>NC_091086.1:11777500-21777500 GCF_032405125.1 Capricornis sumatraensis | reverse complement strand
AATATCCTCTTCATGTAGGGAATATCCTCATTAAATATCAAGGCACAGCCAAAAGGAAGCTCATAATCTTGGAACAGGGCCGCATTTAAAGACAGAAACCTATAGTCATAGCAGTAAAAACAAGGTATTTCTGATTTCTGCGGGCAAACCTCAAGTGGGAGCAGGAAGTGATGATCACAGTGAGGGAATAGAGAAATAAGAAAATTCTTAGAGGGACCTTGTGAGCATTAGATATCTTCAGAGAGGAGAACATGAAAAAAAAAATTGTGTTAACCAGGATGATTATGTTCCTTCTGGTGTTTATTGCCATGTACATTCACAGTTTAAAAAAAAAAAATCCAAAAAAAAAAAAAAATCCAAATAGGTTGTAGTAGTAGTATGAAAATCTTAAACCTGTTTGTACTTCTTCCTGCAATTTATCTTTGTTCAGAGAGGGGTTGATTTTTCATCAAAGCAAGGAATATATATAAGACACTTCACATTTCAAAACAAAATGTATATAAAGCGTACATGTTATCTGTCAACCAACAACACAGAACATCTACATCTCAGCTGCTATTGGTATCCTTTCAGCTGACCTTCACTTTCTTAAGCCTGCTGGATTAAGAGAAGCTCTCCATTTCTTCTGTAAAACCTCCTAATGTCCACACTGTTGTTGTTGTTTAGTCTCTAAGCCATGTCTGACTCTTTTGTGACCTCATGGACTGTAGCTCTGGAGTGGGTTGCCATGTCCTATTCCAGAGGGTCTTGAACCAGGGATCTAAACCATGTCTCCTGTGTCTCCTGCATTGGCAGGCAGAGTCTTTACCACTGAGCCACCAGGGAAGCCCAAAATGCCACATTGGAAACCATCTAATACATGCTATGGACTTCTGCACACCACCATCCAGTTGAGTTATATGCTTATCAAGAGTCAGTTATGTTGGTTTCCAAACATGTTTATGCTATAATTTTAACTATGTAAACTGGTGAGACAGGAGGGGCAAAAGATACCTGTTAACATACAAATTAAGTAGTTGTATACCTTAGAAAGGGACCATAAAAGTGAGCTGGTGAGAAAAAATTACTATCCCAGTAGGTGTGGACAAGATAACTGTAAAACACTAGGTGCAATAATCATAAAATTTTAGAAGGATTTTGCACTTGGTGTGAATCACAAGTATTTAAGTTCTTGCTGCACTTAAAAGAAATTGAAAGTAGAAATTGGAGATGATTATTATGGGTGTGGGGTTTTGTCAGATGGAGAACACTGATCACATTCAAAAAGAAAACCTTTGCCTTTCATCAGCAAACTGGTGGGTGACCATAAATGTATGTCTCGGCTTAAAATAACAATTTAAGACACAGAGTTAGAGCTGACTTACTGGTCACCCAATTACCAGTCTCAGCAACACTGGATAAGAGAGCTTCTACTGTACCTGCTAGGGATGTTCATTCTAGAGTCTCTGAGCTGCGCTTCTCACTAGAAGCTTGGCTAAATTATTTATATTCAAGAGAGATATCCTAGAAGTAGGTTAGCCATGAATTTCTCTCAGTTCTATCCCTGGGTCAAGTCAAATCCCCAGGAAAGCTACCATTTTGATCTAGATTATGATGGATATTCCCTCACAGAAATATTTCAGCATTAGACTCTTGACTTTTATCAAGAATCCATAAAAGAGATGATCATATAAAGACTATCTCTGCCTGGTCTGTCAAACTGCTATTCTAAGCTTTCTGATAGACTATTCAAAGCCTGGTATGTGAAGACCCACAGGAAAGTTTCACTCAGTGTTAAATGCCTGACGGCAGCCACATGGGAAGAGTGAGAGATGAAGGAAAGGGAGGGAAATCACAGCCTTGGACATAACTGTCTCAACTGATTAATTATAAAGCTCCTCTTTCCTTCTGCTTTAACATGTTTTCATGTCAATTTATGAATTTTAAGGGTTGATAAACCTAATTAACATGCATTATTTAACCTCAACCATACATATAGCTAATTTTAATTTATATCAGTTTTAATAAAAAAACAAATTTTTTCAGCTTCAACACTTAACATTTTCCAAACATTTCCACTTTATTGCCCTGACTTTATTTTTATCTTTTGAAAATTTATTTAGCTTCAGTTCAGTCGCTCAGTTGTGTCCGACTCTGCGACCCCATGAATCACAGTATGCCAGGCCTCCCTGTCCATCACCAACTCCCGGAGTTGACTCAAACTCATGTCCATCGAGTTGGTGATGCCATCCAGCCATCTCATCCTCTGTCGTCCCCTTCACCTCCTGCCCCCAATCCCTCCCAGCAAGAGGGTCTTTTCCAGTGAGTCAACTCTTCACATGAGGTGGCCAAAGTATTGGAGTTTCAGCTTCAGCATCAGTCCTTCCAATGAACACCCAGGACTGATCTCCTTTAGGATGGACTGGTTGGATCTCCTTGCAGCCCAAGGGACTCTCAAGAGTCTTCTCCAATACCACAGTGAGTAAAATTTGCCTTTTTGTTGCACATTTTTATAAGTTTTGACAAATGCAGACAGTTATTCAAGCACCACCACCATCAAGATGCAGAAGAGCTGGGACTTCCCTGGTGGTCCAGTTGGCTAGGATTCTGCGTTCTCAACGCAAGGGTCCTGGGTTCGATCCCTGGTCAGGAAACTAGATCCTGCATGCTGCAACTAAGACCTGGTGCAGCCAAATAAATAAAGTTTCTTTAAAGATACAGAAGCATTCCATCACTCCAAAACATTCTCTCATGCTACTTTTCACAGTCAGTTCTTCTGGGAATCCCCAGCCCCTTGGCAAACGCTGATCTGTCCTTTGTCCCACTATTATTGCCTTTGTCAAATGTCATATAAGTAAAATCACATAGCATGTAATCTTTTAACTCTGGCTTCTTTCACTCCTCTGAGATTCCACTTGATTCTACTTGAACATCGTCCATGTCATTGAATGGTCATTCCTTTTTATCGCTCAGTAGTGTTCCATCATACAGATATACCACCTTTTATTTATCAATCAACTAAGTGAAGAACATTTGGGTTATTTCCAGTTTGGGTGATTCTGAATAAAACTGCTGCAATCATTCACATACACGTTCTGGGGAAAACATAATTTTCATTTACTTGCAGTAAATACCAAGGAGTAGAGTGTCTGGGTCACATGACAATGATGTATTATGTATTTAGCTTTGTAAGACGCTGCCAAACTGTTTTCCCAAATGACTGTACTATTTTGCACTCCAGCCAGTATGAATAGGAATTTCTGTGCATCCTTGCCAGCATGTAGTACTGTTAGCTTTTATTTGTTTTAGCCATTCTAAAAGCATATAGAGGTATTTCATGTTTTCAATTTGAATTTCCCTTTGGCCACCTCATGCGAAGAGTTGACTCATTGGAAAAGACTTTGATGCTGGGAGGGATTGGGGGCAGGAGGAGAAGGGGACGACAGAGGATGAGATGGCCGGATGGCATCACTGACTCGATGGATGAGAATCTGAGTGAACTCCGGGAGTTGGTGATGGACAAGGAGGCCTGGCGTGCTGCAATTCATGGGGTCGCAAAGAGTCGGACACGACTGAGCAACTGAACTGAACTGAACTGAACTGAATGACTAAGGATATTGAGCATCTTTTTATGTGTTTATTTTTCATCCATATATCATCTTCAGTGAAGTGTCTGGTTAACTGTTTTGCTTAATTTTTGTTATTTAGTCATTTGTTTTCCAAATGTTGAGTTTTAAGTTCTTTGTATTTTCTGAATAAGTGTCTCTTGTCAGGTGCATAATTTGAAAACATTTTTTCTAGTCTGAGGTTTGTATTTTCAATTTCTTAACAGTGTCTTTCTGGAGAAGGCAATGGCACCCCACTCCAGTACTCTTGCCTGGAAAATCCTGCGGACGGAGGAGCCTGGTGGGCTGCAGTCCATGGGGTCGCGAAGAGTCAGACGCAATTGAGCAACTTCACTTTCACTTTTCACTTTCATGCATTGGAGAAGAAAATGGCAACCCACTCCAGTGTTCTTGCCTGGAGAATCCCAGGGACGGGGGAGCCTGGTGGGCTACCTCTGTGGGGTTGCACAGTGTTGGACATGACTGAGCGACTTAGCGGCAGCAGCAGCAACAGTGTCTTTCACAGAACAATTTAAAAAAATTATTGATGAGCTTCTCTTTATCAATCTTTTATGAATCATGATGTTGCCTTGTTTAAAACCTCTTTGTCTAATCCAAAAGAACAAGGACTTTCTCCTGTATTTTCTTTTAAAACTTTTGCAGTTTTTTGTTTTATATATAGGTCTGTGATCCATCTTGAGCTAAGTTTTATAGAAAGTATGATGAATAGGCCGAGTTTATATTTTTGAACACAGATGTCTAATTGTTCAAGCTCCATTTTAAGTTGATTTGCATTGTTTTAAAAAATCAGTCAAATCTAATTTTAATGATGATTATTTATAATATTAGAAAATTTGAAAAATTCAGGAGAGTAAAGAAGAAATAAAATCACTCAAATATCATCAAAGAATAACTGCTAATTATATTTTAGTATTCTTCTTGTTTTCTAAATGCCTATAACTGTACTACATAAGTTAAATAATAAGTATTTTTACCATAATATGTTCATTGCAGAATTTAGAAATTAAAGAAAAAAGAACAAATATATTCTTGAATATATACGTTGTTCTTTTGTCTACATATTTAATAAAATTTTACCACTTATAAATTTTTTTACATTAACAAGTCTAATAAGTTATATCCCATATCTTTAAAGTTAAGACCATGTATACCATTTTATAGGATATAATGTATCCAATCCTTTATGATTAGTTTATTTTCCCTTTTTTGCCAATTATACTGTCAAATAATCCATCATAAAATTTACAAATATATCTCTTAATTTCCTTAGTGTCAATTTCTAGAGGTGAACTGTGGGTCAAAGAGTATTACTATAATGACTTCCAGAAAGACTGTACTAATTGATTTTCTTCAGATTGTCTAGGAAGCACCTAAGATGAAGTTAGATATTTATTGGCGAAGACATTTGTGAAGGGTTAAGTGTTCTTGCCTGGAGAATCCCAGGGATGGGGGAGCCTGGTGGGCTGCCATCTATGGGTCACACAGAGTCGGACACGACTGAAGTGACTTAGCAGCAGTAGCAGCAAGGGGAGCGAGGGGGTTCCCAGGTGGTGCTAGTGGTAAAGAACCTGTCTGCCAATGTAGGAGACATAAGAGATGCAGTTTGATCCCTGGGTCCAGAAGACCCCCTGGAGGAAGGCATGGCAACCCACCCCAGTATTCTTTCCTGGAGAATCCCCATGAACAAAGGAGCTTAGTTGGCTACGGTCCATGGGGTCGCAAAGAGTTGGACACGACTCAGCGACTAACACACACACACACAAGGGGAGTGAGAGCAGAAGTACAAAGGAAAAGATTTCAGCAGGACTGACACCTATGAAAGAAGTGTGGAGGGAAGTAGGAATGGATGAGCAGAGCCTCAGACTGCAGTGCAGCACTGGAAAAGCCTTAGCCGGGTCCATGAGCAGCCCCTGAGCGAAGGAGTCCTGCATTGGAAGGAGTGGCCAGGGTCTAGTGGCCCACTGTGCTCAGTCACCAGCAGGGAGCTCTGCAGAATGTGGCACTGGCATGCACACCTGGGCGGATCCCGTAAGTAGAGCAGCCGGAGGCCCTGAGCTTGCTGCACTGCTCACAGCACATTCTCTCCCGGGGGGCTGCCATCGTTACTTCCCACCATAAGGATGTTAACATTACTCTTAAAGCATGCCCAGTGTATCTCATTTGAAAATAGTATCTCATTTTTTTTTTAGTTTTCTTAGTAAGTAATATATTTGTACTTATGTTCATTGACACTTTATATTTTTGCATTTGGTCATTCCTTATTTATCATCTTTGCCCTTTTCCTACAGTGGTATTAATTTTTTCAGTACTTTTAAACTCAATATACTAAATCTACGTTTATTCTTTGTCTGTCAATCTTTTCTCTGCCAGTTCATCTTTTTATTTTTCTATATTTTTGCTTAGAAAGAGCTTTCCTAAGTCAAAATCAGAAATACTGTTTATTCTATTTTTAAATGATTTTTTTCCTTTTTACTTCTTGTTCTAGTATATAATCTATAGTAGGCATCCATTTATTTCTAAATGTTAACCAATTTTCAAAGCACTATTTTTATAAACAATCTATACTCTTTATCTCTTCTAAAATGCCACATTCATCTCTTGTTTTCACATGCTATGTTAGCCAAAGAGTTGAAAGGTCAGAGTGAACCCCTGTGTATCACACATCTTACCCAAAGCCAAGCTTTACAAGTTATACAAAGGGTTCTGTCAAAAACCCATCACAGATGATGCCTATTCACTTTTGGAAAAGCCTGAGTCCATCAGATACAGCTTCCCAGAACTGCCCCTTTTTCCAGCATTAGGATATGTTTTGGTTTCAGATTAACAACTGAGTTCTGAACAATTTATGTGAACATGCAGTTCTTATACACACACAGAGAGAGAGAGAAAAAAAAAACCCATCATCTTGATTTTGGGGTTCTCAGTTTTACATTTTTTTAGTTAGACAGAAAATGCTCATATGACTACTTCCCAATCTCTAGCCAGCCATGCCTCCATCAAGCCATAAACTGCTGGTTTATTTATAATACACAGTCTAGACAGCCCAGGTCTATGCTGCCAAAAAATGTTAGTATTTTAGATAGGGACTCTTGGGTATCTTTCTACTAATAAATACCATTAGCCTGTTTATAAGTAGCTCTGGCTGAGGTCAATCGCTTTCCCCTAGTAAGGAGGCCAGGAATCCCAGACCCACTGTAAACTCTTTACTTCCCATGTGAGCATCACTTGATTTACCACTAAAAGGTAATATACACAATTACTTTTGTATCCAATTTACATGTTTCTTCCAGCACCATGAATTGAATACTCTGAATTTTACCACTAGAATTCATCAGCATCTATAACATCACAGTTTCATCACAAAAAAATTAATGAATAATGCAAATCAAAACTACAATGAGATATCACTTCACAACAGTCAGAATGGTCATCATCAAAAAGCCTACAAACAGTAAATGCTGGAGAGAATGTAGAGAAAAGACAGCTCTCCTACAGTGTGGGTGGGAGTGTAAACTGGTGCAGCTACTATGGAGAACAGTATGGAGGTTCCTTAGGAAACTAAAATAGAGCTACCATATCATCCAGCAATCCCACTCCTGGGCATGTACCTGGAGAAAACCATAATTCAAAAAAGATACGTGCACCCTAGTGTTCATAGAAGCACTATTTACAGTAGCCAAGACATCAAGCAACCTACATGTCCATCAACAGATGAGTGGATAAAGAATATGTGGTATATATATAAATGGTATATACAATGGAATATTAGTCAGCCTTTAAAAAGGATAAAATCATGCCATTTGCAGCAACATGGATGGACCTGGAGATTATCATCTATCAAGTGAAGGAAGTCAGACAGGGATAAACAAACGTCATATGATATCATTTATATGCAGAATCTAAAAAAATTTATACAAATGAACTTATTTACAAAACAGAAACAGACTCACAGACTTAGAGAACAAAGTTATAGGTTACCAGGAGGGAAGGGTGGCAGGGAGGGACAGATTGGGAGTTTGGGATCGACATGTACACACTGCTATATTTAAAATAGATAAGCAACAGTTCAGTTCAGTCGATCAGTTGTGTCCGACTCTTTGCGATCCCATGAAATGCAGCACTCCAGGCCTCCCTGTCCATCACCAACTCCCGGAGTTCACTCAGACTCACGTCCATTGAGTCAGTGATGCCATCCAGCCATCTCATCCTCTGTCGTCCCTTTCTCCTCCTGCCCCCAATCCCTCCCAGCATCAGAGTCTTTTCCAATGAGTCAGCTCTTCGCATGAGGTGGCCAAAGTACTGGAGTTTCAGCTTTAGCATCATTCCTTCCAAAGAAAACAGAGGACTGATCTCCTTCAGAATGGACTGGTTGGATCTCCTTGCAGTCCAAGGGACTCTCAAGAGTCTTCTCCAACACCACAGTTCAAAAGCATCAATTCTTCGGCACTCAGCCTTCTTCACAGTCCAACTCTCACATCTATACATGACCACTGGAAAAACCATAGCCTTAACTAGACAGATCTTAGTCGGCAAAGTAATGTCTCTGCTTTTGAATATGCTGTCTAGGTTGGTCATAACTTTTCTTCCAAGGAGTAAGCTTCTTTTCATTTCATGGCTGCAGTCACCATATGCAGTGATTTTGGAACCCCCAAAATAAGTCTGACAGGGACCGCTGCTTAGTACTCTGTGATAACTTAAATGGGAAACACATTTAACAAAGAATAGATGCATTTATATGTATAAGTGAATCACTTTGCTGCACACCCGAAAGTAACACAACATTGTTAATAAACTATAATATAAAAAAGGAAGTGAAAAAATAAACACAAAGTTATTAAGCATGTGATGCTTCTCTCTTGTACATGCCCATCCCCGTGTGGCCTCATACAGCTCTGAAGTCAGTGTTTGGGGAAAATTACTGTATCTCATTCCAGACATCTCCTTCCATGTGGAAGTCCTTTCACTAATGTCCCATTTCTGATCCATAACAGGAGGTATATCCCCACATTGGAATGTCATAATAGTTAAATGGAAAATGCTTTCAGTACATATGATATATCTAGAAAAATATAACTCTTGCAAGAGAACATGTCTTAAAACATAGAAAGTCTACTTAAGTGTGGCCAAATACTCAAAGACCTTTATAAGTGTAAGCAAAGGACTTTCCATCATATTTAGTTTCGTAAAAAGCTTTAGTATAAAAGTACTAGACAACTGAGGAGAATTAACATATAGCAGAAAAACACATGGAAAATAATCATCATTTTAGAGCCAAAAATAGGGCAATGACAAGAATTTTTCACAAAGGGTCATCCTCTGGACAAGTAAAATGGAGGAGGAGTCACTCTGTGGGCATGTGCACAATACAAGGTTTATTCTAGGAAAAACATCTGCTGGTAGAATAGAACCGTGTTATCTATAGTTTGTGTATTGATTACCTAGCCAGATTATGAGATGTTTGGAGAGCTTTCTTGTGGTAGTTTCATCAAAGATAGAAACATTTCACTGTAAATCAGACAAAATTCTTTCAACTACAAGGGACAGAAACCGGCACTAGACTGCTGCTGCTGCTAAGTCGCTTCAGTTGTGTCCAACTCTGTGCGACCCCATAGACGGCAGCCCACCAGACAGCTCCCCCGTCCCTGGGATTGTCCAGGCAAGAACACTGGAGTGGGTTGCCATTTCCTTCTCCAATGCATGAAAGTGAAAAGTGAAAGTGAAATCGCTCAGTCATGTCCAACTGTTGGCGACCCCATGGACTTCAGCCTACCAGGCTCCTCCATCCATGGGATTTTCCAGGGAAGAGTACTGGAGCGGGGTGCTACTGTCTTCTCTGAGCACTAGACTAGTTTAGGCCAAAAAGAAAATTAATTGGTGCAATAACTCTATGAAAGAGTTGAAGTCAGATGTAGGAAGGATAGGGAGGTCCCTCTCCATTCAAGAATAACTTTCAGAATAATTGGATCCAGAACTTAAACACCATGAGGAGTTCATCCCCTCACTCAAGACCAGCTCCCTCTAACTGGAGAGAAACTGTAAAAGAAAAATCCCAGAGAAAGAACAGACTTGCTCTCATCTCTCAGTTAATCAGTTGGGGGCAAGCAGTGGGTTCTCTGATGAAGCAACTTAAGTCTGCTGTCCACCTCTGTTAATTACTGTGTCTAGGGAAGCAGGGTCATGAAGGAAAATGCCAGATCTCTAGGATCTGCACAGGTGGAGCAAGGAGAGGAATTGTTGCCAGGAGATCTGTGCTCAACAAACATGGCGGGTGTGGAGGGTGGAGAAAAGGGTTCCCCCTCTACACCTCCTATCAAGAACAGAGAAGAGGGGAGGGCAGAGGCCTTTAAGTCATGGTCTTCAATCTCTATTTGTAAGTTCTGAGTTTAATTTCTGTAGACAAAGTCTTTGGTATCTCTGTACAACAGGTAGACTTTGAGTATGTAAAAAAAAAGTTTGAATATGGCTCCCCTTTCAGAAATGTGAAAAAGATAATGCTTCAGACACCCCTGACTCTCTACTACTTCCGTTAGTACACAATTATGTGTATACACTGATAATGTTTAATATGTAGTACTTTTTAAATGGTTGGCTTATCCTTTGTTTAACAAGTACAAAGCCAATGTGTCAGGCACTATGTCAGGCACTGGGGCACAGAAGTGAACAGGTCAGAGCCCCTGCCTCCATCAGGCTTACACTGCAGTGGGAGATGGAGAGCAGCTAACAGGTGATGATATTTCAGTAACACACATGTCATCTGAGGGATAAACATAGGGTGAATTGTATCTCACAGGGATGGATAGCACTTAATGCAAGTTAGGGATTTTAGGGAGAATCTGCCAAAGAAAATTATGTTGCTATCTGAGACTTTAAGTAAGTATAGGAGTTGGAGAGGATAAATGAATTGAGAAAAGTGTGGCAGCCAGTGGAAGAGCATGTGCAAAGCCCCTGAGATGGAAGAAATGATGCCTCATCTTAGAACTGAAAGTAGTTTTAATATAAGGCTGTAGTATAGTAATCGATGAGCAGAAGAGAGATTAGACTGAAAAGGTAATTTAGAACCATGTTGTAAGCCATATAAGCAGTTGAATTTTATCCTAAAGGTAATGGGGAGCCATTGAAGAGTTGTAAGTAAGGAATAATAAAATCACCACAGATGGTGACTGCAGCCATGAAATTAAAAGACGCTTACTCCTTGGAAGAAAAGTTATGACCAACCTAGACAGCATATTCAAAAGCAGAGACATTACTTTGCCAACTAAGGTCCGTCTAGTCAAGGCTATGGTTTTTCCTGTGGTCATGTATGGATGTGAGAGTTGGACTGTGAAGAAGGCTGAGCACTGAAGAATTGATGCTTTTGAACTGTGGTGTTGGAGAAGACTCTGGAGAGTCCTTTGGACTGCAAGGAGATCCAACCAGTCCATTCTGAAGGAGATCAGCCCTGGGATTTCTTTGGAAGGAATGATGCTAAAGCTGAAACTCCAGTACTTTGGCCACCTCATGCGAAGAGTTGACTCATTAGAAAAGACTCTGATGCTGGGAGGGATTGGGGGCAGGAGGAGAAGGGGACGACCGAGGATGAGATGGCTGGATGGCATCACTGACTCAATGGACGTGAGTCTGAGTGAACTCCGGGAGTTGGTGATGGACAGGGAGGCCCGGCGTGCTGCGATTCATGGGGTCACAAAGAGTCGGACACGACTGAGCAACTGAACTGAACTGAACTGAATATGATCAAGTTGGCATTTTAGAAAGTTTACTCTGGAGGTAGGGGGCTGGATCAATATGTAGAAGAATGTGGAGCTCATCCCCTCTCATGAATCTGTCGATTATATATATATATATATATATATATATATAGAACAATTCTCATAGAGTACTTGTGGAAAGTTCACTTTGGCCCTACTGTGGAGAATAACTTGGAAGGGGGTCTAAATTTAGGAAGATGTTAGTGTGGTTTGTGTAGCGATGTTAAACTGAACTCTGTTAATGTAGTGAAAATGGAAATAAGCAGAGGAAACTGAGTATTACTCAGAAGGTAGAATCAAAGTGGTTAACTGCCTCTGAGGAAAGAAAGTGGGGTACATCAAGAATAATCCATAAAATTCTGGCTTGGTCATATGATTGATCAGGGGTATCATTCATTGAGGTAGGGAATACAGGAGGAAAAGATTTAAGGGCAGGGTAGTAACATTGAACTGGGAGTACCTTTGGGAAATCAAAATGGAAATGCCTAATGCCTGTTAGGTAAGTGGACCTGGACTTCAGTAAGTGGGCTGGGCTGAGAGTAAACGTTGCAAGCATAAAGGGAAGCAGTGGGAACAGGTAAGGTGGGTCGTGGAGAGCGTATACATATCACAGATATAATGTATCTGAGAGCGTATACATATCACTCATATAATGTATCTGAGAGCGTATACATATCACAGATATAATGTATCTGAGAGCGTATACATATCACAGATATAATGTATCTGAGAGCGTATACATATCACAGATATAATGTATCTGAGAGCGTATACATATCACTCATATAATGTATCTGAGAGCGTATACATATCACTCATATAATGTATCTGAGAGCGTATACATAGCACAGATATAATGTATCTGAGAGCGTATACATATCACAGATATAATGTATCTGAGAGCGTATACATATCACTCATATAATGTATCTGAGAGCGTATACATAGCACAGATATAATGTATCTGAGAGCGTATACATATCACTCAGATACATTATATCTGTATCTGAGAGCGTATACATATCACAGATATAATGTATCTGAGAGCGTATACATATCACAGATATGATGTATCTGAGAGCGTATACATATCACAGATATAATGTATCTGAGAGCGTATACATATCACAGATATAATGTATCTGAGAGCGTATACATAGCACAGATATAATGTATCTGAGAGCGTATACATATCACAGATATAATGTATCTGAGAGCGTATACATATCACAGATATAATGTATCTGAGAGTGTATACATATCACAGATAAAATGTATCTGAGAGTGTATACATATCACAGATAAAATGTATCTGAGAGTGTATACATATCACTCATACAATGTGAGGTGATGAGTGCCAGGCAGGATCTTGAGGGACATCAAAAGTAAGGACAGACAGATAGGAGAGCCAGAACAAGGACTAACAAGCAACACCCCGAGAGGCAGGAGTGAAACCAAGTTAAACAGCATAACAGGAGCAAAGATGAGAATGTCAAGGGAAAGGAAACCAACAATGGGGAATGCTCCAGAGAGGTCACAAAATCATGAAAAATAGTCCATTCAATTTGATGGCAGGAATAATAAGGACCTTGGAAAGGGCTTCAGGGGAAAAGGAGGAGAGTGATTGAATCAAGTGGTTGAGAGATTAGAAATAAAGTGAATACACACATCTTTGAAGGAACTTTGACTGTAAAGGGAAGGACAGAGAGAGGCAGGTACCGGAAGGGGACACAGGATGAAGGATTCTTTTAAGCTGGAAGAGCCTTCAATATATTTATTCTAACTTTCATACAGTAACAACAGAATTTTTTTCATATGAGGTGGAACAGTGAGTTAATACACTCATGTTAGGTGTATAGTTTATGCCATTCCTACATGTGAATACACCTATGAACCACCATCTACATAGACATGTAGAACATTCCCAGCACCCCAAGTATTCCCCTCATATCTTTTCTCACTCAACCTCATTCCCAAAAGCTAAATAACCACTATTATAGGTATCACCATGGATTACTTTTATCAGTTCTTAAAGTTCATGCATGAAATCATACAGCATATCTGTGATATGTATCCATGTGTTGCATGTAGGATGAATTTCTTACATTGAGTATAATATTACATGGTAGGAATGTACCACAGTTTATCCATTTTCCAGTGTGGGGCTATTATGAATAAAGCTGCTATGAATATTCTTGTATATGTTTTGGTAGACATACGTTTTCCATTCTCTTGGGGAAATGCTGAAGAGTAAATGCTAGATCATAGACTAGGTGTGCATTTAGCTTGAGTAAATAGAGCCATGTATTTTTTTGCAAGAGGGTAGTACCAATTACACTCCCAAGATCAACATATAGAAATTCCTCTCACCAAAGCTAGGTATTGGCTGTCTTTTTAATTTTAGCTTTCTGGTGAGCAGATATTTGAAAGTCAGGTTTCCTGAGGTTATAAACCACAGCTTCTCAGCTGGTACTCATTAAAATTTCAAAGCATTTTATCTTAAGTATTTCCCATCATTGGCTACTGCCCTTCAGTAAACCAAATCTAATATTAAAAACATGTAAACATAAGTCAGGATGTTTCATAAGAAAAAGGTAATTTAATTCTCCTTTAAAGTTAGCTAAATTATAACATAATGATAAGGAAAATCCTGTCAGAAAGAATCTCAGCCCTAATTATGAAGATATTGAAAATATTGCCATCCAATGTACTAGTAAGGACAGAGTGGTTTATATGATGATAGAAATTATTCACTGATATATCAATTCCAATTTACATTCTGTATAAGTAGTAAGTTTGGAGATAATGGCTCTGTTTCCTCATTTTCATTTAAATGAACTATATTTGAAATCATCACTCACTATGATCAGAATTATACACTCTGCTATTTTGAAGAATACTAGTGAGTCTTTTGGGGGGGAAATAATGAAATAGAATAAATGGTGGACATAAAATTGAATACTGATTATTTTGTAATCACAATCTTTCCCTCTCTTTGATGCAGTTTCTATTTGATTCAATATCTGAAACCTGACCAAAAAATAAGTGTATGATACTAAAATAACATTACCTGTATGATTTATGGTTGCTTTACATAAAAGCTTGTTCCTGTTAGTATTACACACAGGATTTGTTGTCAATATCATCACCTAATAATTTACTTAATTCTCTCAAGTGTCATGGTAAATCTATTAAGAAATCTGTTCAAAATTTTACCAAAATAAGAAGGGTTACATATTTAAGTGTAAAAATACACTTTCATATAATTGTAATGGGAAAGGCCTTTCTAAAAATGACACAAAAGCCAAGACCATACATAAAATGTTTGACACATTTAAAAATTTTAAAGTTTTAAATTTGTACATGTGAGTAAAATAATATCACATAGTAATAGATTCAGAACGTGAAACATTTTACTGGACAACTGTTCTGGTCTCTTAAAAAAATGTCAGTGTCGTGGGAGAAAAAAGATAAGGGACTTTCGCAGATTAAAAAGAGACGAAAAAGACCTAACCTGTATGATGAGCCCTTACTTATTCCTGGTTTAAATTTTTTTTAAGTTTTTAAAAAACTATTGACAAAATTTGAAAACATTGTTAGATACTATTAAGAATGCTTTGTATAAAGTTAATTTCTTAATTTTTGTAGCTGTTTATTTTGCAATTAAAGGGAAAACATACTAAGAAAAATATACTGAAGAAAATATTTTCAACAAATGTTTTTGAAATAAGATAATAACTTACTTTTATGACTTTAACAAATTAGTAAAAGATATAAATACTTTGTGAATAAACTAAGCAAAGGATGCAAAATTGCAAATAATGAAAGAAGAAATGAAGTGATCAGAACACTTACGGAAACATTTTCTAATTTCTTGGTAATCAAAGAAATGCAAATTAGATTGTTAAGATCAAAAAATTATAAATCTATATTATCATAAATACCTGGTAGAGAACATGAATCAAGTTAAAGTTGATGGATGTCTATTTGGAAACATTTATTAAAAGCCTTAAAAGTATTCCTGCCTTTCATATAGTGCCTTTTGGCCATTTGTATGTCTCTTTTTGAGAAATGTCTCAGCATTATTTTTCATCAGAGAAAGACAAATCAGAATCATGATGAGATATCACTTTACATCTCTTACTATGGCTAGTATCAAAAGACATGGAAATAATCTAATTATCTATGGATGCATGAACAGATAAAGAAAATGTGACATATAACATTTACTTATTATATATACACATATGGGACTTCCCCAGTGGCTCAGACGGTAAAGAATCTGCCTACAACAGATTTCCTGGGTTGGAAAGATCCCCTAAAGAAGGAAATGGCAACCCACTCCAGAATTCTTGCCTGGAGAGTTCCATGGACAGAGGAGCCTGGTGGGCTACAGTTCATGGGGTCGCAAAGAGTCAGACATGACTGAGCAACTAACACTTAGTATACACACACACACAAAGGAATATTATTCAGCGTCAAGAAAGAAAGAAGGAAATTCTGCCATTTGCAGCCACACTGATGAACCTAGAGGACATTATGTTAAGTAAAATAAGCCGGCCAGTATTCTTGACTGGAGAATGCCATGGACAGAGGAGCCTGGTGGGCTGTATAGTCCATAGGATCTCAAAGAGTCAGGCACGACTAAGTGACTAACACTTTCACTAACATTCAGACCATAATTTGAACATTCCTCATTTTATAAAACACACACACTTTTAAATGTATTAAACATGAAGCAGTCTAAACCTATCAAAATAATATTTTCCAATGCAATTAGATGAGAGTAAATCAGCAATTTCTCAAACCAAATGCTCACTGAAATAATGTTTTATTTTGTTGAAACCCCAGTCATTACCATCTAGTTTCTGTACTGAGCTTCCCATTTGTCACTCTTATTCTAGAACGTGCCCCCTTTGGCCAAAATAGTAGTAAAATGTATTTAACCTGACATCCTCATATTAAGTTTATTACTGTGCTCAAGCAGTATCAAGTTAGCTTACCATCTCCATGTCTGATATATTACAAACGATCTTTTCTCTTGACTCAGAATCTGAATATGGACCTTTGTCAAGTATTTTGTCTTTTAGTCAAAGCATCTCTTCATCTCTTATCTACAGAATTCATTTTCCTTATTTTAAACTATGTCTTAAAGCAAATTACCTCCACACACTATAAACTATACTTTTGATGATCACAAAATATTGATATTGTGGTCTAATATAAAATGTGTACTCCCTAAATAGAAGTTCCCCAGATTATATTTTAATATATACATATCAGAAAATTTTTTTTATTTTTAACTCCCTTTTTTCCATCAATTCTGATTACTTTTCCTAAGCAATATTTTCTGAATAGCCTTCCAAAATTAATTCAGTTTTAAGCCTATATTAGCTATCGATATTCCTGACATTTTTGGACTATTTGGCCTTTCATGTAGAATGCATTTTACTGCATTCCAGGAGATGGGGTGGGGGTCCTTTTTCTTTTCCTTTTTTTAAAAAAATCTTCCCTCCTGCCCTTATTTTTTTGTCTTTGCATTAATTTCTCAAAGAAGCAGGATTTTTCTTTGCTTTTGCAAAATGAACATTTTAAAATATAATTGGCCTAATAGTCTTCATTTTTAATTTTTTCTTCACATGAAGCAGTTATGTGACCTGACTCAACATAATCAGGAATCAGAATTTCTGATTATTAAGTTTAAATTTCTTCACTATTAATTTCTTCTATGCATGAGGCAGCTATGTGACCTGATTCAACATAATTAGGAATCAGAATTTCTTCTCTGTGCTCTACATCAACTTCTTTCACTTGAGTCTGAATTTAAACTGAGGATTTTTCTAGACTTTTAAATGTTGCTTTTTTTCTTTTAAGGTGTCTGTTGACTATTTTATTTGGAGCCTTTTAATTCTGTTTTGAAGTAACATGGTAATGGTACTCAGATAATTTTAAATCAGAGTATTTTTGTTTCAAGTCTCATTGTTCAAAGAGAAATAAATGATCAGGATTCACTGTTTTTACTCTCTTAATGATGGATTCCATGGAAGAATCAATGTCAAATTCAAACCTGTAAACATAACACTTTAGTGCTAGTTCTTATATTAATGACTCTCTGACACTCTTTTTTTTTCTTTGGTCTTCTCTTTTTGAAGCTTCACAGTTAATCTTACAGATGACCTAGTATTAGCTGAATTTATAAACCTTCCTCCCTTCCTCTATCTTTCCCACTCTCCCTTCTTTTCTTCCTGTTTTCAAAACAGAAGCCACACAGCTTGCCTATATTCAGTGTTTCCTGTCTTAGAAAGAGCCTGGATTTTGGAGGCAGTGTTCTAGTCTGAAGTTTAGTAGTTCTGTGACCCCTGAGAAAGTAACCCAAACTTGGTTTCTTCATCTTTAAAATGTTAATAATGACAGAGAATATATATAAGATTGGGTGAGATAATTTGTGTCTACTGTGTTACAAAACACAAAGTTTCTCACACAGGGCTAGACAACTCTAAAACTTCAGATAAGATGTTTAAAATATGACAAACACCCTTTTAAATGTCTGAGATCACAAGAAAGTCAGAGAGATCTCCAGGATCAAAAAATGAAGAAAAAATTACAAGTTGGGTGGTAGGTAGCATGGACTGATCTGATGGGTTTCCTGGGGGAGTTTGCTAGTTTCATTATCAAGGAGCTTGCACCTGGATGGTCTTATGGGGACAAGAATTAGAAATGAGATATCCACCCAGAGAGTCGTGAGCTGAAAGTCTACTCTTTGATCCTCCAGATTCACTCTTTTCCACCCTATATCACTGGGCTCCCTGGCTCTGTGTCTTCTAGTTGAGCTTAGTCAACAGGGAACCCTGGCAAAAACCTGGAGAAAGGTGAAATCAAGGTATCTATTCTCCTGTTTCCCTCCCTATGAGGTCCTTTTGAACTGGCTGTGTCCCGTAAAACCAAGTCACCTGTTCTATCCAAGGAAGCTGCACTATACCACTGTCTCCTCTCAAGTCCCAAGAACCTCTCTCTCCTCCCATGACTTAGTGCCGATGAGTGGTGCTCTGCAGTCAGCCTTAAGTTCCCATTTACCACCCACACCTTTTTATTTTAATCAATTCTATGTAAAGAAATGCTTCTCAGACCATCCTTTTGCTTCCTATTGAGATTCTGATAAAAACCAAAATACTCGAAGGGCTACATGTTTAGTGAAAAGGTAGTTCAGGGAAATTTACCACCAAAACAAGAAGATAACTGGGATGTTTACTTGACTTGTTCTCCTAAGAAATTGTAACCATATTTTATACTACTATTGTAGTCCAAAAGCAATATTTCTCAGGAATCTACAAACTCCTGTGGAAAATGAGATCACAGGTTTCAGTCGTAAGACACAAAGACCCTCACAAAGGTGAGAGTAACATGCAAAATAAATAGGATTTTAACTCTCCAAGAACTTTAGTTAATAGCATTATCTGATAATGACTTCGAGTAAGCATGTCTTAAATCATTAAAGGTACAAAAAGAAATTAAAAACATGGGACAAAAGAGGGTATGTAGAAAGACCGAGTATATTTGGAAAAAAAAAATCATTCCAGAAATGAAAAATATGATCCTCAAAATGAAAACCTAATGGATAGGTGATATACAGCTAAAAAGAGATAAGCAGAGAGGATCTAAGGAAAATGACAAGAATGCAACACAGAAAAGTACAGAAAATATAAAAAAGTGTTAAGAAGATATTAAGGCTAGAATGAGATGGCCCAATATATTTCTAGTAGAAGTAATAGGAAGAGGAAATAGATTGGAATGATATCATAGGATCTCATGGAAAAAGGAAAACCTTAAGAGCAACCAGCAAGAGAAGACATTACCTACAGAGGAACTACAATTAAGCTGAAACAGCTTTCTCCACAACAAAAATTGAGGCCAGATGCTAATGAAATAAAATGTATAGCAGATAATAGACACTCAGCAAACAAGCAAAAAAAATTTGCTACACCTCTCAGTGGATTGTTTCCTAATGAACTGAATGAGCTTTGTATTTTATACAAACATAGCTGTCTTTTGGCTCAGTGCAATCACTGTTTGCATCTTTCTTTGTTTTAATACTAGTTTTATACAGTCGAATCTGTTAATTTTAACTAAAGTTGTGTTAAACCTCAAACAAGAAACTGTAAGTAAAAATGCAGAAATATTTTAATGCTTATTTAAAAATACAATGGAAAAATTGTACTGAAATTCTAGGAGATACAAACTAGAAATAAAAAAAAAAGAATATATAAATTTAGTAGGAACTGTGGCCAGAAGAATTAAAACATGTTGCATGGGATTTATAGCAAAGGCTTCAGCCAAAAATGGGCAAAAGGCATAAACACAAAATTGCAATAAGCAAAAACAAAGGAAAATATTCAACTCTGCTAATATAATATTTGAAAAAGCACATGGTAAAATGATATATAGAGTTTTGCACACTGTAAATTAACAAAATGTCCAAAGATGATTACATCCAGTTTTGGTAGTTCAGTGGTGAAATTGGTATGCTTATAATAATGCTGGAGGCATAGAAGTTTAGATTTACATAATTAAAATTAAAAATTCAGGAAGGGTTGGGAGTTCGGGATTAGCAGATGTCAACTATTGTGTATAGGATGGATAAACAACAAGGTCCTAATGTATAGCACAGGGAACTACATTCTATATCCTGTGATAAACCATAGTGGAAAAGAATATGAAAAGAATATGTGGTATAATTGAATCACTTTGCTATAGAGCAGAAATTAATACAACAGTGTAAATCAATTATGCATCAATAGCATTTTTTAAAAATTCAGTTCCTGAGCCACACTAGTCTACTTCAGGGGCTCAGCAGCTGCATGAACTGACTGGCTACCAGACCATTCAGCACAGAAGACTATTTCCATCATTGCAGGAAGTTCTACAGAACAGTGCCACTCTAGAAGACAGACATAGGAGGATTGATGGTTGGTTGAATATGTAACACTTTCCTTGTACTTGATGCCGAATTGTTCTCCGATGAGTCTCCCATTGCTTCTTGCTACACTGCTCCAATTCCTCTTAAACACTTGGTATTTTCAGACTTTTATTTTTCTACCTAATGGGTATAAATTAACAGAGCTCACTGATTTAAATTAGCATTTTCCTGATTACTAATGAGGTTGAGGACTTTCAAAGGATTTATTGTACTTTTGTATTTCCTCTTCTGTCCTACTCAGTTTTTTCCCTCATTACTGTGTTGAAATTATTTAACATGAGAAAATATTTATGATAAAATGATAAATTTAAAAAAAGAAAGGAACACAAAATTGGCCTATGATTATTTTAAATGAGTAAAAGCAAAAATCTAGATAGTCAAAGTTTGAAAAATTTGTCACAAAAGTTGTTAGATACAGTAAGATGTGGGATTTGAGAATAATCTGTTTCTCATCTAAAAATGATTTTAACGTTGTCATAATACTGTTTTCTCATTTTCAAAGAGCAAACAAATGTAATATTGCTTGATGCTTGTGGAAATTGCCAGACAACTTCTGACTGTTTTCTAAATCTTCGTCTTGGCTCTATGTAGACTGAGTGATTCTTTTCCTTTATTCTTGCTATTATTTTTGACCTTGTTCCTTTCTGGTAGAACACTGCATGCCTGACCTGAAAACTCTGTGTGTGCCTGTGTGTGTGTAAGAAGCAAGGATAGAATGGTGAAAAAACATAAACATTTCAAGATTTGTATCCTTAATTAGACAACATGTTTAAACTGCAGCAGAAATTGCCTTTCATAATTCACAGTAAAAGGAGATGAATGTGTGTATATCACTCAGAGACTTCACATATTCATGGTTAGAAATGTAACTTAAGCACACACTAGTCAAAGATATCAACTTGGGAAGGGAATAACATTCTTTACAAAGAGGACCAGCAGTGTCTATAAAAAGCAAAAACAAGACAGAGAGAAATGGTCATGTAAAAATTAAGTAGAAGTTAGTTCTTGTCCACCCAAACCCCTGGGATAGAATGGACTGTATTCCATGTTTCACTGCCGCTTCAACTGCCAACACGCATAACCTTCCACCATTGAAAGGTAGTTAAGTCTCCAAACAGAGTTGTCCCCACCGGCCCTTTCCCTCTGTCTTCATGTCAGCTAGGCTTCTATTATTCTTCCATTTCCTGCCTGGATTTCCGGTTTCCCTGTTACACTCCACTGAGGAACGTTCCCCAACCTCATGCAAGTGCTCTTTGCAGTGGGTCCAGAGAACACAACCAGGATTTTTACCTTTCGTGAGGACAGATAGGAGCTGTATTTTTACTTCATACTGAGACTGCAGGCCCCAGTCCATGCTGCAGCTTCCTGTCTTTCAGGCAGTTTTCATCAGCCATAGGCAGGTTGGGTTTCTGTTATGAATCTCTGGGATATTAGTAATGTGAGCTGGAACATACTTTTGTGTGTTCCCTACCTTTCCCACTAGCTTCCAAATGAGCAAGAGGCAGAGGTTATCCTCCTTGCCTTTGCTCAGAATTGTGGCACTTTCCAGTCGTCTCAGCATTTGGGTGCTTCACTAACTCATACACTAATTTGTAAAGTCGCTGCATTTCCTTTGATTTGCAATAAAATGTCAGTTCATATTAAGAGTGTTGAAACGTGAGTTCAAAGATAAGAAATGAAAGAAGGTCAAGATGAAGCCAAACTTTTAAAACAGGATGTTTTAAAAATTAGGATAAAACCTTGTCCAGTAAAACCTGGAGAGCCAACCAAATAGGATTTGCAACTTGAATGCACACCCTCCAGGAGGCCTCTCAGAAGAATCTGCCAAGCCATGTTTGGCTTCTCAGGGGTGCTTGCCATGTGGGGTGCTGTAACACTGCAGTCCTGGGACCTCCCATGGTCTTCCATCTGCTTAACTTTGAGCTAAGGTGTGGGTTTGGATTCCTTAATGTGTATCTGGAATATTATCTGAAAACATTTTTCTTTCTGTGGGCTTGGAATGTACTTGGATGTTTATTGAAGCTACTCTTTGGCTTAATGGAATCAGCTCCATGGCTGAGTGTTATGATTTGGGGGTACCCTATAGGGTCATCTGCTTTAAATATCAGCCTTACCATTGGCCAGCATCATTACTGCTTTTCTTTGGACACTGGATACCTTCCCTAAGGAGTAAGGCTGCCTTAGGTTAACTCGTTGCTTCTCAAAGTGTGTTTCCTGGATCAGCTGGGAACTTATTAGAAATCAAGTGATCAGGCCCCAACCCAGCCTCTAGGGATGAAGCCCAGCTTTCTGTGGTTTAATAAGCCTTTCAAGTGATTCAAATGCACATTAAAGTTTGAGAACCTCTGGGCTTACCCTCTGGGCTTCAAAGTGTATGCTAGATGATCTGAAGGAAAATATTATAACTTTATATTTTATGATCTCTTTTTCTAATCTCTATTTCTTTATATTTTAATATACCCAATACATTAATATCATTATCTATGTATCATTTATCAACAAATGTATGTACAGTAAGAGTGCATGCTTAATCTTTTTATAGCTAGGGATTCATGATATGCAAAGTGTGAAGACTGCTTGTCTAAGTATAACATTTTAAAATTCTTATGGTCTAAGTCAACTGAGCCACTAGCCACCAACAATGTCATATATTTTCATTAATATATTTATCTCACTGCTCACTTCTGAAATGCTTTGCAAATAATTTATAGTGTTCATTTCTCCTCCTGTGCAGAGTTCTCACATTTCCAGTAATGTGGTAAAAAGAGGCCTCTGAGTTGCATGCTGGAGCCTTTTTCCTTCTCCGTGAGCAAAATATGAGAATAGTGATGGCCCCTGAACAGCATCAAGGGCATCTCCCACCAAACCACCCCACCCCTGCCAGTCCATCCATTTTTGTGCATCAGAAAAGAGTACAGGAATCCAGAAAGAGGATTCTATATGCAATATTTAACATGCCCTTTCCCCACTCTCATTGCTCTGCTTAGATGGAGTGACCCCTGGGGGTTAGGGGACACAGAGCACTCCCTGGAGGTTTCCCCCGCTCCCCCACATATACCAGCTCGCACTAGCCTGGCTTGCCTCCTGTGTTGTACACTTAGGCTGCTATTACGTTATGCATTTCTGTGAGCAAAGCAGAAACTATCATGGTGCATTTATTATAAGTGGAAAAACTGAAGAACTAGGAGTAGAACCAACTTAAGTTACAACAATTTAGGGGCCGAACAAAGAAAATGTAGGAAAAAATTATTTCACTCCTAGCATAATATTTTACATAAAGTATGATCGCTATAACAATGCGTGAGACCAGTGACAAAGATATAAATACAGTTTGGTTCCTGAGCACTCAGTGCTGGTAATATGAAGCAGTTAAAAGCATAAATATAGGTTTGAGTCTTACCGCTCTGTTTACTAATTATGTGACCTTGATCAAGTTCCTTAACCTCTCTTAAGCCTCATTTCCTTCTATTGGTAAATTAAGGATAAGGACACAGTAAGTACTTCATAGACTATTGGGAGAATTAAATGAGATCTAAGTGCTTGGCATGATATTGGGCACCCAGTAACCCCCCAGTAAATATTCCATTTTATTGCACTTTGTAATCAAATGCCAAGAAATAATAAAGTGAATTCCTACCCTGTGACAGTGAAGCCCACAACCGAGTGTTTTTTCCTAGCTAAAGGCTAATGATCTTATGTAATTCATACTATTTTGAAAATTAAAAGTAATGCCTCTATTGGAGAGACTGACCTAAAGATTTGTTAATCACTCTCTCCTCCTGCCCATATGTCTGTCTGCCTGGAAGAGCTATTTCTGTTCTTGAGCTAACTATTGGCAGGGGTGCAGAGTCCTTTTCTTCTGTTTCACCTAATGGCACATTATACTTCATCATTAAGAAAGAAAAAAAATTATATCTAGATCTCCGCCACGGAGCCATTAAGTTGAAAACTCGATGGCAATAAAATGATACCACATCAAGGAAGAAATAAAAGACTGCAGGTTTTCTGTCACTGTTCAGAGAAATTAATGTGTCTTAGAGGAGACTTCACAGTATGTTATCATCAAATAAAAACACCATAGGATAATAATGGGGGTTTCTATGAACTCTTTTTAAATAAGTAATCCTTTTTTTTTTCCTGATCCACCTTTTGTTAATAGAAGGAAATGGATAAATATTATTTGAATTAATAATAGGAAAAAACCCTGTAACAAAATTGTAAAGATGTCTAGGCAGTATGTGCAGAACTGCTTCCCTGGAATACTTCCCTTGTGTATCTGTACTTGCTATGGCCATATAACTCCCATGTATTATTTCACTGAAATCTTTTCAATAATGCTGTGGATTAGGTGTGTTAGTCGCTCTCTTGTGTCCGACTCTTTGGGACCCCACGGACTGTAGCCTGTCAGGCTCGTCTGTCCAGGTGATTTTCCAGGCAAGAACACTGGAGTGAGCTGCCATTTCCTCCTCCAGAGGATCTTCCCGACCCAGGGACTGAATCCAGGTCTCCTGCATTGCAGGCAGATTTGTTACTGTTTGAGCCACAATTAGGTATTACCATCCTAATTCAGTTTTTGAAGCACTGAGAGGTTCAGAAAGTTGCCCAAGACCACATAGTTATAAGTAATGAAATCAGGATCTAAACCCAGAACTGTTTGATGCAGGACCACTTATGCTTTATATGGAGGCTGGATTGTGGCCTTTATGTTAATATTTTTCCTTCTTTAAAAAAACTTGAACTACTGTAATAAAGTGAACTCTACTCCTCCTCTGACTACAGAGTCCACTTTATTACAGTAGTTTTACTACCAATATTCTCCTTCACTGACTTGACCGCTCTGAAATTATTAGCCTTGCCCCTATGAGAACACTTCAGGTAGCACATGGACTCACATGGTCAGCCTCCAGCATTCAGTTTGATTCATATCAACAAACATGGATTGAGAGCTGTGAATAAGCCAGGCACTCTGCTATGTGCTTACGTGTTTGTTTTGCAACCCCATGAACCATAGCCCGCCAGGCTCCTCTGTCCATGGGGTTTCCCAGGCAAGAATACTGTGGTGGGTTGCCAGTATCTTCCCCAGTGAATCTTCCTGACCCAGGGATCAAGCCCGCATCTCCTGCACTGCAGGCAGATTCTTTACCACTGAGCCACCAGGGAAGCCCATTAGGGTGCTTGACAAAGAGAAATAATGGATAAGACTTCTGGCTCTTAGGGATATTAATCTGGAAGGAAATATATCAAAACATTAATAATGGATACCTCTGGTATTAGTATAAGTCATCTTTTCCTTTTTTACTTAGCTACATAAAATGTGTGTTAAAATGTATTAAAAACAGCTTAAAGGAAAAAAGAAGGCTGCAAGACAAGAAATTCTGAAGCAAATGATCTCTAATTGTGAAATGAAGCTGGTGATGGCGAACGAGTGCTGAAATTCCAGCCTTCAGCTTCTTATCATCTAGGTGCTACGTTTTAAAACTGCCTTGGGGTACTGTTTAATTGAGAACTTACTATGTTCCTGAGAATCTGTTAAGTGCTGGAAGATATAAAGATAAAGAAGATAAACTTTCTGGCCTCAAGGAATTTATAGTCCAGTGGGGGAAAAACTCATAATGGAATGTGAGCTTTTTCTGTGTGTATAGATACTGGTCTCTTCTGTTTGCATAAAGCTTTTGCCTTTTTGTAGAAAATAGCTGTTACATCTGTCTTAGAGATGCACATTTCCATATTGGCGTGAAGTGTCATCTTTTGAGAGTTCTGCAAAAAATACAAGTTATCATTGCGTGCCAATGGAAAGGCAGAATAACATGACAGAATCCCATTAGGTATAGTATTTAAAGAACCTCTAGCATTGGGTAGGAGTCTGAAGTTGGACAAGTAGACTGCAAAATGCTAAAAAAGTTCTAACTCTTCTCAAAATCCTTCATGCAAGCTGAAAAATGAGCCAGAGAGCTAAACTGGCAGCACCGAAGCTCTGGCACAAACAAGAAACTATGTATTTGCCATTGTTATTTGTATGATAAACAGACGCCATCTTTCTACCCTTTTCCTAAACCTTCCCCAAAGAGTCCTCCTGGTTTAATCATTTTGCGAGACAAAAAAAGGAAAAAAAGAAAAAAAAAAGGATTTCAGGCCTGTGTGGACTGTAGTTTGGACTCTCGTGACCTTTTGTCACCCCTCAGGCCATCACTCTATATAAATAGTCTCTCACACAAAGAGGAGGCCAAGCCACAATGGACTTATTAACTCTGTAGACACATTAGTATATGTAACTATGCTGAATTGTCATCATTAGATATTAAGTATTGATTAACATTTTGTGCTGTCCAGTTAAATAAGATGGGGAGATTTCTCTTTTTTTTAATCAAAAACTCTCTTTTGGATTAACTGAATGAGATAAACTTGCCCATCCCAGTTATCTTAGGTTGTTTTAAAGTCATATCATTGTTTTGGCAATACTCATGAAGCCTATAACTTTAGCTAAAAAGAAATGTAGCTTCACCTAGGTTAATGACCGGAGAAGGCAATGGCAGCCCACTCCAATACTCTTGCCTGGAAAATCCCCTGGATGGAGGAGCCTGGTAGGCTGCAGTCCATGGGGTCGCTAAGAGTCAGACACGACTGAGTGACTTCACTTTCACTTTTCATTTTCATGCTTTGGGGAAGGAAATGGCAACCCACTCCAGTGTTCTTGCCTGGAGAATCCCAGGGATGCGGGAGCCTGGTGGGCTGCCATCTATGGGGTCGCACAGAGTCGAACACGACTGAAGTGACTTAGCAGGTTAATGACATAACTAAGAATGAAGGGCTAAATGTCATTTAGATAAACCAACAGTTTAGTATGTTGAACTCTAAAATTCCAGTGGATAAAGGCAGGAATTAACCACTTGCAGCAATTACTGACCCAGACTTTGAATATAATGAAAATTAATGAGCTGAATTCTTTCCAGTATAACACATGATCACTGAATGATAACGGACCTTTGAAGATCATTGCTATCATGTGAAAATAGTAAGCATTAAAGGTTGAAAATCTTGATTTTGATGCAAAAATAGTATTTTCTAATTAAAGTGTAAAAGCATATATATGTTTCCTTAATTTAAATATAAATGGGATTATGAGAGCCAAAATTGATGCTTTGAATTGTGGTGCTGGAGAAGATTCTTGAGAGTCCTTTGGACAGCAAGGAGATCAAAAAAGTCAATCCTAAAGGAAATCAACACTGAGTATTCATTGGAAGGACTGATGCTAAAGCTCCAATACTTTGGCCACCTGATGTAAACAGCCAACTCTTTGGAAAAGATCCTGGTTCTGGGAAAGATTGAAGGCAAAAGGAGAAGGGGGCAGCAGAGGATGAGATGGTTGAATAGCATCACTGATCCAATAGACATGAACTTGGGCAAACTCCAGGAGATAGTGAGGGACAGAGAGGCCTGGCATGCTGCAGTCCCTGGGGTCACAGAGTCGGACATGACTTAGTGACTGAACAATAGCAAATACTATGTGTATGTGTGTGTGCGTTTATTGTTCAGTCGCTAAGTTGTGTCCAACGCGCCAGGCTCCTCTGTCCATGGGCTTCCCCAGGCAAGAATACTGGAGTGGGTTGCCATTTTATTCCCCAGGACGTGTGTGTGTGTGTGTGTGTGTGTGTGTGTGTGTGTGTGTGTGTGTGTAAAATAAACTGATCCTTGCCATAGTCAGTGGGATAGGGATGGTTGTAGCCATGTAACCCATGGTGCTGATTATCATCTCAGCAAAGATTCAAGAATCTAAAACTCAGACCCCACCAACCTCAGGCTTCTATCTGGTAACTGTAAGAACCACAAGACCTGGTAAACCAAGGCCTAAAGAGCTGTTTGCAGACCCCACATGTCTCCCAACTAGAGATCTTAAAGAAGAAAAACACTGAAAGAATCAGAGGGAAAATGGAAAGATCAAAAGACTCTCAAGCCAAAAAGATAGAAGGGTGGGAAAAGAGGCCAAGACAGAATAAGATATTTTATTCTGAAAATGGAACGAACAGTGCCTTGTAAATGTCAGTTTTCTCCAATCAATAAGCATGAGTTTCAAGTATCAAGAAAAAAAAGTTATCATGTTCAGCCCATTAACTCCTTCAACCTCAGATGCCCTGGGACATGCCCAGAAAGGCCTTTCAGCATGACCACAAAGGTCACCACCTATTCCCAGCTCTTCTCAGTAATGCCTTAAACAGTACCATTTAAGATAAATAAAAGATGATTTACAATTCAATAGTAGTATTTTTAGTCTTATTTCATTTTAAGTATCACAATGTCAGAAAAATGATGGCTCTCAATTTTTTTATATGTTTTTAAATATGTTTTATTCTTTAAATGGAAAAAATGAACAAGCTGCTTGGTAATGCTACTCACTATTTATGTGGGTAAATATGACCCACTATTCAACTGGGTCATGGGGAAATGTCAAAGGTCCTGCCAGAGGGTAAACCAAAAACAACAGGGAGATGAAGACCAGAATACAGTGCTAAATCATAAAAAGTGCTGCCCCTCTGAGACCCGTTGCTTTGCATACAGTACTCAAAGCAGCTACCAAAAGATAATTCTGTTGCACTACAAGTTTTAACCTTACTTTTAAAAGTCAAGTTTCCTTTCTGACTGAACCTGTATAGCTCCAGGGCAAAGTCTGATCCAGATTTGTGTTCAGTGGTGAGGAAGTCCCGGAGCCATATGTTCCCATGAAATTAACATGCTGAGAAGCAAGGGAATTACCACAATTACTTCTTCAAAGGCTTCTGGGCCGGGGGAGAACCAAACTTGCTGACTCTCTATGAAGAAAATACTATTGTCACCCAAAGCACAAGTTTCACACACACACACACAAAAATCACTAAAGGAAGATTATGAGAAAAATGGAGACAATAGGGAGAGTCAACTATTACATATAGAGATACCTTGAAAAATGTCTTGTTCCTGTTCTTCTGACTCACTGGGCTCCTCTTTCTATTGCAGGGCTTATTTTGGTGAGAAAGACTATAGTCATTTAGTAGGTACATGCCATCTGTTCTGTTGATGAACTTGCATAGATCCTATAATTATGTTTAAGAATTTGAAACCCAAACTAAAAACTAGGTCACACACACACACATATACACCAATATATATACCCTTGTACCCTCTCTGCCCTCTGACTGTTCATTGATTATGTTAACCCATGGAGCCACCTTGAGAAGTGTCCTTCACGAAGAGAAGGAGTAAGTATACAAAGGCTGGCCTCTGAAACCATCCCTGAATTTGGCACAGCATTAGGATATATCCTTGTTAAGTGGAATCTATCCGAGAGGAAACCATTGCAGGTATTTTGAGATCAGTATCCTAGGGTAAGCTAGTTAATCCCTTTCCTCCTTAATTATTTGCTCTGAAAAATAAACCGAAGATTATCATCCCTTTCCCTCATCCCATTTGGCTTCCTGAGTCTTTCCTTGCCATTTGAATTAATAGCCAACAACAAAGTTGACTCTGAGAACGACTGTGATATATTTGCTGCAACAGCAGTTCTGGTTTCCATCTCTGCTACCTGACAAACTCCAAGTGTGTATCTGTCATCACCAAAGTCTGTGAAATGCTGAGGGATTGTCAGTGGGGTCACACCTTTCTTTCTCAGCCTAATGGCATGTTTATTTAACCAAAGTCTCCTTCAGTTCCATGTTTGGGAGCTGTAAACAAAGAAAGAATGTTGTTGAATGGCAGAGAAGTTTTAATATCAAAGACTATACACAAGCATAAGGCTAAGTAGACAAATTTGATGTGTTTAGATGGATTGCAGCCAACTTCTAACAGTCCTTCACAGGTTTTACTTATTTTCCCACCATGATCTCATTTGATCCTTGCACCAGCCTTAAGATACTTCAATCATAAGTAGCTATGCTTCCCTGGTGGCTCAGATGGTAAAGAATCCGTCTGCAATGCAGGAGATCTGGGTTCAATCCCTGGGTTGGGAAGATCCCCTGGAGGAGGGCATGGCAACCCACTCCAGCATTCTTACCTGGAGAATTCCATGGACAGAGGAATCTGGCAGGCTATAGTCCATGGGGCCACAAAGAGTCAGACACCGCTGAACAACTCAGCACAAGCACATATGCCTATTTCACAGCTAAGGAGACTGAGTATTGAAGAACTTAAAGTGATTTTCCTATGATCACAATTCTAAATAATGAAGTCTATATTTAGAATTGTTTTCTGACTCCAGAATCCATTTTCCTTTTATTATGTCTTGCTGCCTTCATCTATTGATAAATATATAAACCACTGCATTAGACACAGACTTTTAAAATAACAAATTTTGTTGGTTATTTAAGACACTATTAGCAGCTGCGCAGAACACCAAAGTCTGGCAAAAGAGCAGACAGATGCAGAGTCAAGTCATTTCATGACCACAGTCCCCAGTGTGCTAACTCTTGAACTTGACCTTACTAGTTATAAAGCTTCCCAGTTGTTTTATTCAGTTTACGCCAGGTAACTATTAGGGGAACTGTAAATCCTTGAACGTCAAGTAAATGCCCATCATCCAGATTCTACAGTTAAGTTGTACTTGTTTACCATACATCTGTCTGTATATTCATTGCTCCATCCATAATCTATATTTTTTTCTGAAGTTGCAGACATCAGAAAACTTTACACCTAAATGCTTCAGCATGCTTACTATTAAGTGGGGTTCAATATTTGCCTATGGTTCTATTTTTTATTTCATTTATTAACTAAGCATCAATTGAAAGGGTTGAAAAAGACAAAAGAGTAGAAGTACATGCTTCCCTTGTGGCTCAGCTGGTAAAGAATCTACCTGCAATGCAAGAGACCTGCATCTAATCCCTGGGTTGAGAAGATAACCTGGAGAAGGGAAAGACTACCCACTCCAGTATTCTGGCCTGGAGAATTCCATGGACTTTATAGTCCATGGGGTCTCAAAGAGTTGGACACGACTGAGCAACTTTCACAATGCGTAAAAGAGTGCTTATAACTTAAAGTCATCTTAATAACAACTTTTGTGTCAAATCTGTATGCAGGTCAGGAAGCAACAGTTACAACTGGACATGGAACAACAGACTGGTTCCAAATAGGAAAAGGAGTGCATCAAGGCTGTATATTGTCATCACCCTGCTTATTTAACTTCTATGCAGAGTACATCATGAGAAACGCTGGACTGGAAGAAACACAAGTTGGAATCAAGATTGCTGGGAGAAATATCAGTCACCTCAGATATGCAGATGACACCACCCTTATGGCAGAAAGTGAAGAATAACTAAAGAGTCTCTTGATGAAAGTGAAATGTTGGCTTAAAGCTCAACATTCAGAAAACGAAGATCATGGCATCTGGTCCCATCACTTCATGGGAAATAGATGGGGAAACAGTGGAAACAGTGTCAGACTTTCTTTTTTTGGGCTCCAAAATCACTGCAGATGGTGACTGCAGCCATGAAATTAAAAGACGCTTAACTCCTTGGAAGAAAAGTTATGACCAACCTAGATAGCATATTTAAAAGCAGAGACATTACTTTGCCGACTAAGTCTGTCTAGTCAAGGCTATGGTTTTTCCTGTGGTCATGTATGGATGTGAGAGCTGGACTGTGAAGAAGGCTGAGTGCCGAAGAATTGATGCTTTTGAACTGTGGTGTTGGAGAAGACTCTTGAGAGTCCCTTGGACTGCAAGGAGATCCAACCAGTCCATTCTGAAGGAGATCAGCCCTGGGATTTCTTTGGAAGGAATGATGCTAAAGCTGAAACTACAGTACTTTGGCCACCTCATGTGAAGAGTTGACACACTGGAAAAGACCCTCATGCTGGGAAGGATTGGGGGCAAGAGGAGAAGGGGACGACCGAGGATGAGATGGCTGGATGGCATCACTGACTCGATGGACGTGAGTCTGAGTGAACTCCGGGAGTTGGTGATGGACAGGGAGGCCTGGCGTGCTGCGATTCATGGGGTCGCAAAGAGTTGGACACGACTGAGCGACTGAACTGAACTGAACTGATGCTTTAAAACATCTTTATACACAATTAAGAAAAAAATGTTTTTTAATATACTGAAAAAATTAAGGAATAAATGTTTTCTAATATACTGAAAATCTGACAATGATTTTCTTATTCTTTACACTTAAGTCATACTTTCCATGTTCATGTTACAAAAGCTTCAGGACAAATTTAAACTCATCTTTACTCTCTTTTGGAGAAGGCAGTAGCACCCCACTCCAGTACTCTTGCCTGGAAAATCGCATGGACGGAGGAGCCTGGTAGGCTGCAGTCCACGGGGTCGCGAAGAGTTGGACACAACTGAGTGACTCCACTTTCACTTTTCACTTTCATGCATTGGAGAAGGAAATGGCAAACCATTCCAGTGTTCTTGCCTGGAGAATCCCAGGGACAGGGGAGCCTGGTGGGCTGCCGTCTACAGGGTCGCACAGAGTCAGACACAACTGAAGTGACTTAGCATATTCTCTTTTATGAAATATCATTGCCTATAGTTCTTTTTAAAAATTTGCATATGATCAAATAAATGCCCAAATCTCAAGTGTACCATTCAATAAGTTTTGTCAAATGTGTTGTTGTTGTTGTTGTTGTTCAGTCGCTAAGTCATGCCTAACTCTTTGCGACCCCATAAAACCCCAGGCTCCTTTGTCCATCACTATCTCCCTGAGTTTGCTCAAACTCATGTCCTTTGAGTTAGTGATGCCATCCAACCATCTCATCCTCTGTCATCCCCTTTTCCTCTTGCCCTCAATCTTACCCAGCCTCAGGGTCTTTTCTAATGAGTCAGCTCTTCTCATCAGGTGGCCAAAGTATTAGAGCTTCAGCTTCAGCATCAGTCCTTCCAATGAATATTCAGGACTGATTTCCTTTAGGATGGACTGTTTGATCTTGCAGTGCAAGGGACTCTCAAGAATCTTCTTCAGCACCACAGTTCGAAAGGATCAATTCTTCAGCACTCAGCCTTCTTTATGGTCCAGCTCTCACATCCATACATGACTACTGGAAGAACCATAGCTTTGACTAGAGGGACCTTTGTCGGCAAAGTGATGTCTCTGCTTTTTAAAACACTGTCTAGATTTGATATATTTATTCTTCCAAGGAGCCAGCATCTTTTAATTTCATGGCTGCAGTCACTGTCCACATTGATTTTGGAGCCCAAGAAAATGAAATCTGACACTGTTTCTGCATTTTCCCCATCTATTTGCCATGAAGTGATAGGACCAGATGCCATGATCCTAATTTTTTGAATGTTGAGTTTTAAGCCAGCTTTTTCACTCTCTCACTTTCATCAAGAGGCTCTTTAGTTCCTCTTCATTTTCTGCAATTAAAGTGGTATCATCTTCAAATCTGGAGAAGGCAATGGCACCCCACTCCAGTATTCTTGCCTGGAAAATCCCATGGACAGAGGAGCCTGGTAGGCTGCACTCCATGGGGTCACTAAAAGTTGGACACAACTGAGCGACTTCACTTTCACTTTTCACTTTCATGCATTGGAGAAGGAAATGGCAACCCACTCCAGTGTTCTTGCCTGGAGTATCCCAGAGACAGGGGAGCCTGGTGGGCTGACATCCATGGGGTCGCACAGAGTCGGACACGACTAAAGCAACTTAGCAGCAGCAGCGTCTGCAAATCTGAGGTTGTTGGTATTTCTCCTGGCAGTCTTGATTCCAGCTTGTGATTCATCTAGCCCAGCATTTCACATGATGTATTCTGCACAGAAGTTAAATAAGCAGGGTGACAATATATAGCCTTGATGTGCTCCTTTCCCAATTTTGAACCAGTCCATTTTCCCATGTCAGGTTCTAACTGTTGCTTCTTGTCCTGCATAGAAGTTTCTCAGGAGGCAGGAAAAGTAGTCTGGTATTCCAGAATCTCTTTAAGAATATTCCACAGTTTGTTGTGATCCACAAAGTCAAAGGCTTTAGCAAAATCAATGAATTAAAGTAGATGTGTTTTTGGAATTCCCTTGCTTTTACTGTGATCCAGCCTATGTTGGCAATTTGATCTCTGGTTCCTCTGCCAAATGTATATACCCATATAACTCAAACTTTCATCTATATATGAAATATTACACTCACTCTAGAAAGTTCCCTCTCTTTTGCCCATTCCCAGACAATACCCTCCCCACCATGGTTCTAATACCTGTTACTATGGATCAGTTTTACCTGTTCTAGAACTTCATATAAATGGAGTCATGCAGTATTTACTCTTTTGTATAAGGATTTTCTCACTCAAAATTGTGTTTGACATAATTGAAAAACACACATGTACCCCAGTGTTCACTGCAACACTATTTACGATAGCTAGGACATGGAAGCAACCTAGATGTCCATGAAAAAATGAATGGATAAAGAAGCTGTGGTACATATATACTATGGAATATTACTTAGCCATAAAAAGGAACGCATTTGAGTCAGTTCTAATGTGGTAGATGAGTCTGGAGCCTATTATATAGACTGAAGTAAGACAGAAAGGGAACAGCAAATATCATATATTAATGCATATATATATATGGAATCTAGGAAGATAGTGCTGGTGAACCTATTTGCAAGGAAGCAGTGAATATGCAGGCATAGAAAACAAACTTCTGGACACAGTCAGAGAAGGAGAGGGTGGAACGAATTGAGAGAGAAGCACAGAAACATATATATTACCATATGTAAAATAGATATCCGGTGGGAATTTGCTGTATGACACAGGAATCTCAAACCAGTGCTCTGTGGCAACCTGGAGGGGAGGGATATGGTAGAAGGTGGTAGGGAGGTTCAAGATGGAAGGGACATATGTATACCTATGGTTGATTTATGCTGACATATGGCAAAAAGCAACAAAATATTGTAAAACAGTTATCCTCCAATTAAAAATTAACATTTTTAAAGTGAAAAAACAAATTATCTGTGTTGTTTTGTGTATCAGGAATTTACTCCTCTTAATTATCAAGTATTAGTCTACTGTAGGAATATTCTTTTTTTTTTCACTTAAGTATAGTTGATGTATGAGAGTCTAGTTTCTTTATCCACTTTCCTCTTGACAGACACCCAAGCTATTTCTAGTATTTAGTTATTTTAAATAAAACTACTCTGAACACTCTTAAAAGGATCTTTTTGTGAATAAGTTTTCATTTCTCTTGGGTAAATACCTAGAAGTGGAATTATCAGGTCATAGGAAGGTATATGTTTAGTTTTTTAAGAAAATTCCATAACTCTTTTCAAAATTTTAACTCCTACTAATAATGTATGAGATTTGGTATTGTCAGTCTTAATAATTTTAACCATACAAACAGGTGTTCATCATATTACTTTTGAGTTATAAAACAAGAATATCCATAATAGAGAGCATTTCCACAATCAACGGGTGACTTAGGCAATGTCTATATTCTTGTCTGCCTATAACTACACCAGTCCAGTTCTCTTAAGTCCTAATATTAAGATGCTAAATCCTGGTTCTCAAGCTGATTGAAGTTTCATAAATTGGTGGTTATTTTTAAAGTTTTTTGATTCAACTTGAGCTCTAAATCACTGAATATCATTTAAGTTCATTTTATAGTGGTTTTCTATTAATACTTAGGCTGTCAAATTAATCAAAATAAGGTTAGTTCTTGATTTATGCTCAGTAGAAAAATAATCACACCTTATAAAATTTCTTTCACAATTAAATGTACATCAGAGTGACTCTCATAGACTTAAACTTGAATAACATGAGTAAATAGTTTTAGACTGAGCATCAACCACATGTAGTAAAGTTACCTGTAAGTTATGTCAGTTCCTAGAGGAAGTATGTAGGTCTAATTTTGTTTCATGTAAAATTCTCTATGGGCCATCTAATATATTCCTAGTGAGTTTCAAGCCTTTACATTGCTGTCTTCTTGACTTTTCTTCCATTTTCAAGTTCTAACTCTTGCTCACTTGTTACAAAAATAACCTAAATACTCCTAATGTTTCCCAAAAATGAATTTCAGTCCACTGATCATATTAGACATATTATTATAACCCATTTGACAATTTTTCTTTTAATGAACTTTCATAATCAATAGCAGCAACACAGCTTAGAGCTCTAAAGTAGGAGAAATAGGGCTTCCTGGTGACTCATTGGTAAAGAACCCACTTGCCAATGCAGAAGACACTGGTTTAATCCCTGGTCCAGGAGGACCCACGTGCCGTGGAGCAACTAAGCCCATGTGCCACAACTATTGAGCCTGTGCTCTAGAGCCCGGGAACTGCCAACTACTGAGCCCACGTGCCACAACCACTGAGGCCCGAGCACACTAGAGCCCACGCTGTGCAACAGGAAAAGCCACCATGAAGAGAAGTCTGTGTGCCGCAACTAGAGAAAATCTCCCAAAGCAACGAAGACCCAGCATATCCAAAAATAAATAAAAATAAATAGACAAAAGTAGGAGAAATAAACTGTACAAGACCTGAGGCTAATGTAGTCTAGTCAAAGCATTGGGAAACACTAACATAAAAGATAAATTGTCCACTGTTCTTTGACTATTTTTTTTCTTTATACTTCAGTTATCAAGATATTAAAGGATGATCTATGAGCATACGTAAGAATTTTTAAGCAGGAAATTTATAATGCAAATTTAGTATCAATTAATTTTTGTTAGGCTGGCTATATTTCTGGTAGCAACCATTCGGTTTCCTCCCATAACATTTAGGAAGGGCAAAATGGTTTTGAGACTCTCCATTCGTTACAGAGACCATTAGGAAACGATATGAATTAGGCATTTTAATCTCTATTCTGACATCTTTTTTTTCAGAACCACTTGATACATTGTCTCTCACCATCTAGCTGTAAAATAATAAAAATATTGGCTCTTAAGATATGCTAATACAGTAATCATTTGTTTAAATTACATAAAACATCATCTATATATGAAGTTGGCATATTTTTAGAATGAAGCCACAAAGCACATATTTTGTACTTTTTATATATAAATTTATTTATTTTAATTGGAGCTTAATTACTTTACAATATTGTATTGGTTTTGTCATACATCAACATGAATCCTCCACAGGTATACATGTTTTCCCCATCCTGAACCCCCATACCATCCCTCTGGGTCGTCCCAGTGCACCAGCCCCAAGCATCCAGAATCATGCATCAAACCTGGACTGGCGATTTGTTTCATATATGATATTATACATGTTTCAATGCCATTCTCCCAAATCATCCCACCCTCTCCCTCTCCCACAGAGTCCAAAAGACTGTTCTGTACATCTGTGTCTCTTTTGCTGTCTTGTACACAGGGTTATCGTTACCATCTTTGTAAATTCCATATATATGCGTTAGTATACTGTATTGGTGTTTTTCTTTCTGGCTTACTTCACTCTGTATAATAGGCTCCAGTTTCATCCACCTCATTAGAACTGATTCAAATGTATTCTTTTTAATGGCTGAGTAATACTCCATTGTGTATATGTACCACAGCTTTCTTATCCATTCATCTGCTGATGGACATCTAGCTTGCTTCCATATCCTGGCTATTATAAACAGTGCTGCGATGAACATTGGGGTACACTTGAAAATAACAATATTCTTTGGCTTGTAATAATACTGTACTGTTAATTTCCCCATTCATCAAATGTATAATACATACCACATACTCATTGCAGTTTTTTTTTTTAATCTACATACAAGCCACCAGGGCCAACGTTATGCATAGGTGAAAACAAGCAGCTATAACTGAAATGATGAAGCAGAACAGAAAAGACCTACCTGCCATAAAATATTTTTGCTCTAGCTTCTCCTTGGGATAAGACATTATCTTCAAATTTTTCTATCCAAATTAGTGTATTAGCAGGTAATATACCAGGATCACTTTCTATTATATGAACCTTGATGCCCATTATTCCTTCAGAGTCTAGCAGGGCCATAAGGGGAGGGGAGGGGACACAGACATTTAAAAAGGCTGGAGTTAATATGAAATAATGAGGTGGTGTGGGGGGGTGGGGGTGGATGGGTATGGGTGTGTGTATGTGTGTGTTGCGATGGCGGAAAGCTCCAGGAAGCAGAAGGACAGCTTGAGGGTAGAAAGCACCTGTGGGAAGAAGCTCTGCAAGAAAATCTGGGACTTTTGCCAGAAATACACTTGCTTCCAATGTTGGCCTAGGGCTGGACCCATGAGACACAAATGAGAAAGTAATGTAAGCTCATATTTTTCAGATAAAGCCAAATTTTGCATGTAAGCTTTTATGAAGTCCTTTGTTCTGACACAGGAAACACATAGAATAATTTTGCAGGCACCGTTCATACTCAGGCAAAGGATTTTGCGTTTTTCTGTGTTACATAAGCCATATAGTTAGATAAATGCTGGCTCATCTACTAAATAAATATTGAAAATGAAAACTTATTATTACGGTAAATTGCTGTGTAAATACAAATTCTATTTAGTGTGATTCCAGAACTTATATAAAAATGAAGTCACCTTTTTTTTTCCTGATAATTGCCCCTGCTATTTTGCCACTGACCACTTTACAAAGAAATCAAATCCAAATGCTGCATTGCTTAGTCAGATTTCATTCATTTTAAATGAATGGAGATAGAAGTAAAGATACCCTAGGGTATTTGACAGAGTTCACTTTTAGGCTTCTTCCATTTATAATCTAGCTCTAAACTGTATCCCTTTGATTTAGTTTGCTTTATTCAATACATGCTATTTTAGTAACATATAAAATAGTGTCCTATCCACAACTAGTTTCTGTCTGTCCTCTCAAAAAATAAAAGTGATCACTTCATGTTTTATCATATTCACATTTGTATATTTTACCATAGTTAATAGAGAAAGGCTCAAGGCTTCAAATAAATTTGAGAGCATAAATTTAGTATTTATTTAGAATTAGATCATGAAGCAAAATTATTAGAATTTTACTACATTTCATTTTCCATAAATTTTTCATTTTTTTCAATAAAAACACTTAGCCTTTCATAAATTAACCATAGCAAACAATAAAGGGATGTCCTTTAGACTGAGACAAAAGACCTTGATAAAAATAATTTCTATCTTGGCTCTCTGACCATATTATCCTAGGGCTTTAATATTAAAGAGTTATCTTCTGACTGGTAATTGAATAGCTCTTCGTTAGTTTCTCCAAAAATAAGAGTTTTTAATCTAGTCTTACAGATTAAGACAGTCTTACGATTTAAATATATTTTGGAAATTTGTTCCAATACTTAAATTGAAAATGTCTGATATTTTCAATTGCATAAAACATTTATGATTTTAAGCTCCTAGCAGAAATCTGCTGCTGAAGGGGAAAAATATTAAGAGCTGTTAGTCAGAAAGACACTTATGTAAGAACTGTGACATTGGTTATTGATTTGAAAGCAAAAAGTCCTATACTTTAGACTCAAGCCTTTAGAAATCTTTAGTGAGCATTTTCCCCTCTCAGAACTGAGACAAATGGCTGATGAGTGAAATCTTGAGAATGTTCACAGCTTTTCTCCTTCATTCTGTTGCAGCCCAGAAGATGGTGAGATCCATCCAGAAATCTGTCGGCTCTACATTCAGCTGCAATGCTGCTTAGAAATGTACACAACAGAAATGCTAAAATCTATATGCCTGCTGGGGTCTCTTCAATTTCATCGAAAAGGTATCTACATTTATTATATTGTCATAAACAGTGAGAAATGTTAAACCAAAACTTATATTTTGCAAAGACCAATGTGTACCATATGTTTGAAAAGTGGAAAGTGCAAGTGAAGTCGCTCAGTCATGTCCTACTCTTTGCGACCCCATGGAATGTAGCCTACCACACTCCTCCGTCCTTGGGATTTTCCAGGCAAGAATACTGGAGTGGGTTGCCATTTCCTTCTCCTGGGGATCTTCCCGACCCAGGGCTTAAACCTGGGTCTCCCGCATTGTAGGCAGATGCTGCCTACACACAATTAGAATATGTTCAGGAAATAATTGAAATAAATAAAAGAAGTCTGTATCAGTACTATCAAAATGCATAACAACCCTGATTATCTTGAACAGAAATTGTGGTAGAAACAATTCTCAGATTTATTATTTTACCACTTGCGAACATGATTTTGGCTAGAATCAGTGTGGGCAGCAAAACTATATAATGATCTTACTAGGGTGGTAAATGCTATCCAAAATTGCTGTTATGTCCCTAAATGTATTTGATTGCAAGATGACAAATCACAAATTGTGCCCCAAAGATTTAAAAATAGGGGGAACTCAATAAACAATAGAGAGGCATATTAGTGACTGAAAAATCTCATCCTGTGGTTTAAACTTATAAAGAAACTATATAGGCCTAAAGGACTGAAACCTCCAGAGATGGCAGTGGTTTCAGCATGGTTTGATCAGACTTCTGAATTCCATTCTGAGCGATGCTCTGCCTTCTCCTGGGTGTTGGTGTTAACCCTCAAGCTGCCTTCCCCCACATTCAGAAACTGATTCCAACAGTTTCAGTCATCACATATGCATAGAGAGAATTCCTCCCACTGCAGATTAGCTCCCTTCCCTTCCCATCCCATCCCTCTGGGTTGTTCCCATGTACTGGCTTTGAGTGTCCTGCTTCATACATAGAACTTGGAATATCATCTATTTCAAATATGGTAACATACAAATTTCAATGCTAGTCTCTAAAATCATCCCACCCTCACCTTCTCCCAGAGAGTCCAAAAGTCTGTTCTTTATACCTGTGTCTCTTTTGCTGTCTTGCACGTAGAGTCGTTACCATCTTTCTAAATTCCATATATGTGTTAATATATTGTATTGGTGTTTTTCTTTCTGACATACTTCACTCTGTATAATAGGCTCCAGTTTCATCTACCTCATTAGAACTGATTCAAATGTGTTCTTTTTAATAGCTGAGTAATATTCCATTGTGTATATGTACCACAATTTTCTTATCCATTTGTCTGCCTATGGACATCTGGGTTGCTTCCATGTCCTAACTATTGTAAACAGTGCTGTGATGAACATTGGGGTACATGTGTCTCTTTCAACTCTGGTTTCCTCAGTGTGTATGCCCAGGAGTGGGATTGCTGGATCATATGGCAGTTCTATTTCCAATTTTTTAAGGAATCTCCACACTGTTCTCGGAGAAGGAAATGGCAACCTACTCCAGTATTCTTGCCTGGAGAATCCCATAGACAGAGGTGTCTGGTGGGCTACAGTCCATGGGGTCACAAAGATTCAGACACAACTGAGCAACTAACACACTCACACACACTGTTCTCCATTGTGGCTATACTAGATTGCATTCCCACCAACAGTGTAAAAGGGTTCCCTTTTCTCCACACTCTCTCCAGGATGTATTGTTTATAGACTTTTTGATCACAGCCATTCTGACCATTGTGAGATGGTACCTCATTGTGCTTTTGATTTGCATTTCTCTGATAATGAGTGATGTTGAGCATCTTTTCATGTGTTTGTTAGCCATCTGTATGTCTTCTTTGGAGAAATGTCTGTTTAGTTCTTTGACCCATTTTTTGATTGGGTCATTTATTTTTCTGGAATTGAGCTGCATGAGCTGCTTGTATATTTTTGAGATTAATTCTTTGTCAGTTGCTTCGTTTGCTATTATTTCCTCCCATTCTGAAGACTGTATTTTCACCTTGCTTATAGTTTCCTTCATTGTACAAAAGCTTTTAAGTTTAATTAGGTCTCATTTGCTTATTTTTGCTTTTAATTCCATTACTGAGAGGTGGGTCATAGAGGATCTCACTGTGATTTATGTCAGAGAGTGCTCTGCCTATGTTTTCCTCTAGGAGTTTTATAGTTTCTGGTCTTACATTTAGATCTTTAATCCATTTTGAGTTTATTTTTCTGTATGGTATTAGAAAGTGTTCTAGTTTCATTCTATACAGGTGGTTGACCAGTTTTCCCAGCACCACTTGTTAAAGAGATTGTCTTTTCTCCATTGTATATTTTTGCCTCCTTTGTCAAAGATAAGGCATCCATAGGTATGTAGATTTATCTCTGGGCTTTCTATTTTGTTCCATTGATCTATTTTTCTGTCTTGTACCAGTACCATACTGTCTTGATGAGTGTAGCTTTGTAGTATAGTCTGAAGTCAGGCAGGTTGAGTCCTCCAGTTCCATTCTTCTTTCTCAATATTGCTTTGGATATTTGAGATTTTCTGTGTTTCCATATAAATTGTAAAATTATTTGTTCTAGTTCTGTGAAAAATACTATTGGTAGCTTGATAGGGATTGCATTGAAGCTATAGGTTGCTTTGGGTAGTAAACTCATCTTCACTATATTTATTCTCCCAATCCATGAACATGGTATATTTCTCCATCTATTAGTGTCCTCTTTGATTTCTTTCATCAGTGGTTTATAGTTTTCTATATATAGGTCTTTTGTTTCTTTAGGTAGATTTATTCCTAAGTATTTTATTCTTTTCATTGAAATAGTGAATAGGATTGTTTCCTTAATTTCTCTTTCTGTTTTCTCATTGTTAATGTATAGGAATGCAAGGGATTTCTGTGTGTTAATTTTATATCCTGAAACTTTACTATATTCATTGATTAGCTCTAGTAATTTTCTGGTGGTGTCTTTAGGGTTTTCTTTGTAGCAAATCATGTCATCTGCAAACAGTGAGACTCTTACTTCTTCTTTTCCAATCTGGATTCCTTTTATTTCTTTTTCTTCTGTGATTGCTGTGGCTAAAACTTCCAAAAGTGTGTTGAATAGTAGTGGTGAGAGTGGACACCCTTGTCTTGTTCCTGATTTTAGGGGATATGCTTTCAATTTTTTCCCATTGAGGATAATGTTTGCTATGGATTTATCACATATGGTTTTTATTATGTTAAGGTATGTTCCTTCTATGCCTGCTTTCTGGAGAGTTTTTATCATAATGGGTGTTGAAACTTGTCAAAGGCTTTTTCTGCATCTATTGAGATAATCATATGGTTTTTATCTTTCAATTTGTTATTGTGGTTTATTACATTGATTAATTTGCAGATATTAAAGAATTTTCTTGCATCCCTGGGATAAAGCCCACTTGACCATGATGTATGATTTTTTTAATATGTTGTTGGATTCTGTTTGCTAGAATTTTGTTGAGGATTTTTACATCCATATTCATCAGTGATATTGGCCTATAGTTTCCTTTATTTGTGGGATCTTTGTGTGGTTTTGGTATTGATGGTGGCCTCATAGAATTAATTTGGGAGTTTACCTTCCTCTACAATTTTCTGGAAGAGTTTGAGTAGGATACGTGTTAGCTCTTCTCTGAATTTTTGGTAGAATTCACCTGTGAAGCCATCTGGTCCTGGGCTTTTGTTTGTTGGAAGATTTTTTATTAAAATTTTGATTTCTGTGCTTGTGATGGGTCTGTTAAGATTTTCTATTTCTTCCTGGTTCATGTTTGGAGGGTTATATTTTTCTAAGAATTGATCCATTTCTTCCAAGTTGTCCATTTTATTGGCATATATATATGCTGATAGTAGTCTCTTATGATCCTTCGTATTTCTATTTGTCTGTTGTGATTTCTCCATTTTCATTTCTAATTTTGTTGATTTGATTCTTCTCCCTTTTTTTCTGATGAGTCTGGCTAATGGTTTGTCTATTTTATTTATCTTCTTAAAGAACCACATTTTAGTTTTGTTTCTTTTTGTTATAGTCTCTTTTGTTTCTTTTTCACTTATTTCTGCTCTGATTTTTATTGTTTCTTTCATTCTACTAACTTTGGGGTTCTTCATTTCTTCTTTTTCTGGATTCTTTATGTGTAAAGTTACATTATTTGATTTTTCTCTTGTTTCTTGAGGTAAGCTTACATTGCTATGAACCTTCCTCTTAGCACTGCTTTTACTGAATCCCATAGGTTTTGGGTTGTCATATTTTCATTTGTTACTATGCATATTTTGATTTCCTTTTTTATTTCTTCCATAATAATAAAAAACACATAGATTCTTAACTGATCATTTCATCTGACCTGCACTGCCTCCTGTCTTCACTGTCAGTCTCTGATTGGTGCCCTTCTCTGCTTCTTCCTTTAAAAATATAAGCCCCTGCTCCCTGCTCTAGCATCTTACCATCTAAGTAAAACTCTTAAAAGAGTATACCTAAGAGCATCTTTGATTTCTCCTCTTTGTAGGATTAAGTCTCCATTTGGATTTCTAAAGTAATCCTAAAGTAGTACTTTAGGAGTACTACTTAAGAGTAGTACTACTCCTATAAATCCTTAGAAAATGTGCTACAAAATTATCCAGGATAAACATGGAGATGCACGGATCCTGTCCAGGACCCACTGAATCAGAATCTGGGGGCACTCCAGGTGATTCTGAAACACAGTGAAGATGGATAACCATTTAGTTACCCTTTAAAACAAAAGGAAATAACTCAATTGTATGTATAAAAATGGAAACTTCCAAACTCTTACCCAGCTATTCTTACTCATCTAAGTATATACGTGTTGTATGCTTTCTTTATCAACACTAGAAAGAAATTTATCCACCAAGATTTAAGATGTCAGAAAATACACTCTTTATCCAAATAGTTATAGCTCTAGTGTGGCCTTGGGCTAGGAAGGGTCTAGGCGATCTCACAAAGTCCCTTCCTGAAATAAAATACATTCGACCCTTCCGGATTCAAACAATGGCAGATCATGCGCTATGCTTACAATCTGTGGCTGTTTGAATCCATGGATGTGGAACCACGGATACAGATGACTGCCTATGGGACTTGAGCATCCATGAATTTTGGTGTCCTGGGTATGTCCTGAAACCAACCACCCCATCTCCCCACACATACAGATACTGAGGGATGAGTGTAGTCCTCAGAATCTTAGGGGAATGGTGATTGCCATTCTAGTCTATAACATTCAGTCTCTTTCTGCTTAGAATCTCTTTCTGGTATGTTTCTTTTAATGCTATAGTAAAAATTTGTATTTTAACTATTAGGTTAGCTAATTTCTTCTTCCTGCTAATTTCTTATTACAGGTTGGCCACTTCTCTTATTTACTCTATTTCATGAAGGGGGGGAAAAAGGAAATTGCAATTGAGTCATTATTTTGGCTCTATATGAGAGTTTCTGGTCAATTTTTTTGTTGTGATTAGATTCTGAAGCCAAATTATTTTGCAGTTATCTGTACTTTTATTTTATTTTTGTTTATAATTACCTCCCTGACTGCTACCAGAAGTCCAGAAAGGACTGTATATCACATTTAGTTTTACTATTGTATTGAGTAGTCATGTGTTTACTCTTTGGAGGAAAAGGGCACACAAGGTTACTGCAGGGGTGAGGAGTACAGTTTGTTTCTGGGAAAAACTAAGCCTAAAATCATTTTAAGGTTTCTGCAGGGAGCTTGAATTTAATAATGAAGATTGTCCTTCTCTCTCAATTAAGCAAATTATAAGTATCCTTCATTAACAATATATTCAGTGGCTCTTCATGCTTTCTGCATACCCCATGTTTCTAAATTTTTGCTGTCTCATAAGTCTGATTGGTACAATCTACTTGGAAATCTTTTATACTTATAAGATCACGCTATTGCCAAAAATGAAGACAAACAGTACTAAGATGATTGTCCTATTTCATGGCCAACAAAATTAAAGTAAATTACAGAAATATGAGGTAGAAACACACATTTAATAAAGGCTATTAGATTATGCTATACAAGTGTGGTTCTGAAAAACTGTTATGAGAATATGACAAATAGGAATAATTTTAGGCCTCATATTCTAACAGTTTTAAGTTGTAGATTGCACTATTATTTGACAAAGTCTAATTTCTGTGTTTATAGTGAAAAATAATTGCTCTCACTTCTTCACGGTTAATTACATAGGAAATCTTTTCCCACAACTGAATCCATGTATCACATTGACCATTAATGCCTGTTTACTGACATCAGATAAAATGAGACCTCAGGATTCATTCACTCCAGTGGCAGAAAGTGAAGCCAGGTTTCTAAGAGAATTCAACAATTCTACTATTTTGCCCACAGCTTTCCTCTCTCCCATTCTACTCCCAGTTAGTCAGTTTTTACAACATCCCCATTCTGGAAGAAGCAGAGATGAGAGAACACTCCAGTGCAAGCTCCCTTTATATGTGAACTTGCTCTTTCCGTTTTTATGCTCATTTCTTCTCACTCTGTCAAGCACTTTCTCTGTCTCTGCTCCAACCTTCTGCCATCCATCGCTTACAGTCAGATTTTCCCCAGGTCCTTTGAGGTATACCACCCTCCCTTCCTCCTCTTAAGATCTAAGATAAGATGGATTCTTCCCCTGTATTGTGCCATTAGGATATATACAGATAGAAAAAATGCAGAGGAAATGTAATCACAAAAAGGAAAAGAAGACAGAAATGTTGAAAGTTAAAAATTCTTAATTAAAAATCTAGTGGGAGTTGAGAGATCAAGATGCTCTAATAAGAAATTAATGAACAGTCATCCATCCAGCAAAAACAGGATAAGCTCAAGACAAAGAATAGCATATGAGCAATAAAGACTCCTGGGTATTCCATCTCCTATTAAGGAATGTAAAGAAAATGACCCACACCAATAAAAGAAACAAGCAACATAAAGACAGAAATAGAATAGAGCTGCAAGCCTTACTTTCCAATGTAATGAGGCAGTTGATACTGAAATAGAACATTAGGTTAGAAGAAATGAAGCGGGATAAATCTTAAAATAGATTATGATTCAAATTATGGGCGGACACATGCATTTGTCCTTTGAACAAATATTTATTGAGCACCTATCATATGCAAGGTACTGGGAGACTGAAATTATCAGGACTACAGAGATAGATCCGTGTTCTTGTTGAGTATATAGTCTCGTGGAGAGAAATAGGAGGGGAAGAAAGTTCTAAAAATCCCAAACACTAATAATTACAATGTCAATAATTAAAATAGAATAGGTAATGTAATAGAAAGTGACCATGACTGGGTGACTGTTTTAGAAGGGGTGATCAAAACTCTCTGAGGAGACAGAACTTAATCTGAGATTTAATGACAAGAAGGACACAATTTCATGAACATTTGTATCTAATGCAAAGGACCCAAGACCAGAACAAGTTTATACTATTTGAAGAACATAAATATAAACAACTTCTGGAATCGAAGGGCAGTCTAACACCATTTATTATTCCGTCTCCTTGTCTTAAATACCAAACAGGGAGCAGGACACCGTATTCATCACCTTTAGTCAAAGTAGATGTCAGCTGAGGACTAGGAAAATAACAATGGTCACAGCTTCCGCTTGTTATGTACCTTCTAGTTGCCAGGTGCTTTATCCATGCCATCTTATTTTGTACTCAAATATTGTTTTTCCCACTCTACAGATGGAGAAGCTGAGGCTCAAAGAGGTAACATGTCCAGGGTCATCTAACACATTCATCCCCTCCACAAAGTTTGTGATTGTTCTACCACACCAAACCATTGCCCACTAAGCTACCTTGGAGAAAGGCAAGAGAACATATCAAATGGAGAAATGAAAAATACTAGCCTAGCACCATGAGCTGAATTTATTCTCAGATCTGACTTAATGATTGGTGTGCATATTTCAAGACACGTTTAATGAATTGCTAAAATTCATTGTGCATTTTATTTCTTACCAAAAGAAGTTCAGAGAGTTACTTCTAAGATGGGAGGGAAAGTGAACTCCATCAATCACTTAATGATTTACAAAATATTTTGATTTGGGTAAAGAAGTTTAATTCTGCCTAGGAAATGCTTATATTTAGGAAAATCAAATGCAGCTTTCATGTGATACAAAGGGAGCATGATTTTAGCTATGATACTCATTCTGAGAAAGTTGAAGTCAATTAACTACACAGTTGATACCTCCTGAACATTGTTCTGCTCTACCTTAGGGGCTGGAATTGGAGCAATGAAAGCCTCACAGGGACCTCCCTCAAACATGTTTCTATTGTCTCCAGTGTCCTGTTATTCTGCTTCCTCCATGCAGCTAGGAGAACCACCAAGATGACTATTGCTCTGGGGGCATTACTACTGTAGTGTCGTAAGAAGTACAGAGGACAGAGGGAGGTGGGAGGGGCTAGGAAGAGGGAGGTAGCTCTGTCTCTTCTCTCAATTGGAAAATGTTAATTTCCCAGTGTATGGGCAAGAAAAGAGCTCTGTTTATGGTATAAGTATTATTTTTCCACTATATGTTTTATGGCACTATGAATATCTCACCACAATGTAGAAGAGCCTTTGAAACTATTTTTTTAATACAGGTAAACAACTAACTGAATTAATATAACTTACTTTTATTTAAATTACATGCTTTTTGGAAATGCAAGGATAAAAGTGAATTACTTAACAGCTACATTTCCCCACTCCTGTTCACAGTGCATGGAGTTACAAAGCTTCTACCATTTATGAAAATGCATGAGAACAAGCGTAACCATGTGGATAAGCTTCCACACATTTCCTGTAAGCTGTGTTCATTTAGTTGCTCACAGTCAGCACAAAATCCATCCCAGGAGCCTTCCCTAGATACAGTATCATAGCAGATAGTGTGTCTGGAGCACAGAGGACATGAGAAACTTGCCCCTGCCGTCAGGGAAATGATAGTGTGGTGATGTAATATTTGCTCAGAGAAGATTAGTTTGGTTTGTTTTGATTCCTAGGGACATTCATACAAATGAATAAAGTTGACTATGGTGGACATCAGAGGCCAAACTCAGGGCCTCCAAGGGGACGCTATGGCAGTGGTTTCTACTGTCACTCTAGGCTGAAGAAGGAGTGGCAGCAAGAAGGAGGGGAGGGGAGGGAAGAGAGGAAAATAGTAAGAGAAGAAAGAATGGGAGAAGTGAGATCAGGAGTAGGAAAGAGGTCTCCAGCGTGGAGGGTGAAAAAGGGGCCACCACTCTAAATAAAAGACCCCAGCCCAGTCTGCTGGGGCTAGTGAAGTCCTAGGACTTTGGAGGTGGAAGGAGCTCTGTGGGACTTTTCAGGCTGCCCCACAATCAGTGTGTTTTTGTTCCTCCTCAACAACTGACCATTTCTCACGAATATAAGAATAACCAGCCTTCCAAACTGGTATGTGCTTCATGGGTGGTTTCCTTTAACTTTTTCTCAAACATGACTGTTATAGTATCCATAAACAGGCTAAAAATACATGGAAATCCCAAAGGAGCTGAAGGCCAAAAGCTTTGCACAGCCCTGAGGAAAGTGGCCAACTTTTTGATGTCTTGGTTCTCGACAGGGTGAAGTCAGCTTAGTGTGATTTTAAGGTGTTCTAAAGGCTCTCCTTCTCCCCTCCCTCCATCGCCTCCCTGAGAAAATACTTGTTCACTGAGGCCTGAAATTGATTTTTCAGGGGACAGAGTTTTTCATTTCATAATTTAAAAAAAAATGATTTTAAATGCATAGTCACTCTTGGGCAAAGTAAAACTTTGACTTGAAGTTACCGTCTGGAAGCAGCCTGACCCTTTTCCTGAGACCAGCGCAGACACCATCTGAGGTGCTCTTCCAAGGATCCCTGGTCAACGGGGGGAAGCTGGGGATGCAGAACTCAGATCTGCCACTGTCCAGGTGTGTGGGGCACTCCCCTGCTGACTTTCTGATGGGTCTCAAAAGAACATCTAGCCTCTCCAACCTCATCTCTAATCAGCCACCCCAGCCCACCTGCCCCCCAAACCCTGCTGGCCACACTCAAGGAATCTTGAACTACTTTGAGGAACCTGAATTTGGAAGTTCTTTCCAGTTGCTCCCTCTGCCTATAACATATTGTCAAATGGCAATCCACTCCAGTACTATTGCCTGGAAAATCCCATGGACAGAGGAGCCTGGTAGGCTACAGTCCATGGGGTTGCAAAGAGTCAGACACGACTGAGTGACTTCACTTCACTCACCCTATCCCACAACCACCCTTTCACACAGTCTGCCCCTTCGCTCTCTTTGAGTTGAAACTTAGATGGGACTTCCCTGCAGAGAGCTCTCCCTGGCTCTCCATGGCTGGGCCTAGGCCCACCCAGTGTGCTCCCCAGGCACATGTCAAATTGAGGGACAGACATCTGACCTGTTGTCTGTTGTCCTCTCTAGAACTGATCACCTTGAGTGTGTTCACCATTACTTTCAGTTAATAATTATTGAATAAGCAAAAGGAATTTACTTTCACTCTGTTGCTGAAAGAGAGGGAGTATACCTGGAGAAAAAGAAGCTTGTCCAGAGATGTTGGACTGAATTAGTACCAGCAAAATATAAAATGAACAGAATAAATCCATATTAGTTCTTGTATTTGTCAGGGTAGGGTACCAACTGCATGAAACAACACCAAATCTCAACAGATTAGAACAAAAGAGTTCACTGCTTATGTCAGAGTCCAACCCCAGAGCTGGGGTGGGCTGGGCCTTTTGGTTCTTTCCATTCCCCACATCCATCCAATGGTCAGGGGAGAAAAGAAAGCATAAGGGTTTCTACGGGAGGATTTTTAGAAGCTCATCGGGAAGAAGCATACATCATTCTTACTCAGAATTCATTTGCCAAAACTCTGTCACACAGGAGAGGAAAAAAAAAGGGAGGAAGAGGAAAAAAAATAGAGGTCGGCAAACACAAAACAGTCTCCTGTGGCCCTGAAAAACAAGGAAGGATGATTTCAACAAACCAGAATTGAGGAATTTCTCAAAGCTCAAAAGCAATGGAAATTGGATTGGTGGATATAAATGAAAAAAGGAAGCCAGAGCCGATAAGAAACTCAAGGAGAAACAAAAGAAATTCATGCAGGAGAAAAATACTACAAAAATAAAATTGATTCCAGAGATACTTCAACCTAAGAGTCAACAAATGCAAATCACAGGAAAGATTTCTGGAAACGCTGTCAGGGAAATGAATGTTCGAAATTGCATTCAGGAAGAGCTGGACTACCCCACACTGAGTAACGGAGATAGGCATTGCTTGCCCCAGGAGGACACCTGCTGTGAGTGTCGGGTCTGGGCAGCAAAGCAGAACAGAGGGTGAAATAACTGGGATCCTCCATGAGGGCAGCTGCAGAACAGGAAAGGGAACACAAGAGTGCAGTGTTTTTTCTCAGGCTAAATTGTATCTCTTTGGAGTAGAACTTGTAAACAAGAAACTCCAAGCAAACAGGGACCCAAGAAATAAGATGTGTACCCAGGTCAGCTTATCAGTGGAGATGAGAAGCACCCAGAAGACAAGCTGTAGACACACATTGTCCAGCCAAACACCTGCTCCTTTTCCAGTCACCAGAAGAAAGATGCTCATCAGAATGATAGGCAAACAGAAAAACCCACACCCTGAAAGGGATGTACCAAATGGCAATATGCAAACAGCTAATGCTTGATGAACAGATTTTAAGTAGAAACAGATGAAGAATTTAAAATATAAATGTAATTCATAGTCTCAGAGAGATTTGTTTTAGGTCTGTCACAGCTCAGAAACAGTCATTACAGCAGTACGGATCTATCAGTTTTGTTGGAAATGAAAGTGTTATCTATCAAATAAAAATTTCAGTGGATGGTTTAATTAGTGTTGGGAGACAGTTTTTCAGTCTCTTGCATGTCTGCATATCTTACATAGTGAGATACTGACTACCTTTGTTTCGCACTATCTTTTCAAGGATGTTTATTTAGTAAATGTCTTGAAAAAGAAAGACTGTGTTTCCCTCCAGAGCAAGGCATGCTTACAATTCAGTATAATGAAAATATTTCCCTCTGAAGCAAAGGGCAGACATGCCTTCTTATCTCTTCTATAAAGTCTTCTTATAGAAGTCTTTGGATCCTTAATTTCAGAGCTCTTATCTCCTGTGTGTGTGGAGGTATGAGACACCCTTCTGGGGTCTCAAGAAATTCACACAAATGCTGCTACTCTATTCCTGTTTTGTGCACAAAGTTGTCTTTGTCTCTAACCTTGGGTCTCTTTCCAGTACCCATGAGACTGTGGCAGGTTAACACACAGAGGAAATTCAGACCCTTCACAGTTCTTAACAATTATTATAATGGAAATACCGAGAGCTTAAAATAGGGACTCGTAGTTAAGACTTTGGGCTTCCAGTGCAGGGAGTGCTGGTTTGGTCCCTGGTCAGGAAACGAAAACCCACATGCTTTGCAGTGCAGGCAAAACAAACAGAAACCCATAAAATAGCTACCTGAAAGGTCAAGTCAAGTTGCTGTCCCAGAACTCAGTCCCCACAGTGAATTTAGAATATAGGGGATAAATACGATCCAGAAACTCTAACATGAAATAGGAATTCTGATAGAACTGAGAAAATATAAATAGATAATCAACAAATAGAAAAGCTTTCCCCGAACCTAATGGAAGAAATATGTTAATTGAGAAGGCTATAACATCTCAATGAATCACTCCACATATTACTTAGTAATTACAAAGGGAAAAGGATTCCTCCACCTATAAATGCTGGAAGAAATCACCTTAACTGTGCTATCAGTACTTAACTAACCTCATTAATAATGGAACAAATACTTGTGTGCTTTCTAATGCAAGGCACTAAAAAGGACACAGTATTGCTTCTATAATATTCTCGCTAAAAATGTTTACTCTGAATCTAGACTTATGGAAATAATCAGACAATTCTATATTTAAAGACATTCTTTAAAACAACTGGTCTGGACCCTCTGTTCAAAAATATCAACATCATGAAGGATGAAAAAAGACCGGGAGTCTGTTCTAGATTAAAAGAGAATAAAAAAACATGACAGATAAATGTGGTGCATAATCCTTAATTGAATCCTTCAATGTAAAAAGAAAGCTATAAATGACATTACTGGGAAAACTGGAAATTGTGGAATATTTGGAAAACTGGAAAATTTAGATATATATATTAAATAATACAGTAAAAGTGTTAGTTGCTCATTGTGTCTGACTCTTTGCGACCCCATGGGCTGTAGCCTGCCAGGCTCCTCTGTCCATGGAATTTTCCAGGCAAGAATGGCAGAATGGGTTGCCATTTCCTTCTCCAGGGGGTCTTCCCGACCCAGGGATCCCACTGGGATCTCCTGCATTGCAAGCAGATTCTTTACCATCTGAACCACTAAGGAAGCCCAGCCATTAAATAATAGTATTGCATCAAATTGAATTGAATCATGGATTTAATTAAAGTTAAACCAAGTTTTTCATGTGATAATGGTTTTAAGATCCTATAGGAAAATGTTCTTTAGGAGATATATGTTGAAGTGTTTGGGATGAAATATCATTAATGTCTGTAACTTTTACATGGCCCATCAAAAATTATAAACCTTGTACATATATAAATTATATACATAATCTTATCTGTGAAATCTATATATGTGCCCATATATATATATATATATATACACACACACACACACACACACAGAGACAAAAAAAAATATGGTTAAACCAACAACACTGTAAAGCAATTTTCCTGCAATTAAAAAATAAGTTAAAAAAGGAAAAATAGCTCTAAATATTAACAGTTGAAACTAGACTATTTGGGGTGTTCATTGAATTATTCTGGAAGTCTGCTATAGGTCTGAAAATTTTCAATATAAAATAACTGGAGAAAATAGACTGCAAATGCAAGTCAAATGCCAAAAAAAAGAGTAATGTATAAAGTACTCATATCTAGACATATTTAGGAACCATTTCATAACTCAATTGTTTAAAGATAAAAAAAATTTCAGAAGGCCATAAACAGTCTACATACATAGCATCCTTGGATATATATAGAAGAAAGAGAACAATATCAGCCAAGTTCTGAAAGAAACTTAGAACATAGATTTTTATATCCAGCCAATTAGAATTTAAGTGCGAGTACAGAGAGAGAAGCAAAAAGTATTTTCAGTAATATGAAGACTAAGAAATTTTGTATTCAAAGATCTCCTCTGAAATAGTCAAAGATATATTCTAGAAAAATTAAAATGAGTCCAGGAAAGAGGAAGATACGAAATCCAAGAAGCAGTGGTATACAAAAAAATTGTCAGCCATCAATATGCAGCATTAGAGATTAGAAACAGTTACAATAGAAAACTATACTATTAAAAATGTAATTAGTGAATGATTTTCAAGGACAAATAAATTACCAGACTCAAGGAAAGCAAAATCTTTTAATAAATCATGACACCTAGACAGTACTGAAAAAGTAATCAATGAGTCATCTTTTGCTAAATTTCCAAGTTTCAGATGCTAGTAATTTATAGTTTCACTTGCAGTGGAAATTATCATTATCTATCTTGGAGATAGAACTCTTTCAAATCAGCAAGACAGCCGAAGTGATATGAACAGAAAATGTAAAGAAGGAATGAATACAGGTAGCCAATTAACTTACAAAAAAATATTAAATTTAATCTCAGTTCAGTTCAGTTGCTCAGTTGTGTCCAACTCTTTGCAACCCCATGGACTGCAGCACGCCAGGCCTCCTTGTCTATCACCAACTCCTGGAGTTCACTCAAACTCATGTCCACTGAGTCGGTGATGCCATGCAACCATCTCATCCTCTGTCATCCCCTTCTCCTCCCACCTTCAATCTTTCCCAGCATCAGGGTCTTTTCAAATGAGTCAGCTCTTCACATTAGGTGGCCAGAGTACTGGAGTTTCAGCTTCACCACCAGTCCCTCCAATGAATATTCAGGACTGATTTCCTTTAGAATGGACTGGATGGATCTCCTTGCAGTCCAAGGGACTCTCAAGAGTCTTCTCCAACACCACAGTTCAAAAGCATCAATTCTTCGGCACTCAGCTTTCTTTATAGTCCAACTGTCACATCCATACATGATCACTGGAAAAACCATAGCCTTGACTAGATGGACCTTTGTTGGCAAAGGCACATTACTTTTGAATATACTGTCTAGGTTGGTCATAACTTTTCTCCCAAGGAGTAAGCATCTTTTAATTTCATGGCTGCAGTCACCATCTGCAGTGATTTTGCAGCCCAAGAAAAGAAAGTCAGCCACTGTTTCCACTGTTTCCCCATCTATTTGTCATGAAGTGATGGGGCTGGATGCCATGATCTTAGTTTTCTGAATGTTGAGCTTTAAGCCAACTTTTTCACTCTCCTCTTTCACTTTCATCAAGAGACTCTTTAGTCATTCTTCACTTTCTGCCATAAGGGTGGTGTCCTCTGCATATCTGAGGTTACTGATATTTCTCCTGGCAATCTTGATTCCAGCTTGTGCTTCATCCAGCCTAACATTTCTTATGACGTACTCTGCATATAAGTTAAATTAGCATGGTGACAATATACAGCCTTGACATACTCCTTCCCCTATTTGGAACCAGTCTGTTGTTCCAGTTCTAATTGTTGCTTCCTGACCTGCATACAGATTTCTCAAGAGGCAGCTCAGGTGGTCTGGTAGTCCCATCTCTTTCAGAATTTTCCACAGTTTGTTGTGGTCCACACAGTCAAAGGCTTTGGTGTAGTCAGTAAAGCAGAAGTAGATATTTTTCTGGAACTCTCTTGCTTTTTCAATGATCCAAATTTAATCTCAGTAGTAATAAAAGAAAGGGAAAAAGAACTTCAATGAAAGATTCTATTTTCCCCCATCAAATAAGCAAAAATTAAATATTGATAATTAAAGTTCTGGGAAAAGTGTATGGAAATGGATTCTCTCATTCAGAGTTGGTGGAAGCAAAATGTAAATTAGCATAGGCTGCAACTTCCCTGGTAGGCCATGGTAAAGACTCTGCCTTCCAATTTAGGGGATACAGGTTCAAACCTTGGTTGGGGAACTAAGATCCCACGTGCTGTAGGACAGCAAAGCCCATCCTCCACAACAAGAAAACCTGCACACCACAGCAAAGACCCAACACCCCAGCCCCCAAAAATTAGCATAGCCTTTTTGGAGGCCAGTTTAGCAATATGTATTAAAGTACCAAATGTGAATACGTGTACTTTGTCCCATTTTTGTATATTAAAGGATCTGTCCTATACAAATACTGGCATATGGTAAAGAAAGGGAAGAATGACAATGTCAGTTCCTTGCTGGGGAATACTATGCATCCATTAAAAACATGAGATAAATCAGAATGCACTAATATGAAAGTATCTCTAACCGTGATGGCATGGTGAAGAAAGTTGTATAACATATATAATTACCTTTTTTAATGCCATACATCTATTGAAATTGTCCAATGTGTAAGACTTCATCCTTGGTACTGGACTTACAGAACTAAAGAAAACAGATAAATTCCTGGCCTTACAGACTTTACATATCCAGTTTGGAGATGAGTGATTAGAGTAGGGTTGGGGCAAGCAAATAATAAGCTAGTTAGCAAATAGATAACATACTTTCTAACAGTGGTAAGTTCTATGAAGGCAATACATAGGGACTGCAGTGGGAAAGATGCCCAGTGTCAAGTCAGTGCTCTCAGTAAATGAAGGCAGTTTTGATCTGAATACATGTTCTGAAATTGAAAACCACTCCAGTTTCCTGTCTTTTATGATGCGCCAGCCAGAGAAGATATAGTATGATCAAAATTCTGCAGAGATTTTGTGAGCTGACAGAAAGCACCAAACTGCAGGTCCAGCATCTAGGTTTTCCATTCTTGTTCATCTGCATTAGCAGAATTAGACCTAAGCTCTGAAAAATGAGGGAAAGGAGGGTATACTTGGCATCGCAAGCTCATAGGCCTGTTTCAGGAAAACATGAGTAGTTATGTTACTTTGAAAAAGTTATAGAATGTAGTTGCCTTATTAAGTAGGATTAGCACAGGCAGTAAGAGTAAACAAAGTCACTGTGGGCTGGAGTCCATCTAAGCCTTCATGTGTAAGAGGTGAATATATGCAGGAGGTAGAGGGAGGACTTTAAGTCTGAACATCTCACTGCCTTGAGTTCTCCCTTGTTCCCACGAAGGAAAGCTTTGGGCTCTCTAGTCCTGACCACAGGACAAAGCCTACAGTGGTCCCACGCCAAGCAGAGCCCATAAAGCAGAGAATTTGTGTGCATCTTCTGGGTCTCCAATTTGCTGCCCAAACCATACTCCATTCTCCACAGATTTCAGCACCAAAGGAGCAGAACAGGAGCCATGCGTGCTTTCAGATGGGCCTCTCCTTTAGAGCTTTGGGCTGTTTTAGGGGGGACACACCCTGTTTTGTCTCTTATGCAAATATTAGCCACCACTGCTCAGATTCACATCCCAAGGCTGAATGCTCAGAAGTAGGTGCCACATGGACTGCACTTGTGCACTCTACCAGGAGATGAGTGCAAATGCTAAGAAGCCAATGCCTTCCAACTGGGAAATGGGAGTATGCTAAATTATGTACCTGATTAATCTCTACCAACAGAAATACCATAAAACTGGAAAAGGCAATTAAATCACCCAGGATCAGTGTGCATAAAGTATACACAAAAGGAACAAAAATTTCACCAGTAAACTTGTGTTTGTGCTTTGGCTGAATATTCAGAGGTCCATTTCTACTATAGGCTGATGAATGGTACACAATTACCAGTTAATTGCTTGTCTCTTTCTCCTTGTGTTGCTACCTCATGGGTTAGAAATGACAGGGATAAAATTTTTGCTAGACCCCTTCAAATCAGGAACCCAAGGGAAAAGATTCCCATTAGATTTTACCATAACAGCCTGCTTTTTCTTAAGTGTTTTTATATTTTGTTTTTTAACGTGCAAAAGCAATTACATGATGATTAAGAAAACTGAGCTAAGAGGTAACCAGGTGGAGCTGCTATCTCATGAACATTCAATGATACAGGCTATAACTATTTCTTGACAACCAGTCTAGAGCTGTAGTTACATAATACAAATAAAACTCGTTGAAAGAGTGAAACAATATAGCTACCCACTTTTTACCAGATTACATCATATTATACAACAGCTTTGTAATTATTTGTAAATTTTTTAAATTGTCTATCTCCAGCACTTTGAGTTCCTTGAGGCAAAGACTATGTCTTTCTCTCACTTCTGTATCTCTAGCATCAAGCCCAGTACCTGATACTTAGCGGACACTCAGGAAACATTTGTGAGTGAATGAATGAATAACTGAACAACTGTAAAGGCCAGGTTTCAAATCCTGTTCTTGAGCCTCACAGGCCCTTCTCATGATAGCAAGATATCTCCTTGCAGATACACAGATGTTCAAGGTAGAATAAAAGGCATTAACAGAGGACACCTGGGCCACAGACTATATACCTCCCATATAATTTCATAGGAATTTATGGCTTAACCAATTTGGAGATTTGTTTCCAGAAAGCATTTGATTTATTCCCTTAAGATCAGTCGCGGTGAGTACAAGTCTTAGTGCATTGGCAACGCACTGCTATGGACAGATTCTCAGTGCAAGGTGCTTCAGCTGATGACACTAATGGTCTCAACAGAGTGTGGCCGGATCCTGAGACTGGGCTCTTCCTTCACAGAAGGATACACTGGAGGAGGCTGGAGAGCCAACGGAACGGAAGGCAGGTCCTTAATCTCTGCTGCTTCCCTCAGGCCCACAGAGCTGGTGTCAGAATCAGAGAGAGCACCAGGAGCTCCTGTTCCTCCTGCGGGGTGTCACCGGCTTCTGGCCCAGCATCTGAGGACCAAAAAGCAGCACGACTTGGCAGGCTAACTCCCCTTCTCCCGAGCCAACCTGATTCCACTCACCAATACTCCCTCAAAAGCAGGGCCCTTACTACAGGTTGAATTGACCTCCAGATACCTGTCCCAGAATGTTGTGAAAATAGGCTCCTCACACACACACAAATAACTTTAGTATTCAGAAAGTCTTTAGGGGCTGCCCTGGTGATCCAGCTGTTAAAAATCCTCCTGCCAATGCAAGGGACACAGGTTTAATCCCTGCTCCAAGAAGATTCCACATGCCACAGAGCAGCTAAGCCTGTGCACCCCAGCTTCTGAAGCCAGTGAGCCTAGAGCCCATCCTTAACAAACTGAAACAACCACAATGAAAAGCCTGCACACTGCAACGAAGAGTAGCCCCTGCCAGCCACAACTAGAGAAAATCCATGTGTAGCAACAAAGACCCAGCACAGCCAAAATAAATAAATAATAATAATAATAAATATTAATAAAATAAAGATTAATAAAAGCTTTTAGGGTTAATGGAGCATTTGGCTCAAAGCATAGCCAAAGTCTGCAATGATACCTTGGGTATAGGATTTGCATTTATGATTTCTTATCCCCTTCTCTTTACTAACACCCACTCCCTTAGGAAAGGAGCCTGGAGGGGGAAGCAAGAGTCTGGATTGCAAAATTGAGGAGTGTGCTGAAACACCTGCTCTCGAGGACTCCTCGTCATCCCCTGTAGATATTCAGCAACATTCCTGGCAGGTTTCCACAGACATTGAGAACACTGAAAGGTAAGTGGGAAGTTACCCTAAATAGATTGCCAGTCCTCCTCCAATTAATACTTAGGGGCTACAGAGGGTTGACATTATTTTTCTTTCAGATTCAGAAAACAGAGCTCTCAGTAAACCGAGATGAGAGACAGTAAGGAGTCCAAATCCATCTAGAGAATGGCAGCAGAACTGCCAGGAGACGTGGGCTCCCAGCCTCTGCTTATCCCACTCCATCAGCCTTGCATCTCCATGGAGATGCAAGCCGAGTGCTTCCTTGGGAAGCAAGACAGTTGAATCTATATACCCATCACTGCTCACTCACCAGGCTGGGTCCCAAAATTTCCATTTGTTTAAGGGAGAATAACTCAAAATCGTGCAAGGATACCTCCAGGAGATCTTCAGAGTTCAGGTGTATGGGATGGCCTATTTAGTGGCCAGTCGGGAGCTGAGGCATCTATCTAGTTAACAGTTTTCTGAAGAGCTGTCTTCTCTACCTCTCCTGGGATTTAGCTGATGGCCCCTTAGTGGTCAAAGCGTGTTAATGCATTTGTCTTTACAAGCAGTAGCTCAAGGCCAGAGACAGTTTCTTTCTTGGGAAGAAGAGATTCTACAGTGATTCTATTTCACTTGGGAAACGGAAGCAATAACAATACAACCATAATCACATCTTGATGCTAAAAATTCCATTCTTTGAGACAGAGAGGCATCAGCCCCTTGTTTGTTGGCCTTCACACTGCTTTCTTGTCCTTTGCTACTAATGTCCCCAGAGCCAACGTGGAGCAGCTGAATGGATGCTGGGCAATTCCCCCAAGAGCTCTGTGTGTGTGGGGTTGAGTCATTGACAAGATAATGAACATTTTATTTTTTTATTTTTAGAAATGTAACACACAGTGGCATTTATAGCCATTGTGGTTTTACTTTCAGATTGTAATATAATTCTAAAGCTAATTACCAAATTTCTGTGTTTATAGAAAATTGAAGCATGTGGTAATTATGTGCTATTAATAAAACTTGGACTTTGTATAAGCTTGGAAATCCAACAATTCAAACAATAAAGCTGGTTGGCACGATTTGATAGAACTATAGACAAATGATGAGGGAGTGATTTCTCTTAATTTATAAAGTAGAAAATGCTTTGCTCTATTCCCAGGAAGAAAAACCTGCCATGGTCAGGCTGTAGTCCATCAGCAAAGCCATTTTCGTTTTCAGAAACCTTGAACAAAAGCACTAATCAAGTCTTGTAAGCTTGTCAGACAACAAGCTATGGCGGATAATAATAATAGGAGAGTCCACCCCTCAGCACTGGCAGTGTTTCATTTCAGCCTCAAAATCCAGATTCTGGTCAAAGGAGATGGGAGCGCGTGGGAGAAGTAGGCACGGTAGACCTGTTACGGGAGAGGGCTTCCTTGCTTCTCCCTATCACTTTGCCCTAAGAGATCTGTGGGTTTCAAACTGGCCTGCACTTTAAAATTACTGGGAGGGCTTTTTAAGAATATTCCAAGTCAATTTAATGTGTTGACCCTTGGAAATGCTTAACACCTGTGTTCCTCTGACTCTCAGTCGAGTAACGAGAGGCGACGGAGTGAACGCACAGCGAGGACGGCACTGGGACCACATGAGAACAGCATTGCCCAGCCTCAACTCCACCCAGGGCACCCCTGATGCCCTAGTTGCGTGTCCTTCACCTGCCCTTGGAAACTGAAGTACTGTCCTCGTTACCAGAGGCTCGTCTCTCATCTCAGCCAGGTCCAGCTAACAGCAGAGATGGAGGGCTCCTACTAGCAGAATGCCCTGTGGAAATGTTTGTCAGAGTAGTTCTCATTCTTTCAGAGCCAACCCAACTCAGCTTTTTTATTTCTTCTTCTTATAAAAGCAAAATAAATGCAATTATTTGCCTACTGGAGGCTTGAACTGGTCCACTTGGGCACAGACTTTGTCCTTCAGTTGTGCCATAGAACAGACGGTTGGAGATTGCATTTCCAAAATGCACAGCTGATTATTTTTTCTTTTTATCAATTTTACAGAGACATGCGAGAAATGAAAAACCTTTTAAGCAAACTCAGGGAAACTATGCCTTTACCACTGAAAAATCAAGGTGAGTCTTGTCATTCCTTCTTGAGGCAGAGGATGTTTTTCACACAATAACCTTGGGTCTTGTTTCTTGAGAAATGAAAGCAAGTGTTTTTTACACAAACAATAGAAGGCACTGAGCATACATTTGTCTTTCCTTGAGAAGATATGAAAGAATAGTTTATCAGGTGAAAGCAGTTTTGTTCTGAGGGGCGCAGAGAAACACAACTGATAACAGACACCTCCTTCTCTGGCCCTGTCAGTCGAGAGCATGTATTCATTGTTACCTTGTTACACCGTGTGTGGCAAACACAGAAGGGCTGAAGACTTGACGCTTATCTTTAAGAAGTTCACAGCCAGCTTCCCCAGTGGCTCAGTGGTAAAGAATTCGCCTGCCAAGGCAGGAGACCGGGTTCCATCCCTGGTCAAGGAGGACCCCACTTGCTGCAGAGCAACTAAGCCTATACTAAGTCAAAACTGCAGAGCCTATATTCTAGAATCCAAGAGTGGCAACTACTGAGCCTACGTGCCCTAGAGCCTTTGCTCGGCAACAGAAGATGCTGTGACACTGAGAAAAGCCTGTGTACCACAAGGGAAAGTAGCCCCCACTTGCCACTGCAGCAACTGCAAAGAGCCAGTCAAAATAAAAAAAATTTCTTTATAGTGGAAGAGACTTAAGAGCACCTCCGAAGGAAATGCTCTGCCATCCACATGTTATCTAAACAAACTAACAGTAATAACTAACATATCTTGCCACTGTGATTTTGTATCCAGTTCCAATGTGTGGGGGCGTTTTCCACATCAGCAAGCAATTATCAGACACTACTTGGGTGTCCTGCAGCTCAACTGATTTCTGACACTTACTGGAGATAGCATCAGATTCCACAGGTGAAGGGTTCAGTAGTCCTAAAAAACTGTCTCCCCCCGCCCCCAACTTTAGACCCCAGGCCCAAGCCCAGGTTGTCATCTGAGCTTCTGTACTTCTAGCTAGATTGGAGGGTCCATCATTGGACCCACCATAGGTTCAATTAGTTCACTAATTGAGCAGCTCACAGAACTCAGAGATATTTTACCTACCAGTTTGCTGACTTATTAGGAGCAGCCAGATGGCAGAAGTGTGGGCGAGATGTGGGGAAAGGGTGCAGAAATTCCATGCCCCCTTCAGGAGGGCCATCTTCCCAGTCTCAGAAGCTCTCCAAACCCTTTCCTTTTTGGTTTTTCTGGCAACTTCCTAAACTTCCAATGATTGATTAAATCATTGGCCATTGGCAATTGGTTCAACCTCCAACCCCTCCCCCTCCCTAAAAGTCAGAGATGGGATTGAAGGAGAAGGCAATGGCACCCCACTCCAGTACTCTTGCCTGGAAAATCCCATGGACGGAGGAGCCTGGTGGGCTACAGTCCATGGGGTCGCTAAGAGTCGGAGACGACTGAGCGGCTTCACTTTCACTTTTCACTTTCATGCATTGGAGAAGGAAATGGCAACCCCCTCCAGTGTTCTTGCCTGGAGAATCCCATGTATGGAGGAGCCTGGTGGGCTACAGTCCATGGGGTCACTGAGTCGGAGATGACTGAGCGACTTCACTTTCACTTTTCACTTTCATGCATTGGAGAAGAAAATGGCAACCCACTCCAGTATTCTTGCCTGGAGAATCCCAGGGACGGCAGAGCCTGGTGGGCTGCCATCTATGGGGTCGCACAGAGTTGGACACGACTGAAGCGACTTAGTAGTAGTAGTAGTAATCCTCCAATCACAGAGTTGGTTCTCCTAGCAGGTGTTTTCCCCAAATCACATTATTAACCTAACAAAAGACATCTTTATGGCTCTCTAAGGACATTCCAAGAGTTTTAGTAGCTCTATGCCAGGAATAGGTCAAAGATCAAATATATATAAATTACAGTGTCACAGCGACTAGTCTAAATACCTTAGATGTATTAACTGTATTAACTTCTTTAATTCTAATAACACCTTTGCGGGAAATGCTATTCATGTTTCCCAATTTACAGGAAATTGAGACACAGGCTAGCTAACTTGGCCAAGGCCAAACAGACTATAAGTAGGAAGTCTGGGATGTGATCCCAGGCAGCGTGTCTCCAGAACTATCCTATGGGAGTATACACTCTAACACAGAGAGGGAAAGGGGATATTCACTAGGATGTAAGTTCTGTGAGGGAAGGGTCTCTGTATGCTTCCATTAACTGTTTTGTCTTCAGTACCTAGAGAAATGCTTGGAACACAGTAGAGTAACAGCCGGCATAAACAGTAAATGTTTGTTCAACCTGCACCCAACTTTGCAGCCCCAAAGTCTGAAGATAGGTACAAAGGGCTAGTCTTAACCACTTTCACTAAGACATGTGGCCAAGAGCAGTCTTAAGTGAAGCATCCGCTTCAGAGAGTGGTACACGCAGGGTGGGGAAAGGGTTTGTAGGAGAAGAAAAGATCCCCCTCCTGTTTTCGCTGAGCACAGCCTCAGCAGGAGGGAGGGCAGGTTGCCTCTGAGCAAGGAGGGAGAGGATTTGGCGGCAGAGCTGGAGCGCAGCTTGGCTCAGGGAGCCGCGTGGCAGAAGGTGGAGAGGTGGAGGTGAGAACACAGAAAAATGTGGTGTGACCCGAGCTGCAGGGGAGGGGGGCGGGTGTTGGAAAATAAGAGGCAGGAGATGCGGTGCATCAGGTAGCTGCAAGGACCCCCGAAGGGCCTGCTGACCCAGGCTTACCGCCTTGGGCTGTGGGTTATGCTTGAGAGGCCTTGTAGAGTTTTCAGGAAGCCGTATTTTACTCCAACTCATGGTGGTGACGAGGGCCCTGTGGACACAGCATGCAGGTTTGCTGCTAGAGGTCAGCATGGTTACAGCTAGCCTTGGGTTACCATGCTGGCTCTGCCATTTTCCTGGAAGAAGTTGTTTCCCTTCTGAACATGTATGTTTCCTCATCCATGAAAAAGAGATCAGGTGACCTACTTCAGAGAGTTGTTGTGAAGATTCAATGAAAAAACGTAGATTGCATGCCTGCTACTAACTTAGAGAGGAAGCGCTCAACCAGTGCAGTATATTGTTATTATTATTATTTTTTTATTTACCAGCTGGCCCACCAGCCTAGCTCAGGAAAACTCCCAATCATCATCAAATAGAATAATCCCTGCTTCTGTTCACTCTGAAGCCACTGTGTGTAACGCCCATGAAAAGTTGACCTTGAGCCCATGAAAAGTTGACCTTGAACCTGCTCTCCAGAATATTGATCCCAGAGACTGGATTTGGGGCTCAACTCTGAGCTTCTTAATATCCTCAGCTTCTTAATATGTAGACAAGTACCCCCACCAACAGCACATGGGCCTCCTCTTGTACTTGCTTAGAAAGATGACAACCCAAGGCCCCCCCAGGCTGAATTTCATGGATTCCATGTAACCTATATCTGAAATATTCCTCCTACAATTAATAAAAGTTCATCCAAAAGTTTTTGCATTAGGCATTATTGGAAGAACAGATATTTTATTTATTTAGGGCATTTTTATAATCATAAAAGTATAATATAATAGACATCTTTTGTATAACTTTATTACTTTTATAAGCAGAAAAAATAACTAGAATTTTAAAAACATAATAATAGTAGTGAATGATTGATATTATCAGCGAAAAGGAAAAAAAAATCTGAACAAGGGACACCCAGGACTTGAATCCTAAATCCATTTGGGACATGAAAAGGAAAAAGCTAGGAGATAGAAGGTCTTCTTCAGGAGGGAGTGATGCTGTATGATTTTAAAATAATTTTTTTCCAACTTTAAACTTTTAATTTTGATTTGGAGTATAGCCAATTGACAGTGTTGTGGTAGTTTCAGGTGAACAGTGAAGGGACCGAGTCATACATGTACTAAAATAATTTTTAAAACAGTGAAGTCTTATGGGAAATTAAGGTTACTTCATTTGGGGGAGAAAAGGGAACCCTTAGCACATGAAGATGCATCTCTATTCTGGGCATGTTTAATCGGTCCTTACAGTATGACGGAGGGCTCATTAAACACACCCAGAACAGAGATCAGTGGTTCAGATGGTAAAGACTGTGCCTGCAATGCAGGAGACCCATGTTCGATCCCTGGGTCAGGAAGATCCCCTGGAGAAGGGAATGGCTACCCACTCCAGTATTCTTGCCTGGAGAATTCCAAGGACAGAGGAACCTGGTGGGCTACAGTTCATGGAATTGCAGAGAGTAGGACTTGACTGACCACACTGGGAGTGAACAGTGGAGAAGCAGGGATGTGAGTCTCCACCAGGGGTCTGAGAAGGCCTAAAGGAAGGAGAGAAGGTATCTGGGAGTCACTCTGGGAACATGTTTTAGCAGAGGCATAGGGCACCATTTTAATGAGCAAATCAGCCAGATTCCTCTCTTTGACTGCATACACCAAGGTAGAGCACAGGGGCTGTCCCATTATCTTCCTGGAACTCTGTTCAGACAATCTTTTTATTATCCAGGTCTCATCTAAGCAGAAAGTGGTGTGGGATGACATGTGGAAAAATGTATTCCAGTTCTTTTCTGTAGGACCTTATTTTCAAAACATAATTCTAACTGGATGAAAAGCATTATAGAAAGCCATCTGTTTTCCTTCTGCCTGTGTCTTTCTTTTCTCTTTTTATTCCATTTACATGTGTGTTTGAAGCAGAGAGAAAAAGGAATAAGATGTGTGTGTGTGTGAGCTGTTCAGATGTGTCCAACTCTTTGCAACCCCATGGACCATAACCCGCCAGGCTGCTCTGTCCATGGGATTCTCCAGGCAGTAGAATACTGGAGTAGGTAGCCATTACCTTCTCCAGGGGATTTTCCTGACCCAGGGATGGAACCCAGGTCTCCTGCCTTGCAGGCAGATTCTTTATCATTTGAGCCACCAGGGAAGCCCTTCGAGACTCTATCCTGTCCCTCAACTTAAAAACTCTTCCTGTTGATTTTAACATTTCAAGATTTAATCCTATCATCTCCCCTTCCCACCACAATCAAAACTTGATTTAACAACAATATGCTGTAAATTGACTTTCAGTGACAAGCAAAAGTGGCCAAGAGCAGGAATTGTAATGGTTAATGATTATGCCTTCATTTGAGATGGGGCCTTTACCTTCCCATATTTTGTTTAAGACTGGAGACAAATGTGTGCAGAAGAAGAGGGAGCCTGCCTTGCTCTGCCCCAGCTCCTCGCAGCCTCCCCGTCTCCTGGCTCTCAACCCGCTGTCCTTTCCTCTGCTTCAGCGCCTCTCCTGTCCTACATTCTGGGTCACTGGCAGTTCTGTAGGGAGCTTCATTAATTATGAGAGTCTTGCTGTGTCAAATGGATTACAAATGGAACCACCTGTGGAGAGCCCACAAGGTTACTGACAAAGGCTAAAAGGAGACGGGAAAGTGAAGGACAAGCATCTTCTAAGTGCAGGCTGTAATCAAACAAAGCATCGCAGAAGTAAATTAAGCCTGAAAGACAGTTTCACCTTTTCCAAAATTCTGACTTCACGAATCCTGTGCGGCGTTGTCAGCACATTCACTTTTGCCTAAAATTCGGTTGGTGGTGCCACGCATTCGAGTCTGTCTCGAGTGGATCGGTCAGGACTTGCAGCTGTTCTAGAATGGGTCCTCTCCAGCAGTCGTGTGTGTGTGTGTGTGTGCGCACTTGCACGCACATGCGTGCATGCACTCAGTCCCTCAATCATGTCCGACTCTTTGTGACCCCATGGGCTGTAGCCTGCCAGACTCTCCTGTCTGTGGAATTTTCCAGGCATATACTATAGCAGGTCACCATTTTCTATCCAAGGGATCCTCCCAACCCAGGGATCAAACCAGCATCTCTTGCGTCTTCTACATTGCCAGGCAGTTTCTTTACCATTGCACCACCTGTGGACAGTCCTGCTCCAGACTAAACCAGGTCCAGGAACAGTTCCCCCATTCTCTACAGCCCTGCTCCACTCTGGCGTGAGTATGCATAACTGGACCAACCTAGCCACGGTTGAGTCCTCTGGCATGGGGCCGAAGGACACTGAGCTGTTATGCCACCTGCTAGCCTAGAGATGACCTTGTTGGCCCTTTCCCAGGGCCTCATTTAAAGACTTTCTGTGCTTCAAACTGAATATCACTCTGGGCAGTTTTACCAGTTATCCCAGATTCTTTGCAATCTGTACAACATTTTGCCCAGGATTCAGTGTGACGTATGCTATGCCCCTCTCTCTCTCCTCCAATCTAATCCACTCATCACTGATCATACATCAGTTTCTTAGTACATTACTCTAAGAAAAAATAGATTTCTCACCTCAGCATTCTTTGTCCCCACCATCATCCAACATGTGATGGTCACCCATGATGTGCCAGGTGCTGGGGATCTCTCTATCCCTAAAGCAGGGGCCCCTAACCTCTGGGATCTAATGCCTGGTGATTTGAGGTGGAGCTGATGTAATAATAATAGAAACAAAGTGTGCAGTAGGTATAATGCTCTTGAATCTTCCTGAAACTATTCCACCCTAGGCTGCGGAAAAAGTGTCTTCCACGAAACTGGTCCCTGGTGCCAAAACGATTGGGCACCACTGCCCTAGAGGCTCTCCATCTCAACAGGACAGAATGGGAATGAGAATCACCTGGGGAGCTTTTTCAAATGACATAGCCATCCCTTGCAGAGATTGTGATAGAGCCCTCAGGGCATGGCACGTGAATTCTGGAAACACACACACTATTGGAAAGACAAAAAAAAAAAAAAGTGTTTAGATGCAACAGTGCCATAATAGTTAGTAAAGGATGCTACAAGGGCAAACTGGATTCTCACCTAGTCAGATTTTAGTTACAAATTGGGGTGGAAGAGATGGGAGTAATTGAGAATTGCTTTTTGCAAAGTGTGTGAGCTGAGATTTTTTATGATAGATCAGAATTAGCCAAAGAAAGAGATGGAAAGAAGACAGTCTAGGCAGAAAATTCTAAATGTGTGAAGGCATCTGGGAAGATGACAGAGCAGGGGATTTTGATGAACTACAAGCACTTCATTAATTGGGAAAGTGGTTAGAAAAGAGCCTTCAGAGAGAGACTAGAGAGGTAGGGGGGCTATGTTATTAAGACCGCTCTATTTCATATTAAGATGTTTGGGCTTTATCCTGGTTACTGGAGGGGTTCAGTTAGTAGGCAAGTGTGATAAGCCAGGTAAGAAATGCTTACGATCTGACCTAAAGCCAGGGGCTTGGAGAAGAGGATATGGCCAGTTGGCTGAAATATGTTAGCAAAGCAGAATCAAGGATGAAAACTGAGTTCAGATTTGGAAAGCAGAGTGAATGATGGTACCCGTCACTAAGGTAGAACAGAGCGGTACCAGCAGAGATAGAGCCCAGGACAGATGGAGTTCTGATTGTGGGGACACTCCAAGACCAGTGCTTAGAGCTTGTGGTGGATGTACATGCCTTCTGTTGGTGTGAGACATGGGAGCTGGAAGGGCAGGAAATTCAGGTGTAAACACAAGCAGCATGTAGGTAACTGAAGCCCTGAAAATACTTGAGACTACCCCCAGAGAGTATACAGAGAAGAGCTCTGAAATACCAAAATTTAAGTTTTGAGGGAAAAAAAGAAGAGTTTATAAAAAATTGATATGAAGCTCAGCATACTGGAATAAGAACGTTGCAAGGAAAAAATGGCTCATAGTGTGGGGCAATTCAGCTAAATAAGAACTGAAATTACCCATAGGATTTAGCAACAAAGGAGTCATTGGTGAGGCGGCCAGAATCAGCTTTCTTGGAATTGGGGGCACGTACAGAGCTTAGTTAAGGAGGGTTGAGGAGTGAGTGAGTGATGAAGAGTTGAACAGCAAGGGTAAATTTATTGTCTCATAAAGAGTTGCTTATAGAATTGTGGATGCACAGGGTTGGAAACAGACAACATTCCAAGGGCTATGAAAGTGAAAGTGAAAGTCACTCAGTCATGTCCGACTCTTTGCAACCCCATGGACAGTCCATGGAATTCTCCAGACCAGGATACTGGAGTGGGTAGCTTTTCCCTTCTCCAGGGTATCTTCCCAACCCAGGGACCGAACCCAGGTCTTCTGCATTGCAGGAAAATTCTTTACCAGCTGAGCCACAAGGGAAGCTCAAGAATACTGGAGTGGGTAGCCTTTCCCTTCTCCAGGGGATCTTCCCAACCCAGGTTTCGAACCCAGGTCTTCCACACTGCAGGTGGGTTCTTTACCAACTGAGCTATCAGGGAAGCCCAAGGGCTATAGCAATTGTTTATAGAATGAATGCAGGCATGAAGGTAGAGGCACAGAGCAATCAGAAAAGACTTTTCTGGATAGAAGGAGATGGCATATGTGAAGTCAGGGAGGCGAGAGAAGGTATATGGCCTTATTCAGGGAATTCTCAGTAGTTTTGTTTTACACTAGCCTTTCTTCATATGCCTTTCATTCCAGCCGGACTGGACTATTTACTTAGACCCAGTTCAGGCTCCCTTGACCTCCACATCTTTGTTCACACTGCTCTCTTCATCCAGAACGCCTGCCCCCTGCTTCACCAAATGTCCAAGTTCTCCCCATCCCTTTTGCCCTAGCATGAACACCAAGGCCCCGGGAATCTTCCACAAATGTTCTCTTTACAGATGGGAGTAATTTCCCTCTGAGAATTCTCACAGCATTCTATTTGTATCTCTCCAGTGGCATTTCTAATGAAGCCTCCTAGTTACTCAAACCAAGATCCCTGAGGCCAAGGGTCACCTTTCTTTTAGGACCCATCTGGTGTTACCCTCAGCACTTGACATAGAGCCTTGCAGTTTATAGGCCTTTGATTAATTCAATGGTTCTCAAAGTGTGGTCTCAGGACCAGAAGTATCAGCAGGCCTGGGAACTTGTAAGAAATGCAGATTGTCTGGCCCCACCCCAGACCTACTGATTCAGAAACTCTGGAGGTGGGGCCAGCAATCTGTGCTTCAACAAGCCCTCAGATGAAACTGATGCTGCCCATGTTTGGGAACCCTGGAATTAGATGAAGATCTCTTTTTTTTTTTTTTCCCCAGAATAGAAGTTTCCAACTGCAGTTTCATCATAAGCACTCCTCTTGACTTAGAGAACATAGCTTTAAACTCAAACCTGTTTATTATTTGCAAACCTCATTTTCATGCCCTCTGTTTCTAACACATCATTTATGTAAAAAATCTTTTATTGGCAAAAGCAATTTAAAATGGTATTATTGTACCTTATAGGGGACTTCAGTGTGCCTGGCTCTAATAGCACCCAAAAATTAAACATCAAATGACTGGATTTTGAATTTACTGATGACTGAATACCCTACTCTCCTTTTCTTTCACTTTCTGCTGTGCTTTCCTCCTTCCTCTTCCCTTTCTCACTTTTTATTTTCAAATTTAAAACTGTCCTAGGTTATAGTTCTTTGAGAGTATGCACTTTGGAAAAAAGACACCATAAAAGTCTCAAACATTAGCAATAAAAATAAAAGATTTCCCAAGTTCAGATGGATTAGCCCAGAAAGTTTAGAATAAGTGGGGAAACACCCATTTTGCTCACATTCTGTTGACACCCCCTCACTTCGAAGTCAGGATTTCAGTCAATGTGGAAAGAGATCTTTCCTTGGCATTGAATTCATTTCAAACCATTCCAGGCAGACTTACTGCTCGGTGAATTTCAGCATTTACTTGCAGGTGTCAGCTTCCTACAGTGTAGAAAGCTGCTCTGAATTTCTGCCAAGAATTTTTTAAGCTTTGGTGTCACCTCAGCCCTAGGTGATGATCAGACAAGCTCTGGGCTATGCAAAGGTGTCACAAATGCTCAACAAAGATACCCCAAACCAGCAGTCATCCTTTAGGTAGCCGATTCTTTGTTTAACATCTGAGCACTTTCTCATCAATTCTAGCACATCCTATTCACTTGTGTATGCTATATAAGTATGTGTGTGCGTGTGTATATAGAGCACTCACAAGTGAATGTTTTATATATATATATATATATATATATATTTATGAAAAGAAGGGTGAATGAGGAGAATTTCAATAGCACAGAGGTTTTTTGATTCACTGTAATGAATGCACAGATACAAAGGTCAGTCTTGATACAAATCTCATAATCCCTGTGTATAATGGCTGTATGCTTTTAATACATAAAAAAGAGGAAATGAAAGCAAATACACCACCATAGCACACACATGCCACAGCACACACATGCACACTTTCTTTGTAAATACAACATACCAATGTGTGTAGACATTTCCCCATGTAGTGGGAATGATGTATATCAAGAATTGCATTTTATAATATATAAATACCAGTGAGATCACTCCCAAATCTCTTATATATTTGGAGAAAGGCAAACATATAGGAAATTCAGGAAATAAATGGGAATTCAGAAAATAGATCTCTAAAGTCTCAAAGAAATAAAAATAAAACTTTCCTTTCCTATCAGTATCTTCATAGTTTTGGTGCATCTATTCCAAGGAAGTGTTGACTTTCAGTTGAACTTGAGTTTCAGGAAGCGTGGTCAGCATTCAAAGAGATACCAAAACCTTCAGGGTCTGCTGTATCTTTGCCATATCCGATTAGGTTAAGTTCACTGATCATTTGGTGGCTAAAGAAGTGAGAGCCCTAAAAATGATGAGAGAATATGGTTATCATTTCTTTCTGCTCCAGATATATCATGATTCATCTCTGAGAGATTCTGCTGAGAAATTAGGCTTATATATAGGATTTGACATTGCTTTCAGCGTCTTAAACTATTTGGGGCAAATTTAACTGTTTTTAAAAAAAGAGATGTCCCATTTTTAGTCTCAAAATGTTGACATCCAGATTATAGTGAATTATTTTTCACTCTGAAAAAAGACAAAGAAAGTCCTGTTTTTCTCCACATTAGCAGAGTGTGGGTTTTAAGAGAGAACTGTAATCTGTGGAGATTGTGCGGAGAAGGCTGTGTTTGATTAATCTGATGTGCCCAGCTGGGGCGCCTGTCTTCTTTCCTGCCTCCAACTTGCTACTCGAGTTCCATCTAAATGTGTAACATAGTGCAGCATTCCAAGGAACACTGTCAGCTCGGTGGGTGATGCTAATTTACAAACAAGCATGACACATGGGAGCCTTGGGGGCTGGGGAGAGAAAAGCCAGGGCACTTGGATGACAATTTATGTAAGAGGACCAGGAAGCCAGGACTCATTTTTGTTCCTGACAGTTTCCTGAGTGTCTTCTTGTTTTTGTTCAATCACTCAGTCGTGTCCAACTCTTTGCGACCCCATAGACTGCAGCATGCCAGGCTGAGTTACCAAGAAAACCAACTGTCATCTACAAGCCAGTTTTATTCAACTGGGGCACATTCTTCACTATATCCATCTCTTCATCTCACTCCCAATTCTGGGCTCTTTCCCAGGGCCCTGCATCTTCAAGATTAGCATGGGGAAAGGAGGGGAACATCTTAGCTTTGTTCTTAGAGAGCAGTGCAAGTGGTCCTGACAAAGCTTAGGTTTAAAAAAGTTCCAGAGGGCCTACCCTGTTGGTTCGGTGGTTAAGAATTCACCTTGCAATGCAGAAGACGTGGGTTCAATCCCTGGTCAGGGAACTAGGATCCCAATGCCATGGAGGAACTAAGCCCACACACCACAACTAGCCAGTCCATGTGCCGCAACAAAGATCCTGTGTGGTGCAGTGAAGACCCGGCATGCAACAACGAAGACTCAATACAGCCAAATAAGTTTTTAAAAATGTTTCCCAGAGCCAACCAGCCATTTTGTTGTCCCTAATTCCATTCTGACCATATCCTAGCACTGCCCTAGTTGACAATTTACAGGCTATTTCCTTGTGGTCCTTCTCCAGCCTCTGGGACTCATACTGGCCAGTTCCACTCCAACAGGCTGTTTCTATGCACTCTCTCTGTTGAATTGCACTATTTCCCCAAAATCCAACTCATTAAACTGTATTTGGTTTACAGGTTTGTTTCCTTGTTTCTCTACTTGTCATTGTACTAAAAATTTCAGGCCAGAACTGGTGAATTTAACAGCTGATAACCTTCTCCAAAAGCCTTTGTATTCAGATGCCTGGCTGTAAAAAGTGCTAGGGAAACTCTCAACAAGAAATATTTGAAACCTCTTCCTGAGGCATAAAATGAGTGAACTGAGGTAAAACAAGGTCCTATGTAAAGGAAAAATAGTTAATCATAGCTATATTATTATTAATAATGTCTCTCCTCTATGCTAGGCACCAAAGTCATCAACCAAGCTAAATGTTTTAATAGATTATTTCATTTAGCTCTCACCTAGGGTAAGTATTATTCAACTGTATTTTACATATAGGGAAAATGAAGCTTAATGAGCTTAAGCGACATGTTCAAAGTCACAGGACTAGTAAGCAGTAAACTATAGAAAAGAAGCCAATTTTGTTCCAAAGCACAGGCTCTTTCTCAGAAGGATACATTGCCCAGGTGAAAAACTGCCTCTAGGCAGTTTAACTCTAAGCAGTGGTTCTCAACTGCTTCACTTTCGCCCCCACCCCAGGAGCATGTGGCTGTATCTGGGGACATTTGCAGTTGCCACAATTGGTAGGGAAGTGCTGCTGGCATCTAGTGAGTAGAGGCCAGAGATGTTGCTGGATATCCTACAATGCTCAGGACAGCCCCCAACAATAAAGGATGATCTGGTCCAAAAAGTCAACGATGCTGAAGTTGGGAAACCTGGATTTGGAGGATGGTGGATTTTTAAGGCCAATCCTTAAAAAACAGTTGTTTTGTCTGTACCTCATTCAACCTGTACATTCTATCCTCTCACAGATGACAGCAGCCTTCTAAATCTAACTCCCTACCCCCTGGTTAGAAGACGGAAGAGAAGGTTCTTTGGGCTGTGCTGTCTCGTCTCAAGCTAGGCAGTTCCTCCCGGAAGCCACCACTGGGAAGACCTGAAAATATCACTGAACCTGAGGACCTCCAGACAGCTGAACCACAGTCATTGGCTTTTGACTATATTTTCTAAGCTTCCTTATTACTTTTATCCACCTCTCGCTGTCCTTTTAAATGATTTTACATTTGAAAGCAGCTGCTGTCAAGGAAAAAAAAAAAAACAGATTCAAAAAGCAGTCTGTTTTTAAAAGGATTTTTAAAGCTCACATTGCACATGTCTGCTCTAAACCACACCATGACAGACGCAAGAATTATGATTTTTAAATTATTTAAAGAATTTTTAAGTGTATTATACAGAGAAAAATTATTTCATGTATAATAGTATATCTGTAGCTCTTGCTGATCTATGTAAACAACTGATCACATATGAGAGTCTTTAAACATAGAAATCTATTTAAAACTGCAAAACTGTTCAAAATCCAACCAATATTAGAAATAATATTATAATCAAATATATACCACCTCAACCTATTGCTTTCTCTGCACTCATTTATGTTTAGTCTTCCATTCTGTCAGACTAAGAGCTTCAACAGAAAAATGTCTTAATTTACAATGTAACAAAAACCATATATGAAAAGTATTTAAATTTTGTAAATACACGATAATCCTGATACTTTCATACAGTGCATATGGGCAACTAATTTCCTTTCGATCCAATGGTGTCTTTTTCAGCTTCTTGGAGAATGAAGTAATCCAGTTAGGAAATGGTGTAGTAACATATACAATTACCCTCCAATGTAAAATTGAATATTATCACATTTTGTTCTAATTGAAATTGAAGCATGATGTCTGCATATCAGCATAGTGTTAAATCTTATAGGGCATGCTGGATTTAGCTCAGATCGTAAAAATACTTAACATTTTACATTGTTAATAAAATCTTTTTAGTTAAGCTAAGCTTGTCTCATTTTAGATAACTATGCAGATAAGACTTTTCCAACGTGTACTTGGTGTCTTGTCTTATGCTTAGAAACTTACAAGCAGGACACAATAAGCAATACTCTATTCTAGAAAGAAGGAAGCCACATGCTTTGTTTTTCTGCTCACAGCTTTATTGTGCTCTTCCTCCACTAAACTTGTAACATGGTACAGATTTTGTTATATTTTCCCTTGTTCTTCCTTTGGCCCATTTCCCAGACAGAATTTCCCATGGGTTGAAAGATCAAGCCTTTGAACTTCTTTTCTTGTTTACCATAGTCTTAAAATTCCTAAGGTCAGACAAGAGGCCCAGAATCCAGCACAATAAAAGGATGAGCTATCCATGGTTTATCCAAGACACGAATTTAATACCAACCCTATAATTTCTCAGCATTTATGTGCACAGGCATTTATATATCTACCAACATTTTGACCTAAAAAACTAAATATACCCAAGTTTTTAGTAGCTTCAGTGAAGAAGGAGAGAGGTAGAGACAAACTACTGGAATAATTATCATATTAGGTTGAATTATATGAAATTGCTGATATTTGACTGTTTTTGACCTAAAATGGCAACTGCATATAGTTCAACCTAGTATCTGCTGTTGTGGAAATTATCCTTGGAATTGTCTTCTAGTTTTTTTGATTGAAAGTGAAAGGATTGAAGAGTTGGAAGAGATCTCAAAAGACTACACACGTCTCTATTTAGATCACACCAGCTGGCTATTGGCCTTATTCTTGGAGTCCAGAGATGTGTTCCAATGACTTGGCAACTGATACATGGTTACAAGTATGACTAGCTTCATGTCAAGACATACCCTTGAAAGTTATACAAGAAAAATCACAATTTTCTAAATCAAATACTTATAAAACAGTTGTCAGAATATGCTATTGAAAGACTCCTAGGATGACTGCTCCTTTGCAAAATAGGTAACCACTCCCAAATTTACATGGCCTGCAAGCCCCAATTTTCACACATCTGGTTTGATTCCCCTCTTTCCTGAATGTGGCTCTTTTTCATCTTCTGGAGTTTAATTCACTTCAGGTCCATTGTTTTAGAAATTACGAAGGAACCTACTCTGGCATGCTCTTCTGCCATCTCTTCCCTCTCCCACCTTCTACCATATTGAACCGTCAGCTTCAATCTAGTTCCTACTAATCCATGTACAGTTATTAACAGATAAGCCCAGTCTTGGTGTTCAGCACCTTCTTCTAAATGCCTGACCTAAATCACTTCTGCTTGGTGAATTTGTGCTCACTCTCGCCTTAGTCTCAGTGTGAAAGTAACACCTTCCGTGCAATTGTCCTTTGTACAACTGAAGACTGTTAATAAATTCAGGTCTCACCTCCATGTCTGGGGAGGGCTATAGTCGCTATTCATGGAGATGGGGATTTGTCTAATTCCCCAGCTAGGCTTTCCATATCTAAGATAAATAAATTCAGCCACCTTATCTTTGATTCATAGTGCCTGTTTCCCAGCCTTGGATCAGTTTTGTAGCTCCTGTGGACATACTCCAAGATTTATAGATCTTCTTTCACTATAGCAGGTCCTAAAATTACATTTAGTGCTCAGAGTCCCTATAACCTACCCTGGCTCAGAGTTGCACTGGGTAATCACCATCCCCTATTAGGAATGCAGTGCATCTTGTTAGGAGCTGACCCCACTCCCCTGTTACCTACCAAAGGACTTTCTCAGGTGTAGTTCCATGAGAGAACTGACTGTTTCCTGCTGGTAATTTGCTTTCAGATTAGCAATAACACTGAGCTGATCTCTAGGGATAAGGAGAGCCCATTGAATTCATTTTGTTTCATGTGCACATATGCTTGAAACAAAAAAGGACATAAAGTTTCTCTGGCACACAACCACCCATTTTACCACCCTATTTTTAATACCCTGTGTTGGTTTTTTGTTTTTTGTTTTTTTTTAAGATTACAGACAATGCATGTTCTTTGTGGGAAATCTGAAAAAATACCCCCAAATACATAGAAAATAAAAATCACTTGATTCCCACCACAATGACGTTGTTTAAAACCACATTTTCAGGCTTTGCATCAGTCATTGGCTGGGCCCAAAGGCTCTTTTGGTTGAGGTGTGTGAAGAAGGGCCCGCAGTAGGCACCACTTTTAAAAATCAGTCCACTCCTGTTTCTTGCATGCGTCTAGGAACAGATTCAGTGCACACTTCTGATTGTGCCATTGTTCAAGTGTACAAGGAAGACTTTAAAAGTAGCACAGCCCCGATGCCTCCTCTAATGAAAGCTCTTGGGGGAACTCTAAAATCTGCCAGATCATTTTGTTCCTCAGTGCGCCTGCAAGTTTGGATACTTACTGTTTGGCAATACTGCCACCTACTGGAATCTAAGCTTTATACAGAGCATAAAAGCACCTAATTAATTTTAGACAGCCAGCAAATTGGCCAGATTAACAATGATCCCATGTGAGATTTCAGCCTCTGGAAGTCTCAAAATTGAAAGAATTAAGGATATCCATCCATAATAACTTCTCACCCACCTACACACATACCTTAGCAATGTCTACCATTTCTTTGTGTTCTAGAACATCACCAAATGCAGAATGCTCAACTTTCAGGTAACTACAGAAAGAATGAGAAATGGTCCAGAATAAACCATTAATATTAAATATAAGCCAAGTTATAAACCCTAGAACATGAAAGAACTGAGTACATTACAAAGATGTCATTTCAAATCTATGAGAAAAGGTTGGTTTATTAAGTACATTATATTGGGAGAAATGGCTAGCCATTTGTTGAGGGATATATTGGATCGATACCTGAAAACTGTCATCAAAATAAATTCTAAGTGAAGTAAATATTTAAATGTTAAAGCACATAAACTGGCAGTATTGATGAATATGATGTAATTTTAGTGTATGTGGGGTGGTAGGAGGGAAGTTTTTCTAAGCATTATAATGAAGCAAGAAATGCCAAAGGAAAAGATGGATGGGTTTGACCAATTAAAAATGCAAAATTCCTATAAAGTAAAAAAAAAAAATCAGATTAAGAGAAAGCAAAATTTTAAATATATGCAACAAAGAGTACAGATGTCTAATAAATATCAAGAGCTTAAATTCCACTACCTTTGGCAAGTTTTCATGATCTACAACTCCCTCCCCAGCCAAGTGTTCCCATTTTTTTCTTTTCCTTATTATACTTTTTTCATTATTGCTTGTTTAATTGTCTGTCCCCACTAAACTGAAGTTCCAGAAGGCAGCGACCATGTCTATTTTGCTTATTCTTATATCCTCAGCACAGTGCTAAACACAAAAGCAAATAGTGAAAACATATTTATGGAATGAGTGAATAATGAATGCATGAATCAATGACATTTTATGACTCAAAAAGAATCAAACTTTCCAGTAGAAAATTGAGCCAAGCATACAAACTGGCAATGTACCATAAATTAAAATAATGCACTAATAATGTGAAAATATTTGAATAGACTAGTAATCAAAAATGTAAGCTATTATGATATACTCTTTTTTAATGTATCAGAAAGGCAAGAATATAAAGAATGAATGTTTCCAGGGACAGCAAGGAAATCTGGAAGTGAACATCCTCTTAGAGCAACATGTATGTAAACTGATTCCACCTTTCTGGAAAATAATTAGGCAATATATTTTTCACCTATACCAAGTAATTCCACTGTAGGGAAATTATCCTGAAAAAGTTCAGAAAACAATGACCGAAGATGTAGTCATTTATTATTCAAAAAAAAATGCGAGAAAGAATACTTATTTGGAAGAATGGGAAAAATTGTAAATAAACCCACAAAATAAGATTGATTAAATATGGTATATCCTATCAGTGGAATACTGTACACCAATTAAGCACCATACATATATTTATGGAATTATACTGTTAAATGAAAACAGAGAAGAATATCTATAGCATCATCCCATTTAAAAAATGTACTTACATATATATGTGCATTAAAGAGTCTGAAAAGATATTTGCTAAAATGTTAACAGCATTTATCTCTGGGAGGTGAGATCTGGAGCAACTATATATTTTTTTTTTTGCATATCTGTAATTTCTGACTTTTTCACAATGAGCATGTAGTAACTATAATTTTTTCAGGGAATAAATAATAATGTTCACAATATATATTAAATTGAAAACATATTCTAAAACAGTGTGTATAGTATGACACAATATTTGTAAAAAAAAAGAAAATATATATAAATATATCTATGTATGTATATATATTGATATATATGCATAAAAAGCTAGAAGGACATACACTAAAATGTTAATAGTAGTTATTTATGGGTAGTGGGATTATGGGTGATTATTTTTTCTTTTCGCTTTTCTGTGTTTTCTAATTTTTCTACAATGAATATGTATTACTTGTGTAATAAAAACTAATAATTAAAGTTTAAAAAAAAAAAGAATGAAAAAGTGAGAGACTTTGTGATTCATCACTTGCAACGATCCTACCCACCCCTTCACCCCACCCCCTTGACATGTTCCTGTCATCAAAATGTTGGCAGTGGAGACATGGAGAGGAAATAACAGGGGACCGTAACCTTTGAAGAGAAAAGAGAGAGAGAGGCAGACAAAGTGGGGTGGGTAGGAAAGAGAGAAGAAGAAAAGAACAGAAGCGGGAGTGGGGGGAATTAAGTGAAAGTGAGTTAAATAATTTTATTTTCTAATAAAAGGAGATGATACACATCTGAAGTTCTTCAAAAGGCAAACTATTGAGTTCAGCTAGTTGTCAAGGATTGTGCAGGATATCCTAGAGTTACAGACTTTTGTCTGAATATCAGACAGGCTGCAACAAAGTACCCCCACCTATGGCTAGCAGTTCCAAAACCTGTTTTCTAGAGATCCCAAATTTCAGGAAGACACTGGCCACTTAAATACTTCATTTCCCAGGCTCCCTTGGTTATGGGTTTGGCAGTACGACTGAATTTTGGCCAATAGCTTCTGAATGAAATTGTGCAGTTCTCTAGGCCAGAATACTGGAGTGGATAGCCTTTCCCTTCTCCAGGGTGTCTTCCCAACCCAGGGATCAAACCCAGGTCTCCCACGTTGCAGGCGGATTCTTTACCAGCTGAACCACAAGGGAAGCCCCAAAATACTGGAGTGGGTAGCCTATCATTTCTCCAGTGGATCTTCCTGACCCAGGAATTGAACCAGAATCTCCTGCATTGCAGGTGGATTCTTTAGCAACTGAGTTATCAGGGAAGCCAATTTAAAGGTAACATTCCTAAGATAAGGGGCATGTCTCCCTTCCCACTAAGCTGTGAGGAAACCATGAGGGTGGGAGCTGAAACAACTGTCTTGGATCCAGAGTTGGACACCACATGATAATGACAGAAGAGCTTTAGCAGAGATTACCTATCTCACACTGTTATCTGCTTAACTAATTAATTAATTTCTATCTCATTGAAGGCATTAATAATGGGAATATTTGCCTAGAAGAACTTGCTCACTAAATTAGTTATCTTCTATAAGCCTCAGTTTCCTGAGAGTGAAATAGAAATAATATATCAGTATTACAAAAGCTTCAACCAAATAACTGTCCAATTATTTTCTTAGAATTAAAGCTCTTTTATGAGAAAAGTCAAACCAAACAAACATTGCATGATACTGTGTTGCAGAACAGCAAAGGGAAATCTTTGAAATAAATAGTGCTTTTCAGCCAAATGGTCAATTGATTTCCATTTGCAAAAAAATTAAACTTCACTCTTACCTCATTCCAAGTTGATTATTGATATAAAAGTAAAGGACTCTGTAACAACTTGGAGAGGTGGGATGCAGAGGGAAATAGCAGGGAGGTTCAGGAGGGAGGAGACATATGTAAACTTATGTCTGATTCATGTTGATGTTTGTCAGAAAACAACAAAATCCTGTAAAGCAATTATCCTTCAATTAAAAAATAAATTAATTTAAAAAAAAACAGGGGGTGGTCCTAAGATGGCAGAGGAATAGGACGGGGAGACCACTTTTTCCCCCACAAATTCATCAAAAGAACATTTCAACGCTGAGTAAATTCTACAAAACAACTTCTGAATGCCAGCAGAGGACATCAGGCACCCAGATAAGCAGCTCATTGTCTTCGAAAACAGGTAGGAAAAAATATAAAAGAGAAGAAAAGAGACAGAAGAGGTAGGGAGGGAGCTCCGTCCTGGGAAGGAAGTCTTAAAAAGAGAGAAGTTTCCAAACACCAGGAAACACTCTCACTGCCGAGTCTGTGGCGAGGCTTGGAAGCACAGAGGGCAACATAACAGGGAGGAAAAATAAATAAATAATTAAAGCCCACAGATTACGAGCCCAACGATAACTCCCCCAGCTGAGAAGCAGCGCAGACGCCTGCATCCGCCACTAGCAAGAGGGGGCTGGGCAGGGAGGCGCGGGCTGCATTGATTTTTAAAGATCGGGCCTGAAGGCCCCAGGGGTAACCAGAGCAAACTAACTTGGGCTAGCATACCAGACCGTGGGATAGCTACCGCACTAAAAGCTCTACCATAAGACACCGCCAGGACCTCACACAGAACAAAGGACAGAACAAAATTATCCAGCTGCAGACCATCCCCCTCCAGTGACAGGCAGCCAGAGCCAGAAGGTCCGGAAGGGGGCAATAGCAGCCCCAGAGAGACATTAACTACCAAACTGCAAACAGGCTTCTTTGCTAACTAAGGCTTCTTGGGGTTCTGGACAGTCATCATCTGCCTGAGAAGGTGAGCCAGTTGTACACCCAGAAAACTGAGCAGCAGGGATGTGAGAGGCGATAAGTTGCAGCAACAGTGCTCGCCAAACACCTGAGCTACTCGGACCTGGGAAGGGCACAAAACGCAGGCCCAACTGAGTCTGCGCCTCTGACTACCTGAGTGCCTGAGCCTGAGCGGCTTAGACCTGGGAGGTGCATGCAGCCCAGGGCCGGACTCAGACGGTTCCTGGCGGAGCAACCTAGAGCCTGAGCTGTGTGTGCTGTGAGCGGGGGCAGGCCCAGCGGAGCTGAGACACTGCGAGCACACGCCAGTGTTATTTGTTTGGAGCATCCCTCCCTCCCCACAGCACGACTGAACAAGTGAGCTTAAAAAAAGTGTCCACCACCGCCCCCTTGTGTCAGGGCAGAAATCAGACACTGAAGAGACCAGCAAACAGAAAAAGCTAAAACAGAGGGAACCGCCTTGGAAGCGACAGGTGCAACAGATTAAAACCCTGTTGTTAGTACCGACTACATAGGAAGGGGCCTATAGATCTTGGGAAATATAAGCCGGACCAAGGAACTAACCGAAAATGAACTGACCCCACACTGCCCACAACACCACCAGAGAAAGTCCTAGATATATCTTTACTATTTTTACGATCATTCTTTTTTTTTGTTTGTTTGTTTTTTCTTTTCTTTTTCTTCTTTTTTTTTTAACATTTTTAAAGTTTTAAGTCCTCTATTTCTCCTTTAATTTTCATTTTTATAACCTACTATTACTTTTCCAAAAAAAGACCCTATTTTGAAAGCAAACTTCATATATATATATATTTTTTTAATAATTCTTGTGACTTTGTTTTTTTTTCTTCTTCTCCTTTTCTTTAATATTGTATTTTTGAATATCCAACTGCTACTCTAGACTTTTAATCTTTGCTTTTTGGTATTAGTTATAAATTTCATACCTTCAAAACCCAATCTTCAGTACCCATTTTTACTTGGCAGTGAGATTCCTGGTTTGACTGCTCTCTCCTCCTTTGGACTCTCCTTTCTCTCCACCAGGTTGCCTCTGTCTCCTCCCTCCCCCCTTCTCTTCTCTACCCAACTCTGTGAATCTCTGTGTATTCCAGACGGTGGAGAACACTTAGGGAACTGATTACTGGCTGGATCTGTCTCTCTCTTTTTCATTCCCCTCTTTTATCCTCCTGGCCACCTCTGTCTCCTTCCTCCCTCTCCTCTTCTCTGTGTAACTCCATGAACATCTCTGAGTGGTCCAGACTGTGGAGCACACATAAGGAAGTGATTACTGGCTAGCTTGCTCTCCTCTTTTGATTCCACCTCATCTCATTCAGGTCACCTCTAACTCCCCCCTCCCTCTTCTTTTTCCACGTAACTCTGTGAAACTCTGGGTGTCGCTCAACGTGGAGAAACTTTTCATCTTTAACCTAGGTGTTTTATCAACGGTGCAGTATAGAAGGAGAACTCTTGAGACTACTCTAAAAATAAAACTGAAAACCAGCAGCAGGAGGCTTAAGTCCAAATCCTGAGAACATCAGAGAACTCCTGACTCCAGGGAACATTAATCGATAGAAGCTCATCAAACACCTCCATACCTACACTGAAACAAAGCACCACCCAAGGGCCAACAAGTTCCAGAGCAAGACATACCACGCAAATTCTCCAGCAACACAGGAACACACCCCTGAGCTTCAATATACAGGTAGCTCAAAGTTACTCCAAAACCATTGACATCTCATAACCCATTACTGGACACTTCATTGCACTCCAGAGAGAAGAAATCCAGCTCCACCCACCGGAACACCGACACAAGCTTCCCTAACCAAGAAACATTGACAAACCACTGATACAACCCCACCCACAGTGAGGAAACTCCATAATAAAGAGAACTCCACAAACTGCCAGAATACAGAAAGGCCACCCCAAACGCAGCAATATAAACAAGATGAAGAGACAGAGGAATACCCAGCAGGTAAAGGAACAGGATAAATGCCCACCAAACCAAACAAAAGAGGAAGAGATAGGGAATCTACTTGATAAAGAATTCCAAATAATGATAGTGAAAATGATCCAAAATCTTGCAATCAAAATGGAATCACAGATAAATAGCCTGGTGACAAGGATTGAGAAGATGCAAGAAAGGTTTGACGAGGACCTAGAAGAAATAAAAAAGAGTCAATATATAATGAATAATGCAATACATGAGATCAGAAACACTCTGGAGGCAACAAATAGTAGAATAATGGAGGCAGAAGATAGGATTAGTGAAATAGAAGATAGAATGGTAGAAATAAGTGAATCAGAGAGGAAAAAAAAAACCGAATTAAAAGAAATGAGGACAATCTCAGAGACCTCCAGAACAATATGAAATGCTCAAACATTCGAATTATAGGAGTCCCAGAAGAAGAAGACAAAAAGAAAGACCATGAGAAAATACTTGAGGGGATAATAGTTGAAAACTTCCCTAAAATGGGGAAGGAAATAATCACTCAAGTCCAAGAAACCCAAAGAGTCCCAAACAGGATAAACCCAAGGCAAAACACCCCAAGACACATATTAATTAAATTAACAAAGATCAAACACAAAGAACAAATATTAAAAGCAGCAAGCAAAAAACAACAAATAACACACAAGGGGATTCCCATAAGGATAACTGCAGATCTTTCAATAGAAACTCTTCAGGCCAGGAGGGAATGGCAAGACATACTTAAAGTGATGAAAGAAAATAACCTACAGCCCAGATTACTGTACCCAGCAAGGATCTCATTCAAATATGAGAGAGAAATCAAAAGCTTTACAGACAAGCAAAAGCTGAGAGAATTCAGCACCACCAAACCAGCTCTCCAACAAATGCTAAAGGATATTCTCTAGACAGGAAACACAAAAAGGGTGTATAAACCTGAGCCCAAAACAATAAAGTAAATGGCAACAGGATCATACTTATCAATAATTACCTTAAACGTAAAAGGATTGAATTCCCCAACCAAAAGGCAAAGACTGGCTAAATGGATACAAAAACAAGACCCCTATATATGCTGCCTACAAGAGACCCAATTCAAAACAAGGGACACATACAGACTGAAAGTGAAGCCTGGAAAAAGATATTCCACGCAAATAGAGACCAAAAGAAAGCAGGAGTAGCAACACTCATATCAGATAAAATAGACGTTAAAACAAAGGCTGTGAAAAGAGACAAAGAAGGCCACTACATAATGATCAAAGGATCAATCCAAGAAGAAGATATAACAATTATAAATATATATGCACCCAACATAGGAGCACCACAATATGTAAGACAAATGCTAACAAGTATGAAAGGAGAAATTAACAATAACACCATAATAGTGGAAGACTTTAATACCCCACTCACACCGATGGATAGATCAACTAAACAGAAAATTAACAAAGAAACACAAACTTTAAAAGATACAATAGACCAGTTAGACCTAATTGATATCTATAAGACACTTCACCCCAAAACAATGAATTTCATCTTTTTCTCAACTGCACACAGAACCTTGTCCAGGATAGATCACATCCTGGGCCGTAAATCTAGTCTTGAAAAATTTTTTTTAAAAATTGAAATCATTCCAAGCATCTTTTCCGACCATAATGCAGAAAGATTAGATCTCAATTACAGGAGAAAACCTATTAAAAATTCCAACATATGGAGGCTGAACAACACACTTCTGAATAATCAACAAATCACAGAAGAAATCAAAAAAGAAATCAAAGTATGCATAGAAACGAATGAAAATGAAAACACAACAACCCAAAACCTGTGGGACACTATAAAAGCAGTGTTAAGGGGAAAGTTCATAGCAATACAGGCATACGTCAAGAAACAAGAAAAAAGTCAAATAAATAACCTAACTCTACACCTAAAGCAACTAGAAAAGGAAGAATTGGAGAACCCCAGAGTTAGTAGAAGGAAAGAAATCTTAAAAATTAGGGCAGAAATAAATGCAAAAGAAACAAAAGAGACCATAGCAAAAACCAACAAAGCCAAAAGCTGGTTCTTTGAAAGGATAAATAAAATTGACAAACCATTAGCCAGACTCATCAAGAAACAAAGGGAGAGAAATCAATTCAATAAAATTAGAAATGAAAATGGAGAGATCACAACAGACAACACAGAAATACAAAGGATCATAAGAGACTACTATCAGCAACCATATGCCGATAAAATGGACAACGTGGAAGAAATGGACAAATTCTTAGAAAAGTGCAACTTTCCAAAACTGAACCAGGAAGAAATAGAAAATCTTAACAGACCCATCACAAGCACGGAAATTGAAACTGTAATCAGAAATCTTCCAGCAAACAAAAGCCCAGGTCCAGACGGCTTCACAGCTGAATTCTACCAAAAATTTAGAGAAGAGCTAACACCTATACTACTCAAACTCTTCCAGAAAATTGCAGAGGAAGGTAAGCTTCCAAACTCATTCTATGAGGCCGCCATCACCCTAATACCAAAACCTGACAAAGATGCCACAAAAAAAGAAAACTACAGGCCAATATCACTGATGAACATAGATGCAAAAATCCTTGACAAAATTCTAGCAATCAGAATCCAACAACACATTAAAAAGATCATACACCGTGACCAAGTGGGCTTTATCCCAGGGATCCAAGGATTCTTCAATATCCACAAATCAATCAATGTAATTCACCACATTAACAAATTGAAAAATAAAAGCCATATGATTATCTCAATAGATGCAGAGAAGGCCTTTGACAAAATTCAACATCCATTTATGATAAAAGCTCTCCAGAAAGCAGGAATAGAAGGAACATACCTCAACATAATAAAAGCTATATATGACAAACCCACAGCAAACATTATCCTCAATGGTGAAAAATTAAAAGCATTTCCCCTAAAGTCAGGAAAAAGACAAGGGTGCCCACTTTCACCGCTACTATTCAACATAGTTCTGGAAGTCTTGGCCACAGCAATCAGAGCAGAAAAAGAAATAAAAGGAATCCAAATTGGAAAAGAAGAAGTAAAACTTTCACTGTTTGCAGATGACATGATTCTCTACATAGAAAACCCTAAAGACGCCACCAGAAAATATCTAGAGCTAATCAATGAATATAGTAAAGTTGCAGGATATAAAATCAGCACACAGAAATCCCTTGCATTCCTATACACTAATAATGAGAAAGTAGAAAAAGAAATTAAGGAAACAATTCCATTCACCAATGCAACAAATAGAATAAAATATTTAGGAATATATCTACCTAAAGAAACTAAAGACCTATATATAGAAAACTATAAAGCACTGGTTAAAGAAATCAAAGAGGACACTAATAGATGGAGAAATATACCATGAGCATGGATTGGAAGAATCAATATAATGAAAATGAGTATACTATCCAAAGCAATCTACAGATTCAATGCAATCCCTATCAAGCGAGCAGCGGTATTTTTCACAGAGCTAGAACAAATAACTCCATAATTTGTATGGAAATACAAAAAACCTTGAATAGCCAAAGCAATCTTGACAAAGAAGAATGGACCTGGAGGAATCAACCTGCCAGACTTCAGGCTCTACTACAAAGCCACAGTCATCAAGACAGTATGGTACTGGCACAAAGACAGAAATATAGATCAATGGAACAAAATAGAAAGCCCAGAGATAAATCCACACACCTATGGACACCTTATCTTTGACAAGGAGGCAAGAATATACAATGGATTAAATACAATCTCTTTAACAAGTGGTGCTGGGAAAACTTGTCATTCAGTTCAGTTCAGTCCGGTCGCTCAGTCGTGTCCAACTCTTTGCAACCCATGAATCACAACATGCCAGGCCTCCCTGTCCATCACCAACTGCCAGAGTTCACTCAGACTCACGTCCATCGAGTCAGTGATGCCATCCAGCCATCTCATCCTCTGTCGTCCCCTTCTCCTTGTAAAAGAATGAAACTAGAACACTTTCTAACACCGTAAAAAAAAAATAAACTAAAATGGATTAAAGATCTAAACGTAAGACCAGAAACTATAAAACTCCTAGAGAAGAACATAGGCAAAACACTCTCCGACATAAATCACAGTAGGATCCTCTATGACCCACCTCCCAGAATATTGGAAATAAAAGCAAAAATAAACAAATGGGACCTAATTAAACTTAAAAGCTTATGCACAAGAAAGGAAACTATAAGCAAGGTGAAAAGACAGCCTTGGGAATGGGAGAAAATAATAGCAAATGAAGCAACTGACAAACAACTAATCTCAAAAATATACAAGCAACTTATGCAGCTCAATTCCAGAAAAATAAATGACCCAATCAAAAAATGGGCCAAAGAACTAAATAGACATTTCTCCAAAGAAGACATATGGATGGCTAACAAACACATGAAAAGATACTCAGCATCACTCATTATCAGAGAAATGCAAATCAAGACCACAGTGAGGTACCATTTCACACCAGTCAGAATGGCTGTGATACAAAAGTCTACAAGCAATAAATGCTGGAGAGGGTATGGAGAAAAGGGAACCCTCTTACACTGTTGGTGGGAATGCAAACTAGTACAGCCACTATGGAGAAGAGTGTGGAGATTCCTTAAAAAACTGGAAATAGAACTGCCTTATGACCGAGCAATCACACTGCTAGGCATACACACCAAGGAAACCAGAATTGAAAGAGACACGTGTACCCCAATGTTCATCGCAGCACTGTTTATAATAGCCCGGACATGGAAGCAACCTAGATGTCCATCAGCACATGAATGGATAAGAAAGCTGTGGTATATATACACAATGGAGTATTCAGTTCAGTTCAGTCGCTCAGTCGTGTCCTACTCTTTGCGACCCCGTGAATTGCAGCACGCCAGGCCTCCCTGTCCATCACCAACTCCTGGAGTTCACTCAGACTCACGTCCATCGAGTCAGTGATCCCATCCAGCCATCTCATCCTCTGTCATCCCCTTCTCCTCCTGCCCCCAAATCCCTCCCAGCATCACAGTCTTTTTCAATGAGTCAACTCTTCACATGAGGTGGCCAAAGTACTGGAGTTTCAGCGTCAGCATCATTCCCTCCAAAGAAATCCCAGGGCTGATCTCCTTCAGAATGGACTGGTTGGACCTCCTTGCAGTCCAAGGGACTCTCAAGAGTCTTCTCCAAAACCAGAGTTCAAAAGCATCAATTCTTCGGTGCTCAGCCTTCTTCACAGTCCAACTCTCACATCCATACATGACTACTGAAAAAACCATAGACCTGACTAGCGGACCTTAGTTGGCAAAGTAATGTCTCTGCTTCTGAATATGCTATCTAGGTTGGTCATAACTTTTCTTCCAAGGAGTAAGCGTCTTTTAATTTCATGGCTGCAATCACCATGTGCAGTGATTATGGAGCCCAAAAAAAATAGTCTGACACTGTTTCCACTGTTTCCCCATCTATTTCCCATGAAGTGATGGGACTGGATGCCATGATCTTCCTTTTCTGAATGTTGAGCTTTAAGCCAACATTTTCACTCTCGTCTTTCACTTTCATCAAGAGGCTTTTTAGCTCCTCTTCACTTTCTGCCATAAAGGTGGTGTCATCTGCATATCTGAGGTTATTGATATTTCTCCCAGCAATCTTGATTCTAACTTGTGTTTCTTCCAGTCCAGTGTTTCTTATGATGTACTCTGCATATAAGTTAAATAAGCAGGGTGACAATATCCAGCCTTGATGTACTCCTTTTCCTATTTGGAACCAGTCTGTTGTCCCATGTCCAGTTGTAACTATTGTTTCCTGACCTGCATACAGATTTCTCAAGAGGCAGGTCAGGTGGTCTGGTATTCCCATCTCTTTCAGAATTTTCCACAATTTATTGTGATCCACACAGTCAAAGGCTTAGGCATAGTCATTAAAGCAGAAATAGATGTTTTTCTGGAACTCTCTTGCTTTTTCCATGATTCAGCAGATGTTCACAATTTGATCTCTGGTTCCTCTGCCTTTTCTAAAACCTGCTTGAACATCAGGAAGTTCACAGTTCATGTATTGCTGAAGCCTGGCTTGGAGAATTTTGAGCATTACTTTACTAGCATGTGAGATGAGTGCAATTGTGCGGTAGCTTGAGCATTCTTTGGCATTGCCTTTCTTTGGGATCAGAATGAAAACTGACCTTTTCCAGTCCTGTGGCCACTGCTGAGTTTTCCAAATTTGTTGGCATATTGAGTGCAGCACTTTCACAGCATCTTTCAGGATTTGAAATAGCTCAACTGGATTCCATCACCTCCACTAGCTTTGTTCGTAGTGATGCTTTCTAAGGCCCACTTGACTTCACATTCCAGGATGTCTGGCTCTAGATTAGTGATCACATCATCATGATTATCCAGGTCGTGAAGATCTTTTTTGTACAGTTCTGTGTATTCTTGCCACCTCTTCTTAATATCTTCTGCTTCTGTTAGGTCCATAACATTTCTGTCCTTTATCGAGCCCATCTTTGCATGAAATGTTCCCTTGGTATCTCTAATTTTCTTGAAGAGATCTCTAGTCTTTCCCATTCTGTTCTTTTCCTCTATTTCTTTGCATTGATTGCTGAAGAAGGCTTTCTTATGTCTTCTTGCTATTCTTTGGAACTCTGCATTCAGATGCTTATATCTTTCCTTTTCTCCTTTGCTTTTCACTTCTCTTCTTTTCACAGCTATTTGTAAGGCCTCCCCAAACAGCCATTTTGCTTTTTTGCATTTCTTTTCCATGGGGATGGTCTTGATCCCTGTCTCCTGTACAATGTCATGAACCTCATTCCACAGTTCATCAGGCACTCTATGTATCAGATCTAGTTCCTCAAATCTATTTCTCACTTCCACTGTATAATCATAAGGGCTTTGATTTAGGTCATACCTGAATGGTCTAGTGGTTTTCCCTACTTTCTTCAAATTCAGTCTGAATTTGGCAATAAGGAGTTCATGATCTGAGCCACAGTCAGCTCCTGGTCTTGTTTTTGTTGACTGTATAGAGCTTCTCCATCTTTGGCTGCAAAGAATATAATCAATCTGATTTCAGTGTTGACCATCTGGTGATGTCCATGTGTAGAGTCTTCTCTTGTGTTGTTGGAAGACGGTGTTTGCTATGACCAGTGCATTTTCTTGACAAAACTCTATTAGTCTTTGCCCTGCTTCAGGCCAAATTTGCCTGTTACTCCAGGTGTTTCTTGACTTCCTACTTTTGCATTCCTGTCCCCTATAATGAAAAGGACATCTTTTTTGGGTGTTAGTTCTACAGGGTCTTGTAGGTCTTCATAGAACCATTCAATTTCAGCTTCTTCAGCATTACTGATTGGGGCATAGACTTGGATTACCATGATATTGAATGGTTTGCCTTGGAAACGAACAGAGATCAGTCTGTCATTTTTGAGACTGCATCCAAGTACTGCATTTCGGACTCTTGCGTTGACCATGATGGCTACTCCATTTCTTCTGAGGGATTCCTGCCCACAGTAGTAGATATAATGGTCATCTGAGTTAAATTCACCCATTCCAGTCCATTTTAGTTCGCTGATTCCTAGAATGTCGATGTTCACTCTTACCATCTCTTGTTTGACCACTTCCAATTTGCCTTGATTCACAGACCTGACATTCCAGGTTCCTATGCAATATTGCTCTTTACAGCATCGGACCTTGCTTCTATCACCAGTCACATCTACAGCTGGGTATTGTTTTTTCTATGGCTCCATCCCTTCATTCTTTCTGGAGTTATTTATCCACTGATCTCCAGTAGCATATTGGGCACCTACTGACCTGGAGAGTTCCTCTTTCAGTATCCTATCACTTTGCCTTTTCATACTGTTCATGGGGTTCTCAAGGCAAGAATACTGAAGTGGTTTGCCATTCCCTTCTCCAGTGGACCACATTTTGTCAGACCTCTCCACCATGACCTGCCCATCTTGGGTTGCCCCACGGGCATGGCTTAGTTTCAGTGAGTTAGACAAGGCTCTGGTCCTAGTGTGATTAAATTGACTAGTTTTCTGTGATTATGGTTTCAGTGTGTCTGCCCTCTGATGCCCTCTTGCAACACCTACCATCTTACTTGGGTTTCTCTTACCTTGGACATGGGGTATCTCTTCACGGCTGCTCCAGCAAAGCGCAGCCGCTGCTCCTTACCTTGGATGAGGGGTATCTCACCGCCACCGTTCCTGACCTTCAGTGTGGGATGGCTCCTCTAGGCCCTCCTGTGCCCACACAGCCACTGCTCCTTGGACATGGGGTTGCTCCTCCTGGCCGCCGCCCCTGGCCTTGGACACGGGGTAGCTCCTCTTGGCTGTTCCTGTGCCGTCACAGCCTGGCACTCTCGACTGCTGCCCCTGACCTCAGACGTGGGGTAACTCCTCTTGGCCGCCGCCCTTCAGGCATGGGTTCCTCCTGGCTTCTGCCCCTGACCTCGGACATGGGGTAGCTCCTCTCTGCCACACTTAGTGTGCTGGTCACAGCCCTCAGCCGTTAAAAAGAATACATGTGAATCAGTTCTAATGAGGTGGATGAAACTGGAGCTGATTATACAGAGTGAAGTAAGCCAGAGAGAAAAACACCAATACAGTATACTAACACATATAAATATGGAATTTAGAAAGATGGTAACAATAACTGTGTATGCAAGACAGCAGGAGAGACACAGATGTACAGAACAGAATTTTGGACTCTGTGGGAGAGGGAGAGGGTGGGATGATTTGGGAGAATGGCATTGAAACATGTGTAATATCATGTAAGAAATGAATTCCCAGTCTAGGTTCGATGCAGGATACAGGATGCTTGGGGCTGGTGCACTGGGATGACCCAGAGAGATGGTATGGGGAGGAAGGTGGGAGGGGGGTTCAGGATTGGGAACTCATGTACACCCATGGCAGATCCATGTTGATGTATGGCAAAACCAATACAGTATTGTAAAGTAAAATAAAAATAAATAAATAAATAAATTTTAATATAAAAAAACAATAAATCTTCCAGAATATAGGATAATATCATCTTGCCCAGAGAGTTGTGAAACAGTTCCTAACAAAATGCAAACTATGTTGGAAAACTGTTTAACATTATCTGCTATTGTGGAACATACGTGTACTCTATGATCCAATAGTTTCACTTCTAGGAGGGACTCAAGAGAAATATATGTGTCTGTATTCAAAGATGGTTAAAAGAATATCCATAGTGGCATTGTCTATAATAGCCAAAACCCATAAACAATTCAGCAAAAGGATCGATCAACAAAAGAATAGAAAAATGAATTGTATTACACTGATACAATTGAATACTATACAGCAAAAAAAGAAATGACCTTCATTACAGCTATTCATAAGTAGATGAAAGAATAAAACCACTGTAGTGCTGAATGACGGAGAAGGAAATGGCACCCACTCCAGTATTCTTGCCTGGAGAATCCCATGGATGGAGGAGCCTTGTAGGCTGCAGTCCATGGGGTTGCTAAGAGTCGGACATGACTGAACGACCTCACTTTCACTTTTCACTTTGATGCATTGGAGAAGGAAATGGCAACCCACTCCGGTGTTCTTGCCTGGAGAATCCCAGGGACAGAGGAGCCTGGTGGGCTACCGTCTATGGGGTCGTACAGAGTTGGACACAACTGAAGCGACTTAGCAGCAGCAGTGCTGAATGTACAAATAAATCTAGGTTTAAAAGTGCATACTGCCATTAGCATCCAGCATTCACAGAAGCTGAGTGATGGATGCTGTGGTGCAGTAAAACAAATGTAGGCAGGCACCGCAACATCTACTACAGTTCATCCTCTGCACTGCTCAGATCCAGTTGCTTGTCACATTGATCTACACCATCCAGTTTTAGTTTCTTCTGTATTCTGTTGTCACAACTCACACATACAAAAAGAGACACAGTGCACAAAGCATTGCCCCCACTTATGCAGGTGGTCCCAATTTTTATGTAGCAGCTACTGATGACCTCTCTTATCAACCACCCATTCTAGATTTCCTTCATCCTAGTCTAGCACTTCTGAAGTGCCTGGTATGATGAACCAGACCCTCACTCCTAGTGGTCTGAGACTCTGGTGACCCTTCAGTAGAGTATGGTTGTTGTACTTGCCCATTTATAGGTAAACCTGAAAAACCCATGAGCATCCAAGAGATGACCTAGTCATCTATGTGTCAGACATGTTCCTATGTGCCTCACTGTGTTAGAGTAGCCCTTTTTCCTCATGATGATTGGGCCAATAATCTCGGTCAGCATAGTAACTCCTTTATTCACGTAATTGTTTCCTGGCATGAGGAACCTAAAGTGACCAGGTAGCAGTGGTAGCTTAAAGTTTTGTGGGACATTTCCCTGTGACCCAGAACCTCTAGACACAGATTCTAGACCCCACAAATATTAGATTGTGAAAAGGTAATTGCTATTTTGGACTGTGAACCTTAAATTATTAAAACTAGGCTCAAACACATATTTATTAATTAAAATAGGAACCATGACAATCAACACATTTTTGCCAATGAGAAATAAGTTTGCTTATGCCTGAAGCAGAAAAATCCTTGCTGTGGGATTCAAAGAACTCTTGGAAAGCATTTTCTGCCTTCTGCTGGTTGTGGAAGTGTTTTCCCTGCAAAAAGGTGTTGAGATGCTTGAAGAAGTGGTAATCGGCTGGTGAGAGGTCTGGTGAATATGGTGGATGAAGCAAAACTTCATAGCACAATTTGGCCAAAGCAGAAATGACACTCAGCTGAAGTGTCTGGTAGTGAAAGTCTGATGCTATAAAGAACAATATTACATAGAAACCTGGAATATTGGTTCCATGAACCAAGGTAAAATTGGACATGGTCAAGCAGGAGATGGCAAGAGTGAACATTGACATCTTAGGAATCGGTGAACTAAAATGGATGAGAATGGGCGAATTTAATTCAGATGACCATTATATCTACTACTGTGGGCAAGAATACCTTAGAAGAAATGGAGTAACCCTCATAGTCAACAAAAGAGTCAGAAACACATTGCATAGGTGCAATCTCAAAAACAACAGAATGATCTTGGTTCATTTACAAGGTAAAGCATTTGATATCACAGTAATCCAAGTCTATGCCCAAGTCACTTATGTTGAAGATGCTGAAGTTGGATGGTTTCATGAGGGTCTACAAAATCTTCTAGAACCAACACCAAAAAAAAAAAAAAAAAGATGTCCTTTTCATCATAGGGGATTGGAATGCAAATGTAGGAAGTAAAGAGATACCTGGAGTAACAGGAAAGTTTGACCTTGGAGTAAAAAATGAGGTAGGGCAATGGCTAACAGAGTTTTGCTAAGAGAACACACTGGTCATAGCAAACACCCTCCTCCAACAACACAAGAGACGACTCTACACATGGACATCACCAGATGATCAATACAAAAATAAGATTGATTATGTTCTTTGCAGCCAAAGATAGAGAAGCTCTATACAGTCAGCAAAAAAAGATCTTGAGCTGTGGCTTAGATCATCAGCTCCTTATTGCAAAATTCAGGCTTAAATTGAATAAAGTAGGCAAAATCACTTGGCCATTCAGATGTGGCCTAAATCAAATCCCTTATGATTATACAGTGGTGATGATAAGGATTCTGGGGATTAGATCTGGTAGAGTGCCTGAAGAACTGATGAGGGTTCATAACATTGTACAGGAGGTGGTGACCAAAACCATCCCAAAGAAAAAGAAGGTAACGTTGTCTGATGAAGCTTTACAAATAAATGAGAAAAGAAAAGAAGTGAAAGGCAAAGGAGAAAGGGAAAGATATGCCAACTGAATGCAATAGAATGGAAAAGACTAGAGATCTATTTGAGAAATTGGAGATATCAAGGGAACATTTCACACAAGGATTGGCACAATAAAGGACAGAAATGGCAAGGACCTAGCAGAAGCAGAAGAGATTAAGAAGAGGTAGTAAGAATACGCAGAAAAACTATACAAGAAAATTCTTAATGACCCAGATAACTACAATGGTGTGGTCACTCACCTAGGGCCAAACATTCTGCAGTGTGAAGTTAAGTGGGTCTTAGGAAGCATTACCAGGAACAAAGGTAGTGGAGGTGATGGAATTTCAGCTAAGCTATTTCAAATCCCAAACGATGATGCTGTTAAAGTGCTGCACTCCATTATGTCCGCAAATTTGGAAAACTCAGCAGTGGCCACAGAACTGGAAAAGGTCAGTTTTCATTCCAATCCCAAAGAAGGGCAATGCCCAAGAATGTTTAAACTACTGTACAATTGCACTCATTTCACATGCTGGTAAGGGTATGCTCAAAATCCTTCACGTTAGGCTTCAATAGTACGTGAACTAAGAACCTCCAGATGTACAAGCTGGGTTTAGAAAAGACACAGGAACCAGATATCAAATTGCTAACATCAGCTAGATCATAGAGAAAGCAAGGGAATTCCAGAAAAACCTCTACTTCTTCTTCATTGACTAAGCAAAAGCCTTCGACTGTGTGGATCACAACAAACTGTGGAAAATTCTTAAAGAGATGGAACACCAGACTACCTTACCTGCATTCTGCAAAACCTGTATGCAGGTCAAGAAGCAACAATGGACTGGTTCAAAGTTGGGAAAGGAGCAGGTCAAGGCTGCATATTGTCACCCTATTTATTTAATTTCTATGTGGAGCATATCATGCAAAATGCCCTGCTCAATGAATCACAAGCTGGAATCAAGATTGCCAGGAGAAATATCAACAACCTTAGATATGCAAATAATACCACTCTAAGAGCAGAAAGTGAAGAGTAACTGAAGAATCTCTTGATGAAGGTGAAAGAGGAGAGTAAAAAAGCTTGTTTAAAACTCAACATTCAAAAAACTAAGATCATGGCATCTGATCCCATCACTCGTGGCAAATAGATGGGGAAAAAGTGGAAACAGTGACAGATTTTCCTTTCTTGGGCTCCAAAATCATTGTGGGTGGTGACTGCAGCCATGAAATTAGAAGACATTTGCTTCTTGAAAGAAAAGCTATGTCAGATCTAGACAGCATATTGAAAACTAGTGCCATCACTTTGCTGACAAAGGTTCCTATAGTCAAAGCTATGCATTCAGTTGGTATATCTTTCCCTTTTTCCAGTAGTCATGTATGGATGTGAGAGGTGAACCATAGAGAAAGTTGAGTGCTGAAGAACTGATGCTTTTGAACTGTAGTGCTGGAGAGGACTCTTGAGATTCCCTTGGACTGCAAGGAGATCAAACCAGTCAATCCTAAAGGAAATCAACCCTGAATATTCACTGGAAGGACTAGTGCTGAAACTGAAGCTCCAATACTTTGGCCACCTGATGCAAAGAGCCAAGTCATTGGAAAGACTCTGATGCTGGGAAAGATTGAGGGCAGAAAAGGGCAACAGAGGATGAAATGATTGGATATCATCACCGACTTAAAGGACACGAGTTTGAACAAAGGATAGGAAAGCTTTGCATGCTGCAGTTCATGGAGTCACAAACAGTTGGACACAACTTATCAACTAAACAACAACAGCTATTTGTATTCATGTGTGTTCAGGCATTGTATTAGTGACTCAGAACCAAACGGTGATGACTGAGTTAAGAAATATAGTGCACTGGAGTATAGTAAACTGAATGCTGCAAGGTCTCCACTCCCTTGAGAGACCATGCCACCACACTGGGATGGCAGCTTCTGTTTGGTGGAGTGTATGTAGGAAGAGTGGATCCTAATCATGTCACTGATGCACCTCCTTTGCTATTAAGTGGAGCCTTTTTGTTGTTGTTCAGTTGCTAAGTTGTATCAAACTTTTTGTGACCCCGTGAACTGTAGCATATCAGGCTCCTCTGTCCTCCACTATCTCCCAGAGCTTGCTCAAACTCATGTCCATTGAATCAGTGATGCTATCTAACCATCTCATTTTCTGTCATCCCCTTCTCCTCCTGCCCCCAGTCTTTCCCAGCATCAGGATCTTTTCCAATGAGTTGGTTCTTCACATCAGGTGGCCAAAGTATTGGAGCTTCAGTTTCAGGATCAGTCCTTCCAGTGAATACTCAGGGTTGATTTCCTTTAGGATTGACTGGTTGGATCTCCTTGCAGTCAAATGGACTCTCAAGAGTCCTCTCCAACACTACAATTCAAAAGCATCAGATCTTTGGCACTCACCCTTCTTTATGGCCCAACTCTCACATCCATACATGACTACTGGAAAAACCATAGCTTTGACTATGGGGACCTTTGTCAGCAAAGTGATGTCTCTGCTTTTTAACATGCTGTCTAGGTTTTTCATAGATTTGCTTCCAAGAAGCAAATGTCTTTTAATTGCATGGCTGCAGTCACCATCCGCAGTGATTTTGAAGCACAAGAAAATAGTCTGTAACCACTTCCACCTTTTCCCCTTCGGTTTGCCATTTGGGACCTTTGGTCTGAGACAATGTTATGTAGGATTCCATGTGGATAGATCAGACGCTCTGTGAGCCCATGAGTACAGGTACTGGCTGCAGCCTTTCAGTTGGTAATGGCAAACCCACATTCAGATATCAACTTAGCCCTGGTCAGGTCACCAAGCGGCAGGTGTTCTTCCCAAGGAATGCTATTAGATCAAGAGCACAGTGTCAATCTTTGTTGCGAACAGGACATTCATCAGAGGTAATAAATAAGCTAGTCTTGAAGAGAAAAGCCTGTATTAGCTTCCTATGGATATAATAAATGACCACAAGTTAGTGGCTTAAAACAGTCTAAAATCAAGAGGTCAGCAGGTCTGCATTCCTTCTGGAGGCTGTAAGGGAGACTATTTCCTTTCTTTTTCCAGTTTTTCCAGGCCTTAGGCATTCCTTGCTCATGGCTCATTTTCCATGTTCAAGTCAACAATGTAACATCTTCAACTCTCTGTCTCTGACTGTGACTCCTACTTCCAACATCACATATCCTCTCAACTTTTATTCTTCTGGCTCCCTCTTATAGGAAACCTTGTGTTTACATTAGGCTCACCCAGATAACCCAGCATAATTTTCCCATCTTAAGATCCTTAACATAATCATATCTGCAAATCCCATTTTGCCAAATAAAGTAACATATTAATAGGTTCCAGAGATTTGGATTTAAACATCTTTCAGTTCAGTTCTGTTCAGTTCAGTCACTCAGTCCACGGACCTCAAAACGCCAGGGCTCCCTGTCCATCACCAACTCCCAGAGTTCACCCAAACTCATGTCCATTGAATCAGTGATACCATCCAACCATCTCATCCTCTGTCATCCCCTTCTCCTCCTGCCTTCAATCTTTCCCAGCATCAGGGTCTTTTCCAATGAGTCAGCTCTTCACGTCAGGTGGCCAAAGTATTGGAGTTTCAGCTTCAGCATCAGTCCTTCCAATACTCAGGACTGTTCTCCTTTAGGATGGATTGCTTGGATCTCCTTGCAGTCCAAAGGACACTCAAGAGTCTTCTCCAACACCACAGTTCAAAAGCATCAACTCTTTGGCACTCAGCTTTATAGTCCAACTCTCACACCCATACATGACTACTGCAAAAACCATAGCATTGACTTGACGGACATTTGTTGGCAAAGTAATGTCTCTGCTTTTTAATATCCTGTCTAGGTTGATCATAACTTTCCTTCTGAGGAATAAGCATTTTTAAATTTCATGGCTGCAGTCACCATCCACAGTGATTTTGGAGCCCCAAAAATAAAGTCAGATGTTTCCCTATCTATTTGCCATGAAGTGATGGGACCAGATGCCATGATCTTAGTTTTCTGAATGTTGAGCTTTAAGCCAACTTTTCCACTCTCCACTTTCACTTTCATCAAGAGGCTCTTTCGTTCTTCTTCACTTTCTGCCATAAGGGTGGTGTCATCTGCATATCTGAGATTATTGATATTTCTCCTGGCAATCTTGATTCCAGCTTGTGCTTCATCCAACAAACATCTTTGGGGAGCTGCTATTCTGTCTACCACAAAACCAATGTTGTTGGACCCATTTATAGCCTCCGTCTCTTCTAGGAGCTGCTTTCTGAATACTGTACCATTTCCTGCTGCCAATCGTATGCCCTTGCTCTAGAATCCTAAGCACCCATGCCTTGACTCTCTTATTGGAGTTTGCCAGAGTCTTAATACCATCCTTTTTACCCAGATGGCCTTTACCAGTTATGGCCTAAGTGGCAAAGCTGCTTAGCCTTAAGCCTAAACCCACTGCAAAGCCCCTTCCTGCTCTGGAACCCACTTAAAGCTAGATCTCTTAACATTATCCAATAAATGGGTCAAGTAGGAAATCACCAAGTGTGAAATACACTGCTTCCAAGGCCTGATGAGGCCAACCAAGCCTGACATTTCTTTCTCAGTGGTAGAAGATGGAAGGGACAAAAACTTGTTGTCACCTAGGATGGGATAGCCCAGCATCCCCTGACCACAGGACTCCTAAAAAGTCACTGATGTGCAGGCCTCTTAATATTGGTGAGTCTTATCTCCCTCCCTCTGAAGTTCATGTGTGTTACTTACCAAGGCATTCAGAGTACTCAGCACTTTTGCTCACTATGTGCACGTAACGTGATGGCATCAACTTAGTGGGCAAATGTGATCTTTTCTAGAAAGAATGCTCAGATCAGCAGGATCAGACTATGCTGTTGTGAGATGTGGAGAGGCCTTCTAGGGATAAAGAAGCCTGGTTTCAAAAAGCCATCTGTGGACATGGATTTATGCTAAACCTTGGGTACCTACCACTCAATGATTAAAGTAAATATTATAAATGAGAACACAGAGTGCTATAGATGTGGAAAGTCTATTAGAAGCCGGATTTTAAAAGGTCATCTGAGGACACAGAGTTGGACTATACCCCAGTTCACAGCTGCTAAGTAATAACATTATATTGTGAGTAATAGAGTTCTATCGTCTATGTTCTCATTGTTAGATAAAAGTCCATAACAATATGGCATAACTTATAATAGTACATACGTACCTCAATTCACTTAATGGTTGGCATTTTAGGGATTCCTCTTCACCAGCCCCACAAAAAAGTCTCTGCTGGGGACTTTTAAGGATAGTTAATTTGTTGTAGGGAAGACAAAAGTAGTAATTCTCACTGGGAAGTCACAGTGTCTCTGGAATCCTGATCCCTCTTCAGACTTCTTATACCTTTTCCACAGCTCTCCTAACTGCTATTTCTCCCAAGCCAGGGAAACTGCTTGTGGCTCAGTGGCAAAGAATCTGCCTGCTGATGCAGGAGACATAAGAGACGTGGGTTCAACCCCTGGGTTGGGAAGATCCCCGGGAGAAGGAAATGATAACCCTCACCAGTACTCTTGCCTGAAAACCCCAGGAACAAAGAAGTTTGGTAGTCTATCGTCCATGGGGTCGCAAAGAGTCAGACATGACTTAGCAACTGAACAACAAAGGAAACCATGGGAGTCAGCACAACCCCTCCTACTTATATCCTGTCCAAATTCATGAGGTGAAGGTCTTAGAAATCGCACTACTACAACATCGCCAATGCAGTGTTCCACCTACCATCAGGGCAGGAACATCACTACTATCTGTCTGGTGAGTAATCCCACCCTTAGAGTCAGTTTCCTAGGACTACTTCTAGTACCCAAAGTCTTCAGGTAGGTTTCAAAGAAGTGGATCCAAAAATAAGGATTTGTGCACATATAACTTTTCTTTTTTTGAGGGATGGGGTATCTCAGCATCTCCCCACACCACTGGACTCCTAAAGCATTTGATTGAAAGCTCTTTGGGAAAAATCTAGGAGGGAGAGAAGGAAGCAGGACAGGAAACAGGGAAGTAACGATGTTGCCTCAGGTAAAATCTAGGCTGTCGGGTGTGGGAGACAGATGGTCTGAAGCTTGATCTGCATTGCCTAATGGTGCCCTCTGAGGGAAGAAGTCCAGCTTCGCACCCTCATATTCCTCAGTCATTGGTGTGGGCCACCTGACAAGGGAACTGTGCAGAGTAGCCCCTGGAGAAAGGTAGGTCATCAGCTGAGGACAGTTCTCTGTGAACCATCAGCAGCCATTGAGGAAGGTGGATGGCCCAGGAAAGGCTATCGGGCAAGGTATCATGTCTTCCAGAGTCACCTTTCACTGGGGTCTTATATGATTTCCTTGTTTAAAATAGGAAGCTCAGCACTCTTCAGCTTCCTTCCTTGATTTATTCTCCTCCAGAGAGCTTATCAGCTTCTAATATTTACTTTTTTTACTCATATCTTCCTTGTAAAATGTAAGCTTCATGAGGGCAGGGTTTATTGTCTGCTGTTGATCACGATGTGCCAGAAGAGTGCCTGGCACATAGCAATCCTTGAATAACTCTTTTGAATAAATGGCTTCTTAATATTACTGTCTTGTCATCTGGCATATCAAACAAATGGATATCTTTTCAGTTAACAAAACAATCATTTCTCCACCCTGGGTTTTCCTCAGAGAATTTTACTCTCTAATTGGCACCTACCATTTTCCCATCAACAGTGAGGCTGAGATTGCCCCAAAGATTTATTTAACTATGTGTTTTTCTAAGTTTTTTAAGCTCTGTCTTCATCAATACGTGTCAGGAAAAAATAATGCAAAACAATAAATTAATAATAGGTGTCAAAAATAGCATTATTATGTTACAAGCTTACAGTGCTTGGGACTCAGCTGTTACTTTCTGATTCTGCAAGAGAAACTTTCATATGAAAGAAATTTTTACAGAACTCCACAGGGTGAAAGTCTCCATGATATCACTCAGTGCAGGAAACAATTTGGTGGAGAGTGCTCCGAGGTTTGGATTCACAGTATATGGTTTTTATTCTAGCTCCTTCCTGCGTGACCACAGTCTCATTCTACACAATCTCAGTTCATCATGTTTTGGTCACCTCACCTGTAAGGTGAAATTATGTGCCTAAGAAAAAGCTTTCACAAACACATCCACTGCATATGACAGGGAAGACAGAAAAAGCAGAGGAGAAAAGGAAAGATATACCCATCTGACTGCAGAGTTGCAAAGAATAACAAGAAAGCCTTCTTCAGTGATAAGGGCAAAGAAATAGAGGAAAACAATAGAATGGGAAAGACTAGAGGTCTCTTCAAGAAAATTAGAGATACCAAGGGAACATTTTATGCAGAGATGGGCACAATGAAGGACAGAAACAGTATGGACCTAACAGAAGCAGAAGATATTAAGAAAAGGAGGCAAGACTACACAGAACAACTGTACAAAAAAGATCTTCATGACCCATGATGGTGTGATCACTCACCTAGAGCCAGGCATCCTGGAATTCGAAGCCAAGGGGGCCTTAGGAAGCATCACTGTGAACAAACCTAGTGGAGGTGACGGAATTCCAGTGGAGCTATTTCAAATCCTAAAAGATGATGCTGTGAAAGTGTTGCACTCAATATGCCAGCAAATTTGGAAAACTCAGCAATGGGCACAGGACAGGAAAAGGTCAATTTTCATTCCAATCCCCAAGAAAGACAATTCCAGAGAATGCTCAAACTACCACACAATCGCACTCATCTCACACACTAGTAAAGTAATGCTCAAAATTCTCCAAGTCAGGCTTCAACACTACATGAACCATGAACTTCCAGATGTTCAACATGCATTTAGAAAAGGCAGAAGAAACAGAGATCAAATTGCCAACATCCATTGGATCATCGAAAAAGCAAGAGAGTTCCAGAAAACCATTGACTTCTGCTTTATTGACTACACCAAAGCCTTTGATTGTGTGGATCGGAACAAACTGTGGAAAATTCTTAAAGAGATGGGACTACCAAACCACTTTATCTTCCTCCTGAGAAATCTGTATGCAGGTCAAGCAGCAACAGTTGGAACAGGACATGGAAAAACCAACTGGTTCTAAATCGGCAAAGGAGTACGTCAAGGCTGTATATTGTCACCATGCTTATTTAACTTATATGCAGAGAACATCATGAGAAATTCCAGCATGGACCTACTGACAAGAAATACAAGCTAGAATCAAGATTGCTAAGAGAAACATCAATAACCTCAGACATGCAGATGACACCACCCTTATGGCAGAAAACGAAGAGAAACTAAAGAGACTCTTGATGAAAGTGAAAGAGGAGAGTGAAAACGCTGACTTAAAGCTCTACATTCAAAACACTAAGATCATGGCATCCAGTCCCATCACTGCGTGGCAAATAGATGGAAAAACAATGGAAACAGTGACAGACTTTATTTTCTTGGGTCCAAAATCACTGCGGATGGTGACTGCAACCATGAAATTAAAAGATACTTGCTCCTTGGAAGAAAAGCTATCACCAACCTAGACAGCATATTAAAAAGCAGAGACATTATTTTGCTGGCAAAAGTCTATCTAATCAAAGCTATAGTTTTTCCAGTAGTCATGTATGGATGTGAGAGTTGGACCATAAAGAAAGCTGAGTGCTGAAGAACTGATGTTTTTGAACTGTGGTGTTGGAGAAGACTCTTGAGATTCCCTTGAACTGCAAGGAGATCAAACCAGTCAATCCTAAAGGAAATCAATTCTGAATATTCATTGGAAGGACTGATGCTGAAGCTGAAGCCCCAGTACTTGGGCCACCTGATGCGAAAAGCTGATTCATTTGAAAAGATCCTGATGCTGGGAAAGATTGCAGGCAGGGGTAGAAGGGGACAACAGAGGATAGATAGGATGGTGGGATCACATCACCGACTTGATGGACATGAGTTTGAGCAAGCTCCGGGAGTTGGTGATGAACAGGAAAGCCTGGCATGCTGCAGGCCATGGGATCGCAAAGAGTCAGACATGCCTGAGTGACTGAAATGAACTGAACATATTTCAGAAAAGCTTTCTCATAAAGGATTTGTTCCAATCTAATTCCATCTTTTAAAATCCTCTCTACTCTTCTGTTAAAGCTCCATCTCCTAATACAGTACATCGTTTATCTCTGAGGGTTCTATTTCATCTCTTATCTCTGTAAGAATTTATTCTACTTATGGGTAGAGAGAGGCATTTTTACCCCAAGTTAGGGGTAGTGTGGGACCAGCATTCGCCTTGTGGTAAATGTTCAGAACCCCAACCGTGACACCTGAGCTGGGCTCACCCCTTCCACCAGCAGCCCTCTGTACTTGTTGCTTCCCACTTGCCCTCCTCCAACCTAGAAATTACTTCTGTATTTTATTTTCTCACAGATTTAAAAGGGATTTCTGCACACACAAGTTTCTAGAACACTGGTGCAATTGTCTAGTTCTCCAAATTTTGATCTATATGAAATTTTAGTAATACTTTTGCTAGCTGTTGCTATGGTGAGTTTTCCACTGAGCTGAGAAAACTGTATGAATTGTATAGAGCAGGAGCCACCTTCAAATAACAGGTGAGTGAGTGAGTGAAAGTTGCTCAGTTGTGTCTGACTCTTGGCGACCCCATGGACTATACAGTCCATAGAATTCTCTAGGCCAGAATACTGGAGTGGGTAGCCTTTCCCTTCTCCAGGGGATCTTCCCAACCCAGGATCTCCAGCATTGCAGGCAGATTCTTTATAGCTGAGCCACAAGGGAAGCCCAAATGAAAGGTAAGAGACTTAGAAAATAAACTGGAAGATTGGGTTCTTCCTAAACATACAGTAGTTTTGCCTCATTAATATAAAAAAGATTATTGTTATGGCAATGAACAGTTCTAAAAATTGGCACAGTGGTAAAGGGCAATGAGATGAATAGTTCAAAAATGATTATGCTGCAAAATTCTAATGTTAGAAACCATGCTGGAATGAAGCCATTAGTCAGCCGGTAAGAATTCTGCCTGCAATGCAGGAGACCTGGGTTCAACCACTAGGTTGGGAAGATCCCCTGAAGAAGGAAATGGCAACCCATTCCAGTATTTTTGCCTGGAAAATCCCATGGACAGAGGAGCCTGGCAGGCTACAGTTCATGGGGTCGCAAAGAGTCAGACCCGACTGAGCAACATCACTTCACTTCACTTCACCACTCAGCAGCCAGTAACAATGGCTACTCATTGTTAGTCAGGAATAGACAAGCAAGGCTCATTGGACATTGAGAGTAGTTTACAACTTAAAAGAGAAAGACTATCATCAAATAAATAAACAAATTAGAAACAATAATATCAGAGAAAACAAATAGTTCTAATTACATATACTCAAATAAATTTGAGAAAATATCGTATCCTCATCAAACAAATATAGGATATTCTGAAAAAGGAAAAAGATAGGGAGTAAAGAGGAGCTAATGAAATTCAAATCAATTGCTGAAATAAAAATTTGAAATAATTATTTAAGAAAGCACTACAAAATCAAAGATAGTATAAGTGGACCAAGGCTATTGTCTCAGGAATGCACGATTAGTTCAGTTTTCAAGAAACAATTGAGAAGGAAGAGAAAAGAGAAAAAAATAGTCAATATTTGAAGAAACCATCTTGAAACATCAAGAAATCAAAGAAGAAAAATCATATGATAATTCAATAGGTAGGGGAAAAAAACATTTGATAAAACTCACCATACATTCATAATTAAACAAACAAACAAAAAAAAAAAACTCTCAGCAAGCTGGGAACTAAAAGAAATTTTCTCAAAAGGATAGGGGGCATCTACAAAAAAAAAAAAAACACACAAAACTACAATTAACATCATGCTTAATGGTAAATAACTGAATTTACCATTCTTTACCAAGAAGAATTCTTCTTCTAAGAGGAAGAAACAGGTGAGAATATTTACTCTTACCAAAATTGTACTGAAGCTATAAGATAGAAAATAACAAATTGGTTAGGTTGTAAGAAACTGGAACACTAGTACATCGCTGGTGGGAATTTAAAATGGTACAGCTGTTTTAGAAAACAGTATAAGCTATTGCTCAAAAGTTTAAATGTAATGTTACCATATGACCCAGAAATTTCACTCCTAGGTATATGCCCAACAGGAAACAAACGTCCACACAAAAATCTGCAACCAAACATTCGTATCAGCATCATTCATGATGAACTCCAAGCCTCTAGCACAGTGCCTGGCACCAATGAATTGATAAATAAACATGGCATATCCATATCATGAAATATCTTTGGCAGTAAAACAAAATGAAATACTGATACATACTACAACATACATAAATGTTGAAAACATAAACTAAGAGAAAGAACCTAGTCACAAAAGACCACATATTATATGATTTCATTTATATGATATATCCAGAATAGGTAAGTCTATACAGACAGGGAAGCGATTGCTGGTTTCCTAGAGGCAGCAGGTTGCGGGGGACATGAGGAGTGACTGCTGATGGCTATCGGGCTTCTTTTGAGAATGATGAAAATGTTCTAAAATTGACTGTGGTGAAAATGACTGCACAACTTTGAGAATACACTAACAACCATTGAACTCTATACTTCAAATGGATAAATTGTATGGTATGTGAGTTAGATCTCAATAAAGGTCTTTTTTTTTTTTCAAGTGTACCAGTGGTCTCAGTCAGTGAAGCAAAGAATAAAAAAGAAATAGGCAAAGATTTCTTAGCTAGGACACAAAGAGCACAAACCATGGGAAAAACATGGATATATTGGAATTAATCAAAATTTAAAATTTCTGTTCCTTGCAAGATTTTGTTTAACAAATAAAAATCAAACCACAGACTGGGAGAAAGTGTAAGATACACATCTGATGAAACTTTGATATCCAGAATATGTATATATACATATATATATAGACATATGTATATATATATATACACTCTTGAACTTTGATAAAAATAATCCAATTTTTATAAACAAGCAAAAGATTGATGAAACATTTCATCCAAGAGGATACACAGATGGCTAATAAACATACAAAAAGAATTATCAGTCATTGAGAAAATGCAAAATAAAACTATAATGAGATCACACTATGTATCTATTAGAAAGGGCTTCCTTGATGGCTCAGCTGATAAAGTATCTGCTTGCAATGGAGGATACCTGGGTTCAATCCCTGGGTTGGGAAGATTCCCTGGAGAAGGACATGGAAACCCACTCCAGTATTCTTGCCTGGAGAATTCCATGGACAGAGGAGCCTGGCAGGCTATAGTCTATGCAGTCACAAAGAGTCAGACACAACTGAGTGACTAACACACACCTATTAGAAGAGGGCATGGGGAAAAAAAAACAACCATATCAATACAAAGTGTGTACAAGGATATGGGGCATTTGGAACTCTGGGGAAACAGCAGAAACAGTGTCAGACTTTATTTTGGGGAGCTCCAAAATCACTGCAGATGGTGATTGCAGCCATGAACTTAAAAGACACTTACTCCTTGGAAGGAAAGTTATGACCAACCTAGACAGCATATTCAAAAGCAGAGACATTACTTTGCCAATAAAGGTCAGTCTAGTCAAGGCTATGGTTTTTCCAGTGGTCATGTATGGATGTGAGAGTTGGACTGTGAAGAAAGCTGAGCGCCAAAGAATTGATGCTTTTGAACTCTGGTGTTGGAGAAGACTCTTGAGAGTCCCTTGGACTGCAAGGAGATCCAACCAGTCCATTCTGAAGGAGATCAGCCCTGGGATTTCTTTGGAAGGAATGATGCTGACGCTGAAACTCCAGTACTCATTGAACTGAACTAAACTGATGCATTGCTGATGGGGATGAAAAATGGCACCTCCACTTTGGAGAACAGTATGGTACTTTGTCATTAGGATAAATCATACACTTCAGTTCAGTTCAGTCGTGTCCGACTCTTTGTGACCCCATGAATCGCAGCACGCCAGGCCTCCCTGTCCATCACCAACTCCCGGAGTTCACCCAGACTCATGTCCATCGAGTCCGTGATGCCATCCAGCCATCTCATCCTCTGTCGTCCCCTTCTCCTCCTGCCCCCAATCCCTCCCAGCATCAGAGTCTTTCCCAATGAGTCAACTCTTCGCATGAGGTGGCCGAAGTACTGGAGTTTCAGCTTCAGCATCATTCCGTCCAAAGAAATCCCACAGGGCTGATCTCCTTCAGAATGGACTGGTTGGATCTCCTTACCCCACTCCGAAACATTTACTCAACTGAAAACATGTTCACTCGAAAACTTGTATGCTAAAGCTTATAATGGCTCTGATCTATAATAGCCAAAATCTGGAAACAACTCAAATGTCCATTGTACACTTAATACTCATATAATGTTTTATATCAATTGCATCTCAAAAAATTAAAAATAAAAATGAATGGTACTTACAACAATATGGATAAATCTCAAATGCATTAGGCTAAGTGAAAGGAGCCAGATTCAAATGGATACTCAGTACTTCCACTTCTATGACATTCTGGAGAAGGCAAATGTATAGGGATAAAACCAGAGCAGCAGTCACTGGGGGCTAGAGGGAAAGGGAGGCAACTGATTTATGACAGAGCATGAGGAGACTGCCTTGATTGTGGTGGTTACCTGACTGTATATGTCTTGTCAAAATTCAGAAATACTCATCAAAAAATAGTGTATTTTACTGTACGTATATATACCCACTATGCATAACTTTAGAAAATCTACTGAAGTGTCATTCCTTTCTTTCATGAATTTATTGCAATCTGGGGTTCTAGCTCTCAGTCTTGCGACTTCAAAACCTGTCAGCAGTCTCAGGAGAATCAAATTAACACTTTAAGGATCACATTAAGTTCATAAGAATTAATACATAAATCAGAATGTCAGTTGATTTATCTGTAATGGAATTGCCAATGCTAATAGATAACCTAGGTTTTTAGTCAAGTCTTTCTCTCCCTGTAATCATGAAGTAAAGTGATAGTCACTCAGTCGTGTCCAGCGCTTTGCTACCCCATGGACTGTAGCCTGCCAGGCTCCTCTGTCCATGGAATTCTCCAGGCAAGAATACTGGAGTGGGTTGCCATTTCCTTCTCCAGGGGATTTTCCCGACCCAGGGATGGAACCCAGGTCTCCTGCAATACAGGCAGAATCTTTACCAACTGAGCCACCAGGGAAGCCCTCCCTGCAACCATGCTTCATGAGAAACCATGGCCATCATCCTAGATGATCCCCCCATGCAGCCTCTCTAGGTCCCACTTCCTAGCTTTGGTAACACCTTCTCACTGCCAGTACACCACTATCTTGTGGTTTCCCTACGCCTTGTCCATACTTTATAAGTCCTTTTATTAAACTTCCTTCAAATCAGTCATTTGGTTCCTACAGATAGAGTTACTTTGTATATTATATCCTATAGTTGATACACTGAGGCTTTCACGCTAAAACAGCACAAAACATTCATTTCTTCAACAAATACTCCCTGAGAACCTCCTTTGTGCCAGGTCTTAGGGAATACGGCAGTGAGCAACATCAAGAAATCCTCTCCCTCTGTCCTCCGCTAGGTGACTAAGGAAGGATTTCTCCCGGAGATGACTTTGAGGCAGATTCCAGGACAAGGTGAAAAAAAGCCAGACATACGAAGATCTCTAGGAAGAACTTGCCCGGCAAAAGGATAAACAAGAGTGATGACCCTGAGGCAGAAACAAGTTTGGCCTTCTGAGGGACAGATATAAATGCAAGTGGCTATAGTGGAGTGAATGAAAGAGAAAATGGTGAGAATGGGAGGAAACAGGAGGTTTTGTAGGTTGTGTTAAAGGGATGTGAATTTGATTCCAAGGTTTGTGGGCAGCCTTCGTGGGGGGGGGGAGGGGGGACAGGGGAATGGTTGAGTTTGGGAGAAATATGATCTGATTTACATTTAAAGATTCATTGGCTGCTGTGTAAGAATAGACTGTAAAGCAGGAATGGCAGCACAGAGTATTAAAATAGCTGAGGGAAGAGATTATGGTGGCATGGATCAGGCTGGCAACAATACGAGATGGAGAGAAGGGACAATATTCAGAAAGTATCTGAATTTGCTCATTCATTGGAAATGGAGTGAAGGGGAAAGGAAGAGACTGCTGCTAAAAATTATGATTTTTAACACTTCAGATGCCAGTTACTAGGTTTTTCAACATTGGGATGGTGTAGAAAAATAAGGATTGATATGTTTATTTGATATCCAAATTGAGATGTCGAGGAGGCAACTGAGTATGAGCCTGGCTCTTAGGAAAGAAATGAGAGTTTAAGAAATACTCATGTGTGAGACACCCACATGGGACTGGATGAGGTTACCCTGGACTCCTCTGCTGGTCCAGTAGTTAAGACTCCCTGCTTCCAATGCAGAGGGTGCAGGTTTGATCTCTGGTCAGGGAACTAAGATCCCACATGCTGTGCAATACAGTCAAAAAACTCAGAGGCTTCCCTGGTAGCTCAGACAGTGAAGAATCTACCTGCAATGTAGGAGACCCAGATTTGATCCCTGGGTTGGGAAGATTCCCCAGAGAAGGGAATGGCTACCCACTCCAGTATTCTTGCCTGGAGAATCCCTTGGACAGAGGAGTCTGGTGGGCTACGGTCTATGGGGTCCCAAAGAGTCAGACATGCCTGAGCGACTAAGCACACACCAAGGAGGTTGCCCTGGGAAACAGTGTGTCAGAGAAGATCAGGGACAGGGAGGAGCCAGGAGGGTGGGCTGGGGTTTAGAGCTTGGAGAGGAGAGGAGGAACTAGCAAAGAAGTCTACGAAGAAGCCCCAGCAAGGACAAGGGAAGAGGATTGTGGTGGGTATGCCTGGACCAGTGTGAGACTGACAACTCCATCCCCTAGAGAAAAATCAATTGTGCTAAATATGACTGAAAAGTGAAGGAAGACAAAGTTGAACGTCAAGTCATTGAACATGCCAACATGTAGGATATTGAGGCTTTCAACAGCAAATGACAGAAACGAAAGTAGGTTAGTTAGAAAACGGATGGTCTTAGAACGGACAGCACGTACATAAACAACTATGCGAAGGAGTTTTGCTATAAAGGGAGCACGTGGAGGGAAAAGTGGAGTTGAGACTGTGGTTAAGATAGAAGACGTCAGGACCACCTGTGGGTGGTGCTAGTAGTAAAGAACCCACCCGCCAACGCAAGAGATGCGGAGACAAGGATTTGATCCCTGGGTCAGCAAGATCCCCTGGAGGAGGGCATGGCAACCCACTCCACTATTCTTGCCTGGAGAATCCCATGGACAGAGAAGCCAAAGGGTCGCAAAGACACAGACACGACTGAAGCAACTTAGCACACATATACTGATGGGATTTTTCTAGCAGAGAGAAAAATAGATCATCTGGGGAAAGGAAAGATACGTGAAAGAAAAATGTTTTGAAACGAGGAGAAAGAGTGGGAGCCATTATGTAAGCAGAGGAGTTGCCAACTTACAGGAACCTGAATATTCTAAACTCTTGGTTCTAAATTCCATCTATATATTAGAATCTCTTGAGAATTAAAAAAAAAAATGTTCCATACTGGATTAATTAAGAATCTCTGAGAGTGAGATCTGGGCATCAGCATTTAAAAAATTCTACCTATAGCCCCCACTGATAACTATGGACGCTTTGAAAGAGGAGCAAAGACAGATTGAATATGGATCCAGACTGTTTGCTCGACTTGGTGATGGGAAGATGAGGCATTTCTTCCCTGATTGCTTTTCTCTTTTCTCCATGAAATATGAAACAAGGTCTGAGCTGAGAGAGTGTGGTTTCTTTGAAGAGGAAGAGAGGGTTAACAGATGAATAATTTTAGGAAGTAGGAAAGCAAATTTACTCACTAAATGCAATAGGATTGCAAGGATTTTCAGACGGTTGTGGCTCATCTGGTAAAGAATCTGCCTGCAATGCGGGAGACCTGGGTCGGTCCCTGGGAAGATCCCCTGGAGAAGGGAAAGTCTACCTACTCCAGTATTCTGGCCTAGAGAATTCCATGGATTGTACAGCCCATGGGGTTGCAAAGAGCTGGACTCGGCCGAGTGACTTTCACACTTCACTTGAGATTTATGGCGATAAATGTAATATGAGACTAAATGAGCACAGCTGTGTTTCTTCTCCAGCCTGTACCATCCAGGACAGGCAAGGAGTAGGTGGAGATGTTCCTTTTGTGATATCTGAAGCAGTTGCCACCCCTTGATTTCTGAGTAAAGTTACAAAGTGGAAACAAGCTGTCTTGAGAAATTTCCTACCCACTTCTGCTTCCTAACATTACTAAAACTAACATACTCCAGGCTGACTTAACCCCTCCCACCAACCCACTAGAATGTTATACAAGAAGAACTAACAAACCCAAAGGGAATTTTAATTGGTGGTAAATTAAGGTATAGGAAAAGAGATTTTTAACAGCATCTTACTGAGCCATGATTTACATAAAGTAAAATCTGTGCAGACCTTATGTGTACTGCTTGATAACTCTGTATGTTTATATACACCAAAATGTGATCACCACTAGATGAAGACAGAAAACCATTCTCGTCACCCCTACAAAGTTCCCTTCAGGCCAGCACACATTCTACCAGGATAAGAGACTACAAGGCTGATTTTCTGATTTCCACCCTTACTCAATTCAGACAGAGCCAGGGTCAGTGAGGAATCGACCCTAACACCAAAAGTTTCATTCCCTCATTCATTCATTCACAAATAGATACATAGATGATATATACACGTAGAATCTGGATGTCAATGTCTTTTCTTTGTGCCAGAGACTGCTATCCCATCCTCCAGGGCACTTCCCAGGGGTAAAATCTTCCTGTTGCTAAATTCCTGAGTTTGGGGGCTGCAGACAGGAAGCCATCTGCAAAAATTGACTTCTAATGTCCCTTCCAGCTTTACCAGCTAATCATTCCAGGAGACCAGCGTCAGTCATAACTCTTTGACAGGTGCTAATCATTGTTGACTCAATATCTTATAGTTGGCCTAGGAGCTAAAAAGCCTTCAGGTTCTGCACCAGTGACCATACTCACTGTTGCTGATACTTTTAAAACAATAATAACTACATTGCTTTTGAAAAACAATTTATTTGAACTACACAAAACTGTAGTTCAAAATATGTCCCAAAGATGGCAGTACAATAATACTTTGTGCTCTGTTGTGTTAATAGCTTCAAGTATTTTTAGCCCTGCTAAATTAGAAAACATTTTAGGTGAAAACTTCATCATGAGAGACTAAGAAAAATAGAAATTTTCTTTCTATTATTGTTTTGCTACAGGAATCCATCTCCAAGTAAATCATATCACACATCTGCATAGTACTTTAAAATATGCAAAACATCATCACATGAATTACTTTGCTTACAAACCTATATGATGGTTATTTTCATTTTATATCATGAAGTTCAGAGATTAATCATGACTAGTTTAGAGTCACTCAGCTAGTAAAGCAACAGAATCAGTTTTCCAAAGACCAGAATTTGTTTCCTATACACCTCTGCTTAGCAAAAACCAAACATCTACAGATTCATAATTTACTGTAAACATCACAGGTTATTATGATCCAGAAAAAGTTTGAGGTTAAAATCATAGAAGTTAATCACTGAAGCTATAAAGTTGCCTTGATAAGGAGGGTGACCAACTCATCCTGGTTTGCCTGGGGCTTCATCCGTTTTAACACTGAAAGCCCTACATCCTAGGAATCTCCTTGGTCCCAAACAAACCAGGACTGTTGGTAACCAGTGCCCTGAATCACCTTGTCCACTGGTTACCTGGTGGTTGCCCAATAATTCTGTAAGCTCTGCTAGTGCTACTGCTAAGTCGCTTCAGTCGTGTCCGACTCTGTGCGACCCCATAGACGACAGCCCACCAGGCTCCCCATCCCTGGGATTCTCCAGGCAAGAACACTGGAGTGGGTTGCCATTTCCTTCTCCAATGCATGAAAGTGAAAAGTGAAACTGAAGTCACTCAGTCGTGTCCGACTCTTAGCGACCTCACTAACTGCACCCTACCAGGCTCCTCTGTCCATGGGATTTTCCAGGCAAGAGTACTGGAGTGGGATCCCACTGCCTTCTCCAAAGCTCTGCTAAGCAGTGCCCAAAACATTGCCTCCCACTTAATACTCTTCAGTAAAAATTAGTGAAATTGTAATTCAGTGTTGTGTTTTGTTTGGGAAGATAATTTTTTTTTTTTTTTGCCGTTTCCTAGATAAGACATCGGAGAAGGCAATGGCACCCCACTCCAGTATTCTTGGCTGGAAAATCCCATGGACGGAGGAGCCTGGAAGGCTGCAGTCCATGGGGTCGCTGAGGGTTGGACACGACTGAGCAACTTCACTTTCACTTTTCACTTTGCTGCATTGGAGAAGGAAATGGCAACCCACTCCAGTGTTCTTGCCTGGAGAATCCCAGGGACGGGAGAGCCTGGTGGGCTGCTGTCTACGGGGTCGCACAGAGTTGGACACGACTGAAGCGACTTAGCAGCAGCAGCAGCAGATAAGACATAATCTCTGGATTCATTCTTATTGATTCCAGACACATCAGCTCAGCCCATTGTGGCATCATTTTCCACTCTGGTCACTCCTGGTCTCAGCTTGGTTCAAAAAAAAAAAAAAACTTCCTTGAAGTTTTCATCTTCTCTTCAGAGGCTGCTGTTTGAGAGAGGGCGGCAGAGAACAGGAGCTGAAAAATACTGTGGGTGGAAGTAAAAGATCTTCCTCTATTTGCCTCCAACACAACAGAAAGCAAAAGCAAGTTCTTTCCCCCTTCAGATACTTCAACAATTCAGCAATGTTTAATGTGTGATACACAAGTGGTCGGTCTTTCATTATCCTTTATCTTGGATATGCAAAGAATAACATACCCCTGGGAAAATGAAAGCAAAATCAAGTGTATTAGGAGTTGAAGTAGAAAGGGTGTGTGTGTGTGTGTGTGTGTGTGAATACAGGAAGCAGAGGGCACACATAAATGTGGGGAAACATCCCCAGACACAGTTCCCTGCACACACCTGCATCTCTGCCTCATTCTGTCCTACTCCAGAAAGCAAAGTCAATTAAGTGGATTTGGAAAGCCAGAAGATGGTGGAAAATTCTTTGAACCAAAGAAACCAACCCCATCATTAAAAGCAAACGAAACAAACAAACAGTTCAAATTTGTGACCTGTACAATACTTAATAGTAAAAATATCCAAAAAAGATAATATTGTAAAAGAATACCCACAGAACACTGAGTTTCTGTGAAAAGTGAATTGCTATAAACTTTTCAAGTAGTTCCACAGATTTACTCAAACTGAAATTCAAATATGAAAAGTAAGTGTAACTTTTCTGTTTCTCTAATCTTCACTCACACTGAAATATCTTAATCTCTTCAGCCTCAACAATTTATTTTCAGTATCAATAGTGCTTGTAGGGAAATTCTGCTTCTCAGATGCCCTGACCCAGGGCTTCCCTATTGGTCCAGTGGTTATCAATTCTCCTGCCAATGCAGGGGACATGGGTTCAATCCCTGGCCCAGGAAGATCCCACATGCCACAGAGCGACTAAGCCCAAGCATTACAGTTACTGAAGCCCGCATGCCTAGAGCTGATACTCTGCAACAAGAGAAGCCACTGCAGTGATAAGCCCAAGCACCCCAACAAAGAGTAGCCTCTGCTTGGTGCAACTAGAGAAAGCCCACATTCAGCAAGGAACACTCAGTATAGCCAAAAATAAATAATAAAAAAAAGATGCCCCTAAGCGCCTCTCCCCAAGATGGCATATGGACGCATGTCCTTGTGGGGACCTGTGACCTTCTCAGCAATGGACTCCTTCCCATCACACTGGTGGTATGGATGCATGAAGTCTGCGGCTGATGCATTTGCTTGGGTTCCTCCTCAGCCTGGCTCAGGCCACATGTTCCTCTCTCCTGACTTGACCCCACATCAGCCACCCACCCTCCATTTATCCTCTGGGAGTCTAACTACAATTCCTGTTTTGTCCCCAGAGCAGGCAGGAAGACCTAGATCCAACTGTGGTGAAGAGAAAGAAGATTAGGGAAGAAACGTATACACATGAAATTTTTAAAATATGAACTGAAAATATATTTCTTTTCTCTCTTCTCCCCAGTAAATTAAGCAATCACGCAGGGAACCAGCCTGTCATAGCCCCTACAAAAGGAGGAGAGAGAGGAAGCCCTCTCAGGCAGAAGGCATGATGGAAGGGAAGTTCTAACAGGCCAGCAAGAAGTAGAAATCTGGCTCCTTTCAGCCTCCATGAGATAATGGAGAAAGACAAAGAACAGAAGAAAAAGCAAGACTTGAGATATTTGCTAACTGATCTCTGCACTGGTATCATAGCAAATATAAGCTGAGAAGAAAGCTACAAGATTTCACAGGGCCTCCTAAGGACCCTTGCAGGGTACAGTGTAGAGGTCCAACGATGTGTGCGGCACTCTTAGCAACTCAAGGCAGCTGCTTTAGAGTAAGATTGGAAAGGTTATGGGATGACATGGTATTGGGGGGCTTCCTAGACTTTCTCAGCTCTAGGTGGCATAAAAAGTTGCTAGTAGCTCCCATGTGGCTTGTGGGTGGAGCACAAAGGAGTTAACATTGCTGGTTGGTGAGCTTCTCCAGGTCATCTTACTGAGAGCCATGTCTCAGGACCGTGACCTAGGTCAAGACCAAAGGGGAGTTCATGGCCAGATCTCGGGCAAACTACGCAACATCCACCGCAGCTGACAGACAAGACTACCCCAAGAGAAACCAGACCACGACTTCTCCAGAAACTTCAGCAATGGGAGCCAGCAGAGAGAGCAGGGACAGACAGACAAGGAACATTCTCTCCACAGAAGGACAAGGATCCACTCACAGATCAGAGTCCTCTCCCCTCCCTCTGCTATCGCCACATGCTCTGTTGCTTTAGTCGTGCCCGACTCTTTGGGACCCCATGGGCTGTAGCCTGCCAGGCTCCTCTGTCCATGGGATTATCCCAGCAAGAATACTAGAGTGGGTTGCCATTTCCTTCTCCGTGCAATTGCCATAAGAACACAAAAACCATGACCTTAGAAGCCATCTCTGTCAGGGACAAGGAGAATGGTGAAAGAATAAACAGTTACTGAAAAGAAATACACTGAAAGGAAACACTTGAAGTCAGAATACAATGATAAATCCTTAATTTGCATTCCCCTGGACACATACTCACATACACACACCCACACATAATACTCAGGGGGGCAAAAACGTGGGTGGGAAGGGTGCTTACAAGACTGGATTTTTGTTGAAAAATAAAATAACCACATTTTTTTTGCACTTTTATGAATAGAATGAGCAAATATGCCATTCTGCTATAATAGTTAATAGAATGAAGTTTTTAATGTATTGCTAATTCAGCAAATAAGTCTTTTGATGAATTATTCAATCAGCTAATTACCAGTCCATAAATCACAGTTTGGCAAACTGGTGCTCAGCAAATTGCTTTTTTTTAGTAAACTAATATTTTTATAAATTGCTGTTCAGTGAATTGATCTGTTTCAGCCTACTGGTTTTAAACACACACACACACACACACACACACAGAAAATCCCCACTCCCATTGTGCTTATTTTGACTCTCTGTTGTCTTACCTCAAATTCTGCACTAGTTGGAAACACTTTAAAATAGGTTTATATTGCTTTCCTATCAGCACCTGCAGGTTGATCATTTTGGCATAAACATAAAATCTATGAACCATATATAACTGTCACAAACCTGGTGTGAGTGGCTCTGCAAATACAGTGCTGGTCTTTCCAGAACACTTATAGACAAGATTGGACTGCAAGAGCTGAAAGGAGGAGAATGGGATAGGGAGGATGAATGGGAGGTTGAATGATAAAAAATAACCCTGAAGCAACTGACACTAACACCCATCAAAATCCACAGATTTTCAGCTCTCAACTGGGACTTGCAAGCCTTAGGCTCACTTCCAGATAACTGTTCTTACTTCAAACCACTGTTTGAAGTTCCACTCCACCTAGAATTCCTTCTCATTGATAAGCTTTGTAGGTGCATGGTATGCAACATTTTTTCCAAGGTTTACTTTGCATAAGTTGAGACTTTTGTGTCCCTGCGAGCATCTGTAGTAAAACACCATTACAATTAAAATCATCCACTGTCAGGACTTCCCGGGTGGTCCAGCGGCTAAGACTGTGCTCCCAACGCAAAAGGCTGGGGTCAATCCCTGGTCGGGGAACTAGATCCCACATACCATAACGAAAAGCCATTAAAAAAGATCCCATTGCTGCAAAAAAGATTGAATATCCTGTGCGCTGCAACTAAGACTCAGCACACCTAAATAAGCAAATAAGAAATAACAATTTTTAAAAAATCATCCACTGTCATAATCCACAACATGGAAGGCAAGCTCTCCCTGCCTAGTCATTCTGATTCTAGCTCTCTCTACTCCAACACAATATAGGCAAGTAGGTGCCATCAGTGTCTCCCACATCCCACACATTACTTCTGGCACAACTGTCTCTTATTCCCACTGTCCCAGCATGCCTACCTTCTGCTCAATCCCTCTGTTTTCAAGGCTCTCTCATCTCAACAATCTCATGAAATCCTGCATCAACTACTTCACGATGATCTCTCTATTCTCTGGATGCTTGCCTGCATCATTTATTTTGGCTCTCACTTCATTCATTTCACATTTTACTTATTTCATGTATGTGTCACTCCAAACACCATACATTTCTTGAACTGAGGTGTTGTGTCTGATATTTCATCCCTTCATTCATTGATGAAGACATCAACATATACTCTAATAAAGATTTATGGAACTGAATGGAATTGTCTATTGTAACTTTAACACTGTGATCAGGTTTAGAAATAATTGCACTTGCTCACATGCTCAAAATAGACACCACACCGAATCACTTAGTAGAAAGAATGCTTTCAGAAAAACCTCTGTAATGATGGGGAGAGATGGTATTCAGAAATGGAACTGAATTGGTTCTTTGGAAAATCAACGTTGGAACATAATATTCTTCTTACAAATTTGCTGAACAAAGAATACAGATCTAGCATATTGGCTATTTCTGGGGGTGGGGAATAAATTTAGGATCCAAATGAGATAATAGAAGCAGAAACTCATTCACTTAAGATGGAAAAATCTTACAAAATGCAAGACAAGAAAATAAACAAATTATCTTCGTGTCACAATAAGCCATAAATTGAATATGAAGGTATTTTTAGAGTGAATATGATATTGGGGTAGAATGAATAAGGCATATGTATATTGAAAAGGGATCTGAAAATAAAATAATTTTTGATGAAGATTCATACACAGTCAGCCCCCTCAGATCCACAGACACAGACCCCACAAATATCAAGGACTGGCTGTGCTGTACCAATTTATGTAAGGGACTTGAGCATCCAAGGAGCTTGGTATCCATGAGGGACCTGGAACTTATCTCCCTCAGATTCGGAGGGAAAACTGCGGCAAGTTCCTTAAAATTTCCTTAAATGAACTTAAAATCAGTTTGGCAATGTGGTTTATGTGTGTCTCAAGAGTATATCTATTAAATACTTATGGCCATTAAGACACATTCTTTCTGTCCTCTTAATTGGTTAATTTTTAAGGCACCGAATTTTCATCTGGGAACCTCATCCAGAGGTGTGGAAAAACTGGAGTTAAAAAGCAAATGAAATAAAGACTAAAAAAAATAAAGCAAAGGTTAAAGATTTCATAAGCATGATTTTACCTATATAACTACTCTGAATATTTTTATGTATATATAAGTCAAAATGTTACCGGAATATGTGCAGAAATATAGAGATAAATGCCGAAAGAAACAGCTAAAATATTTGAAAATAGTACCTCTGTGGAGAAGAAAAAGAGATGAAATAGTCCAGGGAACAAGAACTTTCCCCCCACCATTATACTAGTTATAATACTAACTGATTTTAAAGATATGCATGCATTATTAATACTTCAAAAAAATTAAATTTTAACGAAGATGCTGAGGAGCTGACTGGAGGTTCTGCACACCTAGGTGGAAATTCTCCACTAGCGACCTTCACTAGTGACTGGGTAGTGATCCAGCGGTAGCGAAGGCGTTTGAGTCTGTTATTAAATGGAAGTCTTTTCTCTGGGACTGTTTTCCTGAAGTAAGTTAACAGTGTCTACAGCTGATCAATCAAAATTTCAGCATAAGCACATTTTTGGAGATCTGTAGATTACCATGGAATTCAACAGACTTTTTCTCTAAGAAGAAAGTGCTATGAGGAAGTATGGACTACAAGTTTCCATCACAAGCCCATCATGTGCTTATACTATTGAAGGGAACACTTTAAAAATAGGAGATTTTTTAGCTGCAGCCTATCATAAATCATTTTTTAAATGTAAATAACCACTTTCCATAGGAATTATGCTAATTTTATATTTGTTTCTCTCACATTTCTGAGTGCAGCGCTTTCTTACATGCTAAGTAATCAGTGGGTGTTGAATGAGTGAACTTTGGTCCATAGGTACTGCATACTCTCCATGTTCCCTTCCGGTTTACAATTCACTTTATCTCCTATCTATTGGCTTCCGGTTGGCTCAGCCAATGGGAGCCCTTCCAGGATATCTGATCTTGGGAAGAGAAAAAGATCCAGGTATTTTCTCCATCTGCTCTTTCTCTTTTCCTTTCTCTCTGGCAGCTCACCGTTTGGCAGCAATTATGTCCTCCCCTACCCAACGTCACCTCTTGCTAGGCAGCCTGCATGCAAAGTCACTTCAGTTGTGTCCAACTGTGGAACCCCATAGACTGTAGCCCACCAGGCTCCTCTGTCCCTGGGATTCTCCAGGCAAGAATACTGGAGTGGACTGTTATGCCCTTCTCCAGGGGATCTTTCAGACCCAGGGATTGAACTCACGTCTCGTGTGTCTCCTGCATTGACGGGCAGGTTCTTTACCACTAGCGTCACCTGGGAAGCAGCCTTTTTTCTACAGTTGCCAGATTCCAGCAGCTGCTCCCTTTCCTTGCTTTTTTCAGACCCAGAGGAAGTGACTGCTTCCTGTTCGTCTCAGCCCCCGTGTGCTTCACCACCTTCCCCTAACCCACAGTTTTGTAAGTAGCCCTTTCTTTAAATTTCTTTTATTCCTCTTTTGGTTCTTCTTCTTGACTTCTGTTTCCTGCTCTAACCTTGACAGATTCAACATGTGCCTAACATATTTAGTCCAATTTCAATAACTCTTTAGGGTATGAGGCACTGGGCAAAGTAAAGTGGTAGATACAGAGACTGAGTCTTGCTCTTTAGTTATTCAATGCAGTGAGGGGAAAAAAGACATAGAAACAATTATATACTCAACATACAAGTCCATTTTATTCATCAGAGATGAATATAAAATTGGTAAACTCAGGATAAATTTAAAAATTTCTCTTTCTCCATCTATTGCCAAAAGAGCTCTTCCAGGACTGAATGCACACACATCTGCCTTGTCCTTTGTCATAACTAGGTCATAATAATTACTTTAATAAAGAGGTCCTAGGTTTCTGGACCTGGGACCCATTTCAGCACCTATCTGATAAACATTTAAGAGCTTTGAAGGTTGATGTGGAGCAACAAAATATACAGCAAAGGCCTAGATCCTTTAGTATTTATAAATGCATGAATTTTTTTGTTAAAAATTAGAAATACCAAGAGCTCCAGAACTTACAGAGTTGGAGATTTCCCAGGACAGAGGGAACGAATATATGTTTTCCTCATCCTCTTTCTTTTTTTGACAGTAAGAATATAGTTTCATTTATAGAAGTAATAAAAGGAATATACCACACAAGTGTCTTACACACAAAACACCTTAGACACAAAAAAGATGGAGGTGAATTTTTACAGTTTATTCACATTGAGTCTAGAGTACCAGGTGACCAATTGTCACCTTAAAAAAGAATCTTGTCACATCTCTTGAATGCAAATTAAATAGCTCAGACTGAAGTGAATAAGGTCACATAGAATCGCAACTCACTCTAGTCTGCGCCCTTACGGTAACTCTTGAAGCTGCTACACTTACGATAGAATAATTCAGTGGGTGATGGGTCAGACAAAAGAAACACCAAACAGATTCTCCATCACAGCACTGCAGGTGAAAGGGAAAGGTAAACTTTAAACAAAGCTGCATTTATGAATCGTGTTCCCTTTCATCTACCCTCAACAGCTTTGACATACGAGTGGTTGTGGTGTTTTGTTGAGAGAAGAATGGAATTGGTAGACCAGGATTTTTAAAAGTACATATCAGGCAGTATGGCTTACCAGTTAAGGATAAGCTGCTTGGGTTCAATCTTGGTTCTTCTACTTCCTGAGATAAGCTACTTAGCAGCCCAATGCTTTAGTTGTCTGTAAAATGCAGATAAGAGCAGTATGTATAGGATCACAATTAAAATTAAATGAATTAACATGTGTAGAGAAGTTGCACATGGCACATTATACAAGTATTAGTTGTTGTTGTTATATTTTGGGAGCTTACAAAGTCATTTTTAAACTCTTACTCTGAAATTGGTTTGGTTGCCCTGGTACATGGATTGACTTTCTCGATGTGAGAAATTCTATATGGCCCATAGATATTTTGAAATTCTGCCGGTTATACGTCTCTGTATTTCCCAAGATGAGTCCTGATTGGTATAACACTATGAACTATAGTAAAACTTAATATTAATTTAAGAACACTTCAAACTGTAAGTTCCAGAGTGCTCAAAGAGGGAAGAAATCGTTGCAGACTGGGAACAGGTCAGGAAGAAGGATATTTGGGATGGAATATGAAAAAATCAGTGGGATTCTGAGAAGGGGGAAAGGAAAGGTACATGCTTTCCCTCTTAGGAAAATATTTTTAGTTACCAGATTGTGCTTATCTTTGTTTATTCCAGGGTATACTTTCTAAAAGCACTTAGTCTTCCCAAGAACAGCACTAACAGGCTCTGATGTTGTCTATTCTGGGAAAAAAGAAAAGAGCAGAATAAAAGCAAAGGTTATGTAACCGTGTTACAAATTTAAATGCTTTGTGTTCTGCTCTGCCAGAATTTCATTAAAGACTGTGAGTTCACAATAGTAGGCACCCACTAGGGGTGTGTCTGTGTGTGTGTGTGTGTGCACTCGCACACGCGCTGTGTGTGCATCTGCTTCTAAGTCATTTTCTTCTAGTTTGTTGGGGAGAAAAGAGGCTTTGTCTCCTCCCTGCCCTGAGTCAGTTTCATGCTGCAGCTATTTCTACCTTAGTTAGTGCCCCCATGAGCCATCATTCGCTTTACCGCTTCTTGCTGCCGGGACACCTGGCTTATTGCCCCTTTCAAAGGATGTAGTTACTGCTTGTAGATATCAGCAAAGGGATGACTCTGAGGTTGGCATATTTACTGCCCTGACATTTTATTTCCTGCATCGCCAGCTCACAAGGTTTTTCTGGCAAATTAAATTTATACTGAAGATTTAGAGTTACGAGGAGTTTACTTCGTAACACAGCTTATTATTATTGAATATTACTCATCCTTGGCTTTAAAGATCTTTTGGTTCCTCCACTACTGGGAATTTTCTTCCTCCATCAGGCTTACTTCCACATTTCTTACTCCTTTCTCCCAAGGCCTCTGTTCTTTCAGATTAACCCCAATATAAAATCTTTGTTTACTCTTATACAGATCAACTTGTCTGTCTTTTTGTTTCATCCTCCTCTTTAAATGCATGCCCTCAGGATCTCTCCTCCACCCCTAAATAGCTCATTAAGGCATTTTCCTAAACAAAGACATGAAGAGAACTCTGAAGACAACTCTGGTGCCAGGTGCTAAATGTTAAACATAGATGGTAAGAGGGAGAGGAATCTCCTCACAGAAGAAACCTGTAACTAATTATGAAAGGATCAGCCTGGTTAGTTATTCCTTCATCGACTTGCTAGCACAGCTATAGACAGTAGCAAAGTGGAAGACTATCTCTGCTTAATCAAGTTGAATGTTAGATGATGTCTTAAATTGGGCTTCCCCGGTGGCCCAGTGGTAAATAATCTGCCTGCCAATACAGGAGACACAAGAGATGCAGGTTCAATCCCTGGATCGGGAAGATCCCCTGGAGTAGGAAACGGCAACCCGTGCCAGTATTCTTGCCTAGAAAATTCCATGGACAGAGAAGCTGCTGGCTGCAGTCCATGGAGTCACAAAGAATTGGACATGACTGAGCGACTGAGCACGTACATACGATATCTTAAACTGGATCCGCTAGAAATACAACTGAGGTGAAAATTACTGTTCAAGCATTTTTATTGAAAGAATGCCCTCAGGGGAAACCTGTAGAGGAGTGAGGAAAGCAGGCTGGAGACCGGGGGAATATCCAGGCAAAGATGTGGGTTCATCCCACAGGCAACTCTGGAGCAAGTACACTGGCTGATGGAGCTGCCTATCAGTCAGACATTAACCGTGAGCCACCCTTCAGAGGAGGATATAACTTCCCAAGCATTTCCAGGTCAGGTGCTTTTGTTAGCAAAAGGCAGTTCTCAGGAGAAGGGTGTACCTGTGAGCTGTTTCCAATCAACAGGTAAAGGAGCTGGGGGCTGGGTGTATCAGTATAATGAAGAGGCTGAGGTGGGTGCACAACAATAGCATCTTCTATGATGTCCATGGTGGAATTTACCATCCTGACACCTGGGTCTGAAGCTGACTGAGACAGCTCAGGAGCTATCCAGGCCCAGGAGACGATCAAACATACACCAAATTGCACTCTGCCAGTCACTTTCTTTTCCATCTTTTTCCTTCCCTAACTTATTTCAAAATGTCTCCTCTCCATACTTACATCATATTTCATATTTTTATTTTAATATAACTCACTAGCTACAAGCATTTACTGTTCTTGATGTATGAGTGGTGCCTTTTACCACAATAGGTGCTACCAAAGATGAATCACCAAATCCTGATAACGTAACTAGACACGTGTGAGGTTTACACGGGATCAAGACATCACTGGGTTCTGATTGGCTGGCTTGCTAGAGGCATAGATTCACAAAACATTGATCGCTCTTACCAAAGAAGTAGAAGTTACGTTCTTTTAATATTTTATACTGCAGTTTTTTTCTATGAAAATATTTAGCAATGTCCTATTCATTTGATAACTGCAAATAAAATAACCCAGAACACAATGTTTCCCTATAACAAAAAAAGATGTACACAATTATATTATATAGTATTAGAGCCAAGATTGTCAATTACAAAGAACAAATAATTCTACTAAAGAGAAAAGTTAATGTCAAGGATACAGAAACTTCACTGACTCCAAGAACAAGGGATGACACACAGAGCTGGAATGTCAGAAGCTCTCTATCTCTTAGCAATAGTGTGGCCTCCTTCACCCCTGATTCTTTCTCCAGATTGGTCCATGTATCATGGACTCTCAGTCATCCTTCTTTACTTTCTCACATTATACATAGCTATTGGCCCAATTCCACATTAGACCACTGATGACTGAAACCTCCCTCTAGGTCTCTTGGTTCAAATCCTGAAGAGAAGAAATCTGACAGGGTAAAGTGAATATCTTTAGTCCAGTCAACTCATGAAAGGATCAGAGGAGTACTGTCACCTACTGTCCACTCAGCATGGCTGGAGCAAGAAAGCTCAAGGTGAAAAATTAAACTGGGTATGATAAGACATTACTTTGCCAACAAAGGTCTGTATAGTCAAAGCTATGGTTTTTCCAGAAGTCATGTATGGATGTGAGACCATAAAGAAGGCTGAATGCTGAAAAATTTATGCTTTTGAACTGTGGTGTTGGAGAAGACTCTTGAGAGTCCCTTGGACTGCAAGGAGATCAAACCAGTCAATCCTAAAGGAAATCAATCCTGAATATTCATTAGGAGGACTGACACTGAAGCTGAAACTCCAATACTTTGGCTGCCTGATGCAAAGGGTCAACTCATTAGAAAAGACCCTGATGCTGGGAAAGATTGAGAGCAAGAAGAGAAGGGGAGACAGAGGACAAGATGGTTGGATGGCATCACTGACTCAATGGACATGTCTTTGAGTAAACTCCAGGAGATGGTGAAGGGCAGGGAAGCCTGGTGTGCTGCAGTCCATGGGGTCGCAAAGAGTTGGACACGACTGAACAACAATGATAGAGACATTGGTATTTTTGATCCATTGAGTTCATATAAACCACACACGGTCAGTGACTGGGCATTCCACATTCTCCTGTTAAGACAAGGGAAGAATTTATTCCAGTTTAGTCTGAGGCCCGGAGACTAGTAAGGCACTTAAACAAATAAGCCTGTTCTGTAATTTGCCTTAGAATATAGTGAACTCTATAGGTGGGCTAAGTCAGAAAATAAAGAAGACATCTGGAAGAAGTTTTAGCTTTGGACTGTGTCTATTCAATGACCTAGACGAGGCAGAACAGTTGGGGGTAATAAATGCCATCATTCTTTCCTAAAGTCATTTTCATTTTAGGGTGCTGAGGTTGAAAAACTAAGATGGAAGATTCTGCTCTAATCACCCCTTTTCAATTCTACCCTGAAGCTCCAGGAAGGTGTCTGGCCTGCAGACCACCTTGTGCCTTTGAGGAACAACGTTATATGCAGTGCTACTGTGGTGTTGGAGAAGACTCTTGAGAGTCCCTTGGACTGCAAGAAGATCCAACCAGTCCATTCTGAAGGAAATCAACCCTGGGATTTCTTTGGAAGGAATGATGCTGAAGCTGAAGCTCCAGTACTTTGGCCACCTCATGCGAAGAGTTGACTCATTGGAAAAGACTCTGATGCTGGGAGGGATTGGGGGCAGGAGGAGAAGGGGACGACAGAGGATGAGATGGCTGGATGGCATCACGGACTCGATGGACATGAGTCTGAGTGAACTCCGGGAGATGGTGATGGACAGGGAGGCCTGGCGTGCTGTGATTCATGGGGTCGCAAAGAGTCGGACATGACTGAGCGACTGAACTGAACTGAACTGAATACACAGTGTGATTGGAACTGTCAGAAGGGCATGCCTATTCCAAAAAGCTCCTTGCAAAAAATAGGCAGCAATGCCTGACATTTCATCATTAAAGACTTAGCTGTGCCCAGATGAGTTTCTAAATACCATTCCCCACTAAAAGGGAAAGCACATCTTGGAAATTTCCTGATTCCAGGTCAAGGGCAGGGAAAATTCAAGGTGAACCTGGGACCTCTTGTCCTACAAATCAAAGAAGTGCTCAGAAGTTAATCATATCATGTCAAAGGGACATAGGTGCTAACTTACAGGGATTTTCACTGGTTAAATTTGGAATAATTCGAGCATTAAGAGAATAATTATGACAATGATTATAACACCCAAAGGTCCATAGCTATACTTGAAAGAAAGAAGGAAAACTCTCCTTTACAAAAGACTGCAGCTAATAAATATAGATGAAATGATAGAGGAAATCAACATTTTGTGGCTCTCATTATAATAATTGATTGAGACAAGGATCCTCAGTGTATTCTCCACTGATTAATACTGTGGATGATGTTGGTTCCTGGAATCCATACCTCCCTTCTACAGTTACTCCAGAGTGGCTTTTGAGGATAGGAGACTGCAGCCCAAGCTTGTCTACCGCCTTGACAGAAAGCAGAAACAAGACATTTTTATAGCTCTTGATCTATAGTGGCTGCAACATTTGGACTCAATATAGGCTACAAAAATAGTAAAGCAATTTGTACAACCACTAGAAGGTACCATGCGTGTGTGTTAAGTTGCTTCAGTCATGTCTGATTCTTTGTAACCCTATGGACTGTAGCCCACCAGGCTCCTCTGTCCGTGGGATTCTCCAGGCAAGAATACTGGAGAGGGTTGCAGGCCCTCCTCCAGGGGATCTTCCTGATCCAGGGATTGAACCTGCATCTCTTATGTCTCATGCATTGCAGGCAGGTTCTTTACCAAGAGCGTCACCTGGGAAGCCCAGAATGTACCATAGTGTCCACTAACTTCTGTACTTGCCAGCAATATGTTTAATAACTATATATTTTTCTAATTCAGTATGGCAAAAGTACATTTTATTGATTTATTTGCATTTCTTTGTTCACCAATGAAGTTGAAATTAAATTTCTTCCAATACGTTTATTGAGTCCACGGACTTCTTCTCATGAGAATTTGGCTATTCATGGCATTTGTTCATTTACCTTTTTGAGGCTTTGTGTTCTTTCCTCATTTATTTAGTCTTCTATGATTTAGTCTGGTTTATGATTTATCCATTTATTTTGACTGACTTTGAGGACTTCTTAAAGTATATTATAAAAGACCTTTATGGTATGATAAGAGCAATAATGGAAATTCTGATGATCCTACCACAATGGAATTTTCCTCCACAAGCTCTCTATGAGATAGAGATTGTAACTCTTTTTCTGTTCTGTTATTTATGTGCAAATATTTCTATTTATGTATATGCAAATCTGTCAATATTTTCTGTATTATTTTATCTGCTGTTTCTAAGCTTATAATTTTAAAACTCTCTTCACAATATTCAAAGCTATTAAATTACATTTTATTCAGGTTTCTAAACTTTAGTATTTTATTAGTCAATCTTTTAATTCATCTGAAATGGATTTTGAGGAAGAGATAAAATAGTTTAAAATGCAAAAATTACAAACTGACTTGCAAAATGGACTTCATGCCTTTTATCCAGCTAAATTATTACCACAGTGGATGGCATCGTGGATCTAGGCATTACAAAGAGATAAATACTCTGTTGTCAAAAAAAAAGATTGCTCAGCCAAAAAAGAATAATGACAGAGGGGAAACTCATAAAATGTTCTTACTGAGATACTGTTTGGTTTTATTTTGTTGTTATGATAATTTGATTGTTGGGGGAAGGGCTGCAAAGGGAAATGGAAAAGGCTAGCTCAATTTAACTCTGTATTTTATTGCAAAACTGCCTGAATAATACAGGAGCAAGTTTGAATTGTGACAGCTGGTGCAGCCTTGCCTAAACCACATGGAGTTTCAGGCATAAGCTGAACAGTGACTACTAAACTTTGCTGAGCTGATAATGCTTTTATTTCCTGAATAAATTCATTACCTTTATTTACTTCATTTTCTTTCTGCTTTCCTTTGATTCAAATATGAATGAATTTATAACATATATACTTATGTTCTTTGATGACCAAGTTGCTTTCAGATTACACTCAACTTCTTTCACCTTACTGAAACCTGTCCTTCACCCCAGATACTGATCGTGGCTTCCAAGCCATCTTTGTAAACCAAGAAAAAAATCATGGGGTGACTTTTTCTAATTGCCTGCGAAAAATAAGATACCCAGATGACAGAAATGTTCTCAGTGCACTTCCCGTGTGCTTTTTCCCTGTGGAAATAATTTGCTTTATTGAATTAATACAATTCTTACCTTCAACTTGGTAGAAGGTGTTTATCAAACTGCTCTCAGACTCCATGCCTGGATAATTCTGTTGCTTGAGCGGTTTGGCACATTGGTTGTCAAGTAACTTGAATGAAGTCAATTTCCTTCTTTGTACTTTAATGTTTTCATTTGCAATAACAATATAGCACCTATCTATTGAGAACTCAATTATTCAAAATATATTCATATAAACGTTCGAGGACACAGTTGAATGGTATTTCGTAATTGCAAAGGAGAGCTTAGGAACAGGAGGAAACTTCTGGTTCATTTTAGACTGTCTACCTTATTGGACAACAGCAGCTGCTAATTCTTAAAGGGACATTATCTGGCCTTTGCTTTAAATGTATTTTTTATTGTTTTTGTTTTGTTTTTGGTTTTGTTGTTAATGCTACAGTGTCTGGCATATATGTTTTCCTTAAATAAATAAATGAATGAAATCCAGCCATCCAAATTCTATACTCCCAAATTAACTAAGGACTATGTAACAGCCTAAAATCAACACATTCCAGGAAATAATTGGAAGAAAGTACATTAAACCAATGGACAGGTAAGTCCATGACTCATTTGAAAAAAATTAATACTATTTTACAACTAATAAAATAAAAGCCAATACCGTGAGAAGGCAATTAAGGAGGTCTGTTGTGCCTTGATTTACTTTGGTCTGCTTTCTTATTCTATTAGAAACAGCTGATGCCATTAGAAAAGTTGGATATTTGTAATACAGATTAAATGAAAAAAAAAATACACTTCCATATTTCAAGTTCTTTTCCTTGTACTGAGATCTGGCTCCCACTCACCTTTACTATCCTCCATTGGAATGTTTTTGTTTTTTGGTGGATGTTACCCATGAAAAGCCCCATAAAATAGTAGATTTCCAAGTTAAGTTCTCTTATTAGGTTAGCTATCCTGTTCCTATCCCCATAGCCTCCCCTAGTGAAAGCTCTAAACCCTAACCACTGGACCACCAGGAAATTCCCATCACATTCTACCATTTGTCATCATTGTGATGTCTTCATCTCGTCTCCTGTACAAAAGAAACTCCTTGAAGACTGGAAGAAGCTGTGTCTCTGACAACTGCATAGCTGCTATGGAACCTGGTACAGTGTCAGTGTACAGCTGCACCAGACCAATGTTTGTTGACTGATTGATTGACTGAAGGAATATTAAAGGGTCAAATTAAATTTTACCTTATTTTCCCCTCCATTCACTTTATAACTCTTCCTCCCCTCCCCCTATACTCAGGCAGATGCCCAGTGTCTTCTCCTGCTACTTTCTAACTGTCCAGCTTTTCCCATTCCCCCTTCATGCATTACTTGCTAAAGCCATTCCCTCAGACATGCTCACTGCCAGGGGTCTGAGTTAGATTCCTGGTTGGGGAACTAAGATTCTGCAACCCATGCATTGTGTGGCCAAAAATAATAATAATAATAATAATAAAGGTAGAGTGTGGTAAAGGACATACATTCTTTCATCCTCATCCTCAAATTTCTCTCCTCCCATTTTTTTCTTAATCCACCCTAAAAAGGTTCTTTCCCATACCACTTTTCCAAAAATGTCACCTGTGACCAATTGCTAAATCTAATGGCCAGTTCTAAGTCCTTATCTGATTTATTAGCAGCACTTGCTGCAATTCATCATTCTCCCCAAATTTCTGTCTTCCCTTGGTTTCTAGGATAACATTTTATCTCCTCTCTCTGGTCTCTCTTTGTATCCTTTGTTGCCTCATCATCTTCTCTTAAATTTTTTTACAATTTGAGTGTCTCAGAACCTAGTTGTTGGTCCTCTTCTCTATCTACCTTTACCCCCTTGATGATCTCATCTAGGCTTATGACTCTAAATAGTACCTTCTTGCTGATGACTCCCAAATTTGTGTCTCCAACCTAGCGCTCTCTTCTGGACTTGATACTTATTAATCCAATTGGATTCATGACACCCCACTTGAATGTCTAATAAACATCTTATATTCAGCATGTTTATATATTGAAACTGAAGTCCTGATCTACCCTCACCCTCCAAAACTAAAAAATCCTATTTAACCCACAACTTGCCCTTCTTAGCTTCTGGCTACTTTATCCTTCAATTTGCCCAGGCCCAAAACCTTGAAGTCAACTGTGATCCTTTGCTTTGTCTCACATCCCACATGCAATCTGTCAGGAAATCCTTCTGGCTCTACCTTTTCTAAAAAATATCCAAAACTTCACCATTTTTCAGTGTCTCCACTGCTACCACACTGGTCCAATTAACTTGGTCCTCTCAGGTTCTCTTACCATCTTTTTTTTGCCATACTGCACAGCTTGTGGGTTTTTAGACTGGCAATCAGAGATTGAACCTGGGCCCTCAGGAGTGAAGGTGCAGAGTCCTGACCACTGGACCACTAGGTAATTCCCAAGTTTTCTTAGTTTTTAACTGATATCTCTACTATGTTTGCCCTCCTTCTCTGTAGTGTATTATTAACCTAGATGCCAGAGTAATTATTTTGAAACAAAAGTCAGATCATGTCAGAACTGTTCAAAACCCTTCAGTGGCTTCCTTTTTCATTCACATAAAAGTTAAAGTCCTTACCGATGGCCAAAAGGGCCCTGGATGATGACTGCTCTCCCACCATTCTCTCCCTTGCCCTCTCTGCCCTAAAATTTTCCCCAACACACCAGGAATTCTCAGGACCTTTGCGCTAGCCATCCCTTTGCCTGGAAAACTCTTTCCCCAGATGTCTGCATGACTAACTCTCTCTGCACCTTCAAATCTGTGCTCAAGTGGTACAGTTACAAGGGGACCTACCCTGACTGCCTTATTTAATACTGCAAATTATGCACCTCCATTTTTCTTCATACTTCATTATTATTTTACTTTACCAGTTTCATTTTACTTTACTTTTTCATTTTTTCATAGCACTTAGCACTATTTAAGCTACTATATAACTTACTTATTTACAAGTATATTGTCTATCTTTCCCTGCTAGAATCTGAGCTCCATGAGGGAAGGGGTCTTTCTCTTCTTTATTCACTGATATATCTCAAGTACCTAGAACATTGTCTGGTGTTTATAGGTACTTAATAAAATGTGTTAAATTAAAATTGAATTCATTCAAAATCCATTTGGCATATACATATTTAGCATCTCCTATGTCCCAAGAACTGTTCTAGAGGCTTGATGTTCAGCAGGGAATAAGATAGACTTGTCCAAATATTCATGGAACTCACTATTAGCAGGGATAATAGACTCCGAGCAAGTAATGGCAATGTGATAATTGTTGGGAGTAGGCAGTGTTATGGGGACATATACCGGGCATCTCACTGAGGCTTGGGAGTTAGAAAAAGACTCCCTAAAGGAAAAGATTGACGTTCAAACCTGAAGAAGGTATGAGAGGGAACTAGCTAGCTAGTCAGTTCATTATCAGTTCAGTCGCTCACTCATGTCTGACTCTTTGCTATCCCATGGACTGTAGCACATCAGGCCTCCCTGTCCATCACCAACTCCCGGAGTCTACTCAAAATCATGTCCATTGAGTTGGTGATGCCATCCAACCATCTCATCCTCTGTCATCCCCTTCTCTTTCCACCATCAGTCTTTCCCAGCATCAGGGTCTTTTGATATGAGTCAGTTCTTCGCATCAGGTGGCCAAAGTATTGGAGCTTCAGCTTCAGCATCAGTCCTTCCAATGAACACCCAGGACTGATCTCCTTTAGGATGGACTGGTTGGATCTCCTTGCAGTCCAAGGGACTCTCAAGAGTCTTCTACAACAACACAGTTCAAAAGCATCAATTCTTCAGCACTCAGCTTTCTTTATAGTCCAACTCTCACATCCATACATGACTACTGGAAAAACCATAGCTCTGACTAGATGGACCTTTGTTGGCAGTTATTTCTCTGCTTTTTAATAAGCTGTCTAGGTTGCTCATAGCTTTTCTTCCAAGGAGCATGTGTCTTTTAATTTCATGGCTGCAGTCACCATTTGCAGTGATTTTGGAGCCCCCAAAATAAAAGTCAGCCACTGTTTCCACTGTTTCCCCATCTATTTGCCATGAAGTGATGGGACCGGATGCCATGATCTTAGTTTCCTGAATGTTGAGCTTTAAGCCAACTTTTTCACTCTCCTCTTTCACTTTCATCAAGAGGCTCTTTAGTTCTCCTTCACTTTCTGCCATAAGGGTGATGTCATCTGCATATCTGAGGTCATTGATATTTCTCCCGGCAATCTTAATTCCAGCATGTGCTTCATCCAGACTGGCATTTCTCATGATGTACTCAGCATATAAGTTAAATAAGCAGGGTGACAATATACAGCCTTGACATACTCCTTTCCCGATTTGGAACCAGTCTGTTGTTCCACATCCAGTTCTGACTGTTGCTTCTTGTTCTGCATACAGATTTCTCAGGAGGCAGATAAGATGGTCTGGTATTCCCATCTCTTAGAGAAATTTCCACTATTTGTTGGGATCTATGGAGTTAAAGGCTTTAGCGTAATCAATAAAGCAGAAGTAGATGTTTCTGGAACTCTCTTGGTTTTTCTTTGATCCAGTGGATGTTGGAAATTTGATCTTTGGTTCCTCTGCCTTTTCTAAATCCAGCTTGAACATCTGAAGCTAGCTAGTGGAAAGGGCCAAAAGAGAGTTCTAGACTGAGAAAACAAGTTGAGATAGTATTAATAAAGGCATATCAAAATGGAATATTTTGTTCATGGCTCAGGGGGAGGAGAAGGCAACATGACTGAGATCATATTGAAAATAAATTAACCATTAAAATGAGTTACCCAGGTAAGATGGTGAGGATTGATAAGTGGGTAGAAGTGTGCCAGATGAAGACACCAGTTTAAGCTTAAAATTAAGAGATAGGAAAAAAATGGAGCTTATAAGATACAGTTTGCCTGGAGCATAGGGTTAGAAAGTCCTAAGAAAGGAAAGGTAGATTGCAACCAAGAAGGTGGTAGGGAAGTCCTGGCAGATTTTTAAGCAGAATTGTAACAACCAAAACCACTCTTTGCTTCTGCTGCTAAGTTGCTTCAGTTGCATCCAATTATAGAGAGATTTAATTTAGCTTCAGGATATAGACACTCCTAATTGCCAAATTCAGACTTAAATTGAAGAAAATAGGGAAAACCACTAGACCATTCAGATAGGACCTAAATCAAATCTCTTATGATTATACAGTGGAAGTGAGAAATAGATTCAAGGGATTACCAAAAATATAATAGGAGCATTTTGAATGATGTCATTAATAATTTAAATATAGTAGATCTAATTTAATTAATTGATATTAATCATATTCTACACAAATATATTTAAAATTTTGTGTCTCATACATTGTTAATAGATGTCCATAGGACATTTAGGAAAACTGGTAAAAAGATAAACATTACTAAATTTCAGAAAGTAGAAATCTTTTTTTGTGTGTGATTCAGTTATACATATACACATGTGTTATTTTTGAAATTTTTTTCCATTATAGGTTATTACAAGATATTGACTATAGTTCACTGTGCTATACAGTAAACCTTTGTTGCTTATTGCATATCTATTTTTTAAATTAGAAATCTAGCATTCTAGAATAGAACAGCACTCTAGAATAGAATGCTGCTGCTGCTGCTAAGTCACTTCAGTCATGTCCGACTCTGTGTGACCCCACAGACGGCAGCCCACCAGGCTCCCCCATCCCTGGGATTCTCCAGGCAAGAACACTGGAGTGGGTTGCCATTTCCTTCTCCAATGCATGAAAGTGAAAAGTGAAAGGAAGTCGCTCAGATTTCTAATTTAAAAAATAGATATGCAACATTCTATTCTGGAGAAGGCAATGCACCCAACTCTAGTACTCTTGCCTAGAAAATCCCATGGACGGAGGAGCCTGGTAGGCTGCAGTCCATGAGGTCGCTAAGGGCTGGACACGACTGAGTGACTTCACTTTCACTTTTCACTTTCATGCATTGGGTTTATTTTCTGTAGGTAGGGATTTTCTTTCTCTTGTTTTCTGCCTAAAGAAGTTCCTTTAGCATTTGTTGAAAAGCTGGTTTGATGGTGCTGAATTTTTTTAACTTTTGCTTGTCTGGAAAGCTTTTGATTTCTCCATCAAATGTGAAGGAGAGTCTTTCTGGGTAGAATATTCTTTGTTATAGTTTCTTCCCTTTCATAACTTTAAATATGTCATTCCATTCCCTTCTGGCTTGTAGAGTTTCTGTTGAGAAATCCACTGACAACCTAATGGGAGTTCCCTTGTAAGTTATTTGTCATTTTTCCCGTGTTGCTTTTAAAATTTTATCTCTGTAATTTTTGTAATTTTGATTACTGTGTGTCTCAGTGTATTTCTCCTCTGGTTCATCTGGCCTGGGACTCTCTGTGCTTCCTGGACTTGGTTGATTATTTCCTTTCCCATGTTGGGGAATTTTTCAGGTATTATTTCTTCAAATATTTTCTCAGGTCCTTTCTCTCTCTCTCTTCTCCTTCTGGGGCTCCTATAATGTGAATGTTCATGCATTTAATGTTGTCCCAGAGGTCTGTTAGGCTGACTTCATTTCTTTTCATTCTTTTTTCTATACTCTGTTCTGTGGCAATGAGTGCCACCATTCTATCCTCCAGGTCATTTATCTGTGCTTCTGCCTCAATTATTCTACTATGGATTCCTTCTAATGTATTATTCATCTCTCTTTGTTTGTCCTTTAATTCTTGTAGGTCTTTAGTAGACATTCCTTGCATCGTCTCAATTTTCGCCTCCATTCTTTTTTCTGAGATCCTGAATCATATTCACTATCATTATTTTGAATTCTTTTTCTGGAAGGTTGCTTATCTCCACTTCGTTTAGTTGTTTTTCTGGAGTTTTATCTTGTCCCTTCACCTGGGACACAACTTTCTGCTTTTTCATGCTGATTAACTTTCTGAATGTGGTTTTGTTTTAGCCACTATGGGATTGTTGTTCTGAACCCATATCTCTTAAATTTCCTGAATTGGCAGGCAGGTTCTTTACCACTAGTGCCACCTCGGAAACCCATATATTCATACATATATATGTGTGTGTGTGTATATATATATATGTCAAAGATATCTCAATAAAGCTGTTTAAAAAATACTGAGGCTGGGCACCACCCCAGGTGAAATGAATCAGAATCTCTTGCAGTGGAACCCAGGCATCAGTGTGACAGGGGTCGTTTCTCAGGGCTCCCCAGAACTCTCATTTTGGATTAGTAAAACACAAGCTTTGGAAGGGAACTTTGGGACCTCCCTTTTGGAAGCCTCCAGGAATAACCAGACTTGGTCAGTTTGACACAGTTTGGTAGAAGACACTCTTTGGAGATGTTAATCCACTCTGAGTGGTTCAGAGGGGGGGTTTCCTGCAGGTCTTGGAGTGATCCTGCTTTTAGCTCATGTTGTCTGTCTCTGCTCTCTCATAGCATTCACAGGACTCTTCCTAATGGGCAAACCTGCCCTCATTTTTCAAGTTCTATGGGTGAGGAAGGGCACTTCACTAGGTGATTAGATGAACCAAATAGAAAGAAACCTGGAATAAGAAGGTTGGCTAGGAATCTGTGCTGTAGTCCAAGCACTAGGCTGTGGGTAGGGTGATAACTGCAGGACAGAAAAGGATTGGAAAGGAGAGGGGAGGGGCAGGAAAAGGAATGGAAGATTAAATTAATTGTATTAGATTTAAACTATTCTCTGTACTAAAACTTTTAAAAGTTTACAGAGGAATAACTGAAGTCCCTGGGGAAGGGGTGATTCACAGAGCATCTCAACATAGAAAATTATGTGACAACTGACCATCATTGACACTTTGACAGGCTAACGACAGGGTTTAGTTTATCATTTGAATAATGTTTTTTCTTTGTAACTGTGAATATTGTATTCTTTTGACCCTAAATCACACATTATATAGCAATTAGACTATTAGGTCACAAAACAGAAGGCTGAGCTATTGATAAATGAATTTTAGAAGAGCTAGCAATCACTTGGGATATGAAGGTTAGACCACACACACGCACACATGATAAACTCCAATAATCAAATATTATAGTCAAGATAATTTTTTATCCTGAGAGTCTTAAAGAACTTTGCAACACTTGGTTTCTCTTTGAAGAGCAAGAGGTTAAAAAAAAATTAATGAAATAAAAAATGTCTTCAAATTAACTTCTGTAATGTGTCTCCCACATTGTTCAAATTGGCTTTTTCAGATAAGAAATATAACTGCTTGACATACATCAGTGTTCCCAGATGTATTTAGAGGCAACATGTTGTTTACCAAATCCATTTCATGTTTTTCCCTCTGTGTTCAGGGACTTAGCACAATCATGTAGCTGTCTAAATAGCTATCCTGCTGAGTTAATAATAGCATACTTATTATTTCATTTTAGAACTTTTCTGTTTCACTATTTGAATTCAATAGCAAGAAACTCAATTACAAAGTGAGCCAAATTGAAATGTTTTTGACAGAGATGAAATATGATATCTGAGATTTTAGAAAATGGAATATTTGCAAGTTCTAAATACAACAGCTTGAAATCACTGACTTTATATATATTAAAATATACATTTATATAAAATATAATATAAAATGTTTATATTTATTAAAATATAAAATATAATATATTTCATCCAGGCAGACTGGATGAAGCACAAGCTGGAATCAAGACTGCAGGAGAAATATCAATAACCTCAGATATGCAGATGACACCACCCTTATGGCAGAAAGTGAAGAAAAACAAAAGAGCTTCTTGATGAAAGAGAAGGAGCAGGGTGAAAACGTTGGCTTAAAGCTCAACATTCAGAAAAATAAGATTAAGACATCCGGTCCCATTAGTTCAGTTCAGTTCAGTTCAATTCAGCTCAGTCGCTCAGTCATGTCCAACTCTTTGCGACCCCATGAAATGCAGCATGCCAGGCCTCTCTGTCCATCACCAACTCCCAGAGTTCACCCAAACTCATGTGCATCAAGTCAGTGATGCCATCCAGCCATCTCATCCTCTGTCGTCCCCTTCTCTTCCTGCCCCCAGTCCCGCCCAGCATCAGAGTGTTTTCCAATGAGTCAACTCTTCACATGAGGTGGCCAAAGTATTGGAGTTTCAGCCTCAGCATCAGTCCTTCCAATGAACACCCAGGACTGGTCTCCTTTAGGATGGACTGGTTGGATCTCCTTGCTCCAAGGGACTCGCAAGAGTCTTCTCCAACATCACAGTTCAAAAGCATCAATTCGTCGGCGCTCAGCTTTCTTTATAGTCCGACTCTCACATCCATACATGACCACTGGAAAAACCATAGCCTTGACCAGACAGACGTTTGTTGACAAAGTAATGTCTCTGCTTTTTAATATGTTGTCTAGGTTGGTCATAACTTTCCTTCCAAGGAGTAAGCGTCTTTTAATTTCATGGCTGCAATCACCATCTGCAGTGATTTTGGAGCCCCCAAGATGAAGTCGGCCACTGTTTCCACTGTTTCCCCATCTATTTGCCACAAAGTAATGGGACCAGATGCCATAATCTTAGTTTTCTGAATGTTGAGCTTTAAGCCAACATTTTCACTCTCCTCTTTCACTTTCATCAAGAGGCTTTTTAGTTCCTCTTCATTTTCTGCCATAAGGGTGGTGTCATCTGCATATCTGAGGTTATTGATATTTCTCCCGGCAATCTTGATTCCAGCTTGTGCTTCTTCCAGCCCAGCGTTTCTCATGATGTACTCTGCATAGAAGTTAAATCAGCACAGTGACAATATACAGCCTTGACGTACTACTTTTCCTATTTGGAACTAGTCTGTTTGTTGTTCCATGTCCAGTTCTAACTGTTGCTTCCTGACCTGCATATAGGTTTCTCAAGAGGCAGGTCAAATGGTCTGGTATTTCCATCTCTTTCAGAATTTTCCACAGTGTATTGTGATCCACACAGTCAAAGGCTTTGGCATAGACAATAAAGCAGAAATAGATGTTTTTCTGGAACTCTCTTGCTTTTTCAATAATCCAGGGGATGTTGGCAATTTGATCTCTGGTTCCTCTGCCTTTTCTAAAACCAGCTTGAACATCTGGAAGTTCACAGTTCACGAATTGCTGAAGCCTGGCTTGGAGAATTTTAAGCATTACTTTACTAGCTTGTGAGATGAGTGCAATTGTGTGGTAGTTTGAGCATTCTTTGGCATTGCGTTTCTTTGGGATTGGAATGAAAACGGACCTTTTCCAGTCCTGTGGCCACTGCTGAGTTTTCCAAATTTGTTGGCATATTGAGTGCAGCACTTTCACAGCATCATCTTTCAGGATTTGAAAGAGCTCTACTGGAATTCCATCACCTCCACTAGCTTTCTTCGTAGTGATGCTTCCTAAGGCCCACTTGACTTCACATTCCAGGATGTCTGGCTCTAGGTGAGTGATCACAGCATCCTGATTATCTGGATCTTTTTTGTACAGTTCTTCTGTGTATTCTTCCACCTCTTCTTAATATCTTCTGCTTCTGTTAGGTCCAGACCATTTCTGTCCTTTATTGAGCCCATCTTTGCATGAAATGTTCCCTTGGTATCTCTAATTTTCTTGAAGAGATCTCTAGTCTTTCCCATTCTGTTGTTTTCCTCTATTTCTTTGCACTGATTGCTGAGGAAGGCTTTCTTATCTCTCCTTGCTATTCTTTGCAACTCTGCATTCAAATGGGTATATCTTTCCTTTTCTCCTTTGCTTTTTGATTTCCCTTCTTTTCACAGCTATTTGTAAGGCCTCCTCAGACAGCCATTTTGCTTTTTTGCATTTCTTTTTCTTGGGGATGGTCTTGATTCCTGTCTCCTGTACAATGTCACAAACCTCTATCCATAGTTCATCAGGCACTCTGTCTATCAGATCTAGCCCCTTAAATCTATTTCTCACTTCCACTGTATAGTTCATAAGGGCTTTGATTTAGGTCATACCTGAATGGTCTAGTGGTTTTCTCTACTTTCTTCAATTTCAGTCTGAATTTGGCAATAAAGATTTCATGATCCGAGCCACAGTCAGCTCCTGGTCTTGTTTTTGCTGGCTGTATAGAGCTTCTCCATCTTTAGCTGCAAATAATGATAGTATTTGAAAAACCCACAATGACCCAAAGAACTATGTATGTTTTTTACTATGTGTTTTTTACTTGCATGAGAATGTTGATTCAGGTGGGTGTATCAGCCACACCTAATATAAAAGATTTGGCACCACTGACTTAAAATAAGAAAAACGTGCAAATGTATTTTCCAACAGTCTTTGGTGGATGAACACGTAGTTTAAGGGCTTTAATGCACAGAGACATGGACTCTCAATTCTGTAGTCTTCTCAGCACAGTGCCTCCAGACCCAGACTTGATCACTGTAGGTAGAGTGTTATCCATCTGATAAGCTGTCAGGTGGGAAAAGAACCTGCAGATCTCTACCCTTGACTTTCCAGAACTGTCTGAGGCATTATGTCATACAATGGTTGACTTGTTGCATCTTTGTTCTTACCTTCCAGAGAATAGACATGCCCAACAGTTTTAAATGTTGGCATTTAATGACTGCAGTGATTGAGAAACGTCTATGACCATTTTTATCCAGGGACTTTTTTTAGGCTTTTTGAATGCCAAGCCACATGCTTTTATTTGACAGAATGAAATTTCCATACTAGAAAGGTGAGACATTTAAAACATGTCCTCTAATATTTAAAAATAACTTTATGTGATATTTTATTTTATTTTTTACTCTCTTTGCCTGTCTCTCTGTCTCTGATAATTCTGGAATATACAGAATCCTTAGACTGTCCTTCTTCCCATCTCCCTCTTTCTGCTAATCCATTTTTGGGTTCAGCATAAAATCAGTCTCATTGATTCCCTCATCTCGGAGCTTGTACTGAGAGCATAGTTAACTTGTATTGTTAACCTGTACTGAGAGCATAGTTAACTCATACTTGCAAGTTAACTTGTATTGGGGTGAGCAACTAGGGCTTTGCCTTCTGCCTTTCAGGCCTCAGGTACCTAGTTGTAGAGCAGATAGATACAGAAAAACTACGGCAACTCCGGTAATCAAGGCTTTTTACCTAGGCTGTTGCTAGGCAATGGGAGGGAATGCAGGATGCCTTGCACTTGGGTCTTAGGACTGTACAGGGAATAAAGATCTGCCAGTCATTCCTTTTCCTCAGGGGATGTGCAGGTGCAGGGTAGACCCAACTATGGAGATTCAGCGTAGCATCTGGACTTCCCTCTGGGGTTCATGCTTGCAGCTCATCACCATTCCCTGCTCTGATGCCACATTCTGACAATGGGGCTCTTGTGCCTCAGTAAACATCTCTTCTCCCCAGCACATTCTCCTTTCCCCTCATGATTTATTTCAGTTCTGAGGATCAAGCTTCTCATTTTTCCCAGTTGAAGGTCCTGCTTCCCTCTTGAGATCCTGCTTAGAGTCCCCAGTCTTAACACCAACCTGGGGTCAAGTGCTTTGATAATTACACCTCTATCTTCCAGCTACCATCCTTGCCCTGGATTTTCCACGTCCATGTACCCTACATTCTCCCTGGTCCGTGATGGACAGTGACCACTTCCCAGCCCCTTCTTGGGTCCCACTTCAGTTTTTGCCACTCCTGACTAGACAGGTTGAACACCCAAGGCTTCTCTCCTTCTTCCAACTGCAATCCTTTCCACATACTCATACATTCCACATACACTCCAAATTCCAGTGTCCGTGTGTGTGTGCTCAGTAATGCCTGACTCTTTGTGACCCTGTGGACTGTAGCCTGCTAGGCTTCTCTGTCCATTGGATATTTCAGGCAAGAATACCGGAGTGGGTTGCCATTTCCTACTCTGGGAGTCCTCCCAACCCAGGAATTAAACTCATGTCTCTTGTGTTTCCTGCACTGGAAGACAGATTGTTTACCTCTAGAGCCTCCTGGGGCTCCCCAGGTGGGAATCTGCCTGTCAATGCAGGAGACACAAGAGACCTGAGTTCAGTCTCTGGGTGGGGAAGATCCTCTGGAGTAGGGAATGGCAACCCACTCCAGTGTCCATGCCTCTTTGGCAAATCCTGAGGTATGATGTTACCATCAATGTATGCCTTGCTTTGATGCCCTTTTTTGAACCTTTGTTCTGAACACGGAGCTGCATGCACACTGTGCTTTGGAATGGGCTAGAGTACACGGACCAGACTTTATATGACGTATCAGAGAGTTTCTAACGTACAAACGGGTTATGTTCCCCCAGAAAAATTTACTTCTGAGACAATAGTTGAGTCTACATGAACAATCATTTCAGAATCGATGTTATAAATTGTAGTTGGGCTCTCATGTCAGCCTATAAAGAGCCTACTTGATACAAAATGCACCAGAGGTATGGTACTGAAGCATCACTTCAACCCTGGCAAAAGCTATTTCTGCAAAGAAATGGAATGTAGGTTTTCAGTAGCAGTTTCAGAATCAAGCCCCTGAGCTCCAATGGTGGAAAAGGAAACTTCCCTAGTGCTTAACAAGAGAAGGTGGAATCAGAGAGGCACTGCTGGAAGGAATACAAAGAATTAAGGCCAGCTGCAGTAGGAGTGGAAGGGTTAGAAGCAAACTGACTCAGTTATTACCATAGACCCTGGAAGATGGCAGGCAACCCACTCCAGTATTCTTGCCTGGAGAATTTCAGGGACAGAGTTAGCCTGGCAGGCTACAGTCCATGGGGTTGCAAAGAGTCGGACATGACTGAAGCGACTTAGCATGCACACATGGCCACAGAGGCTGAGAAGGGGGAGCCCAGTCGGTGGAGAAGCAGAGGTAGAGAAGTCTTTCTCTGTTGGGAACCTTCCTGCCTGACCAGCCAGTGCCATTAATAGAGAGACTGCCAACTGACAGCAGCCAGGATGGGCACCAGGGAGGGGTGGGCCCTATATCAGATCTGAAACAGGCAAAACCTGGGACAGAACCAAGGCTATGAATAAGAGTGATGAAAGCTATTGGGATTTCTGTCCAGAACCTTCTTTAGAGAAATCCTTCACTAATTCCCACTTCTATCCACAGCCATGTTATTGCAACCTGGGGCCACCAGGGTAAATTAGTAACTCTATCTGAATAACATATTAAGAGATTAGACAAAGGATGGACCTTTACCTTCCCAGGAATGTAATTTTCAGATCAACAGACCTGAAGTATTCTCAGTACACATGCTTAATTGCTTCAGTGATGTCCAACTCTGCGACTCAATGAACTGTTGCCCACCAGGCTCCTCTGTCTATGGGATTCTCCAGGCAAGAATACTGGAGTGGGTTGCCATGCCCTCCTCAAGGGGACCTTCCTGAACCAGCGATCTGATTCGCATCTCTTATGTCTCCTGTGTTGGCAGGTGGGTTCTTACCACTAGCTCCACCTGGGAAGCCCATTCTCAGTCTACCTGAACACAAAATATAAAAATTCAGGGACTGTAGGCATCTTGTACCATGTGACCATGGAACAAGGAAATCTAGCTGGCAGTAGAGAAGAATTCATTCATTGTTCACTCACTCATTCATTCATTCATCAAGGGGGGATGGGAAAGGCAGAGAAAGGGAATTAGCATTTCCTGAGATTTTATTTAGTGCCAAACAGGAGATCATACAGAGGCTGCAAAGAAAACTGACGATGGTTCAGGAATGGGTGGTGTAGTCATTAGGGAGAGGAATTTGGTTGTGACGATTAATTTGGTACAACCTGGAGTCAGAGATGAAGGATGTGCCTTGCCTGTTTGGGGGTATCCACCCAGGGCTCCCAGTCCTACCACTAAAGAAAGTTTTCCTTTGCTTGCGGAGTACAGCAGACAAAATAATCTCCATGGATAACTTCTGAGGATTAGTAACATGTTTTGTACAAAAATGGGGTGGCAAAGAGTCGGACACAACTGAGCGACTGAACTGAACTGAACTGAACTGAACTGATGAGAAAAAGTAACCATTTGGTTTGAATAGCCACTGCGTTCTGAAGGAAAACAGAAGGTGGTGTTGAGAAGAAGCATCCTGAAGCACAATCCCCAACTTTCTGTAGGTGAGTTAAGCACCTTGCATAACATGCACAACTGGATGCTCAGTTAACATCCCATGGTTTAATCCATGAATTCGGGCTTACAAAAATGTGATTTTATTTTTTGTCATCTTCAAAGTAACACTATCACCCACATTATAGCACAATAGCATAGTATACTGAGAAGACCACCGGACAATGATATAATCAATCAGCGATGGACGTTGCCAGAGCCCACAGAATGAAGCTAAATTGTAATTACTAAACTGGGCAACTCAAGTGGAATATAATATTTCTAAGCTTGTGTGATTTAAGAGTACTAAAAATACCATCTTTTCCGTTTTCTAAATTGACAGTACGCACAAGAATCGCTGCTTAAATACAACTGCACAGTAATCTTGACTAACGTGGCAAGATAACCCAAGAGAAAAATTAGCAATGTTTCATGTTTCTATAGCCTCAAGACAAAATAATGAGATATATGTCTCCAAATTCCCTGTTTCCATCCTGACGCATCTTCTAATGAAACACACACACACAAAGGAAAGTTGAGCTTTCTCTGTCCCAGGACTGTGCTGTGATTTTTCTTTTTTTCTTCAAAAACCTAAGCAAAGAGAAGAATTATTCTGGGAGGGGGAGGTATTAAGGATTAAGAGGAAGGGGACTGGCCCGACTGGAATTGGAGGAAGGGGATGGCAGTTACCAATGGTCCCCACAGCGTGGCAGAAAAGCGACTTGTGTTGATGAGCAGAGCACGAATGTAAAGGAGGCACAGAAAGAGCCCCGGTGACTCTGTTGGGCAGACTTGTCTCCTTTAAACAGACCCTACTGACAAGAGCAGCGGCGTCTGCAAACGACTGAACACCAGAGCAGGAGCACAGAGGGCACATTTCATACCAGGAGCGGATAATTTATTTGATATCTCTACCTCCCTAAGCCAAAACTTTTAAAGAATTCATCACATAATAATAACTATTTTCTTGACTTATTCCTTAGTTTTAAAAGCTAACAGTTTAAAATATAAAATTTCAGTTTACGAGTTATTGTGCAAAGGCGCTAGGATCATTCATGTAGGAACGAAAAGGCCCTAACCCAAACAATAATATTATGCATCACAGGCTGTGCTGTGTTGGGCTGCCCCCCACTCCCACTCCTGGAGGCCTAGAAGGCCTGCGCTTGCCTGGCTTCAAGACTGAAAAAGGGCTTGGGGTGAGCCACAGAGACATCAGTGGTTTAATGGATGCGGCAGCTTACATTTCTGAAACAACGGCCTTGAGTGACTCCCCAGGGTGTGCAGACAGATGGTGGTGGGTGCCAGGGGTGGGTGGGCTGCACATGGCATGGTGGCGCTCTTCGCTGCCAGCAGAGGGTTGCAGGGGGTGGGGCGGGGAGGAGAGATTGCCAGTAACAGGGGAATTAATATCAGTTACTAGGGAAACCAGCAGAGGGGCACACCCTCACTGCCCCTTTGATGAGAACAATCACCATCTGTGGCCTGGGACGAGTTCGTGGGAAGGTCAGTCCTGTGAGTAGGGTGTAGGTGAAGCAGGTACTGGTAGAGCAAGGGAGGGACAGAGAGTGAGAGAATAGCCATCTCGAGTGGCCTGACCATACACTCTCTGATTCACTGTTGAAAAATTTAAACACAGAAATTCCAAGTTGTCAAATTGAATGGGAGAACTGAAGTATCTGAAGTTTTATTTCTTCATCTGCATAATCAGTTTGTTATCTTTGCTTCTCTTGAATTGAATCTACTGTTTAAATGCAGGAATAAGTAGCACCACAGGGATTCATTCAAGTGTTTCTTAACATTTAGGAATTAATCACTAAGCAGACATGTATGACTGCTGGGTCCATGGCAGAAATGGGGGTGGCGGGCAGGGAAGAACTGAATAAAGTTTCTTCTAATTAAAGTTCATGCATATAGAATAACATATTTAGTAAAGAATAAGAGAGAATATGTAGTTTGATATATATTCTAAAAACTCAACAACATTCACAGCAGTTGTTTAGAATTCATACACACAAAGATGATTTTCTCATAACAGAGTATCTACCCCTGAGTGTTTGAAATTGCTCTTGCATGATGACAATAGAAAAGTAACCTTGTAATCAGCCTTATTATTCTTAATTACCCACAAAAATGCACTCCCTTACTGCCTGCACCTCGAGCAGACTGTTCCCACCAGTCCACTTTTGGTGTGCAGAAATTATTCGAAATTGCATAATCTCTCTAGGACATTTGTACCATCAGGAGAAGAGGAAAAAGCTTCCCCAAATATAAATGAGACACTGAGATTAAATTTCCTATCAGTTAGACTATTCAATTTCCAAATCAGTTGCATCAGATTGCCTTGCCTTTTTTTTGTTTTTGGTTGTGCTGAACCTGGGCCCAAGCCAGTGAAAACACCAAGTGTTAATCACTGGACCACCATGGAATTGCCTCATTTGATTCTTTACCTGCGTGCTTTAAATTCATATCAGTTATAATAATATAATATTGCTATAACATAACTAATTGCTATAACATAACTATTGCTTAAACATTTGTTTTTTTCTACATTAAAAAACTAAGCATTCTTAGATTATTTTTTTCTGATAAAACATAGGAGGAGGTGGTCAAATTTTCAAAATTTTATAAAGTAAATCAATCACAGAACTTATGATCTAGATACATTTTCCAGATAATTCTCCTACCAGAAAGTCTCTTCTATAACAATGGTAAAAATGTTATCTTTTCCCTCTCCAACTTGGTAGTCATTAAAAGTGTTCTAGGCTTGAAAACTACTCAGCCTGTTTCCTCAGGTTGAACCCTTCTGGGAATAAAATAATGTCATATAAATAGTAAATAACAGTATTTCTTTGCTTCAGCTCCACCTACTATTTCAGCATTTTAGGTTATTTTCCATCTTCCAAATTACCTGCATTTATTTATAGGTGCATTCAGAGGGGCAGCTAGTCTTCGCAGCCTACGAGCCCTCTCAGTGCCTATCACCTCAGAGGTCTTTTCTGGAGCTGAGAGCCTCGCAGCCATCTGAGGTTACCTGTGCTGCCGCAACGGCCCTCTGCTTCCGATGACGACACCTGTGCCACCTCCACAAGGCACTTGCTGTCGCCGCTGTTGCCATAGCCGGTACTGGCGCAGTGACCCAACTTACACTTGACCCGGGTAGATTCTCGAAGACATTTGAATGCAGATAGCAGAGCTCAAAATTGCAACCAAAGTTAAGAATATGAATGCTTCATTCCTGGAGGAAAACAAGGAAAGAATGTCCCCCAGGGGGTGTGAAGGATCTGAAGCCATCTGAGATACCAGTGTATAGAAACCATGATCTTTTCTCCTAGTAGGAGCATTCCTCCCTGAGGTGTCAAACTTTCAGATAGGCAGAGCCAATCCCCAGTCCTTGATTCTCAAAATTACAAAATCTAGCAGAGAGAGAGAGGCGCAGAATCTCTGAGTTGAATACTAGCTGAGACTAGTTTCTCCAGCCATACAAATTAAACAGAGCCTTGGTAGACTGACTATCAAGTTTATCTTTGGGAACTACATACTAGTTCCATGAACCAAAGCTAATAATGCAGACACATGAGGCCATTCCACTTCTGCCACTCTCTGGGACCTACCTGCCCTTGGACCACTGATTCTCACCAGCCTTAACAGTCTGGACAGTGCCTCTCCCAGCGTCTGGTCTCTTATAGCAGACAACCAAAACACAAATCACAAGTTCCCCTTTAATGCTGGAGGAGGGGGAAGGACGAGGAACTCTTTATCCCAGTTCCTCAGTCATAGTAAATGCTAAATGAATGAGAACCTTTTTCTTCTTCTTGGACAGAGGAGGGCAGTTTAAACAGTGACTATTAGGTAGGTTACTGCGCTTCCCTGGTGGTAAAGAACCCACCTGCCAGTACAGGTGCAGGTTTGACCCCTGGGTTGGGAAGATCCCCTGCAGAAGAAAATGGCAACCCACTCCAGTATTCTTGTCTGGGAAATCCCATGGACAGAGGGAGCATGGTGGACTACAGTTCATGGAGTTGCAAAAGAGTGGGACATGACTAAACAAACAAAAAAATTAATTAGGTTAATAATGGTTAGGTTACTGTAGTAAGAGAAACTCCTGAAAAATTAGAAAATAACATATTGGGAAATGAAAGTCTAATCAAACCAGCTCCTCAAATGAGGAAGAGACTTTTCCTTCTCTCCGTATCCTGAGACTCCCAGGGAAAGGGGAAGGTCAGAAACCAGTCCCTGGGCTGTGTTATGATACAATGACCTTGTCTCATTTCAGCCCCACCCTAGGGACCAAAGGAGGATAGAGGCTCCTAAACACTGGGAACCAACCTTCTCTCACCTCAGGTCCTACATGTCATGCGGTGTAACAGGCTCTTTTTTCTTTTTTTTTTTTAATTGGAGGCTAATTACTTTACAATACTGTAGTGGTTTTTGCCATACATTGACATGAATCAGCCATGGGTGTACATGTGTTCCCCATCCTGAAACCACCACCCCCCACCTCCCTCTCCATCCCATCCTTCTGGGTCATCCCAGTGCACCAACCCTGAGCACCCTGTCTCATGCATCGAACCTGGACTGGTGATCTGTTTCACATATGATAATATACATGTTTCAGTGCTATTCTCTCATATCATCCCACCCTCACCTTCTCCCACAGAATCCAAAAGACTGTTCTTTATTTCTGTGTCTCTTTTGCTGTCTCACATATAGGGTTATTGTTACCATCTTTCTAAATTCCATATATATGCATTAGTATACTGTATTGGTGTTTTCCTTTCCGACTTACTTCTCTCTGTATAACAGGCTCTTGATGGAACATCTGCACCATTTGTGGGGAACAGCCACCGCTTCCTGATGACGTGCTACTTGTCTTCACAGGGATTAGCTGGGACTCCCAGCTTTTCACTGGTCCAGTCATAGTCTGCATGTGAGGAGCACAAGCTCTTCAAGTTATCTTGACGTGCTGATGCTCATCCCAAAGACGAAGGACGTAGATGAGCCATGCCCACTGGACCATTAGCCATGAGCCTATCCAGCGAATTCATGGGCCAGAGTAAACTAGAGCTCACCATGTGTGTCCAGGTTTTGGATAAAATCTGACACTTCCTTCTACATCAGATTGTGAATTCTAAGTTTGAAATGGAGCAGGACCCTAGGGTCCTTGTCCTCCTGCCCCCGCATCCCAGGCCAAGCCCCCTGCCTGCCTTTGTCTGAAAAAACTTTAGCCAAAGAGTATGTTTAATCAGAGAAGTGAGAAAATGTAGAAACAAAGGAAAACAGTAAAAGGAGACCAAATAATAATAATAATAATGTAGCCCTTAAGCATCGTCAAGGACCTTTAATTCCTTCTCAAGAGCTCTTGATGATCTTCTGAGCCATATCCTGTGAACTGTTTTAGATACTGTAACACCCAGCAGATGGAAGAAGATAACTACACGAGGACCAGACTGTAGCCATGACACATGCCGCCACAATTCTGAGAACTGGTCTCAAGGAAATGCTAACAAATTGACCTGGAACTGAAGATTAACTGTGCCTAAAACTACCGAGATGACGCTGGTCAATATCAAGACGACTTAAGAGCTGACTGTGCTGTTTCTACATGTAGTCCCCTCCCTCAGCCTACAAAAGCTCTGAGCCATTGATTGCCTGTGGGAGAGTCCGCCTTTTGACCCGGGTCCACGCTCCCCTGGGGTCACCAGCATCTAAAATAAAGCAAACTTTCCTTTTCACCAACTTGGCCTCTTTAATGTCTTTTGAGTGGCGAGCAGACAGACCTGGGTTCAGTAACAAGTTTGGCTACTGTTTCTACCCTGCATGTGGTCTTCAAGGGGGAAGCCAGATACATAGGGAGGGAAGATAATGTGAAGATACTGGAGCAGGTTCATCCTGCACAGCCCTCAGAGGAAAACAATCCTGCTAACACCTTGATTTCAGACATAGTCTTCACAACAGTGAGAAAACTACTCCTCTGTTGTTTAAACCTCCCAGTCTGTGGTTCTTAGCTATGGTGGTCCTAACAAACTAGTACATGAATCTGCCTGCAATGCAGGAGACCCTGATTCGATTCCTGGGTGGGGAAGATCTGCTGGAGAAGGGATAGGATACCCACTCCAGTATTCTTGGGCTTCCCTTGTGATTCAGCTGGTAAAGAATCCGCCTGCAATGTGGGAGACCTGGGTTTGATCCCTGGGTTGGCAAGACCCCCTGGAGAAGGGAAAGGCTACCCACTCCAGTATTCTGGCCTGGAGAATTCCATGGGGTCGCAAAGAGTCGGACACGACTGAGCAACTTTCACACACAATTATATAGAATGCCTTTATTGTGATGTAAAGAAGAAATAAATGGAAGGTGACTCACAATAAAGTCTGTATTGGCACTTGTAAATGATCAAGTACATCTATACCAAAAGACATAATGTTTCTACCATACTGGGCTTCAGCGGCTGTAAGTGTGACCGTGCAAATGAGAGCTGACATGGAAAGCTCATGGTACTGGCGATTCGAATACAAAACTTGAAGCAACATTACCGTGGATGCGAGATCTTCTGAAAGAGTGAAAAACGCTTGGTAAAGTTCCAAACAAAACAAACAACAGTCTTCCTTCAATTAACATGGTAGTTACTTTCCTGGAAAGTTTAAGTGATATGTGGTATTCATTTGCGACAAGGGAACAGGTGCTAGGCACAGATCATTATAAATAGGTTTTTCACTCCAAGAATGTCCTGTGAAATGTTTGAAAGTCACAGCCAATTCTTCAGTTTTCTGTACGTTTGCAGGTTGCCAGCGTGTCTAGCATCGCTGGCTCATAGCCCTCACTGTCAGTAGCGTACAGTCATCATGACAACCAAAAAAAAAAAAAGCCTCTTATTTCCAGAATATTTCCTAAAGACTCCCTAAAGGGGAGTACCACCATGGTTGAGAAGCAGTGATATACAAGAAGATTAAAGTGGGAATTCCCTGGTGGTCCAGTGGTTAGGACTCTGCACTTCCACTGCACAGGGGCATGGGTTCAATTCCTGGTAGGGGAACTAAGATCCTGTAAGCCATGCGGTGCAGCCAAAAAGTTTTTTTTTTTTTTTAATAGAATAAAACTTTTTAAAAGAAGATGTAATGTATGGCTATCTTTTGGTGCCCAGCCAGCCCCATCCACTCCTTGCCAAAGCCTGTCATGCCTGGAGACAGAGAGCTGGGGACTGGTTCACACAGGATCACACAGCAGGCTAGTCAAGCAAGGGATATGCATCTTCTGAATTGGTATTACTGAGACCCACAGACTTTAAAAAAAAATTACTTTATTGAAGTAAACTTGATTTGCAATGTCATATTAATTTCTGCTTTACAGCAAAGTTATTTAGTTATAAATGTGTGCATGCATGCTAAGTCACTTCAGTCATGTCCAACTCTTTCCAACCCTATGGACTGTAGCCCACCCGGCTCCTCTGTTCATGGGATTCTCCAGGCAAGAGGACTGGAGTCGGTTGCCATGCTCTCCTCCAGGTGATCTTCTTGACCCAGGATTCTAATTCATGTCTCTTATGTTTTCTGTATTGGCAGGCGGGTTCTTTACCACTGGCGACACCTGGGAAGCTCCTTTAGTTAACATATCTATATTTGTATCTATATTATTTTTCATATTCTTTTCTGTTATGGCCTATCATGGGATATTGAATATAATTCTCTATGCTACACAGTAGGACCTTTTAAAGAGCCATAGTCTTGACACAGCCTTTGAGCTTCCTGTATTAAAATGTTCCTTTGCCTAATGGAACTTTAGAGGCCTCAATGTACTCTAAGCTTGGTAGAGACTAGCAGTTTGGGCACGTCTTCCTCGGTGTGAGCTTTTGTGTGTATTTGGAGGGTTGGAAAGGGCCAAGGCACTGGCTGTGATTGCAGAGGGGGTTCTGTGCCAGAGCACAGCTCCAGAGAACCATCCTGACAAATCCTGCTGTCCATTGCTTAGCTCCTGTTCCTGAACAATTGAACGTTCATTTTTGGAAGAAACCTCATGAACCCACGAATTGGTTTCACCCGCAAGCTGTAATTTTTAATCATTAACTGGGCCCCCAATGCTCTCAACCCTTCTGTCCCACTCTACCTGCCCCCAAGGATGGCTTCCAGTGTTCACTCTCTTACATTTCCCTTCTCTCAAGCACTCAAATTCCACCTCCTCGTCTCATGCTCCAGGCAGATTTTTGCACATTGTATTGAGACAGTATCAGTGTTCAGAAAAACTTCCTTCCTTTTCACCTCAAAATTTCTTCTCCTCTCACACAACAAGAAGCAGAGTCCACTTGTGTGGACTATTGCTCCCCTTTTCAAGGGAATATGCTCCACTGATTAAAGAACTTTTTCCTTTTCAACTGCCCTCTCCTCTTCACCTTTGCCTGGAGATGTGCTGTTTGAGTTAGAACCCTTTCCTTGCAGGTAACAGAATCCAATTTGAGTGCACTTAAGCCAGAAAATAGGGCTTTAAGGAATAAAAACAAACAAAAAAACAAAAAACCAAGCCAACGGTCAGAATGCCACAGGTCTCAGGAAAGGACTTGAACGAGAATTGCAGAGGCACCGTGCCCCTTCCACCATTCTTCGCTGCCCCTCTGTGCTTCTTTTTTCTCATTCCTGGACACTAGCTTCTTGCGGCTTTCTGTTGTCGACTCCAAAAGATGCAGAACCTGCGAGCTGAGAGTTATGTTTTATTCAGCAGGTTTTCTGAGGACTTCAAGCCAGGGAGACAGGACTCTTGGATTGTTCTTAGGGATTGCTTTAAAGAGGTAAGGGAGAAGCCGGGTTATATAGGAGTTTTGTAACAAAACCAGGTAGTTGGAACGTCAAAAGATGACTGTTAATTAAAGAAAACCAGACATCTCAAGTTAATGAATTTCGTGCTTTTCTATGTTTTGGAGGATGCAAAGGTCTAGAGCTCATTGAAGGCATCCCTTTGATATGCACCTCAGTTATCTAGGACCAGTATCCTATATTTTCCATCCTGAGTCTCCTCAGGGCACACCCGTGGGGTGACTGCAGTGGCCAGCTGCCTGATGGCAGGGTGTCCTGTTTCTTTCCTGCGTTCCCTCAGGGCTCAGTGTTGGCTGTGAAGGCTGATGGCCTGATAGTAGCAACCTCCTTTGTTTACCGTTAGGCAGGTGACATTGTTAGTCCACCCTGTCCACACAGCAGAACCTCAATTCCAGGAGTGAGAATCCAACTGGCTAGCTTGGATTAGGTCTGATCCCTTGTCCAAGTCCATCTAAAATGACTTCTCTCAACTTCTGAGATGACCCCATGCTCCAGGGCCACTCTCACTTTTTGAGAGGAGTAGCATGTGGAATGTGTATGTCTCTAAATAAACCTTTCACTTTCCTGAGGCACGATCACGAATTCCTTCCTGCGCAAAGCCAAGGACCTTCACTTGGCAACCTGTCCCATGGGCTCGCCTGAGACCTGGGACATGACCATCCACTTTAACCCTATTTTTCTGCAACAAGAAGAGAATCATCAGTTTAGTCCTTGAGTCTGCTCTGGTACTGCCTAATACAGTTTAAAATCAAACCTGAAAAAAATCCAACTGTTTCTGTTAGGGAATCGTGGACTGAAGCAGCCTGCCTTGGTCAGGCATGATAATTACCACTTACATGAGTTGTCTCACAACAGGCGGTCCCAATAAGGAACACAGTGTTACCCTGAAAACTAACTGGGAGAACGTGGGAGGGGCCAAGAGGAGAAAGGAGAGGCCAGTCCATAATATGTCCTGCCAACTCCCAGAAACCCTCAGCCTGGAATCCATCTTGGCTCAGAGATACGCACACAGTCAAGAAGGGCCTTGAGTTGGACCAACTACAGGTACAAGTAAGATGACTGACCAGAGACGACCCAGAAAGCTAACCCTATTACCATAAACCCCAAGACTGTGAGCCATGTGGCAGAGCAGTTCTCCTGGGTTCCTTTACCCTGCCACTCTCTGCCTGGTTGAACAAAGTCTCTTGCTTTGCTGGTATGTATGCCTGCATGGAAAATTCATTTCCAAGTGTTAGACAAGAGCCGACTCTCAGGCCTGGAAGGGGTCCCAGGTCCAGTAACATTTCCAAGTAATTTAACTCCATCAAAGAGCAAAGCTCAAGAATACTTATGGGAATACAAAAATATACAGCATTCAATAGGATAAAACTCACGATTCTGGTGCCCAATCAACCCTCAGTTGAAGGAAACAAGTGGAAAATGAAGAGGAAAGAACAATGTCCTATCTCAGCAATTCTATGAATAGTCTCCTCCTCTCCCATTTTAAAGCTATTGATATTTTCTTTTTTACACATCAAAGTATTGTTTGACTTACTACAAAAGCATCCATTACTACTGTTATTTTTAAAATCGTGATCAACAAATGAATCACTAAAATGAGAATACCAAACAAAAAGAGAAGAGAAATGTCTGCAATGCTTTAAAAGAATGAAGTTTCTCCCTCTCTCCCTATTTCCTTCGCCTCCTCTTTCTGCCCGCCTCTGTAAAAAGTCCTCAGTTTCTTTACTTCAATCTCTTGCTTTCCTTCCTTTTTCAGTTTAACTTAATACAGAATGCTCAGTGGTTGCGGTGCTTGGGCTTAGTTGCCCCGTGGCTAGTGGGATCTAGGGCTTCCCATGTGGCGCTAGTGGGAAAGAACCTGCCCGCCGATGCAGGAGGCCTGAGACCGCAGGTTCGATCTGGAGGTCGGGAAGATCTCCTGGGGAAGGAAGGGCAACCCACTCTAGTATTCTTGCCCTGGAGATTCCCAGGGACAGAGAAGCCTGGCGGGCTACAGTTCATGGCATCGCAAAGACTTGGATACGACAGAGTGACTGAGGACGCAGACCCATGGGGAGTTCCAACTGTTTGCAATGTTTTCAATGCAGGATGAACCCTGCATTGAAAGAGGGATTCTCAACCACTGGACCATAAGGAAGTCCCTTGCCCTTGATATTTAAATTGGTAGGTTTTAACGTCTTACACATACTTCTGAAAATAGAAGGGGTCCTACTCAACAGCCCCTCACGGTAGTTCAGCGCCTCTTGATCCGCCCTCGACCCCGCTCCCCCAGCCCTGCTCTGTTGGCCCGGAGCCCATCTGCCCTGTACCTGGGCAAACAGAGTCACACCTTTGGCCGCATCTGTCCGGATGGCAAACCGGTCCCACACCTCCCGGCTTCCTTCAGGGGCAATCTCTTGCTGGCATGGAGCGGGGTGGGCTCCATGAATTGAAGGAAAGTGGAGATAAGTGAGCAGGCAGACGAAGCGAGAGGGAGAAAATGTACAGGGCAGGAGATCGGCAGCTAAGAGAGCCGCTCAGTAGCGGGAGGGAGAAGCGCGAGTGAAGCGACCAGACAGCATGTGGACAGCGGGAGGCGAGCGAGCAGAAGAGGCGCGCGACGGCTGACCGCCCAGGCAGTCAGCTCCGGACCGCAGGAGGTGAGCCCGGCCGGAGGGGTCTGCGGGCCGGGCCGGGTGGGACGTGTGCAGCCCAGGCAGATCGGGGGGCTTCGTGAGCCCCCGGCCCGCAGCCGCCCGCGATGAGCGAGGCCAGTCGGGTGTGCTCCGGCTACTACAGCCTCAACCACAGCTTCGTGGAGCCCTTCCAGTGCCCCCGGCGCGGCGAAGGGGCCACCCTCCTCTACTGCTGCGGCTTCGCCGACCTCAAGTACTGCTGCAGCGAGCCGGGCAGCTACTTCCCCTACAAGCACAGCTACATGTGGAGCCTCAGGTGGGCAGGGCCGGGGGCTTGCGGCCAGGGCTCTGGGGAGGCTACCAGCCGTGCCACGCCGGGAGGAGGGAGGGCGCCCGCGTCCTCGAGACACGCTCGGATCCCTCGGATCCCTCCGCGGGGTGGGGGAGCCCCCAGGGGCGGGTGAGGGCCCTGCAGGGAACCGGTTTGTGGCCACCGTCGTCCGGGTGAAGGTCGCGCTGTGGTTCTAGAGTTGTGAATCCGCCCGGGGACCAGAGCGAGGCGCGCGCGGGAGGAGCGCAGGCGACTCGCCCTGGGCGCAACCGAGCGGACTGCTCTGCTCTCCTCTCTCCCTCGCTCGGGGACCAGTCCCAAGTCCGCGGCTCTGCGGGGCACAGACAGACTCACAGATAACTTGAGGAGGTTTTCATTCTCCTTTTGATTTGAGTATTTGGTGCATTTGAATCGAAAGGGGCTCTTTTGAGACTAATTTTAAGGCGTTAACCAAGGATCTGAGTATTTTAAGCCTCTTTGTGGCTGAGAAGGAATTTGCTGTATCCTTTAAAAAAAAAAAGTATGTGTGAGTATGTATTTGGGCGCGCACAGGCGACAGGGCTTTATAATTTGCCCTTTCAGTTGATCTCACACTAACTCCGAACAGAACCGGAGATTCACAGAGAGGCAGAGTTTCAGTTGCAATGATTACACACCGAAGAACCTTTGCAGGACACCCCCTTTCTCAACATCTGAGCCCTTTGGCCATTGCTAGAAAACGACGGGGCTTTCAAAGGTGGTGTCTTTCTGGCCTCTTTTCCCCATGATGGGAATTTTATAATAATTATTAATTTATTCAATTGGTATTCACACAGATACTTTCATTGCGAAGGGCTTTCCCTCCCCTCCACTCCAAAGGATTGAAAACTTAGACCTTCATTCTTACATTGTGCCTGGAGAAGGAACATGGTGCTGGGGTTATAGGCAAGAACTGCCACACCACCAGAAACTGTTTCTGACAAATTAGCTAATGTCTGGGAGAGAGAAAGAGGCTGACTCTGCTAAGGAGGAGGAAGAGTTCTTTTTCTCCCAGTGTCCTAGCATGGTCCAGAACTTAGCACGCATGCCAAGACCATAGCAAATGACTTCAAATGTTACTTCTTAGAGCAGTAAAGTCATTTTTTAAAAAATGCATTGCAAGCTTCTAAAACAAATCTCAAAAGGAATACCTATTTACCAAGTCCAACTACAAAGTAGTGTTGTGCCCTAATCGGCAAAATCTCAGAAAATAATGACAGCTTATCCTTACTACTTGGGGAAGAAATCTGTATTGCACTGGGATATTATCTGGCCTTTTGGAAAATGACATAGTAACCCAGCTCTGAGTCCTTGGAGGTGTTAATAAGGGTGGCAGCACCTCTGAGAAGAGACTGTCAACTCTTAAGTCAGACTCAATTGGAAAAGTGCCTGGGATTTTCAGATCCCTGAATAGTTCAAGAGTGACAAGCAGCAGAGGATAGAAAACCTTGCAAAGGTTTATGAAGGCATAAAAGAATTATTAGCTTGCTGGGGTCTTCATTCAGCACTGACAATGCAGCTCAGTTGCTGGGAAATGTAAAAATCATTTCAACTGATGGCATCAGTTGGCAATGTAATCCTGGAGTTCTTCTTTAGTTATTAAGCTCTGAGAACACAAGAGGGAGGTAAACATTTAGAGCTTCGGTTCCCTTGTATTCTTTGCTCTCTCCCCTAATTTAAAACGGTCCAACTGTGAAAAATTTTCCCTAATGTCACTAGCATCTGTTCTGAGATTCTGTAACTGCTGCAGAAAGTTTCAGGTGTGTACCTCCAGGTAAATGAAGTTGGCGAGTCGGAGAATTCGTTAATGTGACAGCAGCTACAGACCTTTTCTCAGGGATTGAAAAGCAAACTGCCCTGTGGTGCTGGGAGGGAAAGATAATTCTCCCTTTTCTCTGCCCCACTCTCATCCCTTCTCCTCTTATAAATAAATCCCTAAGCTCTAAGGGTTTCCCTTTGGAAACCTTCAGGACCTAGGAAAATAACATGTGTTGCACAAGGCTACACTCGAGTTCAGTAAGTTATTTATTGAAATGAATATTTTAGGAGATTCCCAGAGCTGCATCTTTATCTGGAGTTTTGCATACATAAAGCAACATTTCTAGAAAGTGGAACTATGGCACTGACACAGTTTATGGATTATGAAGAATATCTTTTTATAACAGAAAGAAGTGCCATGTTGTTTTTAGTTTTCCTTCAAATCATGTGACCTGGTTTTTAAAGTGTGTATTAATGCATGTAAAGCCCATACTATGTCACTGAATTCAATTAAGTTGATGATTTTACTTTTAATTGACTAAGTCACTTTTTCACTTTGAAGATGTTTTTAATAACTGGGTTCTTGTTTCAGAAATCTTTCCAGATGTCTGGCCTCCTAGCTGCCTTGTGAGGCAAATAATTAAGCGGCTTATGTTCCCATATGTCTGTATAGAGTCCTAACCCTTCCTGACACATAGAATTTACAAAAGTCAGCTTTGGTACCAACAAGCATGGAAGAGTAGTTGCCAGAAGCAGGGAATCTACCCCTTGAAACAGAGGGCACCAAGTGAGGGCAAATTCCAATTTAAATGTCTAACTATATGCTGACTCTGCCTCTCATTGATGGCTCAGACAGTAAAGCATCTGCCTGCAGTGTGGAAGACCCGGGTTCGATCCCTGGTTCAGGAAGATCCCCTGGAGAAGGAAATGGCAACCCACTCCAGTACTCTTGCCTGGAAAATCCCATGGACAGAGGAGCCTGGTAGGTTACAGTACATGCGGTCACAAAGAGTCAGACATGACTGAGCGACTTCACTTTATATACTGACTCTAACCAGAAAATTACCTACTCTACACTTGTGTGCAGGGCTAAGGGAACTGGCTGATTAGCAATAAATGAGCACAAAAATTTTTTGAAGTCTGACTTCATGTCTTTGACTCAGAAGGCAAACAACCTCTAAATGGCAAAGAGACTTTATCTGCTAACATCAAGCGTAAGTGGGATGAATTTAGCCCTTCACTTTCGATTCTGTTCTTCCTCTCAAAGCAATGACATACCTAGTGTCCCTGGTCAAATTCTCCCTTCCTTCTCTGTTGGAACAAGTCAATTTTTTACCGCCCTAATCTCTGGGAAATAGCAGAAGCTTAAAGGCAAGCCAGGAAGATAATGAAGAAAAAGATCACTAGTTTTCAATGACTATTCCAATGATTGTTACTTTTCAGTGATGATTACTTTTCAGTGACTACAAACAGATCAATCATCAGTCATTTATCATTTACTTCCATTTATGAAACATTAACTGCAAGCTAAGTACTCTATTAAACATTTTTAAGTGTGCAGATCACACAGTCAACAGAAGTATCTGCTCTTGAGCAGTTAAAATATAATTTTATATCTTTACACACCCCCACACACATAGGGCTCATGAAAGTACATGTGTTTATATATTAGTCTTTAAAGACAACTTTCTTTTTTTCCAAGCTTCTTTTCCCATTTGAAAATATTAAGTTCACTGGTTTGTGAAAACTGTGTTATTTCTCAAATGATTAGCCTTATACATAACTGTATCAGGAGGAATGATTATAAACTGAGTGCTGAGCAAATATCAGATGTGCAATGCATTTTTAGAGGAAAGTACAAAGATTTCTTCCTTAATGCTAGAAGCCATTGGTGTTATGTTCTTTTAGAAACGAAAACTTTAGATTGAACATGAACTTTATATAAATTCCATAAATATTACTTTCCTTTAATTAAACTTTCTTCTTCTCTCTTGTAATAGCTATGGTTTTGTATATTAATACATGATAACACCCATACACATCTCCAAAATAAAAGTTCTATACTTCTGGCAAGCATTTGTTTCAGTATTTTTGCAGAGGTAGCTCCCTGGTGGCTCAGATGGTAAGGAATCCACCTGCAGTGCAGGAAATCTCTGGGTCAGGAAGATCCCCTGGAGAAGGGAATGGCTATCCGCTCCAGTATTCTTGCCTGGGAAATGTCATGGACAGAGGAGCCTGGAAGGCTACAGTCCATGGGGTCACAGTCAGACAAGACTGAGCTACCAAACACATACAGATTTTTTCCATTCATCTTTTATTAGTGAACCTAATCTTTCCCCTAAAATACATTAATAATAGAGGTTTATTGGATTGAGATGTTCTTGAACCATCCCTAGAGAATTGTGTGACCTTTTACCTGTAATATGAATTCATGTGGTATTCTATAATAATATTAACATACAAATGTATAGAGAAGTACAGTAAGAATTTGATGGTAGAAAAAGGTGAGCTGTAGATCTCAATAATATGCTGTTTATAGTAAAATATAATTTGGTTATGAATGACTGAAACAAGAACTAACAATATTTAAACCTTTAGTTTATGTGCAAACCAGTTTGTATGACAGTCACAATGTTTTTTTCTGTTTTCCTCAGCATTGGTGCCCTGATCGGATTGGGAATTGCTGCCCTTGTTTTACTTGCCTTTGTCATCAGCGTCTGTGTTCTTTGCTACTTATTTCTGTATACAAAGCCTCAAAGATTAGACACTGGCCTTAAACTTCAACACCTAGAGGCTGTTTCCACTCAAGAAGGTAATCAGTAGCCATTATTTGCAACCAATTACCTGTACTCTATTCAAAGTAATAACCTGTGCCTGGGTGGCAGATTATACACTTAAAAATGAATGCTTTTTGAAAATTCAGTTTAGTATGTGTCTTTATAAAAATTTATGTTGAATTAGGTCTTAATAGGAGAAGGCAATGGCACCCCACTCCAGTACTCTTGCCTAGAAAATCCCATGGATGAAGGAGCCTGGAAGGCTACAGTCCATGGGGTCACTGAGGGTCAGACACGAATGAGCGACTTCACTTTCACTTTTCACTTTCATGCATTGGAGAAGGAAATGACAACCCACTCCAGTGTTCTTGCCTGGAGAATCCCAGGGACGGGGAGCCTGGTGGGCTGCCGTCTCTGGGATTGCACAGAGTTGGACACAATTGAAGCAACTTAGCAGCAGCAGCAGCAGCAGGAGGTCTTAATGATTAAACACCTTTGAAAGATTGTGCTCAAGGAAAAAATAGTGGCAGGATGTAAATGTTCTCATGAAAAATAACACATTGATCTAATAAATCCACTTTAATTTATTTAGGTGTCCCTCAATTATAAAGGTTGTATCCTCTTGAAATTTTTAATTTTGTTTTTTGATGGAGCCAAAGAAGTCAAATAAACAGAGGAACAAAATATCTGATAATTAATCATCAGTGTTGCATTGCTCTAAACTGATTAGTCAGTGGTCAGTTAGGCATTAGCTGTGTGCCCACTGTGTGCAGAATTCAGAGGCATATAAAAGAAATTAAAAAATAAATAAAAGACAGTCTTTGTTCTTGAATAGATCACAAACTAGTTAAGCCCTATGTGTATGTGTGTGTATATTTGTGTATGTAGTGCAACCATAAATTAGAAATGTTAAAACATAAGGTTTTTGGAACTGAGTCTCATTGTTATCTTAATTATAAAGTGCAATACACACTAATCATTATTATTATGAAACAATCAGAAAGAACTCGTAAAATTTTTGTGAATACAAATTTCTCTTAGTGTATTTTAAAAGTCAGTTCAGTCAGTTCAGTCGCTCAGTTGTGTCCGACTCTTCGCGACCCCATGGATTGTAGCATGCCAGGCCTCCCTGTCCATTACCAACTCCCAGAGCTTGCTTAAACTCATGTCCATTGACTCCGTGATGCCATTCAACCATCTCATCCTCTGTCGACCCCTTCTTCTTTTGCCTTCAGTCTTTCCCAGCATAAGGGTCTTTTCAAATGAGTCAGCTCATCAGGTGGCCAAAGTATTGGAGCTTCAGCTTCAGCATCAGTCCTTCCAATGAATATTCAGGACTGATTTCCTTTAGGATGGACTGGTCGGATCTCCTTGCAGCCCAAGGTACTCTCAAGAATCTTCTCCAACAATACAGAACTTTGTTGGCAAAGTAATGTCTCTGCTTTTTAACATGCTGTCTAGGTTGGTCATAGCTTTTCTTCCAAGAGCAAGCATCTTCTAATTTCATGGCTGCAGTCACCATCTGCAGTGATTCTGGAGCCCAAAAAATAATCTGTCACTGTTTCCATTTTTTCCCGTCTATTTATCATGAAGTGATGGGACTGGATGTCATGATCTTAGTTTTTTGAATGTTGAGTTTTAAGCCAGCTTTTTCACTCTCCTCTTTCACTTTCATCAAGAGGCTCTTTAGTTTTTTTCTTTCTGCCATAAAGGTGGTATCATCTATGTATCTGAGGTTATTAATATTTCTCCTGGCAATCTTGATTCCAGCTTGCACTTCATCCAGCCCAGCATTTTGCATGATATACTTTGCATATAAGTTAAATAGGATGACACTATACAACCTTGACGTACTCCTTTCCCAATTTAGAATCAGTCTGTTGTTCCATGTCTGGTTCTAACTGTTGCTTCTTAACCTGCATACAGATCTCTCAGGAGGCAGGTAAGGTGGTCTGGTATTCCCATCTCTGGTATTCCATTTTAAAAGTGGTGATCATGAATTTCATTTTGATATACATACTGAATATATTTAGCAAAAATTTAGACTATATATTATACATATATATATATATATATATATATTTAGAACAAGACACAGGTGGTTACTAACTTCTATTTGAAAAGAAAGTGAAAAGCTCTCTTCAAAATAATTTAGAAATTTCCTTCCCGTATGTCCTACTTTAGCTGAATCCAGAAACTTATGTTTATGGACTACATACTCTTTGACCTTCTCAAATACACCAGCACTGCATGACTGCATTAGCTCTAGTTTTCATCTCTGTAGGGATCTCAAAGGGTGCCCTGTGTCACAAAGCAAGAAGCCAAGATCCATTTGGAGTTCTTTTTCTGAAGCACTGTTTAGAGATTACATGGCCGAATTGACAGGTTGTTAGCTGAATTTAGTCCAATGGCTTAGACTCCATTTCTCCACAGGCAGCATGAAGCAGTGGACTAGTGATTATCAAATAGTAAAATCAATTTTTGTCTCAATTGCTTAGACAATTTATAGTCCTTACATTTTCTTGTGTGTAAGAATCACTTGCTGCTGCTGCTGCTAAGTCACTTCAGTCGTGTCCAACTCTGTGCAATCCCAGAGACGGCAGCCCACCAGGCTCCCCCGTCCCTGGGATTCTCCAGGCAAGAACACTGGAGTGGGTTGCCATTTCCTTCTCCAATGCATGAAAGTGAAAAGGGAAAGTGAAGACGCTCGGTCGTGTCTGACTGTTAGCGACCCCACTGACCGCAGCCCACCAGGCTCCTCCACCCATGGGATTTTCTAGGCAAGAGTACTGGAGTGGGGTGCCATTGCCTTTTCCGAAGAATCACTAAGGGATCTTGTTAAAACCTGTGATTTCAGACTCTGCATTTCAAAACAAACTGCTCCTCTTCCTGCCCTGATCTTTCTCCCCTGTTGTCTATTCTCCACAGAGAAACCAGAGGGAGCCTGAGCCAGGCTACATCGCTACTCTGGTCAAAATCCTAATTGTGTCCCATCTTTTGATAGATGGGAATGGAGCCCTATATGTATGGACCCTAACTGTGAAGTACGGGGGCTTGCCCTTCCCACCTTTATTTCTTGCACCTTATGTCCAGCCTCCTTGGCATCTTTGCTATTCCTTGCAAATCAATTAAAAACCATTGCCTCAGGGCCTTGGCACATGCCATCTCTGTACTCTGGAATGCTTTTCCCTCACTTTCACTTTCTTTAAATCTTTACTAAGTCACCTTTCCCCATCACTAAATTTGTATCTTTAACTTCAACATATCATGCCCCCTTCCTGCTTTATTTTTCTCCTAAGCCCTTACCACTAATTTACTATGTATTTTACCTATCCATTGTCCAGTTTTTCTCTATTCCAACTAGAAAGTTCCAGGAAAGTAAGACTTTTTATCCTGCTTGCTCATTGTGTGTCCCTAGTGCCTAGAATGGGCTTTCCAAGTGGCACAGTGGTAAAGAATCCACCTGCCAGTGCAGAAGACACAGGAGACACCAGTTTGATCCCTGGGTTGGGAAGATCCCCTAGAGAAGGAAATGGCAATCCCCTCCAGCATTCATGCCCCCAAAATTCCATGGACAGAGGAGCCTAGTGGGCTACAGTCCATGGGGTCACAAAGGACTGGACACGGCTGAGTGAGCACACAGTGCCTAGAACACGTAACAGGTGAACTAAGGACGCAGCACCGCACTTCTGTTGTAGGCGAGCAAAGGAGCACTTTTACGGTCACCATTCTAGTCATCAAACATTCACTGAGTGCCTCCTCCATACAATGCACTGTGCTAAATAAAAATTGATTGTTTTTTCCTGATCTATCTCAGGGAGTACTCCAAAATTTTATTCAAGCTGGCTCTGAGAGCCCAGAGACAGAAACAGTTGGCTTGTTGATCCTTCTTGTAGTCTTACGTCTCTTCAGCTAAGGAGATCCATTACTGTACTTCTTATATAGTAAGTTGAGGCTACTTGCTTGCCATGAACTATCCCCACTCCACTCCTCTGAAAAACGGTTTATCAAGTCAGCAGATCAATACACTTTTCCTCAGTGATTACTCTTGGTAAGGCAAAATTTTATACAACCACTGCCTTCTGCTGCTTTTAAATTAGATGATTGTGGGCCCATTGGTTGATATTAACCAAGTAAGACATAGTGGAGAGTCAAAAACAAAATAGGTAATTCAAATGTTACTGGAATAGGAAGGGAAAGCAGTTTATATTTGAAAGTAACTCTTCAAAGTTATAATTAAAAACCATTGCTGTACCTGTTGTTAAATATGCATGCTTCATTCCAATGATTCTCCCACCCAGGGATAGATGCCAGTGTTCCAGCATGAGAAAATAAGACTTTATTCCGTTTAAGGAATGCCTTTAAAGGTTAGGAACATAATATTATGTTTGTGTAATAATCAAGCAAGTAAAACTATCTTGGAGAAAAATTGATTTCACCAGTTACCACTCCTTTCTTTTTAAAAATTTTTTTTAATTTTTTAAAAATAAATTTTGGCCAGGCAGCACATGGGATCTTAGTTCCCCAACTGGAAGTGTGGAGTCTTAACCACTAGACCACCAGGGAAGTCCCTACCACTCCTTTCAAAACCATCTGTTCTTAAGACTCAACCTCCCATTATTTTAATTTTTTTTAATGTTTTAATTTTGTGATGGGCTATAGCTGATTGGGCTTCCCTGGTAGCTCAGCTGGTAAAGATCCACCTGCAATGCAGGAGACCCCAGTTTGATTCCTGGGTTGGGCAGATTCCCTGGAGAAGGGATAGGCTACCCACTCCCATATTCTTGGGCTTCCCTGGTGACTCAGATGGTAAAGAACTCGTCTGCAGTGTGGGAGACCTGGGTTTGATCCCTGGGTTCGGAAGATCCCCTGGAGGAGGGCATGGCAACCCACTCCAGTATTCTTGCCTGGAGAATCTCCATGGACAGAGGAGCCTGGCGGTCTATAGTCCATGGAGTTGTGAAGAGTCAGATGGAACTAAGCATAGCACAACCAAGCTGATGGACTAACAATGTTGTGACAGTTTAGGGTGAACAGCAAAGGGACTCAGCCATATATATACATGTATCCATTCTCCCCCAGCCTTCCCTCACATCCAGGCTGTTCCGTAACACTGAGCAGAGCTCCCTTTGCTACACAGCAGGTTCTTGTTGGTTATCCATTTTAAATATTGCAGGGTCATGTCGATCCCAAACTCCCTGTCCTTTCCTCACATCCTTCCCCACTCCCCACTGTTGGCAACCGGAAGTTTCTTCTCTAAGTCTGGAAGTCTCTTTCTCTTTTGTAAGTTCATGTGTATCATTTCTTTTTAGATTCCACATATAACCCCCATTATTTTAATTTTTAGAATTGAGATGTTTGGCAGTTTGAATGGCCTAAAGGGAAACATGTTTTTGTGCACATACTAAAGCTGACTTAAGGCACTGAACTTTTTTTTTGTTTCTATAAATGGCTGTAGTGTTACAGAATAAACAGGCCCAAAATGGAGTCCCTTGTGCTAAACCCATCAGCAAACCAAAACTCTATACCTAACTGCAGTTTCAGTCTCTCCCAGGAGAGAAATTTTAAACCTATCGGTCTGGAATTTCCTGATCAATACTAGTGAGGTAAACTGCAGGACAGGGTGACTTTACCAGAAGAAAATCTTTTGCTTATGATTTCCTTATCCTATCCCCCTGTTCCTACAAAATCCTTCATTGCCTGCATCATCTCAGAGCCCCCTTCTACTTGCTAGGTGGGATGCTCCCAATCCATGAATTGCTGGATAAAGCCAACTAGGTTTTCATATTCACTCAGATGAATTTTGTTTTATAACAATAGTCCAAGTCTAAAATAGTCTAATCTTGGACTATTTTGCCAAGAGTTTCTTTCAGGTATGTTTATCCTCTTGGGGTTCGTTATTTTTAACGTATACAATGGAAGGCTTTATACATTTTGAATTGATCCTGAAAATAGCAGGTACTGGTACTGACTACATGTAGGGTTTAATTTGGCTACCTCCAGGCTCACTTAGTACAGAAGTACTACTGCTAAGCAATTGATTGGGCTTTAAATTGTGTCCCATAATCATTTTCTTTCTTTCTAACTTTTGTGTTTTGAGTTACACCTGTATCAAATGCTAATGTTTAAAAGAATACCATGGTTTGTAAATTGTACTGTATAGGACAAAGAGTTCTGGGCAAAGGTTGACTGTGTGAAGGACATCTTTCTGAGTAGACACTCCTGGGATGAGGGCTCATGGCATAAATTGTGGAAGAATTAATGGTTAACAGGGGAGTAATTAAAGGGATGATTGTGTTAGATTCTTGCTTCTCAAACTTTTCCATTGGAGAATTCCTAAAGGTAGATAAGAAAGGAATGGTACTGCCAAAATTCCAAGGTTTTCTTGGAAAGGCTTGCTTTATGAGCTTTAAATTATTTGAAGATGCCCATTATACTTTTTAAAATATGGTAATTTTTGATTGCAAATATAATGACTTGTTTTATCTAATAATAGTATCATATCCTTTCCACTTATGAGTAAAATTGATGCTCTTGGAAGATAAAATATATTCATCCTGTGGCTTTGAGTATCCATTGACACTCCAGGGTTGTGGAGTGTGGTGGAGAATCGAGGAGAGGGTCCTTAGAAGCAGAGTTTTTGATGAAAATGAGAAGAGCAGAGAATAGAGCTGCTTGATACAAATAAAATAATATTGTTGTATAGGAATAATAGACAACTCCAATTACCTATTATTTGATGGTCTCTTTTGCAAAGGCAGGCAATATAAATGGAAAATGGTAAACAAATCAGCAGTAAGGCACAGGTTGTCTAGGAAAGAAACAGAAATTATATCTAGAAAACTGGGAAAGCAAAGCAAATTTGACAATCACATATGCAATTATTTGTTCTGCCTGTGAGCAAAGTAGGATTTGGACCAGCTCAAAATGGTTTGCTATATTTCTTCTTAGAAGGCATCCTTACGTGCCCAGAAAAAAAATCCTTTCTCTTAATGCACTTTGTTATTAGGAAAATTAAAAAATATAGAAAAACTAGTAACTTCATCCATGATCACACCACACAGAGGTAACAGATATTAACAGTGGTGAATATCCTTCACAGATTTTTTTTTCCTATGTATCTATAGATACATGTATGTATAGCAAAATGGGGAAAAATGAATCCTATAACATGGGTTTTTTTCCACTGAACAATATTGACATCAGTGTTTTCCAAATAAACACTTTTAATGATTCCATTTTATTACTGTGATGGAGTGCTATGCATTTTCATTTTTTTATTTTGACATAGTTCACACTTCCAGAAAAGTTGCAAGAAAAGTATAGAAAAGGTAGTATACCTTTTCTCAGCTTTACTAATTGTTAATACTTTGCCTCATTTCCTTCAAAATTGACTTTCTTTTTATGTATATTTTCTGAACCATTTGAAAATAATTTGCAGAATATTTCAGTATGTGTTTCTTAGGAATAAGAATTTTTTTCTTATGTAATCACAGTATATTTATCAAAGTCAGGAAATGTAACAGTTATACAGTAATATTATCTAATCTGTAGTTCATATTCAAATTTTGCCAATATCCTTAAGTAGCTATTTTTTTCTTATCTAGGATCTAGTCCAGAGTTACATCTTATAATTAGTTATCATATTTCCTTAATCATTTTTTTGTCTTTGAAACGTTTTGCCATTACCAAGTAATTTGTTGGGAGGTATGAGAACATCCTGTTCCTCCTTCAACTATCACCCATCGTTCTTGACTAAACGTTTTCATTCAAAATACAAGATAATTTCCGAATTATTATTATGATAGCTATAATATAGTGATTTTCTAGCCTCATCATTTCTTCTGTATTTATTAGTTGTTATTCTACTACAAGGAAGAGCTTTCCTTTTCCACCTATTTATCTATTAATTTATTAATATCAGTATGGACTCAGATCTTTATTCTAAAATACTCTATTACTATCATTGTTTATTTTGATTCATAAATTATCCCAGATTTGGCTTGTGGGAGCCCCTTTAAATTGAGTCCTGTATCCTTTTGAAATATGTACATCATTTTTTGAGCATTTTTTTTTAATGTCACAAAATGTTCTCAAGCCTCCTGTACTTTTTCTTTTTCCTGTGCCAGCCCTGAAGTCTGCTATTTCTCCAAGAAGTCTGATTCATTTTATTTGGGAATGGTGTTTAGTGGCTCAGAGGGCAAAGCGTCTGCCTGCAATGCAGGAGACCTGGGCTCGATCCCTGGGTCCGATCCCTGGGTCAGGAAGATCCCCTGGAGAAAGGAAACAGCAACCCATTCCAGTACTCTTGCCTGGAAATTCCCATGGACAGAGAAGCCTGCTAGACTACAGTCCATGGGATTGCAGAGTTGGACACGACTGAGTGACTTCACCCCTCACCCTTAGAAACCAAAGTCTGAGTATATAATACTTTATTACTGACTTGGAACTAGCTTCCATTTTTTTTCTACTAATATTATACATATGCACTGAACACTGAAGTATTTTCCTAGCATAAATCCCTGGGAATGGAATTGCTGAACAAAGATTTGGTACAAATAAAAGCTTTGGATACAAGTTGCCAGCTGTCCTCTAGAGAAGCACTGTTTCACGAATATTTTTATTTCAAAAGATATATATCTTACTAATTTCACTGAGGGAAACCATATAGTGTTTTTAAACTTATCTAATTAGGAGTGAAGGCATAAATTCATTTTTTTGTGATATATTGTTGCTCATATTCTTATACACATTTTTCTAGGGGGTTGTTCATTTTTCTTTGCTTTATAGGAACTTCCCATACAGTAACTAAAATTTTTTTTACATATAATGTATTTTTTATAGTTGTTGCCTTTTTAATTTTATGTGTGACAATTTCTCAACTGTATGTTTCTCCTTTTGTGATTTCTCCCTTTAGTTTCTTTTTTAAAAAATTAATTAATATATTTTTGGTTGCACTGGGTCTTCGTTGCTGGTAGGCTTTCTCTAGTTGCAGCGAGCGGGGGCTACTCTTTGCCGCAGCGCACGGGCTTCTCACTGCGGTGCTTCCGTTGTGGAGCACAGGCTCTAGGTTCCCGGGCTCAGTAGTTGCAGCATGTGGGCTCAGTAGTTGTGGCCCACGGGCTTAGTTGCTCTGTGGCATGTCAGATCTTCTCGGACCAGGGACAGAACCTGTGTCTCCTGAATTGGCAGGCAGACTCTTAGCCAATGCACCACCAGGGAAGTCGTTTCCCTTTAGTTTCATACTCAGGAAGTTCTTGTGTGCTTAGTGGCGCAGTCGTGTCCGACTCTCGCGACCCTACGGACTGCAGCCTCCCAGGCTCTTCTGTCCATGGGGATTTTCCATGTAAGAATACCGGAGTGGGTTGCCATTTCCTACTCCAGGAGGAAGTTCTTCCCTCACTCTAAGATATAAAGATATAAAGATATTCACCTATATTTTCTTCTAATACATTTCTTTAATAATCCTGGAATTAAATTTTTGTGTAAAGTGTGAAGTAGGGATTTGCCTTTATTTTTATTTTACAAATAATGAGCCAATTGTCCAAATATTCATCGGGAGATCTATCTTTTTCTCTTGTCAATTTAAAATGTCACCTTCGCCATAAACTAAATTATTATATATACTGGGATCTGTTTTTAGATGTTCTGTTCTGTTAAACTTATTAGTCTGTTTATTCTTAAGCCAGTAATATACTTTAAAAATTATTGTAGCTATATGGTTTAATATCTGATCAGGCACGACTTTCTCTTCTTTCCCATTATGATTTTTCAAAATTTCCTGCCTACTTTTGTAGTGTTCAGTATTCCAAATAAACCTCTGAATCACACTGACAGGTTTTTAAAAATTAAGTGGTATTTTGATGGGCTATATTAAATTTATAGCTAACTTTGCAAGCTATTTTTCTTAGTAGCCTTAATACCACTTCAACCAAATTCTGCTCGGAACACTTACTAATTATGATGCCAAATTATTTTTAAATGCTATTCTTTGTTTCAAAGAGATTTTAAGAACTCACTGTGACCTCAGTAAAAGATGAGGTAATTTGAACTCAATGGCAGAAAAGGACACTTGTGTCTCCTGAAGGGGCCTTTCTACTGAAAGTGATGAACCTGGAATTTCCTGCAACTCTTTTTGCTCCTAGAATGTAGAAAATCAAATTGCTCAGTAGAGTTACTGCTACTTTTAGCAGCTGTTCCTCCTCCTCAGGGAGCCGGGTTAGGCAATGCTGGCTGATACCGGAACCAATTAGCAAAACAGAAGCCAAAGATTTAAAATATCAGCTAAATTCTTTTGTGAGCTATGCCAGTCACCTATGGTTGAAAGAATCCAACAATGCAGAAAAGAAAAAAAAAAAAAAGTCCAATTGTGGAAAAAAATAGGGTAGGAAAAACATTTCTGGAGAGAACTGAGTTCATTCACTGTTGTTAGAGCATGTCTAAGATTTTTTTCACAATGAATTGTTAACTGTATTTTCATGAGATACATATGTGTCCTCCAGGGGAAGGCAGAGCATTGAAGAAGGGAGAGGTCAATAGATCACGAGGCAAATTTTGCTCACTTCACCATTTTTCTCAGATCCAGTTCTGTGGTTCTGTGTATTGTATTAAATTTGAAGCGAAAAATGTCCCCTCATAAATAAAAAACACCTTTAGGGTGCAAATTTAAGATTGCTTGTTTCCACTAGAAGAAAATGCAAGATGAGTCGGGTGGGAGAGATTTCTGCTAAACAATAAGGTGAGTCAGCTGATTTGTCACTGAGGCTGCTACAGGGCAGCAGATTGGTAATGCAGAAGCTGGGAGGTCACAGACAGAGTGGCAGAAAAGCTTAATTACAGTCCTGCCACACAGCCCGAAGGTAAAGACCTGCAGTGGGGCCCAGCATTCTTTTGATATTTTGAAATGGCAGGCAAAAGCAGAGTTCACAGAAAAGTTTCAGGATAAATGGACCTCTGAGGAATGGTTCTGAAAATGAATGTAAAATTTAACTATTGCAGAAAAAAAAAAAATTGGCCTAGTTTGTGATGAGGATAAGCAGAAAGATTTTGATGAATTTGATTTAAATGGTGAATTTGATTTGCTTGATCAACTGAATTTAAATTTTGGCAAAGGCCAAAGCTTTAATTTAAATGATGGGCTGAGAGGAGTAGGACTAAAGGAAGGTTGAGATTTAGGGATGTTGACCAGACTGAAGAAAAGAATAAAAATGGGACATGAGCAGCAGAAAGGACAACTAGTGTCAACCCAGGAGAGCACAGGGATGTTGGATCTTTGTAGTCTGCACTCAGGTAAAGAAAAGAAGAAATGAAACAACAAAAATCCTTTATGTGTAACAAATCCCTTGAAAGCCCAATGGTATTACAGATTTCTTATTTAAAATTTAATCCATGTTGTGACCTTGTGACAGAAGAGGCAGCTGGCTTTCTCTCTTTGTTGGCTAAAAAGTAGTTTCTGTTTATTAAAGGAAAACTACGAAAAGGTGAAAAGGGAAACTAGGAAAAATAAGACTTTTTCTCGTCTCTCTTTTAAAATCATTCCAAAGGGATGCAGTTAGCTGGACTCTGATATCACTACAAGCACAGCCCCACTTAACTGCAGTTGCTTTTTCCATAATATGCCCAATTACTCTAACTTACCAGAGGGATATACATTGAAAGCACCTTTGACTTTTAGAAGATGCAGGTTTGATCCCTGGGTCAGAAAGATCCCCTGGAGGAAGAAATGGCAACCCGCTCCAGTATTCTTGCCTGGGAAATCCCATGGACAGAGGAGACTGGCAGGCTTCAGTCCATAGCATTGCGGAGTCAGACATGATTGAAGCAACTTAGCACATACACACACAAGCTGCAGGAAGAGAGGGAACACCAGGGTGTTGACTTTCTAATCAAAGTTCTTGCTTCAAATGATGTCAGTATGGTGTTTATATCAAATCTTTTCTTATTTTCTCATGTAGCAAAGCAGTTTGGCTAGTGGAACGGCCTTGCCTTAAGCAGCCAGTCTAAGAAGTGATTTTTGTACCTGCACTGGTTAAAAGGATCCAGTAGCCAAGGACATAATGAGCCAGGGCTGGGGAACAGGGGGTTTTACAAGTCCTAGAAGAAGGAAAATCTATAATGCTGGAATGTGCTTTGCAAGCCTTTAAATCTCAAGAGGACAGTAGACAGGTTAGATAAATTCTTTCGGTTGTTTCCAGAAAAACGCATAATGGAAACAAGCTGACAGCTCTGGAGATGCCTTAAGAGAGAACCCCAGACTAAGGGATTCCTAGAGAGAAGCTCAAATTAAGGAATTAACTTTCTGAGTTTAATCCTCATAAAAAGCAAAAAACCCTTTTATGTGACAAGGTTGAAAAACCATCTTGAATGTCTCACTAGAATATTAGGAATTTAACTGTGGAAAAAGCTTAGGAAACATGAAGGATTTGAATTAACCAACATTACAGTCTTCAGACTTTCAGGACTTTGACTAAAAGGTTAAAATTTTAGATGTTTAAAGAAACGCTGGAGAGGGAAGACGAGTAAGAGGCACAAACTATTATGTATAAGTAAGTGACAAGGACATATTGTATAGCATAGGGAATATAGCTAATATTTATAACTTTAAATGGAGTATAATCTGTAAAAATGTTGAATCACTATGTTGTATGCCTAAAACTAACATGATATAAATCAACCATACTTCAACAAGGAAGAGGGGCTTCCCTGGTGGTTCAAAGGTAAAGAATCCACCTCGAATCCACCTGCCAATGCAGGAGACGTGGGTTTGATCCCTGGTCCGGGAGGATCCCTCATGCCATGGAGCAGCTAAGCCCCTGTGTCACAGCTACTGAGCCGGTGCTCTAGAGCCTGGGAGCCACAACCACTGAGTCCATGTGCCACAACTGCTGAAGCTCGCACTCCTTAGAGCCCATGCTCTGCAACGAGGGGTCACTGCAATGAGAAGCCCACGTACCTCAACTAGAGAGCAGCCCCCACTCTCCGCAACTAAAGAAAAGCCTGCTTAGCAACGAAGACCCAGCACAGCCAAAAATAATAAAGAAAAGAAATGGTTATATCAGATACAAATTCTGCCCAGATAATATGGAACTAACATATTTTAAATCCTTGGTCTTTTTAAACTTTACCTACTGTGATACTGTAGAGTACAAATGATGCTAAACCAATAAAAATAAACCTACATTTTATTTTCCAAATGTATATAAAGCAAATAGTTTCAAGGATGTATATATATATGTGTGTGTGTGTGTGTGTGTGTGTGTGTGTGTACACATATGTATATAAACTTAGGTAATGGGATCTACATATATACATATATTTAATATACATACATACACCCTGGAGAGAGAGAGAGAGAGATATATCCCATTACTTAAGTTTTTAGCAGTTACATTTGAATCTCAAATATCCTTTATGGTCTACCTTGCAAATAACAGTCAAGAATCTATCAGGTCATCAAATTTTCATGCCAGCTTCCCCAACTACATTTATCTTAAACACTCTTGCTTGCTGATTGGGCAAAGAGCTACTTGCCAGGCTAGAAAATGTTGTGATTACAACAATTATCTTTTTGTTTAAAAATCAAATTATATAGTCGAAACATTATGATTGGATGTTTAGGGATAGAACATTAATTTATTTAACACCAAAGAGTTCAGAAGTAATGAAATAAAGTCCATCTGTTGTAGGCCCCACATTTTAAACTTACGATACTTTCAATGTTAGCTCAGCGAATGCCGCACGTTTCAGGCATATGAGTAAGATCTGAGAGCTGGCGTGAAACATTATCTTTCAAAACTTACCAATAACATTGCCCCTTAACAGCGCACAGTGGAGGATGTCCTCATTGACTCCAGAGAGCAGTCTATGTATAAATTACTTAGAAATAGGCAAAGCCAGGCAGTATGAACCCACTTAAAGATGAGGCTCAGATTTAACTAAAGAGGGAAAGTGAAAAAGTCATATAAGAAGACAGACTAGATGGCAAACAGTAGAGAAAAGCTACTTCTAATAGTGAAATCTCTTGACTAGTGAGTCTCCCTTCCCCTTTAGGTAGTTTTGGAGCAGACTTTCTAAAATTTAAAGGATAAGTAAGAGTTATTCAAGCAAAGAAGAGAGTTAGGGACACCGGGCAGCTGGAAGCATGCAAAGGCTTGGGCAGAGAGAGCAAGCAAGCAAGCAGGGCAAGTCTGGGAGCCTGTCAGTCAGTATTTCTGTATGTCTGAAATGCCAAATACGAGGAAGGGAATGGGGCCAGCTGAGCCAGCAGAGGGAAGCAGGGCTGATCCTCTGTCTAAACAAGAAATTCAGATTTGATCCTAAAGGATTTTAAGTAGGGAGATGCCGTTATGAGGAAATGCTGTATGAGCAGCAACTATTATCGTATTGCTTGATAGTATCGCACCTTTTCTCACTTAATGTTATATTCAATATAACAGAACATTCAATATAATTAAAAATTTCTAGAAATCACTTTTTTCAAATTAAATGACTGCATCATACTTCACTACTATTGTTAAGGTACTTACATTTTTTGGTATTGAAAATAATCAGTGAGTATCTTTATATATAAATTTTAGAGCTCATCTCTCATGGATTCCTTGGGAACTTCACATTAAAATCACAAGGTATGAACACTCGAGACTTCAAAAATAAATGTACCAGTTTACATTCCCATTGGGCTGTCCCATTAGCCCAGCTTCCTAGGGCTCAGCAGGACATCCCCCACTATGGGTTGATTTCATAGACCAACAATATTTATAAGTCTTGAAAAATGATGTCTCACTATAGCTAGCAGATATTGCCCACTGACCTGAAACATGCATGGCATTATTCTCTGGGCTAATATTAAAAGTATCTTAAGTTTAAAATGTGGGGTCTTGAGTGGTACCATATATGGTTTTATTACTTTTCTTCTGAATTTTTATGATGGAAATATAATTACTAATATAGTAAATATAGATTACTTACTCTTAGCCAAGAAAGATTACTTTTAATCTGCTCCTAATTGAGACATGAAAAATGGTATTATAATGTTTTGAATTTACACATCTTTCTGACTAGTGGAGATGCAGAATATCTTTTGTCCATCTCTTTACCAACTAAGAGGTGTTAATGTCTTACGTATGGATGTGTAAGTCCCTGTTACATTTGACATGAATTATTTGTTCTAAACATTTCTTCCCAGTTGACTTTCAGCCTTGTCTTGTGCAATATACAACTTTAAAACTTTTTACTATGTCACACTTTCACTCAACAAACTGACTGAACACTAGCTACATGCAAGGCAATTTTCCTGCATCATCAATGAATAAAATAGCGATCTCTGGCATGTGGTGCTTATATTGTAGACAGAGGAGACAGATAATAAATGATAAAATAAAAAGGTAAATTATATATTAGAAGATCAATACTATGGGAAAAATAGTAGAGAGCAGAAGGAATTGGGGATGGGATGGAGGGAATGTAGGTTGTAATTTTAAATACAGTGTTTAGGTCCGATTGAAAAGGTGACTTTTGAGCAAGAATTTAAAATTAAGAGTTACCATACAGATAATCAGAGGGAAGAGCACATCAGAGTGAACAGCCCGTGCAAAGGTCTAGTGGCTAGAACATGCATGAAAATCTGATCAAAGAGGTGAGAGTGAGAGAGAATGAAAGGACAAGGTAGAGAAAGATGAAGTCAGGGATATTAGTGTGTGTGTGTGTGTGTGTGTGTGTGTGTGTGTATGAGAACATGAAGGCCATTATAAAGACTTGGGTGAGATGAAGGTTCTGAGTAGAGGATGTGCTTTAGGTTTCAAAGGATTACTCTGAGTGCTGTGCTCAAAACAGAACAGTGGTAGTAGTGAAGGTGGTCTGATTCCGGATGTATTTTAAAAGTGTAGTCAACAGGATGTCAGATGAATTGGTGGTGGGGCTGAGAGAATAGGAGCAAGGCTGACTGAGGTTTTAGTCCTGAGCAACTAAACACATGGAGTTGCCACCGATTGAGAAGATGAAGACTTTAAGAAGCTTTTTTCCTGGGAATGATCCAAATATCAGTTTTGGACTAAGTTGGAGATGTCTATTAGATACCCAAGTGGAGATGGCAACTAGGCTGTTGAGTCTAGAGTTCAGGGGAGGTGTGGATTAGACATACGTATCTGGGAATGATCAGCAGAGATAGTGTTAAAAACTGTGGGGCAGTTGAGACTAATAAGGGAGTGAGACAGAGACAGGAACCAATGGCTGGAACCCACAGGCCCTCCTCCAGCCCAGGATGCCTGGAAGAGGAAAAGGGGCCAACAAGGGATATCAGGAAGGAGCAATGGTGACACCGGAGTGAGTCGAGGAATGGTGGCATCTAGGAAGCCAAGGAAAGAACATGCCACTTATGGGTCATATAAATGTGGCTTGTGAAGTGGGCTGTGGGTTTAGCAACAGGGGGTCGGTGAATAGCACCATCTGTGACTTCTTGCACTGCTTTCACATATTTGTAAATTTAAAAAATATATTTCAACTTGTATATATTGGTGAAATACATTACATATTATTTTCACACTTAATTTTTCTAACATCATCCACTGATTATAATAACCCATTTATTCACTATGAGCTTGTTAGTCTAACTTCTGATGAGCAAAGATCCATATTTCTCCACCTGTGAGCATTCTGGACTCATTTACATAAACTGAGTGAATGGGATTGTGGAACAAACATGCGATTTTTAAATGTTACATTTAAACTGATTATAACGGCAAAGCCTTGAGATTGTTGTAAATTATGACTGACTTTAGCTTTGTTCACTTCATGCATAGGGACAGTCACACTTTTACTAAGCAACCCAGAAATTGTTACCTTCTGATCAAAAGTGTACTTTCCTCCATGGAAGTGTAGAGAAAGAGAGCAAGCATGGAAATGAAATCCTTACTTTTGTTACTGAAAATTTCCCTTATTTGATCTTCAGGAGAAAATGCTCAAGAACAACTCTGCAATGATTCATACACAGTGCTTAGAGGACATCTTACTTCCAATATTCTAAGAAGTTTATTTTTTAAGGACAAATTTTAAAGTAAAATTTGATGTCATAATTTCAAATAATTATTTCATTTTGTTTTGTGTATTTATTTGCAGGCAACTCAAATAGAAAAAGCAAAGCCCCCCGTTCAAATGCAGCATCAAATTCAACAAATGAAACATTCTATGAGGCTGATGATATAATTCAAGAAAAAACAATGGATACGACACAAATCAACACTGCTTATTGTTAAAAATCCTGTGTTGTAAAAGCTCACTGGAGAGATGGAGCAAAAAAATAAAGAGTGCACTTCAAATACAGTTTGTAATAATACTTTTCAAAACTTTGCACACACAAAGCCAGACACAGTTGCAGGTTTGATCATTCAGTTAATTTATTAAATATCCACTAGGTTTCTGATACATTGCCATGTGAGTAAGTTTACTTTTATTTGCTAATTAACGTGTTTCTACATTACATGAAATTATGCTAACATTTCAGGAGAAATTATAGAATTTATCAGTAACACAGATTAGCACACCTATGTCAGTGAGGAACAATGAGAAGTTCATGTCACATTACCAGCATTTCACACGTTTCTCATTCTTGGAGGCAGTTATTTTCATAAGAGATGGTACTGGATAAGCTAAATCTCAGATAGGTGGCATTATGAACGAGAAATGGCATGTTCTTAAGTCTCTTAGAAATCAACCCATGCCTTTTTTAGAGGGTTTGCTGAGCACACAATGTATTATTGCCTTTATAAAAACTAACATTAGATAACAAAATATATCATGTATAACCTGCATGATAAATATCTTCTGTATACCAAGGGGTAATCATAACAAAAATCCTTCACTGATAAAGTTCCTAAGGAATTTCTAGAATGAAAGTTATAAAGCAAACAAGTTACTTCTCTGGTCCCACCTAAGTCTACTGCAGTAACACCATTTAGACATCTAGAAATAAAACTACAGTTTCTGCAAATTAAACCTGCCTTAAAAGATTTTTATTCATAAACATGGTTTCTATTATAAGAATGGAGACCTGGTCCTATAATGGAATTCAATAGGAAAAAAAAAGAATTAATTTTAAGCTGGCTCTGCTAAACATATCCACTGTGTTGTACCAAGTTTCTGTAGCTGGAAGACTAGCCTTTCAAGATGTGCCAAATACACTCTGATCTGTTAGGGTAGGGGGCGGGTAAGGAATGCTTTATTCCTCTCTGGCATGCAAAGCTCAGGGCTACAAACTTTTGATCATTAGCCTGTCAAAATTTCTACCAAGAGTTGGGAATTCTAGCACTGTCCAGTAGAGGTTTTTATGTGATGATGGAAATGTTCCTTCTGTATCTGTCTTGTCTGGCAAGGTAGCCACCAGCCATATGTGGCCACTGGGCCCTTGAAATGTGGCTCGTGCAACTGAAGAAATACGTTTTCATTTACTTAATCTACATTTCAGCAGCCACGTGTGGCTAAGTTGACAGCGTAATTCCAGGGCATTATTGCAACATCCTGCTGCCTGTGTTGTGTTTCCAATTCAACAGGAAAACAGTTTTACCAATGTTTAAATATTAAAATTGCTTAGAGTGTGTGAGATGTCTGAAAGTTGAAACATCTCCACTACAAAAATGACATATTTTATGTGGTTATAAAACCAAAGAATTTTCATTTATTTTTTGAGAAAACACATAAAGCGTTTGTGGGTAGTTCTTGATCTCAGATCCAGCTTTGATGGAAAAAAAAAAAAAAATCCCAGACAATTGGCTATCTTGATACACAGATAAAAATAGTTATATTACTAATCAGATGTTGCCTCAGGTGAAAATCTCAGTTGAGAAAGTTAGTTAAGGCGCTGGTTAGTCTACTTTTGTTGCTTAAGGGCAAGAGCAGAGGCCATAAAGAGTAAGAAGCAGGAAACTTAAGAGACGGGCAGGCCAGCAAAATCCTCCTGATTCCCCAGACTTTCGGAAAGGCAAGCTGGGGTTGGGCATGCATCGTGGGTTATGCTCTCAGGGAGGCAACCCAGTTCTCTGGCACTCTGCAAAATTTTGGAGGAGTTAGGAGGAGATAAATGAGGTCTGAAGACCCTGGGCTCTGCAAGTGAAAGTATCATTTAGTGGACGTAAAAAATCCCTACTATTCTCGGATGCCAACTGCCTGGGAAAAACCAAGTCTCAGTACTCGTATCAGCTGCAGTCTGTGGAGCACTCCCTGCTGAGCCAGGGAGCCTGCGGGAGAGCAACAGGGCTCACTGAGTGGACCAACTATGTGTGACACTGTGACTTTGAAGCAGCTGTGCTTCATAATATTCACAATATTGAGACAAAATATTAAAAGAAGGCTTACTGAATTATGATAGTGTGTACATTGAAAAATACATTTTAAATGATTTATTTTGACCAAAAATACTAACATTATGACAGTCAGAAATAACCTAAAATAAAACTAAAAGCAAAGCATTCCAAATTATGTACATATGCATGTAATTCTGGGAATGGGTGTGATAAAGAAGACAGTAGCTTTTTAGAAAACTTAAGTTACTACAGCTTTTAGAAATAATCAGAACTTAGAAAAGTGGGCCTAACAGAAAATCAAATTTTCAAATTATTCTTTATGTGGGCTTCTGATGAAAGCAAGTTCATCCTTTAAAAACTGGGAATTGGATTATGAAATGGATGGAACTAAACCCCAATAAAAGTCACTTCTTTCCTTGTTCGTTGTTCAGTCACTAAGTTGCATCTGACTCTTTGCAACCCCAGGGACTGTAGCATTTTTTTCTTAAAACTCGCCGGTGGGGTCTCTTGCTTACAGATAAAGTCTAAGCTCCCAAACATGGAGCATAAAACCTCTTTCTCTTGTACCTAAGAACCTAGAATGGTGGTCTTGATTCTTACCACTCCTGTCCTACAAAAGGCTTGTAATTCTTGACACACACACCCCAGCCTTGTCTACTGTGGGCTTTGTTCACAGTACTCACTCTGTCAGGAATTGCTCTAACTCCCACTCTCATCCTCAATCAAAATGTACTTCAGGCATTACTTTTTCTAGGCAGCTTCTTCTAACTTTTCCAGACTCTTACGTACTCCTTGAAGTCTTCCAATTACTGCAGTTTGTACCTAATGATGAGTTTGCTGATTACCCTACCAACTAACCTCTGAATTCCTTTCAGAGAAGCAAATGTGTCTTATTAATCTCTGTATCCCTAGTTATTTAACATAGTGCTTGCCATGCTAAGTTCTCAATAAATGTTTACTGAAGAAAGGACTCAACGGCATTTATCTAGACTATTAATGGTAACTCATCAATCTAGTTTAAGGTAACCTAAGGCATGTAATTTGAGAGGCTCATAAATACAGATACATACAGTTGTTTTACTTATTGATGTTTTAGCCTCAAAGAACCAAAGATGTAAACAGATACATATTCTGTGACAAACTGGGGATCTCTCTGAGAGGTTTTAGCCAACAGATGATATGGAGAAAAGAAACAGGGAACTGGGTAGGGTGTAGGTCCATCAGCTCAAAAGCAATAGTCTCAAAATGTTCAGATAATCGGGTTACAGATACAAATCTAAAAATAAATTCTGTCTGCGTCTAGTGAAAATGACATACACTGAGCGGTAAGGATGTGAACCAAATGGCAATTATCTGCTTCGAGAAGTGACATGTGTTTACCAGCTATATTAATAAATTCAACCTTTACCACTACAGAATGCTACCTGCTTATCTGCGGCCATTTCTAAATGAATATAATAATTTATATTCCTAAATGAATATAATTTCTAAAGTATTATTATTTGAATTTTACTAAAACATTGATAATCATATATGTTAAGGATTACAAGGGATCTCAGAGATAATTCGGTACAGTATTTTATAGATGAAAGACATCAAAGCCCAGAGAAGGTAAATGACTTTGTTGAAGGTCATGCAGGTAGTCAGAATGACGAGGATTTTTGGATTTTTTACTACCAAGTTCAATTTTCCTTATGCTACACACTGCCTGAGAGGAAATGTCACTAATTTACTCCTACAATATATTAGTGAGATTTACATCCAATCCTAATAACAATAACAAGATCACTTTAGTAGAAATTATTTTAGTAAAAACAAATGTATTTTATTCAGGTGAGATCTTTCATAAACTATTCTCATACTATGGGAAATTTAAGCAAGAACTATTCCAAGATTTTTTTCTGGGAGGAAAAAAATTACACATTAAAATCTTTTAATTTGCAAACTCTAGTAGTTAATGAAGGCCAAATTTTATACAACTCTCCTGAGCCACTGAACATGCCACCATTCAAAAAACAAATCTGACAAGCCAATTTATTGTCTCTACAATTAACAGAAATAAAACTTATAAATAACTGGATTGACTCTGTGTCACTACAATAATCACTTATAACCACATTACACACTCAATACAATGAGACCATCTAGAAAGTGCATGTAGCACTTTCTAATCATCTTTTTAAAGATGGAATTTTTTTTTTAACTTTTTTTATTCTGATAACCAAAGGACTGTATTTTCATAAAGTACTGGTTTTAAAAATAAACTACAGCAAAGGCAAAACAAACCCTTAAGAACCTAACAGCTCTGTGTTTCTCTCTGAATAACTGACTAACACATTTAAACAAGTGGAGGTCTTTTAAAGGCGGCTACTGGACTGAGCTGGGTTATATAAAAGCTTCCAGTGCCACAGCATCCATAGCTGCAATGCTAGAACAGGGATGTGGACGCAGCTTCCCTAGAGTCTGCGCCTGGTAAGCACATGCTCAGAGGAGCTATGAGGCTCTCCCAGGCTTACTGAGGTCATGCCAACTAGGGCTGCTGGGTGAAGGAAGAGTCAGCACACCTTTCCAGCCTGGGAGGTTATGTATACTTACCTGATTTCATCATTATGAATACACCTACAGCCACGTATGTAGGCTACCAATTTGCAACTGCACCACAGTGAGGTACTCGGCAATCTTTGGTGCTGTGCCATGATAACTAGCTGACTTTCGATGCTGCTACAATAAAAAGTATTTAACTTATAGGATGTAAGGGATATTGGAGTATTTGGCAAAGTAAGTAACACTGATCATTGTGAAATTAAAAAAATGTAGAAACATTTAAACCTACTACTATGTATCTGACAATGCTGACTCATACAAAATTTTCATTATTATATAAAAGCTTTCATGATGTAACTCCCTGGCTCTTAAATTTTAAAAAGTACAGAATAAAATTCTTAATCCTAAATTTTTGTCACTGCTCCTGAGATTTATGACTTAAGTAAGAGAAACACCCCAAACTGGTCATATTATGAAATCATAAATTCAATGGAAACCTGCTTCAAAACTACAAATTATTTCAGACAAATAAATATATATGTTCACATTTATAAAAAATTTCCACATTACTCATAGAAACAAGCTTCATAAAATTTATATACTGAATACAATAAAAATCAGTTCTAATGAAGATTTAGCTGTTGTCCTTCTAAATAAAAAACTCTGTGTTTGAGGTATTTCTTTAAGACATGCCAATATGGCACATTTGTAAAACAACCCAGGAGTCTGTCCTAAAAATCCTGCCCAACACAGCATCATCTCTACCAGACTTACAAATAGGTTGAACTAGACTTGTCTTTTTAAACAAGGAAGAAATATTTTGTTACAAAAACGAAGGAGGCAGGTACTAGAAACTCTGCATCTCAGAAAACAGTGAAATTTTGTTATAAATATTTTCATTATCATATTCCTGCTGACACCATCCATTGAAAAAGTTCTAGTCAAGACCAATAGAGCAGCTTCATCTCCTATGACATCCAAAAAAAAAAAAAAATCCAAGTGAAGAATTTCATTATCTTAATAGTAATATATTATCATAGGATATAAAGCTTTTAAAATTTTCCGTGTCAAGCCTACCACACTTTATCACTGGAAGATAACCACTTAATCCAGCAATATTCATTTACTGCTAGGTAGATTGCCTGTGTTGACTGTAGTAAAGCAATTTACAATCAGCTTATGAAGTAATAACATTAACACAGAAAAGAATACCAAAAATGATGAGTTTTGTTGCACAGATATCCATACTTGGGGCATGGCTATCAAGTAATTAGACTGATTCAATACTCTATAATCATAGCACATTAAAATATTGTCAGACAATAATGGTCCTATATATGAAAAAACGTCTATATGGAAATGGCTGTGATTTATTGCAAAGCATAATTATATGGCAAATTTCAAAGAAGGTGAAATAATTTTCAAAATTAAATTTTTAAATTTAATAGCTCAGGCCAGTCTCAGTTACTTTTTGGAGATTTCAGAACTGTTAGGGGCAGAGGAATGCTTTTCCTTTTTTCTCTTCTTTTTGTCCTTTTTGTGATGCTTCCCCTTTTTTGACTTACTCTTTTTCTCCTTTTTCTTTTCTTTCTTCTGGTATTTTTGCTTCTTTTGTTTTGAAGTGTCCTCTTCAGTGGAACTAGATGAATAAGACCTACGGGTAATAGTACATACTGACTGATAACTGTATTTATGGCTGATGGGTGCATTTAAATGGAATCTGAACTGCTTTGAATCCTTCTTGGAACAAGGTGAGAGTATAGAGAAACTCAAATGTGCCTTTTATATCTGTATGCTCTTAAAATACTGTAATCAGAATTTTTGCCACTTAGCCAGAGAAACTAACAAAATAAATATCTCTATTCTGCTCAATTCCAGGTATGAGTTTTAAATTCAGCAAGGATGAAAAAATTTTTCTGTGATTTTCAGTTTCTCATCCTGTGTACCTTCAGTGTACCCTTCAAAAGCTTTCTTATAAGGCAAAGAAAGGCATTTTATACACTCATTATATACACAATTCACTGTGTATACAATAATTTGTTAGTTTATTCTCTTAGAAGAGCCACAAAGAATGCAGTAATATAAAAAGAGCCATAATTGTACCTCCATATAAATATATGAAAGCTGAAAATCGGCAAAATAAAAGCACTTCTGTTATTTCTTTTTTATTTTTCAAGTTAAAGTACTTGATTCTTTTATACACAGAGTGATACAGATGAACAGTTGCATTCCATAATAATTTTCAGTAGTCACAAAAGGATACTTTTAAATGTATAATCTAAATAAATGAGAATGATTTACCCAAACCCCAAATAAGTAGAACAAAACAGAAACTGAGTTAATTTATAATAAAAAAAGGTATCTCAGAGTTAGATGGGTGATCTAAACATGAGAAGTTACAACTCAAACTAAGAAAACCTGACAGAAACACACAGGAGAAGGAAAAGTAAACCCAGGAGCCCACGAGGTTGCGTCTGTAGAGAGACTCGCTGTGCGAATTCCTTGGCTGCCTCCCTGGATCAGGGACCCCGAGTCTCGGGGTTTCTGTAACAGTGTGTTCCTTCCTTTTCATTGTTTGCCCTCTCAGACTCTGGCTCTCCTGAGCCTAGTTTCTCATGCGTTCTCTTGCACTCTCTTCAGTCCTGGTTTTCTCAGCTCTTGCCTGCTTTCCTGTTTTCAAGGCCTTCTTGACCTCTACATTCTGACCAGAGCTGCTTCTTTGCCTATACTTTTTTCTTTGCCTTTTTGGACTTGGATTCTCTTTTTTAAGGCAGAATGTTAAACTTTAACATAGCAACTACATTAAGTGGCATTATCTTCGCTAAAAGTGTACTTAGAAAAGTTCTTTTAATTCTGGGCTGTGTCTGAATGGGGTCTGCAACTGAGCTACAGAATCAGTATATGAAAATTTGGAAGAAAATAGAAAATCTCACTTTTCCTACAAGGAATCCATTATCTTGTGCTAGTGCAAATAACACAACAATATACTAATCAGACTACATTATACACTGAGCTCCACCTTCCTTCATTAGTTCTTGCATTGGACACTGTTATTTAACTCAACACCTGAAAGTGAGTTAACTTCCAATATGTATAATAGCTGAGGTGTTAGAGCTTATATATTCCATGCTCCACAAAAACTACAGAGATAACACCTGACATGCAGAACCTACTCTATCAGAGAACTTAGGCCCAAGCTAGATATTACTACCTGCTAAATACCTTAAATAGTGCCTATATGTACATGCTTATTCTGGTATAAATGAAAGTGCACTCATGAACCAAGGAAGAAGTTGCCTCTTAAGTCTTTGGATCAATTTCTTTACCCAGTTGCTGTTGAAAGAGTTGACAGTAAAAAAAAAAAAAATCATAGGTAGTTAAGAATTCTGAAAGACCTGAAGGAATTTTTAGCATGACAAATAGGTACACAAATCCAATTAACTAATGAATTAATTAATTTCATTAATTAATGATATTCTGAGAATACTGATATTTAAGCCCCAACTTCATATATATGAGGACAAAATGTGTATGTGAAGAATTTCAACATATGTCCAAATTAAAACTTGACTAATGTTCCATAATTTAAAAATTCTAGAACACAAATAGAATACATAAAAGAAGCAGGTGGGGCTATTATTTATCTATATCTTAATTTGCTCCAAAAAAGAAAATTTAAGGTATCTTGAGTGCTGACTCTATTTTTGAATCCTGACATGAAGGATTTTGTTATTTTACTGAAACAACCAAACTCTCATTAATATTAAATTAACTAGACTGTAATGTGAAAAATAAAATTTTTTAATCCATCCTATATTCAGTCCTATTTTTTTAAAGAAAATGTTTAAAAAATACCTCTTCCTTTTTTTTTTCAACTTGATTTTCTCTTTGCTTTTTGCTTTTTTCTTTTCCTCTTCTTCATTAATTCCTGCGTGTTGAGGGGAAAGAATCAGGTCACCATCAGTTTATATATTATTGTGGTATGTAAGCATTGTTTTTAAAAAATTGGGGTACAGCTGCTTTACAATGTTGTACAACAAAGTGAATTAGCTATATGTATACATACATCGCCTTCCTCTCGCCACCACTCATCCCACCCTACCCACTGAGGCCACCACAGAACATTGAGGTTGAGCACCCTGCGCTGTATAACAGCTTCCCAGTAGCTGTCTGTTTTACACACGGCAGTGCACATTTGGCAATTTCAATCTTCCAATTCACCCCACTCTCTCCTCTTCCTTTGTGCCCCTGTCTATTCTCCACATCTGTGTCTATTCCTGTCCTGTAAATAGGTTCATCGGTTCATTTTTCTAGATTCCACATATCTCCTTTAATATATGATATTAATATTTTATACATTTAAAAATTTTGGTTGTTGGTTGGTGAATTTCACTGGTCAGGATCTGCACTTTTCTTGTAACAATGTCCCCTTTCTTGATTATTTTTACTCATTAAAAATCTAATAAAAACACTATGTTTTTAATAAAAATTTCAAATCAACTACGTATATTTACTAAAAACTTCAAGTATTTCATTTCTAATTCCTAATCAATGTTGACAGTTTGGTGGGTACTATTTCAGGCCTTAAGAAATGAAACAACACAATCATGTATAATTTAAAAAAATTTTCCTTTTCAAGCAAAATTAGGATCACAAAATCCTAGGGTAATGGGACAATAACCACTAATATTTATGTTGTCAGTATCTAGGACGGAGAGAATACACACTATTTTCTAGCTTGATTTTTAAATACACAATTTGGTGTGTATTCTTCTAGGCTTTCTCTATACATAACTAAATTCAAACATACATTCACATATACAAATAAAGTTACATGTAAGTCTCAAGTTTTTTCTCATTTGAAAAATGTAGCATATATAATATTTTTCAACTTACTTATTTCACTTAACACTTTTAAAAATATTCATTTATTCTAGCACTATTTGCTGAAAAGACTTTTTCTACACAGAATTGCCTTTTCACCTTTGTAAAAAATCAGTTGAACTGCTTCTAGGAAGATGAAGTAGACATATTTTTCCTATTCCTCTCATTAAGTATAACTACACATCCCAGACATAACAAAAACAAGCATAAGACTGACAGGTGAAAAGGCAGACACTAGCTAGGGTTCTTGTATAATCTAGAAAATGACCCAGTACTGAGTTCCCTGAAATGTCTTTTTGCTTCATACAGCACAGACTTAAGAACTACAAAGCTGGCAACCTGGCAATGTCAACAGGTGGAGACAAAAACGCCCCACCAAGAATCTGCTCCTTCTAGTCAAGGACCAAAAAAGAGACAGCATAGTGACAGGAAGCTTTTAGATAATAATTGCCATTCTCCAGGCAAACACCACAGAAAAAAATGTGGCACCACCCACATCATCAAAGGCTGAGTGGAAAACACAGACTTCCTCCCTTGTGAGGCTGTGATACCAAACATTCAAAGGATTAATACAAATTTTATATAATCTTATCTAACAAACAGAAGAGAATGAAACCTTTCTCAATATTCTACAAAGCTAAGGTTACTCTGATGCCAAAATCATATTAAAATAGTACAAAATTAGAAAAAAAGACTAACATCTCTCATGAACATGGATATAAATAACTGTTAACAAAAGATTAACAAAGAGAATTCAGTATTTAATATTTAAAAAGAAATTATACACCATGACCAAATGTCACTTATTCAAGGTATGCTAGGCTGATTGAATATTCAAAAATCAATTAATGTAATCTACTATATTAATTCTGAAAGAGATGGGAATACCAGACCACCCGACCTGCCTCTTGAGAAACCTATATGCAGGTCAGGAAGCAAAAGTTTGAACTGGATATGGAACAACAGACTGGTTCCAAATAGGAAAAGGAGTACGTCAAGGCTGTATATTGTCACCCTGCTTATTTAACTTATATGCAGAGTACATCATGAGAAACGCTGGGCTGGAAGAAGCACAAGCTGGAATCAAGATTGCCAGGAGAACTATCAATAACCTCAGATATGCAGATGACACCACCCTTATGACAGAAAGTGAAGAGGAACTAAAAAGCCTCTTGATGAAAGTGAAAAAGGTGAGTGAAAAAGTTGGCTTAAAGCTCAACATTCAGAAAACGAAGATCATGGCATCTGGTCCCATCACTTCATGGGAAATAGATGGGGCAACAGTGGAAACAGTGCCAGACTTTATTTTTTGGGGCTCCAAAATCACTGCAGATGGTGACTGCAGCCATGAAATTAAAAGACGCTTACCTCTTGGAAGGAAAGTTATGACCAACCTAGATAGCATATTAAAAAGCAGAGATATTATTTTGCCAACAAAGGTCTGTCTAGTCAAAGCTATGGTTTTTCCAGTGGTCATGTATGGACGTGAAAGTTGGACTGTGAAGAAAGCTGAGTGCCGACAAATTGATGCTTTTGAACTGTGGTGTTGGAGAAGACTCTTGAGAGTCCCTTGGACTGCAAGGAGATCCAACCAGTCCATTCTAAAGGAGACCAGTCCTGGGTGTTCATTGGAAGGAGTGATGCTGTGGCTGAAACTCCAATACTTTGGCCACCTCATGCGAAGAGCTAACTCATTGGAACAGACTCTGATGCCGGGAGGGATTGGGGGCGGGAGGAGAAGGGGATGACAGAGGATGAAATGGCTGGATGGCATCACCCACTCGATGCACATGAGTTTGGGTGAACTCCGGGAGCTGGTGATGGACAGGGAGGGAGGCCTGCTGTGCTGTGATTCATGGGGTCGCAAAGAGTCAGACACGACTGAGCGACTGAACTGAACCGTATTAACAGGTTAAAGAAAAACTGTAGGATCCTATCAACTGATACAGAAAATGCATATGGCAAAATCTGACACCCATTATGATAAAAACTCTTTCAAAATAGGAATAGAGGGATACTTCCTCAACTTGATAAAGAGTGACTACAGAAAAACTGACAGCTAACTGCTAAGGTTTGAACATTTCTGTCCCCTAGGGTTGGAATCCAGGTAAGAATTCATCTCTCACTGCTCTTTCTCAATATAGTACTATAAGTTCTAGCCACAACAATAAGCCCAACAATAAGTCAAGAAAGGGAAATAAAAGGCTTACAAATCAGAATGGAAGAAGTACAACCGTTCTGATATGCAGATGACATGATGGTTGACATAGAAAATTTCAAGGAATCTGCCAAACACTCCTAGAAATAATCAGTGAGTTCAACAAGGATAAAAGATAAACATACACAAATAAACTGCATTTCTATATACTCGTAATGGACATGCAGAGAATGAAAAAAAAAATCATTTACAATTTTTCAAAAAAGAAATATTTATATATATAAATCTAATAAAACATGTAGGATTTATATGCTGAAAACTGAACAGTGATAAGAAAAGAAATCAAAGATCTAAATAATTACAGAGACACATTATATTTGTGGGTTGGAATCCTCAACACAGTGAAGGTGTCAATTTTCCCCAAATTGATAAACATGCTTAATGCAATGAGTATCAAAATCCCAGCAAGATTCTTTGCACATAAAAACATTATTCAAAATTTTTATGGAAAGGAAAAGAAACTAGAATAGTTGCAATAATTTTGAAAAAGAATAAAGTAGAAATCTCAGTCCCACCAACTTTAGCTATATTAATCAAGAATGGGTGGAGGGATAGACACACAGATCAATGGAGCATTATAGACAATTCAGAAACAAACCCACACAAACATGATCAACTATTTTTGGCAAAAGCAAAAAATTCAATGAAGGAAAGGCAGCCTTTCAATGAACAGTGCTGGAACAATTATTTATTCTTAAACAAAATACTAAGTGCTCTAAGTTTCATATCTTATATAATAATCAATTCAAATGGATGAAGGACTTAATGTAAAATATAAAACTATAAAAATTTAGAAAAAAGTAAAGGAGAACAAGAGATAGGTAAAATGTTACACTTGAAAGCAAAGCATAATCTATGAGGAAAACTTAATAAATTGGACTTTATAAAAATTAAAATCTATTGCTCTGTGAAACATCTATTAAGAAGATGAAAAGACAAGCTACATATTGGGATAAAATATTTGTAAACCAGGCATCTAACAAAGGACTTATATAAGTACACTAAAAACTATTTGCTTTCTCCTGGCTATTTTAATTGTATTATATCATTAAAAAAAAAACTTACAATATTCAAGAGAGTGGGAATAAGATCTCTCTAGCTCTAAGGACTAAGAAAGAATTCAAGGAGCCCCTAGGATTATCTAAAGGGTGTTGGTCAAGAATGCACTCAGTCACTCACACTGAGAACTTACCCTTTCAGAGGCTTTGAACATCATCATCAAATTATCAATGGAACTAACCACCACAGATTCTACACTCCCTTCCTCTGTGTGCTTCAGACCCCAATCTATGGTTTATTTGGGTAGGGGTTACTGGGATTCCTTTTCACTGTTCATATAAGAAGGCTTTCTTATCTCTCCTTGCTATTTTCTGGAACTCTGCATTCAGTTATGTATATCTTTTCCTTTCACCTCTCTTGTTTTCTCAGCTATTTGTAAGGCCTCCTCAGACAACCACTTTGACTTCTTGCATTTCTCTTTCTTGGGGATGGTTTTGGTCACCACCTCCTGTACAGCATATGAACCTCTGTCCATAGTTCTTCAGGCACTCCATCTACCAGACCTAATCCCTTGAATCTATCTGTCACCTCCACTGTATAATTGTAAGAGATTTGATGCATGTATGTATGGTTTTAGAAAAGGCAGAGGAACCAGAGATCAAATTGCCAACATTCGCTGGATCATGGAAAAAGCAAGAGAGTTCCAGAAAAACATCTATTTCTGCTTTATTGACTATACCAAAGCCTTTGACTCTGTGGATCACAATAAACTGTGGAAAATTCTGAAAGAGATGGGAATACTAGACCACCTGATCTGCCTCTGGAGAAACCTATATGCAGGTCAGGAAGCAAAAGTTAGAACTGGACATGGAACAACAGACTGGTTCCAAATAGGAAAAGGAGTCCGAAAGGCTGTATATTGTCACCCTGCTTATTTACCTTATATGCAGAGTACATCATGAGAAACGCTGGGCTGGAAGAAGCACCAGCTGGAATCAAGATTGCCGGGAAAAATAACAATAACCTCAGATATGCAGATGACACCACCCTTATGACAGAAAGTGAAGAGGAACTAAAAAGCCTCTTGATGAAAGTGAAAGTGGAGAGTGAAAAAGTTGGCTTAAAGCTCAACATTCAGAAAATGAAGATCATGGCATCTGGTCCCATCACTTCATGGGAAATAGATGGGGAAACAGTGTCAGACTTTATTTTTTGGGGCTCCAAAATCACTGCAGATGGTGACTGCAGCCATGAAATTAAAAGACGCTTGCTTACTCCTTGGAAGGAAAGTTATGACCAACCTAGACAGCATATTCAAAAGCAGAGACATTACTTTGCCAACAAAGGGTTCATCTAGTCAAGGTTATGGTTTTTCCAGTGGTCATGTATGGATGTGAAAGTTGGACTGTGAAGAAAGCTGAGTGCCGAAGAAGTGATGCTTTAGAACTGTGATGTTGGAGAAGACTCTTGAGAGTCCCTTGGACTGCAAGGAGATCCAACCAGTCCATTCTGAAGATGAGCCCTGGGATTTCTTTGGAAGGAATGATGCTAAAGCTGAAACTCCAGTACTTTGGCCATCTCATGCGAAGAGTTGACTCATTGGAAAAGACGCTCATGCTGGGAGGAATTGGGGGCAGGAGGAGAAGAGGACGACAGAGGATGAGATGGCTGGATGGCATCACTGACTTGATGGACGTGAGTCTGAGTGAACTCCGGGAGTTGGTGATGGACAGGGAGGCCTGGCGTGCTGCGATTCATGGGGTTGCAAAGAGTCGGACACAACTGAGTGACTGAACTGAACTAATGTATGTCGTATCTGAACGGTCTAGTGGGTTCCCCTACTTTCTTCAATTTAAGTCTGAATTTTGCAATCAGGAGCTCATGATCTGAGCCATAGTCAGCTCCAGGTCTTATTTCTGCTGACTGTATAGAGCTTCTCCGTCTTAGGCTGCAAAGAAAATAATCAATATAATCAATCTGATTTTGGTAATGACCATCTGGTGATGTCCATGTGTAGAGCTGTCTCTTGTGTTGTTGGAAGAGGGTGTCTGTTATGACAGGTATGTTCTCTTGGCAAAACTCTGTTAGCCTTTGCCCTGTTTCATTTTGTACTCCAAGACCAGATTTGCCTGTTACTCCAGATATCTCTCGACTTCCCACTTTTGCATTCTAATCCCCTATGCTGAAAAGGACATGTTTTTTTCGGTGTATATTGTCACTCTGCTTATTTAACTTATGCAGAGTACATCATGTGAAATGCAGGGCTGATGACTCACAAGTTGGAATCAAGATTGCTGGGAGAAACATCAAACCTCAAATATGCAGATGATACCACTAATAGCGGAAAGCAAAGAGGAACTGGAGCACCTCTTGATGAGAGTGAAAGAAGACAGTGAAAACTCAACATTCAAAACACTAAGATCACGACTTCATGGCAAACAGATTGGAAAAAGTGGAAACAATGATAGATTTTGTTTTCTTGGGCTCCAAAATCACTGGAGATGGTGACTGCAGCCATGAAATTTAAAGAGGCTTACTCCTCAGAAGAAAAGCCATGACAAACCTAGGCAGCATATTAAAAATCAGAGATATCACTTTGCTGACAAAGGTCCATACAGTCAAAATTATGGTTTTTCCAGCAGTCATGTACGGATGTGAGACGTGGACCATAAAGAAGGCTGAGCACCAAAGAACTGATGCTTTCAAAACATGGTGTTGGAGAAAACTCTCGAGAGTCCCCTAGAGAGCAGGAGATCAAACCAGTCAGTCTTTAAAGGAAATCAACCTTGAATATTCATTGGAAGGGCTGAAGCTGAAGCTCCAATACTTTGGCCCCCTCATGCGAAGAGCTGACTCATTGGAAAAGACCCTAATGCTGGGAAAGAGTGAGGAGGGCAAAAGGAGACGGGAGTGGCAGAGAATTAGATGGTTAGATAACATCACTGATTCAATGGACATGAGTTTGGGCAAACTCTAGGAGGTACTGAAAGACAGGGAAGCCTGGCATGCTGCAGTCCATGGGATAGCAAAGAGCTGGACATGACTTAGCAACTGAAGAACAACACTGGGATCCCATTTGGTGATCACGAAATAAATATGGGTCCCTTCTTTGCGTATGTGTTAGTCGCTCGGTTGTGACCAACCCTTTGTGATCCCATGGACTGTAGTGCACCAGGTTCTTCTGTTTATGGCTTTCTCCAGGAAAGAATACAGGATTGGGTAGCCACTCCCTTCTCCAGGGGATCATCCCAATCCAGGGATCGAACCCGGGTCTCCAGCATTGCTGGTGGATTCTTTACCTGAGCCGTCAGGGAAGCCCTACTACACTGGAGTGGGCAGCCATTCCCTTCTCCAGGGGATCTTCTTGACCTGGGGATCGAACCTGGGCCTGCCTCATTGCAGGCAGATTCTTTACCATCTGAGCCAGAAAGCTGATGCTAATAATGAAGCTTCACCAACTACTCTCTGTCCTGGAGGCTATTATATGGTACTTCCTCCCCTTTCTCCCAGAGTGGACCTGTCCCTGGTCTTCTGATTGAAAAATCACCTCTAGAACAAACCACTATTCATGATGGAAGTGTAGTTTATCCTTCAAGATTGATGTGATAAAGGACAAAAAGGTCAAGAACCAACAGACTGGATGATATCTGAGGTAGGAGAGCAGCACATTGTAATAAAAATACTACAGGACAAGTAGGCAAGAAACCTGGATCATGGCAAGAACTGTTGGCTCTACTGTGACCGGTGAGTGATTTTGGAAAGTCACCTGTTTTCATTTTCTTTTTCTACAAAACTAGGTTTTTAAATTATTTGTTCTAAAGATTCTTCCTAATTCTAAACTCTTATGCATTTGTCTTTTTAAAAATAGGGCAGTATAGGTGAAAGGGATAGAAAGTATCCTTGTGGGATTAAGGATCTTAGGCTTTCTCTCCTAGAATCTTCTGTTGTGCTCCTATGTGGCTTGACTACTCTCCCTTTTGGTGCAGCTGTCCTTCTGGAATATCTCCTTACCAGCATGCTACAAATTTCCCTTCTTTTCTATTCCCTACATTCCTGTCTTCCTTTATTTAGTGTATTCCCTTACATTGGTAGAACACTTATTCCAGAGGTTTTCTGAGAAAGAGTGACAAGTAAATTGTTTTTTGAGACTTGAATGTCTGACAATATCTTTACTGTACTTTCACATTTGATTAAGAATTTGGTTGGGTATATTATCCTAACTTGGATATAACTTTTCTTCAACAATTGAAAGCATGATCCACATTCTACTAGCTTCCAATATTGGTTTAGAGACGTACACAACTATTCTGACTCCTGATTCTTCACCTGTGACCTGCCTTATTCTCAAATCTGGAAGTCTGGATTATATCTTTCGGTTTCTAGCATACATTTAAGTTTCATTATAGTGTACCTTTCTGTGGGATATTTTTAACACTGTGCCTGGTACTTGTTAAACCTTTTCATCTGGAAATTATTTCTTCTCTTTCTGGGATTCATTTGAATGAAGTATTTTCAAGAATGACCCTTCAATTGTTCTATCTTTTTTCTCTCAGTTTGCTCTTCTTTGTTTTTTCCAACTTTACCTTCCAACTCTATCAAGTTTTCCATCTTAATTTTTAATTTTCAAAAGCCCTTTTGCTGGTTTTATTCATATTCATGCATGCTATATCTTATCTTTGTATGAAACTAAATATTTATTATTCTGCTAAGTTTTCTCCCTCTACAGATTGTATTTCTCAAGTTGATTTTTTATTTGTGTTTTGGAATCTATACTTCATGTGAGAATCCTTCTGCAGAAATTTAGCACTCCTCACTGTCTAAAAAGCTGACCGGAAGCTTTTAGCAAGCAAAACTTGGAAGACCAGACTTCACTGGCCATCTGGTGAGATCTTGTCTTTGAAGGATCCCTAATGTCAATATCCTTCTTTCTTTCTTCTTTGGCTGGTCAGATTCCCCAGGGATGTATCTTCAGATCTTCTGCCTGAGTGATATACGACTGGGAACCAATAGGTGAAGATGGCTAGAAGGCTCTCACCATTCTGCATCTAACCTTTAACTTGAATATCTTCATTTGGGTTTGGTGTGTCCCAGTTTAAAGACTGTTGATCTGACCCTGTCTAGAAATAGGCCTGTGGCAGTCTGCTGAGACGACAGGGCTTCACAGAGCAGGGGGAGGGAATGGAGCATTAACTGCTGCAGGCTTTTAAGCACTCCCTGTTTCCAGCCTTACACTCTCACTTTCAGAGGTAACCAAGGATACTCACTGTCAAGATTTTAGGGGGTTTTAGAGTGGATACTCAGGTTATTTCTCAGCTTTCCACACTGTTAAAGGGTTGAGCTTTCTTAAAGTGTGAGTCCATTATCACTAACCCAAATTTTCTGACTCTTGTTTTCTTTGTCCTTGTGAATTTGGGTCTTTAAAAAATTCTTCTGTTATTATTTTAGTGTTGTTTCAGTAGGGAGCAAAAGAAAAAACATATATATTTAAGCAGCTATCACTGAAGTTGTATAGACTCATATTTTCCGTCACTCTCGCCTGCCTTCTTTGGGATGCTACCCTTCTTCTGCCTTCTCAGCTTGTCCCAGTACCCTGGCATTTGACTTTTTCCACTTACCTTCACTGGACATTATATGGAAAGGTTAAAAAATTTTAAGGTGTTTATCGTTCTCTTATGATCAAAAACAAGTTTAACCTTTTTGTATCTGTCTCACTCCATGCCTTAACCCATATTCAAATAAGCTGCATTTTGCTTCTGTGTGACAACTAACAATATGGCATTTTGTAGTTTACAAAATATTTTCACATATGGCATCATATTTTATGCTTAAAAACCCCACTGCAAAGACAGGTCATTTTACACACAAGATGGAAAACAAATGGTTAAACAGTTGGTCTGAAATTTGTTCTCTTTTGCAGGGGAAAGGAGGATGCCTCAGGAAAGAAAAAAGGTAACTTGGTCAAATTTCTTTATAAACATGCTAATGATAGATTTCCTGGAAATAAATTACTAGTAGTTGCTAGCCAGAAAATCCTTTTCTGGGTGAGTGGGGAGGAGGTGGTATATGGCCAAATTACAGAAATTTATTTCCTCACAGTTCTGAAAGTTCGAAGTCTGTGATCAAGCTGTTGGCAGAAGAATCCTTATTTATAGATTGCATATAGCTGAATGTACTTGGTTGGTCTAGGACTGTTTATGGTAAGTAACCCTGGAATCTAGGGATTTATAGGGCATAAATCCATAATCCCTGGGAAATGTAACTATCTGGGCATAAAATTAAGGTGTTTCATGACCAAAACGACTCTTTTGTGTAAGAAATGTTGAAACCTTTTACATTAACCGTGGCCAGAGTGGGAAACTAGGAGGTTGTACTGTCGTCCCAGAACTCTTGCTGCTTTGCCATGCCACATGGTCATCCACATACATAAAGTTATAGTTGACCCTTGAGTGGCATAGGGGTTAGGAAATAAATTTTGTGAGGAAATAAATTTTCTGTAATTTTGCAGTCCAAAATCCAAGTATAATTTACAGTTGGCTTTCCACATATACAGTTTCTCCATATGCATGGTTCTGAATCTGTGAATTCCATCAACTGCAGCTTGTTTATTATTCTGGTATGTAATGCTGAAACAATTTGTATGAAAGTCAACCCATACAATTCAAAGCCATGTTGTTCAAGGGTCAACTAAACCTTGATACCGCTAAGATCTCTTATTTTAATCAGTGTGATTTGATGATCCAATCCTTTAGACTCTGTACCATGTGATACATTCCAGTGAGATGGAAAAACAAAACACAATAAAATCTGGGTTGCAGAATTAGAAACATACTTGCCTGCTGGTTCTATCAATGACCAATTGTTTGATTTTTGGCAAGTAACTTACAACGTTCGGCCTATTTCCTTACCCATGCAATACTTCTTATGTAAGATGCAAACTATCTTAATGACAAATAGAACAGAACAACAGATATTTAAAAACAACCTTTAACGCTGGAGGGAAAAAAAAGTATTGCTTACTTTTTTCTTGTAATGCCTGCAGTTTATTCAGTTCCTCATTCTCTTCATCACTCTCTTCACTGCTTGTGCTGCTGACATCCAAAACTATATCCCTTTTGGGATCTACTCGGAGAAAATTGCGGCATTCGAAAGTCAGGTGACCAGCTAATTAAAACAAAGAAATATGAAAATGACAAAGCTACAGATACATTACATATTTTTTGCTTTGTTTGTCCACTAAGCAACAATTGCAATTTAATAATATAATATTTAGTTTTAACTTTTATTCAGTGAGTGGTCATCTGCTTTACCTGAATGAAAAAAGAACTTTTTTTAACAGGGCTTCTTATTCAATAAATATTTTTTTTTGGTTACATCTTATGGATTTTAGAATATTGAATTAATGTAAATATTCTCAACTTTAGATTTCATATTTAATTTCTTTCTCCTATATTTAATTTCTTTCCCCTATCTTTTTGCTTCTCATCTTACTATTACATTTTTCATTACACAGCTTTCACCTAACTAAAGGTGTCATAATAAAATAATTGAACATGTTGTTCGAAAGAATACTTATGATTTTAATTCTAACAATAATATTCAGTCCTTAAAGATTCTCCCTATAAGAAAACTACAACAGTCATCTACTTATTGCATGATGCAATTAAAAAATCAAACATTATAAACACCTGGAGATGAAACAATATCACAATATCTAAGTACCTATCACCTGCATGTTAACATTTTGCTTTATTCACTTATAATTTTTTTTAAGTGAAAGGCTTGCACACGTGCACACACACACAAAGCTGGAGAGCTTGCACCATGCCTTGGACCCCTGCCCCAAACCCATTCCATTTTCTTTGTTTTCAGAAGTTGGTTATACTGAAGTTGGTATCGATATTTTCAGAATATCATATTATTATTTTTTAACATAAACTCAATTATACTTAGCTATCATTCTTTAACTGTTTCTGCCATTCAATATTATGTTTTGTGATTCAGTCGCTTCAGTCGTGTCCAACTCTGTGCGACCCCATAGATGGCAGCCCACCAGGCTCCCCCATCCCTGGGATTTTCCAGGCAAGAGTACTGGAGTGGGGTGCCATTGCCTTCTCCACTATGCTAACATGCTGCTGTTGCTAAGTCGCTTCAGTCGTGTCCGACTCTGTGTGACCCTATAGACGGCAGCCCACCAGGCTCCCATGTCCCTGGGATTCTCCAGGCAAGAACACTGGAGTGGGTTGCCATTTCCTTCTCCAATGCGAATATAAGTAGATGTAATTATCTCATTGTATCTGATGAATAATGTTCCATTGTATAAAAATATGTTTACCCTTTCTACTACTGATAGGATCTTAGGTTGCTTCTAGCATTTTGCTATTATAATAATTATGAAATGTGTAGTTAAATGTGCACATATGCCTCTCTAAGGCAGTAACTTTGAAATTTTTTTGACTAGGACTGACTAATGATAAAAAATAACAATGCAATCAAGTGTATTAATATATATGTTCATATGCAAATACACACTAACTCACAAAAATTAAAACAAAAATTACATGAAGCATTATGACATTTGATACTCAAAAGATATGAATGCTGATAGAAACCACATAATTTATTTCACAACCCACTATCAATTCACTACAACCCTGTTCTAGGATTTATTCCTAGTTCTTACTCAAGGATAAAATCTTCTGGAAGTCTTAGACTCATATGAGAGCATCTCCTAGGAAAGTACCAATCTTGGGCCCGGTCCTGGGCCTTGCCTTATTCCCTGAACTCAGTCAATACACAAAAATAGAAGTTCAAGAACTCTGGGTTCAGCAAATACCCTCAACACCTCCTAGACTTTCTGCTTTCCTTTGGTTGCTAGTCTCTAAGTATTCATGAATTCTGTATTTTCTCCTAGCATACTAATATATCTAATATGTATTGCATATTTTATACTAGTTTCTTAGTTGTTTATAGTAGGGTCCAACCTGCCATACCGCTGAAAACAAATTTTCTTGGTTGTGATTTCCTTCCAAATGAATCATTCAAATGTTCTTTTCGGTTCCAAACATACGGAGCTTTCAGATTATGCTATTGCTGATTTCTAAGTGTGTTACACTGTTATCAGCAAGTATCTGTATGGTAAACCAGTGTTTTAGTGTTTGTCTGTATGGTATCAGTGTTTCAGTATTTACTAAGATTTCTTTTATGGCCTATCTTGTAGTAAATTTGGGGAAAAACTTGGAATGTATTTTAAAAGAATACATCACTACTTGTTGAAGAGAGGCTTTTATGTTTATTTTGCTGTTCAAAACTCCATCTTACTTTTTTGTGTAATAGTTTCTGATAGTGTAATTTTTAAGTACCTTTATCACTATATATTTGTCCATTTTTCCTTGTAGTATTTTTGCTATACATGTTTTGACATTATATTAATAGGTATAGTCAAAATCATTATTTTATCTTCTTGTTTGATTAGAACTGCTCTTGCCTCAAAAGTCTAACATTATAATTGCTCTACTAGTTGTTCTTTTGGTTATTAGTTGAATCATATGAAATTACCATTTTCATGAGTAAAACTGTTTAATATCAACAATATTCAACCTAATATCTATCTGCTCTTTTTCCTCCATCCCTTTATTTTGAAATTTCCTATGTAGTTTTCAGTTTTCTAAGTAGTTTCACTAATAATGGCATGTAGCTGGACTTACTTTTTTAACTTGATAACAGACTTACTTTTCACATTAATTTCTTAGCTTGGAAAGCTAGTTTCTGCCTCATTGGAGGCAGTGTAAATTTACTCCTCATACCTACAGGTGGTGTAAGCTTGGGCTGTCAATTCTGAATTATTCCTTTTCCTCTAATAATTGTTTTATAGGAAGTTAAACACAGTGAACTTTCTCATCACTTCCCCTAGAGAGTAAATGGAATTTCTGTAATTCCTGCTTCACTGCTTTTTTGAGCAGTCTGGCTTTAACCAAGAGCCTTCACTCCAGCCATGCTGTGATCCTGCAGAGGTCTAAAGCTTCATTCCATATTCCATAAAAGTCTACCCAGGAGGCCTGTGAACCTCATTGTTTTCAGCTATCATTTCCTACTCTGGCTTTGAGCTCCTTTTACTTTCTAACATGTGGCAATTCTCCTTTTATGCTTTTGAGCTAGGTTATTTTAATTTTTGTTGTTACTATATTTTTATCCAGCATCTATCTGTGTTTGGAGCCAAACAGAGGACTTTCTATGTTGGTTTAGCTTGCCATTTTGATCAGAATTTCTGATGATACAATTTTTCTTTTACTTAAACTAGCTTGACATCCAAACATCTTACCCTGTCATTATTATTTAATATAAACAAATTACTTAAATAATAATCACACTGGCAGCAGTCTTTGTCTCACATCCTTTTTAGTCTTGCTTTAATGAAACTGACCCTAAACTGATAATAAGACACATTGCTTATGAAGCTACAAAAAAAACTTCCTTTTTTTTTTTTTTCAGTTGGGGAACATAAGTGAACAAACTTAGGAAATTACTCCAAAATATAGTTCTTGTGAGTTCTTTTCGAAATAGACTCTCAGGAGACAATGAGCAGAAAAATTCTTAGATGATCAGAAACTTAAATTTTGACCACAGATATGTAGAGACATTTCAAAGTTATAACATCTAAGTTCAGTTGCTCAGTCGTGTCCGACTCTTTGTGACCCCATGAGCCGCAGCACACCAGGCCTCCCTGTCCATCACCAACTCCCAGAGTTCACCCAAACTCATGTCCATTGAGTCGGTGATGCCATCCAACCATCTCATCCTCTGTCATCTCCTTCTCCTCCTGCTCTCAATCTTTCCCAGTGAGTCAGCTCTTCGCATGAGGTGGCCAAAGTATTGGAGTTTCAGCTTCAACATTAGTCCTTCCAATGAACACCCAGGACTGATCTCCTCTAGGATGGACTGACTGGATCTCCTTGCAGTCCAAGGGACTCTCAAGAGTCTTCTCCAACACCACAGTTCAAAAGCATCGATTCTTCGGCACTCAGCTTTTTTCACAGTCCAACTCTCACATCCGTACGTGATCACTGGAAAAACCATAGCCTTTACTAGACGGACCTTTGTTGACAAAGTAATGTCTCTGCTTTTGAATATGCTGTCTAGGTTGGGTAATAACTTTCCTTGCAAAGAGTAAGCGTCTTTTAATTTCATGGCTGCAGTCACCATCTGCAGTGATTTTGGAGCCCCCAAAAATAAAGTCTGACACTGTTTCCACTGTTTCCCCATCTATTTCCCATGAAGTGATGGGACCAGATGCCATGATCTTAGTTTTCTGAATGTTGAGCTTTAAGCCAACTTTTTCACTCTCCACTTTCACTTTCATCAAGAGGCTTTTTAGTTCTTCTTCACTTTCTGTCATAAGGGTGGTGTCATCTGCATATCTGAGGTTATTGATATTTCTCCCAGCAATCTTGATTCCAGCTTGTGCTTCTTCCAGCTGATTGCAAAAAGTAATGGGGCTTACTCAGTAATGGAAAAACAGACCCTTAAATTTATACAAAAATACAAGAGGCCCTGAATAGCCAAAAAATTATGAAAAAGAATAGAGGTGGGAGACTTATATTTCCTGATTTCAAAACTTACCACAAAGCTATAGAAATCAAAACAGGGTGATATATAGTAATAAGGATAGTCACATAAACCAATGAAATAGTCCAGAAATAAACCCACACGTATATAGCCAATTGCTTTTTGACAAAACTGTTAGGTCTATTCAGTGGGGAAAGAATAGTCTCTTCAACAGACAGTGCTAGGAGAACAGGATTTCCACATGCAAAATAATGAAGTTGAATTCCTCATGTCACATCATATGCAAAAACTGACTCAAAATGGATCGAAGACCATTACAATACAAGAGCTAAAAGCATGAAAGTCTTAGAAGGAAGCATGGGGTAATTCTTCTTTAACTTGGATTTGGCAATGGATCCTTACATGTAAAACACTATACAGCAAAATAACAAAAGATAAAACTGGTAAGTTGGATTTCATCAAAATTTAAAACATTTGTGCAAAGAAATTATGAAAGTGAAAAGACAACCTACAGAATGGAAGAGAAGATTTGCAAATTATTTATTTGATAGGGTTTAGCATTTAGTATATACACAATTCCCACAACTCCAGAACAAAAAGACAACTCAAATAAAAAATGGGCTAAGAAACTGAATAGACATTTCTCCAAAGAAGATATATAAATGGCCAATAAGACCATGAAAAAATACACAACATAATTAGTCATTCGAGAAATGCAAATGAAAATCATGAGCCACCACATCATATCTACTGAGATGGCTACAATTCAAAAAAAAAATAGGAAAAAGGAAAATAAATATTGGCACGAATGTGGAGAAACTGGAACTCTTATATTGATATATTTCTGTTGGAATATAAAATGATGGAGCTGCTGTAGAAAAGAGTTTGGCAGCTCCTCAAGAAGCTCAACATATATGACCCAGCGTTCCACTCCTAGTTATGGACCCCAAAGAATTGAAAACAGGGACTCAAATAGATGTGTACACATTAATATTCATTGCTCATTATTCACAATAGCTAAAAGGTAAAAATAACCCAAGTGTCTATCAACAGATAAATGAATTAAGAAAATGTGGTATATCTAAGACAATGAAATATCATTCAGTATAAGGAGGAATGAAGTTATGATATGTGCTACAACATGAACAAACTTTGAAAACATTAGGCTAAGTGAAATAAACCAGACACAAAAGGACAAATACATGATTCCAATTACATGAAATATATATAATGACCAAATTCATAGAAATAGAAAATAGATTAGAGGTTACCAGAGTCTGGCAGAAGGGAGGAGTGGGGAGTTAGTGCTTAATATTTATAGAGTTTCTGTTTGGTGTGATGAAAAAGCTTTGTAACTGAGAGTGATGGTTGTACAATACTGGTAATGTAATTAACACCACTGAATTGTATACTTAAAAGGAGTTAAAATGGCAAATTATGTTATATGTATTTTACCACAATTTTTTTGAATGGGGAAAAAATACCATGGCATAGTATATAAAGTCTTACAAATAACCAGATTTCAATTCCCAGTTTTCCTACTTAACAACAGAGTAATCCTCTTGACTTTTGAAGAATAACTATGGCAAAGCATAGATCTAGAACTTGTATTAGATAATTTAATCTTTATAACAAGTCTATGGAAATAAGTACTATAATCTCATTTTACAGAAGGGAAAGTGAATCACAGGGTGGTTAAGTAACTCGCCTAAAGTCACACAGCTAGTTATTGCCAGCTGTGTAAAAGCTATACCTAGGTGCCAGAGCAATGGTTTTGAATATTCCTAAAAATGTGTGTGTGCTCAATCACTAAGTCATCTCTGACTCTTTGTGATCCCATGGACTGTAACCTGCCAGGCTCCTCTGTCCATGGGATTTTCCAGGCAAGAATACTGGAGCGGGTTGCCATTTTCTTCTCCAGGTGATCTTCCTGACCTGGGCATATAACTTGTATCTCCTGCATTGCAGGCAGATTCTTTACCACCTAGCCACCTTGAAATCTATCTACCTCACAGGGTTGTTTTAGCAATGAAATGCAATGAATTTAACCAAGCTCTGTCTCTATCTTAGGTCCTGAGTTTTGAGAACATAAGAGCTACATTATAAACTTCTGAATTGTTAAACCCACCTAATTTCCCCCAAACTTCACATCCCTATTATTTTTATTCCTACCCAAAAGTACAGGCCTCTGTATTCCTGTAACTTTCCTGAAGTCTCACCCATACATTGCTCTTTCTGTTCCTCTGACTTAACTAATCATCACCCGTGTATCTCCCAATCATTTTATGACAGCTGCTGAAACACGCAATCCCTTGTGGACAAACTGTGCTCAGAATTCTCCCTCTACCACTTTTTTAAAGGGATAGCTGGCTCTTCCCTGAAGATGCCTCTCTACAGCTTACCTCAGTGTTATTAGCATGCTCCCCACTTCTTATCACTGCTTCCAAGTAGCAGTCTCCTAGGCTCCCCTTTGGGCTTCCCTGATGGCTCAGATGATAAAGAATCTGCTTGCAATGTGGGAGACTCAGGTTCGATTTCTAGGTCGGGAAGATTCCCTGGAGAAGATAATGGCTACCCCACTCCTGTATTCTTGCCTGGAGAATCCCAGGGACAGAGGAGCCTGGTGGCTACATTCCATGAGATTGCAAAGAGTTGGATACAACTGAGCAACTAACACACGCTCCGATTCAGCCCTCTGTGGCTGTACAACACCCCCATCCACTAAAACTATTGGAACCTGGCTCAGACTAGCTCTTTACTTTAAGCTTTCCTACAAGTCTTAAGTTAAAAGAGGTCCAAGTAGACGAACTGATATTAGTAGACAGACTAGGAAATCCATTCTAGATTTTGAAGTGAATATAGCATTTATATATATAGAACTTCCTTAAGTCTTTTTTAATGTAAAAATTCAAACAAGCTTTATTATTAAGTGTATCACACATAGAGAAGACTAGAGAAGAGTATATAAAATGAATACTTACAGTTGAAAGAGAATTAATAAAGTAAATAGCTGCATCTTTCATGTTAGGGAACAGACTGTTACCAGAAACTTGACTAGTCCTCTGCGTGCCCTTCCTCCACAAACCACTAGCTGACCCCTCTAACCTCTCCTCATAACCACTAGCCTCAATTAGGTATGTCTTCTCTGGTTTTCACTGTGGGCTTACTCCCTATGTATGCACTCCTAAACTTAAATCTTAAATAAAGAAATGAAATTAACAAGGATTGAAAGACATAAAGTATAAATAAATATAAGCAAATTTAAAAAAGAGAAAAGACTTCATTGTGCTCATTTCTTGCACGCGAACACATTCTTCAGGAGTTTTTATTCATATGAAGGATATGTATACTTACATGCCCACTTTTGCTAGTTCAGTTCAGTTCAGTCACTCAGTAGTGTCCGACTCTTTGTGACCCCATGAATTGCAGCAGGCTAGGCCTCCCTGTCCATTACCAACTCCTGGAGCTCACTCAAACTCAAGTCCATCGAGTCAGTGATGCCATCCAGCCATCTCATCCTCTGTCGTCCCCTTCTACTCCTGCCCCCCATCCCTCCCAGCATCAGAGACTTTTCCAATGTGTCAACTCTTCGCATGAGGTGGCCAAAGTACTGGAGTTTCAGCTTTACCATCATTCCTTCCAAAGAATACCCAGGAACAATCTCCTTTAGAATGAACTGGCTGGATCTCCTTGTAGTCCAAGGGACTCTCAAGAGTCTTCTCCAACACCACAGTTCAAAAGCATCAATTCTTCAGCACACAGCTTTCTTCACAGTCCAACTCTCACATCCATACATGACTACTGGAAAAACCACAGCCTTGACTAGACGGACCTTTGCTGGCAAAGCAATGTCTCCGCTTTTTAATATGCTGTCTAGGTTGATCATAACTTTCCTTCCAAGGAGTAAGTGTCTTTTAATTTCATGGCTGCAATCACCATCTGCAGTGATTTTGGAGCCCCCAAAAATAAAGTCTGACACTGTTTCCACTGTTTCCCCATCTATTTCCCATGAAGTGATGGGACCAGATGTCATGATCTTCGTTTTCTGAATGTTGAGCTTTAAGCCAACTTTTTCACTCTCCTCTTTCACTTTCATCAAGAGGCTTTTTAGTTCTTCTTCACTTTCTGCCATAAGGGTGGTGTCATCTGCATATCTGAGGTTACTGATATTTCTCCCGGCAATCTTGATTCCAGCTTGTGCTTCTTCCAGACCAGTATTTCTCATGATGTACTCTGCATATGAGTTAAATAAGCAGAGTGACAATATACAGCCTTGACGTACTCCTTTTCCTATTTGGAACCAGTCTGTTGTTCCATGTCCAGTTCTAGCTGTTGCTTCCTGACCTGCATATCAGTTTCTCAAGAGGCAGGTCAGGTGGTCTGGTATTCCCATCTCTTTCCGAATTTTCCACAGTTTACTGTGATCCACACAGTCAAGGCTTTGGTATAGTCCGTAAAGCAGAAAAAGATGTTTTTCTGGAGCTCTCTTGCTTTTTCCATGATCCAGCGGATGTTGGCAATTTGATCTCTGGTTCCTCTGCCTTTTCTAAAACCAGCTTGAACATCTGGAAGTTCACAGTTCATGTATTGCTGAAGCCTGGCTTGGAGAATTTTGAGCATTACTTTACTAGCGTGTGAGATGACTGCAACTGTGTGGTAGTTTGAGCATTCTTTGGCATTGCCTTCCTTTGGGATTGGAATGAAAATGGACCTTTTCCAGTCCTGTGGCCACTGCTGAGTTTTCCAAATTTGCTGGCATATTGAGTGCAGCACTTTCACAGCATCATCTTTCAGGATTTGAAATAGCTCAACTGGATTCCATCACCTCCACTAGCTTTGTTGGCAAGCTTCAACTGAACCAGGTTTCAGTTGTTGCTTGGAGGCATGTGACTTCGTTCTCCCAGCATGCTTTTATTCTTAGCCCTTGGAGATTCATACCCCAAGTATTCTCTTATTACATGATTTTAAAAGTAAATTTTTTTCCCATACAAGAACATCTTTATTCCGTTACAAAATAACTCTGCTATGAACTAGAGTATCAACAATCCAGGTTCATTTGCATTTTCTCCAAACAACTTAGAAAACAGTGTAATGCCACTGTTAGAGCTGTTATCAAGGCTTTAGGAATTGTCACATTTATATAGAGAAATGATATTTGTTTACAGTACATAGTACAAATTTAGATTGCATAATTGCACATGCTGAAGTTTACTTTTTCACTCCATTTCATTAATCATAATGGAGCTGTTTAAATCAAGGTTTCAGCAGACCAAATTCACCTTTATACAGAGTTAATTCAATCAACAGGAAAACCTTTCATAAACCGTTTCCACTGCTCACCTCTTCACCTAGTATTTGCAGGGATAAGGAATAAAAGGTTAAGAGTCTATATAGTTTTTTCTGGAATATACTTTCTCCAAGCTCCTAAATCTACTATACTTGTACTTCATGACATCTTTGCTAGTCACCAGATACAGAGCTACCTGTCACTGGGTCCATGGCAGGGGAATAGAAGTGCTGACAGAGGGATTTCTGAATTTTCTGCAAGCCCAAGACAAATCACAGAGCTAAAGGACTACGCCCAAGGCCCTGAAATCAGGATGCTAAATCACATTGTCCAAAGAGGCAATGACTCACTGCACAAAATGCTATTCTTTAATCTACTTACGGTAGCCACATTTTTTACAGCCTGCTCGGACACTGTCCTTGTTGCAACCTGAAATACAATTAGATAACATTTTAGAAGACATATAGATAAGTAAAAACAAACATTTCATCACATGGAAAAGCTGAGAAAACCACTTGTGATAGAATTTATTTCTTAAAAAAAAAAAAAAAAAACGAATTCCCCCTGACCTAGCTTAAGAGTACTGCTCAATTATTATAATTATTAGAAATCACTAGAAAAGCTAATTCACTCAAATTATTTCCTTGACAAATACTTAACAGAAGATTTTTTTTCTAATACAACAGAAATGCAGTACGATAGTCAAGAGTTTCAACATTTCAAGGATTCTCTAACACTGCAGAAGAAATTCCAGGATACTTTGGCCTATCCCTCAAATACAAAGCAATTGATTAGATAAATATGTAAACATTCAGGTTAACAAATGCTTTTCTGCTTACCCTTAAAAGAAAAAGAAATTCTAACTTTCTTAAAGGAATTGGTGAAATTTTAGAAAGATACATAATTGCTAGGTATTAGAAGGAACATCTCAAATCGGCACTCAAATTTTGACAAGAGAAAGGAAACTAGTCACATCCTCAGTCTGACCAATGTTTATAAGTATTTACAGTATCTCTGTACAATTAGTGGTATCCACAAGTAATGTTGAAGATACAAATAACAGATGAAATAACTTTTTATTGTGATAAAATACATATAAAAATGTATCATCTTAACCATTTCAAAGTGTACAATTCAGTGGTGTTAAGTACATTCACAATGTTATGCAACCATCACCACTTTATGACTTCCAAAACTTCATTCTTATCATCTCAAACAGTAACTGTAGCCAATAAAGCATACAGTCCATCACCTTTCCTTTTTAGCCCCTGGTAATCTCTGTTCTACTTTGTCTCTATGCATTTGCCTATTTTAGGTATCTTATATAAGTGGAACCATACAATATTTATCCTTTAGTGCTTGGCTTATTGCATCTAGCATTAAGTTTTCATGGTTCATCCATACTGTAGCACAAACCAGAATAGCATCCCTTTTTATGACAATAATATTTCACTGTGTGTATATATACTTCAAACTGATTTTAACCTGCAGTAAGGGCTCCCATCCAGAGAAGGCAATGGCACCCCACTCCAGTACTCTTGCCTGGAAAATCCCATGGACGGAGGAGCCTGGTAGGCTGCAGTCCATGGGGTCGCTAGGAGACAGACATGACTGAAGTGACTTAGCAGGAGCAGCAGCAGCAAGGGCTTCCATCAATCAATCAAAGGGCCAGTACAGTATTACTCTATTTCCTTAATGAAGGGTGTTTCACTTCCAAATCCTTCAAATGGAGATATCCCAATTTAATAAGGTATATAGTGTAATATAATATACCTAATTTTAAAAGAAAGATCATTTTCAAACCATTTCTTTAATATTATAAAGTCAAATATTAATTTCCAGCTAAAATATATATTACTGAGTTGTTCTAGTAAAAATACAGTCAGTTGTACTACTACGCTTGATTTTAGAGACGTAAACTTGTTCCAATGCATCTAAGAGGGAACAACTGGAGTGCAAAGTGTCCATGAAATAGACTAGGTGAATACAAAAAACTGCATCCAGTTGATTGAAGCCTCAAAACACACATGGGCACATCTCAAAACATTTCCAGTGACCTCAGTTCACCCCATGTGTCTGAGAGCAGCACCCATACCTATCTGGTTTTGTATTATCACCTTCCTACTGTTACTTTAGAACAACTCACAGGCTGCAATTCTTCTGAATTCCACTTCCACAGCAAACTTCAGGACTTTTAAAAGGTACAATGCCCTACTTATTTCAGTATTTATGTATCTTTTAGCCAATTAACATGTGCAGATAGGTTCCTATGATTTTTTATGTACAGTGATGAAGTTTTTCAGTGTGGTGCCCCAACCTCATATTTCTCCCCTTAAACCTGTGGGTTTTATTGCAGAGAGTAAAAACACATATGCTGCACTGTAGCACAATTGTAAATGAAATTGGTAATAATAAAATCAGGCTCTTTGTTATGAAATAACTACATGCTGAAAAAAAGGCTCAGAGAATCCAGGTCAATGTGAAGTTTGTTCCCATAGAAACCATAGACACTGAATAACACTGAATAAAACTGCTAAACGCCCCGTTATCCGTCTTACAGCAAACTCAAGATGCTGTAATGGACAGACTGGAAATCATCTCATCTCAGCACATATTAGAAATAACGCATCTTTGATGAAAGATGTTGATAAAACTCATCATTCAAGTATCTCATAAATAAAGTATCTCATATCAAATAAAATATGAAACTTTTTCAGAGTAGTTCATCTTCTTTAATAAGGCTGTAATTTTTACATGAAAGGGAAGTATAATAAGAACTCTAAATAATTTCACATCAGCTATTTCCTCATCAGCCTTTGGTTAACTTAAGATTTCAAGCTTCATCTGTCTGTAATTTCCATGACTATCTGGCCAGCTAAATGCTTCTACCTGGAACCTTGAACCTATCTTCCTGGAACCGATCTTTCTTGAACCTTCTACCTGGACCCTCGCTTCCCTTTTCTGCCTAAATTAACCAGTCTGTTTCTGCTGTCTGGAACAAGAACTCTGTTGATACACCAGTACTCGAGATCTGCATCAAACTGAACAGCAGGATTGTAAGGGAGGCCCTGACTCTGACAAGTTTTCCATTTCCCCACTTAGGTTCCCATGCTGTTCTCTGTTCCACTCCTCTTCAAATTTTGAGAATAATAAACCCTGCCTCCCTCAAAATGTTTCAACAATCCAAAAGCCATTAAATAATCATGATCTACAATCCAAAAACCATTAAATAATCATAACCTATAATCCAAAAGCCATCTAATAAAAACTCAGAAATCTGGCTACATAACAAAATCTGAATGGTGAAGACTACCAAAAGCAAACTCAAAATGCACATTAAAAAAATGAGAAAAAATATTTGCAATTCCTAGTGCCAACAAAGGGCAGTTATCCCTACTCTAACCCACCAGATCATTAAGACCAATAGCCACCAGGGAAGAAATGGGCAAAGGAACTGAACAGAATGTTCACTGAAAAGGAAATAAAGACAACTCTGAAACACATGGACAGATGCTCAGCCTTATTCATGATAAATGAAATGTACATTAAAAATCTATCCTGGGATTCCATTTCCACTTATCTGAACAGCAGAAATTGAAAAGGTTGAAGACAGCGTGGCAGGGAATATACCTATGTGTTTCACTGGAAGAAGTATAAATCAGTACCATCTCTATGGAAAGTAAGCAGACAAAACCTATCAGAACCACTCAAGTACATACTCCTTTGATACAGCACATCCACATTTGGGAATTAATCCTCAATTTACCTGCACAAATGCATACAGGTTTATGTACAAAGTTACTCACTGTAGCATATTTGTAACAGTAAAAGAGTGGAAGTAACCTAGTCATCAATTATGGTATAAAAGAATAAGGATGTTGTTTACTTAAAGATATGCAACGATCTCTGAAAGAAAAAAGGAAACTATAGAATAGTGCTTATGGTACATTGCCATTTGTATAAAAGGAAGGAAAACCCCTGCACAGTTATACATAATATACATTTCATATACATGACATTAATAGATACAGACATGTAAAAAATATCTATGCAAGGATATACATTGGTTACCTGAAGAAAGCAGTCCTGGCTCCAGGGGGGAAAGGGTGAGAGATATGTCACTATAGACCTTTTATACCTCTAAAATTTAAAATGTGAATGAGTTGCTTTCTTAAAAACAGAACCAAGAAACCTCTCTCAAACAAACCAAACCCAACACTAAGAAGGGTTGCTGTCATGCATGTATTCGTAGACAAAAGGCAACAATTGCACTTGCAAATTCTTCAGAGAAGCTATATTGCAGATTTTCAATAAAATTTCATTAACTGAAGATTTTAGGAGCAAATTGTAGAGATCTTTATATCCTGCATTATTATATGTTAACAGGCTTCCTCTGAATCTAGAATTCTGCTGAGGTTGAATGGTAGGAGTCCTTCCCCTCCCAGGGAACTTACAGGAGCAAAAAATGCCAGATTCTCCAGATTTGGGCCATGCTACATTTTGTATACAACTTAGTGCCTAGTGTGGTGTAGAGTGGCTAGGAGCTTCTCAACAAATTTTTGTTGCTTTGAGGTTATAAACTTAAAATACTCCAACAGTTGGGAATCAGTAATTTCTACAGCTCCCAATTGCCAGCTATGAAACTATTGTCGTTAGCCTATCTGAAACATGATAGGCTCTAGAAGAAAAGGAATGAAAGGACAAAAGAAAACAAAACAATGATTGCTGGGTAGGGGGAAATGACAGAGACCCAAGGAAACTTCCTGAGGTGATGGAAATATTCAAAATTTTTATGTACGTATGAACTTCAAGTTGTAGAAAAGTTTTCCTGCCAGCTACATCAATAACAGACATTGCCACTTTTGCCAGGTAACTCTTCACTGGGAATGGTTAATTATTAACATGAATGTAAGAATGTGAATGATAAAAGCAGTTTCAAAAGAAAGCAAGCTTCACTGAGCGGCTTCCCTGGTGGCTCAGCGGTAAAGAAGCTGCCTGTAGTGCAGGAGATGTGGGTTCAATCCCTGGGATGGGAAGATCCCCTGGAGGAAGAAATGGCAGGCCACTCCAGCATTCTAGCCTGAGAAATCCCATGGACAGAGGAACCTGGGGTCACAAGAGGCGGACACGATTTAGTGACTAAACCACAACTTCACTGAGTTTCAGTGTGTTAAAATGTCCTTTTCTTAGTAACAACTCCGAGTCCATAATTTCACTAAGTAGCAGAGTATACATTTCATTGTGTTACCTACACAATGGTTACATACACTGCTATGGAAAAGCAGCTGGAGGAGGTGACCATACAATAGGTGAGGCTGATTATCATTTGTGGAAACTAACCTTGATACTTTATAGTCATACTCTGTAATAATCACTACCAGGACCACCCAAAAGACGCCATGCTGTAGAAGAGGGCAGCAGAGGATGAGATGGTTTGATAACATCACTGACTCAATGGACACGAATCTAAGCAAACTCCAGGAGACAGTGAAGGACAGGGAAGTCTGGTGTGCTGCAGTCCATGGGGTCGCAAAGAGTCAGACACAAACTAAGCGACTGAGCAACATCTGTATGAGCATTATACCTAAAAATAAAAGAGCATTCTTATCCTTTTTGATGATGAGAATCGTTGGAGCCCTATTTTCATGTAATACACTATCTGGATCAATCATCCAAGAAATCACCTTCACATTTTCTGTATTTTCTAACGGCACTTGCATTGTGCTTTTACAGGGCTGTCATGCTTATTATTTCAATTTTTTCCTGGGTTTAAACAGTTTATCTATGTCTTACCATCTAACTTAATGGCACAATTTAAGATGATTACACTTTGAAGCATTATTTTGAATTGAAAGAAGGTTAGCATATCTATAACTCTGGTCTAAGTTTAAGGGAACTTCAATAAGGATTTTTTTTTTTTTAATCACTTTTGTCCTCTTTTTTTTTTTTTTAATATACTGACAGGTTATATTTTATTTTATTTTTTATTTTTACTTTATTTTACGTTACAATACTGTATTGGTTTTGCCATACATTGACATGAATCTGCCACGGGTGTATACACGCTCCCAATCCTGACTCCCCCTCCCACCTCCCACCCCACATCATCTCTCTGGATCATCCCCACGCACCAGCCCCAAGCCTCCTGAATCCTGTTGTCCTCTTTCTTAAGCAGGGCATTGCATTCCACTACTTGACCTAAGTTTCAGGAGGACACAGGCTGTGACACTGTGTCCCCCACTGTGCCTATACCACAGTGGTGCTCAAAACGCTTGCTCAAATAATGAAACCAACAGGGGCAGCAGGTCAACTCAGGATGCACCTGTGTGTGGTAAAGGCCACCAGGGCTGACTCAGCTCATCAAGATGCCGAGGCAATCTACTGTGAAGACTGGACTTTCTCCGCTGGCCCCTTACATGTTGATATTCTCCAAGATCCACCCACAGACCTTCCCTTCACACTCTATACATTCCACCTGGGCAAAGACTTCCATTCCCCTGGCCTATTTTAAGTGTGTGGATGACACCAAATTGTTCTTTGATTCTGTTTTCCTTCCTAAGCTACATATTTTCTCTCTTAGTGTCTATTAGATATTCCCATTCCATGACTACACCTCAACACAAGACCCAACTGAACGCATCATCTCGCTAAAAACTGCTCCTTTTCAGGTGCTGCCTGAAATAGCCCCACCCAACTGCCTATCGGTGAAACTCAGGTGTATCTCATTTCCAATCTTACTCACCTACCATGAATCAATCAGTGATTTCACCACCAGAAATATATCTCTAATCTATCTACTTCTCTTCTTTTTCACTGAGACCATCTGGTGAGGTATCATCATAACTTATCAGAGTTACTCTGAACTGGTGACTCTGCTTCCAAACTAGCTCTCCTCCAATCTACTGTGCAGCCATGATGCACTTCCAAAATGTGAGTACTTTTAAAAATCCTTAAATCTCTTCCTGTGGTCCTGAAGGAAACATCCAAACTCCTCCTCATGGCTTAAAACATCCTCTACGGATGGGAAATTGCCTTGTAATTATACTAAAACATGGCAAAATGGATAAGCACACAGGGTCCAGAGGAACGGCACTGACCCGTCACTTCCTAGCTGTCTCAACTACTCACTTGACTTCCCTGTCCCTCAGCATTCTGAACCGCAGCATGGAAATTGTAATACCTATCTCACAGTGTGGGTGCCAATGTTAAATAAGAGAAAAATACAATGTTTGAGACAGCGTCTGACACATCTGACATGCAGCAAATGCTGAGTAAATATTAGCTACTGTTCTGTCTCCAGTTAATTTCTCACTTCTTTCTGTTTGTACTCTGAGTTCCATCCAAAGGGTACATCTTTCATTTCATCTTCTCACACATTTCCTCTTTCTGTACATATCTAGTCCCTCTGGCTATAACTCCCCCTCCCACAATTCTTCAGGTCTCATCCTAAATGCCACATCCTTTGGAAGGTCCTTTTGAACTCTCCAGTTTCCTATTAGATGCCCTTTCTATGTGCTCCTCAAGGCTGTGTATGTTCCCTGTCATACCACTGTCTGACTTTCTAGTACTTTCTTTTTACTGCTAAATTGTAAGTCCTGTGCCAAGGGCAACTGTATTCCCAGGGCCTAGCACAGAGCCTAGCATGCAATATGCCTTTAATAAAAATTATCAGGTCTATGTCAATGACCCAGATAACCATGATGGTGTGATCATTCACTTAGAGCCAGACATCCTGCAATGCAAAGTCAAATGGGCCTTATGAAGCATCAGTACAAAGCTAGTGGAGGTGTCAGAATTCCAGTTGAGCTATTTCAAATCCTAAAAAAATTATGCTGTTAAAGTGTTGCACTCAATATGTCAGCAAATTTGGAAAATTCGGCAGTGGTCACAGGACTGGAAAAGGTCAGTTTTCATTCCAATCCACAAAAAAGGCATTGCCAAAGAATGTTCAAGCTACCACACAATTGCACTGGTCTCACACGCTAACAAAGTAATGCTCAAAATTCTCCAAGCCAGGGTTCAACATGCGTGAACTGAGAAATTCCAGATGGTCAAGTTGGATTTAGAAAAGGCAGAGGAACCAGAGATCAAATTGCCAAAATCCACTGGATCATAGAAAAAGCAAGAGAGTTCCAGAAAAATATCTACTTCTGCTTTATTGACTATGCTAAAGCTTTTGACTGTGTGGATTACAACAAACTGTGGAAAATTCTTTAAGAGATGGGAATATGAGACCACCTTACTTGCCTCCTAAGAAACCAAAACACAGGTCAAGAAGCAATACTTAGAACCAGACATGGAACAGAATGGTTCAAAATTAGGAAAAGAGTACATCAAGGCTGTATATTGTCACCCTGCTTATTTAACTTACGTGCAGAGTACATTATGCAAAATACTGGGCTGGATGAAGTGCAAGCTGGGATCAAGACAGCCAGGAGAAATATCAATAATCTCAGATATGCAGATGACACCACCCTTATGGCAGAAGGCGAAGAACTAAACGGCCTCTTAATGATAGTGTAAGAAGAGAGTGAAAAGCTGGCTTAAAACTCAACATTCAAAAAAAGAAGATCATGGCATCTGGTCCCATCATTTCCTGGCAAACTGATGGGGAAACAATGGAAACAGTGACAGACTTTCTTTTCTTGGGCTCCAAAATCACTGCAGATGGTGACTGCAGCCATGAAGTTAAAAGACGCTTGCTCCTTGGAAGAAAAGCTATGACCAACCTAGACAGCGTATTAAAAAGCAGAGACATTACTTTGCCAACAAAGGTCCATCTAGTCAAAGCTATGGTTTTTCCAGCAGTCATGTATGAATGTGAGAGTTAGGCTATAAAGAAAGCTGAGCACCGAAGAATTGAGGCTTTTGAACTGCGGTGTTGCAGAAGACTCTAGAGTGTCCCTTGGACTGCAAGGAGATCAAACCAGTCAATCCTAAAAGAAATCAATCCTGAATATCCATTGGAAAGCATGAAGCTGGTGCTGAAGCTCCAATACTCTGGGCATCCGATGCGAAGAACTGACTCATTGGAAAAGACCTTGATGCTGGGAAAGACTGAAGGTAGGAGAAGGGGATGACAGAGGATGAGATGGTTGGATGGCATCACCAACTCGATGGACATGAGTTTGAGCAAGTTCCCAGAGTTGGTGATGGACAGGAAGCCTGCATGCTGTAGTCTATGGGGTCACAAACAGTCGGACACGACTGAACTGACAACAGTGCCCTGTGTGATCCTTCCAAAACTGCAGTTGGTAGAACAGCACAACCTTCCCATGCATAACAGCTATGTGCAAACCACAGTTCAGCAAAGGCTGCCACAGAACAAACGTGGTCAAATAATACTGGGGAGGGCAGGTTAAAACAAAGTTAGGGCTTCTGAACCACTGCACTTCTCAGCGTCTTTTCTAAGTACAGTGAATCTCCAAGTTGCATGTTTGAGTGGGTGGAGGGGTGGTGGTGGTGTATATTTCTCAAAATAGCTCCTGCAAGGAGAACTGGAAGGAACCACAGGTATAAACCAACACATCTCCTTTTTTTTTTTTTTTTTAAACAGTTGCAGAAATAGGCCCAGGAGGGCAAAAAGAAGGGTTCAGGACCACACAGCTACTACATGTAAGAGGAAGAGAGAAGTGGAACCGCAGAGGCTCATTTCAGCCCTGACACTTCCAGTGCAAACAACGCCTTCGGCTACTTGGGTCCGCCAAGTGTTGCCACCTCAAATTTTATTTTCAAACCATACTAAAGTTGAGGTTAGTTTTTCTGGGCCAACTGCCTCCTAGGCCTACAGACAGGAGTCTGTCTCAAACACCCCTCCCCCACTCCGCCCTATATACACTTTCCCTGTAAGTCCGTTTTTGGCAGTGGGAGCTGGGCTGCTGCGGGGGAGATCGTTTCTTTCTTCTTTTCTTTCCTTTAGAGTTTATTTTTGGACTGTAAAATTTTTCTTGTAAACCAAACGAACCTGATCATTTTAACCTTCCACCCTTGGCGGTACTCCTTACCCAGCGCACACTAACCTACCCTACCTACTCCCTCCCTCGCCCAAACCCCTGCGGTTGGTCTTTACCTGGAATTGCCATGGCGTTGGTAAGAGGGGTCGCAGAACCCCTAGGCTTCGGAGGGTTCTCTCGCTTCCCGCTGGTCGCGAGGACAACACCCAGCGAGGGGGCCGTGTTTCTCCCACCCGCGCCGCGCCACCCGGGTGACAGTAGGGGAAGGCCCTAAAAGCGCCTGGAGATTGCGGAACCAAGTGGCTGCTGATGCAGTTTCCGGGGGAATCGTATTGTACGCCACACACGGCGCGAACCATTACTGCCAGCTTCGAGGAGGTGAATGAGACCTGTACACGAGTGTAGTGAAGTAAACAACACCAAGACTTACGAACTGTTGTTTTAAAAATTGGAATACAAGTTAAATTAATCTATCGGAGTTTAATAGTCTCTTCTCAATTCCCTGGACGCCATTGGAATCCCCCTTTTCAGGATTAGCGGTGCTCGGGTCCAGGAGCAACATGGCGGCGTCCGTGAGGACCTAGGCTTGGGAAGAGCAAGTGTTTGGTGTGGTGCTACTGTCTTGCGAGATATTGACAGGCTGGAGCTTTCCGCGACTTGCCAATTTAAGGAAGCGTGTACCGATAGGTGGGCAGCTCTAGTTACCGGCGGTTTGCTCTCATCCCCATTTAGGAGCGGAGTTCTGAGCACTGACCGGAATGAGCAACATTTATATCCAGGAGCCTCCCACGAACGGGAAGGTGAGTCTCACCTAGGGTACCTGGGCTCCCCAAAGCGATATCTCATTGAATAAAGGAATTCTGGGGTTGTAGGGTTGGAAGGGATTACAAAAACTTTACCTCTGTCTCTGAGCAGAATTGCACTGAAAACCATATGCTGGCACTTCTCAGCACATAATTGAAAAAGTCCTCAAGTGGAGATTTCTCCATCAACCAACCTCCTGGCCCTACTGTTCCTTGTTTTGCTTCAACCTAACTCTGCATGCATTTTCTAGGGTCGTAGGTAAAAAGCCAGGTATGTTTTAAAAATTGACATTCTTTTGCTAAACTTGGAGATCGCGATTTCTCCATTTGTTCCGCAATTCTATATTGACTGAATGCCCACTAGGCACCAGGTGCGGAGAATACGAAGATGGATGGATAAAACCTGTTGCTGCCCTGGGAGAGCTAATGGTTTTAGTTTTAGAGACAGGCAGGTAAACAAAAACCTAATGGTATGTTTGCGAGGCGTTCTAATGGACAGAGGAGCATCTGCTATGGTATTACTGAGAAGTTAGCAACTGGGAAAGTAGAGAAAGTCTTCGTGGACGAAGTATCTTTTGACCTGGGCTTTGTCAGCGAAACTGGGGAGTGGAAAGAAAAGCCAGCATTGTACCTATTATCACAGCTTAAGTTGAGTGAAATATACATGAAATAGTCATGCAAATTAGTGTATGCAAACTGTGTTAAACATTGTCCTTCTGAACAGAATTGGACTGAGAAAGAATATCAGGCATAGCCCAAGTTTTCCTTCAAAACCAGTTTGGAACTTTTTATAGCATAAAACCAACTGAAGAATTGAAGCTTCAAAATTCTGTACCGTAGACAGCTTGGCAAGAATTTTGGCGTGGAGAACTCAGACCAGTGCTATGTGACAACCTAGAGGGATGGGGTGGGGTGGAAGGTGGGAGGTTCAAGAGGGAGGGCACACCTGTATATCTATGATTGATTCATGTTGACGTATGGCAGACACAATGTAAGCCAACACAATATTGTAAGGCAGTTATCCTTCAATTAAAAATAAAAAGAAAATAATTTTGGCCTGGAAAGAATTTAAAGCAGATGTAGTAAGTTTGCTTAATGACTGTTAGTTTAGTGATCTGTACTAAAAGGATTCAAAGATATTCCAAATAAATGGGACAAAATTTCTCTCTTTAAAGAGTAGTATCAACTTAGAAAGTACCCCTTGAAGAAATTTCCTGATCTACTGAAGATGAAATTTCCATGTATTATGATGATTTAATCTACATTTTATATTAACCCATATGTTTTAATCTTAAGAAACATTATCACAGTATTGTCTTACTTGTAAGCATTAAGAAAAAGAGCCACTGATACATGACAGAGTAGTTGTGGCCAAATAGAATGCATGGCCGAAGGAGGAGCAATGTACCTTCTTTTTTAATTCAGTAGCTTACCAATGAAAAGATTAAGAAAACCTGGTTAGAACCATGACCCACTCATAATGTGGTTTTACCATATAAACTTACAAGTTTCCTGTTGTCAAAAATTTTTATAAAAATAATAATTACAACAATTATAGCTACCATATTTTGAGCATTTACTCTATCAGGTACTGTTCTGAGCAGTCTGTGTATAATAACTCATTTTGTCCTTACAGCGAACCTATGAAGATATTACTATCCCTATTTTTATTTTTTATTGAAGTATGGTATATGTGCTATACATATTAGCTTCATGTGTGCAACATGATTTAACATTTGAAACATTACAAAATGGTCACCACAATAAGTCTAGTTACCACTTGTCAGCATACAAAGTTAATGCTATTTTATCGACTGTATTCTCTATGCTGTACTTTTCATCCCCATGACTTACTTATTATGCAACTGAATGTTGGTACCTCTTGATTCCCTTCACCTATTCTACCCCTCACCTCCCACCCATTTTCACTGTTTCTCACCTCTGGCAACCACCAGACTATTTTCTGTATCTAAGTCTGGGTTTTATTTGTTTCTGTTTCAGAGTCCACATGTAAATGGAATCATGTGGTATTTATCTTTCTATGTCAGACTGAGTTCATTTAGCATAATACTCGTAAAGCTCCATCCATGTTGTGGCACATGGCAATATTACTTTCTTTTTTATGGCTGAGTAGTATTCTGGTGTGTCTTCTTTATACTCATCCATCAGTGGACACTTAAGTTGTTTTCTTATGTTCAATTCAGTCACTCAGTCGTGTCCGACTCTTTGCAACCCCATGGATTGCAGCATGCCAGGCTTCCCTGTCTATCACCAACGCTGGGAACTTGCTCAAACTCATGTCCATCGAGTTGGTGATGCCATCCAACCATCTCATCCTCTGTTATCCCCTTCTCCTCCCGCCTTCAGTCTTTCCCAGCATCAGGGTCTTTTCCATTGAGTCAGTTCTTCACATCAGGTGGGCAAAGTATTGGAGCTTCAGCTTCAGCATCAGTCCTTCAGATGAATATTCAGGACTGATTTCCTTTAGGACTGACTGCTTTGATCTCCTTGCAGTCCAAGGGACTCTGAACAGTCTTCTCGAACACCACAGTTCGAAAGCATCAATTTTTTGGCGCTCAGCTTTGTTTATATTCCAACTCTCACATCCATATGTGACTACTGGAAGAACCATAGCTTTGACTACATGAATCTTTGTTGGCAAAGTAATGTCTCTGCTTTTTAATATGCTGTCTAGGTTGATCATAGCTTTTCTTCCAAGGAGCAAGCGTCTTTAATTTCATGGCTGCAGTCACCATCTGCAGTGATTTTGGAGCCCAAGAAAGGATTCTGTCACTGTTTCCATTGTTTCCCCATCAATTTGCCAGGAAGTGATGGGACCAGATGCCATGATCTTTTTTTGAATGTTGAGTTTTAAGCCAGCGTTTTCTCTCTCCTCTTTCACTATCATCAAGAGGCTGTTTAGTTCTTCTTCGCCTTCTGCCATAAGGGTGGTGTCATCTGCATATATGAGGTCACTGATACTTCTCCCGGCAGTCTTGATATGTGTGACCCACACAGTCAAAGACTTTAGCATAATCAATGAAGCAGAAGCAGGTGTTTTTCTGGAACTCTTTTGCTTTTTTGATGATCCAGTGGATGTTGGCAATTTGATATCTGGTTCCTCTGCCTTTTCTAAATCCAGCTTGACCATCTGGAAGTTCTTGATTCACTCACTGTTGAAGTCTGGCTTGGAGAATTTTGAGCATTACTTTGCTAGCTTTTGTAAATAATGCTGCAGTGAACGTAGGGGTACATATATCTTTTCTAGTTAATGTCTTCTTTTTCTTTGGATAAATATTCAAAAGTAGAATTGCTGGTTAGTATGGTAGTTCATTTTTAACTTTTTGAGTAACCTCCACAGTGTTTTCCATAGTGGCTGTGCCAATTTATATTCCCACCAACAGTTCACAGATGTTCCCTTCTTCCATATCTTTGCTAACACTTGTTATTTCTTATCTTTTTAATAATAACCATTCTGTTGGGTGTGAGATGATACCTCACTGTGGTTTTGATTTGCATTTACCTTATGATTAGTGATTTTGAGCATCTTTTCATGTGCCTGTTACCCATCTGTATGTCTTCTTTGGAAAAAATGTGTATTCAGATCCTTATATGTGGTTTTTAAACAGATTTTTTGTTACATATGTTATAGAAGTTCTCTTTATATTTTGGAGATTAACCCTTTATCAGATATATGATGTGCAAATATCTTCTCCCAATTCAGTGGTTATGTTTTCATTTTGTTGATGGTTTCCTTTGCTGTGCAGAAGATTGTTTGTTCATATCATCCCATTTGGTTATTTTTACCTTTGTTGCCTTGCATATGAAATCTGATTAAAAAAAAAAAAAGCACTTTGCTAAGACCAGTACTAAAGGCACTTACTGCCCATCTTTTATTCTGGAATATTTATGGTTTCAGATTTTGCATTCAAGTCTTGAGTCCACTTTGAGTTTGTTTTTATATATAGTATATGATAGTGGTCTAGTTTCACTCTTTTACTTGCAGCTGTTCAGTTTTCCCAGGATAGATTTTTGAAGAGAGTACCTCTCCCCATTATACGTTCTTGCCTCCATCAGTTCAGTTCAGTTGCTCAATCGTGTCCGACTCTTTGCGACCCCATGAATCGCAGCACACCAGGCCTCCCTGTTCATCACCATCTCCCGGAGTTCACTCAGACTCAAGTCCATCGAGTCCATGATGCCATCCAGCCATCTCATCCTCTGTCGTCCCCTTCTCCTCCTGCCCCCAATCCCTCCCAGCATCAGAGTCTTTTCCAATGAGTCAACTCTTCGCATGAGGTGGCCAAAGTACTGGAGTTTCAGCTTTAGCATCATTCCTTCCAAAGAAATCCCAGTGTTGATCTCTTTCAGAATGGACTGGTTGGATCTCCTTGCAGTCCAAGGGACTCTCAAGAGTCTTCTCCAGCATCACAGTTAAAAAGCATCAATTCTACAGCGCTCAGCCTTCTTCACAGTCCAACTCTCACATCCATACATGACCACAGGAAAAACCATAGCCTTGACTAGACGGACCTTAGTCGGAAAAGTAATGTCTCTGCTTTTGAATATGCTATCTAGGTTTGTCATAACTTTTCTTCCAAGGAGTAAGCGTCTTTTAATTTCATGGCTGCAGTCACCATCTGCAGTGATTCTGGAGCCCAAAAAAATAAAGTCTGACACCGTTTGTATTGTTTCCCCATCTATTTCCCATGAAGTGATGGGACCGGATGCCATGATCTTCGTTTTCTGAATGTTGAGCTTTAAGCCAACTTTTTTGCTCTCCTCTTTCACTTTCATCTAGAGGCTTTTTAGCTCCTCTTCAGTTTCTGCCATAAGGGTGGTGTCATCTGCCTATCTGAGGTTATTGATATTTCTCCCGGCAATCTTGATTCCAGTTTGTGTTTCTTCCAGTCCAGCGTTTCTCATGATGTACTCTGCATATAAGTTAAATAAGCAGGGTGACCTGGTAAACTAATTAACCATGAAAGTGTGGTCTTATTTCTGAGCCTTCCATTCTGTTCCATTGATATATGCCTCTGTTTTTTACACCAATACTATTTTGTTTTGATTGCTATAGTTTTGTAGTATAATTTGAAATTAGGGAGCATGATACCTCTGGATTTGTTATTCTTTCTCAAGGTTTCTTTGTCCATTTGGGGTCTTTTGTGGTTCCATACAAATTTTAGGATTATTTGTCCTAGTTCTGTGAAAAATGCCATTGGAGTTTTGATAGGGATTACACTAAATGTATAGATTATTTGGGTAGTATGGACTTCTTTTTTCCTTTTACTTTCTGGCCTTTATTTTTGTTGTTGTCGATTCATTTTTTCTAATTGATTTATTTATTTTAATTGGAGGCTAATTACTTTACAATAATGTAGTGGGTTTTGCCATACATCGACATGAATCAGCCTCAGGTGCACATGTGTTCCCCATCCAGAACATCCCTCCCAGCTCCCTCCCCATCCTATCCCCCAGGGTCATCCCAGGGCACCAGCCCTGAGCACCCTATCTCATACATTGAACCTGGACCGGTGATCCACTTCACATATGATAATATACATGTTTCAATGCTACCCTCTCAAATCATCCCACTCTCTCCCTCTCCCACAGAGTCCAAAAGACTGTTCTTTACATCTGTGTCTCCTTTGCTGTCTCGTATATAGGGTCATTGATACCATCTTTCTAAATTCCATATATATGCGTTAGTATACTAATTAGTGTTTTTCTTTCTGACTTACTTCATTCTGTATAATAGGTTCTAGTTTCATCTGCCTTGTTAGAACTGATTCAAATGCATTCTTTTTAATGGCTGAGTAATATTCCATTGTGTATATGTAGCTTTCTTCGCAGAAGGCAATGGCAACCCACTCCAGTACTCTTGTCTGGAAAATCCCATGGACGGAGTAGCCTGGAAGGCTGCAGTCCATGGGGTCGCTGAGGGTTGGACATGACTGAGTGACTACTTTCACTTTTCACTTTCCTGCATCGGAGAAGGAAGTGGCAGCTCACTCCAGCGTTCCTGCCTGGAGATTCCCAGGGATGGGGGAGCCTGGTGGGCTGCCGTCTATGGGGTCGCACAGAGTCGGACACAATTGAAGTGACTTAGCAGTAGCAGCAGTTTTCTTATCCATTCATCTGCTGATGGACATCTAGGTTGCTTCCATGTCCTGGCTATTATAAACAGTGCTGCAATGAACATTGGGGTACATGTGTCTCTTTCAATTCTGGTTTCCTCAGTGTATATGCCCAGCAGTGAGATTTCTGGGTCATATGGCAGTTCTATTTCCAGTTTTTTAAGGAATCTCCACACTGATCTCCATAGTGGCTGTACTAGTTTGCATTCCCACCAACAGTGTAAGAGGGCTGCCTTTTCTCTGCACTGTTTCCAGGATATTGTTTGTAGACTTTTTGATGGCAGCCATTCTGAATATTGTGAGATGGTACCTCATTGTGGTTTTGATTTGCATTTCTCTGTTAATGAATGATGTTGAGCATCTTTTCATGTATTTGCTAGCCATCTGTATGTCTTCTTTGGAGAAATGTCTGCTTAGTTCTTTGGCCCATTTTTTGATTGGGTTGTTTATTTTTCTGGAATTGAGCTGCAGGAGTTGCTTATATATTTTTGAGATTAATTCTTTGTCAATTGCTTCTTTTGCCAGTATTTTCTCTCATTCTGAAGGCTGTCTTTTCAGCTTGCTTATAGTTTCCTTTGTTGTGCAAAAGCTTTTAAGTTTAATTAGGTCCCATTTGTTTATTTTTGCTTTTATTTCCATTACTCTGGGAGGTGGGTCACAGAGGATACTGCTGTGATTTATGTCAGAGAGTGTTCTGCCTATATTTTTCTCTAGCAGTTTTATAGTTTCTGGTTTTACACTTAGATCTTTAATTTATTTTGAGTTTATTTTTGTGTATGGTGTTAGAAAGTGTTCTAGTTTCATTCCTTTACAAGTGGTTGACCAGTTTTCCCAGCACCACTTGTTAAAGAGATTGTCTTTTCTCCAGTGTATATTCTTGTCTCCTGTGTCAAAGATAAGGTGTCCATAGGTGCGTGGATTTATCTCTGGGCTTTCTATTTTATTCCATCGATCTATATTTCTGTCTTTGTGTCAGAACCATACTGTCTTGATGACTGTAGCTTTATAGTAGAGCCTGAAGTCAGGCAGGTTGATTCCTCTGGTTCCATTCTTCTTTCTCAAGATTGCTTTGGCTATTCGAGGTTTTTTGTATTTCCATACAAATTGTGAATTTATTTGTTTTAGTTCTGTGAAAAATACCATTGGTAGCTTGATAGGGATTACATTGAATCTATAAATTGCTTTGGGTAGTATACTCATTTTCACTATATTGATTTTTCTGATCCATGAACATGGTATATTTCTCTATCTGTGATCTTTGATTTCTTTAACCAGTGTTTTATAGTTTTCTATATATAGGTCTTTTGTTTCTTTAGGTAGATTTACTCCTAAGTATTTTATTCTTTTCATTGCAGTGGTAAATGGAATTGTTTCCTTCATTTCTCTTTCTGTTTTCTCCTTGTTAGTGTATAGGAATGCAAGGGATCTCTATGTGTTAATTTTATATCCTGCAACTTTACTATATTCATTGATTAGCTCTAGTAATTTTGTTTTGTGGTGTCTTTGATTTTGGTATCAGGGTAATGCTAGCTTTGTAAAATTTTAAGAAGGATAGATACTTACTCTTTGAATGTTTGGTAGAATTCATCAGTGAAGCCATCTGATCCTGTGCTTTTGTTGGCAGTTTTTGATTACTGATTCGATCTCTTTACTAGTAATCTATTTAGATTTTTTCTATTTCCTATTTTTTCATGATTCAGTCATGGAAGATTGTATGTTTTTAGTAATTTATCCATTTTTTTTCTAGGTTGTCCAATTTGTTGGCATATAATTGTTCAGAGTATCTCTGTGCTCCTTTGTATTTGTATGGTATCAGTGGTAATTTCTTTTTCATTTCTAATTTTATTTATTTGAGCCCTCTTTTTCTTTGTGAGTGTAGCTAAAGTTTTGTCAGTTTTGTTTATCTTTTCAAAGAGCTAGCCATTAGCGTCATTGATCTTGTCTATTGTTTTTTAGTTTCTAAATCATTTATACTGTGTTCTTTATTATTTCCTTTCTTCTACCAACTCTTGACTTCATTTGTTCATCTTTTTTCTAGTTCATCTAGGTGTAAAGTTAGATTGTTTTAGATTGTCTTGTTTCTTGAGTTTGGCCCGTATTGCTATGACCATCTCTCTTAGAAACACTTTTGTTGTACCCCATAAGGTTTGGTATGTGGTATTTCTGTCCCTAGGTATTTTTTTTTCTTTGATTTCTTTAATGATCCATTGGTTGTTCAGTTAATTTTTTTTTTTAACTGAAGTATAGTTGATGTACAATGTTGTGTTAGTTTCAGGTATACTGCAAAGTGATGCACTTATACATATAACAGCAAGCCTCTTAGCATTTTTCCAACAGCATTTGTTCACTTTGTGTCTTTGGGTCACATTTTGGGTAATTCTTGCAACATTTTAAGCCCCCCACCAGTGAAAAGATTATGATTCACTAAAGGTTTACATGTAGATTGGCAATTTTAATAATAAAGTATTTTAAAATTAAGGTTTGCACTTTGTCTTTTCAGACATAATGCTGTTGCATACAGTATAGAGTAAACATAACTTCTGTATGCACTGAGAAACCAAAGACTTTATGTGGCTCACTTTTTTGCAATATTCATTTTGTTGTAGTGGTGGGAAACCAAACCTGTGATGTCTCAGAGGTATGCCTGCATATGCTTATATGCAAAGCAATATGTGAGTGCTTTTGACTTAGACATTGTTCTCTACTCAAATCATTTGTGACCAGGGTAACTTGGAGATTTATTTTGCAACATGTGATGGTGCCCTAGAGTTTGATGGATGTTTTTTTTCCAGCATAGTATGGAATTTATGGAGGACTTTGTGGAGGCAGTATGGTGAGATAGAAGAAGCATGGGCTTTGCATTAGAAAGCCTTTGGTTTAAGTGTGTTCACTGTAGACCCTGGATAAATTGACTTTGTCTGAGTCTCTGATTCTTCATAAATAAGAGTAATGATACCTACCTTGCAGATGAGGATTAAGTGAGATAGGATATATAAAGTGTCTGGCACAGAAGCTGGCACATGGGAGGCACTCAACAAATACCCCCTTCTTTTTGTAGAGAAAGTGTAAAGGACTGAGAAAATCATGCACATTAGTACTTTTGGTTCTTTTATATTTCTTTAAGGGTTCAGTTCAGTTCAGTCGCTCAGTCGTGTCCAGCTCTCAGCACGCCAGGCCTCCCTGTCCATCACCATCTCCTGGAGTTCACTCAGACTCACGTTCATCGAGTCCGTGATGCCATCCAGCCATCTCATCCTCTGCCGTCCCCTTCTCCTCCTGCCCCCAATCTCTCCCAGCATCAGAGTCTTTTCCAATGAGTCAGCTCTTCGCATCAGGTGGCCAAAGTACTGGAGCTTCAGCTTTAGCATCATTCCTTCCAAAGAATACCCAGGACTGATCTCCTTCAGAATGGACTTGTTGGATCTCCTTGCAGTCCAAGGGACCCTCAAGAGTCTTCTCTAGCACCACAGTTAAAAAGCATCAATTCTTCAGTGCTCAGCCTTCTTCACAGTCCAACTCTCACATCCATACATGACCACAGGAAAAACCATAGCCTTGACTAGATGGACCTTAGTCGGTAAAGTAATGTCTCTGCTTTTGAATATACTATCTAGGTTGGTCATAACTTTTTAAAATCTGCTACAGTATAGATTTTTTTGGGCTCCAAAATCACTGCAGATGGTGATTGCAGCCATGAAATTAAAAAACGCTTACTCTTTGGAAGGAAAGTTATGACTAACCTAGATAGCATATTCAAAAGCAGAGGCATTACTTTGCCAACAAAGGTCCGTCTAGTCAAGGCTATGATTTTTCCAGTAGTCATGTATGGATGTGAGAGTTGGACTGTGAAGAAGGCTGAGCGCCGAAGAATTGATGCGTTTGAACTGTGGTGTTAGAGAAGACTCTTGAGAGTCCCTTGGACTGCAAGGAGATCCAACCAGTTCATTCTAAAGGAGATCGGTCCTGGGTATTCTTTGGAAGGAATGATGCTAAAGCTGAAACTCCAGTACTTTGGCCACCTCATGCGAAGAGTTGACTCATGGGAAAAGACCCTGATGCTGGGAGGGATGGGGGGCAGGAGGAGAAGGGGACGACAGAGGATGAGATGGCTGCATGGCATCATGGACTCGATGGACGTGAGTCTGAGTGAACTCCGGGAGTTGGTGATGGACAGGGAGGCCTGGCGTGCTGCGATTCATGGGGTCGCAAAGAGTCGGACACAACTGAGCAACTGAACTGAACAGTATAGATATTGTTTCCTCCTCCACCCCCCAGGTGCATAATTATAAGAGAACTATGTAGCCAGTAAAAGCTCAAAAAGATACAATACATTCATCAATGTTATATAAATTATGGCAGTGTAATTTGGGCTTCTGAAGTAGAAACTGAAAGGCAGTTGTAGCAAAAGTGATGGTGATGGTCATGTGTCCTGGACCATTAGTCAGCGATTGACAGTGGACTCTGTTCTGCTTTGGTACACTGAGGGCTGGTGTGTGGGGGAAGTGACACTAAAGCAGTTGGATTCAGCTGTGCCAGGGTGTTCAGATTTAGAGCTTTCTGTTCTTTGTGGCTGTTTGTGCTTATTAATAAGACTTATAAGCTGTTTCTTCCTGTGGACTCAGTAGGGATTTTGGTTCCTGCAAGATGGCTGCTTGCACCAAGGAGTAACTGCCTTCATAAGCTGTGGAAAGAAGACTCTCAACGGATTTCATTTACTGTAATTTTAGTAGTAATTTTAAGGGGCTTCCCTGGTGGCTCAGTGGTAACAAATCCACCTGCCAGTGCAGTAGACACAGGAGACACAGGTTTGATCCCAAATATACAATCCAGAATTGGATTAAGAATGTTCCTTTGTAAATTAGAAATGGCGTGATTGTGAGTGAAGAGGTCAACTGTTCATATGTTAAAAGATAATTGGAAAATCGTCTTTTAGTGATGTAGTTTCATGGGATCATTGTTCTTTAATGTCTTAATTTGCTATACCAATTTTATTGGAAGAAATGTGGAAAACTTTTAAAATTAAAGCAAATTTACAGTATTGATTTTAAATGAATGCAGTTGTTTCTGTGATTAAAAAATATTTTTTCCTTAAAGCATAAATTATTTCTGAAAATAGTATTTAAAAGATAGAAGTAGAGTAACTTGTACTGATTATTTGAAGTTTTTAAGTATAACAACAGAAACCAAGCAAAGTTTCTTATTTTTGTTTTAAAATTGAGAATTCAGTAGTGAATACTTTATGTTGAGCAGCCAATAAACTCATTATGAAGCAAAATGATAACTTTATGATTTTATGTGCTTTCTACAGGTTTTATTGAAAACTACAGCTGGAGATATTGATATAGAGTTGTGGTCAAAAGAAGCTCCTAAAGCATGCAGAAATTTCATCCAGCTTTGTTTGGAAGGTAATCATAATTCTTGAATTTTATTCTGTAAAAGAAATTTTGTTAATTTAAAAATTGCAATGTATTTTCCTACAACATTGAAGACTCATGTTAAATAGTGGTAATGAATGATCAGAGTTGATATAAGCAATGTGGGTTTGAGCTGTGTGTCAGGAGATTGAGAGAAGAGATAAAAATCTCTCCAATCCCCCGCCACCAGTCAGTAAATCTCTGCATCTTTAACAGAAATTTATCTCACTTCTTTCTTTCATCCTCTAAAAGTGGGTACTCCTAAAATGCTTTAGTTCTTTTTTCTTCAATTGTTACTTCCAACCGGTGAAAGTGAAAGTTGTGAAAGTCACTCAGTTATGTCTGACTCTTTGCAACCCCATGGACTGTATAGTCCATGGAATTCTCCAGGCAAGAATACTGGAGTGGGTAGCCTTTCCCTTCTGCAGGGTATCTTCCCAACCCAGGGATCGAACCTAGGTCTCCCACATTGCTGGCGGATTCTTCACCAGCTGAGCCACAAGGGAAGCCCAAGAATACCGGAGTGGGTAGCCTATCCCTTCTCTAGTGGATCTTCCCCACTCAGGAATTGAATTGGGGTCTCCTTCGTTGCAGGTGGATTCTTTACCAACTGAGCTAACTTCCAACCATGTAACCATCAAATGTAGAATTCCAACCATTTCTCCTCTTTTGAACCCTAATTTATATATCTGATTGCCTAGTGGACTTTTCTACTCAAATCTTCTACTGTCAGCTACAACTCAAATAGTATAAAACCAAATTTACCAGTTTCTTCCCCAAACTGCCTTAACTGTGTGATTGTAATTGCCTCTTACCTGGTCTTCCATTTTCTTATCTTTGATCTCTTTACCCTCATGTTTAATTCATCTGGTAGTTAAATCCTCAGGCAGCTTGGCTTCCTAGTTTTCCAACTTCATTTTTCATTGCACTGAATAACCATGTGGTCTCAGTTGACTATTACCTTTATTTCCTGAGCAGGTCCTTCCCATTTCTACTCATAACCTCCTTCATTTCTTGAAATCTCATATCCTCACATGTCTTTTTGGAATACTTTCTCTTCCCTTCTTTTTCTGTTCAAGTTAACTCACTCGTTCTTCTGTTTTTTGTCCATGTGGTGTCGCTTGTGGGATGTTAGTTCCCTGACCAGGGCTGGGGTAAATCCTGGGGCCCCAGTTAAACCACCCAGTTAATCCTACCAGGGAATTCCCAATCCACTTTTTCATGTGTATTAAAAATTTTGTTTGCTTCATAAAGCCTTCCATCCAACATTCAGTGATGATATTACCAATGTTACTAGTAACTCTTAGATTTGAGTAATAAAGTGACTATCTTTCTTTTAAACAAACTTTACAGAATTACAGTCACTTGGGTGTTTTCCCCTTTAGAATATTCCCTTTTAGAGCTAAATATCCCTAACATTTATAACATGCTTACTTTCAGTATACATTGCGTATAGTTTCAGATATCTCCAGTGGTGGCAAATCATTGTCCTAAATTATATCTGATTTTTAGGAAAAGAGAAGGCTAATCAAGGTATCAGAAAGCAGCACTCTGAGTCTAAAGCGAGATGTGAAAGAAAATACAGAATAACCAGTAGTAGGATGCAGTGAGAGCTCTCCAAATAGATAATTGGAGAGATAATTACCAGTGGAAGATTTAAAGAATAAAAATACCCAGACCAAAACAATAAAACAAAACCTCCTTCAGCACCTCAAAAAAGAAAAGAAAAATTGAGCTGACAAAAAAGAAAAGGAGAAAATAAGACATCTGTAAAGACCATTATTAATAATTACTATGGCAGGCAGGAAGGAAATTGAGTCAGACAGGTAGTTCAGTCAGAGAAGCCTCAAATAACTGTCTGCAGAGCTGAGAAACACAGTAGACACAGAAAAGTCAGATATTTTTCTGGAAAGAAGTTTGAAGAATATTAAGCTCAAATTTTACAGAGGATCAAAAGTATAAAAACATTAGAAAGAATAAATGGTAAATTATAATCCATGACCAGGTGAATAGAAGAAACAGAAGATATCTGGATATAATATAACAATGAAAGAAGAAATAAGGTTCTTAAGTTAGGTGATGATGAAACTTAATCACAACATCAATAAATTTATTTCCCTATTTATGAGAATACAAGTAGAAAGAAAAAAGACAAGGAAAATAATAAAAAATAACTAGAGCAATTCTTTTAACTGAAAAGGTGAGAAATAAAATTATTATTGCAAAGGTTAACAAGAAACTTGAGAAAACTAATTTAAATAAAGATGCTTCTAAATGAATAAAGTCAGGGTTTTAAAAATTTAATTCAGAGGGCCTCATTTTAATTCTCTGCTTATATGATTTAAGCAAGTTACAATATTCTAGATCTTATAATGGTCATATCAATATTAAAAGAAAAAAAAGGCCATGGTTTCCAAAATTAAAGAGCAAATGAATAAAAGCGAGCTAGTGGGAGCACAGCCTCAGATACAGCCTTCAGCTAAAATGGTGTTTACAGCTAAAGAGAAGTTCTTATTTTTTTTTCCAGTTTTATTGAGGTGTGATTGGCAAAAATTGTATACATTTAGGTTGTACAACATGATTTTTTAAATAGTGTACAATGTGATAATTTAATATATGTATACATTGTGAAATGATTACCATAATCAAGTAACATATCTGTTACCTCACATAGTTACCTTTTTGTGTGTGTGTATGTGGTGAGAATATGATATGTATACATTTCTAGTATACACAATTCTATTAATAAAAATTTCTAGTATACAATAATCACCATACCGTACACTAGATCCCCAGAACTTACTCATCTTATAATTGAAAATTTGTATCTTTTTGACCATCATCTCCCAATTTTCCCCATCCCCCCCAGCCTCTGGCAACCATCATTCTACTCTCTGTTTCTGTGAGTTGAACTTTATTTTAGGTTCCACACAAAAGTGAGAAAATTAACTATTTGTCTTTCTGTGTCTGGGGGTAGTTTTTAGTCTTTATGAAAACAAAAGATTTACAGTTACACAGACTTAATCTTAGATTTCAGATCTTTGCAAGATAGCTAGGTGAACACTCAAAAATGTGAAAATGTTCCAGAAATTCCCTGGTGATCCAGTGGTTAAGATCCCGCCCTTCCAATGTAGGGGGTGCAGCTTTGATTGCTGGTTGAGGAACTGAGATCCCACATGCCATGTGGTGTAACCAAAAAAAATTTTTTTTAAATGAGTGAGAATTTTTAAAAATTACAGGTTTAAAAAGTAGGTTAAAGAAGAGAAGGGAAGCTTGTTATCTTTGATAATTTGATTAATTCTTCTGAAAAATGAGGAAGAAATAAAATTTTAGGTTTGAAAAGCAAAGTGGGGAGCAAAAAGAGAAGTAAATAGGAACATCAAAATTTTTATACTTTATGTGACTGTTAACTCTTTTGAAATTTTACTTCAACCATGTCTCCTCAGTGTCCATGCTTCATCAGTTATCTTTTATCCTCTTTCTCCATTAGCAAGAGTTTTAAATTCTTTAGAAGTTACAAACATTTAAATATTATAGTAAGAGGTTAAAAGAAATATCTTTACAAAACTAAAATATTTGTTTAAAAAAACCCAATGGGCTAAAATAGAGAGCTGATAAACAAGTTTTAAGTAAAAAGTTATTAAAGATAATATTTGCAGAAGTAAACACAAAAAAATTCTAAGAGACACATATACATGATTTTAAAATGCAATGTAAATTCCTATATGTGCTTAAGCAGAAATATAACTAGTCAGAATATGTTGTTATACCCATACATTGTTATAGCCAGAAATACAAAACTTAATGACAGTAGCCGACTCAGCATCCAAATAGAAACTTCATTTTCTATTTGAGATACATATAAATTGCTTTTTTCAGTAGTGGAGAAAATTCAGGAGGATATTATGAACACACATAATGAAATAGCAAGACCTCTTCAAAATACTAATTGAATGATAAATAAACATTTAAGAAGGACGTCAAACATTGCAAACAGCAAGATCTTTTATAGCACATGATAAGCTATAAGTGCATAGTTCAATGTGCATGCATGCATGCTGAGTTACTTCAGTTGTGTCTGACTCTTTGCAGCCCTATGGACCGTAACCACCGGGCTCTTCTGTCTACCAGATTCTCTCAGCAAAAATATTGCAGTGGGTTGCCATGTCCTACTCCCGGGAATCTTCCTGACTCAGGGATTGAACCCCGTGTCTCTTAAGTCTCCTGCTTTGGCAGGTGGGTAGGCAGGCACAGTTCAACAGTGATTATTAATAAATTACAAGGAAGTGGAAATAATGGATATAGAAATTATGTGGAAATTTGGAATTTTAGGCATGATAGAATACAAAATTAAAGTGTAGAGAAACTACAGAAAATTTATATTCAATATATATAATGTTATAATAATTTCATTTATCTGACAAGAATATAATTAGGAAAATAAAGAAAAGTTTAAAGTTAAAATCCAACGTCACTGAAAGACTTAATAGGAAGCACAAAAAGGAAAGATGGGTAATGTTAAAATTTGAAAACACAATAAAAACCTGTTTCATTTCCCTCTTCCGTCATCTCAAATAGATTGTGAAGTCTTAATAGATCCTGTTCTAGAGAATTCTTGAATCTGTGTGTCTCCAGATAAGCCATAGTTGTGTTTTGATTGGACAACAGTTGCTCTCTATCCAGCCTTGTAACTTACTGGAGTTTAAGTGATTCTTTGAAAAAGTAAATCTGACCATGTGCTAAAAACTGTTGCTTACATATTATGGGCATAGTGGATTATTTTTATTTTTTGATGTAGGCTGGGGTATGTTTTATATTCAAATTTAAATAGGGATTTGTCAAATTTAAGTGGAAATATTAAAGCTTGATCTCACATTTGTGTTGAACTTGAGAATTTATAGGTTGCCTCCATATTATTTAATCTTCAGAATAGCACTATGAGTAATTTATATTGTTGGTTTCATAATTAGAAAATTATATGTGCAGCATGTTGACTATAGTTATTGCATATTTGGAAGTTGTTAAAAGAGTATATCTTACAAGTTCTCAGCACAAGAAAAAAAATTTGTAACTGTGTGGTGATGGATGTTAACTAGATTTATTGTCTGTGAACATTTCACAATATATGCAAATATTGAATCCCTGTGTTGTACATCTGAAACTAATGTAATCTTGTACATCAATTATATCTCAGGTTGTTTTTTTTTCTTTTTTTTTTTAAGAAAATTGAGTTTTCAGGTTAAAGCCAACGAGAGGCAAGACTTACAATTGCTAACTGCAATACACATTGTTAATCAAAGTAAATGGTTACTTAGGAATACAGGAGAAATACTTTTAGACTTCTTGGTTTTTACAATTTCTGTTTGTAGCCAAAGAGAACTTATCTGTACTTGGGAGTTCTTATGAATGTAGTGCAACAGATCTTCACTCAGAATGGATTGGGAAAAAAAATCAGTTAATCTTCCTTTCTATTTCTTCCAATCCATCCTCCAAAAACTGGGTACAGTTGTTAGATCACTTGTTACTTTGTTGTTACTTTTTTTAACTGTGAGTTTTATTTCCAGTTATAGCTTGCTCATGTGAAAAATTATAAGGGTGCCTGTGAACAAGCCGCAGTATTATAGTATTTTGTAAATTATGATAAACCATAGTCATGTTTTGGCTAATAAAGTTTCACAAAGTACTCATGTAATTGGTATTTTATGGATTATGTCAGTAATTGTATCAGTACAGTGCCTGGTCCACAGTAGGCACTTGATAAGTATTTGTTGTTGAATGAGCTGGGTTGGTTCAGTTTCACATAATAGAAGACTCAACTCAAATGATTTAATTAATGGAGACATTTATCATTCTCTTTGATAAGAAATCTGGTGTCAAGAAGTTCTGCAGCTCAGTAAAGTATTAAGGGAACTGTGCTATTTTCATCTCTGTTTTACAGTCATCAGCATGTGATTAAATTATAACTACACTCAATTATTGACTCCAACTCAATCAATTCAGGGATCATATAAGATCTCGTATGTTTATTAGTGTATTTATATATAAATACAAATAATTTCTTCAGTCATTTAGCAAACTTAATGAGAGTCTAATTTGTTATTCAGTCGCTAAGTCATGTCCGTCTCATTGAGACCCCGTGGACTGCAGCACACCAGGCTTCCTCCATCGCCAACTCTCGGAGCTTGCTCAAACTCATGTCCATTGAATCAGTGATGCCATCCAACCATATCATCCTCTGTTGCCCCCTTCTCCTCCTGCCCTCAATCTTTCCCAGCATCGGAGTCTTTTCCAATGACTCAATTATATATTGTGTTGATTAGTCATTTTATTTGTTGACTGTTTCTTGAGCAGGGTGCACTGATGGTGCCAGACCCATAATCAGTGAGTAATTTTGATATATTTTGGATTTGTATAGTGTTTGTGTAAGTTAATTTTCTGTGGGGAGACGAGGGAGAATTAAGAAATAGGCTATTTATCTCATTGAAGGTTTCTCAATCTCCAGCACTATTGATATTTTGGGCTAGTAATTCTCTGTTGTGGGGATTTTTTGTGCCTTGTAGGATGTTTACAAGTATCCTTGGTCTTTCCCTACTAGATGCCAGTAACATCTCCCATGTGTGACAGCCTGATATTTCCAGACATTCACAAATATGTGCCACAGAGAAAAATTTCTGCTCCTCCTACCCCTAGTTGAGAACCACAGATCTATACCAAAACCTCTTCAATTTTTATTTTGAAAATTGCATCCAGAGTTTGAGAGAATCCTTGAAGTAGATACAAAACAACCAATATTATGGTTTCTGTAGAAACTGAGTTAGATATTTTATAGTAAGTAGGGAAGAAAAGATTTTGGTTAAGGAGCCTATTTAACATTCTGGGGAAAAAAAATCTTGTGACCGGTTGTGTTAACTCTAACTATACATACACTTAGTTTTAGGCATTGATAAATTTTCATTTTATTAAAGTATATTAATTTCAGATGTACAGCAAAGAGATTTAGATATCAGTTCAGTTCAGTCACTCAGTCGTGTCCGACTCTTTGTGACCCCATAAATCGCAGCACGCCAGGCTTCCCTGTCCATCACCAACTCCCGGAGTTCAATCAGACTCACGTCCATCGAGTCGGTGATGCCATCCAGCCATCTCATTCTCTGTTGTCCCCTTCTCCTCCTGCCCCCAATCCCTCCCAGCATCAGAGTCTTTTCCAATGAGTCAACTCTTTGCATGAGGTGGCCAAAGTACTGGAGTTTCAGCTTTAGCATCATTCCTTCCAAAGAAATCCCAGGGTTGATTTCCTTCAGAATGGACTGGTTGGATCTCCTTGCAATCCAAGGGACTCTCGAGTCTTCTCCAACACCACAGTTCAAAAGCATCAATTCTTCAGCGCTCAGCCTTCTTCACAGTCCAACTCTCACATCCATACATGACCACAGGAAAAACCATAGCCTTGACTAGACGGACCTTAGTCGGCAAAGTAATGTCTCTGCTTTTGAATATACTATCTAGGTTGGTCATAACTTTTCTTCCAAGGAGTAAGCATCTTTTAATTTCATGGCTGCAATCACCATCTGCAGTGATTTTGGAGCCCCCCAAAATAAAGTCTGACACTGTTTCCACTGTTTCCCCATCTATTTCCCATGAAGTGATGGGACCAGATGCCATGATCTTCATTTTCTGAATGTTGAGCTTTAAGCCAGCTTTTTACTTTCGCTTTCATCAAGAGGCTTTGTAGCTCCTCTTCACTTTCTGCCATAAGGGTGGCGTCATCTGCATATCTGAGGTTATTGATATTTCTCCCGGCAATCTTGATTCCAGCTTGTGTTTCTTCCAGTCCAGCGTTTCTCATGATGTACTCTGCATATAAGTTAAATAAGCAGGGTGACAATATACAGCCTTGACGTACTCCTTTTCCTATTTGGAACCAGTCTTTTGTTCCATGTCCATAGGTAAATAGATTCAGATTCTTTTCCATTATAGGTTATTGCAAGATACTGAATACTGATACGGATACTGAATACTGTCCTGTGTTATCCATTGATCCTTGTTTATTTTTTGTATAGTAGTTTGTATCTGCTAATCCCAAGCTCTTTTTTCAGATTAATTCAGTTTTGGCCATGCTGGGTCTTCGTTGCTGTGTGTGGGCTTTCTCCAGTTGAGGCAAACAGGGGCTGCTCTCTAGTTGCAGTGTGGAGGCTTCTCATTGCAGTGGCTTCTCTTTTGTGAGGCATGAGATCTAGGGCACATGGGCTCCTCTAGTTGTAGCTTGTGGGCTCAGTAGTTGTGGTGCAGGCCCCATGGCATGTAGGATCTTCCCAGATCAGGTGTTGAACCCATGTCCCCTGCATTGGCGATTCTCAGCCACTAGGCCACCAGGGAAGTCCCCAAACTCTTAATTTATCCTTCCTCAACCCCTTTTTCCAAGTTTGTTTTCTACATCTGCTAGTCTATTTCTGTTTTGTAAATTAGTTCATTTGTATCATTTTATAGATTCTCCATGTAAGTGATAATATACGGTATTTGTCTTTCTCTGACTTCACTTATGATAATCTTTAGTCCGTTCATATTGCTGCAGATAGCATTATTTCATTCTTTGATTGAAATATTTCATTCATTGATATATGTGTGATTTCTGCTTTATTGACTATGCCAAAGCCATTGGCTGTGTGGATCACAATAAACTGGAAAATTCTTCAAGAGATGGGAATACCAGACCACCTGATCTGCCTCTTGAGAAACCTATATGCAGGTCAGGGAGCAACAGTTAGAACTGGACATGGAACAATAGACTGGTTCCAAATAGGAAAAGGAGTACATCAAGGTTGTATATTGTCACCCTGCTTATTTAACTTATATGCAGAGTACATCATGAGAAACAATGGGCTGGAAGAAGCACAAGCTGGAATCAAGATTGCTGGGAGAAATATCAATAACCTCAGATACGCAGATGACACCACCCTTATGGCAGAAAGTGAAGAGGAACTAAAAAGCCTCTTGATGAAAGTGAAAGAGGGGAGTGAAAAAGTTGGCTTAAAGCTCAACATTCAGAAAATGAAGATCATGGCATCCGGTCTCATCACTTCATGGGAAATAGATGGGGAAACAGTGGAAACGGTGTCAGACTTTATTTTTTTGGGCTCCAAAATCACTGCAGATGGTGACTGCAGCCATGAAATTACAAGACGCTTACTCCTTGGAAGAAAAGTTATGACCAACCTAGATAGCATATTCAAAAGCAGAGATATTACTTTGCCAAAAAAGGTCCATCTAGTCAAGGCTATGGTTTTTCCTATGGTCATGTATGGATGTGAGAGTTGGACTGTGAAGAAGGCTGAGAGCCGAAGAATTGATGCTTTTGAACTGTAGTGTTGGAGAAGACTCTTGCAGTCCATTCTGAAGGAGATCAGTCCTGGGTGTTCATTGGAAGGCCTGATGCTGAAGCTGAAACTCCAGTACTTTGGCCACCTCATGCAAAGAGTTGACTCATTGGAAAAGACTCTGATGCTGGGAGGGATTGGGGGCAGGAGGAGAAGGGGACGACAGAGGATGAGATGGCTGGATGGCATCACCGACTCAATGGACTTGAGTTTGAGTGAACTCTGGGAGTTGGTGATGGACAGGGAAGCTTGGCATGCTGCGATTCATGGGTTGCAAAGAGTCGGACACGACTGAGTGACTGAACTGTATATATATTGCTCTATGTATCTATTTGCCACAAATTCTTTACCCATTCTTCTGTTGATGGACACTTAGATTGCTTCCATGTCTTGGCTAATGTAAATACTGCTGTATGAACATTGGTGTTGTATGTATCTTTTCAAATTAGAGTTTTTTTTTTTTTTTATTGTCACCATGCTTATTTAACTTCTTTTTTTTTTTTCATTCTCTTTTTTTTTTTATTAAATTTTAAAATCTTTAATTCTTACATGTGTTCCCAAACATGAAACCCCCTCCCACCTCCCTCCCCATAACATCTCTGTGGGTCATCCCCATGCCCCAGCCCCAAGCATGCTGTATCCTGTGTCAGACATAGACTGGCGATTCGATTCTTACATGATAGTATACATGATAGAATGCCATTCTCCCAAATCATCCCACCCTCTCCCTCTCTCTCCGAGTCCAAAAGTCCATTATACACAGCTGTGTCTTTTTTCCTGTCTTGCATACAGGGTCGTCATTGCCATCTTTCTAAATTCCATATATATGTGTTAGTATACTGTATTGGTGTTTTTCTTTCTGGCTTACTTCACTCTGTATAATCGGCTCCAGTTTCATCCATCTCATCAGAACTGATTCAAATGAATTCTTTTTAACGGCTGAGTAATACTCCATTGTGTACATGTACCACAGCTTTCTTATCCATTCATCTGCTGATGGACATCTAGGTTGTTTCCATGTCCTGGCTATTATAAACAGTGCTGCGATGAACATTGGGGTACATGTGTCTCTTTCAATTCTGGTTTCCTCGGTGTGTATACCCAGCAGTGGGATTGCTGGGTCATAAGGTAGTTCTATTTGCAATTTTTTAAGGAATCTCCACACTGTTCTCCATAGTGGCTGTACTAGTTTGCATTCCCACCAACAGTGTAGGAGGGTTCCCTTTTCTCCACACCCTCTCCAGCATTTATTGCTTGCAGATTTTTGGATCGCAGCCATTCTGACTGGTGTGAAGTGGTACCTCATTGTGGTTTTGATTTGCATTTCTCTGATAATGAGTGATGTTGAGCATCTTTTCATGTGTTTGTTAGCCATCCGTATGTCTTCTTTGGAGAAATGTCTATTTAGTTCTTTGGCCCATTTTTTGATTGGGTCGTTTATTTTTCTGGAATTGAGCTTCAGGAGTTGCTTGTATATTTTTGAGATTAGTTGTTTGTCAGTTGCTTCATTTGCTATTATTTTCTCCCATTCAGAAAGCTGTCTTTTCACCTTGCATATATTTTCCTTTGTTGTGCAGAAGCTTTTAATTTTAATTAGATCCCATTTGTTTATTTTTGCTTTTATTTCCAGAATTCTGGGAGGTGGATCATAGAGGATCCTGCTGTGATTTATGTCTGAGAGTGTTTTGCCTATATTCTCCTCTAGGAGTTTTATAGTTTCTGGTCTTACATTTAGATCTTTAATCCATTTTGAGTTTATTTTTGTGTGCGGTGTTAGAAAGTGATCTAGTTTCATTCTTTTACAAGTGGTTGACCAGTTTTCCCAGCACCACTTGTTAAAGAGATTGTCTTTACTCCATTGTATATTCTTGCCTCCTTTGTCAAAGATAAGGTGTCCATATGTGTGTGGATTTATCTCTGGGCTTTCTATTTTGTTCCATTGATCTATATGTCTGTCTTTGTGCCAGTACCATACTGTTTTGATGACTGTGGCTTTGTAGTAGAGCCTGAAGTCAGGCAAGTTGATTCCTCCAGTTCCATTCTTCTTTCTCAAGATTGCTTTGGCTATTCGAGGTTTTTTGTATTTCCATACAAATCTTGAAATTATTTGTTCTAGTTCTGTGAAAAATATGGCTGGTAGCTTGATAGGGATTGCATTGAATTTGTAAATTGCTTTGGGTAGTATACTCATTTTCACTATATTGATTCTTCCAACCCATGAACATGGTATATTTCTCCATCTATTAGTGTCCTCTTTGATTTCTTTCATCAGTGTTTTATAGTTTTCTATATATAGAGTTTTTGTCTTTTCTGGATATATGCCCGGGAGTGGGATTGCTGGATCACATGGTAACTCTATTTTTAGTTGTTTTAAGGAACCTCCATACTCTTCTCCATAGTGGCCGCACCAGTTTACATTTCCACCAACAGTGTAAGAAGTTTCCTTTTCTCTACACTATCTCATTTATTACATTTACATTTACACCCATTTATTGTTTGTAGACTTTTTGATGATGGCCATTTTGACTGGTGTGATGTGATACCTCATTATGGTTTTGATTTGCATTTCTCTAATAATTAGTGATGTTGAGCTTCCTTTTATGTGTTTTTTGGCCATTTGTATGTCTTCTTTGAAGAAAAGTTTATTTATATCTTATGCCCAATATTTGATTGGGTTGTTTGGTTCTGTTAAGCTGTATGAGCTGTTTGTATATTTTTGAAATTAATCCCTTGTCAGTCTCATCTTTTGCATATTCTGTCTCATTCCATAGGTTGTCTTTTGATCTTATTTATAGTTTCCTTTGCTGTGCAAAAGCTTATAAGTGTGGCCAGGTCCTATTTGTTTACTTTTGCTTGTATTTTTGTTTGTTCTGGGAGACTGACCTAGGAAAACATTGTTAGGATTTAAGTCAGAGTTTTGCTTATGTTCTCTTCTACTAGTTTCATTGCGTGATATCTTATGTTTAAGTCTTTAAGCCATTTTGAGTTTGTTTTCTAAGTTCATTGATTTATATGCAGCTGTCCAGCTTTCCTAATACCACTTTCTGAAGAGACTGTCTTTTCTCCATTGTTTATTCTTACCTCCTTTGTTGAAAATAATTGACCACAGTGTGTGGATTTACTTCTGGGCCCTCTATTCCATTCCATTGATCTATATGTCTGTTTTTGTACTAACACCACGTGTTTTGATTACTGTGGCTTTGAAGTATTGTCTGAAGTCTGAGATAGTTATGCTTCTACCTTTGTTCTTTTTCCTCAGGATTGCTTTGGCATTTGGGGTCTTTTGTGTTTCCATATAAATTTAGGGTTACTTGATCTAGTTTCATGAAAAATGTCATAGATAATTTGATAGAGATCACATTAAATGTTTAGATTGGTTTGGGTAGAATGGCCACTTTAACAATGTTAATTCTTCTAACCTACGAGTGTGGGATATCTCCATTTTTTGAATCATTTCTGATTTCCTTTATCAGTGTTTTATAGTTCTCAGTATATAGGTCTTTCACCTCCTTGGTCAGGTTTATTCCTAGGTATTTCTGGAGCCTGGCCACTGCAACTCCTGAACCCATGCACTGAAAAAAGGAAGAGAGCCCCTGCTCACTGCATCTAGAGAAAAGCCCACACAGCAGCAAAGACCCAGCACAGCCCAAATTAAATAAAATTAATTTAAAATTTTACCAACTTATCTGTATTACCTTTGATGTAATTTTAAAAGGGACTGTTTTGTCAACAAAAAAGACACAAACCACGTGGTCGTGTCAGTAAAGCATTTGATAAAATTCAGTATTCATTCATGATAAAAGCTCTCACCAAAATGGGTATGACGGGAAATATCTCACCATAATAAAAGCTATTTGTAACAAACCCACAGTCAGCATAATACTCAATGGTGAAAAACTGAAAGCCTTCTTGCTAAAATTTGGAACAGGACAAGACTCATCACTTTTATTCAACATAGTATTAGAAGTCCTAGCCATAACAGTTAGACAAGCAAAATAAATAAAAGTTATCCAGATTGGAAAGAAAGAGGTAACATTGTCATTATATGCAGATGGCATGATACTCTATGTAGAAAACCCCAAAGACTCCACACAAAAGCTATTAGAACTGATAAATGATTTCAGCAAGGTAGCAGGATACAAGATTAACATTCAGAAATCTGTTGCATTTCTTTATCCTAACACTGAAATAACAGAGAATGATAAATTCTTTTTTATTTTCTTCCAGCATATTATGACAACACCATATTTCATAGAGTTGTGCCTGGCTTTATAGTCCAAGGGGGAGATCCTACTGGCACAGGGACTGGTGGAGAATCTATCTATGGAGTCCCATTCAAGGTGAGATTGAATTTTACAATTTATTTTCAAGTCAGTTTGGATTGCTTAATTGAAATGATTGAGCCCCAGAAGAAAATGCATTTTACATTAGTGCACAAAATGGGGTCTGTAACATATTTAGGATTATACAGAATAAGTGCAGCACTTATCCCATTAAGCTTTCTTTCTAAGTTGTCTTATCACAGAGTTTTATGCTAGATTGAATTCAGGTGGAGCTAAAGGTGGTAATGAGCATAATGTGAATCAGCGAAAAGACTGTATAACATTTTTCCTGATATCTGATTATCTGATCTTTGTAACTTTGCACATGTAAAACATTTCTAGAACATTGCATATACCATTTGATTTTAAACATTTTATTTTAACAATACATAGAATTTATATTAATTTACTTGAGCCACTATAACAAAGTACTTCTGACTGGGTGGCTTAAACAGTAGCAATTTATTTCTCACAGTTCTGGAGGCTAAGAAGTCTGAGATCAAGGTACTAGCGTTCACCACCTGTGAAGGTTCTCTTGCTGGCTTGCAGATGGCTGCCTTCTTACTGTGTCTTCACATGGTGGAGAGAGAGCGTTTTGGTGTCTTTTCCTCTTCAGTATAGTCACATTGGAGGTTAGAGTGTCAACATGAACTCCAGGAGAACATAATTCAGTCCAGGGCAGAATTCATTTTAAACTGTACACAGTAACCTTTGTAGCACAAACTGCATGCCTTAATAAGAAATCACAAAATGCATGCCATAACACGGGGAAATGAAAGAAGCAACATAAAAAATGTTAGAAAAAGATGTAAGTTTTAATCAAGAATAGGTCAATGCTTTGTTAACTGCCAACACAGATCTAAAAAGAAAGAGTTAATGTTATATTTACGATATTAAGGATAATGGTGGGTTCAAGTAAAGGCTAAAAGCTGGGTTGTTTATCAATCTTATGGTATCAATATTATGTTCTATTAGTAAACATCAGTAGCTCTTAAAATACGTGAATTTTTTAAAAATTCACATTTATACTAAAAGGATAGAGTGTCTGGAATTTCCTTTAATTTTATACTGGGCTACTATATGACTCTTGAGAAAAATATTTGAACTGTTTGCTTTAATTTTCACATGATAATGGCCTTTAGAGCACGTGAAATAGTTTTAAAAATCTCAAATGTCACTGTTAGACTATTTTATATTTTACAAAATTGAGATATCTTATAATTTTAGAGCCTCCATCTGGTAGGAAGCATTCCTTTATTATTTGGTTAACAGAATAGCTCTTGTGATGATTCCTTTCTAAATTGAGATTTTTGCTTATTTTATAAGCAAAATAAAGTTGGTAAAATTTTAAATTAATTTTATTTAATTTGGGCTGTGCTGAGTCTTCGCTGCTGTGTGGGCTTTTCTCTAGTTGCGGTGAGCAGGGGCTCTCTTCCTTTCAGTGCATGGGTTCAGGAGTTGCAGTGGCCAGGCTCCAGAGTGCAGGCTCAGTAGTTGTGGCCCACTGGCTCAGTTGCTACACGGCATGTGGAATTTCCTGGGACCAGGGATCAAGCGTATGTCTCCTTCATTGGCAAGTGGATTCTTTACCACTGAGCCACCAGGGATGCTTGGTAAATTTTTCAGTTAGGTCATTTTGAATACAGTGTACAGAGTTACGATCTTTTGAGTTTAGATCTCTTGAGAAGAATTTATTAAAGGAAAAGAACTTTCTTTCTGAAAAGCATTGATTATAAAACATGTCTACATTAAAAGTGAGTCTAGTATCTGCTCTTCTGTTGACTAAGAGACTGGTGTAAATGTTAGGTAGCCCTACCCTAGTAAGAAAACCACCTTAGAATGGCTTGCTCTTGCTTTTTTTGAAAACTGCCAAATGGAACCAGTGCTAGTTCAAAGAAATTTCAACTTAAAACTTTAAAAAGCATAGTAAAGCACCTAACACCATCACACTAGCTTCCTTGAATTAAACAAATAAGAAAACAGTTGTTTCATGACATTCAGAAAAGGATCGAGAAGAGAATAGTTGAAGCTTCTGAAGTGAAGTGAAAGTTGCACAGTCATGTTCGACTCTTTGCAACCCCATGGACTGTACAGTCTATGGAATTCTCCAGGCCAGAATACTGGAGTGGGTGGCCGTTCCCTTCTCCAGAGGATCTTCATAACCTAAGGATTGAACCCAGGTCTGCTGCATTACAGGCGGATATTTTACCAGCTAAGCCACAAGGGAAGCCCTAACCATTAATTCAGATTTAAAAATGTGGCTTATTTTTTAAAGTGATAATGAAAGTCACTCAGTCTTCTCTGACTCTTTGTGAACCCGTAGACTATACAGTCCATGGAATTCTCCAGGCCAGAATATGGAATGGGTAGCCTTTCCCTTCTCCAGCGGATCTTCCCAACCCAGGAATTGAACTGGGGTCTTCTGCATTGGAGGCAGATTCTTGACCAACTGAGCCACAAGGGAAGCCCGTTGAAGCCTCTATAATGACTCAAAAGTAGTTATCCTGGAGAAAAAAGAAATAGATGGTTCTGAAAGCTTGGAAGGAAAGTTATGACCAACCTAGATAGCATATTCAAAAGCAGAGGCATTACTTTGCCAACAAAGGTCTGTCTAGTCAAGGCTATGGTTTTTCCAGTAGTCCTGTATGGATGTGAGAGTTGGACTGGTGAGTGCAGAAGAATTGATGCTTTTGAACTGTGCTTTTGGAGAAGACTCTTGAGAGTCCCTTGGACTGCAAGGAGATCAAACCAGTCCATCCTAAAGATCAGTCCTGGGTATCCATTGGAAGGACTGATGTTGAAGCTGAAACTCCAGTACTTTGGCCACCTGATGCGAAGAGCTGACTTATTTGAAAAGACCCTGATGCTGGGAAAGATTGAGGGTAGGAGGAGAAGGGGACGACAGAGGATGAGATGGTTGGATGGCATTGCTGACTCAATGGACATGGGTTTGGGTGAACTCTGGGAGGTGGTGATGGACAGGGAGGCCTGGTATGCTGCGGTTCATGGGGTTGCAAAGAGTTGGACATGACTGAGTGACTGAACTGAACTGAACTGAACTGAAAGCTTAGATGGCTTTGAGGGATGAGAAGAATAGGGAAATGTCTCAGAAATCCATTCCCCTTGAGTAACCTTGCTCAGTGTAAGTAGGCAACTTTCCACAAAAAATTTGTGTTTGAGTGTATTTAGAAGACACAGGTGAGTAAAGTCAAGATTAGTAGATTGAAGGAACTGTAGATATTGGATTTGATTATATGTGAAAATCAGTAGCAGTTGTGTGGGACCTTGTTTGTTAGTTGATGTATGAAGGGCCTTATAACTGAGGACATTCACTAAATCTTTGTTTTTTTAATGCTTCAGGATGAATTCCATTCACGGTTGCGTTTTAATCGTAGAGGACTGGTCGCCATGGCAAATGCTGGCCCTCATGATAATGGCAGCCAGTTTTTCTTTACCCTGGGTCGAGCTGATGAACTTAACAATAAGCACACCATCTTTGGAAAGGTTTGTATCCAGTTATCTTAGGCTTCTATGATGTATGTGATCAACTTACCTAAGAGCTGCCTTCATAAAAATATTCCCAATGATATTTATTTATTATTTCTAAAAATGGTGAAATGCTCCATGTTCCTGTTATAATGAGCTGTGAGGGACTACCTGAATTTTCCTCTGTGTGTTTCAGTCCAGTCATTGATTTTTAACTTAAAATTTTTATTTTTTCTAAAATTGTTTTAATCATTATTATTAACTGCTGTGTCACTTAGATGATATGTTTTAATGTTTTTAGAAAGACATTTAGGTAATAACATTTAGTAGTTTAAAATTTATTTTGTTAATAATGGATTCCCTTCAGTTTAAAGTGGAAGTTGTGTTAACATTTAAACTGCTTACCTGAAATATTACTTTGAATAGTACCTATTTAATCCTGCTGACATTTAACAGCATATCAGAGATTGTCACTTCCATAGGGTATTCAATAGTTTTCTTTTAAAGGGATTCTGAAGGGTTTTTTTTTTTTCCCTCATACTTCTCCCTTTTCATGAATACGTTCTCAGATGCCTTAAGTGTTAGGCATATTAGGCATCACTAGTGTATCAGCTCCCTCTGCTGGTTCAATTAGAATGGTTTCCCCATATCCCAGACAAAACTGGATTTTGTGCTGATGAAAAGAAAAAAAACAGCACACCTGGAAAACTGGTATTATTTTAGATTTTTAAATATTTGATTAAAGGAGTCATGCCAAAAACATGGAATGCAGTATTGTTGCTTAATATTTTTGAGCCACTCCAACACAGGCTGTCTGACATTTGTGGATTTTCCTCCCTGTTATTTAAAAAAATAAGTATTTAATAAAATGATATTTAGGTTGTCCTTCTGCACCATTCTTTACAACCGATGTTATATAACTCACACAGTAGAGGCAAAGTATAGCATAGTAGTTAGAAGTTAGAAAGGCGGTCACTGTCAGATCTGCAACTTCTTTCAGCCTCAATTTTCTTATCTAGAGAAGAAAGATAATGATAGTACCTATTTTAGGATGTTTTGAGGATTAAGCATGATAATGTCTTCAAAGCACTTACCACATTGTTTTTATTATTTGCTTGTTCTACCCTCTTCTAAAGTCTAAATTTGTTTATAATGTTTGAACAAAATGTAGTCATTCAGAAGGAAGTTATTGGCACTGTGTTTTTAATAAAAACTGACATTAAGTATATATTGGAAATTTCCCAAAAATCTTATTGAGGAATTAAAGTTTGTCAAACCTTTCCCTTTAGGATTATGTTGCTTTATTTGCACTGTTTAATGCATATAATCTTATATAACAATATGAAATGCCTTTTTAATTACTTTAAAAATATTTTCAAAAGTCCTCCCTGATTTCAAAGAATTAATTTAATAATTTTCAATTAAATTTCCCTTTTTATTTGATAGGTTACAGGGGATACAGTATATAACATGCTACGCCTGACAGAAGTAGACATTGATGATGAAGAAAGACCAAGAAATCCACATAAAATAAGAAGTTGTGAGGTATGAGCATGATTATTAGAGATATATTACTTTGTCACTTAAAAGAAATTGAATATTTGTGTTCAGTTATCAGATAAAGGCTTTATACTAAATTAACATCACAACTTGGATTTTAGCTCTGTAATTTAGTTACTGTTATGCCCGAAGTCCGAGTCCCCAAAACTGAGAGAATAAGGCGTCCACAGCAATGCAAAAACATAAAGGGGTTTTATTGCTAGCTCGAGCTAGGGCTCCCGTCTCATCCAGCACAATGGAGTCTTGACGAGAGCCCGGAGCTCTGAATCATAGCTGCTTTTATACAGGTGGCTCTTAGTACAGCTGGCGGGTAATGATTGGCTGAGCCATAGGTGCCCACGCGATTTTCAAATCCTGCATCCCTATCCAGATTGGCTCAGGTTTGGTCGACTTTCCCAGGGTGTGGTTCCCCAGAATCATGACTCAGGTTTTACAAGAATCTGAATCTTAGGCCAAGTATAGCTTGTTGACCTGTCATGGCTCAGGTCTGGTCCCTTAACAGTTACAGTTTCTGATTAAGAATTTTTTTAATGGAAGATTTTGAATTCAAGGATGAAACTTAAACTGATAATCCAATGAATGAAAAATTCCATGGTGCAAAGCTGGATGAATTAGGTTTATTTAGCCCAGTGAGTAATTTAAGAGCGATCCTTCATTGAGAAAACAAGGACCTGAGAACATTTGATTTGAAGTCAGAATACCTCAGTTAAAAAAAAAAAATACCCGAGCTTGTCTCTCTAACTATATATTGTTTTCTTGAATGTCTTTCCCTTTTGTTAAATAAGTATAAAACATTTTTTCCTTAATAGCACATTGGATTACTGGGAGAATCCAATGAGGCCATGTACGTGGAAGTATATATATCATTATACTGGTTCTATGAGGAGAAATTATAGACAACTAATGGCACCATAATTAAATACTGGTTTTATTTTTTTGTGAAATTTAAAAAATTGAGTAATATTTTCAAAATATGTCTTTTCATAGGTTTTATTTAATCCTTTTGATGACATCATTCCAAGAGAAATAAAGAAGCCGAAAAAAGAGAAACCAGAGGAGGAAGTAAAGAAATTGAAACCCAGAGGCACAAAGTAATCAGAGTAGAAAGATTTTTTCCCTCAACTTGAAAAGCAAAACTGATTTATTTAGTTCACTTTGTTTCCTACTGTAATAATTGTTTAGTAATTTAGGGGGAGGCCAGTTTAGACCAGGATATATGTCTAAATTATCTGTGTGTGTTTCTTTTTCTAGATGTACATTTCTTATATTCAAATACAGTGTATAACTTAAAAACTTAAGCCAAAAAAGTATTGTCTGAGATGTCTGATGAAACCTGTTAATAAATAGATAAATATTTATGACCACCACAAGAATTATTTATATAAATGAGTTGTTGAAACTTTTGTTTGTTTGTTTACTTGTTTTTCTAATAATACACGCTCAGGATAAAGAAGTTAGAAAGTAAAGTATGAAGGATATAATGACTGCATGGTTAATATTATTTAACTTTCTCACTTTTTATTTTGATGCTATTAAAATAACCTTATTATAAATATATTTACACATAAAGTTCTTTCTGTATTCTGGATTAATTCCTGAGAATAGTTTTCTAATAACAGAAATTGCTTCAGTATTTCTGTGAGTAATATTCTTTACATTATTAATTTTGTCTGTTTTATTAAAATAGGTATCAGAGAGTTAGATTTCAACTTTCTCTTTTACTATACTGTAGCATCCATTTTAGGGATTTTGTTGTACTTATGTAAGTGTTGGAGAAGGCAATGGCACCCCACTCCAGTACTCTTGCCTAGAAAATCCATGGACGGAGGAGCCTGGTAGGCTGCAGTCCATGGGGTCGCTGAGTTGGACACGACTGAGCGACTTCACTTTCACTTTTCTCTTTCATGCATTGGAGAAGGAAATGGCAATCCATTCCAGTATTCTTGCCTGGAGAATCCCGGGGACGGGGGAGCCTGGTGGGCTGCCGTCTATGGGGTTGCACAGAGTTGGACACGACTGAAGCAACTTAGCAGCAGCATATAAGTGTTAGATTCAGAAAGCTTTAAGTATAATCCTGCCTACTGCAGTTATAGGAAGCAAAGTCTACCAATCTTTGAGCTTCAGTTTCCCCATCTTATAAAATAGAGATTTATAGTATAGCATCTGCTTATTACAAAGTTTAAATGAGAAAGGGAATTTGAAAATACCCAGTAGTGTAGGTATTCAATACATATTCATTTCCTTTCTTTGATATCCTATAATGTAAGTTAAGTTGCTGTTATAAACTGTCAAATATGAGCCAAACTCTAATAGGCAGTTGATATATTGTGGCAAAATAACTTCTTACACAACTATATATTTATTTATTTATTTTTAGTTTGTATTAATTTATTTTTACTAATTTATGTCTGGGTGAAAAGTCACTGTCACTATATTCAGATATAATATTTCATCACTGATTTATCTTGACAGCAAAGCCAAAAGTTGAATATTTTGTTTTTGTTTTTAATTCATAGCAAATATGTTAGGGGTGATGTGATAGTTACTGATTAAATCTAAGTAAGTTTTGAAATGAAATTCCTCTTTTATTGCCTGATCTTTTGTTTTTCCAGTATTTCAGAGGAGTTTTAATAACTTACTATGTATCTTCCTTGTGATGTATTAATCTGAAGAGTCAAAAAAGACAAAAGTTAGTTTTTTATTCCCATGGACTGTTTGCTTAGCTAAGTTTGTTGCTTCCCCCCACCCCATAATTTTGTGTAACTTACTAATTTTAAAATATTGAAATTATTTTGGCAGACACTAGATAAATTGCTTCCCATTTATAGTACCCTCAGAGCTGTATGTTTATTAGTTTTTTAGCAATCCTTATTTGATAATATGCGATGCTGTGTTGAGTTGCTGAGTCGTGTCCGACTCTTTGCGACCCTGTGGACTGTAGCCCACCAGGCTCCTCTGTCCACGGGATTCTGCAGGCAGGAACACTGGAGTGGGGTTCTGTGCCCTCCTCCAGGGGATCTTCAGACCTGGGGAAAGAACCTGAGGTTCTGATGTTTCCTGCGTTGACATGAAGGTTCTTTACTGTGCGTGCCACCTGGGAAACCCACAAAAAGCTTTAATTATTTCTGTCATGCTTGAGTTAGTGTATTTAATCATAGTTTTCAGGATAGATTTTTGGTCATTAGTTTAGTCTAGTATGTGAAATATGGGAAAGATTGAAGCAAAAGGAGAAAGGGGCAGCAGAGGATGAGATGGTTACATAGCATCGCCAACTCAATAGACATGAATTTGGGCAAACTCCAGAAGACAGCAAAGGACAGGGAAGCCTGGTGTGCTGCAGTCCCTGGGTTAGCAGAGTCAGACATGACTTTTCAACTGAATAACAACAACAATATATAAAACATCTGGAACTAAACATTTAATGTTATGCTGAAATATATATATCCTTAGTATATTTCCCCTGAATACTTAGTAATTATTGTCTACTGAGAGAATGTGTTTCTTCTTGTAAATTGTGTTCTATTGCTTTGAAAATAGGATATTTATAAGTTTTGTTTAACTTTTTCTTTCTAATTTTATTTCATTCTTTTTTCCTTCTTTCTTTTTCAATAGAAATTTTAGTTTACTTTCATTTGGAGAGGAAGCTGAGGAAGAAGAGGAGGAAGTGAATCGAGTTAGTCAGGTAAAACTCTTAATTTGCCCTTTGTTCAGAATTGTAAAAGAGATTAGGGTCTATATTCTCATTCATTTTTGTATCTATTTTTGTATCTATGCTATATGTAGGACAGCATATTTTACATGTTTTACAGCAAATTTTAAATGTTCATTGAACTGATTCATAAAATGATTTGTGTGGTCAGTAATATTTGCAACTTCTGAAATGATTTGAAATATATATATATATTTTTTGAAATATATTTTTTAATCTGGCATTTTAAAAATCAGTTACAAACTGGGGTTAAAGAATGATTTAATGTCGTGATTCAGATTTTCATTGCTGTTGGTTTAATTGGAATACTAGATAGTTTGTTATTAGTATTACTGTAATAAACAGTGACAGACCAAAGCTCTTATCTTCATTTTAATATAATTTATATATATTTATTCTTTTCATTAATTCTCATCACAGCCCTGTAAGGTAGGTATTATTATTTCCATTTTACCTATGAGTAAATAAAGTACTAATAGGTTGTAATTTGCTCAAAGTCACATACCTAGTAAGTTGCTAGAGCTGAGAGCTGAACCTACAGCTGTCTCTATAAAATCCACGTCTCAAGGTTATACATTGCTTCCTGGCCTTTACCCCACCAATGCTTCCCTTAGGCCTTTAAGTATGGTTTTCCTCAATATCCCTTTCATCACGGTACTCATTGCTGAAACACCTACAGTACCGTACCATTGTTTAAAGCAGTGATTCTGACAAATATGCCCCAAGAAAATCATCTTCAAGGATTTTTACTCTCCTAGATTTTCATCTCATCCTTTCATGACAGGTAGTGAACACTGAGACCTAAAGGATAAGATTCAAAGTCTTTTTTGTAGTATGTAATTAAAACTCTGTGACCTAGTACTGCCTTTCTCACGTAACACAATCACCTATTTCTTACTGACACTGACAATAGCATAAACTCAAAAGCACTTTATTTTTACCCTTGTCTTTACTTCTTTATCTGCATGCTTCCCTCATCATTGAGCCTGGTTTGGTAAGCTCTACTATTGGGCACACAATAAGCACTCTACTTATACCTCTTGCATTAAAACTGAATTAAAATGGGCATGTGTAAGTAAGAATTTAGTCATAATTTTTTTTTCTTTTACTGTCTTCAGTATCTTTGATTGATCTGTTTAATACCATAGATTCAGTTACCACCTGTATACTGTTAATAACATTCTGAACTGTAGGAGATAAAGCCAAATATTTCCTCTGGGCTCTTATCCCTCATTCTGTGTTGTCTTCAGGAAACATCACTATTTTTAGATATCAAAACTAAATTCATTTTCACATGATAACTTCCTTTTTAAATTTCTTATCAATATCACCAACTACTCTGTCACCTCTCCCATCAGAAAGCTTCTGTACCCTCTTATCCTTCTCTATCAGAGAGCAGACAGACTAAAAACCACAATCACAGAAAACTAACCAATCTGATCACATGGACCACAGCCTTGTCTAACTCAGTGAAACTATGAGCCATGCTATGTAGGGCCACCCAATTTGAAGGGGTCATGGTGGAGAGTTCTGACAAAACGTGGTTCACTGGAGAAGGGAATGGCAAACCACTTCAGTATTCTTGCCTTGAGAACCCCATGAACAGTATGAAAAGGCAAAAAGATAGGATACTGAAAGATGAACTCCCAGGTTGGTAGGTGCCCAATATGCTACTGGAGAAGAGTCGAGAAGTAACTTCAGAAAGAATGAAGAGATGGAGCCAAAACAACAACAAAACTCAGCTGTGGATGTGACTGGTGATAGAAGTAAAGTCTGATGCTGTAAAGAGCAATATTGCATAGGAACCTGGAATGTTAACTCCATGAATCAAGGCAAATTGGAAGTGGTCAAACAGGAGATGGCAAGAGTGAACATCAACATTTTAGCAATCAGTGAACTAAAATGGAACGGAATGGGTGAATTTAACTCAGATGATCATTATATCTACTACTGTGGACAAGAATCCCTTAGAAGAAAGGGAGTAGCCATCATAGTCAACTAAAGAGTCTCAAATACAGTACTTGGATGCAGTCTCAAAAATGACACAATGATCTCTGTTCATTTCCAAGGCAAACCATTCAGTATCACGGTAATCCAAGTGTATGCCCCAACCAGTAACACTGAAGAAGCTGAAGTTGAACGGTTCTATGAAGACCTACAAGACCTTGTAGAACTAACACCTAAAAAAGATATCCTTTTCATTATAGGGGACTGGAATGCAAAAGTAGGAAGTCAAGAAGTACCTGGAGTAATAGGCAAATCCGGCCTTGGAGTATGGAATGAAGCAGGGCAAAGGCTAATAGAGTTTTGCCAAGAGAACACACTGGTCATAACAAATACCCTCTTCCAACAATACAAAAGAAGACTCTACACATGGACATCACCAGATGGTCAATACCGAAATCAGACTGATTATATTCTTTGTAGGCAAAGATGGAGAAACTCTGTACAGACAGCAATAACAAGACCAAGAGCTGGCTGTGGCTCAGATCATGAACTCCTTATTGCCAAATTCAGACTTAAATTGAAGAAAGTAGGGAAAACCACTCAACCATTCAGGCATGACCTAAATCAAATCCCTTAAGATTATACAGTGCAAGTGAGAAATAGATTCAAGGGATTAGATCTGATAGACAGAGTGCCTGAAGAACTATGGACGGAGGTTTGTGACCTTGTACAGGAGGCAGACCTGTACAAGACCATCCCCAAGAAAAAGAAATGCAATAATGCAAAATGGTTGTCTGAGAAGGCCTTACAAATAGTTGTGAAAAGAAGAGAAGTGACAGGCAAAGGAGAAAAGGAAAGATCCCTGAATGCAGAGTTTCAAAGAATAGCAAGGAGAGATAAGAAAACCTTCCTCAGTGATCAATGCAAAGAAATAAAGGAAAACAATATAATGAGAAAGACTAAAGATCTCAAGAAAATTAGAGCTACCAATGGAACATTTCATGTAAAGATGGGTACAATAAAGGACAGAAATGATGTGGACCTAACAGAAGCAGAAGATATTAAGAAGAGGTGGCAAGAATACACAGAACAATAAGGAAAAGATCTTAATGGGCCAGATAACCAGGATGGTATGATCACTCACCTAGAGCCAGACATCCTGGAATGTGAAGTCAAATGGGCTTTGGGAAGCATCATTCCGAACAAAGTTAGTGGAGGTGATGGAATTTCAATTGAGCTATTTCAAATCCTAAAAGATGATGTTGTGAAAGTGCTGCACTCAGTATGCCAGCAAATTTGGAAAACTCAGCACTGGCCACAGGACTGGAAAATGTCGGTTTTCATTCCAATCCCAGAGAAAGGCAATGCCAAAGAATGCTCAAACTATTGCACAATTGCACTCATCTCACACGCTAGCAAAGTAATGCCCCAAATTCTCCAAGCCAGGCTTCAACAGTACGTGAACCATGAACTTCCAGATATTCAAGCTGGATTTAGAAAAGGCAGAGGAATGAGAGATCAAATTGCTAACATCCGCTGGATCATCAAAAAAGTAAGAGAGTTCCAGAAAAACATCTATTTCTGCTTTATTGACTATGCCAAAGCCTTTGACTGTGTGGATCACAATAAACTGTGGAAAATTCTTCAAGAGATGGGAATACCAGATCACCTGATCTGCTTCCTGTGAAATCTGTATGCAGGTCAGGAAGCAACAGTTAGAACTGGACATGGAACAACAGACTGGTTCCAAATTGGGAAAGGAGTACGTCAAGGCTGTATATTGTCACCCTGCTTATTTAACTTATATGCAGAGTACATTATGAGAAACTCTGGGCTGGAAGAAGCACAAGCTGGAATCAAGATTGCCGGGAGAAATATCAATAACCTCAGATATGCAGATGACACCACCCTTATGGCAGAAAGCCAAGAACTAAAAAGCTCTTGATGAATGTGAAAGAGGAGAGTGAAAAAGTCGGCTTAAAACTCAACATTCAGAAAATGAAGATCATGGCATCTGGTCCCATCACTTCATGGCCAGTAGAAGGAGAAGCAATGGAAGCAATGAGAGACTTTATTTTAGGGGTGGGGATGGGGCTCGAAAATCACTGCAGATGGTGACTGCAGCCATGAAATTAAAAGATGCTTACTGCTTGGAAGAAAAGTTATGACCAACCTAGATAGCATATTAAAAAGCAGACATTACTTTGCCAACAAAGGTCCATCTAGTCAAGGCTATGGTTTTTCCAGTAGTCATGTATGGATGAGAGAGTTGGACCATAAAGAAAGCTGAGTACTGAAGAATTAATGCTTTTGAACTGTGGTGTTGGAGAAGACTCTTGAGAGTCCCTTGGATTGCAAGGATATCCAATGAGTCCATCCTAAAGGAAAGCAGTCCTGAATCCAATACTTTGGCCACCTGATGCAAAGAACCGACTCACTGTAAAATACCCTGATGCTGGGAAAGATTGAAGGTGGGAGGAGAAGGGGATGACAGAGAATGAGATGGTTGGTGGCATCACCAACTCGATGGACATGAGTTTGAATAAACTCTGGGAGTTGGTGATGGACAGGGAGCCTGATGTGCTGCGGTTCTTGGGGTTGCAAAGACAACTGAGCGTCTGAGCAGAACTGAACTGACTGACTCTGTCACCCCGGTATCTGAGAAGTCATCTTTAGATGTCAGTGTACTAGTCTTACATTATTCATGATTCACATTTGTCCCTAATCAAAATGAAAGATTCACTATATATTGTGATCCTGTAGGTATTTTTGTAAATAGAAAAAATCATGAATGTTAGATTTGAGAATTGCCAAGATTCCCTTTCATTGATGTTATCTGAAGATGTCCAGTTTCCTTGTGTATCAATGCCTTCTGCTGCATCCTCCCAGGCCTGTTTTTTCTTTTGCCTGGAGTGTGTGCTCTCCTTTATTTGACTTATTTTTATTTTTCCTTTGTAATATTTAGTTTCATTATTAACTTCTTAATGCCTGTACTTCCCTCCCAAAGCTGAGCCATCAAAGCACTTATTATCCTTCATTGTAATGATTTCTTTTCTTATCTGTGCTGTGTATTTTATGTAATCTTTATAACAGTAATGTCATGGATTTTATTCCTGATTTATAAATGGCAAAATCAATACTGAGCTATTAAGTTTCTTGTCTAATTAAGAGTCATGGAATCTGAATTTTGACTTGAGTTTCTATAGCTATTAAAGTATCCAATGTGGTTTTGAATACTGCAAAAGCTGCCTCCTTCTAAATGGCTGGCAAAAAATTTCACTGATAGCACAGCATTCTGGGGTTGGAGACAGCTAGCTCAGTGCAGTCAGCCCACTGCCCTTTCCTAACTTCCGCAGGGTCCTGGGTTGTACTAGCTTAGCAGCCATGTAGAGCAAGAGTAGGTAGTCAAAGGGAATTTTCTGTCAGTCTTTTTGTTGAATTAAATTTCTGGTCTAAAATGAGATTTGTAAAAAAATAAAATAAGATTTGTGCACAATTACTGAGATTGACTTTACTAGGAAATTAGTTTGAATTTTTTCTGTTGGTAACAATATGTCTTAAATATTGAAAGCATATCTTCCTCCTGCTGCTTGCTTTTTGCACAAAGTTTAAAAAATAAAATTTACACGTTTTAACTTCTACTGAATATAGTAAACTGGCCACTGCAAAAGCCATTTGTGTTTGCTAAAGGTTGAAAAGTGAAAGAATCCACTGTAGATAGCTGTAGCTTGCTTTTTAAGTTTTCTTTTAAATGTGTAAACACTTTAAACTGTAGAAAGACCAGTTAAAATCTTTCCTTCTTGCCAAGAACATTGCAGCCCACAGTCCATTATCAAATAAGTAGTATAACTAGTATTGTGTCATCACATTTCTCTCGTCTGACTTTTTAATTGAGGGTGCTGTGTGATAAAATTATCAACTGTTTGTTTCTGACTCTCAAAGCTGTATCTCTAGGCTGACTTATTTTTCTCCAGCTGCCTACTAGACATCTCTGTATTAGAATTTCTCACTAGTTACCCAAGCCCTAGCCAAGGCTTAATTCATTATCTTTTCTTCCCAAACTTCTCCCTGTTCTGTGAATTCTTTTTCTAACTCCTTGGTATCAGTGTCCCCTAAAGAAAAATTTTAGATTTAATTGATGTTTTTCTTATTTTTTCCCTTGTACAACCAGTTAGTTGCATTAGGTCCACCAGTTTTTCATCTGTGGCGTATCTCAAATCTTATTTTTAATTTATTTTACTACTCCTCTTATTCCAGCCTTCATTATCTCTAGGCTGTGCCCGCTGCCCTAGTCTGCAAACTGATCTCCCATCTCCCTTCTCTTTTTTCCCCTTCCACTCATTGCTATCAGAATAGTCTTCCTGAAGCCTGATAAAGATGCTATAGCTGCTCTTTGTTGACTATAAAAATAAGGCCAAGTTCCTTGGCCTATTATTTCAGGCTTCTGCTTTCATGACTCCTCTTTACCAACTCTGTCCTTTAGGGTAATGCTTCTTAAACTTCCTCACTAATAAAAAGTCACTTATAGTACTTAAAAAAATTAAATTCCTATATCCATCTCAGACCTACTGATTCAAAATCTCTAGGGGAGAAACCTAGGAATCTGTATTTTTAATGAATTCAGTAGAAATCTTACCTGGAAAATGTGGGAAACACTGTGTTAGCACATCTGAACTATTTGCTGTTCTACATATATGCCTTGTATTTTCCTTTATGTGTCTTTGTTCATGTCTTTTTTCCTCTGCGTGTAGTAGCTTATTCCACTTCTCAGTGTCAAAGCCATATTTATCTTCAGCATGTAGAATACTATATTTTCTAAATGTCTTTCCCAGTTTTTCTTAATCTTTTCTTTTTCTGATCTAATTTCTACCTTGTGATTCTTGCATTTTCCTTTTAAACACATTCTTTTCACTTTATTATGCAAGAAATGTATGACTGTATTCTTCTTGTATACTATTCAAACATTACACCCTTTCATTTCTGCCTTATTAATTTTGTAGGGTCCTAGGTGCTGAGCTCCTTCACAGTAAACTTTGTGTCATCTTTGAGTGGCCGTGTGTTGCAGTAGAAATAGCGTAGATTTGGGATCATACAAACTCATATTGGCACTTTTATTTTTACAGATAGTCTGACTATGGAGAACTTAAGTCTCTCTGAGCCTCCATTTTTCTCTTTGTAGCATGGAAATAACAGATAGCATTTAGAGCTGTGGAATAAGGATACAGATAATCCTTAACTTTGATAGGTCATGCAATTGAGAAGTGGTTTTGAAAGTCAAGTGTCTTAAACAATGTACTCTAGAAGTTGTCTTTTATTCTCAAAGAGCTAAAGAATATCAGTCACTAATATGACCATGATTATCATGCAGAAGCTGCTGCCCTGCACTCAGGTAGTCTAGAGGGCTGCTGAGAAACTTCACCAGCAGTCCAGCTTCCTGAGGTAGGAGGTCATGAGCACAGCACAGCTGGCCCAGGGCCCTTCCTGAGCACTCCCACAGGGTCCTTGATAGTAGCTTGAGCAGCCTGGGAGAGCATGGGTGTACACCTGTACATCATGACCCACCAACGACTCATTCTCCATATGTGAGTGGGTCTTGGAACAACGAACAGAATCTTTTGGCATACAGAATTTAGCTGTTTTGTCTATTCATATTACGGAATCATGGGTAAGTTTAGCTTGAGAAAAGAGAGCAACAACACCAAAAATTGTTGACATTTACTGGCTTAAAGAAAAGGAAGTTTCTGTAGAGAGCATGAGATAAATTCTAGGGAGAACAGAAATAGAAATATATTTTGTTTATTTTGCTTTTGTACTGTTCTTCACCCTTCAAATACATTTTGCCTTTTGGGTACAATAGGGTCAGAAAAGGGAAGGCTAGCTTGAATTTTGGAAAAGTGTGACCAAATGGTATATTTAAAAAAATTTAGCCTAACTGTTTTTAAATATTGATAACTAGAGCCAAGTCAGTGTCTTTTATAGTGACTAAAAGCAATTTGCTGTTTCAGAGGTTGCATGAAATTAAGTATTTCTAGAGGGCTTGAAAATAATTGTTTCATTATTCATTTGCTTATCAAGTTTCTTTCTTTCAGTGACTCCACAGTGTTAATCTTTATCCCAGAACCTAACATCACAAGTTAATAATTGGTAAAGTCTGAATTGAGGCTTTACTTTATGTGAAAGGAGAAATAAGATAGAGTCCCCTCTGGTTTATGGATTATCAGTGTGGGATTACAGACACTGCTTTACCCCACTCAATATTCATGAGAAGGTGCCTCTCTCCCAAGGGTTAGCTTTCTTTCATTATTTATTTCAGTATCTTTCTACTACCTGATAAAATCTCTTTTGGAATAATAGAATTTTATAGCTCAAAGGAATCTAGTCCAACTTCCTTTCTTTATAGATGAAGAAACTGAGACTCTGGTTAAGTGACTTGCCAGACTGACTTCATTTCCTTTTTGATAGGATTGCATGATAGGAGGATGCCATAACAAGTATCTTGAGTTCAGGAAAGCACATTGTCAGAGTCTCTCATGATATGCTTGTGGACAACATGAGGAAATGTGATCTGGGAGATAGTACAGTCAGATGGATTTAGAGCTACTTGAATACTTCTGCCCAAAGAGTGCTTTGTTGTCAACCTGTGCCTAATTATTTGAACTAGTAAGTTGAAATGTAATAGGAGTACATGTATATTCTGTGCTTTAGTTTAATGAAATCAGCTAAATAGATATGACTTAATAGCCTGTAAGCCTTATTGAATTATTAAGAGTAAGGTCTCTGGAATAAGGAATTTAACATTCTTTGCATTTTGGGGGGTTGCGTTTGCAGCATTTTGTTCAGTTCTGAACACCTTTAAGAAGGATACTGACAAACTAGATGTATCCAGATGAAGGGAGGGTCATGAGGAAGATGGGCAGGATGCCAAAAACATGCTCCTCAGGGAATGCTTGAGTAACTGGATATACATTGGCGAAATAAAATCTAACTGAAAATGGGAGCCTAGGCTTCAAATATTTGAAAGATTTTTATCTGGAAGATACTCTCCTTTATATTGCTTTTTTAAATAATAGTTTCATTCAAATATCCATGTTGGTTTAAAATTTGTTCCTGAATTTTTGCATATAACTTAAAGAAGAATGTCAGAAAATGTTTTTCTAATAAAAACTTAGGATTAGATGAGTAGTTTTCTCGAGGCAAGTTAAATGGTAGGTCTAGTAAAAAAATAATAGGTAAATTTGAAAATAGTTACTAAATTGTGCCACATTCATATTGATACACAGTATTTTTTCTTACTTCAAGATATGTTAACATTTTAATTTCAAACCCAAATTTATAAAAAAGCTTTTTTCTTACCCAGAAAAATGTATATTGATAAATATATCACTTTTGAGAATAAAGTGATAGTATTTTTGTCTTATTCTCATTTATCCTTATATCTTATTCTCATTATAGTTTCCAGGTGGGTTAGGCATAGCCTGGAGAGTTTTGTACAGAGGCTGTCAGAAACGTTAAATAGTTTTTTTATTACATGGCTTGTGGGATCTTAGTTCCCTGACCAGGAATTGAGCGCCCCCTCTCAGCAGTTGAAATGTGGACTCCTAACCATTGATATTGCACTTTTTAAAAATGTTGATGTATTTGTAATCACTTCGTATTTCCGCTGTAGAAAATTACCATAAACTTAATGATTCAAAGCAAAATAAATTTAGTGTCTTATAGTTCTGAAGGCCAGAAATCCAAAACAGGCTTCACTGGCCTAGATAATGAGGTACTGGCAGGGCTGCCTTCCTTCTGGCAGCTGAGGAGAATCCATTCCCTTATTTTTCCAGTTGCTAGACACTGCCTGTATTCTTTGGTTAATGTCTTCTTCATCTTCAAAGCCAGCAATAGCAGGTCAAGACTTTCTTATCTTTCATCATTCTGCCCCTGACTTTCCTGCTTCCATCTTTCTTATAAAGACTCTTGTGATTACCTTGGACCCACCCTGATAATCTGGGATAATCTCCTCATCTCAAAATTCTTAATTTACCTACAGAGTTCCTATTGCCAAGTCAAGTAATTTACCCACAAGTTTTGAGGATCAGGAAGTGGACATCTTTAGGGGCTGTTACCTGCCTACAACCTATTTGTATCTAAATGAAACTGTGCGGAATATTCCTATTGACGACACTTGTTTATGGTTCATTTTTAGTTTAGAAGGTAGAAATAGGATTAGTTGGATGGTTGAAAATTAAACATAGATTTTCTTTTTCTCCAGTTAGAGGAAGAGTTGTCCAATTACAGAACTGCTTTAAAAAGGGGTGATTTTTCATGTGTGTGTGTAGTTATTAAGCTCCTTTCCAGTGTGGAGATACTAGTTGACTAGTCAGTGATGTCAAGGAGATTCCTGCATTGTGTGGGAGACTAGATTAAATGGCTTAAAGATTTTTCCTCCTGTCAAGTTTTCTGGTTCTGTACTAAAGGTCACAAGATTGTAATAGGGTTCATCATAGAAACTATGTATATATTTATATATAAGCAGAAATGGAGACTGATAGATTGATTGAATTTTAGGAATTGGCTCATACGTTTATGGGGGCTGGCAAGTCTAAATTCAGTAGAGTAAACCAGCAAGCTGGAAACTCAAGGAGGAGTTACTGTGACAGTCTTGAGTCCAAAATCTGTAGGCTGGAAAATCAGGCTTAATTTTTGTGTTACAGTGTTGAGGCCAAATTGCTTCTTCTTGGGAAAGTCTTTACTCTTCAGGCCTTCAGCTGATTAGATGAGGCCCACCTACATTTAATGGATAATCTGCTTTACTCAGTCTACTGATTTAAGTGTTTAATCACATGTTTAAAAAATACTTAGTTTTGTAACACCATCTAGACTGGGGTTTGAATAGACAGCTTGGGTACATAACATAAAATTAACCATCACACACTGAAGTAGTTAGAAATTGACACTCAGACCTTCCAACTTCTTGACCACTATGCCTCTTGCTTTCTTTCTACTTGTATTTAGTTTCCACTGTTTCACTGCCTCTGTGTTCTTGATAAGAAGTAGCAGATAATAATATAACTTTCCCCAATCCCCTTTGATGTTCATTTTCAGGTTTGCTTATGGTTTTGAATTTACCTTGGAGCTTCTTCTGTTGTGCTCACTAAATATATTTAGTATTTTTTTCAGCCCCTAAACTGATTAATGAGCCAGCTGCCTTTATGTAACTTCTTCAAAAATTATTTAAAAGTATATTTGGTGTTTCTGCTTTTGCTAAAATTATTATTGATGGTATAAATAAGAACCTTAAAATAGGTCTCAGAAAGAATAGGCATGAAAGAAATATTTGAATTCATTTTTACCCTCTTAGAGCCTATCTCCTATTTATTTTCTTGGCCTGCAGGATTCAAAGTCTACTATAGTGGGAATGGACATCTAAAAAATTGCTTTTGATCATATATTTCTCCACTAGTTTAGTTGAAAATATTAATTTAAATTTGAAATGGTAATGATTATTCATATTAATCAGTTTCCTTCTATTGTGAAATCTTATTTAAAGTTAATGTTAAGACAAGTTTCTTCTTTTCCTTTAAGCTGGTTTAAGTTTTAGGAGATAAACAAGAAACCATTTTTAGAGAAATTTTATTAATCTATTTTTGGCTGCACTGGGTCTTTGTTGCCGTGTGTGAACTTTCTCTAGTTGCAGACGGGGGATACTCTCTAGGTGTGGCATGCAGGCTTCCCATTGCGGTGGCTTCTCTTGTTGTGGACCCACAGGCTGTAGAGTGCACAGGCTTCAGTAGTTGCAGCGCATGGGTTCAGTAGTTGTGGCACATGGGCTTAGTTGCCCCATGGCATGTGGAATCTTCCTGAATCGGGGATTGAACTTGTGTCCCCTGTTTTGGCAGGCAGATTCTTTACTACTGGACCATCAGGGAAGTCCAAAAACCCATTTTTAAAAAATTTTAATTAAGCTAACAATTATAAACTAATATTTACAAGTAAATGGAATAGTATAGCTTATTAATGGACCAAGAACCTGGAGACCTGAATTCTAATCTTACTCCTCTTATGTGTTAGTGCAGCTCTCATTTCCTGATCTATTATCTGTTTCTGAACTAGAGAGTCTGAGGCCTCCTCTGGCTGTTATGTCTGTAATTGTGACTCCATGAAGGAAGCACATGGGGAGAATTGATAAGGAACTATTTCTTAGAGTAAATGAAAATAAACATTGGTGGCTAGAGGTGCAGAAGGAAGAAATTTTAGAAAGGAAAACATGAAAAAAAGATGCTTGTGTTTTATTCTAGTTGTGGTCACTTTATATTCATTTGTTTACTTTTGCACATATCTCATTTAACAAAACTGCTATTATTATTATTTCCATTTTTTAGGCATAGGTTCTGAAGTCTGAGGAGGTCATTCTCTTTCCCCAAATGGTACAAGTTTTGGCCTAAAGCCCACAGAATTACTGATTATTAGATTTTGAAATTCTTTTGGTCCAACTGTTATCCTCTTTTCCTGTGTTCTTTCTATTATACCACCTTCAGTTTTTGGACAGTTTACATTGTTAGACAAACATCAAGTAATTCTTTGATGTTTGTCTTTTTATTACTTCTTGGTTTTCATAAGGTTATGGAATTAGAAATTTATATTAATTGCATATCAGATTCTGTGCCATTTTAAAAGTATGGATAATAGTATCTTTAGATTGAGAAAAGTTTTTATTTTGCCTAGTGAAACTGGACTATAAGTATATTTAAATGGACATCTAAAAAATGACTAGGTCTTTAAAATGTGGAGTACTCCATAATACAGAAAAATTCTAAAATAGATTATTTTCATCATGGAAATAAATTTCAGAAAGTATACATCTGCTTCAAAGTAAGGCCTGTCAAATTTAGAAGCCTATTCTCAAAATTGTTAAGCAGTGAAGAATGAGGATAAAGGGAAAAAAGTATTTTCACCTCTCTGTATTTGACATTTTAAAATTTCAGTTAACACATTTTGTAATGAATTTTTCAAAATAAAAATTTCCTTCAAGATAGAAATTGTCTTCTTTCTTGTCAGCTCTAATCTCATACTGGTCACTCAGACATGATTAATTAAGGGATGGGAATGGTAAGCAGCTTTCCACTTTAAGATAGAAAGTATGAATTTAAAGTGTTCTCACCTTGTGGTGAGGAAGCTGTACAATAGTCTGCAGCTCTGAAACAGGCCAGCTGTCCTGGGTCCATGGGGGCCTATAGGAGAAGAAAAATGGATTAGATCATTGTGAGATAGACCAGGATTTAAATCCTAGATCTTCTACCACTAGCTTAGTGAATTACTTAATCTCTCTAAGTCTATTTTCTATCTGTAAAATGGGACTAATAATGGCTACCTTACTTACTTTCATTTGGGGACAAGAGGAATTGAGATGTGGGAATATTGTATTGTAGCTCAGTGCCTGACACAAGTATATATTTAATAAATTAGAATAATGGTTGTAGCTTGTTTTAATTTTTATTGGGATATATTTGATTTACAGTGTTGTGTTTCAGGTGTACAGCAAAGTATATATACATACACATATATCCACTCTTTTTTTAGATTCTTTTCCTGTATAGGTCATTACAGAGTGCTGAGTAGAGTTCTCTGTGCTACACAGTAGGTTATTATTAGTCTATTTTACATATAATCATGCGTATATGTCAATCACAGTCTCCCCATTTATCCCTCCCCCTCCTTTATCCCCTGGTAACTATAAGCCTGTCTTCTGCATCTGTGACTCTACTTCTGTTTTGTAACTAAGTTCATTTGTACCTTCTTTTGATTCCACATATAGACAGTTATCATAGGGCATTTGTTTTTCTGTGTCTGACTTCACACAGTATGACAATTTCTAGGCCCATCCATATTGCCAAAAATGACATTATTTTGTCAGTGTTTTAATAGTTCTACTTCTTATCTTCTAATGTCTTATTATATAAATTTAAAGTATAAATTTACTGAGAATATGACTTTTGAAGTTATTTAATATTAGGTCACCAATGAGCAGTCATACATGAAAAGATCTTTTACATATGTTAAATAGTATTTTATAGATGTTCTCATCTGGTTGCTTGGGTACATTTTAAAAGTGATTCTGTGCAAGAATACTATACTGCTAGTATACACAGTATATTTGAAGAATAATAGTGTGTGTTTATTTCAAATTACTCTTGTGATTTGTCTTCTGAGTTTTAAAATATCAATCAAAAATTAACTAAGAAATCATAAAGAATGTTTAGTGTTTGGAAATAGTAATCAATAAACTTGTTTTTAAGGCTATATCACACTTTTTGAAGGAGAGATGCTTTTCAAATAATATTTTTAGTCTATGGGAGAATAAGATTGCTATTTTACAAAGCTTTTCTTTCTACTTAGATTTTTCAGGAACATGTGTCTTTTACTAATAACCACAGTATAACAGTACTAGATTCTATGTAAATGTGTTAACTTGTCCTTTTGGAAGACTGTTTTTTCCCCCAGTCATGATTACATTGTACATTTCTTTCTAGAGCATGAAGGGGAAAAGCAAAAGTAGTCATGACTTGCTTAAGGATGATCCCCATCTCAGCTCTGTTCCAGCTGTTGAAAGGTTAGTATGGTGCTAAGCTCTTATTTTTTGGCTCATATAATTTTCTGGCTCCCTTTGTGAGTAAGCAGTCAGTTCTCATTAAGTCAAATTTTGTCAGCCCAACCAAAAAACTAAAGCATTTTGGTAATGGGGGTAATAGCGCTACTAGCATAATGGAGAGAGAATCCCTGTAGTCACATTCACTCTCTTGCTATCTATCTATTTTTGTTGAGCTAATTACATTTAAAGTTATCTGTTAAACTTCTAAATCTCGGGATAGTTTGAACACTAGAGAGCTGTCCGGTTTAATGATTTAATGCTTAATTCAAAGTTTTTTTTTACTAATCTTCTTCTTGAATCATTTTTGTCTCAGAATCATGAATAAGCAAATCAGATTTGAAGGGTTTTGTGAGGAAATCACCACATTTTGGACCAGTTCACTGAGTATTATTTCATATATATTTCAGGAGTTACCAGAAAACTATCTTACTGTTTTTGTTGTTTCTCTTTGGTATGGGCAAATGTCTGACTGTTAAATGTAATTATATGTGATTTACTGGACCAGTGTCTGAAAGGGGGACTACAATACTGTGGTACTGAGTTTAACTCATTTTCAGAAATTATATATTGAAACAGTCTCTTCTTGACATACTTGTATTTGAAGGACTTGTCTTCTTCAGCCTGAAGACATAAAGCCAATAGAAGAAATTAATTTCTGCAGCCTTTTGTTCATAAAAATAGCACTATTGGTTATTTGCTTTAAAAAAAAAATTCTAGTGAATTTGTATTTGTGCTAATGGAACATACCTTCTATTCTATTTATAAAAACAGCTTCCTTTTAGAATGTTTCTCTTTGCTCTATGATGCCATTCTGAAATTCCTATGTTGAAGTATTTTTGAGTTATTAATCATAGCAAAATATTCTACGTTTTTGAATAATTGAATAATTTTGCTAGTTTCATTTTGAAGCTAAAATTTGTTTTTCTTATTTTTTGTAGTGAGAAAGGGGGTGCAGCAGAAGATTCAGATGATGTGAGTTTTAATTTTAGTATAAATATAGTTGAACAGTTTATAGAAAATTCAAAATCTTTACAAATGATTATTTTTCCTAAAAGGTACTATATATTATCTTTTATAAATATATAAAAATTTGAAAAAATTTTGAAAGATTTGAAAAATAAATTATGTATTTCAGTGTTGGAATTTTCTTCATAGTATATTTATGTATTTGTTTTCCTACAAAATCAGAATCTTATATGTGAATTTCTAGCCTGTTTTTTCTCCATCTCACATAATGTTACATGAACACTCAAAATTTAGATGTCATTGATTTTGTTTTATTATGATAAGTTTAAATGTTGTTGTGTGACATCCTATATGATATACGGGAAATGCTTAAATCAGTCATTTATGGTAGTTTCCTTCTTCATACAAACATTTCAGAACATTCTCTCTTAAAACTGTCTTGACGTCTCTGCATTACTTGTACTGGCTATTAAAGCTGATAAGGCAGGATATCCTTTATGTGTAAGAGATCAAGTTTTTCAAGTCATTCACTTATATAAAAACTCATTGATCTGTGCATTGTACAGAAGGAAACAGATAACTGTCCATGCGAGAACACAGCTTCATCTATTATCATATTCAGAAGACAGCATTTTCTCTATATGTAATGGAGAAAGAATGACTGTCTAACCTGGTCAAGAGAACCTTCTGGGAAGAGATGATGCTGTGTTGTGTCTTATAGGAGAATTAGGAGTTAACTAGATCAAAAAAGAAACTGGTAAGGGTGGGATCACTCTAGCTTAGAGAACAGCATATGCTAACACATAGTAACCAGAGAAGGCAATGCACCCCACTCCAGTACTGTTGCCTAGAAAATCCCATGGACAGAGGAGCCTGGTAGGCTGCAGTCCACGGGGTCGCTAAGAGTCGGACATGACTGAGTGACTTCACTTTCACTTTTCACTTTCATGCTTTGGAGAAGGAAATGGCAACCCACTCCAGTACTCTTGCTGGAGAATCCCAGGGATCGGGGAGCCTGGTGGGCTACCATCTGTGGGGTTGCACAGAGTCAGACACGACCGAAGCCGCTTAGCAGCAGCAGCAACACATAGTAACAAGGAGAGAGTATATCTTATTTAGGAAGTACACACTAAGGTTAAAGTTTGAGAAGGAACCTCACTGTGAGGAGAGCAGGAGGGAAGAGGGTTAGAAGGAGCTACATCTACAAAAGGCTCTGAAGTAGGAGAGAGTTTGTTGTGTTTCAGGAGCTGAAAGCAGAACAAAGTGACCAGAACTTAGTGACAGGAAGGAGAGTGGTGAGGTTGGAGAGGTGGGGAGAAGTCAAAGAATAGAGAGCTTCATAGACTATGGTGAGGAGTTTAAATTTCATTCTAAAAGTGATGAGAAACAGTTAGAGGGCATTAGTTAAAAAGATGAATGCTGTGGTCAACTTTGCATTTTAGGAAGATCCCTATTGGCAAAGTCAGAGAGGACACATTAGAAGAAATAGGCAAGAGTCAAGGAGAACTGTCAGGAAGCTATGTTGAGAGGAGAAAGAAAGAAAGTGAAGTCGCTCAGTCGTGTCCGACTTTGCAACCCCATGGGCTGCAGCCTGCCACGCTCCTCCATCCCTGGGATTTTCCAAGCAAGAGTACTGGAGTGTGTTACCATTTCCTTCTCCGGAGCATCTTCCTGACCCAGGGATCGGGAACCCGGGTCTCCCGCATTGTAGACAGACACTTTACCATCTGAGCCACCAGAGAAGTCCTGTTTGGAGGAGAGCTGATAGAAAATCACAGCTGTGAGATGGGAGAGCGAGAGACTTGAAAGAGGTCTAAGAGGTGACTTATTCTCAGGGAAACAACCATAAGATTTCTGATTTGGGCAGCTTGTTAGATGGGTACAAAAGACAGATGGGGAGAATGATGAAAAATAATGTGCTTAATAATGTACATTTTGTGATTCAGATAACTTGGAGACATCTGTGTAACATTAATATGGATCTGGAAGGTAGGACCAAGGCCTGATGTAAAATTATCCATACATTCTTATGCTCTAGGCGGGGGTGAGGTCACCTAAGGATAGTGTACGATCTTTAACCTGTTTAGTGTCCCAAGATCCTTTGCAGTCACTAAAACAGTGGACCTCTGTCCTAGGAAACACTGCATCCACAAACAAAATTTTACTAATTTGCATGGCATTTTTTTCTGTCTCCTGAGGACCATGCATGGAAGACCTGGGTCAATGGTTATGAAATTTTAAAGCTAAAGAAAGTCTTAAACATCTCACTGAAAACACTCACAATTTCTATCTACAGAGATTAGAAACAATCCACATTTTATAGCCCGAGAAGCACTGGCCTTGGGTCCACAGGCCTAAAGTTAAGAATCCTGCCTTACCATGACTCACCTGGTCAAAGAATCACGAGAGAAAAAGATCAACTTGGGTAGTTTCTTCCTTCTTCTCTACCCTCTTCCCTCCTCCTCTCTTCCTTTTTCTCTCCACTCCTTTCTCTGTTAATCTGGGAAGCTATTCTGGAAGTTGTCAATTTGGCAATAAGCACAACAGTCCAGAATTTTAGCTCTTATGGAATCCTTCCTCTGATCATTGGAGACAACAATCATATAAATAATTAAAATATATAGTATGTCAAAGGAGTTATAAATGTTTTGAGGAAAAATAGGGAAGGGGAATAGAGACCACAGTGGGTGAGTGTATGGTTCTGCAATTTTATTAGGGTGATCAAGAGAAGGAGCACTGAGAGGGTAGCATTTGGCCAGAGACCTGAAGGAGAGGAAAGAGTGAGCAATGCAGAGTCATAAAGTAAGAGTTTCAGGTTGGAAGGAAGAGCAACTCCAGAGCTGGCTGTATGGCTGGCCTGGAATTGTAGGAGATTATGTCAAGGAGCTACAGATTGTATAGTGTCTTGGTAGAGTTGGGCTCATTGCAGGGTTTTGAGAGAGGAGTGATTGCTATGTCTTAATTTGTAGGAGGAAATATCAGCTTCTTTACCTCCACTTCTTTAAGTTGCATTACGTGGTTGAGGTCAGTATGTTAGCCAACTGCCTCCAGAAGCCACGTTGCCTACTGGGGAAGAACAAGAATGTACAACAGATCAACACAAAAGTCTGGGTGATCCAGCAGGAGCACAGTCTGCTGCACAGACGGACTAGTTGTGGATTGAGCAGCAACACTTGCTGGGCTATGGCATACTCAGAGCTGGGTATTCCCACCTGTAGCAGATTCTTCAAGTCCTTACTAGTTCAAAATGAAACAAACAAAAAACCTGGCCTAAAATGCAGTGAGGAGAGTCTGAGACAGACCTCTGGAAGTGAAAGGAGAAAATGGAATGCCCAGTAAATACTACATTTCGATTTTTACAGGATGGAGAATATGAAGATGCAGAGCATGATGAATATGTTGATGGTGATGAGAAGAACCAGATGAGAGAAAGAATTGCAAAAAAGTTAAAAAAGGACACAAGTGAGAATGTTAAGAGAGCTGGAGAGGGTGAAGTGGAGAAGAAGTCAATTAGCCGCAGGTGAGTCAAGCAGTTGAAATATCAGAGTTTCTGTCTTTTATACTTATTTAAGATTAAGATTGAGTCCTCTATTCAACTTTCTAAAATGTTGTTTTCATAGTGTTTGATATATATACCAGTTGTCTTAAATTAGCCCACTCAAGCCTAAAAGAAAATAGACTGATTTTATTTACATCAGTGGTCTTACGAGTCAAATTCTGCTTTATTTCTCTTTGATCTCTTCTTTAAAAGCCTCTAAGGTTTTTGTTTTTTTTTCTTTTGAGGTAAGCAAAATATTAGCTATATGTGGAAGACTGTATTTGTTTAAAACAAACAAGATAAGTCATTATAAAAAACAAAAAGATGTCCTCAGATTTAAGGGAGTAAAATTTGTCAAAAATGGCTAAAAAGGGGGTGGGCCTGAAAATACTCTTAAATATTTTTTCAAGTCTGATTTATACTGTCTACCCCTCCTAACCTTGGTGGTATCATAAAATCTCAACACATGTCTCATTTCAAAGACTTGTTAAATTTTGTGACAACATTTTATTCTCCTGAAATTCAGCTTAATTGAAAAGCTCTCCTTTATAATTCTGTTATTATAACTTTGTTACACATATAAAATAATATAGCTTTAAAAAAATGGTAGTGTTTGTTTTCTTTGAATGACCTACAACTGGGGGTAAGATAGGTGTAACTCCCTGTAAACAACATTGTTTTATTCTGTTATGTTTCTCAACCTCACACAGAAAAACTACAAATAAAAACCATTTTCATATTATCATCACTTAGATCTCTAAATTTTTTCTTTGTGTAACCAGAAAAGTACTTCCCTAGAAATTTCCACTGATAGTATAACCTTTTGCATTCAGAAATGGTACTTAGAAGTTGTCTTTAAATATCTTTTTCTGGCGACATTCACCTGATGCTCAAGTAATCATTGTTGAATAATTTAATATAGTTGATTAACTTTGGGCCACTATTGGATGAAGATTTTAGCGATCATATATATGCTTATATAAGGCCCGTGGAGTTGATGGGCCTCTTATCAGCCCGAACTTTTAGTTAGATCATGAATATAATCAAGAATCCTTTATTTCTTTCTCTTACTCAGGAGATACATTTCCTGATTTTTCAGTTCCTTTCAGTCCAGTCGCTCAGTGATGTCCAACTCTTTTCAACCCCATAGCCTGCAGCACAATAGACTTCCCTGTCCATCACCAACTCCTGGAGCTTGCTCAAATTCATGTCCATCCAGTCGGTGATGCCATCCAACTGTCTCATCCTCTGTCATCCCCTTCTCCTCCTGCCTTCAGTCTTTTCCTAGCAGCAGGGTCTTTTCCAATGAGTCGGTTCTTCACATCAGGTGGCCTAAGTACTGGAGCTTCAACTTCAATATCAGTCCTTCCAATGAATATTCAGGACCTATTTTCTTTAGGACTGACTGGTTTGATCTCCTTGAAGTCCAAGGGACTCTCAAGAGTCTTCTCCAACACCACAGTTCAAAATCATCAGTTCTTTGATGCTCAGCTTTCTTTATGATCCAACTCTCACATCCAGCATGACTACTGGAAAAACCATACCTTTGACTAGACGGACCTTTGTTGGCAAAGTAATGTCTCTGCTTTTTAATATGCTGTCTAGATTAGTCATAGCTTTTCTTCCAGGAGCAAGCTTCTTTTAATTTCATGGCTGCAGTCACCATCTGCAGTGATTTTGGAGGCCAAGAAAAGAAAGTCTGTCACTGTTTCCATTCTATCCCCATCTATTTGCCTTGACGTGATGGGACTGGATGCCATGATCTTTGTTTTTTTTGTGTTTTTTTTTTTTTTAAACTTTATTTTACTTTACAATACTCTGTTGGTTTTGCCATACATTGACATGAATCCGCCATGGGTGTACATGAGTTCCTAATCCTGAACCCCCCTCCCACCTCCCACCCCATATCATCTCTCTGGATCATCCCCGTGCACCAGCCCCAAGCATCCTGTATCCTGTATCAAACATAAACTGGCGATTCATTTCTTACATGATAGTATACATGTTACAATGCCATTCTCCCAAATCATCCCACCCTCTCCCTCTCCCACAGAGTCCAAAAGTCCATTGTTTACATCTGTGTCTATTTTGCTGTCTCACATACAAGGTTATCATTACCATCTTTCTAAATTCCATATATATATGTGTTAGTATACTGTATTGGTGTTTTTCTTTCTGGCTTACTTCACTCTGTATAATAGGCTCCAGTTTTATCCACCTCATTAGAACTGATTCAAATGTATTCTTTTTAATGGCTGAGTAATACTCTATTGTGTATATGTACCACAGCTTTCTTATCCTTTCATCTGCTGATGGACATCTAGGTTGTTTCCACATCCTGGCTATTATAAACAGTGCTGTGATGAACATTGGGGTACACGTGTCTCTTTCAATTCTGGTTTCCTCGGTGTGTATGCCCAGCAGTGGGATTGCTGGGTCATAAGGCAATTCTGTTTGCAATTTTTTAAGGAATCTCCACACTGTTCTCCATAGTGGCTGTACTAGTTTGCATTCCCACCAACAATGTAAGAGGGTTCCCTTTTCTCCACACCCTCTCCAGCATTTATTGCTTGTAGACTTTTGGATTGCAGCCATTCTGACTGGTGTGAAATGGTACCTCATTGTGGTTTTGATTTGCATTTCTCTGATAATGAGTGATGTTGAGCATCTTTTCATGTGTTTGTTAGCCATCCGTATGTCGTCTTTGGAGAAATGTCTATTTAGTTCTTTGGCCCATTTTTTGATTGGGTCATTTATTTCTCTGGAATTGAGCTGCATAAGCTGCTTGTATAATTTTGAGATTAGTTGTCAGCTGCTTCATTTGCTATTATTTTCTCCCATTCTGAAGGCTGTCTTTTCACCTTGCTTATAGTTTCCTTTGTTGTGCAGAAGCTTTTAATTTTAATTAGATCCCATTTGTTTATTTTTGCTTTTATTTTCAGTATTCTGGGAGGTGGATCATAGAGGATCCTGCTGTGATTTATGTCGGAGAGTGTTTTGCCTATGTTCTCCTCTAGGAGTTTTATAGTTTCTGGTCTTACGTTTAGATCTTTAATCCATTTTGAGCTTATTTTTGAGTATGGTGTTAGAAAGTGATCTAGTTTCATTCTTTCAGAAGTGGTTGACCAGTTCTCCCAGCACCACTTGTTAAAGAGATTGTCTTTACTCCATTGTATATTCTTGCCTCCTTTGTCAAAGATAAGGTGTCCATAGGTGCGTGGATTTATCTCTGGGCTTTCTGTTTTGTTCCACTGATCTATATTTCTGTCTTTGTGCCAGTACCATACTGTTTTGATGACTGTGGCTTTGTAGTAGAGCCTGAAGTCAGGCAGGTTGATTCCTCCGGTTCCATTCTTCTTTCTCAAGATTGCTTTGGCTATTCGAGGTTTTTTGTATTTCCATACAAATTGTGAAATTATTTGTTCCAGCTCTGAAAAATACCGCTGGTAGCTTGATAGGGATTGCATTGAATCTGTAGATTGCTGTGGGTAGTATACTCATTTTCACTATATTGCTTCTTCTGATCCATGAACATGGTATATTTCTCCATCTATTAGTGTCCTCTTTGATTTCTTTAACCAGTGTTTTATAGTTTTCTATATATAGGTCTTTAGTTTCTTTAGGTAAATATATTCCTAAGGATTTTATTCTTTTCGTTGCAGTGGTGAATGGAATTGTTTCCTTAATTTCTTTTTCTACTTTCTCATTATTAGTGTATAGGAATGCAAAGGATTTCTGTGTGTTGATTTTATATCCTGCAGCTTTACTATATTCGTTGATGAGCTCTAGTAATTTTCTGGTGGAGTCTTTAGGGTTTTCTATGTAAAGGATCATGTCATCTGCAAACAGTGAGAGTTTCTTCTTTTCCAATTTGGATTCCTTTTATTTCTTTTTCTGCTCTGATTGCTATGGCCAAAACTTCCAGAACTATATTGAATAGTAGCGGTGAAAGTGGGCACCCTTGTCTTTTTCCTGACTTTAGGGGAAATGCTTTCAATTTTTCACCATTGAGGATAATGTTTGCTGTGGGTTTGTCATATATAGCTTTTATTATGTTGAGGTATGTTCCTTCTATTCCTGCTTTCTGGAGAGTTTTTATCATAAATGGATGTTGAATTTTGTCAAAGGCCTTCTCTGCATCTATTGAGATAGTCATAGGGCTTTTATTTTTCAATTTGTTATTGTGGTGAATTACATTGATTGATTTGTAGATACTGAAGAATCCTTGCATCCCTGGGATAAAGCCCACTTAGTCATGGTGTATGATCTTTTTAATGTGTTGTTGGATTCTGATTGCTAGAATTTTGTCAAGGATTTTTGCATCTATGTTCATCAGTGATATTGGCCTGTAGTTTTCTTTTTTTGTGGCATCTTTGTCAGGTTTTGGTATTAGGGTGATGGTGGCCTCATAGAATGAGTTTGGAAGTTTAGCTTCCTCTGCAATTTTCTGGAAGAGTTTGAGTAGGATAGGTGTTAGCTCTTCTCTAAATTTTTGGTAGAATTCAGCTGTGAAGCCATCTGGACCTGGGCTTTTGTTTGCTGGAAGATTTCTGATTACAGTTTCAATTTCTGTGCTTGTGATGGGTCTGTTAAGATTTTCTATTTCTTCCTGGTTCAGTTTTGGAAAGTTACACTTTTCTAAGAATTTGTCCATTTCTTCCACATTGTCCATTTTATCGGCATATGGTTGCTGATAGTAGTCTCTTATGATCCTTTGTATTTCTGTGTTATCTGTTGTGATCTCTCCATTTTCATTTCTAATTTTATTGAATTGATTTTTCTCCCTTTGTTTCTTGATGAGTCTGGCTAATGGTTTGTCAATTCTATTTATCCTTTCAAAGAACCAGCTTTTGGCTTTGTTGATTTTTGCTGTGGTCTCTTTGATTTCTTTTGCATTTATTTCTGCCCTAATTTTTAAGATTTCTTTCCTTCTACTAACTCTGGGGTTCTCCAATTCTTCCTTTTCTAGTTGCTTTAGGTGTAGAGTTAGGTTATTTATTTGACTTTTTTCTTGTTTCTTGACGTATGCCTGTATTGCTATGAACTTTCCTCTTAGCACTGCTTTTATAGTGTCCTACAGGTTTTGGGTTGTTGTGTTTTCATTTTCATTTGTTTCTATGCATACTTTGATTTCTTTTTTGATTTCTTCTGTGATTTGTTGGTTATTTAGAAGCATGTTGTTCAGCCTCCATATGTTGGAATTTTTAATAGTTTTTCTCCTATAATTGAGATCTAATCTTTCTGCATTATGGTCAGAAAAGATGCTTGGGATGATTTCAATTTTTCTTAATTTATCAAGGTTAGATTTATGGACCAGGATGTGATCTTCTGGAGAAGGTTCCGTGAGCACTTCAGAAAAAGGTGAAATTCATCGTTTCGGGGTGAAGTGTCCTATAGATATCAATTAGGTCTAACTGGTCTATTGTATCATTTAAAGTTTGTGTTTCTTTGTTAATTTTCTGCTTAGTTGATCTGTCCATAGGTGTGAGGGTGGTATCAAAGTCTCCCACTATTATTGTGTTATTGTTAATTTCCCCTTTCATACTTGTTAGTGTTTGTCTTACACATTGCGGTGCTCCTATGTTGGGTGCATATATATTTATAATTGTTATATCTTCTTCTTGAATTGATCCTTTGATCATTATGTAGTGGCCTTCTTTGTCTCTTTTCACAGCCTTTGTTTTAAAGTCTATATTATCAGACATGAGTATTGCTACTCATGCTTTCTTTTGGTCTCTATTTGCATGGAATATCTTTTTCCAGCCCTTCACTTTCAGTCTGTATGTGTCCCTTGTTTTGAGGTGGGTCTCTTGTAGGCAGCATATATAGGGGTCTTGTTTTTGTATCCATTCAGCCAGTCTTTGCCTTTTGGTTGGGGCATTCAATCCCTTTACGTTTAAGGTAATTATTGATAAGTATGATCCTGTTGCCATTTACTTTATTGTTTTGGGCTCGGGTTTATACGCCCTTTTTGTGTTTCCTGTCTAGAGAATATCCTTTAGCATTTGTTGGAGAGCTGGTTTGGTGGTGCTGAGTTCTCTCAGCTTTTGCTTGTCTGTAAAGCTTTTGATTTCTCCTTCATATTTGAATGAGATCCTTGCTGGGTACAGTAATCTGTGCTGTAGGTTATTTTCTTTCATCACTTTAAGTATGCCTTGCATTCCCTCCTGGCCTGAAGAGTTTCTATTGAAAGATCTGCAGTTATCCTTATGGGAATTCCCTTGTGTGTTATTTGTTGTTTTTCGCTTGCTGCTTTTAATATTTGTTCTTTGTGTTTGATCTTTGTTAATTTGATTAATATGTGTCTTGGGTTTATCCTGTTTGGAACTCTCTGGGTTTCTTGGACTTGGGTGATTATTTCCTTCCCCATTTTAGGGAAGTTTTCAACTATTGTCCCCTCAAGGATTTTCTCATGGTCTTTCTTTTTGTCTTCTTCTTCTGGGACTCCTATAATTCGAATGTTGGAGCGTTTCATATTGTTCTGGAGGTCTCTGAGATTGTCCTCATTTCTTTTAATTCATTTTTATTTTTTCCTCTCTGATTCACTTATTTCTACCATTCTATCTTCTATTTCACTAATCCTATCTTCTGCCTCCGTTATTCTACTATTTGTTGCCTCAAGAGTGTTTCTGATCTCATTTATTGCATTATTATTATACATTTACTCTTTTTTATTTCTTCTAGGTCCTTGTTAAACCTTTCTTGCATCTTCTCAATCCTTGTCTCCAGGCTATTTGTCTGTGATTCCATTTTTATTGCAAGATTTTGGATCATTTTCACTATGATTATTTGAAATTCTTTCTCAGGTAGATTCCCTATCTCTTCCTCTTTTGTTTGGTTTGGTGGGCATTTATCCTGTTCCTTTACCTGCTGGGTATTCCTCTGTCTCTTCATCTTGTTTATATTGCTGCGTTTGGGGTGGCCTTTCTGTATTCTGGCAGTTGTGGAGTTCTCTTTATTATGGAGTTTCCTCACTGTGGGTGGGGTTGTATCAGTGGTTTGTCAATGTTCCTTGGTTAGGGAAGCTTGTGTTGGTGTTCTGGTGGGTGGAGCTGGATTTCTTCTCTCTGGAGTGCAGTGAAGTGTCCAGTAATGGGTTATGAGATGTCAATGGTTTTGGAGTAACTTTGAGCTACCTCTATATTGAAGCTCAGGGGTGTGTTCCTGTGTTGCTGGAGACTTTGCCTGGTATGTCTTGCTCTGGAACTTGTTGGCCCTTGGGTGGTCTTGGTTTCAGTGTAGGTATGGAGGTGTTTGATGAGCTCCTATCAATTAATGTTCCCTGGAGTCAGGAGTTCTCTGATGTTCTCAGGATTTGGACTTAAGCCTCCTGCTGCTGGTTTTCAGTTTTATTTTTACAGTAGCCTCAAGACTTCTCCATCTATACAGCACCGATGATAAAACATCTAGGTTAGAGATGAAAAGTTTCTCCACATTGAGGGACACCCAGAGAGGTTCACTGAGTTACATGGAGAAGAGAAGAGGGAGGAGGTAGTTAGAGGTGACTGGAATGAGATGAGGTGTGATCAAAAGAGGAGAGAGCCAGCTAGCCAGTAATCACTTCCTCATGTGCGCTCCACAGTCTGGACTGCTCAGAGATGTTCACGGATTTATACAAGGAAGAGGAGAGGGAGGAAGTAGACATAGGTGGCCAGGAAGAAATGAAAAAGAGAGAGACAGATCCAGCCGGTAACCAGTTCCCTAAGTGTTCTCTATCGTCTGGAACACACAGAGATTCACAGAGTTGGTTAGAGAAGAGAAGGGGGAGGGAGGAGACAGAGACAACCTGGTGGAGAAAAAGGAGATTCCAAAGGAGGAGAGAGTGGTCAAGCCAGTAATCTTGCTCTCAGGTAAAATTGGATACTGAAGATTGGGTTTTTAAATGTACAAAATTGTCAACAAATACCAAAAAGCAAAGATTAAAAATCTAGAGTAGAAGTTGGATTTTCAAAAATACAATATTAAAGAAAAGAAGAAGAAGAAAAACAAAGTCACAAGAATTATTAAAACAACAACAACAACCACAAAAAATATATATATGGCGTTTGCTTTAAAAATAGGGTCTTTTTTTTTATAGTAATAGGTCATAAAAATAAAAATTAAAGGAGAAATAGAGGACTTAAAATTTTAAAAAGCTAAATAAAAAAGATAAAAGAAGAAAAAACAATCAAACAGCAACGTCAAAAAAAAAAAAAAGAATGATCATAAAAATAGTAAAGATATATCTGGGACTTTCTCTGGTGTTGTGGGCAGTGTGGGGTCACTTCCAAGGCGGTTCCCTCTGTTGAGCTTCTTCTGTTTGCTGGTTTCTTCAGTGTCTGATTTCCGCCCTGACACAAGGGGGGCGGTGGTGGACACTTTTTAAGCTCACTTGTTCAGTCGCGCTGTGGGGAGGGAGGGATGCTGCAAACAAATAACACTGGCATGTGCTCGCAGTGTCTCAGCCACACATGCTCATGGTGCAGACCACTCAGGCTCTACGTTGCTCTGCAGGGAACAGTCTGAGGCCGGCCCTAGGCTGCATGCACCTCCCCGGTCTACGCTGCTCAGGCTCGGTGCTCAGGTAGCCCTCAGAGGTGCAGATTTGGTTGGGCCTGCATTTTGTGCCCTTCCCAGGTCTGAGTAGCTCAGGTGTTTGGTGAGCGCTGTCACTGCGACTTATCACCTTTCCCGTCCCTGCTGCTCAGTTTTCTGGGTGTACTGCTGGTGCCCCTTCTGAGGTGGATAGTGACTGTCCAGAACCCCAAGAAGTCTTAGCAAGGAAGCCTGCTTGCAGTTTGGTAGAAAATGTCTCTCCAGGGCTGCGATTGCCCCCTTCCAGCCCTTACGGCTCTGGCTGCCTGTCACTGGAAGGGTATGGTCTACAGCCGGCTATTTCTGTTCCGTCCTTTGTTCTATGTGTGGTCCTGGTGGTTTCTTATTTTAGCGCTTTTCACGTGGTAGCTATCCCACCGTCTGGTATGCTAGCCCAAGTTAGTTCGCTCTGGTTACACTCAGGGCATTCTGGCCCAATTCTTAAAAAGCACTGCAGCCCGCACCTCCCTGCCCAGCCCCCACTTGCTAGTGGCGGATGTGGGCGTCTGCGCTGCTTCTCCGCTGGGGGAGTTACCGTTGGGCTGGTAATCTGTTGGTTTTAATTATTTATTTATGTTTATTCCCTGTTATGTTGCCCTCTGTGCTTCCAAGGCTTGCCACAGACTCGGCAGCGAGAGTGTTTCCTGATGTTTGGAAACTTCTCTCTTTTTAAGACTCCCTTCCTGGAACAGGACTCCCTTCCTGGGATGGAGCTCCCTCCCTACCTCCTTTGTCTCTTTTTTTGTCTTCTATATTGTTTTCTACCTGTTTTTGAAGACAATGATCTGCTTTTCTGGGTGCCTGATGTCCTCTGCCAGCATTCAGAAGTTGTTTTGTGGAATTTACTCAGCGTTGAAATGTTCTTTTGATGAATTTGTGAGGGAGAAAGTGGTCTCCCCGTCCTATTCCTCTGCCATCTTCGAGCTTTGTTTTTTGAATGTTGAGATTTAAGCCAGCTTTTTCACTCTCCTCTTTCACTTTCATCAAGAGGCTCTTTAGTTCTTCTTCACTTTCTGCCATGAGGGTGGTGTCATCTGCATATCTGAGGTTATTGATATTTCTCCCGGCAATCTTGATTCCAGCTTGTGCTTCATCCAGCCCAGCATTTCTCATGATGTACTCTGCATATAAGTTAAATAAGCAGGGTGACAACATACAGCCTTGAGGTACTCGTTTCCCGATTTGGAACCAGTTCGTTCTTCCATGTCCAGTTCTAACTGTTGCTTCTTGATCTGCATACAGATTTTTCAGAAGGCAGGTAAGGTGCTCTGGTACTCATATCTGTTTAAGAATCTTCCACAGTTTATTTTGATCCACAGTCAAAATCTTTAGCATAGCTAATGATGCAAAAGTAGATGTTTTTCAGGAACTCTCTTGCTTTTTCTGTGATCTAGTGGATGTTGGCAATTTGATCTCTGGTTCCTCTGCCTTTTCTAAATCCAGCTTGAACATCTGGAAGTTCTCAGTTCACATATTGTTGAAGCTAGTTCTCCACTAGCTTGGAGAACTTTGAGCATTACTTTGCTAGCATGTGAGATGAGTGCAATTGTGTGGTAGTTTGAGCATTCTTCAGCATTGTCTTTCTTAGGGATTGGAATGAAAATTGACCTTTTCCTGTCCTGTTGCCACTGCTGAGTTTTGCAAATTTGCTGGCATATTGAGTGCAGCACTTTCACAGCATCATCTTTTAGGATTTGAAATAGCTCCACTGGAATTCCATCACCTCCACTATCTTTGTTCATAATGATGGTTCCTAAGGCTCTCTTGACTTTGCACTCCAGGATGACTGGCTCTAGGTGCCAGTCTTTTTTGTATAGTTCTTCTGTGTATTCTTGCCACCTCTTCTTAATATTTTCTGCTTCTGTTAGGTCCATCCCATTTCTGTCCTTTATTTCACCCGTCTTTGCATGAAATGTTCCCTTGGTATTTCTAATTTTCTTGAAGAGATCTCTAGTCTTTCCCATTGTATTGTTTTTCTTTATTTCTTTGCATTGATCACTTAGGAAGGCTGTCTTAACTCTCCCTGCTGTTCATTGGAACTCTGCATTCACATGGGTGTATCTTTCCTTTTCTCTTTTGCCTTTTGTTTCTCTTCTCAGCTATTTGTAAGGCCTTCTCAGACAACTTTGCCTTTTTGCATTTCTTTTTCTTAAGGAGGCTTTGATCATGGCCTCCTGTACAGTGTTATGAACCTCCATCCATAGTTCTTTAGGCACTCTGTTGATCAGATCTAATCCCTTGAATCTATTTCTCACTTCCACTGTATAATCATAAGGGATTTGATTTAGGTCATACCTGAATGGTCTAGTGGTTTTCCCTACTTTCTTCAACTTAAGCTTGAATTTTGCAATTTAAGTCTGATTTCTATAAGATTAGCTTTCTAATGTGACAAAAAATACATTGAGTTTTTAATAGGTGAACCAAATATTTGTTCATGTAAGTCCTTTTTAAGTCCTCAACTCTGTTTTGTTGGCCTTAATACAACTTTAAATACTTATATACCCTATAATTAATATAACTTAAAGTTTAACTAAGTTGAATTTTCTGTAAGAATATATAAAACTTACTTGGTAAAACTTGCCATAGTAAGTACAAAACATCTATTTATAACTGTTCTTCTCTTCCCCCAGGTTTTTAGTATTCACATCTTCCTTTCTCCCTCTTTCATCCTCCGTCTCCTACCCTACAAAGAGAAATTAAAGAAACAGAGGTCAGGACAAAGTACAGAATTTCAGAGAGAAAATAGTTTTTCTCTCTTGTCTCGAAACATCCATGATTCTCTCATGACCACTTATTTTGAGTGGAAGAAAATTTCAAAATCATTAGAGGTTTTGGTCAGCTAAACCAGCTTTACTATAGTTTGTCTCAAGTTAATTTTATGTTAAAAGAAAAAGAAACTTCTAAGAGTCTTTAAAAATTGTCATGTGGTTTAAAAAAAAAGGATAATTGTATTTATTAATAAAAGAAAATCACTGCTTAGCCTAAGTTAAATTACAATGGGTATAGATAGTTGCCAGCCCTGTAGGATGTCAATGTGAAATCATTATCTATTCAAAAAGCAATTCTTTTGGTATATACAAACTTTTCACCTGGATGTGTTTGAAGTACTCTATTATCCTTCAGTTGTTTTCCGATTTGAGCAGTATGATCAAGGACTAGACTAGCCTTGGTCAACTTTTTATGCTAGAGCCATTCAAAGTGTGATTTTACTGAAAATTTGTGGTAGAGAAACATCTGGACTCTGTTAAAGCTGTTTATCACTTTGGATGGTAAACCTACAAGCAGGTTTCTTGAGTACTTATATTTAAGTTGGGGAATGATATTTCATAATATAATTTTTAGCAGATTTACAGAGTGGAATATTTTCCTAATTGTTCTGCTGAAAAATACTTAGGGGTTCAAGAGGGGAAAAAAATGCAAAGCTCTTATTATCTTCTCTCCTTTCTTTTCTTTCATGTGCTTATTCTGACTTGAGGATCTCTGTCTCTTGCTTCCTTCCTTTTCTCAGTGTATAGTCTCACTCTTTCTTATCCAGTCCACTTTCTCTAAGCCTCTACCTGGACTACTGAATGCTGCTGAACAGAACCACAGAGCCAGGGACAAGTCCAGCCTCAGCTGTGCCTCCAGTGCATCTTCATTACCCAGTCCCTGGTGCTCCCCTTCAACCTCAGGTTCACCCTCTCTCGTCAAATCACCTGACTTTCTGCTCTATGAAACAGGAGTACCTTCTTCAACTCATATTCTTTTCCTGTTTATTCACATCAATTCTTATCTCCTCCTCTTCTACTGTAAAGGTAGGAATCCCTCTAGCCACTGAAAATGATTCCATCCTCTTTTTTTTGTTTTTAGTTTTCTCTCTCACTCTTGCCTTCCTTCAACTTGTGGATAGACTTCAGGAGTGGAAAAAAGAAAACCACTTAATTTTATTTCCTGTCCCCACCACCTTAGTTCCCATTTATTTCTAAATATACATCATTCAGCTTTTCCTTCATCACTCTCCTGAAACTACTCTCCCTAAGGCCATGTATTTGACACATCTAGTGACTGCTTTCCAGTTTTTGTTTTTCCTAGTGTCTCTGTTGTGGAATTTGGCATTTTTTTTGCTTTTTCCCTCTTAAAAACCATCCTCGCGAACTTGCCACTTAAATTGTGTTTCACTTGGGATCTTTATAGAAATGCCAAGTTTCAAGCCCCACCTCACACTTTTAAATCAGAATCTGCATTTTAATAGAGTCCCCAGGTGATTTGTATATTCAAGTTTGAGAAGCACTCCTCTGGAATAGTAATTTTTACCACCTGTGCCACTGGACTAGTTCAAATTTGTATCATCTTAGCTCTAAGGTCAGCAATTTCCAACTCCCCAGGGTGTTTCCCAGGGTATTCCTATAGCATGCTTCTGTGATAGTATGACATCAGGTTTATATATATATATATTTCTTCTTTGTGTGGCCTTATACTGTAATTTTCTTGAAGGCAGAGATTATGTCCATTTATCTGTGGTCAAATAATCATAAGTACACAAATATTTACATAAATAAATGAATAACAAAAAAGAATGAATCCTTCATTGACAAATCATTTCTGTAGATCGTGTAAGTGACTTACTTGTATTTATCACTTGAGATTTATTGGTTTGCCTTCTACCCATTGCCTGGAGTGAATTCCTTTAGAGATCATCTTATTTATCTTTAGGTCCTCTGAGTCTTATGTAATAAGTGTATGGTAATTAGTCATTAAAGTTTGTGTAATGAGTGGGTGAATGAATGAATGAATGCATTTGTGATTCATTAGGGGAGCGGTTTTTACCTCCTGACTCCACATTAGATTCACTGGAAACATGTTAAAAAGAAAAACTGTTGATACCCAGATCCCACTCCCAAAGATTCTGAATGATTTAGTCTGAAGTGAAGTCTAGGCATATCCTTTTTTAACATTTTAACTTTCAATTTAAATATAATGTACATACAGAATTTATCTGTATGAACTATATTTCATAGTGCACGTAATCACCCAGTTCAAGAAACAAAATTGCCATTACCCACAGGTCTCCCTCTTGCCCTTTTCTGGTTATTTCTTCCTTTATCCCCTAACAGTAACTACTTTTCTAACTTCTGAGAATATAACATTAATTTACACAATAATACTTTGTAAAATCTGTCCATATATTCTAGTGTGCAGTTAGGGTTAAGAACCATAATCCCCACCAAGTACTAGACTTAAAAAAAAAAAAAGTTGCATCACCTCCAAGTCTTTTTTGCAGTCTGACAGAGACAAAATATTAATATCAATGGAACTCAATTTAATCTCTGAAAAAGTAAAAGGGTCAGTATAGTGGGAAGTCATTTTAGAAGAAACAGAATGATACTGAGTTTTCCTAATGTTTTTCAAGATGTGTGCTGTTAAAAACCCAAATCAGTATCTCAGTCTTTTCCATATATTTGAATCACCTGAGGAAACCCCCACCCCCACCCCGCCACGATCAAGACAGTCAAAATGTTTGGACCATGAGAAGTTTTAGAAAGCACAGGTTATTCTAATGTGCACTCAAGGTTAACTGAAAGGCATTGCAGCCTGTCTTTTGCAAAGTCCTGTTTTAAAATTTTTTCTAAAAAATCCTTTTGTTGCCTGTAGGTGGAGCTCAGCTGCTGCAAGTTAGTCATATAAACCAAGCTGAGTTGTCTGCTCCACTTCTTTTTTTGCATTTGTGTATAGATTTATAATAAATGGCTAAACAGTAAAGTCAGATGTAACAAGCAGACTGGATAGTCAGAAATCAGTGTTCTGTTGTGCTGATTACAGTCATCATGGAAATCCTTTCTTTTATTGTGTAATTTCTATCATCTCTAATTTTATTGTGATTACTCTTACTTCTATATTATTTTCATCAAATTAAAATATAAATCAAAGAAATCTTGACACGTACCCTGAAATCACCATCATTAGTTTCTGTAGTAGTTGTTCAAGGTTAACTGGAGTAATGTTAGTTTTGGTGTTTGCAGAGGTTCTTGTTTGGTCAGCTGTGTTATGTCACATTAAGTCAACTGTGGCACTATTCCTTTTTTATAAAAACAGTTCTCTTACTTGGTAAAGTCAAGTTAATTTGTGTTCTATTCATAAGCTGTGTTAGGTTAACTGAATATGAACTATCTTATCTGATAGTATCAAAAATTTAGATATAAATATCGAAATTGAGTTTGAAACCTAATGAGTTGAACTTTAAATTATGAAACAAGGGATAATACAGTCAAAAATACCTCCTTTGGCTTGGGTGAACACCCAAATGAGCTGTTGCTAATTTTAGCCTTACACTGTAAGTCTCCTTTTGTTGAATTTGAAATATGGGACCACATTTTCTTATGGCACTTTGAATACTTTTATTTCCTCAATATTTCTAGCCTTCTGAAAAATATTAATAAGTTTTCCCTGAGCCTTAGGGAATTTTTTGAGTCTTAATATACTTTGTATTCTGTTTCTCTTACTTTGTGATCAAACTTGAGGAAGTACATAGCTGTCTCCAGTACTTAAGTTTAGTTTACTTTAGCGAATTCAAAAAGATAGTGTCATATTTAAGTTTCAAAAATTTAAAAGATAATGCACATTTAAAAATGATAGTACAAAATTTATTTAAAAGATAAGACAGTAACAAAGATTGAAGACCAGAGACATTCTAACCATCCTATGTAAATCATTAAAACCATGATCTCTAAGAAGTCCCCCTGCTGCTCTCAGAACTTTTATAAGCAAGGAATGAAATTAACCCATTAGAGCATTTCTGCTTCTTTTCACCTTCTGTTGCCCCAAGATATTGTACTGAAGCAGAGAGTAAAAAAAGAAAAGAAAGAAATGTACGATCTATATACTGGATAAGTGGTCTCTGAAAATTTGCAAGTGTTATTTCTTTGGTATGGAGTAGTAGTGGTTTAAATACTGTATTTTCAGAAAATATTTGGGTTTAACATCAGATGTTAAGTTTTGGAGTGGTCTGGTAGCAGCTAGTTTGCATACTAACTTTTACTAGAACTTGACTTTTCTTTTTTGTATGTTCTTTCTTAATCTATCCTTCTATTCTCTTATTGTCAGTTACTGTGCAAGAACTGCTATATGCCAGACAGTGCCAGGCCCCAGGAACATGAAAACAAAGGAGAAATGGTTTCTGCCCACAGATGTTCACAACTGTAGCACAAGAGTAAGAATTATAAACAGTTAATTGCAATTCAGTATGACATGTGCTGTAATGGAAGTGCATGTGAAATATTATAGATGTTAAGTAGGCAATGTATATTTCAGGAAAAGATTAAAATACCACGTTTAAAAAGGATTGAATGTATAATTGCCTTTTTTGTAGATCAAGAATAGTAAAATACAGTAATCTCATATAAGTTCCACCTAAATCCTAGTAAGATAGGCCATTTTTTGGAACCACTATCTAAAAGAAATAACATTTTAGCATTGTCAAATCATCTAGTGTTGTATAATCTCCTTATGTAGACTAGATGGTTTATCATATTGTCTTTACCTGTAATTTTTAAAATTATGAAATAGTTATAAACTATACCATTATTTGACTTTTCTGGTGAGCTTCCAGTTTTCTTCTTTTTGGGTATTTATAGCAAGAATTTGGATAAAACTGTTTCTTGGGCAGTTAGAAATAAAATACCACTTTAAAATGCCAAGTTAGTTTATTGATAACCTTAATCCGTATCCAAAGAATCACTTTCAAAATAAAACCAAAAAAGTCCTTGAACTTCAGTTATACACTTCAGAAATACAACCACCCTACCATTTTTACAGTTAGGTTTTATATGACAGAAAGAAAACAGGGAAGTGTACGTATGGGGGGAGATTCTCTTGTCAAAATAGAGAAGAAGTAATTGTATCTCTTTAGAATGTATTGTGGAGATGGCAATGGCACCCCACTCCAGTACTCTTACCTGGAAAATCCCATGGATGGAGGAGCCTGGTAGGCTGCAGTCCATAGGGTTGCGAAGAGTCGGACACGACTGAGCGACTTCACTTTCACTTTTCACTTTCATGCATTGGAGAAGGAAATGGCATCCCACTCCAGCATTCTTGCCTGGAGAATCCTAGGGATGGCGGAGCTTGGAAAATCCCAGGGACTGCGGAGCCTGGAGAATCCTGGGGATGGCGGAGCCTGGTGGGCTGTCATCTATGGGGTCGCACAGAGTCGGACATGACTGTAGTGACTTAGCAGCAGCAATAGCAGCAGCAGAATATATTGATTTGTATTACCCTTGAGAGTTACATTCTATTGATCTTGTGGTATCAATTGTTTATAGGCAGTGGAATTATACATTTGAAATGTAGCATTGAGATTATGTGCGGGAAAACATTCTTTTAAGTTATCCAGCATTTGAGGAAATGTTCAGTGTTGTCACACTGAAGAATTTTTAAACATTCATTGCTTTCCTACCTTCCTTATCAGGACTTTGTGAATTCACCTGTAAATGAAGTTGGCAAGAGTAGTTTGGTTAAATACAGAAGAGAATAGCCACCCAACATGCCAAGTTCTTGTTTAGCACAAAGTTAAAAGCACATGTAGTTACACAAGGACTTAAGGAAGATTTATCATTATTGATTTTATTCACTCTGACTTTACCCTTTGTCTCTGTTTCCTTCTGTAACCATTCAGGGTGTGTTATCCACTTTCAGACATCACTTAACTTTAATACTTTGAGTTCCTCTTTAGTCCAGGCGCTGTGCTTGGTCCCAGGGTGCTCAGATGAGAGAGGCTCAGCCCCTTCTCAAGCTGCTTAGTTTCTAGTAAAGGGTGATAATTAGATAAGCCAGTAAGAGCTGTGAAGTTTTCACAGCCAGAGATTTGTTCTCTTATTCCACAAGTGTTTATTTTTCTACGGTGTGACCAGGCAATAAATTATGCCAACTCAGTTTATTTCTCTAATTTAATCCTGAGAACAAAGCTGCAAGTAACATTATGATTCTTATTTTACAAAGGAAAAAAAAAATTGTACTTGAAGAGGTTAAGTGACTTGTGGCCAAAAAGTGGCAAAACCTGTACCTGAACCTGCAGTGGTTTGATACCTTTATGAGCCTAGAGAGGGGTTGGCTAGGGTTGACTCCTGTGTTTCCAGCTGAAGTGTGTCTCATGTGGTATGTTTCTGGCAAAGTGGCAACATCGTTTTAGGAATATGTATTACTCTGTATAAATGTAGGGAGTGGATTAGAGGAAGGAGACTGAAGCAGGAAGGCAAATTAGTAGATTATTACTTTAGTGCAAGGGAAAGGTAGTAAGAGGCTAATTAAGATAGTATCTGTGAGGATAGATACAAGAGACATTAAGGAGTAATAGATTGGATGTAGGAGACTTAGAGGAAAAAGATATATTCCAGATGATTGTTTTCTGGCTTGGATAATTGGCTAAGTAGTGTGATAAGAATTGAGACGGGAACCCTGGATGTTCCTATTGCTTCTCTCCTGTTAGTCCTTTCTGTTACACATTGATGTCTCAACACGTAAACATACATACTGAATTGTTTCTTATTTAATTGCTCCCCCTGGTGGCTCAGACGGTAAAGAATCTGCCTGCATGCAGCACACCCAGATTCGATCTCTGGGTCTAGAAGATCCCCTGGAGAAGGGCACAGCAACCCACTCCAGTATTGTTGCCTGGAGAATTCCATGCACAGGGGAGCCTTGTGGGCTACAGTCCAAAGGGTAGCAAAGAACTGGACACAAATGAAGCAACTTTCACTTTCACCTTTTAAGTCAGTTGCAGAGCCAGAGACGACTGAGCAACCAAACAGAAATAAGTCAGTTTAGGTCAGGTTATGCTGTAGTAACAAACAATCCCCAAATCTCACTGGTTTAAAATTAATGTTTATTCCTTGCTCTAGCTACATCCTGGTGAGATCTGTACATCTGCTCCATTATCATTTTCATTTAGGGATAGAGGATGAAGGAACAGCCTCTTTCTGAGAAGCATGGTAGAGGGAAAAGAGTGACAATGAATTATATGCTAGTTCTTAAAGCTTCTACCTAGAAGTGGCATATATCACTTCACCATTTTATTAGCCAGAGCAAGTGATATAGCCAAGCCTGATGTCCACATGGTAAAGCATCAACCTTTCATCGAGTGCTTAGAAACAGTAACACAATCTACTACAGCCTCTGTGCTTTATCCAGGAATTGCTATAAACACCTGTGCTTGTGTAATAAACTTATCCATCCTCCTCCTGGCAGAAAACACAAAAATAAACATCAGTTCAGTTGCTCAGTTGTATCCAACTCTTTGCAACCCCATGGACTGCAGCACGCCAGGCTTCCCTGTCCATCACCAGCTCCCTGAACTTGCTATTTCCGTCGAATCTTGGTGATGCCATCCAACCATTTCATCCTCTGTCGTACCCTTCTTGCCTTCAATCTTCCCCAGCATCAGGGTCTTTTCCAATGAATTGGCTCTTTGCATCAGGTGGCCGAAGTATTGGAGCTTCGGCATCAGTCCTTCTAGTGAGTACTCAGGGTTGATTTCCCTTAGGATTGACTGGTTTGATCTTCTTGCTGTCCAAGGGACTCTCAAGAGTCTTCTCCCTCACCACAATGTGAAACCATTAATTCTTCGGTACTCTGCCTTCTTTATGGTCCAACTCTCACATCCCTCCATGACCACTGGTAAAACCATAGCTTTGACTATATGGACCTTTGTTGGCAAAGTGATGTTTTTGCTTTTTAGTAGGCTGTCTAGGTGTGTTACAGCTTTCTATTAAGTGTGGCAGATCCTAAGTCTAACTGATAGTGTAAGACTGTTTCTTCCAGGGCTGTGAGTAGGCCAGATTCTCTAAGGTGGGAATGTGGGAAGGGAGGAAATGAATAGCTGCTTCATTATTTCAGATAATTTTCTTAGTTGGTTTTCTCATTGTTCCTGGAAGAGAATCATCTCAATCAATAACACTCAACATGTCCATCCCTTCTCTTACTTTTTGGCGAATCATCTTGCTCCTTATTTCATTACAGAAACAGAAGTAATGGGAGAACTTTCTCATTTCCCCACCACGAAATCTACTTATCTACATCTGAATTCATCTTCTAGCGAAGGCAACCCCCCCACTCTCTTCTCTGATCCTCACTTTCTTACACTTATTACCAAGCTGTTAGCTACCTTACTCTTGTTGCTCACTTCACACCTGGCATATTATCCTTCTTGCTATTTCAAGGACATGTAAAGCTCATTCGTCTTTCAAGCCTCTGCACTTGGGGTTGCCTCAGCTTGAAACTTTCTTCTCTGAGATATTCTTAGTAACCATTCCTCCTCTTAGTAGCCATTCAATTCCTTACTCAAGTGTCACTGATGGTACATACCCAAATGACCTGGGGACAGGACCTTAGAGAAGGAAATAGCAACCCACCAGAGTATTCTTGCCTGGGAAGTCCCATGGACAGAGGAGCTATAGTCCTCCTCCTGAGTATAGTCCACGAGGTCACAGAAGAGTTGGACACAACTTAGCAACTAAACAACAACAAATGCTAGGACCGGCTCCCCTCAAAAAAGCAAACAAAAAAGCAAAACTCTTTCAGTATGTCTAATATGATTTGCTCACATTTTTTTTTATTTTTTATTTTTACTTTATTTTACTTTACAATACTGTATTGGTTTTGCCATACATTGACATGAATCTGCCACAGGTGTACATGAGTTCCCAATCCTGAACCCACCTCCCACCCCATATCATCTCTCTAGAGCATCCCCGTGCACCAGCCCCAAGCATCCTGTATCCTGTATCAAACATAGACTGGCGATTCGTTTCTTACATGATAGTATACATGTTTCAGTGCCATTCTCCCAAATCATCCCACCCTCTCCCTCTCCCACAGAGTCCAAAAGTCCATTGTATACATCTGTGTCTTTTTTGCTATATCGCATACAGGGTTATCATTACCATCTTTCTAAATTCCATATATATGTGTTAGTATACTGTATTTGTGTTTTTCTTTCTGGCTTTCTTCACTCTGTATAATCGGCTCCAGTGGAGATTCCTTAAAAAATTGCGAATAGAAATGCTCACAGTTTTTGAAGCTAGTTAATTAGTGATGAAAATATACATTACTTAATGTTTTCACAGTGTTGGGAGCATCAGAGAATAAAATTAAACAGTTTAAAAAGCAAGTATGGAACTAACTTATCTGTCCTTTTCAGGCTCAGATTTTGTAGAAGACAATGGGCACTCTACTCTAGGGAGTTAGGACGGTTTCTCCTCCCCACCAAAGTCACTTTTTCTACAAGTTCTACAATTTTAAGAATGATTACTTTAGTGTTTAATCAGCATTAATCTTCTAAGCAAGTGGATTTTGTTCTGTTTTGTTAGCCTTATTGAATCTTAGCGTTTATTTAAGCTTGTCTTTTTAAGAGTAGATGTGATATAAAGTCTTCAGTAAAGACTTACTTTGAAGAAGAATCTCACAATTCACTACAATTCTTTCCTTTTTCCAATTTTGATATGTTAGAAAAATTTGACCTCTCCTCCTTCCTTAGTTTTTGTTAGATATTGCTATGCCATGTGTATCAGTTTGTTCAATGTAAGTGTGCATTTATATTGATTTCAATGTGTGTACTATATAAATGCATCTCTGTGAGTGTTAAGGGCTTTCCTGGTGGCTCAGATAGTAAAGAATCTGCCTACAATGCAGGAGACCGGGGTTCGATCCTTGGGTTGGAAAGATCTCCTGGAGAATAGAATGGCAACCCACTCTAGTATTCTTAATTGGAGAATTCCTTGGACAGAGGAGCCTAGTAGGCTTATAGTCCATGGGATTGCAAAGAGTTGGACACGACTGAGCAACTAACACTTTCACTTTCATGTGAGTGTTAAACCTTAAACAGGTTTCCCAGTATTACTTTGAAGTATAGCTTCAGTGGCTTAATGTCAGATTTTTAATGTAATTTTCTATTTGATTTATTTTTCAGTAACTCAATAAATATAGTAAGCCTGTTTCTTCCAGGGCTGCTAATAGGGTAGGTCCTTTCAGGTGGGAATATAGACAGGAAGGAAGTGAATATAAGCCTATCTTCTACTTCATTTTTTTGTTAAAGGTTCTTAATACATTTTTATGGTATCACTAATTGAAAATTTTGTAATGTCAGCACAGTTTGCTTTCCATTTTAAAATTTATATTGTTGATTTAGCTGCTTCTTTAAAGATTTATCTTGTTTAAACAGTCTCGAGTTTATTATATGATAGTGGATAGGATTCTGTTCCTACTGAAAAGTACTTTTCTTATGGTCAAAGGCAGTTATTAAATTGGCATGCAAGCTTAAGTATTAAATCCTTTCTTTTTAATTTGTGTTTTCAATTTGTTCTAGAAATTCATTAGATCAAAGGTATATATGTACTCAACAGATAGGAAGTTAGATTTGTTCTTTGCTGTATATTTGATTTTCTTGATCCTAAGAAAATGTTTTCTTAACTTCAAAAGTTATATAATGACTTCCTGCCAATTTCTTTTTCCTTTTAGATAAGCATTTACCTTTTTATCAATGATTTTATTAATCATTACAGATTAATAGAAATTTTCTGGATGTGCTTATTTGTTCGCAGTATTGACAGTAACTTGAAATGTTTTAAAGTCGGGCTTTATGTAAGGGAGTTAAAAAGAAAAACCCTTGGCTGGACTTCAAAGAGTTCAGAAAGATAGTCATGTAGGCCTCATACAAAGACTTGAGTGTTATAGTCTCTATTTTATATCCTTGCTGCTCTTTGGTAAAATTCAGTTTTAGATGCAATTTGTATGTACTTGCCTAGTCATGTAGGAAAAAAGATCTATGGCTGACCTGTGAAAGCATATTTGTGATAGAAGGTGAGAATGTCTAATCCTGATGCTTCTGGAGAATAGCCCAGAATTTGAAGGCCAGGATAACATTGCAGAGTTATCACCAGTATTAATTACTTGACTTTATGCTCATCATTATACTCTTAGGTAGGATTTATCAGTGTCCTAGGGAAGTTTTGAAAAATTAGGATTTTTTTTTATTGTTTTAAGGATACTGTATGGTATGCAATGGATTTTGTAACAAAATGTGTTTATGCTTTAGTAAATATTTAAGTCTTTGCTCACAGTTTTTTAGTAAATTAATTAGTGATAAAAATGTTACTTAATGTTTTTCTATGTATTGAAAGTATAGATGAATAAAGGTAAAAAGATTAAAAACAGGTTTAAATATAGATTATTTGTCTTTTTCTTTTTTTTTAATAATCTCTTTGGGATCCTTTATTGAGATTTCTACTCTTTGATTCATCAGCTATGCAGTATCCTTTTTTTTTTCTGTTTTTTTTAAAATTTTACTTTATTTTACTTTACAATACTGTATTGGTTTTGCCATACATCAACATGAATCCGCCACGGATGTACGTCTTCCCAATCCTGAACCCCCCTCCCATCTCCCTCCCCATACCATCTCTCTGGGTCATCCCAGTGCACCAGCCCCAAGCATCCTGTATCCTGCATCAAACATTTGTCTTTTTCAATGTTAGGCTCAGATGTTTGCAGAAGACAGTGGTTACTGTAGAGAGACAAAGTGAGAAGAACCCTTCTCCCAGCCAAGCTAACCTTGTTTCTAAGCTGTGCCACTGAATAGCAACAGTTTGCACTAGGAAGAAAGAGACATAACACCTGCTATAGTGCTTACACACAGCCTTCAACAAAACACCTAGGACCTTGGCCTCCAGAGTGGGGCTGCAGTCTAAGGATGGTTCAATGCAGTATCACTGCTTTGGGTCTTTGGTGCTAGAGCCATAAAATGGAGAATGTTAGAACTACCTTAATTCGTGAAGTTTAAGTAATAGCCTTTTACCACGAGTAAAAGCTCCTACTAACTCAAGGTACTTTTCATAAAATACTGATAAAATGACTGTTCCACCACAAAAAGCACATAAGGCATATTTGCATATGAGAAGATTAATTTGTTCTTTTAAAAAGTTTTTAAAGTAACATTTTTTTTTAATTTTTTTATTTTCTTTTAAAGTAACATTTTAAGAATGTTTGTAATGTATGTATTTTTGAGTTACTCTTTTATTTATAGCACTATTACTGTTGAAGTTTAATATAGATGAACATCTGGCATCTAAACCGGGTTAAAACAAAGTGCAAGCAATTAAAACAACTATAGAGCTATAAATCTAATATGAAATGAGATTATGCCAAAGGGATTTACCTCATCTGGGCCCTTTAATGTTGAAAAACTCCCAGTTTCTAGGTAGCACAATTGCCTAGCCTTAGTATATTATTGCATGCTACAGCATTACTTTTTTGCTACACATTAGTCAATTTCTGCTTAGGTCAACTTTTTGTTATTGTTGTTAGATTTCCATTTTTTTATTCTCAGGACGGAAAGAAACTCATAAATCAAACTACAATACATTGGACATGAACCTTGAACTAGAAGGAATACTTAATTAAGCATATTCTGTTGACCAAATCTAGAGCATTGCATACCTATTAAATCTTAAAGAGGAAGAAATAATAGATGGCTAAAGAGTAGAGAGAGATTGATGGGACAGAATACAGCGCCCAGAAATAGATTCATACAAATATGGTTTTCTTATTTCTGACAAAAGTACAAAGATAATTTGAGAAATGGTAGTCTTTTCAACAAATGGTAATAGAATAGAGTTCGATATGCTCCAAAAGTGAATCTTGACACATACACACATTTAAATAGGAATTAACTCAAAATGAATCATAAAACTAAATGTAAAACTTCTAAGCTTCTGAAAGAAAACAAAGGAGAAAAGCCCATATGAACTTGGATTTGATAATGAGTTTTTAAGATACAAAAAACATGAAATACACTAATAAATTTGAATACTTTGGCTCTGCAGAAAATGCTATTAAGGGCATAAAAAGACAAGCCATAGACTGGGAAGCAATATTTCCAAATTACATTTCTGATAAAAAACCGTGTATCCAGAGTATATAAAGAACTCTTAAAACTCAACAGTAAGAAAACAAAGCAGTTTAAGAAATGGACAAAAGATCTGAACAGACTTCACCAAAGATATATGAGGCAAAAATGTATGAAAATGTACAGTATGTATATCCTTGCTGAGATGGACAACGATTGTAACTGAAAAACAATTTGAAATTTTCTGTTTTGTTACTGCATATTTTAGTATACAGTGAATATGGAGCTAGAAGAAAACAAAGAGTACTGCTTATTTGTTTTTATTTGTTTTAAAGTAAATCAAATACTTCTCTGACAAGGAACCTAGAGCTTAGATTTTAATGCTGGCTCTTATTTATGTATTTTACAATAAATGTTGATGTTGCCCACCTAACCACTAGAGCAGAGTTGTATTGCAAAGAGAGCAGGAAAAGAATGGTGAGGCTAGAGAGTTTTCCAGTCTTCCCTCAATTGTATTTGCAAAGTTTAACTTACTCAGAATTACTCTCCCAAGTAAGGACAATCTAAGATTTAAACACAGATAATGTTTAACTCAACTGCCATATTATACCTCCCCTGAGATGAGGTATAAAGAATGAGCTGTTAGAATGATGGATCTTGTAGATGGTCTTACAAGGTATAGGTGAGAGTTTGCTGTTCTGATAAATATGGAAACGCGTGTAAACATGGATGCACATCTGCATGAATTAACCATGCAAAATGGAAGAGAAGTAGACTAGGGTCATGTCAAGATCTCCCTTAGACAGTGGAGAATAGTGTACATTGAGAAAGGGACATAGTCAGGTTTTTGTCTTAGACTACTGTGGTAGTAATATGGAAAATACAGTGGAGAAAGCCAGAATTAGAGGTTGAGGAAACTGACCAGGAGACTGCTTTACTAGACCAAGTCCAAGTGAGATATGATGAAAGCCTGATATAAGACAATGTTCTGTTTGCTAAGTAATTTGCGTTAAAAACAGTTTTTCATACATCTACAGTATGCATGTGGTAGGTATAAAACTAAAGAAAGATACTCCCTTGCCACAAGCTCTGAGCTGATATATATATATATACAGCCATGAACTATAAAACGCAATGAACTCAGTATAAAACAGAGGTCCAGAGAAAGTACAGTAGCCTCACGGAGGAGGGAGAGATTAATTCTGACTTAGGGGTCAGGAAGTCTGCATGTATGTAAAGTAGATAGCATTAATACCAGTCCTTGAAGAAGGGGTAGAGTTTGAATAAGAGGAAATGGGTGGGAAAGGACATTTCCAGTAGAGGAAACTTAGAAAAGTACAGAGTGTATTTGAGGAACAATCTGTTGTGTCTAGAGGAGAGGATATAGTTGGAAATAAAGCTGGGAAGATAGTTTGGGATAGATGAGGTACCTTCCAGGACAGTAAAGTAGAAATATAACTCATTTTTGCTTGACTTTTGTATTAATTCAAATGTACAGATAAGCCACAGATCAACTTCTTTTTTTCAACCAAAGTATATCAGTTTGAAAGATTCAAGGTTAGGTAAATTTTGGATTTCTACATTTTTGGAAAAGAGAGTTTGGTGAGACTACTATAGCTGGTAGTTTACTGTTTATTTTACTTTTTATAATTGGAAAATGAGTGCCTGTAGTAAATGAGGCTGCAGTTTAAGGAGAGAGATGAATCCGCCTAATGGCAAGACGAAAACAAGTTTTATTTCTGGCACTGTACTAAAAATTTTATTTATTCAACTAAAATTCATTATTCATTATTCAATGAAAGTTCTGGTTGTTTAGTCACTAAGTCATGTCCAACTCTTTTGCTAGCCCAATGACTGTAGTCCACCAAGCTCCTCAGTCCATGGGGTTCCCCAAGCAAGAATACTGGAGTAGGTTACCATTTCCTCCAGGGGATCTTCCCAACCCAGGGGTCGAACCTGCATCTCCTCCTGGTATATCCTTTACCATTAAGCCGGCAGAGAGCTTCCCTCTGTGTATTCCCTCTGTGTATTTCTTGGCAGAATAACAACTGTATTCTAGACTGAAAATGTCTTTAATTTCCACAGAATTCCAAATGATCAAAACATCCTCAGAATCATTTGAAATACGGTATCAAATATAGATAGGAATTCCCTGGTGGCCAGTGGTAAAGGATCTGCCTGCCAATTCAGGAGATGAAGATTCAGTCTCTGGGTCGGGAAGATCCCCTGGAGAAGGAAAAGGCTACCCACTCCAGTATTCTGGCCTAGAGAATCCCGTGGACCATATATAGTCCATGGGGTTGCAAAGAGTCTGGCACAATGAGCAACTTTCATTTCACTTCACTCCCCGCCACCAGAGAACCCATATTGAAAGTTACTCAAATTTAATGCCAATTTAAACAATGCTGAATTGCTTTGTTTACTCTAAGTGAGATCTGAACAAGTCAACTTTTCGGAATCTGTTCTTCACCTGTAAAATGTGATTAGTACCTGCCCTCCCTGTCTCAGTAGAATTGCGGTCAGATCAGATGAAATATTGCATGTGAGACTACTTTTAAAACATGATGCTACTGATGGCTCATGACTGTAGAGTTTAAAGTGATTTTGCTACCTCGCAATCCAACCCTTTCTTTAATGAGCATAGGACAGCTCACCTTTTGGTACTCCTTCCAACCATGGCATATTTTAAAATAAAATGAAAAATTAATTTTTCAGACAATTGACAATTATTATTAGGCATGGATGGCAGCCAGTGTAGTGTTTAAGGGGCTGTATGTGTTTAAGGGGTATGACACCACAGGGTAGAAGAGATCCATGGGGACCAGGTAGAGAGACAAGCCAAGACTGCCTAGAAAGAAAATTAGTCACTGCTGTTCTTCATAGATGTCCTGGTTGTCCAGCCTCCTACATCCCTCTGTTGACTACCGAGCATGTACTCTGCATCACGTGCGATTATTGCCTAATTCATGCTCTGTAAATGACGAGCACATGAAATTACTTAAGAAAGTAATACATTGAAAAGTACCAAATGGTATAGACAGAGTACTCTGAATACATAGAAAATCCCAAGTAAAATATTGTTAAGTCAGATGAAGTTAATTAGTTTTCCTGAAGGTGTGTTTTAAGGCCATTTATTTATATTGCCAATAGTCAGAACCTAAACTGCAGTAAGTGGATTGTAGGAGTAATTTTGCTAGTAAAAGAAATCTTCTAAGATAATGTGTTTTACTGAAATTGTTAATTACTATTTTTATTTCATTTGTTTCATTTTGAATGTTTATAAAAATGGAAGTATTATTTTTGAGAACATCCTGTTTATAATAAAAACTTAATGACAACTTCATAAAACAAAAATAGCATGTGTCTACAAATGTGATTATGGACATGTTCACTTAAGGAAGCAAATTTAGAAGATAAAATTCTAACTTTAGCTAGTATATGCAACTGTTTTATTTTAGAAAGATAAATGTCCTTGCAATGATGACATTTATTACTTAGGAAAACATGTTGCTTTATTTTTTCCTTCCATGTGACTTTTAATATAGCACTTACAGAAACACTTCAAATCTAACTAAATAAAACAAACATAAAATGTCACTTTTTAAAATGAAATACTGTTAATAAACTTTTTCTGTCTAACACTTACCATTGAGATTCTCCTTGAGTATTTATAATATTAGAACTTCTGTATGCCAAGAGTTTTAAGATACAGCTTAAGAGTTTTAAAATGTAATTTTTTCCTTTTTTAAATTTTGTTTTATATACATTCAACTCATTTATGAAGGGAGTATTTTTTATGGAGTGACATTACTTGATTTTGTGCATTTGACATTATAGCAAATGATTAAGTAGGACTACTGAATACAGTTTTGCCCATTGTAACCTGAAAAAGAGGACTTAGCCAGAGAGTATGAACATGGGCTGGAATCTGGCTGGAGCTCCACTTCAAGCCTTGTGCACTGGTGAGGGGCCACATGGACTTTGAAAATAGGTGCCTTTTTGTAATCTCTCAGCTGAAAAAATATGTGTATTTTGTAGGAGATTTTCCAGAGAGAATATGCATAAAGGTGTTTTATGTGCTGGCCTGTGGATAAATTTAAGAAGTAAAAGAAAATGAGCAGATAGATATGGTGGTAGTTTTCCTGATGGTTACTCTAGCATAGTAGCCTAGATGTGGCAGAGTTTTAGTGACAGGTAAAGCAACTGGGAGATTGTAAATTGCCATGGGAAGAACTCTGGGAAGCAGTTTTGGAAATCAGGTGCTAGTCCTTGCTCAACTTTTTCCTAGCTGTTTGATCTTTGGTGTCTTTTCTTGAAAATGAAGGGCTTGAACTTCATTCTACCTTCAAGGATGCATCCAGATTTCAACTTCTGTGAAAGTTGTATCTGGAGCATGGTAAGCAAGGAGAAGTTGAAACTGAGAAATTTTCAAATTGTCACGTTTCATATGTGATTAAAAGTCTTTGAGATACCTATTTACATGATTTATAATATAAAATAGTTTTGAAATCAAGTAGCTTTCTGCTTTCCTTCTTTTACTTACTTTCTATTTAATCTGCTCGTTCTTCTTTTTCTTCTTGTCCTTTGATGTTGTTATTGTCTTGTGTTTGTTTTTTTTTTTTAAGCTTCTTCTGGAAGCTGAGATAGTTGATTTTGGAATTTCTTTTCCATTATAAATACTTAAAGCTTCAATGTTCCCTCTAAGCACGGCCTTCTCTGGATCTCACCGATTTTAACATATTGTTATGATTGTCAGTTTCATCAGCTATCAACTTGGGTATGCTATAGACCGTTCAGTTCAGTCACTCAGTCGTGTCCAACTCTTTGTGACCCCATGAACCGCAGCATGCCAGGCCTCCCTGTCCATCACCAACTCCCAGAGTCTACCCAAACCCATGTCCATTGAGTTGGTGATGCCATCCAGCCATCTCATTCTCTGTCAGCCCCTTCTCCTCCTACCCTCAATCTTTCCCAGCATCAGGGTCTTTTCCAGTGAATCAGCTCTTCGCATCAGGTGGCCAAAATATTGGAGTTTCAGCTTCAACATCAGTCCTTCCAATGAACACCCAGGATTGATCTCCTTTAGGATGGACTGGTTGGATCTCCTTGGAGTCCAAGGGACTCACAAGAGTCTTCTCCAACACCACAGTTCAAAAGCATCAATTCTTCGGCCCTCAGCTTTCTTTATAGTCCAACTCTCACATCCATACATGACCACTGGAAAAACCATAGCCTTGACAGATGGACCTTTGTTGGCAAAGTAATGTCTCTACTTTTTAATATGCAGTCTAAGTTGGCCATAACTTTCCTTCCAAGGAGTAAGCGTCTTTTAATTTCATGGCTGCAGTTACCATCTGCAGTGATTTTGGAGCCCCCAAATATAAAGTCAGCCACTGTTTCCAATTGGTGTTGTTGTGAAGGTATTCTGTAGATACTATTAAAATCGGTAATCAGTGATTTAAGGCAGATTATCCAGGATAATCTGGGAATCTTAATTCAATCAGTTGAAAAGCTGAGGAGCAGAGCTGAGGCTTCCCTGAAGAAGAAATTCTACTGGTTCTATTGCTCTGGTTAAACCTAGTAATTTAGTTGCTAAGTTATGTCTGACTCTTTGCGACCCCATGGGCTCCTCTGTTCATGGGATTCTCAAGGCAAGAATACTGGAATGGGTTGCCATTCCCTTCTCCAAGGGATCTTCCTGACCCAGGGATCGAATCCAGGTCTCCCGCATCACAGGCAGATTCTTTACTGTCTGAGCCACCAGGGAAGACTGGTTAAACCTGGACTGATACAATTGTGCTTTCAATTTCATTCAGTTCATAATACTTCCTAATTTCCCTTGTGGTTTCTTTTTTGACCTATGGGTCATTTAGAAGTGTGCTGTTTATTGTCCAAATATCTGGGAATTTTCCAGATATTTTTCTGTTACTGATGTCTAAATTGATTTCATTGTGGTCAGAGGACATATTCTGTGAGATTTCAGTTCCTTAACATTTATTGAGGCTTGGTTTTTGGTCCAGTGTTTGGCTTATGTTCCATGTGAACTTGAATATATATCCTGCTGTGGTTGTTTGGAATGTTCTATAAATGACCCCAAGATTTTTGATGGGACCTTAGATGCATTTTAATGTTTGAGTTATACCTGGTAGCTTATAAATTTCATTGACTGATCAGATTTTTGAAAATTATCCTATTTCTAAAAAACTAAAAGATGGAGTAATAAGTTCTGACTTTCTACTTCATTGCTGCTGCTAAGTCACTTCAGTCTTGTCCGACTCTGTATGACCCCATAGATGGCAGCCCACCAGGCTCCCCTGTCCCTGGGATTCTCCAGGCAAGAACACTGGAGTGGGTTGCCATTTCCTTTCCCAATGCATGAAAGTGAAAAGTGAAAGTGAAGTCGCTCAGTCATGTCTGACTCTTTGCGACCCCATGGACTGACCCACCCGGCTCCTCCATCCATGGGGTTTTCTAGGCAAGATAGTTATTTCAATTAGTAAGTTAATAGTTATTTTAACTGCAGTTCTTACTACTTGATTATTTGCAGTAGTTCATAATATAAGACAACTGTTAGTTTCATGTCTTTGCTTTCAATTTAGTCTTATATAATACTTTTATAATACTTAGAAATCTTTCTCAGCTTCTTCTTGATTATCAAAGAATAAATTTTTAGTTGATAAATTTTCTTGGATTTGTCCTACTTAATTTTTTCAAAACAGTGTGTGTGTGTTATGTGTGTGTGGTAATTTTGTTGCTGTACCCTTTGGAGCAAGTTTTTCCTGTCTTTAAGAAAGCATTATTACCCCGGGTTAAAATGGTCTTTTGAGTTTTCAGTGTTTTTCTTAAACTCAATGAAAGAAAATAGAAAGTTTTAAAAGAGCAAGTCTTCGGATCCTTTCCTTAGAAGATCCCCAGTATTACTTCTTGAAATTATATGCTTATTATTTGTGATTAATCTACGATTGATGTATATAAATTATACATTTATGTATGAGTGGGAAAATGCATTAGATAACCTATTTAAGCCTCAGTGAATGAAGAAGACTGCTTAGATTTGAGACTTGGAAAATGGCCTAAGAAGCCATCTGATCTAGATTCTCACCCAGCCCCAGAACTCATTTTACTGAAATTTATTCCATGTCATAAAGTGTTATACCATGTGTGTGGGGGATTTATTTTTCCATGTTTTTCCTTTTCCCATTACTATTAGCGATTAAAGCTTGACTATAAAAAAGATACTCATTTGTGTGAATTGAAATGCATGATGTTATAGTGGGAAGAGTATTGCTTTATAGTCAGACAGACCCAGGTTAGAATATCAGTGGTGCCATTATTTAATTTAGTGTCTTTGGATGAATTATTTAATCTGAGCCTCAGTTTCTTCATTTTCAAATAGGAATTAAAATACCTTTTTTACCAGATTGTTATATGATGAGGTAAATCAGTAAGCAGTCAGTAAATCATAGTTATTAAAATTGCATCAGTTATAATAGTTTCTTTTTCTGTTTTCAAGAAACTTTGTACTTACAATGATATTCTCTAATATATTTTCAGAACCTTTTGAGTGATTCTTTCTGAATACTGTTCATTTTACTGTTTAGTTTCTTAATTTAAGAAGACACTAATAATGTATAGTACATTTTAAAATAGCTAGGATGAGTCATTTATACTACTTTTGTTTTCCTACTAAGAAGCATATAATCTCCTGCCTCAATAGTTCTAAGCCAAATGTTCACAGCACCTAAATAGAATTATGTAAGTTTAAAACTGGAGGATCCACGAAAGTGAAAGTTGCTCAGCAGTGTCCAACACTTGCAACCCCATGGAATTCTCCAGGCCAGGATACTGGAGTGGGCCAGCTGTTTCCTTCTCCAGGGGACCTTACCAACCCAGGGATTGAACCCAGGTCTCCCATATTGCAGGAAGATTCTTTACCAGCTGAGCCACCAGGGAACCCCAAGAATACTGGAGTGAGTAACTATCCCTTCTCCAGAGGATCTTCCTGACCCAGGAATTGAACCAGGGTCTCCTGCGTTGCAGGCGGATTCTTTATCAGCTGAGCTACAATTCTGCTTCCTCATTTAGCAGATAAAACTTTGAGAGGTTAAGTGACTAGATCAAGATCATTTGTTATGGACAACCTAAGCAGTTTCAGTGAGTCTGAATGTCAGTGTGGCATGCTTTGTCATGTACTTGCCTCTGAAAGCTTCCAAACCACTCTCCAGTCTGCTGCAACATGTGAAATTCTGGAAGCAGCTCTTGAGTTTCACATTATTTTTCCTCTACTCCCTAAATAGTACACACAAGCAAAAGGCCAGGAAACCACCTAAGGAACTAGTCACAACTTCTACCAGTGGCATCTTGTGTGTAATAAATTATTCAGCCATTGTGAAAGAATGAGTGAATATTAAATCTATGAGTTAGGCAAGTGATAATCCCAGTGATGGTGTCAAATGAAAGTGTGATTTTCAGTACTCTGATGTTTAAGATAAATTTGATTACAAAAGAATAATTAAACTGTTAATGTGACTAAGAAAATTACCTTTCTTGATTTGGGTTTTCTAAAAACTTGCCTCACGTGTACCTTTTATGACTCATATGTTTCATTCTTTTTTTGTTAGATTATTTGTTGGGTCGAGGAAATTCAGTCAGTTTCCAGTTTTAGAATTATTGGCTTAATGTCAGGGTGCTCACTGATTCGTAAATGGATCATATACTTTTTGTTTTTTTATTTAGAATTGAAGAAAATTTTCCTATAGAAGCAGGCTATAACTTGTAATTGGTTTTTCTTAATTTGGGAAATTTAATTTGGGATCTATTGGAATGCCACTAGGGAAACAAAGATGTTAAGAGATAAATATGTAACTTTGCATACATATGCATTAGTGTGTATGTGTAAAATCTAGGAAGTGCCTTTAGAACTACATGTAAGGCGCATATACACAATTGCTAAATATATCCTGACAATAATTTCAATGGCAGGTCTGCGGAAGGAGAATCATTTTAATCAGTTTATTCACCTATTTTTTGTTAAAATCTATTTAGCATCTGATGTCTTTATGGCATATTTTAAGAAGTTTATATCTTAGCTAGATCTTCAGAGATGGATAGGATTTGAACATATGGTATATTGCATTATGTTATGCTTGTATAAGTATTTGCCTTACTTTATAAATATGGTCTGTTTGTCAGTCACACATTTAATTTTGTGTTTTTTCAAATATTCAGGAGTGCTTATATAGTTTTGCTGGCCATTTGACCCTCATAGCTTTCTTAATTACTATTACTACTTTCTGCTTAGAACACTACTTTTATTTTAATGCTGAATAACAATTTCTTGAGTTAGAGAGTTACAGTTGCTAAGATTATTTTCATGTTTGTGGTCCGTACATGCTCTTCCCTATAGGGAAGTAGAGAATCATCCTTCACAAAACAAAACTCTAGAAGTTGGGTAGTAAATATAGGAGCAGCCAAGGGCTATTGTTTTCCCTCTATCCCCTAACATGTACATGGATACACACAAACTCACACATATAGAATAGTGACAGTATAGCTTTGTGTAGAAGTTCTCAACTTTTAGTCTCAGAATCCTTTATATTCTTAAAAATTTATTGAGGACCCCAAGGAGCTTAATATTCATTAATATAAATTTAAAATAGCAATAGTCAACTTCATTTTATTTTAACATAAATAGCACATTTAGGGGGGGAAAAAAGCCTATTTCCCTAAATTAAAAAAAAAACAAACATTTAGTTAGAAAAGTAGAATTGTTCTATATTTTTACAAATCTGTTTAATGACTGGCTCAATAGAGGGCAGCTGGATTCCCATATCTACTTCTTTAATGAGTCTGTTGTGTGTTGTTTTGGTTAAATTATAGGAGGAAAATATGTTCTCACACAGGTATATGCTTTGAGTAGAGATGAGTATTTAATAGCCCTTTCAGTTTTTTATAGGTTAATGTGAAACCAATAAATCCTTCATAATCTACTATACTTTAAAACCCATTGGTTTAATTTGCACCTTGAATGGATTTTTTACCATGCATGATTTTTTTATTATTTTGCATTGATCATTTGGAAAGTGTTGATCCAGTTAGTCAATGCAGATCTACCAATGTTGATACAGTTTGCCATGCAATTAAAAAAAAAATCACATTCATTAATATCATCACTGATCTCCAGAGTCTCCCAGTGTAGTGATAGTGTGGTTCTGAGTTTTCTGAAATTCAATTTCTTTCCCTTGAAAACTCAGAGTTTATCATTGTCAACAAATTTACCATTTTCAGTCCTTTTCCTTGAAGTAAAAGTATCACTTTGTTCCCAGATCAGAACAACCAGTTTGTCTGTTGTTCACTCAAATGAAAGCGGTGTATTATTTGAAAAAACAAAACTGTTTTACCTCACAATTCAAATAATTGCATGTTTTTCCTCAGAACAGCTACATTTCTGTATGCAGAAAAAGTGCTTTATGCAATACTTCAGTTTCATCACATAAAATATTGTGCTCAAGGGTTGAAGTTTCATAAAATTAATAATTTTTACTGCTTCATCAAGGGTATTCACAAGTGAAACTGGTTTAAAAAGTGTTTTCTCCACTGTGAGTTCCTGACAGTGACAAATATTACAATGACTTACACCCTAGTGCTGCCACTGCCTGATTCATGGCATAGTTCCAGCAGTTTTACCTACAGTCACTTTTGTACCATCAGTACAGCAGATGTCAACACATTGGAAAGGGAAAATCACATCTTAAAAGCATTACTAAAATAGCTTTGAGGTCACAGACTCTTGAAATGGTTTTATAGCTTTTCAGGGTCTGTGAACCATAGTTTGAGAACTGCTCATGGAGTGGTTTTAAGGTATTGTGCACACTCAGATGCATTTGGCTCTGCCTAGCCATGAGATCTAGAGATCTAGAGCAAGTAATTACTTCAGCTTTATTTGTAAAGTGAATTTATAATAGTGTGATATATGGTTTGTGGGAGGGTATGAGTTAATATATATAAGCTTTTAGACCACTGCCTGGCATAGAGTAAGCCTATGGGTTTGCAAATTATATTTTTATATTTTACAGATTTAGGTAGGTATTCCATTAATTCTGGATATTTGGAAACTCCAGGTTCATCTCACTGCTTTCAAATCCGCTCATACTTAAACCAAATAGGTGATACATTTTAGTTCTGAAGATGCTCAGGGACAGTTCTTCATGTATTTTTTTGACATTGCTTCAATTTGAAGAGTGTTCTTTGGATTGTTTGATAGCAGTCGAGGAGTAAATGCTTCCATTTATGTGCTGTAAGTGGATTCTCTTATTTATCAGTTGATCAGTGTGTGCTTTTGAGATGATTCCTTTCGCATCTTAAGTGGCCTTTAGAGGTATTTTCAGTGGTAGTAAAGGGGTTGGTGAATTGTTCTGGCCTTCAGTGTTAAACGATAGCACAACTCGGCTAGTCTTGTAGTTAAACAACCATTTGTATTGCTTTATGTAGGCTTTTGCTTTCAGTTCATATATTCTTTGCAACTTGAATTTACATGAAAGTTGTTAGCTCTGTGACATACTCGGGAGTTTTGATTCTCTCCTTCCTATGGCCTTCACTCAGAGCTTTGTACTAAGAGGCTAATTGTCATCTTTGCTACACAATGTAGGAGGAAAATGTTGAGTCTCTCAATATAGTCAAAGTTAGTCTTTGCTTAATTTAAATTCATCATATATCCAGAATATACAAGCTATTGATCGCCTGTCTTTTACACTTGCTATAACTTCTGATTAAATGTAAAGTTAGCTTAACTGTATTTTTGAGGCTAACAGGACCCTTTATGCTAATGATCAGTCACATCAAATGAAATTATTCTGTTAGAATAGTAAATAACAGTTACATGAATATGTTTAGTATTGCTAAACAGATGGAGGAAAATCAATGGTGAATTTTGGGGGGAACCAACCTCAAAATTTGCTCCTTGCCATTTTTTAAAGGAAAACATATTGTATCATTTATATTCAAATTCTAAAGAAAGTAAAACCCAATTATTTCTTTGAAAATTTTCGATATTTATTGAATTTCATCTGTTTACATAAAAGTAATAAGTACAATTTTTTCTGTCATCTTTATAACCAGAAACAATTGTCTGTTCTTTTCTTATTCGAACTTTAAATGAACTCTTCTATAAAGCTCTATTACGTCTCCTCTTACTAACTCAGTATTCTTCTACATATCATAACACAAAGGAACTTTCTATTTAAACAAGGCAACTTTGATGTAATTTGCTAAGACCCTACAAAAGGTCTGGAATACTTTTATATTTTGTTTTAACCTCATGTTTATAATTTGGTTTTTGGCATTCTATGAAACGCCTTTCACTCTAAGTTAGACTAGATGATAATCACTCTTCTCAGTCTGGCCAAAAGGTAATACTCAATGCAGTGACACATTCAAAAGGAAAATGGAGAGATTTCCAAGCATTTATATCTTAGCTTGATTTTTACTGATGTATGCCCTTTTTTGTATTTTCTGCTGTTTGCTTTGATTGAAATTAAAGTTTCTTCGTAAACTCCAAGGACACATATGTATTCTATACCTAGGGTCCAAAAGTTTCCCAGTCATATGCTTATACTATGCTTCAAGACTTGTGTACACCTAAGCTCTTAATCCTTTCCCCTGAGCCATCTCCAAAAGCAAGCTTCATATTTGGTGAAGCAAGAATTGTTTCTAAAGATTGTCCTTGGATTCAGATGTAGAACAGGAAAAGAGTTTGCAATTCTGGGAGTTCCCCAGGCTCCCACCGCCAAAACAACTGACAGTTTCTGGAGCCTGCATATGTCCCCCTCTTAACAGTACAGAGACACTCTTTTAAAACCTGAATTAACAAAACAGAAATGGAGAACATTGTAATAAATGTACAATTTCTTATGGTTTTTAGATTTACAAGTAATTTTATTTATTTTGATAAATAAAACACTACTCTTTCAGACACATAAATAGTAGAATGAAGAAACGTTTCTAACAGTAGGATATTTCCACTCAACTTCTTTAGTATATATTAGCCTTGTGTCTTTGACTAGTAGACATCTTCCAATATTACAATTTAAGAATTTACTTTTCAAAAAATTCCTGAATAAATGAATAGCAGTTTTCTATGTAAAGTCTAAATCACATTTTTTAAAGGATTATAGGCTAAATCTGTGTTCCTCCTTCCCATTTACATGCTTGTCCATAAAAAAGACGTCATACTGGCTATGGATATCTTGTGCATTCAGAGTCTGTAGATTGCTGAATGTTTGGCAAAGATAATTATATGCTTTGGCTTGGGATTTGGAAACAGTAAACTTTTCCACTTTCCATTATGTAAATTAGCAGTGGAAATAGCTGTATATTTCTCTATGATGTTATCTTGCTAAATATAGGTAAGGCAGATTCATTTCTATTAGAAGGAATAGTTTGCCATAAATTGATGGTTCAGTTTTTGGTATAAATTAGATTTTATATTAACATTTCTCATTGTATAGGAGTATCTTTCAATAATTTATTTTTTCTTCTAAACTTCAATGGATTTTTAGCCTCTAGCAAAATTAATCAGACTTCTCTAGTGACTTGTTTTATAGGATATCTTTATATTATTTATTTATTGAAGTATAGTTGATTTATAATATGCAGTTTCATGTGTATAGCATAGGGATTATTTTTGCAGATTATACTCCATTATAGGTTATTACAAGATAATGGCAGTAATTCTCTGTGCTATACAGTATATCCTATTTTTTTTTAAATCATATGAATACAATATATTTGCATTCAGAAAAACATTATCCCAATTCAAGAATTTCTAATAGCCTATGGTTATCCTTACGATCTAAGAGGCTCCTATTTAAAATTAGACATTCAACAATATTCACTTTTAACAGATATTACAATTTTACAGATATTATAGTATTACACTTTTAACAGATATTTATCTTTATGCCCCAAATCTAGTTTCTATATAGAAAATAAAAAATTAAGAACCTATTTAAAATTAGACATTCAACAATATTCATTTTTAACAGATATTACAATTTTACAGATATTATAGTATTACACTTTTAACAGATATTTATCTTTGTGCCCCGAATCTAGTTTTTATATAGAAGATAAAAAATTAAGAACCTTATAGTAGAGAGGAAACTTAAAATTCATAACAGGTCAGTATAAAACAGTGTCACAGATAAAATTCAGTTTTGATGTAGTCATTCAACAACTAGTTCAGGATCCACTACAGTGTAATTAGGCTTTGACCTTCCTGGGCTTAGAGAGGGCCAGAGCAGACAGCTCAGACGTTGTAGGCCCTGCCTAAAATTAAAGATTTAAGTTTTTAAAACTAAACTGCAGACATTGTTTGAATTTTATTTATTTTTCTGCTAATGTCCTTTTCTGTTACCAGGTCCAGTCCAAAATCCCATAGTGCATTTAGTTCTGTGTCTCCTCAGCCTCCTCCAGTTTTAAAGAGTTCTTTTACCTCGTTTTGTCTTTCATAACCTTGACACTTCTGAAGGGTTCTGTCAGGTGGAGTGTATGCTCCTCGGTTCTTTGTCTCCTCACAGCAAAGATTTGGAGTGACGGACATGAAAGCCCTCTCGGCGTGTCACAGCTCTCGGGTCTTCGACAGACCGTGTCACAGCTCTCTGGTCTCGAACAGACCATGTTATAGCTCTTAGACAAATCAGTGTTACAGCTTAGTGTTACAGCTCTATTTTATTTAGAAGATAGCAGGAAAATCCATCTTGAGGCATGAGGGCACATCGATCCAAAGACATGAAGAGAAGAGCGCCCCAGCATGCGGGAGAGAGAGAGAGAACCCTTTGGCTCCTCTTTTTATGTTTTTTTCTTCCCCCTGGGCCTGCCCTATGCAAATTGGGCTTAGTCAGGAGTGCTGTTCTACCTAAAGTCTTCACTCTGGTCCTCAGACCTTCTTTGACCTTCCTCTGTTCTATTTTCGTGGGCTCTTCTCTTCCATGTCTTTTAGCCACCACCATTTTGGACTCCTTTTCCCTATTCTAACTGCCTAACAGTTCTGATCAACTATTTTGTAATGCCCCTCACTGTGGGTTTGTTTGATGTTTTCTGATAAGTAGGCAGAGAGTATCAAAAAATGTCATATTAGGAGTACAGAATACCCATAGATCTTTTTATTGATGATACTATCTATCCCTAACTATTTCATCAAGGTGGTATGGCCCAGGTTTTCTATTATAAAATTACTGTTTTTCCTTTGTGATTAAAAAATATATTGGGGGCACCCTTTGGGACTGCATAATTTTTTTAAAAATGTTAATGAGAGAGACCATTGTGTTCTTTTTTCTTGTTTTTGACTCTATTTTTAACTGGAGGATAATTGTTTTACAGTGTTGTGTTGGTTTCTGCCATATATCAACATGAATTCACTGTATTCTTGCCTAAGGAAAAAAAATTTGTTTTGTCCTGATATATGTTGCTTCTGGATCTCTTATTTCTTGTGAGCTTATCTTAATTCTTGATACTGTTGAAATGTGGACAACCAAACCCAAACAAAAATTTAAAACTTGCCAGCTTAATTTTGATGAAAATAGAGAGTAAATTACCTCATTAAGTATTTCCTTCTTGAGTTAAGCAAACTAGTTTATAAATTATATCCTATATCCAGTTTAACAAATATTTGAATACTGCGTTCAAATTAATTATTTAATTATCATATTTAAGGCATTCAACTGAGAGTATATTATTCTTATCGATTTGTGATAGTGGAATCTGGTGAACCTTGAGCAAAGGACTTAGGCTGAATATTGCTGAGGTACCATTTTGTTTCAAAATGCTTATAAATCCTCCGCTTTTGAAGTAATCTAATGTCCTTGGTGGCTCTAGAAGACAATGGACCGGAAGGAGAAAAGAAGTGAATCTGAGACAGCCAGGCACAAATAGCACAGATTGCTTGCTGTAGGCCTGCACTGCATTGTGTGGCATGTTCTATTTTTAGATTTCACTTAACTGTTATGTTTTTACTTTCATTCAATTGCTAATCAAGAGTTTCCTCTGTGAAGATGTTTTTGCTATTCTTGGAACCACATGGAGTTTTCCCTTTAATACTGTTTGCTGTGGTCCCAGACATGTGACCTTTAAAAAAAAAAAAAAAGGCAAATCATCTTACTTTTAGTATGTGGTTAGAAGTAGGTTGCCCATTCACATCAAGCCTAATTTGATGTGAGTTAGTACTAACCTTTGACAAAATCCATGGTTTAAACTTAGACTAGAAAGAGACCATAAATCTTACTGTTTAAATCACCCCAAAGGGTAACTGTACTATTTGTAACATTTCTCCAGTCTTCTGTTCCCAAATCTGTTATTCTGTGATGTAAAGCCTTGGTTGCTTTTCACTACTTTTAAATTTGTTTGCAGAAGGTGGAGCCCAGAAAATGTGCCCATCATTGAATATTCTAAGTTTAGCTAAGGAAAAGCAAGGCTGCTGTAATGTTCCTATTCTAAAAAAGTTGTATTTATCTGAGTTACAGGACTGGTTTACATAAATGAGAAACTAAGATTTTCCATACACCAGGAAAAGTTTCAAAAGGATGGCTTTTGTGCTTGCCACTTCACCCCCACCAAATGTTACAAACAAATACTCATGTCTGCAGTGGGCCATTTGTGGGTGTACTTAATTGCAGTTCTCAAGTCATTCAAGCTCAAGACTTTTCCAGGTAAAAATGAGAAAGTCTCAGAAAACTTGTCTTTCCTCTGCACTTTTGGAATGAGGTTTAGTTTTAAGGTTTACAATTTTTTTTAATTTAATTTTTTTTGTTTGTTTACATAGAAGTAGATATATCAGAGGCTCACTTTATTTCAGGAGGGAATTCTAATACCTTTGGAGTAAAACAGCACCATTATAATCTCTGTCATATGTAACTACATTTTTGATTGTTGGGACTGGTATTTTAGAGATGTTAAAATCTTTAATAGCTTACTTTATTTTTGTTAACTTTTAAAAAGAACTTTGTACACTGATAAGTTTTTAATGTGACTCCGTTGCTTACTTTGGCTACTGAACTGCCAAATTTGGTTTCAGAACTCAGGAGAAGATTTTAATCAGTCTCTTTTTCATAAGGAAACCAGAAAAGATTTCAGTGAAGTCGTGTTTAATGTTAGTCTTATCTGTTACTATATAGCAAAACAGCTTGTGCTTAGACCAATAAGAGAGAAATCCAGGCTTAACAAAATCCATTTTACCACTCTTTTTTCCATGTTGGACATTGAAAAAAAAAACACAGAAACCCCAAAAACTGCTCACAAGGATCTTTCTTATTTAGTTTTACAACTTTACAACTTATTTAGTGTGTAATTTTGCTGAACTTGTTCCAAAATATAAAATCTAAAGTAGTTGTTGCTGGTTCTAGGAACTCTTCCCTTCAAAGTATTTTTGAAGAAAACTTTTAATAGTATTTCCTTTGGAAGACATTTTTAATGTCAAAAGACATTTTCTGTTTCTTTTGAGGTGTCATTTCTAAAAAGTTGAAGTGTCTGTCAAAAAGCACCATACTATATTTTTCCTAGAGATTCCTGAATTATATACATTTTGTTTCCTGAGTAGGAGTACTATCTGTTCTAGAAGGACTATTTTCAATTAATCAAATGATCATTCTTTGTAGTTATTATTGATCATGTAATTGATTTATTCCTGAGTAATATAAGTAACATTACTTATTTAGTCAAAGCTGTCTTAGTTTTTCTCTAAATTAAGTACAGTGTTTTGGGTGGGTTTTAGATTGACAGGAGGTTAACATATATACATACATGTGTGCTTTTTAGCTTTAGTTCCTAATTTAATTAACTAAAGATCCAGTATCTTATCAGAAGTTAAGTCAGGGCAAAAGCAGATGTAACATATCTGAGCATAGCTTCTTTTAGTTCATAATAGGAATCAGCAGTTGCTAATAACAAATTACATGCAAGGTAGTATCCTTGAATTAGGAAAAGTTCATTTATTTCTATGTCACTACCCTTTTAGATTCACTCTTCTAAAAGAACTAACGATCTGGGAGCTATTCCATTTTCATCACTATTCCAGAACTTAAACTGACCATCTGTGGGCTTCCTTTTAAGGGAATGTTTATAATTACCAGACTCCTGGTTCTTGAACCAAACTCAGTGTCAGCAAGGACATTTTCTCATTCAGAGGGCGAAATCAGAGTTAATACACAGGTGTCCTCTGTCTCTTTACTTACAAGTGTTCTGGAAGGCCCACTTCCCCCTAAGTATTAAACCTGAAATTTATAACTTTGGATCTTGGAATAACCTAGTAAGCTCTTGATTTTTTGCATCAAAGAAAAGGAATAGAACTATACTAATCTAAATGGACCAAATTTATACAATAGTTCATTTCGGTTTAGAATTTCTTTTATGCTCAGATTTGATGTGCCTAGGGTATTTTTGAAAAATAATGATTCATATTATGAAAACTTGACTCAAGAAGAAAAGAAGCTACCTGCTCTCTTCTTCAATAGGAAAATAACCTTTCAAAACAATGCAAGATGGCACCATAAAAGAAAAAACTATTTCTCACACACCTCTGACACCAAATGTGTGGTTTTCCACAGCAAGCAATTCTCCACCAACACTAACTAGGTGTCCTACAATTTTATTCAGTTCTGCTACTTAATACCTCGACTTAGCACACATTCCACAGGTTTCATATATGCTTACTCCCCAACTTCCATCTTGCCCAGTCATGTCTTATGCTGTGCCTTTTTACACTAAAGTCCCACAAGACTGTTCCCCCATTTCAGATACTAGTTGCAAGCTGTGGGTTTGAAGATGACCCACAGTGAGTCCAACGTTGTAACAAATCTGCTGCTGCTGCTGCTGCTAAGTCGCTTCAGTCGTGTCCGACTCTGTTCGATCCCATAGACTGCAGCCCACTAGGCTCCCCCGTCCCTGGTATTCTCCAGGCAAGAATACTGGAGTGGGTTGCCATTTCCTTCTCCAATTCATGAAAGTGAAAAGTAAAAGTGAAGGTGCTCAGTCGTGTCCGACTCTTCGTGACTCCATGGACTGCAGCCTACCAGACTCCTCCATCCATGGGATTTTCCAGGCAAGAGTACTGGAGTGGGTTGCCATTGCCTTCTCGATACAAATCTGAGGCTCCCACATTTTTTCCTCTCTCTCAAGTTCAGTAGTTTGCTGTAACAACCCACAGAACTCCGGGAAATACTTTTGTTTACTGGTTTGTTATAAAGGATACAGGTGAATTGCCAGAGGAGATAATCATCTCATGAGATTTGGAAGGTCCTGAGCACAGGCACCTCTGTCCTTGTGAAGTTTAGAGGGTATCACCCTCCGAGCGCATAGTTGCTTTCACCAACCCATGAGCTCTCCAAAACCTGAAGTTTAGGAGTTTCTGTGAAGGTTTCATTACAAAAGCATGATTATTAACTCAATCTCCATCTCCTCCTCCCTCCCTATAAGATGGAGGGTGAAGCTGAAAGTTCCAAGCTTCTAATCACGGTTTGACCTTTCTCGTGCCGGCCTCTATCCTGAGGCTGTCCAGTTAGCCTGCCAACAGTCACCTCATTAGAACAAAAGATACTCTTGTCACCCAGGAAGTTCAAAGAAATTTAGGAGCTCTGTATAAGACACTTCTATCACCCCTATCATTCAGCAGATTACAAGTATTTTAGGAGATTTGTGTCACAGGCACATCTTCCCATGTCACAGACGATTTTTATAATTTTAGTTCAGTCCTCTTTGTGAACTCCTAACCTCTGTGCCTGACATACACTGGGTGCTCAGGAAACACTTATTGAATGAGTGAATAAGTGAAGTACTTATGTCTATTAAGTACCTTCATCAGATCTTTAATTAGATGAGCAGAGATTAGAGATGTGAAGACAAAGTCTTGGTCCTTAAAACATTTGTTGAGAAGAAACATTAATTCAGCATTCATCTACTGTATGTTGAATTATGTTGATCCCTGTGATGATTCCAATAATGAAGAAGATGAGGGGAAACTAACTTCAGTAAAATGTAGTATAGTGACATAGGAGACAGAAGTTGGGGAGTTAAGTTTATTATCCAGGCAGTGTTGGAAGGAATTCAGGTTGACTCTTGTGAAGAAGGAGAGCTTAACAGAGTAGATAGCATTTAGCTGGTAGGCTACCTTCCATGGGGTCGCAAAGGGTCGGACACGACTGAGCGACTTCCCTCACTCACTCACTCACTAAAAACTGAGTGGGATACTGAGGAAACCAAAATTGAAAAAGACACATGTATCCCATTGTTCACTGCAGCACTATTTACAATAGCTAGAACATGAAAGCTACCTAGATGTCCATCAACAGATGAATGGATAAAGAAGTTGTGGTATATATACACAATGGAATATTATTCAGCCATAAAAAGAAATGCATTTGAGTCAGTTCTGATGACGTGGGTGAACCTAGAAGCTACTATACAGAGTGAGGTGAGTCAGAAAGAGAAAGATAAATATTGTATCCTAACACATATATATGGAATCTAGAAAAATGGTACTGAAGAATTTATTTACAGGGTAACAGTGGAGAAGCAGACATAGAGAATAGACTTATAGACATGGGGAGGCGGAGGAGAGGGTGAGATATATGGAAAGAGTAACATGGAAACTTATATTACCATATGTAAAAGAGATAGCCAACGGGAGTTTGCTGTATGGCTCAGGAAACTCAAACAGGGGCTCTGATTCAATCTAGAGGGGTGGGATGGTGGGAGATGGGAGGGAGGTTCAAAAGGGTGGGGATGTATGTATACCTATGACTGATTCATGTTGAGATTTGACAGAAAACAACAACATTCTGTAAAGCAATTATACTTCAATTAAAAAAAATTTTTTTTAAAACTGAGTGGGATAAAGACAGGCCACTCCTTTTTGGAGGGGATTTGAGAAAATACCTGAAAGCAGGAAAACACAAGGTCTGGTGAGGGAGCTGGGAGAGACCCAGCTGTCTTCATGGACAAATACTGGGGAAAGAAGTGCTGATCTGGAGTGGAGTCTGAGGCAGTCTGTCTCGGCTTTCCTTGGAGGGCTATTTAAGGTTTCTGAGTGCTACACTTGTAAGATGGATTACAGCAGTGGAAGACTGGAGGCAAAAAGATCAGTTAGGAATCTGGGGCAGTTATACAAAGGAAAGATTAAAGCACTTGAAAAGAACATAGAAAGGAGAAGATGGGGGAAAAGTTGATTGTGAAAGAAGAAATGGCAGCTAGACATGGCACCGACTGAGCACCCAGAGGGGATAGAATCAAAGAGGATTCCTGACACTTCTTACCAGCGGCCTGGTAACTGCCTGAGCAGGGCCATCCGTGGCCAGAAGACTGCAAATTACAGATTTTCTTATACCTAATCTCACAGGATTCTTTTTGGGAGGAAACTCCTGCAGATGAGCTCCGTGCCAGGGACATAGCCCTTCAGGCCTGCCCCCTCCTGAGCCAAATCTCCAGTCTGGGTCTGGGAGTTAGTGTGGTAGGAACAAGTAACTGAGTGTGCCAAGCAGAGAACTGAACTCTGCAGGCCGTTCCAGAGAACAGCCAGATGGGGAGGAATGACTCCACCACCCCAGAGCCCTGTCCTGAAAGGATATAGATGCAAAGATGGAGTATTCGAAAGGACATAACAGAAGGAGTTGCCAGAAAAGGGAATTTTTGTTGTTGCTCTTGTATGTGTTTTAACTTTCTCTCACTTTTCATTAAAAAGAAAGGGAGGGGGTGTAATATGTACTAATTCAAGACATTTCAGAAAACAAAAACTTGTTTAAAAAAGTTTTCCTCATCTATATAGAACTGTTCATATTTTTGGCATAATATTTATAAGTTTTTCTATGGAGCAGGTTTTTTTCAGCTGAAGGTAATGGTGTATGCTATATAAGGCAACAGGCAGCTACTATAATTGCTTGTTATTATTTTTCAACAAGATGGGATTCTCTGGTGGCTCAAATGATAAAAAGTCTGCCTGCAATGAGGGAGACATAGGTTCAATCCCTGGGTCAGGAAGATCCCCTGGAGGAGGAAATGGTAACCCACTTGAGTATTCTTTTTCTTTTTTTTTTTTAATTAAAGGATAATTGCTTTACAGAATTTTGTTTTCTGTCAAACCTCAATGTGAATCAGCCATAGGTATACATATATCCCCTCCCTTTTGAACCTCCCTCCCATCTCCCTCCCCATCCCACCCCTCTAGGTTAATACAGAGCCTGTTTGAGTTTCCTGAGCCATACAGCAAACTCCCGTTGGCTATCTCTTTTACATATGGTAATGTAAGTTTCCATGGTATTCTCTCCATACACTTCACTCCAGTATTCTTGCCTGGAAAATCCCATGGATGGAGGAGCCTGGCAGTCTACAGTCCATGGGGTTGCAAAGAGTTGGATATGACTGAGCAACTTCACTTTCACTTTCAGATAGGAGTTAGATCCTAAAAGGACTTATACATTGTTGGGGAGCTGTTGAGTTTTAAGCAGGGGAGTGCCATGATCAGATTTATGTTGGAGAATGGTTCTTTTGGCCATAGTGTTCTTGTTGATCAGTTGAGTGGCTAAGTCACATCCAACTCTTTGTAACCCCATGGACTAGCATTCCAGGCTTCCCTGTCCTTCACTGTCTCTTGGAGTTTGCTCAAACTTATGTCTTGAGTTGGTGATACCATCCAAACATCTCATCCTCTGTTGTCCCCTTCTCCTCCTCCTCTCAGTCTTTTCCAGCATCAGGGTCTTTTTCTAGTGAGTCAGCTCTTCTCATCAGGTGGCCTAAGTATTGGAGCTTCAGCTTCAGCATCAATCCTTCCAATGAATATTCAGGGCCAATTTCCTTTAGGATTGGCTGATTTTATCTCCTTGCAGTCCACAGGACTCTCAAGAGTCTTCTCCAGCACCACAGTTCAAAAACATCAGTTCTTCAGCGCTCAGCCTTCTTTATGGTCTAGCTCTCACATGCATACATGACTACTGGAAAAACCATAGCTTTGACTATACAGACCTTTGGAGGTGTAATATAAAGAAGCACAATGGCGGTAATTCTTACCACATTTACTTCCCATCCTAGATTCCGTCTCTCAGTGACTATGTTCTTGCCCACCTAGATGACCAAACTAGAAATTTGGATGACATCCTAGACTCTTATTCCTCTCATATCTATCTCTACATCTAGTCAGTCTCCAAAACCTACCAGATCTTCTACTTAAATCCTTAAGATTGATTTCTTTATGTCTTCATTGCCACTGTACTTGCCAAGTTCTAGTTTTTATTTTTTACTTAGAACAGAGATTGGCAAACTTACAGCTTACAGACTAAATCCATCCTGCCACTTATTTCTGAATCACCTGTTTCTGAAAGTGTTGACTGAAATAAAAAACACACAATTTGAGAGCTGTGAGTTTCATTTATACTGGGGACTTACTGAGGACTGTATCCCAGGAGGCAGCCTCTCAGATAGGTCTGAGGAACTGCTCCGAAGAAGTGAGGCGGGAGGTCAGCATATATGTGATTTTGGCAAAGGGATGCGTGCAGCCAAATACATCTCAGTAAAAGGTTTCTGCTAGTCACGAGGCACAGATACCTCTGTTAGTGATCTTAGTGCTTTACTAAATATGGGAGGATGCAAGAAATTTAACTCACAAAATTTTCTCCTGAAAATATCTATCTGAAGGCCTGTTTTGCCAGTTTTACTAGAGCACAGAGTACCTCATTCTTGATCTCCACCCTGAACTCCTTTCAGGGTGTGTTGAAGGTCAGCGACTGCAGTGGCTAGTGACTCAACCCTTGCAGAGCGGATGGCTAGCGACGTTCTTTAGTTGGCAGAAGTTTTAAGAGAACACAGCCACACTCATTTGTTTACATTTTGTCTGTTGCTGCCTTTATACCACAAGGGCAGAGTTGAGTACTTGTGATCAAGACCATGTGGCCTATAAAGCCAAAAATATTTACTATCTGGTCCTTTACAGAAATATTGCTGGCCCTTGGCGTATATTGTTGCAGTTAGCTGGCTTCCCTGACTTCAGTCTTCCATCTGGCCTTTACTGTGTTGATGGAGTGACTTTCCCAAAACGCAGTTCTAGTCGTATCAGCTCCCTTTGATCATATTTCTTTAATGGCACCCAACAGCCAACAGAATTAAATCTACAACTCCTTCACATAGCAGGTACTGAGTTCTAGTATAGTTTCTCAAATCCTAATCCCAAAATGCCTTTGCCAATAAACCCTATCTCAATCATCAAATTCTTTGTAATGGTTCACTTTAAAGGGATCATTTACATGAGAACAATTTCCATTAATGTTAATGTTATGAAGTTTAGTTTTTCAAAGTCTTGTACAGAAATTATTTGATGAATTCATGTTTCTATGAGGTGATATTTCTTAGAAAACCTCCATCTATTGGTGGTCAGTTGTATATGTCAATAAAAAGGAAAAGAGTAAATATTGTTGCCAGACATTAGTTTTACTTCTTCGATGAGAACTCTGAAGCTTGCTAAGATTTTTTAACACTTCTGCTGTTTTCATTTATTTTGTGATTCTGGAAAGACGACGACTACATATTATCAGGAAACAAAGAGAGCCTTTTATAGACTTCCAAATTCAGCACAATAAAAAAAGTTGAAGATAGCTTTGTGTGCAAGAGAAAACGGAATCAAAGTTTTGCTATGTATATGAGAGAACATTCTTTTTAGTGTCTTAGCACTAAATAAACAATATTGAAACATTTTAAAGTACAAAGACATTTCATTTGCAAGTTTAGTCTCAAACAGACTCTATTAATGACATATTCTAGGAGAAATATGTCAGGAATCAGTTCTTTTTACCCTTTATCCCAGTAAGGAATTCTGTCAGAAGAGAAGGACCTTGTTTTCTAGGTTGAAAATGAAAGGAACTCATAGATTTTGATTTGAGAAAGGTCCCAGGTGTTTTAAAAGGGAAATTAGTTGCTTGTCTCTTTCTCAATATTAGCAGAACTTTTTATAGCACTGGAAAATCAAAATGGAAACATAGTTATAGCCATTCAAGTACCTATATAAATATCTTCTTTTAAATAAAATTTACTGGAAAATTTTTGAGAAATGTAAATTTTAATTATATGAATTTAATTGCATTTAAGTTATTGAATTTATTTTTATTTTCCTCTTCAGGTAAATTTCAACCCTTTTAGAAGCTAATAGAATTTCAATTAAGTACACGAAAGTAGACTTTTCAAAAAGTTTATAAGCAATTATTTTGGTATATGGCATAACCTATCGATATAGGTTAGACAGCATAGTCCATCAGAATGATTTTGAAGACATGATAATGTTACCTAAATTACTTTTTTTAATTCCTGAAATAAACTTTCACTAGTACTGAAATATAGGAGATTTCCTTACAGTGGAAAGCAAAAGTAATTGGTTAGAGTGCTTCAGTAATTTAGATGGGCTGCAAACTAATGCCTAGTATTGGTTCTTGTTTATACAAATGAACCCAATGATCACAGTGACAAAAATCGTCTTAATCACTTTAGATTGTTAAGTGCTGAACACCTAAAATCTCCAACACAAATGAAAATGAACCAAATGGCTCCTAATAAGATACTGTGCTTTTGTCACAACCTTTGGGCTAAAGCACTTTGCTAACAGCATTTATAGATGTCTGGGAGCTACTTGGAGGAAGGACAGAAGAGCCAAATGGAGTTTCAGGGTCTGAAGAAAAAACCCTGTTGGTGATTAAAGGCTTGCATTGCCAAATAGAAGGAAAACCTAAAATTATAAATGATTTCAAATGAATTAACATTCCTTTGAACTTCTAATCAGAACATTTTGAACTCTATTTTAAGAGAAAATGAGTTGGAATTATATGGGTCCTATTACCCATCCTTGAGGGCAACGGGCTAGTGAACTTGCAGGCAAAAAGCTAGAGACTATGGTATTATGGCATTGTCTCCAACCCCTTTATACTGAAAGATGTTCATATGAAAGAACTAGGTGATTTCTGTCCTCTCTAGAATTCCTAAGGCGGGAGCCAGAACTAATGAATGAACGTTACTACGAAGCAGTTTTGGGTTCAACAATAAATAAAAACTTTGTAATAGGTAGTAAGTGAAAGTCACTCAGTCGTACTCTTTGTGACCCCAAGGACTATATAGTCCGTGGAATTCTCCAGGCCAGAATACTGGAGTGGGTAGCCTTTTCCTTCTCCAGGGGATCCTCCCAACCCAGGGATCGAACCCAGATCCCCCCATTGCGGGCAGATTCTTTACCAGCTGAGCCATCAGGAAAGCCCTGTACCAGGTAGACCAGGCTCAAAATAGGACAGAAGAGCCTGGCAGGCTACAGTCCACGGAGTCACAAACAGCTGGACATGAGTGAAGCGACTAAGCACACACATATGCCATATCACAAAGCATTACAGTGGTCCAAATGGAAGTTAACGGCCCTTTGCCAGAGGTGCTGGGGAGGGGTGTGAATGGGGAGAGAGTGGACTTTATTAAGAAATGAACTTTAAGGCCCCTACTGAGTCAAACAGTGAATCCCTGCTTTCTTCTGAGGAAGCAGTGCAAAACTTCTGGACCTTATTTCAGCATATCATCAAGAAGTTAATTGACTTAGTTTATTGAGCACTGTCTTATGCAAAGTATTGACATAATTTTGCCCCTCCTTCTCGTGGAACTCACTTTTTTAAAAAAATTTTTAGATGTGGTAAAACAGAGCATAAAATTTACCATCATAACCCTTTTAAGTGTATAATTCAGTAGAGTTAATTTTTTTCATGTTGTATAACCAGCTTCCAGAACTTTTTGATCTTGCAAAACTGAATGTCTATACCTATTAAATAGTTCCCAATTTTCCCTTCCTCCCAAGTTCCTGGCAACCATCATTCTACTTTGTGTTTCTGTAACCTTGACTACTATAGGTAGTATCATACAGTAGTTGTCTTTTTGTGACTGGCTCATTTCACTTAGCCTAATGCCCTCAAGGTTCCTCGATGTGTCAGAGTTTCCCTCTTTTTTAAGACTGAATAATATTCCATTGTATTTATGTACCACATTTTGTTTATCCATTAATCTATCAGCAGACAGTTGGGTTTCTATTGTGAATAATGCTATTAGAAAAATGAATGTGTAAATACCTCTGTGAGATCCTGCTTTCAGTTCTTTGGGGTATATAACCACAAGTAGGATTGCTTGGTCATGAGGTCATTCTACCCTTATTAGTTTTTTGAAGAACTGCCATACTGTTTTCCATAGTGCTGAACTCTTTACATTCCCACCAACAGTGCACAGGGGTTCTGATTTCTTTACATTCTTGCCAACACTTGTTATTTTCTGTTTGGGGTTTTTTTTGATAATAGTCATTCTTATGGATGTGAGGAGTACTGACACTTTTAACTTCAGTGCCTTGTGCAATACCCTACACATACCACCTACTTTGTAAAAATTCGTACTTGAGATGAAAACTCATATTTTCATAAAATGTTCATTTTATAAAGTTGATCTTGGATAAAAAATATTAATAGAGTCAATATTCTCTGTTCTAGGATAGAACAAGGAAGCCACACCTTAGTTCTTCTTATAGCTGTTTCTCGATTAATATTCCAATTTTCAGCACTGATGTTAACTTATATGTGTTTTTCTCATAAATACCTATCAATATCCTAGCTTAGGGTCATAATCCATCTCCTGGTTTTAGCAGTCTGCTTCTTTCTTTTATTCTAGCACTTTTAAAATAACACTTGTGAAAGACAAACATACTGATTAGTCTACAAGCAAACTATTCACTGTATCTAGGAATTAAGGTTTTTGGAGTTGTGTTTTTTTTTTTTTAAGAGTCTTGTCAAGAAAAGAATCTGGTTTACTACATTTGGAGTTGTAGTGTTTAGTTTTTCTCTTCTCCTTTCTTCCCCTGCAGTGCCTACAGGCTGATATGAGATCACTGGTACTCTGAGCCAAGTTTATAGTTAGTGTGGTCATGTTTAAACTTTTGCTATCTTGAGTAAATGCTTGGTAACCTTAGTATTAACGGTCTAACAATTACCAGTTGCTGGCCTTTTGAAAAAGAGATTTATGATTGTTATCATATTTGAAAAAAGTGGTTTGGGAATAAATAAGGAAGTAAGAGAGCTGAAAGTTTTCACTCCTAAGTAATTATTGCAGAAGAGTGTTTTAAGTAGTATTTTCTTAGCAATGAGTGAAATCAACATTCTGAGACTTCTGCAAGTAGAAAATATATATCTTTTCTGAACATTCTGGCATAATAAGCAGGTGCTTTGTAGCTGTTTCACCTTGTATAGTTAGGGTTGACATAGAGCAGGGCTCTGGTCTATGTTTAAAATGAGGAGGTTTCAATTAATTTATTGCTTCTTTGAGAGCAATATAAGAAATGTATAAGGTATAGTTATACTCTATTTATGAATCAAAACCAAGTACTATGAGGCTCAAGCAAGTGGAACGTCTTTTAACCTCCCAGGGATAAATGTTTATTGAATAATGACTGAAGCAAGCCTACACAGTGAGCGGTTGGGAGTAATGTGGTAATAATGTACCTACTTAAATAGTGTTCCATCATGACCATTTCACAAATAATATTTGGTTGAACATGAAAAGATTCTTCAGAAAGCTTCGTCAGGTTCTTCTTTCTATTTTAATAGAACAAGGCAAACAAGGGTATGGAAGTGTGAGTAACTCAAACTGAACACTTGGGAGTAACCATTTTTATTCAGACATTTTCCCTCACGCTCACTTTGATAGAAAAAAACTTTTTCTTGATTTAATGTAGTCTTATTGTAGGTTTCCAAGAGAAAAGCAAAGACTGAAAAAGGCTATTTGTAAGAAATCCATAATATGAGCAGGTCAAACATAAATTTAGCTATCAAGAGGAAGCTTGGCTTACAGGGAATTATTATCATCACCATCCTGTTTAGTCCAAAAGTTTTTAGGTTATTCTTTTTGAATGCAGATTTTGTAGTTTTTTAGATGACTGAAGTCTTCAACATTAATTTTAAACAAATACCTCACATTCTCTTTAAAAAGCAAAATGTGTCCTGTAATGAGCCAATTTAGTAGGTACACATACCACCTAATATCAAGTGGCTCAATGGTAAAGAATCTTCCTGCAATGCAGGAGCTTGGGTTCGATCTCTAGGTCAGGAAGATCCCCTGGAGAAGGAAATGGCAGCTCACTCCAGTATTCTTCCCTGCGAAGTCCTGTGGACAGAGGAGCCTGGCAGGCTATAGTCCATGAGTATGCAAAAGAGTCAGACATGTCTTAGCAGTTAAACAATGAGAATAACACCACCTAATGTCAGTACTTATAGACATGATTGATTTGTTCTGATTGTTATAACTTTTTTTTAAATGTTGATATATTTATGCTTTAATTAAAGCTTTTGTAGAACATATTTTCAAAAGCAAATAAAAATAGTTTTCCTAATAGGAAGAAATATTATAAAGCATTTATAGTAAAATTTAAAGAGAGCTTTTTAATTTTTTCTTGAAACTATTTCCTATATATTTTGAGAGCTGTTATACCACTTTCATACTTAAAGAAATTTAGTGTGTTGTGTGTGTATGTGTGTGTGTATATATATATATATCCTAGATTTTAATCTGAATTTTTAATCATTTAGCTTTTCAACAAGTTTTTGTGTCTGCTGAAATAAAACAATATTTGGGGTAAGTTTGTGAGGTTCTCTTATTGCTCTAGTTGCATCATGTAATTCTAGGGAGAATTAGGGACTTGGCTCATTCAGGGATATCACATTCATTAGAAGAAAAGAGATCATATTAAGTCAGTGGTAGTTTTAAGAGGTAGACATTGTTAAAGATATATGTTTGAAGAAATAGTTGGAGGCAGTAGAAATAGACTTATTAGTTGCCTTTTCACAGCCTTTCTGTATAATCAACTCCATTTTTTTAATAGTTCTGAAAATCAAATATACATTGTTTTCTTATTTCTGTAAATGATCTCTGTATAATAACAGTTTGTGATGGACCAAGTGCTGTTAGCTAATATAAATAGCCCAGGTTGAAAATACAGGTATGTTGATAAAGATCTGTAAATATGTAAAAGCCTATAAAGAATAGTAATAGTTTACTGGCAAAGAGAAAAGTGTCAGTTGACAGTACATTTTTCAGTCCATTCTTTCTGAGAAGGTCTCAGATTGGAGATATTGTAAGCTCTTACTTAAGTTCTGAGTAAGTTGTTAATAGCTGAGTGATATATTGTTTTAAAGAATAAAGCAATTTATTATTTATTATCAGTTTAAATTTCAGTATTCAGTTTATTCATCACTGCCTAATATACTGAGATTGTGCTTTTTTTTTTTTCGCTCCATTTACTCACTGACTAGTGTTCTGCTACTGTCCAAATAGAGACAAGAATAAATGCCTATGTGTGGGCAGAATACACTCAGTCAGGGTTTCACTTTATGACTACCAGGTTTAAAAGATCCAGCAATACAAAGCCCATGAAAGTGGAACCCTTGACAGGGACCTACTGTTAGGTAATTTAAGGATCAGACCCACAGAGGAACTGTTAGCACTTTTTGGCAACCTGGAGGGTGTATTGAGTGCCTGATCCGTGTGAATATCTAATTTGTTGACTTTGAAAAAAGGAGTCAAATTAATATTCAGTATATTTGTACACATAAGGTAGCACTACTAAAGTACTAGAGGTCAGATTTAAAATAGCCTTATTAAGTCGGCGGTGGAGGGGGGCGTGCGGTGTAGAAAAAGCCTTAAAAATGGAAAGCCGCTCAGGTCAAATGTATCCAAGTAATAGAGGAAATCGTGGACCAGAGGTCAGTGACAGATGTGGTTTGGAAATTCATCTTGGACCTCATTGCATTTTCTTTTGGATTTAATAATGATTAGAATTATGATTTCACATTATATAATTCCAGTATCAATTGCACTTTAAAGGAATAACAAGGACATCTACAAAATTAAAATTTTTTGCATATCAAAGGATATTGTTAAAAAATGAATAGGTGGATACAGATTTGGAGAAATATTTGCAACATGTATATTTGATAAAGACTTATATCTAGAATCTTACCATTCAAAAATAAGAAGATAGTTTTTTTAATGAGGAAAGGACTTGAACAGACATTTCACAGGAAGACGAATGGCCAGTAAGCACATGGAAAAACGTTCAACATCATTTTAAAGGAAACAAAATCAAACCACTGTGAGATAACACCCACTGGATTGACTAATAAAAAAGACTGAAAAACTGGAAGTTTAGCAAAAATGCAGCAAACTAGTCACTGGTGGGAGTATGAAATATGACAAGCAATTTGAGAATTTTTAATAAAGTTCATCATGCACATACCCTGTGTTCCATCATGCCCAGGTGTTTATCCAAGAGAAATGAAAGCATTTATCCACAAAAAACACTTGTACATGTGTGTTCATAATAGCTATATTCATAACAGCCAAAAACTAGAAGCAATCCAAATTTGTATCAACATAATCGATGATAACGTGTATATATTCTTGATGGACTACCACTCAGCAATAAAAAAGAGACAAATTACTGATCCACACTATAGTATTTTCTATGAATCTCAAAAAGTGCTTTGTTCTGAGTGAAGGAAACCTGACAACAAAGAACTTACTACATGAGTTTCATTTGTATGAATTATTAGAACATGGCAATCTAACATACGGCGTTAGAAAACCAGAGCAGTGGTTGTGGGCAGGGATAGTGGGAGTGGCAGAGATTATGTGCAAAGGGGTACAAGGGAACTTTTGAAATGATGGAAACACTCTAAGAGTTTGGGTTACCCCAGTGTAAACATCTATCAAAACTTGTTAAACTGTATACACTTAAGATACAGTTTATTACACTTTGTCTAAATTATATCTCATAGAAAAGAAAAAAATTTCAAAAAAGAATAGGACATGATTAGAATTCAGAGTAGAATACCAACATCACTAAAGTAGGGGCAAGTAGACCTATCAGCTATGATGAAGTTACTACAGGGACTTTGTCTGAGGAAGGTACTGCTGTGTGTTTGAGCATTAAGAAGGCAACACATTCCAGAAGCAGAATCAGATGATTCCTTAAGATCCTTTCCTGCTAGGATTCTATTCTTGTTGTTAAGTACTTATTCTGTCTCAGGGACTATACTGAGTCCTTTATGTTGATTTTCTTATTCTTGGAGAGACCTTTTCCAGAGAGTCGCCGTTGTTGTTCAGTTGCCCAGATGTGTCCAACTCTTTGTGACCCCATGGACCGCAACATGCCAGGCTTCCCTGTCCTTCACCATCTCCCAGAGTTTGCTCAGATTCATGTCCATTGAGTCAGTAATCCCATCCAATGTTATTGTTCATTTAATTTTGAATTTTGAAACTGTAGCATCAACATTTTATTATTGGTAAAGTTAATAACAATTACAGATATTTATTTGGCACATGTTATATATGCAGTCTTCCATGTTAATTCATTAAACCCTCTCCACAACCCTACAAGAGTTACTATAACTAGACCTATTTTTGTTTTTTTTTTATTTTATTTATTTATTTATTTATTTTTACTTTATTGGTTTTGTAATACATTGACATGAATCCACCATGGGTATACACGTGTTCCCCATCCTGAACCCCCCTCTCACTTCCCTCCCCATCCCATCCCTCTGGGTCATCCCAGTGCACCAGCCCTGAGCACCCTGTATCATGCATCAAACCTGCACTGGCAATTCGTTTCACATATGATAATAAACATGTTTCAGTGCCATTCTCCCAAATCATCCCACCCTCGCCTTCTCCCACAGAGTCCATAAGACTGTTCTATACATCTGTGTCTCTTTTGCTGTCTCGCATACAGGGTTATCATTACCATCTTTCTAAATATGTACCATCTTTCTCAATATAAATATATATAACGCATATATACGCATTAGTATACTGTATTGGTGTTTTTCTTTCTGGCTTACTTCACTCTGTATAATAGGTTCCAGTTTCATCCACCTCATTAGAACTGATTCAAATGTATTCTTTTTAATGGCTGAGTAATACTCCATTGTGTATATGTACCACAGCTTTTTTATCCATTCATCTGCTGATGGACATCTAGGTTGCTTCCATGTCCTGGCTATTATAAACAGAGCTGCGATGAACATTGGGGTACACGTGTCTCTTTCAATTCTGGTTTCCTCAGTGTGTATGCTCAGCAGTGGAATTGCTGGGTCATATATCAATTCTATTTCCAGTTTTTTAAGGAATCTCCACACTGTTCTCCATAGTGGCTGTACTAGTTTGCATTCCCACCAACAGTGTAAGAGGGTTCCCTTTTCTCCACACCCTCTCCAGCATTTATTGCTTGTAGACTTTTTGATAGCAGCCATTCTGACCATTGTGAGATGGTACCTCACTGCAGTTTTGATTTGTATTTCTCTGATAATGAGTGATGTTGAGCATCTTTTTATGTGTTTGTTAGCCATCCGTATGTCGTCTTTGGAGTAATGTCTATGTAGTTCTTTGGCCCATTTTTTGATTGGGTCATTTATTTTTCTGGAATTGAGCTGCATAAGTTGCTTGTATATTTTTGAGATTAATCTTTTGTCAGTTGCTTCATTTGCTATTATTTTCCCCCATTCTGAAGGCTGTCTTTTCACCTTGCTTATAGCTTCCTTTGTTGTGCAGAAGCTTTCCATTTTAACTTGTCCTATTTGTTTATTTTTGCTTTTATTTCCAATATTCTGGGAGGTGGGTCATAGAGGATCCTGCTGTGATTTATGTCAGAGAGTGTTTTGGCTATGTTCTCTAGGAGTTTTATAGTTTTTGGTCTTACATTTAGATATTTAATCCATTTTGAGTTTATTTTTGTGTATGGTGTTAGAAAGTGTTCTAGTTTCATTCTTTTACAAGTGGTTGACCAGTTTTTCCAGCACCACTTGTTAAAGAGATTGTCTTTTCGCCATTGTATATTTTTGCCTCTTTTGTCAGAGATAAGGTGTCCATGCTGCTAAGTCGCTTCAGTTGTGTCCGACTCTGTGTGACCCCACAGATGGCAGCCCACCAGGCTCCCCCGTCCATGGGATTCTCCAAGCAAGAACACTGGAGTGGGTTGCCATCTCCTTCTCCAGTGCATGAAAGTGAAAAGTGAAAGTCAAGCTGCTCAGTTGTGTCTAACTTAGCGACCCCATGGACCGCAGCCTACTAGGCTCCTCCATCCATGGGATTTTCCAGGCAAGAGTACTGGAGTGGGGTGCCATTGCCTTCTCTGAAGGTGTCCATAGGTGTGTGGATTTATCTCTGGGCTATTTTGTTCCATTGATCTATATTTCTGTCTTTGTGCCAGTACCATACTGTCTTGATGACTATGGCTTTGTAGTAGAGCCTGAAGTCAGGCAGGTTGATTCCTCCAGTTCCATTCTTCTTTCTCAAGATTGCTTTGGCTATTCGAGGTTTTTTGTATTTCCATACAAATTCTGAAATTATTTGTTCTAGCTCTGTGAAAAATACCATTGGTAGCTTGATAGGGATTGCATTGAATCTATAGATTGCTTTGGGTAGTATACTCATTTTCACTATATTGATTCTGCCGATCCATGAACACGGTATATTTTTCCATCTATTAGTGTCCTTTTTTATTTCTTTCACCAGTGTTTTATAGTTTTCTATATATAGGTCTTTTGTTTCTTTAGGTAGATATATTCCTAAGTATTTATTATTTTCATTGCAATGGTGAATGAAATTGTTTCCTTAATTTCACTTTCTATTTTCTCATTATTAGTGTATAGGAATGCAAGGGATTTCTGTGTGTTGATTTTATATCTTGCAACTTTACTATATTCATTGATTAGCTCTAGATATTTTCTGGTGGCGTCTTTAGGGTTTTCTATGTAGAGAATCATGTCATCTGCAAACAGTGAGAGTTTTACTTCTTCTTTTCCAATTTGGATTCCTTTTATTTCTTTTTCTGCTCTGATTGCTGTGGCCAAAACTTCCAAAACTATGTTGAATAGTGGTGGTGAGAGTGGGCACCCTTGTCTTGTTCCTGACTTTAGGGGAAATGCTTTCAATTTTTCACCATTGAGGACAATGTTTGCTGAGGGTTTGTCATATATAGCTTTTATTATGTTGAGTTATGTTCCTTCTATTCCTGCTTCCTGGAGGGTTTTTATCATAAATGGATGTTGAATTTTGTCAAAGGCTTTCTCTGCATATTGAGATAATCGTATGGCTTTTATTTTTCAATTTGTTAATGTGGTGTAGTACATTGGTTGATTTGCAGATATTGAAGAATAGACCTATTTTTGAGTTAAGCAGCCATGGCCAAAAGCTAAAAAGTGGCAGAGCAGCATTCCAGATCAAGTAGTCTCATTTCAGATAACCATGTATTTAACTGCTTTGTCATATTTCCTACCATTATTACATTAACTTTAACAAACTGTCACATTTTAACAGTTTTATCATTTGTTGATATTTAAATAAATTAAGATATTAATGGTGAAAAAAATTATAAACTAATATAATACTAGATTTTTTAATGTATTTAAACCCTCAATGTGAATAAAATGCAAAAATCATTAACATTAATGATAAATAAAGCATCAGACATCAACATCTGTCTTAAATAGAACTTTTGCCTCCCCTGTCTGTTGGGGTTGTGTGTCTACATCACCCCATGAACTGCCCTTCATGTGATTTTAAAGCAGACCACTATGGTGTGATGGGTGTCGTCAGATAAGGCTGAAATGCTAGCCCAAGCTCAAGGTTTTAAGGCTTGATTTTCAGTTTTTGCCTTTGGATGCTTTGCCTGTGTTTTATTTTGAGTATGTTCAGTGCAAGGATCTCGTTGGAGTCTTTTTATTTTTAATGTTGTTAATATTAACAGCATAAATCTTTCTAGCTTAAAACTTCACATCAAATTTTTGAGTGGGTATTTTACATGTATAATATAGTATGTTTTAAACTGTTGTGGTGGCTCAGTGGGTAAAGCGTCTGCCTACAATGCGGGAGACCTGGGTTCGATCCCTGGGTCGGGAAGATCCCCTGGAGAAGGAAATGGCAACCCACTCCAGTATTCTTGCCTGGAAAATCCCATGGACTGAGAAGCCTGGTAGGCTACAGTCAATGGGGTCGCAAAGAGTCAGACAAGACTGAGCGACTTTCCCTTCCCTTTAAACTGTTGTAATAGAAACATTTGTATGTCCTCTTAACCTCAGGTATTTTGATCCAACTCTTTGTGGGCACCATTTGGACTGATTAATATAGGTGAATTCCTTCAAAAAATATCACTGCTAACTTATGAGTACTCTTGGTATGTTATCAGTATATAAATGACTTTGCACCATACTAGATTCCTGTTACAGTTATCTCTTTCTGTGTGGAACTATTCCCAAACCTAGTGACTAAGACAAAAAACTAATTCTGCCCATCAGAAATTTAGATAGGGTACAAAAGGGACCATTCATTCTTTTCTGCTGTATCTGCGGCCTTAGTTGGATGTGGTATCTGGTTATCTCTTGTTTCCTCAAGATTAAGTTTATCTCTTATTTATCTCTTATTTATTTATTTATTTATTTATCTCTTATTTCCTCAAGAAATAAGTTTAGGTACTGATAGCTAGTCTACAATATTGTAAAGTTATGTTTTTTCCTGGCATATTCTCTATGAGGTGATACTTTGGTATCACATGAATATCTAGTATTCAAGTAATCTAGTAAAGTTTTTCCTATCTATTGGTAATTCTTTTCTTGAATCAGTTACTTCAGTAGAAGTCTCAAAATAGTGATTTTCTTCATTCTTTCTATATTTATTAGCTTGCCATCTTTTATAAAAAAAGGTTTCACTCATTAGCTGAAGCTATTGGTTAGTTTGAGATGTTGTTAGTAATATAAAGACAGGATAAATCCTTATTTCCTTCCTTTCATTACCAAACTTTCTAGCAACAAGTGTAATAGTCACCTCTGCTGCTGCTGCTGCTGCTAAGTCGCTTCAGTCATGTCCGACTCTGTGCGACCCCATAGATGGCAGCCCAACAGGCTCCTCTGTCCCTGGGATTCTCCAGGCAAGAACACTGGAGTGGGTTGCCATTTGCATCTCCAATGCATGCATGCATGCTAAGTCACTTCAGTCGTGACCGACTCTTTGTGACCCATGGACAACAGCCCACCAGGCTCCTCTACCCACAGGATTCTCCAGGCAAGAATACTGGAATGGGTTGCCATTTCCTTCTCTGATAGTCACCTCTAGAGATGGCAAATGAGTTTTTTGTTTGTTTGTCTTGGCTTTCTTTTTTATGAGTATTATTTATGACTCATAGATTTTTATATTGATAACCTGAATAGTTAATATCTTGTTGGAATATTAATCTTAACAGAATTGTACATTTAGAATCATTTTCTAAAAAGCTCCTCTTATTTTAAATTCTTCCAGATACATCTGTCATATATTGTGACTGTAAGAAAGTCAATCTGGATTTAAAATATTTGGAACTCAAAAGAAGTCATTATTACCAAAGTATGTTAGAAAGACTTGGTTAAAATAATCACACACATAAATAACAAATATTTCTAAGTTCTTGGAACTTGAGACCAAGATGCTTTCTTAATAAGGGCCTCAATTTTTTCATCCATGGAACAGGTGATAAGCCCCTGCCCTGCATTCTCTGAGACTTTGGTAAGATCATGTGTGTACACAAACTTTGTTGGTATGATTTGAATATGTGGTTGAGACCAAGGCCAGTGATTTTTATCTCCAAGTTATCACATTAACTTTTGAACTCCCAGAAGTATAATTCCCAAGTAGCAAATGACAAGAGGAAATAATTCACTGGTTGATTCTTATTATATGGTCCAAATTAGGAGAAAATACTGGAAAACAATTACTAGGCTAAGAGTATCATATTGATAGCTTATGTTTACTTAAGGCTTACAGTGTGCTAAAGCAGTAAAAAGCACTTTATAATTATCTCATTTATTATTCAGAACATCCTTATGAAGCAGGTACTGTTGTTAATCTCATTTCCAAATTGAAGAAATTGAGGCTTAGAAAATTTTAAGTTACCTACCCCAGGGGCTTCCCTGATGACTCAGATGGTAAAGAATCAGCCTGCAATGCAGGATACCCAGATTCAGTCCCTGGGTTGGGAAGATGCCCTGGAGAAGGAAATGACAACTCACTCCAGTATTCTTCCTGGGAAATCCATGAAAAGAGGAGCCTGGTGGGCTACAGTTCGTGGGGTCACAAGAGTTGGACATGACCTAGGAATTAAACCACCTTTCAGTTCAGTTCAATTAGTCATGTCTGACTCTGCAACCCCATGGAATGCAGAACGCCAGGCTTTCCTGTCCATCACCAACTCCTGGAGCTAACTCAAACTCATGTCCATTGAGTCGGTGATGCATCCAACCATCTCATCCTCTGTTGTCCCCTTCTCCTCATACCTTCAGTCTTTCCCAGCATCAGGGTCTTTCCCAGTGAGTCAGTTCTTTGCATCAGGTGGCCAAAGTTATTAGAATTTCAGTCCTTCCAGTGAATATTCAAGACTGATTTCCTTTAGGACTTACTGGTTTGATCTCCTTGCAGTCCAAGGGACCCTCCAGAGTCTTCTCCAATACCACAGTTCAAAAGCATCAATTTTTCAGTGCTCAGCTTTTTTTATAGTCCAACTCTCACATCCATACATGACTACTGGAAAAACCATAGCTTTGACTAAAATGGACCTTTGTCAGCAAAGTAATATATCTGCTTTTTAATATACTGTCTAGGTTGGTCATAACTTTTCTTCCTAGGAGCAAGCATCTTTTAATTTCATGGCTGCAGTCACCATCTGCAGTGATCAAGAAAATACAGTCTGCCACTGTTTCTATTTTTCCCATCTATTTGCCATAGATGGGACTGGATGCCACCATCTTAGAATGTTGAGCTTTAAGCCAATTTTTAACTCTCCTTTTTCACTTTCATCATGAGGCTCTTTAGTTCTTCTTCACTTTTTGCCATAAGAGTGGTGTATCTGCATATCTGCGGTTATTGATATTTCTCCTGGCAATCTTGATCCCAACTTGTGCTTCATCCAGCCCGGCATTTTGCCTGATGCACATGGCATATAATTTAAATAAGCAGAGTGACAGTATACAGCCTTGACATGCTCCTTTCATGATTTGGAACCGGTCCGTTCTTCCATGTCCAGTTCTAACTGTTGCTTCTTGACCTGCATACGGATTTCTCAGGAGGCAGGAAAGGTGATCTGGTATTACCATCTCTTTAAGAATTTTCCATAGTTTGTTGTGATCCACACAGTCAAAGGCTTTGGCGTAGTCAATAAAACAGAAGTTGATGTTTTTCTGGAGCTGTCTTGCTTTTTCTATGATCCAACGGATGTTGGCAATTTGATCTTTGGTTCCTCTGCTTTTTCTAAATCCAGCTTGAATATCTGCAAATTCTCAGTTCACATACTGTTGAAGCCTGGTTTGAACAATTTTGAGCATTACTTTGCTAGCATGTGAGATGAGTGCAATTGTGCATTAGTTTGAACAGTTTTTGGCATTGCCTTTCTTTGCATTTGGAATGAAAACTGTCCTTTTCCAGTCCTGTGGCTACTGCTGAATTGTCCAAATTTGCTGGCATACTGAGTGAAGCACTTTCAAAGCATCATCTTTTAGGATTTGAAATAGCTCAACTGGAATTCTATCACCTTCTCTAGCTTTGTTTGTAGTGATGCTTCCTAAGGCCCACTTGACTTTGCATTTGAGGATGTCTAGCTCTAGGTGAGTGATCACATCATCACGGTTATCTGGGTCATGAAGTTCTTTTTTTGTATACTTGTTCTGTGTATTCTTACCACCTCTTCTTTTTTTTTTAATTTTTATTTTTACTTTATTTTACTTTACAATACTGTATTGGTTTTGCCTTACATTAATCACCTCTTCTTAATATCTTCTGCTTCTGTTAGGTCCATACTGTTTCTGTCCTTTATTGAACCATCTTTGCATGAAATGTTCCCTTGGTATCTCTAATTTTCTTGAAGAGATGTCTAGTCTTTTTCATTCTGTTGTTTTCCTCTATTTCTTTTCATTGATCATTGAGGAAGGCTTTCTTATATCTCCTTGCTATTCTTTGGAACTCTGCATCCAAATGAAAATAGCTAGTGAGTGACTGACTTGGACTTTAAATCTCAGCAGTCTGACTCTAGAGCCTACACTTTTGTTAAGGATAGAGTTCAATCTATAGATCAATATGAAGAGTATTAAGTCTTCAGATGCAGGAATCTCAGAAGTTTTTCCCAATTATTTACATAATTACTAATTTATCTGAACAGTGTTTCCTAGTTTTCAGTATACAGGCCTTGTACTTCTTTTGTTAAATTTATTCCTTAGTAGTCTATTCTTGATGCATAAATGGGATTTTTTTCTTTATTTTCATTTTTCAGTTGTTCATTGCTAATATATAGCATGTTTACATGATAGGTCACTTCAGTCGTGTCCAGCTCTTTGTGACCCTATGGACTGTAGCCCACCAGGCTCCACTGTCCATGGGATTTTCCAGGCAGGAATACTGGAGTAGGTTGCCATTCCTTCCAGGGGATCTTCCCAGCCTAGGGATCAACATGGTTCTTACATCTCGTGCATTGGGAGGTGGGTTTTTTGCCACTAGCGCCACATGGGAATGTTTGTATCCTACAGTCTTGTGGAGCTTATTAGTTCTAATATTATGTTTATGGATTCCTTATGATTTTCTACACAAAATTACATCACCTCCAATTTGGATGTCTTCTATTTCTTCTTCTTTCTTAATTTTAATGGCTAAATCTCCAATACAATATTGAATAGAAGGGACAAGATCAGATATTTTAGTCTTGTTTCTGGTCTTAGGGAGAGACATTCAGTCTTTAACCTTTAGATGTGATGATAGTTGTGTACGTTTTATATACTCACTACAGATTGAAGTTCATTTACATTTCTAGTTAAGTTTCTTTTTCATGAAAGGGTTCTAGATTTTTCAAATGCCTTTCCTGCAATTATTAAGATTAAAATATGGGTTTTGTCCTTTATTCCATTGATTGGAATATAACATTGCATATTACATTAGTTGATTTTTAGATGATAAACCAACCTTGCTTTCCTGGGATAAATCTCGCTTGATCATAATTATAATTCTTTTTATCTGCTACTTTTGTTGAGGATTTTAGAATCTGTATCCACAAGATTTTGATCTGGAATTTTCTTGTGATAGTTTTGTCTGGTGTTGGTATCAACATAAGACAGAATGAGTTAGAAAGTGTTCCTATCTCTTCTGTTTTGGGGCAGTGTTTGTAAAGAATCAATATTAATTCTAAATGTTTATAAGAATTCACCATTGAAACCATCCTGGGTTTTACTTTGTGGGCAATTTTTCAATGACTAATTCAGTCTCTTTACTTGTTATAGGTCTATGCCAATTTTCTATTTCTTCTTGTTTTGGTTTCAGTAATTTTTTGTCTTTCTAGGAATTTGTCCATTTCATCTAGGTTACCCAATTTGTTGGTGTACAGTTGTTCATAACATTCCCTTATAGTCCTTTTTAATTCTGTGAAGTCAGTAGTGATAGCCTCTTTTTCATTTCTGATTTCAATAAGTTGAATTTTGTCTCTTTTTTCCCCTTGGTCAATCCAGCTAATGGTTTGTCAATTTTGTTAATCTTTTCAAGAACCAACTTTTGGGTTAGATGATTTTCTTTGTGTCTTCTGTTTCATTAATTTGTGCTCTAGTCTTTATCATTTCCTTCCTCTGCTTGGTTTAGTTTTAGTTTGCTTTTATTTTATATTTATATTACTGATTTGACATCTTTTTACTGTTAATTTACAGCTGTAAATTTCCTTCTGAACATTGTTTTAGCTGTATCCCACAAATTTGGATTTGTTGTATTTTCGTTTTCATTAATCTCAAATAACTTTAATTTGCCTGGGATTTGATTCATTGGTTACTTAGTGTGTTGTTTATTTCCACATATCTGTGAATTTTCCAAATTTCTCTTTGTTACTGATTTCTAGTTTCATTCCATGTGTTCAGAGAACATACTTTGTATGATTTCGCTTCTTTTAACAACTACATTGAGTCTTGTTTCATGACCTGGTATATAGCTTATCCTGAGACTCTTTTATATGCACTGGAGTAAAACATATATTCTGCTCTTGATAGGTGCAGTGTTCAATAGATTAGAGCCCACACTTTCGGTCCACCACAAGATATAAGCCGGAGTGTTGGGAAAGCTATGACACTTTTACTGAGATATTTCTACTAAAATGCTTTATAAACATTCCACAAACCTAAGAATTATGAATAAATAGAATTCAGTAGCTTCTAGCAAAAAAAGAGAAACAGTTTGGGTTAGTCTGAGAATAAAAGAAGAAAAATCAACATTTGTTGAGAATTCCCAGCAATACTGTGGTCCAGTACTCCTTGGAAGCAGTCTCAGAGATTGTATATAAACTTCCCTAATGTCACACAGATCATGAATTTTTGACTCTGGATTTGAACCCATATATTTCTGACTGCAAAACTTCTGAACTTACCATGTGTGTGTGCGTATATAGTCGCTCAGTCGTGTCCAACTCTTTGTGACCCCATGGACTGTAGCCAGCCAGGCTCCTTTGCCCATGGGATTCCCCAGGCAAGAATACTGGAGTGGGTTGCCATTTCCTTCTCCAGAACTTACCATATAGAACTTATAAATGGAATACGTTTGAATCTTGCTTTTGGTATTATTGATGTTGTTGTAAATAGATATGTTACAAATTTTCAGGATTATAAAGTATGAATTTGCATTTTAACAAGAATAAGTTTCTATTTTATGAGCACCCTTTTCATGTGGATATTGAGAGGAGATGAAATCTAAGAAAGCAGCCAGTGATTTATCATTAACTTAATCCTAACAGCTGGGCAAGCAGCACTACTCAGAATCTAAAATATGTGATAAGATTGCAGAGTCGAAATTTGCAGACCAAGTCAGGGGTCCTGATAAAGAAAACCTTGTTAGGCATTGGGACAGACCTCCAGTGTGAATTATAAGGAATTACTTTGCAGATCAGTGGGACATGAGAAGGTACTCTCAGTCATAATATTCCAGTACTTACAAAGTACACTTGATGTGTGAACTTATTGAATGACAGTGATCCCATGTCAAGATTCCTATAGTATATTGAGTATTCGAGATTATTTTCAATGCAGAACATTAGGACTTATCTCTAACCCTAACCTCCTCTCACCCACAACTAGGGAAGCTTATCAAAGGGAGAAGAGAAGGAAAGTATTTTAGGAGATACCTCCAGATCCCATTTGTTTTTGTTCTTTGTTCTGTTTTTAACATTAGTTGTAGACATTCACTGCTGTGTCAAATACCAGATTTGTATCCTTCTGAGCCAGTACTTGCATTATAGTGCCAGTTAAGAATGCACATCATAAAACCAGGGGGCAGTAACATCTATAAATCTAATGGTAATGTTGAAAATTCATCAAGAAATTACCAAGATTCTGGAAGACTACTCTCCCTACCCCAAATGTATTACCTTCTTTTAAACTACATATTAGAAAAGTCATTCTGAAAGCTCTCCATGTTAACTGTGACAGTGAAAGAGCATTAAGCATGTAGAGGGAATCTGTGTTCCCTCTGGCCTCTGGAAAATACCTGAGTTTGTTTATTGAAGATCTTACCTGGGAGCAAAATTACATCTATGTACTTACCCACCATTTCCCAGTTGCCGCTGAAGTTTTTTTGTCCCCAGCTATAAATACTAAAGTTTGATCAGATCGTTTCATGGCAAATAGATGGGGAAAGAATGGAAACAGTGACAGACTTTGTTTTCTTGGGCTCCAAAGTCACATTGGACGATGACTGCAGCCGTGAATTTAAAGACACTTGCTTCTTAGAAGAAAAGTTATGACAAACCAGGACAGTGTATTAAAAAGCAGAGATATCACTTTGCCAACAAAGGTCTGTATAGTCAAAGCTGTGGTTTTTCCAGTAGTCATGTATGGATGTGAGAGTTGGACCATAAAGAAGGCTGAGCGCCAAAGAATTGATGCTTTCAGACTGTGATGCTAGAGAAGACTCTTGAGAGTCCCTTGGACAGCAAGATCAAAGCAGTCAATCCTAAAAGAAATCAAGCCTGAATATTCATTGAAAGACTGATGCTGAAGCTCCAATACTTGAGCCACCTGATGCAGAATGCCAACTCATTGGAAAAGGCCCTGATGGTGGGAAAGACTGCAGGCAGGAAGAGAAGGGGGTGACAGAAGATGAAATGGTTGAATGGCATCACCAACTCACTGGACATGAGTTTGAGCAAGCTCCAGAAGTTGGTGATGGACAGGAAAGCCTGGTGTGCTACAGTCCACAGGGCCACAAAGAATCTAACACAACTAAGTGAGGAACAACAAAGAAACTAGTTCTATTCAATAACTGACTTAGACTTATCTTCAAATTTAAACTAATATTAAAAAAATTGAAGATTTGCATATGTGACATTTCTTTGAGCCATTTGTTCTCAAAGTATGGTTCTCAGACCAGCAGCATCATCTTCCCCAAGGAACTTGTTGCAAATGGAAAGCTCAGACCCCACCTCAGACTTAAGGAAAGAGAGAGCATGGGAGTAGAGACCAGTGTGATTCTGATGTGTGCTAACAGTTGAGAACACTGTTTAAACTAGATTCCGTTGAAAACACTTTCCACCTGCCCCCACTGTTATCTTAAGTGATCTTTAAGCTTATCTGTCCAATCAGACTCTTTTGACATTTAGAATGCAGTGTTTATGAAATATGTCGTTTTGTTATCCCAGGTTTAGACTTGTAGTTTAAGTTATTGTGCACTATCTTCTAGGTAAGCTGAAATGTTACTTCATTTATTTTGCAGTTTCTTGCCTCATTATCTTTGCATATATCATTCCCTCTGTTCAATTGCCCATAGCATTCCCTCTGTCCACTTGTAAAATAAAACTTCTATAGAGTTTGATGTGAGGTCTAAAGGCGAAAGTGTATATAGATGTACTTAGCAAAGCACTTGGAACGTTTTAGAATAGACAGAAAGATAAAAGGAACTGTGTGAAGTTCTGATCATATTACTTCACTGCTTATAATTTTTTAGTGAATTTACTCCATTAGACAAATTTTAGTTTATTGACAAAATTAAGGACAAATACAAAATGTGGTCCACTGGAAAAAAGGAATGGCAAACCAGATCAGTATTCTTGCCTTGAGAACCCCATGAACAGTATGAAAAGGCAAAAAGATGGGACACTGAAAGATGAACTCCCCAGGTGGGTAGATGCCCATTATGCTACTGAGATGAGTGGAGAAATGACTCCAGAAAGAATGAAGGGGTGGAGTCAAAGCTAAAATAGTACCCAGTTGTGGATGTGACTGGTGACAGAAGCAAGGTCCAATGCTGTAAAGAGCAATATTGCATAGGAACCTGGAATGTTAGGTCCATGAATCAAGGCAAATTGGAAGTAGTAAAACAGAAGATGGCAAGAGTGAATGTCGACATTCTAGGAATCAGTGAACTAAAATGGACTGGAATGGGTGAATTTAACTCAGATGACCATCATATCTACTGCTGCGGGCAGGAATCCCTTAGAAGAAATGGAGTAGCCATCATGGTCAACAAAAGAGTCCAAAGTGCAGTACTTGGATGCAATCTCAAAAACGATAGAATGATCTCTGTTCATTTCCAAGGCAAACCATTCAATGTCACGGTAATCCAAGTCTATGCCCTGACCAATAATGCTGAAGAAGCTGAAGTTGAACGGTTCTACGAAGAACTACAAGACCTTGTAGAACTAACACCAAAAAAGATCCTAAAGATGATGCTGTGAAAGTGCTGTACTCAGTATGCCCGCAAATTTGGACAATTTAACAGTGGCCACAGGACTGGAAAAGGTCAGTTTTCATTCCAATCCCAAAGAAAGGCAATGCCAAAGAATGCTCAAAATTCTCCAAGCCAGGCTTCAACACTACATGAACCGTGAACTTCCATATATTCAAGCTGGTTTTAGAAAAGGCAGAGGAACCAGAGATCAAATTGCCAACATGCGCTGCATCATGGGAAAAGCAAGAGAGTTCCAGAAAAACATCTATTTCTGCTTTATTGACTATGCCAAAGCCTTTGACTGTGTGGATCACAATAAACTGTGGAAAATTCTGAAAGAGATGGGCATACCAGACCACCTGACCTGCCTCTTGAGAAATCTGTATGCAGTGCAGGAACCAACAGTTAGAGCTGGACCTGGAACAACAGACTGGTTCCAAATTGGGAAAGGAGTACACCAAGGCTGTATGTTATCACCCTGCTTATTTAACGTACATGCAGAGGACATCATGAGAAACGCTGGGCTGGAAGAAGCACAAGCTGGAATCAAGATTGCCGGGAGAAATATCAATAACCTCAGATATGCAGATGACACCACCGTTATGGCAGAAAGTGAAGAAGAACTAAGAGCCTCTTGATGAGAGTGAAAGAGGAGAGTGAAAATGTTGTCTTAAAGCTCAACATTCAGAAAACGAAGATCATGGCATCTAGTCCCATTACTTCATGGCAAATAGATGGGGAAATAGTGGCAGACTTTATTTTGGGGGGCTCCAAAAATCACTGCACATGGTGATTGCAGCCATGAAATTAAAAGACACATACTCCTTGGAAGGAAAGTTATGACCCAACTAGACAGCATATTAAAAAGCAGAGACATTAATTTGACAACAAAGGTCCATCTAGTCAAGGCTATGTTTTTTCCAGTAGTCATGAATGGATGTGAGAGTTGGACTATAAAGAAAGCTGAGCTCTGAAGAATTGATGCTTTTGAACTGTAGTGTTGGAGAAGACTCTTGAAAGTCCCTTGGACTGCAAGGAGTTCCTTCCAGTCCATCCTAAAGGAGATCATTCCTGAGTGTTTATTGAAAGGATTGATGTTGAAGCTGAAACTCCAGTACTTTGGCCACCTGATGCAAAGAGCTGACTATTTGAAAAGACCCTGATGCTGGGAAAGATTGAGGGCAGGGGGAGAAGGGGACTACAGAGGATGAAGATGATTGGATGGCATCACCGACTCGATGGACATGAGTTTGGGTAAACCAGGAGTTCATGATGGAAAGGGGGCCTGGCGTGCCGTGGTCCATGGGGTCGCAAAGAGTTGGACACAACTGAGCGACTGAACTGAACTAAACTGAAGGACAAATACTGAATCTTGCCACACATTTCATATTGGTTTAACGAAAAGCAGGAGGGGTATGTGATGGCCAAATGTACACCTTATTCTATAAAATGGCAGCTTGTATTCATGAATCACGAATCAAGCCTAAATAAAAAACTCACATAAGTATAAATAAAGCATCTTTTCCATTTAGATGGCGCTAGTTTGGATTTCGCATCAAGCTGAATTAAAAATATGTTTTTATTAGGTGCAAGTAGTTTCCAGAGTGCTTTTTCAAGCTCACATCTTGTCCTTATTTTCCTGACGGCTTGGTCTAGCACAGTTCAAGCAAGTTTTTTGGTCCTCTTTGTCTGCCAGGTGGTAACAGACTGGGAAACCCACAGAGAGGTTAAGTTTACATCGACTTGCAGAAAAGAGAAGCTGACCTTTTTGCAGCAATAGCCTGGAAGTGAGTCAGTTCTTGCATCCAGCCACTAATGCTCTGAGGATGCAGCTTGTTTTCAGCTAAATACCAACCAGGGTTCTAGAAGTCGAGAATCTGAATACTAATTAATCTCACTAGTGTAGGTGAGAGTTTTTACAAAAGTCAGGAAACACAGATTGATAGCCTTTGCTATGGCTCAGTGCCTATTGGATATGTAATACTTTCATACTGTACCGTGTGTATGTGTTATGTAGCCAGAAAGGAAAGAAAACTAGTGGAGTTTTTCCTCTAAATTTAGAGCTTTACTTTTTACTATTAAAAGTATTAGAATTTTTTTTCCTCTTTTCCTCGTATTGTCTTGGTTTCTTGCTCCTTCCCCCAACCTCCATTCCCTTCCCCCATGGCTCTGAGGATAGGAAAGAAGCTTTAAAAAAAATATTAAGGTTTATGTTCATTCTCCAAACACCTTCCTAGTGGCTCAAAAGCATATTTCAGTGTAGGTCCCAAAATGTTTAGTTTTGAGAGGTGAGATCAAATTTGAGTAAAAGATTTTGAGTAATTTGGGTTCATAATTTTATAAAATTTGTACAGCAAGTTTATTTATCTGTAGTGACAGCTAATAAAATTGCAATGGAAATTTTAAGAAAGCTTTTCTAAAAATCTCAATGCCATTGTGTGATAGTCAACTTATTACTTAGTACTAACTATAATATGCCCTATAGTAGAATTTGTCTTACAAACAGGAAAATCTAAACATTGTATAAGCATTCAAATATGCTAAACTCTGTCTTCTCTTCTGGAATAGTATATTTTATTAATAAGCTCTAAAATATCTGAGATTAATATCTGAGATTATGCACTGTGACTGTTGTGGATATCAGAAAGTTATAACAGATGGATTCTTAAATTGGTCAGAATGATGCATTCAAAGTGCTGGACATCAGAGAAGTTTCAGTTGATTAAATTTAAGTTCTTAGTTGTAATTTTTAATTCTATTTCTTTTTTTTGCTTTAAAGAAGATCAAGGAAGAAACAATGAATCATAATACATACCAAAGATGTTCAGGGAAAACTATTTCAAATAATTCCCCTAAAAAAGAAACTTTATTTTTTTTAACAGAAATAGATTTTTCTTTATAATCAAAATTGAGAGTTTATAAAAATCAGTAAGTCATGTGGTATTATAGTGTACAGAGCTAATAATTGTTTTCATTTTGGTAAACTTACTTTCAAATCTTTCACATGGCAACCCACTCCAGTATTCTTGCCTGGAGAATCCCATGGACAGAGGAGCCTGGCGATCTATATATAGTCCATGGGATCACCAAGAGTCAGACACGACTGAACACAGCTTGGCATGCACACACAAACATATGGTTTTATATAAATTGAATGATTCTTTGTCTTTATTATATAATCTATATTATATAGTCTAATTATTTTAAATAGACATTTCCCATTTGTAATGATGTTTTAATGAACAGCCAGCACTTTTTTTTTTTTTTTTGCATTGGTCCAGGTGCTTGAACACTTTGGAGCCCTTAGTTGAATGCCTGGAATTGCTGAGTTCAAGGGTACACAGATTTAGTACTGATACATGTTGTCAGTGATTAAGAGAAACTATTTTTTTAGTGTTAAATGTACTTTTTTCACCTATTCAAAATGAAGATAAATTGCTGCATTAGGCAGTTTTGAGGAAAAATTAACGCCACCAGCAATCTGGTTCAATTTGATGTGTTTTCTGAATGCTGAATACTGCTTATATGTCAGATTCTATGCTAGTTATTAGGTTTGTAAAAGTGAAGTGACTCAATTTTATTGGACTAATGGAGATTACAAACAAATAATAGGGAGTTAAAATACAGTATGGTAAGTGTAACAGTAAGGATAAAATACAGGCAGCTTGTGTACCAGTATCAGGAATTCTGAAGTCTCAGCATGAAAGCTGAGAACTGAGGACAAACTGAGTTATGTGGAGGAAGGATGTAAGAGGAAGGAGTATTGTAGGCCATGAGGAGTAGGTGTCAAAGATTATGACACATTCTAGGAACTATTATAGTAGGATTTTAGAATGTGTGAGATGCACATAGGGACTGAGGCACCAGAGCTAGAGCTGGAGAATAAAACAGCTGAAACCGTGAAGAACCTTGTAGTAGAGTTACTGAATATGGACCTTGAGAATTAAGGGGTGCTGTGTAGCATGGAAGCAATGAGATCAAATTTGAGCTCTAAAAAGTTATCCTGGCTTCCCTGGTGGCTCAGAGGTTAAAGCATCTGCCTGCAATGTGGGAGACCCGGGTTCGATCCCTGGGTTGGGAAGATCCCCTGGAGAAGGAAATGGCAACCCACTGCAGTATTCTTGCCTGGAGAATCCCTTGGACGGAGGAGCTTGATGGGCTACAGTGCACGGGTCGCAAAGAGTCAGACACGACTGAGTGAGGCACAGAACATTTTGGAGCCAGGAAAATGCTCGCTCACATTATATTTTTTGTCTTCCTCGTAAATGGTTCCGGAGGCATGTGAAGTGGACTTACAGATGAAACGGAGACCTCAGCATCTCTGCATACTATAAGAAAGGCAGGGCCAATTGTCCCTAAACTTAAAATGTGAAAAGTTTCAGTGATGTAAGAGGAACACCTCCATGCAGCTCCATTTGTGGAACACTGTATAAAACCTCATGATTCTCTAAGAGCCAATTTATATAATTCTGATTCATACTGATGAAAGTCCAGCTGAATGCCAGAAAAATTTTTGCCTCAGTTTCTTTTCCTTATATAGTCATATAGTCCATTTTGTACTTAAAATCACTTGTTTACATTTTCATTCTTTTATGTAATGTTGAAATCATTTTGATGTCAGGAAAGCACACTTCAGAATACTGGGGGAAATGGGAAATCTCATTTGCGTAAAGCTTTTCTGTCACTGAGTAAGTATGACCTTCACTAAAATGACCCCATCTTTTTTTAGGTAGACATTATTTTAAATTATGTCTTTTTCTTAGTAATTTTTATCCTGTGTGCTACATTTGAGATGTCTTTCTTCTCACAAAATTTCTGCTCTTTCCTAGCTTCCACACCTCCCTCTGGTGGTTTCCAGGATTAGTATTCTGATACTGTTTTCCCCTTAACTTATGACTATTTTTATTTAGTATATACTACATAGTATACTCAATGTTAGAAACTGTGATAAATGTACCTTATTAAATTTTTTACATGACTTTCGTTTTTTGTAAAAATGATGCCTGCTCATAAAAAATGAAGGCAATACATCAGAGAGAGGAGAAAATAGGAAGCCGAAAATGACAGGTCACTGAAAACTATCCAGAAATAACTATCATTATCAGTAAGTAAACTTTATTCCAACCATCTCTTCAACTCAGGACCAGAGAAAGGTACTAGAGTAAAAGAGATGGTGGCAAAAAATGAATCCATTTAAAAAGAAAACTAAGGCTATACAACTCTGAAAATTTTGTGCAGATTCTGTAGACTTTGAAACTTTAAAAACACTAACATACCCCAAATTGGAAAATGAAGGAAGAAAAAGTAGAAAAAAAATGTTCAGTTCAGCTCAGTCTCTCAGTCGTGTCCGACTCTTTGCGACCCCATGAATCGCAGCGCGCCAGGCCTCCCTGTCCATCACCATCTCCCGGAGTTCACTCAGACTCACGTCCATCGAGTCCATAATGCCATCCAGCCATCTCATCCTCTGTCGTCCCCTTCTCCTCCTGCCCCCAATCCCTCCCAGCATCAGAGTCTTTTCCAGTGAGTCAACTCTGCATGAGGTGGCCAAAGTACTGGAGCTTCAGCTTTAGCATCATTCCTTCCAAAGAAATCCGAGGGTTGATCTCCTTCAGAATGGACTGGTTGGATCTCCTTGCAGTCCAAGGGACTCTCAAGAATCTTCTCCAACATCACAGTTCAAAAGCATCAATTCTCTGGCGCTCAGCCTTCTTCACAGTCCAACTCTCACATCCATACATGACCACTGGAAAAACCATAGCCTTGACTAGACAGACTTTACTCGGCAAAGTAATGTCTCTGCTTTTGAATATACTATCTAGGTTGGTCATAACTTTTCTTCCAAGGAGTAAGCGTCTTTTAATTTCAAGGCTGCAGTCACCATCTGCAGTGATTTTGGAGCCCCCCAAAATAAAGTCTGACACTGTTTCCACTGTTTCCCCATCTATTTCCCATGAAGTGATGGGACCGGATGCCATGATCTTTGTTTTCTGAATGTTGAGCTTTAAGCCAACTTTTTCACTCCCCTTTTTCACTTTCATCAAGAGGCTTTTTAGCTCCTCTTCACTTTCTGCCATAAGGGTGGTGTCATCTGCATATCTGAGGTTATTGATATTTCTCCCGGCAATCTTGATTCCAGCTTGTGTTTCTTCCAGTCCAGTGTTTCTCATGATGTTCTCTGCATATAAGTTAAATAAGCAGGGTGACAATATACAGCCTTGACGTACTCCTTTTCCTATTTGGAACCAGTCTGTTGTTCCATGTCCAGTTCTAACTGTTGCTTCCTGACCTGCATACAGATTTCTGAAGAGGCAGGTTAGGTGTTCTGGTATTCCCATCTCTTTCAGAATTTTCCACAGTTTATTGTGATCCACACAGTCAAAGGCTTTGGCATAGTCAATAAAGCAGAAATAGATGTTTTTCTGGAACTCTCTTGCTTTTCCCATGATGCAGCGCATGTTGGCAATTTGATCTCTGGTTCCTCTGCCTTTTCTAAAACCAGCTTGAACATCAGGGAGTTCACGGTTCACGTATTGCTGAAGCCTGGCTTGGAGAATTTTGAGCATTACTTTACTAGCATGTGAGATGAGGGCAATTGTGCAATAGTTTGAACATTCTTTTGCATTACTTTTCTTTGGGATTGGAATGAAAACTGACCTTTTCCAGTCCTGTGGCCACTGCTGAGTTTTCCAAATTTGTTGGCATATTGAGTGCAGCACTTTCACAGCATCATCTTTCAGGATTTGAAACAGCTCCGCTGGAATTCCATCACCTCCACTAGCTTTGTTCGTAGTGATGCTTTCTAAGGCCCCCTTGACTTCACATTCCAAGATGTCTGGCTCTAGATTAGTGATCACATCATCATGATTATCTGGGTCGTGAAGATCTTTTTTGTACAGTTCTTCCATGTATTCTTGCCACCTCTTCTTAATGTCTTCTGCTTCTGTTAGGTCCATACCATTTCTGTCCTTTATCAAGCCCATCTTTACATGAAATGTTCCCTTGGTATCTCTAACTTTCTTGAAGAGATCTCTAGTCTTTCCCATTCTGTTGTTTTCCTCTATTTCTTTGCATTGATTGCTGAAGAAGGCTTTCTTATGTCTTGCTATTCTTTGAAACTCTGCATTCAGATGCTTATATCTTTCCTTTTCTCCTTTGCTTTTCACCTCCCTTCTTTTCACAGCTATTTGTAATTAATTTCCTCAACCTTTAGGGCAGGATGTTAATCAATATAAACTAAAATTAAATCATGTAGTTTAAAAAGTGACTCTATTCTCTTAGTATTTTCATAACATTTTTCTGTAAAATGGAGACATTTCTTAAGAAAGCTCTTGAGACAAAGAAGTGAAAGTCCCTCAGTTGTGTCCAACTCTTTGCAACCCTCTGGACTGTAGTCCATGGAATTCTCCAGGCCAGAATACTGGAGTGGGTGGCCTTTCCCTTCTCCAGGGGATCTTCCCAACGCAGGGGTAGAACCCAGGTCTCCCACAATGCAGGCAGATTCCTTACCAGCTGAGCCACAAGGGAAGTCCAAGAATACTAGAGTGGGTAGCCAAACATTTATGTAAAAATTAGAAATTTCTTGGTTTACTTCTATTTAATATTTTTGTGTTAAATTCAAGTACAATAAAATAGTCTCTTTTAATAAAATTATCTGTCTAAACTTCCTTTCCCTCTTCTTGGGTCACTAAAAGAGGTGAGGACACAGGGCAAACTACTGCTGGCCAAGATTAGAGAGAGAAACTGACTCCCTGTATTCAGCTGTTTATCTGAGCACAAGCAGAAATTGCATTGGAACCAGTGCTAGAATATGAAACCTGAACTATAATTGACAAATTGGTGGAGCATGGATAAGTCTGAGAGTTAAAAACTCCAGGGGCACCTGGTCATGTAGGGGGCACAATATTGTGGGATTTATTTTTGAATGCTTGACTAGGTCCTCATAGTAAATATCACCGAAATAAAATTTCTACTCCGTCCTTTAGGAGGAGGAAGAAAGGAACCATTTGACTTAGACCAGAGCACTCTTTCTGTTTTCCTTCAGGGAAAACCAGTTAACTAAAGCTCAACTTGCTGCAGGAGAAGGCAATGGCACCCCACTCCAGTACTCTTGCCTGGAAAATCCCATAGACAGAGGAGCCTGGTAGGCTGCAGTCCATGGGGTCGCTAAGAGTCAGACACAACTGAGCGACTTCCCTTTCACTTTTCACTTTCAGGCATTGGAGAAGGAGATGGCAACCCACTCCAGTGTTCTTGCCTGGAGAATCCCAGGGACGGGGAAACCTAGTGGGCTTCCATCTATGAGGTCGCACAGAGTCGGACACGACTGAAGCGACTTAGCAGCAGCAGCAGCAACATGCTGCAGGTTATCAGAGCTTAATGGACCTGGGAGAAGGGAAATGGCCAGCTTCAGGTGGCTCTAACCCTCCATGTTGGAGAATAGAAACACCCAGCTGCAGCCCATCCTAACCATCCTGTCCCTACCTAAGGGAGGAGAAAAAACCTAAGACACATTTCTATATTCCACAATCCAGAGGCATAGTATCACTAAGAGACTTGAGACCTAATCACAGGACTGTAGGACACACCCCCTTTCCCCATACTTCCTTATTACATTACTCAAGTTCTATTTACAGCAATTCCTTTTGCTGGTACATAATATCTGGCTATCAAGAAAAAAGTGCATACTAAAAGACAAAAACACAAGTTGAAGAAATAAAGCAAACATCAGAACCAGACATGGCAGGGATGTTGGAATTATCAAACTGAGAATTTGAAACAGCTACAATTAATATGCTTAAGCCTCTAATGGATAAAGTAGAGAGCATGAAAGAAAAATAGGCAATGTTAGCAGAGAGATGAAAATCTTAAGAACAAACCAAAAAGAAATTCTATAGACCAAAAACACTGTAAGAGAAATGAAGAATGCCTTTGATGGGCTAGTTAGCACACTGGACTCAGGAAAGAATCGCTGAGCTAAAGGATATATCAAATAGAATCCTCAAAAACTGAAGCGCAAAGAGAACAAAAACTGAGCAAAGAGTAAAGAACATTCAAGGACTGCAGAACAGTTACACAAGGTGTAAATACTGTACTTTTCTTGTGTGCTAAGTCACTTCAGCTGTGTCTGACTCTTTGTGACCCCATGGACTGTAGCCTGCCAGGCTGTTCTGTCCATGAGATTCCCCAAGCAAGAATACTAGAATGGGTTGCCATTCCCTTTTCCAGGGGATCTTCCCGACCCAGGGGTGGAACCTACGTCTCTTATGTCTTCTGAATTGGCATGAAGGTTCTTTACCACCTAGCACCACCTAGACCTAGTGAACATAACCATTTTTGGCAGTCACATCATAGTGTTGATTCAGACTCTGAGGTGAGGTGAGGTGAGGTGAGGTGAAGTCACTCAGTCGTGTCCAACTCTTTGCGACCCCATAGATTGTAGCCTACCAGGCTCCTCTATCCATGGGATTTTCCAGGCAAGAGCACTGGAGTGGGTTGCCATTTCCTCCTCCAGAGGATCTTCCCAACCCAGGGATCGAACCCGGGTCTCCCACATTGTAGGCAGACGCTTTACCGTCTGAGCCACCAGGGAAGCCTGATTCAGACTGTGCGGTCAACTAAATGCTTCACAGTCCTTTTTGTTCTTGCTGCCGCTATTACTCCTCTTACCTCCTGACCCACTCATATACCCTCTGTCTGTAATTGTTTTGTCTTCTGATTTATATTCAATGCAACGTCATATGTCAGAATATGGTAAGGACCTAGTGGACAGTATCTTAGTAGAAATATATCTCAAAGTTAACTTTGACCTATTATTTAGCATTCTGGGAAGAGTTGCACTAGTTGAGACTAATTAAAAATCATTTTTGCTTAAGCATCTAGGCATTATTTGTTCTCTGCTTTAATGGCTGTAATGAAAGATATCACTTAAATCTTTTGCTGCATAAGTCCGTGACTACTTTATTCTCACAGTATGTCCAGTGTGCTGCTGCTGCTGCCAAGTCATTTCAGTCGTGTCTGACTCTGTGTGACCCTATGGACAGCAGCCCACCAGGCTCCTCTGTCCACGGGATTCTGTCCAGTGTACTGTCAAAGAAAAAAGTGAACTCGATTTGAAGTGATTTATCCTTATTAATTTATGCTGGTTGTTTATGGTGTTCTGCATTTTGACTACGAGATGTCTACATTTGGATTTTACTTTCATTTATCCTGCTTAAATTCATTGAGCTTCCTAAATCTGAAAGCTAATGTTTTTCATCAATTTTGGAAAGTTCTCAGACATTACTATCTCAGTCTCAGTCATTCTATTTTTCTCTTTCTACAGTTTCACTTATACATATGGTAGACCTCACTCTGTCTTCCATGTCCTTTAAAGTCTCATAGTTGATGTTTTTCTCTGTGGGTTTTGCATCCTGTGTTACTCATTTTTTTTTCAAATAGGTCTTTTGATTCACTCATTCTCTTTTTCAGCTATTCAACTTTTCATTAACCTTAAATTTAACTATTTATTACTTCTAAAGTATTTTTTTGCATTTCTTTTCCATGGGGATGGTCTTGACCCCTGTCTCCTATACAGTGTCACAAACCTCCATCCATAGTTCATCAGGCACTCTGTCTATCAGATCTAGTCCCTTAAATCTATTTCTCACTTCCACTGTGGAAGTGAGATTTGATTTAGGTCATACCTGAATGGTCTATTGGTTTTCCCTATTTTCTTCAATTTAAGTCTGAATTTGGAAATAAGGAGTTCATGATCTGAGCCACAGTCAGCTCCCAGTCTTGTTTTTGTTGACTGTATAGAGCTTCTCCATCTTTAGCTGCAAAGAATATAATCAGTCTGATTTCGGTGTTGACCATCTGGTGATGTCCATGTGTAGAGTCTTCTCTTGTGTTGTTGGAAGAGAGTGTTTGCTATGACCAGTGTGTTCTCTTGGAAAAACTCTATTAGCCTTTGCCCTGATTCATTCCGTACTCCAAGGCCAAATTAAGAGAAGTGAAAAGCAAAGGAGAAAAGGAAGATATAAGCATCTGAATGCAGAGTTTCAAAGAATAGCAAGGAGAGATAAGAAGGCCTTCCTCAGCGATCAATGCAAAGAAATAGAGGAAAACAACAGAATGGGAAAGACTAGAGATCTCTTCAAGAAAATTAGAGATACCAAGGGAACATTTCATGCAAAGATGGGCTCAGTAAAGGACAGAAATGGTATGGACCTAACAGAAGCAGAAGATACTAAGAAGAATGAATTTATTATTATTTCACAATAAACTGTGGAAAATTCTGAAAGAGATGGGAATACCAGACCACCTAACCTGCCTCTTGAGAAACCTATATGCAGGTCAGGAAGCAACAGTTAGAACTGGACATGGAACAACAGACTGGTTCCAAATAGGAAAAGGAGTACGTCAAAGCTCTATATTGTCACCCTGCTTATTTAACTTATATGCAGGGTACATCATGAGAAACACTGGGCTGGAAGAAGTGTAAGCTGGAATCAAGATTGCTGGGAGAAATATCAATAACCTCAGATATGCAGATGACACCACCCTTATGGCAGAAAGTGAAGAAGAACTAAGAAGCCTCTTGATGAAAGTGAAAGAGGGGAGTGAAAAAGTTGGCTTAAAGCTCAACATTCAAAAAACGAAGATCATGGCATCTGGTCCCATCACTTTATGGGAAATAGATGGGTAAACAGTGGAAACAGTGTCAGACTTTATTTTTAGGGGCTCCAAAATCACTGCAGATGGTGATTGCAGCCATGAACTTAAAAGATGCTTACTCCTTGAAAGGAAAGTTATGACCAACCTAGATAGCATATTCAAAAGGAGAGACATTACTTTGCCAACAAAGATCTGTCTAGTCAAGGCTATGTTTTTTCCAGTGGTCATGTATGGATGTGAGAGTTGGATGGTGAAGAAAGCTGAGTGCCGAAGAATTGATGCTTTTGAACTGTGATGTTGGAGAAGACTCTTGAGAGTCCCTTGGACTGCAAGGAGATCCAACCAGTCCATTCTAAAGGAGATCAGTCCTGGATGTTCTTTGGAATGAATGATGCTAAAGCTGAAACTCCAGTACTTTGGCCACCTCATGCCAAGAGTTGACTCATTGGAAAAGACTCTGATGTTGGGAGGGATTGGGGGCAGGAGGAGAAGGGGACGACAGAGGATGAGATGGCTGGATGGCATTACGGACTCGATGGACGTGAGTCTGAGTGAACTCCAGGAGTTGGTGATGGACAGGGAGTCCTCACGTGCTGCAGTTAATGGGATCGCAAAGAGCTGGACACGACTGAACGACTGAACTGAACTGAACTGAACTGAACTGAAAGTATTTTTATTCTTTTTCTAGTTACTGTTGTAGATCTCATATTCAGTTCTTTATTCTCTTTCATTCTTTCCATATAATAAACATATTTGTTTTATTTTTGCAGTATCTGAAGTTTTGAGCATCAGGTTCAATTACTTATTGTCCCTTTATTCTTACAAACAATGCCTTGTTTCCTTGTATATTATGAACTCTTTTTATTGAGAGCTGATTTTTTTAGAACTTTTTTTTAGAGTTCTGTGATATCTAAATTAAAGATTCTCTGTTTCAAAGAGGATTTCATTTTAGATCAAGCAGGTGCATCAGAGTACCATACTATATTAGTGATTTTAATTGAAAATACTCCTTAAATACCCTGAGAATATGCATTAGCCTGAACGCCTTCTTATCCACATAGATCTGAGACAGACAAGCTTCACTGCAGCCTTTCTCTGTTTTATAGTTGATGTGTTTATTCCCACCCTTCCAGTGAGTGGAGAATGTTAAGCTTTATGTATAGGAGTTCTAGTTCATGATTAAAACCCCATGTTAAACCCACATTCCTAGGTAGAATAACTCAATGTCTCAATAATAGTACCAGTGCTTCTTTGGTTTTTAGTCTTCCCCTTGGTTTTCAACCCCTTGGTTTTTAGTGAGCTAAGCTATGCATTTAAACGTATGTTTTTTTTTAATGTGTGTTATTCAGCCCTCCTAGGTATTTGATTGTAAGAGAGTTTTTGGGTTACCTAGTATTCTGCCTTACTGGAATTGGAAACCTCATTTGTTTTTTATAATGATTTAATGTCATTCTATAAAGTTGGATTATGGAGTAGACATATGGCTAAAGACCGAACTTCTGCCACAACAGATTTACTCTACTTCTCTGAAATACTGGCTAAGCCAAGTTCTTCCTGTGAAATAACATGTTTGATTTAGAATTTTTTACTTGGTATTTAGATAGAATAATACGATCACCTGTGCTTATTCTGGATACTTTATGATTTAGTGCAGGGTTTACTCTTGTTTAGTTTGTTCTGGAATAGACAATAAGATTTTCTAATATATGAAGGAGGTTGACAATCTATATCAGATGTCTAAACTTTTTATTTAAAAATAAATGTGCTCTTTCATATGAAAGGAATAAGACTGTAAGTCTAAAGGCTAGTTGCAGATGCATTTAAATTCTTCCTTCTCAAATTTCAGTGTACATGTATGTAGGGACTATGTACCTATGGATAGGTATTACAGTCTTCCTACGTAGCGGTATAACAGATTATAAAAGGGCATGTGCAGCATTATCTGTCAGGTTAAATTTTATCTTCTGATAGATACGTCTAGGATCATTTAGACTAAAATAATGTAGATTCTCTGTTAATCTCCCTCATAGAAATTATAAGTGTGTAAACACACACACACATACATATATACATTTCCTTGTTGACTTGTTTATTCCTTATCTTCTTGACTAGACTATATGGATGACAATAAGCAATTCCATTCCAAGTCTTTAGTAACCACAATTAAGATGTGAGAATTTAGTAATTTTTAGGGGTTTTATCTACTTTATATTCCTCATTTTCATAGCATATGATATTTAATCCAAGCAGTACATCAGACACACACACACAAAACTTAACAGTGAGCTTTTAAAATCTGTGCATCCATGAGAAAAATGGAAGGATTTGCCTTTTTAATCTCTTCAGTTAGCCTGAGATCTTATTTTGTCAGTAATTGATCCTGTAAATAGTAAGAATAGTAGAGTTAATACTGGAGAGGAGAAGAATGATGGTAATTGAAGAAGCAAACTCATGTTGGGCACATATTCTGAGCCAAGCACCATGTTAAGTATACTGAGTAATTTCTATGGAATCATGTTTCTTCCTTACAATTTTACCTTAATTCTCAAGATGAGAAAACAGATTTACATTGGTTAGCTTAACTGTCTAAGCCCATACTGCTAGAAACAGGTAGAACAGAACTCTGTACACACAAATCAGGGGTTCTGTGATTTAATTTGATTTTGATTTTTTATTTCCTGTGTATACTTTCAAAATTAATGGATAAACTGTAGCATACTATACTTCCTAATACATGTTTAACCTGCATCTCTACTCTTTCTGCTCTTTGCTGATGATACCATGCTAAAAATCATGTCATACATTTATAGTTTTAATACTTATGATGGTCTTTCATTATGGCCATTTTATGATTTCATCAACAGCCAAGCTGTTGTTTCATTACAAACAGATTCAGTATCTTTGTGATTAAAGCGACAAACTAAAAACCATGAAGGCTGTACTGTTTAGCTTGCAATCATTTCCATGTGTTATGAATTCTTATCAGATGTTGGGAAATAGTAGGCTTAAGCTAACTGCAAATACTACATCCATGGCCCAAGAAGCAATGATCTGTAATGGACATGTGTTTAGCGGTCAGCTTGCTTAACAAGGTCTCTAAGCAAATTCATTTACCATCTTATGTAAGATATATATACATATTCCATTTTATTTTTGTAGATTAAAGTTCTTTTCAAAAGCATGTCAAGTACTCAAGTCTTGATAACTTTCCCTTTTTTTTTTTTTAAGGTAAATGTTAGAGTTCAGTGTTTGAGTTCACCACCCTTATATTAAGATAATATTTCTCATGCCATATGTAAAAAGAACAGATATAACTCAAAATTTTCCTAAGGCACATTCCTGGAAACTGGAGAAAATGAGAAAAGCATCTGGGAAAAAATAAAAACTGACTGAAAATTATGCAGGATACGTATCCTTGCCATATTAAATCCTCAATCTCAAGCTTAAAATTTGTACGATTTTAAAAATTTCAAGAATTCTACCTTTTATAAAGTAATATAAACAGTCTGATAAAAATGTAAATATACTGCCTACTTACTTATTCATAGTATGTTCTGTTGCATGAAAAATACTCAGCTCAAAAATAAGGTATTCAGGTCTAAATGTACTTTTCATTCAGTGGGTAGGAAGCATATTAAGGGGAAAATTGCATAAAGAATTAGGATGTCTGTATCATGTTTATAGTATTGTAATTGATTTAGGCAATATTGAAAAAAATAAAAAACTCTTACTGTCTCTACACTTCAACTTGTTTGTGTCTAGACCTCTCACCATTTCTTTAGATAATGGGGTTTAAGATCCTAAAACCAAAGGAATTGAAACAGAATGATATACAGAGTACAGTTACTTTTTACATTTATAGTTGATTATGCATTTCAAAAATATTAATTTATACCTTCCTCGGATTATTTTTAGATGAAGATACAACTGAGATAAAGGAAGAGAATTAACTGCTTTCCTGTAACCATGTAGTGATGTTGGGTCTAGGTCTTCTGAAACACATCTCTTTTTTTTATGCAGAAGTTTTGTTTAATCTTTTGAAATGGACATGGGCATTAAGATGAAAACAACATCCATCAATGAGATTAGAGTGTATATCTTTAACAGTATAGTAATTAATATCATTTTACATAAAAATCATTGATTTTTATTTAAAGTTTTAATTCTTTAAATTGCTTATGTAATTTAATAGTCATGAGTTGGTTGTAGTATATTTTCTTACTTAAAAAAAGAAAAAATTCCCTGGTAGCTCAGATGGTAACGAATCTGCCTGCAGGAGACCCAGGTTCAATCCCTGGGTTGACAGGTCCCTTGGAGAAGGAAATGACAGACCACTCCAATATTGTTGCTTAGAGAATTCCATGGACAGACCATGGGGTCACAAAGAGTCAGATATGACTGAGGGACAAATACTTTGGGCCTCCTTGGTGGCTCAGACAGTAAAGAATCCACCTGCAATGCAGGAGACCTGGGTTCAATCCCTGGGTTGGGAAGATCCCCTGGAGGAGGGCATGGCTACACACTCCGATATTCTTATCTGGAGAATCTCCATGGACAAAGGAGCCTGGTGTGCTACAGTTCATGGCGTCACAAAGAGTCAGACACGACTGAGCAACTAAGCACACGTTCTAAGCACCTAATGAAAGTGAAAGTCACTCAGTAGTTTTCAACTCTTTGTGACCCCATGGACTATACAGTCCATGGAATTCTCCAGGCAAGAATACTGGAGTGGATAGCCGTTACCTTCTCCAGGGGATTTTCCTAACCCAGGGATCAAACCCAGGTCTCCCGCATTGCAGGCGGATTCTTTACCAGCTGAACCACAAGGGAAGCCCAATAGTACTGAGGTGGGTAGCCTGTCCCTTCTCAGGGAATCTTCCCAACCCAGGGATCAAACTGGGGTCTCCTGTATTGCAGGCAGATTTTTTACCAGCTGGTCTACCAGGGAAGCCCTAAGCACCTAATAGTGATCTTATTTTAATCCTTAATCTTTGCATTGGTCTTGTTATAATACATAGGCTGAATATAGTCACTACTTATAGATAAGAAGATGCTTTGAAAGTGCCGCACTCAATATGTCAGCAAATATGGAAAACTCAGCCTGGCCACAGGACTGGGAAAGGTCAGTTTTCATTCCAATCCCAAAGAAAGGCAATGCCAGAGAATGCTCAAACTACTGCACAGTTGCACTCATCTGACACGCTAGTAAAGTAATGCTTAAAATTCTCCAAGCCAGGCTTCAGCAATACGTGAACCGTGAACTTCCTGATGTTCAAGCTGGTTTTAGAAAAGGCAGAGGAACCAGAGATCAAATTGCCAACATCCATTGCATCATCGAAAAAGCAAGAGAGTTCTGGAAGAATATCTATTTCTGCTTTATTGACTATGCCAAAGCCTTTGACTGTGTGGATCACAATAAACTGTGGAAAATTCTGAAAGAGATGGGAATACCAGACCACCTGACCTGCCTCTTGAGAAACTTGTATACAGGTCAGAAAGCAACAGTTAGAACTGGACATGGAACAACAGATTGGTTCCAAATAGGAAAAGGAGTACATCAAAGCTCTATATTGTCACCCTGCTTATTTAACTTAAATGCAGAGCACATCATGAGAAATTCTGGGGTGGAGGAAGCACAAGCTGGAATCAAGATTGCCGGGAGAAATATCAGTAACCTCAGATATGCAGATGACACCACCCTTATGGCAGAAAGTGAAGACGAACTAAAGAGCCTCTTGATGAAAATGAAAGAGGAGAGTGAAAAAGTTGTCTTAAAGCTCAACATTCAGAAAACTAAGATCATGGCATCTGGTCCCATCACTTCATGGCAGATAGATGGTGAAACAGTGGAAACAGTGGCTGACTATTTTTCTGGGCTCCAAAATCATTGCAGATAGTGATTGCAGCCATGAAATTAAAAGATGCTTACTCCTTGGAAGGAAAGTAATGACCAAGCTAGACAGCATATTAAAAAGCAGAGACGTTATTTTGCCAACAAAGGTCTGTCTAGTCAAGGCTATGTTTTTTCCAGTGGTCATGTATGGATGTGAGAGTTGGGCTATACAGAAAGCTGAGCGCTGAAGAATTGATGCTTTTGAACTGTGGTGTTGGAGAAGACTCTTGAGAGTCTCTTGGACTTCAAGGAGATCCAACCAGTCCATCCTAAAGGAGATCAGTCCTGGGTGTTCATTAGAAGGACTGATGTTGAATCTGAAACTCCAATACTTTGGCCACCTTATGCGAAGAGTTGACTCATTGGAAAAGACCCTGATGCTGGGAATGATTGAGCGACGGAGAAGTGGACGACAGAGGATGAGATGGGTTGGATGGTGTCACCAACTCGATGGACAGGAGTTTGGGTGGATTCCGGGAGTTGGTGATGGACAGGTAGTCTTGGCATGCTGCGGTTCATCAGGTCCAAAAGAGTCGGACACAACTGAGCAACTGAACTGAACTGAAATGAACTGATAGATATGAAAATTGAGGTTCAGTGAGCTTGACAACCTTGCCCCAAGGCTGTGCTCAGGGGCTACTTTCGCCATGAAACCTTGAAAAATGAGGAAGAGTTTAGTTAGCAGAAATAGGAAATAAAGACCATTTTAGGTAATGGAAATGGCATGAACAAAGGGGTATGTGTGGTGAAGCTCAGAGTTTGCCAAGGTAATTATTCCTAGTATATTTTGGCTGAAATTTAGAGTAATTGTAGAGGATCTGTGACAGATAAAATTAAAAGGTAGTTCCACAGTTTCTCATGAGAGACACTTGAATGCTGGGGAAAGAGATTAGTGCACAGGATTTGGCCTCAGTGTGCAAAGTGAATGTAAGAAAGGTCAGACCAGAAGCATGTAGACCAAGATGGAGACTATGGTCATAGGGAAGTGTAGGCTCCTGATATTTTACTGGGGTGATTTTTTTTTAATTATTTTTTTCACTGGAGCAAAGTGTACTGCTTATTTAACTTATATGCAGAGTACAACATGAGAAACACGGCTGGAGGAAGCACAAGCTGGAATCAAGATTGCGGGGGGAAATATCAGTAACTTCTCATATGCAGGTGACACCACTCATGGCAGAAAGTGAAGAAGAACTAAGAGCCTTTTGATGACAGTGAAAGAGGAGAGTGAAAAAGTTGGCTTAAAGCTCAACATTCAGAAAACGAAGATCATGGCATCTGGTCCCATCACTTCATGGGAAATAGATGGGGAAACAGTGGCTGACTTTATCTTTCTGGGCTCCAAAATCACTGCAAATGGTGATTGCAGCCATGAAATTAAAAGATGCTTACTCCTAGACAACATATTAAAAAGCAGAGACATTACTTTGTCAACACAGGTCGGTCTAGTCAAGGCGATTGTTTTTCCAGTGGTCGGGTATGGATGTGAGAGTTGGACTATAAAGAAAGCTGAGCGCCAAAGAGTTGATGCTTTTGAACTGTGGTGTTGAATAAGACTCTTGAGAGTCTCCTGGACTGCAAGGAGATCTAGTCAGTCCATCCTAGAGGAGATCAGTCCTGAGTATTCATTGGAAGGACTGATGTTGAAGCTGAAACTCCAATACTTGGGCCACCTTATGCGAAGAGCTGACTCATTGGAAAAGACCCTGATGCTGGGAAAGATGGAGGGCAGGAGGAGAAGGGGACGACAGAGGATGAGATGGCTGGATGGCATCACCAACTCAATGGACATGAGTTTAGGTGAACTCCAGGAGTTGGTGATGGACAGGGAGGCCTGGTGTGCTGCGGTTCATGGGGTCGCAAAGAGTCGGACACAACTGAGCGACTAAACTCAACTGAACTGATACTACAGATTTACCAAATTTAAAAATATATATGATGAATTTTTAACTGATGGCTAATTATCTGATGCTGATGTCATAAAAACCATGTTAAAATTCAAATGAATCCAAATTAAAGATCTATTAGGAAAAAAAATTAATTAGCTTAAAATTAACAGTAGCTTATAGAAATATTTATTTTATCATACAAGTGGAAACTAGGCTCTGAGGAAGCCAAACAGATGCTGCCTGGACTCAAGCAAGCCCATAGTTTGTATTCTTGCTTTGTAAGCTGTGTAAAGTGACATATAGTCCAGGCTTACAATTTTCATTCTTTTTTTAGCAGGTTCAAATATATTCTATTACCAATGAATGAAATTATATTCCAGAGAATATAAGATTGGGTCCCCTAAAACTAAACTGTTATCTAAAGACTAGGTTAAAAACATGCACTTCATTCTAAGAGTTACAGATTCCATGTGTACTAACAAATGGTGTTGTTTGAATAGTCTTGAGAGATTTTGACAGTGTTGTAAATTTTTAATTACTTGAAAAATTCAGTATAATGAAACATAGTTTTATGTGTATAGACAGAAACCTCTTACTTTGTCTTTTTTGAGTTCTTATTCATCATTGTTCAGTTTGTTTATTATTATGGCTACTTCAGCAGTGTATCTAAATCTTTGTCTATTTAAGAGTAGATTTTTAGAAGCTGGCATTAAACATTTATTACCCTTTTTAAAAATTATGAACAGAGTTGATCTTCATATGCAGTAGCGGTGGCATTTGTTTATAACAAATAATATAAGAAAATATTCCTACTTGACAAACAGACCTTAACTGTGGTACTGTTTTTAACAGATCCAAATAATAATAGCCATCATTTGTTGAAAATGTACTGAATGCCCAATATTTTAAATACCTTACTCTGACTTTATAGCTGAGGAAACTGAATCTCAGAGAAGTTAAATAATTGTTGTTAGGTCTTCCAGACAATAAGTGATGGAATTGGCTTTTAAATCAGGACTTTCTGATCTTTTTAATATCTGTGCTTTAATATCTGTGTTAGTCTTTTTGATATCTTTGCTTTGCTGGCTCTACAATAGTTTATACTCTCATTGCCTCTCATTCTTTGCATACTTCAGATCACCCTGATAACTAGTTTGTTCGGCTGTCATGCAGCACTTCTTCAGCTTTCAAAATAACGTTCCCATCACCTTAGTCTTCGGAAAATATCATCTGAATTTCTTGAATTATTTACCAAAAAAAAAACCAAAACTTAAGCTAGTATTAGTAGATGGAGCAAAGATGTGGTTGCTATTTTCTGTTTTCATATAACTTCAAGAAATAGGAAGTAATCACATTTATCTGAGAGATAGATCATGAGAGCCTAACCCAGGCATTGATGGTGAGAGTCAAGAAGAGCAGTTGCATGTGAGAGAGAAATTGGAAAATGACACACTGGGACAGTGATTCAGTGAAAGGGAGGGTGAACAGTCCCAGGGGGAGTTTAAAGTTTGGTTATTAGAAGGAAATCGGTCTCATGATCAAATAGGGACTTCAGGAGAAGGAACAGATTCGACCAGGGAAAAGATGATTTGGAGTTTGGACAGAGAGAGTTTGTAATTCTTGTGACATCTAGCCTCAAACTACATCTGGATCTATGCCCTTGACCTATGACTAGTTTGAATTGAGATGTCCTTTAAGTGTGAAATGCACACTGCATTTAGAAGAGTTAGTACAGAAAAAATGTAAAATAGTGTATTTATTAATATTCTTATATTGATTCCATGTTAACATAATAATACTTTGGATATTTTTAGTTATTGAGCTAAATAAAATATGTTTTTAAAATTAACCTGTCTCTTTTTACCAGTTTTTAAAATGTGCTAGGAAACAAAATTGTATGTGTGTCTTGGCTTATATTTCTGTTGGACAGTACTAATTTATGTAGAGATTTGTAATAGATAGAAGTGTGGGGGGAAACATCTAGATTTGGAAATATCCTATTACAGAAGTGATAGTTTATAAGATTAGATAAAATGCCAGCATACAGGGTATAGAAATGAGGAAAATGACAATTATAGTATGAGAAGAGAAAGAGTAATTCAGAGGAGAAATGGAGAATCAGGACTCTAAAGTGGTACATAGTCTGATTAGCAGAAAATTTCAGAAGGAAGTAGTTCATATCATTGGATGATAAGAAAGGCCAAAGAGGAAGAAGAGGACTGAGAAAAGGCCAATGAACTTGACTGATACAGAACCAATTTCAGTAGAGTACAAGAAGGATCGATTGCAAGAGATTAAGAACTTAGAGCTTGATGAATTAGACTCTGTATATAAGCTGTTCTTTCAGGCAAGGAGTCCACTTGTAAAGATAATGATCTCTTGTTGGAGCAGAGTACAGGGAAATTTGAGTATGCTGTTGGCTGAATGAAAGGATCAGTAAAGTAGAAGCACTTGAAATTGTTAAGAAAGAGAAGATAATTTCTGTAGTAAGGTCCTAAGGCGTTGGGTCCCAAACTTGAGTGATGTTAGAGTCACCTGGGTAACTTGTCACAGGAGCGAATTCCAGGCAACGTCTCACCTCTAAAGTAATCATATTTCCTGGAGATATGTCTCCCTGAACATGTTTTAACAATTCTTGTAGATGATTATGATGCATCCAACAGGACAAACAAGAAAATTAAGGATCCTGGTGCGGACATGAGGGAAATGACTGACCATAGCATCAGAATGCACAGAGAGCCAGTTTGGTTAGAATAAGACTGGCGGACCATGAACTGTGATTAAGGAGTTGTCTTTCATTCATAGAAGAGTGAGCTAAGTTCAGTAGGAATGAAAGACTGAGAAAGTTAAAAGCATAGTGACCAGAGAGGGAAGTTTCAGAAATGAGGACCTTGGAGGTCATGCAGATACATACAAATAGGGTTGTGTGTGTTTGATACAGAAAAAATGTGAAAAGAACTGAGTCACACACATTATAAAACCCATCAGTTTGGTGACTCTAATACAGGACAGGAGTAAAAAAAAATTGAGACTTGGGGTTTAGGAGGAAGCACTAAAGGCTTTATTTTGGGGGCCACCAAAATCACTGGAGATGGTAACTGCAGCCATGAAATTAAAAGACGCATGCTCCTTGGAAGAAAACCTATGACCAACCTAGACAGCATGTTAAAAAGCAGAGATATTACTTTACCAACAAAGTTCCATCTAGTCAAAGCTATGGTTTTTCCAGTAGTCATGTATGAATGAGAGAGTTGGACTATAAAGAAAGCTGAATCCCAAAGAATTGATGCTTTTGGACTGTGGTGTTGGAGAAGACTCTTGAGTCCCTTTGACTGCAAGGAGATCCAACCAGTCCATCCTAAAGGAGATCAGTCCTGGATGTTCATTGGAAGGACTGATGCTAAAGCTGAAACTCCAATACTTTGGCCACCTGATGTGAAGAAATGACTCATTGGAAAAGACCCTGATGCTAGGAAAGATTGAAGGCGGGAGGAGAAGGGGACGACAGAGGATGAGATGGTTGGATGGTGTCACCACTGCGATGGACATGAGTTTGAGCAAGCTCCAGGAGTTGGTGATGGACAGGGAAGCCTAGTGTGCTGCAGTCCATGGAGTCACAAAGAGTCGGACATGACTGAGCGACTGAACTGCTGAGCTGGACTAAAGGCTGAATCAGCGTAGAACCAGTGTCTTTAGAGACTTCCAGAATGGGGTGCCTCCTTGGGCTACAGTGTTCTCAGTCTTCATGACACACTCTAGCGTGTTGAAAATAGAGTGAATGCCTGACATTCACAGATATAAAATGCATAGTTTTAACTATTTGCAAGTGACTCACAGGGTTCATGACATGAGCAGTTAATAATTGTTTCCAAGGCTTGAAATTGAATCTCCTGCCCTAAAGTGGCTTGTAGAAACCAGTCACATAACATGTAAGTGTTGCAGTAAAGCCAGCACTTACATCTTCATTTGCCTTTGATATATGATTGTATTAATTATCAAACTATCTCAGCCTGATAGGTTTCACAGAAGAGAAAATTATTTGATAAATTGTGGTATCAAAAGGTTTAAAAACTAATTGAGTTTAAAAAAAATTTAGCATTGCTCCTAGCCTGTAATAAAAAAGGGTTAGAAATGAACTGAGTTTAAGAAAAATTTTAGCATTGTTCCTAGCATGTAATAATTGCTTGATAAGTGGTAGTTACTGGTACCAATTCAGGAATTCAAGAAAAATTTTAGCATTGTTCCTAGCATGTAATAATCGCTTGATAAGTGGTAGTTACTGGTACCAATTCAGGAATTCAGTAAGTTTTGAAGTCAGATATTTTTTGTGTATGCCCAGGTTTAGAGAATAGTATTTATATTAAAAAGTTTGTTTTGATTCGGAATCTCCATGTGTTATTAAACTGAATTTAGAATGTTAAATTTGAAAGTAAATTAGAGGGAGAACAAAGGTTCATTTATCACTCATCAACTGTTTGATATACTTGAAGGGCTTTATTTCATAGTGCATGCCTGTGTGCGTGCTAAGTTGCTTCAGTCATGTCTAGCTCTTTGTGACCTCATGGAGGAGCCCACCAGGCTCCTCTGTTTATGGAATTTTTCAGGCAGGAATCTGGAGTGGGTTACCAATTCCTTCTCCAGGGCATCTTCCCAACCTAGGAATCAAACCTGCCTTTCCTGGGTCTCCTGTATTGGCAAGAGGATTCTTTACCACTGTGCCACCTGGGATGCCCCTATATTTCATAGTAAAGCGTCTGCCTGCAATGCTGGAGACCTGGGTTCTGAAATGACTACCCACTCCAGTATTCTTGCCTGGAAAATCCCATGGATGGAGGAGCCTGGTAGGCTACAGTCCATGGGGTCACAAAGAGTCAGACAGAGCGACTTCACTTTCACTTTCATATTATATTGCTTTGGTGAAATCACAACTTTTAATATATCTTTTAAGTATGTTTCCATACCCTGTGGTTCAGATGGTAAAGAATCTGCCTGTAGTGAGGGAGACCCAGGTTCAATCCCTGGGTCAGGAAGATCCCCTGGAGAAGGGAATGGCAACCCACTCTAGTATTCTTGCCTGGAGAATTCCATGGACAGAGAAGCCTGGCAGGCTACAGTCCATGGGATTGCAGAGAGTCGGACACGACTGAGTGACTGTCACTTCATTTCACTTCCATACCGTAAATACACATACACAGAAACAAAATGAATTACATTATTTATGTTTTCTTACCGTACATGACAACTGGGTTCAGGTTTTTTTGCTAAACAGCTTTTCTCAGTCTGTTATAAACTTACATAATTGTTTTTGATTTGTAGTGAAGAGCTCAGAAAAGAAGCAAGACAATTAAAGCGGGAACTCTTAGCAGCAAAACAGAAGAAAGCAGAAAATTCCGCAAAACAAGCAGAAAAAAGAAGTGAAGGTAAGCACGGTTATCAAGCTTATATTTTCACTTGGTATTTCTTCCCTCTCTCCTTCCTGAATTGAGTGGTGGTGGTATTTATTACTTTGTTTGGCTAGTCAATAAAATTGCTTCATTTAGAACTTTTGTCTGAAAAGGAAATTCAGTCAAATGTGATCATAACTACTGTTCCTTAATAAAGAGAGTACTTAACATCAGGCAAAACTTATGTTGTCATAGCACATATCTAGAAGTGCACAGGATAGAGTGTTTTTTTTTTTTAACATTGTGTACTCTTTAACACATTTAATAAAAGTGTTTAGGCCCTGCATATGGCACTTGTGTAAACATTATTCATACATCGTTGAATAGTATTAAATACGAATTCCTGGTTTTTTATTTTGCTCTTATTTAAGTACAGAAACTCTAAAACATTGATAAAAATGATCAAAAGCTTATCAGAATAATACCCTGCTTTTTATACAAGTTAAATATTTCTTTATTGTACTGTGATTTTTTTATTTTTATTAAGCTAGAACAGCTTCAGAAAAGCTATTGCACTGAAGATCTTTTAGCTGTTTCAGCTATGAAACATGTAATGTTCAGTTTCCAAAATAGCAATTGGAACCCTCAAATCTGTCTTCTCTTTATAATAGTAAAATACATTATAGATTTGGTGAACATGATCAGAAATTTAACTGTTATCTTTAATAATGTACACTAAATTTGGCTTAATAAATTTGCTTTGTGCATATATCTTGTGTATTCTCCCTTTTGGAAAGCATGAATAATTTATCAATTGATACTAGCTTCTGTAATAGTGACTGGAGATAAAGCATAAGATGTAACATCTAACCTTAAAGAATACACATTCCAAAACCAAACAGTGGTACAGCATTTGACCATGTGATTATTATTTATTTTAAGTAGCGCAAGTTATACCACATAACCCTCTAAAGCTCGAAGTTCTTAGATGATTTGCACCATGTTCCCAATGACTATTGTAGTAAAGGCAAGATACTTGATGAAGAACTTGAAATTGCCAAAATATGTTTGAATGAAACAAATTATTAAAAAGTTAACTCACCCAAAAAAGGATAAACTTATATATGTGACTAGATCATATTGGTAAAATGTAACCCAGAATAGAAAGAAGATATATTGGCAATATTGAGATTTGAAGTACCATAAGGATTCTTTAAGTTTATGTATAATTTTCCCAGGAGATTGTTTCTTATAATTAAAAAGCACTCTAAATATATGAAAGTAATTCCTTTTAACTGGGAAGATCTTCATTTTTTTATTCTTTTCTGACCTAGTAATTGTTATTCCCACACTCCATCTCAACGTCCATGATGTACTGTGAAGTTGGCAATGGATGGTTCTTGCTTTTGTAGTCTATGATCTCAAAGAACTGAGAGAACTGCAGTAGGAAGTTTCTTAAATAGAGCTGTATGGTTAAGACTTATACTAGATGTAAACATTGCTGAGTTAATTTATCTGCCTTTGAAATACTTAATACAATTAGGTAAAGAAAGATTTGAGTCTTAAAACATTGATTTCTTAACACAACAAAAGAGTCTTCTGAAGCTTATTTCAGTCTGTTTATATGAAAGTTAACCAGATTAAAACTTTTTATGCTGTAATTAGAGAATTATATTGGTAATTTTCTCAATTTAATTTTTCTTGTATCATCTAGAAATACCTGGATTTTCCCTAAATCTAAAAGACAGTTAAAATTAGCTTCTCTAAAACTGTGATCATTTGGTTGCTGTCATTTTTCTTTTAGTCTCAGAATGGGCCATTTATTTTTTTTATTATTTTGAAATAATTTTAGGCTTACACAGCAGTTATAAAAATCAGGAGTTTCCATATACCTTTAATGTTAAGGTCTTATAACCATAGTACAAGGATCAAAACTAAGCAATTAATATTAACACAGCACTATTACTAACTGCAGAACTTATTAGAATTTCATCAGTTTTCCCACTAATGTCCTTTGTCTGTTCTATAATTCCTTCCAGAATTCCATACCACATTTAGTCATCATGTCTCCTTAGTCTCTTCTCATTTTTAACACTTCCCCCATCCTTTCTTGTCTTTCCTGACCTTGACACTTTGGAGAATCCTGATTAGATATTTTGTATCTAATTAGATTTTTGTATCTAATATTTTGAATGTCTCAGTTTGAGTTTGTCTCCTGTTTTCTCATAATTAGACTGAGGTTACACATTTGTTGGAAAGATTGCCTCATAAGTGGTGTGTCGTTCTCCATACATTGTTCCAGAAGTAACAAGATGTCGGCTTTCTTTTTATTGGTGATACTACCATGATCACCTGGTTAATGTGGTTTCTGCTTAGTTGCTACACTGTTAAGTTGCTTTTTCCCTTTGAAATTATAACTGTTGCGGGGGAAGATATTTTGCGACTACACAAATATCCTGCTTCTTTTTGAATTTCCTCCCACTAATTTCAGCCTCCATTGATGGATATTGCATACAGGCAACAGTTATTTACTGTGGTGTTCTAATGGTGACTGTTTTCTTGATTACTACTACTTTTATTACTTGGAATACTTCGTTAAGAAGAATTTACTATTTTTAATACAAATTTTGACATTAATACTAGGTGCTCATTTATCTGTAACACTAATGGTTGTAAGAATCGTTTAGAATGTTATATTTTCTTTCAAGGTATACAGGAAGGTATTGACTCACTTTCAGTTACTAGCAGTGAAGTTTTTTAAGCTTTAGTGACTCTATTTTTTTATCATAAATCTAGAGATAAAATGCATTGTGCACCTTTCAAGTTGCTTGTAAAAAGTAAATTAGGTAATGCTGCTGCTGCTGCTGCTAAGTCACTTCAGTCGTGTCTGACTCTGTGCGACCCCATAGACGGCAGCCTACCAGGCTCTGCCGTCCCTGGAATTCTCCAGGCAAGAACACTGGAGTGGGTTGCCATTTCCTTCTCCAATGCATGAAAGTGGAAAGTGAAAGTGAAGTCACTCAGTCGTGTCCAACTGCTTCCCCGACCCCATGGACTGCAGCCTACCGGGCTCCTCCGTCCATAGGATTTTCCAGGCAAAAGTACTGGAGTGGGTTGCCATTGCCTTCTCCGAATTAGGTAATGAGAAGACCTTTAATAAATTTACAGTGCTATATAAAAATAATAATTTTATATTTGTAAGAGAAATATAGTTATTCATGGTTTTATTTTGTTCTCTGTCCAGACTTACAAACTTAAAATATGAATTTTAATATGGTGTTCGAATTAAAGCCTATAATCAACATGGCTACATGTAAATATGACATAAATTAAATCTCACAATGAGCTTTCCTTAACTGTGTTTTCACAGTTGTATTTTTATAATTATATTCTTTCTTAAAAAGTATGTGTGTGTGAACTACGTATTTGCATTCTTAAGTAAAGCTTCCAGTAGTAGTATTTCCTGATTTTATGAATTAATTTGGCAAGTCTAATACTTGCTGACTACTGCCACTTTTTTTTAGAATTTAACGTATTACTTCCACATTAAAAGCACTTGGCAAGAGACCCCTAAGAACAAGAAAGCTTCTGTGTGCTCCTGTCCCTGTACTGGTTTCCCAAGCTCGGTCAGTGTGTGAATGGAGGTCTCCCACGCAGGCAGGCGCTCTAGAAGATGTGGTGCTCTCCTCAGGGCTGCTGTCATCGCAGGGAATCACCTTTGATCAGGGAGTAGTATTCCCTTAGTTTTATCATCTCTGTCGAATTTCCTGAGCTAGATCCTTAGCCAGACCTGTGTAGATAATTAGGAATTTGTATTCTAACCATGGGCTTTCCTGGTGGCTCAGATGGGAAAGAATCTACTTGCAACTGGGGGAAACCCTGGTTTGATCCCTCGGTTGAGAAGATCTCCTGGAGAAGGGAATGGCAACCCACTTCAGTATTCTTGTGTGAAGAATTCCACGGGCAGAGGAGCAGGCGGGCTACAGTCCATGGGGTCGCAAAGAGTCAGTCATGACTGAGTGACTAATACTTTAACTTTCCCTTTTTTCATTTTAACCAGTTTGGCTTCTAAATCTTTTCTATTACCTGAGGAAAGTACTTTGAAACCAGGATCCATCTGTTTCTCCATATAGAAAATCTAAGATAAGATTTTATATAATCTTAACATAAGGTCTGCTTTTTTAATGTTTTACTGAATTTATTCTTTATTAATTCCTTCAGTTCCGTTATGACAGAAAATAAAATAATTAAAATTCATTGTTACTTTTACATTGATAAATACTTTGGGCCACATACAATTAAGCAATTCTAAATACATTGCCATTTTGATATTACCTGATTGTAGTGATAGTGGCCCTGAGTATATGCACATGTTCAAACCCGTCAAACTGTGCATGTTCAAACATGTACAGCTCATTTGCAAACTGTGCATGTTCAAACATGTACAGCTCATTTGTATGCTAGTTATGCTTCAACAAAGCTGTTCCCCAGAAAAGAATATTGATCCGTAAACCAGAAGCCTCTTAACATCTCTGTCCTAGTATGAAAGCATGTACATATAATTGAGTCAATGTATAAATCTTTTCTAACACTAGTGTAGTAAAAAAGCTTCTCTATGTGGTAAAATTGAATATGGGGCCATCCATTTTTCCCTTCAGTCTTCCCAGTAAACCTCAAGTTCTGCTCTTTCTTCTATCACAGAGATATGGTCAGGTAATAGATGTAATTATGCCTCTATGTATGAAGAAGAGCACTACATAAATATAACCTCATAATTTTTGCCATTGCTCTGCCACCTATTTAGTTTTTAAAGGCTTCAGCTAATGTATAAAAGAAGACTTCAGTAAATTAGAGAACTAGAATGTGACGGAATAAAGCCACTATTATAGTCGTATAATGATAATTTTTATAGTAATGTGAAACTTGATTCTAAAATTCAAAACAGTTACATTTCTTAGTTGAATACAGATTCTGCAGTAGGCTCTAACATCCCAATTTAAGTAAACAAGGAATGTGGTGTTTTACTTTAGATACCAGCAGTGTCAAAAGAGATGTACTGCAGGACAGTCTGTTTACAGCCTGGGAGTCTCTTTAGTCCCACTGTAAATCATCCAGGCCTGTGCATAGGATTTTTGTAGGGGGTAATAAATTTCAAGTAAGATTGATAGTTAATTGGAGATAGAGTTGGTTTCCTGGGTTGGCTCTGTCAAGTTCTTTAATAAACTATATAATCCTTTTCATTAAATTATGCCTCTAAGTCCTTTCCAGATTTCTTTAAGTTTCATCATATCAAAACCAGTACCAAACTGAACACAGTCACATAGAAATACATGTTTGGACATATTCTCTAATCAGCTTTAGGGAGATAAGGTGTCAGATCCTCTTTTCAAAGTTCCAGGCACACAATACCTGCTGTATGACTAGTGCCAGAAATTAGAGGAGGAAGAGCAATCTGAGCTTGTAAATCAAGAAAGAATTTAAAACCCTCTTCATGAAACACATCCCTGAGGTGCTTAGTACCTCTCAAATTGCTCTGGGCCATTTCAGGTTTCTTCAAACTGTCTTTTTAATGCTGGATTAAGTCAGATTAAGGCCCTTCACGCTTAATAGGTTGTGAAAGTATATAGTTTTTTGGGTTTTTTTTAACTACTTTTCGTCTCACATATTATGTTAAACTAGCTTAATCTTGGTTTTTATAAGAAACAGAAACCATTGTGGAATGTTAGCTCTGTGTTGTGCCTGATACTATGTATAATTAATTCCTCTCTGAGCAAACTGGTCCTGTTTGCCACAGCAGTTAACTCTCTTCAGGGAGTCTTAAGTCATCATTTTTTTCTTGGAGCCTAGAAGTATCAGACCTATTTTTCCCATAGTCTACTCTTACTGTATTGCCACCTTTTAATGTTATTTACACAGAAAAGTGGAAGTATATTTGCCCTTGACTTATAGAAAGCCTCTCAGTCCAACCGTCAATAATAGTCTATAGATTCTTACTTTGAGCGTGGTACTAACAAATTGTTTATCTGATTTTACATTTCAAAACAAGTTAAAGAATAATACAAGTGTGGGACAGTCCTCTTTAAAAGGGAAAATTTGATGGTGTATAAAGTATATCTCAAGGACTAGAAAATAAATAAGCAAAGGAAAACCCAGGGCAGGACTTCCCTGTGGATCTTCCTAGCCTACTATTTTATTGAACTAAAAAGAAAATAAAATTTTTTAAAGTGAGAGATAAAGATACAGCTGGGGACATCCATTCAGGTAGCAGTAAGGGTTGATACTGAACACTACATTAGGCAAGGAAACACAGGAAGGTGGTAGTGGAATGTTATGGACATATTTACTATAGATGATATTTCACTATATTTGAAAGTATGTCAATATTCAAATTATTGATGCTCATTTTAATAACTCTGGTTCATTAAGAAAAGTTTAGATGTTGTTTATTACTGTTTAATAAGGCAGAGAATGGGCAGTGGGTCTAACTTGATTGATTGAAAAACTGTTTTTAATTATTTTATCAGCTAAAGATAAGATTTTTTTTTATCTGAAATAGTTAATTGTGTGGAATCCTTCATTTCCTAGAAGTCCTGGAAAAATGAAGCTTTCTTCTATAGTCAGGACAGTCTGTCAAGTGAAATCTTATTGAATGCAGTTTACTACATTTACGTACCTTTACTACATTTACATGCATTTACTACATTTATGTACATTTACATTTATGTTTATTTGTAACAGTATGTTTTTCAAAAATATACTTTTTAAAATAATAAAGACTTTTAAAAGCATATAACAAGTATAAAGATGTACATACCCTCACAATTAGACCAAGAATTTAATCTTTTTATAAAGTGAGTAAGAGATGATTATCTTTAATTTGTGAGTCCATAGCGAACTCTATTCTTTTTTAGACAGTCCTTCTCAGACTTTTCGCTAGCCACCATGAACAAATCTTGTTGTGCTTTAAGGATTATACATTGTGGGCATATTTAATTTTATTTTCTTGAATTCTGTGCCGTCTTGCAGACCTCCTAGCAGTTACTTAGGACTCTCATCTCTTGCTACTTTTAAAAGCCAGTGTATTAGGAATACCTCTTTGCTGCCCTTCACTGTCTTAATATAGTTTTTTAATAAGCATTCTTTTTGCCTGGTGATTGATGTAATTCCAATATTGGAAATTTGACAAAAACCTTAAGCTGTTTTTTTAGTAACTGCAGCCTGTCTTCCTTTTTAATATCAATGCCATTCCTAACCCATTAAATATAGGTTTATTAATTGATTTGGGTAAGTATGAACCTTTGGCCATAACTGTCTCTTTTTAAAAAGAAAAAAAAGTATGTTATTTCTCCCAATAGTAAAAGTAACATATGTCCTTTGCAAAGATAGCAGAAATATAGAGAAGTATAAATGAGAAAAAGAAAGACCACTCCATAATACATCTTCCAAAGATAGCCATGGTTAACTTTGTGATATTTATTTTTCTGTACTTTTAAATCTTCATGCCAGAAACACATGTGTATTGTTTTCCATAATCTTATTTTATCATAATCTTTTTTGTAATACATATATTTTTCAAACTTTCCAAGTGAATTGACTGTTAACTCTTAAATGGACAACTTGCTTTTAGGGACATGTCTTCCTCTTCATTCTCTCATATCTGATAGAGTAGACTTTAGAAGATGATAAAGACTGTATAAATGTAAATGAGAGATGAAAATTTCCCATTGTTTTTAGTTCTAGGGTTTAGAAGATGTGAGGGACTCCATCTGCATTGCTGATGGGAATTATTTGTACCTCTCATAAGTTAAAACTAGAAGACTGACATTGCCTGGTAGCTTGCCATCTTGTCATTTCCCAAGTGGCCATTGATAAATCTGTAAGATATTTGGAGCTTGAATTGAAATAATTAAAAATTCGTCCACATTAGAAAATAAAAGAGGTGAGGACTGTGTATGTGTGCGTGCACATATTGTTATTTTATTTTGTTTTGTTTGGGTATTTAAATTGTCTCGAAGAGGGAACTAATACCGTCATTAAAAGTTTGATTATAACCAGCAATTCCATTTGGGAATGGTGTTGTTAACTATTCCAGACTGCTGTCAAGACCTTATTTTAAGTAAGATGTTTTTCTTTTATGTGACATTTTCTGAGGCTTTGCCAAAAATGACATCAAACATATAACTCATTTGAGTGCTGAGTTTCTTCAACATCTTGCAGCACTTAATCAAATTTGAAAAAGATATTATTTTCACAACTTTATAGTGTAAACCTGTGAATATGTTGCATTAAAACTTACTTGGGACAGTTTAATCTGTGTGGTATTAGGTTGATTTTTTTTTTTTAATGATTAATGCAATATGCTGACAGTTTTAAATGGTTCTGTTTTCAAAATTCTTCACATAAACTCCTGGCAGATTACTCAGATGCAGCTTTTGAGTAATAGTAATTTTTCATGCAAAAACCAGATAATCCATAAATTTTGTTAATAGCTACATTAAAAATTTTGAAATACCAGATAGAACAAAGAGAATAATGAAGTTCTCAGAACTAAGAAGATGTCAAAATATTAAGAATCATTAAGAATTTATTTGAAGTACAAAAGTAGTCTATATTGATTTTTTTTAATGGCCTCACCAGAGTGTAAGCTTTTTAAAAACATGCTGCAGTATGTTTAAAATGTGAAACTAGGCTAGCCACAAGCAATGCTATGACATCAGAGACTTCTATGCTGAGTATGGTCTACATCCCATAGCTCTGTGCAGTCACAGAGGTTTGGTTCTGAGAGGAACATCCAGCCCTACCCCTCCAGTATATATAGGAAATCAAAAGTGTTTGTCACTCAGTCGTGTCTGACTCTGCCACCCCATGGACTCTATAGCCCACCTGGCTCCTCTGTCATGGAATTCTCCAGGTAAGAATACTGGAGGTGGTAGCCATTCCCTTCTCCAGGGGATCTTCCCGACCCAGGAATCGAAGCCAGGACTCCTGCATTGCAGGCAGATTCTTTGCCATCCTAGCCACCAGGAAACCCATAGGAAACCAAAGGCCAGCCCGTTAAGGGGCCTACCCAAGCCGCATAGCCAGTAGCAGAGCTCTTTCTACAGCTCTGCTTTTCAGTTTGATCTAATCTTGAGTAGGTACAGTCTGTAACTTTTCAATTGTTATTTATTAAAACTCACCTTGGTTTTAGTGCTAATAATTGTTTCTAAGATCTTCTCAACAAACCTAGAGTCCTTTAAAGAGCACTTTATCATTAGACTTGTGCTTTTTCAAAGACTAAAACATAAGATTTTTGAATGAGTGACAAAAATTGTAATGTTGTAGAAAATGTTCATTTCTAACAACACAACAGATTGAGTTCAAACTGATCTTACTGCTAAAAGCAACTAGAAATGTTGGATATACTATTTAAATAAAAGAACTTCTCATATGCTCCTATGGGCTTTTTTTTTAAAAAAAAAAAAGCCCACAAGAAATATTCAAACCAAGGAATAAGTAAAGGTGTGAGGTAATAGAAGTAAGTGGGGCACCAGGTCTAGCTGTAACTCTAATGACATTTGCTAAACTGGGTGAACTGAAACATTGTTTTTTGAGGTCTTACCAAGAGAGAACATAAAACCCAAGCCCTTCCCAAGGTAGAGGCTGACTAATAAAAGACTGTCCCATGTAGTTGGGGACCCAAACCATCTCATCCTTCATGGCAGGGAGAATTAGAAATAAACAAAATCACCTTATCCCCCATCAGAAGACTACAAGGAAAACTACCTGTCTTGAGTCATGTCACAGAGTATTTTGGGGCAAGAGCATTTACTAGGAAGTCTAGCCACGAGGCAGTCTTCCCATTAGTTTGGAGTGCCAATTGACCATGCTTGGATGGCTTCAAAATCCTCCCGCCAAGAATGTAGTTGGGAATAGTCCTGGATTCTTAGTGCCCGCATAAGTCTGATAGAAGAAAGCATAAATCTTTTTAAGAGGAACCTGCTTTCATCCCCTCTTCTTAAAATTCAAAAGAAAATAGAGTAGTTCTGAATGAAAACACAAACAGACACACACCAATCCAGGCATCCTGTCAAAAACCTGATAGAAACAACAGAGAATGGAATCAGACTCGAACAGATTCTTAGGACTTCATTCCGACACTGAATGTTAAGTATATGTAACGTATTTCAAGAAATGATAAACTAAGAACAAACAAATTTTGAAACAAAAAAGGTTAATTTCCTTGAAATAAAATCTATAATAGTTGACATTAAAAACTCAGGAGGTTTTTTTTTTGTTTGTTTGGTTTTTTAACAAATTAGACACAGCTTAAAAGAACATTAGTGCACTGAAAGACAGATCTGAAAACATTATGTGAAATTCAGCCCCAAATGATAGACCTAGAAGAGAAAAAAAATTACCTAATGTCTAATCAAATTCTAGGAAGAGATCAAAAGGCAAAGGCAAGAGTTGAAGAGATGATAGCTGAAAATTCTCTAATGAAAAAGATCAATTCACAGAGTAACGAAGTTTTTTTAAAAAAAAATGAATAGAGAATAAATAAAAATAAAACCAGTTCTAGACACGTCAAGTTACTACTTCCTAGCATTCAACACAGAGAGACCTTAAAAGCAGCAGTAGAGAAAAGACATCTTTTTAAAAGGAAGAGCTGATTTTTCAACAGCAACAAGTGAGGACGTAAGAATATAATCTTCAGCATGTTGAAGGAAAATGTTCTTCAAAACTGAGAGACTTTGCTACCTACATACCGTCATTAAAAGAAATTCTAAAGGACATACTTTAGGCAAAAGGTGAGCCCATATGGAAAATCTGTAGTGCAAAGAGAAAGGAATGTGGAAAGTAATAAATACATGAGTACATCTGAAGAAACATTGAATGAATAAAATAACAATAATGTCTTATGTTAACAATAAAAATAAAATATATAATAACAATGGCATATAAGTTTGAGGAGCAGATAAGGAAGTTTGGAAAAGCATGCTATGGTTCTTATTTGGGAAGAAAGTAAAGACCCAAATTAACTTTTAGACTTGATCACAGTAAATATGCATGTTAATATTTTTAAGAAAACTGATAAAAGGAATGGAAAAATAACTACCAAACTGGTAGAGAAAAAAGATGGATTAAGGAAAAATTGAACTGAAAAGGAAGCAAGAAAAAAGAGAAAAAGAAATGCAGTCTGGATAGGATATTAAAAATAATGGTACAAAATAAGATAGTAGACATAAAATAAAGATATACTAGTGATTATACTGAAATAATGCAAAAAGTCAAATACTTTACTTTAAAAGATTGAGATGGTCAAACTGGGTTGAAAAAAGAAATTTAATCAGGTACTATTTACTTGAGAAACATCTTAAATATATTGTACAATCTAATTCTTAGGGCCAAAATGTATGATTAGGGATAAAGAGAGTCTCTACCTAATAACAAAAATTTACTTTTCCAGGAAGATTTATCAATCCTAAACCTGAGTGTACCCAGTAACACAAACTCAAAATGTATGAAGCAAAAATTGGTAGACCTATAATAAGTAAATAAGTTCATCATAGTGGGAGAATTTAATACATTTTTCTCAATAACTGATTTTAAAAGCATATAGAAAAATTAATGAAACTATAGATTTGGACTACTCAGTTAACCTACTTTATATAATACACCTATAGAGAATATTGCACCCAACAGCTTCAGAATGCAGTCTTTGCCAGCATCCTTGAAGAAAGTTAGAAAGGTTTCAGTTGACTGTTTTCAAACAGCCTACCTTCTCTGACAAAATGCAGTTGTTAAGAATTAATAACAACTGATTTTGAACTGAATGATTTCCAAATATGTTGATGTGTCTATCGCTGTACTTAGAAGGAAAATCATAGCTTCAGATACTTGTACTATTTTAGGAAATTACTAAAAAATGCTTCTCATGTAAAGAAGCTTTAAAAAAAGAAAAAGAAGCAGGCAAATTTAATGCAATGAGGTGGAAAAAAGGAACTAATAACAGGATCAACAAAATAGTTTTTAAAACAGGGTTACAATAATAAATTACTCCTGGCATAACTTCTTAGTCCTTTATATAACATGGTAGATAATGAGGAAATTGATTTGATGATGTTGTGTTAGACATTTGTCACTTGGTATTTATTGGATGTCCTTCCCATCCTGAGAAAATAAGATCTGCTTACTTTGTACAAGGAGTTCCACAGGGGAAAGTTTCTATTACCAGTGTTGCTTTTATTCACTACAAAAGAAGCTGCTGTTAAAAAGAGTGAGTGAGAGAAGCAGATAGGGACACAGAAATACAGTGTTCAGTTGAAACTGGGGATTGTTTCTCTCGCGCAGGCCATCGGCGTGTAAACACTTCAGGGCTAGAAAGTGATTCAAGAGACAAATTTCGTTTCATTTTGATTTTTCAGTGTCCGCATTGCTCACCTGTATGTCTGTGTTCTAATGAGGGAAGAGGAAAAATCAAGGACCAGACAAAAGGCTTCATCTTAAAATTGACCAGAAAGTGGCACCCAGCACTTTCATTCATATCATATTGTCCTGAAATCACATGGCCATACCCAGCTCTCAGAAAGCTAGAATACAGCTGGGTGGCCAAATGCCTGACTAGAACTTAATGTTAGGACTGGGGAGGTGAGGGTTGGTTCTGTCACTAAAAGGTAAAAGGAGAGAATAAATTCACAGAGAAAATCAGCAAATTCTGTTACATAATATAAACCAAAGCGTGAAGAACTAAAGAGGCAGTAATCCATTTGGTTGAAAAAACCTGACCAAGTATCTGAGCCAGATTTTGAGAGAGAACTAAGATTTCACCGTAAAATGAAGGGCAATAAAGTAGAGCAATAGTTGGAAGGGTGCCCTGCCAGGCAGGAGTCATAGCTGATTCATCCCTTCCCTGTGCTTGGTACTTGACACAGTGACTCACAAAATAAAAAGTATTCAACAAATATTTGCAGAAGGAATGAATTAAATTGACTTTTCTATCTAAATGGATAATTCTATAACTTGTAAGGGGAAAGAGAAAAATAAGAATGAAGGAAACAGGATAATATTTTTAAAATGTTAAAATGAAGAGTACAGATGAACAAATAATAAAGTAGATAGTAAGAGCTAAGAGAGTAATATAAAACAGGATAGTGTGAAACACTGACCAGAGAGCTACTTTAAATTGAGTGGGTATCCGAAAGGACCCAATCACAAACAGAATCCACAAACATTAATTTGAATGCATAAAAAAATTTAACAGCTTTATTAAGGAATAATTTAAAGTTAATAGTTTGACTTGTTTTGACATATGTATATACTTGGAGAAGGAGATGGCAACCCACTCCAGTATTCTTGCCTAGAAAGTTCCATGAACAGAGGAACCTTGCAGGCTGTAGTCCATGGGGTTCACAAAGAGTCAGATACAACTTAGCTACTGAACAACAATATACCTGTGAAACCTTCACCACAATCAAAATAATATTTTCTTCAAGGTCCAGTATGTTTTCATGCCCCTTGATAATCCCCTCCCTAGTCCCCAGACTGATGTTGAAGCTGAAACTCCAATATTTTGACCACCTGATGTGAAGAAATGACTCCTTGGAAAAGACCCTGATGCTGGGAAAGATTGAAAGCGGGAGGAGAAGGGGATGACAGGATGAGATGGGTGGATGGCATCACCAACTCAATGGACATGAATTTGGGTAAACTCTGGGAGTTGGTGATGGACAGGGAGGCCTGGCGTGCTGCAGTCCATGGGGTCACAAGGAGTCAGACATGACTGAGTGACTGAACTGAACTGAATCCCCAGACAACCCCTCAAGTTCTTCCTATCACTATAAAGCAGTTTGTATTTTCTAGAATTTTATTTAAATAGAATTATATGTTTCTTACATAATATACCCTTTTGGGGCATGGCTTCTTTCACTCAGCATAAGTATTTTGAGATTTATCCATGTTATTGTATATATCAGTAATTTATTCCTTTTATACTAAATAGTAGCCCATGATATAGATATGCCGTGAGGATTTTTGTTTTTACTGTGAGTTTTTATATAGCTGTATGGTCTTATTTCTCTTGGATATATATCTGGAAGTAGAATGACTGGGTCATGTGATAGGTTTATGTTTTGTATGCTTAACTTTTTAAAGATTGCCAAACTGTTTTCCTGATGACTTAGGTGGTAAAGAATCTGCCTGCATTGCAGGAGACCCAAGTTCTAATCCTAGGCAGATCTGGAGGAGGGAATGGCAACCCAGTCCAGCATTCTTGCCTGGAGAATTCCATGGACAAAAGAGCCTACCAAGCTACAATCCATGAGGTCATAAAGACCTAGCACACTTCACGTACAAACTGTTTTCCAAACTAGTTGTGCCATTTTACATTCCTACAAGCAGTGTTTGAGATACTCTTATTCCACATCCTCATTAACACTGGTATGGTCACTTTTAATTTTAGTCATTCTAATAATTGGTAATGTTACCTTGTGGTTTAATTTGCATTCCTCTAATTAATAATGATGTTAAGCATCTTTTCATGTTTATTTGCCATCAGTATATAGTCTTTAGTGAAAAGCCTATTTAAATCTTTTGACCATTTATTATTGTTATCTTTTACTGGATTTTGCATTCTGGATACAAGTCCTTTATCAGACATATGATTTGCAAATGTTTTCTCACAGATACTGACTTAATTTTTCATTCTCTTAATTTTTTTTCAAAAAACAAAACTTAAATTTTGATGAAGTCTCGTTTACTTATTTTTCATTTTTGAATTGAATTTTTTATGTAGAAATCTTTCCCTTAGTTTTTTATGACTGGCTTCTTTCCCTTAGCATATTTTCAAGGTCTCCATATTGTATCATGTATCAGTAGTTTATTCCTTTTTACTGACAGTTAATAATCCATTGAATAGATATACCATCATTTGTTTATCTGCTAATCAGTTGACGGACCTTTGAGTTTTTTCCTTTTCATGAGCACACACGCTCTGTTGTGTTCAACTCTTTGTGACCCTTTGGACTGTAACCCGCCAGGCTCCTCTGTCCATGGAATTCTCCAGGCAAGAATACAGGAATGGGTTGCCACTTCCTACTCCAGGGGATCTTCCCAACCCAGGGATCAAACCTGCATCTCTTGTGTCTCCTGCATTAGCTGGTGGATTCTTTACCACTGAGTCACCTGGGAAGCCCTTTGAGTTTTTCCTACTTCTTGACTGTTTGAATAGAGTTTCTATGAACTTCTTGTACACTCACTTTGCTTTAACCCTCACCAGTGGTATTCTCAGAGATTATTATGCTTCTACAAACAGTTCCTTCAGGATTTTGAAGCTTTCATTAACAAATTCCTCAAAGTCCTTCCAGCTCTGTCCACCATAAGGTTCTAGACCTACTCATATGAATTCAATTTTAGGATTTTGATAGAGCAGCACCAGACATCCAGAATTTTTCAATGTCTGTGTTACAATAAATACGATTATACCCCCACACACATATGTGCATATCTAAGAGACCCTGACAACAAATTAAAAATTCCTACCCATTAGATACTTCTATGCTTTTGGTTTCCAACTGTTTTTCTGTACCCTTCTCAACATCCTTGTCCTGACAGTCCTCTAACCACCTTCACCTGACTCAGTTTAATGACAGCTACAACAGTAATAGCAGCTACCGTATCATATATGCTTACCATGTGCCAGGCTGTATATTAGAAGTTTTATGTATTATTTACCTGAATTTAGTTATCACACAGCAACCCTATACAGATGGATATTACAATCCCCATTTTATAAATAAGGAAACTGAAACTCAGAGAGATTCATCTAGCCCATTTCATACAGTTGTAGAACCAGCAGAATCTGAATATTTGAGTGTTTCCATTGTATTAACCTGCAGGAGAAGGTCTGTGGTTTTTTCAACTTATGAAGGTCTTTGACGGTTTTGCTCTTATTTCTTCTCACTGATTGAGAAAGAGTATCATTTTCAAGTATCATTTTCTTACTTTGTCTGTCTCTTTTATATAGTACTCAAATAACACAACTCAAATATGCCTACTAAAGATTTGCCCTTTCAACAATAAAATGAAATTGTATTTTTCAGAGTAATTTTACAAGATTTTCCATGTTAGCTTAACTGTTTTCAAAAAGTTTATTAAAGAAGCCAAGATACATACATAATTAGAAAAACGCTGTAGTTTCTTTTGGTGGCAGATAAGACTATAGGATTTCAATTTTCAAAGACAAGAAAAGTGTCATGGTTAAAAGTACAACCTTTGAGGTTAGAAGAATCTAGTTTTGAGAATTAGCTCTTCCACCGATACCTCCTGCTCTTGGATAAGTTGTATATCTGTGTATTTCTTAAGGTTCTTGGTCTCACCCAACTACAATTTAAACCACAGGATAGGATACTGAGATAGCACACTGAAAAGCCAAGCTTCAGGAAAGGCAAGAAGACCAAAGGCATTGGATGCAGGACGTCTAGGATTCTTATCAGGATCTATCACCAGACGACTCACCCTAGCTTCTTTCTAGCTTTCTTGTGTACCCACCTCCCAGAAGTCAGACATCAATTGATTGGTGTGTCACTCTGTCATCAGGGGCAGGATCTGTTATCAGAGGAAGCAGTCAGAAATATACTAGGCAAACAAAAGCATACCCACAACACTTGGCCTCTCTTACCTCAGTTTCCTCCTCTGTGCAATGAGTATATTCATTTGTTTATTGTTAGGTTTGAGCATGTAAGGTATGCAGTATCTTTGGTGGCAGCTCTGGTGGCAGTGGTGATAGGGGCAGTAATAGTATAGAGGATTTGCTGTGTGTTGGAAGGTTATCTTCAGGTTCGGGACCTCAGCTGGTATTTTAGAATGTTCTCCCCTTTCTACCGTAGCTAAACGGATAGTCAAAGTCGCCTATAAGGCTTATGTTCTCATTCCTCCAGAAAACTGGCTCTGTTCCCTCATAAGCATATGACTTGGGGCTGGGAGATTAGTTCTGCAGTTTTTTGTGATATTCAGCTCTTCCCCTGAATCCCCTCTGCTTCCACACATGTGCCCAACCAAGGTACCACCCATCTTCTGTAGTCCCCTTGGTGTAATTATGACTAGAGGAGACCGCACTGAGGTACTGCAGCCTTCCAGCATTAGTAGCCCAGGAAAACATATTTCCTTGTTCCAAGCAGGGCATCTGGCAGTATCTTCTGTATATGCATTATTACGTGGACTGCATGTGTAATATGAAAGCTGAATTCTGTTCATTTTGTCAAAGAAAGGACAAAGGCCCTTAATCTGATGTGATGTTTAATTTTATGTATCAACTTTATAGGGCCACAAAGTACCCAGATACTTGGTCAAACATTATTCTGAGTGTGTCTGTAAGGGTGTTTTTGGATGACATTAGCAGTTGAATTGGTAGAGAAGTAAAGGAGATTGCCCTCCCTAGTGCAGGTAGATGGCTCTCATCCATCAGTTTGAGACTTGAATAGAACAAAAAGGCCTGTTTTCCTGAGAGTAAGAGAAAACTCCTGCCCGGACTACCTTGAGCTGGGACACTAGTCTTTTCCTGCTTTCAGAATCAAACTGAAACATCAGCTCTTCTTCAGTTTCAAACCTATGACTCTTTTAGATGAGAACTTAAACTATCAACTCTCTTGGTTTTTGGACCTTCAGACTCAGACAGGATCTCTAGCTTGCCAACTGCAGGTTTGGAACTTTGTAGCCTCCATAATCTTGTGAGCCAGTTCCTTATAGTAAACCGCTTACTGCATCTAATCCTATTGGTTTTGCTTTTCTAGAGAACCCTGACTAATACACCTGGTAAATTCAAAACAAAAAAAAACCCTTTCTGTTTTTCCAGCTGAGTGCTTGTTTTTCAGCATCCTACTCTCAGTCCAAAAAAAGAGGAAAGGAGGAGAGAAGTCTTTAAATAATAAATCTTAAAGTATCTATATGTCATTCTAATAAGATTAAAAAATGAAAATAAGACAAGTTGGTATTAATATTTTTCTTTAATTTAACAAGTGTAATGCAGTCTTACCTTGAATCTTTTCTGCTTGTTTCTTCTTGGTTTCAGTTTAATAATGTCTTTCACTTCTTTTCTTAAATGGTTGTTTAATATTACTGCTCTGTTCCACAGAATACCCACCACAGTCCTGCCCACTTTTCTTCCCACCCACCCCACCTCCATCCCTCAGAGGTTATGTATTGAACATGAGCAAAGTCATTCTTCCAGGGTTTGTAAAGCCCTTTGGGATGATTGAGAATGAATCGTGTTGTATAAATGTCATATTGTTTCATAACAGTTCTTAAAACAATGAGATAATGTCTGTTAAAGGACTTTAAGTTCCATGGAGAAGTGGAAGGTATAAAAACAAGTCATTTTCATTATATCCATATATTTTTGCTGTACAATTTAAAACATTATTATATCCTTTAGAGATATAAATGTTTGAGGGTGTGTGTGTGCACACATGCTGTTGACTGTATAGGACTAAATAACTAGATTTTGATTTTGTTGCTCCACTTTGTCATTTGGATACAGTAAATTTGTCACTGTAAAAGCTGGCTAGAAATCTAAAGCAATCTCTTCTTAAGATTAAATATGGTGTTTATCTCTTAATTTAAAGCTTTGTATTTGTGCAGTACTGAATTTTTTCTATATATATGATGATTTACTTAGTTTTACAAAGACCTCAGTGAAGTCAGTTATTTAAAATAATTCCAAAATTCTGAGCTTCAGACCCATGTAAAACTAATAGTGACTAAAATTAAATGTGTTTTCTTCTCCAAAAAAATAAGCCCCTGACCTAATTCCCCTACTAGTATTATTAATGGCACCAATGTTCTTTCAGTCAGCCAAGTTAAAAAATCTTAGTATCATCTTTGGCTTCTTCCACTTCTTCACTCATCCTTCATCTCTTATTCGCCCTTCCTCCCTAGACCCACAGGCAACCCTGTCCATCTTTACCTGTCCCTTCAGTTATGTTACCTCATCCTTGCTCTTGGTGTGTTTCTCACTACCTCTTTCTAAAATGTTGTCATTAATTCCCAATTGGTTTCCTTGTCTTGATGTTTCCTTGTTCCAGCTACTCTTACATTTGTGGAGTTAAGACACAGAGCCTGAGGTTTAATCCTAGCTTCATCTCATAGTAGTTCTTTTTCTTAGGAAATTTACTTATACTTGCTGAACCTCAGTTTTTTTTATCTAGAAAATACCTTACCGCATGGGTAATTCACTGTGATATTTCAGTTGGATGACCTGTTGTTCAAGTTTATACTTTATTGGTTTCACGCTTCAGGAACCATTCAAGCTAGCTTAAGTGAAAAGGAAATTTTTGTAAGCATACAGTGGAATCTCATGAATACCCAGAGACAGAAACCGAACAGATATGACCAGAAACTGAGGTTGTCCTCCTCCTAGAGATAGGCCGTCTCCTTTCCGCTTTGTGTCTCTGCTTTTCCTTCTACATGTGCCCTGCACTGTTCTTTCTGTTCAGTCTTCTCTTTTTCATCTCCTGTAGAATTCTGTGTTGCACATGGTATCATAATGCCCATCCTATCTCTGAATATGCACATCTTTTTGCCTACCACCAACTGGCTCAGTCTCACCGTATTTTCAAGAAAGGAACCTGATTGGCCTATCACATATTTTGACTAGCTACACAAGTCACAGTCCCTTGGGAGCATGCATGTCTCACATGCTACCCCTGACTCTAGCCTCTGAGGCTAATAGAAGGAGCTGCAGCTGTGGACAAGGAGATCCCATTAGACATAGATATGGACAAGCTGGTAATGATTGGCACCTAGAGAAATTCTAGGTAAAGGCATAGTGTGCTCAATGAGTAGTAGGTAGTATTTTTATATACCAAAATAAACTAAAGTTAAATCCTGATTTTCTGTCTCCTCACTCTCTTTTTTAGACATATATACACATATATATGAAAACACATGAAATAAAAAATTCATAGTTAGCAACATGGGCCTGAAGCCATCAAATATGAATTTGAGCTATAAATCTATTATTTAAGCCCTATGTGACCTTGGACAACTTATTTACTTTCTCTATCCTTCAATTTCTTCTTTTGTAAAATGGAAATGACATTCTATCTATCAGTTGGGAATCTTACGGTGTCAAATAGTTAATCAGGCTTATTGACATTCTAAAAAGCTTATATTTGAGCTAGCAATTCAGTTCAGTCACTCAGTCGTGTCCCACTCTTTGCAACCCCATGGACTGCAGCACACCAGGTTTCCCTGTCCATCACCAACTCCTGGAGCTTACTCAAACTCACATCCATCCAATTGGTGATGCCATCCAACCATCTCATCCTCTGTCGTCCCCTTCTCCTCCTGCTTTCACTCTTTCCCAGCATTGGGGTCTTTTCCAATGAGTCCGTTCTTTGCATCAGGTAGCCAAAGTATTGGAGCTTCAGCATTAGTCCTTCCAGTGAATATTCAGAGCCAGTTTCCTTTAGGATGAACTGTTTGGATCTCCTTGCTGTCCAAGGGACTCTCAAGAGTCTTCTCCAACACCGCAGCTCCAAAGCATCAATTCTTCAGCACTCTACTTTTTTATGGTCCAACTCTCACATCTATACATGACTACTAGAACAACCACAGCTTTAACTAGACAGACAATTGTCGGCAAAGTAATGTCTCTGCTTTTTAATATGCTGTCTAGGTTGATCATAGCTTTTCTTCCAAGGAGCAAGCATCTCTTAATTTCATGACTGCAGTCACCATCTGCATTGATTTTGGAGCCCAGGAAAATACAGTCTGGCACTGTTTCTGTTGTTTCCCCACCTATTTGCCATGAAGTGATGGGATGGGATGCCATGATCTTAGTTTTTTGAATGTTGAGTTTTAAGCCAGCTTTGTCACTCTTTCATTTTCATCAAGAGGCTCCTCAGTTCCTCTTCACTTTCTGCCATAAGGGCGGTATTATCTACATATCTGAGTTTATTGGTATTTCTCCTAGCAATCTTGATTCCAGCTTGTGCTTCATCCAGCCTGGCATTTCATATGATGTATTCTGCATGTAAGTTAAATAAGCAAGGTAACAATATACAGCCTTGACATACTCCTTTCCCAATTTGGAACCAGTCCGTGGTTCCATGTCTGGTTTTAACTGCTGCTTCTTGACCTGCATACAGATTTCTCAGAAGGCAGGTAAGGTAATCTGGTATTCCCATCTCTTTAAGAAATTTCCACAGTTTGTTGAGATCCACGCAGTCAAAGGCTTTTCCAATTGACTACTGGTGTAGTCAATAAGGCAGAAGTCAGTGTTTTTCTGGAACTCTCTCACTTTTTCTGTGATCCACTGGATGTTGGCAATTTGATTTCTGGTTCCTCTGCCTTTTCTAAATCCAGCTTGAACACCTGGAAGTTCTCAATTCACATAGTGTTGAAGCCTCGCTTGGATAATTTTGCACATTACTTTGCTAGCATGTGAGATAAGCACAGTTGTGCAGTAGTTTGAACATTCTTTGGCATTGCCTTTCTTTGCGATTGGAATGAAAACTGACCTTTTCCAGTTCTGTGGCCAATGCTAAGTTTTCCAAATTTGTTGGCGTATTGAGTGGAGCACTTTCACAGCATCATCTTTTAGGATTTGAAAGAGCTCAGCTAGAATTCCATCACCTCCGCTAGCTTTGTTCATAGTGATGCTTCCGAAGGCCCGTTTGACTTCACAGTCCAGAATGTCTAGCTCTAGGTGAGTGATCACACCATCGTGGTTATCTGAGTCATTAAAATCTTTTTGTATAGTTCTTCTATGTATTCTTGCCACTTTTTCGTAATATCTTCTGCTTCTGTTAGGTCTATACTGTTTCTATCCCTTATTATGCCCATCTTTGCATGAAATAGTCCATTGGTATTTTGGAGCTATAGATAGAACTGATTTCAGGCACAGCTTTATCAGAGGCTAAAATAATGTCAGGTAGACCTTGATTTCTGTGTCTCCATCTTTTCATTCTGCTTTCACATCCCCACCTCAGTCCCCATATACACACCTTATTTGTGCCATTCAGGTTTTCCCCCTTGTGGGTTTGAATAGTCATATCAGCTCCTCATATCTTCCCTGAATCTAATCCAGTGGACAGAGGATGCTTTCCTTTTTCCCAGAGGTCTCAACAAAAATCTCACACCACCACATTGCTGCTGCTACTATAATGATTACTGTAGTTATAGAACTAAAGGCTTTAATTGAACAGTCCTGAAGCACATGCCATTTCTCATGCCATAGAATCAGCTCCCTTAGAGTCACATGGACTCAGAGGAGCAGTTTGCCCACCACAATTATAATAATACCAGTCTCACATGATTGTCTAGAGGATTAAGTCAGATAAGCTAAGCCAAGAAAAACTCTCAGTCTATGCCCATCCTGTTTTCAAGAAAATTATATGCACTCAGAATCTGCTGTAAAACAGATTTGAAGTCTTTTCTTCCATTATTTCCCCAGACAGATTCCATCTTCTCCCCCAGCTGCCCCATGGATCTTTGACTACCCTCCACCCTTTCTTGTCTGTGTCAAATTGCTTACTGCTTATACAATTTTGTTGTACCATTCTCCCACCATTTTAGTCTCTGGAATTATTGTCCTTCGTGCCCCATCTCAAACACTCTTCCACCTACAAACCTTTCCCAAACTCCCTTAGACTCTAATCAAAATCCCACAAAAGATATGGTTGCTGGTTCACCAATCTATTTCTAGCTCCATACCTCAGACATTTCAAAATACATTTCCCTGGATATCTCAGTAAATTTCTTATGATACTTACCATATTCTGCCTTGTATTAATCTTCTGTATCAATCCATAACATGTATACTGAAGGCTCACAATAAATATGTCTTTCATCTAATTAAACATAATTTCATTAAATATACATAAGCTTTAAACCATTTATTTTATGCAAAAGAAAATGGTAATCTTTAAAAAGCAATTTATACTCTTGACTGTATCTTAGATATTTAGCAATGATCTAATCAACCAAATATATAGTTCCCAGTATCCACAGGGCTGATGTTATATCATATAAACCTTTTTTCCTTAGGATTACATTTTCCTTTATATGCATTAGGATTATATATTTGATGTTCTATCTGCCGCTAAGTCACTTCAGTCGTGTCCAACTCTGTGCAGCTTCATAGACGGCAGCCCACCAGGCTCCTCTGTCCCTGGGTTTCTTCAGGCAAGAATACTGGAGTGGGTTGCCATTTCCTTCTCCAATGTATGTATACATGCTAAGTAGCTTCAGTCATATCCGACTGTGTGCGACCCTATGGACAGCAGCCCACCAGGCTTTTCCATCCACACGATCCTCTAGGCAAGAATACTGGAGTGGGTTGCCATTTCCTTCTCCAGATTTTTTGTCTATTAATCCATATTTATTGAGTACTTAGTCTAAACATTCAAGGCTCTTGAGAAAACAAAGAATAAAATGATAAGTATCTGTTCTCAGGGGACTTACATTCTAGTTAGGCATGGGGTGAGTTGGGATAGGCAGTGGTGAGTTGGGATAGGCAGTAATGAAGCAAATATACTTTATAATGTTCGGTAATGACCCAGTCCAGTATTCTTGCATGGAGAATTCCATGACAGAGGAACCTGGCAGGCTATAGTCCATGGGGGTCACAAAAAGTCAGACACTACTGAGCAACCAACAGTGACAGTTCTACTAGTTTTAAGTTGCCAGAAAGTTTGTTTGTTTGTTTGTTTTTAAAATATCTGTGTTGTAAGAGGAGTGTTGAAAGGAAATTATGGCAGACTTCAAACAAAGTAGGAAAAAAGCATATTATGCTACTTGCTTCACAGAGTTATCTCACAGAATGTTTTTTCAGTTTCTTTAACTGTCTCACTTTTTAATCTCTCTCTGAACTAGGATTCACCACCATTTTATTTTATGAGCAGTCAGCTTTTTTTTTTGGCTCTAAAAATCGAGACATTCCTGAAAACTGTTCTCAAAGAATGGTGTTTTACTGTGTAAAAGCAATGTTATTGAACATTAACCTTTAAATCAGTTCATTCTTTTAAGTACTTATAATGGTGAAGAGAATTCTTTAGATAGTTATTACTACAAGCTTAAAATAACATGTAAATACAATGTGTGCCTATAATCACAAATATGCATATTTCTAGTTCAGACTTAGCAAGTGCTGTATTTTTAAAAGTTCAACTCTTTGTTGAGTTGATATATTGTTTGTGATTTTATGGGATAGCTTAAAATTTTTAGTCCAATAATAAAAAGATGGCAGCAATTTCAGAACAGTCACATCATTTAGTATCTGGCAAATGTTCCACTGAAATAGGGAAAAATTGAAAGAGTTTACTTGTTATTGACATCCCTGGTTTTAATGTAGGTAAGTGTACTTTACATTATTAAACTCAAAGCTGAATAAATTCCAGTACAGAGATTGTCATATTTATATTGTTCGTTCTGTTCTGGGTTCTCCATGTAGCCTCTCTCTCTGCCAAGCATTTTCCACAGTTCTCACATCACAGTGTCAACGCTGCCTCCCTGCCCCAACTTTTCACAGATTACCTCATCTTTACTCTTTTCAGAAGACCATCTGATATGAGCTTCCTCAACTTCACTCCTCTCCACCACAGGATTTGTTTCGCCACATATTTCTGCAGACTCTTTTGACTCATGACAAGGTGACCCTAATTCTTTTTAAGGCTAACCAGCTATCTACCCAGCCCCACGATCTTCAGGAACTTTCTCTTCTCAATCCTTGTTCTTGTGCAAAAGTCTCTCCACATCCACAAACTTTTTTCCCTTTGTCTGGTATCTGCTTATTTCTCCCCTGACCTTAAAGATGATGTTTTAACTTTGTTTCTTCTGTAGAAGAAGTTTGTTATTTCCTTTCAAATTCTGTTTTCCACTGTTGATCTACTTCTGAAAGGAGCAATCTTAAAAATCCTGTCTCTTTTTACAGCTTCTAATTATTTCTTGGGATCTAGGTTCTTAACTTCACAACTGTATGAAAATTGTCCTTTAAAAAAAATAAAAGTATAGTTTATTAAATAGAATTATTGACTTCGCTGGTGGCTCAGATGGTAAAGCATCTGCCTGCAATACAGGAGACTCAGGTTCAATCCCTCTGTTGGGAAGATCCCCTGGAGAAGGGAATGGCAACCCACTCCAGCATTTTTGCCTGGAGAATCTCATGGACCAGAGGGGCCTGGCAGGCTCCAGTCCATGGAGTCGCAGAGTTGGACACAACTGACTGACAAACATTTTAAGAACTTTAAAAATAGTTTATTTATAATATTGTGTTAGTTTCAGGTATGCAGCATGTGATTCAGTTTGTATATACATGTACACACATATATTTTGGCCACCTAATACTCTGGCCACCTCATGCGAAGAGTTGACTCATTGGAAAAGACTGATGCTGGGAGGGACTGGGGGCCGGAGGAGAAGGGGATGACAGAGAATGAGATGGCTGGATGGCATCACCGACTCGATGGACATGGGTTTGCATGAACTCCGGGAGTTGGTGATGGACAGGGAGGCCTGGCGTGCTGCGATTCATGGGGTCGCGAAAAGTCCGACATGACTGAGCGACTGAACTGAACTGATATATCTTTCCAGATTATTCTCCGTTATAGGTAATTACAAGATCGAATATAGTTCCTTGTGCTTCACTGTAAATCCTTGTTGCTTATTTATTTTATGTGTAGCAATTTAAACCTGTTAATCCCACACTTCTAATTTATTCCTTCCCACCTCCCTTTTCCTTTTGTTAACCATAAGTTTGTTTTCTGTTTGTGAATCTGTTCTATTTTTGTATTCATTAATGTTAATTTTTATGTTCCACATACAAGTGTTATCATATATGTGTCTTTTTCTATCTGATGTACTTCATTTAGTATAATACTTGCACTAAAGTGTAATATAATCTCTAAGTCCATCCATGTTGCTGCAGATAGCAATATTTCATCCTTCTTTATGGCTGAGTAATATCCGTTGTGTATGTCTTCTTAGTCCAGTTGTCTGTCGATGGGTGCTTAGGTTGCTTCCATGTCTTGGCTGTTGTAAATGGTGCTGCTGTGAACATTGCAGTGCACATATCTTTTCTAATTAAAATTTTTATCTTTTCTGGATATATGCCCAGAAGTGGGTTTACTGGATCAGATGGTAGCTTTATTTTTAGTTTTTAAAGGATCCTCTGTACTGTTTTCCATAGTGGCTGCAAAAATTGTCCTTTTAAAAGTCAACAGTCATCCATACTCATTGCCTTTTTTCAGTTCTCATATTCTGTTGAGGAACTTGAGTCTTTTTCTTATCACCATTGCCTCTTCAGGTTTACAACACAGGCATGCCAGTTGCTTCTCTGAAATACATTTTTTTTTTTTTACTCTTCCATAGCAAAAATAAACTTTTAAAAGTCCAGATATCCAGTAGAATCATAGGAAATGACAATATTGTTTGTTTTCAATTATCAGTTGTTTTGTTTTTCTTTTAGCAATCTCTGTGTTGTAAAGCTAATGCTGAAAAGGGATTACTAGGGGACTACTTCAAATAAAGATAGGAGAAAACTCGTAATTTACTACTTCCTTCCCAAGGGAATCCTTGAAAATACCTTTTTAGAGTCTTAAACTTTTTTTTTATTATTCTTTGAAAATAAGTGAAAAAACTAAGTATATGCTATGCATATGCCATATGTTTACTTTTATGTGAGGGAAAAGTGAGGAAATAAGTGTACACATACACCCTTACTTTTGCAAAAAAAAAAAAAAAAGCATGGGATGGATAAGCTAGAGAACAGTGAAGTTCGTTGTCTGTAAGGAGCAGAAGAGCAAGAATGGGTGGAAGAGATGGGGAGGCAGTAACACTGGTCTGTGTTTGTCTTTTGGTGTGGTTTTGACTTTGGGAAATATGTTCTATGTGTTTTAAAAATTAAATTAAATCAGCAAGCACAGGAAGAAAAAAAAGACTAAAACTGAATGTAAACAGAAACAAATAAACCCAACTATAAGTCAAATGAATAACATTACACTGATGAAGGATAAAAGAAAGAGAAAATTAATTCAAACTTTGAACTTGGTATTTTGACTATATTATGTTTGGTCTGGGGGGAAGATGAGAATAGCCAACAAATTTTGAACTCTTCTTAGGAGGTTTTATTTTTGTTGTTCTATAGACCCACTAATTATAAAGCTGTTTATGAATGAGATTTAGTAAATGAATGCATATGTTGATGTTGTAGGGAGCCAGAGTTCTCATCAGAGAAGAAAGGAAATAAAAAATACAGAAAGAGGGAAGATAAACACTCTGGGAGAGGGAATGAATTTGCATAAACTCATAATTTCATATATATGTATATACATCAGTTCAGTTCAGTTCAGTCGCTCAGTCGTGTCCGACTCTTCGCGACCCCATGAATCACAGCACGCCAGGCCTCCCTGTCCATCACCATCTCCTGGAGTTCACTCAGACTCACGTCCATTGAGTCCGTGATGCCATCCAGCCAGCCTTCTTCACAGTCCAACTCTCACATCCATACATGATCACAGGAAAAACCATAGCCTTGACTAGACGGACCTTAGTCGGCAAAGTAATGTCTCTGCTTTTGAATATACTATCTAGGTTGGTCATAACTTTTCTTCCAAGGAGTAAGCTTCTTTTAATTTCATGGCTGCAATCACCATCTGCAGTGATTTTGGAGCCCCCAAAAATAAAGTCTGACACTGTTTCCACTGTTTCCCCATCTATTTGCCATGAAGTGATGGGACCAGATGCCATGATCTTCATTTTCTGAATGTTGAGCTTTACGCCAACTTTTTCACTCTCCTCTTTCACTTTCATCAAGAGGCTTTTTAGCTCCTCTTCACTTTCTGCCATAAGGGTGGTGTCATCTGCATATCTGAGGTGATTGATATTTCTCCCGGCAATCTTGATTCCAGCTTGTGTTTCTTCCAGTCCAGCATTTCTCATGATGTACTCTGCATATAAGTTAAATAAGCAGGGTGACAATATAGAGCCTTGACGTACTCCTTTTCCTATTTGGAACCAGGCTGTTGTTCCATGTCCAGTTCCAACTGTTGCTTCCTGACCTGCATACAGATTTCTCAAGAGGCAGGTTAGATGGTCTGGTATTCCCATCTCTTTCAGAATTTTCCGCAGTTTATTGTGATCCACACAGTCGAAGGCTTTGGCATAATCAGTAAGGCAGAAATAGATGTTCTTCTGGAACTCTCTTGTATATATACATAGATATGTGTATTTCCTACCTATGATTGCTAAAAAGACCTAAAAGCAGAAAATCAACAGCAATGAACACACCTAGCACCCAGATATTGGTTTCTAATACTATTTGCCAGTGAGAGGAAACAGAGCTCTTTGGAGAAAAGCAGTATTCTTAAGCCTGGATCACCTGTTATGCAAGCCAAGTGTCAAGAAGTCATAGGAGGCATCTTGAAAGGCCCCTCCCTACTCCCAGGTCACATATGGAATAATTTGAGCTGCAGCTAATTGAGGATGTACAACTCAAGAACACAAGGGTAAACAGCCCAGTGTAAAAATAGGCAAAACATTTATTCTGAGAAGATATACAGGCAGCCAATAAGATGAAAAATACTCAACATCACTAGCTATCAGGGAAATGCAAATCAAAACCACAGTCAGGTACTATTCTACACCTACTAGGATGTCTTTAATTTTAAAAGAAAAGAAGGAAGGGAAAGAGGAAGGGAATAGGGAAGAAGTTTTGGCAAGGATATGGAAAAATTGGAACCCTCATACATTGCCAGTGGGCTTGTAAAATGGTACAACCACTGTAGAAAAAAATTTAACACTTCCTCAAAAAATTTAAGCGTTGAATTAAACAGATGACCCATCAATCTCATTCCTAGCTATATACCTAAAGTAATTGAAAACAAGAGTTCAAACAAAAACTTGTACACAGTGTTCACAGCAGTTATCCATGATAGCTGAAAAGTAGAAACAAACCAAACAGAAACAACCTGACAAAATATAGTTCCATGCAATGAAATGTAATTCAACCATAAAAAGGAATGAAGTACTGACACATGCTACATCATGGATGAGCCTTAAAAACATTACGCTAAATGAAAGAGCCAGACACAAAAGGTCACATGGCATGATTCCATTTATATGGAGTATCCAGAATAGGCAAATCCATAGAGACAAAAAGATTAGTGGTTGCCAGGGGCTGCAGGGTGGTGAAAATTGTGACTCACTTTTCAGAGTGTTTCTGCTAAGAGGTACCATATCTTTTTTGGGTGATGGAACTGTTCTAGAATTATATAGTGGTGATGATTGTACAATATTATGATTGTACTAAAAATCACTGACTTACACATTTAAACATAGTGAATTTTATGTGGATTTTTACCTTAATAAGAAAAGGCAAAAAATATGGGTTTCCCTGGTGGTCCAGTGGTTAAGAATCTGCCTTGCAATGCAAGGGACATCAGTTCTATCCCTGGTCAGGAAAATGCCACATGCCTAGGGGCAACTGAGCCCAAGCTCTGGAGCCCATGAGCCACAACTACTGAAGCCCGAGTGCCTAGAGCCTGGGATTCACGAGAGAAGCCCTACAATGAGAAGCCCTCACACTGCAACTAAAGAAAGCCCTTGCACAGCAGTGAAGACTCAGCACAGACAAAAATAAATATTAAAAAAAAAAAGAAAATGCAAAAAATAGTAATTTAGAACAGGAATGAAATTTAAAATAATATCTGTGAGTCCATAAGCTATAAATGAGTAAATAAATACTTAGAAGCAAAAGAAAGTCTTCTTACAGTAAGATGCCAACCAGTAGATGTGCAAAGTGTGGTAGAATTGAAGTTTTCATAGTTAAGATGGGTTTGGCTAAAAATTATCAAAGGATACTAAATGTATGGGGACTGTTTGATGAAGAGCGATGTATTTGCATGATCTTAAAGTACCTCCCCACTGATTGCTTATTAGTTGCAATATGAAATACATGCATTGTTTCTCTCTAGAGAAATCAAATAACACCTTGATTGAAAATGAAAGTCGCTGAATCGTGTCTGACTCTTTACAGTCCGTGGAATTCTCCAGGCCAGAATACTGGAGTGGGTAGCCGTTCCCTTCTCCAGGGGATCTTCGCAACCCAGGGATCGAACCCAGGTTTCTCACATTGCAGGGAGATTCTTTACCAGCTGAGCCACCAGGGAAGCCCTTGATTGGCTCATCAGAATTAACATCAGCAGTGAGGGGCACCACGTATCTCCTAATGATACCTTGAGAAGGATGAAAAGTCCCTCATATGGTGCTTTAGCCTGAATTCTAATAAGGGAGCATCAGACAAACCCAAACTTGTTTATTAAAAAAACAACTGCCCTATATTCTTCAAAAAATGTCCATTTATAAAATACAAAGAAAGGCTAAGGAGAGTAAAGAGATGTTTAACTAAATGCTGTACATGATCTTAGACTGACTCTTGAAACAAAGGAAAAAAAATAATGCTAAAAAAGAACATCATTGAGGTACTTGACAAATTGGAATGTGGATGGTGTATTAAAGCATTGCATCAATTTTTATCTTCTGAATTTGATAATCATGCTTTAGTTCCATAATAGGCCATCCTTGTTCTAATAATTACAAGCTGAAATATTAAGGACTAAAGGGCCATGGTAAACTACATTCAAGGGGTTGAGAGAAAATATGCAAAGGGAGAGAAAATAATAAAACCTGTGGCAAAATGTTAAAAATTGATGATTTTGTATAAAAATATGTTTTATTATTCTTCAGCTTTTCTAATTCTTCTACATTTCATTAAGATGTGAGTTTTAAATTTTATTCAAATTGATGGGCTGCCATTTTTTCTTCTGCTTTTTCCCCTTTTTACCTTATGAAATATTTTTAAAACACAGAGAAGTACAGGGATTTAACCTATATTTTACCTAACTAACCAGAATATTTTTTTCACCCTTGTTTTAGAGGGTTTTTTAATGTGAATTTACATATATTAAGTCATCTGTATATATATGTACTCTCCAGTTTAGTTTCTCTCCCTCCTCAAAAGTATCCACTACCCAGAAGTAAGTGTGTTTCCTTCCTGTGCATATTTTTAAACTTTTACTACATATATTTGTATATAGTCATTAAAAATAATAATATTGTTAGTATGCCCCTTAAAATAAGCATTATCAAATGCTGTGTATCCAGTTGCACCTTATATTTGCACTTAGCATTATGCTTTCCACACTTGTCTGTTTTTAAATGTACTACATCTTTATTCATTTTAAATGGTGTATTCACTGAATGCTTATACCTGTTCATAGACTTTGACATTCTTTCCGTATATTTTCTATTTTAAACATTCTGCAGAAAACATCCTTAAGCATTTACTGTGCACGTAAATAAAGAGTTTCTCTCGGTAAGGTCTTGGAATGGAATTGCTAGATCTGGATTGTCAACATCTTGATGATCCTATTGGCAGGCAGTGTTTACCACTGTTATGTACTGGGCATGGGCACTGTTCTAAGTGCCTCATATGTATTAATTTAGTTAATCCTCAAAACAATAGGTAGACACTGTTATTATCTACATTTTACAGATGAAGGAAACTGAACTCTAGGTCCCAATCCAATAAGTAGAAGGGGTCAGAGCTCTGATTCAGCTGATGTATGTTCTTAGCGATGGGGCTTCCCTGATGGCTTCCCTGCCTGCAGTGAGGGAGAAGCAAATACACAATACACAAGCCGTGCTCAGCAGAACACGAACACCTCCCCTGGATATTGACATTTTTCTCCAAAGTAGTTTTACCAGCTTTCACTCTCAACAGCTAAAAGAAGTTTTTTGGTTTTTTTTTTTTTTTTTGGAGTTCTTAATTTATGAAATTAAAAAGCAACTCATCCATTACGTTTGTTTGGAATGTTTTTAGATCTCTAAAATCTGCACGTCTGAAAAGCACTTCCTTACATGACACTGTTTAGAGGAACATGCTTTATAGAATGTTAAGGCTGGAATCACCACTTCCTTACTTGACACTGTTTAGAAGAACATGCTTTTATAGGATTATAAGGCTGGGATCTTGGCCTTTAAAAGGCCCAGCTATAGGAAGTTTTCTTGAATTCATCTGGATCCAAACTCTTCTATCAACCACCCAGGCGTGAAATCTCAGTAACCTTTGCTCCCTCTCGTCTCTCCCTTACCTCTTCAGCTCTTCTCACCACAGTTGCTTATCCTGTGCCTGTATCTCATTCAGCCAATACACTCACCCACTGTGAAATCTCTCATCTGTCCCCTTCTAGTCCCATAGGCTAGTTCAGGTTCTTAACACATCTTTCTTGGCACACTTATAAAAAACTTACAGTGCTCTTTTCCTCCCGAATCTCCCAGAAGTAACACATTCTATACACTACTACGAGAGTGATCTTCTTAATACAATTATTGTATTATTCCTCTGGTCATTAAACCTTGTATTAAACCTTCTGTAGTGTCTTATTGTGTACCAAATTAAATGTAAAATCATCTAATGCTGTTCTCCATAATCTTACTTTCAAACAGTTTAGCATCCTATTCCCTATTACTGCTCTTATGTTCTGTAGAGCATAAGTGGTCCTAGGGTGGAACTGAAGAATTTGAGTTTCTATCAAGTTTTCAAGTGAAGCTGATACTCCAAGTGCAGTCTGGGTATCACACTCAGAACATTACTCCAGCTGATCTGTAGGACCTGACATGAGGTTTTATAAATGAGATGCTCATTGGCTATATGCTGAACAGAATTAAATCTCTTTTTTAAAGCCTAGAAAAACTGATTTTCCAAAGATCACGGGAATTAAGCATTCAAATCATAAGAAATGATTACTTTTGAAAATTTTAAACTTACAAAAAGTAGCAAGAATACAGTGATTCTTTACATCTTTTCTTTGTTTTGCCGGTAGTTTACATTTTGTTACATTTGCATACGCTATATGTTTGTAGTTTTGCATGAGTGAATAAATGTATGTATGTTGCACTATATGTAATGTCCTTTCCTTGAACTATTTGCTTGTCCCTGCTGTACTATCAGGAATATGATTTTACAGAATTCTCAGATAGATGCAGGCTTTGTTACTCTGATTTGGGGGATGGGCAACCTTTGGGGATAGGGGAGTTATTTCTGAGCCTGTTTCCTTATCTTTAAGATCTGAATATAATAAATAAATTAGGTACAACAATTTAAGTAATATATATATAGATTACCAATTACAGACTTCTGAACATAGCAAGCATTCAGCAAATATGACCATTTTGCAGATTATCAAAGGAGTTATTTACATGTGTAGGTAAATAATTTATTAACAAGTTTGTTAATATGCTAAGTATATTGTACTAGATGGAAGCACTTTTAAGGGCAGGAAGTGTATCTTCTACCAATAAAAAATTGGCAATAGATCTTTTAAAAATAAATGGACAATATAAATATATATGTATGCATATATGCATAATAGCATATACTATATTTAAGGCAAAGTCAGTTATGCCTCCATTACATATAAATCCAGAAATTAGGAATCATAGTTTTATAATACATATACCAGAGAATTGATGAATGCATGTGTTATTTGCTGTTAGAATGTGCTTGGTCAGCCTGTTTTTAGCTTTTATGCTTGTAACAAGTAATGAAAACATTGGCTTTCCACAGTCAACCAAATATTTGTTTTGCTGCTACTTACTCATTACTGTAGACTAAATAATTTTTCTTGCCTTTAGCAGCAAAAATATGATTTTATTCCAAGCTTTGGATACTTCAGCTTTAATTTTATTCCTGTATATATAATGCCACATGTGTGCTCCTATAATAAAATTGCAAATACTTTATCTTCTGTCGTATAATAAAGGATTGTACTCAGGTACACAGAAATGATTCCAGAAGAAAAAGATAATGCTTTATCTGCTAAAAATGAAAGGAGGAAAAAGCCTCCTGGCATGGAACAAAGAAATATAACTCTTCTAAAGAAAAAAGCAGACATTGAAACTCTTAAATGTTTAAAACAGGGCATCCTGTGTGCTTTTCAATAAAAACTGGTGATAGCTGTGGTAAAATGTTTCATCAGTATGCTTGTACTCCTAGGTCAAAAAAAAAAAAAAAAAGATGGAGACAAGAGAGAACAATGAAGTTAATGAATAAAACAAATGTTCTCCTAGATCATGGCCCTAGTTGTGTCTTACTAAGGAAGAATATAAGGATCATATAAAATAAATTTCTTTTCAATTTATTTTTATAAAGAAATTATCAAAATATTCATATGAGGCAAAACATTTTATAATTAACATTCAAATGGTGGAAGCTTATTTTCACAATCTGCAAAGAAGTTCATTTCCTTTCAGAGTCAAGGTTAGCTAACATCCAGTGCTTTCCCCTATTTTACCACTTAGAGCATGGGAGTGTAATTATTTCTTTATTTGCTAGTATATATCAATGTACAGTGAATTTCTTAAAAGCACAACCCATTTGATAATACTTCATTTATTTAGCAAATATGTATTGAGTGTGTACTATGTGCCAGACACTCTTTTTGGACACCTTGGATACACCAGGTAACAAAATGAAGACCTGTGGAGTCCTTTTAAAATGGATAAATAGGTCAAATCATCACACTGTACACCCTAAGTATCTTACAGTTTTGTCAGTTACACCTTAATAAAACTGGGGTTGGGGGAAGCAGAAAAAGACCTCTGCCCTTGTGGACCTTACCGTCTACACACATTTGCAAAGTTACTGGTACATACATAGTGGATTTCCCATCACAGTAATAAGATGTCCACACCAACTCTAAGCATTATATCTTCATAAAATAGCATCCAAGGTAAGAATGAAGGGAAAATGTAAAAGGCCTTTCTTATCTTGGACCTTTCTCTTTATGGGAAAGACAATCTTTCCCAGAATCCCCTGCCAGATGTCCCTTTGCATACCATTGGTCAAAACTAGACCCATAGGACTAATCACTGCCAAAGAGGAGTGAGATTTTTTACTATAAACAACGAGAAGAAAACGTGTATCACCACAGCTACCAACTCACCTGTATCTGTGCAATTTGCTTGCCTGTTGCCCTGTAGCTGTTCATACTCCAGACCAACTCCTCCACTTCTGCACTAGATCCTGCAGCCTCTTCAGTTCAGCTGCTCAGTTATGTCCTTCTCTTTGCAACCCCATGGACTCTAGCACGCCAGGCTTCCATGTCCATCACCAACTCACAGAGCTTGCTCAAACTCATGTCCATCCAGTCGGTGATCCATCCAGCCATCTCATCCTCTGTTGTACCCTTCTCTTCCTGCCTTCAATGTTTACCAGCATCAGGATATTTTACAGCAAGTCAGTTCTTCGCATCAGGTGACTAAAGTATTGGAGCTTCAGCTTCAGCATCAGTCCTTCCGACGAATATTCAGGACTGATTTCCTTTAGGACTGGCTGGTTTAATCTCCTTGCTGTTCAAAGGACTCTCAAGGGTCTTCTCCAACACCACAGTTCAAAAACATCAGTTCTTTGGTGCTCAGCTTTCTTTATGGTCCAACCCTCACATCCATACATGATTATTGGAAAAACCATAGCTTTGACTAGATGGATCTTTGTCAGCAAAGTAATGTCTCTGCTTTTTAATATGCTGTCTAGGTTGGTCATAGCTTTTCTTCCAGGAGCAAGTGTCCTTTAATTTCATGGCAGCAATCACCATCTGCAGTGATTTAGGAGCCCAAGAAAATAGTCTGTTACTGTTTCCATTGTTTCCCCATCTACTTGCCATGAAGTGATGAGACTGAATGCCATAATGTTAGTTTTTTGAATGTTGAGTTTTAAGCCAACTTTTTCACTCTCCTCTTTCACTTTCATCAAGAGGCTCTTTAGTTGCTCTTCGCTTTCTGCTATAAGGGTGGTGTTATCTGCATATCTGAGGATATTGATATTTCTTCCAGCAATCTTGATTCCAGCTTGTGCTTCATCCAGTCAGGTATTTTGCATGATGTACTCTTCATGTAAGTCAAATAAGCAAGGTGACAATATACAGCCTTGACGTACCCCTTTCCCACTTTGGAACTAGTCCATTGTTCTTTGTCCAGTTTTAACTGTTGTTTCTTTAGCTGCATACAGATTTCTCAGGAGGCAGGTAATACGAGAGTATTCTCATCTCTTTAAGAATTTTCCAATTGTTGTGATCCATGCAGTCAAAGGCTAGCATAATCAGTAAAGCAGAAGTAGATGTTTTTCTGGAATTCTCTTGCTTTTTCTGTTCTCCAATGGATGTTGGCAATTTCATCTCTGGTTCCTCTGCCTTTTATAAATCCAGCTTGAATATCTGGAAGTTCTTGGCTTACATACTATTGAAGCCTGTCTTGGAGAATTTTGAGCATTACTTCACTAGCATGTGAGATGAGTGGAACTGTGCAGTAGTTTGAGCATTCTTTGGCATTGCATACTTTGGGATTGGAATGAAAGCTGACCTTTTCCTGTGGCCACTGCTGAGTTTTGCAAATTTATTGGCATATTGTGTGCAGCACTTTCATAGCATCATCTTTCAGGATTTGAAATAGCTCAACTGGAATTTTATCACCTCCACTAGCTTTGTTCGTAAGGATGCTTCTTAAGGCTCAGTTGACTTCGCATGCCAGGATGTCTGGCTCTAGGTCTGTGACCATACCATCCTGGTTATCTGGCTCATTGAGATCTTTTTTGTATAGTTCTTCTGTGTATTTTTGCCACCTATTCTTAATATCTTCTGTTTCTGTTAGGTTCATACTGTTTCTGTCCTTTATTGTGCCCATCTTTGCATGAAATGTTCCCTTGGTATCTCTGATTTTCTTGAAGAGATCTCTAGTCTTTCCCATTCTATTGTTTTCCTCTGTTTCTTTGCATTGATCTCTTAGGAAGGCTTTGTTATCTCTCCTTGCTATTCTTTGGAACTCTGCATTCAGATGGATATATCTTTCCTTTTCTCCTTTGCCTTTTGCTCCTCTTCTTTTCTCAGCTATTTGTAAGGCCTCCTCAGACAACCGTTTTGCCTTTTTGCATTTCTTCCTCTTAGAGATGATTTTGACCACTGCCTCCTATGCAGTGTTACAAACCTTCATCCATAGTTCTTCAAGCACTCTATCAGTTCTACCTCTTAAGCGTGCTATCTATCAGACCTACCTCTTACCCAGAGCTACCTCTTGCCCACTTACAGATACACTCCAACAGTTCTCTTCTTTCTGTCCTGCACCCTCTTTACTGGATCATTTACCACCAGCATGAAAATGTGCAGTATTTTCCCCATTTAAAAAACAAACAAAAACTCTTTTGTCCCCATAGTTCCCTCTAGCTAATGCTCTTTAGCTCTGTTCCTCTTTCCAGAAAAACTCCATGGAAGACTGTCTATGCTTGCCATCTCCAATTCCTCTGCTGCCATTCCCCCTTAAACTTACTTCATTCTTGCAAGTCAGCTGCTCAGCCCTCTTCTTAAGTGATCTGTCAGCAGCATTTTGCACTGTTGATCACTTCCCCTTCTTTTAGTCACCTTCTTTACTTAGCCTTCAATTTCTTCTCTGTTCTAGCCTTACTTTGCTGTAAGTCTCATGGATTTAAATATCATCTATATGCTTATAATTTGAAAAGTATTTAGTAGTATGCATCTTAAGTTTAGCATGTCCCAAATTGAACCTCTAATCTTATATCCCAAACCTACTCCTCTTGAAATCTTCCCTATATCAGTTAATTTTAGAATCATCTTTAACTTCTCTCATTCTTTTATACCTTCCATCTGGTCAGCAAATCTAGGATATGTAATCTGACCACTTTCACTGTTACCACCTTGGTGGGAGCCACAGTCATCTCCTACGTAAATTAGTACAGTTGTTTTTTAACTGCTCTCTGCTTTTGAAAGTCTGTTTTCAACATGGTTACCAGAATGGTCTTTTCAAAGTGTAAGGCAGATCTTATCACTCATTTTTTTTAGAACCTACCAATGGATTTTTTGAAAGCCAAAGCATCAGTGTTTGCCTACGAAGGTCTGCCTGATCTGTTCCCCCATCTCCTTTTACCTGTCTCACTTCCCCTACTTGGAGTTCCCACTCCTTCATTCTGTTCTAGGCATGGCAGCCTCTTTGTTGATCTGAGTTCATGCTGGGCATTGTTTCCTGCCCCGGGGCCATTGTATGGGCTCATACCTGGTCTTGACTGCAGTTCCTCCAGGCTTCCAATGACTCATCCCCTTACCTATCAGATCATACTCTCACTGGGACCCTCTTAGACCACCTTTGCTTGGCACTCCCTAACTGCTCTTCCCTACTTCTTTCTTCTCTGTACTATCTTACCACTTTCTGATAGACTATATGTTTTGCTTATTATTGATTTCTATCTTCCCCACCAGAATTTTTGTCTGTTTTCCTTACTATTTTCCTAACACTTAGAACAATGTTTGGTTTGTGGTAGGCCTTCAAAAAGCTATGACAAACCTATATACTGTATTCAAAAGCAGAGACATCAGTTTGCCAGCAAAGGTCCATATTTGAGTCAAAGCTATGGTTTTTCCAGTAGTCATATATGGATGTGAGAGTTGGACCATAAAGGAGGCTGAGCACTGAAGAATAATGCTTTTGAACTGTGGTGCTGGAGAAAACTCTTGAGAGTCCCTTGGACAACAAGGAGATCAAACAAGTCAATCCTAAAGGAAATCAACCCTGAATATTCTCGGGAGGACTGATGCTGAAGCTAAAGCTCCAGTGCTTTGGCCACCTGATGTCAAGAGCTGGCTCCTTGGAAAAGACCTGGTGCTTGGAAACATTGAAGGCAGGAGGAGAAGGGAGTAAACAGGATGAGATAGTTGGATGTCATCATCAACTCAATGGACATGAGTTTGATCAAACTCCGGGAGACAGTGAAGGACAGGGAAGCCTGGCCTGCTGCAGTCTATAGGGTCACAAATAGTTGAACACAACTGAGCTACTGAACAACAACAACAGATATTCAAAAAACGATATTTGGATAAAGAAAGATGAACTAATTGGCTTAAAGAGTCATGATTTGTCCTCCATTACTAAGCATTCTATTGCCCAAAACAGGTCCAGATTTTGTTAGCAAAAAAAAAAAGTAGGCTTATTATTTGGACAATCAGCTGTATCTAACATAAGCCTTAGTGGCTTATGTTATGATTCCTTGGTGGCTCAGAGGTTAAAGCATCTGCCTGTAATGCAGGAGACCTGGGTTCGATCCCTGGGTTGGGAACATCCCCTGGAGAAGGAAATGGCAACCCACTCCAGTATTCTTGCCTGGAGAATGCCATGGACGCAGGAGCCTGGTGGGCTACAGTCCACAGGGTCGTAAAGAGTCGGACACGACTGAGCGACTTCACATTCACATTCACATTCAACATAAGCCTGTACTTGTGAATAATTTAGTGCCCTTTTCCTTTTCTGCTCCACCTTAGAGCTTCCCCATTGGCTCAGATGGTAAAGCATCTGCCTACAACGCAGGAGACCTGGGTTCGATCCTTGGGTTGGGAAGATCTCCTGGAGAAGGAAATGGCAACCCACTCCAGTATTCTTGCCTGGAAAATCCCATGGACGGAGGAACCTAGTAGGCTACAGTCCATGGGGTCGCAAAGAGTCGGACACGACTGAGTGACATTTACTTTAACACTTCCCTGGTGGCTCAGACAGTAAAGCACCTGCCTACAATGTGGGAGACCTGGGTTCGATCCCTGGGTTGGGAAGATCCTCTGGAGAAAGAAATGGCAACCCACTCCAGTACTCTTGCCTGGAAAATCCCATGGACGGAGGAGCCTGGTAGGCTACAGTCTATGGGGTCGCGAAGAGTCGGACACGACTGAGCAACTTCACTTTATCTCTTACAAGAACCCAAGAGGAAGGTGGGACAGGTTGGCACAAGGAAATTATGGTTCAGATAAGTTAACCTGTTTTTCCCCGAGAGCACCGACACACTGGTAGAACCTAAACTACCTGGCAGCAACTGCAGTCCTCTTTCCATGGTTCAGTTCATTCTCTCAACGTGTCCGACTCTGACCCCATGGACTGCAGAACGCCAGGCCTCCCTCTCCATCACCAACTCCCAGAGTTTACTCAAATTCATGTCCATTGAGTCAGTGATGCCATCCAACCATCTCATCCTCTGTCAACCCCTTCTCATCCTGCCTTCAATCTTTCCCAGCATCAAGGTCTTACCAGTGAGTCAGCTCTTCATATCAGGTAGCCAGAGAATTGGAGTTTCAGCTTCAGCATCACTCCTTCCAATGGATATTCAGGACTGATTTCCTTTAGGATTGACTTGTTTGAACTCCTTGCTGTCCAGGGACTCTCAAGAGTCTTCTCCAACACCACAGTTTAAAAGCATCAATTCGGCACTCAGCTTTCTTTATAGTCCAACTCTCACATCCATATGTGACTACTAGAAAAACCATAGCTTTGACTAGAGGGACTTTTGTTGGCAAAATAATGTCTCTGCTTTTTAATATGCTGTCTAGGTTGGTCGGAGCTTTTCTTCCAAGGAGCAAGTGTCTTTTAATTTCATGGCTTCAGTCACCATCTGCAGTGATTTTGGAGCCCAAAAAAATAAAGTCTGTCACTGTTTCCACTGTTTTCCCATCTATTTGCCCTGAAGTGATGGGACCAGATGCCATGATCTTTGTTTTTTCAATGTTGAGTTTTAAGCCAACTTTTTCACTCTTCTCTTTCACTTTCATCAAGAGGCTCATTAGTTATTCACTTTCTGCCATAAAGGTGGTGTCATCTACATATCTAAGGTTATTGATATTTCTCCTGGCAGTCTTGATTCCAGCTTGTGCTTCATCCAGTCAGGTATTTTTCATGCTGTACTCTTCATATAAGTTAAATAAGCAGGGTGACAATATACAGCTTTGACATACTCCTTTCCTGATTTGGAACCAGTCCATTGTTCCATGTCCAGTTCTAACTTGCTTCTTGACCTGCATACAGATTTCTGTGGGGGCAGGTAAGGTGGTCTGGTATTCCCATCTCTTTTAAGAATTTTCTGCAGTTTGTTGTGATCCATACAGTCAAAGGCTTTGGCTTAGTCAATAAAGCAGAGATAGATGTTTTTTTTCTGGAACTCTCTTGCTTTTTCGATGATCCAGCGGATGTTGGCAATTTCACCTCTGGTCCGTCTGCCTTTTCTAAATCCAGCTTGAACACCTGGAAGTTCATGGTTCACGTACTGTTGAAGCCTGTCTTGGAGAATTTTAAGCATTAGTGCAATTGTGCCATAGTATGAACATTCTTTGGCATTGCTTTTCTTTGGGATTAGAATGAAAACTGACCTTTTCCAGTCCTGTGGCCACTGCTGAGTTTTCCAAATTTGCTGGCATATTGAGGGCAGCACTTTCACAGCATCATATTTTAGGATTTGAAATAGCTCAACTGTAACTCCATTGCCTCCACTAGCTTTGTTCATAGTGATGCTTCCTAGGGCCCACTTCGCATTCCAGTATATCTAGCTCTAGGGTGATCACACCATCAGGATTATCTGGGTCATGAAGATCTTTTTTGTATAGTTGTTCTGTGTATTCTTGCTACCTCTTCTCAATATCTTCTGCTTCTGTAGGTCCGTACCATTTCTGTCCTTTATTGTGGCCATCTTTGAATGAAATAAATGGTCCCTTGGTATCTCCAATTTTCTTGAAGAGATCTCTAGTCTTCCCCATTCTGTTGTTTTCCTCTATTTCTTTGCATTGATCACTTAGGAAGGCTTTCTTATCTCTCTTTGCTATTCTTTGGAACTCTGCATTCAGATGGATATATCTTTCCTTTTTTCCTTTGCCTTTTGCTTCTCTTCTTTTCTCAGCTATTTGTAAGGCCTCTTCAGACAACCATTTTGCCTTATTGCATTTCTTTTTCTTGGGGATGGTCTTGATTCCTGTCTCCTGTACAATGTCATGAACCTCTATCCATAGTTCTTCAGGCACTCTGTCTATCATATGTAATCCCTTGAATCTATTTCTCACTTCCACTGTATAATCGTAAGAGTCAATGTCTAGTATGGTATTTTGTGGAATAATGTGTCACCCTTCATGCAAGCCAAGAGAGCCTTGACCTTCAGAAGAGTGGTTATGAGTCTACCTTTTCCTTTGCCTATTGTCTCAAAATGGAAAAAACAAGAATACTGAATATTTAATATGAGCCTATTCTGTATTTAGGATTAAAGGACTTTTGTAGTAATTTGTACATTGGTTACTGATTATCTTATTTACTGCCAGTGTGTACTTTTTACATAACAGTATGCGGAATATGCTTTGCTCTCAGATACCTCCATATTTTGCCCACCTCCTTCCCTTCACTTCCCCATGAGAAATCATCTGTTTCAGCAAAGATTGTTATTTTTAACCAGTCAAGTAAGGTGAACAGGCATAATTGTCACCTTTTTTTGTTAGATAGTAGAGGAAAAGGTATTTGTAAACTTTTTCACCTAGAAGGAATTATTTACAGTATTCCAATGTGTCATGATACTAGTAGACTAGCTATGTGTATGTGCATACATATATACCATAAGTGTGTACATGTTACATAATGTATAACACAGAATAAGTGCACATAATAAAATATCTAACACTAAAGCTATCCTGAATGTGATTTATTCCCTCTTTGACATTTCAAAATGTATTTCTGAATTTTGTAACTCCTTTTGGTGGACATCAGGGCCATTATCCATTATTATCATTGCATGGTGATTAAGCATGTCCAGTTTTACAAAACTTGTGGTGAATAGAGTGATGGACATTTAGGTTTACTATTCAGTGAAGAAGACACAGTGAATGCCCTGAAGTTCTAACATGAGATTACAGGATGGAGCAGATGAAAGCATTCTCTTGGTCTGGAACTTGAAAATGTGCTGGGTTTAAGAAAGATGCTTATTGTGAATTCCATGGCAGTTCATTAGTGAGCTTTCACTCCCAAGGGCCCAGGTTCGATCCCTGATCAGGGAACTAAGATTCCACAAGCTATGCAGTGCAGCAAAAAAAAAAAAAAAAAGGATACTTATTATTAAAACTGCTATTTCTATTTGCTCTTATTAGCATTTACAGTTATAAAACTTACTTGTTTCAGATTTTTCTTCCTTCCTAAAATTAGACAGGAAATTTCTTTTCCCTCTGATTTTTATATTGGCATCATAGGTCTGTAGTTTTTGATTGGCATGATAAGTAGTCAGGCCTCTCAACTGACTAGGACTTGGCATTCTTATCTTTACTATTGTCATGCTTTATCTGCTGCAATAAACAGTAAAAGGACTAAACAGTCTTGCATGAGCTAGAACTCAGTTCAGTTCTAGTATGCTTATCTGTGTGGCCAGGTGTTATTTCCTTTAGATTAATATTTTTCATCTCAGCCTTTTAGTGCCTTATTGTATACACCGACCATTTATTTGACTTTCTTTGATTCTTTGTTTTCTAAAAACTAAAAACATTTTTTTTTAATATCAGAAAACTGTGATAATCCATTTCAACCATTTTTTCATATATCATCTTCTGCTACTTCCAAAAAAGGAAACATTCCCTCCAGCCAGCAACTGTTCCACCTTTTCTCATCAGTAGGGCTGGCACCAGTTCAAGTTCTGTCAACACTGTTCCATCAGATAAAGCTGCTGGTAACATAAAGGGTGAGAGGGGGTGGTATGAATGCACATGATTCAAGCACCAAAGAGCAGGTTAATGCATTCTCATTGCTCCCATATTAGCCTGAGTGCCTGTGCTCTTGCTTGAAGCCTTAGAGCTGAGAGTGACACTTGCCCATGCACATATCAGCATCTGTCTGGTAATAGTTGAGTCATTTGGATAAGAACTCATGTTTTTGGGTTTTCATTGACAAAATGGTTAATAATTAAGCTTTTGTACAAGATCTTTGTATAAACATCATTTTTAATAAGCTAAAAGCCTAATCAGAATATAAGCAGTATGTCTGCAATCTGTTATCATCTGTACTGTTTCACTCGTTATTAACAGAACTGGATAAGCTTCACTTTTAGAACATGTTATGCATCATGGAAAGTTTCATTTCATCCAACAAAATGATGATCTTCTAAAAAGCAAGGAAAGAAGTGTCAGACAGAGTTATTCCCTATGGGCCTCTTCTCTTTGTGGAAGAAAATCTGGCATTACATGTAAAGTTTTTTTTGGATTCAGGAAAAGGCTTTGGAGAGAGCCTTATAAAGCTATCACTGTGTGCCAAGGGATAGCCCTCCTTCTGAACATTACCAGTCAACCATGCTGAATCACAGTCTAGTTACGTGATCAGTTTAGTTGTGTAGAGTCAGAAAGGATTTAATCAAGCTCTCCAATCTCTGTATTCTGTCCGTTTTGTATGGTCCTTGCCAGTTCTGCTAAGTACTCAGGGATGCACAGAGAGCTTCCAGGCAATTGCACCACCTTTCTGACGTGCTTCATCTTTACCCTACTGCCCTATGCCACTTGTGAGTCTCTCAAGATTTTTTTATCCTGTAAGCCTAAGTCTTATGCTAGAGGCAGGCCTGAACAGTAGGTTAGAGGTTAGAGGAGGGGTTTTCAAACTGTAGTTGATAATTCACTGAGGGGGGGGGGGGAGAGGATGAAATCAATAGTGTGTCTTAATCAACATTTTGATTTAATGGAATGGTATGAACAAGAAAACATCAGAGTGCATCACATGTAGTAAGGGTAAATAGTGTTTTATGAAATTTTTATTTTTTTCATTATAGTAACAATATGAAATTGCCTTTTTTGTGGGTAAAACAATAGAATACCAGTGATTTCATATGGTTCAGCCTTATACATACAGTTTTATATGTTAGTTATGTATACCAAACATGTGTGTAGAATTAAGGTGAAAAACTTATTTCCTGTGCTAAGTCACAGTCTAAAAAGTTCATCATCAGTGCATTAGACTAAATGTCTAATAGTGCTGTGCTAAACCAGGAAAAATAAAACCCCACAAAATTCTTTCCCCCTGTTCTAAAATAGCTAACCTCTGCTGGGTAGAACAAGACTATTCATGAGAAACAGATATTTTATAATTAATAGACAATTTAATAATTAATAGTCATAATTAAACAGTATTCACAATTAATAGACATTTGAAGTGCTAAATTCGGTGTGCAGATGAGCTGGTTTTAGAAAAGGCAGAGGAACCAGAGATCAAATTGCCAATATCCACTGGATCATTGAAAAAGCAAGAGAGTTCCAGAAAAACATCTATTTCTGCTTTATTGACTATGCCAAAGCCTTGACTGTGTGGATCACTATAAACTGTGGAAAATTCTGAAAGAGATGGGAATACCAGACCACTTGACCTGTCTCTTGAGAAACCTGTATGCAGGTCAGGAAGCAACAGTTAGAACTGGACATGGAACAACAGACTGGTTCCAAATAGGAAAAGGAGTACGTCAAGGCTGTATATTGTCACCCTGCTTATTTAACTTATATGCAGAGTACATCATGAGAAACGCTGGGCTGCAAGAAGCACAAGCTGGAATTAAGATTGCCAGGAGACATATAAATAACCTCAGATATGCAGATGACACCACCCTTCTGGCAGAAAGTGAAGAGGAATTAAAAAGCCTCTTGATGAAAGTGAAAGAGGAGAGTGAAAAAGTTGGCTTAAAGCTCAACATTCAGAAAACGAAGATCATGGCGTCTAGTCCCATCACTTCATGGGAAATAGATGGGCAAACAGTGGAAACAGTGTCAGACTTTATTTTTGGGGGCTCCAAAATCACTGCAGATGTTGATTGCAGCCATGTCTTAAGGAAAGTTATGACCAACCTAAATAGCATGTTCAAAAGCAGAGACATTACTTTGCCAACAAAGGTCCGTCTAGTCAAGGCTATGGTTTTTCCAGTGGTCATGTATGGATGTGAGAGTTGGACTGTGAAGAAAGCTGAGCACCGAAGAATTGATGCCTTTGAACTGTGGTGTTGGGGAAGACTGTTGAGAGTCCCTTGGACTGCAAGGAGATCCAACCAGTCCATTCTAAAGGAGATCAGTCCTGGGTGTTCATTGGAAGGACTGATGTTGAAGCTGAAACTCCAGTACTTTGGCCATCTCATGAGAAGAGTTGACTCATTGGAAAAGACCCTGATGGTGGAAAGGAGTGGGGGCAGGAGGAGAAGGGGACGACAGAGGATGAGATGGCTGGATGGCATCACCAACTCGATGGATGTGAGTTTGGGTAAACTCCGGGAGTTGGTGATGGACAGGGAGGCCTAGCGTGCTGCAGTTCATGGTGTTGCAGAGAGTCGGACACGACTGAGCGACTGAACTGAACTATAAGATTTAGAGGCATTCAGAATAGTGAGAAATACTAAAATCAAGAAAAGGTTCCTCATTGAGAGAGAAAGGAAGAAATGGGTCTAACTGGACAAAAGGGCACATTCTTATAACATGTTTAATCTCTGTAACACAAGTTAAGTAGTTTAGTTTGATAATTTACAGAACCTTGAAGAAACATGAAGTAACCTCTATGAGAGAGAAATCATGAATAATATATAATTTTGATGAAATAAGATCAAAAAACAGTGTCACTTTGAAAACCCCTAACTCTAATGTGATCAACTCACTTTAGAGCTCATGGTACCTTACAAAATCACTTTAATTTTACCTAGTGGGTGTTTTGGTTTCTTTTTAAGATTTGATTTTTCTTTTAAGAAATTTGGGAAATGTAGAATTATAACTTCAGGGAAACTCATTATTTTACTTAGCAAATAAACAAATTAAGATTTCTGAAAATGAATGTGAAATCCATGACTTCAAGGATAATGATTTTAGAAACCGTTTTATTGTCTAGATACCTAGAGGTATTTTTAGAAAAAAAAAAAAAACATCATTTATCATGTGTCAATGAGGGATTAGTGTTTGCCTTTTTTTTCCTAAATGAAAAGAATTAGATTTAGATCTCAAAATACTGCCATATCCTCAAAACAGATCTGTTTTTGTACATTTCTCTTGCAAATTCCACCTCTTTTACTGCAGGTTTTAAGTCCACACCTTATGTCCTACCCTGACCATTTTAGCCACGATTTTTTCTGTTAGGCTATTTTAACAACCTGCTAACAGGCTGCCAACAGATCTCTGTTGCTAATCTCAGATCCTGCCAATACATTCTGTGTGTGGCTTTCTTAAACACAAACTTGATCATGTGTCAATCCCCTTCATAAAATTCTTTAATGGCATCTCATTTCCTACAGGATGAAATCCTTTGCATTCCATACGAGGACCCACATGGACTAAACTTTGCCTGCCACACTAGTCTCATCTCTCACTGTGGATTCTGTGCTCCACACAGGCTTAATGTTTCTGCAAAGCAACCTATTTTCCATCCAGCTTCCTCTTCCTGAAATGATTTCTATTTGTAGTGGATATTGCCTCCATACCCAAGTTGTTATTTCAGACCATTTCTCTAAGATGCCTTTTCTGATGTCTCCTTCATCACTTCCAGTGGTCCTCAAACTTTTCTGCACATTAGAAGCACCTGAAAATTCTAAAGCTCAGGAAGGGAGACCCAGTTTCAGTTTTTTTTTAAACTCCGCAGGTGTCTGATCAAGATGGTTTAAATATTCCTCCATATCTTCCTATAGTTTATTCTATTATTTTATTTATACTTTTAATTCTTTAAGCCACCTTAAAATTATTTTAATCTGTGATATACAGTGAGGATATAGGGTTTGTAGTTTTAACAGATGAAAGAGAGAGACTACCAGTTACCAGTATAGCATTTTTTCATAAATTTCTTCAAACATCACTGTAATTTTAGAACAGTTTCATCATGTCAAAAAGAAGATATATTCTTTACTGGCGACTGCAACAGCCTCAGCCTCCCCTCCCCCAAGCGTAGACAACCACTAATCTACTTTCTGTCTTTATAGACTTCTCTGTTAAAGATATTTCATTTGAATGGAGTCATATAATATGTGGCTTTTTGTGACTGGTTTCTTTCACTTATCATGTTTTCAAGGTTCATCTATATTGTGGGACATATCAACTAACTCATTCCTCTTTATGGTTTCAATTTTATGGCTAATCCACATTTTATTAATTTGTCAACTGAATGGACATTTTGGTCACTTATAAAGTATGAACACTTCCAATATATATGTTTTTAAAGTGTGTTTATGACTCACGTAGGTGCTACTGCATATTCATTCAGTAAGTACTGCATATAACATATGCCAAAATGTCTTAAAGAGAGAATGAAATATAAACAGCATTCTTACCTTTTTTTTTCACCTCTCAGTGAGTCATTTGTATTCTGGAAACCTCTCACTTTTACAGATTTTTGAGGCTACTAGATCAAGTGGGTAAATTAGCTGAATAACTGTTTTAGATAGAAGATACAGTGCATGCAAATACATAGAAATAAGAGAAAATATGGCACCTTTTCTTGTCTTGGAAGTTGTGTGTCTGAAATATAAAGTAGAAAGGAATTTTAGGCAGTCATTTTTATCTTGTCCCTTACTATGATAGTTTAATGCTTAGTGAGAGTAGAATATCTATACTCGTCTTCTTTCTCTCTCTCTCTACAAAAAACACATATATGTGTGTGTGTATATATGACATATATGTACATATGTATGCATATATGTGACACATATATACATATGTATATGTGTATATACATGAGGGCTTCCCAGGTGACTCAGTGGTAAAGAATCTGCCTGCCAAAGCAAGAGACACAGGAGACATAGGTTCCATCCCTGTGTTGGGAAGATCCCCTGGAGAAGGAAATGGCAACCCACTCCAGTATTCTTGTCTGGTAAATCCCATGGACAGAGGAGCCTGATGGGCTACAGTCCATGGGGTTGCAAAGAATCAGACACAACTTAGTGACTGAGCACCTATATAATATATGTATGTATGTATATATATATAATATGAACAGCTAAGAAGGAATATTAAATAAAATTTTATCCTATAAAAGTCTCTAATTTTTGTAAATTTATAGTTTTATTATTACAGTTTACCCTAGAATAACAAGGGTTTAAACTGTACAGTTCCATTTATTCATGATTTTTTCAGTGGCTGCATCCAGCATGTGACTGCTTGAATCTGTACAGATGGAACCATGGATATGGAGGACCAACTATAAAGTCGTACTCAGAATTTTAACTGTTGGGGGATTGGCACTCCTAACTGCCCACACTGTTCAAGGGTCAAGTTTACTATTTGGCAGTGTATGTTAGACGCTGTAGAATACTTTCTAGAATACTTTCCAGAAACCCCCTTATAGTTTGGACTTTTTTCAAATAACCCCAACTAAGAATTAGCGGCATTAATTTCCTACTTAACCACTCTTTTCTGGTTCATTTCTAAACATCTTGGTTGTAGTATTTTCTGTGATTTAAGGAGACAGACTGAGTCTGCTACAAGAAGACAGCATCAAAAATAAGGCCTTCGTACTTTCTCTTCCACAAAACCCATGGAGACGTCCCTTACACTTTCATTTCATATTGTGCTGAGTTCAAAATTAAGCAAATATATAAGAAAAATTATGTGTGTTCTTACCAATTTGGCTGTGGTTGAAAAGAAAATGGTTGTAATATTTATCCTACTACAGCCAAAGACTTTCCTAGTCTGTGGTATCTTGTGAAGATTCTGGGCAGACTACTGGGATAGAATCCAATCAACTTAATTTCTCAGAAATATTTCTCAAGATTAGCTTGTTTATTTTTCTATTATTCACACTCTCATTTTTCTAGGTATTTTAACAAGCATACCGCAGTAATTAATTTACTACCTTATATACTCTTAAGCCAATAGTAATTAATACTGAGTTTGCCATCTAATAAAATAGAGACAAAGCATTTGTGAGGTTGACTCAAGCCTTTACTTCAGTGAGTGACAAACTGGGAATAGAATGTAAAGTTGCTAACTCAAAATATTGAACCCAGTCCATTCAGTGTGTTGGCTTTCTTTTGTGACTAAGCCAGAGATTTTTTAAAAATTAATCAGTGAGAATGTGTCTGTAATTATGTTCTAATCCAAAATAAGAGGGTGAGAAATTTTCCACTTCACCAAGAAAAAAAGTGTAAGATTGCTTTGGTAACGATTTCAGTTTATGAAATTAATCAGACAAACAAACCAAAATAATCCTTATTCATTAAAGGATTAATTAATACCATTTGAAAACTTAGGTACTTTCTAAATCATTTTATTTCCTCCATTAAATATGTTTTTATACTGTAGAGTTCAGAGACTAACTTTGGTTGATAAACTACCTTGATGAGTGTTATATGTCCTAGGTTTCCTGATTGTTTTTTGACTGTGGGTACCATGTAAGAATTGTTCAGCGACACCAAGCCTAAGAGAGCACCTGAAGATTACAGCTCTCCATGGTTTGAGACAAAGAAGACTGGCTTTTCAGCCTACTCTGCTTTGACACACTACCATTTCCCACTCTCAATTATTTTCTTTAAGAATCCACTTTCCGCTGAAATATGACTTTCCTTTTTTTAAAAAATTTATTCATTAGAACAATATTTGTCAAATGCCTGAAAACATACAGGCACTGTTTTAGGCTCTAGACATAAATCGGCAAGTAAAGCAGAAAAGTCACTGCCCTCAGTGAACTCACAGGTTGTATCTAACTTTGGTGCCCTTTTCAGTTTGAGCTCACCAACATTCACTCATCACATACTTTTTCAGTTTTCTGCTTTTTCCAAAATGGTAGGTTTCCAAATGTAATGCCCTCATCTTTCTAGCGGCAGCTTCTTCCCTATTATATTTAAATGAGTTATTATGCACAAAGCACTTAAAATAAGTGGCACATGGAAAGCCCTATTTGCATAAGTGTCAGCTACAGGTCAAAGTTGTAGTTTTTCCAGTAGTCATGTACAGATGTGTGAGTTGGACCATAAAGAAGGCTGAGTGCCAAAGAATTGATAGTTTTGAACTGTGGTGTTAGAGAAGACTCTTGAGAGTCCTTTCAACTCTCAAACCAGTTGGAGAGTTGAAACTGGTCTCAGCTGAAAACCAGTCAATCCTAAAGGAAATCAACCCTCAGTATTCACTGGAAGGACTGACGCTGAAGCTGAAGCTCCATTGCTTTGGCCACCTGATGCAAAGAGCAATAATCCAAAACCAAGGATTATTTTGGTTTGTTTGTCTGATTAATTTCATAAACTGAAATCGTTACCAAAGCAATCTTACACTTTTCTTCTTGGTGAAGTGGAAAATTTCTCACCCTGAAATTTTCAAAAGACCCTGATGCTAGGTCTTTTGAAAGATTGAGGGCAGGAGGAGAAGGGGACGGCAGAGGATGAGACGGTTAGATAGCATCACTGACTCAATAGACATGAATTTGGCCAAACTCCAGGAAATAGTGAAAGACAGGGAAGCCTGGAGTGCTGCAGTTCATGGGGTTGCAAGGAGTCGGACACGACTTAGGGACTGAATAACAAAACAGATTGAATACAGGAGTTGTTCAGAAGGTAGGAGTAGCAAAGCGTTTTCCATCCTATCAGCATGCCAGCAGATACTGCCTATTCTTAAGCAAATTCAGGGGTGTGGGTAAGCCTCATAACAAGAATACTACCTGAACATTTAAATTTATAAAAATATAAACTGTTCTGATAATGCACATCACAAGGATTCTCTACATTTCTTCCAATTGTAAGTTTTATTGGTGCTTTGAAAAGATGATTTAATATACAAAAATATTTTTAGTCAAACAAGTATGTTAATAGAATGAAAAATGTTATATCTATTCCTTGCTTCTTCAACTGAGATTTAGTCATTTGAGGGGAACCATAACTATAAAGTAGCTTATAGGCATAAAATGTGGTATTCTGTATTCTCTGCCAAATAATAATACCTCATATTTATATAACGTGAATAGTTTACAAAATCCTGTCACATGCCTCATTACACTTAGTTCTATAACAGTCCTGAGAAGTAGATTAAACAAGTATTGTGTCCATTTTGCAAATGAAGAAACCAGTATTAAAGATACTTAGTAGTCACCCTAACTTAAATGGTAGATTTGAGGAGTCAGATCTTCTGTCCAATATTCTTTCCACTATAAAACTGCAAAGCATTGTTTCCTTTTAAAATGAAACAAAAGAAGCCACAAGCAATATGACCTGTTAGCTTGAAGCCAGAATCAGCAGACAGAGGACTGGCCTATAATTTCCAGCATTACCACTAAGATTGAATAAAATGACCCCCGTCCAACTCACCCTCTAACCCCAGGTTCCAGAAAGCATATTTGGACAGTCAACTTCAGGTGAAGCATAATTTGATCATCTTTTTTTCTACTCTCACTTCATTAAATGTACCTTGTTAGAACTATCATTAAAGATGGGGGTTGGGAAGAACAGATAAAATCTGAACCAGATTACAGAACAGTCTAGGCAGGTAAAAAAAAAATCTGAGACACTGAAGAGAGCCAGAAATCCCGAGTATGGTCCTTTCAAATAATGGCACATATTTTCACATTTAAATTAAATTATTCTGATAGATGTGGAAAATGTATTTTTCCAGGATATTTTTCAAAGTTTCTTTCTAAAATAATTAGGGAAAAATCCTATAAGATTTGGGGAGTCAGTTTCTCTTTGTCTCTTTCTCTCTCGTACCCACTTGCCCTTGCTCTCTTCATCCCTGAATTTGGGAAATGCATTGTTTTCCTTGATTTAGGGAAGTGTGGATGTCAGGAAACTTGGAATTGTAATTGTATCAACTAACTCAAACTAGTACTATAATAAGGAAATGCCTTTTAAAAAGCTTCTTAGAAATGAGTTCTAACAACTTAACAGCCTAGGGTGGTTCCGCACACTTCATTTCATTTTCTAAAAGGGTCAAAAACACTTGTGACCTGCGCGGTATAAATTGTGGCTTCCTCCTTGTGTCCCCTGAGGGAGTTCAAACTCCTTTTGTGATCAGATTTTTAACTTATTTTCTTTATGCCCCATTTTATTTACCCATTCTTCATTTTCCCAGAATATTACTCCTCTTCCTCATGTGTATCCTGCACCATGCTGCTTTCGTGCTTTGGCTGTGTTGTCTTTGCTACCTGCTGTGGTTAAATCTTATTACTCCTTTAAGGCCCAGGTCTGCTTCCACTTCCACCACCCAATTTTTCCCTCCTCTGCATAAATTTCATAATTACTTTATCAGGACCTCTCATATGTCATTTGCACCATCGCATAGTTGAAGAGTATGTCTTATCCATTTTCCAGCCTACAAGCTCTACAACATCACAACTGTCTGCTTTTCCCTCGCTCTCATGTGTAACAGTGCCCCCACCGTAACTGTCTGCCATATAACAGGCCAGCAAAAGCGTGGACCTTGAAGTCTAAGAGCCCTGATTTCAAATTCTTGCTCTATCATTTATTAGCCATATAACCATGGGCAAATTACTTAAACTCTCTGAACCTCTGTTTCTTCATATTTAAACTCTCTGAACCTCTGTTTCTTTGTACTTCAGCAGAAGTATGAGATGATCATACTCCTGTTGTTACAGCATAAATTTAAGTGAGAAAGCAGGCACAGAGTTATGAGTATCTCAGACAAGCTAGATCCTAAAAAGTGGAGATGGTGCTGGTGGTAGTCATGCTTGTATTTTAGCAGCCACTTTATTGTTTGTTTCCTCAGCCACATAGAGGACAGGAAGAAGACTCTGTCATACCACACATGAAATGATTTAAGGGCTATTTTGAACCAGTTTAGAAACTCTCATAATTAACTTGAAGAAAAGTACTTCATGAGTTTACTCCAAAATAATAGAATCCTCCTTTAAGTACTGTTAGCAATTATGTTATTCTGCACAGTTGAATTTGCTAGGGTAGTCATAGCCTCAGGAGATTTTAGATAGCAGTTATTTCTTTAGTATCCTCCTTGAGATCCAACAAGTCCATTCTGAAGGAGATCAGCCCTGGGATTTCTTTGGAAGGAATGATGCTAAAGCTGAAACTCCAGTACTTTGGCCACCTCATGCAAAGAGTTGACTCATTGGAAAAGACTCTGATGCTGGGAGGGATTGGGGGCAGGAGGAGAAGGGGACGACAGAGGATGAGATGGCTGGATGGCATCACCAACTCAATGGGCGTGAGTTTGAGCGAACTCCGGGAGTTGGTGATGGACAGGGAGGCCTGGCGAACTGTGATTCATGGGGTCACAAAGAGTCAGACATGACTGAGCGACTGAACTGACCTGAACTGATTGACTTTATGAAATCTTTTTATTTTTAAATATTCAGGGGTTTTTTTCCTTATTGATACAACACAGAATATGTATTAATAATTTGTAGGCTCCACATTCAGAATAACAGGGCAACATAGGGATGTTGTCAAAATGCCCATCAAATTACAAGAATTGTGTGTTGTACCATCTGGAGAAGTACAAAGTATGTTCTGTTGAGGGGTCTGGAGGCAACATCAGTCAACCATGTGCTAGTCCTGAGGTCCATATGAGGCAGAATAAGGTAAAAGTGAACAGGAGGACAGGCTATAGCTGACAGGTGGGAAGCTGGAGCCCCCAGAAGAGTAGTCATTTATGCCCGTCAGTAATTCTCAGTAACTATTTATATATTGTATTTGTTTCTTGTGATCATTATTAATAAGAATGGAGAAGCATCTGATGAAAAGCTTATCAGATAGTCATATAATTTAAAACTTTTATTAGTAAAATATAAGGCAATTAAGCCTAATTGAAATCAGTTTAACGTTTAGGGTTCTGAACCTGTCTTTACCAATCTATGTTCTCTTATCTCTTAATTTACTAGATAAGTTCATTTAACTTTACTTGAATTGATTTTTAGTATATGTGTTGTGGTCATTAATTTATGTGTTGTATAAGTTATTTCCAACATGCCTGCTACTTGAATTATAGACTCGAAAATCAATATACTCTCTCTAAAAAAAACAGACAAAATTTCTTATTTGGAAAGGAGTGAAACTTAAGCTTCCCACTCCAGTATTCTTGGGCTTTCCTGGTGGCTTAGATGGTAAAGAATCCACCTGCATGCGGGAGACCTGGGTTCTACCCCTGGGTTGGGAAGATCCCCTGGAAGAGGGCACAGCAACCCACTCCAGTATTCTTGCCTGGAGAATCCCCATGGACGGAAGAGCCTGGTGGGCTTCAGTCCATGGGATCGCAAAGAGTCAGACACAACTGAGTGACTAAACATACATGAGACTTTAAAAAACAAGTTTTTAAATGACTAAGAGTAGACTATATTTGGGGATTAAAAATTCCAGGAAGCTTCAAAAAGCAAAACGTGAATTTTCTGTATACCAACTATTTACAATAGCATTTACATTGTACTAATTTTTGTAAGAACCTGCTTGCCAATGCAGGAGACGTTAGAGATGCATGTTTCGTTCAATCCTTGGGTCAGGAAGATCCCCTGGAGAAGGGCATGGCAACCCACTCCAGTATTCTTGCCTGGAGAATCCCACAGACAGAAGAGCATGGCAGACTATAGTCTGTGGAGTTGCAAAGAGTCAGACACGATTGAAGCAACTTAGCACACAAAATGGTTTAGGTAATCTAGGAGAAGGCAATGGCACCCCACTCCAGTACTCTTGCCTGGAAAATCCCATGGGCGGAGGAGCCTGGTAGGCTGCAGTCCGTGGAGTTACTAAGAGTCGAACATGACTGAGCAACTTCACTTTCACTTTTCACTTTCATGCATTGGAGAAGGAAATGGCAACTCACTCTAGTGTTCTTGCCTAAAGAATCCCAGGGACGGGGGAGCCTAATGGGCTGCCGTCTGTGGGGTCGCACAGAGTCAGACACGACTGAAGCAACTTAGCAGCAGTAGCAGCAGCAGAGATAATTTAAAGGTTATGGGAGGATGTGCGTATTTATATGCAAATACTATATCATTTTATATAAGGAACTTGAGCATCCTTGGGTTTTACTCTGGATGTTGAGGGTCCTGGAACCAGTTCCCCACAGATACTGAGGACAGCTGTATATAATTGAAAGTGGTTATTAGACTATAATGAAATACATCTGCAGTGATTATGTGCTACAAAAAAAAAGTACACATAGCAATGTATAGAGAAAGGAAACAGCATTGGGTTATCAGAAAATCTGGTTTCTGATATTCTCAGCTTAGCACAGCCATTTAACCTCTCTGAACCTCAGTTTTCCCATCTGTAAAATAAGCAAGTTATTACTGTTTAAATTCTTAGTGTTGATATTTTGTGTTGTGATTCTGCACATATTCCTTTTGTACTAAATTTAAAAATTAAGATTTAATAGCTAGTAGAACATGAACACGGAGAAGACAATGGCACCCCACTCCAGTACTCTTGCCTGGAAAATCCCATGGATGGAGGAGCCTGGTGGGCTGCAGTCCATGGGGTCGCGAAGAGTCGGGCACGACTAAGCAACTTCACTTTCACTTTTCACTTTCATGCATTGGAGAAGGAAATAGCAACCCACTCCAGTGTTCTTGCCCAGGGACGGGGGAGCCTTGTAGGCTGCCGTCTCTGGGGTCACACAGAGTCAGACATGACTGAAGCGACTTAGCAGCAGCAGCAGAACATGAACATACAGACCCCTAGATATGAACTGTCATATGTTCACTAGTCACCCCTCCTGGAAGTGCCTAAATGGGGGAAAAAAGTAATATATATATATATATATTTATATAGTTATATTCCAAATGAAAATATAAAATACAATCTGAAAATGTGGATAAATTTAACTGTATTTAATGTGTTGCCTTTATATTTCTTAAATCATCTAATAGAAAAGCACACAGGAAGGTAGTCTATATTACTTTGGAGAATTATTTTAAGCTCCAAAATAACATGATGAAATGAGGCTAGTATGAACAACAGAAAGAAAAATGTTTTACATTTGTGTAAATGTAGACAATTCCACTTAACGTTCAATGTTGAGGCATACCTCAATGTGTAGTATTCAATATTCAAGTATATTATTTCACATAGTACCTAAATTATTTAATCACTTTTGAGTAATTTTCCTGAATTTCTAGAGGCTTATTTTGACCACCAGATGGAGCCAGCATTGTTTGATTTGTAAAATTTAAAATATACTGAAAATAAAAATTGATTAAATGAAATTAATAAGTTGTAGATTTCTTACGTCGGCACATAGTACAGAAAAAATTAAACTTTTAGCCCATTCTTTCCCTAAATTTCTGCCTAGTCTTCATAAATGTAGATACCTCCATTAAATAATTTCTTTATTGTGAATTAGTTTTTATATTAGCAGTTTCATTGGATAAACCAGTTTTCTTATCACCTTTTAAAGATATCATCTAAGCACTTTCAGTTATCTTTAAAACAAAATTAGTACAATAAATAAATATTGTGGATTATAATTATGGCTATATTACACATTAGCTCTCATTTTAATGTCACAGAATATTCCCAATGTTATCATTTCTGTAGTGGATTTTCTTAACAAAACAAACCAAAAAAAAACAGGCATTTTGACTGAGGTGGAAGATATGCCGTTTATCCCCACTAGCTCCTCAAGGAGATGGTATAAAGCTTCAGTGATTGGCTGTAGCTCTTACAGAGATTCTACCCAGAAAGCTCAATGCTCAAGGGCTTCATGAGGGATAACTGCCTTCAGGTTGACTTCTACTCCTCTCACCTCGTTTAATAAGCATAGAAATTATCTAATTCCTTACAACTCAACTCAATTAGGCAGCTATCTATTGAAAAAATGTTTGTTCACTAGGGGCCCAAAGCCCCTACAAGGCCCTCAAGGAGCCATTCCATCCAGCAAGAGCTACAAGGTAACCATGGACACTGTTGTAATTTAAGATCTAAAAATGAGCACATTTTGTTTATTTGTCCATTCAGCTTCTATCTATTGAATACATACTATATGCAAGGAATATACTAGCCCACAAACAGAGCACTGTCCCTAACATTCGAGTTTATAGCTGAAGGGGCAGTACAAAAAGACAGTTATGATATAGTTAAGTGAGGAGCTAGAAAGTATTTAAAAATTCAAATGAGGGAAATATAAGATTAATTAAGGGGAATCAAGAAAAGCCATAAAGGACTCTTTCTAGATGGAAATTATTTTCATTAACCCACTGTTTGGCATATCACTGTTCCTATTTATTATGGTCCAGGAGGAATTCAAGACCAAATTTTTTGGTAGGACTTTATATTTCATCAGGACACTTCCAGTATGGTGACATGATGCCTTTTTGTGTCAAAGTGGAATATCTTCTTCTAAGTTTTTTTGTTTCAGACATGAAGGAAAAAATAACCACGCTGGTTAAGAGATTGTACTTTAGAGCTGGACTGCCTGGTTTTTATTCCCATGTTTATAATCCCCAATTATAACCCAGTCAGCAGAATAGGTTAATAATATCTTGTTTATGAGGATTAAACAAGTAATTCAAGGAACCAGTATCTGGCACTTAGTGAGCACTTGAAATGTTAGGCTATCATGTTATTTATTATTTTCCTTTTTTTGCATCATGTTAGCTATTTTCAAGTCTGGTGCTTTTCCTAGAATTAATTTCAGGTATATATAAAATTTGATAAAAATATACTTTGTAGCTTCCAGTATGATGAGATACAATTAGATGTTAGTAACTTTGGTATTTTTCCATATTCATATTCATTAAAGTCTGTCCCTTTTCTTTTCAGATGTTGTTTACTATTATCACTAACATATCACCTTTATTTATATAAAAATATATATAAATATATTTATATTTTATATAAAAATTTCCTTGAAACAGTGGGCCTGGATCTGTTTAAAAATCATGTGCATGCTTAGTTGCTTAGTCATGTCCAACTCTTTGCAGCCCACTAGGCTCCTCTGTCCATGGAGTTTTCCAGGCAAGTATACTGGAGTGGGTTTCCATTTCCTTCTTCAAGGGATCCTCGTGATTCAGGAATCTAACTTGAGTCTACTGTGTCTGCTGCATTGCAGGCACTGCAGGATGGCTCATTACCCACTGAGCCATCGGGGAATTCTATTTAAAATCATAAGTAACTTTATTAACAGTTTCTGGCACATAATAATCACTTAATAAACTTTTTTTTTTAATGAATGAATATGCACCTACTTGAAGCTTTCAGCTGCCTGAGCTCTAGTACTGAGACAGTAGAAGGTATAAGCCCTTTTATCTGTGAAGTGAGATTTGTAGATAGATACCATTGGTTCATTAGCTAAGTAACCAATAATTGAGTAGTCCTCACCCCTTTATTCTCAGAACAAAATAGTTTTGTAATGAAGAGAGTCAAGTGGAACAAAGATTATGTTTCTGACTAGTTCTTAGGGAAGAGTTAAAGACATTCTTATAACACACAGCGGGGAAAGTACAGTATTAATGTCACCAGTTCTCAGAGTCAGAACATAAGTTTTAGCCCAAGTTCTGCTTCTCATCCACATGGGACACTAGCTAAGTTCTGGTGCTCTAGTAAACTAATGCTCTAATAGTAAGTTGATGGTTATAGTGATGTTGGACATTCTTGTCACCAAACCCTTTTAAATATATTTTCTATTATTATTTTGAAGATCACTAATATGTTTAAGTTTTGTTATTCTAATACTATGCAGGCTTCCCTGGAAAAGGAAATGGCAAACCACTCCAGTATTCTTGCCTGAAAAATCCCATGGATGGAGGAGCCTGGCAGGCTATAGCCCGTGGTGTCGCAAAGAGTCAGGCACAACTGAGTGACTTAACTTTCACACTTTTTTTCATTCTAACACTATAGCACAGGTAATGGCTTCCCTGGTGGCTCATGCAGTAAAGAATGTGCCTGCAATGCAGGAGCCCCAGGTTTAATCCTTGGGTTGGGAAGATCCCCTGGAGAAGGAAATGGCAACCCACTCCAGTATTCTTGTCTGGGAAATCCCATGGGCAGAGGAGCCTGCTGGGCTACAGTCCATGGGGTCACAAAGAGTTGGACACAACTGAGCAACTAACACAACAACAATAACATTAAGTTCAGTTAATTCGCTCAGTCATGTCCGACTCTTTGCAACCCCATGAATTGCAGCATGCCAGGCCTCTCTGTCCATCACCAACTCCCGGAGTTCACCCAAACTCCATTGAGTCAGTGATACCATCCAGCCATCTCATCCTCTGTCATCCCCTTCTCCTCCTGCCCTCAATCCCTTCCAGCATCAGAGTCTTTTCCAGTGAGTCAACTCTTCACATGAGGTGGCCAAAGTATTGGAGTTCCAGCTTCAGCATCAGTCCTTCCAATGAACACCCAGGACTGATCTCCTTTAGGATGGACTGGTTGGTTCTTCTTGCAGTACAAGGGACTCTCAAGAGTCTTCCCCAACACCACAGTTCAAAAGCATCAATTCTTCGGCGCTCAGCTTTCTTCACAGTCCAACTCTCACATCCATACATGAACAATAGCATAGGTAAGCTTTAAACCCTGTCTTGGTGGCTAATAGTCTATCCAAGAATCAGCAACATAATACTTATAATCAGTGGCTTGATTTCTTAACTATTTTTACATATATTATGTTTACCCATTAAATTACTTTCTAGAATGAAAAGCCAGGTGTACAGCGGGAACACATTAAATTTTGTTTTCTGAACTGAACTTTTAATTGGGCACAGGATGGGATTTTAGTATCAGAGAGACTTGGGTTCAAGTTACAGCTTTAGTATATTCTAATTGTGGTCTTAACCCTGTTTCCTAGTTTGTAAAATGAGTTTATAGATGCTTTCTTCATGGAGAGTCAAAGAACCTTAGCATGGTACCTAACATATAGTAGGTATTTAGTAAATGTTCTTTTTTCCCCCATTCTCCATACCTAGTTATTTAGCATACATTTTGTTGAGATTTCAGTTAATGACAAATAGTTGTCATATTGCATTATTATTTATAAATTATCCAACATATATTAACATTTTTAAGAAAGGTATTAGATGTGGAGCACTCTGTACTTAAAGAAACTGATTTTTTTCCAAGCCCCTTTTCTATTTTATTAGATAATTTTATATCACTAACATCATCTGGTCACTTACTCAATTTTTGCTTATTCAGGGGCATTTAAAGTATAAGTGAAAGTTGCTCAGTCATATTCGACTCTTTGCAACCCCATGGACTGTAGCCTGCTAGGCTCTTCTGTCCATGGAATGCTCCAAGCCAGAATACTGGAATGGATAGCCGTTCCCTTCTCCAGTGGATCTTCCCAACTGAGGGACTGAACCCAGGTCTCCCACATGGCAGGCAGATTCTTTACCATCTGAGCCACCAGGGAAACCGTGAATGTGCTACTTTTTCTTCTGGCCACATGGACTTAGTTAAAACAGAACATCTTTCTCCAAACATATAGAAATGCTAGATAAAATATGATCCAGCCCAGTCTAAATCTTAGCTAAATATATATGGAGTCTGGAAAAATGGCACTGATGAACCCATTTGCAGGGCAGGAATAGAGACACAAATATAGAGAATGGATTTCTGAACACAACATGGGAAGGAGCGAGTGAGAGAGCAGCATGGACATACATACACCACCCTGTGTGAAACAGACAGCCAGTGGGACGCTGCTGTGCGGCACAGGGAGGCAGCCCAGTGTTCTGTGATGGTGCAGAGAGTGGAATGGAGGTGGGGTGAGAGGGAGGCTCAGGAAGGCTGATTCACACTGTAAGGCAGAAACCAGTGCAACACTGTAAAGCAGTTATCCTCCAATTAAAAAATAAATACGTAGCTAAGCTTGAAAGAGACAGAGGGGGCGTTGGCGGGGGTTAGGGAAAGTGGAAGTGAGAGAGAGGGGCTAAGAAAGAAAAGAAAATTCCTAGGTACTAGAAACAAAGGGGAGGCCTAACTAGAGCATTAAATGCTCAAACTGACACAGTAGTTGCCCAGGGGGATATTGAAACCAGATGTGGGCTCTGATAGCTAGAAGCTCCGGTTTTAATATCACACTTAGAGATACAGTCTTGGATCAACAGAGGAAGGAGCTAGAAAAACTGTCCTCCTGGTCATGAAGTCCACAAAGAAGCTCGTCATTTTTCAAAACTATATATGGAAGGAAAAAGAAAAAGGCCATCATAAAAAATCAAAACTCTAAACCTCTACCAGGCACAGCTATAAAGTCTGAATGTACACTATGTGGTACAGAAATCCTAAGCCAGGAAATTAACTCGGGAGAAAATGGCTGTGCACTAATGGAACCCCTTTAATTTCCTGGTAGAAACAAATGCAGAAGCCCTCTGGAGGAATGTTGACACAATCCTGGGTGTCAGGGATTCCTATGGAGCATGATGGAGATGCAGCTTTAGCTGTAGGAACACTCAAAATCAAGAATTAGAAATTGCATGGAGAAACAGCCACTGTGGGGAGAGAGTCAGAGCCATAACAAAGGCAACTCCAAGAAAAATCCAAAAGATAAAACATAACAAGTGTGTTTAAGATAAAAAAGTTTTTTTGAAATTGTATAAAAATCATAATAAAAGAGACCATCAAAAAAAAGTCAATTTGAAAAGGACATAGAATATCTAGAATTTTAAAATATGATTATTAAAATCAACAACTCAGTTTATGTCTTAAAACTGATTAGATACAACTAAACAGAGAATTAGTGAACTAAAGTAGAGCTAAGGAAATTACTCAGAGTATAGTACTGAGAAATAAAAGCATGAAAATGAATGTGCTGTGAACATTTGATCACACTATAAACAGACGTACTTCATGCTGATATAATATGCCCCATTAGGAAATACAAGAGTTTACCGTATTTTTTCACACAGTTGGGTTTGTGTAGCAGATAATCATTGCGTTTGGCTGTGTGTACCATGTTGAAGTGTTTGAGTCACAGTTTCTATGCAGTCCAAATGGAACCTTAGGCTTAATCCTGGTATCACAGATGTATATAATGAAAGACCAGCTGATCTCACAGCTATTCTAAAGTTGTTTGTTCATTTTGGCTAGAAATCTAAAAAGGAGAAGAAACACATCTGAAAAAACAGACAGTTAAAAATCTCAGAAGACCGAGAACTAGAGAAACCATAATTACCGAGAACTAGATAGCTACAATCTAGATAATTAACATAATTAACACCTCACAGCGTTACACTTTGCGTATGTGTGGTGATCACCTTTCTTAGCAAATTATAGGTATACAATACAGTATTATTAACTATATTTACCATCAGTTCAGTTCAGTTGCTCAGTCGTGTCCGACTCTGCGATCCCATGAATCGCAGCGCGCCAGGGCTCCCTGTCCATCACCAACTCCCGGAGTTTACCCAAACTCACATCCATCGAGTCGGTGATGCCATCCAGCCATCTCATCCTCTGTTGTCCCCTTCTCCTCCTGCCCCCAATCCCTCCCAGCATCAGGGTCTTTTCCAATGAGTCAACTCTTCACATGAGGTGGCCAAAGTATTGGAGTTTTGGCTTCAACATCAGTCCTTCCAATGAACACCCAGGACTGATCTCCTTTAAGATAGACTGGTTGGATCTCCTTGCAGTCCAAGGGACTCTCAAGAGTCTTCTCCAACACCACAGTTCAAAAGCATCAATTCTTTGGCGCTCAGCTTTCTTCACCGTCCAACTCTCACATCCATACATGACCACAGGAAAAACCATAGCCTTGACTAGACGGACCTTTGTTCGCAAAGTAATGTCTCTGCTTTTGAATATACTATCTAGGTTGGTCATAACTTTCCTTCCAAGGAGTAAGCATCTTTTAATTTCATAGCTGCATCACCATCTGCAGTGATTTTGGAGCCTCAAAAAATAAAGTCTGACACTGTTTCCACTGTTTCCCCATCTATTTCCATGAAGTGATGGGACCAGATGCCGTGATCTTTGTTTTCTGAATGTTGAGCTTTAAACCAACTTTTTCACTCTCCTCTTTCACTTTCATCAAGAGACTTTTTAGTTCCTCTTCACTTTCTGCCATAAGGGTGGTGTCATCTGCATGTCTGAGGTTATTGTTATTTCTCCCGGCAATCTTGATTCCAGCTTGTGCTTCTTCCAGCCCAGTGTTTCTCATGATGTACTCTGCATGTAAGTTAAATAAACAGGGTGACAATATACAGCCTTGACGTACTCCTTTTCCTACTTGGAACCAGTCTGTTGTTCCATGTCCAGTTCTAACTGTTGCTTTCTGACCTGCATATCGGTTTCTCAAGAGGCAGGTCAGGTGGTCTGGTATTCCCATCTCTTTCAGAATTTTCCACGGTTTATTGTGATCGACACAGTCAAAGGCTTTGGCATAATCAGTAAAGCAGAAAAAGATGTTTTTCTGGAATTCTGTTGGTTTTTCAGTAATCCAGGGGATGTTGGCAATTTGATCTCTGGTTCCTCTGCCTTTTCTAAAACCAGCTTGAACATCTGGAAGTTCATGGTTCACATATTGCTGTAGCTTGGCTGGGAGAATTTTGAGCATTACTTTACTAGTGTGTGAGATGATGCTGTACCTTAAATCTCCAGAACCTTCCTATCCCACATAATTGAATCTTTGTACCCTTGACATCAAAATCATATCAGGTAACCATAAGAAGACTCCTTGTTTCTTGGTTCACACATTTTTTTTAAACTAGATAATCTCTTGAACAAAATGGCTGATTATTAATATATTACACATTAATTATGCTTCTCAAACTAGGTAACAAAGAGACAAGCAACAAACCAAGGCTTGAGTAGAACCGTTTTTCATATTCTTGATTACAACTGGCTCATCTTGGTTTGCAAAGATGAGAAGATATAGGTTTTTTTTTCTTAAGTCACAAGTTTTCATTAATATATATAAATGTAAGTATTGTAAAATATTGGTACTTTTTTTTTTTTGAGGCAACACTGTTTTCTGTGAACCCAGATGTTAACTAGTCTTTGTATGGAATTTATTGCAGGATCAAATCCATTTTTTTTTTCTCATTTCTAATTTAGTTAAAGTTACTTTTATCTGCTTCTGGGCAACTTTCCTGATATTTTGTTAGATATATTTATATTTTATGATGCTATTAAATTGAAGTTGTTTGTTGTTGTTTGGTTATTGTTTTAACTAGGAAGCAGAAATAGCAAGTAATTAGAAAATCAACCAATATTGAAGGATTATATCTTGTAAGGCAGAAGAACAATATGAAATGGTATTGCTGAATTTTAGGACTATCTTATTTCAAAGGTGACATAGGTGATTTTATAGTCAAATAATTACAAGTGAGAACAACGATAATAGTGCAGTATAAAATAAAGACATTAAAATTTATTGTTTAATTAACATCAATCACTTTCTAATCTAGGAAATCATTGTGGAGCTTGTAGAGTTTATTGGTTTGTTTGCTGAGTTTTCTTTTTTTAAATGGAGGAAAACCAGTCCCAGGTTCTGACCTCCTCTTCGGCAATAGACATTCACAGACTTCAATATGAATCCATACAGCCTTTTTAGTGTTTATTCTAAAACTAGTCTATTATTCCTCAGAGGAAGAAGCTGCTCCGGATGGTGCTGTTGCAGAATACAGGCGAGAAAAGCAAAAGTATGAAGCTTTGAGGAAGCAGCAGGCAAAGACGGGAACTTCCCGGGAAGACCAGGTAACTTCACAAACCAGAATCCATATGCAATTCATTGCCTTTTAATTGTATGCAGGAGTTGTTAACAGAACCTATTTTGATTATACATGAGAGAAAACATTATGTCTGAAAAATGAAAAAGGATATATTAGATACGGTGAAGTGACCAGGACCTTGGCCATTCAAGCTAAGATCCAGATGATAGAGTTCTTTCCAGATAGAAAGGTATAAAGCCTGAGACTTTCAGATTTTAACTTTGTGCATGCATGCTAAGTCGCTTCAGTCGTGTCCGGCTCTTTGTGACCCCATGCACTGTAGCCTGCCAGACTCCTCTGTCCAAGGGATTCTCTAGGCAGGAATACTGGAGTGGGTTGCCATGCCCTCCTCCAGGGGATCTTCCTCATCCAGGGACTGATCTCAGATCTCTATGTCTCCGCATTGGCAGGTGGGTTCTTTACCATGAGCGCCACCTGGCAAGCCTTAAATCATGGGCACCTGGTATAGACCTTAGGTATACTAGGGGATCTTCCTGACGCAGGAATTGACCCAGGTCTCCCTCATTGCCAGGAGATTCTTTTCCGTCTGAGCCTCCAGGGAAGTCCTCCCTAATTAAACACAGGAACGTGGTAAAACCACATATTACCAGATACTCAGATAGAATCTTCGCTAAGTGAATATTATGAGACCATAATTATAAATGATGAAGGGCTCAGCATCTCACCTGCTGGCTAGCCAACTTCACTTGAAATAGTACACTGCCTATAAATAAGGCACTTGATCTGCTAGTTAACTTCTACCATAAACAATATTGCAAAACTCTCTTTACTGAAAGTAATTCCTGAATCTTTAGCTAGTAATATAAGAAGATTGTCACAAATCAAGAATAAAAAAGAGAGAAAGTTAGCTCAACAACTTGGGAGTCAACACCATGCAGCACTTGGCACTTGGTGAGATGGATCCCTTGAGAAGCCCTTTATGTTGAAAAGCTAGGGGGCAGACCAAAATTACTTATATTTGGTGCTGCCATATATATATGAGAACACATCATTTTAGGCATATAAATAAAACGGGCAAAATAAAAGTAAATTAAAAAGCCCAGGCCTGTTTGAATAAATTAATCTAATCAAGAACTGTATTATAAATGACACCTAATTACTGGTAAGGAAGATCATGCATCAGTGCCTAGCGTGAAAATAATCATAGGGAAAATTCAACGAGAATTCAGGTATAGGAAATTATAATTACAGCGAACTAACTTATGTGCAATTTTCAAAAGAAATGGCACATCAAATGAAATTAAGAAAAGTGCTTTATTAACTTGTTTTCATGGAGTCACAAAATCCTCTGAATGTATTACCAAAAGATGTTAAGGATCACTGTTATTCTTGCATTTCTCTTTCTTCCTCCTAGGAAATAATTATTAAAAATCTACCATGTCCTAATCACTGTAATTGGTGGTAAACGAGGCAGAAACATCCCTATCTTCTCTGAGCTATCTGGAAAAAAAGGCAGTTAAACAAGTAATACCAATAAAAGGGTATGAGCATTATGACAGGTTAGATACAGGAACTTATGTAAATGTATCACAGTAGGACCTAATACGGCATAAGAATCCGGAAAGGCTTCCCTGAGAAAATGATGTGTCCGCTTGAGGGTTACTGAGAAGATACATGAATACTATATGAGAATTCTTTAACCTCTTTGCAAAAAACTAAAAGATGTGAAGTATGACTGGAATTTAAACTAAGAGAAAGAAAGAGATGAGGCTGGAGAGGTAAGCAGGAGCCAGTTCACACAAGATATTTTTGAACCATATGAAGGAGTTGAGATTTACCCTAAAAGCAGTGGGGAGACATTGAAGAAAGAAGGTATTATAATCTCATTTGCAGTTTGGGAAGATCCCTCCAGCCTGGTTGCTGTATGGAGAGTAGAGGACCCGGGGCAGGACTGGAGGAGCAAAGGCCATTTGAGAGACCCTTGTATACACATGTGTGCAAAAGGTCTACCAGGGGAGGTGCCATCAACACATCTTCTTCATCAGCACAGCTGGAAGGCTCACTCTGTGCTGAAGAGAATGTGGCTAGTGGTCAGTCCTTTATTCCTCCTGCGGGAGCCAGGAGACTGATTCCTCTGGATGCCAAACATTAATACCTCCATGCAGATCCTGTTTTCATCCATTTCTTTCCACAGTGTCTGCTTTTTTGGCTAGTATCTGTCTTGCCTTTCAAATGCAACTAGAGAAAGTCCAATCTTGAAAATAGGAAATGTTTAGAAAGGCCAACCAAATGCAGAGGTCCAGAGAATGGCAAAGAGAGATAAAGCCTTTGTAAACGAACAGTGCAAAGAAATAGAGGAAAACAGTAGAATGGAAAGGACTAGAGATCTCTTCAAGAAAATTGGAGTCATCAAGGGAACATTTCATTCAAAGATCGGCTCAATAAAGGACAGAAATGGCAAGGACCTAACAGAAGCAGAAGAGGTTAAGAAAGAGGGTCACAGATACACAGAAGAACTGTGTATGTCTTACTGACCCAGATAACCACAAAAAAAGATGTCCTAATGACCAGATAACCACAACAGCACGAGAGATGACTCTACACATGGACATCACCAGATGGTCAATACTGAAATCAGACTGATTATATTCTTGGCAGCTGAAGATGGAGAAGCACTATACAGTCAGCAAAAGCAAGACCGGGAGCTGACCGTGGCTCAGATCATAAACTCCTTATTGCAAAATTCAGACTTAAATTGAAGAAAATAGGAAAAACCACTAGACCATTCAGGTATCACCTAAATTAAATCCCTTACAATTATACAGTGGAAGTGACAAATAGATTCAAGGGATTAGATTGGATAGAGAGAATGCCTGAAGAACTGTGAACAGAGGTTTGTAACATTGTACAAGAGGCAGTGATCAAGACCATCCCCAAAAAGAAAATGCAAAAAGGCAAAACGGTTGTCTGAGGAGGCTTTACAAATAACTGAGAAAAGAAGAGAGGCTGAAGGCAAAGGAGAAGAGGAAAGATATATCCATCTGAATGCAGAGTTCCAAAGAATAGCAAGGAGAGATAGGAAAGACTTTCTCAGAGATAAGTGCAAAGAAATAAAGGAGCACAATAGGATGGGAAAGACTAGAGAGCTCTTCAAGAAAATTAGAGATACCAAGAGAACATTTCATGCAAAGATGGGCTCAATAAAGGACAAAAACGGCATGGACCTAACAGAAGCAGAAGATATTAAGAACAGGAGTCAAGAATACACAGAAGAACTATACCAAAAAGATCTTCATGACCCAGATAATCGTGGTGGTGCGGTCACTCACCTCAGACATCCTGTAATGCAAAGTCAAGTGGGCTTTAGGAAGCAGCACTACAAACGAAGCTAGGGGAGGTGATGGAATCCCAGCTGAGCTGTTTCAAATCCTAAAAGATGATGCTGTGAAAGTGCTGCATTCAATACGCCAGCAAATTTGGAAAACTCAGCAGTGGCCACAAGACTAGAAAAGGTCAGTTTTCATTCCAATCCCAAAGAAAGGCAATGCTAAAGAATGCTCAAACTACCACACAATTGCACCCATCTCACATGCTAGCAAAGTAATGCTCAAAATTCTCCAAAATTTTGGAGGCTTCAACAGTATGTGAACTGAGACCTTCCAGGTGCTCAAGCTGGTTTTAGAAAAGGCAGAGGACCCAGAGGTGAAATTGCCAACATCCACTGGATCACAGAAAAGGCAAGAGAATCCCAAAACAACATCTACTTCTGCTTCATTGACTACTCTAAAGCCTTGGCTGGATAGATCACAACAAACTGTGGACAATTCTTAGAGTGGAGAATACTCTCAGACCACCTGACCTGCCTTCTGGAAATCTGTATGCAGGTCAAGAAGCAACAGATAGAACCGGACATGGAACAATGGACTGGTTCCAAATTGCGAAAGGACTACGTCAAGGCTGTATATTGTCACTCTGCTTATTTTAACTTATATGCAGGATACATCATGCGAAATGCCTGACTGGATGAAGCACAAGATGGAATCAAGATTGCCAGGAGAAATATCAATAACCTCAGATATGCAGATGACACCACCGATATGGCAGAAAGCAAAGAGAAACTAAAGAGCCTCTTGATGAAAGTGAGAGAGTGAAAAAACTGGCTTAAAACTCAGCATTCAAAAAACTAAGATCATGGCATCTGGTCCCATCACTTAATGGCAAATTGGTGGGGAAACAAAGGAAACAGTGACAGACTTTCTTTTTGGGGGGCTCCAAAATCACTGCAGATGGTAACTGCTGCCATGAAATTAAAAGATGCTGGCTTCTTGGAAGAAAAGCCATCGCCACCCTAGATAGCATATTAAAAATCAGAGATACCACTTTACCAACAAAGGTCTGTCTAGTCAAAGCTATGATTTTTCCAGTAGTCATGTATGAATGTAAGAGTTGGACCTTAAAGAAAGCTGAGTGCCAAAGAATTGAGCTTTTGAACTGTGGTGTTGGAGAACACTCTTGAGAGTCCCTTGGACAGCAAGGAGATGCAACCAGTCATTCCTAAAGGAAATCAGTCCTGAATATGCATTGGAAGGACTGATGCTGAAGCTGAAGCTCCAATCCTTTGGCCACCTGATGCAAAGAACTGATTTATTGGAAAAGACCCTGATGCTTAGAAAGATTGAAGCAGGAGGAGAAGGGGATGACAGAGGATGAGATGGTTGGATGACATCCCCAACTAGATGGACATGAGTTTGAGCAAGCTCTGGGAGTTGGTGATGGACATGGAAGCGTGGCATCCTGCAGTCCATGGTGTCGCAAAGAGTTGGACACAGCTGACTGACGGAACTGAACTGAGCTGAACCACAACAGTATGGTCACTCACCTAGAGCTGGACATCCTGGAGTGTGAAGTCAAGTGGACCTTAGGAAACATTACTACAAACAGAGCTAGTGGAGGTGATGGAATTCCAGCTGAGCTATTTCAAATCCCAAAAGATAATGTTGTGAAATTGACTGGTATGCTGAATGTGAAATGCTGCACTGAATATGTCAGAAAATTTGGAGAACTCAGCAGTGCCCACGGGACTGGTAAAGGTCAGTTTTCATTCCAATCCCAAAGAAAGACAATGCCAAAGAATGTTCAAGCTACTGCACATTTGCACTCATTCCACATGCTAGCAAGGTAATGCTCAAAATCCTTCAAGCTAGGCTTCAGCAGTATATGAACCGGGAACTTCCAGGTTTACAAGCTGGGTTTCAAAGAGACAGAGGAACCAGAGATGAGATCACCAACGTTCATTGGATCATAGAGAAAGCAAGCAAGTTCCAGAAAAACATCTACTTCTGCTTAATTGACTAAATTAAATCTTTTGACTGTGTGGATCACAACAAACTGTGGACAATTCTTAAAGAGGTGGGAATACCAGACTTATTTGTCTAGGAATACCACCTTACTTGTCTCCAGAGAAACCTATCTGCAGGTCAAGAAGCAACAGTTAGAACCTTACATGGAACAGCGGACTGGTTCAAAATTGGGAAAGGAGTACAGCAAGACTGTATATTGTCACCTTGCTTATTTAACTTATATGCAGAATACATCATATGAAATGCCATGCTGGATGAATTACAAGCTAGAATCAAGGTTGCCAGGAGAGATATCAACAACTGCAGATATGCAGATGGTATTACTCTAATGGCAGACAGTGAAGAGGAACTAAAGAGAGTCTTGATGAAGGTAAAAGAGGAGAGTGAAAAAGCTGGCTTGAAACTCAGCATTCAAAAAACGAAGATCATGGCATTCACTCCCATCACTTCATGGCAAATAGAAGGGGATAAAGCGGAAGTAGTAACAAATTTTATTTTCTTGGGCTCCAAAATCACTGTGGACAGTGACTGCAGCCATGAAATTAAAAGAAGCTTGCTCCTTGGAAGAAAAGCTAGGACAAATCTAGACAACATATTGAAAAACAGAGACATCACTTTGCCAACAATGGTCTGTATGGTCAAAGGTATGGTTTTCCAGTTGTCATGTATAGATGTGAGAACTGGACAATAAAAAAGGCTGAGCACCAAAGAATTGATGCTTTTGAATTGTGGTGCTGGAGAAGACTCTTAAGAGTCCCTTGGACTGCAAAGAGATCAAACCAGTCAGTCCTAAAGAAAATCAACCCTGGAAGGACTGATGTTGAATATTCACTGGAAGGACTGATGTTGAAGCTGAAGCTCCAGTATTTTCACCGCTTGATGCAAAGAGCCCACTCATTGGAAAAGACCCTGATGCTGAGGAAAGCTGACAGCAAAAGGAGAAGAGGGGCTGCAGGGGATAAGATGGTTACATAGCATCACTGACTCAGTGGACATGAATCGAAGCAAACTCTAGGTAGAAGATAGAGAGAACAGGGGAGCCTGGCCTGCTGTAGTCCATGGAGTCACTAAGAGTCACGCATGACTTGGCGACTGAACAACAAAAAGAAAGGCCACGAGGGTATTTTTTGCTTGTCGTAGTCCCAGCTCTCCTCTGAGCAAATGCCGGTACCACATTAGTTGGCTCTAAAAACAGACTGTCTTGCCACTTTCACCTCGAAAGAATAAGATCCATGTCTAGTAATTTTCTAGGAAGTTTTAAAATCATTCCACTAAGATGTCTCCTTTGTTTTCATTTTTATTTATGTCCCCAGAGAAGACATTTCCAAATTTGTGAAAACCCACCATTAAAAATTGATGGGGTTTGCTTTTAAGTGATAGATAGAGATACATGTTTGTAGATACATGCATGTAGAGATACGTGTTTTTGAAATATATAAATATATAAACACATGCACATATACACACACGAACAGGAACCCCTGTAGGATATATACCAGCTGTCCACAGTGGCTACTGATTCTTAGTGGTGGGATAGTAGATATTTTTATTTTGCTTGTCTGTGTTTTCTGATATTTCCACAATAATTTATTTCCTTATTATAAAGCAAATACAATAAAAGTTTGAAGGCAGAATGGGTTTTTTTTTAATGAATAAGGTTTTAAAACAAAGGATGTTTTCTTTATTAACATTGTTTGAAGTGCTTAATCCTTTAATTACTACTTTAGAAACAAATAAAATATCTAAACCCTAACTCACTAGCAGCCCTTAAATGCTTATGAGGATATTCTATAGGAATTTATAGTTTTTCGTTAAAACTCATCTCATTCAGCAACTGTGGTAATGTGTATATTTTCAGCTATTGTCTATGCAGGCATTAAATCTTACAAAAACATATAAGGCACTTTTCCCTATCATTTTTTAACAATAATTTCCTTTGTTTCTTGTAGTTATTTTGACACCACCTGTCTTAGCGAGCCTAGGTTCTAGGCCACCAACACCTACTAAATTTTTTCATAAACTGTGGTCTTAATGATATTTTAGGTACATTCTGGAGCCTCCAAGTTACCATGACTATTATATTTGTTTTTCACACATTGAGCTATTACACGTTTTCCCTTGTAAATGTAAGTACAGTTAGCCCTTGAGCAACACAGCTTTGAACTTCATGGGTCCACTTATACTCAAATTTCTTTCAATAAATGTATACTAGAGTCCTGGACTAACCATGAATGGTTGCATAACCACAGAAGTAGAGAGAGGGCGGATTTTCAACTGCTCAGAGGGTGGGTGCCCTTATGCTGTTTAGGGGTCAGCTATATTTCAGTACTGAATTCAGTGCGCCATTGTCTTAATTAGAAACTTGATTTTTTTTTTTTTTTTTAGACGGGTGGTACTTTATCCCATTTCACAATTATGTACCTTCTAAAACTGTAGAATAATTTTTTTTTCTGATTTCTCTGCTCAAATTCTGAAACAAATTGTTAAGGTATAGCTGGAGACAGTATGATTAATATTTCAGGCACTTGTTGTTTCCTCTTACCTGTAAAGGGCATGGGAGTCAAAAAAAAAAAAATCAGAGGACTGGTCCCTTTTTTATAAAATTATACTCAACGTGATCATCATATCCTACTTCTTTCACTTAACAATAGAATACTTCATGAATATAGTTTTAATAATAGTGTAATCATACATTCACTGCTTTTTACCAAATTTACCTATTTTCTTATCAATAGATATTTAGCATTTCCTTTTTTCACTTGTATGAATACTGCTGCAGTATACATCTTTTGCATAAGCCATTTTCAGTGTTTCAGATTCTTTTTCTACATATATTCCCAGGATTGGAATTATTGAATCAAAGACAATGAGCATTTATTGTTTCTGATACGTATAAAAAACTTTCCAAAGATGTCACTCCAGTTTACCCACCTTCCAACAATTAATGTGTTCTTTCATTTCACCTTTCCCAACATCGACATCTTTACATTTTTGGAAATTTGTTCAGTGAAAAGTGCTGTTTGTTGTTGGTGTTTTGTTTTTGATTTCACATGTCTTAGTGAAGTATTAATACTCCCTATCTTGTGTACCCTAAAAACTTAGCTCTTAGTAAGCATGCATTTTAAAGTTTAAATGTCTTCTATATAAACAAGCTTATATCCCCCAAATGAGAAATAGTCACATATTCCTGGGGAAAAATGTTAGTGCAAATACAAACAGGGCAATGTCAAGGTTTGTAAATATCAATCATGGTTATAATTGGAGGGCAGTTTTGTTATTTTCCTTCAAAGTTAGAAAATTGTTTTATGGAAGGATATTTTCTCTTCTACCAAATTTGAGTGTCTCTTTTGAAATTATATTTACCCTTATCAGGATGTTTAGCAGTCCTAATTGTTATTTCAGACTCTTGCGCTGCTGAACCAGTTTAAATCTAAACTCACTCAAGCAATTGCTGAAACTCCTGAAAATGAAATTTCTGAAACAGAAGTAGAAGATGATGAAGGATGGTAAGGCCTTTGATTTCTTTATATTAACTATGAACAAATGGACTCAGAGCAGAGACACTATTAAAATAGTTCTATTACAGCATCTTTTTTTTTTAGACTTTACATTCGATTATATCCTCATCTTATATGGTCTCAACCTCCTTTTACTCCATTTCAGTTCAGTAAGCATAACGCTTTGTGTATTCCCACTATTGTATTATCCAGTAGAATACACACAGGAAATATATGACACTATCCTTGCGCTAAATAATTTTCTAATATCATGGGAAAGATAAGACTCACATTTAACAACGAGAAAACAGTCTTAAACGATTCCGAATCATTAATTTTTTTACACTTTCACACAAACACTTTAGAACTCATTAGTCCATTTCATAATCCTACTAAGTTCCTCTTCAAATTTATGATCTCCTGGATCCTAGCAATACGTACACAGTTAACTCATTTTTATCTTTGGATATTTTTCAGCTTTAAAAGACACTGATAAGAAATAAAGGGATTAATGTCCTGTGCTTAGCACTTTATCCTATACTGGAGGGGGAAGAAAAAGAATTGTGCTTTCTCTTATCATTCTCCTCTGCCCTCCAGTTGACTTCACATGTAGTATATTAGGCCTCCCCACACCTAACTGCCTCCACCTCCCACGACACCCTGGCTCAGGCACGTTGCTTCAAGCAAGCCAGTTGGTCACCCCCACACATGACTCACTCTCTGGAGCCTCTAAACTGTCACAGTGTGCCATTACCCCAACCCAGAATCACAGCCTCACTCCCCTCTGCCAAACAGCATCTCTCCCCCATTTCAAAACACTGTTCAGCACTCCCATGCTCCAGGAAACCAGTCAGCAAGATTTGTTGAACACTCACAAATCTAGAGGGTGGAGGAAAGAGGGCTGGAACACACATTTAAAAGGACATAAAAACACTTACTAAGAAAACATTTAAGCAAGTAAGACTCTGCAACTATATCTAACTTTAATCCAAAGGACCAGGTGATGATGAGTTGAATAGGATAAATCTTATGTACCCTACGATCCTGAAAGCACTTGTGTATTTCTCAGTCTATAATTTCTGTATGATTTGGGTTAGGATGCCAATGTTTGTAAAACCCTAAGTCTCTTTTAATAGGTTTCTATTGCTTATGTGTATTTGTTTATACTTAAATTCAACGTTGCTTAAGACAGAAGCTGGCTTATCCCATAGTTCTTTGCCAAAGGTGAAGGCTCAGTGAGTGGTGAGTGACCCACAGAGATAAATGCACATTGCACAGAACTTTCTGTTTTTTTATATGACTGGACAGGTTTAGTTTTATTTTGGATTCTTTGAATGTCTCAAAATATCTTTCAAATGTTTTGGGTTCAGCCACCACACACACAAAAATGTTTTGCCAAGTCCTCTTCCTCTTATTTTTGAATCCATATGCATTTTTTAAGGAAATATGATCCATGTGTTTCTGATTCATTTACACTTAACTCATCAAGATGGTGTTTTGTAAGAGCAGTTTGATGCCCAATAAGTTTTTTTAACCTTTTTATAAGCCATTTAAGTCCTTTTTTATTGAACAGGAAAGTCACCAACAAATTTAAACCCAGAAATTTCATTTGAAACTCATAACCCACAGGATTCAAATTTACTTTCAACTTGGCAAGACCATTTAACTTCCCAAGGTTCTTCCTAGTCCCTGGGTTCCATATCCTCTCATTTTGAATCCCTCATTAGCATCAGATATCAATTAGTGTTTTTGAAAGGGTCATTTTTATTTTTGAGGTGATTTCATAATACAATCAATATTCTAACACCCTCAATTAGAAAGTTAAAACAAACGGGAAAACTTCACCAGATTGGGGGTGGCGGGGGTAATAATCACAGGTCAATGATATTGGCTAGTTCTCCAGCTAGGAAACAAAAATAAGTGGTAAAGGAAGAGGGATTAGGATAAAGGAACCATTACCAGGTCTTTCAAGGGGTACCTTTCTGCTTCCAATTACAGTCACCTAAGCAGAAAGTCTGGAGAAGGCAATGGCACCCCACTCCAATACTCTTGCCTGGAAAACCCCATGGGCGGAGGAGCCTGGTAGGCTGCAGTCCATGAGGTTGTGAAGAGTCGGACAAGACTGAGAGACTTCACTTTCACTTTTCACTTTGATGCATTAGAGAAGGAAATGGCAACCCACTCCAGCGTTCTAGCCTGGAGAATCCCAGGGACGGAGGAGCCTGGTAGGTTGCTGTCTGTGGGGTCACACAGAGTCGAACACGATTGAAGTGACTTAGAAGCAGCAGCAGCAACCAGAAAGTCAGAAGTCTACACTATATACCTACACAATTTTGTATTTTTTTAATCTAACATCTAATTAAAATATCTGGAGCTCTTATCTACTGCCTTTCTATTGCGGTGTAAACTATTGAAATTTTATAACCTGATAAGCAATGGCATCACTTCTGTTCATAAATAAACCAGTATAAACCAGTTCAGCTTTATCAAATCCCTGGTGATTTAGATCATCTCTTATAAAATATATTCCACTAGGAAAAGATGTCTTATATTCAGAATGATTTATAGCAAATATTATGAGTGCATGGCATATGCATGTGTGTTATGCATAAATTACATGGTTCCCAGACTGTTTTGTAGGTCACGCTTGCCACTTTTCTAAGAAGTGAAAGTCAGCCAGTGCTGTACTACACTGTCAGGGTCTGTTATCTGAGGTAAAATGATTGCTTCTAAGACATTTTTATGTGTCCGCATGAGTGACCACACATTGAGGGATCATTTTCGTTTTCTGTCAAGATAGAAACCATTACCAATTTGTTATGTTTTCTTTTACTTGGCAAACTGTTCTATTCGCATTTTTGGCCGAGCTGCTGTATTGGCATGGTATACAACAGACATTTGGGTACCATTCAGCTGCATTCTATTTTTTATGCAAAAAAAAGTGGGAAGGGGAGAGAAAGAAAAGAAATATGATTCTATTGTAAACACCATATATAGTGTTTGATAATTATTCCCAGATTTCACTGTCTAACAAGGCATTTAAGAAAGTGTTATTAGTAGATCTAAGCTGAAATGCACGATAGAAATTTTTCACTCAAAACGATTAGCATTCTTCCTTTGTTGGGATATATACTGCCAATATTTGATAGTGGTAGTGACGGGCACCAGATTCTAGTGTAGCAGCTAAAGGAACCTCTTTGCCATGACATTCCTTCTTCCCATCCTACATCCTATAACATCACACACTCGTCTAGATATAGAAACCAACTTCAGACATGGATTTTATAAAACCAATTAGATACATAGCAGGAATTATCAGCCAAAGGATTTGTATGACCATGTAGATGAAGTCCATATGCCATTTTGAGTTTAGTTCATGAAGCTTGGTTAGCTTCCAGAAAAGTTTTGAGAGTTGTGTCTGACAAGGCTGTAGGGAGACTTATAAAAAAAGAGAAAGCCACCTGCTCCTTATACAACAAAATTAGCATTCCAAGAAGAGGGAAAAAAATTAAGTCTATGAGAGTAGACTGCAGTCTTGTGAACATTAATTATTCATTACTGTGTTCCATTGAAACTTCTTTCCAGATTATTAACGTAAAACTTCACAACAAATATACATGATAAAATAATGAACAGTATAAATGTCTATCTGCCTTCATCCCTTTTCCTCTCTCTCCCCTTCGCCACTTTCCCTTAGTACATACAATATTCAGTAATATAAGAATAGGAAAACACTAACAATTGCAATGGTTGCCTTAAGTAAATTGGAGAAGAAAATGGCAACCCACTCTAGTATTCTTGCCTAGAGAATCCCATGGACAGAGGAGCCTGGCAGGCCACAGTCCACGGGGTCACAAGAGTTGGATACGACTTAGCAACTAAATCACCATCACCACCTCAAGTAAAGATTTTATTATATAAGGAAAAGATATTCACTGTAGAAAAACCAGAGTATAGATTCCTCAAAAGAGGTAAAGTAAATCACCTGTGATCCCAAACTCAACAATGTGGTATTAATTTATGCATATATATATGCCCTTCTACATACTTACTCATATTTTAAGCAGAAATGAGATTATATAATGCTACGGTCTTATAATTTGCTTTTTTCCCTCAGCTATGTATAATAAATACTTTCCCTTGTGATATATAATTTTATGATATTCTGTTTGTATTCTGTATTGTGGCCATAAAGTATTCCCTTATATGCTGAACCACGTTTTACTCGGTCAATTCCTTGTTGTTGGATGTTCAGGCTCTTTCCAGTTTTTATTATTATACACAGCACTGTAATGAGCATCCTTATATCTGTGTCACTGCCAGTTTTCTCAGGATAAATTTCTAAAACTGGAATTGCTTAGTCAGTGGGTATGCATGTTAGACTCTGCTAAATATTTTCAAGTGGCCCTAGCAAAATGTCATTCCAATTTATACTCCCAAGTAAATATCTTTTTTATGACTTGCTTTTAGGACTGTTAGAATCGTAAGAATTAATTATGGTACTTTGCAATGCTTAGTGAAAGAGTATAACATTTCAGAAGAAATGCTTTTCCCTTGTAAACTTTTAAAAAATACCCAGTCTGGTTTGCTCCTGTTTTTAATCTATCAATAACTGGTACATATTTCAACATAGCTCCTCAAGATTGTCACTCTAAGTATCCTTGTTCTTGGTTCTGAAAAAGCCTTCAAGATAATCCTTCGTGTTAGAACTTCAGGATCTAGAATGTTTTTCCCATTTTATTATTACACTTTGGCTTGCATTAAAAATCAGTTTTGTCTATCAGCCAGACAGTTTGTTTCTGCTAAAGATTAGAGTTCTGAGAACCAAGTTAGCATAGCATAGAAGCAACAAGTACCAGTTGTCTTGAGTATCCAACACAGTGAAAATTTAATAATGTAGATGTTAAAAAAAGATTACAAACTGTTAGACCAGTTTAGACCTCACTATAAGATACCATTAAAGGATATAGTCTCATTTCATTCCTTGTACTAGCAAAGCTATAAACACCTTTTATATGTAATACTATAATTACAAATGTAATACATACTGTGGATGATGTGGTCATGTATTGAACGAAAGGTGCTGTGACAACAAATGAATATTTTAATTATATTCCCTACTTCATTCAAGCAGCACATTGCCAGGCAAGGGTAATAAGTTGGTGTTAGTTCAGTTCAGTCACTCAGTCGTGTACGACTCTTTGCAACCCCATGGACTGCCACATGCCAGGCTTCCCCATCCATCACCAACTCCCAGAGCTTGCTCAAACTCATGTCCATCCAGTCGGTGATATCATCCAGCCATCTCATCTTCTCTTGCCCCCTCCTCTTCCTGCCTTCAATCTTTTCCAGCATCAGGGCTTTTTCTAAGGAGTCAGTTCTTCACATCAGGTGGCCAAAGTATTGGAGCTTCAGCATCAGTTTTTCCAGTGAATGTTCAGGACAGTTTTCCTTTAGGATTGACTGGTTTGATCTCCATGAAGTCCTAGGGTCTCTTAAGTGTCTTCTCCAACACCACAGTTCAAAAGCATCAATTCTTTAGTGCTCAGCTTTCTTTAGGGTCCAACTTTCACGTCCATACATGACCACTGGAAAAACCATAGCCTTGACTATAAGGACCTTTGTCAGCAAACTAAGAGATCTTTACCCTTTAGTGATAAGTAGAACTGCAGGTCTCAAACTATTGGTCTCTGGGCCACTTTTATACTCTTAAAAATTTTTGAGAACCCCAAAGAGCATTTGTTTATGTGAAATATATTTATTGATATTTACCTTATTAGGAATTAATACTAGAAATTTTAAATCACTTCAAAATAACAATAATGAACCTATTACATTTAACATAAGTAATGTACTTTGATGAAGAATAATTATATTTTCAAAGCAGAAAATAATTATATTCTCAGCAGCAAAAAAACTGAAAAGAGTGGTATTTATTTACATTTTTTCATATCTCATGTCCAGCATAACAGGAAGAGCTGGTTCTCGTATCTGCATTTCACTCTGTTTTGATCTAATACATCATGTGTTCTCTGAAAATTTTCTCTTCACGTTCATGAGAGGATGAGAATAATGAGGGTATATAATGTCTTGGTATTCATAGAAAATAATTCTGACATTGCAGGCACAGTGACCCCCAACATTTTGAGAACTGCTAAATTAGAGCACCTTTAGTCATTGTGTGTGTCACAGTGGTCCTCATTTATCAGAGGGTATGACCCAATCTGTAGGTCCTGGGAAGCTTTATTCCACATCCTGGTTTGTGATCCTTGTTCTCAAGTGGTACCAAAGTGGTGCTTTCTGAATTAAATGTGCCCAGCACCGTTGACTTAGACTTGGTACTGTTGTTCTTGTTCAGTCACCCAGTCGTGTCCAACTCTGTGACCCCATGGACTGCAGCACACCACCCCACCTTGTCCCTCACCATCTCCCAGAGTTTGTCCAAGTTCATGTCCGTTGCATCAGTGATGCCATCCAGCCATCTCATCCTCTGACTCCCTCTCCTGCTTCTTCCCTTAATCTTTCGCAACATCAGGGACTTTTCCAGTGAGTCAGCTATTCTCAGATGACCAAAATACTGGAACTTCAGCTTCAGCATCAGTTCTTCCAAAGAGTATTCAGAGTTGATTTCCCTTAATATTGACTGGTTTGATATCCTTGCTGTCCAAGGGACTCTCGGGAGTCTTCTCCAGCACCACTGTTCAAAGGCATCAATTCTTTGGTGCTCTGCCTTCTTTATGGTCCACCTCTCAAACAACCGTATGTGACCACTGGGAAAACCATTGCCTTGACTATACGGACCTTTGTCAGCCAAGTGATGTCTCAGCTTTTCAACATGCTGTCTAGGTTTGTCATTGTTTTCCTGTCAAGAATCAATCATCTTCTGATTTCATGGCTGCAGTCACCATCCACAGTGATTTTAGAGCCCAAGAAGAGGAAATCTGTTACTACTTCCACTTTTTCCCCTTCTGTTTGCCATGAAGTAATGGGGCCAGATGCCATGATCTTAGTTTTTTCATATTTAGTTTTAAGCCGGCTGTTTCACTCTCCTCCTTCACCCTCAAGAGGCTCTTTAGCTCCTCTTTGCTTTCTGCTGTTAGAGTGGTATCATCTGCATTCTTGAGGTTGTTGAAGTTTCTCGAGCCTGTCTTGATTCCAGCTTGTAACACATCCAGGCCGGCATTTCTCTTGATGTGCTCAGGGTATAGGTTAAACAAACAGAGTGATGGCAGACAGCCCTGTCGTACGCCTTTCTCAATCCAGAACCTCTCAGTTGTTCTATACAGGGTTCTAACTGTTGCTTCTCAACCCATCCATGTTTCTCAGGAGACAGGTAAGATGATCTGGTATTCCCATCACTCTGAGAGCTTTCCACAGTTTGTTATGATCCACACACAGTCAGAGGCTTTAGTGTAGTCAATGAAACAGAGGTAGATGTTTTTCTGGAATTCCTTTGCTTTCTCTATGATCCAGCGAGTGTTGGCAATTTGATCTCTGGTTCCTCTGCCTTTTCTAAACCCAGCTTGGATGTCTGGAAGTTCTTGGTTCACCAAGATTTTAAGCATGATCTTGCTAACATGGGAGATGAGTGCAATTGTCTGATGGTTTGAACATTCTTTAGTACTACCCTTCGTGGAAATTGGGATGAGAATTGACCTTTTCCAGTCCTGTGGCCACTGCTGGGTCTTCCAAATTTGCTGAAATATTGAGTGCAACACTTTGATAGCATCATCCTTTAGGCTTTTGAATAGCTCCACTGGAATTCCATCGCATCTACTAGCTTTATTGACAGCAGTGCTTCCTAAGGCCCACTTGACTTCACACTCCAGAATGTCTGGCTCTGGGTGACTGACTAAACCATCGTAGTTATCCAGTTCATTAAGATCTTTTTTGTGCAGTTCTTCCATGTATACTTTCCATCTCTTCTTGATCTCTTCTGCGTCTACTAGGTCTCTACCATTTCTGTCCTTTATTGTGCACATCTTCAGGTGAAATGTTCCTTTGATATTTCCAATTTTCCTGAAGAGATATCTAGTCTTTCCCCTTCTGTTGTTTTCCTCTATTTTTAAGCACTGTTCATTGAAGAAGGCCTTCTTGTCTCTCCTTGTTATTCTTTGGAACTCTGTGTTTAGTACCTTTCCCTTTCCCTCTTGATTTTCACTTCTCTTCTTTCTTCAGCTATTTGTAAAGCCTCTTCAGATAACCAGTTTGCATACAGGTTTCTCAGGAAGCAGGTAAAGTGGTCTGGTATTCCCATCTCTTTCAGAATTTTCCACAGTTTATTGTGATCCACACAGTCAAAGGCTTTAGAGTAGTAAATGAAGCAGATGTTTTTTCAGGACTCTCTTGCTTTTTTTGTGACCCAACGGATGTTGGCAATTTCATCGCTGTTTCCTCTGCCTTTTCTAAATCCAACTTGAATATCTGGAAGTTAACAGTTCACGTCCTGTTGAAGCCTAGCTTGGAGAATTTTGAGCATTACTTTGCTAGCATGTGAGATGAGTGCAATTGTGCAGTAGTTTGAGCATTCTTTAGCATTGCCCTTCTTTGGGATTGGAATGAAAACTGACCTTTTCCAGTCCTGTGGCCACTGCTGAGTTTTCCAAATTTGCTGGCATATTGAGTGCAGCCCTTTCACAGCATCATCTTTTAGGATTTAAAATAGCTCAACTGGAATTCCATCACCTCCACTAGTTTTGTTTGTAGTGATGCTTCCTAAGGCCCTCTTGACTTTGGACTCCAGGATGTCTGGCTTTCATCAAGAGGCTCTTTAGTTCCTCTTCGCTTCCTGCCATAAGGATGGAGCAAGTATTTTTTATTTCGTGGTTGCAGTCACCATCCACAGTGATTTTGGAGCCCAGGAAAATAATATCTGTCACTGCTTCTACTTTTTCCCCTTCTGTTTGCCATGAAGTGATGGGACCAGATGTCATGATCATAGTTTTTTGGAAGTTGAGTTTTTTTAATGAAGGATAATTGCTTTACAGAATTTTGTGGTTTTCTGTCATATACCTACAAGAATCAGCCATAGGTACATCCATATCCCCTCCCTCCCGGACATCTCCCTCCCCAGCCCATGCTTCAGCTTATTTCAGAGCCCCTGTTTGAGTTCCCTGAGTCATACAGCAAATTCCCATTGGCTATCTGTTTTATATACAGTATTGTAAATTTCTATGTTATGCTCTCCATACATCTCCCCTTCTCCCTCCTCTCCTCCCACTGTGTCCCACAGGTCTGTTCTGTATGTCTGAAGTAAGTCAGAAAGAGAAATATAAATATCATATACAGACACATATATATGGAATCTGAAGAGATGGCACTGATGAATTTATTTTCAGGGCAGCAATGGAGAATGTTGAGTTTTTAAGTCAGCTTTTTCACTCTCTTTTTTTATCTTCATCAAGAGGCTCTTTAGTTCCTCTTCACTCTCTGCCATTAGAGTGTCATCAGCATATCTGAAGTTGTTGGTATTTCTCCTGGCAATCTTCATTCCAGCTTGTAGTTCATCCATCCTGGCATTTTGCCTAATGTACTGTGCATATATGTTAAATAAGTAGGATGACAAAATACAGCCTCGCCATACTCCTTTCCCAACTTGGAACGAGTCAGTTATTCCACGTCCAGCTCTAACTATTGTTTCTTGACCCACATACAGGTTTCTCAGGAGACAGGTAAGGTGGCCTGGTACTCCCATCTCTAGTTACGAATTTTCCACAGTTTGTTGTGATCCACAAATTCAAAGGCTTTAGCATAGTCAATGAAACAGAAGTAGATGTTTTTCTGGAATTCCCTTGCTTTCTCCATGATCCAGGGAATGGTGGCAATTTGATGTCTAATTTTTCTTTCACTTAGCAGTATATATTTAAAGTTCCTCCATGTCTTTTCATATTTTTCTATAGCTCGTTTCTTTTTAACAATGAATAATGTTCCATTGTCTAAATGTATCATAGTTTATTTATCCATTTACCTACTAAAGGATATCTTGGTTGTTTCCAAGTTTTGACAGTTACAATGAAAGGTACTATAAACCTCTGTGTGTAGGTTTTTGTGTAGACATAGGTTTCTGGATAAATACCAAAGAACATGATTGCTGTATTGTATGGTGAGAGTACATTTATTTTTGTAAGAAATTGCCAAACTATCTTCCAGAGTGGTTGTTTCATTTTGTATTCCCACCAGTAATGAATAGGATTCCCTGCTCTATGTCTTCAGCAGTGTTCGGTGTTGTGTTTTGGATTTTGGCCATTGTGATAAGTGTGGTGGTGGTTTAGTTGCTAAGTCGTGTTGATCCTTGTGACCCCATGGACTGTAGCCTACCAGGCTCCTCTGTCCATGGGATTTCCCAGGCAAGAATACTGAAGTGAGTTGCCATTTCCTTTTCCAGAGGATCTTCCTAACCCAGGAATCAAACCCAGGTCTCCTGCATTGCAGGGATTCTTTTTACTGACGGAGCTGTGGAGTAGTACCCAGTTGTTGCATTTATTTGCAGTCCCCTAATGACCTGTGATGTTGATCACCAGAGCTTCCCTGGTGGCTCAGCTGGTAAAGAATCCACCTGAAATGCAGGAGACCTGGGTTCAGTCCCTGAGTTGGGAAGATCCCATGAAGAAGGGAATGGCTACCCACTCCGCTGTTCTTGCCTGGACAATTCCATGGACAGAAGAGCCTGGCAGGCTGCAGTCCACGGGGTCGCAAAGAGTTGGGCCCAACTGAGCAACTAGCACTTTCACTTTCTTTTTACCTTTCTCAATGACCTGTGATGTTGATCATCTTCTTGCGTGCTATTTGCCTTCTATATATCTACTTTGGTAAGGTGTATACTAAGGTTTTTTGCTCACTTTTTAATTAGCAAAAAGTTTAAAATTTTGTAATTGTTGAATTTTATGAGTTCTTTGTATATTTTGCATAACAGTTCTCAATCAGATATATCTTGGACAAATATTTTCTCCTAGTTTGTAGCTTGTCTTCTCATTCACTTGACATTGTTTTTCACAGAAGTGTTTTAATTTTAATGAAGTCCAGCTTATACATTATTTTTTCCTAGATCACACCTTTGATACTGTATCTAAAATATCCAATGTCATGTAGGTTTTCTCCTATGTTATCTTCTAGGCATTTTATACTTTTGCATTTTACATTAGGTCTATGATCAATTTTGAGTTAATTTTTGTGAAGGATGTAAGTCTGTCTAGATTCAGTTTGGGGTTTTTTTTTTTTTTTTTTTTTTTGCTTGTGGAGTGTTTATGTTTTCATAGACTTTCTGTTTTGGTATATCTTCAGGGTTACTTTAATGTGAAATCTCATCATTTCTTTTAAAACCACTGGTTAAGTATGCTTTTAGCCAATTATCAGTTATTCAGATTAATCAGTAAGATTACACAAAATATCTGACAATCAGAGTTGCTTATACTTGACTTTAAAGTAAGTGTACATCCTTTTTATGCTTTTTTGTTTTTGCTGTTGTGCTGATAGTGGACTTCCCATGTGGCACAGTGGTAAAAAAAAAAAACAAAAAACCTACCTGCCAGTGCAGGATATGCGAGAGATGCAGGCTCAATCCCTGGGTTGGGAAGATGCCCTGGAGTGAGCACACACACATAACACTGGGAGCAGGGGATGAAGGGGGCTCTGGATCCCACCAGTTCATTCTTAAAGCAAATACTTACATGTGCCACATTTCAGGCACCCAAGAGGGTTAGAGACCAACCGTGGTGGATTTGTTTCTAACTCTTATCAGATAGTTAGTATTACTTTCATCCTATAAATGAAAAAACTGAGGCTCAAACAGATGATTCGTCCAAGATCACACAGTAATAAATAGTGAAGCTGTCAGTCACACTTAAGAGCCCATCCTGCCTCCAGAACACCAGCTCCTATCAACAGTCATTTGAACATGAAGTAATAATCTGCAGGATGAGAAGAAATCATAGTAATTAGTAGGATGAGTAGGACTTTCAGATACTTTTGATTCCAAATAATAATATCTGTCTTCTGGAGCTGGTTACAGAGTATATCACCCATTCTCATCTTTGGAATACTTTCCATGTTCCTTTAAAAAAAATACATTCATGGAGGCTCTCTGAAATGCCATATATTGAATCATTTCCTAATTACACAGTGAGCTATTAAGTTATAGCACCTGGTTCAATGTCCCTTCTCTCTCAGTGACTGCAGCAAGCAGCCTCTCTTGCAAGCCTCAATTTCTTCACCTGTAAAATAGAGATGACAATACATACCTCAGAGTTATTATTAGAGTTAAACGAGCTAATTAATGTAAAGTAGTCAACAGAGTGCTTGACTCTTAGGAAATGCTCGGGAAATGTTAGGTGTGAGAGAAGGAGGGTGCATGGTACCAGGGTAGTATTGATAAAGCCTGCCAAATTACCCAGACAACACAAACTAAATAAACTAGCAAAATGTTAGTTATACAGTCCTCTCATTGTAATAACCTCAAAGAAAAAATAACATATAAAGAAAAGGCAAATGTTCATTTACTTATGTTATCTGTGACCTGGAAGGAATGTAGACATAGTCATTAAATTGGCTAGTAGTGCTCAGTGATTCTATTTTAAATTCTGTTGAGAAAAGGGGATAAGTATAGTCAAGCAGGTTCTTTAGCTGAATCAAGATTATAAAATGCTTAAGTGGGCAGAGTTCAGCTGATACAAACAGAGCATTCATAGAAAAAGAGGAGGAGAGTGGGAATACACAGTCATAAATTGTAGACTCTCTCCAGAATCTCCCCCCGCCAACAAGTGACAGCATTTTGGAACAGAGAAAACTATATAGGCATAAGAAGTCTACTTCTATTAAAAAGTAAGTTTAAGGAACTTCCCTGAAACTCCAGTACTTTGGCCACCTCATGCGAAGAGTTGACTCATTGGAAAAGACTCTGATGCTGGGAGGGATTGGGGGCAGGAGGAGAAGGGGATGGCCGAGGATGAGATGGCTGGATGGCATCACGGACTCGATGGACGGGAGTGTGAGTGAACTCCGGGAGTTGGTGATGGACAGGGAGGCCTGGCGTGCTGCGATTCACGGGGTCACAAAGAGTCCGACACGACTGAGTGACTGAACTGACTGAACTGAACTGAACTGAACTGGTGCTCCAGCAGCTAGGACTCCAAGCTCAGAGGGCAAGGGGCCTTGGTCTTCTGGACCAGTTCCAGCAGTTGCAGAACTTCTGGACCAGTTCAGTCACTGGTCAGGGAACTAGATCCCACATGCTGCAACTAAGACCCAGTTTAGCCAAATAAATAAATAATTTTTTCTTTTTTTTAGTTTAGGGAGCAAGCAAAGGTCCTTAGGATTAGCACAATGTAGTTAAAAAGTCATTTCTCAATGGTAGTTTCAAACAGCAATAAAGCCAGTACAAAATGAGAGACTGGAAGTTGCCATCGTACACAGGCAATCAAGAAATTCTCAGCAAACCATATCTGAAGTTATATGACGCTTAAAGCAAGATAGAAAAACCCAAGTAGTAAGATTCCAGGCAAAATTTAAGGAAAGACTATACATAAATTGTACATAGTCTTGTTTGTATTTCTCTAAAAGCAGTTTTAAACAATGTGTCATTTTCTTTCATACGAGTTTTGTTGTTTGTTGTTCAGTCGATCTCAGTCATGTCTGAGTCTTTGTGACCCCATGGACACTGAATTATAAAACATTGAAAAAGAAAAGGAAAAATCATTTTGATCTTATATCCCACAGGTAATCATCACTATGCTTTTGTCTAGACTAAGAACACTCACCTTTTTATTATAAGCCTTTCATCAGTGAATAATCCAGTAGTTAAATATTTTGTGTATCCACTGTTATTTCTTAGACTAAAGGAATTTAAACCGCTGAGCCAGGTATGCTTTTTTTTTTTTAATTGAGGTATATTTTACAGATAAAAAAATTAACAGTTCTTACTGTTCATTTTTAGAATTTTAATAATTAAATATAGCCATTATAAACACCACCAGAACAAGATCGAGAACACTTACAATACCCCAGAAAGTTTCCTCGTGCCCCTTTTCAGCCAGCCACCTCACCCAGCCACTCTCTGATTTCTGTCAGCTCAGGTATGCCTTTGATGACACTTTTGCTAGATTGAATTCCAGAAAAATGAGTCATCTATACCTGTACAGCAATGTATGAAGTTGCTGGATTCTCCATACTCTAGGTGTTATTAATGTATGTGCTGTAGTATATCCCAGGATACAGATACGGTAGTCTTTGCCAGTTTCTACTCTGCATTATTTTCTGTTTCTTTGTTTACTGCCAAAGTGAACTTGTTAAATATGTTAACTAGCCCATTTATATTTCATTATTGTTTTGGTGATGGTTAGTTGTATACTCTAAGATGATTATACATTTCTTATTGTTTTAAAAAAGCTCTTAAATATTAAGAATGATATTATTTGCTTTAAATATTTTTACCAGTTTGTCATTGCTTTATAGTTTGTTTATAGAGGTTTTTGTTTTGTTTTGAAAAGAGTTTTAACTTTGCATTGCCAAATCTGCTAATCTTTTTCTCCATGTTTTCTGCCCAGTTTCATCTTTAGGCCTTTAAAAACCCCAGGATTATAAATACCTAGTTGTATCTTTCTCGAGTAATTTTATGGTTTTATTTTTAATTTTACATCTTTAATCCACCTGGAATTGATTTGGTATATTATATTAGGTTAATGTTACAACTTTTTTTTCCTAAATTACTAATCACCACAATTGAATAGTCCTATGTTTCCCCACCAATATTAAGCATGTCCTTTATGATGGAATAGGTCTTGCATACATTTTTGGATTGGCTTTATTATTTTACATGGATTTTTCTATCTATTCCTGTGTCCGTACCTCAAAACCGTAGCTGTGTAATACTATTTACTATTTGGTAAGCAAGTTGGACTTTATTGTTCAACATTTTTATTTTTACTGTAAATGCTTAAACAACTGGTTAGTGTGCTACATTCTTATTTTCTTTTAGTTAACCACACCTGGAGAAACCTTAAGACAGTTGACCATGAAATCAGTAAAAAGCCCTCATTATTTAACAGGTGGCCACTACCTGAATTGTGCCCCTAGAGCCAAGAAGGAAGTAATCAATCCTAGGCAAACCCCCTTCCTTCAAAGTAATGGAAAAGACTACATGTGGAAAATAAGTAGTGTGAGGAATAAAAAGGACAAAATCTAGGATATTTGATTGCCATTTTCTATTATAGGTATATAAAAGTTTTTATGAGAAGGTTGATCAGAATTTTTCCATCTCCCTGTTACTGAACAAAAGCACAAAGGATCAACAAAGCCATAGGGTAGACAATAGCTCACTTATATTTTATAAGATGTGAATTCCAAGGACATCTAGGGTGGCCATGTATAAATGCAAGTCACAGAACCAACTTCCAAAGACATTCATTAATAATCTTTCTACCACCTGACATTTTGGATTATTAATACCCTTTTTCTTCTCTGGCACTAGTGCATAATGAAGTTACATATAATAATAATGTTCTGTTCTTTGTGTTCAGATAGTTCACTTGACTATGATAAATAAAACAGTGGGCTTGAGCTATTTTTCTAAGTAGAAGTAAACCATAGTAAGAAGTTAACTTTTACTGAACATTTTCAAAACACCTATCTTTTCTGATATTGTTCTTAGGCCCAGATTCTATAGGAAGAATCTGAGGCACAGAAAGGTCACATAATTTTGGTCAAGATCTCATAGCTAGGAAGTGGTAGATTTCAGAAATAATCAATCATGTTTGACTCAGTGACTTGATTGTTTGTTTTCAAAAACATTACCTTGTTTGTGACTTTGTATTTCAACAATGCATATTTTTGTATTTCTAATAAGGCAGTATTGTTTCAAACTGTAGTAACTAGGTCAGACAAGTGACTTCAGGACTTTAATTCTTGATCAAAAATTGTCTGACCATCTTTAGATCATGGAAAATGTTAAATTCATGGCCCTACTATTATAATCCCTATATTATTTGAAGAATTATAATTCAGAAAGTTACTCAAAATGTTGTTTAACTTGAACAAGAAGTACCTTTGATTTATTTGTAATTTTTCTTAAAAATGTAAATAGAGTGGTTGATTATGGAGTTTGAAGTTAGACCTGATTTTGAATGCTACTTTGGAACTTTACTAGCTGTGTGATCTTGGACAAATTATATATCCTTTCTTAGCCTGTTCCTTAAAGTGTAAATTGGATATAATAAGAGTACCTTCCTGATAGGTATATCCGTGGATTAAGTGGAATACTGGTTTTGAAGGATTTAACACGGTGTCTGGAACAATCAGTGCTCCAGAAAGTATTTTATTCTCATTCAGTGTTGTCCCTGATATTTTTAAGAATTAATTTGTCTATATTTGACTACTTTCAGTATATTGAGATGATGATTGGAGTTTATAGCATTTCTATAATATTTGACAGTTTTTGTGACCTTTCCCTCATTAGCCCACAAGTTACAGTGTTTAGTTTTTACTGTAATTCTTAATATTCTGAGAAAAAATTGAGATCTGATATTTTTATGATAAACAGTTCAGTCGCTCAGTCGTGTCCGACTCTTTGCGACCGCATGAATCGCAGCACGCCAGGCCTCCCTGTCCATCACCAACTCCCGAAGTTCACTCAGACTCGCGTCCATCGAGTCCGTGATGCCATCCAGCCATCTCATCCTCTGTCGTCCCCTTCTGCCTCCAATCCCTCCCAGCATCAGAGTCTTTTCCAATGAGTCAACTCTTCGCATGAGGTGGCCAAAGTACTGGAGTTTCAGCTTCAGCATTATTCCCTCCAAAGAAATCCCAGGGCTGATCTCCTTCAGAATGGACTGGTTGGATCTCCTTGCAGTCCAAGGGACTCTCAAGAGTCTTCTCCAACACCACAGTTCAAAAGCATCAATTCTTCGGTGCTCAGCTTTCTTCACAGCCCAACTCTCACATCCATACATGACTACTGGAAAAACCATACTACCTCATAAATGAAATGTTGGGGGTTTTTTCCTTTGATGCCAGTGCTGGAAAGAAATTAGGGGGTGGGGTTTCACTGGTAAATACAATTTAAATATGAAGCAGAATATCATTACTTTGGAGATTATACAATTATAGGCTCAAGTGTAATGTGAATGTTTTCCTTCCATTTCTCCCTCTTAGCCAAGTTCTAAGGCAGTAAGAAAATGAAAGGAGAAGGAATATGATTATAGACCAGGTTCCCTATTTAGTGTTCATTTTATACAAGACTATAAATAATGCTGCTGAAGACCAACATGGTTCTTTATAAGTAACTCTTTGTCAGAGCTGCTGACCCTGGAAAGGTGATTACTCAAATTGTAGTAAGCCTTCTGTCCAATCCCTGAAGTTACCTCTTTTTCTGCCCTTTTCTTCAGGATGAAGAAGACTCATCTGTATTTACTCTGCTTTCTTGTCTGCTCTGAAATAAATTTCTATCACATTAGAGAAGTTTGCTTTGTTTGTGGATTTGTCTTGACACAGGCAAATAGCCATGTACCCCAGCTGCTCACCAGGCCTTTTGATTGGAAACTCCATCTTCCCTATGTTTTATTAGTTCACAGACCATATATTAAAAGTTACTGGCAAGATGACACAAACAGATGGAGAGATATACTATATTCTTGGCTTAGAAGAATCAATATTGTGAAAATGGCTATACTACCCAAAGTAATCTACAAATTCAGTGCAATCTCTATCAAACTACCAATGACATTTTAAAACTAGAACAAAAACTTTTACAGTTTATCTGGAAACACAGAAGACCCCAGATAGCCAAAGCAGTCTTGAGAAAGAAAAATGGAAGACTCAACCTTCCTGACTTCAGACTATACTACAGAGCTAAAGTCATCAGGACAGTGCAGTATGGTAGTAGTACAAACAGAAATATAGACCAATGGAACAAGTTAGAAAGCCCAGAGATAAACCCACACACCTATAGGTACCTCATCTTTGACAAAGGCAAGAATATACAATGGCGAAAAGACAGCCTCTTCAGTAGATGGTGCTGGGAAAACTGGACAGCTACATGCAAAAGAATGAAGCTAGGACACTTCCTAACACCACACAGAAAAATAAGCTCAAAATGAATTAAAGACTTAAATGTAAGGCCAGAAACTTAGAGGAAAATATAGGCAGTACACTCTTCAATATATATCACAACAAGATCCTCTGTGACCCATCTTCTAGAGTAATGGGGGAAAAAAAAAACAAAAATAATCAAATGGGACCTAATTCAACTTAAAAGCTTTTGCACAGCAAAGGAAACAATAAACAAGATTAAAAGACAGCCCTCATAATGGGAGAAAACAATTGAAAATGAAACAACTGACAAAGGTTTATTCTCCAAAATATACAAGCATCTCAATCAGCTCAATACCAGAAAACCCAATTTTAAAAGTGAACAGAAGACCTAAATAGACATTTCTCCAAAGAAGGCATATAGATGGCTAATAAAACACATGAAAAGATGCTCAACATCACTCATTATCAGAAAAATGCAAATCAAAACTACAGTGAGGTGTCACCTCATACCAGTCAGAATGGCCATCATCAAAAAATCTATAAACAGTAAATGCTGAATAGGGTGTGGAGAAAAGGGAAGCCTTTTGCACTGTTGGTGGGAATGCAAATTGATCCAGCCACTGTGGAGAACAGTGTGGAGACTCCTTTAAAAGCTAGGAATGGAACTACCATATGATCCAGCAGCCCCACTACTGGACATATACCCTGAGGAAACCATAATTGAAAAAGGGACCTATACCTCAGCGTTCACTGCAGCACTACTCACAGCAGTGCTCGGAAGCAGCCTGGATATCTGTCGACAGAGGAATGGATGAAGAAGTTGTGGTACATATACATAATGGAATATTACTCAGCCATAAAAAGGAATGCATTTGAGTCAGTTCTGATGAGGTGGATAAACGTAGATCCTATTATACATAGTGAAGTAAGTCAGAAAGCGACAGACATCAAAATGTTAACACATATATATATGTATGGAATGGCTCAGCAGGTAAAGAATCCTCCTGCAGTGCAGGAGACATAAAAGACACAGATTCAATCCCTGGGTCAGGAAGATCCCCTGGAGCAGGAAATGGTAACCCACTCCAATATTCTTGCCTGGAAAATCCCATGGACAGAGGAACTTGAGAGGCTATAGTCCAAAGGGTCACAAAGAGTCAGGCAAAACTGAATACGCACACATTATGGAATCTAGAAAGACGGTGCCGATGAACCTATCTGCAGGGCAGCCTTGGAGACCAAGACAGTAGAAAAACAGATTTGTGGATGCAGGGCAGGGAAGGAGAAGGTGAAAAGAACTAAGAGAGTAGCATTAAAACATATGCATTACCACATGCACAGATAAAAATTAGATAGCCAGTGGAAATTTGCTCTATGATGCTGAAGCTCAGATCTGATGCTGTGACAACCTAGAGGTGTGGAATGGAGTGGGAAGGAGGTTCAAGAGGAAGGAGACATGTGTACACCTGTGGCTGTTTCATGTTGATGTGTGGCAGAAGCCAACACAATATTGTAAAGCAATTACCCTACAATTAAATAACTTTTTTAAAGTTACTGCCTGAGCAGTTGGTTAAATCTCATGGCAAGTGTAAAAATACATATTACAAATTTATTCTGGAAACCCTCTTAAATCTTTCCACCTGTGTCCTGTTGAGTGTGACGCATGCTAGATAGGCCAGAAAGCCAAGAAACTGCATTCCCATGTCGCTGAATATATTTTAAAAGTTACATATTTTATATTTGCCTCAACAATATGCAGTATTTATTAAAGGCACTCTATAATATTGTGGAATTTCTCTTTTTCAACTAAAGGAAACAAAATATATTTTTAACGTCAGCTTTTCAAAATTCTAAACTAAAGGAGAAATACTAATATTCATTCAAAACTCAGAACAAAGGAAGTTTTCCCATGTGAATGATGAACAGAAAAAGAAAACGCACTGGCTTTCATCTGTGTTTTCTTTTTCAAAGGCCAGCGTCTATCTTCCTCTTTGCTTGGTTTACCTAGTGTTCTAGTTTCCTGTACTTTGCTTATTCCTATTTTTCCTCCTAGGTCAGTTTCCAAAACTCTTTGAGTTTTGGACATTCCTATCTGCATTTTTCTATGCTTCCTTTAGTCACTGTTTCTCTCTCCCTCTCTGAGTTTTCTTACATTTTTTCCCTCCTTGTTTTCTTGCTTTTTTAGTCTTTCTGTTTCTCAATCATCTGTCTTGTGCCATCCTGCTTTGCTGTTCATAAAAAATGCTAGTGACCTCATTTTCCAGGAATTCTTTTTAAACATACATACTTTGGTCTCTGGACTCATTTATGTTTTGTCTGTCTCTTCCTATGAATTACTATGATCTCTATATACTTCATATTGAAAAAAGATACTTTAAAAACTGGTACTTTTTAACCCTTTAACTTCTTAATCCCTATAGAAGTTTTGAACATTTGTGAAAACAAGAGCCATAAGTTGTTTTTAACTAGTGATGGCGCTAAATCCTAAAAATAAAAAAATTCATAAGGTTTTAACTTTAATATTACATTTTGGAGTTAAAAATGCAGAAATTAAATCATCTAATCAGTATTATCCAATTAATGTTTTTAAATTTATTCTAGAAATCATGTTGATCGTATGTACCCTTGATATGATGTAATGATAATTGCACTTTACATCTTGGTCTTGGCCAACAAAGGTCCGTCTAGTCAAAGCTATGGTTTTTCCAGTAGTCATGCCATCAATGGGGTCGCGCAGAGTCGGACATGACTGAAGCGATTTAGCAGCAGCCGCAGCATGTAGGGATGTGAGAGCTGGACTATAAAGAAAGCTGAGCGCCGAAGAATTGATGCTTTTGAACTGTGGTGTTGGAGAAGACTCTTGAGAGTCCCTTGGACTGCAAGGACCTCCAACCTGTCAATCTTAAAGGAAATCAGTCCTGAATATTCATTGGAAAGACTGATGCTGAAGCTGAAACTCCAATACTTTGGCCACCTGATGGGAAGAAATGACTCACTGGAAAAGACCCTGATTGAAGGCAGGAGGAGAAGGGGACGACAGACTATGAGATGCTTGGATGGCATCACTGACTTGATAGACATGAGTTTGAGCAAGCTCCAGGAGTTGGTGATGGATAGGGAAGCCTGGCCTGCTGCAGTCCATGGGGTCACAAAGTCATGTCAGATTTCTTCACTGTAAAGTTAATCTTTTTTTTTTCCTGCTTTCCATGTTGCATCCTTTGGAAGCAAATTCACTATATGCAGTCCACACCAAGGAGTGAAGAGTTTACTTCCCTACTCTTTTTATTTAAATTCTTGTTTTCTAACTTGTTATTTCAGACTGAGCAACTGAACTGAGAAGTCATAAGAAAATGTCAATATTTAAACAAAAATACCTGTTATATTTTTAAGTGTCCAAAATGAACTGAGACTCAAAGAAAAAAGATTTGTGATATCTGTGGTTGATAATTTCATTATTCCTTATATAACTAGTTTTGATTCATTTGATACAAATCTAAAAGTTTGCAATTTTTATACTGCTTGTACTTTCTTAAAGTTGTAATAAGTAACAAATGTGTGTTAGCATAGTTACCTAAATCCTCAACAAGTGATTTAAGTCTTTATTTTTTTTATAGAAGCAAAAGTACCTGTAAAAGTATTGGACATAATGAGACAGATTTCTAGGCATGAACTGGAAATCAGGCTTCAGGTTGGTAAATAATCTCAATAGCTTTTCTTCAGTTGCTTATCTATAAAACGAAATGGGGGAAAACAAGTTACTTGCAGATCTAGAAAATCCAAAGCTATCTACCAGCAGTCCTAAGCAATCAGTATTATTACCAGATATAAAATAAATACACAAAAATCAATCATTTTTCTGAAATAAGTTAGAAAACAATAATCTTAATAAAAAGAGTAGATAAGTATAACTCTACTCCTTGGTGTGGACTGCAAATAGTGAACTTGCTTTCAAAGAACTCAACATGGAAAGCAGGGGAAAAAAAAAGATTAACTTTACAGTGGAGAAATTTGACAAGTACTACCTCAGCAATGTGGTCATGGTCAACATCAGCATTATAAATCATGTGGATAGTATGTACCCTTGATATGATGTAATGATAATTGCACTTTACATCTTGGTCTTTATCCCAGTAACTCAAAGCCCAGTCTTATCATGAGACGAATCAGACAAATTTCAGTGATGGGGCATCCCACAAAACATCCAACCAGTATCCCTGGAAATTGTCAAAATTTAAGAAACTTGAAATCATAAAGCAGCTTTTCTGACTACAACGCTATGAGATTAGAAATCGACTATATAAGGAAATAACTGCAAAAAAAATGCAAACATAGAAGCTAAGCAATATCCTATTAAACAACCAATGGATCATTGAAGAAATCAAAGAGGAAATCAAAAAATACCCGGAGACAAATGAAAAGGAAAATATGATGATCCTAAACCTATGGGATACAGCAAGGCAGTTGTAAGAGTAAAGTTAATAGCAACACAAGCTTACCTTAGGAACCAAAAAAAATCCCAACCAAGCAGTCTAAACTTACACCTAAAGCAAGGAGAAAAAGACCAAATGGAACCCAAAGTTAGTAGAAGGAAATACATCATAAAGAGCAGAGCAGAAATAACTAGAAACTTAAAAAAACATAGAAAGGATTTACAAAACTAAAAACCAGTTCTTTGAAAAGATAAAATTGATAAAGCTTTAGCCGGACTCATCAAGGAAAAAAGGGAGAGGGACCATATGAACAAAACTAGAAATGAAAAAAATTATAACCATCACCAAAGTAATACAAAGGGCCATAAATGACTGCTACAACCAACTATATGCCAATAAAATAGACAATCTAGAAGAAATGGACAAATTCTTAGAAAGGCACAATCTCCCAAGATTAAACCAGGAAGAAATAGAATATGAACAGACCAAATTACAAGTACTGAAATTGAATCTGTGGTTTTAAAACTCCCAATAAAAGTCCAGGACCAGATGGCTTCACAGGTGAATTCCATCAAACATTTAAAGAAGAGTTAATACCTATCCTTCTGAAATTGTTACTTAATCTGGAAAAGTGAAAGACTTACAAACATTCAGTTAACACTTGAGCAATGTGCAGGTTTAAGGCACCCTCACTTCGTGCAGTTGAAAATCCACTTATAATTTATGATTGGCCCTCCACATACTTGGTTCCTCTAAATAAGTGGCTCCACGTCTGCACAGTCAGCCAACTACAGATCAGATAGTGCTAAAGAATCTGCAAAAAATCTGCATATAAGTGGACTGTGCATTTCAAACCTGTGCTGTTCAAGGGTCAACTGTAATTGCTAAAAAAAATTTGGAATTACCTTTTAATACTCAAGGAGAAAGGTGAATAAAGCCAGGTTTTTAGAGGTTACTAGCTATCCAGAAACATGTGTTTATTTAGCATTTATTGAGGGCATCCTTCTTGTGAAGCCTTGGTGACTGTGATGGTACAGAAGTCCATAAAACAACTATCTTCAGTCTAGTGAGGGAGGCTGAACTAAAAATAGGTTCGTAAGAGGACCTTAACCTTCCTGAAAAAGAGCAGGAGAGGAATCATGGACTGATTCTCAGAGGGATGATACCTCAACTGAAGCAGGGAGAGAAGTATATCACCATACAGAGGTGGCAAGGAGGCAGGAGAGCAGGCTCTGCAGAGAACAGCGAGTAATTTGGGATGTCTGGAGCATGAGATGTGAAGAGGACATAGTAGCTTAGAGAGAGGAACAAAAGCTGGGTCATAGAGGCTACATAGGAAATTTGGGTTTCATTGTTTAGATAGTGGGAACAGGGCAGTTTTCGTGGCTAAATCTGAATTTTTGAAAAATATATATGTAACAGAAAAGACTTCCTGGATATCATCAATCACAAGGCACTGCTTAGCAATTTGGATGGCTGAGAGGAGACGGCCAGACATCACCCTACAGGGTCAGCCAGGGCTGTGGCACCGCAGACATCCACTCTCTCAGGCTCTGGCCGGGGCCCTTGGCTCTTGCTCCTCTTGGACCTCCAGCCGAATGGAGGTCCTCATTTTAGGATTATGGAGAAATTGGGACTGATTTCAGAGAACAGTAAGAAAAGGCAATAAAGGCATAAAAACTTAACAGTGAAAATTAACTGCCCCCTTTAAAAAAAAGAAAAAAAAAGGCAAATGTTCACCTCACAGAGAAGTGCCTTTTCCCAAAGAGTCTCTCATATGGTTCAGGACATTTTTGGAGCCTCTTTTCTAAATGGCATTAAAGGCCAGCCTGGGAGCTGCAAATATTATCATTCTTGGCTCATCATAGCTGCCTTTTCTTTTATTTTTAAATTTTTTCCAAGTGGGTTTATTTCATGAAGATTTATTTATTTATTTATTTCATGGTTTATTATATGAAGATTTATATATTATTTTTATGAATACAATAAAGCGGTTTAGCTTAAAGTAAAAGCTTTCACATTTAAAGTTTTTATTTTAAAAAGATATATTTTAAATGTAGACCCTTAAAAACCACCAAAAAAGCTGAATATATCTTGCAGCGTAGGTTTATCCTTAAATATTCACATCTCAAATGCTGTTTAGAAAAACGATTTTAAAACTGGCTAAAAATCATTTACACTTGGTAATGATTAAAATCTCCTTGTCTCTGACAGAGCGTATTAATGGCACGTGATGAATTTACTGTCACAAGCATCTAACAGTTTAATGGGTATGCAGTTTTATCAGTATACAAAATGGTCTTAGATGGTCAGTGCAGTTGTTCTGGAGTGATCACTGTATCAGGAAAAGGACACCGCACCAACAACAGACATCAACTTTCAAAAGGTCTTTTCAAACAGTTTCCTTTTCAAACAGCTTTCAGCTCAGGAGAGAAGAACAGCACTTAATTACTGCATCCCTTGCATATGAATGTATGACAGACTATACCAGGTCATCGACAGGAACTGCAATATGCAGAATAATACGGCCAGCCCCTTATGCCACCAAAGAGCAGCGCACAGGGTGAGCACGAAACACAAAAGCATAATAATTGTTGCAAGCAATCTCGTTGTTTCAAACATTTTCTTCAGTTGTTTCACAGTTCAGTTCAGTCGCTCAGTTGTGTTCGACTCTGCGACCCCATGAATCACAGCACGCCAGGCCTCCCTGTCCATCACCAACTCCCGGAGTTCACTCAGACTCGCGTCCATCGAGTCAGTGATGCCATCCAGCCATCTCATCCTCTGTCATCCCCTTCTCCTCCTGCCCCCAATCCCTCCCAGCATCAAAGTCTTTTCCAATGAATCAACTCTTCTCATGAGGTGGCCAAAGTACTGGAGTTTCAGCTTTAGCATCATTCCTTCCAAAGAAATCCCAGGGTTGATCTCCTTCAGAATGGACTGGTTGGATCTCCTTGTAGTCCGAGGGACTCTCGAGTCTTCTCCAACACCACAGTTCAAAAGCAGCAATTCTTCAGCACTCAGCCTTCTTCACAGTCCAACTCTCACATCCATACATGACTACTGGAAAAACCATAGCCTTGACTAGACAGACCTTATTCGGCAAAGTAATGTCTCTGCTTTTGAATATGCTATCTAGGTTGCTCATAACTTTTCTTCCAAGGAGTAAGCGTCTTTTAATTTCATGGCTGCAATCACCATCTGCAGTGATTTTGGAGCCCAAAAAAATAAAGCCTGAGTCTGTTTCCACTGTTTCCCCACCTATTTCCCATGAAGTGATGGGACCGGATGCCATGATCTTCGTCATTTCACAGGTCCCATTAAGAAGCATGTACTGGCTAATGTAGCAATATTTCCAAAAGTATAAAACACTGCAAAAAGCTGTATGCCTCCAGGGAGCCACAGCAATCCAGTTCCAAGGATGGAGAAGATGCCACTGACAAAGCATATGGCAAACCACTTCAGCCTGGTGTTGAAACTAAGCGTCGAGGCCATCAAGGACCTGTGCCGTCAGGCCCTGCTCCTGTCGTCCTGGCTGCTTAGGACCTGCGCAGCTTCTCTATGGCCGTGGCCGCGGCGCCCGCCCACCCTTCTCTCCTTCAGAGCTGCCTTTTCATAATGTTGTATTCTGAAATAAGCACTACTCGATCTGAGGTTTTTTTTTAAATCCTGTTCCCTAGAAACAGGATTTAGCACTGAATTAACTTTTGATTTATTCCTAAAGTTAAATACATCCTCACAAGACGAACGTTTGTTACCTCTAAAGACATTCAATCAAGCATTCTGTCAGCTACTTATCAGCTACAAGTTTGTTGACCACAAATCTCTCAGGTTGCCTGTTAAATGGGATGAATGACATATTTCCCACCTACCCCATATAGTTATTATGAAGATAATACCAGACACATGAAAGCTCTTCATAGACTGCTGTGTAAGAGGATGCTCTTCTTACTGTTGCCTCACACTCTGCAAACAGTTCCAAAATGTACATTTGTTCCGGTGCCAGTATGTTCATCTCCCCTAACAGGCTGTTCACTTCAGGAGAGCAGAGCCTGGGTCATGTTCGGCTTTATTTCCCTAGTGTCTGACACTAGGTCTCACACATAAAAAGGCTCCAGTGTTGAATGAATAATTCAGCGTAGCTCCTTGCCTTTCCCTCAGACTATATTTAAGAAATGGATGATACACTTGAGATTATTCAGTTAAAATAGGCTCAGAAGTCACTTAAGATTCTTTAAGTATGTGAGTAGTTTGTCATTAGGAACCAGCTGTTCTTAATGTTCTCTGAAGGGACCAGAACAAATGGCTGATGAAATCAATCAATCTGAACATGTAAAGGTTCTTAAACTTAATGCTGTGGTCTTAACTTTGGCTGTATTTTTAAATCACCGGGAAAAAAAAATTTTAGATTACTGAGGCTGAGGCCCCATCCTGGGATGATGAAGCCTGGCATTGATGGTTTTAAAAACTACCCAAGTGATTGTAATGTGCAACCTATGTTTGTTGCAGAACTCTGGGATTAGACTTTGAGGAACACTGTTTTAAAAGAAATCCTGTCTGGTTCTACAGGTACCTACATTAGGTACCGTACCATAGGAAATGGGAAAGAACGTAAGACACGCTCCCACCACAGTCTGCAGGGAATAAAAACTAACCATCACTGATCTGAGAGCAGTGGAAAAGCAGCCATCAATGTGAGCCAAGCTATGAGAGGTCACGAAAAGGTGGGCCTGTGCGGAGCCCCAGACTTTCCGCAGAACCTGTTAGACATTTAGAAGTTTATCATAGAAATAAAAAACAGTCCCTGCCCATGAAAGGAGGTTAAGTGTTAGTTTAGCAAACCAGCCAGTTGCAGCCAGAGGGCCTGGCCAGTACAGAGGATCTGAAGGCTTTGATTCCCAGCACAGAGAGAGAACTTAGCTGTGAAAAAGACTGTCTGAAATAACTGATGTTCAAACTCAAGTAAACAGGCAATTACAAAATGGTCAAAGTTGATGAAAGAAACAGAGTTGGTGAGGAAGATCCCATTGTCAAAGGGTTTTAAGGTCAGGCTAAGGTATCTCAGTGGAATCCAATAGCTGATAGTTTCTGGTCAAAGAATATGTATAAGAAAGATTAGGGCTTCACTGGTGGTTCAACAGTAAAGAATCTGCCTGCAGTGCAGGAGACATGGGTTGGATCCCTAGATTGGGAAGATCCCCTGGAGAAGGAAATGGCAACCCACTCCAGCATTCTTGCCTGGGAAATCCCATGGACAGAGGAGCCTGGCAGGCTATATAGTCCATGGGGCTGCAAAAAAGTTGGACATGATTTAGTGACTAAACAACAACATAAGAAAGATTATTTTAGAACCTTTGGCGGTTAGAAAAAGGAGAAATAGTACAGACACCTACAACAATCTCAGGGTAGGGTGGTAATTTCCTATGTTAGGGAGACTTGGTAATGGGAAAGAGTGGTTTATAGAATTGCTGATGAAAAAGATAGCTGTTTACATTATATTAAACATAAATGCATTTCAGTCAGAAATGAGTTATGAATATCGGAATTCTGTATTGTAATACTACTTACTCTATGTCTGAGAATAAGGACCTCTCTTGTTTTCCCAATGAATATGAACTGCTGTCACATCTTAATCTAGTTCACAATTATATAAGAGGTTTTAAAAACAGATGTCAGTTTGGTCAGAGTCCAGGTCCCTTCTGAAGAATCACTTGCTTACTTCTGTTTATAATTCCACACAGTCTCATACAAAAAAGAAAAATAAACTTACCTGTTTGTGGGCTGCACCCCACTGGCCTATGAGCCTTTTAGTTGCCCACCCGTGAGACCAAAGAAAGAACCCGGAAACAGTGACAAAGTCACCCAAGATGCATTGCATAGGGAACCTTACAAGCCAGAAGCAGAAGGGCGTGGAGTGACACCCTACCCCACAGGCAGATGGCAGGCAGGAGGCAGCAGCAGTCTTAGCTACCACGGCGGGGAAGGAGGTCACCATTTACAGGGGAAATTGATGTCAGACTGGCTCACCAGTTAACAGGAGAACCACAGAGGAGCAAGTCTCTGCCAGCCCCTCAGGTTAACCGTCGCCAAGGGGGACGCTCCCCTTTGATAGCCTTGCTTGGTGGACTGGTTCTGCTCTCAGCACTGGAATAGTCACTACCTGGGACAGGGGGGCACACATGTAGTGGTTACTGTTGAGGCTCTGGGGTTGAGCGGGAAGATGGGTCATGTGGTAAAGCAGGGACTGCATAGAAAGCAAGAGAACCACCATCTTGAAGGGCCTGACCATACACCTGTCAGACGCAGCCTCTGTGGAAATGGAAAGCCTCCACATTTCTAAAACCACTAAAGTCAATGTTCTTCCTTGAGAATCTGATCTTATGTAAAATTTTTAATTAATGAAAACTAAATATTTGTCTTTGCCTTCAGCTGAACAAGCTCTAAAATTTTCATATGTAAATGATGTGTATAATTCCAAAAACTTCACTGCTCTTGCTGGCCCAATTCTATGAGCAGCCACAGAGTGAGTTATTAGTACATACAGGGTTATAAACCACCAGACCTTATGTACTTGAATTAAGTCTGTATAATAAGTCTGCGTGTGTATTCTCATAGGAGACTGTAAAATGTGGGCGTGCTTTCAATTCATGCAGTCTGTGATTTATGAAGGCACACAGGTCAGGAGTTTATTATGCTGAAAATCATAATAACTGTTTTGTTTTGCTTTTTAAAATGAAGTGGCCAAAGCATGTTGAAAGATAAATGGGAGAAGCATTTTGATTATGTTTTTATTTCAATTAAAGATTAAATATTATTGCTGAGTAACCAGCCATGCTAAATAGTATGATATTAAGGCTGAAGTAGTTTGTAAGCTGATAGCCCCTTCTTTCCTCTGGGTTTAGGTTTGTTATTAATCAAAATGTTGGACTTGTTCAGTGCAGTGGTGTATGAAACAAACAGTTGAAAATGACAGCTACTTTAATTTACAGCTTTCTGTTTTTTCAGATTTGTAGGAAAATCTGTTTCTTTTTGTGGACTCTTATGCTATTATTCACATGTCTAGATTTTATTTCTTAACACCAAAGCCAACTAAATTCAGTAGTTGTAAGATTCTCTCATGACATAGAAAGGCGGGTGCCTGTAATGGTTTTACTTGACAAATTCTGATAAAGTCATTTTTGAAACATGGACAACCCCTACTAGAAGTAGATAATACAAAAAAAAAAAAAAAACCATCTGTCTTTGGGGGCAGAGAAAGGGCTAATTTTTAAAATAGAAGAATGTATATATGGAAAGGTATTAAGTTAACTAGGATAGTGGAGTTTGTATTCTTATATTAATATAGGAGTATCAAATAAGATTGTTTTAAAGGGAAGATGATTCCAGCTATTTTCTGGTTTGGGCTTAGCCTCAGCACAAGTCATTTGGAAAGCTGCTGCGCACTTACCAAAATAAAGTGTTAGGGTCTGGGTTCCCCACATGTAATAAGGACCTTTAACAGGACAGTCTTGCCACACTTCTAAACTTAGTCCTTATCAGCAGTAATACACTTACAGTTTCTGAAGAGCACACTCTGTAGGGAATGCTGCATAGATTGTATGGAGTATCAAAGAAAAAGAAAAAGACTACCTCTCAGCATCTGGGGGGAAAAAAGCATATTAAGTAAGAAAGAGCTTGCTTTTAGGCACAGTCTCTGAGCAAAGCAGGTTGCAAACCTTATGCAGAGTTTTGGGGTTGGGGATCGTCTCAGGGTTGATCACAGCCTCCGAAGCACCACTGTTACGGAGAGGCCCCTGGTGACTGATTGGTGGGCTTTCTGAAGCATGTTCACTGGTGTGGTTCTGCCACTGACTGGCCAACTTTCAAGAGCATGAGGCTGTCACTGATTTTTTGGCTTTTCAGAGGTATATTAACTGAAATGAGTTACCACTGATCATTTTGGCCTACGCAGGCCATCATTAATTGATTAAATCCTGTTTGATCGATTCAGTCTGGTTCTAATGGTCCCTTGCTACCATGGCTCGAGAGTAATTGCCTTTTGCTAGGAGTTGAGGATTGTTTTATTCTCAGATGCTAATACTTAAAGAGTGTAGAACATTGAAAGCATAAGAAAATCATACTCAGAGGATTCCATCTAATAAGCAATAATCCTATAATGCACTTTCTAAATAAGGCTGTTTCCGAGGTTAAAGCTGTGAAAGTATGAAAAGTCAGCAGTTTTCATGTGTGATACTGTTATGAAGTCTAATGCAAATAATATATTAATAATAAAGTACAGAAATGCAAATGTGCTTTACTTCAGTTAGTAAACTAGACTCTAGGTCATCCATATAATAATATCACTTGTACTCATTGCATTCCAATAAGCTTTTCTGGGAAAGAAGAGGGTGGGAATGGTGGTAATATATAGTCAACTCATGACAATCAACCCTACTGAATTCTTTGCAATTGTAGTATCACTAATATTGTAACATTTCATTTTGCTCACAACATCTTTTTAGAATTCTTCAAAAATCTAAGTATATCCATGGGAATTCTTAACACAAGTAAACTTCACCCAGCATTTGTGGTACTGCAGGAAGAAAGGCTGTGGGAGTTTCTGCTAGTACCTATCGCCCAATCTCTGCTTATAGAGGGAAAAAGAAATCACTATAATATTTGGATTTCATCTGAAAGTTACAGCTGACATGTGGGGAGTGTTAATCCTTTAGGCAATTTAGCCATATCTGCTGTGATAAAGAAAAGTGCTGGGTACGCCTGTTTTTAAAATTGCTTAAATATCTCGTGAGAAAAAGAAGCCTTAGTAGTTTTACTTATATATCAAAAAACTGAACTGTTTTCATTCCAAATTTATTCAGCTGCCCTAGAATCTGGTTTGGAACTTCTCTATTTATTCCGAACACCTCCTAATGGGGGCAGAGCTAATCACTTACACAGTTCTGTGCTGCTAAGCATGGCCAACTTATGACCACTTAGAATTCAAGCACATGTTGATACCTTAAGACCAGTGAGCATTTGATAAAGTAGGGAAGCAGGGTGGTTAGATTTGTTGTAATCAACAGTAAGAGGAGGAAATTAATTCATGGATCTGTGCCCAAAGCTCCGTTTCTTCTTGTACAATTATTTTTTTAAACTCAGCAACTCCCCAGAAAAGGGAGTCATAACACCATTTGAACAGGAATTTTCTGAACACATTCCCTACTTGACCCATTGAACTACTGCAAACAAAACAAATCAGATAGGGCTGGTTTACTGTCAGGGTTTTGCTTTGCAACCTGGCTCACTCTGGCTCAGTGAGTGTGCTCTTTAAAGGAAGCTGACAAAATGTTCTCTGAGTTTAGTTGAAGGAAGACTTCTGGGTAGAACTCTTTACCTCCCATTAGAGAAGGAACCTCAAGTGAAGTCTGAAGCACAGAGACTCACTACTAGAAATACAAACCAACAAAACAAACTCCAGACATGTTTTTCAAATTTAAGTGTTTTCTGAGAAGTTGGTTTCCATGTGGTTTAAGCACCAGTAAACAATCAACCCATCTTGATGTTTTGTAGCCTTTTGGTTCATTATGCCAAGACAAGTGTAGTGTAGAACTTCTTTCAGTTCTTATGCCAAAATCAGTGAACCATCTCTCTCCCACTTTAGGATGTCGCATGTACTTCAGTTTGAGGATAAAAGCAGAAAAGTGAAAGATGCAAGCATGCAAGACTCAGACACATTTGAAATCTATGATCCTCGGAATCCAGTGAATAAAAGGAGGAGGGAAGAAAGCAAAAAGCTGATGAGAGAGAAAAAAGAAAGAAGATAAAATGAGAGTAATGATAACCAGAACTCGTTGGAAATGTGCCCACAATAAATGGCCTTATAACAGCCATTGTTCCGGAACAACAGCATCACTTAAGGGTGTGAAAAGAAGTATTTTTGAACCTGTTGTCTGGTTTTGAAAAGCAATTATCTTATGTAAATTGTGGAATGATGTAAGCAAATGCTTTTGGTTACTGGTATATGTTTTTTTCTTTTTTCTAATTGACCTTTTGTATTGCTAAATCTGAAATAAAATCACTTTCCTTCCAGTTTACATATTAACCATTTGCAGACTGCACAAGCCTGTTTGTATCTTTTTACCCTAAAATCTGTGAAGCCTTTGTTTTCAAGATTTTTTTATAAAAGTTTTACAGGAAGAATATTTAAGGGAAACCTCCTTGGCATTCTGCTATCTTTGAAATATAATTTTTAAATTATGTAATATAAAGATTGATAGGTTTGTTTTAAATCTTCAGGAACCCCTGAGTGAGTGTTGACACCTGCATCTAGGTACCTAGGCTTACTGACTGCAGTCAGGACGCAACCACACCAAGTAGTATCAGCCAGGCTTACTGCAGACCATGGCCTGGCCCATCCACCTGCCCTTCTCAGCACAGCCACAGCAGGAGCACACACGGAGGTCCCATCCTGGCAACAGAACTCATTAAGAATTCAGCCTTTTATGACAGTCGGTCATGCTCTATGTTATCTATACTATTTAGTCAGTGTCTTCTAGAATCTGAATGCCAAAATTATTACCACAGGTTAATGCTCAGTTACTTAATAAAAACCTTACCAGCTACATGTTTTCAGATAGTGTCTCATCAGTTCTCCCTTTTGAAGTGGAACCCAATAGGCTTTCTTTATGAAGCTACCAGGTGGCGGAAGTGATAAAGAATGTGCCTGCCAACGCAGGAGATGTAGAGAGATGCAGGCAGAATCCCTGGTCGGGAAGGTCCCTCAGAGGAGGGCGTGGCAACCCACTCCATTATTCTTGCCTGGTTTTCCACAGAGGGGCCTGGCAGGCTACAGTCCTTGGGGTTGCACAGAGTCAGACACAACTGAAGCAACGTGGCACACACACGCAGGCTTTCTTTACAGCAGTTTCTCTCACAACATAGTCCCAGACACTACAGCTGTAGCAGCAGCAGCCTCACTTATGGCCATGTTAGAAAAGCAAATTCTTGCCATACTCCCCACCACCGCTACCCCATCTAGACAGAATGTGAAACTTTGATCATAGAGAGCTTGTTAAACAACCTGCCAGCTTCACTGCTGGTGATCCAGTCTTTGAGACAGCAATATCTAGTGAAGTTTAAAATGTTCATATCCAGTGATCCAAAATTTCAAATCCTAGGTCTGCTCCCTAAAGAAATTCTCACACACTGCTCAAGGGAACTGTACTAAATATACATTGAAGTATCAACCAAAGACTAGATAAATAAGTTATTGTATATCCATGCTGTGGAATACTTTGTAAGCGGTAAAGATCAATAAACCAGATCTCTCTGTATTAGTTTCTCTTAAAAATCATGTGAGGAAAAGGAAAGCTCCCATATAAAAATTTAAAATGTGCAGCTCACAATTATATATTGTTTATAGACGTACACATGTAGCAAAAGTTAGTGTTTACCTCTAGGGAGGCAAAAGGAGTACATAGGCAGATTCACTTATGTTTGTAATGTTTGATTTCTTACGATAGATGTTGGGTAGTCAATCCTCGCTCTATTTTTCTCTATATATTTTGGTATGCCTGGAATATTTCATAATTTATTCTTTATGATCATATCTAGAACCTGGGGTAAGAAGACAGAAGGACAATCCTTTTCTTTTTTGCACAGAAGTAGGAGAAAGTTTCAAAGTGGAGAGGAATATGATAAAAGTTTTCTGGGAAATAGATGCAAAGTCACCAAAACACAAGCCAGTGTTTGGAAATGTGCCCTGTCTTTCCCTCATCACTGTAACAGCAGTTGTATTACAGAGGTTCACAAAGCAAAAGGCTCTTTCCTCAGCTCACGAAGTCTCTGTTGGTTACTGTTGAAAAGTATTACCACTAGACCTGTTTGTATTGAAGTACCCCATAGGTTTTCTCTATCATTCCTCCAAGACTGTGTCCACCTAAAACAGTGTGGTTTTGTCTTCAAAACAGAAGGAACCTCAGGTCTCTGGGGTGCAACCAGAAGACTAGTATTTATAGGCTGAAAAAGAAGTGAATGACAGAATTAAACCAGGTTGGCTGAGTGCTCCTTATGTTGCTTTAACTGCAAGGAGCAGAAAGATCTGAAATTCTGCAGAGATTAGAATCTAATCAGAATTTCACCATGATAATAAAACTGACTTTGAACTTAACCAAATAATAGCAATAGCAATTTTGAAAAGCTTAAGAACATGGTTAAACTGTTAAATATGATATTAAATGTGCTTATAGCAAAATCTTTGGAAATGTCACAGGAACATGTTTGGGCCATGTGAATTGCAAAAAAAAAGCAAAAAAATGAATTCAAAGAAAAAAGAGAAAATATGTAAGAAAATTAGCCTTTATAGTTCATTCTACTACTACTACGACTAAGTCGCTTCAGTCGTGTCCGACTCTGTGCAACCCCAGAGATGGCAGCCCACCAGGCTCCCCCATCCCTGGGATTCTCCAGGCAAGAACACTGGAGTGGGTTGCCATTTCCTTCTCCAAATAGTTCATTCTAGTTTTACATTTATTTGGGCTTATTTTTCTCTATATGCATCCTCTAGGGATGTGTTATCCTGAAACAGTGAAGTCTGGAAGCCTTCTTGTTCACTGTCTTTGGTGATGCTGGACATTGTAGAGAGCAGAGAGAAAAGCAACTCCCAGCAATTTTTTTCCCCTCATTTTCCTGACAAGCCATTTTTTATCACATTGGTTGAAGCTGATGGCAAGGTGAAAGTTAAAATTCACTCTAGACCTCCCCTTTCTCAATAGGTAACTGAAGAAATGCAGATCTCTAGAATTCTTAATGATAGAATGGCAAGATGCACATGACCACATGCCCGCAGCTCTCTGTATGCTCCGAGGCCACGCAGTCAGTAGTACGTCTGCTGCATCTAAAAACAGGGACACCACAGAACAAGGTCATTAAAAAAGTGTGAGGAGATAAGTGGTTTGCTGCTGTTGTTTTTAGAACAAGTTCAATAAACTATGGTGTCCTTATCAACTGTCACTACCAAGTCTCTTGATAGGATCTGACGTGTGAGGAACAGAAACCTGTGCTGTTGTATCTCTGTGGCCTGAGTGAAAAGGTTAGATAAATGCAGAATATTGCCCCAACATGCTGTTTAATCTTGGTGATAACAAGAAAGAAAATGGATGTGTGAAGTGAGTTACCACTGAGGGTTGTATCAGTATAAGCAATTTGTATGTACGGGGTGTAGAGAAGTTAAGAGGGGTTACATTCTTTAACACCGTCATTCACAAAAAAAAAGCGGGGCGGGGGGGAGGTCTGGTGTCTCTATGGCTTTGACTCCTTTCCAATGACTACAGTTTATCCTGGGATACCACTTCTGCTTCCTAGAAACCAGGAGGGTTTCCTGTCCCATATATATTTTATCTCTGTTCTTTTAGCTTTTAATAAAGGCCAAATAAGAGCCATATTTTAGAGAAATCCTTTCTAATAAGGATTCGGTGAAATCTGAATTCCTCGAGAAATAAAATAATCTTGACAAGTATTAGAAGTCTCCACGAGAAGTATGCTTATAGAAAGAATACTCATTAGTCCTCAAAATCTTCCTTGCAAAGCCACACGCGAACGGCTTTGTCACGGGTTCTAAGGGCTGTGCGGATCCCTGGGCAGAGTTTGCAATGGTGCGCTGCTTAACTGGCTCCGTGAAAACAGAAGGCAAGCAAAGCCCTGATTTGCGTCATTTACCAACTTCTGTGGTGTCAATACTCTCACCGTGGCTGATCTCAAGCCACCAAAGGTAGCTCTCGGCTACAACCGGTCGTTTTTCCCATTCTGTTCCATTGCTAAAAAGAACCTCTACAGTAACTCTTGCACTGGCCCTAGAGAACTCACAAAGGTTCTTAACCTTTTTTCCAAGATGACACAGTCTTCAGGCGTATTTCTCTTTGATGTGATTACTTCAGACAGTTTGGTGAAGTTCTAAACTGTAGCAACGCCTGCACCCTATGCTTTTCATAGAGTTTGCATCTTTAGATATATGCTGAGAGAGGTTTCTGAAGTCACATGGCTCACATTTATTTTTCCCTCTGCTCATCTTTTTGCCTCAATTTAGTCCAAATCTCACAGAAAGAAAAAACGGGGAGGGAAAAGGAAATGTAATTACATTTCTTTGAATTATTTTCTGTGAGTGATAATGTAGAAATTCATCATTTAAATTTTTTGGAAAATATTTTGGGCTAAGGTTGGAGAATCGTACCTGGAGAGAACACCAGCTTCTAAATGCAGACAGGAATCTGGTCTCTCTCTTCCACATCTGCTGGGGATTATTCCTTTAAGGTTAAATCATGATACTAATTCACATTACTTGATCAGTAAGAACATCCTCTGACGGCTTTCTTCATAGCACCAGTCAAAAAGAAGGCGTTCTTAGTCTTTTAGAAAATTGTTATTTTCTCATTCCATGATGCCAGAAATGATAATCATTACTGCAGCTCCAGCACTTTTTAATAATCAGAATAACTTTGAGAGCAGAAAACTCTTATGTGATTTTCTCATTTGTTTTCTGATTAATATAATCAGAGCTTTGTTATTCAGATGCTTTAATAAGAATATATTTGAAACAAAGGGCATCATGTATTGAAAATATATTTGAAATGAAAGGCATCATGTATAGAAAATAAATGACTACTTTAAAGTAGTATCTATGGCTAGTTCTCACTGGTTATGAGTAAATTTAAAATTTGTGGACTACCTCTTTTTTGGTATTATGTGTGTAAATTGTTCTTTAATTTGCAATTTTTGAGGAAATATTTAGGGTAAGAGGAATGTGATCTCTGCTCTAAACTTTCATTATATTATTGGTGTAAATGAATACAGTAGTTAAGAATAGGTACTATCTCCCAAGCAACCAAAGAATTCAATTAGTGATTTTTAAATTGATTTAGAAAAGTTATGCATGTGAGGTGTGGGTCCATTTCAGAGTGAAGCTTCCTAATGTCCATCCTGTGGATTTCATGTGTCATCAGGCCAACATGTCCACACTGAGTCTGTCTACACCTCCGAGCCCTTCTTCCCCGGATCTGCTTCTCCTGCACTTTGCCCCATCTTCCCCACTGGCAGTGAGGCTTTTCTAGTTGCTCAGGCCAAATAGTTTGGATGCCTGTCTTCATCTCACACCCTGTATCCAGTCTGTTATGATAATCTGTTGGCTTAACCGTTGAAATATACCCAGAATTTCACCATTTTTTTTTACTGCTTCCCACTGTTACCAACCCTGGTCAAAGGGACCATCAGCGTTCGTGTGGAGAACTATAACAGCACCATAGCCAGGCTCCCTGCTTCCACCCTTGCTTCCCTAAGTTACTAACAACATGGCAGCCAAGTGCACCCTTTTAAAACATAAGTTACATTGTTATACTTCTCTGCTCAAAACACGGCAGCGTCTCCCCATTTCATTCACAGTAAAACCCACAGCCTCACCATGGCCTACGAGGCTCTAGAGGACCCCCATCCCCTCCCTCAATCTCTGACTCCCCCCTTTTTACACTCCTCATCACCGGACTGACCGCGCCGTGTGTCCGCCGCTGCATCACACGAGCTAGATGCGGGCCTCTCAGGCGCTGTGCGCTAGCCGGTCCCGCCTGACCTCTTGTCCTCCACACCCCAACTCCCACGGCTCCTTCAAGGCTGCTAAGATGGCCCTTTCTCAGTAAGGCCTACAGTAACCCACTCAGCTTTACAATTGCAACCCCTCCCCACCCCGCATGCTGTTTCTCTACGTCTCCCACTGTAGTTATATTCAATGGCACTACAAACTCCTAAGCACTCTGCCTTATTAATTTATGTAACTCTTATTAACAACCCTATGGAGGAGGCACGAACTCTTGTTACCACTTTACAGATGAGAAACTAAGCTTTACAGATGTTAATTATTTGTTGTTTATCATAATCTCCCACCACAGAATGCCCTCCAAGAGGACAAGGAGTTTTGTCAGTTTTATTATTGATCCAGTGCCTAGAACCATGCCTAGCAAAGACAGACACTTAATATTTGTTGAATGAATAACCCTCCCTCCAAAAAAAAAAACACACCAGGATCCATTATAGTATTGAGGCTTCCCTGGTGGCTCAGACAGTAAAGAATCTGCCTGCAATGTGGGAGACCCAGGTTCAGTCCCTGGGTGGGGAAAATGCCCTGGAGAAGGAAATGGCAACCCACTCCATCATTCTTGCCTGGCGAATCCCATGGACAGAGCAGCCTGGTGGGCTATGGTTCACGGGGTCGCAACGAGCTGGACACAGCTGAGCGCCCAATGTTATGTAGTGTTGTTCTGTATTTTATCACTTAATATTACCATCATTTCAGAAAGCTAGGGCATTTGTATACTAAAAATGAAGGAAGGTTATAACTTCAGTTCAGAAACAGCTCTAATATTTGAAGAAATTTCACTTTAGGAAACCTTACTACATTGTCTTTTTCTCATTCTAACATAAGATGCTTTGTCACAGGTGGGCACAGATCCAAAGAGCATTTGGAGGGACCTCTGGTCTGTAGAAAAACACACATGGCTTCCTTGAGTACCTGCTCTTTATAGAAAGCAATATTCTAACTCCTGAGACGAGAGGGAGCCGAGGGCCAACAGGTAATATGTAGAAAGCCAGACGTGGAATGTGTATAAGGCTTCAGACATGCAACTGATTTAACAGAAAAACAATATAACCTCTTAATATCAGTTTTCTCCTCTCAGATGGAAACAGTATCAGCTGCCTTACCTACCTGTCACAGTCAAAAGAAGGGATAAACACAAAAACCAAGCTTTATAAAGCATATAATGAAAACAGCTAACATTTAATGGATGCTTCCTTTATGCCAGACACTCTTCTAAGTACTTTATCTGTATTAACTCTTTTAATCCTTATAAACAACTCTGTGAGATAGGCTGTACTATTGCCTCCATTTTACAAATGAGGAGGAGACTTGAAGCTTTGCAAAGTTAAGTAATTTGTCCAGGTCACACATGAAGTAAAGCAGCTTGCTGAAATTTAAAACAAGACTGAACCCAGAGTTTTGAGTTGATCACTAGACTACCATGCCTCTTGCTGTACAAACCAGACTGCTTTACAGTACAGCTCGCATATACCTATAGAGTTACAATCCAAAGGAGGCTAACAGCCCAGAATAAAGACACAGCACAGTGACTTCAGTTGACAAGAGTTATATGTGTAAAAACTAAGTGAGTGCTAGAATGAACACGGACTATGGTTTAGTGGGATTAGTCTAGAACTGCTTTGTGGCGGAGAGAATTCTGACCATAATTTGGAAGGAAGGGAGAACATGGCATTGAGGAGACAGGTTATGTTGCAGGTGGAGAGAACGTTATGCAGACAAGCCATTAAGACAAACGCAGGAGACAGTGATGTGTCTACATGATGCCAAAACATCTGGCCAATTCAGTTTAAAAAAAAACAACAACCCTATCAGCATAGATTTCTTCAGTCAATCCAGATGTTTGGCATCCTGTAGACAAAACATCCAGATGATTAACTGAAGATTTGACAGAGTTGACTGAATTAACCAGATGTTGCAGCATTGTAGAGACATCGTGTCAGGACATTTGTTTGGCTGGAGTGGGGTCCAGCTGTCAAAGAGATAATGGTCTGGGCAGTGAGGGAGGACTGGAGCTTGCATTTGATGCAACTGGGAGCTGCTGGAAGAGGCGTGTGATGGAAAGGATGCTTAAGGAAGAGGATGCTAACAACCATGTGAAGAAAAAAATATGGTGAGAGGAAAAGTTGTAGACAGGAAAGAGGATGTGAGTAGAGTGCAGGTGTGTGTGAGGTAATTAGAGCCTGGACCAGAATCAGGCGGGGGAAAGAAACAGGAAGGAGCGGATCTGAAAAACATTACAGAAAAAGAACAGGAAGTCATGATGGGCTAGACAAGGGGGTGAAACTGCACATCACCTCAAGGGTGGAAGCCTCCAGGCCTGGGAAAGCAGCTGCCGTCAGCCTCGCCACAGTAGTAAACCAAGCCGGGATCCCCAAGAGACCTCCCCCACGCACCTCCATCCAGAGGCCAGAGCCAGGCCCACAGGCGGAGGGAACCTGGTTGGAGACCACTAACACAACTCTTATGCAAGGTTCCCTGTTCCTTTTAGAGCCACCTAAATGATTTCCCTTCAAATCCAATTTCATGCAAGGATTGAGAATGCTAGATTAAGACCATTAGGTAGACACAACTTCAGCCAAAAAAGACAATATTTTGATGTAATTTGCCTTTATACAGTATATCATGTAAACTAAGATCTATAGAGGTATGACTAAATTAGATGAGATTAAGAGAAATTATAAATATAGTACCTATATTACCTAGTTAAGCATTATAAAAACCTGTTAACAGGCACAATTAATGGCTGAATTCAAGAATTTATATATCTTTTAAAGTCCTAAATTTATGAAACCTTGGAACATTGACTCTTGGTTTGGATATTCTGCAGATTTTATCTCTAAAGAGTCACATACTCTAAATTACTAGGATTCAAACTATGGTAACTATGATAGTGTGCTCCTATTTATTTTTAAAAATTCCAAATATTCATGGTTTTGAAAATTTGCAGTTTCAAATGTTTTCAGCCCCAGGTTTATCTGCCCACACAACCAGTGCATGCCCTTTACAAAAACACCCAGGATTTCTTCAACTGTTTCCTTGTTCATTTCAGGAGGCAAGAAACCATCAACAGAGGCTTGTTGCTGTTGTTCAGTCGTTCAGTTGTGTCCAACTCTTGCAGTCCCATGGACTGCAGCACGCCAGGCCTGCCAGTCCCTCACCATCTGCCGGAGCTTGCTCAAACCCATGTCCATTGAATCGGTGATGCCATCCAACCATCTCATCCTCTGCCTGTCAACAGAGGTTACTCTCTCTTTGTTCATGGTTTAGAGCAAAACAGAATTTCTCTCTTTCTCTTTCCCTCTCTCTCCCCTCCCATCTCTCTCTCCTTCCTCCTCCCCCCACCAGAGAAACAACACAGAATGTGAGACCATAAATATATTGCTGTGCTCCAGGTCACCATGGGGGAGGTGGAAGGGTCAGGAAACTTGTAAAAATCAATTTCCCAGGCCTCAGAAATGACAAGTCTGTTGATCTGGGGTGGGAGCCCAAGCATCTGTTGCTTTTTCTGTTAGATTTTTAACAAACTTCCCCAACAATTCTGATGCCTGTTTCCTGAAAATCAGACTTAGATGCTGCCCTAAAGCAGAAGGCTAGAGAATGAAATACATCTATTGGAAATGCAATTTTAAAATGGTAAAACGTAGATTAAATTTTTTATTACACATCTCTTAGTCCTTCCTTTATGTAATAGTGCCTAAGTAAATTCACTGTGTTCTATGATATGCAGAATGTTTCACAGAAACTGCATAAAGTCAAGCACACCTATGCAATCAAGCTAGAAGTGCGGAAGAAAGTAGGACAGCTTGTCTGTTCTCAATTCACAGCAGTGGCTATGACAGCCCTTCCCGAACACAATGTGTACATGATGGGAAATATAATTAATGATCTTGGTAAGTATTTCTAGTGCTCCAAGGCTGAGTAACTTATCAGATAGAAAAAACAGTTGAGTTCACCGAAACAATGGGTGATTTATCCAGGTGTGTTTGAATATAACCTTCCCACAGCCATCTTTTTGTAAGAAATACTTCAAAGTTAGTAGATAGCAAACTATTCAAAAAGTTAATCAGTGAAATGTCCCCCATCATAACATCAAGATTACAGTGTTTGTTCTCTACATATAATCCCTTAGGTATCCTTTTCTGGCAGTACTAAATCTGCTACAAGAAATATTAGTGAATTTTTTTTCCTGGTACTAAGGCTTCATTTGCCTTAAGCTCAACTCACTCTCAGAAGTCTTTTCCCCAAGGATATAGGAATGAGAATAAATTGAGAGAACCTTATTAGGGGCCCTTCATTACCTAAGGTATAACAATTAAAAGTCAAATTTACTTTTATTGTGCTTTGAATGATGCTTTGGAAACAATCAAGGGTCTCATATGTAACTCAAGTAGTTTTGACTTGAGCAGTAATTCGTTCCCACTTCGCATTCTCCTGCCACTTTGAAATCTCATCTGCAACCATGGGGAATGGGAGAAAATCAGGACAAGCTAGGATTACAAAAGAAAACCCTTAGGAACTTTTAGAATATAAAAAGTCCTTGCCTTCTGATACAGGTTAAAATGAAGATTCATTTCCAATGATCCTCTTTTATCCCACGGCATGTGCGCTAGAGCCTGAGCGTCGGCCTCTACATCCTCTGATCAAAGAAGAAAGCTTTCCTTCGCTTCTGAACCAAACCTGCTCTCTTTCTGTTGGTTCAAACAACACCGGGGTGTGGGAGGAAGACCCTTGTGGGGCTTGACTTCACAGGGTTTATACCACTACCTTCTTGGAACTCTCTCCTCCCACCTCTTAATCCTGACTCTCCCTTTCCTACCAGCAGTTCTTGTCCTGCTCTTCTTTTTTTTTTTTTTTTTTAACTCTCATCTTGGATGCTGGCTCTGAGGAATCTGGTCAGTACTCCCTGAGATAAAATGGCCTTCAGAGCCAAGGCATTTAACAGGTGGAAGCTAAAAGTGCTGCTTGTTCCACATGACTTAGCCTGTACTACCTCACTTTCCCACTGTGAATACTCATCAAATACTTGTCTTCCTGTAAAACTTGTGGCACAAGCTAGCTGATTCAGTGACAAGACAGTAATTTATGACTTGGGCTAGCCAATGTTCCATCTCACCTGCAGAGGCCCATGACTTGCTCAAGAAATAGATCTGCCTGGAAGTTCAGACTCTACAATAACTAAAGAGGCTTCTGAGCATCACCGTTCCGGCCCACAGCCCTCTGCCTCTGGCCCCCAGCCATCTGCAGCACTTTGAGGAAGGTGGTTTTTCACCAGGCCTATAATTTCACGGCCACCCAGTAAGATATGGAACAAAGACACGCTTCCGAGGCCTGTGAGCTATATGAGTAGCCAAAGTGTCTCTCCACAGGCTGGCAATAGTCCCAGGTTTAAGAACAAGGTCCTCATGACCTGCTGAGCTGGGAGAAGATTGTGTTCCTGGATGACAACCTGCCTTTGGCTCCTGGGTGAACCCTCTCTGTAGGTATAATGTGAAAATGTGTTTAGCGCCTCTCTTCAAAGAAAACCTCCTCTCTGCTGACAAGGGTTAGTAATATGCTAAAATGGTACACTTACCTCTCTCTCTTTCTCCTTTAAATATCCAAGACACTTAGCGTCTCCTGAGGTTTGCTAGTTAATAATGGGGCTTCCCCCGCCCCCGACAATCCCATCAAGTATTACCTGAAGAAGGGCTAGCCATTTCAAAATCCATAGTAGCCAAAGAATTCTTCTAGCACCTGCATGCACCTGAATGCAGTTCCTCTTGTCTTCTATCCCACATTATCCTTACTGCTTCTAAGAATCTCCTACCAATAGAGGAAAAAAAATTTTTTATTTTGTTTTTCAGCAAGTGCACTTTTTTCCAATCATCTTGTGTGCTGGAAGTTAAGTAAACATTGACCTAAAAATGTTACAGCACCTTCAAGAACCAAGCTCTTTTTCCCCCCTCTGTCTCATCCAATATGATGGGGCCAAGTTTGACATTTCCAGAGTATTTAAAATATAAGGCTAAAATATAACCTCAGTGGTCATTGGCCTGACATGAGTCTGGTTAAATTTAAGGAAACTGCTTCCAGGATACGACTTAGATGCTTTAGAATTTGTTGGAATGTGGTCAACAAAAAAATAAAATTTCAAATCCCAGTTTATTTGTTTGAAGGACCTCCATGAGGTAGACTCTATACAAGAAACAATTCCATCATCCAGAGTGAATATTCACTCTTTTTTTTTTTTCCAGCCAGGAGTTTGGAAGAAGCCAGCAGGCAATGTAATCATTTGGTAACATCCTTCCCACTGCCAAGATGGATTAATGCTGGGAGATCTTACAACTGATGAGTAATCGGTAGTACTTACAGACCCTTCATGATCCCCAAGATGTGATTATTTTCCTACATGGATTTCTGTCCTCATCCTCCAAAGGGTGCTTTGTCTTTTCCTTTACTCTCCCCGCTCTGGACTCTCAAGCCCATGTTGCAAGTACGGCATGGTCTCCAAGTCATTGCTGACTTCCTTCTCAAACCAAGACAGTGAGCACTTTAGAGACACTGCTAAAATGTGAGGGCTGTATTATCAAAGTTATACCAGTTTCCTTTTAAGTGATTCTGGAAAGGTATGAATAGTTGTTTATTAAAATTTAGAACCTAAGCATCCTTTGGTTCCACTGGTTTGGTTTATTATGCCCCTACCTAATACTCAAGCTGATTTGAAGATATCATGGATATACTAAAATCTCACCCTATGGAGAACCTAACTGAAACAATAACCCCACTGTGAGTTTTCAAAATAAATGCTCTTTGCGGCTTTTAGCACTATCATTCGTTCCTTAAATTTTGCTCACCTCCACTACCCCAACTCTTCAACTTATATTCAACTCCCTTCTTGGACTAAAACGGCCTCTAAAAAGGGAAATGAAATCTGACAGCAAAAGAACTCACATTCGGGAATCAAACAGCCTAAAGGTCAAGCTCTGTCTCTGCCACCAACTAGCTGGGAATCCTTAGATGATTCACCTAATTGCTCTGAGCTTTGGTTTCCTCATCTGTAATTTGGACATACAGTTTACCTCAAAAGACTGATGGTTCTTTGACCTAAGCCAAACTCTTTTCCTTTAGGCTTAGGGACCTGCAAACCTTTGCCTCCTACTAATCACTCAGGAGGTAGGTACTTTGGTCCTCTTCCCAGATCCCTTCAGCTGAGTCCCAAGTCTTAAGGTCATCCCCAACAGCAAGGCTAATTTTGGAAAACTGGGCTAAATATATCTCCAAAACCTCATTATTTCTGATTAGCAGCCTCACCCACAGAAACACTGTGTTGCCTAAGCTGAGTGCTACCCCTCATTCACAGTAGCCCACACCGTAAACCAGTGGGCCCTGCCTTACCTGATATCAGAATCAGCCAAGAGCTTTGAAAACCACAGATGTCTGCTCCACTCCCAACCCTGGAAGCCTCTATTTTTAAGTTTGCTGGGTAATTCTGATGATAACCTCAGGTTAAGAAGCTCTGATTTTAGTAGCCACCAAACATCCCTATCTTTTCCTCCCACACCTTTGAACTGGCTTATCTCTCCTGAGCTATATAAACCCACTGCTACTTCTCCTGAACCCAGTTAGATATTGACTATGAGCTCCAAACAGGTCACAGGGACTCAAGCTACTGATTATGGCTTAAGAACCCTCCTCCACATCCCCAGCCCCTTGGGTCCAAGAGGGAGAAAAGGCATCACATTTTAGCCAAAGAAATATAATCAAGAAAGCACTGGGGTTGTAGAATCAGTAGCAGCCAGTGTGGAACAATGGATCTAAGTTCAAAAGATTTAAAGGCCTGAGACTCCAACAGTGATCAGAAGCAGATAAACACCCTTCTCCCTGCCAAGGCAATCTAACATGACGTAGCACTGAGTGTGCGGGTGAAGCTCATAAAGCAACCCTGGTGAGACCTCTGTTGTGAGAGAGAGAGTGTGAGAGAGAGAGAGAGAGAGAGTGTGAATGAGAGACTGTGTGTGAGAGACAGAGTGACTGTGTGAGTGGGTGTGAGAAAGTGTGTGTGTAAGTGAGAAAGAGACAAAGTGTGTGTGGGAGAGAGTGAGTGAACGTGTGTGTGTGAGTGAAACTGTGTGAGAGAGACAGAATGTGTGTGAGAGAGACAGAATGTGTGTGGGAAAGTGTGAGAAAGAGACTGTGTGTGAGAGAGAGTGAACGTGTGTGTGGGCATGAGACAGTGTGTGAGACAGAGTGTGTGAGAGAGACAGTGAGTAAGAGAGAGTATGTGTGTTTGAGTGTGAGAAAGTGTGTGTGTGAGTGTATGAGAGAGACTGTGTGAGAGAGAGTGTGTGTATGTGAGAGAGTGCGTGTGTGAGTGTGAAAGAGTGTGTGTGAGTGAGAGGCAGGGAGGGAGAGAGGGAAGGAGGGAGAGAGAGGAAGAAGGAAGGAAGGAAGAAAACAGATCGTGTCAAGTCCTCATGTGATTAAAACGAATCAGCAGGGCAGTTTGCACTTAGGGGCATTCTTTAGGAGTACCAGTGCGGCTCATGTGGACCCCGACTCCAGCTCCATCTCCACTCGTCCCCAAGTTCCAGGTACTTGCCTGCACCCTGCTCACTGGTGTGACTCATAGGATGGCTGACAGTTTAACATGTGCCTGATAAACCAAACACAGGGTGTAGGAGCCAGGACACTGAGCTGCAGGGACTCCAGCGGGAGTGCTTCAAGACTGCCCACAGGAAAGTTCATGGAAGAGCCTGCTGTGAGACGAGCCGAGCCGCTGTGAAGGCGAAGGGAGGCGTCCCTCACTCCCTGTGCCCCTTGGCGCTCTTCCCAGCACTGCCTCCTGAGCAAAGTCCAGTAGCTTCCCACTTAAAACGCATCAAGCCCTTTGCTTGATTGGCCCGAAAAGACTGTGTCACCTCACCCAGAATTCTTTTCAGAAGACTTTACAAAGCCATTGATAAGAACGACATATTTCACTATCTGATGTCTCTACTGACATCTCAGAACCCCTAGAATCCTTTGATCACTTTTTCTCCCAGAGGACATAGCTTTTCACCAAGACCAGTGTGAGGACCATCTCCAAGGAAAGCAGCCAGCATCCAAGGTTCACCCTCCCTTAGCAAGCCTCTCCAGGCGTCGGCAGCCCTGTTCCATAAAATGCTGCTAGGTGCCCATTCTGTTTTTGGTGCGGTGGCTCCCCACAAGGGCTCCTGGGGAACACAGGCCTGCACCTGACTCTGGATCCTAGAGCCCGGCCATCCTCCAACAACTGGCTAACGGAGCAGGCTAACAATGGTTGGAAATCGTTAAAACTATTTTAATAAAAATAAAGTCATGAATAATATGGAACTCTAATACAGATCTCATTAAAGCAGGTAGCTATAAAACCCTATACTTTAAGAATGGCCTCTCTCTCCAAGTGAATTTCAGTTACGGTCCAGGATTTAATTTACACTTTGGGGCTCTGATACTACTGCAGATGGTGGGCAAACCATTGTCTCAGCACTGTGGTGATAGTCAAGCACGGTCTTAGCACAGCAAATCTGCCTGGCTGGAGGGAGCAGGTGGCCGGCCAGCGACCTGCGGGCTGTTGCGCATGCGCCCCTGCGCAGCCCGCCGGGCCGGGGGCGTGGCTGTCCGGACGGCGGCCCCCGCGGCGGCGTCTGACATCGCCGTCTGGGGCACCCTCTCGTCTCACCCGGACCCGAATTCCTTTCAGGGATTAGTCCTGACTTCGTGATTAATCGGCGCTTTCTGGTTTTCCTAGGGTGACGTCATAGGTGCGCAGAGATAAAACAGGCTCCCTTCTGAAGGCTCCGGCGCAGAGCAGGGTCCTGAGCCCCGGAGGCGATCCCGGGACCCCGCCCCGCCCGGACGGCGGTAGCCAACTCCGCCCTGCGGCCCTGAGGAGCGCTGGGTGCCCCGCCACGGAGCCTCTGCTCTTTATTGCTTTGGCCCACTGGTTAAATGCAAAGTTCAAGACTTTCTGTGCTTTTTTTCATAGTTATAAAAGTAGGACATGCTCATTTCAAAAGCTGGAAAATTATAGAGAAAAGGCAATCAAGCAACGTCTCACCCTGCGGGCTCCATCTCTGTTCATTTTGATGCATTTCTTTCCAGCCGTTTTTGTCTTTCTTTGCAATAGATTTTCAGATGTTAACACTGCCCAGCTGCAGTCGTGTTATAAGGAAATAATTTTGAATCTTTTTTAGCTTAATGTGGGAACAGATACATTGCATGTGCTTCTGTAGAGCTTCTGTAAAGCTCCTTTAGAACCTCCTTAGTGGATGTACTCTCACATACGAAAATATTATTTCTATTTTATGGACATCTAAGATGGGGCTTCCCTCATAGCTCAGTTGGTAAAGTATATGCCTGCAGTGAAGGAGACCCGGGTTCAATCCCTGGGTTGGGAAGGTCCCCTGGAGAAGGCAATGGCAACCCACTCTAGTACTCTTGCCTGGAGAATCCCATGGGCGTGGGATGTCCATGCGGTCACAAGAGTGGGACACGACTGAGTGACTAAACCACCGCCAGGATGCCTCCATCTTTTACTGGAATCCAGGTAACAGGTGGACCAACTCTGCAGCCTTTCTCATGTTTGCCTAGGATTGGTTTTTGGTGAAACATACAAACCCAAACTAAGAATTTCATCCAGTTTATGTTAAAGAAAGAGAGAACTTGAAAACTTCCGCCCTTTTCCATATTGCTGAGGGTGGGGAACCAGGGTAGGGGCTGGCTGCAGGATGAGCTTTCTGTTGTCTGTGAAGTGAGAGGTCACAGGGCTTTGCAATGGAGATGGAGGCTGGCGACAGAAGAGGATGCACCCTCTCCACTCAGCTGAGACAGAGAGGTCAAGAAGGTAGTAATCTGGCAACTATGGGGAAAACTCCCTGTGAAGATAAGGGGTTAATTAATTTTTGTTGTTCAGTCGCTAATTCCTGTCTGACTCTTTGTGACCCCATGGACTCCAGCATGCCAGGCTTCCCTGTCCTTCACTATCTCCCAGAGTTTGCTTAGACTTATGTCCATTGAGTCAGTGATGCCCTCCAACCATCTCACCCTCTGTCACCCCCTTCTCCTCCCACCTTCAATCTTTCCCAGTGTCAGCATCTTTTCCAGTGTCAGCATCTTTTCCAGTGAGTCAGCTCTTCACATCAGGTGGCCAAAGTATTAGAGTTTCAGCACCAGTCCTTCCAATGAATATTCAGGGTTGATTTCCTTTAGGATGGATGGGTTTGATCTCCTTGCTGTCCAGTGGACTCTCAAGAGTCTTCTCCAACATCACAGTTTGAAAGCGTCAATTCTTCGGTGCTCAGCCTTCTTTAAGGTCCAACTTTCACATCCCTACATGACTACTGGAAAAACCACAGCTTTGACTATACAGACCTTTGTTTGCAAAATGATGTCTTTGCTTTTTAATATGCTGTCTAGGTTTGTCATAGCTTTTCTTTCAAGGAGCAAGCATCTTTTGATTATTTTTAGAACACTGTTATTAAATGATCTATTTTAATTCTGTTGGTCACAAGCTCCAATGTATTATTTGGGGAAACTCTTCTTGTCTCTTTCTATTAAAAAATAATAAAATCAGAGAAAAAAAGGTGGGAGAACTGGTCTGAGTGAAGGGAGAGAATCACCACTTGCATTTACTGCCCTGCTATGATCTGCCCTCTGGAAAGTCCCTGCTCCATTTTATGAGAGACTGGTGTAATGTTTTTGTAAGATTCCAGATAGCTGGGATAAGCAGAACCCATGAGCCATCCAAAACTTCTCTGTGGGCTCCTGCATAAGCCTACTTCTATTTTACCTCCTGCAAGCCACCTTGTCTGCAAGTTGTGATAGGAGGAGGAGATAGTGGGACAAAGGCTGGCAGCTGGGGAGTAAATTCAGCCTCCCAGGGCCTCTTCTCCCAGGTTTTATGCACCCTATCACTTGTTAGTCTCGTTAGTGAGAGGCACACCACCCTACTAGTTGTGTGAGGACCAGAGCACTGCAGGTCCCAGCCATGCTTGGCCATGACTGTCTGTAACCCAAGAGAAAGCCAGGAGCAGCCCTGGCTTTCCCCTCCCCTCTTTGCTTGGTCTGGGGACACTTTCCCTTTATGCAAGAGCTCTGTCTCCAGTGTAGTCTGTTTCCTCAATGCTATCTCTGAGAGGAAAGCTAGACTGACCAACTGGCAGCATTAAGACACACCACCATGGTACTTGGTCTGCGAGGAGAGGAGAACCAGCTTTCTGGAGGGCAACACTCCAGACCTGCCTTCCAGCAGCAAACCCACCAGCTCCCAGATCTCAAAATCTGGTCCTCTTTTAGTAGCCAGCGGTTTTCAATGCTTCCATTTCTGGAGGATGGTTTCCTTTTTGCTGTCTGGCTCTCACAGGACTAGGAAAAAGCCAGCTCCTTCACAGTTACTTCTCATCATGTCCAGTGAGGTCAGTCCCTCTTGGCCTGGACTCTCAGCATCTTTCTCTAAGTCACAACGTTCTCTAGGCACTTGCTGACCCTGCTGTGTTCTGCCTGTTAAAAGGTCACCTGCGTTTTGAATTCTTTCCACTCTCCTCCCAGTTATTTGTGATAGCCTCTTAGAAGCTTAAAAATAACATTTATTTCCCCGGTGGTTTTGTATATTTCCATTTGACAAACTCTATTTTGTTCCATGTGTTTCTAAGGGAACAGAAACCAAAATGGTTTATGTCCTACTTCCTACACTGGCCTGACTGATGTTGTCAGCCTGGAATTGTCCTTCAGCCAGAGTGGGTACTTCCAACCATAAGCTGGACCTTGATGCAGAAACTATATAAACTACAAAGACAATGGACATTGTTTGGCTGTTGCGAAAGCTACTTCATTCTACTTCCTTTAATCAAGCAGTTAATTTTTTAATAGATAGATTCAAGCCACTTTGCATGGATATGATAATATAAAAGTGGGTTATACCAAGATACTGTGATTGTGAATCCATTATTAAAATATAACTGAGGGCAATATCAGACATCAAAATGGAAAGCAGCAGTTACCAGAAGGGGTACACTGGGGGACTTCTGGGGAAAGAAAATGTGCTGGAAATATTCTATTTGAAGATGTGGGTGAATTATATGAGTGTGTTTGCTTGTGAAAATCCAGTGAGCTCTGTGATTTATGATCACGTTTTTCTGCATGTATGTTCTACCCCAACAAAAAGTTGATTTATAATAAACAGACAAACTGAGGGCTTTGGTTGAGGTAGGCAATTAAAGGAATGAGGACAACTCTTCTTTTATTTGCCGTGTATTGTTTTGGTGCTCACACAGTGCTCAGTGGGAAACAGACTTAGTATGTATTACAGAAATGAAAAAGTTAATGGCCTGGTTTCAAGGAGTTTACAGTTATGAGTGAGTTATAATATAAATGCAAGTGCTCAGTATATATACCAATGATGCTAATTGGTTGTAGCAAATGTACCACAGTAATGTAGGATGTAAACATTAAGGGAAACTAGCTAAGAGGAATATGGAATTCTCTATAGAGTCCTCACAACTTTTCTGTAAATCTAATCCTATTCTATATTTAAATTTTTATTTTAAAAATATGCAATGCCATGAGAATGACTAGAAGGAAGAGATTATTTTTGTACTAAGGGAATCAGAGGTGACTTTGTAACAGAAAAGATGTGATTACTTTAAAGGAAGAATAGGATCATAATCAAGAAAACTAGGGAAGAAGTTAACTGACAGGTGAAAAATGATATAAGCAACTATGGGGCTGGAGGCAGGGGTTTCCCTGGCAGTCCAGGGATTAAGACTCTGCATTTCCAATGCAGAGGGTACAGATTCAATCCCTAGTTGGGGAACCAAGCCATGTGGCCAAAAAAAGTAAAAATTAAATAAATTAAGCAAAAAGAAAGAAATTTTACAATCAATAGTCAAGATATGAAAATAACCTGTGTCCATCAACAGATGAATGGATATGAAGATATGTATGTATATATGCAATTCAGCCACAAGAAGAATGAATTCATTTAGCATACTGCATTCAAGATCCATCCTTTATGGCAACATGGATGGATCTTGAATGCAGTATACTAAATGAAATTAAGTCAGAATAAGTCAGATAAAGACAAATAGTATATGATTATTACATATGTGTGAACTCTAAAACACTCAGATTCAAAGAAACAGAATAGAATAGTGGTTACCAGAGGCATGGGGTGGTAGGAGAGAGGGAAATGTTGGTCAAAGAGTTCAAACTTCTAGTTGTAAAGTCATTTAGTTCCAAGGATCGAATGCATAGCACAGTGATTATATTTAATGAAACTATATTACATCCTTTAAAGTTCCTAAGAGAGGGGATCTTACGTGTTCTCACTGCAAAGAAGAAGTGGTCATTTAGGACATGATGCAGGTGTCACACCCAGTACTGTGGTGGTAAGCATTTTGCAATATATAAGTGAGCAAGTCAACATTATACACTTGAAACTTACACAATGCTACCTGTCAGTTTATCTCAGTAAAGGTGGAAAAGAAACTGTGGAATGTATCAGGACTAGTACATGGTTCTGTCAGACTGGTGAGTTGGAAGCAGGAAAGAAGTGGTGTGGAATAGGACCAGAGAAGCAGAGGGCTTTAAAAGCAGATCGGGAACAGCCTTCAATTTTAAAACTTAACTAATGCACAAAATATTGATTGCCATTAAAACTCATTATTGGGCTTCCCTGGTGGTCTAGTGGTTAGGAATCCACCTGCCAGTGCAGGGGATGCAGGTTTGATCCCTGGTCTGGGAAGATCCCACATGCCACAGAAAAACTAAGCCCGTGCCCCACAACTACTGAGGCCCATACATTCTAGAGCCCATCTCGGCAATGAGAGAAGCCACCACAACGAGAAACCCGCACACCACGACGAAGTGTAGCCCTTGATTGCCACACCCAGAGGAAGGCCGTGTGCAACCATGAAGACCCAGTGCAGCCAAAAATAAAGAAAATAAATGAATCTTTTTTAAAAAAAACTCATTATTTTACAATGAAAGACAAATGTTAATTTGAAAACCGATGGATATTATTACAGGTATTACCCACTTTTCAAAACTTGACTTTACATCATTTCACTTTTACATAAGGCCTAAGTTAGTGCCTGTTTTTGCTAAAAGAAATCTGAGGAGGATTTTTTTGCTTTTATGAAAAGAGGTGAAAAGCAAAAATACACTTCAGTGTCTGACTTGCAGAGACTGACAGAGGAGCACCCAGCTCAAGTGGTGAGAGTGGCCCCACCAAGCTCCTTCCCCAGAAACCACACTCAGCATCTCCGCATCAAGATGCCATAGCTTTTGCTTTATTCTTTAGATCCCATAGATAAGTTATATCATATAATATTTATCTATATACCAATCAGAAACAGACTCATAGACTCAGAAAACAAACTTATGGTTAACCAGGGGGAAAATGGGGAGAGAGAGAAAATTAGAAGCATGGCATTAACAGATATCATCTACTATACATAAAACTGATAAGCAACAAAGTTTACTGTGTAGCACAAGGAACTATATTCAGTATCTTATAAGAACCTATAATGGAAAATAAAGTGAAATATATATGTATGTATGACTGAATCATTTGCTGTATATCCAAAACAAACACAATATTGTAAATCAACCAAACTTCAATTTTAAAAAAAATGCCATAGCTTTGAACTGTCTGTGAGGATATCTTGATTTATTTCATGCATCCTTAGCAAGATGTGTCCTAAGGTAATTGCTTTTTCACTTTTTGCCATTTCACCTTGTGAAATAATTTCCTAGGAACTCTCTATTTTCAGATAGTAGGAGAAACCTATATTTAACTCACTTTCCAAGTCTTTATACTTCTACCATGAACTAAAGGAATTAAATTTATTAAACATTCACTATGTACCTCATACTGTGAAATCACTTTGTCTACTATCTTAATCATCTTAAAATCCTTATGAAGCAGCTGTTATTATTTTATTTTACAGATAAAAAAATCAAGAACATGTTCATTTCCAACAAACACAACAGAGTCATAAATATAAAAAATAGATATAGGCACCTGAGATCTTGTTTGTTTCCAACAAGCACAAAAGTCATAAATGCCAAAAAATAGATACAGTGCTTACTGCCAGAATGTGCTTCAGTGGTTGAAATAGAACTGAGTTAAAAATATGTTTACATTCAGATTTTGTTTAAATCCATTTTTTAACTGGAAAGAGAGTCATCTGGGACTAATTTAAGTTCTTCAAGACTTAATGGTCTTGATAAACCCATTTATCAAGTTGTTTCATGGAATAATTCAGACAAGTGTGTTTGGCAAGGAGTAATTATCACACAGAGTACCCAAAACTGATAAAGCCTGGCCTACACAGACTGGACTAGACATAGAGCAGGAGAGCTGTTTTCCAATTCAGTTGTATAAACTCGTTCTGTAGAGTCAGAGACAGCACAGCTACACTGCATGGACCACAGGGTGGACAGCCCAGTTCTGAGCTCTGAATGCTTGCAAACAGTTCCAAAGGAAATGAAACAGACTTAACCTTCCTATCTTGGGGTGACTTGCATTGTGACTTGCCTGCAAAGCTAAGTTATTGGGTATTTGAGAATAATATAGTCCAATAGTTACTAATGTCATTTCCCCTCGAATTATAAGATAGAGTGAGGAACAAAATAGGTTTCAGCTTGGCTCTTCTAAATCTCAAATCATGCAGAAATGAAAAAGTCATCAAAGATCCACAGTTTCTATCGAGGACTTCCTTCCTTCGTTTTTTATTTTCTAATGAGATTTTCCCTCCCCATACAACCACATAACAAATTTTACCTTCTTTATATTTGTTGAAAGAAAACTAAATTCTCAGTTCTCTAAATTCTCAAAGAGAAATAAATTCTAAATTTTGCTTTCCTCTAATTCCTGACAAACTGTTCTATACCTAACAGCCACAAGGTAGGAAGGCAGCTGAGTCATTCAAAGAAGCATTTTATTCTTGATCTTACCATTCAATATCACAGGGTGTGATGAAAACTGGAACAAATATGGAAATCACAGAGGTGCCAGAACATTACATTTAAAAAATGGAATTATTTGAGTCAATCTGGAATGTCTGGTTCTTTTAGTTTAGGCCTCATGGGTAGCATTGTGCTTCAAAAACAACTTGAATTGGCTACCAGGATTCCAGAAGGGTAACATAATCGTGTACCTTTGTGGGAGATGCTTATCTAGGTCTCCTACGAGCAGAAGGAAGCTGGATTCTTCTACCTTTTCAAGTTTCAAAATGAAAATTATTCAAAAAAGTTCCAAACCTGAGTGGAATTTGGAAACAATGGGAGGAGGCAGTTTCTCAGATCTTTTCCATTTGTGCTAGTCTTTATTTGAAATAAACACCCAGCATGAATCAAATCCTCTACAGCTACAGACATATGGGGTTTGGGGGAGGTCCATCCTCACCACTTCCCCTATGTGATTTGACAAGTACAGAAAAGGTCTCCAAGTTAATCATCCTGAATACAAAATTCAGACCTGCGGAGGAGACAGAGATGCTTAACTGAGACCCAGGAGCTGGCAGCAGCTTACCTCTCCTTCTGAAAAATGCAGCCTGGAACCTTGAGACCTCCCACCCCCTGGAAGGACTCTGCTCCCTCTGCAAAGCCCTCCACTGAGGGCTGTGAACACAAGGCAGGTCTCTCCTCCCCAGTCATTGATGCACAACATTGTACGGGTGTTGTCAGACCTCAGAAAAGGGTTGGGGAAAACCAAAGGGAATTATAACATATGAAGGAAGGAATTTTCAGCTGTGTCATCCAACACAGGGGAAAATTCTCCACTGAGTTAAGGGGACACACCCAGACTCCTGACCTAGTTGCCTTGTCACACACTGGGAATGAATCCCCAAGCGCCTTTGGGGTTAGAATTTCTTCCCATGGGGGTAGCCTGCCTCCATCATTCTTCCTCTCCTCTGTGTAGCACCCATCTCCATGTCTGGGCTATCCCATCTAGTAAAAGACTCTAAACGGCTCTAGCAGAACAACCCACGGTGCCTCGCAAGAGTCTAGGGTCCAGTTCCCTTGAGGGCTTCACCTTTGGTCTGGGTTGCGGACGTGCCTCTGAATGCTACTTGGATGACCCAGATGCTCCTCCCCTCTACACACACACAGAAGCATTCCCCTGATGTAGTAACATCACAACCAAGAAACGTAATACTATTCAGTCATAAAAAAGAAGGAAATATGCCATTTGCAGGAACATAGATGGACCTAGAGATTGTCATACTGAGTGAAGTGAGTCAGAATAAGACAAATATCATATGGTATTACTTATTTGTGGAATCTAAAAAACTAATACCAATGTACTTATTTTCAAAACAGAAATAAATTCACAGACATATAAAACAAACTTGTGGTTACAAAAGGGGATGAGGGGGAGGTAAATTAGAAGTTTGGGACTAACATATACATACTACTACTATACATGAAATAGGTAAATGACAAGACCTACCGTATAGTACAGGGAACAATACTCAATATCTTATACTAACCTATGGTGGAAAATAATCTGAAAAATAATATATATATATATATGTATAACTGAATCACCTTGCTGTACACTTGAAACTAACACAACATTGAAAATTAATTATGCTTCAATTAAAAATTAAAAATAACATTTTAAAAAGAAGTGTTAAACTGATTTAATAATATCATCTAATATTCTAATATAATGCTTCTCAACCTTTAATGTGCATCCAAACAACCTGAGGTTTAAGCTGCATTTCTTTTTTTCTTTTTTTTTTAAGCTGCATTTCTAATAAGCTTCCAGGTGCTGCCACTGCTGGTCAGCTGTCCAAACTCTAAATAGTAAGGATCTAAATAATATACAATCCATATTCAACTTTCTTCAATAGTTGAAAAATCTCTTTGACAGTTTTTTATTCCTAACTCAGGATCTGGTCAGGAATCATTCATTACACTTGGCTGTCATGTCCTTTTAGACAGAGGATGTGAGCTTTTTCTTGGCTGCTTACTTGGTTTCACAAAGAATCAGTCAAAGTGTTGACATTTCCCCTAGTGAGACCCCCTCACACCATTAAATACTGAGACACGGACCACCCCTCTCACAGTCTCAGTGAGGGAGAGGCAGAGGGGAGAGAGGTGTCTTGTCCAGCTGCATCTGGAAGGAATCGCCTGCGGGAGGCACTGTTAATGGTGAGGTTCTATTATGTGCTTTTTTTTTTAAAAGAAAAATGCAAACCATATATACTGACCTGGATTTTCTGAGACAAGTGCAGGTATATGGTGCCTATCTCAGAATAGCAGCACAGCACTCAAACATAGCTGCAAAAGAGTTTTATTATCCTTGTTGCTAGCTTGAAAGGTCTTATCCAATCTCTCCAGAGAAATTAGAGTCCCATGCTACAGGCATAGTGAAACCCACTGTGTGTACAAACTTCATTTTCTATTTTTCAGAGCTTAGAGTTTAGATGAATTCAATCATTTCTAGAATAACTCTTCTAAGGGCCCCCGCAGGGTGGGCCATAGGGACTTGTCCAAATCCCACTACACTGTCCACTGTGGGCTCTACCATCCCCTCCCTGGCTTGGTGTGCCCATCTCATTCACCTGTGCAACCTCGTCATAGTAGTATCTGCTAAAATGCTAACTATTGCCTAGAAGGAAAGATGAAAGATGCATCCTTAGAGCCAGTTAGCTATCAAAGACTCACCTGAAGAATCAAGATGGGTTATCTCTCAAGCTGATAGAGAAAGGGGTTATGTGGCAAAGGCACTTGACCAAACAGGAGGAATGGAGAAGCAGGGAACCCAAATAAGCAGGCAGCGCAACCAGCCATCTGGCACCTGAGATGAGGATGAGCATCTCAAGAAAGGCAGTGGCACTGAAAGGGCCCTGAGAAGCTCCCTGTTCACCAGCCTCATTCTTTGTCCTAAGGTTCACATATTATGTTCCCAGGCAGCACAGGAATTATTTCATAGAATGGAAAATAATCTAAGATGATGTTAGATCCAGACACCCTTGTCCCCTCATGTCCCAGTACTATATTCACTTACAACGTTTTAACAGTAGGAGTATTTTAGCCTCTGCTTGAGCATTTCCTACGTGGGGTTCACAGCAGGCCTACATTCCTACAAAACACATAATACTAACAGTTAGTAGTTACCAACCTAGACAGCATATTAAAAAGCAGAGACATTACTTTGTCAACAAAGGTCCATCTAGTCAAGGCTATGGTTTTTCCAGTGGTCATGTATGGATGTGAGAGTTGGACTGTGAAGAAAGCTGAGCGCTGAAGAATTGATGTTTTTGAACTGTGGTGTTGGAGAAGACTCTTGAGAGTCCCTTGGACTGTGAGGAGATCCAACCAGTCCATTCTAAAGGAGATCAGCCCTGGGTGTTCATTGGAAGGACTGATGTTGAAGGTGAAACTCCAATACTTTGGCCACCTGATGCGAAGAGCTGACTCACTGGAAAAGATCCTGATTCTGGGAAAGATTGAAGGCGAGAGGAGAAAGGGAAGACAGAGGATGAGATGGTTGGATGGCATCACCGACTCAGTGGACATGGGTTTGGGTGAACTCTGGGAGTTGGTGATGGACAGGGAGGCCTGGCATGCTGTGGTTCATGGGGTCGCAAAGAGTCAGACATGACTGAGAGACTGAACTGAACTGAGTGGTTACTGAGTGCATTGAACATGGGCACCACTCCAAGGGCTTTACAGAGTCATTTAACCTCCACAATAGTCCCAAACCTGTAGTTCTCTTATAATCTCCATGTTATAGATAAGGATATGAAAGGATCCAAATTAGACCGAGATTGGGATTATAGACCAAAACCAAGATTATGAATTCTAAATTGGAACAAGAAGTGGGATTCCAAGGCCGGTGATCTTAACCACTTCTCCAAGCTGCTTCTCAAGAAGTCACAAAACAAAACAGTTGCTACCTTACAGAGGATTAAAGCCTAAAACATGTAGCACACATATATTATGTATGCACTCAACTTAAAAATTTAAAACTCATAATGCAATGTAATGATCAAACCAGTTAATCGTAAAGGAAGTCAACCGTGAGTATTCACTGGAAGGACTAATGCTAAAGCTGCAATACTTTGGCCACCTGACTCAAGAAGCAACTCATTGGAAAAGACCCTGATGCTGGAAAAGACTGCATGCAACAGGAGAAGGGGGAGGCAGAGGATGAGATGGTTAGATAGAATCATGGACTCAGTGAACGTAAATTTGAGCAGACTCCGGGAGATAGAGGTGGACAGAGGTGCCTGGCATGCTGCAATCCATGGAGTTGCAAAGAGTCAGACATGACTCAGTGACTGAACAACAAACACAACACAATGCAATGTACTTTTCTTTAAAATTTCATGCCTTGGTTTTCTGTTTTTCCTATTTTCTATATTTTACTTGTGGTAGACTCAGCACAGACCTCCTGGGAAAAGACTTATGCCAGAGAGGAACAATGAAGATTCCTCCCATAACTCACCCACAACAGGAGGCTTCCCCCAAGGTTTCAGGGGGGATTTGGCAAGAGATTTATGGGGGAGAAAGGGAAGGGAGATGGCTAAATACTGTCTCTGAGATGATGACTTCCAAATCAATCATTCTTGCCTCAAACTTTTCCATTTTGATATCTAATAGACGTCTCCAACTTAAGTCCAAAATGAAATACTTGATTTACACCACTGTTCCCCAAACTGGCTCTCCTCCACCTTGTTAAATCATACCACTGGTCACCTAATTCCTTAAGCCAAAAGCATGAGAGTCATTCACGATCTCTCTCTCACTAATATCCACAGCAATTCCACTGGCAAGTCCCATTGGTTGTACTTTCTAAAGATATCCAGCATCCAAACATTTTTCACCACTCTGTCATTCTCATCACCTCTTGAGTCTAAGCTGCCATCACATTCTGCCTGGATTCCTGCTCTCGCCTTGCATCTGATCTACCCTCTTTGGCCCTTGTTTCCTGAAGACTCTACTCCAAATGGCAGCAGTGGTCATTAAAAGCTTAAGTGACATCATTTCACTCCCTGCTCAGAACCCTCTAATGATTTCTCATCAAACTTAGAATAAGATACAAACCCCTCAACATGGTCAACAATGTAAACTCCGTATGACTAGCCCCGACCACCTCTCCAAGAGCAACCTCTATCCCTCTCTTCTTGCTCATTTTCCTCTGCCCACGTGGTCCTTCTTGCTGTCCCTAAAACACACTATGCTTATCTTCCCTTTGCACTGCTTCATTCAGATCGCTTCTCCTTGTCTTCAAACATTTGTAGGACCTACTCCCTAATTCCTTTCAATGTCACCTCCTCAGAGACAACTTCCTGGACACCCTTTCTGAAAGAGCTGTTCCAACCCCACCTCCAACCATCATTCTTTACCACTTTGCTTTGCTCTGTTTTTCTTTGTGAACATTTATCACTCCAAAGTCATATTTTATATTTACTTGTTTACTTATTTTTATTTATCCTATTAGATTATAAATTTTATATTTTATAATGATCTTGTTTCCCTAGTGGCTCAGTTGATAAAGAATCTGCCTGCAATGCAGGAGATCCAGGTTCGATCCCTGGGTCAACAAGATCCCCTGGAGAAGGAAATGGCAGCCCACTCCAGTATTCTTGCCTGGAGAATTCCATGGACAGAGGAGCGGGGCAGGCTACAGTCTGTGGGATCACAGAGTTGGATCTGACTCTGTGACTAACTTTCATAATTGTCTTATTCACAAGTGTTTCCCCAGTGCCTGGTAGATTGTAAGTGTTCAGTTTATATTAATTTATTGAATGAATATCAAGATTGCCAGGAGAAATATCAATAACCTCATATATGCACATAGCGCCACCCCAATGGCAGAAAGCAAAAAGAAACAGCCTCTTGATGAAGGTGAAAGAGGAAAGTGAAAAAGCTGCCTTTAAACTCAACATTCAAAAAACTAAGATCATGGCATATGGTCCCATCACTTCATGGCAAATAGATGGGGAAACAACAGAAACAGTGCAGATTTATTTTCTTGGGCTCCAAAATCACTGAAGATGGTGATGCAACCATGAAATTAAAAGATGCTTGCTCCTTAGAAGAAAAGCTATAACAAACGAAGACAGCATATTAAAAAGCAGAGATATCACTTTGCCAACAAAAGTCTGTATAGTTAAAGCTATGGTTTTTCCAGTAGTCATGTATGGATGTGAGTGTTGGACCATAAAGAAGGACTGATGCTGAAGCTGAAGTTCCAGTACTTTGGCCACCTGATGCGAAGAACTGACTCACTGGAAAAGACCCGGATGCTGGGAAGGACTGAGGGCAGGAGGAGAAGGGTGTGACAGAGGATGAGGTGGTTAGAGGACATCACCGACTCAATGGACATGAGTCTGAGCAAACTCCAGGAGATAGTGAAGGACAGGGAAGCCTGGCTGCTACAGTCCATGGGGTCACAAAAGTCAGACACAACAGAGTGACTGAACAACAACAACCAGTCCACAGTTTGTTTTTAGACTTTCTCACTGATACTTAGATCCATATAACTTGCTGTGTATGACCCACAAGTCCAAAAGGAAATTCAAACTCAGCATGGAAACTGAGCTCACTATTCCTTCCATTCATCCCCCATCATTTCCAAGCATAATTAACAGCACTACTATTCATCTAGGCCCTCAAGACAGAATTCTGGGTGTCATTCTAGATTTCACCCTTTCTCTCACCCCAGTCTATCACCAAATCCCACCATTTCCACTGGTATCAGATCGCGTTCTTGGTCACAAACAACAGAATCCACTGCAGCTGCTTTAAGAAAAATCAAAGAGCACTTACTAAACCACCAGGTAGGACACAGCACCTTCAGGAAGGCCGAAGGCCCAACTCGGCAGATTTGCAGACAAGAACAATGCCCAGATCACCCTGCCAAGCTGTCCGGAGGAAACCTGTCCCTGCTGACCCAGGCCCCAAAGATCACAACAAACCAGAGGGGAAAATTATAGCTAGGATCACGGTCTCTCAACACTCAATGGCCCCCACTCTCCTCTGCAGAATATGTTCCCTGTTATCTCTTTCTTCACGCCCCTCTTTTCTAAAATCAGGTACTAGTGGACAAAGCCTAGATCACATGCCTGTTCCCCATGTGTCAGGAAGGCTTCCTGGGAAATTTCCAAAGCATGGAAGGAGTGTTCAAAACATGGAGGGCAGCCACAGGGCATCACAGATGTCAGCTCGCATTGTCTCCCATTTCCCGAGCCTACCCACCACTGCTGACTCAGCGCTAGTCTTAATAGTGTGTGGTCTTGACTGTGATCACCTCCTAACTGGTTTCCCCTGCCTCTTTTCTCACCTCTTCACTAATGCATCTGAGGGCAGACACACTGAAACCATACTCACAGAAAACTAGTCAATCTAATCACACTAGGACCACAGCCTTGTCTAACTCAATGAAACCAAGCCATGCCTGAGGGGCAACCCAAGAGGGGCGGGTCATGGTGGAGAAGTCTGACAGAACGTGGTCCACTGGAGAAGGGAATGGCAAGCCACTTCAGTATTCTTGCCTTGAGAACCCGATGAACAGTAGGAAAAGGCAAAATGATAAGATACCAAAAGAGGAACTCCCCAGGTCAGTAGGTGCCCAATATGCTACTGGAGATCAGTGGAGAAATAACTCCAGAAAGAATGAAGGGATGCAGCCAAAGCAAAAACAATACCCAGTTGTGGATGTGACTGGTGATAGAAGCAAGATCCGATGCTGTAAAGAGCAATATTGCATAGGAACCTGGAATGTTAGGTCCATGAATCAAGGCAACTTGGAAGTGGTCAAATAAGAGATGGCAAGGGTGAACGTTGACATTCTAGGAATCAGCGAACTAAAATGGACTGGAATGGGTGAATTTAACTCAGATGACTGTTATATCTACTACTGTGGGCAGGAATCCCTAGAAGAAATGGAGTAGCCATCATGGTCAACAAAAGAGTCCAAAATGCAGTACTTGGATGCAATCTCAAAAACGACAGAATGATCTCTGTTCATCTCCAAGGCAAACCATTCAATATCACAGTTATCCAAGTCTATGCCCCAACCAGTAATGCTGAAGAAACTGAAGTTGAATGGTTTTATGAAGACCTACAAGACCTTTTAGAACTAACACCCCAATAAGATGTCCTTTTCATTATACGGGACTGGAATGCAAAAGTAGGAAGTCAAGAAACACCTGGAGTAATAGGCAAATTTGGCCTTGGAATGTGGAATGAAGCAGGGCAAAGACTAATAGAGTTTTGCCAAGAAAATGCACTGGTCATAGCAAACACCCTCTTCCAACAACACAAGAGAAGACTCTACACATGGACATCACCAGATGGTCAACACCGAAATCAGATTGATTATATTCTTTGCAGCCAAAGATGGAGAAGCTATATACAGTCAACAAAAACAAGATCAGGAGCTGACTGTGGCTCAGATCATGAACTCCTTATTGCCAAATTCAGACTCAAATTGAAGAAAGTAGGGAAAACCACTAGGCCATGCAGATATGACCTAAATCAAATCCCTTATGATTATACAGTGGAAGTGAGAAATAGATTTAAGGGCCTAGATCTGATAGACAGAGTGCCTGATGAACTATGGAATGAGGTTCATGACATTGTACAGGAGACAGGGATCAAGACCATCCCCATGGAAAAGAAATGCAAAAAAGCAAAATGGCTGTCTGGGGAGGCCTTACAAATAGCTGTGAAAAGAAGAGAGGCAAAAAGCAAAGGAGAAAAGGAAAGATATAAGCATCTGAATGCAGAGTTTCAAAGAATAGCAAGAAGAGATAAGAAAGCCTTCTTCAGCAATCAATGCAAAGAAATAGAGGCAAACAACAGAATGGGAAAGACTAGAGATCTCTTCAAGAAAATTAGAGATACCACGGGAACATTTCATGCAAAGATGGGCTTGATAAAGGACAGAAATGCTATGGACCTAACAGAAACAGAAGATATTAAGAAGAGGTGGCAAGAATACACGGAAGAACTGTACAAAAAAGATCTTCATGACCCAGATAATCATGATGATGTGATCACTAATCTAGAGCCAGACATCTTGGAATGTGAAGTCAAGTGGGCCTTAGAAAGCATCACTACGAACAAAGCTAGTGGAGATGATGGAATTCCAGTTGAGCTGTTTCAAATCCTGAAAGATGATGCTGTGAAAGTGCTGCATTCAATATGCCAGCAAATTTGGAAAACTCAGCAATGGCCGCAGGACTGGAAAAGGTCAGTTTTCATTCCAATTTCAAAGAAAGGCAATGCCAAAGAATACTCAAACTACTACACAATTGCACTCATCTCACATGCTAGTAAAGTAATGCTCAAAATTCTCCAAGCCAGGCTTCAGCAATACGTGAACTGTGAACTCCCTGATGTTCAAGCTGGTTTTAGAAAAGGCAGAGAACTAGAGATCAAATTGCCAACATCCGCTGGATCATGGAAAAAGCAAGAGAGTTCCAGAAAAACATCTATTTCTGCTTTATTGACTATGCCAAAGCCTTTGACTGTGTGGATCACAATAAACTGTGGAAAATTCTGAAAGAGATGGGAATACCAGACCACTTAACCTGCCTCTTGAGAAACCTGTATGCAGGTCAGGAAGCAACAGTTAGAACTGGACATGGAACAACAGACTGGTTCCAAATAGGAAAAGGAGTATGTCAAGGCTGTATATTGTCAGCCTGCTTATTTAACTTATATGCAGAGTACATCATGAGAAACGCTGGACTGGAAGAAACACAAGCTGGAATCAATAACCTCAGATATGCAGATGACACCACCTTTATGGCAGAAAGTGAAGAGAAGCTAAAAAGCCTCTTGATGAAAGTGAAAGAGGAGAGCGAAAAAGTTGGCTTAAAGCTCAACATTCAGAAAACAAAGATCATGGCATCCGAACCCATCACTTCATGGGAAATAGATGGGGAAACAGTGGAAACAGTGTCAGAGTTTACTTTTTTGGGCTCCAAAATCACTGCAGATGGTGATTGCAGCCATGAAATTAAAAGACACTTACTCCTTGGAAGAAAAGTTATGACCAACCTAGACAGTATATTCAAAAGCAGAGACATTACTTTGCCGACTAAGGTCCGTCTAGTCAAGGCTATGGTTTTTCCAGTAGTCATGTATGGATGTGAGTTGGACTGTGAAGAAGGCTGAGCGCCAAAGAATTGCTGCTTTTGAACTGTGGTGTTGGAGAAGACTCTTGAGAGTCCCTTGGACTTCAAGGAGATCCAACCAGTCCATTCTGAAGGAGATCAACCCTGGGATTTCTATGGAAGGAATGATGCTAAAGCTGAGGCTCCAGTACTTTGGCCACGTCATGCGAAGAGTTGACTCACTGGAAAAGACTCTGATGCTGGGAGGGATAGGGGGCAGGAGGGGAAGGGGATGACCGAGGAAGAGATGGCTGGATGGCATCACGGACTCGATGGACATGAGTCTGAGTGAACTCCGGGAGATGGTGATGGACAGGGAGGCCTGGTGTGCTGCAATTCATGGGGTCACAAAGAGTTAGACATGACCGAGTGACTGAACTGAACTCACTAATGCTAGAGGAACATGTCTAAAAGCTTACCCTTACTTACCATCCATTACTGAAAAACCAAAAGTGTCTCAAAAGTGCTCGTTGCTTAGAGATATAAGTCCAAACTCCTTTGACTGGCATAGCGAGCTTTTGGTAACATGGCCCTGCCCATCTTTCCACGATCACCTCCAGGCTCCTGTGCTTCCACTGTACCAAACTATTTGCCCTTCTCCAAATGTTGTTGCCCATTCTTCCCTGTTTCTGCTTCTTTGTACACACTCCTTCCTGTTCCTTGGAATGACCTTCTCCTCAACAAACTCTTACTCATCCTTCAAAACCCATCTCAAGCATCACCTCTCTGCCTCCACCCTGATCTCTCATTGAGACACCCCAGATTTGGTTCTCCCTTGACATCTACCTCTACCAGTACTTATTCTGTTATTTTGTAATTGTTTGCTTCCACATTTGTCTCTGTGACAGGAAGGAGCTTGACCGTACTGAAATATTTATATACATTATATATATATGATATATGCATATATAGATCCCAATATACTGTTTATTTAATAAAGATAATGACTCTATCATTTAAGTATGATTATCCTCATTTTACAGATTGGGGAAAAAGAGCCTTAATGAAGATATAAAAAAGAGAAGGGAGTGACAGAGGATGAAACGGTTAGGTAGCATCACCAACTCAGTGGACATGAATTTGAGCAAACTCCAGGAGATAGTGAAGGACAGGGAGGCCTGGCGTGCTGCAGTCCACAAGGTTGCAAAGAGTCAGACACAACTTAGTGACTGAATAATAGCAACAACAAATAACATTCCCAGGATCACATCACTAAAAACCAAGTGAGCTGAAATTTGAACTTGTGATTCCAAAGCTTATACTTTTGATTAATATAGTTGACAGCTCCCTGTGAGTAAATGAAAATGTGGGGAAAAGAATAAACAATGGAAGTGTGAAGCTTCACCTTGCATTCTACAGTTGGAATCACTCTCCAGCTTGCACAACCAGAACAGTGTCCTTGCTTTTTTGTTATTTTATGTACTTCATTCTGCTTGAAATACAACTGCTTCTTCCCATGCCCTTGGAGACAGTGAGCTCTGTGAGGGCAGGAAGTCCTCTCCTTTTCATCTTCATGTCTCCTCATTTGTATTAGTTTCCTGGTGCTTCCCTGGTGGCTCAGACAGTAAAGAATCCACCTGCAGTGTGGGAGACCTGGGTTCGATCCCTGGGTTGGGAAGGTCCACCTGGAGGAGGGCATGGCAACCCACTTCAGTATTCTTGCCTGGAGAATCCCCACAGACAGGGGAGCCTGGAGGGCTACGGTCCCTGGGGTCGCAAAGAGTCAGATACGACTGAGCAACCAAGCACAGCACAGCCTGAGGTTACCAAAATATTGTACCACAAATTGGGTACATACTGTCTCACAGTTCTGGAGGCTAGAAGTCTGAGCTTAAGGTCTGGGCAGGGCCACGCCCCACTGAAGGCATGAAGGGAGGATCCGCTCCAGGCTCTCTCCTAGCTTCCGGTAGCCTCTTGGCTTGTAGCAGCAGAACACTAATTTCCACATGGCATTCTCCCTGTGTGACTGGTCTTTCTGCGTCCAAATTTCCCTTTTATAAGGAGCCAGTCACTTTGGATTAGCACCCTCCTTCATGACTTCATCTTAACTGGATCACATGCAAAGACCCTATTTTCAAATAAGGTCACATTCACAGGGACTGAGAACTGCAACACATTCGAAGGGACACAATTCAACCCATAACACCACGCATCCAGCAAGGTGTCCTGAGGTTATCAGCGCTCACTGAAGGTTGGTGAAAAGACCTGTAGGGCCCACTGTGAGACCTGGCCTCCAGCCAGTGTGTCTGAGATTCCCTTCCCTGATGGCTCAGACAGTAAAGAATCTGCCTGCAATGCAGGGGATGTAGGTTCGATCCCCGGGTCGGGAAGATGCCCTAGAGAAGGGAATGGCAACCCGCTCCAGTATTCTTGCCTAGAGAATCCCATGGATAGAAGAGCCTGCTGGGCTACAGTCCATGGGGTCGCAAAGAGTCAGACAGGACTGAGCGACTAACACACACACATACACCCGTGGTGAGGTAGAAAAGCATCGCCAGGTGGCCACGTTACTCCTCGTGAGATCTCTGCAGGGCTGGTGGGTGGAGAGGAGCTGTAGAGACTTCAGGTCATCTTCTCTTAGAAAACAGTACTTTCTTCCAGGAAGGGTATAATGTCCTGGGGCTCATTTGTAGATAAGAAGAACGGCCTTTGAGCTGGCTGCTTTTATGGCAGTGGTGTTGGGCCAAGAGGTTGTAAACATGCCATCCTCTGGAATGCGTCTGCCTGCCTCACTTGGCAGACTCCTCAGGGACTGGGTGGGCTCCAGCCGATGTCCAGGCTCTGCATCCTCACTTGGGGCCCAGCAGACTGTCTTGCCATCCGCCGCCGACTCCTCTGGGCCGTCCGGCCCCGCCCTTGCCAAGACTCAGGGAAGAATGATTTTATTCTTTTTAAAAAAATTTACACACGTATTATATTGATCACTTTTATGCCTGGCACCATGGGTGTGTCGTGGGCCATTTAATCTTTTTAATCTTTGCCATAATACCACAAAGTGGAGTTTTTATTTAATTGCAGGAGGTACCACAGATAAATGAATAAATGTTATCTGTAAATGTTTAAAATAATGGTGAAATGTGTAACCACTGCCCAGAATAAGAAACAGAACATTACCAAGTATCCTAGCGCTTCTGAGGCCTCTCTCCAGTTGCACTGCCTTCTCTCTCTGTATCTAAGCTTTTATTAACCACAGCCATGCTTTTCTTTATAATTTACCAACTGTGTATGCATCTCTTAGAGCATGATACTTGGTTTTGCCAGTTTTTGTTTTTTATATAAGTGGAATCATCCCATTTGTAGTCTTATTTTGTTACATTTTTCATGCTTTTTTGTATCTTTTATCATCACTCTGTTTTTGAGAATCGTCCATGTTATAGTAGTTCAATCATTTTCTCTGCTGTGTTTTTCCCACTGTATAAATAAGCCGTAGTCTATGTCTTTTACTCTTTATGGACATGTAGAATGTCACCAATCAGAGCTATCAGGAACAATGCTGCTAGGATATTCGTCTCTTTTTGTGTTGTTTAGTCACTAAGCCTGCCATGCTCTCTGTCCATGGGATTTCCCAGATAAGAATACTGGAGTGGGTTGTCATTGCCTTCTCAAGGGCATCTTCCCAACCCAGGGATCGAACCTGTAACTCCTGCATTGGCAAGCAGATTCTTTACCCCCGAGCCACCAGGGAAGCCTATAGGCTATTTTTCTACATGTCTTTAACATACATAAGCAGAGTTTCTCTAGGTGACAGACTCAGAAGTATAAGGAATAGATTCAGGATATGCACATTTTAGCTTTACTAGGTAACACCAAAGTGTTTGTAAAATGGTTACACCAAGTTATATTCTGCATAATTACATTATTCCAAGTTACAGTGGATTAGAGGGCTCATTATTCCATGGACTTGCCATCTGCATTTATCAGAATTAAAATTTCACCCATCCAATGAGTAGGAAATTATAATTTTAATATTAATATATATTTCCTTGATTGTTAGAAAAGGATGAACACTAGTGAATTTGAGGCTCTCTTATGAAGTGCCTATTTTCATTCTTTTATCTATTGGACCATGCTGTCTTTTTCTTATTGATAGTATACTTTAATATAGTCTGAATGTTAGTCCTTTTTGGTATTTGATTATATGTGTTGAAATACCTTTTTCATCTTTATGACCTCTTTTTACTCCTTATATGGTATCTTTTGAAAGATATTTAACCAAATTGAATTTTTCAATTTTTCATTATGGTTTATGTTTTCATATTTTGGCTTAGAAAACCCTCTTTTACCCTTAGAATACCATAAAGATATTCTAATTTGCCTTCTAGAAACTTTATACACTTGCCTTTCATATTTAAGTCTTTATTCCATTTGAACTTGATGTTTGTGTGCAGGTTAAGTTCAGATCTGATTTCAGGTTCTTCCACATGGATAACCAATTGTCCCAATACCATTTGTCAACCTCATGCAATCTACCATGGCCAATTTGTCTTCTTTCAACTGTCCATGTGTACATGTCTGTTTGGAACCCTCCCTTCTGTTCCACTGGCCTGTTTTATCTGTTCCTGTATAAATATCACACTAATTTAATTCCCATGGCTTTAGCAGATCTGGTAGGGCAAGTTTTCTAGCAGTCTTCTTCCAGAGAATATTGGCTATTCTAGGCCTCTGTACCTCCATAAAAATTCTAGTATCATTTCATCAAGTTCCAGGAAAACCTCTGAGAGAATATTGACTGGAATTCTATTGAATCTCTGTATTTATTGATTTGTAAGCTACTGTAAATTCCTACTGAAAAATTTGCTATATGGCTTCACTTATTTCAGTTCAGTTTAGTTCAGTCGCTCGGTCAGGTCCGACTCTTTGTGATACTGTGGACTGCAGCATACCAGGCCTCCTATCAAATCACCAACTCCTGGTGCTTACTCAAACTCATGTCCATTGAGTCAGTGATGCCATCCAACCATCTCATCCTCTGTTGTCCCCATCTCCTCCAGCCTTCAATCTTTCCTAGTGTCAGGGTCTCTTCAAATGAATCAGTTCTTCACATCAGGTGACCAAAGTATTGGAGTTTCAGCTTCAGCATCAGTCCTTCCAATGAATATTCAGGACTGATTTCCTTTAGGATGGACCGGTTGGATTTCCTTGCTGTCCGAGAGACTCTCAAGAGGCTTCTCCAATACCACAGTTCAAAAGCATCAACTCTTTCATGCTCAGCTTTCTTTATAATCCAACTCTCACATCCATACATGACTACTGGAAAAACCAAAGTTTTGAGTAGATAGACCTTTGTTGGCAAAGTAATGTCTCTGTTTGTAATATGCTGTCTAGGTTCATCATAACTTTTCTTCCTAGGAGCAAGCATCTTTTGATTTCAAGGCTGCAGTCACCATCTGCAGTGAATTTGAAGTCCAAGAAAATAAAGTGTGTCATTGTTTCCACTATTTGCCATGAAGTGATGGGACCAGACGCCATGATCTTAGTTTTCTGAATGTTGAGTTTTAAGCCAACTTTTTCACTCTCCTCTTTTACTTTCATCAAGAGGCTCTTTGGTTCTTCTTTACTTTCTGCCATAAGGGTGGTGTCATCTGAATATCTGAGGTTATTGATATTTCTCCCAGCAATCCTGACTCCAGCTCTGCTTCATCCAGCATTTCTCATGATGTACTCTGCATATAAGTTAAATAAGCAGGGTGACAATATACACCCTTGATGTACTCCTTTCCCTATTTGGAACCAGTCTGTTGTTCCAAGTCCAGTTCTAACTGTTGCTTTCTGACCTGCATATAGATTTCTCAGGAGGCAGGTAAGGTGGTCTGCTATTCCCATCTCTTAGGAATTTTCCACAGTTTGTTACGATCCACACAGTCAAAGGCTCTGGTATAATTAGTAAAGCAGAAGTAGATCTTTTCCTGGTATTCTCTTGCTTTTTAGATGATCCAGAGAATGTTGGCAATTGATCTCTGGTTCCTCTGCCTTTTATAAATCCAGCTTGAACATCTGGAAGTTCACAGTTCATGTACTGTTGAATCCTGGCTTGGAGAATTTTGAGCATTACTTTGCTAGCGTGTGAGATGAGTGCAATTGTGTGGTAGTTTGAACATTCTTTGGCATTGCCTTTCTTTGGGATTGGAATGTAAATTGACCTTTTCTAGTCCTGTGGCCACTGCTGAGTTTTCCAAATTTGCTGGCATATTGAGTGCAACACTTTCACAGCATCATCTTTTAGGATTTGAAATAGTTCAACTGGAATTCTATCACCTCCACTAGTTTTGTTTGTAGTGATGCTTCCTAAGGCCCACTTGACTTCGCACTGCAGGATGTCTGCCTCTAGGTGAGTGATCACACCTTTGTGATTATCTGGGTCATGAAGATCTTTCTTGTACAGTTCTTCTGTGTATTCTTTCCACCTCTTCTGAATACCTTCTGCTTCTGTTAGGTCCATACCATTTCTGTGCTTTATTGTGGCCACCTTTGCATGGAAATTCCCTGGTGGCACAGAGGTTAAAGCATCTGCCTGCAATGTGGGAGACCTGGGTTCAATCCCTGGGTCTCCTGGGTTGGGAAGATCCCCTGGAGAAGGAAATGGCAATCCACTCCAGTATTCTTGCCTGGAGAATTCCATGGACGGAGGAGCTTGGTGGGCTACAGTCCATGGATTGCAAAGAGTTGGACACGACTGAGCGACTTCACTTTCACTTTCCATGAAATGTTCTCTTGGTGCCTCTAAATTTCTTGAAGAGATCTCTAGTCTTTCTCATTCTTTGTTTTCCTCTCTTTCTGTGCATTGATCGCTGAGGAAGGCTTTCTTCTCTCTCCTTGCTATTCTTTGGAACTCTGCATTCAAATGGGTATATCTTTCCATTTCTCCTTTGCCTTTCACTTCTCTTCTTTTCACAGCTATTTGTAAGGCCTCCTCCGACAACCATTTTGCCTTTTTGCATTTCTTTTTCTTGGATCATATATTTAGGTCTTTTTAACCTCTTTCCTTTTGAAGGAGGTAGCCATTATTTAGGCCAAACTACAGGGAGGGAACACAGCCCCACCCATCAACAGAAAATTGGATTAAAATTTTACTTAGCATGGCCCCACCCATCAGAGCAAGACCTAGATTTTCCCACAGCCAGTCCCTCCCATCAGGAAGCTTCCACAAGTCTCTTATTCTTATCCATCAGAGGGTAGACAGACTGGAAACCACAATCACAGAGAACTAACCAAACTGATCACATGGACCACAGCCTTGTCTAACTCAATGAAACTATGAGCCATGTCATGTAGGACCACCCAAGATGGATGGGTCATGGTGGAGAGTTCTGACAAAACATGATCAGCTGGAGAAGGGAATGGCAAACCATTCTTGCCTTGAGAACCCAATGAACAGTATGAAAAGGTAAAAAGATATGACACTGAAAGATGAACTCCCCAGGTCAGTGGGTGCCCAATATCCTACTTGAGAAGAACAGAGAAATAACTCCAGAAAGAATGAAGAGATAGAGCCAAAGCAAAAACAGCACCCAACCTTTGATGTGACTGGTGATGGATGTAAAGTCCGCTGCTGTAAAGAACAATATTGCACAGAAACCTGGAAGGTTAGGTCCACGAATCAAGGTAAACTGGAAGTGGTCAAATAGGAGATGGCAAGAGGGAACACTGACATTCTAGGAATCAGTGAACTAAAATGGACCAGAATGGGTGAATTTAACCCAGATGACCATTATATCTACTACTGTGGACAAGAATCCCTTAGAAGAAATGGAGTAGCCATCATGGTCAACAAAAGAGTCTGAAATGCAGTATTTGGATGCAATCTCAAAAATGACAAAACGATCTCTGTTCATTTCCAAGGGAAACCATTCAATATCACAGTAATTCAAGTCTATGCCCCAATTAGTAATCCTGAAGAAGCTTAAGTTGAACAGTTCTATAAAGACCTACAAGACCTTCTAGAACTAACACCCCAAAGAGATGTCCTTTTCATTACGGGGGACTGGAATGCAAAAGTAAGAAGTCAAAAGATACCTGGAATAACAGGCAAATTTGGCCTTGGAGTAGAAAATGAAGTAGGGCAAAGGCTAACAAAATTTTGCCGAGAGAATGCACTGGTCATAGCAAACACCCTCTTCCAACAACACAAGAGAAGACTCTACACATGGACATCACCAGATGGTCAACACTGAAATCAGATTGATTTTATTCTTTGTAGCTGAAGATGGAGAAGCTCTGTACAGTTAGCAAAAACAAAGACCAGGATCTGACTGTGGCTCAGATCATGAATTCCTTCTTACAAAATTCACACTTAAAATGAAGAAAGTAGGGGAAACTACTAGAACATTTAGGTAAGACCTAAATCAAATCCTTTATGATTATACAGTGGAAGTGACAAACAGATTCAAGGGACAGAGTGCCTGAAGAACCATAGATGGAGGATTGTGACATTACAGGAGGCACTGATCAAGACCATCCCCAAGAAAAAGAAATGCAAAAAGGCAAAACGGCTGTCTGAGGAGGCCTTACAAACAGCTGTGAAAAGAAGAGAAGTGAAAGGCAAAGGAGAAATGGAAAGATATACCCATTTGAATGCAGAGTTCCAAAGAATAGCAAGGAGAGATAAGAAAGACTTCCTCAGTGATCAATGCACAGAAAGACAGGAAAACAATAGAATGGGAAAGACTACAGATCTCCTCAAGAAACTTAGAGGCACCAAGGGAACATTTCATGCAAAGGTGGCCACAATAAAGCACAGAAATGGTATGGACCTAACAGACGCAGAGACTTTCCTGGTGGCTCAGACGGTAAAGTGTCTGTCTACAATGAGGGAGACCCGGGTTCGATCCCTGAGTTGGGAAGATCCTCTGGAGAAGGAAATGGCAATCCACTCCAGTACTATTGCCTGGAAAATTCCATGGACAGAGGAGCTTGGTAGGCTACAGTCCATGAGGTCGCAAAGAGTTGGACACGACTGAGTGACTTCACTTTCACTTTAACAGAAGCAGAAAGTATTAAGAAGAGGTGGCAAGAATACACAGAAGAACTGTACAAAAAAGATCTTCATGACCCAGATAATCACAAAGGTGTGATCACTCACCTAGAGGCAGACATCCTGGAGTGCGAAGTCAAGTGGGCCTTAGGAAGCATCACTACAAACAAAACAAGTGGAGGTGATGAAAACCCAGTTGAGCAATTTCAAATCCTAAAAGATAATGCTGTGAAAGTGTTGCACTCAATATGCCAGCAAATTTGGAAAACTCAGCAGTGGCCACAGGACTAGAAAAGGTCAATTTACATTCCAATCCCAAAGAAAGGCAATGCCAAAGAATGTTCAAACTACCACACAATTGCACTCATCTCACACGCTAGCAAAGTAATGCTCAAAATTCTCCAAGCCAGGATTCAACAGTACATGAACTGTGAACTTCCAGATGTTCAAGCTGGATTTATAAAAGGCAAAGGAACCAGAGATCAATTGCCAACATCCACTGGATCACCTAAAAAGCAAGAGTTCCAGAAAAATATTTACTTCTGCTTTACTAATTACACCAGAGCCTTTGACTCTATGGGTCATAACAAACTGTTAAAAATTCTTCAAGAGAAGGGAATAGCAGATCACCTTACCTGCCTTCTGAGAAACCTGTATGCAGGTCAAGAAACAATAGTTAGAACCGGACATGGAACAACAGACTGGTTCCAAATAGGGAAAGGAGTATGTCAAGGTTGTATATTGTTACCCTGCTTATTTAACTTATATGCAGAGAACATCATGAGAAATGCTGGACTGGATGAAGCAGGAGCTGGAATCAGGATTGCCGGGAGAAATATCAATAACCTCAGATATTCAGATGACACCACCCTTCTGGCAGAAAGTGAAGAAGAACTAAAGAGCCTCTTGATGAAAGTGAAAGAGGAGAGTGAAAAAGTTGGCTTAAAACTCAACATTCGGAAAACTAAGATCATGGCATCTGGTCCCATCACTTCATGGCAAATAGATGGGGAAACAGTGGAAACAGTGACAGACTTTATTTTCTTGGGCTCCAAAATCACTGCAGATGGTGATGCAATCAAGAAATTAAAAGATGCTTTCTCCTAGGAAGAAAAGCTATAACGAACCTAGACCGCATATTAAAAAACAGAGACATTACTTTGCCCACCAAGTTCCACTAGTCAAAGCTATGGTTTTTCCAGTAGTCATGTAGGAATGTGAGAGCTGGACTATAAAGAAAGTTGAGTGCCCAAGAACTGATGCTTTTGAAATGTGGTATTGGAGAAGATTCTTCGGAGTCCCTTGGAATCCAAGGAGTCTAACCAGTCAATCCTAAAGGAAATCAGTCCTGAATATTCATTGGAAGGACTGACACTGAAGCTGAAACTCCAATACTTTGGCCACCTGATGTGAAAAGCCAACTCATTGGAAAAGACTCTGATTGTGGGAAAGATTGAGGGCAGGAGGAGAAGGAGACAACAGAGGATGAGATGGCTGGATGGCATCAATGATTCAATGGACATGAGTTTGAGCAAGCTCTGGGAGTTGGTGATGGACAGGGAAGCCTGGCATTCTGCAGTCCATGGGGTTTCAAAGAGTCAGACACAACTGAATGATTGAGTTCAGTTCAGTCGCTCAGTCATGTTCGACTCTTTGCGACCCCATGAACCACAGTACGGCAGGCCTTCCTGTCCATCACCAACTCGTGGAGTCCACCCAAAACCATGTCCCTTCTGTCGGTGATGCCATCCAACCATCTCATCCTCTGTCGTCCCCTTCTCCTCCTGCCCTCCATCTTTCCCAGCATCAAGGTCTTTTCCAATGAGTCAGGTCTCCCCATCAGGTGGCCAAAATATTGGAGTTTCAGCTTCAACATCAGTCCTTCCAACAAACACTTAGGACTGATCTCCTTTAGGATGGACCGGTTGGATCTCCTTGCAGTCCAAGGGACTCTCAAGAGTCTTCTCCAACACCACAGTTCAAAAGCAACAATTCTTCTGCACTCAGCTTTCTTTATAGTCCAACTCTCACATCCATACATGACTACTGGAAAAATCATAGCCTTGACTAAGCTGACCTTTGTTGGCAGATTAATGTCTCTGCTTTTTAATATGCTATCTAGGTTGGTCATAACTTTCCTTCCAAGGAGTAAGAGTCTTTTAATTTCATGGCTGCAGCCACCATCTGCAGTGGTTTTGGGGCCCAAAAAAATAAAGTCTGACACTGTTTCCATTGTTTCCTCATCTATTTGCCATGAAGTGATGGGACTGGATGCCATGATCTTCGTTTTCTGAATGTTGAGCTTTAAGCCAACTTTTCACTCTCTTCTTTCACTTTCATCAAGACGGTCTTTAGTTCTTCACTTTCTGCCAGAAGGGTGGTGTCATCTGCATATCTGAGGTTATTGATGTTTCTCCTGGCAATCTTGATTCCAGCTTGTTCTTCTTCCAGCCCAGTGTTTCTCATGATGTACTCTGCATATTAGTTAAATAAGCAGGGTGACAATATACAGCCTTGACGTACTTCTTTCCCTATTTGGAACCAGTCTGTTGTTCCAAGTCCAGTTCTAACTGTTGCTTCCTGACCTGCATACAGGTTTCTCAAGAGGCAGGTCAGGTGGTCTGGTATTCCCTTGTCTTTCAGATTTTCCATTATTTATTGTGATCCACACAAAGACTTTGGCATAGTCATTAAAGCAGAAATAGATGTTTTTCTGGAACTCTCTTGCTTTTTCCATGATCCAGCGGATGTTGGCAATTTGATCTCTGGTTCCTCTGCCTTTTCTAAAACCAGCTTGAACATCTGGAAGTTCACAGTTCACATATTGCTGAAGCCTGGCTTGGAGAATGTTGAGCATTACTTTACTAGCATGTGAGGTGAGTGCAATTGTGTAGTAGTTTGAGCATTCTTTGGCATTGCCTTTCCTTGGGATTGGAATGAAAACTGACCTTTTCTAGCCCTGTGGCCACTGCTGAGTCTTCCAAAGTTGCTGACATATTGAGTGCAGCACTTTCACAGCATCATGTTTTAGAATTTGAAATAACTCAACTGGAATTCCATCGTCTCCACTAACTTTGTTCGTAGTGATGCTTCCTAAGGCCCACCTGGCCTCACAATCGATGTCTGGCTCTAGGTGAGGGGAGTGATCACACCTTTATGATTATCTGGGTCATGAAGATCTTTTTGTACAGTTCTTCTGTGTGTTCTTGCCGCCTCTTCTTAATACCTTCTGCTTCTGTTAGGTCCATACCATTTCTGTCCTTTATTGAGCCCATCTTTGCATGAAATATTCACTTGGTATCTCTAATTTTCTTGAAGAGATCTCTAGTCTTTCCCATTCTATTGTTTTCCTCTATTTCTTTGCATTGATCGCTGAGGAAGGCTTTCTTTTTTTAAATTTATTATAATTGGAGGTTACTTTACAATATTGTATTGGTTTTGCCATACATCAACATGAATCTGCCACAGGTATACACGTGTTCCCCATCCTGAACCCCTCTCTCTCCTCCCTCCCCGTACCATCTCTCTGGGTCATCCCAGTGCACCAGCCCCAATATCATGCATCTAACCTGGACTGGCGATTCATTTCATATATGATATTTTACATGTTTCAATGCCATTCTCCCAAATCATCCCACCCTTTCAGCAAAAGAGACACAGATGTATAGAACAGGCTTTTGGAGTCTGAGGAAGGCTTTCTTATCTTTCCTTGCTATTCTTTGGAACTCTGCATTCAAACGGGTATATCTTTCCTTTTCTCCTTTGCTTTTCGCTTCTCTTCTTTTCACAGCTATTTGTAAGACCTCCTCAGACTGAACCTAGACAGCATATTAAAAAGCAGAGATATCACTTTGCTGATAAAGGTCCATCCAGTCAAAGATATGGTTTTTCCAGTAGTCATGTATAGATGTGAGAAAGTGAAAGTTGCTCAGTCGTGTCTGACTCTTTGTGACTCCATGGACTATACAGTCCATGGAATTCTCCAGGCCAGAATACTGGAGTGGGTAACCTTTCCCTTCTCCAGGAGATCTTCCCAACCCAGGGATCAAACTCAGGTCTCATGCATTGCAGGAGGATTCTTTACCAGGTGAGCCACAAGGGAAGCCCAAGAAAGCTTAGTTTCGAAGACTTGATACTTTTGAACTGTGATATTGGAAAAGACTCTTGAGAGTCCCTTGGACTGCAAGGAGGTCAAACCAGTCAATCCTAAAGGAAATCAACCCTGAATTTTTGTTGGAAAGACTGATGCTGAAGCTGAAATGCCAACAATTTGGCCACCTGATAGGAAGAACTGACTCATTTGAAAAGACCCTGATGCTGGGAAAGATTGAAGCTGTGAGGAGAAGGGGATGACAGAGGATGAGATTTTTGGATGGCATCACCGACTCAATGGACATGACTTTGAGCAAGCTCCTAGTTGGTGATGGACAGGGAGGCCTGGCGTGCTGCAGTCCATGGTTTGCTAAGAATTGGACACAAATGAGTGACTAACTTACTGTATCTTTTTCCTAATAAAGTTCTATAATTTTCTCCACTAAGCACTTTCACATTTTCTTCTTAGATTTATTCATCACGTGTATTTTGGCATTTCCATAAATTATTATTATTTTTTTAATGCATTGCTTTTTGTAAATGATATGCTGTTTTGAATGACTCTCTAGTAAAATACTGAATAGCTATTCAGTCTCCCTTTTTTTTCCTGGATCTTATGTAGAATGTTTTCAATATTTCCTTAAAAATTATAATGTATTCTGTAGAGATTTTAATGGACACCATTTTCCAAATTAGGTAAACCTTTTTGTTTGTTTTTTAATCATGAATAAATTTTAAATTTTATCAAATGCCTTTTTCTGAGTCATATGTGCCTGGCAGCTCTTTGTTTTGTTTTGTTTTGTTTTTGTATGTGGAAAGATTTTAAATTACTAATTCATTTTTTTAAAACTATTATAGTAGAACTATTCAGATTTTCTACTTTTTGAGTCAGTTTTTCCATTATGTTTTTTTAGGACTGAATCCATTTCATCTAAGTTTTCAAATTTATTGGTATAAAGTTGTTCACAATGCCATCCATCTTTTAATCTAGGAAATTTCTTCATAATTGGAGTTTTGTTTCTGCTGTCTCTTTTTCTCTCCCTCATTCATAGTGTTCTGTTTTCTTAGTGTGCTTTTTGGGTTTGATTTTATTGTGAGTTGCTCATTTTCCTTGTAACTTTATCTGAAAAAATTCTTTAAGTCTAGGGTTGAAGGTGAGTTCCTCTTCAGAAGATTCAAATTGCTTCTGCCAGTCTCCTGGGGACACTAATCTGGTACTATTTGAAGTTGAATACTTTACTTAAAGTTGTTTTGACCCTGAAGGAGTATGAATTCAGGCTGATAGACCCTTATGAGGGCTCAGTTGTGATTACATAATTCAGGAGGAGGAGCTGTTTAATCCCTTCACCCAGTAACCAGGTCAGTGCACTGATTTCTCTCTGTGGCAGTTCATGCCAGGGTATCTTACTCAATCTCCATGCTGAGCAAGTGTGGGAGTTAACTCCAACTTCTTGAGTCTGACATATCCATCAAAGTAGAAATTTGCTGGCCCTCCAGAAAACCTCAGGGTGAAAATTACCTCGTTTCTCAGTGACTCCTGGATTCCTGGGTTCTCAGTGACTGCTGTTCCTTTCCTTTTGAGAATCACAGATTCTTTATTTTCAAGACACTTTAACAACGTGTTTTTGTTTTTTAAAGGCACTTTTTTTTTCCTTCTTTCATTTTAGTTGGTTCAGTTGGAAGTGTCATTCGGTGTATCTAATCTGCTATACTGCCAGAAACTAAAACCCAGATAATCTTTTTCCAGATGAGTAAAGTGAGGTTTGATAAAGCTATAGCCAAGTCCAAAAGCCACCACATGAGCAGTGCTGACACCTAGAAGGAGCCACAGGTAGTGTGACCTCTCACATGTCACTCTGGCTGTGGACAAGTGCAGGAGATATAATTTAAAGCCAGAGACTCTCAAGCAAAAGGTCCCAGGAAGTCTTCTGTCTCCCCTGGGAAGTAGAAGTTGATACTGTCTCATGGGGAGAGTGTCTGCCTCCCTTTACAGTCCCCTACTGCATGTCATCTGCCCTTTAATACCGTCTTCACTCATGAATCTGGTAATTCTGTGTATTACATAAGGTAGGAAGAGTCAGGGGTAGGAATGCTCACAGAATCAGCCAAGGTCAGAACTTCAGCTTAGAAGTCATCCCTTAGGGACTTTCCTGGTGATCCAGTGGCTAAGAATTCCATGCTCCCAATGCAGGAGACCAGAGTTTAATCTCCCATCAGGGAACTAGATCCCACATGCCTCAACTGAAGATCTTGCATATTGCAACTAAAAGGTCACACATGATGCAATTAAAAATCCCACATGCCATAAATCAAGATCCTGCCTGCTGCAGCTGAAAGATTCTGCATGCCAGAACTTCCCCGATGGTCTAGTGGCTAAGACTCTGCCTTCCAGTGCAGGGGGTGTGGGTTCGATCCCTGGCTGGGGAACTAAGATTTCACATGCCTCAAGGCCAAAAAATCAAAACATAAAGCAGAAGCAGTATTGCAACAAATTCAATAAAACACTTTAAAAAGGGTCCACATCAAAAAAAATTTTTTTTTAAGATCCCATATGCCACAACAAAAGATTCCACGTGCCACAACTAAGACCAGGCACAGCCTAAATAAATAAATATTTCTTCAAAAGGTCATCCTTTAATTCCTTCATTTAACAAATGTTTATTGAATACTGTGCTATGCCTGGGGGAGTCACCAAAACCAAGAGCCAATATTTGCATCTGTGTAGCTTACAGCTGGTGGAGGAGATAGAGGGGGGGGGGCAGACTTTCTGAAGGTAGGACAGTTGCTACGAAGGGGTGAGCCCGGATACCGCGAGAGCACTGAGTCAAGGGGTCAAGGAGTGCGTCTGGGAGAAGTAACGTCTAAGCAGAGATCTGAGGGGATTAGCCAGGCAAAGAGAGGAGGCAGCCATGGTGTTCCATGCACAAAATATCCTGGGCTTGGGAGCTGAAGTGAGGAGCAGCATGAGAAAAGTCTGGAAGGTGGGTAAGGGCAGCCAGGGGAAGGGTCTTGCCTGTTGCCCTAAAAAGTATGGACTTTGTCTGGAGGGAAATAAGAGTTAGAGAGGGTTTTAAAGAGAGCTCATTTAGAACAATTGCTCTGGCTGCATTATAGGGAATGGAGTGTTACAGGGAACCGAGGGCGGGGGACATGACATCATGGTGGCCTCAGAGGACTGAGACACATTGAGTATTTAGAGCTTTGAAGCCAGACTGCCTGGGTTCCAATCCTACTTCTATCACATGTTGGCTGTATGACTTCAGGCAAATTGTCTAATCTCTTTTGCCTCAATTTCCTCATCTGTAAAGCAGGAGTATGACAGCATCCACCTTACAAAGTCGTGAAGCTTGATGACAACACATGTAGAGTACTTTTGACAACACCTAACGAGGAGATCCAGCCAGTCCATCCTAAAGGAAATCAGTCCTGAATGTTCCTTGGAAGGACTGATGCTGAAGCTGAAACTCCAATACTTTAGCCACCTGATGCGAAGAACTGACTCATTGGAAAAGACCCTGATGCTGGGAAAAATTGAAGCAGGGAGGAGAAGGGGACGACAGAGGATGAGATGGTTGGATGACGTCACCAACTTGATGGACATGAGTTTGAGTAAACTCTGGGAGTTGGTGATGGACAGGGAGGCCTGGCATTCTGCAGTCCATGGGTTCACAAAGAGTCAGACACAACTGAGCAACTGAACTGAACTGAACACATATTAAGAGCTTCCTTTTACTGTTATTTAAGTGGACAGGACTTTGAGGGTGATTGAATAAAGGAAGTAGAGAAAAGAAGAATCAAAGATGGTTGAAGGGACAAGGAAACCATGGAAGGAGCCAGTGGGACATTCGCGTCTAGTCTACAGCTGGGTGTTCTTACTTTCTGGTTCTTACATATCCCTGAAGCCTAGCACACAAAGAGCCGGGAACAGTGATTCAGTCCCTACTTTGGAGGAGCTAACAAAACAAAGTGATGAGCGTTTGGCTAGAAGAATTGACAGGATGCACAGGAATGGCTCCTACCTAAGCTCAGGTGGGCAGGGAAGACACCCCAGAAAGAAACTGAGCCGCACAGTGAAGGACACGGAGGAGCTACTCAAGTGCTGGGAAGCAGGGAGAGGAAAATGGCAGGAGATAACCTGGGGAGAGGGATAAAGCAGAAAAGCCAGAGAACAAAAGGGAATGCAGCAGAGGAGGGAAACAGAGGAGGCAGAACAAGAAAATAGCAGTGTTATGACCTAACAGTGTGATGGAGTCCTTCTCAACTCCCTTTTCTCAATACCTACCATGAGAACCAACTTTTCTTTTTCCTTCCTTTATTTTTTCTGGGGAATGCTAACTTCTTAAAATGCTTGCAACATGCAAAATGCTCTTGCCCCACTGCTTGCATTTTTAAAAATAGTTCACAGCAGATCTATTTAATCAACATGGTAGGTCATTACAGTGTCTATGTGGGCCTGGGCGTCTCTGTGACTCTGCATCCCGGGAGTGGGGCTGAGGCCTGGCGACCCTTCCCTCTGCAGGATGCCCGGAGCACATGGCAGACTTTGATGGTAATGAAAACGCTTCTCTGCTCGTCTTCACAGGTCAAGTCCATGGCAACGGGCCAGCTAGCACCCTGGACCTCACTCACTGTCAGACTCTCAATATGATGTGTTCTTTCCACTTTCAAGGCTTAGTAAAGCCACCCAAAATTTAAGCCAGAAATGTAGTTGCAGGCCAACACTGACAGCACATCCTCATGATTTTTCAACATGAGGAGCGCAGGTGTGCTGGTCACGACTCTTTATGCCCCTCCTCTTCACTCTTCCCAGACCTCGGGTCCTGGAAACAGACTGCAGCAGTCCCACCAGGCAGCCTCCCCCGAATTCAGCCCTATGAGTCATGGGCTGCTGATTCCACATCCTCAGTGAAATTTCCTAAAGTCCAGCACATGGGTGTATGCTTATGAAGTTGGGCTACTGGGGGTGATGGTCAGTGCCAGGCATGGCCCTTCCCAGAGGGTTCCTCACTCATGGCATCCTGAGCTCATTCAATACTAGGGAGACACAGACTTGGGTTCAAATCCTGACTCAGCCATACACTCAGACAAGCTAAGCCTCTGAGTCCTCACCAAGAATGGCCCCCAGAAAATGGAGGTGATAATAACTACTGTAAAGCGTTGTTGAAAGGATTAGAAACAATTATATAAAGATTCTAGCACACAGTAAGGATTCAGAAACCAATGGCAACTGTTAAAAATAACATTTTGTAGGATTGGAGGCTCAAGGTGTTAGACTGCATGATCTCAGAGTTTCAGAGAGCAGACTTGGAGGCTGATAGCTTCCTCCCAGGCCAAGCAAACAGGGTGGGTTGCTGGCGGGAGGGTGGGGAAGGGGTGATCAGACCCTAGACCCCAGGGATTCTCTGGATTCTCAGCTCTTGCCCCATAGGACAGCAGGGAGTTAAATGGAACATCTTTTCTCCATGGCTCACCCCTTCTTTGGGCAGAGGCATGAACTCTCCAGCTTCAGGGAACCCTCTGTCTTCTATATAAGCCACTTTTACAATTTCCCCTTGGCTAATGTTTAATATATAATTTTATAATTAGCACTTCCCAGTCACCGTCTCCAACTGCTCTGCAACCCCCCTGGGGACTCTGACGTGATGAAACACACCCCACCCCGCTTTGCCACAGGCCCTGCCCCACCAGCGCTGGCTGAGAAGGGCACAGGAGTCTGTCCCCTCATTTCTAGAGGGTCATTTCCTCACTCTCTGCAGGCTGGTATCTCAGTCCAGCTGTGGTCCTTGTTCTGGAATCATTCCACACAGACAGCACCAGATGTAACGTGCACACAGTTCACCTCTCAGGCCTACAAGCTTCAGATCCCCTCCACAGTTCTGCTTGGACTGTAAGAGTGCCAGGAGAAAACAGGACTGAGGATGCGAGGCTCCTCAAGGATAATCCTTTGGGATTTGAGCAATCTTCCCAGCCAGACGTTACAATGTGCTAACACCCTTGTGAGTCATGAACTAACTCATGGTCAATTCTGTTTGGAGAACAGGATGAATAATTGAGAGTAACTGGGTGTTTGCTTGAATCTGGGCCTAACCCAGTATTTATTCTGTTTTCTTGTCTCTTTTTGCCTAAAACAAACATGTCTAGTTTCCCATCTTCTTCCACATTCCCAGCCTAATCCTGCACTGGCTCTTAGAGGAAAGTCAAAGCCTTTAACATGATCTGAAGACGCTGCAGGATGGCCCTGCCTACTTCTTCAGCATCTCTAGACTGGATGTGAGGGCAACCACATCCTTGGGGGTATGTGCCTGAAAGTCATGAACTTAATTTTCTTTAATTTTTTTTTTTTGTGTGTGGAATACTTTTACAGACAACTTGCAAAAATAAAACAGAAAAGTTCCTCCATTTCTCTAAACTAGCTTCCCTAATGTTAACATCTTATATAACCACAGTCCAATGATCAAAACCAGGAAAATAATATTGGTACAATACTGCTAACTAAACCACAGTCTATATTTGAATTTTAACAGTTTTCCTATTAACATCTTTTTTCTGTCCCAGGATGCAATTTGGGACCACACATTGTATTTAGTTGTTGTTAGTTTCCTTTAATCTGTGACAGTTTCTCAATCACTTGTCTTTTATTTTTGATGAGCACTGGGCTCAATGGAAAAGACTCTGATGCTGGGAGGGATTGGGGGGCAGGAGAAGGGGACGACAGAGGACGAGATGGCTGGATGGCATCACTGACTCTATGGACGTGAGTTTGAGTGAACTCCGGGAGATGGTGATGGACAGGGAGGCCTGGCGTGCGCGATTCATGGGGTCGCAAAGAGTCGGACACGACTGAACGACTGAACTGGGCAGTTATTTTGTAGAACGTCTCTCGGTTTGGATTTGCCTGATGTTTTCTCATGGTTAGATTGAGATTATGTATTTTTTGGCAAAAATGCTACAGAAGTAATTTCATACTCTTCTCAGCGCATCATATCAAGGGGTAGGTGATATTGCTATGTTTCATTACTGCTGATATCAACCTTGATTACTGACTAGAATTACCTTCTTCATGCTCAGCCTCTAAACATACTGTTCCTATTCTCTATCGTAATTCCTTTGGTGAACTTGTCCTTTCTCATTGGTTTGAGTATCATCTATCTATACCCCCAATATAACCAAATTTGTATGTTTATTTTAGTTCTCCTCTTTAAACTTTAACCTGTATGTCAGTCTATTCATGCTTTCAAATTGATTATCTAGTAAGGATATCAAACCTAATATTCAAAATCAACTCCTTACTCTACAGTAGTCTTTGATATCTTAGTGATTGGCAATCCATCTTTTTAACAGCTCAAGACAAAAAATCTTGGTGTCATCCTTCCCTCCTTTTAATTGCTCACTACATCTAATCCATCAGAAAATGCTGTTGGTTGCCTGGTGGCTCAGACAGTAGAGAATCCACCTGCCAATGTGGGAGACCCCAGTTCAACCCCTGGGTCAGGAAGATACCCTAGAGTAGGCAATGGCTACCTACTCTAGTATTGTCTGGAGAATCCCACAGACAGAGGCTACAGTGCATGGCGCTGCAAACAGTCGAACATATTTGAGTGACTAAGACTCTGTATTAAAAATCTGCCCAGGTTCATTTCTCACCACCATCTCAGCTACTGCCCTGGAGTAAGTCATCACCGCCACCACCTTCTACTTGGATTACTGTAACTGTCACCCACCTGATCTCCCTGCTGTTAGTCTTGTCCTCCTAGAGTCTTTTCTCCATATAGAAAAAACCTTTCAAAACCCTAAATCAGATGACGCAATGCCTCTGCTCAAAACCCTCCAACAGCCATCCCATACTGATAGCATCCCATCCTGACAGCATCCCATCAAAAGGTAAAATCCTTTCCTGGTGACCTATATCATCTGCCTTCTCCAATCACACCTCTGATCTCATTTCCTACTGCTCTTCCCCATGCTATTCCTTGAAAACCATCGAGTTTTGTCCAATTCAAGGCCACCTTTGCTCATGATTTCTGTTCTACTTTTCAGTGATCCCTCACACATAAGTGGAGCTCAGCTGATCCAGCAGCACAAACTGGAGCCTCAGTCATCCTGGATGATCCCTTTCCCTTGAGTCTAATCCATCATCAAACTCTGTTTTCCCACATAGACAATGCTCAAGCCTGTCTATTTCTCATCTCCACTGCTAAAGCCTGCATTCACTATGATCTCTCCTTCCTGAGCTCTTTGCCCACTGCCAATGAACTCCCCCCACTGAAGCCCAAGTGGTCTTTTTGAAATGCAAATCCAGTCTGTTCAAAGGCTCCTCAATGGCTTCCCACTCCTGGTAGACAGAGATCACAATTCTGAACACAGCTTACGTATCCCTCCTCCTGTGGCCCTCGCGCTTCTGTTCCAGCCACAGTGACCTCCTCTCCATTCCTCCCAGGGCACCATGCTCCCCTCACCATGGCCTGCTACTCTGGAAAACACTCCTCAGCCCAACCTGCTCCTGCTGCCCAGCCCAGTTTTTTGCCTAGTTGAGACCTATACCTACACATACGCATACAACCTAATCATCACTTCTTCAGAGGAGCCTCCCCAACTACTCTCTCCAATTGAGGTGTGTGTTTACTCAGTCACGTCTGACTCTTCACGACCCCATGGATTGTGGCCCGTTAGGTTCCTCTGTCCATGGAATTTGGCTGCCAAGAGTACTCGAATACATTCCTCCTCCAGGGGATCTTCCCAACCCAGAGGTCGAAGCCACATATCGAGTCTCCTGCATTGCAAGCAAATTCTTTACCCACTGAGCCACCTGGGAAGCCCCCTTTGTTTTATAGGTACTATCAAAGAACCTTTCTTTCCTACAGAAATGCTCACCAATTTATAATTGTCTATTCAGCACTGGAATTCTTTGTCAAATATGTCTCTCCCTCATTAGACCATAAATCTTGTTACAGCAGAGAGCAAAGTGTTTAACACCCAGTTGGCACTCAATAAATATTTGTTGAATGAATGGATAAACTGATGGACTGATGAAAATAAAATCATACTTTTGAAAGACAGATCTGGCAAATCAATTAACAGAAGGAAGAGAAAGGGAATTCTGTACAATTAAGAGGCAGAGTAACACAGGTCAGGAAAGAGGAACAAAGTCCTAAAGTAGGAGGCTGCGTGCAGAATGGAAAGTAGCTGCCTTGGGGGGCTGTGTTGTGTTGATATACCAGGTCACCCACTAGCTAGCAACACTGCGTTCAGTGCCCACAGCTCACCCCACACATGGGTGGAGGATCAACAGACATCTGGCATGCTCAGGAGTCTCAGCACTGAGGGAAATTCCAAGGCAAGGACAAAGGCACTTTCTAGGACATCTTGTCCCTTCAAAAGACAAAGCTGTTTGAATGACAAAGAAATTCCAGTACCCTTTTGCCATCCTCTGGACCCTGGGAGTTCATAAATAGCCTGGTTTCTGTGTTTTAATAGCCTCTGATGTATTTGATTACATTTTCAATTCAAATGGTTCCATTACTACAAGAAGCAACTTCATTACCAGGAGGGCCCAGAGCCCAGACTATACTAGCTCCCTGTCATATAATTTAGCCTCAGTCATACCTCAGACAATATTTATACAAGGTCACTTCTTCAAACCATGTCTAGCCTTCCCAAATGACAATATTATTTATGCCAAATGCTTCTCCTAAGGGGTGGAAAACTGCCAACTCTGGTTTAATAGGCTATATGGACAGGCTAGAAAAACATCATTTGTAGCACACACAGTTTATGCATTTAGTATATAACTAGAAGTACAGACTGATCACTGGAATCATGGCCGAAAGCTGGCCCCAGGAAAAAAAAAAAAAGCCACAAAAGCAATAAGGTTTGGATCTTTCCTCCCTGATATTAGTTTTGGAAGCCCTAGGCTTAGCCAGAATTATGAATGCACAAGAGAGAGCTGCTTCAGTGGCTACCTGAATATCCAAAATAGGGGGAAAGCCTGCAAAAGGAAATTTAACTTGGGCGTGTTTGCCCAGCAGCCATCCTCCTGTGGCTGCAAATTAATGTGACCATCCAGTGGAACAGGCAGCCCAGGGGCATTTGGTAACAAAGAACAGTCTAACCCATTGATGTTAATTTACCAAATTATTCACATCCCACAATCTGGAATAGAAATCAGCGGCCAAAAAAATGCCTCCTCTACACCTCAGTCAAAACACCTATAAAAATCTAGATACCAGGAGGCAAAGTCTGGAACATAAACTACTTCATCCTGTTGCCAATGAGTTATTAAAGTACAGAGCGTCGGAGCTGCCAGCAGTGTCTGGGCCTCCCTTGCTTCCAAGCTCCATTCTTGGTGGTGTCTTTAATAAGACATTTGGGCAAAATATATTGGTGACAACTCCTTTCTCTTAAAATCTAGTTAAGGATACAAGTCATGCATTCCACTTAATCCCTTAGGGGCCTCAGGAACTTGAAAATCTCTCTCGTAGAGAGTTGGCAAATGTTAGGATGCTGAGCTTTCTTCACATAAAGTGAAAATATCTGTCCAGATTTGCATGATTTATTGATGAAAAATATCACTAATAAACAATTTAAACATTATTGTCCTTTAAAGAGATGTTTACTACTCCTATGTAAAAATACTGTATCTAATTTAAATTTTAGGAACAAAAATGTCAGATTATAAAGGAGTTTAAAAATTCAAAAATTTCCTTTGTATTGATCAACTTGGACTGGTTCTTGTTTCTTAATACGCATTTTTTTAGAGAATTTACATGTTGCGTTTTTGTTTTCAAGCACTGTCTCCAGAGTAATTGCCTCCCATTGGCCCAATGTTTAACAGGACTTTATATCATTATGATTTATTAATAATAATAGAATTAACCCATTATGATAACTACAGCCTTGACCAAGCAACTCCATGCCCAGAATTCATTTCAGGACAGCATTTAAGAGATGTGTGCAAAGATGTGAATGTAAAGACGTGCATGCAAAGACAATCATCACAGAATTATATTATTATTGGTAGTAAATGTACAACAATCAAGGACTGGTTAAACAAATTATCCATATGATGGAATACTATATAATCATTAAAAATGTAACACAAAGCAGGAGACACAACCCTCACAGACTTCAGACAATATTACAAAACTACAGTAATCAAAAGAGTGTGGTATTGGCATAAAAAACAGCCATATGTATCAATGAAACAGAAAAGAGAACTCCAAAATAAATCCACACACTTAGAGTCAATTAATCTTTGACAAGGTAGCAAGAATATAAAATGTGAAAAAGATAGTCTCTTTAGCAAGTAGGTGGGCTTCCCTGGTGGCTCAGAGGTTAAAGAGTCTGCCTCCAATGCAGGAAACCCAGGTTCGATCCCTGGGTCAGGAAGATCCTCTGGAGAAGGAAACAGCAACCCACTCGAGTATTCTTGCCTGAAGAATCCCATGGACAGAGGAGCTTGGTAGGCTACAGTCCATGGGGTCACAAAGAGTCAGACACGACTGAATGACTTCACTTTTGCTGGGAAAGTTGGACAGCTCCATGTAAATCAATGAAGTTAGAACACACCCTTACATCATATACAAAAACAAACTCAAAACGGCTTAAAGACTTAAATATAAGACAAGACATCATAAAACTCCTTGAAGAGCTCATAAGTATAACATTCTCTGACATAAAATCATACCAGCACTTTCTTAGATCAGTTACCCAGGCAATAAAAATAAAAACAAAAATAAACAAATGGGTCTAATCAAATTTACAAACCTTTGCATAGAAAAGGAAAACATAAAACAAAAAGACAACCTATGGAATGGAAGAAAAAATTTTCAAACAACACGACCACCAAGGACAACCAGTCTGTACAACTCAACAACATAAAAACAAATAACCCAATCAAAAAATGGGCAGAAGACCTAAACAGACATTTCTCCAAAGATGACATCAGTTCAGTTCAGTTCAGTTGCTCAGTCGTGTCTGACTCTTTGCAGCCCCATGAATCTCAGCACGCCAGGCCTCCCTATCCCTATCACCATCTCCCGGAGTTCACTCAAACTCATGTCCATCAAGTCAGTAATGCCATCCAGCCATCTTATCCTCTGTCATCCCCTTTTCCTCCTGCCCCCAATCCCTCGTAGCATCAGAGTCTTTTCTAATGAGTCAACTCTTCGCATGAGGTACAAATGGCCAATAGGCACATGAAAAGATGCTCATCAATGCAAATCATTAGAGAAATACAAATCAAAACTACAATGAAGTATCACTTCACACAAGTTAGAATGGCCATCATCAGAAAGTCCACAAATAATAAATGCTGGAGAAGATGTAGAGCAAAGGGAACTCTCCTACACTGTTGGTACAAATGTAAATTAGTGCAACCCCTACACAGAACAGTCTGAGAGTTCTTTTAAAAGCTAAAAATAGAACTACCATATGACCCAGTGATCCCACTACCGGGATATGTTCTGAGAAAACTATAATTTAAAAAGACACATGTATCCCAATGTTCCCTGAAGCACTATTTACAATAGCCAGAACATGGAAGTGACTTAAATGTTCATCAATAGAGGAATAAAGAAGTTGTGGTACATATATATAATAGAATATTACTCAGCCATAAAAAGTAACAGAACTGAGTCATTTGTAGAGAGATGAATGGACCTAGAGTCTGTCATACAGAGTGAAGTCAGAAAAACAAAAACAAATATTGTATATTAATGCATGTATATGAAATCTAGAAAAATGGTGCAGATGAACCTAGTTCCAGGGCAGGAACCGAGATGCAGATGTAGAAAACAGATGTGTAGACATGGGGCAGGGGGCAGGGAGGAGGAGGTGAATTGGAGATTAGGTTTGACTGAACTCTACTTCCACGTGTAAGACAGATAGCTAGTGGGAAGCTGCTGCAGGGCACAGGGAGTTCAGCTCGGTGCTCTGTGATGACCTAGAGGAGTAGGGCAGGGGAGTGGGGGGAATGCAGTAGTGAAAGTGAAGGTGGAAGTCCCTCAGCCGTGCCCAGCTGTTTGTGACCCCATGGACTAATGGGATTCTCCAGGCCAGAATACTGGAGTGGGTAGCCTTTCCCTTCTCCAGGGGATCTTCCCAATCCAGGGATAGAACTCAGGCCTCCCACATTGCAGGTGGATTCTTTACCAGCTGAGCCACAAGGGAAGCCCAAGAACACTGGCGTGGGTAGCCTATGCCTTCTCCAGAGGATCTTCCCAACCCAGGAATTGAACCAGGGTCTCCTGCATTGCAGCTGGATTCTCTACCAACTGAGCTATCAGGGAAGCCCCCAATATATGTATACATATAGCTGATTCAATTTGTTGTACAACAGAAGCTAACAGAACATCGTAAAGCAATTATACTACAGTTAAAAAAAAAAGATACACGCACCCCTATGTTCCTAGCAGCACTATTCACAATAGCCAAGATAAGGAAACAATCTAAATGTCCATCAACAGATGAATGGATAAAAAAAATATGGTACATACAAACAATAAAATACTACTCAGCCATAAAAAAGAAATAATATCATTTGCAGCAACATGGATGGACCTAAAGATGATCATACTAAGTGAAGTAAATCAGACAGAGAAGGACAAATATCATGATATCACTTATATATGGAAACCAAAACAAGGCACAAAGGAACCTGCCAACAAACCAGAAACAGACTCACAGGCATAGAGAACACTTGTGGTTGCTGAGGGAGAGGCAGGTGGGGGAAGGACAGGCTGGGAGTTTGGAGTTAGTAGATGCAAACTCTTATGTATAGAATGGATAGACAACAAGGTCCTACTGTGTAGCACAGGGAACTATATTCAATATCCTGGGATAAACCATAATGGAAAAGAACATGAAAAAGAATGTATATTGTCATGTACAGATGTGAGAGCTGGACGAGAAAGAAAGCTGAGCACTGAAGAATTGATGCTTTCTACTGTGGTGCTAGAGAAGACTCTTGAGAATCCCTTGGACTGCAAGGAGATCAAACCAGTCAATCCTAAAGGATATCAACCCTGAATATTCAGTGGAAGGGCTGATGCTGAAGCTCCAATACTTTGGCCACCTGACGTGAACAGCTGACTCATGGGAAAGATCTTAATGCTGGGAAAGATTGAAGGTAGAAGGAGAAGAGGGTGACAGAGAATGAGATGGTTGGATGGCATCACTGATTCAATTGGGCAAACTCTGGGAGATGGTGAGGGACAGGAGAGCCTGGTGTGCTGGAGACTATGGGGCTGTTAAGAGTCAGATATGACTTGGCAACTGAACAACAACATGTGTATAACTGAGTCAGTTTGCTATACATTAGAAATTAGCACAACAGTGTAAGTCAACTATACATCAGTAAAAAAATAAATTAAAAAAAGAGTCATGTTAGGGCTTCCCTGGAGGCCCAGTGGTAAAAAAAAAAATCTGCTTGCCAATGCAGGAGACACAGGTTCAATCCCTAATCTGAGAAGATCCCACATGTTGCAGAGCAACTAAGCCTGTGCACCACAACTACTGAGCCTGTGCTCTAGAGTCAGGAAGCTGCAGCTACTGAGGCGCCAGCACCCTAAAGCCCATGTTCCACAGCAAGAGCAGCCACCACGATGAGAAGCCCTCGCACCATAACCAGAGAGGAGCTCCTGCTCACCACAACTAGAGAAAGCCCGCACAGCAACAAAGACCCAGCCCAGCCAAAAAAAACTAAATAAGACTTAAAAACAAATAAATCATTTAAAAATCAGTTTATAGAAAATATCCCCTCATAGGAGAAAATTCACAGTACACTAAATAGGGAAATAACAGAGCAATATATACCAAGTGTATGTCCCGATGGAATAATATCAAAATATTCACCCATGTGGGACAGTCCTGGAGATGCCCCCAAATGTTGTGGATCAGGTTTTAGAAGGAGGCTAAGGAAGTAACACTGATGTGATTTCATTTATACCTGCAGGCAGGTAAGACTTGGGAACATTTAGACAGTAAGAATTTTTATTTACACTTTTATTATGGAAATAATTTGCTTCCTACTTGTCATCATCCAAGCAAAGAAGGGAGAGCATGGGCATTTTTCACTGTTCCTAGCCCAGTGGTGGTTTGGATGGGGTCTGCATAAGATTCCATCTGGTTCTCTGTCTGAATCACTTTCCTTAAGTCAAGAGCGAGAAGCCTAACTTCAGTCTCACACAGTGAGATCCCTCTGTCCTCAACAGTAAAGTGTTGCCATATGGTTCGTAACATTACAACACTCACGGGTAACCGCTGAAACCGTCTTCATGTCCACATGATCCCAGAGCACAAAGATTTATTTAGGATATTGTAAATAAAACTTGGATAAACAGAAGCATGAAATGGGAGACCCCACAGGCTAGGGGGAAAAAGTTGTTAGAAAAATAGACCTGCTTCATCAGCCTCTCTGGCAAATAGATATGAACCATGATTTATTAAAACAGGAGCTTTTTCAAGACATAATTACAGGCAAGAGAAAAAGCCTTTTCCTAAGAGTGTCTCTGTATGCTTCTGTTGAGACTTTTGTATTTGAACTTGACACATTTGAAAATCATTCTAATTTTTTCTTAGTGTCACTGTTTGGGTAGTACCTGAGCAGAGGTAACAAGCAAAGCAATAGGGGTGACTAAGATTTCTGTGCGCAGAAGCATCATAAGACTGGGGAAGAGGACCAACAAGAGACTCTTGGGATAGACCAACATTTGAGGGAGAAGAAGAAAGAAGTAAATACAAAGGTATCATTCAAGAAGTCAGAGTGTGAATGAGTCCTCTCTGTATCAAACTATGTAAATAACATTTGCTTTAAGGTAGAAATTTTTAGTGAAAAATATGGTTTGAAAGCTATAGTTTTGTTTTGTTTGATGCGAATGGATCTTTGCCTGGGGCTAAATTAATCCAGATGTACTGGATAAAACAAAGCAAAATTATACTTAAATAGATTCAAGAGTTCTACTATTTTACTCTTCTGAAAAAAAAATGTTAAAAATAAATAAAGGTTTTCAGGGAGTAAGTGAATAATTACAAGCATATAATCCTACTCCAAAACATTCAATGTATCAGGAAAAGTTTCTAAATGAGCAGCCCTTGAAAGGGTCCTACTGGTTTTACAGACCATGGTTTCTCATCCTCAAAGGTTCAACTGACATTTTTGCTAGAACATATTACTAAACAGAGGGGGCTTGTGAGGGTTCACTTTTTGTTTCCCAGACTGCATGTTGCCTGGCTCCCTCTGCTCCAAAATAACCACAGGGCTTGCTCACTCAGTAGCAATGCTGACAGCATCCTCTGCGACTGGAAGGTAGAAAACTTGCCTCTGTGGTTCCCGAGGCTAGGATCAGACTAGAGCAATTATGCAGTGAGTTTGGCCCACCTTGGGGACTTTGGCTTTCAAATGGCAGGGCTACGCAGACTAAACTGAAGGTTGTTTTACAAGAGACCATCAAAATCCTTATTTGCATGTGTGACATTCCTGTGGAGAGGCTGATTTTCAATCAAGCTGGCTGGGCCAGATTACAAATCCAGTCTGCTAGTGTGAATGTAAATGGCATCAGCTGGATCTCGTCCCTCCCAGTTAGCCTTTGCCTTCTCTGACCCAATACGTGCTAAGTCACTTCAGTTGCGTCCTACCCTTTGTGACCCTATGGACTGTAGCCCACCAGGCTCCTCTGTCCATGGGGATTCTCCGGGCAAGAATACTAGAGTGGGTTGCCATGATCTCCTCCAGGGGGTCTTCCTGGAGGTTGACTCCAAAGATCGACCCCATGTCTCTTGTGTCTCCTGCCCTGACAGGTGGGTTCTTTACCACTAGCGCCACCTTGGAAGCCCCAGATCACTAGCCAATTCAGTTTAAATACAAATGATCCCACCACCTTCTAGCTAACAGGAAGACATCAAGTTTTCTTAGAACAATGGTCATCAGCAGCCATCCCCACAATCATGAGGTCCACTGGGTATTTACATTGTACTAAGTGCTTTACACGCATCATCTCCTCCAATCCTCACAGCAGCCCTGTAAAATGAAAGTATGAGTCACTCAGTCATGTCCAGCTCTTTATGACGCCACGGACTGTAGCCCACCAGGCTTCTCTGTCTGGAGAATTCTCTAGGCAAGAATACTAGAGTGAGTGGCCATTCCCTTCTCCAGCAGATCTTCCCAACCCAAGGATATAACCTGGGTCTCCTACGTTACAGGAAGATTCTTTGCCATCTGAGCCACCACAGAAATCTTCATAGCAGACCTATGGCATGTGACATCACTGTATTGTCATGTTGTCATGTTGCCATTCTTCAAGGGGGATACAGAAGCTCAGAGAGATTAAGGTTAACTCATCCCTGGTGAGTTAACACACCAGTTAACACAGGAAGAAGGCAATAGATGTGAATGCAGACAGTCTAATTTTCACATCTAAGCTTTCCACCCTTTCTGCCTGATGTCATATTGCTTATGAGTAGCATGGCTTCAGTTGACAACAGCAGCAGTGAACTTTGAGACCAAAACAAATCATAAAGTGTGATTAGAAGCTGTGTCATTTTTGTCACACAGAGCTGTAGGAATCATAGGGAGCCCTCCCACTTCTGGATGGCGATTCTAGTTCATTAAAAACCTGGGCCTTATATGGAGGATCCAGACAGAGGATCTGCTCCATGCCTCTGTCTCCCAGTGGCCATAGTTCTGTAATTCTGCAGTTTTTCTCTGTTAGGCAGCTCTGGGACTCAGCACTTTCTCTGTAGAGGCCTGGGGGAATAGAAAACAATCCATAACCAAAGTCCCAAACTGGAGCTGCAGAGGGCAGGTGCCCATAGCATTGCAGCTGCACAGACTACTCCCCCACCCCACTTTCAGGGTAGGCGCTAGGGATCATGAGGAAATGGGGACATTTACTCTTCAGCACAGACATTTCTGGGAGTCAGGACACCCTCGGTCTTGAGGACATAAGGCCCTGACAGCCATTCCAGGGGAGAATGAAGCCCAGTAGTTACAAACTTCCCAGCTCTCAGTCCCTGCGGAACATCTTCCACATAGGGAGGGGGGTCCTCCACTCATCACCTGGACAGCAGTCTGGCAACCGCTGGCCGAAGTGGTTTATAACATCTGGATAACTGTTTCCAGATGGGGCCTTCCCCTGAAAGACTTGATTAAAAGTTTCACACTCAGCGTCTTGAAATAACTGACATATGCACAGAGAGTTTCTATCGTCTGCACCCAGAGTGGAAGCAGCGAGCCACGCCTAAGATGAGAGCACGCATCTTTCGTAGGATTTCAAGAGCCTCAAAAACGGCAAGGCTGTTTCTACTGGGTCCATATCAAAGTCCAGCAAATCCAGCTGCAGAGGGAGGCAGTAAAGTGGACTGGACAGAACAAGAGCTCGGGAATCAGATCTGCATCCAAACCCAGAATCTACCCATTGCCAGCAGGGACTTCAACAAGGACTTAACCTCTCAAAGTCTCCGATTTCCTCTCTGAAAAATAGGAATGCAATAGTCCTTACTTAGAGGAGGACTGTGACATGCCTGCACACAGCAGGCACTCAATAAATGGTTTTTTTCTCTCTTTTTTTTTTATTATTAGCTGAGTCTATAAACACAATTCGCTATCATACTTATTACAAAATTTAGCAAACCACGTAGGACTAGAAATTCCTTTTTCAGTCTTTATACAGAACATTAACATTTTAAAAGCATAAACAATAGTAGCGGATGTTTATAATATGTCCTTTTGAGGAGGAGCTCTAACCATCTCCCATCAGAAAAAAAAAAAAAAACCCTCACCCTGAATTTGTCTTATAAACAGATTCAGACCAATTCTGACCCCTGGATTAAAATCCTGTGGCCCCTCATGTCTTCTGGAGCTAGACATCTTGATGTTGAAGAGAAAAGGAAGTCTGACTGGACCTCAGATTGGGAGCTTCCCTGGTGGCTCACAGAAATGAGGCCTGCAGTGTGGGAGACCAGGGTTCGATCCCTGGGTCGGGAAAATTGCCTGGAGAAGGGAAAGGCAATCCAGTCCAGTATTCCTGCCTGGAGAATCCCCACGGACAGAGGAGCCTGGCAGGCTACAGCTACAGTCCATGGGGTCACAAAGAGTTGGACATGACTGAGTGTTGTCTTATAAACAGATTCAGACCAATCCTGACCCCTGGATTAAAATCATACGGTCCCTCACTTCTTCTGGAGCTAGACATTTTGATGTTGAAGAGAAAAGGAAGTGAAAAGGAAGTCCAACTAGACCTAAGATTAAGAGTCACCAAATACGTGATGGGTCAAACAAAATGATCCTCATTTAAAAGGGAGGGGCTTCCCTGGTGACTCAGTGGTAAAGAATCTGCTTGCTAATGCAGGAAACACAGGTTCGGTCCCTGATCCGGGAAGATCCCACAGGCTGCAGAACAATTAAGGCCGTGCACCACAACTACCGAGCCTCTGCTCCACAGCCCAGGAGCTGCAACTACCGAGTCCATGCACCACACCTTCTGAAGCCCTCCCGCCCTAGAGCCCGTGTTCTGCAACAAGAAAAGCCACTGTAATGAGAAACCCTCACACCTCAACTAGCGAGTAGCCCCCGCTCACCGCAGAGAAAAGCCCAAGAAGCAGTGAGGATGCAGCACAGCCAAACACAAATAAAATTTTAAAAAATAAAAATAGGTTCAGAGAGGTTAAGTGATGCTTTAAGTGTTAGGTTGAAGATTTAGTACAAATGAGTAAGCTAATTTCCTTCACTTTACAGCACTTCTCCCATTTTTTTTTAATTAAATGGAGGATAATTACAATATTGTGATGGTTTTTGCCATACATCAATATAAATCAGCCACGAGAATACATGTGCCCCCCATTTTGAATGCCTCTCCCACCTCCCTCCCCACCCTATCCCTCTAGACTGTCCCAGATTACTGGCTTTGACTCCCTGTTTCATGCATCTAACTTGCACTGGTCATCTATTTTGCATATGGTAATATATGTTTCAGTGCTATTCTCTCAAAACATCCCACCTTGCCTTCTCCCACTGAGTCCAAAAATCTGTTCTTTACATCTGTGTCTCCTTTGTTGCGCTGCATGTACGATAGTCGTTACCGTCTTTCTAAATTCCATATTTACGCATTTATATACAGTATTTATCTTTCTCTTTCTGACTTACTTCACTATGTATAATAGGCTCCAATTTCATCCACCTCGTTGGAACTGACTTAAATGTGTTCCTTTTTATAGCTGAGTAATATTCCATTGTGTATATGTACCACAGCTCCCTAATCTATTCATCTGCCAATGGCCGTCTAAGTTGCTTCCATGTCCTAGCTGTTATAAACAGTGCTGCAATGAACATTGGGGTACATGTGTCTCTTTGAATTATAGTTTCCTCGGGGTGTATGCCCAGTAGTGGGATTTCTGGGTTGTACGGCAGTTCTATTCCCAGTAAGGAATCTCCACACTGTTCTCCATAGTGGCTACACCAGTTTGCATTCCTACCAACAGGGTAAGAGGGTTCTCTTTTCTCCATACCCTCTCCAGAATTTGTTTGTAGACTTTTTGATGATGGCCATTCTGACTGGCATGAGATGATATCTCATTATGATTTTAATTTGCATTTCTCTAATATTCCCCCACTTATTTTGAAAATCATTATCAATATAATAATGGCTATAATTTATGGAGCATGTATAAAATTCCAGGGCAGTGATAGGTCTTTACACTATTTCCATGTAATCTTCTTTACAACATGCCTATAAAGCAGGCATAATCATCAACCCTGGGTTTTTTTGGGTGAGGAAATTGTAGCTCAAAGAAGTTAAATAGCTTACCACAAACCATAAAGCCAACCAGCAGCAGACCTGGAATTTGAAGCCATCAGTCTAGCTCCAAAGGCATCTGCCAAGAGCGCTGAAACAATTTCACCTTGCTTGCCATGAGGCAAGCAAGAAAACTCGTGAGAAAAATTTTTCCTGCTCATCACCTGAAATCGCTATGATAGTTAACCTGTGGCATCCTTGGTTACTGTGTCCACAATCTGGGCTCTGTCCACTATTCCTCATAGCTGCTATGAACCCTTTTTTTTTTTTTTTTTTTTTCTGGTCTCTATTGCTGGACAGGTGTTCAACACAATAGCTCCCTTTTCCCTCCATCTGCTTCTCCCTGCACAGTGAGGCCCTGATCCGTTTCAGGCGGCTGCTCCCCACATGTGCTCACAGCCCCACTGATGAGAAATGGCAGAAGCAGGTATGAAAGGTGGAGGTTCTGGCTTGTTGCTCTGAATGTATTAAAAACCATTCCCAGACTCCACATAAAGAGCTTTACACACATACCCAGCACATGCGATACGAGGGAGACAGAGAAGCAGACGTGGGGATAACCACAGTGAGACAAGTAACCACAACAGAAGTCTGGAGAGATGGGCCCAAGGAAAGCCGCTTTCACAGACCGGGTGATGGATCGTCTCCTCAGCAGACAGACAGACAGCTCGAGGTACTTATTTTTATAAAAAGCTGACAGAAAGAAATCCAGACATCCAGGCCCGCTCCCTGCTCAGTCCTGTGTCCAGAGCTGACTCAGCTCTCTGTTTCCCTTCGCAGGATGGTGAGTTATTCCATGCGCTCCTGCTAATTATCCCCATCCAGCTCCTTTCTTTCCTCACAGGTCGTTTAAATGTCTCCTCGTCTGGGTTAGAACTTGGGTGGATGCTGAATTCCCTTTTGTTTTCCTCCCCAGGGATGAATTTCTCATACGTAGGGTATTGTTTGTGGGGGTAAATTCTTTCATTTTAAAGGCCCTTGAGATGATTATCCCAAGAACTTGTCTCACTAGGCTCTTGAAGAGGATACTCACCATTTACTGAGTACACAGTAGGTGACAGATAATCTCCATGCTCTATCCCCTTTGACTCTCATAATGATTATACAAGGTCCTTGTAAGTCCCATTATATAGAGCAATAGCTTTGCGCAGTGGCAGTAGTGTAGCCAATGAGGTTTATCCAAGGCACGATTATTGCTAATTATTGCTATCTGAAAACAGATCAATAGCACGTAGGACATACACAATAAATGGAAGGGAAGACAAAGCCACATAGCCTACTGATTTCCTCAGTGTTTCTTTATAAACCAGAACACAAAATGATATAGTAAAAGGAGTTGATTCTGGACCAGGAGACCTGAATTCTTGTGTTAACATGAAAACCAACCAGCCCTCTGGTCTGGGCAAGACATTTTACCTTTGTGCACTTCTGCTCACTCAGTCTAAAAAATCCATGAATAGACTAGCAATTTCTATACACATGGCTCCTTCTTCCTCTAAATTTCTATGACTATTGCCTGCTTTCATACTATAACTATAGTTAATATTCATAATGTCAGACTCTCCAAGAATGAAGTCCTTGAACACAGCTAGTCCATCAGCACTGAATTGACATCCTTCACCACCCAGCTCTGGAGCACATCTAAGCCACATCTGGATAACAAATTAAGGTAGCCATAACACTTTACCCCTTCCAGGCTAATTCAGCATGCTGTAGCTTTTAAAGACAAGGTGAAGCAGAACTTCAAACCCTGTGGCATAATAACAGATTCAGTTGTCTCACTACCTTGGATCTGAGAGATTTCCTGACAAAAACAGATACTTGGTATTGTAGTTAGTTATTTATTTCTGCCCCCTGCCAAAACCCCCAAACTTAGTAGATGACAACAAATATTTACTATTATCTTTCATGATTCTGAGCCTTTAAAAACTCAGCTGGGTGTTTTTCTTTTATGGGGTCCCTCATATAATTTTAGCAGGATGGAGGCAGAGGCTGGGAGTCTTAAAAGATTTTTTCATTCACATGTGTGACAAATGAGCTGAGATAACTGTGGGCTTCTTGGTCATATCTCTGTCCGTGTGACTACCTTGGGCTTCCTCACAGCATGGTAGCCCTGGGGAAGTCAGATTTCTCATATCATAATGGATTTCCCCCTAAAGTGAGCATTGCAAGAGAGCCAGTCAAAAGCTATAAGCCTTCTTGTAAACTAACTTCACTTCTTCTGTAGGTCACAGCATTCACAGATTGGCCCAGACTCAAATATGTGGAGGCACAAATTCTAGTGCTCAGTGTGAGCAGTTTTTCCCTCCAGGAATGAAGGGATGGTAGTCATCTTGGGGACAAGTTAATTTACTTGGCCTATCTCAGAGCAAAATGAACTACAGTAAAGGTCAGTTAGATTCTCAACATTTCTCTCTTTTCCTTACACACACACAGGCACATGCATGCACACACTTACACAAACAGTTCCAAATGATGGCAATTATAGTACCATACTTGAACACCAAAGATGATTACATAAAGTAGGAATTACAGGTTTACTCCCATAAAGAATAGGTCACAGAAACCACTCTTCCATTTCTCTCTGAAATAACATTAAGCTCTGTCACTAATGGGAAAGGGAAAGCAACTTAAGTGAGGAAAATGTCTTCAGAAGAAAGAGTGATGACGGGTCAGTGATCTAGTCAGGTCCATCAGGATGGACACTGAATCCCAGTTATCTTAAGAGAAATCCAGATGTTCCCTTGAAACCATCCTTAAAGGAAGGTGAGCCAGCAGGATGAAGTCGTCAGACTCTATTCCAGACATCCACACCGATAAGCAGGCCTGAGGTGTGGCAGTTTTGCTGGGCAGGCTTAAGAACACTACGAAGCAAACTGAGGATCTGGACAGTATCACTATCAGGAAAGCATATCATAAACCTCAGAATGTGACACTGCCCCAAGAAAAATAGCAACCCAGAGGCCAGCTGAAAAACTGGAGATTCTGGAGTACAAACGCAGGTCAGATAGGAAAGGAGTGGTGAGCAAAGTCTGGATGGTGTGCTGGAACCCAAGAGGGATGGCATAAACACTGGAATTACAGGCCCCCAAAGGGCTGAGATGATCTGTAAAAGAAAATACCAGCAGCTCCCAGGGAGGAAGAAAGACTTAGGAGCCATCAGGGAAGCAGCACAGTGATCCTTTGGGTATGGATGCCAGAGCAGAGCTAGAATTACTGTGGCTTGGAGGTGACTCTAAAGGCCCCCCAAAGAAGCATTTCTTTCTCTTCATGACTCAGAGAAAGTCAGGAATGAATTCCCGAGACACGAAACTTAAGGAGATTTCTAGCCTCTAATTGGAATATTTAGGATTTGTCAGTCTTGAAATCTGATGGGCACTGCTAGGAGCTCTGTGGTTCTACGGGGTGGGAAGATGCAATAGAAAGTTATTTTCCTCTCTGGTTCTGCCTTCAGATGGGAATATGAGGCTTGTTCTTTACGCCATACAATTTTTAACACCAGAGGGCCCAATGGGTCAATCATAGTCCACCACCCAGCAGAGGAGCTAACTGGACCAATCTTCAGGTTAGAGTGCTCAGTTAAACCCGCCCCTCTGCCTCTTAAAGCACTCTCCCCTAATTCTCCATGAGCAGGGGAAATGCACGTGCATGAAGATGTTCACAGCAGCATTATTTATAAGTAGACAAACTCAGAGCTTCTCAAAGTTGATGCGCATCTCTTAGAGGTTTTCTTAAAGGGCAGATTTAGTAGATCTGGTGGGTCTGAGTGGGGCTCTCATCTCTGCATTTCTAGCAAGCTCTCAGGTGATATCCAGCTTATCAGGCCACACTTTGAGTCCCAAGGGGCTTACTTTATATGCACTGCTAAGTCTGCTGCCAAGTTGCTTCAGTTGTGTCCGACTCTGTGCAACCCCATAGACGGCAGCCCACCAGGCAGCTCCCCCGTCCCTGGGATTCTCCAGGCAAGAACACTGGAGTGGGTTGCCATTTCCTTCTCCAATGCATGAAAGTGAAAAGTGAAGGTGAAGCCGCTCAGTCGTGTCCGACTCTTCGCGACCCCATGGACTGCAGCCCACCAGGCTCCTCCGTCCATGGGATTTTCCAGGCAGGAGTATTGGAGTGGGTTGCCATTGCCTTCTCCATTATATGCAACTTTTTAAAAAAATCAAACACGTACATGACTAAATAAATGATAGGTATACCTCCTCTATGGAATACTGAAATGGATGTTAAAATGATTTCAAAAACAACTAATGTGAAAAAGTGTGTATGACATACAGTAAGGGAAAAACACAGGATACAAAATCGTATACATATTAGGATTGCAATTGTAAAAAAAAAAAATAGGGAAAACATTGGAAGCAAATCCAAAATTATTAACTGAATGGTTCTTTCAGGATACTGAGATTATGTTTCCCCCCCTCATTTTCAAGTTTTCCATCATGTTGCCACATTACTTTCATAGTCTAAAATTGCTGGTAAACCGGGGAATATTAGGTAATCATACATCCTGCTTTGCTAGAGTAGTCTCAGGTGCCTGTTGTCTCTACACAATTATTAATAGTGGTCCCTTCACTCCGAAAATGCTTTATGTAGTTGATAAATTCTGTGGCCATATTAGATACAGGAATGTCTGGAGGCTAGTTACGTGCTGTCTCGGTTACTCCAAAGCATGTGAAAAGCTGAACTGAAATGCCTGGAGAGAGTAGGCAGGGGATTGGGGGGGGGTCTCTGATGTGTACATTGTTTCAATTGATTTTTTAGAGCAGTTTAGGTTCATAGCAAAATTGAGAGGAAGATACAGAGATTTCCCATATACTCCCTCTCCCCACACACACACAGCCTCACCTATTGTCAACATGCTCCACCACCACAACTGAACCTACACTGACGCATCGTAGTCACTGAAAGAGCACAGTTTACATTAGGGTTCACTCTTGCTGTTGTACATCCTGCGGGTTTGGACAAAAGTATAATGAATGACATGTGTCTACCATTATAGCCTCATACACAATCGTTAAATTTCACTATCCTAAAAATCCTCTTGCACATTTGTTATAGGTGTATTTAGGTTGTGATATAAGACCTCAATAGTAAATGCATTAAAAAATGTTTGACACAACCATGAAAGCTAGCAATTTTGAAACAGGGGAGAGAGGAAGTCAGATAAATGTTTGCTGTGCTTTTTAAAACTCTTGCTTTTTAGTTAGCTCTTTCTGATCTTTTCTAACTGCACACCAGGAGTCATCTCGTAAGGTGAAATCTTAGGGCTGTGATTTTTCTCCTGCTGCTGCTGATCCTCTAAGACAGTAGAGGTCATGTTTGAAAAGGCTGATGATTTGATTCCTTTTTGCTGCTTTTGCTAATGCGTGGAATTTTTAGAGCCAGATTTTTTTCATTGTTGCCTTAAACCACGTAACTTACTAGGTCTTTTACTTTATACCTTATAAACCTGAATCAAACTAATGCTACTACTTATCAGTTAAATATTTTTAAAGTATTAAGAGGAAAACTTCAAAACAATTGAATTAACTAAATACAAACTGGATTTCCCTATAGCAAATTCTAAGGCACATTCCAATTTCACTGACTTGGAATTTTATCATACAGAATATTATCTTCAAAAATGTAAGCAATAAAAAAAAATATGTGAGCCATGGGGAAAAAAAAAAGTGAGCCATCAATTGCAGCTTGGAAAATATCTTATAAATATACCTTCTGTTGTAATTATTTTATACAAATTGAATTTAACTTGCAATGTTATTTCTTTTGTCTTTATGAGATTCATTAATTTTTTAATTCTTACAGAAATTAATATATGTTTCCCTCTCTCTCTTTCTCTCTCTCTCTCTCTCACACACACACACACACACCCTGGTGTGAAACACTCTAAGTCCTAGGCCCAAACTATTTGCTGTAAGTCCTTGTCTGCTAGTGATTAGGTAGGTGGCAGCCCAGAGAATGATGGTCTTTGTTCTTCTGTGCCCTCTGGTGTATATTCCATTTCACCTGTGTAGAGCTAAACTTACACCCCAAGGACAAATGACACTTAGGTGAATGACAATAGGTGATTCTAAATTGAGAACAGCTATTCAGTATGGGTGTAAGTTCTGATTGATGGTGCATTTAGAAGCAAAAAATAGAAGCCCATGGGGTGGATACTGGACTTCACCTTTCAGGTCATTTTAAAGAATAGGGAAAGAAAGACAGGAGAGTGGGAGGCCATAGTTTGCCATTCCAGGAAAACAAAGGAAAGAAAAAGACAATAGATAAAGCTGAAAAGCAATGGCCTCAGAGTATACAAGAAACAGAATAAGAGTGAAATAGAGTGTGAACAAACTCCAGGAAAAAAAAAAAGTTTAAAAATGCTTAGGGGACAAAGTGTTACTAAAGAAAGGAAATCCTAGCTTGTGAGACTTAACGTGAAACAAGAAGATAAAAATCCTTTATACAATCAGCAAACAAAAGCGAGGAAATATAAATTCTCAAATCCCATGGAGAGCCTGGAAGGGAAGTCAGCGAGACAATGCCGAACATGCAGTTGAGAGGATAAAGCATTTCTTTACCTCACTCTACACGAAAAGGAGATAAGGGCCAGGGTGAGACAGATTTTCCAGCAGAAGGGTAGGGAACTGTTGCAATGCTTCTTCCTTACCACAAAAAACTAACAGAACACCCAGTTCCAATGAACAGGATTCTCTCAGAAAGACAAAATCCATTCCTATAGCAAACACGGGTGAGGTCCATGAAGGTGGAAGGAAGAGAGGCTGCCCACTATGGCACCACATGAAATATCTGTCAACTCACTGTTGAAGGAAAATCAATAAGGACCTTAGAATTTGTGGGAGCAGCCTCTTTTGAGGGAAGACACTGGGGTTTTCGGGAGGTGCGGTCTGAGTAATTGGAAAGTTGGATCGTTGGAACACTGAGACCATGAGTCTCTCACCCATAACCACAATTTTGAGAGGAAATTAAGATTGTTTAAAATAAAGAATCAAATTTACTTAAAAACATTTACTTAAATGTCTCGGCATGTACTTAAAAACAGTACACACACACACAAAAGACCTGGATTCCAAGAAGTCCACCAAGGTCTTACAAACTTGAGGGAAAAAAGAAATGCCTGACATGAGATTGAAGCCAAAAATATTTCCCCTTGGCCAAAAAGCATTTAAAGTTCATTTCTCATAATGAAACACAAATTTGGCACATATACAGAATGTTTATTTTTTCAAATGGCTGAAAAAGTAGGTAACCAAAACATACAATGTCAATGAACTATGTCCATTAATTTATCCTGGCTATGGATAATCAGATATGGAGTACCCTGAAAGCAATCATGTGAGTGACCTGAATAATTGCATAGGGGCATTTTTGTAGTTGGGCCTTAGAACCACTAGTAACTCTCGTCTCTAACAAAGTGTCCTCATTGTTCACCGGCAAAATGGACTCTGCGATAATACTGCTTTTCTCTATACTGGCTTTTTTTTTTTAATGCTCCGAAAAAGGTCCAAGCTTTTCTAAGATGCAGTTTTGAAAACAACAAGAGGCTTGGCAATTCAGTTCAAATTACTTTGTATACAAACTTGAGTTTCAATGATACAGACAGAAGAGGAAGTGTTTCTGGTTTTGCTTTGTGTGTGTGTGTGTTTCACTGAGTGTGTGTTTTCTTGAGAAATCTTTCCTAGTTAGAAAAAAGCCATCAAAGAGTTTTCACAAGCTGTAGGGAGTCTTGCCTACATCTTGATTTTCCTCTTTCTTTTCCTTCTTGGTTTCTGATTGATTTAGAAATTTTCAATTTCTAAAGGAAAGATCCAAGTACTGTGGGTACAGGCAAATACAATTTGCATTTTCCCTAGTAAAATGCATATTTCCTTCCCACAGTTAGAGAGCGGTCTAGAGCAAGAAAAGAAGGCCATCTCTCTGATTGGAGCACAAATAAATAGATAATTAAAGCCTTTTGATGTGCATGAGCAGACAGCTTAAAGAAGATTATTGATAGACTTTCGTGCTCTTTGATGGACTGTGTGGAAATAGCTTTTTCCTTAAACCAAAATAATAATGAAAAATAATGTTGGTAAAATAGTGGTTAAAAACTGAAGCTTTGGGGAATATTTAATTTGTACTTAGGTGGTTATGTGTCTTTAAAAATCTGTTTAGACTGTGTAAACACACATTTTACTAAAATGTCCTTTTTATATCCCTTTTTTCTCTTTTTTTGGATAGTACTATTATGGCCAAAGAAATGGCCCTTAGTTTTTCTATATGACCAATGAAAACCAAAGTTAATTATACTCAGAATTATTCTATAAGGTTTTTTGCCCAACAGATGTGTTTCTGGCTAGCAAGCTGTAAATTTATTTAAACTGCATGTTTGCCTGGTGTTTAGTTCTAAACTCCAACATATCAGTCTATTTCACTAAATCATAAAAACTTTTTGAAACAAGAAAAAACTGCTGTTATTTCAAAAGAAGAAAAGGTAAGAAAAGACATATAAAGTATGGTTTCCTTGTTTTTGTTAAGATTACAGTTTTAATTTGTTATGGAACACTTCTGTTAAACCAGGAAATCCTGCTAGAACTCAAATTTGTTGCATTATTTGAGATGAACATACTTTTAGTTTGTAGTGAATCTCCTTATTCAAAAGCTATTCGGAATAAAAAGCCCAGTCTAGAAAGTAAACCTTATAGTTTGTGTTTTTAAAAGAACTAATTTACTGGTAGGAAATTCTTCTTAGAAAAACCACAGTGACTTTTCAAACGCTATTTTTTAAGAAGACCCCTAAGGGTCATTTGTCTGTAAAAATAAGGACTAGGCTGCCTCCAAGGGCTGTGCCTTTCATTTACTCTCACCCAGGCATTCCAGTCAATCAAAGCAGGGCCCATCCTCTGGCTCCCGTTGCCTACACACATTTTTGCCTAATTTTGCCTAATTTTGGCCAACTCCCCCTCTTCTCTTCATCTTCCCTTGTTCTTCCTTTGTTCTCTTCTCGGTTTTCTAAAGGAAAAACTATAGCATTTAATTTGATAAGTAGATATAAATAAAATTCCCTTTTAGCTTTTAAAAACTGATTCCCAAAGGTACAGGAAAACCTTAAATTGTGAAATGTCAAAATGTCACTGAGATGACTCTTTAGCTGTTTAAATATATATGTTATTTTATATAAACAGACACATAATAAAGTTATACCCTATTCATTAGAAATTCATTAGGAATTTACAAAATTCAACCTGGTTGAGATCAGAATTTATCTTTTTAGTCTTTAGAAATGATTTTACATGGAAGTAATATCATAAAAGATAATAGCATTAAGTTTAAATTACTTAAGACTGTCTAAGGCCAAATGAATATTGTTTTCTACTCAACAGAAAGCATCCAATAAGAAATCTTGGTAACCTTTTCTTAGCAGTTAATGTGAGTTATTTTTGATTTTGAAAGCAAGACCTACATACATTTTGAAAAATACCTGTGTAGCCAGTTAGACTGTTAGATCTCTTTCTCACAGTGTGATGAAAGAAAAAAAAAACCAGACTTTGAAGTTAAATGTTTGACCCCTGGCTCTATCACCCACTAATTTAATAGCTTTGGACAAACTTCTTCAAGCCTCAACTCTCTATCTATAAATAGGGATAATAATACCTACGCCAGTGACTTGTTTTAAGTGTACAGTGCTAGATCCCTACTATGAGATTAGTCATGTATGTTTCCTGCCTGTCCCTCAGCTCTCGGTGACCAGTTTCTTTGCAGTGATCTGAAGAGAGGAGATGCAGGAAAAAGACAGAGGAGGGAAGCTTTTGTCAGCTGGTGTTAATGAGTTGACTCAAATACAGTTGAAAGAAGAGTGATATACCTCCCTACCAACAGTGTGGCATTCTAGAATGTTTTCTCTCAACTGTGATTAGAGCTTCTTTTCCGCTCCAAGATGAGTTTTAAATGAATAAAAATGCTGAAGGGTATGGAAAGCTATGAGATAATTGGCAGTGCAATTATTACATGCCCAACATATTTTGGGAATGACCCTTCAATACCCTTATGGCGGAAAGTGAAAGCCTCTTGATGAAAGTGAAAGAGGAGAGTGAAAAAGTTGGCCTAAAGCTCAACATTCAGAATAAAAGATCATGGCATCCGTCCCATCACTTCATGGGAAATAGATGGGGAAACCGTGGCAGACTTTATTTTTTGGGCTCCAAAATCACTGCAGATGGTGATTGCAGCCATGAAATCAAAAGACACTTACTCCTTGGAAGAAAAGTTGTGACCAACCTAGATAGTATATTCAAAAGCAGAGACATTACTTTGCCGACTAAGGTCCATCTAGTCAAGGCTATGGTTTTTCCTGTGGTCATGTATGGATGTGAGAGTTGGACTGTGAAGAAGGCTGAGTGCCAAAGAATTGCTGCTTTTGAACTGTGGTGTTGGAGAAGACCCTTGAGAGTCCCTTGGACTGCAAGGACATCCAACCAGTCCATTCTGAAGGAGATCAACCCTGGGATTTCTTTGGAAGGAATGATGCTAAAGCTGGAACTCCAGTACTTTGGCCACCTCATGTGAAGAGTTGACTCATTGGAAAAGACTCTGATGCTGGGAGGGATTGGGGGCAGGAGGAGAAGGGGACGACAGAGGATGAGATGGCTGGATGGCATCACGGACTCGATGGACATTGAGTCTGAGTGAACTCCGGGAGTTGGTGATGGACAGGGAGGCCTGGTGTGCTGCGATTCATGGGGTCGCAAAGAGTCTGACACGACTGAGCGACTGAACTGAACTTCAATACCAAGGTATGGGCTTCCCTTGTGGCTCAGCTGGTAAAGAATCCGCCTGCAATGCAGGAGACCTGGGTTCGATCCCTGGGTTAGAAAGATCCCCTGGGGAAGAGAACAGCTACCCACTCCAGTATTCTGGCCTGGAGAATTCCATGGACTGTATAGTCCAGGGGTCGCAAAGAGTTGGACATGACTAAGTGAGTTTCACTTCACTATGATCTTCTAACACAGGTTCATTCACTCATTCATCAGTCATTCAACTAGTGTTTATTATGTGCCTGTCAAGTCCCCAGCACTGCACTAGGTATTCAAAGATTTAGCCCTGAGGCACATTACAGCATCATTTACAGACATATAAACAAGTGCCCTAAAGTCCTGGCACTCAAGGTGTAGCCTGTGGGCCAGCTACATTGGTATCTCCTGGGAGCTTGCTAGAAATTCAGCATCTTGGTCTCTTTTAACTTTGGTTAAGAAGTAAGTATTGTCTCACTGTGACCAATGATCTTATTTGACCAAGTATTTCAAAGTTTTTTGACAAACTTCCCAAATACCAAATTTTAATTAACATTCTTTTGACTTCCAGCTAATGTTGGGATGCTTTAGAGGGCATCTCAGAGAAAAATGTTTAACTAATATGATTTGGTATATTAAATTACATAAAGCCCATTACTACACGAGCAATAAACTGACTTAAGATATACTGTATAGATGAATGTTATTAATATAGACATTCTAAAAATTATATAAAGTTTCTAAAATTTGGATAAGTCCTGGTATAATGCTATAGTTCTAGTTGTTATCTTGACAAGTTGTATGTCACAACAGTAACCAAGCTTCTATATCAATTACACTGTAATCAGATGTCTAAACATGACTTTTCAGTCTTTTGTCATTCATAGACAATTATTATTGTACTCTGATGGTGTTACAAAAGTGCTTTATCTTCAGGAAGATTCATAGAAAGACTACAGAAGCAGTTACAACAGTTCCACATTAAGATGATGTCTGTGCAGGAATTCCAGCCCAAACCTACCTAAAACAAGAAGCTGTCCTGCCCTTTGGGGCCTCTAGATCAGGCTTCAAAAGATTTTTACTTTCTGACAGGCAGAGTTGATGCCCCTACTTAGTCCTGAAGCAGCTACAGAAAACAGACTATCCCCTTCTGCTTCTCAAAAGATTATGGGAGTAAAATTTCTAAGTGGGGAATGAAACGGAAGGGAAAGGGGGAGGGCAGAACCTTTACAAGAATGACAGTCATCGAGGACACAACATACAGTGGTTAGAACCAACTAGGTCCAAGATGGCGGAACTGATTTCCACTGAACCTTGAGCCTTAATATACTTTCACACTATATGAGCAAGCTACCCACAACACACCCTCAGGTGACAGTTCCAAGGCTGACCATAAAGGCCAGAAAGTGGGCAGTGGCCCAAATTCCTGGAAATCTCTGTCTCTTCCCCAAAATAGCTGGAATACTCTTCCCACTCATTAGCTTATGAAACTACCCACCCCCTATAAAAACTCACAACACCGGGCCCTGACCCCTCTCACTTTCTGAGATCGCCCACACGCTGTCTCTGGAGTGTTTATCTCCCTAAATAAACCTCTTTCACTTAATGAAAAAAAACAGAAATTCAGCATCTGAGGCCCCAGTTTGGGCCTAATGAATCAGAATCTGCATTTTAACAAGGCTACAAGGTGATTTGTATGTACATTATAACTTTAAAAGTAGTGCCTTAAATGGGACTTAATTAAAAGCTTTTGAACAGCAAAGGAAACCACAAACAAAATCAAAAGACAACCTACAGACTGGGAGAAAATATTGGTAAACAATGCTACAGATAAGGGATTAATTTGCAAAATAGAAAAAGTTTAAAATATATATATATAAACAACAACAACAAAAAAAAAACAATAAAAAATGGGCAGAAGACCTAAGTAGACACTTTTTTGAAAGAAGACATACAGATGGTCAACAGATACATGAAAAGATGCTCAACATCACTAATTATTACAGAGATGTAAATCAAAACTACAATGAAGTATTATCTCACATCAGTCAGAATGGTCATCATCAAAAAGTTTACAAATAATGAATGCAGGAGAGGGTGTGGAAAGAAAGGAATCTTCCTACACTGTTGGTGGGAATGTAAATTGGTGTAGCCACTATGAAAAAGAGTATGGAGATTCCTTAAAAAACTAAAAGCAAAGGAGAAAAGGAAAGATATAAGCATCTGAATGCAGAGTTCCAAAGAATAGCAAGAAGACATAAGAAAGCCTTCTTCAGCGATCACTGCAAAGAAATAGAGGAAAACAACAGAATGGGAAAGACTAGAGATCTCTTCAAGAAAATTAGAGATACCAAGAGAGCATTTCATACAAAGATGGGCTCAATAAAGGACAGAAATGGTATGGACCTAACAGAAACAGAAGATATTAAGAAGAGGTGGCAAGAATACACAGAAGAACTGTACAAAAAAGATCTTCACGACCCAGATAATTATGATGATGTGATCACTAATCTAGAGCCAGACACCCTGGAATGTGAAGTCAAGTGGGCCTTAGAAAGCATCACTATGAACAAAGCTAGTGGAGATGATGGAATTCCAGTGGAGCTGTTTCAAATCCTGAAAGATGATGCTGTGAAAGTGCTGCACTCAATATGCCAGCAAATTTGGAAAACTCAGCAATGGCCACAGGACTGGAAAAGGTCAGTTTTCATTCCAATTCCAAAGAAAGGCAATGCCAAAGAATGCTCAAACTACCGCACAAATGCACTCATCTCACATGCTAGTAAAGTAATGCTCAAAATTCTCCAAGACAGGCTTCAGCAATACGTGAACCGTGAACTCCCTGATGTTCAAGCTGGTTTTAGAAAAGGCAGAGGAACCAGAGATCAAATTGCCAACATCCGCTGGATTATCAAAAAAGCAAGAGAGTTCCAGAAAAACATCTCTTTCTGCTTTATTGACTATGCCAAAGCCTTTGACTGTGTGGATCACAATAAACTGTGGAAATTTCTGAAAGAGATGGGCATACTAGACCACCTGACCTGCCTCTTGAGAAACTTGTATGCAGGTGAGGAAGCAACAGTTAGAACTGGACATGGAACAACAGATTGGTTCCAAATAGGAAAAGGAGTACATCAAGGCTGTATATTGTCACCCTGCTTATTTAACTTATATGCAGAGTACATCATGAGAAATGCTGGGCTGGAAGAAACACAAGCTGGAATCAAGATTGCTGGGAGAAATATCAATAACTTCAGATATGCAGATGACACCACCTTTATGGCAGAAAGTGAAGAGGAGCTTAAAAGCCTCTTGATGAAAGTGAAAGAGGAGAGTGAAATAGTTGGCCTAAAGCTCAACATTCAGAAAACAAAGATCATGGCATCCGGTCCCATCACTTTATGTCAAATAGATGGGGAAACAGTGGAAACAGTGTCAGACTTTATTTTTTTGGGCTCCAAAATCACTGTAGATGGTTACTGCAGCCATGAAATTAAAAGACGCTTACTCCTTGGAAGAAAAGTTGTGACCAACCTAGATAGTATATTCAAAAGCAGAGACATTACTTTGCTGACTAAGGTCTGTCTAGTCAAGGCTATGGTTTTTCCTGTGGTCATGTATGGATGTGAGAGTTGGACTGTGAAGAAGGCTGAGTGCCAAAGAATTGCTGCTTTTGAACTGTGGTGTTGGAGAAGACCCTTGAGAGTCCCTTGGACTGCAAGGACATCCAACCAGTCCATTCTGAAGGAGATCAACCCTGGGATTTCTTTGGAAGGAATGATGCTAAAGCTGAAACTCCAGTACTTTGGGCACCTTATGCGAAGAGTTGACTCATTGGAAAAGACTCTGATGCTGGGAGGGATTGGGGGCAGGAGGAGAAGGGGATGACAGAGGATGAGATGGCTGGATGGCATCACTGACTTGATGGACCTGAGTCTGAGTGAACTCCAGGAGTTGGTGATAGACAGGGAGGCCTGGTGTGCTGCGATTCATGGGGTCGCAAAGAGTCTGACATGACTGAGCGACTGAACTGAACTGACTAATATTATCCTGCAATTCCACTCCTAGGTGTATTATCTGGAAAAAACTCTAAAGATACATGCACCCCAGTGTTCACAGCAGCACTATTTACAACACAGAAGCAACCTAAGTGTCCAGGGACTGACGAATGGGAAAAAACGATGTGGTATACACATACGGTGGAATATTATTCAGCCATAACAATGAAATAATGCCATTTGCAGCAACATGGATAGACCTAAAGATTATGTATGTCAGAGAAAGACAATATCATATGATATCACTTACATGTGAAATCTTAAAAAATGATATAAACACACATTTATAAAACAGAAATAGACTCAAGACATAGAAAACAAACTGATGGTTATGAGAGGGAATAGAGGGGGCTGGAGATAAATTAGGAGTTTGGGATTAACAGACACACACTACTGTATATAAGATAGGTAACCAATAAGGATCTACTATATAGCACAGAGAACTATATGCAATGACTTATTATAACCTATAATGGAAAAGACTCTGAAAATATACACAAAAGTATAACTGAATCACTCTGCTGTACACCTGAACCTAACAAAACATTGTAGTTCAGTTCAGTCGCTCAGTCGTGTCCAACTCTTTGCCATCCCATGGACTGCAGCATGCCAGGCCTCCCTGTCCATCACCAGCTCATGGAGTTCACTCAAACTCATGTCTATTGAGTCAGTGATGCCATCCAACCATCTCATCCTCTGTTGTCCCCTTCTTCTCCCGCCTTCAATCTTTCCCAGCATCAGAGTCTTTTCTCATGAGTCAGCTCTTCACATCAGGTGGCCAAAGTATTGGAGTTTCAACTTAAGCATCAGTCCTTCCAATGAATATTCAGGACTGATTTCCTTTAGGATGGACAGGTTGGACCTCCTTGCAGTCCAAGGGACTCTCAAGAGTCTTCTCCAACACCACAGTTCAAAAGCATCAATTCTTCAGTGCTCAGCTTTCTTTATAGTCCAGCTCTCACATCCATACATGACTACCAGAAAAACCATAGCCTGGACTAGACGAACCTTTGCTGACAAAGTAATGTCTCTGCTTTTGAATATGCAGTCTAGGTGGGTCAAAACTTTCCTTCCAAGGAGTAAGCGTCTTTTAATTTCATGGCTGTAGTCACCATTTGCAGTGATTTTGGAGCCCAAAAAATAAAGTTTGCCACTGTTTCCTCTGTTACCCCATCTATTTGACATAAAGTGATGGGACTGGATGTCATGATCTTAGTTTTCTGAATGTTGAGCTTTAAGTCAACTTTTTCACTCTTCTCTTTCACTTTCAGAGGCTCTTTAGTTCTTCACTTTCTGCCAGAAAAGTGGTATCAACTGCATATCTGAAGTTATTGATATTTCTCCCAGCAATCTTGATTCTAGCTTGTGCTTCATCCAGCCCAGCTTTTACCATGATGTACTCTGCATATAAGTTAAATAAGCAGGGTGACAATATACAGCCTTGACGTACTCCTTTTCCTATTTGGAACCACTCTGTTGTTCCATGTCCGGTTTTAACTGTTGCCTCCTGACCTGCATATAGGTTTCTCAAGAGGTAGGTCAGGTGGTCTGGTATGCCCATCTCTTTCAGAATTTTCCACAGTTTATTGTGATCCACACAGTCAAAGGCTTTGGCATAGTCAATAAAGCAGAAATAGATGTTTTTCTGGAACTCTCTTGCTTTTTCCATGATCCAGCGGATGTTGGCAATTTGATCTCTGGTTCCTCTGCCTTTTCTAAAACCAGCTTGAACATCAGGAAGTTCATGGTTCACATATTGTTGAAGCCTGGTTTGGAGAATTTTGAGCATTTCTTTACTCGCGTGTGAGATGAGTGCAACTGTGTGGTAGTTTGAACATTCTTTGGCATAACCTTTCTTTGGGATTGGAATGAAAACTGACCTTTTCCAGTCCTGTGGCCTCTGCTGAGTTTTCCAAATTTGCTGGCATATTGAGTGCAACACTTTCACAGCATCATCTTTTAGGATTTGAAATAGCTCCACTGGAATTCTATCACCTCCACTAGCTTTGTTTGTAGTGATGCTTCCTAAGGTCCACTTGACTCCCATTCCAGGGTGTCTGGCTCTAGGTGAGTGATCACACCATTGTTATTATCTGGGTCATGAAGATATTTTTTGTACAGTTCTGTGTATTCTTGCCACCTCTTATTATCTTCTGCTTCTGTTAGGTCCATACCATTTCTGTTCTTTATTGAGCCCATCTTTGCATGAAATGTTTCCTTGGTATTTCTAATTTTCTTGAGGAGATCTCTAGTCTTTTCATTCTATTGTTTTCTTCTATTTCTTTGCATTGATCTCTGAGGAAGGCTTTCTTATCTCTCCTTGCTATTCTTTGGAACTCTGCATTCAAATGGGTATATCTTTCCTTTTCTCCTTTGCCTTTTGCTTCTCTTCTTTTCACAGCTATTTGTAAGGCCTCCTCAGACAGCCATTTTGCTTTTTTGCATTTCTTCTTCTTGGGGATGGTCTTGATCCCTGTCTCCTGTACAATGTCACAAACCTCCATCCATAGTTCATCAGGCACTCTGTCTATCAGATCTAGCCCCTTAAATCTATTTCTCACTTCCACTGTATAGTAGTAAGAGATTTCATTTAGGTCATACCTGAATAGTCTAGTGGTTTTCCCTACTTTCTTCAATTTAAGTCTGAATTTGGCAATAAGGAGTTCATGACATGAGCCACAGTCAGCTCCCAGTCTTGTTTTTGCTGACTGTATAGAGCTTCTCCACCTTTGGCTGCAAAGAAATCCAAGATCAAACTGTCAGCAGCCTTGGTTCCTTCTGAGGGCTAAAGGAGAATCAGTTCCATGCCTTTCTCCTGGCTTCTGGTGGCCTTTGTCATCCCCTGGCTTGTAGATGGTATTCTTCTGTGTCTTCGCCTGGTCTTTCCTCTCTGCAAGTCTATCTACAACCAAATTTAGTCTTTTTATAAGGACACCAGTCATTTTGCATTAGGGCTCACTCTAGTGACCACATCTTAACTTGACCATCTGCAAAACTCTATTTCCAAATAAGGGACTGGGATTAGGACTTCAACATCTTTTGGGGGGACAAAATGCAATCCTTAGCATGACCTTTGACACCTCAACTTGAAAATGATTAGGTATTAGTGAAACAAGCTGGGCATTTCAGGTGGTAGAACCAGAGTTGTTAGTAAAGGCTAGGTAATGAAATGAGCATAAGGAATCACATCTCTCAGTAACCACAGTTGAAGGATAAGAGCAAACGGAAGGTGAGGGAAGGAAGGAGGCAGATTTACTAGAAAACTAAGTAGGTCTAAAAATGCTGCAACAGAACTGAACTTTTCATTCTGTAGGCAATGGAGACCCAAATGGAGGGCTCCAACCTTCAGTGATGTGGCCCGGTTTCCAGCTCCCTGGAAGCAGGACGCAGAGCAGACTGAGCTGGCCTCTGGAGTCAAGTCACCAGCGAAGAGGTCACTACACTGGTCTCTGTGAGAGATGAGGAGGGCCTGAGCTGGGGCAATTCAGATAGGATGAAGAGTGGGGGAAATGAAAGTCATGAGGAGATGGTGATGTCAGCCCTGGGCTTGTTGCTTAGTCTGCTTATGGGGGGAAAACCGACCTCAGGGGCAGCATGTTGGACTTGGGACTTGTGTTCCTTCAAGAAGAGAGTTTGGCCCAATGAGAAAGCAAGACAAAGGATGCTCCCCCTCTATACCCCGAATGCCTGGTAATCAACCTACGGACACATCAGCAGAGCTTCCTGGCAACATTCAGACACAGTTGCAGCAGGAGAAACACTCATGACTCTTCTGGGATTCAGATCAAAGAGTAAAGAAGAAGAACCTGGAATGAAAGGCAGTCTCTATCTCACCAGAAACTTTAGGAATCAGCTTAGAATCTTATCTTCCCCAAACCTTGGAGGTGAGCCAGCTCTTAAAGAAGGGTATTAGAAGAAAAACACCCAAGTATCAAATGGCTCAGACGATTTGATAAACACGTGTGCTCACTGGGAGGCAAGGCTGCTCTGGGAGTCCCTCCATGGCTGGGAAGTTAGAGAGCATTGCTCTAGTCCACATTCTGTCTCACTCTCTGTAAGCCGTTGGTTCTGCATCCACTTACCTGCTGAACACAAGGTTTGGCGGCCTTGGACTGTGGTAAGGCATGCCTCAGCGTGATGCAGAAAGCTCCCAAATTGCATGTGGTTCTCGTAGGGTCCTTGAGCCAAGTCCTCTCCTAAGCTGACAGACAACACAGACAACTTAAGGGACAAAGAGAAATGACATAGCAGCTAAAACTGAGAAATTTCTCATGATTACACCCTCCTAGCTTAGACACTTTTTCTGTAAAAGTCCAGATATTAAATATTTTATATTTTGTGGGCCACATACACTCTCTATTCCATATTATTTGCTTTTAGTGTTTTTTTCTAACAGCACTTTAAAAATGTAAAAAAATCATTTTTAGTTTGTGGGCTGCACGATATCAGGGTACAGACGATAGTTTGCTGACCCCTGGCTTAAAGCTGACCTATGAAGCCATGGAAAACAACAGATATGCAATCTATCTTGCTTAATCACTTGAGACATTTGAGTTTTTATTCTCACCTCTTTCCACCATAGAGTCTGATTCATTGGGCTCTTGCAGTTAGCTGACATAAGAACTCTCCAAGAATTCAGAAGCAAAGCTTGTGTGGCCTGCCTTCTTATAAACAAACACACTCTAAGGTCTGAGGTGCAAAGTGATTGATGTGCAGGAAGCAAAAGGCCTCTAGTCTTCTACTCACTACCTTAAAACCCTGACCACTATCTTTTTTTTTTTTTAACTTTTTGGCCTCACCCTGTGGCACATGAGATCTTGGTTCCCCAACCAAGGATTGAACTTGCATCCCCTCCATTGGAAGCATGAAGTCTTAACTCCTGGACAGCCAGGAAAGTCCCATGAGCACTAGCAAGGAAAGAGGAGCCCCACTGAGAAGCGTAAGAAAAGGCCTGCCTCTGAGATGGCATGACTTTACGTTCCCCGAACAGTCATGGGTTATGCTTCCAATTAGCTCCAACCCTCCCTACATCCTGCAGAGAAACTCTTGGCCAGTTCACACGTGTTAGGTGTTACATTAGTAGCACACATCATGGTATCGATACAACAGGCCTGGTGTTTGCTTTCTGACTCATGGACATGGTTTCCGTGGAACTACAAGCACGCAACCCCAACAATGCCCAGTCTGTTCAAGGTACAGACTATTTTAGGAGCGTCTGGCTTAAAGCAGAGTAGATTAAATGGAAATAATCAGAGAAAGAAGTATTACAAAAAAATTTTTATGGATAGATCTCAGTTCCAAACCCAAATCTCTATTCTAACATCAAACAATGCAGATACTACTATGAATTTATATGGATGCAATGGGGTGAACTGGAGTTAGTGAACTCTAGCATATACGCAAAGACAACAATATATGATGAACAATATAGCCCCGGGTGTTTGTGTATTTTATCCTAGAAGCATTGATAAAACAGTTGATTTGAGCATATGCAAAGACAGATATGTGCCTGGAAATCGACAGAGGAAACAAAAACAGACTGTGTACCCTTCACACCGAGGAAAAAGATGGAGCCCTTTGTTGTCTTCTCCTTTCCTTCTCACCCCCCAGCCCTGCTAGAACCCTGCTCTCAGGTGCTGAACTCCGTTCTCGGTTTACAGTGAGCATCCTGCCAAGAACCGAAAGGAAAACAATGTGCCTGTCATTCGAGCATCTGGGAATTGTTTTGTCACATGAGCCCAGACAAAGCCACGCTCACCACAGGTCAGACTGCTCCTTGGCTATATACATGGGTGTTTCTCCATGTGCCTCAGAATCCCCTCAGCGTGACCTCACCATTGTGTTATCCAGAAAAGTATCAGCTGAAAAATAAAGGCCCACTTTTCAGCTATTGTATTGCTGGCTTGTTTTATGTCCAGAAATATTCTATTTAAATACAGCTTTTGTAGAACTTGGAAAATGCTCACTATAATTGCTAAAATGTCAATGTAAACCCTCTTGGCTTTGGGATTTAAATATATCCATGAGCTACTATCGAACTGCGCAAGTTGAAAATTGTCTGCAAAGAAATAAAAGTGACAAATATGGCAGGAACATACAATAGTACAAATGATGAAAAGTAAATTGCCCTTTGAATTATGCTCATTTAACAACTGAAAACATTGTACTGCACATAAGGGATTTTATGAGGCATAGCATTTTAACTGCTGTTTCTCAGTGCAGCCCTCTATCCATTCCATCTCCCTCTAAAATGCCATAACCCAATGCCCTGCAACTGTGAAGGAAGGACAAATTTTGAGTTATAAAGCTGGGCTCTGCCACGTACAGCTGCCTTCTTAGAATAGTACAGCCCACTGCCAAAATAAATGAACAGCATCTTTTTGTGGAACTTACTGTCAGAAACCCTCTAGCCTCACGTCTACAAGCTTGATTGGTAACAGAAGCAACCCAAGGAAAACTATGTGATGCCTGGTCTCTGCTTAATGGTGCCGTCTGTGCATTTGTTATTCAGACCCAGCTTTTCATAGCAACCATTGAATATGCAAAGTTGAATTTAGGGATGCCAGAGTTAATTAACACCAGCTCCAGTTGATGGCAAGCTTTGTAAACAATCAGGATTCTAACTTCTCTAGACTTGAATTTGGGAGCCTGACAATTTTTATCCCTTGGAGTTAGGAATTTTGTATAAAGTACAACTAGATGATATCAGGTCATATTTACTTGCCAAAAGATGGAACACCAATTGGTAAGGATGCCTGCACACCTACAGGCTACTGGATGAAGGAGGATTTCATTTTTAATGGTTGGCAGTAATACCTCGTTTAAATTCAGAGGGAGGCCCAGGCTTTCCCTCTGTGGAGGGGCAATAATCTGAGGCAGGCTCTTCAGGAATCCTAGGCTGTGACTTCCTTTTGCTGATCTTCCTTGCACACACTCAAGAATAACTACTACTTTGCTGTTCTCAGTGACCATGCAGCTGGATGCAACAGAAGAGGGTTTCATTTTTTCCATGTTATACGCTGTGCCCTGAAGATACTGCAGAGGTTTAGCATCTTGCCAAAGGCAAATTTCCCCCATATTCTCCCCAATCTACGTACTTCACAGCTCCATACAAACCGTTCCCCTTACACAAAACTCTCAGTTGCCACAGAAACACCCATCTCTTATCTGATACCTGGCATTTGAGACTCAGCACTTCCAAGTTTAGAAACCAGGCAGCTTCTGCTCTCTGAAATGAGACGAGACTCCAGTGAATTTTCATTTTTCCAGAGGTTGAATGTCCGGGTTGCTGCTCTTCCTCTGGCCACTTGCCTTTGGCATTTTGCTGCCCATTCAGGCACTGCCACCAGAGCCTGGGCAAGAGAAGTAAATGAAGTTAGGATTCAAATCTGCCAATTTGGTTCCTCCTTAGATTCTGCCTGGTAAAAGATTTGGCCAAGAAAGGTGACATGTCTAAACCATTTTTTTGGTAATTGGAGGATAATTGCCTTACAATATTGTGCTAGTTTTCACTGTACAACAACATCAATCAGCTATATACATACACATATCCCCTTCCTCTTCAGCCTCCCTCCCACTGCCCCAGCCCACTCCTCGAGGTCATCATGGAGCTCTGAGCTGTGTTCCCTATGTTTCTAAACTATTTTAAAGTGTAAATTATCTATGAGTTGTAGCCATTTGACAACTTGAAAGTCAGTGACTAAAACGATTTTTAAACCTTTCGTAAATGAACAACTTACTCCAACAAACTAGGAGGACCGTGGACAAGTCAGGAGTCAAAGAAAATGAATCAAGAACCTGAATATGGAGAAAGCTGAAAACTGTGTTGCTGGACCTAGACAAGGAAAGGCTCAGTGCAGTTTCCTGATGCACAATATGAAGGAGTTACATTTAATGAGAGCTGCAGTTCCTTCCAGCTGTGACTTTCTGCAGCGTTTCAGCTGAGCGTAAGATTATTATTTGTTTCTGTATAGAGCGGCAATTACAAGGAAAGACCTGGGCACTCAGGGCAGGGCTGTTTTGCTTTTCTTCTGCCAGGAAACTGCTCTTTCTAAGGCTGTGAAAGATATCCGAATAGTCATTATGAACCCACCTGTACCATGTGAGCACCTACTATTCACCAGGCACTCTGCTAGGGACCAGGATACAAAGGCGAATAGGACCCAGACTCTGCCTCCAAGGAGCCCAGAATCTGGTGAGGGAGACAAATGTTAAAAACCACCCAAATACAATATAGTAAGTGCTGCACTAGGGATGACATAAGAAATATTATGAGTTACACAAAAGAGCAAAAACTCTTATGGGATAAGGCGAGGCAAAGAAAAGGATGCAAGGGCATTTCTGGGAATGGTGATGAGTGACAAGTAGGAGGAATGGGAGCAGCTTGTGTGGCTGTAGTGGGGCAAGAAGGTAAGCACAGCTAAATGACTGGAGATGAAACTGGAAACAGTTTAAAACAGCTTATACAGCTCGCTAATTAATGCGGATGTCATCTTCAAGGCAGTGGTTCTTGACTGGTGGTAAGTCATCATGGCAAGAAATCAAGAATTCATTGTCTACAGATTGAATGTATCTTATGTTTCTGGATAGATATTATTGGTCAATTGTATGTCAATGCTTTATTTCTTTCTTCAAGTTTTTTTTTAAATTTATTTATTTTAATTGGAGGCTAATTACTTTACAATATTGTATTGGTTTTGCCATACATCAACATGAATCTGCCACGGGTGTACACGTGTTCCCCATCCTGAACCCCCCTCCCACCTCCCTCCCCATAATAAATTGTAAACTGTTGCTGAATTCAAAGTAGCTTTTAATTTAGGTAATCTCTCAATTAACAGGTGAAAAGAGTATAGCTATCATGGGGGCATCCATGATGTTTTTTGACATAAAAAAAAAAAAACAAAAAAAAAAACCCATGCAAAAAGGATTGGGAACTACTATTTTGGGTGATAAAAAAATAATTACTTTAAATAAGGGCATGATTACTTCAAATAATGCAGCATGATTTAAATCATTCACTGTAGGAATGAATGAATTTTGGAATAATCACTCTAAAAGATATTCCAGGATGAATATGAGTGCAGTGAAAGGAAGCTGCTCAAGTTGAACAAGGAAAAGAGCTTTGACAGTAACAGGAAGAGACAGAGGAGAGGATAAACTCATGAGATATGTAGAAAGTAGAAATAAAAGGATTTGTTGACAGATTGGATAGACTGGAGAGAGAAAGAGAAGAGAGTAAGGACCACTCCCGGGTTTCCCATTTGGACTGTGAAATGCAAGTGGGACATACAGGAAACAGAATCGTTGGAGAGGATAGGAAGCTTGGTTTGGGATATGTTCACTCAGAGGCGCCTGAAGGACAGAGAAGTGGAGTCCTTAATAGGAGATAAAGAATGTGAGTTGGAACCCCAGGACAGAGGCAGAGGCCACAGGTAAAGTGATTTCCACAGATACCCAGTGGAAATCACGAGAATAATTAGGAGAGGTAATGGAAACCTTAAGAGTGGATGACATTACTCAGAGAGACTTGTTAAGGAGCTTAGAAAAGAATGCTATGAAACAGCAAACTTTAGGGTTGGGCAGTAGAAGAGTCCTGACAAAGGCGGCAAAAGACGCAACAGGATCTGAGGGGACAGTGAGACAGAAACTCTGGAAGAGATGGCAAAAGCCTAACCATCACAGAAGTAAATGAAAAGGGAATAAAAAAGAAGGCAACAAGTTCTGGCCACCAAGGGGCCATGGTGACCTGTAAGAACCCCTCAGGACAGGAATCGGCAGAGAATCCAGAGCACAGGGCATTGAGTAATGAGTTGTAAAGGGAGGAAAAGGAGGCCAGGAATGACAGGAAAAGAAAGAGAGGTACAGGACAGTAGATTGAGGAAACAGCAAACAAGGAAAATGATTTCAGACCCGAGGAAACATGAGTGTACAGGTTTCAACCAAGGAGAGGCTGTCAAGGGAGACGAATTATGAAGACATGAAAAAGGAAGGTGTCAACTGACAGAGCCAGTCCCAGAACCAATGAATGGGTTGATCGTGATTCCCTCTCCTCCCCAGAAACCTTGACACACTGCTAGTTCTTCCCCCGGGCTGGCAGAGAATTTTCACACCACTGTGCCACCGCTGTGGTATAGAATCACTTAATCTGTGGCCTCACGTTGTTCGATCAGCTAGAAATGACTTGCCCACTTGCCCTGCCTTCTCTGTCTTCCATTTGCACTCACCCTTCTGACCCAGAGCAAATTCTGCCCTCCTCTGAGAATCCCGCCTGATTTCCCCTGCAATTCCCAGTCCTACAAAACGAGACGAACCTGCTGGATACTGTTATCACAGACTTTATTTGTACTGCCATCATCATTTTCCTCTCTGTTTCCCCCAGTAGAATGTGAGCTCCTGAGGGCAGGGATTTTGTCATAATATGCTTTGTATCTCAATTGCCTAGCCTGTTATCTGATTGACAGGGGCAGGGAACTGTAATTGCATACTCACTTTGGAGGGTGCTTCAATCCCAGCAAACTCTGTTACACATGTAAGATGATCTTCCTCTTACAGAGGAGGAAGCTAAAATTCAAAAACTCTAAACAAGTTGCTGAAGGTCACATTATCAATAGTAATAAGGGAGGGTGGCGCTTTCCTCGTGGCTCAGTCGTAAAGACTCTGCCTGCCAATGCAGGAGACATGGGTTCGATCCCTGATCCAGGAAGATCCCACAGGCCGCAGAACTAAGCCCATGTGCCACAACTTTTGAGCTTGTGCTCTAGAGCCCAGGAGCTACAGCTACTGGAGCCTGTATGACCTAGAGCCTACGCTCCAAGAGAAGTCACTGCAAGAAGCCCGTGCACCACAGCAGAGTGGCCCCTGCTCACCACAATTGGGAGAAAAGCCTGCAGAGCAATGAAGACCCAGCCCAGCCAATAATAAACAGAATCTTTTAAAACAAGTCTTCTTGTTTAAAAATACTTAAAATAACAGTAACAACGCAGTCGTAGCAAATACAGATCATGTTACCCCACCAGGCACTGCCTGGGGTTCCAAAGGAGAAAAAAAGACAAAATTCAATTGATATGGCCCTTACAGTTTCATGCCTTTTAGCTTCAACAAGCCCCACAATTGCATCTAATCAATCCTTTTATGCTTTTCAGAGTATCTCCTTAGCACAATCCCCGCATATTTGACCAACACATTCTTCTTCCTCTCATTGAGTAGCCATCCTACCACTTCATTACCCTCAGCACATAATTACTGACCCAAGCTCAAAGGTAACCTCTTCCCCAAGCCTGTGTGTACTCAATTCTGCAATTTAATCTCAAAAGGTGCAGTTAATTGTGGGATCTAAGTCACATGCATATAGCCAATCTGTTAAGAAGACTGAGAGGAATAGGTGTGTTTGGTTATCTTCCTATACCTTGTGATAGAGGACCCCTGGAAGGGAGAGAGAATGGCTGTTGAACAAGCTAATCTTCAGTTTCTTCCCTATATGGACTGCTTACCTCTCAAATTTAGCATATCCCAAATTAAAACAACATCTTCCGATAAGTCAGATTTCCAATCCTCTCATATTTTTGTGAGATTTTCTGATTTCACACAGAATTTCTGTCAACCCAAACAAAAAAATTAAGTCAACTCTTTTCTCTTTATCAGCTGTGTCCAGTCTTTTACAAAGACTCAGTGTTTCCTTTGAGAGGAACTGTTCGTGGACACACACTTTCTGCTCCATCCCTCATGTCCCTATCCTATCAAGGGTCTCACTGCCCCAGTGTAAGACTGCTGCCATTGACCCCCAGCCTGTGTACATGCCTCCAAGCTCAATCTCTTCCAAACATCTTTTGTAAAGTCAGGCATACTTCTGAAGCATGGCTTTCATGATGGCAACTTCCGGTCAAAATGAATTATTAACACAGGAGGAAAAACATGTAATGTTTGATTAACAATTCCTATTGCTTGTATATGTATGAAAGACATACATATACATACATACAAGAAAAACTAAAACCGGGATTGTCAATCTAAAGTTTGCAAGTTTCTAAAGTATGCAAGGACAATCTACTAATTACAAAACATTTGGAACTGAATTGAGAAATTCTATAGAAGGTGATAAGGGCTTCCCTGGTGGCTCAGTGGTAAAGAATCTGCCTGCCAATGCAGGAGACGTGGGTTTGATCCCTGGGTCAGGAAGATCCCCTGGAGAAGGAAATGGCCACCCGCTCCAGTATTCCTGCCTGGGAAATCCCATGGACAGAGGTGCCTGGTGGGCTACAGTCCACGAGTCACAAAAGAGTTGGACACGACTAAGCGACTAAAAAACAACAAAAAATAGAAGGTGACAAATTTTTGCCACTTAAAATTGAACAAACCACAGTCTGAAAGGCAAAGACATGTTTCTTTCCCACTTCCTGCATGACATTCTGGAATGTACTTCAGAAAATCACGCAGCTGTCACCGTACTGCTTTTTGGAGTAGCACATTACATTCCCCTCATATCCTCAAAACTATTCTAAGTGTGTCCCCTACCGTGTCCTTCTAGAACTATTGCTCCCAGCCTACAACAAGGTGGGATATAGAAAAATGGGTGTGGTGAACATGCCTCCCATTATCCAGAGTGCTTCAGACCAGATGGAGGCAGAGACAACCCTACTATTGGTGTGGCAGTAACTTCTCATTGCCACCACCCTCCCCCCGCCCCAATATCAATTCTTTCTTCTTCTCTGGTAAGAATCTATAGCCAGATGACGGCTTCCAAGAAAAGGAACCATCACCTACTCTTCACCTAGGTATCCCCATGAATGAAGTTCTCACCAGTGGCCTTTAAGACAAAGGTGCTCGTGCATCTTTAAGAGACAGCTGGTGTATTCTCTTTACCCCTTATTCTTCATCCTCTTTCCCACAAAACTTCCCAGGTGGCACCAGTGATAAAGAATTTGCCTGCCAATGCAGGAGACACAAGCGACATGGGTTCAATCTCTAGGTTGGGAAGATCCCCTAGAGAAGGAAATGGCAACCCACTCCAGTATTCTTGCCTGGAAAAATCCCATGGACAGAGGAGCTTGGTGGGCTACAGTCCATGGGGTTGCAGAGTCGGACATGACTCTGCACACACACATTTGTGCAAAATAAAATTGAAAAGCTAAAAATTGAAGGTTAGGCAATGATTTCTTAAGCAAATGCAGACACCAAACCGAGGTATGACAATATTAATTTCAAACAATTGAAAGTTAAAGCAAAAGACATTAGAAAGGACAAGGACGATCATATTCCTTTATAAAGATCAATGATTGGGATCTGCTACTAAGTAACAAAGCATCAAAGTACATAAGATAGAAACAATTAAAAATTACAAGGAGAACTTCCCTGGTGATCCAGTGGTCAGAGTCTGCCTGCCAATGCAGGGGACATGGGTTCAATCCCTCGTCTGGGCAGATTCCACATATGTTGGGGTAACTAACCCAAAGCACCACAACTAATGAATCCTGAGAGCCCTAGAGTCCATGTTCTGCAACAAGAGAAGCCACTGCAATGAGAAACACGAGTGCCTCAAGGAGAGAGTACCTCCCTCTTACCATAGAGAAAGCCTGCACACTGCAATGGAAACCTAGCCAAGTCTAATAAAATTCAATAAAAAATTATAAGAAGTCAATAGACATAAAACTAGAGCAACCTTTTTGATAAGTCAGGTAGACTAAAAATAAATGCAATGAATTCTGGAATTATATAATTACATTAAAAATTAAACCATTTAAAATCTAGGTGAAAAATTAGCTGATCTGAGAGTGGGTAAATCTAAAAACAATGGAACAACAGAAAAAAGAAATGAAAGATTTGTCTATGTAATTTTAAAATACATAATCCAAAAAAAAGGCAAATGATGTACTAGAAAAAGTTATAACAGGTACAACAGACAAAAGGTAAAATTCTGAATTTATGAAGGACTCATAAATAAATATCAGAGATACTAACATTTGATGCTGCTGCTGCTGCTGCTGCTAAGTCGCTTCACTCATGTCCGACTCTGTGCGACCCCATAGACGGCAGCCCACCAGGCACCCCTGTCCTTGGGATTCTCCAGGCAAGAACACTGGAGTGGGCTGCCATTTCCTTCTTCAATGCATGAAAGTGAAAAGTGAAAGGGAAGTCGCTCAGTCGTGTCCGACTGTTAGCGACCCCATGGACTACAGCCTACCAGGCTCCTCTGTCCATGGGATTTTCCAGGCAAAGCACTGGAGTGGGGTGCCATTGCCTTCTCCAACATTCTATGCTAGTTCTATCTAACTGTTCTAATTCCGCACTGTCCAATAGGGTAGCCACTAACCACAAGAAGACTTGAAACAAGGCTAGTGTCAGTGTTAAAATGATACTATTTGGGGTATATTCAGCTAAAAAATTTTATTATTAAAATAACTTTTCATTAAAATTATTTTACCTGTTTCTTTTTGCTTGTTTAATGTTGATACTAGAAAATTTTAAATTACATACATGGCTCATGTTAGGTCTTTATTGAAAAGGGCTGTTTTAGAATAATGATTAAGAAAACAAAGAAAAAATTCACAAAACAACAAATACAATAAACTAGGTACAAAAAATTCACAAAACAACAAATACAATAAACTAGGTACAAAAAATTGTTAGTACCTCACTTATAATCCAAGAAATACAAATTGAAACGAGATACCATTTTTTCTTTGAAACTGACAAAGTTACCAAAAAAAAAAAAAAGACCTTACTGTTGGCAAAGTTTCCATGAAATGGAAGGCCCATAAAATGGAAACTCTCATATAGTGCTGATGAGAGTATAAATGAATTCAACCTTTCTTGAAAGCCATTTGGCAATATGAATCAAGAATCTTAAAAACACTTATACTCTTTGACCTAATGTCTCTGTTTCTAGGAATTCAGCCTAAATAAATAATTTTTAATGCAATTAAAGCTTTTGTATAAGGATATCCATCACAGTGCTAATTCTAATAGTGAAAAGTTGGAAACAGACAACAACAGAGAAACTGTTAGGTATATCATGGTTCTACCTTATTATTCACATTCTATAGCCTTAAAAAATTGTTTTTAAATCTAGTGATGAGGAAAATGTTCACAACAAACTGAAAAAAGCAGGACTTATTTTACAGTATAAAGAACACTGTATTTATGTACATATCATGCATAGAAACACTATTTCATAACTTTAATATCTTAATTTCCTAGTTTATAACACCTTTCACAAGGTTAGGATCAAAGTTAGATAACGCAAAAAAGGCTCTAAGTGGGTATCTCTGGGTAGTAGAATTATTTTATTTTCATCTTTATACTTTCCTGGGTTTTTTCCTCTAAAATATTCATGAGTATGTACTATTTTAAAAACAAGAAGAGAACAATCCCTTTTATGAAAGTATCTAGGCCACATCAATCCCCACCCTCTCTCAGGTTGCAAGCCCTCTATGAACCAGAGCCCTTTTCCTTTCCAAATTTATTTCCCATGGCTGCCATTAGTCATGTCAGAGTTCCCTCCATGCCACGTCTGTCCTCGCCTCCCTTCCCCTAATGTGGCCTGACTTCCCACTGAGCACATGCAGCTCAGAACATTCACAAACCCTCTCATTTATCCCACCAAACAATCCTGAAAGGTGGTTATTATTATCTGCGCTGTAAAGAGAGAAGGGGGAGAGGAAATGGTGTTTTTTTTCACTAACCTACAATTTCACCCACCCTTACCTTCTGCACAACTGTTTTTCACCTCCACTCCCTGAGTGACAAGGAGCAAGTTACTTAACTTCCGTAAGGTCGGCTTCTCACATGCAAAAGGGGGCAACGATGGTACAACCCCCACGGAGCTGCTGTGAGGACGTTGGGATCCCACTACTCAGTTCTCTTAGCCCACTGCCTGGCCTCCTCCTACCATTACTGACCCTTTTCAGTTGGACCCCAACAAGACACCTCCTGCAGGGTATCTCAGGCTAGCGAGAACTAGTCCGGTGCAGACGAAAAGGAAACCTTTCTTAGCTCAGAAAATGGACAGCCAGAAGCTCGGGCTCTAGAGCACAAGCGCATCCCACAGGTTGTGGCCCCGGCTGCCTTATAGGGATCTCGCCAGAGGGGGCGGATTTCTCTCGGGGCTGGCACAAGTGCGCTGCTCTCCTTCCAGAGAGCCGCGCTCAGCGCTCCTCCGCACACTGCCTGCGGCCACCGCCGCCATCTTGACTGGAGCGTTGTGCTCAGCGCTTCTGCACAGGCCTGGCCAGAATTGAGTTATAGGAAACAGCTATCTCCCACCGGAAACTCTGGTCTAAAGGGCTGGGTGCGAGGCCTCTGCATGTGGCCCCTGTGAGCAAGTGAAACCAGACTCAGCACAAAGGATTTTTTTTTTTTTTAAGTTTAGACCTTATTTCATTACTCAGATTCCTTTTTATATTTCCCAGGAATTGTTAATGGGCTTTGCCGGTGACACTGCCAGCTCAAGTCCCTCCTTGCCTTCCAACTCTCTCCAGCTCCTAAGACCCATGCCTTTCTCTGCCTTCTCTACTCTTCCTTAACACAGGGCTTAGTGGTTCTGTGTGTTAGTTGTGATTCCCCAACTGCACCACAAGCTCCCACCAGGGAAAGGCAGAGCCATTTCCACTCTGCACCCCCTCCACCGCCCGTCTCCCTCTCCCACCACACTGAGCACTGTGGAACATTCTAGACTTCAACGTCTAATTGCTTGAAAAATATTTAATTGCTTGAAAAGTCAGTAGCATTAGCTCACTTGTCAGGTCTTGGGCAAACTGAAAATTTCATATAGGGTGAGCAACCAGTCACAAGGATTTAATAGGCTTCTCGCAGAACATTCTTACAAGCCAAAGATTGAGGAGAGGCCCATCCACTTTACTCAAGCAAACCTAAAGCACCTGCATATTGCCATTGGGCTGGATACATCCATTGCCTTAATTAGCAGGGACTCCCCAGGGAAGTTCAGGTGGTGCTAGTGGTAAATAACCCACCTGACAGTGCAGAAGACCTAAGGAACTCCGGTTTGATCCCTGGGTCAGGAAGATCCGCTGGAAGAGAAGATGGCAACCCACTCTGGTATTCTTGCCTGGAGAATCCCATGGACAGAGGAACTACAGTCCATGGGGTTGCAAAGAGTCAAACGTTCCTGAAGCGAACTTAGCACACACAAGTTAACCAGTTTTCTAGCTAACTAATTGCCTCTCCTTCCAATCCTGACCCCAAATATCATATGCTGGATCTCAGTGAGATACGGCCTCTCCACAAAGAAGCTCACAAAAGGGATTCCTTCAGATGAGCCCCACTGGTCCCTGGGTCAGTGCATTCTCAGCCCATCACCCACAATACCTCTGGCTGAGGACTCATTCCCCACTGGGCAGACACGATCCAAGATCAGGATGAGTCTGATATGATACTAAGTTATTAACCATCCAAGGAAAAAACAAAAAAAAACTAATTTGCTTAGTACACACTTTTAACTAAGGTAGTACTTATAAGAGATAGTTACTGAGATGAAAAGAGAAGTTAGTTTAGGGGAAGCAAAAAACTTAGATACCCAGAATATCTCATCTTCAAACAGATTCAACAAATATTTTCTGAGCGTCTGTTTGGTGCCAGGCACAGTCTGGGACACTAGGCACACAGCAGCATTACTGTTGCTAAACTCCCACAAGCCTACCCTGCTCCTTGCCACCCGTCTCCCCTCACCACACCCCACGATGATTCAGAACCCTACATTTATCCACAAGCCTGCCTCCCTTGACAGCTTGGTGAAGAGTGATGTGGACACAGAAGGAAACCAATAAATATTTGTTGAAGGAATGAACTGGCAAGGAATCCAAGTCTTTGGTTTCCCCACGCCTTGAGCACAGGACACACAGAGTGAGAAACATTCCCTGGGCCCCTGGGAGGTAGGATCCTGCAGAGCTGCTCACAGCATCACCTGGAAGTGGGGAGGACAGATTCTTTACTGAAGGAGCCGCACACACATGCACCAGGGGGCAGAGTGAGCAGTACTTTTGGAGTTGGCTGGGAGCTGGTGCCTTTTCAAGAGAGTCCTCCTGGAGCCGTCTGAGACCTCCCAGTAGAACAACAACATATTTTCTGTGCTTCTCGGCACATTCATGTTTCTAGTCAAAGTACGGTATCTCTGAAATCCAGCGTGTGATGTCCCGGTCAGGATGGGAAGCGGAGGAAGGCAGTGAGCTAGAAAGTTGGGATTCCTCAGGAAATGTGGATAATTCATCCTACCCTTTTGGTACCTACCCTCCACTGTCTGAGGCGCTTTCCCCTCAGTGTCTGAATGGCCAGCCCCATGAAGCTGACAGTAATCCAATAACTGGGAGCCATTCTTAGTTTTATGTCCCAAGAAGAATGTGTAACATTTAGAGGACAGTAAACCCCAGGCCCACAGTGTTCCATTAGACTCTTCCTTACTAGGCAGTAGGCACCACTTGGGCACTCTAACCCTAGCATTATCAGGAAATAATTGAGAAATACAAACTGAAAGAATTCTGCTACAAATGGTATTTATTACTTCAAAAGAGAGAAGTGTTTTCCCTTTTATGGAATCGAAGATATCCATTTTTTGAAAATGTTTTCCTAGCACATTACAAATTACTTCAGAGTTGGGAAATGCTCCTTGCTAGGAAGAGGCTGTGTGCTCTGAGGATTGGTCCTGACTCCTGATTGAAAATATTGTTTATTTGGGCAACTACATTCTTCAGTCAGTAAGGCCTGGGGAGTTTACTATTAATCCCAAATGTAAACCCCAGTTAGAGTTGCTGGTTACAAAAGCTGATTACTATTTAACTCTCATGTTCACAGCACATCTTGCAAATGCCTCCGATAAATGAGAAAACAGTGCTTACAAGCAATGCTGACTGAGGTGACCTAAATTACTGTCCCTTCGATCTTTTCTCCTACCTCAAGTCTCTCCATTGACTGTCCCAGAAGACACCTGAGGGTTTAGCCTAAAGATGAACTTGCACCAATCTAGGGGTGGAGGTGGGGGTGGGGGGCCGGGGGGAACACAGGAAGTTGTGCCTGATGGCTGGCCTGGTGATTGCATGCTCCCTTCCTGTTTTAAAGAATTGCTATCTGGACAGGAATTGAACCAGAAGAACCATAGATACACATGGAGTTAGCATTGCCAGATTTAGCAAAACAGACAAAAACTAGTGTATGTGACATATACAATATAGTCCCTGTTGATCTGAGGTTCAACTTGAACTGGGCATCCTCACAACCCTCCACTGAACAGATAACTCAGACTTGCAGGAGACAGGGGCTGTCGAAGGATGAGGCCTTCAAAATCCCTAAGAGAAAGGTCCTCAAGATTTCTAGGGCAGCCACAAGTACCCAAAGTAGAGAGGTGAAGAGTCTAAGACTCCTAGAGGGCAAGGGTTAGTCCATCCCATGAGCCTGGCACCCCTGGTCCCCCTGGTTCCCCTGGCCAGCAGTGGGCAGTGGGAGAGGAATCAAAGAAAAGGAGATAGCCAGCAGGGTATGCCCTTTCCTCTTCCTGCAAGCTCCTCTCTTCACGTGTTCTTTTTCCTCCTCTCCCTTTCGACTCTTCTCCTCCTCGCCCCAGTATCCCCGAAAGCCAAACAAATCCCGAAAAACAAAAAGTAAAAAAAGGAAACAAAACCAAAAAACACCTTTTTTCCACTGTGGTTTTCACGTAGATTTTCAACCTACGACGTGCAGACATGATTGAAGCAATTAACCCTGAGGTGCGAGAGACGCTTCACTAGGATTTGCAGTCACCAGTCAGGAGGCAAGACTGGTGCGGGAGGGGCGGTGGGGCCCCAAGAGGAGGGCGCCCCCAGCCGCCATCCCCAGGGGCTCCCACCGCCGCTGCTGTTTATCAAGCTGCTCACAGGAAGGGCTTCACAAAATAAAAATCAACTTTCCAGTTGCAGCCCTGACAAGTCCCAGAACAGCCAGCTCCCGGCTCCCACACACGCACCCCTTGTGCCCTCTCTGGCTTTCAATTCCAACTCCCCATTACATGGGGGTCCCCACCTGCTGCCCCACGAAGCTGCTCTTCCTCTTGTAACAAGAATGTCCATCTCGGGTTTTATTTCCTCCCAAGAAGCCTGAGGAAGCCTCAGGTGGGTTTCCATGTCAACCTTCACTGAAATCCAAACATTTGACTTTCTCAAAGGCAGTTTAACCTCTGCCACCACATCCTTAGAGCGGCAGAGGATTTTTTCCCAAGGCTTAAAAAAAAAAAAGACTAGAGCTTTCAAAAGACTCAGGCTTCTGGGGGATTCTATTCACAGAGTGATAACACATCTTGAAACAGGATATTTATAATTTGTTTGGTTTCACGTTTATCCTCCCAAAGCTAAACAGTAATGGCTGAGAGCTATGAAAACACTTAGGTAACAAGAGGGGCCAGAGCAGAGATAAAAAGGATAATTGGAAACAGAGAAGCTGCTTCAAGTCACACCTTCTTGAAGGCTCATAGCTCGGCAGGCTGGAAAGCTCAGGACAGGCCGCAGCATCCTTCCATTCTGGGCATTCCTCAGCCTCCCCTCTTCCAAGGTTTACTTATGCAAGCTTAGCTGCAATTTTCCATAGATCCTTGGCCTGGTCCCAGGCCACCTTCCCAGGGAAGAAGCCAGCAGGGATGGGAGCTTGGGGGAGAACAAACACAGGTTCCAAGCTCTGGAACAGGCCACCTGGAAATGAAAGAGAACCTGTCGAGATAAGGGATTTACCCAGGCCAGGGTGCGCTGTGGGAAGGGGGCAGGGCAGAGAGGAACAGCCTCACATGCCCAACCATCAGATGATGAAACTGGGAGGTAATAAATGGGTCTAGTGAGGCCACACGTGGAATAGTATGTTCCTCATGGCCTCACAGGGAAGAGGCACACACTGAGTTGGCTGCCATTCAGAGAAGAGCAATTAGGATGATTAAGAGGCCAGAGGGAGTGACTTAGGGGGAGAGATTAAAAGAATTAAACATGTATACCTTGGCTAAGCTCAAAGCAGAGGGAATGTGGAAACTCTATAAGCATCCTCAGAACATAAACATGAGGAGAACATGGAATTGTTTCACATAGTCCCTGAGGGATGTAACTGGAAGTAATAGGATGGAGGAAAAGAAAACTGAACTACCTGTTGGAGAAAGCTTCTGAATAGGTCCAGATCAACTCTGACATTCAAGAAGTGTCAGTCACACCAAATGTTCTTGAAAACAAAGTCAACAAGGGGAGGAACAATGTGATAGGAGAGAAATATATGCATGTAACAGGGACGCTGTGAAAGGGAAAATATAATAACACAAGACAATTCCTTATAGGGCATAGTCAAAATCTTTGGAGGCTCCCTACTAACTACAATTGATTATTGGATGTCTTAGCTTGGCATTCAAGGCCCTCTCCCACTGGCCTGAGCTCACCCTCCTAAAATGACTTTTCATCAGTTCTCAACGTTAAGCATATCTCCTGAAGTTTCCTGCTGTGTTTCCTCCTTTGTTTATGAAACCCCCCAACCTGGAATTCCTCCCCTGACTCCCACTGTCCAGCTATTGAAATCTTACTCATTATTTAGAATCTACTTAAACCCTGCCTCCTCTGGCTGCCCTGATCAATCCCAGTACTCTTCCCGCTCCCTCCTTCCCAGAACCCATTTTGGCAGCTGTGACAAACTGCTTGTTTTGTCAGCTAATAGGTTCATGTAGCATTGGAGACATCATGAACTGGAATGTGTTATCTTCTCTCTCATCCTTTGCCACCAGCTTTTTGATCCTTCTTTGACAGTTCTTCCCTCCATGGTGAACCAGAATTCATATAACACTAGGATCCTGTCCTGCTTTCCTCCTTCCTACCACTCCAGAAAAAACTCTTTCTTTTTTCTGACTTTCAGATGCTGGTGCTCCCCAGAACTCCTTCTCAGCCACCTCTTTTCTCAGTCTGCATTCTCCCTGGAAGATCACTTCCAATCTTGGGGCTGCAAGGACTCTCTCAACACTAACAATTCACAAGTCTCTGTCCAGCTCAGTTGCTTCTCCTGTGCACCAGGCTTCTTACTGGGCATCTCAAGTTGGAGGTTCCATGTGCTCTTCAACATATCCCAGGTACAGATCTGAACTCAATGTCTTCTACTTCAAACGTGCTTCTACTCTTTTCAAGAGAATGCCCTCAACTAGAAATCTCCCTATCACCCCAAATGAAAATCTCCAAAGTGCCCTCCTTGGCTCATTCCTGCCCCTCCTCCACAATCAATCAATCATCTCAATCAGTCACCAAGTTCAGTTTATTCTGTCATGCCTTTGTGTCTGCCCAGGACTGCCCCCAAACTCCCCTCTACTTATCTGGTGATAGTACTTACCTCCTTGACCACTGATGAGAGCACATCCCTTAGACACAGTACTTCTCCCATTGCATCCAGAGATGAGCCCAGATGTAAGCATATGATCCAAGCCTTGTCAAAAACAGATTTCCCTGGGCCCCTACATTTTGAAGCTGTTCTGAATCACAAAGAGCAGGACTCCTTGGTTTCATCAGACGCTGCAAAGACATGATTTCACAGCCACCAACAGGTCATGTAACCAGGCCTGAAAGAGTGAACAGCTAACTTCCAAAGATAAGAATAAAAATAGAAAGAGATGGCAGGATGCCATTCCCCAAACCAGCTGTGACAGGGCCAGTGGCTTCCTTGCATTTCCATGATTTGGTTACAGGAGCCAAAAAATTCCCCACCTTTAACAGAGCTTCTTAGAGGTCATTTCTGTCTCTTTGAGAGTTCCTATTAATATAAAAAAAAATCAAATCTGGCATATCACCATCAGTCTCACCCAGGCCACTAAAAGCCTTCCCACTGAATCTTGCAAACAGTTTCACTCCTTTCTGTGTCACTCTCTCAGTGCAGCCACCATGAATTTTCTAGAACTCAAGCCTGATCAAGACACTCCTGACTTAAAAGTCTAAATTCCTTGTCGAGGCTTACCAGGCCCTGTGCACCCTTGCTCTTGCTTACTTCTACTACACGCTGTGTACCCTGATGTAGAATCCATTCTGCTTGAATTGCTCTTCTTCTCCTAATTTTGACTCATCCTTAAAGTCAAGTGTAAAATGCCACTTTGTCAGACAGACTCTGAACTCTAAATTGGATTGTGTGTTAGTCCCTCAGTCATGTCCGATTCTTTGCGACCCCAGGCTCCTATGTCCATGGGATTCTCCAGGCAAGAATACTGAAGTGGGTTGCCATTCCCTTATCCAGGGGATCTTCTCAACCCAGGAACTGAACCCAAGTCTCCTGCATTGGCAGGTTCTTTATCATCTGAGCTACCTGGGAAGCCCTAAATTGGGTTAGATATTCTGTTATTTCCTTGATCATAACACCACCCATCACAGTTCTTACAAAAATCATTTATTAAATGTTTTACCTTTCCCCACTAGTCGATAAGCGCCTGAGAGCAAGTCCATGTCAGCTTTCCCAGAGAGAGAGTAAACAGTGGTGAACATAGTGAATTCATAATACCAGCTACCACCTAGTCATTGATGGCTTTCAAATGTATTTCTAGACTTTCTACCTTGGTTCCAGATGTGTATTTCCAACCGCATCCTAAACTGGTCCACGTCCTGTGGTCCATATCCTCCTAGGAAAACAATCTAGATCCCTGGGAGTCACTTTCTGATGCCTCCTTCCCTCTTCCCCAATATGCATTCAATCAACAAAGCTTATCTGTTATCCCTTCTACTCTCTGGCTACGCCAACTCTGCCTAGTAGAGGTGGTAGCCTCCCAAATGCTCCCATTGGTTAACTGCCTTAATTCATTTCAGTCTATTCTTGACATTGTACCCAGAGTTGTCTTTAGAAAAATGCAAAGCCAACTGTGTTGCTCCTCTGAAAATTCTTATATGGTCTACCCAAGATAGAGTTCCTCTCTTTTACGATCTGGTCAAAGCTGACACTTCTCCTTTCACTTTCTGCCCCTTCTATCTCAATATTGTTCCTGGGGGCTTCCCTGGTGGTCTAGAGATTAAGAATCCACCTGCCAATGCAGGAGACATGGTTTGATCCCTGGTCCGGGAAGATACCAAGTGCCACGGATCAACTAAGCCCGTGCACCACAACTATTGAAGGCCGTGCACCCTAGATCCCTACTTGGTAGCAAGAGAAGCCACCACAGTGAGAAGCCCGCGCACCACAATGAATAGGAGCCCCTGCTCACCACAACTACATGTGCAGCAATGAAAGCCCGCGTGCAGCAAGGAAGACAGCACAGCCAAAATAAATACATAAAAATATTGTTTGTGATACTTACACTATTTTACATGCCTACGTACCTTGGCATATGTAATTTCCTCTGCCTAGAATGTACTTTCTCCTATGTCAGCTTGGCCAGTTTAAGATAACTGAGCTCTGGGAAGCTTACCCTAACTTTATTAAGCAGGTTTAGGGTAGTCTTCCTTCCATGATGGGAAGGAAGATAATGATAATGATAATAATACATCACATATACTATATACTAGTTTCTCTGCTACTAACCATTAGTCTATATGGATTGTTATATCCAATAAAGAAACTGGGAACTGAGGTAAAGGAAGGTTAAATGACTTGTCCAAGTCTTCACGCTTAATGCATTTCCAGAGTCAGGATTCAAACTCAAACTCAAGTCTCATGGCTCCAAGGTCTACGCTCAGGTTCTTTATGCCATGCTGCTTTCTGTACCTCTGTTACTGCACACACACATTTTATCACTAAATACATGATCTGCTCTATTCCTGTCTGTCCTGTGAGAGAGTAACTTAGAAGCAGGGCCCATAGCATTTTACGTTTGAGTCCCAGTGTGGCAGACAGTCAAAAATGTTTGTTGAATGAATAAATATATCAATGAAGGTATGGTGAGAAGTGAGAACACTCTGTGGCTTATTCATCTCCAAATATGGACAAAATGGTGACATAGGCAAGTTTCCCCTCAGTTTTTGTGTCAATGCACTCATGTTTGCTTTCCACCCTTGGGAATGATGTGCAATTAGAGATAACAGGAGAAGGCAAGTGAGCCAGAGATTCCACAGAAACTGTGCAGGCCAGTGGAGCAGAATTGCATGGGAATAAGATAAATAATATGAAATTCACATGGAGTCAAAATTCCCCTTAACATTTCCTCAAGAAGATGCTATGTCAGGACCCAGTCATCGCCTGTTAGAATGTTTAATAAGGCCAGTTTTTCCTCCAGAGTTCAAATGCATGACTGTTTCTTTATTGAACCTTGATAACACAGTCAATGCATCTGGGGGTCATATTCAGGTGTTCCAGGCAAGGGTACTTTTAATAAACATCTTGCATGGTAGGTTTTATCTGACCCTGCTTCCTAGAGAAGCTGGAACTAGGAGGAGTCTGGGAGCACAGATGGGAAGGTTGAGTTTTAGAGCTGGATCACTTATAGCCTGTTTGGTGGTAGGTAGAGCACACATATCCCCCAGCACAAGGTGGAAGTCCAACTGTTAGAGCTCCATTATTGGTGAATTATTAGGAGAAGGCAACGGCACCCCACTCCAGTACTCTTGCCTGGAGAATCCCATGGATGGAGGAGCCTGGTAGGCTGCAGTCCATGGGGTCGCGAAGAGTCAGACACGACTGAGCGACTTCCCTTTCACTTTTCACTTTCATGCATTGGAGAAGGAAATGGCAACCCACTCCAGTGTTCTTGCCTGGAGAATCCCAGGGACAGGGGAGCCTGGTGGGCTGCCATCTATGGGGTCACACAGAGTCAGACATGACTGAAATGACTTAGCAGTAATAGCAGAAAGAAATTACATGAACTGGGGCAAAGTATCAGGCTTTTGAGGTATATGAGGCAAACAGTAAGTGTAAAGTCAATGAAACTGAATGGATATTGCTAAGCCCCACATCACTAGGAAAAGACAATAAAGGGCTGAAAGCAAAAGACAGGCAATAGAAAGTGAAGTATGAAAGCAAAGGGCCTCCCAGGTGTCACACAAAAACGGCTCCCAGATCCTTCAGGATGGCAGAGAAAGCTAAGGACCAGGTTTTAATCAGAAGAATAGACAAACTCTAAGGAAGGTTGAGCTCCCAGCTGTGGCAGGTATGCTATGCCTGGTTGGAAAAGAATACAGCCCTGAATTAGTTATTGTAAACAAACTCATTTCCTTTTACATGGCTTGTCACATTATTAGATTTGGGAAGACAACGCAGACATATACATACACAAAGTGTCTGTTCTTGTGCACTGAGTGGAGAAATATGGTGGGTGTCATTCATTCAGTCAACAGTTAAGTTACACAGTGCCAGGCACTGGGCTAATTAAGTGAGATACAAGACAAATTAGTCATGGTAGAAAGGAAGTAAGAATAGAATCCAAAAATGCCACTTGGTGAATTGATTTCTATCTAGAGGGAGGTTTTTAGTGGCATGCCACAAATCTTAGGCATTGTCCATACCTTATGTAACATTATTTATTAGCCATGATTTTGATAAACAATAATAGGAGACCTATTTGTCACATTTTATATTGGCACAAAACTAAGTAGGTTAGCAAATACAAAGATGGCAGGATCAAGACACAACCAAGACTGGAAGTATCAAGGAGAAATATTCAATATAGACAAATATCAATTTTACATTAAGAATAAGTACAGGTTGGGGGTGACATGGCTTGATACCAGCTCATGAGGAAGAAAGTTGGCTTTGAGTGCAACAAGAGAGTGTGCTCTGAGAAAAGAATTGGATTGTTTGGAGCACAGAATGTGATCCACAGAGCACCTGGAATACCGTATCCAGTTCTGGGCACCACATTTTAAAAACACTGACCCACTGAAGTTGGTTCAGTGGGTGGTAGTTAGGATATGAAAGGTCTGGAAATGATACCATATGAAGAGAAATTGACAGAACAGAAACCCAGAGAAGACTGAATGGAAACACAGTGGTTATCCTCAAATATGTGGAGGCATTTAGGTAGAAAAAAAGAATGTCTTGTGTTTTGTTCCAAACAACAGAAATAGAATTCCGTTCTCCCTCAGACCTGTCCCATAGACAGGCTAGCATTGTCCAGAACAACTTATAAGGCAGAATGTAGGACTGGGAGATGGGGTTTGATCTCCTCTGAAGATTCTTGTGCTCCCTTGGTGGTGCTGGTGGTAAGGAATCTGCCTGCCAAAACAGGAGATGCAAGAAACATAGGTTCCATCCTTGGGTTGGGGAGCTACCCTGGAGAAGGAATGGCAAACTACTCTAGTATCATTGCCTGAAAAATTCCATGGAAAGAGGAGGCTGGCACGCTACAGTCTATGGGGTCGCAAAGAGTCGGACACAACTGAGTGTGCACACACACACAAAGATTCTTTAGACTCTAACATTCTGTGTTCCCATCTGTCAAAAGTGAAAGTCACTCAGTCATGTCCGACTCTTTGTGACCGAGGACTAGAGAGCCCATGGAATTCCCCAGGCCAGAATACTGGAGTGGGGAGCCTTTCCCTTTTCCAGAGGATCTTCCCAACACAGGGATCAAATCCAGGTCTCCCACATTGCAGGCGGATTCTTTACCAGCTGAGCCACAAGGGGAACCCAAGAATACTGGAGTGAGTAGCCTACTCCATTTCCAGGGGATCTTCCTGACCCAGGAATTGAACCAGGGTCTCCTGCATTGCAGGCGGATTCTTTACCAACTGAGCTATCAGGGAAGCTCTTCAAGTGTACTGGAGTGGATTCCCATGCCCTCCTCCAGGGGATCTTCCCATCCCGGGGATCTTCCCATTGATCGAACCCAGGTCTCCCGCATTGCAGGCAGATGCTTTACTGTCTGAGACACCAGGGAAGCCCCATCTGTCAAAATCTGCTCTCAAATACTTCATTCAGACTCAGGCATACACGATGGAAGACAAACTTGTAGCCTCCCATCACCTCCTGGTATCTGGACTTTGATAAAGACACATCAAAGGGTTAATTTGCTTGCTCGTGGTGAGGCCATCCTAGCTGAGAGTTGCAGTGAACACTAAAGGGTACGGAGCCCTTTCCACTGCCTAGAATTCGCAGGGACAGGGCAGTGTTCCCCCAGGAAGCTCACAGCACTTTGCTTTCCTGGCACAAGGAAAAATTCCGCAAGAATAATGTATTTGTTGTTAAATCTGCTCTTCCAGCAGAGCTGTCATTGCTTCCCAGGGAACATCTTTACATCACAAAAGCATCGGTCTCCTTTTAAAATGAATGAATGAATGAACAAAAATGTCAATGCTTTCATTTCCTTTCATCAAAAGCCATGCTTACAGTAATAAAAGACAAACCGGGGTAACTGAGAATACATGAAAGCGAGAGGAAGTACCTAGTAAAGCTTACATTATAAAAGCTCCTTTGGCTGAAAGATTTGCCTGTCTGGATACGAAATTGGCATTTCAGAGCCATATAATTTATGTAAACGGTAGCCACAGAGATATTTTATCTTGGTCATGTGCATAATCTGAAAGAAAAAGAAAAAAAAAAAAAAATGGACATCATCCGGGAGGACAACTTCCCGCTGGAGCTTTCCGGATGATTTATCAAGAGACTGTGCATGAGGTCACCTCTTTAGGTGGCAGACGCTTTGGAGATAATTATTATGACCACAACTGGAGACCCTCCCGAGTCTGGGCTCAGGACCCCTCCCCAGCCTCTCTGGGCTGGCTGCCTCCTCCTTAACCATGGCTGACAGCTGTCTGCACACAGTCCTGCAGTACCCAGCCGGACTGGGGGTTATTAGCCCATCTTGACGGGGCTCTTTCCCAGAGACTCGCTGGCATTGTGTTTCTGCAGAGACAAGCTGTGTGTGCTCCTGGTGTGCTGGTGTGCGGCTCCCCTAGAAGGCTGGGGAGCCCAGCCTGGGTTTAGAGCAGCACTCCAGAATGAATGTGTGGTTTTGGAGGACGTGAGGGTTGGAGGGTGTTTGTCTATACTCAGTGTAATTCCACACAGGAGTGAGGAAACAGTAGATGAAGTGAAGGGGTTGGTAAAGACGTAGAATAAATAAAAATGAACTCCAAACAGTGAGAAGGCCCAGAGTCAGCCGGGTCCCATTTTTTTGGTCTTGAGTCACATCAGGGAGGTATAGGCCCTCACAGGGGTTCAGAAGAGCTGCTTATGGCCAGTTTTGTTTTAGTATAGTGCCTTGTGAACAAGCTGGAAAGCAAAGAACACTATCAAGCAGAAGCCCAGCACTGGATCTGGTCTGAGGGAACACTCTGGCAGAGGCTTGAAACTCATGGGGTCCACATCCACAGACACCAACTATGGCTGTGGACAGACAGGAGTGGGGACCTGTTGCATAGGCCTGAAGGTGGTAGCAGAACGACCCTGGGTATTTCTCTGTGACAAATTATTGTTTTTTCCCTAAGGGAAGACTGGAAGTTTGCAGGCTGTTCTTGGCAATTCTGTAATCCTAGCAAAAGAGTTACCCAAACCATGGATCTGTTTGGAAATCAAGAGATTGTGCTTATCAATTCCTTATCTAGGTCTGACAATTCTGCTTCACTCTAAGGAAGGGCTTTCACAGTGCAGTTTCCAGAGAGTATCTGAAAGCAGAGAAACAACAGGAGAGGAGAAAATAATTTGAGAATGACCTGAGACTATCAGAAACTGATAAGATTCAAGAAACCTAAATCCCTAATGACACTGGGGGCAACTTGTAAATTCATTTAGTGACTCCAAAATGGTCTCTTTCTCAAACAAATGTTTGTTGTTATTGTTGTTTTACATAAACTTCTTCACAGTTAGCAACTCTTTTCTAAATGACATTAGAGTACACACTTTTAATTGGTAAAAGCAATCTCTTGCATCATGAGGAATGAGTCATTACAGGACCCAGACGTCCCCTCAGTTTCCTCTACAAACACATAGGTAGGACAGTGGGTCACAAGAGCCTGTCATCCATGTCATATTCTTTCTTGTATGTTTTATTCAACATTGTTTTGTACTTATAAGGAATTGTTACACTAATCATCTTTTTGCCAAATTGGCCACAATATAATCCACCTACCACTGACCAACTACAGAAGAAAAATTAAACAAACGTTTTGCTGTTGTTATCCTTTTTTTCCTAGGGGTTGAGCTTCTGAAGCCAGGAGGTCACTTGGATTATGTATACAATTTTGGTAATTGCATTCCTAGATTCTACAAAATGCCACGGCACTCGCTGGAGTCCAAAATAGCTGTTGCAAACAATGACAATTACTGCCCAGACATTTTCAAACACAGCAGGTTACTGGCTGAGGCAGTGATGGAAACCCTAAAAAATATATAAATATTTTGAAATGCTCTGTAAATCAAACTGATGCCCCAAACATGGAGTGGATTGTCTTGGAGCAGCTGAAATTATTTGGAGGCTGAGAGGCTTTGTGGAAGGGTGTTGGAAAACTTTTGAGCTTGTTAATATTAAGCCCCAAAGTCATAATTAAATGATTTTTAAGTTTTCTCTCTCTCCAGGAACAGGGATCACAGTTCTGTCTGGTCACCTTCACCCTATAAAGGCCTGTACTCTATTAAAAAAAACATTACAACTTAAATTTCCCCAGTGCTTCCATATGTTCAGATTCCCACATCCAATGGCTGCTATTGGATGGTGATTGGCACCTGTTTATGGAAAGGGGAGCTGAGGCACCTGTCCAGTGGTGATCTGAGAGGCCTTGAGGGTAGGCAGTTGGGGTCAGAGGGGAATGATGATGGCACCAAGAAATCTTGCTTAAACACTCTAACAGTTTCTGCTGCCCTGGGTCAGCCTATGGAGGAGTTGCGGTGCCTTCTGTTTGGAGTTGGGTGGGGCTAATCATTGGAAAAGACTCTGATGCTGGGAGGGATTGGGGGCAGGAGGAGAAGGGGACGACCAAGGATGAGATGGCTGGATGGCATCATGGACTCGATGGACGTGAGTCTGAGTGAACTCCGGGAGTTGGTGATGGACAGGGAGGAGGCCTGGTGTGCTGCGATTCATGGGGTCACAAAGAGCTGGACACGACTGAGCGACTGAACTGAAGTGAACTGAACTGAATTTTGTCAAGACTGATGTCCAGAGGGAAGCTTACAAGTCTTGTCCAGTTGGGGCTAAGGTAAGAAATCTGACACTAATATAGTCTCACAGCAGCAGGACAATCTGCCATGAGGCCCAGTCTCAACCAAGGATATGAAAGAGCCTGCTTCAAAAACTCCAATATGGCGGGCTGCCCTTGGGGAAGTAGGAGGTCAGAACTTAACCCAGTGCACAGCCTTAACAAGTATCTCTTCTTCCAAGAGGAAGTCTGGACCTTGAGTGAGACTAAGGAGAGTTTCTTTTCCTAATAAATGTGTGTCATGGACAGAATGTTTGTTTTCACCCAAAATGTGTATGTCAAAGCCCTAACTCTAGTATAATGGTGTTCAGTAGTGGGGACTTTGAGAGGTAATTAGGTTTAGATGAGGTCATGACGGTGGGGCCTCCATGATGTGATTAGTGTCATTGTAAGAAGAGGAGACACTGGAGCTTTCTCTCTGCTAATGAGCACACAGACGAGAAGGTAGCTGTACATAAGCCAAGCACAGGGCCCTCAGCAGGAACAGAAGTGATCAGCACCTTGACCTTGGACTTCCCAGCCTCCAGACCTGTGAGAAATAAATATCTGTTATTTAAGCCACTCATTCTATGGTATTTTGTTATAGTATCCCAGGCTAAGATAGTATACATGCCAGTATACTGGATTTCCTGGAAGTAAATCTCTACATTCAAGTAAGTCATTTCCTTTAAAAGCTAAAAACTATGAAAACAAACAAATATCCACCTATATTCAATTCTTTAAAAAATGTTTGTTTCAGGTCTAGGTTACAGAAAAAAACACAATTTCCAACCCCCAGAAAGACATGAACCCTGTCCTCAAGGAACTTACAGGCCAGGAAGAAAGGAAGATATTTAAAAAAATGAGCTGAGTAATACATTTAAATTGTCAATGAGTTTAATATTAATTTATCTCAGCATTTCCCTGTCTTTTTATTTTTTATGTGCCATGGACCATGTGTTATTTTCCACTTGGCAGTGAATAAATCTGTGAAGGAAGACTTTTATCATTATTCAGTGATCAGGAAGCTGGAGGGATCACAGTTAATGCAGAGGACATCTTGACTCTTCACTTCCCCCAATGTCCCCTTGAAGGTGCTTCTAGCCCTTCTGAGGACCTGCCTCGTTGTGGGAACTAACTGCTGCTTCTTGTCAGGCAGCCCTTACAGATCATGGGCAGGACTCTCTCGATTGCTTGTAGCACGAACCCAATTGCTACAGTCTGAATGTTTGTGCCCCCAAATGCATATGTTGACATCCTAATCCCAAGGATGATGGTACTGTGGGGGACTGAGGCCTTTGGGAGGCACTTAGGTCATGAAGGTGGAGCTCACGAATGAGATTAGTGCTTTTTTTAGAAAAGATTTTGGCTGCACTGGGTCTTGTTGCTGTGTGGGCTTTGCTCTAGTTGTGCTGAGCGGGGGCCACTCTCTAGTTCCAGTGCCTGGGCTCCTCACTGTGATGGCTTCTTTGTCGTAGAGCAGGGGATCTAGAGGAGGCAGGCTCAGTAGTTGTGACACAGGGGCTTAGTTGCCCCATGCCATGTGTGGGATCTTCCTGGACCAGGGACTGAACCCAAGTCCTGGCTTCCTAACCACTGGACCATCAGGGAAGTCCAGGATTAGTGCTTTTAAAAAAGGAATCCCAGAGAGCTCCCTTGCTTCTTGCACACAACAAGAAGTTCTGACTATGAACCAAGAAGAACGTTCTCACCAAAAGGCAAAATGCTGACACCTTGATCTTGGACTTCTCAATCTTCAGAAATCTGAGAAATATATCTCTGCTGCTTATAAGCCACCCAGCCTGTGGTGTGTTATTATAGCAACTTTAACAAGCAAAGATACCAACGACAAGGAAGTTCCTGTTCACATATATCAAATAAACAGGTAAGGCCAAGTCATAGGATTCCTGAATGGCCGTGAGGCCAAGCACAGCAGCTGCTATCAGCAGAAGGAGTAGTGAAGCCATCAGTTCAGTTCAGTCACTCAGTTGTGTACGACTCTTTGCAACCCCATGAATCGCAGCATGCCAGGCTTCTCTGTCCATCACCAACTCCTGGAGTTCAATCCGACTCACGTCCATCGAGTCCATGATGCCATCCAGCCATCTCCTCCTCTGTCATCCCCTACTCCTCCTGCCCCCAATCCCTCCCAGCATCAGAGTCTTTTCCAATGAGTCAACTCTTTGCATGAGGTGGCCAGAGTATTGGAGTTTCAGCTTTAGCATCATTCCTTCCAAAGAATCCCAGGGCTGATCTCCTTCAGAATGGACTGGTTGGACCTCCTTGCAGTCCAAGGGACTCTCAAGAGTCTTCTCCAACACCACAGTTCAAAAGCATCAATTCTTCAGTGCTCAGCTTTCTTCACAGTCCAACTCTCACATCCATACATGACCACAGGAAAAACCATAGCCTTGACTAGATGGACCTTTGTTGGCAAAGTAATGTCTCTGCTTTTGAATATGCTGTATAGGCTGGTCATAACGTTTCTTCCAAGGAGTAAGCGTCTTTTAATTTTATGGCTGCTGTCACCATCTGCAGTGATTTTGGAGCCCAAAAAAGTAAAGTCTGACACTGTTTCCACTGTTTCCCATGAAGTGATGGGTTTGGATGCCATGATCTTCGTTTTCTGAATGTTGAGCTTTAAGCCAACTTTTTCGCTCTCCTCTTTCACTTTCATCAAGAGGCTTTTTAATTCCTCTTCACTTTCTGCCATAAGGATGGTGTCATCTGCATATCTGAGGTTATTGATATTTTTCCCGGCGATTTTGATTCCAGCTTGTGCTTCTTCCAGCCCAGCGTTTCTCATGATATACTCTGCATATAAGTTAAATAAGCAGCGTGACAATATACAGCCTTGATGTACTCCTTTTCCTATTTGGAACCAATCTGTTGTTCCATGTCCAGTTCTAACTGTTGCTTCCTGACCTGCATACAGGAAGAGGCAAGAGGCAGGTCAGGTGTTCTGGTATTCCCATCTCTTTCACAGTTTTCCACAGTTTATTGTGATCCACACAGTCAAAGGCTTTGGCATAGTCAATAAAGCAGAAATAGATGTTTTTCTGGAACTCTCTTGCTTTTCCCATGATGCAGCGGATTTTGGCAATTTGATCTCTGGTTCCTCTGCCTTTTCTAAAACCAACTTGAACATCTGGAAGTTCACGGTTCACGTATTGCTGAAGTCTGGCTTGGAGAATTTTGAGCATTTCTTTACTAACGTGTGAGATGAGTGCAATTTTGTGGTAGTTTGAACATTCTTTGGCATTGCCTTTCTTTGGGATTGGGATGAAAACTGACCTTTTCCAGTCCTGTGGCCTCTGCTGAGCTTTCCAAATTTGCTGGCATATTGAGTGCAGCACTTTCACAGCATCATCTTTCAGGATTTGAAATAGCTCAACTGGAATTCCATCATCTCCACTAGCTTTGTTCATAGTGATGCTTTCTAAGGCCCACTTGACTTCACATTCCAGGATGTCTGGCTCTAGGTGAGTGATCACACCATCGTGATTATCTGGGTCGTGAAGATCTTTTTTGTACAGTTCTTCTGTGTATTCTTGCCACCTCTTCTTAATATCTTCTGCTTCTGTTAGATCCATACCATTTCTGTCCTTTATTGAGCCCATCTTTGCATGAAATGTTCCCTTGGTATCTCTAATTTTCTTGAAGAGATCTCTAGTCTTTCTCATTCTGTTGTTTGCCTCTATTTCTTTGCATTGATCACTGAGGAAGGCTTTCTTATGTCTTCTTGCTATTCTTTGGAACTCTGCATTCAGATGCTTATATCTTTCCTTTTCTCCTTTGCTTTTCACTTCTCTTCTTTTCATAGCTATTTGTAAGGCCTCCTCAGACAGCCATTTTGCTTTTTTGCATTTCTTTTCCATGGGGACAGTCTTGATCCCTGTCCTCTGTACAATGTCACGAACCTCCGTCCATAATTCATCAGGCACTCTATCTATCAGATCTAGTCCCTGAGATCTATTTCTCATTTCTACTATATAATCATAAAGGATTTGATTCAGGCCATACCTGAATGGTCTAGTGGTTTTCCCTACTTTCTTCAATTTAAGTCTGAATTTGGCAATAAGGAGTTCATGATCTGAGCCACAGTCAGCTCCCGGTCTTGTTTTTGTTGACTGTATAGAGCTTCTCCAGCTTTGGCTGCAAAGAATATAATCAATCTGATTTTGGTGTTGACCATCTGGTGATGTCCATGTGTAGAGTCTTCTCTTGTGTTGTTGGAAGAGGGTGTTTGCTATGACCAGTGCATTTTCTTGGCAAAACTCTATTAGTCTTTGCCCTGCTTCATTCCACATTCCAAGGCCAAATTTGCCTGTTACTCCAGGTGTTTCTTGACTTCCTACTTTTGCATTCCAGTCCCCTATAATGAAAAGGATATCTTTTTTGGATGTTCGTTCTAAAAGGTCTTGTAGGTCTTCGTAGAACCATTCAACTTCAGTTTCTTCAGCATTACTGGTTGGGGCATAGACTTGGATTACTGTGATATTGATTGGTTTGCCTTGGAAATGAACAGAGATCATTCTGTTGTTATTGAGATTGCATCCAAGTACTGCATTTCAGACTCTTTTGTTGACCATGATGGCTACTCCATTTCTTCTAAGGGATTCCTGCCTGCAGTAGTAGATATAATGGTAATCTGAGTTAAATTCACCCATTCCAGTCCATTTTTGTTCGCTGATTCCTAGAATGTCAATGTTCATACCAACTGCCTAATACTGGGATGACAGAGCACTTTGGGGGGGATGAAAAATATGTCCCTGTAGTTTTCTCCTCTGCAACAGCCCTAGACAAATCTAATTTCTCCCCAATTTGAAAGTCATCAAAATATTTAAAGACAGGTGTGAAGACTAAGAATTCATCTCCATGCTGAGTATTCTCCTGTCCAAAACCTCATTGCATAATGTAAAGTCCCCTCATAATGTGAGTTATCTGTTCATCTTCTAGTTTGTTCATGTCTGTCCCTCTTTGGTCCTCAGCACAATGTCCAGCAAGAGGGTTCAGTTCAGTTCAGTTCAGCTCAGTCGTGTCTGACTCTTTGCAACCCCATGGACCGCAGCATGACAGGCTTCCCTGTCCATCACCAACTCCTGGAGCTTGCTTAAACTCATGTCCATTGAGCCATTCAACCATCTCATCCTGTCATCCCCTTCTCCTCCAGCCTTCAATCTTTCCTAGCATCAGGGTTTTTTCCAATGAATCAGTTCTTCGCATCAGGCGGTGAGAAGCCCTATATCACTGGAAAGGAAATGTCTAAGTTTTCTTCCTAGCATTTGTCTAATAATTATATGCATTTCAGAAACATCTTGGAAGTATTTTGAAGTGTAGATCCATATGTCTGTAATTACCATACATAAAAGAAGATTTCATAAATATTACCTTTCCTGTACTGTCTAAACACCATGAGGTGCCAGAATATACAAACATATTCTGAAAATAAACTACTCAGAGGAGAAGGAAGCCCTCAGGTATCACTTCCCAAGCAACAGATCATTCAATTGTCATGATGATTATTAACAGTTATTAGCAATTTTTCTCATTGTCTTCCTCTCCTTTACTGAAATACAATGGTGGCCTACACATGACTTAGTCCTATCCTGACTTGTAATTCAAGAACCATTCATTGAGTGGCTGTTATGTGAAGAATACATTTCAACATTTTCTCTAAGTGATGGTTCGAGGAGCTATGGATTTACTGACTAATGCATGGAACCCATTGCTTGTAGAATGACGTCTTGTCTTTTTCAATTGATCAGCAAAGATTCTTGAATTCCTAACGATTAGATTGTACAATTATATTATAGAATTACAAGTAATAGAAATGAGCTCAATCTAGTAAAAGTGATAAAAGAAGGACGTGGTGTAAGGATTGAGAAGTGTCTCATGGAATAGCAGAAAGGAGCTGCTTTCACAAGGGGCTGGGTGGCGATCCGGAAGTAAGGCAACCACTCTCTCCTAGGGCTGTATGGACTTTCACCTCTGTTTATCGCTGTGTGTCTGCTTCTCTGCTCTGTATAGGTCAGCTTTCCAGCATCACCATGTGCATGGCAGATGTCTGCTTCACAGAGAAGTTTCTACGTCCTGCAGGTCCAGTTATATCTAGAGACTTCCAACTCCACGTTTTCAGGGAAACTCCATCAGCCTATTCACCCCAAAAGTGAAAGTGAAACTGAAGTCACTCAGTCACCCCAAAAGTGAAAGTGAGAGTGAAGTCGCATGACTCTTTGCGACCCCATGGACTGTAGCCTATCAGGCTTCTCTGTCCATGGGATTTTCCAGGCAAGAGTGCTGGAGTGGGTTGCCATTTCCTTCTCCAGGGGATCTTCCTGACCCAGGAATTGAACCCAGGTTTCCCGCATTGCAGGCAGACGCCTTACCGTCTGAGCCACCAGGGAAGCCCATACACCCCAAGGACCCACCTTATCAGCTCTGGTCAAGGCAGCAGGAACGTGTATAACAGGTACGGCTCTGACGGAGGAGGGGCCCCTTCTCAGAGAAGAGTGGTTGAACAGGCACCCCATAACACATCACTAGTCCTCCGTCACAGTCTGCTTTCAACTCATGATCCCATGAATTTATTTGTTGTCATGTATTCACTGTGGTCATCTAAATCTTTTCATCTCATTAAGTGCTCCATCTCCATTTTTAGTCACAACTTCTTGGTTCCTTCCTCTAATGAAGAGATAGTCATGCTGATTCTCATGAGTTGTCAAACAATCTTCTGTAGGACTGATTCTTGGGAGCAGATTTCTAAGCCTTGCCAGAACCTTCAGTATCTTTGCTTGGAGTAGAGTGAATACTGCTGCTGTTGCTTCAGTCGTGTCCGACTCTGTGTGACCCCAGAGACGGCAGCCCACCAGGCTCCCCCGTCCCTGGGATTCTCCAGGCAAGAAAACTGGAGTGGGTTGCCATTTCCTTCTCCAAAGCATGAAAGTGAAAAGTGAAAGTGAATTCGCTCAGTCGTGTCTGACTCCTAGTGACCCCATGGACTGCAGCCTACCAGGCTCCTCCGTCCATGGGATTTTCCAGGCAAGAGTACTGGAGTGGGGGTGCCATTGCCTTCTCCAAGAGTGAATACTAGATTCTAGCAAACACGTCTGGGAACAGGGTACATGCTAGTTGGCAAATATCCAATGGAAGCAACAATCCACAGGAACACTCAAAGATACACTCACGCTCTAAGAATTAAGGGGGTGTGGCAGTCCAAGCCCCTACCTGTGACTGAAATGACGACACAGGATCACCTTGAGATTTACCACAAGCCCAAGGTGGTGGTAGAACAGTCCTGGGACACCAACAACCTCGAGACCTGGCATTTTACACACAAGATGTCCTTGCAGCCTCGTATCAACACATGGGGTAGGGAAGTATGAGCTACACTCCACCCACAGGAAACTGAAGCAGCAACATCAGACAGGTGACAGAGGCAGGGGAGGAAGACAGCTCTTCTGCCCCTTCACTCATGCTTTCTCTGCCCTAGTGTCCCCTAGTGCCCTCTAGTTGACCTGTGCCTGGAGAATTTTTTTCTCAAGGAAGGGCTGTCTGTGCTTCCAAGGGGGCAGCAGCTAGTTCCTGAGACATGGGGCTTGGAGTACAATGCTGTTTTAGTATTCCAAGGAACAGATGTAAACAACTGTGATTGGGCCATGGCAACACCATCCAAAGCCCATCTCCCTGGAGGCCTATACCCGTCAACAGCAATCTTATCATCTTGGACAGCTGGTCCACCATGTTCAACATGCCAAGTCTCTACTGACTGGCACCTTCTGGCTTTGCATTTTATTCTTTTTGGTGGTGTCTGGTGAATTTTTCTTTTTTTATTTTTTTAAAGATCTAAGGGTCCTGCCTCTTTGGTGAAACTAGTTGGCTTCCATTTCATTTTTCAGGATAACTCAGTGTATTGATTTTTCCCTTTGCTGGTGATCAACTTGGCATCTATGCCCATGGGGAAGCTGTTTAGTTTTCCTATTGTTTCAAGCTGATTCTAGACGTTTCAGACTGCCCCAGACTAGCTGAATGGAGGCACTTACAGGGGTTTTGCAGCTGCAGGCTCATTCTGAGAGGTCTCACCTGGACCAGCCAGGTGTGGAGTCTGTTCTTTGCCAACTGTTACCCACTGCCTCAGATGGTGATCTGAGGATTGGCAGGCGACTCTGTCCCATCTGTCACCTGTGGGGCCACACAGTAGGGAAGCAGAGGTGTCTGGTGTCCATCTGCTTCCCTCCAGCAGAGGACCCAGCCTGGGTCATGCTCACTCCTGCCCCTTTGGGGAAAGGTCTCCATTTCACATCGCCAACTGCTACCAACTTGGATTCAAGCCAAACTATGTTGGGCTGTAGAACTTTTTGGATATTTAACATTGTATCAGGAATACTCCTGAGAAGGAGGCAAGAGGTCTCAAAAATGCCTCTCTTGGCTGGGAGGCAGGAAACTGACTCTGGGGCTATTTGTACGATATAGCTATGGAAAAGCTGACTCACATCTCCATAACTCAACTTCTCCTTCTCAAAAATGGGGACAATTCTGTCCCTTGAAGCTTCCTGAGACCCCTGGGCAGGGGCAAGAGCTCTGTTCAGAAGTACCTGAGCCCTGTGGCAGAACGCTCCCCACTTATAAACAGGCAGGATCATCTATCATTTTGTTACTACTTCTCAAACAGGCCAGTCTTTGACTTCTGGCAGAATCCCATTTCTCTCCTCTTGGACTGAGAGCTTGAACTCTTCAGGGAGCCAGTTTGTCCCCCACGAAAGACCTCTGGCTCATCAAATGATATTTATTGACCAGTCTCATGCACAGGGCCCACCACTGGCAACTTAGACAGTGAACTCTCCGAGCACAGACTGTTTCTAACTCTGTGTTCGGGACAGCAACTAGAAATTAGCAGCAATCAAGACTCTGTTGAGATCATCATCTTGGGCTATTTTCTGTCTGGCAACTGTGTGCATCCAGGCTTCTGCCACAAACCTTCTTAGCTAAAAACCCTGTCTGTCTGCACTGCAATCCAGGGGATAGCAGCCCACACTTTGTGGGCAGGAGCTGCTCTCATAACTGTACCTATTTTGGGCAGACACTGAGGGAACAGGCAAGAATTCCTGTAGTGTTAGATTGGTAAAGAAAAGATCTGCCTTGGATTTAACAACTTATACATCTCAAACAGGAGGAGAGAAATTCTGAATATTGGAAAAAAGAAGAAAAGAACCATGGAGGGTATATTTATATGAGCTGAGGAAGGAAGTTAAGGAATGGGGCTATGATGAGGAGCATTCCCTCCACTGCAGGTCTGGACATCCCTGTCTGTCTGAAGCAATGGCCTTTCCTTTCTGATGCTCTGGCAAGAGTGCCAAGATTTTCCCATGAGCTCATAAGGATGGGCTGTTTTCATTTCTCTAGATAAATTTGGAGAAAGACAGATTTCACAACGGAATCTCAGAATAGTCATCTTCAGCTGGACCTGGCTCACAAGATTGGGCAGCCAGGCATGTGGCAGAAAAAGAACATTCTATCTGGGGCACTGTTTTCAGGAAGCATCCCCCTAGGGGGGATGGGAGGAAGAGTGTTATGGAGAGAAGAGAAGGTACAAGAAGGGGATCATGTGTCAACATTTTCTTCTTATATCTTGGTGTGGATGTGTGCTTCCAATGTACTCAAATGAACATTCAAAATAGAAACCACCTAAGTGGTGCTGTTTTGGGCAAGTCAGTCTCATGGCAGAAAGAAAAAAGAAAGAGCCAACCACCAACAGCCAGGACACAGAGTATGTCACATATGCTCACATGCCATTGGTCAAACACAGAAAGTCGTATGGCCAAGCCCAAAGTCAACAGGACAGGGAACAGGCTTTATTCTGCAGCAGGGGCCACCTCAAGTCACAGGGCAAAGGGCAAAGATGAGAAAGTAAAGGAGCAGCTGGGAAGAACAATATATTCCACCACAGCCCTGTATCATGACCCACTTATGTAACTAGTATATCCCCATCCTGTGGGCATGAGGGTCTTTTCCCAAAATCTCCTCAGTGCTTTCAGATCAGTTCAATTGCTCAGTCATGTCTGACTCTTTGAGACCCCATGGATTGCAGCACATGAGCCTTCCCTGTCCATAACTAACTCCCAGAGCTTACCCAAGCTCATGTCCATTGAGTCAGTGATGCCACCCAACCATCTCATCCTCTGTCATCCCCTTCTCCTCCCGCCTTCAATCTTTCCCAGCATCAGGGTCTTTTCCAATGAGTCAGTTCTTCCCATCAGGTGGCCAAAGTATTGGAGCTTCAGCTTCAGCATCAGTCCTTCCAATGAATATTCAGGACTGATTTCCTTTAGGATGGTCTGATTGGATCTCCTTGCAGTCCAAGGGACTCTCAAGAGTCTTCTCCAACACCACAGTTCAAAAGCATCTTTGGGTTTTGAAAGTCAAAATTCTTTGGCGCTTAGCTTTCTTCATGGTCCAACTCTCACATCCATACATGACTACTGGAAAACCCATAGCTTTGACTAGATGGACCTTTGTCAGCAAAGTGATGTCTCTGTTTTTTTATATGCTGTCTGCGTTGGTCATAGCTTTTCTTCCAAGGAACAAGTGTCTTTTAATTTCATGGCTGCAGTCACCATCTGCAGTGATTTTGGAGCCCAAGAAAACAAAGTGTCACTGTTTCCATTGTTTCCCCATCTATTTGCCATAAAGTGATGGGAGCATATGCCATGATCTTACTTTTTTGAATGTTGAATTTTAAGCCAACATTTTTCCTCTTTCACTTTCATCAAGAGGCCCTTTAGTTCCTCTTCACTTTAGGAGACAGCAAATCCTCATAGACTTTCTTTCTTTTTTAAATTGTGATTCAATATACACAACATAAAATTTACAACGGTCTTCTTAATGGAAGGTAACCCCCTGCTGGCTCAGACAGTAAAGAATCAGCGTGCAATGCAGGAGACCGGGATTTGAGCCCTGTCTCGGGAAGACCCCCTCGAGAAGGGAATGGCAACCAATCCAGTATTCTTGCCTGGGAAATCCCATGGACAGAGGAACCTGGTGGGCTATATAGTCCATGGGGTTGCAAAGAGTCAGACACAATGAGCAACTAACACTTTTTTAAATGAACACAATTCCATAGCATAAGCACATGTACATCGTGTACTGCCATCACCATCATCCATCTCCAGAACGTTTTCATTTTCTTCAACAAGAATTCAAATGAAATATAACTCTTCCCTCCCCTCCCCACAGTCCCTGGCAACCACTGTTCTACTTTCTGTCTCTATGAAGTTCACTCCTCTAGGTACCTTCATACAGTATGTGTTTTTTTGTGACTGCCTTGTTTTCTTTACCACAATGTCCCCAAGCCTCATCCATATTGTAGCAGGCATCACAATTTCCTTCCTTTTTAAGGTTGATAATATTCCATTGCATGTATCCCATTTTGTTTATCTGTCAGTGGACACTTGGGTTGTTTCAGCTTTTGACTGCTGTGAATAATGCCACCACAAACACGGCTGTACAAATGTCTCGAGTCTCTGCTTTCAGTCCTTTTGGTTATCTACTCAGATGTGAAACTGCTGGAAAATATGGTAATTTTAGGTTGAATTTTTTTTGAGGAATGTCCATAGACTGCGGCCTTCGTTATCTCTGAAGTTGTGGTAAGCAGAGACTTCTGCTGTTGACGACTTAGGAATGTTTTCCCTAGAGACACCGATTCAGTCCCTCAAACTGCTTCTTCCCATGTTGGAGAATATTAGTAAGAATTTTTAGGATTTTGCTGACTCACCTTTTCTGAGTACCAGTTATGATGGGTAAGTTCAAAGGTAGGAGTTGCATGTAACTATGTGGATTGCACAAGACTTCCCTTCAACCACTGTTTTTCAATACAGACAGCAGAAAATTATTCTGCTTCTATTGTTGGCTTGTTGTTGGTGATATTTTTAGTCCTTTAAAAAATTCTCATTTATTTTATTGGATTGAGGGAAGACAGATTCTATATTATGACTTTATTCTGTCATTTAATCCTGGAAATATATTTCTTTAGTTTTTGCTAAAATTGCAATTTCTCTTTTATACAACTTCAGTACATGTCTCAAAAGAGACTGGAGCTCCAGGCTAAGATGTTGTTTTAAAATTATCTGTGGGTTATCACGTTTTCCATGGCTTGTCAAGAGAGTAAAACGTTCATTTTAATTACACTAACAACTCTCACTAGGAGCTGTTACAATTTCCTTTATGTAGCGGAGGAAGACCAGTTCTGTGGGTCTGAATATTTTTGCTTTCATGAATAATTCAATAAGGCAGTTAATAAAGATGAGTAGTTGTTCACAGGCAATTGGGGGTGAAATGATGGGAGATGATTCAAGCTTTTCTCAGCAGAGCTATGATATCATTTGGCCAGGTTTCTTCAGGCTCCCTTGAAATGCAGGAAGATTTTGAGCATTATTTACATAAATCTCTGCTCTCAGCTTGGATGAAACTAAGGAAACCATTTCTTAGACGGTGGATATATGCTCAGCAGGCGCTGCAGGCCTCAGCGTGGGAAGCTCTAAGTGAAGAGCTCCCAAACACCAGGCTTCTGCCCCCGAGGAGGCTTTCAGATGCGTGATATTGTCCCTAGTTCCCTACAAACAGTGGATCCTAGGCGCTGGTAGCAGAGACACTGTGGATTTAATCTCGGCCTTCTTGGAGCTGGAGCATGGAGTGAGGCTTCGTACCAGCCTCTGTGTTCTCAGGGTCCATGTGCTACAGCTTCTGGGAGCACTTTTGTCTCCACGACAGTGCTCTCTGCGAGCAGCTGACTCTTCTGCATGCGCCCCTGGAACTGCCATGGCTGTTTTGCACATGAGGGAAGTCACAGGCATGTGGAGACAGGCAGAGGGACCTCCAGGGTTCCTCCAAGACCCTGTGGAACAATGGACTTCCATCTGGAACTGGATCTGCACTGCCCTTGGTGTTCAAGTCGCTTGTTTAGTGTTGTCAGTGGTAGGGGTGGTTGAGTCACTAAGTCGTGCCTGACTCTTGAGACCCCATGGACTGCTAGGCTCCTCTCTCCATAAGATTTCCCAGGCAAGAATACTAGAGTGGGTTGTCATTTCCTTCTCCAGGGGATCTTCCTGACCCAGGGATCAAACCCAAGTCTCCTGCACTGCATGAAGATTCTTTACCAACTGAGCCACCAGGGAAGCCCTTCGTGTCACTCGTGTGTTGTGTTTAGTCGCTCAATTGTGTCTCTTTGTGACCCCATGGACTGCAGTCCACCAGACTCCTCCATCCATGGGGATTCTCGAGGCAAGAATACAGGAGTGAATTGTCATTTCCTACTCCCGGGGATCTTCCCAACCCAAGGATTGAACCCAGGTTTCCCATATTGCAGGCAGATTCTTTACTGTTTGAGCTACCAGAGAAACCCAGTTATTAGTGTTGTATATGTGCAGTTAAAAGCCTTCTTAGTTGAAAAGGAGGTTAAATGGAAAAATAAGAATAAGATAGTAAATTCCACTAAAGAGAAATGTATTCATGTTTTTAGTGTTCAAATGTACTTTCTCTTAGAAAGGATAGATTTTAGAAAAATGTCTTTGCTTGGCAGAGCAAAAAGTTAGCCACTCTACATCTGTCTTCAAAGTAGTTTGAAATTTTACTGGTCCATGAAATCTGAAAATCTGGGAACCACTGCTCCAACTTGAGAAAAACTCATTTTTGGACCAAGACTCAGAATTGGGTTTTAGCCCAGTTGCTTTCCTCTCTGGTTACTCCTTACATGAAAGACTTGTGATTCCAAGTCCTGCTTTTCACTTGGTTTCCTGCTTAGAAAGATGAAAAAGGATAGGAAAGACTAATTCACTAAGCTTTCTTTTTTTTGACTGAGATATCAATAAGCCATTGCTCATTCCTTCTCCCTCTCTCTAAACATACACACACACACATGCATGTGAACACACATATACATGTATACACATGCAATACATGCACAAATGCACATACATTCTGCAGGGATGAACATTCTTCCTATTTACCCATCTCCTATATCTTATTAACATTTGCTATATTTGTTTGTTGTTCTCTCTCTACACCTGCCCCATTTTAAAAAATCAATTCTTTGAAAGCTATTTGCAAATATCACAACACTTCCCTATAGGTAACTTTTAATGACACAGTTGAACTTGCTACAGTTAATTACATATGGTTACAGTCAGAAATTTTGCAGTGGAGTTGGAATTTGAGAGAAGTTTCATTAACTAGGGGAGCTTTTGACTCGCTGATTGTAAAGAAAAATATGGCTGAAATCATTTGTAGCAACAAGACAGTTACAGGTAGGCAACACTATCTTACAAAACACAGGCTGGAAGCACCCATAGTCCAGAAGGGCCAGAGGAAGGGAATTGTTTTCTCCATGAGTTACTTGTTTTTGGACCACTCTTCTGGGACCAACAAGCAGAGAGGGATGTTGTATGTTCCTCTTCCTAAATGTGATTTGCAACAAAGAAAGGCTAGGCACTGGCAGTAGCAGAATTGTTTTCTCATAAATCCTGGTTTTCTACAGTCCTGCTGGGCACAACATGCCAGCGGATGAGTCTCTCAACCTCTCTCAGCCTGAGTTTCCTCTTTGATAAAATCAATAATTATTATGATAAGATAATGGGCAGAAAGCCCCTTCTAATACAACCTGACCGGAAATAGAGCATACAGTAGGTGCTCATTAAGTGGCATATACAATTTTTTTACTTTTTTAAGTTTGAGGACAACAGTTTTAAAAAGAGCAAATGCAATTTCATAATGAAAATATAAGTGTTTATAAAATAGTAGTGTGGTCTCTTTTCAAAGTCTTTATCTTTTAGGGCCATATTCTAGAATATTTAATGATGAAATAATTTTGCTTAAATAATCCACAGTAGAGGCATGTAGATGGGAAAAAAGGCTGGTCATGTGTTGATAACTGCCAGAACTTGGGTGAAGAAGGCTGAATAGTTAAACAAGTTTCTCTGCTCTTTGCATATGCATGAAAATTTCCAAAATAAATTAAAACAAAATAAACAAAGTTGATACTTTCTTGCCTAAAGCAAAAAAAAAAAATCAAATTAAATGTCTTCAACAGTGCAGGAAACAGTTCTAATTTCTCAGCACCCCTTATTCTTATAAAACATATTACATTAAATACATACACTATCCCTTATTATTTTCTTCATACACTTCTTGAAGGGATCCCATCTGTCTTATCAGAGCTTTTCTCCTAGGCGATTATCAGCAACTTAATTACCATGAAGTGGATGAAAAAGATCCATTTGTTAGACTGTTAGTGGTGGGGGAGGGGAGACTGTAAACAGGTTTAAAGTGAAGTTTTCTTTTTGATTTGGAATGACAGTGGACTCCAAAAGTGCCCCTGACCATAGCTGTCATCACTAATTTTGAGGAACAAGAATTCCTGGCCACCCAAGGAGCCTTTTTGAAGCTCTTTGGAAAGAGATGGTATGAATTTAAAATGATCTGGCTCTTTGAGGGTGGGGAGTGGAGTGTTGTGTGCTCAGTCATGTTCGACTCTTTGCGACCTCATGGACTATAGCTCACCAGGCTCCTCTGTCCATGGAATTTTCCAGACTTTGGTGGGGGTGGGGGAGGGTGGGAAGGAAGATACAAAAACAGTGACTTTTAAGGCATGTTACAGCAAAAATCTTGGGAAAAAATTTTTTTGGTTTGTGTCTTGATATTTACATGGGGTATCTGTTTTATATGTAAAAAAAAAAACCTCATGCTAAAAATTCACACTTCAAAGTTAAATAAATAAGGGAGTAACTCTCTTCTTCAAAAGACCGCTTGGAATTTCTTACAGTAGCAGTCGACCCCATATGTTTGAGTATCTGTTTACACATCATTAACAACTTCCTTGAAAACTCTAGGAGAGAGGCAGACTAAGGGAGAAGACACTCAGTGTTGGCTTGTCAGCCCCACATGCAGCCAATTCAGTTCAGAGGACAAGGCTCATTTTGAAATTACCATTTAAGAAAATGGGAAATGACTTGAGCTGCAGGAATGCAACACACAGACAGTTGTGTAAACTTGTGGCATATCCCAATGGTGAGGAAGCAGAGCACCAAGTCTTGCACACTTGGCGGCAGCTTTGCTACCGGTGCTGATAGACCTTGGTTAATTAGCCCTCTGGAAGGGAATCCTGAAAAGACAGCTGTGTGCTAACCTCCAGGGTCTGAGAAGTGGTTCTGCTTCCTGTATTTAAGAGTTAACTCAGTTCTAAGAGGTCAGAGATCTTTCTTCTCCCTAACAGATAACACATCAGGTTAGGTGGTCCAGGTTTCAGCTAATTTTAGAAGTAGAAATAGGGACATTTAGCAAAAGCATGTATTATATCAGTCTTAAATTGGATTATAAAGTAATGCCAATAATTTTTAGACAAAACACCAGCACTTTTGCATCCAAATGAGTGAAATCCTTCAAAAAGGTCACTTGCTCAAAGCATATTTGCAGTTGTTTTTGTGGTATCACCCGGGGTCAATTTGTAAGACTGAAGATATTTGTAGCCAAAATGATTATATGCAAATTACTCATCAGATCTGGTTTTGAAATTTTTTTTTGTGAAAATCAAATCCATCTTACTCGGGGAGATAGTCTAAACAAGCAATTTAAGACAGCTTTGAGTGATGATTTCACTCTTAGGATGAGTATAGAGTGATCTCCAATGATTACATGGAAGGGAACAGCACTCATTTGGAGAGTTAAGTTCTAAGGTATTGATTTTAAAAGCCAGACATAGGAAATAGTTGGTACATGTAGTTTCTGCAGTTGAGATTAAATATGGGAAAAAATGAAACAGTGGGGCCTCTCCTCCTTCCCTTCAGCAGGAGCTTCCCACATTGGTGGCGACTTGGCTCCTGGCACAGTAAATAATAACATCTTCATGACCCAGCCTACATTCAGAAAATCCTGAAAGCTAAATGTGTCTGCTCCAGGTTATTATCTTGTTTCATAATTTCAACATACACTTCCTCTTTTAAATCTCAAAATAAAATGTATTTAATTTCTCAATTTTACTTTTTCTCTGTTTCAAAGTTTAGAGCTCTTAAATTCGTCTTTATTGCATTTAGGTCAGCTGTGAGAACTTTTTTTCCCCTACCCATTTTAATTCAAACTCACATTTTAGTCACTTCCGGGAGTGTTTTTTTTAAAAATACCAAGCCATTTTCACTACTGTCTAGATAATAAGTACACATTATCTCTTTTAACTTGGACATCATCCTCCTTTGCCTTTATATTTGTATAGATACAAAGCATCAGCAAGGTTTTTTTTACTCTAGCAACAACATAAGCAACAAACAGGAACTAAATGTTGATTCATTTATATTGGATTTGAATGGTTAAAAATAAAATACCAAAGTTGATGATATTGAAAGAAGGTGAAGAGAACAGCATGCTTTTTGCTCGCCTTTGGATCACAAAAGCAATTCCTCAGTGCATGTACACTTTGGTTTTCCTTCTCTGCAGCCTGTTGAGTGACCTGGTTTGGGGAGGAGCTGGGGTGGAGGGCAGAGGCGCATGAGGTCCATCTTGCCAGGCTGAGTCAGGCCAATGCAGCTGCTGGCCTGGGCACAAGCGTGGGCGGCCACCTGTGGCTCCCAGCACAGCTGTTTGGTAGAGGGCCAGCCAAAAGCCCTGTCGGTGGGGTGGAGGCAGGTGGCCAGTCGGACAGCCAATACATTCTGGCATGGGCTGAAAGAACACCTGGTTCCACTCTGTGGACCCACCACAGAAGGTCAAAGAATGTGCTTCCTGGCAGCAGCCCCATGGCCTGGGGTTTCCAGTCCCTATGGTCCTGCTCTGACTGAAACACAGAGAATCCCACCTTCCTTCAGAACTTACCCCAAAGCCAACACAGGACTCATTCTGCTCCAACTGAGTGGACGCAGGTCAGCAAGGCCATCTGGCACGTCTGGAACTGGCGTGGGGGGCTGTCAGGCAGGGACAGGCTCCGTGGTTCCAAACAGGACGTTTCAGGAGTGGTGACAGCCTTCATGTTGCTTGGCTGCTGCCACATCCTCCAGTGTCTTTGACCCTCCTTCTCCTCCTCTTCCCACGAAATCTAACCACATGCTCAGAAACCACTTCTGGTCCCCACCTGTAATTTTGTCACCAGACATAGGAATTTTCAGAGTGAACACCACCACCTACCAGACAGGAGCCCAAAGTTTACCCTTCGGTGACCCCAGAGGCCCCTCTCATGGCCTTGGGCCCACTGCTTCCCAGGAAGTAGGACCCCATCGCCTCTGGTGATGTTTTCTCTTTGGTAGAGGAGCTTCCTTCCCAGCTTCCTTGTCTCAGAGGTGGGCCAGGCAGCTCCCTTCTATATGCCAAAGAAGTGACACTTCCTTACTGGCCTGTGACTATTTGTAACTTACTCAACATCTCTGAGCCTCAGTTTTGGCATCTGTAAATGGGGATCGACAATATTGTCCTCACAGGTTTGTTGAGAGAACGTTGCCCGGGACAGCATATGCTAAGTGCCTAGCACAGAACCTGGTCACAATAGGGCCTCAGCAAATACTGATATAAATGAATGCCCATGGCTAATGCCAATCTCCAGACACAGTGGCACAACTGGCCCGGAATCGAACTTCCTGTGGCCATGTTTGCTTGGGATTTCAGGAGCGTCATCTTATAGTTGCTGCTCTCTGAGTGCATTCAGTAGCCTGCTATCCACAACTGCCCTTGCCAGGGCCACAGAGCAGGCCTCCCAAGAATTGCGTCAGTCTTGGGCTGGTGGACGCCACCAACTTTTTGAGCCATTGATCTGAAGAAGCACTCTGAGTTCTAGGAGGGCTTGGCCCTTTTTATGTGAAACCTCTTGGTAAGGTAAGGTATTCAAGCCAAAAATTTAAGAAGCACCTATAGAATTCAAGGCTTTCAGTGTGCTAAGGAAAGCCACTGACCAAGAGACAATATGGGCATAACCTTGGTTTGCTCCACAGAGCAGAGCCAGCCCTCAAACCACTGTTCCATTTCCGGCCTCAGATATCATCTGCGGATGAAATGAGGGATGAACAAAGCTAGAAATAACCCTCTGAGAAAGAAATGGGAGAAAAGACCATTTTCCTTTTAAGTTCCAGCCTGAGGTTTTGAAGTCTAAGGCACAAAACCATTGTGAACAGCTGCTTTTTTTAAAACCATGTGTTAATTTAGTCCACACATTCTGATGATATGAATGAGACAGAATTGCAAAAATAATCTGTCACTTTTTTTATTCAGTGAGTGGTCTCTTTTCTGTGACCACTTATTTAGAATTTTCCAGTCCTTCTGGGCTATGACTTTTTTTTTCCCCTTGAATTACATTTCTTTTCCCTTCTTTTAAAAGTAATGCATCTTACCCTTGCCACACAAATTCACGTATTTTCGTTACGAAGATCAATACCCAACTTTCTCCCTAATTTACTTGAAAAAAATGTCACCTGGCCTCTTGGAGCATAAGGTTGAAGGGTCCTACTGTTCCTCCTGCTACTGCTAAGCCGCTTCAGTCGTGTCCGACTCTGTGTGACCCCATAGACAGCAGCCCACCATGCTCCCCCGTCCCTGGGATTCTCTAGGCAAGAATACTGGAGTGGGTGGTTGCCATTTCCTTCTCCAATGCATGAAAGTGAAAAGTGAAAGTGAAGTCGCTCATTTGTGTCCAACTCTTAGCGACCCCATGGACTGCAGCCCACCAGGCTCCTCCATCCATGGGATTTTCCAGGCCAGAGTACTGGAGTGGGGTGCCATTGCCTTCTCCAGTGGCAAAATCTTTAGAAAGCCTGACTGTCCTTGAGGTCAGTGCCCTAGGCAAGATAGTGACAGTTACGTATTTCACTGGAAGAGAAACATTTAAACAGAAGCTTGAAAACAACTGTATATGAAAAGACAGATTTGAATCTGAGGAATCAAAGCTAAAGCAAGACTTATTTCTTGGTTGGTATTCCCCCTCCCTGACCCATAGTAGTAGAATTACCCTTTGCAAATGCAGTGGGAGGTTGAAATACTTGGTGCCAGGGTATTCTTATTAACTGAGCATTCATAATACTTTACCATTTTCGGCTCCTAAAATGACCTTGAGAAAGCACCCCCCAGGACTAACTAATCACCTTACTTGATTCCTTCTAATGTATACAATTGAATGTGTGGGGGGAGGGATATGCGAGTGAGTGGATTAAAGCACAAACATGTTTTGGACAGTGCACATTTTTTAATGTAATTGATGAAGTTGTCATTATGAAAGTACTGAAACAGCTAAGAATGCAGGAGGGACAACTTATTAGCTGCTAAGCTTCATATTAACTGTTGCCTTTCCATATGACAGGATCCCTCTGTTCAGCAAAGTGGCTCAGCCTAAGAGGAAATGTCTGAAAGTGGCAAAGTATGCTTATCATGTTCTTTGTTTCTAGTCAAATATGAATAGAAAAACCATTCAAGCATGAATTCTTTGTTCAGCACCCTTTCTACAATGAAATACCTTGTGTCTATACTAAAGAGTTTACATCGAAGGCAAAAAGGAGAGGGCAAAAGAGTTGTGGGCCATGTGACTGAAGTTACGTGGCAGTGGCCAATCTGACTTCCCTTCTGGCCTTAGAACAGCTGACTGGTGGCATCTAGGGATATAGCCCCACTAGAAATAACTGAGGCCTTGCATTTAGATGTTACTGACATACAAGTAGATGTAATCTCTGAGGACGGTAATAAGAAGGCAACAAGTGGGACTTCCCTGGCAGTCCAGCAGTGAGACTCTGCACTTCCACTGCTGGGGGTGCGGGTTTAATCCTTGGTCAGGGAACTAAGATCCTGCATTCTTCACGGGGTGGCCAAAAAAAGAAAAAAGAATTCAACAAGTTATCTCAATCCAGACACTTCCTGGAAAATTTAGATAATGTAGGGGCTTCCTTGGTGACAGATGGTAAAGAATCTGTCTTCAGTGCAGGAGACCTGGGTTTGGTAAAGAATCTGTCTGCAGTGCAGGAGACCTGGGTTTGATTCCTAGGTTGGGAAGATCCCCTGGAGAAGGGAACAGCTACCCACTCCAGCATTTCTCACCTGGAGAATCCCATGGACAGAGGAGCCTGGCGGGCTCCAGTCCATAAGGTTGCAAAGAGTCAGACGTGACTAACACTTCATTTCACTTTCACTGCAGTATGGTATTGCAAGGGAGAGAGTTCTCCTACCATGAGTTTAACACCAGCTTTTCAGGGAATAGACAACTTTCATCTGAATCATTCTCACAAGCTGAATTTTTATTTTTACTAAATTATCTATGTTAAAAAAATCTGTGCCTGGTGTGGAATTTCACTCCATCAAGTGTTACAATGACTTTTTCATTTTCATTACAAGCAGGAGACTGAATGTAGAACAAGTGTTAGGAAACATGGCAATAAATTAGAATATAATTTACAAAGCAAAAAAAAAAAAGTAACAGTGTACCACATTAATACTGAATATAAAATAAGCAACAACTAATCACAATAATACAAAGGTAATTTCATTCTGTATTATTAAGGATACCTATGTGACATTCACTCAAATAATAAAATTCCTAATGAAATGGACTGTTCAGGGAGTCAGTTGGCTACGCTTACCTTGCCTTTTTTGGTGGGTCTCTATGCAGTGGCAGATACTTCTCTCAGTCATGGGGTACCAGTTTCCTTAGGCTTCTCTGAATAGCCTACATAGCTCACTCCTTTTGGAGGGCCTGGCAGGGTGGCTCAGCCTCCACAGACAATCCTATTGTTAATATTTAGGAATAGGGCATCATGCAGCTACGTGATGGATGAGAGAGCAGCAGCAATGTTGCGATGTGATATGGAATAAGACTTTCTCAGTCAGGTATAAATTCGAGGCCAATTGAAAGTTTAGTTCTGTTGTATATACTCTGTGTTTGGATCTTTCCAGAAAGTAATCTGATGCTGTTTCCAGGTGCTCTCTGCCCCCTGGCCTTGCCGCTGCACACCCCCCAGAGGGACATGGCTACCCTCCTTTCTAGCACCAGTTGGGGTGCTGCACGGGGCTCAGGGTTACAGACCTCACGATGTTAGTTCCTGGGTGAGGGGGAAAGGAGCCTCTAGTCAGTAATGTAAGAAATATTCTTAAAATAAAAACATAAGCTGGTATTTATGTTGGAAAAAAGCAGATCCTGACAGCAAACCTATGTCTAAAAGGTGCCACAGAAACCACCTATCCTTTGTTGGTTTATTTCACCAGGCACGTTAGCACCGAGTTAACTGCTCTTTGCACGGGCCCAAAGGAAGTCAGTGCTTGTGGGCTGCCTGCCCTTCACTGGATGGCCGAGGTGGCACTTGGGCTGTCTTCCAAGGCAGCAGAGACAGATGCGCTGGCCACTTTCGCCCACTGTCAATAGCTCTCTCTGGAAACGCGGGGATGTGAGCTGTGGTGTTGAGAGAGAAAGCAGGCGAGGAGACAGATGACCATGACTGAGCATGCAGAGCAACAAACGTCCCAGGCTGACTGTCCACAGCAAACCTGACATCTAGTTTGGTTTTGGAAGAATACGAGTTTCTCTTCCTTTCTGAAAAACCTAATCAACCACTCTTAGGTCATGGTGTATGTGATACACCTGAGAGGTCGTTTCAGAGCACAGTGATGATTGAAGTCAAACACACTCTTTAACTGCAAGTAGTATCTTGCAAAGTAGCCATTTGGTTTGAGTTTGAGGTGTTGGTGTCGCATGGTGCACTCGTGTTTTGGACACAAAACACATTCGTCAAGATCCTGCTGCAAGTGTTCAAGTACAACATATTCATATAAGCAAGTACCCTCTTTTTGTTTCTCTTCTTAAAAAATCTGACTGTCAAATCTTTTCGATGAGGATGATGTGAAACTTGTGGACAGGGAAAATGTGAGCTAGTCAATTTAATTTAGGTGGATTTGATTCTAGAATTTGAGCTACCCAAGAAATTGGATTTCACATTTAATTGCCATTCAGAGTATCCATAAAAAATACAAAATCCTTGGTTAGGTGACTATTTAAATGATGCTTTATAATCTCTAGTCTTCATGAGTTTTTCTTCTTTGGTTATTGTCCCTTGCCTACCTTAGAACTCACAGAAATAGCACATCTATGTGCAAGCACACTCATCTACCCACACACTCAAAAGCGCCTGCGCACACACACACACACATACACACACACACTTGCTCTTATATAAATAAATGCCCTTCTGCCATATCAAAGAAGGGACATCTGGAACCCATCGTAATTGTCAGCAAAAGGGTCTGCCTGGTTGTCACCGAGCCAGTCTGTCTTTTGCATGGTATCATCTCAGCAAGCTCAGCATGCATATGCAACGATCCAACAGGGCAGAAGCCGGTCTGTGGCTGGAGAGGATGTAAACATGAGTGAGCTGGGGTGACTCAAATAAGAACTGAGGCAGCCTGTGTGCTGGCAGCAAAAGGCCTGGTACTTCAGTCTCTACCATACCCCAGGTCTGCTTCTGCATGAAATTGAAATGTTTTTCTCTTAAAGTTTTAATGGAAATCTCAGCTTCACTTGCACAATGGCAAGTTGGCCACAGTCTTTTAGCAGTGAATTTATAGACTTGCACAGCTGCAGTAACTGATGCACTGCTTTAAACTAAGTCCTTCATTGTTGTTCAGTTTAATATAGTTTATATATGGCTCACAGCAGTGTTCAGAACAGGGGGATTATTCCTAAGGAAATTAAGTGGAATGAAGAAAAATAATACAAACTTTCATTACTTCTGATTTATAATTGCTCCTTAAATTACAGTTCAAAGCCCATTTTAGAATTTAAATTGTGCTGTTGTAGTGAGATAAAGTATAGTAAATATTTTTAAGCTATGACTTATGATTTCTGAATCTTCTTTACTTCCATAGTTGACCAAAACAGCTACATTTTAAACAGTTTTAAACACAAATGGATTCAGTGTCATTGCTAAGTCCATAATAAAAATTATCTTAATGGTCCAAGGAGGTAAACAGGCTATTGGATTTACTCGAAAGAACACAAAGGTTCCACAGTAAGCAAGTCTCCCTGCGTTGTTTGGATCTCTCCAATCTGGCATTCCCTCCTACTACCGTGTCCAGCACTTTGGATCAATAAATCCCACTTCACAGAAGTTAAAATAATATTGAAATCCTGTCAGCTAGGGCTGACCAGTGGTTACGTTTTCCACAGGGTAATGCATTTGCAAGGACATCAATCCTCTTCCTCTGGGTGGCTCTCTGTGATGGATACATTTCCACGATGAAATGACAAGGCGCTCTCTCTGGCTTTCCGTGGGTCAGTGTCCTTGGCAGGTCTTACAACACATCTGTCTGAAGTATGCTCGACTACAGAACTTGAACTTCAGCACCAGTGGGCAATAAGCCACTTTGTTCACATCTTTGCACTCTAACCAGTGGGGGAAGAAAAGGGAAAACAATTAGAGGCACATAAACAAGTACATAAACAATAAGCTTGGATGTTCTGCAGAGACCCCACCCCCACCCCACCCCGCTGCCTCCCTGGGCCAATGCACCTTGGCTTTCACATCCATGTGGTTTTTGTTTTCAAGCATACCCTGTCTGGTACACCCTACCAGAAATATTCTTTTGATACATTTTAACACGAATTTAAAAAAAAAATGATTTGCAAGGCTTTTCTCCCAGACTTTTATAAGTATGGTGCATGCCCACTGTGTCTTGAAAGAATTACCATTTGTTGGGATAAGTGATCACTTTAGACAGCTTGGAAACATGAGTCATTTTTCTTACAGTGCTTTTATTGCTTCTTTCTCAAGGGTTATTTTATTCAGCAGTGCAAGGTTATCCAAAATCAAACATGAGTTGCATTGTTTGATACCAGAGTACACATGTCTCCAGAGAATCTCTGCATCTGTGGGGTGTGGGGATGGGCCTGGGTGAATGAAAAGGACTGCTGACAGTGGCCTAGATTTAGCAACTACACTAGACAAAGAGGAAAACTTGGAGGGGGTTGGCCTCAAATGGCAGCAGTCTGTGGGTTATGGAAACATGTAGAAATGTCTTTTTTTAATTTGGAAGTGAGACATGGCCTTCTTTTTTCCTATGTGTGTTTTCTCCTCAGTGCTAGAACTGCCATAGTTGAAATCTGCAGTTCTTGCAGCCAGAAGGTGAATAAATGATTCTTTCTCCACTTCCCCTTGAGGCTGGTTGTAGAAGATGGGGCTGAGGGGCTAGTGTAGAAAAATAGACACAGGCTTTTGAGTCTCAGAAACCTCCACCATTCCATATAACCCCACTACTGCTAATGAAGATATTCTTCTCCAGTTCTCTGGTCAATTTTATCTGGGGGTTTTAAAATACTTTGTAAATCTAGTAATTAAATTTCCATATGCCTCCCAGAATCAACGTTCCACCCTCATTTTTCCAGGTGGTTATACTGAAGCATCCTGGGTAAATTGTTTAAGATAATTAGAATCAGGCAGAACACTAGGAAATGTTCAGTGCAACAGAACAAAGTTGTTTCTTTATTTGCCTGTTTTTTTCTTTGGCTTCATAAATCCACTAAGGTTCAAGAGATCATATGCATGGTACATAAGCCATATGATAAACATGGTAAATTAAATGCAAAGAAATGGAAAAATTTCTAGTCATTATTATTAAAAAGTAAGGTAACAATTTTATTGATCTCACTTTCAAGGCTTTTTCAGTGAAAGACTTAACATTTTAAACTGTAGCCTTTAATCTTCTGAAAGCATAAGCTCTGCCACCATAGAAATCCCTTGAGTTCTGATTTTCAAAGAGAATAATTGTTAGAAATTTGAATAGAAACTTTCTATACTAAGATTCTCAATAAATTTTAAGTTTTGGCTGAAAAAAGATAGGAGAGACATTAAAAATTTCTTTAAACTTTGCAGTGAAAAAATCAGATATTTGGTGAATCAAGTTTGAATTTGAGGTGAAAGTATCTCCATATATTTTAATTTGGAGATCACTTGTTATGCTTTTTCTTCTCTGTCATGATCAGTGAAAAGTAACCCAAAAAGTTTAGGCTAAGGATATTTTTGTGTTGTATATTTGTCATAAAAAAGAATATTTTTGTTTTGTGTTGTACAAAAAAGGTTGTATCAGTGTTACCTAGAGAAATATATTATCAGGATAGTGAAGTTATTAAAATGATGAGAAAAGCTAAGCATAAAGGATGAGGCAACCTAGACAGCATATTAAAAGGCAGAGACATTACTTTGCCAACAAAGGTCCCTCTAGTCAAGGCTATGGTTTTTCCAGTAGTCATGTATGAATGTGAGAGTTGGACTGTAAAGAAAGCTGAGTGCCTAAGAATTGATGCTTTTGAACTATGGTGTTGGAGAAGACTCTTGAGAGTCCCTTGGACTGAAAGGAGATCCAACCAGTCCATCCTAAAGGAAATCAATCCTGAATATTCATTGGAAGGACTGATGCTGAAGCTGAAAATCCAATACATTGGCCACCTGATGCAAAGAGCTGACTCACTGGAAAAGACCCTGATGCTGGGAAAGACTGAAGGCGGTAGGAGAATGGGACGACAGAGGATGAGATGATTGGATGGCATCACTGACTCAATGGACGTGAGTTTGAGTAAACTCCAAGAGTTGGGGATGGACAGGGAGGACTGTCATGCTGCAGTCCATGGGGTTGCAAAGAGTCACAAAGAGCAACTGAACTGAACTGAAAGGATGAGGAAAGCTGATACAATATCACTCATCTTTAATTTCAAAACACCATCCTAATGGGGAAGCCCTCCAGTGGAGACCATCACTCTCACGCACTATAACAGGGTTTTGGTGTGACTGCTTTAGGTTCCAAATAAACTTTGGCTTTCATCTTCTTTGCCAAAATATAAAAATGATTTAGTTGATAAATGGATAGAGGAGGGCTGGCTCTTTTATCAGTACAAGGAAATAAAATTAGTAGTCAGACTACTTGGATTTAAGACCAGCTTTCTATTTACAAACTTTATGATTCAGAACAAATTTCCTAACCTCTCTGTGCCTAAGAGGTTAAGCATCCTCACCTGTGAATAGGAAAGATGACTGTTCCCACTCCCACATGTAGCATGTGTAGCCAATGATTTTTGCCTAGCACAGTGCATAGAATGGTTATTGGCCCTCAGTAAGTGTAAAATACTGAATTACTATTACTACTATTAGTTATCATTACCTTTTACCACCTGATGACAAGTACGTTGTGCTCTGAATTTCTCAATAAGGATGCGATACTTAGATTACTACTTAGAAAATGCTGTTCTACAGACACAAGTCAGTTTGAAGACAAAGAAGAATATTTCCTGAGGTGTAACTTTATTGGGAGGTTCATTACTCCATTGTTGAAGAGTTTCTGAACCAGGAAAATTCTGAGATGAGCAAAATACAAGAAAATTTACAGATTTTTCTTTTAGATTTAGACTTTAGAATTTGATTCAATAGAAGATAATGAATAAAACAAAATATTCATAAATTGTTTCTTCCTCCAACCACCCCTCCAGCCACCCATTCAGGCCATTACAAATAAAATGTTCAGGATTCAGCTCCTTAGGCTGGGGCTAGAAATGAGAAGCCCCCTTCACACACAAAGGTCCCAGCACAGCCCTTAGGCCAGAGCAGTGTCTAGCCTAGGGGCAGCCTGAGGCCCACTGCCAGGGTGTCTCCCTGTGAACTTTCCAACACCTCTTCTAAGTTAGTTCTCAATAACTTGATTCCAAGTAACTTAATTGAAAGCAGGAATTCATTTGGGTCCTAGGAGCAGGATCAAGCTTAGGGAGGCAGGGACATTCCAGGATCTGAGAGTATCACTGGTGACAGTGGCAGATCCAGGGGTGAAGTCCGGCACTGCCTGTTCCCAGTATTTGTTTGTCCTTGGCCAAGTGACTTCATCTCTCTAAACCTGAGTTTCTTCGTCTGTGAAATGAAGCTCACAGGATGTTGTGAAGTTTATATGAGGTAACATCTATAGCACATGTGTGACTTGGCACAAGAGTGAGCACTCAGTTTATCAGCTCTCATTACTGCTACCAATAACACATTTGGGAACAACCATCCTGTATTGTTTCTCTGGGATTCCTGTCAAAAATATATAGGCTCTTCACTGGCATACATAAGTAAATTAACAATAAGATTTTAAGAGAGAGCAGGTAAATTATGATGAGGTGAGGAGATCTGGGGTAAGTACCAGGGTTGAAGACTGCCAAGCAGATAATGGGCCTTGATGAGATATAAAATGGTGATTCTTGGGCTATGGAAGGACAGTCAATATTGACGGAGTGCAGGGGGCTCCCATGAAGAAGGGGCCCTGAGGGAGATTCCATTCCTATGTTATGGTTTTACCTTCTAGGGATTGCTTCAGTTCAGTTCAGTTGCTCAGTTGTGTCCAACTCTTTGTGACCCCCATGGACTGCAGTACACCATGCTCCCCTATCTATCACCAACTCTCAGAGTTTGCTCAAACTCTTGTCCATTGAGTCGGTGATGCCATCCAACCGTCTCATCCTCTATCATCCCCTTCTCCTCCTGCCTTCAAACTTTCCCAGCACCAGGGTCTTTTCCAATGAGTCAGTTCTTCACATCAAGTGGCCTAAGTATTGGAGCTTCAGCTTCAGCATCAGTCCTTCCAATAAATATTTAGGACTGATTTCCTTTAAGATTGACTGGTTGGAGCTCCCTGCAGTCCAAGGGACTCTCAAGAGGCTTTTCCAACACCACAGTCCAAAAGCATCAATTCTTTGGCACTCAGCTTTCTTTATGGTCCAGCTCTCACATTCATACATGACTACTGGAAAAACTATGGCTTTGACTAGATGGACCTTTGTCAGCAAAGTAATGTCTATGCTTTTTAATATTCTGTCTAGGCTTGTTATAGCTTTTCTTCAAGGAGCAGCCCAAGAAAATAAAGTCTGTCACTGTTTGCACTGTTTCCCCATCTGTTTGCCATGAAGTGATGGGATGAGATGTGATGATCTTCATTTTTTGAATGTTGAGTTTTAAGCCAGCTTTTTCACTTTCCTCTTTCACTTTCATCAAGAGGCTCTTTAGTTCCTCTTCACTTTCTGCCATAAGGGTGGTGTCATCTGCATATCTGAGTTATTGATATTTCTCCCAGCAATCTTGATTCCAGCTTGTGCTTCATCCAGCCTGGCATTTTGCATGATGTACTCTTCATATAAGTTAAATAAGCAGGGTGACAATATACAGCCTTGACATTCTCCTTTCTCAATTTGGAACCAGTCTGTTGTTCCATGTCTGGTTCTAACTGTTGCTTCTTGACCTGCATACAGATTTCTAAGGAGGCAGATAAGGTGGTCTGGTATTTCCATCTCTTGAAGAATTTTCCACAGTTTATTGTGATCCACACAGTCAAAGGCTTTGGTGTAGTCAATAAAGCAGAAGTAGATGTTTTTTCTGGAATTTTTTTGCTTTTTCTATGATCCAACAGATGTTGGCAATTTGATTTCTGGTTCCTCTGCCTTTTCTAAATCCAACTTGGACATCTGGAAGTTCTCAGTTCACATACTGTTGAAGCCTGGCTTGGAGAACTTTGAGCATTACTTTGCTAGTGCACGAGATGAGTGTAATTGTGCAGTAGTTTGAATATTCTTTGGCATTGCCTTGCTTTGGGATTGGAATGAAAACTGACCTTTTCCAGTCCTGTGGCCATTGCTGAGTTTTCCAAATTTGCTGGCATATTGAGTGCAGCACTTTCACAGCATCATCTTTTAGCAGTTGACATAGCCCAGCTGGAATCCCATCACCTCCACTAGCTTTTTCATAGTGATGCCTAGGGACTACCTACACTGGAAGAACTGGTCTTCAGAGAGGTGAAAACCTGCTCATCAAAGAAGATCAACCAATGACCCGTCTTTCATTCTTTGTCTTTTAAGTCTATGAGAGATTAATCTAGTAATGATAACACTAAAAATAATTTATCAAGTGCTTCCTTTATGCCAGGTATTGACTTAGGCAGTTTTACATATTTATATATATTTAATTATTTTAAGTAAGCATCCCTGATGGGTCAGTGGTTAAGAATCCACTTGCCAATGCAGGAGATGTGGGTTCGATCCCTGGGTCGGGAAGATCCCCTGGAGAAAGAAATGGTAATCCACTCCAGTATTCTTGCCTGGCAAATCCCATGTACAGAAGAGCTTGGTGGACTAGAGTCCATGGGGTCGCAAAAGGGTCAGACATGACTTAGCGACTAAACAACAATCATTTTAAGTAAATAAACTGTCAGCTTTACACAGATGGAAAATCTGAGGCTCCAAAAGGCTACATATAAAACTCATTCTGTGTCACACAGCTGGTTGATCTAAGCAGTGGGACCAGAACTCAGGTTTGTCTGATTCCAAAACCACTCTATTTGGCAGCATTCTTCTCATCTTAATGCAACAGAGTTTCTGCCTGTCAGTACTTATTCTTGGCTGATAACCCTGATAAGTCAATCTTTGGGGACATCATTATTAGGAGGTCTGCTCTGCCATCCAAGAGAAGGGGTAAATATTTTTAAATAAACAATGACAAATATGTTTTGACTGGATTTCTGAATGATCCTCATTTGGCATTGATTTCTAGCTAATATCTAAAATATCTAAAAATTGGTTTCTCTATACCCAAGTAATACATAATCTGCACATAAACAATTATACTAGGAAAGCTACTGAAAGGAATCCTTTTTTTTAGGTAGAATCTTTTTGTAATATAATCTCTTTGTAGTTGATCTACTTTGAAAGTCTGGTCTTTACTACATGTTTTCTTCATGCAGATACACTTATATCTACTGCTTTTAAAGCAGTGAATCTGAGCTAGCAGGTCAAAGATTTTAAGATGACAGAGTCTGATATTTTTCTTCTACTATCTTCATGTACCAGCTAAGCACTCTCTGGGGAGGAGAATGAGAAGACACTCTTCTATCTTTTTTCTTCTGAGGCTATTAGAAGGGTGAGAGGTCCTTTTAGTGTGGTTTCTGGGACATATTTTGTGAACCTAACTAGTCTCTCCTTTTTTTACATCTCCTCTCACCTCCCTGCCCAAAAATAAAGTTTCACTTTACCCACGGTGAGAGATTTCTGGAGGGACAATTTATGGACTATTTCTAAATTCTTCTCAGAGAGACTTTGGGATATATCAAGGGCTGAAAGCCAGCTTCTAGGCCTCATGATATGAATTAGACCCACTATTAGAATCTTAAGTAACATGCCAGGTATGCTGGAGTGAGTCTCACTGGTAATCTGGGTTCTGGTAGAGTTGAACAATAAAATTAGACAACCTGTTTCATAGGCAACACATGAATTTACTTATCATTGATGTGCCAATAGTTTTTCCCCAGGTACTTTACATTAATCTTTCAAAACTCTGACCTAAAAGATATGATTTTGAACTAGTCACACTGAACATAAGCTTATGAATTTAGGATGCAAAAGGATTGAGATTCATTATGACTTTGATGGCTTGACTTAACCCAAGGAGTATAAGAGCAACTCCTGAAATGCACTGTTCCTATATTTATTTCATAAAACACTGCCAAGCCTGCCTAAATCAGGCTTAAATTCTATTAATGGAGGAGTTGGGATACATATGACATATCCTTCCATGACCAAGTTGGACCATTCAGGACTTTTCTCTGGAGAATGCATGTTCTCTGTGCCTATAAGTTCTTTATGAAATTCAGAGGGAGAACACAATAAGCAGAGCTATGATTCCCATCTAAGGGTCTATCCTTTGGATTACAAAAGTAAAACCAGCTGTACTTTTGTCAAAGAGCCCATGGAGATGCAGAGCCTGGTGAGAAGAGAAAGGCAAAGGGTATGCATGTACATGTATGGTGCAGGAGTTAGGAGTAGGGGATGTGAAATCAGAATACTTTTCCTGACGAAACTATATTTGAGTCCTTAGTATTTTACGTATTCAACTGGAAAAGGATGCAATAACATGTTTTACTTGGGAATTTGATAGCATTCACTGCAGTGGGAACAGTCCACTGACTTTTACTAGTAAAGCAAGGTAATATCAACTATGGGACTTCATTTTGAGTCCACCTTACCATGGACTAAGCCATTTCTTTCTCTCTTTATTTCTTTGTTTCTTCTTACCCAGTCTTATTCTCTGGATGCCACCCACAGTCAACTTGAGGGTGCTTTGATCCAATACAAATCCAGGGTTCCCTCCAAACTGGACAGCAGGAATGTGACCCTGAATGTTATGGTGGATTATGAGCTCTTTAAAATGGAAACAAAACTGTCTGGTCTTCCTCACCTGCGTGAACTCAAAGTCCAAATGACCTTCACCATTCATTCCTTTCATTGATTTTAATATATCAGATGCCACCTTAAAACCCAAATTCAGTAGCTGTTTTGTTCCATGGATCTCAGGAGATTGCTGGAGCTGCTTAGGCAGCTCAGAGTCATTTACTTAAGGGAGACTGAGACCCGCCAAAGGCACCATTAGACAGCCTGGTCTGGTAAACCAATGTACACTAACCACACCTTTCCTGCTCACCTTTCCACACCATGAATCATTACCTGGCAGCAATATATACTAGATGACAGAGTGCTTTGTGCAATTGAGAAGCTGAAAAGACTCACCATGTAAACTACAAGGGAATCTGAAACTGCGTAAAGGTGAATAAAATGGCATTTGGGATAGAATTTCAGGTGAGCTTGAGTAGGCTAGTCTCAGCTGCCAGATGCAGTTTTAAAAAGTACTCTGAGTAGTATTTCAAATGCAGTGATACCCAGTGTGTCTATAATTCACTCTTAGCAGCAATGTAGTGTTACCCTCATCAGTGGCAGTCTGTCAAAATCAGGCCTATAATGCCTTTACTCTTAGCTGAAGGTTTTTAGGAATAAAAAGCTAAAGCAGATGTTAAATGTGGTAAATTGTATCTTCCTTCTTCTTCTTCCTAGCTCCCTCACACCATTTACTTTAAATTTTTTGATGCTCCACTTCTGATTCTTTCTCTTACTATCCTTTGTTGCCTTAACCTTCCTCCATTTCTTCAATCTCTCTCCATTGTTTATTTTTATTTTTTAAAACTTTATTCAAATTCCATTATTTTATTATGGCTTTGAGGGACTAATGTGCTTAATTTCCATATAGATGCCTAAATTCCTTATCATGATTAATAGTATCTAGTTCCCTAAATCTGACACTTGAGAGTCATATGTAATACTTCCACAACATATTCTCATTCCTATGTCTAATGGTTCATCAAGGTCTTTTTCTTCTCTTTTCTATTTTGTCTCTCTCTCTTTTTTTTTTTTTTCAATTCATTACCCTCTTTTTTTGCTACTTTTTTTACTTGAAGGATAATTGCTTTACAGAATTTTGTGGTTTTCTGTCATACATCAACAAGAATCAGCCATAGGTACACACATATCCCATCCCTCCTGAACCTCCCTCCCATCTCCCTCACCATTCCAGCCTTCTAGATTGTCACCATTGGCCTCTTTTTGATCCTTACCATATCTGTCTGAGTTCAAGCCTTCATCATCTCTAGCCTGAGCTCTTAGGACAACTTTGTAACTCTTCTCCCACACACGGCTATCTTCCCTCTGCCCCTTTACACACTTGCCAGCCTAAGTATGTCACTCCCCAATTTCCTTCACTTGTTCCCAGAACTGGTAGATAGAGTCTTACCTTCTTTCCACTGCATCCAGGAACCCCCCAAACCAAGTCCCTGTCTCTTTCTTTGCAGCCTCATTTCCACTGCTTGCTCATCTGCCTCCCTCTGCAGCCATACTGAATTATGTTTGACTCCACAGCTCTGTGACTGCACACACTCACCTTCTGCCAGGAATGCCCAGCATCTCAACATCTTCTCGGCCAACTATTCCACCTTCCAGTGCCTTGCCCAGTGATGCTTCTGCTGACACCTCCTTCCTCTGTGTACTCATGGGAGCTTCTGTCTACCCCTATTACAGTACTGGCCATATGGTGAAAACTATTTGTTTGCATGCTGTCACCCCTACTAAACAGTGCTTCCTTTGAGGATAGGAATCTTTTGTAGTCTCAGTGGCTGGCACATGGTAGGCATGTTTGCAAATTAAATGAATTTATTGGTTGGATGCCTGGAAAGCACATTATTGAAACACCATCACTTGACAAATGGACAGATAAGATTTCTATGTGACAAGGCAAGTTCAGTAAAATGTTAATGGTAGAATCTAGATGGTGGATATTCATTATAAACTTCTTTCAACTTTGCTGTATGTTTGAAAGTTTTTATTATTTTAAAATAAGATACCAGGAGGAGAACCATCTCCTAAACTTCAGTAGTTGAAATAATAATCAAGATTCTATCAGTGGTTCATGTTACCCATAGAGATCCCACTGAAAGATGGTCTTTTAGTTCCCAAGAGATCTTCCTCAGTCCTACTCTGTCTTGCTTGGAGTAGAGATGAACTAGCTTCTCAGTTCAGTTTGGTTCAGTCGCTCAGTCGTGTCCGACTCTTTGCGACTGCATGAATCGCAGCACGCCAGGGCTCCCTGTCCATCACCAACTCCTGGATTCACTCAGACTCACGTCCATCGAGTCAGTGATGCCATCCAGCCATCTCATCCTCTGTCGTTCCCTTCTCCTCCTGCCCCCAAGCCCTCCCAGCATCAGAGTCTTTTCCAGTGAGTCAACTCTTCGCATGAGGGGGCCAAAGTACTGGAATTTCAGCTTTAGCATCATTCCTGCCAAAGTAACTCCTTTTCCAAGAAACAAGGGAACCTGACTCTGGTAGAAAAAAGCATCCTCTTTCACCTCCTGCGTTAACCAGAACTTGACCTGGTTAACCTTCCCCCACAACTGGACCTTCCTCCCAGTTTCCCCTTTGTAAGAGCTACTTCCTCTCTCCTTGATCTGATTTCCAGAAACTGTATCAGGTCACGCTCATATTACTTTCATGTAAGAGCCTTTTCTCTTTTGAAATCCATATTATCTGCCCATTTCATACCTCTATGGATGACAAGTTATGACTTAAATCAACTGTTTCATCTGTATTTTTCCAACTACAACTGGATCACAGACCACTTAGTCTATGAAGCTTGCCTTGATCCAAACATTAAAGTTTTTAGTCACTTATGTGAGCACTCTTAGCATTTGTGTAAATGGCTCCACATAACACATTCCATCTTGCTTTTTTTTTTTTTAAAGAAGTATTTTCCCTGTAAGACTATGAACTTACAAGAGTATTTGAATTTCCATAATAAATGGCAGAGGCTGGCCACAGCAAGCATTCAATAAGTAGCTTCTCATGGAATGAACAGATAGTTTCAGACATTTTAATATACTCAATATATATGCTCTTGGGAAGCTAAGGAGAACACAAAACAAGTTATGGCAGCTATATTATTTCTACTTTAATTCTAATTTTATCCTGTCTTAAATGAGTCAACAGCTTTAAGGAGTAACAATTCTAAGATTAGTCATACTTAGCAGGATTAATAATTTCCTAAAAGTTTCCTCCTTTACTGAGAAAGCTAAAAATATTGTCCTAACTGCATACTTCAGATTATGGTGATCAAAAGGTGATTTGGCCAGACAGAAATAACTATGAAGTATTTTTCCAAATAATCCAAGAAATATCAGATTAAATCTATCCATTTTAAGAGAATCTTTTTAAGGCAGAAATAAGTACAGTTGCAAAAGATATTCCGCTCGCTATAAAAACAGCCTTACATCTCCAGCTGCAAAGTTTATGTATGATAATTATCCACTGTAGAGAACTGTTTGGAGAAATTACTAAAATGGCCTAAAATAAAGTTATAAATATAACTTCAACATACATTATTGTGGGCATGTCAAAAAGCCAGGTCTTTCAACAATTATTAAGCCTTAATCCTTTGACAGTCATGCCAGAAGTCTCTGTACTTCATAATCAGAAGCTCTGTTTTCATGTTAAAATTCTTGATTTTAAGAGTAAATTACAAACAGCATATAAATGTAGTTGAAAATGATATGCACCAGGGCTCTTCCAAATCTTTGTTCAAATCCTGGTTCTTCTACATCCTACTTTTGTAATGTGGGTAAGTCACTCTCTCTGTGTGTTAGTTTCCTCATCAGTAATACCAACTTTCAAAAGGTTGTTATCATGATTATATAATACATATAGATATTTATGTACATGAGATATATATAATGGATAATAAATATAAAGGGCCTAACATAATACCCAACATACTTTACTATGATAGTTATATCCTCTCTTCTACCTTAATATTTTATCTTGCAACTCTGAAAAACAGACCCCCAAACCCAAATGAACTGACTGATTGCCAATAATTCACAATAGATGAAGATTTGTTTGCTGCAAGGCTTAAAGAAAGCTTTAAATTTCATATCATTTAAGGTAAGTAGTTTTGCTATGAAAAGTACTTCTGTTTGTCATAGATTTTTAAGCCCTTCTCAAGAGAAGGAAAGCTAGATTTATAGACTATCCCTTACCAAAGGGAAAAAAGGAGATGGCATTACAGCCGGAGATTCTGCAAATTAAAATTGTGATTTTTAATTAATGTAGGGTAAAGCTATACTTCTTTGCAACAGTAAACTATATAGTAAGTATACTGTATCGAGCCACTAGGGAGGTTCTTAGTAGCTCAGATGGTAAAGAGTCTGCCTGCAATGCAGAAGACCCGGGTTTGATCCCTGGGTTGGGAAGATCCCCTAGAGAAGGAAATGGCACCCCACTCTGGTATCCTTGCCTAGATAATTCCATGGACAGAGGAGCCTGGAGGGCTACAGTCCATGAGGTCACAGAGTCGGACACGACTGAGTGACTAACACACTTTTCATACTGCTCAGATATAAGAAATGGGCCACTTGCAAAGATGCAAGTTTTCTGTATCTTGTCATGCAAGATGCTTGCTCTTCCTAAAATGAAAGTCCTCATGGAAATATTGAAAAATAAGATTAAAAAATGTCCCTCAAACTAGATAGATTTTATCAAAAGGTACAATCTCTTTTTAATAGATTAATTACCATTTCATTTTCATTTGATAAATATTAACAAATTATAGTCAGCATAGCTCTTTATCCTTTTGTTTTTTTAAGTAGAGTCCTATAGCTGGGTTTCTGACATAATTAAAATTCATGGCTTCAGATATTTATATATGAGAAGGCAGTATGAACTTCCTGACTATGCCACAGTTGTCTCTGTACTTTCTAGTTTCTGTGATAGTGCCTTGCAAATAGTAGCATTCAGGAGATTTCAAATGGATGCTTGATTGAATAAAGAAAGTACATTCATTTAAATATAATATAAGACAACTCAGAATTTGGATGGGTATCTGCTGTTAATGCAGAGACTTCCCCATATGTAACAGAAAATTTTCAGAGTCTGAAGACATTGTCCTCCTATATAAGCAGCTTTACAATAACATTCTTTTATTTTCCTTCAATGAGAAAATTAGTATTTGAAACCTAAGAAGTTCCAAACATATGATTTCATTATATCTGTAACAAGCATGGATTTTAACCTCTCCAATAGCAGAAATCCACTGTTACAGCCAAAAAGAAACAGAAGTTTTTACTTTCAAGCTTGGTTCATTAGAAATCATCTCTATCTTTCTAGCACAAGTCAAACATAAAATGCTAGGTTGGACAGAACCTTAGAGATTATCTCCATTCCAGTCTTTCATTGTATAGATAAGTAAACTTAGCTCCAGAAATGTTAAGTGACTTAAAAAGGTCATACAGTTAGTGAAAGAGTCTGGAAAACAACAACAACAACAACTTAGGTTTCCTGATTATATATCCAGTACATGTGTAGCTTTCACAAATGCTGTATGCAAACACACTACAACAGTGGTTTTATGGGGCTCTTTGAACCCTGTAAATCAATACAGTTGAATCACTAGAGATTACAGTCCCCTTACCACCTGTACTGGAGGTACTGGGGAACTTACCTTCAGTACTGGAAATGGGCGTACTGTCACATTTGCTTTCACACTGCTGCATTGATGGAGGTCGACTAGTTTCTGGACAGTCACTTGATGCCTGTCCAGTGTAGGAAAGACACTGCACAGTCCGCATTTGCTGTCCAAGGCCACACTGAGCAGAACACTAAAGCAAAAGACAAGGAGAGACAAAATACTGTTCTCAACAATTTTCAGGAGATAAAATAGATACTGTCATTTCAAACACTATATATATTAGCTTTTAAAGCTCATATGTAGTTAATCTTAGAGAGGTATATGATTAAATCATTCTATTACAGCATTGGTTTAGAAACTCAAGGATCGTGTCATTACCCTAGAATATAGAAGTAATATAGTTTCCAGAAGACAACAGACAGAGATTTCTTGGGCTCTGATTCCAATGGTGCCAAGCAGTGCCAGTGAAGTTAAACAAGAGTATAATGAGAAAATACCTGTGAAGAAGTAAAATAGGCAGAGATTCTAGGGCTGGGACATCACTATTGCTCCCTATTTATTAAAGACTCGTGGGAAGACAACTCGGTGGTCTACTGGAGTGCTCTGAATCTGATTAAAATATTAGTTCAGTCTAACAGCAGTGACCATTGTGGGCCCTGGTGATGAGACCAATTTGAAAAAAAAAAAAAAAAAGACATTAAATAAGTACCTTGAGTTTTGTAAAGTATGCAGATCTGAGACAAATCTGAGAAGAGGTCTGTAGGTAGCCAGTTAGCATGTCTCCCTTTCCTTCTTCATCTACCTGGGATTCAGTTACTTTAGAACTGAAATGCTCTCTGGGCCTGATCAGCTATCCTGGCTGAAGAGTGAAGCTGTGGTCTATTTTCAGGGCCTGCCACTCAGAATACTGCAAAGGTAAGATTTGGGATCAAGGAGATGAGGAGCTACTTGTGGAAAGATAGGTGATGGTGATATTTACAAGGTAAATAGACCAAGGCCCTGCTGGATTAATTTGCAAAAACTCTCAAGGCACTTATAGGACTTGCCAGGATATTCACAGATACTTTTATTTTTAACTTTCTAAATACAGAATGATGAATAAATGCACCATAAAGATGTAATAAAGCATCTTTGAAAGGTATTTTCACTGATTAATTTCAATTTTAGGAAACTGAATTGAAAGTATACAGGAGAAGAAAAGGACTTGACAACATTTAAAAGAATAAGAACAGGGAAATTTGGTGAAATTATCAACATGAAGAAACTTCTACATGACCTTTATATAACAGTACATTGCAACAAAGAATATATAAGAAAGGAAATTCCTACCTAATTTAAATAAAAATCAAAAGAGTATGTCTGCACTGATTCTTTAATAGCAGAATATCAATTATAAATTGTGAAACTATCACATGTCTACAGATAAACACTTAACTGCATTCGATTCTTACTTAAGCTTGTGATGCATATTCCACTTGAGCACTTTGTAAATTAAACTAAATATCATTATATGAAAGAACATTATTAATTACTTGTTAAAAAAAGTGACGTGAACTCGTTCACTCATGACCAACTCTTTGCGAACCCGTGGACTGTAGCCTGCCAGGCTTCTCTGTCCATGGGATTCTCCAGGCAAGAATACTGGAGTGGGTTGCCATTTCCTTCTCCAGGGGATCTTCCCAACCCAGAGATCAAACCTGGGTCTCCCGCATGGCAGGCAGATGCTTTATCCTCTGAGCCACCAGGGAACACAATTACTTGTTAGACAAATGCAAATGTTAATTATTTTATGGTCGTACGCTTTTATTTCCCCACAGGGCTGAGCATAGACCAAGAATATTTATTTGCCTTAACGGAGACTGAAAATCTTTGCCCACTCCCCAAAGAGGTCTGTAGATATAGCTACACTCTAGCGATAATGCATTTTGGCCACAGTTTTGGTAATTCTATGAAATGCCATTCCTACTAAGTAATGGCAGGCCCAGAGCACAGACAAAATCATGCTGGTGTAGTTATATGCCACTATGATTTACCTGGGCTCTCAGATATTAGAAAATAACTAGCTACAAGGTTAATTGTAAAACCACAGGAAAAGGGCATTGATTCACTAGAAATTTACTTTCTGGAGCATTATTTTTTAATATAACCTAAATGGGTTTCCTTTTCAACTTTCAAAAGAACAATATTTAATTTGCTTTCTATTCAAATAAATCAATTTGCTTTCAAAGGATTAAAGGGGACCTTCAGCAAGATAACATAATTTAAAACTGAGAAAGAAAACAATAGGAATTGGAAGATAAAATATAAATGAATCCAATCAATATAAAAATACAGGGACTTCCCTGGTAGTATAGTGGATAGGACTCTGCCTGCCAGTACAGAGGACATGGGTTCGATTCCTGGTCCAGGAAGATCCCACAAGCTGTGGAGCAACTAAGCTCATGTGCCACAACTACTGAGCCCGAGTGCTACAACTACCGAAGCCTTCATGCCTGGAGCCTATGCTGTGCAACGAGAGAAGCCACAGCAGTGAGAAGCCCTTGCACCAAAATGAAGAGTAGCAGCTGCTCACTCCAACTAAAGAAAGGCTGCACACAGCAATGAAGACCCAGTGCAGCCATTAAAAAAAAAAAAAAAAGATAAAACCTAATTAAGATCCTGACATGTTTTCTGTGAGGTTAAGAGGATTCATTTTCTTACTGTGAAAATTAAGAAAATGGTGTTAACTGATTTGTTCTTGAAATAGTTGAGAGTTGGCAACAGAAGCCAAAGTTCTGGTAGCTTGCTCAAATCTCTAGTCATCTAGATGATTTCTCTTTAAGTTAAAATCTTAGAATCCAAGAAGCAGGTGAACGTGGGAAGTGTGCAGGCGGGAGGAACACGGCTCGGTGTCTGCACGTGACTGCTGCCGCCTGCGCGCTTTTCACATTCCCATCTCATCCCTAGGTCTGTGTGCTGCTGCTCGTGCCGTGAGCCCCTGTAATGACCCAATCAGGAACCTCAAGTGTCTCACAGTGCTGCTTCAGCAGGGGCCCACAGTCCAACCACCTTACCTGGCCCCAGTCTCCTGCCACCCAGCGAGGAGGAGGGCAGCGGCCCAAACTGCAGCGGATGCGGACAGGGGGTTTGCTCTCCTCAGAACACTGTGTTGCTGGGAATGTTTTAGAGAGGTCACTGCTCTTGCACAGAACAATACGATGCTTGAATCCTGGACCACATTTGGGAGTGCACTGTAAATAAAACAAATATTAATGAATAACGATAGTCTAAAGATGGAGAAAAACTTGAGGAAAATCTTTCTCCAACTAAATGTGTATTTGAGTAAACAACATACACATGTACTAAATCTTAAGCAAAGTCTTAACAGATATGAAAATTCCTTAAGTTTTTAAATAGAAGAACTTCTATCTTTTGCCCTAAGGTCTTTAAGAGCTAAATCCAGAGTTTGCTTTTCTTGGCAGCTTATCTTCTTTTATTGTGTGTAGGTTTATTCCTTTTGACTCTTCCCTATCCTTGGCCATATTCAGTTGTGGTAAGATGCTATGGATTTTTGGAATGTGGAATTCTTGGTTTCTTTTGAGAGTCCCCTGGACTGCAAGGAGATCCAACCAGTCCATCCTAAAGGAGATTAATCCTGAGTGTTCACTGGAAGGAATGATGTTGAAGCTGAAACTCCAATACTTTGGCCACCTGATGCAAAGAACTGACTCACTGGAAAAGACCCTGATGCTGGGAAAGACTGAAGGTAGGAGAAGGGGACAACAGAGGATGAGATGGTTGGATGGCATCACCGACTCAATGGACACGGGTTTGGGTTGGTGATGGACAGGGAGGCCTGGTGTGGTGCAGTCCATGGGGTCGCAAAGAGTCGGACACAACTGAGCAACTAAACTGAACTGAGGTGTAGTCATCTCAAAAAAATTCTTATGGGTACTAGTAGGCGATGAGAAATTACCTTTGTGAAGCAAGCTAAGGTTTGATTCAGATGTGTACAGGTGGCCCTCAGTATCAGCAGGGAACAATTTCAGGACCCTGGAGGACACCAAAACCTGTTGATAATCAAGTTCCTTGTATAAAATGACACAGTATTTGCATATAACCTACACACATCCTCCTGTGAACTTTAGATCATCTTTAAATCACTTATGATACCTAATACAATATAAACACTATGCAAATAGGTGCCAGTGTGGCAAATTCACGTTTTACTTTTTGGCACTTTCTGGAATTTTTTTCCAAAATATTTTTGATCTTCAGTTGGTTGAATCTGTGGATGTGGAACCTGGAGATATAGCAGGCTAAATGTACTCTTAGTATGCAGTAGCCAAGAATACATGATCACAGGTAAAGATTTATTGCACAGAGAATCTCTGGATTCTTCCTTGTCCATCAGTTAAACATAATGAATTTGATGATTCTTTAGTTGGACCAGTAAGCTCTTCACACTGAGGAAAAGATCCTTCTTCCTGTCACAAAGTCTATTATTTACCTTTTTGAAGTTAATTGGAGTGCTCTAGAGTTACTGTTCAGGAGTTACCTACTCAACGTGGTGGCTGACTGAAGTCCTCCAGCTTTCTCCCCTGAACATCTGAGCCTTTCCTTAAAATCTGTACTTCTCAGTGAAGTGAGACCCTTACCCACAATATTTTGAAGCCCTGTTTCTACGTCTTTCATTCAGAAACTACTACCAAATTTCCTGTAGGAACTACACTGGACTATAGTGTAGAATAGACTGCAGGGGGAGGGGAGACCTAAGAACGAATAAGTCTGTATCTCAAGGAGCTCATGGTTTTAATGCAGGAGATAGACAAGTGAACATAAAAAGTAACATTACAGAGAATGTAAGGATATATAAATTCTTGTGCTCCTAGTCATCATCTGCCTATTTTATGATTATGAATTCATATGCCCTCTCATTTCTATCAGACTATAAGCTTAAAATTATTTCATTTCTGCTTCATCTTCATATACATCCTCACCCCATCCTCAGGATCCAACAGAGGACTTTGAGAATGCACTCAATAAAGATATTTGGAAATATCTTCAAAATATAAATATATTTGGAAAGATGATGGTTTTGATTTATTTTTAAGTAAATCAAGACCTACTAGCTGTGGGCTGGGAACGTCTTAAGGAACAATGTACACTCCCCTGAGCGGCTTTGCCAGGGGCAATCTTGAACTGGTGACATGTCACAGAGAGAAAGAAAAATAATACAATTTTTTCATGTGTAAATCAAGGACCCACGAACACTCTTCATCACAATGAATGTAGTAACAGAGTGCATTTCCTCTAACTTAGAAAACATTTAATTAAGATACAGTTGAAGGAGAATAACATCCAGTTTTTTCCAATATGGTTCCAGAAAAGGCTTTAGTTAGGGATTTAGAGGTCAAGAGAGAAATTCCTGATTCCTGTTATTATGTTTTACAGCCAAGTCAACATCCTTCTTTCCAGCTGCAGCTTCATTCTACCCACATAATCAATCACTAGGTTCTATTAACTGAAGTCCTAAACCTCTCTCACATCTGTTGATTTCTCTGTCTCCACTGCCACTAACCCTCCTACCAACAAACATCATATCTTGCATGTAATGTTGCAATGACTTTCTAACAGGTCTCCTGTTTCTTGCTCTTGTCTTACTTCAATCCACTCTCTAAAGTACATATCTGATTATGTTCTATTTTGATTTTTTTTTAAAATCCTACATAAACTCAAACTCTTTAAATATGCTTACTATACACTGATAGGAAGGCTCTGCTTACCTTTCCAGATTCACTTCAATAGGCATAAAGCTAATGCTGCTGCTGCTACTTCTATGACTCTGTGTGTGTGTGTGTGTGTGTGTGTGTGTGTGTGTATATTCAGTTGTGTCAGACTCTTTGTAACCTCATGGACTGCAGCTTGCAAGGCTCTTCTGCCCATGGTAGTTTTCAGGCAATAATACTGGAGTGGGTTGCCATTTCCTACTCCAAGGGAATCTTCCTGACCCAGGGATCAAACCTGAGTCTCCTTCATCTCCTACATTGGCAGGCGGTTTCTTTACCACTAAGCCACATGGGGAGACTTACTCCTATGACTACCGCTGCTATTAATAACTAATTATGATAGCAGCTGCCATTTAATAAATAATCTAGATATCAATGGCTTCCCTAGAAGCTCAGCTGGTAAAGAATTTGATTGCAATGCAGGAGACCCCAGTTCAATTCCTGGGTTGGGAAGATCTGCTGGAGAAGGGATAGGCATCAAGTGCTATGCTAAGTGCTGTAATTCACAAAGCTCTCACAAAAATCCTATGAGATGACAATTATGTTTAAAGGAAGAAACAACCTTAGGGTAAGTGGTTGGTACAAAGACATGCAGCGATTAAATGGCAGACCTAATGTTAACACCTACTAAGTGTTTCCTGGATGTCAGACCCTACATGATGAACTTTGTATATATTATCTCATTTAATCCTCACCACAACCATGTCACTTTATATTTCAAGAAACTAAGACATGTGACAGTATCTTGCAATCATGCATTCTGTAGAATGAATAGAACCCTGATTTGAGTCTCTTGAGCTTGCCCCCCTTGTGTTTGGTCCTCTTGACTTCACACAAGTTTCTTCTACCATTTATCAGTGTTAGAAGACACAGCTTTAGAGAATTTCTGTCACTCTCTTAATGTTTAATATTATTATTGTTAATGATAATCCTACTGCTTTATATTCCACTAGAGTTTCACAGTTCACAAAATACGTTCAATACGTTATTCTCATATATATATTTTGAGCCTTTTACAGGAAGCTTAAACAACTTAATTGAGGTTAAACAGATAGCAAATGGTAGAACTGGAACTAAATTCTAAGGCTTCTGTTCTAATCCATACTTTAGCTCTTAGCATTCATAGAAACAAAGTCTCGTGAATACATAAGTATTAATTATTATAAAAATAAATGAGGTAAAATACAAAAGAATAGAGGGGTACTTCAGACTTTAGGGATATGAGCAGAGACATATAGGATGCATCAGGAATTCCAATTAGTATTTAGTATTCAGTTTAGTGTTCAGTCTAGTGTTCAGTAAATATTTTGAGGCTATGATTAATTTTCTATATTGGGAAAATTTATTGAAAAATGCACTCAAGCCTTTCTCTTTCTCTCTTCGTATCTTAAAAGCATATGTATATATATTAAAGCCTCAGATAAAAGAATGTCTATATGGGTATAACTGAGTCACTCTGTTGTATAGCAGAGATCTGCACAAAACTGTTAATCAACGATATTTCAATTAAAAAGTAAAGTTAATTAAAGCCTGGGACATAAGTCTCTTGTTTATTCTAATATCTTTTTACAGTAGCAAGAAGCTTCTGCTCTTATTTGAACACTGTAGTGATATCTAGCAGTGTTCCCTAAGAGCCTGTGCCAAAGTCCTGTTTACAATTACGGGAAGCAGACAATGCAAAGACAGACGATTCATTCATTTGTGTTTGAGAAGTCCCCAGGGAATCAGAGACAAAATGAAACAAATGAGATCGATGACAATAGGGAGAAGAATAAAATGAGAAAGCAACACTGAAATTTATTAAGTGTTCTAAGCCCTCTGCATACCATAATCTACCTAATCTTCACAGAAACCTCACAAAGTGCTGTTTTCATACTCATTTTGTTAGTGGGAAGCTGAAGTATTGAGTAGTGCAGATAAATTCACATGGCAGTTCTGAAAAAGATAATGATCTGAAAGATAAATAGAAATCCTCTGTGGGACAATGTGAAGTTATATGCAAAGCTTAACATACAACATCTTCTATTGAAACAAGAAATAATTTTAGAAAATTATAGCCCAAGATCCACTAAGTAAGCCGTGGATATTCTATCCTATAGCACTGGAAATAAAGAGATAATCAATTGGATTCTCAAAATAGTGAATGACTGAGAACTACATTAAGATTCAATGAATACGATGGCCCCAAGCCCTGAAGACCTAGCCATGAATATTACATGTCTATAGTCATCATCTCAACTCTTCTAGAGGGTGATTATAAAATTGTTTAAAAATTGCTTGTAAAAAATAATAAAGGCACAAGGATGTCACTTAGACTAGCTTTGATTTAAGTAGGGCTTCATCCTGCAAATTCTTCTGACCTTATGTCAGCGATGCTCAAGCAGAGACATCCCTCAGCTTGTTTTTATTGTTACTTTGTCCCTCTTCTTTATTTAAGCTACATTTCATCTTCGCCTCTCTAGCCTTCTGATGAATAAAGATGTTTATCTGTCTGACAGCCTCAGTTTTATTTAGTTACTCCCCAAAATAAGAAATCCTAGAAAATCAAGAGTAACCATGATTATGCATATGATTAGTAGGCAGTAAATTAATCATGAATGATTCAGAGCATTTTTTAGAGACAATATTAGTCTGTACTCATGTAAAGGGCATATTTTTGTACATTTTTTGAGTATGCAGTAAAATTCATTAGAAATAATTAGAAACTGAATACTTAGTTCAGCAATAAAGTCATTTTTTAGACTAAAGTCTAGTTATAAATATCAAAATCCATTCAATTCATTCTTATAATAGCTGGGCGGAAGGTAATTCAGTGGAGAATGATTCTTTAGTAAACTTATTTCTATTTCTCCTTATTGCAGATAAATATCTATCTTTCCTCTTTTATTCATATAATCAGAATCTTACAATTATTTAAAATCTGATCAGACCATTTATTGTTTTGTTCTCATCTCAGTTGGATATAGATGGTGATTTTTACGAGAGATACATTTGTACTTCAGTTTAACATTTTACGATTAAGAAGCAAAAACACATTTTGCAGAAAAAATTTTGAAACCACACCAGGGAAAATAATCTGGCTCTCACTTATAAAGGATAGAAACATTAACATTTTGGGGTTAGACTGAATTCTCTCTGGATCAGTGGGTTTAATTTACTTAGTTATGGCACCAGAGTAGAACCTAGGAGTAAACACGGTGATAGTACAAGTATCTACTAAAACAAAGAATGACTTGGAGGTAGATTTCCCCCCACCCCCATCCTTCTTAAGTAATGCTACCTAAATGTAAACCCCATAAAGTCAATTGAGTATGATGCTAGTCATCCACTTGTCGAAGAATAAGTACAAGAAACAGACCTTTTTCAATGGGTACTCTGTGGGAGTCAAAAGAAACCATTCTTATACATCAAAAGAATGGCTAAGGATTGCTGGAGTCCATCCACAGTACACAGCAATGCTTTCAGAGTAACATGCCAAGAGAGGGCAAAAACAGAAAGCCATTTAAGTCCAACATAGCATGGGTGATCCCAGGAGTGAGGCTAGACTGTAGGAAATGGGAAAGCCATGGCTTCATTAGTTCCACAAAAGACTGCAGAAAAGTCATTTTCCACGAAGGTAATTTGGCTGAATTTTTTTTTTTTTTTTTTTGCCATAAGCATGGGGTGGGATTCACTGATGGGGAAAATGGTTCCTGGCTTTGCAACAATGGAAATTTTATGTGAGAGCAGCCGGCAAAGAAAAGAAAAAGGTCAGAGGGTACATTCCTCTTACTGCAACATGTTTTCACCAGTTGAACCTCACCCTTGTGATTAGCAGAGCTCAGACAGCTGATAGTTGGAAGTGGGAAGGGGGCAGAAAAAGGAGCAAAGTTTTCATGGGTGTGTCAGAAAGATATTGTGTGAAATTATCTTTGCAAAAGTAAAGTGAAAGAGACTGACCACTGCCTGCTCTTCTGCTGGGACCCCCTTTTTTCACTAGTGGGAGATGTTACATTCCTCTGGGAAGATCAGGCTCCTTGTTCTCACTTTGTTCTCCATAGCTACTCAAACATTTTTTCACTTAATGTTATTTCCTTCTTCTTATTTTTAATTCATCTAGAGAAGAGGTAGGTTTTGTGGTAAAGGGAAGTGGAAGAGTGAGAGTATACCCTCTCCTTTGGAAAATACACAGGAGAGACTGAATGGGGCAAAAATCATCTCTCCTCCAGAACAAAAAGATCAACATGATGGTATTGATGATGTTCAACTAGAATCTTTGAGATGGTAATGGCAGGATTTCCTGACTCATGCTTACCCCAGAATAGTTTTCCTGCATTGCCTGTAGAGAGACAATAGCCCACTAAATTTTTTTGGTGGGAGTGAGGGTGGGGTGGGGGGGTGGGGTGGGGTAAGGTGGGGGTGGGGGGGCCAGTGATAGTCCCAACCTGTGTACTCCATGCCCTTGGCTCTACTTCTCTACCCTAAGCTTTGACTCAACTATCTTAAAGAGATAGCAGACATGTGATTAGAAGTCCCCTTCACTGACATATATTTCTTCAGGCAGCTTCCAGGAGTGCCTAACAGCCTCAAACAACCATTTGAGCAAGTCACTTATAAGACTGGAGAGATGAGAATTGAAATGCAAAGAGCAGGGTAATCACAACCTACATGAGGTTGAATTAGGAAGAAAATCTTAAAATGGTATTTGAAATGGAAATATACAGTAGTTTACACAATGTATATTTTAAGGTGATAATATTTGGTGTTTTATGTTAAGATAAAAATATAATGACACAGAAAAATGTAGGTCCTGAGACCAATGTGAAGTGAGTCTGCACATGAGAAGGTTTTGCTGTTTTAGTGATTGGCAGAAGTTTTTTTCTAGTTTTTGTTTTGGAACTTGTCTGTTTTTCTCTACTTTTTGCAGAAGAATGATGTGGTATAAAGTTCTGTATTCAAGCCTGCTTTAACCTATCACTACTTTTTTAATCTTATCTTCCATTTATTCTTTAAAACAAATCCTTTCCTCCCACCCTACTTTCACCACATATTCTTTGTGTTTTTGTTCAGTTGTTTCTCTTATCAGGAATACTTCTCCAGTTTCTCAGTTCTCTTCCCTACTTCAGATTTTACACTCCTACAATATTCAGTTCAACTCTCATCAACTGAAAAGCCTTCTGATTCTATTCCAGGCTATTCTGACCTTCTTAGCTCTGAATTTCTGTATCACTTATACAATCCATCATTGTGTTAAACACAGTCTTATGTTATTCTCTAGTTGTTTCATAGATATTCCTTATTTTCCCAAGTTTATGAGATTCTTTTGAATTCTCCTTAGTCCCTATCCCAATAAGGTTAGAAAGCACCCAATTATACTTATTGAGTTGGCTTAAAACCCTTCAAACATTGCAGCCAATCATCAGGTCTCCCATTATGATTTTCCAGTAACAATGTTGCCATCATTATCAACAACTATTTATTTGCAAGTAAAACAACTACTAACATGTACAATTCTATAAAATGTCTCTTCTTTATCAATGGATTTTATCTTCCAAATGAATTTAGGAGTTAATCCACTCACTGTAGGTAACAGAAGACTTTATACCTTTTCCATAACCACTGAGTGAATAATACCAGGAATATCTCTACATTTGATTGAAACACAAATAAAAGTTAGGTAGGCAGAATATAATTACTGAAGAAGGACTATGGCCTTGGGAAACTTGGGAGAACACTCCCAACTTCTCCCAAAGATTCCACAGATAACCACAACTGGTCAGAATCTCCATTTCCATGTACCATCTTAAATACAGTCTCTCTTTCAACCCCAGCCCTCTAGCAAAATAAGGCTACTCAAGTAGTAAGATTCACAGGGAGAAAAGTTACATCCATAGGTTCCTAAAGAACAGTGTTTAATTATTTTTGTTTATTTTTTTCACAAACTTATGAGGTCTACAGGAAATATCTAAAGCAAGTACCACAATGTTTCCAGCAGGAAATGCATCCTGTTTTGCTAACTTAGAAAAATGATCTTTAATTATATAGCCAGATACTCATCCTTTCTAACACTAAACAACATTTGAGAAAGATTCAGTTCCTCTTTAGGAAAAATAGAGAATGGTACAATATGTATATGTGTATGTCTCATGCAGAATGAAGAGTCAATTAACTCTACCTCTTACCTCATTTTTCATAAGACCATTTCTCTGAGGGTTTGGGATTATATTTGACTTTTTACATGTATGCCAGAAAAACATTATCTTAGTCAGATCTTCCTCACTAATCATGTAAGTGGAGGTAATGATAAAATCTGAATTTGACTTTTTGATATGTTATAACCCTCAAATCCATATTTCTTCCACAGAAGCAATTAAAAAATATATAGATATATAATATGTGATAATCAATTAATAAATTCATATGTAAGAGTTAATACAGTTAGGCTTGAACATTACTTTGAAAAAAAAGATAAACATATCACTTATTTTGAGCCTATAAATACTGTTCAATAATAGCAAAGAAAAAGGAAAAAAAAAGAGAAAAATATACATAAGGTATATATATGTATATATACCTTAACTCACTATAATAGTCTCTCAAATTCACTTCAGGCTTGTTTTTAATCAAATTGATTACTAGTTTCTCATTGAGTCTCCTGACCCCCAAAACTTTTAGTTCCTGGCAAGCAGCAAAAAAAGTATGACATGGCCAAATTCACTGTTATGCAGTCCTTACTTGTTAAGTTCTAAGACGCTCACATGCTCAGGTGTCCTTAATATTAAATGCTTTGGTATTGATAGTTAAGACATCTCAAAACATACAGCCTCAGATTTCCTTACTTCTGACCAGTCCAAAGCCACCCACTGAGGGGGACACGACTGGTTGTTGCAGGGCTCTTTTTCAATAGGCCGGTGTGTTAAACAACCACTGTAGTCCAGTGTCTCCTCCTCAGAAGGTCCAATCTTCCTGATGCAGAGTACTGCCCTTGTGCGCATCCCACCATCACAAGTCTTGCTACATTCCAACCAGTCCCCAATGAACCACCTGCAGCAAGAAGTGAAAGAAACACAGAAAAGCATTCCCTCAGTGCAGCCAGAGATTTCAGCAGAGTGAAGGCACTATATCAGTGGACTACCTCCTCTTCCCAGAAGAGCTAACATTTCAGTGTTTGTTGACGTGACAAATGACAAACAGAAGAACTGTTTCCATATACATAAGGAAAAGATAAACCACTGTTAGCTGCTTTCTAGAGTATAGTGCATGGGCTTTGCAACAGGCAAACAGGTTCAAACAAGCAATGCATTATGTGTTTTTAAACTTTTTCTCCATTTTTTAAATTAATTTCTAAAATGAGGATAACAATACCAATCATGAGATTTTCATGAGGATTAAGCAAGGTAACATATGAAGCTCCAAGACACATGCTGGTAAATGTTAAAAACTGGCTCCTCATGGGAGGGAGAGAGTCCTGATCCATCACATTAGCCAGTTTTGTGATATAGATACTTCATTATGGCCAAATTCAAGCAATCACCCTGAACATAACTAAGAGAAGATATGCTAGTCACAGGGTCTCAGGAGCTTCTACCAACATCTGACACACAACAAACAAGACATAGAAGCCATTTTTATTATTATATTGAGAGAGGTTCTCCCTCAATTGAGTGTTTGGTGATAAAACCACCCTGCAGGAGCAAGGGATTTGTTTCCTGATTCCCAGAAATGTGCATCATGCTCTGCATAAGACACAAGTCTTTACTGTCCTTCTAGGGGCAGAGATGGCCCAGGTGTCCATTCAGAAGACATGGGAGTGCTGAAGACTCTGCAGTAGGAGTAGAGTCCTGAGCTAGGTCTGTGAAAACATGGAGATCCCTTGCTTTGACCTCCTTTACTCCTAAAAACAGCTTCTACAGAGCTAATGTGGGAAGAAACAGAAATGTCTCAATAAAAGGACATATCTTATATTTGTAGGTATACCATGCCTAAAGTCATCAATGAACTCCCATATACGCAATTTCAGGTGTCTGTTTGTGTCTGTGTCATATTTCTGCATGACTCACTCTTTGGGCACATTAATTGGTCCAAGGGTACTAACCACAATCCCAACCAAACCAAGAAGAATTCAGCTTTAGAATTTTTACATCTAAACGTAAGCAAAAGGAATACTTTCCTTTCTGGTCAGAAGGGTATATAAGGATATAAGAGCTGATGATGGCCATGTCCCTGTTAAGTGGAATTAACTGATCTGAAAGAATGCAGAGGAGGAGCTAGAGTCTTCAAAGTATTTGAGTGCTTGATTCCAGCCATTCCTGAAGCTAGGTCCACTTTTATATTTCCCTCGGCTTTGTTAATATAAACCAATAAATTCTCTTCAGTGTGGAAGCTAGAGTCCTGACTGATACACTATTGTATTTAATGCCATGAATATATGCTGAATGCCTACTATGCTCAAGGCACTGTGCTTTGTTTTATAGAAGAAAGTAAGACATTGTGTTAGGAAAACAGTTTTCCAAAATCATGATAAGTGCAATGATGGAGCTAGAACTAGATCCCGCATCCACTGTTATCCGCTGAATTTCACTTTCAACAACGCAACATTTCTAACAAATAGTAGAATCTAAACCACAAACATGAGGTCAAAAGACATTTTCTTCAATCCATGCTTATAAATCATGCATACATGCTAAATGGAGACGCTCACGCTCTTGGGTAGGAGACTAACCAGAGAGAAGAGTATAAAAGTTAAGAACAAATGTCACCTCTTTCCGTGAGCTTAATTCAGTTGTGCCAGTTTTGTATGTGGAAGATAATACCTTAGTGAAGTCAGAGTACTAGTGTCCTAAATTTGAGCCTGCTGCTGCTGCTAAGTCACTTCAGTCGTGTCCGACTCAGCCAAATAAGCCACAATGGCCTTTGTTCATTATTATTTTTATTATCTTTACTGACAGAGGGAAACCAGCATTTCGAAATATAATTAATCAGTTTCCCAAACTTAAAATATATTTTGTAAAAAATTTATAATTTTTCAATCTAAAATTTACTTAAAGAGTGACAATTTAATCTGGAATTTTAGAAAACTGACATCAATATCTTTTTTCTAAGTCACTTTCCAGAAGAGATTTAAAGTGATTTTCATATTCTTTCCGTTTTGTTTTCCACAGATTAATAGGATCCTAAGTTGTTAGTACCATTTTTGGTAAAGAGGAAAATGTGTACTGAGAATAATAACTTGCATGCCAGCCATAGTGAAACTCTGATTCAATTCGAAACAATGATTTCATCACCAAGATTAGGGGATAAAACAGTAATGTGTATAACTCAGCCACAAAAAGTTCAGTCATACCACCTCCAGCCATGATCTCATTAGGTCTCATAATGTAAGAGGGATGGAGACCTTCAAATTAAACACAGGTGCCCAGAGTAACAGCAATGATTCAGGAGGTGTTGCTGTGATTTTTGCTCACAAGGCCAGGGCCACCTCTGCCTTTTTATTCTTCATCCTCTCTTTTATTGCCAACCATCTCTTAGCCTAGATGTATCACTCTAGCATTTAACTCAAAATGTATGAAGTAAAAACATTATCTACCCTCCTAATTTCCCTTCTGACTTTAACTTTGATTTCAGGCTTCACACTCAGTCCCTCCCTGTTGTATCTTTATTGCTCAGCAAATCATCCCTTCCCATGTCTCTCTAAAGGATTAAATCACCATCCAGATATTTAAGCAGTTTTGCAATTTTACCACTGTATCTACTAGTCCCAGTTTCACCACTCTTCTGTCCAGTTTAAGACAGACTGCTTCCTCATCATTTTCCATGTATTTGACCCTCTGACGACATTCTCCCTATTTCTCTTTTTTCATTCTCTAGATTCAGTGGTAAAATACAAGCATGAAAATTCTCAGAGATTATCAGCTGCTGAATCATTATAATCTGCATAATACTGGGGCTATTCCTTTTCGAGCTGAAGAACCTATAATAAAATTGTCTTCATTCTCACCAGGATGAAGAAGCTGTACAGTTAGTAGGATTTATTTTTGAGTGTCTGAAATAAGAGTGGCTTGATATAGCCTGTGTAATCCAATCTACAGTATCTGTACATTAAGAGGACAAACAATAATACTGGAGGAAGGGAGTGAGATGATGGGAGTTGACTTCTAGGATCCCTCCCAGGTCTGATATTTTGGAGTTTTATACAGGAATTTGATGATCTCTTCCTAAACTTAGAGTATGGTTGTACATGGGAGTGATGTGCAATGACTCAAAATAAAAAGATACTATTAAGAAAACCTTGCCCCTGGGTAAAAATCTCTCTCCAGTGTGACTCCTTTTGATTATAACTCTTATCATACTTAACATATTTTGCCTTGTACTATAGTTATTTTTATAGGGCTTCCCTGGTGGCTCGATAAGGAATCTGCCTGCAATGCTAAAGACCTGGGTTTGATTACTGGGTTGGGAAGGTCCCCCGGAGGAAGGCATGGCAACCCATGCCAGTATTCCTGCCTGGAAAATCCCCATGGACAGGGGAGCCTGGCAGGCTACAGTACATGGGGTTGTAAAGAGTCAGACAGGACTAAGCACAGTACAGCACCATGTACTGTATTCTATTGCTTTCACCTCTCTGATTTTCACCAATTTAAAAATGAAAGTTACATACAGGAATTATATTCAGTATTTAAAGATTCTTCACATGAGGTCATATACAGAAATCTTTTTGCTATTAAAAGACAGCATGGTAAAAACTGAATGCTTGGCCTTTCTCTGGATTCTAACTCAGCATTACTTCCTTTTCCTATGGTGAGGCACCAACTTCCTATCAGTCATGCTCTTTAACATCAACTCCTCCCTTTTCCTTTTCCTAATGATTTCTGCCTGTGTCATGAATCCCACTATTTTCATTCAAGGCCTTTAGAATTATTGTTTTTTTGTCTCTCTCCCTAGTCACCTGACCACCTTGACTGTTATTCTCATTCTCATAAGAGTTGCTCCTCTGACCACATTACTTTTTCCCAGCAAGACTTCCTTTGGCTTTTTGAAGTCTCTCAAATAAACATGATTATCAGTATTTCTTTATCAGTGCCTCTTTTGTCTATTCTTCCTAGTCCCTGTCATTTTCTTTATGTAATATAAGGACAAGTCTTATTGCCCTTTTTTCCAGTCTCTACTTATAAAGTCTCCAATATGACTAAAGGAGATTTAAAATATTTCATTATTTGAAAAGATAGTTTCTGATTAAAAAGTACCATTTAGGATTATAAATTAATGGTATCGGGAAAACAGTAATATCTGAAAATAAATATAGATCCTTTCCTCAAAGCAGGCAAATATATTTCAGATAGACTAGAGTTTGCATTAAAAAAAAAAAAACGACTTTGAAAGCATAAGCATAAACTGGGTAAGGCCTTCTTAACATTATACCAATGAAACAAATAAAAGTTAGATAGATAGTTTTCCTATATAATATTAAAAAAAAAGCTTTTATAAGTAAAACTAGATCATAACAAACTATAAAAAAATATTTCCAAAAGAGTTAAAAATCTTAATTTATTAAGACTTCATACAAAACAATAACATAATGATAAGCACTTTGATAGAAAAATGGCACAGGCCATGAAGAGAAAAAAACAAAAAAGAAATGACCACTGAACATAATTTTTAAATGTTTAGCTGCATCAGCAATTCTAGAAGTACAAAAAATAAAACAGCAATTAGATATCAAGGGTTTTTTTTCCCCCTTTAAATAGTTAAAGATTGTTTTAAAAAAAAGAGTATCAACTGTTGTTCAGGTTAGGGAAAAAACAGTCTTATGTACATACTATCAATGAGAATACACTTTTATACATTCTTTCTAGAGAATAATCTGACAATGTGTCCCAGAGGGTTAAACAAAATTCCGTTTACACTAGAAATTTTAGAAGCAAAAATGATTAATGCTGTGGAATAGAAAGGGATCAAAAGCTAGGGCCCAGAGAAAATTGTTCTACAGTGGAAAGTCAATTCAAATAAACATGACCTATCTACTAAATGTTGTAGATGGTGTTTAATGTTCAGAACAACATAATGTTCAATATGCTGAGAACTGACTACAAGACATCATAAATAACTGTTGTTTAGTTGCTAAGTTGTGTCTGACCCTTTTGCAACCCCATGGACTGTATGTAGCCTGCCAGAGTCCTCTGTCCATAGGATTTCTCAGGCAAGAATAGTAGAGTGGGTTGCCTCTTCTTTCTCCAGTGGATCTTCCCGATCCCTGGACTGAACCCACATTTCCTGGATTGGCAGGTGTATTTTTTTTACTACTGAGCCACCAAGGAAGTCCAAATAATATAATAACACTTTGTTACAAACATGTGCTGATGTAGACACTGAAAAAGATGAAAAATATTAACCATGATCTTACAAGAATTATTGTGTTTTTAAAATTTTCTTCTATTTATCTGTATTTAAGAAATTTTATGCTTTAATATGTATTGAAAAAACCAAACACGATTGTCACATTGTCATCTGAAAAAACTTCTTTCTCCCACACTCATTTAAAGTCTTTTTGAATTCAGTAGTCTTTCAGTGAGCCTTATCTCTATAATACCAATGTAATGGGAATCTTATAACATATGATAACCATTCTGGATAGTTTATTAAGATTTGCTTATTCATTTTGTATTGGGGTATAAAAAAATAAAAGTTAAATTTAAAAATTCCTTTTTCATAGCCTGAATTCAAAGAAATAAGGAAGAAATTAAAAAGGAACTAACAAGAAAAACTACACTAATAAAGAATATTTTAAATATGTATATTAGCTCTTTTTCAACAAAGAAAACTGATTTTTCTTTTTCAAATTCCATTCTCTTACCTCCAAACAACAAAAAAGTTAAGAAGTAACTTTTTATTTCAGAACTACAAAAGAAAGGGAAATACAAAACAATTTTAATTGTTTAGGTTGATTCCAATATGTCAATTATCCTTAAAGTGTTAAAGAAAGACTCCAATGTAATATACAAGCATGTAATATATGGGATGAAATGACCAACCACTGAAATCTCAAAGAATGCTTGAATAGCATGCATCTGAACTTAAATGAAAAAGCTGAGGCCCAAATAGAACAAGTGTGACCATGCCCATTCAAATGCCTTAAATGGCTGATCATGATAAACATAATACTTAAAAGTATTCAGTGCTGGGGAAGTAACTAGGATGAGGCTCACAATTATATGGAAATACACTTAGGTCTTTAGAAATGTCAAAAAACAGCTTGTGCATTTTGAGCATCACTTTGTTTTATATAGCTTTTCAGCTTCTGTTGAGACAAATTTACAAAAATAATTAGCAGAAGAAAGGAAAATAAAAAAATAATTAAATATCTTGTCTTTGTAATACATACCAGGTTGTATTTCTATACTTTCCCATGTCTGGATTTTAAGGTGTTAGTTACATAGTGATCACATTTGAAAAAGAAGAGACATGAAGTTTCAAAAGTCTTAGAATAAAAACTTCTATCACTCTAGATTCTGTGTGCTCCTCATTTGGCAGCCACTAAACTTTTCCAGAGACTAGGGGTTGTGTATTTCCCGTAAAGACTGAAACATTCAGGCAGATACTGACTTTGGATATTGAAAATTCAGAAGGTATTATTATTTTGGAACAAATATATCTTGATTTAACCATATTTTGTTGATGTTGTTTAGTCGCTTGGTCACGTCTGAGTCTTTGCAACCCCATGGACTGCAGCACGTCAGGCTTCGATGTCCTTCTTCGGGAGCTTGCTCAAACTAACGTCCATTGAATTAGTGATGCCATCCAACCATCTTGTCCTCTGTCATCCCCTGCTCCTCCTGCCTTTGATCTTTCCCAGCATCAGGGTCTTTTCTAAAGAGTTGGCTCTTCACATCAGGTGGTCAAAGAATTGGAGTTTCAGCTTTAGCATCAGTCCTTCCAATGAATATTCAGGACCGTCTCCTTTAGGACTGACTGGCTTGATCTCCTTGAAGTCCAAGAGACTCTCAAGAGTCTTTTCCAACACCACAGTTCAAAAACATCAATTCTTTGGTGCTCAGCCTTCTTTATGGTCCATACATGACTACTGGAAAAACCATAGCTCTGACTAAATGGTCCTTTGTTGGCAGAGCAATGTTTCTGCTTTTTAATATGCTGTTCAGTTTTGTCATACCTTTTCTTCCAAGGAGCAAGTGCCTTTTAATTTTGTGACTGTCATCACCATCTACAGTGATTTTGGAGCCCAAGAAAATAAAGTCTGTCACTGTTTCCATTATTTCTCCATCTATTTACCATGAAGTGATGGGACTAGATGTGATGATCTTCATTTTTTGAATGTTGAGTTTGTTTCTTTGTTTGTTTTTTTAAAAATGAGCAATGTGTAGTGTTCTTAAAAACAGATTTTATTTATTTAAAAAATTTTCTATGTATTATGTCATGCTGCTGCTGCTAAGTTGCTTCAGTCGTGTCTGACTCTTAGTGGCCCCATGGACTGCAGCCCACCAGGCTCCTCCGTCCATGCGATTTTCCTGGCAAGAGTACTGGAGTGGGGTGCCATTGCCTTCTCCGGTATTATGTCATAGGTATGGCAAAAACCATGACATGTATGTCATGTCAATGTATGGTAAAACCCACTACACTATTGTAAAGTAACTAGCCTCCAAATAAAATAAATAAATTAATTTAAAAAATAAAAACATATAAATGAAAAAAATTAAAATTAAATTAAAAATAAATAAAATAGGAAATAACATAGAGAAAGACTGAATGTTGAGTTTCAAGCCAGCTTTTTCACTCTCCTCTTTCACCTTCATCAAGAGGCTCTTTAGCTCTTCTTTGCTTTCTGTCTATGCCATAGACTTTTTTTTAAACCATATTCAGCTCAGTTCAGCTCAGTCGCTCAGTTGTGTCTGACTCTTTGAGACCCCATGAATTGCAGCACGCCAGGCCTCCCTGTCCATCACCAATTCCCAGAGTTCACTCAAACCACGTCCATTGAGTTGGCTATGCCATCCAGCCATCTCATCCTCCGTCGTCCCCTTCTCCTCCTGCCCCTAATCCCTCTCAGCATCATGGTCTTTTCCAATGAGTCATCTCTTCGCATGAGGTGGCCAAAGTACTGGAGTTTCAGCTTTAGCATCAGTCCTTCCAATGAACACCCAGGGCTGATCTCCTTTAGGATGGACTGGTTGGACCTCCTTGCAGTCCAAGGGACTCTCAAGGGACCAGAATTCTTTATCCATTTTAAGTTTCAGATTTTTGTGACTCTTACTCTTAGAGAAAGAATTACTTTGTTATATAATTTCCCTCCCCAGTTCTAGAGAGCCTGGAATACATAAATTCTTTTGCCTACTTTCTGTTTTTTCAAATCAATTTCATGTTGGGAATAATTAGCTAACCTTGGGATAATGGTTACTCTGATTTCTCAAACAAGAATGAAATGCCTTCCATATATGTTCTGTCTTCCATACATGATAAGGATTAAATCATCATCTTTGTCTTTTTGCACATAATTATTGCCTTTTGCTCAATCAAAAAGCCTTTCTTTCATATTATAGAGTGTGGCCACTGACAGCGCGTCTCATATTTTTGAATTTTTTAAAAGTCATCATTAAGATGGATGGGCTCTCTTCTGCCTCCCTTTATAGTGAGTTGTAACTGCTACATTAATCAATGGAAAGGGACTGATGTATACTTCTATGCCTATGCTCAACACTTAGAAGACAAGATGCCTTAGGATGACAGAATTTAAAACCAGGTCAGCAAATTAAAGCACTGCTAGTCCATTACAGAATATTTCTAAACAACTAAAAAAGTCTTTAAGCCTTTAAGATAAATATCTGGAAAAGACAGGACTGCATGCCAATCTTTTATAGTTTATTGAATCTAAGATATCATTACTTTATATACCATTAAACAAAAACAATGTTGATTATTATTGTAAGACACCATCAATTGCAAAGTGAATCTAATTTCAGAGATGTTAAAATGCAAAAGATATGTGCTTTAGAATTAAGGAAATATGACAACTACCAGCACTATGTCAGGATTAATCTACTGAAGTTCCTGCTCTAAAGGGGTTACTTACTAAATTTTGTGAATAAATAGGAATCAAAATCCTACCCTCTGTGATGTTTTACTTGATTTTTTTAGCTTAATTTATTAATATCATATGAATGTATGTTTCCAGATAAGAATATCTAATGTTTTTCTCTGTGCACTTGAAAATATTTCTCACTTCTTTCTCTTACTTACTCAGGTGGGCAGGGCTCAGTGTTGCAGGTTCTTTGATTTTCAGGTGGCTTACTATCAGGGTCACAGTAATTGTTCTGGACAATGGAGTTGTCATCCAACCTTTTACAGACCACCTCCTGTCTTTGGACACCTTGAGAAAAGGAGGACATCATTAATTGAAGAGTAGTTTACCTTCCAGTAAGTTAGGTATGCATAGCTTTCCTCTGTCGGGAATCAACCTCACTGGATCGATGCTGTCTTATCTGTTCCAGAATACTTGACTGCTTCTCTAAAAAGGAGAGAAGTCTTGGTCATTATATTGCAAACTTAGGCAAAATCACTGTTCTCATATTTAGAAACATAACTTTTCAAGTTCAGAAAAGAAACTATTGGTAATTTTAAACAATTGGTATATCCATATGTATATTCTTCTTCATGCTTTCCTTTAAAAAAAGAAACTTTATTTTCCCAAAATATAATCAGATAAAGTATATGAATATACATTTCAATGCAAAACAATGGTTATAGGTCTATTTAAAAACAAAACATTAGGGACAAATCTACATTTTAATATTTTGTAGGAAAAATCCAATCAATTTAGTCTTTGTTAGGAACACATAACATTCACACATTTCATTTTTCTCCCTTCCATTTAAAAAAGGTTTATTTCTCTGAAAGTCCACAAAGTCTAGAATTTAAAGACAGCAGTGAGCCTCTTTGAACTGCAACCCATTAAGTAATCTGTTTGCTTTTGTAGAGTTGGCCCTGTTGATCACACCATCGTCAAACAGATATATACATATTCCATCAAATATTAACTTACAGAATACTTTTCATCCTTAAATATTGGTCTATATAACTTGTTTGCCATAGCTAAAAATATTCTCATAAAAGTTGTAAAATTCTAAATATGTTTATTATTTTTGGCAAAGATATCCACCACAACTTGCTCACATTTCACAAAATACAAGGACACACACAAACACACTCTTATTTGTAAGCATGCTCGGAAATAGACTTTGTGCAGATTCATTTTCTCTTCAGTGGGGAAGAATCAAAAGAAGCAAAGATAAGGTTTATCAAAGTCTCAGAGAAAAGTCAATCTATAAGACAATGCTAAATATTTCAGATCTTATGGGGGTAGTAGCTTACTCCCAGAACTAAAAATAAAAGCACAAACTAAGCTACCTTTGCTAACCACCCACCTCATTTCTATAACCAAGTAGGCTAAATTACCCACAACCAGTTGTAAAAGCAGCATTAGCAGTATCCAGGAAACTACAGCTTCATACCAGGCTAAACCTACACAAACCTTCAGTTTTTTTCTCAGTTGCTTCTACAGTGCTCTAAAGAAAAGAGTTTGATCCCAGATTAGAGAAATCAGTGTGAAACAGGACCATTCATTGAAGGAAACTGTCACCTAAAGAGGTATGCACTAAATCCTTCCTCAAGCATGCATGAGACTTCTGCACATGGGAGTGCCACAGCTATCAGGCTTTGCACACTTTTAACTAAGCCCTTTGAATTTGAAGATAGGAAATCTATTTCCCTGATAGGGAAAACCATTAAGTCCCATAGTCTCCATAATGGTGGTGAGCAGTTGAAGAAGATGTATTTGATTACTAGCAGTGGTTCTTACTAATCATCTTCAACAAGTTTCTTGGTTTTCCTAAATTTAGAGCTTTAAAGCACAGCCAAACAACTTACTGGCAAAGTGTCTCAGAGTATGTGTTGTATTCATTCCTTCCCAACCCATTGAATAGGCCAAACATCTCAGTTTATGCAACAACAGTTTGGAATTTTTTTACTATTAAACTTAAGATTTTTGAGGGAAGAATGATTCACATCAGGCATATCTTTGACCCATTCACAGATGTTCCACAATATTTACCAGATAGTTCCTCATTGTGTCATCCCAGTGGGCAGATAACTAAGTCCATGTGATTCACCTAGACAAAAATCTCTATTATTAGTCATCGGATTCAACTACCAAATGCCACAATGGCTCAGAATATATATCCGCCCGACTTCAATACTTTGTTCCTATCAGGAAGAGTAGGGAATTGTTTTTATAGGTTAGTATGGTTATTTTTAAAAAGTCATTCAAATATGATTATACTTGAAGTGGGGAAACTCAAAATATCCACTTATACAAAGGACTTACAACTTTAACTAACTTTTATAAATATGTTTAATAATTAAAAAAAATACGATTATACTTGCAATAAGAAAGTTGTCATTCAATCTAGTATTCTTGGGTGTTTTTCAGAAAAGCATAAGCTTTTAATTTTAATTTAATTTTATGTTTATTGAGGGAGGATAAACATTTTCAACACTACAAAATGGGACTGATATTGCTTGATATCAGTGGCAGAAATATCAATTCAGTTTCTACAGGTTAAGATAAAATTCTACTTCCTTAAAAAATCTTAGAAATGTTGTTTGGTTATAATGATATTAGTTTTTAAAAGTAGCCTTAATTATAAAAGAAAGACCTCTGCAATGTGAATCACAGATGAGATACTAGTTATTAGAGGTAAGATTTACACTTGATTTTAAGATAAATTCTATCCACGTATGATCTTGAAACAAATTCAGCTACATAACATTAATTGTCAGAAATTTGGAAAATACACAAAACCAGAAAGAGCAAAATAAAAATTATCCACAATCTCATCTTTGCTTTGGATCTTTATTTTTAAGGCAATTTTATTCTTTGGTGGGATCCAATAATTAAAATTAATAGTACACAAACTAAAAGTGCCAGCTAAACATGGTTAGTGGGTCATTCATTCTTTCACTCATCCATTCATTCATTCAACAGAGAATAATTACTGAATACAAGGCACTGTACTTCTTATGCGATACTGAGCTAAGTGTGAAGAATTACAAATTGACTTAATTTCCTCATGTCTAGTTTCTTAACAACTAGAATTTAGGATATTTAGGGGTGCATTTCAGTTTTATAATTTCAGAATGCTATTTTTTATGAAGCAAAAATTAAAGTTCTTGAATAAGCAGCTGAAATAGCTATATTTTACAAAGACACATTTTCCTTGCATTCATCTTTTAATAATTTTCTTCTAAAATGTCACATTAGATAGTGTGGTATTTCACACTCAAGAACTGACTATACCAGTAATTTATTCCAAATCTTCCTAAAATGCTGAACTATCTTCCTTCAACAGCACAAATCTTCCAATTTATACCCCCCACACTTGGTAGGTTTACAGATATTTTTTTCTTTTTAAGTCAGTAGCAACAGAGTTGCTGACAATTAAGGCAATGCACTTAATTGAATGGATTTTTCAACACATACTTATGGATTAAGGAAAATGCAGCTTTTAGCATTAGAAAATTTAAATCAACTGGAAATAATCTAAATTAAGTCAACAAGAGAAATGATTGAGTTTAGAATCTTTTTATATGATTAACCCTCTTGTACATAGCTTCTTTTAAAGTAATCTGTAAAACATTGCTAAGAAATTGATTTAAACCTTTTTGGGAATAATTACATCCAGTTACACAAAACCACTATGCTTTCAAATCTAAAGACATATAGTTTATAACCCAAAACATAAAATATCTGTATGACCAGTCAGTATATGCCTAATCAAAAATAAAATTCTGTGGTTTAGTGCCCATATCCCCTGGAGATATGCAGATGTTCAGCAGAATTTAATTGGTCAGACTTACAACTGCACTAATATTTTGTTCTTAAACACCTGAAGTTACAGGCATGCAAATTCTATACCTAATTCTGTTTTTAAATGCAATTCCTCTTCCTCGTTTAAAAAAAAAAAAAAACTTTGCTGCTTTCAGATTACAAAATTTAAGTACAAAGATATCACTACCAATATACATTTACTCTAAACTCTCTCAAGTGAGTGCATCCTGTTTAGAGTCTTTTGTTTATCATTTTGATTAGTAGTAGTAGTAGTAGTGTTAGTTGCTCAGTCGTGTCCGACTCTGCAATTCCACAGATGGTAGCCCTCCAGGCTCCTCTGTTCATTCTCCAAGCAAGAATACTGGAGTGGATTGCCATTCCCTTCGCCAGAGGATCTTCCTGACCCAGGAATCAAATCTGGGTGTCTTACACTGCAGGAAGATTCTTTACCATTTGAGCTACAGGGCAGCAAACATGCTTCTTAACACAGAAACATAACCTTTATTTTTAGCTTGGAAGCTTAAATTTGACAGATCTTTTATTTCATTTCTGCCAATAGTTAAAGGTTACAGATGATCTACTTGCCCATCAAAAGTTATGTTGTCCAATAGGAGGAAGGAGTACACAGCTTGAATCACTGCTCAAGATACACATGAAGAAATGGCATTTAGTATTTTGAAACAGCAATATACCATAGGAAAATGAGCAAGAAGTCCTGGATGGAATCCTTCATCTTCTGTGCTTATTCTAGGAAATGGTGATGGTTCACGAATATAGGGTCTTCTGCTCAGCAGTTGCAGTCGTAGGGCCAACCCTGAGTGAAGACTTTAGAGAACTTTCCTCCTTTTCATTTCTTGTATCCTTTTCAGTCCCTCTTCTATTCCTCTTATAAACTGCTCAGAGTTCTCACATCCCATCTCTCTTTTTTCAGATAATTAAATCACTTTATAGATACATGTGTAAAAATATTTAGCAATTTATTGCTTTTCTCTGGGCATTTTTTTCAAATGCCATGATCAACAAACTAAGATCTTGGCATCTGGTCCCATCACTTCAAGGCAAATAGACAGGGAAACAATGGCTATAGTGGCAGACTTTATTTTCTTGGGCTCCAAAATCACTGTAGATGGTGAGGCAGCCATGAAATTAAAAGACGCTTGCTCCTTGAAAGGAAAGCTATGACCAACCTAGACAGCATATTAAAAAGCAGAGACATTACTTTGCTGACAAAGATCTGTCTAGTCAAAGCTATGGTTTTTTCAGTAGTAACGTATGGATGTGAGAGTTAGACCATAAAGAAAGCTGAGCGCAAAGAATTGATATTTTTGAACTGTGGTGTTGGAGGAGACTCTTGAGAGTCCCTTGGACTGCAAGATCAAACCAGTCAATCCTAAAGGAAATCAATCCCGAATATTCATTGGAAGGACTGATGATGAAGCTGAAGCTCCAATCCTTTGGCTACCTGATGTGAAGAACTGATTCATTGGAAAGACCCTGATGCTGGGAAAGATTGAAGGCAGGGGAGAAGGGGATGACAGAGGATGAGATGGTTGGATGGCATCGCCGACCCGATGGACATGAGTTTGAGCAAGCTCTGGGAGTTGGTGATGGACAGGGAACCCTGGTGTGCTGCAGTCCATGGGGTTGCAAAGAGTCAGACACAACTGAGCTACCGAACTGAACTGAATCTTTAGTGCAGATAGCATCCAGAGAGCAACAAGTGCCAGGGGGAAAAAAAAAATGTCTCTCTGCTCTGCCTTTCATGGCTGGAATCTGGCTGCTGTGCTGTGATTATTGGCCAGACATAAGCATTTGTAGGGCAGAGCAAAGCCCATCTGCCTTGGATCTAACAGCTGGCATCAGGGTACCAATCAGCTCCACCCAATTACTTCCTTCTTCTGAAAAGACTTGTGCTAGTTTTTTATCTTCCAAAGGTTTCTTTTCTCTCTTTCCAGCGTCTTCCCTTCTGTCTTGAGGAAAATTAAACATCCTAAGAAAGCAGGATTAAGAAAAGGAAAATGAGGCACTAAAAACATTTATTTTTCTACAGCAACTGTGTTTAGTGATGGTTAGATAAGGTGGAGCATACAAATATTGTGTTTATTAGAAATCACATTATCCTTAGAGGGAATTCCTACTGCTCATTACAAATTAACAGTAATCTTTTCCATGGAAAGAATCTAACTTAACTCATTGAATTCCTACTAAGTCTAAGTCATAGATTTTCTATTATAAGGGGGAAAATGAGTGAGACAGACTTGACTTCAATGAGATTACATTAATAATGAAGGGAGAGGATATGGCAATTACTATTATATTATGGAAGCTACCTTATCTAATAAGATCATGCCTTTTCAGACCTAATATTGTTAATTTTATAGTCCTCTCATTTTGTTAAGTTGCTGTCTGATTCCTTCTTCTTTGATATTCGTGGATCTTAAGAATTCTCATAGCCATATATCTATGGGGTTATCTCCTTTCACTTTATCTTTTTATGATATTTTTTTCTCAGTCCAATTTCTGCCATGTTTAGTTACCACCTCTTTTTGAGTTCTAGCAGTGTAGGTAAATGATCTAAGGCAAGTTTTTATTCTCCTTTGTATAATGAGATTAAAAAATTAAATGATTTCTAATGTTTCTTTCAGATCCAAAATTCTATGAAAGCTGGTTTTTCTTTTTTTCCCCCACAATTCAATTTTCCATTTTTTCCCCTTCTATGTCTGCTTTCCCCCTGTATTTGACAGAATATGAGTCTGGAGAACAGCGTTTGATAGATTCCATTTGCTTTTGAGTTGTTTAAATGTCTCAGTTCTTAGCAGTGTGAGGTATGTATCAAAGGAGTCAGACATGTCAAGAGGCAGAACACTAAAAATAAAAGACTATGAGAGGCAAGTTCCCTAATTTTAACTCATATTACACTAAAAGGTATTTCCATGAACTTTAGTAGGAGTTTATTGTTTTGGGTATTTCATTAAAAATCTTAGAGGAATGATGCTGGAGTATAAGATGATTTTGAGCTTCTTTTACTTATTACCAAATAAAAAAGCTTTCCTTTAATTATATGTAAAATCCTTTTCTTGGAACCAAAGAGCAAATATTTCAGATTTAAATTATAACAAGGACACAATCATAAACAAGCTGTTCATTTAAAACTAAAATTTTAATTTTGTTTACATAAAAAAATGGGAGTAGTAATATCATAAAATCCTATAGAATTGTGATAATGGTTATCACTATAAGAAGCTTTATTTTTTTCCAAAAGTATTTTATGTATAATACCTTGTAAACATGCACGATATTATGACTGTCAAAAATGAGATTTGGGACAAAATTTCTGTGAAGTGAAACATGACCTGTGATATATAGATCATTAATACAAAAGGAATGCATTTAAACATTGCTTTCAGCCCTACCCAAGTTTTTCAGTGAGTAAATATATATGCAGGCCCTATTTAGGTTAAGGAAGAACACAATCTCTAAAGCAACAGAAACAAAATGAAAGAGGAAGGAAAACAGCATTAGGAGGAATATTTTAGGTTAGCAGAGATTTCTTTCCCTCAGTTATAAATCTTAACATTAGAGAAAACGCAAGCCACAGTATGCAAGGGTAAACAGTAAAAAATGTCAGATTCTCAAACTAAACTTGCATATGCAAGATTTTTTACAAGAAGTTAGAAAGCTTAAATTATATTGAAAATACAGAGTAGAATTCAAAGAATTTTTTAGAATGTATATTCCATAGAGGAAGCCATATAAGGAAAACGATAAATAGAAATAGAGAAATAAAAGAAAAAACATATTAGCTTTCAGAAGTGTGAATCAGCCAAGAGTATGAGTTTACTTAGCGGAATACTCCTGGGAAGGGCATGTTACATGAGAACTGAGCTAAGTGCAGTCGATGGCTACATTTGTTGCTCATTTGCTCAGTGATGTCCAGCTCTCTGCAACCCCATGGACTGCATGGAGCACACTAGGCTTCCCTGTCCATCACCAACTCCTGGAGCTTGCTGAAACTCATGTTCATCAAGTTGGTGAGGCCATCCAAAAATCTTGTTCTCTGTCGTCCCCTTCTCCCTCTGCTTCAGTCTTTCCCAGCATTAGGGTATTTTCCAATGAGTAGGCTCTTTGCATCAGGTGGCCTAAGTATTGGAGCTTCAGCCTCAGCATCAGTCCCTCCAGTGAATATTCAGGATTGATTTCCTTTAGGGTTGACTTGTTTGATCTCCTTGCAGTCCAAGGGACTCTCAAGAGTCTTCTCCAACACCACAGTTAAACAGCATTGATTCTTCAGTGCTCAGCCTTCTTTATGGTCCAACTCACATCCATACATGACTAACAGAAAAAGCATAGCTTTGACTAGATGGACCTTTGTCGGCAAAGTGATGTCTCTGCTTTCTAATATGCTGTCTAGGCTTGTCATAGCTTTTCTTCCAAGGAGCAAGCATCTTTTAATTTCATGGCTGCAGTTACCATCTACAGTGATTTTGGAGCCCAAGAAAATAAAGTCTGTCACTATTTCCATTGTTTCCCCATCTATTTGCCATGAAGTGATGAGGCTGAATGCCATGATCTTCATTTTCTGAATGCTGAGTTTTAAGCCAGCTTTTTCACTCTCCTCTAGATAGCATAGGCTTTTAGGAGCTGTGATGTTCACAAGAGCCCTGCTATGAGCCTGATATAACTAACCCCATATGTTTAAGTGTACTCTTCCTTCTCAACATTGAAAATTAATTGAAAGAAGAGGATGATGAGAAAGAATGACTAGGGGAATGCCACAGTCAATACAATGACAGATTATTGTCTAGTCTAACAAATATTTTATTTTTCAAAGAGCAAAGCGAAAATTAGGGAATAACGAACAAATCTCATACAAATCTTTAATTCCTTGTAAACTCAAGTTACTTTTGTACAAAGGCCTTGTGTCATTAAAAGTATCACAGTGATCTGCTTTATGTCTAAGTTTGGTATATAAAGGAACCAAAAGTAACAGGACCCTCATAGTTTCAAACAGAACACAATACAACCTTAAACAGAAAATATCTTTTATAGGGAATTTTTCCTAAAAACTAATTATATAACTATATTTCTTCAAAGGGAAAGAAATGACAATGACTAATAGGTTTTTAATTATTCAAACTAAAATTCCCATCTCTTATCTTTTACTTAACTCTGAAAGTAACTTATGGATGGTAATTTCTAAATCCAGGGGAAGAAAACAATTATGTGACTTATTAATGTCTTTCACACTTCATTCCAATGAAGTCTATCTTGAAACTCGAAAAATAATTGAATTTTGTTTTCCTCTGTTTCGTTTTAGGACCCCATCCACTTTGAGTTTGTTTCCAAGTTACAGTGTATGTGTCATTGCTGCTGCTGCTACTGTTGCTAAGTGGCTTCAGTTGTGTCTGACTCTGTGGGACCCCATAGACAGCAGCCCGCCAGGCTCTGCCGTCCCTGGGATTCTCCAGGCAAGAACACTGGTGTGGGTTGCCATTTCCTTCTCCAATTATTTACTAGGTCTATAAAAGTCAAGTCTCAAAATCCTTTTTTGTATGAAGCATATTCTGTTAGTTCACTAATAATGTCAAATGACCATTATTAGTGATGTTAAATATCTTAGGTATATTGAACATCACTAACAGAATCAGCAAAGAAATTAAAAGGACATCTGTGAATATATAAAGCATTTGCCTCTGTTTTATCTAGTTCTTTGAGAGATGGTCTCTTTCAGCCAGATATTAGTACTGGCATAAGATTGCATTATATTTTTCTAATAATTACTTTTCAAAATTGTTATTTTAGAATGGATTTATTTTACTTTTAAGTGCACAATTATGGTTGTGTTGCATCATTCTTGAAAACAATAAAATATGTAACATTAAGTGCTTCTATAGAAACAAGGTAGAAATATCTAACTTTCTAAGGGGACCAGGTAATCTGCATGAAAGATTCACTAAAGCAGTCTGAAAAGTCTATTATTAGTAAAAAGAATAGTGTATATTATACATAAACTTGTTAGGTAGTAAATTGCAAAGAAGAGTTTGCTATTGGGGCTCTTTCAAATACATAGTTTTTTTTTTCTTTTCCCTTTCTTCCTTTTTTTTCTTTTGTTTTAATCACTTGAAACTGAACTAACAGAAACAGGAAGGAAACATATTCAAACAGGGCACATCAGAAGAAATAAATATAGATATGAAGGAGAAGTTTACATACTACTCAAAATCTCTAGTTTCTTAATGAAAGTGCATAAGAGTCTCCATTTTTAAACTCTGAACATCACTAAGACCCTGAATAAGGAGTTTTTATACATTTTTTCCTCTTATGAAATAAAATTCACCAACTACTGAAACGAAGTGAGGTGACTAATTTTTGTCCAACTTTACTGATGCTCATTTTAGTCTAAATCAAGAGTTCTCAAATTTTCTTGGTTTACAGCACCATTAGTGTCCCAGGAATTTTTTCACAGCTCTCCCAGGAAGAAAAAAAAATAAGAGTTTCACTTATTAAATAGTTAGGTCCAAACAACTCAAAAGTAATAATTTGTGTAGTGTATGACCCATGTCATTGTGTTTGCATTGAAAATGTACAATATTCAGTAGTGCCTCTGTGAGTGTGCTGTGGGGAACCACAGTGCGGTGTGAAAAATATGACCCTAAATCAGGAAAATACAAACTAGTAACTAGAAACTATGTAAAGCATCTTAAAAAGTAGAAACCAGTTCCAATACATACAAGAATCTAGGTGAGCCAGGTAAAACCACAGAGTAAAATAAAAATATCTGTCTTAGAAAGAGGAAAAACATAGAGTTTCTTTTTAAAATTTATATGTTATTCACACACACACACACACACACACACACACACACACACACGGCTTAAGATAATATCCAGGGAAGAAAAAGAATAACAAGTAAAATAGGCATCTATATAAAATTTAGGCATCAAATATATAATAAAATTAAACAGACTATGTAAATGTAAAAGAAAAACTGATAACATTTTAAATAGTCAAAGACAACTGATCAGAAACATTCCTTAAACACTCCATTGTATAAAAAATATCTGTGCTCTTTGATCATCAAACAAAATCAAAATTGTCTCTAAAAATAAATCTGTCTCCCTCTTCCAGTCCTCCATCTAAGCATAGCTTTAGCTTATCTTTTTCTTTTTTTCCCCTGAGCTGCTAAGTAATGAATGGCTAGCAGAGAGATGCCCTTGTCAGCAGAAAACTGACCAAACTGGTATATAATTTTTGTATTTCAATATAAAGAGAAAGAAAGAAAAGCCTAGAAAAAACAATTTGAAGAAAGTAATCAGAAGTGTCAACAGACCTGATTGCTGGACAAAGACTGTATATTTAGAGTATAAATGTAAAACTAATATATTAAAATACATATGTATTGCTGAACTTTCTTGGCACAACTAAAGCATCCTTAAGATTTCTTTTGTAACAGAACAGGTACAACAGTACAGCATCAACTCTGTTAACTGGTTTTGGAAAGTTTTGCTTTAAAGTCTTTGTTAGTTTCGCAGTCCTGTCCGACTCTTTGTGACCCACGGACTGTAGACCACTATGCTCCTCTGTCCATGGATTTCCCAGGCAAGAATACTGGAGCAGGTTGCCATTTCCTCCTCCAGGGGAACTACTTGACCCAGGGATCGAACCCGGGTCTCCAGCATTGCAAGCAGGGAAGCTTTAAAGTCTAAGGGTTGTATTAAATAAGAGGAGGACTTGGCGGGTGAGGTGTAAAGGGACTGGTTTGAATAGTGGGAAATGAGAGTACATCTAGAAAGATAGGGGAGGAGATTATCGTGAATACTGCTGCATTTTGCAAAAATTCATTCCCTAACAAAAACAACAATTTCCTAAAACAATAAAAGACCTTCTCTGATTAGAACTCTTAGTCACAAAGAAAAAAAATAAAGTTTGTTATCAGTTTTTCATAAATGTTAAAACAAGGGCCTTATATTCTGACTTGTGCATCTAAATTAAAGTTGGTTGAGTATATATATCACTCATTCATTTTAGCTCCCTAAGTACCACAGAAACTTGAAATGAGAAGAAAGGGTTTTGGAAAATCCATTTAGTATAATTTCCCTTGATCTTAGCCAAAAGGCCAAAATAAGATATTTAACACAATTTCAGTCAGTTTTAAAAGCATTATTTAGACGCTTATAAATGATTTACTAGGTAAAGAAGCAAGCATGTAAATAAACTACAATAAACTTTCTAAAGACAAGTCCAAGGACAATGACCACACTAAACAAAATTGCGAAATTAATTAGTATTCTACCACTCTTTTCATTCCCTTCTCTGATGCCTCTAGCTACTTTTCCACCCCAGATACTTATACCAAAAGCTCATTAACCTTTACATTCAACTAGTAACCAATTAAGAACAGAGATATGAGTAATGCTTTGAGAGGTGTTTGCATCTGAATGCAATTTGAAAACTAACTAAACCTTCAATCAGCCTCAAAGGCAGTACTTAACCATGGCTACACATTAGAGTTATCAACGGAGCTTTTAACAATATTCCTAAACAATTAGATAGGAATATCTGGGGGCAGGACCGAACTTCAAAGTTGTTTAAAGCTCCCTAAGTGATTCCAATGAACAGTCAAAGCTGAGAATCACTACTTTAGGAAAAACATTTGAAAAAAAGAAATTTCAAGCTGTAAAGGAGAAATTATTAGTGGGGAATATATCACGTTGCTCTACTGTTGTTTAGTCACTAAATCATGTCTGACTGTGACTCCACGGACTGTAGCAGCCAGGCTTTCCTGTCCTTCACTGTCTCCTGGAGTTTGCTCAAACTCATGTCCATTGAGTCAATGAGGCCATCCAACCATCTCATCCTCTGTCACCCCCTTCTCCTCCTGCCCTCAATCCTTCCCAGCATCAGGGTCTTTTCCAATGAGTCAGCCTCCAGAATGAAAACCACGATACAGAAAACTAACCAAAATGCACACGTGGATCACAGCCTTGTCTAACTCAGTGAAATTATGAGCCACGCTGTGCAGGGCCACCAAAGACAGACAGGTCATGGTGGAGAGTTCTGACAAAATGTGGTCCACTGGAGGAGGGAATGGCAAATCACTTCAGTATTCTTGTCTCAGGAACCACATGAATAGTATGAAAAGGTGAAAAGACATGACACTGGAAGATGAGCCCTCCAGGTTGGTAGGTATTCAATATGCTACTGGAGAAGAGTGGAGAAATAGCTTCAGAAAGAATGAAGAGGTTGAGCCAAAGTGGAAACAATATCGAGTCTGGTGATAAAAATGAAGTCCAATGTTGTAAAGAACAATATTGGACTGGAACTTGGAATGTTAGGTCCATGAATCAAGGTAAATTGAATGTGGTCAAACAGATGGCAAGAATGAACATCGACATTTTAGGAATCAGTGAACTAAAATGGACAGGAATGGGCAAGTTTAATTCAGATGACCATCGTATCCAATACTGTGCACAAGAATCCCTTAGAAGAAATGGAATAGTCCTCACAGTCCGAACAAAAGAGTCCAAAATGCAGTACTCGGGTGTAGTCTCAAAAATGACAGAATGATCTCTGGTTATTTCCAAGGTAAACCATTCAACGTCACAGTCATCCAAGTCTATGCCCCAACCACTAATGCCAAAGAAGCTGAAGTTGAATGGTTCTATGAAGACCTACAAGACCTTTTAGAACTAACACCAAAAAAAGATGTCCTTTTCATCATAGGGGATTGGAATTCAAAAGTAGGAAGTCAAGAGATATCTGGAGTAACAGGCAAATTTGGCCTGTTTGGAGGGCAAAATGAAGCAAGGTAAAGGCTAATGGAGTTTTATCAAGAGAAACACTGGTCATAGCAAACACCATCTTCCAACAACGTGATAGATGACTCTATACATGGACATCATCAGACGGTCAATGTTGAAATCAAATTGATTATATTCTTTGCAGCCGAAGATGGAGAAGCTCTATACGGTCAGCAAAAACAAGACTGGAAGCTGATTGTGGTTCAGATCATTGACTCCTTATTGAAAAATTCAGACTTAAATAGAAGAAAATAGGGGAAACCACTAGGTCATTCAGGTATGACCCAAATCAAATCCCTTATGATTATACAGTGGAAATGGCAAATAGATTCAAGGGATTAGATCTGATAGACAGAGTGCCTGAAGAGCTATGGACGGAGGTTCACAACATTGTACAAGAGGTGGTGACCAAAACGATCCCCAAGAAAAAGAAATGCAAGAAGGCAAGATGGTTGTCTGAGGAGGCCTTATAAATAGCTGAGAAAAGAGGAGAAGTAAAAGCCAAAGGAGAAAGTGAAACATATATCCAACTGAATGCAGAGTTCCAAAGAATAACAAGGAGAGGTAAGAAACCTTATTCAGTGAATAATGCAGAAAAATAGAGGAAAACAATAGAATAGGAAATTAAGAGACACCAAGGGAACATTTCATGCAGAGGTAGGCCTGTTGCTCTACTGATAATGTCAACTGATGAAAAAGCTCTGTTCAAGGTAAAGGACCATTTTTATTATAAGAGAAAATGCTACATTTAGAAAATCACTAGTTTGAAGTCTTGATTTCAGCAAGTTACTTGAGTTTTACCTGTAAAAGAAGAAAAACAATAGGAATGCCTATCTCCTGGTGCTATTTAGAATGAGCAAATGAAACAGGGCACCAAAAAATGTTTCATAAAACTGTAAAATTTTATTTGTTATTACACAGATGAGCTAGAACCATTTACCATTTAAAAGATTGGTTGTAAAGTGATTACAACTATAATATGGATTATTATCTAAAAGATTTATCAGTTTGTTTTAATAATTTACTTTATAAAATCTAAGCATCTAGCCCAATGTTTCTTAAAGTATGATTTCTTAAAGTATGATTCACTGATACCACTGAACGCTGGTATTACCAGCATCAGTTGAAAATTTGTTAGAAAGGCAAATTCTTGGAGTCTGCCTCAGACCTACCACGTCAGAAACTGGAGGCAGAATTTAGCAACCTTGTTTGAACAAGACTTCCAGGTGATTCTGATGCATGCTACAACTTGAAAACCATACATCTAGCCAAACATCAGTAAAAAGAGAGTATATACAACTAAAACTAAAAGATAATATATATTATTTATTGTATGCGCTTAGTAACTCAGTCATATCTGACTCTTTGTGACCCCATGGACTGCAGCCCACCAGGCTCCTCTGTCTATGGGGATTCTTCAGGCAAGAATACTGGAGTGGGTTGCCATGCCCTCTTCCAGGGGATCTTCCTAATCCAGGGATCGAACCCAGGTCTCTTGCATTACAGGCAGATTCTTTACCGTCTGAGCAAATATTTAAATAAGAAATGTTATTTATTATTTAAATGTTTAAAAGTCATAGAAAAGGCATATCATCATCAATTGCTACTTAAAAAACTCCTAAAGTTTTGTATTTTAAAATAGTACAATTCTCACTACCTGGCCAAGCTTTATCAATTAACACGTTAATCATGAATACAATAGTAGTATATAAGTTTAGAAGTCAGATTAATTACAGAGTATACAATACTTTGGATAAGGAATTCCCACAATAGTGGGAATAACAATGGTTCAGAAAATAGTCAAGTTTTAATTCTCTCAGAGAGGAAGAGTCACAACTGTATCTTAAAAATCACATTTATCCTGAAGACAACACCCCACAGCATCTCAATGTTTTTATTCAGGCTAAGGAAGTGTGTCATCACTGACTCAGAGAAAAGGCCATTTCTTGGACTGAATCACCAGTAATGTTTCCTGCAGTCTTAGATTTGTCATTGTGTCTGCTAAGCAACAGAAAAACAGTCTCAAAACTTCTTATCTTGAAAGATTTCATAAGAAAAAATACCAACATTGCTCCCAAACTCAAAGTCCAAAGGTCTTGCTATTAATTAGACATATGCGGGACAGCATAGGTGAGAACACTAACGAGTCATGAGATTGCAATAGAAAGTTCTTTGAGATCGTTCCTGTTCCTTTGTTTTACATTTTAAAAAGTTTTGGCAGTCTCAAGATACCTAGCACCACCTTGGAAAGATGAGCATAGAGTATCCCAATTAAAAATTCATGTTTAGTATTCATCTTTAGCTTCTGAGTGAAACTGAGAAGAAATGACTTTCCCTGAAAGACTCCTTAACTACAGATGAAGTTCCATTTACCATCACTGGACATATGACTCTGGTTCTTTCTTTGATCAAGATTCCTGGAGCTGTAAGGGATTTTCCTTCCCTGAATCCTAAGCCTCCAATATTTAAAGAACCTAAGGTTAAAAGTGGGGTTACGTGTAGGAAGAATAATTCTAATAATTGATATCTGTACTCTATATTCTGGGAAATATTTTCAACCTATTCAAACAAAAGACTATAATCAAAATTATACTGTCTTTCTCTAGCAATTGCTTTGCTCCACCTTACAAGAAAAACAGCAATTCTAAACTCTAATTTCCTCCACTGGAAAGAATAACTTAAATATAAAATTGACCAAAATAATTCACTCCTTTTGCTCATTCACTTACTATAAACATTTCCTGAGTTCCTAGTATGTTCCAGAAATTGTTTTAGATGCAAAATGAGTCTAGTGAGATGCATAGACTTCAGTGGTGAGGATGTGAATTCTATGTGTCTAGAGTGCTAGGTTTCAGATTCTCTGTGAACTAGGACCAGTGGTACTGAAATTTGAATGAGTATCAGAATCACTTGGAGAACTTGTTAAAACAGAGTTTGGGGCCCCATCCAGAGAGATGCTATTTGGTAGGTCTGAGATGGGTCCCAAATTAGCATTTCTCATAAATTCTCAGGTAACACTGATACTGCTGGTCTGGTAACCACACTTTGCAAACAATTACCAAGAAATAACAGCTCATCACACTATTCCTGCCAATTTTCAAACACTGTACATCTCTCTTCCAAAGAAGGAAATGGCCTTTTAAAGGCTTGTCACTCATAACTGAGCAAAACTTTATTTCCAGAACCACCTCAAATATCTAGAATGGTAGCTCCACAAGAGAAGAAAAAAGTACAAATAACAAAGAGAAAATTCTCTTTCCAATGGTTTTGCTTCCTCCTTGTTTTTCTTTTGTTTTATCTCCTAGCACAAGAAGTCTATTTTCTATTATGATTTCTCAATACTAGGGTCATGGAAAAGAATACCACACATTCAGATTTTTCATATTTCTTTACTTTAATAAAATCATAGTTTCTCTCCTAAATTAAGTCCCCTTTTTTGTTGGAGTATCTCCTTTCTGAACAAAACAATCAGAGTTAGAAGGAACATTGAGAATTTACTTAATCCCTCCTTGGCCTCAGACAAGACTGTATCTAAACCATCCCCAAATATAGCAATTGTCAGTACCAAGATGAATAGGCACTAAGAATTTCCCATTCAACATTCTGTCACATACTTGAAGAAACTAATATTCTCTCCCTCAGCCTTCTCTTCTCTGAGATAATCAACCTCGACATTCAAACTTCATTAGATTTCCTAAACTTAAATTCTTTCTACTCTTCTTTAATAAGTTTATCCCACTTTACCTCGGGGCCTGAATTATGTATTTATTGTTATCATGTAGATTTCTTTTTGGTATGTGAAAAGGGGAAAGTTAATTTATGGATTAAATAAAAAGGAATTTAATTGAAACAAAGAAAGATATAATATAATATATTATAATGCCACTATAATATAATGGCATTCACTTGAATGATTCATTTCAAATATTCTTTATTTTATTAAAAGAAATAGTAATGCCCTACAGTTTTTTAAATTTTCTAAATCACCAGCCATTTCACACATAAAACGGATGGGAATTAGAGATCTTTATAAATATGCCACAGATTACACATAACCATGTTTCATGATACTTCACACAGAAGGAAAACATTATTATTACTTATTGGTTTTTCTTTTTTCTATAGTGCTTACTACAGAAGTTGGAGTTTATCTGTGATTTAATTCTATATGAGTTTAAAATTACTGAATCTATTATTGTGATTATTTACCTCTGTGAAAAATAATTTCTCTGATTCAAGCTTTGAGAATCAGAAGTACTTAGAGATTCAGTGAGTATAGGACTAGTAGGATAAAGTCCATGTAAAGCCTGTGTTTCTTAGTAGTTTAGAAAGGAAAAATAGGTAATTGGAATATGGGGTAAAATGGTATGATTCACTTTAGTTCCATCTCTCCCATTCTATATATCACTATTCAAAATTTCACCTTTGCTTTTGGAATGGTGAGGTGCTCTAGTCCAGCACAGACCTGAGGGATACATTTGTTTTCTTGCCTATTAGGATCAAGGTGTACGGTGGAGGCGATGCATTTAGTCTCCAGAGAGAAGGAAGATGCTGCTTGCACAGCACTTCTACTCACCAGTCCATGCAGCAGCAAGGGTGTTGGCTTTGAAGGAAGCCAACTGTCCTGCTCTCCCAGCCAGAGGTAAAGAATTGCATTGGTGGCCACTAGAGGGAGGAGGATTAGGAATAGAGTAAATTGTGGGGAAAAGGCACCCATGAAAAACGCACATGGGACAACCAACACATCACCAACCACCGCCTAGCAGCTACCTCTCTGAGGGACTACCATGGGGTCTGCAAACACCATTAAGCCAGAGACCCAGACCAGTAATTATTGTAGTATCCCAGAATATAGTCCCTTAACTTGGATGGCTGCAGAAGGGAGTTTGAATAGGATTGTGGGAAACACACAAGCACACAAACACAAACATACAAGCACACAGACATACATTCTCATCCCCCATTACAAGATGTTGCATCTGTGCCGTCTGATTCTCGCTCATTTTCTTATATAAAACTCTTGATGTTCTTTACCAAGAATGTGTTCACGAAAAGCAAACAGCCCACCTTCAAGACAGTCTTGGGAGAAGCACCAGCAGAGACACTCATTGTGCCAAGATGTATTTTACCAACAAATCTGTACAAATTACATGAGGTTAAAAACAAACGGAATGTAATGTAATTAAAGCAAAGTTTCTTTTGCTAAATTACAGCTTGAAGCAAACCTGCAAGAAATGTTTCCAATTAGCTTCTTTAGCAAACACAAAGCATAGCTCAGAATGTTTTGCTTTCCATCCTGCCCTCTGGGTGGGCTGCCTAGTGGGTGTCTTACCTCCAGCACAAGTAGCTGAGCATTCTGACCAAGGCTGATGATTCCACGTAAAGCCAACTTCATTGTCTCCACTGCCGGTCCGGGTGATGGGAACATTGAATTTATACCTAATTCCCAAATTCTGTTCCTGAAGCAGAACCTGCCATTGAAAACAACTGGTGAAGATAATTAAAATACAATGAGCCTTTATTCAGATATTTATTATTTCTTTTGAAGAAGAAAATGTCATAATCTAAGTCTTAAGGTAAATTTAAGACAACTTTTAGAACACATGTACTTATATTGAATATTCTCCTTCCATTTTCATGGGTAATTTGGAGCCATTTCTCTCATTTGCCTTGTTTGGTTATACAAATATTATTCAAGCAGGCATTGAAAAGATCAGTCATATGGAAAGAGCAGTGCAGTCTCAACTTGACACAGATATTTTCACCCTTGGGCATTTTACCATTATTTACTTTAATTTCAGATAATAAATCCTGCCCCGTCCTACTTCAAAGGACAGATTACAAAGAGGAGAAATGAAGTGGCAAAGGCATATTTACCATGACAATGAGATTTTCCGAGGTGGGACCTAAAGCTTCTAAGGATTCTGGTTCATCAGTTGGTCTCTTATAGTGAAAAGCTGTCCCAGCAACATCAAATTTCCTCGGCCAGTCAATAGTCCAGGCACCATTAATATAGTAATCATCCCCTTCAGATTTTAAAGCTAAAAAAAAATTAAAAAAATAAACCAAAACACTTCAGTTAAAATCTGAAACTTCATGCACTACAATGTAACTGAATAAAAACTGCACTGAAGTGTACAATGAATATCCATTTTCATTTAGATATTGGATTCTTGACCATTTTCTTAAGTACAATTTTAAATAGTAATTTTCCACATGAATGTCAGGAAGATATTGAGTATTTATAATGTTATTGATAGACAAGAATGAAAGGCTTATCTGAAAGAATAAAAATATGGAACAAGCAAGGGAAATTATGACTAAAGGATGGGAGTAGGGGTGAAGAGGAGAGTTTCCTGTCCAAATGTTAAAACAGTAATTATACAAGTACAGGGGGGGCAACCTGTGGTCTGGCACACAGATGGACAGAAAAATAGAACAAAATGGATAGCTAAGAAATAAACACAAGTACAATAGGGAGTTAATGTATAACAAAGGAAGCATCCTAAATTAGTAGAGGAAAGATAACAAGAAATGGAACTAAGACAAAAGACTAGATTTTAGGCAAAAAAAAAAAAAAGCTGAATTTATCTCATTTTTTATATAAGAATAGCTATCACAACTCCATTCCTAGGTATATATCCAAAAGAAATGAAAATTAGTACTCAAATATTTGTATACACAAGCTTATAGTAGTAACTCTCAATAGCTAAAGGTGGAAACAACCCAAATGTCCATCAGTGAATGGCTGGATAAAAAACTGGAGCATATACAGGACAATGGAATAAAATTCAGCCATAGAAAAGAATGAAGTACTACACATGACTCAAAGGAAACAAACAAAAAAATTGCACTAAGTAGAAGAAGCTAGACAGAAAAGATCACCTATTTTACTCTTCTATTTACAAGAAATATCTAGAATAGGTATATTCATAGGGACAAAAAGCAAACTGGTGGCTGCCAGGGGCTAAGGGATGGGAAGTAACTGCTTAACAGACATGCGGTTGTTTCTGGGATGATGAAAATATTTTGGAATGTATTAAATGCCACTATGTTGTTCATTTTAAAATGTTTGAATTCTATATTATTTGAATCTGACTTCAATAAAAACAAAGTTTAAAGAAAGGGAGAGAAAAGAATAAATGCCAGATGTGTAATTATTTAAATGTAAATATAGTTAAGTCATAAAAGGCTAGGAGAAAATGTGGGAATATATAAAAAAAATAATGTTGGGGCATTGAAAGGCTTTTCTAAGCATGATCAAAACCTCAGAAGGTATCAAGAAAAAGATTAACATCATTTTTTAAACCTCCTTAGGAAAAAAATGTGAAAAAAAGTTTAAAAATATGTAATACAAAAATGGTTATCAGCACTACTACATAAAACTTCTATAAATAAATGAGAGATAATTTTGATAATAATTATCATGCTTTGACAGTGATAAAAAACATGTCAGCTTAATCTTTCTGTTAGTTTGCTAACTTATTCAAAAACTTTATGAGGCCAGATGATCATGCAGCCCCAAAGGACTAAAAGGGTCATGATGCAGAGTCTCTGACTCTGGAAATCTACCACTTATCCTTAGGAGTATAGATCATTTTCATTTCCTCATCCTTAACTGCCTGGAAAATATATCTGTACCTTCTTGACTTCAAATATGTTGTAAATTCATTTGACTGTCAAAAAAGTCTAAACTTTGGAGACAGGAACGTGCTAGCTAAAAATTATTTAGTCTTAAATTTGTCTTATATTTAAAATTTTTTATTTTCAACTCTCACAGTGATTCTGTCTCGTTTGAAACATCAACACTACCTAGGCAATATAAGGACAAAATGAAGCAGGGCAAAGGCTAACAGAGTTTTGTCTAGAGAATACACTGGTCATAGAAAACACCCTTTTCCAAAAACACAAGAGATGACTCTACACATGGACATCACCAGGATGGTCAATGTTGAAATCAGATTGATTATATTCTTTGCAGCCGAAGATGGAGAAGCTCTATACAGTCAGCAAAAACAAGACTTGGAGCTGATTGTGGCTCAGATCATGAACTCCTTATTGCAAAATTCAGACCCAAAATGAAGAAAATAGGGAAAACCATTAGGTCATTCAGGTATGACCCAAATCAAATCCCTTATGATTATACAGTGGAAGTGACAAATAGATTCAAGGGATTTCATCTGATAGACAGAGTGCCTGAAGAACTATGGACAGAGGTTTGTAACAATGTACAAGAGGCGGTGACCAAAACTATCCCCAAGAAAAAGAAATGCAAGAAACCAAAATGGTTGTCTGAGGAGGCCTTACAAATAGCTGAGAAAAAAAGAGAAGGAAAAGGCAAAAGGGAAAGGGAAACATATACCCAACTAAAGGCAGAGTTCCAAAGAATAGCAAGGAGAGATAAAGTTTTCTTAAGTGAATAATGCAAAGAAATAGAGGAAAACAATAAAATGGGAAAGGCTAGAGATCTCTTCAAGAAAAGTAAGAGATACCAAGGGAACATTTCATGCAAAGATGGATACAATAAAGGACATAAATTGTATGGACCTAACAAAGCTGAATCACAACAAACTGGAAAATTCTGAAAGAGATAGAAATACCAGACCATCTGACCTGCCTCTTGAGAAATCTGTATGCAGATCAGGAAGCAACAGTTAGAACTGAACATGGAACAACAGACTGGTTCCAAATAAGGAAAGCAGTACATCAAGGCTGTATATTGTCACCCTGCTTATTTAACCTACATGCAGAGTACATCATGAGAAACGCTGGGCTGGAGGAAGCACAAGCTGGAATCAAGATTTCTGGGAGAAATATCAATAACCTCAGACATGCAGATGACACCACCCTTATGGCAGATAGAGAAGAAGATCTAAAGAGTCTCTTGATGAAAGTGAAAGAGGAGAGTGAAAAGTTGGCTTAAAACTCAATATTCAAAAAACTAAGATCATGGCATCTGGTCCCATCACTTCATGGGAAATAGATGGGAAAACAGTGGAAACAGTGACAGACTTTATTTGGGGGAGGGCTCCAAAATCACTGCAGATAGTGACTGCAGCCATGAAATTAAAAGACGCTTACTCCTTGGAAGAAAAGTTATGACCAACCAAGACAGCTTTATTTTGCCAACAAAGGTCCATCCAGTCAAAGTTGTGGTTTTTCCAGTAGTCATGTATGGACATATGGACTATAAAGAAAGCTGAGTGCCGAAGAATTGATGCTTTTGAACTGTGGTGTTGGAGAAGACTCTTGAGAGTCTGTTGGACTGCAAAGAGATCCAACCAGTCCATCCTAAAGGAAATCAGTCCTCAATATTCATTGGAAGGACTGATGTTGAAGCTGGAACTCTTATACTTTGGCCACCTGATGCAAAGAACTGACTCATTGGAAAAGACCCTGATGCTGGGAAAGATTGAAGGTGGGAGGAGAAGGGGACAACAGAGGATGAGATGGTTGGATGGCATCACTGACTCAATGGACATGAGCTTGAGAAAACTCCAGGAGTTGGTGATGGACAGGGAAGCCTGGCGTGCTGCAGTCCATGGGGTTGCAAAGAGCAGGACACAACTGAGCGACTGAACTGAACTGAACAAAGTTGAAGAGATTAAGAAGAGGTAGCAAGAATACATTGAACAATTATACAAAGAAGGTCTTAATGACCCAGATAACCACAATGGTGTGATCACTTGCCTAGAGACAGATACCCTATGAATGTCAAGTCAAGTGAGCCTTAGGAAGCATCACTATGAACAAAACTAGAGGAGGTGATGGCATTTCATCAGAGCTAATTCAGATCCTAACAGATGATGCTGTTAAAGTGCTACACTCAAACATGGCAGCAAAATTTGGAAAATTCAGCAGTGGCCACAGGACTGGAAAAGGTCAGTTTTCATTGCAATCCCAAAGAAGGGCAATGCCAAAGAAAGTTCAAACTACCATACAACTGTGCTCATTTCACATGCTGGCAAGGTAATGCTCAAAATCCTTCAAACTAGGCTTCAAAGAATGTGATCTGAGAACTTCCAGATGTACAAGACAGATTTAGAAAAGGCAGAGGACCAGAGATCAAATTGCCAACATCTGTTGGATCATAGAAAAAGCAACAGAATTCCATATAAACATCTACTTCTACTTCACTGACTTCGCTAAAGCCTTTGACTGTGTGGATAACAACAAACTGTGGAAAATTCTTCAAGAGATGAGAATACCAGACCACCTGACCAGCTTCCTAAGAAACTCGTATGCAGGTCAAGAAGCAATAGTTAGAAGCAGACATGAAACAACAGGTTGGTTCCAAATTGGGAAAGGACTTCATCAAGGCTGTATACTGTCACCCTGCTTATTTAACTTGTGTGCAGAGTACATCATACGAAATGCCAGGGTGGATGAAGCACAGCTGGAATCAAATTGCTGGGAGAAATATCAATAACATCAGATATGCAAATGACACCACCTTAATGGCAGAAAGTGAAGAGGAACTAAAGAACCTCTTGATGAAAGTGAAAGAGAAGAGTGAAAAAGGTGGCTTAAAACCCAACATTCAAAAAACTAAGATCATGCCATCTGGTCCCATCACTTCATGGCAAATAGATGGAGAAACAATGGAAACAAGTGACAGACTTTACTTTCTTGGGTTCCAAAATCACTGCAGCCATGAAATTAAAGATGCTTACTCCTTGGAAGAAAAGCTATGACAAACCTAGATAGCATATTAAAAAGCAGAGACATCACTTTGTCCACAAGGTCTGTCTAGTGAAAGCTATGGTTTTTCCAATAGTCATCCATGGATGTGATAGCTGGACCATAAAGAAGACTGAGCACTGAAGAATTGATGCTTTTGAAATGTGGTACTGGAGAAGACTCTTCAGAGTCTGTTGGACAGCAAGAATATCAAACCAGTCAATCCTAAAATAAATCAACTGTTAATATTCATTGGAAGGACTGATGCTGAAGTGCCAATTCTTTGACCACAAAGAGCTGACACACTGGAAAAGACCTACATGCCAGGAAAGATTGAGGGCAGTTGGAGAAGGGGGTGGCAGAGGATGAAATGTTTGGATGGCATTACTGACTCGATGGACATGAATTTGAGGAAACTCCAGGAGATAGTGAAGGACAGGAAAGCCTGGCATACTGCAGTACATGGGGTTGCAAACAGTCAGACATGACTGAGCGATTAACAACAACAAATATAAGTATATCTGAATCTGCACAATACAAAACAGTGAAAACAAAATAAAAACAAGACATCTAGCAGCTCTGAATTTTCCTTCAATTTAAGCTCACTTTTCAATTTTTCTATCTACTCAGTTAAGGAATCCTAAATCACCTTTGCTAGTGTCATAATGTATTTCAGAACCACACCAAACACTTAAAGGATTGAACAAAAATTTGCTAAGGGAGGAGAATGTGAGGAGGATGTGACATTATGGACAGAGAATTATCAAAAGTAAAACATCTGATGTTAGAAATCTTATTTTCATTTGATTCTTGCTGTTGCACAAAGGAATCTAAAATTATGCTGTAAAAATAAAAAAGTCTTCTTAAACAAAGAAAGGAAGAGTCTGATGATACTGATATTCTATCTAAAGATGCATTCTAGATATAGTCTTATTTTTTAAAGATTAAAGGAAAAAGAGGTGATATTTTAAGGGGAGTAAGAACTCATAAGGGCCATAATAGAGTCTAAATCCATCTCAAGGAATCAAATATCAAATAAACAGAATTTCCATTTTTTCACATGGGAAATAACTGGGATTGGGCTTGCCCTCCAACTATAAACAACTAGGAAACTCATGAAATATACGAAGCAGCTGTTTTTAGACCCTGGCCAGGATGGTGAAGAGCTGTGATATGCAAAAAGTAACATAAAGTGAGTCATATAATTTCCCTACCTTTCTGCCTGGAGGTGCTCTCTGTCAGTGTAGACCAGGAGAACCAAAGCAGAACATGGTGGTCTCACTGAGTTAGGAGACAAAGATCAGAAACTAAGAAGCCTAAAATAGCTGGAATTTGCAGAACCAGAAAATTAGAGTAAAAGGAGGGAATTTGTTAGTGAATAGTAGTCTATATATACACAGGATAAAATTCCATGAAGCCATATCGCCCCACCCCAATACTAGATAATCATAAGCAGAAAAATTTCTAGAGCAAGAATTCAGAAGTTTCAAGCACTAGGGCATTCATCAGAGAATAATGCCTTTTAAGTGGGGCTGAGCAACTGTGGAATAAAGGCTACTCTGGACTCATCTCAATGCTGCTCAAAACAAGCCTCAAAAAGATCAAGCTCATCTACAAGTTACTTAATATTCCAAGGGGAAAAAAAAAAAAACAATAAAAAAATCGACACTCTCAGTAAGAAAATATTCACAATGTACAACATCTAATGAAAAACTACTACAAATGGCAAGGAGGAAGAAAATATGGTCTAAACCAAGAAGGCCAAGTAAAAGCAAGAGACTCAGAAATGACAGAAATTATAGAATTAGTAGAAAATAACTTTCAAACAACTATCATAAATATACTCAAGAACTTTAAGGGAAAACAAATCTAATGAAAAAACCTGGAAGATATATATATATATATATATATATATATATATATATATATATATCTTGATGGATGCTCAGGTCAACACAAAGAAAGAAAGTATGACAGATACAGTAAATTTGCAGGTAAACAGAAAATAATTCTTATTTAAAAATTTTTTAAAAGTGTAACTGACTCTTTAGAAAAAAATAACAACAATGCACTGTGTTTATAACATGAAGAAGTAAAATGTGCTTTTGAAAAACAACACAAAGGATGGAAGAATACAATGGAAGTAATCTGTTGCAAGAGTCTTGTATCATACATAAATGTTGTAATATTATTTGAAGGTATATTGTGATAAAGATGCATTTTATAAATTCTAGAGCAACTACTGGAGAAGGCAATGGCACCCCACTCCAGTACTCTTGTCTGGAAAATCCCATGGACAGAGGAGCCTGGTGGGCCGCAGTCCATGGGGTCACTAAGAGTTGGACAGGACTGAGTGACTTCACTTTCACTTTTCACTTCCATGCATTGGAGAAGGAAATGGCAACCCACTCCAGTGTTCTTGCCTGGAGAATCCCAGGGACGGGGGAGCTTCGTGGGCTGCCATCTATGGGGTCGCACAGAGTTGGACATGACTGAAGCAACTTAGCAGCAGCAGCAGCAGCAGCAGAGCAACTACTATTTAAATAGAACAAAACAATATAGCTAATAAGTCATTATGTGCGTGTGTGTGCTTAGTTGCTCAGTTGTGTCCGACTCTTTGTGAGCCCATGGACTGTAGCCTGCCAGACTCTTCTGTCAGTGGGATTTTCCAGGCAAGAATACTGGAGTGGGCAGCCATTCCTTTCTCCAGCAGATCCTCCCAACCCAGGAACTGAACTTAGGTCTCCTGCATTGCAGGGAGATTCTTTACTGTCTAAGCCACCAGAGAAGTCCACTACTGGAGTACCATAAAACATTTGATAAAACAAAAAGAAAACATAAAAGGAGAATAAAGGGAAAAATACATGGACAGAATAGAAAAACAGCACAATGACAGACTTAAATCCAGTGATTTTAATAATCCTACTAAATACAAATGATTCAGACACAGCTGACTGAGATAAAGTCTTCATGTCCTATAAAGTTGAAAATATTTTCCATGTGTCACATTACAGAAAAAGTTTGTCAAGCCCCTGCATTATAGAGATTGTATTTGAAAAACCAAAGATTGTTAGACACCATAAGAAATAAGACTCAAACAACATGTTGCCTAGAAGAAACATATTTAAAGTTCATAAACACCTATATGTGAAAAGTGGATGAACAGAAAAGAATTTACTATGCAAGCACTAATAGAAGAAATCTGGGTTGCTAGATTAGTACCAGTCAAAATAGATGTGGGTCAAAGAATACCATCAGAAATAAAGAATATAGGATAATGATAAAATGTTCAACACATCAATAAAACCTAACAATCTTGAATGTCTACACACCTAACAACAAAGTTTGAAAATAAATGCAGCAAAACCTTACAAACTAATGGGAGAAATAAACAAATCCACAATTCCAGTTGGACATTTCAACAAGAATCTTTCAGTATTTGCTGAAACAAACAGGCAGAAAATAAATAAAAATGTACAAGACTTCAACAAAACTATCAACCGATTTAATCTAATTGACATTTATGGAATACTAAACCCAATACCACTATAATACATATTCTTCTCAAGTGCACATGGAACATTCACTAAAAGAGACTATGCTCTGGGGCATAAAACAAACCTCAACAAAAGAACTAAAATCATACAAAGTATCTTATCTGTCCATAACAGAATTAAAATAAAAATCAGTAATGACATCTGGAGTCCCCTCCCAAGTTATTTAGAAACTGAATAATACCTTTTAAGCCATGATTTATGGTAAATAAGAAAATATTTTAAACAGTGTTAATGAGAAAACAACATATCAAAAGTATATGGGATGAAGTTAAAGCAGTGCTTAGAGGGAAATTTATAGTGCAAACTGCTTATTTTAGAGTAGAAAACAGACTTTAAAGATCAATAATCTAAGTTTCTATCTTGATAAGCTAGAAAAATAACAAATTAAACACAAAGTGAGTCACAAAAAGGAAATAATAAAGAGAAGAATAGGAATCAATATGATGGAAAATGGAGAAATAATAGGAAAGTCATTTAAACCAAAAGCCAGTTCTTTGAAAAGACAATAAAATTAATAAAAACTACTCATCAATTTAATCTAACTGACATTTAGAGAATACTAAATGATTATGGAATACTACATAATACTAGAATGATTAAGAAAAAGAAGACACCAATCACCAATGTGAAGAATGAGAGAAGAGCCATCACTATGGATCCTACAGGCACTCAAAGAGGATAATTAGGTAATATTATACAAAGCATTATGCCAATAAATTCAACAACTTTATAGCTATTACACAAACTGAATTTTTCATCAAAAACTTCCCACACAGAAAACACCAGGCTTCACAGTTTATTTATAATTGGAGGATAATTGCTTTACAATGCTGTGTTGGTTTCCGCCATACATCAACATGAATGAATCATAGGTATACATATGTCCTCTCCTTCTTGAACTTCCCTCCTACCTCCCATGCCATACCACTCCTCTAGGTTGTCAAGGAGCACTGGGTTGAGCTTCCTGCGTCATACAGCAAATTCCCACTGGCTATCTATTTTACATATGGTAAAGTGTATGTTTCAATGCTACCCTCTCAATTTGTCCCATCCTCTCCTTCCTCCACTGTGTCCATAAGTCCGTTCTCTATGTCTGTGTCTCTACTGTTGCCCTACAAATAGGTTCATTAGTACCAGTTCTCTAAAGATTCTATGTGAAGTCACTCAGTCGTGTCCAACTCTTTGCAACCCCATGAACTGTAGCCTACCAGGCTCCTCTGTCCATGGGATTTTCCAGGCAATAGTACTGGAGTGGATTGCCATTTCCTTCTCCAGGGGATCTTCCCAACCCAGGGATTGAACCCGGGTCTCCCGCATTGTAGACAGACACTTTACCGTCTGAGCCACCAGGGAAGTCCCTGCATTAATATATGGTATTTGCTTCACTCTTTCTGACTTCACTCTGTATAACAAGCTTTCGGTTCATCCACCTCACTAGAACTGACTCAAATTCATTTCTTACTATGGTTGAGAAATATTCCATTGTGTATATGTACCACAACTTCTTTATCCATTCATCTGTTGATGGATATCTAGGTTATTTCTATGTCCTGGCTATTGTAAATGGTGCTGTAATGAACACTGGGCTACATGTGTGGAAAACAATATTTTTAAGATGTCAATTCTCCTCAAATTGATCTATAGATTCCAAATAATCTCATTTTGTAGAAATTAACAAGTTGATTCAAAAAAGTATATAGAAATGTAAGGGACCTACTGAAGCAAGAATAATTTTGAGAAAGAACAAATTTGAAGAACTAATGCTTCTTATTTTCAAGACTTAATGGAAATCTCTATTAATCCATATAACGTGGTTTTGGTTTAAGGGGAGGGAACATCAACAGACCCAGACATTTATGTGAGATTGACCTCTCACAGCAGAGAGACATTACTTTGCCAACAAAGGTCCATCTAGTCAAGGCTATGGTTTTTCCAGTAGGTCATGTACGGATGTGAGAGTTGGACTGCGAAGAAAGCTGAGTGCCAAAGAATTGATGCTTTTGAACTGTGGTGTTGGAGAAGACTCTTGAGAGTCCCTTGGACTGCAAGGAGATCCAACCAGTCCATTCTGAAGGAGATCAGTCCTGGGATTTCTTTGGAGGGAATGATGCTGAAGCTGAAACTCCAGTACTTTGGCCACCTCATGCGAAGAGCTGACTCATTGGAAAAGACTCTGATGCTGGGAGGGATTGGGGGCAGGAGGAGAATGGATGACAGAGGATGAGATGGCTGGATGGCATCACCAACTCGATGGATATGAGTCTGAGTGAACTCCGGGAGTTGGTGATGGACAGGGAGGCCTGGCATGCTGCGATTCATGGGGTCGCAAAGAGTCGGACACGACTGAGTGACTGAACTGAACTGACCTCTCACAAAAATGTCAAGGTAGTTGAAGGGAGAAACAATTTTCTTAAATAAATGTGTTATAGCAATTGAATATCTATGTGAAAATAATTGAACCTCAACCCTTACATCATACCTTACATAAAGATTCAAAATGGACCAAATATCTAAATGTAAAAGCTAAACTCATAATTTATTTAAGACACATTGAAGACAGTCTTTGCAACCTTAGGGTAGGAAAAAATTTTAAGGTAAGATGTGAAGGCACAAACCATAAAAATTTTACACATTATATCTCATCAAAATTAAAAGATACAATTAAGAACAAGCCACAGACTAGAAGAAAATATTCATAAAACATACACTTGAGCAGGGATTTATAACTAGTATTTATAAATAACTTACAACTTTATAAATTTAAAAAAAGTAAATAGGCAAAATATTTGTTTAGGTACTTCACACACAAAAAACATCTCTATGGGTACAGTTAAAAAGACTGACAATGCAAGAATTGATGAGGACATAGAACAACTGGAACTCTTTTACATTCCTGGTGGGAATGATACAATCACTTTTAAAACAGTTAATTCAATCAATTTCTTATAAGGTTTTCTTGTTTGTTTTGTTTAGTCACTAAGTTATGTCCAACTCTTTTGTGACCTCATTATAGCCTGCCAGGCTCCTCTGACAATGGGATTTTCCAGGCAAAAATACTAGACTGGATTGCCATTTCCTTTTCCAGGGGATATTCCAAATCCAGGGATTGAACTCATGTCTCCTCCACAGGCAGGCAGATTCTTTACTGCCAAGCCACCAGGAAGCCCTCTTAAAAGGTTAAATATGTATTTATCACATGACCAGATATTTCACTCTTAGGCTTTTTATCCAGGAGAAATGAAAATATATGTCCATACATAGCTTGTCTATGAATGTGCAAAGAAGTTTTATTCATAATAGTCGAAGACAGCAAAGACCCAAATATCCATCAACAAATGAGTGGATAAATAAATGATGGTATAATCATATAATGGAATACTATTTGGCAATAAAAAATGAATGAACTTCGAACACACTCAGCAATATAGATGAATCTTAAAATCATTTGTTATGAACAAGAAAAGCCAGATGTAAAAGTACATATTGTTATGATCCTATTTATGTGAATATGAAAATCCAGAATAAAGAAAGGTAATATAATAATGTCAGAATAACAATAATACGTCAGAAAAGATTAATGTTTTCTGAGGCTAAGGCTGGGGAGACTTGACTGCAAAGGATAAGGAAAGAATGTTCTGGAGTCATATAAATGTCCTACATTTTGGTTGTAGTATTTATATGGATACATAAACACACACACATATAACTGTAACTGTAACACTCTTTGAACTATACACTTACAAAGAATGCATTTTATTTTATGCAAATTATTTTTAAAAACATCAAACCACCCATAAAGAGTAAGGTGTAAACTGCTAATTTTTTGTTTAGTTCTTTCATGTGGAACTTCTTTTTTAACATCAAAGTGTTCTACCTCAAAGCAGTATGTTTTTTCCTTCCTGATACTGTGCTGCTTTTCCTCATTAATATTTAAAATCTAGCAAAATATGCTACTTACCAATATAGTTCTTTGACATGGCAACTTCTTTGACTTCAATGTGAACAGAGCCTCTTGGTATCTGCACTACTTCCATGTAGCCTGGAACACAGAAGATTACCAGTAATAAGCAGCATCTGGAGCTTTCATCAGAAAATGAGTGTTTAGTAACCATTCAGCAGTTAAGTTTCCTTATTCTTCTATTCTTTCTATACACTTTATAAATTATAAGTAATGAGTAAATTTCCCTTTGGGTTCATGAATACACCTACAGTATTATTTTTCTCTAAATCATCTCAAAATATCTTTAAATCCTCAAAACGTGTAATATTGGTTCATGGTTTTTTTTCCCTCAACACAGGCTCTATAGGAATTCCCATCTTAAAGAAACATTACTAAATGAAGCCAAGCAGAAATAGAATAATATTTCCTTAAAATAACTAATCTGAAGCCATATTTAATATTTAAAAGATTGAAAGTAATTTGGGGGAGAAATCACTGTCTACTTAAATAAAGAAAATTTTAAAATAAGGGGGAAATCAAGTAATTTGTCTTCAAGTACACCAGAGGTGTGAGGAAGAGTTCTTTCTACACACTCACCTCCTCTGGGCAACGAATCATTGAAGAACCCTTCAATGGCATCACATGTGCTTCCATCCCCTCCACAGACTCGACATCTATCTTCCCTAGCATCGGATCCCAAAATATTATCACAACCTACATGCTGAAAACAGAGAAGAATATTCAGTGTGTCAAAAAGAGGAACTCTTGGACCCACTAATCAAATGAATACAACTTACTTATCTACTTGCTTTTCCAGTAAAGGAAATCTAAACAGGAAATGTGAACCACTTCTACCTTCATTTTCTGGTAATTCTAGCTAACATTTCTCAACATATAATTTGAAAGAAAAATATTCTGATTCCCCAGGAATATATACCTACATTTCTAGACTAGATTTCTTCTTCATTTATAGATACCATGCTTCAATTCTTAACATATTATAATTTGTTGGCAATGGGTTCTTATATATAACCTCAATTAACTCAGAAAAAATGGCATATGGTCCTATACAACATGGGTGATAACAACAAGAGTCTTTACTGAGCATTATGGTTTGCCCTTTCTAAACCACTGACCCTTTAGGATATCCAATTGTTAGTATTAATGAAAAGACTAGTTGTGGAACTGATGCCTGGGTAAGTCCCTAAAAGTGAATACCTGTTTCCATCAGCTGAATAAAATTATCATAAAGAAAAAGGAGATGTAAACATGTAATTTTAGAACCTGAAAGCCTACCTTTCTGTTTTGCATTTAATCATAGAAATACAGTTTGTATCTATATTTTTGGCATATTTTGGCACTTTATTTGTATTGTCTTTTATCCATTAAATTAGGCATGTAGTCTCTGAATATAACCTGTGTCTGGGTCTTTTTTATCTGAAAAACATTTTTATACTATCCCAGAAACAAGTTTTTTTTCAAGTAAATATATAAACACACACACACACACATATACACACACTGCATCATCTGATACATAAGATACATTTGGAGGCAAGTTAATAAGGACATAATTTGCAAGAAATTATAAGATTAATTAAAGTAGAGGTGGTTTTTTGTGTTTGTTTTTAAATCTTTTCTTTCTCAGTTTCTGGCATTCAGTTTATGCTTCTCTTTAAGGTAAAACAAAAGCAGACAAGGAAAAAAGTTAAGAGAACAGTGGCTTTGTGGCTTTTCTTACAATAAGATTCATACACAGTTCTAGGAAAACACCATGGATTTGCTCCTGCAATTTCCAACTGACTGGTCTGGCTAATTATCTGAAGTAAACACTTTAAAAAGGTAAGACTAATTCTATAATCAAAACTACTATAAATGCTTCAAAAGAAGACAAAATGAGAAGAGCATAGCTAGTTTACATTTTGACAAAATATTTTGCTATGAAATACATCAAATAATCTTTCATTGAGAACACACAGTAGCCATACAAATAAGAATTGAATCCTCATTCCCTCTCTTTTGCTTTCATCTTGTTTATAAACAGAACATAAGAATAATAAAAATTAAATTCCAAATATTTTCATAGTTCTAGCAATTCCTATAAATATAACTAGAACACCAGAATAAATCACATTTGCAAGGTGCTTGTGAATGGATAATTCTACCTTTAATTGTATACATTTCTTATAGAAAATTAAATGAGTCCAAAATGTAGGTTTCTTTATTAAAAATTAGCATAGTATTAATTAGGAGCTACTATCTTAGAAAAAGAGACAACAGCCTCAAAAACCCCAGCAAAATGGAGTGAGATTCAAAATCTGAGCAACCTTGCATTCTCCGTTGATACAGATATCCAGTGAATCCGCATTGCACTGAGTCCCATCAATCACCGCAGGGGAACGTTCAGTGTAGAAATTGTAACCTTCAGCCAAGCAGTTCAATGCACAAGGTTTTACCCCACCTGGAAGAGTAATAAATGGAGAGATAGTAGAAGAAAAGTAAATGGAGTATAAGGAACAGTGATTCAATATTATCCATGGCAAATTTATGATTGATATAGACATCGTTCTTTGTTCTATTGCCTTCTTTGGTAAAATTTCATGTTTATTTGTATTGCTTGTGCAACTTGACGGAGGATCTGCTGAGTAATATTACAGTTTTAAAATTTTAGGTATTTCCCATATATATATTTTCAATATATCTTAGGTCAGAAGGGATCATAGTGGAGGTAACTGATAAAAGCAATTTTTAAAAACTGAAAAAAAAAGTTTAAGAAGACCTTGAGAATGATCTCGTAAGATAAATACAAACTTATGCAAATGATATCACTTGTTACTGAAGATGATACAAAAATTGGTACTTCAAGCAGAGATATGGTAGTTGTAAAATTAAACTTAGACCTGTTTTAAACATATCAGGGACTTCCCTCACAGCTGGAGGTTAAGACTCCGAGCTTCCACTGCAGGGGGCGCGGGTTAAGTTGGGGGACTAAGATCCCACATCCTGCCTGGTGCTGCCAAAAAGTAAAAAATAAAAACATTAAAAAAAAAAAAACAAAAATAAATAAATATATTCCATGAATATGGCTTTAGCATGGAGATAAATTCTTATGAGATTAGAAATCAAAGATAAAAATATATTAAATTTGAATAATTCTACGAGATCAATAAATTGAAGAAATATTGCATAGCATCATATGTATTTTAGCTTAAATAAACTGAATAAAAACTTTTAAATAAACTTTAATTAAAAATCTAATTTTATATTGCAAATAAATTCATGTAGTAACTTGAGCATTTTTATTTTGTCACTGAAATCTGTATTTCAATGGTTGTATGTATTTTTCAAGGTTGATGTGAAACAGGTAAAAACAGATATAAATAGTAGCAATTTAAAAAATAAGCGAAAAAAAATAAGCGGAGTGCATAACTTCTCAGTATACTGGAAAAGTAGCAATAAATATGAATTTACTTTTATTCAAAACTGCACATAAAAAAGCTATTAATAAATACATAATTATTTTAAAATACTTTCTTTTGAACTCTTGCTTTGGTCTTATTGTAATGATCTTATAAAATTTATCTTTGAAATAAAAAAAGACTACTTCTAAACAAGAAAATTAGGCAGGAAGATGATATGCCTAGGTCTTAGTAAAGGTAGAATCCAAGTCTCTACAGGGTGAAGTAAAAGAAAAGCCAGCTGAGTGGTGGAGACAATAAGAGAGAACAATCCATTAAAGGAGATCACTGTTACAGTTGACGTTTGTCATGTAAGAAGATGGCCCAATATTGCCAGACATTCTGTTTTTTCAAGAGAAGATAAAAACCTAGATTTTAAAACTATAAACTCTTCTTGGTAACTCATTTAAAGTTTTCAAAAATACTGTGGAGTTTAAAACATATATATTAGTAAAAACGGTTCCTGAACTGCCAGTTTACAACTTCTGGCTTAATTTCATGTTTTCTTCCATTTTCAGTGTCTACAGGCTATAGAACTTCTATATAACTTATGATGTTATTATTAGGCTTAGGTTAATGATATATTTTGCTGTACTAAGCACAGAAATAATAAGTAATAAATAAAATATTTTCTTCCTGAACTGATAATCAAGGTACTATATTTATTTATATACGATTCTTGTGAATAAAATTGCTCTAAATTTCCACAGATCTTACTGGGAATTTTTTTTTCATTACTACCCAATATAGCTCTTTCCGCATCTCTTTATTGTAATGCTTTGGAATTTTATGCAGCTTTTATGCATCAGGTTTTAAAAAGAGAACCTGAATCTTTTATTTATATAATTTTAGTATTAATTATGTAAGGTAGTATTTCATAGGCAGGACATATAAATGCTATGGTATATTCCTTAGCCCACTATACTATATGATAATAATACAAATAAATTTATTCTTTTTATTGTTGAAGATGTGTTCAGCTTCCTCCGCTACAATAGGTTTTTAGAAGAGGTAATGCTACTATTTCAAGAAGGGATTTAAGATGATTGTTTGAATGGAAGGTTACATTATCAGTTACCTTCATTTAAAGCTCATTATGAATTTAGGATTAATTACTAAGCACACAATTATTAAGATGCTAGTGATTAAATCTGTGAACTATTTCAGAGACTTACTTCTACAGTAAGACAAAATAATCCCAAATGTATATGTATCTAATAAAAGCAATTCAAAATACATGAAGCAAAAACTTCAACCACACATAAAAAGAAAAGTTGTAAAATACTTGAAGATTTTAAGACACTTCTCTCAGGAACTAATTAAAAAACTAGAGCAGAAGGAAATCATAAAGATTATATAAAAGACCTGAAAAATATTATGTCAGCTTGACATGATGATCATATAGAGCACAATAGCCAACAACTGGAGAAAATATATCCTTTTCAAGTACACACAGAACATACATCAAACTGGACAAGAAGCTGTATCATAAAACAAATTTTAACTAATTAAAAAAACTTAAATCATTTAGACTATTACTGATCATAATATAAATAAATTATAAATCATTAACCAAAAATTAGAGAAAATTTTAAATTATTTAGAAATAAAAATAACATAGCTTTAAATAATACATGGGCCAAAGAAGAAATTACAATTTAAATAAGAAAATATTTTTAACTGAAGGAAGTAACAATATATAGAATTTGGGGAATGCAAGATAGCAAAATAAACCCCTCAACCAAAATAATAATAAGGGCAAAAAACTAATTAGAAAAAAGGATAAAAGCTTTTTTTCTTTGAAAAGAGTAATAAACTTGATAAACTTCAAGTAAGACTGATCAAGAAAAAGAGAGAAGATACATATTATCAATATCAGAAATACAATAGTATATATCACTACAGATCCTACAGATATTAAACAGGATAATAAGAGAATGTTATGACAGTTTTCTGCCAATAAATTGGACAAAATGGAAGTAACATAAATTACTTGAAGACAAACTCAAAAACTGACATAAAAATAAAAAATGTGAATAACTCTGTATCTATTAATGGAGTTGAGTTATTAATAAAAAAAAAATCTTTTCACAAAGAAAATACTGAGCCTAGATGGTTTAATTAGTAAAATCTGTTCTAAGGAGGAAATATTATCAACCCTACAAACTCTTTCAAAGTAAATAAGAATTCTATTTCTGGAAGCCAGATTAACTTTGACACCAAAACTTGTCAAAACCATGAGAAGAAAAAATTTAAAAATAAATATTCCTTATGAAGATAGATGTAAACATCCTTAATTAAATATAAGCTATTAAGCCCAATAACATATAAAAAAGGTCATCAACACCTGGAGTTTAATGTGAAAAGCAAATGTTGGTTTGGTATTACAAAATCTATCAACTAACTCCCTCTATAAACAGAATAAAGATGAAAACACATATAATTGACACATGCACAAACTTTACTGAAGGGCCAAGTCAGTTAATTAAGGGAAGAAAATAAAATAAAAAGGCAAAACGATTGGGAAAAAAAGTACCTATCTCCAGATAGCAAGACTATTTACCAAGAAAATTCTAAACAATCTACTAAACAACTATTAGAACTAGTAAAGAAATTTAGAAGGGTCACAGAATATGTAAGTTAATACACAAAAATCAATCTTATTTGTATATATTAGAGCAAACTATTGAAAATGAAAAATTTTAAATCTTTATTTACAATATTGTCAAAACCATAAATTGCTCAGGAAAAGATTTAACAGCAGATGTGATGACCTTAAACCTAACACTATAAAGCACAGCTGAGAGAAGTTAAGCAAAACATGGAGAGATACACCATGTTCATAAACTGGAAAACTCGATAGTTAGCAAGGTAGTTCTCCCTCAATTGATGCATAGATTCAACAGGAAAACAACCATAAGCCCAACATGTTCTTCTGTAAAAATGAACAACTGACTCTAAAATTTATGTGGAAATGCAAAACAGAATACCCAAAAAGCTCTTGAAAAAAAGACCCAAGTAGGAGGAGCTTATACTTGCTATGTCTAAGACTATACAGTTAAAGTATTTCAGTCAGTATGGCACCAGGATAGGACTGACAAATACATCAATGAAACAACATAGAGTCTGTAAATATACTACAAATACATATCATACCCCCAAATTATTTTTAGAGTGTAGATCTAAAGACCAAAACCATAAGGTTTTTAAAAGAAAACATAAGAAAATATCTTTCTGAGTTAAGGGAGGCAAAGATTTCTAAGACAGGACAGAGAACACAATGACTATAAAATATTTAAAAGCTGAAAAATTAGAAGTCATCAAAATTAAAATCTTACATTCATCCAAAATATCATAAGCTATGAGAAAATACTTGTAAAATTTATAAATGAACCACTTGAAAATAAAAGATAAATAACCAATTTAAAAATAAGCAAAGGATTCGAACAAACATTTTATAAGAGAAAATACAGAAATGCTCAATAAGCACATGAAAATGTGCTCAATACATTCAATAATCAGAAAGCGCAAATTAAAACTTGAGACAATATTATAGACCCACAAGAAGAAGACTGCAAACACCAAATATTGGCAAGGATGAAGAGCAAACAGAACTCTCATAGCGTGGTGGTGGGAGTGTGCTTGGTATAATACTTCGGAAAAACATCTGCAAGTTTCTTTTAAAACTAAACTCACAGCTATCCTATGGGTTAGAAATCCCACCCTTAAGTATTTACCTAGGAAAAATGAAAACTATGCCCATAAAAAGACAAACACAAATGTTTATAGCAGCTTATTGATAACAGCTGTAAACTAGAAACAATACAGGTTTCCATCAATAGCAGCATGGAGAAACAAACTGGTTAGTGCAATGGAATACTGCTCAGCAATAAAAAAGAATGAACTAATTACATTTGCTGTGATATAGACAGATCTCAAAAACATCAGGCTTAGAGAAGCCTTACATGAGACTAAATATGGCATGATTTTATTTACACAAAGTTCTGTAACAGACAAAACTAACTGATAGGGGGAAAAAAAATCAAGAACTGGCTGCCTCTTGTAAGTAGGTTGAGCCAGCTGCTGAATAAGGATGAAGACTATGAGAATTTTGGAGGCAATGGTAATGCTCTGTAACTCAGTAAGGTTTTATAGGTGCATGTGTTTGTCAAAACTCAGGGAAAGTACAGTTAGGTAGGTTAAGATCTGTGTCCATTGTACATAATCTTCCCTCATAATTTCATTGTACATAATCTTCCCTCAAAAGAAAAATAAATATTGAACTGCAGTTAATCTTATGTATGCTGAAGTATTTAGAGAGGAAAGTATACTGATGACTACAATTTACTTTGAAATGCACCTGAAAACAGAATAAATTAATGAATGGATAAAGAGATGACTAGACATGTAATAAAGAAGTATATTAAAATATTAATCATAGAATCTTGGTGGTGGGTATACAGTTGTCACTGCAAAATTATTTTAACATTGCTCTGTGTGGGAAAGTTTTCAGAGTAAAATGTTGAGGGAATTCCCTGGCGGTCTAGTGCTTAGGACTCAACACTTCCACTACTGGGGCCTGGGTTCAATCCCTGCTTGAGGAACTAAGATTCCCTAGCTGCATGGTATAGCCAAGAGAGAGAGAGAAAAAAAAAAGTAAGATGTTAGAAAAACAATAAATAAAAGTTGTTTTTAAGAGTACATTTTATTTTTCTAAGAGAAAATTTAAACAAATTTTAGTTTGTGTTTTGGGACCATAAGAAAACTTGAGCTTACTAAGCAATTAGCGTCTGATGCTTGCCTAAATTAGAGTAAAAAATGTTTCCCTAAAAAAAGAACAATAATCACCAGTGGAAAGATCCTTGGCCTTTGGCCAAGAGAGAAACACATTTTCTTAGCTTCTTTTGAGCTGATTTATATCAGGGTGATAATTCCAAATATTTGATATTATAAATTATTATAATGTCTATACACCTCAAGGAAGTCTGAAGAATTCAGAAATATTATTTGGATTTACAACCTTTCTAGGAACTCTGTACCTAAATAGAATTAGGTTTTAAAAAATGATTTCTGATCATTTGTACTAACATATTAACTTTACTACAGGGAAACTACAGGAGACCTTTTTAGTACTAGAGCACTTTCCTGCTTTGATTTGTAAACATTAATTTTTACTAGTCTGTATATGAATGTATGGGTATGTTTGTTTGTATTTATACATTCTCTTATATTTGCAAAGCTCTCAAGCATAATGAAAACTCTGCCAGGTTATACATTACCTCCAGTATAGGGTTTCCAATTATAATACTTTCCACGGAAAGGCATATTGTCAAAGTCTGCACACTGTTTCTCTCGAAAATCTCGGGCCCCCAAAGGACATGGCTAAAATAAAATAAAATAATAAATAGCATGATTGTTGAAAAATACCAAAACCAAGGGACAATGCCCCTAAAATTAAAAATGTCTGAACACCCAACACATTAGCTCACTCCCTTATTCCTGGGCTACAATTCTGGCATTTGCTTTACTGTTTTATAACCAGTATTCTGACTGAAGTGTCTGAATTGTAATCTTAGCCATGGAAGAAATAACTGAAGTAATTTAAACACAGTTAAGTGTTAGACAGTTTCCATATAACTTCACACTCAGATGCATGTCACAGTCTACTTTGCAATCAATCCGTTAGGTGTCTCCTTATAAACAGACGTAAAACCTAGGTGAAGACACTAAAACACAAAACCCTTTTTGGAAACAGTATTTGAGGTCCAGCTGCCACAACCAATCCCAGCTCTTTAAGAAATCAAGAGGCAGGTTTGTAACATGACATTCAGCACTATTAATTGTGGTTTGGATCCCAACTACTATAGCTGTTTACTGTCTAGTCCTGACAAAAACCATATTTTGAGATGTGGAATGAACTGGGCAAAATCCTAGGCCTCAAGTGTAAACACCTTTAAATCAAAGAATGTGGACTTATTAAGATTTACATTTAATCTATTAACATCACAGAAAATAAAATACTAAATTTTCAAAACATGTACATGTGTTGGTTGTTGGAGAAGAGAAGGATGTTGAGAGAGTAAAGCGAGGATTATTTGTTTTTAAAAGATTGGAATGCTTTTTCTATCTAAGTTTTTTAGAGAAGAAAATCTTGCCAATCAATCTAGCTAGGTCTAGATTCCAAATTCCACATTATTTAGGGCCATCCTAAACTTGAAGTTCACAAAGAATTAAAAATATAACTTCTCATAGTGTTGAGGAAACATGACCTAATTTGACTTATCCTTTAGAGTTCTGTACCAGCAGCATCTAAAATTGGGCTTCCCTGGTGGCTCAGATGGTAAAGCGTTTGCCTGCAATGTGGGAGACCTGGGTTTGATTCCTGGGTCAGGAAGATCCCCTGAAGGAAATGGCAATCCACTCCAGCACTCTTGCCTGGAAAATCCCATGGACGGAGGAGCCTGATAAGCTACAGGCTACAGTCCATGGGGTCTCAAAGAGTTGGACACGACAAGTATATACTGCTTTTGAAACAGGGATGGAGAAAATATTTCCCTTAAACATGACAGAAAAAAACAAGTCATTAGATGAAATTCTCAACTGTGAACAAATATGTTACATTCTCAGAGATCATTCTGAGGACATTTTACTACCCTCCCTTAGATCTCTACATTTACTTAATACAGTTTTCTGAGATCAGTACATTGCTATTGTCCTTTAAATCAAGTGCAAAAAATAATAAGGCTACAATGTGCAAACGTGTGCAAGGTCATCATTCCTTGCTATATGCGAAGAGCTGACTCATTGGAAAAGACCCTGATGCTGGGAGGGATTGAGGGCAGGAGGAGAAGGGGATGACAGAGGATGAGATGGTTGGATGGCATCATCGACTCAATGGACATGGGTTTGGGTGGATTCCGGGAGTTGGTGATGGACAGGGAGGCCTGGCATGCAGAGGTTCATGGTGTCGCAAAGAGTCGGACACGACTGAGCAACTGAACTGAACTGAACTGAGGTTTGAATTTCTAGCGTATCAAGTTTAAAGCCTCAGATTCTGAAAATAGAGAGGCAGCAGGTCTACATTCTGTTATGAGCCTTGCATTTTAAGATATTTTCTGCACATTAAAATATGACACTGCAATGCTAAATCCAATGGTTTTACTTATCAAATTATCCTTTATATTTGCCTTTTAAAAAAATGAAAACGAACTATTCACATAGGCTATGCAATGCATCACACTAGAAAGATATGCTTCCACCATCTTTTGTTTCATGGTGTGCTAATTTTTGGAATAAAGAAATGCTTTCCATTACAAGACATTTTCAAGAAACCCCAGAAAATGACCAAGGTTATCAGTGGCTTTGTATGTAGCAAGACTAGTTTTAAAGAAAATAGCCTCAATTTTAAAAAACACAAGTAATTTGAAATACAACTTTTCACACAATATTTAAGTATTTGTAAAGCACCAAACACCTAAAACTTCATCCAGGCATGTCTTTCAATCTATTTGGAGTAAAGTATAAAAAGGGAAAAACTACAATCCTATCTGAGGCAATAAGTATATGACAGCACATTATAAGTTGTCTACAAGTGCTGTATATAGGTGAAAGATCGAAGTGTCAAATGAATCAGGGAAATATTTGTTGAGGAAGAAAATCTTGAGTGCATCACAAGAATTATAATAAAAGTGCCATACATACTTATTCTTTATAACATTATAAAATATTAAAATATTATAGGAATTGAGCTGGTTAAGAAAGAAAACAGACTTCTATTAACAATGAAGCCAAGACTTCTCTGTGGTGCAATGGCTAAGACTCCACGCTCCCAACACAGGGGAGCCAGGTTCAGGGAACTAGATCTCATACGCTGCAACAAAAGATCCTATGTGCCACAACTAAGACCCAGCATGGCCAAATAAATAAATAAAATAAAAATAAATATTAAAAAAAAGAATTAAGTCAAGTAAAGCCATGGGGAAAGAAAAGAAAAGGTCAATTTTGGGAATAGTTGGATAAAGCCGATCCTGGATGAAAGAAAGGAACTGTACAGAAGGATAAAAGTTAACATTTCATAGATAAAAACTGGTTAAAAAAAAAAGCCCTGAAATCATAAATGAAGTTGAGGGACACTCACTTCAAAAAAAAAAAGAAACAAAAATCATATTCTTGACCATCTGTGTAATTATTATCCTAAACAGCAGAGAAGTAAAAAGTCCAAAAGACGAATATTAGTTTAATGACATACCTGGATAACATTTCATAAGATTTCTGACCTATTCTTTTCTTGTGATAACCATTCCCAGGGTCAGCATAATAAAATTAACAATAACAATACATACTTATGTTTTTCTAAGCATTTAGTAAGTACCTATTCCATGGCATACTGTTCAGAGGTCTCTAGATCTATTATAAGCTGTCTCACCACTCTTGAGGTGGTTATAATTAATAATCTCAATTTACAACTGAATAAATTATATTAGTCTGCTTAGTAATAGTTTCAATGAAAAAAGACACTTTCTTCATCTGAGTAGGGGCTTCCACTGGACTCTGTAAATGCTACAATAACATAGGTTTTTAGCTCTGCTGCTGCTGCTAAGTCACTTCAGTCGTGTCCAACTCTGTATGACCCCATAAATGGCAGCCCACCAGGCTCCCCCGTCCCTGGGATTCTCCAGGCAAGAACACTGGAGTGGGTTGCCATTTCCTTCTCCAATGCATGAAAGTGAAAAGTGAAAGTGAAGTCGCTCTTACAAAGTACAAAAACCTGATAGGAGTAACTTGGGTTCTAGACCTAGCCTTGTCTTTACCAGCTGCAAGTTTATCTGCTCCAACTACTTTTTTCTTATTTGTAAAATGAGAGGGTTAAAGTATGAATTTTCAGACAGAATTTTCAGACTTAGATTTGATTCTAACTGATTTATTTCATTTACCGCCTTCAGCAATGTACTTAACTTTCCAGGTATCATCTATAATCTAGGGATGATACTACGATTTACTCTGCAGGTGAGGATTTATGTAAACTGTGTAGTTCTGTACCTGGCAGTGGTTCAGTTCAGTTCAGTCGCTCAGTCATGTCCAACTCTGCGACCCCATGGACTGCAGCACGCCAGGCTTCCATGTCCATCACCAACTCCTGGAGCTTGCTACCTGATAGTGGTAGCACTCACTATTAGCAGTTGTGTGATCTCTGGTCCAGGCATCCTTGGACTCATTCCTCACCCTCCTCTTGGTCTGTTCTTTATTTCAGGGGAACAAATCTGCAGGCTCTATTTCATAGGATTCTATGTCAGTTGACTTCTAGTTGAATTCAGGCAGTGGAAGGCACTAGTGGGAGAAGCCAGGGTATTTCATTTCCTCTCTACCTCCAGCAGCATCTTAGGCAGAAGAAGAGTACTTTTGTGGCTCCAACATCAAACAGCCACCCTTACCCTCAATCCTATGGTTCCAGATTCAGTTGTGTGATTTCAGTCTCTAGCATGCAATAAAACTACCTCCTTCCTGTTTTTCTAGTAGGAGGGGTGGTATCTTTCTGCTGATGCTGATCTATGGGCTTGTCACCCTCTTCCATTATTCATGTAACCAATTCTTTACATTAAATTCACTTGATTCAAATATTCAGAGGTTCATATTATTATGGTTGGATCTTCACAGATACTACAGTTGATGATGATGATGATGATGAAGAAGAAGAGGAATAATGAGAAAAGAAAGAGGAGAAGAAAGAGGAGGAAATGATAGTAGTGGTATTGATACTTGGGAGACTAAATAGAGATATGTTTCCTTGGATTATATTTTGCAATTTATTGGTTAAAGGCAGAGGCTGGCAAACTTCTGTCAAGGGCCACACAGTAAATATTTCAGACTTTGTGGTCCATATAATCTCTGTTGAATGTGCTCTGCTGCTTCAGTTGTATCTGACTCTTTGAAATCAGTGTCTGACTGCTTGTTACTGACCAAAATAAAAGATGCCCAGGGAATTTTACAAATAAACAAACACTTTATTTTTCTAGTGTACTAATCCAGTGGAATCTTTCCCTCTTTTAAAATATTTCAATATACATCGTTAGTCGCTCAGATGTGTCCGACTCTTTGTGATCCCAGGGACTGTAGCCCAACAGGCTCCTCTGTCCATGGAACTCTCCAGGCAAGAATATGGGAGTGGGTTTCCATTTCCTCCTCCAGGGGATCTTTCTGACCCAGGGACTGAACTCGCATCTCTTGTCTCCTGCATTGGCAGGCAGGTTCTTTAACACCAGCACCACCTGGGGAGCCTGTATAATCTGTTACAACTACTAAGATGTGCCATTACACTTTTTAAAGAAGACAGACCATATGTAAATGACAGGGCTGTGTTCCACTAAAATCTTATTTACAAAAAGAGGTGATGGTTCAAATTTGACCCACCAGGCACAATTTGCCAACCCCTGATTCAGGATGTTAACATACAGATGTTAACATCTGTATGTCAGCATTGTGCAGAAGAACCAAGCTCACCTATTAATTTTTGAGTCAATACAGAATCATACACTTTAAAGACTGATGTCAGATTATAATATAATTTGCATAAAATGCTTAAACTTCCTGTACAATTATCCCCATAGGGGTCATACACTGTGTATAATCTATAGAAAGATAAAATACTTTTCAGATGACCACAATTATTATCCAGTTCTTTCTTTCAGCCAAAATCTGTTTTCCCATAACCCAGTGGTCTTGTGCCTTTCTTCTGAACAAATCTAATCCCTAACTGAAAGGTATCTAGACCTTGATGGCTTTCTTATGGGGACATAATAAATTATCATTAGTACTTTTAAAACCAGGCACCAAGAACTGACATTAGGGGTCTTTATATTCAGCAAATATATATAAAAATATTTTATGTATCACATAAGATCTAGGCTCTGGAGATAATGCAGTACACAAAACAGATTAGGTCCCTGCTTTCATGGAGCTCACTGTAGTTAACTGGAGATGAGAAAGAAGAAAAATAATGCAGGGTACTAAGATGGTGGTTAGGTGGAGGTTGGGGGAAGTTGTTTTAAATGTTAGACTAAGAAAAATTTTCTCTGATAAGGTGGCACTGAAGCAGAGAGTTAAAAAATTGAGGACATGACTTGTGTACATATCTTTAAAAGAGTGTTCCAGGAAACATTAAATGCAAAGGGTCTGAGGCAGGAATGTGTTTGGGAAATTCATAAAATAACATGGAAGATGGAAGGTCTTGTAAATTGGAAACTGCAGCAGACTTCGGGACTTGATTCCATACCTTTCTGTTTCTAGAATATATCAGCTAGTGTTATCTTTTAATTTAACTGTTTCCTTCAGTGGACGCTCTGAATTTGTGTTGATTAGAAATAAGCTTACAAGGAGTTGTATATTCTGGTTGCAAAGAATGAGAAAGATCAAAGAAAACAGTAATCTCTTAAGGAAAAATTCCATAAAATATATTTTTGTTTTGTTTAAGCATAATGGCAAGTTTAGGGAGCAATGTTTTTTAAATTACTTAAGTATAATAAATGCTGATACTATGTCAAAACCATAACAGGAAATAGGCATAGGCAACAAATTTATTATGTAAAGTTTGACAGGTTTTCAGCTTCCTAGTGTTAACACTAATCAAGCATCCTCTCCTTCTAAAAAGCAAGCAGCAGGGCCCCATATAAATCTAGAAAGCAGGTCTCAGTATCTTTTGATCTTAGTATTTTCAAATATACAAAAAAAACAATATTAGCATCTTTTTCATCACTTTTTTTTTAAGAGAAATGTGTATGTTAGCACATTCTATGGACTATCTTAGGCTTCCAATCATGTTGACAGATTATAAGAATCTCCTTTCACAATACTTTTTATTGGTAGATAAATCTAAAAAAAGAAAAAATAATTCATCGGGGCATGCTGTTGCTGCTGCTAAGTCGAGTCAGTCATGTCCGACTCTGTGCAAACCCTAGACGGCAGCCCACCAGACTCCCCCGTCCCTGGGATTCTCCAGGCAAGAACACTGGAGTGGTTTGCCATTTCCTTTTCCAATGTGTGAAAGTGAAAAGTGAAAGTGACATCACTCAGCTGTGTCTGACTCTTTGCGACCCCATGGACTGTAGCCCACCAGGCTCCTCCATCCATGGGATTTCCCAGGCAAGAGTACTGGAATGGGGTGCCATTGCTTTCTCCTCATTGGGGCATAAAAGTGCTATAAAAAGAAATCTCAGCTTTCGCTGACAAACTGTCCTGGGACTTTTCTATTACTAGAGTTGAAATCTTCATTTTATTCCAAAAAATAGGGTGACCTTGGAAAGTCCTGGGATCTCTTTGTGCCTTCTTTCTTTTGTTTGCAAAATACACCCCAAATGCCCTTACCTTTCAAGAGCAATACATCCCAGTATGTTTGCAAATGAGGAAAATTCTGCAAATACTGAATTAAGTCTTCTTGTTGTTGTTCAGTTACTCACTCGTGTCTGACTCTTTGTGACCCCATGGACAGTAGCACACCAGGCTTCCCTGTCCTTCACCATCTCCTGGAGTTTGCTCAAACTCATGTCCATTGAGCCAGTGATGCCATCCAACCGTCTCATGCTCTGTTGCCCTCTTCTCTTGCCCTCGATCTTTCCCAGCATCAGGGTCTTTTCCAATGAGTTGGCTCTTTGCATCAGGTGGCCAGAGTATTGGAGCTTCAGCTTCAGCATCAGCCCTTCCAATGAATATTCAGGACTGTTTTCCTTTAGGATTGACTGGTTTGATCTCCTTGCTGTCCAAGGGACTCTCAAGAGTCTTCTCCAGCATCACAGTTCAAAGGCATACATTCTTAGGCGCTCAGCCTTCCAACTTTCACATTTATACATGATTAATGGAAAAACCATAGCTTTGACTATACAGACTTTTGTCAGCAAAGTGATATCTTTGCTTTTGAATAAACTGTCGAGGTTTGTCATAACTTTTCTTCCAAGAAGCAAGTGTCTTTTAAATTCATGGCTGCATTCAGCAGCTGCAGTGATTTTGGAGCCCAAGAAAATACAGTCTGTCACTGTTTCCACTTTTTTTCCCACCTATTTGCCATGAAGTGATGGGACTGGATGCCATGATTTTGAACACAGAGTTTTAAGCCAGCTTTTCCACTCTCCTCTTTCACCCTCAGCAAGAGACTCTTTACTTCCTCTGTCTTATGGGTAATAAAGAGTGAGAAGCAAGCTGAGAATAAAAACTTTGTCCTCTCCCCCCTTTTCCCTTTCCTTGTTTTTTCCTAAAAGAGATGGGAAGGCTAGGAAGACAGGAGGATTCCTATAGCTTCAGGAAAAACAGCAAAATGAGCATTCTGTTGGCCTTTTCTCTTTTCCACCTTCTGTTTTTTCTTTCTTTCTTACATGCATGCCAAATGCACTTGTATCTCCTCACTATTACACTAGACCAACTTTATACATTGCCCAAATTTAATGTTCTTTCTCTCCACAATAGAAACATATTTTTAGGCACTTATATCCTATTACTTGAAGAAGCAGAAGTGGAGGTTGGATTCTGACTCTTGTTTGCTTAGCAAGGCATGCACTTGACATGGGATTGTAAAAAAGGGACATATTTCTGTTCATTCACCCAGACAGGTGTCATATACATAAAGATACCGCATGCCTCTCTTATAAGTTCCAAACAAAATTACTGATTTCTTAATTATCAGGAACTGTTTTATTATCTCATTAAAAACATCACAAAGGCATTTCCAAGGTTAAATTTAGTGTTCAATATATGTAATAAATCATTTCAACCCCAGTTTTTTCTTTAACTGGAGGCTAATTACTTTACAATATTGTGGTGGTTTTTGCCATACATTCATATGAATCAGCCATGGGTGTACATGTGTTCCCCATCCTGAACCCTCCTCCTACCTCCCTCCTCATCCTATTCCTCTGGGTCATCCCAGTGCACCAGCCCTGAGCACCCTGTCTCATGCATGGAACCTGGACTGGCGATCTGTTTCACATATGATAATATACATGTTTCAATGCTATTCTCTTAAATCATCCCACCCTTGCTTTCTCCCTCAGAGTCCAAAAGTCTCTTCTTTACATCTGTGTCTCTTTCGCTGTCTCGCATATAGGGTCATCATTACCATCTTTCTAAATTCCATATATATACATTAATATACAGTATTGGTATTTTTCTTTCTGACTTACTTCGCTCTGTATAATAGGCTCCAGTTTCATCCACCTCATTAAAACTGATTCAAATGTATTCTTTTTAAGAGCTGAGTAATATTCCATTGTGTGGAATATTACACAGCTTTCTTATCCATTTGTCTGACGATGGACATTTACGTTGCTTCCATGTCCTGGCTATTGTAAACAGTGCTGTGATGAACACTGGAATATCAATCCCAGTTTAAAAGTAAACTTCTCATCTTTTCTCTCCCAAATAGTTCCTGGTTTTATGAGAGCAATTTCGCTATACTTTTACTTTCGAAGAAAACAAAAGTCTGATAATCCTACATTGTCTAGAAAAATTTAAGTCTCAATCTCATGTTTGATATTATAGTCTCTTATACAAGTTTTCAAAATTAAAGCTGTTTTAATATGCCTTGTATAGCCTGTATTTTATTTAAATGTCTTCTATCCATAGCATGACCCTTTTCTCTAAGCCTGTAAAAATGTTAAGAATCAAATTTTTACTGTGTGATTTTAGAAATGTCTCTTTAAAGAACAAAATAAACAAGCAAGTTTTTTTCTATGCTTAAAGCTAGTCTTTATTTCTCAAAACAAGATACACACTATAAAATTCATACTAACCTAAAGGTTAATGACACTGCTTCTGCTATTTTTTGCCATCATATATATATATATATATATAGACACATACATACATATGTATACATGAAAGTAAACTTTTATAAGTATATTGAAGTATACTTATAAGAATAATGTGGTTGATACACGTTTGCTTTCTAATTATAACTTGGGACACAGTTATAACACTGTTAGTTAATAGAGCAACTCTGTACTTTGTCATCACTTACCCCATACCTTTCCCTGGGGGCAAGGTCTGTAGTTTCATAATTTTCTCAGCTATCTGGTTCTGCTGCACGTTAAGGTTAGACTGGAAGTAAGACAATGTCAAAGGTGACTAAACTCAGAGCTTACTTTGCCACACCCACCTCCCAAAGGCTCCATCTTTTTAAAGAAGGCTAGAGCAGCATCTGGAAATTCTATGCCTTATTGAATCCTTTCCACGGCACTAGCCTATTGCTAAGCTTTAGTTCCTCATTTAAAAATATTTAAAAAACAAACAAGGCACTTTTCTGGGCAGTTTAATGGTTAAGACCTGTGCTTCCAATGCAGGGGGCACAGGTTCCCAGATCCCACATGCCACGCAGCAAGGTCAGAAAAACAAAACAAAACAAAACACCAACCCTGTCTTTCCCTATTATAAAAGTGATTTGAAGATTTAATGAGTACTTTTAAAAATATATAAAAGTACTTTGTAATCTCTAAAACATAAATGTGTACAGTAATAGCTGCACTGATTGAGTACAGATTAAGCACTAGATGTTTTAAAGTGTGTGTGCTCAGTCACACATGACTCTTTGTGACCCCATGGACTGCAGCCTGCCAGGCTCCTCTATCCATGGAATTTTCCAGGTGAGAATAATGGAGTAGGTTGCTATTTTCTACTCCAGGGGATATTCACAATCCAGGGATCAAACCGTCATCTCCTGTGTCTCCTGCATTGGCTGGTGGATTCTTTACCACTGAGCCACCTGGGAAGCCTAATTAAAGTGTTACTTCTTTTAATTCTCAAACAGATCAGCAAGTTTGATATAATTATACTCTATTTATACAGGCGTTCCTTAAAAATTTAGTGATGTTAGGTATCTTGCCAGGGTAAAATAGTAACAACCAGGATTAAATTTAAGTCAATTCTAATCCAAAGTCCATACTTCTTTCACTATAGTTTTACCTCTGAATATAGGCTATACTTTTCCTGTGTATCACAACCAAGGCAATAACACCATTTAACTGACCTTAAGCAATGAATGGAAGTAAAGAACTGCAGACAGCGTGCACCTCTAGCAAAGCTGACCAAAAAAACACCCATGTACTACATAACCTATGCTTAAATTTTAGAACAGACCACAGGTGAACTGGAAAATCCTTAGTCTCCATAATTTTTTTATAGTTTTGATGCATAAAATAAAGGAGGAAATGAGATGCTCAAGATGTAAGAATAATATGATTTCATCCAAACCAAGGTGGAGCTTAGGTTTTTCACCAGAAGTTCTATCCTAGTCACATTTTCACGCAGACAGGCAAATCACAAATAGTATGGAAAGAAAAACTTAAGGAGTTTCTGGAAAATAGCTAACAATACCAGAACGCTCTTTTTAGAAATGTAGAAAAGTTCTTTATACTGTAGCTAATATTTCCTCTTTAGGCTTTGATAGAAAGTTTGGCTTATAACCTTAATGTAGGTATATTTTTCACTCATAACAAAAATCGTTTGATATTTAACACACTGATATATAAATTCTTCTACTTAAAATACTATGTACACCAATTTTTACCCTCTTAGAACATTTTATGTAATAGTTTTAAGTGACTGCAGTGAAAAGTTTCTCAGGAAAGCAGAAATGCCTGCTTAACAGTCAGTATTCTTTTATTCCAATAAAAAGGAGATTCCATATACAAAATAAAGTATTTTTTTAGCAATACTTAAGTAAACACTTTCAGAAGACTGAGTACATATCTGGATCTTTATTTCTCATAATGGCACTACTGGATAATCATGTTAGCTCCTACCTGTGCTCATTTATAAACACTGTCAGGACCTTATCAATCATTTAAGTCCAAAGAGGGCAACTGTCCTCAACCAGTGAACCCTCAGCATCACAGCTTCAATAAAGCTCTGCTCTCCAAAACCAAGTTCCGTAAGACCATGTCTATTAGATTAGTTTATGATTCCAGATATTCTCTTGAAGTTCCTGTTTAATGATGAGACCAAACTTCATCTAATTATCCTGTCTTTAACAGATGCCTTCTAGGGCTTCCCTTGTGGCTCAGCTGGTAAAGAATCCGCCAGCAATGTGGGAGACCTGGGTTCAATCCCTTAGTTTCTCAGTAGCTTCAAGGCAAGAAGCATATTCATTGTTCCTGCCACAGCTATTGTCTCTACCTACCGTTCTGTCCTAGAAATCATGATGTGAATATCATAGAAAGAATCTTTGTCTAGATGCCAGAGGTTCCTAACACAGGGAACATACTACACATCTAATACGCCCTGATGTAGACAGCCAGCCTCAGGGTCTATTGTGTGATAGCTTTGGCCTGTAGGCTGGTCATGCTGCTGCTGAGAGTGGTCAGACCAATTTTACAGCTCGCTTTATTTAAAAATCTTACAGACTGAGATTCTCTAAGTTGCCTCTTTCAAGAAACATAAGAGAAGTAAAAGACCTACACAAAATAAACACAAGAAAATTGACAAAATCGTAATAAGCTCATACATATCGATAATTATCTTAAATAGAAATGGATTAAAAGTACCAACAAAAGACATAAGCTGGATGGGTGGATGAGACATGTGTATGTATGTACTTCCACTTACCACAACCCCCAAATTATATGTAATCATTTTACATTGTTAGGTTAACCATGTCTCCATTATAGCTTGCAACTGTAATTACCTTTTCTGTCTGACTATTGATTGTGAAAACTGATAAATGTCTTTTACTACTGTGATTATTAAACTATTATCTGCTTAATAACATTGTATTATGATTGGTCAACAGAAAATAATATAATTCTATATCACTAAAACTATCATTTAAAAGGAAAACTGGTAATCACTTTTTAAAAATCCAGATGCATATCAGAATTATCTTGATATTTTTGAAAAATACAAGTGTCCAGGTATTGCTTTTTTTTCTCCAGAGTTCCAGATGTGTTTCTAATGAGCATCCATGTTTAAAAACGACTGGACTATATGATGATTTTATCTAGTTTGTTTCACTTATTCTATTTCATATGCAGTACTCTCATTTCATTTAGTTTATGTTTTCCAATTTTTATATCTCTTTTTGTTGTTCTTTCTCAAGCCTTCATCAAGAGTAGTAGAAATGCTTTTGTACACACACACATATATAAATAGTATGTAAAATATAATATATATATTAGAAAACCTATGAATTTTGGCCTAGCTAAAAAAATTTATGACATTTTGATTCCACTTGTTTGACTTAGTATGAAAAGAATGCTTAATTTCTAATTTATATTCACTCAAAAGTTTGATATAGTTTCATGTATTCTGGCATCTAATATAACTGTTAAAAGATTAGAAAGTTTACTATCTTAGTGATCTTTAAAAGAAAATTTGAATGAGGCTGGAAACTTCTAATCCAGTTCTAAGAATATAAGGAAATACTGTTGTTAAAAAAAAAAAAAACCAGGAAATTAATGTCATATAGTATTATTAACTAATGTGCAAATTTTGTTTCAATTTCACAGAATGTTATGGTAGTGGCCATTATTTGTTTTCATACCTTATTCAAGATTTCACTTTGTATTTAGCTGCATTAAGCAGCTTCAGCTGCATGCAACAAATTCTGGTAAATTCTCATTTTTATTCCATTACAAATATTTTCTAATATTGCTTGCTATATCAATAGCTTCTTAGACATACCCATCATTTAAAAGTGAACATTTAATTTTTTAAATACGTGGGGCTTTTAAGGTATCTTTGATATTAATTTCTCATTTAAATGTTTTCTTCTCTGCAACCACCATCTCTTTTTTCAGTCTTCTAACTTTATTGTGGCTTTCAATGGCTAAGTCAAAGATCTCTCTTGCTAAATGTCACATAACACTTGAAAATATGTGGGTTGTTTTCAAATATCTTTTGATATTGACTTCTAACATAATTCTACAGTGATAAGAGAACAGATTCTGTATGATTTCAATACCTTTAGACAATGAAATTTTTGCACCTTGTTTTATGTCCATGGATATGTTCCAGTGTCTCCTAGTTTAGTGTCTATGGGAACCTGAATATAATTTGTATCCTAAGGTTGTAAGAAAATTGTATAAATTTTAATTATGTTGAATTGGTTCATGATGTTTTTCAGGTCTACTATGCCCTTCCACTTTTCTGTATTATTTATCTTATTAATTTTTGAGAGTTTGATATTGAAACTCCAACTAAAAAAATCTTAACTTATCTACTTAAAAAATAAGTTTGATATATAGTAGAAATATATATTACCTTGTTCTAAATTTTCCAAGTCTCTTATAAATGTGTTATCATACTTTCATAATTTCATCTGCTATTCAGCTGTATAAAGTCAAAATGTATTTTGACTTCAGTAATGTATTTTGCTGTATTTCTTAGTGGCACGAAATAAATCACTTATCAACTAATTTGTGTTGTAGAAACAAGGCTGTAAAAAAACAGACTATAATATAAGCTTATAGCATAGTTTTTCTAGATTTCTATTGAACAAATGGAAATTAAAATTATCCTACAAGTCAACTCACTGCTGAGGAGTGGTGAGTACAGAAAATATGGTTAAAATAATAGGTCTAGTATGTAGAAAGTGCTCAATAAATGTTAGCAGCAGCTACAACTATTACTACTACTGTTGCTGCTGGTACTACTGGTATTGCTATTAGTACTAGTCCTGTTACTGCTGCTACTACTTTTGTTGCTGAAAGATAGAAACTAGATGAGCTCTGATGCAGAATCTGAGGTATACTCAACGTCTATCACTCCCTACTTTCTTGCTTGCTTGTTGTTGTTCAGTCACCGAGTCGTGTCCGGCTCCTTGAGACCCCCTGGACTGCAGCATGCCAAGCTTCCCTGTCCTTCACCATCTCCCAGAGTTTGCCCAGGTTCATGTTCATTGAATTGGTGATGCCATCCAACCATCTCGCCCTCTGTTGTCCTCTTCTCTTTCTGTCTTCAGTCTTTTGCAGCATCAGGGTCTTTTCTGATGAGTCAGCTCTTTGCATCAGATGGCCAAAGTATTGGAGCTTCAGCTTCACATCAATCCTTCTAATGATTTCCTTTAAGCTTGACTGGTTTGATTTCTTGCTATTCAAGGGATTCTCAAGACTCTTCTCCAGCATCACAGTTTGAAAGTATCAATTCTTTGGCATTCAACCTTCTTTATGGTCCAACTCTCACATCCGTACACGACTACTAGAAAGACCATTATTGTTTAGTCGCTAACTCGTGTCTAACTCTTTTGCGATTCCAGGAACTGTACCCCTCCAGGCTCCTCTGCCCATGGGATTTCCCAGGCAAGTATAGTGACATTTCCTTCTCCAGGAGATCTTCCTGAATCAGGGATCAAACCTGAGTTTCCTGCTTGGCAGACGGATTCTTTACCACTAAGCCACCAGGGAAAGACCATAGCCTTGACTATATAGACTTTTGTTGGCAAAGTGATGTCTTTGCTTTTTAATACACTGTCTAGGTTTCCTTCCAATCATCTTCTAAGTTCATGCCTGCAGTCACCATCCACAGTGATTTTAGAGCCCAATAAGAGGAAATCTGTCACTGCTTCCACCTTTTTCCCTTCTATTTGCCATGAAGTGATGGGACTGGATGCCATGATCTTAGTTTTTTTAATATTGAGTTTTAAGCCAGCTTTTTCACTCTCCTCTTTCACCTTCATCAAGAGGCTCTTTAGTTCCTCTTCACTTTCTGCCATTAGAGTGGTATCATCTGCATATCTGAGGTTGTTGATATTTTTCCTGGCAATTTTGATTCCAGCTTGTAACTCATCCAGCCTGGCATTCTGCATAACATGCTCTGCATATAAGTTAAATAGACAGGGTGACAATATGCAGCTTTGTCGTACACCTTTCTCAATTTTGCACCAGTCAGTTGTTCCATGTTTGATTCTAACTGTTGTTCTTGACCCACATACAGGTTTCTCAGGAGACAGGTAAGATGGTCACATATTACCATCTCTTAAAGAGTTTTCACAGTTTGTTATGGTCCACACAGTCAAAGGCTTTAGCATAGTCAATGAAGAAGAAGTAGATGTTTTTCTGGAATTCCCTTCCTTTCTCTATGATCCTGCGAATGTTCGCTATTTGATCTCTGGCTCCTCTGCCTTTTCTAAACAGAATTCTAATTTTTTCTCAGGAATCTACTTCTCAGAGAGGATGACTCTAACCCCATTTTAAGGACTTATCTGGATTAGTTGAAACCAGTTATGGTAATATCATTCCTTTTGCTTGTGACTGGGTTAAGGGTGGGCATGTGGCGTCTTGACCAACAAAACATGAAGGAAGTCTGCTGAAGAAGCAGGGAAGAAGCTTTGGTAAAAACCTGTCATATACTTAAGAAAGACACACAGGCGTACTTTATCTCTTCTCTTCCTCTGAATATTGTCAGGGAAAAGTACCTTAGTTGTTCTGTTGCTCCCTTTTTGATGCTTTTCAGTTTCCTTTAAAAAAAATATGACCTTAGGATATTTTCCTTACTATCTGGTCAGCTCTTTGCTGATTTTAAAATGTTAAAAAAATATCTTATTCAGCAATCTAAAAAAATTTTTCTGTCACAGTAATGTCATTACCAAAAACAGAAGTTTCACATTTGTTTCTAAAATGAACTAAGATTGATTTGATTAAAGAATTTTATCCATACTATTTATAGTCTTTTTTATTATTTTTTTTAAATTTTATATTTACAATGCTTCAGGTGTACAGCAAAGTGATTCAGTTATACCTATCTATCTATATATATTCTTCTTCAGATTCTTTTTCATTATAGGTTATTACAAGATATTGAATATAATCTTCTGTGCTATACAGTAGGTCCTTCAAAACAAAAATAGACTCAACAGACATAGAAAAAAAAAACCTAAGGTTAGCAAAAGAAGAAGGGAGAAGGATAAATTAGAAATTTGGGAATAACAAATACAATCTTCTTTATAATAACTAGTTTTCTACTGCAAAGCTAGACTAGCTTTGTGCTGTCCAATACAGCTGTCACTAGCCACATGTGGCTATTTAAATTAAATTAATTAAATATTCTGTTCTTCTGTTGCACTAGATGAATTTCAAGTGTTCATCAGCTAATTTGACTATGCATTGGACAGTGCATATATAGAATATTTCCATCATTGAGGAACATTATCTTGGACAGTGCTGGGCTAGATTATGTGCCTAGAAAGTTTAAATTTTCATGTATTAGATTAAATTTTAAAAGGCTCCAGCTTCCACAATTTATGCTCAGATAGCTTTATTAACTTGGATAGCATGAAAATAAGTTTTGGTGTGGTAATTTATATGTCTCAAATTCTGAACTAGTAGAGACAAGATTAATGAAAAAACATTATTTGCATATCCATTATATATATATATGTTAAATATATCTCCTTAATATTTGCTGAAAGCTGAAACAGAAGACAGGGATACTAATAGAAATGTCAAGCGACCAATAGCAAGCTTTATAAAAAATCTGAGCTTATAAAACATGGGTAAAATGTGTGTCTGGCGTGTCTTTATCTGTTTTTTTATTACCTTACCATACATTATTCATATTATATAGCACTTATGTTATTAGGCCCAAAATGTGGGCCCACCTCTACAACTATATAACAGAAATAGATGGGGATTGAGAGATGGGTTTGGCTTTCACACTCCTACCTAACACAGTCTAATATACAGTAGGACTCCCTTCTTCTTCTCATGCATAAAACCTCTATTTTCTGAGATTTACGTTATTCATCCAAATCACTATTTGGTTTCATCACTGCTTTTTACTAACCTCATGATGACCATTTCCCGTCACTGGTTAAAGAGCTTCATATGTACTTCACAGTTTTATTATATGCTTCAAGTCCTAACGTCACCCACATAGAAGACTCCCCAAACTCCCTACCCTTAACAGTCCTTGAACTCCTTGACCTCCATTCAACATTGGGCATGCACTCCCATGATCACACTCTAGAGCTGACCACAGTGAGAACAGTCTCACTTCTCACATCTTAAATTCAAATATTAATACATTCCATTCTTGGATCCCCTGACTTGCTTGCTATCTCTTTCACCCTGTTTATCCTGCAACCTTGCTTCAGTAACTTTTATGGATTTTTCAAAGTTATATATCTAATTTTCTCCCTGCTAGCCCTCTTTATAGACTCCATTGTCATTCCCTAGTGTACAGTGGATGACTCACCAGTATCCTTAAATTTTCTTGATTTGTTTGCTGTTCTGTTGTAGTCTCACCTTTCTCTAACCCATTTTCATCTAAAGCATAAATCTGAGCCTAAATTTTAACCTACACACTTTGCACTTAATTTTATTTGTGCCTAGAAAGCTCTCAATGTCTCTTCCTTCTTTTCTTTTCCAATTTGCCCTTCAGGTCTTTAGCTTCCTATGGGAAGAAATCCTTAACTCCCTAATTAGGCTATGTGCCAATTCCACATGTTTTTATAGCTGCTGCTGCTGCTGCTAAGTCACTTCAGTCGTGTCTGACTCTGTGCGACCCCAGAGACGGCAGCCCACCAGGCTCCCCCGTTCCTGGGATTCTCCAGGCAAGAACACTGGAGTGGGTTGCCATTTCCTTCTCCAATGTGTGAAAGTGAAAAGTGAAAGGGAAGTCGCTCAGTCGTGTCCGAGTCTGTGTGACCCCATAGACGGAAGCCTACCAGGCTCTTCCATCCATGGGAGTTTCCAGGCAAGAGTACTGGAGTCGGGTGCCATTACCTTCTCCAGTTTTTATAGCATTCCATACTTATTCTATCATATCACTTGTCATCCTGCCCTGTGATTTTCTGTGACTTCCTAAGAAATTATAAAATCCTTGAAGGCATAGACTCTCTTACTTTAGTACAGTCTAATAAAAGTAGGCACTCAGTTACTTGTTAATTAATGCTGAAAATTTAATACAATCATTGTAACTGAAGCTACATCTAATTATTAAATTGAAACTACACGTATTATTAAAAATAAATTAATAGAACTAAATATCATAAGCTATAAATAAGAGTGTGTTAGCAATAATATGAGGAGAAATAGAGCAGGGTAAGGAAGATTAGGAATCCCAGGGTTGTAGGGAGAAGGGAGGGTTGCAACTTTAAATTCAGTATTCAGATTAGGCCTCACTGAGAAGATGATCAGTTGAGTAAAGATGAGGTTAGGGAGTTAGTAATGTAGATATCTGGGTTGGAAGAGTATACAATTCAAAGAGAACAGCCACTGCAAAAGACCTAAGGTGGGAGCATGCCTGGCATATACAAGGAGGGAGGCCGTGGGCCTACAGCAGGGGGAATAAGAAGGAAAACAGTAAAAGATGAGTTCAGAGAAGTAGCAGAAGGCCAGATTGTGCAGGCCTTGCAGACCTTGGTACGAGTTTGGATTTAAATAAAACAGAGAGCCACTGAAAGGTGTTGGGTAAAATACACTGAAACTCTGCCTCTCACATTGAGCACTGTAGGGAGCAATAGTAATATTGGGAAATTCACTGAAAAAGCTATTTAGAATAATCCAGGGAAAGATAGGGGACAACTTTCCTGATGGTTCAGTGGTAAAGAATCCACCTGCAATGCAGGTGACACAGGAAACACAGAAAGCATATGAATGAGGAATAGTGTGGGAATGTGAGTAATAGTCTCATGATACGATAAAAACTTAAAAGCTGTCTTTTTAGATCTGAGAAAGGAAGGAGTAATAAGATATATGACTGGGTATGGAGTTCCCTGGTGGCACAGTGGGAAAGAATCCGCCTGCAATGCAGGAGATGCAACAGATGCAGGTTCAATCCCTTGGTGGGGAAGATCCCCTGGAGCAGGAAATGGAGAATTTCTCTTGTCTGGAGAATCCCATGGACAGAGGAGCCTGGTGGGGTACAGTCCACAGGGTCGCAGAGAGTTGCCTTATAAATAATCACTACGAACAAAGCTAATGGAGGTGATGGAATCCCAGTTGAGCTATTTCAAATTCTGAAAGATGATGCTGTGAAAGTGCTGCACTCAATAGGCCAGCAAATTTGGAAAACTCAGCAGTGGCCACAGGACTGGAAAAGGTCATCCCAAAGAAAGGCAATGCCAAAGAATGCTCAAACTACTGCACAATTGCATTCATCTCACATGCTAGTAAAGTAATGCTCAAAATTCTCCAAGCCAGGCTTCAGCAATACGTGAACCGTGAACTTCCTGATGTTCAAGCTGGTTTTAGAAAAGGCAGAGGAACCAGAGATCAAATTGCCAACATCCACTGGATCATGGAAAAAGCAAGAGAGTTCCAGAAAAACATCTATTTCTGCTTTATTGACTATGCCAAAGCCTTTGACTGTGTGGATCACAATAAACTGTGGAAAATTCTGAAAGAGATGGGCATACCAGACCACCTGAGCTGCCTCTTGAGAAATCTGTATGCAGGTCAGGAAGCAACAGTTAGAACTGGACATGGAACAACAGACTGGTTCCAAATAGGAAAAGGAGTACGTCAAAGCTGTATACTGTCACCCTGCTTATTTAACTTCTATGCAGAGTACATCATGAGAAACATTGGGATGGAGGAAGCACAAGCTGGAATCAAGATTGCCGGGAGAAATATCAATAACCTCAGATATGCAGATGACACCACCCTTATGGCAGAAAGTGAAGAGGAGCTAAAAAGCCTCTTGATGAAAGTGAAAGACGAGAGTGAAAATGTTGGCTTAAAGCTCAACATTCAGAAAATGAAGATCATGGCATCTGGTCCCGTCACTTCACGGGAAATAGATGGGGAAACAGTAGAAACAGTGTCAGACTTTATTTTTTGCGGGGCTCCAAAATCACTGCAGATGGTGACTGCAGCCATGAATTTAAAAGACGCTTACTCCTTGGACGGATACTCAAAAGCAGGGACATTACTTTGCCAACAAAGGTCCGTCTAGTCAAGGGTATGGTTTTTCCAGTGGTCATGTATGGATGTGAGAGTTGGACTGTGAAGAAAGCTGAGCACCGAAGAATTGATGCTTTTGAACGGTGGTGTTGGAGAAGACCCTTGAGAGTCCCTTGGACTGCAAGGAGATTCAACCAGTCCATTCTAACGGAGATCAGCCCTGGGTGACCTTTGGAAGGAATGATGCTAAAGCTGGAACTCCAATACTTTGGCCACCTCATGCGAAGAGTTGACTCATTGGAAAAATACTCTGATGCTGGGAGGGGTCGGGGGCAGGAGGAGAAGGGGACGACAGAGGATGAGATGGCTGGACGGCATCACCGACTTGATGGGCTTGAGTTTGAGTGAACTCCGGGAGTTGGTGATGGACAGGGAGGCCTGGCATGGTGCGATTCATGGGGTTGCAAAAAGTTGGACACAACTGAGTGACTGTACTGAACTGAACTGAGCAATTAACACACACTAATAAGATATAAAGAAGATAGTCAATTCAATTCCAGGCCCAGTCATTCATGGGCTAGGGGAGAAAACACAAGTCCTTAACTTTAGAGGCCTGCGAAGGAAGCAGTATCTTCAGGGGAAAGCCAGTTTCCATTAGAACAAGAAGGTAAAAGGAAAGAAAATTCGGAGACTTCAAGATATAAGGGATTGTGCTGATGATGAATCACGAGTGTCTGGGAGCACAGAAGAGTTTCAGTGGTTCGGAAGGGATAGGAAACAGCAGGGATATGCAAAGATTTATGGAATTGAATGGAAAGAGATGAGGAATGATGTGGAAGTCTGGGACTTCTTGAAGTGGCAAACATAAAATGGAATAAAAGCCATAATAAGATTAATCGTTATTTCTCGAACTCAAGAAAGATAATGGTGGCAAGGTTGTGAGTAATGAGGGGCTAGGAAGTTCAAGGTGTGTGTGTCTCTATCTTGATTCCTTTTCAGGAAAGCATATTTGCTCCTAGTGCTGGAGCTTCCTCTTGACTCTTGTCGATAGAATTGATGGACCTAAAAGGCTGGTTCTATCCAATTTCAAAAATTCATGTGACCCTCACACACATGGATTTCTGATCAAACTAGCTCACAGTTTAAAAAATTTCCCTGCTCTAGGGGAAATGTAAGCTAACTTTTCATAGCCGAATTTGGTTTTACTTACATCTGTGTTGCAGGAGCGATACCGTTTCCTTTCCCCAAGGCAATATTTTCCACCTCCTGAAGGTCTGAAAACACATTTTGTTTAACATGTGAATATATTGAGTACATAAATTGCTTGATGGAAACATACTGACATTTAAGAAAATAAAAAATTTGACATTTTATTAGTTATTAAAATAATAATCATGGTGATAGCAATAATGATTATGGTTGTCAAACAAAAATTAAGACAATTTACTATGAGTAATTTTATAAGGCTATTAACTGTGATGATACATACATTTTTAAGAAAATGTGTTAAATCAATGTAGTTTCTAATTAACACAGTAAACAGGTATTCAGTTCAACACCATGAGTTTAAAAATAATTTATAATGAAAAGCCATTTTAATCATATTCAACAAAACACATAATCTGATACTATATGTTTATCAAGTAGGAAGTGGAAAGTTTGTTTTTACAGACTAGAAATAAGGAGAAGACACTAAATAACTTTCTGGAAATAGCTTCAGTTCAGAGTATATAATGCAGAAATAAATTTCTATCTTATTTCAAATATTAAATAAAGTTTAAAAGAATTAAATAAATCAGATACACTTGTACTATTATATATTATAATGTACTTTATAGTACATTCAATTAGGGTGTTAAATACTTGTTTTACATAAATCAATTTCTGGAGTATTTTACATTAGAGAAAGTCACATGCTATTATTTTGGCATGTAATATTTAAATAGAAAAAACTAACTTGTTGTTTCAAAAGTGGTCCAAGTCATTCTCTTAAGTATTTTGGTATATTATTTATTACCATAGGGTTTTATACTTTTGGTTATTAAATTATAGTAGCTTGGAGCTGAACTTCATTATTCTGTACTTGTTTTAAAAAGATCGTCTCAAGTATAATTTTGGTTCACTGATAACTATTATCAATTTATTAAGTTATCAATTATCTCATTGATATTAATTACAAATGAGATAATTAAAGTTATACTTTGAATATATTTTAAATGCCAGTGAATGCTGACTTTAAACAAGGGGAAAAAATGGCCCAGCTTGAGCCAGGATGGGAGAAATGGGTTGGTCAGACAAAAACAAGGTAGTGGGAATAGTGGTGGCACTGCTGTTTATGAGTGGGTGACAGTGAGCTCAGTTTAACAAAATGAAAAAACCGAAGCAATACAAAGGGAAACAATTTCAAACTGAAAAAGAAGAAAAGAGAAAACACATTTAGAGGGAGGAACCAAAGACAGAGATAATAAGTTAAAGTAGGAAATAATAAAAATAGAGCATTTTTTTACCCCAGCAGGGGGAGAAAGCAGAGGTAATATCATAACATCATTTTGCACCAAATAATTGAATTCTAGACAAAAATGGGAGCACTTGACATGAAGCAGCTAAGGAGCAGTTTAGTCTCTGGCAGGACACAAAAGACCAACTAGAGAAATCATCCACCTGTAATGGGCACTGGTGGGAGGGAAAAGCAATACAGCTTAGCAAGGAATACGGCTGGGCTGGCTTTATGCCAGGGGGCTCTGGCTAGAGAAAGAGTGGTGGGAGAGGAGCAGTCTGACCTGCATGAAACAGTCATGAGGAGAAAAGTGGTGGCAGTTCCGGAAGATGATTAATGGGGGCATGTGAATGGAAACTATTTTAACACATGGGCAGTATTCTTTTCATTGTGATTTGTGATGCGAATCAAGGCATTTCAACCCTTGAAGTGCTCTCATTGGTCTTTTTAATACTAATGTAGCAGTAATAATTTTATGTGACATGTGAAAAGACCTTAGGTTTCCTGGGAATAATGGTAATGTAGCTAAGACCAGACCTGGTTTCATCCATAATTCAGTAGTTTTTGGAGGAGGAAATCTATCTGATTATTACTAGATGAAAAGTCTGGCTGTACCTGGGATAGATACACACACAATGCTTTTCTTTTCTTTTTAGTTACACAGTAAGGTGAAAAGAAGAAAAAGAAAGTCTGTCTAACAAGGCTCCTCCACTTTCCTGTGCCTATTGCTTGTTCTGAAGAAAGCACTTGGCTCACTGGCAAAACGTTTTTACAGATAACATGTGAAACCACAGCTTTGAATCATTTCCAACTGTGTCTTTTTGTTGGCTCCGGCTTACTTTAGCTACTTACGCTGGACTGTCACAGTGTCTTAGGGATGAGGAGACGCCTCCCCCGCAGGTCCTGCTGCACTCTCCCCATAGTGACCAGGGACCCCAGCCCCCATCTATGCTCTGGGGCCAAGTGCCAAAAGGAACACAATCTCCCTGATAACACCACTGCAAGATTTCACAGAAAACACAGAATTAGCTTTTAGGCAGACAGGGCTACCAGGATAGAAATAAATACATAAAGGTCAGGCAATGACCAATTATAGGCATTAGCATTCTCCCAATAGATAACAGACTGAAAGTTCTTTAACTGTGTTTAGACATTAGTAAAGGTGCATGTGATTTGCAAATTAGCTAAGCAATGATTTATAAATCTCTAACAAATACCAGGTGTCTAAAAAACTTGACTTTACTTCTTTTTTTCCTTCTTTCTCCTCCTCCAGACTTTGGTGTTTTCTCATTATAGAGACCTCAAGAGCCTTTTTTAGATATTTTAGTATTATAACATTTTTTTCTTTATATTCCACTATTATTAGACTCATGGAATGATAACGCAATATGGAAAGTTCCCCAGTAAGGAATTTTTATGATGGTAATTGCTTTCTCTTAAAAAAAAAAAAAAAAACGGCCGATTGAGGCTACAATAGTAAAAGAATGTGTTGTGGCATTTCATCTACATGAGTACTGCAGACATAATAAAAGTAATGCCAAGACACTAGGGACAGGGTACAAAAAAACCTTTATATACACTGACTAGCCATGTATATAGCCCCTACATGAACATGTGTATTGGAATTCTTCTCAGCTTTACTCTCTGCAATAAACCACACATACTGCACATAAGTAGACAGCTAGGAATAATTTATCGAGATGCAGACATCACATAATCAGCTCATAACTCTAACATGATAAATCTTATTTGCAGAATATGGTAAAAATGAAAGCCATTTTTAAAAAAACCAAGCACTATGCAAGACTTTTATTAGTGCATTTTTTCTGAGTTATCAAAATTTGATGAACCATGCTGATGCTTGGAGAAGGAAATGGCAACCCACTCCAGTATTCTTGCCTGGAGAATCCCATGGATAGAGGAGCCTGGTGGGCTACTGTTCATGGGGTCACAAAGAGTTGGACACGACTGAGGGACTAAGCAGCATGCTGATGATATGAAAGTTCTTTGTTTATATGATGAATAACAATAGTGAACATTATCAGAGTTGAATAACTGTCAGCAACGTTAGATTGTTAAATAAAAATTCAACTTTATATTAAAATGTAATGGGTTTATGACATGTGATTTTTAAAAGTAATCAATTTATTATATTAATTCTATATATCCAAAATTATTTCACTCTCACCATTAGTACTGCTATCACTCTAGACCAAACTGGCAAATGGAATAGCTTGTTACCTGGTCCCGTTGCCTCACTTTCTTCTATCTATAATCGACCTATTCTCCAGGGAGCTATCAGAGAGCTCTTTTAAAACATACTATGGTATCATGTTACTCTTTTTCTTAAAAGACTGTAATGGTTTCTCTTCCCCTATGGTCAACAGTGACCTTTGTGACCTAGCCCCGCCTCCCTCTCCAGCCTCATTCTCTTTCTAGTACAGAATGCTCCAAACACACTGGCTTTCTCTCTATTCCTCAATACACTAAACTTGTTCTCTGCTCAGGGTACTTGGATTTGCTGTTCCTCCTAGAAATACTCTTCTAATTCCTTCTATTGTAGTCTTCTCATCATTTGGTCTCAGGTCAAGTATCATTCAAAGAGGGGGGCTATCTTTCCTTGACCACTCTTATTATGAAGTGGCTGTACCCCACTACCCCTGCCACCCTCCCCTCCTCCTACTCCAGCATGTACAGAGATTACATCTTCCTGTTTTAGTCCCCTTTACCACTCATTTAAATTACCCATGGCAGAAGATGAGATGGATTAGACAGCATCATTGATTCAATGGACATGAACTTGAGCAAAATCTGGGAGATAGTAAAGGACAGGGACGTGTGGCATGCTACAGTCCATGGAGTTGCAAAGAGTCAGACACGACTTAGCCACTGAACAGCAATAACTTATTTTTCAAATTATTTTTTTATTACTTTTATTGTCTCCTCTCTTTGCTATACAAAAGCCTTAAGAGCCACATGTGGCTATTCAAATTTAAATTAATTAAAACTGAAAATTCAGTTCCTGAGACCCCCTTCTAGGACTCCATAGCCACATGTGCCTAGTGGCTGTGATACTTGACAGAGTAGATATAGAACATTTCTATCATCACAGAATGTTCTAACTGAAAATGCTGAATGTCTAGAATAGTGCCCAGAATGTAGTGGATATTTAACAAAACTTTATTGAATGAATACATTAGTTAAATTATTGAATTCTGTGTCCCATTTTGGTTACTATATGTCAAGAAGGAACTGGAAATACTGGAGAGTAAAGAAAGTCAAATTCATCTTTGCGTCCTTGGTAGCTGGCATTCAGAGAATGTTTCAGTAATTGTAACAACATAAGGACTTTTTAAGAAAAGTGCAAAGGAATTATCATTTGTCCATAAAAAATTAGGCAAGAGGAAGTTAAAATTTGGTTGACTATGTAAGGCCAAACATTCTGATCCTAAATCGAATAAATGTTAAAGTAGTGCATTAAAAAAGATAACGAGTTTTGGGCAATTAAAAAGTATTATGAAGAGAAAAAAAACATCTGTCTAAAATGATGAAGCAGAGGTAGTTGGCTGAACTGATAATACAGTACCAACTCTGGAAGCAGGGCTGTTAATTATGTACATGTGAGAGGGAGAATGTTCAAGGTGCCAGCTAATGATTTACCTAATTGATCTTGAAGACCAACCAGTTTGTATAATGGTATATCAATTGTGTTAGATCTTCATCTATATAAAAATCATAACAGTGAACCAAATATCCTCTGGTTTTACATTTTTGGTATTACAAATGTTATTACAAGTAGCTACGTGTAAGAATATTTATGCATCATCTATTTTCCTATGAGAGTAACTGAGTAATGTAGTATTAACCAGCAATTAACTGTTCTTCCCCCACCGTGGTTTGGAAGGACTGATGCTGAAGCCGAAATTCCAATACTTTGGCCACCTGATGTGAATAACTGACTCATTTGAAAAGACCTTGATGCTGGGACTGATTGAAGGCGGGAGGAGAAGGGGATGAAAGAGGATGAGATGAGTGGATGACATCATCGACTCAATAGACATGAGCTTATGTAAGTTCCAGGAGCTCATGATGGACAGGGAAGTCTGGTGTACTGCAGTCCATGGGGTCACAAAGAGTCAGACACGACAGAGCGACTGAATTGACTGAACACTTAAAAATTCCAAAAATTAAAATTTGTGTATTTTTTAAGTCGGAAACTTAGCATTACTGATTTCAAATAAGAATAAAATTTGATTTTACATTTATCTTACATAATCACAGAGCTGCACTTAAACCTCAAAGAGATTTTAGAATTTATGTGGTCTAAGCACTTCATTTTTTCGTATGAGGCAACTAGAATCTTAAGACTTGCCCAAGATCACTTACTGAGAAAAAAGGATTTGCTGTCCAAATACATATAAAAAATGTAGGGAAAAATCAATTGGAGGTGTAGGACTATATATCCAAAGACATTAAAGAATATGCTAATATACTTTATTGAACTGTTTTTACTACATAAAATACAAAATAACACTAGAGATTTTTTAAAAATTCTATTAGCTGCAAGTGTGTGTGTGTGTGTGTGTGTGTGTATATATATATATATATATACACACACATATACACATACATGGATATGTTTTTTCATACCTCCTTGAATATTCTTATAATTAGTAGAGGAAAAAATTCCACTTTGTGCATTTTTTAGGGCCACAAATTGTGAAGGCCACAAAAACACTGAAAGATGTAGGTTTTAAAGTATTAAATAATATTGTTTTACATGTTTTTTAGATGCTCACAAAATACAGCACAGGGAAAGAAATCACATAAATTCTCCTCTTAAATGTACACTTAATGTACAAGATAAATACAAATATTCAGTTTGTAAAATGTTGCTCAGTTCTTACCATTAATTAATATAAACACAGTAGTAGTATTCTGTAAGTGGTTTGCTAAAACTTTTTATCGTGAAAATTCATGCTATTGACTATATCTATTCTACAGAGTCATAACATAATAGACATATCATAAAGTTAAATAACATAAATTAATGGGTAAAGAATGAAGAATTCATAACAATAATATAAGTATCAGACATTTAGCAGTTGACAAGAGACTGCTGCTGCTGCTAAGTCGCTTCAGTCGTGTCTAACCCTGTGCGACCCCAGAGATGGCAGCCCTCCAGGCTCCGCCATCCCTGGGATTCTCCAGGCAAGAACACTGGAGTGGGTTGCCATTTCCTTCTCCAATGCATGAAAGTGAAAATTGAAAGAAGTTGCTCAGTCATGTCCGACTCTGCAACCCCATGTACTGCAGCCTACCAGGCTCCTTCATCCATGGGATTTTCCAGGCAAGAGTATCGGAGTGGGGTGCCATTGCCTTCTCCAGACAACTTAGTCTTCAGTCAGTGTGTTGATTTTAGTTGCTCAGTTGTGTCAGATTCTTTGCCACACCATGGACTGTAGCCCACCAGGCTCCTCTGTCCATGGGGATTCTCCATGGCAAGAATACTGGAGTGGGTTGCCATGCCCTCCTCCAGGGGATCAAATCCCAGGGATTGAACCCACGTCTCCTGCATTGCAGGTGGATTCTTTACCATTTGAGCCACCAGGGAAGCCCAAGAATTCTGGAATGGGTAGCCTACCCCTTCACCAGGGAAAATTCCCAACCCAGAAATACCACCAGGGTCTCTCCTGCATTGCAGGAGGATTCTTTAACAGCTAAGCTACCAGGGAAGCTCAAAGTTGCTCAGTTGTGTCCGACTCTTTGTGACCCCATGGAATTCTCCAGGCCAGAATTACTGGAGTGAATTCCCTTCTCCCGGGGATCTTCCCAACTGAGGGATCAAACCCAGGTCTTCCACATTGCAGGCCCAAACATTTTCTTGGCTCCTCTGTCCATGGGGATTCTCTAGGCATGAATACTGGAGTGGGTTGCCATGCCTCCTCCAGGGGATCTTCCCAACATAGGGATCAAACCCAGGTCTCTCACATTGCAGGTGGATTCTTTACCATCTAAGCCACCAGGGAAGCCCATCACGAAAGTCTGTGTAGCCTGTTACAAACTTCAGTTCTCATTTTAGCAACATCCTTCTTTGGTTCAAAGCAAGTCCTTTGTTCCTTTTATTTAGTTTCCCTAACTATAAAATGGGGTCTAATTCCAGTTTTTGATTAGAATATGGTTTGGATTAGGATGACTACAGAAATTAGTTCTATATAGACATTCCTTCAAAGAAGTTAAAAATCTATCAAATGACTTGTTTAACTTTGCTCTCTGGCAAAATGTTCTTTTGTGCTTGTTTACTTTCCTCTCAACCTTGTGTTTATAGGAAAGGATCTCTGGAATTTTTGCTACTTCTCCTTCTGGTAGCATTATGTATCTTAATGTAGTACATGATTTTAAGAGAAGAAATTCATTTACCTTAATTAGTTTTTTAAGAAACCTATAGGGAACTTCATGTGGATCAAGTTATTTGAGCTAATTTTCTAGATGATGATATTAATCAACTATACTAAGATTTTAATCAAAGTTATAATTAATATAATTAGTTTATGGACAAGGAGGCCTGGCGTGCTGCAATTCATGAGCTCGCAGAGTCGGACACGACTGAACAACTGAACTGAACTGAACACCAAATAAACTTTAAGTATACAAATCCTATAAGCATAGTAAAGGTGAGAATTCTGAGTTTTGTATTTTCTATTTTTATCCTTTTTTAACCTGAAGATGCCAAAACTGTAAAAGTTCTATTTCCAAAGGCATAGAATTTTACTTCATTTCTTAAACTAGAAAAGTTAAATATTCAGAGGGAAACTAGTTTTTAATTTTTATTCTCAAGGGTTATATCCAATCTAGTGATTTTGTATTATTCTAAATATCAGTCATATTACTTTAGCCGAGCCTATCCAGATAAAGTAGATAAATTTGGCCTTCTTTTCACTAATTCAGGTGTGTTTAACCAGATTCAGAAAGGTGGAAGAAGTGAAACTATCACATTCCAAACATAAAATCTTGTATTGCTCATTCTTGCTTTTCACATTGCTTCTAAATAAAAGAAATATGTCTTTAAAACTATCTAGAAAGATGATATATCCCAGTCAGGCTTTAAAATTTTTCTTAAGAAACACTTATTCATCATTAAACATTTATTTCTGTTAAGCCACTGAATTTTATTAATATTATAAATCAAACAATCTAACTTTGAAAATTTGTCAGAATTCTACAAAGTAAAATTTCAAAATAAGTATACATACAGTATTTTAAAATAATTTTTTAAAACTGGACATATTTTAGGATGTAATTATGGTAGATCTTGTACCATAGCCAGCACTGGGTCTAGTCAGCATATGGAATAAGATAATTCTAAGGAAATCCTAAGATTTTAAAGGATGTGATATTGGTGATTCAATATAGAACATTCTTCCCAAATCAGAAAAGCTGAGAGTTGGAGCACAGTGCTGTTAGAAGGCTTATCTTTCGCTGTGCAGGTGTGGGAATGCTAAAGTTTATTTCAGCCCAAATTTTAAATCAGAACTGGTCATCCCATACTATTCAAATTTCTAGAGCAATTGGAAGAGTTATTCTTTTTTCACTTCCTGTGTTTATAGTTTGGGACACAGTCAAAACATTAAATTCTACTCTAAGAGAATGAAGATCTAAGGCTGCAAATGTCCTATTATATAGACAGTGCTTTAAAAGGATATGTAATAATTCTATTCTAATCTAGTCTAATGTTTAGCATGCAAAAGTATTAGGAATCAATGTCAGACTAAATTCTGGATTGTGTCTCTAATTGGGTCTTGTAGAATCATTAAATTAATCTTTTGGCAATAAACCAAGTATATGAAATGTTCTTTGTGGTCACCATCAGAGCTTACAAGAGCTGGGTTTTGATTATCCTTAATATCCTGTTTAGTAACAATGCCAACACTACTATCAGAATTTTTATAGTGTAGATCTTTGTTTACTATCACATCAAATATGGCATCCCTCCGAGTTCTGTCCAAAGGGCTATTGCTGATGGCATGCCTAACGAAAACTCTTTTACTGCAAGTTATACTGACTGATTTGTAGGAGTGTGACCCATGGACATACAGTACCAGTGCACTGTCTGGGCTCATCAAATTTCCTCCTTTGGTTAAGGCTACTGTTCCAGAGCACATCCATTCAGACCATATGGTTCTTATTCAGCCCTTGAATGGCTTATTCAGGCAAACATCCAATGGCTGTAATAGCGATGTCAGACCCCCCAGGACTCATGCAAAGATCAGTTTTTAATTTTTTGGCCATATTTCTTACTCCATCTGCTAAATGTGCATGGAACAGTTCCCATACTTACATGGAACATTTGTGGAACTGTGCCCCTGGGCAAAGATCCCGTATCTTTTGCAGCCAGAGTTTGACGAGATCATTGTGGATCCAGTCCTCTGGATATGTCTATGCTATCACTTAAGCCATATTTCTCCCCTCCCCCAACCTTTAAAAAAAAAAGATTTATTTAAAAAACTATGAGCAGCTTTGGTTTTATCCTGCTGGCTAGACAGGATATAGGTTCTTTCTTGTTCCTTCTGCTGAGAGTAGTTTTGAAATTCAGAATTAAGATCAGAGGTTGTGGATATACCATTCATGCTTCTGAGACACACAAACTCATGCTTACAGTCTGTGATGCTCATTACTACCAGTTAAGACAGTCTGGCAAATAATTTTCTGCCCACCACCATCTAAGGTTGGCACATAATAATGAAAAGTAATAATGATGTTCTCGTAACATATATTAGCACCATTCCTCTGAGGAAGCCAACTAAAAGCTCACCAAGATAGTATCTCATTCCATTCTCACTCTATCTCTATGAAATATGTAAAAATAGATTTGGTCTCACTTTAAAGTGATTCATTATTTTGCCAATTCACTATTTTGCCAACTACCATATATATTTAGCTCAATGTTCTGTCCAGGGGCCTTTTTATTGTGATTCCAGAGATAACAAACTATTACAAGTAAATAAATGAAAAATCCACTTAGTAATAAAGGGTAAAACATACTGTTAAACCATTTCAGGCTCAGTGACTCAGCATTCCTATGACAGTGAAAATTTGCCTTTTATTCCACATAATTTCCCATTTGAAGGTAAAATATAATCAGAGGCAGTAGAGAGGGACAGTTTTCAACTTTGGAATCAGAAAGACCTGGGCAAGAATCTCAGCTTTACTATTCAATTGCTATGTAATCTTAAACTTTCAAGTCTTACTTTCTTCATCTGTAAAATGGAATTAAAACAGTACCCACTGTAGAAGATTTTTGTCAATAGTAAACAGAACAAATATGTGCTTGGCACACTGTAAGTATAAAACTATTCATTATCATTTATAATCATTATTACTGATAATGTCAACTATTTATAGATGGCAAGAATACAGACTAGTTACACAAAGTTGATCAGACCAACTGAAAACTTTGCTTTAATTTTGTTACTAAGTGTTTGCATGGCTATTTTGGTTTGAATTAAATTCTGGGCTCTTATTTAATATCCAAATATGTGTGCATGTCCAGTCGCATCAGTCCTATCCAACTCTGCAACCCTATGGACTGCAGCTTGCCAGGCTCCTCTGTGCTTGGGAGCCATTCTCCAGGCAAGGATGCTAGAGTGGGTTGCTACGCCCTCCTCCAAGGGATCTTTCCAAACCGGGGATTGGACCTTTGTCTCTTATGTCTCCTGCACTGGCAGATGGGTTCTTTACCTCTAGTGCCACCTGGGAAGCCCTAATACCCAAATAGGTATAGCTTTAAGAGGAAAATCTGCATTTTTTAGTACCATGCTTCTCTCTTAAGGAAAAAAGTAGCTTGAGATCAACAACAATAAAAATTCATAAACAGATAACAAGGCAAATACAGTAAGTGAAAAATAAAATAAATTCAGCTCACATGAATAGTACTTTGTACTTTTCTCCCTTAAAACTGTAAGTTGGAAAAAAATGTTAAGTTGATCTAGCTTTCAAAGCTTTTTCATAAATTCAAAATTAATAATAAGGATATTCTGAGAGTCTTCTCCTAGTACTGTCCTGTTTTTTTCATTCATTCATTTAAAATTTCCTAAGGCTATTCTATCTATAAACCTTCTATGACTTTGGATGAACAGCTAAGATTTGTTTTACATATTAATTTGAGATGATGAAATCCAAAGTATTGACTTTATGAAACTGCACTCTAATGTTGTGAATGTTAATAACCTCTTGGTAGGCAAACTTTGCTAAAACTTACAAGTTCTTAAATAGACTTTAATGGAGTGCAAGTTGTTGTGCCAAAGTCTGCTAGAAGCTGAGAAGATTCTAAGGAGAGGGTAAGGAGGCAGGAAAGGGGTTCTTTTAACCTGAACATTTCCATTGTTTTCAAATGAATATAACAGAATTATGTAGAATGCATTTGAACAAAGTATTTAACAATTAAAAAATTGACAACCATTAGCCTAGATTAAGAAAGTGAATCTTTAGAAATCAAATACATTTTTGCCCCATTTCATTTAGTTTCTCTTGCCTGTGCTTATTCTTACTTATGCTTAGAAATAATTATATTTCCCTTCTATTTGCTAACCTAAATTTAAATTCAATATTGTTAGCTTTGATATTATCTAGAACATTTTTTTAAAGTAGCCTTCAAAACTGTAATGCATATGTAAATGACATCTCTATCAATTATATGCATATAAGCTTTAAAATATGATATTTTAGAGCCCTGCTGTTAAGCACAAATTATGAGATTTTAACTGTGTTTACCATAAAGATGACTGAGTTGGGTTTTCAGATAGCCACTACTTGTGATTTACCTAATTAGAGTGGTCATATAATTTACAGATGCTTTCAGGAGAGCTCTTAAGTGTTTAAAAGAATGAGTTCTTCATGCTTTGGGTTAAAAATTAAAGTAAAATAAAAAGAGATATCAGGTCTAGTGATAGTATTATTACAGGCACATAGAAACAGTGAGCTGCTGGTGTAGATCACAAGAATAATAATCAATCAATGGCAAATAAAGAAACGGATTCTCACTGTGACTTTCCCTTTACTGTTGTACAGTACAGATCTGTTCTAAGTACAGATCGATGTAAATTGCTACTTGTCATTGACAAGAACTGTTGGTTCCAGAATAAACCTAGACTGTTGTTTCAAGAATGTGGTCCTAATATTCCTATTACATCTATGAAAAAACAGAAAGCATTTTTGGTAGTGTGTGAAGGTCTCTGTATTTTTATTGGCTACTTACAAAAGTTTCAAAAAAAGATTCTTAATCTTTAAAAAAATGACCCTATCAATTTATACATTTAGCATAATTTACCAACATTTTCAAACTCAGCATGGAAAAACCATCAACATGGCACTAGGTCATGGGTCCTGAATTAAGCTATCAGCAAGGATTAATAAACTGTGACAGCTGCCCAAAAGCTTTCATTCTTTTTATTTAAACATCAGATTGCAAGCTGAAATTCACTATAATCTTTGTTGAAACTAGCCCATCTAACATGGAAGAAGTCAGAACTGAGAACAGATGACAGTGTAGTTACTGTTGTAAACTCAGCCCATAGCAATAAATTTTAGAATCACATATATAGCAATTCCTAAAGAATTTCAAGAATAGCCTAAAATATTCTTATCTGTTTAAACAATTCCTAATAATTATGGGTTTTGAAAACTAGGCTGATGATACTAAAAATTATTCAGTAATCATTTCTATGCTTAATAAATTATCCTTCTACTATTAGATCTTTCATATTGCAATTTAAAAATGACTCATTAGACTATTTTAGGATCACATAATTTTCTTGGAAATTGTTGCAAAAAAACAGCCATATGACTAAATAGACTCTATTAAATAAGACTGCTGTTGGGCTTTTTTTGTGCACATACAGCTCAAACATATACATATAGGAAGACGAAACTGACTCAGAAAATACTCACTATACTTTCCTGAATAATGCATATTTGCAGATATCAAGATAATTCATTAGGCTAGAAAATTACTATCTTCTCAAGCACACTTTAATTAGTATGCATGATTTTCTAGTGGCTGAATATCAAAACCAGAAATTTGTCAGTTTAGTCTACATGTTAAAAGCTAATGAATCTTTTGAGCTTACCCCCTTTTCAATATTCCCAGTTTGACAGAGTGTTCCCTCAGCTGCGGGAATACTGTTGGTGACACAGCGGTTGCTTTTGCTGAGACACCAGAGCTCTCTACACACTTCCTAGGAAAGAAGGCAAAAGCAAGTTGATCAGAAGTAGAGACTAAAATCATATCCACTTGTCCATAAAAAATATCCACAGTATATAAACCATATTAAGCATTACTTGTCTCTTGCTGGTATTGAAGCATCAGAGATGAGGGTTTTAGAGGAGGTCCTTTTAGAAGGTAGGTTACCCGTTTCACAGATTAATTTTTAATATTTGTCTTCATAATTCTTTTTTCAATAGATAAAGCATATCTTCATTTTTAAGTATATCTTTGTTTTAATCAGACTCTTTAAAAAATAATGTACACAAATTCTATTAATATAGAGTAGTGAGAAGGAAAGAATATGTAGAAAGGACGCATATGTTTATTACTCCCCAAAACATACTATAGCACAAACTTTCAAACTAATAGAGTTGCTGAGCAGGTAATTTCCTAGACCTAATGAAATATTCTAATAAAGAGTATTTTTTAAAAAGAGAGACTATAGGAATGTACAGGGAATGATTTCTAAAATTATTGTATGCCAAAAGAACAATCTAGCAATGTTATTTGCAGTTCATCAACGTAGCCCACTTTCATGAAAGGGAAATTTGGTTTTGAACAAATGCTGCTATTTATGTGTCATTTCCATAACTGAGATATTTCAGATGTTATTTGGAGCTGTTCTGTCTTCTTGATTATAAATTTTCACTACCCCACTGCAGCACAGGAGAATTACATTTAACTGTAATGCTGGCAATTTAAAATATCTCATTTTGTTCACACATCCGAGGTGGCTCAGTGGGTAAAGAATCTGCCTGCAATGCAGGAGACGAGGGAGCTATGGGTTCAATCCTTGGGCCAGGAAGATCTCCTGGAGAAGGGCATGGCAACCCACTCCAGGATTCTTGACTGCAGAATTCCATGGACAGAGGAGCCTGGAAGGCTACAGTCCATGGAGTTGCAAAGAGTCGGACACAACTGAAGTGACTGAGTACACATGCACATATTAATCTATCAGATTTTAAAATAAGCCGTCCAACATATACCAAAATAAAGTGTTGGAAACGAATGGCCAAAAAAGATTACTTTGGAGAAAATACTGAAAAATTTTAGGTGTTTTTAATATATGCTCACTAACTAGCAGGAGGCAGTGTTCAAAAGCATCCCTAAGAAAAGAAATGCAAAAAAGGCAAAATGGTTGTGTAAGGAGGCCTTACAAATAACTGAGAAAAGAAGAGAAGTGAAAGGCAAAGGAGAAAGGGAAACATATACACATCTGAATGCAGAGTTCCAGAGAACAGTAAGGAGAGATAAGAAAGTGTTTTTAAGTGAATAATGCAAAGAAATAAAGGAATATAATAGAATGGGAAAGACTAGAGAGCTCTTCAAGAAAATTAGAGAAACCAATGGAACAGTCCATGCAAAGATGGGAACAATAAAGGACAGAGACAGTATGGACCTAACAGAAGTAGAAGATATTAAGAAGAGGGGGCAAGAATATACACAAGAACTATACAAAAAAGATATTAATGACCCAGAAGATCATGATGGTGTGATCACTCACCTAGAGCCAGACATCCTAGAATGTGAAGTTAAAGGGCCTTAGGAAGCATCATTACAAACAAAGCTAATGAAGATGATGAAATTCCAGCTGAGCTATTTCAAATCTAAAAGATGACGTTGTTGAAGTGCTGCACTCAATATGCCATCAAATTTGGAAAACTCAGCAGTGGCCACAGGACTGGAAAAGGTCAGTTTTCATTCCAATCCCAAAAAAGGGCAACACCAAAGAATGTTCAAACTATTGCATAATTGCACTCATTTCACACACTAACAAAGTAATGCTCATAATCCTCCACATGAGGCTTCAAAGTACGTGAACCAAGAACTTCCAGACATTCAAGATGAGTTTACAAAAGGCAGAGGAATCAGAGATCAAATTGCCAATATTTGCTGGATCACAGAAAAAGCGAGAGAATTCCAGAAAAACTTCTACTTCTGTTTCATTGATTATGCTAAAGCCTTTGACTTTGTAGATCACAACAAACTGTGGAAAATTCTTAAACAGATGGGAATACCAGACCACCTGACCTGCCTTCTGAGAAACCAGTATGCAGGTCAAGAAGAAACAGAACTGGACATGAACAACTGACTGGTTCCAAATTGGGAAAGGAGTATGTCAAGGCTATATATTGTCACCCTGATTACTTAACTTATATGCAGAGTACATCATGAGGAACGCTGGGCTGGAAGCACAAGCTGGAATCAAGATTGCCAGTAGAAACATCAATAACCTCAGATATGCAGATGACACCACCCATATGGCAGAAAGCAAAGAGGAACTAAAGAGCTTCTTGATGAAGATGAAAGAGGAGTGGGAAAAAGCTGGCTTAAAACTCAACATTCAAAACATGAAGAATGGCATCTGGTCTCATCACTTCAAGGCAAAAAGATGGGGAAACAGTGGAAACAGTGGCGGACTTTATTTTCTTGGGCTCCAAAATCACTGTGGATGGTGACTGCAGCCATGAAATTAAAAGATGCTTGCTCCATGGAAGAAAAGCTGGGACAAACCTAGATAGTGTATTAAAAGGCAAAGACATTAGTTTGCCTACAAAGATTCGTATAGTCTAAGCTATCGTTTTTCCAGCAGTCATGTACAGATGTGAGAGCTGGACAATAAAAAAGGGAGAGTGCTGAAGAATTGATACCTTTGAACTGTGGTGTTGGAGAAGACTCTTAAAAGTCTTGGACAGCCAGGAGATCAAACCAGTCAATCCAAAGGAAATCAACCCTGAATATAAATTGGAATGCCTGATGCTGAAGCTCCAATAGTTAGGCCACCTGATGTGTAGAGCCAACTCATTGGAAAAGATCCTGATGCTGGGAAAGACTCAAGACAGGAGGAGAATGGAAGACAGAAAATCAGATGGTTGGACGGCATTTCTGAATCAATGGACACGAGTTTTAGCAAACTCCGGGAGATGGTGAAGAACAAGGAAGCCTAGCCTGCTGCAATCCATGGGGTTGCAAAGAGTCGGACACGACTGAGCAACTGAACAACAACAAACTGGCATCATTAGTGACATTAAAAGTTTTCAATTTAAACTGGAAATAATATCTATAATATATAAATTTGCAGTAAGAACATATTAATCTGGAGTGTAAAGATACATTTATATGCAACATTCAATTCTATTGCTATTATTCCCCAACTGCTCTTTTATTCTCAAAGTATAAATGTAAGAACTTATGCCACATATCACAAGAAAAAAAATTGTAATTCTTTATGGTGATATATATTAACTATATTTATTGTCATGATAATTTTTCAATATATACAAATGTTGAATCATTATGTTGTACACCTGAAACTAATATTATGCTACTTGTCAACTGTATCTTAATTAAAACTTTTTAAAAATAATTTTTGCCACATAAACACAATTCAGAAATACAACGGTAACGTAATGAATTCACTAGTTAATCATGGCTACAAACAGAGATGCCCCACAAAACATAGCAAAAAGGAAGGATCTTTTGGGGCTCCACTTTAAGGTGTTTCACTCCACCAGGCAGAGAAAGAAACAAAATTTATATTAGACTTTTAAAATATGCTAAAAAATTCATCTATTATACCTAATTTATCTACTTTAAATCCCATGTGGAGAATTACTGAGCCAGAAGAAAGTTAAAACCCTTGAAAAGAAAAACATGTGCTGTGAATCATAATATAAAGATAAAACTTTCCTGTCCTACAATCCAACATATTACAAATTCTTCTTTCTTTCAAAGTTTCAGTTTCTGTTTAAAGAGAAAGATATTTGTACTAATTTATTCTTCCTTTTCTACAGGAGATGGTTTTTTTTACTATATGTTCCTAAATATATTCTCTTAGTTTATTTAAAAGCAGTAGGAATAATATTTTATGCTCTTAAAATATTATATCATATATCAAAAATACTCATATTCAAAGAGAAATGCATTCACAAAAACAGAAAAGCATTGTTAGGATAATGATTGAGAAATTACTAACAATGTTATAATTCTTGACCATATTCTTGATATTTTATTATTTTTATTAGGTATAAGAGCTTCTCTGGTAGCTCAGAAAGCAAAGAATCTTCCTGCAGTAAGGAATCTACCTAGGTTCGATCCCTGGGTTGGGAAGATCTCCTGGAGAAGGGAATGGCTACCCACTGCAGTATTCTTGCTTGGAGAATTCCATGGATAGAGTCTGGCGGGCTATAGTCCATGGGATCACAAAGAGTTGGACACAACTGACTAACATTTTCATTAGGTCTAAATCTCACTTTAGACAGAAGAAAAGAAGCCTAAAGTTTCTTTAGACAGAACTATGCAAAGAAAATCCTATCATTGTAAAGGACAATATTCATAGTATTTATTAGGAAAACACACTATTTAGTCAAGTTATAGAAACTCTATTGACATTTTCCAAAAGTTTCCTGAAAACCTCTACCTTAAAATGGCAAGTCCTTAAGATATTCTTTCCAAAAATTTAATCTCAAGATTCTACAATAGAGTCCTCTGATAAAGCACTCATATGCTTCAGGGAATAACACATTTTGAAAGTTTGATTCCCACTCTTAAAAAATGATTTTATTATTTTAGTGGGCTCCTGGGAATTTAAATCTGCTAGGTATTAACTCCTCACATATTGCTATTTAAAGTATGGGACAAGAAATCCACGTATGGGGAAACTCTCAAGATGTTAAACTAGTCTTGGAGGAGACTCTGCAGAGTTTTCAAATAGACTTCTCAACTAAAATATCAGCTTGAATAAGAAAGATTTTGAAATCCGAATTAAGAATACCAAGATAAAAACTACTGTCTTGGAAGACCAAAAAAAAAAAAGGAAATTTTATTTCTTACTGAGAGAGCAAGAGGTACATTTTCTGAAAGAACTGAGAACAAGTTCACACTGTCAGAAATACCCTTTTTTCTCTAAATGGAATCCTACACCATAGTTGATATATTTGCATATGAATATCAGTTCCAATTGCATATGTGTATCAATTGCTGAATAAGCATCAAAAGGTAGGTCCCAACCTCTAATTAAATTAAATGAATACTGAAACATTTTTACTCTTGGAGAAATTGTATAACAATCATAGTAGGTGGGTTAATTTCCCTAAATAAAATATATAAGGTGATAGAGTATAGAACACGACTGGGTGACTGAACAATGAACAACAGAGTACAGTAAGTGAGAGGCACTGATGACTTTTTTTTTGATTACCCACCAGCTTAGCTCTAGAAGAACACAGTTCTCTTTCACATACACATTATTCTTCATAGGATAAGTTAAGATTTTTTTAAGATTAGTTTCACAACCTCTATGAACTAATAAATAATTGCCTATTTCTTACAGCAATCAATTTCCTTCAGTAAACCTATAATTCATTTGAGAAGGCTCTCTAGGAGAAACTTGGGTCTTAATGTTTGCCCTTGAAATTAAAGAAGGAGAGAGAAGTCCTCAACAATCTTCATTAAGGGAACTTTCTGTTATATTACACTGAAAATTAGAAATGATATTTCTAACCTCATAGGATCAACTTTTAACCAGTTAGGAGAATTGCATGGTAAAACAAATAACAGGTTATTTCCCATTCATTCAAGAATATTTGTTGAGCATCCACTATTCACCAGGTAATATAGTTAGTGTTATGAAAAAATAATACTATCACTTAGAATTCATGAGAAACAGGAGAAGGTAGGATATAATTTAGACATGTAACCCAGCTGCCATGAATTGGTAATGCTCTGTAATAAAGTCTTTAATATTCTGGAAAGAAATTAGAAGAATGCTATCAATATGGTTAGATTTTTCACTAATTTTTAATTTAGTGAACTGTCCTAATTTATTAAAATATACTATTTTTACTTTCTAAGTTTCAAAAAAGACTGTAAAATTTCTCAGTGCAAGGTATGTATGCTTATGCAATCTTTATAAAAACGTTTCTACTTGGCAAATGTGAGAGTTAGCACCCCTATGTTGGTGTGTTAACTTTTGGAGAAAATTTTTCTTAGCATCCAAAAATTTAAGTTTGTGACCCCCCCGTCATTAACCAAATGTGTGTTTAGACATAGCTATGTGTTTACCAATGCCTTTAATAACCAATGTTTCTTATAGCCCACCACTATCTTCTGAATTCAACTTCTTTCTTCCAGCATACATTCTTTAGCAGTTAAAATAGCAAGTTGAAAGTGGTGAAATAGGAGATGGCAACAGTGAACGTCAACATTCTAAGAATTAGCAAACTAAGACAAACTGGGGTGAATTTAACTCAGATGACCATTATATCTACTACTGTGGGCAGGAATCCCTTAGAAGTGGAGTAGCCATCATTTAGACAAAAGAGTCCGAAATGCAGTACTTGGATGCAATCTCAAAAATGACACAATGATCTCTGTTCATTTCCAAGTTTGCAAACCATTCAATAGCACGGTAATCCAAGTCTATGCCCCGACCAGTAATGCTGAAGAAGCTGAAGTTGAACAGTTTAATGAAGACCTACAAGACCTTCTAGAAATAACAGCCAAAAAAGATGTCCTTTTCATTACAGGGGACTGGAATGTAAAAGTAGGAAGTCAAGAAACACCTGGAGTAACAGGCAAATTTGGCCTTGGAGTACAGAATGAAGCAGGGCAAAGGCTAATAGAGTTCTGTGAAGAGGACACACTGATCATAGCAAACACCCTCTTCCAACAACACAAGAGAAGACTGCACATGGACATCACCAGATGGTCAACAATGAAATCAGACTGATTATATTCTTTGCAGCCAAATATGGAGAAGCTCTATACAGTCAGCAAAAACAAGACTGACTGTGGCTCAGATCATGAACTCCTTATTGCCAAATTCAGACTGAAATGGAAGAAAGTAGGGAAAACCACTAGACCATTCAGGTATGACCTAAATCAAATCCCTTATGATTATGCAGTGGAAGTGAGAAATAGATTTAAGGGACTAGATCTGATAGAGTACCGGATGAACTATGGACGGAGGTTTGGGACATTGTACAGGAGACAGGGATCAAGACCATCTCCAAGAAAAATAAATGCAAGAAAGCAAAATGGCTGTCTGAGGAGGCCTTATAAATAGCTGTGAAAAGAAGAGAAGGGAAAAGCAAAGGAGAAAAGGAAAGATATACCCATTTGAATGCAGAGTTCCAAAGAATAGCAAGGAGAGATAAGAAAGCCTTCATCAGCAATCAGTGCAGAGAAATAGAGGAAAACAACAGAATGGGAAAGACAAGAGATCTCTTCAAGAAAATTAGAGATTCCAAGGGAACATTTCATGCAAAGATGGGCTCAATAAAGGACAGAAATGGTATGGACCTAACAGAAGCAGAAGATATTAAGAAGAGGTGGCAAGAATACACAGAAGAACTGTACAAAAAACATCTTCACGATCAGATAATCACAATGGTGTGATCACTCACCTAGAGTGAGACATCCTGGAATGTGAAGTCAAGTGGGCCTTAGGAAGCACCACTACGAACAAAGCTAGTGGAGGTGATGGAATTCCAGTTGAGCTATCTCAAATTCTAAAAGATGATGCTTTGAAAGTGCTGCACTCAATATGCCAACAAATTTGGAAAACTCAGCAGTGGCCACAGGACTGGAAAAGGTCAGTTTTCATTCCAATCCCAAAGAAAGGCAATGCCAAAGAATGCTCAAACTACTGCACAGTTGCACTCATCTCACATGCTAGTAAAGTAATGCTCAAAATTCTCCAAGCCAGGCTTCAGCAATATATGAACTTCCAGATGTTTAAGCTGGTTTTAGAAAAGGCAGCGGAACCAGAAATCAAATTGCCAACATCCTCTGGATCACTGAAAAAGCAACAGAATTCCAGAAAAACATCGATTTCTGCTTTATTGACTATGCCAAAGCCTTTGACTGTGTGGATCACAATAAACTGTGGAAACTTCTTCAAGAAATGGGACTACCAGACCACCTGACCTGCCTCTTAAGAAACCTGTATGCAGGTCAGGAAGCAACAGTTAGAACTGGACATGGAACAGTAGACTGATTCCAACTAGGGAAAGGAGTATGTCAAGGCTGTATACTGTCACCCTGCTTATTTAACTTATATGCAGAGTACATCATGAGAAATGCTGGGCTGGAAGAAGCACAAGCTGGAATTAAGACTGCCGGGAGAAATATCAATAATCTTATATATGCAGATGACCAGACCCTTATGGCAGAAAGTGAGGAAGAACTAAGGAACCTCTTGATGAAAGTGAAAGAGGAGAGTGAAAAAGTTGGCTTAAAGCTCAACATTCAGAAAACTAAGATCATGGCATCCAGTCCCATCACTTCATGGCAAATAGATGGGGAAACAGTAGCTGACTTTATTTTTTTGGGTTCCATAATCACTGCAGATGGTGACTGCAGCCATGAAATTAAAAGATGCCTACTCCTTGGAAGGAAAGTTAAGATCAACCTAGATAGCATATTAAAAAGCAGAGATATCTCTTCGTCAAGAAAGGTCTGTCTACTCAAGGCTATGGTTTTGCCAGTGGCCATGTATGGATGTGAGAGTTGGACTATAAAGAAAGCTGAGCGCTGAAGAATTGATGCTTTTGAACTGTGGTGTTGGAGAAGACTCTCGAGAGTCCCTTGGACTGCAAGGAGATCCAACCAGTCCATCCTAAAGGAGATCAGTCCTGGGTGTTCATTTGAAGGACTGATGCTGAGGCTGAAACCCCAATACTTTGCCACCTGATGTGAAGAGCTGACTCATTGGAAAAGACCCTGATGCTGGGAAAGATTGAGGGCAGGAGAAGGCAATGACAGAAGATGAGATGGTTGGATGGCATCACTGACTCAATGGACATGGGTTTGGGTGGACTCTGAGAGTTGGTGATGGACAGGGAGGCCTGGCGTGCTGTAGTTCATGGGGTCACAAAGAGTCAGACATGACTAAGTGACTGAACTGAATCTGAAAATGGCAAGGGACTCATTCTGATTTGTCTAAAAATATCTTTGTTTTAGTTTCTTTTCAAAAATAATATTTTAGTCAAATATAGAGTCCTAGGCACTGTTTATCTTACTTCTGCATTTGAAGATATTAAGTTCATTGACACCTGGATTTTATAGAGGCTGATGAAAAATCACTTGTCAGTCTAATTGCTGCTTCTCTGTGATAAAGTCTTTCTAGTTGCTTTCAAGAGTTCTCTTTGTCTCTGCTTTAGAGCAGTGTCACCACCTTAACTATGTGTTCTTTTTATTTATCTATGCTTTGAGGATTTATCTTTCTTTGTTTTGGAAAAATTACTAGTTTAGTCATTAAATTTTTTAATATACTTCTTCTCCATTCTTTCTTCTAGAACTTCCTATTTATCTTACATTGGACCTTCTCATTCTAACTAATTTCTCTTAATGTCTTTCCATATTTTCCACATCGGTTGATCTTTTGTAGGCTTAAAGTCTGTTGATTGTGATACTTCCTTTTTAGAGATGTAGGTCTTTACCTCCGACAGAAATCAGTGTCATAAAAATTACTAAGTGGATTCTGGATACAGTTTCTATCAATGTTTTAAAAATAAAACAAATGAATGCATCTTCACAGATTCTTCACTTGCCCTAATGACTTCATCATCTTAGTTTTGGAAATCAAGCTACTAAGTTATCTTGTAAACGTCCAGTAAAGAGGCCATTCTATAGGAATTTCAAATGTTTCTAAGAATCTAATGTTACTGCTACAGATTTTTCTCTTTGTTAAGAAAACTTGCCTGATAGCTTCATACCATTAATGCACTTAGAAACAATCTAAGTGAAGGAACAAGATTTATGCATTATACTGGCATCATCACACAATATATCAATTTTACCTGTGCCTCTCCTCATTAGAGAAGTACATACTGAAGCTAAAACAATATTTAATTTTATTTTGTTAGTTTTGTGTGCGTGCATGTTAAGTCACTTCAGTCGTGTCTGATTCTTTACAACCATATGAATCACAGCTAGCCAGGCGACCCTGTCCATGGGATTCTCCAGGCAATTATCCTGGAGTGGGTTCTCGTGTCCTCCTCCAGGGGATCTTCCTGACCAGTGATCAAATCACATCTCGAATTGCATCTACTGCATTGGCAGGCAGGTTGTTTAACCCTAGCGCAACCTGAGAAGCCCTTTGTTAGTTTTACTTATCTACTATTTTATGTTTCTGTACCTGAAGGAGTGATTGTTTACTCTAAAACATGTTTTTGAGACATGACTTTAAAAAAAAGTTACATACAGGATTGGAGATAAAATACGCATGCTGACTTAGAAGTCAGTTCAACTAATGGATAAAAGGTAGAAGGTACACAGGAAATCTGCTCAAAGAGTAGATCCTAAGGAACTTTCCTGGTGGTTAAGAATTCAATTTCCAATACAGGGGGTACAGATTTGATCCTTGGTGGAGAAGCTAAGATCCCACATGCCTCACAGGCCCCAAAAGCAGAACATAAACAACAGAAGCAATGCTGTTACAAATTTCATGAAGACTTTAAAAATGGTTCACATTAAAAACAAAAAAAAACTTAAAAAAAGAGTAGATTCTAAAAGTTCTCATCACAAGGGAACAAATTTTTCTTTTCATTTTATCTATATGAGATGATTGCTGTTTTAGCCGCTAAGTCGTGTCTAATCCTTTTGTGACCACATGTACTAGAGCCTGCCAGGCTCCTCTGTCCATGGGATTTCCCAGGCAAGAATACTGGAATGGGTTGTCATTTCATTCTCCAGGGGATTTTCCAAACCAGGGGTCAAACCCATGTCTCCTGCATTGGCTGGAGGATTCTTTACCAGTGAGCCATCTGGGATGCCCATATGAGATGATGCATGCATGCATACTCAAGTCACTCAGTCACGTTCAAATCTTTGCAACCCTGTGGACTGTAGCCCACTGGGCTCCTCTGTCCATGGGATTCTCCAGGCAAGAATACTGGAGTGGCTTGCCATGCCCTCCTCCAGGGTATCTTCTCGATGCAGGAATCGAACCTATATCTCCTCAATCTCCTGCATTGCAGATTCTTTAATGCTGAGTCATTGGGGATGCTCATATGAGATGATAGATGCTAGCTAAAACATACTATAGTAATTATTTCACAACATATGTAAATCAAATCATCATGCTGTACACCATAAACTTATACAGTGATCTATGCCAATTATGTTTCAGTAAAACTGGGAAAAAAGTTTTTTTAAAAAACCTGGAGACTATGCAGATCTGTTTAATGAACAGAAAAATCTTCCAAAAGTCAGACCTGAACAATCATAATTTCCTAATCATTGGTCATACTGCAGCATACACTAAATAACTTCTTAGCAGCAATGTTGTAGGCATGAAAAAAGAAAGAAACTAATACTTTTTCACGGTATACTGGCAACTACTGTGCTAGGCATCTTCATATCTGTATCTTATTTCATCATGACAATCTATTAGAAAGTGTGAGAAACAAGCTCAGAAAGACTTAGCAATTGCTTCAATCCTACCTAAACCTAGATTTCAATCAGTTGCCTAATATCAGTGCCTAAAATATCTCCACACAATTAAGCTACTTTTCAGTTTCTTTTAAGTGTATCAAAACTGAATAAAGTGACTGGTCAATTAAGGCTGATTAGTAAAGGTTTACTTACAACAACATCATACAAAACCCCACTCAATATTCATAATGTCCTTTATGGACATAATCATAATCCTACACTTTACCTGTATTTTAAAGGAGGATACCTCAACTTAATATTAATTAGCCTCCAATTAAAATAAATTTATATTAAAAATATTATTATGTACGAATTCATAATATATTCATTCAATATATGAGCTTGAGGGCTTCCCTGGTGGCTCAGATGATAAAGAATCTGCCTGCAATGTGGGAGATCTGGGTTCGACTCCTGGGTTGGGACGAACCCCCTGGAGAAGGGAAGGGCAACCCACTCCAGTATTGTTGCCTGGAGAATCCCATGGACCAGAGCTTGGTAGGCTACAGTCCATAGACAGGGTCGCACAGAGTTGGACAACAACTGAGTGACTAACCCTTTCACTTTCAAAGTATGAGTTTAGGCATCAACTTATACATTCTTATTATTGGAACTTCTGAATGTAACATCATCACGTACATAGAATGTACATCTCTAATGTAATTAAAGATACTGTTAACATACTCTTCAAAACTTATCTAAAATTTTAATATCAACTCCAAGATTTCTATTCCATTTGATTTTTCAAATGAAGGAAGTTTGCAAATACTAATAACAATAAAAATATTAGCAAGTATAAATCATAATTAAAAATACATAGAGAGAGTAGAGTTTTAAAGTAATCATCTAATGAAAAATAATTTAGCTGATATCAAGAAAATAACTTTGTAAAGGCCTGAACTTGTGCTCCTTTGATCAGAATAGAATAATTGGTTATTTTACAGTCAAAGACATTAGGATTATCTTTCTTAGTGTTTCCATCCTTTTCAAGTAACTATAGCTGTTAAATGATGCTAAAAAAAGGGGGGAGGGAGAAAGGCCCTTTGATTTACCTGAGAAAATTAAAACTAGCAGCTGACATGAGGGAAAGTGAAAGTTAAGTCACTCAGTCATGCCCAGATCTTTGAGACCCAAGAATACTGAGGTAGGTTGCCATTTCTTTCTCTAATAGGGGAAAGGGATATTGTAAAAACACAATACCATTTCATAATTATTATGTCATTCAGAAATTAAAACAGTATAAGAAGAGAAAATGACCTTTTTACTGCTAGATGGTTTTTGTTTTTAATTTTTTAAACAACTCTAAAGATCAATTGGCTTCTCTGCTGGCTCAGAGGTTAAAGCGTCTGCCTGCAATGCGGGAGACCTGGGTCCGATCCCTGGTCGGGAAGATTCCCCTGGAGAAGGAAATGGCAACCCACTCCAGTATTCTTGCCTGGAGAATCCCATGGATGGAAAGATCAATTAAGAGACATACACAAATTTTCTGCCCTTGTGAAATCCTAACCCTATGACATCTTGGGTCCCTGGTTCTGGATATGAAACATTCTCTTTGTCCTCATTATCCTATTGGTAACATTTCTCAACAGCTGTTTGCAATAAAGGATCCTAATGGCCAAGGGGGAGAGCAGAGCACTAAAGAGGTCAAGAAAGAGCATCGGTGATTAGAAAGGTTACTTATCATTGTATCACCCAAAGGAAAATTGAAAACCAACATGTGGTGACCCGGTGTCCTGGCTCCAGGTGTTTAGTAGCCATTTGAAGAAAGAGAATAATGTACCCTTATTTCAGCTTTAAATAGATTAATCCTGTTATGTGTGTAATTTAAGCGCAAGAGATCCTAAAAAGGTTAAAAAAAACCCATATATATATATATAGTTATATGTGTATTATATATATACATCAAATACACACACATACATATAAACAAAAAACTAGCCTAGAAATTCAGATTAAATAACTATCAATCTAAAGGGATTAAAAATTATTAAATGGTTTAAAAAATACTTCTAAGAAGCAAGTGAAAGTGTTAGTTGCTCAGTCGTGTATGACTCTTTGAGACCCCAGGGACTATAGCCTGCCACAGTCCCCTGTCCATGGGATTTTCCAGGCAAGAATACTGCAGTGGGTTGCCATTTCCTTTTCCAGGGGATCTTCTCAACCCAGGGATCAAACCTGGGTCTCCTGCATCTCAGGCAGATTCTTTAGAAAGCCCAGAGTAAGAAGCAGCAAACCCAGAGTAGAAACTACTGATCTCCAAGAATACAAATGATTATAAATCTATGATTTTTGGCTTGAAATTTGAGTAAAAATAAAAATTAAATCAACTTCTTATCAAGTATATGCCTGATAAATACATATATTTGTACTCTAAAAGAATATTGAAGTGTTAAAACAATTCCATGTCTTTTATTCCCTAAGCCCATATCAAACCATATTGTAGAATATTTATGTCACCTTAAAATCCTCAAGGAAAGTGATTCTACAATTTCCCTCAGTACAAAATTCCAGTATTTAATAACTTGAAATTCTTCCTACTACCTAATCGACAACCTTCCAGCTGTAAAAATTAAGGCAACTGTGCTTTTTTATGCTCTTGGTGGGGAAGGAGAACAATTTGTTACCAGCAATCAAACTATAATAAATGTTCCAAAGCCTAAAAGTGATTTTGAAGCCAACATTTAGCTTTCTTTTTTACAGGCTACTCAAACTCAATTTCTTTAAACTTCCCTTATATGTACTTCTAAGTATTTCACTATTATCCTCTCAAGTTATCTGAATCTCTTAAAAAAATTATGGAGGTAGTCAAAGGTACCCAAAAAAAACTAATAAAGTATTTTTAGTGAAATGATTCTCAATGAGAAAGCAAAAATGGCTTGAACCTTAGCTAACTCATAGTGATAAAATAATAAACAAAAGAGAGTAACATGAAAACATTAAAAAGTGAGTCTAAGAGACAAAATAGGTCAGTCTTAAGTACACTCATGGGGATAATACCTTGATTAAATAACTCAAATATCTTATCTCTAGCAGGTTACCCTTACTGCAAAGAGCTATATTTCAGGCAGACACAGCTTGATGGAAGGCTTCTTAAAGACATTAATTACTACAATACTGTAAAGTAATTAGCCTCCAATTAAAATAAATAATTAAAAATATAAAGACATTAATTAACATGTTGATAAAAATAATTTACACTGTCCTATATTAAATTATATTTATTTCCTAAGATAATGTGCCTTCGAAATTTCATGATCCTCTGCACATCAGTAAGTTCTCCTGGTCTCATTCATTAAAAAAATCTTTTGTTTTCTATTGCTCTTAAGACAAAAACCTAGAATTCTTAACAAATCCTGTAAGTCTGATTTGGATCCTACTCTTTTCTTGCCTCATGTACATGATGGTTGCTTTGAGAGTGTCAGTCGCACTGGCCTTCTCTCAGCTCTTCAAATACACAGCTTCAGGGTCTTCACAAGAGTCTTCTCTCCTCTCTTTACCAGAAAATTCTTCTCACTCATTTATTCACCAAATATTTTCCGAGCTCCTATTATAGGGCAGACATTGTGCTATTCACTTTATAAACAGCCAAGAACAAACAAGCAGGCAGAAGCAAAATGAACAAAATATACAGTATGTTAGAAAGTATCAGCAACAAATAATAAGGAAGAAAAAAAAGTCAGGAAAAATTACATGAAGTGTGTTTGTGTATGTATATGTGTGTGTGCAGTTTCAGATAAGGTTGTTAGGGCAGGCCTTACTTAGAAGATCACATTTAACTAGCTAACACGTAATCAAATAAGTAAAATGACTATGGACTGTGGTAAGTGCTATGAAGGAAACAAAAAGCATAATTTATGCTTTAACTGGGAGCATAAATGTAAGTAACTGGGAAAAGACTGCATATAGATGGATCAGACTGAAGGCCTGTCTGTAGAGAAACTGCATGTGAGCTGAGACTGAAGGATGAAATTTAGTCAAAATGTGACCCTTAGAGTATGTTAACATACTCCCCGAAGTACAGATGGCTCAGATTCTCCTAAAGCACTACGAGCATATCAGTTATATAGGATGGTAACATGGCTGACATAAATATTCATAGAGGAAAGGGACGTATGTATTGAATGTCTACCATGTGAAAGGTAAATGAAAAGTATGCTTGTCATACTCTAGGTTTTTGAAGTCTTCAAGAACAAGTTGGCTGATGTTCACTGTAAAAAGTGGCTGAGTAAAATCTCTTGGTGGACAATGAACATTTAGGTTGCTTCCATGTCTGAGCTATTTTGAATAATGTTGCAAAAAATATGAGAGTACATACCTTCTTAAAGATCCTGATTTCAGTTCCTCTGGATATATACCCAGGAGTAGGATTCCTAGACCATATGGCAGTTTTATTTTTAAGTTTTTGAGAAAGCCCCATACTGTTTTCCACAGTGGCTGCATAAATTTACATTATTACCAACTGTGTATAAGAATTCTCTTTTTTTCACATTTTTGTGAACACTAATTATCATTTTTTCAATAATAACCATCCTAACAGGTGTAAGGTGATATCTCATTGCTGCTTCGATTTGCATTTTCCTGATGATTAGTGAGGATTAGCACCTTTTCATATAATTATTCATTTGTATGTCTTTTTTTGAGAAATGTCTATTTAGTTCCTTTGTTGATTTTTAAATTGGATTATTTGCTTTTTTTGCTAAAACTATAAGAGTTCCTTATATACTGTGGACATTATCCCTTCAACAGATATATAGTTTACAAATAATTTCTGTAAATTCCATAAACTGGTTTTTCATTTTGTTGACTGATTTGCTGTGTGGAGCCTTTTATTTTGATGTAGTCCCACTCATCTATAGTTACTTTTGTTGCCTGTACTTTTCATATCAAGAAACCACTGCCAAGAACAGATCAAGAAGCTTTTCTCCTATATGTTCTTCTAGGAATTTTACAGTTTCCAGTCTTATATTTCAGTCTTTAATCCACTTTGAGTTAATTTTTGCAATATGGTGTAAGCTGAGGGTGCAGTTTTATTCTTCTGAATGTGGTTGTCCAGTTTTTCCAGAGTGTTTTATTGAAGAGACTATCCTTTCTCTTGACTCAGCTCCACCCATCAACAAAAAATTGGATTAAAAATTTACTAAGCATGGCCCCACCCATCAGAACAAGACCCGGTTTCTCCCTCAGTCAGTCTCTACTATCAGGAAGCTTTCATAAACCTCTTATCCTTCTCCATCAGAGGGCAGACAGACTGAAAACCACAATCACAGAAAACTAACAAATCTAATCACATGGACCACATTGTTGTCTAACTCAATGGAACTATGAGCCATGTCATGTAGGGTCATGGTGGAGAGTTCTGACAAAATGTGGTCCACTGGAGAAGGGAATGGCAAACCACTTCAGTATTCTTGCCTTGAAATCCCATGAACAGTGTGAAAAGACAAAAGATAGGACACTGAAAGATTAACTCTCCAGGCTGGTAAGTGCCCAATATGGTACTGGAGATCAGTGGAGAAATAACTCCAGAAAGAATGAAGAGACAGAGCCAAAGCAAAAACAACACCCAGCTGTGGATGTGACTGCTGATGGAAGCAAGGCCCGATGCTGTAAAGAGCAATATTGCTTAGGAACCTGGACTGTTAGGTCCATGAATCAAGGCAAATTGGAAGTAGTCAAATAAGAGATGGTAAGAGTAAACGTCGACATTTTAGTAATCAGCGAACTAAAATGGACTGGAATGGGTGAATTTAACTCAGATGACTGTTATATCTACTACTGTGGACAGGAATCCCTTAGAAGGAATAGAGTAGCCATCATGGTCAACAAAACAGTCCGAAATGCAGTACTTGGATGCAATCTCAAAAATGACACAATGATCTCTGTTCATTTCCAAGGCAAACCATTCAATATCATGGTAATCCAAGTCTACGTCCCAATCAGTAATGCTGAAGAAGCTGAAATTGAATGGTTTTACGAAGACCTACAAGACATTCTAGAACTAACACCCCAAAAATATGTCATTTTCATTATAGGGGACTGCAATGCAAAAGTAGGAAGGAAGTCAAGAAACACCTGGAGTAACAGGCAAATTTGGCCTTGGAGTACAGAATGAAGCAGGGCAAAGGCTATAGAGTTTCGCCAAGAGAACGCACTGGTCATAGCAAATACCTCTTCCAACAACACAAGAGAAGACTCTACACATGGACATCACCAGATGGTCAACAATGAAATCAGACTGATTATATTCTTTGCAGCCAAATATGGAGAAGCTCTATACAGTCAGCAAAAACAAGGCCGGGAGCTGACTGTGGCTCAGATCATGAACTCCTTATTGCCAAGTTCAGACTGAAATGGAAGAAAGTAGGGAAAACCACTAGACCATTCAGGTATGACCTAAATCAAATCCCTTATGATTATGCAGTAGAAGTGAGAAATAGATTTAAGGGACTAGATTTGATAGAGTGCCTGATGAACTATGGATGGAGGTTTGGGACATTGTACAGGAGACAGGGATCAAGACCATCCCCAAGAAAAATAAATGCAAGAAAGCAAAATGGCTGTCTGAGGAGGCCTTATAAATAGCTGTGAAAAGAAGAGAAGGGAAAAGCAAAGGAGAAAAGGAAAGATATACCCATTTGAATGCAGAGTTCCAAAGAATAGCAAGGAGAGATAAGAAAGCCCTCATCAGTGATCAGTGCAAAGAAATAGAGGAAAACAATAGAATGGGAAAGACAAGAGATCTCTTCAAGAAAATTAGAGATTCCAAGGGAACATTTCATGCAAAGATGGGCTTAATAAAGGACAGAAATGGTATGGATCTAACAGAAGCAGATGATATTAAGAAGAGGTGGCAAGAATACACAGAAGAACTGTACAAAAAACATCTTCATGACTCAGATAATCACAATGGTGTGATCACTCACCTAGAGTGAGACATCCTGGAATGTGAAGTCAAGTGGGCCTTAGGAAGCACAACTACGAACAAAGCTAGTGGAGATGATGGAATTCCAGTTGAGCTATTTCAACTTTTAAAAGACAGGAGCTGCATCTGTTGATGATGCTGCATCTGTGACAATATACAAAGCACCCTGCTTATTTAACTTATATGCAGAGTATATTATGAGAAACGCTGGGCTGGATGAAGCACAAGTTGGAATCAAGATTGCCAGGAGAAATATCAATAACCTCAGATATGCAGATGACACCACCCTTATGGCAGAAAGCGAAGAAGAACTAAAGAGCCTCTTGATTAAAGTGAAAGAGGAGAGTGAAAAAGTTGGCTTAAAACTCAACATTCAGAAAACTAAGATCATGGCATCTTGTCCCATTACTTCATGGCAAATAAATGGGGAAATAGTGGAAGACTTTATTTTTGGGGGCTCCATAATGATTGCAGATGGGGACTGCAGCCATGAAATTAAAAGCTTACTCCTTGGAAGAAAAGTTATGACCAACCTAGACAGTATATTAAAAAGCAGAGACATTACTTTGCCAACAATGGTCCGTCTAGTCAAAGCTATGGTTTTTCCAGTAGTTATGTATGGATTGACAGTTGGACCATAAAGAAGTTGAGCACCGAAGAATTCATGCTTTTGAACTGTGCTGTTGGAGAAGACTCTTAAGAGTCCCTTGGACTGAAAGGAGATCCAATTACTCCATCCTAAAGGAAATCAGTCCTGAATATTCATTGGAAGGACTGATGTTGAAGCTGAAGCTCCAATACTTTGGCCACCTGATGCAAAGAACTGACTCATTTGGAAAGATCCTGATGCTGGGAAAGATTGAAGGCAGGAGGAGAAGGGGATAACAGAGGATGAGGTGGTTGTATGGCATCACCAACTCAATGGACATGAGTTTGAGTAACCTCCGTGAGTTGGTGATGGACAGGGAGGTCTGGCATGCTGCAGTCCATGGGGTCACAAAGAGTCAGATAAACTGAGTGATTGAACTGAAATGATCCTTTCTCCACCGTGTACTCTTGGCACCTTGATTGAAAATCAAGTGATCCTATATGCATGGGTTCATTTCTGCATATCTATTCTGCCCCACTGGTAAATTGCCAAAAGTATTCAAAATGTATATTAATCAATTTATTTAGAAAGAATTCAAGATTTTTCACAACTACAGATGTAATTACTGATAATCCCTACAATGACTGCATGAATACAAAAATGGAAGAGATGGAAACCTCACCACCACTACAGTTCTGGGTCAGTCTGTAGATCTTTGTATAAAATCTTCCCTGACATCATTATAGACCTGCTAGTTGACAGATTTCTTGATGAAACATTTCTTGATGCTTCAACACCAAAAGTATCTCCTCACAAAAAGGATAGAGTGCCTTCTTTGAACCTCCAGTGTTTGTGTTTGGCGTTTATCTCAGGATGCTATAATTAGGGCTGATTTGTTTTTCCCTTTGAAGGAAAGTTATGACCAACCTAGACAGCATATTGAAAAGCAGAGACATTACTTTGCCAACAAAGGTCTGTCTAGTCAAGGCTATGGTTTTTCCAGTGGCCAGGTATGGATGTCAGAGTTGGACTGTGAAGAAGGCTGAACACCGAAGAATTGACACTTTTGAACTGTGGTGTTGGAGAAGACTCTTGAGAGTCCGTTGGGCTGCAAGGAGATCCAGCCAGTCCATTCTAAAGGAGATCAGTCCTGGGTGTTCTTTGGAAGGAATGATGCTAAAGCTGAAACTCCAGTACTTTGGCCACCTCATGCGAAGAGTTGACTCATTGGAAAAGACTCTGATGCTGGGAGGGATTGGGGGCAGAAGGAGAAGGGGACGACAGAGAATGAGATGGGTGGATGGCATCACCGACTCGATGGACGTGAGTTTGAGTAAACTCCGGGAGTTGGTGATGGACAGGGAGGCCTGGCGTGCTGCAATTCATGAGGTCGCAGAGTCGGACACGACTGAGCGACTGAACTGAACTGAAGCTACAAGTATATACAAAGATTGGGATTTAAAAAAGTTTTTCTGAGGGAAAAAGCAACCAAGGGAAAAAAGTAACTGAAACCATACAGCAACAAGAACAGAAGTAAAGATTCTTTATAGAGAGACAAAGTTTTACTTAAGGCTCTAGATCTTTAGATAGTTGCACACAGTCTTTAAATCTAGTGCACAAAATGTGCTGCCAAAGCCTCCTAGGAATAATAATATACTTGTCACTCAAAGGTTGTTTAAAAAATCACTTTCCTTTGTACTGCACCCAACAAGAATAACTGGTACAGTACAATGTATGTATCATTTAGTCTTAACTACCTTCTATTGTTATTATTTTTTAAGGGATTTTAAACACACTGTTTACAAAAAATTGGAACTGAGGCCTTAAACTTACTTTCAAAAATTTCTGATATACAATTCATCATTTAAAAATCCTATTCTTTCATTCAACATGTTTACATTGTGTATGTACTATGAACATCTCCCCTGTTAGACACTGAAATCTTTCTCTATGAAAATTTTAAAATAATTATTTTTTAACATCCTCTGAGGTAGATTCTGAAACTTTTTTAGACAGACAAGAAGAGTAAACCATGATGCCTCCATTATTTTCCCATAGCAATTTTCCTTGTTTCTCTATTTAGCCTAATGTCATTTGTGTCCCCACTCAGTTACTGTGTTAGAATGTGGGCAACTTGCAATGACTCAATACTAAAAGTATAAGTTAAAAACTCTGAGCCAAAGTGAAAGTGTCGGAAGTGGGGGAGGTTTCAAAATCATAACATTTTAAAGACAAAAGTTGGCACTATAAACTCAGGACTTAAAAAAGAAATACACTGGAAAATATTTAAATTCTATCTGCATCCCTCTCAAGACATTTGAAATTTATTTAGTTAAAGGACTATTCAAACATTTAGAATAAATATTATACAAATGATTTCAGTAAAGGAGCAATGTCAAAGGCCATACTTGTGTTAATACTGATACCAGAGAAATTACATTCATCAAAATTCCTTCTTAACAATTGTGTCATGAAAAAAAAACATATATATGACTAAACAGAAGGATTAAGACTTCTTACCCCATATTTACATTGGCGAGATGTTGCTCCATACTGGAAACGGCATTGTTCATCGGCATCATACACCTGACCTGGGGCCACAGCTGGATAAAGAAAGTCACGCTTGGGAGGCTCATTATCAAGGCAAGTACCACGGCCTGAACTGTTCAACATAAAGGATCAAAGGAGATTAGGTACACTGTGGACTATTTCAATCTCAGTCATGAAACCATGTATTGAGTTCTTTATTTTAATAATTGATGCATGAAAAACAATCTATTCTACTAATATATAATCATGGCAAAATAGAATAACTTTACTAAAACTTGAATAAGAGCTTCAACAGTTTTTTCCAGAACTAAGACACAATAAAAACATCTTACAAAATAATTTTAAAATGTCAGGTTGGCCTTTAAACACTGATTTAAACTAATTTCTGGAGGAATCAAAACAATTTCATACTGCTCTAAGTTTCTTGTTTGTTTTCAGTGAAAACATAACCATATCTGGTAGTGGAATCAAAAACAAAATATGGGAAAAAAATTGGTTGTGATCTTTAAAGACCTAATCTATATATTTCCACCTTGCGTAGAACAAATAGATGGTGTGGTAAAACATGTCCAAAGGTTCTTGAAATATTTCAGTAACAAATGGGCTGAATGACAGATGAGGCCAAGATCCAAAGTTCTCTTCTCAAGTATATTAAAAGTGTTTAGTCTCTCAAAAATTTCATATTTCATCTAGGATCATCAGAATTGGAAAAGAGAATGTTCTCCTCTCTATAATTTCTGCTTTTCAAAGTATGCTTCATTCAAACATAATATTTAATTCAGTGGAACAAATAACATAAAGATTGCCAAAAGTCAGACAGAATATCTTGAGTTTAAGGAGCTTTATACTTTGCTAAATATAATTGTTCTTTTTATTTAGTCAGTGTGCATAAAATAGGACAGATGCTTTTTTACTTTCATTTCACATGTGAGTAAGTTAGAATTTTTAAAGAATTCCTATGCCAACATTTAAAAATTTTTTCCAACATTCCTGTCAATTGTGCCAGCACTTGTGTTTTTTTTTCCAAATCTTTTCCATCCACTTTGCCAAAGGAAAATAATTTTACAAGTAGAAGTTCCTCAACTATTATTTAGGACAGTACAAATTTTCATTTATAGGTAAGCAAGAAAAAAACATACATAATAATAAACTTCATATTCACTTCAAATTTTATCATTCTTATAATGTGAAAGTAAATGTTATATACTAATACATATTTGCATAGAAGCAAATAAATACCTTTCAAAAACTGAACCATGCTATTCATAAGGTGATAGATTCAAAGACCCCTTTTTCTTTCATTTATGCCTCTTGATTAATTTTTTAATTTTTTTTTGCTTTTTTGATTGATTTTAAACAATAATGATATTTAGATGGAATAATAAATGTAGTGCTGAATAGATGGATGTTATTATTGGCTATTATAATCATTTCATTTGTCACTGCTCTAGGTGTCTAACTAATAGAGAAATTTTTTCACCCAGTTATCCATATTTCATGACAGAATGCTTTTTATTTTCTGTTCACAATGCTTTTAGAAATTGACATATACTAAGAAAGACCATTTCCAGATGAATTTTTTTTTCCAGATGAATTTTAAAAATAGCAAGTTCTTTTTATTATATAAAATAGCTTCACATGGGTATGCAAATTTTAGCCAAATAAAATTCTACTAGTAAATTCAAAGTTTATATTAAGGTTAGTGATAAAGAGGTCAATGTGAAAGTATAACAAAAGAAGAATTTATGAGATAATTCCATTAGTAGTTTTATTTCCTAATTTTTTTCCTAAAATATAAATTTCATCTCTATCTACAACCAAACTATAAAAGTCTCCCTGAAAGGAGACAGATATGTAATAAAAATAAAATATCAAGCTAAGTTCTATATAAATTAATGGAAAAATTTTAAACACTGACATACTTAAGTATAGGATCCTACAGATATTAAATATTTGCCAATAGCATAACAAAGAAAGTATAAGATATATTCACTTAAGTGGCACCAGCTCAAAATCCATTAAAAAATAGTATACATAACTATTTTTAGCACCTAAAAACTTAAGAGAAAGAAGTATGTGGACCCCCCCAAAAGTTTACAAACAGGATAACCTGAGGAGAAAAATAAAACATGGAAAAAATTCTTTTCTGATAGCTAAGAGAACTGGTTTAACCTAGGAAGAAACAACAATAATTACTTCATTTAAAGTTCTTGTTCCCAGGTATTAATGGTCTACAAATCATGGTTGGTGGGCTTTCCTAATAGCTCAGCTGGTAAAGAATCCACCTGCAGGAGACCCCGGTTCAATCGCTGGGTTGGAAAGATCCCCTGGAGAAGGGAAAGATTACCCACTCCTGACCTGGAGTCCATGGGGTCACGAAGAGTCAGACATGACTGAGTGACTTTCACTTTTTCTTTTCACTTTCAATCCTGGTTGGCATTCTTTAAAAACTACCAAATCAGATGACTATTGCAGGATCCTCCAGACAATGAAGAATGCCATGTACTGTGGTCCCCTGTGGGAAAATCTTTCTGAGAAAGTCTACCCCAAAAGTGATTTGTCTTTCAATTGCTTTGTATTGATGTGGTCTAGTTAGTTATCTCGGAGAAGGCAATGGCACCCCACTCCAGTACTCTTGCCTGGCAAATCCCATGGACGGAAGAGCCTGGTGGGCTGCAGTCCATGGGGTTGCTAGGAGTCGGACACGACTGAGTGACTTCACTTTCACTTTTCACTTTCATGCATTGGAGAAGGAAATGACAACCCACTTCAGTGTTCTTGCCTGGAGAATCCCAGGGACGGGGGAGCCTGGTGGGCTGCCGTCTATGGGGTCGCACAGAGTCGGACACGACTGAAGCGACTTAGCTTAGTTAGTTATCTAGCACGTGTCATTCTCTTTCCAATATATATATATATTTTGTAGAAGAAACACCATATGAAATACAAGTGAAAAAAAAACAGACTTTTAAATAATAAACATGTATTTAGGAATACAGCATCAACAAAAACCTTTTAAAATGGATTTGGCCATAGTTGTACAAAATATCAATGCTTGTAAGTCTAGTGTTTTACCTACTAGTATTGGCTCTAGGATAGCAAGTGTAGGATATCTGCAAGGTTGACTTAAACTGTTTTTACATTTTGGGTAGAAAATGTACCACATATTTTCCTTCTAGTAATGATAAATATTATATACAGTAAAACCTTGACTGAAATATTTGAGGGGTAAGATAGTCTTCATACTTTAATTCTTAACTGAGGGTTAAAGCTATAAAAACAGTTTTTGCATGTTACTAAAATCTGTCTGTTACTTTTTGGTTTTTTTCAAGTAAGTTAAACCTATAAACATTAAGTATTAATTAACTCTTTAGTCGCTCAAGCTGTCTGACTCTTAAAGAGACCCTGCAGCCTGCCAGGCTCCTCTGTCCATTGGATTTCACAGGCAAGAATTCTGGAGTGGGTTGCCATTTCCTTCTTCCAGGGATCTTTCCCAGGGATTGTGCCCGCATCTCTTGCATTGGCAGACAAATTCTTTAGCCCTGAGCCACCAGGGAAGCCCTTAGAAGATAATAATTCTGGATATTTTCACACCTCTGTGCCATCAATTGCCATTATGAAGTATCACAGATATAGGTATAGAACAAAGATGGAGGACATGAACCTGAGAGATGTACATTTAACTCTAAGAAGTGCTTTCTCTGTTTTTTGTCCCCTTAGAAAATTTCCAAGTGCTCAATCACAACTCTCCTTGCCTCCCAAAGAATTAATGATTTTTTTCTGTGTAATTCAAATTTCTAATGGCCACATATTACATTTTCATTCTCCAAATAAATAAAAGGTATAACCTCTGAATCTACAGGGAAGAGGATGTAATTAATGATTTTTAAAATAATTATTTTTGCCTGATATTTAAAATAATACTTTCTTTGGTGTTCTCAGTAATTATTCATCTCTCAATTTATTCATCTGACAGTTCTTGAATTCTACATAAAAGGAGTCATTTTGTAGGTTTTCTTTTATGACTTTATCCTTCTGCTCAATACTATGAATGACAGACACATCCATGTTGAGGTGTGCAATTGTAAGCTATTCATTTATTTTGTTCTTTGATATTCCATTTAAGACTATGTCACTTCTATTAACAAGTGTTTAAATTATTTCTAATTTCTGGAAATTGCAAATTATGCTGATATAAATCATTTTGTATTGTCTTCTGGTATAAATGATTTTCTTAAAAATATTAGATATGAGTTAATTACACATATTTTATAGTTGTTTTAACAAAAAGAGGCTATGAGTAATTTTTACTAAAGTTATAATTAGTCAATATAATAATTCTTATGATACTGAGCCTGTTATTTATGCTATTTTAAAATTAATAGTAGTAGTATTATATATAAATTTTCTTGAATTTTCTCATAAAATGCCACTTTTAAGTATAGCGAGCTTGTGCCCTAGTGTCATATGTGAATTTTTTCACTCAGAAAACATAAACCTCACTCATTAATAAATGAAATGGAGAACACTGTGTATTCCACCTAGAAGATGTTATTACAACTTACTATTGCTTGCGACAAGATACACTTGTCCTGAGCAAAACTGTACACTCCATAAAAGTAGAAGTATGATTAGTTCCCTAGAAGCACATATTTCACAACTAAAAGTCTAATCCTGGTTAGTGTCTACAGCAATATAGGTAATTATTGAACTAATACACTCCACTTTTCTTTATGCTTCTAAGACAAGGCAAAAAATTTGTTATTAGTTTGAGAACATGCTTTTTCCTTAATTATGAAACTCTTAGTAAATCAAAGTATATTTACATTTCCAGAAATTCTTACAGAATGATAGCAAAGTCATATTTTATGTATTCTACTTCTAATTTAGAGAAGTCTTATTTACAGAGTTCAAAAATTAGCTTTGAAAATAGGAACATGAGCCAGATTTGTGTCTTCAATTAAAATGTACAGATTCTTATGTAAACTATGGTGTCTTGGCTTTGTTTCCAGAACACATGAAAACATAATTGTAATTTTAGATTTATTTTTTAGTTAAACAATTACACTATAAAGTACAGATCTTCAGCTGATAACAGTGGGTCAATCTAAGAAATAAATCTTTCTATATAACCCTGATTATATCTTAACAGTTTCTTAACAACAACAACAAAAAGTTAACAGATAATATAACATCCACTTTTTCCTATAAAGTTGTGCTAACACACGTAAATTAAGCAAAAATGAATTAGGTGTCTCATCTATGGCAAGTCAAGTGTCTTACCTACTACATTTTCATAAATTGCTTTACCAATCTTGACAAAACTAACAATATATTAGCTTTAAAATGAGTTACTGTAAGTCAGACCTTTATCTCTTACCCTCTATAGGACTGGGATACTTGAACACAACTGAACTTGAGGCTTCCAATATGCAAACACTATGCTAATCATGTTTACTAAGCTATGCTCTTTCTCTCCATATGTAATTATGACTTATCAAAGATATTTATGGGTTAGAGTGAAGTCCCCAAAATATGTCAGATAAATGGAAGGAGGAGAAATTTGTTTTGCTAAGCTGTTCTTTGGCTCCACATAAAAAAGAGGTCCCATCTATAAAAGTTGTTTTCTGTCTAATAGACTACTGATAGTGACCTTCAAAAGTAATTGCTCTAGAAGAATTGTTAAGTGCCTTACTTGTCCTGTTCACCTTATATCATTCTCTTGCAGCTCTACCTTTCTTTCTAGTTCATCTTCAACCATAATATTGCTTCTCTTTTTTTCAGCTTCCATCTTTTCTGTGAAAATATTTAATTTGGAACTGTAGGAAATTTTGCTACGGATCTCTGACAGTTCAAACAATATAACAGACTTTAATTTAAATAGAGCAAGAGTTGATTCACAGAGGCCCCAGGATTTTTGAGGACTATATGAAATTACTCTGTACTACCACTAAGTGGTGGAAAATATATGAAAAACTGGCCTCAATTACTTCTGGCTGCCTTCTACTGCCTGGTAAATTAGCCCATAGACATCAATGAATGTGAGCCATAATACCAGGTTCATCTCTAGTTTCTAAATAAATAAATAAATGAATAAATAAATAAATAAGTCCCGCAGGCAGATAGGAAGGACACTACCTGCAAAGCCGTCGTCGAAAACATCAGAAGCTGGCATAACACGTCCATTTTAACGGTAATGGGTTCTTTATTATTTAATCAGGACGGCTTCTGGGCGATTCATGAACCACTTATTGAATCACCGAGTTTAAGAAATCTGAAAAAAAATATTGGGAGTTGGTAAACACCATCTCCTGATTGATCAATAGCACCTAGTGTTTCAGAATGACACGAGAGACTTTTTTTACTCTATTGGCATTTAAAGGCCATGGAATTGCTTTCAGTTGAACATAGTGAATAGTGAATCTCTATAAATCATAGAAAGCTTATTGTTAAAATCCACCATCATCTTTGGCCTATATAGTCACTAAGTAGAGAAAAGTATGCATTCTGTTGGCAGGGCTGCAGTTCCTAAACAATTCATCTTTCAAGATTTCTTTTTCTTGAGAAGAGAAACTAAAATAAAATGTTATGAGTCTTTTTGAGCCAACTATAAAACATAAATGTAACCTCAATCCCTAATCAAAATATCACTGGATTTTTAAAAAGATCACACAAAGCTGTTAAAGCAATTAAGTCCCCTGCATTAATAAAGAGGAACAAAGAAATTCAAGAAAGTTACTATTGTATCTTTGTGCTCCAGTGAACTGACCTTTTTAAAGGGCTTTGTGTTTAAAAAACCTTTATTGCTTGGTCAGATTACAATCAGAGTTATTTAGTTTACTATTAAAGAGAGGGGAAGAGATGCCAACTTCTCCCCAAATCCCTACCCATTGTCTTTTACATCTATCTTTTACTAATGCCTTTAACTTTGTGAGCATTCCCATGAGGATGCAACAGAAATATTTTTATAAAATACAGGATAATAAACCCACTAGAACCCTGTCAACACTAATTATGCTTACACATAGAAAATGCAAAGAGGCAATAAGGCTTACATAATGCTTTTTGGATTAATTCTTTCAATTAATTCAGTGGAATGATTTATTGTAACTAGTAATAATTTTACATCTCTCAACAAACCAGTGGTGATTTCTTAACTGTGTTTTATCAGCAATTTAGGGATTCCCTTTTGGAATGTTTTAACAGCCTTAATACAGTTTTAACTACACGGGGTCTGGCAAGAGATCAAAACCAGTCCTTGTATTTAGTATAAAGAGATATTCCTAGCAAATGGGCTGTACAAGAGAAACAAGACAGAGCAGAGAGAAATGATGTACTTGGGGAAAGAAAAAAAAGCAAAAAACAAGCAGAGAAAAGTCTTCAAAAATGCACAGGAGTACTGAGCATTCATACAGTTTGTCTTTCTGGAGATATACACTAAGATTCCATTATAAAAACATGAGCCCAGTCAAGGGAGAAATTCCAGATCTGGCTTCATTTCTGGGGAGAGTAGATCGTCAACAGTGCTTAAAGTTTAGGTTATATGATCTTGTTAAAACATCTCAGAAAATGATACTGCTAGTGCTTTGTGTTAAAAAACTACAAAAAGATGTCAAATTTTCTGTGGTCCTTCACCCAGTTTTGGCACAAGGCAAGTATTATAATTTATCTATTACAAAAATTAAAAATTGTTAGGTTATAGTATAGCCATCCAGAAAAGCTACCTTCTAAAAATACTTCCAATTCCTTCAATTTCATTATCACATTAATTCAAAAGAGTCCATTTTAAACATTTGTCTTTTGATCTTTGACTGAGCAAAGCACTGCTCTCGGTAATTTATTAATAAAATCTCTTGTCTGGGGCTTTTAAAAATATGCAATTATAAGTTTTAAGAATATAATCTGGTTCTTAGCAGATATGAATCAAAATCTTAATAAGTATTATTACCCTACATAGTGTTAGAAAGAAAATGTTGGTCGCTCAGTTGTGTCCAACTCTTTGCAACCCATGGACTGTAGCTTGCCAGGCTCCTCTGCCCATGGAATTTTCCAGGTAAGAATACTGGAGTGGATAGACATTCCCTTCTCTAGGTGATCTTCCCGACCCAGGGATCAAACCCAGGTCTCCCTCCGAATTTCTAAAACATGTTAAGGTGAACTTTAAACAAAGACAGTTTTTAAAAAGAATTTCTGTTGCTCTCCTGTACTTTGTGTATGACCAACTTTTTCACAATACTTAATCACTCCTCCTCAGAAAAAAATGGCAGAAAACAGTGGAAGGTAATGATAGAACAACAGTGCTTAAAACCTTGATATTATTTAATATACCACATAATGAATGTCTATTAAGTGCTTTATATACATTATGGTGTTATACATAATTATTTACATAACAACTTAATAATATGTGTATCATTACCTAAATTTATTCAACAAATGAAGTCACTGAATATTAGAAAGTTTAAGTAAAAAACATGAATGACCAAGATCACACTGTTAGAGAGTGAGACCTAAGTCTAACAGTTTCCAAAGTCTAATCTTAAAGTTCTATGCAGGTGAAATATGGAAAAACATCTGCTTTCCTAAACATAGTTATACCTCAGCTAATTTATAGTCTTCAAATTTAAATAACCAGACTCTTAGAATATACGTTAAAGGACCAGCAAAGAAGTTCTCAAACTGGAGAAAAGATGAGTCACTTTAATATATTTTCAAAGACAAATTTTCATTTTCTTATTTTCATTTCCTGGGTGTTTGGTTTTTTTTTGTTGTTGTTGTTGTTTGTTACTATTAGATACTTTGGCATTTCTACAGAACTCAGTTTTTTTTTTAACCAACAAAATGAAATATGTAATCACTGAATTAAGGCTTGGCTTATGCATTACTAAGTTATGTAAATCTAAATTCTTTCTAACATTCCTTCCCATTTATTTAACATTTCTAACTCACATCATCAACTCCTTTTACAGTCTTACTCCAGTTCCTTAATCTGTTTGTGTCCCCCTAATTTAGTCTGTGTTCTATTTGAGTACAAAGAAAAAAATTTAAAATTTGCCACAATGATATATTAAAGTATTTGGGGAACAGTCTGAAGTATCACTGGGACCCATAAAAGTTACTCATTATGCAAAGTTTGAAGCACTACATATTAGGCTTCTATCAATGGCTTACTTCTGGAGCAATTCATCATCACTCTCCAGAGATTACTTACTCTAGAAAGCTGGTGATATAATCTCGGCTGCAGGCAGACCAGGAAAAGGGATTGGTATTTGCAGTAATGTGAGCTGCCATAAGTTTTGCTGCTTCATGACCTTTTGTCCCACAAGAATTTCCAATTCCATCATGGTTCATACCAAAACTGTTTTGACAAGGAAGAAACATAAGAAACATACAAGAAAAAATTAGAAAAAAATAAATAAAACAAACCCTCAATATGTTTTATTTCCTTTTTAGATCATTTATTAGCCCTATCAACATATGGCTTCTATCAAGATAGACTAGATTCTCTAAGGAAATATAGGATTAATGTAAAGAGATTAAGGAATAATTCAATGATATAATGTGTTTCTAAATCTGTTTAAATTTATACTATACTCTCAAATGTTATCTCATATGATAGTCTCTCCTTCAATAGACAGGGATGTATAATTGACCCATAAAAATCATACAGTTACTAAGTGTTGAAACTGTTAATAGCCCCTACCTAATACCTGCTAGAGTTCAAGCTACTTCATAATGCTGAATCTAAAATGGAATTATGAAAAGATAGTTATGATCCATAGAGTTCTATGTTATAGGCAAAACATAAAAACTCTTTTTCTTAATGTGTATAAAGGAGAATTCAATACATATGTAATTTATGTTTGTGTGTGTATGTGCTTTCAAACCACCTTTTGAAAAATCTTGATACATTTAAGGATTATGAATATAGTCTTTTCTTTAACATGGCCTCTCTGATTTTTTAAAGCTTTTCTTTGTCATTTTTTTCCTGTGTCCTATAGCTATGCTGAGTGCTATCACTGTGATCTGAAAACATATCTCAATGATAAATCATAAAATTTTTCTGTAAAGGATCACTGCATATGAATAAAGTTAAGTCTTTCATCACAAGGAGTCAGAAGTTTAGGTGAAATTACTAAAAAATATCCTTGTTGTGTCCACTGTGACATTCTAGTAAGTGCACCATTATATCTGTTCAAGGAAATAAGTAATTTGTGTGACACAAGTAAAAAACAGATAAGAATAGCTGCTGGAGAAAAATTTGGAAAAGTAGTTGAGAACAGATAGTCTCAAGCTAATACATGTAAGAAAGTATCAACACTTTAGCAAGTGCACAGACTTTAAAGATTTGTCAGTAAGAGCAACTGAAAATTTCTAAGCAGGAGAATATGGAATTGATCCAAAGTTTAGAAAAATTATTATAGTAATTCTGTGGTGGAGACAATAGAGTGGAAAGAGAATGGAGCCAGGGAGCACAGATAAAAGATGATAACCAATTGAGAAATGAGGTAGATCTGAATGAGGGCACGGGACAGAGAAGAGGGATTAGATTTGAGACACGTATGGTAAGATGAATTCACAAATATAGTATAAAAGAGCTATCATTAAGACAGATATGGTGGGGCGAGGGAGGAGGAACTAATTATTCAGGTGTAGGGACTAACATAAGCAAAAGAAGAGAATTATATGAGCACCCTAAATGAAACCACCAAATAACCTTCCAAGAATATCAATACTTAGTCTTGGGTTTGACATCAACACACTCAAGTCAACCTCTTCCAGGAACATAATGATGGAGTATACTGTTTGTTGAATTAGATATACATTTTGTCAAAACATATATAAATTTACAGCTACTGATTTACATTAAAAAGTTCATAACTGTAAATTTATAACTCAATAAACTTAATACTCTATATTTCTCACAAAGGTTGATGCTAAATGATTTTTGGGGAAAAATGCCAGCTTTAAAAATATCATTTCTGTTTAGCAGCAGCAGCAGCATACAAATCCCTGAGTTATGTTAAGATAGGTGTATGCAGGCACAGATGGCGTAAGAAAATCATTTTTTAAAGATTCCATAATTTCTTATTTACTCTTTTCTATGAAAGTAAAGTTTCTTTTGAAATCATATTTCTCCCACCTTTCAACAGAAAAATTTACCTTTCACTCATCCATAATTTTGTAATAGTTCATTGCCTCAGGGTATAAAAACATGGGTGTCAAGGAAAGAGACAATTAGAAACAGTGTCAGGACTAAGAAGAATGATTTCAGTGATTGAGTAACATATGTAGTTTCTTGCTTTCATCAAGTTTATAGGATGATATAATCAAATTAATAGCTGATGGGTTGTTAAAAATTTTGATGATAGATCCCCAAGTTTATGTTTTAACAAATAATTCAAAAGAACTGAGTGATATTTCTATAAGAAAATCTCTTCATCTCAACTACATATGTTATCCAATTTTATCAACATTCACATCTATAGAAAAAAAATAAAGAAGCTGAATTGGTGCTGAAACCCTGTCTTATTCTAACAGTACAGAGGTAAATACAGTAATTGAAAATATACATTTAAAGATACATCTTCTATTGCTTCTTGGTCTTTTGGCTAAGATCAAGTCTAGTAAAGATATATTTTCTAACATAAACTTTACTTTTATATTTAACTATTTATTAAAATTCATATGTATATATTCTTCTAATCAATTATTAATAATTATAATGTAATGAACATATAACCCAGAAAAAAAGATTTTTTATGATCACAGGAAATTTTAAAAATGTAATTGTAACTTAAATTTTTTGTTGTAGAGATATTTTATATAATTGAAATACTTTAAAGCATAAAAACATGTTTTTAAAAAATATTAAGAAACATTAAAATATGCATTAGGAATGATATTCTGGGAGGGAAAGGAGCAGCAGAAACACTGAGCTAAAGAAGGGGGAAAAAAGATGTAAATTTGACTATAAAAGAAGAACCAAATGGATAAAGAAGCTGTGGTACACATATACAATAGAATATTTCTTAGCCATAAAAAAGAATGACTTTGAGTAGGTTCTGGTGAAGTGGATGAACCTAGAGTCTGTTAAATAAAGTAAGTCAGAAAGAGAAAAACACATATAGTATATTAATGCATATATATGAAATCTAGAAAATGGCACTGTTGAACCTATTTGCAGGGAAGGAATGGAGACACAGATGTAGAGAATGGCCTTGCGGACACAGTCGGGGAAAGGGAGTGTGAGAGGAATGGAGAAAGTGGCATCAACATATGCACACTATCAGGTGTAAGATTGACAGCCTGTGAGAAGCTGTGCAGCACAGGGAGCCCAGTCCGCTGCTCCATGATGACCTGGAGGCATGCGATGGAGGCAGGGGAGGAAGGCCAGGGAGGGAGAGGATGTATGTATAACTATGGCTAACGCGTGTTGCTATAGAACAGAAACCAATACAACACTGTAAAAATAAGAAACAAAAACCAGAAGAACCTATTTGTGTATTTTTAAAATGCACAATGATAGTTACCAAATTGCTATGGCATTTAGATTCAATCAGGTATATTTAAGGAAGTTTTTACTTTTTACAAAGTAATTTCTGCAGTACTCTAGAAATTCTATTCTTTGCAATTAGTTAGACATAACAAATTTTGGACACCAACTGAAAAATAACCAATAGAGTACATAGTTTTTAAAAATTCAGAAGTAAATAAGGGAAAAGATTTGAAAATTAATGAATTCAAGTATCTGAAGAAGTAAATCTTAAATTCTATTTCTACATAATCTTCATAGTTTAAGGGTCAGGCGCAGATAGCTGTCTTAAGGATTTTGGTTTCAGTTGTCTAGGAGAATGTATACTTTTACAAATTATATTTAAAATGTAAAAAATCCGAGAAATGATATGACTAATGTCACCTGGTTTACTGACAGTGACACAAAGTGTAATGGGACTTTACAATTGCCATTCATGACATCAGCTTCAAAATATCCCTCTAGTACATTGACCAGGCTGGAGTGTGTGTGTGTATGTGTGCATGCCTGTGGTGTGTGTATGTGTGTGTGTATTACAGAAAAGCTCCTTCCTGAGCAAACACTATCAGTGAGGAGTTTGGCAAAAGAAATGAAATTCATTAGTAATTAGAGAAAATAAATGAGAGCAAACTTTAAACCATCATATTAGCAAAAATGAGAATGTTACCTAGGACTAAATATTGGCAATGGTATAGAGAAACTGAGATCTTAGTATAGAACAGTTAAAGTGTGGCAGGGCAGCTGTTCCATAAGACAATTCAGCAGTACTTTGATTAAATTAAATAGAAGAAACATTATGACCCAGCAATTCTATTCTTGGAGAGATATTCCAGAAATATTCCTAAAAGGAACATGTATGGGGATGTTAGTGACAGAATTATTTACGATAGCAAGGAGTTGAAGACAACATAGGTGTTTGTCACTGGGGAATGGATAAGTAAACTTTGGCAGCTGCATTATATGGAAAACTAGGCAGAAGTTGGAAGTAACAAACAAGATAGACGTCTACACATTAATATAGGTGGATCTTAGAAACACTTAAAAACTGAGAAAAGGAACAAGGTCTATACCAGTATATCATACAAACAAAAATTACATACATATTATCAAATAACAAAGAAAGGCCAAGGAACTGTTCCGGAGAGTTAAAGACTAAAGAGACATGAGCAAATGTAATAGAAACTAGACTGGAGGAGGGAAAGGTTAAAAAAAAACACTGCTGAGACAACTGAGGAAATTTGAATATGGATTACATATCAGATAATAATAGTGTATAAATATTAAACTAACTTGATAATCATACTGTGGTTATGTAAGAGATTGTTTTTTCTTCTTAGGAAAGATACTGAAATATTTAGGGATAGGGGACATGTCTTCAACTTATTTTCAAATAGTACAGAAAAAATACATGTACATAAGAGAAAGAAATGTTACAAAATATTAACAATTAAAAAAATATGACTCAAGAACATATGGGAACTCTTTCTACTATGTCATTTTCTCCATAACTTTGAAAACATTTCAAACTTAAGTTAAAAAATAAACAGACATATATAAAACAATCTGCAATATTTTGCAAGGATATAGATGATTTCAAATATGCTAAGTCACTTCAGTCATGTCTGACTCTTTGTGATCCCATGGACCATAGTCTACCAGGCTCCTCTGTCCATGGGAATTCTCCAGGCAAGAACACTGGAGTGGGTTGCCATTCCATTCTCCAGGGTATCTTCCCGACCCAGGGATCCAACCCTCATCCTTTATGCTTCCTGCACTGGGAGGTGTTCTTTACCACTAGTGCCACATGGGGAGCCCAAATATAGGTATCAATTTTATCAAAGGAAAGAGGGAAGCAAGGGAGTGAAAATGAGAATACAGAAAAGTACATTTACATATATTAAAACAGGGCTTCCCTGTTAGCTCAGCTGGTAAAGAATCTGCCTGCAATACAGGAGACCCCAGTTCGATTCCTGGGTTGGGAAGTTCCCCTGGAGAAAGGATAGGCTACTCATTCCAGTATTCTTGGCCTTCCTTCGTGGATCAGACGGTCAAGAATCCAGATGCAATGTGAGAGACATGGGTTCGATTCCTGGGTTGGAAAGATCCCCTGGAAGAGGGCATGGCAGCCCACTTCAGTATTCCTGCCTAGAATCCCCATGGACAGAGGAGCCTAGTAGGCTATAGTCCATGGGGGTCGCAAAGAGTTGGACACAACTGAGTAACTAAGCACAACACATATTAAAACAAGAAGGGTTCTTGCTGGGACTGATAATGATGATGTGCCAAGATCTAAGGAAAGATAGATAAACAGATTAAAAAATAAACTCAGCCCCCTGCTCTTGAGGTAAATAATAATTTTTAAAAAAAGAACAAAGGAGTTGGTGAACCTGGTGCCCACTCCACTGAAAGAACAGTGATAGGAAGAGAACATTATCATGGTTGGTTTTATGTGTTTAATAAAATACTTCAGATTAGGTAATGTTTGTCATTTGTTTGACAGAGAGAGATAAAGGCACATATAGGTAGAGAGAGAGAGAGAAATGAGAGAGACGCTCTTATGATTTCCCATATTTTGTTGAGTATGATAAGTCTGCAAGGCTTGCTCTTAAGGCCCCAGGACATTCCTCAGAATAACTTTGAGAAATGAGGTTACATCCCCTTGTTATAAAAGTATTGGGCTTCCCAGGTGGCCCTAGTGGTAAAGAACCTGTCTGCCGATGCAGGAGACAAGAGACTCAGGTTTAATCCCTGGGTTGGGAAGATCCCCTGGAGAAGAAAATGGCAACCTGCTCCAGTATTTTCTTGCCTGGAGAATCCCAAGGACAGAGGAGCCTGGCTACAGTCCATAGAGTTGCAAAGAGTTGGACATGACTGAAGCAACTTAGCACACATAGAAGTATTAGATTCCCCAAGCTCACTGTTTCTTAGTTTTGATATAAACCCACTACTTGTGTGGCATTTATCTGAGGCCATACTGTGCTGCCCATGTGGGATTTTGGGTTCCTTCCAAAAGGAAACAAAATAAATATACTAATGCTTATACTACTTGCTGTGCTTAAGTGCCTGATTCAGGAACTCATGCCTTTTGCTAGCATCCATACAACAGTAATAAGCTAACTTATTGGCTTATAAGTAAGGCAAAACAAATCTCAAATCCAATGATAGAAGTTTGTACTCGATTAGGATAACATCATTAGGAAACAGCAACCCACTCCAGTGTTCTTGCCTGGGGAATTCCACAGACAGAGGAAGCTGGTGGGCTACAGGCCATAAGGTTCCAAAGAGTCACACGACTTAGTGACTAATAACAAGGATAGCATAGCCAATTATGGAAAGCTAAGTAATCCTGAAACCAAAATATTCCAAAATTATTCTTAACTTTTCAAAAAATGAAGTACAAAATCTGTTAAAGCAAAGTAGGCTTTTTGCTTTCTTTCTTTCCCAGGAAATAAATTGTTTGATGAACATTTTCAGCTAAACCTCCCCTAGGCGATACAAATGAAAGACTAGGAATTCCCTTTCTCATATCTTAGTACTTCTGATTGTATCTCAAAGTTTAAAGGACACTTATTTCTACACTGGGAGTAAAAAGTTTTCCCTTTTCCTCTAATATATCACTCAAAAGCAATAAAAAAAAATGGGAAAAAAGAAACATAAACTCCACATTCAATGAAGAGTAGAAAACTTGTAAAACCATAAACCACCATGTCATAATGTACGTGGAAGGATGACTAAATACAGAAAAATCAAAGAGGAATGAAGAAAGACACACAGAGGGGACAGTAATAATTGACCTAAGCTAAAACGAGTTAGAGCATGGTCTCTGAAGTTAAGTTCAACAACCTGAGGGACAGAACCAACAATACTTCTTATAAACAGCTGGAATAAGGGTGCAAACTGTTGGAATATACACCCTTATTCTAGTTGTCACAAGAGTAGATGGGGCTGACTGGGGAGTCAAACAAACCATATTTGTAGGAATCAGTCTGTCAGTGAGAAAAGGTGAAAGAGAGATTCTATCTTGCCAGTAGTTATTTTAAAAAAAAAATACAGAGTTAAAGAATTTCAGTCATGCAACACTGTATATCATTAATACATTTCTGTTGACAAAGTAGCTCTGGCTCCTCTGCAACATAACCTTCTACAGGTAGTTCGTCCAGAAAAATCAAACTCATTCAAAGATGTGTGGTTCAAAAGGAAAAAGAAGTGTGTCTACAAATATATTAAATATTTAAAAGAAAAAAAAGAATAGGAAAATACAAACAAGATGAAGGACATCTGGCAGGAAAAAATATTGCTACAGAAAAGATAAAAATTGGACACATATGAACCCAAACTTAACAAAGCCATCATTTCAGAAAAACAAGAATTCAATGTAGAGATACAAGTAATCAGGGAAGATATGGTAAGACAAGAGATGAAAATATGAACTGTCAGAGGGAATAAATGGAGGAGGGGGAGAATAAAACTATTACAAGAAAAAGGCCACCCTGAGGTAGCAAAAAAGAAAAACAGGCAACTGCTAAAAATATTCCTCACAGAAGTATAAAAAAAGCAGAGTTTAAAAGGATCAAAGTAAAAGAATCCAATATATGTATCACTATTATTCCCAAAGAGAAGAATCAAAATAATAAACACTAAGAAAAGTGATTTAAAAGTACAAGAAAACTTTCAAGAAATAAAAATGGCTCAAATCTCATCAAACGTGAATTATTCTACATCCCAGGAAAAACTGACACAGGTGCGTCCATATTGGATCACATCCTAGTAAAGTTACTGAACATCAAAAATAAAATATATTTGGGGCAACACAAGGCAAAAGAACAAATTACCTGTAATAGTAAGATAATCAGATTAACCTCAGATTTCTCCATGGTGACATTTAACACAAGCGCACAATAGAGCAGTGCCTAGGAAAAGTCTTGCATTCAGCCAAACTGAGTATAAAGTCGTTTTGAATAAGACCGCAAGAAACAGAGGTCTTATGAATCATTCTTATAACAACTGCTTCAAGATAAACTTCAGCTTTGTTTAAAAATAATGTTAAGGTGTGATGGTTTATTGACTCTGAGATTTATAGCAGGCAATATATACAACACATGTGAAATTAGTCACCAGTCAGATTAACTCCTTTATCGTATTTCTTAATCATATTTTCTTGTTTGTTGTTTTATTTTTCTGGGGAGGTTAATTTTATTCTCTTATGCTCATAATATATGATATAAGAGAGAATAAAACATATATTTACATCTTAGAGAAAAACTATAAAGCAAACATCCATGATATCTCCACCAAATTTGAGAAACATACATTTTCAGAATAATAAGAACTTGTCTCCTGTACTCACCTCAACAGTTATATCCTTTTTACCCTGAGAGAGAACCACTATCCTGACTTCTGGGGTCATTCCCTATGCAACTCTAAACCATATATGTTAACTCTGCCTGGCTTTGAAATCTATACAAGTGGAATCACAGTGTACATATTCTTTTATAACTTGCTTCTTTTATTCAACAATCTATTAGAAAGCATAATCTTTGCTGAGCTGTCTAGCTATACACATCATTCGTTTTCACTGCTACATAGATTTCCAATGTAAATATGCCATTTAATTATCCATTCAATGATGAAGAATTTGCTGTAGTTCCTGATATGGGGCTACTATGGACAATGCTGCTATGAAGTGAAGTGAAATGAAGTAGCTCAGTTGTGTCCGACTCTTTGTGACCCCATAGGCTGTAGCCTACCAGGTTCCTCTGTCCATGGGATTTTCCAGGCAAGAGTACTGGAGTGGGTTGCCATTTCCTTCTCCAGAGGATCTTGCCGACCCAGGGATTGAACCCAGGTCTCCCACATTGTAGGCAGACGCTTTACCATCTGAGCCACCAGGGAAGCCTCTTAAATATCCTGGTCACATATGTAAGAATATCTCTACAACAGCTTCTTAAATTTTTGGTATCCTTCACACTCTTAAAATTATCAATGACCCCAAAGACCTTTTGTTTATGAGGTTGTGTGTAGTGACATTTATCATAACAAAAATTAAAACAGAAAAAATTTTAAATTAATTCATTTTAATAATTAAATGATTAGATTAATAACCCAATACATGCTAACATAAATAACCACTTTAATTTTAAAAATCTTCTAAAACAGAAGAATGTCACTGAGAATAATAGCATTGTCTAATTATATTTTTGCTAATCTATTTAGTATTTGGCTTATTAGAAGACAACTGGATTCTCATATTTGATTCTTCATTCAATCTATTGTGGTCTTTTGGTTTGTTGAAGTATATGATGAAAATCTGGCCTTACATTAACATATAGTTAGAAAAGGAAACAGTATTTTCACTAATCCTTTCAGATAATGGTAGTTTTTTTTGATTCTACAATAAAAACTTGACAACTAGAAATTTCTTAAAAAGTTTAGTCATAATGCAGATTCTGAAACCATTATCAATGATCTCTTTGTATCCTGTTTCATCAATTATCACCAATCTCACTGGGAAAGTCTTTCTTTAAGTATTAGGAAGCTGGCAGGCTCACAGTGACAGAACTTTTATTAAATTTGAATTTTCGCTCAAAAACGTTCAAATTTTATCATTGGCAATAAACAGGATTGTTTGTTTTCCTTGAATAGTAAGCTCTTTTGTTCATTTTTCAAGTGAATTTCTGCTAACCACCCATAGTTTTTCATTTGTTCTTTTAAATAAAAATTGTGTTCCAGGAAAAAGTAGCTAGTTCATCTCAAACAACTGCACAAGCAATTTTCATTATAACAACCAACAGACTAAGACATGAAGCAAAAGGAGGTTTACATACTTCCCATTCTATGAAAGAGATGATTTGTTAAAAGACATGCACTTAAGGGTCATGATTTAATAAAATTAATAATTCTTCTGCTTCATCAAAGATATTTTTAAGTGAAACTGGGCTGATGGTAACAAATACAATGACTATTAGTATGGTTGCCTAGATTCAAGCTAAAGTGCCTGTACATACGCAACACTGTTTTTGTACAATCAGAGGAAACAACAAAAAAAGTCTTAGTATTATTATGAAAGAAAAACAGAATACAAAAAAAAAGTGTGAGTTAGAAGATGTTCTTGAAATGATGAAGAGTTGGAAAACTGACCAAGGAAAAGAAAAAAAGAGACAGTGATAAAAAAGACATGTTCCTTCAGAAGAGAAGACTGTTTTCATTATCAATGTATCCATAATATATATTTGGTAAATACAGCAGCTGCTCAGTAAATCTCTGAAATAAAATAAATTGTACACCAGTGAGAGAGTACATACTGATCAACTGTGAACCATAACAGACATAATTTGTGAAGTATCATACATTTATACCTCCCTTGATTTCTTCAAGAAAATAAGAGATACCAAGGAACATTTCATGCAAAGATGGGCTCAATAAAGGACAGAAATGGTATGGACCTAACAGAAGCAGAAGATATTAAGAAGAGGTGGCAAGAATACATGGAAGAACTGTACAAGAAAGATCTTCACGACCCAGATAATCATGATGATGTGATCACTAATCTAGAGCCAGACACCCTGGAATGTGAAGTCAAGTGGGCCTTAGAAAGCATCACTACGAACAAAGCTAGTGGAGGTGATGGAATTCCAGTTGAGCTATTTCAAATCCTGAAAGATGATGCTGTGAAAGTGCTGCACTCAATATGCCAACAAATTTGGAAAACTCAGCAATGGCCACAGGACTGGAAAAGGTCAGTTTTCATACCAATCCCAAAGAAAGGCAACGCCAAAGAATGCTCAAACTACCACACAATTGCATTCATCTCACATGCTAGTAAAGTAATGCTCAAAATTCTCCAAGCCAGGCTTCAGCAATACGTGAACCGTGAACTTCCTGATGTTCAAGCTGGTTTTAGAAAAGGCAGAGGAACCAGAGATCAAATTGCCAACATCCGCTGGATCATGGAAAAAGCAAGAGAGTTCCAGAAAAACATCTATTTCTGCTTTATTGACTATGCCAAAGCCTTTGACTGTGTGGGTCACAATAAACTGTGGAAAATTCTGAAAGAGATGGGCATACCAGACCACCTGACCTGCCTCTTGAGAAACCTATATGCAGGTGAGGAAGCAACAGTTAGAACTGGACATGGAACAACAGACTGGTTCCAAATAGGAAAAGGAGTCCGTCAAGGCTGTATATTGTCACCCTGCTTATTTAACTTATATGCAGAGTACATCATGAGAAATGCTGGACTGGAAGAAACACAAGCTGTAATCAAGATTGCCGGGAGAAATATCAATAACCTCAGATATGCAGATGACACCACCCTTATGACAGAAAGTGAAGAGGAGCTAAAAAGCCTCTTGATGAAAGTGAAAGAGGAGAGCAAGAAAGTTGGCTTAAAGCTCAACATTCAGAAAACGAAGATCATGGCATCCGGTCCCATCACTTCATGGGAAATAGATGGGGAAACAGTGGAAACAGTGTCAGACTTTATTTTTGGGGGCTCCAAAATCACTGCAGATGGTGACTGCAGCCATGAAATTAAAAGACGCTTACTCCTTGGAAGAAAAGTTATGACCAACCTAGATAGCATATTCAAAAGCAGGGACACTACTTTGCCGACTAAGGTCCATCTAGTCAAGGCTATGGTTTTTCCAGTAGTCATGTATGGATGTGAGAGTTGGACTATGAAGAAGGCTGAGCGCCAAAGAATTGATGCTTTTGAACTGTGGTGTTGAAGAAGACTGTTGAGAGTCCCTTGGACTGCAAGGAGATCCAACCAGTCCATCCTGAAGGAGATCAGCCCTGGGATTTCTTTGGAAGGAATGATGCTGAAGCTAAAACTCCAGTACTTTGGCCACCTCATGCCAAGAGTTGACTCATTGGAAATGACTCTGATGCTGGGAGGGAATGGGGGCAGGAGGAGAAGGGGACGACCGAGGATGGGATGGCTGGATGGCATCACGGACTCGATGGACATGAGTCTGAGTGAACTCCGGGAGTTGGTGATGGACAGGGTGGCCTGGCGTGCTGCGATTCATGGGGTCGTAAAGAGTTGGACACAACTGAGCAACTGAACTGAACTGAACTGATGGTGAATAATATACTGAAAGTATGTACTATCATATAAGCAGTAATAAATGGGCCAGAGGGCAGGTTTCAGGTCAAAATAAATGGCATCATCAGTCAGAGACACGGTGGTTGCTATATAGAGACCAAGAGATATGTAATAAAGGTTACTCATTAAGTTTCTGTAACTGAGGAGTCTATCATACATATTAATCTACTGTTACACATGCTTTTCTCAAATGTAAGTACACAGTTTTCTATGCAAATGATATTTTTTCATTTGAAACTATATTTAAACTTCCCCTTTCTATGATAGACAGATACAAAGAGATATATCTTAGGAAAGAATGTCTTATGTTTTAAGATATATACGAGGCAGCTCATTTGTGATTACATTTCATGTCATTTCACCATATATTATATGACCATTTAACATTGCAAAAGTAATACAATGTGTGTGTGTGTGTGTGTGTGTGTGTGCGTGCGCTCAGTCCTGTCTGACTTTTTGTGACCCTACAGACTCTAGCCCGCCAGACTCCTCTGTCCATGGAATTTTCTAGGCAAGAATACTGGAGGCTGCCATTACCTACTCCAGGGCATCTTCTCAACCCAGAGATCGAACATGCATCTCTTGTAACACAAAATAACAATTTACTTTTGATTCTGGTATATAATTAATACTGGTTCTTTTAGAAGATTTGTAAAAATGAAAAAGCGTAAATATAGACTGCTGAGTAAAAATTTAATACGCATTGTCAGGATTTCTTCTAAAAATCAAAACAGATGTTTTCAAACCTAACAGAAAATCTATATAGCTAAGGAAAATCATAAAATGCTTAATTCAGTTTTTTGTCTAAGCAGTTAATTTTGCCATGTTGCTAATATATTAACATCATTGTTCTTTTTAGAAAACCATGGTACTTTAAACTCTGCCTTTCATTTTATTAAATATAAATTCTTCACTAAAATAAGTAGATGACTATTCAGTTCTTCAAAAATATAACACATTTACAACTACAAAAAGAATAGTTTCCTAACACTTTCAATATGATTAAATTTCTCTTCAGAAAGTGATGAAATAATTATAGTCTAAATTGTGACAATTATAAAATCTCAAAACTACGTCTTCTTATTGTAGCAGAAAAATACAAAGGAACAAAGGGACATCTTTCCTTACAATTATTTTCCATTTATTCTCTTTGATCTGTTCTTAGTCATAACTGATCTTGGCTATGAATCACTTGTTATAAAAAAGCAAAGATGAAACTTAAGGGATGTATTCAGAAACTTCTCTACCCACATCTGGCAAACATTTTTAGATTTAACAGTTACCCACTAGGATAGCTATTACCATTTGTTCATGTGTTTTCTAAAACAGAGTTTGGAATTCACTTCTACTTTTGGGCTTTATATACAATTTACTAAACTAAGTGAACTCAAGATTCTGAACTTATTTAGGAAGATATTTAACAAGCGAGGTGCCTAAAAGAATCTAGGACCTAGACTCTTTCCACATGTGTAGAAAGCAATGTTCACATTTAGTATAAACATTTCTGAGTTGAAAGTTAGGTTTCTAAAGCCAATGATATCACTATAATGCATTTACATCTTTTCTACTTCTACTTCACACTTTTTTCCTTTCATCTAACTGTAAAGATGCTAGGGGTCAGAGGAAACAAGCTATTTGAGACATACTAAGATTTTGGGCAGGGTATGTACATGTACGTGTATTTATTTGTGAGCATGTGCAGTGAAAGGTAGGGAAGACAGAAAATTATGGCAAAGATAGGGAAGGCAGCTGAAACAAGGAAACCTTTGTTGTTATAATCTTCCATGTACTATGAGCAAAATGTAACTGAATTCGTTTATGGCAGCTGAAATTTATGTCGACCAATTAGTACAATCGTGTCTGCCTACAAATTCATTCTTTGTTTTTCTGCATGAAGAGAGTGCCTTATCAAAGTTCTTAAAGTTGACAGTAACTGAATTCTACTTCAGTAGGTTTAATATTTATTTAACACACACATACATACACCTATTCTGTCCCGTAATTCTAGACATTTACTTCAGTAATTACCTGATTGGTTTTACCTACATTTTGTATTACTGCATGTCATAGCAAAGACTTAATCAGTGAAGTAATTCAATTTGTTAGAATTTCTTATAAAAACTTTTCTTAAAAAATCTTAATGTTACTATCATTGTTTTAGCTATTATTGGGAGTATGTCTGCATATGTGACAGCCTATATATTAAAATGCATATTGTATTAATATATATAACATATATATGTGTATGTGTACATATGTGCATGTATGCATATGTATACAGGCAGGTAACATAATTTTGGCTTCTTCCTAGCCCTGACAGTTATGGAGTAGTATTTTAATAATAATAGCAATATGAAATATATAAAAATTTTATAGTAGATTCATAAAATCTAACACAAATAGGAAGAAACAGGCATATTATATCATACATGGTATTACTAGTTTAGGTAAATAACAATGGCACCATACAGCTCTAAAGCTTAATCAACTGACAGAGTAAAATGTTTGTCATCTTCCATTGAAAAAAAAATTTCCATATTAGAAAAAAAGTAAGTTCATTGCTTTTCCCAAAGGGTGTAAAACCTTAAAGGAACCACAACATTCATTTTAGAGTTAGACCTTGTAATATGAACATTTATCATTCAATCATTCATTCAATCATTAACAATTATTGACAGAATGCTTATTACCTCACATTAAGGTACAATTTACCTCAGTCCCTATTATCCAATACATCATGTCTGGCTTTAAATAAACAATGGCAAGACACGCTGAAACACATTCAAAATGGAAAAAAGAAACATCAAAACTAGACTCAGATATTATATAAATTTTGGAACTAACAGAATGGGAATTAAAGATAATTATAATTAATATTTAAGGGCTCTAATGAAAAAAGTAGCCAATATAGAAGAAAAGATAGGTAACAGGCAGAAAGATGAAAACTCTAAAAAAAAAAAAAAATCAAAAGAAAACCTAGAAACCAAAACCAGTGTAATAGAAATGTAGAATTCCTTTGATGATTTCATAAGTATACTAGACTAACTGAGGAAATAATCAGTGAGCCTGATGACAGCTCAACAGAACCTGACAAAATTGAAATGCAGAGAAAAAGAATGAAAAAGAGCCCTCCCCCAAAACAGAGTAAAACATCCACGAACTCTGGAACAATATCTGAAGGTATTACATGTATGTAATGTAAATACCAGAAACAGAATAAAGAAAGACTACAGTCGAATGAATGCTTGAAGTAATGACCAAGCATTTTCCAAAATGAACAGATACCAACAACACACTCAGGAAGTCCAGAGAATATCAAACAGGATAAATATTTTTTAAAAAAATCTTCTTATATTGACTCAAACTGAAGAAGACGACACAAAATCTTAAAAGAAATATCTTCTAGAGTACAAGGATAGGAATAGCAGCAATTTTTCATCAGACATCATGCAAATTCTATATCCAGTAAAATTATTCTTCAAAAGCTCTGAAGGATAATTACTTTCACAAACAAAACCTGAGGGAAGCTATGATCAGTAGACCTGTACTGAAAGAAATGTTAAAAGAAGTGCTTCAGGGAAAAGGAAAATTAAATAAATTAATTAATTAAAATAAATAAATAAATAAATAAATAAATTTATTTAAAATTTTTATGCTAAAACTCAAGAGAAACCATTAAAATTTTAAAGGAAGCATAATTGATAAGCTATGAGAAGAGATAAAATAAAACCATGCAAAATGCTCAATTAAAACCAGAGAAAGGAGAAAAAGAGAAGGAAAAGAAACAAACTTCAACAAAGAGAAAAGTTACAAAAATAGTAGATATTAATTCAACTATATTAATAATCACTTTAAATATAAATGGTTTAAATACATCAATTAAAAGCGAGAAACTATCAAGAGTGAATAAAGATATAAGAACTAATTATATACCGAATTTAAGAAATCCACTATAAATATAAAGACCCAGTGAAGCTAAAGGGATGTACATACACAGATAAACCTTGTTCATATGAATCAAGAGAAAACTGAGGCAGCTATATTAATTTTAGACAAAGAATACTTCAGAAAGGAGAAATTCTCAGGATAAAAATATTAAACAATAATTTAGAGGTCATATCTCCAAGGAGACAAAAAACTTAACAAGAAGGTATGCATTTAACAATAGTGTCAAACATTTGAGTCAAAACTGATACAAAAGTATAGGGAAATACACAAATCCATTACTATAATTGGAGATTTAAACATCCCTTTCCCAATAACTGATCGATCAAACGGGAATAAAAAATCAGTAAGGATACAGTTGACCTGAACAGCACTATCAACTGGATCCTAAGAAGACATACAGAGGGCCAATAAGTACTTGAAAAGATGCTCACATCACTAATCACCTGGGAAAATCAAAACCACAATGAGATATAATTTTATATCTGTTAGAATGGCTAACAAGAGATTACAAGTGGTGGCAAGGATGTGGAGAAAAGGGAACTACTTTGCACTGTTGGTGAGAATGTAAATTGGTATAGCCACTATGGAAAATAGTATTAAGTTTTCTCAAAAAAATTGAAAATAGAACTATGATATTTTCCATATGATATGGATCATATGATCCAGCCATCCCACTTTTGGATAGGTAGTCAGAGGAAATAAAATCTCTATTGTAAATAGATAACCTAAACTCTCATCTTCATTGCAGTATTGCTCACAACAGCCAAAATATGAAAGTGTACCAAGTATCCACCAATGAATGAATGGATAAAGGAATGTGATACATATCCTCTCTCACACAATGGAATATTATTCAGTCATAAAAAAGGAAATTCTGCCATTTCCTTCTGTATAGCAAAATCAACAATCAACAAAATAAAAGGGACTCTATGAAAGGAAGAAAATATTTGCAACATGGATGAACTTGGGGCATTAAGATAAGTGAAGTAAGTTGGATAAAGACAAATACTGTTTGATCTCACGATATATGTGGAATCTAAAAAAGCTGAACTCATACAGAGTAGACTGGTGATTGTCAGGGGATTGGGGTCTGGGAGAAATGGGAAGATGTTGTTCAAAGTGTACAAACTTCCAGTTATGAGATGAATAAGTTCTGGGGGTCTCAGGAAAGCATGGCTGACTATAGTTAATAATACTGTATTGTATGGGCTTCCCTTGTGGCTCAGCAGTAAAGAATCTGCCTGCAATGCAGGAGATGCAGGAGACACAGGTTTGATCTTTGTGTTGGGAAGATCTCCTGGAGGAGGCATGGCAACCCACTCCAGTATTCTTGCCTGGAGAATCCCATGGACAGAGGAGCCTGATGGGCTACAGTCCATAGATAGGATCGCACAGAGTTGGACATGACTGAAGCAACTTAGCACGCATGCAAGCACTGTATTGTATACCTGAAACTTGCTAACAGAATCAATCTTAAATATTCTCACCATACCCACACAAAGAAGCAATTATATGATGTGCTGGATCTGTTAACTAACCTTATCATGGTAATCATTTCGTAATATATACGTGTATCAAATCATCACGCTGTACACCTTAAACTTATACAATGTTATATGTCAATTATATCTCAATAAAGCTGGAAAAAAAGGAGAAAACACAAATTACAAATATCAAGAGTAAATGATGAAATGTCATTATTTATATTATAGACATTAAAAGAGACAATAATAAGAATAACTGTAAAACAAAATTGGTAATTTTGCTGAAATAGTCAAATATGTCAAAATACAAAGTTAACCCCCCCAAAGAAAGACTCAAAGATTTTAAATGTTATCTCACATCTAATTGAAAAATTAAATTATTAATAATAGTCCTACAAATGAAATTCCAGGCTCAGATGGCTTCATTGGTAAAGTCTATTAAACATTAAAAATGAAATAATATCAAACTTATGTATACAAACTGTTCTAGAAAACAGAACACTTCTTAATTCAATTTATAAGACTAACTTTATTCTGATACCAAAACTAGTCAAAGAAATGAAAAGAAAGCTACAAACCAATAATTTTTTGACAAATTGGACTGAAATAACTGGATCTTCATATGAGGAAGAAGAGGAATTTCAACCCTTACTTCACATCATACAAAAGAAGTTAACTCAAAGTGTATTATAGATCTTAATATAAAAGCATAAAACTGAGACAAAAATATTGAAGAAAATCTTCACAATCTTGAAGCAGACAAAGATTTCTTAGGACACAAAAACACAAACCATACAAAAAATATAAACAAGATTTCATCAAAATTTAATTCTACTTTTTACAAGACATCATTAAAAAATGAATGACAAGCAAAAGATCTGAAAAAAATATTCACATTGCATATATATGATAAAGACTTTTATCCAGAATATATTCAGAATTCTTGCAGTTCAATAAGAAACACCTCAGTTTTTTTTTCCAAATGGGAAAAGAATTTGAGTAGACATTTCAGAAGATAATAAATAACAAATATGCACATGAAAAGATGTTTATCATCACTATTTATCAGAAAATAGATAATTAATTAAAGCTACAATGAGATACCACTAAAATGTATAATGGGTAAATCAAAAAGACATAATAATAAATGTTAGCAAGGATCTGAAGTAACTAGAACTCCCATAGATTGCTAGTGGGAATGCAAAATGGTATACAGCCATTGTGAATTAGAGTTTGTTTATTATAAAGTGAAACTAACATATACCATTCTACCAGCAGGACTACCCAAGAGAAATGAAACCGTATGTCCATACAAATTCTTATACACCAAATCTATTTAAAATAGTTCCAGACGAGAAATAGCCTAAAATGTGATGTATGCTATTATGATATGGAATATTCCTCACAAAAAAAAGAACTATCAATATACATAACAACAACATGAAATGAATCTCAAAACCTGTGCTGAGGGAAGAAAGCTAGTCACAAACGGGTACCCACTAAACGAGTCTGCTTAAAACTACAGGAAACTATAGGAAAGACAAGTTTAATCTGTAAAGATAGAAACTAGATCTGTGGTTGTCTGGGGTCAAGGAAAGCTGTAGGAGTGTGGAGACTGACTGTAAAAGGGAGCAGAGGGACTTTTCTCAGGTAATATTCGTGTTGATATCGTGATTGCAGTGATGGGTACATAGTTATATACTTTTGTCAAAATTCATCAAACTGTACACAAAATGGATGCATATTTATTGTATACAAATTATACCTAACCATTTAAAAACTTACTCATGGGAAAGCAAACACTTTGAAAAAACAGAATACTTAACTCATTTTTATAAGACTAACACTATTTTGATACCAAAATTAGACAAAGACATTCAAGTACCAACTACCTTAGTGTATGTTTATTATTAGCCTTCTATCAAGAAAACACAACACTTGTACACATTGCTACATTTAAAACGGATAACCAACAAAGGCCTACTGTGTAGCACAGGGAATTGTGCTCATTATGTAATAACCTAAACTGGAAAAGAATTTGAAAAAGAATCGTCATATGTATATGTATAACTCAATCACTTTGCTGTACACCTGAAACTACCATAACACTGTTAATCAACTATACTCCCAATATGAAACAAAAAGTAAAAAAATATATATATAAAGAAAAAATAAAGTCTCCATATATTATATATCCACCAAAAAAAGAAAAAAAAAAAAAACAGCACCGATCAAACATTTAAAGATATTTAGGGGGTTTCCATGGTGGCTCATTGGTAAAGAATCTGCCTGGCAATGCAGGAGGCACAGGTTCAATCCCTGGTCAGGGAAGATCTCACATGCCACAGAGCAATTAAGCCCGTGCACTACAACTATTGAGCCTGTGCTCTAGAGTCCAGGAGCTGAAACTACTGAACCTGCATGCCACAATTACTGAAGCCCATGAGCCCTAGAACTTAAGATCTGCAACAAGAGAAGCCACTGCGATGAGAGGCCCAAGCACAAGTAGAGTAGCCCTTACTCACCACATCTAGAGAAAAAGCCCACCTGCAGCAATGAAGACCCAGCATAGTCAAAAATAAATAAATAAAATTAGTTAAAAAATAAAATTAAAGATACGTAGGTATTTGCAGCAGGAGAGGGGAAGTTTGGATAAAGAGAACAATAATAATAGCTTCCTAACAAAAGTAATCTAATTTACAGTTTTGTCCTGAAGTCTTGCTACATTTTTCCTTATTTAAAAAATTTCATCTCCTAACCAATCTTCTTTAAAAAGTATATCTCTACTGGAGACCAAATATTAATACTGATTTCCAAAAGCAAGACTTATATATCCCTGCAGCTTTCAATACAACTTTCAACAATTCTTCCAAAATTAGAATTATAGTTCACTCAAATGCTATTAATTGATATATGAGTTAAGTCAAATCTAAAAGTTTTATGATTGCAAAACCTGTTCATCTTTTATGAAAAAATCAGACTTATATAATAGTAGAGTAGCATAATGGACTGTCATCCCAGCCACATATCATTAAGATTATAAAATTCAAAATGTTATTATTTTTGCTTTATCTTTCTCTTTTCTTCTTCTTTCTTTAACAAGCAAATCTCAGATGTCCTGCTACTTGAATCACATATACTTCAACATATATCTCTAAAATATATTCATTTCTTAAAAGATTTCTATTTAAGATTATCTGCTTTTATACAGTATAAATATATAGCTTTCTCAATATATACATGCCTGGTTGAATTCTTGTGAATTCTCTTCAACATAATTTTTTTCAATTTCTAAAGCCTATGGCAGCTACATAATTAATAAAAAAAATCAAAGATGACTCTTTTCTCTAAGGTTTCATTAAGTGTTGATAACTTAAGGCCTGCATTAAAGCCAGATATATTTAAATAAAGCATATAGATCAGTTTTTCATTTGACAAGGAAGCTGATTTTTTGCTTGCATAAGGGAATGAACATGGTCTAGTCTTAGCTATCCACTGCTGTTTAAAATATACCATTCCCACATAAGTATGTGTGTGTGCTCAGTCATGTCCGATTCTTTGTGACCCCATGGACTGTAGTGTCAACAGGCTCCTCTGTCCATGGGATTTTCGGGCAAGAATATTGGAGTGGGTTGCCATTTCCTTCTCCAGTACATAAATATACCCCGGGTGCAAAACCATATTCTATTAATATACAACCTAAAAATTAGTACAAAATATTCACAGTCTAGTAACACAGTAGAGGTACTTCTCACTAATTCATGGTCAAAGATTTTTCATAATCACTTAACATTTACCTTACTAAATGATAAAAATGATAAAAACTTTTGTCTTATACTCTATATAGAGCACATTATACTCTGAAAAGTACCTGATATATTTACCATATTATTTTGTTTCAGTACTTTATTTTAATAATGACATGAGTTGTACCACAGTTGACTTGCTAAATTCCTTAAAGTTCAACCCTATGATCTTAGAAGCAAGTAAAAGAATTTTCATCCATGAATAGGGGGTATGTTTAGTAAACCCTACTTAGTTGTCTGAAGATAAAGGGATAAGGTGATAGTGATATAGGAATCAACATGGAAAGAAAACTAATTTCTAGTGTTTCAAATAACATTTTTGAATTGAAGCATTCTGGCTTTCAATATAAAGCATTTTGTGGATTCCCCTCAATTTTCCCTCATGTTATCAAACAAGAATTAGCTGTGAAATAGTTACTCCAAGGCACATATATCTTAAGAGGTATATTCTACTTCTCTTTTACATTTCTTCTACATAAGGTACAAACCATTCATCTTAGGAAGAATTACAAGGAATTATCCATAAGGTCACCAAAAAAAATCTAATAAGCTTAGAGTAGCTCAGTTAGACTCTAATAAAAAATACAAAAGAGATGAACCCTCACCTTGCCTATTTAAGTGCATATAAGAACAGGGCTTGTAATGCATATGTTGACATTGACTAACTTGTGGTTGCATGAGGTAATAGTGCCCTCATTGACACATTATTCATCTGCTGCATGTTACTTGTCCTAACCTTTCAATTTAATTGAACCTAAAAGACCCTATTAAATTCAGTCTGGTTGTATAAGATTATGACAGTCATTAATGAGTCAGATTTTTAAGTGAGTTCAAGATAAACTGCCTGGTTAAGAGGGCTTTTCCCTTTTGTTTCCCTGCTGTTTATTGCAATGGAAACTAGAATACCAATATTTTTAGGACTTCATTAAAAGTGTAATACTGACTTTCCTTGTGTCTGAATTAAGTCAGGTTTGAAACTTGATGGTTACTTGAATTCACACATAAATCAATACCAATGTGGTAAACTTTAAATTGAAACTTTCAAAGTAATGCAAGAGACTGACCCAATTTTACTCTTCACTTAGGGAGAAAAAAATGAATTACAGATTTATCTCAGGAATGACCTCTGAGGCAAGTATACAATAAACATTCATTTTGTTTGTTCTTTTCCCCCATCCATTTTTCTACCAAAAAGGCAGACTGTAAAAAACTTAAGGCATACCAATCAGCATCAGAAGTTCTTGCAAACAGCCTGCTTCTTTTAGTTTAAAATGTTTGACTATCCTTTTAAAGCATTCAAACTTCTCTCCCTCCACATCAGCAAGCTTTTACATTTACTGTTGCCTGTTGCTTGAAATAAAGTAAGGGTTTTATTGCGACTGGGTGGTGGGTTGGGAGAGGGGAAAGTCATAGGATAGTTTTTGGCACAGATTTATTGAAAACAAATATTGAAAACTCCAGATCCTCCTAAAAAGTAGTGAGAATAATATCTCACTACTCCTGTAATATCAGGATTTTGTTATTTACTGACACAGAAGTACACCTGAAAATGCAAACTGCACAGCAGTAATTACACAAACCTAGAAAAGGCCATGCTCATAGATGTATGAACAGTGAAAAATCAAAGTTCACTTTATGGTAATGATGTCAATAATGATTTTTAAATATATATGTATTGTCACTTAAGGAAATGAAAGATCATTTAAACAATTTGACTGTGAGAAATTGGGTGTTGAGTGGATCATGATAAAGCTAAACTGTTTCAAATGTATATTAAAAAAACTTGAGTGTAGTGCATTCACTACTCTGAGGACACTAATCACTGAATCAGAGAGACTATTTAACAAATCTCCAATTCTTAAGATGATTTATCCCAACACCTTAAATGATAACACTCTCTATTGAAATCAGACAAAAAGGCATAAAATATGGTTGAGTACGGGCATTTCACACAGTAGTTATTTATGAATTGCTCAAAAACGTGGAGCTCTAAAATTTATTTTGATTTTCTTAAACTCACTCACTTGTGACCAATCTCATGTGCAATGGTAAAAGCTGAACCCAGGCCAATGTCTTCATTAATGCTGCAGCTCCTTTCAGGCTCACACATTCCAGCCACAGAGGCCAAGCCTGAATAAACAGAAGGAGACACAAAGGGTCAAGCCAAGGTGTTTCAGTCTTAAAAAGCCCATACTTATAAATGCCTGGATTCTTTTTAATAACCTCCATGCACAGAAGGAGCAGTTGGCAAAAGGTTAACTTTCTAGTCATTTGCAAAATCACTGGGGGGAGTTTCACTTTGCCGGCTAGACATTAATATTTTTTGAACTGCAGTCAGTGCTGGAAAATGTCTAGACTAGGGGTTAGATTTATAAATTTTACTTCTGGTAACTTGGGACCACCTAGTAACTTGAGCCAGAAGAGGGAATTCAAGAAAGCATTTCTATTTTAACATTCTTCAGGCTGTAGAAAGCAAAATATATCCACATTATTTTTCTAAAGAGATCTGTTTAAGTTTAGTGGGTTCATAAAAATATACAAGCAACTTTTTAGTTACCAAAAAAAGGGAATCCCAAATGGTTTTTTAAAATGACATTTTTATAAAAACATAAATGAATGATTCAAAACAGAAAAAAGAACTGTTAAAGATGTGAGGTTTTTGCATTTTTTTAAAAAAAATTTTCTGAAATTAGTCCTGCAAGTGATGCAACAATTTCTTTAAGTATTTTAATGGACAGAAAGTCATTCACACATTCAGTGTGGCTGTCCCCTCTCTCATTCCCCTAAATGAAGTAGAGTTTTAGTAATAAAGCAAAAACTATGGTGTTAATTCACTGATTCTGGTGAAATGTTATGTTACTGAAGGCATTTTTCTCTTGGGAATTTTACCATGTAAAAATTTTAATATTTATTTTCAAATGAATACCATGCTTTGTGATTAGTCCATAACTTTAAAACAGTGCTGAGAAAGAAAAAAAAATTGTGTGAAAGATAAAATTTCATGTATTATAAGGAAATAGATGCCAAGTCATACTTAACACACATATGTACTTAGGTTATTTAGAATAAAGTGAAGAAAGAGTAAAAAAAAATATTTCATATATTAGGAGTCTACTATCATCACCCAGGTATTAATAATTATCTTCCCATGAAAAGTGATTTCAATCTAATTCAATTAATATTTACTGAATGCAATAAACAATGTTCTGTGTTAGGAACAATATCCCAGTTGCACTAATCTGGAACAGTAAAAGCTATCCAATTCATATTCTTATTGACAAGAAAACTCTAAAATTGCATTTCTATTGTATCAATTAATATGAAATATCAACACTTACTACCATATTGGAACAAAGTTGAGGTTAGTATTGGATTTGCTAATAGACCGTTTGCTTTTCTTACTGTTTTATGTTGGGGGGTAGCCAGGAATTGGGGAAGGAAGTAATTTCTGTCTCACAGAGTTAATAGTGATACCTTTGTCCTGCTCTTCCATTCAACTAGAAGTCTTGGGACTTGAAGAAGAGGAAGTAAAAAAGAGATTAGTTGGGCAAGATGACTTAATTGTTTTTTTTTGGTTAATCAAAAAAAAATTTAATGACTATTACTACTAAACTCCACAGAGAAAAAGAGAGGGAGGGAAACTACAAAAAACTTTGCAGTCCATTATCTTTTTTAAGCTATTGGGTTCAATACGATCCATAATATGGAAAAAATAAAGCCACTCTATTTGAATATTGTTTCTCTTTTGAGCTTTATGAAATCTGGCTTAAAAAATTGCTAATATTTATTGCTAAATTAACAGCATTTATATTCCCCAAATATATTACTCAACAGGTTATCTTTTTGTTGTTATTGTTGTTCTTGTTTGGTATGTGCCATATAGCCCTATTTTTAATTGAGAATTCTAAATGACTCCCCAGGGTGTATTTGCAAGCACAGATTTACTTCTGCATCTGCTATAAAATTGTTAGCTCTACTAAAAGAACAATCTAAGAAAGAACAGTTCTGGGAAATAACTACGATTTATTGAAAATACAAGGTATATCTTAACTAAAATAAAGAATTTAGATGCTAATATATTGTTTACAACTCCCCACCATTTTTTCTTTTCTTGTAAAATTAAAGCTGTCAGTTTTTATGTGTGATTTTGTTAATAAGGGCTTGATTACCATCAGGTCATTTAGATTTCCTCAGTTTGATGGCCAGTTTGCATGCTTAAATCTACTTAGCCATGTCACAATTAGTCACCAGCAGTACTAAGCAAGACAATATCCAAGAATTGGGATAAAACCAATATGAAAGTTAAAAAGACCACTCAAAAAGAAAAAAAACTGATCAACTGTGCTGATAACATATTTGCCACATATTAAATTCAACACATGTATATATAATGCAGTTCATTCAGTTTTCAGCATAAGAGATAGTATAAAAATAATTTATAATAGTTTATAATTAGACAAATATAATTTATATTATGATTGAAAATACATTGACATAATATATTGATTCTGGACCTTAAAATATACTAAAGCATTAGGCAGCGTTATTTATGTCCCAATGAAGAATGTACAGATCCTACATATGAATATAGCTATACGTATTTATTTCCTCAAAATATATACACTAGAGAATACAAGCTGTAGCTGGTATCCTCTTTGGGACTTAGTGGATACTGTACCTAAAACTGATTAAGTACTTAATAAAGACTTATAGAATCTACACAATAATGGAGGGAATAAGTTAAACTGTACAGATAATTTCTACATTAAATAATACCAGTTCATTTCTATAGTAAACACCCTTATATTTCCTTAAGTGACTTTAACAATATCCTTGCAGCATAAGGGCAGATATTACTCTTAACTTCATAGATAAGGAAATTGAAGAACAAAGAGCTAAATAAACTGTAAAAGGTAATGCACTAAAACTGTCAAAGCCAGTGGTTGGTTTTTAGCTCAGGTTCCCTTCCTTTGGATTATTGTTGGTCTTGTTAACATAACACACTATGAAGAAAACCTTTCTGATGTGAGCTTTCTCAGAAAAAAGAGCTCTTTCTCTGTTATGATTTTAACTAGCAAACTTCTCCACCATAATACTTGTCATTGGCAAACTGGGATTTCTTCTTTCACCATAAATCCTGAGGGAAATGGCCTGAGGGAAATGGTGAAAGAGAAGCCTGGGAAGGCAGGTAAAATCATCAAGAGAAATTTTAATTTCTAAAGGGGTATTTAACTGACCTCCTCAGGAAGTGAGGTTAATACCTTTTCTCCCACCTCTACTTTAAATTTGATCTCAAAATTCTCATGAAGTGCACAGGAACAGATTTATAACTACTCCTTTACAGATAAGAAAAGTGAGACTTGTCAGAGAATCTAGAGAATTCACCTTCAGTTGCTTAACCTCTAGCACTATGACACTGAAAAAAGAGAAAACATAGAAAAGGCTCCTTTTTTACTTAAAATAATTCTAGTTGCTTAACAATTTAGTTGACTTGAAAGCTACCATTTTCCCTCCTTTGTATTTGCAGTTAACATTTAACCACTATGAAGTTATGCTCCGCAACAATGCATAATTTTTTAAATTGTAGACTAGTATAGAACTGCCTTAAAAATGTGATATTTAGGAAGAACAAGGAAGATAATTCTGCTCTCTCTCCAAGTCTGGCTATAATATTTTACAAAATTGGATTTTTTTTCTGTACAGGTAATAAAATTTTCCAATAATATATTAATTTATGAGGACATAATCTTTCCACAAATTGGGACCAAAAGAAGTACTGTTCTTAATGTCTCTGCATGAAGTATCTCCCAAGTTTCTTTTTCCTTTCCTTTCCTGAGATTTGAAGGTGCTTTAATTTGCCCTCAAACTCTCAATATTTTTGGAAAATACATTACAGAGATGGATTATATGAAAATGAGTGGTAACTTTTGATTTAGTATTACTGTGTGATGATTTTGAAACACCTTCTAATTTGTTTTTAATCATCATTCTACTTGTTTCCTAATCAGTGACATATCCACAAAGGTCTGGTTTAATACTTTATAGGAATAATTTCAGATGTGCCAGAAATGAAAATCACCAAATTAATAATGATTAAAAACTAAAACTATTGGACCAAAAAGACAATCTGAACTATCCTCCCTTTATAAAAAAACTTACCCAGTGTTCCACAGGGCTTATTTTTATAAGTGCAGATATCATATCTATAGAGGAGAAAAAAGAGAAATGAAATTTGTAATCTGATCAAATTTTTTAAATGTTTTGTATATTCATCACATTTCTTTCATGGAGCTTTGGTTGTCAGACCAAAATCAGTGCAATTATAAGCAGCCAGCTGGAGTGTCGGCATTTTCAGCACTCTGGGGGACACGCCGGCTGTACTACACTCACAGCCTCTGGCTGCAAGCCAGTGGGACACCTGCCAGTAAGAAAGAAAGGTTAAAGTGGATTTCTGTAATTGCAAGTTCCATAAAACCATCTACCATACTGTTTTGAAGCTAGAATAGCTTGTCTGCAGAATGCTACTGCTTCTACAAAAAGCAAATGGGTGGCTTTTTATTCCCAATATCTTTTGGACCTGCTGGAACATTTTTTTTATTATAGCCACAGATGGTATTTTATACTTCTGAGCTACAAGCAATATTTGGAATTCCTTCAACTCTAACACAGGTTCTTGTTTTTTTTTTAAAAAAAAAAATAGGGCTAAACAACAATGGGAATAAAATTGATATCATCTGGCTTTCCTAGTTGTATATCAATAATTTAGTATATCAAAACATTTAAAATATAAACATTTTACAAAGAACTAAAAAAATAGCTCAATAGAAACCTTTCCTAATGTTGGTCAGATACTTATTCCAATGTTGTACTACATTAAAACTCAACATAAAAAATAGAATCTATAATACTCCATATTTTAATGTATATTACATTTAGAATGCTAAATCAATATTGATGCAGACATTTAAGTACTTTTATATATCTTTTTAATTGAATCTCTAAAATCAAAAGTACTCAAACTACTAAAATGAAAATAAAAAATAAAGTTAAAAAGACTGAACATTTTTGTTTGCCTACAATTTATGCTAGAAAGGAAAAGCTTTTTTGGAAAAAAGAATAAACTTTCACCAACTACAGGAAAATCTAAGTTGGAAAAGTTTTTTTTTTTAATTGTATATAAATGGTTAGTCCATATCACTTGAAGAAGGGGTTAATAATCAGTCTCATTCTTGTTCATTATATCAAAATGTGTTTTCAAGAAACAAATATTATACCATTGGTTATTTCCTTAAAATCCCTGAAGATTCCTTTGCCTACTTTTGAATTTCAAAATCTTGATCTTGATGACTTTATATTTGAGAAAAGGGATTTCTTCTCTTCTTGCATAACTTTATCTTCTGACCATTCACACATTCATGCCCTCTCTTTTCCTGTAATAAGTAAACCACAGGATTGCAGTACCTGGTACACTCCTAAATATAAGATAGATATCAGTATCTAGTACACACTTGAATATAAGAGAGAGGGTACTTGGTGTACTTATCAAAGCACCAGAAAATATATTCTGGGTGTCACAATCAATTTATCTTGTGATTATATGTGTAATGCCTATGACATTACATAGACACCACCCAAACCAGCAGTCTTCAACACAATGTAAACACATCTCTCATTGGTAACGCAGATACAAATGCATTACCTATTAAACGGAGCCTATTTCCAAATCATTAATTTCCATTTATCAGTTCAGTTCAGTTCAGTTCAGTCGCTCAGTTGTGTCCGACTCTTTGCAACCCCATGAATCGCAGCACGCCAGGCCTCCCTGTCCATCACCAAATCCCGGAGTTCACTCAGACTCACGTCCATCGAGTCAGTGATGCCATCCAGCCATCTCATCCTCGGTCGGCCCCTTCTCCTCCTGCCCCCAATCCCTCCCAGCATCAGAGTCTTTTCCAATGAGTCAACTCTTTGCATGAGGTGGCCAAAGTATTGGAGTTTCAGCTTTAGCATCATTCCTTCCAAAGAAATCCCAGGGCTGATCTCCTTGCAGTCCAAGGGACTCTCAAGAGTCTTCTCCAACACCACAGTTCAAAAGCATCCATTCTTTGGCGCTCAGCCTTCTTCACAGTCCAACTCTCACATCCATACATGACTACTGGAAAAACCATAGCCTTGACTAGACGGACCTTAGTCGGCAAACAAATGTCTCTGCTTTTGAATATACTATCTAGGTTGGTCATAACTTTTCTTCCAAGGAGTAAGCGTCTTTTAATTTCATGGCTGCAGTCACCATCTGCAGTGATTTTGGAGCCCCCAAAAATAAAGTCTGACACTGTTTCCACTGTTTCCCCATCTGTTTCCCATGGAGTGATGGGACCAGATGCCATGATCTTCGTTTTCTGAATGTTGAGCTTTCAGCCAACTTTTTCACTCTCCTCTTTTACTTTCATCAAGAGGCTTTTTAGTTCCTCTTCACTTTCTGTCATAAGGGTGGTGTCATCTGCATATCTGAGGTTATTGCAATTTCCATTTGTACCCCTATCTAAAGTTGGTTTGCTGAAAATGCATCTGCAAGTCACCAATATTCTGTCCCTCTTTCACTTTTCATAATTGGCCTGTTTCTACTTTACAAAAAAAAGAAAGCATACTTCTCACCCGTCCCAAACCTTGTCACCGTGCATTGTTCCCCTGGGGATAAAAGTTTCCAGAGCATAATGCAAGTGGATAATTCAAGAATGCATTGATCCTAGAGGATAATCCTTTATGTGAAAAGCAAGAAAAACTGAAGGGGATGATGCTTGTTTCATCCTGGGAAGATCCTGTGTCTGTCAGTCTATCTGACTGTTTATTAGTAAATCTATCTATCTCATAATTAGAATTCAGAAGTGAGATGGTTGCCATGGAGTGTATTAACAGGCTGATTTGATCTAAAAAATAAAGACATCAAAGTCTGACTTAGCTAAGTAATTTGGAAGCTGGGAATGATGTAGCCAGTTAGATTTTATGTAGACATTTTTTTATGACAATGAAGTAGGCACCTCCAAAGTTTTGAAAACATTTATTTGAAGCATTTACACAATATATGTTTTTAGCTATAGTCTCTGTAGCTACTTAAACTTGCAATTAAAAGTATTTTAGATTTAAAATATGCAAAGTGGTATATAATTTCTCAAAATTATTTTAGGGGTCAAATTAAGCAAAAAATTTGAAAAGCCACAGACAAACACAACTTATATTTCCACCTCTTAGCAGTCCTTTCTTATCTTCTTTTCTTGTTCTCATTTTGCCTATACCCTTTATATTGCAGTAGATGAATATTATTTCATTCTGTCATGACTGCAAAAATACTTACACAAAGGCTAAAGATACCAATAATAAAAGCTAAAGCATCCTAGACTAAGATATTTCTATTTGCATTTTCTTCAGCTTTCTCCAATCCTTTAATATATCTATAGAATTTTTCTATAAGCCATTCTATAGAGAAAAGACATAATTTCTTATTGGCTTCTTCATTCAATTCATACTCTATCCTTCTCTGTTTTATACTCACAGAGAACAATTATGACCTATGCTTCACCTATAATATCAAGTACTAAAGGCAACATTTTTACATTCATTCTTTTATATACAGATGTACTGAGTACCTATCATGTGCCCAGATATAGTGCCATATACTTAAACCTAAAGATGAACAAGTAAGTTATAGTCTATTTGGGAAAAGACACATAAGCAGATAAGTTACAAAATGTGAAAAAATGATTAAATAAATGTTAAAAAGCTAAACTTACACACAATAGAGCTAATACTTGCTAGCTATTATAATTAAGATTATTGTCACAATCAAGTTATAAACAAAATACTGTGGAAATACAGATGAAGGAATGATTCCGTAATAGAAAACTAGGAAACAGATGCATATAGGACATAACATCTGAAATGGATTTCAAAGATCTAGCCAGATAAAACAGAAAAGTAAATGCATTCTAGGTATATAATAAAATAGTCAAAGAAGCAGAGTTTGGAAAGGGTATGGCATGTGCAGGGAACCATGAAAAATTCAGAGAGGCTGAAACACTCAAAGTATAGGGTAAAATATCAGAATACGAATTTGGGGAGTTGTTGTGGGAAGGATACAGTATTAAATACTCTGAATGCCAAACAGATTTTTTTTTTTCCTATAGGCAAAAGAAACTTAAGTTTGAACAACAGGAAACATTTTCAAGTATGTTTATATGAATGTGTATACAGATTAAGTTTGCATACAGATAAGTGTGGAAGGTAAATAAATGGTGGGTATCTGAGAGTGGGAGGTAGAAGAGTGGGGGAGAATACAATGATTTTTACTCTTTTTACTATGTGTGTGTTTGTTGCTCAGTCATGTCCAGCTCTTTGCAACCCCACAGTCTGTAGCCCTGTCCATGGAATTCTCCAGGCAAGAATACTGGAGTGGATTGCCATTCCCTTCTCCAGGGGAACTTCCCAACCCAGGGATCGAACTCTGGTCTTCTGCCTCGCAGGCAGATTCTTTACCGTTTGAGCTACAAGTCTCTTAAAAAAAAAAAAATGAGGCCTTAGCACCTGAACAGGGACATGAACCCTGGACCCTCAGATTAAAAGTCTGATGCTCCAACGACAGAACTATCCAGGCAATGTATACTCTATTACATCCTCCCTCAGTGTTAGTTGCTCAGTCATATCTGACGCTTTGTGACCCTGTGGACTGTAGCCCACTAGGCTCCTCTGTCCATGGAAATTCCAGGCAAGAACAGTGGAGTGGGTTGCCACTCTCTTCTCCAGAGATCTGCCTGACCCAAGGATTGAACCTGGGTATCCCACACTGCAGGCAGATTTCTTTACTGTCTGAGGCACCAGGGAAGCCTAATAAATTTCTGTTTAGCCAAGATTTAATCAGAAAGCATTCTGGCTATACGGGCCTTTGATTATCAACACAAGAGATAACTGATAACTAGCCTAATTAATGTTTAATACATGTTACCTGCCTCCTTAGAAACCTGTCTGTGGTCAAAAAGTAACAGGTAGAATCAGACATGGAACAACAAACAGGTTCAAAATTGGGAAAGGAGTATGTCAAGGCTGTATATTGTCATCCTGCTTATTTAACTTATATGCAGAATACATTATTTGAAATGCTGAGCTAGATGAATCACAAGCTGGAATCAAGATTGCCAGGAAAAATATCAATAACCTCAGATATGCAGATGATACCACTTTAATGGCAGAAAGTGAAGAGGAACTAAAAGCCTTTTGAGGAAAGTGAAAGAGGAGAGTGAAAAAGCTGGCTTAAAACTCAACATTCAAAAAACTAAGATCATGGCATCCAGTCCTATTACATCATGGCAAATAGATCAGGAAAATGTGGAAACAGTGTCAGATTTCATTTTCTTGGGCTCCAGAATCAATGCGGATGGTGACTGCAGCCACAAAATTAAAAGACACTTGCTCCTTGGAAGAATAGCTATGTCAAATCTAGATACTGGTAAAATGTATGGAGAGAATAACATGGAAACTTACATTACCATATGCAAAACAGATAGCCACTGGAAATTTGCTGTATGACGTAGGGAACTCAAACAGGGGCTTTGTATTGGTGAGATGAAGATGGAAATGGGAGGGAGGTTCAAGAGGGAGGGGACATGTGTATATCTATGGCTAATTGATGTTGATCTTTGATAGAAAACAACAAAATTCTTTAAAGCAATTGTCCTTCAATTAAAAAAAAATTTTTTTTTAAAGAAACCTGGACAGTGTTTTAAAAAGTAGAGACATCACTTTGCTGACAAAGGTCCACATAGTCAAAGCTATGGTTTTTCCAGTAGTCACGTATGGATGTGAGAGTTGGGCCATAAAGAAGGCTGAGAGCCAAAGAATTGACGCTTTCGAACTGTGGTGCTGGAGAAGACTCAAGGGTCCCTTGGACTGTAAGGAGATCAAACCAGTCAATTCTAAAAGAAATCAACCCTGAATATTCATTGGAAGGACTGATGCTAAAACTGAAGCTCCAATACTCTGGCCACTTGATGCAAAGAGCTAACTCACTGGAATATACCCTGATGCTGAGAAAAACTGAGAGCAAGAGGAAAAAGGGGTGACAGAGGATGAGCTAGCTGGATGACATCATTGACTCAATGGACATGAATCTGAGCAAATTCATGGAGACAGTGATGGAAAAAGAAGCCTGGCATGCTACAGCTCATGAGGTTGCAATGAGTCGGACATGACTTAGCAACTAAAAGCAACAACAAATGCTGAAAACACGTTTTTCATTGAAAAAAAAAAAAAGAAAATCAATGATGCTCCAGATCTGTAGACTGGCTGAAAGATCACAGAAGTACTCTACTGCTCTTCATGAACACTTACAATAATTCAGCAAACTTTGCAGGCTGTACACTAGGGTAAAGATTCTAAGATTTGTCTTGTGTGTCTACTCAGTGGTTTGAGTATTACAGCGCTAAGTGACAACTCTAAGAGTAATAGAATTCTGCCCCTAAAATATGTTCATGCACACATGCAATTCATTTTTTCATACAGAGAGTACCAAAACAGCCGAAATGTCATCCAACATTAAACACAAGGAGTATGAACTATTTTTTGACTCCTTGCTTACTTTATATTTGTATGCTTAATGAAATTTGATCTAAAACTTCCCTTCATTCAGTTGATACCATACACTCACCAAACCCTAAGAGTACGCCTGATCATATTAGCTTAGGTCAGTCTGACAATAAAAATTCCTGGCTGATGGAAGGAAGGGGTGATAAAGTAACACAATAATACTCTCAGCACCCTTATCAATCTCTAATAAATCCTGACCAACCCAAATATGGCAGGAGTCCCCAAACTTGGGCCTTTGTCTAAACTACAGGCTAAGCTAAGAAATACACTGGAGTCCTAAGTAGTGAAAGAAAAGCTAAAATACAATTAGAAAAAGGTTTTCCAGATTCTGAATCTAGATAGAAAAATAGCACTTTTTCACTATGGTACTTTTTTCTTTGTTTTCTTTTCATGAAAGAATAATAAAGGGCTCAATCAAGGCAGGTGAAAAAGAGCTAAGAAAAGTGATCAAAAGGATTCTAGATAAAGCCAGATACCTAAAGGAAATCAGGGATCTTTTTGAATGAGTAGATGAATGCACACATTGTCACTTCCTTACCCTCAATTCATCAGGGTGAATTGACTGAGCAAGATCAAAACCAGAGTTAGCTAAATATCTGTTACTATAACACTGGTATACTTTTCTGCTGTGGATACTTTAAACTGTTTAATCTCCTAATCACTTTGGCTAGACAGGGCTATCAGAGGAAACTGACCAAAATGTATCATGAAGCTCCATTTTAAGATCTGTACAATATAGCACTACCTTACAGTGATGTAATACCTGGGTGGGTTCTTCAGACCTTTCTTCAAAAACTACAATCCATTCTTATGCAAGTGAAACAATCATTGCAAAGAAGCATTCCTTTCAATGATTTACTTTTGAAAGTGAAATGATTCAAAATCTAAACCTTGAGTCTCATTTGTTTAACACCAAATCACAGACTAACTTCCAAACAGAATGTCCTATGTACTGTGCTGTCTCATTTTGTTCTCTTAGATGTGGTGGCAAAAGCCAACTGATGGTGACACAGCACTTTTCAGCTTTCTTTTCATGTGCTAAGGCTCATTGTAAAAAAAATTATCTCAGTTCTAAAAACAATTGTAATAAAATGAGAAAAGTTATTTTAATCTAGTATATTTGAGAACCTGGGAATTCCAAGGTCAAGGTGGCTGCAGATTCACTGTCTGATGACAGCCCACTTTCTAGCTTGTACACACCGTGTGCACATGACCTTTCCTTGGTGCCTGCTCTCATGCAGAGACAGAGAGCTCTGTGTCTCTTCCTCTCCTAATAAGGGCACTAATCCCATCATGAGGACTCGGTCCTCATGATCTCAACTAAATCTAATTACTTCACAAAGGCTCCACCTTCAAATATCATCATACTGGGGATTAGGACTTCAACACTGGAATCGGGGGTGTGGTTCAGTGGCTCAGTCACGTCCGACTCTGCGACCCCATGGCCATGGACTACAGCACTCCAGGGGGGATATACATTCAGTCCATAACATTTCACCTCTGTGCCCCAAATTTATGTCCTTCTCATGTCCAAATATGTTCATTCTATCACAGCAACCTCAAAAGTCTTACTGCATCCCCGTATCAACTCTAAAGTCCAGAGTCTTACCTAAGTATTGGCTAAATCAGATATGGGTGAGACTCTAGGCATAATTCATCTTGAGGCAAAATTCCTTTTCAGTTGTGAACTTTTGAAATCAGAAAAGTTATGTGTTTCCAAATGGAGGGACAGGCCTAGAATAGATGTTCTTATTCCAAAAGGTAGAAATCAGAATGAAGAAGGGGGTGATAGGTCCCTAGTAAATCTAAAATGTAGAAAGCAAATGCTATTAGACCTTAAGGCTTGAGGATAATGCTCTCTGATATGATGTTCTCCCTTCTAGAACCACTGGGGTGGTGGTATCATCCCATGGCTTCCTGAGGTGGCCTCACCCCTTCAGCTTGGCAGAGTGTTGCCCACTTGGCTTCATCCACTCAGCTTTCTGTGAGGGCCCTCCCATGCAGCTCTGCAGGGCAAAGTCTTGCCCTTTGAAACTAGGTAGAGGCAGTCTTGTTTCCCAGGCTGCACAGTCTGGGCCTGTGGTGGGAGTAGCAGCCCTGCTGGTCTCTGAATTGTCTTTAGGGTCTTTCTTCCATTTTCTTGAAAGATAATTCACATTCACAGCTTTCTTTCATTCCATCCTATTTTCTGTTTCCTTTTGTCCCAGCTGGCAATTTTTTCCTAGTATAATCCCATTTCTATTCCTGACTGTTTAGATGGCTGAAGAGGTCTGTAGCTCAGAACCACACTACTCTCCTTGTCAAATGGTTCAGTCAGCCACACACTGACTGTTCTCTTTTGAACACGTTTCCTCACTTTTTGCAATCTGGACAGGATGAGGATTTTCCAAATCTTGAAGTCCAGATTCTTTTCTGTTTAATACTTCCTTCTTCCTTTCTCTCCTTATATTTTATTGTAAGCAGTTAGGAGGAACTAAGGCACTCCTTCAATGCTTTGCTTAGAAATCTTCTCAGCTAAATATCCAATTTCTTTTCTCACAAGTTCTACCTTCTACAAAACACTAGAACACAAACATAATTTGGCCAAGCTTTTTTGCCACTTTATGACAAGTTTCAGTAAGATTCACCTTTCCTCCATTATCCAATAACCCTCACTTCTGACAGAGACATCGCCAAAATGGTCTTTCCATCCATATTTTTATCAACATTCTGCTCACGATTGTGTATTCTCTAAGAACATTGAAGCTTTCTCTATAACTAACTATCCTCCTTTTATGAGCTCTCACCAGAATCACCTGTAAAGCCCCTGCATAGCAACTAAGCTTCTTCTTCTGCTGCTGCTGCTAAGTCACTTCAGTTGTGTCCGACTGTGTGTGACCCCATAGATGGCAGCCCACCAGGCTCCCCTGTCCCTAGGATTCTCCAGGCAAGAATACTGGAATGGGTTGCCATTTCCCTCTCCAATGCATGAAACTGAAAACTCAAAGTGAAGTCGCTCAGTCGTGTCCGACTCTTAGCAACCCCATGGACTGCAACCTACCAGGCTCCTCCGTCCATGGGATTTTCCAGGCAAGAGTACTGGAGTGGGGTGCCATTGCCTTCTCCGCTTCTAGCAGGCACCTTACAAGTTTTTCAGTCTTTACACACTACCAAGTTTTAAACCTACCCCACTTCTCAGTACCAACTGCGTAATTAGTCAGCTTGGGCTATGTAACAAAATACCAGAGACTGAGTGGCTTTATCAACAAATATTTATTTCTCATATTTCTGGAGCGAGCAAGTCCAAGATCAAGGTGCTGGCAGATCCTAGGTCTGGTGAAGGCCCTCTTACCAACTCACAGACAGCCACCTCTTTACTGTGTCCTCACATGGCAGAGAGAGAGGGGGGGCTCTGGTATTGCCATCTTATAAGGGCATCAATTTCATCATGGGGCCCTACCCTCAAAATCTCATCTAATCTAATTACTTCCTAAAGGTCTTACCTCCTAATACTATAACCCTGGGGGTTAAGATGATGACATATGTATTTTAGGGGACCACATTCAGTCTACAACAGTACTTTAAACAGCAAATTTGATTCAATTTATGAACTTCACTGCTTAAGTTATATTTTCCCCCAAGTTACATGTTTTATAATACTTATCTCTGTATCCAAATGACCTTAATTATCTTGGAAAAGTTACTTGCTAACATTTTTGAACTCCTAAAACGCAAACAACCATACGTGTATTATCTGATAAAGGGACATAATTATTATTATGTGAATACCTTATACATTAGTCCTCAAAGATACGTCAGTTATTTGTTTAATAAATATTAGACATATTTAGCTACTAATTTCTGTCTTATGTCAGAGGTTACCCATGTTTTTGCTCATGGGATGAAATAAAGATTTACCTTTAAACTGTAAAACACAACTCTGGTTATTCACATTATAATATGAATTTTCCATTCAGTCTACTAGGATTTTTCTATTGGGAAGCATAAAAATAGTTAGCAAACAATGATTTTGCACAACAGTCTCCCAACTATTATAGCAAAATGTTGATCGACCTGACAAGATTGAAACTTTCATATGTAAGTTATAAAAGGCCTACCAACACAGGATTTTCATTACTTTACAATCACCAGTAGCCTCAATTCAAAAGATTATCATTTTGGTCCTCTGGGCCTATCCTCAATAGCATTTTAATCTTTCTACATCTCCTGGTTATCTAACAAATTTTCTCCTTGATTGCTTTGTCATTAAATCATGATATATTATTTTCCATGAATAAATTGTTTCTATATTTCTACACATTCACAAAAATCAGGATATTGCATTGTTTGCATTCTGTTAGTTAACAATATATTTTGAGCATATTTTTATGTTAGTAAAGAAATATGCACATCATTTTAATGACTTTATCAAATTCTACTGTAACAAAATTTATTTAAACAATTTTCTACCATTAAAAACATAAATTTTCCTAAGTTTTCACTGAAATAAACTTAACTGCAATGAACATCACTGTGTTTTGGCACATTTATCTGATAATTTTTTTCATATTAAAATCCTAGAAAAGAAACACATTTAAGGATTATTATTCATATTGTAATGATCTCATTCTTGCTCACTTCAATAACCTTAGGTCTACCTCTGTCCCCTCTCTACAATCAAGTTGTATTTGTCTTCTTTTGGTTTCCTGAACATATCATATTTTCCCCCATTTCACGAACTCTGACCTTGCTCTTCCCTCTATTTGCAACACTTTTCAACCAACCTTCCTCTCTTTGCTGGGTTACTCTTACTAATCTTTCAAATTCCTAGTCAGTGCAGTTCCTCAAGGAAGTCTTCCCTGACTAGATGAGGTTTCCCTAATCAATACCTGTGGAACTCCCTAAATTTTTCCTTCATAACTTTCCATACCTTTTCCTTTCCATCAGATGGGTATTTTGATATGTATGTCTTCCCACTAGATTGCAAATTCTTTGAGATTAGAGACTAGACTGTTTGCTCACTACTGTATCCCAGTACCCAGCAAAAGGCCTGGCACACAATAGGTATTTAGTGTTTATAGAATTAATGTCCTCTAGAAAAATATCCCATTTTTGTGAACGTGTAGAAATATAGAAACAATTTATTCATGGTAAATAATATATCATAATTTAGAAATAAAATCAAGGAGAAAATTTATTCATTTGTCAGTTTATGCTTCTACAAGCATATTTCCCAATGCCCTTGCCACTGAGGAGAAAGTTATTTTAAGGTACTAAAACAAAGTTAAATAATGAAGTTCTTGTGTGTTTGTCAGGGAAGCACAATTTTTTTAAAGGTACATTTAACATAGCAATGCCTAGATAATGGAACAAGTTTGATTCATTTAAAAAACTATCTACTAAAAGATTCTCTCATAAATTTAGAAAATTAATTCATTTTTTGAACAAATATTTACTGAGAGTTTACCATGTGTTGGGGTAGGGAAAAAGATGGACAAGACTAACATATTTCTCATCTGAAGAAGCTTAGAAGCTTTTCTAAGATCAGTAAAAGATTAATCAGTTCAGTTCAGTTCAGTTCAGTTGCTCAGTCGTGTCCGACTCTTTGCATTACCAAAAAAAGCAAATCTTTTCACTCTTTTACATCAGTGGAGTACAATTTATTGGACTCAACTTTTTCATTTTAGTTATTATTGTGTTCTACTTTTCCTTTGTTTTTCAATAAGAAGTGGATAACTACAGACTAGAGGACCTTTTCTCAGGTTAGCTATATTCTTCCTTTGAGTTTCAACTCTATTCATAACTCCCTAATTTATATGCTATGCATCTCTTGTTGGGGTGAATACAAATATCTTTTATCCAACTCTACCTAATATATTATTATTATTATTATACCTAAAGCTTAGCTCTGCTTATACCATTCTCCCACTCAAGAACTCAATTGTCTCCAAAAAATTCCAAACACTTTAGCTTGGAGTTCAAGACCCTCAAAAATCTCACTTTACCTTTCTACAACTACATTTTACTTCTCCCTACATACGTCTTTTATTTTAGCTAAATTTGACATGATATTCACCACTATCTAAAAAGTGATAGGAATGTAAACTGCTATACCCATTATGGAGAACAATATGGAGGTTTCTTAAAAAACCAAAATTAGAGCTACCATACGACCCTGCAATCCCATTCCTGGCCATATATCCAGAGAAAAACATGATCCAAAGGATATATGCACACCAATGTTCATGGCAGCACTGTTTACAATAGCCAAGACATGGAAGCAAGCTAAATGTCCATCCACAGAGGAATGGGGAAAGAAGCTGTGGTACATATATACAATGCACTATTAATCAGCCATTAAAAAGAATGAGACAATGCCAATTGCAGCAACATGGATGGACCTAGAGACTGTCATACAGAGTGAAGCAAGTCAGATAGAGAAGGAGAAATATCATATGACATTTCTCATATGTGGAATCTAAAAAGAAATGATACAAATGAACTTACAAAACAGAAAGAGACCCACAGACTTAGAGGATGAACTTATGGTTGCTGGGGGAAGGATGAGGGCAGGGACAGTTGGAGAGTTTCGGATGGACATGTACACACTGCTATATTTAAAATGGATAACCACAACGACCTACTGCAAAGCACATGGAACTCAGCTCAGTGTTATGTGGCAGCCTGGATAGGACAAGAGTTTGGGGGAGAATAGATAAATATATGCATATGGCTGAGTCCCTTCACTGTTCATGTGGAACTATCACAATATTGTTAATTGGCTATAGTTCACTACAAAATAAGTTTAAAAATATTTTTAAAAGGCCCTCAATTTTCCTGTAACCCATACTTTGATGACGCAATATTCTCTCCCTTTTATATAGTGTAATTCTAGAGATACTTTAAGCTCATTTCAAATATCTCATCCTACATTATGCCTGATGTGATCTATTCCTTATCTAATTATTACAGCAATGTTTTACATTGCTGCTTTACACCATAATTACTTATATAAACTTCATTTTCTTCCCAAATACTGTCATCAGTATTTAGGAATTATAATAAAATCTGCCCATCATTGTACTCCTCCAAAAAAAAAGGGAGAAAGAGAACAAAAGACAATAATGATGAGAATTTGATGGATTTTTTTATCCTTGGGATATTTATATTTATCACAGCAAAATTATTAAATGGTCCTCAGATTATGATTAAGCTTTTCATGTGATTTAGCAACAAGGAAGAAAAATGCTGTGTTAACTTGTACAGTTTAGTTCACTGTCAGTCATATTTGTTACTGCAAATTAATAAGAAATGGGGAATTTTTATTTCATATAGATCAGTTTCAAAAGTTTGGTTAATTGTGAGTAAATCTTTAAAAGTGGAATTAAATGCTGACAAAAATCAGCTTTTTAAATCTCCAAGGTTAAGCACCAGGTTCTACAGTATCTAAATTCATCTAATTAATAAATGCCAGTCCATTCTAAAGGAGATCATTCCTGGGATTTCTTTGGAAGGAATGATGCTAAAGCTGAAACTCCAGTACTTTGGCCACCTCATGCAAAGAGTTGACTCATTGGAAAAGACTCTGATGCTGGGAGGGATTGGGGGCAGGAGGAGAAGGGGATGACAGAGGATGAGATGGCTGGATGGCATCACTGACTCGATGGATGTGAGTTTGAGTGAACTCCGGGAGTTGGTGATGGACAGGGAGGCCTGGCGTGCTGCGATTCATGGGGTCACAAAGAGGCAGACACAACTGAGCGACTGAACTGAACTGAACTGATATGTGGGATCCACATATTAAGTTTCACAACTAGTGCCAAATACACACCCCCAGCAGTAGGAGTGTACAGTCTTCACCACTGGACCACTGGGGAAGCCCCCAATATCATATACTTTCAATATTAAAATATTTAAAATCATTATAGCACCTAGAACAAAAAAGGATAAGATTGTTGAATGCAAAAAAAAAGACTGGTTTTCTAAAAAATAAAATTTCTCTTTGGTTGGAAAATTAATTAGCTGCCTGTAAAAAAAAAATACAGCTTTCTTTAGTACTAAGAAAAAAATTACTTTTGATATCAATTTAGAATGAAAACTCTTCATAAACAATGAAAAATCCATCAGTCCATTTTATATTATTTATAATATAAAGATACTTTATACAAATAACTTTACATACTTACTACATCTAAAATGTTTTTTCTTTCTATATTTTTACTATAGCATCTTTTTAGTTTTATGGAACATGGTAGACCACAAGAGCTCTCTGCCTTAAAACAAAGTACATAGCTTATTTTGTCTTTTTCCTCAAAAACCTCAAAACCAAAGAAGCTATTTAAAGCAAAAAAGGAAAAGCATAATATACATGTAAAGCACTGCTCAATAGGGAGAAGAATTTTTCTGCCACAAGCAACCAATAGTCTAGTTCTGTCTGTCAGTACTTTAGTAGTTGAGGTGCAAAGATAAACTAATCATTTCTCTCTTTTACTGATATTCACAATAAAACCAATGAACAGCTGTTATTTGCCTTCTAAAGCATGGTCTAGTTAAACAAAGTAGGCGAAGAGGTCATATTGACTGTTCTGATTTAACAGAACATTATACTACACTGTTATTAACAGAATTGATTATAACTTGAATTATATTACCTCTATCAAGTCAATTAGAAACATTTTCCAAAAGACTGATCGTAAGTCAGAATTAACTGTTAACTTTCCTTAGGGAAAAAAAAACAAAAAACCGAAAAAACGCAGGCTTACTTAATGAGCTACTGTGATCATAAATGCCTCAAATGCCCTTTGATGTAATCAATAAGGATCTATAGTGTTGCAAAAGGTTTCACATATACCATAGTCATTTATTACACCATTCTATCTGTAAAATTTTCCTCATATCTAATCTAAACCCTCCATGACACAGTTTAAATTGATTTCTTGTTTGACCTTCAGTGAAGATTGAGACAATCTGTTCTCCATACTTTAATGCATAAATTAAATACCTCTAAGTCATCTGGAATAATAAAAATCCCTGCTACTTTAAAATTTTTCTTTTAGGTTTCTCTTTCAACCCTTTAATCATCTTTGTGGTCCCCCGCTGAACTTCCTCCAAGTTCTCCATGTCCTTCTTTAGTGGTAGAGCCCAGAACCAGAAACAATGCTCTCAAAACATTCTGACCATGGCAAGTACAATGGGGAAATAATCTCAAGTTTCCCACATTTTTGATTCTTATTTATATGACCTTATAATGTGCTTGCTTTAACCACAACATTACATAATGTTAACCCATAATTGTTGACCCATAATAACCTTATTATTTCTTTACTACTGAGGGGCCTTCTAACTTTACTTAAATTCAGTTACTTATCCTTTGGAGTTCATGATATTTTTCATCTCTAACCACATTGCTTTATATCTGTCCCCTACATTATTTCATTATCCTAGTTTCTAATCTATATTCCAATTACCTAAATTATTTTAGTCTAACACTACTTTCTAACTCTGATATAGTAAGGTATTGACGTCTCTTGCCATATTTCTCTCCAATTTCAACTTCTAATATTTTATCAAGAATATTAAAATGAGTAATCATTACATGTATGTAAGGGGGGATGAGGTATTCTTTAAAAAAAAAAAAAAGGAATGCCAAAATTCATCCTCTTAAAAAGTATGATCACAGAGATATTGTCAAATTTGCTCTATCACCTTCAGGTCCCAGCCTCAAACTGTCCATCTCAGGAGCTAGAGGGGAGAATATATGATGGACCAAAATGCTTTCATAATTTCCAAAGGTCTCAAAGAGCTATGTTAAAATTTTCCCAATAGTTCCTTTTGCAGAAAACAATAAAAAGCTTTCAGGATCACAATACATTATAAATATTTGAGTTTCCTTGCTCTCTACTAGGCAAGCCTTCCATTCTGTAATTAACAGAACAAGATTTGTTTGAATAAGTTTACTAATAAATACACACAAAAAAACCCACAACACTTTCATAATGACCTTATTATATGTAGAGCTATATCAGATAAGATACCAAGAAAATTAAACTGACCTGGTTTCCACTGGGAAGGACTTTATTATGATGGAAGTATATATAGCCAGATAAAATTCACTAGGTCACCTATTGCTATCACACAGACATGAATTATATATTAAACACTGCTGCTGTTGCTGAGGCTAAGTCGCTTCAGTCATGTCCGACTCTGTGTAACCCCATAGACAGCAGCCCACCAGGCTCCTCTGTCCCTGGGATCCGCCAGGCAAGAATACTGGAGTGGGTTGCCATTTCCTTCTCCTATGCATGAAAGTGCAAAGTGAAAGTGAAGTCGCTCTGTCACGTCCTGACTCTTCGTGACCCCATGGACTGTAGCCTACCAGGCTCCTCCGTCCATGGGATTTTCCAGGCAAGAGTACCGGAGTGGGTTGTCATTGCCTTCTCCATATTAAATACTGTTGCAGAGTAAATGTACTTAAGAGATGAAAAACAAAGATCAGTACATAAATGCCATGAAGAAAAATAATCATGGTGTTCTATGCTCTATCTGAACAAAGTTGTTCCACTCAACTTTAAAAAAATATCAAATAAGCACAAATATTGTCTTCTACAAAGTGCAAAAGCAAAAGACATTTAACTTTTCAGTTATAAATAAGAAACAAAGGTTAATTTATTGTTTAAATTTTAAATGATTATATTGGGAAGATGGGAATAAAGTCAGTGGTTTAAATCAGTGAAGTTATTATCCATAAAAGCAGCAAATAAAAGAAAATGTATAAAATTGACAAATCAAAAAGCTATCATAAAAATCATAGTTTTTATAGACGGAGCACTAACTCTCAGAAGTAACAGCTGAGAAGGAATGGGACAAAAGACAATTGTTTAGTACCATAGTAATACATTACTTTGGTGTTAAAATTTTTCAATCCCTTTATTAAAACTTAATCACAAATTCCAAATTTCACATCAGTAAAAACTGTATAATCTAAAAATAGCAATAACTCTTTTATTGAAGATTATGAAGCAATTAACAATATTTTACTTTATGCAGAGTCCCTCTTAACTGAATTCACAAAGCATCCATTGAAAGATGATATTTATAAATTTATAATGTAATTAATAGCAAGCTAGGAACCACTTTGAAATTTACTCTGAATATTCAACAAGGTTTCCTTGGAAGTTGCCAAACTAAAAAATTATTAGCCCTAATGCAGTTAAGATAAATGAAGTGTCAGGAAACGTTCTGTGGCAAGTATGAAGGCCTGTTTGGCTGGTAAATTTTTTCTATCTGACAAATTAAAGAATACTTCACCTTTCTTCCAAAACCACTATTCTTTTAGTCTTGTGAGCACTGTAAAAGTAGTCAGCTTTTTTTTTAGAAGAGGTATAAATCAAAATTGAAATCCCCAAAGTGCTCTTGCTGTTTTTTTGGCCAAATCTAGTATATCTTCTAGTATTTTCCTCTTGTTCTTTGCCCCTTATATTGCTTCCAAGACTAAAAATTTTTCTGAGTAAAAGTCCTAATGGCCACTTTTGTGGATTCATCATAACCCAAAAGGTGTGTCACAATGTAATGTGGTAATGTTCTGTCACAAAACAATGATACTGATGTGAGAATGAATATAATACAAAAATGAATCATTGTGTAAATAGTTTAAAGGTATAATGATAATGTTATGTTAAAATTATACAAAGAAAAGGCAATAATTGAAGGTGGGATCATTTTTTAGAGACAAAGCAAAATTCTAGAATGCATAACAATCTTCAAAATACCAAGATAGTTCAAAAATGTGTCTTTACGCAAAGTTTCAACTTCCATTATGAACTTATGCTATATAGGACATGATTCTACTCTCACCAAGGAACCATTATGGCAAAAGGGCAGTTGAATTGTGACATTCACATTTGGCATCAATGAACCAAGAAAAAAAGGTTTGACCAAAGTAAAGATAGTATTTTACTCACTGAAATCAAATGACTTCTCTAAATCCTTCTTTAGCCTGGCACCAAGCCACACAGGTTTGAAAGGTTGTTGTTGAATTACGACGCCGGGATTCTTGGCCCCCGGAGGAAAAGAATTCAATCCGGGGCCAGAGACGAGGCTTGATCACTCAGAGCTTTTGTGTAACAAAGTTTTATTAAAGTATAAAGGAGATAGAGAAAGCTTCTGACATAGGCATCAGAAGGGGGAAGAAAGAGTACCCCCCTGCTAGTCTTTAGCTGGATGTTATATAGTTATCAGCAGTCTGTTAATGAAAGAAAGGAATGTCTCAAAATTTAGAATGGCACCAGGCCCCTCACCCATAGGATGTATTTTGGGATAATCTTGGCTCCAAATGGTTCATCTTGGGCCATAAAAGGATTAACTTGAACCTTGAAGAAGGGCAGAGCACCATACAAATAGTGTTATTTACATAGATTAGAGGAACAGTATCAGAGTATAACATACTGGTTTATCAAGTAGGTTCTGAGCCCAAAAGGCGGAACTGACTTGAAGACAGAGTTTGGGGTAAATGCATAGCACATTAGCATAGCTTAAGATAAAAATTTCCGTAAGAAAAAGGCATTGGTTAACTTCAGGTGAAACCAGGTATCATTATGACAACACAGAATTTTAAGAGAAACCTCCTTTTAAATTTGTATAGAGAAGGGAAAAATATCGCTAGTTTGTTTCCTCCTGCCGCTTAAGAGAGATAAAATGTCTGACACTTGCAGGCTATTTCCTCCATTTGGAGACCCCTGGCCTTCCTGCCTGTTACCCTCTCAGGTTTAAAATTAATGACCACTTGAGACATAAAACAAGGCCACCCTGGATAAACAGAACTGGGTTTACTCGATCCAAGGGAAATGAGTAAACAAGGAAATCAAACACCCTCTCCAATGTATGGCTACAAGGATATTTTAATAAAACTATCCACTTCAAATAGGTCTATGAACATTTTAATGATACTAACACTATATACTCTTCAGGTATTAGTTCAGTTCCGTTCAGTTCAGTCGCTCAGTCGTGTCCGACTCTGCGACCCCAAGAATCGCAGCATGCCAGGCCTCCCTGTCCATCACCATCTCCCAGAATTCACTCAAACTCACATCCATCGAGTCGGTGATGTCATCCAACCATCTCATCCTCTGTCATCCCCTTCTCCTCCTGCCCCCAATCCCTCCCAGCATCAGAGTCTTTTCCAATGACTCAACTCTTTGCATGAGGTGGCCAAGGTATTGGAGTTTCAGCTTTAGCATCATTCCTTCCAAAGAACACCCAGGACTGATCTCCTTTAGAATGGACTGGTTGGATCTCCTTGCAGTTCAAGGGACTCTCAAGAGTCTTCTCCAACACCAGAATATTTCATAAATATGTCTGAAGTAATAATTGCTGTCATAATATTAAACTATATATTTTAATTCAGTTTCTTTATTTTTTAAAGTTGCTCTCTTCCATTCCCTAATCTCATCATCACATTTCTCAATCCTAGTTCAAACACACACACATTTAGACAACAAAGTGATGCTAAGAAACCATTCATGTAATATGAGATTTTTTTTTAATACCAGAGCTCCTACTTTTAGTAGACATATTTTTAGCTTACATTTAAATAATTAAAAATAGATATACCTTTTTTCAGATTTTGTCAATATATTTCATACTTCCAATTCATCAATATATTTATTTTACAAGCTTGATAGTCAGAAAAAGAAATCACAAAAAATTAAAGCAAGGCCCATTTCAATAATAATTCACTGAAATAATCTCAGTTACAAATATTTTATCTTGAAAATAAAACATTTTTGTAGATCTCTTTCTAACTAATGTTCTCAGAAAAGCTCTGATCTAGGCAAATACGAGAACTACATCCTCTTCTTGACTGTGGTGTGTCAGTGAACCTTTCCACAACTATGTCAGATGAAGAGTGCTATTCTTTCCCTCTTGTTTATCTCAAAAGCAGCGTCTATAATAATGGAAGGCATGCAGTGTGAAAGCAAGGGCCAAACAACAGGACCCTACCTCTCAAGATCCAGAGAGCAGCTGGCTAGCCCCAAAGAGCTATGCTTTTCAGTTCTTGTCTGAGAGAATGCATTTTGCACTTTTTCCTGTTTAGTATTTAATATCTTTTCTTCATATATTTTTTTCATCCCTGCCAAGGATGCCCCCTGTGTATGTCTCTTCTGATTAATCCAAGCCAATGATACCATACTAACATTTATCACTTTGCTCAAATTCTATTTTGCTGGGAAATTGGAATTTATTAGAGATTTTAAGTTCCAACCAAATATTGATGCAGCTGCTCCCTGAAATTTTAAGGGTATGTTAAAACTGTATGTTTTGGAGAATGAAAAATAAAGGTGTTCAGCTTCCTACCTCTGCTTTCCTTCCATATCTGAACACACTTTTATTTAGCTTTCAGTTTTAAATGAAGATGACATAGATTTTTCAGGAATGATAAAATTAATAATGAAATAGCCTCTAGTGCAGATGGGAAGGAACTAACCTGGTTTGGCATGGAGTTTGCTGTTGAGTATGGGAGCAGTGAAAGTAAAGAAGAGTGTCAGATAATTAAATAATACTTAACAGAATTTATTGCACTCAAAACTACGTATAAAACTACTCCATGATCTACATATTTATAGTCAATTAAATTATAATAAAGGAGGCAAGAATATCCGATAGAGAAAAGGCAGTTGTTTCAGTAAGTGATGCTGCAAAACTGGACAGCTACATGCAAATGAGTGAAATTAGAACATTCTCTAACACCAAATATAAAAATAAACTCAAAATGGATTAAAGACCTCTATGTTAGACTGGAAACCATAAAACTCCTAGAGAGAAACACAGGCAGAATACTACTTGACATAAATCATTACAATACTAAAGCAAGGGAAATAAAAAATTGGCAAACGGACCTAATTAAACTTAAAAGCTTTTGTATAGCAAAGGAAGCCATTGAGAAAACAAAAAGACAACCTACTGACTGGGAGAAAATATTTGCAAATGATATGACTGATAAGGGGTTACTGTCCAATATACATAAACAGCTTATGAAACTCAACATCAAAAAATGAACCACCCAATCAAAAAATGGGCAGAAGACCTGAACAGACATCTTTCCAAAGAGGAAATGGAGATGACAAACAAGTACATGAAAAGATACTCAACATCACTAATCATCAGGAACATGCAAATCAAAAGTATGAGATACCAACCTCACACCTGTCAGACAGCTATTATCATAAAGAACAAAAAAAATAAATGCTTTTGAGGGTGTGGAGAAAAAGGAATTCTCATATTCTATTGGTGGGAATGTAAATTGGTGAAGCCTCTGTAGGAGGTGCAACCTCAGCAGTGAGGTTTCTCAAAAACTAGACAGCTACCATATGACCCAGCAATTTCACTCCTGGATATATATCCAAAATAAACAAAAATACTAATTTGAAAAGATATATGCACCCCAACATTCACAGCAGCATTATTTACAATAGCCAAAATATGAAAGTAACCTAAGTGTCCATCAACAGATAAATGGATGAAGGAAATGTATTATATATGTGCTACACACAAATACACACACACACACACAATGGAATACTATTCAGGCATAAAAAGAATTAAATGTTGCCATATGCAACAGCATGGAAGGACTTGAAGAGTATTGTGCTAAGTGAAATAAGTCAGAAAGAGAAAGATATGGCACTATCATATTTGTAATTCAAAACCATTTTTGCTATTTCATTCACACATTGAACAATTACCATAACAATGCACTTTGAATAGTCCTTTGTCCCAGAGACCTAAGAAATACAGTGAATGTTAAAGAGAATTAAGAGGAGAAAGACAGTATGTCATCAAAAGAACTCCAAATTTAACTATACAGTCCATGGAATTCTCTAGGCCAGAATACTGGAGTGGGTAGCCTTTCCCTTCTCCTGGGGATCTTCCCAACCAGGGGATCGAACCCAGGTATCCTGCATTGCAGGTGGATTCTTTACCAACTGAGCCACAAGGGAAGCTATTTTATCTACAGAAGCTGTTAACACACAACCTTAATGCTTTGTCACTTTTATTAAATGTTTCATATTTTTTAGTAGTTAGCCATGCTGGCCTCACATTCCTTTAAAGTAAGCTTTTGGAAGGTATTGATCATATCTTCTCTCTATGATGTAAGCTCTTCTAAGAACTTAGTGAAAACTATGAATCCTCACAAACAACTTGCAAATAAAGACTATAAAGTATGTAACCAGATAGCATAGCATCAGCCTCCTTTGGGACCATCTAGAAGTGATTCGTCAGACCCATGAATATGAATCCCATAGTGAAAACTGGAATCTAGTCTTAGACACAAAAACTACAGACTAGAGGGAAAAAATTTCAGTAAGAGCAAGATAGCTTAAAATAGTTTATACAAACATGAAACAAATTTTGTTTGGATTCTAAATTTGCAGTGAATTTATAAGCCATCCTGCTCCAAAATTCCTCTTTATAAGATGTACAATTATGTCGAATGCCTCAGTATTCCAAAGATACTCAAATAGCCACCACTGCCATCTACCTTAAAAAAAAAAAATTGTTTTAAATATATACACAAATTTAGTACTCAAAGTTCAGTACCAATACCACTTCATAGAACTAGGCACCTCAGTTTCAACCTACAACTCCCAAATTGTTTCCGTTTCTACACCACTGCAACTAACAATCCTGCCAGACTGCACAAAACCATCCAGTGGTTTTGTCTGATGTGGAAAAACATCCATGAGGGACTAGGAGGTGCCACCAATTTCATGCCAGGATAAAGATCTAAGTTGGTTGTGCTAGAAATTGGTGCCTTAACCAAATGCATCACCTTATTTCCATTCTCTATCTTTTTGAGCAAAAATTATTTTTACCATGGTAATTTCGTATTTATCACTCAAAAAACCTGCTTTATCTGAACTAATGGTAGTGTACCTTAAGGAATCATTCTGATAGATGTTTGAAAGAATGAATTTTTATAATGGTAAAACTTTAGAACACAGTGATGAATACGCTATAAAAGGAGACCGTGATTGGCTAAAGAGAACAAGAAGTTAGCCTGTCAGAAGATCTGAGTTCTAGTTCTGGTGCTACCAGCATCTAGTTATATTCCCCTGACAAGTCACCTCACTGTGCCATAACTTTCTCATACTGGCTCTCTCAACTTCATAGCATCCTGCCAGGAGAGCCAGATGAAATATTCTACATGCACAGAAAAGTACTTAATGAATATAATAAACTAGTGAATCAAAATTAATAAAAGGTAACTTCATTTTGTTTTTTTTAACCCAGAGAGAATTCTGTCAATGAATATTATTTATTCTCCAAAATATTTTCCAAGGCTAAGTACTTTTCTAAGGCTGTTTCTCAAAAGATCATATTATAAATCTAGAAAAGGAAACACATTCAAATCATATTCTGTAGGCATTTATCATATTAATTCAACAACAGAAAATAGACCTTGAAGAGTATCCCACGTTTCATATGAAAGTTAACATAATACCAGGAATTATTGGACTCAGTTCTTCTAATCACATATTTTGTTTTTCTCTCGCTAACTTTTTCTTGACTTCAGAAGAGATTTGCCTTCAGTTGAGGAAGAAACAAGTTGAGGAAAGACAAACAAAGCCCAGTCTACGAATTTTACTCCAGGAAATAAGTCATTCATAAATGTGATTTTTAAAACCAAAGATAATTATCCTGTTTCAGTAGAAAATGTTTTAAAAAAGAATATTTTAAATATCTCTAAATAAAAATAATTTCTTTCCAAAAATATGACATCACAGAATGCAGAAGGAATACAGGACAAATCCCAGTTATCAAAAATCCAACAGGTAAAATTTAAACAACTAGCATTTTCCCCCCAAGACAATGCAGGAGCCTATCAAGATTTCTGATGCATCATGTACTAAATTATATTCAAAGTAATCCTCATACAAGTATTTATTGTAGCCTAGTTTTATGAATACATATTAATCCATGGATACATGCATGCATGCATATGTGTCTGTCGCTCAGTAATGTCTGACTCTGTGATTCCATGGACTGTAGTCCACCAGGCTTCTCAGTCTACAGAATTCTACAGGCAAGATACTGGAGTGGGTGCCATTTCCTACTCCAGGAGGTCTTCCTGACACAGGGATCAAACCTGCATCTCTTGCATCTCTTGGATTAGCAGGAAGATTCTCTACCAACTGTGCCACCTGGGAAGTCCCCAGTGCATGGAAAAAATATAATTCTCATATAAGTAAAATACCAAATACTCCATCTTTTTGAAGAAAGAAATAAAGAACACTCTAGCATGCTACTGATGTAATAGGTGATTCAAATAGAAGAAGCACTTAAGGTGCTTCAGTTACTGGTTTCCCAGTTTTTTTACTTGTAAGTCAATATAAGATACAAAGATAGTAAACAATGCCAAAAATGTTGTAGCAAGAGCTTCAACCTCTTTTATGGTAGCAAAATTACATATCCTTTATGCCCAGACAGCAAATAATAGTATTTTGGCAAATTTTAAAGTTAGCATTAGGAAAGCAAAAGAAAACTTTAGCATTAACAAGAGTTTCTAAAAATTAAACTTTTCCTCCAAAATAATACTTTCTGACATAAGACACAAAGTTTATTGTTACTTCATTTCAGGCCAGTATTTATTATTCTTTTGGGAATGCATGTTTCTGCATCTTGAAAATGCATTTAAGTTCACTTTACTATTATTGAATCCATTCATCAAATCTAAATTATCCACTAAATGCAAATAATTTTCGGAAGCACTGCTTAGTGCACTTTTATGCTGTGTAACGTATTCAATTAAAGGTAAGAGACTTTTAAATAATCTTTAAGGAGAGCCACCTGCCAAACCACACAGAGTTCCTGGTAAGAAAATGATATTTGAGATTTACAATTTCAAATCAAAATAAATCATCAACTATTCAAAAAGAATAATTTTCTGTGCCAAATAGAAATGTTAACATCACAAAAAGCTTGTATCTAATTATGAATCATTTAAAAATCATCTCAGGATACTTCAAGTTGATCTAAGCCATAACAAAGTTCTCAGAGCTAACTGAGAGTTACCTTCACAATCTACTTTGAAAAATTGAAGTGCAAACATCACACAAATATATGGTAAAGATTCTGGTGTTCTGAACTCTTGTCACTTTGACAAACGGTTCACCATCTTAAAAGTCAACCACCCTGTGTTTGGAAGGGGCATACATATTCTCAATTTAACTATAGGACATGGTTCTGTCTCCTCAAATATTGATATGAAAGTCTTTTGGCAAAGTATAAGGACTATTTTTCCCTGGAGAAACTGCAGCTGTGAGAGTTGACCTCAGTCTTTTAAGATCAAAGGATTCTGTCTGGGAAAATGATTTACTCATTACCAGAGTTAGCCAGAATAAAAGACCTCAGTCTTCAGAGCATCCTCACCAAATAACTACTGTCTTTTAGTATTCCTAATACATCATGGAGTACTGCCATGTTGCATAACTCCACAGGATAACATTCAAAGAGAATACAATATGAATGAGTATGCCCCTTGGAATTTCGAAACTCAGCCCTTGTATTACCATCATTGCAAAAACTTTTTTGACTCCCTGCTAAGTCCTGATTATGAAATCCTGGTTTATTTTGATATAATCTATTTACCTTAGATATGCTGCCTAGAATAGACCACCTTATCACTTTATACTTCCTGGGAGCCTCATAAATACCTACATCTCTTAGAACAAAACTAAGATCATGCCATCTGGTCCCATAAATTCATGGGGAAAAAGTGGTAACAGTGACACATTTTATTATCTTGGGCTCCAAGATCACTGTGGACAGTGACTTACAGTCAAGAAATAAAAAAAAAAAAATTGCTCTTTGGAAGGAAAGCTATGACAAACCTAGACAGCGTATTAAAAAGCAGAGACAGCTCTGTGCCAACAATGGTCTGAATAGGCAAAGCTATGGTTTTTCCGGTAGTCATCTATAGATGCAAGAGTTGGATCATAAAGAAGGCTAACTGCCAAAGAATCGATGCTTTTGAATTGTGCGAGAGTCCCTTGGAGCGTAAAGAGATCAAATTTGTCAATCCTAAAGGAAATCAACCCTGAATATTCATTAGAAGGACTGGTACTGCTGGTGGGATACAAACTGATACAGCCACTATGGACTATGGATATTTCTTTAAAAACTAGGAATAAAATACCACATGATGCAATCCCACTACTGGGCAAATACCCTGAGAAAGCTATAACTGAAAAAGACACATGTATCCTAACGTTAATTGAAGCATTATTTACAATAGTCAGGACATAGAAGCAACCTAGATATCCATCAAGAGGTGAATGTATAAAGTTATGGTACATATAAACAATGGAATCTCACTCAGCCATTAAAAGGAATAAATTTGAGTCAGTTGTAGTGAGGTGGATGTACATGCTATGCAGAGCGAAGTAAGTGATAAAAACAAATGTACATTAACTCATATAGATGGAATCTAGAAATATGGTACTGAGGAACCTAGTTCCAGAACAGGAATAGACACTCAGACGTAAAGAACACCTATAGACACAGCAGGGACAAGAGAGGGTGGGATGAACTGAGAGGCACTGAAACATATACATTGCCATATGTAAAACAGATAGCTAATGGGAATTTGCTATATAACAGGGAGCTCAACCTGGTGCTCTGTGACAACCTAGAGGGGTGGAATGGGTGGGAGGTGGGAGAGAGCTTCAAGAGGGATGGAACATATGTATACTTATGGGTGATTCATGTTGATGTATGGCAGAAACCAACACAATATTGCAAACAATTATTCTCCAATCAAAAATAAATAATTTTTTAAGAAAGAATGAAATAATGCCATTTGCAGCAACATGAATGCTCCCAGAGATTATGTGTAACTGAATCACACTGCTATATACCTGGAACTCTCCTGGAAAGAGGAAAGTGAAAAAGTTGCCTTAAAACTCAATATTCAGAAAACTAAGATCATGGCATCCAACCCCATCACTTCATAGCAAATAGATGGGGAAACAATGGAAACAGTGAGAGATTTAATTTTCTCGGGCTCCAAAATCACGGCAGATGGTGACTGCAGCCATGAAATTAAAAGACGCTTGCTCCTTGGAAGAAAAGTTATGATCAACCTAGACAGCATATTCAAAAGCAGAGACATTAATTTGCCAACAAAGGTCCATCTAGTCAAAGCTATGGTTTTTCCAGTAGTCATGTATGGATGTGAGAGTTGGACTATAAAGAAAGTTGATCGCTGAAGAACTGATGCTTTTGAAATGTGATGTTGGAGAAGACTCTTGAGAGTCCCTTGGACTGCAAGGAGATCAAACCAGTCAATCCTAAAGGAAATCAGTCCTGAATATTCATTGGAAGGACTGATGCTGAAGCTGAAGCTCCAATCCTTTGGCTACCTGATGCGAAGAACTGACTCTTTGGAAAAGACATTGATGCTGGGAAAGATTGAAGGTGGGAGGAAAAGGGGATGGCAGAGGATGAGATGGTTGGTGGCATCACCAACTCGATGGACATGAGTTTGAGTAAGCTCTGGAGTTGGTGATGGACAGGGAAGCCTGGCATGCTGTAGTCCATGAGGTCACAAAGAGTCAGACACAACTGAGAGACTGAACTGAACTGAACTGGAACACTGTAAATCACCTATACTTTAAAAAAAGTTAAAAAGTCTTCTCAATATTATTTGAATATAGCAATGCTAAATAAACTATTTCGAACAGAATTTCCAAGAGTCTATTTGTTCTAAGTACTGGGGCTTCCCAACTGACTCAATGGTAAAGGAATCTGCCCATTAATGCAGGAGATGTAGGTTTGATACCTGGGTCCAGAAGAATCCTGGAAGAAGATGGCAACCTATTTCAGTATTCTCACATGGGCTTCAGTCCATGGAGTTGCAAAGAGATGGACAGGACTGAGTGACTGAGCATATATATGCACAGCACATACTGTATTTAGGGTCTCTTAGATAGGTCATTTTTTATGTAAAACTAGCTCAAATCGATGGAGAAGGCAATGGCACCCCACTCCAGTACTCTTGCCTGGAAAATCCCATGGACGGAAGAGCCTGGTGGGCTGCAGTCCATGGGGTTACTAAGAGTTGGACATGACTGAGTGACTTCACTTTCACTTTTCACTTTCATGCATTGGAGAAGGAAATGGCAACCCACTCCAGTGTTCTTGCCTGCAGAATCCCAGGGACGGGGAAGCCTGGTGGGCTGCCTTCTATGGGGTCACACAGACTTGGACACGACTGAAGCAACTTAGCAACAGCAGCTCAAATTGAATTAAAGAAGCAAGCATTGTCACTCTTTCTACAAGGTAAAATAACGATTACTAGATTATCATACACAACAGTGTTTTTACCTGCCAATTGCTTTACTTTATGTACAGACTTTTTAGCACTTTAGAGATTTACTGTATCTATAGTTTCAGGGAATAAGCATTCCTATATAAGCAAACATCTAGTTCTACTTTTGGTCTTCACAGTCATCACATGAAACGAGAAAACATCTTTTTTAATGCCATAGGCACAAAGTCATCAACTAAACTGAAAAACCAAAGATCCATTTTCTCTAAGTTTAAACCAGACTATTTATTTCATCAGATTTCTGGAAACTAACCTGAAAAAAGGAACTAACTTTATAAACACAACCTCCTAAGGAACAAAGGGATACATAACTTTTCATGCTACATAAAGGCAGAAGTTGAGAATTATTCTTCAGAGAATCCTACATCAGTTAGTCCAAATTGTTTGCTAATGGTAATGGTAAAAAGTTTAGCAGGCCTAAAAAAATAGCATCTTTATAACTTCCATTCTGATTGTGTCTTCAAGTTGCCAAAGAGAAAGAAGAAAGAGTGAGAGAAGGAAGAAGAAAATACTTAATACAGAAAGTCAGCCAGATCTACCAATCTTATTTGAATCCCGGAGTACAAGAAGCACAAAGCCAGAGGAAGCTAACTTAAATCATTACTGATTTTTTTGGCCTTGTGGATTTACACTCCAAAAAGTGTAAGCTTGTTATTTAAGATGTGTAAGACTCTCTTATAACTAGTGTGTCTTGTTATAAAAATCCATGTTCATAAAATTATTATTTTACTGATCCCATGTTCTCACAAACTGGTCACAGACTTAAACTCGAGGTTATTCTAAGTGTAAAATCTGTGAAATCTAAATTCAATCCATCTTATTGCTGTTCTTGTAGTCAATACAAGATATCCCCACCCTCTACCCCCTACTAGGTTCAGTAGTAAGCTGCTCTGTTCTATAAATACTGTAGCTTCTGGATGATTTTCAGGAAAAGTCCAAAAGAAAATAAATTACAGCAGTTTAACCAAGAGGCAAGGAAGGTACAGATAACAACCAAGACAGATTCCCTCTTTTTTAAGCTTCCATTCCAAGAAAAAGAATGGGAAGCATTAAAGAGGGGATTCTTTTAATATAGGCCAGTTAATTTATGAGGCAGGAAAAGAGAATGATGTCAAGCATAATTCTTAAAAATGCTACAGAAATAATTATGGAAATGCACTAAAATGAATATTCTCATGAGTAAATTAAAAACTAAAAAAACTGAAAAACAAGCTACTATTCTTACTTAGTATTCAACATATGTAGAATGATATTATAAATGTGATTTAATACAATTAACATTTCTGAAAGCAGGGGAGACTAAAGTGAAGTTCATACTAATCTTAAAAAAAAAACCTGTTTATTAGAATAAGTCACTTTTTAATAGTTCAAGAGCCTTAAATAAAAGCACATATTGGTAAGTTTGGCACAACACTGCAAATCAATTCTACCTCAATTTTAAAAAGTACATATATCTGTAGATTTTGCACTTAGCATGGGTAATATTCCTAAAAACTGTAATGTAAAAAAAAAAAAAGTGTAAGTTAAATCTGATTTTCCCATGATTACAATGTTAAATTAGAAGAATTTATTCTGCAAATGGCTATTAGCCCTCAACTGTCAGTCCTCTCCAAGAATTACTCTCAGTTCTACAGATCATTTTATTCAAGATTACACCACCTCTTGGTGTCAGCTTGCATCAGATGACTTATCAATGTAGGGGAACAAAGATCCAGCCCACTTACTTCACCCTACATCAGCTCTGAACTGCCTCCCTGTAGGATTGGCTAAGGCTATTGTTCTGATTGAAGCAGCACAGCCCTATTTCTCCTTCAGCCCAATTCTGCTTCCTTCCCTTTACCCATTGGTGTAAATCCCAAAAGTTCTCACTGACAACATGCAGCCTGTTGATCCTGCTTCCAGGCAACCAACCTGCAACTACTGTAGATAAATCAAACAAGATTACTTATATAAATCAAACAAGACTACACATATATCCAATCACATAAAATTCTATTTATGATCATACTATATCACACCCTACTGCACAAAAGTCTTTTTCCTTAATTCACAGTTGTTTTTTTTTAAGTAATCACAAAGGTATGGAGTAAGGAGATCTTGAATTCACCTCCTCCCACAGACACACCAAAACTATAACTACATGAAAGACAACTATCTCTGAGAGCAAATTAAAGACTAACAGAAAAGATTTTCCGCAAAGAAGGATATAAAGAAATGGCCACATCAAGACAACTAACAAGGGCAGAGACACTGTCCGATTAGAATTTATACTCCTAGTGTGGCAACCCACAAGGAGGAGGGATGTCACAACTATAAAAGTTGCCTCTGAGGAGTGAGCGGTCTGAGTTGTACATCAGGCTCCCCAGCCTGGGGAACCTACATAAGAGGAGTCTTCATAAACCTGGCTTTGCAACCAGTGGGGCTTATGTCCTGGAGTCAGAGACCTGTGGGAAACGGAAAATCAACTCTTGAAGGGATCATGCATGAACTTACAGCACAGGGGCAACAGCTTGAAGAGCACATGGTTCATACAAGAAGGAAATTCATTTTAGGACATGTGCCAGAGAGGCAGGGATCTGGTGGAATTCTGTGGATGAAGCACTTGTAGGTAACATTTTTTCTTTTTTTACTCTTCTTCCACCCAGTAGGTCCTGAGATGGCAGGCATCATTTCTGTCACTATCAACCTACCTAACACAGTGAACATCAGTTAATGCCCCACTCTAGCATTGCAGAATCAGCCCTGCCCAAAACACCAACCCCAATACCTCTAAAGTTGCCCCTGACTCATTCTACCTGGTAGGCCACCTCAGCCAGCACTATCAGTCAGTCAGTTCAGTTGCTCAGTCATGTCTGACTCTTTGTGACCTGATGGACTGCAGCACGTCAGGCCTCCCTGTCCATCGCCAACTCCCGGAGTTTACCCAAACTCTTATCCATTGATTCGGTCATGCCATCCAACCATCTCGTCCTCTGTCATCCCCTTCTCCTCCCATCTTCAATCTTTCCCAGCATCAATGTCTTTTCCAAAGAGTCAGTTCTTCGCATCAGGTGGCCAAACGATTGGAGCTTCAGCTTCAGCATCAGTCCTTCCAATGAAAATTCAGGATTAGGATTGACTGATTGGATCTCCTTGCAGTCCAAGGGACTCTCAAGAGTCTTCTCCAACATCACATTTCAAAAGCATCAGTTCTTCAGCGATCAACTTTCTTTATAGTCCAACTCTCACATCCATACATGACTACTGGAAAAACCATAGCTTTGACTAGATGGACCTTTGTTGGCAAATTAATGTCTCTGCTTTTGAATATGCTGTCTAGGTTGATCATAACTTTTCTTCCAAGGAGCAAGCATTTTTAATTTCATGGCTGCAATCATCATCTGCCATGATTTTGGAGCCCAAGAAAATTAAGTCTCTCACTGTTTCCATTGTTTCCCCATCTATTTGCCATGAAGGGATGGGACCAGATGCCATGATCTTAGTTTTCTGAATGTTGAGTTTTAAGCCAACTTCTTCACTCTCCTCTTTAACTTTCATCAAGAGACTCTTTAGTTCTTCTTTGCTTTCTGCCATAAACATGGTGTCATCTGCATATCAGAGGTTATTGATACTTCTCCCAACAATCTTGATTCCAGCTTGTGCTTCATCCAGCCCAGTGCTTCTAATGATGTACTCTGCATATAAGTTAAATAAGCTGGGTGACAATATACAGCCTTCACATACTCCTTTCCCAATTTGGAGCCAGTCTGTTGTTCCATGTCCAGTTCTTTTATTTCCTGACCTGCATACAGAGTTCTCAAGAGGCAGGTCAGGTGGTCTGGTAGTCCCATTTCTTGAAGAATTTTCCAGAGTTTGCTGTGGTCCACACAGTCAAAGGCTTTGGCATAGTCAAGAAAGCAGAAGTAGATGCTTTTCTGGAATTCTCTTCCTTTTTCCATGATCCAGCAGATGTTGGCAATTTGATCTCTGGTTCCTCTGCCTTTTCTAAATCCAGATTGAACATCTGGAAGTTCACGGTTCACATATTGTTGAAGCCTGGCTGGGAGAATTTTGAGCATTACTTTACTAGCACGTGAGATGAGTGCAATTGTGCAGTAGTTTGAGCATTCTTTGGCATTGCCTTTCTTTGGGATTGGCATGAAAACTGACTTTTTCCAGTCCTGTGGCCACTGCTGAGTTTTCCAAATTTGCTGTCACAGTATCATCTTTTAGGATTTGAAATAGCTCAACTGGAATTCCATCACCTCCAGTAGCTTTGTTCGTAGTGATGCTTTCTAAGGCCCACTTGACTTCACATTCCAGGATGTCTGGCTCTAGGTGAGTGATCACACCATCATGACTATTTGGGTCGTGAAGATGTTTTTTGTACAGTTCTTCTGTGTATTCTTGCCACCTCTTCTTAATATCTTCTGCTTCTGTTAGGTCCATACCATTTCTGTCCTTTATTAAGCCCATCATTGCATGAAATGTTCTCTTGTTATCTCCAATTTTCTTGACAAGGTCTCTAGACTTTCCCATTCTAATGTTTTCCTCTATTTCTTTGCATTGATTGTTGAGGAATGCTTTCTTATCTCTCCTTGCTATTCTTTGGAACTCTGCATTCAAATGGGTATATCTTTCCTTTTCTCCTTTGTCTTTAGCTCCTCTTCTATTCACAGCTATTTGTAATGCCTCCTCAGACAACCATTTTGCCTTTTTGTAATTTCTTTTCCATGGGGATGGACTTGATCCCTTTCTCCTGCACAATGTTACAAATCTCCATCCATAGTTCTTCAGACACTCTGTCTATAGATCTGATAGACAGACAGCACTGATACCCCTACAAAATGGCCCCAAAATACTCCACCCAGTGGGGATCACTGGCCAGCACTGGCACCTCAAAAGTATCTCCCACTTCAAGGGGCCAGTCACAACCACCAGCCCACCTGTAACAGTCAAGTCCAATTACAACAGAAGGGGCACCCTGCTCACATAGGGGATATCACTTGAGAGGACCTGGCTCTGGTGACCATGGGGCATTGTGTCACTGGGTCCCACAGGATACCTACTACATGTGCTCAGTCACTTCAGTTGTGTCCGACTCTCTGCAACCCCTGGCAAGCCACGGCACGCCAGGCTCTTCTGTCCATTGGATTCTCCAGCCAAGAGTACTGGAGTGGGTTGCCATTTCCTTCTTCACTGATAAAGTGTGAAGTGAGTGAAGTGAAGTTGCTCAGTCATGTCCAACTCTTTGAGACCGCATGGACTGTAGGCTACCAGGCTCCTCCATCCATGAGATTTTCCAGGCAAGAGTACTGGAGTGGGTTGCTATTTCTTTCTCTGACATAAAGTCATCAATTGTAGCTAATATACCTGCTACACATAGAAGAACAGAGTTAGGGAAAATGAGACAAAAGAATACTTTTCAACAAAAGAGCAAGACAAAACCTCAGAAAAAGAACTAAATGAAATGAAAATAAGCAATTAACCTGAGTTCAAAGATACAGTCATTAAGATGTTCAACAAACTTGGAGGAAGAATGGATGAACTCTGAGTAATTAAAAAGAGGTAGAAAATATAAAAGAGAAATAATCAGAACTGAAGAATACAATAAGGGATATGAAAAATAAACAAAAGGGAATCAACAGTAGATTAGAGGATGCAGAAACATTTGATTAGTGACACGAAAACTTTGTAATGAATATCACCCAATGTCAATGGCCAAAAAAAAAAAAAAAAAATTGTTTACACATGCTACAAGGCAACAAAGCCCATATGCTGCAAGTCCCTCAATTATGACTCGATGAAGCCATTCAATCAATAAATATTTTTTTAAATGCCAAAAGTTAGAGAATCATAAAAGCTGTAGGAAAAAAATAGCTAGCTATATACAGGAGAATTCTGTAAGACTGTTAACTGATTTTTCAGCAGAAATTTAAGGACTGGCAATATATATTCAAAGTACTAAAAGGAAAAAACTTATAACAAAGAATATTCTACCCAGCAAGGTTATCATACAGAATTTAAGAAGAAAGAAAGAGCTTCCAGACAAACAAAAGCTAAAGGAGTTCATCATCACTAAGCCAGCCCATACAAGATAAAGGGACTTCTTTAAATGGAAAAGAAAAGAATGAAATGGAATTGAAACAAGAAAATTATGAAAGTAAAAGAAAAAGTATTACTGGTAAAGGCAAACATATACCAAAGGTAGGGGATCGACCACTTAAAAAGCTAGTATGAAGCTTAAAAGATAAAAATAGCAAGGTATCTATATCTAAAATAATTACTTAAGTGATACAGAAACTAAAAGATGCACAATATTATGTTCAAAATGTAAACTGTTGGGGAAGATTAAAATGTAGTGCTTTTAGAATGTACACAAACTTAAGGAACCATCAGTTTAAACTACTATGCATGACATAGATTGTTATAGATGAATCTCTCAGTAATCACAAACCAAAAACCTATGCAGATACACAAAAAATTTAAGAAAAAGGAATACAAACTTAACTAAAGAAAGTCATCAAATCACAAGGGAAAAAAAAAGAAGAAAGGCATAGAGAACTACAAAAACAAAACAAAACAGAAAACAAACAACAAAATGGCAATAAGTACATTATGTCCAAAATACTTTAAATATAAATGGGCTAAATGCTCCAATCAAAAGATATAAGGTGACTGAGTGGAGAAAAAAAAAAAAACCAGATCCATTTATATGGTGCCTACTAGAGAGACTCACTTCAGATCTAAAGACACAGACAGACTCAGCATGAAGGGATAGCAAAAGACATTTCATGCAAATGGAAATGAAAAGAAAGTTGGGGTAGCAATATAAATATTAGACAAAATAGGCTTTAAAACAAAGACTGTAAGAGAGAGACGGAGAAGAACATTACATAATGGTAAAGGGATCAATACAACAAGAAAATATAACACTTGTAAATATCTGTACACCCAATATGGAGCACCTAAATACACAAAGCAAATATTAAGAGACATAAAAGGAGATATCAACACTAATACAATAGTATAGCAGTAGGGGACTTCAACATCTTACTTATATTAACGGCTAGATTATTTAGAAAGAAAATTAATCAATGAAACATAGGCTTTAAATGACATCCTGTACCTGATTAACTTAATAAATACATATAGAATATTGCAGTCCAAAACAATAGAATATAAATTCTTTTCAAGAACCCAGAACATTCTCCAGGATAGATCACACATTAGCCCACAAAACAAATCTCAGTAAATTTAAGAAGACAGGCCTGACTCACCCATGGACCAACTCCAGGACTTCCAGGAATTTGCAGCTAGACTCCCTGGAGCCTAACTCCACTCAACTGTAGGCCAGCACTAGCCCCAGGACCAGCCTGCCCCCACCCGTGAGAAGGCTTCTGTGGGATGCTCTAGGCCATGGCTCTGCTCATCAGCAGGTTGACACTAACTCCAGACTCCCAGGGGTTGCAGTCAGAGACCTTGGGATCTGTCTGCACCTACTAGTGAGACAGGCCACCAGCAGGATAACAACAATTCAGTCAGTTCAGTCGCTCAGTCAAGTCCAGCTCTTTGTGACCCCATGAACCACAACACACCAGGCCTCCCTGTCCATCACCAACTCCTGGAGTCCATCCAAACCCATGTCCCTTGAGTCAGTAATGCCATCCAACCATCTCATTCTCTGTTGTTCCCTTCTCTTCCTGCCCTCAATCTTTCCCAACATCAGGGTCTTTTCAAATGAGTCAGCTCTTCTCATTAGGTGGCCAAAGTATTGGGAGTTTCACTTTCAGCATCAGTCCTACCAATGAACACCCAGGACTGATCTCCTTTAGGATGGACTGGCTGGATCTCCTTGCAGTCCAAGGGACTCTCAAGACTTTTCTCCAACACCACAGTTCAAAAGCATCAATTCTTCTGCATTATAGTCCAACTCTCACATCCATACATGATTACTGGAAAAACCATAGCCTTGACTAGACGGACCTTTGTTGACAAAGTAATGTCTGCTTTTTAATATGCTGTCTAGGTTGGTCATAACTTTCCTTCCAAGGAGTAAGTAGCTTTTAACTTGATGGCTGCAATCACCATCTGCAGTGATTTTGGAGCCCCAAAAAATAAAGTTAGCCATTGTTTCCACTGTTTCCCCACCAATTTGCCGTGAAGTGATGGGACCAGATGCCATGATCTTCGTTTTCTGAATGTTGAGCTTTATGCCAACTTTTTCGCTCTCCTCTTTCAATTTCATCAAGATGCTCTTTACTTCTTCTTCACTTTCTGCCATAAGAGTGGTGTCATCTGCATATCTGAGGTTATTGATATTTTTCCCAGCTATCTTGATTCTAGCTTGTGCTTCCTCCAGCCCAGCGTTTCTCATGACATACTCTGCATATAAGTTAAATAAGCAAGGTGACAATATACAGCTTTTATGTTCTCCTTTTTCTATTTGGAACCAGTCTGTTGTTCCATGTCCAGTTCTAACTGTTGCTTCCTGACCTGCATACAGGTTTCTCAAGAGGCAGGTCAGGTGAACACATTTAGAGGATATTATGCTAAATGAGAGCTTCCCAGGTGACTCAGTGAGTAAAGAATCCACTTACAATGCAGGAGACATGGGTTTGACCCCTGCGTCAGGAAGATCCCCGGAGAGCATAGCAACCCACTTCAGTATTCTTGCCTTGAGAATCTCATGGACAAAGGAGCCTGTTTGGCTATAGTCCATAGGGTTACAAACAGTCAGATACAACTGAAATGACTGAGCACGAACACACACACACATGCTAAGTGAAATAAGCCAGACAGGAAAAAACAAATACTTTATGACTTGACTTTATGTGCAATTTAAAAAATAAACAAAGCAAAAAACAGACTCATATACGGAGTACAAACAAGTGGTTGCCAGTTGTGGGGTGTGTGAAAGAGGTGAAAGGGATTAAGGGGTACAAACTTAAAATAACTAAATCATAAGAATACAATATATAGCACTGAAAGGAAACATTCAATGAAGACAAGACTTAAAGTCACTTAACTTTTCGAGTTAGTCACAGCATGTCTGTTTTGCCGCTTCCTTCTAATTTCACATTTCCCTGTAGCAAACATGGTTATCAGAAATCAATCTCTTTATGTAAAAGAGAAGAAACTCCTTTTGCTTATTTCAGCCATCATTTCATCTGTAACAATTCTTTTGGATCCTGATATTATTTAAAGGATATCTGCTTTCAGAATGCAAAGACCAGCTCAATTAGCCTGAAATTTACTAGTCTTGAATGGTTTATCACTAATTGCGTCATGTTGTCACTCAATAGCTAATTCAATGCCTCTTTCCTTTGCATTCCTCTATTGTAGAAATTAGAAAACAAATACTTTCAGAAATGTAGCACAATTCTAGACAATGAGATGCAGGCAGAAGTCCCATTCTTTGTAGGGAATGACAGGAAGATCTGAATGCTTACACCCTCCGCCCCCTGCCGAAAGCCACTAATCACTGCTATGCTTCAGTTTAAAAAAATGAAATAAACACTAAAATTTGAACAAAGCAAATTTGAACTATGATTACAGCCAACTCAGATTTTATAGAAAATAACTAATACATTAAAAAAATTTAAGTACTCACTTAAATAGCTTTATAACATTTTATTAAGAATGAATATAAAAATATTTTGATATTTAATTTAATTATTATAGCTGAATAAGGATATTAAGTACTATATTAGGCATATTATTAATAAGAATACAAATATGAGCTATCTTGTTACCTTTAAGCATAAATTTTCCACACAGGCATATTTTTTCTTGTCATGTATGATTAATTCTATAACAAGATAACAATTCTAGAAATCATCTGAACCAGCAAAAGTGTATGGTCAATCAGATTTCACAGTTGATAACAGAACTGAGGGAAATACTGCTCCTTACCAATATGTTTAATGGGAAAGTTTTGCATGGCAACCAAATGGACAGTGTATACGCACTGGGAAAAGGAACTTATGTTCCAAGGTCAACGAGCATCAAAGTCTATATTTTCACTAAAAAAATAAAAAACTGTGGCTTAGGCATGAGGAGTTCCAAAAAAGCAAATGTTCACATGCACTTAAAAGTTTTACTTTTCAAATTACTTCAGTTATTTGGTAGCCTAACTGACCAATCTCCAAAATGTAACAAAAAAAATAAAAAGAAGGTATTCCTGCTGGGAAGACATATATATCAGAAACCAAGTCAAAAAAAGCAGATCAAAGGGAAGGGGAACAATGTCTATAAAATTAGATACAACCTTTATATTATTTCAATCTTTAAAAAATTGAATTTGTCAGTTAAGACAATAGCACTAATACACAGGACCTCTTCAGAGAGAGTTACAAGGACAAGCATTTACTACTCTCTCTTTTTTTCTGACATGCTCTGTGACTCACGCTCTCTTTTCTTATTTCGTGATCCCCATATTCTCCCCACTTCATATGGCTATATTTCCACTTTATTCTGACATCTGATATTCTTGAAAATGTAGGTAATGGGATTTCAGATTGCCAAATAAGCTAGATAGACTTATTACCTTTATTCCCTAAAAGCAGATGCACATATCCCAATGACGTATTCCTGCACAACCCAAGATGACTTGACCCACATTAAAATCCCATTTAAGAATGATGATATTAAGTGAATAAAATATTAATAAATGAACAGATTATTTTTAAAAGTTAACAAACTGTTCTCTCTAATTTTGACTCCATTTACTTATTTGTGTTTTTGTACATTTTTCCCAAGGAAGAAGTTAGGAAAAAGGAATTGTTAAAAAGAAGAATCAGGGATAACCCTTGTGGTTCAGTGGTTAAGACTCTGTGCTCCCAATGCAGGGGGCTGGGTTTAATTCCTCGTCAGGAAACTAGATCCCATGTGCCACAACTAAGACCCAGTGCAGCCAAATAAATTAATTAATTAAAACATATCAAAGAATAGCATCAGCATCTGTATTAGTTTCCTGTGGCTGCCATACCAGAGCACTGCAAACTCTGTGGCTTAAGACAACAGAAATTTATTGCCTCATATTTCTGGAGAATAGAAGTTTGAAATCAAAGTGTGAGCAGGGCCACACTCCCTCTGAAATCTACAGGAGAGAATCATTCTTCGCCTTTTCTAGCTTCTGGTATTTGCCTGTGATCCATGGGGCTCCTTGCCTTGTATATATATACCTCACTCCAATATCTGACTCCTTTATCACACGACCATTTTCTCCCTGTGTATCTCTATCTCTTTGTCTCTTCTCCTCTTCTTATAAAGTCTTATTGGATCAAGGGCCCATGTTAATCCCACAAGAATTCATCTTAAATAATGACATTTGAAATGACCCTATTTCCAAGTAAGGTCATTGGGGTACTAGGGGTTAAGACTTAAACATGTCTTTTTTAGGGGGATGCAATCCAACCCACATAGCATATGACAAATGGATATTGCAAATTAGATGTCTAATTATTTCATCAAATATAAAATGCAGTATTTTCTCTTACAAAATTTTTCTATGCTCCCAGACCTCTTTAATTACTGACTTATTCTTTTCACATCTATCAACCTTTCTTTCAAGATGGCCCTAATTCAGTTTAATCCATTGAGTCAGATTTGTTTCAACAGTCTCCTCCTACTTTCAAGGTCTCATTCAGACAATCCATTTCAAACATACTGTTTTCTTCAATTCTTACCAACATGTGAATCCTCTTTTAAAACGCCATTAAACATATATAAAGTGCTTAGCAGGACTAGTTCACAGTATTACTTAATAAAAAAAAAATCTATTACTATCATTTTACTGTATTTATTGTTTTTCACATTTTTATTATTTTTATAGTATTTATATTTTATGAACAATTTTTTCCATATAAAGATCAATAATTTCTCAAAACTAATTCTGATTCCCAATAAATTTTAAAAGCATCAGGACAGAAGGATGCTTGTTATTCATATTTATTATGGCATGCTAAATACCCAAGTATTGAATATTTTACAAACAAAAGGGCAAATACATTCAGTTCTATACCTGAGAAGGAGTGGCTGTAGGAATTTAAAAATTATCAAAAGGAATAGTGTAGTATGAAAAATATCTCAGAGTATAAGACTGCGCATTTAAGTTTCAATGTGATCCTTAAAATTTACCACTACGCATTTTGGCTGAGCATGGAGAAAGCACTAAGAATTATGAGGCAGTGATGACCTCTATGGTCAGAGAAAAGAGAAGCTGTTTATGGTAACCAGATTTTATTTATCAGAACTCCTCTAGTCTGATATTTGAGTATTTTCACAATAGAAGCTCTGTAATTTACTAGTTAAGCTATAATTTACCAGAGTCATGGGTATGCTACAAAAATTATAGCATTGGTGTCTTAGCTACGTCTTTAGATATGTTTCTTCTAATTGAATTTTAACCTATATACTATTACATTTTACCTGGGGATTGAAAATATCTCATTTTCTAACAATAGGTAATGAGTACATCTACTCTATTTTTGTGTACATTTGAAAGTTTACACTTAAACATCCTCCTTTACTTGATTTTTAAGTTGCATCCAATTTTCTTCTATATAAATAATATGGTAATGAATAGATGTTTTTCACAAACCTTTAATGATGTATCTGTTTATATCCTTAAAAGCAATTCTAAGAAATGCACTTGATGGATCTAAAGATATGTAAATGTTAATGCCATTAATTCATATAGATAAAATGCCTTTTGGTAATCTTAAACCAATTTATACTATCAAATACAGGGGACATGAAGGCGATTTACACAATAGCTTAATAAACATTGCTATTAGCTTCTTTAATTAACATCTTAACAAGCAATGACTATTACCTTTTAGGTCTTGATGAATATAAAATGATTAGTGAGAAACAAAGATGATTTCATTGGATTTGTTATAGAAGGGAGAACAATAATGCAAGCTGGTTTCTATGTTAGTCATTTGGAAACTGTACAATTTTAAAATTATCTCATGTTGTCCTTCCATGGTACCTGAAGTTCTTCCTTCAGTAGAGTTACTCTTTGGTTCAAAACATGGGGCAGTTATATATGATAACTGACATTTTGATCTCAGCATAGGTGATCTATTGATTTTTTAAAAAATTATCAGTGCTAAGAAACAAAACCTATGCTATTAGTCTGAATTTTAGCGTGAAAACTATAAAATGAGCTATATATATATATATATATATATATGCAATTATCCTAAACCACAAAAAGTATATTCATAGTCATGTCATCTAAAGCATATTCATAATAAGAGATAAAAATATAACTCATAGATTAGCTAAAGACTTCATTCCTTAGTCATTAAACTATTATGAACAGATGTTCAGTAACACATTTTTCAAACTTTATAATTCTATCTCCAGCACAGGACAAGAATTTTATACTTTATATATGGTGACAGTGTACCTTTTAAATCAAAGGTTTTAAAGTGTCTGACAGGTTGTCAGTAAGGTCACTGTAAACTTCCGATTCACAGTTAAGTCAAGCCAACCTGATATCTGAGTGATGGAACAGGGCACTGGACAGCATGAACAAATTTCTTAATTTCTAAGCATGTAATCATCAGCAGTTTTATAGAAGTGGTATTTATGATCTCAGAAGGTTATAATGAAGGAGACCATTATTAATAAGTTTTTTGATGTGCATCTCATGTGGATTAAACTCATGAGTTACCCTGAAAATTTTCAGTGAGGTTTGTTGGTAAATCTTCTGTCCAAGAAAACAGTATAGTTTATCATATGCTACCATATGTAAGACTATTCAGAGAACTGAAACAATATTTAACACCACATTCTTTTGCCTAAGAATACTTACATAAGGTAGGAGACAAAATAAGAAAATAAATGGTAGAATTTGTACAATAAATCTTGTAAGACTGGTATAGTAAGCAAGCATAATATGCAAGTATATACAGTAAGTATAATATGCAATCCAACCCTTATCATTCCTCCACTACCACCCTTCTGTAATTTGTTGCATCTAAGGGTTCTCCTAAATCTACTTTCTATGATGTAATTTAAAGCAAGTTATTTAACTTCTCTGAACCTCAATCTCATCTATAAAATGGTAAAAAATAATATCAACCTAGGGTTTTAGTAATGATTAAATTTGATAATGTAGTGTTTCTCATCCTGGGAGTACATAAACTCCTTCTGGTCATAGATTTACTGATAATTGTTTTTGTTTTAGATTTTCATTTTGAGGACAATCTTTTAAAATGATGAACCCAAGTATGATAAAAAAAATAAACACAAGCATGACTAAAAAATAAAAAATAAGCATGTAAAATGAATATCTTAAAGTACCTGTATGTAGTGTCAGTGCTGCTTTGGCATTTGTGTTCTGGATCACACTGTCCCCCAAAATTGTCATAATTGTCATAGCTTCAAATGAAAAGAAAGTCACCTTTAATGGTCATTCTTGAAAAATTATCATTAGATATGTATGCCTTTGGTTCAATGAAGAGAACAGGATGTCAGGTATTCAAGGGAACTCTCAAAACTTAGACTCACACAATTTCTTAGAAGCAGCAGCAATTAGAACCTAACAGGTTACAAAGTAACTCTAGCCCTAACAATCTTGAAAGCAGAAGAATAAAGTCACTGAAAACAAACCAGTTTTATTCATTTAATTATAACATCTTTCCATAAAGAATTTGATATATGCATATTAAAATTAACAAATCCATAGATATGACAAATTTCATCACAGACTAGGTCTCCAGGTCTAATGCAGTGAGAGATATCACCTGGTGTTGTGACTTGCCTAGTCAAACATTTTAAAACTGCTTCAGTTTGTCAGAATTCCTCCTGACGAGTTCATAAGAGGAACTTTTATCACTGGGTCAAAGACAAGAGGGGAAAATAAGTAAGAAAGGCATTGATAGAGTAGGCTGCCAGAGATTTCAGTAAACTGGAGAAAATTAGGGTAGATTAACTACAGGGCTGCAGAACAGAAGCAAAGGGAGCTTTCAAAGCAAGATATAAGCAAAGGAATGGTTAATATGGTAGCATAGATTGGCAAGCAAATATTTTCACAAGTAACAGCATAAATTCATAGTCATTCAGGTCACTGAAAATAATACATATTGTTCTCTAATTCTACAATTCTAGAAGAAAGGATAATAATTTGAGTTTCTTTTTCTTACTTACACATTTGAATACCTCAAAACAATAGAAAAAAGTTAGGACATTACCAATTAGCTCACTTTTTCCTTGATCTTTCCTCACAGCTTTGATTATACCACTTGCCAAAATCACAGAAAGAACCATAGACAGAAGAAAAAATTCCACCGTGTTGTTCACTTTGATACCTTCATGAAATAATCTCTTTAATATCTTTGAGATATAATTTCAAATGTCTCAAAGTAATGGATCTCCTACTAGCTTATTAAATGAAATTATTTAGTTTTGCTTTATTTTATCTTTTAATTCTAACATCAGCTAGGTTTTCTGTTCCCTAAAAAACAAACAAAAACAAATCTTAATTGAAAATTTCAAATTTACACAAAGCTGCCAAAACAAAAGGAGCACAATGAACACATATATCCAGACTCTTCTATTGTTAAACCTTCCGCCCTATTTTCTTTATTATTTGCACCATGCTCTCTATACACATATATAAAATATTTTTTGAACTATTTAATCGTAAGTTACATACACCATGGTCCTTTACCCCTAAAATTTCAGTGGGTATTTCCTAAGAAATCTACTTATGGATACTCTCTTATCTAACCACAAAAATTATAAACTGTATACATTATATATTGATAAACATACTTGTATCTAATATTCTAATTATTAGTTGACGTAATAATGCTGCTTACAGTATTTATTTTTCTCTCCTCCAGTACTAGAAACAGGTTGCTGCTGCTGCTAAGTTGCTTCAGTTGTGTCCGACTCTGTGCGACCACACAGACGGTGGCCTACCAGGCTCCCCCGTCCCTGGGATTCTCAAGGCAAGAACACTGGAGTGGGTTGCCATTTCCTTCTCCAATGCATGAAAGTGAAAAGTGAAAGTGAAGTCGCTCAGTTGTGTCCGACTCTTCACGACCCCATGGACTGCAGCCCACCAGATTCCTCCATCCATGGGATTTTCCAGGCAAGAGTACTAGAGTGGGTTGTCATTGTCTTCTCCAAGAAACAGCTTAGGGTTAGGTATTATATTTAGTTGTCATGTTTCTTCAATCTCTGAACATTTCCACAGTCTTTGTCTATTTGACACTGACATTTTTAAAGGAAACCGTGCTCGCTCCTTTCTTTAAATAAAACATTCCTCAGTTTGCATTTGTCTGATGTGATTAGGATGAAGTTAAGCATTCTTGACCAGAATGTCACAGCTGGAGACATAACAGGTCTAACTGTCCTTCATTCACTCTGTAAATTTTAGTCACATGGTCAAGTTGTTACATGATTTCTCCACACATATTATGGATATTTTTCTAATTGCAGCCTACTAAGCAGACTCACACTTGAAGTCAATCAAACATCCAGCTTCTCATCAAAATTTTGCCCTAGATTTGTCATCCATACATGATCCTTCCCTGATCTCTCTTTACTGTGATGATTTTCAAACTCAGATTGTGGTATTTACAATTAGCCCTTAGCATTCTATTATAAACAAGAGCCTCTCTTTCTCTTCTATTTATGGTAACAAAACTTTACTGTAAACCTGAAAGTTACAAAGAAAGTAGATCTTGAAAGTTCTCTTCACAAAAAGAAAAACAAAAAAGGTAGCTATGTGAACTGATGGATGTTAGCTAACTTTATTGTGGTAATCATTCTATAACATATACATATCAGATTGTTGCACTGTACACCCTAAACTTACACAATGCTGTAGGTCACTTATATCACAATAAATCTGGGGCGGGGGAGAAACAGAATAGAGTAGGTATGAGCTTAATTTAGCGTGGGTAAACTACCCAATTAATCTCTGAAACAGGAAGTGAAAATGCTAGTTGCTCAGTTGTATCGGACTCTTTGCAACCCCATGGACTGTAGCCTGCCAGGTTTCTCCGTCCATGGGATTTTTTCAAGCAAGAATACTGGAGTGGGTTGCCATTTCCTTCTCCAGGGGATCTTCCAGACCCAGGGATCGAACCCAAGTCTCACACATTGCAGGCAGGCAGACTACCGTCTAAACCACCAAGGGGGTTTCAAAATGAGAAATGGGCTAATAACTAATGTTCTTTAATACTGAGTAACTGTCACTACCTATGGGCACTAGCCACTGGTTGTAGAGGAATCAGGATGTTCGTCTCTATCCCAGAAGCTATTCCTGTCAACTCCCTGAAAATACAGGTTATCAAATTCAACAATGTTTATCAAGTACCTACACAGTGATAAATTAGCAATTAATTTTACTTATAAAGACATGACAACATATTCTGAAGACGATATGCACATAACTATAACATAGTATAAAGTAACAAATATGATAACATGCACAGAAGGCGTCAAAGGAAATAAGAATAAAACATCATCACTATCTATCACAGTACAAACTGTTCTCCCCAATAAAAGTGTCTGGAGTTTCAATGCAAGCCAATGAAAATGCATACTTTTAACATGTGCTTTCCAAACTAATATTTATTAGCACACTTTTAATAAATAAATATGACTCCAAATAAAATTGAGGGTTTTTTCCATTAGCTCTGTCAATAATCTTTCCAAAATGATGCATAATTTAGATTTAAGAGTGTTTTAAGAGAGTAGTCCTATTACTCTTACTCAGTTTTTGTTTTTTCCTTATTCATATGTAGCAGGAAATTTGTGTAATTACAAAAAAAAATGAGACTAAGTCATTCAATATTGTGGTTCCAGAGAAGTCAGGATAACAGGTGGCAAGAGCTATATATGAAATAATAGGATCAATCATCATTCATATGGCAGATTATTTTTTCCAAAGATGGTCATAATAACATCTCTAATGCACCTATGATTTTGACACTCCTCTCAAGAGGAGTTTCTTCCTTTGGAATCTCAGCAGGTTTGTGACCTCAGAGGTGAGGTCATAAAAGGCATCACACTTCCTCCTGTTTCGCTCAGGACACTATCTTTTGGATTCTCCTGTGAGCAGGCTGGCTGCCCTAAAGTCAGAATGCTGTGAGAAACTCCCAAGAGATCACAAGGAAAAATTACACGAAGAGACAAAGATGCCCAGTCAGCCTTCAGCTGCATCAACTGCCTTTATCAACTCTGGTCGCAGTCTACCTGCAAATGCATTAGAGAATAAGCAACCACTGCCCAGCTGAATGCTTCTCAAATTCTTACTCAGAGAATCCATGAGCAATGATAAAAATGATGGCTGCTTTAAGCCACTAAGTTCTGGGGTGATGTTATGCAACATAACATGTTAGCATTCCAGATAGTGAATAGTGAGTAACACCATCGACTGGTCTGAAAAGGAATGTCAGGTAAGGAACTGAAGGTATGAAAATCATGCTAAATGTTTATTATACTTCTCATTCAAGTGTCCACAGGGCTCTCAGTTTTTCTCAAAGTTCATTCAGTAATGTTGATCTAAGCAGAAAAAAGAAAAAATCATGAAGTATAAGTGGTAAAGCTAACTTTGGTCTGCTAGAAAGAGTTAGCAGCAGCATTAAACAGAGTTATGATTCCAATAACTGGATCTATCGCCAAAGTTCCAGAGACTTAGCTTCTGATTTACCTACTATAATATACTAATATTATATATATACTTGTAAATAATAATTTACAAAGTACTTTCATGCACATGATTTCATTTGATTTTATAAATAATCTTGTGAAGTGGTAGAGCCTCATAGTGAGAAAACTTGAGACTCAGAGAAGATACACAGGTTGTTTAGAATTGAAGAGCTGGGGGGTGGGAAATGTTTTTAATCCAAACAAGTAGAAGACTTGGTCTGCTAGCCTGACCTGGGATTCAAGACATAAGTACATGCATGGAGCAACATGATATGTTAGACTCTAATTGTCACTGACCATGTGGTATATGCTGGAAAAAAAAGAAAGACTCCGGTGTATATTAAATATTATGCTCCTAAAGGTTATACTCTTTTTGCTTTAAAAAACCCTCCCCTGAAAAACTTACTTTTTTTTTATTATTCTCTGGATAATCACCAAAGGCTATTCCAAGGAACAATCTCAGAAGCCTTATAATTTTTTAAATGTTAAACAAAGTAGGTGCTATTTCAAAGTCCAAAGTTTTGATTTAATGAATGCCAAGCATCTCAAATCCACAGGAAATTTTTTTAACACAACATTGCTGGAGATCCTCCAAAAAGGAAGATTAACATATGGACCAAATGGAAATCTCCTAGAACTCCAAGTATTGCTTATCAGGATGGAAGATATTTGTTGCTATTGTTGTTTTTGTTCAGTGTACCAAAACATTGATTATTTATAGGAAAAAAAACGAAGTTTTTTTTTATTCTTTGCCCTACTAACCACCCCTCCCTCACCACTGGAATAGTTCCATCTCCTTTTAACAACTTCCCATTAAACCTCATGAACCATATCCTGTACTTAATGGGCTGTTAATATTTTAAAGCTTCTGTAGTTCTACTGTAAATCCCTAGTCCCTTTTGCAACATTGAAAAGATATACCAAAAAAATTCCTCCAACTGATGGTACAAAGAAACAACACATCTTACACTTTGATAGTTAAACAATAAGCTGTACTATTACAACAGACACATCACTGGCTTCAAGTTACATACTTGTCATGTTAGCCCACCACAGGCCACAATGCACTGGCTCAATCATTAGAATGACACTTCAGTGCCTAAAAAAAATAAGTAATAAATACAATCAAGGTAATATGCCAAGAGAGTTTAACCTGATTATTTCCCTCTAGAAAATTTACATAGAAAAAAAGATAATAAGATAAACTACTATCTCAAGGAAGTAAACTAGACCTCTAAAAACATTTTGTCCCTCCCTCCTTTTTTGGGAAAATACATAAAAACAGTTGAGATGATGTCATTTCTAGTTTCCGTGCCCATTTTTATGCATACATACAATCTTTTAATAATTCTTGCCAAGAACTGGAATAGATAAGTTTTATCTAAGTAAAACATTTAAGTTCAGAAAAAGAAACATTATGATAAAATTTATAGGACTTAAAATGTCTTGATTTGAGATAAGGAAGAAAACTACACTACTATCTGATTGGAGCAGACGTTTCCTATCTACGGCCACCCAGTTTATCCCCTGGTCACTCCTGACCTAACCCATCTGGTTCATACTGTCAACCTCGCTTCTGTTTCTATTTTCAGCTCTCCAACTTCCTCCAACAATTAGAGAGTTCAGAGCAGAAAGCTGTGAATTTTATATAAATAGAATATATCTATGATGAATGGGACGTCATTCTTCCTTAAATTCTAACAGATGCTTTTTTTTTTTGATGTACCACAATCATTCTTGAAATTTAACTTTAGTTTTGTTTTGTTGTTTAACTCCTGACAGTTTTCTCAAATGTTTAACTATAGTGCTATTTTGCCTACTAAAATCAAGACTTGTGTATCTTAACGTTTTCTCTTGGCTATATAAATAAGCCCCTGAGTCAGTTCTTCAAAACTCCAATACTTTGGCAACCTGAAGAACTGACTCATTTGAAAAGACCCTGATGCTGGGAAAGACTGAACACGGGAGGAGAAGGGGATGACAGAGGAGGAGATGGTTGGATGGCACCACCAACTCAATGGACATGAGTTTGAGTAAACTCTGGGAGTTGGTGATGGACAAGGAGGCCTGGCATGGTGTAGTCCATGGGGCTGCAAAGAGTTGGACATGACTGAGTCATTAACCTGACTGATATAAATAAGCACCTTAAAATTAGCAAGACCAAGAACTCTTGGATTTCCTCTAAAAACCTTCCCCAACTCTTCTAAAAACAAAACAAAACAAAACAAATAAAACAATTCCATTCAATCTCTTAGTCAGACTAAAACGTTGGAGCTTTCATTTACTCCTCTCTTTATCTAACACTACTGGCCCCTATACAATACACTGGCATAACTCTATTAACTCTGCCTTCTAAGCATATATTTAGAATGTGATTCCATTGACACAATACTGGTTCAAGCTCCTATCATGTGTTATTGGAAGTGTTGAATAACTTTTAATTGGTAATTTGACTTTCACCCTTGTTCTTTATAGAGCATGTTATCCACCTAGATGGAGAAGGCAATGGCAACCCACTTCAGTACTCTTGCCTGGAAAATCCCATGGGCAGAGGAGCCTGGTAGGCTGCAGTCCACGGGGTCGTGAAGAGTCGGACACAACTAAGCGACTTCAATTTCACTTTTCACTTTCATGCACTGGAGAAGGAAACGGCAACCCACTCCAGTGTTCTTGCCTGGAGAGTCCCAGGGATGGTGGAGCCTGGTGGGCTGCTGTCTATGGGGTCGCACAGAGTTGGACATGACTGAAGCAACTTAGCAGCATCAGCAGCAACCACCTAGAAGTCAAAATTATTTTGTAGTGCTTTTCTCTCTCACTTAGAGTAAATACTATCTTTACATTGGTCTCCAAGTTCATAAGTGATCTAGTCCCTGAACCTCTCTGATCTTACCTTCTACCTCTCCCTATTCCTATCATTTATTCAACTCCTGCCACACTGGTCCCTACATTTCTCCTTGAATGTTTAACTTGCTCCTGCCTCAGGCCTTTATTCTCACTGTTTCATTTGACCGGGTACCTTTTTCCTACTATCTCCCAATATCTACCTGGCTTACTCTATCACTTTGACTGAGTCTCTAAAATTAAATTTCACCTTAACAGAAGCCTCCTGCACATAATATAAAATAGCAATTTCTACACACATACATAAACATATACTATGACTCTCTTGACTCTATAAGTCTTCACACATTTAGAACTAGCAATTTATTCTGTATTTATTTATCTTGCTTTTCACCTGTGTCCCCAATTTAAATGGAAGCTCTCCCAAAGACAGGAGGAATTTTGTTTGCTCATCACTGTACTTCAGCTCTTAGAATGCATGGTACATAACAGCTCGAAAAAAATAAATTAATGAATATTAGACTTTATCCCAATTTAAAATCACTATTTAAGAATCTTCATCCAGGTTGTCTATTATATTCAGATGTGATATAATAAATCCTAAAAAATTCAGAATAAAGTTTCACATTTTAGTATTGATATTAATTAATCAATGAATTAAGAAACTATTTTTGACTCAATTTTTAATATAAACACGTAGGTTACTTAAATGCTTTGGCCTCTATGAAAATCACATACTTGAAGAAGAGAAAGCATAGTATTTGTAATTTCAGAGGACTGCTTACAACTCCATTTGGTTGAATTTATCATATTATTTCCTAAAAATATACTTATAGTCCCAGGTAACAGTAACAGCAAGGAAAGAGTGAGAAAGGGCCTCAAAAAGAGAAACCTGGAGTCTCACTGACAAACTTGGCCATGTCATAAATGCTCAAGTCCTGGACATTGTTGGTAACCAATTAAAAAACATGTCTGTTTACTATAAAAAAAAAACCATTTATTCTTATATAAATTATTACATACAAATTCAATCATGTAACAGTTTGTTGACCCATGCATAATTCATTAAGTCAAATAAATTACGGATACAAGTTAGAGATAATAATAGTTGCTAGCATTCTTTTTCTTATGTTGTAGATTGAATATTTGTTGTCCTCCCCAAAATTTATATGTTGAAGCCCTAACATCCAATATGATGGTACTTGGAGGTTGAGCCTTAAAAAAGCAATTAGATTTAGTTGATGTTATGAGGATGGGTCTCCATGAAGAGATTACTGTCCTCAAAAGAAAAAGAAGAGACCACCTCTCTCTCACTCCCTCTTCCTTTTCCCCCATTAGGGTACAGCAGAATAGTGGCTGTTTGCAAGGCAGAGCAAAATCAGGGAACAGAACTGACTATCACTTTGATCTTAGAATTTCTCAGCCTCCTGTGAGAGATAAATTCCTGCTTTTTAAGCCTCCCAATCTGTGGTATTTTGTCACTTGCATCTTGAGCTAAGACAACTTAAATGGAAAAAATATATATATTCAAAAGTTGCTGCTGCTGCTGCTGCTAAGTCGCTTCAGTTGTGTCTGACTCTGTGCAACCCCATAGATAGCAGCCCACCAGGCTCCCCCACTCTAACAGAATTCTACTATTTCTTTCATAAGTATTTTATTCCTATTCCAACTACTTCCTACCTTTTGCTACCAATCTGTCCTCCTCACAGTCTATCTAGTCCCTGTTACTTCTCAAATTGGAGTATGAGTAATGAGAGGAGCTTGGCAGACTGCCATAAAGTAGGCAAAGTCATAAGCTAAATATGGTGCCTCTTCCTGCTCATTCAATTTTATTCAAAGATAAGGGTACACTGGGGAAAGAAAAAAACAACTTAAAAGTTAAAAGAAAACATTTAGTATTAAAATCAACATGGTTATTAAAACTGCAGTGCACAGAAGCCTTGAAAGATATTATGCATTTCTTGAAGGCTGTCATAAGCTAGAAGCTGTAGGTTCTCATGTAGACCACATTACTATGCCCTTAAGGGTAGGGAAGTAGGGAATTAGAGCTGCTCTACAATATATTATATTTGTAAGTCTCCTACTAAGTCAAATAATCTCACTAGTGTGCTAAATATTAATAATAGCTGTCATTTATTGACTGCTAATTTATACCAGGCACTGCTCTAAAATACAAGAATTATTTAATCATCATAATCACTCAGTGAGGTAGGTCATTATTACAATCCTTACTTTATAGGTGAGAAAATTAAGCACAAAGAAATAATCTGTCCAAGGACACACAGGAAAGCAAGGGGATCTTTAATTTAACAAATGATTCTGATGTGATATATATTCTGGGAGAATATATACTTTCAAAGGTGAAAATACAATTATCAAAAACTAAAAGCTTTTAGAACCAAGAAATTACATTTTAAGAGTAGAATGACAAAAACGAATGCAGAGTCTCAATTATCAATAGTTAGTCCTTGGGGGAGTGAATTATGATTGTAAAGTCATGTATAAGCATGTTTTTGTGCAAGTATATATATATATATATAAACTTTAACCATATACATATAATTTCATATTGTATAATAATGTCCTTTAAATATTTTAAAGCAATAATTTTATTACTCTTACCATGATAGCATGTTGTAACCTATTTTCATGTTACACATTCATAGCACATGTCACCAATAATATATGCCTACACAAGTAAATTTCGAGTAGTGGGTAATTTATATATATTTGCTTTAGTAATAAAGTTATAGATGATTCATATTGAGATATGATAGCTAAATTATTGGGATACTACATACAAAAAACAAAAGAAAAGACTGTTCATGCAAGACATATACTTGGTATCAAATAACAAAATTAAATAAAACTAAATAATGTAATTGAAAACAACAATGAATTTACTGAAAACTATTCAAAATAACACTGATATAATGTTTTCTGAAAACTCAGCTATATGCACCTAGAAACTGTTTAATGTTAAAATACAAGTCCCTAATCATGTGTATCTTAGTATTTTCTACTGTATTGCTTAATTTTATGAATACCAACTCTTCCCAAATCTTTCTAACTTGCTTGTGTGTGCTAAGTCACTTTGGTCATGTCTGACTCTTTGCAACCCTATGGACTGTAGTCTGCCAGGCTCCTCTGTCCACAGGAATCTCCAGGCAGGAATCCTGAAGTGGGTTGCCATGCCTTCCTCCAGGGGATTTTCCCAGCTCAGGGACTGAACCCACGTCTCTTATATCTCCTGCACTAGTACATGGGTTCTTTATCACTAGCGCCACTTGGGAACCCCCACATAAAGTGCTTTGTAGTTTGCTAACAGCCCAAATCTATATATTAAAGATCAAAGTTCACAGAGCTGTATTTATTTCTCTGTAGCACCAAAGGTGGAGAAGGTGATGGCACCTCACTCCAGTACTCTTGCCTGGAAAATCCCATGGACGGAGGAGCCTGGTAGGCTGCAGTCCTTGCGGTCGCTAAGAGTTGGACACGACTGAGCGACTTCACTTTCACTTTTCACTTTCATGCAGTGGAGAAAGAAATGGCAACCCACTCCAGTGTTCTTGCCTGGAGAACCCCAGGGACTGTGGGCTGCCGTCTATGCGGTCACAAGAGTCGGACACAACTGAAGTGACTTAGCAGCAGCAGCACCACCACCACCAAAGAAAGAACTTGTAGTTTTGATCAATCTGTAGCCTCTGAAAATGACCTTATAAAACCTAAAAACAGGCCTCTGTATCTTCTTAAAGAATCACTGGCTACAACTATAGACTCAGCAGGACATTCTCTCAGATGACAATGGTTTCTCTAAAGAAACTTTGACCCCTATATATGCCATCTACAAGAGACCCACCTCAAACCAAGGAACACCTACAGACTGAAAGTGAAGGGCTGGAAAAAGATATTTCACGCAAATGGTGACCTAAAAGAAAGCAGGAGTAGCAATACTCATATCAGATAAAAGACTTTAAAATAAAGACCATGAAAAGAGACAAAAAAGGATACTACATAATGATCAAAGAATCAATTCAAGTAGAAGATATAACAATTATAAATATATATACACCTGACATAGAAGCACCTCAATATAAGGCAAATGCTAACAAGTATGAGAGGGGAAATTAACAGCAACACAATAATAGTGCGAGACTTAAATACCCCACTCACACCTATGCTTAGATCAACCAAACAGAAAATTAGCTAGGAAACACAAGCTTTAAATGATACAATGGACCAGTTAGACCTAACTGATATCTATAGGGCTGCTGCTGCTGCTGCTAAGTCGCTTCAGTCGTGCCCGACTCTGTGCAACCCCATAGACGGCAGCCCACCAGGCTCCACAGTCCCTGGGATTCTCCAGACAAGAACATTGGAGTGGGTTGCCATTTCCTTCTCCAAAGAATGAAAGTGAAAAGTGAAAGGGAAGTCGCTCAGTTGTGTCCGACTCTTAGCGACCCCATGGACTGCAGCCTACCAGGCTCCTCCGTTCATGAGATTATCCAGGAAAGAATACTGGAGTGGGTTGCCATTGCCTTCTCCGATACCTATAGGGCATTTCACCCCAAAACAATGTATTTCACCTATTTCTCAAGTGCACACAGAACATTCTCCAGGATAGATCACATCCTGGGCCATAAATCTAGCCTTGGTAAATTAAAAAAAAAAAACTGAAATCATTTCAAGCATCTTTTTTGATCACAATGTGGTAAGCTTAGATGTCAGTTACAGGAAAAAAAAAACTACTAAAAATACAAACATATGGAGGCTAAATAACATGCTTCTGAATAACCAACAGATCATGGAAGAAATCAAAACGGAAATCAAAATATGCATAGAAACAAATGAAAATGAAAACATGACAACCCAAAACCTATGGAATGCAGTAAAAGTAGTGCTAAGAGAAAGGTTCATAGTAATACAAGCTTACCTCCAGAAACAAGAGAAACATCAAAAAAATAACCTAACTTTACACCTAAAGCAACTAGAAAAAGAAGAAATGAAGAACCCCAAAGTTCAGTTCAGTCGCCCAGTCACATCCAACTCTTTGCGACCCCATGAACTGCAGCACGCCAGGCCTCCCTGTCCATCACCAACTCCCAGAGTTCACTCAAACCCATGTCCCTTGAGTTGGTGATGCCATCCAACCATCTCATCCTCTGTCGTCCACTTCTCCTCCTGCCCTCAATCTTTCCCAGCATCAGAGTCTTTTCCAATGAGTGAGCTCTTCGCATCAGGTGGCCAAAGTATTGGAGTTTCAGCTTCAACATCAGTCCCTCCAATGAACACCCAGGACTGATCTCCTTTAGGATGGACTGGTTGGATCTCCTTGCAGTCCAAGGGACTCTCAGGAGTCTTCTCCAATACCACAGTTCAAAAGCATCAATTCTTTGGCACTCAGCTTTCCTTATAGTCCAACTCTCACATTCATACATGACTACTGGAAAAACCATACCCTTGGCTAGACAGACCTTTGTTGACAAAGTAATGTCTCTGCTTTTTAATATGCTGTCTAGGTTGGTCACAATTTCCTTCCAAGGAGTAAGCATCTTTTAATTTCATGGCTGCAATCACTATCTGCAGTGATTTTGGAGCCCAGAAAAATAAAGTCATCCACTGTTTCCACTGTTTCCCCATCGATTTTCCTAAGTTAGTAGAAGGAAAAAAAAAAAAAATCATAAAAATCAAAGCAGAAACAAATGAAAAAGAAATGAAGGAAACTACAGCAAAAATCAACAAAACTAAAAGCTGGTTTTTTGAGAACATAAATAAACTAGGAAAACCATTAGCCAGACTCATCAAGGAAAAAAGGGAGAAAAATCAATAAAATTAGAAATGAAACTGGAGAAATCACAACAGACAAAACAGAAATACAAAGGATCATGAGACTACTATCAGCAACTATATGCCAACAGAATGGACAACTTGGAAAAAAAAGACAATTTCTTAGAAAAGTATAACCTTCCAAAGGTGAACCAGGAAGAAGTAGAAAATCTTAACAGACCCATCAGAAGCACAGAAATCAAAAGTGTAATAAAAAATCTTCCAACAAACAAAAGCCCAGGACCAGATGTGAATTCACTTCACAGGTGAATTCTATCAAAAATTTAGAAAAGAGTTAACACCTATCTCACCCCAACTCTTCCAGAAAATTGCAGAGGACAGTAAACTCCCAAACTCATTCTATGAAGCCATCATCACCCTAATACCAACACCAGACAAAGATGCCACAGAAAAAGAAAACTATAGGCCAATATAACTGATGAACACAGATGCAAAAATCCTCAACAAAATACTAAACAGAACCCAACAACATATTTAAAAGATCATACATCATGAACATGTGGGCTTTATATCAGGGATGCAAAGATTCTTCAATATTTGTGGATCAATCAATGTGATACACCATATTAACAAATTGGAAGATAAAAGTCATATGATTACCTCAATATATGCAGAGAAAGCCTTAGACAAAATTTAATACCCATTTATGACAAAAACCCTTCAGAAAGCAGACACAGAAAGAACATACCTCAACATAATAAAAGCCATCCATGACAAACCTACAGCAAATATTATACTCAATGGGGAATAACTGAAAGCACTTCCCCTAAAATCAAGAACAAGACAAGGGTGCCCATTCTCATCACTACTATCCAACATAGTTCTGGAAGTCCTAACCACAGCAATCAGAGAGGAAAAAGAAAAAGGAATCCAGATTGGAAAAGAAGAAGTAAAACTCTCAGTTTGCAGATGACACGATCCTCTACATAGAAAAAGGCAAAGACACCATCAGAAAATTACTAGAGCTAATCAATGAATATGGTAAGCTGTATAAAATTAATACAAAGAAATCCCTTGCATTTCTATAGACTGACAATGAGAAAACAGAAAGAGAAATTAAGGAAACAATCCCATTCACCATTGCAAGGAAAATAATAAAATATTTAGGAATAAATTTACCTAAAGAAAAAAAAGACCTAAATATAGAAAACTATAAACCACTGATGAAAGAAATCAAAGATGACACAGATAGATGGAGAAATATACCATGTTCACGGATTGGAAGAGTCAATATACTGAAAATGAGTATACCACCCAAAGCAATCGATAGGTTCAATGCAATTCCTATCAAGCTACCAACGGTATTTTTCATAGGACTAGAACAAATAATTTCAAGATTTGTATGGAAACACAAAAAACCTCAAATAGCCAAAGCAATATTGATCATAATGGAACTGGAGGAATCAACCTACCTGACTTCAGACTATACTACAAAGCTACAGTCATCAAGACAGTATGGTACTGACACAAAGACAGAAATATAGATCAATGGAACAAAATAGAAAGCCCAGAGATAATTCCACACAGCTATGGACACCTTATCTTTGACAAGGGAGGCAAAAACACAGAATGGAAAAAGACAATATCTTTAACAAGTGGCACTGGGAAAACTGGTCAACCACCTGTAAAAGAATGAAACTAGAACACTTTCTAACATAATACACAAAAATAAACTCAAAATGGATTAATGATCTAAATGTAAGACCAGAAACTATAACACTCCTAGAGGAAAACATCAGCAGAACACTCTCTGACATAAATCACAGCAAGATACTCTATGACCCACCTCCCAGAGTAATGGAAATTAAAGCAAAAATAAACAAATGTGACCTAATTAAACTTAAAGGCTTTTGCACAACTAAGGAAACTGTAAACAAGGTGAAAAGGCAGCCTTAAATAAAAGCAAACAAAACAACTGACAAAGAATTAATCTCCAAAATATTAATCTCCAAAATACAAGCAGCTCACGCAGCTCAATACCAGAAAAATAAACGACCCAATCAAAATATGGGCCAAAGAACTAAACAGACATCACTCATTATCAGAGAATGCAAACCAAAACCACAATAAGATACCATCTCATGCTGGTCAGAATGGCTGCTATCAAAAAGTCTACAAATAATAAATGCTGGAGAGGGTGTAGAGAAAAGGGAACCCTCTTACACTGTTGGTGGGAATGCAAACTAGTACAGCCACTATGGAGAAAAGTGTGGAGATTGCTTAAAAAACTGGAAATAGAACTGCCATATGACCCAAGCAATCCCACTACTGGGCATACACACTGAGGAAACCAGGATTGAAACGGACACATGTACCCCAATGTTCATTGCAGCACTGTTTACAATAGCTTGTACATGTAAGCAACCTAGATGTCCATCAGGAGACAAATGGATAAGAAAGTTGTGGTACATGTACACAATGGAATGTTATTCAGCTATAAAAAAGAACACATTTGAGTAGGTTCTAATGAGGTGGATGAAACTGGAGCCTATGATACAGAGTGAAGTCAGAAAATAAAAAAAACCACCAATACAATATATTAATGCATATATATGGAATTTAGAAAGATGGTAATGATGACCCTATATGCAAGACAGCAAAAGAGACACAGATGTGAAGAACAGACTTTTGGAGTCTGTGGGAGGTGAGGGTGGGATGATTTGAGAGAATAGCATTGAAACATGTATATTACCGTATGTGAAATAGGTGACCAGTCCAAGTTTGATGCATGAAGCTCAGCACTCAAAGCCAGTGCACTGGGACAACACAGAGGGATGGGATGGGAGGGAGATGGGAGGGGGTTTTAGGACGGGGGGACATATGTACACCCATGGCTGATTCATGTCAATGTATGGCCAAAACCACCACAATACTGTAAAGTAATTAAACTCCAATTAAAATATTTTTTTAAAGTGCACAATTCTGTCATTTTACCGTATACACAAAATGGTTCAGAATATTTTCATCATCATAGCAGAAGAAACTTTGTACCCATGAGCAGTCACTCTGCATTTCTTCTTACCCCTAAGCAACACCTAATCTATGATTTGTTTTTCTATTTTCTTTTATTCTGGATATTTCATATAAATGGAACCATATATATATACATATATATACACACACACACAGAGCCTATTTGACTTCTTTCACATAATATAATGCCTTCAATGTTCATTAATACTGCACCATGAAACATTTCTTCATTCCTTTTTATAACTGAATAATATAACAATGAATAGATATACTACAGTGTAGCTTTCATTGATCTGTTGGATTTTGGGATATTGTATCCTCTTTTTGACTATTATGAATAATGGTATTAGTAATAGTGGACAAGTTTGGACATTAAATTTTCGATTCTCTTAGATTTATGCCTAGGAATGGAATTACTGAATCATACAGTAATTCTACATTTAATCCTTGAATAACTGCCACATTGGTTTTTTTTCCAACAAATTCAAACTGTATTCCAAAATAACTGTACCACTGTGCATTTATATCAGCAATACAAGAGGGTTCCAATTTATTTACACTATCACCAAAATGTGTTATTCTGTCATTTTGATTACAATCATCCTAATGGGATGAAGTCCTTTCTAATTGTAGTTTGATTTGCTTTTCTCTAATGACCAATGATGCTGAACATCTTTTCATGTGTTTGTCAGCCATTTGCATATCTTCTCTGAAGAAATGTCTATTGAATATTTTACCTAATTCTTAATTGAATTCTAGTGTAAAATTTCAACATTATTTAAAGAACAAAAGATTACAACTGAAGATAACAGTAAGGAAGAAAAATTATAGGATACAATATCAATAGGTTATTATTTTAAAAAACCAAATTTCCTCTAAATAAGCATCAAAGAAGTCACATGAGTTAATGAATTAAAGATAAAATTCCGTTTTAGTTCAGTTCAGTTCAGTCTCTCAGTCGTGTCCGACTCTTTGTGACCCCATGAATCGCAGCACGCCAGGCCTCCCTGTCCATCACCAACTCCCGGAGTTCACTCAGACTCACGTCCATCGAATCTGTGATGCCATCCAGCCATCTCATCCTCTGTCGTCCCCTTCTCCTCCTGCCCCCAATCCCTCCCAGCATCAGAGTCTTTTCCAGTGAGTCAACTCTTGGCATGAGGTGGCCAAAGTACTAGAGTCTCAGCCTTAGCATCATTCCTTCCAAAGAAATCCCAGGGCTGATCTCCTTCAGAATGGACTGGTTGGATCTCCAGGCAGTCCAGGGCACTCTCAAGAGTCTTCTCCAACATCACAGTTCAAAAGCATCAATTCTTTGGCGCTCAGCCTTCTTCACAGTCCAACTCTCACATCCATACATGACCACAGGAAAAACCATAGCCTTGACTAGATGGACCTTAGTCGGCAAAGTAATGTCTCTGCTTTTGAATATACTATCTAGGTTGGTCATAACTTTTCTTCCAAGGAGTAAGTATCTTTTAATTCCATGGCTGCAGTCACCATCTGCAGTGATTTTGGAGCCCCAAAAAATAAAGTCTGACACTGCTTCCACTGTTTCCCCATCTATTTCCCATGAAGTGATGGGTCTTCGTTTTCTGTATATTGAGCTTTAAGCCAACTTTTTCACTCTCCTCTTTCACTTTCATCAAGAGGCTTTTTAGCTCCTCTTCACTTTCTGCCATAAGGGTGGTGTCATCTGCATATCTGAGGTGATTGATATTTCTCCCGGCAATCTTGATTCCAGCTTGTGTTTCTTCCAGTCCAGTGTTTCTCATGATGTACTCTGCATATAAGTTAAATAAGCAGGGTGACAATATACAGCCTTGACATACTCCTTTTCCTATTTGGAACCAGTCTGTTGTTCCATGTCATTTTAACTGTTACTTCCTGACCTGCATACAGAGTTCTCAAGAGGCAGGTCAGGTGGTCTGGTATGCCCATCTCTTTCAGAATTTTCCACAGTTTATTGTGATCCACACAGTCAAAGGCTTTGGCTTAGTCAATAAAGCAGAAATAGATGTTTTTCTGGAACTCTCTTGCTTTTTCCATGATCCAGCGGATGTTGGCAATTTGATCTCTGGTTCCTCTGCCTTTTCTAAAACCAGCTTGAACATCAGGGAGTTCACAGTTCACGTATTGCTGAAGCCTGGCTTGGAGAATTTTGAGCATTACTTTACTAGCATGTGAGATGAGTGCAACTGTGCCGTAGTTTGAGCATTCTTTGGCATTGCCTTTCTTTGGGATTGGCATGTAAACTGACCTTTTCCAGTCCTGTGGCCACTGCTGAGTTTTCCAAATTTGTTGGCATATTGAGTGCAGCACTTTCACAGCATCATCTTTCAGGATTTGAAACAGCTCCACTGGAATTCCATCACCTCCACTAGCTTTGTTCGTAGTGATGCTTTCTAAGGCCCACTTGACTTCACATTCCAAGATGTCTGGCTCTAGATTAGTGATCACATCATCATGATTATCTGGGTCGTGAAGATCTTTTTTGTACAGTTCTTCCGTGTATTCTTGCCACCACTTCTTAATATCTTCTGCTTAGGTTCTCCAATTTTCCTAATAGTAATACAGTCAAATTTGGATAAAATCCTACTAAAATGTACTTATTGGTAACTGGTCTTTCATAGTAAAAACAATTATCTTAGTTGCTTTTGAAAGTGAAGTGAAAGTGAAAATGTTGGTCACTCAGTTGTGTCCAACTCTTTGCGACCCCATGGACTGTATCTCTCCAGGCTCCTCTGTCTATGAAATTCTCCAGGCAAGGATACTGGAGTGGGCTGCCATTCCCTTCTCCATGGGCTCTTCCGAATGCAGGAATGAAACCCGAGTATCCTGCACTGCAGTCAGACTCTTTACCATCTGAGCCAAAAGGAAAGCTATTATTTGCTTTTAATACCTGTAAATTGGCATTTTAGATTTAAATCTCTGATAACTTGTTTTGACTTTTATATTCTCTTAAACCAAACTCATAAGACTGTTAAAAAAAAAAAAAGACTGTTTTAACCAAGGTTTAATATCAGACATAGGATAGTAGCTACCAATTCATTTTCTATAAGATAAAAAAGCATTTTAGAAATTCATTACCAATCTTTCATCCAATGTAACTCACTCTTTCTGGTCTCCTCACCCTAATATCATCTCCAAGCATCCATCCAATCAGTCAGTCCCACCAATCCTCACAAAATCTTTCCACATAAATTTCTCAGGGTCTCTGACTTGTCTCCCTCATTATTACCCTCATTCTCCCACAAATGTGATGATACTAAAAACTCATCAATGTAAAACTTTCCAACTGTTCTTTATCCTCCTTTCTACCTTAAGTGCCCAGTGTCTTTTTTTAGCACTGATTCCCAGTGCTAAATCTGGGATTTAAATTTTAAATCTGATTCCCACTATAAATGGGCCTTGCTCTCAGAGCTCTGTTTCTTAATAATTTCTGAAGCTTCAGCAGAGCCCTTACTAGGACTTAAGACACTTATAATGCCGATTTATAAATAAATCTTTAAAAAGTAATTTAAAAGCCAACATGCAACATTATATGAATTCTCAAAGCATCTTCTTCACATCAGTGTCGATGCTTTATCACTGCAGTCATAAAATCACTTAAGTAAATCAAAGGTTTTAAAAGTCTCATTTTTCCCATAATATCTGCTAAAATTGGTTCAGAATCTGTTTGGAAGTAGCTGTGATCTGCACAATAAGCTTGGCTCCATTTTTCCTGATGTTCATCTCTAATATTGTGTGATCCTGTCAGGAGAGAAATGGGATGAACTAGCCAAAAACTCAGAGTAGGCTTATAATGAGGATGAGGAAGAGAAAACTTTCGAATATGGCAGAGGAGTAGAAGGACATGGAGTTCATTTCCCTACACATACATCAAGAAAACATCTACAGATCAAACAATTCTCACAGAGCACCAACAATAGCAGAGGGCCTCAGACACTTAAAAGGACTAAAAAGATCCCCACATAACTGAGTAGAATGAAAGAAAGAAGAAGGGAAGAAGAGGAGAGGAAGTAGGACAGAACCTGCTCCCCTGGCATAGCACTGAAGGTAAGGAAAGGTTCCTGCATCTGGGGAAGTTTCTTAACCAGCAGGGAGATCAGATGGGACAGAAGGGGAACTTCAGGGGCTCAACAAAAAAGAGAGCTTATTGACAGCACAAATATATATTTAGTATACAAAAAAAGAAAACAAAGTTTAAATTAAAAGTATATAGATAGCCAAATACAGCTAAATGCAGGTTTAAGTCAAAATGCCAATATGACTCAGAACAATATATGAAAAAAAATTTTTTTCTTTAACTTAAAGCTATACTCCTAGGGTAAAAATGGTAAGTTTTGAAAATAAGAAAATATAACTAGTCAAAATTCTAATCACAATTAAGTTAACACATGAATTTTTATTATAAACTTCTCTTGCTCTATGAAATTATTTATGAAAAAGGAGGGACTTCCTGGTGTCCAATGGTTAAGAATCTGCCTCGCAATGCAGGAGAAATGGGTTGACCCCTGGTCTGGGAAGATCCCACTTGCGTGGGGCAACAAAGCTCATACATCACAACTACTGAAGCCCACATGCCCTAGAGCCCATGCTCCTCAACAAGAGAAGCCACTGTAATGAGAAACCTGTGCACTGCAATGAAGAGCAGCTCCCACTCAGTACAACTAGATAAAGCCCATGCAGCAACAAAGATGAAGAGTCAATAAATAAATAAAATTTAAGGGAAAGAGGAATTATTTATAAAAAGGAATTGTAATATAAAAAGTGTACTTCAGAAGTTCAAAAATCATGATTTGAAAGTTATTTTAATTATTGTCTTTATTCCCACTGGTCCCAAAGAGTTGGACATGACTGACCGACTATTTCCTATAGACAGTGTCAACTACAAATTGGCATTTCCCATGGGCACTTGCCATCCACCTCTACAAGGATTACATCATGTGCTGCTGCAGTTGTTGACCTCTACCATTCCCTGAAAGAAGTGCAGGGTAAGAGCAGAAATGAGGCACTCCGTACTTTGGGGTAGGCGAGTATGGGTGGCAAGACAGGTCTTCAGATAGTTATATATTTTCAGGAGCAGTTTTATGAGCCCAACTTTGATACGTCCTCATTCTATGGGATCGCTAAGAGTCAGACACGACTGAGCGACTTCACTTTCACGTTTCATTTTTATGCATTGGAGAAGGAAATGGCAACCCATTCCAGTGTTCTTGCCTAGAGAATCCCAAGGACGGGGGAGCCTGGTGGGCTGCCCTCTATGGGGTCACATAGAGTCGGACACGACTGAAGTGACTTAGCAGCAGTAGCAGTAGCATACCTAGAAAAGCACTAAAATCCTTCATGGTGATGACTATTCCTCGTGACTAGCAAAAAATTTCACGAGACTAGCAGAAACTTTTTGGAAAAATATGTGCTTGATTGAATGTATTTCCATTTCACTAAAAGCACACGACTGAGCGATTTTACTTTCTTTTTTCACTTTCATGAATTGGAGAAAGGCAATGGCAACCCATTCCAGCGCTCTTGCCTGGAGAAGCCCAGGGATGGCAGAGCCTGGTGGGCTGCCATCTATGGGTTCACACAGAGTTGGACACGACTGAAGTGACTTAGCAGCAAAAGCACATATATACTGATCTTGCCCCCTGCCTCTCTGGAGCAGGTTCTCAGAGCTACCTGAGGAGATGTCTTCTAGACTGTAGTCCTGATTTAGCCCCAAATAAAACATAACTTGCAACTCTCATGTTATATTTTTTAAAGTCGACAAAAGGTTCACTAAGCACACAGTAAGTGTTACTATTTTTAGTCACTTTCATTAAATAAACATTCAGCATCAAGAATATAATCATTATCATTTACAAACTCTATGGAAAAGTAAAAGTACTTACATGCCAAAGGAAGAAAACCAAAGAGAAACAAAGGGCTTCAAGGAGTATTGCCCAATAAGCACTGAAAAGGCTCAGTAATTTACACGCTGTACCCACATTCGGTGAAAGTCAAAGAGGAGAGTGAAAAAGCTCGCTTAAAACTCAACACTCAAAAAACTAAGATCATGGCATCCGGCCACATCACTTAACAACAAAAAGAAGGGGAAACAATGGAAACAGTGACAGACTTTATTTTCTTGGGCTCCAAAATCACTGCAGATGGTGACTGCAGCCATGAAATTAATAGATGCTTGCTCCTTGGAAGAAAAGCTATGACAAACCTAGACGGTGTATTAAAAAGCAGAGACATTACTTTGTCTACCAAGGTCCGTCTAGTCAAAGCAACGGTTTTTCCAGTAGTCGTGTATAGGTGTTGGACCATAAAGAAAGCTGAGCACTGAAGAATTGATGCTTTTGACCTGTGCTGTTGGAGAAGTCTCTTGGGAGTCCCTTGGACTGCAAGGAGATCAAACCAGTCCATCCTAAAGGAAATCAGTCCTGAGTGTTCATTGGAAGGACTGATGTTGAAGCTGAAGCTCCAGAATTTTAGCTACCGGACGTGAAGAACTGACTCATTAGAAAAGACCCCAATGCTGGGAAAGACTGAAGGCAGGAGGAAAAGGGGACGACAGAGGATGAGATGGTTGGATGGCATCACCAACTTGATGGACAAGAGTTTGAGCAAGTCCCGGGACTTGGTGATGGACAGGGAAGCCTGGCGTGCTGCAGTACAAGAGGTCGCAAAGAGTCAGACACGACTGAATGAATGCATGAACTGAACAGAACTGAACCTTCATTGTAGATAAAGTTACTTGTTTTTTTCTGAAAATTATTAACTTATTTTACATATTTAAACTTTCCTAAGGACCACGTTACACACCAAAGTACTTTACTAGCAATCCTGATTTTCTAGAGCTTACCTGGCAGAAATCCAAAGGGATGTTCAGTCTATTCTGAATTGACCTTTGCACAACATTAGTAGGAAATCAAAGCTTTCTTTCTAACTAGAGAAGTATCATAATCAAGTACTTAAGAAAAAAATTGAGGAAATGAAAAATTGTCATTGGAAGGAACAGAGTCAGTGGGAAATAAAAATAAATTTATTATATACATAATATTACTTATCATCATACTACTGAATGATTAATCAGAATTAACCAACCCTAAGTAACAAAACAAAATTAAATCATTAAATTCGATGTGTTTTTTTAAAAAGTCAATAAATGGAAGGCTACTAATACATCTGACAGAAAAAATACACAATAATTCTATTTAAATAATCAAGATTTTATAAACAAAATTATAAAATACTACAAACTATGCACTCCAATCATGTTTGATATTATAGGCAGTATTTTAAGAAAGTAGACATTTTAATAACTGTTTTCTCAATGATAGTTTCCATGAAGTTACAAAACTATACTTAATATTAACTTATCTCAAAGTTAACAAATTTTGTCTATTCCATATACTTCGTTATCAATATCACTTGAAGTGAAGCGAAAGTTGCTCAGTCATGTCTCACTGTTTACAACCCCATGGACTATACACTCCATGGAATTCTCCAGAATACTGGAGTGGGTAACTGTTCCCTTCTCCATGGGATCTTCCCAACCCAGGGATCAAACCCAGGTCTCCCACATTGCAGGTGGATTCTTTACCAGCGAAGTCACTAGGGAAGCAATTATCATTATGATAGCTAACTTCAGCTATCATTATCAATATTTGTTCTGTATTTCTGAAAGATTTAAATACATTATCTTTCCAAAAAGGAAGTGGAAAATTAAAAATTAACCATCTCTGGGACTTCCTTGGTGGTTCAGTGCTTAAGAATCCACCCTGCAATGCAGGGGAGATGGGTTCAGTCTCTGGTATGGGAACTAAGATCCCACATGCCTCAGGGCAACTAAACCCCTGTGCCACAATGGAGAGCCAGCATGTGGCAACTACCAAAGAAAACAAACAAAAAAATTAACCATCTCTGAAAGGACTGAGACAAGAGGTTGAAAACTGGGACTGGTATAAAAATCTGTACACAAAATTTAGGTATTTCTACAAGTCTAGAAAATAGCCCCAACCTCTAGTTTCGTTATTTGAAGAAACAAAAATAGAGAAGCTCGGTTTCAAGCATATTTTACTCAGTGGAGGGCAAAGGTAAAGCGTAAGGCTAAAAAAATGAGAATGTTCATGCATGGAACCTTTCCACCCCCTCATCCATCTTGCTTTCAGAACATGTGCAAATGGGCAGGAAACTCTTGGTTATTTTCTGGAAAAAAAGAATGATCTCAGGGAAAAGCCTCCAAAACACTGACACTTTTGCTCCCACACACAAAGAAAGTCAAACAACTTGAAATCACCTTAAGGAAGCCCTCCTCAACAAGCCCTACCCAATGTAAATAAAAGGTTCTCAATTAGCATTTTTTCAAAATAAACAGACAGCTAAGGGTGCTCGTGGAAAGGCAAAGCACAAATAAGTGAGAAAAGAGTGGGTGTGCTTGTACTTATAGCAAATATTCTCATAGAAGCTAAACTCTTTACCATCACTTTTACTTGCCGCTGCTGCTGCAGCTGCTAAGTCACTTCAGTCGTGTCCGACTCTGTGCGACCCCATAGACGGCAGCCCATCAGGCTCCCCAGTCCCTAGGGTTATCCAGGCCAGAACACTGGAGTGGGTTGCCATTTCCTTCTCCAGTGCATGAAAGTGAAAAGTGTAAGTGAAGTTGCTCAGTTGTGTCCAACCCTCAACGACCCCATGGACTGCAGCCTTCCAGGCTCCTCCGTCCATGGGATTTTTCAGGCAAGAGTACTGGAGTGGGGTGTTTATTATTTGCATGTACTGTTTCCTTTGCCTAAAACATATATATGCCCTTGTCATTTCCTCCTCCAGTAGGCATCATCCTTCAGAATTTTTAAATCAAGTCACCTTATTAAAGAGACTTTTCATAGTTTATATATATATCACACGCGTTTCTTTGTTTACTTGCTTAAAATCTATTTCCCTCTGTAGAATATAAGCTGTGCCCAGATTTTTATTTCAGTCACTGTGATCCCAACAATTTACACACAGTAAGCACTCCATAAATGCTGAATATATGTTAATGTTGTAGAATGTCTTGCTGCTGCTGCTGCTAAGTCTCTTCAGTCGTGTCCGACTCTGTGCTACCCCATAGACGGCAGCCCACCAGGCTCCCCCGTCCCTGGGATTCTTCAGGCAAGAACACTGGAGTGGGTTGCCATTTCCTTCTCCAATGCGTGAAAGTGAAAAGTGAAAGGGAAGTCCCTCAGTCGTGTCCGACTCTTAGCAACCCCATGGAATGCAGCCTACCAGGCTCCTCTGTCCATGGGATTTTCCAGGCAAGAGTACTGGAGTGGGGTGCCATTAGTGAATGAATAAATGCAGCTTTAAGATATTTCTTAGAAAGATAACAATTTTTTTACACTTCAAGATTATTTTTAAATTGTTTACTTCTTTTTCCACTGCAGCCCTATAGAGCCCAATAAACATTTCTTCTTAGTTTTTGCTTTCTCAATTACCCTTTGTCATCAGCAAAATGGAAAAGTTTATTTTTTGAAGAAACTTTTGAAAAGTTACTGTATTATTTCAAGTGTTTCTTTTAGGCCCCTAAACTCATTCAGAATTTAAACCCAAAACTTCAGAGAAATGGACTGGTTGGCAGGATCCCCTGAATACATCATTTACCTTCACAAGAACCATAATTCATCTTCTTTCCTCTTAATAGTGTTTTTAAGTTTGTATATTTTGCTAATAGCTCATGACATACATAAACTATGAGGAGGCAGGAACAAAGATATGAGAGATTAGCAAACAAAAAATATCAATTTAAAGCAGGGAAATCGAGGAAACACTTGAAAATTCTGTAATAGCTAAATACATATTAATTTCCCAGTATCAAGTTATAATTTCTCAATATTAGTTCCCTAATTGGAACCTCATTCACTTTTTATGACAGGAAAAAATACTATAATTGCCATTCAGGGACAACCTGAAAAAAGAAAAGCTGCAGAAAGAGCAGGTTTAAAGGAAAGACTGGGAATCTGCTTTAGTTTGAGACACATGGAGATGTCAACTATGCAACTTGATAAAAAAAAATACAGACTTTAGGGGAGGGACCCAGCTGATGACGTATATTTAAATATAAATGGTGCTTAAAACTGTATAGACATACCTAACCCCATAGATGGTACTTAAAATCATGAAAAAATAAAAATAAAAATACTAAAAGTAAATGTAAGCTGAGAAGAGACTGAGAGAAATTGGTAAAAGACGTAAACACTACTTTTTCTTATTCTAGAAAAACTTTTCAGAATTATTTCTATCAACATTTCAACATAGGCCTATTATTAAGGTGCTGAGAATTTATGAAATGAGAAAGATATCATTTATAGGGATGCTGATTTTTGAAAACTTTGGGGGGAGTGGATAAGAAAGATAATGTGAATTTAGTAAATACTGTCCCAAAAGAATCCAGTGTAAAATAACCAAAAAAGAGGAAGAACCTATCATAAACTTCAAGTGGAGTTTTCCCCCTTTTTAAGCCCCAAATCTCCTTTTTCTCTTTCTCTTTTATCCTTTTTCATCACTCATCAAGAAGTCCTCCCTCATCTTCTAACACTAAAACTCAAAGATTTTTGCCTGGCACCCAATTCTTCAGGATAGCAAGAAAAAGGAAAATGAAATGCTAATTCAAATGGTTCTAAAAAGCCTTTCTAAACTGGAGAGAAAAGAGGCATTGAATTTTTTTCTACCCATTTTTCACTGCTTTGCATATATTAGCACTTAAGTCTCTCTCTCTCTCTCTCTCTCTCTCTCTCTCTCTCTCTCTCTCTCACACACACACACACACACACACACACACACACACAATCTATCCTCATACCCTTTCCAGGGACATATTTTGAATTTGCTCATGTCACTTTTCTGCTTAAATTTCTACAGTATCATCCATTATGTAAAGAAAATAGAAGCTAATTCTTTTTCTTCTCAAAACCTGATTGTATCTAACATACAGTTAGCAACAGCTCCAAATTATTACTATGCCTCCCTACAAGGTACCACCTACTTAAAAGGATAATATGAAAACATTATGAAGAATTTTGTCAATACATTCTGAATTTAGATGAAATATATTTCCTGAAAGACTGAAACTACCAAACCACATTGAATAAGATAGTCTTAATAGCCCCATATCTCAGGGACGTCTCTGGTGCTTCAGTGCTTAAGAATCCACCTTCCAATGCAGGGGACAAAGGCTTGATCCTTAGTCAGGGAACTAAGAGCTCATATGCCTGAAAGAAAAGATCCCACATGCAGCCAAGTAAATAAATAAACAAATATATGTGTATTTTTTTAAAGCCCTATATTTCTGAAAGATTTGAAGTGGTAGCTAAAAATTACCCCACAAAGGAAACTCCAGGTCCAGAGAGCTTCATTTGTGAATTCTATAAAACGTTTACAGCAAAACAATATTGATTCTACGTGAGTTTTTCCAGAAAATTGAAAAGGAAACAATGTTTTCTAACTCACATTGTGAGGTCAACCTTACCCTCTTAATACCAAAACCAGATAAAGACATTATCAACAAACACTACAGGACAATATCCCTCAAACATGCATGTGTGCATGCTAAGTTGCTTCAGTTGTGTCCAACTCTTTGCAGCACTATGTACTATAAACCGGCAGGCTCCTCTGTCCATGGGATTCTCTAGGCAAGAATACTAGAGTGGGATGCTGTGCCTGCAACTTCTGCACTGCAGGCAGATTTTTCACCACTGAGCCACTTGGGAAGCCCATCTGTCATACCACATGGGAAGGCCATTTTGCATATAGATGCAAAGAACTATAAATAAAATTTTGGCAAATCTTATCTAATGGTATACGAAAAAAATAACATACATCACGACCAAACTGGGCTTATCTCAGAAACTTGAGTTGATACAATGTTCTAAACCAATCAGTGCAATTCACTGTATTAAGCTAAAGAATGAAAAACCATATATATAATCATCTCAACAGATGCAGAAAAGGCATTTAACAAAATCCAACATCCATTCCTGATAAAAACTCTCAGAGAACTAGGTATAGAAGAGAACTTTGCTAGCCTGACTGAAGGGCATTTACAATAACCCTACAACTAACATCACAATAATGAAAGATAAAATGCTTTCCCACTAAGATCAGGAAGGAACAAGACAATGATGTCTGCTTTTGCCACTGTGGGGAGACAGCAAACTAGCCAAGATGGCATGTTTAGGCTCTCATGCTCCATGTTTTGTAAATAATGACTATGTAACAGCTGAGATCATTTATAGCACTGAGCATAAGCATCACAAGGTACTCCCTCGGACAGAGGCTACTTCTGCTATATGGGCTCCACATAAAAAGCAGCAGCATTACTGCTGCGTCACAACTGTGTCCATTGGGTAAGCCACGAGAGAAGACAGCCTGTCTACTGATATGGCTGCTATGTCAGCCAGGAGAGAACACTGTTATGGCTGCTGTGTCAACCAGATGAGAATAAATGTGTCTGCAGTTCCTACAGCTCCTCGAATTTTCTTTGAGTCTCTCAGATCACGCCTTGCCTACCATAGGTTCAGCGAACAGTGCACACAATGAAATACAGCAAGACAACTGGCGCTGCAATACAGCCAGCTTTATTCCACACTGTACTGGAGAGGATAGTCAGTGAAACAGGCAAGAAAAAAAAAATCTTTCATGATTAAAAGAGAAAAGTAAAAATATCTCTAATCTCAAAAATCATTATCATTTTTGTAGAAAATATCATTGGAATCTCAAAAAAAAAAAAAAAAAACTACTTAAAGTAATAAGGGCTACCCTTGTGGCTCAGCTGGTAAAGAATCTGCCTGCAATGCTGGAGACCTGGGTTCAATCCCTGGGTTGGAAAGATCCCCTGGAGAAGGGAATGGCTACCCACTCCAGTATTCTGGCCTGGAGAATTCCATGGACTGTCTAGTCCATGGGGTTGCAAAGAGTCAGACACGACTGAGCAACTTTCACTTAAAGCAATAACCTTAGCACGGTTATACAAAATCAACTGCATTTTTATATACTGAAAGTGAAAGTGAATATACTGGTGATGAACAATTAATAAGTGGATTTTAAAAAACAGTATCATTTACAATAACATGGAAAAAGGACAAGTGGTATGAAAACACTGAAAACCACAAAACATTCCTGAGAAATTAAAGACCTAAAGAAATGGAGAAATATACCCTGGCTATAAGTAGGAAGAAGTCTCATTATTAAGATACCACAAGGTCCAGCTCAAATCCAAGCGAAGCTGATTGCACAAAGTCATGAACATCAGGAGGCAGAGATAGCTGGGGACCATCTTAGAAGACTGCCTACCAGGGGCACCAATATTAGTGAAGTATCTCCATATTAATTTTTGTTGAATACCCTTGTAATTCCTCTAAAAGTACTCTGGAACCAAACTACCTGGTTTACATTCTGGGTCTTCTAACTAATGTGTGAGCTTGCTAATCATTTAACTTCTCCATGCCTCAGCTTCCTCATCTATAAAATAGAGATAATGATAGAACCTATCTCATGCAGTTATTGAGTTTAAATGATTAAATATAAATCTATAAAGCACTAAGTATTTGGCACATAATAAAAAAGTGTATAAATACATCCATACAAACAACATAAAAATTTACTTACTGTTAATGTGTTGATTATAACATATCCTTCTTAGATTTAACTATTTAGTGATGCCCATTATAAATAAAACACAGTTTTAGGCAAGATGTATACAAAGACAATTTACTAAATTGCATGTTATTTGATCTTCATGGACTGAAGAAAAAGTATCTTCTTATTTCCATTTTTTAACCAAAGTTTAACAAGCAAACATACATAACGTCTGGGATGACCATAACCCTGTTTACCTGGTACTAGTTTTGTCCCTATTATTTAGCCGAACCTGTCAATGGTACCCTCTTTTACTCTTAAAGTGTCCCAGATTGGACAAAAATTAGGGTCACACAAGTGTGTCATGGAGAAGGCAATGGCAACCCACTCCAGTACTCTTGCCTGGAAAATGCCATGGATGGATTTCCCCTGGTAGGCTGCAGTCCATGGGGTCGCTAAGAGTCAAGACACGACTGAGCGACTCCATTTTCACTTTTCACTTTCATGCATTGGAGAAGGAAATGGCAACCCACTCCAGTGTTCTTGCCTGGATAATCCCAGGGATGGGGGAGCCTGGTGGGCTGCCGTCTACGGGATCACACAAAGTCGGACACGACTGAAGTGACTTAGCAAGTGTGTCATAATCCTCAAATGGAATGGAATCTGAATCTAGATAAACACATCTACCTAAGGGACAAACAAGCCAGGGATAAAGAAAAAAAGAAAAAGACAAAAAAAAAAAAAAAACCTGAAAAAGGAAGAAGAAAGGTAGGCAGCAGGACAGGTAAGAATGGTGGTAAGCCACAGTGGTTAAGAGAATAATAAATGCTTCAAAATGTCAAAATAAAAAAATCAATATACCCGCAACCTGAAATCAAGATTCCTTTTTTGCCTGTAAACACAGCATATTCTTAAAAGCTTAACAATACTTCATAAAAAATTTAACTGGCATTTCCTTAAGGATTAAAAAATCCATAAATGGATACCAAATAAATATTAAGGTACCTTGTTTAATTTCCCTTTCCTCTGTTTTTAATATATAATCAAAAAGCCTATATATAATTCTCCAAGCCTTTAAATTTTTTTTTTAATTTATTTAAACCTGTATGCTACAGGCTGTTTTAGCAAGAAACCATTTTTATAGCTATTTTTAATCTCCCACCTGAAAACATTAGTTAACTTTGGAAATTCTAATCCCTTTAAAACCCAGCAGCATCAAAGCAAATAGTCATGATCTCTTAAGAGGATAAATATGCTGATTTTAATTAAAGACTAAATTATGTCACTTGGTGTATAATTTCTGCATCTGTACTTTGAGTAGTATTTATATATCATGTGCATTTCATTAATGAAAAACTGAAAAGAAAGTATATATTTTGAAGAAAAGCCTATCAACAGAGACACTTTTAAAGAGCCATACCTTGAATTTTCCAAGAATTTAAGATAATAGGAAAAAAGTCCTGGTATATGCTACTATAGGATGAACCTTGAAAACACCATGCAAAGTAAAAGAGTTATTCAGTCGCTCAGTTGTGTCCAACTCTTTGCAATCCCATGAACTGTAGCCTGCCAGGTTCTTCAGTCCATGGAATTTTCCAGGCAAGAATACTGAAGTGGGTTGCCACTTCCTACTCCAGGGGATATTCCCAACCCAAGGATCAAACCTGAGTCTCCTGCCTTGGCAGGTGGATTCCAGTAATTGTGGTTACTTATTTTAAAAAGCAAAAATACTGAATGGTATGACTAGGCTTATTACACTAGTTTAAAAATAGGCCAAGTACTAGCGCTGCATTCTCCTCATGCTAACAATGGTAATTTAAAATAGTGAATATTAAACATGTGGGCTCCATATCTAACCCACAGAATCTCCACCCCAAATGTTAATGTCTGTGTATCAAATGTCCACTCTGTGTGTACGATGAAAGTTTTATTTATGCCAGTCACAAAAGACTATACACTGTCAGTTCAGTTCAGTCAGTCACTCAGTCATGTCCAACTCTTTGTGACTCCATGGACTGCAGCACATCTAGTCTCCCTGTCCATCACCAACTCCCGGAGCTTGCTCAAACTCATGTCCGTTGAGTCGGTGATGCCATCCAACCATCTCATCCTCTGTTGTCCCTTTCTTTTCCAGCCTTCAATCTTTCCCAGCATCAGAGTATTTTCCAATGAGTCAGTTTTTCACATCAGATGCCCAAAGTATTGGAATTTCAGCTTCAGCATCAGTCCTTCCAATGAATATTCAGGACTGATCTCCTTTAGGATGGACTGGTTGGATCTCCTTGCAGTCCAAGGGACTCTCAAGAGTCTTCTCCAACACCACAGTTTAAAAGCATCAATTCTTTGGAGCCCAGCTTTCTTTATAGTCCAACTCTCACATTCATACATGACTACTGGAAAAACCATAGCTTTGACTAGATGGACCTTTGTTGGCAAAGTAATGTCTCTGCTTTTTAATATGCTGTCTAGGTTGGTCATAACTTTTCTTCCAAGAAGCAAGCATCTTTTAATTTCATGGCTGCAGTCACCATCTATACTATACACTGTAAGATTCCCTTTATATGAAAAGTTTATAATAAGCAAAGCTAAAGTAAATTACCACTTGCCTCAGGCTGGAGCTGGAGTGGGGAGGATGAAGGGAATGGGAAAAATGTTCTAAAATTATGTGATGGTTGTACAACCCTGTGAGTATACTAAGACTACCGAATCATATACTTTAAATGGGTAAACTGTATGGTCTATGAGATACTATTTCAATAAAGACATTACCAAAAGGGAACAACTTAGATTGTAATACCTATGCAAAATATATACTGTTATATAATATCATAAAGATTCAAAATATGATTCTGATGCATGTTTAGGGGAGAAAACTATGAAATATATGCATTAGTCATGTTAATTTCCTTAAAACAATGATGCAAGTACACTTATGTCACTAAATTTTCTACTTATTTTCAGACTATACATAGATTTCTTGAATGTCTTTGACTCAAGATAAATTTAAAAATTGACTTGACTTTAAATTTATGGTGGATATTTCCTGACTTCATGTAGAAATATAAATATAATTTTTTAAAAACATGTCAAATGGTAGAGTTTTACTCCTAAATAGCATTAATTCACAATTTTTTGATACCAATAATAAGGATTATCTAAAATTTTTGTAGCAAGTGTAACTTTTTAAGTGTACACACAGTTCTATGTTATCTTCTTAAATTCTGTTTCTAGAGTATCAGGAACAAACTATTAATCACTTCTTGAACTAATGATATCGTGTCATACTCCATTATTTTGAAAGAGTTAATAAATGTCAGGTTGATTTAGATGAGCACTAATAACTGTCAGATAAAATGTACGTTACTACTATTTTATTTTAACTAAAAACAGATCACAAAAATGGAAGATAAGTTTCAATAATGCACCATTATTCAAAAAAGCACCACATGGTCATATTTTGACAAATTTATACATGATAGCATTATCTCTGGTATTCAGAACTAAAATGTCAGGCAGTCGATATACCATAGAGAAGTAATCAATGCCAGTATATCACTTTAGAAAGTGACATGAAACTGCTCTTTGATGGGGTATAATGTTAAGATTGAATAAAGCAAGGAGAGTAATATCAGCAATATGGTGAAGTAGGAAATATTAACCTTCAGCACCCAACAGAAAACAATTAGATAGCAATCCACAAATGAAAATGGTCCTGAAAGGGCTTGAATCTAATTAAGTCTAATTAAGAAACAACAGTACCATAATAGGGCAAAAAATAAAGGGTAACTGCATAGAAAGGGGAGAAGGCAATGGCACCCCACTCCAGTACTCTTGCCTGGAAAATCCCATGGGCAGAGGAGCCTGGTAGGCTGCAGTCCATGGGGTTGCTAAGAGTCGGACACAACTGAGTGACTTCACTTTCCCTTTTCACTTTCATGCACTGGAGAAGGAAATGGCAACCCACTCCAGTGATCTTCCCTGGAGAATCCCAGGGACAGGGAAGCCTGGTGGACTGCCATCTAAGGGGTTGCACAGTCGGACATGACTTAAGCGACTTAGCAGCAGCAGCAGCAGCAGCAGCAGCATAGAAAGGATCACTGGGGAAATCAGCTTACTGAAGATGTCTAAAGGCAACTAGGAACAAAGAGGAAAGGTGGAAACTATCAGCCACAAGACTGAAGAGCCCTCACAACAGCTGCTCCCGAGCAGACTGGCAGGTTTTACCATCCAAGTAATTTAGTTATTGCTATCACAGATCTTAGGGAAGGAGATGTCACTGTGCTTACCCCAGGAAAGAGCCACTATTATGCTGGCCTGGGAAAAGAACTTCCAGCACTCCCCGACCCTGAGCACATCCCGGACACTACAGCATCATAGTTGCTCCACTTGTTCCCACATGCCAGACCTGGATCTAGGGCCACTGTGTGGCACCCATGCACCAGACTCCAGCTCTGCCACTGGTCCACACATGACCACATCTCAAGACTTGGAGGCACTGTCACTTCCAGCTAGCCAGCACCTGGACCCAAATGCCATCACTGCTCTCTAAGTGCCATGCTTCAGACTCCATCTACATGGCTAATTCACACACAGCTACAACTCACACATCACTGCTGTTGTGGTATAGCCAGCACACCAACCCCAGAGTTGCTGTCACTCTGCAGGCTCTAGTATTCCAGTCCCCAGCTCCGTGACTGCTCCACAGGTGCCCACACATCAGACACCAGCACTGGTGTAGGCTCTTCCAAGCCAGACCCAACACCAAGAGGAATCCCTTGCACAGTGATATCTCCTGTGAGAGAAAAAGAGATCAGCTGGTCTCCAGCAGCCTTTGCTACTACTGCAGGGGTCCTGACCATTGGGGACTCCTGCAGTCTTCACCAATGCTAACCACAACTGATGAAGCTGCATGAAGACTATACTGCTGGGCCTTCTCCAGAGCTAGAAATGATTTAGCTTTAAGGATACATATAGACTGAAAGTGAAGGGAAGAAAAAACATATAAAAGATAATTCATGTAAAGAGAAAAGAGAAACTCATATCAGACAAAACAGACTTTTTAAGTCAAAAGCTGAAAAAGAGACAAAGAAGGTCATGATATAATGATAAAGGGATCAATTCATCAAGAGTATTTAACTGCAAATATATACGTACTCCAAAATCAGAGCACCTTAACATATTAAGCAAATATTGGAAGATCAGAAGGCAGAAATAGGCAGCAATGCAATACTAGTAGGAATTTTAATATCTCACGTTCAACAATGGATATATATATATATATATATCCACAAATATATATATCAGCTCATAATGTATATGTATGTCAAATCATCACATTGTACACTTTAGATATACATAATTTTGCTTGTCAATTATACCTCAGTTTTTCTTGTTCATTTTGGACATGCTGCACGGCTTGTGGAATCTTAGTTTCTTCACCAGGGATTGAACCAAGGCCCTCCCAGCGAAAAGACCAAAACCTAACCACTGGTGCATGCATGCTAAGTTGCTTCAGTCATGTTTGACAATTTGTGACCTATACATGGGATTCTCTAGGCAAGAATACTGGAGTGGGTTGCCGTGCCCTCCTCCAGGGGATCTTTCCAACCCATGGATCAAACCCGCATCTCCTGCATCTCCTACATTGCCAAGCAGGTTCTTTACCACTAGTATTATCTGGGAAGCCCTGCTAATCATGGGACTACCAAGGAATTCTCAGCTTCAGTTTTTTAAAAAAAACGTTAGCTAAAGCTAGTTGAGGTATAACAAATTTCACTATATATTTATATACACATATGCTTATACACAAAAAAATGTATATGAACATTTTAAAATATATGTTATATTAATCATTTTTAATATGCTCTTTAGTGTTAATTAATTCAATACTGCTGATACCAGATAAAACAACAAAATTTCATTTTTTAATTTTCTTTCTGTCTGCTTATGGTAGTCTGAGAGCTTTGTACAGTGCCTTGCTTTAAATTTACATCAATAAAACATCATTTGATAAGAGGAGATAACATTTTTAGTTTTTATACTTTTTTCCAAAAGTAACTATTATACCTATATAACTAGGTTCCAAATGTTTTTCTGATTAAAACATTTAAATCCCTAAAACAAAATTGAATTCTCGATGAACACATTATACATTCTCCCTAGTGAGCTGACATTTCAAGCAAGCATAAATCACGATCTTACCTCCAAATGGTGGAATCACAATCCTGAACATGTCAACAAATGAGTTACATGAAGCAATTTCCAAAGTTAATATAAAATCATCTATGGAAGTATCATAATTATTTTTAATAAAAGTGGTGCTATGATATAAGCATATATTCAACTTTGCAAATCAAAAATATATAAGGAAGAGTCAAGAACTGGTAAAACTTCCAACCAATAAAAAACCTAAATAATATTCAGAAACTCATTTATATAAGTCACTCTGTGGCCCTAATAAAGATAATTACAGATTTTTAATTAAGGTGAAAGTTATTTTGAGACTTTAGTAACAAATCAAAAAGGTATTCTATGCAGTCCTAAAGGGCATTTTTCTAACCTCCATTATGAAATCAATCTAAAATGATATGATATATGAATTCTTTGTAGTATTGACCTTTAAGTCCTGAGATCATTTCTAGTGCTTTCTGAACATTAGGAGGAAAATTTCAAAAGAAAATTTTGTGATCAAATCTCAGACATCAAACAGGCGCTCAAAGTAGCTTATAGAAGCAAAAAGAGTTCTGCAGAGGATCGGAAAAATATCTGGGCCAATTCAGAGTAATAAATCAGACAGTTGCATGCTGTAGCCAGTGTAAAGATAGGGTGGCTAACTGCCCAGATGTATTTCCCTACTTGAACACTTATAATCTTGCACTCTTAGTGTAACTCCTGTCATTTGATGGAAAAGTTAAAAATCCAAGAATTCCTTGGCAGTCCAGTGGTTAGGACTTTGTCCTTTCACTGTGGAGGGGCCAAGGTTCAACCCTCTGGTAGGGGAACTAAGATCCTGCAAGCCATGCAGCATGGCACAGTCAAGTAAATAAATAAATAGATTTTTTTTAAATGCGGAAAATCCAGCACAGATACAATAACAAAAATATGAATCATCAGGAGCTTTCTGGGGAGAGGTAGCATTTTATAAATATAAGTACTATGAGTACAGATACCAATGCAAGTATCTGTGATCATTCTGCTAAATATATATAATAGATACATTCCTCTAGTAATTTCATAGGAACCAATCATATCATATATACCTTTATATTAAAGTTTCTATATTTGCACATTTCCTAGTATATTTTTAACTCCTCAAGTATATTTGGGAATCATACCAGACCATAAGACTCTGAAGAATTGAAGAATTTATCAGACTGATGAGTCAACATATATGAACAAAGAACTTTAAAATGTTGGTTTTATTCAGCAAGCATATCATAAAAAAATTTTTTGGTTTACAATGTGAGGTAGATGAAGTCAATTGTAAGCATTAAAAAAGGTAAAATCAGAAACTTGACAACTCTATTAACAGGAATATTTTTCAAAAAGCTAAAGTCACATTATCATACTGGGCCTCACAGTTCTGATCCTACATACTTCTTACTCCCCACCTAGAGAGTCTAATGTGGAGTCTGTGGGCATACCACAGATGATGTTTATGTTAAATATGGCCTTGCAAATTAAAAAAAAAGTAATCCACTTGCCAAGATAGAATAATGCTTCCATTTTGCTTATTTGTCTATTTATTATAACTTATTTTGTTTTCACTTTTAAATACTGATAAGAGATCAAAGAAAAGCATCTTTAGTTGATTTAAGTATGGTTCTAACCAACCATAATCAAAGTATTACAAAACTAAGACAGACAGCCAAGTATAAACAAAGATAGGATCCTGGACTTGAGCCCTTCTCTTTTACTTAAATATTTTGAACTGGTTTCCTTGTTTCTTACATGAGAAAAATAATAACAATATCTACTTCACAGCATTTTTGTTGAAGACTAAGGAATAATGTGGATCTGAATACAGGTTTATAAAACTGGAAAGAAATATATGAATTCATTGAGTTATCATCAAGTAATAATTCTGCCTGAAAGACAAGCAAGTCAACATATGGTATAGCAAATATGGTTCTTTATGTATCTCTTAATTAAAATGTTTAATTAAATAAGCATTCATCTAAATATACTGTAAAACTACTGATGTCTTCCCTTTTAACAATTTGGAGGTAAGAATAATTAATATATTTTATAAACAAGAGTAATAACCCACTTTTATATTTAAGACAGATTTTTCTCATAATTTTCAATTTTGCTTTAGCAAGTATTTTGTTCAATTAACAAAACATGTATGTATTTCCAGTTAAACTTTATGAATAGAGCTTAATAGAAGAAAGATATTTACTAAATTCCTAAGTCAACTCTAAATCTTTTCTTTTCTCTTATTTGGTTCATTTAATGCAAACACAATAATAGTGTAATATATTCTTTCTCAGTGGTGAATAATAAAGTACCATTTTGCTTTCTCCAAATATAGTTACAATATCAAACACAACAATCAAAGGTAAAATACTTTCAACAAACCATACCTAGTAATAAGAACTGCATTATCGTGGTGGGCAATCCCATTTTCTGGAATGGTGTTTCCATCACTTTGGTGGGAGAGAATGGATTTCTGCCATTTACAGAAGCTATCGAGGGACTTGTCTGCATGGTGGTTTATCTCCAAGTTTGGCTGCAATACAACATGCATACCAGAAATGTTCCAAACAAATTACTAAGGTCAGTTGTTAAAACTTTTGAAGACTAAAGTGGGACTATAATTAGACATAGTGGTTTCTAGGAATAACCTCTTGCCAATTTTCATCTCTGTCATATCTGGCCTAGAATTAATTTAGTGTATTATTGAACAGATATTCTTTCCAGTTTCAACTTTAAAGATAATGTGAATATATGTGATTATCAGCCTACAAAACCAACCAAAACCACTCTTATAAGGTCTGCCATGCAAATCTTCATCTTTATACTGAAACATATAGCTAACACACACATATATACATCTTGTACATAAGAGGTATACTCTTGTAAACTATTTCAAATTTGCTTAAAATACTAAGTGCTTAGAGCTGAAAGTCACATTCAGCTAGAACTTTCTAAGAGTAGCAACAATAAAATATACTTTTTAATATTTCTACAGTCTGTTAAGAGTTTTAGACTTATAAACTAACTCATTCTTACCTGATCTTCTGTGAGAACAATTAAACGGGCCACTATAATATTCACAACGTTTCCTAGGCTGGAATCACGGTAAAGTTTGGCAACCTGACCTCCAGAAAATAAGAAAAGACACAAAGTCAGACAAAAATCACAAAGTGATTGTTCAATTTTTTTTAGAGTGGTAGAATAATTTTTCATCAAATTAACCACTGTGTGTATAAAAAGGTATTCTTTTATCTCATGTCACTTAGAATTCTACCCTCAAGATATCTTAGTAAAAGGTTATACAAATCTACGTTAAGAAAAATTTTCTTCTAAAGTTGAACTACGTCATAGTAATTAAGAGGATGAGTCAATCTAAATGAACAATAAAGTAACCTTTAAATTTATCTTACAATAATAGATCAATTCTAACTTTCGATGAGCTAGTTCTCAAAATTATTTCACAATAAAAATCCACGACCTTAGTCAAAATTCACAAAAAATTATTAAGTTAAAAAATTACATAGAGGGATCAAACTTACAATATTCATCACACTCAAAATGTAATGTTCAATGTCTTTGCGGCCATGGTAGCCCACCATCATTTTGTCTGCCACTACTAGTGTCTCCACAAACCGCTCAATGCTTACTGATCTCTTCTGTCTCTGGTGGATATGTGTGCCATTAATTGGTAGTGAAGAAGGAAAAGCAGATGTGTCATTCAGCCACCAAGGTTTGCCACTTCTTAGGAGGTCTACAATAAAAACAATACATAGTTCACATAGTTAACTAATTTAACCTACTTATTCATAGAGCTTTCATGCAGCCATGCTTCTCAAATTCTCTAACATATTAAGATTTATCAAAGTGAGGGAAGGGGACGAGGAAATGCAGTAGTGAAAAAATTAAACTCTTCAAATTTTTCAAAATAATCTTACCTGAAAAAATTAATAACATTAAACTATTCATGAAAACAAAATAAATCTAATAGTTAACTTTAAAAAAGGAAACTTCAAATAATCAGTTCACATTTTTCCAGTGAGTGATTATGTCATAATACTTTTAAATTTAAAATCTATACTTTAAAACATCATTTCAAGTTGTTTAAAAAGCAACTATTAAGCATTAACTTTCTAAACAGCCTAAGACAGTTCTGATGAAGAATATTAATATTGTAAAAATCTATTCCTAAAATGCTTTGCAAGCATTTATTTTAAAATAAGATGCTTTTATTAAACTATTTTAAATTAGAGCAATTTTACTCCTCTAGATAAAGACCCTGACTCAATGGACATGAGTTTGAGCAAGCTCAGGGACATAGTGAAGGACAGGGAAGCCTGGTCTGCTGCAGTTCATGGGGTCGCAAAGAGTCAGACATGACTTAGTGACTGAACAACAACAACAACAAAAGCTCTAGAAATCTCAGTTCTAAAAAGATATGAATTATCTTTTCCATTTAGCTTCACAGTCTAGAACTCTTTATCCTGACAAAGTATCCAATATATTCCTTTTCCAAACTCTAGAGGTAAATGGGATTAGAATCAGAGTTGAAAGACAATGATTCCAACATGACTCACTTTAAACCAGATTTCAGCGTGGATTGTAGCTTTTCTTTTGATTTCTAGATATTTGGTCCTTCAGCACACAGGAAGCTTTTTAGTACTATGGCATTTGTAAACACTTGCCTAACTTATATTCATCTTCATTTAGTAAACTTGAGCAAGTACAGATCCATTGTACACATTTTCTATTTTTTTTTTAAGGGAAGACTTTTAACTATAGATTCATTCTTTTATTATTATTATTATTATTTTGGCTGTGCTGGGTCTTCACTGAGGCTTTAGTTGCCTCACAGCATGTGAAATCTTAGTTCCTCGACCAGGGATTAAACCTGTGTCCCCTGCTTTAGAAACGCAGCAGATTCTTAACAGCTGGACCACCAGGGAAGTCCCTATATGCCCCACTTTCTGATCGTCAGACTGAACAGGAAATCTTTCTAACCATCACTTATTGAAAAATTTAGTGAGGAAAAATCAGAGTAATCTATATAATCTACTTTATAAAAAGTAGTGGCATTACTCTCTGTTTTCAGCTTTTCCCTTTTAAAAATGACGTTGAGAGAAGTTATAAATTTTAAGAAATAAGAGAAATAACCACAGGGAGCATCAGTCGAATACTTTGAAACTCAAATAAATTAAATGAGTGTCTATTCCTAGGTCAAAAGGTCAAGAAAGAAACATTCTACTTCTTAATTCAATAGCATATCCCCAAGACAGTCAGTAAGTATTCCTCTATGTCCACTGTGGCAGACACTCTTAAGGAGTTCCCATAACCTCCTGTGTCCTCATCTCCTCCCTTGAGTACGAGCTGGAACTGTGACTAGCTTCTAACAGAAACATGTATATGCCTACATAGCTATACTATATAATGTTGTAGCATCTCTCTTACTACAGTTGTTCCCTTGCTGACTTACAGGAAGGAACCAACCAAGTTGGTAAACTGTACATGCTGAGGCACTGCAGGTGGACTCTGGCAGACAACAAGCCAAAACTAAAGCTTTCAGTCTTGTAACAGCAAGGAACTGAATGCTGCCAATAACTATGGGAGTGAGGAAGTGAATTCTTCCCCAGTAAAAACTCTGGATGAGAACCCAGCCCTGGTTGAGGCTAAATAAATAACCTGAAAGTGAAAGTGAAGTCACTCAGTCGTGTCCGACTCTTTGCAACCCCATGGACTGTACCAAACTCCTCCATCCATAGGATTTTCCAGGCAAGAGTACTGGAGTAGGTTGCCATTTCCTTCTCCAGGGGATCTTCCCGACCCAGGGATCGAACCCGGGTTTCCCACATTGGAGGCATACGCTTTAACCTCTGAGCCACCAGGGAAGCCCCATACACAAACTTCTGGTCCACAGAAAATGCAAGATAATAAATGTATATTGCTTAAGCCACTGGGTTTGAGGTAATATCGATATGAGACAGCCAAAATCTTTCCTGCATTAATATTACTCCCAGTTTCTCTTGCTCAGTCTTTTGTGATCATGAAACCACTCATACATTCAAATCATGCTTAGTTTTCTTCTTACTCTGGCTGGACAGCTTCAAGGTCTAAATACAGCACAGAATTTCCATTATTTTTATCATTTTCACTTATTCAATTTCTCCTTATTTTCATTTAAAGTATTATATAAAGAATTAGACATAATTGGGCAAAATAAACATTAGCAATAGTGTTTCTCATTTTATAGCATTTAGTATAAGGTAACTGTTGTTATTATCATTTTCACAGCTTTCAGCTTTTAGGATTTTTAAATGTTAAGTTTGCTTGGCTACTGCTCCATCAGAAATATATATTCACAATGTCCTTGATCAATGTTCATAAATGAAAAAACGTAATCCTTATACTCAAAAGATTTTTAGTCTGATAAATACATGTAATAAACATGCAAGTATTCTGAGTAAAATTTAAAGATTAAAGTCTCCCCCATGTGATTAGATCATTACAAAACATTATCTACATTTTACAATTGTCAATTGACTGCTTAACATTAAGTTTAATGATCTGTAATTAACATCCTTTTTAGTGTGAAGCAGAATACAGAACTGACTTGTTTTGTTTCAAAACAGAGATAAGCAGTCTTTCAAATGATACTCATTACATGTGGCTTGCTCAGTTTAATCCTGGATTGAGTATAGAATGTTAAAGAAAACATTCTTCCACAAACATATATTGCACAATGAAGAACTTTACCCCCAAAGCCAAATTCATAGATCTCTTCATCATCTAAAATAGAATTTTAAGTTTTTGATCAATATTAAAACATTTTTAATATATACAGCCATGCAAAATTATCTCATTGATCTGCTTTATTTTTCATTACTCACTACTTCTTGACAGTTGGCCATGTAGTTATTTGTTTATTTAAATGCTTGTTTAGTAACTGTCTCTCCTCACTGGACTTCCCTGGTGGCTCAGATGGTAAAGAGTCTGCCTGCTTTACAGGAGACCTAGCTTTGAATCCTGGGTAGAGAAGATCCTCTGGAAAAGGAAATGGCAACCCACTCCAGTATTCTTGCCTAGAGAATTACATGGACAAAGAGCCTGGTGGGCTACAGTCCACGGAGTGGCAAAGAGTCAGACACAACTGAGCAACACTCTCCTCACTAGAATATAAGATTCCAGAAAGTATGAACTTTTTCTGCTTTATTTGTCGCTGCATCCCAGCACTGAGAATAGTCTTGTGCATGCATGCCAAATGAATATTTATTTAATATTATATATAAGTAGATAATGCAGGTATAAAGACATATCTGTATGAATAGACTATAAGAACATTCAGTTATCTCTGGGCGGTGGTATAAGAGCAACTTCTTTTTTCTTTTCATCCTGTATTTTCTAAAATTTCTACAAAGAACAGACATTTCTTTCATAAAAAGTTTCCTTTTTAATTTTTAAAAATTTAATACAGTTCAAATTAATGTGTGTAGTTCATTTTAGCTCCTTCACTGTCAAACCTAGGGGCAAGGACTGCTTCTTTGCTTTCTCTTTGTCTGCGAAGATGAAGGTATAAAGGTATCTGCTGCAACGAACTGTAAACTTTGCATTATCCTTATTTTTCTTCATCTTGACAGATCTGGTGTCCCTTCACCTGGCTGTGAGCAGAAAGTCCTTGATTTCTAAATTTGGTGAGGCATGGTGACAAAGTGCAGGGAGCGGGGCCAGACACAAGAGACTCACTTTGAGCTCCATAAAAAGTTTTTTAATCAACAGTAAATCTAACTAGAATGAGAAAGTTCATATTTTAATTTGAAATAAATATACCCACTGTCAACAGTTTTTATATATTTTAATATAAACTTGAGTTCCTGATAATAGGCAGTGTATACCTGTAAATGCACATCTCGCTTTATTATACTGAACTATACCGTTGAACTAGTATCAAAATTAAAATCAGTAGTTCTTAACCAGACATTTCTCACACTTATTAAATATAAAATGCTTTTTCCCCAATAATATCTAGTGACATATCCATGGAATTTAGGGAACTACTAGTACTACTATATTCCCACTATTGGGATGCCAGTGGGAAGGTGTGTAAGCCAGAATTAGGAGACAAACCTGACGAAAGACAGAAATGGACAAACCTAGAGATAGGAAGACTAGATAGAAACTCATTACAATGGTCTAAGCAAGAGATAATGAGAGTTCAAACTAAATGGACCAGTGTTAGAGGTAGCAGAAATGGCTAATGAAAGGATGCATTAAAAGCAAAGACCATTTAGGAAACAATTTCCATAATCTAGGGAAAGAGATTGTAGAATATAAAAATCTTCTTCCAAGAGGACAGAATTTTACGACAGTGATAAAAACAGAATTGCCTGATTCATGTCTAAACCATTGAAAAATAAGAATCTTCCTGGTAAATACCAATCAGTAACAAAATAGGCACTGCAAAAGTTGATAATTTGAATCTCAAATAGCTGAGAGATACTTTTCAGAATATGAAATCTTTAAATGCTTTTGCAAAGGTTATCTTTACAATTATGACTTGGAGAATGTCATGTTAAGAAAAAAATGGTGGGAAAACTATATCACAATAAACAGCTAAATATTTGAATCCTGCTTTTTAAAGAATTTATATAAGGTTGTCACTTATAGCCTAAATTTTGTTAACTATAAGATAAATAAATGATTTCCATACTGTTTAGTTTCATTATTCAATCCAAAGACAAATAAAACTTTTTTTTCATTATTTACTATGATGTTGTATTTCATCTCTCAGGTAGATTCACTTTAAGTGATCTTTTTTAGGGCCAATTATCCTTAACCTATAAGAATCTCCCACAATTAAAAGCCTCAAAAATCACTCAGGAAGAGAGCATGGAGAATGAGAACAGTGAGCTGAGGAAAGAACTCCAAAGAAAACTTGTACTTGAAACAGAAGAAAAAGAGCCTATGAAGGATATAGAGAAGAAACAGAGGGGGATACATTCACTAACTCACAAGGTAAACTAGTCCACTTTTACAAATCTATCTGTTGAACACATTCCATATTTTACTAAATTTACTGGTTGGTGAATTCTTCTTTGTATTAAGCTGAAAGTTGTCTCTGAAACACTCTGCTCCTACTTCTAGCTACCAGAACTACATGGAATAAATCTACTCTTTAATATAGTATCTCAAAGGTCATCCCAATAATAATGATGGCTGCTGCCACTGGACTGAGTAACTAATGTTTGCTGAGAGGAGTACTCAGAAAGTTGGGTAATTTGTCCACAAATATGCCCCAGCCCATGTTCTTTCTACTATATTATACTATATCCTCTATTTCTCTAAGTTCCTAATCTTTAGACTAAATTTCCTCCTAACCCCTTACCTCTCTTCTGCCCAATTCAGTCTCCATAAGGCTGCCAGAGTAAGCTTTTTAAAACCCAAATCTAATCATCTGATTTTCACTGACCCTTTCTGTGGGATAGCACTACACTTAAGATAAACAAACTCTTCAACAAAGTTTATAAGCCCTTTGTGACTGGGCCACTTCTTACAGTTTCACCTCTCACAACCACTCACCCCAAACCACTATGAATCTCACTCTTTTCTCTCCAATCCATATTCTAATATCGAGTTACATCAACTGCCAGTTTCAGGAATGTGATATCTTCTCTTTTGGTTCAGAACCTTTGTAAATGTTATTCCTTTTATATAGAACACTCTACCCATTACTCCCTCAGCTTAAAATTCATTTCCTCCACGAAGCCTTCTTTGACCACTGAAGTCTAGGTTTGTATGTATCTCCACAGTACCTGAACTAACACTACCTTTGAATTCGAACTTTAAGTCTCTTCAAGCTTTCTTCAAGTGTTTAGATTCTCATATCAGGCAAACCAAACAGCAGAGTACTATAGAATACCTGTGCATGAAAGCTGTAACTATTATCTGGATAAAATAAGGCTTAACCTTCAAAGAAACAGGTTTCCCTAGTGGCTCAGACGGTTAAGAATCCACCTGCAATGCAGGAGACCCAGGCTTCAATCCCAGAGTCAGGAAGATCCCCTGGAGAGGGGAATGGCTACTCAATCCAGTTCTCTAACCTGGAGAATTCCATGGACAGAGAAGCCTGATGGGCTACAATCCATGGGGTTGCAAAGAGATGGACATGACTGAGCAACTAACACTTTCAGAGAAAAAAAAAAAAAAACAACTTTCACACAGACTTGTATTTTACAGACTTCTTCAAGAGCTTCCAAAATTGACTTGAAATTATTGACAGGTGACATCTTTTAAGTAGACTCTGGATATTATCATTCTAATTACTCAAATTCCTATTTATTTTTTATTGTTAATCTTACCATATATGCCAGAAGGAAGTGGAAATACAAGACTATACTTTCTAAAAGCTACACACTCACCCGAGACCCCACAATGAGAGTGATCATATAGATGCCTTTGCTGAAGGGTAGACTTTTTGTAAATGACATGAGGATGGCCATTTTCATAACTAAAATGTTTGGAATCCTCTGTGGTATTCTTTAATGGTTCAATAAAATATTCTTCATCTTCTGTAGCAATAACACCATGCTAAAAGAAAAAGAAGCAAAGAATTTAACAAGAAGAATCATTTTAAATATTAATTACTACTATTGCCAAGAGTCAAAAATAAGGTGATACCTCTCCAAAAAGGAGGCTAAAACACATGAATTTTGCTGTTCTTTAAAAAGGATGCTTATATACCTTTACATGCTTTGCCTTGTACTAAGCATAAAACATAAATTATTCCCTCATTTCCCCAATAACAATGTTAGGTAGTAGAGATCTCTGTATGTTCGTGTGGTACATGCTCAGTCACTCAGTCGTGTCTGACTCTTTGCAACCCCATGGACTATAGCCTGCCAGGCTCCTCTGTCCATGGGATTTTCCAGGCAAGAATAGTGGAGTGAGTTGCCATTTCCTTCTCCAGGTTTGTATGTTCACTAAGACTTATTTACTTTCCAAATTGTGCACACAACTTAACTAGGTACAACTTTATAGTCAAATTGTGACCAACAGAAAATAGGCAGAGCATATATGACTTTCAGGCCAAGCCCCTAAGAGTGTCTCCACTGGAATTCTCCACTCTCTCAGAGAAAACCTAGGAAAAGTGGAAGCCAAAAAAGAACTTGGGTCCCTAAGTGACCTCATGGAAAGCTGTCCAGTCTAGACACATATACGGGAGAAATAAACTTGTATTGTGATACACTTCTCACATTTAAAGCTCTATGTTACACCAATATATATGTTCTTAATTCATATACATGCCATACATCTCCATACATCTCTGAAGTACTAGGTTCAGAGGTTAAGAACCTGTCCAGTATTAGACAGAGGTAAGTGAAGGAGCTGGCAGTCACACAAAGCTCTGCTCTTATTTGCAATATTATATTGCCTTACATCTGTTTACTTAGCCAAGTTCTACTTAGCTCAGTCATTATTCCTCTTTAAAACATCTTTGAGCCCAACTGGAGTAGCTTCACACTCTTCTGAACTACAAGAGAGCTTACTATTGGTATCATTTATGTTTAATTAATTCAACATTGCATTGCTACATCTCAAGTATTGAATCAATTTTTAACTTTTCAACTCCATGTTGTCTTTTCCCAAGCATACTATTTGCTCTCTTAAACAGAGATTGGGCCACTTCTTATCTCTCCAATCCCCATCTCTTAAACTCTGGAAAAGGGTTTCTTATATCAGTTACAGGCAAAGAAAGTATTCCATATGTTGTATATATAGGAAAAAAAAAAACAAGCTGATTAAAAGAAATGAGATAGTAAGCTATCTGCATCAGAAATAAGAACTTCCAGCTTTGTCTAACAGTGTTTTCCTAAGAATGGCACATGTAAGGACTGTTCTTAACCCAACTAATTTACCCTGTAACATTGGATAAAACACAAACTCTGAGTGTATTTCCTCAGCTGGAAAAATGAAAGGGTTGCTGTAAATTAGTGCTTTTAAAACAGCACTCCAGGGAACCCTAAGGGTTCTATGGAAGTGCCTTCAGGAGATTGCCACAGACAACAAAGGGAGACCTACATGGCTTGGATTGCTAGGCTTAGGAATCAGCTGCACTTTTATTAATCTATATATTAAGTTTCCACATAATATTTCATTTGAGAAAAGAATTTTGCTGCTTTAAAAAGAAAAAAGCTGAAAACATCTGGTGCAATAATCTCTAAGATCCCTTTGAATCTAAACCTCTATGATTCTGTTTAGGGAAATTCATGCTAAGTACCATATGCTTGAAGAGAAAAATAAGACATAATCAGAGCTACTCTAATTAATAGATGAAGTTGGCTGTCACCTACATGAAATGAGCTAAAAGAAATGAGTTAAAGAAGAGAAGCAAAGAGCAAGTGGAAAAGGGAATGATATACCCAACTGAATGCAGAGTTTCAGAGAATAGCAAAGAGAGATAAGAAGGCCTTCTTAAATGAACAATGCAAAGAAACAGGGGAAAACAGAATGAGAAAGACTAGAGATCTCTTCAAAAAACCTGGAGACAACAAGGGAGCATTTCATACAAGGATGGGCATGATAAAGGACAGAAATGGTAAGGAACAGGCTAAGAAGAGATGGCAAGAATACACAGAATAACTAAATCAAAAAAGGTCTTAATGACCCAGATAATCATGATGGTGTGGTCACTCACCTACAGCCAGACAACCTGGTGTGTAAAGTTAAAAGGGCCTTAAGAAGCATTACTACAAACAAAGCTAGTAAGGTGATGGGATTCCAGATGAGCTATTTCAAATCCTAAAAGATGATGCTGTTAAAATGTTTCACTCAATATGCCAGCAAATCTGGAAAATTCAGTGGCCACAAGACTGGAAATGGTTAGTTTTCATTCCAGTCCCAAAGAAGGGCAATGACAAAGAATGTTCAAACTATCATACAACTACACTCATTTTACATGCTAGCAAAGTTATGCTCAAAATCCTTCAAGCTAGGCTTCACAAGCATGTGAACTAAGAACTTCGAGATGTACAAACTGGGTTTAGAAAAGACAGAGAAACCAAAGATTAAATTGGCAACATTTGTTAGATCATTGAGAACACAAGGGAATTTCAGAAAAACATCTACTTCTGCTTTATTGACTACACTGAAGTTTTTAACTGTGTGGATCACAACAAACTGTGGAAATTCTCAAAGAGATAGGAATACCAGACTATCTTAACTGTCTTCTGAGAAACCTGTATGCAGGTCAAGAATCAACAGTTAGAACCAGATATGGAACAAAGGACTGGTTCCAAATTGGGAAACGAGTACATCAAGGTTGTATATTGTCACCCTGCTAATTTAACTTCTACACAGAGTACAGCATGCCAGACTCACAAGCTGGAATCAAGATTGCCAGGAAAAATATCAACAACATCAGATATGCAGATGATACCACACTAATGGCAGAGAGTGAAGATGAACTAAAGAGCCTCTCAATGAGGGTGAACAAGGAGAGGCAAGTGAAAAAGCTGACTTAAAACTCAACATTCAAAAAACTAACATCATGGCATCCAGTCACATCACTTCATGGCAAATAGAAGGGGAATAGTGGAAACAGTGACAGATTTTATTTTCTTGGGCTCCAAAATCACTGTGGACAGTGACTGCAGTTATGAAATTAAAAGGCACTTGTTCCTTCGAAGGAAAGCTATGACAAACGTAGACAGCATATTAAAAACAGACACATCACTTTGCCGACAAAGGTCCATACAGTCAAAGCTATGGTTTTTCCAGTGGTCATGTATGGATGTGAGAGTTGGACCATAAATAAGGTTTAGTGCCAAAGATCTGATGCTTTCAGACTGCGCTTGAAAAGACTCCTGAGAGTCCTTTGGACTGTAAAGAGATAAAACGAGTCAATCCTAAAAGAAATCAACCGTGAATATTCACTGGAAGGACTGATGCTGAAGCTAAAGCTCTAATACTTTGACCACCTGATATGAAGAATCTACTCATTGGAAAACACACTGATGCTGGGAAAGATTGAGGGCAGAAGGAGAAGCAGGTAGCAGAGAATGAGACGGTTAGATAGCATCACTGACTCAATGGATAGGAATTTGAGCAAACTTCAAGAAATAGTGAAGGACAGGGGAGCCTGGTGTGCTGCAAACCACTGGGGTCACCAAGAGTCGGACACAACTTGTGACTGAACAACAATAAAAAAAGAGTGCAAAAAACACAAAAAAGCGGCCTAGTCACTTCACATTATTTTCACTATTGTTGGCCTTACTTAAGGATATTAGTCTCTAAATTAAATAGAAATACTGACAGGAATACTTCCCTGGTGGCTCAGTGGTAAAAAAAAATCTGCCTACCTTACAAATAGCTGTGAAAAGAAGAGAGGCGAAAAGCATAGGAGTAAAGGAAAGATATAAGCATCTGAATGCAGAGTTCCAAAGAATAACAAGAAGAGATAAGAAAGCCTTCTCCAGCGATCAATGCAAAGATATAGAGGAAAACAACAGAATGGGAAAGACTAGAGGTCTCTTTAAGAAAATTAGAGTTACCAAGGGAACGTTTCATGCAAAGATAGGCTCAATATAGGACAGAAATCGTATGGACCTAACAGAAGCAGAAGATATTAAGAAAAGGTGGCAAGAATACACGGAAGAACTGTACAAAAAAGATCTTCATGACCCAGATAATCATGATGATGTGATCACTAATCTAGAGCCAGACATCTTGGAATGTGAAGTCAAGTGGGCCTTAGAAAGCATCACTACAACAAAGCCAGTGGAGGTGATGGAATTTCAGTGGAGCTGTTTCAAATCCTGAAAGATGATGCTGTGAAAGTGCTGCACTCAATATGCCAACAAATTTGGAAAACTCAGCAGTGGCCACAGGACTGGAAAAGGTCAGTTTTCATGCCAATCCCAAAGAAAGGCAATGCCAAAGAATGCTCAAACTACTGCACAATTGCACTCATCTCACATGCTAGTAAAGTAATGCTCAAAATTCTCCAAGCCAGGCTTCAGCAATACGTGAACCGTGAACTTCCTGATGTTCAAGCTGGTTTTAGAAAAGGCAGAGGAACCAGAGATCAAATTGCCAGCATCCACTGGATCATGGAAAAAGCAAGAGAGTTCCAGAAAAACATCTATTTCTGCTTTATTAACTATACCAAAGACTTTGACTGTGTGGATCACAATAAACTGTGGAAAATTCTGAAAGAGATGGGCATACCAGACCACCTGACCTGCCTCTTGAGAACTCTGTATGCAGGTCAGGAAGCAACAGTTAGAACTGGACATGGAACAACAGACTGGTTCCAAATAGGAAAAGGAGTACGTCAAGGCTGGATATTGTCACCCTGCTTATTTATCTTATATGCAGAGTACATCATGAGAAATGCTGGACTGGAAGAAACACAAGCTGGAATCAAGATTGCTGGGAGAAATATTAATAACCTCAGATATGCAGATGACACCACCCTTATGGCAGAAAGTGAAGAGGAGCTAAAAAGCCTCTTGATGAAAGTGAAAGAGGAGAGTGAAAAAGTTGGCTTAAAGCTCAACATTCAGAAAACGAAGATCATGGCATCCGGTCCCATCACTTCATGGGAAGTAGATGGGGAAACAGTGGAAACAGTGTCAGACTTTATTTTTTGGGGCTCCAAAATCACTGCAGATGGTGATTGCAGCCATGAAATTAAAAGGCGCTTACTCCTTGGAAGAAAAGTTATCACCAACCTAGATAGTATATTCAAAAGCAGAGACATTACTTTGCTGACTAAGGTCCGTCTAGTCAAGGCTATGGTTTTTCCTGTGGTCATGTATGGATGTGAGAGTTGGACTGTGAAGAAGGCTTAGCACCAAAGAATTGATGCTTTTGAACTGTGGTGTTGGAGAAGACTCTTGAGAGTCCCTTGACTGCAAGGAGATCCAACCAGTCCATTCTGAAGGAGATCAGCCCTGGGATTTCTTTGGAAGCAATGATGCTAAAGCTGAAACTCCAGTACTTTGGCCACCTCATGCCAAGAGTTGACTCATTGGAAAAGACTCCTATGCTGGGAGGGATTGGCGGCAGGAGAAGAAGGGGATGACAGAGGATGAGATGGCTGGATGGCATCACGAGATGGACGTGATTCTGAATGAATTCTGGGAGATGGTGATGGACAGGGAGGCCTGGCGTGCTGCAATTCATGGGGTCTCAAAGAGTTGGACACGACTGAGTGACTGAACTGAACTGAACCAATGTAAGAGATGTGGGCTCGATCCTTGGGTTGGGAAGTACTCATGAATAAGGAAATGGCAACCAATTCCAGTATTCTTACCTGGGAAATATGATGAATAAAGGAGATTGGCCCTCTATAGTCCATGGGGTTGCAAAAGAGTCAGACACAACTTAGCGAGTAAATAATAACAACTGACAGGAATAATAGAATAGGCCACTAACAAACCCTAATATCTGATTATGAATTACTTTACCAAGAAGATTAACAAAGCAATAACAAACTAAGCAAGTCTCCTGAAGAAAAGAAGGTGCATGCAGAAGGGAGGGCTTATATAAGACATTTTGATAAGCATCAAGTGGAGGAAGCAGGGTCTACGGTAGATGCTGGACTGTGGGCAGATGTCAAAAACAAGAAAGTCAGGCTGCTAGAGAAAAATAGTCAGAAAGCTGGTAAATAAAATCTCTAATTTCAAGAAGGTAAAGGTCCTGGAAGAAAATCCAGAGATCTGATGTGTTAGGTAGTCTGTAAAATGTCTATACACATTATCCCATTTAATCTTAATATCTCTATAAAGTAGGTACTACTATTTGGCAGATAAGAAAATTATATTGAGCAAAGTTCAGTAACAAATTCATTCAACTATCTTTGGAAGCTGAACTCTTAGTCACTATATTATAATTCCCCTAGTCTCTGAGGGTTGCTTCTAACTTCATCTATTTACTTAAAAAGTATGCTTTGAGAGCCTATCACATGACAGGTACTATTCTAGGTGGTAGGAGAACAAAAATGAAAAGAGAATTTTGGCCCTTTCATGAAGCTTATATGCTTTAGGAAAGAACTAGAAAAAAAAGTTGTTCATTCATTGTATAAATAAATGAAGAATCAGGTAGCAAGATATGTCAAGAAGAGAAATAAAGCAGTAAGAGGACAGAAAGTAATCAGAGGACAGAGAGAATTATACAAACTATTTAGGATGGTCAGGAACATCCTCTGTAAGGTGGTATTTGAACAGAAACCTGAATAAAGTGAAGGAGTATGCCAGATATCTTAGGAAAGAGCCAGACAGTGGGAATGGCAAATGCAGAGACAACAGGACAGAAGCATGCACACAGTATTTGAGAAGGAGTTCTGTAGATAAAGGGAGGGTAAGGGAAAAGGATTATGTGCTGGAAGGTCAGATGATGGAGTCCTCCATTCCCTGACATGCCAGTCCCTCCAAAAACCGCAAGACTCATTCCCTGGATTCCATTGCCCGTATGGTTAGGTACATTACATTTTGTGATCTCATCTTCTATTTCCCCCTTCACCATTTAAAATACTGCAACTATATCCTCTCAATCTCAAGGTCAATTACATATAATTTATATATACCCTCTGCCTCATCTGTGAATGTTCATTTCATCAGGTTCAAACAAAAACCTGAATCTCCCTGAATAACATTTTTCCTTCCCTGTAATCTTCTGGAATGGTGGCTACTTTCTCTCCTACATGCCTCCTATTAGACATGGAGGGAGGGTTAAGATTTCTTGTACTCAATGATATTTCTAAGCAATTATCGCCCTGTTCTCAAAAAAAAAAAAAAAAAAAAATCCATACCCTTCAAATCCCATACCATCACCTTTTCCCTCTGCAAGTAGTAGTTGCCAACTACTGACCCAAAGTCAGTTTCATCACTCCTCAAAGACGTTAAGTTTCTGGATCATTGTCACTCACTACAATACCATTCCTGAATAATTGTTGACTTCAGTATTTTTGTATATCATTGGCTCTTAATATTTGTATTTGTGTACGTACCCTGAATCCCTCTGGAGGTCTAGGAGAGAAGCCATTGATAAATTCAATTTTTGGTCTTTAGTTTACTCTTATTTTGACTCAGCAGCATTTTTCCCTTTAAATACTTCCCTCTATTAGCTTCCAGGATATTTGCCTGGTTTTTCTTCAGCCTTCTTGCTCCACTGTTCTTAGATGTCCCCTCCACATCTTTTTGATCTCCCTAACCTCTTGGAGCACTCAAGGGCTCAGTCCTTAGACCTCTGATTTATTCTATATATACTCTCTCAAAGCAAATTCCTATTACCTCCTGGCTTAAATGCCATATATAGAGAGACAGATATAGATACAGACATATACATAGATAGATAGATGACTCCCAAAATAAGTTCACAACTCACATCTCTCTCCTGAACTCCAGGCTTGCATATCTAGTACCCTAGATAGTATCTCAAGTTCAGTGTGTGAAATTATGTTATATAAAACCCCCCAACCTACGACTTCTACAGTTTTTCCATCTCAATTAATACCTACATCTTTCTCATCTCATTGATGGCTGCTATTAATATATTCTAGTTGCTCAGGCCCCAAGCTTGGAATCATCACTGATTCTTTCCTTACTGTGTTCTCTAAACCCTAACATCTGCCCCCAGTTCTCTTTCTAACTTCACCTTCCATTACTCTTGCTCTCTCTCACTTAGCTTTAGCCATGGCAATCTTCTTGGTATTCCTCAAACACTCTCAAATCAGACCTCTGTATCTGAAGATTTCCACCTGGAAATCTTATCCTTCAGATGTCATCATTCCTTTTCTTATTCCTTTTAAGGTCTTTAGTAAATATTTTTTCTACCTTAGAACTTATCACTATCCAACATATTATGATTCTTATTTACTTAATTGTGCATCTCCTCCACTAGAATGCAAGCTATAGGATTACATGGATTCTTGTTTTGCTCATTGTTGTACTCCTATTACCTGGAACAGTGCCACATACTTGATAAGTACTTATAATCATTTGATGAATGGATGAATTAATAATGAAAAATGTAGAGAGGCAATTGTGAACATAACTAAATGAACAGAAAGTCTAACGGGGTTGTTGGTCTTTTCTAACTATGTAGGAAAGAATCCCTTAGAAGAAATGGAGTAGCCATCATGGTCAACAAAAGAGGCCAAAATGCAGTACTTGGATCCAATCTCAAAAACAGCAGAATGATCTCTGTTCGTTTCCAAGGCAAACCATTCAATATCATGGTGATCCAAGCCTACGCCCCAACCAGTAACGCTGAAAAAGCTGAAGTTGAACGGTTCTATGAAGACCTAGAAGACTTCTTAGAACTAACACCCAAAAAAGATGTCGTTTTCATTATTGGGGACTGGAATGCAAAAGTAGGAAGTCAAGAAACACCTGGAGTAATAGGCAAATCTGGCCTTGGAATACAGAATGAAGCAGGGCAAAGACTAATAGAGTTTTGCCAAGAAAATGCACTGGTCATAGCAAACACCCTCTTCCAACAACACAAGAGAAGACTCTACACATGGAAATCACCAGATGGTCAACACCAAAGTCAGATTGATTATATTCTTTGCAGCCAAAGATGGAGAAGCTCTATACAGACAACAAAAACAAAACCAGGAACTGACTGTGGCTTAGATCATGAACTCCTTATTGTCAAATTTAGACTGAATTTGAAGAAAGTAGGGAAAACCACTAGACTATTCAGGTATGACCTAAATCAAATCCCTTATGATTATACAGTGGAAGTGAGAAATAGATTTAAGGGACTAGATCTGATAGATAGAGTGCCTGATGAACTATGGACAGAGGTTCGTGACATTGTACAGGAGACAGAGATCAAGACCAGCCCCATGGAAAAAAAAATGCAAAAAAAGCAAAATGGCTGTCTGAGGAGGGCTTATAAATAGCTGTGAAAAGAAGACAAGGGAAAAGCAAAGGAGAAAAGGAAAGATATTCCCATCTGAATGCAGAGTTCCAAAGAATAGCAAGGAGAGATAAGAAAGCCTTCCTTAGTGAACAATGCAAAGAAATAGAGGAAAACAACAGAATGGAAAAGGCTAGAGACCTCTTCAAGAAAATTAGAGATACCAAGGGAACATTTCATGCAAAGATGGGCTCAATAAAGAAATTGTATGGACCTAAAAGAAGCAGAAGATATTAAGAAGAGGTGGCAAGAATACACAGAAGAACTGTACAAAAAAGATATTCACGATAAAGATAACCACAATGGTATGATCACTCACCTAGAGTCAGACATCCTGGAATATGAAGTCAAGTGGGCCTTAGAAAGCATCATTATGAACAAAACTAGTGGAGATGATGGAATTCCAGTTGAGCTATTTCAAATCCTGAAAGATGATGCTGAGAATGTGCTGCACTCAATATGCCAGCAAATTTGGAAAACTCAGCAGTGGCCACAGGACTGGAAAAGGTCAGTTTTCATTCCAATTTCAAAGAAAGGCAATGCCAAAGAATGCTCAAACTACCGCACAATTGCACTCATCTCACATGCTAGCAAAGCAATGCTCAAAATTCTCCAAGCCAGGCTTCAGCAATACATGAACCATGAACTTCCAGATGTTCAAGCTGGTTTTAGAAAAGCCAGAGGAGCCAGAGATCAAATTGCCAACATCCGCTGGATCATGGAAAAAGCAAGAGAGTTCCAGGAAAACATCTACTTCTGCTTTATTGACTATACCAAAGCCTTTGACTGTGTGGATCACAATAAACTGTGGAAAATTCTGAAAGAGATGGGCATACCAGACCACCTGACCTGCCTCTTGAGAAACCTATACGCAGGTCAGGAAGCACAGTTAGAACTGGACATGGAACAACAGACTGGTTCCAAATAGGAAAAGGAGTACGTCAAGGCTGGATATTGTCACCCTGCTTATTTATCTTATATGCAGAGTACATCATGAGATATGCTGGGCTAGAGGAAGCACAAGCTGGAATCAAGATTGCCGGGAGAAATATCAATAACCTCAGATATGCAGATGACACCACCCTTATGGCAGAAAGTGAAGAAGAACTAAAAATCCTCTTGATGAAAGTGAAAGAGGAGAGTGAAAAAGTTGGCCTAAAGCTCAACATTCAGAAAACGAAGATCATGGCATCTAGTCCCATCACTTCATGGGAAATAGATGGGGAAACAGTGGAAACAGTGTCAGACTTTATTTTTTGGGGCTCCAAAAAATAAATCACGGCACATGGTGATTACAGCCATGAAATTAAAAGACAATTACTCCTTGGAAGGAAAGTTATGACCAACCTAGATAGTATATTCAAAAGCAGAGATATACTTTGCCAACAAAGGTCCGTCTAGTCAAGGCTATGGTTTTTCCAGTGGTCATGTAGGGATGTGAGAGTTGGACTGTGAAGAAAGCTGAGCACTGAAGAATTGATGCTTTTGAACTGTGGTGTTGGAGAAGACTCTTAGGAGTCCCTTGGACTGCAAGGAGATCCAACCAGTCCATTCTAAAAAAGATCAGTCCTGGGTGTTCACTGCAAGGACTGATGCTGAGGCTGAAACTCCAATACTTTGGCCACCTCATGCAAACAGTTGACTGATTGGAAAAGACCCTGATGCTGGGCGGGACTAGGGGCAGGAGGAGAAGGAGACGACAGAGGATGAGATGGCTGGATGGCATCACTGACTCGATGCACATGAGTTTGGGTGAGCTCCAGGAGTTGGTGATGGACAGGGAGGCCTGGAGTGCTGCAATTCATGGGATCACAAAGAGTCGGACACAACTGAGCAACTGAACTGAACTGAACTGAACTATGTGTATAGTATTTAGTATCTTAGAGAGATAAAATCATTTTTCATGAAGTTGAACAAAATACGAAGAAACAAAGAGATCTGGAAAAGATCTATTGAAAATAAGAAATATGACTGCTATAATTTTTAAATCAATGAAGACAAAGAAAGCAAAAGTGGGAAAATTTCATAGATCTTAGAACAAAAATGAAAAAAAAAAAATGGAGTGAAAAGAAAAAAGGAGATCCAGTTACAGAATGGGATGGTGGGGTACAAGGAGAGAAAGTTACTAAGAAATTTTTTTTTATATATCTCTCAGTTGAAGGAGAGTCTTTAAATTGAAAGTACTCATCAAATACAAAGTCAGTGTAAGGACAGAAGACCCACAGCTTATACATTATTATATAATTTCTGAAACAAAAAGGATAAGAAGAAAAGCATACGATTTTGAAGAAAGAAAAATTTGTAAAGAAAAGAGTAAGAAGCAGACTTATCTGCCACCAAAATAAATCAATGCTTAGACCTTTAAATCTTTTCCTAAGATATAAAGCCATAGAGATAAGTTTGATACCCCATATTTCCCTTTTCCAATTCCAACATCCATGGTCCTAAAGGAAAATTATTTTTGATATTTCTATAGATATTTCTATATCTAGCTGAGTTATTAACCAAACAAGAGGGCAACATAAAGTCACTTTGAAACAGGCACTCAGAAATTTTACTTCTCAGGTACCTTTTCTGAGGTAATTACCTAACAATGTTCTCCAACAAAACAAGTATGCAAATTCTGTAAACAAAAAGAAAATGCAGAATTAACCTAGGAATAAAGAAACCCCAAGATCTTGAGCTATTACTAGCTCAAGAAATTGATTAAACCATATACTCCAAGAAAAATGACTCCAAAGAAGAATGGAATATATTCCAAGCAATAAATACAAGGGCTAAGGAAATGGATGAGTGGTATAAGCATTCTAAAATTGAAATTATGGGTAAGGAAATATGATTAGAAAGCACCAATGATCTCTACATTGAAAACTATTTTATATAGAACAATTAAAAACAAAATTGGTTAAAAGGGACCTTAGAAAAATGGGATTTTAGAAAAACTTATTTATATATTCCATTTGATTAAAAATGTAATATGATATACGGCTTCCCTGCTGTGTCAGATGGTAAAGAATCCACCTGCAATGCAGGAGACTCAAGTTCAATCTCTAGGTTGGGAAGATCCTCTAGAGAAGAGAATGGCTACCCACTTCAGGATTTTTGCCTGGAGAATTCCATGGACAGAGGAAGCCTGCAGGCTACAGTCTATGGGGTCACAGAGTTGGACACATTTAAAAAAATAACATGACATAAAATAAGAATAAATGTGAGGATTACTAACACTGGCAAATAAAAGTATGATGAGGAAGGATATTTACATAGGATCTGCTCACAAATTCCTTATTAGTTGCCAAAAAGAAATGGAAACTTCAGTTATAAACCTGGTAGACCACCCCTAAATCAAGAAATCAAAATGAATCAACACCACACAGTTTCAACAGGAAGCTAAAAGTAAAACAGGTGCTAAAAGTGAAAGTGAAAGTTGCTCAGTTAGGTCCAACTATTTAAGACCCCTACAGTCCATGGAATTCTCCAGGGCAGAATACTGGAGTGGGTATCCTTTCCCTTCTCCAGGGGATCTTTGGAACCTAGGGGTCAAACCCAGGTCTCCCGCACTGCAGGTGGATTATTTACCAGCTGAGCTACAAGGGAAGCCCAAAACAGGTGCTAATGAATAGGAAAAAAAAGAGAACAAGAGACACAGAAGTTTCAATGAGGATGAAAAATAGATGAGTGACACTGTTAGGGGAAGCACATTGATTGAAACCACCCACCCTGGCCAGGCACCATAGTAACCATTTGCATGAGTTGTTTTATGACAGGAGATCCTGATAAGGAACAGGGAACTAATAAGCCGTCACCAACCAGAAGAGTTCTGGAAAGGTCTAAAGGAGACACTGCGTGTCCGTCCACTTCCCAGAATCCCTCTCGCTAGCATCCATCTTGGCTGAGCGATGCGTGCGCCACCAGGAAAGACTCTGAATTAGAATGATTGGCCAAAGACCACCAGGAAACTAATCCCATCACCATAAAACCCAAGACTGCGAGCCACACAGCAGAGCAGTTCTCCTGGATTTCCTTACCCTACAGTTCTCCTGGGTTTCCTTACCCTACTGCTCTCCACCCAGGTGCCCTTTCCCAATAAAATCTCTTGCTTTGTCAGCCCATGTGTCTCCTTGGACAATTCATTTCCGAGCATTAGACAAGAGGCCAGTTTCAGGCCCTGGAAGGGGTCCACCTTCCTTGCAACAACACTCTGCTATTCCCTTACGTACGGATTCCATTTATAATCTTCTTCTCACCTTTGCCTGATCAACGTCTTTCACCATTCCATCAGTAGTCACTTATATCAGCAATTCTCAAATTATTTGTTTCCAGAATAAAATTCTTTTCTAGATTTCAAAGCTATATTTTCCAAAAGCCAACTAGAATCTTTAACCTTTATTTCTTCAGATTCTTCACATTCACTATATCAAAATCACTATCTTCATCTTCCTTTAAACGCCAGCATTCCACTACCATGAGTTTTCTCTATTAGTAAAATTCATATACAGCCTCATCCAAAAGTGAAATCTCAATCATCATCAATTACTTTCTCTCCTCCATTTCACATCCAGTTCAATGATTTTTTAAATATCATTAAATATCCATTATTTACTATATGCTAGGGAAGAAAAATCAATAAGACACAAATCCTATAAATTTTCTCACCAAAATGAGGTTCAAATTTATCCATCTGCTCCATTCCCAGTGCCATAGTCGGTATAGACTTTCATTATCTCCTATAAGATCTAACTCATCTTCATATCTCCAATCACTCCTCTTCCCTCAGCTTCACAATGGAATTAGCTTTTTTTCTAAATCTCAGATCTGTTCATTTGACCAGCGTGTTAAAATTATCAATGGCATAATTAATGCCAAATTTAAAGAGCTTGGTTAATGACTAGGAACAGTATTTTTCTATCATACTTAACAGCAAATGTCATAAGTTTAAAAATAGTTATTTTGGATAATTTATTCAAAAAGAGGAATCTCTTTTGTATATAAAGTTTAAAACTGCTTAGAGACAAAGAAACTAGTGATGAATATATTCAATATGTCTATATTATAGGAATTAACCCAAATATTAAAATCTAAGTAATCATTTTGACTTATTAACATTACAGAAAATTGACATTTGAGCAAATTCTTATATATACCCATGGCAAAAATTTTTCTCAACTACATGGTTCTTAATACTTCTTTGAAATTTAGAATCTATCTAAACTCAACTCCATATACTTTTTTATAGTGAAATAAGATTGACGATATGGATGTGATAGAGTAAGGAAGAAAAACAGTTTCTGAAAATGTGAGTTGAGCATCAAAATGTCTGTACTCTTTTAAACCAATAAAGCTTTAATAGAACATCTACACTGGCATGAAAAGCAGCAGATGAAATGTGAAATACAGGAGGTAGAAATGAAGAATGTGCTTTGTTCTACAACCATTACTATGTGCAGCCTTGAACTGTGTATTTACCATTAGACTAGAATGGACTCAAATGCCCAGCATAGAACCTATACTCTTGAAATCCAGTTTCAGGGTAAAATAAGATTTATTATCAATTATCAGATAAATGTAGGAAAAAAAATATTTTCTAAAGAGACATTGATTGATATATAAGATTTTGCTTCAAGGACTTATAAACCTAAATAGGTCATGAGTAATTTTAAGTTATGTTGATTACCAGAGAAAGACACGAAAGAACTTTAAGAGGTAATCAGTGTCATGGTTTCCTGCATAATACAAACACATACATACACACAATACCCTTAAGTTCCTCATCAAAGACTGAGTTTTGTCTATGCATTAAGCATATAGTATTTGATCAGAAAAATTTAACTCTAAAAGGAAAGGAGAGGTTTCATTCACTCCTCTACTAATAATACAGGGTTTTAAAAATTGTTCCTACTTTGAAAGTTCAATGCAAACATTATGAAAAAGATTATCAAAAGCAAAGGCAATAGAAATAACAAAAATTTTAGAATGTTTCCTTCCCTAGATAAACCATATAAATATATGTGTGTATATTATTAACCTGAGAAAAGACATTTATATTGTGAATTTATTTCCCCATCAGAAATTTAAAATTATAACATCTACTTACCAACCCAACACAATTGCTTAAAGCCACTTTAGTTGTACTACGTTGATCTTGCAAGTATCCTGTGTAATGACAGTTGTCTAAAAAATCATGCTTCCACTGGGGTCCATCTTTTCCCCAATATTCTACTGTAAAATGTTTGGACACAAAATCTGTGTTGAGAGTCAAGTTTAGGTGAAAGTGCTTGCCATAGGCTGAAAGTTTAAAAAATAACTTAGATACTGCCTGCTGTGGATCGATAGGGTCCATACTTCGTCTTCTCCTGGAGTGTTTATCATTTTTCACAGTAAAGCTGAGAAAAGCTCCATTTTGATCAACTCTTATTGGAATAGTTAGCTGGTAGTGTTCTAGATAAGTCAGGAATTCCTCTTTTGTAATCACAAGGCAGAAAATCCAGAAAAAACACATGGAAGAAAAGAAAATTTAACAGATCAAAGAAGTAGCAGTATAAGCAACTATATTCCTTAAAACTATGCATTATTATATACAAAGTATGGGAAAACATGTTATATTAAGCAAAAATGAAAGAGCAAAAGTTTAAAATCTCAAGATGAATTAAGTTCCAAATATTCCATTCCTTTAAAAAGTATTTTAAAGTTTTTTGAAAGGCTTTTTTAAAATTTAATTTTGAAAACATGAATTCTAAGAGCTAAATTTTATAGCACATAAGAATATTGGTAAAAATACACATACGTAAAACAACAGAATTTCATTCAGATAAAATGTTGTGAAAGTTACCCAACAGAGTTTACACAGAATCTCTACAGCCTTGTTGAACTTTTTGTTTTTTAATTATCAGTTACAATGTAAAATTACAGCAACCACTTTGGAAAACAGCCTAGCAGTTCCTCAAAAAGTTAAACATAGAACTACCATCTGACCCAGCAATTTCACTCTCAGGTATTTTTACAAGAGAAATGAAAACATAAATCCACACAAAAACTTGCACAAAAATGTTCATAGCAGCATTATTCATAATAACTAAAAGGGGTAAATAACCCAAATGTCCATCAACTGATAAATGAATGAATGGATGAATAATATGTGATATATTCATGCAACAAATGATTGTACAATAAAAAGGAATACTGAAACATGTTATGACATGAATGAATCTTCATAACAGCCTTCCTAATCAAAGTTCCTTATCTAATACTATAAAAACACTATGCTAAATGAAAAGAACCAGTCACATAGACTAGGCAAAACTCTATAGACAAAAATAGACCAGAGGTTGCCTAGGACTGGGGATAAGGTGGTTTGGAGGGAAGTGGGGAGTGACCATTAATGAGTTCAGAGTTTCTTTTGGGGTTGATAAAATGTTCTAAATTTGATTGTGATGATGGTTGTACAACTCTGTGAGTAACTGTAAACCAATGAATTGTATATTTTAAATGGGTGATTATATGGTATGTATATTACAGTACAGTTGTTTAAAAATTATCAGATCGATAAAAAATTCAGAAGACTATTAAATATATTTTCGTCACTTAGATGCATTAAATATTACCAATTTACCTTCTTAACCATATCTTCCTTTAGCTAAGTTTATCACTAAGGCAGAACCAAATGTCTGCACACTGCTTCACTGTCTAAATATGAAGTTTACCCACAAATATAAACTCCCATGAAACCATGACCAAATGGAAAAAAAATTTTAAATAATACTTATTTCAATTATAAATAACAGTTTATATTAAATGCTATGGCTTTGTTGATTTGAGAGCCACATTTTGTACATATGGACTTCTTAGATATATACATCAATCCATAATGGTCCTGAAAATCTGGCTTATCAGAACAACAAAAAAAGATCTGTTACTATACATTCATGGGAGCAGAATTCAAAAAGGTATGCTTTCAATAACTCTTTAAGAATTGGACTGGTCTGTGGAAAACAAAATGATCTTCATTCCTAGGACCTCTGGTAACATCTTTTCTATGATAAAAAGTTCAATTTTATGGACTAAAATTATGGGCTTCCCTTGTGTTTTAGTTGGTAAAGAATCCACCTGCAATGTGGGAGACCTGGCTTTGATCCCTGGGTTGGGAAGATCCCCTGGAGAAGGGAAAGGCTACCCACTCCAGTATCCTAGCCTAGAGAATTCCGTGGACTGTATACTTCATGGGGTCGCAAAGAGTCAGACATGACTGAGCAACTTTCACACGTGGATTAGAACTTGACAAGTTGAACTTCTAATTCTTTTATCTAGCTTCTAGTCCTTAGATCAGAATTCTTAAGTTTGGAAACACATTTTTATATTAAGGGTCCACAAGGATCTTACGTCAGAATTTGTCTGGTTTCTTATTCTTCTATAGCAATAACCTCTGGATTCCTTTTGAGCATGATCTTTCCTGTAAACCCTGACAATGAGTATATTAGTAAAGTTAAGAATGAGAAGAAGAGGCCAGGGTCTTCTGAGGAAGACCAGTCAACTCTAAAATGCACTAGATGTTAAATACTAGTAGGACAAGTTAAAAGTCTATTATAGTCATTAACATTTATGAAACTAGCACTGAATTGACACACTAGGTCTCTGCTCCTACCATTATACATATGAAAGAAAATGTTCGTTCAACTAAATATTCAGAATCTTTCATTGCAAGATTAATAGCAATATTTTTTTGTCAGTTTCGAAAGCAGGAATCCTACCTTGAGAACTGTATGAAAGCCTGTAGTCACTATGAAATTCCGATGAAGCCATGACGAGGCTCAAAATCCAGGTAAACGTCTTCCACAAAATTTCCATAATTTAGAAAACTGGATGATTTTTTAGAGGGCTACCTATGTTCTAGAGAGTCAATACCATACCAAAATCGAAGCATAACAATTTTATTTCTTTATAACTTCTTGCAGATTAGTTATTAGATGTTCCACTATTTAGCAGGTATTTTTTCCCAACATCTGGTACTTTCTTCTATATTTGGATTCATTTTCTCAATCCAAAATGAAAATAATAATGATGGAAATTTTCATAAGCAGAGTATTAGGCTGAATAGTCACTAAAAGTATGGCTATTTTTTAACCTAGAAAAAAAAAATTAAGTTAATTGAAAAACATTCTGAATGGACAGATCTATATTGCAGAATGCTTGCCAAAGGACATATACTACAAAATTACATAACTATTCAGACCATTGTTGTCCTTCATAGTGTAAATAAACATTCACGAGACTAAGTACCGAATTGGAAACCTAAATGTTTAGAAGGATAATACCAAAGCTACTTGATAATCAAAGAAGGAACCTAAGGAGGATCATAAAAATTCTCTTCTTAAAACTTTGAAAATAACAATGTATGGGTATATAGTGACTAATCTTTCAATAAAAACCAGGCTGACTTCACAAAGTTCATTTTATGAACAGTACTGATAAACAGTATGTGACTGTATTCCTTAACATTTAGTACACCTCTATCTAGAGTTTGATTTGTTACCTATCATTTTTTTCTTAGAGAGTAGATCTACAAATACACAGTGGTATTAAGCAACTATTTGTGAAAACTCAGACAGTAGCATAAATTAAACTTCTGAAAAGCTGAACCATATTTACTGTAACCCTTGACTCTATCTGGAAATCTTTTGACTCATAAAGCAACACATATGAAACAATTTATCTAGAATATAACTATAAAGAAAAGTAATTCATTTTCTGAAAAGAATTTTTTAAAATTCAGTTCAGGTAACACAACAGATTTCATGTCCTATCTCATGTACTTTTCTTCTGACTTACAATTTCACTCAGAAGCCATGATTTCATATTTTATACAGAACACTGGCATATTTGGCTACCTGATTTTCCAGAATAAGGAAACAAAAAAAAGGACTAAAAGGTAGCTCAGAAAAGGCAACAAAAGTTAACCAAAAAAAGAGGAAAAACCAAAAAGTAGCTTTAGAAACCGAAAGCAATACATTGAAGGTAGAGACAAACGGTCCTTACATAGCTTAATAGTTCATATTGTGTATATGACTGTGTTATAGCTAAATATCTGATATTCAAAAGCTTAACTGTAAAACTAAGTTATTTGGAATACTTCATTCCCTATAGTGCTAGAAATATTGGTTATTACAATGTATAAAAAAACCCACAATCGTTTCAAGTTTCTTAAGTCTGTGTCTACAAATTATTAAATTGATAAACCTTGAAAAACTAATTCAACCAATCAACAACTGTTGTCTCAGATGCTATAACAACATGGAGATAAGAAAAGATTAAGACACAATCTTTGCCCTTTAGGCAATCATAATCTAAGGAAAAAGAAAAAACTCAAGACAGACTGACATACGCCATAATAAACTTACAAAAGTATTTATAAGAGATCAGATGAAGGGAATGACTTCTGAATCAAAGAAAGATAGTGAAGAAAAGGTTATGAAAAAAAATAACATTTGAGATACACCCTGGAAGATGAACAGAATTTGACAAGTCAAGTTTCTGGGGGCAATCATTACAAATTAAAGAAACAGATTGCACAAAGTACAGATGGCAAGTAAAAATGGAAAATATTAGTAATGATATTAAGTTTTGTTCCTATGCAGAAGACAGGTAATATCTAGAAAGGTAGTTTAAGGTCAGGTCTAAAAACAAAGAGAACTTTAAATATATGTTACTCCTTTTAATATTCATTACAATCTTATAAAGTAGGTATTATTGCTGTGTGTGAGGAATGGCCCCAGAGATCCTGCCTCCTAATACCCAAGGCATTCTGTAACCTCCTTCCTTGGAGTAATTTGATCCTAACTAATATAATACCTCAATGGTGAAAGGATGTCACTTCCATGATTAGATTACAAAAGATTCTGACTTCCATCTTAGCGGTAGACTCCCTTACTGGACTTTGACGAAACAAGCTGCCATATGGATAGGCTCACATGGCAAGGAACTGAGAGCAGCCTTCAGATAACCACTAGCTAGGAAATGCAGCCCTCAATTCTATAGCTTGCAAGGAACTAAGCCTTGAATATGTGAGCTTATAAGCATATCCCTCCCCACTCAAGTTTTCTGTGGTTCCCTTAGTCCTTGCCAACATTTTAACTATAGCCTCTTGAGAGACTCTGAAGCACAAGACAGAGTAAGCCATGCCCAGGCTCCTGACTCACAGATACTGTTAATAAATGTGTGTTCTTTAAAGTCTAAATTTTTTATATTATATCACATTTCCATTTTAAATTACTCTAACTTAAATATTCAATAGTAATTGCATATGACCAGTATCAAACTAAATATTCATAAATGATGATAATTAATGTGAAATTTTAAGCAACTTGATACACAATAACTTTTATCTCAAAATTTCTTCTACAGTGATTTAGGCAAAACAACAGGCACTATATATTCTTTCCCAGGCAAAAATCTATAAAGAGATTAAATCACACTATTATTCAATAACAGCACAACTGACTCTTGAATTACCTGTGAGTGGGCAGTACCCAGTTTCTGCAAAAATGTGAATTATAAACTACAGGTAACCCTCTACGTATGCAGCTTCTCCATAATAGATTCAACTAATAAAGGATAGTGTAGTACTATAGTATTATTATATAATGTATAATATATAATAATACATAATATAAATTAATATATATATAAATATATAATATAATACTATAGTATTATTACTGAAAAAAAAATTCTTGTATATATGGACTTGCAGCTCCAATCTGTGCTGTACAAGGTCAACAGTAAAAAAAAAATCCAGTTATCTTGATTCCCAGCCTATTTATGTACAGTCTCCAACTGCTTACCTGTTGCTTCATGAGCATTTACTCTTCGTTGTTGTTTTATCAGATTACTTGAGTGCTGGGCATAAAAATATCTGACATTAAGTGTGTCCCTCATATACTTTAATCTTCCTTTAAAGAGGAATATATAATAAACATATTTGAGTGAATTTCTAGTAAGTGATGATAGATTTGTAGTGAATCATATTTATCCTTTTTTTCCTATTTTCCTAGGCTCTAAAACTGACAAACTTATAATGAGCCACATTTAGGAAACAACTGTTTTCTCCTCTTGAGAAATTTCCTGCTCTTCACAGTTTTTTAACCTCTAATTTTACCATTACTACCACTTTCTTGTAAGTGCCCAAGTTAAATAAGCAAGTATAACATCCAGAGAAAAAGTAGTATGAAGCACCTGGCCAAAAGTACACTAACATTTGATTTAAGAACTTGTAGTAAAAAAAGAACATTGATGCATAATAGAAAGAGCAGAAGTTTTGAAGATAAACAAACCAGTGTGATAGTCCTGGTTCTACCACTGACTACAGTATCTGGCACATAGGCACTCAATAAATTTCAGTCTCTTTCTCCATTCTCATTCCTTCCTCCCCTCCTCACATTTTTCAAGCTTCTAGTGCCAGTAAAGAAATTTAATAATAAGTAAATAAGTGGGCTCAAGTTCAATTAAAGTCAACAACAACTAATATATCTAACCACTCTTAGTCACCTATACAATAAAAATGAACAGCTGAACTTACTTTCTGACACCTACTGGAGAATTTAATCTGGACATTATAAGCAAATATGTATAGGTACTAACTTCTCCAGAAATAGTTTCCAAAATTCAGATTAATATTAAAATAGTACATAATTATCCAAAAAGCATAATGTCCTTACATTGGACAGCAGAAGCATTATGCTGTGGAATATACAAGAGGTTTTGAATCCTGTTTTGACTGCAAGTTACTTAACTCTAATAGATGTTTCCTCATCTATAAAAACATGATTATGATATCTATCTTACAAAGATTTGCTGAGAGATTAGATTATACATGACGTAAAGTGTCCACATGCTTCACTTTAATAGTTAAATAAATATTAGTCCCTTTCTCCTCAATATCTGACTCATCATTTTTCAAAGGCCTTCCTTCAAGGAGTTTCATGTATCTCCGTCCCTTAAGAATGTGGAACAGTTGGATATGATGATGGAATCAACTAGGTCATATTATCTATTAGAGTGAACAGTAAAGAATTTAGGTCATGATAACTGGACTGACAACTACTTTAAATCTGAAAACAGAATCAAAACTTCCATTTTACATTGATTTTACACAGACTTTTTCCCCTAAGAAAAATGCACCAATCAGTAGAGTTAAGGGATCATTTACCTGCTTCCATCGATCAAAGCGACACTAAGTAGAAATAATTTTAAAAAACTTAAACTTTACTGATTTCCTCAGTAGTCCACCCAAGCTGAAGGGTACTTGTCTTTTTCCTCTATCATCTGTACTTTCAACTCAAATGATCTAAGAGTAGCCAAGGTAATAATTTCCTCTCAAGAACTATCATTATGGAGCTAAGGAACACATATAACATCCTTCTTGACTTCCTTCATTCATCTTAATTCTGATTATTTTTTTAAAGCTGATTTTGTCTTCACTGAGGAAGCAATAATACCACACTTCCTTCAGGTACTTCAATTTTTATATGTGAAAATTAACTTCTCATTTCATTTTCCAATTATTCATTCAACAAGTATTTAGCTACCCTGGTGACTCAATTAGTAAAGAATCCACCTGCAATGCAGGAGACACGGATTTGATCCCTGGGTCGGGATGATCCCTGGCGAAGGAAATGGAGACCCACTCCAGCATTCTTGCCTGGGAAATCCCATGGACAGAGGAGCCTGGCGGGCTGCAGTCCATGGGGTCGCAAGAGTCAGATACAACTTAGCAATAAAACCACCACCATTATATGCTAAGGCTTGAAATACAAAAGTTTACAGTGACACTGCTTTCCAAGGAAAGGTGTAGTTAAGGAGACTTAAAACTTACCAAACAAGAAAAGCAAACAAGCCAAAAGCAAAAATACACAATATTATTCTATAAAAAGCAAGCCCCAAATTACATATAGCGCCCAACTGTTTATTCCAGATGGCAAGTTAAATATGTTATCTGTATTATAACTTCTCTCCTAAAAAACAGAAACACCTTTTTCTCTTGACATTAGCTCAAAATGTTGATAATTCTTTGGTAGAACCAAGAGAGCTATCCACTTCTTCCACCTTTTACTCTTCTCCCCAGAAATGTTCCAGAGAATGTGCTATCAATTCTCTTAATATGTTAGCTCTTTATTCTCTCACAAAAGTCACACACAGCATAAGATTGGCATAGAGGACCATCCCAAAGCACCAGCAGCTACTAATGGTTGCTAAGGAAATGAAGAGGAAGTAGTAAGAATAGACAAGAATAAGAATTAATCTTACATGCAATGGCTCAGACATGAAAAGTATTGAAGTATTTCAAGTCTTGAGGTTAGAGAGTTTTGCCCTTGAGAATCACAAAAATACTAATACCACAACACAGATTTCATTTGCTGCCATTTGTAAAAAATTGAATGATTTGTTTGAAATCAGCTTTTTTGCCTCTATAGCTATTCTTCAAAAATCTAAAATACCAATGATCACATATAAACACTAAATTAATATAAACTGGAACTGCAGCTACCACTTTGGTGAAACACAGGAAAACAATTATCTCCAAAATTAATTTTCTCAATTTCCTTTCAACTACACCAGTCTTATGTTACATTTATTTTCCTGTCATGAATTTTGAGAGCTGCCATTCACACATCTAAGTTTCAGTCTAATCAACATAACCTAAAAAAGGAAAGAAAAAAATTGTCCAAGAAATTTGAACATAAAAGAGTAGGTTGAAAATCACACTCCAGTGTGTTTTTAAAAGTTCCAAGCAATAGTTCAGTTTCCCCTTTCCTCCGTCATTCTGCATACTCTCGCCTCCCCCCAACCCCCCCACCCCCACCCCTCTTCACCCAGACAGAGGGTAACAGTCTGAGCTGCCCTGGTTGAGTTGATCCTAAAGTTAACATTCAGCAGCCCATTTCCAGACAGCAGCGCTAAATCTATTTGGATAAAACGCGTGTGACCCAGACAGTTGGCATTTGGCCCAAACGCGTTGCACCGGCAGCTCAAATAAAAACAAGAGTAAGAAACTCACTCTCTTGTTCCCTCTCAGTGCGCTTTCTCACTCTCTCCCTCTCTTTGCTTCCACTACAACAAGGAAAGAAATTACCAAAGACAGGAATTATAGTAAACATTATCTAAAGGCAGCTTTCCAATAACCCCTGAAGCACAATCCCCTCTCCAGTCTCTGAACTTTGATCCCATATACCATATACACGGACATATCCTGATATTCAAGGCTCCAGAGGGTTATGAGCCTACCATGTCCCAAGTGGCCAAAAGTAAATCAAAAACACACGTTTCCATCTCTTTGATTAGCCTATTAAGAGCTTAACATATCTAGAGCATCGGGACTATAGCTAGCACATTAATTCTGCCCTCTGAGCCCAGGCACAAAATATGCACTTGTCTGACTACTTAAGACACTGATTTGAAACTGTAAAATGCAGGTCTTTTTTTAAGAACTGAAAATCAGATTAAAATCACATCATTATTACTTTCCCAATTACTATTTGGTGATTAAAGACCACAAAAATCATAATCAAGTCATACTTCACAAAACATGTCTATTTGTATAATAAACATATATTTCTTTTTGCATCATAAAATATTTGCAAGACCCAGAATTCTCCAACCCCCGACTAGTCTGGAGTTAAAAGATTTCTATCTGTAAAATGAGTTCAGTCAAGCTCACTCATTGCCATTTAAAAAAAAAAAAAAAAAGAAGAAGAAGAAAAAGAAAAAAAAAACACACACAGAAAAAAGTTTTCTACGCGTTATTCGGAAGACAAGCAAAGCACAAGTTTTAATTAAAAAAAAAAAAACGGTTTCATTGAATATTGTGAACTCTTCCTTACCGTTTTCATCTTCAAATTCTGATAAAAAGTAAGTTTCAAACAATAGAGATTGCACTGGACGACTCACGTACTCCCTCTCCTCTTTTTTTTCTGCCCCCCTTTGCAAAGCCACAGCAGTGAGTTAGTTATTCTGCAGCCAGAATAAAACCCTATAGTCTGGCTAACCCGGGCTTTAGAGAACGGACTTTCCGATTTGGCAGAAAAAAAGATGCCTTCAATACATCCAGGCTATCATCCTGAGATGCTGCCTTTGCAAACCCCCTTTCTCTCCCGCACCCCCTCCCTTCAAAAAAAAAAAAAAAGGAAAGAAAAAAAAAAGAAAGGAAGGAAGAAAAAAAAAGACTTATTGGGGGTGGAAGTGGTGCCCTCTCTTCCTGGACAGCTTAGTGCCTTTGCTATGCAAATAACATGTGAAGAGCATCAAAAGGTATCAGGAGAAAAGAAGACAAGAAGAGCAGGAAGGGCAGCAAAGTTTTGTTGAAGTAGCCCTAGATCTCACTACCGGCCCCCAGCCAACTTGAATTGCAGCAGTAGAAAATTTTGGCAGCTTTTCCTCAGAGGCAGAGCACACTGACGTCAGTCTGCAGATGTGCCGGGCTGCGTCGGGTGCGCATGTGTCCTGGGTCGTCACGTGGAGGGGGAGGGGAGGTAGAGGTACAATCGGGGTAACCAACTACCAGCCATTCAGAAGGGTTTAGACAATGTCAACTTTTCCACCCTGTGAATGAGAGAAATTCTGGCCCTTCTAACCTCAATCCCCTTCCCCACTCTGCCTCGTTTCCTCCTCTTCCTCTAACCTCTTTTAGAAATTCTAGCTTGGTTTGTGATTAGTAGTTTCTTGGAAAAGGAAAGGGGGAGGGAGGATGAATGGCTTTAGGTGAACTAATGTCACTGTTAAGATCTCTGGTACCCTTCTTCGTGTATTTTTTTTAAAGTCCACGCAACAATGTTAAAAGTTTCACATAAACAGTGTCTCTGAGGAAACTATAGTAAACATCAATCAGTGGCAGATTTCAAGACTCGGTAGCTACAAGTGCACAAAATGCCTGTGTGTGAGCTTTTTCTCCCCCTTAATATACCTCAACAAGCAAAATTGCCAACAAAAGGGAAAGTAGACTAAAATAAACTAAGACCAGCACATTTTCCATCTGATTACTGACTTCAGGTTATGTGGGGCTTTAAAAGAAAAAAAAAAAAAAGTGGGGGAGGAGAGAGCGCGGGGGAAGAGAGAGAAACTTGCATTATTTCCAGATGAGGGTGAGACTGGATGGTGTTTTAAAGTGCAACCGGGGAAAGCTACAAGTATATATACATATATATATTTAAAACAGTATATTGAATGAAACTTCAATGACTGCCCCAAGGAAAATAAATCCCAAGTCAGACCCCAGAGTCGGGAGAGGGGGCAGATACCCTCCTGCTATCTCAAGATAAACAAACAAAACCTGAAAACTGGTTCTTCAAGTTTCCCAATCCAACCCCTCCCCCAACAACTCCATACACACCAGCTGCCTGTCCCCACTTTAAGGATAAAACAAGGCTACAACGTAGCACTTTCACTTTCATTTGTTGGGGAAAAGCCACTGGCATTAAACTGTGAGTGAAATGCCCAAATATGTTTTCCATGTCCTAAGAAAGCAAACAAAGTCTGGCACACAAATCGGAAACAGGAAAAAATGTGAAAATAGCTCAGGACAAATGTTGCCTTTCAGCAGTGTAATCTGCTGTATCATTTATCTGTCTCTACCGTTGAGAGGACGGTAGGGAGAGGTTTAAGAGTTTCCGAGGGGTGGGGAGTCGGGGGTGGGGGGGGTGGAGGCTGGGAATTGACGCCTCGAAATTCCAGTTCGCTGTTAATGCCAAGTCAATTTCCGATGGCCAGAACCAGAAAGGGGAATTGGACCGGAGGGAAGGGGATAGGGAGGAGGGCGTTTCTGAATACCAGCTCTTAAGTTTCAAGCTTCTGTTAACACTATTGCTCATTTGATTTTTTTTTTTTTTCTTCCTACACCGGAGGTAGTAGGTGTAATACTTCTGGTGAATACATGAATAGTTGGCTAAAGAAGGCATGAATCAGACTGAGAACATCCAAGAATACAGTTACTTCTATTCTTTTTTGAGGACTGAAAGGGGAAAGCATCTGTCCACAGTCAATAGTTTGCATCTTGACCTTAATCAGTTATATCTGGCTCAATTCCATTTAAAACGTAGAAACATAACCTGAGGTTGGAACTGACAGTTTTAAAGAAAAATGATTCATATGGAGATATAGATAGATAGATATTTACATTAAAATATACAAGTTGGCAGTCTATGGGGTCGCAAAGAGTTGGACATGACTGAGCGACTGAACTGAATTGAATACAAGTTGGCTAATCTCTTAGCAATAACTGTAAATACTAAAAATAAGAGTGGGTACAGAGCTGGCTTTGCATCAAACCACCTTTGAAATAGTAGTTGAAACTTATCCTTAATTTTTCAAAACCTGGTAGTAGACAGAGCTAGCAGAGAAAATTTAAAGTTAAGGTATGAGTAGTAATCATGTCTATAAGCTGACTGAAAAGTTTTTACACTCACCTAAAACAAACTGCCTTAGGAAACAGCAGTACTGTAAAGGAAAGGAGCTTATTCAATGAGAAGTGGACTTTGGCTAATTACTTATTCAAAGAGTGCCATCCTGCGTCTAAACAGAGTAATGAAAAATTTCCAAGAGATTCTCATCCTATCCTCCAAATGACTTAAGAAAAACAGCAAGAATAAGGGTAAAAACTTATCAGCATAAGAAATGATGAATTCTCAGTTTAACTCTGTGTGTGTGTGTACATTTTCAGTGTATGACAGAAATTTCAAACACATTCAAAAGCAGAAAAATAGTACAATGAATCCCAATGTATCCATTATCCAGTCTTAACAAGTATCAAATCATGTCCACTTTTCCTATTACTGGTTCTATCCCTCTAGATTACCTTAAAGCCAAACTCAGATAACATCTCATTTCATTCATTAAATATTTACTGTATTTCTAAAATATAAGGACTAAAAAAATAGCCACTACTACACTATTGACTTAAAACAACAATCCCTTAATTTCATTAAGTACTATAGATTTCCTCAATTGCAAATAAAGGCTTAAAAAACTTACTGGAATCAGATCTATACATTGCATTAGGTTGATCTCTTATGTCTCCTTTTTAAAGAACTTTGTAATGAAGTAGAATATTCATAAAGGTACATAAATATATCTTGATGAAAGTGTTATCCTAATATATTTTCACAAAAAGAAGCTACCCATGTAACCATGTAACTTTAATCTATTGGTTCCTCCTCATTTCTTATCAGGGTTCCCTGGTGACTAGGCTGGTAAAGAATTTGCCTGCAATGCAGGAGACCCAGGTTCAAATCCTGGATCAGGAAGATCCCCTGGAGAGTAGAATAGCTACAAACTCTAGTATTCTTGCCTGGAGAATCCCATGGACAGAGGAGGCTGGGAGTCTACAGCCCATAAGTCCCAAAGAGCTGGACGTGACTAAGCGCACATGCATTCCTTATGTTGCAATGTAAACACTGTATTAATATTTTACTATACAAACAACTTCAATTAGCATGGAAATGTTTTAGTGCACTACCCAGACATTATTTTTTAGTTGAATTATATGTAACAAATTTAAATCAAACCCTGAATGAATTTAAGTTGCAACAGAAATTCTTTAAAATGTTTATCATGAACAATCCTCTACTCTTAGACCCTAAGTTTTCGCTCCAGCTTTCTTTCTCTTTTCACTGTTTCATTTTAAAATGATAGACGAATTGGGGTAGGGGAGAGATGGAATGGGAGTTTGGCAAATGCAAACTATTATATGTACAATGGATAAACAACAAGGTCATACTACATAGAACAGGGAACTATATTCAATATTCTGTGATAAACCACAGTGGAAAGGAATATAAAAAGAGTATATACAAAGCACTCATTTCTCAGTGGGAGACATCTTGGCTTTAAAAAATAATAGTAAATAATTAATTAAAAAATTTTAGAAAGAAATAAAGATTATGAGCAAAGTGGAATTGATAGCAATCTCCCTACCTAAAAATATTTTTCCTGTAAGTTTTAAAAATATAATTAAATGTAAATGAATGGACACTTTCAGGAAATCAAAGATGAAATGAATGGAAATATGGGAGAGGAAGAAACTTGTATGTACACACATATATATATTTTCATGCACACGTGTTTATTTTTTCAGAGACTGAAAAACAAAGGTAGAAGAGATTGAGAATCAGAGAAGAGGGACCAAGGGAATTTTAAGGGTAATAAAAATTGTACAGTAGTTTATTAATATATTATTAGCATATAAATTAAATTTAATTTAGTTAAAAATCAAGCCATGTCTTATAGTTACAGTGTTTTCTTGTATTTTCAGAAAAAAATGAGATGAAGAATTCTGATTTTATGTTGGTTTGAAATTATTAAATTGAAGCAGGTGACTATCTCTAAAGATGATGAGTTTTAAATTTACCTCACAGATATTAAAACCAGAGTCCATACACTTTTTATATAAAACATTTTATTCTTTCAATAGGACTGGATTTAAATTTGACTTAGTTAAAATAAATATCTTCTAATCTTTGAAAGACTATTATAGGATTTCTTAGGTAATGTGCAAAAGCTCAAAGCATAAAGGAAAAGATTGGTAAGTTTAAACTTATTAATGAAAATTTTAAAAACATTTAAAAAAGCATAAACCAGAAAGCGGGAGAAAAATCGTAACAATATAAGGCTATGGTTTTTCCAGTGGTCATGTATGGATGTGAGAGTTGGACTGTGAAGAAAGCTGAGCACTGAAGAATTGATGCTTTTGAACTGTGGTGTTGGAGAAGACTCTTGAGAGTCCCTTGGACTGCAAGGAGATCCAACCCGTCCATTCTGAAGGAGATCAGCCCTGGGATTTCTTTGGAAGGAATGATGCTAAAGCTGAAACTCCAGTACTTTGGCCACCTCATGCGAAGAGTTGACTCATTGGAAAAGACTCTGATGCTTGGAGGGACTGTGGGCAGGAGGAGAAGGGGACGACAGAGGATGAGATGGCTGGATGGCATCACCGACTCGAAGGACATGAGTTTGAGTGAACTCCGGGAGTTGGTGATGAACAGGGAGGCCTGGCGTGCTGCGATTCATGGGGTTGCAAAGAGTCAGACACAACTGAGCGACTAAACTGAACTGAACTGAACTGAAGCATAATAAATATCAAGAATATTGAAAGAATTCTCACCAATCTATAAGGGACAGGTCAAAAGAACTTTTTTAATGGTATAAACAGAAAAGCAGCAGGAGAAAAAAACCTGAGGACCGATAAATGAGTAATGAAATGTTCTATCTTGCTAGCAATCATAGAAATGAAAATGTTTCTTTCATCAGAGTGGCAAAAATGTTACAATTTGATAATATCAAGTGTTTGGGAGGACTGGACAAACTGGACATGTAATATTTTGGGTTTTTTTTCTCTTTTTAAAAATTATTTATTATTTTTTAAAATGTTTTACTTTATACTGGAGTACAGTTGAGTAACAATGTCATGTTAGTTTCAGGTGATTCAGTTATACATGTACATGTATCTATTCTTTTTCAAGTTCTATTCCCATTCAGGTTATTACAGAATATTGAGCAGAGTTCCTAATGCTAAACAGTTCATCCTTGTTGGTTATCTATTTTAAATAGCAGTGTATTTATGTCAATTCCAAACTCCCAATCTATCCTGCCCCCTTATACTTCCCCCGTGATAAACATAACCCTTTACACTTCCCCCTTGATAAACATAAGTTCATTTTCTATGTCTGTGAGTCTTGTTTCTGTTTTATAAATAAGTTCATTTGCATCTCTTTTTTCAGATTCCACATATAAATGATACCGTATGCTATTTGCCTTCATCTATCTAACTTCACTTAGTATAATAATCTCCAAGTCCATCCATGTTACTACAAATGGCATTATTTCATTCTTTTTAATGGTTGAGTAGTATTCCATTGTATATATGTATTTATATATATATACACACACACACACACACGTTTTCTTTATCCATTCATCTGCCAATAGACATTTAGGTTGCTTCTGTGTCTTAAATATTGTAATTAGTGCTGCAATAAACAATGGGGTGTATGATCCCTTCTGAATTATAGTTTTCTTCAGATATATGCCCAGGAGTGGGACTGCAGGATGATATGGTAGCTCTATTTTTAGAGTTTTAAGGAACTGCCAGGCTATTCTCCATAGTGGCTGTACAAATTTACATTCTCACCAACAGTGTAGCAGGGTTCCCTTTTCTCAATACTCTCTAGCATTTATTATTTGTAGACTTTTTCATGATGGTCATTCTGACTGGTGTGAGGTGACATCTAATATATTGTTGATGGAAGTGTAAATTAAGTGCAAACACCACAAAGAGCAAATGTGGCAATATCTAATCCAGAAGATGTGCATTTTTGACCCAGCCATTTCATTTTTAAATACATAACTTTAAGAAATTCTTGCAGATGAGCATCTACATTAATAACTAAGGGAACATTATTTGTAGCAGTGAATAAATGGAAATAACCAAAATGGCTATCCATAGGGAAAAAAAGTTGTATTCTATTTCTACATTGGAGTATTATATAGCAGTTAAATGATGGACTAAATCCACACACATCAACATGGATAAATTATATAACATTTTGGAAGGAATGATGCTAAAGCTGAAACTCCAGTACTTTGGCCACCTCACGCAAAGAGTTGACTCATTGGAAAAGACTCTGATGCTAGGAGGGATTGGGGACAGGAGAAGGGGACGACAGAGGATGAGATGGCTGGATGGTATCACGGACTCGATGGACATGAGTCCGAGTGAACTCCGGGAGTTGGTGATGGACAGGGAGGCCTGGTGTGCTGCGATTCACGGGGTTGCAAAGAGTCTGACACAATTGAGCGACTGAACTGAAGTTGAAATACTGCAATAGGATACATTATAACTCAAACTGGGACAGGATGTAGATATATGACTATATGTATATAAAGCTTTAATTATAAATATTTTTAACACTAAATGTATATCTCAAACTTACCAAAGTACGCAGAGGAAGAACATAGTATCTCAGGGATCATACTTACCTAGGAGAGAAAGAGGATGGAATTAAGGATCACAAACTGAGCATCACCTACATCTATAAAATTCTGTTTGAAAAACAAAACAATTTGAATTATCACAAAATGTTAACAGCTACTAATTCAGGGTATTGAGTGTACATCGGTATGTATTCATTTTAATCTCTGTATACTTGAAAAAATTTGCAACTTTATAAAAAAGGAAAAAAGATTACAGTGATTTGTTGTTAGCATTTACCTGGCAATTTCAAAAACATTTTAAATTTGCAATCAGCAATATAATGATACATTATGGGTGAGCAAAGCTCACTAGAATTCATGTATTGTGTTTTACTTTATAATTTCGGTCTTTATATCCAAAACTTTTTACTACAGATAGTGACATAAAATAATTTCACTTTAACCTTTCTTTCTTTATTTAACTTATTGAGTATGAGATTTTTTTTAAAACTTGCTAAGAAAAGTGTGTGTATAACCGATTACTTTTAACTGTATTATACAAATATCTATCATTCAAAAAGGAGAAGAAAAAGTCAAAGAAAAAGGCCTTGATGCCAGGAAAGACTGGGGGCAAGAGAAGGGATGACAGAGGATGAGATGGTTGGATAGCATCACTGACTCAATGGACATGAGTTTGACCAAACTCTAGGAGATAGTGAAGGACAGGGAAGCCTGGTGTGCTGCAGTTCATGGGGTCGCAGAGTCCAACATGACTTAGCAACTGAACAACAGCAAAGACCCTGATATGCCAATAACAACTGCCTATTCTTCAGCACTGTGCAGACAGCAAAAGAGTATAAAAATAAAAGGCAAAGTTCTTCCCCTCAATCGAGTTACAGATGGACTGCAATAAGTTACATAATTTAATAAGTACTTTGGGCTTCAAACAAGAGAACTCAGTGCAGTCTAATGATTTTTTTGGACATACATGTAGACAAATTTTGTGGTCGATTTCTTAGTTCTCACTTAAACTCCAACAACATTCAATTCAGTTGATTTCTCCCAACTTCAGGAAATCCTAATGTTTGATGTGACTGTATTAGGAGGTGGGGCTTTGAGGAGATGCTTAGGTCATGAGGATAAAACACTCATAAATGGGATGAGTGTTCTTATAAAAGAAACCATATAGAGACCCCCCCCACAGCCTTTCTATTTTTGCAAATGAATAATTGCTGTTTTTGCCTTTGTAAACTATCTTTTCTCTTTAGTATCTTTGAAAATTCTTTCTCTTTGATATTTTACAGCTTTATTAAACTGTTTCACAGTGTTGCTTATCATGCACAGTATTCAGTGTACATTTTTCTGAGGCTTTCAGTTCTTCTGCAGAAAAGTTTCCAGCTATTATCTATTCAAATATTGCTTAACAATCATTTCTGCTATTCTTTCCAACAGGAAATTCTATGTTGAAGTGCCTCAATTTGTTCTTTTTTATCTGCTCTTCATATTTTTTTTTAATTTTTCTGGATGAATTCTTCAAATTATCTTTCAATTAAATAAATCAATCTGTAACTCTATCCAGTCAAGAGTTTATCCTACTTGTAGAATTTGTATTTAAGTCATTATATTTAATCATAATCGGACATACAATTAATTCCTATTTATAACCAAATGTTGTTTCATTTGTTCCTATTTTTGTATTACAATGTTGGGCCCTTTTTAAATGGAAAAAATTAATTTCTCCCAGCAACCTCAAAATACACATTTTAACGTCTTTGTCAGACTGTTTCATAAAATCACTTTCAGCAAGTTAAAGTTCCATCTGATGGTTTGGCTACATTGGTAGAATGACTTCTGTTTCAAAAAACAATAACAAAAAAATCTGCCTCAGAAGGAAAATGTATTTTCTTGTAAATCATGCTCCCTAGTACCACAGCTCTGTGGTCAATTACCTGGTTCAATAACATCAGGATTTGTTACTTTTTGAGATATTGCCATACTAAATATGCCAGATTCTCCCATGGCAGCTCTCCAAATGCTTACAAAATGGCTAAAGAGTCGTAGATGTTTCATGCAGATGTAATAACACCCACCAGGACATCACAAACCATTTCTTCATGTTTATTTTTTTAAATTAGTAAGAAAAATCTTTCTCCATTTCCTCAGTTCCCATATACTTCATTTTCCTTTGCCCATAGTTTCCACTATCATTAACATCTTATATTTGGTGTTATACTTGTTAAAACAGAAGGATTAATATTGATACATTATTAACTAAAGTCCATAGTTTACATCAGGTTTCATTTTTTGTATAGTGCTGGGTTTTAATAAATGCATAATGTTAAATATCCACCAATAGAAGAATAGTTTCACTGCCCTTAAAATCCTCTGTAATCCACCTATTCATCCCACCCCTTCTGCCCTGCTGCTGCTGCTAAGTCACTTCAGTCATGTCCAACTCCGTGTGACCCCATAGACGGCAGCCCACCAGGCTCCCCCGTTCCTGGGATTCTCCAGGCAAGAACACTGGAGTGGGTTGCCATTTCCTTCTCCAATGCAGGAAAGTGAAAAGTGAAAGTGAAGTCGCTCAGTCGTGTCTGACTCTTCACAACCCCATGGTCCGCAGCCTACCAGGCTCCTCTGTCCATGGGATTTTCCAGGCAAGAGTACTGGAGTGGGGTGCCATCGCCTTCTCCACCCACTACCAATCCCCTAAAACCACAATCATCTTTCAACTGTCTTCATATTTTTGCCTCTTCCAGAATATCATACAGCTGGAATCACAGTATGTAGGCTTTTCAGATTGCCTTCTTTCACTTAAGAATATGCATTTAAGTTTCCTTCATCCTTTCTTGTGGGTTGATCATTTCTTTTTATATCTGAATAATCCATTGTAATCCATTGTCCCATGATTTGTCCATTCAATTATTGAAGAACATCTGGATTGCTTTCAATTTTTGACAATCATGAAAAAGGCTGCTAAACTCATTGGTGTGCAAGGTTTTGTGTGAATGTAAGTTTTCAACTCATTTGGGTAAATACCAAGAGGCATAATTGGTGGATTGTATATTAAGAGTATGCTTAGTACATTTTTTTCCAAATGACTGTATTTTGCATTCCCACCAGCAATAAATGAGTTCCTGTTGCTCCACACTGTCAGCATTTGGTCATTCTAATGGGTATTTAGTGCTATCTCATTGTTTTTCAATTTGCATTTTCTTGATGACATACAATGTGAAAATCTTTTCATCTGCTTACTTGCTGTTTATCTTGTTTGGACAGGAGTCAGTTGAGACATTTTGCCCTCTTTTTAATTGGGATGTTTGCCCTTATTGTTGAGTTTACTGTATTTTGGTGAGTTCTATCTTTCATCTTTTTGATATATGTGTTCTGCAGACATTTTTTCCTGTTTTTTTTCAGTGTTTTTAACAGAAAAAGTTTCAATTTCACCAAACTCAAAGTCACACTAGATTTTCTATTATTTTCTAGAAGTTTTGTAGTTGTGCATTTTATATTTAGGTCTATGATTCATTTTGAGTTAATTTAAAGGTGTAACATCACTACGGCAGTGCCCAGTTTTCTTTCTTTGTATGTGCATGTACAGTTCTATCACCATTTGTTGAAAAAGACAGAGCTTTCTCCATTGGATTGCCTTTCCTCTTTGTCAAAGATTAGCTGATCATATTTGTATGGGTCTACTTCTGAGCTCTCTATTCTGTTCCAGTGATCCGTTATCTGATTTTGCACCAACTTTACAATATTGGTTACTACAGATTTACAATGAGTCTTAAGGTTGCCGTCAGTTCTTCCACATTGTTCTTCTTCATTATGGCAGATATTCTGTGTCTTTTGTCTTTCCATATAAATTTATTCAACTTCCAGTACAATGCTGAATAGCACTGGTGAGAGAACATATTCTTGCCTTGTTCCTGATCTTAGAGAAAAAGCATCTGGTTTCTCACCATTAAGCATGTTAGCTGTGTTTTCTATAATTTTTTTTTTTAAAGAATAAGTAATAATGTACAAGATTGTGGATGTTCTTTATCAAGCTAAGGAAGTTTCCATTTCTAGCTTGCTGAGAGCTTTCATCATGAATAGGTATTCAATTTTGTCATATAGCTTTTTAATAACCTATTGGTGTCATCATGATTTTTCTACTTTCTATTTTGAGAATATATGCGTTACATTAATTGATATTTGAATGTTGAACCAGTCTTGAATATTTGGAATAAATACCGCTTGGCTGGATGCATAACCCTTTTAATATACTGTTGAATTTGATTATTTTGTTGAGGATATTTGTGCCTGTGTTCATAAACGATATCTGTTTAAAAGTCTTTGGTTTTAGTGTTAGGATAATGTAACGTCTGGTTTTGGTATTAGGGTAATGCCAGCCTCATAGAAAGAATAAGCTTCTATTTTTTGGAACAGACTGTACTGAATTTTCATCATTTTCATCTCAAATATTTGATAGAATTCACCAGTGAAACCATTTGGGTCTGATGTTTTGTTTTGAAAGTTTAATAACTATTTTCAATTTCTTTAATACATAGGCTTATACAAAGTGGCAATTTTTCCTTGTGTGAATTTTAGTAGGCTGTGTCTTTCATAAAATTGGTCCAGTTCATCTAATTTATAACATTTAGGAGAACAGTTATTCATAGTACTCATTACCCTCTTAATGTTCCTGGGATCAATAGTGATGGCCCCTACATACAGGTTCTCAAAAACTGAAACATTTTCTCCAACATACTCAAAACCACACACACACAAAACAACAACAACAACAACAAAAAAAACCCTTCGAGGCCTGTAAGCTTAGATGGGGTACAAATCAAGACTAATTCTACTGTAATTTACTTTGTTTATGATTGAGATGAAAAGTGGGCAAAAAACTGTGCTATATAAGAAGGCTGGGTTAGCAAATTAAAAAGTAGGATGCAATCATCATAGTTTTCTTTAAAACTTTACACAAGCCCATGCACCCTAGAGCCCATGCTCAGCAAGAAGAGAAGCCACCACAACGAGAAGCCTGTGCACCGCAACTAGAGAGTAGCCCTCGCTTGCTGCAACTAGAGAAAAGCCCGCACAGCAATGAAGACTCAGTACAGCCAAAAGTAATAAATAAATTAAATTACATAAATGTGAAATCAAGACTTATCAAAAAATCATCAAATTGTTTACTGCTTTTATCTATTTATTTCTGTAATTTGCAACACAGAGAAGTTCACAGACAATAGTATTATCTGCTTTGTAGAAATACTGTCAAATTTATACTGCCAGCACCATTTTGCCTTTTTCTAGTAACTTCAAGGAATAGTAAGTTGCTCATTCCTTTGAATCTCAACTAGAGTATTCTAGGAAGGTATTTTTGTATGTCATCTTCCGGAGAAAGAACTTACAAGTTTTCTAAAATATAACAGTATTTGTATTTGCTACAAAAGGGACATGGTATACTTGTAAGTTTTTGCCTGTTTTAAGAGAGACTTAGTATTCAAGGTAAATAAAAAACTTGAATAATACAATGCAGTAGAAATCAATTTCAAAAATAAAAATATACACCAAGTCCACTCTGAAAACTAATGACACAAAAAGTGTTTGGAATTCTCTAGTTTACCTTATATGTAGTATAATTATCTACCTATGATAAAGGCTATTTATTAAAATATCATGCCACACCCCCAAAAAAGCTAGAGAATTTTAAATGAGAATTTTATTTACAGAAAAGTCACAGAGGATTAACAAAATTTCATGAACACAATATCATTAGCAATAATTAACAGAATCAAGAAAGGTTTAATATATATGTTACTTATAATACACATTAAAATAGCTTTCATGCTACCTTTATTCATTATTTTTTAATATTCCAATCTTTAACAAACCTAGAAATATTGTAGTATACATGGAACCGATGTACTATATACTTAAAAATTATGCTACATTATACATTAAGATATTAAGTCAGTTTTTTAACCTCCAGCAAATTATGGCCTTTCACCATAATTTATAAATTTAAAGGATATAAGCACCAAATAGAACTTAAAATGCATAAAATAAACTGGCATATATTTTAAAAGAAAAACATTACATTAGGAATATAATTAACAAAGAATTTTCCAAAGAATAGTGCAGAAGTAAGGTATATTTAAAGTATTATAAAGTCTAGAATGTCTTTTACTTACATTCTTGTCAACTCAGTTGAAAACACAAAAGCATTGACTGACTATGAAGCTATCATTTTTAAATGAATAGTAGATGGCAGCATGAGTCATTTTAAGCAAGAAAGGAAAAGGACTATATTATGCGCTTTGATTAGCAAATAACATTTTTTATCTAAGCAGTTCTCAGTGTTTCCATTATCCTTTAATGACAAGATTCTTTACGTACTGTGTGAAAAAAACACCATCTTTTTACTGATGGAAGGCTTCTAATCTTATTCGGGTTGGATCTTCTGGATGTCTCAAGGCAATTCCATTACGCAGGAGCAGCTCAATATAAGGTGGCCAAAAAGAATCACTAATTTTGACATATGGGTCATGTGGAACACCAAATAATCTATTTAAAAGAATCTAGGAAAAAACACCATTCAAGATATATCTTACTTGGAAAAAAGAATTGATACAGATATATTAAAGCAGTTTTTTTTTTTTAACCAAAGAATGTTGATCTCTTTTCTTTGAATAATTGTTTAATCATAATTTCTATGTATTAAATAGCTGATTCTTTTTTTTAAAAAAACTACAAATATTACTAAATGGAAATAGCTTTAAAATGAATCTTTGTACCTGAATTTTTAAAACATTTCCTAAAAACTTGTTAAAAAGCATTTACAATTCTCCCCTCAAGATTAATAATTTGTTTATGTTAGAAATTTGGTAATAACCATTTCTTCAGATTAAAAAAAAAGTTCAAAAAATTGCATACATGTCTTAATATTTCAGGGAAACAGAAAACACCAACCTTCCCCCTCTACTCAAAGCCACTTATTCATCTGATAAACCTTCAAAACAAAAATTCTATCATCATTATTTCTTCAAATTATCTTAAACACTTTGATCTCTTCACTAAGGATACTGAGAAGTTTTCAATACCTGTAGTAAATTATATAAGACTAATATTTCTTGAACTACATTCCATGAAATTGGTCTCCCTAGCAATGCTCTTAGCATGGAGTAACAGGATCCTGTGGTTAAATAAGCTCAAGAAAGATGCTAATATGCACTGAGAATGACCCATCTTTCCCAGATTCAGGGCATTAGAAAAGTTGTGTAAGAAACACACATTAATATCTGAACATTAATGTTCTATGAGATATAGTGAAAAATGTTAAATATGTATCAATTATTACTCTACCTCCTCAGCTCCCACAAAGTGCCTTCAAAAATTACAAAACCAGGATTCATAACGGTTAAAAGATTCAAGGGGTACATAATTAGTAAAAGATAATGAATTAGAATCCATATCTTCGAACTGCCATGCCAAAATTTTCACGTAAAGACATTATTTTAAGAAACACAGAAAAGGAAAAATAAAATTTATACCATATAATAAAGAATCTGCCTGCAATGCAGGAGACGTGTGTTTGATCCCTGGGTCGTGAAGATCCCCTGGAGAAGAAAATGGCAACCCACTCCAGTATTCTTGCTGGAAAATCCCATGTACAAAGGAGCCTGTCGGGCTATAGTCCATGGGGTCGTAAAAGAGTCGGACATGACTTAACAGCTAACAACAGTAAATGTGTCATAGAAATATAATTAAACTATTAAGTTCTCATCTCAATCACACTTCATGATAATATCAACACCTCTATTCTTGTTTTTTAACATTATAATTCTTAAAGAAAAATTTCACCTGTCATAAATTTTAGCTTGTTTTTTTTTCTTTGGCTGTGACAGTGTAGAATATCAGTTCCTCAACCAGGGACTGAACACGGACTGTGGCAGTGAAAACCCAGAATGCTAATCACCAGACCACCAGGGAATTCTCTAACTTTAGTTATTTCAAGAACCACATCCTGGAGAAGAAAGCTGTTGGTCTCATTTCTTTTAGGTATGATCATAAGAGAATAAGATATTATTTCCATTTTAGAGCAATTGCTCACATTTTAATATAATTTAAAATCTTACTTTTCACTGCTACATAAAATAAAATCAATCAAAATCCTAGTAAATGCCAGAAATAATTAAATGTTAAAAATTCTACTTTAAAGTCAGTATGTTTATATTATTTTACTTTTCACTGAACAGCAGTATAAATTTAGTTTACAATTATCATTGATAATACAAGGCTTGGTATGTAATGGTTCCTAAATCTAAGCTTTATATGGTATCTCATAGTACACTATTCAAAAATTACACATGTATTTCTGCATTAACTGTCAATATTTGCCATATATATGACAATCTTTATTTTAAAAAATGTCAAGTCATCCACGAGAAATGGTAGTTTTAGTTCCAGTATAAATTGTAAGTAAATTGGAATATGCTGAAAGATTCAAATTACAATCTAAAAAATATTTGTATTTTGCTGTTCAAAGTAATAATAATCTATATTAAGAAATCCTGAGGTATCAAAGGTACATGCTTTCTCTGCCTGACATTTACTTTTTTTTTCCACAAATATCTTTGACCCTTAAAAAACGTTTTTGAACTTTGGCCAAATTATCAACTATATTAAATACTTTAGATCTTGATATGACAACTTATTCCAAATTGGGTGAACAGGAAGGTAGAGGTACCAAAACCACTTAGCTAAAGACGTTAGTATCAAAAACACTTACCTAGATAAATGAAGACTTTAACTAGATAAAGACTTTTCATAAAATTACTATGAAGCAACTTTTCTGAAATCACTTTGTTCTAAACTTATCACTCATTTTAAAAACCCACATTGATTGTTAAACAGCTCTTCAAAGACCATCTCCTTTCTGTTCACCCAACTTGCAATAGGTCATCATATCAAGATCTAAAGTATTTAATACTTTAGTTGATAACTTGGCCAAAGTTCAAAATATCATTGAACCCTTTTTTTTAAGGGTCAAAGATATTTGTAAAAAAAAAAAAAGCAAATGTCAGGCAGAGAAAACACGTATAGATTACATAACAGCAAAGGGTTTCACTGTGTAGATACTAAATAACATCATAAAAATTTTCTTTTTTTTAATATAGATTTATTTTAATTGGAGGTTAATTACTTTGCAATATTGTATTGGTTTTGCCAGCCATTAAAAAGAATACATTTGAATCAGTTCTAATGAGGTGGATGAAACTGGAGCCTGTTATACAGAGTGAAGCAAGCCAGAAAGAAAAATTTTCTTAAAGTAATAATCTGGAATACAATTAAGGGTAAGATTTTAGTTTCATCTTCTCTTAAAAAATATTCTTTCTTACTACACAAAAAATAGAAACTAATTTTATACTAAAGATAAATTAATATATGTAATAAAATTTGGTGTATACCTTAAAAACTAATGCAGCATTTTTTTCTTTTTCAAACCGGAGTATGTGCCTGTACTTAGTCACTCAGTTGCATCCAAATCTTTGCAATTCCCACACACTGTGGCTGGTCAGGCTCCTCGGTCCATTGGAATTTTTCAGGCAAGAATACTGGAGAGGGTTGCCATTTACTCCTCCAGGGGATCTTCCCTGTTCAGGGATCAAACACTCATCTCTTTCATTGGCAGGTGGATTCTTTACAACTGAGCCACCTGGGAAGCCCCAAGTTTCTGTATAATTGTCCATAAATCACTAATCAAGACATCTTCAAGACAAATCTTCAAACAAAACAACTACACGAAACACTTACCTCTAACATATCATGCAGTGTTATCAGCTGTGCAGTTGATTCTTGAATGTTTTTCTTTGAGGAAAGTGTGAATAATAAGAAATTAAAATTTCAGTTCTGACAATGGCAGGCTATTAGACTATTTATTTAAATTTTTTAAAAATCTTTTAAATTAATATCTCTCAATTGCAATGATACAAGATATACTAAAACCAAACATTTAAAATGAGATGACTTTAAAAGAATTCTGAAAGAAGACAACCTGTTGTACTAAACATTAAGGTTCATAAAAATACAACTGAAACAATCTCTAAGACAGGGAAGTCTTTGGTAATTACTAAAACATACAATTCAGACTATTTACCTACCTATCTATAAATAAATAATGGGTAAAGTATATTACACATATTATATATACCCATATAAATGTAAATCTAATTTCTGAACCTCCCCAATCGAAATATCCAAGCAAATGACATTTCAGACTGTACTGATAGTTTTAGGACAGAAAACTTGCTTCCTGGGGAGATTTGCTCATCTTTTCACAGTTCATGATGGTTCCTAATATTAACTCAACTCACTAGTTCTTTTTTTCCTGGAATGGCAGAGAATAGATCTCATTCCAGTTCCATTCTAGAGTTTCACTGTGTCTAGCTAAGATATGTCTCCTTTATTCTTTTTTAATGTTTTAACCCAAGTTCCACCACTAAATATTGTTCTATTTTATTTGGACTATCCTATTTTATCATGGCAATTAAAAAATTCAGTTTTAATTTTGTCATCCAATAAATTTACTCTAATCCTCTTCAGTTTCATATCGTTTATAAACTTTGATGACTATGTTCTCTATCTCTTTATCCAAATTACTGCTAAAAATGTTCAATAGGATAAGGTTCTACGGGAAATCTTCCAAGACAATACTAAGTGAAATCAGGAGCTTCTGAGTTCAGACATTCAATTAACTATATTTCCTACTATAGTGAAATCCAGTACTTTCCTGACAACAGGCAAAGATTACCACAGAGTCCTTATAAGGTCTTATAGAAATATAAATATATAAAAGAAACAATAAAATAATCCTGACAAAAACAAATGTGATTACTGAGTAAAGATGGTAAAGCTGGAGATCATCATCTCCTGTCCCCCTAATTCCTTACTAAATGGAAGAGAGGTAAAAAGTAGCATATGATTCACTAGTGATGAAAGCATACACAATTACCAAACTGATAAAGATATAAGAAGCAGCCAGGCACAGATAAAAATATAAAAGTTTGAGACAATCAAAGAAAATGCAGAGAAAAATTATAATAAAAGGAAACAAAAAATGTTTAAACATCAAGATATAGTGAAAGTGAAATCGCTCAGTCGTGTCTGACTCTTTGTGATCCCATGGACTGTAGCCTACCAGTCTCCTCAGTCTATGCAATTTTCCAGGCAAGAATACTGGAGTGGGTTGCCATTGCCTTCTCCAGGGGATCTTCCAGATCCAGGGATTGAACCCTGGTCTCCTGCATTGCAGGCAGACGCTTTACCGTCTGAGCCCCAGGGAAGATATCATAAGCATATAATAAAAGACACAAATGGCAATATAATTATATAATAAAGGCAATATAACAACATATAATAAAGTACAGAAATGGCAAGGACCTAAAGGAAACAGAAGAGATTAAGTACCAAGAATACACAGAACTTTACAAAAAAGTTCTTAATGACCTAGCTAACCACAACGGTGTGGTCACTCACCTAGAACCAGACATCCTGGAGTGTGAAGTCTAACGAGCCTTGGGAAGCATTACTATGAATAAAGCTAGTGGAAATGATGGGATTCTAGCTGAGCTATTTCAGATCCTAAAAGATGATGCTATGAAAGTGCTGCACTCAATATGCCAGCAAATTTGGAAAATTCAGTGGTGGCCACAGGACTGGAAAAGATAAGTTTTCATTTCAATCCCAAAGAATGGCAATGCCAAAGAATATTCAAATTACATTACAACTGCTCTCTTTTCAAATACTAGTAAGACGATGCTCAAAATCCTTCAAGCTAGGCTTCAGCAGTATGTGAACCAAGAACTTCCTGATGTATAAGATGGATTTAGAAAAGACAGAGGAAATAAAGAACAAATTGCATAGATCTACTGGATCATGGAAAAAGCAAGGAATTATAAAAAAAATCTATTTCTGCTTCACTAACTACATGAAAGCCTCTGACTGTGTGGATCACAACAAACTGTAGAAAACTCTTAAAAAGATGGAAATGCCAGACCACCTTACCTGGGTCCTAAGAAACCTGCGTGCAGGACAGGAAGCGACAGTTAGAACTGGATATGGAACAGCAGACTGGTTCAGCGTTACTGGGAAAGGAATACGCCAAGGCTGTAAACTGTCACCCTAACTTATTTAATTTATATGCAGAGTAAGTACATCATGCTGAATGTTGGGCTAGAAGATTCACAAGCTGGAATCAAGATTGCGGGGAGAAGTATCAACAAACTCAGTTATACAGAGGATACCACTTTAATGGCGGAAAGTGAAGACGCACTAAAGAACCTCCTGAAGAATGTGAGAGGGCAGAGTGAAAAGGCTGGCTTAAAACCCAACATTCAAAAAATGAAGATCACAGCATCTGGTCCCATCACCTCATGGCATATAAATGGGGGAAAACTGGAAACATTGACAGATTTCATTTTCTTGGGCTCCAAAATCACTGCAGATGGTGATTGCAGCCATGAAATTAAAAGATGGTTGTGTCTTGGAGGAAAAACTATGACAAACCTAGACAGCATATTAGAAAGCAGAGACATCACTTTGCTGACAAATATCCATATACTCAAAGCTATGATTTTTCTAGTAGCCATGCATGGATGTGAAAGTGGGACCATAAAGAAGTCTGAGCACCACAGAATTTATGCTTTCGAACTATGGTGCTAGAGAAGACCCTTGAGAGTCCCTAGGACAGCAAAGAAATAAAACCAGTCAATCCTAAGGGAAATTAACCCTGAATACGCATTAGAAGGACTGATGCTGAAGCTGAAGCTCCAATACTTTGGCCACCTGATGTGAAGAGCTGACTCTTTGGGAAAGACACTGATATTGGGAAAGATTGAGAGCAAGAGGAGAAGGTGGTGACAGAGGATAAGATGGTTGGATGGCATCACTGACTCAATGGACATGAATTTGAGCAAACTAAGGGAGATAGTAAAGGACAGAGAAGATGAGGTCACAAAGAGTTGGATATTACCTAGCGACTGAACAACAAAAGCAGTATAAAATATAATATATTTCCATGAAATGAAATGTGACCTAAATCTGCCCCAAGAAACAATATATCATCAAAGCAAAACAGATATTGAATGATCAACATGGTGACATATCCTCATTAAGTTACTGAAGGTCAGACATAAAGAATCTTTCAGGCAAGTAGTCATGCCAGAAAACATCTGCAGGCTGGCCTCAACTTCTCCACAGCACATTTCCATCTAAGAAAAATGGAGAAACCCACTACCAAGTCTTGTGATTTTTTAAAATCTCTGCCAAAGATAAGCCCCTAATTATAAAGCAAACAATGTCAGCAGTTAAAATTTCAAAAATAAAACATCCAGGAATTCTTCTTGAACAAATTACTTGTTAAAGAAATCTATCATAGCAAACAATGGATTAAACTTAAAAACTTAAAAATGAAAGGTAAAATATGATAAGAATGGAATCTAACAATGTACAATAAAGACTAAATGCATATGTGAATGATGGTATAGAACAAAATATAAATGCAATAAAACCGGGAAAATTAAAAATAAATAATACAATTTACTTATTTTAAATAAACTGATAGCACTTTGGACTTTTGGCCGCCAAAACTGTGAGAAAATTAATTTTTGTTTAAGCCACCTAATCTTTGGTATTTTGTTATAGCAGCTTGAGCCCACTAATACATCCATTTTTCTAGCTTGACAGAGAAAGTAACCTATCATTTTGTAATATGTATCAACAGTTCATATAATTCATTTAAAAAAACTGAGCTTATCCAATATGACTTAACAAATTCATGATAGCTTCTGGTTATGAATGCTTCCTTTTAAGAATATCTCAAATCTCTGGTTCTATTAGTGGGGAACCTTAAGAGGTTAAAAAAAAAACCAAAAAAAGTTAAAAAAAGGGAGACTAGAATCAGGAAATAAATCACTGAGTTAAGATTATGATCATTAAGACATAAGGGATCCTAAATTAACTGAAATGGTTAACAGAAGGCTGTCAACAATTTCAGAAATGACTAACGGGTATAAATAATAACAGAATCAGAAAAATATTCCATAACAAATGTAAAGCCTACTGATAGTTACAAAAAGAAAGAGAAGAATAAATAAACACAGATTATAAGAAAACAAAACTTTCTCCTTTCCCTAGACTGCACACAGTCACTCAAGAAATATGAACTGAGGTACTGCAATAGGTATGAAAGACAGTACAAATACAAATATGAATTAAATGAAGCAAGCAGCTCACAGAGCATGGTAGGTGAAGAGAGAGGCATAAATTGCTACTACAAAATCATGTAATAAATGCTAATAAGATGACACCTCAACTTCACTTAATGCCTCATACAAAAGATGTTGTTTGAGTTGCTTTAAGAAGGAATTTACTATCCTCATCAGATAGGAACTCTTTTGTAATCAGAGGGAACAGCATGTAGAAGGCACAAAAAAGTGACAGGTCAAATTGTACATCTGCTCCAATAGCATGGATGAATGGACTCATGCAAGAGATGGATAAAGATGGAAAGAAGGCTACAGAGATGGACAAAGTCCAGAATACAAATTCATTACTCTAAGGAGTTTACAGACTTCATCCCAGAGGGTGGCATCAAAATTGGAAAAAAAAAAAAAGGTTTTACAATGAAAAGATTAAAATATGCATATTTTAAAATATATGATTAAATAAATTATTAAATATGTAAAGTTTTAGAAAGATCATTCTGGATCCAGTTTCAATGCCTATCCTACGCCCACAAGTTCTTATTATTTATACCCTGTTTTGCTTTTTAAAAATGAATTAAATTGCTTGTTTCCAACTTTCTGTCAACCAATGAAATATTTATTTGCTTTTGTGAAAAAAGTTTATTTCATCATAACTACTATTAAAATAGTCAATAACTTACCTCATAGGTATAGGTATCTTCTGATTTTAAGTTACATGTTTATTATAGAAAATTTGGAAAATAATGAAAATGAAAACAAAAACAAGTCTCATCTACAATCTTAGCCCCAGGCATAAAGCACTATTACATTTTTTGGTACCAATTAGACTTTTTGGTATACAATTTAATCATCTATGCTTTATCCTCTAACGAAAATTTGTGAGCATTTCATCAATTCCTTTGATAGTGTTCAATACATTATTTTGAAAAGCTCCATTTTCTCCACTATATGAATACAATGTAAAAAATATATATTTATTTAGTTTATTGAATAACTAGATTCCTTCTAATTTTTCAATAAATACCATAACATGATGATGGAGTACTTCTGTACATGTACCTATTTGTTTATATCTTTGAAAAGAAAAAAAAGAAAGAAAGAAAGAAAGAGAAGTCACCCAGTCGTGGCTGATTCTTTGTGACCCTGTGGACTGTAGCCTATTAGACTCCTCCATCCATGGGATTTTCCAGGCAAAAGTACTGGAGTCGGTTGCCATTTCCTTCTCCAGGGGATCTTCCCAACCCAGGTATCGAACCCAGGTCTCCCACATTGCAGACAGATGCTTTACCGTCTGAGCCACAAGGGATGCAAATTTATATCTTTGAAGTGCATATTAAACAAGAAAATTCATCAGAAAATTTACATTTGAACCTACTAAAACAATTTCATATCTGAATGTCTTCTCTACAACTTACCTTTTTCTTTTTAACGTTTCTATCAGGCAGAGGAAAATGGTCTTCGAGAAACTCACCCATGGTAACCAAGAGTTTCTCCTTATATTCTTTTACATCACTCATTTTTGTTTTCAGCTCATTAAAAACTCTAGAAAAAAATTTTTTTTTAAATTAAGAGAATTAATTTGTTGATAAAATACTTAGGAATAAAGAATTGGTTACTCATAAAATTAATCAAACACTCTGTTCAAACTTCATTGCTCAAATCAAACAACTAGCTTTATGAGATAAATAGTCTATTTAACATAGGAAAACTAAAAGTCAAATTATTAATAAAAGATTATATAAATTTTAACAATTAGTAAAAGTCAGGGTAAGACAATTTCTGGTAAAATTCACCTGCTTTTCATCTATGCATTTCATGTAATATAAAAAAGTAAATAATTTCTCCTATTTTGAAACCCTAGAACACAAAGTCAATACCTTGATTCAGAAAATGTCACAACCTGCTGTTTCAATTCATTTTGTATTACATTAAGAGATTCCAATATTTGTTGCTGTTCATCCAACCATTTTTGCTCCCTTTGAATGTGAAAAAACAAAACAAACAATAGTCAAATAAAACATTAATGCTAATTCAATACACAGAAAAGACTAATGGTAATTATAATATAAATATACCTTTCTAAATCTTCCTTTAATTTTTCATTATTTGACTGAATAGTAGATAGCACCAATTCAAGATCATGTCTCAATTTTTGGAACTAGAACAAAATAATTAAAATTAATTGTTTAATCTTGTAGATAGTTATATATCTGAACAATAGTGAAATTTACATACTAGGATATACATTCAGAAATTAACGGCAAAAAAAGGCTAGCAAAAAAGTCTTTGAAACAGAAATATACACCAGGTATTAGAATGTTCATTGGTAGGACTGATGTTGAAGCTGAAACTCCAATACTTTGGACACCTGATACAAAGAGCTGACTCATTTTAAAAGACCCTGATGCTGGGAAAGATTGAGGGCAGGAAGAGAAGGGGACGACAGAGGATGAGATGGTTGGATGGCATCACCAACTCAATGGACATGGGTTTGGATGGACTCCGGGAGTTGGTGGTGGACAGGGAGGCCTGGCGTGCTGTAGTTCATGGGGTCGCAAAGAGTCAGACACAACTGAGCAACTGAACTGAACTAAGTTCTATATAATATTTCACTGTTAAATTAAAAGATATAAGAGGTTTTAAGCAATAAATTGTAATTTCATACTGAAAGGCAACTCAGTGGAAAATTTTCAGTAACCAGGCATATTAGGTAGGTCTCTTTTCTAAGGAGACTATACTAAACAGACACAGATGAGTATCACTCATTCAACAAATATTTCTTGATCAATTGTTAACCCAGGCACTGTTGAAGGAGTCAGGGATGCAAAAGTGAACAGAACAAAGAGGGGAATCCAAACGAAGAAAACAAACTTGAAACTCCAGAGAGGGATAAATACAATACAGTAAAAATAGGTCAAAGCAAGAGTACAGAAATGAGGAGCAGGGATGGCATTTTTAGGTATGATATAAACAACACTGACAGTACATTAAATATGGTCCAATAATGGACTTAAATTAATAAAAAAAATTTATTTGAAAAAAATGTGAAAATCTGGATGCTAAAAGTACAAATAAAGATGCAAATAATCCATGGGTCAAAAACACAATTTTCAGAAAAATAAGAAATTATGATGAACTATTTGAAAATAAAAGCAAGATTAAACTTTCTGGAATAAAGCAAAAGAAGTATTCAGGTAAGAATTTACACCACTAAAAGCCTGTATTAGAAAAAAAGAAAGCTCTCTCTCTAAATCTAGCTTGAACATCTAGATCATCAAAAATGCAAGAGTTCCAGAAAAACATCTACTTCTGCTTTATTGATTACGTCAAGGCCTTTGGCTATGTGGATGACATCAAACTATGGAAAATTCTTAAAGAGGTGGGAATACCAGATCACCTTACCTGCCTCCTGAGAAATTTGTATACAGGTCAAGAAATAATAGTTAGAACTGGACATGGAACAACAGACTGGTTCCAAATCAGGAAAGGAGTGGTCAAGGCTGTATATTGTCACCCTGCTTATTTAACTTATATGCAGAGCACATCATGTGAAACACCAGGCTGGATGAAGCACAAGCTGGAATCAAGATTGCCGGGAGAAATATCAATAACCTCAGATATGCAGATGACATCACTCTTATGGTAGAAAGCAAAGAACTAAAAACTCTCCTGATGACAGTGAAAGAGGAGAGTGAAAAAGTTGGCTTAAAGCTCAACATTAAGAAAACTAAGATCATGGCATCTGGTCCCATCACTTCATGGCAAATAGATAGGGAAACAATGGAAACAGTGACAGATTTTATTTTTTTGGGCTCCAAAATCACTGCAGACGGTGACTGCAGCCATGAAATTAAAAGACGTTTACTCCTTGGAAGAAAAGCTATGACCAATCTAGAGAGTATACTAAAAAGCAGAGATATTACTTTGTCAACAAAGGTCCATCTAGTTAAAGCAATGGTTTTTCCAGTAGTCATGTATGGATGTGAGAGTTGGACCATAAACAAGACTGGGCACCGAAAAATTGATGCTTTTGAACCGTGGTGTTGGAGAAGGCTCTTGAGTCCCTTGGACTGCAAGGAGATCCAAGCAGTCCATCCTAAAGGAAATCAGTCCTGAATATTCATTGAAAGGCCTGATGCTGAAGCTGAAGCTCCAATACTTTGGCCACCTGAATGTGAAGAACTGACTCTCTGGAAAAGATCCTGATGCTGGGAAAGATTGAAGGCAGAAGGGGATGACAGAGAACGAGATGGTTGGAGGGCATCAATGAGTCGATGGACATGAGTTTGAATCAGCGGGAGTTGGTGATGGACAGGGAGGCCTGGAGTGCTGTAGTCCATGGGTCACTAAGAGTTGGACATGACTGAGTGACTGAACTGATGAACAATGAGGTGCATGTATCTTTCTGAATTAGTATTTTTGTTTTATTCAGATATATACCCAGGAGTGGAGTTGCTGGGTAATATGGTAGTCTACTTTTAGTTTTTTGAGAAACTGCCATACTGTTTTCCACAGAGAATACACCAATTTATGTTTCCAACAGTGTTTGAGGGTTCCCTTTTCTCCATGTCCTCAGCATTCGTTATTTGTATTCTTTTTGACAATAGTGAGGTAGCATGAGGTATTATTATTTTAATCAGCTTGTTTTTTTGCTTTTGGGGGGGGCATTACCATGTGGCATTCAGGATCTTACTTCCCCGACCAGGGATTGAATTCAGGCCCCCTGCAGTGGAAATGCAGTCTTAACCAGGGGACTGCTACGGAAGTCCTAGCTGTTTTTTATGTTGACTTGTATAAGTCATTTATATAAGTTGGATATTAACCTCTTATCAGTCATAGCATTTGCTAATGTATTTTCCCATTCAGTAGGTTGTCTTTTCATTTGCTGATGTTTTCTTTTGCTGTGCAAAAGCTTCTAAATTTATTAAGGTCCTATTTGTTTACTGTTGCTTTTATTTCCTTTACCTTAGGAGACAAAGCTAAAAACACATTGCTATATTTTATGTCAGAGCAGACAAAGGTCCGTCTAGTCAAGGCTATGGTTTTTCCTGCGGTCATGTATGGATGTGAGAGCTGGACTGTGAAGAAGGCTGAGCGCCAAAGAATTGATGCTTTTGAACCGTGGTGTTGGAGAAGACTCTTGAGAGTCCCTTGGACTGCAAGGAGATCCAACCAGTCCATTCTGAAGGAGATCAACCCTGGGATTTCTTTGGAAGGAATGATGCTAAAGCTGAAACTCCAGTACTTTGGCCACCTGATGCGAAGAGTTGACTCATTGGAAAAGACTGATGCTGGGAGGGAGGGATTGGGGGCAGGAGGAGAAGGGGACGACAGAGGATGAGATGGCTGGATGGCATCATGGACTCAATGGACATGAGTCTGAGTGAACTCTGGGAGATGGTGATGAACAGGGAGGCCTGGAGTGCTGCCATTCATGGGGTCGCAAAGAGTCGGACACGACTGAGCGACTGAACTGAACTGTTCTACCCATATTTTCCTCTAGAAGACTGATGGTTTCTGGTCTTACTTTTCTGTCTTTAATCTGTTTTGAGTTTACTTTGTATATGGTGATAGAAAATGTTCTAGTTTTATTTTTTTATGTATGGATGTCCAGTTTTCCCAACACCACTCACTGAAGAGACTGTCTTTTCCCCATTGTAAATTCTTGCCTCCTTTGTTGTAGATTAAATGACCAAAAATGTGTGGGGTTCTTTCTAGACTGTCTTACATGCCTACATTAGTTCCTCGTTAGTGTAGAGAAATGTAATATGTTTCTATTAATTTTGTATCCTGAAACTTAACCAAATACATTGAAGTGTTCTAGTAGTTTTCTAGTAGTGTCTTTAGGATTTTCCACGTATAATATCATGTCATCTACAGTAATAGCTTTACTTCTTTTCCAATTTGGATTCTTTCTATCTTTTTCTTGAGTGATTGCTGAGTCTCAGACCTCCAACACTATGTTGAATGAAATTTGTTTCATGTTTCATTAAAGAAATGTGAGTTTTAATTCACATTTAAAGCTCAAAAACATACTCCACTCATAAATTACTTTTTGATGAACATCCATCCTGCTTTCCACTGGGAACTCCCCTGTATTAATACTTATAGACCTTTTTTCTAGGGCCATTTATATTTTCCAGAGACTATTTTAACTCCAGTTTGAGGCTACTTTTATACCATACTTTACGAACCCTAAAGGAAATCAACTCTGAATAGTCATTGCAAGGACTGGTGCTGAAGCTGAAGCTCCAATACTTTAGCCACCTGATGTGAAGAGCCAACTCAATGGAAAAGACCCTGATGCTGGGAAAGACTGAGGACGAGAGGAGCAAGGGGCGACAGAGGATGAGACGGTTGGATGGCATCACTGATTCAATGGACATGAGTTTGAGCAAACTCAGGGAGATAGTGAAGAAGAGGAAAGCCTGGCATGGTACAGTTCATGAGGTTGCAGAGACTGGGACACAACTTTGCAACTTAACAACAACAAAGGACCCCTGTAGATAGATCAAGAGAAGGAGCTGGTACTTCCATCACACAGTATAAAAATGTTAACTTGAACTTTCTGACTTTTGACCTCACACCAACCTTATTAAACCTGGTGTGCTAAGGTCAAAGCCTCAATAGTTTAATGTCTCCATATAACATGCCTCCAGTTTTCAGGTGTGTGGGTCAAAGTTAGCCACTTGACTGCAAGAGAGAGAGAGAAGGTCTAGTGGTCTGTTCTTACTTTAAAGAAATCTTATTTTAAGCTCTACAGTTGAACCCTGAATTTTCAAGTACCAGGTTCCCTCAAATCCAAAGCCTTTCTTCAGTTCTACTGGGCAGATTCTGTCTCTAAGAATACAGATATTTATCTATTTCAATGCTCTACAACTTTGTTTAAAATTCTTATTTGCTTCTATCTTATCTCCTAAACTTCAATCTAATAAACTGATGCTTTTAAAAACATCTTTATTGACCTTTATATTAAGTTTTAAGGACAGATATGTATGTATAATCACTTAGTTATATGTAAACTTTTAGCATTTGAAGTTTAATCAACAAAAATTAAATACAAGAGTAAAGTTTACATATTTAATTCAAAATTCAAACAATCTGAAGAATCCTATTCAATAAAACATAATTAATACAATTTTAAAGTGGTTTGATCTCACTCGCTATGGCATGAACTTATTAAAAACACTTCTTGTCATAAGCTATTTTGGGTTACTACAAATTCATTCAGTGACTTACCTCTTCTTTTCCTAATGTTACCAGAATTTCTTCATCCAGGGGAATCACTATAGGAACAAAACAAACAAAAATTATACATATACTTAGTTATCTCTCAAAAATCAAGAATTTGATTTTGTAGTTTCTAAGATAACAATTTCGCTTTTCATTTATATACAATAGAATGTTTATGAGATGTGTAAAATTTTTATAAACATTTTTATTTAACACCTTTACATATATAGCCAAATTATATATCACATTAGACAAATGTGATATTTTCACATTTTGTTTTCAGTGCATTTTTCTCTTATTTTATTTTCCCAATCCATCAAAAACAAAATTAATAATCTACAGTGTTTCTTAAATATTTCTCTGTGGTTAAATGATTCTATGCATACAAACATAGTTCCAATGTATACAGTATACGCATATTTGTACATATACACAAAAAGGGTTATTAATTTTTGTCATTCCCAGTTTTACAAGAATGATATCATATCATACACATTACTCTTATTTTCACTCAACAAAACCCATAGGGAAAGCCTGTGTATTCATCAGGAGTAAGTCAAATTCATAATTTTAAATCACTGCATAATATTCCACAGGGTAAATTCATCAAATGTGTTGAGCAATTTCACTACTGATTGAGCACTAACTTTGTGTCTAGAGTTTAGCCTCAAAATACAATGATGCAGGAAACATTCTTTTATTTATGTCCCTATATGTTGATTCTTTCATTTCTGTGGGATTGATTCCCAGAAAGTAAATTTCACAGAAGAAAATGAGTATTTTGAAATTTAAAATAGTATGCTAGATTCTTTTTTTTTTTCATTCTCTGGGAACAATGACTAAGAAACAGCAAAAATATTATAAACTCTTCTAAAAATTCTGCCAGTCTGATGAATATAAATTAATATTCCATTTTAATTTCATATAGAGGAGCCTGGTGGGCTGCCATCTATTGGGTCACACAGAGTCAGACACGACTGAAGCGACTTAGCAGCAGCAGCAGCAAAATCAAATCCTTTTATTTACAAAAGTTCAATTCTTATTCTAAATTTATTTTTCCTAATAAAGTGCTACTAAAATTTCTCAAATGATATGCTACTGGAAACTTTCTAAGCTTTCTTCCATGCTAGAGGGTTTTCTAACAGAAAAGAAATGTAATTCATAGGCCCTGTAGAACTAAATAGGACTAATTATAGGCAGCCCTGGGATAGCTATACAATGAAAAGGATTCTAAGAATATAAAGTTTAAAAATCTCCCTTTTGACAAATGTGACCAAAAGTAGCACTTCATATTCAAACAATCATTTCAACCAATATGGCAGGCTCTAAGAATATAAAGATTTTAAAAATCTTTCCAGTGTGGCAGCCTATGGGATTCACAACCTTAAGCAAGGTGGATATTTGACCAACAATTCAATGTGCTAGCAGTACAAGGTCTTTATGTAAGATTATTAGACGTCTGGAAGGTAGAGAGATATACAAGTGTGATGTTACAGAGAAGTCTTCTTTGGATATACAGACATGAAAGCTGTGGAAATTTTGTGTCCTCTCCCTATTCTTCTATCCATTCCCACTCCACCAAAATTCATATTTTGACATCCTAAGTTCTAGTACCTCAAAACATGACTGTATTGGGGCTGGATCATAATTAAGTTAAAATGAGGTCAACAGGGTGGACCCTACTCCATTATGAATGGCTTTCTTATACAAAGAGATTAGAACACAGATGGGTGACCATGTGAAGACACAGGAAGAAGATGGTAGGCAGTCTACTAGCCAAGAAGAGAGGCCTCAGAAGAAACCAACCTTGCCAACACCTTGATCTTGGACTTCTATCCTCCAGAATTGTGAGGGAGGAAAACAGCTTCTGTTGTTTAAGCAACTCAGTCATGCTACTTTGTTATGGCAGCACTAACAAACTAATATAGAAGTCATTAATACAGACATAACACATTAAAATAGGAGCAGAAAAATATAATGTTGAAATAGATATAGAGTAAGAAGCAAAAAGCACTGAACACCAACATTTTAATATCAGAGTATGAGCGGTCTTTGAGATGCCCAATATAATGCTAGAGGAGGCAACAAGATATACGGTTGAATATAAATTAAAATCATAATTGTATACACATACGTATCAGAGGTGCTGAAATTAAAAAGACTACTAGGTGGTAGGGAAGACATAAAACAATGGTGGACATTGGCATGAACATAATATTAGGTTGGTGCAAACATAAATGCAGTTTCAGATCATAAATTTTAAATCATTATAACCAGGCTCAAACAGATCTTTATTAATCAAAATAGGAACCATTACAATCAATACATTTTGCCAATGAGAAATAAGTTAGTTTATCCCTGTAGCATAAAAATCCGGGCTTCAGGATTTGACAAACTCTCAGAAAGCATTTTCTGCCTCCTGCTGGTTGTGGAAGCGTTTTCCCTGCAAAAGTTGTCAAGATGCTTGAAGAAGTGGTAGTCCATTGGCAAGAAATCAGGTGAATATGATGGATGCAGCAAAACAACATAGCCCAGTTCATTCAACTTTGGAAGCACTGGTTGTACGCTGTGCAGTCAGGTGTTATTACAGAGAAGACTTGGGCCCTTTCTGTTGATCAATGCCAGTGTAGGTGCTTCAGTTTTCAGTGCATCTCATCAATTTGCTGAGCATACTTCTCAGATGTAATAGTTTCACTAGGATTCAGAAAGCTGTACTGGATTAGACCAGCAGCAGATCACTAGTGACCATGACCTTTTCTTGGGGCAAATTTGGCTTTGGGAAGTGCTTTGGAGATTCCTGTTGATCCAACCACTGAGCTGGTCATCACTGGCTGTCATATAAAATCAACTTTTCATTACACATCACAATCCTATTGAGAAATGGTTCATTGTTGTTGCATACAGTAAGAAAACACTTAAAACGATGATTTTTTTTGACTTTCAGTCAGCCCACGAGGTACTCACTTAACGAGCTTTTTCACCTTTTCAATTTGCTTCAAATACTGAACAACCATAGAATGGCCAACACTGAGTTCTTCCATAACTTCTTGTGTAGTTGTAAGAGGATCAGCTTCAATGATCCTTTCAACTAGTTGTTGTCAACTTCTGATGGCCGGCCATGTACTCCTCATCTTCAAGGCTCTCATCTCCTTTGCTAAACTTCTTGAACCGCCACTGCACTATACGTTTATTAGCAGTTCCTGAGAAAAATGCATTGTTGATGCTGCAAGTTATCTCTGCTGCTTCATCAACATTCCAAACTCATATAAGAAAAATCACTCAAATTTCCTTTTTGTCTAACACCATTTCCCTAGTCTAAAATAAATATAAAATAAAGAGCAAGTAATGTCGTTAGCAAAAAATACATAAAGCTACAAATGTACATTAAATGTATAATATAACCACATTTATTTAAGATTATATTCCAATATTCAATGGCAAAGTTCAACATTGCAAAACTGCTATTACTTTTGCATCAACCTAACAGTTTAAAACAAGAATGCAGATAAAACTGTTTAGGAAGAGAATGAGAAAAAAGAATCCTGATAACTGGAAGAAAATGGAGAGGAAACTAAGAAATAAAGTTGGAAAAGAGACAGAGGGGTAGAAGAAAGCAGAACGGAGACCTAAACAAAAAAAGAGAGTACAATCCATATAAAAGATCGAATACAGACATACATATCACTTAAAGGAATGAAATCTTTAATAACTGAAAAATATCTCCTAGCTGGGTATTATAACTACAGATTTTTAAGTAATTTTCTGTTTCTCAACTAAAGGCAAAAATACTGTTGGACAAATCAAAAGGCAACATAAAATGTGTGCAGCTTTTAATTCAAGTCTCTAAAATAATTTCTCTCTTCCACTATGTAAGTTTGATTCATTAGGAAACAATACAGTTTCTACTGAGCATATAAAATAGTGTCTATGAGAATAAAGTGATAGCTATAATAAAGTCTCCATAATCAAGATTACTATATTCTAATGTGAGGCAGACATGCTCATCTATAATAATAAAGAAGTATGAAATTCTGTGTGTAAAAAAATAAAAATAAGGTGACTTCCTTATAGCAATGGAATTTAGACCAATTTCAAGAAAGTTAAATACATCTTGAATTCTTCTTGTGATCATTAAATTAATTCAACATTAATTTGTTTATAAAAATATAAATCTAAAAATAAGAATCTTACTTTCAGGAGTTGCTTTTTGCCACTGACTAAGTTCAGCAGTCAAACATTTCACTTGCATAATTAATAATGAGAGCTATTAAAAGAAGAGAATAAAACAAAGTTATTTCCTATGGAATATTCATATCTATTCATAGATGAATGTGTAAACAGTCTTAATACTTTAGTACAAGTCCCTAAAATAAGTGGCTAATGTAACAACATCCATCTAAACTATAAAAAATTATCACTCCCAACATAATTTTCCTTTAAATCACATTAATTATAGCCTATAAATTGCCATTATAGCAGCAATACAGTCCTACAAATGATCATTTCTAATTTCACCACTCGACCTAAAAGAACCTAAGTACATTAAGTTTATTCTCTGAAGTAATATTCTTTTTTAAAGAAATGCTATTTCTTGCCGATTCTGGGGGGCAAATTTGCTTGAAAGATGCTCTTTTTTCCCCTTTCTATGCACTTTTAGAAAAATTGCAACTAGTTTAACTGAGGAGTTAAAAATAAGTTTAAATACATACATAAAAAACAATTATAAAATGAGACTTATTCCACAAATCACACATACACACACAAAAAAAGTTTTACTATACCAAAGTTTGTAAACTGTATATCCCTTTAGCCCAAAATAAATTAGAATAAATGTTTCTATATTAGGTGATTCCAATCATTTTAATCTTTAAAATTACAAATCTATGTGATAAATCTGTTGCCAGATTAGACCATAAAATTAACATGTATGTATGCTTAAATTTCTCGAGAAGGAAATGGCAACCTACTCCAGTATTTTTGCATGGGAAGCACCATGGACATAGGAGCCTGGTGGACTAAAGTCCACAGGGTTGCAAAGAGTCAGACACAACTGAGTGACTAACACATGCTTAAATTTCAGAACATTTTAATCTCTTCTACATAATTTTTATAGGTAGCCAAATAGATTAAAAAAACTTACATTTCAAAAATGCAATAGGGAGGCTTCCCTGGTGGTCCAGTTATTAAGACTCCGCCTTGCAATGTATGGAATGCTGGTTCAAACCCTGGTGAAGGAAGATCCCACATGCCACAGAACAACTAAGCCCATGTGTCACAACTACTGAGCCTGTGCTCTAGAGCTCTCAAACCACTGCTACTGAAGCCTGTGTGCCTAGAGCCCCATGCTCCACAACAAGAGAAGCCACCATAATAAGAAGCCCACATATCACAACTAAAGAGCAGCCCCTGCTCTGCACAACTAGAGAAAAACCCTCACACAGCAGAAGTCCCAACACAATCAAAGATAAAAAATAAGTAAATAAATATTTTTTAAAAGGCAGTAAGTATTCCTGTAATAACTATATTAAAAAGTTACCAAGTACTCTTTTTTTTATAATTAAAATTTACGTATTTATTTTTGGCTGTGCTTTGTCTTTGCCATGGTGCCTGGGCTCTTTGCTGCTGAGCTTGGGCTTTCTCTAGTCGCAGGGACCAGGAACTTCTCCTGTTACAGGGCACGGGCTTTAGAGTGCGCTAACTTCAGTAGCTGCAGTGCAAGGGTCTAGTTGAGCTCCAGCAGGTGGGATTTTAGTTCTGGACCCACAGATCAGACCACAGATCAAATCCACAGCCCCTGCATTGGCAGGCAGATTCCAATCACTGCACCACCAGGTAAGTCCCTCAAGTACTCTTGTTTAATCAATATTTAAAATACAATCAGGAAGCTTAAAGACCCTACTCTGGATCATAACATTGGCTGTTGAATAGTCACATGGAAAAACCTAGTCTCTTTGAAAGATTTACTTAATTATATAAAAATGCATCTACAGGTATTACAAATTTTTACCAAAGAAGAGTTTAACATAATTTTCTTAGAGATTAAACAAGAATGTAAAAAAGTGTTTTGAGAACTATAAAGTCACTTATAAATGCTAATTATTATTATTACTATAAAAGGATAACAAATTCTTAAAAAGTAGCATTTAAACTAGGCAAAACTATCAAAATGATAAGGACTCTATATCACTTTTCCTGAACATATTAGACCAAAATACATAAAATTACTGACACTCATTTTTCTAACCTATTAAAAAATATAATTTAACCTCATACTATAGATGAAACTCAGCTCTTACCTTTTAAAGCCCAGGTAAGGCAAATATGCAAATTACATCTGATACTGCTATAAAATTAAACCCTTTCTAACAAAAAAAAGAGTAGTATTTCTAAAGTGACTTTTTAAAAATTTGAGAAATCCTACCATTTTCCCATTTAAATATCTAATTTCTTGCTTTAGAAAATGGACTGAGCTTTAATACTGAAGTTTTGAAACAAATAGACATGCTGAAAAGAATAAACTAAGCAAGCTTGAAATTATCCTTAAAGGCCTGCTTGCAAGGTTGGTCCCTGGCATCTAGAAACCTGGATCTTAAGTAAGTTCCCACCAATCTGATAAGAGCGGCTCTCTGTGCCTAACTGTAAGAAAATACAATTTATACTGAACACCTGCTTTCCTCCTAAGAATCTGGTGTTTTGATAACTGACAGGCAAAAGGGTGCCTATGTAACTACCTCCCACAAAAACTTAGGACTCTGAGTCTCTAATAAGCTTCCCTGGTAGACAATGTTTCACACTCGTCACAACTCAATCGGGTAATTAAGTATGTCTTCTGTGACTCCACTGGGAAAGGGTCCTAAAAGCTCATGCCTGGTTTCCTCTGGACTTCGACCCATGCTTCTTTTCCCTTTGCTAATTTTATTCTGTACCATTCCAATGCAATAAATCTCAGTCATGAATATGACGACTATAGATTAAGTCCTCTGAATAATTGTAGAGAACCATCAAACCTGGGAGGAATGTTGGAGACCCCAGCACATTTTGTGGATTCTTTGGATAAAGTTATTACTGACTATCTCAGGATACTGATTATTTACCACTATCTAAGCACTTCCCTCAAAACTGATGTTTGGCTTATTGTCTGAAAATCGAAACTTACAGTCTTCATCACTTGTGATTCTGATTCAGAAGGTCTCAGTTTCTACAAAAAAAGAATTACATTTCCCAAGGAAACCAGATAATTTATTTTACTGTACAATGATTTCCCAAATATAATATTCAGTTTTACCCTGTACAAAAGAACATTATTTACTTATTGATGGATACAAACCCTTTTACAAAAGATGACTTAATTTTTTATGACCAGTTTTCAAAAATCTGCTGTAATAGGCACTTTTCAAAGTGACAAATTAGCATTTTTCTTGTCTCTTTCTCACTCATGAGAAAGAGAGGAGTATTACTGAGTAATTACTGAGTAATTACTAAGGAGTATTATTCTCACAGATTTTAATGTTTTCATATTGTTATAATCAGCTAAAGCCATTATTTTTTTTTTTTTTTTGATGCTCACATGATACCAAATATGGACAGCTGAGTGCCTTCAAAAGGTTCCAATGTCTTTTGACATGCTCCCAGTATTTCTGGAGAACTTTCATTGGAATTATTTGCATATTTAACTCTGTTCTTAGAATTTTTATTATAAAAACATTTTTAACTTTTTATATGGTCAAATGCATCTAAATTTTCTTTTACCATGTCTAGATTTCTATTCATTCAAAAAACAAAGATCATGACATCTGGGCCCATCACTTCATGGGAAATAGATGGGGAAACAGTGGAAATAGTGTCAGACTTTATTTTAGGGGGCTCCAAAATCACTGCAGATGGTGACTGCAGCCATGAAATTAAAAGACACTTACTCCTTGGAAGAAAAGTTATCATCAACCTAGATAGCATATTGAAAAGCAGAGACATTACTTTGCTGACTAAGGTCCGTCTAGTCAAGGCTATGGTTTTTCCTGTGGTCATGTATGGATGTGAGAATTGGACTGTGAAGAAAGCTGAGTGCCGAAGAATTGATGCTTTTGAACTGTGGTGTTGGAGAAGACTCTTGAGAGTCCCTTGGACTGCAAGGAGATCCAACCAATCCATTCTGAAGGAAATCAGCCCTGGGATTTCTTTGGAAGGAATGATGCTAAAGCTGAAACTCTAGTACTTTGGCCACCTCATGCAAAGAGTTGACTCATTGGAAAAGACTCATGCTGAGAGGGATTGGGGACAGGAGGAGAAGGGGAGGACAGAGGATGAGATGGCTGGATGGCATCACGGACTCGATGGACGTGAGTCTGAGTGAACTCTGGGAGTTGGTGATGGACAGGGAGGCCTGGCGTGCTGCGATTCATGGGGTCGCAAAGAGTCGGACACAACTGAGCAACTGAACTGAACTGAGATTTCTATTATTGGCCAAGCCATTTTCTTCTGTCTCTACCAAGACTGCAGTCTCCAGGTTTTCTTAGGTTTTCATAGCATCTAGAACTAAGTTTCTACATTAAAAGACAGAAGTCCAATTTTATTTTCTCCAGATGAATATCTAGTTGTACCACTATTATTTATTAACTAATTCATCCCTTTCCCAAAGATTGTGCTGTCATCTCTGTCACACTTTAAATTCTTAACCTGTTGCACTGAACCACTGGTATATTTCTAAACTAATTCCATAGGTCTTTGATTATTCAAATGAATAGTTTAATCCTTTTATGAAGCTTAGGGTAAAATTAGTCAAGATTCCACACAGAAAGTAAACAACTGTGGCTACTGCACCTAACACAACGTAGGACAGTCTTTGTTCTAATTTTTACCAAGGTATCACAATAGCTGCCAGTGAGCAATTCACTCCATGCTGAATGCATGTGCAGTTGTTAAAACATAAATAATAAAGAATTTACTTATAACAGATCATTCAAAAAGTTTTTAGAATATTTCTCTTAAATCAGAAAGAGGAGAAAATTTTCCAAATCATTAAGTATACAGGTAGTAACAAAAATGTTATACTTGGAATAAATACAAACATTTTGTACCTAAAACACAATGTATTCTACTTTTAGGAAGAACAAAAGGAATCATACCTGAACATTTGAATCAGTGAGTGTCTCAGTTCCAGTAAGTGATAATTTGTTTTGACACTTGATTTAAAAAGAAAAGAAAAACAAATCACACACTATATACCATAGACAATTTCTTTCCTCTGTCTTTCTATACCAATGTATTATTCCTCTAAAATGATATACAAATATCTTATGTATGAGAACAATCTTTAAAATCCTTACTTTCTAAGCAAGAGGATCAAGAAGGAAGCCAAACAGGTCCCAACGTGAACACAACAAAAGTACAAGTGGACTCTTGACTCAACACAGAATGAAAAAATGAGCATAAGAAAAACAAAAACTAATAGCTAGGGTAAATTAGAAAGTAGACCATGGAAAAATGGGAAATAATAGAACATGGGGGAAAGCACTACAGAAAGATAACAAGAGGTAAGAAGGCAGTTAAAATCATATGAAAATAAAATCATCAGGAGACACTGCTACTATGCTATTGAAAAAAGAATTCACAATTGTTAATAGTGATTAAATCTAAGTAAAAATATGACCAACTTAAATGTTATTTGTGCTTATTTCTAGTTGCAATATTTTTCCATAAAAATTTTTTAGTTTTTAAATTCAAAATTCTATACTGAAAATATTTCAAAAGCAACACGAAGTATCTTAAAAATTCAGTAATCACAGGGTACCAAGGATATATGTTTAAAAAATAATAATTTTTTAAAAAGGAAAATATGAAAAAACCATTAACTGCCTTAACATAAAATTTTACTGGGAATAACATGTAAAAAATTGTCTATGGCCTATATCATATATTACACTATTTTGAGTAAAACAAATTTTTACCAGCATATTATAGTGCACCAGAGTGATTCTATCTCATTAACTCAGAAAATGTACATATAATTCAATCAAATTTTCTAAATTAATTCATATTTTCACTCAAACTCCGTTAAGTATAAAGTGTTCTTACCCGTTATATTCTCTATCTTGGAAAATAAAACCACTAACCACTCAACGGCCCAAGCTAGGAACCTAAAACTATCTGTAATTCTATATCACTATTTCACAACAATTAACCTCCAGGTCCTTTTAGTCCAATCTTCTTAGTATCTCTTGAATCCATTCTTCTATTCGCAATGACAATACTCTGGCTTTAGTACTTCTTACAGGACCACTACTAGTGCCTCCTGAATATTCTTTCTTTCTGTAGTCTCACTTTTCTACATTCCATCTTCTTCAAAACTACCAGAGTTATTTCCTCAAACAAGGTATCTCATAATGCCACTTCATGTTTATAATCCTTTAATAGTTCCCCATAATATTCATCCAACAAAATTCTTCATGTGCTTGCCGCTAATTACCTCTCCAGTCTCATTCTACAAATTCTTCTTCTCCTAATTTAAATGTCATAATATTCTACTAAGAGTTCTCTAAATTCTCCCAACATTTATATATTTTGTTTTACTTTGTATATCTCTCCCACTTTCACAGGCTAACTCCTATTTATCCTTTTGAAATGAATTCAGTATTATTTCCTCTTTAAGAAAGCTATCTTTGATACCTTCAGGCTAGGCTTAGTATTCCTCTTAAGTATAGTCTTTAAACTTTACCACCATATTATAATTTGTGATTGCCTGAATTAGATGATAATCTCCTTGAGGACAGGGACTGCCATAATTTTTTCTCTTTCTACAGCTCACCTAGCATAAAATTTCTAAAATGAATGCTTATAAGTCTAAAAAATATGTAAGTATTTATCATATAATATAATGGCTTTCAGGCTTCCTTGGTGGCTCAGCAGTAAAGAATCCACCTGCCAATCCAGAAGACACAGGAGATGCAGGTTTGATCCGTGGGTCATGAAGATCCCCTGGAGGAGGGTATGGCAACCCACTCCAGTATTCTTGCCCGGAAAATCTCATGGACAGAGGAGCCTGGCAGGTCCGTAGGGTCACATATGGCTACAGTCCATAGGGTCACAAAGAGTTGAACACAACTGCACACATGCATAACTGCTTTCAGAAACCAGTGTAATTCTTTCTTAAGTCTACTATTGAAATGGAATTCAACCTTATAGTAATTAATTAGTATATCACTTTTATGTCTTGATACTTACTTCTTCCATATCTTTCCACATTTCTTCACATTTTTTAATAAGTTCTTCTTCAGCATCGGCAACATCTTCCACATCTGTAGTACTATCTGGATCTAGATCTTGCTGATTCACTGACATGTGCCTTATGATTTTTGTTAACCTTTTAAGAAAAACTAAAGTAAAAAATATTCATTTAACAATATTCATTGATACCCACTACCTGCCAGATACTCACCTAGAAGCTAAAGATGTAACAGTGAAGAAAACAGGCAAATATTCCTCCAACCAAGGAGCTTACATTTCACTTGAGGAAAACAATATAAACTCAAAAGATTAAAACAAATATAAATAAATATAAACTATAAATAAAATAAAAGATATACATATGTGTTATATATCAAATAGTTTAAAGTACTATGTAAGAAAAGCAAGACAAGCAAGAAACATAGGGAGTGCTCAGACAGGGGCAACATGATTTTTCATAAGGTGGTCATACAAGCTCAATGAGACAACTTAGCAAAAATACAAAGGAGAGAAGGAAGACACATGGATATTTAGGAGAAGAGGCTCCAGGCAGAGAGAACTGTAAGTACAAAGGTCCTGGGGAAGTAACATGACTGCTGTGTCCTAAAGTAGTAAAGAAGCCACTGTGATTAGAGCAGAGTAAGGCAGAGAAAACAAAATGAGGTCAGAGGTCCTTTGTTCTTGAGGTGAGGTCACAGGTTGAGGTTCCTATAAACCGCCACCAAAACAAATGTTAATTCTCTGTTCTGACAAGAGAGGGAAAGGTCCCAAAGCTCAACTTTTGCCCCCCAAGGTCCAGGCTCCCCAAGGTCCAGGCTAAGAGAAGGAGGGTCTCTACATGAGCAATTTCCCTTGCCTGGGAGAAGCCATCCACCACTCAGTCTGGGTCTTCCAGCCAGTGCCTGGGCCTGGCTGAAGAGACAGCTCTCAGCTGGTAGGGCCCTCAGGGCCAGGTTCCCAGACTCTACCCAGCCATTATCACTGAGGGAGCAAGGTGCTCAAGACCCAGCCTGCCCTAAGGCCACCCAAATCAGGGCCAAGTCCCACAGACTGTGACCCATGGATACTGCCACGGTCATTAGATCACAGAGGCGAGGATAGGGGAGACATTCCCTGCTGCTTCAAGGTGAGGGCTCTAGGTCTCTACAGGACACAGCCCTTAGCCTGTACTCTGGCCCCTCAGCTCACCCACCAGCCTGAAGCTGGAAGGCCTGGAAAAGCTGGAGAGAACCCGGAGAGAAGCCCAAGATCCACTTCACTGCACTTTCTGTTGTGAAGACCACTGAAAGACTGACCAGTGTTAGAGCACAACTTCTAATCACCGTGCTAATGGGCACGCCCTAACAGTTGTGCACCTGCCTGGCCCCTATTACATAAGTTTTGGAATAATGTGTCACACAATTTCAAGTAAATAACAAAAATGGAGGTCACTGTTAACCTTCATAAAAGTAGCTTCAAGAGAATCATGGAAGTGAAAGCCTGACTGAAGTAGATTCAAGAGACAGCAGGCAAAGAATTGAACATATTCAGTATATAAAACACTTTTAAGAATTTTTTCTCTAAAGGGAAGAAACGAGGTCCCAGCTGCAGTAAGACACAAGGTTAAGAAAGTTATTATTTTTTTTAAGATAGGATGAAATATAGCATCTTTATATGACATAGTAAGAGAAGCAAACATTCTAATGCAGAAGAGAAAGGAGAGGAAAAAGAAGAATTAGATCTAATGTACAGACTAAATAGATAAAATAATAATAATATAAAAAAAAAGATCTAATGCACAAGTAGAGGGATTGGCTTAAGACAGATGTACATGCAGTTCATCCATTTTAATGGAAAGGTAGGCAGAATATTAGGGACACAGATACAGGAAGATGAATAAATATGTAAGCTTATGTAAGTTCTGTCTGAGTTGCTTCTCTTTCATTAGTGAAGTGGTAACTAAGGTCATCAGCTACGAAAGAAGATGGGAAAAATGCAGTGGAGATTTAAGAAAGGGAAAAAAATTTATAAAATACATATATAAAAAAGTGGAAGAGGGTGAAATAGTAGGATAACTGGGTAACATTACAGCCCACTTGAGGTTAGTAGGCATGAATTTAAAGTGAAAGGAGAACATGTTTGTGTGTTTTCCTCTATGGTGTAGCAGCATAGGTAAAAACAGACAAAATGAAAGACTGACAAAGTCTAAATTAGTATGACCAGAGGGAGTGAGTAGCTAAGATAAGGTGGAGAATATAATCACTGGAGGAAAGGAGGTCAAGAAAAAGAGAGGCCAGGTGATTTGGAAGACCCTCTATATGGATATTAAAATCATCAAGAATTATGACAGAATTATAAGAGAGGGTGACAGAGTCAGGAGCTAAAAATCTTCAAGGAATGAAGGCGCATGATATAAACCTGATAGATAACTGCTGCAAGGAAAAATGATTGGTGGTAGAGTCTGATGGCATAAATTCAACGTTGGGTAATTTTAAGGAGGTGGTCAGAGTAATAAAAAACAATGAGGATATCTATCCCACAATACCAAATGCAAACCAGAATAACCCACCTCCCAAAATAGTTCTATTCATATGTAACTTTAATTTTATATTGTTTAATCTATTATTTATCAATAGAGAGTTTTTAAAGATACATAAAGTTATATCACAGATTGGAGGACTCAATAATGTAAGGATAAATTCCTCTCAAGTTGATCTATTCAATATTATTTCAAAATTTCAAAAGTTTTCATTTCTTTTTGTGGCATCTGACAAGCTAATTCCAAAATTTATATGGAAGTGCAGATGGTCAAAACAGTCAAGATCCTCACAAAGATTAAGATGGGAAGACTTGTTTTACCAGTTGTCAAAATTATTTTTTAAAAATTATATTAATTATTATAGTGTTCAACTAGCACATAGATAGGCAACTGAACAATGGAACACAAAACCTTTCCAGAGTCACACATTTAGGGACCTATGATATATATTGCCTTTTTTTCCAGATATATTTTGGCCCATACACACTTTCCTCATTCTTTTTAACAAATGCGTAATTTTTGTGAGGAAAAATGAGCACAGTATATGCCTCAATCTTTAGAGTACTCCTCCATCCCTCAAAAAATCCAAACAATAAAGAACAGGGAGAAAACATGTTTTTAGATCTTAGATGAGGAAAGGCCTTTCTAGACAAAACTAAGTAAAATCACTATATAAAATTTTAAACCCAAAAACTTAATAAAGAAATCTGTAATATACTTGGCATCCAGGACCTAATTTCTTAATGAATAATGCTCACAAATTAATAGAAAAAAGCAACAACAAATCATAAAAGAAAAAATTTTTTAAATGACCACTATAAAAGTCAGGATATTAATTACTTTTGGATGGTGAGAAAGAGGAGGTAAAAGGAGATGGGAGGCTGTGACTGAGATGGGCCAAATGGAGAGACTTCCGAAATGATTACCAGCATTTCATTTCTTGATCTGCATGGTGATAAAGGTATTCATCTTATAATAATTTATAAATTTTACATTTATTTTGTGTGAGGTTTTTCCTATCTGTATTTATTTTGCAATAAAAGACAACAATAAAAAAGCTCAAATAGAAATGAGTAAAGAAAACAAATGAGAAATTAAAAAAATATATTTTAAATATAGAAAATGCATTATCCTTACCCATGTCATAAAAATGCAAATTAAAATTATTTTTTCATTCAGACTAGCAACAGTGAAAAATTAATTTAAAAAATCAATACTGGCAAGAGTGTAGAACAAAAGGCATGCATTGTCTGAAGATCAATCCCTTTGTAGGGTAATTAGCAATATCCATTAAAACTTTAAATGTATTTATCTTTTGAATCAGAAATTCTACTGCCAGGAATAATCCTACAGTTATATTTGTGTAAGTCTACATTGGAGTTGGTGATGGACAGGGAGGCCCGGCATGCTGCGATTCATGGGGTAACAAAGAGTCGGACACGACTGAGTGACTGAACTGAACTGACTGACATTGGTATGCTTTCTCAACATTATCAATAAAAACATTCATGCGAGTGAACTCTCCAATTAGACTGTCCTGGTTTAAATTCTCACTTCAAATTTACAAGCCTAATGACCTTGAGCAAGTCACTTACATTGCCAGTGCCTCAGTTTCCTAATCTGTAAAATGAAGACAGTATCACTTACTTTATAGGATTGTTATGACAATTAACTGAGTTAACATATGCAAAGTTCTTAGAAATGTGCCTGGCATGTAAAGAATTATATCAGTATTGGCTATTAACATTAACAAACTGAATGTTAACTAGTAGAAGGTTGGTTAAACAATTTATGCCATATCCAAATATCTTCCTTGCTATACACTAAAGATATAGTTAAGTTCACAAAGCTATAAACAGTCATTAACAATTTTAGAAAATTTTTAAGCAAAAAATCAAACATTATATATGTTTTAAATATACCTTAACCCTGCTTATTTAACTTATACGCAGAGTACATCATGAGAAACGCTGGACTGGAAGAAACACAAGCTGGAATCAAGATTGCCAGGAGAAATATCAATAACCTCAGATATGCAGATGACACCACCCTTATGGCAGAAACTGAAGAGGAACTAAAAAGCCTCTTGATGAAAGTGAAAGAGGAGAGTGAAAAAGTTGGCTTAAAGCTCAACATTTAGAAAACGAAGATCATGGCATCCAGTCTCATCACTTTGTGGGAAATAGATGGGGAAACAGTGGAAACAGTGTCAGACTTTATTTTTTGGGGCTCCAAAATCACTGCAGATGGTGATTGCAGCCACGAAATTAAAAGATGCTTACTCCTTGGAAGAAAAGTTATGACCAACATAGACTGCATATTCAAAAGCAGAGACATTACTTTGCTGACTAAGGTCCGTCTAGTCAAGGCTATGGTTTTTCCAGTAGTCATGTATGGATGTGAGTTGGACTGTGAAGAAGGCTGAGCGCCAAAGAATGGACATGAGTTTGGGTAAACTCTGGGAGTTGATGATGGAGAGGGAGGCCTGGCATGTTGCGATTCATGGGGTCGCAAAGAGTCGGACACAACTGAGCAACTGAACTGAACTGAACTGAATTTAGAAATTAAGTGCAAATTGATCCTTCCCCATCTTGCAGAATACTAGCCAATAAAATTCATTATCAGTGAGAAAAAGTAATGTAATTAGCTGAATGTACAACTCAATGTAGCATGAATGTACAACTCAATGTACAACCCAATGTAACAAATAAATAAGAATATTTAAGGATTTAAATTTTGGAGAAGGAAATGGCAATTCACTCTAGTATTCTTGCCTGAGGAATTCCATGGAACAAGGAGTCTGGTGGGCTACAGTCCACAGGTCGCAAAGAGTTGGACACGACTGAGTGACTAACACAAGGATTTAAATTTATCCTTTCCCTACAATATATATCCTTAAATCTACCTTTCTATAAAGAGAACAAGTCCTCAGATATTTTGAAGTCCTCAGTATTATAATTTGGAGTCACTTATTGAAGAACAGTAGTGCTATATTTAGAGATACTATGCCATACAAACTTAAAAGATCTAAAACCAAGACTTAATATTAATTAAAGAACCTCATACCATCATTGGAAGAACATACATGAAATAAATTAATAGGAAGTACCCATGTAATTCTAAGCTATATTTATCTGACACATTATCTTAATGTGTGCCATTTGTCAGACACTGTGGCTCTAACTGTGTAGATGAAGTCTGTCCTCATGCAGCATACATTTTCAATGAAGAGAGACAATATAAATAAATGGACAACTATCTGAAATTTCTTCAGGTAGTTGCAAGTGTGGTAAATTATACAATAAAGACTGCAAGTGCTTTCAGAATTAACTATATCGAAGATCAAAGAAATCTACTGGGAAGAACAAATGGCTTAGTACAGTGCTCAGTACACAGTGCTAGCTCCCTAGAATGGCAATGATTATGAGAAACTGTAAAGATGAAGGTTAGCTTTGCTATAGAGATGCTCTCTCAAAGAATTAAAAACAAGATTAGAGCAAGTATGAACATGAAAAATTTGTGAGACACAAAAGAAACTGGTGTGATTAGAGCAGAAGGCAGAGAAGAAATGAGAATTTCTAGGTAGGACCTGTCAAATAATGGGAGCCTTTAAAATTTGCTGTTGCTGTTGTTTAGTCACTATGCCCTATCCAACTCTTTGGCGACCCCATGGAATGTAGCCCACCAGGCTCCTCTATCTGTGGGATTTCCCAGGCAAGAATACTGGAATGGGCTGCCATTTCCTTCTCCAGGGTATCTTCCCCACCCAGGGATCGAACCCACATCTCCTAAATTGGCAGGTAAACTCTTTACCACTGAGCCACTGGGAAACTCAGGGGGAATTTAAAATTTAGAGGCGAGGTGAACCTTTAACAAGTATTTCCTATGGGCAGTTACCTCCCTGTATTTCGGGTCTGTGTGTGCATGCGTGGTAAGTTGCCTCAGTGGTTTCTGACCCTTTGGACTGTAGCCCGCCAGGCTCCTCTGTCCATGGGATTCTCCAGGCAAGAACACTGGAGTGGGCTGCCATGCCCTCCTCCAGGGGATCTTCTCCCACCCAGGAATCAAACCCATGTGTACTGTGACTCTTTCATTACAGGTGGATTCTTTACTGCTGAGCTACCAGGAAAACCCATCTGGGGTCTACCACAAAGCAAAAGCAAAGAAGCAATTTATCTGGTTTGAAACAGGCAACCAGATGCCTTCTGAGTGGGCTTCTGGAGGAAGTGTTTTAGGGAGACCATTTGACAAGTTATATTTATTGGATAAAAAAGATCAAGATGGCAAATTTTACACATAGGTCAACAAAACAGAATAAAGAGCCCTGAAATAAACCCACACAAATAAGGTCAATTAATTTTATGACAAATGAGCCAAGAATACATGACAGGGAGTCTTCTCAATAATGGTGTTGGAAAATCTGGACAGCCACACACAAAAGAATGAAACTGGACCACTATTTTATACCATACCCAAAAATTAACTCCAAATGGTTAAAAGACTTGAATGTAAGACTTAAAACTCTAAGACTCCTAGAAGAAGATATAAGTGGCAACTTCCTTGTCATCGGTCTTGGTGATGATGTGGGGAGTTTGGCAAAAAAGCAAAAATAAACAAGTAGGACTGTATTAAACTATAAAGCCTCTGCACAGCAAAGGAAACCATTAACAGAATGAAAAGGCAACTAACTGAATGGGGGAAAATATTTGCAAATCATATATTTGATATGAGATTACTATCCAAAATACATGAAGAACTCAGACAAGTCCATACCAAAAAGTAATGTGACTTAAAAATGAAAATGTTCCAAAGAAGACATATAGATGACCAACAGTTACATGAAAAAGTACTTAACATTATCAAGTAAATGCAAATCAAAACCACAATGAGGTACCATCTCACACCAGTCAGAATGGCTGCTATCAAACAGTTTACAAACAATAAATGCTGGAGAGGGTGAGGAGAAAAAGGAACCCTCTTATAGTCTTGGTGGGAATGCAAACTAGTACAGCCACATGAAGAACATGTTGAGATTCCTTAAAAAAGTGGAAATAGAATTGCCATACGAGCCAGTAATCCCAATCTCAGCTGGACATACACACTGAGGAAACCAAAACTGAAAGAGACACATGTACCCCAAAGTTCACTGCAGCACTGTTTACAATAGCCAGGACATGGAACCAACCTAGATGCCCATCAGCAGACGAACGGATAAGAAAGCTGTGGTACATATACACAATGGACTATTACTCAGCCATTAAAAATAATACATTTGAATCAGTTCTAATGAGGTGGATGAAACTGGAGTCTATTATACAGAGTGAAGTAAGTCAGAAAAAAAAAACACCAATACAGTATACTAACGCATATATATGGAATTTAGAAAGATGGTAACTATGACCCTATAAAGAACAGTCTTTTGGACTCTGTGGGAGAAGGCGAGGGTGGGATGATTTGACAGGGTAGTGTTGAAACATGTATATTATCATAAGTGAAGTGGATCGCAGGTCTAGGTTCGATGCATGAGACAGGGTGCTCAGGGCTGGTGCCCTGGGATGACCCTGGGGGATAGGATGGGGAGGGAGGTGGGAGGGGGGTTCTGGATGGGGAACACATGTGCGCCTGTGGCAGATTCATGTCGATGTATGGCAAAAACCACTACAATACTGTAAAGTAATTAGCCTCCAATTAAAATAAATTAATTAAAAAAAACACAATGAGATGTTAGAGTGGCAATTATGAAACCAGTGTTGGCCAGGATGTGGGGAAAAAGGAATTCCTTGTTCACTGTTGGTGAAAACATAAGTTGGTGTGGCCACTGTGAGAAATATTATAAAGGTTCTTCAAAAAGGTAAAGACAGAACTACCATATGATCCAGCAATTCCACTTCTGGGTTTATCCAAAGAAAACGAAAACATTAATTCAAAAATATATATGCAGTCTCATGTTCGTGGCAGCATGACTTAACAACAGCGAGGACAACCTAAGTGTCTATCAACTGGCGAATAAAGAAAATGCAATACGATATAGACAGACATATCAGTAAATTTTATTCATCCATAAAGAAGAATGAAATCTCACTGGCCACACCAATGGACCTTGAGAGCATTATGCTAGGTGAAATAAGTTGGACAGAGAAAGACATACCACATGATCTCACTTACATGTGGTATCTAAGTGGGTGGAGAGGGTTGAAAGGTACAAACTTAGTTACAAAATAAGTAAGTCATGGGAATATAATGTACAGAACGGTCACTACAGAAAATTATACTATATGAAAGCATATATGAAAGTTGCTAAGAAGAGTAGACTTAAAAAGTTCTCACCACAGGGGTAAAAAACATTCTGTAACTATGTATAGTGATGGATGTTCGACTTACTGTGGTGATCATTTCTCAATACATACAACATACAAACACTAAATCATTACACTGTACACCTGAAACTAACATGTCAATTATATCTCAATTTTTATGGTAAATTTTGTATATTTGGTTTTTTTACCAGAGTAAAAAAAAAATCATTTGTAAATAAGAGAGCTTAAGTCTAGAAGCCCACTAAGAGGTGGAAACCTAGACCAGAAGGTAAATGGTCCTGCCTGGGCCACTTCGGCGTGACTGGATTTCTGCCCAGTCCCTCCCGCCCCACTCCCCAGCCCCACCACTCAACCCCCACAGTAACAAGCGCTCATTATCTTCTTCAGACTGTGTGTGAAAGAATCAAGAAGCTCAGGAAAAAAGATGTTTGGCAAATCTCAAGGGAGGCCCGAAAGTTAACTAGTTCTTTCAAATTCCCCACCCCTATGTCTTTCTCTCATAACCTGTGGGATTCTAGACCCGGAGAAGAACGGGACTCAGGCCTGGTGGGACGACAGGTATCCAGTTTCTCGGAGGTAAGGGTCCCACCGTGGGGGTCTGCAGCTCCATATCCTAGGAATTGTCAACCCCGGGAGCAAGTTTCACCGGTTACGACGCTCTCCCGGCCAAATGCTTACCTCCTCCGCACCACAGACTTCAGGTCGCCTCAGCCTACTCCAGAAGTGGCTCTACGGACCAGAACGCGCGCGCGCTGATTGCTGATTGGATCTGCTTCCACCCATTCCAGCCAATCCTGGAACTTGCTCGGCCGCTGACGAGAAGGCCGCGCCGCTGCTTCGGGATTGGTAGCCGAGCTGTGAGTGTCGCGCATTTTCTGACGGTTCGGACAACATGGCGGCCGAGTGTGGTAGTGATTCACAGCTGAGAAGAAGAAGGCGCCGGGACCCGGAGGAACCGGAGAAAACGGAACTCAGCGCTCGAGAGCTGGTAGTGGCAGTGCCTCAAGAGAACGAAGAAGAAAATGAAGAGCGCTGGGTTGGGCCTTTACCTGTAGAAGCAACATTGGCGAAGAAGAGGAAAGGTAGCTACAGACAGGCACAGGGCGAAATGAAATACTGTGTCCTCCGAGTGGGAGAGTTCAAACCAGACCCCAATACGGAGGGTGTGTGATTGTGGGTATTTGTGTCGTCGGAACAGAGGGTCGTCTTCTCACTTCTGGCCGTTCTCTACTCCGAAATAGTGATTTGGACAGAGTAAAGCGTCTTTTTAATAGTTATCTAACAATCTCTCTTGTTTGTTACAATAGAGGCTAAAGCTAACTTGCCATTACATAACGTGTTTGGCACCGCTCATTTAATCCGTACAGCTGTCGTATGAGGTTGGAAGTTTTAACCCCGTTTAGCAGATGTGGAAAAGAAAACTTTCTATTTCAGGTTTTTAGTTGAAGACTGGTGGTAGTGTATTTGGCCACCCGGGAAGGTGGTGCCTGTTTAGAGTCTTAAGGAATAGATAAGGATAATGGCAACCCACTCCAGTGTTTTTGCCTGGAGAATCCCAGGGACAGGGGAGCCTGGTGTGCTGCCGTCTATGGGGTCGCACAGAGTCGGACACGACTGAAGTGACTTAGCATCTTAGCAAGGATAATTTAATTCCTGACTCCACCACTAATGAGTTTTCTGACGATTACAAAACTTTCCTGGATTACAAGTTTTTCATCCAAAAACCAAGATCTGTGTTTTTCAAAGCATACTCGTGAGATATCATGGCCGGAAGCATTTTGCCACTAGCGTGTAATAGTGACAAAATTTTATGAAATAAAAAGGGTGCACCAAAAAAGGGGGGAGATGTTGGTGAAAGGGTCACATTAAATTTTCTTATTTTTCAGGTTCTTTTAAATGTTTTCCTTAAACGTATAAGACCATTAAAATGTGATCTTTCTGAAAGCTCAAATCTTTAATTACTCTTCCAACTTAAAAATTTTAAGTGATTTCTGATTAGAACAATGTCCAAACTCCCTAATATAGCATGTAAGGCTCTTGATACGATTCCTCCTTCAGCACATTTCCATTACTTCCTCTCCCAAATCCTTGATCCTCCTTACTCTTTGTCCAAGCCATACTATAACACTAGAGAATGGGGCATGCCCTTTTACAACTGCGAATGTCTACGTGGGTGTCACAGGGTCTACCTGGAATAATTTTCCTCACCCACTTCACTTAACCTACTGTCGTTCAACCTTTAGCTCAGCTATTACTTTTTCTGGAAAACGTATGACTTTTCCAGTCTGGGCTGAGTTTCTAAAGTACATTGATCATAAGTATGAGATGTATTTATCAGAATGACATTTTTATGGTTCCAAATTTTGAATACAATTTGGATCCAGATACAACAAAATTTTATGTATCCAAATTTTGAAGAAGCTACTTTTTTGAATATTGTTCCTTAACACCCTTAAAGTGCAGTTACCTTTTTTACTGCTAAGCCTTTTAAGTTGAATGTTTCCATAGCAATTGTTCCTCATTGCACTTGCTACATTTTTAAATTGAATGTTTATTCATGTAATTCTCTGATGAATGTTTCTCTTCACTGTTAAGACTGTAAGCATATAAGAGCAAAGACCATGCCTATTTTGCTCCAGTGCTGGGTACAGTGCTTTCCATATAGCAGGTACAAAAGTAAGTCTTCAACGAATGAATATTACTATGTGTATGTTCACAATTATTTTCTTGGACTAGATATCAGGTCCCTTTTTGTGGAAATGAGTGGAAATGGAAAAGTCCAAAAATATCAAGATGCTGATATTATTAGCATTAGGGAACAAAGAGCTTATAAACTTAATACAGTTGAGACAATGAGATGCTTATTCAAATTAATCAGTAGTGTATTCAGTTTGAAGAAAAAGTTGAAATTCAGAAACATGTATGAAATGTTAGAAAAATATCACTGAAGATTTCATTTAAAAGGATAGGGTTTAAAACTTAGTAGAAATGGAACCATCCCCTTTAACATGTTCTTTGGACATTGGACTTTTGTACACATTTTCAGAAAGATACTATAAATGGTTATATGGCTCTACCTTATATGGCTCACTCTCTCTCTATATATATTATATATTATATGGCTCTACCAATGATGGTTTTCTCAAGACAGTGTTAACTCTTCATGTCCATGTCCCTTGGAACCTAGTTTTTTTTCAGTAAATATCTGTTCAACAAGTGAACTAACAGCAAAAGGAATATCCATCAGGATTAAATTTAGCTGTATATTACAGAAAAATCCAAATGACAATAAATAAAGAAAAAAAGTCCAAAATGACAATAAAGATAAAAGTCCTAAAGTAGACAGTCTGGGATTGGTGTGGAGGCTCCAAAGTTTCCTCCTAGTTTTCTGCTCCAGCATCACTAGGATATGGACCTCGTGTTTGTCCTTGATGGTTATCTCCCAGTTTTAAACTGTCAGATGGGGAAAGAAAGAATGGCACAGCTCTTGAGGGAGACTTATTGACTGTTACACAACACTTCCATTTTTATTTCATTGGTACTTAGTCACTCCTAACTGCAGAAAAGTTAGAGGTGACTACAGCTAGATGTCATTATTCCCATGTAAAAATGGAAGTTCCGTTACTGAAAATGAAGAGAGACGTAATTTGTTGAACACAACTTTGAGCTTGCTAAATAGCAATGATGAAAAACCATGAAATGATCATGCTTAATTTAGAAACTTTTTATGGGCATGTTTGGCCATCATTGGATTGTTTTTAGGTAACAAATACGTCATTTTTTTACTAGTAAAATTTTTTATAGCTCATACCATGAAATATTTCCTCAAATTACCACTCTTTTTTTTTTTAATTTTTATTTTTACTTTATTTTACTTTACAATACTGTATTGGTTTTGCCATAAGATTACCACTCTTAAAAATGTTTTGCCCTTGGAAAAAGTTTAAGAATCACTCAACTGGACGTTCTCTAGGATTGTCTCAGCTCCAGAAATCTAAGCATTTATTACGTTTACTCAAACCTAGTATCAGTGACTTCAAAGAGGATCATTGCCTTCAAGATAAACTGAGATGTTCTGGATGGCCTCTGACCTCTTAGTACTTATTTAAATTAGCAGTAATAATTGGATCTACATGGTTGGAAAGTTGGTTGTGATACTTTCATGAAACTTAAGGTTTTTCTCTTTTAATGTAACTTGTATATTAAGCCAGAGCCACTCAGTTCTTAAGTTCTGGGACACAGTTAAGCATCTGTATAAAACCTGAGAATGATTCATGACCAAATAAACAACGGTGCTATTCAGTACAATGAAATAATAAGTTACAACTGACATAACAGACACTGGATATTTTTTCATTACGTGTGAATTGAGAGAAATTAAAATTAAAAGAAAATACAAAATAGTATTTAGTTCCAGTTGTTAAAAATATTTTCCTTTACTTTTTTCCCTTAGTTCTAGAGTTTGAAAAAGTCTATCTTGATAATCTCCCCAGTGCATCCATGTATGAGCGCAGTTACATGCATAGAGATGTTATCACCCATGTGGTGTGCACCAAGTAAGTCTATCTATATTCTTTCCTGAGAATTTATTGTTTTTTAAAAATACTTCAGTTTTGAGGTGAATTGTAGAAGTAACTTTTCTGGAAATGTCAGAGAATCTTTAAAATAGCTGAATGAGGTTTTGTAGAAGGAATAGTAATACTCTGCTCTTTGTTGAGCTCATATTATGTCTAGGTCCTGTATCAAGGCTTTTTCATTAATTGTCCCATTGATCTTAACAGTCTTACAAGTAGTATTCATCTACGTTTTATAGATAAGGAAACAGGTTTAGAGGGGTTTAAGTGGTAATTGAGGCTGGAGAAAAAAATGCAAGAAATCCCACAGTTTTCTATTTCTTGTATGGATTTTGAACCTGATTGGGAGAGTAACATCACATATGTGTATACATGTGTCTGTGTGTGTGTGTAAACTTCAAGATCACTGTGGTTGTGGTGAAATGAATGGATTCAAACACAGCAAAAATGGATACAGAGAAAGCAATGAGGAGGCAGTAATCATAGATGAATTAGGATGGTAGCTGAGATGATATTGGCAATGAGTATGGAAAGAAGTAGATGATTTACTTTGCTGTTTGGATCAGTTTATTCTTGATCTCTTAGAGACAATTAAAAGATTTAAATATCTTTATATTCCTTTTATGGGATAATTTTGACCAAATATTAGCTCTTTTCCTAGTAGAAAGTTGTCAGTTAATAAGGCAGCATATAGGACTAGCTTTCTGTCACTCCAGGTTTCTTTGTTTAACCTAAGACAGCAGACTATAATGGAAAGATTTTTGAAGATTTTATAGAAACCTAGTGTTTTGAAGTTAGGCAAACCCAATATTGAATGCTCTTCTCCAGCTACAGACCTGGGGCAAATACATTTAACATTTTTAAACTGTTTCCTAATTTTTAAAAAGATGGTGAAAAATATTCACCTTATAGGGTTGTTGTAAAGATGGTTATAACTAAGATAATGTATGTAGAGTACTCAACATATAATAGCTTTCAACAAATGATTTCTATTTTTATATAACTGATGAGAGGCTATACTGTACAAAATTTTGGTACTTAACCAAAATACCTTGGATAATATCTGAAACAAACTTACATTGAGTTTTGCTTTATATGTAAGTTGTATGTTGGGATTTAATTATTTATCACCTTCTGAAAGATAGTACATTTTCCCTGTGGAAAGACTGCCTGTAGGGTAATTTTAGCATTAAAGGACTCTATGAACTAGTGATTCCTTGTGAGACTTTTTTAATGTCAAGATTACCTCAATCCTGATCCTAGCTCTTAGATTTAAAATTAGTGCAGCATGGAACTGTTTTTAGTGCTCTGCGGTGACAAAGAGGCGAAATATTGAACTTGTTTACATATAGCTAATTCACTTTGCTGTACAGCAGAAACTAACACAACACAACTGGCGTAAAGCAATTATACACCAGTAAAAAATAAATAAGATTAGTGCAGCAGTAGCTGTTATGATATCCAGAAAAGAGCTTCAAATTTTGCAATGTTATGTCTACCCTAATACAGTGATACAGTGGTTTGTATAAAGGAAGATTTTTTTTGTAATCTGTTATTTAAGAGTCCAAGATTCTCAGTAAATGATTGGCTTGGGGGCACAAAGTGATTTTTGCATCTGTTTTAGAAAGTAACTTCTATAATTTTTTATGCAGGACAGACTTTATTATTACTGCTAGTCACGATGGACATGTTAAATTCTGGAAAAAAATAGAAGAGGGAATTGAATTTGTTAAACATTTTCGTAGTCACCTAGGTAAGAATTTCACTCTTTTTTTTGGCTCTCATTTCAACTGTATTAATTAAAATTTCTTTTTAAACTTTTTTTCCTTTTAATTATATCCATTTCTTTTATATTTACTAGAATGTTTTGATTTGGTTTCTTTAAATAGGAGTTATTGAGAGTATTGCAATTAGCTCTGAGGGAGCTTTATTCTGTTCCGTGGGTGATGATAAAGCAATGAAGGTGTTTGATGTAGTAAACTTTGACATGATCAATATGCTGAAGCTTGGGTGAGTCTTTTTTAAAGTGTGTGTGTATATATATGTATATATATATTTTTTTAACTTAATGAAAGAATTCTTGAACTAAACTTCACCATTTCATAGGTATTTCTAAACAGAATATATTACCATTCCATTAAAAAATGTGCCTTTAGATTTTGCTTGGGAAAATTAAATATTATGAATCTTTGTTATGATGTTGTTTGTGAGCTTCTGCTGTGAGTTTTGTCATTAATTACAACAGAAATGTCCAAGTAGCCCCATAACAAGGATTAATTATATCCATTTTACACTACTTAATAATTTAATGAGCATCCATCATGTCTAATTTACTGGCATTTAAATTAACGTCCTAGTAATGCTTATTTCAGTAATATAGCATTGTGTTTTTATAAGGCTTATGTGCATTTTTGGAATTGTTGGTGATTTTAAACTTTAAAGTGTATTGATACCCAAACTATGTGGTTAGACTGTGCAGTAACGAAATTAAACAGAAGACCATGGAATGCGTAGCTTAAGCAACAGAAATATATTTTCTCACACTTCTGGAGGTTCGGTTCAGCTCAGTTGCTCACTTGTGTCTGACTGTTTGTGACCCCATTGACTGCAACACGGCAGGCTTCCCTGTCCATCACCAACTCCCAGAGCCCACTCAAACTCATGTCCATCAAGTCAGTTATGCCATCCAACTATCTCATCCTCTGTCGTCCCGTTCTCCTCCTACCTTCAATCTTTCCCAGCATCTGAGTCTTTTCCGATGAGGAGATTGGAAAGTCCAAAACTTTTGGAGGTGAAAAGTCCAAAATCATTGTTCTAACAGTGTTTGTGTTCTGGTGAGGACTCTTACGGGTTTCATACTTTGTCCTTGTTAAGTACAGGGGAAAGAGGGAAATATTTTGCTCTTCCACTTCTTAGAAGGCCAAGGCCTGTTGGATTAGGGCCCCACCTTCTGACCTCATTTAATTACCTCTTTAAAACCCTTTCTCCAGATACAGTAACTTTGGGGATGAGGGCTTCACCATGTGAATTGGAGGAAAGTAGGAATTAGAACTACACAATTCAGTATGTGACAGTACTTTTTGGGAATTTCCTTCAAAACCAGTTTATGAACCACTAAAAGAAGTTAGTCTCATTATTTATAATAAGAGCTTATTTTTTGACTACAAATAGAAATACCTATTGATATGTGTCATATTCCCAGCTTTGTTTCCCCCAGACTTTAGCTGTTTGTTTGTTTTTTAAATCAAATATATGTTGAACATTTGCCACCTTTGAAGGTATTGAAAGAGAACAGGCATATCTTGTTTTATTGCACTTTGCACACACTGGTTTGTTTTTTTTTTTTAAACAAATAACAAGTTTGTGGCAACCCTGGATGGAGTAAGTCTGTACTCACCAATTTTTCCAACGGCATTTGCTCAGTTTGTGTCATTATTTCACATTTAGTAATTGTCATAATATTTCATTTTTCATTATTTTTATATTTGTTATAGTGATCAGTGATCTTTGATGTTACTGTTACAAAAAGATTACAACTGGCCGAAGCCTCACATGATAATTAGCATTTTTTAAGCAATAAAGTATTTTTAAATTAAGATATGTATATATACATGTAATTTTTTAGACATAATGTGATTGCACACTTCAGTAGAAATACAGGTAGTGTAAACAAACTTTTATTGTGCTCTGGAAAACCAAAGAAAATCTATATGGCTCACATTATTGCAATTTTCAATTTTTGTGATCTGGAACCAAACCTGCAACATCTCCAAGCTATGCCTGTGTCTCTTAAGATTTTATAGAAATTCTGAGAGTCCTCAAAAAGTTTTGAGCATTAGCTCTGTCATTGGAGAAACTCTAGCTTCTCAGACTAATGATTTTGAAGGAAACAACACACAATTGAATATATAAATTTAGTATGTTGATTACATCTGTCCAATTCTTTTACACTTTATCAGGTAACATGTTCAAAGCTCATAGTATTAAGATCAAGCTACTGATAATGAGAGAGTGATATCAGAACATTTTTGTTTAGAGCAAAGCCATGACTAAAATATTTTGACCTTAAATATTTCAAGAATGGATTTGTAAAGTATACTAACATGGTAACCTATTGAAAAGTAGGGTATACATAGACAGGGGCTTCCCAGGTGGAGCTAACGGTAAAGAACCTGCCTGCCAATGCAGGAGACATAAGAGATGCATGTCTGATCCCTGGGTAGGGGAGATCCCCTGGAGGACCTGGGCATGGCAGCCCACTCCAGTATTCTTGCCTGGAGAAGCCCATGGACAGAGGAGCCTGGCAGGCTACAGTCCATTGGATCCCAAACAGTCGGACACAACTGAAGTGACTTAGAATAGCACATACATAGACAGAGACATCGAGATCCAAAACAAAACAAAAAATGCCTCAGAATATTTTAAGAACCAGTTCTGTTTCAGTTTCCTTGTAAATACTTGCTGTGTGAGTTCTCTTCCTGTGGTTTGATCAGTCCTCAGAAGTTATTATCATTCATTTATGAGGTCAGAAAGAGAAAAATTAGTAACTTTTCCTATTCTTCCCCATTCTGTTTCTCGCTGCTATGTTTGATCAAAGAATCTAAAACTGGCTGAATCACTGCAGGGACGTTTTTTATTGATGGGAATGAGTAAGGATGCTTATGACTTGTTTTGGCCTCTTCTTATCCCCCTCAATTCTTTACTATTTTAGGTATTTCCCTGGACAGTGTGAGTGGATCTATTGCCCGGGAGATGCCATATCTTCAGTTGCTGCTTCTGAGAAAAGTACAGGAAAAATTTTCATTTATGATGGTCGAGGAGATAACCAGCCACTGCATATCTTTGACAAACTCCATACATCACCTCTTACTCAGATACGGCTAAACCCAGTTTACAAAGCAGTAGTGTCTTCTGACAAATCTGGAATGATTGAATACTGGACTGGTCCTCCTTATGAGTATAAATTCCCCAAAAATGTGAATTGGGAATATAAAACTGACACAGATTTATATGAATTTGCCAGGTGCAAGGCTTATCCAACCAGCATATGTTTTTCACCTGATGGGAAGAAATTAGCCACTATTGGTTCTGACAGAAAAGTTAGAATTTTCAGATTCTTAACTGGAAAACTCATGAGAGTCTTTGATGAATCACTAAGTGTAAGTGCCATATAAATTTAATCAGATTTTACTTTTCTGAAAATGTCTTTAGTTTGTGCTTTATCTTAAAAGATTTTTTTCTGGACATGGACATTTAGATTGATGATTAATATGCTTATCACATTAAAGATATTGTTTGTCTGCTGTCTTGCATTGTTACTCTTTAAAACTCTCTTCTCTAGGTTTATGATGTGATATTTTCTGAGCCAGTTTTTCTTACACTTATGTGGCTGTTTTTGTAGTTTTGTTGTTTGAAAGCTCATTCTTTTGAGATCCTCAAAACCCATGCTAGGCCTCCTTCTCTTCTCATCCTTTTCACTCCTGCCTTCTTTATGACTACTTAAAAATTTATTTCTCCAGCCTTCTATTGTAAACAGACCTGTCCCTATCCTTTTATGTATTTATTTTTGCTGTTTTCATGGCACCAATATGTATCTGCTTGCACAAGCCAGAAATCTGAGTCATTTTTAACTGTTTTTCCTTACCCGTCTATTTAATTCATCATCAGTCCTGTCAGTTTTACTTTCTACATATACTTTAAATACATACATTTCCTTTTAGCACAGCTGTGACTACCCTAGCTCATAATCTGCTGCCTGGCCTATTGCATGGCCTACTCTCTGAATCTATCCTAGCTTCTTCCTAACCTGTTATCCATGCTCCACCCAGAGGAATCTTTTAAAAATACATTATCTTATCATGTCATCCTTTGATTATTTCAGTGACTACCTGTTGTTTTTAGGAGCGAGACCAAAATCATGGCCTACCGTATTGTACCCCTCCCTTCCACTTCAACCTGCTGTAAATCACCTCCCTCCCTGCCTCTACTGTACCTAGTCAGGCCTTCTTTCAGTTTCTTGACTACGTCTCCCACCACAGCACCTTTGCATATGCTGTCCCTCCTGCTTGGAGTGACCCCTAGTCCCATTAATCCTCATTCCTCCCCTTACATATTGAACTCATCCTTCAAATCTCAAAGAATCATTTCCCCCAGTGATCTTCCACTATTCTTCAGTCTCAGACTACTTATATTTTTTTAATGTGGTAGTGTATCACTATTTATTTTCTTTTAGAATATTTGGTCTTATTATTTGATTAATGTGTATCACCCCCTCCCCCAGTAGATTAAACTGCATGTCATTTATGGTCCTGTATCTATTGTGCTTGTGATTGAATCTCCAGCACTAAGAATGATACCTGACACATAATTAACTGTTAACAATAATTTATTGGGACTTTGCTAGTGGTTCATTGGTTAAGACACAGCACTTCCATTGCAGGGGGGCATGCGTTCAATCCCTGGTTGGAGAATGAAGATCCTGCATGCCTTTTGGCATAGCCAAAAAACGGGGAAGAAAAAATGTATTTATTAGAGCATGTAGCTGTAGAATGAGTTTTTATCCATGCAAAGATAATTGGTTTTGTGGATATTTGAGTCTCATCATGTTTCCATCTTGTGGTTCTCTAACTGCTATGGGTATGTTGAATTCTCCAAAAGTCTGTGGGTCAAATCTTTGTAACAATAGTGTTTATTGTACAACAGTGTCAATTCTACAGTCTTTGTAGCCACCAGTTTATAATAGATTGCTTGCATTAAGTACTTCAAAAATGCTGTCACCTTATTAGAGATGTAGTAATAAGTTGGGTGAATTAGCTGCCTGAAGGAATATGAATCCAGACAAAAGGGAAGGTTTGTATGCTAGTCAACTTATCCTCATAACTCATTTTCTTATTGGAAGAATTATAACTTTCCATTATGCTTTTGGGAAAAGGAGAAACCTTGTAATGTTTTCTTTAATGATGGCTTCAACTTAACTATAATTTTAAAACTCTTCACAATTTGCAATTCTTCCTAGATTCCTTAAGAAAACAAATCTATTCTCTGGATACAAATCATTTAACACATATACTCTGAGCTGTTGAATTCACTCTATTTCATTATTGTCTTTAATATTTGTTGAAATTATAGGATTATTGTGATAAGATCAGTAGCAAAGTATAGGACAGAAGTTGAGATTCAGGATAAGGGAGTTTGCCACCCCCCCAAAAAAAAGAGGGGGTATAAATGCCAATTAATTTAGTAATAATGCTAGTTACTAGTTAGTTAATGACTGGTATCTCCTAGTTCCATGTTAAGGGTTCTAACTAGTTAAGAGTCCTAGTTTAATAGACAAATTTAATTGGATGGTGTGAAGTTGTATCTTTTGGCATTTTATTAATCAGGAGTACTGCATATGGCCATACAGAGATGATGAGATGGTAAGAGATGCAGCTATTAAAGCTAGAATATTGTAAAAAAAACACCAATACAGTATATTAATGCATATATATGGAGTTTAGAATGACGGTAACAACGATCCTATATGCAAGGCAGCAGAAGAGACACAGGTGTAAAGAACAGACTTGGACTCTGTGGGAGAAGGTGAGGGTGGGATGATTTGAGAGAATAGCATTGAAACATGTTTATTACCATATGTGAAATAGATGACCAGTCCAAGTTTGATGCGTGAAGCAAGGCACTCAAAGCTGGTGCTCTGGGACAACCCAGAGGGATGGGATGGGAAGGTGGGAGGAGGGGGTTCAGGATCGGGGGACACATACACCTGTGGCTGATTGATGTCAATATGTGACAAAAACCACCACAATATTGTAATTATCCTCCAATTAAATTAATTTTTTAAAAGATACTAATGTGCTTGAAAGGTTAGATTAGCATTTATTACTTTTACATGGGTAGATCACCATCTATAAACTTTATTTCTTGAAAATGAATCTTCTTTCTAGCAAAATAGTCAAGGCTCCCATACTACAAAAATGTAGCATCTAGGCTATTTCTGGCAAATGAGTAACAAGAAATCCTAATGTTATTCCCTAACATGTATACCTCCTTTTCATTTCTGGAGTTAACGTATATTGTTGTTCTTTCCACGTCTAGAAAAACCAGAGATTTTGTTAGTGCAAGCATGAAAAAAAAAGTAGTAGATGGGACATAAGCCTGACTGACCTCTTTTCATTTGCAATCTAGCCACTTTTGATTTCTGCAGTTTTATGCCCTAAATGTTGGGGAAACTGAATGTAAAGATCACATCTTTGGGGAGGCTGGTAGTGTGACTGTACATAGTAACTGACCCTTATCTTGAAAGTTGTATATTAAATATCTAAAGAAAAGTAAACCAAATATCCAAACTAAAGGGCACTCATAAAATTCATCAATCCTAAATCACATTTACCTAATGATAATCTAAATATATAGTGATGCTCCAAAACAACTTGAAACATTTTCTGAAATATGAAATTGTTGTAAGTTAGTGAAATCATAAAAAATAAAATCGAGTGCTTGTTAAATGGCAGGTCCATGATCCTGGAACAAGGTCTCACAGTCCGTATCTGCATTGTGCAGCTTAATAGCCACTAGCCACATAGGATTGCTGAACACTTGGCATGTGACTAGTCCAAATTGAGCTGGACTAAAAGTGTAAAATACACACTGGACTTCAAAGACTTAGTATAAGAAGGAAAAAAGATCTCAGTTTTTAAATATTGCTTAATATTTTAATGTCTTTATTTTACTTTTTTGTATTATTGATTTTGCTTAATGTCTTGATAATATTTTAGATATATTGGGTTGAATAAAAGATTAATTTCATGTTCATTTTTACTTCGTTTAACATAGCTACTAAAAAATTTAAAATTACATATATGGTTTATATTGGAAAGTGCTGTGTGTGGCTTATAAAATGCAGCAGATATATTGTTTCTGCAGAAAAAGCAGTAGTTACATTAACTCTTATTTTTTTATTAAAATAACGAGTTAGTATAAATACTATTTTTTATGATTGAATTTTGTAATTCAATTCCTGCTTATAGTGTTTATAGAGTACTGCTTAAGAAGATATATAAGCACATAAACTGTCAGTGGCTATTAATGGACACTCTGCTTTTATTTAAATTCTCCTTCCCTTTATCATGTAACATTATTTTTGTTAATAAATGGTTTGTTTCCTAGATGTTTACTGAACTGCAGCAGATGAGGCAACAGCTACCAGACATGGAATTTGGTCGACGGATGGCTGTAGAACGGGAATTGGAGAAGGTGGATGCAGTAAGATTAATAAATATAGTTTTTGATGAAACTGGACACTTCGTGCTGTATGGAACAATGCTGGGCATTAAAGTTATAAACGTAGAGACAAACCGGTAAGCTTTAATATCACATATGCTTTTTAAAAATTTACTTCTAAAGGACCATTTCCTCCTTGGGGGAAAACAATGGGAGTTTTGTTTGTTCCAAGACAAGTGGAATGGTCCCAGATGTCTAAACTTAACCAAATGTTTTGACTGGATTTTTCTGTGGTCTTTTGGTTGTTTATAATCTTATGTAAAAAGTTTCCACTCATGTTTGTTAAAGAAATGGAAGAAAGATATGCATAGTTTCAAGTTGTTGTGTTTTTTTAACAAGTTTCAGTCTGTCTTTTGCTTATTGATTTAAATTAGCCCGTTTCATGTTAAATGTTGCCAAATATTTTAACCACAGAATTCAGCATTACATCCTGCTAGACATAAAATCAGAAGTTAAAATGCATGAAACCACAATAAGCCTTTGGTACAAACAGCCCATTTGGTCTTAGAACAAAATTGCTATAATCAGATACTATCACTGAATGTAAATGAAAAGAACTTAAAGTATATTTAAAGGAAAACAGTCTTGTACTATACATTTTCACATATAAACAAATTTATATTGTAGTTCTTGGCAATACAGAATCTTTGAAGGCTTGAAGAAAGATTAAAATGATAGGGATAGGTTAAAACTGTTTAAATATTTTTTTTAATCTGAAAATTATAAATACCAATTTAAAATAACTTTTTGGGGGGAGTGGGAGAGGCAGAAAAATACTTTTTAAAAATCTTTTACTGGTTATTTTGTACAAAAATAAAAGATAGTTGATTTCTAGCTTTTATCTGCAAAGTTGGTATAATTGGAGTTAATCCTAATAATTTTATTATATGTATTTTCCAGTTGTGTGCGGATCTTAGGCAAGCAAGAAAATATTAGAGTGATGCAATTGGCTTTGTTCCAGGGAATAGCCAAAAAACATCGTGCTGCAACTACTATAGAAATGAAAGCTTCTGAAAACCCTGTTCTTCAGAATATTCAAGCTGACCCAACAATAGTCTGTACATCCTTCAAAAAGAACAGATTTTATATGGTATGTGGAAGTATCAATAACAGGAGATAGTCTTTAATGTTTCTTCCAGTTTGATTGGAGTTTTATTTTTTTAACTTGTGTTTTCAACTGAAGAGAATGTTGCCCATAATAGCAGACTTTCTAAACAACCAGAATACCATCTTATAACATTAGTATTGTAGAATCTTTAACTAGGGTTTGTTTAAGTATTTCTGTATTGTTTTACATCCGGTTTTGAACTAGTTTTCAACCTAGCTTCTACAACTTGTGTTGTCTAAGAAAATAGGAAGTAAGTGGCTGTGGTAATAATTGCATCCAAAATTGATTTTCCTGTGGACTTTTAAAAATTCTTCTGTTTTAGTATTATTCACCTTTTACTCTTCAACATGACTTGCACATTTCCTTCTCTAGATACAAATCTTTTTTCACCTTTTGATTCCATTGTAATGATGCTACCGTGGTATTCATTCCTGAGAGATTTTTTTTTTTCTGGAAATTAAAAGTACTTTGCATGTTAAGTAAGATTGGGCTCAAAATCAAACTACTAAGCCATCTAGGAATAACACTGTTCTAATATTGTTCAGTCAAGCAGAAAAATCTGAAGTGTAGAGACCTCTGCATCTGTATCTGTCTTTCATGCTTAGAGACTTTCTAAAACCCGAGTGTGATTATTTTTTTGCCTAAAATCCTTAAATGACTCCCCATCTGTCTATATTAACCGCTCTCCTAGTTTATCTTTCTTCATTTTTAGTTCATTGCCTATACTGAACTTGACCCCATTTGCAGGACTTGATGTTATTTTTACTTGGTGGTGTTTGCACGGGTTATTCCTTCTGTCAGCCACAAACCTCTCCCCAGTTCCTCTTCATATTTCAGATCCCAGCTTGGAAGCCTTCCTCTGACATCAAGTCTGGAATAGGTGTGCCTGCTTGTGTACATGTCACACTTTCTGGAATAATTGTTATTTTCAGGGGGTGGGGAGGGGTCCCTTACACTGTCTTCTCTTCCTCAAGATAATATAAAATCCATAAATACAGAGCACTATGTTTTCTTCACATACCAAACTCCACAGAGTTTGGTGAATTATCTGACCCATTATAGTATACTCATTCATTCGTCTGACAATTTACAGGCAGCTGTGAGGCTTTAAAGGTTACCAGCATTTGGTAAATGTGCGAAATAGCAGTTTATCTACTCCAATATTTTTCTTCTGGCCTAAAATGGCATATATTTTTTTAAGATAAGAATTTTGCTTATAAACTTTCAAATTCACTGCTAAAGATTTATTAATATATATGTTAAAGAAAAATACTTTTTCTTGTTATTACCTATAATTTTTTGAAGGTAAAAAGAAATCATAAAAGACAGTTCTTAATATACACTAAATTTAATTTTCCATCCACTTTATTTAAAAATTGTCTTTCCCCAGAGTTTATGTTTGTTGATTAAACCACACATGTTCCTTAGAAACTCTGAAGAAATAGAAAAATAAAAAATTAAGTCACTCACTGAGTATTTATACTGCTAACATTTTCATGAATTATTAGATGTACATATTCTTAAAACTAAAATGGTATTCATATATGCAAATTTTATATCCCTTTTTTCAAATCCAGTACCATAAAATAACCATAAAATAAAAGATTGTATAAAATTTGAACTTTAATAGTTCTATATGTGAACTAAATCAAGATAATTTTTAAAAATTCATATAATTAAATAGTGAAACAGACATGTCATTCTTTGGTAACTGGAGAAAAATATGCTAAAGCAGTGACATCCTGGCTTAGTTGTTCCTTTATCTGGAATCGATCCAAGTAGACCAAGGACTGACATAGGCAAAACAGAGTCTGGGCACTAGACTGACCTTCCTGGAGCTCAGTTAACATCCACTTTCTAAGGGAGAGAAGATTTCTGCTTACTGAGAGTCAAATAAAACAAATAGGCCTTTAGAAGTCCAGAATTTTAACAACTGAAAGTTTTTTCTTAATTTTCTATAGACCTTGAGGATCCTGAGATTTCTGCTTCACTCAAAATGTACTGTACATCCTTTCTTCCAGGCTTCAAGGTTTAGATAGATCAGATGGGACTCTGTCAAAAAAAAGAGGTCAAGGTCCACTGCTGATTCATCTTTGAATCCTCATCCTACCAGTACCAGGTTCTGTTCATAGTAATAACAATTATTAATATGTATATATTGCCTTCTGTGTCAGGCACTATTCTCTAAACATTTTATATCCTTCATTTAATCTTCATATCAGGTGTCATTTTGAGGTAGTTTTTATTATCTTCTTTTATGAGTAAGGAAATGAAAGTAATGAATTTACTTCCCCAAAGCCATATAACTAGTTAAGTGGCAAACTACAATTCAAACCCAGGCAATCTAAATAGTGAAAAGTAAGCAATAGATGGCAGGTTAGGTAGGACATACTAGAAGGCAGAAGCAGAGAGCTACCTCAGAACTGCCTATTTTTAAATGGGTACTCAAAAAAATTTTCACCAAAAAAGAAATTAAATTCCATTTGAAATCATTCATCTTCATCATATGAATTTTCTCATTAGGCAAATGCAGAAATTTAGCTGCCTTGCATGTCCTATGATTGGAAGCAATTCCTGAAATAAGCATTTATTCTGATGTAAATTCTTAGTTTCCTCAAATACTTCATTAGAAATGTAATTTTCTTGTTCATAAATTTTAAACAGATGAAAAATTTAATTGATTTACTCACTTTTTATTTTCCTCCTTGAGTTTACTAAACGAGAACCAGAAGATACAAAAAGTGCAGATTCTGACCGCGATGTTTTTAATGAGAAACCTTCTAAAGAAGAAGTCATGGCAGCTACTCAAGCTGAGGGACCTAAACGAGTGTCAGATAGTGCCATTATCCACACAAGCATGGGAGACATTCACATCAAACTCTTTCCTGTTGAGTATGTACTGTTTCTGTTGTCATAAATAAATACCAGTGTAAATGTATATATTTGAGGAAACTGCAACTTCTTGTTATTTTGACTTAAAAGTATTTTGAAAAATTGAGCTGTTAGATAAAGCATCTTCCTAAGCTCTCTGATAATTGTTGCATTAGAAAATGTGAAAATTTTATACATACATAAACATATTTCACAGGTTTATTATTATGAGGACAAAATATAGTAGATATGACAGTGCTGAATGTAAATTATAGATTGACATACAAATATATATTACCGCTACCATCAACTACACATGCCAACTATAGGTTTTGTGGCTCACTTGTTATAACTGGCTTTCCTCTCAAATCATTGAGGGGAGGATAATTATTTTTCCTTCCTGACATTTCAGTTTGCAGAATGAACATACAATACCAAATACAATGCGATACGACTGGTTATTCTCGATCCAAAAGAAGACCTCTTGTACAGTGCCTTGATTTAAAACTACTTTGTTATTTTGATATGAATGTTTTATGTCCAACCAGACAAAACACGTGGACTATCTCATTTTAAGTATTCAGAACCCATGCATCCACTAAGCCTACTCCCTGATGTGGTTGGTACAAGATTCTCTTGATTCTCTCTGCCATTCTCAGCATTGGGAGCTATTATATGATAATATACAGTATTAAATCATTTCATGAGATTAGTTAATATTATTTAGAAAGTGTATCTGAGTGTGTGACTATCATTTAAAGTTTATTAAATTTAGTAGCTATCATAGCAGTGAATAAGTTCTTGGTCAGGAAATGTCACCATACTATAACATTGTTTTTATAAGAAAATTACCTTTCCCAGGAACTATATACAGTGGGTTATGGTGCTGTGGTTATATTTTTTAAAAATACTAAATGACTTTGGAACCTAAATACTCTCAAATTCAAGTAAAATAAGCAGTTGTGATATAAAGATGGTATATTATATAAACTGTAAGAACAGGCTACTGCCTATATGCCCTGTCAACTCTTGCTTCTACTGAGATCAGAAAAAATTATGAAAAAAAAGACTGTCCTGAAACATTCAGAAGATTCTGAAAATACCATTGGGACGCCTAACTACAAAGAAAACTTTCCTAACATGCTCCATTAAATTTTCATATTTTTAATATATGTCTTACTAGGTGCCCTAAGACCGTGGAAAATTTCTGTGTTCACAGCAGAAATGGTTATTATAATGGACACACATTTCACCGCATAATTAAGGTAGGTAACTTATGCAAATTTTATCTGATTTAAGGAAAAGTATGTCATTGTATAACAAGACGTTTAGAACCTAAGGAATCTCATTCACACTTAGCACTTTATTAGGAATAGGAAAAATGGACTATGGAAGTCACAAGAATAATGGATGATCATGAAAATCAGATATAAAATCAAGGGTAGGAACAGTAGCAGGGTAGCCTTTTTAGAAACACTGCAGCAATTTTTGTCAGCAGTTAAAGCAAAGGATCAGGTAATGAGTAAAAGGTCTTGCTGAGATAAAACCAGTAGCCAAGGTAACCTGTTTTTAGTAGCTAGATAAGGTCTAGATCTAGAAGATTAAGTATTAGAAGAGCCATGTTGCCACTTTATCTGTGAAAACTACCACTAATACCTGATGAACAGAATGAATTCAAGCCAGGATTTTGTTGAGCAACATTCCATGAAATGTATGGAGCAGTGAGGTAGTTCTTGATTACTGGCAGGTCGGAAATGGCAGAAGAAATGTCGGAAGGAAAAATTAGATTTCAGATTTCTGAAGGAATTAGTGAAGTGTGAAGTGACTGACTAGGACATTCAGAGTGTCTAGGGAAAGGGGGGAGAAAAGAGTGGGCCAATTATGTAAGACCTAACACATTAAACAAGATCCTAAAACTTATCTACACTATTAATTGGCTTTAATTATATTATTGAGTGAGATAGTGCCTATCTATAAATGGAAAGACCTTTACATTTTTGTTTCCATCACTGAGATAAGGTGGCAGTTACACAATGAAAATACATAAAGTATAAGCAAGGGTTTACTTTAAAATGAGTTTACAGAATGACTTAAGATTTTATTGAATATAAAGCACTCTTGACAAACATACGACTCCAAAGCATACATGTATGTAATGTGTGTAATACTACTTTGTCTACTTTCTGTTAAGGGCTTCATGATTCAGACAGGAGATCCAACAGGTACTGGTATGGGAGGAGAAAGTATATGGGGAGGAGAATTTGAAGATGAATTTCATTCAACATTACGACATGACAGACCATATACACTCAGCATGGCCAATGCTGGATCGAATACTAATGGATCCCAGTTTTTCATAACAGTAGTACCAACAGTAAGTAGAACATGCATGTGTGTGTGCTAAGTCGCTTCAGTCATGTTTGACTCTTTGCAGCTCGATGGACTGTAGCCTGCCAGGCCCCTCTGTCCATGGGATTCTCCAGTCAAGAGTACTGGAGTGGGTTGCCATGCTTCCTCCAGGGGATCGTCCCAACTCAGGCATCGTCCCAACTCGGGGATCAAACCCATGTCTCTTATCTCTCCTGCATTGACAGGCAGTTTCTTTTCTACTTGCGCCACCTGGGAGGCATTTTCCAGGTGAATTTAAGCCAAAGATTCATGGGCTTTGATCTAAGAGTAAATTCAGTGGAAAAGAGAGCTTTATTATTCTCTATTATTTATATATGCTAGGATATAAAAATGAAAACAATTCAGGAAGGAAAATGGAAAATTACCTAACAAGACTTTATAATCAGTACTTTTGTAATTCAGGCCAATAAATAATAATAAATTATTATTATTTATAATAAATAAAGCTGAGTTTAAGTCAGCTTTGCACTATTTCTTGGACAATCCAAAACAAATTATTCTACCTCTGGGCTTGTTTCCTCATCTTTAGAATAGTAGGATGAGGGTATAAGAATTCCCGATTTTAATACAGTTTTTCCCACATTTTTCTATCTCTGAAATCAGAATGCATTTTCCAGCTCCCTTTCATCTAAAAGATGCAGATATTAAACATTAAGATTTTATTAGTTTTTATTATAACATGGAACTCTTAAAAGCTTCTAAGTGAAAATATATCTTTTAAATTGTATTTTAAAATGAAGCCAAAGTTTCTTTTTAATCAATTACAATGTAGCTTTGATGAAATACATGTAAGAATATCTAGCTCTGTTGCTATGCAGTTCTACAAAATTACAAAAACTCTTATTTTTTAGAATTAAAGAAAACAATTTATAACTACTGTCTGTCTGCCAGGTACATGATCTCATGTAATATTCACAATACTTCTAGTATCATTGCAACCACATGGACTGTAGCTCATCAGGCTCCTCTGTCCATGGGATTCTCCAGGCAGGAATACTGGAGTGGGTTGCCATTTCCTTCTCCAGGAGATCTTCCCCACTCAGGGATCAAGCCTTGGTCTCCTGCATTGCAGGCAGATTCTTTACCTTCTGAGCCACCAGGGAAGCAAGTTTTAAAAAAATAGATGAGGAAACAGTGAGACCTGATGAACTTGCCAAAGGTCAAGTAAGTAGCAGAGCCAGAGTCTGAACTCCTATCTCTGATGCCAGAGCACATGCTGCTTAAAGTATTCCAGACTGCTTCTTGTGCAGGTAAGGTTACTGCAAAGAAACTTACCTTTAGCAAACATCTCCCAGCTCCCTTTGATCTAAAAGATGCAGATATTAAATATTTAACTATGCTTTTTTATTTTTATTATAACATGGAAACTACTCTTAAAAGCTGCTAAATGAAAATAATCTTAATTATATTTTTAAATGAAGCCAAAGTTTAATTCTTTTTAATTTGCTCATCCAGAGGGTGTGATTTAAGAATTTAGGGTTTACCAAGATTTTCTGTTTGTCCTCCAACACAGCCTTGGCTTGATAATAAGCACACAGTGTTTGGACGAGTGACTAAAGGAATGGAAGTCGTACAAAGGATCTCCAACGTCAAAGTCAATCCCAAAACAGATAAGCCCTATGAGGATGTCAGCATCATAAATATTACTGTTAAGTAAAATAGATTTGTCTCATTGTCTATATAAATAAAAATACACATACATTAAACACAGGATGATTTTACATAAGGAAGCTCAAGGTTTGCTGAATGTACAAATCATGTTTCAGGAATTCAGTATTATATTTGTGTATTTTTCATTAAAGGCTATTTTTTAAAAGCTCTGCCTTTGAGTTTTCTTGCAGTATTTCTCATCCTAAGAGGTAATAAACTCAAATGGACTAAAACTCAGGCAAACAGCACTCTTTATACATAATTTCTCAAGAGTCTTAAAAACCATATTAAATAATGAGAATGGTATGCATTTGTTCCTCAGCTTTTTAAAGATATGCCAAATAGTCTGCCCTCAAATGTTTCTTTTAAGAAACATGTTTTCTTAGATCTTACTAAAGGGCATCTTTGGTGATGTAACATTTCCTTTTTTACACGGTTTGTCTTTCAAGCCAAATAATTTTGTCTTTTGAGCACTCAGTCAGTTCAGTCGCTTAGCTGTATCCAACTCTTTCTGATCCCATGGACTGCAGCACGCCAGGCTTCCCTGTCCATCACGAACTCCTGGAGATTGCTCAAACTCATGTCCATCAAGTTGGTGATACCACTCAACCATCTCATCCTCTGTTGTCCCCTTCTCCTCCTGCCTTCAATCTTTGCCAGCATCAGGGTCTTTTCCAATGAGTCAGTTCTTTGCATCAGGTGGCCAAAGGACTGAAGCTTCAGCTTCAGCATCAGTCCTAATGAATATTCAGGACTGATTTCCTTTAGGACTAACAGGTTTGATCTCCTTGCAGTCCAAGGGACTCTCAAGAGTCTAAGTAAGTAGTAAGCAAAACTTCAATAAATAGGGAGTTCCTCTGGTCAAAAGTGTTAAATTCCTGAATAGTTATGAAATATTCTTCAAATAAAAGAATCAGAATAAATGAATACCTGAGTCCATGGTTTTATATAATAGTTCATTTACTATTTTCACATCATTTTTCTAATGTAGCTAAACAATTTTTGTCTTCAGGTTATAGTATCTCATCTTACAAAATATATCATCAAAAAAACTATACTGAGTAAAAATGTTAACATCTAACAAGGGAGAGATTAGTAGAAATTAGAGCAATATGAGTTTAAGTCTTAAACTGATTTCTTCATTCACCCTCATAAATTACTCCATAACTATTCAGAATCACTGCTTCTACTTTCCAAATAAACTCTTTAAGGACATACAGGAGGAACATGTTCAACAGACCTGTTTAGGAAATTCACATTCTCATGCTTTATATCTAAGCTTGTACTTTTCCTTCTACTGATCAGCAGGAATGTTTCCTTTACCCATTGTGTACCACAAACTGATGGAAGAACATGCCTTAACTATAATATTGTGTCCTCCTTGTAAAAAGAACTAAAACCGGGACACAAAATGACACTTTGCACTATGACATTTATCTTTTTTCCCTAATTTTAGGTGTTTAGACTTATCTATCAATTCATTCATAAAAGCTTAATCCTAAATTTTGGGTAATAACTGCCAACAAGTGGTGGTGGTGATGCCTCATCCTCCCCAAAATACAATTATTTTTGCTTTGAGGGAAATCATGTTTGATTAATGAATTTTTCCATTCCATGTCACAAATTTACCATAATCAGACCTAAAAAACATACACTGCCATATGTCTATTTTAAAGCATGTTTTAAACTATTAGCAAGATACTGATACTTACTCATTAGTCCTTTTCATTTATTCATATGTCTATTTTAAAGCATGTTTTAAACTATTAGCAAGATACTAATACTTACTCATTAGTTCTTTTCATTTATTACTCTTTATAGGGAAAAGTATAGCTATTTTCTTCCTTATTACCTCCTTGCAAATTGAGAAGTATCTCAGTGTTACATAAAAGTCTTTCTTTTAGCAATATTAGCTCAGGATATAACGAGGTTTCCCAAGGCCTTTTCTGAAAACAGCTATTTAAAATATGATATTCTGTGTGAAACAAGTTAAATTTAAAATTTTTAAAGCAATTATTTCACTTTAGTCAGTGCAGAATTTTAGCTCTCCTTTAAAAAACACTACAGTTTTAATATACATTTAAATGTGACTTAAGTTGCAAATAAAAAATAACATTTCTAAATTTTTAATAAACGATCTCAATTTGACATTCAATCCCTATCCCATTTTGTTTTGTTTCTCTTAACCACAGCACAAATATGACTTTAATTGGTTACTAGCAATACTACTATATAGATGATTCAGGATGATTCAAGAATTTTTAGAAAGATGATAGGATTTCTTTAAAGTGATCTTAACATTTTATTGCTATCCATACTGATGATTTGTATAATGTAAATAATGGCTTGTGGTGATTATAAAGCATTCCAGAATTATAGACCAAGACTATACACTTGAAAAACCTGCTTGACATAAACTATACAATAGTATTTAGCTTAATACAGAAATTCAGTGCCAGGAGGCAAATCCAAATAGACTGTATTTAAAACCTCTGAAGTTTGACATCTCCCAGAGGGAACTAGCGCAGTCTTGCTAATAATTAGTGAAAGTACAACCAGAGATAAAAATAAGAGCCTGAAAAAACTTCTTGAAAAAATAATAAATACTACTACTAGATACATTATAATCAGGTCTAAGCACAATTTTTAAATTGTGTTGTAGAAATATGCTAGGAATGTGATTTAAAAGTCAAGCAAAACAGGTAAAATAAATTTACAGAAGAAAGCAAGTTTTCACATTAGTGTTAGACTGTTTTTGAATTACCTAGTAGACAAAACAGTTCAAGGGATCACAGGCAAATGTAACACTTTTATTTTTCACAGTTACTGCAATCAAATATTAATTTAATTCAGAAGTATTATATGCACAAACTACACTTGTAACAGCATGACCTTTTACTTGAAAAATAAAGGATGAAATATTACATTTACTTATTTACACACTGCCCATAACTGACAGACTTTTAATGCTTTGTTTTCTAAAAGTTTTGTTGTTTTTAAACAAATTATATTTGAAGAGACTGAACCAAAACAGTGCTACCCAGAAGTCACATCTTGTCATCAGCCATCATAAGGATTTAACTTCATCCTAAAGTATGTGCTCAGTCATGCCTGACTCTTTGTGACCCCATGGACAGTAGCCCACCAGGCTCCTCTGTCCATGGGATTCTCCAGGCAAGAACACTGGAGTGGGCTGCCATTCCCATCTCCAGGGGATCTTCCCAACCCAGGGACTGAACCCGTGTCTCCTACGATGGCATGTAGATTCTTTATGAAAGAGCCCCCTGGGAAGCACTTTATCTAAAGTATACAGAGCATTTAAAAAAAAAAAAAAACCTATAACACGAAATCTAGGTATTTTTAAATATAAAATTAGACTGCCATAATAAGGGAGTTTCCTTAAAAAATGAAAAACAGTAAAGAGTGCACACTTTAATTTTTTTACTCACAACCGTGTAATAAATGTGCTATGAATTTTTTACACATTTCTTCTTTTCCTTTCGTAGACATGTTTCTCTCAAAAAACCTCTTAAGGCCTTGTCATGAAAATCCTTGATCACATTTTATTGTTTAAATAAATGCACTTATTTTGGGAAAACATTTTAAGGTAATCATTTCTACTGCTTAAATAACTTCTCTTGAGGTAGAGGTAATTTCTACTTAGATCTCTACCTTTTAGGTAAGACCAACACTGGCTTCTGTGTGTAACTAACTACATTTTACCTATAGTCATTCTCAAAGATGCAATATTACTTTTAAAAAACATAATACTAGGTACTTTATATTGAAAAATAGAAGGACGAATTTAGAACTCTGACCTTGGAAATAATATGTCCAGGTTCAGCTCTGCAAATCAGTCTTTTCACAAGTGAAGATCAACTAGAATATAACTGACTTTCACAGTTTTTTATTAATTGTTCTTCAGTGTAGTACTAATCTGATATCAGGCCTAGTAGGATTACATTTCATTCTAACTCATTGGGTTTTATACAAAAGGCTTTAAGAGAGCTTTAATAAAATACTGTATAAAATATTAATCTTCTATAGCTTATAGTTCTTAGCATTAAAGATGTTCTGTTATACTGAACATTAAAGTAATCCTATTACCCAAAGATGCAGTTTGGATTTTATTTCATTAAGTCATTGCCTTTCTTGCTACTGAACACTGCCAAAATCCAGTGAAAAGGCAAGTTAAGAAGCCATGCTTCATTTGCCTCATACAGAGGTTCAACAGAACCTCTGGTTCACTAGACACTTGGTTGGCTATTCTTCCTTGAGTGAATAAACCTTCACCTGCTCTTTCACTGTGACTACTTACTTCCCAATGCTGGATTGAATACTAATGGATCCCAGTTTTTCATAACAGTAGTACCAACAGTAAGTAGAACGTGCATGTGTGTGTGCTAAATAATCTGTGTGTACACGTGTAATCTGAAAAACTTAACAAATGTATGTTTAAAAAAAATGTATACCCAGTAAATCCGTTTAATCCAATTTAATCTGCTCAATCAGCTATTTAAATTTTACTAGTTTTTAAAAGTAATATTGTACTGAATTCCCAATCCAAGATTCCTTTTATATTAATATATACATTGTAAATTAACTTTCAGATGTAGAACTTCTTACATCATATTATGTGCAAAATAACTCTTAACCACAAAACTTTAAACAACTGCTACATTTAAAATCAGGCAACGTCCAACACTCCAGCAGCCACAAGATGGCGTGAGAGCCAGTCCAATCCTTCATACAGTCCCATACCACTTCGAGCATCACAGCCCTGAATATACCAGCTTCGGCCACAGCACAATTTATGGAGACTAAGAAGCTCAGTGATTTCTTCTACTGACAGAGCTCCAGCAACATCCTAAAAGATATATACACATTAAAAAAATTTTTCATAAGTCTATGAAAATTAGCATTTTTGTAATTATTGCTATATACAATTCTGCTGGTATCATTTGAAAGTGAAAGTGAAGTCGCTCAGTCATGTCCAACTCTTTGCAACCCCATGGACAGAGAAGCCATGGGATTTTCTAGGCAAGAGTACTGGAGTGGGTTGCCATTTCCTTCTCCAGGGAATCTTCCCCACCCAGGGATCAAACCCAGGTCTCCCGCATTGTAGACAGATGCTTTACCATCTGAGCCACCAGGGAAGTCCCTGGTATCATTTTAACAGAAGCCTAAATTCAACTTTCAATAATCATTCAGAGATTAATGAGAATAGAAAAAGAATTGTTTTGGTTAACAGTTTGTAAGAACAGTCTTTAAAAAAAAAATATTTGGCTGCATCAGTTCATAGGATAGTCATTGTGTCGTGTGGAATCCTTCGTTGTAGCACATGGACTCTAGTTCTGGCACACAGTTTTAGCTGCTCCACAGCATGGGGGATCTTAGTTCCCCAACCAGGGATCGAACCAGCATCCCCTGCACTGCGAGCCAGATTCTTAACCACTGGACCACCAGGCAATAGTCTTGCAATGAAATCAATGAAGGCTCTGCCCCCTGAATAAAAAATACTGCCCATCTCACTATAAGGCATCTACTTAAAAGGAAATTAATACACATGTATCATAAGAAATGGCTCTTACGTAGGGTTTATAAAGAGTTTATTAAACTCGCCCAAGGAATTCTCTGACAGTCCAGTGGTTAGGACTCAATGCTTTCACTGCCGGGGACCCAGGTTCAGTCCCTAGTCAGGGAACTAAGATCCTGCAAGCTGTGCAGCAAGGCCAACAACAACAAAAAACTCTCCAAACAGCACTGAATACCCTTCTTCCCAGAAGCAACCAACAGTAACAATTGCTTTCATATTTTTCCAGAAAACTTCCACGCACACTCATGTAAATGAACAGTACACACCCTAGGTTTTTTTTAAAACACCTATATTGAAAAATAAAGATACATTTCCATTATCAGAACAAGCAGAAAAAACTTTCCACCAGTATTTTTAACTTCTATATTGCATTCCACTGTAGGTGTAACATCAGAGAGGGCAATGGCACCCCACTTCAGTACTCTTGCCTGGAAAATCCCATGGACGGAGGAGCCTGGTAGGCTGCAGTCCATGGGATCGCTAAGAGTCGGGCACGACCGAGGGAATTCACTTTCACTTTTCACTTTCATGCATTGGAGAAGGAAATGGCAACCCACTCCAGTTTCTTGCCTGGAGAATCCCAGGGACGGCGGAGCCTGGTGGGCTGCCGTCTATGGGGTTGCACAGAGTCGGACATGACTGAAGCGACTTAGTAGCAGCAGCAGCAACAGGTGTAACATAATTTTCTTAACCAGTCTTATACTGAATATTTAAATTGAAAATATGTGCTTATGTGCTATTATATATACATACACATGGATGTAAACATATTTTTAAATACATACACTTGCAAAATTATCTCTAAGACAACCTTAGGATAACTGTCTTCAGAATACATTACTAGAGATTTACAGGGTAAAAGGGTATATGCATCGAAACCTTTGACAAAGTACTGCCATATTGCCCTCCAAGAAAATGTCTCACATTAATAACCACACCAGCAGTGTATCCTGCCTAGGATTATCAAACACTTTCATCTTTAACAAGATGATAAGTGGAAAATGGTATTTCACTCTGCCTTATTTGCATATCTTTAATCATAATGTGAAGTGTATCAACTCTTAATAGCTTGCGTTTTTTTCAAATTAAGGGGAAAATCCTTACTGTCTATCCAACTCTTCCTTCTTATGACATCTAAGCCACTTTATTGCACTAAAAAAAAAGCATTCTTATCCTCCTAGAAGCTGTCTCAAAATCTAAGAATCTTCAGCTGCCATGGTTCAAAAGTATCAGTTCTTCAGCGCCCAGCATTCTTTATGGTCCAGCTCTCACATCTGTACATGACTACTGAAAAAATCATAGCTTTGACTATATGGACCTTTGTTAGGAAAGTGCTATCCCTGCTTTTTAATAAGTCATCTAGGTTTGTCATAGCTTTTCTTCCAAGAAGCAAGCATCTTTTAATTTTGTGGCTGGAGTTATTGTCCGCAGTAATTCTGGAGCCCAAGAAAATAAAATTTGTCACTGTTTGCACTTTTTCCCTATTTGCCATGAAGTGATGATCTTAGTTTTTTGAATGTTGAGTTTTAAACCAGCTTTTTCACTCTTCTCTTTCACCCTCATCAAAAGCTCTTTAGTTCCTCTTTGCTTTCTGCCATTACAGTGGTGTCATCTGCATATCTGCTATTGTGTATCTGAGGTTGTTGATATTTCTCCCATCAATCTTGATTCCAGTCTGTGAGTCATCCAGCCTGGCATTTCGCATGATGTGACAACATACAGCTTGGCGTACTCCTTTCCCAATCTGGAACCAGTCTGTTGTTCCATGTCTGGTTCTAACTGTTGCTTCTTGTCCTGATACAGGTTTCTCAGGAGACAAGTAAGGTGGTCTGGTATTCCCAGCTCTTTAAGAATTTTCACAGTTTGCTATGGTTCACACAGCAAAGGCTTTAGCATAGTCAGTGAAGCTGAAGTAGATATTTTTCTGGAATTCTTTTCCTTTTTCTCTATGATCCAATGGATATTGGCAATTTGATCTCTGGTTCCTCTGCCTTTTCTAAATCCTACTTGTACATGTGGAAGTTCTCGATTTACATACTGTTGAAGCCTGGCCTGAAGGATTTTGAGCATTACCTTGCTAGCATGTGAAATGAGTACAACCATACAGTAGTTTGAACATTCTTTGGCATAACCTTTTTTGGGACTGGAATGAAAACTGACCTTTCCAGTCCTGTGGCCACTGCTGAATTTTTCAAATTTGCTGGCATATTGGTCTCCATGATGCTCTCTAAAAATACTCATGTTTTTATTTTTTCTGTCTGTAGTGTTCTTTCCTTCACATACTAACTCAAAGTATTATCTATAATTTCAATTCAAATCCTACTTTTTATAAATCTTAGAAAATACAACCTTTAGAACTACTCTATAATTTTCCATAATACTTTATATTAATATTACTGAAGTCACTTAGCAGTCTTATTAATCTGCACTTAGCAGTATTAGAAATAAACACTTAACATGCAAACCTAAATACATACGAGTTTCTACCTTATTTCTTTCTGTATACTCCAAGGTACCAAGTATGGCACCTTCCATATAGACTGCATTCAAAATACAGTGCAGAAACTTTATATCTACTGAGTTATTTCTCTCAAAATCTTAACAGTTACCTTATAATGTGGAATGCTAAAATAAATATTCTGAAATACAAATGTATTACCTGTTTGTTAGCAAAAATCAGGAGTAAAGCATCTCGGAGTTCTTTTTCTGTTAACAACTTTGCGAGTTCACTGTGTGCTTCACTAACTCTGTCTCTATGACTGCTATCAACAACAAATACAACAGCTATCAAAAAAAGACAAAAATATTCATTTAGTCATTTGTTTAATTTCAGTAAGTGGGCTCAATATTCTAATGTTATATTATGGTGAGTCTACCATCATTATTTTCACAGGAAGGCTGCCTGTTATAGGAGCATCTAGCAATAATTAATGATATGATCTCAAGCAGTTCACCTAACTTTTGGTCTATTATTTTGCCATCTATAACAGGATTTACAACATTTGCACTACCAAACACATATTGCCTTGCATACAATTTAATATTTTTCTCTTAATGAATGAAAATGTACCTCTCATGATCTACCTACTGATGCTACTTCTTTGATTACTTTGATCACTCTACTTCCTTTACCAAAAGATAGTCTTTTAAAAATAAATAAGTTACTAACTTTATCTCTCCAAGGTATTCTCTTTAGGTGCCTAGCACAGCACTTTCCATAACTTTACTCAAAATACACAGCAGAAACTTCATGAGTTCAGTTCAGTTCAGTTCAGTTCAGTCGCTCAGTCGTGTCCGACTCTTTGCGACCCCATGAATCGCAGCACGCCAGGCCTCCCTGTCCATCACCAGCTCCTGGAGTTCACTCAGACTCACGTCCATCGAGTCCGTGATGCCATCCAGCCATCCCATCCTCGGTCGTCCCCTTCTCCTACTGCCCCCAATCCCTCCCAGCATCAGAGTCTTTTCCAGTGAGTCAACTCCTTTCCAGCTATCTAATGGCAGCTAAACATCCTAGGCTTTCAACCATTCCTCATGTTCAAAATTCCATTTCTTCCCCTTAATCACTGGCTCATACTAACCTAATATCAAAAATTTCAAAGTAAAAATTATCTAGTCTTTCTTCTAGGTGGAAAACAGCTTGATATATGGAACAGAGAGTATGAACATAAGCTTTATGCTGGGGTACAGGAGGCAAAATGTACAATTCATTTATGTCAATAAATGCTAAGTGGAATGTATGTCACATAACAGTTTGGTTAAAATCAAACCACTATGGGTTCTTCTGCTAATGATAACTAATTGTGAATGGAAATAAAGGAGTGGAGCTATTGAGAGGTTATAATGGGATAAATGTTGAGTTGAATTGAATTGAACAGAGCAACAGAACTATACACCACAGATTCTACCCTATACCACAGTATTGCCAATGATTATACTCATATGATGGAGAAGGCAATGGCAACCCACTCCAGTACTCTTGCCTGGAAAACCCCATGGGCAGAGGAGCCTGGTAGGCTGCAGTCCATGGGGTTGCTACAAGTCGGACACAGCTGAGCGACTTGACTTTCACTTTTCACTTTCATGCACTGGAGAAGGCAATGGCAACCTACTCCAGTACTCTTGCCTGGAAAACCCCATGGGCAGAGGAGCCTAGCAGGCTGCAGTCCATGGGGTCGCTACAAGTCAGACATGACTAAGCGACTTCACTTTCACTTTTCACTTTCCTGCATTGGAGAAGGAAATGGCAACCCACTCCAGTGTTCTTGCCTAGAGAGCCTGGTGGGCTGCCGTCTATGGGGTCGCAGAGTCGGACATGACTGAAGCGACTTAGCAGCAGCAGCATACTCATATGAACACTAATAATACTCTGTGTTAAGAATACCAAGAGGAAAGTACCCTTAATTGCTTACATGTATAAGATAAATATTATGTTAAGTTATGGTTTTTCATGAAATATACCAGAGTACATATCTCAGTCTATCTAGCTTAATTTTCTTAATAGTGTTGGGCGTGCTACCAATATGTAATAGTATGGTCATGTATTTAATCAACTCTAAAATATCAGCTTTATTAGCTAAATCAATGCACTGATAACTGGACTGACATTCTAAAAATTTGAAAAATTAAGATGTAATTTTACACTCTTACCTTGAGTATTAAGGTAATAATGTTTCCACAATGGTCTTAATTTGTGTTTTCCACCTACATCCCAAATGGTGAACTTTAGATTTTTATATTCTACAGTTTCCACATTAAAACCTGTTTAAAAAAAAAAAAACTTACTTTAATACTGACTTATGAGTGACACACCAAAAACCGGCAACCCCAATTGTAACTGTGACTTACAAATCATCTTCATACAGCACTATCTAACCAACTCCACTTGTAATAAACATACATGGGGGAAATGTATACCTTTAACCAGGGTTAGCCCTCTAATCCGACAGAGTCCTTAAGACCTTGACAGCTGAGTACCAGCTCTGCAACACTACCACCTCCTCATCCCTAATTTTCAGCCAGAATCATCAATATTTTATTCCTTCCAACTGTCCCACCAATATTTTGTTCTTTCTTACTATCCCTCCTCAATCCACATTTCAATCCCACAGTCACTGAACCTTGCATTTTTCCTCTGAAATGCCGATGTCTTACAGACAATCTCCACATCAAGTGGGCATAAAGTAAGGCCCTGAGAACTCATCTGTAAGTTAGGGTTTTTTTCTATAAAATATTCATTAAGGTAAAAGCAATACGCATACTTACCAATTGTTGGAATAGGCTGCATGAACTCATCCTGTTTTAATTTAAACAAAATAGTAGTTTTTCCAGCACCATCTAATCCTAATGTAACAACTCGAATTTCCATTTTGGGTCCAATGTGAACTCTATTGTCCTATAATTTTTAAAAAAATAAATCTTTTTATTTTGATACAGAGTTCAAAGTACTAGCACTTACACTTTTATTTATAAAATACCTTTGTTAATTATTTTGTCTCCTACTCATTCCTCAATCCATTAAAATCAGTTCTATTCCCATATTAAAATACCCTGATTCTGATATTTACAAAGAGGAAATGTTTCCTCACTGCTTTGTTAAATCTTGGCTTAGTAAAACTTTCTACATACTATGTAAGCTAAAAAATGCAAACACACACACACACACACACACACACACACCTATTTTTCCCAGATTTTCTAGCTCAACTGAATCTTCTTTAAATAAGATTTTTCATGCTGTGCTAAATATATTAATTAAAAATAAAAAGTGATGCTTACTTCCTATAAATATTCACTGTTAACAATTTCACATGTATCCCTCCAGACATCTTCCTGTGCATCATACACTGGTTGACATACACAAAGCAGACACACTTTAAAAAAAAAAAAATACACACTGCAACTAACTTTTTACACTCAATAGTACCTTTCGGAATCCTTTCATTTCAAACATATAAAACTACTTTTTTTCTTTCAATTGCTTTATTATATTCCATTTACCACTTGACCAATCCCCATTGACAAATATTTGATCTCTCTGATTTTTTTATATTATAAGTAATACTGCAATGAACATTCTTGTTCAATTTCTAGCTGCCTGACTACTCTGCCTCACCTCGACCATGTATAAAATGGGCATTAAAAATAGACTAAAGTCCTAGAGGGGCAGGATGGGGTAGCGATGTGGAAAGGAAGTTCAAGAGGGAGGGGACACACGCATACCTATGAGTGATTCACGTTGATATATGGAAGAAACCAACACAATACTGCAAAGCAATTAGCCTTCAACTAATTTTTTTAAATAGACCAAACTTACATAGGATTTTTGTAAGAATTAATTTTTTAAAAGATGGGTAATTTGGACTCACGGAGTTGGGAGAAAAAAAAACAATGCAGAAAAGTGAAAAGACCCTAAGAGACACATCGGACTGGGAGTCCCAGAAGGAGAATACAGAAATAAAGGGGCAAAGAGATCTTACTTGAAGATATAATGGCTGAAAACTTCCTAATCTGAGGAAAGAAATGGATATAAAAATCCTACCTCAATGCATTCAAACTATGATAAATGCAAAGAGACCCACATTAAGATATATTATAACCCAACTGTCAAAATTCAAAAACAGATAATCTTGAAAGCAACAAGAAAAAATGACTAATCACAGAAAGGGATCTTCCATAAGACTATCAACAAATTTCTCAGCAAAAACACACTGCAGACCAGAAGGAATGGGATGATATAGTCAAAGTGCTAAAAGAAAAAGGCTTCAACCAGGAATTCTATATATAGCAAAACTGTCCTTCAAAAATTATGGGAAAAAAGATTTTCCTAGAAAAACAAAGCTAATGAAGTCAGGATCACTAGACCTGTTCAATAAGAAAAGCTAAAGGAGTCCTTCAAACTGAAATGAAAGGTTGTCAGCAATACGAAGTCATATGAAAATCCAAAATGGTAACAGTAACTACAGGGACAAATAGTAACCTGCATTATTATAATTTGGGTGAATAAATTTAATTCTTCATGGAAATGAAATAACAAACATATTAAAAGAAACTATAAGCCTGTGCTAATAAGTGTACAGTATATAAAGATATAATTTGTGACATCAATAATATAAAGTACAGGGGGTGGAGCTCTGGAGAAATAGAATTTTTCTATGCAATTGAAGTTAGATTGTTATCAATTTAAAACAGAATGTTACAACTAAGATATTTTATGTAATTGTAAAGGTAACCTCAAACACACACACAAAAATCCATAGAATATAAACAAAAGGAAATGAGAAGGAACTCAAACCATGACATTAAAAAAAAATCAATAAAACACAAAAGGCAATGAAAGAGGAAAGGTAAAACAAAAAAAAGTATCAAGTTAGGCAGAAAATAAACAAAATGACAACAGTAAGGGTTTACCTAACAATAATTAAATATAAATAGACTTCACTCTCCACTCAAAAGACATACTGTGACCTAGTGTGAAAAACCAAGATCTAAAAATATGCTGTTTACAAAAGAGACTCACTTTATATCTAAGGAAACACACGTTTGAAAGTGAAAGGATGGTAAAAATGCTAATCTCTTTGGGATGCAAATCACACCCAAAAGAAAGCAGGGCTGGCTATCCTAAAATCAGACAAAATAGATTTTTAAGTCAGAAACTGTTATAAGAGACAAGTTCATTATATAATGGAAAAATGGAAGGGTTATAAAGAATATATAATAATTCTAAATATCTGGATTATAAATAAATAGAGTAAAGCCCTAAACATAAGAACCAAAGCTATAAAAATTGTAGAACAGCAGAAAAGCTCCTGACACTGGATTTAGCAGTGATTTTCTTGGATATGACATAAAAAACAATCAACAGAAGCAAAAATAGATAAACGGGACTAGATCAATATTAAAAGCTTTTGTGAATCAGAGGACACAATCAATAGAGTGAAGAAGAAAACTACAGAATGGGAGAAGACACTTGCAAATCATGTATCTGATAATGGATTCATATACGGAATATATAAAGAACTCCTACAACTCAACAACAAAAGTCAGATAGAAACAGAAAAATAGGCAAAAGGACTTGTAAAAAATTCTCCACAGAACTGACCAAGGAGCATATGAAAAGATGCTTAACATCACTGATCATCAGAGAAATGCAAATCAATACCACAATAATATCACTTTACACCAATCAGGATGGCTACTATCAAAAACAAAAACAAAACAAACAGAAAAGAATAAGTGACAATGTGGAGAAACTGGAATCCTCATGCACTTTTGGTAGGATTTATATCACATGATGCAACACTAAGCAAAGAGTATGACATTTCCTCAGAAAACTAAAAACAGAACTACTATATGAACCATTAGTCCCATTTCTGGTATTTATCCAAAAGAATTGGAAACAAAGCCTGAAAGAGATGTCTATACAATCATGTTCACAGCAGCACTATTCACAATAACCAAGAGGTAAATTAACCCAAATATCCACCAATAGATGAATGCATACACAAAATGTGGCATACACAATGAAATATTATTTAGACTTAAAAGAATATTCTGTCACATACTACAACACAGGTGAACTCTGAGGACATAATACTAAGTGAAATAAACCCAGTCACAAAAAGACAAACATTATCCACGTATACACTCAATTTAGAGTAGTCAAATTTAATGAAACAGAAAGTAGAACAGTGAATACCAGGAAATGAGGAGAAGCAGGGAATAGGGGAGCGGTCGTTTATAAGGTATAGTTTCCATTTTTGAAGATGAAAGATTTCTGAAAATGTTTCACACAATGTGAATATACTTAACAATACTGAACTATACACTTAAAAAACGATTAAGATGGTAAAAAATTTTGTGTTTACCAGAATAAAAAAATGTACATACTCACAATCAAGTACCTTGTAGGTGTAAAAGGGAATGGAAAAGGTCACATATACTGCTAAGGAGTGACCTCTAGGATGTATCCTCAAGTTAAAATGCAAGGTGGAGGAGTACAGTACTCTACCTTTAAATGGGTGGAGAGTACAGGCAAACATATTTCTCTATTTTTTTAAATGATGAATAAAACTAAGAAAACTAAGAAAACTAAGAAAAATGCTATTCTTCTCCATAGTTTTGTATGGAGAAGGGAAGAAAAGGATGGAGGGGTCAAATTTAAGTTAGACTTCACTGAATGCACTTTGCTTTGCAGATATGACTCTGGACCATGTGAATGCTTCACAGTAATTATAAAACAAGATTAAAAACAATTTTAAAGCCACTCAAAAATAGCAAAATGAAACACATGTACCTTTTTAAATTAGGGGGAATCCACTTGAAAAGAGACCAAAACATATCAAAAAATGCGAAATACGGTCTCAGACCTAAAAAAATTTATTTAACAATCTAGGAAATCTGAATACTAATTCGATAATGGGTAATATTAAAGATGTATTTAATTTCTTAGGTGTGGTGATGGTATTTTGATCATGTTTTAAAAATGATGTTGGGATGAAATATGTTGAGATTTGTTTCAAAATAACCTGGGAGATTATAGGTAGAAAGAGACTGGGAGAAGTGTAGGTGAAATAAAAAGTTTGTAACTGTTCAAGTAGGTGGTGATGAGTATAGGAAGATTCATTACACCACCTTCTATTTTCCACTGATAAAGTTTTCTTTTTTAATCCTATGGTTCATTAATTTCTTAGTTGTCTATTCAAGCTAATTACCAAGGAAGGTAAAACAATTATGATTTAATTGTGAACAATTATGTGTTCAAAAACACACCTAAAAATGAAGTACAGAATGCATTACCTTTGTAAAAGTGACAGGGATGCTGGCATCCAACTGAATGTGATCTGCAATTTCTGTAAACTGCTGCTGCTGCTTTTGCAATGCTTCCAGTAACCTTGTAATTTCTTGTTTTGCCAAAACAACTCTACAATCATCCTAGAAAGGAGAAGATATTTCTTACAAACCTTTTAAAGAAACCAGGAAAAGCAATATCACTAAAACTCAAGAAAAGCTCATTTAACATTATAGTATTCAAAGTTAGCTGCTGAAGATTCAATGCTTTTGAATTGTGGTGCTGGAGGAGAAGACTCTTTACAGTCCCTTGGACTGAAAGCAGATCAAACCAGTCAATCCTAAATGAAATCAACTATGAATATTCACTGAAAGGACTCATGCTGAAGCTGAAGCTCCAATATTTTGGCCACCTGATATGAAGAGTTAACTCACAGGAAAAGGCCCTGATGCTGGGAAAGACTGAATGCAGAAGGAGAAGAGGACAGCAGAGGATGAGATGGTTAGACAGCAGCACTGACTCAACAGACACGAATTTGAGCAAACTCTCGAAGACAGTGGAGGACAGAGAATCTTGGCATGTTATAATCCATGGAGTCACCAGAGTTGGACATTCAACAACAACAAAGTTAACTTATGTGTAAATCTGACTAAGATAACAACAGTCAGACATTAATAAATAATTTAAGAGACCATCAACATATGAACAGGTAAATAATTTTATATTCACAAATGTAACACTATCACAATAAAAATGAACTACAATTACATTTTGACAAAATGAATTTCACATGAAATAAGAGTAGAAATGACATGAAGAGTTCTTATTGTATGATTCCCACTTTTATTAATTATTCAAAATAGACAAAAACAAAGTATACATTAGAAATCAGGATAGTGGTTCATCCTTAGGAGGAAAGGCAGGTAGTTACTAGAAGAGAGTCTGAGGGGCTTCTGGGGTCCTGGTAATGCCATTACTAGATCTGGATGCTGGTTACATAGCAATGTCCAGTCCTAAAATACAGCAAGTTGAATGCATATGCACGTATTTCTATGTGTGTGTATATATATATACACACACATATATATAGTACTCCTATAAAAGTTTTTCAAAATAGTGTAAGATATACACATATCGGTTCCAGAAACAAAGGACTAAAGGTCAAACTGTGATGTCTCGTCTCACTCTAGAGTCCCAGGCTCTTTCCTTCCAGTTGCTCAAATATTATTCCAGAAATATTCTATACATATGCCAATGTATTCTTCATAAGATATAGATTTTCCAACAATACATAAGCTCCATGAAAGAAACAGCATTGTTAGTTTTTGCTCACTGCTGTATATTCACATGAAAAGAAAGAAAGTGAAAGTTGCTCAGTAGTGTCCGACTCTTTGCGACCCCATGGACTACGCAGTCCATGGACTTCTCTAGGCCAGAATACTGGAGTGGGTAGCCTCCCCCTTCTCCAGGGGATCTTCCCAACCCAGGGATCGAACCCAGGTCTCCTGCATTGCAGGTGGATTCTTTACAGCTGAGCCAAGAACAGCTCACTCAAGGGCTTTCCTTGAGTCAAGGGAAGCCCAAGAACATGAGTGGGCAGCCTATCCCTGCGTATAGGTTTCTCAAGAGGCAGGTCAGGTGGTCTGGTATGTTCCCATCTCTTTCAGAATTTTCCACAGTTTATTGTGATCCACAAAGTCAAAGCCTTTGGCATAATGATGCTTACCCTATTTCAAAATGCAATCTGCTATACCTTCACACTTTTTATTTTTCCCTTAGCTCTTATCACTTTTTAACATACTATATAATTTACTTATTAGAAATGGTTATGGCTTATTGTCTGTCTCTTGCTAAGATGCTAATTCCACAAGATTATGGCTTTTGGCCTATTTTGCTTATTGATGTATTCCGTGTACCTAGAATTTACATGGCACATAGCAGGCACACAAAAAAAGTCTGCCTCATAAATAAATCTTAACCAAGCAGCATCATGCCTTGAACTTAGACGATGCATCAATTGTTTTGGAGGGGAGGGATGATTAAATTTTATCCTCAAAATTGGTAATAAATATGTGCTATTCCATCCATTCCTCTGTTCAGGCATCTCTGTGGAAGGAACTTTTAAGACTACTGGCTGAGAATAGGGTTCTGTGGCCATAAATCAGAATAAAACTAATAAGTCCATATGAAGAATGAATCCAAGGCCCCAATTTTATTTGCATTAACACAGTGAGATAATACCATGTCATTAACATTTATCAGTCACTTTGACAAAATGCTTCAGAAACTCCAAAATACTTCTAAATATTTCAGTAGCCATGAGCATACTTTTAAATTAAATAAATATAAAAATACTTTGAAGTAGTCACTTAAGTATGATTTAGGGCATGCTCCATTTCTAATTTTGCTGTGCAGCTTGAGCTGAACTAGTGTTTATTAAGCTCTTACTAACCAGATACAAAGAATTTAGATACAAAGATGCATTCAGCCAGCATTCAAAAGGACAAACGTGAGTAATGTATCACTAGACTCAAATCAGGAGACAAAAACCCCCACAATCATGTGAACAGAAAAACTAATACGAAGAACAGTTAACTAGGTGTAGTTATTAACTAGGCAACTGAAAGTGTAAAAAGAGCTCAGAGGTCTCATGGAGGAAACAACTGTAAGAAATAGCTACCACTCTCAGGGCTGGGGGAATAAAGGAGAGACGCTAGAATTATTAAAACTTAGACACTTAGACACAGGAGGGATCCCATGGAGCTGAAACTCAGATCTCTAAGGAAAGCGGTTTCGTTTGAGCAGTGACATTTAACATGAACCCCAAGCAAACAGGAACCCACAGGAAATCACATCCACCTTTCAGCCTCCCTCTACTGCCCCCTACTGGCAAAGCCTAAAATAACATGGAACCAGCTGTCAGAGCAGGTTTTCAGCGTTCCAATCTCAGCATCACAAAGCAGAGGTCAGAATAGGACTGGAGCAAGAAGACAACTTAATAATTAATGGCAAAAACATCAATTACTACAATTCAATGTGACAAGGACTAAAGGACGCAAGACTGATGCAGTTACAGCCTAGCCTATCAGATTTTTAAGAGAAAAAGCTCTACAATGGTAGAAAGTTTAGCTCTCTAATGATTTGTATCAACACAATCATAAGCAATATATCAAAAAATGAGTGTCTGCAGCATACTAGGATTCTTAGGGCAACAATTAGTCTTAAATTGCATATTTATGAAGGCAGATCCAAAACAGTAATGAGTAAGACTGACATTTTTGTTAGAATAACCTTAAATCTAAATCATTTTAAAAGCATATTATCTTATGGCAAAACCAATACAGTATTGTAAAGTAAAATTAAAAAAATAAATAAATAAAATAAAAGCATATTATCTGCAATATGGGTAACAAATTGCTTATGATACCTCATGCATCAAAAAAAAAAAAACCATGGATTTTCTGTGACATAAAAGTTAAGAACTAATAAATTAGAGCAGAGATGGGTAGTTCATGCTACAGATGCACTACCCACCTCCCCCCACCAAAAACCAATGAACAAAAAAGAGCAAGGAAAAGGAACTTCAAACAACAGTAAAAATTTGAAGAAGGATTTCCAATATTAAAAAAGGGAGACACAAGCCCACCAAGCAGGAAGAATAGTATATATGTTTGGCAAAAAAGGGCTAAAGGACTTGGGATGAATAGAGAATGACAAGAAGTTAAAGAGGTTCTAGAACCTATGGTTTTATGGTGGGGAGGACACAAAAAAGAGAGGGCACTGATATGATTGACTGGAGCAATGCGAGGTTAGAGATCACATCCTAAGCACAGCCCACATTAAAGCCCACAATAACATAGAGTAATAATATAAAACTATTTATTAAATTAATAAAATAACTAGTATGTACTCTGGTAATGATTTGATTAAGCTTACAAATTCTCCTTCCTAAATTATGTCCTAACCATGTTTTAAACCATGTACCTGTTGCAAAGTCTTTTCACAATGGAGACAGGCTGTTGAAACCTGAGATAACAAAATAGTCATATCTTCTTGTTGCTGCCTAAGCCAAATCAATTTTTCTCGAACATGAGCATCAACAACACTTAGAGCCATTTCTTCTTGACGACACAGAGTTTCATGCAGATCAGAAAAATAAGCTCGGACACACGATCGGGCATTCTCTGCAGTACCTGGTACCTTGGGCAATAAAAATAAGTTTTCAACAACTGTAACCTTAAAAAATATTTTTTATGTGAAATAATGAAAATTTCAATACCATCTATCACCTTAAAAATCCCAAAATGTGTATCTCCACACAGGACTTTTCCCCTTAAACACAGCCTTTGGATATCCAACAGTTTAAATGACATTTCAAAAAAACAAGGAATGCCTAACCTACAGTCTCCCTCAACCTCAAACCTAGTTTTCTCCATCTCAATAAACGGCAACTACAACTTCCAGGTTGTTCAAGCTAAAAAAACTGGAGTCACCCTTAACACTTCTCTTTTTTATCTCTCAACTAGTTTCTTACTGAATTCTGCTGACTTCAAAATATCTCTAGAATCTGATCATGCCTCACCATCTCTACTTCTACCAACCTAATCAAAGCCATTATCATTTCTCACTTGATTATTGTAATAGCCTTCTAACTCGGCTCACTAGATCTACCCCTGCTCCCTATAATGTATGCTCCATCCAGAAGCCAGACTGATCATTTTAACTGTTAAGTCAGAATGTTAATTATTACTTTTCTCAAAACACTCCCATGGTTTCCCACACAGAGTAAACGCCAAAGTCCCTTATATGAGATGTTCAATGACAGAATCCCTGAGAAAGAGCCATCTGAGCTGAGACCTGAAGGAGGTAGGAGAGGGAACCACATGAACATTTTGAAGAAGAGCATTCCTGAAATAAAGTAAAGCAAGTGCCTATAAGGCCCTTTCTGACATCAATTCCAGCTATGCTTTCCATTAATCATTCTGTTTTAGCTACACTGAGCTTCCTTGAAGTTTCCTAAGAAAACAAGGCACATTCCAACTGCAGGGCCTCTGAACTTGATCTAGAGTGTTCTTTCCCCAAATATTAGCATGGTTCCCTTTTCTCAGCTCCTTTAGGTCTTTGCTCAATGCCCCTTCTCAGGGAGCCTGTCCTCAAATACCACCTTTTCTGGATTTTTCTCCAAAGCACCTAATAAAATACTTCTGCCATATTTTACTTGTATATTGTCTCTCTTCCCACATTAGAATGCAAACTCTGCATAGGTGGTATTTTTGACTTGTAGAGTGGTGTCTCCTTAGCTAGAATAGTGTTTAGCACTTGAGATATGTTCAATAAATATTTACTGAGGGCATAAATATTTCCACCATAGTACAACAAGGTCCAACGGAATTTTATGTGGTGACATGTTCTATATCTGTGCTGACCAATATGGTAGCCACTAGCTACACACATAGAAAATGTACTTCAAATGTAGCTAGTGAGACTGAGGAAGTAAATTTTGTATTTCTTGGGATTGATAAATAATTTAAACTTAAACAGCCACATGAGGCTACGGGCTACTAGTTTGACAGAGCGTTATTCTAGCCATTATTCCCAATGACTTGGCTTTAATTTTGATTACCAAAAAAACCCACTATACTTTGTCTGTCCCTGTGCTTTATATTCCTGTCTGAAAATATCCCTTTCTTCTCTATGCATGTGTGCTAAGTCGCTCCACTCATGTCCGACTCTTTGTAACCCTATGGACTGTAGCTCTCCAGGTTCTTCTGTCCATGGAGTTCTCCAGGTAAGAATAACGGAGTGGGTTGCCATGCCCTCTTCCAGGGGATCTTCCTGACTCAGGGATTGAGCCCACATCTCTTAAAGACTCCTGCACTGGCAAGCGGGTTCTTTACCACTAGTGCCACCTGGGATGCCCAAACGCTTCTCCTCTATAATTCAATTTTTAAAAGCAACTACCACTACTGCCTAAGTCCCTTCCTTCTCTTCATAGCCAAACTCTTAGAAGTTAGACACACTCACCTCCTAATACCCACTTACTCTTCACCTTACTGGGGGTTAGTTGGGGGGGAGGGGGCAGTATTTCCATTTATTTCACAGATATAACAAATTCAACATCCAAATTAAACTTACCACCTTGGTCTCATCCTCCCCTCTCAAATTCTTCTTCCTCCCCGTTTAGAGCACAACCATCCACCAGGCTGGGCAAGGTGGAAACCTAGGCATCATGCCTGACCCTGCAAGTTACCTATCAATCAATATTATCAATCAATCACTATGACCTACCTATTCTACTTCTTTAACATCTCAAAGCCATGTGCTTCTCTCCATCCTCAATACTGCAGTATTATGGGCCACAAACAATTCTCAAGTAGATAATTTCAGCAACCTCACAAGAGGTCTCCTTGCTTCCAATCTTGTTGTTCCTCCAATTCATTTTTTATATTAAACAGCAACCTTTCTTAATGCAAATCTGATTAAGTTATTCCTATGACAATTCTTCAATGGCTCATCACTGCCTGTGAGATAAAGTCCAAACTCTTTAACATAGCTAACAAGATGTTGCACGATTTGGCCCTTAATTCTCCAGCGTCTTTTCTTACCATCTGCCACCCCAGTACTCAAAGCTTCAACCACAGTGAACTTAGTTAAGTTTCTACAATATGTCCAGGTCTCACTGCCAGGTATTTTAACATATGCTTCCCTCTCTGGAACAACTCTCTCCCATCTCACTCTTCTCCCTGACTAAATTCCTTTAAATCTCAGTTTAGACATCACATCTTCTACAAAGCCTTCCAAGACTTACCTAAGTTAATGCTGTTTATATGCACACTGCCAGGGCATCCTGCATTTCCCCCACAAAGTAAACAGTTACCACACTTGAAACTCTTCCATGATGGATTATAAATTTCCATAAAGACAGAGACTTTTCAAAAAACTTATTTCCACTGACTAGTGCAGTACTGGTACAATGGAATTGCTCAATAAATCCTATAAGGTGAAAAAGTAAGAAGGAAAAAGGGTAAGGAGGAAAAAAATCCATACATGTTCTGTGTGGGCCATTCCAATTCCATCTTCTACTATTTGTTCTCCTCCTTCAATGTGCTGAACGATTCCAACTAATTTTCTGGAATAATCTGAAATTTCCTCAGTGAAGGTCCGTATGCAATGAGCCATATCTAAAATTGATGCTCGGATCTGGTTAGCTTCTGGTTCCAATACTGAATGCTATAAGATGCAACATAATTATAGAAAAGAACTCATAGTATTGACTAATGATATAAAATGCTACTTAACTGGTTCCTATTAATAAAAAAAAGCATTAGCTACAAGTGGGTTTTGTAACATATTTACAAAATCACAGCATGAAGAAATACTAATTTGCCTTCATTCCAAAATTATTGATCCTTCAAAGAAATAATTTAAAATTTGGAATTTCATATACTGCTAAAAAACCAAGAAATCTCTAAAATTTTATCACAAGCATTAGCTCATCAACAGATATATTATCAACACAATCCAGTGCTTTATAAAAACATGCACAGAAAGAAAAGGACTTTTTATTTCCTTTCTGGAAAGCCACTTTCAATAAAGAATGAAGCATGAGGACTCTGAAAATTTTGATAAGTCATTATAAACCTCTCTTTTCCTTTCATGCTACCAAGCTTAACTCATTTATCATTTAGCTCTTCTTCAATTTTTACTTTAGTATAAAGAACCAAGTCAGTGAAAATAAACAGTAGGCTGGTAAAGCAGATAAAGTTATCAACTTTAATTATATTCATACCTTGTGACCTTGGTGTTTTCCATATTCTTTGCAGACACAACACATGAGTGGGCTAGTTTGACAGCCATCTTCCAAGCAAACAAACTCAATGGCATGCACTTGATGCTGAGAGCACATGGTCTTCTCATGCGGTTTATCAGCTAGAGGCACTCTCCTGTGCTTTGCTAGTGTCTTCGTAGAATGAGTAACTTGGGAACACTCTGAGCACAAGTGAGTTGCACATACAGTGCAATATACAGATGCAACATGAGCTTCATCTTCATCACAACGAATGATGCTCTGATAAACAAAAAAGTAATGTATTAAAACTAAACCCCATTATTAAACAGAAACTGACTGAGACCCAGAAAACAAACTTACGGTTACCAAAGGAGATACCAAGGGAGAGGGAGGAGAAGTAAATTACACATTACTATATATAAAATAGGTAAACAACAAGGACCTACTGTACAACACAGGGAACTATACTCAGTATCTTACAACAATTTATAATGGAAAAGAATCTGAAAAAGAATATGTGTGTGTGTGTATAACCAAACCATGTTGATGTATGCTTGAAACTAACATAATATTATAAAGTAACTATACTTTGATTTAAAAAAAAATTTTTTTAACTAAACCCCAATCATTATAACATGCCAAATTTTGAAATATAAAAGCCCATAATCTTTATATATATAAAAATAAACTGATCATTAAATACAAAGGTCATTCACTACTCACGTCTATAGGTAAGTGAAAGCTATTTCCAAAACTGATCATCAATATATGCTATGAATTTGAGGCCAAAAATACAACCATTATTTTAGATTCACTGTCAGTGCAAAGGTATCTACTGCAAAATCCCCTCACTTTATACACAAGAAACGAACAATAGAGGATAGAAGTCTGTGTTTTTTAAGACTGAAAGAACTGATAGTAAATACTTCCCTCCTGCTTTAAATATACTTGTCAGCATAATGTATAGAAAAAGAGAAGCACAAATTTTATTACTTAGATAACCAAGTGAAGCTTTTAAAAAGATGCTTGGACTCCAACCTGAGAAATACCCATTGCTCATTAGGTGTAGATGAAGTCCAGGCTGTGTATTTTTTCTAAAACTCCATAGTTGAGTCCACTGCACTATCCTGGTTGAAAATCATTAAATTTAAGAAAAAAATAAAATAAAATAAAAATGTTACATGTAACCTTATAAATGTTTATTATTTTTATGAATTAGTTAAAAAGCATTCTGAGTTGTCAATTTTACATGTCAGATAATCAAGAATGCTTCAAAAACTTTTTCTAAATACTAAAAGGCCATAACTGGAAAGGGAAAGATTTGGTATAAATTTCTGTAGAAATAAAAATTAGAAAATATATCAATGGTATCATTCAGTATCACAGTAAATAAAAAATGAACCCAAAGTTAAACAACTTTGCTTACAACTATGAAAAATGCCTATGTATAAAATTAAAAAGTCATGTCTTCTGCTTTCTAGAGCTGACAAATTTGTAAGATCAACGTTAGATAATCCTCAATGTCTTTCAAAATAAAGGTAAAAGATAAATCATGGGAAAGAACTGCAAAATTTTTAGAAAACAGTGCTTCAGTTTGAGATTACTTTCATTGATTCACTTCATATAGGAAATCATGGTCTAATAAAAGAGAAGTAAAAAGTCAATCTGACATTTTCCTTGATACTAAACATGTGGTTTTCAAGGTGTTCATTAAAATTATTAACTATTTACTGAACAACTATTCCTATATTCAAAACAGTCTATGAGTTATGTAGACAAATTTTATGCTAAAAATGTGTATTTTAACTTGTGTTAATGGCCTTCTAATAATTATTGGACACTAACCTGTCTGGATAAAGAGAGTACATCTACATACAATTTAACTTTTCATGAAGATATTTAATAGTAATTCCCTCAGGAGCTATGGCTACCTGTAAGGCATTTTGTCTCTACGCTAAAAGGTCCCTTTCATGGAGTTCCTCTTTCTTTCTCTGTGCTTTAACTGTTGAATGATTCACTTTTGCATCCTCTGCTTTAAAGTAGGCTACATATCCTTCATATTCATCCATAATCTTACTCTTCCACTTTACCCTTATGTAGAACTAATGATGATAAGGAAACAAGTTCATACAAAATACACAGTTTGCATATATTTTCAGAGAATTCAAGCTTCAGTTTTGCTTTTCTTCAGTTGGGGATTCTGTTGCCTTCAGAACTATAATGTAATGAAAAGTTGTGTCTCTGGAATCCTACTTTATAGGGCAAGTGAAGGTAATATTGTGCATATAATGGCAAATATTTTAAATTTTAAAAAAATTCATGGTCATAACAAATATTTCAACAGTTCAATCGATACCTCTCCAGATATCCCAATGGCTTCTTCTGCAGCTCCATACTGACCAGTATGTCCATTCTGTAGTCTTTCCAAAAGCTCCAATAAAGCAAAATTTTTTTTCAGTCCCCAGACACCTGAATCTCCTAGAATATAAACATATAAACTAAATATAACAAAATGGAATATTATTTATTTTACCCCATATCCTGATAGTAATTGCAATGTCTCACAGTTCAATCATTAATAATGTTTAAATTTTGAAAATTCAAAATTCCTCCATTTCCTGTTAATGATATAACAGCAATATTAATATTCTCTTTAAAACACAGAACTCCTTAGCATTCTAAGTAGAAACATTTTTTCTTTTATTATTCTTTTTCTATAATTTAACTTCAATATAATTTAAAATTTATAAATCCTATTTCCTCACTGACTTTTACTATATATCCAAAAAAAGTGCTTTAAATATTTTTTTTTGCTTTAAATATTTTTAACAGCAACCTACAGTAAGAAATATATTTTACATTGCAACCCAGTATAACACACACACACACACACACACACACACACACACACACACACACCACTGAAACAGAAGATTTACAAACCAAAATTCACCCTTGCAGTGTGCAACAAACTGATTGTTTTTATCCTATTTCTTTTTAAAAAATATTATTCACAGACAATTAAACTGATTTTATGACCACAAATATGGTCATAAAATATGATGCATGTTTGAAAATCACAGTATGAAAGATACACTTAACCTAAAATAAATCCATCTCTAAACTGGAACTACAGCAGCTAAAGACATTTCCCCATATCTCATCTAACCTAGAACCCTAAGGGCAATCAATAAATATATAAACTCCTTCCCACACACATACACAGAGTTTCACACTAAAGTCTGACAATACTCCCTTTTAGGTAGATAAGACTTTAGGGCACATCTGAATGAGGACCAATGCCTCTTTTCCCCAGAACTGACCATAAAAGGCCAGGTGAACAAACATATGTGCATCCATACGTGGCCACACACATGAGCACACATAAACACAAACTCTTCCTAAGACTATAAATAAAAGACAGATCCTCTGGAAATTAGAAGGAATATCTGTTATGCTGAGCTTCTATACAACAAATACCATCTGACACAAAGCTGCCACCTAATACATACTCATTGAAAAAACAAAGGAATGATGAAGTCAATGGTTACAAGGCTTCCGTCCTTCTTGGCCCCTCTTTTCTAAGGGAGGAAAGGAAGGAAGAAAAAAAGGAAGGAAGAAGGAAAGCTGAAGAAAAGGTAAGGAAAAAAGCCATTTCTAGTTATGGTTCTTCAAAAAAATATTTTTAACTAGGCTAAATATCTTTACCCTCCTCTCTGATTTCTGTGACCTCCTTTCCCAAGTATCTTTATGCAGCCCCTACCCAGCATTTCCCCCCTGTCTTGCCATCCTAGCAAGGCTTTCTCAACTGATTTAATTTTTCACACATATTCTACATCAAACTGAGTTCTATCCACTTTGTTTATAAAAAATTAAGAAGTACACTAAGTCCTTTATTTAAAAGTATTATCTTGACAGTATCCAAATACTTTAATTATATATTAAACACAAACACATAAACTCCCAGTAGTATTTAAACAGTATCTATCTAGTGCCTAAGATATCACTTAATTTTTCTGTGACTATCAAAATAAATCAATATCTCAATGACTTAAAACAACAAAGATTTGCTTTTTACTCATATAACATCTCAGGGGTTGGTGAAGACAAGAGAGATTCTGTTCCCTTCTGTCCATTATCAAGGACACAGGCCATGAGGCTCCAACCACCTGTATCACCTCACTACAGCAGGGAAAACAATTTACTACAAACTATCATAAATCCATCCTTAACAGCTTCTACCTGGAAGTTAACACCTCACTTCTACTTATAATTTCACTAGTTAAACGAAAATCACACAGCTCTTGCCTACCTAATCAGAAGAGAGCAGGAAGGTGTAATTTTACCATGAGGAAAGAAGAGAAGAACCATAAATGATGCTGACCAGTACTAATAACTATGATAAACAACTATGATACTGAAGAAGAATTCTAATTTTGATTCTTTCATATTAACAGCAGTTCATGGGGACTGGGGTGGTAGAAGGGAGGGATGGGTTGGGAGTTTGGGATTAGTAGATGTAAACTATGGTATATAGAGATAAATGACAAGGTCCTACTGTATAGCACAGAGAACTCTATTCAATATCCTATAATAAGTCATATGGAAAGAAAGAAAAAAACAGTAACTTGATTTTATAAGCAGGAAATACAAATGATTTTCTTATACTTTTTAATAGATTTTCCAAATTTTCTGCAATATATATATATATATAATTTCTATAATAGATTTTAAACAGAAATTTAAAAATAATGACATCAAACTATATCAAGGGTCATTAACACATATTCCATAGGCTCGAATCAGAGTAAAATTCTAAGCTACAAGGTATAGTAATTACTATACATCATGAAAAATGCCAGGCTAGATGAATCACAAGCTGGGATCAAGATTGCCGGGAGAAATATTAACAACCTCAGATATGTGGATGACAACATTCTAATGGCAGAAAACGAGAAGGAACGAAAGAGCCTCTTGAGGGTGAAAGCAGAGAGAGAAAACGCTGGCTTAAACTCTACATTCAAAAAACTAATAAGATCATGGCATCCGGTCCCATCACTTCATGGCATACAGATGGAGAAAAAAGTGGAAACAGTGACATATTTTATTTTCTCAGGCTCCAAAATCACTGCAGACAGTGACTGCAACCATGAAATTAAAAGACAGTGGCTCCTTGGAAGAAAAGCGATGATGAACCTAGACAGTGTATCAAAAAGCAGAGACATCACTTTGCTGACAAAGGTTCATATAGTCAAATCTATGGTTTTTCCAGCAGTCACGTACAGATGTGAGAGCTGGACCATAAAGAAGGCTGAGCGCTGAATAACTAATGCTTTCAAATCGTGGTGCTGGAGAAGACTCTTGAGAGTCCCTTGGACAGCAAGGAGATTAAACCAGTCAATCCTAAAGGAAATCAACCCTGACTATTCATTGGAAGGATTGATGCTGAAACCAAAGCCCCAATAGTTTGTCCAGCTGAAGTGAATAACCAACTCACCGGAAAAGACCCTGATGCTGGGAAAGATTGAGCAGAGGTGGAAAAGGATGAGATAAGATGATGATGAGGATGAGATGGTTGGATGGCATCACAAACTCAATGGGCATTAGTTTGAGCAAACTCCAGGAGATAGTGAAGGACAGGGAAGCCTGGTGTGCTGCCGTCCATGGGGTCACAAAGAACTGGACATGACTTAGTCACTGAACAAGAACATAGAAATCACAACCTATATTCAAGGCAAAATTATTGGTTTGATTGATTTCAACTAGGATATCACTAACCATTACCTGTCACGAATTCCTAGTTTATCACAGTGAGGGTACTAATAACCCACACTGTAGTATTTATGTAGGGAAGATACAGTGCCCATCAAAAGAAAGAAAGGGTCTATCTTACATTTGCAAAGTATTACTACTTCTATACAGTTTTATATAAAGAAGATGGTATGATATATATAAATTACAGAATAAAAACACTGTAAAAATAAAGACATTTCCCCCCTGAACCTTATTATTTCTTGACTAATGATAAGTTAATGCTATCCATAATAATGCTAATACTGTCATATACTAGTTTTCTGGCAAATGAGCATACTACTTAGTTAAATCAAAGTCTACCAAAATCTTAAAAAACCCATTCTATCCTACCCTTATAAGAAAATATTTTACAACAATGTTTCTTAGCATTTTTAAAGCTTTCTAAAAATCTGGGTACTCTTGCTTGTTTTCCTGGTGGTTTAATTATTTCAAATGTGTTCCACATGATATATAGTCTGAACAGTCTTAAACAGTACTACTGAACTAAAAATAAATGACAACCTTAAACTATTAATTTTTGAGAAAATTCCACCATTAAAAAGAATAAACATAAAATTTATAGTTGTAAGATAACTGTTCAAATGTTAATAAATGTCATTTCCAAATCTGGTATCCTACAGTAATAACTCATTTTGAAAACTATAAAGCAAAGTTTTAAAAGTATGCAAAAAACTGAAAAAAAAACACCAGACCTTTAAACACATTTTAATGGTGGAACAAGAAGTACTTAGTAGTTATCAAATGCTAAAAATACTACTGTCTCTGATATCAATAAATAACATGTTGAAACTCCAAGTACTTATCTGTATTTTCCTTAATGGCCTATTCATGTCTAAGGTAAACCCTGTTTTACAGGAAAGTGGAAAAGGCTAGCATATCTTTCTCAGGTGTCTTAAAACTATTGATCTATAAGTACTGAATATAAAAGTCCTAGAAGATGAAATAAAGTTAGTCCCTAAGAGTGGGGCTAGTTTATAGCTTCAGGACTACTGGTTTTAAAAGAACTGAACCCTCCTTGGAATTTTGTGTTTCTTTTTATTTTTTTGGCCACACCTTGGCATGTTTCCCGATAGGAAAAGACCCCATTTGCCCTACAGTAGAAGCACAGAGTCCTAACCACTGGACTGCCAGGGAACGCTCAGAGTTTTATAATTTTTTAGATCAAGCAGAAAGAAATTGTCTACTATGACATTTGTATTACATGAACAATTTTTTATATATATATATATATATATATATTTTTTTTTTTTTTTTTCCTACCTAGGTCTGTTACTTGCCGATCAAAAGGGCAACGGATTGCTCTTCCATGAAGAGGCAGCCGAGTGAGACAGTCATGACAGACTGTATGGCCACAAAGCAGAAGGCGAGGAACTTTGTCTCCTTGCAAAGAAAAGACATCTTCACAAACTCCACATTCCAGCACCTAATAATTGGAAAGAACATATGTGCTCTTCAAATGACTTTAAAGCATAAATATTTTAGGCTAAAAAAAAAGTCTGATCGTATTTAATGAATCAATCTTGTTACTTTTCCTCCATGAAAAAAAACTGTCTAGGTGTAAAATCTTAAATCATCTTTTATTACTTCATCTGATAGATCTCATGAAAATTACATCACAGTGAAATCTCCTTGGAAGGATAAGTGTCAGGGACCAAAACAATGTTGTAAGTTAACATCTTAAGTTTTGAAAATTATGACATGATTCGTTACATGTGAATACCTAACAGTATATAACTCTACTGAAGTTGGGTTCTTAAACAATTTCTCTGCAATTAACTAACCCTCAGAAAACCCAACATTAATTTGGACAAAATAATTTGATAAATGTGCTAGGATGGCAACTTACCTGGTAAAAGATAAAGAAGTTAAGACAAGACTATAAGTAATTTTCAAGTATCTTCTAACATATATTTGCTTCATACAATGTAAAGGTAAGAATGCAGTTAGACTTAAATTTCAACTCCAAGTTCTCAATTAATAATAATGCCCCGGGTTAGAAAGTTTGTTGTTTATCTAGTTCCAGTTGCAGGTACCTGACTTGTGAAAGTAGACAGAGTCAGTCGTAGGAAAGATGACAAATCAACTATACTTCAAGTAAAAAAAAAAAGGTATACTTCAATTAAAAAAAAAGGAAGGGTGACAATTGGCATATTCTAATTCTTCAGCCCATGAGTTTGTTTTATAATTAGTCAACAAACTATATCAATGAAGGTTATTTCTTATATATTTGCAGTTTTCCACAATAATTTTTTTAAACATACCCACACTGAACTGTTTGACTGTACCCCAAATTCCAGAACCACCATCTGTGACTTGCTGCAGCACGGCTCCTGTTCTATTGCTTCTCTTCTCTTTCAAATTCTATTCTCAAACTACATCAAATAACTTGCAGTTCACGGCACACACCAAAGTGTTTTTGCCTCTTTCTTTACGTTAACACTGAAAAAACAGCTAAAGAGACATTTTCCTAGGGATTCTATTTTTACATTAACAAACTAACAAATTCCTAAGTGAACACACTATCCTTAGGGTTCCCATGTACCATGGATAAGTGTTGATCTCAATACCCAAAACACTTTTTAATACTTTAATTGGCTTTCCAGCCTCTCTTACCCTGTTAGACCAAAGCCCTCAGGAACAAGGTATTCCAAATACCAAGCACCTATGTGGTTAGGTTAATAAAGTCCAACAAAAGTAAAAATTTTAACCAACAAATACATACTACAAGGTTAAAAAAACAAACAAACAAACAAACAAACAGAAAACCCAGAGTGAAAATCAGACTTAATCCAGTAAAACTTTAATAGTAACTCTACAGTCAAGCTGGAGACAGCACATGAAATGTTAATGTTTTTCACTGTAAATAAACTGATAATTCATGACTGGCTTGCATCCCAGTATGGTCCAAAAGAAGCTTAAATGTAACACACAGTTCACAGAAAAGGCAATGAAAACAGATCTTTAATTATATGAAAAGATGTCCAATCTCACTCAAAGCATTTTGCAATCAGTTGAAGCTCTATCAATATACTTTTTCCAGATTATATTTTAAACAGCTGATAACACTTTCTACTGATGAAACTGTGGGAGAGTAGATAAACTGCCGGTTGCTGTGAACTGTTTATTGACTGATATAGCCCTTATGGAAGGCAATTTGACAAAACCTATCAACAGTGTGAATAGCTTAGTAATTCTACTTTCAGGAATTTATCCTACAAGTGTATCACATATGTATAAGAATACCTATATATTATTCCTTCAAGCATCTTTTCCACAAGCAAAATATTGGAAACAAAGTCAATATACACAGAAAATAAATTAAGCAACATTCATATACTGCAAAACTATGCAATCTAGTGGCGGGATTCTCAGATGGCTCAGCAGTAAAGAATCCACCTGCAATGCAGGAGACGCAGGAGACGCAGGTTTGATTCCTGGGTTGGAAAGATCCCCTGGAGGAGGAAACAGCAACCCACTCCAGTATTCTTGCCTGGAGAATCCCATGGAGGAGGAGCCTGACGGGCTCCAGTCCACAGGGTCACAAAGGGTCGGACATGACTGAGCACTGACGCACACAAGCAGTCTAGGGAGGAAGAGTCAGGAAACTTTATGTATACACAGAATGATTCCATATGAATACAGCAAAGTGAAAAATAACATATAGAATATTTAACTTTTGCATAATGGAGAAGATATAAAGGAGGCATATATTTTTATATACACTGTTCTGCAAGTATATATCTTTGGGGAGCTAAAGAGAATATTCGTAGTTCAGTAGCTCAGTCATGTCCGACTTTTTGCGACCCCATGAACTGCAGCACATCAGGCCTCCCTGTCCATCACCAACTCCCAGAGTACACTCAAACTCACGTCCATCGAGTCGATGATGCCATCCAGCCATCTCATCCTCTGTCATCCCCTTCTCCTCCTGCCCCCAATCCCTCCTAGCATCAGAGTCTTTTCCAATAAGTCAACTCTCTGCACGAGGTGGCCAAAATATTGGAGTTTCAGCTTTAGCATCATTCCTTCCAAAGAACACCCAGGACTGGTCTCCTTTAGAATGGACTGGTTGGATCTCCTAACAGTCCAAGGGACTCTCAAGAGTCTTCTCCAACACCACAGTTCAAAAGCATCACTTCTTCGGCACTCAGCTTTCTTCAGAGTCCAACTCTCACATCCATACATGACCACTGGAAAAACCATAGCCTGGACTAGACGGACCTTTGTTGACAAAGTAATGTCTCTGCTTTTCAATATGCTATCTAGATTGGTCATAACTTTCCTTCCAAGGAGTAAGTGTCTTTTAATTTCATGGCTGCAATCACCATCTGCAGTGATTTTGGAGCCCCAAATAATAAAGTCTGACACTGTTTCCACTGTTTCCCCATCTATTTCTGATGAAGTGATGGGACCAGATGCCATGATCTTCATTTTCTGAATGTTGAGCTTTAAGCCAACTTTTTCACTCTCCTTTATATATATTTATATATATATTGCTTTACAAGCCTACTATCTTTCTGGCATGATACAGTACATTGTAATGTTATAATGTAACATTACATTGTAACTGTAGTTCTCTTTGAAGAATGGAAACAGCTGGAGAATAACTACACATAAATCATATATATATATATATGTACACACGTATATATACAATATACACACTCCATATTATCCTGAATTTTTTTAAAAAGTCAGTAAAAAAGTATCACTTAAATATCTTCACTTAAAAAAAAGAAAAAATCTTCAATATCAAATTACAGAAAAGATATTCACAATAGAAATTAGATATTACAAAGTGCAACATTTTAAATAAATGTTCTCATATAGAGACATCATAATATATTACCATTATATATCACAAAACTCCAAAGAACCAAATTAAAATTTTACTTTTTTCATTCAGATCTTGTATCTTTAACAGCATCATTATTCATGTTACTACCATAGGTTTTTTTCAAAAAGCACTAGTAAAATTCCATTGAATTTTAGTAAAAATTCTAGTCAACCACCGTTACTAGACTATTTTGCATCATCTCAGTAAAAAATAGAGTAAGAAATTTCTTACTCTATTTTTTTCTTCAGTATTTATGAATAGGAAGTGTGGCTAACAGCATAAGAAATTAAGTCCTAGATAGGAAAAAAGCTCTGTTATAAACTTCACAATATGCCAAAGAGGGCTTCAAACTTATCTCATGTAAATTAAATTTTAATAAAGGAGGCCATATTTTCAAAGGATTAAGGTCAGGAAGCAACAGTTAGAACTGGACATGGAACAACAGACTGGTTCCAAATAGGAAAAGGAGCACATCAAGGCTGTATATTGTCACCCTGATATTTAACTTATATGCAGAGCACATCATGAGAAACGCTGGGCTGGAAGAAACACAAGAATCAAGATTGCCGGGAGAAATATCAATTACCTCAGATATGCAGATGACACCACCCTTATGGCAGAAAGTGAAGAGGAACTAAAAAGCCTCTTGATGAAACTGAAAGTGAAAATGTTGGCTTAAAGCTCAACATTCAGAAAATGAAGATCATGGCATCTGGTCCCATCACTTCATCAGAAATAGATGGGGAAACAGTGGAAACAGTGTCAGACTTCTATTTTCTTGGGCTCCAAAATCACTGCAGATGGTGACTGCAGCCATGAAATTAAAAGACACTTACTCCTTGGAAGGAAAGTTATGACCAACCTAGATAGCATATTAAAAAGCAGAGACATTACTTTGTCAACAAAGGTCCGTCTAGTCCAGGCTATGGTTTTTCCAGTGGTCATGTATGGATGTGAGAGTTGGACTCTGAAGAAAGCTGAACGCCAAAGAATTGATGCTTTTGAATTGTGGTGTTGGAGAAGACTCTTGAGAGTCCCTTGGACTGTAAGGAGATCCAACCAGTCCATCCTAAAGGAGATCAGTCCTGGGTGTTCATCGGAAGGACTAATGCTAAAGCTGAAACTGCAGTACTTTGGCCACTCATGCAAAGAGTTGACTGTTTGGAAAAGACCCAGATGCTGGGAGGGTTTGGGGGCAGGACGGGACAGAAGGGGATGACAGAGGATGAGCTGGTTGGATGGCATCACCGACTTGATGGACATGAGTTTGGGTAAACTCCGGGAGTTGGTGATAGACAGGGAGCCCTGGCGTGCTGCGATTCATGGGGTCACAAAGAGTCAGACACAACTGAGCAACTGAACTGAACTGAACTGAAGGCAGTTCACTATTCTTTTGTGAAGATAAATAATTTCATATCCAATTTCTGTCTGTTTTTCCTAACAAGAAAACTCTAGCAACTCGTTCATAAAGCAGGAAGTCATTTTACATATACAAACATTAGCATTATATACTTCAACTTTTACCTTCCAATGAACACTTCTTACTTCCATCTGTAACAATGGCCATGAGGATTTTTTAAAATTTGATTGGTAATTTATCTTACAAATTACAGCATGAGGCTCTAGCCAAAAAGGACTATCCTACTGCACATCTCAGTCACGTTTTACAGATAAAAATGAAAATTAACAAAATGAGCCTCTAATTTACCAATCTCTGCGCTTTAATAAACTGGAGTTACATCAGGTTTTGGTATATTTTTCAGATTTTAAGACAAACATAACAAAAGCAGAGACAGTAGTAATATACATTCCTATTCTTAATTCAGGTTATTTCACAAAATAATCTTCAGGTATTCTCTACTTAGAAAAAGCACAATTCAATAAATAAAATTTCAATCATACAAGCCAAATAATGAGGGCACCTTCACATCTCAGATATGCTATGTATCTTCAAAATAACTTTATTAATATTTAAAAGACGAATCAACAACCACCAATACCGATTGATAATATAGTTGAAGGCAGAAATGTATCATTCGTTGTCATATGAAACCAACGTTAGATGAAAAACCACAGGTGCCTATTACTCAAGATCTTAAAAGAATTTCAGATATGTCCTTCAATGGTTTTGAACCCTAGTTGCACATTAAAAGTATTCTGGGAATGCAAAAAAATATACTGATAACAACTTAAGCTGAACTGGGGGATTAAATCGTTTGTGTGTGTGTGTGTGTGTGTTTTTAAGTCCTCAGTAATATGTAGCCAGGAATATGAATTACCACTATCTGAGATTACAGGGGATTCTAAAGGTTATTAAGATCAGTTCTCCCTTCCAGATCTATCTATATACGGAAAAGTGGATTCTACGGTTATTTCAACTGAATTTATGGTAAACCCATTTTAGAGCATTTAAACATGGCAGAATTTCAAACTTCAAACATAGGGTAATTGATATTCCCGAGCATTAACGGGGCTGTTGAACACCCGTACTACCAAAAGAGGAGAGGGCAGGTCAACCAATAACAGAGGTCTGATTAAAAAGAAGTAGTGCTTTAACGAAAAGAATACTTTAGAGCAGTCAATTCTGGCTCAGCTACAGTGTTAACCGAAACCTGAGTTTCCTCACTTGTAAAACTAGAATCAACAATTACTTCATAAATAGATATTAACGAGGTAAAATATCTAAGATAGTATCTGTCAATAATAATGGATCAATTTCATAAAAATAAGCTTATTAATGTCTGTTGGGCTTAGCTAAAAACAGAAGGCCTGAGGAAAGATCAGCCCAGGTCACTCTCACAGGCCCATAGGCTCCTTTTCACAAAAGTCCCCGTTGGCGACTACAAAGGACTAGAATGACCAGGAGACCCGGTAACCTCAAGCCTGCAGGGATAAAGGTCCGGAGGGGAAGCATAGGCTTGTAAAGCGGAGAGGGACCCGAGTCCGCGCAACCCGCCCAAAAAAAAGCCAGATCTCCGGGATGAACCGAAGGGAGGCCGATGGCGGAGAACAGAGCACGCAAGGTCCCTCACCTTCACCACGGCCGTCCCCCGGCTGCCCTGACGACCACTGTCTAGTCCCGCTCCAGGCTTGTTTACAACCAGAGCAGCCATCCCAGAAGGAGCCTCGCCACTGAAGCAGCCGAGAAGGCCTTCACATGAGGGGCGGGGTAAAGCCACCTACCCAGAAGCCTCGGCGCTTGCCGCTGGCGCACAGGCGCACTACGACGCCAGGCCCCGCCGAGGCGGCTTCCTCGCACCTTTTCACGCCAGCAGAGGCTTGCGAATGGGAGCTTTGTTATTTTTATTGAAGAGTCTGGAGATTTTCAGTCTCCGTCAGACTTCTATCAATTTGATGAGAGGAGTAAAATTAAAGCAAAAGATAAGGGCTAAGACAGAAGTAAGGTTTTGGGGTGAAATTCTTGCTCCAGTAAAGACCTTTTCTCCCCAGTTGTAAAACGCACTGGATGAAAGGGGACTTCATCTCCCTGCAGGCTTTGCGGCTTTTGAACTACAAATCCCAGCATGCCACATCTACAGCAGTTACTGGGAGATGTAGGTATTTGCAGGGCCGCGTATTGTCTCCGAGGAGTGATTTCTTGAAGTCGCGGTTTGTGATTGTGGCTGGAAAAGAGAGAAGTATTTTATGTATGTCTCTAAGAGGCAAGAGATGGCTTTGGTAAAAAGAAGCCGTTGAGTCGCTAAAGGACGTGGTAAGAAGAGAATTTAAGGCACCACCAGCAGAGAAGAAACGATTGGGAATGTGATGCCGTCTTCCGGAACTTGCGCTTTCTGTTTTCTTCCGAGCTAAGTGACCCTCTTCAGCCTCCGTAGGCAGTGGGTTCAAAGTGCCGGTCAAAATGGAGGTAAATCCCCCCAAACAGGAGCACCTGCTGGCCCTGAAAGGTAAATTTTTGCGAACCCGGCTTCCTCTACGCTGTTTTTTCCCCTTTTCTCACTAATTCTTGCAGCTTTTGGCACGTAGACCTGACCCCTGGGATGTAGATCTCGTCCTTCTTAAACAGTCAGTGCTCGCCCTCCTGTTCAGTTTCTTGCCGTGGAGCGAGAGGAAGCTATTCTTCACTTTTTAGGTTTGAGACCCCCTCTCCTCCCTGCGACGGGATGGAATATGAGTGCTCAGTCAGCCAGTCATGTCCGACTCTTTGCAACTCCATAGACTATAACCCGCCAGGCTCTTTATCCGTGGGATTTTCCAGGCAAGAATACTGGAGTGGGTTGCCATTTCCTACTCATCTTAGAATGAAATAGATACCTGGTAAATTACTTACCCTGTTATATGTTGCTGAAGCCACCAAACAGATTTTAGCCGCAGATGCTGAAGTTCCCACCCTACCCGGGGAGAGACCTGTGTGAACCGAGATGATTAATAGCGGGTATCTAAAGTGGTTTTTCCTCCTGTCTCTTGTCTCTTCATTCGGCTGTGACAAGTTTACCAGGCTTCAGCTTTAGTGAAATTAGTCTAGTATTGTGCCAAGCATTTAGAAATGCGTAGTACTACAACATATAATTTAGGTTTGTTAAAACTCACTGCAGTTTACTTCAGAGTATTGTGTATGGGAAAATTCGTATCAAGTTTCATTTTCTGTATACAGCATACAGTTTTGAGTAAGTTTGATTATTTGATTGGATTATTATTTAGGGAGAATCAGCAGGGCATACTTTCTCTAAAATTCCTGAGATCTCAGATTGTTCTCTGCGATCTTTTATTTAAAATGCCTATAGCTTTATTTTATCTGTTTTCTACTACCATATATGCACTTATTTCTTTGGCGCACTACTCTGTGGTTACCAGTATCTTCTTGGACTGAACTGAGAAGATGCTCGGTAGACATGTGAATTCAGCTGAACTGCACTTAACCTTTCTTATGGTATCCATTTTGAGGGATTCTTACCCCCTAACTTACACTGTAAGCATCAGACATTCCGGAAGCTAACCAGTTTCATTTGTACAAAAAGCATGTACTAATAGTTGGGGTTATCAGAACTGTCTCTGACTATGGAACTAAGAATTTGAAATGTTAACTAATAGCAGTAAGACCTGTGAGCTTAGCCTGAGCAAATGGCCTGGACTAAAATGACTTATTTCTGAAAGAAAGAAAGAAGAGAAATTGTCACGTTTTTCATCTCAGTCTTATATCAGATATGTAGAATATATATTGCTTAACTCTCAGTTAAACTTTTTCCAGATCACAAAGGTAGTAAGTGATTGAGGTGGTATTTCAACATAGGGCCTTCATCTTTCCAAGACTCCATGTTGCCTCCAAATGAAGGAAAGAGCATTTTCAGATGCTCTTATTTCCTTAGTATTTTGATGGAAATTTGGAGAAGTTCTATTAGCTACTAGATGTCATTTTATACACATTCAAGGATATTATATACAGTTAAATTCCAGTGATGTGGAGGCTAACTGCCACTGTCTTTTTAGGCTGCTACAATGGTCTTTCCCAGGTATTTTTTATTTTCCAAAACAGAAGGTTCCTGGGAAGGAGTAATTTGGCAACCTAAAAGGACAGTTATTTGAAAGTCAGTGTCAGTTTCAGCTTTCTTAAAGCTCTTTGGACCCATTTTCTCCATTGTCCTAATTATCTAAGAATTTTCACAAGTTCTAATCGTTGAATGCCAAATATATCAGTTTGCTTTCATATATATGTAAAATATTAAGGCGTTCTCACAACTTCAGTGTCCCTGAAATACAACACTGAATAAATTCAGACAACAGTGAAAGAATTCTCAATGCCATATCTTGAAATGTAAAATAGGAAGGAAGAAAAACTAAAAGCATTATTAAGTAATAAAAGAATATGCTATATATATTTAGAACCATGTTAAAAATGGATGTTAAGGATCACAGTCATTTTGAATTTAAGAGTTGTCAAATCTTTTAGTCAGTGAACATTAACAGTAGGGAAAAGAATCATGAGATTGGTTACTTTTGAGTTTTCAGAACATTGGTCAAATGAGTGTTGTGACATCATGACAGGGAGCCTCCACTCACAGTCATCGTGGCAACGGGAGAAGCATCATCAAGTAGTTCTCTGATGATTTTTGGAAGAAACGATTCAACCTCTTTTTTGTTGTTTTTAAAATTTTATTTATTTATGGCTGTGCTAGGGCTTCCCTCATAGCTCAGTTGGTAAAGAGTCTGCCTGCAGTGCAAGAGACTGGGTTCAATTCCTGGGTGGGGAAGATCCCCCGGAGGAAGAAATGGCAACCCACTCCAGCATTCTTGCTTGGAGAATCCCGTGGACAGAGGAGCCTGGCAGGCTACGGTTATGGGGTCGCAGGGGTCGGACACAACTGAGTGACTAAGCACACGCGCACGGCTTGCTGGGTCTTCATTGCTGCTCGGACTTTGTAGTTTCGAGGAGTGGGGCTCCTCTCTAGTTATAGTGCACAGGCTTCTCACTGTGGTGGTTTCTCTTGCTGCTGGGCACAGGCTCAATAGTTGTGCCGTGCGAGCATAGTTGCTCCACCACACATGGGACCTCCAGCTCAGGAATCAAACCCATGTCTCCTGCATTAGCAGCCAGATTCTTTACCACTGAGCAACCAGGGAAGCCCCAACCTCTTGTTTTTAACTCCAGAAGCTAGGATTTAAAAGAGCCTGCATTATGAGCTTTGGACCCAATTAGGAAGTCTTAACTTGCAGATCCAGAGAAGGCTGCCATTATTGAACCTGTGTGTTGTGTACTGGCACTTACTTTTGATGACTTAATTTGGTGTAACGTGAAGACTTCTGTGTTCTAAGAGGAAAAAAGTAAGGTGCTAGCCTTCTTGTTCATCCTCCCAGTTGGAATTCAGGAGCCATGCTACTAAGGTTTTGACACTGCTTAATTGCCCCAGTTATATAGATGAGACTTTGTCATGAAACCAGTTCCTAGTCTGATTAAAATGAAAGGTTAAACCATTTTCATGTTTTCATTTGCATTTCCACTTCAAGTGTTTACTTCTGAGAATGAAATAAAATCATTTAAGTATTCTATTTGGTAGAATTCATGTAATTTTAAAGTATGAGAGGATCCATTTTCTTCAAGGTAGATTAAAAATTACAGTGATTTTCGTTGTCCTCAATTCACATCTCAGATTTTTAAGTATTATTGCATTTTTGTTCATTATCTTCATATGGCTCTAGTATTTTAAAAATCTTAATTTACTTTTTGTTTTTGCTATAGTGTTGATTATATATTAATAGCAGTACTTCTAAATCTGTTACATCTGTTCAGTTAAATATGTTGATTATTAGAAGTTTTAGGTTAAAAGGATGTTAAGGATTTGTTATCCAGATTCCTTATTTTCTTGAGAGAAAGGACTTCCAGTTTTGTGGACTGCATTCACATTTACCAGTAGCACTCTGATAAAATATCATATAAGAATTGGTTTTGTTTTTTTCTTTTTTTCCCTGCCTATCTGTATATAGGCTCTCCCTACCATATCTTATTCTTTGTAATACTTCCACTTTAGGTCCTGTTTCCCTCTGATATGGAAAGAGAGAGAGTCTTGTAATTATAAATTACATTCTAGCTCTGAGGAGCTCAGCTAAGAAATTTTCTCTTCATTAAGAATAGAAGGATTACTGCAGAATGACTACAGAAGTAATACTACATTATCGACCATATGAAAGTGATCCCACACAACTGCCAAAAATTGCAGAGAAAGCAATTCAAGACTTTCCTACACGTCCGCTATTGAGATTTAGTCCTTGGTTTCCACATGATGGGTCCAGACTTCCACTCAAACCTAAAAGATCACCGCCTGGGATTTCTGAAGAGACAGCTGAAGATGTGAGACAGTACTTAGCCATTTCAGAACATAGTATTAAATCACAGAGTTATGATTGCACAGTAGATCTGTTGGAGTTTCAGCCTAATTTGAAAAGAAAGAAGCACTTAATCCAATCACACACGCTGGATGAACAGACTAATTCTGGAAGTCTGGAGAAACAGGCAGAAAGAGAAAAACGGCACAAGAAAAGGTCTTGGAGTGTATCATCACTTCCCAGCAGTAACTGTACTGAAAATATTTCTCCTTTGTGTAAAGAATTGCGAGATAATCTAAAGGCACTAAATTTGCACTCATTTTATAGAGCAAGATGGACAATAGAACACACTATTTGTAACAGCCAGACTCTGGAAGACATTTGGGCAAAACTCAATCGAATTATCAGGCACAATGAACTTCCATCTTGTAATGCTACAATTCAGAGACATTTAGGCCAGATATGGGTGTTCTGTGATATTATGTACTGTGAATATGTGGGGAATCTTCTTAAAGGAAGATTAGCTCTTACTGGGAAAATTAATTTATTTGTGCATAAATATGGTGTTATTTTTAGTATGTAATGAATTACAGTGATTGTCCAAAAAAAGAATATTGTGAATGAACTAAGAATGAAACAGATGAATAAATTTTTAAGTGTGTGGTTATGTATACAATTTGTGTCCCAAAAGTAAATATCAGGTGCATTCCTAGGCTTTCCATTTAAGTCAGTAACTTTCTGGGTTCTACTTTGAGCAGCTTTCCTTTAATTGAATTGTGATGAATTATTATTCAAACAATTTAAAGGTAAAATGTTCTACTCTTCTTGTTCTGTTACTGCTTTTCCACTAGTTCAATTAGATATTTCTGTGAATTACAGTGAATAGTTTGGATTTTGATAAATTCCCAGAATCTAATTTTACAGGATTTTTTCTTAACTCACCTAAAGTGTAATGATTTTTTTTTAAATAAAACTAAAACCAATTCTGTTGGGAATGATGCTGTTTATGTGGCATAATGTAATTGAAATTGAAAGACCAGCCCATATTCTGCTTATTATGGCCAAAGATATGTAATAGACAATAGCTGATGTGTTGTTTTGAAACAGAAGTACAAAATGTATAATTTGTCTAAGACCGTAATATATTTTTAAGGCAATAAACATTTTTTGAAGTGAAGTATCAAATATGGATAAGAGATCAATTTATTCTTTGTTTAGCACAGATAATTCAGTCTGATATTGGTAATGCTAATCACTAGTTCTGTGGTTCTTGGATTCACTGTGGGTTTCCCATAGCAAAATGTTAATGGGTTTCCACATCATTTTATAAAAATCTCCAAAGTCATTATATAATAAAAGTTTTATTAGAAAGTATATTTAACAAATTTGAATGCCTACCATGAAATAGGTGCCAGAGTAAAGTGGAGAAGGGACAAATATGGACCCTGCCCTCAGAGCTAACATAGAGACACTATTATTAATATTTAAACTATATTCATTAAAAAATCAGTAAGACTATATTCATTAAGAAGGCAAAAACATGCTTGCCTTGTGGCACAGTGCCTGGCAAGGTAAATGTGCCCTTTGGAGGATTTCTCATAACCCATGCCTCTTGAGGTTCCTTAAAACCTAAGAAGTCTACCAGTTTTTAACTGAAGAGGTTATCTTTTCTAATTAGGTTTCACACTGTTCAAACACGTTTTTGTTTCAACTATTAGCCCCTTTTTTATTGTCTCAAATGAGACTGCTCTGTAGAAAATAATCATCATGTACATGAATGCTTCCAAAAATCTTTAAATGAAAAAAATCACCAGGTATAGAGGGAGTTTCCAAGATAACTTCTTCAGTAATTACTTCCTCTTTCATTCATTAGTCATCTTTGCAGTCAAAACTGCTGGTGAAAAGTCAGAAATTATTCATTTTTACCAGTGAGGTTTGCAGGTGGCTCAGTGGGAGAGAAACTGCCTGCAATCAGAACAGGGTTTGATCCCTGGGTCGGGAAGATCCCCTGAAGAAGGAAATGACAACGCACTCCAGTATTCTTGCCTGGGAAATCCCATGGACAGAGGAGCCTGGTGGGCTACATACAGTCCATGGAGTCACAAAAGGGCCAGACGTGACATACTTAACAGCAGCAACAGTGTTATTCAGTTCAGTTCCGTTCAGTCGCTCAGTCGTGTCTGACTCTTTGCGACCCCGTGAATAGCAGCACGCCAGGCCTCCCTGTCCATCACCAACTCCCGGAGTTTACCCAAACTCATGTCCATCAAGTCAGTGATGCCATCTAGCCATGTCATCCTCTGTCATCCCTTTCTCCTCCTGCCCCCAATCCTCCCAGCATCAGTGTCTTTTCCAGTGAGTCAACTCTTCACATGAGGTGGCCAAAGTATTGGAGTTTCAGCTTCAGCATTAGTCCTTCCAGTGAACACCCAGGACTGATCTCCTTTAGGATGGACTGGTTGGATCTCCTTGCAGTCCAAGGGACCCTCAAGAGTCTTCTCCAACACCACAGTTCAAAAGCAGGCTATCATAAACAATTTTCTGTTGTTGTTCAGGTCTTGCACAGCATTAGGTTGTTAATCAAGGGTTAAAAGTTAAGTAATCATAAGACATGGTCACTTACATAGACCACAGTGTTTCTTTTACAGTACATTCTTATTATTTTATTTTATTTTATTTTATTTTTTTTTTAACATTTTCAGTCAGATTTTATTAAAAAAAAAAAAGCAGCAGATCAACATTACAATTCAAGAACCTAATCTAAATACGCACTTGACAATGAAGCACATCCAAAAATGGAGTGAAAAAACTTTTCCAAAAACCATCAAACGTATCATCTCCAAATACCCAATTATAAATCACTTCTGCAGGCCTTTTGTTGAGTGGAATCATAAACAAAAACAGAAGATTTATTGCTGTGAAAACAAATCTGTAGTACAGTAGTATGAATCTTGGGTGTTAAGTAAGCATAATCAGCTGAATCAAGTTAGGAAGTTGAAACTCTAATAAGAAATTTGTGTGTGTGTGTGAGCAAAGTCTGTAAGCCAGTTGACCCAAGAACAACTGAGATATCTAACTTGTTCACTGAGACCAGACACCACTTTAAATCTCCATTTTTTGAAGGCAATTAAAAATTGCAATTCCAACAGCCCACAAACAAAAAAAAAAAAAACTGTAGAAAGCAATTAAAACTACGTTCAAAGAGCCACTTTTTTCCAGCTCAATTTCAGCACCCCAAGGAAAAAAAAACATCCATGACTATCACAGATGAAAACAGAATGTCATTGGAATCAGTTATTTTTCCCCACTGAGGTATAAAATCTATATAGAAATTTGATACTATACTATAACAAATTGTACTTTTCATAGTTCTGTTTTAATTTCCTTTAAACCCTGTTTAATATAGTTTGTTTTTTAAATTGTTGTAAAAATGTTTTCATGATTCTGAATCTGGTTCCAGTTCATTTATTTTTATATCAGTATTTAATATACTGGCTACCAGTTCTAATCAGAAAAAAAATCTTAGACATCTCTTCATTATTCCAGCACATTCAGCGGAAGTCACTGATGTGCAAGCAAACCATAAAAGGTGCAGCTCTCTGGAAAGCGCAGTTCGTAGATTGTTTCCGTCTGAGTATTCTTTACGATGATTCTTGATGAGCGACTCTTTCAACCTTGTAAACATCAGTGTGCACAGTCTCGCTACTACGTAGTTGCACGTCCTGGGACAGGAAGGCTGGTTCACAGCTAGTGGAAGCGAGGGCAGTCTATAAAGTTTTAATGGCTGATAAGCCTTACATCCTGCAGAAGGAAAGCACTTTTCCTTTTTTTGCTACTTAAGAATGTGGCAGAAATGTATGCTGAGGTAGCCCAGTCAGTCCTTACGTTTTCCTTTTTTTGTGTAAATTTGGTCTCAGAATATTTCTGGAAGGGTGACGTTTCGAAGAAGCCACTGCTGGGATCGGCTTCCACTGCAGTCTCTGATGCTGGGCACCTGGCTGTCCTCGTCTGTGGCTTTATCCAGGCACTGGTTACTGTTCACATGCTGCAGGGTCAATTTCACCGGGTCATACTCCCAAAGCTGGTTGCCTTTTAGGTGGTGGCATTTGAGCATTGTGACTGGGCCATTAAGTTTGGAGACATCCAAGCAAAGGTCATCTGTTCTAATTTCTTTGTTGGCAGTGTAAGAGAAAACCTGATTACCTCCCATACCGTGACAGTTAAAAATTCCAACTTTTTCATTCTCTTTTCTAGCCATGTTATCTAGACACTGATTTGTTTCCACATTTCGTATCTCTCCCAAAGAGAAATAGTGACGTGGAATCTGAGAATCAGGATAAATATTCTCTAGGTACCAAGAGAATGGTCTGCATTGGAGTTTGTGCCTTAGACCAAGTCTTGATGATATATCTCCATAATCTACCTTTGTAACACCTGGAGAAATTATATAGAAGAAATTCTTGAATTCATCCATCCATACTTCTGCAAGTCGTCTGTTATTTTTATTGATAATCTGCCCTGTGCCTCCTGGGAACGTGTAGGGTGTAGCTTTCCGAAACACGTGTCCAACATGTGAACAAGTAACAATCTCCAAAGTTCCTCCACACTGCCAAATCCTAAAGGAAATTTCTAGGTTTTCTCCTCCCCAAATATCCATTCCAGCATCATATGTTCCAATTTCCTGAAAGTAATCTCTGTCTATTGAAAAAAGGCCTCCTGCCATTGTAGGTGTTCTCACAGGAAGAGTCCGATCACCTTTCCTTCTGTCCATTTCTCTTTGGGGAACAGGATACCAGCGAAAGTTGAGCTTCCAGTTGAACCCGCCGTAGGTCATGTCAGAACCTGCCATGTACTCGAAAGTGTCATCACTGATCACATCTATGATGGGACAGACCACTGTCTTCCTGTCGTGTTTGATCCTGGCTAAGAGAGGCTCCAGCCACCCCACTGTGCACTCACAGTGCGCGTCTAAAAAGGTGATCACTTGGCCTTTAGACACAGCAGCGCCTTTTAACCTAGCTCTGATCAATCCAGAACGCTGCTCCATTCGAATGACGTGAACGGGTACTTTTAATTTTTTCACGTAACTCTCTAGAGGTCTTTTTAAAAAGTCTCTTTCACTGGCATCATCTACTAAAACAATTTCTTCTAGCATGTGTCTTGGTGAGCGATTAATGACGCTGTGGACAGTTCGCAGAAGTGTGCTCCAAGCCTCATTGTGGAAAACAATCACCACACTGGTTGTAGGAAGGTTATCTGGATACACCTTTGTTTTACACCCTTCTAACCTAACATCTGGTAAAGATCTGTTGAGTGCAATCATCTCACTTGCCATTAAATTGAACTGGTTGATTTTAAACATCTCTTTCATCTTTTCTTGATCCTCTTTAGGAATGACGACTGGTTTCCCCATTTCTCCAGGACCTTCATGAGGCTTTTGTATTGGCTCTAGAACATCCCCAGCAGGAAGTCCTCGCTCTGTTTTCTCATCACATTTGTTGCATTCACTGAAGTAGAGCAGCAGGAACATATCCAAGAGTACCCAAATCAAGGAGGTGGCTAGGACCACCTTGCAGTATGCAAATTTTCTCATGGCACTTTAAGTCAAATGCAAAATTTTAAAATATATATATATATAAATATACAAAGATCACGAAAATTATTCCAATCCAGTTTCATCAGAAATCACTTTCATAACCCCAAAGTGGCTTTTCAAATGAATTCACATCCCAAATCCACATGTCCCACATCTCCTGCTCGCTCCGCGCGCGGCGGCGGCGGCGGCAGCGGGCGCTCCTCGGGGCCGGCCCCGGCGGTCGCGGCGCGGTCCCGCGGGCCGCAGCGCGGGCGCTACTCTCGGGCCGCCGTCCGCCGCGCCGCCTTCTCGGCCACTCCATTCTTATTATTTTAAAATGATGATACACAGAACTGAAAATATTCTTAGGAATGTTTTCTTATGAGCTTCTTACGAGCAGCTCTTTAATTCAAGAATCACATTAAAAAGTGCTTCTTTGTCTTCGTATGTGGCAGATGTAAATTTCTCTAATTTACTCTGTATAAATTGTTTTCTTCCCCTTTGAGAAACAATGAAAAGGTGAATCAGAACTGGGAAAGTGAATTTTACTGCAAATAGTGCCATGATCTTAAAGGAAGAAGCAATTCATGTCTCATCTTTCTAGACAATACTTAAAGAATTGAGAGTCCACTGCTACATCTTTGAAGCCTTCTTAAGAGTATTTAAAACCTTAGGACTGATGATTCTAGCTCTAATAGTAGGGCTCAGCAATATTTGTAGGTTCCACTGTTAAGTCATAAATGTGAATAAATTGAGGGAAAAAAAAAAACGTACAGGAAGGTGAATCGGAGGGCATTTGGTGAAATGCCAAAACATTTAGGGCTTCCCTGGTAGCTCAGCTGGTAAAGAATCCTACAACGCAGGAGACCCTGGCTTGATTCCTGGGTTGGGAAAATCCCTTGGAGAAGGGAGTGTGTACCCACTCCAGTATTCTGGCCCGGAGAATCCCAAAGCATTTACTCTCTAGGAAAGAGGCAATGATACCATAATTTTATTTTTCTCTGTCAGTGTTATAAATGTTAATCCATTCCAAGAAAACAGATGTGAAGGGCATCACATGAATTTCTCAGATGAGTTCCTGCATAATGATTCACATATTTAATCTGCTCAAAATATCCCAGATTATTCAAAGGTTCACAAAATTGAATGCCTTCAGGAACTAGACAAGGAAAACTAAATATGGTAAGAACTCTAAGGATTCGAAATAATTTTTAATATTCTGGCCAAGATAAATGTATGTGCAAGTTGAACTAGCCTCATTCATTAATTAATAACATCAAGACTACCTTTTTTTAAAATATTTTAATTTATTGAAGACTTTTAAAAGTTTGTTTTGTTTTTTTTTACAAAATTTTAGGTGAAATCTGAATTTCATAATCAAGTGTAAATCAAATGTATCCTCTTCAGGTTTTAATCTGTTTTCCTAGTTAAAAGGAAGAGTGAAAAGAGGTTTGAAACACTTCCCCATTCACTTCTTTTCCATGTCACTGATGTGCAACTGGTTAATGTTCTGAGAGAGAGAGATGGACTTTGAATTCCCATGAGATGTTTCTAATAAAGCTTGACATTCCAGGTTTATGACCCAGGGCTTATAATTAATAATAGGGAAAATTATTTTTGAACAGAATGAAGTCATTAGAGTCTAGTTCTGATATCTATCTGCTTTATAATCTTTTATATATAAATTACCTTCTCAAGGCACCATCCTTATCTGTTATAGGAGGATAATGATAATTTCAGCCTTATAGTTTTGAGAATTAAATGTGTCAGTACTTGTATTTAGCATAAGTCTGGCACTAGTAAATGTTCAGTAAATATCAACTACACAAGTGACTTTAGAAATTTTAAGGTTAGCTTTTTTTGACTATCTCAGCAGCCATCTATTCACTATAACATTATTTAGTGACCTCAGTTCATAAAAGTTAAATCTTCAAAAACACCACTTACTTGAGGATTAGGATGAGGTGCTAATTCTGCCAGAACCTGTGTCAAGTGGCAAGACTACAAAACTGAACATGATACATAAGAGCTTAAACTACAAGGAGCTTGAATAGGAGTGCTAGAAACTAATAAGTGAATAAACATAGTCCGTGATAAATACAAGGTGCTATGAGAGGTGTGCAGAGGCTTCGGTAGTTGCGGCTTCGGTTCTCTGGAGCACAGGCTCAGTTGTGGCACACAAGCTGAGTTGTTCCATGGAATATGGGATCTTCCCAGATAAGGAATTGAACCGATGTTTCCTGCATTGGCAGGTGAATTTTTTACCACTGAGCCACCAGGGAAGCTCCTAGGTCAGTAAAGTTTTGGGTTTTAGATTTGAATGAACATTTTAATAAAAGTTCTAGGATTCATTTTCTGTAATAGAGTTTATATGATTTTTACTTCTATATTTTTGTCTTTATTTTGATGTGAAAAGTCAATCTTTGAAAATAATTGAAAAAGATTTTTTAATTAGAATGTCCTATCCTTGCTAGATTAGGTATAATAAATTTTCACTTTTTCTGGTTCTCTATTACTTAATTTTTGTCTATTATTTGATACATACAGTATTTGATATTTGAAAGGTAAACTAAATTTCACGTTTCCCAGATAGTGAGCCAGTTTCCTAATACCTTATAGTGTTGATTGGTTTGGCTGCTTAAAATTCTCTAATACTCTGTATAATAGGCTCCAGTTTCATTTACCTCATTAGAACTGATTCAAATGTATTCTTTTTAATGGCTGAGTAGACACAGATGTATAGAACAGTCTTTTGCACTCTGTGGGAGAAGGAGAGGGTGGGATGATTTGGGAGAATGGCATTGAAACATGTATAATATCATATATGAAACGAATCGCCAGTGCAGGTTCGATGCATGATACTGGATGCTTGGGGCTGGTGCACTGAGACGACCCAGAGAGATGGTACGGGGAGGGAGGAGGATTAATCTGTGGCAGATTTATGTTGATGTATGGCAAAATCAACACAATATTGTAAAGTAATTAACCTCCAATTAAAACAAATAAATTTATATTTAAAAAATGAACATAAATTCTCTAACATATCTGTATGGTCTTATATTAATAAGCATATTAGTTGGTTATGGACTTACATGTTTTGCTGTCTATTATGTCCAGTTTTTCTCATTGTTTCCTATGAATTTCTATAGCTTATTTTTATTTGTTTTTCTAGATAAACTTTAGATACATTTTGTCATTTTCCACGAACAAATACTAGTTTTGGTTGGAATTCTATAAACCTACACATTTACTGGCACTTTCATAATGTTTACAGAGAATTAATATTACTTAAAGGGCTACTTTCTAAGTCATTGGAAAAGACTCTGATGCTGGAAGGGATTGGGGGCAGGAGGAGGAGGGGACGACAGAGGATGAGATGGCTGGATGGCATCACTGACTCGATGGATGTGAGTCTGAGTGAACTCCAGGAGTTGGTGATGGACAGGGAGGCCTGGCGTGCTGTGATTCATGGGGTCGCAAAGAGTCGGACACGACTGAGTGACTGAACTGAACTGAAAGGGCTACTTACTGAACTTCAGTGATCCATGATTATAACACATGGATAAAGTTTACAAAAATCCTTTTTGCATAAAAGTATTGTTTCATATTCAAACAATATGAAAGCATCCTAACTTTTTCCCTGTCAGACCAATATTGGTTAATAATAATTTGTTGGTATTGTTTACAGTGAAGTCACTCAGGATCTTTTTAAAGTCTATTCTCCTACTATACCTTAAGTTTTCAAATTCTTTTTCTACTTTTTGTATAATGAGACATATTACATTTGCATATGATTTTTATAATTCCTTAGATTGTAAGTAAAAGCAAAATTGTTCTCTTTGTCATATATAAAATTCTTCTTGTTACATATTAACATTTTTAGTAAATTATTGCTGTATAGTAGTCTTGGGAAATACTTAATATTATACCAAGTTTAGGTCGTATTTAGATTATATTTTACCGTAGTATAACATTTATTAATCTCATACATTCAACTTGGGGACACTGGCATAAAATATTAATATTTTCTTTCTTATTTTCCCTACTTTTCTAATTGACAGTTATGCGGTTGACCAAACCTACTTTATTCACCAATATTCCAGTAACATGTGAAGAGAAAGACTTACCTGGTATGACACATGCTTTATTCTTCTTGTACCTAGGAAAGAGTTGTATTACCTTGGGGATAAGCCTAGCCTTGCCAATCTTACACTGACTCTTTGCTGTATCCTTCTTTGCTTGTTTTTGTACATGTAAATATGGCCATTTGAGCAGTAAGTCTCACTCATAATCTATAAATCAAGATACTATTGATATCCCATGGCAACAGAGACTTTTAGTTTTAGTAACAACACATTCCTTGTAATAATGCTATTAAAATTTTGTTTATCCTCACATGCGCCATCAATGTATGTTAGCATTCCCTTTATTTAAAATTATTGGAGCTTCTATATTTTATATCTCATGACCTACATTTTCCTTTGTCCCTAAAGTGTTCATTTTCTGTAGAAACAGAATTTTTTGGTGTGCATTGTTGTAATGAAGATTAGAAATTTTTTTAATATAATTTTTGCTGTGAGATTATTTTTTTAAAAATCTCTCAAACTATTTCTTCACATAAATAAAAGTTACTTACAAGGTCAATGTTAGAATTTGATGTTTTTCTCTTTCTGCAGGAGATCTCTTTAACCAACTTATGAGAGATGATCCTTCAACTGTAAATGGTGCAGAAATTTTAATGTTGGGAGAAATGTTGACCTTACCACAGAATTTTGGGTAAGAATCGTATGCTCACGTTTGAAACACAATAGCACTCTGAAGCCATAACAAATCATGTTTTCAAAAGATAACTATAGGATGGAAAAACGCTCATGATACATTTAAGTGGTTGGAAACAAAAGTTTAACAGAAATTATACTATTTGATTCTGGTGGTTTTTGTTTTTTTTTTTTAATAAATGCATACCAAAGTATTAATAGTGGTTCCTAGGGTGGTAGAATTTTAACTTTCTTCTTTGGTGGTTGTGGTTTAGTTGCTAAGTCATGTCTAATTCTTTGTGACTCCATGGACTGTGGCTCCAGGCTCCTTATGGACAGAGGAGCCTGGAGCCACAGTCCATGGGGTCACAAAGAATTATTTTCCAGGCAAAATATTGGAGTGGGTTGCCATTTCCTTCTCCAGGATATCTTCCTTACCCAGGGATCGAGTCTACATCGCCCACATTGCAGGCAGATTCTTTACCAACTGAGCCAGCAGACAAGCCTGTAGATCTTTTAAAATGCCTGTGTATTCCTTTCATTTTAAAGGATTCAGTCTCAGTGTCTTTCAGAATCAGCTCTTTTCTTCACCTTCACAGCCCTTTATCAACATAAGTTATTGGACTTGTCAGCTTATTAGGAACTCTAAATGTTTTATTCCTTCTCTTCTCTTAGTTATTCTCTTATTCTAGGTTATTATTGAGGTGAAAGCCCTTGGTTCCACTCTGTTTGCAACCAAGATAATTTTTAAAGGTTTGTAGAATGTGGTCATTGATTAGTGTCTTGAGAGCTTAGAAATATATCCATGTAAAAAATGTTCATCTGAAAATATTTTTACATAAACCTACATACATTTATATGTTAATATGTATTATATATAATATATACTGAGGCTTCCCTGGTAGCTCAGCTGGTAAAGAATCTGCCTGCAATGCAGGAGACCCCTGTTCAATTCCTGGGTCGGGAAGATCCGCTGGAGAAGGGCTAGGCTATCCACTCCAGTACTCTTAGGCTTCCCTTGTGGCTCAGCTGGCAAAGAATCCACCTGCGATGTGGGAGACCTGGGTTTGATCCCTGGATTGGAAAGAACCCCTGGAGAAGGGAACAACTACCCACTCCAATATTCTGGCCTGGAGAATTCGTGGACTGTATAGGCCATGGGGTCGCAAAGAGTCGGACCTAACTGAGCCACTACTAGTCATTTTAATTAGAATAAGTTAGAAAAATAAAATGAATTGGTAAAAATACTCTGAGATCAATAACTTGATCCCGTCTAGATTCAGTGCATAAGTTATTTCAAATATTGCCTTTTGTAGCCTTCTTATTAACAAATCTTAAGACTTTTAACATGGATCTGATTTCACTGACTTTTTTTAGGAGAGCTGTTAGTTTTGGCAGTAGTTGAGGGTCAAGTTACATAGCATGCTTTATAGATTAAATCGTATTTTGAATTGCACTAGATAATGAGTAAACAGCCTAGTGTAAACAAAGAAATATTGAAATAGTATTTCACCTGAGTTACGGAAGCCACTCTGCCATGACAAGGCTGTATTCCATGAAGGGATTACTATCCTTTAGTAACTTCTCCATTTGATATTCTCAATGGTGCAAAAATAGAATATTTGTGATAAAACTTGAATGGGTTTCTGTCTAAAAATTTATTTTATTTCACAGGAATATATTTTTGGGAGAGACCTTTTCCAGTTATATCAGCGTCCATAATGATAGCAATCAAGTTGTAAAAGATATATTGGTTAAAGTAAGTGGCATTCTTTTTGAGGATTTTTTTTTTTACTTTTTAATTTTTATTCTTAATGTTTTGAGACTTCATTAAAATATGTTTAATATTGACTTTTTAATTATTATTAGCAAGCATTAATTGAACACCCTAAGTTATAAGATATGCTTTGCATAGAATCATTGTTCATAGAATCATTGTTCCTTATCCTCAAAGTTTGTGATAGCTTGGATGAGAAAATATACCAAAGGTAAATAGCACTTAAATTTCTGTTAATGATTTATGATTAACGTAATAAAGTTTGAATTTCAGAGGAGAGATCATCACTGGGGATTGCATCATTCAGGAAGGGCTGTTGAGGGAGAGGGAACACAAGAAGGTGTTGAAAGAATGCAGGGTTTAGAAGAAAAGATGGAAGAGGGGCATGGTGATTGGAAGCAGAAACATAGGAATATGTAATGTGTTCTTGTAGCAGTGAACAGAATTCACTTAGTAAGAGCAAGTAAGGTTGTACAGATAGGTAGTAACCATACAGTAAGTGAGCATCTTAAAAGCCAGACTAAGGCTGAGGTTATTTTAAGACAGTGTGCAATCGGTGGAGACTTTTGAGCAAAGGTTCGTGTTGGAAGGCTAACATGAAAGCATTCTATGGAATGGCTTGTAGGAAATAAGCCAGTTAGAAGATTCTTACAGTTTTGAGAGATCAAGAGATAGAATATGCTAGCTCAGTTAAACACCTTGGATATATTCACAAAGAGAAAGAGCTTGAAAAAGAAAAAATTCATTGTCAAATCTGTATTCACATGGCATTTATAATAACAAATGAGACAATACTAATAAATATCCCACTTTGAAGTCCTTGCATTAAGAAATATTAGGTTAGAATTTACTGCAGAAAGCTTGTTAACTGATTTCTTTTTTTTAAAGAAAATCTTTTTTAAAGTTTTAGTTCTTACAGACAAAACCACTGCCACTCCCCATGACTTAATGTGATCTTTTCTTTCTCTGTGTTTTTCTTGACATTTGCTTTGAAGTTTTATCATAATTTCATTGATTTCATTTTTTGACAAACATTTATTAATTGCCTGCTATGTGCCAGGCTCTGTGTTATAGTGGTGAAGAAGAGAAGACATCCCTTTTTAAATCCTGCTCACCCAAAAACCAATTTGGAGCATGAAACCTACCCTGTAATTGTATTCCGCTTCCTCAAGCCAGCCATCCATTCCTCCTTTACTCTGTATTATCTTCCCAAAACATTTAAATTCCATAGGAGCAGAGATTTTGGTCTCTCTTGTTCACTGCCTTGTCTCTAATTCCTGGAAAAATCATGGTGGTAATTAGGAAATAAATGTTAAGTGCAGCAGTTATAACATGAAAAAGGAAAAAGGTATAAGTGTTTAGCTATATATATAATACATACTGTAGTTATGATTAATGTTTAACAGATAATACATAGGGAAACAAACTGGACAGAAAGCCCATGGGTTTGACTGTTTTCTTTTCTTCCCCTCCTCCTTCTCTAATGTCTAAAATGTTAAAGAATTTTGAATTTTAGTTTCATTACTTATTAGTTGTATAACCTATGGGGAGTTGTTCTTTCTGTGTTCTTTCACTTGTATGTAAAACAGGGATGGTACAATTACCTGCTTCAGAATTTATTCAGTCACTAAGTCGTGTCCCACTCTTTGCGACCCATGGACTGCAGGATGCCAAACTTCCGTGTCCTTCACTACCTCTTGGAATTTGCTCAAACTCATGTCCGTTGATTCAGTGATGGGATCCATACATCTCATTCTCTGTCGCCACCTTCTCCTCCTGCCTGCGATCTTTCCCAGCATCAGGGTCTTTTCCATTGAGTCAGCTCTTTGCATCAGGTGGCCAAAGTGTTGGTGCTTCAGCTTCAACCATCAGTTCTTCCTAAATGAATGTTCAGGGTTCATTTCCTTAAGGATTGATTGGTTTGATCTTGCTGTCCAAGGGACTCTCAAGAGTCTTCTCCAGTGCCACAGCTTGAAAGCATCAATTCTTCTGCATTCAGCCTTCTTCATGGTCCAACTCTCACATTTGTACATGACTACTAGAAAAACCATAACTTTGACTGTACAGACCTTTGTCGACAAAGTGATGTCTCTGCTTTTTTAATACTCTTGTCTAGGTTTGTCACAGCTTTTCTTCCAAGAAGTAAGCATCTTTTTAATTTCATGGCTATAGTCAACATCTACAGTGATTTTGGAGCCCAAGAAAATAAAATCTGCAACTGTTTCCACTTTTTCCCCATCTATTTGCCATGAAGTAATGGGACCAGATGCCATGATCTTAGTTTTTAGAATGTTGAGTTTTAAGCCAGCTTTTTCACTCTCTTCTTTCACCTTAAGCAAGAGGCTCTTTAGTTTCTCTTCACTTTCTGCCATTAGGGTGGTTATCATCTGCATATCTCATGTTGTTGATATTTCTCACAGCAATCTTGATTCCAGCTTGTGATTGCTCTAGCCTGGCATTTCACATGATGTACTCTGCATATAAGTTAAATAAACAGAGTGACAATATACACCCTCGATGTACTCCTTTCCCAATTTTGAACCAGTCTGTTGTTCCATGTCTGGTTCTAACTGTTGCTTCTTGACATGCATACAGATTTCTCAGGAGGCAGATCAGGTGATCTGGTATTCCCATCTCTTTAAGAATTTTCCACAGTTTGTTGTGATCCACACGTTCAAAGGCTTTAGTGTAGTCAGTGAAGAAGAAGTAAATTTTTTTCTGGAATTCCCTTGCTTTTTCTATGTCCAACGGATGTTGGCAATTTGATCTCTGTTTCCTCTGCCATTTCTAAATCCAGCTTGTACATCTGAAAGGTCTCAGTTCACGTACTGTTGAAGCTTATAGCAGGCATCAAATGAATAATGTGCTTAGAACAGGGCCTTGCACATGGTAGGGGCCCAATAAATGTGAGCTACTACTACTGTTTAGTAACTGAATATAATAACAAAAGAGAGGGCATTAATAAATATCCCACTTTGTAGTGCCTGCATTAAGAATGTTAGGTTAGAATTTACTGCTAAAAACTTAACTGAATTTTTTTAAACAAAATCTTTTTTAAAGTCTTAGCTCTTACAGACAAAACCGCTTCCACTCCCTGTGACTTAATGTGATCTTTGCTTTGTTTGTATTTTTCTTGACATTTGCCTTGAAGTCTTCTCATAATTTCATTATTTGACAAACATTTATTAATTACTTACTGTATGCCAGGCACCATGTTATAGCAGCGAAGAAGAGAGAACAAGAGGTTCCTACCTCAATAGACCTTACATTTTTGGTAGGGGAGATGGAAAGAAACAGGTGGACAGAAAATCATAAGGCAATTATAGATGGTAATAAATGTTACAAAAGAAATTAACCGGGAATGTGGTAGAAAGTAACTTAGTGGGGCAGGTTGCTGAGTTAGAGAAACTGGTTCTTTCTTGCTGCTGCTGCTGCTGCTAAGTCGCTTCAGTCGTGTCTGACTCTGTGTGACCCCATAGACGGCAGCCCACCAGGCTCCCCCGTCCCTGGGATTCTCCAGGCAAGAACACTGGAGTGGGTTGCCATTTCCTTCTTTCTTAGTTGATGACTTTAATGTTGATCTCTACTTCTGCAAATCAGTTGGTTTCTGACTTCTAATGTTTCGAATGATTGTTTACCTTTTAGTGCTATATTCTAACACATGTGTACACATCTCTATATGTTTCTGGAATATCTATCTGTATATATATAAATTTTAAAACCATAGGTTCATATGGATGCCCTAAATTCCAGTCCAGTACCAAAGGTTTCATTGTAGCCTTCCCACTTTTCTTATTTGTACTTTTTTGTCTCCAAAGGTCAGAAACCTGTCTCTTGCTACCCATAATGTATATATTTTTTGTTTAATCCTGGTATACACGTAGAAGTTTTAGAATTGCTAATCTGTACCCTTGCCAAAAAGCAGATGTTCAAGAGTAAAACATTTGTATGCCATTCTTTTTGTTTTTAGCTATTGTTTGCCAGACTTAAATTGGTTCTTGCTTTTCCTTTACTCTTGGTGTGGTTGTGTTCATTTGCAGTAGAGTTAGGTTCATTTGCTGCTGTATGGATTCCATTTTGGATTCCCCCTACTTCATGGCTGATTTTATTTATTTTCAGGTGTGCACTTGTATGAACCATTACTCTTTTCTAAGCATCAGAGAAATGTGACATCTATACAGAGTGATGTGTACAGAGAAGTGTCGCTCTCCTTTCATCCCTACTGCCTTGTTCCTGTTCCCCTGTTCCTTCTACCCATACTCACCCACAGCCTGTAGGTAACCAAGTTTACTTGTATTTTATTCTCTCTTTCTTTCAAGGCTGATCTTCAGACAAGTTCTCAGCGTTTGAATCTTTCAGCCTCTAACGCTGCAGTGGCTGAACTTAAACCCGATTGTTGTATTGATGATGTCATACACCATGAAGTAAAGGAAATTGGAACACACATGTAAGAATTAATTTTACTACATCTCAAAGGCTTTTACTTATGAAAGCCTTTATTTGAAATTTTTGCTTTATTTCCACTCATTATCAAGCCTGAAAAATTACTTCAGAAGGAGTTTTATGTGCCATGTTTACGTGTTTGCCAGAAACAGACTTTAAACAAAATATTTATTGTGTAAGGGAAAAAAAATGTTCATTTATCTCTAGTTTTATTTTTGCATCTGCAGTCTGACTGAAAAATAAAAATCCATGCTGCAAACCTTTAAAACCCAGGTGGTACTCTAAAAATACTTGTAGAGTATGTTTATTCTTTTGAAATGCTAACAACTGATGTTAATCACATTTATTTTTAAATTCACAGCTTTTCAGTTCTGGGTTTAACTATATAAATACACTCTATCCTGAGAGTTCAAAAGTAGAGAACCAAAATAAAGCAAACTATGAGAGGGAAAAGAAATGTCAAATTCTGTATCCCTGGCCTGTGTGGGTATTTGAATGTGAATGCTCTGTTTTTCTTTGAGAGGCAAAAATGAACATTTCAGAGCCACCTAAAGTAATTTTAGATTTCTCTATCTGCCTTACCACTCCCACATATAGTTGATTCTCAAAGTCCTATTCTTGTTAATTATCTCTCAGTAGCCTCTCATCATCTCTTCTTATATCACCATTTCTGTTTCTCTTTCTTGTCTTGAAGAAGTACATATAATATTATCTAACATTTAATTCATTTTAGTGACAAGCTCTGTTTAGGCACTTTTTAATGTATATTCTGGGCTTCCTTGGTGGCTCACACCATAAAGAGTCTGCCTGCAATGCAGGAGACCCAGGTTCAATTCCTGGGTCTGAAAGATCCTCTGGAGAAGAGAGTGACAACTCACTCCAGTTTGCTTGCCTGGAGAATCCTATGAACAGAGGAGGCAATCCATGGGATCGCATAAAGTTGGACATGACTGAGCAACTAACACTAATATATATTCTGTGGTTGGTATAAGCTTTGGTGTCAGATTTGCTGGAATTCAAATGTTAGCTCAATCATTTATTTAACTATGTGATCTTGAATAAGTCACCTAATACTTCAGTGATCTCCCATTCAGTTCAGTTCAGTTCATTCGCTCAGTCGTGTCTGACTCCCTGCGACCCCGTGAATCGCAGCATGCCAGGCCTCCCCATCCATCACCAACTCCCGGCGTTCACTCAGACTCACGTCCATCGAGTTGGTGATGCCATCCAACTATCTCATCCTCTGTTGTCCCCTTTTCTTCCTGCCCCCAAACCCTCTCAGCATCAGGGTCTTTTCCAATGAGTCAACTCTTCCCATGAGGTGGCCAAAGTGCTGGAGTTTCAGCTTTAGCATCATTCCTTCCAAAGAAATCCCAGGGCTGATCTTCAGAATGGACTGGTTGGATCTCCTTGCAGTCCAAGGGACTCTCAAGAGTCTTCTCCAACACCACAGTTCAAAAGCATCAATTCTTCGGCACTTAGCCTTCCTCACAGTCCAACTCTCACATCCATACATGACCACTGGAAAAACCATAGCCTTGACTAGACGGACTTTTGTTGGCAAAGTAATGTCTCTGTTTTTCAATACGCTGTCTAGGTTTACCCTTAGGAAATTCTGACTTTATATAGGTTTTGCAGAGCTCTTCATACCTATTCCTTACCAAATACTCTAGTTCCACCTTTCATCATACTTCGCTCCCACTTTACACTGCGGTTATATTGGACTCTTTTACCTCTGAATTCCTCCACAACTTGAAATGTATTCTTCTCTTACAAAGGAATGCCTGTGTCATTTTGTTTAGTTTAATTCTACTTCTTCAAATAATTTTCTATGTCTTTTGTACTTGAAACTCACCAAGTGCCTGCTGTTCCCATTAAAGAATGAATTCCACAAAATTGGCTGTATCCTCAGAATTTAGCAGAGAAATAGTGGTCAACATTAGTTGAAGTTGAGTTTACTGAAATAATAAATGTGTAAAATCCCCATTTTACAGAAAATGAGACTCCTGTAGAATTAAATAGCTGGCAAATAATGGCATGGAGCTCAAATCTGGCTTCAAAATCTGTACTTTGTGTCCAACCGTGAGCACTAGGAGAGCAAATAATGAGTTTTGATCAACTCTAAATCCCTAGCACCTAATTTAGTACTAGGTACAAATATAAAAAAGAAATTAAATTGCCTATAATGTCACCACCTAGCATAACAACTATTAAAATATTGGTATACCTCAGTCTTCTTATGTGTATATATAACAGATATGTATAAATAAATTAAATAATATTTTGTAAAATTTTGATAAAATTACCCATGGCTTTATCGTTTTTAATGCACCAAGAACATGTTCCCACTTGAGTCAGTATTCTTTGAAAATATTCTTAAAATAATTTTATCTACACACTTGGACCATGTACTGTAATTTGTTTACTCTGATGTTAAACTTTCCACTTGTTCACTGTTATAAATAACACAGTGATGAACACCTTAATATTTCCTATGATAGATTACTTGAAATGGGTTTACTATAGGAGCATATATGCATTTTTAAGACTCCTTTCCTGAAGGATTGTTTTCTCAATTTTTATAACCAGTAGCAGTATAAAGAGTGTCAGTTTCTCTAAACCCTCAAAAACCCTGTTATTTCTTGGAAAGAATTTTTGCCAGATCCTAAGATGGGAAAAATCTTACCTCATTATTGTAATTTTTAATTTGTTTCTTCAACTACTTGTAAGGGTGAACATTCACATTTCACGTTTTTGTTAGTAAATTATGGTACTGTGATTTATATATATATAATTTTCTCCTATTTTGAGTGAGATATTAATGTTATGCCTACAAAGTTTGATATTGTTAGAAGCCTTTTATCCCAATATGTTGTCCTTTTTTAAATTTTGTTGTAGTGTCTTTGATTTATCCAGTTTGTAAATTTGTAGAGGTCATCCTTTCCATTGGATTTATATTAAAAAGCCTTTCCTCATCTTGGAATTTTTTTAAAAATTTGTATTTTCTTCTAGTTTAATGTGAACTTATTTTTAATATTCAACTGTTTAGTTCTCCTGGTATTCATTTTGGATCATGCTTCACTTTTTGAAGAAAAAGTTTCTGCCTTCCATCTTTAAAAATGGTGTATCTTATTTTACTAATCATAGCTTTCTTGTTCATGGAATTATATTTATATCTACTGAAACTTTTTTTCCTGCTCTAGGCTCATTTGACTACATTTTCACATCATTGGTATATTTTACAAATTTGTTGATAGAGTTGAAATGTAGTAGATTAAGTATTAAAAAACAAAACTGAAAATGATTCAGAAATCATTAAGAGATCTTTCTGTTTCAGCTTGGTGTGTGCAGTGAGTTACACGACTCAGGGTGGAGAAAAAATGTATTTTAGAAAATTCTTCAAGTTTCAGGTATTAAATCTGATGGTGGTAAATTGTGTTTAGGTGCCTTCCCCCTGCCACCCTGCCCCCAGGAAATTACAGCTATTTATCTGCAGTAAAAACAGACTCCAAATAAAGCAAATACCCTAATATTTTTTAATTTGTCATGTTACTAGCAATCTAAAGTCAGACTAAAGTAAGTTAAATAAAAACAGAGAAATTATCATTGGCAGTATAATATTTTTATTCAAAAAAAAATTGTTTGGTTTTCATGCCTTGACAAAACATGCAAGAATCCAGAAGATGGATAAAATGACTGTAAAGTCCAGACAAAATAAGTGTAAATAATATCAGATTTATAAAGAAATATTTAAATGAAGGATTATTGATTTGGGTTAAGTGCACCAAGCTTCCTTCAGAGAAATCAGGAGTCACTGAAATTGCAGTTAGAAGTTTTTATTAATACAGAGTTTTCAAAGTCCATAATCAAAGAATAATTTAAAACCACTGTTTTAACAAATCTATGTGTATGGATAGGGAAATGAGATGACCATATAGTAGATCAGGATATGACACTATGTATATTTATGTAGGTCTAGATATGACACTATATATATTTTTCACTCCATACAGAGGAGTGAAAGTGGAAGAAAAAGTACTATCAATAGGAAGAAAAAGATTGCTATTGCTTTGTTGTTATTGCTTTTGTTATCACTCATCTGTAAGATTTTGCATGCCTTTTAAAAGAAAATAAAAGGTTTGATTGCTTATTTTGATAAATATACTTTGTGAAATATATAGAGAAAAATACACAAGCATATATGTGTTCAGTTTAGCAAAATACTGTGAAGTGTAAATCCATATAACTCATATAATTGTCACCCAGTCAAGAAATTATGGTAGCTTTTTTTAAAATGCCTTTGGGATTGTTTTTGTTTGTTTTTATTTTTACAAGAATATTGCATACCCATTTGAAAAGTCTATTATAACTAAAATTGGAAAATGCCTTTGACAAGCTTAAACCCAAGATTTAAAACAAATAAGCAAAATAAATGGCCAAATGATAATAATCTTCTTTGATTGGTATGCTTTATTCAACTAGGTTCTCAAACCATTGGATGTGAAAACCAAATTTTACAATGCAGAGGTAAGTGTTGAGCACTTAATGGGATTTCATCTTCAACATTAAGATCTTATCTGACTAAAATTCTCATGTATTATATTTCTTTTCATATCAGAGTAAATTGCTGATATGACTACAAATTACTTGTGAAAAATGAGCATAAAGTTAAATCACAAGTGATTAATCTCACTGCAGATCTCTTTTAATCTGCTGTTTTCAACTTACATGGAATCAATATGCCTTGCTTTTTATTCTCATTAACTTTGAGGCTTTCACCTCCTTTCATTAAATGATGACCCTATGCTTCCGTTGAATAGTTGTTGTTCCTGTCTGAAAACATTAGCAATCTGTTAAATATTTATAAATGTGGTTGTAATATTGTAAAAATTGAAGTAGTAGATGTAAACCTGCAAAAACTATTTAATATTTATATAGAAGAATATTAAGTAGAACTCAATACATTAAATTCTTTGTCCTGAAAAGTCAGTGTGAGATTGCTAAGTTTAGTGAATGATTTTAACTTCTCCATAGGAGAAACAAATTTGGCAAAAATATAGAAAGGAGTAACTTCTAGAATAGAAGATTGTCTTCTGTTCTAACAAAAGATATAGAATAGAATTTGTCATAAGGAAAGGGTTTTACTGCTTGAATTTCTTTTACAAAATTCTAGTTTATCCTGGTACCTAGAATTCCAGAAAAAACAGATTTCCTAATGGGCCTCTTACCCCCGAAAAATCATGTTTCAGATCATAATGATAAACTCAGAGATATTCAAATACAGCATTTTGAAATGCAAATTATGTCTGTTACTCCAAAACCAGGTGATAAGAAATTTGTAGTCACATGTCAAATTTGACAATATTATTTTTACCATCAGCATCTCAGAGTTTTTATTCACTATGAAGTTTGTGCTACAACTGGGCATACTAAAACATCTAAGATAAGGAACCTAACCTTGAAGTAAAAACCTATCAGGAGAAAAGAAAAAAGTGCATAAAATAAAAAAGTTACTAGTATAGTATATACTGAGACTAGAGAGACTGGTACAAAAAAATGTGCTACAGGAACTCTGGGAATGAGATTCTGGAGTAGTCTAAGAAAGCTTCATGGTAAAGAAAGAGAACTCCTCGGAGTCTAGAAGGAATAGGTGCTGGAAGTGTAGTGTCAGAGCAGTGAAGGCATTCCAAGCAAGAGGTGCAAGGGGAACATCGAGTATGTAGTGAAGAGTATACATATCACTATTTGATGGGAGGACTCAGTCTCATCAAGGAGATTACTAGATATTTAAAGAGTTGATGTTTCTTCGTGGGGAGGGACAGGAGAATTGGGATAATATATATTTGTTCTACCTTTCTTTGTTATTAATAATATATGTACTTAAATAGTCTTAATTTATTATTTTGCTGGGAAAGATTTCATTCATAGTATGAGAGGAGACTGGTAGCTATTCTATTAGAAAAAATAGTTTGGAAAATTAAAAACAAATATGTAGGTGAGTCTTTTTTTCCTGTAATTGACTCCTAGGAAAGCACATACTAAATTATTTTAAGTTTTCTTTGTTGAAATACGGTGGTACATGAGGGTACTTGTCAAGTAGTTTTATCACACCAATATTAAGGGTGAATTGCAAATTTTTTTAAATTTCTAATAATTCCATAAATAACATAAAAGTAACATACTCCCCAAGAAGAAAGGAAGAAACCCACAATTTTACCACAGCAAAAAGTAATTGGTTCTTCATTAACCAGTTTTCTCTTTCAGTCTTTACTCATTTATATATAATATTCTGTTCTTATAATCATAGTAACAATTTTGCTTTTTCAATTAACATTAAATATAGACATAATCTTTAATGTAGACTTTGCCAACAAACTTCAGCTAAAAAATTTTCATAAAATTCTGAACTTTTGAAAGTGACATTTCTTTAAAAATGAGGAGTGAGCAAATAGCATTTAGGATCTTTCTAACATATTTGGTGTTACCTATTAGGCAAACTAATACTGTCCTGCCTGTGGCATAAAGCTGATTCTATTAACCCCAACTAGGAAATTTGGGAGTTAGTTAATTAAGCACACTAGTTTCAATAGTTTATTACACTATTCCATAGACCTTACCTGACAACTATTGTTAGCCCCACATTTGTTGCAAACATGTTTTTTTATGCTGCATCTAAAAATACTGTGTGAATCACCAAAAGGAAAACAAGTTTAATAAAGCTTTGCTAAGGGTAAAAAAATGACATAAGAAGCTAGGCTTCAAACCTTTGGTCACCTGCTGAGCACAGTGTTCTGTGCCAGCTACTGAAGAGAAATAAATGTAAACTGAACATCTTCCCTATTCTCATAGCACTTAGATTTAGTGGAGGAGACATAACAGTGCTTCCCTGGTGGCTCAGACGGTAGAGTCTGCCTGCAGTGCGGGAGGCCCAGGTTCATCACCTGGGTGGGGAAGATCCTCTGGAGAAGGAAATGGCAACCCATTCCAGTATTCTTGCCTGGAAAATCTCATGGACAGAGGAGCCTGGTGGGCTACAATCCATGGGATCACAAAGAGTCAGACATGACTGAAGTGACTTAGCCGTTGATATGACTTGATATCAGTGTAAGCACTCCCACCCACCCTGATCATGAAGTGTACTTATACTCTGGGAACATAGGTGAAAAATGATTTCCAGCTTGATGTTTGATGAAGGAGCTGACTCCTGTGGGAAATAAGCAGCTTTAGCTGCTGCTGCTGCTAAGTCGCTTCAGTCGTGTCCAACTCTATGCGACCCCATAGACAGCAGCCCACCAGGCTCGCCCGTCCCTGGGACTCTCCAGGCAAGAACACTGGAGTGGGTTGCCATTTCCTCCTCCAATGCAGGAAAGTGAAAAGTGAGAGTGAAGTCACTCAGTCGTGTCTGACTTTTAGCAACCCCATGGACTGCAGCCTACCAGGCTCCTCCGCCCATGGGATTTTCCAGGCAAGAGTACTGGAGTAGGATGCCATCGCCTTCTCCAACTTTAGCTATATATATATATATGAAAAGAAGACAAACTATGAAATCTGTTAACTCTCAATTGTTTGGAGTGGTCTAGTTCAGCATTCCCTGAACTGTAAGATCCCATTATTAGATAAATTTAGAAGAAGCTATACAGTATCTGTCCTGAATGTGGCAGATATTTGTATACCCATACTAAGTAATCTATGAAGAATTACAAAGTGGTAAGAATTTAAAGAATTAGAAAGGCATGGGATATGCCTCTCCTCCTGAAAATATGCCCTTGAATATTTGCTCCTGTTTAAGTATTCACCTGCAGTCTTCTCTATTCATTTAGCCTTAGCAGTTTCACCTTTTTAGAAAAATGATTTGTCATATTTCTTTGTGTTACTTTCTGTTTATGTCCTTGTTTTACTAATGCTGTCTTGTTTAGTAAATTTAAAAAATGCAGAAATGCATTTTATTTTAAAGTTATTCTTTTCCTTTAACATTTAATCTGATTTTTCTAATTTTTCTTTTTATTTTTCCATTAGAGTGACCTCAGTTCTGTGGTAATTTGATTTTTTATTATAAATTTATATGCTTTTCTTACTTACCACTTTTTGACTTTGCCTAATTAATCTCTCCATACAAAACATAGTGGAAAAACAAAGTTAGTTGTGAATATACTTATGTGACTTTGAAAATATGTATATAATTTGTACTTTTTATATTATATTGATTGTCTTATTATATGAGAAAATATACGTCAAAGATTAAATTGTCATATTGAAACAATTCTTATTTTAGTGTGTTTTCTGTAGATAGTTTTTAAAAGAGGCCTTGTTAGCCTTGTTTAAATAGCCTTCAAATTTTCAACATCTTCACATAAAATAGTCTGTGATCCTTCACATCTTTGAATGAACTGTGTAGTTGAAATTCATCTTCAAATGCACAGTGGTTTTAGTCTTAATTCTGGGTTAGGTAAAGACGGCCCTTTAACAGTAAACTGAAGAAAATTAAATTTTCCCAAGTTGGTTAAAATCATATTTTCAAATTTCTATTTAAGCAACATTTGCTTATAACATATTATATACACAATAAAAACAACTGCCTTAGCACTGATTTCTTAATTTTTTAAATGTCAAGTAACTTTATACTAACTGTTCAAACTAACTTAATTTTCCATTATGCTGCTTGTTTTTCCTTTCATTTTATCTAAGCTCTTCTAAACTTATGCAGAAATTGAATTTTTAAATTTGAAATGTGGGTCTATGGTTATTTTTTTTTAAAGCAATGGATTGATGGGATATATTTACTTTTTGTTTTTTTGAGAAAAAATAACAAAAGGCCTTTGAATGTGTACCTTTTAAACTGGTAAATCATTGTATTTCTATTTTATTAGGGCACATGTACCTAGGACAAAAGAATCTGTTTTGTTTTAGATAATAATATATTACATTATAAATTCATCATTATAATTTTGCAAATAATTTCCATTTTTCTGGATTTAGTGTTAAAAAAGCTAAATGCCAACATTTTTTGGTCATAGTTTAGTTTGTTTTATTTCTGTATATATATTACTATGAAACTTTTGAATAAAGTCATTCTAGAATATCCTTAGTATACCATTTTATATATGTTTGTATCAAAAAAGAGGCAAGTTGTCTGTTATCCTGAAATTATATACCCCCCAAAATAAAAAAATAGCATAAAAGGAATAATGTTTAGCATAATTAGGGAATTTTAAAAATTATGTAAAAGTACATATGTAAACTACCCCATGACTGAAATACTGCTGTATCTGTCAATAAGACTACAAAGTACCTTTTCTTTGATTTAAAAACTCAAAGATTTCAAGTATAACTCACTTTTTTTTCCCCTAAATATATACTTAACAATAAACTGGGAAATCACTAATGAACACTAAAATAATTGCTTTATAAAGTTAAATCCTATAAGATTATAAAATAGATTGTTCACTATGCTATCTTAATTTGAAATAATAATGAAAATTAAGTTAAAAATTATGCTGAATAGTATAACAAAGACCTAATTATCTTAACACATTTCTGAAATGCTAAGTGCACAAGTGTATTCATTATCCTAGATTGCATTTTCACATTTTAATAACTTACCAGAAAATTTAAGATATATGTGAATGAAATTCCAGTTAAACATTTTTGGATGTCAGTACAAAAAATATTATAGTTATCCCCCATCCATTGTTTGATAACTTATCAGTTGACTAACACTTGACTTTGCCCCTGTTAATTATGTTAGGATAAAGATTTCTTTTCTTGCATTAATTATGATAACTTTGATTTGCAGGCATGAACTAATCACATTTATGGTTAATGTTTTTCTTCAAATAAATCAGATATTGTTGTTGAGGTAAATACTTTAAACACCATCATACTTTGGTGGATTTTTTTTTCAGACTGATGAAGTATTTCTTGAAGCCCAGATTCAGAATATTACAACCTCACCCATGTTTATGGAGAAAGTTTCATTGGAGCCATCTATAATGTACAATGTAGCAGAATTAAATTCAGTCAACCAAGCTGGAGAATGGTAAATATGAATTGTGAACTGTTTGTTTTTATTTAAAAACCATGAACTTTTGTATCATTGTTTCTCTTGGGTGATTTATGATTTTTTTAATTAATAGACTCTATAAGAGAATTTTTAAATTTACAGAAAAATTTATCAGAAAGAGCAGCATTCTCATGTGCCCTCCCCACTTACAGGGTCCCATATTGTTTACATTTTAACTTGGTGCATTTTTTACAATCAGTGAAGCAATATTGATACTTATTATTAACTAAAATCCAGTTTACATTCGTGTTCACTTTTTGTGTTGTGCATTCTATGAGTTTTGACAAATGTAATGACATAGCCATCATGACTTTACCTTCTAAAATAATTTCACTGCCCTTAAAGTCTGTCAGGGTCCATCAAGCTCTCCCTTCACATAAAAATAAGATCTTCACCATTTGTACCTGGAGCACGTATTCTTTGAATTTTCATAGTAACTCAGTGAGATAAATATGGACCATTTCATCCTTTATCCTGCAAAGGATAAAATTGAGGCATGGGAAGGAATGATGGAGAAGTTAGAGTGAGCAGTAAGTTTCAAGATGATGTATTCCCTCAACATCAAAAGGAGCAAGCATAGGAATAGATGATTTAATTTTTTTTACAAAAATGAAATAAACATCTATGAGTAATGTGTAAAAAGAAGAATAAATGTAAGATCAACATTAATATATATAAGAAGGTAATAGCTGGAGAAATATCTGATTTTATTAACCAAGAATGGAAATTTTACTTTTATTATGTTAGAATACAGTAAAGTTTGTAGCCTCTCATACCCCCACAGAGGAAAACAATATTTTTCCCCTCTTTGCCTGATCCTTTTATTGATTTTGAAAATGATTCCTTAGTTTAGAATGGTATGTTTCTTTATTTTTGTTTATAATTTTAGAGAAAAGGGACAGGATACTTAAGGTTCTGATTTCTATTGCATTTTTTCAGCTAATTGATATACATCCAATACTTTAGATAATATATTGCATTCTATTATATAGAATCTGAAGATTTTCCTAATCAACTGAAAAAAATTAAAGAAAAATAAGTCCTCTCAGTTCAAGTTCTTTTCATTTGTATTGAAACCACTGACCTGTTGTATTCTAGATCTTTGGATGGTAGATCATTCAGGTCCTATCCAAAGGAACAATCACAGCTACGGTTTTTCTTTTAAAAGAGTGTAGAGAATTTTTTCCATCTCTGTCTTCACCCCTCAGTGTAACTACATTTGGGTCAAGAGCATATTTGCAGCCGATGGATACACGCCAGTACTTATACTGCCTAAAACCCAAGAAGGAGTTTGCAGAAAAAGCAGGCATCATTAAGGGAGTAACGGTAATTGGAAAATTGGATATAGTATGGAAAACAAATCTAGGTGAAAGGGGAAGGTTACAGACCAGCCAACTTCAAAGAATGGTGAGTCTAGAAAAAACATTGATGGGGGTTTTGGTATGTTGGGGATTCAGATAGTTAGAAAAAGTTAAATTTCCCTAGGTCTGTCACTAAAAATCAGAGCACTATAAAAGGCATTAATATTACCAGAGAATAAAAAACAAATAATTTCACTGATACCTAATAATACCTAATACCTAATCATTTCACTGATACCTTTTTTACTTACCAAACAAATTAAAATAACTATATCAGTTGTTTCCTCCTATGGTAATTCATGCTCATTGTTATCTGCCTTCCACTGTATTAAAGTTATCTCCTTCTTTTTGCAATTTTTGGAACTCTTGGATTTATACTGTATTTACCTACTTAGTTCATTCTTTTTTTTTTAAGATGTTTAAAATGTCAGTCATCTGAAACTCATGTGAGTCCCACTCAAATTATCTTGTAAACACTGGTTGGATATTTTATCTAATTTCTACTCTGAGAGTATGGATAGCGACCAGCCTTCTTTTTTTTGTCCTAATGAAAATATGCTACAGAGTCCTCTATTTATACTGAATATTACCTGCTGAGATACATTCTAAAATTTACTGTTTGAGGTAAAAATTGGAGAGAGAGAGAGAGATTACCACTGGGCCTAGTTTAAAACATAGCCGTTAGCTATCACCCTGTCATGGCATTTTGATTCTACTGTCTGTCCACATCAGTGTATCTTGTGAAACAGACAGGGTTTGCTTCCTCAGTGTCTTCCAGTTATTTCAGTGTCTTCCTCTACCTGTTTAGGCAATAACCTTACCTTTGCAGAGTTATGTTTCTATAAGTGTGTTTCTACACTAAGTGTCTTTGGAAGCTTCCCCTTAAGATCAAACCCCCTGAAATTGCTTTACTATTTGCCTATGAGACTCATTTCAGCTTTACTAGACATGGAGTAATTATAACAAAAACAGTCAGGGTCTCTAGTACTATTTTACAAATAGGAGCAGCAAAAGAAGTTAGAATGGATAACAGTAGGACTGTGGTACTCTTTTAAAATGGCAAGGTTTTTATAATAGATGTATATTAACTGTATTTCTTTTTGTCATAGGCTCCAGGTTACGGAGATGTTAGGTTGTCTTTGGAGGCAATCCCAGATACTGTAAACCTTGAAGAACCTTTTCATATTACTTGTAAAATAACGAACTGCAGGTAATGCCAATATTTGTGGATGGATATCCTTTCTTTTTTACCTAAGAGAGACTTCTTAAAGCTTTTAAATATGCTATCTTCTTGTAAGTTTCCTCTTGCCATATAGTCTTCTCTGATGTTGCCATTGAATACTATAAAGTTCTTCATCTGGTAGCTAATATGACATATTTTAGAGGTCCTACTCTATTAGGCACTTTTTAATATTTTATTTCTGTACCTGTACCTGCACATTCTTTGCAAGAGCAAGGTAACTCAGAGCTTGTGGCTTATTCAGTCTCAGAGCGCTAGAAAAGATGGGATCAGAGTTTGAAACCAGTGTATTTGACTTCAAGGTCCGTGTTCATTTCATTGTTTACACTCCTTTCACACTTCAGAGTACTAAACATGAACTAGTAGGTTCTTATGGAATAATACATTATAGATTTACTGTAATAAGATAGATTTTCCTGGGCCATATTTATACCTAAGCTGTATCTTTAGTATTAAGAAACTAAAAAGTAGTTATGAATTTAATATAAGGGATAGCCATAGACTGGAAAACAGGACTTTCATAATAGAGTATAATCTAGCTATTAAGAAGCAAAGAGCATAGAGTTTTGAGGCCAGAAAAACCTAGGATTAAATCCCAGTCCTATCGCTCTGCTGCTCCTTGGAGTACGGTTTGGTGCTAAGTCATTTCAGTTGTGTCCTGTGGACCTTAGCCCGCCAGGCTCTTCTGTCCATGGGCTTCTCCAGGCAAGAATACTGGAGTGGGTTGCCATTGGGGCATTTTGATAATATCACAGTAATGAATCCAAATCATCATAGGCTGAATGTATAATCCTTTTTAATTCTATATCCCTTACACCTTTATGGTATTAGGAAGATAAGCATTTATCCTTCAAAATTACAAAATACCTACTTACCCTGTGACACTTCCTAGACCTTCTCACACATAATCATAGCAAATTGTAATATAGTTTTTTTGTGATACTGATATATTCCTATAATTAATCACTAGTCTCTTCTGTATTGGATTGCAAATACTTTAAAAGAGATCATGTCTTACCAGCATCGTAAGTGCAGTGCCTGCCATATCATAAGAGCTCAGTAAAAAACACAGGATAAAGACTTTGTGCTACATATACCCTTTATGGGTCTGCTTTTAGATTATTTGTTTTGTGTTTTTTGAGTTATAAAAAATTAGTTATTCACCAAATGACAAAGTGCTGTAATAAATAATGAAATAACAGTTTGAGTATTCACTTTACCTTTTGGTAATTCAAATAAGTTTTCTAAAAAGCACTTCTAAAAAGCACTTATTTCTTAGATCTTCAGTTTCTTCATCTATAAAAATGGGATTACTACCAACCCACAACACACACAGACACAGACCTGGAATCCGCTCTTACTGAATTTTTGTGAAATGTAATGAGGAAATTCATGCATTGCACCTAAACTGGTCTGTGGCACACACTGAGCATTTCAAATTGTAGAGGGGAGACAGAGACATATAAAAGCTAAATATCATTAGATCAATACATCGAAAATTCAAGTTTAAATTTAAATTTTAAATGAGTATTTTAAAATGTGGCGCCAACTAAGGAGAGAAAAAGAGCTTAAAGAGTTGAAAGTAAGTCAAGCATGGTGGTAGAGTAGCAGACCATTTTTCATTATGAAACTTTCGGTTTTGTTTTTGTTTTAAAAACAATGCACATACTTTCACTAGAAGTGTTTTATTAAGTTAATAAGTTTAATTGAACTGGTGTTATCAATTATAAGGAGAAGTAAGTAGTCTTTTTCATGTCAAGTGAATACCTGAATAGTTTTACTTGTAAATCTTGCCAGTCATTTGCTATGTTATCTGCGTGGTAAGGGCTTCCCAGGTGACTCCGTGGGTAAAGAATCTGCCTGCAGTGCAGGAGACATGGATTTGATCCCTATGTCGGGAAGATCTCCTGGAGGAGGGCACAGCGACCCACTCCAGTATTTTTGCCTGGAGAATCCCATGGACAGAGAAGCTTGGCGGGCTACAGTCTATAGGGTCACAAAGAGTCGGACGCAGCTGACGCGACTGAGCACACACCGCGTGGTAAAGGAACATAGATTAAATAGAAAAAGCACTGGACCAGCCTCAGGTTTTCATTCTCTTTCCCACAGAGTATCTAACAGAAATAGGAAGGCTACATAGCAACAAGATTAGACACAGATGTCTGGAAGTCTCCCAGAGAAATGGCAAAACTCTTTTTAACAGATCAGCATCAGAGAGCCAGTGTTCAATAACAGAACCAGAAGGCCTACATCCAGATAGGCAGATTAGTCTAAGTGCCACTGTAAACTCCAGAGCAAAACCGTGTCCTTTCATTTTCCTGATTCTGTCTTAAGTGAAATAAAACGATATGATAGATTTTCATTTCTGTTCCTGGTTTGCAGCTGGATACCATGAAAAGAAATAGTGATTTAGAAACATTGCAGTATCCCTTTGTGAAAAGAACAAGATTTATTCCTGTTTTTCTGATTCCTCCAGCAGTGAAAGAACGATGGATCTTGTTTTCAAAGTGTGATTTAGAAATATTGCAGTATCCCTTTGTGAAGGGAACAAGATTTATTCCTATTTTTCTGATTCCTCCAGCAGTGAAAGAACGATGGATCTTGTTTTGGAAATGTGCAATACCAATTCTATCCACTGGTGTGGCATTTCAGGAAGACAACTTGGAAAGCTCCATCCAAGTTCCTCTCTCTGCCTTGCCCTCACACTACTGTCTTCAGTGCAAGGACTGCAAGTATGCTATCTTTTCAGTAATTTCAGTATTTAGAGGCTATTAACCCATAGTCATTTATTATATCCATTCTTTCTCTGGTCATTACCAATGAATGAAAACTTGGGTCTGTGTTTTCCTCTCAATAGAGCGTCTCCGGCTTAAGACTAACAGACACATTCTTAAAGAGAACATATGAATATGATGACATCGCACAAGTCTGTGTGGTATCTTCGGCCATTAAAGTGGAAAGCTGAAGAAAATGTCCAGTGTTACACTTTTCACTGAGTTGCCCAGAATTTTCTGTATTTTTGTCACCTTTGTAAAATGATCAACAGTAAAAATAAGTATGTTATTTCAATTTCTTCCCTATAAAAGTTAAAATATTAAATATTTGTTTTGAAAAGAACCATCTACTGATTTTATCTTGTAAGTTATATTCCAAATGAACATTTGTGTATTTTCTGCACATGTGATTTTGTTTCACTTTAAATGACGATTGGACTTTGTTCTCCAAAAGCTATATTTGAGGCCATGTGTCCCTAGCAGGTATCTTGAACAACGGTCAGTAAACTTTTAATGCAAAGGGCCAGATACTGCATATGTTAGACCTTGCAGGCCATGAGGTTTCTGCTGAAATTACTCTGCGGTTGTAATACAAAAGCAGCCAGTAGGCTCTAGTGACTTAGACAGTAAAGAATCCACCTGCAGTGGAGGCGACCCAGGTTCAGTCCCTGGGTCAAGAAGATCCCCTGGAGAAGGGAATGGCTACCCACTCCCATATTCTTTCCTGGAGAATTCAATGGACAGAGGGGCCTGGCAGGCTACAGTCCATGAGGTTGCAAAGGGTCGGAAACAACCGAGCGACTTTCACTTTAGGCAAAAATTGTCCCACAGCATTTACAAAAACAAGCAGCTGGCCAGACCTGACCTGCAGGCCATAGCTTGCTGACCTCGATCTCGAAGATACAGTGGTTTCTTAAAACTTTAGAATTCTCATCATCCTTTATTTAGGAGTATTTTCGTTAACACCAGCTGTTTCCTCAGTCAACAAAAAAAGTTTAAAACAACTGTGGTGGTCCTCACATAATCTTGTATTTGCTAACACGGTATGAATTTTTCTAGTTGTTTTCAAAATTATCATATTGACATCTGTATTTTTGTGTACATACAAACACGTCTAACTTTCAGTTACTAAACGCAGATAAGAATTGGTTTTATTTCTTAAACTGTCAATTACTCGGATAACTCTAAGCTAAGAAGCCTCATCATTTTCTAAGACTGAACTGAACTGAACTGAACTGAAGCCAAGAAAGTCCTGTTTTATTCCCATTGAAAAATAAACTACTTTTTTTAAAGGCATACTTAAAGGATTTCCAGCTTCTGATACTTGATTTTGAACTCTACATCATGTATTATTACAAAACTGTTCCTGCATGTAATCACATTAATTTACTTATGTCATATACAGAACAGTGAGGAGATTAAGACTATAAACAACTTTTGGATATGGATGTAATAAAAGTTTCAGTACTTTGAAACAAAACAAAAACTAATGCTGTTAAATAAAAACTTAAGTTGAAATTCAAGCATGTGTATATAACTGCTTAAATGTAAATGCATTAAGTCAAATACAAAAATCGGTTCTTCTTAAATGCATAATTATTTATTGCCATGACAAATTGTTTGGTCCAAAATGAAAGCTGTATTCAGAATGACATTTGCCCTTAAATTGAAGAGGTAATTAATGAAACATCCGTGCAAAATAAAGTGCAAGCAGTGTAAAATTATCTTTGTCCAAAGACAGTCTTTTCTCCAAAATGAGTACAATTGATTAAATGATTAAATAAGACTTTATAGCCCCTGCACTGGATACTTCAGTAGCTTTCAAGGTGTCTTCTCATGACTGAACCTTCTGTTTGACTCCATTCAAATTTTAAAAGTAACATGATGGTCACTTGGGATTCTGCTATACAATTTGACTTAGTTACAAAGACTCCCTTTTTTATAAGCCACAACCTAGACACATATTGTTCCTTCTTAAGGAAAGGTTACATAGTGTCATCTTAGAAAGGATCTGTTTAAACCATATTATAAAAATTAGATAACCAATTTGGTACATTAAGTAGAAATGTCATTTGCATACAAAGGACATTGTAAATTTTACATTTACAATGGAAAAGACCCTGATGCTGGGAAAGATTGAAGGCAAAAGGCGAAAGGGGCAGCAAAGGATGAGATGGCATCACCAACTCAATGGACATGAAGTTGAGCAAACTCCAGGAGACAGTGAAGGACAGAGGAATCTGGTGTGTTGAAGTCCATGGGTTCACAAAGAGTCAGACACAGCGACTGAACAACAATAAAAAATTTTACATAGCATCATAAAAATTACAGCTATTATAATAAAAAATGGTTAATGGAAACCAATCATTCCTAAGTAGAATGTATATAAAGATTTACTTTAACGGCTTCTTGTTTCAGACAAGCACAATAACATTTGGGGCATTCTTTATAATTTTAAGAGTAGCTAGCACAATACAGCTACACAAAACCTTCTTGAAATAGCGTGCAATGGAGTAATTTCAAAGTGATGAAAGTACTTAAAAAGCAAAAGTGGCTTGAACAGAATGGAAATCCAGGTAAGTGGATAGATTATCTAGATGTGTTATGGGAGATACATTAGAAAAGAAACCAGACAAATGAAATGGAAGAAATACACCAATTCACATTACTTCATATAGAAAGAATGGCTACTTTAACTACAGATATTAGTAAAGACATTGTTTTAAAGTATTTTTGCTTATAATGTCTTTGATTTTGGTATCAAAGTTGGCAAAATAAAATGAAGTTGGGAAGTGTTTCCTCTTCTGCTGGAAGAAATTGTGTAGATTCAATATTAAGTGTTTGGCAGAATTCACCATTGAAATTGGGCCTGTGGTTTTCTTTTCTGGAGGTACCTTATTTCTTCAGTGAGTTATGGTAGTTTGTATCTTATAAAGAATTTATCTGTTTCATGGATATGGACCTACAGTTGATCATAGTATTTTCTAGTTCTCTTTTTAATGTCTGCATGGTCTGCAGTGATATCCCTTCTTTCATTTCTGATACTGTTGATTCATATTCTCTTTATTTTCCTACTCAGAGGCTTACCAGTTTTACCAATTTGAAAGCATCTGTAATGCATTCAAGATAATTATGCTAGGAACCTTTTCTTATGCAACACCAGCAAGAATTGACTGTTTTTTTTGTTTTTTTTTTTTTGCCCACACCGTAGGCTGGCAGAATCTTTGGAAGTATGGCATCTTAACCATATCACCACCCAAGTTGATTTAAGTGCAATATAGGAGACAATTCAGAAGGCTTATCTTAGACTTATGTCCTACTTTTCTCTGGAAAAGAACTGTAGGTTCATGTAGCTTTTCCTTGTATCCTGAGCCCAGGCATTTTAGATATTTGCTGACCTAAAAGAGGAGAAATCTCTAACCTAGTGTTTAAATTAGAGCCCTTGGGATCTACATCAGAACCACTTGTTGTGCTGTGTGGAATGGTGATTCCCAGACCTTATAGGACCTGATAAAGTTGAAAAGTATGCCCCTGAATCTGGATTTTGAACGAATTCCAAGGTGATTATTATAATGAAATTATCGAACTGTTCTAATCCAACAAAGGGAAAGAAGGGAAAGTTGGTTTTTAAATTTTAAGATATCAAATAATTAGCCTTTTGAGATAAAGTTACAGTAATAACAATTAAATCAGTCAGCAGTAGTACTGATTTAATTTTGTATTACTGTTTGTTTTCTTTCACAACACTTGTGAAATTCATTATGTGTCTACCAGCTTTACCAATTTTATAATTAACAAACCAAAGAAATTCCAGCTGGAATTAGAACAATCTCATCCATCACTCTAGTTAGAGCCATTTCAACACTTAATGCCACTTCTCTTCACTAACTAATATGTATTCTAACTTCAATACAATATTTCAAGTCCCCTGTTACATTTAAGCTGCATCAAATTAAGAAACATAAAAGTGACATGCCAAGCCAAATTATAGCAGAGGATGAACATGAACAAGAAGTGTTAATGACAGATACTTTTTGTAACCCATCAAATAATTACGAGTTCAAAAAATCAGTGTCTGCAGGCACATAATTAAATGCCACTTAGGAAATCCTTAAGGGCCAAGCTACTGGTTTATTTAAATGTAGATATATTTGAAAGTTTCCATGGTAAGGTCACTAGAGAAATTGTGCTAGTGAAATTGAATAGTTATACAACTCACCTAACCAATATTATTAAGGATTTCTAAATGTATTTTATTATGTACTTAGCATAAGTGGCCATGCTAATGTTATCTATACCAAACTGTAGGCAAGATTAGTTAAGACCTATGCAAAAAACCTGAGCACCCTACATTCACTTTCTATACATTCACAGCATCTATTTTTTCTTTTCTAAACAACACCAAATACTGCTTTCCACCAGCTCTTAAGATTTCTGTCACCCAACAAAATAAGCAGCATTAAAGACAGTACTGGCCCCTGTCATATCTTCACTACTGATAGCACTATCAAAGCTAAACCCAGTAACGAATTTCTTCTCTCCAAAGATGCTACTCAGTGGCAAGTATATTTCTCCTAATTCAGCATGAGAATCCTTTCCTCTTGGTTATCTCCCCTTTCAAAAAAGTTTGCTTATGGGAATTTGGTGCTAGAGAACTCAACCAGTAAACAGTCCTACTGTTCAATAAATATACTCTGCTATTAAGTCTAGTATACAAATACAATGAAGATTTGAAAATGGAACCATGTCCAGTTAAGTGCTATACTGGCACTTAACAAGGCTACTGATCACCTGCTTACAAAGGAATCATGTTATGGTCAAGTCAACATAACATAATCATGTTATGTTATCTGTTTGTGATAAACCTATTGTCTAGACAGATTTATATTTTAGATTTTGTTTTTGTTTTGGTCACTATCTACAGCAGACACTTGAGAGCCATCACCAACTGCATTCTGGGTGAGGGGCCCCAGTCAAGTCAGGAATGTTCTTCAGCACTGCTGCTGAATGACCTGCTCCGGATGTGATTTCTAAGTTGCTCTATGAGTTCAGGATTCTGCTGCTGTATCTGCTGAGCAAACTGCTGTCCCCTGTAGTAAAGAGGCAAAGTAGTATGAATTAGGGAACTTCCAACCACACAATACCAACACAAAACGAACTGCGAACGATGTGGGTACTACCCAAAGGGAACTTTTTCTATAAAAACAACTTTTAGATTCGACCGATCTGCAAGTGTACCAGCACCTCCATATACCATTTATACAGTGCCATGTTCTTTATGAGAAATCGAACACCCAAGCTAACAAGTGAGTTCCTGAATTGAGTCAAATCCACCCCTCCCCAACCCAGTGCTTAACCACAGATAAGCAAAGGGCTAAAAAGAATATGCTTTTTATTATATGTGTGCAAATATAATGCAAGGTATTTGTTCTTGTGATCAAGTCAGTCTCTCATATGGCAGGTGTCACACCTATTTGGGAATGCTTATGAAGTCACCTAACAGAACTGAGTTCTTGAAAGACAGATTTGATCCAAACTACTGAGTGTGTACCTCCCAATTGCAAGTGTTAGGTATCACTAAAATCATGCCACTTAAAGATCCCTCTAAAAATGCCATATTGCAAGTGGGTTTATACAGTTGTGATCACAAACAAAAAATTATATTTGACACTTCATATAACATTTCCAGTAACAGCATCACACAGATTCAAAAAGCACAGCAGCCTAAGCAGCTTGGATGGAGGTAGAGGTAATGTGTTCAAGTAAAGAGAAGATAAAATGAGTTCCTTTAGCAATGACATGCACTGCAGAAGTTTGAATTAAAGTATCCTAAATCCTATGCAATATATGATTTTTAAATACATATGTGTACATAAAACTCATTAAGTAGATATTCGTCATCTGATTTGCTAAAAAAGTTTTTCTTGGATCCAATTTTCTGGACTCCTGCCTTTCAGGCAGAAAATTTAAATTTATGAACCACTTTTAAATTTAATAACTAATGAGGTCACTGATAACAGTAAAAGATAAAAATTTAAAAAGAAAGCCTTGGTCCCCTTACCTTAGAGACAAATGGTAAAACATAAAGTACTCAAACTGTAAACATAAAATACCTTTTTTGTTTTTTTAACTATTTCTATTTTAAATAAAACTTACGCTTGAATGAGGCTAGACAGGTCAGTTAGGCCCCCAACACCAGCAGCAGGCCCCCCAATAGCATTTGTCATCATTCCTGACATTCTAGAGGAAGCAAGAGATAAATCAAATTGGCATATATTCTTTTTTTTTAATATTTTTAATTGGTGGATAATTGCTTTACAATGTTGTGTTGGCTTCTGCCATACATCAACATGAAACCAGCCATGGGTATACGTATGTCCCCTCCCTCCTGAACCTCCCTCCATCTCCCACCCCATCCCATCTCTCCAGGTTGTCACAGAGCACCCAAGTTTGAGCTCCTTGCGGCATACAGCAAATTCCCACTGGCTATCTGTTTTACATGTGGTAACGTTTATGTTTCCACGCTGTTCCCTCCGTTCGTCCCACCCTCTCCTTCTTCCACTGTGTCCGCAAGTCTCTTCTCTATGTCTGCCTCTATTGCTACCCTGCAAACAGGTTCATCAGTACCATTTTTCTAGATTCCATACATATGTGTTAATACACAACATTTGTTTTTTTTCTCTTTCTAACTTCACTCTGTATAACACGCTCCAAGTACCTCCACAACATTAGAAATGACTCAAATGCATTCCTTTTTATGCCTGACTAATATTCCATTGTATATGTGTACCATAACTTCTTCATCCATTCATATATCGATGGACATCTAGGTTGCTTCCATGTCCTAGCTATTGTAAATAGTGCTGCAACAGACATTGGGGTAATACCAGCCAAGGAAAGCAGGTAGATATACCCACATTGGGTAGGCCAAATGAGTGTGACTTTAAGTTCCAATTGACTGACATTTAGGTATCATTTTGGAGCTAATGTGCTCAAATAGGAGCCTGACAAGTGGAAAGGAGAAATGTAATATACTCTTTCTGTATACTCACAGCTGTTGAACTTGAGGATTCTGCATTAAACTTGCTGCCTGGAATTGAAAAATGGTATCTCTCATGAAAGGCAGTTAATATTTAGGGATCGTTAAAAAAGGTTTTTTTTCAAGCAGAGAGAAGCTAGATCATGTATATATTAGCATTTTACAGAGTTTTGGTGTGCTATACAAAGTGAGTGGGAATGTAAAAAAGAGGAGGTACTAGGAAAAATGGTATTAACAATACATTGCACAATAAAGAGATTACAAACACTATAAACTAAGGATACAGCAGCAGTTTACTTCCTCCTACTGATCAGACAAAGCCAGAAGAGCTTAGGAAACCACAATAGGCAAAATCCTCACACTTCAAATACTAGATACCTTCCTAGGGTTACTTTCACCTAAGAGGGTAGTTTTTAGCCTTCTGTAGATTTGCAGATCCCTTTGCCAATCTCATGAAAAATATGATTCTCTCCCTAGAAAAATGCATATATCTATATGTACACAAAGTTTCATCTACAGTTCCAAGTAATCCAGGGGCTTCCTGAAGTTCACCCATGGCTTTTTCACAAAACTGTACATGAGTAGGTTAAAAACCTCAGCAATAACATCATACCACCACTGCTACCACTGCCATCACAAAAGCTCTCTTACTTGTTTCTAAAAACTTTGGAACTACATAGTTCTAATGGGAAATAGAGCCAACAAAGCAGAAAAGGAAATATACTCACCATACTAATGAAGGCTGGATTATTTATTAAGCTAGCCATGTCAAAGCTCAGTCCAGTTCCTGTCTGTAAAACAATTACATCTGAGAATTACTCTAAACACTACAATTTGATAATTGTGAATGATAAACTATTCCATTTATTTGGCATTAATAACTTACAGGACTAGATACCTCTCTTAACTTCTGTTCTGCTATTTTCAGATTTGATTTATAGGAATCATTTTCAGGGTCAAGATCTAATGCCTTCTGATAACTTGTAACTGCTTCTTGAAATTTATTCATGGCAGTGAGGGCCAGCCTGAAAAGAATGCATTTTGAGAGTATAAGCTGTATGACTGAAGAACATTAGGACACCACAAATGTCATCAAAAGTCTATCTTGGTATTCAGTTTGAATCCAGATTACATTTTATTTATTCATTGTACAGTTGACCCCTGAACAGCATGGATCTGAATAGCAAAAACCCACTTATATGTGAATTTTTTCCAACAGTAAATACTACAGTACTGTACAATCTGGTTGGTTAAATCTGCAGACCCAGAGGAACCATAGATATGGAGGAACTGTGGATACCACGGTTGACTGTGAGTTACACGCATATTCTTGAATGCAGAGCGTCAGTACTCCTAACACCCACATTGTTCAAGAATCAACTACAGTATGGTTCACAGGAGTGTCACTTCCTTTTAACTCCAAGATTCTGTAAGTCTGGATTCTCTCCATTCTGCTTGGTGCCAACCTTGGTTGTCCTACATGAATCAAGAACTTAATGATTAGAAAGGGAAAACAAACTGCAAAAAAAAAGTAGATAAATATGAGGAATTCCCTAGTGATCCAGTGGTTTCACTGCTGAGGGCCTGGGTTCAATCCCTGGTCAGAGAACTAAGATCCTGCAAGCTGTGTGGCATGGCCAAAACAAAAAACCAAAATACAGCAACAACAAAAAATAAACATTTATGTACATGTAACTGAATCACTTTGCTGTACACCTGAAACTAACACAATGTTGTAAATCAGCTATTATTGTTTAGTTGCTAAGTCCTGTCCAACTCAACTATACTTCAATAAAAATATTTTTTTAAAAAGAGATTATTATACAGAGTGATGTAATTCAGAAAGAGAAAAACATATCATATTCACACACATATAAGGAATCTACAAAGATGGTACTTATGAACCTATCTGCAGAGGAGCGATGGAGACACAGGTGTAGACAGCAGGCTTGCGAAGATGGCAGGGGTCGGGGAGCAGAGGGTGGGACGGATGGAGAGAGTGGCGTGGAAACAGACACTACCATACGCAAAACAGCCAGCCAGTGGGAGTCTGCTGTATGATTCAGGGAACTCAAACCGGGGCTCTGTGACAATCAAGAGGGCTGGATGGGCTGGGAGATGGGAGGGAGGTTCAAGAGGGAGGGACACATGTATACCTATGGCTGATCCATGTTGATGTGTGGCAGAAACCAGCACAACACTGGAAAGCAATCATCCTTCAATTGAAAATAATTTTTTTTAAAAAACTTAATGATTAGAAATGAATCTTATATACCCTTCCATTTTTAAGCTTACTATGTGAACTAATTTGCTTTATGAATGATTAAGCTCCATAAAAATGTGAGCTGACTAATTCTGTGGTCATGTAACTCCATGATGCTAAAACTGCTTTAAGAACTCCAAACTAAATTTGTCCTTCACTACGGCCCACTTTCTTCCTTCTTAACAGAGACACTGAACCACAATAAATATCACTTTACCATAAAAAGTAAAAAAAAGTAAGCTGTGAGGTGTCAGCTAATTACTCTTGAATAAGACATGTTAGTTTTTAAATAGATAAAACTGGCAATCCTTATGCCTCAAATACCACACATTATCCCAGGCACAGGTCAAAGAATTAGTTACTAAATTTAATGTTTTCCTCTATCTAGTTAGGATTTATTTACTGCAAAATTATTTCAGAACTAAAAACTAATGGTGTATATGGAGAGAGCATTGAGGGTTTTATTTTTTCTAAGTTTATTTTTTAACAAATTAACTCCAATTCTTTCTTGAATCACTTACCGCATAGACTTCTGATCTAGATAAAATATAATGCCTAATCACAGAGAAAAATCTCAGAACCTAATTAGTTTTCTCCCAATCATGCAAGATACTTTATCACAATCCTCAATTAATTAAGTCATACATGTTTATTGGAGTCATACTATGTACCAGACACTATTTTAGATTCCTCAGTGAAAAAGGTAAAGTTCTTGGGTTTGAGAAAATTTTATTCTATCAGGGGAGGACAAGCAATAAACACGCAAATAAAAAAACATACTATTAAAGAGAATGCATAGGGGCACTCAACAATGAGAAGAAAAGCGGTCCTAAGCAAATTAGAGGAGCAACATTTTAAGCAGAAGCAGCAATGAACGCCACAGCCCTGAGAGGCTCCAAGTCTAGCATGCTTAAGGAAGAGGACTAAGGCTGAGGCGGGAGCTCAGAGAACAAAGTGCGGGAAGAGGCGATGTCAGGGAGCGTTACGGGGTTATGGGGCCACGGTTTGGAGTCTGGATTTTATCCTGGTCGCAACAGAATAACATAATTTGATTTACGCTTTAAAAAGCTCACTCTGGCTTCTCTGCAGAGGATCAACATGGGTGGACAGAGTAGAGTGAAGGCAGGGAAATGAGTTAGAAGGCTACTGCAGTAGCCTAGATAAGAGAGGGTAATTTGGACTAGAGCTGTAAACAAGAAAGCAATCAATGCTTGAGTTCAAAAAATATGTGGAAACTAGAATTGGTAGGACATCCTGATAGGTTAGATGTGTCAGGTATAATAGGAGTGAAGGATGATGATTCCTAGGCTTTTGAACGAAGCTCAGGGTAGGTAGAATGGCAGTATATTTACTGAGAGGAGGATTTAAGGGAACAGGAGTTCTGTTTGGGACATGTTAAGTTTAAATGCTTATTAAAAATCTAAGTGGAGATGAAAAACAGCTGGTTATATGAGTATGGGGTTTAGACATATAACTTCAGAGCTCCATAAACATATACAGTTGGTTTTCATCATCTATAGTAATTATGCTCTACAAGGACACCGCAAACACTAAATTAGCAAACACTGAACAATTGCTCCTAGGGGAAATACAATGTTATGTTCCTGTGAGCCTCTGGTCACAACATTTTCATCAACCAGTCAATACACAACTTGTTTTTACATGCGTTTCTGTTTAAAGAAAACTTATCTAATTGATTCACAGTCGATTGTACCAACTCATGCCTGAACAAAGCTCATCTAACTCAGGTATTTTCTTGGTGAGGCACATTACAGCCTCCTTGCACACAGAAACACTAGACAACACTTCAGCCTATGTTTGGGCAGCCACTGTAAACAAAAACACAAAAATGCAAAAAATATAGCACTAAATAGACTGGGAAAAGGACACTCATTTTACAGCATGAGAGCTGAAACAAGAAAGATAGAGCACTGCCTTATCTGACCTCGACTGAGCTCATGTACATCAGGTGACAAGGTTTTCACCATTCTTCAGATGCCCACAAAGCACAGTAAGCACAGATTTGGATCCATTAATACAGAGTATTGACAACAGATGAAATTTAAAAACATGGGACAGGATGAAATCAGAGAAAAAATATAGACAGAGAGAGAGCAGCAGCAGAGGAAAGAGCCCTGCAGCATATCATTACTGAGAGGTGGCAGAGGAGGAAGAACCAGTATTAGAGACTGAAAAAGAACATCCAGTGAAGGAGAAGGAAAACCAGGAAGCATGGTGTCCCAGGCGCCTAGAGAATGAAGTATTTCAGAAAGAAGTTAATCCTGGGAATTCCCTGGTTAACCAGTGGTTAGGGCTAAACATTTTCACTGCCTTGGCCTGGGTTCAATCCCTGGTGGGGGAAGTAAGGTCCCACGAGCTGGGTAATGCAGAAAAAAAAAAAAAGTTAATCATGCCACATACTAAAAGATGGGGTAGGATGAGACTACAGAACTGAATACTGACCTTGGAAAAATATGGACAACTGGTGACCTTGAATAGAGTTCTCAACAGAGTGATACAGATAAATAGTCCTACTGGAGTGAGCTGAAAGAATGAGATGATGAAGCCCAGACAGCAAGTACAGACAACTATGAGGGGCTCTGCAGAGAAAGAGGAACAGAGGAATGATGTAGCTGGGTACAAGGATGGTTCTAACATGATTTTTTATGATCTTTTCATATGTAGTAACTGTCACTGTTAGAGATGGGAAAACGGGTATTGTAGAAGACACAGGAGAGGATTACAAGTGTAAAGTCCTTGGTACAAAGGCATGAGATCTAAGGCATGAGTGAATGCATTAGTCTTAGATAAGACCCCTTCCATTTGAATAGGAAAAAAAAAGGCTATCTGTGCAAATACACATGTGGGTACATTGGTGGCTTTGCAAATAAGAAGATGAAATTTTTTTTAATGCATCTATTTTATCCGTTTAGTAAAAGGTTGAGAGGACCATGGAAAATGCAGTGGAAATTTGAAAAGAATATGTATGAAACAGTCAACTCAGAGAGGGGTAAGGTGAATTTAGAAGTGTAGTAGGATTAGTTGTCAAAATACTGTGTGCTTGAGATTTGTAGCCTTGAATATGAAGTAGGTCTACTCAGTATGGTTGTTATGGTTTTCTCCAAAAACCACCCATTCATCATACACTAATCATCTCCCTTCCAAGACAGAATTGCAATCATTTCCTCCCTCAATGTTATATTTATACTAGTCCAGAGGGTGCAATATGACGCAGGAAATTCAAAACCAAGCCATTAAGAACAGCATATCTGATACTACTTGGTAGTACTTTGAACATTCTCCCAAAACTTACCCCATTCTCCCATAGGCCTTGCTGTACTTTGAATCAATCGCTATTGCTTTTTCACAATCCTTTATTGCATCTGTGTAGTGACCTAATTTACTCTGAGCAGCAGCCCTAAGAGAAAGAGAAGAGATTTTTATCATAAGAAGCATTCAAGGCACTAATTTAGATTTCCAGGTGCTAATAAAATTATATTTTCCTTGTCCCAATTTGCATATCACTCCCAGTAAATATCTAAACCAAACTAAGATAATTCTATAATCAAGTGAAAATTCAGAAACAAAATTCAGAGAAAATATGTACTTTGCTTCCCCCAGTTTGCTTTGATATAGAAAAGATAAAATATGAGAACCTTACAACTGGTTTACCTGCTTTCTAATTTGCCCAAACAGAAAACTGAAAACACCAGGACATTTGGGATTACTTGGGAGGCATACACAGTGATGGCTGTGAATGGCCACTCAGAGTATTGTACTGTTAAATGATCACATAGGAACTAAAAAGCCTCTTGATGAAAGTGAAAGAGGAGAGTGAAAAAGTTGGCTTAAAGCTCAACATTCAGAAAACGAAGATCATGGCATCTGGTCCCATCACTTCATGGGAAATAGATGGGGAAACAGTGGAAATAGTGTCAGACTTTATTTTGGGGGGCTCCAAAATCACTGCAGATGGTGACTGCAGCCATGAAATTAAAAGACACTTACTCCTTGGAAGAAAAGTTATGACCAACCTAGATAGCATGTTGAAAAGCAGAGACATTACTTTGCCAATAAAGGTCCATCTAGTCAAGGCTGTGGTTTTTCCAGTGGTCATGTGTGGATGTGAGAGTTTGACTGTGAAGAAAGCTGAGTGCCAAAGAATTGATGCTTTTGAACTGTGGTGTTGGAGAAGACTCTTGAGAGTCCCTTGGACTGCAAGGAGATCCAACCAGTCCATTCTAAAGGAGATCAGCCCTGGGATTTCTTTGGAAGGAATGATGCTAAAGCTGAAACTCCAGTACTTTGGCCACCTCATGTGAAGAGTTGACTCATTGGAAAAGACTCTGATGCTGGGAGGGATTGGGGGCAGGAGAAGGGGACGACCAAGGATGAGATGGCTGGATGGCATCACTGACTCAATGGACTTGAATTTGAGTGAACTCTGGGAGATGGTGATGGACAGGGAGGCCTGGCATGCTGCGATTCATGGGGTCGCAGAGTCGGACACGACTGAGCGACTGAACTGAACTGAACTGAACTGAAGGTTGTCATCTACAAGTCAAAGGTGAAAAATGAAACTTAACCTATGTGCCTAAATCTGACTGTAAATTGAGTATGGCGATGTATTCAATCTACTTAGCATAGAATCTCAGAGCGATTAAGGACTGCAAGTCCTTCAGACTGAATGGCTCAATAATGTCTCCTGCCCTCCATCCCAACCATTACCCCATACCTTCTCCTCCAGACTAAGTATTTCTACTTTCTTCACTCAACTAATCTATCTGTCAAGGGCAAGCTAATGCATATCTACTTTTCTAGACATAATGGACAGAAGAGTAATCATGATTATATTCTGGTGGGGAAGGGAGGATGAGGGCTAGCAGACTATAAAAGGAAGGCTGTGGTGAGTTCAGATTTCCATCAACCTTTGTTTACACTGCATGAATGAGACTACTTCTCAAACTAAGATTATAAAATCTGAAAAAATAAACATAGTCTTCTTTGCTTGAGTTAAAAAATATAAATATGAAAGTAGAGGATTCAACGAACCTGTTTTGGTGGTTCATGTGAAAAAGCAGTATGGATTCATTTGACTGAATACTCACTACAAAACTAACAGGATGACAAGAAAGAATGCCCATTAAAAATGACCATTAAGGGCTTCCCTGATGGCTCAGTGTAAAGAATCTGCCTACCAGTGCAGGAGATGCAAGTTCGATCCCTGATCCAGGAAGATCCCACATGCCACGGGAAGCTAAACCCGTGCACCACAACTTCTGAGCCTGAGCTCTGGAGCCCCAGAGCCACAACCACTGAAGCCTACACGAGAAGCTCCTACACCACAAGTGAAGACCAGCCCCTGCTCTCCCCAAAGAGAAAAGCACTCGCAGTAATGAAGGCCCAGCACAGCCAAAAATAAAGAAATAAAACCTGAAAAAAAAAAGCCACTCTTTAAAAAAAAAATTAAAAGAATAGATATAGAATGCTAGCACTTCCAAATAATTGGAAAAAATCAAGTAAAAATAACAATCAATATAGTAGAAAGCAAAAGAGAAAACAGAGCGAAGGAGAGGGAGAACAAAACAAAATATAAGCTAGCAGAAAAAATTCAAATACATAAGTAATGAAAAAATTGCCTAGATAAACATCAATTTCTCAAACTGTATACATATCACTTACAAAACAAGCACACACAAGTTGAAGTTAAAGGGATAGAAAAAGAGAATGAGGTAAACTAAAAGCCAACCAAAAGAAAGCTGTTACAGAAACATTAATAACAGACATAATGCAAAGGACATGATTAAGACTACAAAGTCATCATTTATTAACATTCTTTTTTAGTTCAATTTTACGAAAAGTGTTTACGTGACTCAGAAGTCAGACATATATTAAAAGCCTCATGCTTATCTCCTAGAGGATGCTTGGCAATGGGAGAGAAACGAGAATGACACTTCAAAAAGGATGAAAAAGTAAACCTTCAAACAGAAGAAAACAGAAGCAAATAACCCTAACTCTATATCAAAAGCAATTCAAGAACTCAAACACAGTATTCTGAGTATATGGCCTTAGTAAGATGCATTCTAAAAACAAAAAGTAAACTGCAAAGGAATTCTGAAGTTTCCTTAGTGAGCCAGCTAGAGCATGTTGACAGCCTGTGTGTGCTCAGTTGCTCAGTCTGTCCAGCTCTTTGCAACCCATGGACCGTAGCCCGCCAGGCTCCTCTGCCCATGGGATTTTCTAGGCAAGAAGACTAGAATGGAGTAGGTTGCCGTTTCCTCCTCCAGGGGATCTTCCTGACCCAGGGATGGAACCTACGTGTCCTGCATCTCCTGCATCGGCAGGCAGATTCTTTACCACTGAACCACCTGGGAAACCCAATACCAGTTGAAGAATAGAGCTTATCAGGAAGTACACTGGTGCTGTCGGAAAGCAGCGCTCTCTTCTGGAGACAGGTACAAACACAAAATGAGGGACGGTAGGGAAAGCCTCTGTGACACTAGATGTGAACTGAGAACATCTGGATAAAATGATGACTTTTCAAAAAGAATTATTTTCTAGCTCTGTCCTTTGAAAGGACCTGAAGCAGTAACATTTCAGTAGAAGCTATCATGCCTTGCAATCAGATCTTGGTTTCTAAATACTATCCTCCACTAAAAGGAGTTCCGTGCAGAAATAGTTGAGCCCAGGTTTAAGGGCAGAGAAAGTACAAGGCATATCTGGAATACTTTGTTCTCTCAGAAAGCAAGAAAGTGTTCAAAAACTAATGAAGGTATACAAAAGGACAACCAGTTTAAAGGGCTCCCACTAGACAAATATAGGATAATTTAAGGGTCAAAATGATAAGTAGGTAATTTATTAGAACACACTGAATAGTGGATTTTTTAAAATTCATGAGTCCATAGGATGCTTTGGGAAGACAAAGGAAAAGAGAAGCAGAAAAAGGTGAAAAGGAAAGAAAACTCTTCTTTATAGAAATATGTGAGGAAATATATGTAAAGGAAAAGACAAAATTAGAAAATCACTATTTTGTAACCATTTATGTAATAATGATTCAGGGACACTTCATGAATGGATGACAAAACACTTCGTAGAAGACTGTTGGTGAACAGGATATTAACATGATTTGACCATATAATTTTTTCCTTTTTTTAACTGAAATACAGTTGATGTACAGTTTTATGTTTCAGGTGAACTACATGGTGATTCAACATTTATATCTGTTATGAAATGATCACAGTAATTCTAGTATACAACCATCCCTGTACAAAGTTATGACAAAATTATATACCATATTCCTTAGGCTGTATATTATGTCCTCTTACTTATTTACTTTATAATTGGAAGTTTGCAACTCTTAATTCCCTTCATCTATTTCACCCAACCCATCATTCCACTCCCCTCTGGCAAACACCCATTTGTTCTCTATATCTATGAATCTATTCTCATATTGTTTGACTGAGTGGCTACACCAAATTACACACCCACAAACAGACCATGAGAATTCCCCCTTGTATACACCCTCACCAATACTTGTCATATGCTGTCCTTTTGCTGACAGCCATTCAAAACCATTGTGGTTTTGATTTCCATTTACATGATGATTAGTGATGCTGAGTAACTTTTCATGTGTTTCTTGGCCAACTGTGTTTTCTTCAGAAAAAATATTTATTCAGGTCCAACAACTTGGTTGGTTGTTTTTATGATGTTGAATGGTATGAGTTTTTGTATACAGTAAGCAATTATCTAATAAACATATAGTTTGCAACTCTCTTCCATTCAGCAGGCTGCCTCTTCATTTTGCAGTTTGAATTATTTCTAAGTATTTTACTCTTTTTTGCATGCTAAGTCACTTCCATCATATCCTCTGCTCTGTAACAAATCTTTAGTTTAATACAGCCCCATTTGTTTATTTTGCTTTTAATCTCCCTAGCGTGAAGAGACAGATGCCAAAAACTACTGCTAAGACTGATATCAAAGAGTGTACTGCCCATGTTTTCTTTGAGGAGTTTCATGATTTCAAATCTTACATTTAAGTCTTAGTTTCATTTTGAGTTTATTTTTGCATGTAGTGTGAAAATTGCTATTTCTTCTTGAGTCAGATTTAGTAAGCTACAACTTTTAAAACTGCCCATTTGCTCCAAAGTTCATAATACTTATATTCACTGAAGGTTTTTTAAAAGTTCTGACTGTATCTGTAGTTCTCTGTTTTACTCCTGATTTCTTTCTCCCACAAAGAAAGCTTTAATCTCACAAAATCTTTTTTTCTTGCCCATCTTCCTCCCTGCCCCACCCCTCCCCCAATCTTTGTCTCTGCTATTCATACACTGAAAGAACCAACTCTGGTATTTTTTGCAGATTGTCTCTGTTTTTAAATTTTTCTTCCATTACCTTTGGTTTGGGGCTTCCCTGGTGTCTCAGATGGTAAAGAATCTGCCTACAATGCAGGAGACCTGGGTTTGATTCCCGTATTGGGAAGATCCCCTGGAGAAGGGAATAGCAACCCACTCCAGTATTCTTGCCTGGAGAATTCCATGGACAGAGGAACCTAGTGGGCTACAGTCCATGGGGTCACAGAGTCAGACACGACTGAGTGACTAAACACACACATAGTGTGAGAAAATGGTTCAGTTTCATGCTTTTGCATGTGGGTATCCAGTTTTCCCAATACAATTTGTTAAAGAGGCTGTCTTTTCTCCATTGTGTATTCTTACTTTCTCTGTTGTAGATTAATTGACCATGTAAGTGTGGGCTCACTCCTGGGCTCTTTTCTGTTTCATTGATTTGCGTCTGGTTTTGTGCCAGCACCATACTGTTTTAATTACTTTCACTTTGTAGAATAGTTTGAAAACAGGCAGCATGATGCCTCCAGATTTGTTCTTTTTTCTCAAGAATGATTTGGCTATTTGGGGTCTTTTGTGTTTCCATACAAATTTTAGAATTATTTGTTCTAGTTCTGTAGAAATTGTCATTGTTATTTTAATAGGAATTGTACTGAATCTGTAGATTGCCTTGAGTAGAATGATCATTTTAAGAGTATTAATTCTTCTAATCCATGAGCACTGTGTATCTTTCCATCTGTTAGTGTCATCTTCAATTTCCTTCACCAGTGTCTTATAGTTTTCTGAGTATAGGTCTTTTATCTCCTTAGTCAGAAATATTCCTAAGTATTTTATTTGTTTTTTGCATGCTAAGTCACTTCAGTTGTGTCTGACTCTTTGAGACCCTGTGAACTGTATCCTATTAGGCTCCTCTGTCTGTGGGATTCTCATTGGGGAAATATGGGGGGAAGCACCCCATATTTTTAATTATAAAATAATTAAAAGAGTAATAGAGGGACTTCCCTGGGAGTCAAGTGGCTAAGACTTTTGCACTCAGGCAAAAATACTGGAGTAGGTTGTTATTCCTTTCTCCAGGGGATCTTCTTGACCCAGGGATTGAACCTGGGTCTCCTGCATTGCAGGTGGCTTCTTTATTTTTCTTTCTATGCAACTGTAAATGGGATTGTTTTCTTAATTTCTCTTTTTGTTACTCTGTCTGTAGTGTATAGAAATGCAACCGATTTCTATATATTAATTTTGTATTCTGCAACTTTAATGAATTCATTTATTAGTTACAGTAGATTTTCATGGTATCTTGAGGGTTTTTTATATACAATATCATGTCATCTGTAAACAGTAACAGTGTTACTTGTTATTTTCCAATTCAGATTCCCATTATTTCTTTTTCTTGTCTGATTGCTCTGGCTAGGACTTCCAAAATCATGTTGAATAAAAGCGGTAAGATAAACAAGTCTTTGTCTTGTTCCTGATTTTAGAAGAAATGCTTTCAGCTTTTCACCAGTGAAGATGATGCTGGCTATGGGTTTGCCACAGATGGCCTTAATTATGTTGAGTTATGTTTCCTCTATACCCACTTTGTTGAAAGCTTTTATCACAAATGGATGTTGAATTTTGTCAAAAGCTCTTTCTGCATCTACTGAGATGGCCATATGATTTTTATTCTTCAATTTGCTGAGTTTATCTTCAGTGGTGTATCATATTGACTGATTTGCAAATATTTAACCATCCTTGATGCATTGGGATAAATCCCACTTGATTGTGATATACAATTCTTTTAATGTATTGCTGAATTCAAACAGCTAATATTTTGCTGAGAATTTTTGCATCTATGTTCATCAGTGGTGTGCTGTGCTGTGCTTAATATCATCAATGAGACTGGCCTATAATTGTCTTTTTCTGTAGCGTCTTTGTCTGGTTTTGCTATCAGGGCAATGTTGGCCTCATAAAATAAGTTCAGAAGTATTTCTTCCTCTTCAAATTTTTGAGGATAGGTGTCAACTCTTCTTTAAATATTTTATACAATTCACCTGAAAAGTCACCTGGTCCTGGGCTTTTGTTTGTTGGGAGGTGTTTTGTTGTTGTTTTTAATTACTGATTCAATTCCATTGCTACTAACTGGTCTGTTCATATTTTCTACTTCTACCTAGTTCAGTCTTGAGAGGCTCTTCAAGATCATTCAAGTGGATCTAACCCAGCTCCCTTCAAACCACTGCCTCTGCACTGGGACTTGGAGACTGTTAGATTTTACCTGCACCCATTAAAAGTAGACCCTCTCTTTCCTAGAGTGCTCCAGCTCTCCAGAACGTAATCCCTGCTAGTTTTCAAAACCAGACTTTCTGGTGACTCATCTTGCTTGTGCAGGACCTCTGGGCTGAGGAGCCCAAGGTGGGACTTGGACCCCTCACTCCTTGGGGAGGACCTCTGCAATTACAGTATCTTTCCTGCTTGTGGGTCACTGACCTAGGATTGTAGGTCCTCCCTATATCACATTTCCTCCCCTCCTTCTTTGTATCTTTATATCTTTTCTGCTAATCTTCATGTCATCCTCTTATATATTCACTGTTAGTACTTCTAATTTTCATATGCCACTGGGAGGAGGTGAATTCAGAGTCTTTGTACTCAGCTATCTTGAGGAAGCACCCTATATTTTTAATTATAAAAGAGTAATGGAGGGACTTCCCTGGTAGTCAAGTGGCTAAGACTCTGCACTTCCAATGCAGGGGACCCACGTTTGACCCCTGGTCAAGGAACTAGATCCCACATGCCACAACTAAGACCTGGCATAGTCAAAATTTAAAAAAAAAAAAGAGTAATAGAAAGGCATGGTAGTCACCACTTTAAGATATCAAACTCAGAATTAGTATCAACAGGACTGTTTGAAATTATGGGCCTCCTAATATAATGTAATAAATGGTATACATAATTATTTATGTAGGCTTGATGTCAAAATGTGACCTAAATTTAATCATGAGGAAGCAATCACACATTCCGAGAACATGGCACATTCTGTAAGATCACTGGCTTAACTCTTTGAAAAAAATCTGTCATGAAACATAATCAAAAAAGACAGGGATACTTTCCAGATTAAAACAGACTGAAGTGACATTAAAAAAAAAAACAATGCATGATTCTTGATTGGATTCTGAATCAAAAACATAGCTATAGATGGTATTTGGGGAACAAATGAAGAAATTTCAATATTAATGCTAATATTCTTACATGTGAATGACATGATAGTTATACAGAGTATATCTTATTCTTAGGAGATACAACTGAACAATTTAGGATCAGCAAGAAACTTCTGTGTGTGTACATACACCGATAGAGAAAAAAAGACAGAGAGGAAGGAAATACGGCAAAACATTAGCTACTGTTGTCTCTAGGGTAGACACATGCAGATGTTCATTAACTAGAAGTAAGTTTAAATTGGTTTACATTCATTTACCTAAATTAATAAATATTAAAAAATACCATATATAATAAATATTATTTATGGATATATATATATGCAATATGCTGCCATGTGACTGTCTCACCATTAGAAGTCTTCAAATAGAGGCAATTCTGCCTTCTAAAATTCACTGAATCAATTCAACTCAAAAATTTTGTTGAATACCTACAATATGTTAACACAGCTCAAAATCAAATATACAGAAATGGAGAGGATATATCTTTGCACTCTAAACATTCCCTCTCTAATAGGGAAATAGATATGTAAATAAATAAACAATATGGTAAGTGCAACAATGGAAATGCCAAAAGAAGAGGTAACATAGAGTAAGGTATGGTTAACCCTATGCAGAGCTGTCTAACAGAACTTTCTGTAATAGACAAGTTCTTTCTGTCTAATAGAACTTTCTGTAATAGACAAGTGCTGCCCAATACAGAAGTCCCTAGCCACATATGACTAAAGAACATTTGAACATGTTAGTGCGATTAAGAAACTGTATATTTTATTTTACTAATTGTAATTAATTTATATTTGAATGGCCAGATGTGGCTAGGAGCTACCATATTGGACAGCACCACTCCATAGGCCATGGCAGAGAAGGGGAGGTTGAGGAGAGAAGAAATTGAGAAAAGTCTTCCCAAAATATGCAACATCTAACAGGGTCTGGAAGGATGACTAGCATTTGACCAATTACATAAGGCAGGAAATATCCTATGAGAGGAAGGAGCACATAAAATCATGCAGAGATATCCCAACATAGCATTTTTAGGAAGTCAGTAAATTTCACATTACATGTGCATAGAGAATAAAGAAGAAGGATGGGGTAAGAAAAGTTAGGATAATAAAAGAAAAGAGAGAGCCTATACTATAAAAGACCTGAAGCGTCATTCAGAGAAGCTCAAACTTGATCATGTTGGTAATTTGGAACTAGTGAACACAAAGCAAGAGTTGGATGATTAATTCCATAGTTTAGAACAATCCTTTTGGCAGAAGACTGGAGTAGAGAATGGAAATGGGAAGCCAACTGCAGTTACTAGTGTACTAGTTTAGCAAAAGTTAAGAATTTAGCGAAGTTAAGAATTTGGCAAATGAAGGAAGGAGCGAATGAGCTACTTGGGAGGTGTATGAAAAGAAAACAAAGAGGAAGATTCCCTGATACTTACCTTCAGATACTGGTAACAGGGAATAAAGCACAGAGAATCAGACCCAGAAAGAAAGAATGGGCAGAAAGAAAGAGTGTGACTGTATTTCAATCCTGATAGCTTGAGCTTTAGATCACAAACTGCAAGCTGAGATGAAAGATTTGTGCAGTTCACAATAGAAAGAGGACAGGCGTCTGAATCTGCAACTAGGAAAGGAAACAGAAATCAGGCTATATTTGAATCTTCTGTGAGATGCAGCCAAACACATCAGTGTCTGAACTAAATAACAATGTGGTCTGCTCTCTCTGGACCTGCTGTCTGATTATCAGAGCATAACTAAAGAAACTCCAGCAGAACAAAGCAGCTGGCGTCATCATGTTTTCAGACACGCTCACTTTCATTACCTTGTTAGAGCAAGAGCATGAATATAACTTGTGCTCTTTTATAGGAAAAAATAGGCAGAAAAAAATTTACAGATGGCTGGATGGCATCACCGACTCGATGGATGCAAGTCTGAGTGAACTCCGGGAGATGGTGATGGACAGGGAGGCCTGGCGTGCTGCGATTCATGGGGTCGCAAAGAGTCGGACACAACTGAGCGACTGAACTGAACTGAACATTTCACATACTGTATATTATATATATATATATGTTATAGCAAAAACCTATTCTTACAGCTAGGAATTACACTGGTTTTGAAAGAAACAAATATTGAAAGCCTATAACTATATATATGTATGTGTGTGTATATATTTACTCCTTAAAACTACTCTATGAAATGGTTAGTATTACCTCTATTTTTACAAGTGAGGATATTGAGGCTCAAAACGGTTTAGTAAGGCTACCCAAGGTCACACAGCTAGTTAGTGGCTTAACTGAGATTCAACTCCAAGTTCAACAAACCATCAAATCCACCTTCAACTCAAATTCCCATCAAGTGAGAGGCCTTCCAGATAAATTTTCTCCATCATGCTCCTTCTCCTTCCTGATATTTTTAATTCCAAGTCCCAGGGAACCTAATGACTACATGCTGCTTATGGAGGTGGAAGAAAACAAAACGTATAACAAAACGTATAATATGGTCTCCGTTTCCGTCTTTCTGGGAGCTCATGCTGCCTCTAAGCATTCCCTGGTACAACCTGATGCTTTCTAATTTTCCTGTTAAACTATGCTCTCCAACATAAAATACATTCCCCTCTCCTGTTTACCCTTGTTCTACCTGTCCATCAAATCTACCTTCAACTCAAATTCCCATCATGTGAGAGGCCTTGCCGATAATTTTTTTTTCCATCATGCTCCTTCTCTTTTCCAATACTTTAATTTCATTTATTGCTTCAGTCATTCAACCAGGTATCCATCCCCAAAACATGACACAACTCTGGGTAAGGTAATGTACTTAGCCATGAGGCTGTACAAACAAAAAGACCTGTAAGAATACAGATGGCCCCTGATTTACCATGGTTTACAATTTTTGACTTTACAGTGGGGCAAAAGCAATACCCATACAGTAGAAACCATACTTCAAATTTTGAATTTTGATCCTTTCCTGGGCTAGTGATATGTGATATGAAACTCTGTTGTAACCCTGGGCAGTGACAGTGAGCTTCAGCTCCCAGTCAACCCTGTGGTCATGAGGGTAAACAGCTGATAAACTTACAACCATTCTGTACCCGTGCAATCATTCTACTTATCACTTGCAGTACAGTAGTCAATAAATTACACAAGACACTCAATACTTTTACTATAAAATAGGCTTTGTCTTAGATGAGTCTACCCAACTGTGAGATTGATATCAGTATTCTGAGCATGTTTAAGGTAGGCCAGGCTAAAATGGGTCACTAAATTAGGAGTATTGAATGCATCTTCAACTTAAGACATTTCCAAGTTTATTGGGATGTAACATCACAAGTTGAGAAAGATCTGTACTCTTTAGGGATGGAAAACAGAAAACTAGCCAGTTTCATATGAAATACCATTTCATATTATAAAGTACTTGGAAATGTTATAGACCTGTAAATCATTTGCTGTTTTATGTATAAAAGTGTTAATCTGTCTGGTCACTACAACGTCACTGGAAATTCCTTATATTTCTTCTGCGTCTTCCATGCATCCGACAAAAACTGGCTAAACTCTGGTGAGGTACAGTGCTGAGTACTATAGGGAATACAAATAGATACAAGATACAATATCTGCCCCTCAGCTGAAGTAAACAAGTATGCATATAACTGGGGCTTCCCTGGTGGCTCAGTGGTAAAGAATCCGCCTGCAATGCAGGAGACAGAGGAGATGCTAGTTCGATCCCTGGGTTGGGAAAATCTCCTGGAGGAGGGCATGGAAACCCACGCCAGTGTTCTTGCCTGGAGAATCCCATGGACAGAGGGGCCCTGTGGGCTATAGTCCATAGGATTGCAAACAGTCGGACACAACTGAAGCGACTAAACATGCATCAGTTCAGTTCAGTTCAGTTCAGTCGCTCAGTCGTGTCCAACTCTTTGCGACTCCATGAATCGCAGCACGCCAGGCCTCCCTGTCCATCACCAACTCCCGGAGTTCACTCAGACTCACGTCCATCGAGTCAGTGATGCCATCCAGTCATCTCATCCTCGGTCGTCCCCTTCTCCTCCTGCCCCCAATCCCTCCCAGCATCGGAGTCTTTTCCAATGAGTCAACTCTTCGCATGAGGTGGCCAAAGTACTAGAGCTTCAGCTTTAGCATCATTCCTTCCAAAGAAATCCCAGGGTTGATCTCCTTCAGAATGGACTGGTTGGATCTCCTTGCAGTCCAAGGGACTCTCAACAGTCTTCTCCAGCACCACAGTTCAAACACATCAATTCTTCGGCGCTCAGCCTTCTTCACAGTCCAACTCTCACATCCATACATGACCACAGGAAAAACCATAGCCTTGACTAGACGGACCTTAGTCGGCAAAGTAATGTCTCTGCTTTTGAATATACTATCTAGGTTGGTCATAACTTTTCTTCCAAGGAGTAAGCGTCTTTTAATTTCATGGCTGCAGTCACCATCTGCAGTGATTTTGGAGCCCAAAAAAATAAAGTCTGACACTGTTTCTACTGTTTCTCCATCTATTTCCCATGAAGTGATGGGACCAGATGCCATGATCTTCATTTTCTGAATGTTGAGCTTTAAGCCAACTTTTTCACTCTCCTCTATCACTTTCATGCATATAATTACAAGGCAGAACATACATCACGGTAAGTGCTAGGAATATAGACAAAAAAAGTAAAACAAAATCATAAGTTTTCAAGAAAGGACTCATGTTTTCCTGGTATCCGAGCTGAGCCTTAAGCATCATTAGAATCCTGCTGCGGCTAAGTTGCTTCAGCTGTGTCCAACTCTTTGTGAACCCAGAGACAGCAGCCCACCAAGCTCCCCCATCCCTGAGATTCTCCAAGCAAGAACACTGGAGTGGGTTGCCATTTCCTTCTCCAATGCATGAAAGTGAAAAGTGAAAGCGAAGTCACTCAGTTGTGTCCGACCCTCAGTGACCCCATGGACTGCTGCAGCCTACCAGGCGCCTCAGTCCATGGGATTTTCCAGGCAAGAGTACTGGAGTGGGGTGCCATTGCCTTCTCTGCATTAGAATCCTAAAAGGCCCCAAATAGACAATTAGGTCTAGAAAACAAAGACATGCTTAAGAAATATACCAAATGATTGTTTTCTAACATAAAAAAATCACTTTTATTAAAAAGTAAACTTCGGTTCATCTAGCAAGTTTAACATGTAAACAATATTTTGATTAGTAATAAACTGTGAAAATGCATATCAGAAGATTTAGATCTGCTATTCTGAGCTCCCAACTTCTGGCCGTCAGCTGGCCGAGAAAAACGGCAAGGAGTGGTTGGCAAGACTACAGGCTACTGAGATATTTATAGCCACCAGAGTCTAAAAAAATCCCAACGCTTTCATATTTGTAATAAAAATACAAATAAAGCTTTCTAATTATTTAATATTAAATTTCATATGCTATTACTGAACTTCTCAAGGAAGAAGATACTACTCAAATGCAAAAAAGGAGCATAATTATTCATCTCAATTTAACAATAATTAAATGAAATGCAAGATGGGAATTGAAAAGAATTTCTCCTATTACAGAACTAGTGAACATACAACTATTAAGAAATGGTAATCTCATTAAAAATAAATGATTTATTTTGCCTCCAATTTATCATATTTATGGTTAAGAGTATATGCCTTACTGAGCTCTATAAATAATCTATTTTCTGTTAACACTTATATCTGGTCATAACATTCTATGACAGTATTAAATGTATTTATTTGAAGATTTCATATGCTAAATGAAAACCTGTCCAGTCATCTGATTACAAAAAATAAAATTCAAATAAAGCAGAGTTAATTTTTTGTGGAGAGAGAAAATGTAGGCTTTCAGTATGGCCAGATGAAATTCCTTATGGATCCAACTCTCCCAAAGGTAACTATAAATGCTAGACAATAAAAAACAACAACAACAATTAAAGGTGGCCCAGGTGCCTATGAGTAGGAAAATGCCTAGACAAACTGTGATGCATTCAAAGAACCAATACTCAGTAGTGAAAAAGCAAGAACCACGCAACAATGGAGCTGAATGCCAAAACCATTATGTTGATCAAAAAAGGTCTCATACACAAGGGCATGTATGGTATGATTCCTTTTTGATGAGATTCTACCAGAGACAAATATTGTCTATGGAAAAACAATCGTTTTCTCCAGTGAGTGTTTTAGGCACCTGACTCTGAAAGCCAGGTGGAGCTTCCCGGGCTGGTGGTAATTTTCACTATCGTGACGGGGTGTTGAGTTATATAGGTGGATGCATTTGTCAATACTCAGTGAACATACAGTTAAGATTTGTGCTTTTTATTGCATGTAAATTTTACCCCAAAAGAAAAGAATGTAAAATACTGAACTCTACTAATGATATGCATACTAAAATATTTAAGGGGAAAGTATACCAATAGCTGCAGTTTACCTTGAAATGCATCAAAAATAAGAGAGGCACAAATAGATGAATAAATGGGATACAGCAAGTAAACTAAAATATTACTGGCAAAATCTCAGTGTGGACATATGGATATTCACTGTAAATTTTCAATTTCATATATTTTCACTAAAAATTTTTGCGATCCCCCCAAAATGGAAAAAAACCCACTAGATTAATTCAGAACAAGTCCTATAAGACTAACATCATTTCTTTTCTATTTTAACAGGATTACTACCAGACTGGTCACTCAGAGAAAAATAACTGACAAGATATTTGGATCCTGATAAATTTAGGTCTCTCTTCATATTCCAATTAAAGCAAACCCCCAGATTACATAAACAATAATGATAATAGCTATTGCTGTGTACAACACTCTTTACTAGACACCATTCTAGCACTTCATATGTACTAACTATTTAATCTCTACAACAATATGATAAGAAAATTACTATTATCCACAATTTTACCAATGGGGAAGCTAAGATGTTGGGGTAATTTGCTCAAGGTCACATCCACGTAAGTGGAAGAGCCAGAAGGTAGAATTCAAAGATTGTGGGTTAGAACCCCTGTTCCTAACTACCTCCCCACAGCCGCTCCCCTAGCTGGCTCTGTAACTCATACCATGTAATATATGGTGCTCTTCTCAAGTTTGTGGGTGACATGAAGCTAGGACCAAAAGCAAATGCATTACAAATTATCCCAAACGATTAAGGAACCTATAAATAGAAGACTAGAACGAGATAAAATTCTATAGGGATAAAATATAAGATCCTGTATTTGAGTCCAAACAACCAACTTTACCTCCTGAGACAACACTGGTGCACAGCAGGTGTTGGGCAAGAACCTGTCAAATGAATATACAACTGAGTGGCAGGATAGAATGTATGAAAAAGGAGGACAGGATTCAATAAGCCAAAAGCAAAATATAAATTTAATAAAGAATGCTACAAAACACGAATATATAGTGTTTTATTGAGGTAGATTAAATGAGACCCCTGGAAGACTGTTCTGCTCAAGCCAATGCCAGATATGTTAACTTCCGGGAAGTACAGAGTAATAGCTACAGGTAAATTGGAAAAGTTTAGAGCAAAAGTGCAAGCTTTAAAGCTGAACTATGTAAGGTAAAATTGAAGAAGCTGTGAACATTTGATGTGGAGAAAAGAACTCAAATGAGGATAGTAACAAAGTTCAAAAATGTAAGAGTACTGTCATGAAAAAGAAGAATCAGTTATTCTGTAACTGCCATTAGAATAAAAATAAAGTCAACTGAGAGAAGCTACAGGGAAAACAAAATCAGCATCAACAAGGAAGAATTTCCTAACAGAAATAACCACAAAAGAAAAGGTGGGGGAGAACAGACATCTCAGAAGAGTATGAATATGATTAAAAAAAAAAAAAAGCTCAATGAAAGATTGGACCAAATTAACAAAAAGATTGCATTTAAGTCCAATACTTAAACAATAAAAGGTAATTTTTATAAATCTCAGTCATGAAAAGCTTCAGATTGATTCAAATGGTTATACCAGCAACCAAAATAGACTTGGCATGATAAAATTTAAATGTAAAGGAAAAATAAGAAACTAGACATTATCTGCCAAGTCTGTAAACAGAGCTGTCAGCCTAAAAACACTGTAATAAAATTCAAAAGAAAAGAAAAACAAATATGTTTCCAGTGGTCATGTATGGATGTGAGAGTTGGACTATAAAGAAAGCTAAGTGCCGAAGAATTGATGCTTTTGAACTGTGGTGTTGGAGAAGACTCTTGAAAGTCCCCTGGATTGCAAGGAGATCCAGATAGTCCATCCTAAAGCAGATCAGTCCTGGGTGTTCATTGGAAGGACTGATGTTCAAGCTGAAACTCCAATACTTTGGCTACCTGATGCGAAGAGCTGACTCACTGGAAAAGACCCTGATGCTGGGAAGGATTGGGAGCAGTAGGAGAAGGGGACGAGAGAGGATGATGTGGCTGGATGGTATCACCGACTCGATGGACATGGGTTTGGGATGGACACGGTCTGGGAGTTGTGATGTACAGGGAGGCCTGGCATGCAGTGATTCATGGGGTCGCGAAGAGTCGGACACGACTGAGCAACTGAACTGAACTATATAAATAATTAAAACTTTTACATGTGAAAAACATTAAAAGGCAAACAATAAGCTGTGCAATTAGGATAAAGAGGTTTTAGCCTTAATACACAGCTATAGTGTCCAATACGGCAGCCAGAAGCCACAATGTTGTTGTTGCTGTTGTTTAGTCACTAGGCCATGTCCAACTCTGCAATCCCATGGACTACGGACTTTCACTATTTTCCAGAATTTGCTCAAATTCATGAGCATTGGTGATGCTCTCTAACCATCTGCTGCCTACTACTCCTTTTGCCTCCAATCTTACCCTGCCTCAAGGTCTTGTCCAATGAGTTGCCTCTTCACATCAGATGGCCAAAGTACTGGAGCTTCAGCTTCAGCATCAGTCCTTCCATTGACTGTTCAGGGTTGATTTCCTTTAGGATTGAATGGTTTGATCTTGTTGCTGTCCAAGGAACTCCCGAGTCTTCTCCAGCACCACAACTGGAAAGCATCAATTCTTTGGTGTTAGCATTCTTTATACTCCAATTCTCACATCTGTACATGACTACTGGAAAAACCAGTAGCTGCTTTGATTATTGGACCTTTGTTGGCAAAGTGATGTCTCTGCTTTTTAATACACTGACTAGGTTTGTCATAGCTTTTCTTCCAAGGAGCAAGTATCCTTTAATTTCATGGCTGCAATCACTGTCTGCAGTGATTTTGGAGCCCAAGAAAATAAAATTTGCCACTGTTTTCACTTTTTCCCCATCTATTTACCATGAAGTGATGGGAACAGATGTGCCATGATCTTAATTTTTTGAATGTTGAGTTTTAAGTCAGCTTTTAAACACTCCTCTTTTACCCTCATCAAGAGACTCTCATCAAGAGAGTTCCTCTCTGCTTTCTGCCATTAGAGTGGTGTCATCTGCATATCTGAGGTTATTGATATTTCTCCCAGCAATCTTGATCCCAGCCTGTAATTCATGCAGACTGGCTTTTCTCATGATGTACTCTGCATATAAGTTAAATAAGCAGGGTGACAATATACAGCCTTGATGTACTCATTTCCCAATTTTGAACCAGTCTGTGTTTCATGTCCAGTTCTAACTGCTGCTTCTTCACCTGCATACGGGTGTCTCAGGAGACAAGTAAGGTGGTCTGGTATTTCCATCCCTTAAAGAATTTTCCACAGTTTGTTGTGATTCATGCAAAAGCTTTAGCATATGAATGAAGCAGATGTTTTTCTGGAATTCCCTTGCTTTTTCTATGTTCCAACTGATGTTGGCAATTTGATCTCTGGTTCCTCTGCCTTTTCTAAATCCAGTTTGTATATCTGGAAGCTCTTGGTTAACATACTGCTGAAGCCTAGCTTATAGGATTTTGAGCATAACCTTGCTAGCATGTGAAATAAGTGCAGCTGTACAGCAGTTTGCACATTCTTTGGCATTTCCCTTCTTTGGGACTGGAATGAAAACTGACCTTTTCCAGTCCTGTGGCCACTGCTGAGTTTTCCATATTTGCTGGTATTCTGAGTGCAACACTTTCACAGCATCATCTTTTAGGATTCGAAATAGCTCAACTGGAATTCCATCACCTCTACTAACTTTGTTCATAGTAATGCTTGACTTCACATTTCAGGATGTCTGGCTCTAGGTGAGTGACCACAACATCCTGGTTATCTGGGTCATTAAGAACTTTTTAGCTCTTTTTTTCATGGCGCCTCTGTCAGCTGCTTCAGAATGAAGCTAAACATCTCTTTCCCAGCCACTGGCTGCCAGAAGCTCAATGAAGTAGACGATGAACGAAAACTTCGTACCTTCTACGAGAAGCGTATGGCCACAGAAGTTGCTGCTGACGCTCTGGGTGAAGAATGGAAGGGTTATGCGGGGTGGGAATGATAAGCAGGGTTTCCCCATGAAGCAGGGTGTCTTGACCCATGGCCGAGTTCGCCTGCTACTGAGTAAGGGGCATTCCTATTACAGACCAAGGAGGACTGGAGAGAGAAAGTGCAAATCTGTACGGGGTTGCATTGTAGATGCCAGTCTGAGTGTTCTCAATTTGGTCATCGTGAAAAAAGGGGAGAAGGATATTCCTGGACTCATTGACACTACAGTGCCTCGTTGCCTGGGTCCCAAAAGAGCTAGCAGAATCCGTAAACTTTTCAATCTCTCTAAAGAAGATGATGTCCGCCAATATGTTGTGCAAAAGCCCCTAAACAAAGACGGTAAGAAACCTAGGATTAAAGTACCCAAGATTCAGCGTCTCGTGACTCCACAAGTTCTGCAACACAAATGCTGGCATGCTGCGCTGAAGAAAGAGCGTACTAAGAAAAATAAAGAAGAGGCTGCAGAATATGCTAAACTTTTGGCCGAGAGAATGAAGGAGGCCAAAGGAAAACGGCAGGAACAGATTGCCAAGAGATGGAGGCTGTCCTCTCTGAGAGCTTCTACTTCTAAGTCTGAGTCCAGTCAAAAATGAGATGTTCTAAGAGTAACAAACAAACGAGATCAGACATCAGGAAAAAAAAATAATAATAACTTTTTAGTATAGTTCTTCTGTGTATCCTTGCCACCCCTTCTTAATATCTTTGCTTCTGTTAGGTCCTTCCCATTTCTGTCCTTTATTGTGCCCATCTTTGCATGAAATGTTCCCTTGATATCTCCAATTTTCTTGAAGAGATCTCTAGTCCTTCTCATTCTATTGCTTTCCTCTATTTCTTTGCACTGTTAACTTAAGAAGGCTTTCTTATCTCTCCATGCTGTTCTCTGGAACTCTGCTTTCACTTGGGTATGTCTTTCCCTTTCTCCTTTGCCTTTCACTTCTTTTTTCAGCTATTTGTACGGCCTCCTCAGACAGCCACTTTGCCTTCTTGCATTTCTTCTTCTTATGGATGGTTTTGGTCACTCCCTCCTGTACAATGTTATGAACCTCCGTTCATAGTTCTTTAGGCACTCTATCAGATATAATCCCTTGAATCTATTTGTCACCTCCACTGTATAATCATAAGGGATTTGATTTAGGTCATACCTGAAAGGCCCAGTGGTTTTTCCTACTATCTTCAATTTAAGTCTGAATTTTGCAACAAGGAGCTCATGAACTGAGCCACAGCCAGCTCCAGGTCTTGTTTTGGCTGACTGTATAGAGCTTCTCCATCTTTGGCTACAAATATAATCAATCTGATTTGGGTATTGACCATTTGATATCGACCATGTGTAGAGCTGTCTCTCGTGTTTTTGGAAGAGGGTATTTGCTATGACCAGTGTGTTCTCTTGGCAAAATTTCTGTTAGCCTTTGCCCTGCTTTGTTTTGTACTCCAAGGCCAAAGTTGCCTATTACTCCAGGTATCTCTTGACTTCTTACATTTGCACCCCAGCCCCCTATGATGAAAGGACATCTTTTTTTTTTTGGTGTTACTTCTAGAAGGTCTTGTCAGTCTTCACAGAACTGTTCAACTTCAGCTTCTTCAGCATTAGTGGTTGGGTCATAGACTCGGATTACTTTGATGTTGAATGGTTTGCTTTGGAAATGAACCATGATCATTCTGTTGTTTTGGAGATTGCACCCAAGTATTGCATTTTGGACTCTTTTGTTGACTGTCAGGGCTACTCCATTTCTTCTAAACGATTCTTGCCCACAGTAGTAGATATAATGGTCATCTGAATTAAATTCAGGGTTCAAATCTGGTTCTCCTGCATTGCAGGCAGATTCTTTTACCATCTGAACCACCAGGGAAGCCCAGACAACATAACGCAAACTACCAGTCACATATGCCTATTTAAATTTAAATTAATTTAAACTCATCTTAAATTCAGTTCAGTTCAGTTCAATTGCTCAGTTGTGTCCAACTCTTGGTCTCAAATTAATTAACCATTAAAATGTTAGTTTCTCCATTGCACTAGCCACATTCCCAGTGCTCAACAGCTACTGTAATTAGTGGCTACGCTCCTGGACAATGCAGATACATAACATTTCCATCACTGCAGAAAGTTCCATTGGAATTTTAATATCTAAAAGAAAATAATTTAGTGCAGGGAATTCATTGCATAGCTAATAGAAGAGCTGAGATACCTAACAGGGTGTTGTGCAGGAATCCAGAGATTAGCAACAGCAGGAAGCCACTACCATCACTAAGACTGAACAGAGTACACAGCCCAAAACCCAATGTCACCTGGCACAAGCTGGGACCATAGCAGACATCTTAGGTGGGCTCAGGAGACAAGGAAGAGAAGCAGCCTCTGCTAGATGAAGCCCCTGATGGAAAAAGAGGGGACTTCTTTTTCCCTTCTCCCTTCCTTCTGCTCTCCATTTCCTGCCAGTACCTTGCATGACTGAACACAGAGGTGTGAAAGGAGCCTAGGAAATGCAGACCATAGTGGTCAAACCCTCGTGAAAAAGGAAAGAGCAGAGAAGGAAAGAATCAAATCTGAGGTCAAACAGCCTGAGGCCTGCCACAGATACAAATAGATAATTTAGGGGTGGGGAAACCCACAAATGGCCAACATCTGAAAAATGTCCAGCCTCACCAGTAATAAAATGTAAAACAAGAGTAATATTAAATTAGTAATAATAAATACTAATTCAAATACACAGTGCTGATAAGGGTGTGGTAAAAACAGACACATTCATATATCCTAGGGGAGGAAAAGAATTTTCAAATATTTTCAAAGAAGCTGAAATAATTTTGAAATTAGCATCAACAAATTTTTTAACATTTTTCATACTTTTATATATTGTTAGACCAACTGAGTACATTTCCAAGGAGAGATCCAAAGTCGAGAAAATCTTAAGTCCAGAAAATAATTTTAGAAATAAAGATGTTCATTGTAGCTGTATAGTACTGGGAGAAAATGGACAATTTCAATGTCCATCAGTGGGTCAAGAGTTAAGCAAAGTAAGGTACATTCATCCATTTATTAAAAAATAGTCCTGTTTGTTTGCCAGCCACAATGAAAGGTACTATAAAAAAGATTAGGAAGTAATAGGAGACTAATTCATATCTATTTAAGTAATGTTTATGAAGGATTTAAATAAACTAAGGACATGTTTGTGATATGCCCAGTGAATAAAAGATGAACCTGAAACTGATTACACTTACATCAAACAACATATGCCAAAAGGTTATTAGTAACAGCAGTTGCCTGTAAGTGGTAAATTTATGAGTTTATTTTCTCCCTTCTTTATACGTTTCTAAACTTTCAAAGTTTTCTAAATAAAAAAGAACAAATTTTACAGAGCTATAAAAGACTCCTTCAGAGCTATTAATGTAAATGTTTAAGAACTGTAAACCTGCCACAATCATGCTAGTTTACCTGTTACAATAATAAACTGCATTATTTGAATCCAATTCTATCGCCTGTGTGTAACAATCCACTGCAGCAGCATAATTTTCTTCTTTCATGTGATTATTGCCTAAAACAAAGTAATCAACAGGTACAGTAAGTACAATATACAGGAAAAAATGTAAAGTCTGGAAGATAAATTTTAATCATAAAAAATTACAGTAATACGAAGGACAATAACATGATTTTTCAGTCACACTGGAGATAAATTTTATATAGAACTATAGAGCTGATGGAGAAGGCAATGGCACCCCACTCCAGTACTCTTGCCTGGAAAATCCCATGGACGGAGGAGCCTGGTAGGCTGCAGTCCATGGGGTCGCGAAGAGTCGGACACGACTGAGCGACTTCACTTTCACTTTTCACTTTCATGCATTGGAGAAGGAAATGGCAACCCACTCCAGTGTTCTTGCCTGGAGAATCCCAGGGATGGGGGAGCCTGGTGGGCTGCCGTCTCTGGGGTCGCACAGATTTGGACACGACTGAAGCGACTTAGCAGCAGCAGCAGCATAGAGCTGATACTCCTTAGTCTTCAACGTGTTTGAATGATTTTGAACTGCAGAGTCTTTCAAAAATATTAATGTTTGAATATCTTATAAAACCAGACTTCAATAAGTGAGTAAATGCTACAGTAAATGATTTTCTCTTGGCAAAATCTAATCTCTTCTCACTTTCCTTATCTTCATCTCCCTCTTCCCTTTTAGAGCTGCTATGGGGTCGCACAGAGTCGGACACAACTGAAGCGACTTAGCAGCAGCAGCAGCAATCCCCTTTTATGGGAGAATCCCACGGAGGGAGGAGACTGGTAGGCTACAGTCCATGGGGTTCCCAAAGAGTCAGACACGACTGAGCGACTTTACTTTACTTACTAATCCCCTTCCAGGTGGACCACCCTCTACAATCACTATCTCAGTCTGGACCTGGTTCCTTCCCTGTCAAAACATATACCTGCTAATGAGCAAGCCCTCCGAACATGCTGTGGGGGTAAGCTACAAAAACTAACTGTGTCAATATGTTACTGGCAGATAATATTTTTTTATGTGTTATCCTTTCCAGAGATAGATTCTTTTCTAAAGGGGATTATGGGAGATTAATTTCTAGAAAGACAGCATTTCAGATACCACAGCTAGCCCACAGGATACTGATCTTCAGGAAAGGCATCTGCAGATACATCTGGCAACAATTTAGCTACATTAACAACTGCTCAGCAAAATAAGGGATTTCCTGTGGCTATCTTCTGTATTCCATTAAACAGAAAAAAAGCAGTATGCTCACTTATAATAACCGATTCTCAAAAATGGAAATTTTCAAAACACTGGGATTAGAAGGAAGGATTTATATAACAAAAGCTTCTATTATTTCTTCCAGTTATTTCTAAACTAGAAGCTCTCCTATTAGCCTTTTTTTAACAGATCATTACATACTTATTGGGAGAAGTATGTAAATTTGCAGAGAACAGGAAGATTAAAGGAAAGACATCTAAAATCATACAAAAGATACTGCAAATTTAGAAGCAGAAACGGATATAAAGAATGATTGCTAAATGGATATTAAGTGATTTCTACATGATTTCTCTTTGGGATGACAAAAACGTTCTTTAGTTGTGGTGATGGATACACAACTCTGTTAATCTACTAGAAACCAATGAATTCATACATGTCACAGTGTGTCATGTGGTATGTTAATTATAGCTCATTAAAGCATTTCTTTAAAAGTCAAAAAATTAATTTAAATCCCACCTTCCATAAGAAATGAGTATAAAGCCTCTAAGGAAGAGAAAAGGATTACATAGTTTTTATGATTGAGTAAGAAATTAACAACATTAGTACTTTAACTACTCAGTACTTAAATAGATTAGCTTGTTCTGTGTAAAAGATTTAAATTTTATGGGTTATGTGGATTTTCTTTTTGTTGGATCTTTGTGTCTTGGCATGACCTCTCTTGGGTTGTATTAAAACCTAGAGTATGCCTTTTCCCATAAGCCACATCAAGTGTATAGCTACTAAAATGTATCTATATGTCTATCTAGACAGATAGTGATATTAATGATAAAAAGATTCAAGTCAAAAAATATTCAATATACAAAAAGTCAGGACACAGATATTTGTGAAGATACCTATCACTAGGTACTGCACAGCACACTTAGACACAGTACTCTCCTGTCTCCTTTATTCCTCAAGACAACCCTTTGAGATATGTCTTTACTTCTGTAACAAGGCAGGGAATGACAGCAATGAACACGTACTGGTTTTGTCTGATCTTACTGAAGCTTTTCAGCAGCAAAGCACACAAAAATATTTGAAAGCAACCTTCTGGGAAGGTACTAGCTAACTAGAAACCTTGATTAACACAGGTAAGTATAACATGCAGTATGGAATAACTATGCTTGACCATCTACCACAGCCATCTGTTTTCACATGAATAGCAAAATCTGTACGACAGCTGCTTTAACTTTATGGGTAATGTGTCTTAGATGTGACAGATCCTAGGGAAAAGCAAAGGATAAGAGCTTTTGGTTAGAGGTGAAAGCAGTTAAGTAATTCAGTCTACCCATGCTGCCACGGTAAATAAGCCTCACTCTGCAGCTCCTTCCAACCCTCAACTTACTAACATTCATTATATCAAAACAAACTCGAGGAAATGCAGACTCCCAGTGTTCTGCCATGCAGATGGAGTAAATGTGAGGGACAAAAAATAAAACTTCAATTTGCCATTTAGTACTAGAGCTAAAGCAAGAGAGCTGCAAAAGCAAAATGTTTAGCGAAGCATATAATATTATACATCACTGAGGATTTCACACACTACAAAAGTCTAAGTGGAAGGAAAAAAAATCAAATTAAATTTCTTTGATTAGAATAATATATGAAAATGCATTTGTATCTAGATAGTTTAAATTCAGTCATTGGGGAACACTGTAACTCAAACAGCAATGAGGATCTGACTGTTACTTTATTCTACAGGTAATTTGTGAAAGTCCTAATTCTAAAATTTTAAGTCACTGTAGTAATAAGATTTCTTAAAGAAAATAAAAAATTGAAAACCGAACACAGCACTTTCTAATGTTATCCAAAGAAGATAATCACACAATAGTGAAAGTAAATATAGACAAAGATACAAAGACAGTGTTACTTAGGATTAAAAAATTATCTGTCTAGGTCAGTAATGGTCACACAGTATCATGGAACACTATGCAGCCATTAAAAACACTGATATAGTGTAATTTATAGACCTAATAGAGAGAACCATGCTTGAAAAATGGGAAAAGCATATTCTTTTTCCTATCTACTTTTTAGACACCAACTGATTTTTTTAAATAAAAATTCAACTGTCCTATTCAGAGTATGAACTTTAAAAAAAAAAAAAAAGGCCAGAAAATAAAACATTTTTGTACAGCTTCTGAACATTACAAACTCCCTAATAACTCTGTGCCCATTGGACAGGGTCTTCTCTGACTCTCATTCACTGGTGAAGATCAGGACTCTGCCCTACAGCTCCTTACTACAAATCTTATAGACCTGACCTGGCTTGCCTCTATAGCTTAACATAACTGACCATGAGAGAAAAATTGAACCCGGATTCTCAATGCTGACTTATTTATAAAAAGCAAGCATGCTCCAATAGCTTCCCTCGTGGCTCAGATGGTTAAGAATCTGCCTGCAACGTGGGAGACGCAGGTTCAATCCCTAGGTCAGGAAGATCCTCTGGAGAAGGAAATGGCTACCCACTCCAGTATTCTTGCCTGGAGAATTCCATGGACAGAGGATCCTGGCAGGCTACAATCCATGGGATCACAAAGAGTCAGACATGACTGAGCAACTAACACTTTCACGTTCATGCTTTCTATAGCCACTATTAGAAAATTTAATAACACAGTAATCAAACGTGCTAGCTAATAAACTCTTAAGTGCCATATACATACATTAACACATGTCAAAGAACTCAAAACCACTAAATACAGGAAAGTTAAAAACAATATTGAAAACCATTTTCATGTCTTTTATTTAGCATGAAGACTTTGGGATCCTAGAGTACGCATAGCAAACGCAGGTACAAGAATCACCTCTTAAGTGATTTGTTTTGCAGGTTTTCCTCACAACAGATCTGCTTCTTTGAAACAAGCCATACTCGGATCTTTCACAAGCTATTCTCTATTTCCAGGCCTCTTCCCTATCACATTCATTTCTGTTTCACAAATGCCACGAGGACTTATGACAATCCAGTCTTGGCAGTATAAACCAGAATCTTACCAGTTCGTAGTCACTTTCCCTAGCACTGCAGAAACTTTTTACTAAATAAGTCATTTTTCTATGAAACATTTACCTTCATCTTTTAATTGGTCAGCTTTTCCCATATCTTCAGGCACTGAGTTTGAGAGAGGCAGAATGTCATTCTGAAATTAAATAAAATACAATGTACTTCATTCATAGAGTCATCCCAGAGAACTATCAGTTAGAGTAATAATGACTTAACCATTATTTAGTACATCATCTATAATTTCATGTCATGAACTCTACCATCTAAATAACAGTGTTAACAAGAAATAGGGGGAAAGTCCCCTCACATACATTTATTAGAAAAATGAATATGTGGAATTTTTCCAGAAAAAAGTGAACAACTATGAATCAATTTGTTTTACTTGCTTTCACTATATCTAGAAATCCTACTTCATGAACAAAGAATGGAATCAATATACAAAGAATAGTAATAAAAATATGTTCAAGACATTGTTTAGTGAAAATTCAGAAACATAGTGCTAATATTCTAAGAGAAAACCTACTAAGTCAAATTCACAGGTACCAATAAAGCATTTATAATATGACCCTGTTATTTAAATATATGCAAAAATATTCATACATATGCTGGCTGAAAATCAAAGAATGGTAAGGTACACACAAAAAGTTAACAGTAGGAATATTTGGAAGTAAGATTTTTCAGTCTCTTCTTTATATCATTTCATATTGTTTAAACTTTTTAAAACAATGGTCATAAATTCCTCATAAGATAAATAACAGTATGAGATTCCTGCTTTTAGCACCTACTATCATCCTCAAACCTCTTTTGCAATAATAAAGTTCAAGCCAAAGTGCTTATGAAAACTAAATAAAAATTTAGAAATGTCCTGAGTGGTAATAGGAACACAATGTATTTTTCCATTTTTGAAAGAGTCTTTTCAAATTGTGTTGTTTTTAAACTTGACTCTGAAGTTCATAAATGTTTATAATTTTCAAAAAGGCATAATTTGGAGTCAATATACCTATGTATCATATTTAAAATACATTCACCATTACCTTTGTTTTGACTAAAATGGCAATAAACTTGATAGCTCTAACACTGGAAATATACTTTGTTAAATATACACAAATCTTCACAGGTACAAAATCACTATAAGGTATGTAAGTTGTTCTTATGGTTTTTAGTCTTTATCAATCAGTTTTTCTAAGCAAAGTATTAAAATAAAAAAGTACAGAATCAAATAGGAACATTAATAGGTAGAGATCACTGCTTAAAATTGACTGTTTCAGCTACTCAGGATGTAAGTGTAGTTCAAAGATGCATTGCTGCCCTGCAGTACTTGCTTTTGAGTTCCTTCTATTTCAGATCTCCTAACAAGCCTAGGCAGTTTATGTATGCAAAAGTGACTTTGGGGGGTCAAAAAATGGCATATTGAAAAATGGGTTATAGTCCATTCTGTCTTCTACATCCTTCTGAATGATTTTAATGAAATTGCCACAGTTTCACAACTTTGGAAATTAATTCTCATATTTATGAAAACATTTGAGCATTCCACAACGTGAGGACAAGTGTTATCTACTTTATATAGGAGAGAATCCACTTAGTATATAAACTTAATTGGGGAGGAAAGCAGTATCCTAAAAATAAACTGCCCAACATAACAACCAAGTACAATTGGAATGGCAGTGATTTCTGTAATTGTAACAGTCTTGCTGCTTCAAACCAGTTTTAGACTTTCTCTGCCATACCCTGCTAACAGACACCTACACAATAAGTCGTACCTGTTAATAGGACTGTGAAAGGACTGATACCACAAATAACCCCATGTAGATATACTATGGAGCCAGTTTTAAGAAACTATATATTTAAAATAGTAAGCAACAAATTTTTACAAGTAAATCCAATCAGAAATAGAAAAAAAAAAAAAAAGAAAAGAGCTCTATTCAAACAGTGTAAAAATCAATCTGAGTTTCCCGGGAAGAAAAATAGTTTTGATCTCTTCAGTACTAGTCAGTGATGACAGGAGCAAAAAGAGTGAGCAAATCCAAGCCCTGTCTCAAGCACAAGCCTCTTCTGCACGTTGGAGTAAAGGTCAGCCCTGCCGCTGCCATGCCCAGCCTCTGAAATAGGGCTCCCAGAGGAGGACGTGAGCCCGGACAGTGAAAGAACCACAGAAGCCAAAGAGAAGAACAGCTCCACGGAGGCATGCCACTAGCTCCTCACATCTTCTCAGACGACTGGAATTCATCTATTTGATGAATTAATGTGTAACTGTATTGTCCTTTTTCCAAGTATAAAAGGAGGGAGCAGCTTACTGCCAAATCACCATTTTCATTGCAACTCTAAGGACCTCTTCCCAGGGAATTCTAGAAAGAGTGTGTGTGGTATTCTCAGCAATGTCCCTGCCAGGCTGAAGATACCCTGCATGTTTCAGCTCCTCTCCTGAGTTCCTCAATCTGTACTGAAGCTTGAATACACAGTGAGAATACTAAAAAGAGATTCACGTGGCACCAAAATGTAATGAAAAATCACATGGGAGGTCCTGCTGGGGCCCTAAACTCACCAACCTTAAGATTTTTCAATCTTATCATCCATATTTCCTGAAAAGGTCAGAAACCAGACAGCATGTACACAGCCCCAGGGAGCAGATATCAGCATCCTTGGCTTTCAGTCTTGGTTTTGCACACTAACCACAGAACCTTTCCCTGTTTAAAGAGCCCCATTAATGGCCAAATTTGATAAAAATCTATCTCAAAATGATGATGCCTTTTTTACATAGTTTCTTCCTAAACATTAAGATTTTTATTTTTAATTTGTATGTCACATTTCAGGGGACCATTAATTCAGAAGTCAGAAATTTAAAAACACCCAAATACTATCAAAGACTTAAGAAGTTCAATTAAGATATATCATTAAGTATAAAAGAAGGTGAGAGGATGAGGAGAGTTACTAATATGAAAATCTAGTGCACAGTAAAAGTTACATTTTTAGGTCCCAAATCATATCCATGTGGACTATCTTATTTATACCCAGGAAGAAGTTAGTTACCTAAGCCTGGCCCCTCCAATATTAACAATCCAACGTAATCCTGTAGTCACACTTAGATAATCCCATACTAATGAGGAAAGGATGGGAGCTTACCTTACAGAAGGAATTTGTGAACATTTCTGCCAAAGGCTGTGAAACTGCTAGATGTGTGTCTTCTGCGCTGATTTTAAAAACTGTCTCCAAGCACTGAATTGCAACTTGAAATAAATTTTAATAGTGAAAAAAATTAGCAATCTAAAATAAGAAACTTTTTTTTTTTCTGGTAGAAATCTGCACTCTGCAATCTGTGGTAATTCAGCATTTTGATCATAGAACATAAGGAAAACTAAAGGGTTCAGCTGCACAGATTTCTGTTTATAGACCAGCTACTGAGGGAAGACAACTTGGCTTCTTTTTCTTCACTTTCAGAAACATGTTACCTAGAATATAATTTCTCAATATGTGTATTACATCATATTCTTTTTTAAGCAAGTCATTAACAACATATTCCCCATTACCAATATCTTGAACAAAACTTTAAAAAAACTATTTTTTTAAATGTGAAAAATAGAATTCTCAATCTGATTAAAAATAGTGAGAGAAATAGTCTCTGGCATTTAGGAACCACTAAATATTATCCTGATGTACTTACTTAGGTGAAGATAGTTTGGCTTTTAAAAACTCATTCAGGTATGCAAATTTACCAAGCACCTACTATGTGCAAGGTGCTCTTATAAGGTGGCAGAGATACAACAGTTAGCACAAAAATCCCAATCCACATGATGAAGCTTACCCTTAATAGAAGGAGGCAGACAAACACAATTGCTTGTTTTTACACCATTCTACTGAAGCATGATTGACATGTAAGAAAGTGCACATTTTAATGAGCTTGTCCCCTTTACTGGTGTGTTTGCGTGTGTTAAGAACACTTAACATAAGATCTACCCTCTTATCAACTTTTTAAAATTTATTTCTAATTAGAGGATAATTGGTTTATAATATTGTGTTGGTTTTTGACATACAACAACATCAATCAGCCAAAAGTATTCACATGTCCCATCCCTCTGGAACCTCCCTCCCAGCCCCGACCCCATCCCACCCCGCTATGTTGTCACAGAGCACCAGGCTGAGCTCCCTGTGTTACACAGCAACTTTCCACTAGCTGTCTATTTTACATATGGTAATATACATGTTTCAACGCTACTCTCTCAATGCGTTCCCCCCGCTCCTCCTCTGCTGTGTCCACAAGTCTGTTCACGTCTGTGTCTCTATTCCTGCCCTGCAAATAGAGTCATCAGTACCATTTTTCTAGCCTCCACATATATGCAACATTTGTTTTCCTCTTTCTGACTTACTTCACTCTGTATAACCAACCAGGTTCATCCATCTCACTAGAACTGACTCAAATTTGTTCCTTTTTATGGCTGACTCTCTTACCAAATCTGCTGAATAGATCTCCAGAGCTTATTTGTTTAGTATAGCTGAAACGTTGTACCCTTTGACCATTACTTCCCCATTTGCTCTTACCCCAGCACTGGCAACCACCACTGTGCTCTCTCTCTGTTCTTATGCATTTGACTGTTTTAGAGTCCACATTAAAGCAAGCACAGGTGCTTTAATAAGTCAGTTTGCTGCCAGAATGTTTAGTGTTCAACATTAACACATATTTAGAGAGACATATGTTTTAGTAAAAAAAATAAGCCACCACAGCCTTGGAACTCAGGACTCTCATTATCATTATTAATCCAGAAAATAAAAGTCTAATAACCTGGGTATAACAATTTATCTCACTTTTACCTCAAGATTCTCATTTATGAAACAGGGATTATTACATATGGTCCTCCTTTCAGGAATAAATCATAAAAATCTAGACAAATTTTGTATACAAGTTTGCTCGACTCTTACACCAAACAGTAAGAGTCTGATACTGATGATAAGGACAAGCAAAGAATTCTATTCAATGATACCACATCCCATCTATGAAGCACCTTATACTAAAGCTTCCATATGCCAAACACCTGCCATCAGCAGTTCTGATTCTTTTGACACATCTATTAGATGAAGGGGGAAAAGAACTCCACCTATTAGAAATTAAGATACAGACTAACTAGGATGCCCAGGATCACTGGACTTGATTCATCAGTTCAATTCAGCAAATATTTATTGAGCACCTATCATGTCTCAGGCCCTTTTTATATATCAGTGAACAGAAAAAACTCCTGACCTCTCGGGGCTGTCATTCCACTGGAAGATGGAGAAGAAGACTGTAAACAAACAATAATAAGAAGTAGAACAGGGCAGAAAGGATGGGAATGCAGAAGGCAGAGGAGGGAAGTGGGCTCCAGGTTTAATGGAGTGCTCAGCGAAGGCCTCATTCAGAAAAGAGGACCTGGAGATGGGGATATTACCATTATCTAGGGGAAGAACATGCTAGGCAGAGAAAACAGATGTAACAAAAGTCTTCATTTATTTATTTTGATAAGTCTTTGTTGAATTAGTTACAACATCGCTTCTGTTTTATGTTTTGGTTTTTGGGCCCCGAAGCATGTGGGAATCCCAGCTTCCAAACCAGGGATCCACCCTCCCCCTCTGCAGGGGAAGGTAAAGTGTTAACCACTGGACTGCCAGAGAAGTCCCTGCAAAAGTCTTTAGGAAAGAAGATTTGGTGCATTCAGAGTGAGAAAGCTAATCTGACTAAAGCCAAGTGAGAAAGAGAAGGAGTCTTTGAACTGGCATAGATCTGACATGGTCTGTTTTAAAGGATCACTGATGGCTGCATTAGGAAGAGTCAATGAAGGAGCAAATGTAGAAGCAGAGAGACTAGTTAGAGGCCATCACTGTAAATAAGTACTTAGTTCTATCCATAGTTAATATTGGTGGAGGTGCGAAAATGTCAAGATATATTTGGAAGGGACAGCCAACAGGATTTATTGAATAATTAGATGCAGAGCCTAAGAGAGGGAGAAGAGTTCACAATGATAAGAAAACTTTTAGCCTAAGCAACTGAAAAGATGGAATTAGGGAACTGAGTTAGGGAAGTTGTGAAATAGAACAGATTTTGGGTGGGAGGATCAGGAGTTCAGTTTTGGAAATATTCATCTTGAGATGCCTGTTAGACATACAAATGAAGATAGCTAGTAGGCAGCTCGATGTAGAAGTTCAGAATAAAAGTCTGGGCTGAGGGTATACATTTGACAGATATCAACATATAAAAAAAAGGATGGTTAAAGCCAAGAGGCTGAACTATAACACCAGCGAAGTGAGTGCAGATAATGAAGAGAAGATCAAGCACTGGGCCCTGGATACATCCAGGGATCAAACCCAGGTCTCCCACATTGCAGCCAGATTCTTTACCAGCTGAGCCACCAGGGAAGCCCAAGAATACTGGAATGGGTAGCCTCTTCCTTCTCCAGGGGATCTTCCCAACCCAGGATCGAACCAGGGTCTCCTGCATTGCAGGCAGATTCTTTACCAGCTGAGCTACCAGTATATTCCTAGTATATTCCAGGTCAGGGAAAAGAAGAGGAATCAGCAAAGGAGACAGAGAAAGAGCATACAATGAGATCGGAAGAAAACCAAGAAGAGTATGAGGTATCCTGGAAGCCAAGTGAATAAAGCATAACGGGGGAGGGAGAGGGAATGAGGGAGCCATCATCAATTTTACCAGGGACTGCTAACAAGCAAGATGAAGCCTGAAAACTGACCCTTTGAACTACATCCCACAGAAATCACTGACGACCTTGATGAGACCAGTATGAGTGGAGAGATGGAGGCAAAGGCCTATGTGAGGCGAGTTTAAGAAAGAAGAGGAGAGGAACTGCAGAAAGCAAGTATAGACAATCCTTTCAAAAAATGTTCCAGCAAAAGGGAGAGAAAAAAAAGTAGGCACTAGTTCAGTGGGGGAAAGGGTGGATAGTAGTACAGCAAGAGTAATCAGTTACTGGTTTTGATTTTTTAAGAAGGGAGAAAGTTTATATTCTGATGGAAATGATCTAGAAGAGATTGAAAATTTGCTCGTGTAAGTCAAGGAGGGTAAAATAACTACAATGAGAGCCTGGAGTAGGGGAGACAGGATGAGATCTAGTCTGCAGGTAGAGGGGTTTCATTTAGAACAGACAATGGATAGTTCACCTATGGTGTCCTGGGCTTCTATGACAGAAGTTCTGGGGATTGGGAGGTTCAAGATCAAGATGCCGAGAGAGTCAATGTCTGGTGAGGACCTGCTTCCTGGTTCACAGACAGCACCTTCTTCCTTTGCCCTTACATGGTGGAAAGAGTGAGGGAACTCTCTGGTGGCACTAACCCCAGTCACGAGGACCCCACTTAATACCATCACACTGGGCATTAGAAAGTGAAAGTGAAGTCACTCAGTTGTACCCGACTCGTTGTGACCCCGTGGACTGTAGCCTACCAGGCTCCTCTGTCCATGGGATTTTCCAGGCAGTAGTACTGGAGTGGATTGCCATTTCCTTCTCCAGGGGATCTTCCCATAGGTCTCAACATTTGAATTTTGGGAGGACACAAATATTTAGTCCACAGTATATGGTAATAGGCAGACAGAGTATGTGTGTACTGATGCTGGTGTCAGGTAGATGGAGCAGAGGGAGTCTATGGAATATTCTTATTACTTCAATTTCTTGATGGAGCAAGAAGCAAGGACATCAACAAAAAATCTGTACAAGGGAGAAGATTTGCGGTTTTGAAAAGGCATGAAAAAGTGTTAAAGTGGTCATCTAGGAGAGCACAAATGTGAATGCAGTTGGAACAGAGGGCAGCATTAAAGGTTCACTTGAGGCTTCTGGTCATGAATTCAAAGTAGGACTAGTCAGTAAGGCTGTGCATCATCCCATCTATACACAGTCACAGAGATAGGGGCATGGAATAGGTGGAGGGTCGGATTCAAACAAGTTTTGCAAGAAAGGGAGCCATATACACCAGCATGATTATAATGATCAACCATGGACTTTAAGCTGGGGGGAGTGAAGTAAGTCAGAAAGAGAAAAACAAATATCGTCTATTAACACACATATATGGAATCTAGAAAAATGTTACTGATGCATCTATTTGCAGGGCAGGAACAGAGACACAGATGCAGAGAATGGACTTGTGACCTGCAGCGGGGAAGGAGAAGGTGGAAACTGAGAGAGTAGCAGTGACGTACACACGCTGCTGCTGCTGCTGCTGCTAAGTCGCATCAGTCACGTCCGACCCTGTGCGACCCCAGAGACGGCAGCCCACCAGGTTCCCCCGTCCCTGGGATTCTCCAGGCGAGAACACTGGAGTAGGTTGCCATTTCCTTCTCCAATGCATGAAAGTGAAAAGTGAAAGTGAAGTCGCTTTACAATGTTGTGTTAATTTCTGCTGTACAGCAATGTGAATCAGCCATATACATATGTGTATATATATATATCCACTCTCTCGTGAGCCTCCCTCCCACCCCCCGCCATCCCACCCATCTAGGTCATCACAGAGCACAAAGCAACTATATTCCAATAAAAAAAGAAAGCAAAAAAAGAGAAGAAGAAGAGGGGTGTGGAAAGATAAAGGATCAACAGCTTGGAGGTATTGGTAGGGTCAAAGAACTGATGGAGTATGAATTCTGTAAGGAGTGAGTTGGAAAAACAAGCAGCAGAAATGAAATGTTTAAGACAGAGTTTATGGAGAATAACAACAACAAGGCCTAGGGAAGAGTTTCTCAACCTTGGCAACTGATATTTTGGACTAGACAGCTCTTTATTGTTGGGGTCCATCTTGAGCATCTGTGGTATCTTTATTTGTGACCTCTACCAACTAGATGTCAATAGTACCAGCCCCATTCCCACCATAACAATCAAAATATCTCTAGATACTACAAAATCAAGCCAAGCTCTCTAGATACTACAAAATCACCCCAAACTGAGAACCACTGGTCTAGGTTACGACCAAGCAAGAGAGTGGTGAGATCGCTGGAGCAGTGAAAGTCAAGGAACTTAGTGGGAGAGAACTGGAAGCATTATGAATGAATGCATTACAATCGTCAAGAATGAAGACAGGATAGTGTTAGAGAGATAGTGAACAGGAGCCACGATAGGGAAAACATGAAGCAGATGTCAGCTGATGACAATTAAGAGGAGTGGGCGACACAAATCAGATGACAAGGTTCAAAGCTGATGATAATACACTAGCTTCCCCGTAGTGGTAAAGGTAGTGTGAGAACTCAGGCTCCTCTCCGAGGGCTTTTTTAAATGTCTAGAAGGTGGGCAGATATTACCACGTGATTTTATGTTCAATTAAATTAGACTCACTGAGTCAAAAATAGGGGGTCGGTCAAAAACAATTGGCACCATTTCTGACTGCCATATATAACACACAGCTGAAGACACATATTTTCGGCTGACTACTATCCTCAACATAGGACACAACATCTTGGTTTTAAAAAAACTCTTTTTTTTTAAAATTTTCTTTCAGGCCCTTAAAAGTATTATACTGCCTTTGATGACAAAACAAACATCTTTAATTAAATGATTCCATTATCTGTTTGCTACAGAGTAACTATAAACAACATTTTCCTTAGATAACCAGTCGCCTTTATCTTCACATGGTCTAACAACCAAGGAGGACAAAAAGACCTTAATGGACTGATTGCAATCTCCAACTGCGAATCACAAGCTCCTCTCACTGCCACCTGGAAAGATTATCTCACCAGATTGCAAGCAGATTTAGAGCAAATGCTCAATTTGCATCCCCACTTCCTAAAGCATATTCACAGGGGGAAGTACTTGTTGAAATTAATAGATGTGTCCCCCTTTATAGGAGAAACAGCTCAAGATGGAAAATTCAAATTGTACTGTTATCTATTAAATTCTCCCCAATGCACTATCTTATTGAAATAATTAAGTCTTTAGGCCACAAGGAAGCTGGCTCACTGAACCTCCACGAGCCCATCTGCAAAATTCTATCTTCTTACGGTTATACTGAATTTAAATTTTCTAATGCATAAGCATGAAGCAGAAAAGATGGTGTCAAGGAAACATGTGATGCTATCATCCAAGTCCTGCTCAACTTTACAGATTACCAAATCTAATATTTAAAGCTAACATAAAACAAGGGTGATATCCTCTTATTTCAAGTCCCCCAGTAGGAAGTTATTAGAGATTAATAGTTATTAGACTTTTGCATAGTGCTTTAATAATGACTAAGGTGTTTTCAGACATTGATTCTAAACTGGATGCTTTTCTATTAAAAGAGAGGATCTTCAGAGTAAGAACCAGGATTTAAATCTCAGCTTTGTCACATATTAGCTGTGTTAGATTACTTAATCTATCAGGTTTCACTTACTTCTCTGTTGAATGGGGATATAACTAACTTAACAGTTACCATGGAGAAAAATTTCCCTATAATATGAATAGCATAGTTCTGATACATAATAGTTGTTCAATAAACAAACAAAAGTCCTCTTATCTTGTTAACTGGAAAAAAAAAAAAAAAGCCTCAGAGGATGAAAACATTACAACCTTACCATAAGGTCTCTCTTCTTGAAAAATCAACAAGATATTCTGATTTTGAAACAACAGATCATAAAGTCAAACTTATAGATATTTTAGTCTTTATAATCATAACACAAATGAACAGGGAGAACAGGTGCCTACCTTCCAAACTTTCTTGCTCATCTGAGGTATAAGCATCCATCTGACTTTGTTCCCGTAAGAAACGAATAACTGCATAAACGAGGTGCTTGATGGATGACATGTTCAAAGCTTAAACTTTTCCTTGAAAAGAAAAAGGAAAACACTGAATTAAGTAATTTTAAAGAAGCAGTGAAGAAGATTATAAATCACAAAGGTCATAAATTACATTAAAGGTAAAAAGCAAAAACAAAAGTCTGAATTACTTTCACTCTTTTCTTTTAAAGTCAAGAGAGCACAAAATATTGATATGGTAACGTATGACATTTTCATTTACACCTAGGAATATCAGGTTATGTTAAAACTTGCAAAAGTAAATTTTTTCTCAAAACATGTACAACATAAGCTTAGATTCTCACTGAACAGCTCACTATATCTTAATAGTTTCTATGATAGGTATCCAGATAGGGGTACAGATACAGAAATCCCCAAAAGGCTTTAGTACTATTTTGAGGGAGATTTCATACTGCTGACTCAGAAGCTGATCCACGCAGGGCATCTTCCTTTATTTCATGAAATTTTTTTCAAATGTATGCATAATTTACAGTCGTAGGTGGAGACAGTTACCTGATGAGGAAATTTATTAGTGAAAGGTTGTTCAACCATTGAGGGTCATTTTTAATAAAAATGCCATTTCTATTCAATCAACAGACATGTCAGATAATCATTGCCCAAGTCGATGGATACTACAAGCCGACCAATGCTCTCTGCAGTAGCTGTGCTCTCGTGGACAGACTGGAAGCTCCGGGTCATGTTCATTCACATGGAATACTATCGCATCCAAACAGTGGCGCAGGGCCAGACGGCATTAATGGCTTATTTCCACTAAATCGCATCATCCATCTGCTCACCAGGTTCCCTTATTCAAAGCCAGGGTGTGGTACCCACCGCGAGGACGTTTACTGCTCGGTGCTTATATTAAAAGAGAGCCCAGCCTATAGGCCAAGGGGCTGCAAGTCCTAAATAAGGACCCAAGGCAGAAGGGTGCAAAAAGAATGGGGAGGGGGAGAGGGGACGCGAGGCAAAAATGAAGTCCAACCTCCTCCAGGCTTCTCCCCATTCCTCTCCCCGGAGCACATCGACCTCCTTTCTCCCTCCCTTCGTTACCCAGGCCTCGCCTTAGCCTCAACAGCGTTTGCTGCGGGTGAGCCGTGCAGGCCCGGACTGGGGCGGCGGGAGACGCACCCTTCCCCAGACAGAAGCCCCTTACCAGGGAAGAGGATGCGAAACGGTGGCAGCGGCCCGAGAGCGTCCGTAAGTGTGTCCACTTGCCCCCTGGTTCTCCGGGCTTCAGCCTGGCTTGGGAGCGCAGCACCGCAGCCAGAGGTGGCCCAAACTTCCCCGGCTCCCAGACCGCCGCCGCCCCTCAGCCCACTCCTCGCTGCGCTTGGCTCCGGGCCGCCGTCTCGCCAGAACCGCCCCCGGGGCGGTGCGAGACGCATGGGGCGGGGCCGAGGCGGGGCCGGGGCGGGGCTGAAGTGGGCGCCAGCGTGGGGCTGCCGCACGTGGGAGGGTTCAGGCCCAGCTGGCCGCCGCCGCCACGGTTGCCTCCTGCGCTAGGCCACCGCACCGCTTCCCGGCGCCCCGCCACCCCCACCCCCAGACCGGAGGACAACGCGCCCGCAGCCCGTCGCCTCCCGGCTCTCCCATGATCGTCCAGTGCCTTTTGGCTGTGCGAGGCCTCCACAGGTACCCCCCGTGCGCGGGTTAACCTTGACCGTGGGCGGGGGTCTTCCGCCTGGTCAGTGCCAGGCGCCCCGGGCCCAGCCTTTCCCAACAGCACCCCTACGACGCTCATGGAACCTTCCCTTCCCACCGCCCTCTTGGTCTACCCCAAGGGACACCTGGCGCGGGAACGTGGGGCCACCTTTCCTTCCTCTGCTCCCTCGGGAGGGCATCCATTCCCTTTGTTTGGGACTGCCTCGACTGCAAGCAGTCAGATTGGTCAGAGGCCCGGCCCGAAGGAGTGCAGAAAGATGATGGGGATAAAATCGTTGGACTTTCGCCCCCATCCGGAACTGCAGACCTGTCGTTAAAAGTGAGGGCAGCTGTAGACTCAGATAACAATTCTCATTTACTCCTCGTGTGCATCGTTGGCACACAGATCGTTTAACATCCACGCAAAATGGAATCGCTATGATTTTGCTGCTTATTTCTGTCCATGCTTTCTAATTTTCTTTTCATTTACTTCTTCCGTATAAAACATTCTGCTTCTTGCCGGGGCTAATTGACATGGCCCAAAATGGAGGAAAAGATTGCTTGGACACGGTTAGGGGCAGCTTCAGCGCTGTTTTGGATAGATTACTTAGCGCCTAACCACACCCCTCTGCAATAGACTAGTAGCAAGATGGTGAGTGAGAGAATGAAATTCTTTTCCCCGCTGCGACGGATGGAGTGGTTTTCAGAAACAATGCGACTATCACCCGCATTCCCAAATCTAGCTTTCAACTGAAAATCCGAATGAAGAACCAACAAAAAAAGGAAGATCCTTATAAAACCACTTTAGAACATAGCAATCAGCATGTAAGCTTTTTAACAGTTTCCTGCTGTACGTTGCCACTCATCTTATGCTGATCAGTCTTTATAGTTTTGGTGCATTGGGAACCTTAAACTAATCATAAAGAGTTCATGTGATGATTTTGGCTGTATTTCAAGCTGTCCTTTTAGTCTGCAGGCTGTAGGTGGAAGAGCTGTCAAATGAAGCTATACCAGCAAATGAGGAAATGTAACACAGGTGTAAGAAGAAAGAATAAATTTCATATAAGACAGTAATTCTCAAACTTTTTAGTCTGAGGATCTCTTTACCGCTCAAAAATTACTGAGGACCTAAGAACTTCTGTTTATATGGGTTATATCTTTCCATATTTACTGTATTAGAAATGAAACCAGGGAGATTTAAAAGTATTAGTTCTTTTTAAACAGTATTACATTTGTTACATGCCTAAGATTTTTAATGAAAAATGACTATTTTCCAAAATGTTTCCTAAAAAAATCACTGAGAAGGGTGACATTGTGGATTTTTTTTCTTGGATTTGTGTGTGTGTGTGTGGTAAAAGATAAATAAAATTTACCATTATAATCATCTTTAAGTGCATAATTCAGTGGCATTAAGTGCATTCACATTGTTACCTAACTATCGCCACTATTCATCTCCAGAGCGTTTTTATTATTCCAAACTGAAACTCTGCATGGGGATTAAACAATAACTTTTCATTATCCCCTCTTCTATTCTCTGGTAATCACTATTCTCTCTCTGTCTTTGAATGTGACTATATTAGGTTCTTCATACTAGTGGAATCTTAGAATATGTGTTCTTCTGTGACTGGCTTATTTCACTCAGCAGTGTGTCTTTAAACTTCATCCATGTGGTAGCATGTGTCAGAATATCCTTCCTTTTTAAGGCAGAATATTATTCTGTAGTACGGATATACCACATTTGTCCAGTTGTCCATCCATGGACATTGGGTTGTTTCTACTTTTCGGCTATTTTGAATAATGCTGCGGTGATCATTGGTGTGCACATATCTGTTTCAGTGTGTACTGTCGGTTCTCCAGGATATGTGCCTAGAAGGGGGATTACTGAATCAGATGGTAATTTTATGTTTAATTTTTGAGGAACCAGCATACTATTTTCCACAGCAGCTATACCATTTTACACTCCTTTGGCAAAGCATAAGAGTTCTAGTTTTTTCGCATCTTCATCAACACTTATTTTCTGTTTTGCTTTTTTTTTTAAAAAAAGAGAACCATCCAAGGAGTGGCACTGTTTTGTACTTTTGCAAAACAAAGGTATGACTTAATAGAAGATGGCTGGATTCTTATATCTGCTTCTTTCCACATTTTTTCTGTTGTACTGGTTTTTTCGGTTTAAGAAAATTGAGAAAATCCCACCCATCATGTGTAGTTGTAAAAAGAGAAGTATTTTAATAGACTTTTTTAGATAATCATGGATATTCTTTGATATCACATCAGAGTTTGACAAGTGGTAGTTTTTGAAGGATGGTTGCAATGTGAAATATGAAACGATCAATGTACTTTTTTTATTGTTACATTAAAATCCATGGATCTGTCTTACAATTTGAATGAATCTTTAACCTATGCATGATTTTGTAATATCAGACACTTACCATTTGGAAAATTGTGGCTCACTGTGTTACACATATCTTTCTAATGTTCTAAGGTGCCTAAAGTTCTATCTACCTTTGCTTTTTGCCATCAGTGCAGATGTCAACCAGGTGAAAATGCAGAGAATGTCTTAGTATTTTTATGAAATTCTTTCAACCTCATGTACTCCTTAAAATGGTCTCAAGAACTACTGCTCATATGCTCATCCAGGAATGCAGACCACATTTTGAGACCACTGATAGGTGTTATGCAGATTCTTTGTTTATGCGTGGAAGGAAATAAACATTAAAAACCATACAGTTGTTACTTTTTTAGGAGCTAGGAATCTGCCATGAATATATCAACTTTTTTGTTACTCAAGGGCATATATTGCAGTTAATCAGTGTACTCTACAATGATCCAGTAGTCATCAACCCCATGCTCTTAAGAGTGACTTAATAACAGAAGCTCTATTTCAAAACCTGTATATTCCTTAAAGAGTAAGTACTTGACCACATGGAAGGCCGTCTGTGTACTCCTAATCATTTTCCTGTTCCTTCTGACACTTGGGAATTCATTTTAGTGTAACATGAGTAACTAAGTAACTGGCTTATGATATTTTTTGGGTTTTCCCAAAGGCAGAGTTACTATAGACCCCTTCCCGAAGCCAGCGTGGCAGCCAGGATCATTGATTGGGGTATTTAGCCAATTTCTTGGGAATAAGTACACTGGGAATCTGGAGATTGAATTGTAGTTGCTGTTCATCTAACCTTGTGACCTTAATTAAATCACCCAATTTCTCGGATTTCTCTTGAATTTCTTATTTTGTAAAATGAAAAGGAGTAGGTTAAATGATGTCTGAGATTTCTTGTTGTCAGCTGTTGTTGTCATTGCAGTTAAACCAGGAGAATTTCCCCTCATGGAGGCCAGATTGCAGACACAGCATGTGAGCCACGCAAAATCTGATGTATATTAAAAAGTAAGGGATAGTTGGGATGGTCAGAGAAATGAGAGAAATGATTCAACAATGCTTAGTCCAAATCATAGCTATGATAGCACTAATTTCATCTTTCTGTTAAACAAAGAACCTTGGTTTGTAAAATTATGGTAGCAATACATATTCCCTGTAGTAGTTGCTGTTCAGTCACTAAGTCATATCTGGCTCTTTGTAGCACACCAGGCTCCCCTGTCCTTCGCCATCTCCTGGAGTTTGCTTAAATTCAGGTCTGTTGAGTCGGTGATGCTATCTAACCTAACCATCTATTGATAAGCAAAAGAAAATATACACAATTCACCTATCCAGAAGAGCCAGTCATTAATAGCTTCTAAAATATTTTTTGTAAAGAGACATATTTTTGCAAATATAGGACTTATTCTGTAATCTTTCTGTAATATAAACATCATTCTATAATACAAATACCTATAATGTAGTTCATTTGTGTGAGGTTTGGTAATCCAATAAACCCTATTTTTTGGACATATCAACTATTTCCAACTTTCTACTATGAGTAAAAGTGCTAAGATCAACATTCTAGCTATCAGATTTTTAAGTCCTTAATTATTTCCATAGCAAGAGTTCTTAATGATGGAACTTGAACATCAAACGGTATGCATATCCTTCAGACTTTTGTTGCTTGCTACATATTCTACTCCAAAATATTTCTACCAAAGTATGCTTTTATCAGCAGACTGTGCAATGTTAGTTTCCTACATATTTACTAACACTGAGCATTTTAGTATTTTTTATCCTTACCAGTTTGATAAGTGGAAACTTATTATAAAAGTTGTTTGCTTTCTGATGTGAGAATTTATTCATATGGGAAATCTTAGAAAGTCAAACAAATTAAATTACAGCCATCCATAACTTAAACAATATTTATGTATCTGACTATAATTAAATAAAATTGAGGTTCTCCCCCCAAATCCAGTATATATATGCCCCAAATTTTTAGAGCAATGGTGCTAGAAAAAGAAAAATTGACTAATGAAAGGTTAGTAGTTAACAATTCTCGAAGGCTAGACTGAAATTATTTATAAAAATGGATTTTTAAAAGTTGAAAGATTTATTTTGATCTTTGTTGTTTTTGTTCTGTCACCTCTTTGATTAAGACAAAGCACAGAACTTCCCTGGAGAAGGAAATGGCAACCCACTCCAGTATTCCTGCCTGGAGAATCTCATGGACAGAGGAGCCTGGCAGGCTACAGTCCATGAGAAAGACCTCCAAGGAAGCGCTTGGCGCCCAGGCCTGGAAGCCGCGTGCACAGCACGCGGGGAAGCGAGGCTCCTTGGGCGAAGAAGAAGCAGCCCACCAGCGTGGGTGCGCAGTGTCGGACATGACTGAGCAACTAACACACGACACACAGAACTTCCATAAGGAGAAGCACCTAGATTAAAATCTGAAGAACCAAGGAAATTGATGTTTATTGAGTGCATATTGTACAATATATCCATAAGCCTCTACATTAGGAATGCCTATGGCCAGGCAGTCTAGACTAGATTATACAGGCTATAGTAATCTGGAGCCAGTTTGCTTCAATTTGTATGCTGGCTCTGCCACTCACTAGCAATGTGATCTCAGGCAAAGTTGCTTAACTTCTCTGTGTTTATTTCCTCATCTCTTAATTGGGAATTGATTGGCTGGTTTCTTCACTCACCAAATATTTACTGAGCATCTAATGTGTGCCAGATAGGATTCCAGTCTAAGGATACAACAATGAACACAGCAGCCAAAATACCTTGTGTTCATGGAGCTTACCTTTGCAGAAGAGATTACTAAGGAAAATATATAGAGTGTGTTAGATGGGGAATTGTGCCAAGAACAAGAGTCGGGACTTCCCTGGTGGTCCATTGGTTGGGAGTGTGCCTGCCAATGCAGGGGACATGGGTTCGATCGCTGGCCCGGAAAGAGCCCACGTGCCGTGGAGCAACGAAGCCCGTCTGCCACAACTGCTGAGCCCACGCTCTAGAGCCTGTGCTCCACAAGAGAAGCCAGAAGCCACTGCAGTGAGAAGCCTGCACCCTGCAACAAAGAGTAGCCTTTGCTGGCCACAACCAGAGAAAGCCCACGTGCAGCAATGAATGAATAAATAAACAGATAATTTTTTTTTTAAGAGCAAGAGTAAAGCCAGAAACAGGGCACCCCAAAATTACAGAGATGACTGAAAAGGGCTCACTGAGAAGGTGATTCTGTGCCTCAAAGACTATGTTTGAAAAAGTAAAGAGGCCATTGTGCCTAGGATGGAATACATTTCAGATAGGAGGGTGGGGGATGAGACGAGAGGGGGAAATTGTCCTCACCTGGACTAGAAGGCCTAGTTCTCCCTTCTGCTGACAGTCTCCTTTCCTACTCACACAGAACAGTTCACTCCCAACACTTCTGGTCGCGATGTGTGTGGAGGTGTTTTACCACAGCAAGCAATTCTCTCATACCAACTAGGTATCCAGGAATTTAACTCAGTTCTGCCCCTTTCTACCTGGAGATGGCATCAGATTCCACAACTCAAGGACTTGGTTCCACAAGACTGCTCCCACCCTCCTCAGAAGGTAGTTGCACGCCCATGTTGTCACCTCTGCTTCTGACCCATGGGCTGTAAATCTGAGCTTCCCGCAACCTTCTCCTTGGGTTTTATTAATTCGCTAGAGCATTTCACAGAATTTGGGAAAACACATTTACCACTTTATGAAAGGATATTTTCAGGATACAGATGAGACCAGAGAAGGAGATGCATAGAGCAAGCTCTCCCAAGCACAAGAGGTTCCGTCCCCTTGGAGTTGGGGTGTGTTCCCCTCCCATTGTGGGTGTGTTCACTCGTGGAAGCTCTCCGAAGGGGTTTTACGGCATCTTCGTCAGGTAGGCATGATCAATCACTAACTCCGTTTTTCAGTCCTTCTCCCTTCTTAAGAGAATGGGGGCTGGAGCTGAAAATGCCAAGCTTTAAATCATGGCTTGGTCTTTCTAGGATCGTCCCAGAGCCCACCCAGAGTCCCTTCATCAGAACAAAAGACTCCAGGGCTTCAGGAGCCTTGTATCAGGAACCAGGGTCGGAGATGGACTATTAGAACAAAAGAAGCTCTTACCAGCTTAGGGATTTACAAGTGTTTTAGGAGCTCTGTGTCAGGAACCAGGGCCAGAGAACAATATGCATCTATTTTCTGTTAACTCACATCACCTTTTCAGATTGAGAGATAATACACGTAGAGCGCTTTGAGCATTGTCCCGCTAAATTCATTACTATGGCCCCAATAATGCATATAACAAATCTCAGTGGAGTACAAGGATAAATGTTTCTTTTTCTGACATATCTATATGTTTGTTGGGCAGTTTTTCTGGCCCTGACTGGGCTCATTCTGCACCTCGAGTTAGCCATGGGTTGTGTAGGCAGTTCTGCTGATCTTGGGCAAGATCTCTAACATGTTTGGGGATCTAGGGTGGCCAAAGCTGAGGCCACTTGGCTCTCTGCCACATTATCTGTCATCCTCCAGGAGGCTAACTGGCTTGCTCTCATGTCAGGGCAGGCTTCCATGAGCACCAGTTCAGTTCAGTTCAGTTACTCAGTCATGTCCAACTCTTTGCAACCCCATGAACCGCAGCACACCAGGCCTCCCTGTCCACCAACTCCCAGAGTCCACCCAAACCCGTGTCCATCAAGTTGGTGATGCCATCCAACCATCTCATCCTCTGTCATCCCCTTCTCCTCCTGCCCTCAATCTTTCCCAGCATCAGGTTCCTTTCCAATGAGTCAGGTCTTTGCATCAGGTGGCCAAAGTATTGGAGTTTCAGCTTCAACATCAGTCCTTCCAATGAACATCCAGGTCTGATCTGCTTTAGGATGGACTGGTTGGATCTCCTTGCAGTTCAAGGGACTCTCAAGAGTCTTCTCCAATACCACAGTTCAAAAGCATCAATTCTTTGGGGCTCAGCTTTCTTCACAGTCCAACTCTCACATCCATACATGACCAATGGAAAAACCATAGCCTTGACTAGATGGACCTTTATTGATAAAGTAATGTCTCTGCTTTTTAATGTGCTGTCTAGGTTGGTCATAACTTTCCTTCCGAGAAGTAAACATCTTTTAATTTCATGGCTGCAATCACCATCTGCAGTGATTTTGGAGCCCCAAAAAATATAGTCAACCACTTTTTCCACTGTTTCCCCATCTATTTCCCATGAAGTAATGGAACTGGATGCCATGATCTTTGTTTTCTGAATGTTGAGCTTTAAGCCAACTTTTTCACTCTCGTCTTTCACTTTCATCAAGAGGCTCTTTAGTTCTTCTTCACTTTCTGCCATAAGGGTGGTGTCATCTGCATATTTGAGGTTATTGATATTTCTCCCAGCAATCTTGATTCCAGATTGTGCTTCCTCCAGCCCAGCGTTTCTCATGATGTACTCTACATATAAGTTAAATAAGTAGGGTGACAATATACAGCCTTGACGTACTCCTTTTCCTAATTGGAACCAGTCTGTTGTTCCATGTCCAGTTCTAACTATTGCTTCCTGACTTGCATACAGTTTCTCAAGAGGCAGGTCAGGTGGTCTGGTATTCTCATCTCTTTCAGAATTTTCTATAGTTTATTGTGATCCACACAGTCAAAGGCTTTGAACACCTCCTGAGTCCTAGGGTTAGAACTGGAATTCTCTCAGCTGCCACAGTTTACTGGACTGTCAAAAGCAAGTCATAAGGCCATCTCAGATTCAAGAAATGGGAAGATCGATCCTGACTTTTGATGGGAGGGAACAGCAGATTCAAATTATAGGAAGGCATAAATATGTAGAGGGATGGGGCCGTTTTAGCAATTAGTCTACCACACTGGCACACAAAAGCCCAATAAATATTAGGTATTATTTTTATTTTGTGAATTGCCTAGTTGTGTTTTGGGGGTTTTTAATTGAGATTATTAATTTGTAAGAGCCCTTCTAGATGCTGCGGTTTTTTTGTCTTTAAATTTTGGGGTGGACTGTTACTGCTTTTTGCTTTTTTGCCCTATAGAAGTTTACATTTCTACTGTAATAAGACATATCAGTCTTTTTTCCTTTATGACTTCCGCCTTGGTCTCAAGCCTAGAAAGCCCTGTCCTGCTCCAAGACTGTAAGTTTTTTAGATCACCTACATTTCTTATAGTACTCTTATGTTTTATTTTGCACAGTTAAACCCTTTCTGTGTCATGAAGACTGACTTTTTTTTTTTTGGAAAGACTTTTTCTAATTATTAAGTGAACCAAAAAGGAAATCAACACAAAAACTATAGTAAGTATAAGAGAAAGGCCAGCTTACTAAATATGAGTTTCTGATTTACCATAGCTTACTTTCAAAGACGCTGTCCTTTTCCACCTACTCTGAGATTTTCTATACATCCTGCTTAGCATTCAAAAGGATAGTCTCGTATTTCTCACTGCACATAGCTGGTATCTTTGATACCTAATCTTATTTGTCATGAAGACCAAGAGAAAATTCTTTTTCTGCCTCACATTGTAGGCAGAGCTATGGGGACTGAAATAGTCACAGCTTCCAGGTAACACCTGCTTGCCACAATGGATGACATATATACTATAAAGCTACATTGTCAGATCTTATCATTCTAACACTGAAAATTATACATTTATACAGCATTCAGATTCTAATAGGAATTTTCTGCCAAGGCACGACATAAAGAAACTCAACTATTTAAGTAAAAGAGAAGATGAATGATATTAAATTCCAGCTACAAATTGGACAGCTTTTTTGGAGGTCTCATATTCAGTCATTTTTTCATTTTACAAATATTTATTGAGTATCTGTTATGTTATTATTTAACCTCAATGCCACCTTATCCTAAACTGTATTTACAACATTCCTATAAATCCTCTCTTTGGCTATTGTCCTCTGTCTCAGTGAATGTCACCGGTTACCCAAATCAAAAGACTTGTTCCTTGCCTTTTTCTCTCTAACTTTCCTATCAACTCCCAAGTCTTCAAATTCTTTCTCTTCTTCATTTGAGCTGTCACTGCTATAATCCAAATCTTCATCGTCAGTCTTAGCCACAGTTTTTGCTTCCTACTTACATACTTTCCTTATGAAAACCAAGATCTTTGTGAAATGCAAATGTGGTGCATCACGTTCTTAAAAATCTTCTTTGATTGGCATGAATCTTAGGATAAAATCAAAACTCATTCATATGGTTTATAAAGCCCTATACAGTCTGACCATGACTTAGCTCTCCTGGCTTCTCTTACTCAGTGTTTTAGCCAGAGAATTCATGGTGTTCCCAGAATAGTTGCTTAAAAAAATATGTTTAGTGAATGGGTGGATGAAAATATGTCATCAGTGATAATGACTTAAAATTCAGCATTCATTCCTGATATCTAAGGAATATAGGCCTAGACTTGGCATTTTTATATTGACAATGACAGTTATAACTTTCACTAGAAAGTAAATATTTCAAACTCTTTATGAAATAGCTCATTGTGAATTTCTTTATGCAAAACAAAAAAAGTTGCCAGGGGAAATTTCTATTATCTAGTTGTGTAATAAAAAATTACAGTGTAGAGTAATACGCAGCAGGAAGCTAACCTGACCAACAGACTCAGGAATTTTGAGTGTATACCAGTTGACTATGAGGCAGAAAAGAAGCTACGCATTAAAAGAGATGATCTTTGTCATATTCCCTTGTCACCACAGGGGCCATTCAAATCGTGACTTTGTGCCTTACAAACCCAGCTGGTGAATCTGTACAGTAATAGTCTAATTAATGAATACTATATATATTAATACGGGCTTTCCAGGTGGCTCAGTGGTAAAGAATCTGCCTGCCAGTGCAGGAGATGCGGGAGAAACAGCTTTGGCCCCTGGGCTGGGAAGGTTCCCTGGAGGAAGAAATGGCAACCCACTCCAGTATTCTTTCCTGGAAAATCCCATGAATGGAGGAGCCTGGTGGGCTATAGTTCATAGGGTCACAAAGAGTCAGACGCCGCTGAGCAACTGAGCACGCAATATATGTTAATATACATTAATATAGTAATAGCAAAGCTTATTCTACATATGTCAACCTGGATATGGAAGAAGTTGAAGACAGTGCCAGGCTCTGAAGTACTGGCTCAGAAGCAACCCACCTGAGAAGGAACAGAAAGTGAACTTCTCGTGAGTGGGTCTGGACCAGCCCAGGGCAGGGAAGCCAGACTCTCTGGACTTGTATGACCTGGGAGCTGCTTGGCCCTGGGGAAACTCATGACATTAAGCAGAGCATAATCCAGAGAAAAGCCAAAATACTTACTTGTTGTTCAGACCAAGAAGGTAGTAACATGCAGCTTGCCCTAGCTGGTGGAAGAAGTACCCAGAAGAATGCAGAGAAGACATGGTGTGGATCCGTATCCCGGAACCCACCTCATTCCTGCCTTACTGGATCTAGACCCCGTGCGCTCAGGGCTGTGCTCCTATAACTGCACAGACGTAGCCGAAGGGAAGTGAGAACAGAACACACCTTCTTGGAATGGCAAAAAGGACCCAAGGCTGCTCAGTAAGGGGTTTAGCAGCTCATCAAAAATGTTTTTAATGACATTGAAAAATTATAAAGTTACAGAAGAGATACATAGTAGCATGTGGTCGATTGAAACCTATGTATAACTTTCAAACCTTCATTCTCTCATGCCACAAATATTAACTGAATGCAGTTACTTTGTGCCAGGGACTGTGCTACATACCAAGAGGAATGTAGATGTAACAAACTTAGATCCGATTTGCAAAGGACTTAGATTGTATTTGCTTGTTGAAATTTACTCTGTACCCCTCTCTTTATCATATTTATTTCATGATCGCTTGCCTAAAGATTAATAAAGGGAAAAGAATATTAGGCAAAAAAAATTAAACATTAGGGTCAGTCTAGTTCTTCTAACTGGGTTCAGAATTGTAATGTGAGCTTTCTGGCAATAAAGGCAAAGGGAAAACATACCATTAAAAATGATCAGGAACAGAGTTTTTCCTGGTACTGTTTGTGAGATACAATTTTCATGTGGTGAAATGTGCATGATATAGGGAAAATTGTGTAAATGCAGTGAATACTACATAGTATAGTGTATGTATTATGTGTATGTATAAGTAGATTTTTATGGGCTATTTCTTATTCTGATCTTTCTTAAAAGGCCAAGTTATGATCAACCTAGACAGCATATTAAAAAGCAGAGACATTACTTTGCCAACAAAGGTCTGTCTAGTCAAAGCTATGGTTTTTCCAGTAGTCATCCATGGATGTGAGAGTTGGACTACAGAGAAAGCTGAGCACCGAAGAACTGATGCTTTTGAACTGTGGTGTTGGAGAAGACTCTTGAGAGTCCCTTGGACAGCAAGGAGATCCTACCAGTCCATCCTAAAGGAAATCAGTCCTGAATATTCATTGGAAGGACTGATGCTGAAGCTGAAACTCCAATACTTTGGCCACCTGATTTGAAGAACTGTCTCATTTGAAGAGACCCTGATGCTGGGAAAGATTGAAGACGAGAGGAGAAGGGGACGACAAAGGATGGGATGGTCAGATGGCATCACGGACTCAATGGACATGAGCTTGAGTAAACTCCAGGAGTCGGTGATGGACAGGGAGGCCTGGCATGCTGCAGTCAATGGGGTCGCAAAGAGTCAGACACAGTTGAGGGACTGAACTGAACTGAACTGAACTGTAAAGGTCAAGGCAATACAGGCTAGTCAGGGTGATAAGGCACGTACATAAATAATTAGAATCCAAGATAGCAGGTGATAAGTGCCCTGGAGAGTAATAGAGAAGTTGATACGGGAGTTCAAGGGAAGGTGAGATTTCTTCCAGGATAAAAGAAAGTGGCAAAGTCATAATTGGTCCTTAAAGGTAGGATCTGGACATAGGAGGACTGGGAGAGGGAGTTCCCTTCCCCTAAGACTATTTGCCAGAATTTAGGAACAGACACATTGAAGTAAGTTGAATATCCAAGGCAAACATGCTAAAAACTAATGAAATGACTCCAAGAAAAAGAATGTTGCTACACCTTAAACTTATACTGTGTTATATGGGAATTATAGCTCAGTAAAGCTGGAAAAAGAACAAAGTTCAGTGTGTAGAGATTTACACCCCTCAAAAAAAAAAAAAAATGGAAAAGAGAATGTGCAAACAGCATGGCTTTGGAGGTGGTCAGCATGGATGGCGTGACCATCCAGGCCATGGTTTTAGATGCTTGTATAATCTCACAAAGCCTCAGTTTCTTCAGTCCTGAAATAAAGATAACATTTACTACCTCTCATAATTTTTGTAAGGTGTGCAGGAACTAATGTAGATGAGAGCATCTGGCACAGTGGTTGATACCATGCGTACATAGTAACTTATCATTTTCTCCCTGCCATTCAAGGTAGAAAAAGTAGTTCTAAAGACCGGGATAATTAAGAACTGTCTATGACCTTCTTCAACTCATGGCAGGGTAACGTCGTGATGAACGCATAGTAAGTTGAAAAGTCAGAATCCTTTTAATACACCTAATCTACCAAACATCATCACGTCATCCTAGCCTACCTTAAACATTTTCAGAGCACTTAGATTAGCGCAAGCCTGTTTTATAATCAAGTGTTGAATGTCTCGTGTAATTTACTGAATACTGTACTGAAGGTGAAAAACAGAAATGTGTGGGTATAGAATGATTGTAAGTGATATGGTTGTTTATCCTTGTGATCACATGGCTGACTGGAGGCTGCAGCCTACTGCCCAGCTCCATGACAGAGCATCATCCCATGTAGCGCTGGCCTGAGAAAAGGTAAATATTCAGAGTTTGAAGAATGGTTTCTATGGAATGCTTTTCATACCATCATAAGTCAAAAAATCTTAAATCTAGCCATTGTAATTTAAGGGCTGTGTATATTCATGGATATTGAAAGTTGCAAATGCTTTATCAGTGACTGGGAACAGGATATAAAGACCTACTAGTGAAACCTTAGTAGTGAACACTTAGAATTCCTGAGGATCTCAACTCCCTGGGACACCATTCTAAAGAGGAGAGTCTTAATAGTATCCAAGATGAAATCTTATATATAAGCTAAACCCATCATCTGTATGAGAGCAGGATGATGTAAGAGCAGCCCATGGGAAAAACTTAGAACCTTGACTTGTTTTTCAGTTTCAGTGTGAATCAGCCGCTTGATGTGGCTGCCGAAGAACAAGAGAGGAAGGAACTGCTAATCAGATGACACTCTAAGTCTGGGGTGTTAGTCGCCAAATGCAGGGCAGACTTTTCAGTCCTGCCTTTGCTCAGTCTCCATGTAATATTTACACTGCTGGCCACACATTCTTTCTTGATTTGCAGAGAAACAAATTCCTAACTTTGTTCTGTTATGAACATTCCTCAAATTTCTTTCAAGCTTTATTTTCCTGACACTTGCCTCTCAAACTCTAGTCTTTCTCTGCTGTAAATCTCTTTTCGGACACCTTTCCTTGAGCAGACATACATGCTGGAGTCTCTCCCACACACAGTTCCATCTGAAACATTCCCTCAACCCACCAGGTATGTACTTTTCCTTACCCTACTTTTTCCAGACTTCCCCAGTGTTCTTATCTACATACTGTCCTGAGAGGCCCCGGTCCACTCGAAGATTTGTACATCTGAGGACATCTGTGGTTGTGTCACCCACCTGAACCCCTCTCCTTGCCTTTAGGTTCGTATTTCCAATTGCCAGATCACCACGCTTTAACACCATGGCGTATCTCATAGGCACTTAAAAATCAACATTTCTGAAGCTTACCTAGTAATGTTTCCCCAAACCTGACCTTGTATTTTCTGTTTTCAAGGGTAAATTTGCTATGTTCGTTTGCTTCTGTCCCTGCCAAACCCACCTAAACGAGGAACTATGACATCCTGTCTTTCACAAAGTCCTGCCAGTTTTACCTCTTGAATATTTCTTGAACCCACTGTTTCCTTTTCTACTGCTACTACCACTTTAACTTAGTTGTTTATCTGGACTGAAGCCTCCTAACTGGTTCTCCTTTGCCTCCTAAAATGGACCTTTCACAGTTCCCACAGCTGATAGAGCACCTAGCTAAAATACAGGTCTTATACATGCACACTTGTGCTCACAGCAGCACTGTTTACAATAACCAAGACGTGGAAACAACCTGAGTGATAATTCCATTGTATCTACACATCTTTTTGTGTATGTACACATTTTTTTTTAATCCATTCATCTCTAAATGTCCATCAACAGATGAATGGATAAAAAATAAGATGTGTTACATATATACAATGGAACATTACTCAGCCATAAAAAGAATAAAGTAATGCCATATACAGCTATATGGATGGGCCTAGAGGTCCAACCTTCAAACTAAGTGAAGTAAGTCAGAAAGAGACAAATACTGATGGTATCACTTATATGTGAAATCTAGAATATGACAGAAATGAACTTATCTACAAAACAGAGACAGACTCACAGACATGGAGAACAGACTTGTGATTGCCAAGAGGGAAGGGCGTGGGAGAGGGGAGGAATGGGAGTTTAGGATCAGCAGATGCAAGCTCTTATATAGAATGGATAACCAACAAGGTCCTGTTGTATAGCACTGCTGCTGCTGCTGCTAAGTTGTTCAGTCGTGTCCGACTCTGTGCAACCCCATAGACGGCAGCCGATCAGGCTCCCCCGTCCCTGGGATTCTCCAGGCAAGAACACTGGAGCGGGTGGCCATTTCCTTCTCCAATGCATGAAAATGAAAAGTGAAAGTGAAGTCGCTCAGTCGTGTCCGACTCTTAGCGACCCCGTTGACTGCAGCCTTCCAGGCTCCTCCGTCCATGGGATTTTCCAGGCAAGAGTACTGGAATGGGGTGCCATTGCCTTCTCCGCACAGGGAACTATTAATATCTTCAATATTCTGTAATACACCATAATGAAAAAATATATATATATATGCAACTAAATAATGTTACTGTATATCAGAAACTCATAATTGCAAATCAACTATACTTCAATAAAAAATAAAAAAAGATCTTACCTTCCCACTCAAGGCTTCCCATTGCCTTTGATACAAAGTTTAAGGTCTCCAGCATGACGTAAATCTTGCCTATCAGCCTCTCCAACCTCATTTCTAATTCCCATTTCTAACTTCTAAATGGATTGTAGTTCTTGTAATATGCTAAACCAGTGATTGAAAATGAGCCTTTGCTAATCCTATTCTCTATTCTAGGCTTGCTCTATTCTCTATTCTATGTTTCTTCACACACGCCATCCCATCCTTTTCTGGATAATTCCTACCCATGCCCCCTCCCCAAGAAGCTTGCTTTGACTCCCCAGTCTGAGTTGAGTATTGGTTTTCTGTCCATCTTGTATGTAATTCTGTAATTTCATTTTTACTATATTATTGTTATCTGTGCCTGATACACGTCTGATCAATGAGTACATGCTACATTCATTCCAATATGTTTTTCTGCCACATTAGCCAGTGAGGTCCCTGAGGCCTTATTCATCTTTTATCTTTAGCAGCTAGCTCTGTGGTCACTTTGCCCTGAGCTCCAAATGCATACTCCACATCTCTATATGGATATCTCACCCGCATTACTAACTTAGTATGTCTAAAATGGAATGTCCGTGAACCTCCCACATCCCCAACCTTCTTACTCTCCCCCAGAAAAAGAAAAGGAAAGGAACTCTACTTTTCCTGAACTCTCTAGCTATCACTCGCATCCAGGCAAAACCAACATGGTCATCTTAGACTCTCTCTCTCCCCTCACCTCATTTCACCAAGGCTTGTGGGGCTGCTATAGAAAGATTGAGTCTAGGTGACCTCCAATTCTGAAACTCTGTTATTCTATTGGTAAGCAGCAGCTTGGCTTACACAAAATAATATAACTGTTTTAGGTCGAAAGAGGCAGCTTAGGAAAGATTGATGGTTAAGATTTCAGACTCTGGAATGAGATTTCCTGGTTCACATCCCGGATCTGCGGCTTGCTTTGCTGTGTGACTCTGGTAGGACTAACTCAACCTTTCTCTGCCTTGGTTTCTTTGTCTGTAGAATAATGACTAAATGAGAGAATGGATTAAAAAAACAGCACAGTGCATGGATACAGTTAGAGACTTCATAAGTACATAAATGACTTTATATTATATTCAAGTAGGTGCTTTCCTTTGCTTTCAGTGTGACTTCCAAATCTCAAGAACCTAAGGTTGGCAATTCATCTTTCATCTTTGTTAGGAAATGTTTTAAGAACATTTTTTTATATTTTATAAAATATAAAATTTTTTTTATATTTTATTGGTGGGGAACCTCTCTTCTCTGCTTTAAAGAGTAGCTTTAAAGGGTTGGGAAGATGCCCTGGAGAAGGGAACAACTACACACTCCAGTATTCTGACCTGGAGGATTCCACAGACTGTATCGTCCATGGGGTTATAAAGAGTCAGACACAGCTGAGCAACTTTCACTTTTGAGATACAGACAGTCTAAGAATTTGAAATCATTTTTATCATCTTGAAGTAACTTAAATACAAGGTATCCGTGTCAAGGGTTCAATCCCTGGGTTGGGAAGATCCCCTGGAGAAAGTAAAGGCTACCCACTCCAGTATTCTGGCCCGGAGAATTCCGTGGACTGCATAGTCCATGGGGTCGCAAAGAGTAAGTAAATGACGTTTGAATTGCCCCTAGAAGAAGGACCAGACCAGCAGGATAATTGGAACATGCCGTGGGCCAACACAGAGCCACGTGGACTGTGTCCTCTGACTATGTCTCTGCCTATCTCAATTAGGACAGGAGGATATCAAGAAAAGTAATGGGTGTTAGGCTAATAACTGTGGGTAACTTGAAGAAAATGGCCGAATTGCCAGAGTGATTGGTGAGATTGCTGATACGTATTTAACAGCATTGACGCTGGAGTTACCTTGGATGAGTGATCTTAGATAAGTGATTTGACCTCTCTGTGCCTGTTTCATTTCTAAAGATGAAGATAATAGAATCTCTGTCCCAGTGTTGTTCAAAGATTAAATGAGTTCGTATATGTAAAGCAGTGCCTGCTGTGTAAATGTTTGACATTGTTGTTTTTATTGATGGTAGTGGCCAGACAGCAGCTAGAGGCTTATTCATTAACTCGATGATGTAGCAAGCCAGCTATCCAATTCTTGTGCTCCAGGTTGTCAGCCTTAAGTTGTAGATACACTAGAAAGCAGTATCCCTTTGAAGCTTCTCTAATAATCCATTTATAATGTAACATTCGCTATATCTGCAATGATTACTTCTGACTTAATATCACTGAGCTTTGTTCTGAATACAAGAATTTAAACCACCCGATTCTTTTAGGCCCCTTCCAACTGTGAATTTATGAATCTTCATTTACTGGTCAAATATATTCTGTGCTCTAGTTTCTTCTTGTGTGTGTGTATGCACAGTCACTCAGTCCTGTCTGACTCTCTGTGGTCCCATGGACTATATCCCACCAAGTTCCTCTGTCCATGGAATTTTCCAAGCAAGAATACTGAAGCGCGTTGCCATTTCCTTCTCCAGGGAATCTTCCCCACCCAAGGATTATCGCCCCATTTCTTGCATCTCCCACATTGGCAGGCAGATTCTTTACCATTGTGGTAAAGAATCTTTACCACCTGGGAAGTCCCTCTAGTTTCTCCTTCTGTGTGCTTTAATTTTCTCTTGAGGTTTACTCCATTTATTATCCCTTTTAATCTGCTTGTCAGCTTGTGTGGGTTTTTAAATGTTAAGTTATCATATTTTTCAAATCACGTGTCTGAGTTCAGAATAGCAACTAGAGCTTTTTTTTTTTTACTTTTTAGTGTGTAAATTTTCAGTCATAACTAAAAGTCATGAAATTAGGATAGCTTTAAAATTGTCAGCTCATTGTCTATATAATCTAGATAGAAAAATGGTAGTGATGAACCCGTTTGCAGGGCAGGAATACAGACACAGATATAGAGAACATATTTGTGGACACAGTGGGGGAAGAAGAGGGGGGATAAAGTGAGAGTGGCATTGAAATATATATACTGCCATGTGCAAAACAGATAGGTATTGGGAAGCTGCTATATAACAGGGAACTCAGCTTGGTGTTCTGTGATGACCTGAATGGGTGGGATGGGGGTGGGAGGGAGGTCTAAGAGGGAGGGGATATATGTACACTTATAGCTGATTTATGTTGTACAGCAGAAACCAGCACAGCATTGTAAAACAATTATCCTCCAATTAAAAAAATTTTTTAAATGTCAGCTCATGGCCAAAGTCTTTTCATGTACCTCTTCATCCTCCAATTAGTTTGAAACATATGCCCAATATTACTTTAATCATAAGTATTTCATATAACTCTGAGATAAATTTTTCTCAAAAATATATAACCACAATACCATTGTCACATGTGAAAATAATGAACATTCATTTGTGGTTGAACCAGTCTTTAAAAAGAAAAGCAAGCTAGTTATTACCCAGGCCTAGGAAGAGGATTTAGAAATCATTGTTCACTCAACAAAACCCATGCGTAGATGACCCCAAAAAAAGACTAAGTATTAAATAATGTACTGAGGAGAGAAATCTCTCTCCTGAGTAATTTATTAAGGATTTCAATTCTGAAAAGTATGCCCTAAACACCAATAAAATGTGCCAGAAGCAATTTATTCATCCTCCTAGAAAAAAATAAAGATGGAATGTCCTTTTGAGTTGTGGTTTTCCATGTATGTAGTAGACCCTTTACTAATGAATTATTGAAGCAGTCTTGATTTCATTTGTGACACAGCACTCTATTCCAGATGCTTCACAGTCTCAGGTGGCTTTTCTTAAGCCAATTAAAAGATTTAAGAAAAGTCTTTGCATGTCCATTTATAATAACTTCATTTAAAATTTATAATTAGGAAACCACAGTCCTACACACAAAACTAGAAGAAAGTCAGTTTGACTATTATTCTATTCTTTTTCTTATTTTTCAGAATCTGCCACTTTTCTATTTCATCCTATATAAACTTAGTGATAGGAACCTTTTCTAAAAGTTCTGTTTATCAAAAGTAGAAATATTACAAACATCTCTAGTATCACAGTGCTTCATAAGACCTTAAGCCACTTCTTTCAAACGTTTTTATTTTTATTCCTATTTCTTGGAACAGATGACTTTCAAGAGTCCTTTTTTCATTTATTTGCAATGAAATTTGGAAACAAGAACTTACTTCCATTACATTCCAGAATCTAAAATAAAATTACCTTTTTTCATTTTTTTTTAAATGAGTCCCTAACATTTTAAGAAACAGTTGAAAGTGGATCCTTCATTCCCAGGGGAGCCTTCATATTCTATAAGTGGGTCTACTCTTAAGCCTTGTTGATAGAGGAAATTGTACACACTGAGATTATATGTGGTACTGTTTCCAAATAGTATGTTTTCACTGTGTAAGACACAGTGAACCATTATTGCTTCCCTGGTCACTTTAGTCATCAAATTTAAGCGCTTTGTGAATATAAAAATGGGATGGCATAATGAGAGAAAATGGATAATGCTTTTGACTTTATCAGCTACTAGAAGTACTCAGAATAAAGACCACCGGAATATCTCCATATTTAGGATAATTCTGCTTTGTAGTCAATATGTTTATAGCTGAGTTCATGGTGTACCTTTTTGTAAATTGCTGTTTATGGGAAGTGTAGTGTTACCTTTTCAAGAGTACTTTGAAAGTTCAAACTTTTCATACAGTTTCTTTCTAGAGCTGCTTAACATTTTCTGCCCAATCTAAAAATTACTTTCCTATGCCAGCAGGTGGAAGCAAGAGCAGTTGAATCGTAAGACTAAGTATACCGGCATGTCCTGTAGATAATCTGTCCATGACTCAAAGTATCTTTATGATATATTCCTTATTTTAATTACTTTTCTTCAGCAACTTTATTATCCTAGCACTTTCTCTTGATTGCTTGCTTTATCACTGTATTTACTTAGTGTCCGGGGCTGAATTTACTAATTATTCTAAGGCAGGCTAATTTAGATTTTTTATTGCTTTCTTATACTTGATTTAACAGTTGCAACATATATGCTATGTGCCGATACATTCTTCCACATTTGCTGAAAAGTAAAAAGATAACTAAGATACATACGGTCTTCACTCTCAAAGAGCTTACTTTCTAGTGGAATGAGGAGGATGTTTTCTTCATTCTTGGCCTGGCCTGGGAAGAACAGATCACTCAGCCATCCTAGTGGATCTCCATCTAACCTGTGGCTGACATTCAATATTCACACAGATTTTAATTCATTCAACAAATATTTACCAGGTACTAGGTACTGTGGCAGAGAAGGCGATGGCACCCCACTCCAATACTCTTGCCTGGAAAATCCCATGGATGGAGAAGCCTGGAAGGCTGCAGTCCATGGGGTCGCTGAGGGTCGGACACGACTGAGCGACTTCACCTTGACTTTTCACTTTCGTGCATTGGAAAAGGAAATTGCAACCCACTCCAGTGTTCTTGCCTGGAGAATCCCAGGGACGGGGGAGCCTGGTGGGCTGCCGTCTATGGGGTCGCACAGAGTCAGACACGACTGAAGTGACTTAGCAGCAGCACCACGTATTGTAGAGGAGCTTAATTGATAAACTTGTGCTTTTTTCCTAACAGAACTTAAAAAAGAAAAAAGACCAAAACACTCTTCAGGAGAAGTATCATTTATTTTTAAAATTTTCAATGCAGATTTTATAGATGCAGTTGACATATAGACCCTAAAACATTAACTTAAGATTTAGAAGTTATAAGTAACTACTGTGAGAACATTTCCTAGAATATACTTAGAAGACCTTCCACAAATATTAATCAAAATAAAAATAAAAGTAAGCTATTCTAGGGGTTTCCCCAGAGGCTCAGTGGTAAAGAATCTGCTGGCAATGTAGGAGACACTGGTTTGATCCCTGGAACGCGAAGATCCCCTGGAGGAGGATATGGCAGCCCACTCTACTATTCTTGCCTGGAAAATCTCATGGACAGAGGAGCTTGTTGAGCTGCAGTCTGTGGGATTGCAAAGAGTCAGACACGACTGAAGCAACTGAGCACAAGCTATTCTATATAAATTCTATTAGCTGTTTACTGACAGCTAATAATAATAATAAAGTATTTTATACAAAGAATATAAAAGAAAGAGGAAAACCAAGTTCTATGGTTGTGTGTGTGCACGCTTAGAAATATAAGAATCTCCCCAAGGTAGAGTAACTTGTTCTTTCTTACAAATTCCCCATCACTTTATTCGTATAAAATTTGCTGCCTGATGTTCTCATCTATCTCTGTGTCTCTTCTTCACAAGTCTATAAGCTGAAAGGCAGGAACTGTGATCTTATTCATCTTCATAATCTCAGTATTTCCTAAAGGAATGAGCGAATCAACTAATTTATTTGTAAATAAAGCTTTGTAATGAGCCCTTTTGAGAGTGGGAGATATAATCTGCAATGGAAACATAATCACAGAGGATGGTAACAAATCAGTATCTTTACCTGAGAAATCACCAGGGAATAAATAACTAGCATTTGTTGCATAGGATGCCTCAACTGAACCTTGTTTACAAGAAATGTGTATTATTGGTTTGCCTGAGTACCTTAAGAAAGCATTTGGAACTTCCTAGGCATACACTTCATCAAGTGGTATACTTGCTTACCTAAGAATAATCAAAGGACTCTGGAAAAAGTGAGGCCTGAGTGCAAAGGGTCACCATCAGCTTGTCTCAGTTTGAGTTGTTTTACTCTTTTGAGGCCTTCAAACTGTGGTGCTGCAGGACTCCTGAAAGTACCGTAGCCAGCAAGGAGATCAAACCAGTCAACCTTAAGGGAGATCAACCCCGAATATTCACTGGAAGGACTGATGCTGAAGGTGAAGCTCCAGTATTTTTGCCATCTGATGCAAATGAACAAGTCACTGGAAAAGTCCCTGATGCTCGGAAAGGTTGAAGGCAGAAGGAGAAGAGGGCATCAGAGGATGAGATGGCTGGATGGTATCACCAATGCAATGAACTTGAACTTGGGCAAACTCTGGGAGATGGGGAGGGACAGGGAGGCCCGGCATGCTGCAGTCCATGGGGTCACAAAGAGTCTGACGTGCCTGGGCGACAGAACAAAACAACAGTCCTTTAGACATAGGTAACTAAAAGGTGCTCGTGCCTGCTTGGACTTTTCTCAGAGATGGATTAAAGCTGAAGTGGGGCACCCTTCCACAGTCCTGGCAGCAACCCTTCAGAGAGTGGTACAGAGAGATCAGACAAGTGATGTCAGTGTATATGCTTCAGCTACCTACCTTCTTCTCTCCTCATTACAATCAGGGTGGAAAATCAGGAAGATGCAGATGGTGACAAATCTGATTTTTTTTCCCAAGATTCAGGTGCACCATGAATATAGCATGGTAGTTAAGAATATGGGTTCTGTAATTAGGGTTTAAATTCCAGCTCCATACCAGCTATATGACCTTGAGCACACTATCTCTCTCTGCCCAGGAAAATTGTATTAATAATGCCTACCTCTTGGCTGGTTGGGAGAATTGAATAAGAAAATGCATGTAAGCTCTTGGTATAGTGCCTGGCATATTAAGAGACTTTCAATAAATATTAGGGGTGATGATGATACTCATCCTTCACATGTGTGACCAGTTGCTAGCTTCGGAGCATAGGTGAAGAGTGGTAAACTGGGACTGAGAATCCAGAAGAAAGATCAAGTTTTCGACGTGTTGCATATGAGATATCTATGGATCTGGAGCCTCATCTTGACATCTGGATGGACTCATGGGAAAACACCCAACTTTTTCGAGTGGTTACAGAAAGAGAAGCCAGCAAAGGAGACTAAGAAGAAATGGTCAGAAAAGTTGAAGGACTAGGAAAGCAGGAAAGCAACATTGCCAGAGTGCTTTTGGTAGAAGAATCAGTGATAAACAAGGCAGTGTAGTCAGTACATGAGAAAATTACAGGACTCAAAAGCTGAAGACCATGGGTTAGGGGACATATCTTTCTTTAAAATTCAGAGAAAGAAAGTGGGACTAAGTAGAGATATAAGTACCATTTTTTGTATTTTAATTATATATATATATATATATATATATATATATATTTTTTTTTTTTTTTTAAAGCGCGGCGGCGCGGGGACGCGGGCGCGCGGGGGGCGCCTGCCGGGCGCGTCCGGCCGCGGCGCGAGTCTGGCGAGCGCGCGGCGCCCCCTCTCCTCGGCGAGCGCGGGCTCTCGGGCTGCGCGGGGGCGCCGCGGCAGGAGACCCGGCGGGAGGGAAGCCGCCGGCGGCCCTAATTATATTTTTTGTAAACTTAAAAACCAAGCCGGAATGGTCTTTCTGGACATTAATTCCACTAAAAAACATCAAAAGAAACGATCTTGGCCAAGAATGTGATTCTCTGTTTGCTGTTAAAGATGACTTATTCTAAGGCATTTAATTCCAGAACATTCTGTTCGTAAAACAGTTTGATCCTAGGTCAAATTAAAAGGTCTGCAAATGAAAAAGCTGTTGTCTGGAACACTAGTGGCTCAAATACCAGATGCTTAACTTCGTTAGGGGCTTCTTGTTGTTGTTGTTCAGTCACTAAGTCATGTCTGACTCTTTGCAACCCCATAGACTGTAACACACCAGGCTTCCCTGTCCTTCACTATCTCCCAGAGTTTGCTCAGACTCATGTCCATTGAGTCGATGATGCTGTCTAACCATCTCAACCTCTGCTGCCCCCTTCTCATTTTGTCTTCAATCTTTCCTATCATCAGGGTCTTTTCCAATGAGTCAGCTCTTTGCATCAGGTGGCCAAAGTACTGGAGCTTTAGCATCAGTTCTTCCAATGAATATTCAGGGTTGATTTCCTTGAAGACTGACTGGTTTGATCTTCTTGCTGTCCAAGGGACTCTATAAAGAGTTTTCACCAGCACCACAATTTGAAAGCATCAATTCTTGAGCACTCAGCCTTCTTTATGGTCCAACTCTCACATCCATACGTGACTACAGGAAAAACCATAACTTTGACTATACAGGCCTTTGTTGGCAGAGTGATGTGTCTGCTTTATAATATGCTGTCTAGGTTTGTCATAGCTTTCATTCCAAAGAGCAAGGGTCTTTCATGGCTGCAGTCATTGTCCATAGTGATTTTGGATCCCAACAAAATAAAATCTGTCAATGCTTCCAGTTTTTCCCCTTCTATGAAGTGATGGACCAGATGCCATGATCTTAGTTTTTTGAATGTTGAGTTTCAAGCCAGCTTTTTTACTCTCCTCTTTCACCTTCATCAAGAGGCTCTTTAGTTTGTCTTTGCTTACTGCCATTAGAATGGTATCATCTACATATATGAGGTTGTTGATGTTTTCTCCTGGCAATCCTGATGTAAATATGCAAACTGGGAGGCTCAATAACTAGCTGGTGAATACTGCTCCTGAATCTGATTCCCCAGTGGCAACAGTTCATTCAGAAGAAAAATATTAGCAGTATTCAGGATACTTGATTATCCAATATTTGCCATTCTGTCTAGTCTCCGTGAGTGTGTGCACACTAAGTTGCTTCAGTCATGTCAAACACTTAGCGACCCCATGAATCTGTAGCCTACCGGGTTCTTCTGTCCATGGGATTCTCCAGGCAAGAATACTGGAGTTGGTTGCCATGCCCTCCTCCAGAGGATCTTCCCAATTCAAGGATCAAACCTGCATTTCTTGTGTCTCCTGCACTGGCAGGTGGTTCTTTCCCACTCACGCCACCTGGGAAGCCCTTCTATCTGGTCTATATCCCCTAAATGCAAAATAGGGATCTGTATAATGCTCCATGGAAGTTAAACACTCTCAGATGGAACTACTTTTATATTAAACATGTAGATAAAAGGAAAATACTAACCAAATAACTTTAAGAGAAAAATTTTGGGTAAACTTGTTACAGTTAAAATGTACATGTACCACAAACTATGATAGGTTCAGGGTCTACAGATATCACTAAAACCCAGTCTCTGCTCAGAGTCTGTGAATGCAGAGCTGGGTATGTAGGTGAATAGTCTTCAGTGTGATGAGTGCTTTTGTTCACTGGACATATAGAATAGATTAAGAGCACAGAGAAAGAATTTCTAAAACAGCTGGAGGTGGTCAAAGAAGCCTTCCTGGAGAAGATGAAGTCTGAACTGAGATCTGAAAGATAAATGCGATGTGGAAGAGGCATTGTTCCTCAGGTAAAGAAGAAAGGTGTTCCCAGCAGAGGGAAAACACTGCAGAGGACTGAAGAGAGCCTAACAATTTCAGGAGATGTGAAAGTAGTTACTTAGGCCTGGAGCAGAGATTTGAGGGCAGAAAGATGGTTGAGAAAGCCATGGAAAGGGGACAGATCCAGGGAGCCTTGTCCGTTAAGCAGCTTGAACTTGATCCTAAAGCCTGTGAAGTCAGAACTTGATCCTGAACCATGCCACTGAAGGAGCACCATGATCAAACTTAACCTTTTAAGAAGATTATCTGCAGACAGTCTGGAAAGTAGATCAGAAGACAGCTGTAGCCTGAGGTTTTGGACTTGGGCAACTGAATGCACACTGGTGATCTTCATTGCGTATACCCCTGTTACTAGTTAGGAGTACAAGAGGAAGACAGGTTTGGTTCTGGGACCTAAGGAAGATTGGTCTCTTTAATTTTAGATGTATTGGATTTGAGGTGACCATTGACATCCAGGTGGAGTTATCCAGCAGGTATTGGATATATGGGTCTAAGGGCTTAGCTGGTGGCTCAGTGGTAAGGAACTCTCCTGTCAGTGCAGAAGACCTGGGTTCAATCTCTGGGTCGAGAAGATCCCCTGGAGCAGGAAATGGCAACCTATTCCAGTATTCTTGTCTGGAGAATTCCATGGACAGAGGAAATTGGTGGGCTACAGTCCATGGGGTCACAAAGAGTTGGACACAGCTGAGTGAGTAACACATACACAAACAATCTCATAGGAAGTGTTTTTTATATTTTAATTATACAGGCGGATTCTTTACCAGCTGAGCCACCAGGGAAGCTTGAATCTGCCTGCAATGCAGGAGACCTGGGTTCGATCCCTGGGTTGGGAAGATCCCCTGGAGAAGGGAAAGGCTACCCACTCCAGTTGTCTGGCCTGGAGAATTTCATGGACTCTACAGTCCATGGTGTCGCAAAGAGTCAGACACGTAGAAACTACTTGGCAAATGACTCCTCCTTTCCTCACTGTCTCTGTTCTTTCTTCCCTCCAAAGAAGACACCAGGGAACTGCTTTACAAGTCGAAAAGAGAAAGGATACCAGCAGGAGGATCCGGGCATACACTCATTCCTGAAAGGAGATCGCCTAGCACAGCACTGTCATTTAGACCTTTCTGCTCTGATGGTGATATTCTCTGTCTGTGCTGTCCAGTATGGTTGCCACTTGCCATGGTGGCTACTGAGCATTTGAAACGTGCCTAGTGCAACTAAAGAACTGCATTTTTTCTTTTGTTTACTTTAAATAACCACATGTGGCTACTGTGTTAGAAAGGATAGATGTAGGGGATAAAGTGCTACCTGGCTCGAGGCTTCAAGGTAGAAGAACGCTAGGTGCCTAAAGGAACAAGTGATCCTTGGGGAGTTGCACGGCTGGGATGTAGCATTGAAGAAATCCAAAATTAAGGAGTCCCGTATGCTTTGCTGAAAGGAGCCTGGACTTGAGCTGTGGCTTCTAAGTTGTAAGGCGGGGGTGATTTAGTTAGATCAATGGCTGAAAAAGACAACTTTGTGACTAGTGGGAATCAAGATTGAAAAGGCGTGGTTCTGACAAAATAACCAGAGAAGAACTAACTAAAAGAGACACAAAAATTCCAGTTGAGAGGTTGATGAAATGCAGCTCTCGTAGCTCATAAAGAAACATTAGTTCCAAAGTAAGTACTGGGAATATTTGCCAAGTATTTTAAAGAACTGGGACAAATTTTAGGAAATGCCATGCAAACTGTAAACTACTACATTATGGGGAAAGGATGGGAGCATGGATTAAATATAAATTCTGGGGAAATGGAAGTTGTGACATTTTACGTCGTGGAGTTTCACACTAGTCCTGGCCCTAAGAAAACACACTTTCCTGAATGGATGTTTATTTGTGATAATGAAGGGAGATGGTGTTGTGATAATGTTTCAGCCATGTCAATACCATCTCATTTCAAATACATAAACCCTAGCTCAGTGAGATGCTAGGGTTGTGACACCAGATAAGTACAATGGTTGTTGTGCTAGAAAAATCCTAGTCTGATTTGGCATACAACACCAGCCAATTGAACAAGTGGATGGCAGTTATTTCCGTGTCTAAAACAGATGCCACAGCTAAAAGGTGATACAAGCTCAGATCTGTATGAACTGACACAGTCAAAGACACCTTGTGGAAGGACGTGGAAGCCTTTAAACTATGCTTCAAAAGAAAATGAACCCAGTAAATTAGAATATTTCTCTCTTTAAAATATTTCTTCATTTTCGGCTCTGTTGGGTCTTAGTTGCAGTACACACAGTCTTTCTTCTCAGGGCATGGACCTTTCTCTCTAGGTGTGGTGTGAGGACTTAGCTGCTCTGTGGCACGTGGGATCTTCCCGGACCAGGGATGGGACCCGTGTTCCCTGCATTGACAGGTGGATTCTTAACCCCTGCACCACCAGGGAAGTCCCAATCAGAACATTTCTGAAAGCACATTCCATAAAATATTTTGCTAAAGTTTTCAGACAATTACTAACTCACAGTAACAATGGCATGCTCATTTGTCAAAACAAAATTCTTTAGCCTGGTAATCTCAGTCCAAATCTGTGCTGCTTGCTTTCTTCGCCTAAATATTTGGTTTTTGGACACAGGAGACTAGAGTCCCAGCAAATCCGTCTTCCTGTCAATTCTACTATGGTATTTTGTATTATTTCTTGGTTAGAAATTCAGAGCTGTGTGTTGAAAGTGCTTCAAAGACAGAGGAGAAAATGAAGGTGTGGTTGGGACTGAAATAATAGCCTGGGAGTTTGTGGAGAGGGGGCGGGAAAGCTAGAGTTTAATTAGACTGTGGGAATCTTGGATTTAATCTAGATTTTCATGTTCACATAACTGCATGTAATAACTCCTGTAGAGAAAGACAAGATCACGGTGTGTTGCCTGCTTTCAAATTTTGTAGCTCTCAGTTGCAAAAATTCAATAAAAAATCCTCACTAGATCCTCGAGGGTACAAGCACAGTTGCTAGAATGACGGCAGGCACACTGGTTTCCTCCCCAAGTGCAGTTCTCCTGCAGAGACACCAAAGGGAAGAGATCAAGGTACCAGCGTCCAAAACACTGAATGAGATTGAAATCGTAAGAAAGGAGCAAAGAAGGGATACTCAGCGAAAAAACAGTGGAAGAGAGAAAGCAGAGACCATGAAGGGAGAAAAGTTCTTGATAGATCAGAATGTTTTAGTTAGAAGTATTAGGGAATCCTTCTGGCTCCATTCCTCTTCTTCAGTAACAATAATTATAAATCTTGACTGGAAGTACGACAGAATCCCAGACGATGAGAAAAGACGGTATAAGATTAAAATTTTCATGTGTTCTGTTGACCATGAAATCATGATTTCTAACTTCTGTTCCTTTCTTCTTAGCACATCTATTTAGGAAATCATTGCACTTTAAGGTAGCTTCTTGTTAGTTGCCACAGAAGCCATACAGGGGTGATTATGCGTAGAGCCATTCAGCCAAGATAGAGCTGCTGACATCTTCATCAGTTTAACCAAGTTAAGATCAGGTGTGCTGTGACCAGACACTCCATCTTTCGATAAATGTTAGGAAATAAATGAAAACCAGAGGAAGTCATCATGTCAGTGAGATGTTTGACATAATTTTCTTTTAAAGCTATTTAACATTAATGAAACGTGTCCATAGTAGTTGGTTTGTTCTAAGAGGAGTGGTGAAAGGAGCAGGGTATTGGGATGTAGAAATCTTACGTTTTACTCATCATTGTCCCTCTTACTATTCCTTAGCTCAGTGATCCCATGGCCAGCCTCTTTATCTGTCCTGCAACTTCCTTGGAAGTTCAGCCAATCAGGGTCATGGCTCACTCCATCAAGGCCTCCGTTCTGTGTATCCATGAGGAATTGTGGGAATATGTATTTTGGAAATTTTCAGCCAACACACTACATTTCACATCCCTGTTATTTTAGGCCACCACCAAGCCTGGGAGACCCTCCAGGCTTGGAAGGTCTTATACTCTGACCTCTGTATGTCTTGTTTTTTTCTCTGCTCATTTCTTCTTGTTTTTTTCTCTGCTCATTTCTTTATCCGTTTTCATTCCCTTTCCAGCTAGGATCCTGTTTGAGGCAAATAGCATAAAACCACGTTCAAACTGGCTTTCAACAATAGACTCGCATAACTGGAAAGTCTACCTCTAGGTCAGGCTTCAGAATTAGTTGATCTAAGGGATCGGTGATGTCAGTAAATATTTAGTTTCCTTCCTTTATTCTTCTAGTCGCAGTGTTTATTTCATCCTTTAAGTCAGGTTCCACTCATTCTCTATGATGGATGTCAGCTGCGGTCAAGGACAGCAGCCTGCTCATTTAGACTCAGGAGGAATGAGACCCCTTTCTCTCACAGCAGTGCTAAGGATCAGGGATGCATGGGGCCTGGGAAGAAAGTTGTATATGATCAGATAGGGGAAGAGGTGAATAGCTGGACAAAAAAAACACATGCTTAGCTATTGGAAGTACTTGGACTGATCCTTTGTTATTTCCAGAGCCCTTGTCCCATGGGAAACAGACTCCTCCTTTTTTTCATATTCTCTGGATCCTCTTTTCTCCTCCTAACACTTATTGAAATCCATTCAGCTCTGAGGAAAGTATTTCTGCATATCCCTCTTTCTTCCACACCGCATATCACAAAGTAAGGAGGAAAGGTTGATATCTTCTCTGTTCCCGATTGCCTCCTTACCCCTAGATCTGCTCACAGGCCAGCACCTCTTCACCACGCCGTAAAAGTGCCTTTGAGGCTCACAGTACCCTGCTCATGATGTCCTCTCCCACCCACCCGGTTGGTCCCCCCAGTTCTTTGACGATTTTAGTTTCTGGTTCAGTCTTCTTCTCTGCTCCCAGGCCCAGCCATCAGACTGCTGACTCCAGTGTTCACAAAGACCGTCCGTCCAGTACTGGGCTGTCAGTTCTTTGCACTCTTCAACTATATCAGCCATCCACTTCCAGGAAAATATCGTGGTTCTCGTCAGGGTTAACCTTTGGTTTCTTAAATTCTGACATCTAATCGTTTTTAGTATAGCCTAACTACTTCCATATTACCTGTTTCATTGATTCTGCTTAGACTACAGTCTCTCTTCCTGTCTCATACAATTTGCTCTGCCCAGGGACATATGCCACTTCTTCCTACCTCCATTAGCACCTTGCTCCATATGTCCCCCCCTTTTTTTTCTGGCCAGCCATGTAGCATGTGGGATCTTAGTTCCCCAACTAGAGGTCAAACCCATGCTCCTTGCAGTGGAGGTACAGTCTTAACCATGGGACCACCAGGGAAGTTCCGCTTCATATGTCATTTAATAGTGAATGAATGAGTGAAAGTCGCTCAGTCGTGTCCACCTCTTTGTGACCCCATGGACTGTAGCCCACCAGGCTCTCCTCTGTTCATGGGATTCTCCAGGCAAGAATACTGGAGTGGGTTGCTGTTCCCTTCTCCAGGGGATCTTCCCAAACCAAACCCAGATGTCATTTAATAAGTAATTTAAAAAACTGGTTTCACACAGAATCATTAAAAATCACAAATTGCTCAAATAACATATTCAAACAACATAAATGAGTATTTTAAAATATTTTGATGTAAGAGCAAGGCCTTTTTGTTAAATGTGAATCACTTGATCGGCGTTCCTCACTGTCCTTGAGTAAACTCTACCAAAAATGCATTATTTTTCACTTCCAGTTTCAGTCTGTTTAAAGTGAAGCAAGCACACTCCAGACACACATAAGTAATCTGAGTTAAGAAACCTGCTGAATCTTTGTAGTTCTGTTTTAAATCTTCTCTAACAGCAGTTTTTTGGTTGGCTTTTTAGTAACTGTCATGTTTAAAGTGTTCCCAAGGTAGTTGACCTAAACAACAGATCATTCTTTTGGCACACATTTAATCAGTTAAATACTTCAGTTACATGAAAATGAGTGTAATAAATATAAACAGTTTTGTAACAAATAAACTTGACTCTTGGTGAATATACAACTCAGCTGGTTGAAGGAGAAATGTTGAAATACATTGGAAAATAGTCTGCCAGTCTTGAGTGTAACTATCAACCAGTAAGTTTCAGATAGGAGACATCAGTTATTGGGAGAGATGGTTAAGGGGGTCAGATGGTTAAGGCTTCTGGTATGTTAATAATGTACCTTTCTTTGTCTCAGCCCCTTACACCCCTCAGTTCTCACAGCCAGCTCCATGGAGAGTTGCTGAGGTGCACTCTGTCTGGTTCTTCACCTCCATACCCTCAGTCGTAGTAATCTGACTTCCACCCCTTCCACCTGGCTGACACTGCTCTTGCCAGAGTCACCAGTGACATTCCTGTAGCTGAATTCAACAGAGACTTTGTGTCTTCTTGAAATTCATCCATCACACTGTCCTCCACCCCTCCCATTTTCACTGTTCACTTTTCACAGTTCCTTGACCCCTTCCTACTTGGTTTTCTTTCCTTCCGTTTCAATGATTAAACTAGAGTTAGAGTCCGGTTGGTCTGCTCTCCCTCTGCAAATTCCCCTGGGCCAGCTCAGCCACCCATGTCACTCCAGTTACATTCAACAGTAATGAATTTTGCTGACTTGCACCACAGCCGCTTCAGACTTGGCACGTCCAAAACTGAATTTCTCTGTGTCCCACCAGAGAGCCTCCTCCTTTGTCTAAGTTCCCTAGTTTAGCAATAGTGCCTCTGTCTGTCCCTCTAGTTCAAGGAGAGAAGGCTAGATACCATCTCATCTCTTCCTAAAATGCGTTCAGTACCAAGTCATAGTGACTTGACTTCCTGAATATCTTCTGAGTCACTCCAGTTCCCCCTGTTTCCATCACCTCTGCCATGCAGTCACCTGGCAGTTCTAGGCATGAGTGTGAATATCTATCTGAGCAACCTCTGTCAGCTCTGTATTCCATAATATTATGCCCCAGTTCCCATCACAGCTTTCCTCTGGAATGAGCCCTCTTTTGTAAACATTTCAACTCATTATAATTTGAGTGATTTGTTTAAAACACATGTCTTTTCTCGTCTCTCATCTGATTAAAACCCTTCAGTGGCTTTGTTGTGACTCTTAGAGTAGGTCTGAACTCTTAAATGATTCCCAAGGCTCTTCATTCCCGAGTCCATCCTTAAGCTTTTCAGATTTTTCGTTCCTTACAGTCTTTACCTTTGGATAATTTCTATACATTGTTCACATCTTGGCTTGCTCATTGTTTCTTTTAGAAAATCTTTCTAGAAAAGCTCCTTCTGTGATATTTCAGAGTTCTCCCTGTTTACCCTATAAACTCATCTCAATGTAGTACAATTAACTATTAATCAATTTGTCTTCACTATATTATAAATTATATATGTTATAAATAGAAGGGTCCAAGTCAATTTGCCTTTTTGTCTTTGGTGCCTGTAACAAGGAGTAGACACAGTGCATGCTTATAAGTATTTGTTGAACAAACGACATTGAGTCAGTCACTCAGCCTTTCTCAGCCTCAATTGCATCATCTGTTAAAGGGGAATATTGTCCTGCCTACCTCATAAGGTCGTTTTGGGGTCTTGTAAGATAATAGGAATTAAGTTTAGTATTCTGGTTAAGAGAGTAGGTTCCGGATCTCTACTTCTTGGTTTTTAATCCTCAGTTCAGTTCAGTCGCTCAGTCGTGTCCCGTTCTTTGCGACCCCATGAATCGCAGCACGCCAGGCCTCCCTGTCCATTACCAACTCCCGGAGTTCACTCAGACTCGCGTCCATCGAGTCAGTGATGCCATCCGGCCATCTCATCCTCTGTCGTCCCCTTCTCGTCCTGCCCCCAATCCCTCCCAGCATCAGAGTCTTTTCCAATGAGTCAACTCTTTGCATGAGGTGGCCAAAGTACTGGAGTTTCAGCTTTAGCATCAGTCCTTCCAATGAACACCCAGGACTGACCTCCTTTAAAATGGACTGGTTGGATCTCCTTGTAGTCTAAGGCTCTCACTATATCGCCAGCTGTGTGACCTTGGGCAAGTTACTTAACTTGTCTGTGTTTTAGAATCCCCTTGACTTTTGAACTGTGATGTTGAAGACTCTTGAGAGTCCCTTGGACTGCGAGGAGATCCAACCAGTCCATTCTGAAGGAGATCAGCCCTGGGATTTCTTTGGAAGGAATGATACTAAAGCTGAAACTCCAGTACTTTGGCCACCTCATGCGAAGAGTTGACTCATTGGAAAAGACTCTGATGCTGGGAGGGATTGGGGGCAGGAGGAGAAGGGGACGACAGAGGATGAGATGGCCGGATGGCATCACTGACTCGATGGACGTGAGTCTGAGTGAACTCCGGGAGTTGGTGATGAACAGGGAGGCCTGGCGTGCTGTGATTCATGGGGTCGCAAAGAGTTGGACACGACTGAGCGACTAAACTGAACTGAACTGGCTAAAAAAAAACTCCACAATATCTACCTTATGGGGTTATTGTGAGTTTTAACTGAAAAACATTCAATACAGTACCTAAACACAATAAATGTTAGCTATTATAATATTTTTATTTTTAAGCTCAAGAATTCCATATTATAACTATATATGCAAATATATGGCATCAATTTTTAGTTTCAGTATTTTAAGGGGTTAAAGGATTGGTATAATTTTTAATTTTGTTTTTACCTTTATCTTTAGGATAATATCTACCAGATTTTATTTTTTAAGTCATAAATTCATATCAACATAGTTGATTTACATGAAATTTTGGTAATACATTTTTTAAATTGTTCAATATAAAAATAATTTTGAAAATACTTCCTTCCTGAATATCAAAATATTGAGTTTACATACATGGTAGGTGAATATTAGCAAGAGAAAAATGTTTAAATAAGAAAGACTACTGCCCAGCAATCCCACTGCTGGGCATACACACCAAGGAAACCAGAATTGAAAGAGACACGTGTACCCCAATGTTCATCGCAGCACTGTTTATAATAGCCAGGACATGGAAGCAACCTAGATGTCCATCAGCAGATGAATGGATAAGAAAGCTGTGGTACATATACACTATGGGGTATTCCCCAGCCATTAAAAAGAATACATTTGAATCTGTTCTAATGAGGTGGATGAAACTGGAGCCGATTATACAGAGTGAAATAAGCCAGAAAGAAAAACACCAATACAGTATACTAACACATATATATGGAATTTAGAAAGATGGTAATGATGACCCTGTATGCTAGACAGCAAAAGAGACACAGATGTAAAGAACAGACTTTTGGACTCTGTGGGAGAGGGAGAGGGTGGGATGATTTGGGAGAATGGCATTGAAACATGTATACTATCATGTAAGAAACGAATCGCCAGTCTAGGTTTGTTACAGGATACAGGATGCTTGGGGCTGGCACACTGGGATGACCCAGAGAGATGATATGGGGAGGGTGGTGGGAGGGGGGTTCAGGGTTGGGAACTCATGTACACCTGTGGTGGATTCATGTCAATGTATGGCAAAACCAATACAGTATTGTAAAGTAAAAAAATAAAATTTAAATTAAAAAAAAAGAAAGACTACTGGTTTAATTTATAAAAGACAATTATCAATATTATATCTTTGACACCTAACTTTATTTCTCTGACTTAATTACATAAGTAATTCAGTGTTTGGAAAGTCCAAATTCCATTAACTCTGTAACTAGTCAAGAAAACAAGTAAATACAAGAGCATTTAGTTTCATGAATATGTATTCACCTGAAAGAAATTTGCTTAATTTGAATAAAAAGTCCTTTCCAATTTAAAATTTAATTAAATAATACACATTTATCTGTTGACTTTGAACCAACAAAATGCCTAATTTTTATCCTTTTCTGATTGTTTTTAGAGTTGGTGGTTCCAGAATTTTATTCAGAATGACTTTAGGAAGAGAAGAGATGTCTCCCCTTCAGGCAATGTCTTCCTATATGGCAGCTGGTAGGAATGTTTTAAGATGGGATCTTTCACCAGAGCAAATCAAAACAAGAACTGAGGAGCTCATCTCGCAGACCAAACAGGTGTACGATGCTATTGGAATGCTTGACATTAAGGAGGTGACTTACGAGAACTGTTTGCAGGCACTGGCAGACGTAGAAGTGAAATATATAGGTGAGTAGGATGCAAAACATATCAATATTTCATTCTGTGGGCATCATAAACCATTTTATGCTTCCCGACTCAACAATTTATTTTCCAATTTTACAAGACATTGATTTTTACATAATGATGTGTAATTGCTTAAATGATTAATGATTCATAATTGCTTAGAATTATATTACCTAAGGTAAAAAATTTTATTATGTGACCTGAGGTGCTATAAAATATACACTCTTGTTACAGCTGCTTTCTGGAGAGCAATATCTATCAAAACTTTTTAAGACGTGCAGGCGGATTCTTTACCAGCTGAGCCACAAAGGAAGCCCAAGAATACTGGAGTGGGTAGACTATCCCTTCTCCAGGGGATCTTCCTGACCCAGGAATTGAACTGGGGTCTCCTGCATTGCAAGCAGATTCTTTACGCACTGAGCTCTCAGGGAAGCCCTAACAAGTGCATACCCTAGCCCAATAATTAATTCCCCATTTAGGTATAATTTAAGAAATAACCAGATATAGGAAAAATCATGTATAAATTTATGTATAAACAGGTACTCTATCATAGCAAAAGCTTGGAAACAACTAACTGCTAAGTGTCAACTAGTAGAATAGCTAAATAAATTATGGTACATTCACCCTCTATAATAGTATACAGGCATTAAAATCATGTTTAGGAACAGTATTTAGTAACATTAAAAGGACAGAGAAAGAAAACAAATTTTAATAATGTCCAATGTCTTGGGTACTAAGTTTATAGTTGATTTTTAATTTACTCTTTATACTTTTCTCTATTTTCCATATTTCCTACACTTAAAATATATTATTTTTATAATCTATTGTGTGTTCAGTTGCTCAGTCATGTCCGACTCTTTGCAGCCCCATGGACTGCAGCCCACCAGTCTCCTCTGTCCCTGGAATTTTCCAGACAAGAATACTGGAAAAGGTTGCCATTTCCTGCTCCAGGGGATCTTCTTGACCCAGGGATTGAACCCACCTCTTGCATCTCCTGCATTGCTGGCAGACTCTTTACCACTGCCCAACCTAGGAAACCCCCAATATAACTATTAGACCCTTTGAATTATAAGGAATGAAGAATCATGCCAGTTATCTCGAAGAATTTTGTAGGATAATTGTGCCTAAACAATCTTGGCTGTGTGGTAACTGGGCTAAGAACATAGGCTATAACTGAATATCATAAACGTCTGTATGAATTCTCGAATTTGGAAGGTTGTCCAAAATCTTAAGCAGCCCTAGTGACCACATCACCTCTTTACCCATACCAAGAGTTCCCTACCCTGTGTCCTACCCTGACGTAGGGACTGACTGACTACTTTCTCTTCCCTCTGCATTTCGGTTTCAGTTTCTGCCGCTTACTACCAGCTTCTTCACTCGTTTTTGTTCAGTCGCTAAGTCGTTTCTGACTCTGCGATCCCATGGACTGCAGCACAACAGGCTTCCCTGTCCTTCACTATCTCCTGGAGTTTGCTGGAATTCATATGCATTGAGTTGCTGATGCTATCTAACCGTCTTACCTTCTACCACCCTCTTCTCCCTGGTGGGTCAGACGGTAAAGAATCTGCGTGCAATACAGGGTTCCATCCCTGGGTCAGGAAGATCCCCTGGAGAAGGGAATGACTACCCACTCCAGTATTCTTGCCTGAATTCTACTGACAGAGGAGTCTGTTGGGCTACAGTCCATGGGGTCACACAAAATCATGACTCAGTGACTTTTTTTTCACTCTCATTAATGGCCACTAAATTTTGCTACAAGGCTTGAACTTAAAATCTTCAGTAAAAAAGATCAAAAGAAGGGAGTTGATCCCCATTCAGCAGAGCTTTCTCAGCAGGCAATTTCACATGCCTCTTCCACCCTGTGAGTGGTTTGTCCTTGGTTCACATGCTCACATTTTCAGTCAGTTATGGCTATGATACTGTGCCAGGGTAATAGCTTATGCATTTAAGAAATGTAAAAATAGGTGGGGAAAAAATCTTTTAAAACAGAATGATCTTAAATGCTGCTTTTTCTCCCCAAATCATGCACCTTTTTTAATATAACTTTAGTTTTGTGATATTCGTTCTCCCTCTGCTGTGAATTTCTCTTCATAGGTTAATCATAAAAATGTTTTAATTTCAGAATAGATTTTTTTAAACAACTATCTAATTTTTTAAAAAACAGACACTATGAATTTGTTCAGGTATTTGTGGCATTTTTATAGCTTTCTTTGTAACCATGTTATAAGAGGACTGATATGCATAAGGTAGCTTGTTTAACTGGACAATTCCTTGGTATGTAAAGGGTAGCTTTGCCATCTACCATATATCACATGTGTAAATTTTACCTATTTACAATACCTTCAAAGTGCTAAAGAGTAAAATTAAAATATGTTGTCACAACATAGCCACAACTTCCCTGTAAACGATACTCTTTTTTTTTTTTTTTGCTGTAGTATGGATTATTTCAAGACATCAGATTTTTGCCTAATTAAAGTCAAAATACAAATGTTTGAAAAATCCAACTACCAAGTTTGACATGGGAAAGTGAGAACAGAAGACATTACCACTATCATTTAACAGGAAGGGCCCCAATATTCAGCTGCTTACTGGATATGTCCATTGAGATTTCTGAGGATCATTTGAAATTATATGCAGTGCAGCTTTTTATGTTTGTATGAATGCCTACATTTGGGGGAGGGTTCATGACTTTGGTTAGATTAAGAGTAAAGGTTCAGAACTTTCCTGAACAAACCCATCCCTCTAAACTACCTGCTTGTTTCTTAAACATGCTTTGTTTTGCCAGTCCCCGTGCTTGCCGTCTCTACTTCTCCAGTCCCCAGCCGAGCTCTTCCTCTCACCCCGCCCGTCCTCTAAGGTCCAGCCTTCTCCACGGGCACGGCTTAATGCCTCAGCCCTTGGTATTGCTGCCTTTGAGTTCCTGCCCCATTCATTTGACAGCTACGCTGCTCTGTCCTGGAATTGTTGTTTATCTTTTCATGTACTGTTCCCTACCCCCAACTCCCAGACTATAAAAAGCCTCAGGATGAGAACTATATCTTTTAAATTGGAAGATTGTGATTGATGTATACACTGTACTATATATATATAAAATAGATACTAGTATAAGCCTACTGTATAGCTCAGGGAGCTCTACTTAATACTTGGTAATGGCCTATATGAGAAAAGAATCTAAAAAAGAGTGGTTATATGTATACGTGTAACTGATTCACTTTTTTGTACTCCTGAAACTAACACAACTTTGTAAGTCGACTATACTCTAATAAAAATTTAAAAAAAAAAAAAAATCTTGTTTCCCCTCTACATTCCCAGATAATAAATTGCACTCTCTCCGTACTTCGTTAATTGCTCAGTGCACACCCTTACTGTTCTTAGCAATGCCCCTGGAATAACAAAGTCCTATTTTAGACTCTGTTTCTCAAAAGCCTTAGGAGCCTTTAGAGAAAATATATAATGAAAGACTTATATTAGGATAATCATTCACCTATGTATGAGGTTTTTTTCTTAATACCAACTTGATGAGTCCTTGTGGTTTCTTTCCTCTATTAACAGTGGAACGAACCATGCTAGATTTTCCCCAACATGTCTCCTCTGACAAAGAAGTACGAGCTGCAAGTACAGAAGCAGACAAAAGACTGTCTCGTTTTGATATTGAGATGAGCATGAGACAAGATATCTTTCTGAGAATTGTTCATTTAAAGGTAAATGATCTGATAACTCCTTTAAGAGGGAAAAAAAACCAACAATAAAGACAGAAAAGCCTTTAACCAATGATAAAAAGTATTTGAATGTGCCTAGATTTTGTTTCTAATTATTATAATAGAGGGCACAACATAGTGTTATATTATGCCACTTAGGTTTATGTTCAGCTACTAATTACATTCATTTAAAAATTTTAAGACCAAGTATAATAAAAGAGTGTACATCTATAAATCTAAGACTTTTTAACTATCATGAACTTTAATAGTTTAATGAAAAAACTTCTTTGAATTTTTAAAAAATTGCAGCTCCAATGGAGTTGAGTTGTCTATAAATAATCATGTGGTTTTGGCCGTAAAACTGATGACTTACTGTTTGATTCTGCATGCCGGAGACATTCCTCTCTGTCATTCTTACATTTCTCAGGACTCACAGAAATTATGGATTATGAAATCTCTAGGTGGGTCTCCTTTGAGTGTTTTCACTCTTTTCATCACCAATGTTGATTTGCTTCCTAGCATTTTCATCATGTCTTTGCTTTGAATTTTTATTTTCATGGTTTTCAGCAATTTGTTTGGAAAACAACCAAGGTTTTACCGTCCTAGGCATTTTTGTTAATTTTGCATGTTGCATATGCAAAATCTCTAAGATTGTTTTCTTTTTAGCAAATTATGACAAGAATTGAAATTAAAAGCTGTTTTATTTCAAATTTTTTATTTGTAATTCACTGTGGCATGTGTAATCAAAAATTTATTTAGACATGTAAGACATGTGCTATTTTTTCATGTCAGACATTTTTCACCCTTAATTTGTGTTCATCTATGATGACTCATAATTGTTCATCTTTGGCACTTTAAAAATAACATAAAATAACTCTATGACTATATTTTACTAAATTGTTCTCGTTTCAACTTTTGACTCCAGTTGTTATTCTATACAAATCATGGCCCTTATAGTTTCTGATTTTTATTGCATCCCAGAATAATCTAATTTCTTTTCTATCTGGATATTCTATATGTACTATAGAAATTTTCCCTAGTATTTTCTAATTTTCTTTGATTAAGTATTTTTTTATCCTGACTTCTGAGTTCTTATTTGGGATTTTCTAGCCTCAAAAAGGTATTGTAATCTTAATGTTATTAATTGAGTCTACTGTTTTTGTTACTTTTCCATCTTCTCTGATTTCCTATAAATATCATCAAGATCTGGGAGGTTTGTCACTTTAGATTTCTTTGTTAAACTTTTATCTTTTGTATGTATTGGCCTCTGATCCCACTAAATAACCATTGTGCTTGTTTATGTACTGGGCCTTATTTGGTAAATTTAAATACCTACCTTGACAAATAGTAATATTTTTCAGTTGGTATTTTAAAAAATTTAGAACTATCAGTTTCAGTTCTTTGCTAGAGTTGGATGCTTGAATAGATGGTAAATCTCACACCATTCATACCTAACAAAGTTAGATGTATTTAAATCTTCTGTTTATTTTTTCCTTTAACTTTCCTCTAAGTAAAAATAGAGCAACCATGATACAATACATAAAGCCTTCATTAGACTGAGTAATAGGATTTTACATTTATGTAGAGTCATCAATTTCAGCCTTGTTCTACCTGAACGAGGGTGCGCTAAATAATAATCTCAAGGTACCACCAATGTAGCCAATAATCAAATGTATTATCTTAGTTAGATATAACTAAGCTCCTGTTATTTTTCACTTAAGATTGATGAATGGAAGCATGAAATTACTTTTCTTCACAGTTCGTTAATGCAAAATCTGTGCCCAGTAAGCATTCTAGTTATCTGTGGATGTATATATATAACACGTAACTCTAAAACTTAGTGACTGAAAATAGTACCAGTCATTTTATCTTCTCTCATAGTTTGTATAGGTCAGGAATTCAGGAAAGTGTCAGTTGAGCAGCTCTGGCTTGGAGTCTTGCGTGTGATTTCAGGCCATGGTGGCTGGAGCAGGTAGACCAGCCAGATATCTCTGTTTTTGTGTCCCCTCAGGGCACTTCCATATAGTGTCTCTCTGTGGACTAATTTGGACTTCCTCCCAGCATGGCGGCATCAGGCAGTAGGACTTCTTTTCCTGGAGACAGAAGGCTTCAACACGGATGTTACAGCATGTTCTACACAGAAGCTGCACTGCATTGTATGACCTCAGAAGTCACATAGCATCACTTCTGCAACACCACGTTGACTGACTAGTCACGACAATCTCCCAGATTCAAGGGACGCCACATTACAGTCTAGGGAGTATCATCAGATTCACAGTCTTGTTTCACAACCTTTAAAATAAGCAAGTTCTTGACTAAATGGATGGATGAAATCATAGTAAGGCATGAGACTAACCAGCGTGCTGTAGCCTTCCTACTTCCTTCCCAAGCGTGACTAGTAATGCTACTTTACGGTTATGTAGCAATATACCAATCTTGTGAAGTATCCCTTTTTATAAGTAGAGAAACTAAGGCTCAGAAATGGTAACTTTCCAAGAGTCATGGAAAAAAAGTGAAAGTGTTAGTCTTTCAGTCATGTCCAAGTCTTTACAATCCCATGGACTGTAGCCCACCAGGGTCCTCTTCCATGGGATTTCCCAGGCAAGAATACTGGAGTGGGTTGCCGTTCCTTCTCCAAGTCATGGAAGTGGTTGGTAAACACTTGCCAGAAGTCACGTAGACTTTATGTTAAAGCCCTCAAGGGAAAAAGGTGTCACATTTGGTTTTATTTTGCATCTTTGGCAGAGTGCCTGGTACAAAGTACAGTAAATATTTAGTAAATGTTCCTCAAACTGAAGTAAGAAATGGTAACAAATTAAAAAAACAGGCCTTCAGTAATTGATGCAAGGACATGGGCTATCCATGTGGGGCAAAAAATATCGTATTGCTTCCTCACAACCAAATGAAAAACAATCCCTAATGGATTAAAGTCTTAAAAAACTAAACTTAAAGCTTCTGGCAGTTTATATAGAAATAAACCTTCATGACATCTGAGCCGGAAAGTATTTCTTAAAAAAAGACACCAAAAGTGCTAACTATAAGTCTGATAAACATGACTGCATTAAAATAAAGGACTTCTATTAATAAAGTGAAAAAACACTAATACAAAAAAAAAATTCAAATACTAAAAAAAGAAATTTGCAAAACATGAAACTAGCAAAGCATTAGTACCTACGATATATAAGGTAATACTTTAATCAGTAAAAAAGACAAGCATCCCAATAGAAAAGTGAGCAGATGACATGGAAGGTAGTTCAGATGAAACACAAATGGCAATTAAACATGAAAAAAATGCTTAACCTCATTAAGTCAGGGAAGTTCAAATAAAGACTGCAGTCAGATTCTTCACTGACTAGATTGACAAAAATGAAAGTCCGACAGTGCCAAGTATCTGTGCAGAAAGGAATCAATGGGAATATTTGTGCACTGCTAGTACATGTGTAAACTGATTTTTTTAAATAATAGTAATAACTAATTCAGAAAAAAATCTAATCCTATGAAGTTGGATCTTACATTCTCTGTAACATAGCACACCCTCCCCACGCCCACTTCAGCATTTACCTAAAAATAGTTTCCATTGTCCACAGGTGAAATTGAACATGTATTCATAACAACCTGATCTATAATAGCAAAACACTGAAACAACTCAGATTTCCATCAAAAGGAAAATGGGTCAAAACACTGTAATATATTTACAATAGAATGTTTTATAGTAGTGAAGAAAATAAACCACAGCAACATGCAAGAGCATGACTAAATCTTCAGTTCAGTTCAGTTCAGTTCAGTCGCTCAGTCACGTCTGACTCTTTGTGACCCCATGGACTGCAGCATGCCAGGCCTCCCTGTCCATTACCAACTCCTGGAGTTTACTCAAACTCATGTCCATCGAGTTGGTGATACCATCCAACCATCTTATCCTCTGTCATCCCCTTCTCCTCCCGCCTTCAATCTTTCCCAACATCAGGGTCTTTTCAAATGGGTCACTTCTTCAAATCAGGTGGCCAGAGTATTGGAGTTTCAGCTTCACCATCAGTCCTTCCAATGAATATTCAGGACCAGTTTCCTTTAGGATGGACTGGTTGGATCTCCTTGCAGTCCAAGGGACGTGCAAGAGTCTTCTCCAACACCACAGTTCAAAAGGATCAGTTCTTCAGTGCTCAGCTTTCTTTATAGTTCAACTCTCACTTCCATACATGACTACTGGAAAAACCATAGCCTTGACTAAATGGACCTTTGTTGACAAAGTAATGGCTCTGCTTTTTAATGTGCCGTCTAGGTTAGTTATAACTTTCCTTCCAAGAAGTAAGCATCTTTTAATTTCATGGCTGCAATCACCATCTGCAGTGATTTTGGAGCCCAAGAAAATAAAGTCTGCCACTGTTTCCACTGTTTCCCCATCTATTTCCCATAAAGTGATGGGACTGGATACCATGATCTTAGTTTTCTGAATTTTGAGTTTTAAGCCAGCTTTTTCACTCTCGTCTTTCACTTTCATCAAGAGGCTCTTTAGTTGTTCTTTGTTTCCTACCATAAGGGTGGTGTCATCTGCATATCTAAGGTTATTGATATTTCTCCTGGCAATCTTGATTCCAGCTTGTGCTTCATGTAGCCCAGCGTTTCTCATGATGTACTCTGCATAGAAGTTAAATAAGCGGGATGACAATATACAGCCTTGATGTACTCCTTTTCCTTTTTGGAACCAGTCTGCTGTTCCATGTCCAGTTCTAACTGTTGCTTCCTGACCTGCATACAGATTTCTCAAGAGGCAGGTCAGGTGGTCTGGTATTCCCATCTCTTTAAGAATTTTCCAGAGTTTGCTGTGGTCCACACAGTCAAAGACTTGACATAGTCAATAAAGCAGAAATAGATGTTTTTCTGGAACTCTCTTGCTTTTTCTATGATCCAGCAGATGTTGGCAATTTGATCTCTGGTTCCTCTGCCTTTTCTAAAGGCGGAGGAAAATCTTAGTAACAACAAATGAAAAAAAGAAACTCCATAACACTGCATACAATGAGATATCATTTTAAAAGGCCAAAAGGAGCAAAAGTAAACAATGTATTTAGTGGGATTTTAGTGTGTTGTCCCTAAGTCATGTCCAACACTTTTGTGACCCCATGGACTATAGCCTGTCAGGCTCCTCTATCCATGGGATTTCCTAGGCAAGAATACTGGATTGGGTTGCCATTTCCTTCTCCAGGGGATCTTCCTGACCCAGGAATCAAACCCAAGTCTCCAGCATTGCAGGAAGATTCTTTAGTGCTGAGCCACTGGGGCAGATCCAAACAATGTAAATGTAAGTGTTAAACTAGAAGAAAATATTTAACACAAAATTCAAGGGAGTGGTGACCTATTACATAGATAAAGGCAACAGTGTTTTAATATTCTGTTTCATAAGTTTAAGGATGGATTTAATTTGTTTTCAAAATATATATCAGAGAAGGCAATGGCAGCCCACTCCAGTACTCTTGCCTGGAAAATCCCATGGATGGAGGAGCCTGGTAAGCTGCAGTCCATGGGATTGCTGAGGGTCAGACACAGTGGAGCAACTTCACTTTCTTTCACCATGCCTTCTTGATTTTGAAATGTACAAGTCTAGTCATTGGTCATAATATATTGAAACTTGTACCTTTGTCAGACTCTTAAATGTCAATAGATCCAATATAAAGCATCAACTTCCTTGCCTTAGTTTTCTCATTAGCCCAATGTCCTCTTGTGCTTCCCAAGTACTCCCCTCTTTTCTCACTCACTGCAGATTAACACTGTTTGCTATTGTATCTTTTCTTCCTCTGTGGGACTTAAAGGGCTTCAAGGAGATAGTCTGTCTTGTTTCCCTAGTGCCTGACCTTAATTGGAGCTCCATAAATGATGTTGAATAGAACAGAACTAGTCCCAGTCTAAATGTGTCCTCATGTAGTGCGGTTTCTCACTCTGCCTGTGGCCTACACAAAAGCAGACTCTTGTGACAGTGTATAGGAGTCAGCAAGCAGGCCTTTCTGCAGCCCTCCTGCACAGAGTGCAGGCAGCTTGCCTGAGAACGCCCTCCTCACCATAGTAGCACAAAACCTGACAGTAAGTATCAGTTCAGTTCAGTCTCTCAGTCCTGTCCGAGCAACCTCTTTGCTATCCATGAACTGCAATATGCCAGGCTTCCCTGTCCATCACCAACTCCCGGAGCTTGCTCAAACTCATGTCCATCAGTCTGTGATGCCATCCAACCGTCTCATCCTCTGTCATCCCCTTCTCCTGCCTTCAGTCTTTCCCAGCATCAGAGTCTTTTCCAATGAGTCAGTTCTTCGCATCAGGTGGCCAAAGAATTGGAGCTTCAGCTTCAGCATCAGTCCTTCCAGTGAATATTCAGGACTGATTCACTTTAGAACAGACCGGTTGGATCTCCTCGCAGTCCAAGGGACTCTTGAGTCTTCTCCGATGCCACAGTTCAAAAGCATCAATTCTTTGGTGCTCAGCTTTCTTTATGGTCCAACTCTCACATCCATACATGACCACTGGAAAAACCACAGCTTTGACTTTTGACATACAGACCTTTGTTGTCAAAGTAATATCTCTGCTTTTTAATATGCTGTCTAGGTTGGTCATAGGAGCCCATATAAATAAAGTCTGTCACTGTTTCCATTGCTTCCCCAATACAGCAAGTAAAAGTGATTGAAAAAAGAAACCAAAATGAGAATCAGAAGAAAGGGAAAGACATTGCAAATACAGAAGAATTTATTTCTATCCCCACTTTTACAGCTAATCAGCTGTGGGATATTGAGGATGTAATTTAACCTCAGTTTTCTTATCTGTGAAGTGAGTATTTTGTTACTTAGTTAAGTCAAGTCTTATCTGACTCTTTTGCAACCCGATAGACTGTAGCCCACCCGACTCCTCTGTCCATGGGATTTCATAGGCAAGAATACTGGAGTGGGTTTCCATCTCCTTTTCCAGGAGATCTTCCTGACCAAGGGATCAAACCCGTGTCTCCTACATTGGCAGGCAGATTCTTTACCACTGAGCCACCAGGGAAGCTCAAAAGCATACATGTAAGAGTATGTGTGTTTATGTGCTCATACTTGTATATAAAAGTTCTTAGTTACAGAAGGAAGTTGGGGAAAACTAATCTTGTTACACAGAGTTTAAAGTAAGATCCCCTGAGAATGGATACATGTGTATGTAAGGCTGACTCCCTTTGCTGACCACCTGACAATTAACAATGTTAACTGGCTATACTCCAGTATAAAATAAACAATTTTTTAAATAATAAAGCAAGATCTGCTGTCAGATTATATAAATTTGAAAATGACTTCAGAGAACTTTGGCCCCTGCCTGCCCATACCAAAGAGGCCTGAGACTTGGTTCAAGTTCAAGGAGATTAAATTCTTTTTCAGGAAGGAAGATACAGTTGGATCAGAGCCGTCTAGAAGTGTCGGCTGATTCCCTCTTAGAAAATCCTTGGGCAGTAATTCTGACCTTGCCTGGAGATTATAAGGGAGAATATTATTATGATCAGCTTTGGGATAGGAATGTGCTTTCAAAGCACATTTTAGACATGCTTTACTCCTACCAGAGACGTCTGGAAATTTCCCAGGACCTCGAGTCTGAAAGGCAAAGGGTGTCTGGTTATAATCGAATCAGACTTTTGTTAAATGTCATTTTTGTGGTAAGTCAAATATTTCAGTACATGTAATTTGGTCATTTTTAATTGTACCTAATTCAGAACTGATTTTTCTCAGAACATCCTTCTACCTGTTGACACGTGGGTTACCTATTTGGGGAGAATAAGTAGTTACCTAATTTAGGCCTGGAGTTTTAAGTTTACTGTGCTGAGCGCCCTTCTAGGCTCTCTGAGATAGCACCCTGCAACCACCAGATATGTCCAGTCCAGCCCTCTGAGTGTGAGGGCACCTGCTGATCAAGCACAGGAGGAGAGGAAGAATTCTGCTTACGTCTGCTGGTGAGGCCTCTGATGAGCCTCTGTCCTAAGCTCAGGGCCACCTGTGACCAGGTGAATGCCAGGAACCTGAGAACCCACGCGGCTACCCAGCTCTGTCCCTCGCCACTGCCAGATGGGAAGGCCCTCTGCCCTGGATCTCAGCCTGCCCCCTTGGGTTCTTCACAGTGTACCTGGCCTTTGCCAGGCCCTTCTCACCAGGGATTGTTTTTTCCTCTCTTCCACTGCACACAACTACTGCCTAGATTCTCCCCAGCCTTACAACCCATAGTGTCATCCTGTCTGGGGACTTTTGTTGCCATGCCCCGCATCTCAGGACAGACTTCCTGGCGCTGTTAAAGCCAGCCTCAGCCAGCCCACGTTCATCAGAAATCCATATGAACACTGTAATTTGAGCGACTGGCCGTCTCTGAGGGATCAGCCCCCAGCTCAGCTGTCTCCCTCGCCGTTCCGGGTGTCTTGGCCCTGAGCCACCTGCTGCTGGCATCCCAGTGTGTGCCAATACCAAGTGACAGGGTTCCACCTCCACTCATGCCAACACGCTCAGAAATTCTCCAGGGACGCAGAAAAGATTATTGTGGAAAAAGAAGTCTAACTGTTCTCTGCCTCCACTGGGAATAAACTCAGAGGAGACTGTGAGTAATGTACGTACAATAAGTACTTTAGTACTATGGCACAAAGTACTTTTTGGTAGGTAAAGTGAGATACAAATTGCTGTATTAAGGATTGGATTGGATTGATACCATCTCTCAGGAAAACCTGAACGAACTTTTTGGCCACCCCCAATTGTACCCTTGGTTAGAGTGCAACTCTGTTTACCTGCTGCAACAGAATGTAAGAAATTGCAGACGTGTTGCAGCAAGAACTCTACCAACAGTCTAACACGCAAGCTCTAAAGCTGAGCATTTTAAAGACGTGATTAGGTGGGAAGATACAAAGCTTGAGGTGAACAGCCCAAGTCTTTCAGGGAGAGCGAATGCAGCCCTCTTCGGTCTCTGAAGCTGAGAGGGTGCTAAGGCTCTCCAAACCAAAGTCCCTCATCAGCTCTCAGCCACACTAAAGCCTTTGCACCTGCCGAATCTGTCTGGAGCCTCTTTCCTCCCAGGGACCAAAAACTAACCAGCCACCCAGATGTGCCATGTATATTCTGCCGCCTGTTTTAAAGAAACATCTGGTGTGCTTATTACCTTGCTGTGGCCAGGGGAGTTTTCTGCTCTTTCTCCAGGGCCCTCGGTCCTTTTTAGTGAGTGTTGTGTGCATTGCTGCACGCAGGTTCACAGGTGTTGTCTAGCTCTCCTCCTCTTTGTGATATCCTAGCTCATTTTCCCCAGATACTTGTTCATATGCAGCTTGTTGTGGTCCCTTGATCTTTCTTGCCAAATGATAGGCATTTTTGAAGCACTGGAAGCCTTTTGCTGGTGTTCTATCCAGCTGTCCCTGTTTGGTATGTTGGCAAAAGAGTCCTACCTTCCATTTGTGCGGAATTTGCCCATTATTTTCTATTCTTGCCTCTCAAGTGAAACTAGGTTAGCAAACGGTAGAAAATTAAATCCAGATGCTTTGTGATAAGAAAGATGTTTTGTGAAAAAGACCACTCAGTCATAAAGAACGCTCAGAATGAGATTATGCAAATATTCCTATTATCACAATTTCAAGTGGTACAGCACACTTGATTCTGATGCAAGGCAGGGAAATTCTGGTTAGCTTTTTATTTCATTTTTCCTGTTTTAAATGAGCAGAAGCTCACTAAAGCATAAAAGAACTTAGGTTTTCCAAAAGGACTGCCTCATAATCACCTGTGTGCTTTCACAGACCACCAGAGATGATGAATAAATTTTACTTTGGCCTTGTAGTTTATAATTTACCCATGCATTGTTGTAATAGAAATGAAAGAGGTTGTCACACTGTTTAATTTCAGGAAACCTGTGATCTGGAAACGATAAAGCCTGAAGCCAGACGATACTTAGAAAAATCCGTTAAAATGGGCAAAAGGAATGGGCTCCATCTTCCAGAACAAGTACAAAATGTGAGTTTGTTTCTTTTTCTTATTAGAAAATAAAAGAATAAATTTTTTAAAATACAACAAAAAGACAGGAAATTGGGAAACACATTTGTAACGTGGGAAATAACTTATAGTACAAATCAATTTACAATGTATTTGGTAGCCAATGATTTTAAATCCCACAACTCCTATTAACCTCGTGTTGACTGTCAAACAGCTGATAACTTAATTGTTCTTTAATTCTGTGTGGATTTTATCTGTTTAGTGTGTGCCAGGTTTATCTCCCCCCATTCTGCTGTACATCCTCTGATAGCTAGTTCAGATCTTAATAGTCAACTTGTATTGTCATTCCTTTATGCTTACAGAGATAGGGCACTGGTAATAAAACCCTTATGACGGAAAGTTTTAAAACCAGCATTTTGGAATGAAACCCTCTATGAGTAATATATGGACCTTAAAAATGGAGAGATTAGCTTCTCAGACATTCTCCTTTGTCTAATACCCAGTGAGATCTTCCAGGTTCAGAAGCTCAGCTACAGAATTAACTCATTCTTCAAGATAGGATGACACTGCACAGTATGTGTTAAGTCAGCAGTCTCAAATTTCATGTGTCTGCACATCACCCGGAGGGCTTGTTAAAGCTCTGATTATATAGGACCCCGCCTCTTGAGAGTCTGTTCTTCAGTAGCTATGGTGTGGGTCTCCAGAGTGGGCACTTCTAACAAGTTCCCAGGTGATGTTGATGCTACCTGTGAGAAGCACGCTTTGAGAAATTGTGTGGTTTATGTAAGTTTTATAATCTAGAATTTTTAGAAGAATGGGACAGGTTAATAAATTCTCTCATGTGTTTTCTTGTGATTTCCCTCCTATTGCTTTCTTTGATCTTCCACCTAGTACTTTTCTTTCCCCACATCTAGTACTTCTTAAACAAATGTTAGGGCCCATAAATCACCTTTATTTGCAAATGCTATATAAAACTAAAACATAGCCTGTTTTCCTAAGGAACCATGGAATTAATTACTCGGTTCTTACGGCTTCATTTACTTCAGTACCCAATACTGACTTACTAAATTAAAATTTTGGATTGGAAAAGATTAAAAGTGTTCATTATCAATAGGCTACCAGATTCATTCATTTATTCAGCAGCTACTTACTGTATATGTACCATGTGCCAGACTCTGCTTTCACTATACCTCCTAAATATATTTAGTTCTTACAAATTTATGCCTGATTTCTAACACATTACCAGGATTACCTTTCTGTACATATTACATACAGGTTCTCATGGACACAATGTAGAAAATTGCATAAAACTGTGTTATCGAGCACATCTCTAAGAAAGTAGAGAGAGTTGGGTACAGAACCTAGTCTTCATATAAAAGTGAAGCTTCCTTGACTGATGGAGATAAGAATGAAAGTTGCATTTTATTGTTATTGTCCTGTATTTGTATCTTTGTTTCAGGAAATTAAAGCAATGAAGAAGAGAATGAGTGAGCTATGTATTGACTTTAACAAAAACCTCAACGAGGATGATACCTTCCTTGTATTTTCCAAGGCTGAACTTGGTAAAACTTTGTTGTTTTTTTAAAAGAAGTCTATAATTTAGACAAATAATGTCACCCCACAGTTTACCAAATCAAAGTTAAAGAATTCTTTAAAAAATGTACCTTCTGCAGAAACCACCTGGAGAAGGCAATGGCACCCCACTCCAGCACTCTTGCCTGGAAAATCCCATGGACGGAGGAGCCTGGTGGGCTGCAGTCCATGGGGTCACTAAGAGTCGAACACGACTGAGTGACTTCACTTTCACTTTTCACTTTCATGCATTGGAGAAGGAAATGGCAACCCATTGCAGTATTCTTGCCTAGAGAATCCCAGGGATGGGGGAGCCTGGTGGCCTGCCGTCTATGGGGTCGCACAGAGTTGGACACAACTGAAGTGACTTAACAGCAGCAGCAGCAGAAACCACCACCCGTTGTAAAAAAAGCACAAGCAAACCACACCTCACTTTTAGGCTTACAAGAATATACACTGTTTGTAGAGACAGTCTAGAAGAAATTTTATAATCTTGCTTGACAGCTCATGCTGGTGTTTAACAGCCTTCGGTGCTTTGAAAATTTTTTGCCTCACAGTACTCTCTACACTGTAACTTAAACTGGCGTTTAGTTGCTGAGTCGTGTCTGAGTCTTTTGCGACTCCATGTATGATAGCCCACCAGGCTGCTCTGTCCATAGGATTTCCCAGGCAAGAATACTAGAGTGGGCTGCCATTTCCTTCTCCGGTGGATCTCCCCGACCCAGGAATCAAACCCGCATCTCCTGCATTGGCAGGCAGATTCTTTATCACTAAGGCACCAGGGAAGCCACTACAACTTAAACTAGTCTTTTCTTATTTGTTACAGATTTGCGCGGGGGGTGGGGGGGCTTAATTTTGCCTATTCCTCATCAAAATGCCATCTGTACAAGTGCAGTGAAGCCTGGTCGTATTTTGAATTACCATCTCCCAGGCCACCTGACCTCTAACTGCTACCCCATTCCAGTAACATCAAAGCAATATTATAAGGATTGTCATTATTTTACTTGAATTTCAGTTACTCCACAAAAATCCCTAGAGCTTCTTAAAGGCACCATGCCAGTGCTAAATAAACCAATCATGAGTGGAAAAATTGATGTGTGAGAAAATGATTTTTTGCAGGTGGTCTTCCTGATGATTTCGTTAACAGTTTAGAAAAGACAGATGGTGACAAGTATAAAATTACTTTAAAATATCCACACTATTTTCCTGTCATGAAGAAATGTTGTGTACCTGAAACCAGAAGGAAGATGGAAATGGCTTTTAATACAAGATGCAAAGAGGTATTATAAATGTTTGCCTTTTCTTTTGTTTTTACAGAAGATGTTAAGAAAAGGGTTTGCTCTGTTCACCAGTGTTGAAGTTAGCTCAGAAGTGGATTCTGATTTCTCCATGTAAACATGTTTGTGTGAGGGTCATGCCTCCTAAATCCTCAGACTTACAAGACTTAGCTTTTGGCTTGTTTTTTGGCAACGTTCTTAGTGTGACCATAGGTTCAGCTGTTCTAATGCAGATTGAATGGGTTAAAGAAACTAACGCTTGTATTCTTCTTCCAAGTCAACAATCTAGGGCTGGTGGAATAACTCTAGTCGATAAGTGACTTCTAAGGCCAGTGTGTCACCATTTTCAAGCCTGTTGGTAAATGGGAAAATACAGAGCAAGCATCTTCAAGAAGAAGACCTGGAAATGACATACATAAACTCTGTTCACATTCCATTGACCTAAATTCCATCATATAACTGTATTCAACTGCAGGGGAGGCTGGGAAATAGAATCTTCAGTTGATAGCCATTTGGTCAGCTAAGGGCACTCTATTACTGAAAGGAAAAGAGGAAGAATTAGAAATGAATTCTCAGAGTCAGCTAGCCAGCTCCACCACAGTCTGCCTCTCTGGCTATCCAAATGATCATGAGTACCTTTTTTTCCTTTCCCCCACACAGAAGCCATTGACCATATGTCAGATCCCAACCAGTTAACTGCCTTTAGCTCAAAGACCAGAATCTCTAAGCGGCACACAGTCCTCCCCAGTCACAGCTTCTCGTGACCTGGCCACCTGTGAAAGGGTGGAACACTTGCCTGGCCCGCTCCGACACGCACACACCCCCAGTGGTAGAACAGGAACAGAAAACCACACTAAAGACTCCCATTTGAAAAAGGAAAGAGTGGAAACAGAGCAGGCCCCTACCAGTTCTCAGGAAGAGTCTGGCAGAAACCGTAGGGATTCCGAGCTCTGTGAAGTTTCCCGGGATTGCCCGTTGGACTTACCTGGGCCTCCTTTCTAGCAAGAATTCCTTTAGCAGTTGTATGCGGTGGCCCCTGGTTTTGCCTGCAGGGAATTCTTTCTTGTCCATTATCTTCCATGACCGTATCCGAGACAGCTACTGGTATACATTCCTACTGATGCCAGTTTGAAGTCTGAGGGGTATTTTTGTAGGCCAGGCTTACTTATCTTTGGTAATAAAATGCCCTCAGAAACTTAATAGGTTTCTTTTCTGTTTGCTCACAACCAGATTCGTGTTAAAATAATATCCAAACCTGCCAAATTTTTTCTCATACGCAGGCTTCTATATGGTGTCCATCCTCTGGTCCTCACTTTAACGGCGTCTGCTTCAGGGCCCTCTGAAACCATAGACAGCACCCTCAACGCTAATCATAGTTCATTAGCACCGAGCATCAGTCTTTTCTACTGGTCAAGAGGGACAGAGCAATTGCCTTTCCAGTCATCTGATGCCCCAGATCAGGGGCCACGGGCAGAATTTTCTTAGCAGAACTCTTTTCCCTCCGTTTTTGCAAACTGACCAGTTCTCACTTGAGCTCATCTCTCTTGTGTAATCTTTCCCAAAGCAGCACATACCAACAAACATACACCAATATTATTAGTTTTCCCAAACAATCCCCTCAGAGCTAAGACTTGGTAGGTAACTGGCTTGCCTTCCAAGTTATGGTGAGCAACAATTTTTAAACAGATGTTATCTATGGTATACTGAGTATTACCAGCTTCCTACGTCTGTGTCCTCACCTTCCATCCCTGTAGGTTTTTCATTTCTGTTATAGCAGCACTCTATTCCTATGTTTAGTCTCTGTGGGTTTAGTCTCTGTAGGATACAGATTAAACCGGTGTACAAAGTCAACCGAAAGCACAGTGACTCAAATAAGATAAAAATTATTTTTCTTCAGAAAGGATTAGTGGATACCAGGGGCCAGAGAGACTGGGAAATTATTGTTACCAAGTTTCTATTTAAAATGTCTTAGAAACAACGGTAATGGTTGCACAACAGTATAAATGTAATTGCCATGAATTGTACACTTAAAAATTGGCTAAAATGGTATATTTTGTGTTGGGTGTATTTTACTACATTTTTTTAAGGTTTTTATCTCTTACAACTTAACAGTACAGAGGTGAGTGGTCCAGAGCTGGAAGCTCTGCTGTCCTTAGTATGTGGCTTCAAGGTCATTGCTCTCACTTTCAGTCCACAGCTAGCAAGACAGAGATCTATAATGACCCAGAAATTTCTCTCATCGCCTCATTTATGTTCTGTTGTCCCATTGTGTATCACGTGGCCACAGCAAGTTTTAAGAGGGGCTGGGAAAGGGAGGCAGGTGACCATGTACCCAGCAAGCTCAGAGAATTCTGCTACTAAAAGGAAGAATGGGGGAATAGATATTGGGAAAGAATTGGCAGTCTAAGGAGACTGGAAAGGTGAAAGAGACTCAAACTAGGTAACTTTGGAACTTCTGTGTTTCTCACATCCATGTTTCCATTCTAGTTTTAAAATAATAATAATTATAATGCATAATTATGTGCTGTTTGCTCTAGTACCAGGCATTTTTCTCTGGGCTTTACTTATATTCTCATGTGAATCTTCATGATCACTCTATAATGTAGCTACTTTTATTATGTACATCTTCCAGATGAGAAAACTGAGGCTTAGGAAGATTGAGTGACTTGCCATCATTTTGACAACTAGTAAATGGTGGAGCCAGATTTTGGTAGTGTGATCTTACTTAGAAGCATGTCTATAAATAATTTGATGATTTAATAGCAATTTTTTTTTTACCTCAACATTTCTTTACTTTCTCTGGGAGATTATTTTTTCCTTTATTGTTAAGGAAACAATAAAGCAGTATCACTATTTGCATTTTAATACAAATAAAATATTTAAAATGTGTGTAATAATTTGAGAAAATCCCTAAAACATTAAGCATAGAGTTCTGTGGCATTAAGTACATTCATATTGTTGTACAGCCATCGCCATGTATCTCCAGAACTTTTTCATCTTTCCCGACTGAAACTCTGTACCTGTTGAACATAAACTTCCTTCTCTCCCCACCCACCAAGCCCCTGGCATACATCATTTGACTCCCGGTCTCCATAAATTTAACTACTCTAGGAACTGCATATAAGTAGAATCATACAGATCCATAATTTGGCTCAGATCCATAATTTGGCATGTGTCAAAATTTCTTTCCTTTTTAAGGCTAAATAATATGTAATATGCACTAAATATTTTTTTTAATCCATTCAGCCATTGATGGACATTTAGGACGCTTCTACCATTTGGCTATTATGAATAATGCCACAGTGAACACAGTTATACAAATATCTGAGTCTCTGTTTCCATTTCTTTGGGATGTATACCCAGAAGTGGAATCACTGAATCATATTGGAATTCTTTGTTTAATTTTTTGAAAAATCATATTACTGTTTTTTATAGCAGCTTTGCCATTTTCATTAGCAATATACAAAGGTTCTGGATTTTCTACATCATAATCAATGCTTATTGTTTCCCTTTTTTTTAAGGGAAATAAATTTAACAGTATGTAAAATTTTATTAAGACCCTCATTGCTATCTCCTGAGATTTAAAAGATCAATTATAATTTCAGAAACAAAACTGGATCATGAATCCAAAAAAAAGTCTATAACACTGAAATGGAATAACTTACTAGTTGAGATGCCTAAAAATATTTGACAGTCTTACCAACCTGAAAGTAATGTAATAGCTCTTCTTTTTAGTGCTTTGGATCCAGTTAATTATTGACCTTTATTTTGGTTTTTATTGTTGTTGTTTATTCCTAGGAGAACACTGCCATCCTGCAGCAGCTACTCCCACTGCGGGCCGAAGTAGCCAAACTGCTTGGCTATAGCACACACGCTGACTTTGTCCTTGAGATGAATACTGCCAAGAGTACGAGGCATGTAACAGCCTTTCTCGGTTAGTCCTCTTTTCTTAATTTCTCATGTTGCTGTTTCTTTTTTTTTAATGACTGTCTTGCTGCATGGCACCAACTTGACAGAGGGCCTCAAAACCTAACGTGCCCTTGAGAATATTATTTTTCATTCATGCAAGAGAAATGTATTGATCACCTGTTATGCATTAGATACTGTCCTTAGTTCCAAGGGTTGCTCATTGTTTATATTTCGGTTATGGTCCTTGTCCTTGCTTCATTCTGTCTGTATCTTGATGGGGATTTCTGTGTTAATTCCTAACGAGATACCTGGAGACCTACAAGAAGGTTAGCCTTTGGCTTTGTTCAGTGTCAGTAGGTGTTTGTCAGCTACAGCATGGCTGCTTACCAATCAATGTGTGTGAAATAAGCTACCAGAGAAGACAAAAATGATGAGTGGAACATACAGGAACAACAATATTTTATGTTCCAGAAGCCACTTGTTAATATGTAAAAGAATATAAGATAATAGGCATCAAAACTGTTATTTAATAACTGTCTTCACATTCATTTAAAATCACTTTTTCATTAGTCTTCTTAAAACCACAGTTCTTATGTCCTTGACCTTTAGTCTTTGGCACTCTGTCGTGCTTACTCCTCCTAATCTCAGTGTCCCGATTCCAGCAGTCACTCTGCTATTCTCTTTCATTTTAGGGAAAGTGGTTGAATAACAACCATTGTAAAGATACTAATTTTTGTTTTTATCTGCTCTAGTCAGAGTTTCAGTTCAGTTCAGTCGCTCAGTCGTGTCCGACTCTTTGCAACCCCATGAATTGCAGCATGCCAGGCCTCCCTGTCCATCACCAACTCCCGGAGTTCACTCAGACTCACGTCCATCGAGTCCGTGATGCCATCCAGCTATCTCATCCTCTGTCGTACCCTTCTCCTCCTGCTCCCAATCCTTCCCAGCATCAGAGTCTTTTCCAATGAGTCACCTCTTCGCATGAGGTGGCCAAAGTACTGGAGTTTCAGCTTTAGCATCATTCCTTCCAAAGAAATCCCAGGGCTGATCTCCTTCAGAATGGACTGGTTGGATCTCCTTGCAGTCCCAGGGACTCTCAAGAGTCTTCTCCAACACCACAGTTCAAAAGCATCAATTCTTCGGCACTCAGCCTTCTTCACAGTCCAAATCTCACATCCATACATGACCACAGGAAAAACCATAGCCTTGACTAGACAGACCTTAGTCGGCAAAGTAATATCTCTGCTTTTGAATATACTATCTATGTTGATCATAACTTTTCTTCCAAGGAGTAAGTGTCTTAATTTCATGGCTGCAGTCACCATCTGCAGTGATTTACCACAGTATGATTTATTTTTTAACTTTCTCATCGATCCCATTCAGACTTTATTTACTTCTGACTACGAGTGTATAATTTTATTAGCTTAGTTAAGTTGGAAACAGTGCATAATGTATCAAGATCAGCATTCAGCCTGAAATTTAGACCTCTGTGTTCTCAATAGCAATACCTTGAATTACTAATGTATATGCTGGCATTGTATATAACATGTAGCAGCTGTGCCATAAATGGTACTATTCATTATTATGTTATTCATTCATGAGACATTTATAAAATAACTGCCCCTAATGGAGTGGATGCTACATGGTTGGACGATAGAAAAGACTAAGACGAGGTTCTTTTCTCAATGAATTTACCGCTGAGTGGAAACAATAGAAATGTGAAGTGGTAATTGCCATATGTTCTGATGTATTTTATACAAGAAAATGGCTCAGGGAATTAACAGGTTTGGCGAGAATGTTTCCCTTAGTGGTGATTGTACATACCGAACATTTTCCTTAATTAACTTAATTTTTGAAAACAGTTTCCCCTCTTTTTTAAAATTGGCATATTCCTATCTGAATCGTCCTCTTGCTACCTGTATTTACCCGTTCTCTCACAGGCCTAATCAGAACGACATCTCTCTGCATCTTCCATGAGTTTCCTCTTTTCACCTCACAGCCCTCCTCAAGCCTCTGCATTCACCTCATTATGGGTATGCTACCCAGACATGCACGTCCCTTACAGAGCCAACATTTTTTACCTCACATACGTAACGAATTGTGGAGACCAAACACATAATAAAAGCATACTGCTTTAGCCAAATACAGTGAAATAGTCAAAAACCGACCACAATATTAAATTGCAGCGTCCACCTGAAAAGTACAAATGCTGTGTCCAAATAGACCTTCTTCATAGGAATGGAGTAGTTATTAACTGAATCCATGGCTGTCAAAGGAACTGAGCAGTTTCCAGTAATTCTGATCATAGGTCACATCTGATTTGTCTTCCCTAGCTCTGAGGAGCCTAGGGGCTTTCCCCAGGGCTCTGTGGTAAAGAATATACCAGCAGTGCAGGAGACACAGGAGACTCAGGTTCAACCCCTGGGTCAGGAAGATCCCCTGGAGTAGGACATGGCAACCCACTTCAGTATTCTTTCCTAGAAAATTCCATAGACAGAGGAGCCTTGCAGGCTACAGTCCATGGGGTCACAAAGAGTTGACACAGCTGGGCACATGGAACAGACAGAAGAGCCTAACTAACCTCACTGAAAACTAATCATGTACATAAAGAGTAATTTAGTTTCACTATCACTTCGTTGAGTTCTGTGAGATAAATTTCAGCTTTGTTGATGCTGTGAGGAAGTTGTGGCCTGATTTGGGTTGTGCCCAAAAAAAAAAAGGACAGTGAGCCATAAAATACAATTAGCCTGAAGAGAACAGCAGCGCTGTCATAATAAAGCCTGCTTTCCTCTCTCCCTCCCTCTTTTCCCCTCTCCTTCCTTCCTCCTGATTTATCTGTATTGAGGGTCACAAAGGAGGAAGCACCATGCTAAACTACTGGTGGCATGTATGATTATGCTTGCTCCCTAGAGCAATGAATTGCTAACTTTTCCCTCTTCCCCACAGATGATTTAAGCCAGAAATTAAAACCCTTGGGTGAAGCAGAACGAGAGTTCATTTTGAACTTGAAGAAAAAGGAATGTGAAGAGAGAGGTTTTGAATACGATGGGAAGATCAATGCCTGGGATCTCCACTACTACATGACTCAGACAGAAGAACTCAAGTACTCTGTAGACCAGGAGACCCTCAAGGAATACTTCCCAATTGAAGTGGTCACTGAAGGCTTACTGAACATCTACCAGGAGTTGCTGGGACTTTCATTTGAGCAAGTGACAGATGCTCACGTTTGGAATAAAAGTGTTACACTTTACACTGTGAAGGATAAAGCTGCAGGAGAAGTATTAGGACAGTTCTACTTGGACCTCTATCCAAGGTACTGAGGATCACAGTGGTGAAAGGGACCTTGGAGATTCATCTCCTGCCCAGATTGAGACTCTTGTCTTTCATAATTCTCATACGTGATTCCTAGAAAAGGGATTAAAAATGTGGGCTCTGAAGCCAGAAAGTCTAGCTCCATCACTTACTAGGCAAGTTACTTAATTTTTCTCTGCCTCAGTTTCCTTATATATATTATAGGTCCTATGGGAGTGGGATGGGAATACCAGTCATACCTGCTTTGTAACGTTGTTGTTAGGACTGAAATGGTTAATCACATGCAAAGATTTTAGAAGACTGCTCAGAACACAAGTGCTTGATAGGTGTGAGCTTTCATCATCACCATCATGATCATCTAGTTTGTGTGCTGCGTTTCTTAATTTACTTATTTATTTTTATAATTAGACTCTGGTTTTTGTTTTTTTACTGTGCCATATGTCTCGCGGGACCTTAGTTCTCTATTCAGTTCAGTTCAGTTCAGTCGCATCTGACTGTTTGCAACCCTGTGGACTGCAGCACGCCAGGCTTCCCTGTCCATCACCAACTCCCAGAGCCTACTCAGACTCATGTCCATCATGTCGGTGATACCATCCAACCATCTCATCCTCTGTCATCCCCTTTTCCTCCCACCTTCAATCTTTCCCAGCATCAAGGTCTTTTCCAGTGAGTTGGTTCTTCGAATCAGGTGGCCAAAGGATTGGAGCTTCAGCTTCAGCATCAGTCCTTCCAATGAATATTCAGGACTGATTTCCTTTAGAATTGACTGTTTGGATCTCCTTGCAGTCCAAGGGACTTTCCAGAGTCCTCCAACACCACAGTTCAAAAGCATCAGTTCTTCGGTGCTCAGCTTTCTTTGTAGTCCAACTCTCACGTCCATACACGACTACTGGAAAATCCATAGCTTTGACTAGACAAACCTTTGTTGGTAAAGTAATGTCCCTGCTTATGCTGTCTAGTTTTGTCATAGTTTTTCTTCCAAGGAGCAAGTGTCTTTTAATTTCATGGCTGCAATCACCATCTGCAGTGATTTTGGAGCCTAAGAAAGTAAAGTCTGTCACTGTTTCCATTAATTCCCCATCTATTTGCCTTGAAGTGATGGGAACAGATGCCATGATCTTAGTTTTCTGAATTTTGAGTTTTAAGTCAACTTTTCCACTCTCGTCTTTCATTTTTATCAAGAGGCTCTTTAGTTCTTCGTTTTCTGCCATAAGGATGGTGTCATCTGTATATCTGAACTTATTGATATTTCTCCCGGCAATCTTGATTCCAGCTTGTGCTTCATGTAGCCCAGCATTTCGCATGATGTACTCTGCATATAAGTTAAATAAGCAGGGTGACAATATACAGCCTTGACATACTCCTTTTCTTATTTGGAACCAGTCTGTTGTTCCATGTCCAGTTCTAACTGTTGCTTCTTGACCTGTATACAGATTTCTCAGGAGGCAGGTCAGGTGGTCTGGTATCCCCATCTCTTGAAGAATTTTCCACATTTTGTTGTGATCCACACAGTCAAAGGCTTTGGCGTAGTCAATAAAGCAAAAGTAGATGTTTTCTCTGACCACAGATCAAACCCAGGCCCTCGATAGTGGAAGCACAGAGTCCTAATCACTGGACTGACAGGGAAGTCTCTGCATTTCTTAATTTAAAATTGACCTCAGAATGTTTATTATTCAGGTACTCTGTCTGCCAATACTCTTAAATCTGTGACTACTCCCTTCAGTCTGGCTGAAAGGCAGCACAGCATTAAGGAATAGCAAGATCTTGGCAATCATTCAAACTTGAGCTGCAGTGCTTGAGTGACATAACCTTTGTGGGTCTCTATATCCACCTCTGTAATACGGGAATGATCTTCCCTTTTCAGGATTGTTCTGTACATTAGATTATTCAATCAATTGTAAGAATTAAAAATATTATTATCTCTGTAGCATGTAGTAACTATGGACTCCACAGTATCTCATCAGATATGAAAGGATTTAGGTTACTCTCTGTGGGCTGCTTTCTAAAACAAAAGCCACCCTGTTGCAATTTTACTAACTAGACCAGAGTAAATAATAGCATCACTTTAGATCAGCAACACATACAAGTTCATAATCTACTGACTTGGGGTGACTTCAAGAAGGGGCCGGATAACTCCATCAGGGAGATAGGAGGCAGAGTTGTCTTATCCCACTGCTTTATGGACTTTCTTTCACTTCTGGTATGATCTAAAGATAAACCCATGCCAGATGTGGATAAGTCTGAATAATGAATAATGTCAGGATATAGTTGGAGGCCAAGAATTCTATCAGGGGAAATCCTTCAACATTGGAGCCTCCTATAACTCTGCCTCGATTCTCTTTCCTTGGTCAAAGGTAGCAGTTCTCACCGCCCCATCCTGCTGTTCCTTTGCCAAGATATAACTGCTGTCTTCTGTACTCAGAGATCTGGTATTGCTACCAGCACTCGTATGGGGACCAGAGAGTGATGTTTCGTAAGGGTAATGACCTAGTTAATAGTCACTTTCTGTCAACTGACATGCTTGCTTCTTGTTTTCTTTGTCTACTTGACTCAAAAAGAGTATATTTGTACTAGGAAAGGAAAGACCAGTTTCCTTCTTTTTAAAATCACATATCAATTTTAATTCATCAAACACTGAGATTCTCAAACAATAGAAGAAACAAAAACTCAAATAGTTACAACATTAAGATTGCCAGGTAATGGCATCTTTTTAAATCACCATCCTTTTATAAACAAAATGTAAAGACTTAATCTTGGAGTAAGGAAACCTCTGAAATTAAGTAAATCAAGTTTATTTTTTAAAAGGAAAGATTAAAAGCCCCTCAGTGGCACTGATTTTTAAATTAGTAGCAGGCCTTATGGCTTTTCATAATGGACCAAGAGGTATAAAATATACCAGGATAAACACTTTCCATATTACTTTAGTTCATTTTCCCCTGTTAAAAATAATATTTATAGATCTGTTTACCTGTTTAAACAATTCATTCTAACTACATGAAATCATTGTAGAAACACTGATGGGCCCTTTGAACATCCAGAGACTAGCTGGCTGAAAATGTCATGAAATTCAGTGCATGGTTTCTGGTGTGTTTGTCCGTGGGTTCTCTTCCTTCCTCTCCCCTTCTCTGTCTGCCTTCCGTTCCCACTGGCCTGCTCACTCCTAGCTCAGGCTTGACCAAGTTCTTTTTGTTGTTGTTGATTTATTTCTACTTATTTATTTCAAATAGATTTTATCTTTTAGCACCCTTCTAGATTCACAGCAAAACTGACCAGAAAGGACAGACATTTCCCATATATTCCCTGGCCCCACACATGTATAGTTCCTCCGTTATCAACATCCCTCACCAGAGTGGTACATCTGCTAACAACTGATTAACCTACACTGACACATCATTATCACCTAAGTTATATTTGGGTTCACTCTTGATGTTATACTTTCTTTGGATTTGAAAAAACATATAATGTCTATAAACCATTAGAGTATCATACAGCGTAGTTTCACTGCCTTAAAAATCCTCTATGCTCTATCTATCCATTTCTTGCCCTGCCACACCAGTCCCTGGAAACTACTGCTCTTTTTACTTTTTCCAAAATTTTGCCTTTTCTAAAATAATGCCATATGTGCTTAGTCGCTCAGTAGTATCTGATTTTTGCAAACCCATGGACAGTAGCCCGTCAAGCTCCTCTGTCCATGAGATTTTCCAGGCAAGAATACTGGAGTGGGTTGCCATTTCCTACTCCAGGAATATCATATGGATGGAATCATATAGCCTTTTCAGATTGGCTTCTTTCATTTAACATTGTGCATTTAGGCTTCCTCCATGTGTTTCGTGACTTAATAGCTCATTTCTTTTCTTTTTAGCACTGAATAATATTTCATTGTCTGGATGTACCACAGTTTATTCATTCATCTACTAAAGAGCATCTTGATTGCTTCCAAGCTTTGGCAATTATGAACGAAGCTGTCATAAGCATCCTTGTGACCCAAGAGGCTTCCCTGGTAGCTCAGTAGGTACAGAATCCACCTGCAATGCAGGAGACCTCAGTTCGATTCCTGGGTCAGGAAGATCTGCTGGAGAAGGGATAGGTTACCCACTCCAGTATTCTTGGGCTTTACTGATGGCTCAGCTAGTATAAAGAATCTGGCTGCAATATGGGAGAACTGGGTTCTATCTCTGGGTTAGGAAGATCCCCTGGAGAAGGGAACAGCTACCCACTCCAGTATTCTGGCCTGGAGAATCCCATGGACTGTATGGTCCATGGGGTCTCAAACAGTTGGACACGACTGAGCGACTTTCTGATTCTAATCTAAGAATCCTTGTGCAGGTTTTTGTGTGGACATAAACTTTCAGTCCCTCTGGGTAAATACCAAAGAGTGCAATTGCTATATTGTTTGGTAAGAGTATGTTTAGTTTTGTAAGAAACTGCCAAACTGTCTGCCAGAATGGATGTACTATTTTACATTACCACCAGCTATGAATGAGAGTTTCTATTGTTCTACATCCTGTTAGCATTTGGTGGTGTTGGTTTTCTGGATTTTGATCGTTTTAATAGGTGTGTAGTGGTATCTTGTTTTAATTTGCATTTCCCTGATGACATATAATGTGGAACAACTTTTCATATACTTAATTAACATCTCTATATCTCCTTTGATGAGGTGTCTGTTAAGGTCTTTGATATATTTTTTAATCAGATTGTTTATTTTCTTATTGATGAGTTTTAAGAGTTCTTTGTATATTTTTGTTAACAGTCTTTTATCAGATGTCTCTTTTATAAATATTTCCTCCTAGCCTATGGCCTGTCTTATTTTCTTGACAGTGTCTTTCTCAGAGCAGAACATTTTCATTTCAATGAAATCCAGCTTTATTAATTTTTTTTCTTTCGTGGTTTGTGCCTTTGGTGCATCTAAAAAGTCATTGCCAAACCCAGGGTCATCTAGATTTCCTTCTGTGTTGTATTCTAGGAATTTCATAGTTTTGCATTTGACATTTAGGCCTGTGATCCATTTTTTGAGTTATTTTTTGTGAAGGGTGTAAGGTCTGTGTCTAGACTCATTTTTTTGCATGTGGATGTCTAGGTGTTCCAGCACCATTTGTTGAAAAAAATTGTCTGGGCTCTGTTGTATAGCCTTTGCCCTTTTGTCAAAAAGAGGTTAACTATATTTATAGAAGTGTATTTTTAATTTCCAAATATTTGGATATTTTCCAGATAGCCTTCTGTTGTTTCTAGTTTGGTTCTGTTATTGTTGGAGAGTGTACTTTATAGCTTTTCAGTTCTTTTAAATTGTTTTGATTTATGTCCAGCATATAATTAGTCTTGGTGAATATTCCATGTATACTCGAGTATGGTTTTCTGTTGTTGAGTTGAGGGTTCTATAAATGTCAGTTAGGTGAAGATAACTGTTAATGTGGTTCAAGTTTTTTGTTATCTCAGCTGATTTTCTCTTGGCCTGTTCAATTAATTTCTGAGAAAGGAAGCCTCTAAATGATTTGTCTATTTCTTCTTTCAGTTCTATTAGTTTTTGCTTTGTGTATTTTTTTAAATTGAAGTATAGTTGATTTACAATGCTGTGTTAATTTCTGCTGCAACAATGTGATTCAATATTATATGTGTATATATATATATATATATATATATATATATATATATACACATTCTTTATATATATGTGTGCATTCTTTCTTTTCTATTATGGTTTATCATGAGATATTGAATTGCTTAGTATATTTTGAAGTTCTGCTTTTAGATATATGCATATTTAGAATTGTTATATCTACTTAGAGAACTGTCCCATTTATCATTATATAATGTTCCTTATTATCTGTAGTAATATTCTGAGTTTACAGGTATTTTCTTTTAGCGCTTTAAAGATGGCATTCCATTGTCTTCTGGCTTGCCTAGTTTCTGACAAGATATGGCGGTAATTCCTATCTTTGTCGTACTACATGCAGTGTGTTCTTTTCCTCTGACTGCCTTCAAGATTTTCTCTTTGTTCCTCATTTTTAGCAGTTTCATACACTTAGGAATATGGGATAATTTTTTTTCTGGTTCTTTGTTTTGTGTTTGTCTTTCTTGGTGTTCTCTGAACTTACTGGATTTGTGACTTTAGTGTCATTAATTTTGGAAAATTCTCAGCTCTTCTTTTGTTTTGTTTGGATTTTTTGGCCTGCACTGCACAGCTTGCAGGCTCTTAGTTCCCCAGCCAGGAGTTGAACCCAAGCCCTTGGCAGTGAAAGCATGGAGCCCTAACCACTGAACCGCCAGGACGTCCCCTAATTTTGGAAAATTCTCAGCTATTCTTCAAATATTTCTTCTGTCCTCTATTCTCCTTCTGAAATTCCAGTTACATGTTTAGTAGGTCATTTGATATTGCCCTGAAGTCTTGATTCTCTCTTCTTGTGTGTGTGTGTGTATGTGTGTGTGTTTGTATGTTAGGTAATTTCTCTTGACCTGTCTTTGGGTTCAATGATTCTTTCCTTGGCTGTAAGAAATCCATCAATGAGACTATCACAGGTATTCTTTATCCTTATTACTGTGCTTTTCACATCTAGCATTTTCATTGTATTCTCATAGTTTCCAGCTCTCTACCAAAATTATCCATCTGACTGTGCAGACTGTCTACCTTTTCCTCAAGAATGTTTAACATTTAACAATTTATTTTAAATACTCTAATAGCTCCAACATTTTTGTCATATGAATCTATTTTTCTTGGTCTTTTTGCCTCTTGACATTGTGTTTTTTCCTTGTGTCTTCATATGCCTTACAGTTGTTTTTTTTTTAAGTCAGATGTCTTATATAAAACAGTCAAGACTAAGACAGTCTTTATACCTAGCAGTGGGCACATACTTGGCTAGACCTTTAATGTGAGTGTCTGATTCATTCTATTTAATACTTGAGCTGGATTTGGGCCTTGTTATTGCTATGCTTAACCTCAGTGAACCCAAAGCTTCAGCTCAGATTCCTGTATGTGTTTAGGATGAGAGCTTATTTGCCAGAGTTTTTTTAGTCTCTGTTCCCTGCTCAATGTGAGTTTGTCCATTTGTTCTGTGCTTTAAAGAGGTCTCTTTTCATGCTCTTGTTCCTCTCCTTGTAGTAGACTGCTATTACTTATTACTAGATCCCTATTAGCCTCATTAGAGGAGTGTCATTTCTGTTGTTCAGATTAAAGGTCAGTCATAGGAAGGCTCTGAGTCCTTGGGTGTTAGGAGTGGGCCTATTCAGTGAATCTGCCCCATCCTCAGCTGTAGGTCTGGGCTGAGGATGTTTTCCTGACCCACCTTCAGAGTAGAGTTTTGTTTGTTTGTTTGTTTTTCTGTTACCATCCCCCGGTAGCAGTGAGGTTTTACCAGTGCTCTTAAGGCAACAGTGTGTTTTGCCTTTAAGGTCCAGGCTCGTGTTCTCTAGGAGAGAGATGAAACAGACCTGGGCAGGGCTCCCTTCCACCAGGCCTGCATCAGCACTGATTCTTTCTCAGGGCTCTCATCCTGCCCCTGATTTTTTGTGTGTACCCAGTAAGATCTGTGGAGAAAACCTTACAAATGGACGCAAAATTTCCCTTATTTAATAACTCCTAGTGGTTCCCTACTTTTGCTGGTCCATCATCAATCTTTATCAATTTGTTAAACATTCTCTTACTAGTGTCTACAAGTTAAACACACACACACAAGCCAAAAAAAAACAAAGTGCTTGCTTCCTTTCTCTCTATCCTTGGAGGCATCTATCTTAGATTGTAGGTTGCCCTTCAACTTTCACTTTATGATGGACTTCCCTGGTGGCTCAGAGGTTAAAGCATCTGTCTGCAATGCAGGAGACCTGGGTTCGATCCCTGGGTCAGCAAGATCCCCTGGAGAAGGAAATGGCAACCCACTCCAGTGGGTTGAATCCCATGGACGGAGGAGCTTGGTGGGCTACAGTCCACGGGGTCGCATAGAGTCAGACACGACTGAGCGACTTCACTTTCACTTTCAAGAAAAGTTGTGATTTGCAGATTGTCCATCATGTTGCTGTAAGAATAGGATCAATGCCCTGTTCAGCTTGATTCTTAATCAAGCTGTTTATTAATGGGAAACTATAAAAAGACTAGTTTGTTTTTGTTTTACCTGAATAACTTCAGCAGGTAAAAAATAGTTATGAGTCACTGAGAAAAGATAATACAGAAAAAGATTTACAAATCAAAACATCAAACTAAACTTATATGTATTTTAGTGCTCTGAGCAAAGAAAAGAGGAGGAAACCTATTCCTACAATAAAGTCTAACAGCCCTTAGCTTCTGGAGAGACCGTCACAGATATCACATTGTCCTAGCATAAATGACTTTATAGTATAATTTATGCTTTTTTCCTGAGGCTAACTAAAACCATTCTGTTTCCAAAATGGCCTGTCTGGTTTATAAAAGGAGCTCATTTAATTATGAGTACTGATTCTCCCTTTATTGAATAAAAGAACAACTCTACTCTCTGGATTTTAGTTTTTATGAGGTTTTTTAATCAATTTTAATTTTAAGGAAAAAGCGCCTAGTAAGTCAAACTCTGTATCTCATATTTCCCTCAACACTATTTAGTGTTTAATGATTCCATCTTTGAAGACAAAAAGCAGGAGCTCGTTAAAATAAATTGGACGTTCAACTATATATACCCTACTTGAGGTATATATTAATTCTTACATTAAGATTTCAACACAAGTTCAGTTCAGTTCAGTTCAGTCGCTCAGTCATGTCCAACTCTTTGCGACCCCATGAATTGCAGCACGCCAGGCCTCCCTGTCCATCACCAACTCCCAGAGTTCACTCAGACTCACATCCATCGAGTTAGTGATGCCATCCAGCCATCTCATCCTCTGTCACCCCCTTCTCCTCCTGCCCACAATCCCTCCCAGCATCAGAGTCTTTTCCAATGAGTCAACTCTTCGCATGAGTTGGCCAAAGTACTGGATGCTTTAGCATCATTCCTTCCAAAGAACACCCAGGACTGATCTCCTTTGCAATGGACGGGAAACCTTGGAAATATACTTCATATCAAGCGATAGTGGGTTTTTTGTTTTTTGTTTTTTTAATTTTCGTTGTTTCATCTTGACAGAACGTTGACCTACTTCATGAAAGGTGAGTTAAATGTTTCAAAGCATCTTCTGTTATCAAATGAGTGAGAGAGGCCATGCCAATGTTGTTGCTCCAGAAGAGTGTTTGTATCTCACCAGTGGTGCTTCTGGTCCCTCAGGGAAGGGAAGTACAACCACGCAGCCTGCTTTGGTCTCCAGCCTGGATGCCTCCTGCCTGATGGGAGCCGCATGATGTCTGTGGCCGCCCTCGTGGTGAACTTCTCACAGCCACTAGCAGGTCGTCCCTCTCTCCTGAGACACGATGAGGTGAGGACTTACTTCCATGAATTCGGTCATGTCATGCATCAGATTTGTGCACAGGTGAGTGATTTTTTTTGTTTGTTTTTGTTTAATGGTAAACCTACTAATTGCTTTTCCAGGATTTTTTTCCCACTGATGTCAGATTTCTCAACATGTTTCTTAGCATGTTTTTCTCAGAAGCTGAACATGTTCAAAAATGTCACAGGGCTTCTACAAAACCACAAATTTTTTCTTATTGTGTCCTCTTTCACAATATACTTTTACTCCAGAATCAATCCACTGATGAAAGAGCTTCATTGAATACCATCCTATGGCATGAGTGCACACGTGCTCAGTCATGTCTGACTCTTGCGACCCCATGGACTGCAGCCTGCCAGGCTTTGTCTGTGGGATTTCCCAGGCAGGAATACTGGAGTGGGTTGCCACTTCCTTCTCCAGGGGATCTTCCCAACCCAGAGTTCAAACGCTGCATCTCCTGTGTTTCCTGCATTGGCAGCTGAATTCTTTACCACTGAGCCACCTGGAAGCCCCACCCTATGGAAAAAGAAAGAAAACTATTGTTAAGAAAGGGTGTCAAATATTTGTTTTTCCCTTTTAAATCTTTTCCTCAGAGGAATTTGGTGTAAGCTTCAGAGATAAACTGTGCTGTAATCTGTCTCTTATGCTTATTAATGCTTTGTTTAGTTCAGTGGTTTTCAGTCATCCAGACTTTATACTCCTTTTTAAATAATAAATAAATTCTTAGACCATCCTTTACTAGGTGTCAATTAAAATCACAGATAACATGGTATAACCATGGGGGGAATTTACCAAGAAAGAGATGTATGTGTGCAATAGATTACAACTAATTTCTCTTTATTTCTAAAAGTGAAAAGTATATTTATTCTCAACTTCATAACACAGTCCAGTAAACTAGGCCCAGACTGTTCTAGGATGAACCACGTGAATTTGCTAATATTTAACCACTATTGACATGAAAACATCTAGTTCAGTTGTTCAACCTAACAGTTTTTCAAATTGATATTTACATAAATGGAGAGACAGTTTTACAAATTGGAAATCTCCACCCATCTCTAAAGGTGAACTTTTTAGAAATAACCTCTGTATTAGAATAGTTTTAGATTTACAGAAAAATTGGAAAGATAGTGTTGCCCTTACTGTTAATGTCTTACAGTATATTTGCCAAAACTAGGAAGCTAACTTTGGTATGGTACTTCTAACTAAACTCAACACTTTACTTGGATTTTTCTAGTTTTTCCCAAATGATGTTTTCTGTACAGATTTTTTTTTTTTCAAATCTAGGTAATATCCTCACTAAACATAAACAAAAGCATTTTGTTTATATTTTTCGAATTCTGGGCCCGCCAGGCTCTTCTTTTCATGGGATTTTGAGGCAAAAATACTGGAGTTGGTTGCCATTTCCTTCTCCAGGGGATCTTCATGACCTGGATCGAACAAGGATCGAACCCTGCCTCCTGTGTCTCCTACATTGAAGGCAGATTCTTTACCCACTGAGCCATCAGGAAAACCCCTTAATATCCTCAGTAAACATAAAAGAAAACATTTTGTTTACGTTTTTCAAGTCCTAGGCATGGTTGTGTAGTATGACATAATGAAGAATTCAGGTTACACGTGAATAAACCTGAATCTTGCAGCAAAAACTGCAGACTTGATACGTAAGTGGTTTTGTCAACTCAAGACCAAGAGTAGTATAGCCACTTGTCTTAAGAGTGCTATTAATATAGCAGAATACCATGGATTGGGTGCCTTATAAATAGCATGTTGTCCTGACGTGCAGTTCAATGCTGGACATCCAGCATCCCACACCTAGAGTAGCCCCTGCTGCTGCTGCTAAGTCACTTCAGTTGTGTCCAACTCTGTGCGACCCCATAAACAGCAGCCCACCAGGCTCCTCTGTTCCTGGGATTCTCCAGGCAAGAATACTGGAGTGGGTTGCCATTTCCTTCTCCAGAGTAGCCCCTAATCGTTGTAATAAAGAAAAATGTACCCATTCTTTTCCAGAAAGCTACTATCACTTTTGTTAAAAGAAAAAAAAAAACCATTTAGTTCTTTCAACATTTTATCTTTACTTCCTGGTGCTTCCATGTTCTATTTTTAAAAAGCAAAGGGGAATAGGATATGAATCTATTCAGATAAATAAATCCTGGTGTACTAATACAGCCATTTCTACTCTATTTAATCCAAAGAAAATAAAGCTTTCAGAATAACATAAATTTTCTTCCTTAGATAATTTTAAAGTCTATTTTCACAGCAATAGGGTTCCTGAAATATTTATTTTCCATCAGTGTCCATTCTATGACCAGCATTTCCTTTAAGTAGAATAAAACTAGATTCCATTTTTCTAAAACATTTTTATGAATAATTTGGAAAAGTCAAATATTCTTCTTAATTTCAGACTTATGTGACTTAGATTGTCTCAGATCCAGTTGTGTGCTTGTACACAGATAAACAGTAGATCTTCTTTGGATCTGAGAACCTATGAAAATCTGATTTAAGCTATAGAAATCTCTTTGAGAAAAATGGACATAAATTTACACAACCAAATTTTTACATGGAATTTCAAAGGGCTGCTAACCCCCTAAAGCCTAGGTCATACTGAATTCCAAGCTAAGAACTATTTCCTCCTTTGTTTGGATGTTAATTATCAGCTAATGATTTCATGAGGAAGTCATTTGGTGTCTTAATCACATTTATTAAAATAATACTGATCCTCAAATAGGGTTTTCTGTGCTTTTGATGCATGTTCTTATTTTGAAACACGACCCTCATTTAACCTTAATATCGTATGCTTATCATGTATTCACAAAGCAGTTCTCTACTACACTGTTATTCTCATTATTTCTTATGTTAATTTTGATCCTTTGAAATATCCACTTTAGTACTGGAAAATAAGTTTCTTGGTACAATTTCATTTTAAAACTCTGTGACTCATGACTGAAATATATATACACTTATATAGCTGAGCTATATATAAAAATATAATTATATATGTGACCGAACATGCTTATGAATATATATGAATCAGTATGTATACTGATATACTGATAATAGTATATATACTGATGATCAATATATATACTGATGAGTGAAATACATGTATGTTTCATGTATATACATACATATATATGAATAAACTATGTATGCACGTATATAATTATATGTGACAACTGTCTATCTATATATGAATCAGAGCCGACTCATTGGAAAAGACTCTGATCCTGAGAAAGATTGAAGGCAAAAGGAGGAGGGGGCAGCAGAGGATAAAATAGCTAGATAGTATCAGTGACTCAATGGACATGTATTTGAGCAAACTCTCAGAGGTAGAGGAGGACAGAGGAGCCTGGTGTGCTGCTGTCCATGGGGTCACAAAGAGTCAGACACAACTTAGCAACTGAACAACAACAAATATATATGAATCCGTATATATACTGATATACTGATGGTGAATGATATCTCTTGAAACAGTAGACTATATTCAAAGACTTTGCCTAACCTCCTTCATGAACATAAGATGTGTCATACAGATGAATAGTATATTAGTACAATCCCTTGTTCGGTCATCTCCTAATGAGATTATCTTTGAAAAGTCTCTTGTTTGTTAATCCTTTCAAATGTCCTATAATATTTTAAGATCTTTTAAAGTAATGTATTTGAAACCAGTGATCATTGCTTTTGTCTTAAAAATCGTAGACAGATCCGCATATTTGCAGCTTTATAATGATTTTAAAACCTTTTGTACTGACCTAAAGTAGATGGAAATGAAAAAGGAGTATAATAGTTTCTGTGTGCAGTAATACTTCTGACTTATCTGAGAAATATATAGTGAATTTATTAATTTGCCATATATATTCAGTAGATTGTTTTTAAGATATGGCAGCCAAGTGTTTCGGTTCTCCAGGCTGGCAGTTTGCAAGTTTGATGACCCAAAGCGCTTGCTAGAGCTTGTCATAGTAATATTTAAATAGGTCAGCAGGCGCATCCAGTTTTCAAACATGTAGATGGACTAGTTCAAGGTGTCTACTGTCTCATCATTCAGGAGATGAGTTTCACTCATGTCTTTGTGTTTACCCTACAGGGTAGATAATTTTGATGATAGCAGTCAGGAGGTGGCATCTCTAGTATCTGTTCCTGTTTCATGGCTTTATTGTGGTTTGGGCTGTCAGTAATTGCTGGCCTTTTGAACTTCTGTAGAAAAGAGTAATGCTTCCTAACAGCTTCCATTGTGTTGTCTGTATTGGTCGTGCATTAAGAGCAATAATGAGTTTTAGACTGTTAGAAATCGTTATTTTAAAGCAACACATAAGAATCACAATAAATGGGGCTGGTGCATGGGGATCACCCACAGAGATGTTATGGGGAGGGAAGTGGGAGGGGGTTTCATGTTTGGGAACACATGTAAGAATTAAAGATTTTAAAATTTAATAAAAAAAAAAAAAGAATCACAATAAAGCCTTATTAAAGTGAAAGAAAAACTTCACATTTCACATAATCTGTCAACTTCATCTAAAAACTAATGGAGTATTTTGTCTGCTTTAAATATTTTGGATTACACACTATTTTAAATAAACATAGTCTATATCAGTTAGGAAGCACAATGGTGTTATAAAAAAGAGTACTGGATTAAAAAATCATTCATGTATTTGTGGGCCTGGCTGTTTGACTTTCAGCGCGTTTTTCAGGCAACCCACTCCAGTATTCTTGGGCTTCCCTTGTGGCTCAGTTGGTAAAGAATCCACCTGCAATGCGGGAGACCTGCGTTCAATCCCTGGGTTGGGAAGATCCCCTGGAGAAGGGAAAGGCTACTCACTCCAGAATTCTGGCCTGGAGAATTCCGCAAAGAGTCAGACACAACTTAGCAATTTTCACTTTCAACCTCCTTGAGCCATCTCTTTTTTTTCTTACTCATAAAATGGGAACAACAACAGTTCTCATATATACTTCCCTGGAGTGCTGATGTGATTAAATAATGTGTGAAAAGGTACTTGGAAAAGAATAAAGTGCCATACATATCTGAAGTGTTCTTGTAACCATGCTTATATATAATTCAACTCTTTTGAAATCGATAAGTAGTGCACAGGTCATAATTTAAGAAGGTTATAAAGATTGCCATGAAGAAAAGCACTGTCACTTCAGATTTAAAAGAGTTCACAAATGCCTACCCTCCATGGGTGTTGGGTGAAGATCTATGGAAGGTGATTGGAAACCATCACATTTGTATTTTTGTTTTGTTTTAATGATTCCTGCCTACTTAGAAGTTTGATTCCTAGAGCTAGAGCAGAATGAGCACTTTGTTTATTCATTTATTTGTTTTTTAAAAGTATCTTTTTTTTGGTTGTGCCCTACAGCTTGCAGGATCTTAGTTCCCTGACCAGGGATTGAACCCAGGCCCTTGGCAGTGAGAGGGTAGAGTCCTAAACACTGGACCAGCAGGGAGTTCCCCAGTTTGAGCAATTTAGAGTATTGGCAGAAGTGGAAAGGAAATCTGGGTCCATTTATCTTCAGCATTAACCCCAAGGAATAGGCACTTGGAGGAAGCTAAGGAGAGGCTTGGTCAGACCAGCCAATGGGCAGGCCAGGAACAGTGATGGCAGCCAAGATTTACTGAGAACTGACCATGTGCCAGGCATTGTAGTCAGTGCCTACATTCATTCTTTAATTTTGTACGTACAGTATTCTCAGAAGTGGATTGACCAGTCTACTTCTATTACTATACTATTATTGCCCCCATTTTCTTTTTTTTTTTTTTCAGTTCTACTAGTTTGTTGCCACCAACCCACCTCCCTCCACCCCCTCATGCATGCGTGCTCAGCAGTCCACCAGGCTTCTCTGCCCATGGATTTTTCCAGGCAAGAATACTGGAATGAGCTGTATTGCCCCCATTTTCAAGTGGGAAAAAACTAAGACTTAAAAAAGTTAAATGTTCACCCAGAACTAACCATCCTGCTCCTTACCCCTCTATTTTATTGCTCGTAACTATTCTTTGCACCCCCATCCTTGTGATGGAGACAGCATTATGTCATGGGGTCTGAATTTGGTCTCCCAGGTATGGATTCCTGTTGGATGGACTTCTTCTTTCTGAGTTTCTTCTGTCGAATTCCCTCTAAATCATTCTCCTGTAAATGTGTGTGGAATGATGAGATTATCTAGTTCCACATTTCCCTTTGTGTAAGTTGACCTTTTAGGCCCTGAAGTCCACTGAACACCTATCAACAACCTTGTAGCCTCTGCTCCCTGCTCCCAACGCTGCAGGCTGTTACAGTTTTCAACGTCAGTGTTAGAAGCACTTTCTTTCAGGATCCATTTTTGTTATTTGAATATTTGTGTTTTTATACATACACAAGCACATAGACATATGTACATAGAATAAATGCTGAAGTCATGAACCAAATGTGATGCCATACAACATCGTTTATTTCTCTTTGAAGACTTATTTTTTTTTAATTTCTTACTGTGTTTTCTGTGTGTGATTTCTGAAAAATAATTAGAAAATGAGAAATGTTTTATTGACTCCTTAGAAACAGTTATTATCTATTGGGTCTGACATGTTGTACCAGATATGATAGAATGGGGATCAAAACATAAAGTATCTTGAATGCCTAAAGTGTGAGGATATGAAATGTAAGAATTTAAAAATTAAAATCAGAATATTATTAAGTAAAATGATATTAATTATATACTGATTTACTGATTGAGTATTGAAAGAAGATAAAGTAGAGAGGTGATGTTGGATTGGGAGCTAAGAGATCAGGTCAAGTATAAGACCAAGAGAAATCTCTTAGGGTTGTTTAAGGTTTAGGCGTCCTACAGAAACATTCTCCTCACACCTTCATTTATTTCACAAAGATTAATTGACTATCCACAACTTTCTGAGCATGTGCTGGATTTTGGAGGTACAGTTGTTAATAAGGGATTCATACATATAAGGTTGTTCTCAGCGTTTGAGTTTGAATGGAGTGGCGTGCTCAGTCGTTCAGTCATATCCGACTCTTTGAGACCCCATGGACTGTGGCTCACCAGGCTCCTCTACCCATGGAATTTTCCAAGCAAGAATACTGGAGTGGTATTCTCCAGAGGTATTCTCCATTCCCTTCTCCAGAGGTTCATCCCAACCCAGGGATCGAACCCATGTCTCCTCCATTGGCAAGCAGATTCTTTACAGCTAATGCCACCAAAGAAGTACATTATGGATAAGAAGTAGTAGTCAGGAAGATATAGCCAGTTCGAGGATAAACATGTGAATTTAAGTTGCAGTATTCAGGACTTCTGTAGGGAATTTCCTGGTGGTGCAGTGTGGTTAGTACTTGGCACTCTGACTGCTGGGACCTGAGCTCTATCCCCAGTCGGGGAGCTAAGATCTCACAAGCTGCACAACACAGCCAAAAAAAAAGACTTCTCTAGACAATGTGTTGTTTTATATGTCTTAAATGATGATGGTAATACTGACCAGGGGAACTGTAGGGCTGTTGTGAAAGTTAACAACGTGTTATTCAGGTTCTCTTTATTACTATTATTATTGCCAATGATTGCTAGGTATATGCGAAGTTAAAAGTATGACCTTTAACCCTCTGTTTATGGCAAAGCCTAGGAGACAGTGGCACTTTTCTTTTTTTAATGCCTTATTTCTTAAACTTCCTCATCCCTGGATTTAGGGTTGGATCAGACAGGTCAGGACATGGAATGACTGCTAGGAAATCATTAGAGGATCACCTCAGACAGCCAAAGTCCACTCTCCTGAGCCCTGTTCTTTTCCCTAAACAGAGTACACCTATTGATTTCAGCAACTGCCTTTTTTTTGAGTTGAGATTTGCTCTCATGAAAATAACACTTTAGTTGTAAATGCTAAAAGCAACAAGTGAGTCTCTTAATTAGAATAATAGCCTATATAAGATTTGGTCCTTAAATATAACAAAGGCTCACGTAACTTTTTGAGCTTTAGTTTATATCATTTTGCTCCAGGTCTCTGGAGCAATATCCATTGAGAAACGAATGTCTGTAGCATCTCATAGTTTTAGACAGCTTTCTTCCTCTCAAAAACTTCTAACCAAACAGGAATCTAAGTTTACCTTGTTTTCTAGGCTTTTATTGTCAAAGTATTTCCTGTAGCAATAAGGCTCCTGAGGTCTATGTTCAACACCATTGAATTATTCATGTTGAAAACTAGAAAACACTTCTTGGGCTCTTTGGAGCCCACAGTTGAAAACTGGGGTGGGAGTGATATTTGTTGGTCGTCAGAAAGTAGTATCATTCAAAGCCAGGCTGTTTTACTCACCAGGCCCCCCATCAGGCTGCCGGTTTCTAAGACTTACCCATGGTTTCTTTGTGAATGGACACAGAGACTGACTGTGGATTCCTTTCCTTTTCAAATTTAGCTATTTGCGGGGAAATTGAGCTTTTGAATTTTATAAGTTCTTTGTCCTCCTCATTTGAAAAATATTTAAATGATCTTGCCCAAAGGGCACACAGAGAAACGGCCTGACTTTCGGGAAATTAGTAAGCGGTAGAGTTATTTTTAGCTTTTACTCCTAGCAAACATTTCCTTTTGTTCTTTAGAAGACATTGTTGATCTGTTCATTCATGTGCTGTGGTCTTTCCCCAACTACAGGATGGCTTCAGATAGAATAAGCCCTCTCTTCTCTACTCTGCGTGACAGAACTAGTGTTACTTCTCTTTAATTTTAGCTCATGACTTACTCATTTGTTCATGTTTTTCTGCATTCTGGAGCACCACCACTAACACACACATTTTATTGTTGTTTGGGGTGGATTTTTCTCTCTCCCCAGCAAATACTAACCAAAAAATGTTCACACATGCAGGCTGAACGAAATTTATTTATTTTTCAGTCAAAATACTGTATAGTAATAGTTGATGGTGTAATTTTGTCCTTATTTTCTGTTAGTACTAATTTTGCAGGTATAGATACCATCTTTAGAAAGTTATGTGGTTAGTATTACAGAATCCCAAATCCAGGATAGATGGTTACAAAGGCTGGCCTTTACACTTCAATGTCATGTTTGATCTTTGAAAAATCTTCCAGGACTTAGAGGAAATCAGGTTTTTAAGCAAGTACACTGATACTTCACTTTTACTCTTCACATAAAGGCAAGTTTGATATAAAAAAACTAGATCCAAAATGATTTCACCATTTTGTAAAATCGTAATTTAACTTTTTTTTTTTTTTTCTGTAAGAGAGAGAGGTATTATAGTATCTGTGATTAAAGTTGGGGTTCTGACTCAGACTACCTGGTTTAATGTACAGGTTCTACCATTAATCTCAGTATGCCTCAATTTCCTTATCTCATAAATGGAGATTGTGATTATTATACAATTGTTTTGGAATTTAAATCAGATAATCCATGAAAAAGCCTAGCGAAACACCTAACATAGTAAAGTCTCAATAGATGTTGGCTATTATAATTATTGTATACAATTATTTTCTCTAGAATGTAGGCTGTAGTTATTTTTAGAAGATTATATACAGGAAAGAGGCAAGAATATTCAGTTTTTCTGGAGCCCTTGACTTTTTCCCTGTAAGAATTTTTAATTGGAATGTCCTCAAACAGAGGTTACCCAGTTCCATTGCCTAGTGAATTTAGTTTCCCTTGGCCCGTCAGTATTTGCAGCCCTTCATATCTAGAATCAGCACAGTTATAATAGGAAGTCAAGCAAAACATTTTTTTGCATAAAGAGAGGGAGGCCGAATGTGAGATGGCACTGACATCTGTGCCTCTGCCCTGGGCCAAAAGCAGAATGGCCCATCTGCTGCCTCCTCCACTGGTGACGCCCCGTCCTCTCCCTTCCTTCCATTTAGAGCCCTGGGGATGATGACGTCAGGGAGAGAAGACTGGGATGTGAAGCATCTAAAGAGGGAAGCAGGACAGAGGTTCAGGGGAAGGTAACAGAATCACCCCCATTCTGCAGCTGACCCAGTTGGGTAAATGCTAAGTATTCCTCTGCCAATAGCAATTTTACATGAGTTCTCTGGATGATGTGAAGGCTGAAAAACACCAGCCTGTCTAGTGAATTCCCATCTTTCTGGTTAAGAGCTTTCCTGACATATGATTCAACAATTTACTAAACTTTCCTTTTTTAAAGAAAACTTTATTTTTAATGCTTAACTCAGAATAAATCTTTTATTTTTACAAGGGGTTCTTTAGCTTCTGAGTGTATCCTTTGTTTCTCTTTTCTTATAGCTGCATTAAACTCACCTCACTTACCAACTATTATACATTGGTAACTCCTGCTGTAGAGGCTTCTTGTTTTAAGGTAACATCTTCTACCCAATCTGAGAGCTACAGCTCGGGCTTTCCACAATATGGTTGCTTTAGAAACACTTATTTAAAGCTTAAAGCACAAAACATCATACACCTGAAAGGGATATCAGTCTATAATGTTTTAATTTAACTCTTTAACCAATTTTGATGAGAACTTGAGTAGTTAAATAATAGATTGATAAATACTCCAGAAAGGCATGTACTGAGTAAACAAAAGTATGCAAATAGCAAGGGAAACTAGGGAGAGATTGTCTTAGATTATGAGTCTCTTCAATTTTAGTGGGAAACTTTTTCTTCTGGCAACACTGCTCGGCTTACGTAATCTTAGTTTCCCCAACCAGAGATTAAACCTTCGCCCTTGGTAGTAAAAGCATTGAGTCCTAAATCACTGGACCACCAGGGACGTTCCTGGGAAATTCATTTAAAATATTTTTACTTTCAAAGCTTAAGGTTTCTTTTAACTCAAACTAATTTTTTTCAGTTTTCTGATAATTATTTCAAGTGTGTCTGTGATTCAGAAGAATGAAATATTATTTTAATATAGATATTTGGGGACTATTTTTCAGGCTGCTTGGGTACTTGTTTTACTTTCATTTAAATTTGAAGTTACCTTAACCTTCATTCAAAGAGGCAGTTGACTTGATTCTGCCTTAAGTTTTAGTGAGTCGATTATAAGTCATCATATATGTAGTTTTCATTCACTGCTTTTTAAAGAAGATTTTTATGTTTACTTTCTAGACCGACTTTGCACGATTTAGTGGAACAAACGTGGAAACTGACTTCGTAGAGGTGCCATCACAAATGCTTGAAAACTGGGTGTGGGACGCGGATTCCCTCCGAAGACTGTCTAAGCATTATAAACATGGAAGCCCTATTACAGATGATCTGCTTGAAAAGCTTGTTGCTTCTAGACTGGTCAACACAGGTATGACTTAACCATTTTAGAAAATAAATCAGAATTGCTCATGGAGAATTGGTGGCATCTTTTTTAGGTAAGAAGTGGATTTATTTAGAGAAATACAAGTTTCCGTAGACAGAATGTGGACCATTTCAAAAAGCAAGAGCAGCTCCGGGGCCTGGGGTCATGTCAGAAAGTGAGAAAAGCCGTGAGAAAAACACACTCCACAGAGTGTAGGCCATCCCAGAAGGTGAGGGGCCTGCTGGCATCTTCTTCTATAGAACTTATTTCCTCTTTTGTAATGATAACACCCCAGAGTGTTAACATGAGGTGGGAAGGCCACTAAGCATTGGAATCCTGAACACTGGAATTATATCCAAGAAAAAAAGGTAGCTCTCCTTTTAAATCTTAAACAGAATGAGGTGTCTTGCTCCGACCTTGTAATGAATACTGTTAGAATCCGTTTATGAAATCTCTGATCTTGTGATATTAGAACATGTAATTCTCTCTTCTCCCCAACATGCCCAAACATTCTTATATTGTTAGGTCTCCTGACCTTACGCCAGATTGTTTTGAGCAAAGTTGATCAGTCTCTCCACACCAACACTGCGCTGGATGCTGCAAGTGAATATGCCAAATACTGCACAGAAATTTTAGGTGTTGCAGCTACTCCAGGTATGTAAATATGCTTACTGCAGGTTCCTTCTTCCTGGGAAGCACAGGGTATACTTAACACTGCTAGAGAAGGCAGAGTGTCAGGCAGATTAGCTAATATAATTTATTTCTGATTTCTGAAACCAGGCCATGACTTTCAGATAAGCATACTTTTGTCCTTATGAGTTATCCTATCCAAATGTGCTTGAAGGGAAGGCGGCTCCAGCTCTGCAGCATTTTAGTGTAATCAGGCGTGAGCAATTGGCCTCCACCCAGAGCAGAGAAAGCCATTCAGTTTGGCAACATGGCCGGGCCCCGCCCTCCCCGTATTCCCTGAGACTTCTGTAGGATTTCAGTCAGACACTGGCAGGAGGGACGTTTTAGAGAAAGGCACAAACTTCTACCTTGTGTCTGATCCTGCTTCTGAGGTCAGTTCAGGCAGTTTGACTTTCTAACCTGCTATGAATTATGAGACTCGTGTGAGTGGGTGGGAGATGGTCAGACATACGCATTACATTTATATTTATTTATTTCAAGCACACATGTAGCTGTGCATGTAAACATAGTTGGAAAGAACTTTTTCGATCAAAGAAACTGTGGTCTAGTTGAGGCAGTCACATTTCTAGTGATAAGAAAGGCCCAGGCCTCTCACCTCCTTTTGTGGTCCAGCACACTGAACAGCCACGTGGGGCCTCAGGCCTCTGACAGAGCCCTTTCTGTAAAGTAGCCCTGGAGGCAGGTTGGATTGGTAAGCCCGTGTTTGGCTCTTCAGGTAAAGAGTTCTTTTCCAGTAATTATGAACCTCAAGTACCATTCTGACCCATTTTAGATATAAATGGGTGTGACAAAGAGAAGGCTCAATATTATTAGAATATTTATAAGACACATATGTGTCTAAGGGACAAGAAAGGACTGAGTTGTCTGTTGGGTGTGTACGAAGCCTCTGAAACTATTGTTAGGCATTCCAGGGTGTAGGGCCGAAACCAGCTCTGAGGTGGAGCTGTCATAGGAGAGAAGTTTGTAAACATCTTGGCCAAGGACACCCATAAACCCCAGGAGTGCTAGAGGTGACTAGAGGCAAGGACCTCCTCCCACAGCTGGACTCCCCATAGAGAAGCCTTAGCTAGCTGAGAACCTGATATTTAACATCTGACATCACATTGTTTGAAATGTATCTTTTTTTAAAGGCACAAACATGCCAGCAACTTTTGGACATTTGGCTGGGGGGTATGATGGCCAATATTATGGATATCTTTGGAGTGAAGTGTTTTCCATGGACATGTTTTACAGCTGTTTTAAAAAAGAAGGGATAATGAATCCTGAGGTATTGTACTGGTTTTTTTTTTTTCCTCTTTTTTTTACTTCTATGCTTGCCTGTCCCCCTTAACTCCTAGTGTAAAATATTTTTTACACCTAGATTTTGACAGTAAGAGATCTAGTAACAACTTTTAACTTTAAAAGTCTAGCATCTGCTCACATCATCATACATCATACATTTGCTTTGTATAGGTGATTAATTCTGTAAGTTTGAAAAAAAAACAAGCCTACTGCATTTTCTTGCTTACTAGCATTCCATTATATTGCATAATTAAAATTCAAAGCTTTGTTTATGCATCTGCTAGTTTTGACATGAGCGGTACAGTGTTTTCATTTTATAGGTTGGGAAAGAAAGGTAAACTCCTTCCTGATATAAATGATCTGCCTACATTTTGATACACCCTACATACTTTCATTATATGTTTTCTGTGGAAGTCACCCTTTTTTCTGTGATTGGTACACGCCACCTACAACACAGAGTTTGTAATCTAAATGCCTTTGAGTAATTTAAGCTGCTTCATTAACCTGAGCCGTTCCTTTCCGTGTGCAGCGACTTGACTGCCAGGTGGCTGCCAGCCAAACCTTCCTGAGTTACAGTCCCTCTGTCTCCATTCTTGTTGAAGACTCAGCTGTCAGGTTATTTCCAGGGCTGATAATTTTCCAGTGTGTTTTTCAGTCTGTTTGATGCAGAAATTAGAAGAATAAAGTGTCAAAATCAGATTCTCTGTGTGTATTTCAACTGACTTATTCTCAAAACTTTGTGTTTCGGGATTGCATACTACCTTACACATGAGCACTGAAATAATGGGTGTGATGTAGACCACCAACCCTTCTCGCCAGCCTTCACCCCCAAAACACCACCTCCAGAGTACCTACAATCTGTTCCCTAGCCTTTCCAATCCCTTCATCTTCCATCCATCCTACCCAGGCTATTAGGTCCCTGCAAGTCTCCTTCCATCCCCTGGCAACCCCACCTAAAGAGCGATCAGCCACTGGCTTGTTCTCATAAATACCCTGACTTCTGCATGACCTTCAGCCAATGTCCAGCCCTGGATTCCTCTACCATCTCATTTAGAGATGGTACCCTTGGGGTTCAGGTTCCCCTTCTGCGGAATACCCTAAGGCTCCATTTGATGCCCCACTCCAGAGTCCGGCTGTCTGGACCCCCACGTAACTCCACGGTCCTGCTCACTTCCCTAATTGGGGTCCCCACCCCCTGTCTCCCTCTCAGCAGATGCTCTGTCCTCTCTACTAAAGACATTAAACGCATTGAAAGTGAGTACCTTCATCTTCAGTATTTAACTTCTTCCCTCCCGTCTCACAAGACGGGTCTGTGATACTAAGACTCACTTGTTTACCATCTCAGGAAAAAGACCTACCACCGACTGCTAACCTCAGCACCACCACTCAGTCGTTCTTCCTTTCACAGCCTACTGTCCTGGTGTAAGAAACAGTTTCTGCACACCTCTGCTTCCTGGCTTTTGCCTCCACCAACTGAAGTGGAAAGTTGTTACCCTTCCCTCCAGAGTAACCACTGATGATCCAGTCTCCAACTCTCAAAGGCCCTCATCAACCTTTTGTCTTGTTTTATTCCTGCTTCTCGGTATTCCTGTCTTTGTCACAGCCCTTAGCTAAGCAAACAGATCCCGTCTGTACTTCCCAGAACTCTCAGCCTGGCAGCCAGATTTCTGTGTTCCCTTGGGTCTTTCCTCCTTCACAAATTTATTCATTCGGCTTCTTCCACCTAAAATCTATGCCTTCCTTGTCTGTGCCTCTCCAGAACTCTGCCGTTCATAAAGGCCCTATTCAAACGGCCACTCATTTATGAAGTCTTCCAGATCACTGAAACCAGAAGTGATCTTTCCATCCTCTGAACAGAAGAGTGAACTTGGGCATGGGGTATACGGTTTCAATAAGCTTTTTCTTGTGTCTGGAATGTTTAATATAATTATCTTACAGAATGACGAAATCAGGTTATAAAATATTTTATACCATAGAATGTGAATTCTGATTTTAAAATATGCATTTAGAAAAAAAAGTACATCAAAGTATTGTCAATTATTATCTTTGGTAAGTTTATGATTGTTCAGTATTTTCCTGTACTTTTTATAGAGCTTTTCCTTATTTTTACATAGAGCATGGATTATTGTAGAAATCAGAAAACCGTGTTTAAAGAGACACAAGGTCCAGGTATGTAAGAGTGTAATTGTGACCTCCACCGGCTCTTAAGTCATTGGCGAGGCTTCCTGGCGCAAGTACTACATCGCCTCTTTCATCTCCTCTACCCCAGTCACTTGACCACACCTTCGGGGGCCTCCACTGCCTCCTCTCTTCCAGCTGTCACAGTAACAGCCAAAACACTGATTCCAGTGGATCCCGAGGAACTTGCAGTTCCGGCAGAAGGGATCCCTGCCATCGTGCTTCTGTGTGCCTCCTTTCTTCTCCGGCTTCACTGCTTGGCAGGCAGCCAGACTGCTCTTAATTCAGACAAAAGGGCAGGGTTGAACACGGAGGAAGCAAGATTCCATACAACCTGGAGTTGCCTTGTGGTGTCAAAACCTGTTTTAAGTTTGACTGAAATTCTAGATTCAGCTGTGCAATATATTATTACTCGTCTTATGCCAGGAAGCTGGCCCTAATCCCTTCTTTTCTCCTTCCTGTTAAATACTCTGGAACATCATGTCATTTCCCGCTCCTCTGCTGTCACAGCAACAGTGAGCCCAGCTCCAGCGGCCAAGAAGAATCCACTGCACCCACCCTCACACTCTTCAATTCAAATATCCATTTATTTAAAAACTAACACTTTGGAATAACAATCCTGTTCTACAGAAACTTCTGTCATTATTACGACTATGTCATGGTGAAGGGAAAGAATTTTTGTGGTATGAAGAAGTAATGAATTTGATCTGAAGCTGTGGGACTCAGAGCAGGCACAATATATCATGCAGTCTTATTGTCTCAAGACCCCTCACCCTCCCCAGTACATATATTTGGAGCACTTTGAGAAAATAGCAGGATGGCCCTTCAAGGAGTCAGTACCTGCTTTTCTTAGTCCCCAAGCTCTAGAGAGGCTGGCGGCTGAAAGATCATGTATTGTTGACATTATTGTTCATGGTCATTAGCATCAACAGAACATCTCCAGGCCTCACCTCTGTAACCTCTTACCATCCTGCAAAGCCTGGGGTCTGAGAACCATTTTAGATCTCAATAAGCAGAACCGCAGAAAGTGTGCAACTCACTGGGAAAACAATAGTAGGAGGGATCGAATATAAGCCTACAGTCTTCTGTGCCCTACGTGTTAGCAACAAAATATTTTATAGTACAGTTGTTTGATAGCCTCTATCAAAGGTTTAGAACTGGCTGCTTACCTGAAATAGCCTGAAAGTTTGCTACCTCTGGTTTTATCTCTAATTTTCTATGATCTTCATCTTAACTGTATAGTTTGTTAAATATAACAGTATCTTTAGTGTTTACTTTTTCAACTCATCTCTTAAATATCTTTAGCTTTTAGTTTGTAAACTCATCTCTCAAATAGCTATGGAAGGGAGCTACTTGGGAGTAACAGTTTCCCAGCAAACTCTAGGAGCTCTTTCAGGATCCCTTTAAGGTTCCGAAACGTGGTTTCAAAATCTAGCAGCTAATCGTAGGGTTGAAAGAATGAGGGCATTTTAACAAGGGCCATTTCTTTTTATAATGCAACTTCATTGTGGGAAAATTTCCTAAAAAGTAATAGACATGCAGATTCAAAGGCAATTATATTGTTAAGCTAGAATTAATGTTCCTCCTCTTCTGCATTTAGAGTAATTGCTAAGCGTTGTTTTTTTCCATTAGTGAAGAAGATTACAGCCAAGTATCACATGCATAAAGGAATACTGAGAAAGTCAAAGATAGAGAAGTGTAACTGTCCACAATGCCATAAGGAAGTACCTAAATCTTATATACAATAATGGACAGAGAAACATACAAAGAATCTTGGCTAAATGGGAAGAAGAATTACATCACAGGGACTTTCCTGGTGGTCCAGTGGTTAAGACTCCATGCTTCCACTGCAGGGGGCACAGGTTTGGTCCCTGATTAGGGAACTGAGATCCCACATGCCGTGTGGTGCAGCTAAAAAACTAAAGAGAAAAATTACCTGATAAAGTGCATTATAAAGCTAAGTATTCCAGGGCCTAGGCCCAATTTCTGCTTAAATGCGTTGCTAAGAGAGAACATGAAATTTCCTCTCCTGATGGGCCTTGTAAATAGATTAAATTCTGTTTCAGCTTCTCTGACCTACCACCCCAAAGCTAATTTTTCTTACACTTCAACTTTTTCTAACAGCATTAAATTCTGCCTGATTTAAGGGAAAAAGGAAGGAAATTGGGTTGATGTCCAACCTACTTCTTGAATATTTACAACGCCAGACCTTCTAAGCCTTGAATTCCAACCAGCTGGAAGCCGTTTCTCTTCCTTTTTGTGTTCCTCCAGCCCTTCTTTGTGTTTCTGTTAGAGCTCTAGTAATCTGCCTTGCAAATTGTCTATTTCTTTATCTCACCTTCTGGATCATGAGCCTCTTGTAATATGAACTGTTTTATTCATCTTGGTGTTCGTCCTCTGCATCAAAATACTTACATTGCTGGACCCAACTGGCAGCTCCCCGACCTGCTTCCTCTCAACTGGTCCCTTAAGACATGGGACTGGTCAGGCTGCCCTTTTTTTCTCCAGATCTCCTCCCTTCCCGTAAATATTCGCTCATCCCTCCTCACAAATTGAAACTTCGCTGAAGTTTTCCAGATGAACTCTTTGAGTCAAGGGGCGATTCCGACGCTGTTCTGATACCAGCACCAGTCTTTCACCTTCTCCCTCCTTCCTGTTTGTCGTCCAAGGTATTCTTTCTCCCACTCACAACCTCCCCACCCTGACTCATAGAAAACAAAGGAAGTGCTGTGGGGAAGAAGTGTACAGATGAGCTATGGAAGGACAGGTTTCAATATCCACTGTAAAAGCAGGCTGGTAAGCCCGTTAGGTGCCTGGCTGTCATCGCTTGTCCTTGGGCGGATGCCCTCTGCCCTGATGCCTGCTACTCAGAGCAGGAAGGAGACACCTGGCTCTACTGCCTAGACTCAGTCTCAGGAAGCAGGAGGAAGGGAGGGTTGGAAGGCCGGGGGAGCTTGCGTGTGCCCCTGCAGAGAAGCCAGAGGTGGCAGGAGACCCAGGCTGCTTCCCATTCATGTGTTCTCGTAGATGATGGGCTCCTTCACTCAGATAGTTATGAGCGCTCAAAGAAAGGGAGGCGGGCATGGCCACCCACTGCAGTATTCTTGCCTGGAGAAGCCCACAGGCAGAGGAGCCTGGCGGGCTGCAGTCCGTGGGGTCACAGAGAGTCGGACACGCCTGAGTGGCTAACACACATAAGGGCTTCCCTTGGTGGCTCAGATGGTAAAGAATCTGCCTACAGTGAAGGAGACCTGGGTTCCATCCCTGGGTCAGGAAGATCCCCTGGAGAAGGGAATGGCTACCCACTCCAGTATTCTTGCCTGGAGAATTCCATGGACAGAAGAGCCTGGCAGGCTACAGTCCATGGGGTCACAAAGAGTCAGACATGGTTGAGCAGCTAACACAAGATTGTTGCATAAAGTGAGTGCCTTGTCTCTCCTACTTAGTATTCCTGTGTGTGTTTTCAGTCATGTCTGACTCTTTGCAACCCCATGGACTGTAGCCCACCAGACCCCATGGACTGTAGCCCACCAGGCTCCTCTGTCCATGGAATTTTTTGAGTAAGAATACTGGAATGAATTCCCATTTCCCACTCCAAGGGGCCTTCCCGACCCAGGGATTGAAACCCCTCTCTTGTGTCTCCTGCGTTGGCAGGCGGATTCTTTACCTCTGCATCACGGGGGAAGTCCACTTAGCATACTATTGTATACTAAGTATACACTGTAGTATACTAGTATACTTAGTATAATATTTTATACTAATAGTGGAAATGAAGTCTTTTATGCTTTTTTTCTAGCTTTATTAGGAGACAGAACTAATTTTAAGGAAATGCTGAAACAGGAATGCGTTTGCTTCCCTGACTATATATGAGTAACTGAACTTAGGGACAGTATGAGAAAGAAAAGGAAAGGAGAGGCAGATGATGACTCAGGTCTGTTGAATACCACCATATAGCAGAAATGATTCTAGGGAGCAGGCAAGGTGCTAAAACCATTGCTCAGATTCCTCATATACTGAGGGAGGTAGGCATATTCCCACCTTACAAATAAGGGAACTAAGGCTCAAGGCCACATAGCTGAGGATGAAGCCAAGATTTTAACCTGGGCCTGATTCCAAAACTCCTGATCTTGCTTTAAAAAACATCAGTGTTGAGGACTTGCCTGGTGGTCCAGTGGTTAAGACTCTGTGCTTCTACTGCAGGGAACACGGGTTTGGTCCCTGCTTGGGGAACTAAGATCCCACATGCTGTGGGGAGCAGCCAAAAAACAAAGAAATCTGAACATATTTTTTAAAAAAGAAAGAAAGAAACCATCAGTGTTACAGAGGATTTACACAGTTGCCAAAAGATATATGTTAACCTTCCAGGAGCAAAAACCACAGAGGTGACCCATGACGATTTTCCCTTCCTGGATGACTAACAGGAGCGCTTACTCTGTACAGACCCTCCTGCAGGGTTTTTCAAGCGTGGAAGTTTCTAGTGGTTGTCTTAGGGCTTTTCTTCCTGCTTTGCTCACAGTTATGGTTTCTCCATTATATAAACAGAGGAGAACCACTCACACCACAGACTCTGTCCACCTGTAGCATTTGTCTCCCAGACAGCGTTCTCTCACCCAGGAAACTGGTACCTTCCTAACACACAAATTCACTTAACTGGTTTTTGTTTTTTTTTTCTTAAGAAACGCAAGATCCTATTACCAATATGACTCTTAAACTCTTCTCCAAACTTCATTGCCAAGGAAATGAAACTATTAAGAGACCATTGCTCTGTAATTCAGGAAATTGAATCAAGTTGTGTGGAGCTGTAAGCAGGGGAGGACCTGTGCTGTTCTGAGCCACATACTGTGAGACTAAACACTGCCCAGCTGTACAGTGACTGTACCAGCAAGGGAGATGAGAACTGGCTCTTCACAGCAGCGTGCAGCCCCTCTAAACCTCACTGTTCTTCACTGTCCACAGTTACAGTTCTTGGTGCAAAATGAGAATATTCTGGCAGATGTCCACATTTGGGTGATTTTTTAACTTTAAAATTTTCATTATTTTTCCTATAATTGTGCAATGAAATACGCCTTTGTAAAAGACTCTCAGATCTTGAGCATTAAGAATTTCTGCAGGTAAATACTAATAATTGAGGCTGCATGATAGGTTCAAGAGGGTTGACTATACTCTTGTCTCATCTATTAGTATGTATTGAAAATATTTCCATAATAAATGGCTTAATTATTTTTATGTTCAGATCAATTTAATTCACATTTTCTAAGTTCCTATACTGCTTCATCCAGGAAGAACAGCCCTTCCTTCCCCCACACCACCCCGCCTACTGATTTGTTGCTGTTCAGTTACTCAGTTGTGTCCAACGCTTTGTGACCCCATGGACTGCAGCACACCAGGCTTCCCTGTCCTTCACTATCTCCCAGAGTTTGCTCAGACTCATGTCCTTTGAGTTGGTGATGCCCTCCAGCTACCTCATCCTCTGTTGTTCCCTTCTCCTCCTGCCTTCAGTCTTTCCCAGCATCTGGTTCTTTTCCAGTGAGTCAGTTCCTCGCATCAGGTGGCCAAAGTTCTGGAGCTTCAGCTTCGTCATCAGTCCTTCCAGTGAATATTCAGAGTTGGTTTCCTTTAGGATTGATTGGTTTGATCTCTTTGCTGTCCAGGGGACTCTCAGGAGTCTTCTCTAGTACCACAGTTGAAAGGCATCAATTCTTTGGTGCTCAGCCTTTTTTATTTTTCAGCTCTCACATCTGTACATGACTACTGGAAAAACCATAGCTTTGACCATATGGACATTTATAGGCAAAGCAATGTCTCTCTTTTTTAATACGCTGTCTAGGTTTATCATTTCTTTTCTTCCAAGGAGCAGACATCTTTTAATTTCATGATTGCAGTCACCATCCGAAGTGATTTTGGAGCCCAAGAAAATAGTCTGTCACCACTTGCATTGTTTCCCCATCTATTTGCCATGAAGTGATGGGATCGGATGCCATGATCCTTGTTTTTTGAATGTTGACTTTTTTCACTCTCCTATTTCACCTTCATCAAGAAGCTCTTTAATTCCTCTTTGCTTTCTTCTGTAAGGGTGGTGTCACCTGCATATCTGAGGTTATTAATATAATAGTCTTGATTCCAGCTTGTGCTTCATCCAGCCCAGCATTTCGCATGGTGTACTCTGCATATAAGTTAAATAAGCAGGGTGACAATACACAGGCTTGACATACTCCTTTCCCAATTTGGAACCAGTCTGTTGTTCCATGTCCAGTCCTAACTGTTACTTCTTGATCTGCATACAGGTTTCACAGGAGGCAGGTAAGGTGGTCTGGTATTCCTATCTCTTTAAGAATGTTACACAGTTTGTTGTGATCTACACAGTCAAAGGCTTTATCATAGTCAATGAAGCAGAAGTAGATGTTTTTCTGGAATTCTCTAGCTTTTTCTTGATCCAACGGATGTTGGCAATTTGATCTCTGGTTCCTCTGCCTTTTCTAAATCCAACTTGTGCATCTCAAAGTTCACATACTTTTGGTTCACATACTTTTGGTTCACATACTTTTGATGCCTAGCTTGAAGGATTTTGAGCATTACTTTGCTAGCATGTGAAATGAATGCAATTGTGGTAGTTTAAAGATTCTTTGGCATTGCCCTTCTTTGGGGCAATGAAAACTGACCTTTTCCAGTCTTGCGGCAACTGCTGAGTTTTCCCAATTTGCTGGCATATTGAGTGCAGTAGTTTAACGTCATCGTCTTTTAGGGTTTGAATTAGCTCAGCTGGAATTGCATCACCTCCACTAGCTTTGTACTGATGCTTCCAAGGCCCACTTGACCTCACACCAGGCTCTAGGTGGCTCTAGGTGTGTGATCACACCATCATGGTTATCCAGCTCGTTAAGATCTTTTTTGTATAGTTCTTCTGTGTATTTTTCACACATTTTGTTAATATCTTCTCTTTCTGTTAGGTCCATACCATTTCTATCCTTTATTTGCACGAAATGTTCCCTTTGTATCTTTTATTTTCTTGAAGAGATCTCTAGTCTTTCCCATTCTATTGTTTTCCTCTATTTCTTTACCTGGTTCAGTTTAAAAGGCTCTCTTATCTCTCCTTGCTATTCTCTGGAGCTCTGCATTCAGATGGGTATATCTTTCCTTTTCTCCTTTGCCTTTTGCTTCTCTTCTTTCCTCAGCTATTTGGAAGCCCTCCTCAGACACCCATTTTGCCTTTTTGCATTTCTTTTTCTTGGGGATGATTTTGGTCACTGCCTCTCGTACAGCGTTATGAACTTCTGTCCATAGTTCTTCAGGCACTCTGTTTATCAGATCTAGTCCCATGAATCTATTTCACTTCCACTGTATAATCGTAAGGGATTTGATTTAGGTCATACCTGAATGGCCTAGTGGTTTTCCCTACGTTCTTCAATTTGAGTCTGAATTTGGCAATAAGGAGTTCATGATCTGAGCCACAGTCAGCTCCCAGTCTTGTTTTAGCTGACTGTATAGAGCTTCTCTATCTTTGGCTGCAAAGAATATAATCAGTCTGATTTCAGTACTAACCATCTGGTGATGTCCATGTGTAGAGTTGTCTCTTGTGTTGTTGGCAACTCTGTAGGTATGGGGCGTAGAACATAAGGTGACCCTTAAAGGGGCTTGTTAGACAGTGTTCTAGTATGACACTGAAGAAGTGGTAGCAAACTTCTTGCCTTATTTACGAGTTTTGAATAAATTCTCTTAAAAAGGAGGGGCCTGTAATCACTGATAATGGACTTCCTGAAAACCCTGGTAGTGACAGTTTGATATATCATTTCTCGCTTGGTCGCAGTGATTAATTACTGTTTTAATAGTGATCTAGAACCTAAAACACGAATAATGGCTATTCTTATTACAGACTTTATTAGTCTAAAAAGTACCAGATCAGAGATCTTGAGCTCAGTGCAGCTTACCCCTTCCCTTTCTTTCATTGCCCAATGTGTCTAAATTTGACCAGTGTTAAATCAGTGGCTTAGGTAAGGTTTAGTTAGTTAGGTTGTCTTAGGTTCTAGAGCACTATTAAAACAGTAATTAATGGCTCCAGAACAAACAAGAAATGATGCATCTTTTTTTTTCTTCCTAAAGAAAATTAAACCTAGCTCTACACTGCCACTACCAGGGTTTTCAGGAAGTCCATTATCAGTGATTGCAGGTCCCTCCTTTTTAAGAGAATTTATTCAAAACCTGTAAATAAGGCAACAAGGTTGCTACCACTTCTTCAGTGTCGTACTAGAACATTGTTCAACAAGCCCCTATACGGGTTGATCTCTTACATTCTAGGCCTCAGACCTGTAGAGTAGCCACAGGTAGCTACTGAGCTCTTGAAATGTGGCCAGTGCTATTGAAGAATTGAGATGTGCTGTAAATATAGAAAACACACTAGATTTTGAAGACATACCACAAAAAATAAATCCCAATAATTGATACGTGTTGAAAGGATAATATTATAGACCTCCTGGTTTAAATAAAATATTAAAATTAATTTTACCTATTTTCTTCTCTTTTTAAACATGATTTCTAGAAAATTGTAAGTTATACATGTGGCTCACATTTTATTTCTACTGGACAATGCTCTCCAGAGTTTATGGAAAGTAACTTCATTGCACTAACTGTTTATTCCTGATTAAGACTCATCTGTGAGGTTAGCTGTGTGCTTATAGATCATTAATAAGTTTCAGATGATTTCTGTTTATAACCAAAACCTGAAAAGTTGTTTTTGTGTGTGTGACCCTTGTAGGACTTTAAGTAGTTTTGTATCTAACTTGGTAGATTTCCTTCATCAACATTTTCTTTTCTTTAACAGTTTGACTAGACATCTCTGATGGTTGTACCAAGCAGAATCATTGTCCGAAGTCAAAAATGAGGTTACTTTTGTTTCTGGAAATTCTCAAGCTATTTATGTACTCAGGGAAGCTATTAGTAGCTGTTCAAATGATTTAATGGATATAAATTTGCATCTTAACCCTGAACTATTTTATAGGTAGATTTAGAATTAAGCTTCATTGAATTGTCTTGCCTGTCAAAAGGACAGTGAAAAGGAAGTGAAAATATTGAATAATGCTGATACTGAATTTCAGTTGTTTTCTTTCACTTTATCTGCTTATTTATTTGTGTAAATAAAGGCAGAGGAAATGTTGTATGCTTTAAACTTCTAGACCTTGTCCCCAGCAAATTTACAAAGGTCCTCCTTCCTCGTGTTGACCCCACAAAACTATCTACCTTCCACCATGGGACATGGGTTGTGGCCTTACCCCCGCCCATAAGGAAGAAGAGTTTTTTTATGAGCCCTTCATAAAGATATGGCAGAAACTGCTTTGACAGCAGCAGTTGGGCTGCTGTTCCCAGGTGCACACAATCCCTGTTTGTAGCCTAATTGAACTCCTGTTTTGCTAACCCTTTCGAAATCACATTTTAGATGGGGTAGCAAATAGAAGACTGTTCAAGCTTCCATTTGGCTATTTTTTGTTTGTTTCTCTGTTTGCTCATATTGTCAGCATGCTGCTGAGGATCTAAGGAGACAAGACTGTAATAAAGGGAAATGTGGAAGACCGGAGGTCTAAGCTCCAGATCTCTTAGCTACCAAAGTAAATAAATACTACTAGCTGTAGTCTAGGGGAAGGAGAACGTCCAGAATAAAGCTAAAGTCCCTTTTTTTTCCCCACTCTTTTGCATCTAGAGATTTGGAAAATTGCTATAACCATGAATTATTAGGCATGCTTTATTTTATTAGGTTGGAATGAAATACAGAAAGCTGATCCTGAAACCTGGGGGATCTCTGGACGGCATGGACATGCTCCAAAATTTCTTGACACGTGAGCCAAACCAAAAAGCGTTTCTAATGAGCCGAGGCCTGCCTGCTCCGTGAACTGGGGCTCTTTGGGATCCGTCCATGTTTGGAGGACAAGCCAACATCACCACGTGTTACTGGCTGGAAACTGAAGGGAGTTTTGCAAATGAAAATGTAGATTTCTATTAACTTCCTTTTGTTTTTTAATTTGAAAAATTATACAGATGTAAATGGAATTCTAAATACTGTGACCTAAGAAAAGATGCGTTAGAAAATAATTGTACTATAAACTTTCATAAAAATGGATGTGATTTCTTTTTATAAAAGTTTCATATGAATGCAATTTGATTTTTTTACAATTATAATCTAGATAATGTAAGAGGGCTAAGAATTTTTTAATTGAATCATATACATTATCTGCTTTGATCCTTCTTATATCTCAGAGTTTTGTACTTGGGATTTCTCGGCTGATAAATGAATCATCACATCCCTCTGATAGATATTTTCTCAGAGCCTTGCATCCACTTTAACTCTCTGTCTCCCAGTAAAGTGTGACCTCTTTTCCTGCATACCTCCGGGCCAGGGGACTACGCCTCAGTAATTAATGGATGTATCTTTGTATTTCAGGCCTCATGATTTCCAACTTTCCGCCACCTGTAATTGGTTTAGTCTTTGTTGTCTGATGTCCAGTCAGAGAGTACCAAAAAATGAGTTTTAGCTGAAATGGCCTAATGTATATTACGACTTTAATATCTCACGTTAGAGTATTAGAGATCTTGGCTTTGGCACATAAGATCGTCATACTTACCAGTTAGAACACTAAAGCAAACCTAAGATTCTTTTTCTCTTCTCGGGCTTCTAGTAAACAGCAAGGTCTTTGCCTCCTTTACTGTGCTCCTTGCCTGAAGTGACAGGTAAATTGTCACAAAGGCCTATCTCGAGTGCTGCAGGAAGAGAGCTGAATGGAAGCATAAAAAGTCCAGAAGCCCCAGGAAGTGAGTGGATTCTGCACAGGAGTCTGTGAAGACGGCCGCTCCAGCGTGACGTGTGCTTCAGCTCAGCCATGGGGAGGGGGCTCCTCTGCGGCTTGTTTCATCTGGTGATTTTAAGTGCGCCTTTGGAGCGCTTTAGCTCTCTTTCCTGTGGGCCTAAATTCCAATTTGCAAACCAGGAAACTTACATACTTACTTTTCCTCTAGGCATCTACTCAATGAGGAAACCAAAATAGGATAATAAAAAAATTTTTTTAATTAAAAACTAACTTGGAATGTATGCATTCTGCATAGGGCTTCTAATTGTTTGCCAGTGTGTACTGAGGTATGACTCTGCTGGCCAGGGACAAAATTAGAACCTTTCCATTCTCTAATCCAAATGGACTTTGTGCTAAATAAAAAGATATTATGCTGCATAGTCAAATTATAGACAGCAGGAAAAATCAAGAGCTGTAGTGACAAAAGAAAATTCAGATTATTGTTGTCGAGCAAAATACCCTAAACATCACAGGAAATCCCACCCTCCCTTCTGAGACAATTGCCTGGCCCTCTCGCCCCCATATTCATCCCGTGTTATCATCTCCGGTCCTTAAAGCTGGTGTTTTTGTTTTGTTTTGGTTCTTTTTTTTTTTTTTGGTCTTAGCAACGTATGGTACTTTTTTCATATCTTTGTTTCCCCAAACTGTTCTCTTTTCCAGTTTCAGGCAAAAACTCTCTTCAGCTTTTTCTATTGCCCAGTGTGTTTCCTTAACAACAGTAACTTTTATCATTTTCAATCTTAACTTATTTCATGTGGAAAAACTAATATTTGGTATGGAAACGTCTACACACAATAAAATTACATTATTATCCAAGAGAATGAATTCACATTTCTTTTATACTTTAATGTTAAAACTGAAATGCATAAGAAAACGGAAGTACTGCAGTATTCTTTTTATTTAGGGTTCACATCTGGTATTTAAAATCTATCAAAGAACATAATGTCTACCAACAGATGAATGGGTAAAGAAGATGTCACACACACACACACACACACAATGGAATACTATTCAGCCAAAAACAAGAAAACATAACGCCATTTGCAGCGGCCTGAATGCAGCTAGAGATGATTATATTAAGCAAAGTAAGTCAGGAAGAGAAAGAAAAATACCAAATAATATCAGTTCAGTTCCGTCACTCAGTCGTGTCCGACTCTTTGCGACCCCATAGACCGCAGCACGCCAGGCCTCCCTGTCCGTCACCAACTCCCAGAGTTTACTCAAACTCATCTCCGTCGAGTCAGTGATGCCATCCAACCATCTCATCCTCTGTTGCTCCTTCTCCTGCCTTCAATCTTTCCCAGCATCAGGGTCTTTTCAGTTGAGTCAGCTCTTCGCGTCAGGCGGCCAAAGTATCAGAGTTTCAGCTTCAAAATCAGTCCTTCCAATGAACACCCAGGACTGATCTCCTTTAGGATAGACTGGTTGGATCTCCTTGTAGTCCAAGGGAATAATATCACTTAATCACTTTTAGGTTGTGAAGTCTAAAGTATTATGCAAGCAAGTCTATCTGTGAAACAGAATCATGGGTATAGAGAACAGACTGGTGGCTGCCAAGGGGGTCGGATAGAGATTGGGGGTGGGGGACAGAGTGGGAGGTGGGGGGTTCAGTTCAGTTCAGTTCAGTCACTCAGTCGTGTTTGACTCTTTGCAACCCCATGAATCACAGCACGCCAGGCCTCCCTGTCCATCACCAACTCCTGGAGTTCACTCAGACTCACGTCCATCGAGTCAGTGATGCCATCCAGCCATCTCATCCTCGGTTGTCCCCTTCTCCTCCTGCCCCCAATCCCTCCCAGCATCAGAGTCTTTTCCAATGAGTCAACTCTTCGCATGAGGTGGCCAAAGTACTGGAGTTTCAGCTTTAGCATCATTCCTTCCAAAGAAATCCCAGGGCTGATCTCCTTCAGAATGGACTGGTTGGATCTCCTTGCAGTCCAAGGGACTCTCAAGAGTCTTCTCCAACACTACAGTTCAAAAGCATCAATTCTTCGGCGCTCAGCCTTCTTCACAGTCCAACTCTCACATCCATACATAACTACTGGAAAAATAGCCTTGACTAGATGGACCTTAGTCGGCAAAGTAATATCTCTGCTTCTGAATATGCTATCTAGGTTGGTCATAACTTTTCTTCCAAGGAGTAAGCGTCTTTTAATTTCATGGCTGCAGTCACCATCTGGAGTGATTTTGGAGCACAAAAAAATAAAGTCTGCCACTGTTTCCACTTTTTCCCCATCTATTTCCCATGAAGTGATGGGACCAGATGCCATGATGAGGGGTTAGCAGATGCCAACTCTTGTATACAGCATGGATAAACAACAAGGTCCTGCTATACAGCACAGAGAACCATATTCAATATCCCATGATAAGCATATTGGAAAGAATATAAAAAAGAATTATATATATATGTATAACTGAGTCATTTTACTGTACAGCAGAAATTAACACAAGTAACAAATCACAACAAGTAGTATATCAACTATACTTGATTAAAAATAAAAAACAAAATTACCGAGTAACAGTAATAGAAGCAAACACTCATCAAGAAATATTCTCTAGCATAATTCAAACTAAAGACCTGGTTTTTAAGCCTTTTTGAATGTGGCCAACCATCTGCTTGTTCTTTTTTTTTCCCGTAGATCTGCACATAGAGTGTTGGTGAGTGTTCTGAATGGTGGAAAACTATAAAAACTGTAATTGAACAACCTACTGTTTAGATTTATGGACTAAGGCACACATAATAATGTATCTCTTAGTTACTGAAACAGGAGATTTGGACCTGTTTAAGGTATTCAGGGAGTCATTCGTTCACTGAGGGCAGGTTCTTAAACATCTCAGGTATAGTATGCCTGGTTCCTAAAAGTTTAATTTTAAGATGCAACAAAGAAGAGAAATAAAAGTGCTAATGTGATGCCACTTAATACAGACTTTTTTTCCCTCTAATACAAATGTTGCATGTTACCTAGATAACTGAAAATTATCTTGAAGAGTAGTTACACCAAAATCTTTCCTTTCTAAACTCTTATAATGAAGAATAGATAATCTGTAGCTCTTAACCCTTGACAGGCTGCATTGTGTAAGAGACCAAAATCAAGAAAGGAGCTCATAAACGGTCTTAATACGATTTTGTATTTGTAGGTGATTGCCTTAATTAGTAGGAAATGGTAACTTTCTACTTTACCATTTTACCTTTATCCTTTGGGTGTGAACTAAGGTGGATAGGGATCCGGCCTTCCTAGTGAATGTGTTGGTTCATTCATGACTATTTTTCATGTTTTCCTTTTCTGTCATTCACAAGAATGACATTTTTCATGTTTGGAGGAGATTGCATTAAGATACAAATCTCCCAAATTGGGTTTTGGCATAGTTAGCTGATCCGCAAAAAGTGTTAAAAGAGAAACCCTATTCCATCTGACCAGATACAACAACCAAGGTTTCTTTCTTCCCTCAACATGACATTATTACAGTTATGTCTCATCTGAAATTGGATAGCCCTTCAAAACTGAATATGGCTTCTCTCATGAACACTTGATGAGAATAAAAGCAAAAAAGACAAACATGCTTTTGTTTTCTTTGAAAAGTAGTCAATATCCAAAGTTTACTTTTTCAGATTTTTTTTTTCGTTCAATCAAATTTTTATTGAGTACCTACTATGTAGCAGCTCTTTTCTAGCTTCCTGGACTATAACAGTATAGAGCTTACAGTCTGGTGGGAGCAGGGATCAGGAGAGACAGTAGCAATGGGTGGGCAGAGACAATAAATGCAATAACAAAGTAAATTCCATACGGAGGGGCTTCCCTGATGGCTCAGAGGTAAAGAATTCACCTGCAAACGCAGGAGACACAGGTTTGATCCCTGGTCCTGTAAGATCCCTTATGTCTCAGAGCAACTGGAGGGACCGTCCTGAAGGCCAGGGGCTGGCTCAAGTGGCTCCAAATCTCATGGCTGCCTAGCTGGGGCTTGGCCCGCACCTGAAGCTCATATTCCGTGTCTGGAGTGAGATTCTCCAGGGAGATCCATCCCTGGTTCTGCCTGAGCGTCAACAGCAGGGCATCCTCCCAGATGTGGTCCGTGCACCTTAACCAGACCTTGAACTCCACGTTGTTTTGAATGTAGTGGGATACCCGGGAGACGGTCCAGGTTATGTTTCACCTATGGGTCTCCACGTGGACAACTTGGGGCAGAATCAGAGGAATGTAATTGAAGGGCTTGATATCCTGGGTCATCGTTCTCCGCTCCCCGCCTTCATAGCACATCACCATCAGTTTCATGACATCCACTGCGGTCAGTTTCTGAGCTTCTGGAGAATATCCTAGGACCAGCTTGCATGCCCAGGAGCCCGGTTTCACTGGTTGCAGCTCACAGGTGTGGTTCCACTGTTTTGTAGGAAAAAGCACCTCTCCCATAGGCTGAAGGTTCTGCAAGTAGCAGGTGGTGGCTCATAGGGCCTCACTGTGGCTCTGGATGCAGGAGACATTGGTTCTCAAGTTATAGAAGCATGTGATGAAAGTAGGGGAAACCATTCAGGTATGACCTAAATCAAATCCCTTACCATTATACAGTGGAAGTGACAAATAGATTTAAGGGACTAGATCTGATAGACAGAGTGCCTGATGAACTATGGACAGAGGTTTGTGACATTCTACAGGATACAGGGAACAAGACCATCCCCAAGAAAAAGAAATGCAAAAAGCAAAACGGCTATCTGAGGAGGCCTTACAAATAGCTGTGAAAGAAGAGAAATGAAAAGGAGAAAAGGAAAGATATACCCATTTGAATGCAAATTTCCAAAGAATAGCAAGGAGGGATAAGAAAGCCTTCCTCAGGGATCAGTGCAAAGAAACAGAGGAGAGCAATAAAATGGGAAAAGCTAGAGATCTCTTCCAGAAAATTAGAGATACCAAGGGAATATTTCATGCAAAGATGGGCTCAATAAAGGACAGAAATTGTATGGACCTAACAGAAGCAGAAGATATTAAGAAGAAGTGGCAAGAATACACAGGAGAACTGTACAAAAAAAAGATCTTCATTACCCAGGTAATCACGATAGTGTGCTCACCAAGAGCCAGACTTCCTGGAGTGTGAAGTCAAGTGGGCCTTAGGAAGCATCAGTATGAACAAAGCTAGTGGAGGTGATAGAATTCCAGTTGAGCTATTTCAAATCCTAAAAGATGATGCTGTGAATGTGCTGCACTCAATATGTCAGCAAATTTGGAAAAGTCAGCAGTGGCCACAGGACTGGAAAAGGTCAGTTTTCATTCCAATCCCAAAGAAAGGCAATGCCAAAGAATGCTCAAACTACCACACAATTGCGCTCATCTCACGTGCTAGTAAAATAATGCTCAAAATTCTCCAAGCCAGGCTTCAGCAATACGTGAACCGTGAACTTCCTGATGTTCAAGCTGGTTTTAGAAAAGGCAGAGGAACCAGAGATCAAATTGCCAACATCTGTTGGATCATCGAGAAAGTAAGAGAGTTCCAGAAAAACATCTATTGCTGCTTTACTGACTATGCCAAAGCCTTTAACTATGTGGATCACAATAAACTGTGGAAAATTCTGAAAGAGATGGCAATATCAGACCACCTGACCTGCCTCCTGAAAAGCCTGTATGCAGGTCAGGAAGCAACAGTTAGAACTGGACATGGAACAATGGACTGGTTCCAAATAGGAAAAGGAGTACATCAAGGCTGTACATTGTCACCCTACTTATTTAACTTATATGCAGAGTACATCATGAGAAACGCTGGGCTGGATGAAACACAAGTTGGAATCAAGATTGCTGGGAGAAATATCAATAACCTCAAATATGCAGATGACACCACCCTTATGGCAGAAAGTGAAGAAGAACTAAAGAGCCTCTTGATGAAAGTGAAAGACAAGAGTGAAAAAATTGGCTTAAAGCTCAACATTCAGAAAACGAAGATCATGGCATCTGGTCCCATCACTTCATGGGAAATAGATGGGGAAACAGTGGAAACAGTGGCAGACTTTATTTTTTGGGGCTCCAAAATCACTGCAGATGGTGATTGCAGCCATGAAATTAAAAGACGCTTACTCCTTGGAAGGAAAGTTATGATCAACCTAGACAGCATATTGAAAAGCAGAGACATTACTTTGCCAACAAAGGTCCGTCTAGTCAAGGCTATGATTTTTTCAGTAGTCATGTATGGATGTGAGAGTTGGACTATAAAGAAAGCTCAGTGCAGGAGAATTAATACTTTTGAACTGTGCTGTTGGAGAAGACTCTTGAGAGTCCCTTGGACTGCAAGGTCATCCAACCAGTCCATCCTAAAGAAAATTAGTTCTGAGTATTGGAAGGACTGATGCTAAAGCTGAAACTCCAATACTTTGGCCACCTGATGCGAAGAGTTGACTCATTGGAAAAGACCCTGATGTTGGGAAAGATTGAGGGCAGGAAGAGAAGGGGATGACAGAGGATGAGATGGTTGGATGGCATCATTGACTTGATGGACATGGGTTTGGGTAGACTCCGGGAGCTGGTAATGGACAGGGAGCCTAGCGTCCTGTGATTCATGGGGTTGCAAAGAGTTGGACACGACAGAGCGACTGAACTGAACTGCACTGATGTTGGAAGCATCACTGATGTAGATGCCCGAGGGATGGCCAGGGGCAAGAGGAGGATGAGGAGGGACAGACAGCAGGACAGAGCCAGATCCAACATCACATCCACGTGTAGGGGCTGGGAAGGGAGCCCGGCGTTTAGGACCTAGTGAAGCTCAGCTTCTTGATAGCTCAAGAATTGGTGTAGGCCATCTCAGAAGGCAAGTGACCAGATTATTTTTAAAGGAGAAATTTCCACTAGAAACAAAGCCATCTAAGTGATTGTCTAGTACCGACTGTATCAAAGTAAACGTTATATAATCTAAATACCAAGTTAATGTAGCCTCTTCCAACATACCCACAATGGTGGTTTAATCGCTCAGTAGTGTCTGACTCTTGTGACGCCATGGACTGTAGCCCACCCAGGCTCCTCTGTCCATGGGATTTCTCAGGAAAGAATGCTAGAATGGGTTGCCATATCCTTTTCCAGGGGATCTTCTCCCCCCAGGGATTGAACCCAGGTCTCCTGCACTCAGGCAGGTCTCCTGCATTGCAGGCAGATTCTTTGTTAACTGAGCCGCAATAACTATATTAATGGATATTTTGTAGAAAAACTTTTTTTCAAAAGTTGAGGTAATGAACACAACAGCCCTTCAAACACTCACTCCAATGATTGATTCTTGAGTGTTTATTTCACTACATTCACCTTGTAGTTTCCCTTCCTGATAAAATATAGGCCCAATGCCTCAGGTCCACTATCTGTGCACACAAAAAGGGAAAAGGTGAAAATTACAAGCTGTTTTGTTCCTGCCCATATGAGTTGACATTCTAGCTGCTTATTTCATAGAGCTTGAAGACTCACCTAAAATTTTACTGCTATGATAAAATGTCATTAGCATTTGTTGTCAAAGAAACCGTATGGCTTAGAATGTTTTAAAGGTACGTGTTCATTGAATCCAACTAGACACTTGACACATTTGTTGAAGTCTGTAAGGCTAAGATGGAGGATATGACAGAATAATTGTTAACCAGGTGGATTCCTAGCTATTGAAACAAACTGTATGAGTTTAATAATAATTTACCTTACATTGAGGGAAATCATGGCAAATGGATGGGGAAACAATGGAAACAGTGACAGACTTTATCTTTTTAGGCTCCAAAATCACGGCAGATGATGATTGCAGCCATGAAATTAAGACACTTGCTCCTTGGAAGAAAAGTTATGACCAACCTAGACAGCATAATAAAAAACAGAGACATTACTTTGCCAACAAAGTTCCGTCTAGTCAAGGCTATGGTTTTTCCAGTGGTCTTGTATGGATGTGAGAGTTGGACTATAAAGAAAGCTGAGTGCTGAAGAATTGATGCTTTTGAACTGTGGTGTTGGAGAAGACTCTTGAGAGTCCCTTGGACTGCAAGGAGATCCAAATAGTCCATCCTAAAGGGAATCAGTCCTGAATATTCATTGGAAGGACTGATGCTGAAGCTGAAACTCCAGTGCTTTGGCCACCTGATTCAAAAAACTGACTCATTGGAAAAGACCCTGATGCTGGGAAAGATTGAAGGCAGGAGAAGAAGGGGAGGACAGGATGAGATGGTTGGATAGCATCACCGACTCAATGGACATGAGTTTGAGCAAGCTCCAGGAGTTGGTGATGGACAGGGAGACCTAGTGTGCTACAGTCCACCGGGGTCTCAAAGAGTCAGACACAACTGAGTGACTGAGCTAAACTGAACTGAGGGAAATTTTGGATGAAACATGAGGAATTCTACAGAAAGTGTTCTATATTCTATTGAAAAGGGAAGTTGCTCAGTCGAGTCCAACTCTGTGTGATCCCATGGACTGTAGCCTACAAGGCTCCTCTATCCATAGGATTTTCCAGGCAAGAATACTGGAGTGGGCTGCCATTTCTTTCTCCAGGGGATCTTCCCGACCCAGGGATCGAACCTGAGTATCTTGCTCTGCAGGCAGACTCTTTACCATCTGAGCCACTAGGGAAGCTTCTATATTCTATAGAAGGTATTATCAAATTTACAGATAACAGAGCTAGAGTGTTTAAATATGATGATATTATAAAGATTTAGAGCTATTTCACTGCTGAGACAAATTTAAGATAAAACTGGGCACATTTCATGCCTATGTCAAACTTTACTTGATAGTGGTATACTCAGGAAACAATGTCCTGGATTTTTATCTGACCAAATTCCAGTATAAGCCCACAGCACTGCACACCTGGGGAGGGAACAGGAGGAGAGAACTAAAGCTTTGTAAAAGCGTGTTGATGGAAGAATGTGTCCAGGTCAAAAGAATAGTTCCACTGGACTCCAACATGTTAAGATCAGTCACGGTTAGAATATCGTGTTCCAATCGAGGTGTCACATTTTAAGCAGATTTGGGGTGCGTATTACAGCCTTCGGAAGGATAAACAACAGGAGGGTGATGATTTGACTTCTTAAGAAGAATACATAAAACAATTAGGGAAATTCAGTCTGGAGTTGAATTCACACATACAAGTGATAACTATTTTCAAAATACGTGGAGTGTATGGAAGAGAGAATAAGGTTACTCTTCACTGCTTCAGAAGCCAAAGCTTTAGAGAAATAGTTGAAAATTTTAATGAGACTTTAGCTCAGTATGAGGAACGAGTTTCTAATGATTATTGTTGACTACAAATACATTATGCTACTGCTGTTAATGAGTGTTCAAACAAATCCTGTGCTTACCAAGACTGTTAAAGAGAGAATTGCTCCTTTGAGTAGACAGATAGTCATGCCAGATCAACTCTGAGGTCTCCTCATCAAAGTTTAAGAGGCAACAGATAATCATCAGAAAACCACCACTCAGAGGAAAGAAATGTTTTCAGTGCTGGATCTTAGAAATGGTGTTTAGATAACTGCAGCTCCATTATTCTGTAGGGATACAGTTGAAGCATTGTCTTCCTCCTCATTCATGATCAGCCCATGTTTATCTAGACATTATTGTTTCCTGGTGGGTAATCTGTTAACTGAGAATAGGAGGTTAAGAGCCGTATATGACCATAAGAAAGCCAAAGCCTCTTACAGAATGAATTAAAGTTATTTTCCTTCCTTTAGAGAGTTAACAGTTGCTCTCTGTCCATTCCACCCACCGCTGTCTTCATCAAACACACAAAGAGGCAAAAATCTAACTCAAATACCCAAGCTTCTTGTGCATGCACTCCAGCTCGTTGCCATCTCTTTGGGTCATTGCTTCTATCTCTGTCTTCCACAGTTCCCGATTCACAGGGAATAGTCCATAAACGCTTGTTAAATAAACACGTCTTCTTTGAGATTACTTTTTGCTATAAATCCTTACAGCATTTTTTCTACTATCTAATTTATAAATTATCCAATTTATATCTAGATATCTAAATATAATATCTAATTTATAAATTAATCTAAAATGACATAGATCAATTTTTTTACATCTTTCACAAGAAAAGGCCCTTTTCCATAGTGTCCTGAAAAATTTTCTGTGTGAAGTAGATGGGAGAAACATGCTTTTTGAGAAAAGAAAACTTAGGGAGTGGAGAACGTTTCTGAGGATTCCTCCACTTCCTCCACTTTAGATTATGTTCTAAACCTCAGAATATCTTAATCTAGAATCCCCAGTTCACTAGAAGATCTACAAAACGAGGAGAACACATGTCCACAATTGCCCTAAAATTATGTTGACATTTTTGTATATATGAATAAGCGCAGACTTTCTGGGGGAAGTGTCCCTACCAGTAATCAGAAAATTTTAAGAACTACTATCTTAATTTTTTTTCAGACTTTAGTTTTTATAATTCAATTTGAAGGCTACAAAGTATCCATTATGTATCAGGAGCTGTGCCTGGTACTGAGGATACAAAAATGACAGACAACCTTGAACTCAATTCGCTCACAATGTATGAGGTTAATAATATGATTATAATATGATTATAATAATTAAGTTCATAATATGTTGAGAAATTATAAAAGAAAGATCTGTTTAAAAGCTTTTCTGCTGTTTTTCTCCAACTCTGGTTAATTCCATTGCACAGTTAGACCTTTGTGCCACAAAATCCCAGGTGGATCAGTGGTAAAGAACTGCCTGCCAAAGCAAAATACACAGGTTTGATCCCTGGTGGGGAAAATCCTCTGAAGAAGGAAATGGCAACCATCCAGTATTCTTGCCTGGGAAATCCCATGGACAGAAGTCTGGTGGGCTACAATATATGGGGTTGCAAAAGAGTTGGTCAGGACTTAGCTACTGAACAACAATGCCACCCACCACCAGAAACTTCTTTCTAACATAATGATTCACTTTCTCTTTTCAGCCTGTCACCAGTGGAATTAAATGGTGTTCTCACCTGGGGTGGTTCAGATGGTAAAGGAACTGCCTGCAATGCAGAAGATCCAGGTTCGATCCCTGGGTCGGGAAGATCCCCTGGAGTAGGAACTGGCAACCCACTACAGTATCCTTGCCTGGAGAATTCCGTGGACAGAGGAGCCTGGTGGGCTACAGTCCCTGGGGTCACAAAGAGTCAGACACAACTGAGTGACTAACTATCTGGTAAACCCAGGAGGTTTTAAGACTGTGTCTAAAGGACTCATAAGCAATAGATGAAAATGTTCACTTTAACTATTTTTACATATTGTGATCAAACCTCTAGCCGTTAGAGGAACGGTATGGGATTTTTCTTCACCTGACAAATATTATATACCAAAGAGGCAGGGGTACACCCTATAAATCTAGAAGACAAGCTGAGATGACCTTTGAGCTATTTACAGAAGGTCCGAAAGTAGTCAAGATTCCTTCCTTCCTTCTTCCATCAGTGTTGTTAATGTTCGTTTACTACCAATAAAAGCCAAAGGAAAAGCACCCAACTCTTCAGTCCCTCACTGTCAATATTTGTAACCTCCTTATATGAGGATGACAACTAATTAAGCATTAGATCAATGAATGACTATAACAGCATCAGAGTTTCTGGTTCATGAGAAGGACTAGAACTGGACTTTCAACTTACACCTCATTTCCTTGTGTAAATGTACATTAATTTATTTAATCATTTCCCTGTCTATGAACTTTTCAGTCATTGTCACTGTTTGGACATTACAAACAATGCTTCCAGGATTATCTCTGTAAATATGTCATTTTCCACAGCTGTTAGTTTAGCTCTTAAATTCTTAAAAGTATAATTCCTGGTTCAGAGGGTAGAGACATGTTAATAATGGTGAGATATATTGTCAAAGTAGCCATGTTTCTTAAATAATGTTTACAACAATTGTTTAACATTGAGGCAGTCACTAGAGATAAATGAGGAAAAGTGATCAGCAAACAAAGCAAAATATCTGGCGTGACATCGTTTATATTGCTTTCTTTCTCCACTGCTGATGAGGACTAAAGGTTACTTCTTTTAGAAAATGGAAGGAGTGAGTCCAGACAGGAATTTTCTTTCTCTACTAATGATTGGGTAGGTCCCCAAAGGAATGTAAGACTTTATCCCAGAACAAAGCCATCATCAGTCCCTTTGTATTCCGGGCAAAGTAGAGAAAACCAAAAGATCCATTTTGTCATCCCCTGTCTCAAATCAGATGCCTTTCTGTGGTCTTAAATGTTTGTGTGACTGACAAGTGGGACTTCTGTTATAATTCACAATGCAATCACTGTTCTAAACATGCACATGGCCCACTCTGTCTCAGCTTCAATTATAAAATCTTCAGCCAGAGGCCATTATCCTCTGTTTTGTTCTGTCAGCAGCACAGCGAGCCAGTGAATTTCCAACTGGGATCAGGTGGCAAGAGAGAAATTTCTCACACTTCATCAAGCCTTTATGCACCCCAGTATATTTCCTCCTTTGGGGAGTGGGGCCCTGATTGGGGAAGTTCCCTCGATGTCTGTACAGAATCTGTGAGAGCGCATAAAGCTTTGGTTTCTTTCATAACTCATCAACTATATTTTAAATAAGATTATAAACTTGTTTTAGGAAAGCCAGACAGCTACCTGGTTGACCTTTATCTGCTGAAGTTCGGATGAAGGGGGCAAAAATTGCTAAGCCCTGGTTAAACTTTTTAAGCCCTAGTTTAACTTTTCCCTAGTTAAAAACAACCTGTGTGATAAGGGTGGTGTACAGTTGTACTCAAGTCTATAACGATCTTGTTAGTTGCTCTGACTACCTAGTCAGTTTTTCAGAGCCCTATCAGAATCCAGGCAGGGCATGTTAGTTCAACAACACACTGTTTTCTATGGTGCCAGGAGACAAAATGTCAATGTGCCTGCTGCATTCCTCTGGGATAATAGAAATGAAGTCACTACATTAGAAAATGAGTCATGGGTCCAGGTACACGTCTCACCCTGAACACACAGCCTCTCCCAGTTTAAGGTCATTAATCCATCAGCTGGAAGAGTTCTAGTACCCAGGAGAGAATGAGACAGAAATGTCACTTAAGGAGCATTGAGGTTTATGATATTTGAGATGGTAATGACAGTGGTTGCTGCAGACACTCAAGTTTAAATGTGTCTATCAGAAGGTAAACGCTGAGAGGTCAGTGCTAGAATGGAGGGCTGAGAACTCGACAGCTCGAAGGGCTGACTATGAACTGGGGCAGTTTGGGGAAACAAAGGGGGAGCAGAACTAACATTCAAGAGAAGAAAATGTTGTCATTCAAGGACCTACTTGATTAACAAATGATTACTTTAATTCAAGAGGTGTAGGGGAAGTTTTACTCTTCAAAAACAATATAGCAAATATCTAACCACTTCCAAAATTTTTTTAGGTCTTGCTAAGCTTTCATAATAAAAGGTATGAAATCAGAAGGAAACTCTTAGATACTTCCTTATTACCTGCTATGTAGTCAAAGTTTTGTAGTCATGTTTTAATGGAACATTACCAAAGGTGACCTTTACTGCGCGTGCCAGAGAAACCTAGCTGTCACCTTGAGACTCTAGAGGAAGCAGAATAGGAGCTGTTTGGCAAACTTAACAACAGTTTATACCATTCCTAAACAGCCTAATCAATAAAAAAAAAAGGGGGGGGGAACGGTATTACTCCATCCTCTAGGAACCTAGAATCAACATACAAAAATTGAAAATTATCATTTTTATCCTGACTTTGATGTTGAACACTTCTTTGTGCCTGCAAAACTCACTCTGCACCTCCACTCTCTCATACACTTTCTCACTCACACCACATTCTTTGAGGAAAGAAAATATACTTTCAGGTTGGGAGTTTCCTTTGATGCTAAGACATTTTAAAGGTAAGTATAGAAAAGTGAGAGAAATAAATGTTTATTCCTTTCCCAACTGGATTTTGCAAAGCAAACTGCAAGAGAAAACAATCCATCCTCAGTCAGCGTGCATTTGTTCCCTGCTGTCTCTCTCATTCTGCTCAGGATTAAATGTTCCCCTTGTGCTCAACCAAAATGGAAATATGATCTCATGTTTGTTTATTGTGTTGCCTTTCTATCTCATAGGCCAATGCGATACGGGGTAAATTTTGATTTATTGATGTTACTTTGTCCCCCAAACACAGGGAAACTCTTCAGGGAGCTTGCTGTGAGCGTCTCCAAGAGCAGCTGAATTGGCAAGGTAGACAATGTATAAAAATAGAGTGATGCTTCAAGGTGCTAAAGGGACATCATTCAGTAAGGTCACTGCCATACTCCAGGTGCAAGTTCAAGAATTCTACCAGACCTGGTTGCCAAATATGAATCACACTAATTTATTATCAATGCTCTTTTTAAATCTTCTGATCTTGGGATTTTTCGAGTGAAAAAGGGGGCTATTTTCCATTCCCCATACAAAATACAGAAATTCTGATCACATTATACACTTAGTCAAGTGAGCAGGAAATTATCAAGAAAAAACTATCTGTCTAAAATAACAGTTTGGAGAGAAATCGACAAGTGTCTGAATACGTGTATTTATTTCTTTTTTCTCACTGTCATTTCTTTATGTCCAATAAGCAATAAAATATATTTCAAAGGACGAAACAGGGTAACTTCTATAACAAAATGAAGAGATTCATAATAGCCTTTGCAATTGCCCATGATAAAGGAAAGAAAACAAATTTCCAGTATGGAAAATGGGGTTAAATGTTAGAAACTGATGAGTTTTAAATGCATATGAAATATCACAGAAAAAAGAAATTATTATATTTCCATTCACACCTTCAGTCTGGCAGCAATCTGACAATATCCATTAAGATTGAAGTTGTGCACATCCAGTAATTCCGCTCCAACATATGCGCCACCAGAAACTCTCCAGCATGTGTGCCATGAGGGGCTTCTGGAGCATTCACAATATCTTAATATCTTTGTTGGGAATTGTGTAACAGTGAAAAGCACCAAAATATCCATCTGCATAAGAGTGAATAATGCACTGTGGTATATTTGAACAATGGACTATATTGCATTTGGGATGAATGAACTAAACTATATACATCAATATATATGTAATTCAAGAGCAATGTTGAGCAAAAAGTGTCATTGCAGAAGGATATGTTTGGGGGTACCATATATATATGTATATATATATATAACTTTATTTATATACATATTCAAAGCAATAATATGTATCTTGGATCTGTTTTTAGTAGTAAAATCATAAAAACATCCATGTGGGGACTTCCCCAGTTGTACACTGGTTAAGATTCCGTGCTTCCACTGCAAGGGGTGAGGATTCAACCCCTGGTAGGGGAACTAAGAACCACATGTCACATGGCAGGCCAAAATAAAAAAAATTTTAGGTTAAAAAACAAACGTCCACATGAAAATGGAAACCAAATTCAAAGCTGTGTTTCCCTGTGGTGAAGCATAAAGGAGCAGGGGATCTGCAAAACATATTCAGGGAACTTCAACTGTAATTGTAATTTTTTTCTTAAAAAATTCAGTGCAAATATTGTGTGATATAAGATTTTCAAAGTTTTGTTGTTTATTGCTTGAAGTATTTTATAAATAAAAAATAATACTTATGCAGAATTTGTAAGAATGTAGCTTTCAAACCAAATTTCTGCCAGACCATCCAACTTCAGTTTTGCAAACTCAGTCATATAGAATTCCCACAGTCAAACTTTTTGTTTAAAAATGTCCCTTGCCTCCATAAAAGCCAAAAGCGAGCACCCTACTCTAATAAAAATCTGAAACAGTTGAGGTTGTTGTATGAAAAGCATGGGATTTAGCATGCCTGAGCCCTGCCGTCTTGGCCTCAGTGGTAGGCCTTGGCCCCAAGACTTAACCTACAGGTGTTGGGGTAGATCCCTTTCTGCTCCTTCCCAGGTTGTAGTGCTTGACCCATACTCATTAGCAGCCCCCTTTCTCCTTCTTCTTAACACAGCCCAGATTTTCATCAAGTATCTTGATTTATCTAAGGGTTATCACAAGACTCTTGCCGATAACTGATTTGGGGATGGTTATATAAATTAATCTGCGCCAGTAAAAAGTAAGGAGAACTTTACTAAGGACCTCCAAGGACACTCGCCTACTTCTCAAGATAAAGCTACAGAAAGAAAGGGTCTTTTCCTCTGTCACTGCTGTATATAGATTTGAGACCCAGCACTGTAGCAGCCACCTACCTATCAAGCTGAAATTAACTATCAAGCTAACTATCAACACTGAGTAAAGAACAGAACCAAAAGAGTTAAAGTGAACAGTCAGTGCAGCTAGATTACGTCAACCCTGAAGAATAGCTCACCTCTGGGCACCCAAGTAAGCGAGTCAATCTATTTCTGTATTGTGTAAACCAGTTAGAGTTGGGTTTTTGTTACTTGTGGCCAAAGACATTGTTATTGAATGAAGCACACATACATGATTCAGCTTCCGCAACTGTGAGCAGGGATATTAATGCCTGCCCTGCCCTCCTACTTCACTCAGTGGTTTTGGAGATCAAGATGAGTGTGTGAATGTGCTTTGTAAACTATAAATTATTGTTCAAGGGCAAATTGCTAATATCAATAATGATTTTGTTATACATAAAAAAGAATGAAATAATGCCACTTGCAGCTACATGGATGGACCTAGAGATTATGACACTAAGCAAAGTAAGTCAGAAAGGAGAAGATAAATACCATATGATATCACTCATACATGTAATCTAAAATAAGACAAAATGAATTTATCTACACAACAGAAACAAACTCACAGACCTGTGGTTGCCAAGGGGGAGGGGAGTGGAGGAGACATGCATAGGGAGTTTGGAATTAGCAGATATACACTGTTTTATGTACAATGGATAACAGAGTCCTATTGAATAGCACAGGGAACTATATTTAATATCCTGTTATAAACCATAATGGAGAAGAAAAAATAACTTTGCTATGAAGTGTGAGGTACAAATTATTTGTTCACTATAAGAATTATGTATGTCTTAGAATATATAACTATTCAACTCATTTTAATTTGATAGATACTTCCAGAAACTTTGTGAGAATTTACACATCACTCTTTTATATCATATAAAATAGTTACACATTTATAGTATCAGTTGAGAACATCTTCAGCAATGAGTTTTTACACAAGTACAATAGCTATTTATGTTAAAGGATTTAAAACACAGTTGTCTATAAAATATGGTCTTCTTACTTAAAAATTATGTGATCTTTGTTATAACCTGTCTGTGTCTCAGTATGTAGAGTATCTGTAAGGGTTAAGGGAGGAAACACCTGTAACTAACTTAGATCAGGACCTGCCACATAGCAACAAGCAGAGTAAAGCAGCCAATAGTTACTTAGCACTTACTATGTTCCAGACATGTTCCAGGCTCTTCACATTCATCAGTTCATACAGCAGAACTCTATTGCTGCATTGTGGTAGTTTTAATTTTTTTTAAACCAGCTTGGGGCTGGTGCACTGAGACAACCCAGAGGGATGGTACGGAGAGGGAGGAGAGAGGGGGTGTTCAGGATGGGAAACACGTGTATACCTGTGGTGGATTCATGCTGATGTATGGCAAAACCAATACAATATTGTAAAGTAATTAACCTCCAATTAAAATAAATAAATTTATATTTTAAAAAAATTTAATAAATTTACTATTAAAAAAAAATTCAAACAATACAGAAAAGTACAAAAATGTAACAAAAGTCACCCAAAATTACATCTTATTACTTGGATGCTGGATAAGCTGCTAGACAGTTCTCTGTTTAATATGACATGTACACATATGTACACATTCATATACAGGAGCACATGTGTGTGCGTATATGTATATGTGTGTGTGTGCTTATTCGCTTCAGTCATATCCAACTCTTTGCAACCCCATGAACGGTAGCCCTCCAGGCTCCTCTGTCTGTGGGATTTTCCAGGCAAGAAGACTGGAGTAGGTTGCTAGGCCCTCCTCCAGGGGATCTTCCCAAGCCATGGATTTAACTGGAGTCTCTTTCATCTCCTGCATTGGCAGCAGGTTCTTTACCACTGGGCTTCCCTTGTGGCTTAGCTGGTAAAGAATCTGCCCGCAACGTGAGAGACCTGGGTTCAGTCCCTGGGGTGGGAAGATCCCTTGGAGAAGGGAATGGCTACGTAGCCACTACAGTATCCTGGCCTGGAGAATTCTGTGGACTGTATAGTATTCCAGTATTCTGGCCTAGAGAATTCCACGGACCATATAGTCCATGGGGTTGCAAAGAGTCGGACTTGACTGAGTGACTTTCACTGTGTTCCACTGCTTTCTTTACCACTAGTGCCGCCTGGGAAGCCCGTATATGTACATACACATACCTATATGTCATTTACATATATGTACACAGTTTTTTTTTAGAAAGACAAAAAGAAAAGAATAGCATTACTTTTAAAACTGTATAGCCGGTTCTACATCCTAGGGGATGAAAGGGGTAAGATTTTTCATATTCTTTGGGATATTGCTTTTAAGTGAGTAGAGTCTAGGAGGCAGCAGACACCTAAGTACATCTTTATATACACAGGGCCATATGTTCTTTTTTTTACTGGTCTTAATTAACAATTCAGTTAAGTATACTCATATTGCTGTGCAATAGATGTACAGAACTTTTTCATCTTGCAAAACTGAAACTCTCCACCCATTAAACAGCTACTTTTCATTTTCTCCTTCCACCATCCCTGGTACCATTCTACTTTCTATGAATTTGCAGCAATCTTATCTTTCATACCTCAACTTTTATTACTCAGCACCTACTATATTCATACTTGGTGAGTAAATGAATGAATCCATATTTGCACTATACAAAAACAAATAAACAAAGAGAGGTCACAGTATCATTTGTACTAGGAAATCAATAACCTCCAAAGAGATCAAATTTTTTTGAACGTTTACTAGCTATCAGGTACTTTATGTTAATTATGAACTTCACCCCTACAGTCAATTCCCAACACAGCAACCAAAGTGATCTTTTTAAATATATCAAATGATGTCACAACTTTTCTTAAAACTCCGCAGTGGCTCCTTTTTACACTAAAATTAAGAGTCGAAGTTTTCACAGTGGACTACAAAACCATCTCATACCTGGACCCCTTTTCTTCTCTTATCTTTTCTGTCATCTGTCTCTGTCCCTTCATTCCAACCATACTGGATTCTTTGCAGTTTCTCAAACATTCCAACAACACTCACCTCTGGGTCATTGCCCTTGCTGTTCTCTCTACCTAGAGCACTTTTGTCTTAATATCCACATTACTCATGCCTCACTTCCATCAGATCATTGTTCCAGCGCACCTTATGTCCAGTCCATGCTGGAGAAGGATCCTTCCCCTCACAGCGGCCGAGACTGTGCAAGCTGCACCACCCACAGTGCCCTTCTCTGACCCCTCATGTGCGGGGCATCTTTGCCCTCTAATGTGGGTCCCGGTGATGCACTCTCTGCCTTTCCATCTTAAGGGTTCTCACGGTGATTGCTTTTTTGGAAGGGGGAAATTGCGAGAGAGAAAAGAACATTCAAGCCAATGTATTCATTTATTTGTTTTTGTAAGAAGAAAACCAAATCCATCTCAAGCTGAAAAAAGAGTAGTGATGTGAGCCCTGACTGCCCTTTGAAAAGAGCAACATGCATCCCACCCTACTCTGACTCTCTGCAATTACTTCCCATAATTTCTGTAGAAGTTACAGAAATCATATGACCTACCATATATTTTTTACATACTTAGTTTGCTTTTTGTTTCCCTCGACATAATGGCAGCTATTTTTTTCTGTTTTATTCACTACTATATCCCAGGACCAACACCTACACATAATAGATGCTCAATAAATATTGTTTGAAATGAATACATTAATAAATAGGAACAGAAAGCAGATCAGTGAGTAGGAGGATTTGATTGGGAAGGAACACAAGCAACTTGTTCTATATTATGTATATAGATTACACAGGCGTAGAAATATGTATATTTCTACATATGTATATTAGAATTATGGATATGATTATGCAGGTGTAGAAATTTGTTAAAACTCATTGACATATACACTTAAATAGGTATATTACTATTATATGTAAACTATACCTTAATAAAAGGAATTTTTTAAAACCAGTCAATCCCAAAGGAAGTCCTAAATATCCATTGGAAGGACTGATGCTGAAGTTCCAATACTTTGGCCACCCGATGAGAAGAACTGACTCACTGGTAAAGACCTTCATGCTGGGAAAGACTGAAGGCAGCAGGAGAAGGGGACGACAGAGGATGCAATGGTTGGATGGCATCATTGACTCGATGGACATGAGTTTGAGCAAGTTCCGGAAATTGATGATGGACAGGGAAGCCTGGTATGCTGCAGTCCATGGGGTCGCAAAGAGTCGGAAACAACTGAGCAACTGAACTGACAGCAATTTGCTTAAGGTCTCAGTATTTGCAAAGTAGTAAAGCTATAATTCAAAGTATGTCTGGTGTGTCTGATTTCAAAGTCTGTCCTCTTTTTAAGAAATTATGCCACATCGCATCATCTCTGCCCTACCTAGTCTCCACAACAGGCCCCACTGAGTTCTCAACCAGGAAGCTTAGTCTCACTTGTTTTCAGACTTATACATCTCTGAGGTATGCAATACATCTACGGTTCTGTCTCTCCCACACTTTTAAGATCTTAGGAACATTAATCATATAGATGATTAAAATGTATTTGTTCCCCTCTGGAAGACATAGTATAACACAAAAAAACCCCCACAGTCATTACCTTTTGGAGGCTCAGATCCAAATCAAAAATCAGACACTTGACAGTTATTTAATGATATTTAACTGGTGTAATGGTCCAATTTTATTTGTCAACTTGGCTAGGCTATGCCTAATTTTTCAATCAAATACTAATCTAGGTGTTGTTATGAAGATATTTTGTAGATATGACTAACACAATCAGTGGACTTTAAGGAAAGATTATACTCCATATTCTGGGTGTACCTGATCCGATCAGTTGAAAGGCCTAAGGACAAAACTGAATTTTTCTGAAAGAGAAGAAATTCTACCAGTGGACTGAAGTGTCAACTCCTTTTTGAGAGTTTCCAGCCCACCCTTTCTGATGGCCTGCCCTGCGATTCCAGACTTGCCTACATAGCCAGTTACAGGTACAGTTACATAAACCAGTTCCTTGCAATAAATCTCTCTTTGCCTGTGTGTGTGTGTGAGAGAGAGAGAGAGAGAGAGAGAAAGTTTGTATGTGACTTACGAAAAGCATGCAGGAATGCTGAAAGAATGTGAATTCTTCCAACTATTAGTGTTCTAATGATAATTTCTGGGGCTAATTATTCCCTGGGTATTCATATTGTTAGCTGGACTTAGGGTGTCTACATGAATGATTATGGATATATTACCATCTCTTCCCTCTCCATGCCTATGACGGGCTTTGTGTTGATCACTATACCCAAATTATACCAGACTTAAGCCCTTTCCTATCCTTCTAACCCTTTCCACTATTTCACCCTTTAGTCTAAATCCTGAGTAGTGAGTACCATCTAAATTTCCTGCTACTGTACCCAGCCTCCTTTATCAGGAAGCCAGTGGTCACCACATCTGGAATTAACACGACTGTGACCTTTGGACATGACATAAGTAGCTTTCCCTGTCCCAGCTGCCTAAGCTTCTGGAGTCAACTTTTGCAGCCAGGTCCATTTTGCTGTTCAACCATGACAGGCAGATCTTAAAACTTTCCCAGCTTACCAGTTCCATGCAGCCACAGCAAAGCACCAGGCTTCCAATTTTCATGGCAAACACTATAAGAGGTGGTTAAAAAGACCAATTTCAGTTAACCATGAATGGCTCAATCATAGAGAATAAGGCCTTTTCCAAAAGCAAGTAGGACCCAGTTTTCCAATGATGAGACTGAAAATTCTCTGTGTGTACACACCTAACTTTGTGACTTTATTTTCAGAAATTAGATTATTTTTCAACTGGCTATTTTGCTGAATAACCCATAGTGCTTAATCATAGAAGCTAATTTTAAGTATATGCTAAATTCCGTAAACTCAGATATCAATGAGAATGGGAACGTTGAAACTGTGGGTAAATATTAGACAAATCTATTTCATCTGCTTTCAGTAATCAAGGTCATTTCACCACTTGCATGTCCTCCTAACATGGCACATAACCTCCTAGGGCACATAACCTGAGCAATGAGATACATGAAGTTGCTGTTTTCTAAGAACTTGAAGTCAGCTGTGTCTAGTTTGAGCCAAGCTCAAACTGGATAGAACCACTGATCCTCCAACTGGGTACAATCTGGTGGGATTTTGCTGTGTTTGGCAGAAAATATAAAAGGTTACCCCGCTAAGATATTCCATACTTGGGTTAGAGACCCCCAGGCTTTGGTTTTGGGTCTTATTTGGCTTTTTTTTTTGGTCTTGTTTGTCTATGTCCATCTATTTCTGATTGTCTTAATTGCTAAGAATGGGCTGCTGGTGATTGAACTTCTTGATGTCAGTAGCAAGGACCTATAGAGAGATTGCTTTGCATCAACCGCCTGTAAGCAAACCCCAAAATGGGAAAAGTTAATTCAGTTCTCTCTTGTAGCCCTCTAGGCTTCCTTCTCCAGAACTGAATGGCTTTCAGCTACAAGCCCACAGAAAAGAAAATGACGGTATTTTTTGTTAACCCTGCATACCATTGAGACTCCAGAGAAAAACAGCCTGAAAATGGATCCTTAAATTACAATACAACTTTTGCAACTAGATTTATTTTGTAAAGGGAAGAAAAATGGGATGAAATACATTGTGTACAGTCTTTTATGTGGTTGTGTCAGAATAAACCTGTGCAGAGAAGATTGAAAGTTGTTTTCCTGTTGTGCTTGATTCTAGTGAGAAGCAAGAGGGCCTGTGGTCCATTCAAACACTCAGACCACTCCTCCTGTACCCCATGCGATGGTGATTGTGCTGCAGCTCCTTTTCTGCAGCGCCTAAGCCCCAGCCTCAGGCTCCCCCACTACTCCCACCTCAGGATCTGAGGCTCAGAAAAAATAGAGAGGGTCTCCTTCTCTTATACCCACCAGGGCACTGCATATGGCCAGGGAGTTACCCAAGCTCGTGGAGCACAATATCCATTAAGGCAAGTCCCCAGTGGGGGAGTGAATGCTGAGACAGGGCGGCCAATAGGGTCTATCTGGGTCCCAAGTGCCCTTTTCAATGTCAAGTTTATTTAATTAGGAGAACACTATGCCAACTTTTAGAGATGATTCAAAGAGAATGGAAAATCTTTTTTCATTGATTTTTGCAACCCACAACTGGACCTGGGCAGATTTTTAAAAATTTATTAAATACCCTCACTTCAGAAGAATGTAGAATAGTGCTGGATAAAGCCAGGAGGTAGTGGATTGGTTACATTCAGAAACCCCTGGCAACCCCATGAGAGCTGCAGCAAGCATAGCTATACAACAGCTGATCCTCACTGAGATGTGAATCCTGGGGATAGGCCAAAACTTGAGCATTATCAAAATTGCATTCTTGCAGGATTACGAAAAGGGATGCCAAAACAGAGAAGCCTTAATAAAGCACAGGACGTATAGCAGTAACAGAATGAGGATTCTTCAGAATTTCTAGAAAGGGTTTTTAAAGCCTACAGCATAGGTATAAGCCTATAGGCAACATACAGATATAGATCCTGAGGCCCCAGAGAATTTAAAGATGGTCAGAATGATTTGTATTGGTCAGAACGCCCCCAACATACAAAAGAAACTGCGAAAGGTAGAAGGAATTTAGGGATGCCTACATTTCAACTTGAATATTGCCTTCTAAGTTCTTAGTGGCAGGGACCATGTTCAGGAGCAAAGGGGACAAGAATAAACAACAGGCCATTCATCTGGAGGCTGCCTTCACACAGGGAAGAACTGGATCAAACTGAGAACCTCTGAGTCAGATTCAGCAAAACGTAGGAAGCCCCACATCAGTTTCTGAGAACTCCAAGAGTTGTAACCACTTACAAGCCAGACTACATCAGGTGGGCTGCAAGAGCTGATGTAATTGGCATGCATCTCTGCCTGTCATTACCCCACAATCTCTCCTCGTCTTTCAGGTATCTGGTGCAGTCTGGAAAAATAAGGGTCACGTATAAATAAACCTAATTGGATTGAGGCAAATAAAGAGGATTAACTCAGTTCCTATTGATTTGGATTAATGTCACATGTCTTCCAATGTAGGCCAGTGTGAAAGAGAATATGAATTGAAGTGAATATATGTTTTCTGTTGTTAAAGTCTATCGATACTTTTCTGATGAGTTAGATCTTCCTTAGTCATGATAGAAATGAATACCTCTGTGTAGAAAACAACTTTTTAAAATATGTGTTCATTATTTTTGGCTGCGCTGAGTCTTCATTGCCGCACACGGGCTTTTCTCTAGTTTCAGAAAGCAGGGGCTGCTCTCCAGCTGTGGTGCACCGGGCTTATCACTTTTCTTGTCGTGGCTCGTGGGTTTCAGGATGCGGGAGCTTTCAACTGTTACAGCACGTGGGCTCAGTAGTTGTGACTCGTAGGCTCCAGAGCACAGGCTCAGTTGCTCTGAGGCATGTGAGATCTTTCTGGACCAGGGATCAGGCTGGTGTCCCCTGAACTGCAAGGTTGATTCTCAACCACTGGACCATGGAGGAAGTCCTGGGTTTTTTCCTTTTTTTTTTGAAGTATGGTTGATTTACAATATTGTGTTTCAGGTACATAGCAGTGATTCAGTTATATATATACATATGAATATATATGTATAACTGCATACATGTATGTACATAGAAACCTGTATGCAGGTCAAGAAACAACATTTAGAACTGGACATGGAACAATGGACTGGTTCAAAATTGGGAAAGGAGTACATAAAGGCTGTATATTGTCACCCTGCTTATTTAACTTATATTCAGAGTACATCATGTGAAATGCCAGGGTGGATGAATCCCAAGCTGGAATTAAGATTGCCGGGAGAAATATCAGTAGTCTCAGAAATGTACTTGACACCATTCTAATGGCAGAGAGTGAAGAGGAACTTCTTTTCATCAAGAGAGCATCTTGATGAAGGTGAAAGAGAAGAGTGAAAAACCTGGCTTAAAACTAGGCATTCAAAAAACGGAGATCATGACACCCAGTCCCATCACTTCATGGCAAATAGAAGAGGAAAAAATGGAAACAGTGATAGACTTTATTTTCTTGGGCTCCAAAATCACTATGGATGGTGACTGAAGCAATGAAATTGAAAGACACTTGCTTTTTGGAAGAAAAGCTATGACAAAACTGGACAGCATATTAAAAAGCAGAGACATCACTTTACTGACAAAGGTGCATATAGTCAAAGCTATGGTTTTTCCAGTAGTCGTGTATGGATGTGAGAGACGGACTATAAAGAAGGCTGAGCTCTGAAGAACTGATACTTTCAAACTGTGGTGTTGGAAAAAATGCTCGAGAGTCTCTTGGACAGCAAGAAGATCAAACCAGTCAATCCTAAAGGAAATCAACCCTGAATATTCATTGGAAGGGCTGATGCTGAAGCTGAAACTTACAATACTTTGGCCACCCGATGCGAAGAACTGACTCATTAGAAAAGACCCTGATACTGGGAAAGATTGAGGGGATGAGGGAATGGGGGTGACAGAGGATGAGATGGTTGGATGGCATCTTTGACTCACAAGTTTGAGCAAACTCCTGAAGATAGTGAAAGACAGGGAAGCCTACTGTGCTCTGGCATGTGTGGTCACAAATACTCAGACATGCCTCAGCAAATGAACAAGAACAACTGTATGTGTATATATATACATATATATTCTTTTTCAGATTTTTTTCCCTTATAGGTTATTACCAAATACTGAATATAGTTCCCTTCTTTCTTTTTAAATTGTGGTAAAATAATACATAGCATAAACTTTAGCACTGGAGCTATTTTTAAGTAAACAGTTCAATGTTTTTAGTATATTCACATTATTGTGCAACTGTCCCCACTATACAAACTAAGCAGCAACTCCTCATTCCACCCTCCCTCAGCCCCTGGCAGCTACCGCCCTACTTCTGACTCTAAGAATTTAACTGCTTTCTAAAGCTCATTTAAGTGAGATCATACTGTATTTATTTTTTAGTGTCGGGCTTATTTTACTTAGCATAATGTCCTCAAATGTCATCCATGTCATAGCATGTATAAGAATTTCCTTCCTTTTTAAAGTTGAATAATATCCCATCGTATAAATATACCACATTTCATTTATCCATTCATTTTGTTGATGGACATTCGGGTTGTTTTCACCTTTTATTGATTGTAAGTAATACTCCTAGGAACTTTAATGGGTGAATATTTGCCCAGGTTCCTGGTTTCAGTTCTTTTGGTTATATACCCAGAAATGGAATCGCTAGATCATGTGTTAATTTTATGTGTCTTTTTTTTTTAACTGCCATATTGTTTTCCAGAGCAGCATTTCCCATCAAGTCACGCAGGATTCCAATTTCTCCACATTCTTACCAACACTTGATATCTTGCTTGGTTGTTTATAATGGCCATCTTAATGGGTGTGAAGTGATTACCTCACTGTGGGTTTGATTTGCGTTTCCCTAATCAGTAGTGATGTTGAGCATCTCTTCATGTACTTATTGTCTGTTTATATACATCTTCTTTGAGGAAATGTTTATTTAGGTTCTTCACCCATTTTTAAATTGGGTGATTTGGGGATTTTTTGTTGTTGTTGAATTGTAGAAGTTTTTTATGTATTGTAGATTTTAATTTCTTTTCAGATATGAGTTGCAAATATTTTCTCCTGAAAAATGGTTAAGTTGACAGGTTTTAATTTTTTTGCAGAACACATATATTTTATGACTAAAGAAGTGACACGTGCTCAAGGTGTAGTTTCAGAAAACTTCTCAGAAAGCCAAGGGAATAAAGAAGCAAGAACTGCTCAAAACCCCACAACTCAGAGATGAAAGCATATTTTGGTGTATATATCCTTCCAGGTTTTATCCTAAGAATGTGGAAAGATTTTTTACAACACAGATTAGAACTTTTCCTTAACAATACATACAGATATTCATATTATTCTAACACACTACAACGTTCTCCATTGAATAGATGTATCACCAGTGAGAAAAGATTTCGGTGGCTCCTAACTCATCATTGTTGTGAACAGTGCTTTATGAAAACCTTTTATGTAGGTCTTGCATCTTTGTCCAGTTTGTTCACTTGGGATAAATTCCCAGAAGTTGAATTTCTGGGCCAAAGGATATGCATATTTAAAATTTTGATAGCCTGTACATTGCCAGTCTACCTTCCAGAAAGGCTGAACTAGCTGACATTCTGACTATGTCTGAGAATGCCCATTGTTCCACACCCTTGCCAAACTGGCATACTTTCAACAACAGTAAAAATTTGTTCTTGTCTATTTTTCTCCTGTGAATCTTGCCAACGTGCATGATATGAAACTAAATGGGAGGAAAATAAAGTTGACAGATGGGAAGTATTTTGGTCACTATACTGTTTTATCTGAAGCACACCATTTTCCCCTCAAAGCAAATGTGATAGATAAGCCCTCCTCATTTTCAAGTATAAGTTCTAGGAAGTAATTTCCTAAGTGAATTGATTCCTTAGAGAATGTCTCTGAGGATGTAGAAATTACTCAAACCAAATGTGCTTTGGGTTGATAGAGGAGATACATTTTTTTTTTTACGCAACAGTATCCATCTTTCTTTAAAAGATGTAAAGTGTTTTTATACTATCCAAAGTGTCATACTATAGCCTATTCTGAATGTACTCATTTATTTGATGGAAATTCCTACAGGGGAATTTTCCCCTAACCTGGTTTTATGATTTTAAAAATTTTAAGTTGAGGCATAATTTATACTCAATGTGAATAAATTTTTCTCTTTAAAATCTGATTGTAAACAACTGCAACATTTTAAGATAGCCCTTTCACCACAAATTAAGGAGAGAGGAATATATATTTAAACATGCTCTCTTTGAGAAAGCACACAAAAAAAGAATAGAGCTTTGAATTCAGCTATTTCACATCCTGAATATAAGATCTCAAGCATATAACACGATATGCTGCTTCCTCATCTGATAATCTAGAAATATGAAAAGTGTTCAGCCTTCTCCAGAGAGATGTTGAAAAGAGGGGGATGTCCCAGTACTCTAGTGATTTGAATTATACATTTAAATAAATATGTGTCCAGTCAAATATATTGAATTTACTTATGTCTGACCTTGAAGTTTTGGTGCCCAAGGGAGGGTTTTTTTCAAATAAAAATGTACAAGTCAGATGAATGTTTTACTATGTGAAATTGTTCTCTTGTTATGGCATGAATATCAATTAAAAGCATTTTGAAATTGTTCAGCTTCACTGACAGTATTAATGAATATGACATGATAAAAAGCCAGAAAATAGTTAAGATAATTATAAAATGCAAACTGTACATTAATGATCCCTTTTTTTCCTTTTTAGCCACTTAATAAATTGAGTGTATTAGATAATTATAAATGTGATACTCTCAATGTTAGCAAATTACGTTTTTTAAAAGGCGTACCATGTATATCTATGGCTGATTCATGTTGAGGTTTGACAGAGAACAGCAAAATTCTGTAAAGCAATTATCCTTCAATTAAAACTAAATTAATTTTTTTTAAGCCATACCAATTATACTGTTTTGAGAAAAGAAAAAGATCACTCCAAATTCGGTTATCATAGTAACAAAACTACAAAAATGTCACAGTTTTGTATATTCCCTCCTAGTCTGTATTCTACTACGTTTTCCTGCATTGTACTGGTTAGGAGTGAATTTGTGTCCCACTCAGATCTATCTGGGCTTCCCTGGTGACTTAGCTGGTAAAGAATCTACCTGCAGTGCAGGAGACCTGGGTTCGATCCCTGGGTTGGGAAGATTCCTGGAAGAAGGGAAAAGCTAGCCACTCCAGTATTCTGGCCTGGAGAATTCCATGGACTACAGTCCACGAGGTCACAAAGAGTTTGACTGACTGAGCGACTTTCACTTTCACATTTATCTATTCCCCAAGACAGCCCTCGGGCCTCTCCCCCTTTACTCTCTTGCTCCTTGGGGAAAAAAAAAAACATTTTCTTTGGTAAAACTGAAGGAAGGGATTATTGTATTACTCAGTCCTTCTTTCTTTCAGAGTGGCCTGTCCTTGGAGGACTTTGTGATAAGATTACTAGAATAAGCCATGTCCTTTGAAAAGGCCTGATGTTTTAGGAAATTTAATTCAATGAAGTATTAGTGAGCCCATATAACTACAGATCTATGTCACTGACTACCTTTATTAGTAACGAAGCTGACTTTTAAAAAAATTTATTGTGATTAAAAAAAACCCATAACAAAATTTTTCATCTTAACCATTTCTGAGTGACTAATTTAGTAGTTTTAATTACATTTACATTGTTGTGCAGTCTCCGGAAATTATTTTGTCTCTTAGAACTGAAATTCTCTACCCATTAATCAACAGCCCTCATTTCCGCCTTCTCCCAGCTCAGACAAACCACCACTATACTTTCTGTTTCTGTTGATTGGGTTACTCTAGATAGCTCAGATAAGTGCAATCATATAGTATTTGTCCTTTAGTAACAGGCTCATTTCACCCAGCTTAATGTCCTCAAGGTTCATCCATACTGTAGCATGTGTTAACTTTACCATCCTTTTTAGGATTAAATAATAATTGAGAAGGAAACAGTAACCCAGTCGTGTCTGCTGCTCTGTGACCCCATGGACTGTAGCCCACCAGGCTCCTTTGTCCATGAGGTTTTCTCAGATAACAATACTGGAGTGGGTTGCCATTTCCTTCTCTTCCAGGGGAACTTCCCAACCCAGGGATCAAACCCACATCTCCTGTGTCTCCTTGTTTTGTCTGACCAGTGTCAAATAAAGCACAAGTATGAACTGAGGTAAGGAGAGACTTTATTCAAAAGGATGATTGCAACAAGGGTGGAGGACTGTTGCAGTAGGGAGAGTGCTTCGATCATAGGCCATAAGGTCTGAAAACATCTCAAAGGTCTCTCTTATCAGTCCTTTTTTTTTTTTTTTAATTGTAGTTGCTTTACTAATGTTGTGTTAATTTCTTCTGTACAGCAAAGTGAATCAGCTATACCTATACATATATCCCCTCTTTTTTGAATTTCCCTCCCATATAGCAGAGTTCCCTGTGCAAGGAGTAAATGATGATGGAAAGAATCAAGTATGGGAGATTGGGATGGTAGATGGAGTTATCAGACAGTTAGTCGGTCAGGGATTTTTCCCCAGAGATCAGCTGATTGTCAGAAGGAGCAGTTAAAGAGGGGTTAATTCCCTGTTCACATGCTCTGTGGTAGGTGGAGTTCTGGGACCAAGTTCAGGGTGAAGGAGATAAACTTGACTAAAGTTTATTCAAGTTGAGTTAGCAGGTATTTTGCCCGGCTTAGCCAGTGGAACTAACAGCTCAGCTAATCACTTTGAGACAAAGAATAGGAAGTTAGAGAGTCTATGTCTGGCCTTGTCATAGGTAGACAAGGGGGTCCTGAGTCCTGTCTAAGTCATGTGGGTAGGGGTTCTTTGCCATAAAACATTCCCTGCAACACAAAGGTGAGTGGGTGTGTGTATGAGGAGATAGTGTTCCAAGAGCAAGGGGTTTAGGTGATTTCAACATTGTCACAATACCCTTGGCCACTGCATATGGTAACAGAACATCCCTTGTGGTGAATCCACTTCTTCACTTGGTTTGAGTGAAGTGGATCCCACTTGGTTCCTTATATGGAAGGGTGTCCAGCCCAGGCTTTACCCACGCCCTGCCAATTCAAGTATCTTATTTTTTGGTTACCATCAGTGATTCACAAACCCAATGGAGGTGATGGAATTTCAGCTGAGCTATTTCAAATCCTAAAAGATGATGCGGTTAAAATGCTGTAGTCAATATGCCAGCAAATTAGGAAAACTCAGCAGTGGCAGCAGGGCTGGAAAAGTTTTCATTCCAGTTCCTAAGGACATTGCCAAAGAATGTTCAAACCACAGTACAGTTGGGCTCATTTCCCGTGGTAGCAAGGTTATAAAACCTTCAAGCTAGGCTTTCAGTTCAGTTCAGTTCAGTTCAGTTGCTCAGTCATGTCTGACTCTTTGTGACCCCATGAATCGCAGCACACCAGGTCTCCCTGTCCATCACCAACTCCCGGAGTTCACTCAGACTCACGTCCATCGAGTCTGTGATGCCATCCAGCCATCTCATCCTCTGTCATGTCCTTCTCCTCCTGCCCCCAATCCCTCCTAGCATCGGAGTCTTTTCCAATGAGTCAACTCTTCACATGAGGTGGCCAAAGTACTGGAGTTTCAGCTTCAGCATCATTCCCTCCAAAGAAATCCCAGGACTAACCTTCAGAATGGACTGGTTGGATCTCCTTGCAGTCCAAGGGACTCTCAAGAGTCTTCTCCAACACCACAGTTCAAAAGCATCAATTCTTCAGCACTCAGCCTTCTTCACAGTCCAACTCGCACATCCATACATGACCACTGGAAAAACCATAGCCTTGACTAGATGGACCTTAGTTGGCAAAGTAATGTCTCTGCTTTTCAATATGCTATCTAGGTTGGTCATAACTTTTCTTCCAAGGAGTAAGTGTCTTTTAATTTCATGGTTGCAGTCACCATCTGCAGTGATTTTGGAGCCCAAAAATTAACAGTGCATGAACTGAGAACTTTGAGATGTACAAGCTGAATTTAGAAAGGGCAGAGGAACAAGCGATCAAATTGTCAACATTCAGTGGATTATAGAGAAAGCAAGAGAGTTCCAGAAAAACATTTACTTCTGCTTCATTGACTATGATAAAGCCTTTGACTACATGGACTACAAAAAACGATGGAAAATTCCTGAAGAGATGGGAATACCAAACCACCTTACCTGTCTCCTGAGAAACCTGTATGTGGTCAAGAAGCAACAGTTAGAACCTAACATGGAACAACTTTCATTATTGGGAAAGGAATACATCAAGGCTGTAATATTGTCACCTTGTTTATTTAACTTATATGCAGAGTACAGCAGGCAAAATGCTGAGCTGGATGAATCACAAGCTGGAATCAAGATTGTGGGGGAAATATCAAAACCTCAGATATGCAGATGATATCACTCTAAAGGCAGAGAGTGAAGAGGAACTAAAGAGCATCTTCATGAAGGTGGAAGAGGAGAATGAAAAAGCTGGCTTAAAACTCAACATTCAGAAAACTAAGATCATGACATTCAGTCCCATCACTTCATGGCAAATAATTGGGGGAAAAATGGAAACATTGACAGACTTTACTTTCTTGGGATTCAAAAATCACTGCAGACAGTGACTGCAACCATGAAATTAAGATACTTGCTCCTTGGAGGGAAAGCTTTGACAAACCTAGTTCAGTGCAGTTCAGTCACTCAGTTGTGTCCGACTCTTTGTGACCCCATGAACGGCAGCACGCAAGGCCTCCCTGTCCACCACCAACTCCTCGAGTTTACTCAAACCTAGACAAACTTAGACAGAATCTTAAAAAAAACATTACTTTTGCAACAAAGTTCCATATAGTCAAAGCTATGGTTTTTCCAGTAGTCATGTATGGGTACGAGAGTTGAACCATAAAGTAAGCTGAGCACCAAAAAAATTGATGCTTTCAGATGGCAGTGGTGCAGAAAACTCTTGAGAGTTCCTTGGACTGCAAGATCTAACCAGTCAGTCCTAAAGGAAATCAACCCTGAATATTCATTGTAAGGACTGATGCTGAAACTGAAGCTCCATTACTTTGGCCGCCTGATGTGAAGAGAAGACTCATTGGAAAAGACCCTGATGCTGGGAAAAGTTGAAGGTAGGAGAGGGTGACAGAGAATGAGGCGGTTAGAGAGCATCACTGACGCAATGGACATAAATTTGAGCAAACTCTGGGAGAGAGTTAAGGACAGGGAAGCCTGGCATGCTACAGTCCATGGGGTTGCAAAGAGATGGACAGAACTTAGCAACTGAACAACAACAACATCAGTGATCCAGCATAGAGTACATGATCCAAGCAAGACCGTTGGGTCTCCTAGATTTGATCACATGGAAGTTGAGAGAACCCTGATGTTATGAAAGCCCCTGTACCCAGAGTCCAGTTTAGTTCCTCCTCTAGTCTCCCGTTATGTGAACCAATAAAACCACCTTTTGCTTAACTATGCAGCATTTTTTTCCCCAAAATAACTGCACTGTAGCCTCTGGAGACCTTGGTTGCCTTGGAACGGTTGAAGGGCCTTGCCTACTTCTTATTATGAAAGATTGCAAGGGTCTCATTTTAATTCCAAGTGAGGGAATGTTGACTACAGAATTCTGGCTACATTTCAAGCTTGAGTAATTCCATCTGCCCTCTCTAAAAACTTTTCCTGCAGGAATATTCAATATTCTTAACTTCCTTTACTAGACTTCTAAGCATCATCTTCTCCATCATTTTTCACTCTTCAAAGATAAGTCCTAAATATGGGGGGGAGGGGTTGGAATATAATATTTCAACTCAAATTTTGGAAAAGAAACCCTGGTTTTCAAGAAAAATGCAGCGACAAAGCCCCAAATGTTAAACTGGTTTTTAATAAGTTTTGTGGGCAATAGATTAACCTAAGGAACAGAAGGAATTGTTTCCATGAGTATTCAGGAAGAGCGAACATTTAAGGCATTACAGAGGAAATGCAATGTGATATTAATATGAATAATGAAGTTTTGCTTACAGTTTCCTAAACTTCAAAAGACATTTTCATTTAATAACTGGCTTGTTCCGATAAAGTCATGAAAGAACATGAAAAGGATTTTAACGGCTTTAATAATCAAGGGGAATAAAATTAAGTAGCAGCTAGTCTTCATAAGTAAATGTGGAAAAAAATATCTAATTCAACAAATATTTCTGGAGTGTGAGGCACCAGGCTACAGCCATGAACAACACAGACAAAAATCTCTGCCCTCACAAAGCTTCTAGTGAAAAAACGCACCAGTAAAATAACAGTGACAAAGCTCCAGTAATAAACGCATCTGGGTTCCTAGGCAGGAGGACCTCCAGTCTGCACTTTTTTTGCATCTCTCTGCCAGTTAGAAATCGTCCAACACTGAAATGTTACAGTGGTCATCTCTTGAGTAATTTTTGGTTTCTCCTTAAAATTTTTTTGTATTTTCTAAATATACGATGATGAGGCTTTTTGTTTATTGGCTGCACTGGGTCTCGATCGCTGTGCGTGCGCTTTTCTCTAGCTGCGGTAAGCGGGGTCTTCTCTGTCTTGCATTGTGTTGGCGTCTCATTGTTGCCGAGCACAGGCTGTAGGCGCGTGGGCTCCAATAGTCGTGGCACTCCAGCTTCAGCAGTTGTGGCCTGAAGGCTCTAGAGAGCAGGTTCAGTAGTTGTGACTTGCCCATGGGCTTAGTTGCTGCAAAGCATGTGGAATCTTCTCAGACCAGGGATCAAACCTGTGTCCCCTGCACTGGCACGTGGGTTCTTATCCACTCTACCACCAGGGAAGTCTGAGGCTCTTTTTAATTTAAAAAAAAAAATCCTTATTAAGAGAGAAAAAAACCTGACAAATTAGATGTTCAGATTATTAAATCTTGGGAGGGCGGGGTGGGGAGGCTGACCTAAACACCTTCTCTTGGCACCTTATTGCCTCTCCTGAACTGAAAAGGACTCTTAAAAAAGCAGCAATGTTGCTTTCATTTTGGGAGACTCTCCCCCTCCCATCTCTTTTTCTTGAGCCCACCTGAAATATTCTAAAGCAGCTTCTTTTACAGCTTCACATACCTTTTAAAATTCCCTTGTAAATATTTAGAATGCCTAGAGACCTATCTCTTCCTTGCTTCTTTCCCTTTGTCTTATCTGCCTGGTTCTTCTGTCCTTTTACCTACAGAGATCGCCACTGTTCTGCCTCTCGGCAGACCAGATAAACCTTATTTACTCAGTATTGCCCCTGTCACTTCCATTTCTAGCTTCCACTTTCCCTTAAATTGAACTCTTCACTCTGAGTTACCATGGCATTTCCTGATAAGATGCCAGTCTAAATTGAATCATATCGCTTATATTTATAAAAGCTTCTTAATAAATTTGTAAAAGAACCTTTTGCCCCTGGTGGGCTGAAGCATTCCGTTATAGACTTTGAGGCCATATGGTCATCATAGAAAATTCTGGAGTCTTGTTGTTTGTTTTATAATTGCTCCCCTGGTAGTTCAGCTGGTAAAGAATCAGCTTGCAATTAAGGAGACCTGGGTTTGATCCTGTGTTGGGAAGATCCCCTGGAGGAGGGAATGGCAACCCACTCCAGTATTCTTGCCTGGAGAATCCCCATGGAGAGAGGAGTCTGTGCTGGCAGTGCTGAGTCCCTCAGTCGTGTCTGACTCTTTGAGACCCCGTGGACTGTAGCCCGGCAGGCTCCTCTGTCCACAGGGATTCTCCAGGCAAGAATACTGGAGTGAGTTGCCATGCCTTCCTCCAGGGGATCTTCCCAACCTAGGGATCGAACCTAGGTCTCCTGTATTTAGGCGGATTCTTTACCCCCTGAGCCACCAGGGAAGCAATTAGGTTGCAAAGAGTCGGACACGACTGAGACTAAGCACGGCACACAATCAAAATTTTATTCTTACAATCAATTGTTGCTTCAAACGTTTCTCTTTTCTCTTAGTTTAAAGAAATTTTTACTCTTTTCCCTATTCTTTTTTTTTTGGTTTAAATTGACCCCCAGTATGGAAGTTGCATTGACTTTTATCAAGGCAAAGGGAGAATTCATTTGACATTTGGGTGAGATTTTTTTTTAAATTCTTTTATCTACCTTTTTCAAATTGTTTATGTATACTTGTTATGCTTTTTTAAAACTTTGAAAATGTTATCAATATACATACAGTATAAAATATGCTAATCTACAATGTAGAGCTCAATTATTTCTTACCTAGCTCCCATGCCCCACCTTTGCCTGAGGTAATCACTTTTCTGGTTTCTATTACAATTGATTAGTTTTGCCTGTCTTTGAACTTGAAATAACTAGAATCATTCATTATTTACTTTTTTATGTTGGCTCTTTTAGCTCAATGCTCTGTCCCTGATGGATTATATCATAGTTTGTTCTCTTTATTGCTATATGGTTATTTCATTAAATAAATATACTTTAGCTTATATATGCTTTCTCTCATTGAGGCACATTTAGGTTGTTTTCAGGTTTTGTCTATTATGAGAAAAGTGGCCGTAAATATCCCTATACATGTTTTTTGGTGGACATATGCATTCATTTCTCTTGGGTATATACCAAGGAGTGGAATTGCTTGGTCACAGAATGGACATATCTTCAGCTTTAGTCAAATTGTTGGTGTGTTTAAATAGCAAAAAAAAATTGAAAAGGCATAAAAGACTATCCAGTGAAAATTATCTCTCCCATCCCTATCTCAAGGTTCTCTTTTCCAGAGGCAACCAATATTACCAGTTTCTTGTGTATTCCTCCAGAAATACACTTTGTGTATAGAAACATATATATATATATATATATATTCTCATGTTTACACCAAAACCACAACACCATACAAACTCTTTGGTCAACAACTGTGAATTAATCAACCTCAGAAAGAATGGTCAAGGTATTTCAGGCAGTAATTTGTTCAGAGTGGACTGTAAATCTGCAGCTAGATAATCCAGGTAGCTCAGGGACTGACTGAGGTGAAGTCAGGGAGTGTTCAGGGGCTGCCGACAGAGGATGCTGAAATGGTAGCTATATGCCAGATCCTGAAAGGCTCTGAATGCCATTCTAAGAAGTATGGGTGTTATCCTGAAGAAAATAAGGAAGCAGGGAATGATTTTGAGTGGAGGGAGATGGGACAGGGGGATGGAAGAATTGGATTTGTGATTTTAAAGATCTTTGTGGAGGATTAAAGGGAGGAAGAGGAGACTGCTGGCTATGAAGCAATAGTCCAAACATCACTTGTTATGGTGGTTTAGTCCCTAAGTCACGTCTGACTCTTGCGACCCCGTGGAGAGTAGCCCACCAGACTCCTTTATCCATGGGATTTTCGAGGCAAGAGTACTGGAGTGGGGTTGCCATTTCACAGTATGTGAATGGCGACAAAAACATATTAAGACTTGATTACTAGTAAAGGTAGGTGCTACGGAAGAATTGAGAGATGTGGGTGTATTGAGTATACAACTGTTTTGGAAAGGGGAAAATAAGGAATTCAGCTCAGACATTTTGTGTGTGACTCCCAAATATGATTTTCAGAGATGCTGACTTTAATTTTCCTGAAGTAATGAAAAACCATATTGTTATAGTTAATTAAAACTGATTTGGATAATTTCTAAACCTTCTCTTCAATGTTCACTGATTTCCTGGGAGCCCTGTTGCACCAACTCTGACCCAGCCACACTTAACACATCAATACTCATAGGAAAATTCCACCCAGGATAGGCAGATTATTGTCTAATTTGATTCTCTTATCTTTTTCTCCCAGCAGAATTAAGGAGGAGATTAATGGTCAAAATAGAAACAGCTGTAAGAGAGTAAAAAATAATTTGAAGCACACATAGTTGACCTTAGGATAATTAGATTATTAGAAAAAATAAGCTTATTTATTTCTGAAATATAATTTTACCCCAAAATGGGAAAATTAAGGCATGAGGGGAATTATAGTCCGGTCACTTCAGTGCAACCACTGTAAACATCATGAAATACTATATTCTATCTATTTCTTTCCTAGCCCCTTTTTTGGTATAGCTATAAACCATACTCTAATCATTAATAGAATAAAATATATGGTGGTATCCTAGTGGCATAAGATAATATTTTAAAGGCCTTAGAGGAAATTGAATATAAAGTAGATTATCATTGTCCTCTCCTTAACCTGGTATAAAGTGTTGCTCTCTTTAAGGAAACAGAAGAAAATGTGGGTACAGCTGCAGTCACCTAATATATAACCAGGGAGTAGCATAGTCCCTGAGACAGCTTGGCTTATTAGCACAGAAATGGAACCTACAACTATTTTTTTAAGTTAGTAAGAATTTTTTTTTTAACTTGTATAAGTTATGTGGTATCATAATATGAAAAGACCATTGGCCTTGGGGTACAGTCCTAGCTTTGGCATCACCTGTGTGGTCTGGGGTTTACTTTAACCTATGTGTTAAATCAGGTCAGATTCTGCCTTGTGCTGCCCCTGAATGCTCTGGTATCACCCAGTGTGTCCACACCTGCTCTGTGCCCACCCCTGGAACTAGGGGTGTGATCAGCTCTCTCCAAACCCAAAGATCATGAGTCAAGGAAGAGCACCAAAGAAAATTCCATGGGGTGGATTATTACCAGAAGGGAAATTGGTTCTGGGCAGACGGAAACACTAGATGTCTATCATATCCAGCTGAGGTCTTAGTTTCTTTATCTGAAAAACGATGGGTGTGTGCATGCTTAGGGGTTTGGTGTTGAAGGGTCTATTCCTTCGTCTGTCTAGATCAGTCTTCACAGGATTGAAAACACCGTGTTGTTGAGGTTATAGTATGAGAAAAACTGTGTTCCTCTCTTTGACTTCTAATGTGAGGTACCTCTTCCTTGTGACTTTAGGGCAGTTTCACGAGTTTAGACCAGGAGTTTTATAGCAGGTTCCTGAGTGACTTTCCTGTTTTTGTGAGCTATCTGTGTATACTTCCTGCAAAGAGACTGCTTTATTATTAGCAACACATGCCCTGAAATAACATCCTTCTTTGACCCCATCACCGTTTTTATCTTCAGAAAGGCTATAAAGTGTTACCAGGTGTTAAGAATAGTTTATTCTTCAGGGTGCAGTTGCCAAACTGAATTTATTTCTACTCAAACTGGATAGGGCCTGACTAATACAATGACTCCCCCAAATTCAAGTTTTCCACAAACTGTCTTTTAATTTACAACTCTGGGAGAGGGGATTGTATCAAAGGAATGTGCAAACACGCTTGAAACATAATTTTAACCCAACAACTGTTTCTTTCCTATCTCTACCTCAATGATTATTTTTAAAGGGACTGGGTCTAGCAAGATAATTCTTGCAGCACCTTTAAACTCTATAATACACAGAGACAATGTTTCATAAAAAGTTTCCTGCTCTAAAAGTCTAACAGCAAATTTATCTATATATTATCTTTATTGACAAACTACAGTACTAATAACAATAGTGGCTGCCTATCTCAGAAGTTTGTTGGGTTGGATAAAATGAGGTTTTTGTTGTTGTTTAGTAGCTAAGTCATAAATGAGATTAATGGATATAAAATACTTGGCACAATATCTGTCACAGACCAAGTGGTCACAAATGTTAGCTCTTGTGATTATCTGTGAAGAGAACATAAAAGCTGCCATAAGGGGCTGTTCTAAAGTGCAAAAAGGACAGAACATATAAAGTGCTTAACATAGTGCTTGGTACACAGAAAACACTTGGAAATAGTTTCTGCTGCTGCTACTAATAAACCTGTGGTTGTTTTCAAGGTATAATCAGTTCAGTTCAGTCACTCAGTTGCGTCCGACTCTTTGTGACCCCATGAATCGCAGCACGCCAGGCCTCCCTGTCCATCACCAACTCCCGGAGTTCACTCAGACTCACGTCCATCAAGTCAGTGATGCCATCCAGCCATCTCATCCTTGGTCGTCCCCTTCTCCTCCTGACCACAATCCCTCCCAGCATCAGAGTATTTTCCAGTGAGTCAACTCTTCCCATGAGGTGTCCAAAGTACTGGAGTTTCAGCTTCAGCATCATTCCCTCCAAAGAAATCCCAGGGCTAATCTTCAGAATGGACTGGTTGGATCTCCTTGTAGTCCAACGGACTCTCAAGAGTCTTCTCCAACACCACAGTTCAAAAGCATCAATTCTTCGGGGCTCAGCCATCTTCACAGTCCAACTCTCACATCCATACATGACCACAGGAAAAACCATAGCCTTGACTAGACGGACCTTAGTTGGCAAAGTAGTGTCTCTGTTTTTGAATATGCTATCTAGGTTGGTCATAACCTTTCTTCCAAGGAGTAAGCATCTTTTAATTTCATGGCTGCAGTCACCATCTGCAGTGATTTTGGAGCCCAAAAATTAGTCTGACACTGTTTCCACTGTTTCTCCATCTATTTTCCGTGAAGTGATGTGTTGCCCAAATCAGTAGCTAGCAATATTTACCCTGTTCATGACTGAAAAAATCTTCTGACTAGAATATCAGTTTGATCTATTTATTATAAATAACACAATGAAAAACACACCCTAACTCTGCCATGTAGCTGCTGAGAAAATTCTCAATTCAATTTCTTATCTTTAAAAAGGGCTATCATAATGCTTACATTATATACTTAGCATGAAACTATTGTAAAAGATCATGTAACATTGGGTTAATGAACTTTGCAAAAGGTCAAAAGAATAACTATATAAAAATAATAATTTCTTGATTATTGTTTATCTACTAAACATTAAACCTATGTTAAGTGCTTCATTTACATTATCTCATTTAATCCTCACAATAATCCCATGAAGTAGTTACTATTTTTATTTTTATTTTATAAATAAGGATGAAAGTTAATAGTTGCCTGCAAAGTTGATATGCATAGCTGATGTATTATTAGTATAAGCTCTTTGGAATTCTTAGGATACAATAACTTGCTTGGCTGAGCAGTGCACGAAACGTGCTGTTGTTTAGTCACTAAGTCCTGTCTGACCCTTTTGTGACTCCATGGACTGTAGCCCACCAGGCTCCTCTCTCAGTGGGATTTTCCAGGCAAGTATACTGGAGTGGGTTGCCATCTCCTTCTCCAGGGGATCTTCCTGACCCAGGGATGGAACTCGGGTCTCCTGCACTGCAGTCAGATTGTTTACCACTGAGCTACCTGTGGAAGCCCACAAATGTGGGTACTGATTTACAAACTGAGGATGCAAGTGCGAATACAAATTAACATCTGTTCAGACTCCAGATCACTCTTAACATCTCTGCACATGCAAGCTATTATGATTATTTTGTATGTTAATAGCATAAGTGAGTTTTAATGGCATGGTGATATAGAAAGAATATCTGTGTAATTATTTCAAAGTTATGGACTGGCATGTTTTACATATTCATTTCTGATATTTTTAAGGGAACAGTACTAAATAAAAACAATGACTACCTTCTACACATGTATGTATAAATATGATCATTTTCTAGGAAAACATGGGACTGACTCCTTTTTCAAACAGGAGCCAGGCCAACCAATGGCTCTTGTTTCTAGTCTAGAAGCCATCCATTTGATGGACAGACTTTCACAGGAGAAACAGAGGAGCCCTTTCTTCCAAGGAGATTACAGCTCTTATTTGGGTCAAATAAAATGGAGTCTGGAAGAGCTGCTCACTCCTAAATGAGCATTTGAATTTCATGAGAAAAGATGAAGCGTGGTCAAGCATGTGGCAACTTTCTCATTACTGCTGAGAAAATTGATTTCGTTGTTATGCTAAATATCTTTTAATTTTCAATCCATCTCATGGTGCCAGCCCAAAATAACCATTTTGGTTGAAACTATAATTCTTTCTTTTCTTTTTTTTTTCACTTTTTGACCCCACCCCTCAGATGTGGGATCTTTGTTCCCTGACCAGGGATTGAACCAGAACCCCTGCACTAGAAGCACTGAGTCTTAACCACTGGACCACTAGGAAAGTCCTTAGAATGTAATTCTTATACTCTTGTAAATAAAATATTCCAAAGTGCTAATGACTGAGCTTTCACACTGCTAGACTCTTAGAGTCTTTGGAAGTAGATGCTGTGAAATTTGTGATCTAGGTGGGTACTGAGCTTTGCTGCTCGCTTAGGCTGACTTTTGAACAACAAACAACCTCAGGTCTAATAACTATACTATATTTTAGCTGTAAATCTATAATTACCCACCAGAAAACCAAGACTGTTGGTTTTTAGTGAGGTAGAACCAGTAGCACGCTTGAGCAGCTGGAGAGAGACAATTGTTAAATATTCAGCAGTTTGAGGGCAGATTTTTACAACTTGGTGGCCTAAAATTAGCCACAATGGGCGTATTTACACCACAGAAGTTGGCAAACACTGCAGATTCACCCCCTTACAACTGGTTTCCTCCCCAAAGCTCTGGTTTGCCTTCCTACCTAGGCTCAAGCCATCCTGTAGCCAGTGAAATGTCAGGAAACCAACCCCAGGCCTGATGTTCTGTCGCCATTGATGAATGGCAAACTGATTTTCATCATACCTAGAAAATCAGCAACCCAGGTGAATGTGAGAATCAGAACACCAATATTTAGGGCTCGGTTTCCCTCTCTGGAAGGGAGAAGTTCACTTTAAAGTGTCAGCTGCTGCTTGGCAGTGATGGGTGACATGGAACACTAAAATAATGGGAAGTGAATGACTCATTCCCCTGGTCAGCAAAGTGAGGAGACATTCATCCCTCGAAGTATTACGGGATTTTCCTTCCAGTGTTATTAATCACAATGAATATGTTTAAAGATTATGTTTTACTAAGACGGGAGAAATTAGACCTCATGCACCGAAGAACAATTCTCCACTAGACTGGGTTATTCATTATTCTGCTAATACTGCCTTGTGTAAATCCTGCCTTCTCTGTATATCAGCCAGGCCAAAGCTGCTCTAACTTGTACATTTCATCTTCCAGAGAATGTTCAAAGAATGATGTTTATTTTATTTGTCTTCTGCAGATTTACCAGGCCTCTATTTAATTCACCTGAGGCTTACCTACTGTTTGACTCAAGTCCATGAAGACTTAGGTTTCTTTGTCTTTGTGGTTTAAGGTATAGAAGTGAAATTGAGCCCTGGAATACAATCCAGTGTCTTTGCCAAGAAAAGAAGTAAAAATTCTTTCAGACTGGTACTATAACACTAGTGAGACATCTCCTGAACATAGAATCCATACCATGCTTTCAAGGAGCCTCAGAAAAGCAAGCTACCTCAGGCATTTTATGAGATGGATGGGCATGGAGTTCAGGAGCTTTTATTTATTTTTTAATTTTTATTTTTTCTTTATTTTGCTTTACAATACTGTATTGGTTTTGCCATACATTGACATGAATCAGCCAAGGGTGTACATGAGTTCCCAATCCTGAACCCCCCTCCTACCTCCCACCCCATATCATCTCTCTGGATTAACATTTAAAGCAGGAACTCTTTCTCCTCCACAGTGACACAGGTATTCTTATTTGAGCTAAGTTTTTTCTGTTGGTTTGGTTTGGGTTTGGGGGTTGTTTTTGAAGTATAGTTGATTTACAATGTTGTGTCAATTTCTGCTATACAGCAAAGTGATTCAGTTATACATATAAATATATACATTTAAAAAATATTCTTTTCCATCATGGTTTATCATAGTGTAATGAATATAGTCCTCTGTGCTATACGATAGGATCTTGTTGTTTATCCATTCTCTATATAATGGCTTCCATCTCCTAACCCCAAACTCCCAGTCCGTCCCTTCCCCAGCCCTCTCCGCTTAGCAACCACAAGCCTGTTCTCTGTCTCTATGAGTCTGTTTCTGATTCATAGTCAGGTTCCTTTGTGTCATATTTTAGATTCCACACGTAAGTGATGTCATATGGTATTTGTCTTTCCTTTTCTGACTTACTTCAGTTAGTATGATAATCTCTGGGTCCATACATGTTGCTGCAGATGGCACTATTTTTTTCTTTTTTGGCAGAGTGGCATTCCCTCCTGCATACGGACCACATCTTCTCTATCCATTCATCTGTCAGTGACATTCAGGTTGTCTCCCTGTCATGACTATTGTGAATAGTGCTGCTATGAACATAAGGGTGCATGTATCTTTTTGGATTATAGTTTTGTCCAGATATATTCCCGGGAGTGGGATTGCTGGATCATATAGAAACTTTATTTTTAGTTTTTTGAGGTACCTCCTTCAGTTCAGTTCAGTTCAGTTCAGTCGCTCAGTCATGTTTGACTCTTTGCGACCCCATGAATTGCAGCACACCAGGCCTCCCTATCCATCACCAACTCCCGGAGTTCACTCAGACTCACGTCCATCGAGTCAGTGATGCCATCCAGCCATCTCATTCTCTGTCGTCCCCTTCTCCTCCTGCCCCTAATCTCTCCCAGCATCAGAGTCTTTTCCAGTGAGTCAACTCTTCCCATGAGGTGGCCAAAGTACTGGAGTTTCAGCTTTAGCATCAGTCCTTCCAAAGAAATCCCATGGCTGATCTCCTTCAGAATGGACTGGTTGGATCTCCTTGTAGTCCAAGGGACTCTCAGGAGTCTTCTCCAACAGTTCAAAAGCATCAGTTCTTTGGCGCTCAGCCTTCTTCACAGTCCAACTCTCACATCCATACATGACTACTGGAAAAACCATATCCTTGACTAGACGGACCTTAGTCGGTAAAGTAATGTCTCTGCTTTTGAATATGCTATCTAGGTTGGTCATAACTTTTCTTCCAAGGAGCAAGCGTCTTTTAATTTCATGGCTGCAGTCACCATCTGCAATGATTTTGGAGCCCCCAAAAATAAAGTCTGACACTGTTTCCACTGTTTCCCCATCTATTTCCCATGAAGTGATGGGACCGGATGCCATGATCTTTGTTTTCTGAATGTTGAGCTTTAAGCCAGCTTTTTTACTCTCCTCTTTCACTTTCATCAAGAGGCTTTTTAGCTCCTCTTCACTTTCTGCCATAAGGGTGGTGTCATCTGCATATCTGAGGTTAGTGATATTTCCCCTGGCAATCTTGATTCCAGCTTGTGTTTCATCCAGACCAGCGTTTCTCATGATGTACTCTGCATAGAAGTTGAATAAGCAGGGTGACAATGTACAGCCTTGACGTACTCCTTTTCCTATTTGGAACCAGACTGTTGTTCCATGTCCAGTTCTAACTGTTGCTTCCGGACCTTCATACAGATTTCTCAAGAGGCAGGTCAGGTTGTCTGGTATTCCCATCTCTCTCAGAATTTTCCACAGTTTATTGTGATCCACACAGTCAAAGGCTTTGGCATAGTCAATAAAGCAGCAATAGATGTTTTTCTGGAACTCTCTTGCTTTTTCCATGATCCAGCAGACGTTTGCAATTTGATCTCTGGTTCCTCTGCCTTTTCTAAAACCAGCTTGAACATCAGGAAGTTCATACTGTTTTCCATGGTGGTTACACTAATTTACATTCCCACCAATAGTGCAAGAGGATTCCCTTTTCTCCATATCCTCACTAGCATTTGCAGAGGTTTTTAAAACCATATTTTATTTATTTTTAATTGATGGATAATTGCTTTACAATATTGTGTTGGTTTCTGCCACACATCAGTATGAATCAGCCATAGGTATACATACGTTCCCTCGCTCTTTACTCTCCCTCCCACCTCCCACCCCATCCCACCAATGACTGCCGTTCTGAACAGTGTGAGGTAGTACCTCATTGTAGTTTTGATTTGTATTTCTCTAATAACTAGCAATGTTGAGCATCTTTTCATGTGCCTATTGGCTATTTGTATTTCTTTAGAGAAATGTCTATTTAGGTCTTCTGCCCACATTCTGATTGGGTTGTTTTTCGTTACTGAGTTGAATGAGCCTTTCGTATATTTTGGAGATTATGCCCTTGTCAGTTAAAACAGGAATTCTTGATCATGGTTCACATTAGAATCATGTAAGGGGGATTTAGAAAAGAAATCTTAGGCTCAGAACAATTAAAATGAGAATTTGGGGCATGAGACTCAGACATTGATAGTTTTTAAAGCTCTCTAGATGATTTATATGTGCACCAAGGTTTGAGAACCATTGACCTAAAGTAATAAGATTAGTTTTCTGCCAGGTGAGATTTGTTCTGTTTAGTCACCTTCCTAATACATCAGAAACCTTCATTTCCTTAGTGTCTGATTACCCAGTTGTTGGCTTTAAGACTTTAAATAGACAATGAATCATGCATTACAAAGAATGATCTAGAATAAGCCAGCTACTTCACATACCACAGCTATGATCATGTCACATTCTCACTCAAAAAGTTTCTTTGTTGGTAAGATCTGGTATTGGTGAAGGTACAGGGAAAAAAACATTTAAACACTTTTGAAAGCATAAATTGATACAATTTTCTCAGAGGAAAATTTGAAACTTTATATCAAGTTTTAATATGAGTATATTTAGCAATTCCACTTTTAGGAATTTAGCCTAAAGGAGTAATTTGGCAAGTGTAGGAAGATAATCAAAGATATTTATTGCAACATTGGCTATATTAATATATATTTTCTAGATTTTTTTTTTCATTTTACTGCATCCAAGTTTTGAAATGCTTGAGGCTGTGCAAAGGTCTTCATGGCATGTGTTAACATGCAAAAGTATTCATGATATATTACTCAGTGAAAAAAAAAAGCAAAGCAAGTAACCAGAAAGTATGTATAGTATAATCCACTAATGTTTAAAAGTAAATCTACATTTTTATTAATTTTTAAAGGTTGGAAGGTAATACCCGAACTAGTAACAGAGATTATTTCTGATAAGTAAAATTACGGTCTGACGCGAGGGAGGAGAACTTTTGACTCGTCTTTCTACACTTCTGTATTGCTTAAATTTGTTTCAGTGTACATGTTACTATCATAATTTAAATAATTTAAATGTGTTAAATCATTTCTGACTCACCATTTTCTGTAAAATAAAGTCTAAATTCCTTAGCTTTATAAGCACTCAACAATTTGTCTCCAAACTACTTTTGCCAATCTTTAAGAAAGTTTGTGGGTAGAATTGAGTTTCACCTTCACTCTCCTGCTTATACTCACTTAAGCCCAACTATTCTCACCAAATTTGCATTCATGTTTTCAACCTTTGGCAGTGCCCCTTTCTTTCTTTGGAATGCTCTCTCACTCTTACTCTCCATTCACTAAAATCCAACTGAACAATGAAGCTCAGATCAAGTAGAACTCCCCCTCCTATGAATTCCTATATTATGCAATATCTGATACTTGACAAAATTGTTATTGAATGAAGAAATGGATCTTCACAGCCAAGTTCAAGTTTCTGTTTAGTTTTCTCATTTGTAACATGGGGACATACTACCCATTAAATTATTGTGAGGATTATGATAATTATGAAAAGTACTTAAGACAACACCAGAACCTAGTAATTCATAGTACAAAAGCTGTCATTATGATTATATTTTTTTCATCTACTGACATGTCCTCTCTCCATCTAGATGGTCAAATCCTGGATGGCAGAAACTGCATATCATGTATACTAGCATCCTTCTCCAAACTCTGTGTAGTAGAGCTCCATATGAAACACACTTCATATTTACTGTTCATAGTGACAGAGAAGATTATGAAATATACATAACTTTCTAACCTTCAAAGAAATAAATCTCTTAGTTTGGAAAATACTATGACTTCAAGGCACCAAGAATAACATGGTAACATGGAATTATCACAGTAAAACATTACTGAGATGAAATATACAAATAAAACAATATATTTTCTTCAGTGAAATCACAGAAAATAGGGATAGATCATTCTTTGAATTCTGTTTTCACAAACATAGTCAATACATACAAGATGCTAGACAATACTAGTGAATTATTTACAGAAAACACCAGATGAATTTGGTTTATTTAGTCTCTTGTTGGCAGATAGCACATCATGCTTCTGCAGAAGGCTCCATGTGCTCTAGAATTTTAACATAATGGGACTTTATACACTGTCACAGAAATAGAATGCTCTAGTGCAGAGACACAGCAGGAATGACCAAGTCTTGCTGTGTTTAGCTCCTCACATTGTCCAGTTCAAAATCACTGCTAGATTACAGCCTTCAAATTTCAGTCAAGGTACTGGCAGCTTGATTGGAACAGTTTCTGTTCCCGCTTAATCCCACCGGACAGATATGATCTGTGTGGCGCGGCACAGTGCCATTGAAACAACTGGAGTCACCTGATACAGTACATTAGCCTAGAGCAAATAAAGTCAGATTGTTATTTTCTCTTTGGAGGCCTAAAAAATATTTTTCTGAGCACGGCTTCTTATTTGGTTTGTGTGTTTGCTCAGTACTTTATAGTTAAATGGACTTTGTCCCTCAGCAGTGTGTAACTCCAATTGTGTCCAGTAATCCAGAAAGTCAATCAAAGTGTGAAAAAAGGATACGAAGAAGCCTTAAATATTTTGTTTAAACTTCAGTCTTGGACATGTGCGTGTGTGTGCTCAGTCGTGTATAACTCTTTGTGACCTCATGGACAGCAGCCTTCCAGGCTTCCCTGTCCATGGAATTTTCCAGGCAACAATACTGGAGTGAGTTTCCATTTCATACTCCAGGGGATCTTCCCCACCCATGGATCAAACCCATATCTCCTGCATCTCCTATCTTGGCAAGTGGATTCTTTAACTTGAGGAGAGGGATAAATTGGGAAATTGGGATTGACGTTTGCTGCTGCTGCTGCTGATGTTAAGTCGCTTCAGTCGTGTCCGACTCTGTGCCACCCCATAGAAGGCAGCCCACCAGGCTCCTCCGTCTCTGGGATTCTCAAGGCAAGAATACTGGAGTGGGTTGCCATTTCCTTCTCCAATGCATGAAAGTGAAAAGTGAAAGTGAAGTCACTCAGTCGTGTCCGACTCTTAGCGACCCCATGGATTGCAGCCCACCAGGCCCCTCCGTCCATGGGATTTTCCAGGCAAGAGTACTGGAGTGGGGTGCCATTGCCTTCTCCAGGATTGACGTTTACACACTATTATATGTAAAAGGGGGCTTCCCCAGTGTCTCAGATGGTGAAGAACCTGCCTGTAATGCAAGAGACCTGGGTTCAATTCCTGGGTCAGAAAGATCCCCTGGAGAAGCGAATGGCAATCCACTCCAGTATTCTTCCCTAGAGAATCCCAAGGACAGAGGAGCCTGGCAGACTACAGTCCATGGGGTCGCCAAGAGTCAGACACAACTGAGCGACTAACACACACATATGTAAAATGGATAACTAATGAGGACCTACTATATAGCTCAGGGAACTCTGCTCAATACTCTGTAATGATCTAAATGGGAATTGAATCTAAAAAAAGACTCACTTCAGTCATGTCCAGCCCTTTGTGACCCCATGGACTGTAGTCTGGACTGTATATATTGACTGTTTATACACACACACACACACACACACACACGTACATGTGTATGGGGGGGTATATATATATATCTATAAAACTGATTCACTTTGCTGTATACTTGACACTAACACACCATTGTAAATCTGCTACACTCTGATAAAAATTGAAAAAATAACTTGAAACTTATGTTTGTAACTAGTTCAGCAACATTTTGATTGAGAGTCAAGCCTTCATAGTTGATCTGTTGATTATTCACAATCATTTTTTTGTTTCTTTAAGGAGTGAGGCACTCCAACCAACCAATCAAATAATCAAGAAACCAAAACCCCAGCCAGCATATAGGATTTGAGATCATTTATGTAAAATGTATATATTAGGAAAAGTTAGGGAAACTCTTAATTGTCAGGTAAAAAAAAAGTTTGCAGAATAATGTTTGTCATAGTCTATTCCAGTAAAGGCCAACAACCCACAGACCTACCCCTGCCTACTGGTACACATAGTGAATAAATAAGGAGACAAGCACAGAAGGCTGGAAACTCAGGAAGATGAAGAATATGGCAGGGGAGGAAGAAAATAGTTTTAGTTTGTTTTTTTTTAAAGGTATTTTTGTATTATAATGGGCTTACCTGATAGAACAGTTGATAAAGAATCCACCTGTGATGCAGGGGACAAGGAGATGCAGGTTCAATCCCTGGGTCGGGTAGACCCCCTGGAAGAGGAAATGGCAACCCACTCCAGTATTCTTGCCTGGAGAATCCTATGGACAGAGGAGCCTTGTGGGCTACAGTCCACGGGGTCGAAAAGAGTCAACACAACTGAGTGACTAAACGTGCACTATTATAATGAATTATTATTGAAACATATTGTCAGTTTGACAATATGGAATAGATAAATTGCATTACTAGAATACTAAAAAGAATCTACAGAAAAGTTATTAGAATTAATAAAATAATTTAGTAAGGTTACTAGAGAAAAATCAAAATTTGTTGTATTTGTAAACACCAGCAGCAAGCTGTTGCAAAACACCATTCACAATAACAGTAAAAATTATAAAATACCTGTACGGAGGTGATTATAAACTTACTGAGCGACATTAAGGAAGATTTCAATATCCAGAGAGGTAAACCATCTTCTTAGGTAGAAAGACTCAATATTTTAAGAATATTCTCATAAAATTGATTTGTGGCTACAGTGCAGGAATACTATTATGACAACACGGTGTTGGTAGATAGACAAATTACAGACCAGTGGAACAGGGTGGAGAGCCTGGAAACAAAACTACACATTATGACAAAATGTCATAAAACAGCTAAAAAAACTTGTCTTGCCCTGAGTTATGTACTCTCCCTGATCAAGTGGGATTATGAATATCTGGCCCTCTAGTCCAAATGGGTCAACTCTGAAGTGTCTCAGCTTTCCAGTTCCTTGCCTGGTGAGCTGAGGCTTTTCTTGAGATTGTATCACAGTCCAACTTCTCCCTTAATCCTATCCCACCTCAATCCTTTCCCTTCCATACGTGTTGATCCTAAGAGTACTCCCTAAGAAACTTTCCACGCAAAATCTCTGCTTCTCTGGTAGGATGTAAATTTACATCCGTATTTTATAAAACAGTTTGGAATTACTTGATAAAGCTGAAGTTGCATATGCTTTACAATTTATTCCATTCCTAGGTACATACTCTAGAGAAACTCTTCCACAAAAATTTACTACAGGGTTTTTCTTGGTGGAAAGAGACAGCCATATGGGGTTTCTCAGGTCCTGGAAAAGACTACGTCAAACAAGAACAAAACCCAAAGATTGTCCCCATAAAATGAAGGGTTAACTTGTCTGGGAAGGCTAAGGGCCGAGAGATTTGATGAATTCAATGAATGTTGATTGAATCAAGAATAGTTGCACGTCCGTAGAAGGGGAACCTAGAAGTGGGTTCTGCAGCCTGCTCAGGAGTTGAACAGGTGAGTGAGAAGGAAGCCGAGAGGATGGTCCAAGTAAGGAAACAGCAAGAGCAAAGGCTTTCTAAACACAGGCCAAACCAGGAGTCAAGTAAGCCATTAGAGTATTGCTACAGAGAATAAGGCCGAAAATGGAGTATCACGAAAAACATTTAAAGTGATGCAGATTTGATATGCCAGAAAGATGAGCCTTGAACAATTGTGAGCAGAGGAGGAACATCCTGGAAACGGTATTTCAGGAAGGAAAATCCAGCAGCAGTTCCCGGCATCCCTAGGCGAAGTATTTTCACCTTCATAAACAGGTACTCTTGGACAGGCTGAAAAGAAAAATGCTTCCCAATAAATGGCATTGACGAATAAGACCAGTAGGTAGCTTGGGGCAATTTCTAAATTAATTACTGGACTTCTATTTGCTTACCCAGTTTGGTGCTGGTCTCTGCTGAGAAGTGTGGTTCTGATGCAGCTGTTGTTTCCGACAGCATTGTTCTCTCTGCTTGCTAAAATGGTTAACGTTGTCCTTAAATGACTGCACTTAAATGAGAGCCACTCTGTCCTTTTGGTTACAATAGCATCTACGTCTGATCTGAGACAAGCCTTGCTTATATGCATGGGTCTACCGATTGCAGTGAGGGTCCATCCAGCCCTCCTATGCCAGTGACACATGTTTTTCTGAAAGCTAAAAGTTTTGAAGGCAATGAACAAAGTCTCAGATCCTAAAAAGGTTCAATATTGCTTTTGTTTTGAGTGCCTATTACCTCTTTGGAAGACACTTGATTAAAATACAGTGCTAATGGGTCTAGGGTTTCAGGTTAATCCCTTGGTGAGAGTTTGCTTTGGTCTCTGCGGCTGCAGATGGTATTTCTAATGACTATTCTGGCTCCTTTCACAAAAATGCGGCCACAGAACAATTCTTGGCTGTAGTCTAATTCCACTGCAGATTCTGGAGCTAACCCTGTTTTTAGACCAGGGGAATCACAGAACCTGGCCTGTTAGCTTCATGGTATTCCACAAAAATCATTGCTGTTTCTGATCCTTTTTTGTTCTGGCAACTTCCAGGCAGGAAAGAACTCTGGTCTAGCTTTTTGTGGCCAAGTCTCTTTGGTCTCTATAAGTACCTGGTCTTGTCTCTGTAGGTAACCCTTTGCTTTGGGGCTCCAGGTATGCCCCTCTCACTCCCAAATTTCAGGAAACGGAGTTCCATCTATACCCAGCCCCCTTGTCTGGGACTGTCTTATGTGCCGTTGCATCCCTGGCACCAAACACTGTGGCAAAGGCAAGATTGCCCCTCCCGATGCTGTTTCCTGAGGAGAGGAGTGCAGACATAAACTTGCCAGGGTATTTGGGCTGTATAACTTGTGTGCTATGAGTGCACATGTGTGTGTGTATGTATAAAAGAAATGGGATTTAAAATAAGTAGATTCTTTTTCTACTTCTTTTTGAAGTGTCTCATCCATAAGGGGCTTCTCTGGTAGCTCAGCTGGTAAAGAATCTGTCTGCAGTGCAGGAGACCCCAGTTGGATTCCTGGGCCAGGAAGATCCCCTGGAGGAGGGCATGGCTACCCACTCCAGTATTCTTGCCAGGAGAATCCCCATGGCTACAGTCCATGGGGTTGCAAAGAGCTGGACATGACTGAGCGACTAAGCACAGCACAACACATACGTAAAGTATGGCACAGTGATAAAGAATCCACCTGCCTGTGCAGAAGACATAGGTTTGATCCCTAAGTCAGGAAGAACCCCTAGGGAAGGAAATGGCAACCCACTCCAGTATTCCTGCCTGGAGAATCCCATGGACAGAGGAGCCTGGTAGGCTACAGTCCATAGAGTCACGAAGAGTCAGACATGACTGAATGACCAATCACGCATGCATGCATACGGAAAGCATACAAGTTTAAATGCTTGGTTTAATGAATTTTTGCATATTGGAGACACTCAGGTAATCCCTATGCAGATCAAGATATGGAATGCTTCCCACATCCCAGGAGGATGTCCTGAATTCCTTCCCAGGCATGTCTAACAGCCCCACCAGCCTGGACTCAGAGATGACTGCTATTCTGACTTTTATCATCATATGTTAGTTTTGCTGTTCTTGAACTTGATATAAATGGAATCACACAGTATGCTGTTTTTATGTCTGGCTTCTCTTGCTCACTGTATGTCTGTTGAGATCCATGTTGTTAGTCTTATGGTCTTTTAATCAGTTAATTTTCCTTGGGCTTATCTCCCCTTGGCTCATTTCCCCATTGGGGTGGTGAAACCAAGATTCATCTCTGAGACCAGAGGAGAGAGCATACTTTCGGGGTAGACCTTAGGTCAGAGGAGAAGTGGTCTCTGTCTCCCCACCATTTACCCAGCTGTAGGACTTGTGGTTCTAATGTAGACTTTAGGACCAAAGCTTGATAGTGATTTTCCTGGAGTATTGGAGGAGGCCCATGGATGGTAAGCACATTTTCCATCTTGCCTTGATTAGACTGTTTCACTTATCTTCCCTTATTGCATTCCTCTGAATGTGACGCATGCTCATGGTTCTCCCCAGAGCGTGTGATTTTCTGTGAATGTCTAACTATAGATCCTGCTAATTCCTAACCTATTTACTGTTCTCATTCCTGACCAAGAAATCAAAGAGGATAACTGGTTTAGATAAAATCCACTATTATTCATCCAAGAGCAAGTCCTACTGAAGGGGAGTGGTGCATAGCATCCTTATTGTGGACAAAAGGCAGCACACTAATTTAGCAAAAATTTATTATCTTGATGTCAGCTCTTGTGCTAGTTTTCCAGAAGATGCATTAGCTTTCCGACACTTTGTTCTTTTTCCATGTGTAAGTGATTAATTCAGATCCTGGTAAAAAGCTTTTTATTCCTCCTATCCTATGCATTTAAATACTGTTAGATAAAACTATTTTGATAGCTTCTCATTTTATAAGACGGAACTACGATTCCACTCTTTTCTCTGTCTATCCCCTGCTTGCACATCCCCCTCAAAGTGGAGCAGAGAAAAAAAGAACAGGGGCCTTCTGGCATCCTCTATTCAGCCTTTAGTTCATCTTTGGTTCAATCTTCCCAGAACTTCTGTTGCACAAATCCCTCATTGTCACTTCTTCATTGAATTTCTTTTGCCAGTAAGTAACCAACCTTTTCTACAACTATTTCTGCTGGAAAGGTGACTCCTTAGCTACTTACTTATGGAGAAAAATGTATATGTGTTCAGGAGGTGGGAGATGGTTCTGGGTATGTGTGTGTCTCCAATGGAACTCTAGTTATTGTTGGCTTTTAGTATTTCATTTTGAAGAATCCTTCACATTTCACTGTCATTCTGGTACTGATGTTGTCACAGGTGATTTAAGAAGAACTTGGCTAATCTACACCCAAGCTGTACAATATTTATTCATCTGTCTTCCTCATTAGCCTTCCTAGAACAGGACTCTCTTTCCTGTCTGACTCCTGACCTAGCCACGTACTTGGTGAAAAATCAGCTTCTCAGTGCAAGACAGCTTCTTGTGTCAGCAGAAAGGCAGAGACTTCCAGGACATGGACCAGAGGAGCAGACAGAACTCATTTACCCTTTACCCTGGCTTGGAAAATCTATGGCTGCTCTGCTGCCAGTAGCCATTTGTCACTTGGTTCATACCCAACACGAAGGGAAAATAAATTCAGTATAACTTTCCTTGACACAGAGGCAAATAGAGAGGATGTTCTAATGAAGTCTTTTTTTTTTTTTTTTGGTCACTGTTTTATAAAGAGCTTAGGACTCCAAGAAGGAGTGAAATAAAAGCCTTGTTGAAAGATAAGGCTCTTCCCTCCATTCATTACTATTCAGCCACATTGTCTGAGAGCTGATTATGCACTGGGCAGTGGGAAGACAAAGGTTAGTGAGGAAAGGATCCTTGGTTTCAAGAGGGAGACTGACAGTCTGGAGAGGCAGACTGACATGCTGATATAAGTGACAATTCAGCACAACGTGGTAAGTGCTATAGTGAAAAGCATACACTCAGAGCTATGGAGACTCAGGGAGGCCAAGGGCCAGCTCTGCCTGGGCCACCTATGGACACACGCGGACACAGCTAGCAGAAGAAGTTGGCAGGGACTTCCCCAGTGGTCCAGTGGCCGAGACTCCACTCTCCCAACACAGGGGGCTTGGGTTTGATCGCTGGTCAGGGAAAGATTCCACGTGATGCACCTAAGAGTTCACATGCCGCAACTAAAGATTCTGCATCCTGCAATGGAGACTGAAGACCGTGCATGCGGCAACTAAGACCCAGCACAACCAAATAAATAAAAATAAATGTTTTTTAAAAAGTAAAAAGAGGTTTGTAGTCCGAGGAGGACTCAAGAAAGCAGGATTCCCTATAACCAGTATTCACAGTTTGGGAACACTGGGAGGTGCACTCTGGGACAGAGCTTAGTGTTCGGGATGTTCACTAGAGGAGAGAAATGAGGATTGGGCAGAAAGGGAAGTCAAGGTGTAATGCAAGTCTGGCAGCTTTAGCCCATTCCTTGGGGAGCTCTGGAGCAGAAACCATTTTCCCAAGTTGTCCCAAACTGGGCCACATTAGCCAGGCCTTGATCTCCCCTCCATCAGTTACTGGATATGGGTACCCCAGATGGGGGAGAGTGGATCTCTGCAGCCGATGCAACCCCTACAAGACCTGACAGTCGCGTGCCCAGACTACCCCTTGTGCTACTTGGATCCACCGCATCCTGTGTGTCCAGTGGGCCTCTCTCCCTTAAAAGGGGAAAGCTGGTGGAACAAGCAATACCCCTTGCTGATAAGACTGGTCTTGGTCCTGTCACTGATATTCTATTTTAATTTCTCCTCCACTAATCTTTATAGGAAACTCTGGTTCTCAGCTAGCACCTCTGACGGTTTGGGTGATTTTCATGGCAGCATGATCCAGTTCTCATTCCTGAGGAGAGTGAGACCCTCATCTCTATGCCCTTCCCTGGCTAAGGATACTTCTCTTGTCTATTTTCATCATACTTTGGTGAGAGTATAACAGGAGGTGCTCAAGGAGATTACCTAAGCTCCACAATATGTTCCTCCATGCCCTGGTTGTATAGGAGCGGCCCTGTCTCCTCTTGACCATCAGACTTAATTGGTGATTCAGTTGCTAAGTCGTGTCCAACTCTTGCGACCCCATGGGCAGAGGAGCCTGGCAGGCTATACAGTCCATGGGATTCTCCAGGCAAGAACCCTGGAGTAGGGCTCCAGTGCTCATGACGCTTCCTAAATAGGGACTCTTCTTACTTGCTGGTGCTCTACACAAGGAGCTTGAAATGCCCAGGCATAGCCTCTGTCTGGTTCAATGGGACTCTCACTGCGTTTCCTAGGGGAACTGTTCCTCCTTTGGGGATCAGAAGCTCTGACCCTGCAGAGCCAAATGTAATGAGAATGAACAGCATGAATTCCCTAGGCAGGTTATTGTGAGTGATGGTGACTAGGGTCATTCCTGCTTTGATTCCTTGGTTCCCAGTTCCATGAATTTTCCTAGCAGAGATGTTGAACCCTGGAGGAAAATGCCCCTCTCTTATAAAGTATTGACTCTGAATTGGCACTCAAGCATATCTTTAGCAAATCTTCCAGTTCTCTTTCTGGTCAGCACCTTCGGGTTGGTGGTGTAAGTGACAAGTAGTTTGGAGAATTCCATGGTCATGGGCCTACTCTCACATTTCCTTTGCTGTAAAGTGGGTTCCCCTGATCTCACAACTGTTATGAGGGATCTCGTGCTGGTGGAGCAAACACTCCATAAACTCTTGGAGAGCTATGCTGACAGAGGCTGTGTAAGCAGGAAAAGTTAACATATATCCAGAATATTTGCCTCTTATTAACAGGAAAATATTGAGTAGAAGGGGCCCAATGTATTCACCTTCTCACTGAGTGGCGCTTTGGTCTCTTCGGGGATAGTCTCGCCCGGTGACTCTGCTGGTTTCTGTTGCTGACATGTTGCCCATTTGTCGATGCCACTTAGATCCGATCTGGCAAGTGGCAGCCCGTGAGACTGGGTTCATACAGAGCCTCCATTGTCCCCCATGACTGTGTGTTCATGTGCCCATTACATCGGCACTGGTCTGGCAGATGACGTAGACTGACTGACATCAACCAGCGAAGTCATCTTATCTCTTGGGTTGCTTAGAATCTCTTGCATGGTGAATTGTCCCCAGTGGGCATTGATGTGTGGTACAAAGATCTTTACATTCATGCCCGTTCTCATCTGTCCATTATGTACGGATGAGAAATACTGTCAAGACACCACACATCAGTTATTTCCACTTTAACGTCTGGGAACTCATTATTCAAACTTTCCCAATCTAACCTTTGGATACTTTCAAATTGTGCTTGAGAAGACTTGGATAGCAGGAAGATCAAACCAGTCAATCCTAAAGGAAATCAACCCTGAATATTCATTGGAAGGATTGATGCTGAAGCTGAAGCTCTAATACTTTGACCACCTAATGCAAAGAGCCAACTCGTTGGAAAAGATCCTGATGCTGGGAAAGGTTGAGGGCCGGAAGCAGGGATGTGGGTGACAGAGGATGAGGTGATTGGATAGTGTCACTGACTCAATGGATATGAGTTTGAGCAAACTCCAAGAGATAGTGAAGGACACAAGCCTAGCGCACTGCAGTCCATGTGGTCGCAAAGAGTCGGACACGACTTAGTGACTGAACAATAGCAACAAACCTTCGGATAACTTTCTCCACAAGAGCTAGAACAGCAGGATTGATGTCAAGATAGCAGAATTGATGGCAAGATTCTTTTCAACTGTTTTTTTTTAAACTATTTAAGCCTGTTCTGTATAAAAGGTCAGTGATTTACTACTTCTACTTTGTCTTCAAATATTCTAAAACCTTTGTCCCTAATGTTGTTTATCTTTGAGGAAAGTCAAACTGTATTTGATTTTAAGAATGTGTAACTTGGCAGGGCAGACAAAAGTATTACACCTTAGATTAATATCCATTACAGGAAGGAGAGTGAAAAACCAAGTGTTCTTATTCTGAGGGAAGATTTTCAACCTGAATTTTTGGGCCATTCAAAAAATACTGTGAATCAACCTTACCTTTTACATGTTTGTAAATATCTCATATTATGTAAATGTCTCTAATATTAAAACTATTAAAATGTTATAAATTTCATTTCTGAAAACTAGTCTCCCATCTCATTTTGTACTTGAACAAAAGATAAAATTATCTGTGACACCTACAATAAAAAATATATTCTTATAGAATAAAAGGTTGTTTATTAGAAAGAAGTTATCTAACCAGTTAGGCCTGTGGTGGTTGCATAAACAGGACTATGTTCCCTTTTAATGTTAGTGTCCTACAAACCCTGTGGCTCATGGGGAAACCAAAAGTACAATCCACCTTGGCTCATGAATTTATAAGAGTATTCTTCCTAGTGATCTTGTTTTAATGTATAACATGAAAGATTTCATCATTGTCAGAAGTCTTGATGATCAGCATCTCCCCATTTTAGCTACTTTCACCAATTAATTCTATAATTATTAAAGCAAAATACTGATAAAGCTCATTATATATGCCTTGAACCGAGGTATAAAGAACTTTCTGTAGTTGTTTATTTCCTTCAAGAGATCCTGGGTAGTATAGAAGTATTTTCTGAAATGCTTGTTTTTTCTTGGTTTTGGACCATTAATCACAATACTCCCCCTCTTAATTCTACCTGACTTTTTTTTTCTGTTTTTCTCTCCTCTTTGGTTTCTATATCCCATTCATACCCCTAAGTTGAGGAAAGCCCAAGGAAGCAAAAGACAATGTTCAGCTGAAATGGTGAAACGCTTTGTGCTAGAGGCACAGGTCTATGTGCTGTTCCACTGATGTCCCCTAGTATTCCACCTGCATTATTTTCTTTCACTATTTGCTGTTGTTAGAAATAAAAATTCAGTGCATGAATTTCAGCATCAAGAAAAATCATGAATGCTTCATTGAAATTTAACCTAGTTGGACACCAATGAAAGTATCTAGGACACCAACCGCTTGTCAAATAAAAAGAAAAAATTAAGAATTACTTTTCTTTAACCTGGTAGGCTTAGTTGATGAAGAAAGGTTCTTCTTCACAGAAGAATTTCTATTAATAAATGTAGAAGGAATGATAAGAAATAATTATCTGAAACCCGTGAAAAACTAGTTCAAGCAAAGATCATCTGTGGTTACTACCATTAGTTGAAAAGCTGATGGAGAACTTTACCATGGAGGAATCAGGCTGTCATTGTAATGAACCCTTTAGTAATCTTGGCATTACTAAGAGTGGAACAATCAGACATTGTGGGCCTCCTTGTATGACGTAATAGAAGACTCCCAGTATCTCCCATGTCGTGTTCATGCAGCAACACTTTTTTTAATTGAAGTTGGATATAAACAAGGCTCTACAAGTTAGGAAATATGGGAGACAGAGAAATAAGTTGAATAATATCACAAAGGAGCAAACAGATAATTTCAGAATGTGCGATATTCTTCACAGCAACTTAACTCATTTCTGAAACTACAGTCTTGGTATCTTCAGGGGATTGGTTCAAAGACCCCCCCAGACACCAAAATTTAAGAAAGCTCAAATCCCTTATATAATATAGTAAAGAATTAGCATATAACCAACTTATATCCTCCCGTATAGTTTAATTCTAGTGCAAGGTAAATACCAAGGCCAAGACAAATGCTATGTGAATAGTTGTAAATGCTATGAAAGTAGTTGCCAGTGCGTGGAAAATTCAAGTTTTGCTTTTTGGAACTCTGGATTTTTCTCCTAGATAATCTTGATCCATGGTTGGTTAAATCCAAGAATGCAGAACCCGGAGATATGGAGGGTCCACTGTAGTTAACAGCAGTGGATGAAGATAAAGGGGGACAGCTGGAACAATAAACAAATGCCACGTGTTTGGATCCTGATTTGAACAGTCTGGGAATTTTATTAAGCAATGGATTTTAGATAATATGAAGCTGCACTTTTTAAGTTTTTGGTTATGATTATGATTTTAAAATTTTATTTTTAGAGTTTCATAGGTAAAGAACACAGGAGTGAGACTTACTTTATGGAAGTTTGGCAGACGCAAAAAAGATCACAAAGTTTTTATAATTATAATTATATATAACTGTAATTAGGGTGTAAATGGAGGTTTATTGTACTATATTGCTATGCTTATCTGTGTTTGGAACTTTTTTACAATAAAGGTTCAGATGTGGAAGAGAGAGAAAAAGGCCAAGTATGAATATATACTAATATGAAAGAGCATATAAACTTTGAAAACTGAAAACCTAAGCTTAGACAAGTTTAATTTTTTCCAGGAGCTCACAAGTTCCAAAGATTCTATTATGGAGGAAAAGCATTCCATGAGAGAATGATACAATGAAATTTGTGTGTATGTGTATATTTTTATATCTCTAAGTCCTTAAACAGCAGGCAACAAATGCAGTCTTCAGCAAAATGATAACGATCATATAGCCAGATAGGTTTCTAGCAGACAGCCCACATGCAGTATATGAAATAAACATTTTAATCTTACTGCATTTTTTAAGATCCCTCAGATGTAGTCATTTAAAAATAACTCAGTCATTGCCAGTGTAAACACCAAACAAATATAGAGATATATCCTAGAGCAGATGTCTTATTATTAGTTTGCTATAATTGCATACGTGGAAATGTAAATGTACCAAACCAAAGAAGAACTGGTTTGGTACCTTGCCCTACATTACAAAATGCCAGATCCCTGGGAATTAGAAGACCTGAGATTCATCCCTCTCATGCCTCTGACGTATTCTATGACCTTGGGCATGTTCATTCATTTCTCTTGGCCTTGTTCCCCCATTTTTGAATGTGCGTAACACTTTCCATGCACTTACCTCGGGGAAATGATGAGGACTAATGAGAAAACACTGGTGAAGTGCTTTGAGCTCCTCAGGAAAAAAAAATATTTTTTCAGTACATCAGTATATTACATTTTTATTTTGACAGAACCATACAAAGTTTCTGAATTATAGATAACAAATCAAGTTTTATAATCATCAACAAACACTATGTTGATAACATTTCCTAGCAAGGAATGCTGTCCAAATAACTTCAATTGCACTCAGATTCAATTCACCTTTAAACCTCACAGTTTCACTAGAAAGGCTGTATAAATTGTAATTAAACAGAGAAGATTTGCAAGATTTCAGCTGTTCACTTAAAGGTCTAGAGTGAAAGGTTTTAAAACCTGAGTTCTAGTTGGATGTGATTGTTATAAATTCTGATTTTAATTGTGATAACCACCTGGGAGCAGAATAGGTTAAAATTTGTAATTAACTTTAGTTCTTAAACAAAATTACTTTCTAATCTCCCATTGGGTAGGAACGGTGAAAAAATAAAAGTGTGCAGGGAATATTGATTCTTCGGCTAGACTCACTAATGCAGGGGATGTTTTTATGTTTCCTTCAATTAAGGAAATAAAATGTATAATAAATGCATTTCAATAAGCCAGCAATTCACTGTGAGTATTGAAATGCTGCAAAGCACAGATGTATGCTTTTCATTTAAGGAAAAGAAGTTAAAAAACTTTGTCTTTTTTTTTCACTTTTAACTCCTTCCTCCTCAGTCTACAAGTTTAAGAATATTTAGGTAAAGTCAATTATATGTGAGAACCCTCCATTGTCTTCCCAGAGTGCTGATGATTAAACCCAAAGTTCCTAGCACTGGCCATGGGCCTTTCATAGCCAGCCCCTGTCACCTCCTTGCTCTCATTTGTACCCATCCCCCTTGTTCACACTGTTCTTTCTTCTGTCCCTTGAACTTGCAGATTTAGCCTTTTACTTGCTATTTCTTCCAACAGGATCATTCTTCCTTCATTTCTTTACATGCCCATCTCCTTTTCACCATTCAGATCTCAGTTCAGATGTCACCTTAGTTCAGAGGCTTTAGCCGACCCCTTACTGTCAGCAGCCACTTCCCACCCCTACCTCCTAGCACATCGCCCTATTCAGACATCAGAGCATCGATCACTTTCTGATTTTATTTTATTGATTTATGCGTCTGTCATCTGACCCTTCTCTTTTATTCAGTAGGGGCTTTGTCTCTTCTTCACCTCTGTTTCTGATATGTTCCTGTAAAAATATTCTAACTATTCAATCCTTGCATTCAACAACTCAGTCACTGCATTGTTCTCTACCAGTAATCTTTATCTCTTCTGGCCTATCTGTTTTTGTGGAATCTAAGGTTGAAACCATCTAATCCATAGAAGAATGCTCCAAAGAAGAGAACAATAGGAAACTCACTTTACCTAGTTACTAACCCATTTTAAAGATGAAGTTGCTTCTGTCAGAATCAGGCATTGAGGGCTTTTAAAGTAACATGCTTCAGACTGATACAGGAACTTAATCTAGATTAGGCCCTCCATCAAAAGTCAGAGTCCTGATTTTCCCCAATCTGGCCTACGTCTGAAGGTTTACTTGCTAATGTAAGCAGTCAGAGTAAGTGTGTTAGTCGCTCAGTCATGCCCGACCCTTTGTGACCCCATGGACTGCAGCCCACCAGGCTCCTCTGTCCATGAGATTTTCCAGGCAACGATACTGGAGTGGGTTGCCATTTCCTTCTCTGTGACAAGCTTTATTTACAAATGTTCTAGCAGCCAGGGAAACTGTCCCAAATGTTACTTCTACTTTATTCATTATCTCAACAAATGTTCAGTTCAGTTCAGTCGCTTAGTCGTGTCTGACTCTTTGAGACCCCGTGGACTGCAGCACGCCAGGCTTCCCTGTCCATCACCATCTCCCAGAGCTCGCTCATACACACATCCATCGAGTTGGTGATTCATGCAACCATCTCATCCTCCATCGTCCCCTTCTCCTGCCTTCAATCTTTCCCAGCATCAGGGTCTTTCCCAATGAGTCAGTTCTTCACATCAGGTGGCCAAGGTATTGGAAGTTTCTGCTTCAGCAGCACTCCTTGCAATGAATATTCAGGACTGCTTTCCTTTAGGATTGACTGGTTGGAGCTCCTTGGAGTCCAAGGGACTCTCAAGAGTCTTCTCCAAAACCACAGTTCAAAAGCATCATTTCTTTGTCACTCAGCTTTCTTTATGGTCCAACTCTCACATCCATACATGACTATTGAAAAAACCATAGCTTTGACTAAATGGACCTTCGTCAGTAATGTCACTGCTTTTTAATACACTGTCTAGGTTGGTCATAGCTTTTCTTCCAAGGAGCAAGCGTCTTTTAATTTCATGGCTACAGTCACCATCTGCAGTGATTTTGGAGCCCAAGAAAATAAAGTCTGTCACTTTCCATTGTTTCCCCATCTATTTGCCAAGAAGTGATGGGACCAGATGCCATGATCTTTGTTTTTTGAATGTTGAGTTTTAAGCCCGTTTTTTCACTCTCCTCTTTCACTTTCATCAAGAGGCTCTTTAGTTTCTCTTTGCTTTCTGCCGTAAGAGTGGTGTCATCTGCATATCTGAGGTTATTAATATTTCTCCTGGCAATCTTGATTCCAGTTTGAGCTTCATTCAGCCCAGCATTTCCCATGATGTATTCTGCATAGACGTTAAATAAATAGTGTAACAATATATAGCCTTGACATACTCCTTTCCCAATTTGGAACCAGTCCATTGTTTCATGTCCGGTTCTAACTATTGCTTCTTGACCTGCATACAGATTTCTCAGGAGGCAGGTAAAGTGGTCTGGTATTTCCATCTCTTTTCCATAGTTTGTTGTGATCCACACAAAGGCTTTGGCATAGTCAACAAAGCAGAAGTAGATGTTTTTCTGGAACTCTCTTGCTTTTTCTATGATCCAACAGATGTTGGCAATTTGATCTTTGGTTTCTCTGTCTTTTCTAAATCCAGCTTGAACATCTGGAATTTCTCGGTTCATTTACTGTTGAAACCTCACTTAGAGAATTTTGAGCATTACTTTGCTACCATGTGAGATGAGTACAATTGTGCAATAGTTTGAGCATTCTTTGGCATTGCCCTTCTTTGGGATTGGAATGAAAACTGACCTTTTGCAGTCCTGTGGCCACTGCTGAGTTTTCCAAGTTTGCTGGCATATTGAGTGTAATACTTTGACAACAAATGTTAATTGAGAGCTTACTGGTTGCAGAACTTTACTGGTTTCTTTGTAAGACAAGATCACTTTTCAAGAAATAAAAAAGTAAAAGATACTGTGTTTGTCCTTAGAGGGCTAAAAATCTAGTAGGGGAACACAGAGAAGTAAAAAAAAAAAAAATATATATATATATATATATATATATATATATATATATATGAGTAAGTATGGAGCATCAGGAGTAAGAAGGGGCCCCTGACTAAGTCTAGGGAGGGTGTAATACTAAAAAGGCTTCCCGGGGAGCATGGCACTTACACCAAGCTCTGAGACTGAGTGTAGTTGATAACCAAAATTAGATGATACAGAGAAGCCAGAGTGTTCCAAGTGGCAAGTGTAGTATATACAAAGACCAGGAAATTATAGAGCCAACGAAAAAAAAACTCACTGGCTATATAGCAAGGCCTGAGAGGAGGGGAGATAAGAAGGGATGAAGCTCAGAAATAAGTGGGGACCAGATTATGAAAATTTTATAAAACTAGGTTCAGAACTTTGGATTTATTTCTGAGGGCAGCAGCTATCTAGTACATTATTTGTAGCAGGAGGGTGACATGATTACATGTGTTTTAGAATGATCATTCTAGCCATAATGTATATATTAGAGCTTCAAGGATAGAGACCAAAGGCAAGGAAATGATTTAGGAGTCTTTTGCAGTAACTGAGGTGAGAAATGTTGGTGGCCTGGACTATTAGTGGCAGTGGTGATGGAAAGAAGTGATTCGGGTTATGTTTAGCAAGTAAAAGCTGCAAGACTTGGCATCTGGATATGAGGGATGATGGACAGGGATGGGTCAAAGATGATAGGTGGCTGGCTTGGGAAACTAGCTGATAGTGAGGCCATTCGCCTAGGTAGGAAACTGAAGTATAGAGAAGGATATAGGAAGAAAATAAATTTTGAATATATGGTGTGTGAAGTGTGTTGGCATATCCAAATAGAGATGTCTAGCCAGCAGTTGATCATCTTGGGCTTAGAAGAGAAATCTGAGCAAGAGATGTAGATCAGGAGCCCTTGGCATAGAGATGGTGGCTGGAGCCACTGAAGTGGGTAAGAGTCACTGTTCTTCATGGAGGCATGTTGGAAAAAGGAACTGGTTAATTTTTTAAACACCACTCTCTTTCATGAAAATGGCTAACAATATAAATGTGTTATCCAAAAGACAGCACTGAAGCAGTGTACCATTATTGCTATCAGAATTTACAGTCTTTTAAGTTCAAGGCTAAGTACCCAAGATTCAGCAAGTACAAAATGACCATGTGGCAAGTAGGTAAGAATATTTTCTTGCACAGAGAATATAATCAATATTTTATGATAACTATAAATGGAGTATAATGTTTAAAAATTATGAATCTTTCTGTTGTACACCAGAAATTTATATAATATTATATGTCAATTATACCTCAATAAAAGAAATCAACAAAAGTGCATTTCAAAAAGACACATGTACCCCTATGTTCATAGCAGCATTATTTATAATAGCCAAGACATAGAAGCAGCCTAAAGGTGCATTGACAGGTGAATGGATAAAGAAGATGTGGTGTGTGTGTATATATATACATATATATGTATGTATATACAAAATGGAAAGTTGGCCATCAAAGAGAATGAAATAATGCCATTTACAGCAATATGGGTGGACCCAGAGATTATCATACTAAATGAAGTAAGTCAGAAAGACAAATACCATGTGCTATCACTTATACGTGGAATCTAAAATACGACACAAGTGAACATATATGCAAAACAGAAACAGACTTAAAAACATAGATAGCAACCTAGTGGTTGCCAAGGGGGTGGGAGGTGGGGGAGGAAAGGAGTGGAGTTTGAGATTAGCAGATGCCAACAATTATATCTAGAATGGATAAACAACAAAGTCCGTCTGTATAGCACTGGGGACTATATTCACTGTCATGTGACAAACCATAATGGAAAAGAACATGGAAAAGAGTAAATATATATGCATAGCTGAGTCACTTTGTTGTATAGAAGAAATTGATAGAACATTGTAAATCAACTATACTTCAGTAAAATTTTAAAAAAATCATTAAACAACAACAAAAAGTTTTTTCCGTTTGGAGAGCTCTATATGGCAACCCACTCCAGTGCTCTTGCCTAGAGAATCCCACGGACAGAGGGGCATGGTGGGCTACAGTTTATGGGGTCGCAGAGTTGGACACAACTGAGCGACTCCTCATACATCATACGATACATTATTAAAGGAGGGAGTCCATGTTTCTTCTACTTAATTAGCTTTTTAAAAAGTGCTTTGGGATGTTCGAATGTTGATTGTATTGGCTCTTTCTCCCTAAGGTAAAACTTCTGTCCTGTCCCTTCAGGGAATTAAGTGCTCCTTTGAACCAGTAAGGCAGCTCTGAGGCAAAACTGTCAAGAACTGAAGTTAACTTTGCTTTACTCAAAGTGCCATTTTCCAAGATGCTTGTTTATGTGTTTATAAAGAGAAGGGATACATAAGATTTAGAGAATTTTGTTTGCACAAGAAATGTTACAGACAAAAGAAACAGAAGGAAAAAAACTATTCTTGAGTCATTTTGTTTTTCTCTCGGGCACCCTGAGCCTGAGAAGGAAAGAACATTTACTGAACACCCCCTAAGCAAGATTCCCACCATTAACAAATAAATTTAATTAGTCACCAAATCTAGTACCATCTGCCGACTCTCAGAAAGTGATTTCTATAATGTCCTATTTGTGTTAGAAAGGGCAGTTATGTCAGAGATACTAATTCATTTTCTGATTATACTAAAACACATAAGAACAGGTGAAAACAAAGGAATATAGCCTCTATATTAAAGCTTTCTATGGAATTTCACCTGGAAGGAAGATTGGCAATCTTGTGCAAAGACTAGAAGCAGAGTCATTAATACTAAGCTCAAAGAGATAGAGGATGGGCCCCAAAGTTAAGACAAGAATGTGTTGACGCATTTCATAAATGGAGAACTCAGAGACTGCAAGCATCTAGCAGAGAAGCAGAAAATGTGTTCAATAAAGCGTACTTTTAAAAATGTGTATTTATTTATGGCTGTGCTTGCCTCGGTTTTCTCTAGTTGGGAGGGGGGAGATATTTCCTAGCTGCAATGCACGGCCTTCTCATTGCAGTGGCTTCTCTTGTTGCAGAGCACAGCTCTGGGTACGTGGGCTTCAGCAATTTAGTGCGTGGGCTCAGAAGTTGCACCTCCAGGGCTCTAGAGCACAGGCTCAGCTGTTGTGGCTCACAGGCTTAGCTACTCCGTGGTATGTGGGATCTTCCCGGATCAGGGACCAAACACGTGTCTCCTGCATTGTCAGGCAGATTCCTAACCACTGAGCTACAAGGGAAGCCCTACAACATATTTACTTTTTAAAGTTTGTTAATTTTTGTTGATGATATAAAAAATATAGCCCTTCCTCTTGTAGAAACACTGGGGAAAAGTGAAAGAAGAAAAGAAAAATTAATCATAATTCCACATCGCAGCAACGTTTTCATTTTACAGCATTTTCTTTCATTTTTTTCTTCAAATGAATGCATGTTTTTGTGTGTATGCATGTACTTAAGACACAGATTCTTCCATATTATAATGTATCTGAAATTATGATGTTTTAAAATTGTTGGCTACTATATTTTCATGTTTGCTGCTGCCTTGTAAAGAAAAAAGAATCTTTGTCATCTTAAAATTGAGAAACTACAAACTTATGATTTTATAGGAACTGAGTTTCAACTATTTTATTCAGAGGTAAAAGTATGTGCTCATATTAGGACAAAATACGATAAATTGGAAAAAGTTTATTTTGGAGTATTTTGGGGAGAAGTAGGAACTATAAGAAAAAGAGTGATGGGCAGGGCTAGACTGGGAGTTTGGGCTTGACATGTACACACTGCTAAATTTAAAATAAATAATAAGGACCTACTGTAAACAATTTTTTTTTCAAAAGAAAGAAAAAGAGTGGTGGAGAGTAAAAGGTAATTTCAGGAAAATTTCATGAATTTCTAATCAAATACAATTAGATGTCCAGGTATTCTTATACCATAGAATTCTCTAACAGCAGAGCCAGCCTTATTAATAAATGTCCTGGACACAAATATATCCTCAGTGGGGAGGAAGCATTCTAATGCTTTCCTTCCAGGAATTCACCAAAGACAATATTCATGAACAAAACTATATTAACATAATTTAATAAATTGAACTGATAAGATCCCTCTTATCTGATGTTCCTGTCAGGCAAGTCTCTGTTACCAAATATGACAGTCTTATTTTTCAACACATAAGAAAGAATAGTTCCTCTCTCCTGAATAGTCCTCTAATTGACTCAAGTGTTTATCCATTCTGAGATTTGTGCTAAGGTCTGGGGGTGTAACTGTGAGCACAAGCATACAGCCCCTGTCTTCATGGAGGTGATAGTCTTGTGTGGGAAACAAGAAAAGTAAAATAAGTCCAGGGTAATGAAATAATAGACAATGAAAGGAAATACAGAGAAGTCTGGAGATACCTGGGAGGGCTTCTTAGCCCAGAGTTTGGGGGTTGAGAGGCTTTCCAGGGGAGATGATATCTATAGGAACTCAAGAATAGGAACAAGCCAGGCAAAATGGTATAACAGACCTTTCCAGGAGTAAGAGAGGGACAAGGATAGGAAGACTGGAGCATAGAAGTGAGGGTGGCAAGAGATGACGATGAAGAGGCAGGAGACGCATCCTGAAAGACTTGGGTCTGGACTTCTTCCTAAGGACAATGGCGACATGATTACCTCACTGGCCACAATGTGGAGAATCAATTGGAGAGAAAGGAGACTAAAGGTAGACCACTGAGGAGTCTGGGGAGGTAACCACGAGAGGTTATCTGATACCCCAGGTTAAGGTAGTTGTGATGGGAATGGAGAACATTGGACACATTGAGAGGCATTCACTTACACTGTTTGTCACTCGGTCGTGCCTGACTCTGTGACCGCCTCCCCCCCCCCCCCCCCCCAGGCGCCTCTGTCCATGGAACTCTCCAGCCAAGAATACTGGGGTGGGGGACTTCCCTCGAGGTCCAGTGGGAGGCTCTGCACTCCCAGTGCAGCAGGGCATGTGTTTGATCCCTGGTTGGGAAACTAGATCTCACATGCCACAACTAAAACCCAACACAGCCAAATAAGTGATGCAAAAAAAAGTTGGTTTTTTTTTTCTTTTTAAAAATAAGAATGCTGGAGTGGGTTGCCATTCCCTTCTCCAGGAGATCTTCCCAACCCAGGCGTCAAACTCGCATCTCCTGCATTACGGGCAGATTCTTTACCATCTGAGCCACCAGAAAAGGAATGTGTTAAAACAGGATCCAAATTATGTGGGAAAAGAGGGAAATTAAAACAGTCAGATGGATGGGAATATGTATATAGAGTCTTTTGAACTTTTGATATTGATTTAAACAGGAATCAGTTCAGTTCAGTCGCTCAGTTGCGTCTGACTCTTTGCAACCCCATGAATCGCAGCACGCCAGGCCTCCCTGTCCATCACCAACTCCCAGAGTTCACTCAGACTCACGTCCATCGAGTCTGTGATGCCATCCAGCCATCTCATCCTCGGTCGTCCCCTTCTCCTGCCCCCAATCCCTCCCAGCATCAGAGTCTTTTCCAATGAGTCAACTCTTCGCATGAGGTGGCCAAAGTACTGGAGTTTCAGCTTTAGCATCATTCCTTCCAAAGAAATCCCAGGGCTGATCTCCTTCAGAGTGGACTGGTTGGATGAATAAAAGATTACTATTTTATTAATAATTTTAAGTTGAATAAGTAATGCATACACATGTTATAGAATTTCAAGTAGTTTCAAAAGGTATAAAATGAAAATTCTCTTTTCCACCCCAACACCTGCCCTTTAGGTCTCCCTCCTAGGCAATTACTACCAATTTCTTGTATCTTTTTCCAAAGATATGCTATACATAAAGAGACATATATTATAGCATAGTATCTTGATATTTAGTATTTTCTTTAGAAATTTCAGGTCTATGAATATCCTCATAAAATTTTTGGCAAATTATTCAATGATATATGAAATTTTCATAACGTATCAGTATATTTTTGACAACAATATAATTCTTTTCTGGATAAGCAGATCTTATTTTACATTTAAATAAATATTTAGGAACTTTTAGGAGTCTATGACCTAAAATGTTTCATAAATACCTTGAAGGCTAGAATAAGACATACTTATCAGTTGTCCTGCCACTGTCTCAAATTCCCTATTCTTTCACTCTTCTGTACACTTCTTGTTCAAGTCTAGTCAAACAGAGGGCCGCTCACTGCACCCAATATTCTCTTCTCTCAACCCCAGCTGTATTGTGTGAAACAGTCTGCCATTTTTTCCCTGAAAATCATCTCTGTTCTTTTCTTCAAAATACTTACAAAAAAACCCTCAATGTCTTTCAAGAAATTGACCCTAAAGTGCCCCAACCTTTGGAGATCATTTAAAGTGACTCATGGATATTATAGATTCCTTACCTCTGTTGTATTTTTGCTCCATTTTCTTCTCAAGTCCAAGAACTCTCTGAATTTTTTGAAGAAAAGTACCTTCTCCTCAGTGTGTAAACATGACTGCAATAGATACCTCCTAATGGTTGAGTTCTTCCTCTCAGTAACCCAAAGTGCCCCCTAAAAGTTTCCACCCATTTGCATTTCTCCCTTACAGAATGAGTAATTGCTTTTTCTGTATAACAGCTGTTCACGTGCAGCCCACAGTCATGCCCCACACACATTGGCTGTTCATGTCTGGGTAAAACTCTTCTAGTTTCTTCACCTTTTTCTTGGATAATACATTCCTTTTTAGTCTTTAGGCTAAGATCAGTTGTGTTCAGGTGTTTCTAGATAATTCATTGTCTTGATTATTTTATATTTTTACTTATCAATATCTGGCCTAGCAGGACTCCCATAACCAAATACAATGTTCCGTCACAGAGTAAATCCCCTTTCCTCACTAGTACTTACCCAGGGCTGGATCCAGGCCAGGATTTTTAGGTTGGCTGTGGGAGTGAACCTTGCTGGCTTGTGCCTCTGAGTTATAAACAGACATTCAGTGGCCACTTCCCATGTAAGTATGAACAGAAGTAAGAGACAATCCAAAGTGTCAAGTAAGGGGAATAGTCAGAGGGCGAGAAGTGGACCTGAAATAAAAGATTAGTAATTCAGAATGGTTAAATGGGAGTTCCTTAATCTGTTCACTTCTTGTCTGTACAAAGTGAACCCTATAAGTTCCAGTGACAATAAAGCACAGAAACACAGGGACAAGGAGCTGAATCTTTTTTACAACATCCTGTCCAAGACATTGGTCAGGGAGAGAAAAATGAAACGTGCTGAGCTGGTTTGAACAGGACTTTTACTACTTCAAGCAAGATATTCTGCGTTGATTCATGTAGCCTCATACGGTGGTCACTTTTTTAGTAGCACATCACACAATGGACTCAGCTGAGATTGCGGTCAGCCAAAGCTCTCAGGTCTCTTGTATGAACTGTGGCTATCAGCAGTACACAATTCTGCAGTTTTGCAATTTCTTCTTCCTCTTAAATCCAGGAAATTATATTCATCCTTATTAGCATTTCTTTTCTAATCATTCTACCTGGTTTAGAGGTAAAGTGCTTTGAAATTAGACAGCCTGAACTCAGAACTCAGCTCATCCATTATCTGGCTCTCTTTCTTGGGAAAAATACGTTGCTAATATTATTTTCTTAAATAACATTTATTTCTTACTAATGGTACTGACTTTGTTCCATTTTGCCATCCATCCATTATTCATCCATTCAACAAATGTGCGCTTTCCTTGCACCTTGTACTGTGTTAGGTGCACAATAGATGCCCTTTCCAGAGGTCTTCATTAATTCACACTTAAATTCAAGGATCAACCACTTGATATAGTAAGACATATCTCTTAACCTCAACTTTTTCTCTAGGTGGGTAAGTAGATAGAAATCTGTTACTGAACATGCAAAGAGCATGATTGCTGGATCTGATATAAATACAACCGAGTAAACATTTTCCCAGTCCACAGACACATCTATACAACATTTTGTTAAATGTTTTACACACAACAGAGTTCAGGACCAGTCAGTGTGATTAATAGAAGAACAAGAAGAAATGCATTAACATGTGTATTCTCCTAAAGAATGTATATTTTCTAGCCTGTGTTGTGTTCAGAGAATCATTGTTTTTAACAATCCTAAACTTGAAACAACCGAATGGTAGAGAAATTGTGATATATTAACTCATTGAAATAATACATAGCAATGAAAAGAACAAATTACAGTTACACACAACAACTTGGATGAATTTCACAAAATAATGTTGAGTGAGAGAAGCCAGACATAAAGTGTGCATGCATGCTAAGTCACTTTAGTCATATCTGATTCTTTGTGATACTATGGGCTGTAGGCAGCCAGGCTCCTCTGTCCATGGGATTCTCCAGCCAAGAATACTGGAGTGGGTTGCCATGCCCTTCTCCAGGGGATCTTCCCAACCCAGGGATCAAACTCTTGTCTCTTACGTCTCTTGCATTGGCAGATGGGTTCATTACCATTAATGCCTCTTGGAAAGCCCCAGAACAAAATAACACCCATTAAATTTTTTCACTTAAAGCATAAAAACAGGCAAAAGTTATCTGTAGGATGGAAATCAGTCTAGTGGTATCCTTGGAGGAGGTCGTGACTGAAAGGAGACATGGGAGGTTTAGCCTATATTTCGTAGTACAGGTCTTCAGAGTACTGATTCGTATACCATCCTGCTTAAGACTTTCAGATGGAAATAAGATTTTTTTCCACAAAATATATTCAAGAAATGCAAAGAAGACTAAACCATATTTTGCCTATAAGTTAGCAATACTACCCAATTTATGTTTAAGTTAGATGTGATTATTACTTCTTTCTTAAAATCCTTTCTTATCACCAATCTATCTTCTCAGGCCCAATATGCTTTTTGAGATTTGGTTGCATGACCAAAGCATCTGGCAGCCTTTCTGCTAGACCAGCTGTCAATGAATGAAAAACAAGCAAGCTCTCATTGCACAATGTGTATCAAGTCATTCCGTTCTATAAAAGGAATACGGATTTGATCTTCAGTGGCTGGGGTCTGGTGGCAGGATGGTGATTGTAACTATGTCTGGTATTTATATCAACCTTAATCACTCACTGTGTACCAGTTGAGAGCCTTGGTTCTAAATAGTTGGTCCCAGCCCTATATTTAATTTCTGTAAATTACTTTCATCTCCACTGCAAATTAACGGCAATAAATTTTCTTTATGCTGGGCCAGCTTCTTGCTGTAGTCTCTTAGGTCACTCTCCCTCCCATCTTGCTGGTATGTGCCAGAAGAAATAACACACTAATTTTGATATTTCTGTAAATCAGTGCTTTTTAATTGGGACTGACTTTGTCCCCCCTGGGGGACATTTTTGGTTGTCACAGCTCACATCTGGTGATAGAAACCAGGGATGCTGGTAGCATCACATAATGCACAGAGTACCCACAAAGAATTATCAGTTTCAAAAGGTCAATAGCCTTAAAGCTGAGAAATTCTGGTAGATAAGGATAAAATAGGGGAGTGATTACAATTAACAAATACATGCCAAACTGAAGTATGAGTAGCAGGAGTTATCCTCTGTGTTCGATTCTCCATTCCATTGCTTTCCTCTGTAAACAAGGAAAATGAATACTGACTATACGTTCATCATTCCTTGTGCACACCTTTCAGTGGGAGATAACCCTTCTTTTCAAATGAGAATGTCTAATGCTGGGCATTTGCACCATGGCTGAGGCATATTTATGGGTAGTGGAAGTTCACATGAACATTTCATAGAGCCTTAACCAAGAGTGTGGAAAATATTCTCAACATTAAGTCTTTTGGACTTCAAAAAGGTTAATTCTTGGATACTTTGGTTTCTGAACACTCATCCAATGTTTATGTGTTCGTTCTATACCCCCAAAGACCTGTTTCAGTCTCCTCTTTTGACCCTGATTAACTGAGTTTCTTGCATGCTCAGACTTCAGTTCTGCATGACTGGACAAATTCCTGGAATGAACCTAACCTTCTCATCCTCCTTCTAAAAGTGTTGTTAATATTGAATATTTTTAAATGACTCTACATTTCTTTCAGAAGTGAGCTTGTAGTGCTCTTAAATTGACATTTATCTCAACAGTTCTAGAAAGAGCATTTCTTCTTTTAAATGAATAAATCAAATTTTATTTGGGAAAGATTAAGTCAATACAATGTAGAAGTATAAGCATGCTCCTTGTAGAGACATTTTCTTCATTTGTGGCTGTTTGCACTTCATACCCTAAGTAGCTTACTGCATTGTGAAGTTGAGTCTTCAGTGTCTGAAGGTCAGTGAAAATTCCCAAAGAAATGTGCTGCTGTTACTCGTCCCCACAGGACTGGTTCAGATTTGACATTTATAACACCATCTAAAGGAAGGGATTGGTTCTAGGATTCTTGTGGTGGTGTGTGTGCTCAGTCATGTCCAACTATTTGTGACTACATGGACTGCAGCCCACCAGGCTCCTCTGTCTATGGGATGTTCCAGGAAAGAATACTGGAGTGGGTAGCTATTTCCTATTTCAGGGAATCTTCCTGACCCATTGAACCCCCATCTCAGGAGCTCTAAGCCATGCCTGGAAAAAAAAAAAGAGGGGGCCCACATTTTACAAACTCTTAACCAAAACTCACATCTGATGATTTTGGAGTATGAGCAAGAAGTAGGGAGTAGGTTTTAGAGCCAGCGTGCTGCCCTGGGAATATACTAACAAACTACAGTTTAAGCTTCTAAGTTGGAAGGAGAATATGTGAGTTGACTATGTTTGTTTGTTTGCTTTTTTAGTTTATTGATGTTATAGTTGATTTAAAATGTTTTGTTTAATTTCTGCTATACAGCAAAATGACTCAGTTATACATGTGTTAATATATTTTTTCATCTTCCTTTCCATTATGGTTTATCACAGGATATTGTATATAGTTCCATGTGCTAAATAGGACCTTGTTGTTTATCCATCCTATATATAAAAGTTCGCATCTGCTAATTCCAAAGCTCCAGTCCTTCCCTCTCCCATCCCACCTCCCACTTGGCAACCACAAATCTAATCCCTATATCTATAAATCCATTTTTGTTTCATAGATATGTTCATTGGTGTCACATTTTAGATTCCACATACAAGTGATATCATATGGTATTTATCCTTCTGATTTTCTTTTCTTAGTAATCTCCAGGTCCATCCACGCTATGTTTCTTAAACTCAGGCCTAACCTGAACCCTGGTCCTCACCCTAGACCCTGGAGACGCAGAAGGTACTGGGTACAGAAAAATAATTATGTGATTTTTTTTTTTCTCCAGCATTTCCAGAAACCTGCTGACTCCACCTTGGAAAAATTGTACCTTCTTGTCGACATTTTCTCTAACGGAAATAGAGTAAGTGTACCATGATTATCATTATTTGACATGACTAGAAAAATAATTATAATCATGGCAATGATTTCCATGAAAGCTCAATTAACCAATTTTAAACATAGCAGAAACACAAAAGCTTAAAAGTAAACGTGGGAGACTTATTAAGTAAACTTATAGCTGGAAAGTTTTGAAAGACTTTTTCTAACCACAAAGATGCTGTGTTGTAAGCTCCATATGGCAGTGCAGAGCCAGTAGGGTCAAACTGTTATAACGCGGTATTAAGGGCAGTGATCTGGCGTCAAATAGACCTTGGGTCAAGCCTTGATTTTGTTACTATCTGAGTGATCTTTTACAAATGACTTCAGCTTTCTGAGCCTTAACTTCACATTCAAAATGGAGACAATAATGGTACTTATCTCAGGGACTTTTGAGAATATTAAATGACTTATTGTGTATAAAATCCTATTCAGTCCCTTAGTATTAGTTTACATTTATTTCTCCTAGATACCAAGCAAGTAATCATGCTTTGGATTCCTGTTAACAGAACATAAGTATGGCAAGATCATGGTATTTAGTAAGTTTAATTTAATGACTAGAGATAATCTGGAGTAATTTTTTTTAACCCATTTATTTATTGTAGTAAAATATACATAAAACTTACTATTTTAACTATTTCTAAGAATACAATTCACTGATGTTAATTACATTCACAGTGTTATACAACCATCATCATAATCCATTTATAGAACTTTTTCATCATCCCAAACAAAAATTCTATACCTCTGACAATAATTTGGAGATTCCCTAGTGGCTCAGACAGTAAAGAAACCACCTGCAATGCAGGAAACTCAAGTAAGATCCCTGTGTCTCGAGGATCCCCTGGAGAAGAGAATGGCTACACACTCCAGTATTCTTGCCTGGAGAATTCCACAGACACAGGAGCCTGGTGGGTTACAGTCCATGGGCCACAAAGAATCAGACACAACTGAGTGACTAACACAACAATGGCAATAATTTATGTTTTATTTTAAAGTGATTTTAAAATATTTTATATAATGATAATCACATTTTCTTTACTACTGTGTATGTTCAGTTCAGTTCAGTCGCTCAGTCATGTCTGACTCTTTGTGACCCCATGAACTGTGGCACACCAGGCCTCCCTGTCCATCACCAATTCCCAAAGTTTACCCAAACTCATGTCCATTGAGTTGGTGATGCCATCCAACCATCTCATACTAACCATACATACATACATACTAACTAACCATACATACATACATACTGAATATGTATATCATCATTATAGAAAGTTAGGAAATATAGGTAAAAATGAAAATAAATCATTGGAAATTTCATTCTTCACAAATATATAACATTAATATTTTAGTATATCATATCACAAATTTTCCTCTTGCAAGCATATATATAATGGAATGCTATTATGAATTCTATTTTCTAACCATTAAAAAAAATCTTTGGCTTCATGATACACAGCACCTGGGGCAAATGACCACTAAGAAGAGAAGCAGAGAATTACTTTTCCACTTCAAAAGAGACTGACAGGGAAGCAATGAGAGAAAGGCAAAAATGACTTGTTTATATAAAGACTGCTTCATTTAGAGACTAATTTTTCCTCAATCTACAGCTGTTGTGATCCTAAGAATTCCTGTAGTAAATCAGCCTGAAGTCTAATTGCCATCCCTCTTCGTGTCTCAAAGCAAGTAAATAAATGAAAATCTTTTAAAAACATAACACTTAAACCCTACCTAATAATGATTATCTCAAAAAGGAACAAACAGGGTGGTCGGAAAAGAAATGAAATTACTTCTCTGAAAGTATCTTGTTATATAGTTTGGCCATGTAATGTATATAAATATTTCATGTATTTGAAAAAGAAAATTTAAATCAATCTATAAAAATTAAAAATAGACTGAAACAAACAAACCAAACTCTAACATGAAGTAAATTAATGAATTGAAACAAATAAACTCAACATCAAATCAGTAACACAAAGGGGGACAACTAAAAAGATACAAGAAAAATAATTATTTCAACAGTATACCTTACCAGAACATGTTCTAAGAACAAATAAAGGTACAAAGAAAACACAAACTGCATTCTGCATTTATTTGTTAGACGCAAAATTGTTATTATTATATTGAAACTATTTAAAATATACTATAGGTTAACACAAATAAGTAATTATGTTGACATTAGGAACAAAGGTTTCAATGTAAGAGAAACCAATAGAAAATCAAGAATCTAAGTTAAAACAAATCCTACAGGATTACATTGTTTTAATGTCATATTTGAGTTAGAAATAGCGTTACTATCAGTATTTTTTCCTTTTCAAGTATAGATATTTCCTACTATATCTACTGAAAAGGCCTAGAAGCAGTGACACCCAGTAGCAATTATGAAATGCTTGATTCAGGAAACAATATTACTGAATGAAACTGTTCATTGAATGGTGGATGGGAACCTTACCATGCAGGATAATAAGGCCGTGGGAGCACGGCTGATCAGTCCTTGTTGTTGCTCAGTCACTCAGTTGGGTCCAGCTCTTTGCAGCCACATGAACGGCAGCACCCCAGGTTTCCTAGTCCTTCACAATCTCCAGGAGTTTGCTGAAACTCGTGTCCCTTGAGTCAGAGATGCCATCCAACCATCTCATCCTCTGCCATCCCCTTCTCCTTTTGCCCTCAATCTTTCCCAGTTTCAGGGTCTTTTCTAATGAGTCAGCTCTTTGCATCAGGTGGCCAAAGTACTGGAGCTTCAGTTTCAGCATCAGTCCTTCCAGTAAACATTCAGGATTGATTTCCTTTAGGATTGATTGGTTTGATCTCCTTGATGTCCAGAGTACTCTCAAGCATCTTCTCCAACACCACATTTGAAAGCATCAGTTCTTTGGTGCTCAGTCTTCGTTATGGTCCAACTCTCACATCCATACATGACTACTGGAAAAACCATAGCCTTGACTATATGGACCTTTATCAGCAAAGCAATGTCTCTACTTTTTAATACACTGTCTAGTTTTGTCATAGCTTTCCATCCAAGGAACAAGTATCTTTTAATTTTATGGCTGCAGTCACTGTCCAGACTGATTTTGGAGCCCAATAAAATAAAATCTTCCACTGTTTCCATATTTTCCCCATTTGCCATGAAGTGATGTGACCAGATGCCATGATCTTAGTTTTTTGAATGTTGAGTTTTAATCCAGTTTTTCATTCCTCTTTCACCCTCATCAAGAGGCTCTTGATGAGTTCCTCTTCGCTTTCTGCCATTAGAATGGTATAATCTGCATATCTGAGGTTGCTGATATTTCTTCTGGCAATCTTCATTCCAGCTTGTACTTCATCCAGTCTGGCATTTCTCATGATGTACTCTGCATAGAAGTTAAATAAGCAGGGTGACAATACAGCCCTGTTGTACTCCTGTCTCAATTTTGAACCAATCCATTGTTCCATGCTCAGTTCTGTTACTTCTTGACCTGCATACAGGTTTCTCAGGAGGCAGGTAAGGTGGTCTGGTATCCCCATCTCTTGAAGAATTTTCCACAGTTTGCTATGGAATGAAGAATGAATGAAGCAGAAACAGATGTTTTTTTGGAATCCCCTTGCTTCTTCTATGTTCCAATGAATGTTGACAGTTTGATCTCTGGTTCCTCTGCCTTTTCTAAATCCAGGTTGTACATCAGGAAGTTCTGGGTTCATGTTTTGTTAAAGCCTATCTTGAAGGATTTTGAGCATTACCTTGCTAGTATGTGAAATGAGCACAATTGTACAGTAGTTTGGGCATTCTTTGGCATTGCTCTTCTTTGGGACTGGAATGAAAACTGACCTTTACCAGTTCTGTGTCCACTGCTGAGTTTTCCAAATTTACTGACATATTGAGTACAGCATTTTAACAGCATCATCTTTTAAGATTTTAAATAGCTCAGCTAGAATCAATCTTAGCATCATTAAAAGTGAAACAACCAGAGAATTCCCTGGTGATCCAGTGTTTAGAATGCTATTCTTCCATTGTAGGAGGCATGGGTTTGATCCTTGGTCAGGGAACTAAGATTCCATAAGCCTGGTGGCATGGCCAAGAGTAAAAAAGGTGGAACAACCAGATATCGCATGCCTCCTGAAGTGATACATTGCTAACAATACAATACTTATCAAGTATCCCTGTGGAGGGCAAGAAATTGACTCAGAATCTAATCAATCCTTTCGATCTAACTTTCATTTACAGGACTACAGGGGATAAAGGAGTGAGTTAAATGACACTGCAAGGAAACAAACATTCCTAAGACTGCTTATCTAGTTTCTGCAACTAGTTAATGGCAGAAGGAAAGGGGGAGGAGTGGGAGGGACTGTTTAGATGAAAAGAGGCAAAGAGGCACAGCAACCAAGTACTGTGTGTAGACATTATTTGTATCATTATTCTAAGAAATCATGTAAAATCATGTTTTTGAGGCAATCATGACATTTGATTATGCTTTAGATTTTAAATGATCCCAGAAAATTATTGTTAATTTTGTTAAGTGTGATAATGACATATTGGTTATGTAAGAAAATGTCTGTTTTTAAAAATATTCATACTGAAACATCAGGCTTCCCCAGTGGCTCAGCGCTAAAAGAATCCACCTGCAATGCAGGAGACGCTGGAGAAGCGGGTTTGATCCCTGGGTTGGGAAGATCCCTTGGAGGAGGAAATAACTACCCACTCCAGTATTCTTGCCTGGGAAATCCCATGGACAGAGGAGCCTGGTGGGCCACAGTCCGTGGGTCTGCAAAGAGCTGGACACCACTGGGCAACTGAATACACGCGCACACACTGAGGCATCATATGACACTTGGCGTGGCACGGTATCTGTAATAACGTTTAAAACATTTCAGCAAAGGGAAACGTGGAGAACAGGTGAAGCGAGTGTGGGAAAAACTTCAGTGTGTTGAATCTGGGTAATTACACATGAAAGTTCATTACATGACCTCCAGAATGTATTTGAAAATTTTCAATACCCCTACCAAAATTTTTAACTAAAAAGTTTTTATCTGCTTTGGTTACTGGTGCTATGTGATATATCACCCTCTGAGCCGGAAGTTTGGGAAGAGCTTGTCTGGGCAGTCCTGGCTCTCACAGTTTCTTGTGTGTTGATGGCTGGAGCTGCACCAGAGCTGCGGTGGGAGACATGGGCAGTGCAGGGCAGAGTGGCCAGAGAGGCTGGAATAGCTGGCGACGGGCCGGCAGCTCTCTCTCTTTCTCAATTCCTATATGTCACCATAGGGCCTCTCCATGTGGGCGAATTTGACCTTTCTCACACTGCATTAAGTGTGAGGGCAGATAGAGTATTTACTTGGCAGCTGATGTTTTCAAAAGCCAGTATTTCAGTGAGCACAGTGGAAGCACACTTCCTTTTATGCCCTCACCTGGGAAGTCTCAGGAGTGTCATTTCCTCTGTATTCCAGTGGTTGAAACAGAATAAAGAGCCAGCCCATTTTCAAGGAGAAAGTTCATAGACCGCATTTTTTGGTGAGAGGAATGTCAAAGAATTTGTAGACGTATTTAAAAACTGCCACATCATCCCACACATCTGGTGAATAGTCCTCAAAGCAAAAGACCACAAAAGAATTGACAGTCTCTTTATCATAGTTATTCATAAGTAGGGACTTTTTCTGATTCCTAAGACCATGGAACAACTGATTCCTTCTGAAATTCCCATATAGTGTACAGAGTAATCTTAAAACTTCATAACTCGGTGTCTTTTAAATTACCTTATGAGGTACCACATGTGAAATGTTCAGCCCACTACTGGGTCCACAGATGCTGGTGACATCTGATACATGTTTAAATTACTTGGAAGCTTTTACTGAATTTCATAATGGTGAGCATACCATCAATAAGTTATAGTTGGGGTGACCTCATTATTCTCTGAAAGGCTAGTCAGACTTACAGTTTGTAGGAGAAATGGAACCTCTGTAGAAACTAAAATTCATTCTAAAATGTTGCAATTGGGTGATAGTTGGAGTTAACAAGAAGTGAGTTGTTGCACAGGCCAGAGTGCCTATTTTCTTTTCCATTTTGTTTTTACTTTCTATCAGTTTTCTCCTTTCCCTGATTACCTTTTTATAAACTTTCCTGAGCTACCAAAAAATAAGAGCATCTTCCTTATGTGAAGTATGAATGTGTCATGCCCATGCTTTTTATAGAATACTAATGATGTTTGGAATGCAATCTGTTTTAAAATATTTCTGAAGATTAAGCAAAACATATGCCAGATTTCCGTGTCTATAAGAAGCTTCAGATTTTCTTTTTAAATTTTAAAAGTCAAAGATGACTTTAAATTATGGTGAAATTCATTCATAATATAAATTAATGTGCAATTTCCCAAACTGATAGAAGCAATACAGATAATTTTTATAGCTATGCAAGGAAATAAAATCTAATATTCTCTTTCCCTTAAAATTTAATATTTATTATTCTAATATTTTCTTTCCCCTTAAAGTGCCTTTAAAATTATAAGTCACATAAGCAATGGGCTAATTGTTTTGACTATACATTTGTAAGTTATGACTATACAATTAGCTAAAATACTTTGTTAATTTTCATTGACATTACTGTTTTACTTAACAATTATATTGTGTGTTCATGCTCTTCATTGATATAGACTGCCTATCCTTTCAACCATTCTATAAAATTCAGTGCCTTCACTTTTCCTATTTAGATGATTTTATTTACCTAGAAATATTTGTGTAATTGATATTTAGTTCCACATATCTTGGTCTAATAAGTTTAAGAACTCCATGCTTCCAATCAATGATATATCATACAGCATAAAATTTCAGAGGGTCAAAGCCTTCTGACTGAATTCAGTTGTGATTTTTATATTGCATGCAAAACTCTCTCTCTCTATATATATATATGTATATACCTATATGCATGCATGCTAAGTTGCTTCAGTTGTGTCCAACTGTTTGTGACCCTATGAACTGTAGCCCACCAGGCTCCTCTGTCCAGGGGATTCTCCAGGTCAGAATACTGGAGTGAGTTGCCATGCCCTCCTCCACATTATCTTCCCGCTTCAGGGATCGAACCCAAGTCTCCTGCGGCTCCTACGTTGCAAGCGGATTCTTTATCACTGAGCCACCATGTATATATATAATTGCAAGCAGATGAGTTTAAAATGATCTAAAAGTCTCTCATTCTCTGCAAAATGTCTTATTTATCTTTTAAATCATGTTCTATGAGAAAAATGCATTTTGTAGATGACATTTTATTGAAATAAAGGGTAGACCTAAAAAAAAAAGGAGTTCTACATATATTTTCTTTATTACATTATTTGTAAGATATATTCTGGCAAAATAGAAAGCATTACAGAAATAATTTAACTGAGGAAGAAATTCTACTCGGCACAAAATGCTCATTGATGTCAGTGGGAGTTCTGTGAATGGAACAAATGTTGAACTTGACCCTGTAATGTTTAAACTGCAATCCTCCCTACTCTTGGCAGAGCCTGGCTTCCCACTGAAAAGCCTTGTAGACTGTGCAGGGATTACACAGCGGGTTAATAGTCTAGTTTTTTGCTTCTTTGGAACAACAGATGAAACACATAATACCTTCTTTTAGGACTATTACAAACTTTTCAACACAAAAGACTTTAAATGAAGTGGTGTGAGAAAGTAAAAGGTAGAGTCTGTAGATGAAAATTTACATTGATAATGATTTTTAAACTATCTCCTCTACTACTGACTCAGAAGCATCAATGAGTCACATATACACTATAGAAAAAGAGAACACCAAGATGCTGGACACCACTTCGCATATCAACATTGAAGCCATGCTTACTCTTTGTTTTATTCCGTTAGACATATGTAAAGAATGACTATCAGTAAGATTCCAATGCAAATGCTTTTTGGTAAAATGAGATGGAATGATTATAGATGAGGTCAAGAGGAAACACAGTCTGATAAACGCATCGAGGTAAATTACTGTAGTATCAAATTGGAATGGCTCATTTTTTACTCAGTCTCACAAATAAAGAATGTGTGACAACTCTAGTTAAAGATCTAGCACAATCATTTATTGATGCTACAAAATAATGAGCATTATGTTCTGGAGAAAAGTCTTTGAAATCACCTAGCCTCTAGAGTTATACCCAGGCAGTTGAATAACACCATTATCAGGTTCTTATTTTTAGTAGTCTGTACTTGATAGGATATTTTCCACTTATTTCGTATGCTTTTCAGCAATACGTACACATTGCCTTTATAAGAGAAAGAACAAAGAGAAGAAAAGCAAGAGACCAACTTTTGTTTTAAAGGAGCAGAGGAAGAGGAAGACAAAGAAACAGGAAGTATTTTGAGATGAAATTAAAGCTGCTTTTGTTTTTATTTTACAGATGGTTGTGAATTACAAGAGAAAAAAAATCCCCTGTGACTAAAAGTGAAAATGTTGGCTTCTATATGATGTGGAAAACCTACTGGTACAGGTATTAAAAGTACTCACAGTATTGCATAGAACTGAATAGTTGGCACTTAACACTTTAGTCTCAGATTGCAGGGTGCTTATTCCAGCTCTGCAACTTCCTACCTGTGTGATCTTGCAGGAGGTTATCTACTAACTAGATACATAATTTATTATTCTGATAAGGGTGTGTTCAAGAAGAGGAGGGAGTGCAGAGCTCGGGAGAAGGTTTCAGAGGCCAGGCTGTGCTGCCTGGACCAGCTGCAGGAGTCAGAAATAGCCACCCCTTGGTGTCTGCGAGGGGCGGGAGAGGGGGTGGTTGGTGACTGGTTCCAGGCTGCCTGCAGATACTGCAGATACTCAAATCTGCGGATGCTCGAGTCCCTTCTATAAAACGGTTCCCACAGATGTGGAACCACGGATGAGACTGTACTTGCTTCCGTAAGTAGCTGAGAAGGACACTTGGGAGCCATAAGGCTCCAGGTGTCCCAAGGCAGTTTCAGAGTATCCCTTGGTTCCAGGACTTTTCTACCTAGGGGGGCTCCTGGTGCGGTAGGACCCCATTTCCCGGGAATATCAGACTCACTCAGAAACTGAATGGTCTCTAGAAGTTTTCATTCTTTTTTTAACCAATTCATAACTGTTGATTGATAGACGGATAAAGGGATACATTATAGTTTTTTTTTTTAATTCTTTTGGCCACACCAGTGGATTGCTTGTGGGATCTTATTTCCACCACCAGGGATTGAAGCCCTGACCCCTGCAGTGGAAGCTCAGAATCCTGGACTGCCAGGGATTCCCTAGACTCTTTATTTTAGTTTATCCACACTCCTCTTACTATCAGTGTGATTTTTTAAAAACTACCCCCCCCCATATATAGTATATTGAAATGAATCTGATTTTCTGGCTTTTAGGAGAGTTTAAACAAAAATTTTTTTCTCTACTTGCTCTTTCTAGTGGTTTTTAACTCTCATTTTTCTTCTCCCTTAATCTGTTGTGTTTCATACAAACATTTTAATCTTTTAAAAATATTTTACTTATTCCCAGTATTCATAGTTTTTGGTGTGCATTTATCTTTTTTTAAAAAATTATCTTTTTATTTATGGCTGTGCTGGGTCTTCATTACCTTAAGCTTTCCTTTAGTTGTGGCGAGTGGGGGCTACATCTAGTTGTAATGTGCAGGCTTCTCATTGCAAAGGTTTTTCTTGTGGAACGTGGACTCAGTAGTTACAGCTCCCGAGCTCTAGAACACAGGCTCGGTAGTTGTGGTGCACAGGCTTAGCTGCTCAGCAGCATGTGGGATCTTCCGGGACCGGGGATGGAACCAAGTCCCCTGCATTGGGAGACAGATTCTTTACCACTGAGCCACCAGGGAAGCCCCTGCATCAGTCTTTTTTTAAGAAATTATTTTAAGCCTACTTTTTTCTCAATTACTCCTACCTGATTCCGTATTTTGTCTCTATTACTTGTCTTTATAATTGTTGGCAGGAAGCAAGTTCAAGAAGTGGGAATGGTTGAGAGTCCCCCTTACAGAGCAGAAGAGAGGCTTCCTTTTGTTCCTTTCCTCTCTCCCGTGTTATTCTTGCTCTTGCGTCAGATCCTTCACAGGGGTCTCCAGCCCCAACAGAACCTTATTCCAGGGACCTGGGGGAACTGGGGATTAATTTCTTTCAGGGCCTTAAACTCACTACACAAATAGCATTTGAATTTTTTTTTTATTGAAGTATATAGTTGACTTACAATATTGTGTTAGTTTCAGATGAACAGCAAAGTAATTCGGATATGGATATGCACATATATTCTTTTTCTTTTTTCAGATTCTTTTCTATTATAGGTTATTACAAGATACTGAGTATAGTTCCTTGTGCTCTGCATTAGGTCCTTGTTGATTATCTGTTTTATACATAGTGGTGTGTATGTGTTAATCCCGTGTGTTTGTGTGTATGTGTGTGTGCTCAGTCATGTCCAACTCTTTGCAACCCTATGGACTGCAGTCCGCCAGGCTCCTCTGTCCATGGGATATTTCAGGCAAGAATACTGGAATGGGTTGCCATTTCCTCCTCCAGGGGATCATCCTGATCCAGCGAACGAACTCACATCTCCTGCGTCTCCTGCATTGCAGACAGGTTCTTTACCACTTGAGCCACCTGGGAAGCCTGTCAATCTCAAGCTTCTAATTTATTACTACCTGCCCAAACAGCACTTTCATTTTGCTAGGACAATCTGCTACCATCTCATCATGTTCCCTGGTGGCTCAGAGGTTAAAGCGTCTGCCTGCAATGCGGGGGACCTGGGTTCAATCCCTGGGTTGGGAAGATCCCTTTGGAGAAGGAAATGGCAACCCACTCCAGTATTCTTGCTTGGAGAATCCCATGGATGGAGGAGCCTGGTGGTCTACAGTCCACGGGGTCGCAAAGAATCGGACACGACTGAGCAACTTCACTTTCACCATGTTCAGCCTGTATTTGCAGAAACTAAAATCTTAAAATCCATGGCTTCCAAAGTATATATCTTTGAAATTTGGCAAACTGTGGCAGATACACATCCAGAAGTCTGGTGGTCTGGCCGAGGGGAATATGCTGCAAGAGGGGCTTGCGAGTGTGTGCTGAGGCCTGACCCTTTTGATGTGGTGATGCTGGGCTTCTCTGCACATGTCCATGGACAGGGATGCCAGAAATACTGTGTCTAGCTTCTGGGACCATGTTTCACTGAGTTTAATGCCCATTTACTTGTCATTAGATTGGTTCAAGGTCAAGGTCACAGGAGTGCCCTTTGATGCATCCAACTGGAGTTCCTTTTGCTCACTGAAAATGAGCTATCACCCCCAACTACAATAACAACAGCAAGACCTAGCTAGGGTTTCAGTTATGCTGGTTTTTAATTGGAGTTTCTCTTCACCTGCTTTTCAAGGCCCTTACATGTTTCAAAAGTTTATTCCTTTTTGTATTTTGTGTGTATGTGTATTGGTGGGTTTATATATTTTGTAAATACTTCTATATCGGATTGTTACTTTCTTCTAGAATTGTAAGAACTCTTTACATATTGTGGATGCTAGTTATTCTTTCTTATATATAGTTTCTCTCAAACTGCCATTTGTCTTTTAACTTTGTGGTATCTTTTCATGTTGCAATTTCTATGTGCTGCCAAAGTGATATACACTAAACATATACTGGACAGGAAGAGAACCGGGTTTTAATTATGGTTCTGCTGCTGCTACTAAGTCGCTTCAGTCGTGTCCGACTCTGTGCGACCCCATAGACGGCAGCCCACCAGGCTCCCTCGTCCCCGGGATTCTCTAGGCAAGAATACTGGAGTGGGTTGCCATTTCCTTCTCCAATGCATGATAGTGAAAAGTCAAAGTGAAGTCGCTCAGTTGTGTCCGACTCTTCGCGACCCCATGGACTGCAGCCCACCAGGCTCCTCTGTCCATGGGATTTTCCAGGCAAGAGTACTAGCTGCTAAGTCACTTCAGTCGTGCCCGACTCTGTGTGACCCCAAAGACCGCAGCCCACCAGGCTCCCCCATCCCTGGGATTCTCCAGGCAAGAACACTGGAGTGGGTTGCCATTTCCTTCTCCAATGCATGATAGTGAAAAGTCAAAGTGAAGTCGCTCAGTTGTGTCCGACTCTTTGCGACCCCATGGACTGCAGCCTACCAGGCTCCCCCGTCCATGGGATTTTCCAGGCAAGAGTACTGGAGTGGGGTACTAATCTTCAAATCTAACCTCATCTATATAAAATGGAGCTGGACTAGACACCAGATGACTTCTAAGATCTGCTGCTGTTGCTGCTGCTAAGCCACTTCAGTCGTGTCCAATTCTGTGTGACCCCATAGACGGCAGCCCACCAGGCTCCCCAGTCCCTGAGATTCTCCAGGCAAGAACACTGGAGTGGGTTGCCATTTCCTTCTCCAATGCAGGAAAGTGAAAAGTGAAAGTGAAGTTGCTCAGTCGTGTCCAACCCTCAGCGACCCCATGGACTGCAGCCCACCAGGCTCCTGCGTCCATGGGATTTTCCAGGCAAGCGTACTGGAGTGGGGTGCCATTGCCTTCTAAGGTCTACTTCCTGCATATTCAAACACTACTGAAAATTATTAGATTCTAAAGTTTCAAAAGCTTATTTTCTTTAAGTAGGCCAAACATTCTCCCTGAAACTATTACTTCTAATTTGCCTAGCGACATTTTCATAGTGTAAAATCTAGCCAGTGTCTAAACTATTAAAACTGAATTTTTGGCATCTGAATTAATGTCTTAAACTTTTATATAAAATTTGATGAGTTTATATCTACCTGCTCTTATAGGATATAGACTTTTAAAGAAAATATGTGTTTAGTAGCTCAGTCATGTCTGACTCTTTGTGACCCTTTGTACTGTAGCCTGCCAGGCTCCTCTGTCCATGGGATTTTCCAGGCAAGAATACTGGAGTGGGCTGCTGTTTCCTTCTCCAGAGGATCTTCCCAACCCAGGGATTAAACCTGCATCTCCTGTGTCTCCTGCATTGCAGGTGAACTTTTTATAGAGAATAGACGCTGCATTTAATATGTAATCTAAAATATGCATATCATAGAGCTACTAAGTCAATGGGCACTGATGGCTTATGATGTTTTATTTGATGATAATGATGAAATGTATCACTATTGATGTAAGAGAGAAAAATAGCCTTTGTTTATATAGTATGCTTTCAAGTCCACCATCTCATTTGGTGCCCACAATAACCCTATGAGGTAGATAAGACAGAGCTTTATTTTCCATTTGATAGATCATGAACTATTGCACATGATTAAATGATTTTTCCAAGGTCACCAGCTAGGAAATGCTAATGCCTCTGCCAGAACTTTTCTGAAAGATGACAATATTGACAAGAAAGAATCTATAGTCTAGGTTTCATTACTAAGGAAGACAAAATAGAAATATCAGTTGTCTGTGACTAAGGGTGGCTAGAAATCAGGTAAATGAAAGAAAATGTCAGGAATGAAGAAGAAAAATTACATTGAAAATTATAAAATATTTGAAGGCTATTTCTTCTCAATATATTTACTTCTTTGTAAAGAAATGAAAACCTTTTGAAAAGAAATGACATTTTTATTAGTAGTTTGGTATGTGGTACAGCAGGAAATATGAAAAATGTACCATATAAAGTTTTATATAGGAAAACAAAAACCCTCAAAGGGAGGTTCCCAAGAAAGAAGAAAGAGAAATGTAGCATCTGTTTTAAAGGAAAAAATGGAAGAACAAGAAAATTAAAAGTAATTAAAAACTAAGAGAACTAGAATACTCTATTATCTGACGGTTGACATAAATTTAATGGCATAAAAACAGAGATTGGACAAGGAAAACAGAGAGGAAACATTTTAAAATACGCTATCCAGATTAGCATTTTTGAAGGATAGTTGCAGTTAATTCCCAGAAAATAAATTTCTTTCCAAAGGAAGAAAGTATGAGTTAAAGTATATTCAGAATTATTATAGAAAATTCAATTGAGATACATTATTTTCCAAATACTGACTAAGCTAGATTTAGGTGAGATTTATTTAGTATTCTGATTATATGGCCATCATCAACAAACAGATATGATATTTTACTTTGATATAGGAATAATTTGCTGGTTAGCTAAAAAATGAAAACAAGGTTTTTTGAAACACAGTTGGCATTTCAGAGCAGGGCATTTAGCCTTATCCTACATCTCAAGTTATGCTTAATACCCACGTACTGGCTTTTTTTTTTTTTGATGTTAAACAGTATTTTTTTAAGTACTATAGAAAAAAAGGGCTTCCCTGGTGGCTCAGTGGTAAAGAATCTGCCTGCGATGTAGGAGTAGCAGGAGACACAGCTTTGATTCCTAGGTGGGAAAGATCCCCTGGAGTAGGAAATGGCAACCCACTCCAGGATTCTTGCCTGGATGATGTACAGAGGAGCCTGGCAGGCTACAGACCATGGAGTGGCAGAGTCAGACATGACTGAAGCGACAGCACGCACACATGCATAGAAAAAAATGTAAAGTTATAAGTGGCCTTAAATGAGTAGGAGAACAGCAATTTCACTACTCAAAGGAAATATTAAGTGAAAGCCTGCATGGAAGGACAATAAGCAGCAGTATTTAATCTTTTCTTTTGTTGACTTAACACTGTTATCATTTAGAAAGAAGTGTGCATATTGTGATATAATTGAAACAGATTGTGATTCATATCAGGGAAGACCTGAGAGGGGAAGTGTATCAGAATATGGTAATAAAGTTGGAAATTATTAAGGTGACTATTTGCCTCAGTTGGCTCAGGACAGTCCTGGTTTTACATTTCTTGTCCCCATGTAATTATTGTCTGTTTTCACTCTCAAAAGTGTTCTATGTTGGGTGATACATTGTATGGTCACCTTAGAAGTGGGGGCAGCATGGTAAATATTACCAGTGTATTTTAATTGCACTACTAATAACAGCTAACACGTTTGAGTCTGCCTAGCAATTTGTGAGCACTGTCTTACATAGTCCTTCCAATAGTCTATGAGACAGTATTATAGTTCCCATTCTAGAGATGAGGGAGCTCAAGCTTATGTTTATAGATATTCAGTAACTTGGCCAAGGTTATACAGTAGCCATTCCTAATTCAAGCAGTCTTGTTTCAGAGGTCACAAGGATAATCACCATGCACCATTTATTTTCTCCATACTTTTAAAAATTTCATAAGACATCTGAAAATTTAGATGTCTGAAAAAATAGGCTACCAAATGTATAAGATAGAAAAAAATTATCAAGCATATATTGGGGGGAATACTTCAAAACTTTTCATAAGTTGAGGCAGACTTCCCTGTGATTCATAGAATATTATTGAAAATAGGTGTGAAAGAAAGAAATATGCTATGGGAGGGACGATTCCATTCCCTGTATATTATAAAATTCTTAATTTTGCTTCCTGTATGTACTTCCTCTTTTGAGCCCAAAGTCCTTTCTTACACGCTTGCCACCTTAACCTCTTGCCCCCTCTATCTAGGCACTAAGATGGAAGTGAAAATAGGAAAGTAGTTCCTACTAAAAATACATGTTATAATGCATTTTGATCTACTTCATCTAAAGCTTCTAGACATATTTTCCCCCAAGTATAACACTATTCTAACTCAAAAATTAATTTTTCCCGAAACTGCTATGGTAAAAACTTTGGTTTTTAGGTAACCAATTATTTACAGTTGTTGAGAATGGGAGAAAAGAAGAATGAGCACCCTAAACTTTTCCTCACCTTCTGCTAACTTTGTGCCCACAGTGCTTTGGCACAGCTGCTGGGCAGGCATGGGGGAAATGACAGGGGAATTCATTTTAAAACAGTGGGTAGGCTTTCTGTATCTCCCCCAGCCCCTCCACCCCGCCACCACATGCAGGCTGTGTGCATTCCCTGGAACGTTTAAGGTCTTACAGCTCTCCTTCAGATATGTGTCTTATCTCTGATAGACCTTTCCTGAGCCCAGCCATTGGGAAGAGGAATCCCTAAGAAGGAATTTCTGCTTTCACAGAGAATTATTTAGAGAATCACAATGGGGAAGACTGAGCTATCAACAAATATTTATTAGTTTACTCTCTACGGCGGTTCTGGAGTTCAGTTAATTATTACAGAATCACAGGCATTCGTATTTAAAGTGGGGTTTTAGTTCTCCTTTTAAGCATAAATTGAAATGTTAAGTCCATCTTAGGTAAACTATAGTAGGATTTTTAAAACAAACTAGTCTGTCTAGCACAGAACAGAAGTGCCTTGTATAAAAAGAACAAACGGAAGATTTAGCTCTCTCTCTATGTGCTGCTCATATGAGTTAGAACGGAGTAGTCATTGATGAGTAATAAAGATGAATCGTTATTTTTGAGTACCCTGATCATAGGGCTGTCTTTTCACCTTTCTGTGTGAATTTCCGCTGAAGAAACTTTGCAAAGGGGCTATTAAAGAAATATGTCAAAATAGGTTTTTTAAAAAAATTTATTTAAATTTGTCTGTACCACATGGTTTGTGGGATCTTAGTTCCCCCACCAGGGATGGAACTCAGATCCATGTAGTACAAGTGCCAAATCCTAACTACTGGACCGCTAGGGAACTGTTCCAAATGGGTAACATTAGTAAGTGTGTCCTGGCTTCCATTCTGTTAAGGCCAGTGTTTTGGGGCTCATTCTAGCAGTATGAGTAAGTTGGACTTATTTAACAATCAATTGGGAGAGGGGCACTTTATTGTCTCTACCACTCTGTGGATGGCCCCAAAGAATGAAACCCCATTTCCCTCTCCTGCCTACTCAGCATCAGCATATGCTATCTCTATATTCCCTTCCATCAAAAGCTGCTTTGGGGAAACAATCTGATGAATTGGTATAAACGACTAATAAGGCTTAAAATATTACCTTTCCCCTGGATTATGTCTTTGTGCTAGAGAAATAAACCACTCAAGGGATTAAACTCTAGTGGCAAAACTTCAGGTGAATTGTAGGAGGGGTTTTGGGTTATAGATACTTTTCTAAGCCTACGTAGTAATCCCCCAGATAGGTTCAGATTGGAACCTATCTGAACCAGTAGGAGTCTAAGGTTTAAAACAAACAAACGAACAAACAAAAAGGGGCTAGGGGGACAGAGCAGGTTCTAGCCCACTGACTGGTCTGGTCCTATTTATTTAGGTTGAGGATTGGGACGGGGAAGGGGAAGTTAGGTCTACCTGAATTTATGATGCCACATTCAAAGAGGTCTTGAACCAACCTGAGACCAGATGCAACACTGGAATCCCAGAAGCCATCCAGTCTCACGCTGATCTGGGAGACTCTCCATCCTGGCTTGCTTTAGGAGAGAGAGCTCTACCACTGAGTCTGGGCAAACTCAAAGCACTTTTTGAAAGTGGGGTAGATTTTTCTTGTGATGATTAAAATTAGCTTATATAATATGCTAACTTTTATACAATGGCCAAAATGGATAACTAGCTTGGTCTAGTATATCCGGCTGCCGTTTCTCTTCCTAACTTCCAGTTTAATGCTTTTACCTTCAGTTCAGCACTGAATAAACCTGAACATTTTGGCACTATCTGTGAACCTTCAACTTCTGCTATTAGGCTAAGGCCCTAGGTCTGTTAATTCTTGTAGTCCTGAAGTAGTTAATAGCTCCCCACCCTCACAGAATGTCTTGAACGTCTCCCGAGTTATTTCAAGCATTTGTCACTAGAGTACAACTCACTTTGCTAAATAATTCTTTGATGGACTTTATCAACTCCTTCCTTTGGATCCAAGCCAAAATCATCTGTAGGGCATACAGCTCTTTATTCAAACTTGGTTATAAATAATTATCTCTGGAACACAGAAGGAAGAACTGAAGCAATGACTTCAGGGACACAGAGTTAGACTAATTACCATCCTTGTACGCTGTTAAGTACAGCAGAGACTGGGGGCGGGGAATGGTTTGTTTCGTATCTATTGCGTTCCTTCTCGGGGTAAAACAAGGCCGTCTTGTCTGTTAACATATGTAAGGCAGTAACTGCAAAAACTGTGCAATGTTATGGTTGAGGGGTTTTATGCCATATGTGTTGATAGAATGCCTAAGCAGCTCTCTCCGCAATAAACGCAAACGCTGCCAGGCTGAATCACTAGGGCCAGCGAAATTCAACGACTGCACGACCGAAACCTCCAGGGTTGGAAGCCTACGTCGCGTATCGGAGTGTATCCAATATTTCCTCTAACAAAGGCATTATCTTGAGGCAATTTCGCGGGCCATTTTCCCCCGTCCCAGGGCCAGCTTTGTCTCCCCACCGGTGTGAGGCTGAGACTCGGAGGAGCTGCGTTGCTGAGCGAGCAAGCTCGGAGCAAGGGCCGGCGTGGGAAGCTTCTCCGAGCTGCCGCTGTGGTTTCCTGCAAACCGAGCGTGCCATTAGAGGAAGTTGGAGTGCTGCAGTTGAAAGAGATACCTGCAGCCTTGAAATCGGGGTTGGACTTGAACCGATCACTGTCGTACAAAGAAACTCAATCGGCCCGGGTGGAGGAGGCCTGGAGACTCTCGGTCTCCCAAGCTGGGCACCGGGCAAGCCGGGCTCCACTTCGTCGGAGTCCCCCACCTTGGGCAGCCGGGGAGCGGCAGCAGGCCTCTGAGGCCTGGGCTGCAGCGGGCCTCACCAGCGAACCCCCGGCGGCCACCAGCCCCGCCCCCCGGTCCCCGGCCCGCCGCCCCCCGCCGCAGACGTCGGCCCGCACCGCCCCCGCGCGCGGTGACTGGCTCGCGCCGGCCTCCAGCCCGGCTGTTGGCGGTTGGGGCGAAGCCCGCGGGAGGCCGCCCCGCCCCCGCCGCGGAGCCGCCGCCGCCGCGCTGCTCTTCCCCCCTCGCCGCCGGGGCGGTGGCGCTGTTGCCGCCGCGGCCTGTGAGGCAGTGACTCCCCAGCGCCCCAGCCCCCTTCCTCCTCCTTTCTCTCCGCTCCCTCCCTCCGCTCCCCGCCCCTCGCAGTCTCTCGCTCGAGTGAATGTGGCGCGGCGGCGCGGGACGCAGCCTCGGCCCCTGCCGCGGCCCCGCGAGCTCCTGAGGAGACGAGGCCGCCGCCTGCCCTCAGCCTTTGCGCTTCCCGGGGGAGCCACCGCCGCCTGGGAAGAAGAACGAGGAGGGGCGCGAGGGGGCGGCGGCGGGAAAACGGGAGGAGGAGGAGAAGAGGGCTCGAGGGCGAGGAGGGAAGGCGGGGAGGGACGGACGGAAGGACGGACGGCCCGACGGACGGCCCGGGGAGGGGGCCGCCATCGAGCCAGCCCGGCCCCTCGGCTCCGGCTCGGGGCGGCCGCGGCGGCGGCGGCGGCGGCGCAGGCGAAGGGCGCGGCAGGCTCTATCGAGACAATAACCCCGCCGCCCGGCTCCGGGGGCGGCGGCGAGGAGGAGGTGGCGGCCTAGCGCGACCGCGGCTCTCCCAGCGCCGCGGCGACGTCTTCGCCCCCGCCGGCCGGCTTCGGCCGCCGTCGGGTATCGGGGCGCGCGGGTCGCCCGGCGTCCCAGGCTCGGGGCGGACGCCCCCTCCCCTCCCCCTCCCCGGCGCGCGTGGAGCTGGTTTTCCGGGTTCCCCTGGACCGAGCTGGATCCTGCTGTTCGCCAAGGCAGGAAGTGAGTTTCGCACGGTAATTCCGGGCGGTGTCACGAGTGAAAAGTTTTTTTTTCGGCGGAGATCCTAGTTGGGGCTGGGAAACTCCTGCAAAACTCGAGACCGGGGAAACCAGCCCGCGCGTCCCAGCCCCCACCAAAGCCACCTACTCTTCCTTCTGCGGGAGGCCACTCCACATCCGCTCTCACCGGAGAGTGAAATTGGGCTGGATCCGAAGTGACTAATGAAGGGAAGGAAATCATGTCAGGCGAAGCCTTGAAAAAGCTGCCTTGAGACACTGCCCGAGCGAAAGGTAAATTTCACAAGTGTCTACGAGCCACAAAGCTCCCGGGCCAGAAAACAGAGGAAACTTTAGTGTTTTTCGGTTTTTTTCTCAAGTTCCCCTAAATTCTCCTTTTCTGATGTCGAACGGGATAGTGTTTTAGGTGCTGAATAGTAAGATGTTATCCCTCTTTGGTTATTTCAGAAGAGGTTGTAAGAATGAGGTGGGACGAAAAGTTTTAAGCAATCCGAAGGAAGAGTGCCTTTGTTTGGCACAAGGTCCAGAAGTCTTAGATTCCTGGAACATATACACTGTGTATGTTTCTGATTCATTAAGTTGCTGAACCTGGCAACTTTTGTTTTGGAAGAAAGTTAGGTCACTGCGGGGAGCGATTTGCTGCTGCTGAGATGGCTGCCACATTTGTTTATACTGTTACCGATTACTTGGCCTTTGCGTTTAATTGTATCTATATAGATTTGTTTTTAGTAGCAGTCTTTATGGATATATTTCATTGAGTTTTATAAAACAGAAACCTTTGCCATTCTCAGTCGTTTTTCTAGGTGGGTAATAAATAGATTTCTTCAATAACTTGTTCCTTTCAGACATTTAGAACTTGATAATACTTGTCTGGTTAATTAATTGAAAACAACTGTCGGCTAGATTTTTCTTGTTACTGAGAGTAGAAAGAAAAAGGAGGGAGGAAGTATTGTCGATAAAGAGTGTTACGATTAAAAACACACGTAAACACCTGTGAAGTAGTTTGGTTTGTTGGGACTTAGGTGCAGTTCAGAACAGGACGCAGAGAAAGGAAAGTAAAACGCTTACAACAGTTTTCATGGGCATCACAGTGATTGTGATAAACATCTGTGCTTTTGGAATAGTACAGTATTTACATTTTTGTGTTGGCCCGAATGTTTTGGCCGCCTCAGAGGTGATGAGTATCTACGGTGGTGGCAGGGGTTATTGAAGCATGGGAGACATTCCACCAGTCAGTCATAAATACAAACACTTCTGAACCAATCGGTAGTCTTTATAGATCAAACCAGTTTTGGTCGGAGCAAACACGAAACGGTTTCTTCAGTGGTGTTTTAATGTGTTTTTTTAAGGTTGGTTTTTTTCCATTTGTACTTTTGTGGTAAAGGGAGGTGAAAGATTATGCTTTTGAATAAATATTAAATAAGTATGGTATTTAGTTGGTAGGTATATCTTAAATATAAATGGATGTTTAATTGCCCATGCTACCTCAAGAAAGAATATTTGGCTTTCTTTAGTTCAAAGGAGAGAAAAGTTAGGTCATAAAGGACTAGATCAAATTATTTCACAAATACATTTCAAAATGGCAATCTTTCATCTCTGTTTTGAATTTTTTCCCTAAAGCTTAATCTCTAGAACGCCTTTAAAATATTTTTAAATTGTTGCTAAGATTTGTGAACCATCAGGTAATTCCTGTTAAGTCAAAGTAACTTTATCAGGAAATTTAAAGTAGTTAACTGATCTGCTTTATGATTTTGGAACATATAATTAGGCAACGAAAGAGGTTATTCTTGGGCAGCTGAAAGAGGGGAACAAAATAAATGGCATTGAACTTCAGTCTCCTTATATGGTTTATACTTGGCTTCAGAGCAACAAAGCCTTAATAGAGCAAGTCTTTTATAGAGAGCTATCACTTTGCAAATACGTTTCTCTGCATTAGTAAATTTTACTTATAAAAAGTATTATAGCCCTGGAAAATACTTACATCCCTGTTTTTAGATACAGTTCTTGATTTTTCTTTTTCCCTTGGGGGAGCAATAGTATGTTTAAATGCAGACTTAGTTTGGTGTTGAATTAACTTAAATGAATTTTAGGTTTTAATGTATTATCAAACTATATTTTTCAAAATCTTGTTTAAAATGTGACAGTGGTTTAAAAAGATTAAAAAAAATGATAAAATATTTTAAAATGGCTTTAAAATTTGGATATTCTTAATATTCTAAGAGTTTTCTTGGATTAAATTGGCAAATCTAGAGTACTTCCAAGGTGTCTGTACAAAATGCACCCTGAATGGCACTGTTTATTGAAGGTACTTAAGAGTTTTCCATGGTGATAAACTTAATCTTTCAACTAATGGATTCAAATATTATATTATGAAGTCTGCCTGTTGTTTGAGAACAAACTATTAGAAATTTTTTCATGTCTAAAAAGCTTACAGAGGTTCAGATATAGAAAGCAAATTTTTTATTGCATGTTTTTTCTTAATAAAGTGGTAACTATAATTAGTGATATTTCATGTGTATTGTTGGTAAATCTCTAAAATTCAGCTATTTTAGTGATATTGGTATTGAGCTCCTGGTAGAAACAACACCTTACTATAAGAAAGACATGAAAATTTCGGAAAATTAGGTGCATATTTGGCCATTTATTTTAAATAGTTGCTTATAGATGACACAGTTTAGAGCTTAAGTTGTTTTTGGTTTAGAAATAGATTATGGCAGTGTTTATAAAGTATTTGGGCTAATGCAGATTTTAGTAATGTTGGATAGGAAAGTAATTTTTCCTTTTGTAATTGCTACTTATCTAGATTGTCTTTAAACAGACTTTGTTGACTGAACTTTTATTTTGACTATTACCTTTGCTCATCCATTTCTCTATCACGTCGTGTTTTTTTTGGGGGTAGGGAATACCTGTGTTACAAATTCCTAAAGAAGCCTTTCTCTTTTCCTTTCCTGATAACATATATTGTACTTGTGTTTAGTTCTTCATAAGAAATTATTCAGTTTTTGAATGCACACTATTTACCATGAAAAAAATCTGTGTGTGAATTACGCTCTATAATACCTACTTTCGAATTGTCTAAGGAAATAAGCTCAGCATTTCTGCTTTCCACTTTTTCTGTGATTTTACTCCCTATTATTTTTTATGTTTTTGTGCCTGAAATCACTTGAATGGTAGTACACCCATTTTTTTCAGATTTAACTTTTTTCTGTCTTGTTTCCTAATTGTAAAGGAGAAATCTAGCTTTACTCAGCATTCTTCTCTAATTCCTTTATCTTCCTATTTTTATAGTTAGCTTCATTTACTTCCCCTATTCTCTCCATGTTCAGCTTCTGTTTTTTAATTATATTTTGCTCGTCTCCCATTTCTGAACTTTACCAGTTTATGCTGACCACTTCAAAAATTGTTTAAAAGATGAGTAGGAGACATTTATTTGGTCAGTTCCACTGAACTTTCAACATCCCTTTTCATTCCCACTCAATTTACATGCCAATATTTAACCTAATACTCCTCAGTATATTTTAATTTTACTTTGTTTCCTCATTTCTTTTTTCTCTTCAATATCCCTAAAATTACCTCTGTAAAGATAATATCATGTTATTATGTACTCTTATGTTTATTAACCCCCTTTACCTTCTTGCTTTCTTATGCTTTTGGCCTCTTACAGCACTAAAGCTTACACTTCTGTATCTCCCTTCTCTATTTGTTCCTTTCCTTCTTCTCAGATTAGGTGTCTTATTTGTCAATGTCTAAATTTTTGAAATTGCCTTCTTTTATCTTGTTATGAAATAGCATGAAATTCTATCACTTATTTTATTCTTCTCACTTCAAATTTTTCCAGGTACCGTTGGATGAAGGCCATGCCAGGCTTTATAATTGACAGTGTATGAGACAGTAGAAAAGAATATCTAAAAATTAAGTTAATAAAAGAAGATTCTACTTATCTGGAGATTATTTACCTATTGAATGTGGTATAAAATAATTAAGATTTAAGTAATCAAAATAGATGTAATAAAATCTGGGGGCTTCATTCATAGGAGCGTCCTTATTCACAGCGCATTTGTTTTTGATTATACTGAGCTGTTTCTTGCCTTTCATGTACTAGAAGAGGTGAGAAAGCACATTGACAACATCATGAAGCTAGGGACTATGATACAATGAGAGAATAGAAAAGTAGAAAAAAGACTTAACTTAGAAAACAGAATAGTCTCACATTGCAAGCAATATAGCCCATGTTTTGTAGTAACTAAATGGAAAGTAACCTTTAAAAATTGTATAAAAATAAAAAATTTAAAGAATAGTCTCAGCTTGCTTTAGGGAAGAGTGCTGTATACATTTTATTTGTCATTAGGAGGATTCACTCAGTTATAGCATAGTAAAATTATAAGTAATAGTAATTAGCCCTAAAGCAGCTGTTTTCAAACTTTTTATTGTTAGGATCCCTTTACTCTTAAAATTTGCTGAGAATCCCACAGAGCTTTAGTTTACATGGGTTATATTTATTTTATTTCCTGTATTACAGAGTTTTACAAATTAATTAAATCATTGTGTGTTAGTGTAACACTTTTAACAAAAATACAACTGTTTCCAAAACAAATAGTGGCATTATTATATGTATTTGTAAGGCTCTTGTGTCTGGTTGAATAGAAAACAGTTTGATTTTTGTATCTGCTTCAGCATTCAATCTTGCAGTATACTGTTTTGGTTGAAGTATATGAAGAAAATCCAGTATCATACAGACATATGGTGGGATAAGTATTTTAGCCAAAACTTGGCAAATGGTAGTTTTTTAAAGGAGACCTGCAGTGTTGAATCTTGAAATCATATCAGTGAATTTCCATTTCTTGTTTCCTGAAACAAGAATGAATCTTTTACCTGTTTACGATTTTGTAACACCATGTATTGGTTGTTTGGGAAATATTGGTTTGTTGAGTTAATACATTTTTTTCCCCAAAAGTTGACACATTTAATTTGGCAGTAATAAAACCAGAAAAGTTGTTAATGTCACAAGTGATCTCATTAATATGAAGCTGTCAAGCTCAGGGTGGCAGATATAAGTTTTCCACAATTTTAAATTTTCACTTGGAAGCTCAAATGCTAATCATTGGTAACAAATACTGTCAGTGTTCTCCCCTTGAAGTTACAGGCTTACTTAGTTTATTTTTGAGAAAATGTCTGCCAAATTCCTAAATCTGTATAACCATAGTTTCTCATTCTCTTTAAGGTCAAAATGTTGTTTCATTAAAAAAAAAAAAAGGCTAATTTACTTTTTAAGTCTAAGTCCTTTTCCTCAAGATTGCCAATTCTCTACAGAATATGAAGAAGACACATATTGAAGAGTTGAGAATTAATAAAATTATTATTTTCTTGGAGGGGAAATTCTGTGACAGTCCATTGGTTAGGACTCTATGCTTTTACTGCTGATGGCCCAAATTTGATCCATGTTGAATGGTCAAATTTTAAAAAAGTTATTTTTTTTACTGCTTCATTAAAGATATCCTTAAGTGTTTGAAAAGAAATCTGTGAGTATATAATGCTGCTAGTCTAGCTTAATATCACTGCCTTTGTGCTAAGATACTAGAGATTTTACCTACCATTGCTGTCAGTATAGTGGGAAAGGGTAAATGATATTTTAATATTAGGATGAAATAGTTTAGACCTTGAAAATTCCTTGAACATGTCTCAGGACTTCCCTGGTCCATTGCTCACACTTTGAGAACTTAGGTGGATGTTGGGATTGGGGAGCTCTTGTTATTTGATTCCCTCCCCCCACCCCCATTCTGGGAGAATCCTCTGGCTTGATTGTTTAGTTCATTAATTTGGTCGTCAGTTCATTTTAATTATTTCATTTCTTTTGGGGAAGAAAAGTAGAGTTTCTAAGAACTCTTGCTTTTTTTTTTTTTTTTTTAGTAGGAATTGATTTTTATTTTTTAGTGTTATTTTTGGTCGACATGTATTTGAATCTCTGCTATATATATATAGTGTGTGTGTGTGGCGCGCACGTGTGGTCAGTTGTGTCCGTCTCTTTGTGACCCCATGGACTCTAGCCTGCAAGGCTTCTCTGTCCTTGGAATTTTCCAGGCAAGAGTACTAGAGTGGGTTGCCATTTCCTCTGCCAGGGGATCTTCCTGACCCAGGGATTGAACCCAGTCAAGATACATATTACTTTTACATTATCTTGTTTTTGCTCCTTTAAAAATATAAGAAGTTTGTACCTATTGTGCTTGGAATTTATATCATGCTTTTGGTTTTTCCTCAGATGTTAGATTTTTCAAAGTTTTATATTACGGTCCAGACTACACCGTATTGGTCATTTAAGTATTTCCGCAGGCCAAGAGAGTCCCTGTTCTTCTGTCTTTGGTCTGTTTAGCTAATGGGTTTCTCCTTATGGTAGCTTGTCCTCTTACATGTATTTCCTGTCCCTCGGGGGATAATATTCCCCTCTTTTCACAGTTAAACTGTCCAAGTGTCGTATCTCCCACATTATAGAGAGAGCTCCATGGCTGGAGGCCTTAGCCATGCAGCTCTTCTACTGTGGTTTTATTACCTGGCTCACTGCCCAGGACACACTTCTCCCAATTCTTCTTGCTACGAAAACTTACCCTTTTTGGAGATCCCACTTTGTGCTTGTTTTGTGTATCTGGTTCTTCAAATGTGCTTGTTGTCTACCCTACCCCCCCACCAACTCCATGTCCCAATCCACTTTTTCTTCTGTGCAAATTCCTTTCTGTTCTTATCTGAAGATGTACTGCTCCTAGGTTTTTACTTTGCCAACAAAGGTCCGTCTAGTCAAGGCTATGGTTTTTCCAGCGGTCATGTGTGGATGTGAGAGTTGGACTGTGGAGAAAGCTGAGCGCCGAAGAATTGATGCTTTTGAACTGTGGTGTTGGAGAAGACTCTCCAGAGTCCCTTGGACTGCAAGGAGATCCAACCAGTTAATCCTAAAGGAGATCAGTCCTGGGATTTCTTTGGAAGGACTGATGCTAAAGCTGAAACTCCAATACTTTGGTCACCTCATGCGAAGAGTTGACTCATTGGAAAAGACCCTGATGCTGGGAGGGACTGAGGGCAGGAGGAGAAGGGGGCGACAGAGGATGAGATGGCTGGATGGCATCACCGACTCGATGGACATGAGTATGAGTGAACTCCGGGAGATGGTGATGGATAGGGAGGCCTGGCGTGCTGCGATTCATGGGATCGCAAAGAGTCGGACACGACTGAGCGACTGAACTGATAGATATTTTTTGGCTTTTTATAAATTTTAAACACATCTTTATTAATCACAATAGGAACCATTGCAATCAACATATTTTTGGCAATGAGAAATAAGTTTGTTTATTGCTGTAGCGTAAAAGTCCATGCTTTGGGAATTGGCAGACTCTTGGAAAGCATTTTCTTTTTTTTTCCTCCAAACTTGAAACTTTTTGTTTTATGTTGGAGTACAGCTGATTAACAGTGTGGTTGTAGTTTAGGTGAACAGGGAAGGGACTCAGCCATATGTGTACATGTTTCCCGTGATGTGGGTGATTCTCCCCCAATCACCCTCCTATCCAGGGATTTTTTTGGTAATTTTTTTCATATTTTAAAATTTGAAACAATGACAGATACACAGAGAAGTTGGAAGCATAGTGCAAATAACTTTTTTGTTCTTGTCAACCTGATGCCTCATCACTTCTAAATAATGGTTATTTCCTACAAATAAGGGCATTCTCCTACCTAACAACATCATAACTATCAAAATTAGGAAGTTAATACTCCATTACTAACATCTCAGTTTGACAAGTCACTCTAATGTCTTTTAGATTAAAAGTATCCAGTTTAGAATCATACATTACATTTAGTTATATTCTTTAGTCTTGTTTAATCTGGAATAATTTTAATTAATCTTTACTTTCAGGGGATTTGATACTTTAAAGGTTATAGATCTATTTTTAAAAATAAACCTTAATTTGCATTTTTCTGACATTTTAATTAGATTTTGATTAGAGTTTCATGGCAGGATTATCATGGAAGTGATTTTGGATTCTTGTATCTTATTAGGTGGCAAGCAATTTCAGTTGTCCCATTACTGATAGGAATTGGTTATGTAATTAAGATTGTAACTGCTAGACATCTATGTCAAGGTACTCCTTCTTCATTTGTAATTATTAAATATTTTGGGACTGAGTATTGAAACTATGTAAATATTTTGTTCCTCATCAGATTTTTAATTTATTTACATCTATCTATTCATGATTACCTGTTATATTCACTGATTTATACTCCATTATCATTTATTGTGATGCTCAAATTCTTGTTGATTTTGCTGGTGAGAACCCCTTCAGCTGGTTTATTTTCTTTTGACATACTTGTATTTTCCTTCTTCCTTCTTTGAGCACTTTTTTTTGTATTTAGTGCAATATACTGTTCCAGACTTACCTTCAAACCTGCTGCTTCAGTTATTTTTAGTGGAAAGTGGTACTTAGAAGCCAAAATCAGGGCACTTCTTGTACTTGCTGCTCTTAGGGTGTTGCTGCTCCTGGCCTTCTTAGTATGTAGAACTAGGGAATATTTTTATGTGCGCAGACATACACATTCATATCTATGTTTCTGTAAAAACAGACTGATTTCACAATGATACTGCCGGTTCTAGTCTAGCACCAAGAGTTCACTCCAGTGTTTTCCCTTTCCATATTTGTAACCTTTCTCTGCTAGTGAGAACTAGTTTTGTTTCTGTACTTTTTTTTGGTGAGTGAGATGAGGTAAGCATTTGATAAGGCAGACATTTTTAGCTACAAGGCCCTGTAGTTCAGTTAATTTTTGAAGTATTTATAAAGGAATAAAATTGTAAAATGTAGCACATTGTAAAATACACTGGGTGAAATATTCCTTAGTAATTCCAGGTTACTGTATGAAAGGGGGATGGAATGAATCAGTACTTTCATAGTGTAGTAGGTTACTTGTGGAGATGATATTGGGGCTTGATTTTAGTATGAATGCAGTGATTTTGGTGCAACTGTGTTTTTCCATATGAAAGTTGCATAATTCCAAAGTTTGGAATTACCTTACCTTACCTTCTTGATAATTGTGTCCTTGGAATTTCAATCTGTAGACCAGTAGACCAATTCTAGAATCCTGTGGGGTGGGGTGAGAGAAAGTTGTGTCATTTGTGTTAGGGCTAACACAGGAAACCTGTAATCTCAAAATGAATCTCCTTGCCATGGTTATCACCTAGTCTAGAATAAGTTAGTTTGACTAGCCCCATCTCTGAAGATTATGGAAGTGATTTTAGAGGTATATTGGGATATTATTTTGTGACTAGAATAGATTTATTCTTAGTCTTCTAGGAAAAGATAAGGATCCTGGCAGCAACAAATGGATTCTTTGGGTGCCCTGTTAATCTCTGGAGACTTCAAAAGATTTAGTTGATTGTCCTGGGGCTAACTGCAGAATGTTAGCGTGTGTATAGTAGATGCAGTTCAACCCATCAGAGATACCTGATAGCAACATAATGTCCTGTCTGCTCTTTCTTTTGAAAACTGTTCCTAAACTAGAAACTCTTTGAGTCTGTCTTCTTTATCTCTTTGAACTTGATTACCAAAATGAGTACCATTTCTATCCGTTCTGTCTTTTAGGTATGTGTAGAGTAAAATACTTCAGGGTAGGGCTTCCCTAGTGGCTCAGATGGTGAAGAATCTACCTGCAATGCAGGAGACCCAGGTTTGATCCCTGGGTCGGGAAGATCCCTGGAGAAGGAAATGACAGCCCATTCCAGTATTCATGCCTGGAAAGTTCCATAGAGGAGCCTGGTGGACTACAGTCCGTGAGGTCTCAAAAGAGTCGGACACAACCGAGCAATTAACACTTTTCAGGCTTGGAGGGCTGGACAAGGTATAAGCAGTGAGAGACTTTTACCTTAATTTTTTTTATTGTTGATAAAATACAGAAATTTATAGTATAGAAGGTGAAAATTCCATATACTTCCATCTCCCAGAGATTCTCAGTGTGTTGTGTTCTTCTGAAGACTTCTATATGTATTCTAACATGTAAGTGTACATATATGTGCATGTCTAAGTATCTTTAGATAAAATGGAAGATGAAATATTTCAATGTAAGAGATTATAATAGGTATGTATGTATGTTAATTAGCATTAACATTTCTAGGTTGTTTCCCATGTTGATGAAAAATTAATCAGTTGGTCTAAGAATTGGAAAATTTTATTTGCGCCAAATTTAAGGACTATAACCCAGAAAGGGCATCTCAGAAAGCTCTGAGAACTGTCCCGCCCATTAGAAATCAACACATGCTTTATATAAGCTATTTTGAGACAGCGGCTGTACATTAAATGAAGTATTATTGGCAGTTTACATAATCCAGATTTAAGCACCATCATGGTGGGTCATGTGACCCTTTATAAGATCAAGAAGGAATAGTATCCTTTGAGTTGTCCTGTTGTTGGGAGAATGATGTGTTTTTTGGCTACACTGGGTCTTCATTGCTGTGCATGCTGCTGCTAAGTCGCTTCAGTCGTGTCCGAAGCTTCAGGCTCCGCTGTCCCTGGGATTCTCCAGGCAAGAACGCTGGAGTGGGTTGCCATTTCCTTCTCCATGCTCTGCATGAGCTTTCTCTAACTGTGGCAAGTGGAGGCTGCTCTCTGGCTGCAGTGCATGGGCTTCTCACGGTGGGGGCTCGTCTGGTTGCCGGGCACAGTCTCTCGGGCTTGCAGGCTTCAGTGGTTGCAGCCCATGGGTTTAGTTGCCCCGTGGCGTGTGGAATCTTCCTGGACCAGGAATCAAACCAGTGTCCCCCTGCATTGTCAGGCCGATTCTTAACCATTGGACGTCCAGGAGAATGTTGCTGTTTATGGTTGAGCAGGTATGCCTGTTGATAGGGGAGGTTTGGTCAATGCAAAATGAGGATACACAATGCACAGAGGAGACTAAAGGGTAGAGAAAATTTTTATGTTTAAATTTTTCTTGGCATAAATACGAATTTTATTTCATATTCATGACAGTGCTGTGCGAAATATAAGTTTATTCTTATACTCTTTTTAAAAATAATTACACTTATTTTTGGCTGTGCTGGGTCTTCGTCATTGCACAGGCTTTTTTGTGGTTGAGGCAAGCAGGGGGTACTCTCTAGTTGAGGGGCATCGGATCTCAGTGTGGCAGCTTTCCTTGTTGTGGAGCATAGGCTCTGGGCGCCCAGGCTTCAGTACTTGCAGCACATGGGCTCAGTATTTGCGGCTCCTGGCCTTCAGAGTACTGGCTCAGTAGTTGGGGCACGTGGGCTTAGTTGTTCCGCAGCATGTGGGATCTTCTCAGATCCGGGATTGAACCCTTGTCTCCTGCATTGGCAGGTACATTCTTTACCCCTGAGCCCTCAGAGAAGCCCCTATTCTTGTATTCCTTGTATGTAAGTTTTTACACTGGTGTGTATGTGTATATATATATATATTTATTTATTTTTTTTCCGGTGGATAAATACCAAAAGTACATTTGCTGTATGTGTAGTTGAAATTGATTGATAGATTCTCTCTGAAGAGTTTGTATCCATTTATACTTCACCAATAGTATATGAGAGTACCTTACTATAAGCATTCTTGGACAAATTGGATATTAGCTATCCTAAAATATTTGTATAAATCTGAGACCGGCAGTGTTGTATGGCTTATGTATAATTTAGGCTTTGGAGTCAGATTGCTATTTACTGATTGTGTCTGCCAAGTTAAGTGTAAAAATTATTTTAGAAATACTATGTATTTGTATGTGTTTTGTTTTCTACATGAATTTAGTTGATTTGCTGTTTATACACTTTGGTTGTGTTGTTTGCTATATAGTAGTTTAAATTTTAATATAGTTAAGTTTGTCAGTTTTTATGCATTTTTGGGTTTAATGGTATTCTAGGAAGGATTGATGCCAGGATTATAAAAATAATAACTTGTTTTCTTACTTTGGCTTAAGAAGTGAAGTAATTATCTAGATTGATTCTCTCCACATTTCTAACCAGGTGTAACACCATTTGTTGAGTAAATCATCTTTTTACTTCTAAAAATTCTACCTTAATTAATAGTAAATTCCCAAATACACTTAATCTGTATCAAGGTTTTCTTTGTTATTTATTTATTTATTTATTAATCTTATGCTATCTTGATTCTCCCCTCCCCCATTATAGTATTCATATCTGGAAGTGTTAGTTTATTACTCTACTTTTGAAAAAATTTGCCAGGTGGACTTGAATCATTAAGTTCTAAAAAATACTTCTTGTGTGTATCTTGATTGAGAATGCTTGAATTTATAGATTAGTTTAAAAAGTAATTGATACCATTGGAATAGCATAGCTCTTTCTAAGAAAGTAAATTTTCCATTTATTTAACTTTTTATGCTCTTCAGTTGATTTTATGATTTTCTTTTTGTTACATCCAGTGGCTTTTTTTTTTTATTAGTATGTGTAATACTGTGAGGAATTATGTTGGTTTTTGTTGTTGTTGTTAAGCTTATTTCCAAAAAACTTGAGGGGAAGGTGAGAGCTGCTGTTGCTGTGAATGGGGCTATTTCTTTAATTGCATTCTTATCTGGATACTTAAATAGAAGGAGGAGATTGATTTCTCATGTTTATTATCTGCTGCATTCTACTGAAGACTTTAAAAAATCACTAGTAGATTTTTAGATGGTATGCTTGGATCTTCTAGGTATATAATTATAAATGAACCAGTAATAGCACTTAAAAAAATTGAATAATAAATTATTAAATTGTATATTCTCATGTTTCATAATTAATAACCTATCTTTTTAACTGTGAAATTCTTCCCTCGTTTTCCTTCATTGCTTGAGATCATCCTCCAAGGTTAGGATAGCAGTCTGATTAATCTTTGAAAGGGGGATTTTTATTATTGCCTAGGAGTTTCCATTTAATCATACTACACTTTCTTCCTCTAGCATTGTCTGACTGAGGGAATGGGAAAGGGAACAAGAAAACTTGCTAATCAACTCTTGAGGTTGATTTAAGTAGAAGCTGGTTTCTTCTATCACTGTTCTGCCCTTTAACTGCCTGTTGACGGTAACTTCAGTGGTATGAGAATGGCTTCTTGAATATTGTTTTTCCTTGACTGCTTTTTGATTTATTTCTGAGAAAAATGCTACTACTTATAAACATTTCCCTTGAACTCTTAGTATGTTACTGTGATGCACAGTAGTAATTATGTATATCTTTTAATGATAGTTATTTTGGTCCTTTATTTGATTATAATATTAAACTCCAGCTATGTAGTTTATACACATAGTAAATGTTTCCCAAGAGATCTTTGCCACTGCTTACTGCACCCTAGGGCAGCAGCCCCCAACCTTTTTGGCCCCAGGGACCAGTTTCCTGGAACACAATTTTTCTATAGACTGGAGGCCGGGGCAGGGTGGTTTCAGGGTGATTCAAGGCATTACATTTATCGTGCACTTCCTTCATTTCTATTACTATTAAGTTGTGCTATATGATGAAATTATTGTACAAGTCACCATAATGCAGAGTCAGTGGGATCCCTGAGGTTGTTTTACTGCAACTAGATGGTCCCATGTGGGGGTGACGGGAGACAGTGACACAAAAGTGTGTCCAGTCTTTGTCCAGTCTACTCTGTAATCTCGTTTTGGTTGCTGTCACTGCAGAAAATCCTGCTTCACAAAGATGGGATGTTGAAAATGGAAGCAGGCTTTTCTGTGCTTTTGTGGAAATCTAAGGATATTCTGCCTTGACTTTAATCTAGAGTGGATGGAGATTTGAAGTCGTCTCATACTTGTAGGACCACTGTTATTTGCAATCTCCAGCAGTTGATCTTTTCTAGCTTGGACAAAGTCAGTTCACCTGCCTCATTCACAAATAGGTTGTGGGTCCATTCTTTTCCAGTATTGGGGTCGTTTGTGGTTGAGAAGTAATGCTCAAACTATTTTGAAAGCTGACATAGGTGATACGTGACTTGGGAGAAAGAAGGCCCAGGCTGTCTCTTTCAAAATCGCTACTAATGTTTGAAACGTGAAAAATCCCAATGTCCACTCATCGCCCATAATTCCAGTTTGGCTTTAAGTGCAGCCACTTCATCTGCCAACTGGAACATCTGTTCTCCCCTGAAGTGACAGGGTCCATTGAGCAAGTTGAAAGTGTCACACAGGCAAGTTCTGCGACCCATTTTTTGTGACTGAAATGTGCTGCAGTGGTGACCGTTTTTCTAAAAGAAATCTGTGGAATGACTCTCGTAATTTAGAAACTCTGGCCTCTAGAACGCCATCTCACTTCTGTGTATAAGAGAAGATGTGTGTGCCCTGCATCCATGTCCTCAGAGCTGCATGAACAGACGTGAGTTAAGGGCATATACTTTAAGGTGGTTGACAATTTTAATCACATCTTGCAAAATGTTAAGTTCAGGTGACATTTTTTGGCTAGTCAGCATTTCTGTATGGATGACACAGTGCATAGACTCTCATTCTGAAGCTCCGTCTTTGACCTGAGTAACCGTCTAGTCATGGCAACTGCATATGCTGACACAGAATGACCTATTCAGTTTCCCTGATATCTAACCATTCAAAGACTCTGCAACTGTGATGTTGTTGGCAACAAAAGTGCATGTAACATATCCTCGTGCACATCCTCCTGAAAATACAGCTCACAGAAGCAAGTGTTGTTTCCTTGTCAACATCGGTAGACTTGTCACCCTGGATTGCTTACCACAGTGACTCATTAATTCTCTCTAACAGTTGTGCCTCAGCATCCCCTGCTGTTTCATCAGTCCATCTAGTTAACGGTGCTAGCCATAAGAGGAACGCATGCCACCTTTTCAATTGCAGCCTCTCCTAAAGAGTTCCCTTCACTAATAGTAAAAGCTTCTTTGCTTTAATAAGGCGGTTAGGCACTAAGAATGATGCTGTCAGTGTAGACACAATTGATGAAGAGGTGGACTTTGGTACTTGCTTCTGTTCATCATGTTCATGTTTCTTTATTTTGAGAAGTTCTTCATGTTCACATTTTTTATGTTTGAAAAACTCTAGAGGCTTGTCTTTTAATGCAGAGTGCTTGGTCTCCATGTGGCGAAGCAGTTTTGAAGGTTTCATGGCTTTGTTGGATAGCTGGTCACCACATATTAGTCAGAGGAGCTTGGAGAATGCGAATCACCTGTTGCAGTGAACCCACAATTAAGTAGGACTCTTGGTATTTTCTTTTTAAATCCAACTTTCTTTTTGTTGGCAGTCTTAGAGTCTTTTGCTGTCTCATCATTGGATCTTTCCTTCTTTTCAAAGAAGCTTTGTTTGTGTTTTGCTCATTTTGGCTAGAGTTAGCTTGTGGGCTGACAAAAACTGTGACTGGGATAAGTATGCAGTGCAGGAGAGAGGCATGGACAGAAATGGTAAATAATTGGCAGGCCACGTGTGCACTAAAGTAAGTGTTGGATTCTGACTTAAAGCCTGCCACCAGATGTAGCTGTATAATCGAAGTACATCAACTCACTTGCCACTATAAAGTCTGCCACCACATGCAGCTCAGTTGTGACTTGCCGTTCGTGGATAAAATTTTGATAGGAGTCTGCAAGCTATTGATTTATCATGGTCTCTGTGCAGTCAAACCTCTCTGCTGCTGATATCCATATTTGCAGTCGCTCCCCAGAGTGACTCACCTCCACCTCAGCACCTCAGATCATCAGGCATTGGATCCTCAAAAGGAGCGTGCAACATAGACCCCTTGAATGCATAGTTTAGAGTAGGATTTGTGGTCCTGTGAGAATCTAATGCTGCCACTGATCTGATAGGAGGCAGAGCTCAGGTGATAACTTGAGTGATGGGGAGCAGCCTGCTGCTCACCTCCTGCTGTGTGGCCTGATTCTGAATGGGCCACGGACCAGTACCAGTCATGCCCAGGGGTTGGGGACCCCTGCCGTTGGGTTTATTTTTGTTAGTTTCATATATCAATGACCTTGATCTAATCCTTTCTTAAAATATGTGTCTAATAGGTAATTTGGTTTACATAAAAGACGTCCCCAGAATGGTGATATTGTCCTTAGATTCAGTGGATTTTATCAATGAAAGTGGGTTAGAAACAGTCTAATCTAGGTAACCATTCTTTTATCTTTAACAGAAGAGGAAACTTTTGGTCCAGAGGGGGGGATGAAATCCTAGAGGTCATGTAGTTTATTACTGACATAATGAGATTGAAAAAATAATCTAGGGAAATCCCTGGCAGTCCAGGGGTGCTGTCACTGGTGTGGGCCCAGGTTCAGCCCCTGGTTAGGAAACTAAGATCCCACAAACCACTTGGCACCAAAAAAAAATCCAAGTTCCCTGACTCTGTGGCTTTCCCTTATATGAGAATTTTCCTAGATACGTTCTGAAATAGTCTCTGTAGAAGAGCACTATTTTTAAAAAATTTGCCAAATGTTTATTTTTGCCTTCTTTCAGTTCTCATCTTCCCTGTCCCTCCCCCAGCTTTACTGAGATGTAATTAACATGTAAGCGTTTTGATTTGATACACATATATTGCAATATGGCTACCATCTTGGAGTTAGCTAATACCTCCATCACCTCATGTAATTCCCTTTTCCTTGTTGTGTATTTAAGACCCACTCTCAGCAGTTTTCAAGTATATAGTGTTTGTCAATTATAGTCAATCACAGTGCTGTGCATTAGATTCCCCCAAACTAAATCCTTCCTTCCTACTCACTAACCCCACCCCCTCCCGGGAGACCCTGCTTTCAGTTCTTCTGGGTGTATACCCAGAAACAGAATTGTTGGAACATATAATAATTTCATTTTTAGGTTTTTGATTAACTGCCATATTTTCCACAGTTGGCTGTACTATTTTACATTTCTGCCAGTAGAGCCCAAGTGGTCTAAAAAGAGGTTTAATTTCAGTACATCCTTGTCAGCACTTACTTTCTGTTTTATTTTGTTTTTTGGATAGTAGCCATCCTAATGTGTGTGAAGATGGTATCTCATCTTTTTGATTTACATTTCCTTAATGACAGCAATATTGTACATAGCTCCAAGTGCTTATGTATGTTTTCTTCGGAGAAATGTCTTTGTCCATTTTTGAATCATGTTGTTCTGTTGTTGAACTTTAAGAGCGCTCTGTATTCTGGATGTTAATCCCTTATCCAGATACATGATTTGCAGACACTTTGTCTCATTTTGTGTGTTGCCTTTTTTTCTGTTGATAGTGGCTTGAGGCACAAACCTTTTTTAATTTTTATAAAATCCAGTTGTCTGATTTTTCCTTTATTGCCTCTGCTTTTGGTGTCATAGCCAGTAACTCATTGCCAAATCCAGTGTTGGGAAGTTTTGCCCCTTTTTTTCTTTCAAGAGTGTAGTTTGGATTTGTAACTTTTAACAAGGGTTTAGCATAAATAATATGGACTGTTTCGTATTGTTTTCTATTATTTTTGGATATTTTGATTTGCTTAACTAAATTGTTTCTTTTTAAAATCAAAGTGAAAATGCTAGTGTTCTTCTCTCTTCCCCTAGTTTATAGATACTGCTTTTCAGGCTTCTCTTTGAATTAAGCCTTTTATTTTGAAATAACTGTAAATTCACCTGCAGTTTTACAAAATAATACAGTGAGATTTTCCCCTTGAGGCAGTATCTTCAAGAATTATATTATGGTATCACAACTAGGATTTTGAAATTGATAGGATACAAAATAGATCCATTGTCACAGGAATCTCTGTTGTTGTCACCCTTTTATCATTACAATGACTTCCTCCTCCCATTCCTCTCCCTCCATTTTTGTCTTTTCAAAACTGCGTAAGTGGAATCATATATAACTTTTGGGATTGGCCGATTGCCTAATTCCCTGGAGAATTCATCAGCCTTGTTGCTTATAGCAATAACTCATTGATTTTTATTGCTGAGTGGTATTCCACAGTATGGATGCCCTGTTGTTGATCAGTTGTTCAGTCTTGTATGATTCTTTGTGACCCCGTGGACTGCAGCACGCCAGGCTTCCTTGTCCTTCACTGTCTCCCAGAGTTTGTTCAAACTCATGTTCGTTGAGTCAGTGATGCCGTCCAATCATCTCATCCTGTGTAATCCCTTTCTCCTCCTGTCCTCAGTCTTTCTCAGCATCAGTGTCTTTTTCCAGTGAGTGAGTTCTTCACATCAGGTGGCCAAAGTATTGAAGCTTCAGCATCTATCCTTCCAATGAATATTCAGGGTTGATTTCCTTCAGGATTGACTGGTTTGATCTCCTTGCGTCCTTCTCCTTCTCTGGAGAGAAGACTCTCTCTCGAGAGTCTTCTTTAGCACCACAGTTTGAAAGCAGTACCAGTTTGTAAAACCATTTCACATTGAAGGACATCTAGGTTGTTTCCAGTTTTGGGCTATTATGAATCAAGTTGCTGTGAGTATTCGTGTATGGTTTTTTCTGTGAAGGTAAATTCTCATTTTTCTGGGATAAATGTCAAAAAGTGTAATTAATGTGTTGTTTTAATTTTATAAGAAGCTGTCAGCATGTTTTCCAGAGTGGCCATACTGCTTTGCATTATTCTTACCAGCAGTGTATGAGAGATCCAGTTTTTTTCCACTTTTTTTAAAACCAGTATTTGATGGTGTTACTATTTCTTCCTTTCTTACTATTTTTGTCTTAGCCATTCTTTTTTGGTACATAATGGTATCTCGTCATATCTTACTTTTAGCCTAATAGCAAATGATGTTGAATATCTTCCATGTGATTATTCGTCATCTGTTTATTTCTTCAGTGCAGTGTCCATGATTTTTGTCCACTTTCTAATTGGGTTTGTTTTTTACCGTGGAATTTTGAGAGTTCTTTATAATTCTAGAACTGATCTTTTTTAATATGTGGTTTGTAAATATTTTTCCCCTCGTTCTGTAGCTTGTCTTGTCTTTTTTTTTTTAACCAAGTCTTTTGCAGAGCAGAAGGTTTTAGTTTCACGAGGTTGAATTTATCCCTCTTTATGGTTTGTGCTTAATATACTTTGCCTATCCTTATATTCTGAAAATTTTCTAATGTGTTTCTCTGAAAGGTTTATCATTTTACATTTAAATCTGTAATCCATTCTGACCCAGTTTTTTTTTTTTTTATAAGGTATGAGATTTAAGTCAAGGATATTTTTTTGGCCTCTGGGTGTCTAATTGCTATAGCATCATCTCTTGAAAAGGCTGTATTTTTCCTCTCTTGAATTGCTTGGGAATATATGTGTGTGACATAAGGAGAGGTGTGAAATAGAAAGTAAAAATCACATGCAGTTTCACCGCAAAGATAATTACTGCTAATATTTTTATGTGTGTGTTTCTAGTCTGTTCTTAAGCCTGTGTGTATATATGAGTATATACTTCCCATTAAAAAAAAAATTGTTCCTAACTTTGTTCTCTTTTAATTATGAGTTGTTTTCCATTTCTGCATAAAAAGACACCATTTTCATGATTGTGTAATTTTCTTTTATGGGACTCTGGTGTAGTGTATCATTGATTGGATTTTATAGTGTTTCCATCCATTATTTTCATAGCATAGTATTTAAGACATAATAGATTCTCAGCATATATTTGATAAATTAATTTAGCCCTACTCATCATACCTTAAAAAGACAAAACAAAGTTCCACGTTTTAAGTTGCTGTCTTCTGCCATGCACTAGATTATAAACTAGTATTGAGAATAGAGCGTTTATTCTTTGAATTGTATACCAGGTGAAAAGGTTCCAGTGTATCAGTTTATGGGGTACAGTTTTTGTCTGCACTGTACTGCTTCTCCTATAGCGTCTGCTCACCATGTAGGAGCAAGGATTTAAGGTAAATTTTTGGTCGATAATATAAAGTCTAGATTATATCTTCTTTTAGCTTTAGATATTAGATATAACTACACACATGAGCATCTACTTTGTGCTAAGAATAAGAACTGTTGTAAGCTCAGGAGAGGGCAAAGAACAAATATTTAAGGTCCTACTCTCCTAGTCTATAAGTAGCCCTACGTTTGATCTGGTGAACAAGTGAGCTGAGGCACATAGGCCTTCTTTTGCCTGTATGTAGGCTATTAGTTTTCTTTGTGACTTTCTAGCATTTTGTGGATCTGTTTGGGGATCTTTTCAAATGATAATTCTAAGGCAGCCTTAACATTTTTTTCTTCTAGTTTTTCACCGTATGATGTAATTATTTATTAAGATCCCTGTCTGTTTAGTTTAACCTTTCTTTTCCTTTTTCTTTTTTTACTGTTTCTTCTTTTTTTTTTCTAATTTTTTTTCTAAATTTTGTTTCTTCTTAAAAATAAGATTTGAGGTGACTTTTAATAGGATGTGAATACTAGTTAATAGAAATTAAAAAATCAGATACAAAGAAAAGAGTGAGTTATATATACCTTTTATAACTTTAAGATAATTTAGCTGTGATAGAACATCAGACTTAGCTTCCTGGGAGCCTTATCCTAAATAAAGAAATATTGGATTGGCAAAAAAAACTCTTTTGGTGTTTTGCTGCTAAGTTGCTTCAGTCGTGTCCGACTCTGTGTGACCCCATAGACAGCAGTCCACCAGGCTCCCTGTCCTTGGGATTCTCCAGGCAAGAACACTGGAGTGGGTTGCCATTTCCTTCTCCAGTGCATGAGAGTGAAAAGTGAAAGTGAAGATGCTCAGTCGTATCTGACTCTTAGCAACCCCATTGACTGCAGCCTACCAGGCTCCTCCATCCATGGGATTTTCCAGGCAAGAGTACTGGAGTGGGTTGCCATTTGGTGTTTTAAGTACAAATAAAAGATACATTGTTTATTTTAATCAAGAACTTTATTGAACAATATATTCAGCATTTTGTTCTACTACATTCTGCCATTTTTCAGGCAACTTTATAATTCCTTCTTCCTAAAACTTTTTATCATTTTGAGCAAAGAACTCTTCCAGGTGTCAAATTTTAGAGTCTTCTGGGAATTGAAATTTATTCCATTAAGAGAATTTTGTAAAGACCAAAATAAATGCATATCTGAAGGTTCAGTGTCTGGTGAATATGGTGGATGAATCAGAACTTCCCAGCCAAGGTGTAACAGTTTTGACTGGTTGTCAAATCAAAGGTCTTGCAGTATCCTGATGGACTATTATGTGTTTTCTGTTGACTAATCCTGGATGCTTTCATCACATACCGCCTTCAGTTGATCTAATTGAAAGCCGTACTTGTTGGAATTAATTGGTTTTCTAGAAGGAACTTATAAAGGACTCCCTTCCAATCCCACCATACATCATTGTCTTTGAATGAACACTGGCCTTTGGTGTGGTTGTTGGTGGTTTATTCCACTTGTCCCATCATCTTGTGCAGTCCACAGTATTGTGCCCACTTCTCATCATCCATCACAGTTTTTTTTTTTTAAATGGAGAGTTTTCATTACGTTTCACTAAAGAATCGCATGTGGAAACACAGTCAAGAAGGTTTTTTTCACTTAACTTACATGGAACCCAGCCATCAAAGTGAGTAACATAATCAAGCTGGTGCAAATGATTTTCAGTGCTTGATATGGATATTTTGAGTGTGTTGGCTATCTCCCTGCATGGTATAACATTGATTGTTCTCAGTTAATCTCTCAATTTGATCACTATTAACTTCAACTGGCCTCCTAACCATGGAGAACTGTCCAGTGAGAAATCTCCAGCAAGAAATTTGGCAAAACACTTTTGACTTGTATAGTTAGTAATGGCACCTTCTCCATACATTTCACAAGTCTTTTTTTTTTCTTGCATTTTAGTTGTGTTTTAACCTTTCTTGAAATAATAAAGCATAATATGCTGAAATGTTGCTTTTTCCTCTTCCATCTTCAATATTAAAATGGCTATACAAAAATTCACTAAGTTGATAAGTTTTTAAAAAAATGTACACTACTGCGACAGCTGTCACAATACACTCTTAACAGAGTTGTTTTGAATGAAGTTTTAGACAGCTAAGCACTATGAGAGCCATCTTATGGAAAAAAACCAAAGGCAACTCATGGCCAGCCTATCACAACCCACTACATCACAAATTATCCAGAGGATTGGAAGATTTTCCTTGCGTTGAATTCTAAATGATCTCTAAAATGTGAATTCTCTTATGTAAGAGCTATTGAGCAATGAATGTACAGTATTGTTGACAGTAACTTAATAGCACATATTCTATAGCTCTCAGACTCTTTTTTAATATATATATATTTTAATAAAAATAGGATTATAAACCAAAAAATCTTAGTAAAGATGGATCATATATGAGGGTGGGCTAATGTGCTTCAAAATTTTACGTGTGCATATGTACACAAACACATAAAGCATATACATACATATGTATTTATACATACATACATTTTTGCTACTCTTATTTGATAAGGTCAAAATATACATAGGTGCAGACAGTATTTCTTATACTCCTCTTAACCATCATTGTTCTAATTTGTAGTTTCGCTAGTTGAGTAGCAGACAATTTCAGGATTTTTCTTTCTAAAGAAAGAACGACATGTCAGAATTCTATATTCTTATTAATTTAGCTTCAGAAATCATTGAGAAAGTGGTATGTTTATTGTCAGCTTAAGAAAGTTGGTAAGCATTTATATCTGACTGGCCAGTATTCCTTCTTTACAAGGGGTACTTGCTATTATAAAGCCTGTAGTTTCCTCAGGAGGCAGATTTAGAGCTGTTATTGGCATCTAATGCAGGTGCTTTACCGAAACCACTAAAATACCAAACAATATGGTACAGGTGATTTTGACTAACGGATTTTCAAGATTCCTGAGTATGAACAATCACGTGTCTACTGTAAAAAAAAAAAATCCTTATAGTCGCAGGGAATGCCAGATTTGGGGCAGCATGATGTCTTGTTTGTTTGAGTTGTCTTTAAAAAAGAGACAGATTTTTCAGGTAGTTGAAAGAGGTGCAGGTGGCATTACTATGATGGCTTTATTGACTACACCAAAGCCTTTGACTGTGGATCACAACAAAGTGTGGAACATTCTTAAAGAGATGGGACCACCTGACCTGCTTCCTGAGAAATCTGTACGCAGGTCAAGAAGCAACAGTTAGAACTGGACGTGGAAGAATAGACTGTTTCCAAATCAGGAAAGGCGTACATCAAGGTTATATGTTGTCACCCGCTTATTTAACTTATATGTGGAGTACCTCACGCGAAATGCCGGGCTGGATGAAGCACAAGCTGGAATCAAGATTGCTGGGAGACATGGCTCATTGTTCAGTTTAGTCGCTCAGTCGTGTCCGACTCTTTGTGACCCCATGAATCGCAGCACGCCAGGCTTCCCTGTCCCTCACCATCTCCCAGAGTTCACTCAAACTCACGTCCATCAAGTCAGTGATGCCATCCAGCCATCTTATCCTCTGTCGTCCCCTTCTCCTCCTGCCCCCCATCCCTCCCAGCATCAGAGTCTTTTCCGATGAGTCAGCACTTCTCAAGAGGTGGCCAAAGTATTGGAGTTTCAGCTTCAGCATCAGTCCTTCCAATGAACACCCAGGACTGATCTCCTTTAGGATGGACTGGCTGGATCTCCTTGCAGTCCCAGGGACTCTCAAGAGTCTTCTCCAACATCACAGTTCAAAAGCATCAATTCTTCGGTGCTCAGCTTTCTTTAGAGTCCAACTCTCACATCCATACATGACCTCTGGAAAAGCCATAGCCTTAACCAGACGGAACTTTGTTGGCAAAGTAATATCTCTGCTTTTTAATGCTATCTAGGTTGGTCATAACTTTCCTTTCAAGGAGTAAGCGTCTTTTAATTTCATGGCTGCAGTCACCATCTGCAGTGATTTTGGAGCCCCCCAAAATAAAGTCTGACACTGTTTCCACTCATTATTAGAGAAATGCAAATCAAAACTACAATGAGATAACACCTCACATCAGTCAGAATGGCCCTCATCAAAAACTCTACAAATAATAAACGCTGGAAAGGGTGTGGAGAAAAGGGAACACTCTTGCACTGTTGGTGGGAATCTAAATTGATACAGCCACTATGGAAGACAGTATGGAAATTCCTTAAAAAACTAGAAATAAAACCACCATATGACCTAGCAATCCTACTCCTAGGCATATACCCTGAGGAAACCAAAATTGAAAGAGATACATGTGTCCCATTGTTCATTGCAGCACTATTTACAATAGAACATGAAGCAACCTAGATGTCCATCGACAGATGAATGGATAAAGAAGTTGTGGGAAATATACACAATGGAATATCACTCAGTCATAAAAAGGAACACATTTGAGTCAGTTGTAATGAGGTGGATGAACCTAGAACCTATTAGAGTGAAGTGAGTCAGAAAGAGAAAGATAAATACCATATTCTAACACATATATACAGAATCTAGAAAACTGGTCCTGAAGAATTTACTTACAGGGCAACAGTGGAGAAACAGATATAGAGAATAGACTTATGGGGAGAGAGGAGGAGAGGGTGAGATGTATGGAAAGAGTAACGTGGGAACTTACATTACCATATGTAAAATAGATAGCCAATGAGAATTTGCTGTATGGGTCAGAAAACTCAAACGGGTTCTGTTTCAACCTGGAGGGATGGGATGCGGAGGGAGGTGGGAGGGAAGTTCAAAAGGGAGGGGATATATGTATACCTATGGGAATTGATGGCTTTGAACTGTGGTGTTGGAGAAGACTCTTGAGAGTCCCTTGGACTGCAAGGAGATCCAACCAGTCCATCCTAAAGGAGATCAGTCCTGGGTGTTCATTGGAAGGACTGATGCTGAAGCTGAAACTCCAATACTTTGGCCAGCTCATGCGAAGAGCTGACTCATTTGAAAAGACTCTGATGCTGGGAAAGATTGAGGGCACAAGAAGGGGATGATAGAGGATGAGATGGTTGGATGGCATCACCGACTCAATGGACATGGGTTCGGGTGGACCATGAGAGTTGGTGATGGACAGGGAGGCCTGGCATGCTGTGATTCATGGGGTTGCAAAGAGTTGGACACGGCTGAGCAACTGAACTGAACTGAACTGATGGCTGATTCACTTTGAGGTTTGACAGAAAACAGTAAAATTCTGTAAAGCAATTATCCTTCAATAAAAAATAAATTGATTAAAAAAGAAAACACTATAGTTAAAAAAAAATTGCTGGGAGAAATAGCAATAACCTCAGATATGCAGATGACACCACCCTTATGGCAGAAAGCAAAGAAGAACTAAAGAGCCTGTTGATGAAAATGGAAGAGGAGAGAGCAAAAGTTGGCTTAAAACTCGACATTCAGAAAACAAATCATGGCATCCGATCCCATCATTTCATGGCAAATAGATGGGTAAACAATGGAAACCGTGACAGACTTTATTTTTTGGGGCTCCAAAATCACTGCAGATGGTGACTGCAGCCATGAAGTTAAAAGGCGCTTGCTCCTTGGAAGAAAAGCTATGACCAACCTAGACAGAATATTAAAAGGCAGAGATATTACTTTTGCAACAAAGGTCCGTCTAGTCAAGGCTATGGTTTTTCCAGTAGTTATGTATGGATGTGAGAGCTGGATGATGAAGAAAGCTGAGCGCTGAAGAATTGATACCTTTGAACTGTGGTGTTGGAGAAGACTCTTGAGAGTCCCTTGGACTGCAAAGAGATCCAACCAGTCCATCCTAAAGGAAATCAATCCTGAATATTCATTGGAAGGACTGATGCTGAAGTGGAACCTCCCAGTTCTTTGACCACCTGATATAAAAAACTGACTGATTGGAAAAGACCCTAATGCTGAGAAAGATTTGAAGGCAGGAGAAGGCGACAACAGAGGATGAGGTGGTTGGGTGGCATCACCAACTTGCTGGACATGAGTTTGGGTAACCTCCGGGAGTTGGTGACGGACAGGGAGGCCTGGCATTCTTCAGTCTGTGGGGTCACAAAGAGTCGGACATGACTGAGCGGCTGAACTGAAATGAGAGTCAGATATTCTTTAAGTGGTTGCATGTTGGAATGAGGACCACTGACAAGAGATTGTAATTGTTCTAGTTAATGTACCTCCATTCTTTTTTCCATAGTAAGTAAAACATCAGGACTAGTTGTTCTTTTTTAAGATAGACTTTTTTTTTTAAGAGCAGTTTTATGTTCACAGTCAAATTGAGCATAAGGTACAGAGATTTCCTATATACTCCATGTTCCCACACTTGCATAACCTCCCCTATTATCACCATCCCCCACCAGCGTGGTACTTTGTTATGGTTTGTGAACCTACAATGACGCATAATTATCACCCACAGTTCTTAATTTACATTTGAGTTCACTCTTCGTGTATCGTGCATTCTAGGCATTTGGTCAAATATATAATGGCATATATTCATCATTATGGTACTATGCAGAGTCGTTTCACTGCCCTAAAAATCCTCTGTGTTCTGCCTTTCCATCCTTCTCCCATGCCCAATTCTTGGAAACCTCTAATCTGTTCACTGTCTCCATAGTTTTCCCTTTTCTGGAATATCATGTGTTTGGAATCACATGTATGTGTATGGTCTTTTCAGAGTTCTTCACAGTATACCTCTAAGGTTCCTCCATGGCTTGATTGCACATTTCTTCTTAACCTCGGAATAATCCATTGTCTTTGTGTACCAGTCACCTGTTGAAGGACAGTTTGGTTGCTTTCAAGTAGTGGCAATTATGAAGAAAGCTGCTATAAGCGTCTGTGTGCAGGTTTTTTTTTTTTCTTCTTTGTGGTCATAAGATTCCAGTACCTTTGGATAAATACCAAAGAGCATGATTGCTGGACTGTATGGTAAGAGTATGTTAAGTTTCATAAGAAACTACCAAACTGTCTTCCACAATGGCTGTACTGTTTTTCATTTCCACCAGTATTGAATGAGAGTTTCACATCCTCACCAGCATTTGGTATTGTCAGTGTTCCAGATTTTGGCTATTCTAGATAGGTTTACAGTGGTTTCTCATTTTAATTTGCATTTCCCTGATGACTTATGATGTGCAGCATCTTTTCATATGCTTATTTTTCATCTGTATATCTTCTTTGGTGATGTGAGAGTGTTAGGACCTTTGGCAAGTTTTAACCGTGTTGTTTGTTTTCTCACTGTTTGATTTTCAGAGTTCTTTGTGTATTTTGGATGACAGTCCTTTATCAGGTGTATCTTTTGCAAATACAGTCCTCCCACTCACATATGCAGTGGCTTGGTTCCAGAACCCTCCCTTGCCCCAAGATACCAAATGTGAGGGTGCTCAGGTCGCTTATGTAAAATGGCACAGTATTTGCATGTAACCATGGCATATCCTCCCTGTATACTTTAAATCATCTTGGGTTACTTATAGTACCTAATACAATGTAAAAACTGTGTGAATAGTTGTAAGTACAATGTAAATGTTATGTAAGTTGTTGCCAAGCTGTGGCAAATTCAGGTTTTGCTTTTTGAAATTTTCTGGACTTTTTTTTCAAATATCCAAGGTTGGTTGAATCTCAAAGTACAGAAACTGTGACTATGAAGGATTAGCTGTGTTTTCTGCCAGTCTGTTGCTTATCATTCATTCTCTTCACATTGTCTTTTGCAGAGCAGATTTGTTATTTTAAGGAAGTCCACCTCATCAATTATTTCTTGCATGGATTGTGCCTTTGATGTTGTATCGAAAAAAATCATCACCATACCCAAGGTCATATAGGTTTTCTTCTATGTTATCTTCTAGGAGTTATAGTTTCATATTTTACATTTAGGCCTGTGGTCCATTTGGGGTTAATTTTTGTGACAGTTCTAAGGTCTGTGTTGAGGTTCACTCCTTTGCATGTGATTGATTGTCCTGGCACCATTTGTTGAGAAGACTGGTGCCTTTGTATCACCTTAAAGGCCATATTATTTAAATTGTATGAAGGCAATATTTTATGGATTTGTGGTTGCCTTTTTCTGGAAAAAGGAAGGGTCATTATGAACTGCGAGGTTATTCGACTGCCGTCTGCTGTGTCATTTCCCCCATCATCCATTTTTATAGAGAATATTTCTATTGAAATTTTAGAATAGTTTCTACCCTTAGGCCAAGGGTTTTATTGCAAAAGACTCCCAAACTCATATGCCTGTAAGTATTTTCTTAAAAATATTGAAAGTGTAATTCTTATCATGTCCGTCCTTGACAGTTTTGGACCTAAGGTGTCCTTACATTCATTGAGAATCATTGATGAAATGAAACACTGTTACACTTGGAGCTTTCAGATTTGCCTCTTATTTGTCCTGTAACCTTTGTTTATATTTAAATGTGTATATAATACCTAATTTGGAGGGATGTCAGAGTTCAGTATGTGAATGAACTTGGCACAAAGCACCTGGCAGTCCTTAGCTGTTTTAACAGTATTTTCCCACTTTCTTTTCTACAGAAAATTTTAAAGAAGTTTGTTACTTAAAACAGAATTTTCAGAACTTCCCTGGTGGTCCACTGGCTAAGACTCTGCACTCCCAATGCAGGGGGTCCCAGGTTCGATCCCTGGTGGAAACAGATCCCACATACTGCAGCTAAGACCTGGTACAGCCAAATAAACAAATATTTAAAAGACAAAACAGTATTTTCAAAAGTAATGTTTGAAAACCTAAGGCTAATTTCACACATTATATATTAGATACGCCCAAGAGGATTTAGGTATAGGTAGGACAGTACCTTCAAAAGTAAGTAAGACCTTAGGTCTCCTGCATTGGCAGGCAGATTCTTTACCATTAGTGCCACCATATTAATAATTAAAATCCTCTGTTACAAGGTGTTAAGACTGTTTGATTTTCTTTGAAAGGTTTGTGGTGGTTGTAATAATAATCAGGCTAAGTTAACACTTTAGTTTTACAGAAAAATAATGATTTCATACTGGCCTCGTGTGTTTATAGGTGTGTGTGTTTGCTGATTTCTGTCTTTTTCTGCTCTTTGCTCATGGTTCCTTCTCTAAAGCGTCTTTTCTCTTGAACTTAAGAAAGAATAAAAAGAAATTACCTTAAGAAGTTAGGGCCTTGTCTTCACTAAGTAGGTTGCATTCTAATAGAGATTGTTTGGAGAATGTCCAAAATATAATAAGTAACTAATGGTGGAATTTCAAGCACTATGGCACTTGAGTCAAGGATCCACAAATCAGGTTACGCTTTTCAACAGATTTGACGCTGTTTCTAGGGCAGTGTACACATTGCACAAAAGCATTTTATTTATAGACAGCTTTATTTAAAATAGACTTCCCTTGTGGCGCAGACAGTAAAGCATCTGCCTATAGTGCAGCGGACTTGGGTTCGATCCCTGGGTCAGGAAAATCCTCTGGAGAAGGAAATGGCACCCCACTCCAGTACTCTTGCCTAGAAAATCCCATGGACGGAGGAGCGCAGTAGGCTACAGTCCATGGGGTCGCAAAGAGTCAGACATGACTGAGCCACTTCACTTCACTTTATTTAAAACACCACTTAAAGAACCAGAGAAGTAATTAGCATAGTGAAGTATTAGGTGGAAAAGAGGAGTCAGTAGTAAGGTAAAAGTACTGAGCAAAGCTTTGACACAGTAAAGTTATAAATTGGGATTCGACTAGGGGGTTGCATAGAAGTAACTTAAGTTTTTAAAGAGAGAAGGAAGATAGGAAAATAAATTTCTGTGGAAAGAAAGATCCGTTCCAGACCCAAGGATCAAACCTAGGTCTCCTGCACTGCAGACAGATTCTTTACTGTCTGAGCCACTGGGGAAGCCCAAATAATAAATGATAAAGTTCACCTGTTTATAAAGTGTACACTCCAGTAATTTTTGGTACATTTGCAAGGTCCTGCAGCCGTCATCATCTAATTCCAAAAAATCTCATCACTGCCCCAAGCGCCATACATGTTAGCAGTCACTCCTGTTTTCCTTTGCCCCTAGACCTGGAACCACAAATCTGCTTCCTGTTTCTATTAATTTGCCTGTTTGAAACAGTTCATAAAAATGAAATTACAAAATATATGGCCTTTTGTATCTGGCTTCTTTACCATGGCATAATGTTTCCAAGGTTCATCCATGTTGTATCATGTATCAGTAGTTCATCTCTTTGTATAATAGCTGAATAATACATATTTCATTGTATGAATATAAAACATTTTGCTTGAATAGAAAACATTCATTGTTTATGTATATTAGATTATTTCTACTTTTTTGTCCACTATGAATAATGCTGTTATGAACATTAGTTACAAGGTTTTCTGAAAGCAGATGTTTTCAGTCCTCTTGATTAAATACCCAGGAATAGAATTGATGGGTTATATGGGGACTTCCCTGGTGGCTCAGAGGTTAAAGCGTCTGCCTGCAATGTGAGAGACCTGGGTTCGATCCCTGAGTCGGGAAGATCCTCTGGAGAAAGAAATGGCACCCCACTCCAGTATTCTTGCCTGGAGAATCCCATGGGTGGAGGAGCTGGGTGGGCTACAGTCCACGGGGTTGCAAAGAGTTGGACACTACTGAGCGACTTCACTTTCAGTTTCACTGGAGGCCTAGATTGGCCTCTGAATGAGGGGGTGGGGATGGTAACTATGTTTAACTTTTTGGAAGAATTGCCAAATTGTTTTTCAGACATGACTGCAGTAATTTACATTTACATCAGTGATGTATGAGGGTTTTAATTTCTCCACATCAGTCCTGATACCTGGCTTTATTAAGCTATCTCTAGTTGGTGTAAAATTTTAATCTCTTTGTGGTTTTAATTTCTGTTTCCCTAACAACTAATGATGTGGATCATCTTTCCACGTGCATATTGGCCATTAACATATCTTTGGAGACATGCTTCTTCAAATCCTTTGCCCATTGTTACGTTTTGTTATTTGTATTTTTAGTGAAAGTGAACAACAGTGATTTCTGTGCTGTGGGAGGCCAGCTGGACCAGAAAGCAAGCAAGAGCTACTAGCAGTTTGGGAAAGTTAACACCCATAGAAGCAGTGCTTAACCAGTAGGAAACAGGAGCAGATGTATAACAGCTTGCCTCTCATCTTAGGGACAGACAATTTTGAGACCCCTATGTGCTTCTCAGAGAATTTAAGTAGAATGAACCCCAGTTGTCCTCAGGTTAGGGATGACTTCAATAATATACTGTTTCTTATATTGGCTCTTCCTCCCTATCACATACTCTAACTGCTGTGTAGGTCATTTCTTAGATGGACTATCTGCATTCAAATCCTTATCTTAGCCTTTGTTTTTGAGAGAACCCAAACTAAGACAGGTATCATTAGAGTGCTTAGTATTGAAAGACTTGGTAATATTTCAACATTTGAAACTGGATCATCAACAAGAGTATGAGTATAGATAGAGAAGAGGGCTAGTATCTGCATTCTCCATCACTATAATGTGTTGAGGTTGATATAAAGCAGAGTAATTATTGAAGGATACTGTGGTGTGGCCAGTGGTGTAGGAACAAAATCAGGAGGATGTCATATCTTGGAAGCTAAGTGAAGAAAATACCTGAAGTAGTGGGAAGTAACGCTACTATTAAGTCAAGTGAGAGATGAGCTTAGAGTTGTCTGTTGGATTTGGCAATAGGTAGACCATTAATGTTTATTGCACACACACAAAAAACAATAAACACATCTACAGAAAAACATCTATTTCTGCTTTATTGACTATGCCAAAGCCTTTGACTGTGTGGATCACAATAAACTGTGGAAAATTCTGAAACAGAACAGATCAGAACAGACCACCTGACCTGCCTCTTGAGAAACCTGTATGCAGGTCAGGAAGCAACAGTTAGAACTGGACATGGAACAACAGACTGATTCCAGATAGGAAAAGGAGTATGTCAAGGCTGTATATTGTCACCCTGCTTATTTAACTTACATGCAGAGTACATCATGAGAAATGCTGGGCTGGAGGAAGCACAAGCTGGAATCAAGATTGCCAGGAGAAATATCAGTAACTTCACATATGCAGATGACACCACCCTTATGGCAGAAAGTGAAGAAGAACTAAAGAGCCTCTTGATAAAAGTGAAAGAGGAGAGTGCAAAAGTTGGCTTAAAGCTCAACATTCAGAAAATGAAGATCATGGCATCTGGTCCCATCACTTCATGGCAAATAGATGGGGAAACAGTGTCAGACTTTATTTTGGGGGGCTCCAAAATCACTGCAGATGGTGACTGCAGCCATGAAATTAAAAGACGCTTACACCTTGGAAGGAAAGTTATGACCAACCTAGACAGCATATTAAAAAGCAGAGACATTACTTTGTCAACAAAGGTCCGTCTAGTCAAGGCTGTGGTTTTTCCAGTGGCCATGTATGGATGTGAGAGTTCGACTATAAAGAAAGCTTAGCGCTGAAGAATTGATGCTTTTGAACTGTGGTGTTGGAGAAGACTCTTGAGAGTCCCTTGGACTGCAAGGAGATCCAACCAGTCCATCCTAAAGGAGATCAGTCCTGGGTGTTCATTGGAAGGACTGATGCTGAAGCTGAAACTCCAATACTTTGGCCATCTCATGCGAAGAGTTGACTCATTTGAAAAGACCCTGATGCTGGGAAAGATTGAGGGCAGGAGGAGAAGGGGATGACAGAGGATGAGATGGTTGGATGGCATCACCGATTCAATGGACATGAGTTTGGATGAACTCCGGGAGATGGTAATGGACAGGGAGGCCTGGCGTGCTACAGTTCATGGGTTTGCAAACAGTTGTACATGACTGAGCAACTGAATTGAACTGAGGCCATTAATGACCTAGGAAGAAGTTTCCATTGAAGTGATGGGGTACAAAAGTGTGATTCGAGTGAGTTTGAGAAAAGTTGATGAAATAGTTGGTTAGAGTGTATATAGACAACTTGTTTGGAATTCTGTTGTAAAGGAGAGCTGAGAAATGGGTTGATAACTGGAGAGAGATCTTCAGAAGACATCCTTTTAAGATGAGAGGGAAAATACACCTACTGAGTGTCTCATATTGCTGTGTGTGGTCAAAATCAGTTGATTCTTAGGATATGTCAGAGAATTAACATTCTCTTTGGTTTATTTGACCATCTTGTTCTGTACCCATCAAGGCTTACAAATCATGTGTAATGAGTTTGCAAAGGAAAAGGAATTGTTGTAAGTCATTAGCAGAATCTAAGAAGATTGGGATTTACTCTGGCATAGAGATGAATACCAGGAAGTAAAGAGAAATAAGGGAATACATACAAGGAAGTTAGTCCTGCCACTATTCCTGTTTGGGAATAGTTTAGAATCTGGTCAAGGCTATATGAGAAAGTATTTCTAGGTTTGAAATAATGCCAAGATTTAATTTATCACATTAAGAGCAACATCATTGTGAATATGTTTGTGGTGCATATTTCTACAGTGTCTGTGCACAGCTTTTATTGATCTGTTGTTGAAAGAACCAATTGTGTGTTATAAAAAGCTGAAATTTACTCACAGACCTTCAGTATTCCTTTTTTTGGGCACAATTTTCACCTTCTCTAAGTTTGGTTCTGAGCCATACTAAAACCTCCCTCTACTTCCTCCCTCTGATTTTAGAATGATCTGATGTTAGGTTTTCAGAGTTAAATAAATCAATTCTGTCTGGGATGTTTGCATTTGTAGTCTTATTTCTAATTTTGGAATGAAGACCTTTCTGTAAGAATAATTAGGCCCTCTTTTTGTTTCGTAAATTTTAATTCCTTCTAATCTGAGATAGAGGAGAATTTTGAAGATTTTTCTTCTACCTTTACCAAATTTGTTTCACAACAGGGTGAAACAGACTGAATCTCTTCCATGGGAGTGTCTTACCTATAAGCAGAACTGTTTTATCTACACTGGCCATCTCCTTTTCTGCTTCTAGTAGCGTGTTGTTCAGTCTGTCATGCGAGTTAGCGTATACTGCTACTACTAAGTCACTTCAGTCGTGTCCAACTCTTAGCGACCCCATGGACTGCAGCCTGCCAGGCTCCTCCATCCATGGGATTTTCCAGGCAAAAGTACTGGAGTGGGGTGCCATTGCCTTCTCCGAATATAGGAGCACACAAAAACTTTCTGGTCCCCTGGTAAGAATAAGAAAAACCTGTAAAGAGTAAAAATTGCATTAAAAAAAATTAGAGGTAGCAAAAAATCAGTGGAATCAAGGAAGCCTTGGTGAACTGATTTCCAGAGATACGTGAACTTCTCATCGGTGCGTCAAGAGTGTGGCAGTTTCCAGCCTGGTTTCAGTATAGGATGAAGCACGACATGCTGTAAATGGAAAGACTGAAGGGCTGAGATAAGTCATCCAATCTTCAAGAGACACTGGGCTTTTGGGAAAGGGTAGGTATCTGACAAAGCCCCAAAGCAAAATTAAATCATTAAGCCTGATAATTTTATCTGCCTTGAATTTTGCCATAAAGAGTATAGGAGGGGTTGAAAAACCTAAAGAAATGTATAGATCTGCAAATTCTAATGGTTCTTGAATTATGGGACACTGCTGGAGTTGAATCTAAAGGTAAATCAAACCCAAAATATGTAGAACTATAGCCCAATTTCTTCCTATCTCAGACTTTGACAAGATCACAAAGACATGACTGTGGTTGAGAATGAGAAGTCGGGAATTGAATTGATGACAGAAAAATTCACTCTGATTGAAGGCAGAAGGGGACGATAGAGGATGAGATGGTTGGATGGCATCACCGACTCAATGGACATGATTTTGAGTAAGCTCCGGGAGTTGGTGATGGACAGGGAAGCCTGGTGTGCTGCAGTCCATGGGGTTGCAAAGAATCAGACACGACTGAGCGACTGAAGCTGCAGTCTGAAAGCTGCAGAACTGAAAGCTGCAGCCAGTTTCAGCTCAAATTGCATCTGCTAGAAATCTGAATTATCCGTGACTCATTCTAACTAGGGGTTTCCCATGTAGCTCAATGGTAAAGAATCTGCCTGCCAATACAGGAGACGCAAGAATAGGAAATGGCAACGCACTCTAGCATTCTTGCCTGGAAAATTCCATGGGCAGAGGAGCGTGGCGGGCTGCAGTCCATGGGGTTGCAAAGAGTCTGACATGACTGAGCGACTGATTGAGCATGCATGCATGCGTCCTAACTGAGAGAAGAGCATAGGTTCTCTGAGAAATAAATAAAACTTGACAGAACAGTTTTACATTCATTTCTCAACCATCATTTTATAAAAAGGATCTAGAATACTATGAAAAACTATGAGACATAAAAAGAAATAGGAAAATATGATTATATAATTAAGAGAAAACAGTTAACAGACTTCTTAGATGACCCAGAGTTAGGAGTCAATGAGTTAGGAGACAGTGATTTTAAAGCAGGATAACATGTGAGGGATTGAGTATTTCAGGAGAGTGATGGGGACTTTGAAAAAATAGCAAATGCAAAGTCTAGAACTAAAAAATGCAGTATCTTTAAAAACACTGCTCAAATGGACTTGATAGCAAATCTGTTATAGGAAGTAGACTGTAAGAAATGGTGAATGTGTGAATAAATACGGAAGTCTGTTTTCTGGTCTTCAAATTTATATAAATGACAGTGAGTGAGTGTGTGTGTGTGTGTGTGTGCATGTGTGCACACTCAGGTATTTCCAACTCTTTGAGACCCCATGGACTGTAGCCTGACAGACTCATCTGACATGAAATTTTCCAGGCAGCAATACAGGAGTTGGTTGCCATTTCCTACTCTATGTCTCCTGTGTTGGCAGGCACATTCTTTACCTCTGCACCACCTGGGAAGCCCTGGGATTTATAATATATAGAAGTAAAATTTATGACCATAGCATGAAATATGAGAGTATAAACAAATAAATTATACTCTTTTTCATTTGTTATATATAAAATTACATACATAATTAGAATAGTATAATATTATTTGAAGGTGGGCTATGATGAATTAAGAATATGTGCTGTACATTTGTAGAGCAGCCAAAATACATGTGTTGTGTGTGTATGACTTAAAAGTACACACACACACACAAAAAGTACACACAGTGAGATTATATAGGAAAATAACTATATTTGGAGGCAGGAAAACAGGAACAAAGAACAAGTTAAAAATAAATAGTAATGCAATAAACTTAAGTTATACAAGTAATTATATTAAATACAAATGGTCTAAGCCAAGCATCAAAACATAGAAATTGTCAGGTTGGATAAAATAGCAAGAACCAACTATATGCTTTGTACAAATGGGCAATTTAAAGACAAATTTGGTTAAAGCAATAGTGGGAAAAGGTATGCTAACACTTGTCAAAAGAAAGTTGTTATAGCAAAATATACTTCAAAACAGGGACTATTAGTGGAGTAAAAGGACATTTTATAATGATAAAAGGATCCATTTATCAAGAAGATATAAGAACCCTAAATGTATATTTACAAGATATTCAGAATACAAGAAATAAAATTTGATAGAAATAAAAGGAGAAGTAGACATTTATACTTGGAGATTTCAGTACGTTTCAGTAATTAGTAGAAAAAGAATGCCATAAATTAGGAAGGGTATGGAAGATTTGAACACCACTGTCAATCAGTTTCACCTGACTTTCTTTGAACACTAAGCCCAAGAGATGCAGAATGTGACATTTAAATATACATGAAAAACCAAGGTAGATCTCATGTGAGGGTATCAAAACTTTAACATACTGTGGAAGACTTGAAATTATAATATTTTCTTTGACTACAGTGAAATTAAGTTAGAAATCAGTAACAAATGAGAGTTCAGTTCAGTCGCTCAGCTGTGTCTGACTCTTTGTGACCCCCATCGATTGCAGTATGCCAGGCCTCCCTGTCCATCACCTGGAGGTTACTCAAACTCATGTCTATTGAGTCGGTGATGCCATCCAACCATGTCATCCTCTGTCGTCCCCTTCTCACGGCTTCAGTCTTTCTTTCAGGGTCTTTTCCAAGGAGTCAGTTCTTTGCATCAGGTAGCCAAAGTATTGGCGTTTTCAGCTTCACCATCAGTCCTTCCAAAGAATATTCAGGACTGATTTCCTTTAGGATTGACTGGTTTGATCTCCTTGCTGTCCAAGGGACTCTCAGGAGTCTTCTCCAACAGCACAGTTCAAAAGCATCAATTCTTTGGCGCTCAGCTTTCTTTTTCTTTATAGTCCAGCTCTCACATCCATATATGACTACTGGAAAAACCGTAGCTTTGACTTGACGGACCTTTTTTGGCAAAGCAGTATCTCTGCTTTTTAATAGTTTGTCTAGGTTGGTCATAGCTTTTCTTCCAAGGAGCAAGAGTCTCTTAATTTCATGGCTGGAGTCACCATCTGTGGTGATTTGGGAGCCCCCCAGAATTGTCTCTCATTTTTTCCATAGTTTCCCCATCCATTTGCAGTAAAGTGATGGAATTAGGAGATCCCTGAATGGTGGTGTTTTTTGATGTTTTTAGCCATGCCATGAAGCTTGCGGGATCTTAGTTTCCCGGCCAAGGGTTGAACCCCAGGCACTTGGCATTGGAAGCTCAGAGTCCTAACCATTGAATTGTCAGAGAATTCCCAATCTGAATGTTTTAAAATTAAGGTGATTCTGAATAACTCATGGTTAAAGAATAAATCAAATGGAAAATGAACATTTTAAACAAATGGAAAGACAACATATCAAAATTTATGAAGTGAACTTCAGAATTTATAGCTTTAAATCTTGAAGAAGAAAATATTAGAATCAATTACTTAATAAGTTTTAGCCTAGAGAAAAAGACAAATTCAAAACGAATAAAAAGGCAGAAAATATAGAGAAAACGGAAATGAGTAAAATGTAAAATGTCCCATGTAAATGAACAAATTGTAAAATTTTCTCATTGGAAAAAAATCAGTATAATTGGTGAACTTAATGTTTAGAGCAATTTAAGTAACTCTTGAACTTGTGAATCAGCATTTGGTCTTTTATCCCTGGCTTCTTTATGGGATCATGTCCTCAGAGCTGCATTCAAAGAAGGTAAAAGCAGTAGTAGTAAATCTTGAGGCAGAGGCACTGTTGTTTGCTTAACTTCTGCCACATTGAGTTGGTATAAGCAAGTCATTGTTGTTGTTTAGTCACCAAGTCATTTCTAACTCTCTTGTGACCCCATGGGGCTGTAGCCTGCCAGGCTCCTCTGTCCATGGGATTTCCCAGGCAGGAATACTGGAATGGGTTGCCATTTCCTCCTCCAGTCAGCCCAATTTCAAGGAGTGGGGAAGTAGACTCTGGATCTCTTAATCTTGGTGGTGAAAGACATTGTGGCCATGTTTCTTAATTCATAGTGGTTAAATCTCAGGTCAAGGGGCTGGGATTTTACCCTCTTTACAAGCTACTGTGTTAACTTGCCAGAAAACACAAACCAGAGACAAAGGAAGGGTTTATTACTCCCTGGAAAGCAAGCAGCCACCAGGGCAGTACTTGTGTTGGTTACTTGAGGCTGAATCTTCATAGGGCTTCACGGTGAGGGTCGGATGGGACCTGCACCGGTAGTAGTGTGCACTGTAGAAGGGGAACCCTGAATTAGGAAACCTGACCACACGTAGGACCACTCATGACCTGTCCTCTCCTCAGAAGAGTGAGAGATAGAAACCTTATCTTTACTCTGGAATTTTAAACAAATCTTCTCTGGTGGCAGAGGATGAAATGATTAGATAGCATCACCAACTCAATAGACATGAATTTGGGCAAACTCCAGGAGATAGTGAATGACAGGGAAGGTGTGCTGGCGTGCTGCAGTCCATGGGGTCACAAAGGGTTGGACATGATTTAACAACTAAACAATGAACAACGATCTCTGGAGAGAAGACACTGAACTGTCTCAGTGTTGCTGAGTGTTATTATCTGGAATGTATCCTTACATAAACATCTTAAATTGGCTGTAAATGACATTGCTCAGAGAACCCAGAAATGTGAGATGCTCATGGAGAATTATTTTCTTATATAGTGTATCTTCTTGCACAATAATATGCATTCTTCCCATATACAAAATCTTTTCACTCTTCTCACTAGGGTGTCATGTCAGACTTAAGTCCAATATCTTTCTTATCTAGCTGAGGTCTAAGTACAGATAAGGCTCTGCTATGCCATTTTGTAATTCAGTTCAGTTCAGTTCAGTTGCTCAGCCGTGTCCGACCCTTTGCAACCCCATGAATTGCAGCACGCCAGGCTTCCCTGTCCATCACCAGCTCCCGGAGTTCACTCAGACTCAACGTCCATCGAGTCGGTGATGCCATCCAGCTATCTCATCCTCTGTCGTCCCCTTCTCCTCCTGCCCCCAATCCCTCCCAGCATCAGAGTCTTTTCCAGTGAGTCAACTCTTCGCATGAGGTGGTCAAAGTACTGGAGTTTCAGCTTTAGCATCATTCCTTCCAAAGAAATCCCGGGGCTGATCTCTTGTCAGAATGGACTGGTTGGATCTCCTTGCAGTCCAAGGGACTCTCAAGAGTCTTCTCCAACACCACAGTTCAAAAGCATCAATTCTTTGGCACTCAGCTTTCTTCACAGTCCAACTCTCACTTCCATTCATGACCACTGGAAAAGCCATAGCCTTGACTAGACGGACCTTAGTCGGCAAAGTAATGTCTCTGCTTTTGAATATGCTCTCTAGGTTGGTCATAACCTTTCTTCCAAGGAGCAAGCGTCTTTTAATTTCATGGCTGCAGTCACCATCTGCAGTGATTTTGGAGCCCCCCCAAAATATAGTCTGACACTGTTTCCACTGTTTCCCCATCTATTTCCCATGAAGTGATAGGACCAGATGCCATGATCTTTGTTTTCTGAATGTTGAGCTTTAAGCCAACTTTTTCACTCTCCTCTTTCACTTTCATCAAGAGACTTTAGTTCCTCTTCACTTTTTGCCATAAGGGTGGTGTAATCTGCATATCTGAGGTTATTGATATTTCTCCCGGCAATCGATTCCAGCTTGTGTTTCTTCCAGTCCGGCATTTCTCATGATGTACTCTGCATATAAGTTAAATAAGCAGGGTGACAATATACAGCCTTGACGCACTTCTTTTCCTATTTGGAACCAGTCTGTTTTTCCATGTCCAGTTCTAACTGTTGCTTCCTGACCTGCATACAGGTTTCTCAAGAGGCAGGTCAGGTGGTCTGGTATTTCCATCTCTTTCAGAATTTTCCACAGTTTATTGTGATCTACACAGTCAAAGGCTTTGGCATAGTCAATAAAGCAGAAATAGATGTTTTTCTGGAACTCTCTTGCTTTTTCCATGATCCAGCAGATGTTTGCAATTTGATCTCTGGTTCCTCTGCCTTTTCTAAAACCAGCTTGAACATCAGGAAGTTCATGGTTCACGTATTGCTGAAACCTGGCTTGGAGAATTTTGAGCATTACTAGCGTGTGAGATGAGTGCAATTGTGCAGTAGTTTGAGCATTCTTTGGCATTGCCTTTCTTTGGGATTGGAATGAATACTGACCTTTTCCAGTCCTGAGAAATGCAAAACAAAAATACAATGAGATACTGATCTGCACCTACTACATAGGTTAAGATTAAGAAAGACTGAGAATATCAAGTTTTGGTGAGGATTTAATTAGAACTCTGGGAGTGGTAAGTGATAAAACTACTTTGTAAAATGATTTGTTTATTGTTTAAGAATAAAATTAAACATGCTTATAGACTCCAGTTCAGTCACTCAGTTGTGTCCCACTCTTTATGACCCCATGGACTGTAGCATGCCAGGCCTCCCTGTCCATTACCAACTCCTGGATCTTGCTCAAACTCATGTCCATTGAGTCGGTGATGCCATCCAACCATCTCATCCTGTCATCCTCTTCTCCTCCTGCCTTCAGTCTTTGCCAGCATCAGGGTCTCTTCCAGAGTTAGTTCTTTGCATCAGATGGCCAAAGTATTAGAACTTCAGCTTCAGCGTCAGTCCTTCCAATGAATATTCAGCGTTGATTTCCTTTAGGATTGACTGGTTTGATCTCCTTGCAGTCCAAGGGATTCTCAAGAGTCTTCTCCAACACCTCCATTCAAAAGCATCAATTCTTTGGCACTCAGCTTTCTTTATGAACTGTGATCTAGCAGTTTCACTACCCTTTATTTATCTGCAAGAACTGAAGCTTACATTCTCATAATACTTGTACACAAATGTCATAGCACTCTTATCTAGGACAGGTTGTCTTGATGAGGGTATTGACTGGAAAGTGGCACATGGGAATTTTCTTGGGTGAAGGAAAGATTTTATATCTTGATTGCTGTTGGTTATATGGATGTATGCATTTGCCAAACTATAATCCAAAGGTCTATTTTATTATGTAAATTATGTAAAAACATAAAAGTGGAAATTTCTGCAAATGTGGGAACGCCTTATAACTTCAATATATATGTCAACTGCTTTGTTCCACGTTAAGATTTTTTTACCATATATATGCTAACCATTGTTTGATATAAAAGTTTGTTTGGGTAATGTTGCTGGCAAGACGAAACTTTCTACTCAGCATTCAGAAAACTAAGATTATGGCATCTGGTCCCATCACTTCCTGGGAAATAGATGGGAAAACAGTGGAAACGGTGTCAGACTTTATTTTTGGGGGGCTCCAAAATCACTGTAGATGGTGTTTGCAGCCATGAAATTAAAAGACGCTTACTCCTTGGAAAGAAAGTTATGACCAACCTAGATAGCATGTTAAAAAGCAAAGACATTAGTTTGCGAACAAAGGTCCGTCTAGTCAAGGCTATGGTTTTTCCAGTGGTCATGTATGAATGTGAGAGTTGGACTGTGAAGAAAGCTGAGTGCCAAAGAATTGATGCTTTTGAACTGTGGTGTTGGAGAAGACTCTTGAGAGTCCCTTGGACTGCAAGGAGCTCCAACCAGTCCATCCTAAAGGAGATCAGTCCTGGGTGTTCATTGGAAGGACTGATGCTGAAGCTGAAACTCCAATATTTTGGCCACCTCATGCGAAGAATTGACTCCTTCCCTGATGCTGGGAGGGATTGGGGGCAGGAGGAGAAGGGGATGACAGAGGATGAGATAGCTGGATGGCATCACCTACTCAATGGACATGAGCTTGAGTACACTCCAGGAGTTGGTGATGGACAAGGAGGCCTGGTGTGCTGCGATTCATGGGATGCAAAAAGTCAGACATGACTGAGTGAACTGAACTGAACTGAGCAGGGGTCAGACAGCAATGCTGACCTTGAGAGTGTGACGTGTATCTATTTTAGTAGCCTTCTTTCCTTATCTCTTGCTGTATGTGTTGTAAGACATAGTGCATTTTATACATACAGTTGTTTTCATCCTTCAGGATCAAGTGCCCTTTACAGTATTTTTTTTTCATTATATAAGTTTCTTACCTTTTTATTCTTATTCTTTTACATATAACTATTTTTGTTGTTTACTAGCATGTACTTACAGGTAATGGGTTAATAATGTCCATAAAGTTCCTCAGAACTAAGCACAGATTGTATCAAATACAGATTAGCAAGTATGAGAGCCATGATTAAACTAAAATCTTTCAGAACAACTAAATACCATCTAATAGCTATGGGCATGCCTGAGGAGCCTTTGTTGTGCATTTTAACTCGTGAGCTTTTATTTAAAAAGATCATTCCAACATAAGATTTCTCTTAAATCTAGCCAAGTATAACTTGTGTTCTCTTCAGATCCATAGGGAAGTATACATACTATATTTTTAAAAACTTTTATAGTGATTTCACTTTTCAGTTTCAAATATTTCCCAAATGAGAGTTTATCAGAAAAGAATGGGAAGGGGAAAAGATGGTAATTTGAGTATAGATGACTGTGGATTATTGTTGAAACTGTTAGGAAAAAAAAATCATATCAGCATTTTCTTAATGATAAAGAATCTTGAGTTATTGCTAATCTTCTAAATCAGTATCTGTAAGGGAGAAGCTACAGTAATCTGTAGTTTTGAAAAATAACCCTAAGCTGTACCGTGGCACCCAAGGTTTCTTTTGGGTCCATGAGCAGCTTTTTTCTTTTAACTGGCTGGAAACTTTGTTGGGGTGGTCTATGAATGGTTTTCCAAATCTGTTTATAAAAATCTATCTTTCTCTTACTAGATTATTCCCTGCACATCCACTACTGTGAGTCTTGACTCACCATCAGTCTCACTCCTCCTGTATTTTTCCAGTGTCCTTTATAGCTGAACTTCCTGGGTTGTCTATATTTGCTATGATGTTATCCTTCTATTTCTTGAATCCCCTACAAACAGCATTTTGTCTCTGTTACTCCTCAGTAAGATAATCAGTGACCTTTACCTTATTAAACAGTGGCAATTAAGGTTCTTATTAAACATAGTTGATAACTTCCTCCTTGAAATAATTTTTTCCATTTAGCTTTTAGAATATCATACTTTGGGCAAATGAGGGGTGCTTTCTCTTGACTCACTGCCTCTCTTCAGTGTCCTTTGCTGGTTCTCTTCTCTTCTGTATGACCTGTATTTTTATAGTATCTCAGGGCTCAACCACTGAATTTGTTTTCTCCTTTCATTCCTTTCTTTTTGAACCTGTACTCTTCTCTCCACATTGATGCCCTTGATTCTTTCATGTAATTTCATCACTTTATTTATTTTTAAATGTTTATTTATTTATTTGGCTGTGTCAGGTCTTAGTTGGCGGCACTTAGGATCTGTGGGCTCCAGAGCATGTGGGCTTAGTTGCTCAGTGGCATGTGGGATCTTAGTTCCCTGACCAGGGATTGAATCTGTGTCCCCTGCATTAAAAGGCAGATTCTTAACCATTGGACCACCAAGGAAATCCCTAATTTCATTACTTTAAATATCTCTAAACAGATAACTTCCAAACTTACAGTCTCAGTTTGGATTTCTTTCCACTCTGAATACTCATGCAACTGTCTACATAGGATCCCACTAGGACAGCTTTCAGGTATTTCAAACTGAAGGCTCTACATACAAACTTTTCTTCTCTCTAACCTCCTTCTGTAGCCATATTCCATCAGTTCATTGTCAGTTCCATTTTTTCAGACTACCATGTATGTGGGAGTATGTTGAGTGACAAAGTAGACTTCTAAGTATGTGTCATTGAGCTTAACTGTGTCATCTGTCACCTGTCCACCCTTCTTGGAAAGCTAAAAGTGGATATTTAGCTAGGTCTATTACCACCTTGAATAAAAGAAACTTCTGAAAAGAGAGACAAGACTGATAAGCAGCTAACAGTGTTTGCCACAAAGAACCATCAAAAACTACTAAATTTTAAATATAATTGGTGATTAGAGTTTATTTGCTTGGGAAAACTTTTATTATTTCTCAATAAGCTCAAATAAATGGGATTTTAATGGTAGATAGAGTGGTATCTGTTACTTAATATAGGTGAGGGCTCTCAATAGTCTACAAATGTGGTATGAACCATAAATCCAGTGACTATTGAGAAATTAGTGATTTTGTGTGTGTGAGTTTATGTGACTGAATTATAGAGGATTTTAATTTAGATTTTGAGATAAATAAGAAATTGGAAGAGATGGTCCTTAAAGTCATAAAGATTATTTTTATTGTTAATTTTGTTTCTTTTTTTGTTTTTCATAGAATGTTGGCTCAATTAAGAAACATCAGGGAGATAAATTCAACCCAGTGGTAAGTAGTTTTAATTTCTTTTGTTAGAAAGTGTTTCCATTATTATTATGCCTTTTATTTGGTTGGCACCTCTTCCTCCACTGTTTTTGTATCTGCCGTTTTAATCCTGATTTATAAAGTGGCTCTTAAATCACAACACTAAAATTTTAATGAACAGTCCCTGTGTGGATCACTTCCTGTTCAGATCAGGTCAGTCTTTCTCCCTGCGCTTTACTTCCTTGCAGTATTGTGTAAGGGAGGATCTCTTTGGATTTCGTTACTCATTTCTCTCTCATGTGGTGCTTTCCTTCTCTGACCTCATTAAGGTCCTCCTCCTTTCTTATCAATCAGCAGATTTAGTCTGCTAAATTAGCATCCATTTTTGTATTTGTTCAAGGACCACTGAATTTATTCAGAGGTCTCAATTGTTCTTTTCACTGCCTCTGTCCACAGGAAGTTCTGTTTTGTTTTAATTCTGAAAGTTTTCATTTTAGATATAAACTCTTTGCAGTTTCCTAGAGCTAAGTATCTAATTTTTTTTTCTGAATTCACATTCTTTTCTGAGAAGTTCTGCAGTATGATTAGGACTACAGAAACGTCTTAGAGGTCATCTTACTTCCATTAGCAATTATTCTGCCCTGCAAATTGCCTTCTACCTCAAGTGCCGGCACATATGATTGAAATAATATACTAAAATAAACATACTCTTCTTTTTTTCTGACCACTCTGTATAGCACATGAGATCTTAATTTCCAGACCAGGGATTGAACCCAGGCTTTCTTTATTAGGAGTGTGGAGTCTTAAGCACTGGACCACCAGGGAAATCCCCGCACCCTTAAATCATTGTATTTGGTAATAGCATGTCATGTCCATTATTCTCAGCTGGGAGTTATGCTTTTTAAGGCCATATTTTGTAAATTATTGAATACTATCATATATAAATATAAGCATATTGTAGTTATAATATGAACCAGAGTAATAGTTTGAAGTATTATATTAGTGCTGTCTCTGTAGTAATAGAAAAATGTTCCTTATCTTTTCTTACTCAGTTTGGTATCCATTAGCCACCTGTGAGTACTGAGTGTTTACAATATAGTCAGTGAGACTGAGAAACTAGATTTAAAATTTCATTGGATTTAATTTGAATTTTCAGGTTAAAATGCCACTCCGTCTACCATATTGGAAAAAGCATGTAGTTTTTCCCCAGTTTTCTTAAGTGTCCCCCTTAGTCATTATCAGTTGAAAAAGAAAGTGTATATTCATTTTTAGAATCTTTTTTTCATTATCTCATTAAACATACAAGTATAAGCTAAATTCCCGTTTAGTGATTAAATATCAATAAAATGCTTATTTTGAGTAAAATACACCTTCATATAAACATAGGTTAAGCATATTCAGTAAACTTTATTGACAGTAATTTTTTTTTATTGAGTATAGTTTATATATAATGTTACATTAGTTTCAAGTATATGACATAATGATTAGTATTTGTATATGTTGGAAAATGATCTTTACAATATGTCTAGCAACCATCTATCACCATACATAGAAGCAATTTGTGTGTGTGTATGTGTGTGTGTGTGTGTGTGTGTGACAAGAGCTTTCAATCTACTATCTTAGCAACTTTCAAATATGCAATACAGTATTATTAGCTGTAGTCACCATGCTGTACATTACATCCCCATGACACAGAAATTTTAGATAGAAACATTTGATGTTTGACATTATTAGTGTAAGGGAGGAAAGATTTTCCCTTCCTCCTGTTAGGGTTCCTGGCTGGGTCTGAAAATTTAACTGACAGAAACAGATTAACAGGAGAAAAATGTATACATTTGTTTAAGTATTAAAGGACACAGGGAGCCTTTGTAAGGAAAGAAAGACCCAAAGAAACAGTTAAACGAGTATTTTTATGTGATGTTTGATGAAGTGGACTAGAAATACAATAGATCAAAGAGTAAATGTAGTAAATGAGGAGATTTAGCAGGCCCTGTTCATTAGAATTTCTCTCCCTTCGTCTTTAGAGATACCTTCTAGTATAAAGAGGACACCTTTCACAGAAACATGTTTATGACCTGTTTCGGGGGGAAAGGCGCAGAGATCAGAGTGACCTTCCTGCTTTTGCTATTTTCTCAAATTCCTTTAGTTTAAAACACTAAGTATTCCGAGTACCGTATTTGTCCTTAACTCCCATCAGTTGTTTGTCTCTGTAAACCCTAAAGGAGTATGTAGTAAAGACCTATTGATATTTGAATTCTGAGATGAGTATATCCTAATATATTGAGAAATAGTGTAGTGCAGTATGAGTACAGAATCAGTTTCTTTATGGAAAATGGGGATGATAATAGTATATGCCTTAAGATATATGAGGATGAAATGAGAATAAGCATATAGTTTATTTGAAGAATTTAGCACAATGCCTGGTGCACATGGTGATTAAGTAAGAATAGTCAGATTTTATTTTCTTTACTTGCTAGGGAACTACTTAAGCTTACTGTCAAGCACTTTTAAGAATATGATATAATTTGATGAGTTAGAAGCAGTGCCTTGCAGATTCATGTTGGAGCCTGAGGCAAAAGAGAAAAATTAGTCATACTGATTCTGTCTTTATTTTTAAATTAACCATGGATTAATGAATTATTTTTCCAAGAGTTTGATTTTTTACAAAAATGTTGCATTAAAATATTTAATTTGATTACTGAAGGGTTTTACTGTGTCTGAGGCATTTGCCTCACTGGCTTCAACCTAGTCTTGGCTCTGGGTAGAAGTAATCTAATACTCTAATGGAGTCTTCTGCCAAAGGCAAGAATTTTTTATTATTCTGCAGAGAATTGATAACATTAATTAGAAGTCATTCTTATTTTATTGTGGTGGGCTTTTTTTTTTTTTAGTAAATTAATGTTAGCCTTCTAGTTGGAATTAACCTCTGTATTTATGTATGTGTTCTTAATAGCCTTGAGGATTTTCACTAATTCAGAATTGAATCTTTCCCCCAGTTATATTGAAATAATGAAGTCTGCACTTTATTGAAACAGGTTTCTTCTCTAGTAAACTTTAGAAAAATTAAAAGAATGACATTAATTGAAACAAAATATACTTAGCATAGATTGGAATTTTGATGTGGGAGAGTTACAGGAAAGTTAAATGGCTGGTTAGAGAGACCTGAAAATATCTTTACACTCCCACTTTTCTACTCAGAATTGCATATAGTCAAGTTCTTGTTTAAGAAGCAGCTCTTAATCAGAAGTTAAGTAATTATCTTTGTTATATTAGTGTTTTTCTTGTTGATGAGGAGACTTATAAAGTATAGTTCTTTTCAGTTCCATTCAGTAGCTCAGTTGTGTCTGACTCTTTGCGATCCCATGGACAGCAGAACTCCAGGCTTCCTTATCCGTCGCCAACTCCCGCCCGGAGCTTGCTTAAACTCATGTCCATCAAGTCAGTGATGCCATCCAACCATCTCATCCTCTGTCATCCCCTTCTCCTGCCTTCAATCTTTCCCAGCAACGGGGTCTTTTCCAATGAGTCAGTTCTTTGAAAGGTGGCCAAAGTATTGGAGTTTCATCTTCAGCATCAGTCCTGCCAATGAATATATTCAGGGTTGATTCCCTTTAGGATTGACTGATTGGATGACCTTGCAGTCCAAAGGACTCTCAAGAGTCTTTTCCAACACCACAGTTCAAAAGCATGAATTCTTTGGTGCTCAGCTTTCTTTATGGTCCAACTCTCACATCCATACATGACTACTGGAAAAACCATAGCTTTGACTAGACGGACCTTTGTCAGCACAGTAATGTCTCTGCTTTTTAATATGTTGTCTAGGTTTGTCATAACTTTTCTTCCAAGGAGCAAGCGGCTTTTAATTTCATGGCTGCGGTCACCATCTTCAGTGATTTTGGAGCCCAAGAAAATAAAGTCTGTCACTGTTTCCATTGTTTCCCCATCTGTTTGCCATGAAATGATGGGATCAGATGCCATGATCTTAGTTTTTTGAATGTTGAGTTTTAAGCCAGATTTTTTACTCTCCTCTCTCACTTTCATCAAGAGGCTCCTCAGTTCCTCTTGGCTTTCTGCCATAAGGGAGGTGTCATTCTGAAATGGTTCTTTTAGAAGCATATAAATGGTTACTTTGAACTGTGGTGTTGGAGAAGACTCTTGAGAGTCCTTTGGACAGCACAGAAATCAAACCAGTCAATCCTAAAGGAAATCAACCTGAATATTCATTGGAGGGACTAATGGTGAAACTGAAGCTTCAGTACTTTGGCCACCTGATGTGAAGAGCCAGCTCATTAGAAAAGATCCTGATGCTGGGAAAGATTGATGGAAGAGAAAATGACAGAGGATGAGATGGTTGGATGGCATCACCGACTCAATGGACATGAGTTTGAGTAAGCTCCAGAGGTGGTGAGGGACAGGGAGGCCTGGTGTACTGCAGTCCACGGGATTGAAAAGATTCGGACACAACTGAGTGACTGAACAAACAACAACAACAAATGGTTACTTTTATGGTCATTTTGTGAAGTACAAAGTGCTTGAGTTTATTTTTAAATTCACTATAAATTTGAGTGTGAAGTGAAGTGGGCCTTAAAAAGCATTACTACGAATAAAGATAATGGAGGTGATGGAATTCCATCTGAGTTATTTCAAATCCTAAAAGAAGATGATGTTAAAGTGCTGCATTCAATATGTCAGCAAATTTGGAAAACTCAGCAGTGGCCACCAGACTGGAAAATGTGTTCTCATTCCAATCCCAAACAACATTCAAATTACAGTGTAATTGTGCTCATTTCACATGCTAGGAAGATTATGCTCAAAAGTCCTTCAAGCTAGGCCTCAGCAGCAGTATGTGAACTAAGAGCTTCCAGATGTACAAGCTGGATTTAGAAAAGGCAGAGGAACCAGAGATCAAATTGTCAACATTTGTTGGATCATAGAGAAAGCAAGGGAATTCCAGAAAAACATCTATTTCTGCTTTATTGACTATGCTAAAGCCTTTGACTGTGAATCACAACAAACTGTGGAAAATTCTTAGAGATGAAAATACCAGACTACTTTACCTGCCTCCTGAGAAACCGATCAAGAACCAGTAGCTAGAACTGGACATGGAACAGCAGACTGGTTCAAAATTGGGAAAGTAATCAGACAAGACTGTATATTGTTACCCTGCTTATTTAACTTTTCTGCAGAGTACATCATGTAAAATGCTGGGTTGGATGAATATCAAGCTAGAATCAAGCTAGAATATCAAGCTAGATTGCCAGGAGAAATATCAACAACTTCAGATATGCAGATAATACCATCATAATGGCAGAGAGTGAAGAGAAACTAAAGAGCCTCTTGATGAATGTGAGAGAGGAGAGTGAAAAAGCTGGCTTAAAACTTCAACATTAAAAAAGCTAAGATCATGGTATCCAGTCTCATCACTTCATGACAAATAGAAGGGGGAAGTGTGGAAGCAGTGACAGACATTTTTTTTCCTTGAGTTCCAGATTGACTGTGGACAGTGACTGTAGCCATGAAAAAGACACTTGCTCCTTGGAAGGAAAGCTGTGACCAACCTAGACAGCATATTAAAAAGCAGAGACATCACTTTGCCAACAAAGGCATGGATAGTCAAAGCTATGGTTTTTCCAGTGGTCATGTGAGAGTTGGACCGTAAAGAAATCTGAGCACTGAAGAATTGATGCTTTCGAAGTGTGATGTTGGAGAAGACTCTTGAGAGTCTCCTGGACTGCAAGTTCAAACTAGTCAATCCTACAGGAAATCAGCCCTGAGTATTCATTGCAAGGACTGATGCTGAAGCTGAAGCTCCAATACTTTGGTCACTTGATGCAAAGAGCCAACTCATTGGGAAATGGACATGAATGAATCTGAGTGAACTCCAGGAGATGGTGAGGGACAGGCGAGCCTGGCATCCTATAGTCCATGGGATCACAGTCAGATAGGACTTAATGACTGAACAACAACAACAAATATATGAAATTTGATAGGAAAGCAGTGTAAATGCATTCTGTTGAGTGTGCTTACAGAAGGGAATATTTATCTGTGATGTTTAGTTTGTTTTGAACAATTGTTATAATGCTTTTACTAAACTTATTTTTGTTTGCATATTTCAGTGTCTAAAAATGACTACAAAACGAAGTTTATTTGTGCGGTTGGTACCATGTCGTTGTCTTCGAGGAGAAGAGGAGACTGTCACTACTCTTGATTATTCTCATTGCAGTTTGGAACAGGTTCCCAAAGAGATTTTCACTTTTGAGAAAACTTTGGAGGAGCTCTACTTAGATGCTAATCAGATTGAAGAGCTTCCAAAAGTATGTTAATCTGGTCTTTCAAGAATTGCCTTTGGTTATTTTTATGCCTAGAAATATGATATTCCCAATGTTGCCATAATGCTGATACATATTATTGCCCCTGTCTTGGTTTAATTTCATCTTTAGGATATGTAACAGAATTCAGATTCTTTAAATTGAATTTTTAACCTTTATCTCTTCAAGTTAATTGCTTTATCTTTTCAAGTTAATTGCTTGTTTATGCAAATAATTTATATTTAATTCCTGTCTTATTAGAGCCACTAAGGTAGATAGTGAAGTGAAAGTCACTCAATCATGTCCAACTCTTTGTGACCTCATGGACTATATAATACAGTCCATGAAATTCTCAAGGCCAGAATATTGGAGTGGGTAGCAGTTCCCTTCTCCAGGGGATCTTCCTGACCCAGGAATCAAACTGGAGTTTCCTGCATTGCAGGCGGATTCTTTACCAGCTGAGCTACCAGGGAAGCCCAAGGTAGATAATAAGACACTACAGTTTCTGCAGCCAACAGATTTACCTAGACAAAGAATTGAAATTAATGTTTTTCTAGTTTCCATGAGACCTTGATCTACATTATAGTAATTGAAGATAAATTGTCCTTTTAGCTATCATGTCAGAATTTTGTTTTTTTAACAGCTTTGCAGAGGTGCTATTCTGTTTTCCCCATTTCAATTTTGTTTGGAAAGGCTTTGGAGGACTTAATATTTCTGAAATGCAGGAACAACTAGCAGGAGAAAGTTGGTTTGTTGGCATGAAACATCCTCTCCCATTAACAACTTGCTTGCTAAAATATTTTATTTGTTACTTCTCTTTTTTCCTTAAATTCTAACCCGACTTCATCCCCTACTCAGTTTCTTATTTTTGCAGAGAAAGTTGCAATAGTTTTACCACCCAAACGATAGTGTTTTTTAAGCTGTGGGTGTAGACTCATTAGTGGCTCATAAAAATCAATTCAGTGTATGGGGCATTTCCAAAAAATAAACCCTTTATTTGGACTGGTGGATTTAGAAGACAAAAAATACAAGACATGCAATTAAATTGCAAATTTCAAATAAATAGTAATTTTTTAGTATAAGTGTGTTTCATGCAGTGCATAGGACATCTCTCTCACTAAAAAATTATTGTTTGTCTGAACTTCAAGTTTAACCAGGCATCCTGTATTTTATTTGGTAACCCTAACTATCATAGAGTAAAAAATAGAGTGTTGCATGTATCTATTATAACATAAAATATTTGTTTTAGATTTATGTGTGTGTTTATATACATCCTGGATGGCAGCATTGTTTTGAAAGAGTTGCTGTTTGGGTGGCTAGTATAGTAGTAAAATCATTCTGAAAGCCAGCACCATCTGAGATTGCCTTATAAAGAAATCTTTATATAGCTGTGGATAAAATATTAGAAGTTGTGAGTTGCATGTTCATGAATTTCTTCCCTAGGTTGTGATAGGGTACTTTGTAATTGACTGTTTCCTTGCATGTTATTTTTCAGCAGAGAATTTATCTTCCTTAGCTAGGTCTCCTAGAGAAAATGGAAGACCAAAATTGGTCCCATTTTCTAATCGCCACCAGTGAGGTCTCATTTTGGGGACTGTGTTGAAAAGAGAGAGGGATGCTGTGATAGTGCAAATAACTGAATCACTTATCATGCCTAGCAATTTTCCATTTTTGGAAGAATGTTCTCCTTAAATAGCATTTAGCCAGTGCCATCCTGCAGACAGTTTTGGTTTTTCCCAAAGACTTTACTTTTTAGAGCAATTCTAGATTCACAGCAAAACTAAGAGGCAAGTATAGAGATTTCCCAAGGCCACATAGTGGCTCAGATGGTAACAGATCTGTCTGCAGTGTAGGAGACCCAGGTTCAATCCGTGGGTCATCGGGAATATCCCCTGGAGAAGGGAATGGCAACCCACTAGTATTCTTGCCTGGAGAATTCCATGGACAGAGGAGCCTGGCCAGCTACAGTCTGTAGGGTCACAAAGAGTTAGATGTGACCTGGTGACTAACACATGTACATAGGCTTACCAAATATGTAACCTGTCCCCACACATGCATGGCTTCCACCATTACCAACATCCCCGCTTTGGTACCAGAGTGGTTAAACCACCACAGAAGTTAGAACTGATGAACCTGTGTTGAAAAATCATAATCACCCAAAGTCCGTAGTTTACGTTATGGTTTGCTTTTGGTGTTGTGCATTCTGTGGCTAGCATAATGCATATAATGACATGTATTCATTGTTATGCAATCAAACATAGTATTTTCAGTACCCTAAAAATCCTCTGTACTCTGCAAAGGTTTTTTTTTTTTTTTTTTTTTTTGGTATGAAGCTTAGAAGTAGCCCATGTACTTACTGCCTTTGGTTAAATATATTTAAGTCACATTTTCATTATTGTGATTTTAGCATAACAGTATGTTTGCTCCCTTATTTTATTTTTCTCTCAAATCAGGGTTCTATATTTTAATTCATTTAAAACCAATTTTACATATTTGAATTTATATAAATATAACTTATAAACTTACATTTTGGAATAAGGATGCTTGAAACATAAAATCCAAAGTGAAAGTGAAAGGGTTAGTTGCTCAGTTGTGTCCGACTCTTTGCTATCCCGTGGACCATAGCCCCCCAGGCTTCTCTGTCCATGCAGTTCTCCAGTCAAGAATACTGGAGTGGGTAGCCATTCCCTTCTCCAGGGAATCTTCCTGACCCAGGGATTAAACCTGGGACTCCTGAATTGCAAGCAGATTCTTTGCCATCTGAGCTCTTGGGGAAGCCCTTTTAGTTGACTGTATTTAGTAGCCACTTATTTCTTATGACTCTAACAGAAAATAACACCATATGCTAGATTTTGTTAAGTGCATTTTGCCCAGGGTAGAAGTGTGAGGATATAAGTCATTCTGAATAGTCCAGTTGTATTCAGATCTATAATAGCATAAAATAATAAGAGGTCTTCTCTGGTATGTGTGTAGGTATAATTCATTCACTTTTAATGACATTAATAATATTTGTCTTTCTAAAGGTTAATAAATGAAATATTTAAGGAAACTGAAGGAATAATCAAAATCCTTCTCTACCTTGTTTCAACAGCAACTTTTTAACTGTCAGTCTCTACACAAACTGAGTTTGCCAGATAATGATTTAACAGCATTACCAGCATCTATTGCAAATCTCATTAATCTCAGGGAACTGGATGTCAGCAAGAATGGTAAGATTCTTTCTTTCTGACTTTTTGTGCTTGGGGAACATGTTAAATAAATAAAATTTCTTTTGTATTTTACCAGATAAAAAAGAATTTTAAAAGTTAGATTGCAGTCTGTTACATTAGGTTTTTTATATATGTGTATAAATTTATGAGAATTTAAAGCAAAGTGAAGAATAAGTATAAACATTTTTAAATGGCTTTAATTGAAATGCTGTGGATATGTGCATGCACATATGTGTCCTTAAATCTGCTTTTTTCATATATATATTTACTGCCATGTTTGTGATGATGAGAAATTAGTAACAACTAGCTGTAATGTCTGTTGTTGATAACACATTTTGAATCATCTGTAAGCATGGACTGTAATGTAGCTCCTAATGATATTGACGTAAAATATTTACAGTGTTAAGTTTTAAAAAAAGTGCTACATTAATGAATTGAACATCAGCAAGTACTTATTGAGAGACCACTCTGTGCCAAATACTTTATTAGGAGCTTGGATTACAAATTAATGATGAAAAGTAAAAGGACATAGTCACTGTTCTCTTGGGATACAATGTCTTGGTTTTGTGTGCTTAGTTTGATGAACATTAAAGTGTGGAAGAGATGTTCCAAATTGTTAATTCCTACCTTGAAGTGAGAGAGAAGTAACACTTAAAAATTTTAGAGTGCACATATTATAATATATTGGAATAATAGAATAAGCATTTCCCAAGAGCAAGGAAATCCTTATACATAACCACAATATCATTATCACTCAAGAAATTTGACACCGCATTTTCCCCGGTTGCCTAATAATGGCCTTTTTAGCTATTTGCCCAACCTACACCAAGTTAAAGATCACATAGCTTTCAGTTGTGTCTCTTTGATCTTTTAAAACTAGCTTGTCCATCTTTTTGTGACATTGTTTTTGTAGAGTTCAGATCAGCTGATATTTAGTTGTTAAGAGTTTTCTTCTTGTGATTTTATTTTAGGTTAGTTAATTTCCTCAGCTTCTTCAAGGGCAGTTTGAAATTTGTTTCCATTCCTCATGCTTAATAGAGTGGCAAGTATTGTGTAAATTCCAAAGAAAATAAACTTGATGATTACCATTGTAGCTGTACATACACTGACAGTTAAGTAGCATTGTAGAACTTTGGAATTGTGACATTAGAAGTCATTAAGTGTAACCTTCCACTCTGAAGGGTTGTGTCTTCTACTTTTTGGTGTTACTGATAAAATTACATACACCTGGGAAAGGCTAGTAACCAATGTTATTAGTCTTCATAGTATGAAACTTTTCCTTGGCTCAATAATGTACATGCTTTATTCTCCTCCTGAAAATGCAGTAATTCCAGACTTATACTTCTCTAAACTTGAGAATTGTGCAGTTATGCCCTACAACATCATTCAATCAGTATCTTAGACTTTCATACAAAGAATAACGTGTTTGAGTTATGACAACCCCTTGGACTGTAGTGTTTCTCTCTTTTTTTCATTCTAGCTTCAGCAATTCTTTGTGAATTAATGAAAACCTGCTTTATATAGTTCTGTCAGCTTGTGAGTGTTTTTTGAAGAGTTAGAGAGAATTTCTATGTGACCAAAAGATTTAGGATAAGCACTTAAGTATTCTGCTCTGAAAGAGAATGGTATTAGTTATTGTTATCAATAAAACCTTACAATTTATTTCATTAAAAATTAAGTTGATTTTGTCTATTCTTTTCTTCTCTTTCTACGTGATCTCATCTATTTTTTAAATGGCAGAATCAGTCCCTTGCCTTTTATTTGTTTTCTTCTCTTCTTAGTCTTAAACTGATGTCTAAATGCAACTGCGTTTCATTGATGATGAACAAAGTAAGTGAGGAGAGACAGGAAACTATGATTATGTCAGAGCCATTCCTTGACTGACAAAAATTCTAGTACTTCTAATTCCTAGTCTAATAGTCATCATTATAACTGATGTAATTAACCCATTTTGCTTTTATAGAGTTGAGAGTATTTTAATTAACTTGTGTAACCCTCAAGTATATGCTCATACGAGTCTACATTACTATTACTTTTTGGCCGTGCCTCATGACTTGTGGGATATCAGTTTCCTGACCACGGACTGAACCCAGGCCACGGCAGTGAAAGCCCAGAATCCTAACCACTAGGCCACCAGAGAACTCCAAGTCTACATTATTGAAAACAGGAATACATTATGCATATTACAGGGTGATGTGGTTGATTATGAGAATTTTGAGTTTCATTAGTTGTACATTTAAGTTAACAGCTTGCTTAAAAGAAAGGATAGCACGCTAAATGAAAGCAGTGTTTATCAAATTTTGGAATTAATTACATTTAGTATTAAGATGGCCATTATGTTAGAGATGGATGAGTTTCATCTTTTATTCTGAATGAGAAAATTGAATTACCCCTAAATATACCCCTAAATATTTTCTCTGTTACATCTCATCATGTTAAATGTTGCATAAGATGCTTTAATCTTGTTTCCAAGTTCTAGTATTCTTATCCTTTTAGGTATTTTTATCAGTTTAATCTAATGATATTCTATCTTAATATAACAGATATTTTTTTCATGTTTACTATCTATATGACCCCTGCTTAGAAGGAGGCAGGAAACATTGTGGCATACTTTATTAGTGTTTCAGCAAGCTGTATTTATTTAAAAGCACTTGTTTTAGGATTCTTTACTTTCATATTTTCTTAGTTTCTGATATTCTGATATTTCTTCCAGTGTTTCTCACTGGCAAGTAATATGGCTTAGTGATTAAAACATTTGTTTAGAAAGAGAAAAATTGAATTGTGTTTTGATCATTACTTCTTTGTTTATTTGCCATGTTGCTATATTTGGAAATTAATCTCATTCTCAGTTAGACTATACATAATTTCATCAATATTACCACTTCCTATTCTGCCCCATGAGACTGCTAACCACATTGTGGACCAGTGTGTATACAGGAAGTATATATTTTTAAGATGCTGATAGTTGTCTTCATTTTGTAAGGAATTCACTTTTTATCATTTGATGATAAAACTAAAGTCTTAATTTATGAGTGTTAATTTGTTCTTTTTCTTGTCTAAAGTTTTGGTTTATTGTTAGCTTTTTAAAGAAAAGAAAATCTCACCAGGCTGCTATGCCAAGTCACTGTAAATAGCAACTGGTGTTAGAGAAATTAACATTTAACATCCATTGTGTTCAAGTGGCTTCTTCTTTTTTTTTTTTTTTTTTATTGCTGCACTCTGTAGTATGTGGGATCTTAGTTCCCTAATCAGGTATTGAACCCCCGCATCTCCTGCATTGCAAGATGAATTCTTAGCCGCTAGACTGCCAGAGAAGTCCTGGCCTGTTTTCTTGAGCAGACTATTAGGGATGATGATTAAGATTATTTGCAAAAGGGGTTGATAGAGAAAGCTGATGGAGAGAGAAAAGAAATGAAGACTATCTAGCTGTCAGTTCTCTCTATATAAGCACACTGAATAAAAACTAGGAATTTTAATGCAGAGAAACCAGAAAGAGTAGCTCAGATCTTTCTGTCTGATATGGGAATGCTGGAGAGGTTAATTATGCCTTTTTAAAAACTGAATTAAAACATTCAGAAAGAATAGGTTGAAAGTTTATGAATCAAAACAGGAAGTAGTTCCTTGAATCTGCGAAAATCTGATGATTGGGGACAGAATACTGGAAAAGGCACATCACTTTTAAGTTCACAGAAGTTATATTGATTACAAGGGATTATCAGTTACTGGGGAAGTCACTTATTTTTCTCTGTTTTAAAATTTCTAGAGTTGTTGATTTGCTTAATAGTTAAAGTTGCTTAAATTCAGCTGTTTTAATAAATCAGCTTATTTAAGATAACGAAAGAAGAAAAATCATGTGTTAAACTGACATGGAACTTAAAAAACATAGTCTGGTGATTGCTGGTCACTGCTAAGTGTGTTGTTAATGTGGACCAGAAGTGGGGTCTGCAGTCACTGTGCCTTACCATAGGCCTTAGCACTCACTGTGTTATACCTGAGGCTAACCATACGTCTGTTATACCCTAGCCACTATGATCATTTACGTTTGCAATTTCTGGTTCAGACTCTTGACTGGAAATCAGTGTTACATTCTATACTATTTGTTACCATAGCCTTTAAAATACAGAAACAATAAAGAACCACTATTAACTTACATTGTACATTTGGCTTATTGGAGGGATATTGATGCCCTGTGAACAAAGATCCTCAGGATTACTTGTGATTGAGCCATGGGGATGGAAGGGGAGTCGCAGCGGGTGCTAAAAGACTTTATTACAGGATTTGGGCTTGTACTTGATGATTGGAAGAGAATTTAAGAATATGAGTGTTTGCTATGGATGGAATGCTGTCAAGAAGTATAATTCTGTGATTGAGAATATTAATAAATGTTATCTATAGGAAGGCAGATTAGAGCAAAGCTAAAGCTATAAGCACTAAAGCAGCAGCAGTCACACGTTAGAAGAAGGGATGGCTTGGACAAGAGTCACATTTTTTCTTTGTTAAGTCGTGATTACAAATACGCTTTGGTCTTGATCTCTTGTGGTTAAAGAATGGCCTCCTTTAGTATTGGTATTATGTGAAATTGCTTAGTTCAACAGGGAAATACCAAGGTCTCTCTTTGATTGCATCTTGTTCATAGAAAGACCAAGGACTAACTGATAGTACCTGGCTAGTTCTTAGATTAGATTTCAGGAGGTATTTTCTCTTTCTCAGCAGTAAAAAGAGAACTCTTCTGTAGATCCAAAATAGATTAATCTGAGCAGGATAGCCATGTTTAATAGTATATTCATTTTATTAAATTTTCGCAACAGAGACAAGTTTTTATGACAAGAGTATATGACAAAGAAACAATACCGTTGAAGTCAAGTAAGAATGAAAATGGAACAGGTAGTTGAAACTGCTAAAGAATTAAGTAATTCATGATAAAATTCAGGTTATGCATACTTTATGTATGAGGATGAAAGAGCCATCTTTGGAGACAAGCTAACACAAGCATTGAGCTTAGGCCTCATTGAGAAAGTGAGAACAAGGATTTGGTGGAAGTGAGGAAGTTAGTGATGCAGATATCTAAGGTAAGAATGTACCAGAAAGAAGAAACTGCCAGTGTACAGTTTGTAAGGTGAGAGTGTCCATGGCATGTATGAGAAACAGAAGACTATAGTAGCTAAACATAGTGAGCAAGGTGGGAGTGATAGGAATAGAGGTCAGAAAGGTAGGGTTTGGGAGCAGAAAGACAATGTAGAGCCTTATAGGCATTTGTATGTACTTTGACATTTACTCCCATTCAAGTGGAATCACTTGGAAGGGTTTGAGTCAGGTCATTCAGAGCATGATCTGACTTGCATTTTATTTTATTTTTTTTTAAATTTTATTTTAATTGGAGGCTAATTACTTTACAATATTGTAGTGGTTTTTGCCATACATTGACATGAATCAGCCATGGGTTTACATGTGTTCCCCATCCTGAACCCCCCTCCCACCTCCCTCCCCATCCCATCCCTCTGGGTCATCCCAGTGCACCAACCCTGAGTACCCTGTCACATGCATCGAACCTGGACTGGCGATTCATTTCACATATGATAATATACATGTTTCAATGCTATTCTCTCAGGTCATCCCACCCTCACCTCCCACAGAGTCCAAAAGACTGTTCTATACATCTGTGTCTCTTTTGCTGTCTCGCATATAGGGTTATCGTTACCATCTTTCTAAATTCCATATATATGCGTTAGTATACTGTATTGGTGTTTTTCTTTCTGGCCTACTTCACTCTGTATAGTAGGCTCCAGTTTCATCCACCTCATTAGAACTGATTAAAATATATTCTTTTTAATGGCTGAGTAATACGCCATTGTGTATATGTACCATAGCTTTCTTATCCATTCATCTGCTGATGGACATCTAGGTTGCTTCCATGTCCTGGCTATTATAAACAGTGCTTTGATGAACATTGGGGAACACGTGTCTCTTTCAGTTCTAGTTTCCTCAGTGTGTATGCCCAGCAGTGGGATTGCTGGGTCATATGGCAGTTCTATTTCCAGTTTTTTAAGGAATCTCCACGCTGTTCTCCATAGTGGCTGTACTAGTTTGCATTCCCACCAACAGTGTAAGAGGGTTCCCTTTTCTCCACACCCTCTCCAGCATTTATTGCTTATAGACTTTTGGGTCACAGCCATTCTGACTGGCGTGAAACAGTACCTCATTGTGGTTTTGATTTGCATGTCTCTGATAATGAGTGATGTTGTGCATCTTTTCATGTGTTTGTTAGCCATCTGTATGTCTTCTATGAGAAATATCTGTTTAGTTCTTTGGCCCACTTTTTGATTGGATCGTTTATTTTTCTGGAATTGAGCTACAGGAGTTGCTTATATATTTTTGAGATTAGTTGTTTGTCAGTTGCTTCATTTGCTATTATTTCTCCCATTCTGAAGGGTATCTTTTCACTTTGCTTATAGTTTCCTTCGTTGTTCAAAAGCTTTTAAGTTTAATTAGGTCCCATTTGTTTATTTTTGCTTTTATTTCCATTACTCTGGGAGGTGGGCAATAGAGTATCCTGCTGTGATTTATGTCGGAGAGTGTTTTGCCTATGTTTTCCTCTAGGAGTTTTATAGTTCTGGTCTTACATTTAGATCTTTAATCCATTTTGAGTTCATTTTTGTGTATGGTGTTAGAGAATGTTCTAATTTCATTATTTTACATGTAGCTGTACAGTTTTCCCAGTGCTGTTTATTGAAGAGACTGTCTTCTTGATTGTTTATTCTCGCCTCTTTTGTTGTAGATGAATTGATCATAGGAATGTGGGTTTATTTCTGGACTTTCTATACTGTTCCATTGATCTGTATTTCTGTTTTTGTGCCAATACCATACTGTTTTTATTAGTGTAGCTGTGTAGTGTAGTCTGAAGTCAGGACGATTGATTTTAGTTAGGAGCATGAGATTAAGAAATGTAATCTGTGTGGTGGTGCTAGTGGGAAAGAAGCTGCCTGCCCTTTGAGGAGACATAAGAGATGTGGGTTCAGTGCCTGCATTAGTAAGGTCCCCCGGGGGAAGGCATGGCAGCATTCTCCAGGATTCTTGCCTGGAGAAGCCCATGGACACAGGAGCCTGGCAGGCTGTAGTGGATAGGGTTGCACAGAGTCAGACATGACTGAAGTGACTTAGCATGGCACACCTGTGTATAAAACAGGTAGGCATCAAGGATATATTTTATATTACAGGGAACTATAGCCTTTATCTTGTAATAACTTTTAATGGAGTATAATCTGTAAAAAATACTGAATCACTATTCTGTACACCTAAGATGTAATACAGTAAATCAGCTACACTTAAGTTTAAACAGATCAATAAATGTGAAAATGTGTTCATTTCTAGGAAATAGCTCAGTTGGCAAAGAATCTGCCTGCAATGCAGGAGACCCTGATTCGATTCCTGGGTCAGGCAGATCCACTGGAGAAGGGATAGGCTACCCACTCCAGTATTCTTGGGCTTCCCTTGTGGCTCAGCTGGTAAAGAATCCACCTGCAATGCAGGAGACCTGGGGTCAATCCTTGGGTTGGGAAGATCCCTTGGAGAAGGGAAAAGCTACCCACTCCAGTATTTTTGGCCTGGAGAATTCCATGGACTGCACAGTCCATGGGGTTGCAAAGAGTCAAATATGACTCAGCGATCTTTCACTTTCTAGGAAATATCAGGAAAATATCTAGTTTTAGTTAATATCTCATTTATATCTATGAGGTTCAACCCTCTCAGAAAGTGTTTATTGGGAAAAAGTAAAGATACCATCAAATGTTGACAAGATATAAATAGGTATTGTAGTATGAAAATTGATATTGCCACCCTAGTAAAGAATTGGGAAGCTACTGAGTGACACTGATAACTATGTACCATGTCCTATTCCATTAGTGCACAAGAGAGGCAAAGACTCTCCTCTCAGAGAACAAATACTTCTAAAGATAAATACGTTAATCTGCTTGACATTGTCCCAGATATCACTGGGTTTCTTTACTTTTTGCCCTCTGTGTTTCAGAATGGCTAGTTTCTGTTGCTGTGTCTTCTGTCTCATTGACATTTTCTCCTGCAGTGACTAATCTTCTTTAAATCCTACCCTGTGGTTTTTTCCATTTAGATGTGTTGTTTTTATCATTTGTAAAGTTTCCATTTCTTACATTTAACCTTTTCCTCCCCATCATTTTGTTGATTTTTTTCCCTTTAAGTACCATAGCTGTTTTAAAGTCCTTTTTTAAAAATCTTATCTACGTAGAGAATAATACAGTATACCTGATGTGCCTGTCAACCAGGACTGTAACATACCGATCAGTATGTTACATGTATACCTCATACTTTGCCAAACAGTCTCTCTCATACATAAATATTTCAAGATGAAGCCACTCTACTGTTGCCACAATTTATAGAAAAACAGCTAACAGTAATTCCTTAATACCATTAGATATCCATCAGTGTTAACATTTTCTGATTTGAACCGTTACATGAACTCTGTAAATTCTAGCAAAAGTTTTTTAAACTGAATCATCTTGAAACTTTTAGGGAAAATTGACTTTTAATAACAACAACCATAAAAACCTTTCCTTAAGGAACCATTGAGCCCAGATTTTTGAAGTTGTTATTGAGATGATTGTAGAGTTACATGCATTTTTAAGAAACAGTACAAATTGGTACTCTTGTACTTAGCACCTACTTTCCCCCATTGATAATAATTGCAATTATTACAGAACAGCAGTGATGTTGACTGATAGTGATACGGTCTCCCGGTCTTGCTTGGCTTTTTTCTGTTTATGTGCCTGCAGGTGTGTGTGTAGTAGTAGGTTTAGATGTTTACCATAGGCAGTTCTCTTTGGTCTCCTCTATCTGGGTGGTTATTCAGTTTTTCTTTAGCTTTTTTAACCTGGATGGTTTTGATGATTACTGGCCAGTTTTGTAGGATTTCTCTTCATTTGGACTTGTTTGATACTTGCTTGTGGTTAAATTGGGTTGGTGTTTGGGAAGGAATGTGACAGTAGGTGTTGCACCCCTTCTCAATGCATCTGAAGATGAATTACACTGTGATCATACTGGTAACTGCTAGCCTTTAAATGGTTGAAGTGGTTGGTGCCTGTGAGAGTTCTTTACTCTTTCCCCTCTTAAAAATTAGTATGTGTTTTGGGGGAGAAGCTTTGAAACTATATTGATATACTGTTTTTCTTCATTCTTTTACCCACTAATTTTAGCATCCGTTGCTAAGTTTTGACTGATCAGTTATTGCTGTAGTATTTGCCAGTTGATGATTTTGTATCATTTCATTTTTCATCATCTGAAATTTTGTGGTTGGCTCTGTAATAAACTTGCTTAGAATCATACATTCATGAAGTTGACAGAGCCTTAAGTGATCCTATAGTGTCAGCCCTTTTGAATAGTCATGTTGTGTTAGTGAAGGAATGAGTTTTCTATTAATAGAATTTTGGGAACATTTTTTTAAGTTATTAGTTTGCATTCCTCTAATCTGGATTACAACAGTACTACTTAAATTTGGTCTGTGGATTGTTGCTAACTCAACTATTGTTGCTATATTTTTGCTGAGATAAGCTGAGGTAAGATTAAGTGCCTAGAAACTTCTGCCATAATTCCACTTGTCACATTTGCGTTATATTTTGCAGAAGTATTGGTGTATAACTGCCTCAGGCATGTCCATTGGCATATCTGATGCATATTCTCTATCAATACCTCTTCTATCTTCAGCTTTGCTTTCAGCTTTGTTACCCTAGATGTATTAGAGGCCAGCTCAATCTGGAACCCAGGATTTAAAAAGTAATGCCTCTTTTATATACTACTATATAAAAATTAGATAAATAATAAGGACCATAAGGACCTCCTATATAGCACAAGGAACTCTTCTTAATACTCTGTAATGACCTATATAGGAAAAGAGTCTTTAAAAAAATGAATATATGTGTATGTTTAACTGATTTACTTTTACTGTACAGCAGAAAGTAACACAACATTATAAATCAACTATACTCCAATGAAAAATATTTTAAAGTAGTGCGTCTTTTTATGTGAAAACACAGAAAGAATGCTGATTATTCTGAATTTTGGGTCCCTAACACCACACAGAAAAGGCACTGATTTTCTGATGAACGGCGAGAAGGAAAGGAGGGTAAAACTAATCAAGATAGTTTGTCGTTGTTTAGTTTCTTAGTCATGTCTGATAATTAGCAGTAGTCATAAAGAGGCAAAAGAGAAGAGAGAAATTTTTTTTTTTGAGATTTAAAGTTTTTAATTTCATAATTAGAAATTTTTGTGGAGGTGATTCTGTTTGATTGACATTGGTGGTGTCAGTTTATCAAGATTCTACTCCGTTGGTAAATTTTGAATCTGTAAAGTGTACGTTAATTATTAATATTGTTATGATTTTCTCCTTTGTAATAGATTCTTTACACTTAATGATTAATTATTTGTTCATTTTCTAGGAATACAAGAGTTTCCAGAAAATATAAAAAATTGTAAAGTTTTGACAGTTGTGGAGGCCAGTGTAAATCCTATTTCCAAGTAAGTTCTTCTCTGTTGAATTATGTCAATAAAGCAACTATAATAAAGTAGAATACTACTTTCTACATTTTAATCAGCAGTTAATATCAATCTTAAATCTATACAAAATTTTAGTTTTACATTGAAAAGGAACCTTTTTAATGCTCTTTCCAACCGCATATATTAGAAAGGTAAATTTGACATCCATACAGATAATACAAGTGGTGTTCTCCAAGTCCCATGGTTAGTAATTGTTAAAAATGAGACTAGGATCTAGGCCTCCTTAGCTCAGTGTTACTTGTACAATATAAGAATGTCTTCACTTGCACATCCAATGTGTGGCACACTCAAACTTTTGAAAATAAGAGAAACTGAAAAGTCAAAAAGCTAAAAACAAAAAAAGGAAAAAGCTAGGTGATTGGTTGTATTATATACCAAAGGTCACATATATTCTTTTGTGATCATAATGATTTGAAGCAGAATGCTTTCCTAGTAACAGAGGTGTTAAATTTTGAAAAAAACAGAATGACAAAGCAAAAGATGAATATTGTAAAGCATAGCTTAGTATAGCTAAAATGAAAGTTGAAACCAGCTTTCACATATTACAGTAAATCCCCTACATATGAACGAGTTGAGTTCTGAGAGTACATTCATAAGGCTGCTGCTGCTGCTGCTGCTGCTGCTAAGTCGCTTCAGTCGTGTCCGACTCTGTGAGACCCCATAGATGGCAGCCCGCTAGGCTCCTCTGTCCCTGGGATTAGCTACTCAATTAACACAATCGACTATACAGTACTATACTGTAATAGGTTTATAATACTTTCCACACGGATAATACATAAAAAACAAATAAAATATAAAGATAACATTTTTAATCTTACGGTACAGTACCTAGAAAAATACAGTACTACCAGCTACATCAGTGCTGCTTTTATGCTTGCTTCTGCACATCCTGGGCTTGAAATAAAGATACCATGCTACTTCTGTACTGTATATAATACTCTTCAGTAAAGTACACAGAAGCACAACCGGTTGTAGAGGACACATGCTTATGACAGTGTATTCCAGACACGTGAACTCTTATGTTTGAACCTGCAGATGCATGTTCGCATCTTTGAAAGCTCACAACTTCAAGGTTTGTATGTAAGGGACTTACTGTACAAATTTAACAGGTTTTTCCAAACATAGACAAACATGTAAAGGCAAACACGTAAAGATGATGTTTTACCTTTACCTGAAAATACTATTCTAGCATCAGGTTCTAGATCTGTAATTTCTTTTGTTAGCCAGAGGAAATAAAAGCAAAGTTATTTATAGGTTCTTATATGACCCTAAATGTTATTCAGCTTTTAATATTAGTTCTCATTTGGTCATTATAAAATTATATGATCTTTATTTGATTATTTAGGAACCAAATATTGAAATGGAAAATAATTGAAACCAGTAATTCTCAAATGGGGACAGTTTTGCTGTTGACAGTCATTTGGTAAATTCTGAAGACATTTTTTGGTTTACACAACTTGTGGTGGCCAGTGCTAGCTAGCTTCAAGTGATTTAGAGGTTTACACGACTTACGGTGGTGGGAAGTGCTAGCTTCAAGTGATTTAGAGGCTAAGATGCTAATGCAGAAGACAGCCTCCTGGCAACACAAAATTATCCAGCCCTAAAAGTCAGCTGGCTCACCAGGCAGCTCAGTGGTAAAGAATTCACCTGCCACTGTGGGAGTTGCTGGTTCAATCCCTGGGTCCTGAAGATTCCCTGGAGAAGGAAATGGCAGCTCATTCCAGTTTTCTTGCCTGGGAAAATCCCATGGACAGAGAAACCTGGCAGGGTGCAGTGCATGGGATCACAAGAATTGAACACGAGTTGGCAACTAAGCAACAACAACAAAAGTCAATACTGTCAAAGTTTAGAATTTTTATTTAATCCTTTCAATTTATGTTAGATAAGGTAAGTTTCTAGAGTGCCTGCTCATGTCGTGAAAGTGAAGTCGCTCAGTCGTGTCTGACTCTTTGCGACGCCATGGACTGTAGCCTACCAGGCTCCTCTGTCCATGGGATTTTCCAGGCAATAGTACTGGAGTGGATTGCCATTTCCTTCTTCAAGGGGATCTTCCCGACCCAGGGATTGAACCCATGTCTCCCGCATTGTAGACAGACGCTTTACTGTCTGAGCCACCAGGGAAAGGTGCTGATGTCATAGTCATGTCCTAAATACATTTCTCTGTGTTGAGGTTCATTCATAGTTGACTGTTATGTGCAGATTTTATCTTATTGAGACAAATACTGCTTTACTTCCTTTTTTCAAAATGATGAAGGTACAAACATTGAAGCTGTAAGTTATTATGAAAGGTAAATCTCAATATGAGGATCACTCATAAAAGAGATAGCTGTTATCTGTTAAGAACATGTGTTGGTTAGACTGTTTCTTAGATTTTAATAGACTAAAATTCTGCATATGAATTAAATTTAAACCCTGTTTATTTTACATAGGCTTCCTGATGGATTTTCTCAGCTGTTAAACTTAACCCAGTTATATCTGAATGATGCTTTCCTTGAGTTCTTGCCAGCTAATTTTGGCAGGTAAGTTATAGTTTCTTCTAAAACCTTCTCTTGTTAGCTCTTAGCAAAACTTTTGCAAAGTTTACCAGACTATAGGCTGCTTTAGCAATACTGTTAATTACAGTTTCGTGAGCTCTTTTGTAATTATTTCTAAGCATTGTAGTTTTTGTAGTTTCTTCAGCACTTGTTATTTTGACTTGGAATTTATTTTCCCAAATAAAAATAAGCAGTGAAAATTTTAAAGAAAAAAAGTAATTTAAGACTTGGTTTTAAAGTACGTAAAAATAAGGAGTTTAACTTGGGATAATTTTTGTTTATTTTTGATGGAATGCTTTATTCTCAGCACTTACATATTGTTTAAATGATCTAATTACTGGTTTATCTGTCTTCTTCACTGAAATTGAAGTTCTAGAGAAAAGAAAAATGTGTTTCTGGGATCCAGCCCGTTGCTCCCTTCTTAAATTTGTGCTTCTTGTTGTATTATATATAGTCCCTGAGTAATTTTTCTGATGAAAAGATGAATCAGTAAATGAACAGTAGGTATTAAATTATTATTGTGTTCAAATTAATTACTAGAGAAAGTGCTATCCAAGTATGTGTTAATATGGCAATGTTCTTGTTTTTTTTCTTAAAGAGAGATATATCATATGGTCTCACTTAAATGTAAATTCTAAAATAACCACCAAAACCCCAACCTCATAGATACAGAGAAAAGATTGGTGTTTGCTAGAAGTGGAGTGGTGGGTAGAGATGGGAAGAATGACTGAAGGTAGTCAAATGATACAAACCTCCAGTTTATAAAATAAATCATGGGGATGTAATGTCATGGTGACTATAGTTAACCATACTATATTATGTATTTGAAAGTTTCTTCAGAGAATAGATCTTAAAAGTCATCTCAAGAAGAAACTTTTTTTTTTTTTTTATATTTAAGTATAGTGACAGATGTTAACTAGACTTGTTTTGGTAACCATTTCACAATGTAGTTGACCCTGGAACAATGCAGGGGGTTAGGGGTGCTGATCCTCCCAACACAGTAGAACTCTGCATATAATTTATAGTTGGCCCTCCATATCTATAGTTCCTTAGTATCCGGGGTTCCAAATCCATTAGATTCAACCAACCACAGACTGTGTGGTACCACAGTATTTACTATTGGGGAAAAAAATCTGTATATGAGTGGATTCACACAATCAAAACCCATGTTTTTCAAGGGTTAACCGAGGGTTAACTTTAGCTCAAGTGGTTACTCCATCTTCCGATGCCCATGTTCAACGATGTATATGCAGATATCAAATAATTATGTTGTACACCTGAAACTAACAAAGTGTTGTTTGTTAATTGTACTTCAATAAAGAAAAAAGAATTTGGGACATTGTTGTAGCCCAGTGAACTGTGGGACCCACATTATAATGCTTTATATTTTTATATACATACACATATATATGGATCTATGTACACACATATATGTACACATACACACATAGTGTATGTGTGTACAGACATACATTTCATGTACTTGTTAGATTTCTGTGTCTGGCATTTGGACCACTTTTTAAATTGAAATATATTTGGCATGTAACACTCTACAAGTTTAAAGTATACACCCTGCTGACTTGATATGTTGTATATTGTAATATGGTTGCCGCTTGTAGCATTAGCAAGCACTTCAGGACCGGTTCTTCTGCTCATTTATCCTCTAAATTGGAACATGCATCACTGAAGTGCCAGAGGATTTCTCCCTTTCCATGTCCTGTTTTGTTTCTTTATTTTTCTCTCTCAGACCTCAACTCTAGACTTAAATTATTGTTCTCTAATCTACTAATGACTAATAATTGGGGGGAGGATTTCATTAAAATGCACATAGTTTATTAGGATTGACATTAGGGGACAATTACTTTGTGCTTTGGATATGTTTAGAAATATTTACTGAAGCTTCTCCCCCATTAATTCTGAGGAGCAAAAATAGTCTTTTCTGTCTTTGTATTTTTGTATAATTTTTAACACTAGATTCTACACATTGTAATTACACAATAAATATTGGTTGCTTTAAAACTTTAGAGAATGACGTTAATTCATTAATTAAATTCTTATCTTTGTCATAGATGCTTAATTCATTTTATTTGTTTTGCAGATTAACTAAACTCCAAATATTAGAACTTAGAGAAAACCAGTTGAAAATGTTGCCAAAGTAAGTAAAGGTGTTATCTTTTCCAAAATTTAGTTCAGCATTTTAAATTCTTAGAGAAATATTAATTTTCTATTATCTAAAATATGAGTACAGATTATTTTAAAAGACTGACATTTGTGGTCATTGTATTTTAATTAGTGGAGTTCAGTATACATCTCTTGGACTTCCCTGGTGGCTCAGACAGTAAAGCGTCTGTCTACAATGTGGGAGACCTGGGTTCGAGCCCTGGGTTGGGAAGATCCCCTGGAGAAGGAAATGGCAATCCACTCCAGTACTGTTGCCTGGAAAATCCCAAGGACAGAGGAGCCCGGTACACTACAGTCTTTGGGGTTGCAAAGAGTTGGGCACTACTGAGCGACTTCACTTCACTTCACTTAATACATCTCTTAGTATTTATTAGTGATTTCATAGCTTTCTGAAACTCAGTCTTGTGTGACAAAAGTCAAAATAATAAGTATGTAAAGCTCCCCTGCGTCCCAAATAAAGGTCCCCATTTTTGTACTGGAGTTCTTTCTTAGTGCTCCTTAAAGAGATCCATAAAGTCTTCTCTGTGAAGTCTGATTAACTCTAGTTCTCAGAACTTGTATGGTTTTAGTCAGTTTTAAATTAGAAATGGGATGGAAGGCCCCCTACTGGTAAGCTAACATCAGGAGGAGATGACAGTCCAAGAGCAAAAAATAAAATGAAAACAGATCTACAGACTCAAAATGCACTAGTCTACGTCCTTTATTGAAGATATGTCTTAAAACATCCTGATTCACTACTGCGTTTTTGTAGTTTAGGCAAGTGGCAAACTACAGACTGGCTAAGTTTGGCCCGGTGCCTATTTTTTTCTAAATAAATTTCCTAAGAAGCACATTCATTCATTCACTCACATGTTGTTTATAGCTGCTTTTGCTCTACAGTGATAGAGTCAAGTAGTTGTGACAGAAACTGTATGCAGAGCTTAAAATATCTGACCCTTACAGAAAACTTCCCAGTCTCCTGTGGCAATTTATTTGTCAAGAGTTGGCACCTCTTGTTAGAAGCATCTGCCGTTTTCCAGGAGTTAGTTGTTCTGTGTACTCAACTTCTGTAGCATCTTATTTATATCAGTTATGATATTTACCACATTAGTCTAATTTTTAAAATACATTTTACTCTCTTCCTGCCTGGCTAGCATATTTTCATGTGCATGTGCACTTGATCCTCCTTCTTCCCCACTCCAACCCATGAGTATAAATCTCTGAGGGCAAGAAGCGTACACGGTTTTGATTCCCCAAAGACTGGAATGATTACTGTGTATATTGTTGGTTGTTAGTATAAATTAAAATGAGAATTATCTGTGTTAAAATTCAAAAAGGTTTGACTTTTTGGAGATTTGGTATTGGCATTGATGAATCCTTAGCTCAGAACTTGACTGTTAAGAGATTTGAATAATCTGGGTATAAATTGTTTACTGAAATAGCTAAGCTTACCGTTAATATGGTATCTATCTCTGATATCATAGGTAATTCACTTATTTTATCTCCTTATATTTTAATTTTAACCTCAGATTGGACTCTCATGTATTTGCAAATGTAACTCTTTATTGCTTTTTTAAAGACATGGTTACAATATTTGAGGCCTCACAAATTAAAAAGAGGCCATGGTTTTATGTGTCAGGAAAGTCTTGTGTTTTCAGGTTACGTGAGTAGATCTTTTTATGATCAAAGATTCAAACAGTGAAAAAGCTGTTTTAAATATATAGTTCAGTGAAATTTAATACCATGTTAATCCTGGAGGGCCCAGTACCAAAAAACCAAATGATGTGTATTTCCCCTCTGAGACAGGAGAAGAGAAGGTAAAAATGAGTTAAATACGAAGAAAGTTTAGAGATAAGCAGAAGGAAGTTTGAGGGATGATTGCTTTTACTTTCTCCTTGAAGTAGGAAGCTGGATCTTAAATGAAGTAGGACCAAATATGCCCATGTTAGCTACAGCAAGTTGAGATGGAGACACTTTTAAAATTTTACAATGTATTTCCTCTTTTTATTGCATATCTCTGTCATTTATGTTTTCCTAAATCAGTTTTAAAACTTAGATTTTTAAGGATATTGTTTGTAATTGAGTTTTCCAGTGTAAAGGTTTTTATATCCTTAAAAAAAAAATTTTACTCTTGTTGATATAAAGTGAATTGCTACATGTGAATTTTCTGTGTTACCATTATAACAGTATTGAATTAAGAAAAATAAGACCATCTTTTCTTTTTTCAGTCTTACTCCCTCTGCACAGCTCTCTTCACCTTTCTCACATATCAACCTAGTGTAGTATTATGGACATAGAAATTAGTATCTAATCTTTTCTTGAGAAGGATCCTGGAAACACCTTTTCACTTTGTAATAAAGCAAATTGGAACTGAATTACAGGTTTTCTGGACAAAGACAGATATGAGTAAAGGAAGTCAAATTTTTATATCTCATAGAACCTGAAAATAGGCACTCAGAATCAAAGTTAAATAAAGCAACTTTGAGAAAAATTGGTACTGGGAGATGAATTAAATTAAAGGAGTGTTGATAAAATGGCATATTTAAAATGAAAGGGTTTGGGAAAATTAGCTTTCTGTAATATTAGGTGAGTAACATAATAATTGGGCTTCCCAGGTGGCGCTAGTGGTAAAGAACCTGCCTGCCATGCAGGTAGACATAAGAGACCCAGGTTCGGTCCCTGGGCCAGGAAGATCCCCTGAAGAAGGAAATGGCAACCCATTGCAATATGCTTGCCTGGAGAATCCCATGGACAGAGGAGCCTGGTGGGCTGCAGTCCATGGGGTCGCACAGAATTGGACACGACTGAAGCAACTTAGCACGCATATGCACAACATAATAAATTACTTTACAATTATTATATGTTTTCTTTTTCACTAAAAAACCAGAGAGATTTAAGCTGATTTTATCTTACTTTCTATTACTAATTTGTTGAATGTCGAGAAGAGAAATAATATGTGTTCTTTGTCATAATTTAAGGAGTCTGTTGGTTTTTAATGATGTTAATTTTCCAGTTAACACATTGATATATTGATATTATGATGATTGTATTTTGCCATGTGCAAAAAAGAGTTAATATAGTTCCTAAAGAGTTTCCTAGTGTGGTCTGTTGGTTAGGATTCAGCACTTTTACTGCTGTGTCCAGGGTTCAGTTTCTAGTTGGGGAATCTCTTGCTGGCCATGTGGGATGGTGTGCCCCCCAATTTTTTTTAAATTTAATGTAGTTCCTATCTGGTTACCTGGTAGCAATCTATTAAATAATAGTTTTTTCTAAAAATAATAATTTTAGAGTATAAATATATTTGAATTAATTAACAGTTCAGTTTAAGAAGTGCCTTTATTGAAGGAATATAAAATACAACTTAGTTTATTTCATCATGAAATCAGTTTGTACATTCAAGTTTCTGTAATGGCAGAGAACTGTTGGTATTGAGTTGAAAGTTTAAAAATGGTATATTGTAGCTTTAATTTAAAATAAATATAGTCTTCTAATTATATTTTTGATTCATATAAAACTTTGTTGTGAATTGTATTGAATTTAATTTGAAAGTGTGGAGAACAATGTAATATTTGCTGTTCTTGGAATTTTTAGTTAATTATCTTAAAGTTTTTTACAAATACACCCTCAGTCTTGAAAAATGGTGGTAATTAATATGAAGCTACCTAACAATCTAATCATTAGTTGATTTATACTATCTGAGAAGTTATTCTGTGAAGAAAAACAAAAATGGAAAGTCACTTACTGGTATTCTGGTCCGTGTAATTACTGCAATTACTTCTTAAGAATATAAATAACCTGGGATTTCCCTGATGGCTCAGTGTTTTAAGACTCCACACTCCCAATGCAGGGGGCGCAGGCTCAATCCCTGGTTGGGGAACTAAGATCCCACATACTGTGTGGCATGGCCAAAAAGTAAAATAAAAAAGAATAGAAATAACCTGGAGAGAAGCCAAAGTCAGAGAATAACTAATAACTTATTTCATTTTTATTTAGAAATTAAATGTGACTTGTTTCTTAGAAAATCATTATTTTTATTTTGCCAACGTTTGAAAGCCTATATGTTATTAGGTAATACATAGGAATATTTTACAAGTTTCCTTGTAATTGTTACTTTTGTATACTTAATTCCTTATTACTCCATTGTGCATAGAACCATGAATAGACTGACCCAGCTGGAAAGACTGGACTTGGGAAGTAATGAATTCACAGAAGTGGTAAGTTCTCACCAACCTTACTATCCATAAGTCATTCATTTGATCAAGAAAAAAAATGTGAAAATTAAGGTATTTATTTCTTTGCCTTTTTAAAGTATAAAATTGGATAAAGATACACACATATTTTGGAGAGACAAGATATAAAAGTTTTTGACAGGATAATTAAACAGATAGCAACATCTAATAGGAGTGAGGGTAAAAATGTAAAATTAATGAGAAGCCCATGGAAAAGGTAATTAATAGTTTTTGGCACAGAAAGTAGAAATTCTGAAAGATTATAAGGGAAAAGCTTTCATCAGACTAGAATGCATCAGGAAAAGAACTTGAGTCAAAAATAACTTCATGGGAATATTGCTTAGGAATTTATTCAGTGGTAGCATACTTCTCCGGAGAAGGCAGTGGCATCCCACTCCAGTACTCTTCCCTGGAAGATCCCATGGACGGAGGAGCCTGGTAGCCTGCAGTCCATGGAGTCGCGAAGAGTCGGACACGACTGAGTGACTTCACTTTCCCTTTTCACTTTCCTGCATTGGAGAAGGAAATGGCAACCCACTCCAGTGTTCTTGCCTGGAGAATCCCAGGGACGGGGGAGCCTGGTGGGCTGCCGTCTCTGGGGTCACACAGAGTTGGACACGACTGAAGCGACTTCACAGCAGCAGCAGCAGCATGCTTCTCTATAATTTTACTTAATAGCTAAAAGAAAAACATTGAATGAAACAGCTGTTATTTTCGACTTGATAATGAGACCTCTGGATTGCGTTTTTGCTTTGTTTCCAAAGTCGTATGATGCTGAATCAAAAAGAAAAGAAGAATGTAAGCAATTTGTTGTCTCCAGTCATTGCTTCAGGAGAACTCAGATCATAAGCTAGATATTTGTTTTTTGAAGAGAAGCTCGTTAACTTGAAAAATCATCATTAAAATTTTTATACTGTGTTTACAAGTTTGTTTTAATTGTTGCAAGTTTCAAGTGCTAGTCTTGAAAACAAGAGTTTCTCAGCACTGCTGCTGCATAATTGTCCTGTGGAAATTGTATTAGCTCACTAAATAGCTTTTCAGCTGAAGTCACTGGAGGAGCGTGGTGGTTTGGGGTATCTCATATTTTTCCTAAAATACTGTCTTTTATATTCTGTATTTTAATTGAAGCTGATATATGATGAATCTTACTGTGTTTTGTAGATGTTTTTACTCTTTTTAAAAAAATGCATATTCTGTGCTTCGTAAATTATCTGTTACATATTTCCTCAGTATTTGTCTTTACATGTATTAATCTATTGCCATATTAATTATTTTAAGTTTCTAAATTGCTGTTAATTTTATAAATCAGAGCAGAATTCAAAATCATTAAATTTTGGACCATTTCCTTCTTCGAGCATTACACATTTTTTAAAAAATTACTATTACAGTTTTAACAGGTAATGCACAAAAGGGGCTTCTTAGGTGGCTCAGTGGTAAAGAATCTGCCAGTGCCGGAGACGCGAGTTCAATTCCTGGGGTGGGAACATCCCCTGGAGAAAGAAATGGCAACCCACTCCAGTTTTTTTGCCTGGGAAATCCCATGGACAGAGGAGCCTGGCAGGCTACAGTCCATAGGGTCGCAGAGAGTTGGATACAACTGAGCATACACACATGTGAGGCACAAAAAGAGATTTTTTTAATCCAAGTTAAACCTAGAATTCTTACTTATATGTTAACAGTAAATCTGAGTGACATGCCTTGTATGTGTTACTCGTGTTATAAGTGATGAGATATGATGACACCTCAATGCCATCATACTGTCAATGATTGGACACAGGTTTGTGGGTTACTGGAAATATCTTTAAAGGATTCATTCAGAAGAGCCTCCAAGGGTGAATAACCTAAGAGTAAATTTTGCCTGAATACCAGGTCCACTAAATCACTTTAATTTTTTGGTCCTCAACATTTTATTATAAACAATATTCTACTATGTAATTACTAGAAGCTTAAAATAACACAATAGGTTTATCATATGATTATGCCTTGGTTTACTTACTTTTGCTTATGATTGGGTTTTTAAGATGTAGCTTGCCTTATTAGTCATCAGGGAATAGCTTTTCTTTAAGATTTCCTAAAAGTCTACATCTTTTTGTGGATAATGATTGAGAGTATACTTTTATTGTATTCTTGAAAGTAATGGATCTTATTAATTGTGTAAATACTTTAGCCTGTTACATAATCAAAAGCTTAATTTATGCTATTATGGAATGTCTTTAGTAATATTTGTGTAATAACTATTACACGGTGGAAAGACTTGAGTTTTGCCTCTGCTTTTTTCCCCCTCGTAATTTAAAAAAATGTCTTTAATACTGAAAGTTATTATTAGAAATACCCAGGGGAGCTTCTTTTGCCAAATAAATATATTCAAATAAATTAATGTATCTTCTCCTCCACTTCCATCTAAACAGCCTGAAGTACTTGAGCAGCTAAGTGGATTGAAAGAATTTTGGATGGATGGTAATAGACTGACTTTTATTCCAGGGGTATGTATATCAAATTTTAAAGACTTTGCTTATTTCTGTCTGTCCTTTGCATTTTTACGAATTATACATTTTAAGTACGTTTAATCAGTTTAAAATGATTATTCTTAATACTGTTCAGTCGCTCAGTCGTGTCCGACTCTTTGTGACCCCATGAATCGCAGCACGCCAGGTCTCCCTGTCCATCACCAACTCCCGGAGTTCACTCAGATTCATGTCCATCACGTCAGTGATGCCATCCAGCCATCTCATCCTCTCTTGTCCCCTTCTCCTCCTGCCCCCAATCCCTCCCAGCATCAGAGTCTTTTCCAGTGAGTCAACTCTTCGCATGAGGTGGCCAAAGTACCGGAGTTTCAGCTTTAGCATCATTCCTTCCAAAGAAATCCCAGGGTTAATCTCCTTCAGAATGGATTGGTTGGATCTCCTTGCAGTCCAAGGGACTTGTTAGATAGAAGCAAATTACATTTTTTATTGTCGATACTTTTTTTTTTTTAACAATGTTGTGTTTTAGGTGTACAGTAAAGTGAATCATGGACAGGGAGGCCTGGCGTGCTGCGATTCATGGGATTGCAAAGAGGCGGACACGAAAGAGCGACTGAACTGAACTGAAAGTGAATCAGTTATACATATTCATATACCACTCTTCTTTAGACTTATTTCCCACATAGATCTTTACAGAGTATTGAGTAGAGTTGCCTGTGCTATACAATAAGTCCTTATTAGTTACATCTTTTATATATAGTAGTGTATATATGTCAATCCAAATCTCCCGATCTATCCCTTGATCTCTTTCCCTCTGGTAACCATACGTTTGTTCTACATCTGTCACTCTATTTCTGTTTTGTAAATAGGCTCATTTGTACCATTTTTTTTTTTTAGATTCCACATACTAGTGATATCGTATGATATATGTCTTTCTCTGTCTAACTTACTTCACTCGTTGTGACAGTATCTAGGTTCACCCATGTTGCCGCAAATGACATTATTTCATTCTTTTTGATTGCTGAGTAATATTCCATTGTATATATGTACAGCATCTTCATCCATTGCTCTGTCAATAGACATTTAGGTTGCTTCCATGTTTTGGCTGTTGTAAAAGTGCAGTAAAGTTTGGGGTGCATGTATCTTTTTGAATTGTGGTTTTATCCAGATATATGCCCAGGGTGGGATTGCTGGACCATATTGTAGTTCTATATTTAGGTTTTTAAGGACCCTCTAACCTCCATAGTGTTCTCCATAATGGTTGTACCAATTTACATTTCCATCAGCAGGGTATGAGGGCACCCTTTTCTCCATGCCTTTTCCAGCATTTATTATTTATAGATTTTTTTTTTAATGATGGCCATTCTGACCTTATGTGAGGTGATACCTCATTGTAATTTTCATTTTCATTTCTCTGATAATTAATGATGTCAAGTATCTTTTCATATGCCTTTTAACCATCTGTATGACTTCTTTGGAGAAATGTCTATTTAGATCTTCCACGCATTTTTCGATTGGGTTTGTCAATACATTCTTGATTAAAATTTTTATATTTCTGTAATAAATTTTTGTAAAACAGTTGACTTGTGTACAACTCAGGGATTAGGGGCATCAACCCTTTACATAGTGAAAAAATCTGTGTAATTTATAGTCAGCTTTCCCTATTTGAAGTTCCTTCATAACAAGGATTCCTCCTTAGGGTCTGATGTTCTGCATCCACAGATTGAACCAATTACAGTGGAGTACTGTAGTAGTTACTGTTGAAAACAATCCATGTGTAAATGGGTCTGTGAAGTTCTGTGTTGTTCAAGGGTCAACTTAAAGTTTCTTTCTAATGTCATGGAGTATGTCCTTCCCAGGGGTTGCAGTTGACTTTGTATCCTGTTTCATTTTGCCCAGGGAATTGTTGAAATAGGCTATTTTCCATGTAGTTTCTTCGCAGTTGACATTGTGTTTATTCTCAGACCTAAAGCCATATGAATTCCCATATGTGCTAACTCCCTTGCAAATGATGGCCAGCTAAATTCCCCAAGAAAATTATGTACTTGTCACTCTGCTAGGCTAAAATAGTAGGAGCTCTTAGCTTTTACTGACTATATCTAACTAATGGCATTAAAAATTATGAACCTCCCTTATAAACATTTAATTATAAATTACAGTTTGTCACTAAGTTTCTTATCTAAACTTTTCACAAACTGCTATTGACAGAGTCCTTAGATTTCCTTTTTTTTAAACTTACAGTTTATTGGTAGTTTGAAACAGCTCACATATTTGGATATTTCTAAAAATAATATTGAGATGGTTGAAGAAGGAATTTCAGGATGTGAAAACCTTCAAGATCTTCTATTATCAAGCAATTCACTTCAACAACTGCCGGAGACTATTGGTTTGTATTGATTTCTAATTCATGTGATTTAAAATTTACTAGTATACAATCTGAGAAACTTATTGCCATTGCTTGATTCAAAGCTTCCATATATCAAATTTTATTTAAAAGATAGTTTTACTGTATTCTGAAGTCACAGATCCTATTTGAATTTTTCCTGTTGTGATCAGTGACTCAGTTTACTCATTTGTTGGCATTACTGTTTTTCTTTAAGGAAATGTCATTTTTGTCACTGTAATAAAGTTTGAATCCTTTAAAAGATTAATTTACCCAAATTCACTTTAATTCTTGATCATGGCCTTTACCTAGTAACTTTTTTCTATCTTAACTTCATTTTAGACTTAACAAGACAGCTGTATGAGCAAAATCCTTTGAAAATTATACGGTTGACCCTTCAGCAATGACGGTCGTTAGGGGGCCAACCTGCAGTGGGAAAATCTCATATAGTTTATAGATGTACTTTTGTATTTCCTCCCTATCCATGGTTCTGCCTCTGTGTATTCAGCCAACTGTGGGTCATGTAGTACTGTAGTAGTAAATTGAAAAGTTCACATACATGTAAGGTGATCCATACACTTCAAATCTGTGTTGTTCAAGGGTCAACTGTATTTATGTAGTTACTTATCTGGTGGTGCATCAAGGGAATTGAACTATCAAAATCCAAAAACTTACATATTAGCATCTCCATGATGTTTGAATATAAAAATCAGAAATATTTTTACGTATTTTTCAATTGAATTACATAATTGTTATAGCTCAGGTTGTGTTTTGCAGATTCTACTGTAATTTTTCCAATGCTTTTTATTTTAAATTAAACTCCATTTTTATTGTTTTAGTATTTAGTATACTTACAGTATGTAGAATAGCTTGTTATACTCTTAAGAAAAAACTACCTTTGGACTACCACATCTTTAATCCTTTGATACCATAAGTTTGTGCTGTGTATCTTCACTGTGATGTCACAGAATTGTTTCAAGGAGCATGGCTACAACAGTGAGCAAAGGAGACAAAAAGTACATACTCTTATGAAGCGTACATTTTAGTGAGGCCTAAATGGGTAAATATACACTAATGTTAAGAGGTAATATGTATGTGAAAATTGTAAATACAGGGTAAGGGCATGGAGAGATGGTAGGGTTGGGGTGGTGTCTCTATGAGATAGCTTGGCTTTTTAAAAGTTCTTTATGATTCATGTCAAATATAATATGTGCTCACTTGACTGTTGATTGACTTCTAATTCAAGATGAAAAATTGTATATTATTTCTTCCCTTAATAGGTTCATTGAAGAATGTAACAACTCTTAAAATAGATGAAAATCAGTTAATGTATCTACCAGACTCTATAGGAGGGTAAGATTTTTGTGTATTAAAAGAACTAGAAGATTTTTCTTTCAGTTCAGCATCCTATATAATTTTTCAGATAATTGTTAACATCAATAGGAGATTCTAAAAGCATTTAAATAAGCAATTGGCTGCAGGTTGGATTTATTTATAATCAAGATAGGCCAGTTTTTCTACAGGTGAACTTTAGTTTAGTAGAAATAGATTTTTTTGTAGGTTTGTTAAAGTCAAGTTCAAATGGTCATATGTTCTTGAGTTTTGGATTATATACAGGAAATTTTTTGTTAAAATATATGTTCTCTTTTTTAATTAAAGGTTAGTATCAATAGAAGAACTGGATTGTAGCGTCAATGAACTTGAAGCTTTGCCTTCATCTATTGGGCAACTTACTAATGTAAGAACCTTTGCTGCGGATCATAATTACTTACAACAGTTACCCCCAGAGGTACTGTATTTAAATTTTATTTTGAATTTTTATTTTTTCTAATTATTAATTATAGGTGTCCAGTGTCGTTTTCTTTAGTTTCTTTCAGAGATAATTACGTAACTAAGTTACGTATTTTGTGGATAATAATTAGTTATATTTATTTGCTAATACTTTGATTCATGTGAAAGTTAATAATTGAAAAGGAAAAAAGTAATTACTTTTATACATGAGAAGAGTACTTTTATTACTTTTGAAAATGATACTTCAGTTACATTTATTAAGCAGTAGGCTAAAGTTTTAATCCATAATTCTCTGTTTCTCTTTCAGATTGGAAATTGGAAAAATATAACTGTGCTATTTCTCCATTCTAATAAACTCGAGACACTTCCAGAGGAAATGGGTGATATGCAAAAATTAAAAGTCATCAATTTGAGTGACAATAGGTTTGTAACAGTATAATTCATCATTTGGCTTATAGAAGACATCTATTGGATGAAATTAAAGTTCCGTTATATGTGATAGAAAATCTAATACATGTTTTTCTTTGCATATATAGTTTTGGGTTTTGTGTAGAATTTTTATTTGAAAGAATAATTTTACCTGGTATTAATTATCATACAGTGGTTGTTACGGTTTATTTTATGTTGACTTTTGCTGTATAGTCTTAATTATCTTCTTATGATAGCAATTTTTATTCCTAAAGTCAGATTTTTGCTCTAATACAGCTGTTGAATAAAGCAGCTTTTAATCTTACCTACTCCTTGTATTAATCTGGGCAGACGTGTGATTAGACACCCACTCAAATAATTTGGACAACACAGCCAAGATACAAAGCAAATAGATCACTAGGGATGCTAAATTGAAGCAATGTTTAAGTTAAGAACAAATGTTTATAATTTTTTCTGGTGTAAAAAGACTAATAGTGATAAAAGAATATTTGTAGAGCATTTTTACATTTTGTTTTTGTTAACGTATTCAAAATAACTCTAATAATAAAACAGGTATTCCTATTTTATGGAGGGAAAAAAATTAAGACTCAGATTTAAGGTGATTCACATTGCTTATAAAATAGAGCTTTTAGTGTAAACTCGGTTTTCTGAGTAGGGTATTCAGACTGTTCACACCTTCCTCCTTTTAAATTGTTAATTATAGCTATGCAGTGTGGTTTCAAACTAAATCCCTTTTAAAATTAAATTCTTTCAGCTCATACTTTATACCCTAAAACTAGAGCCCTAAGTTCCAACACCTTGAGTTTCAGAGACCTAAATTCCTTAGGTTCCTTTGAAATTCGGCATAGAAGAATAGATAAACATAAGATGGAAAGTTTAAGTAGTCATTTTGTTTTAAATAGGGTCCTCTTTCAAGTAGCATTGTACTAAATATCTCTGTTACTTAATTTTCACTCATTATAATGTTAAAATAGTCTTGAGTATGAAAGTGCTGGCTCACAGTGAAATAAAAAGAGTGCAATATTTATAACATAACAAACTCTGATTAAGAGTGGTTCCTATAACAGTTTGTTCTCTCTAAATGCAAATAAAACATCCAAAGCAATTAATTTGTCCTTGCCTTCGCACTAAAGTATGGATAGTTGCTAGATTTTCCTAGGTAATTTTTTTGAGGTTATTAAATTATCCAATTTTCCCCCCAACCAAATTGATTCAATGGAAGATTTGTATTTTTAAAATTAATTCTTATAAAACGGGATAGTATTATGTCTTACGTCCTGTTCAAAGACCTATAATTTTCTCCTGAATTACATATTTTTCTCCTATTTTCATATGCAATAACATAACATTATTTAGAAGACCATTAGATCCAGTTCTCATTTTAACATTTCTCATTTTTAAAGTTTAATTTTTGTTTGCATTTTTTTTTCCCACAGATTAAAAAATTTGCCCTTTAGCTTTACAAAGCTACAGCAATTGACTGCTATGTGGCTCTCAGATAATCAGGTAGGCATTCTGATTTTGTAAATTGATTATGCATTCTAATTTATTTAGGACTATTTAAGAGTAGTTCTAATATGATACACATGTAAAAACATACAGATGCAGATCATTTTTGTGAAATATGTGTAGATTCATGAAGTCCTTTTTGGCCTGACCTCATAAATTTGTAAGAAGATAGATTAGGACAAAATCTTCCCTAAATTTTTAATGTTTTTATAGAAACTCTCTGTGGTTTATATCTGTATACATTTGATAATTTATGTTTCTAATCAAACACTTGACAAACCTTAGAGAGGTATTTCTAAGGAATTAAGAGCTGTTCCTTGAACTTTTCTTTGGCAGACATTTATTGAAAGCTTATAGTAGAACGTGAATGACTCTGGGAGCCGGAGTTATACTGATGAAGCAGACAGAATCTTCTTAGGTTCTCATTGAGTTTACATTCTCATGGGAGACACTCGAGATAAATTAATAACTAAGTAATAATGTTTCAGAACTACAGAGAAAGAGTTTGCTAGGCGTTGGAACAGCAGCAGGGTTGGAGTAAATATACTATTTTAAATTGAGTGATTTAGGAAATACCTGTCTGAAGAAGGGAACAGTAGAGCAGTTTCTCAAATGAAATTAAGAGTGAGCCATGATGTGAGTTGAGTGAGGGGTGCATTTAAAGAATACTAAGAATAAAGATCCCAATACTGGAATGAGCTCAGTGTGACTGAGGAACAGATGAAAGCCCAGAGGACTGGAATGTAGTAAGCAAGGGAGAAAACATATACAATCAGATCAGGAGAGGAAAACTGAGACTAGATCACCTGGGGCCTTGTAGACCATACTAATCCCTTGGGGTTTTACTCTGAGGTAGAAAGAAATCTGTTGAAGTATTTCATTCCAGGAAATAATGAGATACGGTTTACATTTTTGAAAGATCATTCTGGCTGCTTTGTGAAGAATGGACTGTGGGTGCTGAGGGTGAGGATGGGATATTCTCTATTGGAAGCAAAAGTTAAGTAAGAAAGCTGTTGCAGTTAGTTTAGAAGGACATGTTGCTGGATTTTACGTAATACGATAAGAGTGGAGATTGTGAGGAGAGCTTCAATTTGGGATGCATTTTTAAGAAAGCTATTGTCAGAGGGACTTACTGATGAACTAAATGTGGAAATTCAGAGAAAGAACTGAAACAACTACGACTTTTAGGTTTTTAACCTAAGGAAGTACAATATTGGAGTTGCCATTTTCTGAGCTAGGAAAGATGGGAGAGGAGTAAGTTTGGGGATAAACTTAATAGTTTGATTTTATGAATGTCAAGTCATCAGTTGAGTATCTATAATTGCAAGTGAGGTATTGGCTGGAGATAAAATTTGGGAGTCAGCATTGTGCAAAGGGAATTTTATACTGTGGAAGTACATTTAATTACTAGAGAGAAAAGATAGACAAGAAGATCAAACATTGAACTCAGAAAGGGATCCCAGAAAGAAAATAAAGAGCAACAGCCAACAAGAGAATGTTATCTAGAGAGACATATGAAGAAAGTGCTTCAGGAAAGATAAGCTAAGTCAGATGTTGATGAATTAGGTATATGAGGACTGCTAATTGGCCATCGGGTTTATTAATATAGAAGTAATAACTGATGTTGAAGAGTAATAGTTTTAGTGGAATGGTGGTGGTTAAAGTTTGATTTAAGTGTATTATAGTGCGTGGAAAGAAAGAAGGCTGGGGCAATGAACATATCTTAGTAGCCTAGCTAAATTTCATTGTGTACACTGTTGTTAAGCTTGTTTTAGTGGATAAGAAATCTCTTGTATAATGTCACCATAGTAATGGATTGTAGGTCCTGAACAAAAAGAAAAGAATAAGGACTATCTCATCTGTAATTATGATGAATCCATTTTTTCTGTATCTATTCTCAAGTATTTCTTACTAGTAAATGTTTTTAAACAAAATATAAAATTTACTGATCCCTTTAATAAGTTAATGCTTAGTGTTTGAGCAATACTTTATGATTTATCTAAAGCTGTGTTTACCCATGGAAAACACAAGGCTTAGATACACAAGTCTCATATGATAGTCCTAAATTCCATCATCAAATTTGCTTGGGAGACATGTCATATCCCTCTTTTGGATTATGTTAGCAACCCTGATGTGTTCTGATAGTAAAGAAACCCTCTTGTTTCAGAATTCTCTAAACTTCTTAACTAAGAAACCCTTTCCCCCTAACTCTTAATAATATCTTAAAAACCTTAAGTTGATCAGTTCAGTTCAGTCGCTCAGTCGTGTCCGACTCTTTGCGACCCCATGAATTGCAGCACGCCAGGCCTCCCCGTTCATCACCATCTCCCGGAGTTCACTCAGACTCAATGTCCATTGAGTCAGTGATGCCATCCAGCCATCTCATCCTCAGTCGTCCCCTTCTCCTCCTGCCCCCAATCCCTCCCAGCATCAGAGTCTTTTCCAGTGAATCACCTCTTCACATGAGGTGGCCAAAGTACTGGAGTTTCAGCTTTAGCATCATTCCTTCCAAAGAAATCCCAGGGTTGATCTCCTTCAGAATAAACTGGTTGGATCTCCTTGCAGTCCAAGGGACTCTCAAGAGTCTTCTCCAACACCACAGTTCAAACACATCAATTCTTCGGCGGTCAGCCTTCTTCACAGTCCAACTCTCACATCCATACATGACCACTGGAAAAACCATAGCCTTGACTAGATGGACCTTAGTTGGCAAAGTAATGTCTCTGCTTTTGCATATACTATCTAGGTTGATCATAACTTTTCTTCCAAGGAGCAAGCGTCTTTTAATTTCATGGCTGCAGTCACCATCTGCAGTGATTTTGGAGCCCCCAAAATAAAGTCTGACACTGTTTCCACTGTTTCCCCATCTATTTCCCATGAAGTGATGGGACGGATGCCATGATCTTCGTTTTCTGAATGTTGAGCTTTAGGCCAACTTTTTCACTCTCATCTTTCACTTTCATCAAGAGGCTTTTCAGTTCCTCTTCACTTTCTGCCATAAGGATGGTGTCATCTGCATATCTGAGGTTATTGATATTTCTCCCGGCAATCTTGATTCCAGCTTGTGTTTCTTCAGCCCAGCGTTTCTCATGATGTACTCTGCATATAAGTTAAATAAGCAGGGTGACAATATACAGCCTTGATGTACTCCTTTTCCTATTTGGAACCGGTCTGTTTTTCCATGTCCAGTTCTAACTGTTGCTTCCTGACCTGCATACAGATTTCTCAAGAGGCAGGTCAGGTTGTCTGGTATTCCCATCTCTTTCAGAATTTTCCACAGTTTATTGTGATCCACACAGTCAAAGGCTTTGGCATAGTCAATAAAGCAGAAATAGATGTTTTTCTGGAACTCTCTTGCTTTTTCCATGATCCAGCAGATGTTTGCAATTTGATCTCTGGTTCCTCTGCTTTTTCCAAAACCAGCTTGAACATCAGGGAGTTCACAGTTCACGTATTGCTGAAGCCTGGCTTGGAGAATTTTGAGCATTACTCTACTAGCATGTGAGAGGAGTACAATTGTGCAGTAGTTTGAGCATTCTTTGGCATTGCCTTTCTTTGGAATTGGAATGAAAACTGACCTTTTCCAGTCCTATGGCCACTGCTGAGTTTTCCAAATTTGCTGGCATATTAGTGCAGCACTTTCACAGCATCATCTTTCAGGATTTGAAACAGTTCAACTGGAATGCCATCACCTCCACTAGCTTTGTTCATAGTGATGCTTTCTAAGGCCCACTTGACTTCACTTTCCAAGATGTCTCGCTCTAGATTAGTGATCACATCATCATGATTATCTGGGTCATGAAGATCTTTTTTGTACAGTTCTTCCGTGTATTCTTGCCACCTCTTCTTAATATCTTCTGCTTCTGTTAGGTCCATACCATTTCTGTCCTTTATCGAGCCCATCTTTGCATGAAATATTCCCTTGGTATCTTTAATTTTCTTGAAGAGATATCTAGTCTTTCCCGTTCTGTTCTTTTCCTCTATTTCTTTGCATTGATCGCTGAAGAAGGCTTTCTTATCTCTTCTTGCTATTCTCTCGAATTCTGCATTCAGATGCGTATATCTTTCTTTTTCTCCTTTGCTTTTCACCTCACGTTTACGAATCAGTCTGTATATCTATTTGTTCTACGAATTAGAGAAAGAAGTATTAAAATGATGATACTTTTGTTTTCATTAGAACTTGAACACAAGTGATTAGTACATCTATTAAATGTGTCAGTTCATGTATATATACCTGTGTGTGTATATATATATGTATATCTCTCTTACTTGAATATTTACAGTTTAAGTCTGATATGAAGTTTAGCTGCTGGATTCACAAAACGTTTAAACATCTGCTGGGCTCTGACTCAAGTACCTATTACAACAATATGAATGAGACATGGCTCTTGGTCTTGAGGACTCTGAACTGTTAGTATATTAGAACTGCTGTGGATAAATCTGTGCCAGAAAATTATACCAGATGACTTATTAAGGTGAAATTAATAGCCTAGTGTCTGTACAGTGTTCGCTCATTCACCTCTTCTTGCACTTCATTTGTAAATTACTTTTTAAAGTAAAAATTATGATGATATGGGGCTTTGTTTTCCCTAGTGTAGAAAAGTAATAAATAATAAAACATATGTGATGTGGCTATAAAACCTCCCTTATAGTATGAGGTACTCATTTCCATATAAAAGGATGAAATGTAGGGGAGAAAAATATGTGAAAGTAGTTTGATTATAAATTATGAAAATAAATTGCTTCTGGACGTTTCACTGACAATGAAGAAAATAAACCTATAGGCAGTACCTGCAGTAACATAATCTTTCATAAGTCTCTAGAAGGTCCAAGCAGAACAGTTGGTCATTCATCCCTCATTCATTTTGTCATTCTTATTCAGGAACCATTTATTGAACAACTACTCTATGCCAGGCAAACTAAGATGGGCCAAATACAGATATTAAGAAAGTTGTTTTAATACAGTATGGTAAAAAACTTGATAGGCTTCAGGATCAGAAAAGGGGCGCATCACTTGGGGCTATAAAGGCCAGTTTCCCAGAGGAGGAAATGCCTGCTGTGCCTAAAAGAGGAATAAATCTTCTCAAGAGAGTAATAGTATTAAATGACGAAAGAGGAAGAGTGTTCTGCTTAGAAGGGATATCAGCAGCCTAAGCACTTATTAGTAAAGCAGTGTAATCAGTGTCTGTACAAGTGGTTTTATGACTAGAGCATAACGTGTAAGGTGGAAGAGTTGGACATGAGGCCCCAGAGGTAGACACAGACCAGGTCATGGAGGATCTTATATGCCATACAAAGGGACTTGCATTATATATCAAGGATGACAAACAGATTTTTTAAATTTTACATGTCAACTTTGATAAATTATAATTTTTAAAAGGATTCTAAAGCCATAAAGCTCAGAGGAAAATTGTTGTGCTTAGGTTCAGTGTGATTTATCAGCTTTACTAGGACACTTGATAGTGAAAGGGTCCTCTATGATAATTGTCAGAATGAATAGTAAGTGTAAAAATAGGAATGTCCCAGGCAAATTCAATGTTTGATCATTATAGTCATAATCAATTATTCATGTATATAATCGGTTTAAGAGAAGTGATCCTGGGATACATGCCAGCACTACTATAGGAGATAAGGAACCTGTATAACACACAGGCAGGCAAGTGGTATGGTCAGATGGACCTAGTAGAAAGGCTTTGGAGTCTGCATTATGGAAGATGGATTTAGCAGGGCTGATGCCAATGGGAAGGCCTACTGAAGACCATTGCCATACTCAGGTCAACAGAAAATGTTGGCTGAAGTAAAGCGGTGATGACAGAGCCAGTGAAAAGACTGTTATTTAGGACATAGCTTTAAACATCACATCAATAGAATGCATGGAAAATGCATGTATGTGAGAAGAAAAGGAGTAAAGGCAAAGATCAGCCTCAGAGGTGTACCCTGAGTGACTAGGTGGATGTTGATTCCGTAACGGAGAACCACAAGAGAAGGAAATATGTTTATATAAATATATTAAGTTCTAGTTAGGTTTATTGGGTTTGAAGTACCTTTGGTATATTGAGTTGACACTCAGAGAACAATTCGAGTGACCTTGAACCACTACCTGCCACCTTGTTTTAAACTAAGGTTTCTGTGCTCTTGATTTCTCCATTCTTTTCATTTTTAACCTCCAAGGATTTCTTAAAATTGCTCTTGAAGACCTAATTTCTTTTTTCACAGTACTGCTATACATTTATTCCTTTTATTTGTAAGATTCATAGAAGACTTGTAGCATGAGAAGAGATATCAACCCATCATCTTAATCACTTTTTCTTGGGAGTGGTTTCATAGCTTTTTATTATTTTCTCAAAGGGGATTGTTGTCAGATTAATTTTTTAATGTTGCTGCTGCTGCTAAGTCGCTTCAGTCGTGTCCGACTGTGTGTGACCCCATAGACAGAAGTCCACCAGGCTCCTCTGTCCCTGGGATTCTCCAGGCAAGAATACTGGAGTGGGTTGCCATTTCCTTCTCTTTTTAATGTTAGGGATGGGTTAATCCTGTGGAATACTAACATTTAAGTGACAAGTTACTAGGCTTCGAAGGAGTGGCTACAGAGGTAGAAGGAGAACTATATGACAGTGTTTTTTAAGATAAGGATGAAACAGCTGTCCTGAAGAAAGGAGTTGCAACAGGATAAATGCTAATGAGAGGTTAGTTCAAATGAAGTCTGAAAAACATCAGTTATATTTTGGCAAGTCACCTGTCTTGCCAACTTACCTTGGCTATAGCTAATGCAGTTTTAGAACTATATGTCAAATACCAGATTGAAGTAGTTTAAGGAATAAATAAATGACTGAGTGGAAACCTGTGGTTATTGATTAGTCTTTTAAGAAGATTGGATAAGAAAGAAAAGGAATAGAACAGAAAGAAATTGGTAACTAGGGGCAAGGTAAGAGAGCATGTTTATAAGTTGTTGGAAAGAGGCTCTAGGAGATTGGGATTAAGGATATTAGAAAGTGATGGATAACTGGAGTGGAAGCTGATGGAATCAAAAGCTCTGGCAAGTATTCTTACATTCTTGAAGGGATCTTGGGTGTGAAGTTTTTGAGAGAAAGGGCTAAAAATGTACATGGTAAAATTCTTAGAACATAACATTTTCCAAACTCTTAGCAGTTCTTGAATCCTATTTTTATTAAAAATTTCTTTCAAAGATACTGCCTTCTTCAAAATTCAATTTAGGAAGTTTGGAAGAATTTTCAAGCAGCATTGGGAGTCTGTTGAAGTTTTTACCACAACCTTGTTGTTAATACGGATTTGCTCAACCGTGTGATATAGAGAAAGCATGCAGTTGGAATAATTCTGGGTTGTACTTTATCAGCCCAGGTGCAAGACAAGGCCAGTGCAACAAGGAGGTCTTGGTAATTGGCAGGAAATTGGTTATAAAGAGATAAGGTGAGGTATGAAAAGAGAAGCGAAGACAGGAAAGAATGATAGTGATAAAGTTGAAAGCTGAAGAGAGTGACAGTCTTGGTGGGATTGATGAGCAAGTATGTAGAAGCAATGAAGTGAGGAGTCTGCATGAAGTCTATGTTACATGCTGTGCTGGTTGTCTTTTGACTGAGCACTCCTTAGTTTCCTTTTTAGGAATTTTTTTTCTGCCAGTATCTTTTATGTTGAAGCCCCTCCTGGTGCTCTAGGCTCTGCTTTATTTACTTTCTCTATACCAGTTACTGACTCTCTCTTAGTAGTGTTAGTGGCTCTGTCGTGTTTGACTCTGTGATCCCATGGACGGCAGCCCACCAGGCTCCTCTGTCCATGGGATTCTCCAGGCAAGAACACCGGAGTGGGTAGCCATTCCCTTCTCCAAAGGATCTTCCCAGCCCAGGGATCAAACCCAGGTCTCCTGCATTACAGGCAGATTCTTTACCATTTGAGCTACAGATACCAGTTACTGACTATATCATCATTATTCTTAATAATTGTCTTCAGCCCAGTTCTCTTTGCTTAACTTCACACTCACTGTCTGCTTTACACTGTGCCTTAGATGTCTCAAATTCAACCAACCTAAAGCTGAACATTTCATCTTCTGCTTCATATCTTTTTCTTTTCCAGGGTTCCCTAGGTCAGTAAAAAGTACTTACTGGAGACCGAGATCTGCGAATGTAATTCTTAACTACTGATTCTCCCTATACTTCAGTGCAGTGAATCACCAAACTCTTGTCTAGGCTTAACCATTAACTATTAATATATCAGATGTTTCTGTGCTTTGCTTTATCCCTGCTCCTCCTCCTCTTAAATAGAGTCTACCATCATCTTTCAGTTAGACCTACACTGTCCAAAACAGTAGTCATTGTGACTAGTCCAAATTGAGATGTGCTATCAGTGTAAAATACACACCAAATTTTCTACACTTAGTATGAACAAAGAGTGTAAAATCAATCGAGTTTTTATTATTGATTACATATTAAAATGACAGTATTTTGAAGAAGGTTAGATTAAATACATTGTCAAAATTAATTTAATCTCTTTTTAGAAACATGTGGCTACCAGAAAATTGTAAATTATCTATGGTTCTCATTTTTTATCTCATATTATATTTCTGTTGGATAGTGTTGACTTAAGATCATTGAGATAGCTTCCTGAGAGGTCTCTTTCTCCAGTGTAGCCACAACCCCTAATCTTCTATCACCCTAATTCATTCAGAACCACACTATAACTCAACTGATCCTTTACCCTTGTTATTGTCTAGTTTTATCTCCCCCCCTCACATCTTCATTCTCATTTCCCCAAATGAGTTCTGTGCTCTTGGAGCATTCTTCCTCCTTCTTGTTACCTGTTAATGGCTATTCATCCTCATCTAGGAGGGCTTTCTTTCAGGAATGCTTTCCTCATTGCTCAAGATTGTGGTAAGCAAATACCTCCTTCTTTGTGTTTTTCTAGCACCCTGTACCCTCTCTACCTAGTTCTTACATCGTATTGTAATTTATTTTGTTGTCTCTGTCCCTCCTCTTGTGTATGGTAAGCTCTACAGAATCAGTAAAGATGGTTTGCTCACCACTCTATACCTAGTGCCTATCATAATGCTTTGCATATAGGAGGCACTTAGAAAATACTTGTTGAACAAGTAATTTTAGGTTTCAGAGAAGGAACATTTAACAGGCTATATTAGAGAAATTATGACAAAGAAGTAGAATGAGTATCCAAAATGAAATAGATCATTGGAGTTAAGTATTTAGGGAATGGAGAGTTAAGTATTTAGGGAATAAATAGTTCTCAATCTGTTTCTGTCTGCTCTCAATAAAAGATGATTCGTTTTCTTAGAGTGCCTTTATTGAAATATAAATCACGTACTGTACAGCTCACCTAAAGTGCATAATTCTGAGGTTTTAATATATTCATAGAATTGGACAATCGTTGCCACAGTTAATTTTGAACTTTTTTAGGAGTGTGATTAGTTTTTTAGAAGCCTCTCAGATGATTTTTTAACGTAAATTTTACCTTTAAAATTTATTTATTTATTTAGTCACATCACATAACATGTGATGTTCCCCAGCCAAGGATCAAACCCAGAGCCCTGACCACTGGACTGCTGGAAAATTCCCCCTCCCAGTTAATTTTTTTTAACTTTGTCTTTTATGTAACTACCTGTGTAGTTAAATTTAGTTGTGTTCTTTTTTTTTTTTTTGCCATGCCACACAGCTTGCATGATCTCAGTTCTCAACCTGGGATTGAACCATAGCAGTGAAAGCCCAACATCCTAACTACATGGCCACCAGGGAAGTCCTTCCCAGATAATTTTGATATGTCCACCTAAGTAGACTTCTTTGCTTCTTCCAACCCACTCCTCATCTACTGAGAAATCACTGGGCTAACAGTATGGCTGTGTCATTTTTATATCTTTAGAATTACCCATTACTATTGAAGGATTTGGCATAAAAGAGTCCGAAGTAGTTGGATACTACTAGAAGGTCATTGAGAGACATATTAGGAAAGGAGCTTGAGTGAAGCAGGGCTTAATCTTTCTCAAAAGAAGGGGTGTTTATACTTGAAAGAGGAGTAATGATCTTGTACCGTTTGTAAACTATCTCCACTTACTGAACTAGGATTTATGCAGTGTGGGAGAAGAAGCAACTTGTATCTGAAAAGGCTTCAGGGCAGTGCTGTCTTTGGGAAGGGAGTACATCTACCATTGCTATTATCTGAGGAGGCCAAGAAAGTTCTCACTGATGATGTTTGAGACACAGGGCAGTATCTTTACTATGGAACAAGGACAGGGGCACAGAGGAAATGTCTGAATGGGAGTAAGATTATAGGATAACATTAGCTAGCAGCAGTTTCCACAAGAGTAAGTCCAAAGACTTAATGGATGGAGTGGCAGGTTGAGGGGAGAATTGGATTGTTCTGCTTGTCTGGAGTTAGCCAAGGCTTAGATTGGTAGAATGTTAGGTCAATAGGCTGGCAAAAGTATTAGTTATTTTAAGAAGTAAATTGAGAACACTTAATAACTAGTTAGGGAAAAAGTCTTAGGGAGAAATGAGATCTGAGATAATTGGAGTTTCCAGCTCTGCCAGTGAGTAACTTGGTGTTGCATTAATGGAGAAAGGAGACACAGGGGATAATAAAGAAGAGAAAAGGTTACAGCCTACTGTTTATACTCTGTTTTCAGCTAAAATAAACCTGCAAATAACGACTAAACCTCTTAACTTGTTTCTGCAAAAGCATCTTCTCAAAGGGGAATGCTAGTAGGGGCAAAATAACATAAAACGAAGAGGCTTAGTTTTTGGTGTTATTAAAATCACTGTGATAAGTAATTATTGGACTGTGGATATATGTAACGTACTTAATACATGAGAACTTTTAAAATTATTGACAGTGATAATTGCAATACAGTATGAGTTTGCCTTGTATTAAAAGCTAAATTTTATTTTTTAGTTTTGTACAAGGTTTCAAATCAATGTTTAAAGTTTTATTATGTATATTAAAATTTTTTGTAACCTACACATTAATACTTAATAGAAAAAATGGTGAGTACTTACTCAGAAGTATTGCTCAATATGTATTTGCTATAGGATTATTGAAAATTAAATATTTATTTTCTTTCCCTAGTCCAAACCCCTGATACCTCTTCAAAAAGAGACTGATTCAGAGACCCAGAAAACGGTGCTTACTAACTACATGTTCCCTCAGCAGCCAAGAACTGAGGATGGTAGGAATTCAAGAATCTCTTTTCTTTTAAAACAAACTAATAACTGATAAAGTAGAACAGAGATGTGAATTGAATTTTAAGTCTCAAAGAGTTTTACTAGCTTGAAGAAAATTTAGAGAATTGGTTAATGAAGTTCTCTGAAAACAGGAAAATAAGGCAGCATCTCAGAGTTATATATAGTTGAATTTAGAGGTATATCTATACCATATCTCCTTAAATGATTCCTTTGATTTTGTTAGATGCATTTTAGTGTGGGGAGACTTCAACAGAAAAGTATAAGTTTATAATATTCTGAGTCCTCTAGAGTTTCATATGTAAAGTATTTCACTATGGGTATTATGAGAGCGCTATAACTAGTATACTCACAGTACTGAATCAGAAACTACATTTTGTATGGTCAGGCAGCTGAATTTCTTTTTAACTGAAAGAGAAGCATTTTCCTTTATCACAGTGTCTGAGAAGTAAATGAGTCAGAAAACATAATGTGCTAAAGGTGGAATTTTTCATACTTTGAGAGTAGACACTTCACATTTAATTCATTCTATTTTTATTACCACACATGTGCCAGGCATTGTGTTAGATCTAAGTATTTAAGATCTTTCCCCACCCCTGGCTGCTTCTTGAGGCACGTGGGGTGTTTGTTCCCCAACCAGGTATTGAACCCATGTCCCGTGCATTGCAAGCAGAGTGTCTTTTAACGACTGGATTGCCAGGGAAGTCCCAGATCTAAGTATTTAAATCTTAAATACTTACTTTCAAGAAGCTTATGATGTGAAAGGGGGATAATGATGGATAAATTTGAAAAAGAAGGTGTGGTATCTTGAGCTTAGTTAGAGGAATCAGTCTTAAACAGGAAAAAGGGAAGGAATGGATCCATATAACAATAAATTTATAACTAACAGGATATTGGGGAGCAGTATCAGTCTGAGGGTTTTTATTATATTTACTTTCTCAGTGATGTCAAAGAGAAAATTACCTGTAAAGGTTGAGGGGAGGGCATTTGAGGTAAGTGGTGGTGATTTTGTGTCGGAGAACAGGCTGTCTTGGAATGAATTCCTGAGCAGTGTTGAAGATGGAACAAAGAGTAAGGAATACCATAAATTTGTAGCAGTTCTAAACCACAAGGTTATATCATTTTTCTCTGGTTGAATTCCAGGGCACAGAAGGTAGGTGATTGAAATACCATGTTACAGGATTTACTGGGTAGGTATGACTTAAGGGAAGGGGGGAAAAAGATGAGAGTGGTAGAAATAATATGTCATGAAATCTAAGGTGAATAGAGAAGGGAGTAAAAGAATGCTTTTACAGGAAGAAAGGGAAATGAGGTTAAGGAACACAACACTTACCAGCAACAATAAGTGAATGATTTAGAAGGACAAGTAGAGTGGTCAGGTATTACACAAGCTAAGGTCTTGAGTACCACCATGATTTTGAATCACATGGGTGCGATGCAGATGGACATTGAAATTGAGGACATCAAGAAATTACGAAATTGTATTGTATTGTTGGAGTCATCATGCATTTGTCATCATTCAGGATTTTGGCAGGTCTTAGGTAGATAGGGCTTCCCTGATAGCTCAGTTGGTAAAGAATCTGCCTGCAATGCAGGAGACCCCGGATCGATTCCTGGGTCAGGAAAATCGCTGGAGAAGGGATAGGCTACCCGTATTCTTGGGCTTCCCTGGTGCCTTATTTGGTAAAGAATCTGCCTGCAGTGTGGGAAACCCGGGTTCAATCCCTGGGTTGGGAAGATCCCCTGGAGGAAGGGACAGGCTACCCACTCCAGTATTCTGGCCTAGAGAATTCCATGGACTGTGTATAGTCCATGGGATCGCAAAGAGTTGGACACAACTGAGCGACTTTCACTTATGACACATACATAGAGAGAAACATGCTATGCAAACACTAGAATCCCGAATGAATATGCTAGTGTGATCAGATCTAGTGGCCTCTAAAATGCAGAAAAAGTAATGTTACTACCTGATGCCCTGAATCTCAAAAGATGTGAGATTTATACTAAAGGGTAGAAAGTATAGGTGACCAGAAGTTGACAGGAGTGAGAGGAATGGTAAAAGTTACTTTCCTTGGGGTTCTGAAAAAATTCTGATGTAAAATTGCTTTGATATAATCTAAAACTCTTAGAGATATTTGGGCTAGGCTGATGATTGGGAGTCTTAACCCTCATCCCCACCTCTAGTACATAATGAACAGTATTGGAATTAGGAAGACTAGTTCTGAGTGCCAAACTTTGAATGAAATATTTATATAATTACCATGTTACTTCTTGTAGGGAATTGCACAAAGTCACACATCTGTAGTGTTTTATTGGATTCTCTTCAAGAATCCTTCTGGTAACAAAACAATCCTAAGATGGGAGGGGAAATCCTCTTTCTCAATCCTGGAAGTAGACTTTGTTGGAAACTGCTTGGGTCTGCTTGCCTTTCCCAGTATACCACAAAAAGTATGTCAGGAAGGCTTCCCAGGAATTTGAACCTCGTTGCACAAACAAACAAACACTGTAATTCATTTAATATTAAGCAACAACACAAAGCAAGTAAAAAATTTTGAACTGAGTAATTAAAACAAAGAAAAAGGTAAATAAAGCTTTATTCCTGTTGTTAGTATTTAGTTTCATGGTATTCTTCCTGTGGATATCAGCTTAAAGAAGCGTAAGAAGCCCCAAAGAAGGACTAAAAATAAATGATAATTATGCCGGTTTTGTGGAAATAATCAAACTGTATTTGGGTTTTCCGTTTTTCTATTAGCTAAAAAGGTGCTTTTAAATCTCTTTTGTTTTCTTTTAACGGTCAGAAAATAAGTTGTGATTTTTTTTTTTATTGCACAAAATTCTATAAGGTGATATATATTAGTCAAATGGATTAATTTTTTAAGCCTTAGCTTTTGTTTTGGTTGCCTAATAGGAAGCAAAAAACTTTGACAGGTGTTAAGTCTTTAATATTGTATCAGATAGCAGGATATGTAAGTGTTGAGTGTGTTAAATTTTAAATTTTCCTTAGTTTTGATATAAAGAATATCTTGCAGTCACTTTGTTTACATAGTCAAACTATGTATAATGTTTAATGCAAGTAGGGGCCATCAGGGTAGTCATTTTTTACCAAAATATTTCCTTTTTTCTGTGTTAACACCCCTCCTCTAATACATAATAAACAATATTGGAATTAAGATTTCTGAATGCCAAAACTTGGATGAAATGATTTGTGTATTGCCGTGTTATTTTTTTGTAGGAAACTACACACAATTACATATCTATAGTGTGTTAATTATATTGTATTCTCTTCAGGAATCTTTTTCATAAAAAAAAAAAAACAAGACAAATCAGCTTTAAGAAAGAGAAGATGTGTGAATTGCTGTTGTGAAGAAATGTTAGAAATGCAGCCTAGTTGTTAGTGTAGCATTTGTAGCTGCTAACATTGACCGGTCTTGATTTATTGTGATGAACATCTCATAAAATTATGAGCAAGTAAGAGTTTTTCATAATTATAGTAAAATACAGTGGGGTTTTGTTTGTTTCTGTTTTCCTCTAGTTATGTTTATATCAGATAATGAAAGTTTTAATCCTTCATTGTGGGAGGAACAGAGAAAACAGCGAGCTCAAGTGGCATTTGAATGTGATGAAGACAAAGATGAAAGGGAGGCACCTCCCAGAGTGAGTCTATTCTTTTTTCCTTCAAATTTTAAACAAGTCTCCTGATATTTATTGGGTGCATGTATGCTAAATCATTTTAGTCGTGTCTGACTCTTTCCGACCCCATGGACCATAAGCCCGCCAGGCTCCTCTGTCCATGGGATCCTCCCGGCAAGAATCCTGGAGTGGGTTGCCAGGGGATCCCACCTCCAGGGGATCCCACCTCCAGGGGATCCCTTCTCCAGGGGACCCCACCTCCAGGGGATCCCTTCTCCAGGGGACCCTTCCTCCAGGGGATCCTCTCAACCCTATGTCTCCTACTGTCTCCTTCATTGGCAGGCGGGTTCTTTACCACTAGCACCACCTGGGAAGCCTGCGTTTATTAGGTGCTATATAGCTCATCTGTGCTATTTTCAGGGATACAAAGAAGTATTTGTTACATTTCTTACCCTCAAGGTGCTTGAAATTTTATTGATCCAGTACATTTATGATGTGAAAGTATTTGAGAATAATATAAAATTGTGTGAATAAAAACCAAATTTCATAGTGTACATAAATATAAGAGCAAAACAGATTATTGTTTCCCCCTTTTCTTTCTTTAATGATTTATTTATATATTAAAGGGATGAACAACTCTTTGAGGTGAACATTTTGTTTCTTTATGAGACTGTTGTAATAGAAGTAGCAAATACACATTTCCAAGTTAGTTATGGATGTGATTATTTTTCCCTTGTATAATAAAGCTGGCTGAATTCTAGAAAATGATGATTAGGCTGATCTTAGAGGTGTTTGGTTTCTGGCATGTAAGTCATCATAATATTGGAATTTTATGTCTGTTTGCATAATTATCTAGCTGGAAAACATGTATCTGTTTCAAAGCTAAGTGACAGTGTTGGCAATATCCATACCATATATCTCCAAATGGAATATATTTAAGTCTACTAAAAAAAGCTTTAAAAACAGTGAAATCTGTTAACTGTGAAGTTGATTTTTTTTTTTTACTGTCAATAAAACCATACATTTATTGATCTAAAATGCTTTCAAAAGCCTATCATCTGTCTTCACAGTTACCTTATGAGCTAGGTATATAGTATAATTAAGATGGACTATAGATTAAATTTTGAGATTGATGTTGGAAATATTTATCTGTAGATAACTAATAAGAACCTTCTGTATAGCAGAGGGACCTCTACTCAATACTCTGTAATGGCCTATATGGGAAATCTAAAAAAGAGTACATCTATGTATAGGTGTAGCTGATTCAGTTAGCTCTACAACAGAAAATAACACAGCATTGTAAATCAACTATACTCCAATAAAAATTTTTTTAAAAAGAAATACCTGGACTTTGAATTGTGAGATAATTTAAAATTATCTCTTATTTTATTTCTCTAGGAGGGAAATTTGAAGAGATATCCAACACCATACCCGGATGAGCTTAAGAATATGGTCAAAACTGTTCAAACCATTGTACATAGATTAAAAGATGAAGAGACTAATGAAGACTCTGGAAAAGATTTGAAACCACATGAAGATCAGCAAGTTGCAAATAATGATGTGGGTGTGAAGGTTAGAAAGCTCAATTTAAAAACATTGACTAAAGTCTATTTCCAGTTCTTTAAAATTTTTAAATGATAATTGATATAATGATCCTTTTTGTATACACCAAAATACACTCCCAGACTTGGGGAGTATTCTCAGATTGTTGTTGTTGTTTGGTCATCTCCGACTGTTTGCAACCCCATGGATGTCAGCACGCCAGGCTTCCATGTCCTTCACTATCTCCCAGAGTTTGCTCAGACTCATGTCCATTGAGTCAGTGACGCCGTCTAACCATCTCGTCCTCTGCTGCCCCTATCTCCTCCTACCTTCAATCTTTCCCGGCATCAGGATCTTTTCCAGTGAGTCGGATCTTCATATCAGTGACCAGAGTTCTCAGATACCTGAACTAAAAGCTGTCATAGTGAGCAAACTGAAATGCTATTATACCACTTCAGTTGTGGTTACAGACTGTCCAGGTGGGCAGGAGAGTGTCAGCATAGCTTTTGAACTAACATTGCCTGAACAAAGAATAAGAAAACTAATGTCAGAAAGTTCATGGTTATAGAAATACTTTTTCCTCTGGTAATGTTGATCTATTCTACCCAGTTTTCATTTTAAATGTAATTACTATGACAGATCATTGACGTTTCCCTAGGATATTTCCGAAACCTACACAAATCCCTAAATTGTGTGTTCCTTTAATGAACTTTCCCCTCTGCATCTGTATCACAGAAACAGAAGTTTTATTCTGTCACTGAAGTTTCTATTCATTCCACAGAGAGCAGGAAAAAATGGAGCCTTCCTGAGTTTGCACATTGCCAAGTGACTCACTCAAAAATACCAGCTTTGCACCTTCTAGGATGAAACGGAACCTTAGCTAAATTATAAAGTTTAATGTGGCTCATGGACCTTTGTGACTGCCTGTTCCCTCAGTGAGCATTTTCTCTCTCAGTGCTACAGATTTCTGTGTTTAAAACTTCTTCAATTTACCCATAATAGGAAGATACTTTTAAATTTTCATCTGAACTTTAATACAGTAATAGGTGTAAAGAATGTGAGTTCTTTTATCTTTTCTTTTGCTTAGACTTCTGAAAGTACCACTCCAGTAAGAAGCAAAGCTGATGAAAGAGAAAAGTTCATGATAGGAAACTCTATACAGAAGAGCAATGAACCTGAAGCTGAGGTCAGTTCTGGAAATCTGCCAGTGACTGCAAATGTGAAAGCCTCTGAGAACTTGAAGCATATTGTTAATCATGATGATGTTTTTGAGGTATGGCTTTATGATTATTCTGGAGTAATGTTAAATGATAAGAATTTAACATTTCATTGTTGCTAACTAAAGGTAGGGGAAACCTGATACCAATAGCAGAAAATATGCTAATACAGTTTGCCATTGAGGAATTTCATAATATTTGTTTTACCACTCATTTATCACTTAAGCTTCAACACTGGAGTATAGAGGTTATAAAAATTTTGACTATTTAAATTAGATTGTGGCAGTTCTAATTCTGTAAAATTTATAATAGCAATTGATTTAATCTTAGTAACTTAAAAATGAAAAAGTTGCTGTTGGTTTACCAAATAATAATTTGACTTATTTAGGCATTTATCATTGATTGTATTTTTTTTTCTTGAATATCTGAGACTTTTTAAAGAGATTTTTCCTTTGGATCAATAAAACCTTTTTTTTTAAAGCAGCTTTATTGAGGTATAACTCATATACTATACAACTCACTCATTTAAATAAAGGGTGCAGTTCAGTGGCTTTTAGTGTGGTGAAAGTTGTGCAGCCCTCACCACAAACACTTTGAGAACATTTTTATTACCCTAAAAGGAAGCCGTGCTTCTTAGTTGTCTCCCTGCAACCTCCATATCCTCCTCCCCAGGCCTGGGCACCTGGTAGTCTTTGGCCTCTGAATTTGGCTGTTCTTGGCATTTCGTATAAATGTAATCATACAGTATGTGATCTTTGTAACTGTTTCTTTCATTTAACATAATATCATCAAGATTATTCATATTGTAGCACATATCAGTATTTCATCCATTTTTTTTAATGTCTGTGTATTTCATCGTCATCGTCCATTATGAACATTTGAGTTATTCCCACATTTTGTCTCTAATGATGAGTGAGGTTCCTTTGAATATTTGTATACAAGTTTTTGTGTGGATATATATTTTCTTTCCTCTTCGGTATAGATTATACCCAAAGAAAATACATCCTCTTTCCTCTAGAGTTGAATTGCTAGATTGTATGATAACTCTATGTTTAACTGTTTGAGAAACTGCCAGTTTTCCAAAAGTGATTGCACCATTCTACATTCCCCTCATACACTGCTGGAGGTATTAAGTTTTATGGAAATTTAGGAAGAGGTATTTTCTGGCTATTAAGAACCACAGATACTTTAAGGTGAAGGAAGCGTTTAACTTGTATTTTGAAGTATTTCTGTTAACAGAAATAGGAGAATTGAATGAAATGTGAAAAGAATAATGAGAGCAAAAGAACCTCCTTTAGAAAATGGAGGAAAGAGCATTGGTCAGACCATCTGACCAAATATATCAGGGGGTATAGTTAATGAAATAAAGTTAGTAGAATAGATTGTTTCCTGATAGCTATGCTGAGAAGTCTCGACGTAATGTTCTATACTATAGTCTTTGGGGAGCCACTGAACGTTTTTTAGTGGAATTATCTACATTAAACATAATCACTGTAACTTCCCTGGTTGCCTAGTGGTTAAGACTCCATGCTTCCAATTCAAGGGACACAGGTTTGCTCATTGGTTGGGGAGCTAAGATCCCACATGCTGTGGGGCATGGTCAAAATAAATAAATAAAAAGTTTTAATTAAGAAAATAAACATAATCATTGGGGAAAAAATGCAGTAGCTGGGGGAAAGAATAAGAAAGGAAAGAATATGAGCAAACTGCAGGAAGATTAATTGACATGAGCAAAGGAAACAGAAAGGTGGTGGGAGATTTGGGAGACTAGAGTTCGCAGAAGCCCAGGTATAATATAGTCTCATGATGAAGAGGGTCTGGTCAGCACTTTAGATGCTGCAGATACCAAAAGGCTGAGACAAACCTCCTTGTCCTTTTACCTCACTCTTTGTATTCATTGTATCAGTCAAGTTCTGTTAATGGTGATAAAATTTCTCCCCAGTTCTTTTTTTTTTTCCTGTACTAGCTATCACTGCCATTGCAGGACAGATGCAGTCTTTTTTGTTCAGGACTATTACTATACCCAATTTTCTTTCTGCCAGTCTCTCTTTCCATAAACTTTTAATACCAGAGTTACTATTTTAAAAGATAATCTGCCTTGTGAGTTTCTAGCTTGGCAACTTTCAGTAATGACCAGCATGTACTTAATTGAGTTCAAACTTAGAGCATAACCTTTTACTATGCAATCCAGTCTGCCTTTTCTGTCTCTCCTGTCCCTTTTCCTAAATTTCAGCTTCATGGAGCTGACTTGCCATACATTTTCTTATTTCCATGTTTTCCTCTACTCAGAATATTACTTACTTCTTAACTTACCCTTGAAGACTAAACCCAATTTACATTTCTCTCTCTTAAGTACTTAACAGTCTAACTCCATTGTGGTACAGTTTGGAACAGGGTTGGCAGACTATGGCCTGTTGCCCCAAGCTGGCCCACTGCCTATTTTTATATGGCTTGCAAGCTAAGAACAGCTTTACATTATTGAACATTGAATAAAGGTCAAAAGAAAAAGCATATTTTGTGAAATATTAAAAATTAGATGACATTTAGTTTCACTGGCACACAGCCATGGTAATTTGCTTACATATTGTCTGTGGCTACTTTTATGCCACAGCAGCAGGATTGGTTGGTTGAAACAGAATGTGTGGCTTTCAAAGTATAAAATATTTACTGTCTGGCCTTTTTATTGAAATAGTTTTCTGATTTCAGTTCATATTTTATTATGACACTTAAAGCACTTAGAAATCTTAGTATTTTTAATAGAATACTATTTTAAGACATTTTATTTATTTTCATTTTATTAGTTAAAAATAAACTGCAGATGATCTGATTTTATGTCTGTTATATACAATGTTAAAATCTTTCTATTAATACTTGTTAAAAAAATCTTTCTATTAATACTTGTTGACAGCAGAGTCTCTGTGTGTGTGCTAATAGCACTCAATGGTAAATTGCATGGGACAGTTGCCAAATATCAGAGAAAAAAATCATGGAGAGTAATAAAAGATTCTGTCTTCAAATTGGGCAGAAATTGCCATTAATTTATCTTGGTGGAAGAGCATCTCAGTCTTTCTGATTCCTTGGAACCTGGTGATCCTTGAAGGAATAAATTTAAGAACTAGGAATATAGTTTTTGTTAGAGCATCTTCACTAAACTGAGTTTTTCACCTGCAGGGATTGTGTTTTACTCATTTTTGTTTCTCTGGCACTTGATATAGTACCAGGTACATACTAATCATTAATACAGTTGAATTAAGGACCACACAGAAAATTATACCTGAGACATTTTGGTGTAGTGTTAATAATTTCCATAGTTTTATTGCCATGTCTTGAAAAATTTAAGTCACATGCTAGTTTTATTCAGTTACCGTAAAAAGGTTTTATGCCTGTGTCAAGTATTTTCTCTTTGAAGTTCATATAACTTAATATTTATTCATTTAAAGAAACCAAAATTTATTTTTGTGAATATTTTTCTCTTTTTTCTTTAAATTAGGAATCTGAAGAACTTTCTTCTGACGAAGAGATGAAGATGGCAGAGATGCGACCACCATTAATTGAAACCTCTATTAACCAGCCCAAAGTGGTAGCACTTAGTAGTAACAAAAAAGGTTAGATGTCAAAAGAAAGCTCACTAAAAACAGAAATGGACTGAATAAAATCTATATATTTTTTTCAAATAAATTTCACTAAATGTTACTATGTTATTTAAAATACTTTTCAGAAGCAATTTTTAAAACCTGTCTTTGTAAAGGGTCTATTCCTTGTGTCTCATTTTTAAAGAAAAATCTTGATGGATCTCTTCCTTCATTCATGCACGTTTACTTACATGACATGGATTTTTTAGGCAGATAAGCCTAGATTATGATTCCCTCTCTACTACTTGTTTGCTATACGATCTTTAAGCTCCTTACTTTTGTCCATGTTTATACATCTAACTGGGCTTCCCAGATGGTACTGATGGTTAAGAACCCACCTGCCAGTGCAGGAGACATAAGAGATGTGGAGTTGATCCCTGAGTCAGGAAGGTCCTCTAGAGGAGGACGTAGCAACCCGCTCCAGTATTTTTGTCTGGGGAATCCCACGGACAGAGGAGTCTGGTGGGCTACAAGTCCATTGGGCTGCAAAGAGTCAGACATGACTGAAGGGATGTAGCCCGCATACATCTAACTAGACATACAATGAAGCTAATGAAAGATTTTGAGAATTTCAAATATATGGGTTAGTGTACTCAGATCTAGCAAAGTACCTTATGTATAACAGATGCTTGTTATTTCATCTGTTAAGGAACTATTTTTTTTTAGCATACCACCTCACCCCCACCTAACAGAATCTCAGACTCTTAGAAATGAAAGACAACTTGGAGAGTAGCTATCCCTTCCTTTTATCCTTCTCTTACTCTTCTCCACCAAATACCTGAAAATGTCTACATTATCTCCACTGGATAAATTATGTCCACATTATTTATCCAGTCTGCACCTTTATGTCATTGATGAAACTTACTGGCAAGGTGCCCCTTTAGAGGATAACTTGGGGTTTCATAATAATGGTACTGATATTTGTTACTAATTGTTACTATGCTAAATAGTTTCCATATTATTATCTAATTGTCACAGTTACCCCATAAGAAGGAAGCAGGAGAATATAAATAGGAGAGAACTTAAGTGCCAGGTAGTTTAACAGTATCTTAAAAGTTCAGATTCTCAGACCCAAACACCTTAAAGCAGAAGTTACAGAGCCCCATGTGCTACCATGCCTGTAGGGTTGTAAACATACTAAGTTATTATCTTTTTATCACTGCTTTTAAAAAATGGTACTTTTTATTACTACCTACCTATAGTGGACTATGAATATTATCTGTTTGTTTATATCAGTTCAGTTCAGTTCAGTCACTCAGTCATGTCCAACTCTTTGCGACCCCATGAATTGCAGCACGCCAGGCCTCCCTGTCCATCACCAGCTCCCGGAGTTCACTCAAACTCATGTCCATTGAGTCGGTGATGCCATCCAGCCATCTAGCATCAGAGTCTTTTCCAATGAGTCGACTCTTCGCATGAGGTGGCCAAAGTACTGGAGTTTCAGCTTTAGCATTTGTTTATATAGTTGTTGCAAAACCATCTCACGTATTGAGAATTCACTATTTGTATATAGTTCTTTGAAATGATATTAGAAAGGGGAAAGCTGACCTTGGGAAAATTTCTGAATTTGTGTGGTGTTTCTTTTTTGGTTACCTATGCTGCTCATTTTTATTATCAGAATAGGTGAAAACAATTCCATACATGTATGAAATCATTTATACCCCAGATAGTAAGTTTATTGAGGTTGTGAACTATAGTATATATTTCTTACTGTTACAACTTTTTAAAACTAAATTCATGGAAAACAGTATTCACTAAAATGGCCTAAAATGCCCTTAAAAACATTATGTGATAACATTTGTGTCATTTTAAATCAGATTCTGGGTAACTCTATCGTCGTTCATATTTTAAAAAAAAACTATAGGTATCACTAAAAACTAACTGAAGGTATCACTACTTTTAAATTCTTGAATCTTTGTATGTATTAGGACTCAATTTTCTGAGGTGAGCCTCTGGTTATCTTCTATCCATATAATTCCTTATCTTATATATTGAACCAAGACAATATAAATGCCATTTGTCATTACTGGAAATTCTATGTGGCTTTATCAGTAGCTTAATTTTTTTTCTTACAGATGATACAAAGGATACAGATTCTTTATCAGATGAAGTTACACACAATAGCAATCAGAATAACAGCAACTGTTCTTCTCCATCTCGGATGTCTGATTCAGTTTCTCTTAATACTGATAGCAGTCAAGATACCTCACTCTGCTCTCCAGTGAAGCAAACTCACATGGGTATTAATTCCAAAATCAGGTTTGTGACCATCTTAATGAGATAATTTATTTGTACAATACATAGAGATGGCAAGGCAAATAAATATATGCTATTTATATTGTATTATTAAATATATATTATTAAAACATAAAAGACTTTGCAAATTAATATTATAGAAGTGGTTCAGACAGTATGTAATTTCTTCCCCAGTTTATTTACTAATTATAATTACTTAGCTTTTATACATTTCCCTGGATTGGGAAGATTGGCTGGTGGAGGGCATGACAACCCACTTCAGTATTCTTGCCTGGAGATTGCCCATGAATGGAGGAGCCTGGCGGGCTACAGTCCATGAGGTTGCAAAGAGTCGGACAAAACTGAGTGACTAAGCACAGCACAGCACATACATTTTCCTCTTAGTCTTTTAAATGAAAAGACTTAAAATATATTCTAATTCTCTTCATTAAAAGGTTGAACAGTTTTATAATGTTTTTTAATATAGCCTGTTTAGAATAATTCAAGTTAAAGGGTTATGCTTGATAGAAGGATTTGGATTACTGCTGAGTCCAAAACTTATTGTATGGATATTGTTAACTGATTTTTAGAGTTATATAATACTTAAATTCTGGGTATATTTAAGTCAGATTTTTCTATATATTGATTTGCTTTACTTTACAAGGAAGATGAATTTTATGTCTCACATTGAGTTTTAAACTCTTATGTAGTTGTACTTAAGATTAATCACTTATACCCTTCTTCTGAATTTGAGGCTAAAATCTAGTGTGGTAAAATATTACTTTTATAACCTCTTGGATATTAAAATAATGGTTAATTTGTTGAAAAGTAAAATTTGATATCATTGGCAAGTAGTTCAGTATTTTCTAAATCATGTGTTTTGTAATGAAATAAAGGCTAAGAAAGGGATATAGCCATACCTTCTTTGGTTGTATTTCTAATAATATTTTCTATTATCTAATCAGAAGATCAGTATTAAAAAATATTTGTTGAAATGTAACTTGCATATTTACACAAAAGAACACAAATATGTTTTCGTATTATCAACTAGAAATAAAATATCTTCTATAATTTTGGAATGGCATGTTTTATAAATATTTGCCAAACACAGTGTAGTCACTTAAGAGAGTAATTAGATTTAGTTTCTCATTTGATCTTCATACTTCGTAGATCTTTGAGTGATTGTTTAGTTCTTTGTATAATTTCCTTATATATATTTGGATCTAATAATACATACTTAATTGATCAATACTGTGAGGTTTTGAATTATTCATAAAAATATTCTGTGCCCTTACTCATCTGTTCAACTTATTGACCTTATCTCCATGTATGTGCCTATCTTTCAAGCATGTCATATTTTAGAACATTCATGAAAAGGTACAGCAGTAGAAGAGAATTATTTCATTATAAAATATGCACATTTTTCTTCATTGTTTAGCTCTATTAAACTGTATTGTGATACAGCGATTATGATAGTGGCAATAATTAATCTTATCTGTGCATTTTGATTAGTATGTTTTACTTGTCTCTATTTAATATAAATCTCTATTATTTGACTGTTACAATAATATTTTAAAGTTACATGCTTGATACTAAATGTCTTTTATCTGTGACTCCCATCAACACTCTTATCTCTGTGTATCTACACAGTAGGTAGTTGTTAATGTTCCCCATGACTAAGAACTGGGCTTTATGATGTTTGTGATAAAATTATCTTTCTTTTAGGCAAGAAGATGAAAATTTTAACAGCCTTTTACAAAATGGAGATATTTTAAATCATTCAACAGAGGAAAAAATCAACGTTCCTGATAAAAAAGATTTTAACTTACCTGAGTATGATTTGAATATTGAAGAGAGGTTAGTTCTTATTGAAAAAGGTGTTGACTCAACAGCCACATCTGATGAATCTCAAAAATTAGACCATATCAATATGAATCTAAATAAACTTATAACTAATGATACATTTCAACCAGAGATAGTAGAAAGATCAAAGACACAAGATACAGCGCTTGGAATGAGCTTTTTAAGCAATAATGCTAAAGGAGAAGCTGAGCACTTGGAAAACGGAAACAAGTTTCCTAATGTTGAATGCATAAATAAGGTAAATGGACATTCTGAGGAAACTCCCCAGTCTCCTAGGAGGACCGAACCACATGACACTGATTCTTCTGTTGATGTGGGTCATTCTAAAAGCACTGAAGATCTCTCCCCTCAGAAAAGTGGGCCAATTGGATCTGTTGTGAAATCTCATAGCATAACTAATATGGAAACTGGAGGGCTAAAAATCTATGACATTCTGAGTGATAATGGACCTCAGCAGCCAAGTGCCACAGCTAAAGTAACATCTACTATTGATGGAAAAAATATAGTCAGGAGCAAGTCAGCTACACTTTTATATGATCAACCATTGCAAGTATTTACTGGTTCTTCTTCATCTTCTGATTTAATATCAGGTGCAAAGGCAATTTTCAAGTTTGATTCAAATCATAATCCTGAGGAACCAAATACAAGAGGTCCCACAACAAGCGGCCCACAGTCTATGCCTCAGATGTATGGTCCTCCACAGTATAATATTCAGTACAGCAGCAGTGGCGCAGTCAAGGACACTTTGTGGCACTCCAAACAAAATCCCCAAGTAGATCCTGTCAGTTTTCCCTCACAGCGCTTTCCTAGATCAGAGAGTACAGAAAGTCACAGTTATGCTAAACATTCTGCCAATATGAATTTCTCTAATCATAACAATGTTCGAGCTAATACTGGGTATCATTTACACCAGAGACTTGGTCCAGGAAGACATGGGGACATGTGGGCCATCTCACCAAATGACCGACTCATTCCTGGAGCAACTCGAACTACAATTCAGCGACAGAGTAGTGTGTCCTCAACAGCCTCTGTAAATCTTGGTGAGCCAGGTTCCACGAGGCGGACCCAAGTTCCTGAAGGAGATTATTTGTCATACAGAGAGTTGCATTCAGTGGGACGAACTCCTCCAGTGATATCAGGATCACAGAGACCTCTTTCTGCACGAACCTACAGCGTTGATGGTCCAAATGCCTCAAGGCCTCAGAGTGCTCGACCCTCTGTTAGTGAGATACCAGAGAGAACTATGTCAGTTAGTGACTTCAGTTACTCACGAACTAGTCCTTCAAAAAGACCAAATACAAGGGTTGGTTCTGAGCATTCGTTACTAGATCCTCCAGGAAAAAGTAAAGTTCCTCATGATTGGCGAGAACAAGTACTACGACACATTGAGGCCAAAAAATTAGAAAAGGTAATTAAACATGAATTTTTCATTTGCCTATTGATGAATTTACTAATTTTCCTTTAAAATTTTTGGCATACTTTGTTTTTTAAACAGATTAAATAAGATACTCTGAGTTATTGAATACATACTTATTATATTCTAGAAGTTTTTCCTTGGTAGTGAGATTAGAGGTCCAAGTTGAGAGTTACCCAGACTCAAAATAGTTGCGAGAGTGATAGGAACTTCTTTCCTGTTACTCCTTAATGTTTTCTAATGGGCTTACATTCTTTTGTGTATCTTAGATTGCGCCGCACATACTACAGATAATACATGTATATACATGTTTACCTCTGTTCAGTATTTCCTGACTTCCTGCTGATCTATTAATAATTAATTATGTAAATATGTGTATAAAAACAGCAATTCACTATATAGTTAACAAAATAATGCGAAGTGTATTGTAAATGTATATCTTTCCCCTAAGATTTTTTTCCCAGTTCATGTTGTGTAACTAACACTGTCACTGACTCAGATGGCTTCTGGCATGGCATTTACTATTGACTTTCCTGTATTGCATTTCTGGCCTATTTGAACTCAGGTGTCTGTGGCTCTAATAGAGTTAGGAGATTGTTAAGTAACTTAAGCTCATGTAGATGAGCTCTTATAACTTTAAATATTACTTTTTTGAAAAGAGAAATGTTTTAAAAAAAATTAACCTTAAAACTGATATATTAGGACAGTTCTGTGGCCCAAATGTATAAAGCATATTCATTCTGCAAGATTCAGCTTCATGTCTCTCAGCAGATTTTACCCAAGAATTATTTCAGCTTTGTTTATTGATATAAGATGTTTTTAAAAGGAGCTAAGTGTATAGAACTTCAGTAAATTCTTTAAGTCAAAATGTTTGGAAATCAATGCCTAAAATAAGGATTAATACCTTATATCAATTCACAATGAACCTTTGTTTGTAATAACTAGCTCCTTTAAATTCTGTAGCTTTAAATAACTGAGCATCTATAGCATTAAGGAACTTCATTGTCATATATCCATTTTGTTTCAGCTGTAATTCTGTACATTCTGTTGAGGCTCTTGAATTTGTGTACTTTATCTGAGGAATTCGGAACTTTCTTAAAGGAGTAACATAGCTGTTTTATAAATTAACTTTGGTGATGGTATGGAACTGGATTTGAGGAGGAAGAAGCTATAGCCATAGTTATAGTTAAGTTGATTGAGTTATGAGACTGTCTGACAGTCCTGAGAATAAGTAGAAGGAGAAATGTATCAGTGGAATTGAGACAAAAAAATAAATTCAAGAGGCAATTCTGAGATAGACTTTATAAGGGTTTACTCTGATGGGAATATTCCTGTAATCATTCATTGAGGAAAATGGATTAAACTTGAGATGGGTACCTTGAATAATTATTTTTTGGGGAATGCCATTAACTAGATATTGATGAGGAATAGTAGATTTGGAGGACTAGATGAGTTTGGTTATCTTAATGTTATTAGTTGACATCTCAGATGGCTATTCTCCACTACTTTCCTGTCTGTCGGAGATTTGTCTGGACTTCAGTAATTAGGAAGCAAGGATGACCCATCTCATTGTTCCTTGTACTTTTCTGCTCTTTATGTTTAGAATTTACTGTATGATTGCTTGGAGAATACATGACAGTAGTTTCCCAGTTGTGCCCACTGGTAATTTAGAGATGAGAATCAACTCATTGAAATTAGGAAAAAGCTTTAGAAGACACAGAGCAACATAATTTAGACCCCAGACTTGAAAGCATTGGCCGAAAATGATGGAGGGTTACGGGAGATCTCTGTTCCTCTGCATCTCCCCCTCTCTTCCTTAAACATAATTCTAATGGCATGATGGGCATTTGAAAATTCTCCTCAGGGGATTTCACAATGCCTGCCCTACCTCTAGAGGAAAAGGTGCTGCTCTGCCCAGCTGGGAGTTTAATAGTAAAACAGAAAGCAATTAGTTATTGAAGCTTACTTGGCTTTTTTAAGTAGTAACCCCTCCTTCCCAACTTCCCCAAAAACTGTACCTGGAACACAAACATAGAAAATAGATCTTACCTCAGAAATCTCAAGACTGACTGAATTAAACATATCAACAGATATTGCAAAGGAATAAAACTGTGTAAAATTATTCCTAATGTCAACATTTGCCAGTATTCCTTATTATATTAAAAACTGATAAGAAGCACTCCATGTGATTAATACAACATGATGATTTCCATTTTTACTTGCTGTTATACAACTATTAGCATGTAGTAAACAATGTCCAGGACATCTGTTCAGCACTTAATTGAACTTTGCACAATATGTTGATGTGTTTGGATAGGGTGCAGTTTTATGTGGATGTCTCTGTACAGGCCTAAATTCAAAGTCAGACCTATTCCTAATTTGTAGCCTTCTTACTCAGTGAAATATTTATAAAAACCTCATATATGTTCAAAGATGACAGCAAAGACTTTGTTCCAAGATTAACATATTATTAAAAGAGTCAATCAGACCACTCAAGTTAACATGTAAAACTGTGTTACAATGCATGGGCGTGTGTTTTTTACATGTTTCTGTGTGATTATGTGTATAATTTATTTTTACTTTTTAATCAGATGTTTGGGGAACCTATGAATTGCCTCTGCCAAATCCTTATTCTTTGTGAAATGCTTTGAGAAAGTACGAGCCTGCTCTATTCAGCTTTTTCCTTGGTCTTTACTTTAGAATTCACAAAATACCTAAATTTGTTCGTTGTAGTTTTATAGATTCTTTTCATTCTGAAATGTCATATTATTTCTTTGTATAAGAGATCAACTTCATAATCTGAAGAAAGTAAATTCTTCCTAAGAGTAATACAGAAATGCTTATTATGGCCATAACAAGCATTTGTGTATTTCTTACTAAGAAGCCATGTTCAAAATGAGGTTTCTCTTGGTTTGACCATCAGTCAGACCTTCAGTGTTTAGGGACATGACTAAAAGCATCCACATGTGAAAGGACAATAGTGAACTCCGGGAATAACCAAGCAAGAACAGGAAGAATCAGACAGTGCTTTTATTGAAGTACATTGTTCAGGCAACTCTGGGATTGGCGATTAGGCATTTATGTAAACTCAGTCATGGAAGGCGTCTATCAGTGAAACTTGAAGGCTTCTTCACGGTTAAACAGCAGAGCCACTACTGACTTCGAAAAATACAGTCACCTTTAATATCTATTTGGATGGGAAAAGAGCTTTGCATGTTCATTTTACAGATTTATTGGCATTTTTTTCCTGATAATTGCAGAGCATTAGGAGCCTTTTAAATATTATACCCTAAAAGTCTGTGTGTGTGTTAAACTTTTCTTTAAGACATTTTTTAAGTGTGGAAGGTAATTTTTATTAGAAATTACAAGAGCCAAGTATTTTTTTGCGAATACATTTTGTGCTATACTATGTATGTTTAAACTCTCCATTTACTTAATAAGACAATTTCTATAGAATGAAACATTCTCTCTATGAAACCATTTTGAGTTAGAAATAACTGAGTGTTGGTAAAGTTTGTCTTTACAAAGAAATTAGTTTGTATTCTGTGTGTAACCATATACATACAAATACATCTGGATGTGACATCAATTCCTATTTTCTGATGAACTTCTAATCAGATAGGTTAGAAGTAAAACATAATAGCCTAAGAGCCAGCTGTATGTTTGCACTTTCTTTTTGGTGTTTAAACATGTAAATGGTTGGGTTTACATATAATTTATGTGTGTATACGTATATGTTTTCATGTAAATATATGGTAAATGGTGCCAATTTCTTTCAGTGTCTCTGAAAATTCAGTGTTGCATGGTATTCCTGCGTGATCTGGGGGTTACTTGTATATATGTCTATGTGTATAACGTGTCTTGTGAATTTTGCATGCTACACTAATCTCTGTTAAATCTATCCCCTCTTTATTCAGAGCATGCTGTCAAGGTCCTTTAATTCCAATTTCACTGCTGTAAGCAACTTTCACTATGGCAGCTCTAGGGATCTGCATGGCAGCCAGGGCAGTCTCGCCTTGAGTGTTGCAGACGGAAGAGGTTCTGGTGGGCACACTTTTCGAGTGAGTACCTGCAGTAGATCAGTACTTCAGTACATAAATGAGAAAGAAGCCCACATTTCATGTTTCCCAAGTGTTATTGACCAGAGTGTTTGAATATCCACTTACATAACAAATCACCTGCCACAGGCATTAGTTTCTGCAAAAATACCTGGGTCAATAATGTGTTAACAGTTCTAGAAAATAAATCTGTACTGTGGGTTAAATACCTTGATTACCTCCCAGTTCTTCCATGGCTTAGTTGTAAAGCTCTGCAAAGCTGATTTAGGCTTTACCTCTTTAAGTTTCGGTGGTCATAACTAAAGATGTAGTCGGCTCTTATTTATGTATAAAGGCATGAGCAATAGGAGTTGAAGAGGTTTTTTAAAAATTCTTTTTCTCTGCAGTGCTCTCTCAAAATTAGCTTGCTTTCCCTAACTCAGAGTTTTAATGCTGTGCCATGCATAATACATAGAGGGGTTGTAGGAATTAGCCTCCAATTAAAATAAATAAATTTAAATTAAAAAAAGAATAATTTTCACTTTAATGACTGAGGGTTGGCAAATAAATACCTGGAACTAAGTTTAATCATAATTTGCAGAATATGATTAAATGTGAGGCAGGAAAGATTGCAATAAGTACCAGTGAAAAGGCAAAACCCAAATCCATTAACACCCACCTAATCATTTGTGGGAAGAAGGAAGGTTTATTCTTAATGAAAGTTAAGGGTAGGAGATAAGAAGGATAGAAAAGGAGAAAGAACAGAATAACTCTGGCTCTTATAAAATTTGTCTTTCCATAACAACTTGAGGTGGTAGCATGACCTCTAAGTAAATATTTCCTCTGCCCTTCCATCCTGAAAAGACCTTTCTCCCTTTGTAGAGCTTATTCTCTCCCACATAGTTTTATTTCCATACTGACCCTGCTTCTGGGTCCTTTGCTTTGAGCGTCCCCTTTCTTACCACCCCCAGTCCCCTACTGCTGTTTCATACACTCCTGGCTTTAGTCTGTTGTTCTCTCAGATAGAAGCAGTATCCTGGGTTCACTTTGCTCTGCCTGGACCTCACTCATCTTGCTGTCCTCTGTCACCTGCTGCCACTCGGTTTCTGTGTTACACGTTAGTGGCAGCAATCATTTTGTAACTTAGTAGTCTGAAACAGGGAGAGAGGAGATGATGGCTAGTAAGCCCTGCTTTTCTGGTGCTCTTCCTAGCTGAAGCCACGAGGTTATTAACTCAGGGATAATCTTTATAGTCATCTAGAGCAATTGTTTTTTACAAATTCTTGATCAGTAATATCTTTTGCTTGTTATTATTCAGAGTCTTTGAGTCTGTTGCACTTTAACTTTTTCATCTGTAATGTACTTGTTCATTTAAAGATATAGTTGTGCATTCACACTTGAGTTTAAACTTCAAGCTGTGACTTAAGTTGATGATTACACATTTCTGAAAACACATCTCAAAAATAGAAAAGGCAAATAACGTATTCACTGTATATATACACAAAATCAGATCAAACTACATCTAAAAATACTGAGCCAGGACTTCCCTGGTGGTCCTGTGGTTAAGACTCCAGGGAACTAAGATCCACATGCTGTACAGCACAGCCAAAAGAAAAACAAAACAACAAAAAACAAACAAAAACCCACTAAGCCATAATTTGAACTAGTAACAGACTGCACATGATAGCTTTGTCACAGATATGGTTCCTAAGACTAAATTACAAACACTTAGATTGTATGTATCCTGTGGCATATAATAATGAAGTAGATTTCACATTATTTTTCAACATGCTGATACATTGAGTTGGGCAGAAAGTTTGTTTGGGTTTTTACATAACGCCTTTTGTAGTAGTTTGCATATCTGTGTTGCCAGCCATAACACTTTTTTGAAGGTAACGATACTGCTATTTATCAGAATCTGTTTAGTTTTCTAAAACAAAGCTTGGTGTGTTTAGAACTAAATTAAGGTGAAAAATAGGCACATAAGGCTGTATATTTATTGATATTGCTCATCATTAAGAAGTAAATCCTGGATGACACTATGCTGTTAAAAGAACAGCAGTTAATTTTTTTCTTTTCAACTGAAACTTTTTGCTGTACTCAACAGGAGTACATATATTTTAGCTGCTCTTAAAATTTGGGCCTCTTAATTTGGATTAATAACTAAACTTATTGCTGCAAACGTTAAAAGCTAGGTATTACTGTAAATGAAATCATAAAAACATCATAAAGGAATATCTTAACTATATATTCAGATGTACTTTTTACACATTATAAGAATAAACATTTTGCCACGTAACTTTGAAAGACTGTTAAAGGTACTAATTTTTTTCCAGTTTTAGAGATATAACTGACATATAACCTTGTTTTAGTTGAAGGTATACATCATGATGGTTTGATGCATGTATGTATTGTACAGTGATTACCACAATAAATCTAGTTAACAGCCCTTAGAAAGATGCAGTTATGATGGTAACGTTTGATTTAGTTCTTCGTCTTTCCATTGTCTAGCAGTATCTCCTAAGTGTCATCACTGTTTTGGTTTCACATCTTAAAGATCATTATTTGTTTATTTTTTATTTCCCCCTTATTTGAAGCATCCCCAGACATCTTGTCCAGGAGATCCTTGTCAAGATGATATATTCATTTCAGGACAGCAGAACTACCCATCAGCTACACTTAGTCACAAAGATGTTCTTCCAGACAGCCTGATGAAAGTAGGTGCTCAGGGAATGAAGTAGTATCTGTGAGCTTACTGTGTTTTACAGCTTTTCAACTAGAAATATGTTTTAACACTGAAAATGCTTTTGCGAGGACCTTTCCCACTTGATTAGTAAGTTTTTTTTTAAGAATTGAGAAATAAGATATAAAATTTCACTCTGCTGTTTCTTAGTTTATTCCATGATTTTGTCCACACTGAAGAATCATTTTGTTAATTTTGGATTTCTGTAGTATCATCTTGTCTTTTGAATCAAAGGCTTTTGGGCATTCCTGATGGTAAACTATTTGGAGAGTTAAAAATGAACCTGTCTTAAGTTCATCATTGGATGATGAAGGCATTTTAACAGATAATACTTCTAATGTAACTGGAAATCACTTTGAAAGACTTTTATATATGATAAAATAGATGATGGTTATAGTCTTATTACTTTTAAACTAAAGCAACACTCATTTAGAGAGTACTTTTTTGTCTCCAGTGCTGGATACATAATTCTTTTCTTTAGTATTTTCCTCAGTTGTTCTTTTATCTTAACTAAGCCTGTATCCCTAGTATAACCAGATATAATTGTGAAGCACAGTTATATAAACTTTTGCATTGTCCTTGAGAGTAGGAACCCACCCATTTAAGTTTGCACATATTTATTTATTTTACCCTTTTTGGGCTGCTTTTCTTGTAATTGAGCTCTCCTATCCAGTTTCTTTTTAATACCATTTTGTAGTTTTGGTTACCGAGTTTGTCTTATGTGTCTTATTCTCCTGAGTTATCTGCTAATCATAGCTTAGTATATTCCATGGCTATGTTTAACACTGATGTAGAATGTCAAGTATGCCTAAGTTCTATGTGTCAGGGAGTCTTAAGAATGGGTCAGAAGTAGTTATTGTCTAGAGTATTCTTCCTAGGAGAAAGGTATTGAATCTGCCCATAGGAGTAAATTGTATTAGCATGGAGAAAAGCAAATGCTATCTGCAGAGTATGCATAAAAAAATAGCTGCAAAAAAAAAAAGAAAAAGACAAAAAAAAAAAAATAGCTGCAATCTCATGGACAGAGGAGCCTCGAGGGCTATAGTACGTGAGGTTGCAAAGAGGCAAAAACAACTGAACACACACAGTATTTAAGTGCTCCTGGACAGATTAATTGCTTGAAGTCTAGTGACCAAGTGGTAAACAACCACAGTTTAAAAAACAGAATACAGGACCTCTTTCTCCTCTAACCAATATAAGATTTGTGATAGAGGGTTATCTTTGTGCCTTGTCATAAAATAGCCAGACTTCATATTTTACTAAGTTCTTAAGTATAATACAGTGAAAAAGAGAACTTTCTGTTTAAGTAAAAATATTCTTCACCAAAACCACACTTCGTATTCCTCAGCATGATGCACATAAATAAGTAAATAAATAGTTCTGAAATTGTTGTCATAATCTTTTCCCAAACTTTTCTACTTTGGGTAATTTTAGGGAAATGGGACTCAAATAATTTCCCTCACAGTTTTTCTGTAATTTCCTTGTGGGTTAATAGTTAACAGTGAAGTTTTGAATGATTGAATAGCTTAAATATATTTATTTCCTCTTCTATGCAAAAATCTCTTTATATGCATATATTTGTAATGTAAATATAACCCTTTTTTTTCCAGACAGATTCCTCATACTAACAGAATAAGCTATTATCACATTTCCACAAAGGTTATTTTTAAGTCTAAAAGACAAGAGTCTTTAAAACAAAGATAATTCTTTAACAGCAACAGAATAATCTGGACTTTTTTGTTTAGTCTGTGAAATGTAAAATGTCAAGGTTTAACTTTTGTGGCTCACGTTTTATGGAATTAGTATTTAGAGAGTTTAAAATTTCATAACTTGAGACACACACACACGAAAGGAATGAATCAGTTTTCTGTTACATTGCTGGACTGGCTTTTTAATTCTGGAAAGGAAAGAACAGAGGTAGAAGAATATACTCAGATTATGAAAAAATTCTACCACAAAAAAACAGCAAATGCATCTTTTGAGTATATGTGAGAGACTAAGTATAGGAAAAGATTCCCTTTTAATGGCTTACTTAAATTCTAAAATTTTGGCATACTTTATCATTTTAACACTGGGTTACGGTTACAGAAAAGCAAACAGTTTTAAATGTAGATGTGATTAATTTGAAGCTTTAAAAGAGTGAATCTATCAGCAAGCATCAGGCAGACTTAGAATTAAGACATTAACAGGGTTTTTCTTTTCCTTTTAAAAGTGTAAAATCAGAAAAAAAAATGGCATACATGGCGTGATAATGTGATTTAGAATGTTAAATTCAAGTGCTTTTGTAATGCTCCAAGAAGAAAATCCAAATATTTGTTACAAGACATTATTATTGGTCATTTTAAGACACTTCATGTTTTTCTTAGATGCCTTTGAGTAATGGACAGATGGGCCAGCCTCTCAGGCCTCAGGCAAATTATAGTCAAATACATCACCCCCTTCCTCAGGCATCTGTGGCAAGGCATCCCTCTAGAGAACAACTAATTGATTACTTGATGCTGAAAGTGGCCCACCAGCCTCCATACACACAGCCCCATTGTTCTCCTAGACAAGGCCATGAACTGGCGAGGCAAGAGGTAAGAATGATCAAGACTATTTGGAATATGAGACTAAGCTTTTAATGTATTTTATAGGTTATTTAATTATAGCAATAAATCCATATAGAATTTTAACATAGTTTTTACCATTTTAATAGTTTGGTTTTCATGTAGTTTATAAGGTATTAAACTTTGTGGTTTAACTTGACTGTATGATTCCCCCGCCCATTCTGATAAATTGACATAGGATATAGCGTTGAGGGCATGATTTATTTTCCCTAAGGTGGTTGTTTTTCCAAACTGGTTGATGATGTTCCAATAATCAAGTGTTCTTCAGGAATATAAATAGTAGACCTTTAAACTTTAAGGGTGTATTATATCTGCTAATTGCTATTTGATACTTGGTTTCTGAAACTGGACTATAGTCTCCAAAGAGCTTTGAGAATTAAATCTTAGAAACTACTTTCAAAGTCAGCAGTCATATATTCATGTATTTTGATAGTTTATTAATAAAATAATATCATTAGAAACTTAGAGAAATGTATCATTCATTTTGTTTTAGTTTCTGGAGAAAGAGAGTGTTTTACAACAAAATTTAGCTCTTGCCTCTTTTTCTATAGCTTGATTGTAAAAATACCAATTGATCATCAATCCTAGCTCTTTTAGAGGGTATAAACAGATTAAGGAAAGAAGTTAGCCTCCTAACAACCACCCAGGGATCTTTTATATGTCTTATGAAACATAGTCAGAAATACTATGTAATTTAGATGTTTGCAAATGGAAATTGATGATAAAGTACATGTTTTGTGTGTATGCTCTATGTCATTAGAGTCTGTGATGTCCAAAATATATAAAGTCAACATTAATTGGTTGCATAATCCTCATAAGATAGCAATAGATTGATTTAGGAGCTATGCTTTATAATCTTAGCTGTGCCTTTAACTCACTAACTCATTAACATATTATTTCACATTGTAATTTCATTTCATCTGCCCAAGTATTTATTTTTGGTGAATTCTTACATATTTATGTTTTCTTGAGCTTAATTTACCATATGAATATCATTGTAACTTTTCCTGATACAGCAATAAGTTTATTTTTGTGTTAACTCAGATTCGAGTAAGAGTTGAAAAGGATCCAGAACTTGGATTTAGCATATCAGGAGGGGTTGGGGGAAGAGGAAACCCATTCAGACCTGATGACGATGTGAGTTTTGTTTATATATCCTTGAAATGCCCATTAATTTTTATTCACTAAATTAATGCCTTTTATGCATAAGTAAAAATCTAACAGATATTTATTTAAATCTAGATAGACGTCACCTTATGATTTCCCTGTTCAGCTTTTAGTTTTGAAATGTGATCGCTACAAATTAATTGTTTGAGGAATACAAATTTAACTCCAAAATATTAATGTTCTTTATATTGTGAAGTGACATTTTAATTGTTAATACTTTTCTACACATCTATATATGTACTTTTTATCACTTTGACAAAAAATCACTGTACTACTGTAAGAATCACCAGAAGCACAAATAACATACCATTATCACAGTATTGGAGAAGACAGGGAGAAAACTTGTACCACAATTCAAATATTTGCATACTATAAAAACGATTGCTCCTTGGTACTCTTCTTTTTATGCATACTTCTTTCCAATAAATAATTATCTTTTTTTGTTGTTATTAAAGGGTATATTTGTAACAAGGGTACAGCCTGAAGGACCAGCATCAAAATTATTGCAGCCAGGTGATAAAATTATTCAGGTAACTTAAGATACATCTTTCATTATCTTCTTTTCTTTTCTTTTTTTTTTAATAATATCTGAACTCATCAAATGCCAGATTAGAAAGTAAGCATTTTATGAAGTTATCTTTAGATATTTGTGATTGAACAGAGGCATTTCTTATAGGCTACTCTCTAGTGCTTTCATAGCTTAAAATACTTCTGCCTTATACCTTGAAAAATCATACTAATAATTTAAAGACACCTTAGCAGTTTTGAAATAATATCCTAGCCTTTTGATTAAGTTTATGAATGTTGTTGTCCAGCCGTATCCAACTCTTTGGGAGCCCACGGACTGCGGCACAACGGGCTTCCCTGTCCTTCCTCATCTCCTGGAGCTTGTTCACACTCATGTGCATTAGTCAGCGATGCCATCCAACCATCAATGGCAAGAACAAGTTGCGCAAGTTATGAATGTTAGCTTGTTCTAAAATAAGATGAGAAAGAATCCCTTTTGTGTGTTATGAGAATTAAAAGATTTAATTTAAGAAGCACTGAGAGGCATTTAGAACTGTGTATCTGGTGTAGAGTAAGACCTCATTAAATGTTTAACCTATCACAAGAAGTATAGTGTTCTTGCTCTGATGGCTCCTGGGCAAGTGGGAAGACTGGACCTCAACCTCTTCTCAGTTCAGTCACTCAGTCGCGTCTGACTCTTTGCAACCCCATGGACTGCAGCACACCAGGCCTTTCTGTCAATCACTAACTCCTGGAGTTTACTCAAACTCATGTCCATTGATCAGTGATGCCATCCAGACATCTTATCCTCTGTCATCCCCTTCTCCTCCTGCCTTCAACCTTTCCCAGCACCAGGGTCTTTTCAAATGTGTCAGTTCTTCAAATCAGGTGGCCAAAGTATTGGGTTTCAGCTTCAGCATCAGTCCTTCCAAAGAGTATTTAGGTCTGATTTCCTTTAGGATGGACTGGTTGGATCTCTTTGAGTCCAAAGGACTCTCAAGAGTCTTCTCCAACACCACAGTTCAAAAGCATCAATTCTTCAGTGTTCAGCTTTCTCTATAGTCCAACTCTTACATCCATACATGACTACTGGAAAAACCATAGCTTTGACTAGATGGACCTCTGTTGGCAAAGTAATGTCTCTGTTTTTTAATACTGCCTAGGTTGGTCATAACTTTTCTTCGAAGGAGTAAGTGTCTTTGAATTTCAAGCTGCAGTCACCATCTGCAGTATTTTGGAGCCCAAGAAAATAAAGTCTGTCACTGTTTCCACTGTTTCCCCATCTATTTGCCATGAACTGATGGAACCAGATGCCATGATCTTCTGTTCAGTTCAGTCGCTCAGTCGTGTCTGACTCTGCAACCCCATGAACTGCAGCACATCAGGCCTCCCTGTCCATTACCAACTCCTGGAGTTTACTCAAACTCATCTCCATTGAGTCAGTGATGCCATCCAACCATCTCATTCACTGTCATCCCCTTCTCCTCCAGCCCTCAATCCCTCCCAGCATCAGTCTTTTCAAATGAGTCAACTCTTCACATCAGGTGGCCAAAGCATTGGAGTTTCAACTTCAACATCAGTCCTTCCAATGAACACTCAGGACTGATCTCCTTTAGGATGGACTGGTTGGATCTCCTTACAGTCCAAGGGACTCTCAAGAGTCTTCTCCAACACCACAGTTCAAAAGCATCAATTCTTTGGTGTTCAGCTTTCTTTATAGTCCAACTCTCACATCCATACATAACTACTGGAAAAACCAAGGCCTTGACTAGACAGACCTTTATTGGCAAAGTAGTGTCTCTGCTTTTTAATATGCTGTCTAGGTTGGTCATAACATTCCTTCCAAGGAGTAAGTGTCTTTTAATTTCGTGGCTGCAGTTGCCAACTGCAGTGATGGCTGCATCTCTACCATCTGGAACCAAAAAAAATAAAGTCTGCCAGTGTTTCCACTGTATCTCTGTCTATTTGGCGTGAAGTGATGGGACCGGATGCCATGATCTTAGTTTTCTGAATGTTGAACTTTAAGCCAACTTTTTCATTCTCCTCTTTCACTTTCATCAAGAGGCACTTTAGTTCTTCACTTTCTGCCATAAGGGTGCTGTCATCTGCATATCTGAGGTTATTGATATTTCTCCCAACAATCTTGATTCCAGCTTGTGCTTCTTTCAGCCCAGCGTTCTCATGATGTACTCTGCATAGAAGTTAAATAAGCAGGGTGACAATATACAGCCTTGACGTACTCCTTATCCCATTTGGAACCAGTCTGTTGTTCCATGTCCAGTTCTGTTGCTTCCTGCCTGCGTACAGGTTTCTCAAGAGGCAGGTCAGGTGGTCTGGTATTTCCATCTCTTTCAGAATTTTCCACAGTTTATTGTGATCCACACAGTCAAAGGCTTTGGCATAGTCAATAAAGCAGAAATAGATGTTTTTCTGGAACTCTCTTGCTTTTTCCATGATCCAGCAGATGTTTGCAATTTGATCTCTGATTCCGCTGCCTTTTCTAAAACCAGCTTGAACATCAGGGAGTTCACAGTTCACGTATTTCTGAAGCCTGGCTTGGAGAATTTTGAGCATTACTTTACTAGCATGTGAGATGAATGCAATTGTGTGGTAGTTTGAGCATTCTTTGGCATTACCTTTCTTTGGGATTGGAATGAAAACTGACCTTTTCCAGTCCTGTGGCCACTGCTGAGTTTTCCAAATTTGCTGGCATATTGAGTGCCGCACTTTCACAGCATCAGCTTTTAAGATTTGAAATAACTCAACTGGAATTCCATCACCTCCACTAGCTTTGTTTGTAGTGATGCTTTCTAAAGCCCACTTGACTTCACATTTCAGGATGTCTGTCTCTAGGTGAGTGATCACACCATCGTGATTATCTGCGACATGAAGACCTTTTTTGTACATTCTGTGTATTCTTGCCACCTCTTAATATCTTCTACTTCTGTTAGATCCATACCATATCTGTGCTTTATTGAGCCCATCTTTGCATGATATGTTCCCTTGGTATGTCTAATTTTCTTCAAGAGATCTCTAGTCTTTCCCATTCTATTGTTTTCCTCTGTTTCTTTGCACTGATCAATGAGGAGGGCTTTCTTACCTTTCCTTGCTATTCTTTGGAACTCTGCATTCAGATGGATATATCTTTCCTTTTCTTCTTTGCCTTTTGTTTCTCTTCTTATCCCAGCTCTTTGTAAGGCCTCCTCAGACAATCATTTTGCCTTTTTGCCTTTCTTTTTCTTGAGGATGATCTTGATCACTGCCTCCTGTACAATATCGTGAACCTCTGTCCATAGTTCATCAGACACTCTTGCAAGATCTAGTCCCTTAAATCTATTTCTCACTTCCACTGTATAATCATAAGAGATCTGATTTAGGTCATACCTGAATGGTCTAGTGATTTTCCCTACTTTCTTTAAATCTGAATTTGGCAATAAGGAGTTCATGATCTGAGCCATAGTCAGCTCTGGGTGTTGTTTTTGCTGACTGTATAGAGCTGCTCCATCTTTGGCTGCAAAGAATATAATCAATCTGATTTCGGTGTTGACCATCTGGTGAATGTTGAGTTTTAAAGCCAGCTTTTTCACTCTCCTCTTTCACTTTCATCAAGAGGCTCTTTAGTTCGTCTTCGTTTTTTGCAATAAGGATGGTGTCATCTGCATGTCTGAGGTTATTGCTATTTCTCCCGGCAATCCTGATTCCAGCTTGTGCTTCATCCAGCCCAGCGTTTCTCATGATGTACTCTGCATAGAAGTTAAATAAGCAGGGTGACAGTATATAGCCTTAACATACTCCTTTCCCTATTTGGAGCTGGTCTGTTGTTCCATGTCTAGTTCTAACTGTTGCTTCCTGACCTGCATACAGATTTCTCAAGAGGCAGGTCAGGTAGCCTGGTATTCCCATCTCTTGACGATTTTTCCATAGTTTGTTGTGGTCCACACAATCCATGTCATAGTCAGTGAAGCAAAAGTAGATATTGTCCTGTAACTCTCTTGCTTTTTCGATGATCCAGCGGATGTTGGTAATTTGATCTCTGATTCCTCTGCCTTTTCTAAATCCAGCTTGAACATCTGGAAGTTTGTGGTTCACGTACTGTTGAAGCCTGTCTTGGAGAATTTTGAGCATTACTTCACTAGTATGTGAGATGAGTGCAATTGTGTGGTAGTTTGAGCATTCTTTGGCATTACTTTTCTTTGGGATTGGAATAAAAACACCTTTTTTCAGTCCTGTGGCCACTGCTGAGTTTTCCAAATTTGCTGGCATATTGAGTGCAACTCTTTCACAGCATCATCTTTTAGGATTTGAAATAGCTCAACTGGAATTCCGTCACCTCCATTAGCTTTGTTCAGTGATGCTTCCTAAGGCCCACTTGACTTCACATCCAGAATGTCAGACTCTAGGTTGGTGATCACACCATCGTGATTATCTGGGTTGTGAAGATCTTTTTTGTATAGTTCTTCCGTGTATTCTTGCCACCTGTTCTTAATCTCTTCTGCTTCTGTTAGATCCATGCCATTTCTGTCCTTTATTGTGCCTCTTCTACCACCCTTGTAACTTGGCAACCTCAGCTTCACTGTAGTGTGTATACACTCAATGCCATGTCTGACACTGTGTCTTAGACAGGTGCTTCCTAATACCAGGATTGCTACATAAGAATCATCTGAAAAAGTGGACAAGATCCAGGTTCCTCGGTCCTACCTTTAGAGCTTTTATTTCCATAGAGATGGGGTGGAGCCCAGGAGTGTAGATGTTGTTTTAAATTGCCAAAATGATTCTTACTTTCTGCCAGATTTGTGGACTACCTGGCAGAAATTTAAATGTGCAAACACAAATTATTATGAAAAAAATTTTTAAGTCTTTTTCTTCTCTCTTCTAGGCTAACGGCTACAGTTTTATCAATATTGAACATGGACAAGCAGTGTCCTTGCTAAAAACTTTCCAGAACACAGTAGAACTCATCATCTTAAGAGAGGTTTCCTCATAAGAGCCGGGGACTAAAAAAACGGAGAGACGGCAAGATTTATTGGAAGATACTTGCGGGGAAATTAATATTTTGACTATTTTTATATATAAAGAAGAACTCAAAAAAATTATGTTAAAATTTGTACATTAATGAAATAATGGAACTTGTGATTAGAGGGAAAGAACCACTGTACAGTATATGGGGGAGACTATTGAATTCATACCATATAAAACTTCTCGTTAGGTTTTTAAACATAGCAATCAAGGCTACAAAAACAGATGTATGTTGTTTTTGTATAGAGTGTAGGTTTATTTTTGGATTTCATACTCATGATTGAACTCTGTGCAAGGCTCTAGTTAGCCTTGATTGTAGCCCAGAGACAGATGGCAGAGCTGTCTATCTCATAGCTTTTATGCCCTTATTTTTATTCAACTTGTATTAATGTTTTTCGCTGAAACTTTTCTTTTAATGTGGGCAAGAGATTTGAAGTGTTGGCTTTTGCTATGTGCATATTGAACTGAAGAGTGAGTAGGTGAAGGTGGCGCAGGTGGGTTCCCTTTCCAAGGCCAGATTAAAACAGTTATTTTCTATAAAAATCTGGAAGCAAAGAATGAAAAAACAGTTGTTAATGTGTTCTTATTAATAGAATAATGCAATAAAATGTGATGTCTTTTTAAAGAAATAAAAAAGACAATAAATTGTGTTTTATGAGCTCTATAGGATTTGTTCTTGTCATAGCCTTTGACTATACAGTTGCTACTAGTGAATCAATTTTCAATTTTTTAGTCAAAGGAAATTTTTAACTCTACTGTAGATGAATGTCCATGGATTCTCTTTCTTTTTTTTTTTTTTGGTCCATGCATTTTCTGTGTTGCAGAAATCCCTTGATTTTTGTTCTTTTTTTTGCAAATGGTGGTACTTGCAATCTGTTTTATAATTAGTACTCCATTTTAAACTTAATTTATAATTTTTACTTTAAGCAACAAATGAAACTAAAATGGCCAGTTTTGAGATAGTGTTGCTGTAACAGAAAATGTAAGAAGATTTTGGAAGGCCTCTTGTTTGGCCTCACGTTGCCTTGGTAAAGTAGAAGGAAAACAGTGCGCATGGAGCTAGGAAACCAAAGCGAGTCTGTGAAACTGGCATAGCGATAGAGGACTGCTGTGGAGAATCGAGAGCAAAGGGGCGGGCCCTGAGCCTGCCCGTGTGAGACGGCGTTCAAGGAAGGGCTATTCCTACAGGCAACAGGAAGTGTGAACTCGGCACTCCAGAGTCTTTAAAGGGTTTCTAAGTGTATGTGTGATCGTGTTTTACCACCAACTGCCTTTGTTCCTCGTTAGTGTAACAAATGTTTGATAGAGTTTATGAATTTTGTTCAGACCATTACTTTTATTTCTTTTTGTTCTATGTAATCAAATAAAATTTGAATAACATGCAATGGTGAGAATTAACGCATAGTTATTTGGACCAGAAAAAAGTGCCATAGAAGACCAAGAACTGTTTTTAGTTGAGGCTAGTCTGGAGCCTTTCTTTAGAGCAATATTCAGTTATTACAATTCATTTTTAATTACTAAGAATATAATTTTGGTATTTTTAATCTGTTATGCTTTGTTCTTCAACCTTGTTTGAAGGTAAAGTCTTTTATAGGACTAGCAAAAATAGTAATCTACATTATTTTTGCAAAAGTGAGTTGAACTCATTTGTTTCTTGCTAGTCATCGTAAATAGGCAGTACTTTTTAAAAGATGTGAACTCCAATACTGCACTTCTTTCAAGATGTTATCAATTGATTATTGTACTGTATAGTTTTAATAATATTGATTGAAACCCTTTAACAACTCTTTGTAAATTTTAACTCATTTTAGTTGATTTTCAGTACTATTTGCATAGGAATTGATTTTTATGAATATAGTAGAAAAATGTGCTGTATTTTGATAAAATTCATTTATTGTATGTGTGTTGTAATCTCTAAAAAAATGACAAACAGCTTCTTTAAGACAAGCCTCGGTGTCCCCTTTATTCATAGTTTATTTAAAAATACTAATTTTGGCATTCTAAATTATTCCCATCTTGTATTGGTTTCAGTTGATTTTTCATAGTCATATTCTTTTCCTGGTAACTCAGCTGGTAAAGAATCTGCCTGCAATGCAAGAGACCCCAGTTTAATTCCTGGTTTGGGAAGATCCACTGGAGAAGGGAAAGGCTACCCACTCTAGTATTCTTGGGCTTCCCTGGTGGCTCAGCTGGTAAAGAATCCACCAGCAGTTTGGTAGACCTGGGTTCAGTCCTTGGATTGGAAAGATCCCCTGGAGAAGGGACTGGCTACCCACTCCAGTATTCTGGCCTGGAGAATTCCATGAACTGTATCGTCCATGGGGCTGCAAAGAGTTGGACCCAACTGAGCTACTTTCGCTTTTCATAAAAATAAGTATAATTATGACATGTTTTACTTCTTTAGCTTGAATCAGATACACAAGCTATGATTTTGGAAAGGGAAATAGACCACAAAGAACAATTGATTTATCAGTGATCAAACTTAAGTTAGTTGTCTGCATATTATATTGAAATATTATAAGTGCAACAAGTATATGCACTAGTATTCTAGTTAATTAAAAAATTTTTTTAATGTTCTCATAACACATAGTCAAGTAAGAAAGTTTGTTACCAAGATAAATAATAGGACATATAAACTAAAAATAGTTTTGTACTTAAATGTATAGCCAAAGTTTTTTTCTAAACTACTGGAAAATTAGAATTAAATAATAACGCTTCATTAGAATTTTTGTTTTGATAGTGACAAAATTTCAGTATTTGAATAAAAGTAATAAATAATTTAAATCTTCTGAAGAGAAATTTGATGAGTAATTTGTAGTTAAAGCCCATGCCCATAATTGACATACTTATTTTTAATAAGTATTATATAGCAAGTCATTAAAACCAAAACTATCTTATTTTTAATAAGTGTTTAAAATTGACCACCCTAAAATTTTAATTAAAAATTATATGTCCAGAATAGAATTGTTTACACAAACTACAGTTTTATGCTGACTCGTTAAAGAATCATTGGTTCCTCTGGGTCTATGAAATTCTAAAATTCCCTACATACTTATTTTGTAAATATTTTTCTGATCTCTTTGGACTTAAAGTTGTATATATACTTGAAAAATTCTTCAAACACAAACATCACCATGAACAGAAGTAAAGTTTTAGATATTTGCTGTGCTTAAAAGAAAATCCTATTAGCATTTGTAAAACATTCTAAACTTTTGTTATACATCTAGATTGTTAGAAATAGCACAGTGAATAGATAAATAAACTAATGCTATTTAAAGTGTGATTTAGAAATTCAGGGTGAGAAAAATTGTCATAAAAAGACAGCTGTTTTCTTTAACCATTTAGTCCCTTGTATTCCTGGGTATGAAGGAAATACAGGTTTACCTTACTGTTTTTTACTTCCAAAGGAAGCCATAGGTGGAGATGGAAATGTTTTTTACTTAGCTCAAGATTGGTGATCAGGCATATCTTATTGAAAAGATATTTTTTTCATTATTTGAAGTTCTTATTAGCTATCCATCTTATCTAATGTATAATAAATAGATTTCTTATGAAAGATTAAAGTTAAAATTAATTTTGTTTTGTCAAAAGCATTAATAAATACACATAGTTGATGATTTACAGAGAACAAGAAACTACTTTTAAAAGATACTCTAGATTATATAAACAGCCAGCTCAAACCTTTGTTTCTAAAAGAGAGTTTAGACAAGGTTGACCATCTTAACATCTAAAGCTATAGTTTCTTTACCTCTGCAGAACTTTTAAGCCCCGGGAATAGCAAGCACAGTCATTTATAGCTTTAGAAAATGTGTAAGAGAATGCTCTCTTCTTTTTAGTACTTCGCATTCTCTTTGTGAAGCAGTTTGCAAAATTAAAAATTATAGTCCCCAAAAATGTTCACTGGTGGCTCAGATGGTAAAGAATCTGCCTGCAACGTGGGAGACCTGCGTTTGGTCTCTGGGTTGGGACGGTCCCCTGGAGACGGGAATGGCTACACACTCCAGTATTCTTGCCTGGAGAATTCCATGGACAGAGGAGCCTAACATGCTACAGTCCATAGCGTCACAAAGAGTCAGACAGGACTGAGTGACTAATGCTTTCACTTTCAAAAAGGGACAGTCCTAAAATTTAAGCAGAATTCTAAACTGTGAAAGTTTATTTGGGAAAAATACCTCAGTAGAAGCTACTCAGGTTTTATTTTAGAGAATGATTAAGGTATTCCTGAACCTTTCTGTGGGAGTCTTAAGAAAGAGGCTGAAAAATGATATTACTGATACCATTCCTACTTCAGATATAACAAGGAGGGACAATTACAATGTCTCATGGGATTTCATCTGGCCACTATAACTTCTAACACAGTCCTCAGTGTAATTTCAGGATGAATATGAGAAGCTCATATATCACTGGTGAATTAAAAAGTATAAGCTATAAAATTACGTTCTCTTCCCCACCACCTTGTGACTTAATAGAGCTATTTTTATTTTCTATGAAGAAGATTGCTGACAAATAGTTTTCCACTAACTACCTTCCTTAAATCTAATCAAACCAATTTTGTTCCTCCAAGGCAGAGCTTTAAAGGATCTTTTTATGTGTTCTTCCCAACTAATTTCCTTGACAGAACACTAAGAAAAATAAACTAAAAATGAAGAAATCAAATAAAGTCAAAGAAAAATTAGTATGTGGAGCATGAGTTTTTAGGATGGATGATTGTAGGGCCCCTCTTCTTCATGAAGGGTAAAACCTAATGCTCAGAACTAATGTCATCCTGGAATGGATAGTAAAACATTTCTTTCATATTAGGATCATCCTTCAAAAGAGTGTTGGTTTTCCCTAGAACCATGTGCAGGTTTATCTCCCAAAGGAAATTGTTCAAGGTTGCATATTGGTTCATGCTTCTGCTTCCCCTCCCATCCACACCCCGAGAAATCACAAACATTATGAATACTCTGATAGGTGAAAGTATTTAAATTTCCAGAGTTTGGGGAAACGAGTGCGGTGGACAGATAAACTTTGAAGAGTTGTTGGAAGACCTAGGACAGATAGGGACAGAAGACTACCACGGAAGGTGAATTTGACTTCAAGGAAACCTCAAAAGTAGGGAGGGACAATGAAGAAAGAGTTCTTGTAATGATTGGGTGCTGTATCATGAGATTGTTCAGGATAATGACCATTTTTATGCCAAGCAGTGTGTAGGAGACGTCTGACTCAGGACAGCAGCAGTGAGTGTGGATGCATAGATTAGAAAGAAACGAGTGTGGTCATTTTGAAGTGGCTGTTTAATGTCCCCTTCATCCACCATCAGTGCAGGTATTTTGAGAAGGTTATTCACTTATTGCAATCAGATACTATGATGACAACAATAGCAAACAGTTGAAATACAACAGCATGAAGAAAGTCAGCAAAGAAATCAGTATTTGAAAGGAGTGTCTTCTGATGGATAAGTGAGAATGTTGAATTTACAAAACAAGCTTAGGAACATTTAAATATCTTTATAATATAAAGTAGAACTTGCCACAAATTCAACAGTTGTGCTGAGAAGTAGGAAGTAGACATCTAAAGAGCAAGTCACTCCATCTAGATTTGGGTCCCATAGCATAGAAGGCAAAATAATTAAATAGTGTGATGTGAGATGAGAAGTCTTCATGTTCCAACTTGGATCCAATAGGAAAGAGAGGCGATAGATTCAGAATGAGGAATCATTCTCATTTGAAATTATTCAAAAGTTTCCAAGTTCTGAACCACAACATAGGTCTGCAGATCAAATTTGGTCCATTCATAACTCAACAAAAACTGTAACTTGCATACACTTCTAAATTCATCTTCATGACATTGAGAGCAGATAAAAGGACACCATGCAAAGTTCCAAAATGTGAAGGAAGTTACTTGCAAATTGAACAAAATCAGATTGACTTAAAAATTTTTCATCACCGTATATCCAAAACTTTTGTTTCAGTCTGAGAACAAAATACCATTTTAGAAATCCAAGGTTTCAAAATTTACCTCCCATATAACCTTTCCAAAAGGTCTACCAGAAGATTGGACTTCCTGGTGGTCTCGTGGTTAGGACTGTGCTGCTTCTGCTGGGAGCATGGGTTTGATCTCTGGTCAGGGAACTAAGATCCCACGTGCTACATGGTACAGACAAAATTTTTTTAATGTAAACAAAAAAGATGTACTAGGGAATATATTGGAATAAAGTGAAAATTTAATCTCAAAAGTAGATTTGGATCCAAGAAATAATAGAACCAAAACCTCTGTAGTAGAGCAGAGATAAGTGTACTTGGTACTGAAGTGACTTAGCAGCAGCAGCAGCAGTATTGATAATTATGTGGGTATGAAATAGAAGATTCTAAGTTGGAATTCATGTGGTGAATAGTGATAACACAAAGAATAGACTTTTAGTATTATGCGTGTTTGTGTTTTCTATTTACACAAGTAAATGCAACAAGCTCTTGATCTTTTCTGTCACACATGATGTGTATACATACAGTTTGACTCCACTACCTTTGGCTTATCCATTTTTATAGTGAAGTATGCTTCTGATGCCTCCACATCACCTCCCTGCTGCCATAAACACCACAGTGGTGAGTATCTGCATTCATTTCATTCTTTTGAAACTGAAAATTTGTCTAGAATATATACCTAGGAGTACAATTGCTTAGTCATAGATACTATTAATTTCACAGAATACCACTAAAACCATCTTCCACGAAGTCTGCATCAGTTGATACTCTCACTAGCTAAATATGAATCTCATTTCCCCACGTATTTGCAAATAGTATTATGTGACTTTCTAACTTTTGCATGTTTGATGAATATAACATTCTATTTGACATTGGTTTAAATTTCATTCCTTTAATTACTTGTGAGTTTGACAAGTACATAGACTTGTTAGCCATTAAGGTTTACCATTATATAATTATCCTATTCCTGTGCCCATTTTTCTGATGTTTACAAGGCTGATTTGTAGTAGGTCCTTGTCTATTCTAAATATTATTCTCCTTTCATTTTAGGCATTGCAAATATCTATTCCCAGTCTAGTTTGTTTAATTTTGCTAATGGTGTGTTTTAGAAAAAAAAGTTTAACATAGATGAAGACAAATTAGCATGCTTTATTCTTAAGTCTTCCCTGTTGCTGTATCAAAAAGCTATTTTCTCACATTTACTTCTACTAGTTAGCTATTTATTATTAATATTCAGATTTTAATCCTTTGAAGTCCATCATGGTATATGATCTAATGTTGGGATCAGCCTCCTTGTTTACATCATTTACTAAACAAGCTTATGTCTTTCTATTGATCTGTGTTGCAGTCATTATTATATATCAGATGTATCTGCATACACAGACTTTCCAAGCTCTCTATAGTATTCTTTTGGTCTGTTTTTCTGTTCTTATACCTACACTTTTTTTTCCCTCAGCAAGTGTAAAAGCTTTTAAGGATCTACATCATCCAGATTTTTCCATTAATATTTTTCTATATTAGCTTTTATGTATTTTATATACTACATTTCTTTATTAACTAAAACTATATATATCTATATTAGTTTCAGTCTCTGATAAAACCCAATTAATATTCTTGGATTCTGGGAGTTTCCTCTAGATCCACACTAAAAATCCTCTAATGTTTTCTGAAGCTCACTTGAGTACGTTTCTGTTTTGTACAACTCAGTGGTACATAAAACTTTCCAAACAAAGGCTCAGAGATGTGGGACATTCAGGGAACAATGGAGTGAAGCTATTGGGTTGTGAAACACCACAAAATTTAAATGTAGTCATTTACTCAAAAATAAAATCTTTGGTAAGAGCCTGCCTCCTGTACTCAGCCTTTGTTACATCCTTAGCTAATGAGAGAAGAGAGTGGCATTAGAACAAGTGTTCCATTTTTACCTTTAAGAGGGGTCAGAGAACAGTTCTATGCCAAGATTTCCTATAGGTCCTGGAAGCACTTGAGGTTAGACTCTAGCATCTCTGGAAGTACCCATATCACCAACATAAGATATGACTGGTGTGGGAGGCAGAATTCTGACAAAGTATCCATGGTTCTGATCCCTGACATATGTATCTGTGTGTAATTCCTTCCCCTTGAATATGGGTAGAACTTGTGATTTGGCTTCTAATTAATCGAATATAGCAAATTGTAAAGGTTTTGTGGATGAAATTAAAATACCTAATCAGATTCCTTTAAATGAATCAAAAAGGAGATTATCCTTTATGGACCCAGCCTAATCAGATGAGAACTTTAAGAGAGGGTCAAGCTCAGAAGTAATGGGCTTCCTAGGTGACCCAGTGGTAAAGAATCTGCCTGCCACTGCAGGAGATACCAGAGACATGGCTTCGATCCCTAGGTCAGGACGATCCCGGGGAGGAGGAAATGGCAACCCACTCCAGTGTTCTTGCCTGGAAAATCCCATGGACAGGGGAGCCTGGTGGGGTCGCTCAGAGTCAGACATGATTGCGCACGCACACATACAAAACCAGAATAAATCAGTAAGGTGGTGGAATAGGAAGCCCTGGACCCTCATCCTTTTGTGCATGCCCAACAGTACACAGACCAAATACTTACGTGAGAGAGCAGAAAACAAGTTAAAAGGCTCCTGCACCCCACGCAAGGTGCAAAAATAACCATATCAAACCCTGGTATGAAAATCTGGGACACCTATGGCAGAAATCAAAGAACAAAAGCCTCGTAATGAAAGTGAAAGAGGAGAGTGAAAAAGTTGGCTTAACACTCAGCATTCAAAAATTAAGATCGTGGCATCTGGTGCCATCACTTCATGACAAATAGATGGAGAAACAATGGAAACAGAGACTTTATTTTCTTGGGCTCAAAAATCACTGCAGATGGTGACTGCAGCCATGAAATTAATTACTCCTCGGAAGCGTTGTCTATGACCAACCTAGACAGCACATTAAAAAGCAGAGACATTACTTTGCCAATAAAGGTCTGTCTAGTCAAAGCTATGGTTCTCCCACTGGTTGTGTATGGATGTAAAAGTTGGACTATAAAGAAAGCTGAGCACCGAAGAATTGATACTTTTAAACTGTGGTGTTGGAGAAGACTCTTGAGAGTCCCTTGGACTGCAAGGAGATCCAACTAGTCAATCCTAAAGGAAATCAGTTCTGAATATTCATTGGAAGGACTGATGCTGAAGCTGAAACTACAATACTTTGGCCACCTGATATGAAGAACTGACTCATTGGACAAAACCCTGATGCTGGGAAAGATCGAAGTCAGGAGAAGAAGGGGGCAACAGAGGATGAGATGGTTAGATGGCATCACTGACTCAATGGACCTGAGTTTGAGCAAGCTCCAGGAGTTGGTGATGGACAGGGAAGCCTGGCATGCTGCAGTCCATGGGCTTGCAAAGAGTTGGACACAACTAAGTGACTGAACTGAACTCAACTGAATTTGCCAGAGCACTTTATGCTGTGCAGTGTGATTTGGAGATCACACTTACTCAGATCCCATTTACTGCCTGGGGAGAGAAAAGAATAGAACATACGTCTAACATTCTGACTTTTATTAACTTTTTAAAATATTTATTTGGCTGTGCTACTTCTTAGTCGCTGCATGTGGGATCTTTAGCTGTGGCATGTGAAATCTTAGTTGCAGCATGTGGGATCTAGTTCCCTGACCAGGGTCCAAACCTGGGCCCCCTGCATTGGGAGCTTGGAGTTTTAGCCATTGGATCACCAGGGAAGTCCCTAACATTCTGACTTTTAGTGGGTGCTGTATGAGGGACTGATTACTGTCTCGCCTGAATCTAAGCACAGGCAGGAACAAGGTGCAAGCCTGTGAGTCTTAGAGAACAATCAGTATACACCAGAGTGCAGTACCACAGACAGACATGTGAAACTGCAAGAAGCAATGATATCACTGCTTACTATCGCACTGGAGAGTCCCTAGTGAGGACAGACGCAAGAGAACTCCTGAGTAGAAACCAGCTAACTCCTCATTTAGGAGATTACATAGATAAGCCCAGAGAGAATGCATCCACAGAAAAGGCTTGAGAGGTCTCCAGAACCTCTAATCAGTTTGAGTAGAGAAAATCCTCTCTATACAGAACCAAATTGCAAGTCTAAAAGAGATTGTTGATTTGTCAAATGCCAAAATCCCAACAAGAAACATGCAGAGAAACAAGGAAATGTGGCACATTTATTTAATGGAACAAGTGAAGTCTTCACAGTGTGACCTTAAAGAAACGGAGACATACGAATTACCAGACAACTCAAAACTATCATTATAGGGGTGCTCGATGAATTAAAAGAGAGCACAGGGAGACAGCTAAAGAAAAGAAAAATGATTCATTAACCAAATGAGAATACTGACCAAGAGAAACAATGAAGACAAAAATTCTGAAACTAACATATGATAACTGAATTAGAAAATTCACTAGAGGGACTCAACAGCAACTTTGACCAGGCAAAAGAAAGAATCAGCAAATTCATAGATAGGATACTGAAATTATTGTGGCAGAGCAGGAAAAAAAAGAAACAATAATGAAGAATAATGAAGAGAGCCTGGCGGACTTATGAAATACCATCAAGCAGAAAAACATATGCATTATTGGAGTGCCAAGAGGAGAAGAAAGAGAAGAGCAGAGAATCTATTTTAAGATATAATGGCTCCTAAATTCCCAAATCTGACATAGGGATGGATATACAGATTCAAGAACCTCAAAGAACTCCAATTAGGATAAGTCTCAAGACTTACCAAGACACATCATAAACTGTCATAGGACACTGACAAAGAATCTTGAAAGCAGCACAAAAATATGATTCATCACATACAATTCCTCTAGACCATAAGCAGATTTCCTAACACAAAACTTGCAGGCTAGAAGGGAGTGGAATAATATATTCAAAAGTACTGAAAGAAAAAAATCTGCAACCAAGTGCTGTCCTTTAAAACCAATGGAGAAATTAAGACTTTCCCAGATAACCAAAAACTGAGGGATTTCATGGCTATTAGACTGGCCTTATAGAAAATGCTTTAAGTGAAGTGAAAGTCGCTCAGTCGTTTCCGACTCTTTGTGACCCCATGGACTGTAGCCCACCAGGTTCCTCTGTCCGTGGAATTCTCCAGGCCAGAATTCTGGAATTGTAGCCGTTCCCTTCCCCAGGGGATCTTCCTAACCCAGGGATCGAACCCAGGTCCCCCACATTGCAGGAGGATTCTTTACCAGCTGAGCCACTAGGGAAGCCCAGAAAATGCTTAAATGAGTCCTTTAAGTTGAAGTGAAAGAATTGATAAGCAACACCACAAGACCATGTGATAATATAAAGCTCCTGGTAAAGGAAAATACATAGACAAATACAGAATCTTGTAATATTTTATGTAGATGTGTAAATAACTTTACTATCTGGAAAATACTTTTTAAAAATAGTCATTATAAATCCCTGTTAACAGATGCACAGTATTTTAAAGAAGTTAATCTTGTCATTAATAATATTAAGAAGGGTGACAGAAATATACAGGACTCTGTGTGTGTGTGTGTTCAGTGGTATATGACTCTGTGACCCCCATGGACTGTAGCCCACCAGGCTCCTCTGTCTATGGAATTTTTCCAGCAAGAATACTGGAATGGGTTGCCATTTCCTACTCCTGGGGATCTTCCTGACCCAGGAATCAAACCCGTGTCTCTTGCATCTCCTGCATTGGCAAGTGGATTTTTTATCACTGTGCCACTTGGGAAGCCCAAGTTTTTATATACAATTAAAGGTGCTATCAGTTTAGGGACTTCCCTGGTGGTCCAGTGGTTAAGAATCTGCCTTCCAATGCAAGGGACATGGGCTAGATCCCTGGTTGGAGAATTAAGGTCCCACATGCCCAGAGGAACTAGGCCCATGTGCCACAACTAAAGAGAAGCCCATGCATCGCAACAAAAGCACCTACATGCTGCAACTAAGACTAAACACAGCCAAGTAATAAATGAATGAATGAATGAATTTTAAACATGGTGTTATCAGTTTAAAATTGATTGTTAAGACTTTTATTTTATTACAATGGTGATCACAAGGAAAATAAATAGTATACATACAGAGAAATGAGAAGGGGATCAACACATAAAAAATTAAAATCACTATAAAAAATTAAAATCAATGAAATAGAAAAGGTAGCAAGGAGAGAAAGGAGGGATAAAGAAGCTATAGGATATATGGGAAACCATTAACAAAATGGCAATAGTAAGTCTTCTGCAAGTAGTTACTTTGAATGTAAATGGATAAAATGCACTGTTGGGGGAATTAAAAAGGAGAAAGTCTTGTTCAGGCTTCAGAAGCAGGAGAGTGGGCCTCTGACCGGCTCACCTGCCCAGACACTGCCCATATTCCATGCCTGCCTGCACGCACACTAAGTCAGTCAACACTTTAGATAAGAAAGGGAGTGGTTCTTGGAATTCTTGAGCCCCAAGAGGTCTGGCCAAGCCCCTGGGGTCTAACAAAATCCTGACTCACAAGGTGAAAGAAACAACATTGTAAAAAGGGTTAAAATAAAACCAGAGCTGCATTTTTGCTTACAAGCTGGTAATATCATTCTACAACCTGGGATTTTAAGAAGGAGCCCCCAAAGCTGCAATTTGAGTTTATGTACTGCCCAGGACTCTCTCAATTGGAAGTCCAGATTAAACCAAATAATCTATAAAAATTGAAATTGTCTATGTGTGTAACCTGTGGTTTGTTGATGAATCCTTTGAACATAAAAGTAAAACTTTCAGCAATACATGCACCAGTTAAAAGATGTAGATGGGCTTAATGGATAAAAAAGATACAACTACATGCTGTTTCCACTTTATCTAAGGACAATACACATAGGCTGGAAGTGAAAGGGTACATATTCCATGCAAATGGGAACCTAAGAACAGAAGTCAGTTCAGTTCAGTCACTCAGTTGTGTCCAGCTCTTTGTGACCCATGGACTCAGGCACATCAGGCTTCCCTGTCCATCACCAACTCCCAGAGCTTGCTCAAACTCATGTCCATTAAGTCAGTGATGCCATCCAACCATCTCATCCTTTGTCATCCTAATCTCCTCCTGTCTTCAATCTTTCCCAGCATCAGTAATTTTTCCAATGAGTCAGTTCTTCACATCAGGTGGAATCAGCTGGCCAAAATATTGGAGTTTCAGCTTCAGCATCACTCCTTCCAATGAATATTCAGGACTGATTTCCTTTAGGATTGACTGGTTTCAAAGAAGAAAGAAAGCATGATAATTTTTTTTTTTACAGTATGAAAAGGCAAAACAAACAAACAGGAGTGGCAATACCTTTATCAGACAAAATAGACTTTATGACAAAAAAAGTCATGAGAGACAAGGAAGAACTTTATATAACCATAAAAGGGTCAATTCACTAGGAAGCTACTGTAAGAATTATAAATAGATATGCTTGTTATTCAAGCTCCCAAACATTGAAAGGAGAAATAGCAAAATAATAATTGGAGTAGAACTCATTACTCTGCTTTCATTTATAGATAGAACAAGATCAATAAGGAAACAGAAGAGATGAAAACCATCAGTATGGAACCATCAGAACTAAACAGACGCAGACAGAAAAATGCGCCTAACAACAACAGAATACACATTTTTATCAAGTGCGTGTGGAATAGTCTTCAAAATAGAATACAAGTTAAATGATAAAAACAAATCTCAAATCTAAGAAACGTTCAGAAATCAGATAAGTACCTTCCCTGACCACAATGGAATCAAGCTAGAAATCAACAGCAGAAGAAAAACAGGAAAATCCACAAAAATGTGGAAATTAAACAACACACATTTAAACAACCAATGAGTCAAAGAAGAAAGCATGAAAAAAATTTAGAAAATATCTGAAGTCAAATGAAAACAAAAACACAACATATGAAAACTTACAGTAAAATCAGTACTAAAATGGAAGTTTATAACAGTTAATGCTTACATGAAAAAAGAAGAGAACTCTCAAATCAACAACCTAATCTTACACTTCAAGGATCTAGAAAAAGAACAAACTCAAAGTTAGCAGATGGAAGCAAATTAGAGCTAAAGATTAGAGCAGAGACAAATGAAATAGAGAACAGAAAAAAGGAATTAATGAAAAAGTCAATGAAATCATGAGTTGGTTTTGTTTTTTTTTTAAGATCAATGAAAATAGCAAACCTTGACTAAGGGAAAAGAAAAAGAAGATTCAAGTGACTTAAATTAAAAATGTAAGAGGAGACATTACAACTAATGCCATGAAATTAAAAGGATCATAAGATAATTTATAGGGGCTTCCCAGGTGGTGCAGTGGTAAAGAATCTGCCTGCCAGTGCAGGGGACACAGGTTCTATCCCTGGGTCAGGAAGACCCCCTGGAGGAGCAAATGGCAACCCATTCCAATATTCTTACCTGGAAAATTCCGTGGACAGAGGAGCCTGGTGGGCTGCAGTCCATGGGGTCGCAAAGAGTTGGACATGACTGAGTGAGTATGCACACATGTAAGATAACTATGAACATTTATACACCAACAAATTCAATAACCTAGAAGAAATAGATAAATTCCTAGAAATATACGATTGATCAAGATTGAGTCATGAAGGAGCAAAATCTGAATGGAGCTATAAACAGTAAAGAGAGTAAGATTGAATTAGTAATAAAAACCTCCCAGGAAAGTAAAGCCCAGAACCAGATGATTTTACTGGAGAATTCTAACAAACATTCAAAGAAAAATTAACACCAATTCTTCTCAAACTCTCCCAAAGAATTGAAGAGGAGAGCACACACCCAAACTCATTCTATGAGGCCAGAATTATCCTTATACCCAAATTAAAGATACTAGAAGAAAAGAAAACTACAGACCAATCTCCCTGTGAATATTGACACAAAAAATCTTAACAAAATATTAGCAAACAAAATTCAACAACATTTATAAGTTTTATATACCATGACTAAGTGGGATTATACCTGGCGTGAAGGATGTTTGAACATATGAAAATAATCATTGTGATACACATGTAATTTTATAAAACAGATCAGAACCATTTGATCATCATAATAAATGCAAAAAAGAGTATTTAACAAAACTCAACACTCTTTTGTAATTAAAAAAAAATTCAACAAACTACAAATAAAGGAAACTACCTCAATATAATAAAAGCCATATATGAAAAGCCCACAGCTAACATCATACTCAATGACTCAAAGCTTTTCATCTAAGATCAGGAATAAGACAAGGATGCCCATTCTCACTACGACTAATCAACATAGCACTAGAAGTTCTAGCCAGAGAAATTAGACAATAAAAATATATAAAAGTCATCCAAATTATAAAATAGAATTACCTCCATTTGCAGATGGCATAATTTTACATATCAAAACCTCTAAAAATCACACACACACACACAATCACAACTAACAATTTCAGTAAAGTTGTGGAATCCAAAAGTCAATCACATTTACTAAAGTATCAAAGGATAAAATAGGAATAAAGTTAACTAAGGAAGTGAAAGACTCATTCACTGAAAAGTATAAAATACGCTGATTTCTTTTGGTGCTATGCTTCCTTTATGGTCCAACTCACCTCCATACATGACTACTGGAAAAACCGTTCAGTTCTGTTCAGTCACTCAGTCATGTCTGACTCTTTGTGACCCTGTGGACTGCAGCACGCCAGACCTCCCTGTCCATCACCAACTCCTGGAAAAACCATAGCTTTGACTATATGGACCTTTATCAGTAAAGTGATGTCTCTGCTTTTTAATGTGCTATCTAGGTTTGTCATAGCTTTTCTTCCAGGGAGCAAGCATCTTTTAAAGTATAATATTGTTAAAATATTCATACTACCCCCCAAAATTCTACAGACTCAGTGCTGCTGCTGCTGCTGCTAAGTCGCTTTAGTCATGTCCGACTCTCTGCCACCCCATAGATGGCAGCCCACCAGGCTCCCCCATCCCTGGGATTCTCCAGGCAAGAACACGGGAGTGGGTTGCCATTTCCTTCTCCAATGCAGGAAAGTGAAAAGTGAAAGTGAAGTCACTCAGTCATGTCCGACTCTTAGCGACCCCATGGACTGAAGCCTACCAGGCTCCTCCGTCCATGTGATTTTCCAGGCAAGAGTACTGGAGTGGGGTGCCACTGCAGGGCAATCCTTATCAAAATCCCAATAGAATTTTTCACAAAAATAGGAAAAACCATCCTAAAATTCATATGCAATCTAAAAAGACCTGAATAGTCAAAACAATCTTAGAAAAGAAGAAAAAAATTGGAGATCTCAGACATTCTGATTTCAAAACATAATACAAAGCATTAGTAATTAAAAGACTGTGGACCAACATAAAGATAGATATAAAAACCAATGGAGGAGGGCAGAAAGCCCAGAAAAAAAAATATTGCATATGTGGTTAAATAATATCTGACAAAGATACGAAGACAGGGAAAGGACAACAAACAGTTAAGGAAAAAGTGGATATTCACATGCAAAAGAAATGAAGTTAGATGGTTTACCTTATACCATATAAAAATTAACTTGAAGTAAAGACCCAAATATAACACCTAAAACTGTAAAACTGCTAGAAGAAAATAAGGGACAGCTTCAGGGTATTAGATTTGGCAATGATTTCTTTGATATGACTCCAAAAGTAGAGTCAACAAAATAAAAAATTGACAAATAAGACCTCATCAAACTTAAAAACTTCTTTACGTTAGAGGAAACAATCAGCAGAATGAAAAGGCATCATATGGAAGGGAAGAAAATAATTGCAAATCATGAATCTGACAAGAGGTTAATATCCAAAACATATAAGGAACGTCTACAAACTCAACAGCAACAAAAACAAATAACCCAATGAAAAAATGGACAAAGGGCTTGAATAAACTTTCTCCAAAGAAGATATGCAGATGGATAGTGAGTGCTTAGCTGAGCTACTCCATGGTAATGCTGCCTAAGCATTCGTTTTGTTTAGTCAAGTGGCCTTCAGAGACCATAAATTCTGCTTGCCTATGCATGCAAGCCCATGCCCTAGATTGTAACCACAAAGTCACAAGCAAATACAAGTCCTGATATGATTTCCCCAACGACCTATGATTAGATCTGCTCTGCGTCCCAGCGTCTGTATGCTTTATGTGCCCCTTACATACAGCCCCTGAGAGGCTTATAAAAACCACATTTCTTTGGTTTGAACTAATCAATCCATCCTTAGACAAAGAAACCCAAGCACTTTCAGTTAACTTCAGTTCAGTCACTCAATCGTGTCTGACTCTTTGCGACCCCAAGAATCACAGCACGCCAGGGCTCCCTATCCATCACTAACTCCTAGAGTTCACCCAAACTCATGTGCATCGAGTTGGTGATGCCATCCAGCCATCTCATCCTCTGTTGGCCCCTTCTCCTCCTGTCCCCAATCCCTCCCAGCATCAAAGGCTTTTCCAATGAGTCAACTCTTCGCATGAGGTGGCTAAAGTATTGGAGTTTCAGCCTCAGCATCAGTCCTTCCAATGAACACCCAGGACTGGTCTCCTTTAGGATGGACTGGTAGGATCTCCTTGCAGTCCAACGGACTCTCAAGAGTCTTCTCTAACACCACAGTTCAAAAGCATCAATTCTTCAGTGCTCAGCTGTCTTCACAGTCCAACTCTCACATCCATACATGACCACTGGAAAAACCATAGCCTTGACTAGATGGACTTTTGTTGGCAAAGTAATATCTCTGTTTTTTTTTTTTTTAATTTTTTTTTTATTAAATTTTAAAATCTTTAATTCTTACATGTGTTCCCAAACATGAAACCCCCTCCCACCTCCCTCCCCATAACATCTCTGTGGGTGATCCCCATGCACCAGCCCCAAGCATGCTGTATCCTGCGTCAGACATAGACTGGCGATTCAATTCTTACATGATAGTATACATGATAGAATGCCATTCTCCCAAATCATCCCGCCCTCTCCCTCTCTCTCTGAGTCCAAAAGTCCGTTATACACAGCTGTGTCTTTTTTCCTGTCTTGCATACAGGGTCGTCATTGCCATCTTTCTAAATTCCATATATATGTGTTAGTATACTGTATTGGTGTTTTTCTTTCTGGCTTACTTCACTCTGTATAATCGGCTCCAGTTTCATCCATCTCATCAGAACTGATTCAAATGAATTCTTTTTAACGGCTGAGTAATACTCCATTGTGTACATGTACCAAAGCTTTCTTATCCATTCATCTGCTGATGGACATCTAGGTTGTTTCCATGTCCTGGCTATTATAAACAGTGCTGCGATGAACATTGGGGTACATGTGTCTCTTTCAATTCTGGTTTCCTCGGTGTGTATACCCAGCAGTGGGATTGCTGGGTCATAAGGTAGTTCTATTTGCAATTTTTTAAGGAATCTCCACACTGTTCTCCATAGTGGCTGTACTAGTTTGCATTCCCACCAACAGTGTAGGAGGGTTCCCTTTTCTCCACACCCTCTCCAGCATTTATTGCTTGCAGATTTTTGGATCGCAGCCATTCTGACTGGTGTGAAGTGGTACCTCATTGTGGTTTTGATTTGCATTTCTCTGATAATGAGTGATGTTGAGCATCTTTTCATGTGTTTGTTAGCCATCCGTATGTCTTCTTTGGAGAAATGTCTATTTAGTTCTTTGGCCCATTTTTTGATTGGGTCGTTTATTTTTCTGGAATTGAGCTGCATAAGTTGCTTGTATATTTTTGAATATCTCTGTTTTTTAATATGCTATCTAGGTTGGTCATAACTTTTCTTCCAAGGAGTAAGAGTCTTATAATTTCATGGCTGCAATCACCATCTGCAGTGATTTTGGAGCCCCCCAAAATAAAGTCTGCCACTGTTTCCCGATCTATTTCCCATGAAGTGATGGGACCAGATGCCATGATCTTAATTTTCTGAATGTTGAGCTCTAAGCCAACTTTTTCACTCTCCTCTTACACTGTCATCAAGAGGCTTTTCAGTTCCTCTTCACTTTCTGCCATAAGGGTGGTGTCATTTGCATATATGAGGTTATTGATATTTCTCCCTGCAATCTTGATTCCATTTTACCCAGTTCTTAATAGAGGCATGTGCTCCAAGTTCTGCCTCCCTGCACATGGCTTTGACCTCCCTCTGTGATCTCTGGGGGCGTGCAATGTACTTCCCCCAAAATCTGTAATAGACTTTTCTGTTTCAATTTATCTTGCTGAACCTTGGCTCAGCATTCTGTGATCCACTTTAAAAATGTTGATTAAACAAATTCGTAACAATGGTCATTGAGAACATGAAAAGATGTTCAATGTTTCTAATCATTATGGAAATTCAAAACAAAAACACAATGAAATACGCCTAATGACCATCCAGTGGTCACTGTCAAAAGAGCAAAAAACTAACAAGTGTTGAAGAGGATGTGGAGAAGTTGGAATTCTGTTTATCTGTTGGTGGTAATGTAAAATTGAGGGGCTATTATGGAAAACAGTATGGAAGTTTCTAAAAAATTAAAATAGAATTATCATATGATCCTGCAATCTGGGGGAGATATACACACATATATATATGCGCATGTGTGTGTGTGTGTGTGTATGTATATATATATCCCTGGATATATATCCTAAGGAACTCAAAGCAGGATTTCCAAGAGATATTTGCACACCTATGTTCATCACAGCATTATTCACTGTAGCCAAAATGTGGAAACAACCAAAATCTCTATAGACAAATGAATGGATAAGAAATGTGGCATAAACAACAATGGAATATGATGCCACCTTTAAAAGGAAAGAAACCCTGTAATATCATGGATTAGTTTTGAGGACATTAAGCTGAGAGGAATAAGCCAGTCACAAAAGGACTAATACTGTATAATCCCACTCATATGAAGTTTCTAAAGTAGTCAGATCATTCAAATCATAGAAACAGAAAACAGGGGCGGTCCTAAGATGGCAGAGGAATAGGATGGGGAGACCACTTTCTCCCCCACAAATTCATCAAAAGAACATTTAAATGCTGAGTAAATTCCACAAAACAACTTCTGAATGCCTGTAGAGGACATTAGGCACCCTGAAAAGCAGCCATTGTCTTCGAAAGGAGGTAGGAAAAAATATAAAAGACAAAAAAAGAGACAGAAGAGGTAGGGATGGAGCTCCGTCCCGGGAAGGGAGTCTTAAAAAGAGAAAGTTTCCAAACACCAGGAAATACTCTCACTGCCGAGTCTGTGGCGAGCCTTGGAAGCACAGAGGGCAGCATAACAGGGAAGAAGAATAAATAAATAATTAACACCCCCAGATTACGAGCCCAGCGGTAACCTCCCCAGCGGAGAAGCAGCGCAGACACCTGCATCCGCCACTAGCAAGCAGGGGCTGGGCAGGGAGGCGCGGGCTGAATTGCTTAGAGTACGGATCTGGCCCCTGAGGGCAATCAGAGTGAACTAACTTGGGCTAGCAAACCAGACTGTGGGATAGCTAACATGTGAAAAGCCCTAACCTAAGACACCACCAGGCCCGCTCACAGAACAAAGGACTGAACAGAAATAGCCGGCTGCAGACCACCCATCTCTGGTGACAGGCAGCCAGAGCCGGACAGGGGCAATTGCAGCCCCAGAGACATTATCTACCAAACTGCAAGCAGGCTTCTTTGCTAACTAAGACTTCTTGGGGTTCTGGATAATCAACATCTGCCTGAGAAGGTGTGCCGGTTGTACACCCAGAAAACCGAGCGGCAGGGACCGGGGAGGTGATAAGTCACAGCAACCACACTCGGCAAACACCTCATCTCCTGAGCTGCTCGGACCTGGGAAGGGCACAATACACAGGCCCAACCGAGTCTGCGCCTCTGAGGACTACCCGAGTGCCTGAACCTGAATGGCTTAGACCTGGGAAGTGCATACAACCCAGGGCCAGCCTCGGACGGTTCCTGGCGGAGCAACCTAGAGCCTGAGCAGTGTGGGCAGGGAGGGCACACACGCCGTGAGTGGGGGCAGGCCCAGTGTGGCTGAGACACTGCAAGCACACACCAGTGTTATTTGTTTGCAGCGTCCCTCCCTCCCCACAGCGCGACTGAACAAGTGAGCCTATAAAAAGTGTCCACCACCGCCCCCTTGTGTCAGGGCAGAAATCAGACACTGAAGAGACCAGCAAACAGAAGAAGCTAAAACAGAGGAAACTGCCTTGGAAGTGACAGGTGCAATAGATTAAAACCCTGCCATTAGTACCGACTACATAGGAAGGGCCTATAGACCTTGAGAAATATAAGCTGGACCAAGGAACTATCCGAAAATGAACTGACCTCACACTGCCCACCACAACACCAGAGAAAGTCCTAGATATATTCTTATGATCATTCTTTATTTTTTTAATTCTTAAGTCCTAGATTACTCCTTTAATTTTCATTTTTATACCCTATTACTTTTCAAAAAAAGACCCTATTTTTTAAAGCAAACTTCATATATATATATATTTTTTTATAATTTTTGTGGCTTTTTTTTCTTCTTCTTTTCTTTAATATTGTATTTTTTAAAATCCAATCTCTACTCTAGATTTTTAATCTTTGCTTTTTGGTATTTGTTATCAATTTTGTACCTTTAAGAACCCAATCTTCAGTACCCGTTTTTCCTTGGGAGCGAGATTACTGGCTTGACTGCTCTCTCCCCATTTGGACTCTCCTTTTTCTCCACCAGGTTGCCTCTGTCTCCTCCCTCCCCCTTCTCTTCTCTACCCATCTCTGTGAATCTCTGTGTGTTCCATACGGTGGAGAACATTTAGGTAACTGATTACTGGTTGGATTTGTCTTGCTCCTTTTGATTCCCCCCCCTTTTATCCTCCTGGCCACCTCTGTCTCCTTCCTCCCTCTTCTCTTCTCTGTGTAACTCCGTGAACATCTCTGAGCAGTCCAGACTGTGGAGCACACATAAGGAAGTGATTACTGGCTAGCTTGCTCTCTTCTCTTTTGATTCCACCTCATCTCATTCAGGTCACCTCTAACTCCCTCCTCCCTCTTCTCTTCTCCATGTAACCCTGTGAACCTTTCTGGGCATCCCTCACTGTGGAGAAACTTTTCATCTTTAACCTAGATGTTTTATCAATGGTGCTGTATAGAAGGAGAAGTCTTGAGACTACTGTAGAAATAAGACTGAAAACCAGAAGCAGGAGGCTTAAGTCCATATCCTGATAACACCAGAGAACTCCTGACTCTAGGGAACATTAATTGATAGGACCTCATCAAACGCCTCCATACCTACACTGAAACCAAGCACCATCCAAGGGCCAACAAGTTCCAGAGCAAAACATACCATGCAAATTCTCCAGCAACACAGGAACACAGCCCTGAACTTCAATATACAGGCTGCCCAAAGTTACTCCAAAACCATTGACATCTCATAACTCATTACTGGGCACTTCATTGCACTCCAGAGAGAAGAAATCCAGCTCCACCCACCAGAACACCGACACAAGCTTCCCTAACCAAGAAACCTTGATAAGCCACCCGTACAACCCCACCCACAGTGAGGAAACTCCACAATAAAGAGAACTCCACAAACTGCCAGAATACAGAAAGGCCACCCCAAAGTCAGCAATATAAACAAGATGAAGAGACAGAGGAATACCCAGCAGGTAAAGGAACAGGATAAATGCCCACCAAACCAAGCAAAAGAGGAAGAGATAGGGAATCTACCTGATAAACAATTCCAAATAATGATAGTGAAAATGATCCAAAATTTTGAAATCAAAATGGAATCACAGATAAATAGCCTGTAGACAAGGACTGAGAAGATGCAAGAGAGGTTTAACAAGGACCTAGAAGAAATAAAAAAGAGTCAATATATAATGAATAATGCAATAAATGAGATCAGAAACACTCTGGAGGCAACAACTAGTAGAATAACGGAGGCAGAAGATAGGATTAATGAAGTAGAAGATAGAATGGTAGAAATAAATGAATCAGAGAGAAAAAAGAAAAACGAAGTAAAAGAAATGAGGACAATCTCAGAGACCTCCAGGACAATATTAAATACCCCAACATTTGAATAATAGGAGTCCCAGAAGAAGAAGAGAAAAAGAAAGACCATGAGAAAATACTTGAGGAGATAATAGTTGAAAACTTCCCTAAAATGGGGAAGGAAATAATTTCCCAAGTCCAAGAAACCCAGAGAGTCCCAAACAGGATAAATCCAAGGTGAAACACTCCAAGACACATATTAATCAAATTAACAAAGATCAAACACAAAGAACAAATATTAAAAGAAGCAAGGGAAAAACAACAAATAACACAGAAGGGGATTCCCATAAGGATAACAGCTGATCTTTCAATAGAAACTCTTCAGGCCAGGAGGGAATGGCAAGACATACTTAAAGTGTTGAAAGAAAATAACCTACAGCCCAGATTACTGTACCCAGCAAGGATCTCATTCAAATATGCAGGAAAATTTACAGACAAACAAAAGCTGAGAGAATTCAGCACCACCAAACCAGCTCTCCAACAAATGCTAAAGGATATTCTCTAGACAGGAAACACAAAAAGGGTGTATAAACCCGAACCCAAAACAATAAAGTAAATGGCAACAGGATCATAGTTATCAATAATTACCTTAAACATAAATGGGTTGAATGCCCCAACCAAAAGACAAAGACTGAATGAATGGATACAAAAACAAGACCCCTATATATATTGTTTACAAGAGACCCACCTCAAAATAAGGGACACATACAGACTGAAAGTGAAGGGCTGGAAAAAGATATTCCATGCAAATAGAGACCAAAAGAAAGCAGGAGTAGCAATACTCATGTCAGATAAAATAAACTTTAAAACAAAGGCTGTGAAAAGAGACAAAAAAGGACGCTACACAATGATCAAAGGATCAATCCAAGAAGAAGATATAACAATGATAAATATATATGCACCCAACATAGGAGCACCACAATATGTAAGACAAATGCCAACAAGTATGAAAGGGGAAATTAACAATAACACAATAATAGTGGGAGACTTTAATACCTGGCTCACACCTATGGATAGATCAACTAAACAGAAAATTAAGAAAGAAACACAAACTTTAAATGATACAATAGACCAGTTAGACCTAATTGATATCTAATAGGACATTTCACCCCAAAACAATGAATTTCACCTTTGTCTCAAGCACACATGGAACCTTCTCCAGGATAGATCACATCCTGGGCCATAAATCTAGCCTTGATAAATTCAAAAAAATTGAAATCATTCCGAGCATCTTTTCTGACCATAATGCAGTAAGATTAGATCTCAATTATAGGAGAAAAACTATTAAAAATTCAACATATGGAGGCTGAACAACACGCTGCTGAATAACCAACAAATCACAGAAGAAATCAAAAAAGAAATAAAAATATGCATAGAAATGAATGAAAATGAAAACAAAACAACCCCAAACCTGTGGGACACTGTAAAAGGAGTGCTAAGGGTAAAGTTCGTAGCAATACAGGCATACCTCAAGAAACAAGAAAAAAATTTAAAAAATAACCTAACTCTACACCTAAAGCAACTAGAAAAGGAAGAAATGAAGAATCCCAGGGTTAATAGAAGGAAAGAATTCTTAAAAATTAGGGCAGAAATAAATGCAAAAGAAGCAAAAGAGACTATAGCAAAAATCAACAAAGCCAAAAGCTGGTTCTTTGAAAGGATAAATAAAATTGACAAACCATTAGCCAGACTCATCAAGAAACAAAGGGAGAAAAATCAAATCAATAAAATTAGAAATGAAAATGGAGAGATCACAACAGACAACACAGAAATACAAACGATCATAAGAGACTACCATCAGCAGTTATATGCCAATAAAATGGACAACGTGGAAGAAATGGACAAATTCTTAGAAAAGTACAACTTTCCAAAACTGAACCAGGAAGAAATAGAAAATCTTAACAGACCCATCACAAGCACGGAAATTGAAACTGTAATCAGAAATCTTCCAGCAAACTAAAGCCCAGGTCCAGACGGCTTCACAGCTGAATTTTACCAAAAATTTCGAGAAGAGCTAACACCTATCCTACTCAAACTCTTCCAGAAAATTGCAGAGGAAGGTAAACTTCCAAACTCATTCTATGAGGCCACCATCACCCTAATACCAAAACCTGACAAAGATGCCACAAAAAAAGAAAACTACAGGCCAATGTCACTGATGAACATAGATGCAAAAATCCTTAACAAAATTCTAGCAATCAGAATCCAACAACACATTAAAAAGATCATACACCATGACCAAGTGGGCTTTATCCCAGGGATGCAAGGATTCTTCAATATCCGCAAATCAATCAATGTAATACACCACATTAACAAATTGAAAAATAAAATAAAAACTATATGATTATCTCAATAGATGCAGAGAAAGCCTTTGACAAAATTCAACATCCATTTATGATAAAAACTCTCCAGAAAGCAGGAATAGAAGGAACATACCTCAACATAATAAAAGCTAATATATGACAAACCCACAGCAAACATTATTGTCAATGGTGAAAAATTGAAAGCATTTCCCCTAAAGTCAGGAACAAGACAAGGGTGCCCACTTTCACCACTTCTATTCAACATAGTTTTGGAAATTTTGGCCACAGCAATCAGAGCAGAAAAAGAAATAAAAGGAATACAAATTGGAAAAGAAGAAGTAAAACTCTCACTGTTTGTAGATGACATGATCCTCTACATAGAAAACCCTAAAGACTCCCCCAGAAAATCACTAGAGCTAATCAATGAATATAGTAAAGTTTCAGGATATAAAATTAACACACAGAAATCCCTTGCATTCCTATACACTAATAATGAGAAAATAGAAAGAGAAATTAAGGAAACAATCTCATTCACCATTGCAATGAAAAGAATGAAATATTTAGGAATATATCTACCTAAAGAAACTAAAGACCTATATATAGAAAACTATAAAACACTGGTGAAAGAAATCAAAGAGGACACTAATAGATGGAGAAATATACCATGTTCATGGATCGGAAGAATCAATGTAGTGAAAATGAATATACTACCCAAAGCAATCTAAAGGTTCAAAGCAATCCCTATCAAGCTACCAATGGTATTTTTCACAGAGCTAGAACAAATAATTTCACAATTTGTATGGAAATGCAAAAAACCTTGAAGCAATTTTGAGAAAGAAGAATGGAACTGGAGGAATCAACCTGCCTGACTTCAGGCTCTACTACAAAGCTACAGTCATCAATCAGTATGGCACTGGCACAAAGACAGAAATATAGATCAATGGAACAAAATAGAAAGCCCAGAGATAAATCCACACACCTATGGACACCTTATCTTTGACAAAGGAGGCAAGAATATTCATTGGATTAAAGACAACCTCTTTAACAAGTGGTGCTAGGAAAACTGGTCAACCACTTGTAAAAGAATAAAACTAGAACACTTTCTAACACCATACACATAAATAAACTCAAAATGGATTAAAGATCTAAACGTAAGACCAGAAACTATAAAACTCCTAGAGGAGAACATAGGCAAAACACTCTCCGACATAAATCACAGCAGGATCCTCTATGACCCACCTCCCAGAGTAATGGAAATAAAAGAAAAATTAAACAAATGGGACCTAATTAAAATTAAAAGCTTCTGCACAACAAAGGAAACTATAAGCAAGGTGAAAAGACAGCCTTTGGAATGGGAGAAATAATAGCAAATGAAGCAACTGACAAACAACTAATCTCAAAAATATATAAGCAACTCCTGCAGCTCAATTCCAGGAGAATAAATGATCCAATCAAATAATGGGCCAAAGAACTAAATAGACATTTCTCCAAAGAAGACATACAGATGGCTAACAAACACATGAAAAGATGCTCAACATCACTCATTATCAGAGAAATGCAAATCAAAACCACAATGAGGTACCATTTCATGCCAGTCAGAATGGCTGTGACCCAAAAGTCTACAAGCAATAAATGCTGGAGAGGGTGTGGAGAAAAGGGAATGCTCTTACACTGTTGGTGGGAATGCAAACTAGTACAGCCACTATGGAGAACAGTGTGGAGATTCCTTAAAAAACTGAAATAGAACTGCCTTATGACCCAGCAATCCCACTGCTGGGCATACACACCAAGGAAACTAGAATTGAAAGAGACACGTGTACCCCAATGTTCATCGCAGCACTGTTTACAATAGCCAGGACATGGAAGCAACCTAGATGTCCATCAGCAGATGAATGGATAAGAAAGCTGTGGTACATATACACAATGGAGTATTATTCAGCCATTAAAAAGAATACATTTGAATCAGTTCTAACAAGATGGATGAAGCTGGAGCCTATTATACAGAGTGAAGTAAGCAAGAAAGAAAAACACCAATACAGTATACTAACACATATATATGGAATCTAGAGACTTCTCTGGTGGCTCAGACGGTAAAGCGTCTGCCTACAATGTGGGAGACCTGGGTTCGATCCCTGGGTCGGGAAGATTCTAACAATAACCCTGTATGCGAGACAGCACAAGAGACACAGATGTATAGAACAATCTTTTGGACTCTGTGGGAGAGGGAGAGGGTGGGATGATTTGGGAGAATGGCATTGAAACATATATAATATCATATAAGAAACGAATTGCCAGCCCAGGTTCAATGCATGATACAGGATGCTTGGGGCTGGTGCACTGGGATGGCCCAGAGGGATGGTACGGGGAGGGAGGTGGGGGGGGGGTTCAGGATTGGGAACACATGTACACCCGTGGTGGATTCATGTTGATGTATGGCAAAACCAATACAATATTGTAAAGTAATTAGCCTCCAATTAGAATAAATAAATTTAAATTTAAAAAATTTTTAAAAAAGAAACAGAAAATACATTAATATTTACCAAGGGCCACACGAAGGGAGGAGGGCTAATTTAGTGCTGAGGGAGTATAGCATTTCAATGTTACAAGTAAAATTTCTAGAAACCTGTTGTGCAACCATGCAAGTAAACACTACGTAACTGTACACTTAAAGATGGTTATATGATTTAACTTAATCTTTCCACATCTCCTTCTATGGAGAAAGTCAAGTTCTGTCTCCAGCTACTTCTTCCCCAGCATTCTTGCAGAGCCACTGTCAGTAGGGCATAGGTTACCCACTGTCCCCTCTCCAGCTGTCTTGAATTCTAGAGCTACCATTTAGCCAACACTGGCTGTGTGAACCTAGGGAAATTCTTTACCATTTCTGTACCTCATTTCCCAGCCTGTGAAATAAGAATAGCAGTAGTTAATGCATGACATGTTATCCAGTCAGTATGTTATTAAGAAAGAAAGGAAAGAAAAATTCTCTTTTCATACTGTATTTTTATAGCTAGTATAAGAGACAAAGAGATAATAAAATGGAAGAGTTACAGAATTCAAGATATTTGTTAGAGACAGACAGACAGACAGACAGATAGATTGACAGGCAGGTGGACACCAGGCCTTCTTTGAAAAAGAGACATGAAGCAAGAGAGAGGCTCTCCTGTTGACCTAGAAGTGGCCACATTGTGAACTGCCTATGGAGAGGGGCAGCCTCTAGGAGCAGATGCCTTAGTTCAACAATTGCGAAGAACTGCATTCTGCTAGGAACCTTAATGAGCTTGAAGAGTACACCAAACTTCAGATGAGCACACAGCCTAGCTGCATTGACTGCAATCGGTGGGACTCCTAACCCATAGGAACTGTGAGATAGTACATGTGTGGTGTTTCAAACTGCTAAGTTTGTAGTCACAGCAGTAGAAACCTAATACATCTAGCCATAGTTCAGTTTCTACGTCTTCTTTCCAAGAGCTGGAGAGGAGCCTGTTTGAGAGCCTAAGCCCTGGCCTTAACTTTGTGCCTAGAACCACATTTGCAAAGTCGCCCACCCCTCCCCACTCCATTGGATCAGACCCTCCTGACTGATACTAGCTCTGGCAGGCCTTGTTAGGTGTGTTGATAGGGAAAGCACACTTCCATCAGACATGAGAACATCCAGAATGTCACCCGGAAAAGATATATATAGCAAGCAGGACCACTGATGCTATGCAAAGGATTTTATTTTGAGAACAATAGTAAGTGACATAAATAATTTGATTTGAACTTTAGAAAGTTTACTTTGCTGTATATTAAATCGATGTAGTAGCAGTGGTAAAGAACCCACCTATCAATGGAAGAGATGTAAGAGACAGTTTCGATCCCTGGGTCGGGAAGATCCCCTGGAGAAGGAAATGGCAACCCACTCCAGTATTCTTGTCTGGAAAATTCCATGGACAGAAGAGCCTGGCGGGCTGTAGTCCATGGGGTCTCAAAGAGTTGGACACAACTGAAGCGACTTACCACGCTGCAGCAGCTTAGAGTTAGTGACATGGATAGGTGGTTGATGTAAAACCCAAAACAGAGATGACAACATTGGCACCAGCCAAGGTACTGGAAATGGAAGTTAGAGGAGGGGATCTCTATATACAACATACTTAGGCAAGACCAGGTTGACAAAATGTGGATGGGAAGACAAGGCAGTTAGAAGGCAAAATCAAGGGACAAGTTCTGACTGCAGTTGGAAGATAGATGGTAAAGCCACTAACTGAAACCAGGAATAATAGATTGTCTTGCACTTGCTTAGTTTTGAGCATCTGGAAATGCCGCCTGGCACTCAGGAAAAGTAGTAGGAGAGAGAGAGTGTTAGAGGCCTCCAGTTTGTTACCATCATCATGGTGTCAGGACATAAGGAAACAGTCCTCATCATGCGTTATCTGAACTCTGACCTTTCCAAGAATTTCGTATTTAAAATTTATATCACATAATTTAGTAACAATTTATTTATTCTCATATTGTCATGTGTATTATTTAGTCTTGTTTGCAAAACTATTGGAAACCCCTTGATGGAAGAATCTTTTATATCCACTCTGGTACTCTGGCATTGCAGCGGGTATTGCGGCAGGTACTGTGTTTCTACTTCTACACAGTAGAAGAGACTGTTGTTGCTCCACAATGGATTTTACATTTTATCCATGCAAGAGAAGAGTCAGAGAGAAAGAGAGAGAAAAGAGGTCAAGAGATCAGATATATATGGGATGTTTGTGTAGGGCCTATTAGGCCATTGTAAAGATGAGTTTGGTTTTTACTGAGGGAGAGAGTATGAAAAGAAGAGAGATGTAGGAGAAAGAGCTATGGGCATTCACTGGAAGCCCCAAGTTGACTTGCAGCACGATCAGTCATGCTTTGAAAACAATAATTTTGTTATGTACATATTAAAGCACTCCATGTTTCAGTTCAATAAATATTTGTAGATGATGAGTAAATTATGCGGGTGCTGTTCAGATGGTGACTTGGTATCATACAAATTGCAACATTTCACATTAGCAACATTTCCAAGCATGAGAATATATTCATGGAAAAACTGCCATCAGCCGACTGTCAAAAGTGAATCCAAAATTGGCTGCTGAGCCCCAGAGATTATAATGAATTATAATGAATTCATTATAATGAATCTGCTCTTGGCTTTAAGAAAAAGTAGTTAAGACGTCTTCTGACAGGCAAATCCTGGATGGCACTTCTTTAACTGATTGAGGTATTATCAGCACCGTATGCTAGAGCATTAGCCAGCTCCTGCTGCCGACAGTCAGACTTGCCTACCCTGTGCCAAAAATCCCATCTGTTCTCTATCCTCAGTTTCTTTACAACCGAGTAGCATGTTTCATTTTCTTCAGGAACAAAGGCAAAGACTCTCTACTCTCTATTCATGGTTTAAAAATGGATTGGATTTAACTGATGACATTTTTCAAGTATTATTTGCTGATACAGATGCTAGGGTACAGAATATCAGCTTTTCTGCCTCAATAAGGTTTGTGTGTGTGTGTGGCTGCGCTAGGTCTTTGCTGCTGTGAGCAGGCTTTCTCTAGTTGTGGGTAGGAGCTACTCTGGTTGCAGTGTGCAGGCTCCTCCTTGCACTGGGTTCCCTCTCGTTGTGGAGCATGGGCTCTAGGGTGCGCATACCTCAGTAGCTGCAGCACATGGGCTTGGTGGCTGGGGTTCCTGGGCTCTAAAGCACAGGCCTAGCAGTCGTGGTCAACAGACTCAGTTGCCCCAAGACATGTGTGATCTTCCTGGACCAAAGATTCAACCAGTGTCCCCTGCATTGCAAGGCAGTCTGTCAACCACTGGACCACCAGGAAATCCCCCTCAATAGTTTTGAAAACTTTCTTGCTACTGTGTTAAGAGAATGTTATAAAGAAGTAGGTAATCTTCCATTTTTAAGTATCATTATTTGTGCTACCACTTTGAAGATACTACTAAGAAGCTAAGAATTTCATTTATCAAGCATTTATTATAAAATACAACCCTGGATCAGGAAGATCCCCTGGGGGAGGAAATGGAAACCCACTCCAGTATTCTTGCCTGGAAAATTCCATGGACAGAGGAGCCTGGCGGGCTACAGTCCATGGGATCACAAAGAGTTGGACACATCTAGCGACTAACACATAATGTATATTGAAAAAGAGGGAAAGATTCCACTGAATTAGTACATTAGAAAAATAAAATGTTTGTTTATTTGTATTTAATAAATTCCCTGGGCATCTTTTATTTTGGTTAGTAACAACAACAAAATTCTAAATTCTTCCATCATTCTGAAAATCCAGAAAAAGAAGCATTCTTTAATAATAAGAAATAATCTAGATATTATTTATTTCTGGACAATTTTCAAAAACTTTTATTGCCTAATTTGCTTTAAATTCTGCTGAATGTAAAAGAGACAGGTTACAAAGTAGCATTTTGGCTTTTTAACTGGTTGTTGTCAGACAAAAGTGAGAACCATGATGTCACTGAAACTTACGAAGTTTTTTGGTGTTCATGGCAGTACTATATGTAAAGCAAAACACTGTAGCAGCCCAAGTGGGCCATAATATGAGAATAATTAAATAAACCAAGTACTTAGTCTATTGCATAAATCATTAAAATGATAATCAGGAAGACAAGAAAACAGCATAGAAAAATAGGAAGGCAACATAGATAAATATCATGTTAAGTAGCAAAGACAACTTACAAAATTATATGTATCCCATGATTGCCCACTACAGATATGTTAAACAAAGGTCAGAATGTGGCTTTGTAGAAAGTCCTTCCCCTATTATCATAACTTTTGGTAATTGTTGTTTTTCTAAATGTTCCAGGGAAAAAGTCTCGAGTCAGTCATTACCAAATGTGATAGCAAATATTTGAGCACCAGTAATTAGCAGAGGAGTTGAAAGCAGGAATTATAGGCCCAAATGATGATGTGGGAGACTCTATCCACAGGCTCCCTGCCTCCCCCCAGCAATCCCTCAGCAAGAGAGTGCATGAACAAGGAGAGCCCTGGACTTCACTTCAGAAATTTTGGCAACACAGTGGAACAAAAGACCTGAGAATGCCCCCATAACGGGGAGGAGAGATAGCTTCATTTGGCCTGCATCATTCCCCCCATCAAGCCAGCACAGCTGACCACGAAGAGGGAATTGGCCACCTAGAAAGAGTTCCTCTCAACAGGCCAGGAAAAAAAGAACAGGGTGAGCCCCCTGCTCCCCCAGACTTTTGGACACTGCAGTTCCCTCTTCCAGTCTCTATGAATTGACTTGGGAAAGAGAAGAATAATCATATGCCAACAAACTGGGTAACCTAAAACAAACAGATAAACTTCTAGCAACATAGATAGTACCATGACTGAATCACGAAGAAACAGAAAATCTGAACAGACCTACAACTAGTAAGGTGATTGACTTAGTAATTCAAAGCCTCCCAATACATAAAGCTCAGACCAGATGGTTTCACTGGAGAGTACTACCAAACACTTAAAGATGAATTAACATCAGTCCTTTTCAATCTCTTCCAAAAAACTGAAGAGGTGGAAACACTCCTAAATTCATTTTGTAAGGCCAGCAATATACTGATACCAGAACCAGACAAGGACACTATAAGAAAAGAAAATTGCAGAACAATATCCCTGATGAGCATAGATGCAAAAATTCTCAACCAAAAATCAGTAAACCAAATTCAGTCCAAATTCAACACATTAAGAGTCTCCTATACTATGATCAAAGTGGGATTATTCCTGGTATGCAAGGATGGTTCAACAAACATAAATTAAACCCACCACATTACAGAATGAAAGATAAAAATCGTATGACTATCTTGATGTAGAAATAGCATGTGATAAAATGCAACATCCTTTTATGATAAAAACACTCAATAAAATGGGTATAGAAGAAATGTATCTTAACATAATCAAGATCATGCATGACAAACCCACAGCCAACATTATACTCATATATAATGAGTAATGATGAAAGGTTGAAAGCTTTTCCTCTAAGACAAGACATGAGTACCCAAACTCACCACACCTATTCAGCACAGGACTAGAAGTTCTAACTAGCACAATCAGGCAAGAAAAAGAAATAGAAGGTATTCACCCCAGAAAAGGAGAGGTGAAATTATTTTTGTCTGCAGATGGTATAACCTTAAATATGGAAAATTCTAAAGATTCCACAAAAAAACTATTGGAACTAAATAGTGAATTCAGTATAGTTGCAGCATACAAAATCAACATACAGAAATGAGTTACATTTCTGTCCACCAACAGCCATACATCTTAAAAAGAAACAAAGAGACCAAGCTCACTCATAATATCATCAAAAGTAATAAAATATAACTACTTAGGGATAATTTTAACTAAGGGTATGAGAGATCTATACACTGAAAAATATAAGACTTTAATGAAAAGAAAGGAAGACACACAAAAAATGGAAAGATTTTTTTAAATTTTAGAAAAATTAATTATTTTAATTTAAATAAATATTTAAAATAATATCTAAAATATTCTAATATTAAATATTAGAAAAATTAATATTGTTAAAATGTTCATACCAAAGTCATCTATTGATTTAATGTAAACCCTATCAAAATTTTAATGAAATTTTTTGACAGAAATAGGATAATCCTAAAAATTTGAATTGAATCACAAAAGATTCCAAATAGCCAAAGTAATACTGAGAAAGAAGAACAAAGTTGGAGCCATCACACTTCCTAATTTCAAACTATACTCAGAGTTATTGTAATAAAAGTATGATGTTGGTACAAAAGTAGACACCTAGGGCACTTCCCCCATGGTCCAGTGGTTGGGAATCTGCCCTGCAATGCAGGGGACATGAGTTTGATCCCTGGTCAGGGAACAGATCCTTTGTGCCCTGGGGCAGCTGGGCCCGTGTGTCACAATTACTGAGCCTCCACCCCACAACTAAGGCCTGACACAGCTAAACAAATAAACTTTAAAAAAAAGACACCCAGACCAATGGAACAGCATCAGGAGCTCAGAAACAAATCCTCACATACTCAATCAGTTAATATTTGACAAGGGAGCCAAGAATACACAATAGGGAAAGGAAGATCTCTTTAATAAATAGTTTTGGGAAAACTAGATACTCTCTTGCATAAGAATGAAATCGGATCCTTATCTTACACCACTCAAAAATTAACTCAATGTAAATTAAAGACTTAAACATAAAACCTGAAATAATAAAACTGCAAGAAGAAAATATAAGAAAAACCTTTTTATATGGGTCATGGCAGTGATTTTTAAAATATGAAACCTAGATCATAAGCAACCAAATAAATAAATATATGAGACTACATCAAACTAAAAGGTTTTTGCATAGAAAAAGAAATGATCAACAAAGTGAAAAGACAACATACAGAATGGGAGAAAATCTTTTCAAATCATATGTCTGATAGGGGTTAAAATGTAAAATATATAAGGAATTCATACAACCCCATTACTATATACATATACTACATTACTATATATATATATATATATATATATAAAAGATTAAAAAATGAGCAGAGGAACAGAATAGACATTTTTTCCCAACAAGACATACAAATGACCAACAGGTACATAAAAAGATGCTTAATATTAGTAATCATCAGGGAAATGCAAATCGAAATCACAAGAAGATATGACCTTACACCAAAAAGATAAGAGATAATTAGTGTTGGTGAGGATGTGAAGAAAAGGGAATTTTTGTGTGCTGTTGGTGGAAATGTGAATTGGCATAGCCACTATGGAAAACAGTATGGACATTCCTTAAGAGATTAGAAATGATCCAGCCATCCCTTTTCTGGGTATACACCCAAGAGAAATGAAACCAGGATCTTGAAAATGCCTGCACTCCCATGTTCATAGAAGCATTATTCACAACAACCAAGATATGGAAATAACCTAAGTGTCTGCTAATGGATGACTGGATAAGGATGTGAGATAGTGTGTGTACTGTATGATATCACTTACATGTGTAATCTAAAAAGCTGAGCATGCAGAAACAGCAGAATGGTGATTACCAGGGGCTGACAGGGTGGAGGAGATGGGGTGAAAGTCGCTCAGTTGTATCTGACTCTTTGTGACCCCATGGACTATAGCCTGCCAGGCTTCTCTGTCCATGGGACTTTCCAAGAATACTGGAGTGGGTTGCCATTCCCTTCTCCAGGGGATCTTCCTGACCCAGGGATTGAACGTAGGTCTTCCACATTGCAAGTGGATTTTTTCCTGGCTGAGCCACCAGGCAGTTTGCCTGGAAATGGGGAGATGCTGGTAAAAGGGTACAGACTTCTAGTTATAAGACAAATAAGTTGTGGGGATCTAATGTTCAGGATGGGCTTCCCAGGTGGCTCAGTGGTAAAGAATCTGCCTGCCAAGCAAGAGACACAGAAGATGCAGGTTTGATCCCTGGGTCAGGAAGATCTCATGGAAAAGGAAATGGCAATTCATTCCAGTATTCTTGACTGGCAAATCTCGTGGACAGAGGAAGCTACAGTCCCTGGGGTTGCAAGAGTTGGACACGACTTAGCAACTACACCATCACCACCAATTTTGCTGTTGTTCAGTTGCTAAGTCATATTAAGCTCTTTGTAATCTCACAGACTGAATAGCAAGGAGAGATAAGAAAGCCTTCCTCAGCGATCAATGCAAAGAAATAAGGAAAACAACAGAATAGGAAAGAATAGATATCTCTTCAAGAAAATTAGAGACACCAAGGGAACATTTCATGCAAAGATGGGCACAATAATGGACAGAAATGGTCTGGACCTAACAGAAGCAGAAAATATTAAGAAGAGGGGCAAGAATATACAGAAGAACTGTACAAAAAAGAGCTTCACGACCAAGATAATCACGATGGTGTGATCACTCACCTAGAGCCAGACATCCTGGAGTGTGAAGTCAAGTGGGCTTTAGAAAGCATCACTACGAACAAAGCTAGTGGAAGTGATGGAACTCCAGTTGAGCTATTTCAAATCCTGAAAGATGATGCTATGAAAGTGCTGCACTCAATATGCCAGCAAATTTGTAAAACTCAGCAGTGGCCATAGGACTGGAAAAGGTCCGTTTTCATTCCAATCCCAAAGAAAGGCAATGCCAAAGAATGCTCAAACTACCGCACAATTGCACTCATCTCACACGCTAGTAAAGTAATGCTCAAAATTCTCAAAGCCAGGCTTCAGCAGTACATGAACAGTGAACTTCCAGATGTTTAAGCTGGTTTTAGAAAAGGCAGAGGAACCAGAGATCAAATTGCCAACATCCGCTGGATCATCGAAAAAGCAAGAGAGTTTCAGAAAAATATCTATTTCTGCTTTATTGACTATGCCAAAGCCTTTGACTGTGTGGATCACAATAAACTGTGGAAAATTCTTCAAGAGATGGGAATACCAGACCACCTGACCTGCCTCTTGAGAAACCTGTATGCAGGCCAGGAAGCAACAGTTAGAACTGGACGTGGAACAACAAACTGGTTCCAAATAGGAAAAGGAGTATGTCAAAGCTGTATATTGTCACCCTGCTTATTTAACTTCTATGCAGACTACATCATGAGAAACGCTGGGCTGGAAGAAGCACAAGCTGGAATCAAGATTGCCGGGAGAAATATCAATAATTTCAGATATGCAGATGACACCACCCTTACGGCAGAAAGTGAAGAGGAACTGAAGAGCCTCTTGATGAAAGTGAAAGAGGAGAGTGAAAAAGTTGGCTTAAAGCTCAATATTCAGAAAACGAAGATCATGGCATCTAGTCCCATCACTTCATGGCAGATAGATGGGGAAACAGTGGAAACTGTCAGACTTTATTTTTTTTGGCTCCAAAATCACTGCAGATGGTGATTGCACCCATGAAATTAAAAGATGCTTGCTCCTTGGAAGGAAAGTTATGACCAACCTAGATAGCATATTCAAAAGCAGAGATATTACTTTGCCAACAAAGGTCCGTCTGGTCAAGGCTATGGTTTTTCCAGTGGTCATGTATGGATGTGAGAGTTGGATGGTGAAGAAAGCTAAGTGCCGAAGAATTGATGCTTTTGAACTGTAGTGCTGGAGAAGACTCTTGAGAGTCCCTTGGACTGCAAGGAAGTCCAACCAGTCCATTCTGAAGGAGATCAGCCCTGGGTGTTCATTGGAAGGACTGATGCTAAAGCTGTAACTCCAGTACTTTGGCCACCTCATGCGAAGAGGTGACTCATTGGAAAAGACTCTGATGCTGGGAGGGATTGGGGGCAGGAGGAGAAGGGGACGACAGAGGATGAGATGGCTGGATGGCATCACCGACTCGATGGACATGAGTTTGAGTGAACTCCAGGAACTGGTGATGGACAGGGAGGCCTAGAGTGCAATGATTCATGGGGTCGCAAAGAGTCGGACACGACTGAGTGACTGAACTGAATTGAACAGAGACTGTAGCGTGCCAGGATTCCCTGTTCTTCAGTATCTCTCAGAGTTTGCTCAAATTCATGTCCATTGAGTCCAACCACCCCATCCTGCCCTCAGTCTTTCCCAGCATCAGGGTCTTTCCAGTGTGTCAGCTGTCCTCCTTCCCCAAGTGGCCAAAACACTGGAGTTTCAGCTTCAGCATCAGTCCTTCCACTGAATACTCAGGGTTGATTTCCTTTAGGATTGTCTGGTTTGATCTCCTTGCTATCCAAGGGCCTCTCAAGAGGCTTCTCCAGCACCACATTTCGAAAGCTTCAGTTCTTCAGCACTCAGCCTTCTTTATGGTCCACCATTCACATCCACACATGACTACTGGAAAAACCATAGCTTCGACTACATGGAGCTTTGTTGGCAAAGTGATGTGCACCCGTGTACAGCATGGTGATTCTAATTAATAAAACTGTTTTGCATACTTGAAAGTTGCAATTTTTTTTAATGCTAAGTTCAAATGTGTTTTTTGATAATACAAAAAAGTAATCCTTGAAAATCTGAATACTTACCAGGAAAACAGACAGTAACTTAAGTATTAAATATCTGTATGAAATAACTGTTGCAAAGCTTGACAAAAAATGTACATTTAGGACATGTGGTTATTTAAAGAAAACAAAAAAAGGAAAAAATATAATAAAGATGGTAGATCTTAAATGTTCTCACCGCAAATAGAAAAAATAATTAGGTGATACTATGGAGGCAAGAGCTAATGCTATGGGAGAGAAATTACACAATATATGTGCATTAAGTCAATGTTTTGTACACTTTAAATGTACATAATGTTTTATGTCAATTGTAACTAAGTAAAGCTGGGAAAAATGAAAGCAGGCATTGCATATAATTCAAAACCAAATATGATATTTAAGGCAGTTCTTTTGAAAAGGATTGAAATATTAACATAATTATGGTTTTGAATTTCCTATACAAGAAAGTTATTTTCTATACACAATGATTTTTCTTAATCTCTCCAATATTCTTTGCCTGTAAGTTAATAAATATACCCATTTTGTAATTCAGTGTGATCATCTTGAGTGTTTCCACAAGCACCCTTTGTGACACATAAGGTGACCTTTGGTTTTATTATGGTCTAATTATAAGCCCGAGGGAGCTCTGCCATATGTTATTGGGAAATTGTTTGCCTCCAGACTTTCACCAGATCCCAGATCCAATCTGACCTGATTGTAGTAAAAGTTTTCCTGAGGTTGTTTATAAACTTTAAAAAATGTAATTTATTTTAGCTTAATTGTGCTTCATAAGATTCTAAAACACAGCTAAATACTAAACGAGTATTTTTCTTTTTCTTTTTGGCTGAGTCCCATGGCTTCAGTGAAAGCACAAAGTCTTGACCCCTGAACTGCCGGGAAGTTCCCTAAATGTGTATTTAAACTCATCTTAAACACTGAATTAAGAGATCTCAGTTTGGACACACTTTGTAAGCAAATTGGGGATCTATTCCACCTTCGACAGAGTGTTTAGCATGTGTGCCTGATAACCATAAATTTCACAGATACCTAAGTTGTCAGTTTAATAAACTAATAGTGAAAAAGCATTTCATTGGTAAAACATTTCCTGCTTGCTTTAGATGATTTTTCAAATTTGTAACAAATTTCTCCTTAGGAAAAACATTTTTAAAAAATTCAGTGAAATGAGGATCACAGTAATCATATTTATTTTTTGTTTTTTTGCTAGCAACAAACATAGTACTGTCATATAAAAAGATAAATTATTACTGTTAAATTGTGTCTTTGAAAAAAGATTCTCTCCCTAAGATTAGTTTATTGACCAAGACTGTCCTACAGGACTTACTGAAATTATACACATATTATATCTGTGCTCTGCAGTATGGTAGCCACAAAGAGGCTATTGAACACTAAAATATGGCTAGTGCGACTGGTGAGCTGAATCTCTTATATGTGTTTAATTTTAATTTATTTACACTTAAATAGCAGTAATGATATTGGATCGGTCTAGATCAATGAGAGTTTATTTGTGTTGAGGAACAGCATGGGGTTGTCTCAAATGCTGAGTGCAATTGGGTAAGTTCCTGTGTTCATTTCTCTGTTTTTTGAAACAGATGCTGAGGATTTAGCTTGTTTTCTTCTCCTATTTGGGTTTCCCCAATGGCTCAGCAGTACAGAATCCATCTGCAATGCTGGAGACACAGAAGGCTCGGGTTTGATCCCTGAGTTGGGAAGATCTCCTGGAGTAGGAAATGGCAACCCATTCTAGTATTCTTGCCTGGAGAAAATCCCATGGACATAGGAACCTCATGGGCTACAGTCCATGAGGTCCCAAAGAGTAGGACACAGCTGAGTGACTAAGCACGAGCAAGCCTTTCCTATTTAAATTGGCCTGGGCTTCCCTGGTAGCTTAGCTGATAAACAATCTGCCTGCAATGTGGGAGAGCTGGGTTCAATCCCTGGGTCGGGAAGATCCCCTGGAGAAGGAAATGACAACCCACTATAGTATTCTTGCCTGGAGAATCTCATGGCCAGAGGAGCCTGGCTGGCTACAGTCCATGGGGTCACAAAGAGTCAGGCACAACTGAAGGACTAACTCACTTTTTTCACTTTCATACTCAATTCATTCATTCAAGGAGCAAATATTTATGTAACATTAATTAGGTCCAAGCACTCTGTTAGATGCTAAGGGGTGAAAAATGAGCAAGAGAGGTCCCTGCCCACAAGCAACTTATAGTCTAATAGGGGAAGAAAGTCTAGAAAATGCATAAATCAATGTGATAGAGGTAGCACAGGGCCCAGTGTGGCCACAAAGGAAGGGACTGTTCACAGTGCCCAGAGAAGATAGGAAAGGCTTCACGGAGGATGTTGTGAGCCATGAAAAATGAGCAGGCATTTCCAGGGGAACAAACGAGGGAACGCATTTGTTATGTGTTGAACCATGTGCCTGCTGAATTCATAGGTTGAAATCCTCATCTCTAGTACCTCAAGGTGTGACCTTATTTGCAAATAGGGTCACTGTTGATGTAATTAAAATGAAGTTACACCAGAAGACAAACCCCTAATCCCATATGACTGATATTCTTTTTCTTTAATATTTTTTTAATTCTGTAAAAAAAATTTTTAAGTTTTAAAAAATATTTATTTTAATTAATTGATTTATTTGGCTGTGCTGAGTGTCAGCTGTGTGGGATCTTCAGTGGTGGCATGTGGGCTTTAGTTCCCTGAACAGGGATGGAAACTGGGGCCCCTGCTTTGAGAGCATGGAGTCTTAGCCACTGGATCACCAGGGAAGTCCTGACTGGTATTCTTATAAAAAGTAAAAACCTGGACGCACAGACACACACAAGGAGAATATCATGGAGATTTTGGACTGCCAAAAGTCAAGGAACTACCAGAGGCTACAGGTGATGCTTGAAACAGGTCCTCCCTAGTGCCTACAGAGGGAGGTTAGGCTGCCCGACATGTTAATCTCAGACTTCTAGCTCCTAGAACTGTGAGATGACACATTGCTATTGTTAAAGCCAGTTATTTACAGCTTGTAATATGGTTGTCCCCCCTTATCCATGGGGGATACAGTCCATCTGCAGGAGATGCCTAAAACTGAGGACAATGACTAACCCTATATGTGCTGTTTTTTCCTTTACATACACACCAATTGTAAAGTTTGATTTATAATTAAGCATCATAAGAGATTATCCAAATATCTAGCATCACTAATCTTGCATTTTGGGGCCATTATTAAAGAAAATAAATGTTACTTGAATACAAGCACTGCATTTCCATAATAGCTGATCTGATAACCAACACTGTTACTAAGTGACTAATTGAGTGAGGTATGCTGGACAAAGAGATGATTCACGTTCTGGGTGGGATGGAGCAGGCTGGTGTGAGACACCATCACGTTACTCCAAATGATGTGCAATTTAAAATTTATGAATTGTTTGTTCCTGGAATTTTCCATTAAATAATTTCAGAATGCAATCGACTGTGGATAACTGAAACCACAGATAATGGGAAAACTACTGGTGCTTTGTTGTAGCAGGCCCATCAAACTGTTACAGCATTCCTGATTGAGGAAGCAGTGTTGTGAAAGCAAAGCAAATAGGCTGTGGAAGATATTTTTTAAAGTTCTGTTGTTTGTTTACCTAACTCAGCATTTTAGAAGGAAAACAAGCAAGCAAGCATCAGCCTGAGTATGACTATTTCTTTATAAATGTTTTCCTACTCTTGGAGAAACAGAAGCTAAGAATGTAATAATGTTTGGGGGCAAAACTGGGAATATGTTTCTGCTAAAACATATCATGAATCAGAAAATGTTTACTGGCCCTCATAAATCAGGAGAAAGTTTTTGTTTATTAAAAATTGTCTCCCTACATAAAGTAGTTATACCATTGCTAATGAGACCCCCTTCCCCCCAGTTTCCTGTGTAGATCATGTGAAAAAAATACAAGAAAGTGATGTTTTCTATTTCTGATGTATCAACTTTGGGAAGAGAGTTCATGAGCAGGAGCTGGGTGGCTGCAGTTAGAAATGTATATTAATCTTGGCTGGATGGTGCCCTAAGGTCCAGTTTCACTCTTCCTGTTATCACTGGGATGAGCAGGAGATTAGGATCTGAGAGCCCAGAGTCCAGAAGGCTCAAGTAACATTTTAACTCCTGGAAGCCGCATCCCTTTTGAAGGAAGAATTGTCAGAGCACAGTCTTCTAGCCGGGATTCAGCAGTGAGAGAAAGGGCAACTGAGTGTTTAGGACATCAGTCTCTTCCTTTGTGTCCATGCAGCAGTAAGTGCCAAGCATTCATTGACTCATTGGAATGTGTCTGGAACAATGATCTGTGAATTGCATCAAGTCATGTATGTGGTCAACTGTCATTCTGCAACAAGCGTGAATAACAGTGGGATACTTTGGAAGAAACAGATGTAGCCTAACAAGACTAAAGCATAACATGCAAGGCAGGTGAGGGTTTGAAGGAATGTGTACAAGTAAAGGGCCTTCCCAGGTGGCTCAGACAGTAAGGAATATGCCCACAGTGTTCAGCCCCTGGGTCAGGAAGATACCCTGGAGAAGGGAATGGCTACCCACACCAGTATTCTTGCCTGGAGCCTGGGGGGCTAGGGGGACCTAAAGTCCATGGGTCGTCACAAAGAGTCGGACATGCCTGAGCGACTAACTCATGCATATACAAGTAACGACATTGAAAAGCACAAAATTACAGCAGGTTTGATATAGGCATCAGTAAATACAAATGGATCACTTTCAGACATTTTGAGTTTGAACAGTTTTTCGGACATTCAGGGGGAGATGACCAGAAGCCAGTTACATATACAAATCTTTAGTTAGGGTAGGTGTGATAGTGTGATTTATAATGAGACACGTTTATTTGTTTTCTGGCACAGAGCTCCAAAACCATTGGAATTTCTTAAGTGATGAGAAACATAAAATTATATTTTTTTATGTTACTGTGGTGACTTTGAGGAAAGCATCTAGATAACCTAAAGATGGGGGCTGGTTGCCAGGCAACTCAACCTTAAGATTAGAGGATTGGAACTGTCAGTGTCTGCCCCCAACTCCTTCACTCACCTCTGGGGAGGAGACAGGGGCTAGACCAGTAATTCAATCAATCATGACTATGTAATGAAGCCTCCATAAACCCCCAAAGCCTCCATAAAAACCCAAAAGAATGATTAACATGTTGCATTTCTTGTACTAAATCCATTTCTAGTAATACTTTACTGACAGCAGAGTGAAGAGCTTTGGGCATTTCATAGTGGAAAATTCTACTTCGATTTTTATTATTCTGTTAAGTTTTTAAGAAGGACAGCTAGGTCTAAATAGTCAAACAGGGTAAGACTATAACATGGCTGCTCTTAAAATTTGCAAATATTCCTATGAATCCCTGTGGGAATAAATTCTATAAGAATGTTTATTCCTTAAAAGTTTTAATAAATGTTTCTTTGATGTTTCCTCCAAAACTTATTGAAATAGGTCAGGAAAAAATTTTTCTTTAATTTGGTTCATTAGAAGACCACATTCTATACTAAAGGCTAAGAAACTGTCTTGTATGTCAGATTTATTAATATACAGTGGGAACTACAGGGAGCAGAATTCCCTGGAACATAGGATAGATAGCATGATTGAGAAATAAACATATTAATTTAAAAAAACAAAAAACCTCGCTTTATGTTGGCCTTAACACTCTTCTGTGTATACGTCAGTTCAGTTCAGTCGCTCAGTCGTGTCTTACTCTTTGTGACCCCATGGACTGCAGCACGCCAGGCCTCCCTGTCCATCACCAACTCCCAGAGTCCACCTAAACCCATGTCCATCGAGTCGGTGATGCCATCCAACCATCTCATCCTCTGTCGTCCCCTTCTCCTCCTGCCTTCAATCTTTCCCAGCATCAGGGTCTTTTCAAATGAGTCAGCTCTTCATTTCAGGTGGCCAAAATATTGGAGTTTCAGCTTCAACATCAGTCCTTTCAATGAATACTCAGGACTGATCTCCTTTAGAATGGACTGGTTGGATGTCCCTGCAGTCCAAGGGACTCTCAAGAGTCTTCTCCAACACCACAGTTTAAAAGCATCAATTCCTCCGTGCTCAGCTTTCTTTATAGTCCAACTCTCACATTGATACATGAATACTGGAAAAAAACATAGCCTTGATGTAGTTACTTTGAAGTTCTTTTGTTATGACCTATTTATTAGGCAACTTAACGGCTTCCTTGGTGACTCAGATGTGAAGAATCTGCCTGTCAGTGCAGGAGACGCGGGTTTGATCACTGAGGGAGGAACCAGCAACCCACTCCAGAATCCTGACCTGGGAAATCCCACGAAGAGAGGAACCTGGTGGGCTGCAGTCCATAGTTGCAAAAAAGTTGGACACAACTTGGCAACTAAACAACAACAATTAGGCACCTAGCTGAGTACCTGACCAAGAGGAATGTAAAGCAAACAATGGAATTAATTTTCCCATGAAAGGGGAACTAGGTGGCTGAGAAACAGGGATTGGGAAAGACTTAAACTGTATCTCCCCTTTTTGAATACCTACTTAAGCAGCTGTTAACTATATACCCTTTTGAGAGATTCATAGATGAATCAGAGGAAGTAATAGTGACACTGTGACCTTTGCTTCTCTGAACTGGTTCATGTCGTTTTTGCCTGAGTAGTCACATTACATCTACAGATAGGCCCATTGTATTCGTGACTTTGTCATCCCTGCAGAATTTGACTCTTTTTAATCATTCTTTCCTCCCTTCTCTTCATTTTATCCCATTAAAACTTTCCTCGTTTAACTTTTGTGACTATCCTCCTTTCTAATTTCCCTCCTGGCTTGGTTTTCTTTTCGGCTGTTTGTTGTATTTGCCCTTTGAATGTTATTCAATGCATTTCTCTTGCCTGGCTAATTGTATCTGCTTTCAAGTTTAAAGCACATACTTGGTAGCTCAGACAGTAGAGTCTGACTGCAATGTGGGAGACCCAGGTTTGATCCCTGGGTCAGGAAGATCCCCTGCAGAAGGAAATGGAAACAACTAATCTCAAAAATATACAAGCAACTTATGCAGCTCAGTTCCAGAAAAATAAACGACCCAATCAAAAAATGGGCCAAAGAACTAAATAGACATTTCTCCAAAGAAGACATATGGATGGCTAACAAACACATGAAAAGATGCTCAACATCACTCATTATCAGAGAAATGCAAATCAAAACCACAATGAGGTACCACTTCACACCAGTCAGAATGGCTGCGATCCAAAAATCTGCAAGCAATAAATGCTGGAGAGGGTGTGGAGAAAAGGGAACCCTCCTACACTGTTGGTGGGAATGCAAACTAGTACAGCCACTATGGAGAACAGTGTGGAGATTCCTTAAAAAATTGCAAATAGAACTACCTTATGACCCAGCAATCCCACTGCTGGGTATACACACCGAGGAAACCAGAATTGAAAGAGACACATGTACCCCAATGTTCATCGCAGCACTGTTTATAATAGCCAGGACATGGAAACAACCTAGATGTCCATCAGCAGATGAATGGATAAGAAAGCTTTGGTACATGTACACAATGGAGTATTACTCAGCCGTTAAAAAGAATTCATTTGAATCAGTTCTGATGAGATGGATGAAACTGGAGCCGATTATACAGAGTGAAGTAAGCCAGAAAGAAAAACACCAATACAGTATACTAACACATATATATGGAATTTAGAAAGATGGCAATGACGACCCTGTATGCAAGACAGGAAAAAAGACACAGCTGTGTATAACGGACTTTTGGACTCAGAGAGAGAGGGAGAGGGCGGGATGATTTGGGAGAATGGCATTCTATCATGTATACTATCATGTAAGAATTGAATCGCCAGTCTATGTCTGACGCAGGATACAGCATGCTTGGGGCTGGTGCATGGGGATCACCCACAGAGATGTTATGGGGAGGGAGGTGGGAAGGGGTTTCATGTTTGGGAACACATGTAAGAATTAAAGATTTTAAAATTTAAAAAAAAAAATAATAAATTAAAAAAAAAAAAAAAAAAAAGAAGGAAATGGCAACCCATTCCAGTATTCTTGCTTGGAAAATCCCATGACTGGAGAAGCCTGGCAGGCTACAGTCCATGGGGTCACAAAGAGTCAGACACGACTGGGTGACTTCACTTTCACTTTTTCACTTTATCTTTGTTCTAGACATTTTCCTTAAATTTCATTTCAGGAACTTGTCCATGATGGATTTCAATATTTTTTCCTTCCTCTCTACAAATCTGCTCTTCCTTTTTATTTCTGGTCCTAAACTATGGCACTATTACATAGTCCCTCAGGCCAGAAACAAATCCTCCCTCTGCTTTACCATCAATGGTAGATTACTAAATCTACTAAATAATGTTTTATAACCTTTTAAACCAGTGGTGCTCAAAATGGGGTCAGAATATCTGGGGATGGAGCCATCAGTCTGTTTTTTTTTTTTTAATATTCATTTTTATTTATTTGGCTGCACAGGGTCTTAGTTGTGGCATGTGGGATCTAGTTCCTCAATCAGGGATCTAACTCAAGGCCCCAGCAATGAGAGCTCGGAGTCTTAGCCACTGGACCACCGGGGCAAGTCCCCATCAGTCTGGGTCTGTTTTAACATGCCCTTCAGGTGATTTTGATGCACATGAGAGTCTGAGGACCAGTGTTCTAAACAAGTGGTAATTAATACTGGGATCCATGGTTGGGCTTAAGGAAGATCAAAAAGCACTTGTAATTGTATCTAAAACCAAATGTATGTACATACATATTTTTCTGAATCAATGGCTTTTACTTCATTTATTTTTAAAAGGGTTCAATGATCCCCCGATTTAGAACTGTTCCTTGCTTTCATTACTACCATCACTTACCCTTTGAACCAGTCCCTTTTATCTTTAGTTTCCACCTTTTCAACATACCTCTATTTCTAAGTGATGGCAATCACTCTAGGAATCTGACATATTCACTCTTTTGTTCAAACATCTTCAGTGGCTCCCAACAACTGGGGATAAAGTACCCTCTCAGTATGACAAACAGTATATTTCATGAAGGCTTATTCTTTCATGTGCATCTCTAGTCATTCTTCAGCCTTTGGACTGCAATACTAAACTTTGAATATTGTGGCCCTCACCTGGCTCTCATATCTATTTCTGCATATTCTTCACCTCAGTTTAGAAAGTCTGTCACTGTTCCTCCCTCCCTCCTTGCCTGGCAAATTCCTATTTGTTCAAGATTAAGTGCAAATGGCATCTCTTCTGGGAAGCCTTCCATTGGCACTAAGTTTAAGCAGCCTAGTGTGCGCTCCCAATTCTCCCTGTGCTTATCCCTCTGGTAGTAATTCTCAAACATTTTGGTGTTAGGATCACTTTATACTCTTAAAAATTACTGAAGACCCTAAAAGATTTATGGGGTATCTGTACATATTTATCACATTAGAAATTAAATCTGTAAAATTTAATATTTAAAAATCCATTTAAAAATAATTATAAACCCATTATGTACTTATATAAATGATAAATTTTTTAGCCTGCTCCCAAATGGCTGTGGAGCTAAATTATGCATTTTTATGGTAAAGTGATATTTTCCAAAAAGAACTTTAAGAGTGGCATTGCTTTACATTTTTCAAAGCTCTTTGATGTCTGGCTTAATAGAAGACAGCTGGATTTCCCTATCTGTGCATTCAATCTGTGTGATATGTTTAGGTTGAAACATATGAAGAAAATTTGGTCTCAAACAGATAAGTTGTTGGAAAAGGGGAAACTATTTTCATTGTCTTTCTAGATGATATGAGATATCTTGATTGATAACTATCCCAAACTGGACATGTGGTTGTTTCCTAGAGTGCAATTATAATGTGGATTTAATCTGAAACCATATCAGTTAACTTTCTGTATTTTGCTACAGTAAAATCCATGGGTCCATTTTCCACTTTGATAACTCTTTTTAATTTTGTAATAGCATGTATTGGTTCTGTTGAAAACTGCCTTATGAGCTATAGAGATTTTCAAATGGGCAATTATAATCATTATATAATGTGAAAAAACACTTTTGTTAATATCAGTCGTGTTTTTAGCAGAAACGTTTAAATACTAGAAAGCTGTCAAGCTCCAGATGGTGGATACAAATTTTTAAAAATTTGCATTTTTGAGTGAAAACTCCAACAATCACAGAAGAGCATTTTCTGGAAATGTCCATCCTACTTGGGCATGCAGCAGAAGTACTTCCCAATTCTTCACATATTAAAAAGAGCTGGGGGACTTCCCTGTTGGTCCAGTGGTTAAGACTCAGGGCTTCCAATGAAGGTGTAGGTGGGGTCTGATTCCTGGTTGAAGAACTAAGATCTTACATGCTGCACAGTGAGGCCAAAAAAAAAAAAAGAGTAAAAACTAAATTAAAAAAAAAAAAGGTTTTATAAAAAGAAAATAGGTGTATGCTAGGAAGTGAAGATTTAGTAAAATTAATAATTTTTACTACTTTTTACAAGGACAATTATGTATTTATTTTTGGCTGCGCAGAGTCATTACTGTGCGTAGGCTTTCTCAAGTTGTGGCAAACACGGGCTATTTGGCAGTTTGGGTGCACAAGTTTCACACTGTGGCAGCTTTTCTTGTTGCAGAGCGTGAGCTCTAGGGTGCACAGGCTCAGCAGTTTGGACGTTAATGCTTTGTTGCCCCACTGCATGTGGAATCTTCCCCCAACCAGGGACCCATGTCCCCTGCATTGGTAGGCGGATTATTAACCACTGGACCACCAGGGAAGTCTGTCAAGGGCATTCTTACACTAGCTTATTTAAAAAAATCATATATTGTGTATGCTATGAGTGCAAGGAGGTGAATACAAAATACCACTACAGTGTTAGTCGCTCAGTCGTGTCCGACTCTTCATGACCCTATGAACTGGAACCCGCCAGACTCCTCTGTCCATGGGGTTTTCCAGGCAAGAATATTGGAGTGGGCTGCCATTTCCTCCTCCAGAGGATATTCCGGATCCAGAGATCGAACCCGCGTCTCCTACATAGTAGGCATATTCTTTCACCTCTGAGCCAAAGGAAAGTCCTCGAATTCCACTACAGTAAGTCCCCCAATAAAGAAAAAGTTCCGTTCTAAGAGCATTTAAGTCCAATTTGTTTATAAGTCCAGCAAAGTTAGCCTAGGTACCCAACTAACGCAACTGACTATATAGTATTGTACTGTAAGAGGTTTATAATACTTTATGCACAATTAATACATAAAAAACTAATCAACACAAAAAAATACAGTACCTTGTAAAGTGTAGTAGTACTGCCACTATACCTGGCATACAGGGACACTTGGCATCTTTCAGTTTGTAACTCAAAAGCTGATATGTAGAGGGACTCACTGTAGTTGTGCAGTTTGACACCACTGCTTTGATTTTTGCTAAGGTGCTGGCTTTACACCATCAGTGCAATTCTCAACAAAGTGAAGGAAATAAAGTCTTCATATTGTGAAAATGCTTTTGACCTTACATTCACTGAAAAGGCCCCTGAGGACCTTCCAGGTTTTGCGGATGGCATTTTGGAAACAGCTGCCCTATTTTCACATACTACTGCTACTTGCGTCTCGTTAGGTTGCAAAGTCTGTGTGGATCTTCTGTAACTGTCCTTAATGTGTTCGTGTCTGTTCGATACATAACACTCTATTAATACCTGCGGAATGAACTAAAAAATGTTACAAACGACAACCTCATAGCCTTCATCATACTGCCTTCTTCCTTAATTCCGTCTAAATTTACATGTTTCGTAAAACTTTCTAAGTTTTTCTATGACTAGGACGCCGGTCAATTTGTTTTTTTTATATAGGTGGGAAGGAGGAGCTGCGTGAATATAATACTGACACGTTGTAGTTCAGCCAAGTTAGTTAACTGCGATGCTCGAGAGTCATCCCTTCTTAACAGGTTTGCACCAGCAGGCCTCTTGACTTCCCAGTCTTAGCTACTATAAAGACTGGAAAGAGGTGGGTCTCTTGTGTTTACAGGAGCACAAGAATTTGATGGAGTCGTAACCGGGGAAACCCTCAATCAAAATCTTGGCGTGGAGAAATGCAGCAGGACCAACAGCCTTACACAACCGGAAGCACCAGGCAGCAGCCTCGCGAGATCCGCCGGGTTGCCAGGGCGACGCTTCCGGCTGGCGCGCGCAGCCCGGAGAGCAGGGGAGTTGTGAAATGGGCGGCTAGAGCTGCCCGTGGCCGTGAATTCGCCAGCGGGAGCGCGCTCGCGGCCGCGCGACCTCCGCTTTCCCGGCTCCGTCGCTGACGCGTTGAAGACGTTGGGGAGGGAGGCAGCGGCAGCGCGGATCAGGATGAACAGCGCCGGCAGCTTCGGCTTGGGCTTAGGCTTCGGCCTCACCCCTACGGCGGTGATTCAGGTGACAAATCTGTCCTCTGCGGTGACGAGCGAGCAGATGCGGACGCTTTTTTCCTTCCTAGGAGAAATCGAGGAGCTGCGGCTCTACCCGCCCGAGTAAGTCCTCGAGCTCGACTGGGGGAGGGGCGCGGGCCCGAGCGAGACCTCGGGAACCCAGGCGAGGGGGAGAGCGCGGACGGGGGCGCGCTGCCCCGTCACGTGACCACCGGGTTTCCCTTGGTGCCCATGTTTGATTGGGGCACCGCGGCCCCAGCCCCCGGCTTCTGTTTCCTTGTTAGTCGACTTTCGGAGGTTAATCTTTGCACAGAATCCTTACAAAGGACGCAGAGGGGTTGCCTTTTCGTGCCTCCCGGCCAGTGGTCGTCGCCGAGTCCTCGAATTCAGTGCCGGGCCTCCCCCTTTTTTTTTCCCTAACTTAAGATGGCCGCAGGTGGGCCCGGAATAGTCCTCATGGCAAGCGCCTGATGGGGTTTTTGCAATGGAAAAGCGCGGAGACTGCGCCTGAGAAACTGTCCGATTCTTAGGGCCTCAGTGTCGGGCCGTTGTTGCTGACAGGGAAGCCTGCGGCTGATGACAAATAGAATTAGGGTTATAGTTGTTCCTAGGCCTGTGTTCACAAATTTAGCATCTTCAGAGGTTAATCTAACCGAGCCCATCCATGTTGTTAAAAGATTCATGTCTGTTCACCTTTTTGGCGTCGGATTAAAATTTCCTCCTAGAAGGTCACACTGCCCTAAACCTTTCAGAAAAAACAGTAATCTGTGCAGGATTATTCCTGCTGTATACTTATAGAAGTCCAGATTTGGGATGGCATTCACTCTTCTCAGACACTTCCCAGGTAGTGTACTTTGACGTAAGATTTCCCTTGTACGGTAATATCAGCTAACAAAATTCGTAAGAGGTTCCAGGGTTGTTTATTTTCTTACGGGCATAAACTTTTAAAAACTAGTGTCCAGAATATGAAAATTTCTCAGTGTTTTGTTCATTTTTTCAAAATCTTTTGAAGAAAGGGATAGTAGCCTAAGATTTCTCTTATTAAAAAAATTGTGTTTGATTTTTTTGGGGTATTTCATAGTGATGCATGTAAATCTATTTTCCTTTAGGTTTCTCTAACTATACCGCATTGCTACTGCGTAGATAGTGATAAAAGTTGGTGTTTGGATTTTTAAATTTTACTTAAGTTTTTCTTCTCATTTTTGTTTCAAAGTATTTCATGCATACAGAAATGCTGAAAGAATAACTCCCATGTTCCCTTCATCTGTATTTATAGTTAGACACAGATTTCTGTCTCCCACTACCCACTTTTACATACATACACGCACACCCACCCTCATCCCTTGACTATTCACTCCTCAACAAGTAAATGAGAATCTCTTATGTATATGACCTACTTTACCACAGTACTGTTAATGTATCCAAGAAATTTGACATTGACAATATATAACATCTAAATTTTTTCAATTAGTCTGACGCCTTTTCTCCATTTTCTTTTTCTGATTTAGAGATAATCAAGAGATCACTCAGTACGTTTGATTATTTTCTTTAATCTAGGACTACTTTCCCTCTGCCCCCTCACACTGCTCTTTTTCCCCAATCATCTTTTTAAAAGCTTTTCATGATATTGATATTTTGTCTTGTAATTTGTGTTGTAAAATGATTCATCTTGGCTATATAAATTGTTTCCACATGAATAGATTCAGTAATACAGTTTTGCCAAAAATAGTTCATAAATGGGTGCACATACATCTTTATTGACTTGTCATCACATATATAGCTTTGGCTATCTTATATAACTTTTGAAAGTGCTTTAAGCTTTCTCTTCATTTCAACACTTAGAACATTTCTGAATAATTGAGAACTGTTTGGAGGGTTGCTGTATTCTGAACAAATTGGAATCAAATAGTAAAATATTTTGTAGATAAACCTTTGTAAGCTAACCTTGCTTTCAAGGTTGTGATAATGTGTCTTATGGGCAGAAGAAATACATCACAGAATATTCTTCATTGTGAACATAACACCACTCACATGGTTGAAAAATTCGTTTGGGTGGCAATATGCTGCCAGTTTTCTGCCATTTAGTAAAATGAGCTATTTTTTGAAATCAGGTGTTAGTTGCTTGGAGTTTAAAGTGTAAAAGAATAAAAAAGCTGGTTACTTAAACAGTGCATTGAAGCAGAGTTACTGTGTCACCAGCTGTAATACATTTTGCAAAATTGTAGCATAAATGTAATACATCTAGGCCAGGCAAAATCTTTGACCAGTTATTCTATATTTGCAGTTCCTATTCCTGTTTTTCACAAGTATTAACATGCTTTCCTAGTGGTGTGTTTTCTGTTTGCTCTGTAGTTAAGTTGTCATAAGCTGGTCCTTACATTCTGTTTGCAAATTTGGGCTGAAATGTATAAATATGCAATAGTAGTAGGTGTTTTGAAGACAGAATTCTTTTTTCAGTATTGTGGAAACGGTATTTTATGATTAATCTTTGAAAGCTGAGTAGAAATTGATTTGTTTTAAATTTGGAACTATATTTCTTTAATAGAATGTGAGAATAGTTTCTCATTTACATTTTAAGGATGCAGTTGCTAATATGAAAATTCAGATTTTAAATTAAATTTTCTTTTTTTGGCATGAGGCCGTAATTCAATTTCTATTTAAACATTTAAGAATTGGAGTAGACATTCATTGTAAATATTAAAAAGTCTTATTTGTGCTGTTAGATGACAAATATCCAGACTTCTAATTTTCGTGCAATTTAGTAGTGTTTAGTACAAATGAATCTCATACATCTTGAAAACCTATTTACAATGCTAAGAAATTTTTGTCTTTTTTTCAGTAAGCTTTTTATAGAGGTATAATGTGTAGAAAAGTGCATGGGTAAGGGTATACAGCTTGATGAATTTTCACAAAGTGAACACATCCAGCACATGGATAGGATTCTCTGCGCCCTAGAAGTTCTCCTATGCCCCCTCAAGTGCATAATACCTATAGGGTAACCTAGCCTCATTTCTATCATCAACCCGTGTTGATTTTTTTTGGCTTGAGGGTTTTCTTTTCGTCTCTGTTCTTCAAAAGTACTGATAAGGTAAAAGCTGTCAAATAGCTAAAAGTATAACCTGTATAGTCACATTATGAAAAATAGAGACAATGGAACACTGCCAGTGACCCTAGGGCCCTATCAAAGCCTTTCTCCATTTCCATGTGTTTCCCTTCAGTCCCTTTTATATGCATTTATCTTAATATGAATGAGTTGAGTGAAAGTCGCTCAGTCTTGTCCGACTCTTTGTGATCCCATGGACTATGTGAGTCCCAGTCCATGGAATTCCCCAGGCCAGAATACTGGAGTGGGTAGCCTTTCTCTTCGCCAGGGGATCTTCACAACCCAGGGATCAAACCCAGGTTTCCCCCATTGCAGGTGGATTCTTTACCAGCTGAGCCACCAGGGAAGGCCAAGAAGACTGGAGTGGGTAGCCTATCCCTTCTCCAGCAGATCTTCCTGACCCAGGAATTGAACCAGGGTCTCTTGCATTGCAGGTGGATTCTTTACCAAGTGAGCTATCGGGGAATCCTTTATCTTAATCTAGTGTAGTCTAAAGAATATATATATACTGTTGCTGTCAACTTTTTTACTCAGCCCATAGTAAGCATTTTTCATATTGCTGTGTTTTATTTATTGTAATAATATGTAAAGTCTCAAGTGTGTATGTGTGTGTTTGAAATTCTGTCATTGGGTTTTAGCTAGAAGTATTTGAAAATGTGTATTTTTGATTGTCCACAGTGATTGGAGGACCCCTGGCATTTAGTGGGTGTCAGTAAATCATAAGGAAATCTTATAGAAAGGAGAATTGTGCCATCCAGAGTATCACTGGAGACCTGTTGAGAAATTGTTATGTATCAGTTAATATTTTCATACATAAAACTACATACTTTATCCATGCTTTGCATTATATCTTTTTTGATAGATTCTCAGAGGACGTCTAGAAATATAATAAAGTGTTGGAAAATCATAGTGTTAACACATTGAGTTTTTTTTTAAAGATTGTACAGTGCTATCACCATGTTTAGTGAAAAATTCAATAACCAGTTATGTGTGTGCATGCTTAGTCGTGTCTGAATCTTTGCCATCCCATGAACTGTTACCCCACCTCTGTCCATGAAATTTTCCAGGCAAGAATACTGGAGTGTGTTGCCATTTCCTATTCCAGGGGCTATTCTTGACCCAGGGATTGAACCTGAGTCTCCTGCGGCTCCTGCATTGGCAAGCAGATTTTTTACCACAGTGCCACCTGGGAAGTCCAGATAACCAGTTAGGGGCCAATAAATTTAACTGATGCTCAAAAAGTTGGTTCTGTGATTTTTGCATTAAACTCTCAGTGAAAAATTCTGATTTTTTTTTGAAAAGTAATTGTAGAAGGTTTTTATTTAAAAAAACAAAAGGTGATTTAACAAATGAGGTCAGTATAAAATCTGCTATATTTGAGTACTGTTACTTTTTTTAGAGAAATATGTTTAGACCTTTTAAAAATTAAAACTGTAGTTCAGGATTACATTTGAAATGATAATCATATTTAATTTTAAAAAAAGTAAACCTTATTTAGTAGCATAGGATATACTAGAGAGAAAGATCTAAATATAAGATTTGGAAATCTGCTGCTGCTGCTAAGTTGCTTCAGTCATGTCCGACTCTGTGCCACCCCAGAGACGGCAGCCCACCAGGCTCCCCCGTCCCTGGGATTCTCCAGGCAAGAACACTGGAGTGGGTTGCCATTTCCTTCTACAGTGCATGAAAGTGAAGTCACTCAGTTGTGTCTGACTCTTCGCGTGACCCCATGGACTGCAGCCTACCAGGCTCCTCCGTTCATGGGATTTTTCAGGCAAGAGTACTGGAGTGGGTTGCCATTGCCTTCTCCGTTTGGAAGTGTATTTGTTTATAAATATAAATACAAAGTTGTTTGCTGAGATATCTGTATTTAGGCTTGCCACTGTATCATTTTTGGCTTCCCAGGTGGCTCAGTGGGTAAAGAATCTGCCTGCAGTGCAGGTGACACAGAAGACTTTGGTTCGTTCCCTGGGGTTGGGAAGGTCCGCGGAGGAGTGCATGGCAACCCACTCCAGTATTCTTGCCTGGAGAATCCCATGGACAGAGGAGGCTGGTGAGCTGTGGTCCATAGGGTCACAGAGTCAGACATGACTCAAATGATTGAGCATGTACACACGCTGTATCTTTTTAGCTTATAATATTCAAAATAAAGTAGTGTTACTACTTCTCCTGAAAAGCTTGTATGTTTACATTTTTGCGATGGCATCGCACTCCAGTACTCTCGCCTGGAAAATCCCATGGACGGAGGAGCCTGGTAGGCTCCAGTCCATGGGGTCGCGAAGAGTCAGACACGACGGAGCGACCTCACTTTCACTTACATTTTTATAAAGTAGATACTGTGTTGATTTTACTCGACTTCACTTTCACTCTTCACTTTCATGCATTGGAGAAGGAAATGGCAACCCACTCCAGTGTTCTTGCCTGGAGAATCCCAGGGACGGCGGAGCCTGGTGGGCTGCCGTCTGTGGGATCTCACAGAGTCGGAGATGACTGAAGCGACTTAGCAGCAGCAAGGAAGGTAATTGAAGATGGTGAAGAAAATTGCTTTTAGCTCTAGGATCCATTCTTTTACGGTAATGCTGTTCAGAACAGACTGGCATCTTTTAACCAGGTTTTGGGCTTCTTAAATGTCCATAGCATATGGTTTATTAACCAGTCCCACATTTCTTATTCCTGTGGGTGTTTTAAATTTGAAATGATACGTTTCAAGTAGGCGTATTTGGAATTGTTTGTAGTTTACAACAGTGATGATTTATGTTTCCATTCTTTTACAGAAGGATCTGTCAATTTAGGAAATACAGTTTCAGTGGTAGCTTGTTAGTTTCTTCAAGTGCTAAAAGAGATTATACTTGTTGCAATTGCTAGGGTCTTCACAGCTCCTTATAATCATAGATTTTTTTTTGGGGGGGTGGCTGCCAAGGACAGAAGGTGTTACTAATCTAGCTCAGGAAGAGACATTGTTAAGAAGATGATTTCCCTAAGTAGTAAAATACAGACTAGGCCTCATGGAAACTGGGAATGGGAACCAGAAAGGTATCAGCATCCAGGGCAACTGTCTGCTTATTCCTGTCAGGATTTATTGTCAGCTTGGTTGTTTTTGTGTATCTGCTCAGTTTCTCTGCAGACCTGTTCTGTACTCACTCATCTGGCAGCTGGCCCAGACCCACACTCTAAATAACTTTCCAGCCCAAGAGAGAGAATGTGACTGTTCAAGTTCATTTGGTCAGGCCTCCCAAATTATAGGTTTGGGGTTAGCCAGTGAAATGGGCCCTTGTGCCATGTGACTGATCAGTTGTGTCTTAAAGCTTGCTAGGTCTCTTCCGGGTTTCACATAAGGGAACTGCTGAAAATATATAGGATGTCTTGGTAGCACATGTAAGAGGGTACTTAGTTACTTTGATATTTTAAAATGACTTTCCAGAAGACTTTGAAACTGGAGCCTTGAAGAAAAGTGGAAGGGGAGTGAGAGCACATCATAGCCAAGTGAAACAGCAGGCACAAAGGCAGCTCTGTTGGTGCAGAATGTGTCTTGGGGACAGCAAGTATTTTTATGCCTGCATTTTTAAAATGATGAGGCAAGAAAAGAAGGGTGTCTCTGAGGAAATTTAAGCATGACATGAAGAAATTTAGGGTTTAGAAAGATTATTCTAACAGCTTTTGTGGAAGATTGTTAAATAGAATTGAGATTAGAGGCAGTGTGATTGGTTAGTAATCCCAGTGAGAAATGATAAGGACTTGAATGAAGGCATTGATAATGAGAGTATTGAAAGAATTTTGACTCTTTGCAGCCCCATGGACTGCAGCACACCAGGCTTCCCTGTCCTTGACTACTCCCGGAGTTTGCTCAGATTCGTGTCTGTTGAGTCTGTGATGCCATCCAACCATCTCACCCTCTGTCTCCCCCCTTTGCCTCCTGCCCTCAGTCTTTCCCAGCATTGGGGTCTTTTCCAGAGTCGGCTCTTCGCATCAGGTGGCCAGAGTATTGGAGCTTCAGCATCAGTCCTTCCAAAGAATATTCAGAGTTAATTTCCTTTAGGATTGACTGGTTTGATCTCCTTGCTGTCCAGGGGACTCTCAAGCATCTTCTCCAGCACCACAGTTCGAAAGCATCAATTCTTCGGCGCTTGACCTTCTTTGTAATCCAACTCTCACATCCATACATGACTATTGGAAAAAAACATAGTTTTGACTAGACGAATGTTTGTCGGCAAAGTGACGTCTCTGCTTTTTGATATGCTGTCTAGGTCTGTCATAGCTTTTCTTCCAGGAAGCAAGTGTCTTTTAATTTCATGGCTGCAGTCACTGTCCACAGTGATTTTGGAGTCCAAGAAAATAGTCTGTCACTGTTTCCATTGTGTCCCCATGTATTTGCCAGAAAGTGATGGGACTGGAAGCCATGATCGTAGTTTTTGAAATGTTGAGTTTTAAGAATTAATGTGACAAATATTTGGGAGGCCATTTTCATAGGATATAAAGACCAATTGGATGAAAAAGAAGGAAGAAGGATCAAGGATGGAAACAACCCATAAATCTCAGTAGTTTAATAAAAACAGAAGATTATTTCTTATACTAAATTGAAGGGGTTGGTAATGAAGCTGATGTATCAGCCACCCATCTCTTTGATGTTGTTGGTCACTGTGGCAGAGGGATAGAATGGAGCAATGACCCTTAAAACTCCTGAATAGGAATACATTTCAGTTCTGCTCATATTTAATTGACCAAATTGCACAGCTATACCTAACTTCAAGGAAAAAAAGAAATAGAATTTTATTATGTAGCCAGAAGGAAATTTGGAAATATTTGGTGAGCAGTACTAATGATGGTCACATTAGTAACTCCCAGATTTCTGACTTAGGTGATGTGGTAGTATCCTTAACTGAGATATGAAGTTAGGACAAAGTGCTGGATTGTTATAGAGGAAGATGATGAATTTAAGAATAAGTTCCGTGGTGGGCCCTGTGACCATCACCATGCAGTGTTCCAGCAGGCGCTTAGATATGGGAATTCAGAGCTCTTAGGAAGGCCTGAATTGGTGATTTGGTAATACAGAGGTGAGTTAAGTCTGGATGCAGGTGTATTTGTTGTTGCGGTTTAGTCGTTAAGTCACGATTGACTCTTCTGTGACCTCATGAACTATAGCCCAGCATGTTCCTCTGCCCATGGGATTTCCCAGGCAAAAATACTGGAGTAGGTTGTCATTTCCTTCTCCAGGTATCTTCCCAACCCAGGGATGCATCCCATATCTCCTGCTTTGGCAGGCAGGTTTTTTACCACTGCACCGCCAGGGAAGCCCACAGATGTGTTTATCTCACGACAAATCCATACAGTGCTTCACTTATGTGTTGAGTAGAGGGAGGTTGAAAAGGACTGGCTTGAAGCTCGAATTGGATGGCTTTAGGCGGGAAAGAATTGAATTCAGTTGGGTGAAAAAGAGGTAGAGTTTTATTTTTATTTTAGCGGCTTTGATTAGCCTGATTAAGTTATGTTAATAATAATATATCAACATATAGTTTCAAGTTCTAAATGCAGATATATTTTATCTTAGTGTTTGGTTAATATCATAACTACATTTAGCCGTTATCAAAGTGGATTTTTTGCTATGTTTAGTTTTTAATTTTAAGAAGTGATGGATATTTATGGAATTACAAATTAGTACATTAAAGTGGCTTTAAAGTTCTTGATTAACTGAATGATTAAGGTTATGTGAGATTTGGAATTAGATAATTAGACTTTAAATCTCATCTTGATTGTAGTCAACTTCCTTGACCTGTTTTGTCAACTAAATTACTGTTATTGCCCAAGTCATATTTGGTATTTTTCAAATGATCTTACTTTTTTAGTGTGACAGATTGAATGTTTTGAAGGATTGTACATTTATGTTAAACATTAGCTGTATATCTAGGTTGTGCCTTTTTTCACTTGCTAAAGACAATTACAGATTTTAATTGAACACAGTTATCCGAGAAGGCAGTGGCACCCCTCTCCAGTACTTTTGCCTGGAAAATCACATGGACCGAGGAGCCTGGTAGGCTGCAGTCCATGGGGTCTCTACTAGTCGGACACGACTGAGCGACTTCACTTTCACTTTTCACTTTCATGCATTGGAGAAGGAAATGGCAACCCACTCCAGTGTTCTTGCCTAGAGAATCCCAGGGACGGGGAAGCCTGGTGGGCTGCCGTCTCTGGGGTGGCACAGAGTCGGACATGACTGAAGCGACTTAGCAGCAGCAGCAGGATGGGTAGGTTGAGAAAATGATTCTTTATGAGGATATAGTGTATTTTGAACTCTAACATGATGGATTCATATTATGGAAAAATTGCTTTCATCTGTGCTGTGTCTGGCTTCTTTTTAATGTAGTCTTGCCTAGATTAAATCTAGTAGGACTTGTAAGAATCTATTCTCTTTTGCCTATAAGATATATAAATTTTGTTTGTAAAATTGTTTGTCTGGAAAACCACAATGCTGCCTAGTCTGAAGTAGTCTAGTATATGCAAAAGAACTTAATTTTAATTCCAGGTTATCTGATTGTTTTTAGATGTTTGTGAAGCTTTTAATGATTTTAAATGTCAGGAATCATGTTAGGGAGGATTGGAAGTAGTCACAAAATTTGAAGTCTTGAGAGTTGGGGCTTTTTTTTCTGAAAGAGATTTTGCTGATTGATGTGGATGCACCAATTAAACATCCTTGGGTTAAGTTAGCTATTTTCACATTTCACTGAAATTAAGAATGTGCTAAGTTTCGGATTTTTAACAAACAGGGCTATAGGCCTGTCTAGATTTCTGTTTAGTCTTTGCAGCAAATCACTATGAAAAGACTTAAGTTCTGGTATTTCATGTCTTAGCAACAAAAATTCCTGTGTTGATTATGTAAAGATCTAAAAGACTACGTTCTGGTATTTCATGCCTTAGCAGCAGAAATTCCTGTCTTGATTATGTAAGATATGTAAAGATCTAAAAAAGAAACGGTAAATGAAAATGACAAAACCAGCCTAATGTTTATTAGTCCAATTGTTTTTCTTTTTCTCTTGCAGCAACGCACCTCTTGCTTTTTCTTCCAAAGTATGTTATGTTAAGTTTCGTGATCCATCAAGTGTTGGTGTGGCCCAGCATCTAACTAACACGGTTTTTATTGACAGAGCTCTGATAGTTGTTCCTTGTGCAGAAGGTTGGTATCTCATATGATTTTTTAAGTTATTTTAATCTCTGTCCTGTCCATTACTACCACTCGCTTTCCTAGAAATTGGCAAGTAGATACGGTATGTGTGTATAAGAATGAAATTTGGAGATGGAAAGGATTTTACCTAATAATAAAATATATTAAAATGGTTACTTTATTATGTATATTTGAGATAGCTAGACATTAAAATTTTTTTTAATTGCTTGCCTTCTTTGGTTTACTTTGCTTTATTGTATTTAATTTGCAAGTTTAAAGCAAGCTTTCTGACATTAAATTGGTAGAGGAAATTATTTAAAATGTGTAAGTGATCCTTTGCCCTTGTGTATACAGTGTTATGAAATTTTATAAATAAAAACAGTGTACACATTTTGCTAAGTGGGGGTTAGGTGGATTATGTTAAAGAAAAATATTCATATTTTAAGGTTTATAGTATCTTCTTAAGGTAATTTACTTTTTTAATGCAACCATTGTTTCTTATTCACTGTAATTGTTTGCTGTGCAACTGAAATTTATTTTACTGACTTCTTTTGCTGGTGGGTTGAGGGGGTGGGGCTAGGGTTGGGGGTGGTGATGGCAATTAAGGAGAAGCAATGGAAAACAATTTTCCAAAGCATCCATCAAGGAAATAGTTGTTTGAAGGGGTAACAAGGCCAAAGGCCTTATAGTAATTCATTAATTTATGACTTAACCTGCTTTAAGAGCTAATTATTATTAATGCTTATTTTTTTTAGTAACTTAACGTTTACAGAGCCACTAACATATAATAGGCTGTGCTGAATTTGAAAGTTCTGGTGTGTAATTAACTTTTATTCAGAGCACTGATTGTAGCATATGTACATGGATTTTATAATTGGTTATTATAATTTAAATGTCTTTAAAATATATTTTCACTGGTGGCTTGTGGTAACTGTTTTACAACATAAAATTTTTACCTGAAACAGTCTAATGAGTTTTCATATGTAATGTTTTAAAACCATTTTTAGAAATCAGGCTAAGATTAAAATAGTATATAGTAAACAGTTTGCTGCACTTTCAAGTTTTTTTGCATATTTCAGAATGCCTGTTCTGGGATGTCAAAAACATTACAGTCAGATACAGTGATGTTATTTTTGAAGTCCCAGAATAGGACCTTCTGGAGTTTTTCAGATAAATTTGAAAGTGTTTTTCCCATGCTTGGGGATTAGAGTAGGGTAGGGAGAATAAAAATGAACTGAAGTTAATTATTTGCTTAAATCTATTCTTATCTACTAATCTGTAAGTGTACAACGACCCTAAAATTGGAGAACAAGGTGAGAAAAGAGCTGGTAATGGTTTAGTTTGCATACCAAGTTCATACCAATTTCATACCAAGTAAACTGCATGGGAAAAAAATAAGTAGAAGGTTTATTAATGGGAATATTAAGTGTATCAAAAAATTATGCCACCAGCAGCACAGATCTTACGTAATTTTAGCTTATTATTTGAACTGGAAGGAAGACTTTTGTTAGTGTGGCTCTGCTGGAACCTTGCTGTATTCCCATAGGATTTTTCAAATATTTGAAAAGTGACTATTGTTTGTTATAAATGTTCAAGATTATGGGCATATAGAGGTTCCTTTTTTTGTCTGTTTTACTTGATAGAATTAACTGCATATTTATTGTAATGATTTGAATATTTTTAGTATTAACATTTTGAGACAAAATTTCGCTATTTTTGAACATGAAAATTCATATTTTTATTCCAGTTTAGTTGTATTTTAGAACACGAACCTATAAATTGATATTGGAAAAACATTCAGATACACATTTTTCATTGAACTAGTACAACAGAGTTGAATTCATAGAACCTGAAGAATGTCACAGTGAGCTAATAAAAGATCTGATTATGCACTGCAAGCAAAGTAATAATGTATTGTATTAAAAAAGATAGGGAAGTAAATTTGAAGTAAATCAAAGGAAGGAGTTCCAGTGGAGTAAGTTCTGTAAGAGGAGATGTACTGCTTTGCTGTAAGCAGTCTTCTGTTTACTTCACTGATTGTATTCTTTCCTTGAGTTATAGAAACAGCATTATGAAAGAAGTGAAAGAACCATAGAAAAAAGTTGTAAGACTTTTTTTTCAGTTTCTTTCAATTTGCTGTTGTTTTTTTGTTTGTTTTTAATTCAGACGGTAGTATCGTGAGAAGATCCTAAGCTGTTTAAGTAATGTTGGATGTGTAATAGTTCCATACATACTAAGCATTAGGTATTGTTAATAAAACATGCCACTTCAAAATAAAATGTTTTACTTTTATTATACTCGTCCAGATATGACCTCTTTTTGTTGTTGCGTGCATCTCAGATTTCTTTTTATAAATGTTAACACTTAGAAAAAGATAAGGTCAAAGATAGGGTGTCAACCTAATCATCAGTCATAAGTTTATGTCCACATTTTCTGGTAGATGGATTTTGACTATTAATTTGGTTTTGTATGTTTTCTCTATGTGATATTTGTGCATTATTAGATGACTAGACTGGCCAAGGCAGACCTGTTACACTTGCCTGAGTTAGGCATTGTTTGCCATGCCACTAAACCTGCCGTCAAGTGAAACCTTCATTGGGGAAATGAGATCGGAGTCTGAACCGCAGAAGATGGACGCCCTGTCTCTGTTTTTTATTGTTTTACTTTAATTTCATTTCTTTTTCTTTATTTTGTCCCTTTTTTTTTGTTTTGTTTTGTTTTGTTAAATCTCTTTCACTTTAACTTGTGAGCTGGTTTTCCAGTTCTTTGTAAATGGTATTCCATTAAGAGTTCATAACATTGCATTGCAAATTATATTGGGAGATGATTAGTAGAACTCATCCTCAACATAAAATAAGTTTTCACAGTAAATTAGTATACAGTTTCATGAAGCTCAGTGCTAGTTTCAGTTGGTGTTTATAAACGGATTGGTTACATTTTGTTCCCGAAACACTAAAACAGTGGTGAGATTCTTATTTAGGAGCATGTTTTTTATCTCAGTGTAACATTTTTGCAGTTTTCTGCCACATCTGTAACTCTCATAAAGACCAACTAATAACTTTGAATTTTCATCCTTCTCCCTTAGAATTTTAGGCATACACAATCATCAAGGAAAATAAGTAAATTTCTTATAACAATCTGGGGGTAGAGAACAAGAAGAGACTTTACACTTTTATGATATTTATTATAGAAAAGAACATTGATTTAGAAACAAAACACTTTTAGTTGCCTATGTGGGGAATGAATACTTGAGAAACTGTTGAATATTTACTTGCGTGTGTATTTCTTTGCTTGAATTTTTGGTTGAAAAATGTTCAGAGATTACTTATTTCTAAATAGATTCTGAGATTAGGATGCATGAGAGAGACTGTTTTCCTCAGTTGTCTTTGATGAGTACAGTTTGGGAAAAATGCTAAGTACTTAATTTGCTTTATGCTTTTATACATTCTGATAGTATTTGGAGGATAAATTTGGTAGAATTTTATCTTGGAAATTAAGCAATGGGACTTTTAGATTATCTTTAATGGTAATAAGAATAATAAATATTGTGATTTTAGTTAGACTTAATACTTGAAATAGTTCATTATGTTGTGAGAGTCAGTGAGAGTCAGATATCCTGCTGACAACTATTTTTAAGCCAAAAATGAATGAATGACTTTAATCAGCTTTTGGCCTAGGTTAAATACCCTTTTTTGTTGTTATAGTCTTTCTGCACTGTTTTGTGTGTATAGTTTTTCTTATTTAATCAACAGGTAATCTTAAATTGAGACATTACTAAATTGGAATTCTTTGTTTTTTAGGTGCATGAATTAGGGTAGTAAAGTGTAGGATTTGTACCTTAGGATCTCAGTTGATTTATCAAGATGTGTTCAGGTTTTACAGATATTTAAAAAAGAAAGAATACTTAACTTTTCACAGATAAAATAGGTTTGATAGCAGTGTAAATAGTATAGTATATATGTGGGTATACAGATACATGTCTTAATGCTAGTAACTAATAAATACAAAATAAATTATTATTTGATGTCTTCAAGTAAGATTCTCCCACCTTTTAATCTTTATGCATGTTAAAATCTGTGCTTATGCAGAATTTACTGAAATAATAAAATGAGTTTGTTTTTGAAATTAGTAAATTAAGGTTATATAGACTTAGAATAGACAGACATTTGCTAAAGCTAAGAAAGTGTAATTTTTCTATTCCTGTGAATAAGGTATAACCACTATTTAAAGCAAATTTTAAAATTCATCTTGAATTCCATCCACGTTTAGAAGTGCATTCAGTAAGTGTTTTTAGAGATTTATCCCTGCACATCTGGTTGTATTAAGTAGAATTTTACCACTGAAACCCAGCGTTGTGCTTTCTTGAAAATTTACTCCATATGCTAGTTGCAATTTGATGAGACTTTGTACAGTGTTTTAAATTACTTTGAAGAATTCATAATAGAAATGTTTGGTCAAATAACACATAATTATGTATGAGTAGTTCTTCTGAAATTGCTATGTATAGTCAATTTTTCTTAGAAATTTTCTTTTTCAAAGAGTTAAGAGAAAGCAGAAAAAAATATGAAAGTCATAGTCTTTATCAAAACCGATTGATTAGAATTCAGTAATTAAATGTGACAAATTGATGGACTTAATTCAGAGTGAATTTTCATTTTTTTACTTGTAGGAATTTCTTCTTAGTGTCTAGAATTATTTTAATGTTATTGTTATTATTATTAGGCACTTAAGCTGCTTATTATAAGGAAGACATTTAGGCATTAACCACCCCTCTTCAGATAAGTATACATAAATTGGTTCTAAAAGTCAGTAATTTAAGAAGTTTCCTGAGACTCAGGAAAGTTTTTTTAGTTATTTTCAAAAATGATAGTTTCCCAAGGCATATGTATTCTTTGGAACTGGATTCTTTTGGTCATCTCTGACATTGTTGGTGAGATGCCTTGTTAACTGAATGGGTGTAGGCTTCCTTTTCAATTGAAGCTGGTTACATGCAGTAGCTTTTGTTTTTTTCTGTCTATTTGAAATTAAACAGAGCCTATTGGAAGATTATCAAAATTGTTTGCATCACAAGTAGGTAGTTTAAATTAACAGGATAGGGACACTCGGGAATAAATTTCAATTCGCACATATTTGTTTTTTTCTTTTTCTTTTTTTTGACTAATTTGGTTATTTGCCATTTCTGGGGATTAAACTTTAAAAAATGTTCTTCTTTTCTGTATCTGATGTTCTGTGTGCTATTAGTGATGCAGCCAACACGAACGGTTGTCATGTGTAACACAACTTTCGATCACCGCGAAAACACCGTCCTGGAAAAGCGTCCATGCTTGATATCGTTTGGTTCATGAACATTAAGTTTCCAGTACAGGTGACCCATAGCTCAAAGTGTTAAATAATTGTCTACATTATTCAGTTTTTAAAATAATATTCCATTAATGAGATTGTTAGTCTTTGAGATTTTGCTCACTTTTATTTTTCCTAGTAGAGCAGGGTAAAAGGAAAGACTTAAGTTCTTATTTATTTCTTTATATGGATCTGATAGATTCATTTATTATTATTATTTTTTAAGTGCAAGGGTAATTGTAAAATCATAGTGTAAAGCTGTGTGGTGTTTCTGCTTTCTGTAATGTTTGGAACTTGCCTCTGCAGGTAAAATCCCAGAGGAAGCCAAAGCTCTCTCTTTATTGGCTCCTGCTCCAACCATGACAAGTCTGATGCCTGGTGCAGGCTTGCTTCCCATACCAACTCCAAATCCCTTAACTACAGTAAGTATGAGATGATACACCCTCTTCTAAAAGGGGTGAACATTTAACTGTGTAATCGGTTAAGTAAAGAGCTTAGAAAGTTCTTTTTTTTTTGTAAAGAGCTTAGAAAACTATTTCTATTTTATTTTTATTAATTTATTTTTTGGTTGCGTCACCCAGCATGTGGCGTCTTAGTTCCTCAACCAGGGGCTGAACCTGGATTCTCTGCATTGGGAGCGCAGAGTCTTAACCACTGGACCACCAGCCAAGTCGCTATTTCTTTTTTAAATACAATTTTTTAAATGGTGAGGATTTGATTGAAATGTCTGCCTAATTTTTTCCTCATGTTGTCACTGACCTGAAATGCCTTTTGGAATTGCTTATGAAGTAATTGGGGATTCATTTAAATTTGAGAAGTGAAGTTTATTATTCATTAGTAAATCAGTTTCTGGAACCCAGCATTGTAGATAGCATGAGGAATTGGAGAGTCTAGGTACCTGTATTTCCCAGTTCAGGAGGACTAAATTCATTTGAAAAATATGAAATAATTTACTACCTTGGTAATGGGAAAAAAACATCTCAGAGAAGCTTTTGTCTGATACTGAGAAAATGTAACATGGTAAAAATAGTTTCTCGTTAACTAAGTGTAATTTAATGCCTCCTCTGTGATTTCCAAGTGGTGTTAAAAAAAAGACATGCTGTTACTGAGTTCTTGGTATATATAAAAGACTCCGGTCATTTATTTTAAAAGAAGAGTCATTTTTCTGCAAAAATAAACCCAAGACAAAATGCACAACTCACTTTAACTGAAAGTTGTATTTAGCTTTGTGGTACTGGGTTATTAAAGAGTAAACCAGTAAACTTTATGATTATAGTTACTTAATTTATCCAAGTTTTAGAAGTGATTTTTGAAACTTGGAAGTGCAAGATTTTAGGATTTTTACATGCCATTGTTCTACTGGAGACCTGTGTTATGATCCATGGGGGGAAAGTGCTTTTTACTTAAACAATCTGATCATTTGAATTGGGCTTTTTAGAAATTCGAGTTTGGGTATGTTTTGGCATTTTTAAGATTAATTCCTGAATCACTGTCCTTTTTCCTCTTCTCCTCAGAACATACTGTCTTGCTGTTTTGAACATTTTTAGGTTTGTGTATCAACAGTATACGTCTTTATTATTTAATTTGTTGCTTTGATGAGAAATGATTCCTTTTAATTCCGCTGTAGATATCTATTATTATATAACTTACTTCATGAAGTTATAAAACACAGGAAAGGAGGCCCATTGTGATTTGGCTCCTGGCTACTTCTCTGACCTTTTTTCCCTACTTGTTTCCCCTCTACTTCAGTCACATTGACCTTGTTTTTTGGATATACCAAATATATTTCTGCCTTGGAATATTTATTTATTCTTTTCTAGACATTAAAAAGATTCGTTCTTTGATAACAGTGAATGAAACCTTTCATAAGGTTTCTTCTTAATAGGGAGATTAAGATTAAGTCTATGTTATCTTCAGGGAGGCTGAGGTTTCTATGTCAGAAGGCAGAAGTTTTATATTGGGAGTCCAGATCATCTTTATCTCCTCAAAGACCGAAAGGGCTATCTTAAGTATTGGGTTGACCAGATAGTTTGTGTGGGTTTTTCATAACATCTTACGGAAAAACCTGAACAAACTTTTTGGCTAATCCAATATTTAGGTTGTTTGGATCAGGGCCAGAATAGAGACTAATCTGAAGAAGGGTAGTTGTATTGTTACAGAGCAGCTATATCCAGTCGATCTTTCTGCTATGATGGAGATGTCCGAATCTCTGCTATGCAGTATAGAAACCATTAGCAGCGTCTGGCTATTGAGCAGTTGAAATTTGATTGGTGTGACTGAGGCACTGAATTTTAATTAAAATTCAGATAGCCCTATGTAATTGGTGGTTACCATGTCAAATGGCACAAGTGTTGAAGAATGGTATAGTGCAAAGAAGAGAGAGACAAAAAAATGTTTTCTAAAGAAAAAAGGACTGAATGATCTTTACATTTGAGAAACAAAGAGGTTGAATTAGATGATTTGGAAAAGCCCATTCCAGATCTATAATTATACGTCCCAGTGGAGAAATTTCTAAGTCAAAGGGTGGACCGCTAGGAATACCTGGAAAAGTCTGTTTAAAATGCATGCAGAACTAGTAAGACTCATATCTGTGATTTAGCTTAGTTGTATATAATAATTCTCTTGCACAGTAGGAAAAAAATTGAAGGTGTGACCCTCAATCATCTGAATGTTAGACTATCAGAGATGAGATAGGAGAAAAAGGAGTGTCATTAGAGGCAACGTGGAAAGAGGCTAGATCATTCATGCGTTTTGAACTAAAGATATTTTCTACAATGTTATGATAACTTGAAATGATGATAGCAACAAATCTAAGGTCTGTTAGCAGCAAGATACCACAAATTATGTTAATAACTATGAAGGAAAAAACAGTGATGCAGTAGAGAGGAAATGTGGCTCTCCATAAGGTCAGGGAAAACTTGGAGAGGATGACTGACCTGATGGTTGAAGAATTCAGCCAGCAGAAGCTCAGGGAAGAGCTTTTTAGGGTAGATAGAATGCCAGGTAAAAAGCCCTAAGTGAGAAAAACTTGGGTGTTCAAGGTATAGAATGGTTTGATGGCAGGGTAGGGGTTTAGGGAGGTAGAGTAGTAGTTGTTTTGAGATTAGAGGGGCAGGTAAGGGCACTGCTTATGTAAGGCTCTTTAGGCCACAGAAAGAAGTTTGAATTTTATTCTAAAGAGTTTTAAGCAGAGATAAAACTTGATTTGATGTTTTAGAAAGATCACACATGGGTTGCTATGACAAGCTTAAGTGATACTGATTTCACAAACTAGTAGTTTCACCTTTAGAAAGTATTGTTAAAATTTTAGTAGTTTTGCAACAGTATAACAGTATATAGTTGGTTAACCTAATTGACTTAAATTGCACAGGTGAAAATGAAAGTAGCAGTGTTTTTGTTTCTTAAAAAGTCTTCTCATGATTCTGCAGAATGTTTCATTTTCAGATTCTCAGATCTATCTTTTCAAGTTAAAATTCACACTAAAGCATGTTTCTTAATGTTTGAACTAAAAACTACTGCAAAAAGGTAATAATTGACAGGGTTTCCAGTTCAGGATGGCAGAGTAAACGAACATGCACTCATCTGCAAAAGCACCAAAATTACAACTAGCTACAACCATCCACTGGAGGACCCTGCTGCTGCTGCTAAGTCGCCTCAGTCGTGTCCGATTCTGTGCGACCCCATAGATGGCAGCCCACCAGGCTTCCCCATCCCTGGGATTCTCTAGGCAAGAATACTGGAGTGGGTTGCCATTTCCTTCTCCAATGCATGGAAGTGAAAAGCGAAAGTGAAGTCGCTCAGTCATGCCCGACTCTTAGCGACCCCATGGACTGGAGCCTACCAGGCTCCTCCGTCCATGGGATTTTCCAGGCAAGAGTACTGGAGCGGCCCTGGAACCCACCAAAAAAAGATACTCCACGTCCAAAGACAGGAAGCCACAATGAGATGGTAGGAGGGGCACAATGATGATAAAATCAAATCCCATACCCACCAGGTGGGCAGCCCACAAACTGGAGAACAGTAATAGCAAAGAGGTTCTCCCACTGTTGTGAAGGTTCTGAGTCCCACGTCAGGCTTCCCAGCTAGGGGATCCATCAGAGGGACTAGGAATCCCCAGGGAATCTGACTTTGAAGGCCAGTGGTGTTTGATTACAGGACTTCACAGGACTGGGGGAAACACAGACTCCACTCTTAGCAGAGACAAAATCTTGTGTATGCCAAGACCCAGTGGGACAGAGCAGTGACCCCACAGGAGACTGAACCAGATCTACCTGCTCGTGTTGGAGGGTCTGCTATGGTGGTGTGGATTGGCAGTGGCTTGCTGTGGGGATGGGGACACAGGCAGCAGCAGTCCTGGAAAGGGCCCTTTGGTGTAAGTCCTCTTGGACATCACAATTAACCCAACCATAGAGCCCGTGTTTGGCTGGGTCATCTCAGGCTAAACAACAGACAGAGAGGAACACCCCCATTGGCAGGTAATTGGATTAAAATTTTACTGAGCATGACCCTGCCCACCAGAGCAAGTCCCTGTTTTTCCCGCCACCAGTTCTTCCCATCAGGAAGCTTATACAAGCCTCTTAGTCTCATCTACCAGAGGGCAGACAGAAGCAGCAAGAACAATACCTCAGTGGCTAGAACCAAAACCACACCATAGAAGGTTAACCAGGATGAAAAAACAGGGGGTTTTGTCTCACGTGAATGGACAGTGTAAAACTCCAGAAAAACAAGGTAATGAAGTGGAGATAGGCAGCCTTCCAGAAAAAGAATTTAGAATAATGATAGTGAAGATGATCCAGGATCTTGGATAAAGAGTGGAAGAAAAGATTGAGAAGATGCAAGAAATGTTTCCCAAGAAACTAGAAGAACTAAAGTACACACCGAGAGGAACAGTACACTAGAGGGAATTAATAGGATAACTGACGCAGAAGAATGGATAAGTGACCCGAAAGGCAGAGTAGTGGAAATCACTGCCACAGAACAGAACATAGCCAAACAAATGAAAGTACATGAGGACAACCTAGGAGGCCTCTGGGACAACATTAAATACACCAACATTCTCACTGTCGGGGTCCCAGAAGGAGAGAGAGAAAGGACCTGAGAAAATATTTGAAGAAATAATAGCTGAAAGTTCCCTAAGATGGGAAAGGAAGTAGTCAACCAAGTCCAGGAAGCAGAGAGAGTCTCAGGCAGATAAACTCAGGGAGGAACACACTGAAACACATAGTAATCAAAATGATAAAAATTAAAAATGAAGATAAAATAGTAAAGGAAAAATGACAAGATAAAATGGAACTCCCATAAGTTACCAGCTAATTTCTCAATAGAAACCTTTACAAGCCAGAAGGGAATGGTGTGATATATTTAAAGTGATGAAAGGGGAGAACCTATAACCAAGAATAGTTTACTTAGCAAGACTCTTATTGAGATTTGACAGAGAAACGAAAAGCTTTCCAGACAAGCAGAAGTTAAAAGAGAATTCAGCACCACCAAACCAGGTTTACAATAAATACTAAAGGAAATTCTCTAGGCAGGAAACAAAAGAGAAAGAAAAGACCTACTAGAATAAATTCAAAACAGTTAAGAAAATGCTAAAAAAAAAAAAATAGTAATAGGATCATTGTTGTTGTTCACTTGCCCAGTCCTGTCTGACTCTTTGTGACCCTGTGGACTTCAGCACACCTGGCCTCCCTGTCCCTCACCATCTCCCAGAGTTTGCCCGAGTTCAATTCATTGCATCGGTGATGCCATCCTGCCATCTCATCCTCTGACGCCCTCTTCTTCTGCCCTTGGTCTTTCCCAGCATCAGGGACTTTTCCAGTGAGTCGTCTGTGTGCGTCAGATGACCAAAATACTGTAGCTTCAGCTTCAGCATGGAGGAGGGAATGACAAGCCACCCAGTATACTTGCCATGAGAACATCATGAACTGTGTAAAAGGCCAAGTAGGATCATACATAGTGAACTGTGTAAAAGGCCAGATAGGATCATACATAGTGATAATTACATGTAAATGGATTAGATGGACCAACCAAAAGACAGACTGGCTGGACAGATGAGAACATGTGCATGTACGCACTTCCACTTAGAACATCACTCTAGTTAATCCCCCAAGTTGTATGTAATTATTTTATATTGTTAGGTTAATCATGCTTCCCTGTGGCTTGCAGTTGTAATTATCTTTTATTTTTTGTCTGGCTAATGATTGTGAAAACTGATCTTTTACTATTGTGACTATGTAACTGTTATTCAGTTAATATCATTGTATCATGATTGGTCAACAGAAAGGAATAGAATTCTCTATCACTAAAACTACCATTTAATAGAAAAAAGTAAGAATTCGCTGTTTGTTTTTAATGTTAAGTTTAGAGTTAAAATACCCAGATAGTTAAGAAATACATTGTACTTCTTGTTACATTGAAAACCACTGTGACCTTACTCTGAATAATTCAGATTATTTTTTATATATATATACACACACACACACACACACATATATATATATATACACACACCTGGCTTAAATTAGGAGTCCCTAGTCTCTTCCCCGTCTTACTGAGTTGATCAGTATTCTTTAAGATGAGAGACTGGGAATGTTTGTTTGTTTGCTTGTTTTGTTTTTAAATTAACTTTTATTAGAGTGTAGTTTCTTTGTAATGTGTTTCTACTGAACAGTAAAATGAACCAGCTCTATGTGTACATATATCCTCTCTTTGGGTTTCTTGAGAATGGCAGTTTACGTGCTACGTTTATTTTTTATAGCTGGGCGTTTCCCTTAGCAGTTTGGGAGCTATACCAGCAGCAGCACTAGACCCCAACATTGCAACCCTTGGAGAGATACCACAGCCACCACTGATGGGGAATGTGGATCCTTCTAAAATTGATGAAATTAGGAGAACAGTCTACGTTGGCAATTTGAATTCCCAGGTAACTAATATAAGAAGAAATTGAGTGTTGGGACCTTTTATCTTTTTACCTTTTTTAAAAATCATATCAGTTGGTAAGGTAATATTTACCAGATTTTTTTTAAAGAAGAATATACTGTATTAAAACTATTACTTTGTTTCTTCAGACAACCACAGCTGATCAGCTACTTGAATTTTTTAAACAAGTTGGAGAAGTGAAGTTTGTTCGGATGGCAGGTGATGAGACTCAGCCAACTCGGTTTGCTTTTGTGGAATTTGCAGACCAAAATTCTGTACCAAGGGCCCTTGCTTTTAATGGAGTTATGTTTGGAGACAGGCCACTGAAGTAAGAAACACTAAACAAAGAAATTTTAATGATTCTGAAAATTTTTAAAGTGTTTTTTATGTAATTAAGTTTTTTTTTCTTTTTAATAGTAATTGGCAATTTGTGGAAAGGAAGACTGTGTTAAGTATAAATGAAACACATGAGATATTTACCATTTTAGCTTTTAAAGTCGCATTTGAAGACATGTTACTTTCTAGTTTATAAGGTCTAGTTTAATACTAGCATATTTCTACTGTACATATTGATTGTAGCTCTTTTTCCATAGGCTAACAAGTCAGGTTAGTTTTGCATTATTATGCTAGACTTAATGGGCAATCTAACATATGAATTGAATTTACAGTGATATAGAATTTTGGTAAATCCAAAATCTCAGAAATGTTTAAAACTTATACATTTTAAGGCTTGCCTGCATTCTTGTTTACAAACTGAAAAATTGATAGAGCCTTTTAGATACTCAAGACCAGAAATTCTATTTCATGTAGATTATTGAGGTGACAATTTTATTTGAATTCTGTAGATAATGATCTTAACTATGCAGTTTGGTCAGGAGTCTGCTATTAGAGGATAAGAAATGATGTTCTTAGTGAATGTCTTTTCACCATGCTAAAGTGAGACAAACCAAATTCATTTATGTGCCTCAGAGAAACTACTCTTAGCCATGAAGGGAGAGTTTTTTATAATATAAGAATAGAAATGACTCATTTTAATACTGGTGTTACCATTTTAATTTATTTTAATTCTAAACTGCGTGGTAAAGCTATTGTCCTGGTCTGTTCAGGTTGTCAAAGAAGTTAGCTAGGGTTCAGTTTTTCTTTTTATTTTTCCCCTTGCTTTTGCCTTTGTTAGCAAGAGATGATGGCAGATGGAAATGAGATGAATCATGGTTTTGAGGTTGGTTTTGGTTATTCTATATTTAGCTATATTATTCTTCATGTGCTTTTGAGATGTCCTCGGATTTGTAAATATGTGTACCTTATAAGCAGTTAATTGTTTCAGGTTTTGTAAAATATGGTGTGTATTTGTGATATGCTAATATTTTTAATTTAGAATAAATCACTCCAACAATGCAATAGTAAAACCCCCTGAGATGACACCTCAGGCTGCAGCTAAGGAGTTAGAAGAAGTAATGAAGCGAGTGCGAGAGGCTCAGTCCTTTATCTCAGCAGCTATTGAACCAGGTAAGGCCACGGCGTTGCTACAAAGGCCATAGTTGATGATCATAGACTCTTAGAACTGAAAGGAATTTTAGAAATTATCTGTTCAGTCCCTACATTTTACAATAAGAAGACTGAAACTCAAGAAAGTGTAAGTGACTTAACTAGCACCAAAGGTTGAAGAACTGTTTAGCACAAATGTCTTTTTCCATGATACTGAATTGAGGTACATTAGCTTGAGTTAAATCAGTTCTTTGTATTTTAATAGCAAAATCAGGGTACAGAACTGATTTGCCTAAAGCAAAGTATAAATATTATTTGTGAGACTAAAGACAGAATAAATATATTTTAAATGTTATGATTAAGCAGATATCATTTTCCTTCAAAGTTTTAATTTTAAAAATAGACAACAGAGACCCCAATTTAGGAAAAATAGAGACTATTTTAGCAAGGTAAAGGAACATCTCTTCAATCTTTTGTGTTGCTAACTATAAAAATCGAACCTAAAAATGTCTAGATGGTTTACATTTGAGCAAATTTTCTAAATTAGCACTCAGAACTTAAACTTCAATTCTAGGAAAATAAATGGAAAAAGGATTTAAAATCACTGTCATAGGAATTACAGACATGTTATAATCGTACATTATGGCAGCAACAAAATATTACGAACAGCTGTTTATAATCATCTGGTTTATATGTACTGCTGCAGGGTGGCTGCACTCAACGAGTTTATGCAATGACTTTCTTGGATGTTTCTGAAGGATAATTGCACAGGAGGAGGATGTACAGAGAGTAGGCCCCTTGCACTATATGTGGTACATTCCACTTGTGCCTGATTATTAACTGGGATCTTTAACTGTTCTGAGCTTACACTGCAAAGTGGTTTTTTCCTCCCAGAGTCTGGAAAGAGCAATGAAAGAAAAGGCGGTCGATCTCGTTCTCACACTCGTTCAAAATCCAGGTCTAGCTCAAAATCCCGTTCTCGAAGGAAAAGGTCGCAGTCAAAACACAGGTGAGAATTTCTGCTGTCGTATTTTGAATGTTTTTTGTTTTTGTATTTACCATGGTTAAGATTTTCTTGAGTTTTTGTCCAAGTTTCAGAGTTTAGAAATTTCACTTGTGTTCACCAGAAAGTATGGTTACTATTAGATATTGCTTTAATTATAGCACTGTACTTAAGAATGAAGTTTCATCTAGTAAATACATACTTTCAACTAATTTTAGTTTTAGAAGTTGGTTTTTTATCTTAAGGTGTTCTGTTCTTGACTTTTCTAAGAATTAACTAGTATAAAGAATTGGCAGAAATTTTTCTTTCTTCACGTTGGGAAAAGGGAACATATGGTGCTGAAAGTACTGGTAAAGTTGCATTTTTTTTTTTTTGTTCCCCTCAAGGTCTGGGAAGTACTACCCCAGATCTAGATTTCAAGTAGTTGCCTTTCTCCAGTACTCTGCATCAAATGAAGTACTTTAAGTCTTTGTACTCTTGGTGATAAGAGCTGCCTCCACCCACTTTGGGACCTGAAACATAGGAGTAACTTGCAGTTTTAATGGCAACTATTGTATTGTGCTTAAACTTTGTTTCTATTCTGTTTATATTATTTTTGAGCATGGCTTTGTCATTTTAATGTTCTTTTAAAAATATGTTGAGTGTGGTGCAAAGGGGATCTCAAAATATAAACTTGATTGAAAGTAACCTAAGAATCAGGTCTAATATGATAAGTTTTATTGTCTTCTTTAAGATGAGGAGGGAGCTGTTACTGAAATGTGAAAATGGATACAGTGAATCCTAATTGTACGTTATATGTACATACATATTCATACTCTCTGAAGAGAAGAGATAGAGAAAAGTGTGTGTGCATGTTTGTTAGGAGTATTAGAGAAGGAGGATTTCAGGGGAGGGCAAAAAGGACCAGTATGTTCTTTGTTGAACTTCATTAGCAAGCTCAGTTTAGTCTTAATTTCCTGTGCTAATCAAAGAGATTGAGGCAATGAGATAGGAAAATATGATATTCTTTTTTAAAATTTATTTTTTATTGAAGTGTAGTTGAATTACAATGTTTTGTTAATTACTTCTCTACAGCTAAAGTGACGCAGTTATACATATATATACATTCTTTTTCATATGGTTTGTCACAGGATGTTGAATATAGTTTCCTGTGCTATATGGTAGGACCTTATTTATCCATTCTAGACATATCAGTTTGTATCTGCTAATCCCAAACTACCACTCCTGCCCTCTCCCACCCCCTTCCCCTTGGCAACCACCATACTGTTCTCTCTGTCCCTGATTTTATTTCCGTTTTTCGTAGATAGGTTTGTTTTTATCATGTTTTAGATTCCACATGTAAGTGTTATTGTATGGTATTTGTTTTTCTCTTTCTGACTTACCTCACTCAGTATGGTAATCTCTAATTGCAGATATTCTTAATTAGACTAGTAAACTATACTTTTAGCTGTACTGGTGTATACTTCCCTATTATTATTAGATTCCAAAACTCCTTTTGGAATATGGTTTTACTCTCCATCCAAGGCTGTACAGTAAGGCAAATTCATGTCTAATAGAAGCAAATTGTTTCATGTACGAGGAAGAAGGCAGTGTAGCAGAAACTCAGTGGTACTAGGTTATGGATATTTCTATAGGTCAAGAGTGGTGAAAGTAAAGGAGATCAAGAAAGTATAGGAGTGAGTGAAAGAGTAATAACTTTCTGAGGAAGAAAAAGACCAGTGACTTGACTCTTAATTTGCGTTAATAGAGCCATACTCCAAATCTAATATGTTAGTGGTATTCTGTAGCTGGAAAAAAGCAGAACTTAATGATTTAATATCATTATTTTCTTGATAACTTCTGTGAAGCTTTCTCTGTTGGGACATATAATTTATCTATTTTAAGGTTTTTACTTTTATCATTTTAAGTGTATTTGGATATTTTCCCCTTCCAAGGGTTAGTGGAGGGTTAGAAATTTGTTAATTATTTTTATTCATGGGAGTTTCATGGAGGTCTGTCTAATGATATAGAGTGAGAAATTAATTGTTCTTGGCTGGCACACATGCAGGCATACCTCATTTTGTTACTCGGTTTTATTATGCTTTCACAGATATTGTTGTTGTTGTTTTTTTTTTTTAACAAATTGAAAGTTTGTGGCAGTCCTGCATTGTCAGATGATGATCAGCATTTTTTAGCAATTAAATCTTGTTGGCCAAAAAGTTCATTCAGGTTTTTTTGTAAGATGTTAGGGAAGGACCTGAATGAACTTTCTGGCCAACCCATTTTAAATTGAGGTATGTACTTATTTTTTTTGTAACACAGTGCTGCTGCACACTTAATGCACTACACTGTAGAGTAAATATAACTTGTATATGCACTGAGAAGCCAAAAAGTTCCTTGGACTTGCTTTGTTGTGATGTTCCTTTTGTTGCTGTGGTCTGGAACCTGACCCACAATCTCTCTCGAGGTATGCCTGTATGTCTTTTTTATCAGCATATACTGTTCTTATACAAGAAGCCTTTAATAAAATCTTAAAGAAATGTAAAAGAGGGTGAATTTTGTTGAAAAAAGGGTTCCTCAACCAAAAACATTGGACTTAAGGAACTCTCTCCCCCTCTCCACTGTAGGAAATGTAGACATTTAGTGGTTCCCCTCCCCTTCTAGTGGGATTGGGCACCTTCAGCTCTTTCTCTGGCCCACTAGACCTAGCCAAGAGTGGAGGTTGCAGGATCCCCTTTCTCAAAGGCCCATCTTTTTCTACCTTGGAGAAGGCAGTGGCACCCCACTCCAGTACTCTTGCCTGGAAAATCCCATGGATGGAGGAGCCTGGTAAGCTGCAGTCCATGGGGTCGCTAGGAGTTGGACATGACTGGGAGACTTCACTTTCACTTTTCACTTTCATGCATTGGAGAAGGAAATGGCAAACCACTCCAGTATTCTTACCTGGAGAATCCCGGGGACGGGGGAGCCTGGTGGGCTGCTGTCTATGGGGTTGCACAGAGTCAGACACGACTGAGGCGACTTAGCAGCAGCAGCAGTGTTCTGTTACTTCTAGAACCTTCGCCTGATCTTTTCCCTATTCCCTCCCTTCTCTCTGTAGGAGGGAGTAAGGAGTTATTTGTTATTATATTGGCTAGAACTGGGAAGACGTGTTTCCACTCTGCCAAATTTTTATTGTTTTTCTTTTTTTTTCATAGGGACAGGGTTAGAAAAGGTGGGTAGTACTTTATTGTAAAGTTAAGTAACTTTAACAGACCAGCATAGGAACTGTAAGACATTTTATAGTATTTTAATGGGAAGCAACTGACTTACAAATGAGCTTTGATGCAACATAATGGTAAGTTGCCCTTTATTTACAGTTTAACCTGTAAGTGCAATTCTGTACATTTATGCTAAAATGAGAACTGCTAATGATGGCTTACATCTTTATCTTTGATTGGAGTAGTTTTACTCTTGACTTAAAGCTTTCAGCTTTCCTAATCAGAATACTTAAAGGCAACTAGTGGGTGATACAGACATGAAATCTTTATTGTCAAAATTAAAATATAATAATTACTCTTGAGCAGTGAGTTTCAAACTCTTGAGTACCCACAGTGTAAAGTGGGAAGCCAAGTGGTCATTGCTTTTGTGTGTTTTGTTTTTGTTTCTTTTTTTTTGTTTGTTTTTTTGGTGAGTGCTTTTTTATTATTAACTTTTATTTGTTAGGGCTATGGTTAATTTTTATTAAAAGAGTTTCTTAATTAAGACTGGAAAGCACTATTTGAGGAAAAAAAAATTATTATTTTTTTTTTTTAGCAAAATTGACAGGAATATTAAGTACATAGAGGCAAAGGCCCTTTAAAACATTACCCTATGTGGATGTCTGTAAATGGACTTAAAAATGTTGTAAGTTTTGCAGTTTTTCCCTAGTAGCTACTACTTGACCCTAGTGTCTCATAGGTTATTAGTGATAAAGATTTCAACAAACTAATAATTATTTTCTTAGATTAAAATGTGATATGAAGATAAATGAGATGGTTAGATAGCATCACTGACTCAACTGACATGAATTTGAGCAAACTTCAGGAGATAGTGAAGGACAGGGAAGCCTGGCATGCTTTCCTGTGTCATGAGGAGTTGGACATGATTTAGGGACTGAATAGCATAAAGATAAAAGTTTAATTTTAAAAGCCATGTAATAGATGAATGATCCAGTTGAAGAGTAACTGTTGGAAAACAAATTTTAACCAACTGAAAAACGTGATTTATGCACAAGATTTCATTATTAATTGAGGATTGTTTGGAGAATTTTTTGTTTTCATAGCATTCTATAAGCATTTAACTATATGTATTTCTTTTATAAACTTGTTTTAACTTAATTCATGAAAATATTACCATCAAGATGAGTTTTAATTATGTAAGGCATACTTACAGAAGTTCATTTTACCTTCTTGGAATAATTTTTCATTAATGTTAATTGTTGATGATGATGTAGATATTAGAGTAGGAGTTTTAACCATTTATTCTGCACCAGAAACTGTTGTCAGTTTTCCATACATCATCTGTTTTAATCCTCATGATGGTCATAAGAGGTGTAGGTATGACTTTTACTCCAGTTTTTAGATGAAGAAACTCAGGCTTAGAGAGGTTAAGTGATTAACCAGAGTTCTCTCAGCTGTTGTGTGGCAGAACTTGAGTGTCAGAGCCAGACTGTCTCCAGAGCAACTGAGTCTCATCGCTTGTTGTATGCATTCAGTTCTGTCAAATTTTAATGAATAGCTCCTAGGATACTTCAGTATGAAAAATGTCACTTCTGTGTGCTATTTAGTTGGGAGAAGAGCCTAGAGAATTTTAGAATTGGAAGAACAGTTATTTTTCCTCCAAGAATTCTAGTAATAATGGTTTCTTTTAATACTTCTGTATATGTGATTATAAAATCAGGGCCTTTGCAAATTGAGTATTTGATTATATGTAGCTTTCACTCATGAGTAAGACGTTTGGTCTCCTGTCACACTAGCACCATCATTAGTACTGTGCTTTCTCACACATTCTTCTTAATATGTGTATGACAAAGCACACGGCTGTTGATAGAAACCATTGAACCATACAACCACCATTCCCTGTCAAGATAAGTTATAACCACAAGCAGTCATATTGCATGCAAGTCAAGAGTTAAAGACAATTCATGATATGAAAATATAGACCGAGAGAAATCGTCTGCACTAATTGAAGCATGTAATACTTAGCAAAGGAAGGTCACACCCGAAACCATCAGCTTAAGTCGGACATAAGAAATAGCTTAAATTCTTTCTCTATTTCTGTCTTTGTGTTTCTGTCTTTCTGGACAATAAACTGGTAAAGTTTCCAGTAAATTATGTCAGATAAGTTATCTGAAGTGTTATGTAAAGAGAATTTAAAAATACTGATAAATACTGTCAAGTTTGGTTTTAAAATTCTCCCATTTGAAATTGAAATTCTGAGACTAAGTTTTGATACTCTAACAATTTATCTTTCTTTAGGAGTAGATCCCACAATAGATCACGTTCAAGACAAAAAGATAGACGTAGATCTAAGAGCCCTCATAAAAAACGCTCTAAATCAAGGGAGAGGCGAAAGTCAAGGAGTCGCTCACGTTCACGGTGAGTTTTTTGAATTTAAAGGTAGTTTTCTCATGACCTCATTTGTTAAAAATCTGTTGTAGTTTAAAATTTTAATGAAAGAAATTGAACTTTTTTCCAATCGTTTAAGTAATAACTTAATGTCGATTGTCATTGATTTGAATCTGATGGTTAGTATGACTCATGAGATTTCCAGACTGCTTAATTCAGCCTGGTAGTTGTTTCATTTAGCTTCATGTACATAGAAATTATGTAGACATATGTATATAATGTCTTATAGCTGTTATCCGTTGTTTTGATAATTGTTGAGGAAACAATTGAGGTCTTTTTTGGGGAGTAGAATTGTTTTAGTTGTAAATTTATTTATTTATTTTTATTTTTAAAGGGACAAAAGAAAAGATACCCGAGAAAAAATCAAGGAAAAGGAAAGAGTGAAAGAAAAAGATAGAGAAAAGGAAAGGGAAAAGGAAAGAGACAGGGAAAAGGAACGTGAAAAAGAAAAGGAACGGGGTAAAAACAAAGATAAAGACCGAGATAAAGAACGGGAAAAGGACCGAGATAAAGACAAGGACAAAGAGAAGGACAAAGAGAGAGAGCGGGACAAAGACCATGAAAAGGAACGAGACAAAGAGAAGGAGAAGGAACAAGACAAAGAAAAGGAACGAGAAAAGGAACGAGAAAAGGACAGATCCAAAGAGACAGATGAGAAAAGAAAGAAGGATAAAAAGCCCAGGACACCACCCAGAAGTTACAACGCGTCACGAAGATCTCGCAGTTCCAGCAGGTTTGATAATGCTTCAGCTTTTTACCAAGAGGCTCATTGATGACAGTTTTAAGTGAGAGGGAAAATATTGTTATACATGGAATCAGTAAAATAATGGTAGAACATTTCTTTAGCAGAGGGATTGCTACAGTATTGAATCAGTGAGGAGGAAGAGATAATGTTGGGCACAGTTATTTGAAAAGTTAGCTGTCCTTTGTAATCTGCTCATTTAACTTGGCAGTGTTAACAGTGACTGCTGTTGCTGTTGCTGCTTATTTTCTTGGAGGGTGGATGGTAGGGGCAAGCTTTTTATTTTTGACTTGGTTTTATGTGGAAAAGTTGACTGCTTATTAGGCTTCTGTATTTCTTTGGAATGAGTAGTAAATTTAATATGTAAAATTATTTTTAAGGTTGCAGTATTAGTCCTTTTTGTCAATCTAAGTTCATTTTTACTGTGCTATTTTGTTGAATGTGTGATGTGTAAATTTTGGTTTTCATTTATTTGTTAAGTATTCCCTTTTTTCTTAGAACTCTGTTAATCGGTGCACTGCCATCAGGGCTTCCCAGGTGGCACTAATGGTGAAGAACCTGCCTGCCAGTGCAGACGATATACGAGACACGGCTTTGATCCTTGGGTTGGGAACATCCCCTGGAGGAGAGCATGGCAGCCTACTCCAGCATGCTTGCCTGGATATCCCATGGACAGAGGAGCTTGGCGGGCTACAGTCCAGAGAGTTGCAAAGAGTTAGATGTGACTGAAGCAACCTCACGCACACGCACACACGCACACTGCCACCAGGTGGCAGCAGGTTGCCATAGTAACAGCAGCAAACAAGGCCCTTCCTTAATTCAGGATTATCTCAACCTGTATCCATTGCTTCAGATGATATTGTGACTATAAACAAATGGAAGTTCCTAAGTTGTGTTAAAAACTGTATCTTAAAAATATATTTTAGCAAGTTTTAAAGATACTTTTGAAAGGTTTTTCATAGAGAATAATTTGAGACTGGCACGTGCATTTCCTAATGTTTTTGCTTTCTGTTTTAATAGCTTATTCTTAATGCTAGTCTTTGGTTACTTACTTGAAGATAATTTCTAGCATTTATTGAGTGCTTTACCATATGCCAGATTTTGTGTTTCAGCGGAGTTTTTCATGACTAATCTTATTTAATCCTCACAGTAAGCCTGTGAGAAGACTGTTATCATGGTTTTAAAACATGAAGAAACCAAAGCTCAGAGGAAATATTCCATCTACTCTGCACTTTAGTTAGAAGTGTAGTAGTACAGTAGCTCTTTCTCTTTTTAGTGATTGGTTAAATGAAGACTCTTTAAGTTGAAAGCAGCAGTATATGTTAAAATGGAACTTCAAATCAGTAGATCTTTGCTATATTTCAGCACATTGAAACAAAACCTGAATAATTTCACTCATTTGCTGTGGGTATCAGTTAAGCCGTACGGTGTCTTTACTGCAGTCATTTTATTGGTTGTGTTTCACACATTCTTGATGTTTATGTTTAGACATTGCCTTTCACAACACCAAGTAGTGTCCTGATTCTTTTCAAATTCATTTGAATTTACTTTTTCTGATGACTTCAAAATATTTAATTTTTTCATGGACTATTTTAAGTTGCTTGATATTTAAGAAAGTGTGGATAGTCATATTCAGTCCTTAGATAACCTCTGGGGCCTGGAGAATAAATGCTGACTAATGTTGGTTCAGTTGTTTGAAATGATTCATGCTTTCAGAAGAGCTTAAGGAAGAGTTAAAATTTCTTTTAGCATTTTTCTTCCTTACACGTGCTCTGATTTGTTTAGTGAATAGGAAACCTGTTAACTGCTCAGAAAAATAGTCCACTTAATGTTTTTATTTCCAACATTGTCTTCTGACCTACGTTTTTTAAAGAAAAAATTTTGATATTTAAGAACTTTAAATGCTTGAAATTACAGTCAATAAGGATGAGACCAACAAAGGGAAAGAGGAAAAATTGATTGAGCACCTGTTACAGATGTTACCCTAATCCTCCTAACAGCGCAGTGAGACCTGAGTTATTGTCTCCATTTATCCACTGGGAAAACTAAGACTCAGATTAAGTAATATGACCTTAGTCATGCAGCTGGTTAAGTGTGAAACTAAAATTTAAACGTCACCCTGTTTAACTCCAATTCTTATTACTAGTGCTGATAGCTTCTTTCTCACCAACTGATATTCTGGATTGTTGTCTGTCAAGCCTGGCTCTCAATACCACTGACTGGTAGTTATTAGATGTCCACCCAGACACAGTGTTCCTGAAATACAAGTAAAGAGTTACACTGATGAAGATGGAGCCATTTTGTATAAAATGGGATACACTGGCATTCTTACGCTATGAAAAAAGTTACTTCTAGTCGGAGAAGGTAATGGCATACCACTCCAGTACTCTTGCCTGGAAAATCCCATGGACGGAGGAGCCTGGTAGGCTGCAGTCCATGGGGTTGCACAGAATTGGACACGACTGAGTGACTTCACTTTCACTTTTCACTGTCATGCGTTGGAGAAGGAAATGGCAACCCACTCCAGTGTTCTTGCCTGGAGAATCCCAGGGACCAGGGGAGCCTGGTTGGCTGCTGTCTATGGGGTCGCACAGAGTCGGACACGACTGAAGTGACTTAGCAGCAGCAGCAACAGCAGCAGTGTGTGAGGTGGGGAGAGGGGTACTGCTACAGAATGGTATTGATTGAATGGAATAATGTCATCTAATTTCCACAGTAGCAAGTATAATTTTGAGGTGACTTGGAGATAAAATTAGGTAATGGAGGCAAGAACCTTAGGTAGAGCAGAAATTTATTTGTGTTCTCAAAGTTCTTGAACTCTTTCAGTCTTCACATCTACTGTGTATACCACATACAAGCATTGTCTAGTTTTTTATTTTATAGATGAAAAAAGTACACAGAATATTTTGTTAGCCTAGAATCAGCTTACTGACATATAAGGAGAACTTGAAGTCTAGAGGATTTGGTTGTTTCAGTTCTGTGGCCACTTATTATCAAAGCTTCTTGTGAGATAGATCATTGGCTACATTAGTCATTTAAGAAATAAATCGTCATACCTCATCACCCGAATAGACATCTTGCAGTTCATTGTTTCTAAGCTGACCACTCTTACGAATGAAGTAGTTTGTTAGATAGGATCACTGACCCAGTGGACATAAATTTGAGCAAACTCCAGGAGATCCCGAAGGACAGGGAAGTCTGGTGTGCTACAGTCCATGGCGTTGCAAAGTGTTAGACATGACTTAGTGACCGAACACACACATAAAATTATTATTAAAAGTATGTGTCATTCAGTAATATGTTAAGCAAAATAGTTTTTAATAAAAAAGTTTTTAATAATTTTAATCTATTTAATAATTATTTTTTACTTCATCATATTTAAATCCCAGTTTTTAAGTAATTTCCTTATACCTAAGTAACTTGTGTGCTTCATTTTAAATGACTAGAACAACAATAATGAAGTGATAGGTGGATGAGGGGGTAAAAGCAGTTTTTATCTGTGAAATGAACTAATGTAAATACTCCTTAAAGAGGCATTCTGCATTGGGTTTAGAGAGTCTGTATGTTGCAAGCCTGTTTATCTTTCACTTCTTGAAAAGGGCCTATTAACTTGTAAAAAAAACACAGTCCACAGTGGGGCAGCAGGGAGCTAGATGCATGACAGAGGATCTGGAAAGCAGCATGCTTTAGGTGTTGAGGAAGAAAGTATGTTTAACATAAGAGAGAATATGAAACATCCATTAATATCTTTCCTGCTCTAGAAATTGCGTCCAAATCACATGTAAAGGAGATCATCTTTTCTAATATGAAATCTCAAGAGATGTTTTCACTTGTCTGTTGAATTTATGGTTCATCATTTGACTTGTACTAAAATTAGATAATAGGATATTTTCATGAAAGACATTAGTTTAAACTGACCTTTAAAGAATACTCTTCGCTTGAGAGCATTCCAGACCCTTTTGCTTTTGTGTATTTGAATTAATCTTACTGGAATTACTGGTTTTTAAAATGACATTTTTGACTTTCAGGGAAAGGCGTAGGAGGAGGAGCAGGAGTTCTTCCAGGTCACCAAGAACATCAAAAACCCTAAAAAGGAAATCTTCTAGGTCTCCATCCCCCAGGAGGTAGGTTGAAAGCATGTTCTAGAATTGAGGAGGAAGCAGGGGGAAGGTTTTCTCTCTTCAGTCTGTTATTTTTATAACTTTATATTTTGAATGAATAACATGTAATATATTAGTTTGGTTTAGAAATCTGGAGAATACAAAAAGTTATGAATAGATCTTAACTTCCATGATGTGTCCATCTATCCTGTCCGCACAAGTAACGACTTTATTAGTGTTTTTGGTATATCCTTCCAGTTTTGTATATAGGAGCAGATGAGAATATATAATGTTTTTTTTTTCATCTTCCTCAAAAGGTAGTGCAAAATGTACACTGTTGTACAGTTTCTTTTGTCACTTAACTACCAGAAGAACTTTCTGTACTCATCAGAGTGCTGCTCATCCCTTTTTACAACTGCATAGTCTTCTGTTGTCTGTTATGAAACCAGCCCACAGTAACTGAATAGGTTCTCTTAATTCACTCAGCAGCTGCAGCAGCACGCAATTTAATCTTTGTCGAGGTAGATGGCAAGTGCCCCTGGCACGTGCTAATTCGTGGATGACACCAGTATGTGGAGACAGTTTCTGTAAATGGTATTGGTGGGCCAGGGGGTGAGTGTTTCTGTAGTTTTGAGAGATACTTCCTTCTGTATTGTCCTTCATAAAGGTTGGTGGCAGCTTGCAATTTGAGATGCTTGTTTCCCTGTAGCTCCTGCAGATTGTTTCCAAAGTTGTGGATTTTGGTCCATCTGATAGATAAGAAATGGTACCAGTATAAAGTAATTTTCACTGCATTTTTCTTAAAGAGTGAAGGTGACCATCTCTTCATATATTTGAAGGCCATTTGTATTTCCTTTTCTACGAATTGTATACATTGCCCATTTTTTATGGGGTCTGTTTTTATTTTTTCTATTTTCAGGAATTCTTTCTATATTGCAGAGATGATTCTTCAGTGACTTGGTTTCAATTATTCCTAGTTTGTCATTTCTTGGAAATTGTTTATGAGACTTAATTTTATAGAGATTTTTGATTTATATAGTTTAATTCCTCAAGTTCTTTTCTTTTGTGACTTTTCCATTTTGAGTCTTACAGGTAGAAAAGTCTTTCCTATTCCAAGATTATAGTAAAATTCCTTCATTGCTTCTTTTTTGTGCTTTTATGCTTTTAATTTTTGCATTACATCTTTGATCCATTAGTTTTTCCTTGTTTGCAATATTGCACATGGATATGATTTTATATTTCCAAATGCTTCTTTGTTTTCCAATATCATTAAAAACCCAATTTTCTTAACACTTATCCCATGTTTCCTTTGTCATATACTAAATTTTCTGTTGTGTTGGAGTCTGTTTCTGGGCCTTATGTGGTATTGGATTGGCTTGACTGATGACTGTGTACCAGTAGTGCCCCATGCTTTTAATTATACGGATTGTATAGTATTTCTAAATATTTAGTAAGGTCTTTATTTCCCCAGGTGGTACAGTTGGTAAAGAATCCACCTGCCAGTGCAGGAGACATAAGAGATGCGGGTTCCATCCCTGGGTTGGGAAAATCCCTTTGAGTAGGAAATGGCAACCCACTCCAGTATTCTTGCCTGGAGAATCCCATGGATGGAGGAACCTGGCAGGCTACAGTCTGTGGGGTCACAAAGAGTTGGACATGACTGAGCGCACCCACATGCTGACACCCACACATTATAGTATGATTAAATTTATTAATGGGGAAATTGATGAATATATTTATTAATAAAACTTTATGAAGGTGAGTCTTTCTATCCAGGAACATGGCCTACTTATTCAGGCCATCCTTAGTGTTTTTCATGAATGTTACAGTGTTTATTTCAAACAGATTTTATGCATTTTCAAGGTCTAATTTTAGATATATGTTGCTTTTTTGTTCTTGTGAATAAAGTCTTTCATTATGTCATTGGAGATTAGGTTTATACATAGGAAGGTTAGTGATTTTTGTATATATATTTTTTCATTCCACTATCTTCCTAATAGGTCATAGTTTTTCAGTTGGTTTTCCAGGTAGAGAAAAGAGAAATTTATAAAAGGTTTTGCCCAGGGTAGAAGGAACGTGCTTCCCCGCAGAGATCTTTTGTTTATTTGTGGGTTATTATTTTTAGATGAGAATAAAAGGAAGGTGTAGGATATTGAGGAGGTGGGACAGATTTTTAAAAAATACTTTGCTCACAAAAGTAAAAACTTCTATCAACTGTAAAAGTCAAATTAGACAAAAAGATATATTTAGAACATTTCACTTTCTTCCAGATTCCTTCTACTTTAACATCCACTTTCTATAAGTGATAAATTGTTTTATCCTTCGTTGTGTTTCTTTTTTGCAAAATGAAGCAGATACATGTATTTAAATTTTCCGTTTCTTCCAAAAGACAGCATTCACAATATATACTGTGTGTGTGTGTCTTTATATGGTCAGGTACTTTACCCAACCCCAGTTCCATTTTGACTTAAAATTTCTTAAATTGAGAAGTAATTTGCATCACATAAAATTCACCCTTTTAAATGTGCATTTAAGTGATGTTTAGTAATTTTTGTTGCATTTTTCTCAAAGAGTTCACAATTTTGTTTAGCCATCACTGCTAGTTCCACAACATTTTTTTCACGTTAGAAGAAAGCCTGTACTGATTAGCAGTTATTCTCCATGGCTCCAGACAGCCACTAACCTACTTCTTGTCTCTGGATTGCCTATTATGGCCATTTCATCTAGACTCCCAGTATGTGTGGTTTTGTATCTGACTTCTTTGACTGAATGTAACGTTTTCAAGGTTCATACATATTATAGCATGATTCAGTACTTCATTCCTTTTTAATGGATGAGTAATATTCCAATGAATGGATAAAACCAGGTTTTGTTATTTAACCATTCATTAGTTGATGGACATTTAGTATTATTGCTGGGTTTTTGCTATTGTAAATAATGCTGCTGTGAGCATTTGTGTACAGGGATTTATTCATGGCTTCACTGGGTCTGCTTTGCTCTGCTTGGGCTTCCTCTAGTTGGAGAGAGTGGGAGTTGCTCTCTAGTTGTGGTGCATGGGCTTCTCATTGTGGTGGCTTCTCTTCTTGGGGGCACAGGCTCTAGGTATGCAGGCTTCAGTAATTGCAGCATGCAGTCTCAGCAGTTGTGGCACATGGGCTTAGTTGCTTCACAGCGTGTAGAATCTTCCTGGATGAGGGATCAAATCCATGTCCCCTGCATTGGCAGGCAAATTCTTACCCACTGTACCACCAAGAAAAGTTCTGCTTACTGTAGTTTTGTAATAAGTTTTAATATCAGGAACTGTCTTCCGATTTTGTTGTTAAAGATGGTTTTGGCTATTTGATGTCCCTGGAGATTCTATATGATTTTTAGGATGGCCTTTTTGTATTTCTGCTAACAGTGCCAATGCCATTTAGATGGGGGTTGCATTGAATTTGTAGATCACGTTGAATACTATTGTTACCTTAACTCTATTTAAGTCTTCTGGTTCAAGAACATGGGGTGTGTTTCCATTTTATTTATGAATTTATTTCTTTTGGCAAATTTTTTGCCCTTTTGGTTAAATATATTGCTAAGGAATCTCATTCTTTTTGCAGTTGCTTCCTTGACTTTTAAGAGTTTTATGTAAAGATAAACATGTATACATAAGTATGTTGTAAATATATTTTTCTTGGTTTGTCATTTTTCTTTTGAATATGCTAGCAGTGTTTTTTTGCTTTGCTTTGCAAAAGTTTATGTAGACATTTTATTGTACTTGGAATTTTAGTTATGGTTAAAAAATCTTTCGTTTCATTCAAGTTAGAGAGAAATTCACTTATGTTTTCTTGTAGTACTTGTATTATTTCTTTAAAAAAATTTAGGTCTTTAATCCATTTGGATTTATTTATGTGAATGAGATACGGACCCACTTTTATCATTTTCTGAATAATAATCCAATTGTACCCAGGGCTTTTATTTATAAATGACCATCTTTTCCCCTATGATTTGAGATGGTTTATTGAATTTTCATATGTACTTGGGTCTGTTTCTTAAGTGTTTTTGTTTGTTTGCCTGGTTTTTGTGTTTATTTTTAAGCTACTCATAATTAAGACAAAGAATTCTATATTACGGTTAATTATTTTGAGTTGAAGATGTCTTGTTATGCTTCTGATATGAAGCGCATCATTTTTTCCCCTCTAATTTTAGGGATATGTTGTTTTTGCAAATGGAACGCGTTCAGTCCATCTTCTGCTTAGCGTTTGCTCTTGAATTAGTGGGTGGGACTTTGTGAATGAGAGGAGGGAGGGCGCATGGTGTCATTGGTTATTTGAAGTTCCAGGTTTTTGTAAGTCATGCAGTCTTGCCTGAGAAGTCATTCAGCCTTATCTGATTCTTTTATCTTTTTTTTTCTAAATTATTTTCTGGTTATTCATCTTTTGCTTTGAAAAAAATGGGTAAAAGTATTATGTATTTGATTTTGTTTTATCCTAATGACAGTAGATAAATAAACCTTGAATGTTTTAAAACTAAGAAATTGGTAATACAGAATTGTGCCTCTGCAGAAATGACTGTATGTCTTTAAAAAGTTAACGGTGTGGGCTTGAATTGGTGGGTTATAGGACTCATTTACGTTACTTGGTCTACCAGGTTACTGATATGCTTGTTTGCAATGCATTAGTATTAGGTAAGAATATTTAATTAACAATATACTGGGTGTTTACTTTTAAGATGTTAACTGACATTATTAATACTCTTATAGCAGAAATAAGAAGGATAAAAAGAGAGAAAAAGAAAAGGACCACATCAGTGAAAGAAGAGAGAGAGAACGTTCAGCTTCTACAAGAAAGAACTCTAATGATAGAGAAGGGAAGGACAAGGTGGAGAAGAACAATAGTTCACTTAAAGTAAGCAGGTCTTTCCATGTTTAGGGTTTAAATAATAAATATGAGATTGTTCTTTATTTCATAGAGGTAGTAACTTTAGACAAAGCTCCTTGAGGGCAACAGTGTTTTTTGGTACTACTTATTTAATATTTGTTGTATCAGTAGTTTTTTCACCTAGTTTTTGAAGATAAGAATTAATTAATGTTAACTAATGTAGACAGTTGCATTCCTTATTCACAGAATGGTATACAATAAAAATTTTAACAATGTACAGGAATATTTCTACTTGTTGCCATTTTCCTCCCTGCATTTGTTTTAGCAAATTTGACAGATGATGATATTGGTTTTGTGATAATATACCAATTGTTAGGTTTGTTGAATTAGAATAATTAATGGAAACCAAATTCTATCAAGTAAGGATTTTTTTGGGGGGGATAAATATTGTAAATACTTGGGAGTTAGGTTATTTTCCTTATACTGGTAAGTGATATTTGTGTTTTATGAGGTCTGAAGCTTTCATCTTACAGTTTTATTTATTCCCATACTGCTAGAAGTTTATCATCATTGTCAGTAACATTGATAATATCTCCTGAGCACTTGATACATTCCAGACACTGTTCCACATGTTCTCTTTAATTCTTGGTTGAGGACTGAATTTGGACTGTTCTCGAACAGTCTTTGGTAGGAAGAACAGTGACTTCCTTTTCTACATTCCCTTGTTTTTGCTTATTTGGTATCCAGATTATAAGTCTATCCTGGCCTCTATGGGAACTGTTTTACTTTGAGCAGATCTCTTCCACTTTTTCAAGTCAGGCAGCAACATTTGTTGAATTCTTCTGTAGAATTTCTCTGTACCTATTTTATTCCAACGAGTCTCCATGGATTGTTCCATCTTAGAAGTACAAAGGACATATCGATACATGTTTGCATATACTATTTATTTGAAAAGGTAAATGGGAGAAAATACCCAGTTTGACTAATTCACAAAAGGTAAAGTTACATATTTTAGCCAGAACTAGATGTAATAGCTGGCAGCTCTTGAGAAAAATATTAAATATATCCCTAAATACTCATTGTAGGAGAAGGAGCACAATAAAGAACCAGATTCAAGCGTGGGCAAAGAAGTAGATGGCAAGGATGCCCCAAGGACTGAGGAAAACAGAGTGCAGCAGAATGGGAATTGTCAGCCCAACGAAGAGAGCCTCTCTGCCAAAGCAGAAGCAGTATAGGCCCGGCAGATGCACCTCTAAACACACGCTGGAATAGAATCCAAAGCTTTTAATTCTCTCAACAAGATGTTAAACAGTGAAGAAATCCAGTAGAGCATAAAGATGCGCGCTAACGGCGTTTCTAGTTGTTAGGTGACTTTGTGGCCATCTTGATACTGAGTAAGAAAACAAAGCATGGACATCAGGAAAATAACAGGTGTGACCCAAACTCTTCATCCGCTAAATCTGTGCATTGCCATGGCGGCCGACACCGTTGTCACGTGGTTTGTTAGTGTTTGCCAAGAACCATTACAAATAAATGGGACATTAAAGATCTAAATTTGTTATACCATCCATAAAGAATGGAGATAAGCTTTGAAGGCTCTTTTAAGAAATGCTAGAAACTGATTTTGTATTATTTTACCTTTTTTTTAAGTTCAATATATACAGATTGATAATGTGCTTGAAATTGGTGCAAATATGTACACACCCTTGTAAGTGCAGAGTTTGTAAGAAGTTTTAACATTTACTTCACAGGATTTATAGTGATTGTGTTAAATTCTCACTGTTGTGTTTTCTTTTGCTCACAGTTTAGGACAGTGGTTTTTCTTTAAAATAGTTTTACAGATTAAAGTTGCTTAAATAAGTGGATTACAAACCAACTGACAATGCATGCTACTGTTCTCTTTCAAAAGGAAGAACAACTGTCTGGAATACTAATGACATATTAGTATTCAGTGTTTAGAATCATTGGGTCTCCCCACATAGTAAGCATTTCTTTTTGAACTTTCTTGACATTTCTGAGCTTATTATGAACAATATTGCAGTGTGTGTTGTCAGCTGTAGGTGGTAAAGGTGCCATTTATAAAAAGAAAGCTGGGTTTTCAAAATGGGCTACGGGAGCACAAGCTGAAGCTTTAGTGCCTTCTACAACGTGGTATACTGTTTTCTAGAATTTTATATGAGCTTGTCATTCTCAATTCATATGGAATTTAGATGGGTATTTCATTCCCTCCCATAGGAAAGTGTGAAAGTGATATGTCAGAAGAGCTCCTTACTTACCTAATATGAGAGGGAAGTCTGTGTTTAAGAATGACTTCAGCGCTTAAAACAACAGTGCAGTTGTGGGACCATCAGTTTTATACTGTGATAACTGAAAATGAAGCAGCGTGTTCTTACTTTACTTAAAGCAAGACCCTTTAGTTGTCTACATTGGATGGCCTTAATTATTACCTCTCAATCATCTTCTCGTAAATGATGTGCTGAAATTGTGCTTAAAGGAGAGTACATGAGGTTATTTGTTTTATGTGTAAAGTATGTTTACTTGAGCTTAAAATATAGGTCATCCTACATTGTTAGGCACACTTTTTGCAGAAAGTATGCAAGTAGTAAAATGACAACATTACTAATGCTTTCCCCCAAACCACAGCTTATAGTTTCAGAACTCTTTTCATTGTTATGTTTCCAAAAGTTATACCTTTTAATTAGCATGTTATTAAAAAAAATCAAGTATAATTATTTCAATGCAATCTAATACAATCAAATTACTCAGTTGCCTTACCTCATGGGAAGAGTTACTTATGAATTTAAAGAGCTGAGTAACACATCAGTTACTTGGTTTCAACTTGAGTTTTCTTTTTAATGTTAATACTATTGAAACTTAAGTATTTTGTGGAGAATGGAAGGAATTGCCCTTATTGCAAGTAATGAAGCCCGGTTTGATTATGAAGCTGCTTAACTACTCTTCATGTGTTCACAATTACTGTGTTTTTTTTCCTCTTTGTCACTATGTACATTAAAATTTTTGAAAATGCTTTACTATGTAAAGTATAGATGGTCATTTTAATCATTCAACCACATACGGTTGGCTGGTAAACAGCATATTTTGATACAGGAATGCTTGGGTGCATATGGAAAGATTGTGAAGGAGTGTGTGTCTTGCATTAAAGCTTCTTATTTATGATATGTAAGTAGAATAGAACAAATGTTGTTTGAATCTTTGTTATTTTTAGTACCATTTCTCTAATAAAGCTAAGTATTTTAGAGGAAAATATTTGTTCATGCATTTCAAAACAGCATCTTAGGTTTACTCTGTTCTTGTTTCAGTTGGCATAGCTATGGAGATTGTTTTGGTATGGAGAATGCATGTTTGTGTGGTGTCTATAAAGCAACCAGTTAAAGTTTGAGTATTTTCTTGTGCTCTGTCCTCTATTAAATGTTTGGTAAGTTGGTAATTAACATATGTAATTTGGTTTCTGATGCCAGTTATTTTTCTTGCTGATGATATTTATTCAGTTTTAAGACAACCATACCAATCTTAAAAGACACTGATTTATAAAAATTGGGCATGAGTAGGAATACCAGACAGAGAAGGCAATGGCACCCCACTCCAGTACTCTTGCCTGGAATATCCCATGGACAGAGGAGCCTGGTAGGCTACAGTCTAGGGGGTCGCTAAGAGTCGGACATGACTGAGCGACTTCACTTTGACTTTTCACTTTCATGCATTGGAGAAGGAAATGGCAACCCACTCCAGTGTTCTTGCCTGTAGAACCCCAGGGACGGGGGAGCCTCATGGGCTGCCGTCTATGGGTTCGCACATAGTCGGACACAACTGAAGTGACTTAGCAGCAGCAGCAGCAGGAATACAGAGGCCCAGAGAACGTGAAGTCATTTTCTTAAACAGGCTTAGGGAAGCAAAACTTTCTAGGGTCTAGAGGTAAGGGAGGGAGGGTCGGGGTGGGAGAGGGGTGGAGAGAGAGAGTGTGTGTTTGTGTGTGTGAAAAAGATTTTCTCTTTGATCACTTATAAGGGCTGATATGCTTTCATTTGTTCATTATTTTCTTTTAAGGTATTTCATTACTTTTTAAAAACTGTCTTTTTCATCCCAGGTAGATGTTGTCAGGAAAACTTGAGGTAAGGCCAAGAAGAGAGCCATTTTATACTTCATACTATCTGTAAATTATCTTTTTCAGCTTGATTATATAGTGACTATATTCTGTTCCTTAAATTGTAGTTGCTGTTCATTCTAGACAAATTCTGTTGGTCCTTCTGTTTTTGCTCTTCAGCAGTGTACACTTAACTGTTAATAAAAGATGTTCCTTTATAAGCTAGCCAGTTTCATGTGAGGAAGCAAGTATAAACTCTTAACTTCTGCAGCTGTCTCGTTATTTTCTATTTAGTCTAATTAACACACAGTTAAAAATACACTAGTCAGCTTGTGCTTTTCTGTTTAGAATTATTTTCCAAGGTATTCAGTATTTGCTATGTTGATCTTGAGAAGTATCGGAGACTTAAATTTTGATGTGCGATTTAAAAGTAAACACTGGCATTTAGAATCAGTTTTTTTTTTTTTTTGGGTCAAGAAAATAAGTTCTTTTGTGATATTAGTCACCCTCAGTATTCTCATTCATTCTTATATGTTATATGGGTTGCTGTGTTTAAAACTTGACTCTGGAGGCAAATTTGGTCCCAACTGAAGATATCATTCAAATTTAAGGAGTATAATACATAATAATGGCCTTTTAAAAGTTTAAAAATTTGGAATAATTGTTGTTCAGTCACTAAGTCGAGTCTGACTGTTTGCAGCCCTATGGACTGCAGCATGCCAGGCTCCTTTGTCCTTCACTGTCTCCCAAAGTTTGCTCAGATTCATGTGCATTAAGTCAGTTATGCTGTCTAACCAGCTCATTCTCTGCCACCTCCTTCTCTTTTTGCCTTCAGTCGTTCTCAGCATCAGGGTCTTTTAGTATGATTTGATTTAAATCCTACTTTAGTAGTTGAATTAGCAGTTAAAATGAATTCTTTTTGAGCGTTGTATTGAATAACATTTCAATGAGATATTTCTTATGTTTTTATTGAAAGAAGTATCTGGTTTTAATTGGGTCACTTATGAAGTAGAGCCATTTCCACAAAGTAATTACGTTCCTTCGGTGTTTTAAAGATTTTAAAAGAATTTTTACTATGTATATACTTAATATTTTCTCATGTTTATTCAGTAATAGTCATTTAAAATTAAATTGTTGATTTTTAAGTTTCAGAGGTTAGTGCTCTCAGAAGGGCTAAGTGATATTTCTGGAAGCAGGAGTCAAGTATAAATGTAATAAAATAATCTTTTAAAAATAAAATTCACTTCCCTACTTAATCTTGGGTTTGTGGGTGAATTTGTTTTTCTTAAATACACTTTTATTGGTGATTCTGCCAAAGATTGGTACATAATTTTTAAAATAAAAGCTAAATTTTATTACTAGGTGGGATTTAGAAACTAATAACTAGATTTCTTTCTATTTCTTTTTAAGGTACTTTTATAGTTTCTAGCAATCAATTTATTAAATTGTTAGTTTATATGTAATGCAACATTTCTTAACATACTGTTCTTAGATTTTTAGTCTGTCTGATTTTTAAATTTACTTTGTAACATTTTAATTTTGAGACTTGCCAAACTTTTACAAAACTTCACAAATTTTACCAGTAAGATTTCCTTTCTGAGGATTGAAATAGAATGATAGTTGCCTTCATTCTTGATTAACTTCTATTTGCTAGGTAGACAATTTCTTAACTGTATCTGTAAGTTCAAATTCATGAAATTCATGCTGAAAGAATTAGAGTTGAACAGATTGTTCTACCATTTAAGGTTACTGGTAGGCAAAAAAGTGTTGGGAGACAGTACAGAATTCTGTTAATTTCCACAGGAGGTTATATTTGGGTGTACTGTGTAGTTATATAGGTAGTTCAGTTTAATAGTTAAATATTACTTTTCTCCATCTTAACTCGGTTTAATACAGTAGTGCTATTCTTTACATAATGCTATATGGATTATCAAGGGAAGGGTTTAAAATGTAAAAAAGAGGTACTGCATAGATGGTGTATATTTATGTGAGTAGGACTACTTCCAAATGGTACTAGTGAAGATTTATCAGAAGCTGCTGCTGTTGTGTTGCTCTATTTTTAATAAAATGAAAATCTTAAAGTCTCCACTGTTGAGTAGTAATTTCATCTAAGACATTTAATTACATATTTACAGTGTACTTTTATAACTGAAAGGTTGTTAATAGCCTTTTTGATCATTGGGTATGCTTCATGTTATGTGGCGATCTCAAGTTAAAGCTTTGCATCTCTTAACGTTTTGCAGTGTTCCAGTAAGTGACAGCGGCTCTTTGAATCTCCCTTTTATTTTCAGAATCAACTTTCATTTTTTTATTGGAGGATAATTGCTTTACAGTGTTGAGTTGGTTTCTGCTGTATAATAATGGTAATCAGTCATGTCCCCTCCCTCATTAGCCTCCCTGCCCTCTCCCATCCCACCCCCTAGGTCGTCAGTGAGTGCAAGGGTGGGCTCCCTACTTTATAAAGCAGCTTCCCACTAGTTACCTGTTTCACACTTAATGGTATATATATGTCAATGCTACTTTCTCAATTCATCCTACCCTCTCCTTCCTCTGTTGTGTCCAAAAGTATGCTTTCTATGTCTTCATCTCCATTTCTTCCCTGTAAATAGGTTAATTATAGTACTATTTTTCTAGAGTCCATATATGTGCCTTAATATACGTGTTTGTTTTTCTGATTTGTTGTTGTTTAGTTGCCAAGTCACGTCCGACTTTGTGACCCCATAAACTGCAGCACGCCGGACTTCCCTGTCCCTCACCATCTCTAGGAGTTTGCTCAAGTTCCTGTCCATTACATCAGTGATAACATCCAACCATCTCATCCTCTGTCTCCCTCTTCTTCTGCTTTCAATCTTTCCCAGCATCAGGGTCTTTTCCAGTGAGTCGGCTCTTTGTGTCAGGTGGCCAGAGTATTGGAGCTTCAGGTTCAGCATCAGTCTTTCCAATGAGTATTCAAGATTGATTTCCTTTAAGATTGACTAGTTTCATCTCCTTGCTGTCCAAAGAAGTCTCAGGAGTCTTCTCCAGCACCACAGTTCAAAAGCATCAGTTAATTCTTTGGTGCTCTTTATGGTCCAGGTGTCAAAACAGTATGTGACAACTGGAAAGACCGTAGCCTTGACTGTACGGACCTTTGTCAGCAAAGTGATGTCTTTGCCTTTTAACACACTGTCTGGGATTGTCATAAGAAGCAGCCGTCTTCTAGTTGCATGGCTGCAGTCACCATTTGCAGTGATTTTAAAACCCAGGAAGAGGAAATCTGTCACTGCTTTCACACTTCTAGTTCCCATGAAGTGATGGGACCAGAGGCCATGATGTTAGTTTTTTTAATATTTAGTTTTCAGCCGGCTCTTTCCTTCTTCACTCTCATCAAGAGGTTCTTTAGTTCCTCTTTGCTTTCTGCCATTAAAGTGGTATCAGCCGCATATCTGAGGTGGTAGATATTTCTCCCAGAAATCTTGATTCCAGGTTGTAACTCATCCAGTCCATTTCGCTTGATGTGCTCTGCATCTAAGTTAAATAAACAGAGTGACAATAAACAGCCTTGTTGAACTCCTTTCTCAATCCTGAACCAGTCAGTTGTTTTCTCTTCTAACTGTTGCTTCTTGACCAGCATACAGGTTTTTCAGGAGCTCGGCAAGATGACCTGGTATTCCCATCTCTTTAAGAGTTTTTCACAGTTTGTTATGATCTACACAGTCAAAGGCTTTTAGCATAGTCAGTGAAGCAGAGGTGGATGTTTTTCTGGAATTCCTTTCTTTTCTCTATGATCTAGTGAATGTTTGCAATTTGATCTCTGGTTTCTCTGCCTTTTCTAAACCCAGCTTGGACATCTGGAAGTTCTCAGTTCACATAATCCTGAAGCCTAGCCTGTAGAATTTTGAGTATAACCTTACTGGTATGGGAAATGAGTACAATTGTCTGGTGGTTTGAACGTTCTTTAGTATTGGCCTTCTTGGGAATTGGGATGAGGATAGACCTTTTCCAGTTCTGTGGCCACTGCTGGGTTTTCTAAATTTGCTGACATACTGAGTACAGCACTTTGATGGCATCATCTTTTTAAAATTTTTAAATAGTTGTGCTGGAATTCCATTGCCTCCACTAGCTTTATTGACAGCAATGCTTCCTAAGGGCCGCTTGACTTTGCTCTCAGAATGTCTGGCTCTGGGTGAGTGACCACACCATTGTGGTTATCCGGGTCATTAAGATCTTTTTTTGTACAGTTCTGTGTATTCTTTCCATCTCTTCTTGATCTCTTCTGCTTCTATTAGATCCTTACTGTTTTTGTCTTTTATTGTGCCCATCTTTGAATGAAATGTTCCTTGGATACTTCCAATTTTCTTGCGATCTCTAGTCTTTCCCTTTCTGTTGTTTTTCTCTATTTGCATATATAACAGGCTCTGAGAGCTTCATCCACCTCAGTACAACTGACTCAAATTCATTGCCTTTGTGTGGCTGAGTATCAAACTACCGCACAATTGCACTCATCTCACACGCTAGTAAAGTAATGCTCAAAATTCTCCAAGCCGGGCTTCAGTAATACGTGAACCGTGAACTTCCAGATGTTCAAGCTGGTTTTAGAAAAGGCAGAGGAACTAGGGATCAAATTGCCAACATCTGCTGAATCATGGAAAAGGCAAGAGAGTCCCCAGAAAAACATCTGTTTCTGCTTTATTGACTATGCCAAAGCCTTTGATTGTGTGGATCACAATAAATTGTGGAAAATTCTTCAAGAGATGGGAATACCAGACCACCTGACCTGCCTCTTGAGAAACCTATATGCAGGTCAGGAAGCAACAGTTAGAACTGTCTCTCCTTCTCTGGCGGGACATGGAACAACAGACTGGTTCCAAATAGGAAAAGGAATATATCAAGGCTGTATATTGTCACCTTGCTTATTTAACTTCTATGTAGAGTACATCATGAGAAACGCTGGGCTGGAAGAAGCACAAGCTGGAATCAAGATTGCTGGGAGAAATATCGATAACCTCAAATATGCAGATGACACCACCCTTATGGCAGAAAGTGAAGAGGAACTAAGAAGCCTCTTGATGAAAGTGGAGAGTGAAAAAGTTGGCCTAAAGCTCAACATTCAGAAAACTAAGATGATGGCATCTGGTCCCATCACTTCATGGGAAATAGATGGGAAAACAGTGGAAACAGTGTCAGACTTTATTTTTTGGGGCTCCAAAATCACTGCAGATGGTGATTGCAGCCATGAAATTAAGATGCTTACTCCTTGGAAGGAAAGTTATGACCAACCTAGATATATTAAAAAGCAGAGACATTACTTTGCCAACAAAGGTCCGTCTAGTCAAGGCTGTGGTTTTTCCATTGGTCATGTATGGATGTGAGGGTTGGACTGTGAAGAAAGCTGAGCGCCGAAGAATTCATGCTTTTGAACTGTGGTATTGGAGAAGACTCTTGAGAGTCCCTTGGACTGCAAGGAGATCCAACCAGTCCCTCCTAAAAGAGATCAGTCCTGGGTGTTCACTGGAAGGACTGATGCTAAAGCTGAAACTCCAGTACGTTGGCCACCTCATGGGAAGAGTTGACTCATTGGAAAAGACTGGTGCTGGGAGGGCTTGAGGGCAGGAGGAGAAGGGGATGACAGAGGATGAGATGGCATCACCAACTTGATGGACATGAGTTTGAGTGAACTCCAGGAGATGGTGATGGACAGGGAGGCCTGGCATGCTGCGGTTCATAGGGTCACAAAGAGACGCGACTGAGCGATTGAACTGAACTGAATATTCCATTGCATATATGTACCACATTGTCTTTATCTGTTCATCTGTTGATGAGCTAGTATTTGCAAAATGAAAATTGCCACTAGTTGTAACAGCAAGTGGAATGCCTTCTCCCATATGTCAGAAGTTTAACTCTCCATTTGGTGAATGAGCTGTGTACTTGGGATGGTCATTTGAGTGAGACAAACTATTAGGGGTTTTAGGGGTTTCTCTTAAAAATAAATTGGCTGTCAGATACGTAAATTTGCAACCCTATATGACCTACTGGTTTAACTGGTCCAGAGGTGGTGAGGCTGCACACAAATTTCTCTGTGTAAGCGTTCTGTCCTGTGGTTAAAGGTCATGAGCTGCTTTGGTTTCCAAATGTTGACCTACATGTGTGAGGACAGGTTGGGGGCGAGAGAGGAGAGGCCCTTGCCAGTAGTGAGTGTGAACTTTTCCAAGTGTGACCTTCACATGACTTCCTAGAGGAATGACACGTGATCCTTAACTTTTTGACTTCCAGACAAAATGTCTCATATTATTTTTACTATGAATGATTTCTAAATAGTAATTACTTAAGGAGTATAATGAGAATATATTTAGTTTTTATAATGCTGATTTTCTTACCTGGGGAAAAATACCCTAAGATTCACTGACAAACGAGTAAAATCTCTAGAAAGTATGTTCCGCTATGCTACAGCATGATGTCAGAGGTGGTGCATGCTAAGTTGCTTCAGTCTTGTCTGACTCTGTAGCCCTGTAGAGGGTAGCCCACCAGACTCCTCTGTCCATGGCAAGAATACTGGGGTGGGTTGCCATGCCCTTCTCCAGGGGATCTTGACCCAGGGATTGAACTTGCGGCTCCTGCATTGTAGGCAGATTCTTTACCACTGAGCCACTGCGTAAGCCCCTTCAGAGGTGGTAAATGGAATCAATTATATAGACATGACCTTTAGTACTGTCTTTCTATTGAGCACCAGTCCATCCACCTTCTGATTAGCACATGACAGAAGAACTTACTGATTCTTAGCTCCTAAATACTGGATGTCTTACCAACACATTAAATTTATTCTGTTCCAAACAAAACATTCCATTTCCAATATCAAGTCTATGCCTCTGTTGTTCATTGGTTTCAGCCGAACTGACATCTTTTTAGTTCTGCATCACCACTGTTCATTTCTGTCTTGACTTCACTGTCAATCGTATTTGCTAAATCCTCTCAATCCTACTTTTCCTCTGAAATACTTTAAATGTGCCCTTGTGTCAGTTTTGATTCCTAGTTACACAAAAGAGTCCACTCTATTAAGTCCCTTCTCCTTTGAGCCTGTTTGTATAGGTTGCTAATTGGTTTTCAAACCTCAGGCCTTTTTCCAAATTCTTTTAAGCATAACTTGGCTAGTGGATTACTAATTCCTTTAAATTGGTCAGTAGTTTTATAAAAACTTTCTGATTTTAGTGTGCCTGTGTGTAATTCTTTGAGTCATGCTGGCTTGATAGAATGAGTTGGATGTTATTCCCTTTGGAGTTTTCTGAAGAAATTTGTGTCATGTTCACTGTTTCTTCCATAAATATTAGATAGGATTCCCCAATAAAACCAACTTGAGCTTGGAATTTTCATGCTACAAATCCAACATTCAAAATAAAATTAGGGCTATTCATGTTACTTAATCTTGAGTGAGCGTTAGTGCTGTATGTCTTCTAAGGAATTTGTCCATTTTATCTAAGGTGTTGAATTTGTCAACATAAAGGTGTTCATGATGTTACCTTCTTATCTTAGTGTATGTAAGGTCTATAGTGAAAGCCTCTCATTCCTCGTATTGTTAGCTATTGTCTTTTTCACCTGATCAGTTTGCTAGTGATTTGTCAGTTTTCTCCAGTAAGATTTTTTTCATCATATTTTCTCTTTTTTCTCTGCCTTTTATTTCCCTGATTTCTACTCATTATTTCTTCTGCTTATTCTGCTTATTTTGAGCTTAGTTTGCTCTTTTTTTCCCCCTAAAGTGTGAGCTGGTATCACTGACCTGAGACCTTTGTTGTTTTTTTTTAAGCCATTAAAAAAAATTGAAGTATAGTTAATTTACAGTGTTGTGTTTCAGGTGTATAGCAGAATGATTCTTTATACATATATATACACACACACACACATATGTACTCCTTTTTAGATTCTTTTCCATCATAAGTTATTACAAGATATTGAGAGTCCCTCTTTTCTAGTAGAAGTAGCCTGATACACAGTAGCCTGCCAGGCTCCTCTGTCTATGCAATTGTCCAGGCAAGAATACTGGAGTGGGTAACCATTCTCTTCTCCAGGGCATCTTCCCGACTCAGGGATCAAACCTGGGTCTCCTGCATTGCAGGCAGATTGTTCACCATCTGAACCACCAGAGAAGCGCCAGAAGTATTTTAGTACTATAAATTTCCCTCTAAGCATTGCTTTAGCTGCATTCCAACAAATTTAGATATGTTGTGTCTTCAGTTTCATTCAAGATACTTCATAAATGGGGTTATCAATGAAGGAAACAATAAGATTAAAAGACAGCCTTCAGAATGGGAGAAAATAAATACAAACCAACTGACAGGGTTAATCTCTAGAATATACAAGCAGCTCATACAACTCAACATCAGGAAAGCAAACAGCCCAATCAAAAAATGGGCAAAAGACCTAAGAACACATATCTCCAAAGAACACATACATCTGGCTAATAAACACATGGAAAGATGCTCAACATTGCTGATTCGATTCAGTTCAGTTCAGTCTCTCAGTCGTGTCCAACTCTTTGCAACCCCATGAATCACAGCACGCCAGGCCTCCCTATCCATCACCAACTCCCAGAGTTCACTGAAACTCATGTCCATTTAGTTGGTGATGCCATCCAGCCATCTCATCCTCTGTTGTCCCCTTCTCCTCCTGCCCCCAATCCCTCCCAGCATCAGGGTCTTTACCAGTAAGTCAACTCTTCACATGAGGTGGCCAAAGTATTGGAGTTTTAGCTTTAGCATCAGTCCTTCCAGTGAACACCCAGGACTGATTTCCTTTAGGATGGACTGGTTGGATCTCCTTGCAGTCCAAGGGACTCTCAAGAGTCTTCTCCAACACCACAGTTCAAAAGCATCAATTCTTCAGCGCTCAGCTTTCTTCACCATCCAACTCTCACATCCATACATGACCACTGGAAAAACCATAGCCTTGACTAGACGGACCTTAGTCTGCAAAGTAATATCTCTGCTTTTAAATATGCTATCTAGGCTGGTCATAACTTTTCTTCCAAGGAGTAAGTGTCTTTTAATTTCATGGCTGCGGTAACCATCTGCAGTGATTTTGGAGCCCCAAAAAATAAAGTCTTGACACTGTTTCCACTGTTTCTCCATCTATTTGCCACGAAGTGATGGGACCAGATGCCACCATCTTAGTTTTCTGAATGTTGAGCTTAAGCCAGATTTTTTCACTCCTCTTTCACTTTCATCAAGAGGCTTTTTAGTTCCTCTTCACTTTCTGCCATAAAGGTGGTGTCTTCTGCATATCTGAGGTTATCGATATTTCTCCCAGCAATCTTGATTCCAGCTTGTGCTTCTTCCAGCCCAGTGTTTCTCATGATGTACTCTGCATATAAGTTAAATATGCAGGGTGACAGTATGCAGCCTTGACCTACTCCTTTTCCTATTTGGAACATTGCCCATTAGAGAAATACAAATCAAAACTACGATGAGGTATCACCTCACACCACTCAGAATGGCCATCATCACAAAATCTACAAACAATAAATGCTGGAGAGGGTGTGGAGGAAAGGAAACCCTCTTGCACTATTGGTGGTAAATTGACAAAGCCACTATGGAGAACAGTATGGAGATTCCTAAAAAAACTAGAACTACATGCTTTTTAAATTATTTTGATGGGGATCCTAGCAAAACTGAAATGTTCTCAAGGACCTGAGAATTAGTGCAAAGTTAAGTGGGCCTTAGGAATCATCACTACAAACAAGACTGGTGGAGGTGATGGAATTCCAGCTGAGTTATTTCAGATCCTAAAAGACGCTGTGAAAGTTTTGCACTCAATAGGCCAGCAAATTTGGAAAACTCAGCAGTGGACACAGGACTGAAAAGATAAGTTTTCATTCCAATCTCAAAGAAGGGCAATGCCAAAGAATGTTCAGACTACCGCACAATTGCGCTCATCTCAGATGCTAGCAAAGTAATGCTCAAAATTTTCCAAGCAAGGCTTCAACAGTACATGAGCCAAGAACTTCCACATGTTCAAGCTGGATTTAGAAAAGGCAGAAGAACCAGAGATCAAATTGCCAACATTGTTGGATCATAGAAAAAGTAATTCCAGAAAAACATCTGCTTCATTGACTACACTAAAGCCTTTGTGTAGATCACAACAAGCTGGAACATTGTTAAAAAGATGGGATTACCAGATCACCTCACCTGCCTCCTGTGAAACCTGTATGCAGGTCAAAAAGCAATAGTTAGAACTTGACATGGAGCAATGGACTGGTTCACAATTGGGAAAGGAGTACATCAAGGCTTTTTATTGTCATTCTGTTTATTTAACTTACATACAGAGGAACATCATGCGAAATGCTGGGTTGGATGAAGCACAAGCTGAAATCAGGATTGCCGGGAGAAATACCAGTAACCTCAGATACGCAGATAATATCATGCTAATGGCAGAATGTGAAGAGGAACTAAAGAGCCTCTTGTTGAGGGTGAAAGAGGAGAGTGAAAAAGCTGGCTTAAAACTCAGCATTCAGAAAAACTAAGATTGTGGCATCTGGTCCCATCACTTCATGACAATAGATGGGGAAGCAATGGAAACAGTGACAGATTTTATTTTCTTAGACTCCAAAATCCCTGCAGGTGGTGACTGCAGCCATGAAATTAAGACGCTTGCTCCTTGGAAGAAAAACTATGACAAAGCTAGACAGTGTATTAAAAAGCAAAGACATCACTTTGCTGACAAAGGTCCATCTAGTCAAAGCTAGGGTTTTTTCTGGTAGTCATGTATGGATGTGAGAATTGGACTGTAAAGAAGGCTGAGTGCCAAAGAAGTGATGCTTTTGAACTGTGGTATTGGAGGAGATGCTTGAGAGTCCCTTGGACAGCAAGGGGATCAAACCAGTCAATCCTAAAGGAAATGAGTCCTGAATATTCATTGGAGGGACTGATGCTGAGCCTGAAGCTCAATACTTTGGCCACCTGATGTGAAGAGCCTCACTGGAAGAGACCCTGATGCTGGGAAAGATTGAAAGCAGGAGGAGAAGGGGATGTCAGAGGACAAGATGGTTGGATGCCATCATTGACTCAATAGACATGAGTTTGAGCAAGCTCTGGGAGAAGGTGAAGGACAGGGAAGCCTGACGTGCTGCAGTCCATGGGCTCGCAAAGAGTTGGACACTACTGAGCGACTGGAGGAAAACATGATCCAACAATTCCACTGTTGAGCATATACCCTGAGAAAACTGTAATAGAAAGAGACACATGTGCCCCAGTGTTCATTGCAGCAGTATTTACAATAGCTGGGACGTGGAAGCAACCTTGATGTCCATCGTGACAGATGACGGATAAGGAAGTTGTGGTATGTGTATAGACAATGGAGTATTACTCAGCCATAAAAAACCACATTTGAATCAGTCCTAATGAGGTGGGTGAAATTAGAGCCTGTTATACAGAATGAAGTAAGTCAGAGAAAAATATATATTAATATATATGTATACACACGTGTGTGTGTATGTATATATATACACATATATGTGTGTGTGAATATATATATATATATATATATATTAATACATATATAGGGCTTCCCTGGTGGCTTGGACAGTCAAGAATCTACCTGCAATGTGAGAGACCTGGGTTCAATCCCTGGGGTAAGAAGGTCCTCTGGAGAAAGGAATGCTACCCTCTCCAGCATTCTTGCATGGAGAATTCCATGGACTGAGGAGCCTGCAGGATATATAGTTCATGGGGTCGCAAAAAGTCAGACGCGACTGAATGACTAGCATGATGGTCATTAGAAAGATCATACTGATGAGGCTATTTGCAGAGGAGCAGTGGAGACGCAGACAGAACAGACTTGTGGACACAGTGCTTGGATTGGGGCAACATACATCACCATGTGTAAACTAGATATCTAGTGGAAACTTGTTAATGTCGCAGGGAACCTAAATCAGGTGTTCTGGGACAGCCTAGAGGGGTGGGATGGGATGGGAGGTGGGAGGAAGTTCCAAGAGGGAGGGGACATACGTGTACCTATGGCTGATTCATGTTGATGTATGGCAGAGACCAACACAATATTGTAAGGCAATTATCCTCCAATTAAACACTTAAAAAATAGGGTTAATTTGCATATTTACCTTTCTATCATTATTAAATTACTCTTATTCCTGGTAATATTCTTTGCTTTGAAATATTTCTCTTTTATTTATGTTAGTAATCCAGTTAAAATTAGCATGGTGTTATCATTCCTCATTCTTGCACTGTTGTTATATTTAAAGAGTATACTTCTTGTATACTCAAGTATACACAATGTGGTCCACTGGAGAAGGAAATGGCAAACCACTTCAGTATTCTTGCCTTGAGAACCCCATGAACAGTATGAAAAGGCAAAATGATAGGATACTGGAAGAGGAACTCCCCAGGTCAGTAGGTGCCCAATATGCTACTGGAGATCAGTGGAGAAATAACTCCAGAAAGAATGAAGGGATGGAGCCAAAGCAAAAACAATACCCAGTTGTGGATGGGACTAGTGATAGAAGCAAAGTCCAATGCTGTAAAGAGCAATATTGCATAGGAACCTGGAATGTCAGGTCCATGAATCAAGGCAAATTGGAAGTGGTCAAACAAGAGATGGCAAGAGTGAACGTCGACGTTCTAGGAATCAGCGAACTAAAATGGACCAGAATGGGTGAATTTAACTCAGATGACCATTACATCTACTACTGCGGGCAGGAATCCCTCAGAAGAAATGGAGTAGCCATCATGGTCAACAAAAGAGTCTGAAATGCAGTACTTGGATGCAATCTCAAAAACGACGGAATGATCTCTGTTCGTTTCCAAGGCAAACCATTCAATATCACAGTAATCCAAGTCTATGCCCCAACCAGTAACACTGAAGAAGCTGAAGTTGAAAGGTTCTATGAAGACCTACAAGACCTTTTAGAACTAACACCCAAAAAAGATGTCCTTTTCATTATAGGGGACTGGAATGCCGAAGTAGGAAGTCAAGGAACACCTGGAGTAACAGACAAATTTGGCCTTGGAATATGGAATGAAACAGGGCAAAGGCTAATAGAGCTTTGCCAAGAAAATGCACTGGTCATAGCAAACACCCTCTTCCAACAACACAAGAGAAGACTCTACACATGGACATCACCAGATGGTCAACACTGAAATCATATTGATTATATTCTTTGCAGCCAAAGATGGAGAAGCTCTATACAGTCAACAAAAACAAGACCAGGAACTGGCTGTGGCTCAGATCATGAACTCCTTATTGCCAAATTCAGACTTAAATTTAAGAAAGTAGGGAAAACCACTAGACCATTCAGGTATGACCTAAATCAAATCCCTTATGATTATACAGTGGAAGTGAGAAATAGATTTAAGGGACTAGATCTGACAGATAGAGTGCCTGATGAACTATGGACTGAGGTTCATGACATTGTACAGGAGACAGGGATCAAGACCATCCCCATGGAAAAGAAATGAAAAAAGCGTCTGAGGAGGCCTTACAAATAGCTGTGAAGAGAAGTGAAAAGCAAAGGAGAAAAGGAAAGATATAAGCATCTGAATGCAGAGTTCAAAGAATAGCAAGAGGAGATGAGAAAGCCTTCCTCAGTGATCAATGCAAAGAAATAGAGCAAAACAACAGAATGGGAAAGACTAGAGATCTTGTCAAGAAAATTAGAGATACCAAGGGAACAATGGGAGTGATAAAGGACAGAAATGGTAGGGACCTAACAGAAGCAGAAGATATTAAGAAGAGGTGGCAAGAATACACAGAAGAACTTTACAAAAAAGATCTTCATGCCCAAATAATCACGGTGGTGTGATCACTCACCTAGAGCCAGACATCCTGGAATGTGAAGTTAAGTGGGCCTTAGAAAGCATCACTACGAACAAAGCTAGTGGAGGTGATGGAATTCCAGTTGAGCTATTTCACATCCTGAAAGATGATGCTATGAAAGTGCTGCACTCAATATGACAGCAAATTTGGAAAACTCAGCAGTGGCCACAGGACTGGAAAAGGTCAGTTTTCATTCCAATCCCAAAGAAAGGCAATGCCAAAGAATGCTCAAACTACCACACGATTGCACTCCTCTCACACGCTAGTAAAGTAATGCTCAAAATTCTCCAAGCCAGGCTTCAGCAATACGTGAACTGTGAACTTCCAGATGTTCAAGCTGGTTTTAGAAAAGGCAGAGGAACCAGAGATCAAATTGCCAACATCTGCTGAATCATGGAAAAAGCAAGAGAGTTCCAGAAAAACATCTCTTTCTGCTTTACTGACTATGCCAAAGCCTTTGACTGTGTGGATCACAGTAAACTGTGGAAAATTCTTCAAGAGACGGGAATACCAGACCACCTGACCTGCCTCTTGAGAAACCTATATGCAGGTCAGGAAGCAACAGTTAGAACTGGACATGAAACAACAGACTGGTTCCAAATAGGAAAAGGAGTACATCAAGGCTGTGTATTGTCACCTTGCTTATTTAACTTCTATGTAGAGTACATCATGAGAAACGCTGGGCTGGAAGAAGCACAAGCCGGAATCAAGATTGCTGGGAGAAATATCGATAACCTCAAATATGCAGATGACACCACCCTTATGGCAGAAAGTGAAGAGGAACTAAGAAGCCTCTTGATGAAAGTGGAGAGTGAAAAAGATGGCTTAAAGCTCAACATTCAGAAAACTAAGATGATGGCATCTGGTCCCATCACTTCATGGGAAATAGATGGGAAAACAGTGGAAACAGTGTCAGACTTTATTTTGGGGGGCTCCAAAATCACTGCAGATGGTGACTACAGCCATGAAATTAAAAGATGCTTACTCCTTGGAAGAAAAGTTATGACCAGCCTGCTGCTGCTGCTAAGTCACTTCAGTCATGTCCGACTCTGTGCGACCCCATAGATGGCAGCCCACCAGGCTCCTCCATTCCTGGGATTCTCCAGGCAAGAACAGTGGAGTAGGTTGCCATTTCCTTCTCCAATGCGTGAAAGTGAAAAGTCAAAGTGAAGTTGCTCAGGCGTGTCCAACTCCTGGTGACCCCATGGACTGCAGCCTACCAGGCTCCTCCATCCATAGGATTTTCCAGGCAAGAGTACTGGAGTGGAGTGCCATCGTCTTCTCTGATGACCAGCCTAGATAGCATATTTAAAAGCAGAGATATTACTTTGCCAAGAAAGGTCCGTCTAGTCAAGGCTATGGTTTTTCCAGTGGTCATGTATGGATGTGAGAATTGGACTGTGAAGAAAGCTGAGCACTGAAGAATTGATGCTTTTGAACTGTGGTGTTGGAGAACACTCTTGAGAGTCCCTTGGACTTCAGGGAAACCCAACCACTCCATTCTGAAGGAGATCAGACCTGGGATTTCTTTGGAGGGTATGATGCTGAAGCTGAAACTCCAGTACTTTAGCCACCTCATGCAAAGGGTTGACTCATTGGAAAAGACTCTGATGCTGGGAGAAATTGGGGGCAGGAGGAGAAGGGGCGACAGAGGATAAGATGGCTGAGTGGCATACTGACTCGATGGACATGAGTCTGAGTGAACTCCGGGAGTTGGTGATGGACAGGGAGGCCTGACATGCTGCAATTCATGGGGTCGCAAAGAGTCGGACACGACTGAGCGACTGAACTGAACTGAATACTTCTTGTGGGCCTCATATAGTTTGGTCTTGCTTTTTTAAAATCCAGTGACAAGTTCTGCTTTAGTTGGAGTGTTTAAACTAGTTACAGTGAATGTGGTTATGATGTCATTGGGTTTAAATCTGCCGTCTTGCTGTTTATCCTCTGTCTCCTTTGTTTCTGTCCACGTTTTCCTCTTGATCTGCCTTCTTTTGAACTGAGTACTTATTCCATTCCATTCACCTTTGTTGGCTTATTAGCTATGATTCCTGAATTTTTAAATGATTTTAGGGTTTGTATGTGCATATTTTCATTCATCACAGTGTATGTGTAAGTTTCACTTCACGTATATCACTTTATGTTTAGTATAAAAGAGCTTCCCTGGTGGCTCAGTGGTGAAGACTCCATCTGCCAAGCAGGAAACACAAGTTTGATCCCTGGCTGTGGTCCATGGGGTTGCAAAAGATTTGGACACAACTTAGTGACTGACTAAACAGTACAGGAACAATAGTATAGAGACCTTGCAGTGCTATTCTTTTGTTTTCCCGCTCTCAGGTTTGTGTCACTTATGTCATACATTTTACTTAATACAGGTATTAAAATCCCCACAGTATGGTGTAATTTTTTTCCTTTAAACAATCAATTTAAAAGAGATTTTAAACAAGAAGAAAAGCCTCTTCAGTTTTTCCACAGATTTACAATTCATGGTGCTCTTCATTCCTTTGTGGATACTCATATTTCTGCTTGGTACTCTGTTCATTATGATGGAAGACATCCTTTAACATTTCTCACAGTTCAGGTCTGTTAGTGATGGATTCTTTCACCTTTTGCATGCTGAATTTTATTTCAACTTAATATTTTAAAGGTATTTTTGCTGGATATAGAGTTCTGCGTTGGCTTTTTTTTACCCCAGTACTTTAAAAATGTGACTGCTATGTCCTTTGGTTTACTTTGTTTCCATGAAGATGTCTGCAGTCATTTTGATGATTGTTCCTCTACATAGAATGTAGAGGCCTCCCTTGTGGCCACTTTTAAGGTTTCCTCTTCATTCACTAGTGTTAATCAATTTGATTATGATGTGCTTTGGTGCTGTTTTATTTTTGTTTTATGTGCTGTGTTTCCTTGAGCCTGTATGTTTCAAGGTTCTATTAAATTTGGAAAATTGCAACCATTATTTCTTCAAATATGTTTTCTTTTTCTTTGACACTTTTCTAGTCTTGAATTACATGTATATTGCCATGTGAAGTCCCACAGCTCACAGACTGATGGCTCTGTTCATTTTTTTTCAACTTTTTTCTTTGTTTCACTTTGGATGGTTCTGTTGCTATATCTGAATTTGTTAATATTTTCCTCTGTAAAATCTAATCTGTTCATTTTATCCAGTATATCTTTTAAAAAGATCTAAGATATTATTTTTTGCAACTCCGAGTTCAAATTTAGTCATTTTTATATCTTCCATGTCTCTATTTTACATATTAAAATGTAATTTTTATATATAATATATATTAATAACCTGTGAATTTCACCTTTTTTAGTTCTGAATATTTTTGCATCCTATTGATTGATATTCTTTAGTTTTGTTCTGAGATGCACTTAAGTTACTTGGAAATTGTTAGAAGGACCAGATTAGCCATTTAGGGCTTCCCAGGTCGGACACGACTGAGCGACTTCACTTTCACTTTTCACTTTCATGCATTGGAGAAGGAAATGGCAACCCACTCCAGTGTTCATGCCTGGAGAATCCCAGGGACGGGGGAGCCTGGTGGGACTCCCCAGAGTCGGACATGACTGAAGTGACTTAGCAGCAGCAGCAGCAGCAGCAGCAGGAGGTGGTGTTAGTGGTAAAGAACCTGCTTGCTAATGCAAAAGACTTGAGAGACGTGGGTTCGACCCTTGAGTCAGGAAGATCCCCTGGAGGAGGGGCAACCCACTCCAGTAATCTTGCCTGGAGAATCCCATGTACAGAGGAGCCTTGTAGGCTACAGTCCATAGTGTCACAAAGAGCTGGACGTACCAAAGTGACTCAGCACATAGCACACAATGTTACTCTACTACAGAAGTGATACTCTTCTGAGTACTTGATGGTCTGTGAATTATGCTCCCCTCCAATCCCCACCCAGGCTCATGGGAATTCCAACAGTTTCTAGTCTGCTTAAGCTTTGGGGATTTTCCCCTTTGATCCTTTCTGGTGTCTTTTTTCCTGAGCCTTGGATAGTTTCTTCACATGTGTATGCTGACTGTTACTCAGCTGAAAACACAAGCATCCTGGTGTGCAGGTCTTCAGAGCTTTTCTCTGTGCGGCTCTTTAATCGGTCCTCTGCTCTGTGGCCCGTGGCTACCTTGTCCAAGTGTACCCCCAACATCTCAACTCAGGCCGCTGTGTTCTCCCTGGTTGCCCCTTCTTTTGCTTCAGCTTGTAAGCTGGGGGCAATCGTAGGGCTCGCCTCATTTGCTGATCAGAGATCTTCACTGTCTGATGTCCAATATCTGAAAATCACTGTTATGTATTTCTTTCCAGTGTTTCAAGTGAGATGGTAAACATGTTTCTGTGGTTCCATCTTGGCCAAAAGTGGGCATCATGTTGGTGTACAACCAACATTTTTTGACCACAGTTTTTTCTATAATATATATTATGTTTTTCTATACACATAATGACCAGATTTCTTAAAAAGGACTGGGGTAAGTGATGGGTATTGAAGCTTAAGCATTATTATCTTCCTTGGGTCTTACTTAGGTAAAGGAGGAGCTTTGGAAGGATGGAGGCTTCAGTCCAGCCTGATCTGACTCTTCCTAAGTGCAATATGGCCAGTGACAACCAGTGAAGGAGGTAGTATTTACAAGGGCTGATTTCTTGATAGGTTATAAAAACTCATTTTCTTGAATATTCAGGGAAGCCGCTCAGCCAGTGGATCCACCTCTGCCTCCAGGGAGCCATCCATCCAAGATGTTGTCCACCTTCATGAGGGAAATCTCACTTTACAGTATGCCATGAGCTAAATCTGTATTGCATACCCTTATCTTTGTTGTCCTAACTTCAATCTTCTACAAATTACATGACGTGAGAGCAAGCTAATATCATATATTTGAATAGAGGTTAAACTAATATCCACCCTAGTCAGGAGAACGTGATTCTAGGACAAACCACAAAGCTAACAATTTAAACATTTTTTCCCAAACTTGTTTATTTTTAATTAAAGGAAAAGTGCTTCACAATATTGTGTTGGCCTGCACCTTACGTCGGCATGAGTCAGCTATAGCTATACACATGTCAGTTCAGTTGCTCAGCCGTGTCCGACTCTTTGCGACCCCATGGATCACAGCACACCAGGCCTCCCTGTCCATCACCTCTCTCTTTAATCTTCCTCCCACCTCCCACCCCTTCCCACCCTTCTAGCTTGTTACAGAACAATTTACACATTTTAATGGAATCACAACCAGCAACGTAGATTGTTGTCATGTATAGAGTAGAGTATTATAAGGGCTACTCGAATTGGGGAATTATTTAGCCTGTCTATGGCTCCTTGGGTCTACAGGAATGAGGCTGTTCATCAGTTCTTAAGACAAGTGATGATAAACAGTAATGAATTAGTAACTAATAAAAAGCGAGTATGCTCTTTAGCTGCTTTCTCTGAAATAAGGAAGGTATCTGCAGCCTTTCAAAGAAAGTATGAAATCCAGGGAGGTGGGAGCCCGGCAGCCTTGAGCCTCTTCGGGGCCTTCGTTGGGGTTAAGAAAAGGTGCGAGGCCACCTCGCGGCTGCCCTGCAGTGTCCTTGTGCAATAAACAGACTACACAGTTGTCTGTGGGGCACCAGTGGCAAGAGGTGGCTTCAGCAATTTCCTGACTCCAGCCCTGGCCTCTGGCTGGCCTGTCTGGCTGGTAGAGGGACGGAGAGATGAGCGAGACATTTTTTGGCTTAAAAAAGGATGGAAGGCTCGCCATGGAATCCTGAGCCCATATAAACATGTTGCAGGGGAATAAGAGTAAAATGTCCATGGACAAGGCTATTTGAGAGCTTGGATGGATTTTGGAAACAATCTAGTTCTTCCCTTCCTACCTTTAACAGATGACGACTCACAGGGTTCAAAGGTGAAGTAAGTAGCTCTAGATCTCAGCACTATGAAGGAGCAGAGTCAGAAGAAGGCTTGAACGCCGTGATTCCAGGCTGTGTTCCTTTCATGACCCGCTGCCTGGCCAGGAGCAATTTTCTTTCGATATTTAACTGCCATTTTTATAAATTAAAATTTGAATAGTTTTTTTCCCTTAAAGTGCTGCTTACAACCCATCTTGAAAATACAGATAAAAAGATGACTTCTATTATTCAATAATTATAAGACTTCCAAGCATCATCATTTATAGCACTTGAAAAATACAATTTTAATTTCCATGGAATCATGGCTTCTGGCAGTAATAATTTCATTAATCTTGATGAACCAACCGAGACATCCGCGGTAATGTAATTTGTGTTCAAAGATGTCCTAAAAATCTGATGTAACTTCATTATCAGTACATGACTTTAAAAAGTATTTTATCTAGGAAAACAAACAATGAGAACATCTTCCAACATTAATATGATTTTCTTTTCTTCCAGGTCAGATGGCAAAAGTTTAATGAGCAATTTCATTGCTTGATGAATCAGATCTGTCTCATTTTTGGCCCCAAGGGCTGGGGTAACACTGATTCAGATGAACTATTAGAGTTTTCGTTAGGGTATTCTACCTTCAAGGAATAAAACTACCTGAGAACTCATCTCCAGGTCCTCCAAAGCGTATATTGTACCTAACTTCACTGTCATTAATTACTTATCATAAAATCCACCAACTTTAGAGCTAAATTTCATTTTAGAAATTATTTATTATCATCTTCTCATGGTACTCAAGTGGCAGATAACAGGACTACTATATGTATCAAAATACCACAACTGGGTGACTTAAAACAATAGAAACTCATATTCTCGTGAGAACATCAGTTATATTTGATCAAGGCCCCTCCTTACTCCAGTATGACCTCATCTTAACTAATTACATCTGCAATGACCCTAATTCTAACTGAGGTCATATTCACAGGTACCAGGGGTTAAGACTCAGGTTTATCTTTTGGGGGACACAGTTCTCACACTACTACTATGAATGCCAAAACACTTCAGACAGTCATTCATTACCCCACCATTTGGGAGGGCCCTTTGAATTAGGTGAAAGTGGAGTTCAGGGAATCAGCATTTATGCAGACCATTCTTTTCCTCTCAAAGCTTATAGTCTCATGGAAAAACTGATGATAAGCAAGTCAACTGGTAAGTATTCATTAGAAAAAATGACTGTGTAGAACATGGTTTACAAAGTGTGGTCAGAGGAGGCCTTTCTGAGGATGTGATATTTATAGAGATTTGAAAGATGACAGTGAGCCAGGCATGGGAAAGATAAGGAGAAGAATGTTCCAGATGGAGGGAAGAGTAAATATCCCGAGGTGCAAAAGATCTCAACACTTAAGGGAAGAAGAGGGGAAGGTGATGGAAGATGAGATCAAAGAGGTGGCAGGGGCCCTGACCTGATGGGGAATAAATGGCTTGCAAACATGTTTGACTGCAACCCCACAGCTAAGGAAAACCGGCTCAGAGATGCATATATACACACCTGCACGGTGAAAACAGAAGGGAGTGGACAGTGGTTAGGTTTCAGTTACAGTTTGGAGGCACCCTCTCAGGGTGCTTGCCTGGCGTTTTGGCTCGAGCGGTCGGGTTGAATGTAGTGCCAGAAAGTGCAATGGTGAAGACTGAGGTGGGAAATGGATTCTGCTGGAGAAGGAGGGGCTGACAAACAGGTCAGTGTTTGACATTTTCAGTTTCAGTCACCAGCAAGTCGTAAGTAGATATGTCTCTAAAGCTCAGAGACAAGCTCTGGGCCGACAGTATGAAGCTGGAAGTTGATGACTATAGATAGATGGAATGTGAAACCATGGAAATAGATGAGATTTGAAGAAAAGGACTGGAAGGACTCTTAAGTAAATGAAAACAAACCATGCCATCATTTGTGTGTGTTCGTTACTATTTTTCCATGCATAGCATAGGTGTGCTGGGTGAAATGATTTGTCCTACATGTGTCAGTTGAGTAAGACATTGACTCTTTCTAAGCTTCTATTTCCACATCAGCAAAATGGGCACAATAGGGGTTTAGTAAGTGTCAGTTTCCTTTTCTTTTTTTTCAGGGCATGTGCTTCAGTGCTGGGACCTTGGGGAAGAGGAGAGAGAACAAGAGAAAAAAGATGTTATAGGTCTACCTGAACTTCTTTAGTGCTTTGCTTAAAGACATAAAAAATTAAATTGTATAGGTATTTAATTTCATACCTGTTTAACTCCCCTGTTGAGGGAATGTGTGTTTGCTTCAAGTACCTGATGGAGCCATATGATTTTTGCATGTTTATTTAAAAGCCACCACTAATAAAATAGATCACAGTCATTGTTCTGTTTGGCAGGTCTCCACTGAGTTCACATCAGACAGGGAAGTGCATATCGTAACTGAGTCCTTGCTCAGGTGTAAAACAAAACTCTGGTGCACTGAGCCAGAAGCGGAACTGTAGCTGAAACGGGAGGAGGTGGGAACCTGATATTTTAACACCCTTCCCTGGTGATTCTTATGTACATTAGACTTTGAGAAGCATTTCTGTATGCTGGAAAGAGAGTTGTTCATATTAGATCACTAACACAAGAACGTTCTCAATCCCCTGTTATCACCGAGTGAGTCAGGTGTGTGGAGAATGTTCTACGTGAAGAAAATCTTATGAGGAGATGGGCTGCTTCTGCTCTTTCAACTCTGAGTTCTCTTTCAACCATGGGGTTCTCAAATGTTTTGGATCATGAGAAATTGGTACAAATACATCTCAGTTCAGTTCAGTTCAGTTCAGTCGCTCAGTCGTGTCCGACTCTTAGCGACCCCATGAATCGCAGCACGCCAGGCCTGCCTGTCCATCACTATCTCCCAGAGTTCACTCAGACTCACGTCCTTCGAGTCCGTGATGCCATCCAGCCATCTCATCCTGGGTCGTCCCCTTCTCTTCCTGCCTTCAATCCCTCCCAGCATCAGAGTCTTTTCCAGTGAGTCAACTCTTTGCATGAGGTGGCCAAAGTACTGGAGCTTCAGGTTTAGCATCATTCCTTCCAAAGAAATCCCAGGGCTGATCTCCTTGCAGTCCAAGGGACTCTCAAGCGTCTTCTCCAGCACCACAGTTCAAAAGCATCAATTCTTATCTCAGGGTAGGATAAAATAAAGAAATAAAACATAGGAATAACAAATCACATTTTTGACCTAAAAACAGAGCTTCTTTAAGTCTTTTCAGAAAGTAATTTTTTGAAATGTGTGAATTACCCATGAAGGTTTTTGTTTTGTAAAGACAGAAGTGTGTGTGTGTGTGTGTGTGTGTGTGTGTGTGTGTTTCTAAGGTTTTTCTAGAAGACAGGAAGTCCTGCCTCCATATGAGTTCCTGACATGGCCCGTAGGCTCCCCACCACCTCTTCAGAGTGGTCCCTGCAGAGGCAGTGTTGGAACGTGTTGGGGACTGCATGACCCTAGGGCGTGCCTCTCCCAGGCCAGTCCGTGTAGATGTGGCAGTTTTCTGGCAGAGGTCAGGAAAGGGCCTGAGGAACGAGTGCCACGTTCTGGACCTCGTGGAGGCTCTGTAGGGCTGGCAGCGGTGCTGCGCCACGGGCCTCTGCCCCCAGAGTCACAGAGCCACTTCCCCCCAAGGGTAGCCTTGGTCTTGGTGAAGCAGGAACTCATAGAAACTTCTGCACTGGGTTTGGCAAGCTCTCTGGGGGGACTTGGCTCAAATCCCCAGCCTGTTTGTACCCCCTGCTTTCCTATGGCCTCCATGAACCTCTGACCTTCTCAAGGCTGCCTGTAGTCAGCTTCTCGGCCTAAGTGTGCTGCCTCAGTATTGGCCCCATACCAGCCGGTTCACTAGCCTTGTCCTGTCCCCGTTTTAAGAAAGTCCAATTACACTCATGATTTCGTGACTTTAGAAGTGTTACTGAAGGTCTAAGGAGTGGGAATTCTCTGGTGGTCCGGTGGTTAGGACTCCGTGCTTTCACTGCCAGGGCCCGGGTCAATCCCTGGTTGGGAAACTAAGATTCTGCAAACCACATGGCATGGCCAAAAAAATAAAAACAAGTGTCTAAGGTGTTACAGTGCCACACTGGTGTGTGTGTGCTAAGGTGCTTCAGTCATGTCCGACTCTTTGCGACCCCATGGACTGAAGCCCGCCAGGCTCCTCTGTCCGCAGGGATTCTCCAGGCAAGAATACTGGAGTGGGTTGCCGTGCCCTCCTGCAGGGGACCTTCCCAACCCAGGGATCGAACCCATGCCCCCTGAGTTTCCTACATTGGCAGGCAGGTTCTCTACCACTAGCGCCACCTGGGAAACCCAGTATCCTACTAGCAGCATACCACTTAGTCTCACACTGGTTTTCCCTCCTCTCTGGCTCCACCATAGCCCAGAAGGCCACCATCCTGACCTTGTTCGCTTCTTTCACTGCAGTGTGTAGACCCCTACTCTACCCCGCAAGCGGGCTTCCCTGGTGGCTCGGACAGTAAAGAATCTGCCTGCAGTGCGGGAGACCCGGGTTTGATCCCTGGATTGGGAAGGTCCCCTGGGGAAGGAAATGGCAACCCACTCCAATATTACCTGGAAATTCTCATGGATGGAGAAACCTGGCAGGCTACAGTCCATGGGGTCGCAAATAGACACGACTGAGTGACTTATTTTCTACCCCACAAGTACACTTCTGTTAGGCCTACCTTACTTAGTCAACCTTGAAGCTCTGGTGAATAAAAATATTTAAAAAACAAGTATGTGTATTTTAAATTGTGATTTCATTACTTCCTTTTGAATGTGTGTTTCAGAATTCAAAGGTGACAAAGCATACAGTTTTCCTCAGAAGCAAGCAGCGTAATGAGTTTCTTATGTATCCTTCCAGAGATATTTTATTTACATGCAAGTAAATTAATTTACATTCATTTTCTCTTATTTGAATACCGTTAGTAGCTTACCATATGCAGAGCTCTGAACTTTGTATTTTTCACTTAACATTGGAGTAAAACATTTCTCCACCCCATTTCTGTCAGGGACTGAAGGTGAAGGAATGGTTTCTCATCTAGAGAAACATCATGCAAGCTGCTGGGTAGACAATAGGAGTGGCTGGGAGAGTGGGGCTGTGCCCTCAGTCAAGAGAGGTGCAAGGATTCTAAAATCCAAGAAGACTGACTTGGTTTTCAGAAAGTTCCAAGGAGAAGGTAGGGCTTGGCTGGGTGGGGTCTTAAAGGAACTGGGGAGAGATCAAGCCTTCTATTGTCCTCCTCCTGGCCCGTAGGTAATGGAGACCAGGTGGAAGGGAAGATCTTTGATTTTCCCAAGGAGAAGACCAGCCACTTTTCAGAGATTCAGATTCAGGCATTCTCTGGTGAGCTGTGGGATGGGGGACTTAACATATTTTAGAACTTCAGATTAGTTTCTGAGGTTGAAAAATAAAGGTGGGTGGAGAGATGGGATATTTCAGGGATAAGTGACTAGTGTAAAGTGGGGCAGCATGAGCTGCTTTCTGAGATTTTCTGCTTCTGAGGTTCTGTAGCCAAAAGTAGCTCCTAAAAATCCAACTTGCAGGCCTGGGATGACTGGGCAGCTGGTCCCACCTAAGACCTCTTCCCAAGACATGGGGCTGGTGAGGTCAAAACCACAGGGATTATTGCTAAAGTAAAAAGATCCTTTCATGCTATGTGGCTCTGCAACTCAGCCTGCCTTTTGTCTGCGTGTGTATGTGTGTGTCTCTCTGTGAGTGTGTGTGTCCGTGTGCTGAAGGGCTTTTCTAAGGTAAAGCGCGGTTCATGAGCTGAGACTGTGCTGAGCCGTGCAAATTGGTTTCAGCTGACGGCCCATGTTAGTGGAGGCTGCACTCCTGCTATCAGTCTTATTTTTTTAAAATTTTCTCTCTGAATTCCTTTCTTGAGCTTAGGGCCTCAAAATAACCAGCTCTTAAAATGACTCAGTGTGCTCTCAGGCTCCGTGGATCCAGCCTCCCCCAGTTCGTGTTCTAAGCAGAGTTTTCAGATCCAGAGGCACAGAGCAGGCAGAGGGAGCCTCAGCTCGGGAAGGAGGATGAGCAGGGGGAGGGGAGAGGGGATCAGAGGTCTGGGGAGTGCTCACACATCCTGCTTGGGCCTGCAAGCTCAGTAGCTCATAGAGTGACTCCTTGCAACCCCATGGACTGCAGCCAGCCGGGCTCCTCTGTCCATGAAATTTTCCAGGCAAGAATTCTGGAGTGGGTTGCATTTCCTTCTCCAGGAGGTCTTTCTGACTCGGGGATGGACCCTGTGTTTCTCGCCTCTCCTGCGTTGCAGGTGGATTCTTTACCACCAAGACACCTGGGAAGACCCGTGCATCATGCTGTGTCCTAAAGTGCTCTTGAGTAACCTTCAGCTTGTTCTTGAGTCTGAAGTTGCTGAGCAAAGGCCCTTTGGCGATGGACGCCTCCCTTGCTCTGGACGGTGGCCCTGGTGCCTGCAGGAACCCACCCAGGCTCTTAGGGGGCCCTGGCCTTGCCGGAGGATTTGTCTTCCCCAAGATCTTTGCCTCCAGAGCAGAAGCAGAGTCAGAGCATATGCTGACCGAGTCCCAAGAAGGCACAGGTGACCACAGGATGTGGGGGCCGTGTGGGGATCAATGGTGAGGGTTTGGGGCTGGGAGCAAGTAGGGATGGGAAGCAGGGAATTTGTTGATATGGGAGCCATCCTGGCAGAGATGTCTGCGTGGGTCTTGACAGGCAACTGACTTGCTCCCTGAGACAGGAGGAGGGTGGTGGCCAAACGCCTCCTGGCAGAGTGCTGGGCTGGGAGCTCAGGGGCCGGGTATGTTAGCATGGGTTTACTCAGTGAGGTGGGAGGACCTACCACCTGGCTGTGCACCGGCGTGAACTGGGCACCTCACTTCACCCAGGCCCAGGGAGCACTGGCCAGCAGGGCGCAGGCGTTTTCGAGAAGTGGTTGATTGGATGATGTGCTGCCACCATTGGGATGATAGAATCACTGGATGGATGGCAGCCACAAAGCGGAGATGACTAACTTGACAGAAGGGGGAGGCGTCAGTGCTGGTTTATAGTGACAGAACTTTAGACTTGACCTTAAGAAAGCTCTCGTCCTCCTGCAGCCCAGCATCCAGGGGCCGCTCAGACCAGTAGCCCTGACCCAGTACCGCCAGTGCCCTTGCTCTGCTTGTGACGGTTCCTCACCAGTGTGAGAAGCTTCGCGGTCCTGAGGGCAATGGTTCAGGCCTCCAGCAGGTCTTGTTCAGGTCATTCCAGGAGCCTCCCATCAGACCCCTCCCACTAACCTTTGCCTATGGTGAACTTCTGAACTCAAAGTTGCTCTTGCTACTTCCTGGCGTCAAATCTTTCAGTCGCCTCCTATTGCCCTCTGGGCAAACCTGGGGCGTGGCATACAAGCAGGGGTGGGCTGGGGTGGCGGTGGGAAGGCAGGGGCACATTGAGCAGCCATTGCACTGGGCCAGCAGACAGCCCCTTCCCCACCCCCACCCCCACAGCTACTGGTCTCATAGTTCCATCTTAGTCTCTCTCTTCTCTGCCTTATTGGTCTGACCAACACTCTGACCAAAGCTCCTCTTTCAAGTCTCAGCTTGAGCAACATCTTAATGAAATGTTTTTGAGGCCCCAGGGAGAACTAGCTACTTCCCTGTTCTGCACTCCTCTCCAGTTTATCTCCCTACCCTACTGAACTTGCTGTGCCCCAAGCCACCAGATCAAGGAACAAAAGTTACAATTCCTTCCCTTTGTCATATATATTTCTGAATGCATATGCAGTGTATATTTTTGTTACGAAGGTAAAACTGTTCTATACAACATCAGAGTGTTCAAGATGCAAAGTGAAAGACCCTCTCCTCTTGTAAACCATTGTTGACTTGGATGCATGCTTCTGGATCTTATTTCAGACATGTGCACAGATCATGTAATTATCCTCCAGAACCCCCATCTGTTGGACTGGGAAAAGCTCATTCCACGTCCCACCCTTTCCCCAATATTAAGTCTTGTGAGTCTGTTGGGGTCACAGGCTTGCAAAGAAACCACTGAAGCCTGGTTGTTTTACGGGGGCTCCTATTCCCTTTCGCCGGTGTTGGTTCTGGGGTAAAGAGGTGAGGCCTGCTCCCTCCCAGTGCTCTGCTCTCCCCTGTTCGTCCATGGCAAGGACCTGTCCTCTGTACCTCCACCAGTACAGACTCAGAGCTGAGCCCTTAGAGCTGGATGGACCTGCCGCCGACCGCTGCAGTTCACTCTACCCACTGGCTCTCGACTCCCCTTCTAACTAACTCACATCTCTGATTATGCCTTTCACCTTAAAAGCATCCGCTGTCCCTGCCACTGTCTAAAAAATACAGTCCCAACCTGGTTCTCTTTGTGGCCCTGTGGTGGGTTGTGTTAACTGTGCATTTTATATCCTGCTTTCCCATCCCCTTTCTCATGATTTTGCATCCTAGTCTATGGCAAGAGGGTGGGCATATAAATCAGGCCTGGCCAACCATTGCACCCCATTTGCCAGGGCCCAGTGATTGGCTCAGTAAGAGGCAGGTGCTTTAGGCAGGGCCATAGATTGACCTGCTGATCGTTGTTTTCCATGACTACCTGGAAGAAGTGGGCCTGCAGAGGGAGTGAGCCAATACCCATTTGTGAGCAGCAGAGGGAAGGGGAGAGAGAGAAATGGAGGACATTTTTTAGTGCTTGGATCCAGTCATGCCTGAGGCAGTCACCATCTCTAGATGTACCAGTTATGACAATCAATTAATTCCCTTTTCTTTTTTTGACTCAGCTAATTTGAACTGGGTTTCAATTACTTCCATTGGAAGAACCCTTCTAATATAGGCCCCATCCATCTTTCCAACCTCTGTTCTTTTTCCCTTCTTTGAAAATATATTCTGTGCTCCAGGCAAACTCTGCTCCTCACTAGCTGGCCCCCTCTCCTGTCCTTGCCTTTTCAGCTTGGAATACCATCCTCTCCAGTCTCATTTCTACAAGTCCAGATTCCATTTCTCCCCAGTGCTCAACACAATGGGCCTCCTCTATAAAAAGTTCCCTCTGAGGGACTTCCCGGTGGTCCAGTCATTAAGACTTCACTTTCCAGTATAGGGGTAGGGCTTTGATCCCTAGTTGGGGAGCTAAGATCCCATACGTCTTGTGGTTAAAACACCAAAACATAAAGCAGAAGCAATATTGTAACAAACTCAATAAAGACTTTTCAAATGGTCCCTCTGCAAATTTCCCTCATATATTATCTTAGCCTATATGGACTGCTATAACAAAATGCTACAGACTGGATAGCTTATTAACAGCAGACATTTATTGCTCATAATCCTGGAGTTCGGGAAGTCCAACGTCAAGGTGCCAGCATAGTTAGATGAGAGCCTTTTCCCGGGCTCACAACTGGTACATTTCACTGTGTCCTCACATGGTGTAAGGGTGAGGGCGCTCTCTGGGGCCTCTTTTATAAGGGCACTAATCCCATTCAGGAGCACTCCACCCTCATGACTTAAGCAACCCCCAAAGGCCCTACTTCCTAATACCATCATCTTGGGAAGGGGCAGGATTTCAATATATGAATTTTGGAGGGACACATGAAGACTGTGGCAGACATTACAATTGAATGGTTAGATGCTATTTCTCTCCCTGCACACTGCAGCTCAGTCCCAAATAATGTAAGGTAACAAGCAGTTTGTAGTGCTCAGGGGGGAGCTGTGGCCTTTCAGGAGGCTGCCCGCACAGCCCCGAGTCAAGACAAGCATCACATCATTTATCATAGAAATTGATTTTTCTCCAGCATGTATTACTAAGCTATATCCATCTTACTTTGAACTTGGAATGTGCTGCAGCACAAAAATCACAATAAGCATTCAGCACCAAGGTCAGTCGAAGGTATTGATGCCTAGAAACATAAATTGTTTCATTCTGATCTCAGCGAGGATCAAGAAAGGCTTGGCAGTTTGCAAGAGACTCCCTCCAACTATCTCAGCCTTGTCTTGCATGTTATTTGGGAGGAGGCTGAAGAGCCATAGTGGAAATCTACCAGTTCACTGACCTTTCATTGGCCTGTCCTTCTTCGGGATTTAATGGGTTGAACTCAATTTCAAACCAAACCAAACCAGCCCAGGTTTATCACCTGTAGAACTGGAGGATGAAAATAGGAGCACATTACTAAGGTCATTCCAGCTTGGAGTCTGTGAACCCAGGATGCTCCAGGATCGAGATGACTTAGCAAAACCTGGTAAGTGTAACCACTGTAGATAAAACAGGTGTGAAAATCACAGCGACACATTGAGGCTGTTTCCTCTTTTGTCAAGTAGGGGATGATATTGTCTACCTCAAAGGGTCTGGGGTAAGACTTAGACATAATACTTGTACAGTACTTAGTGCTATAACTGATAGACAGGAGGTACGTAATAGATGGTTGTGGCTGTTATTATTAGCATTACAAATTATCATTTATTATAAGAACCCTCAGGTAGTTATTCTTCCCTGGTGGCTCAGCTGATAAAGAATCTGGAAGCAATGCGGGAGACCTGGGTTTGATCCCTGGAGAAGGGAATGGCTGCCCGCTCCAGTATTCTGGCCTGGAGAATTCCATGGACTGACTGTATAGTCCATGGGGTCGCAAATAGTCAGACACGACTGAGCAACGTCCACTTCACTTCACTTTAGCTAGTTATAGAGCATATGCTAAGAGGGTGCCATAGAACCAGAGACTGGTTTTGTGGAAGATAATTTTTCCATAGACTGAGGTCAGGGGATGGTTTAGGGATGATTCAAGTACATTACATTTATTGAGCACTTTAATTCTATTATTAGTACATTGTGATAGATAATGAAATAATTGTACAACTGACCACAGTGCAGAATCAGATCATCAGACATTAAATTCTTATAAGGAACCTGCAACCTAGATCTCTTTGCATGTGCAGTTCACAGTAGGGTTTGTGCTCCTATGAGAATCTGATCCTGCTGCTAATCTGATGGGATGGGAGTGATGGGGAGCAGCTGTAAATAGAGACGAAGCTTCTCTTGCTCACCCCGACTCACCTCCTGCTGTGAGGCGCAGTTCCTGACTGGCCACAGACCAGCACCAGTTCGTGGCCTGGGGACTGTGGACCCCTGTCTGAGAGGGGAGTGAGAAAGAATTCATGAAGACCGCATGTATTTAGAAGGAAGGAAAGATGGGTAAAGTTGGGTGTGGTAGGTGAAAGTGGAGACAAACCCTGTGGTCAAAGGACATGCTCTGGTCTGGAGAACATTCTCCCTGCTCCCTGTTCATTCCCGAGCATGAATGTCTTTCCCATTAATCAAGTTCCTATTCTAACATCACCAGCACAGAGGTCCCCTCATCCTCTTCCATATATGTTTTAGCGACCTCACAACGTCTACACACCGCGAGAACCCTGTCAGACAGTGCTGTCATTATTTTCAGTTGCCGTGTGTATTTTCAAGAACACAAGAGGGGAATAATACACTATGATACTTACCAGATATTTGCCATTTTGTTTCTCTTCCTTGGTTCCTGAAGATCCAAGTTTCCTTCTCGTGTTATTTCTCTGCTGCCTGAGGAGCATGCTTTAGCACTTCTTTAGAGCAGGTCTAAATGAATTCTCATAGTTTTTCTTCATCTGAGAATGTCTTTCATCTCGAGGGATATTATCCTGAATGTAGAATTCTCATAATTCTTTTCCTTTCAGCCTGTCAGGTACTGGACTCGAACCCAAATCGCCTGCATTGGCAGGCAGATTCTTTACCCCTGAGCCACCAGGGAAGCCTGAATTAGTGCCTAGATTTATTCTTTGTGTTGCTCAAATTGCCTTTTATTGGTCTATCTTTATGTTCACTTGCTTCTGTTATCTCCATACTACTATGCAGCTGCTTCAATGCGGTTATTATTATTATTTGGTTTGAAATTTTCCACTTGGCTCTACTTTCTATCTTATATCCTATCATATTCTTCTATCTTATATCCTTTGCTGATACTTTCTAACCTTCTGTTCATTTCATGAATGTTCACCCTTACTTGGTGGAGAAAGTTTATAATAGCTGCTTTGAAGTCTTTTTTTATAATTGAGGTATCAGTTCAGTTCAGTCACTCAGTCGTGTCCAACTCTTTGTGACACCATGAATCGCAGCACGCCAGGCCTCCCTGTTCATCACCAACTCCCGGAGTTCACTCAGACTCAAGCCCATCGAGTCAATGATGCCATCCAGCCATCTCATCCTCTGTCGTCCCCTTCTCCTCCTACCCCCAATCCCTCCCAGCATCAGAGTCTTTTCCAATGAGTCAACTCTTCGCATGAGGTGGCCAAAGTACTGGAGTTTCAGGTTTAGCATCAGTCCTTCCAATGAACACCCAGGACTGATCTCCTTTAGAATGGACTGGTTGGATCTCCTTGCAGTCCAAGGGACTCTCAAGAGTCTTCTCCAACACCACAGTTCAAAAGCATCAATTCGTCAGCGCTCAGCCTTCTTCACAGTCCAACTCTCACATCCATACATGACCACTGGAAAAACCATAGCCTTGACTAGACGGACCTTAGTCTGCAAAGTAATATCTCTGCTTTTGAATAGTTGATGTATAATATTATATGTTTCAGATGTATAACATAGTGATTCACAATGTTAATGTTATATTCCATTTATAGTTTTATAGAATATTGGCTATATTTCCCTGTGCTGAACAATATATACTTGTAGCTTATTTATTTTACACACGCTTGTTGGTGCCTCCTGGTTCCCTCTTCATCCCAATCTTCCCTCTTCCCCCTCCCCACTGCTAACCACTAGTTTGTTCTCTGTAAGTCTGTTTCTTTTTTTGTTATATTCACTAGTTTGTCTTATTTTTTCAGATTCCACATCCAAGTGATATCACACAATATTTATTTCTCTGTCTGACTTATTTCATTCAGCCTAATACCCTACAAGTCTATCCAAGTCACTGTAAATGGCAAAATTTCATTTTTAAACAGTGGCTGAGTAGTATTCCATTATATATGTACTGCATCTTTTTTGTCCATTCATCTGCTGATGGACACTTAGGTTGTTTCGGTATTTCGGCATTTGTAAATTATGCTGCTACGAGCATCAGGATCCAGCTGCTGCCGTGAAGTCTTAATAAGATAACTCCAACATCTGTGTCATCTCTGTGAACATCTGTTCCTTATCTTTTCCCGTGGAAACTGAGAGTTTCCTAGTTGTTCATCTTCCAGGTGATTTTGGGCTGCGTGTTAGACATTTTGACATTTATGTTATGTGACTTTGGGTGTTGTCTAAGTTCTATGGAGTATGTTGGTACTTTTATTTATTATTTATATTATTATTATTTTTTGGTAATTTCTTTTAGAAGAGAGTTGGTCTGCTTGGGTTCAGGTCACAGGTTCTTAACCAGTATTTTGTGGGCTCTGGTTTCAATGTCAGTTCTTTTTCAAAGCCTTCACAGTGCTATTCAGACCTGTCCCATGTGTGCCACCTGCTGACACTTGGGAGATGGTCTCTTAGTTGAACTCTGAGCTGTTTTGCTGGTTAGGATTATGTCTGTTCATGGGTAGCTTGGCAGTGAGCCCAGGGGTTTATCAACAACTTTATGGGACTGATTTTCCAAGTTCCTTTCTCTCTGTGATTTCTTTGTATGTTCAGGGCCCTGGGGACTCTTCTTTTCGGTACTTACACCAGAAAGCTGTGACTTTATTTACCCTGCTCCCCCACAACTGTGTTTGCTTCAGGACCAAGTACTGGGAGGACGCAGAGAGAAAAAAGCAATGGGTTTTGCCTCTTTCTTTTGGGAATGTAGCTCCTCTGATCAGAGAAGAACGTTCCCCTCCCTCAGTGTTTCAGGCATTGTAGGCCCCTTACTGTTACTACTAGAGACCTGTTTACTGCCCCTGGAGTCAGAGCTGGAGGGTTTCTCCCAGAGCTTTCTGTCTGCATGGAAGCCTACTTGTGGTTCCTCCCGATCTGCTCCTCTGCAAAAACCCCAGCACAGGCCAGGGTTGTTGTTCAGTCACCAAGTTGTGTCTGACTTTTGTAACTGCAAAACTGCAGTTTGACTTTTGCAACTGCAGCATGACAGGCTTCCCTGTCTTTCACTATCTTCTGGAGTTTGCCCAGATTCATGTCCATTGTGTCAGTGATGCTATCTAACCATCTCATCCTTGTTGCCCCCTTTTCCTCCTGCCCTCAGTCTTTCCCAGCATCAGGTGGCCAAAATATTGGATTTCAGCTTCAGCATCAGTCCTTCCAATTCAATATTTAGAATTGACTGGTTTGATCTCCTTGGGGCTCTCAAGAGTCTTCTCCAGCACCACAGTTTGAAAACATCAATTCTTCAGTGCCCAGCCTTCTTTCACATACATACATGACTATTGGAAAAGACACAGCTTTGACTACATGGGTCTTTGCTGGCAAAGTGATGTCTCTGCTTTTTAATATGCTGTCTAGGTTTGTCATAGTTTTTCTTCCAAGGGGCAAGCGTCTTTTAATTCCGTGGCTGCAGTCACTGTCTGCAGTGATTTTGGAGCCCAAGAAAGTAAAGCCTGCCACTATTTCCACTTTCCCCCCATATATCTTCCATGAAGTGATGGGATTGGATGCCATGATCTTAGTTATTTTAAATGTTGAGTTTTAAACCAGCTTTTCCACTCTCCTCCTTCACCCTCATCAAGAGGCAAGGGTACACTGGAGTTTAAAAAATGGTATACTCTGCACTGGCTCAGGGGTACTTCAGAGGCTGATTCCCCAAACCTCCTGCTACTTTATGTTTGCTGCTGCTGCTGCTAAGTCGCTTCAGTTGTGTCCGACTCTGTGCGACCCCAGAGACGGCAGCCCACCAGGCTCCTCTGTCCCTGGGATTCTCCAGGCAAGAACACTGGAGTGGGTTGCCATTTCCTTCTCCAATGCAGGAAAGTGAAAAGTGAAAGTGAAGTCGCTCAGTCGTGTCAGACTTTTCGCGACCCCATGGACTGCAGCCCACCAGGCTCCTCCATCCATGGGAGTTTCCAGGCAAGAGTACTGGAGTGGGGTTCCATTGCCTTCTCCAACTTTATGTTTAGATTGCTTAAATCACTGCTCCTTGCATTCAGTCCAGATTTTATAATTGCATTTAGTTGGAGGAGACATGGGTGGACCTGCTTACTCCACTTTTACTTGGACTGGAACCCTACAACTCAGAAAAAAACATTGTTAACATTTTGATGTCTTTTCTTCCAATATATATATTTTGTGAACATATACAGGACATATACAGAAAACTACAATATTGTAGTGGTTTTTCCATACATTCACATGAATCAGCCATGGGTGTACATGTGTTTGCCATCCTGAACCCCCCTCCCACCTCCTTCCCCATCCCATCCCTCTGGGTCATCCCAGTGCACCAGCCCCAAGCACCCTGTCTCATGCATTGAACCTAGACTGGCGATCTCTTTCACATATGATAATATACATGTTTCATTGCTATTCTCTCAAATCATCCCACCCTCACCCCTTCTCCCTCAGAGGCCAAAAGACTGTTCTTTACATCTGTGTCTCTTTTTCTATCTCTCATATAGGGTCATTGTTACCATCTTTCCAAATTCTATATATATGCGTTAGTATACTGTATTGGTGTTTTTCTTTCTGGCTTACCTCAATCTATATAATCGGCTCCAGTTTCATCCACCTCATTAGAACTGATTCACATGTATTCTTTTTAATGGCTGATTAATACTCCATTGTGTGTATGTACCACAGCTTTCCTATCCATTCGTCTGCTGATGGACATCTAGGTTGCTTCCATGTCCTGGCTTCTACAGCACATTTTAAAAGGCTACATTATAATCCATCACATGAATGTACCAGGATATATCAAAATGTATTAAAAAAAAAGTTTGAATGTCCTTGAACACCATAACAGCTTGATAAATATTTAATGACTTCTAAGTCCAATGCTCAGAATGCTCAGAATATGCAAGGAGATGCAACCAGTCCATCCTAAAGGAGACCAGTCCTGGGTGCTCATTGGAAGGACTGATGCTGAGGCTGAAGCTCCAATACTTTGGCCACCTCATGCGAAGAGTTGACTCATTGGAAAAGAGTCTGATGCTGGGAGGGATTGGGGGCAGGAAGAGAAGGGGACGACAGAGGATGAGATGGCTGGATGGTGTCACTGACTCGATGGACATGAGTTTGAGTGAACTCCAGGAGTTGGTGATGGACAGGGAGGCCTGGTGTGCTGTGATTCATGGTGTCACAAAGAGTTGGACACGACTGAGCGACTGAACTGAACTGAAGCCTAGCGCTCAGAATATTTACCAAAATTGATCTGAACTTTGACACAATTTGGTTCTGTGTAAGCAAACCTTCCTCTGGTCAGTTTACCTTCAGAACCAGAGATTTCTCTTCTGGATCCTTCCAAATCATTGTTCAATCATCATAATTTTATGGCACATCATTTCAGAGTCAAGACTAGTCTGCTGTTTTGAGTTCATCTGGACTCTCAACCTCAGGCTGACCTCTGCTCCAATCCAGTCCCCATTCATTTGCTCATTTAGTCATTCAGCAGATGTTTATCCAGCACCTCCTATGTGTCAATACATACTATGGCCTAATGTTTGGGTTATGGCAGAGAACAAACCAAAGATTCATTTCCCCACAAATGTTATTTTAGTGGAGGAGATAGATATTAAACGATAAACACAATAAGTAAATTATAGCTATGTTAAAAGATATGGAAAAAAAGAGAAAAGAAGTGTAAGAGGAATACAAAGTGCCCTGGGAGGTAAGAAGAATACAGTGGTCAAAGTAGGCCTCCTAGAGAGCATGACAATTAGGCAAAGACTTGAAGGAGGTCAGGATGTCTGGGGATGGGTCGTTGCAGAGAGGGAATGGCTGCGAGGAGCCTCGAGGCATGACTCTGTTGGTGTGTTGAAGGCAGCTGAGGGTTGTATTGATGGTTATTGAAGGTTGTGTTGAAGTTTGGTGTGTTGGTGTGCTGAAGGTTGTTGAAGGTTGTGTTGTGTTGAAGGTTGATGCGTTGGTGTGTTGAAGGCAAGGAGCCCACAGTGGCTGCAGCAGCGTAGGTGGGAGTGTAAAGCAAGGCTACGGTGAAGCACAGGAGTTAAATGGGGAAGAAGAGGAGTCATGATCTGACTGAACATCTGTAAGGACCATCCTGACCGCCGTGTGGACAGTAGGTGAAGACTGGCAAGAAGGAAAGCAGAGGGCCAGGCACTTCAAATCAGGACGACACTGGCTTGAATCAGGATGGTTGCCGGGACTGGAAGAAGGGACATAAGGTGTTTTTCCTTTATGGCCGTGCCATGCAGCCTGTAGGATCTTAGTTCCCCGATTAGGCATTGGATCTCGGCCATAGCAGTGAAAACGAGGAGTCCTATCCACTGGACCTTCAGGGTGTTCCTGGGAGTCACAACTTAGAGACACTTGGAATATTGAGTCCATAGGATTTCCTGACAGACTGGATATGGGGGCGGGTGTAGAGAGAAAGGCTCCACGTTGTGAATACATGGAAGGTTGCAGGTTGTGTTGTAAAGGCGTTAAACCCTGCGAAAGCTCCCCCTCAGTCAGCATGAATCAATATTAAGTGAAATCCAAGTTTAACAAAAACATACTGGGCTCTCCATGGCTGGTTTCATCTCTCCCCTTTTTGCGTTTTACACGTGAGCCATAATCAAGCTGTTGACGTCTCACCTTCCATCCCCGCACCCTCTCTACCCTCAGCTCACGTGTTGTTTTATTTCTTGAAACTCTTCTCCGGTTCATCATACATTAGTTTCCTATGCCTGTTGAACACCGTATTGTCATGAACCCCGTGGCCCCAAACAACAGAAGCTTGTTTTCTCACAGCTGCGGAGGCCAGGGCCTGGGTCAAGGTGTCAGCGGGGCTGTGTTGCCTCCGGAGGTTATGGGAGGGCCCCTCCATTGACGTTCCCCAGCTTCTGGAGGCTCCTGTTGCTCTGTGGCTTGAGGCTGCATCACTTCAGACTCTGCCTCTGTCTTCACGGCGTGTTCCCTTCCATGTGTGTGCGTCGCGTCTCTCTGTCTTTCTCTTATGAGGAGGCTTGTGATCAGATTGTCCAGGCCCACCAGGGGACTCCAGGACAATTTCCGCATGTCAAGATCCTTATCACATCTGCAAGGATCCTGTTCTTTATAGGATAACAGCTATCAGGGATTAGGACCTGGTGTCTTCAGGTGGCCTTTAGCCAGCCTACTATGCTTTCTCGAGGCCCTGGGAAATGTGTGTTCTAGCACATGGATCAGTCCCATTCAGAGCACTTGTACACTAGCTCAGACCTTCCCTCTAAACTGAGCTTCTCAAGGCCATGGATTATATCTTATTAATTGATCTTAATAATTGATCTTCCTTCCCCCATCCTGCCTTAAACCCTGAGCCCCCAGCACAGTTTCACAACTGATGGTCAGGGCACATCGACAGATTGGGTAAATGAATGAAGATTCAAGAAGTAGAGTTTGTAACTGCTATGTGCTATTGGGAGTTAATACTCTTAAGAAAAATTTTAAAAAATTATTTATTTGACTGTGCTGGGTCTTAGTTGTAGCACATAGGATCTTTAATTTCTGCATTTGAACTCAGTTGCAGTGTGTGAACTCTTAGTTGCGGCATATAGGAGCTAGTTCCCTGACCAGGGGTCAAACCTGGGGCCCCTGCATTGGGGGTGTGGACTCAGCCACTGGACCACCAGGGAAGTCGCAGTCTTAGAAAGGCTAAAATAGGATTGGATTCCTCAGACGTCTGCACTCTGGCTTTTCTGTCTCATTCCTGTTATCTTTCAGTGTCCAGCTGTTGTATTAGAATATCTCCATTAAATAAACCCAGTCCCTTTAGATTTGGGCCCACTTACAGCCCTTGGTAAACATAGCTATAGTTGGACAGAAGAATCACTGTTTTCCTTTAATTGGTATATAACAGCTAGAGTTATATCTTTGAGATTAGCTGGGTGCTAAAGAGATTGATCCTGCTGTCTGTTTGGGACATAGGCTCTCTCAGGAGGATGACAGGTGAGGGTAGCAGGACCTCCTAAGAATGGTCCTTCCTTTGCTATGTGTGGTCATGGCATTGATCAGGAGGCAGGTGGGCTAGCCAGCAGGGTACTTGGAAGTTCCTGTGACTTGGGCTTTTAAAAATTTGCGCAATCCCTGTATACTTGGGTTAGGGCTTAGCTGGGGCATTGCTTGGCTTACATGGCCTGAGATGCAATGAGGTCAGAATCCCCTCTCAAGAGTCTACTTACAAAAGATTTCTGCTTTTATTTACTTTATTCTAGGGCTTCATTAACAATAGGTCTCCGCGGCTGAAGAGCAGGTCAGTGTTGTGCTTCTGCAGTGGGTTGTATCTACCCAGAAAAGGTGCAGTGTTTAATTTTCCATCTTGAAAATGACTGTTTCCCAACATTTTCTCTCTGTGTTCATTTGATTACTGTGATTTTTGCAGACAACACTGTGTCCTACTTTGCTGTAGTTAGTAAGTCAAATTTGTTATCGATCTATCTGGGTACAGGCCAGACACACTCAAACATTACACTGATTAAAATCATGCATTTTTTAAAACCCCTATGGGGGCAAACTGTGCACATTGTAAAATTCTTGAACAAAGCCTGAATACATTGGATGACAGATATCCCTCACTGTTATGGAAATGCAGTGATTTGTGTTAATAATCTACTCAATCCAACTATCTGCTTTGTCTATTCATATCTATAAAAATATAATAGTTCTATATAAACTTATTTTTATATTTATGTATGTTATATACTTTAGATATGTGTGCACGTGCACTCAATCATGTCTGACTCTTTGTGACCCTATGGACTGTGGCCCACCAGGCTCCTCTGTCCATGGAATTTTCCAGGCAGGAATACTGGAGTGGGTTGCCATTTCCCTCTCCAGAGGATCTTCCCAACCCAAGGATCAAATTCGTGTCTCTTGCATCTCCTGCATTGGCAGCTGAGTTCTTTACCAGGTGAACCATCAGAGAAGCCCATATTTTAGATAGATACACATAATTTTTAAAAAATATAATTGGGACAATGTGTACTTGGAGAAGGCAATGGCACCCTACTCCAGTACTCCTGCCTGGAAAATCCCATGGACGGAGGAGCCTGGTGGGCTGCAGTCCATGGGGTCGCTGAGGGTTGGACATGACTGAGCGACTTCACTTTCACTTTTCACTTTCCTGCATTGGAGAAGGAAATGGCAACCCACTCCAGTGTTCTTGCTTGGAGAATCCCAGGGACGGGGGAGCCTGGTGGGCTGGCGTCTGCAGGGTCGCACAGAGTCAGACACGACTGAAGCGACTTAGCAGCAGCGACAGTATATATACTTGTGACAGATCGATTAGAAAAGGGCCCCAGTTCTCCACTTCTCCCTATTTAGAATCTTTACAAATTTGCAAAACCTTCCCATCAAGAAGCAGAGTCCATTACCCCCATGTATGCTGGCCTTGCGACTTGTTCTGGCTCATAGAGTGCAGTGGAAGTGATGGTTTGTCAGATCTTAACCTGGGCCTCAGGAGGAGGCCTGTGTGCCTCCCCCACCTCTCTCTCTGCCCGGCTGTTCTGATGACTGAGAAGGGCTGAGGAACCTCAGCTGGTAGTGAGTTAATAGGGCAGTTCCTTCCTTAATAATGTAGTCTTTATTCTGTAAAGCAAAACTTAACCAGATCTGGTAGATGAACATAGTATGTTTTAACTTGTATTTCACTGATGACTAGTAAAACTGAGCCATTACTGGCCATTGCCCGATCCTGTTCTTTGCATATTTCTCTCTTGAGATAGTCATCTGTTTGCAGAGTCCTGCAGAGTGAGCTCTGTCCCTTTACTCACATCCTTGCTTATATACGGGCAGCTTGTCCCGAACATCCATTAGGCAGCCCCAAGCCTCGGGAACACGGATCTCATTTTTATCAGTGAGAAAATCCTAAATGTGTTGGCAGTGAGAGATTAGATGGAGAAAATTGAAGTTGAAGAGGGAGAGGGAAGTGGAAGTGAGCTGCGAGAAAGAGCCCTTTCAGCTGGGGACATCTGGGTCCCTCCAAACTCGCTGTCACTTCTCCTGACCTTTTTGCAGCCGCTCGCTAAAATAAGCATTGTGGATTCTGCTGTGCTGTGTGCTGGTGATTTAAAGGGCCAGAAAGAGCATAAAATAGAGCAGAGGAGTGTGCTCTGCCAGAGGGGGTGCGGTGGGAGTAGCAGGGCAGGAAGGAGCTGGGTAACAGCCACCAGAGCCACGGCCACTGGGGCTGGTTTTGCTGTAAAACAGGCCCTGCTGGGTTGTTCTCCAGTGGTTCAGCGGTAAAGAATCCCCCTGCAATGCGGGAGACACAGGAGACTCAGGTTTGATCCCTGGGTGGGGAAGATCACTTGGAGGAGGAAATGGCAACCCACTCCAGTATTCCTGCCTGGAAATTTCCATGGACAGAGGAGCCTGGTGGGCTATAGTCCATGAGTTTGCAGAGTCAGACACGACTGAAGACGTAGGCCTCTGCAGGGCCTGCTGTTTGCGTGTGTGTTCATGTGTGTTCACTGGGGTCCAGTCAAGCTGTGGTGCTTATTGCAGTCTGCTGAGTGCCTTTGGGTCCCACCCCCACAGAGGCTGGGTCTCGCACACCAGACATGCCTCCTGGCTCTTCCCTGGCCTTCAGCTGGCCCCAGCAGGCCCCTCTTCTGTGGAGCTCTGTGCTGGGTTCAAATGAAGACTCTACTCAAGAGATATTTGCCTTTTAACTGGGAAAACTTTAAAAGAAGTTGAATTCTTCTTATTATTTTGTACATATTGTTACTGAAGTGAAACACACAGACAGCAAAGTGCCAAAGTTTCAGGGACACATCTTGAATTGGTACAGTGTAGTCACAACCTAGATCAAGACCAATTTGCCAGCAGCACCTTGTGCCACACTTGGATCACCCTGTTGTCAAAGGTAACTTCCATTCTGATTTCTGTGATCACAGGTTAGTTTTACACACATGCAATTACACTGTAAGGTGTGTACCTTTTTGGGCTCTGGGTGTGTTTGCTCAACATTGTGTCTGTTAGAGTTACCAACTTTGTTGCTAGTAAAAAGTATTTATTCTTTTTCCTTCAGTTCAGTTCAGTTCAGTTCAGTCGCTCAGTCGTGTCCGACTCTTTGCGACCCCATGAATCGCAGCACGCCAGGCCTTCCTGTCCATCACCAACTCCCGGAGTTCACTCAGACTCACGTCCATCGAGTCAGTGATGCCATCCAGCCATCTCATCCTCGGTCGTCCCCTTCTGCTCCTGCCCCCAATCCCTCCCAGCATCAGAGTCTTTTCCAATGAGTCAACTCTTTGCATGAGGTGGCCAAAGTACTGGAGTTTCAGCTTTAGCATCATTCCTTCCAAAGAAATCCCAGGGCTGATCTCCTTCAGAATAAACTGGTTGGATCTCCTTGCAGTCCAAGGGACTCTCAAGTGTCTTCTCCAACACCACAGTTCAAAAGCATCAATTCTTTGGTGCTCAACCTTCTTCACAGTCCAACTCTCACATCCATACATGACCACAGGAAAAACCATAGCCTTGACTAGATGGACCTTAGTAGGCAAAGTAATGTCTCTGCTCTTGTATATACTATCTAGGTTGCTCATAACTTTTCTTCCAAGGAGTAAGTGTCTTTTAATTTCATGGCTGCAGTCACCATCTGCAGTGATTTTGGAGCCCCAAAAAATAAAGTCTGACACTGTTTCCACTGTTTCCCCATCTATTTCCCATGAAGTGATGGGACCAGATACCATGATCTTCGTTTTCTGAATGTTGAGCTTTAGGACAACTTTTTCACTCTCCACTTTCACTTTCATCAATAGGCTTTTTAGTTCCTCTTCACTTTCTGCCATAAGGGTGGTGTCATCTGCATACCTGAGGTTATTGATATTTCTCCCAGCAATCTTGATTCCAGCTTGTGTTTCTTCCAGTCCAGCGTTTCTCTTTCTCCTTACTATGTACTATTCCATTTTGTGACAAGTCTCACATTTTATCCTTTCCAATGTTGATGAATATTTTGGTTGATCTTGGCTATCATAAATACACATCTATGAATATTCTTAATCATGTCTTTTTTGTATATATATGTATTTATTTTGGGTATATACCTAGGAATGGAAGTGCTGGGTGTTAGAGTGTACATATGTTCAGTTCAGTAGATATGGACAAGTTTCATAGTGATTCTACCAATTTGCATTCCTACCAGCAAATTGGTAGAATGGCAATGGCAACCCACTCCAGTACTCTTGCCTGGAAAATCCCATGGATGGAGGAGCCTGGCAGGCTGCAGTCCATGGGGTTGCTAGGAGTCAGACACGACTGAGCGACTTCACTTTCACTTTTCACTTTCATGCATTGGAGAAGGAAATGGCAACCCACTCCAGTGTTCTTGCCTGGAGAATCCCAGGGATGGGGGAGCCTGGTGGGCTGCCATCTATGGGGTCGCACAAAGTCGGACACGACTGAAGCGACTTAGCAGCAGCAGCAGCAGCAGTAGTAATTCCCTATCTCACCAATACGTGGTACTGTCAGCTTTTAAGAATTTGTTTGTTTTAATTTTAGCCATTCTGGTGAGTAGGTAATGGTGTCTCTTTGCAGCTTTAATTTGCATTTAATTTCCATGGCGACTAGTGCTACTGAAGATCTTTTCATAGACTCGTTGGTCATCTGGGTATTCTCTTTTGTGTGGTATTTTTTCAGTTGAGAGTATATTTTTATGGCTGGTCTATCTATCTACATATCACATATATTTATGTATATATATTTTAGATAGATACACCCAATTTTAAAAGCGTAATTGGAACAATGCAGTATATGCTTATGACAGATTGATTGAAAATGGACCCGATTCTCTCTCTCTTCCTATATTCAGAAACTTTGCAATATGAGTTTACAAATCCTCCCATCAAGAAGCAGAGTCCAAAAAAAAAAAAAAAAAAAAAAAAAAAGAAGCAGAGTCCATCTTCCCCCAAAGCTCTGCTGGGCTGGTGACTTGCTGTGGTAAGAGTGATGGTTTGCCAGTTCTGAGCCCAGGCCTCCAGAGGCCTGTGTGTTTGCTTCCTCTGTCTCCCTTTACCCCTGAGGCCGCCGTAGTAATGAAGCCAGGCTGGTCTGATGAAGACTGAGGAGGGCTGAGCAACCTCAGCTGGTAGCCAGGTTAATAAGTCAGTTCTTTCCTGATAAGGCAGTCTTTATTCCTTTAAGGACAAAACAGCCAATTAAAAATTGTTAGATGAACATGGTATTTTAACTCGTACTTCTTTATTAGTAGTAAAATTAAATATTAAAAATACATTTAATGGCCGTTGCTTGTTTGTATTTTTTGCACTTTTTTTTTCTTGAGGTATTCACCTATTTTCAGAGCTTTTTATATAGAAACAATATTAACTCTCAGTACTGTATGTAGAAAAATTGTTCTCCAGTTTACTGTTTCCCTTTAGAGTTTAATAACGGTATTTCTACATTAAAATTTTAACTTTATGTAGTTAAATGCATTAACATTTTCCTTTATAAACCATTTCCTTTTGTGCAATACTAAGAAAAATTGTCCCTTCTCTATACAGTTATTTACCTATTACCTTTTAGAGAACACAAATATTCAAAGGAATAAATCTCTAATTGTGGAACATGGGGACTTGCTTATTAAAGGAGATTATTTGGGCAGGAAACAAGATACATTAGGATGCTTTTGTATCTCAGTTGAAAACTCTGCCTCAAACTAGTTAAAAATATACATTTTATATTACAAGAAATTCAGAAGTATGACAGGTTCAATAATTGGTGAAGTCATCGGCTCAATGGGTTTTTTCTTATAGACTTGTGCTTTTTCCATCTTGCCATAATGCCCTTGTTGGGTGTTGCCTTTGTCTTCATGTGGTTCTCCTCAGGATCACAATATGGCTGCCAGTTAGCCAAAGGGTGATACATTTCCTTGTCTGTTCAGAGAAAAGACAAGAGTATCTCTCAAGATTGGAATACATGTTCCTGTCTTTAGTATAATTGCCATCTAAGGTCATGTGCCTACCCCTAGATCAATAACAGTGATTAGGAGAATGCCAATCAAGGATTCTCTTAGTTCAGTTGGGATTCTCCTTTGGGAGTTATAAATTGGACAATTACATAAGTGAGGTTTGAACAAGAAAGATGAAAGTGGGAAAGGCTGTTGAACAGGTCATCATTGATGGTAACCCCAGGCCCTTCTAGGCATACCTCCAGTTGGAAGCCATTTTCCAATTTGTAGTCTCAAAAAAATCATAGCCATTTCCCACGTATTCTAAAAAAAACAACAACAAAAAACAACCTGGGCTTTGGATTCAACTCAACCTCAATTTGGATCCAGGGTCTGCTCTTTATCACGTGTGGCATCTCCTGTAGGTTAGGTTATTTAGTCCCTTTAAGCCTCAGTTTCCCCATATGTAAAATGGGAATAATATCTATATTGTTTGATACATAGAAGATCCTCAATAACTGCTGTTTCTTATTATGACCACTCATAAGTCAACTCATAATTTTCATTTCCTTAGCTGCATTTTGTCTCAACAAGACATTTAAGTCCATTTGTGATTTACTGTGCTATATATTATTTGCTGTGCAGCAAGGCTCAAACACAGACCTGGCTTTTCTTTCCATAACACTCCCATTTGCCTTTCCTCTGCCCTTCTATTTCTCTTACATGCTTCTGAGTTTGGGTGTTTGATGCACTTTACACATGAGTGGCGTTGACCCCCTCACCCCTTATGAATTATATCTGACAAAATTTTGAGGGTTAGCATTTATAAAAAGATGATTCCATCTATGAGAAAGTAGCCAGCTCTCCAATGCATGTTAAATCATCCTTTGGTTTAATAATAAAAACCAACTGCCCGTTCTCATTTGCAACTAACGTAAGCAGAGTTCTTTTCATTTCTATTACCTCATGCTTATCAAGTGAAGCTGAGCTCCTCTCAGGCATCACCTGTTTGTGTGTGTGCTTGTGTGTGTCCATCCCCCAGCATGACACAAGACAATCTGTCATCCTGGCAAAGAGGAATGAGGCTCGGAGACAGGAGGACTGAGAAGCAGGCAGTCTCCTTGTGCCGTCAATCTGGGCTGATGACCTGGGGCCTCTTTACGCATCAGCACTCATGCTTGGGTCATGACCAAATAAAGTGTTTCTTCAGCTGGTGCTGTGATGAGTTGGTCTGGAGGTGAGACATAATTTTGCTTTCCCTGCCAATGATGGGAGTGACTGCTCTCCATTTATCAAAACAATACGTGAGCCATCTGGGCCTCCTGAACACTCCCTCAAACACTACACACCATAGACATATGTAATGATGTTACGTGGAGGTTACCTTGATACAAAGTCAAGTTGACCCCTCCAATATTTCCCAAAGTGTTTGGATGTTCATTTCATTATTGTGTTTATTATTTTTTTCATGGGAGGTGCCCCTTAAGACTGGAAGACTGAAAGGCTGTATAGAATGATTAAGCATAGAGGCTCAAACTGGCCTACTCAAGTTCCTTGATGTATGACCTCATACAAGTTAATTAACCTCTTTAAATTTCAGTGTTCCCATCTGTACAGAAGAGTGAATAGTACCCACGTGGCTATCATAGGAAGCTCTTTGATCTTTGACTCAGGTTTTTGGCATAGGAAGGAAGGACAGAGCTCTTAAAACCCTTTCAATTTCCTAAGGCATAAAGATATTAGAGAGTCTTTTATTCCACTGAAGCAAATTCTTAGTGTGTCGTGGCAGTTCAAATGCAGGTTGGAAAAGAATTTCCAGATAGAGTACTGTAGAAAGGAGTGAGTTTATTAAGAACAAAGAGCAGAGAGAATGTGGGCACTGTGAGTGCAGCAGGCCAACCTCCTGATAGACCAGAGAAAGTCAATGCTTTTCACGGGTTAGTAGACAATTTTTATAGTCTCAAAATTATTGCAGGAATGTTGGCATTAGGTGATTGGTTAGGACACTATTGTCTTCCCTGGTGGCCCAGATGGTAAAGAATCTTCCTGCAAAAAAGGAGACCCAGGTTCGATCCTGGGTTGGGAAGATTCTCTGGAGAAGGAAATAGCTACCCACTCCAGTATTCTTGCCTGGAGAACTGCATGGACAGAGGAGCCTGGTGGGTTACAGTCCATGATGTTGCAAAGAATCAGACACGACTGAGTGACTAACAGTAGGGTGCTATAGGGTGACTGCCAGGGTGGTAATATTTTGCCTAATTTGGGGTCAGGAAACCTGCTGGTGATGATCAGGGGGCTTTCGGCAATGGTAAAAAGGGGGTCAGTCAGTTTCACAGGCGACCTTGGTTCTGGGCTCTGCTTCTGTGCCCTTGGTGCAAGGCCTTGCACCTGTGGCCTTGGAGCAGGACTCCGCAAATGGGCCTGTGGATAGCTCAGGATGGGGGCCAGTCTCTAGAAAGAAGAAGGCTTGATTAGAGGCTTGGAAATTTCATGCCCACCACTCAACCTGAGAGAGGCTGCCGGTTGAGTTCAGTCATCAATGGCCAGTGATTTAATCCTGCCTATGTAATCAGACCTCTGTTCAGTCTCTAAACAGTGGGGTTCAGAGAGCTTTGGAGTTGGTGAACACATCTGTGTGTCAAGATGGTGCTGTAGGGACAGAAGCTTCTGTGCTTGGGATCCTTCTGGACCTTTCCTGGTACACCTCGCCATCCTGCTTTTCACTTACATCCTCCAGAATAAACTCGTAATATTGAGTATCCTCTTGAGCTCTGTGAACCCCTTTGTAAATGATCAAACCTGATTGGGGCTGGCTGTGGGAACCCCTGACTTTGCAGCCAAGGCAGACAGAAGTGTAGGTCCCCTGGGCACCCAGGACTTGCCGCTGGTCTCTGGTGAGGGCAGCCTTGTGGGACCCAGTCCTTTAATCTGCGTGGTCTGATGCTAACTCCATGTCTTTAATTCCAGAACTGCATTCAATTGTGAGACATCCAGGTGATGTTGGAGGCTTGGAGGACTGGTTGTTGGTGTGAAAAAAGCCCACACATTTGGTGTCTGAGGTGCTGTGAATCTAAATAGCTCCTCCCATCACAGAGGATTGTTATGAAAATAAATAAGGTAATCCTGAAAGGTCCCGTATGGGACCAACCTTCAGTAAACCTCAACAAGTGGTAGTGTTGAGAAGGTTAGGATTGTTTTTTAACCACAATTAGAACCATACCTGATTATTTATTTATGTGAAAATTATTGTTTCACTTAATTCCTCCAATTTTAAAGATGATTTTTTTATTCAGCTATTCAGCACACCATCCAGTTTTTGACACCGTGGTTTGGAGACCAATCAACACCACTCTGTTTCTCTATGAGAGAGGTTGAGACTTTCCAATGAGTTATGTAAAAACACATCTTTGTAGATTAATAGAGAAAAACAGCCTGTGCAATCAGCTGAAAGCCTTTTTGCTTGTTTGTTCACAGTTCCTGTGTTCCTGTCCTGGTGTGGGTTTTGGGGAGAGAACTCAGACATCATGTGACTGCGTCCGAGGGGTCACGGGGGATCCGTGTGGATGCTCCCTGTAGCAGGAAGGGCTCAGAGGCAAGTCTGGGGAGGGGTGGGAGGGCAGCAGGTCCTCCCCTTGGTGGCTCCCCGGGCTATAGGAACCAAGTGTGTTTGTCAGGAGGCTGGTGGGCCTAATTGGGTGGTCTTAAATATCTAGATATAGCCAGCTTGACCACCATAAGGCAGTGAAACTGGGTTTGGCATGTGGCCTGCATAATCTCTCTCGATGGGGGAGGCTCTGGGATGAATTAAGTGATGGAAATCATGCTTGCTTTGTCTCTGAATGTCCAGAGGGCCTTAGGTTGGGCTGGGTTGTATTCTGCTTGAGCGCTGGCTTTACAGATGGCACATTGGAGGGCCTGACCGGGGTGGGGGGGAGACCTCAGGTGGTCTCCAGCTGTGCTGTAGGGAGGCTTTGGCCAGGGTCCAGCTGCTAGCTCTCTGTGAGCTCAGGAGGATGTAACCCAGCAACACGGTTGAGAAGACAGCTCCACGGGGGCTGTGGAAATGTGCCCAAGGAGGGAAAGCGCATCCCTGCTGTGCGTCCCTGGGAGGCTCTGCTCGAGGCCTCTTCTGTTATGGACGGGCTCTTCCTTCCTTCTAGCCTCTGTCCCCGAGGTCACCAAGAGGGCACTGTCCTGTCTCAGCAGTGGAGGGAGTGCTCCAGGATGGCTTAGTGTTTAGTGGGAGCATCTCAGAGCATGGGGCCAAAGGCTCTGAAAGTCTAGAGCAGACTCTCTGGCTGTCCAGTCCGTGTGAGCCCCCACATGGGGGTTTTCTTACAGTGCAGCTTCTGCCTCAGGAGGCCTGGGCTCAGACCCAGCATTCTGTATTTTTAATAAGCTCCCAGGTCATGTGGTGGCTGGTCTGGGACTACAGTTCTGGTAGCGAGGGTCTAGATCAGAGGGTCTCGGAGTGTGGTCTGCCCATCAGTACCATTAGCACCCCTGGGAACAGGCTAGAAATGTGCATTCTTGGGCTTGACCCAGATGTACTGAAACAAAGCCTGTGGATGTGTTGAAATCTGTGTCTTAACAAGTCTGCTAGGTGATTCTGATGTCTGCTCAAGTTTGAGAACCACTGGTCAAGGATACAGACAAACTTGACCATCTTGATATCACCTATTTATATTTTTTTCCAAAATAGAAGAAGGAAAACTTTTAGAACATTAGGATGTGTAACAGCCAAGTTTGAATAGAAATTCCCTTGAACAGATCATGTTTAACAACTCTTGACATTAGCTGTCCACACCTGGAGGCTTCCATTTGGCTCACAGCTGTGAAGAAGGAAGAGGCAAAAAGAGAAAAAAATTTAACCTCAAAGGAAGTCCATGTTAACTTAAAAAAAATTCACACAGTATTGAACATTATAACTGAAAAAGGGGATGTTCCCCTCTTTCCATGATTCTTCCCCATTTTGTGTGGGAAGTAACCACTGCCCACGATTTGACATTTGACATCGGATTTCTTTTTTTTCAAAAGGTTTGCACACAAGTACACCATAGAGAGCCCATTTTTAAGTACAAAAATTATAATGTCTTGTGTATTGTTTTCCAATTTGTTCCTTGCATCTCACCTTTTTCCACAGGTATGTGGAAGTTTCTGAAACCTCAGGGCCATAGTGAGGCCAGCTCTGTGATCACCCCTTGCTGCTGTGGGGGTACTGAGCCAAGGCTTTGCCCACAGGGAGCTCCCAGGAGGGAGCAGGGCCAGAAGCTCCCCGCTGCTTTGGCTGGCTGCATTCTGTCTAATAGACCTTCTCCCTGTGGATGTTACCGCAGAGAAGGGAGGTTAGATGCATGTGCCTCAGTGCCTGCTTCTTCTCCCTTCTTTTGTCCTTTTCCCTGTCCTTCTCACCACACCCAGCTTGGTTGGAAGGGGCAGGCTTGTCTCCCTCCTTCGTGTTTCAGAAACCAGTCCAGGGTCATATCTTCAGTGCTTTTGTATTCTGAAAGAGACTTGGTGATTTCGATTGGAGCTGGGCTCTTAATAAAGGAGGGGTATCAGTCTGGGTTGAGCTCCAGCTGGCAGCAATTACTTGGTAGATTTTAAAAATCATTTATTTATTTTTGGTTGCCCCGGGTCTTCATTGCTGTGTGCAGGCTTTCTCTAGTTGTGGTGAGTAGGGTCTATTCTCCAGTTGCTGTGTGCACACTTCCTGCTGTGGCTTCTCTTGTGCTGGAGCTCAGTGCATGGGCTTCAGTAGTTGCAGCGCATGGGTTCAGCATCTGTGGCTCCTGGGCTCTGGAGCACAGGCTCAGTAGCTGTGGCGCACAGGCTTAGTTGCTCTATAGTCTGTGGGATCTTCCCCGATCAGGGATCAAACCTGTGTCTCCTGCCTTGGCAGGTGAATTATTTACCACGGAGCCACCAGGGAAGCCCTTGATTTTTAGTTTTAACACAGGCAGATGGAATACATTATGTTCAAAGGCCAGAGAAGACGGCTCCAGACTTAGCTTCTGGAAGTGACTCCCAGAACAACACTGCAGAATTAGCCCCCTAAAGGTGCTGCTGCCTCTGTCGGGAAATCAGGAAGGGAAACCTCTGTACCCACAGCAGAACTACTACAGCCTCAGCCAGCATCCACGCCAGCAAAATATGTGCCGTGAGTTCCACCAGTGAAGAGGTCACCTCACCCAGGATTTGCAGATATCTTGTGGGGTGTCTGCTTGATGCCAGGTGACAGAGGAGCCTGAGGTCAAAGGACATCAGCGAAGCACAGTCTTGTTTTCCTGCCCCTAGTGTGTGCAGCAAGGGTACTAGGGAGTGGGTGAAATGGAAAAGGCTGAGACAATCTGAGAACAAACATCAACCACAGAGCAGTGGAGGACTAGATAACACGTGCGTGAAAATATGTTGGTTTATTGCCCTTGATGCTGTGATCATAATTCACAGCTACTAAGTCCATAATCCTCCTGGGCATAAACTCTTCCAGAGCTCATTTTTTTTAAATTAAATTTAATTTTTTTACTTTATTTTACTAGATGCTTGGTACCAAAGTCTCCAGCCCAGGACAATGTGCTAAAGGGACCTCAAAATGAAAAAAGAGAGAGAGAGACCTGGATTCCAAGGAATTTAAAGTTCATGGGGGTCTCATCAGAACTACCTAATAATGCTATTGTCACTACCACCATCATCATTATAGAGTGATTATTATGTATAGTTCCATGGTTGCTATACATACACTGTCTCATTTGTACCTTAGAACAGCCCTGCCTGATAAGGGTTGTTTATCCCTTTTGTTTATGAGGGCTTTCCCTAATAGAGCAGTTGGTAAAGAATCTGCCTGCAATGCAGGAGACTCCGGTTCGATTCCTGGGTTGGGAAGATCCACTGGAGAAGAGATAGGCTACCCCACTCCAGTATTCTTGGGCTTTTCTTGTGGCTCAGCTGGTAAAAAAGCTGCCTGCAATGCAGGAGACCTGGGTTTGGTCCCTTGGTCAGGAAGATCCCCTGGAGAAAGGAAAGGCTACCCATTCCAGTATTCTGGCCTGGAGAATTCCATGGACTGTATAGCCCATGGTGTCTCAAAGAGTCGGACATGACTGAGTGACTTCCACTTTCACTTTCTTTTTTCATCCCTTTTGTTGGGTGAGCAAACTGTATTTCAGAGGACTGAGTAATTTTCCTACATAATGTCACAGCCAGCACATGGCAAGGCTGGAATCTGAACACAGAACTGGCTACAATCAAAGCTGATACTCTTTGTGTTTTATCCTACCGCTTCCTATAATTGCCCAAGATTTGAAACATAAGAACACAGTCATCCTAATTGCAATTTTACAGATTTAACCTGGGGATTAATAAATTATGGCCTGTGGGTGGAATCTAGTCCATCATCTCTTTTTTGTACATACAGCTTTATTGGAGCACAGCCATGTTTATTTCCCTATTATCTGTGGCTGCTCTTGTGTTATAATAGCAGAGTTGAGTAGTTAAGACAAAGGCCAAATAGCCTGTAAAGCATAAAATATTTACCAATTGGCCCTTTACAGAGTTTTCCCTGATTTGAATAATTCCAGGCAAATTCCTTCTTGTCCTTCATCTTTCAAATATGACCATAAGAAACTCATCACTTGAGAAGTTAACATTTCTGGTTGTGTCTATTTGTGAGCTGTCCCAAGCATATACAATCATGTGACATAGGGAATTTCCCGTGCATACATGGTCATGTGATACAGGGAATTTGTGAGTGGAAAGCACAGTGTGGCCGCAGATAAATGTGAGCTGGAGGCCTGTTTCTGGTCCTTACTTGCTCTGTGGCCTTTGAGAAATTGATTAATCTACTTAACTCTGTTCATTTTCATTTATTCATTCAAAAATATTGAGTACCTACTATGTACCAGGCAATGCTGTCTGTGTTGAGGACATAGCTGTGAACAAAACACAAAAACCCCTGCCTTTGTGGAGTTGGCATTCCACCAGGTAGAGGCAGACACTAAGAAGAGAAGTAAATGTTTATAGTGTGAAGATGACAATTAAGTGTCATGAAGAAAAATAAAGAAAGGGGGAACAGATAGTTTCAGGGTAGGAAGAAGAGAGGATATAGAGGCATTGTAGTTTTTTTTTGAAAAACTTTTTTATTGGACTATAGTTGCTTTTCAATGTTGCATTAGTTTCTACTGTACAGCAAAGCGAATCAGCTATATGCATACATATAACCCTTCTTTTTAAATTTCTTTCCCATTTAGTTCACCACAGAGCACTGAGAAGGTTCCTTGAGCTATATAGTGGATTCTCGTTAGTTGTCTATTCTATGCAGAGTATCAGTAGCGTATATCAGTTCAGTTCAGTTCAGTCGCTCAGTCGTGTCCGACTCTTTGTGACCCCATGAATCACAGCACGCCAGGCCTTCCTGTCCATCACCATCTTCCGGAGTTCACTCAAACTCACGTCCATCGAGTCCGTGATGCCATCCAGCCATCTCATCCTCTGTCGTCCCCTTTTCCTCCTGCCCCCAATCCCTCCCAGCATCAGAGTCTTTTCCAATGAGTCAACTCTTCCCATGAGGTGGCCAAAGTACTGGAGTTTCAGCTTTAGCATCATTCCTTCCAAAGAACACCCAGGACTGGTCTCCTTTAGAATGGACTGGTTGGATCTCCTTGCAGTCCAAGGGACTCTCAAGAGTCTTCTCCAACACCACAGTTCAAAAGCATCAATTCTTCAGCACTCAGCCTTCTTCACAGTCCAACTCTCACATCCATACATGACCACAGGAAAAACCATAGCCTTGACTAAACGGACCTTTGTTGGCAACGTAATGTCTCTGCTTTTGAATATGCTATCTAGGTTGGTCATAACTTTTCTTCCAAGGAGTAAGCGTCTTTTAATTTCATGGCTGCAGTCACCATCTGCAGTGATTTTGGAGCCCAAAAAGATAAAGTCTGACACTGTTTCCCCATCTATTTTCCATGAAGTGATGGGACCAGATGCCATGATCTTAGTTTTCTGAATGTTGAGCTTTAAGCCAACTTTTTCACTCTCCTCTTTCACTTTCATCAAGAGGCTTTTTAGCTCCTCTTCCCTTTCTGCCATAAGGGTGGTGTCACCTGCATATCTGAGGTTATCGATATTTCTCCCGGCAATCTTGATTCCAGCTTGTGCTTCTTCCAGTCCAGCGTTTCTCATGATGTACTCTGCATATAAGTTAAATAAGCAGGCTGACAATAGACGGCCTTGATGTACTCTTTTTCCTATTTGGAACCAGTCTGTTGTTCCGTATAGTAGTGTATATAGTAATGTATATACATCAAGCTGAATCTCTAGTTCATCCCACCCAGAAGGCTGCAGTTTTAAGTTGGGTGGTGAGGGACACCCTCAATGGGAAGGTGATATATGAGTAAAGACCAGAAGGAGAGAAGAAGTAAGGTAGTAAAAGTCTGCAAAAAACAATGCTCCAGGTTGAGGTAAGGGAGAGAAAGGCCCTGAGGCAGAAGAATGCTGAGCGTATTGAAGAAATGGCAGAGTGGCCAGAGGGGCTGAACCAGGATGAACAGTGACGCAGCAGCAGAGGAGGCCCAGGTGGTGCTCAGGGCTTGCACATCTGATGTCCTGTAACTTATCATAAGCAGTTTAGTTTTTACTTTTGATGTGATGGAAAGCCGATGGAGAGCTTTTGAACACTGACAGACATAACTTGATTTATGCCTCAGACAGTCCACTTTGGTTTCTGGGTTGGGAAGAGCCTGGAGGTGGGAGAGTGGCCAAGGGCAGCAGGAGTGGGGTCAGTTAAAGAAGACCACTGCAGTAATCCGAGTAAGAGATGATGCTGGCTCAGATCAGGGTGGCTGTAGTGAGCTGGTGAGATGTGGTTGGATTCTGGAAATGTTTTGAAGGTAGATCTAAGTCTTGGATCTGGACAGACTGTACGTAGGCTTTAAAAACATTCTTCATTATTTTTGGCTGTGCTGGGTCTTCATTGCTACTCAGCCTTTTCTCTGGTTGCAGCAAGCGGGGGCTACTCTTTGTTGCAGTGCGCAGGCTTCTCATTGCAGAGCACAGGCTCTAGGGCACGCCTGTTGCAGTAGTTGCGCAATGCAGGCTCAGCAGGTGCGGCTGCTGGGCTCTGGAGCCCAAGTTCACCTGTTGCGGTGGAGGGGCCTAGTTGCTCTGCGGCATGCAGCATCTTCCTGGATCAGGGATCGTATCCAGGTCTCCTGCACTGGCAGGTGGATTCTTTACCACTGAGCCACTAGGGAAGCCATGGATATAGGCTTTGAAGAAAAGTAAAGACTTTGGTCCACAGGCCTGGAAGGATGAGGCTCAGTTAAGAGTCTTAACTGAGATAGCAGACTAGCAGTTGGAGTAGGTTTGAGCAGAGGATTGAGTTTGGTTTTGGATGTACTAAGTATGAGATAGCTGCAAGACAGTGGGGCTATTAAATAGGCAGCTGGATAAAGGAGCGAACCTGAAGTTGCCATTGTTGATAAATGACAAAGTCCAGGGTGTGACTGTGGGAGTGGGTGGCTGAGATGGCACAGAGGACAAGATCTTCAGGACCTGAAAAGACAGAATATTGGCAAGATTATCCGAGTGGATATTAAAAGTACCAAGAATTTTGATAAGGGTGCTGTTAGAGTGGCAATGAGCCAAGCACAAAAATCTTAACGGAATGAGGGTAGAGATGCGAGGACTGGGGACACAGTGGGGATGACTGTGACAAAGAGGGATGAGGGGAACCGTGTGATGATGTAAGATACGAAGCTCTGGGGTGCGGATTTGGGAAGAAGAAAGGTCTGAAAAGGTAGTGAGGAGCAGAGAACTGTTATCCCATCTCCAGTCTGGCTGTTTAAGGGGTGTGAAGGGGGAAACAGCCACCATTTACAGGGGCTGCCGGAGAAGCAGCGTCCTCAGATTTAGTTACAGTGACGGGCGAAGGGCATGGTTCCGAGGAGGCTGAGGATAGCAGAGGTTTTGCTGAGGATTGGCTGTGTGATCCGACAGGTATAGTAGTGGATTTCAGAAGTTAGGAGTGGGTGCTGGCAGAGGACAAGGGTCAGAAAAGGAGATGTCCCCATGGTTTGGGGCCCTGGAGTTCTTTTGGTAGCTGATTCACAGGAATAAAAAGTCTGGTGGTCATGAGGAGGAGGGTGGTGGCTGAGACATGAGCAGTGGAGGGAGTCAGGGAGGGAGGGTGTGGGGCCTTGCCAGGACAAGCAGTTCTGGGGCTTCGTCTTGATTCCTGCTAGTGGAAGTGCCGAGGCTGGGAAACTAAGGTCTTCCTGGGGTGTGGAGCTCCCTCTCAGTCCCTCCAGTGGGGCAGGGAGCTCCCTCCTATCTCCTGTCATGAAGGGCATGGTGACCACAGCAAGGAGTAGAAAGAACTCAATCCAGCTTAGGAAAGAGTGCTTGCTGGAAGGTCTCGTGTGGGCTCCAAGGGCTGCCTGGAAATCAGCAGCTCAAGTTCGACGCTCCTCTTTTCAGTCTTCGCTGTTAAGACTCATCAACCAACTTCATCTCTCTTGCTCTTCACTCAGATTTGAGCTTTTGAATGGGTCAACTGACAGAAAGAAGTGGTACAAACCTGTTTCCTGGGAGGCTACCTCTCTGGATGAAGACAGGGGAGATCAAAGAGATGGGAAAATGATTATGAACTGGACAGACCCGAGCTGAGATGTCTAATTCACTAAACTGAAGATTCTCATGCATTAAATGAGGGGTCATATTTACCACATTGAATTCAGGTAAAGATTTAATGAGGTCATAGATAGACAACTTTTAGCACAGTATATCTTACCCAGTTGGCACCCCCTACATATCAAATTTTATTTTTTTAATCACAGTATCTAGTAATTTGTCATCATACAGAGGGACATGTTTGATTTGTTCCTGTTGCGTGTGAATCACTGAGCTCCTGAGGAAGCTGGGGAGGCGGTGTGTATGTGCTGGACAGCACGGGAGCACTGGGGTCTGGTTGCCCCCACCGGGACCAGCAATGGGCATTGACATTTCAGTGTGGCTTTGTCGTTCTTTACTTTGGTCTGAAGGGACATTGCATTTCTATTTGTATTTTATTGCTTTTTCTTGTGGAATCCTATCCTATAGAGGTTTGCTTGCATACAGGAACCCCCGACAGTCTGAGGACTCATTCTCAGCTAATGCCAAGGGTCTCGGTGGGTCTCCTTCTCTGCCTGCTACGGCAGCTCCCTCATCTCCTTGACCTTCACGGCTGACCTCCACTGGCTTGCTTTTGTCTGGTTTCTAACTCAGTTTCTATTAGGACAGACCTTGAATGTGAGCAGCCATGCATTCGCCCCTTGGATAAGAATTTTTAGTTAGCCCTTTCATTTAGAATGTATTGACTTATGTGTCTATCTGAGCACTTGTGGATAAACGTGGGCACGATGCATAGATGTGCCCTCTATTGTGTGTCTTAAAGAGATCATAAATGTATTGATGGAAGCTGTGTGATAAGAAAAATGTGGTGTGTGCGGGAATCATTTTGGTTCCTACTGAGAAGCCCCAAGGACGCCCAAGTGTACTAAGTCAGTAATGTATTATTGAAGAGGAGCCTATTATAATTCAGGTCACAGTGATTTGCAGCTGCTGCAAGGTCACCAAGACCCCTTCTATGATCTCTGGATTGTCCCAGGTAACAGAAAATGCTAAACTGTGGATATCAAATGCTGATTTTTCTGATTTCTTGCTTTATTGCTGTGGACCTTGCTGTAAAACATGGGCAGTTTAGGGGAAATAAACTGTTATGGAATTGAAAAACAAAAGCCCCAAGGCATTTTTGACATGAATCATAAATAACATATAGTTGTAACTTGGGAAATATATGACTACAGAAACTCTTTGGATATGTTGCCGATGATATTATTTGATCAGTTTCTTCCAATTTATCCTATCAGATGTCTGAAAAAAGTAGATAAGTGGCTGAAGACAGGTGTTTTAAAATAGATGACTTAAAAATATTAGAATTTTTATGCCTATCCTCCACTGACAGACCAAGTTTCTGAAGCCAGGTGACTTTTCTTCATTATTAAAAATATAAATGATGAGCCTACCATAAAAGCTCTTATCAGGACCCATGTTCTATCACCACTGCTCTTGAAGGGGCATGGAATATACTGGTTCATCCTCTTCAGAATATCACGGTGTTTTGTTACTTCACTCTCTCTCGTTTTAAAGGATTTCATGGCAAAACACATACTTTATTACTTTAAGCAGATTTTAAAGACACTTGGTGAAATATCGCATGGTTATTACTAGAAAATGAAGTATGTTGATTCAGTTTGCCCAGTTCCTGGAACAGGAAAATTTACAAAGTTATCTTAAATTATCAATTTGAATTGCAAAGAACCATCTTTTTATTATGTAGATCAGTTCACTAGGGGAAACATGATATATGTATTGAACTTTGTGTAGGGGAAAAGACTTTGTTACAGACCATAAAATATAGCACCCATAGTCTCCAGTTAGCTTTAGACTGAAAAATAGCCAGCCTGCATATTCCGTTTTCTGGTCCTGTATTGGATCCTAGTTCTCAGTCATGCTGAATCATGGCAATTCAAACACTCCAGGGCCATAGTGGGGTGACTTACTAGGCAGCTTTTTCAGTTGTTGTTATTGTTTTAATTGGAGCATGATTGCTTTATAATGCTGTGTTAGTTTCTGCTGCCCAACAATGTGAATTAGCTATTAGTATACATCTATCCCCTTCCTCCTGAGCCTCCCGTCCACCTGCATTCTCCATCCCGCCTCTCTAGGTCATCACGGAGCACTGAGCTGAGTTGCCTGTGTCACACAGCAGCTTTCCACTGGTATCTATTTCACACGTGGTAGTGCTCTCCCGGGTTGTCCCACCTTCCTCTGCTGCCCACAAGTCTGTTCTGTATGTCTGTATCTTTATTTCTACCTTGCAAATAGTTTCATCTCTACCGTATTTCTAGATTCCATATATATGTGTTAATATACGATATTTGTTTTTCTCTTTCTGACTTACTTCACTCTGTAAAGCGGTCTCTAGGTCCATCCACATCTCTATAGATGATTCATTTTTGTTCCTTTTAAAGGTCAAGTCATATTCAAGAATGGACAGTGTTTATCAATGTATATTTGGTCCATGACCCAATCCTGGGATCAGGATGCCCTGTCATGAGAGGATCAGGCCAGTTTTCATCTTTCCTTGTCAAAGCTGGTATCAGTGTACAGACTAAGCCTGCACTTACCCTGGGATTCATCAACCATTTGGTCCTACACGGAGATCCCAGTTCACCCCCAAGCTGACAGCATTGACTCCAAGTCTAACTCTGAGCTTCTGCCCTAAGAAAGGCAGCTGCCATTTGTTTGAGACTTGGTGTGCCTTCTCCAAAGCCAAGGGTTAGTTAGTGTCTCCATGGAGAGCTTTAAGACAATTGCTTTTGTTGCCTCCAGTTGATTCTCTCACCTCCATGCCTTTGTGCAGGCTCTTCCCTCTGCCTGGAACATTTCTCACGAGCCCCTCTCCTGCCTAATTTCTGTTTGTCTCTCAGAATTTAGCTTGATGTCACTGCCCCGGGAACCCCCAGGTTTGCCTTACATGCTGCTTGAATACCCATGCTTTTTCTGGGGGAGCCCTTCCCACTCTGCATTGGAAATTTGGTTTGTAGAACTGCCTCCACCAGTGGGCTATAAACTATTTTCTTTGTACTTAAAAAATGATTTCTTTTCCATATTTAAATCTCTAATCATATTGACTTTTTGGGTAGAATGTGAGGTCCTAATACTTACAGAAGAATTCTTCCCTTATCTCTTCCTTACCTGCCCTGAGAAGATCGTTCTATACTCATCTACTGTTTGTTGAGGGACTGCTAAGTACCAGCCTTGCTGATGCCAGGAATGAGAAATGAATGATGCTGCTCCTGACCTCAAGAAGCTTGCATGCATGATTCCTACTAAGTCATTTCAGTTGTGTCTGACCCTTTGTGGCACTATGGACTATAGCCCACCAGGGTTGCCATGCAATCTTCCAGGGGATTTTCCTGATCCAGGAATTGAACCCGAGTCTCTTAATCTCCTACGTTGGCAGGCAGGTTCTTTACCACTTGTGCCACCTGGGAAACCCCAAGAAGCTTACATTCTATCAACTATGCTTCAATTAAAATAAATAAATAAATGGAGGAAGAAGAAGTTTACATTCTTTTGGAAAAGAGCAAACAAATAATCATTAGATCATATGAAACTGGCGTTTTGTAGGCCAAGAATGATCAATATTGGCAATTTCATATAGTTTAATCCAATGCAATACAAAATAAACACAGTGTCTTACTTGATTCCAGGGATCAGAAGAAGGGGAGGGACCATGGGAGTAAAACAGGGAAAGAAGAAAGAATACACGGATGCCTTTGGAGGTGGCCCCTGTTCCATCCACCGGTGGTCAACTGCTGGAACTTCTGAGGAGCTTCATGAAACTTGAGTCAGAACTGCCTGCACAGGGACAAAGGAGAAACTTCATCTGTGAGTAGTCTCTGAGGGGTTACTTCCCCTGCATGTCATTGGATTGGCCCATGGGTGAGTCCGTGGGTTTCTGTGGATGTCCCAGTCTTGGCATCAGAGAAGGGCTGGGCCAGGAAGTGAGAGGCAAGCAGGTGGGCTGAGGAGAGGTGCTGTCATATCACACGTATGTGAAGTTGGTTGAAGTGGGGCCTGGGGCTGGTTGCAGGGGGCAGTGGCTGGAGTGAGAGACCAGACTGAGACAAACAATAGATAAGGGGCGCATCTGAGGAGGAACGGCGGATTCTGTGGGAGTTTGGCTGGGAGCCAGAAGGGTGCAGTGACGAGGGAAACGGAAGCAGGGAAACTGAGCTGATTCTTCTAGGGCTCGCTGGTCCCCCAGGGGGAGGTGGGCACGGGAGGGGATATTTCAGGTAAGCAGAGCAATCTGGGCACAAGCCCGGAGGCATGAACGAACACAGCACATCTGGGGGATTTGAAGCAGATGGACATGGCTGGATTGTAAATCCTGGGGAGGGGAAGGTGGGATGTGGCTAGATAGGCAGGAGTCAGATCAAGAAGCTGACTTGGGAGGTGTATTAGTGTGCTGGGCTGCTGTAATAGAATACCACAAACCAAGGTGGCTTGAACAACAGAATTTTATTGATTCAGACTCTGGAGGCTGGAAGTCCAAGACTGAGGTATGGGCAGGATTGGTGTCTTCCCAGGGATGAGAAAGACTTTTCCTTGTTCAAGATTCCTTCAATATTTTTGGTGTCATTCACACTGTAACAACTGCCAACATGATATATTTTAAAGTCTAATCTGCATTATTAATATTTTTCTATTACTGAAGTATAAACAACCAACAGAACAATAGATCACGCCCTGATTTATAGCAAAGAGCAAAATGGCTGTCTGAGGAGGCCTTACAAATAGCTGTGAAAAGAAGAGAAGCGAAAAGCAAAGGAGAAAAGGAAAGATACACACATTTGAATGCAGAGTTCCAAAGAACAGCAAGGAGAAATAAGAAAGCCTTCCTCAGTGATCAATGCAAAGAAATAGAGGAAAACAACAGAATGGGGAAAGACTAGAGATCTCTTCAAGAAAATTAGAGATTCCAAGGGAACATTTCATGCAAAGATGGGCTCAATAAAGGACAGAAATGATATGGACCTAACAGAAGCAGAATGTATTTAGAGGTGGCAAGAATACACAGAAGAACTGTACAAAAAAGATCTTCACAACGCAGATAATCACAAAGGTGTGATCACTCCCACTCACCTAGAGCCAGATATCCTGGAATGTGAAATCAGGTGGGTGTTACGAAGCATCACTACGAACAAAGCTAGTGGAGGCAATTTAATTCCAGTTGAGCTATTTCAAATTCTAAAAGATGATGCTGTGAAAGTGCTGCACTCAATATGCCAGCAAATTGGAAAACTCAGCAGTGGCCACAGGACTGGAAAAGGTCAGTTTTTATTCCAATCCCAAAGAAAGGCAATGCCAAAGAATGCTCAAACTACCACACACTTCCACTCATCTCACATGCTAGTAAAGTAATGGTCAAAATTCTCCAAGCCAGGCTTCAGCAATACATGAACCATGAACTTCCTGATGTTCAAGCTGGTTTTAGAAAAGGCAGAGGAACCAGAGATCAAATTGTCAACATCCAAAAACATCTATTTCTGCTTTATTGACTATGCCAAAGCCTTTGACTGTGTGGATCACAATAAACTGTGGAAAAGTCTTCAAGAGATGGGAATACCAGATCACCTGACCTGCCTCTTGAGAAACCTGTATATAGGTCCAGAAGCAACAGTTAGAACTGGACATGGAACAACAGACTGGTTCCAGATAGGAAAAGGAGTACGTCAAGGCTGTATATTGTCACCCTGCTTATTTAACTTATATGCAGAGTACATTATGAGAAATGCTGGGCTGGAAGAAGCACAAGCTGGAATCAAGATTGCTGGGAGAAATATCGATAACCTCAGATATGCAGATGACACCACCCTTATGGCAGAAAGTGAAGAGAAACTAAAAAGCCTCTTGATGAAAGTGAGAGAAAAGAGTGAAAAAGATGGCTTAAAGCTCAACATTCAGAAAACTAAGATCATGGCGTCCAGTCCCATCACTTCATGGCAGATAGATGGGGAAACAGTGGAAACAGTGACAGAGTTTATTTTTCTGGGCTCCAAAAATCACTGCAGATGGTGACTGCAGCCATGAAATTAAAAGACGCTTGCTCCTTGGAAGGAAAGTTATGACCAACCTAGACAGCATATTCAAGAGCAGAGACATTACTTTGCAAACAAAAGTCCATCTAGTCAAGGCTATGGTTTTTCCAGTGGTCATGTATGGATGTGAGAGTTTGGACTATAAAGAGGGCTAAGCACTGAAGAATTGATGCTTTTGAACTGTGGTGTTGGAGAAGACTCTTGAGAGTCCCTTGGACTGTAAGGAGATCCAACCAGTCCATCCTAAGGGAGATCAGTCCTGGGTGTTCATTGGAGGGACTGATGTTGAAGCTGAAACTCCAATACTTTGGCCACCTGATGTGAAGAGCTAACTCATTTGAAAAGACCCTGATCCTGGGAAAGATTGAGGGCAGGAGGAGAAGGGGACGTCAGAGGAAGAGATGGTTGGATGGCATCACCGACTTGATGGACATGGGTTTGAGTGGACTCTGGGAGTTGGTGATGGACAGGGAGGCCTGGCGTACTGCGGTTCATAGGGTCACAAAGAGTCGGACACAACTGAGCAACTGAACTGAACTGATTTATAGCAGTTGCAGACTTCTGCTATGTATGTGCTCTCAGCAAGGAGTTGGGAAAAGGGTTCAGGATCACGTTATTACCCAGCATTGCTGCTTTCCAGATGCAGTAGATGTAGATAACCTCAAGAGCATCAATAATAGTAAGATGCAGTAAAATAATTAGGAAGTGATGAGTTCTGAGTATTTATTTAGAGTATTTATTTAGTATTTATTTATTTAGTACAGTATTTATAATACTGTATAATGCTAAATTATACAGGGCTTCCCAGGTGGCGCTAGTGGTAAAGAACCTGCCTGCCAGTGCAGGAGACATCAGAGAGGCAGGTCAAGACGATCCCCTGAAGTAGGAAATGGCACCCCACTCCAGTATTCTTGCCTGGAGAATCCCATGGACAGAGGAGCCTGGTGGGCTACAGTCCATAGGGTTGCAAAGAGTTGGACACGACTGAAACGAGCTAACATGTACTCATATATTATACATATAAATTAAGTTATAAATACAATATTATTTAGTTAGTTGTAAGCTTGTATATTTTAATTTTTAATAATGACTGCTTTAGCAACTGGTAAACATTATTCCTGAAAAATGTAAGAGCCACTTCTCACGAGACAGTGGGTACTGGCTCCTGTAGGCCGTTCCTTCTCGTTTTCCTCTCCACAGACTCAAATTCAGTTCAAGCTTCAAGGTCCAGTCACAGTTCCACCTTGCTGCAAAACCTTCCAAGTACATATCACATCTTACTTTCCCTAATTCCTTCAATCCTTTCAGTTGATACCAGTCCTTACAATCTATCTTATACTACTGCTCAAGTTTGTCTCCTGTTTTTATCTGATCTGTTTCATCATTGATATGGTCAATCCTGTGAGGGCACAGAGCTTGCATTGTTGTCTGTGTGCTTTCTGACAATATCAGCATCATCTTCACACATGAGGTACTAGATATTATGCTGTTGAGTTTCTTGCTTTTTGGATAAATTAACATATACATTTGTATAATACCCAATTGTCCCCATCTCATAAAGATGAGCACAGAGGTGCAAGTCTGATTCCAGGCAAATGGGAGTTTATTGTGTTTGCATAGCTCAGACTCCACTGACATTGGGTGTTGCAAGATTCTCCCAGTATGACCTTGACATACACTGTTCACATCTCCAGACACACTTTCTTTGAAAAGATCCTCCTTTTGCCCTCAGAGCTCTGGCAGCCCACATCCAAGCATCATTACTTGTCTTCCCTTAGTCACCTCATCCTTTTCTTATGCAGGGAGTTCTGTCTACCTGTTGAATTTTGAATGAAAACCCAATGGACAGAAGCTCTGTACTGAATTCTATATTTTGTTCCTTGCTGAGCTTCCATGAATATAAAACACCAGCACAAAGGGGAGAGTCAGCAGGTGGAGATCAACACTATCCATATTTAATGAGAAGGGAGCCTGAGTTCATAGTGGGAAAACCACATTTGATGAAGACCAAGTTCAATAACTTGCCCAGGCTTACTGAGTAAGTTTCTAGCAAAAAAATGAATAAATATCTTATGATGAACTTTCATGATTTACGCTTTAAAGTATTACCATTATTTTAATCCCCAAGGGGGAAAAAAAGCAAGCAAGGAAGGAATTAAATAGTGATTGGTAATCGGGAAATTTCCCTCACCTACAATGGAGTAAAAAAGGAGAGAGGCAGGGACCCATATCCTTCAGCAAGAGTCTGACTCTCTGAGTGGCTGGCCCAGATCCCCACCGTTCTCTCTCCTCAGAAGACACCAAAACCCTCATAATCTCCACCCACTGCCAAAAGGTCAATGGTTAAGAGGCACAGAGGCCTGGAGTCCGAAGCACGGTGGTCTTCCTGCCTGTCTCTGGTTGTGTGACCCCCAGTTTCTTCCCTGGTCCCTAGTGGCTTCTGACATCTTTCTGAGGAAATCCTTCATGGCAGCAGGATCAGTAGTAGCTGTGGCTTCAGTTTCAGTACTATTGCTTCCAGAACCCTCTTTGGGTGCCTGGGATCTCTCCTGTGTTCCTAGGTGCTAAGTCTCTCGGTGGCTGAGCAGCCATCATCACTCTTTCAGTATCAAATATACAGATGAATACATTCTTTTAATAAACTACATCAACAGATAAAACCTGGAGTCCCACCATCAGCCCAGTTCCTGTTCACAAGCACTCCTTTCGCACTGGACATAGAAGCACCAGTGAATCTGTCAGAAAGATCTAGCAAGTCCCAACCGCAAATTCAGTGGGACTGTGCCTTGCATTCTTGCTCTCACAGCTGCTTGCTCATTTAAATAGTTGTCTTTCTATTCATTCATTCAGTCACCCACCCAATATTTATTGAGCAGCTAGTATGTGCCAGGTACCATGACACGGAGAATTAGATCAAAGGCTCCCATTCAAGGTGCTCACAGCCTAATAATAATGATAATAATAGTGATAATAATAATAGCAGAAAATACAGAATGCTTAGTGTGTACCATTTCTCAATATCATAAGGTAAATATTTTTTATTATTCCTTACTTTACAGGTCAGAAAATAAAGACACAGTGAAGTTTAGTTGTTTGTTTTCACACAGTTAGACAGGTAAATAGACAATTACTGTATCATGGAGTAACCCAGTGATGCGGGGAGCCCCCTGTTCAGGGTTACACTAAGGAGTTAGGCGGGATTCAAACCTACTTGGGTTGCATACTCATGCCCCTGCCTAATTCTAGGATTTTCCAGGCATCATAAAATTTTAAAAAGGGGTTTTAGGAGAAACGAACAGGAACCTGGATTACTGTGACGTTGAATGGTTTTCCTTGGAAATGAACTGAGACCACTCTGTCATTGTTGAGATGCACCCAAGTACTGCATCTGGGACTCTGTTGACTCTGAGGGCTACTCCAACTAACAGGAACACAGTAGCAATAAAACAAAGAAGTGTTCATCCAAAATGGAAAAAAAAAGTCCAGCTTTAGGGTTTGTGTGATTTCCCACAAAACTCAACCCTATTCCTGGAGAAAGGGTCTAGTGATGAATTAGAAGGGGATGGAAAGAGTTGTGATTGCAAAAGAACGCTCAGGAAACCTGTTCAAAATAGACAAGACAAGGCATCTGGAGCGTGACTCCTCCTGTCTGGAAGTAGGACTTCTGCAGACACAGAAAGAAGAGACTGGAACCAGCAAAGCTGTTCTTCACACTGTGGTATCTGCTCAATTTCACCTCCTACCATTGTGCTAACTCTGGCAGTTCTTTGGATGTGAATTGATGCCAGGTCTCCTTGAGCTGATTTTTTAAGATCTGAGAGAGAGCATATGAACCTGAATCATATGACCAACAGTTTGAAATTCTGAATAAATGTGCATTCTTGCTACAGCCACATGATACGAAGTCCCTTATCAGCTCTATCAGTTCAGAGAAGAAATCAGGACAGTGAAAATCCCTGTAGGTTTCATGAAACTGATAGAAGCCCTTAGACTGATGTACTCAGCCATTTGTTTTAATGTCGTGTAGAAACAGCCCCTGGTTTCGTTTCTGTCTTTGTTGATATTATGCTTTGGTGATCAGCTAAACCATTCACTCGGAGAGCCGAATTCTTCTGGTGGTACTTTTCCACATCAGTTTGAGGCATGGTAGGAGTTTTTTTTGTCAGCAAGAACAGAAGATGATGCCAAAAGGAAGCAGCTTAATGAGCAATTGGCAGTGATTCTACACTTATCTCTAGAAGAAAAGGCTCAGGTTTCAATGTGGTTTTTGCAAAGTAATAATTCTTTGCTGACTTCTTCCTAAACATACCTTTCCTGATTGTGAAGAAATAGTCACAATTAATCTTTTTAATTGGGCTTCCCTTGTGGCTCAGCTGATAAATAATCCACCTGCAATGCGGGAGACTTGGGTTTGATCCCTGGGTTGGGAAGATCCCCTGGAGAAGGGAAAGGCTACCCACTCCAGTATTCTGGCTTGGAGAATTCCATGGACTGTATAGTCTATGGGATCACAAAGAGTCAGACGCAACTAAGTGACTTTCACTTTCCCTTTCCCTGATGGCTCAGACAGTAAAGAATCTGCCTGTGATGTGGAAGTCCTGGGTTTGATCCCTGGATTGGGAATATCCCCTGGAGAAGGAAACAGCAACCCACTCCAGTATTCTTGCCTGGAAAGTCCCACGGACAGAGGAGCCTGGCGGGCTACAGTCCATGGGGTCACAGAGTTGGACAAGACTGAGCGACTAACAGACTGAATCTTTTTAAGTAACAAAGGGCCTTTAATGAAAATATTTTGCTTGATATTAAGAGATTTTGGAGAGATTTATCAATTATTTTTGCCATTATTTCTTTGAATATTCTTTCTTTTGCTTTCTATTTCTTCTTCCTTTGGGACTCCCATTATATGTATGTTGGGATGATTGATGGAGTTCAACAGGTTCCTGAGATTCTTTCATTTTCCTTCATTCTTTTTTCTTTTCTCTTTCTCTCATTAGATAATCTCAGCTGACCTGTCTTCAGGGTTGCTGGTTCTTTCTTTTGTCTGCAATAATTTGTTGTTGAGCTCCTGTAGTGAAATTTTAATTTCACTCATTGTACATTTCAACTCCAGAATTTCTATTTGGTTCCTTTTAATAATTTCTCTCTTTTTTGATATTCTCTTGGTAAGACCTTGTTCTCATGATTCCTTTCATTCTTTAGGCATGATTTCCTTTAGAAATTTGAACATATTTAAAATAGCTGATTCAAACTGTTTTTCTAGTATCTCAATGTCTGGGTTACCTCAGGGACCTTTTCTTCTTTTTTTAATTTATTTTTTGTTTTTACTTTACAATATTGTATGGGTTTTGCCATACATCAACATGAACCCACCATGGGTGTACACGTGTCCCCAATCCTGAACCCCCCTCCCTCTTCCCTCCCCATACCATCTATTGATTGTTTCTTTCCTGCTGTGTATGGATCACATTTTCTTGTTTCTTTCCATGCCTCATAATTTTTAAATGGAAACAGCATTTGAATACTATAATTGGTGACTCTAGAAATAAGATTCCCCATCTTCCTTCAGGTTTGTTGTTTCTACTTGTTTTAGTTGTTGACTTCCTAGTGACTTTTCTGAACCAGTTTTAAAAAGTGCATCTTTTGGTCATTTGTGACCACTGAAGTTTCTGTTCTGTTAGTGCAGTGGTCAGTTAATGCTTGGATATGGATTTCCTTAAATGTTTAGGAACAAAGTAGCTCCCCGTTTTTGCACATGGGCTGTCTATGTTGGGGCACACTTCCAGTACTCAGCCAAGCAGTTCGCAGCTCTGCCTTAGTGTTCGTTTCCTGTTTGTGCAGAGTCAAGGTCAGCCAGAACTGAGAATGTGAAGCCTTCTAAGGTGTTTCCTGAGCATGCGCACAGTCCTGTTTATGTGTGAGACCTTCTATATGGTCAGGAATATGTTGGAGCCTTTCAAAGTCCTTATTCCCCAATGTGTATCACTTCCCAGCCTTTCCTCCAAGTTTTTTGTTAATCTAGTGTTTTTTTTTTTTTTTTTTAATAACCGTTACCCATTGTTGCATACAGTACCTATTAAAATATTTGCCTGTAAATGTTTTTGACAGACACCCCTGGGTAGTGGTCATAGTTCTGGCTGAGTTCCAGGTAAGAAAAAACATGCCTTTTGAGCTTGTCTTCCGTGGAGTCACTGGGCAGATCAACCAAGGATAACTCTTTCCAGATGAGGTCTGTTCTGCTCCCTCTGGTATCAGCTCTGTTACTGGGAAAGGGAGCTGTTTCTTTCAAGGCTACTGTTAAGCTGAGCAACAGGTGATGGGACTAAAATGCCACAAAGGTCAGTGTTCTTACTGAGATTCAGCCCTTTTCGCTGATTCAGTGCCTCCCAAGTTGCAACAAGCTTTTGGTTTGTCTCCAGTGTTCCAAAAAAATGTTTGATTCTGACAGTTTTTGCCAGAGTTTTAGTTGCTTCTATAGAGGGGTGGTCTTCTGCAGTTTCTTACTCTGACCATTATATTGATATCATCTTGCCTATTTTTTCTTACAGGAATCTTGGGCTTTATTCTTGTATTCTTAGAAGCTCTTTATATGTTTGAGATATTAACACTTTGTGATTAGTTGTGAACTGTTTCGCCCTAGTTCATCATTTGGTATGTTACTTCGTTCACGGTGCTGCGACGTATTCAAATATTTTTGATTACTGTCAGATTTATTAATCTTTTCTCTTACTTCTGGATATTGAGCCACAGTGACAAAAAAATTTCCCTCATTGTAATTCTAGAGCAATTTACCTATGTTTTCATTTGGTATTTGTAGAAGTTTATGTTTTACTGTTTTTTGGTAGTTGGAGAATATTTATTTATTTATTGTATTTAAAGGCACTAATTTAAATTTAAATCACTAACCCATTTGGATTTTGTATAGTATAAGGTATGAGAAATGGATCCAATTTTATTTTTTTCATATAGCTAGCCATTTATACTTTCAGCATTTACTATCTTTTCTCACCAATTTGAGAAACCTTCTTTATACTAAACTTCCATGTGCAATCGGGCCTATGCCTGAATTTTCTATTCTGTTCCACTGGTTCTCTAGTCATGCGCCGATGCCGTGGTGTTTTCAGTTGTAGTTATTTTATTTTATACAAGCTCGTTCCCTATATTCCTCCATTGTTTTTCTTTTTTAAAGATATTTTCATGGCTATTATTGTTTATTTGTTCTTCCAAATGAAACTAGTTGTAAACTGCTATATGCCAGAAAAAAAACTGATGAAATTTTATATTGGGATTGTGTTAAATTTATATATTACCTTCATGATAACTGATATGCCAAGACATGGTATATCTCTTTTTTCTTTCATGCCTACTTTTGAGACTTAAATGAATGCTTTGTGGTTTTCCTCATATAGTTTTTGGGCATATCTTTTTAAGTTTGTACCTAAGAATTTTATTTCATATTTTGATATCACAAATGGGGCATTCTCTTCCATTCCAGTTGTTTTTTGTTTGAATATATATAAAACTTACTGCTATACATTAATTGTATAATATACTATTTTATTATTATCTGTAGTAGTTTTCCCATGGGCTCTTGTGAGTTTTCTAAAGTAATGTCAGCTTCTGGAATATTTTATTTTGGTGGTTTTAAAAAACTGTGAAGCCATATAATAAGAAATCCTGGACATCAGTATTCAGTAATAAGACCCATAAGCCGAGTTATTCTGTTATATACCTCAGCATTTCTTATGATGTTACTTTGATTTGAGGCCTAAATCAGCCACTAAAAGAGAATTTAAAAAGTGACATTAATGATAAGCCTACAGCAAACATTATTCTCAATGGTGAAAAACTGAAAGCATTCCCCCTAAGATCAGGAACAAGACAAGGGTATCCACTTTCACCACTATTATTCAACATAGTTTTGGAAGTCCTAGCTACAGCAAGTAGAGAAGAAAAAGAAATAAAAGGAATCCAGATCAGAAAAGAAGTAGTAAAGCTCTCACTGTTAGCAGATGACATGATACTGTATGTAGAAAACCCTAAAGATAGTATAAGAAAATTAATAGAGTTAATCAGTGAGTTTAACAAAGTTGCAGGATACAAAACCAATACACAGAAGTCATTTACTTTTCTATATACTAACAATGAAAAATCAGAATGAGAAATTAAGGAATCTATCCCCTTCACCATTGCAACAAAAAGAATTAAATATCTAGGAGTAAACTTACCTAAGGAGAGATAAGAAAGCCTTCCTCAGTGATCAGTGCAAAGAAATAAAGGAAAACAACAGAATGAGAAAGGCTAGATATCTCTTCAAGAAAATCAGAGATACCAAGGGAACATTTCATGCAAAGATGGGCTCAGTAAAGGACAGAAATGGTATGGACCTAACAGAAGCAGAAGATATTAAGAAGAGGTGGCAAGAATACACAGAAGAACTATACAAAAAAGATCTTCACAACCCAGATAATCACGATGGTGTGATCACTCACTAGAGCCAGACATCTTGGAATGGGAAGTCAAGTGGGCCTTAGGAAGCATCACTATGAACAAAGCTAGTGGAGGTGATGGAATTCCAGTTGAGCTATTTCAAATCCTAAAGGATGATGTTGTGAAAGTGCTGCCCTCAATATGCCAGCAAATTTGGAAAACTCAGCAGTGGTCACAGGACTGGAAAAGGTCAGTTTTCATTCTAATCCCAAAGAAAGGCAATGCTAATGAATGCTCAAACTACTGCACAGTTGTACTCATCTCACATGCTAGCAAAAAAAACACTCAAAATTCTCCTGTCCAGGCTTCAGTAGTAAGTGAACTGTTAAATTCCAGATGTTCAAGCTGGATTTAGAAAAGGCAGAGGAACCACAGATCAAATTGCCAACATGCGTTGGATCATCAAAAAAGCAAGAGAGTTCCAGGAAAACATCTACTGCTTTATTGACTATGCCAAAATCTTTGACTGTGTGGAATACAACAAACTGTGGACAATTCTGAAAGAGATGGGAATACCAGACCACCTGACCTGGCTCCTGAGAAACCTGTATGCAGGTCAAGAAGCAACAGTTAGAACTGGACATAGAACAGATTGGTTCCAAATCAGGAAAGGAGTATGTTAAGGCTGTATATTGTCACCCTGCTTATTTAACTTATATGCAGAGTACATCATGAGAAATGCTGGATTGGATGAAGTACAAGCTAGAATCAAGATTGCCAGGAGAGATATCAATAACCTCAGATATGCAGATGACACCACCCTTATGGCAGAAAGCAAAGAAAAACTAAAGAGCCTCTTGATGAAACTGAAAGAGGAGAGTGAAAAAATTGGCTTAAAATCAACATTCAGAAAACTAAGATCATGGCATCTGGTCCCATCACTTCATGGGAAATAGATGGGGAAACAGTGAAAACAGTGACAGATTTTCTTTTTGGGGCTCCAAAATCACTCCAGATGGTGACTGAAGCCATGAAATTAAAAGACGCTTACTCCTTGGAAGAAAAGTTATAACAAACCTAGACAGCTTATTAAAAAGCAGAGACATTACTTTGCCAACAAAGGTCTGTCTAGTCAAGGCCTTGGCTTTTCCAGTAGTCATGTATGGCAAAAGACATAAGAACTGTGCACAGACAAAAGAACTGTGCACAGAAAATTATAAGACACTAATGAAAGAAATCAAAGATGACATAAACAGATGGAGAGATATGCCATGTTCCTGGGTAGGAAGAATCAATATTGTGAAAATGTCTATACTGCCAAATGCAATCTACAGATTCAATGTGATCCCGAGCAAATTACCAATGGCATTTTTCACAGAACTAGAACAAAAAAATCTCACAATTCATATGGAAACATAAAAGACCCCGAATAGCCAAAGAAATCTTGAGAAAGAAGGATGGAACTGGAGGAATCAACCTTCCTGACTTCAGATTATACTACAAAGCTACAATCATCAAGGCAGTATGGTACTGGTGCAAAAACAGAATATAGATCAATGGAACAAGATAGAAACCCCAGAAATAAACCCATGCACCTATGGGTACATATTTTTTTGCCAAAGGAGGCAAGAATAAACAATGGGGCAAAGACAGCCTCTTCAATAAATGGTGCTGGGAAAAGTGGACAGCTACATGTAAAAGAATGAAATCAGAACACTTCCTAACACCATACACAAAGATAAACTTAAAATGGATTAAAGACCTAAATGTAAGACCAGAAACTATAAAACTCTTAGAGGAAAACCTAGGCAGAACACTTGATGACAAAAATCAAAGCAAAATCCTCTATGACCCATCTCCTAGAGTAATGGAAATAAAAACAAAAGTAAACTGAATAAACTTAAAAGCTTTTGCACAGCAAAGCAAACTAGAAGAAAGGTGAAAAGACAACCCTCAGAATGGAAGAAAATAACAGCAAATGAAACAACTGACAAAGGATTAATTTCCAAAATATACAAGCAACTCATACAACTCAATGCCAGAAAAACAAACAATCCAATCAAAAAGTGGGGAAGACATACAGATCACTAACAAACACATGAAAAGATGCTCAACATTGCTCATTATTAGAGAAATGCAAATCAAAACTACAATGAGATATCACCTCACACCAGTCAGAATGGCCATCATCCAAAACACTACATGCAATATATGCTGGAGAGGGTGTGGAGAAAAGGGAATGCTCTTGCACTGTTTGTGGGAATGTAAATTGATACAGCCACTATGGAAAATGGTATGGAGATTCCTTAAAAATCTAGGAATAAAACCACCATATGACCCAGCAATATATCCTGAGGAAACCAAAATTGTTCATTGCAGCACTATTTACAATAGCTAGAATGTGGAAGGAATGTAGATGTCCGTCGACAGATGAATGGATAAAGAAGTTGTGGTACATATACATAATGGAATATTACTCAGCATTAAAAAGGAACACATTTGAATCAGTTCTGATGAGGTGGATGGACCTAGAGCCTATTATACAGAGTGAAGTGAATCAGAAAGAGAAAGATAAATATCATATTCTAACACATATATATGGAACCTAGAAGAATGGTACTGAAGAACTTAAAACAGGACAGCAATGAAGAAACTGCTGCTGCTGCTAAGTCACTTCAGTTGTTTCCAACTCTGTGCGACCTCATAGACAGCAGCTCACTAGGCTCCTCTGTCCCTGGGATTCTCCAGGCAAGAATACTGGAGTGGGCTGCCGTTTCCTTCTCCAATGCATGAAAGTGAAAAATGAAAGTGAAGTCAGTCATGCTCGACTCTTAGCGACCCCATGGACTGCAGCCTACCAGGCTCCTCTGCCCATGGGATTTTCCAGGCAAGAGGACTGGAGTGTTACCACTGAAGAAACAGACATAGAGAATAGACTTCTGGACATGAGGAGATGGGAGGAGAGGGTGAGATGCATGGAAAGAGTAACATGGAAACTTATGTTACCATATCTAAAATAGATAGCCAACGGGAATTTGCTGTATGGCTCAGGAAACTCAAACAGGGGCTCTGTATCAACCTAGAGGGGTGGGATGGGGAGGGAGATGGGTGGGAGGTTCCAAAGGGAGGGGATATATGTATACCTATGGCTGTTGATAAAACTGAAAGAGGAGAGTGAAAAAGTTGACTTTAAGCTCAACATTCAGAAAACTAAGATCATGGCATCTGGTCCCATCACTTCATGGAAAATAGATGGGGAAACAGTGGAAACAGGGTCAGACTTTATTTTTCTGGGCTCCAAAATCACTGCAGATGGTGACTGCAGCCATGAAATTATAAGACGCTTACTCCTTGGAAGGAAAGTTATGACCAACCTAGATAGCATATTCAAAAGCAGAGATATTACTTTGCCAACAAAGGTCCATCTAGTCAAGGCTATGGTTTTTCCAGTGGTCATGTAAGGATGTGAGAGTTGGACTGTGAAGAAAGCTGAGCACTGAAGAATTGATGCTTTTGAACTGTGGTGTTGGAGAAGACTCTTGAGAGTCCCTTGGACTGCAAGGAGATCCAACCAGTCCATCTAGAGGAGATCAGTCCTGGGATTTCTTTGGAAGGACTGATGCTGAAGCTGAAACTCCAGTACTTTGGCCACCTCATGTGAAGAGTTGACTCATTGGAAAAGACTCTGACACTGGGAGGGATTGGGAGCAGGAGGAGAAGGGGACGACAGAGGATGAGATGGCTGGATGGTGTCATCGACTCGATGGACATGAGTTTGAGTGAACTCTGGGAGTTGGTGATGGACAGGGAGGCCTGATGTGCTGCAATTCATGGTGTCACAAAGAGTTTGACATGACTGAGCGACTGAACTGAACTGCCGATTCATGTTGAGGTTTGACAGAAAACCACAAAATTCTGTAAAGCAATTATCCTTCAATAAAGAATAAATAAAATAAAAAGTGGCATTAGCAAGACCCTTTGTGTCTACAAACTCACTATGTATATATACACTCACACACATAAATACTCCATCTCTTTTGTTCTCGAGAAATAGATATATTTACAGGGCTGACTAGATTCTACCTGATAAGGTCACCAGGTAAGTTAGTGCAGGACTGGTGAAAAGAACATCGAACCCCTCATCTATTTTTTGTCCAAGCTGAGGTAATTCCTTAGATTTTGCTAACACGCTTTACTTTTAAAAAATTAATTTACTTATTCTAACTGAAGGATAAATGAAGTAAATGAAAGTCACTCAGTTGTGTCTGACTCTTTGCAACCCCATGGACTAAACAGTCCATGGAATTTTCCAGGCCAGAATAGTGGATTGGGTAACCTTTCCCTTCTCCAGGGGATCTTCCCAACCCAGGGATCAAACCCAGGTCTCCTGCATTGCAGGCAGATTCCTTACCAGTTGAGCCACAAGGGAAGCCAAGTTGGAGGATAACTACAGCATTGTGATGGGTTTTGCCATATTATCAACATGAACCAGCCACAGGTACATGCTTCACTTTTAACGTGTAATTTTGTGCATTTGAGTGCCCCTCATTGCTTTTTTGTGTGCCTGCTAAATTATTTCAGTTGTGTCCAACTCTTTGTGACTATGGACTCTAATGCACCAGGCTCCTCTGTCCATGGGATTCTCCAGACAAGAATACTGGAGTGGGTTGCCATACCCTCCTCCAGGGGATCTTCCCAATCCAAGGATCGAACCCACATCTCTTATGTCTCCTGCATTGGCAGGTGGATTCTTTACTACTAGCGCCATCAATTATTATTAGGTGGGGAGGTGGCTATCCTGTTCTAATTTCCCAGAAAGCTGAAGTACTGAGGCTAGTTAACCGGCTAAGGGAGAAAAGGTTTAGAACTCAGATTTTCTGTCTTCATATATATTCTTTCCAACGTACTGAAATACTTGCAAAGCCTTTTGCTTCTATTGAAGCCCATTTCTTACCTGTGCTCAGAGGAATCGGGAACAGCTGCTCAGTATTCCCTATTATAATATCCCTTCATATGTATGAATCCTGTGATTTTGTTCCCTTCCAGCATCCCCTACGGCAGGTTAAATAGCCCAGATTCTGTCCCTCATAGAGTTTATCTCCCACCTCTTTTGTCAGTTTTAACAAAGAGGTTGTGACTCTTGGGTTCCTGCTCAACAGAGCTCTTCCTCATTATTTTGTAACCTTTATACCTCCTTCCAGGGAGAGTTAAATAAAGCCTGTGGATTTTTGATATGAATGTCTGGCAGGCTCCCGCTCACACAGAAAGGTTTCCAGCAGGGCTGGCTGATGAAAGCCTCAGTCCGACGACTGAGTCTCATTCATGGCAGATGAAAGGCAGCAGCACCTCTGCTCATTCCAAAACCCGCAAATGGGCATAGTGCCCACGCGAAGGTCCAAATTCCACACTGAGTCCTATTTTGGCAGGAAGAGGTGGGTTATAATGAGGATATTTAGAAACTAGGAACCACTGGCTAATTACCTCAGGTGAACAATTTATTTTTTGGAAAGGCACTATTCTTTTAGCTTGTTAATCATGTGTAAAAATTATCCCTGACCTAGAATCTCATTTATTGCACCTGAGCCAGCCTGAAAATTAGAGAAATGAAATATCATAAAGTAGACATATTAAAAAGGAGAATAAGCCTTGAGGGTAACAACAGTGTGACATTCTGAATGTTAAAGCATGGAGCACATCCTGCTTGCTTCAGTGGTGTCGAAAACGATGACCCCAGCACCACTTCTCTTTCAACATCTTTGGGTTTTCTTCCCAGAACCTTCTCTCTGCACCCACAAAAATTTGCTAGATTCAGACGATGGGAGGATGCTCTATCCATCAACCAGGTTACTTGCCTTTTCTCTTTGTGGACATTCCCATATGTGCGGCTGACATCACTGCGCTTGAGAGAATATTGATATGAGTCAGAAAAATGAGTGCATGCTCAATAGGATCGACTGCTCCCTGTTTCTGAATAACATGTCTCTGCAGTTGAGCGCCTACCCGTCTCATGGATTCCCTGGTTATTCTGTCACTAAAGGAAGACTCTCCTGAAGGTTTCCATCATCTCAGGTCAAGATGAGAAAGTGGGAGGAATTTGAAGAAGCCCCTTTGTGCGTCCCTCATCTTAAAGAATGGGCTTCCCAGATGATGCTAGTAGTAAAGAACTTGCCTGCTGGTGCAGGAGATGTAAGAGATACAGGTTCGATACCTGGGTTGGGAAGATCCCCTGGAGAAGGACGTGGCAACCCACTCCAGTATTCTTGCCTGGAGAAGCCCATGGGCAGAGGAGCCTGGTGGACTGCTGCCCATGTGGTCACAAAGAAGTGGGCATGACTGAGCGACTTAGCACCCATACATCTTAAAGAACTGAGACTGATATTGATTCTTTTTTTTTCAAAAGATTTGACTAATGAGTGTGGAAAACTTTCCAGGAGGGGGAAATGTAGTGAATAAATGATGAGGCTAAGTGAGCACCGAGACTCTATCTATCCTGGCATAAGTCACCTTGATGTGGGTTAAGCAGGGCCTGATTAGACAGGTCCCCAGGGGCATGAAGAGATAGGTGGGGCCTGGTGGCTTCTTGAGCAGGGAAGGGACATTATAAAAGTGGTATTTTAGAGGGAGAGTCTGATGACGGTGAGTGTGGAGCATGGTCTGAGGTGTAGCCATAGGAGTTATGGGAGAGAATGATGCCAGCATCCATTGTGAAGGGAATTTGCTCTGACTTTTGACAAAAGGAAGCTCTGGTATAAGTGGAGAAAACACTGGTCTGAGAATGAAAAGGCCTACATTGGAATTCTTGTTCTGCCTTTAATTAGCTGGATAACCTCAAGTCTCACTTCTCTTGAGCCTTAAATCCAGATTTCAAACTGGATCTGACCAGTGCATCAGTTTCACCTGCTGACATGTTGATTTTGGCTAACACAATATTTCATCTTCCATAGTCCCCACTGCTCCCTACTGCATCAGAGACAACCTGCTTTTCATTTTTACATCAGCAGCCTGGCCCCTCTAGTTGTGCAATCTCTGCTCTAAATCTTGGTAAAATAAATACATTTGTGTTTGCCTCATTTGTTGGTGTTCACTCTAGGTTACAAGTTCTTAGAGTCAGGCAACTAGTTAACTTTTCCCTTGTAAGTAGAATGTTCAGGGCAAATTAGTAATTCATAATTACTAGTTGATAATATTCAAGAATACAAACATAGGCCCTCTTCCCTCTCCTTGCTTCTCTACTTTCTGGGAAAACCTATAGCAGTTAGAAAGCATGTTTGGGAAATGTTCATAAGGTTAGATTTGCCATTACCTTTACCTTCCCTGCTCAATTTGGACTCTTATATATTTAGGGCCACAAATGCACAAGGACCTGTATTTGGGAGAAAACTGGTTTTAGCCCCTTTGGTTGATTTATGATAGTGCTTCGGGGAGTATGATGAAGAGAGACTCACTGTAAAAGTAGCACAGGGGAGGATTCTAGAGATAATCAGCTCCAACACCTGTACTTTGTAGAGGAAACAGCTGAGCCCCAGATAGAGCAAGGGACTTTCCTAGTGCCCCATGTCCAGTACTGGAATCCAGTACTGGAATCCAGTACCACCTCTCTTGAGCCCATGGCTTCTCTAGCTTGGTGCTGACATAATGTTTGTAAAAGATGATATTCTGCTTGGGGACTGGCTCAGGACATTTATCTAAAGTTAATTAAACCTCTTAGACTGAATATCTCTGCTGAGTTGCTTAAATTGCATTTAAAAAAATGTGGGTAGTGATGTGTTCTTATAGAACTAAAAATCTGCAGTGTAGGTTTATTTTCCCAAAAGATTAAAGAGTCAAGTTACAGAAACCAGATGATTTAAAAGTGTAAAGATTTATTCAATTATCATAGAATTTTAAGTATTTAATTATATTTTGAGATAATTGTTTAGTTATGGCAAATGCTTTTTTCTTTCATTTTCCTTTCTTTGTTTTATTCACTATGAGTTATTTTATTGTTCCCAAGAGCATATAACTTTAAAATGCGTTGACATGTTACATTTTCCTTTATAACATAAAATTTCATTATATTGTATTTAATTCATGTAAGTGTTCATCCAACAACTGGATTTTTAACTATTTTTTGAGTTACTAGAACTAGAGCCTCTCTTTTTTCTTTTTTCCTTTCCTTTTGCTCCTCTTTTTTCTTTTCCCTCTTTCTTCTCAAATAAATTCCTCAGCACTGTCTCTTGCTTGCAGAGTCACAAAGCTGAGCCCATTAGAGCTGAAAGATGCTTAGCGATCCTCCTGTCCGTGAGTTTCTGACCCTGGGTTCACTTGCACAGGTAGAGTCCTAGGTGGGCTGTTGCAGGGAGCCCCCAAACCTTGAAATTCTGTGCAAAGCTCTGTGTTCATGTGCGCCTGGGAAGAGGGTCTATATCTTCCTCAGATTCTCCGAGGGATCCCTGACCTCAAAGGTTAAATAAGTATCAGTGATGAGAAAACAATGGCTAAGATATCAAAATAACTCATCCAGGCTCGCATAACTGTGTAGCTGCAGAAGCAGGAGTCAAAACTAGGTCTCAGGCTTCTAGTACAGGCTTTTCCTGCAACACTAAGAAAGCGGGCTTAGTTTCAATTTTTATGGAGTTGATGATGTAGTGTTATGTCTTCTTAAACCTGTATTCCATGGATGGCTAAGAAATTAGAAATAAATTACTAATAAAATCAGATTGATTAAAACAACTTCTCAGCCAGCCCAAACCAAAATACTCTCTGAATTCCAAGTGCTCTAGTTTCTTTCATATGAACTATCACACACAAGAGTATGTCTGATATCATATATACCTGAAGGCAAAGTAAAATTGGGAGGGAGGCAGAGAGAGTGAGAGGAAGTGGGGAGAGGGTAGGTCATGTATTTCAGGGCAGTAAGGGAGGGATGAAAGGGAAAGAGAGTGAAAAAGTTGGCTTAAAGCTCAACATTCAGAAAACAAAGATCATGGCATCTGGTCCCATCACTTCATGGAAAATAGATGGGGAAACAGTGGAAACAGTGTCAGACTTTATTTTTTTGGGCTCCAAAATCACTGCAGATGGTGATTGCAGCCATGAAATTAAAAGACGCTTACTCCTTGGAAGGAAAGTTATGACCAACCTAGATAGCATATTCAAAAGCAGAGATATTACTTTGCCAACAAAGGTCCGTCTAGTCAAGGCTATGGTTTTTCCAGTGGTCATGTATGGATGTGAAAGTCGGACTGTGAAGAAAACTGAGTGCCGAAGAATTGATGCTTTTGAACTGTGGTGTTGGAGAAGACTCTTGAGAGTCCCTTGGACTGCAAGGAGATCCAACCAGTCCATTCTAAAGGAGATCAGTCCTGGGTGTTCTTTGGAGGGAATGATGCTGAAGCTGAAACTTCAGTACTTTGGCCACCTCATGCGAAGAGTTGACTCATTGGAAAAGACTCTGACACTGGGAGGGACTGGGGGCAGGAGGAGAAGGGGACGACAGAGGATGAGATGGCTGGATAACATCACTGACTTGATGGACGTGACTTTGAGTGAACTCCAGGAGTTGGTGATGGACAGGGAGGCCTGGCATGCTGTGATTCAAGGTGTCACAAAGAGTCGAACACGACTGAGCGTCTGAACTGATCTGAAGGTAGGGAAAGAACCGTGAGAACTTCCAAATGAGCAAGTCATGCCTCCTCCTTCACTTGTAACAGATGATCGGGGCATCCTCCCTTGGAGAACCCAGAGTATTTGAAACTTCTTGAATATCAACTCTGCTATTGCCTTCTTCCTGATTGAAGAAAACATACTGGTAGGGAGAATTTCAAGACCCTCACGAACTGAGTGTAAGCCATAGCATGCTGGACTCCATTGCAAGAACCACCATGCCCTAGAGCGCTCTTTCATAAAGCCTGCAGGCATCAATCTGCTATATACACTAAGCTGGAATAAGACAGTGTTTCCACAGCCCTGCTCATATCCCTTCCTGTGTGACACAGCACTGACTCCTAAACCATGAGCCCTGCTGTGGGCTGCCTGTCCTCAGAAGGATCTTTTATCTCGGTTCCATGTTTCATTTTAGCTGTTTTGACAGGTGGTAGAGATTTCTAGTCCACATTAGGGTAAGCGATTGTCTTTTCAGACACAATATTTAACTCTTTCTTAAATGCTCTGTTTGTGGCCAGCTCCTTGATTGTTAATAACAATGAATGGATTGAAAATTTTTTTCTGAGCCGAGGTGCAGTCTTCAGTGGCAAGGAAAGGTGTTTTTTTTTCTTTTTTTTTTTTACCCAAAAGTAATAATGAGGATGATTTAATCCTTTTTTTTTTTTTCCTCATGCTGTTATATAATAGAGACAAATCATGCCCAGGCAGTTTAATCATACCTGTCATAAAGGAGGCTGTAATTCTTTGGATTCTTTTTTATTAGGGGTATTTAAAGATATGCCACAACTTAGATTGTTCAGTTGGCCAAATGGCTGGACATCTGTTTCCCTTCCTCACCCCCAAATTTGAATAAAATAAAGGAAAAGAAGGAAGGAAGGAGGGAAGGAAGGATGACAGAATTAACTGTCTGTGACAGAGGCAGGACGAAACACCAGGCCAGGGCGTGTTACTGCTGCTGCTTGAGGAGCAGTCAGGGGCCTGAGGAACCAGAGAAGAGCTGCAGAGGGTGGGCTGCTCCTGAGTCTGGGCCACGGAACCCACACCCCGCAGAGAAGGGCTCATGAGACTTTCAGTGGTTCCTGGGAGGATGTCGAGGTTAGGTTGGTTCTGGGGCTTTTAATTAGATTTTTCCTGTTGCTTTCCCCTTCCCCACACTGAGCCCACATGGACCTCAGGGTAATTTGGATCTCCACAGCTGATGGCTCAGGTGAGTTTGACTGATGGCTTCTCAGCTCACCCCTTCCCTCTGCTATTGGTAGGTCAGATGCTTAGTCCCTGCCCTGGCTTTGGCATCTTTCTCTGGGCTTTCTAGGGCAAGCAGTGATTTTTGGCAAGATGAAGCCCTCAGCAGCAAGCAGAGGCATCTCTTTCAACTGTCTGCATTTTAGTACCACTTACTAAGCATCTGGCTATGGTGGCAACCATATGATGTCGTGTTCTGGAGCACACAGCATTTGATGGCAGTCTACCATCCTCAAGGGAGGTGTAGGGATGAGTTTTTAATATACCAAGACCATGACTTGGCCTGTGGGAAAGACCATCTGCCAACATCCATATCCTATTCAGACAGAGGGAGCAGAATAGTACATGGAAGGCAAGCTTCAGCTGCTATATTTCCTTGCCCTGTAGACTGAACTCTAAATTAGGCATCACCCTGTGAACTTCCAAACATATGGATGGCAGCTGTCATATAGCAGTAAGTTTTTTTTCTTCTATTTTTCCAGTATTTTACCAAAATATGGATATTTTCCATCAAGTGTGTTCCTATAACAAAAACCATTCAGTGACTAAAACAAAGGAAATCAGGTAAGTTTAGCCAGACTTAATCATATGGAACTCATTATTTTCAATAATTTCATCTTCCTTTCCAAACCACTCACAATCCATCTCTAAATATTTTGTTCCTGAGTTTGACCAGGAATTGACGTCACATCTATTGAAGTGTTCTTTTTCAGACTACATCTTATTCCCTTTTTTGAAAATTGGTGATTTTCCCATTTCAGTCATCCAGCACCTTTTAAAATTTCTATTTCGAAAAAGGGGAAATTTTAATATGTGTTGAATATTTATTATGTTTCAGGCACTGTCTTAAGTGTATCTTTCAAAACTCAGGTTGGTAATCACGCTTTCCTGTCCTTTCCAACATGAAGGTGATTTCTTTTATGCAAAGGATGGAAGCAAAATAGACATTGAATCATCCTCTTTTCTTTTATCAATTAACTGATATAAGAGTAAATTTAAGCACAGGATGGCGAATACTGCTTTAGTGATTTCCAGTTTGCTTGTTTCTTTTTTTGGCAGGAGCATCTTTGATTGATTTCCAGAGATTTTTTGCATCATTGACATCAAAATTAGATGGAAGGGAATCTTAAACAGTTTGGCAGCCATTGTGTGTGTGTCTGTGTGTGCGTGTACGTGCGTGGCAATATGAGTGTGTGTGTGAAAAGCCTTCGTTCTTGATGTTGAAAGGAAGACAGCCCCTGACCTTTCAGGACCAGAAGCTGGGGGGAGGTGTATAAATAGTTAGAGAGACTTCTGGTTTATTTCTTACTAAAATATCCACAATGATCCCGTATGAGATGACCATTCATATCGCCATCGCAATGACAGTCTGGGATGGACTGACAATAATTATGAAGCGGATGGAGTTGGACTAGGAGAACTAGTCAAGCTTCAGATTTGTTTTCAAAGCAGACTGCCTGAAAGAAGTCAAGAGATATTGCATATCCCACCACCACTTGTCCTCTTAATACAAGAACTTAGGTCCCATATAATTTTAAAATGATCAGTTGCATTTCTGGGGTCCCTCCCCCCCACCTTGAGGCCAGAAGAGTGTATTCTTTTTCCAGTTTTCTCCATCTGGGAAGAAACTTAAAATCTCAGAAGTCAACTGGGCATGAGGTGTGTGTGTGTGTGTGTGTCTGTGTCTGTGCTCGCGCATGTGCACACCTGTGTACAATGGCACTATATATTTTGGGAGATGTAGTTTCATGAATAAAGCACTAGTTTAGAAGCAGCACATGCTAGGAACTCCAGCCTCTCATGTATTCCATTGGTTCAAGGGGGAGAGATAAAGGAAAAAGAGATAGGAAGTGATACCTCTGCAGCAAACCAAAGATCATTATGAAAACCCACACAAAACTGGAAATGAATTACCCTGGGAGAGTGCATATCACACTCTTTGTTGACAAACTCTGAGGCTAGCTGGATACTTCGAGAAAACAATAATGTGGGGCATGTGAAAAGACTGTGCAGAGTAAAGGGAAGGAAAGGATCTGGGCAACTCAGAGGGAAAAACATACCTTTAAATATCTTCTCCCACAGAACCCATGAGAAAATTTCACAAGACTTTTTGACATTCAAGAAGACATGACCTCTATCAGGAGAGAAAGCCAGAAGTAAAAAAGAGCTGAACTGAAAAGGCAGTGGGTTAAGATAAAAAGGAAGTTAAATGAATTGAGAGAGGATTGCTCACAGCAAGAACACAATTGTGGAATTAACAATTACTACATTGAAGCCAGTAAAAGCAGAACTGATGTGAAAAAAGCTGAGTGCAAATGTCCCATGATCCTCCTTAAAGAGAATATGTAATATGAAATTAATAGTAATCTGAATTTTATGAACAAAAAACCTGAGAGTGAACAGAAGAGAAGAAGGAATGTGTTTAACTTCTTATGTCAAATGGCACAACTAAAAACTACAATATTCTCTTGGTTCTGACAGGGAAATATAAGCTAAAGTATTATATACAGAAGTATTATTTAGCATAATAAAAAGCAAATGAATTTCCAGAACCCTAAAGAAAATAAATCAAAATCACCTAAATGAACATAAAACCAAAAGAATCCACATAGTAAAACATAAAACTAAATTAGCATCAAGAAAGCATAGAATGCTGTGATAAAACTACAAACAACCAGATCATTGCAATAAATACAAAAAGGGACAAAATATCATCCTTATTAAAAGAAGTAGAATCTCATATGGTGTCAAAAAACAGAATCCAGTTTTGTGTTGTTGAAAAGGACCTCCAATTAAAATGAATAAATTTATATTAAAAAAAAGAAAAGAAAAGAAATCGATCTAAAACAAAGCGAAGAAAATGCTTAAAAGGTGTTGGTATATTAGAAAATGAATAAAAAGGGATAATGTCAATATGTAAAGGTAGAATAAGGAGCACATTAAATAAGATTATGGGAGCTTTATGTTGATAAAATAAATAATTTTCAAAACTATATATTCATAAACTCTTATGAACCAAATAACATTGTTTCAAAATATACAAAGCAAATAATGTCTAAAGTAGAAAGAGAATCGGAACAACATCAGTAATAAAGGTTACTCTGATATCTATATCTAATCTATATCTATGTATGTTCTTTTTCAGCCTCCATGGAAATATTATTAAAATTATCTAAAATAAATCTTAAAAGTAAATAAAGTTTCCAAAAAAAAACTCCAGAACACCGTCACCACCACCACAATGTGCTTGTGATCTGGCCTGGTGCAGAACTTTTCTGAATTGCATACCTTCTCCAGTTTACACAGTCCACCAGTCCCTGATTGTTTTACTTATTTGTGTTACTTGCCTGGCCCTGTACATTTGAATTTGCAGCCTTTGATAAGGGCCTAAAAAGCCTCTTGATGAAAGTGAAAGAGGAGAGTGAAAAAGTTGGCTTAAAGCTCAACATTCAGAAAATGAAGATCACGGCATCTAGTCCCATCACTTCATGGGAAATAGATGGGGAAACAGTGGAAACAGTGTCAGACTTTATTTTTTTGGGCTCCAAAATCACTGCAGATGGTGATTGCAGCCATGAAATTAAAAGACGCTTACTCCTTGGAAGGAAAGTTATGACAAACCTAGATAGCATATTGAAAAGCAGAGACATTACTTTGCCAACAAAGGTCCGTCTACTCAAGGCTATGGTTTTTCCCGTGGTCATGTATGGATGTGAGAGTTGGACTATGAAGAAAGCTGAGTGCTGAAGAATTGATGCTTTTGAACTGTGGTGTTGGAGAAGACTCTTGAGAGTCCCTTGGACTGCAAGGAGATCCAACCAGTCCATCCTAAAGGAGATCAGCCCTGAGTGTTCTTTGGAAGGACTGATGCTAAAGCTGAAACTCCAGTACTTTGGCCACCTCATGTGAAGACTTGACTCACTGCAAAAGACTCTGATGCTGGGAGGGATAGGGGGCAGGAGGAGAAGGGGACGACCCAGGATGAGATGGCTGGATGGCATCACGGACTCAATGGACGTGAGTCTGAGTGAACTCCAGGAGTTGGTGATGGACAGGGAGGCCTGGCCTGCTGCGATTCATGGGGTCGCAAAGAGTTGGACACAACTGAGAGACTGAACTGAACTGAATTGAAAGTTTAGTAAGAAGTTCTTACTATCTTTGTTTGGGTTAAAACCTATTACACAGGTTTTTATATTCACAGAATCTGCTGGGGGCTGGGATGGGGCAATCTCCCGAAGTGTGAAGTAAGTTCAGTTGAAGCTGCATTGGAAAGGCTGTGGAGGGCTCTGCCAGATGTTGAAGAAAGGTTGGCTGTTTGATCTTGAGTTAGAGGTGAGTGAATGACATCTTCCTAAAGCAAAATAAGAAATGTAAAGATGATCAAGCAGTGATTGGTGACAGTTGTAGATTTATTCAGATGGTTTTAATGGGATTTTCTAAAGGCAATGGTGTTCTGAAATTTCTAAATATATCTTCTAGGTATATTTAGTTCCTAGGTATATTAGTATTCATCCTTGCTTCATTCTGAAAAGACTTGAGGCAGTTACTAAGACTGTGATACCCCAAGGGAGGGAAACTGTCTGTTCCAGAGACAAGCAAAAGAGAGATTTAAGATCAATAGTCAGTTCAGTTCAGTTGCTCAGTCATGTCCAACTCTTTGTGAACCCATGAACCGCAGCATGCCAGGCCTCCCTGTTCATCACCAACTCCCAGAGTCCACTCAAACCCGTGTCCATTGTGTTGGTGATGCCATCCAACCATCTTATCCTCTGTCGTCCCCTTCTCCTGCCCTTGATCTTTCCCAGCATCAGGGTCTTTTCAAATGAGTCAGCTCTTTGCATCAGGTGGCCAAAGTATTGGAGTTTCAGTTTCAACATCATTCCCTCCAATGAACACCCAGGACTGATCTCCTTTAGGATGGACTGGTTGGATCTCCTTGTAGTCCAAGGGACTCTCAAGAGTCTTCTCCAACACCACAGTTCAAAAGCATCAATTTTTTGGCACTCAGCTTTCTTTATAGTCCAACTCTCACATCCATACATGACTACTGGAAAAACCATAGCATTGAGATCAATAGTAAAACTGGCTAAAAGCCAGTCTGTTTTTATAGCATTTACACCAGTATCCTAAACAATATCAGTGATAAAATACTCCTTCTTGCCATGATGGACAATTCTATCATATATTTTAAATACAAACAGTGTTTTTATCTATTTAAAATAGGTGTTTGTATTTATTTGAAATCCTGTTTCAAAACTGCATATCAGAGCCTATAAATGGGAAAATAGTATCTATACTTCATCTGTAAATAAAATTTTATTTTCAGTGAAAAATAAGTGCAATATGTCTATAAAACAATAAGTTGGATTTCTATGGGACTCAGCCTGTGACTTACTTAGATAAATTGCCTAGGTAAGCTGACTTTCTCTTCAAACCATTGATCAGGTATTACCACCAGCCTAGTCCTAGTTCCAGATATACAAGCTTATATAAAAGATTTATATACATATATATATATATATATATATATATATATATATATATATACAGATTTATAAAAGGCAGAGGAACCAGAGATTAATTTGTCAACATCTGTTGGATCATAGAAAAAGCAAGGGAATGCCAGGAAAACATCTACTTCTGCTCCATTGACTACACTAAAGTCTTTGACTGTGTGGATCATAACAAACTGTGGAAAATTCTTAAGGAGATGGGAATACCCAACAACCTTACTTGCCTCCTGAGAAACCTGTATATAGGTCAAGAAGCAACAGTTAGAACTGGACATGGAACAATGGACTGGTTCCAAATTGGTAAAGGAGTACATCAAGGCTGTATGTAGTCTCCCAGTTTTTCTGACCTATATGCAAAGTACATCATTCGAAATGCTGGGTTGGATGAATCACAAGCTGGAATCAAGATTGCTGGGAGAAATATCAACAACCTCAGATATGCAGATGATATCACCCTAATGGCAGGAACCATCCTAATGTGATATACTTAGGCTCATATCAAAATATTTATTGGAAGAGTTTTTTCCTAAAATGGTGCATATTTGTCATTTGTCATCTGTATGCATTCAGTCCACTTGTAATGAGACCCCAAGCCAATTCCATGTACCTTCTCATCAGTTCTCTGTCAGGCCGGGATTTTTACCTTCCCTTGTGATAGGCAAACATCACCTTCCTGTTGCTGCGGTATTTGCGGTGCTTCCTTTGTCCTCTCTTTCTATGAGAGGAAGGGGAAGCCTGCAGACTGAAAGTGTTTTCACTCTTAGGCGTCTTGTTTTTTCAAAAGTTAGGAAGCAGGCTCTGGGAAGGTAGGTTAATATAGGCACCTGGTGTGGACGTTCTAGGAACCTGCCCACATGACTTTCCTAGGAAGGTGTTAAGCTCCTGATGATGTCTTCCTTCTCAAGAAAGTCCATTACAGGCCATTACTCAACTTTCAGGCACAGAATAGCCCTCTTCTTGGTGGAGTACCTGCCTGTTCCTGTGGGCATGTCCATGACAGTGTGGGATGGTGAGGGGGGCGTTTGTGCCACAAGGGGAGACAGAAAGTTGTAGGCCTGGACTCAAGGTGTCGCATCCACCAGTTGTCCAAGACGAAGGGAGATTCGTTCCTTGCTCTCTATTCAGTGTTCTTCTCCTGAGTTGTCCCGTTACTGTCAGGTGATTAGAGGGACCCTCTTGGGTCTAAATTTCTGTTTCTAAAATAGAAGCCACATTGCAGCACTCAGGGAGCTTATGTTTGGCATCATTCCAGCTAGCGTTGCAAGGAAGTGTGAAGTTGTTTGCAGTTCTCCAGACTCAGAGTGTGAGGACCAGACTGACTTTAGCGCTGAAGGAGAGCAGGGAGGGCGTGGCTGTGCTGGTGTTCATCCTCGTCAGTGGTGGGTTTGTCATGCTGGCCACTGGTGAGGAGGGATTTTGACCTCTGAGCCCTACACAAATTGTTCAAAAGAGCTTTGGAAATCTTCAGACAGAAGTGCTATGAGGAGGATGATGCATCTGAGAAAAGAGATAGATGGGGCCACAAACTCTTGTTCTACAGGCTTTCCTGTTTCCTTCCTTATCTTTTGAGAAAGAAAATGCATAAAGAGCAGCCACTCTGTAGCTTGCAGGGGATTGACTTTGACAAATTTGAAAAGGACCACAAAGGACTGACTTTGGGGTATAGAAATGGCTAATTCTCAGAAGGAGAAATAGGTATAATTGTTTTTAAACCTCTTGAAGGGAATAATTTTGAATATGACTTGGTATATCTATTCTATTCTTGCACACATATTCAAATCTACAACAAAGTTTCTTGGGTCATTGCTCATGTCAGAACCGTTGAAAAGCTGGTTCCCCAGGGTCGTCATATGGCTAATACTCAGGCAAGTGGTACAACAAGGGTTATACTAAAATGACTTAACTGGAAGCACAGGCACTAACCAGCCAACTTGGAGCCCTGATGAATCTATCTATATATATATATATGTATGACTGGCACAGCTGTGTCAGTGTGATCTGACTGAGGGTTAGTGCTGGGAATAGTAAGGGGTGGGGTAGCTTGGGGGGTTTCCCAAGTGGCTTAGTGGTAAAGAATCCACCTGCCAACGCAGGAGACACAAGAGACTCAGATTTGATTGCTGGGTCGGGAAGATCCCCTGGAGGAGGAAATGGCAACCCTCTTCAGTATTCTTGCTTGGAAAATCCCATGGACAGAGGAGCCTGGTGAGCTAAAGTCCATGGGGCCACAAAGAGTTGGACACGACTGAAGTGACTGAGCATACACACGGGGTGACTTTGGAAATTTCAGAATGTCTTCATTGGCTATGCTGCTCCCAAAGAAAACAGGTGCATGTGGGTGTGAGTGCACAAGTGTGTGTGTGTGTGCATGCATGCATGCACACACATACAAGCAGGAGAGAAGTGAGATTTATCAAAACCAGATTAAGACTTGCCAAGGCAACAGTCTATAATTAGCACCAACATATCACTGGAATAAAAGGGAAATATTATATGAGTTAACTCAGGGATCCTAATAGAACGGAAGTATAAATGCATTCCTCTCATTGAAATAAACAGTACCCTTAATAGTGGAAGTATAAGACACTGATCTACTGAGTACTTCTGTAGAGGGCAAGATTCATGGTGCAAAGGCAGGTGGTGTATTGTTGTGTACCAAACTTGGTACCAAAGGCCACCGAAGTCAGTGATTCCTGATCATTAGTCATTGGTATACTCAGATGTCGCAGTGGGCACCTGTGTTGCTATAAGACTTCATTGGTGTTCCCCAATAAGTCGTGTCTGATTCTTTGTGACCCCATGGACTTTAGCCTGCCAGGCTTCTCTGTCCATGGGATTTTCCAAGCAAGAAAACTGAAGTTGGTTGCCATGTCCTCCTCCAGGAGATCTTCCCGACCCAGGGATTGAACCTGCATCTCCTGCATTGTCAGGTGGATTCTTTACCACTTAGCTACCTGGGAAGCCCAAGACTTTGTTACGCTCAGCCGTAGGTGGCAGGGCACGGCCTGCAGTGGCAGGAGCTCCCGAGCAGCCTCGGGAGGGTAACCCAAGTGGAGCTCAGGCTGCTCTGTGGTCCCCTTGGGGACAACTGTGTTGAGCAAAACCCAGCATGCATGACCCTAGGTTGCTATTCAGAGTGAGATCAGGGAGCTCTTCTCCCCAGAGACTTACTTCAGCAGCCAAGTGGAGAGTACACTCTGCCACCTGTGGACATGGGCCTGTGGAGCTGTTGGAGAATCTGTGTGTTTGCTGCCCCCAAAGTAGGTGGTTGGAGGTGGGGGAGGTGCAGAGGTTGGCCAGGGTTCCTTGTGGGCCAAGCTCTAGGTCCTGACTCCGCATCCGTCTAGGTACGTTAGTTTTCCATTAATATTCCCACAAACTTAGTGGCTTAAAGCAACACAAGTTTATTATCTTACAGTCCTAGAGGTCAGATGTCAGAGATAGGATTGACTGGGCCCAAAATAAAGATGTTGGCAGGATTGCATTCCTTTTGGAGGCAGTAGGGGAGAATCTTTCTGTTCCTTAACCTTTTCTAACTATCTGAAGCCACTTGCATTCCTCGACTTGTGGCCCCTCCCTCCATCTTCAAAGCCAACAGCATGGCGTCTTCAAATATCTCCCTGACTCTGCCCTCAGTTTCTGTTGTCATATCTTCTCTGACTCGACTGCCTTCTACTTTTTCTTATAAAAACCCTTAGGATTACACTGAGTCCACATGGGTAATCAGGAGCATCCTCCCATCTCAAGAGTCTTTAGCTAACCATTTGCCAGTGAAGTAGCATGTTCACAGGTCCCAGGAATCACAGCATAGATATATTCAGCCTCCCGCACAGATGAAGGCTTCCTTGTCTGTTTTGTAGGTGATTGGCCCTGGAGGGTGACATTCATACCCTCCAACTTAGAGTGTTATTATTTTGAAATGTCTGAGGTAGTAAAGTTCATTGGATCAAAAATCTGTTCCCATCATTAAATACATTTCAATATTATATTGCCACTGAAAAGAAAGAAGAGTGGTTAGATTTTTAAGGTACAATTTTTACTGTTGTGAAATTTTCAATGCTTATTTATTTTCAATGGTTTTAAAATTGTTATTATATGTATGTGTACAAAATTTCTCATTGATGTGACTCTCACAAATTTCAAGGGTCACCAGTAAAAACTGTTGATCAGGAATCGTGTGTAGCCATTTCAGCCTTAAAATCTTATATAAGAAAGTTATGCTTGTTATCTTCATGGAAGCAAGCTCAAGGTTCTCATTTAAAAATATGAAAAGATTTGGGGAAAGTTTTATTTTAGTTCAATATTCAACATATTCCCTATTATCTTTTATTTTTATCATGATTATATAAAAACAAAGAAAATGTAATGTATTACACCAAGTTTCAAAGAGATATGCTCAAATTTCCCCCAAATTACCTCAGCATGGTATATAATTATTATCATTTGCTATATGTGGATAATATGAAAAAAGATTAAGGAGAATAGACTGGGTGACCCCATCCTTTGTGACTGTGCAGGACCAACTCAAAACAATTTCAAAGACAATATTACACAATGATAGAAAATTACATTATAAGATCAACTGCAAACTTTACAACACATAATAAATCTCTTAATTTGACCATAAAGAAAGAAGTATATAGTTGCTCCTTGTTGTCTATGGAGGACTGGTTCAAGGATTTCCCACAGATGTGAAAATGCAAGGATGCTTCAAGTCCCTTACACAAAATGATGTAGTATTTGCATGTAACCTATGCAATCCTTCTGTATACTTCAAATTATCTCTGGATTACTATAGTACCTAATACAAAGTAAATGCTACGTTCAGTTCAGTTGCTCAGTCATGTCAGACTCTTTGCGACCTCATGGACCACAGCACACCAGGCCTCCCTGTCTATCACCAATTCCCGGAATCCACCCAAACTCATGTCCGTTGGGTTGGTGATGCCATCCAGCCATCTCATCCTCTGTCGTCCACTTCTCCTTGTGTCCTTAATCTTTCCCAGCATCAGGGTCTTTTCAAATGAGTCAGCTCTTCGCATCAGGTGGCCAAAGTATTGGAGTTTCAGCTTCAACATCAGTCCAATGAACACTCAGGACTGATTTCCTTCAGGATGTACCGGTTGGATCTCCTTGCAGTCCAAGGGACTCTCAAGAGTCTTCTCCAACACCACAGTTCAAAAGCATCAATTCTTCGGCACGCAGCTTTCTTGACAGTCCAAATCTCACATCCATACATGACTACTGGAAAAACTATAGCCTTGACTAGACAGACCTTTGTTGGCAAAGTAATGTCTCTGCTTTTTAATCAGTTCTCTAGGTTGGTCATAACTTTTCTTCCAAGGAGTCAGCGTCCTTTAATTTCATGGCTACAGGCCCCATCTGCAGTGATTTTGGAGCCCAAAAAAATAAAGTCAGAACTGTTTACACTGTTTCCCCATCTATTTGCCATGAAATGATGGGGCCAGGTGCCATGATCTTAGTATTCTGAATGTTGAACTTCAAGCCAACTTTTTCAATCTCCTCTTTCACTTTCATCAAGAGGCTCTTTAGTTCTTCTTTGCTTTCTGCCATAAGGGTGGTGTCATCTGCATATCTGAGGTTATTGATATTTCTTCCAGCAATCTTGATTCCAGCTTGTGCTTTCTTCAGCCCAGCGTTTCTCATGATGTACTCTGCATTGAAGTTAAATAAGCAGGGTGACAATATACAGCCTTGACATACTCCTTTTCCTATTTGGAACCAGTCTGTTGTTCCATGTCCAGTTCTAACTGTTGCTTCCTGACTGCATATAGGTTTCTCAAGAGGCAGGTCAGGTGGTCTGGTATTCCCATCTCTTTCAGAATTTTCCACAGTTTATTGTGATCCACACAGTCAAAGGCTTTGGCATAGTCAATAAAGCAGAAATAGATGTTTTTCTGGAACTTTCTTGTTTTTTTAATAATCCAGAAGTTGTTGGCAATTTGATCTCTGGCTCCTCTGCCTTTTCTAGATCCAGCTTGAACATCTGGAAGTTCACAGTTCATGTATTGCTGAAGCCTGGCTTGGAGAATTTAGAGCATTACTTTACTAGCGTGTGAGATGAGTGGAAGTGTGTGGTAGTTTGAGCATTCTTTGGCATTGCCTTTCTTTGGGATTGGACTGAAAACTGACCTTTTCCAGTCCTGTGGCCACTGCTGAGTTTTCCAAATTTGCTGACATATAGAGGGCAGCACTTTCACAGCATCATCTTTCAGGATTTGAAACAGCTCAACTGGAATTCCATCACCTCCACTAGCTTTGTTCGTAGTGATGCTTCCTAAGGCCCGCCTGACTTCCTATTCCAGGATGTCTGGCTCTAGGTGAGTGATCACATCATCATGATTATCTGCGTCGTGAAGATCTTTTTTGTCTATGTTCACTCTTGCCATCTCCTGTTTGACCAGTTCCAATTTGCCATGATTAATGGACGGCAAATGATTAATGATTAATATTATTAATATTCCAGGTTCCTATGCAAGATTGCTCTTTACAGCATTGGACCTTGCTTCCATCACCAGTCACATCCACAACTCGGTGTTGTTTTTGCTTTGGCTCCATCCCTTCATTCTTTCTGGAGTTATTTCTCCACTGATCTCCAGTAGCATACTGGGCACCTACCGACCTGGGGTGTTCATCTTTCAGTGTCCTATCTTTTTGCCTTTTCCTACTGTTCATCGGGTTCTCAAGGCAAGAATACTGAAGTGGTTTGCCATTCCTTCTCCAGTGGACCACATTTTGTCCATATTTGTCCAAATGCTATGTAAATAGTTGTAAATGCAATGAAAATATTGTGTAAATAGCTGCCCTCAAGTTTAGTTTTTGGAATTTTCTGGACTTCCTCCCCCTCCCCTGAATATTTTTCATTGAGGTTGTTTGAATTTGAGGATGTGAATCCCCCAGGATATGGAAGGCTGACTGTCTATAAGTCTGAATGTGTTTATATATGTAGATATGTGTATCCATGTGTTTATATATGTAGATATGTGTATATGCATATACATACTATACATGTGTATGTGTACATGTGTGTACACACACATACACACACCTTTAGAAGGTTTGTATTTTAAGGTCCCAAACTGGTCCTTTGCTGGGCTTGCTGGGGCGTATCCAGGCTGTCCTCCTGTGGGCCCTTGAATGAGTTAGTTACCTACCTTGAGTCCTGCTTTCTGCTTCACACCTATGGTCTACCTTGTAAAGTTAATGTGAAAGTTAAAAGAGGCAGAAATGCACCCAAGTGTCTGTTACAACCCCGGATGCTAATAGTGATGACTCAGTAAAGGTTAACACCCATCTTCTTTGAACTCTTTGGAAAGAAAATGATTCATGCCTCTAAGTCAAGCCTGGTTTTTTCTTTTTTTTTTTTTTTAAGTGAAAAACATCCATTTCATCAATAGGTGAGCTGAAATCCTGGGGATATTGATGGTTAGGATGATGTGCAGGAGGCCTTCCCGCATTGGCCTGAACGCCCACCCCGCCCAGGGCAGCCATTGGGTTCACACAGCAGTGAGAGGAGGAAGGCTCTGCCTTCTTCTCCTTGTCCACTCCTACACGTGCCAGGCAGTCAGTTCGAACATGGCTTTGTCCAACAAGAAGTGCAACAAACCATAATTGCTAAAAAGCCCACGCTGCAGCATGAGCCCTGCCTTCAGCTTTTCTCACCTCGGAAAGGCGGGGAGCCACCGGGAAGCCCAGCAGGAAGGCCAAGGTTCCCACCTCCTGCAGACCAGGCAGGGCCTCGGCCTCCTCCATCAGTATGCAGGCGGCAGCCGGCACCCTTTGTGGCAAATATTTATCAGGCCCCACTCTGTGTCTGGTTTCTGGGTCTAATGAATGAGGTGGCAGCGTGTGTTAGGTTAAAAGGCCTAAAATCCATTTACCGCCTGGGTGGACATCAGAATTAGGTGACAGATGAACTGTAAGAAAATCAAGGCAAGAAATGAGCCCTTGCTGGAGTATGCTCACTGAGAGGCGGCCCTGGATCATTTCTTCGTGCTGCATGTTCCCTGTGTTTCTGCAGACTGTAGGTGCTACCTAGTCAATGCTTGTTAGTTTATGGTGTGAAGGATTTTGGAATTAAACCTCTTCTTTGCTCTAGGAACATGCAAAACCATGAATAGTGGATGAAGAGGTCTGCGTTCGAAGGTTGGGGAGGAGTTGATAGGCTCCAAGGCAGTCGTGCACGAATGACCCCTGTGGGTGAGAGGAAGGGCAGCCGCTTGCTTTGCTTGCTTGCCCCTCTCCCCCCGACCCTCCAGGACAGAGCCGGCTGTCTCAGGCACTCAGGTGCCTTGACGGCCCTTGGGTGTATCCATGCCTGATGAGGCCAGGATATTTTCGGGCTTTGGTGTGAGCACAGCTCTGCAAAAGCAGAGAGGCCTGGCTTTGGTATGATCTGCCACAGGGCTGGTGCCTGTCCGCAGATGTCTAGATTCTCGCATCCTGGAGGCAGGGGGAAGCCGCGAGGGTGACCGTGCTGCCTCTATAACTGTGCTCACCTGCAGCGTGCAGGGGTGGACCGCCCCGCTTGCGCTCTGTGCCTTTTCTTCTTCTCCCAGGGCTACTTCCTCCCTTGGTTCTTTCCCATTCATTCATTCAGGAAACATTATCTGGTGCTGGGTCCTATGACCCCCGTACCCAGCGTGGCCAGCAGAGACAGAAGTAAGCAGATGGTTACAAACTAGGGGGTTCATGACATGCAGGCTGAGACCTGGAGGAGCTGAAGATGTTGGGCAAGGGTCTGAGCAGGAGGACTTGAGGGTGGTGGAGAGCATTCCAAAGAGGCCCGGAAGTGAGGGAGCAAGTGGGGGCATGTTCTGTTAGGGCTCCAGGTCCTTCTGTTCTCTCCTCCACAGACCAGGAAAGGGTGTGGTTGAGAGCAGCAAAGAGGCTGAACCGGGCCGAGCCTGGTAGAGGGGCAGTGTTCAGTATCTAGAAGCTGTTACTAACTCTTTTTGAGTGCTTCTTGTCTTTCCCCCATGCCTTTTCTCGTTTTCTTGGCCTCTTTCAATTCTCTCTCTTATTTGAGGCTGAGCTCTGATCCATGATTTCTGAAAACCCTCTTCCATTTTATCTGTCAGCCTCTTCTCCTGTGCCTCCTGTTATTTTTAATGAGACCTGTGACATTTTATGCTTCAAGAATCACCTTGAGTGTTGTAGTAATGCTCTATAGAAATAGAACCAATAAGATGTGTGTCTGTATCCCACAGTTAAGAAGGCTGGCAAGCCCAGAATCTGTAGCATGGGCCAGAGGGCTGGAGACCAGGAGGAAAGGCCATGTTGCTGATGAAGTCCAAAGGCTGTCTGCTGGCAGAATTCCCTCTTGTTGGGAAGAGGTCAGTCTTTTTGTTTTATTCAAGCCTTCAACGGAACAGATAAGGCCCACCCACATGAGGGAGGGCAATCTGCTTTACTCAGTATCTACCTGTTTAAATGTTAAAATCATCCCTTCCTCATTCAAATACCCTCATAGAAACAGCCAGCATAATTGCTGACCAAATAGATGGACACTGTGGCCTAGCCAAGTCACATAAAATTAGCGATCACAAGTATGTGGATGGTGCTTTGAAATTAAATGAGAAGCATTTTGAAATTAGAAAGCCCCTTATTCTGAACTCTCCGTATACTAGACAGCTCTAGCATTCTGCCAGGCTCCAAATGAAGCTTGAGTAATGTTGGCCAACAGAGTGCTTGAGTAATGAGCAAGCTTCAGATCCAGCATGGGGGTGGGGTGGGAGTGGGTAAGGTGTCTATTCTACTATTAGGGTGACCATTTAAATTAAGGTGTTCCTGCTTGGAGGACTTCAATGTGGAGGCTAATTTTGAATTAGATGAAAAATTTATAAAAGCTTTAAAGATAGTGGTATTTCCAAATGCATCAGGAAAGCAAATTATTAACCTTCATGATTTTGACTCTCCTTATTTTCTCTTACTCCGTTTATGTTTTTATTCCTTCCTCACTTTGGAAAGAATATAAAATGATAATGAATGGAAAATATATGTGCAGGTGTCCAAGTGCCCCATGGAGACAGACCTTCATAATTATTACTTAGTGGGTTGTGAGAAGCTGATCTCCGGTATGAAGTATGGAGAGTCTCTGCTCAGTCAATGCATTCATGCCACCAGTCATGGTCAATGGCTCATGACCTCTGTCCCTCTGGAGTTCCCACTCCAACCTCATTTCTGCTTCCTCCAAGTGAAAATTCACACATTGTGACATACAGACACATTGTGAGGTAATTTGTGAGATATGAGGGTGGCAGAGGATGAGTTGGTTAGCTAGCATCACTGACTCAGTGAACATGAATCTGAGCAAACTCTGGGAGATAGAGAACAACAGGAAAACCTGGCATGCGCAGTCCACAGGCCTGCAAACAGTCAGACATGACTGAGCGGCTGAATAACAGCGAAGGCACAGCACCACTGGAGAAAATAAACTATAAAGGACAAGTGAAAGTGTGAGTTGCTCGGTTGTGTCCAACTGTTTGTGACCTTGTAGACTGTAGCCTGCCAGGCTCCCCTGTCCAGGGAATTTTCCAGGCAGGAACACTGGAGTGGGTAGCCATTACTTTCTCCAGGGGATCTTCCCAACACAGGGATTGAACCTACTTTTCCTGCATTTCAATTAGATTCTTTACCATCTGAACCACCAGGGAAGCCATCAGCAGACTTATAATACACAGGACAGAGACTGTGTGATGGTTCATTTTACGTGTCAACTTGTCTAGGTCTTGGTACCCAGATGTTTGGTCAAACATATGTGGGTGTTGCTGTGAAGGTATTTCTTGGGTAAGACAGACATTTAAATCAGTACACTTTGAATAAAGCAGATTACCCTCCATAAAGTGGATGGGCCTCATCCTATTGGTTAAAGAACTTAAGCAAAAGACTACTTCCCAGTGGTAAAGAACTCACCTGCCAATGCAGGGGACATAAGAGACTCGGGTTTAATCCTTGGGTTGAGAAGACCCCCTGGAGGAGGGCTTGGCAACCCTCTCTAATATTCTTGCCTGGAGAATCCCATTTACAGAGGAGCCCAGTGGGCTACAGTACATATTCAGTTCAGTTCAGTTGCTCAGTTGTCTCCGACTCTTTGCGACCCCTTGAACTGCAGCACTCCAGGCCTCCCTGTCCATCACCAACTCCCGGAGTCCACCCAAACCCATGTCCATTGAGTCAGTGATGCCATCCAACCATCTCATCCTCTGTTGTCCCCTTCTCCTCCTGCCCTCAATCTTTCCCAGCATCAAGGTCTTTTCAAATGAGTCAGCTCTTTTCATGAGGTGGCCAAAGTACAGGAGTTTCAGCTTCAACATCAGTCCTTCCAAAGAACACCCAGGACTGATCTCCTTCAGAATGGACTGGTTGGATCTCCTTGCAGTCAAGGGACTCTCAAGAGTCTTCTCCAACACCACAGTTCAAAAACATCAATTCTTTGGCACTCAGCTTTCTTTATAGTCCAACTCTCACATCCATACATGACCACTGGAAAAACCATAGCCTTGACTAGATGGACAGCACATGAGGTCGCAAAAATCTGGACACCACTGAGCATGTACACGTGCACTGTTCCCAGAGGAAGAAAGAATTGAGCTCCAGGCTGTCTCTGCATCTGAGCTGCAACATCAACTCTTCCCTGATCTCCAGCCTGCTGATCTACACTACAGATTTTGGACTTGAATCTCCATAATTGTGTGAGCCAATTCCTTAAAATTAATCTATCCATCTATCTACTTACATATTTATCTATCTATAAACCAGTATATCTAAATACTCACACATCTCCAATGGGTTCTATTTCTCTGGAGAATCCTTTCTATCACACTGTGGTCAAATGGATGTTTATGTTTATTGGACCATATGACTGGAAGTCCAGAGATAGAGCAGGCTTCAGTGCTGGCTTAATCTAGGGGCTCTTGCCCCATTTCCCGAGATGCTCTTGGCTTTGCTGGCCTCTATGGGTAGGCTTCTTCTTCAAATATTTTCTTTTGTTTCCCAGGTCTGAATTCAGTGATATGCCCTTGTGGAAACAATCACCAGAAAAGGATGGAAATGAGATTACCTTTGGAACATTGTGAAGCTGGGAATGAGATCAAATTTCCCTTATGGGCTACCTGGAGGAGAAAGTATTTCCTTGAAGGAGATCAGAAATCTCTTAGAGAGAAAGGGAAATAGGGAAGAGACTCTTGAATAGTGAAGAATTGTTGTTCAGCCACTAGGTCATGTCCAACTCTTTCCGACCCTACGCACTGCAGGAAATAGTGAAGACTCTGGGGTAGCAAAAAGCAGACACAGTTATTAGATGCTCTTGTGCTGAAAAAAAATCTCTCCATGTTGTTGATTTAATTGATGCCTTACAATTTTTATTCACTCAACCAACACTTTTGGACCATTAAATCTGCGTCTGGCACTATGCTAAATGCTGGAGGTACAAAGAATAATACAAGTAGTGCCCTATCTCTGAAGGGTCTCACAGTCTATTGGAGGAGACATATAGGTGAATGAAACTATTGTGAGAAACGTACGAGGAAGTTATTGAAGAGATAAAGCAAAATGCTATGATGACTCAAAGGAGGGAACAGCTAACTCTGTAGGGAAGGAGGTTGAGGAGGAGAGTATATATATACTTCCATACCTGGCAAGATGGGGCATCCTAGTAGAAGGAGCAGTGTGTGAATGGCACAGAGCCATAGCAGGTGGTGGGACATTCCACTACCTGTGTGTACATGGAACGGTGTGCATTTGGGGGATGGTAAGGGATGAGGGCTGAGGATTCAGGTCCTAGGGAAATTTGAATGTCTTCGTGTACATGTTAGGACTTAGAAAGTTAAGTAGGTAGGAGGGCCATGGGGGTAAGAGTAGAAAGTCTGTTTTGACTTGGTATGGAGGACAAACTGGAGGAGGCGACCTTGAGGGCAGGGAGGTTCGTTCGTTCATTTAATTTGTAAACACTGGAGTATACTTGCTTTACGGTGCTGTCTTAGTTTCTGCTGTACAACAAAGTGAACCAGCTCTATGTATACGTACGTCCCCACCCCCATCTCACCCATCTTGTTGTTTAGTCACAACAACAACAACTACACTGTTGGTAGGAATGTAAATTGATAAGGCACTATGGAGACCAGTGCAGAGGTTCCTTAAACTAACATATGACCCAGCAATCCCACTACAGGGTATTTGTTGTTGTTTAGTTGCTAAGTTACGTCCAGCACTTGGTGACTCCATGGACTGTAGCCTGCCAGGCTCCTCTGTTCGTATACACTGCGAAAACCACAATTCAGAAAGATACGTGTATGTCCACTGTAGCACTGTTAACAATAGTCAGGACATAAAAGCAACCTAAGTGTCCCCTGATAGAGGAGTGGATAAAGAAGATGTGATTCCTTTATAAAATGAAATAGTACTTAGCCATAAAAGGGAGGTTCTTTCAGTAGCCAAGTGGGAGATAAAAGGCAATGAGAGCCTGAACTGAGGACCTGATGGAGGGTCTGTAGCAGAGGACACACCAGAGGAAGATTCAGAGGAAGAATCAGGTCCTGATGATGGCTTGGATGTGGAGGGGATGGGAGGAGAGGGCGTGGCAATTCCAGTGGCACCCAGGAATATGAGTAGGAGAGGGCTCCAGCAATAAGCAGATCAGGGTGGTGTATTTGAGATAGAGTCAGGAAAGGCCATTTTGAGGAGGAAGCATTCAAGCCCATACATGAATGGACTCATGGAGCAAGGCATGTAAATATTTCACATGAGTAGCTGGCCACTGCTTAGGCTGCTTTCCCTAATAGCTATAAGAGCTATGGAGCCAAGGTTGGGAGGAAGATGCTCACTCACAGGTGAAGGCATAATTTCGTTTGTCCTCCTGAGCTCTGTGGGTAGCAATCTATTTATCCGTGTATTCTGGTGAGGCTGCTGGCCCTGATGGTGAGTGTGCTGGAGACTGGCCCTGATCTGAGTGTGCCTTCTGGCACGACTTCTCTTCCCTTCCACCCATACTCCTGGCACAGAATCTTCCAGGTCTTAGAGCTTGGCTGTAGTCTGCATCTAGCAGCAGGGAGCTCCACTTGATGCAGATACTGCTTCTGAACACCAGGGGACTCTCTTGAGAACCTGAATCAAACTAGATGACGTCTAGGACAAGGCATCTTCTGAGGTGTCCACATCGAATTGGGTGTGATGCAAGGAAGGGACTGAAGCGTTATCCACTTATTCAAGCTCAAATTATATTTTTAACTTGGGATCAAAAACACCTCATCCAATAATTTCAATGACTAAAACAAAGTGTCATAAAGGTCTCATTTCTCTACTTTACTCATCTTGGTATTGAATTATTTGTTGAGTGAATAAAAGAATGAATACTTAGGCAAAATTCCAGGAGAATTTTCAAATGGATGTAAAGATAGGAAGTAAGCAATTGCTATTTTCTTGCACTTGAATCAAGTCCCATCTGAGTGTTATTCTCTGACCCTTGTTCCTTTCACTATCAGTTTACTCAGAGATCTTTACTGACTCTTCAATAATAAAAGCCTCCTCAGAAACAGTGTCTCAGAAACGGAAGTGTGTGGCCATATGGACACTTGGAGTTTTCGAAGGCACATTGTCTTGCTACTTCACTGTCCAGGAAGACCTTTCAGTTCAGTTCAGTTCAGTCGCTCAGTTGTGTCCGACTCTTTGTGACCCCATGAATCGCAGCACGCCAGGCCTCCCTGTCCATCACCAACTCCCAGAGTTCACTCAGACTCACATCCATCGAGTCAGTGATGCCATCCAGCCATCTCATCCTCTGTCGTCCCCTTCTCCTCCTGCCCCCAATCCCTCCCAGTGTCAGAGTCTTTTCCAATCAGTCAACTCTTCGCATGAGGTGGCCAGAGTACTGGAGTTTCAGCTTTAGCATCATTCCTTCCAAAGAAATCCCAGGGCTGATCTCCTTCAGAATGGACTGGTTGGATCTCCTTGCAGTCCAAGGGACTCTCAAGAGTCTTCTCCAACACCACAGTTCAAAAGCATCAATTCTTCGGCGCCCAGCCTTCTTCACAGTCCAACTCTCACATCCATACATGACCACTGGAAAAACCATAGCCTTGACTAGACGGACCTTTGTTGGCAAAGTAATGTCTCTGCTTTTGAATATGCTGTCTAGGTTGGTCATAACTTTTCTTCCAAGGAGTAAGCGTCTTTTAATTTCATGGTTGCAGTCACCATCTGCAGTGATTTTGGAGCCCCCCAAAATAAAGTCTGACACTGTTTCCACTGTTTCCCCATCTATTTCCCATGAAGTGATGGGACCAGATGCCATGATCTTCATTTTCTGAATGTTGAGCTTTAAGCCAACTTTTTCACTATCCTCTTTCACTTTCATCAAGAGGCTTTTTTAGTTCTTCTTCACTTTCTGCCATAAGGGTGGTGTCATCTGCATATCTGAGGGTATTGATATTTCTCCCAGCAATCTTGATTCCAGCTTGTTTCTTCCAGTCCAGCGTTTCTCATGATGTCCTCTGCATATTTTAAGACAGAGTTTACGCCAGCCAGGTTTGGATGATATAATATAAAAGCACAGTAAGTCCTTGGATAAAAGGGAGAAAGGCTACTAGTTCGGGATAAAAGCATCTTTTAAAAGTCGTTATTTTATACACCGCTGTGTCTTTTTTCCTGTCTTGCATACAGGGTCGTCATTGCCATCTTTCTAAATTCCATATATATGTGTTAGTATACTGTATTGGTGTTTTTCTTTCTGGCTTACTTCACTCTGTATAATTGGCTCCAGTTTCATCCATCTCATCAGAACTGATTCAAATGAATTCTTTTTAACGGCTGAGTAATACTCCATTGTGTACATGTACCAAAGCTTTCTTATCCATTCATCTGCTGATGGACATCTAGGTTGTTTCCATGTCCTGGCTATTATAAACAGTGCTGCGATGAACATTGGGGTACATGTGTCTCTTTCAATTCTGGTTTCCTCGGTGTGTATGCCCAGCAGTGGGATTGCTGGGTCATAAGGTAGTTCTATTTGCAATTTTTTAAGGAATCTCCACACTGGACTCAGAGAGAGAGGGAGAGGGTGGGATGATTTGGGAGAATGGCATTCTATCATGTATACTATCTTGTAAGAATTGAATCGCCAGTCTATGTCTGACGCAGGATACAGCATGCCTGGGGCTGGTGCATGGGGATGACCCACAGAGATGTTATGGGGAGGGAGGTGGGAGGGGGTTTCATGTTTGGGAACACATGTAAGAATTAAAGATTTTAAAATAAAAAAAATAAAATAAAAGTCGTTATTTTAAAATGAAATATGCTGTCCATTCTTTGAATGAGGTTATTTTTTGGTGCCACTGTCCTTTTAACATCCGGCCTGTACCAGGTGACATGTCTTAGATTGTTGACCTACAAATGCCGTGTTTTTGCGGCAGCAGCCATCTACTGTGTTTTAAGAAAGCAGGCTTATATTAGCACCAATTTAAGTACAGATGAAAAATACAACAGGTCTGGAGGCAATCTGTTCTCCGTGACTCTTGTTACCATATTCTGCCATCGCATGTGATTCTTCAGGTCCTGGTCCATGGGAAATGGGCAAGTGAATGAGAGTTTACTTAAAACAAAACCAACCCCCAAACTCTATGTGCCAGCCAGTAGGCAAGTTTGGTGAATTCATTGTTTTACCTCAAAAGAACACCCGTAAAGGCTTTCATATCGGACACCACTAGGTGTCACTAAACATCAAGCTTCTCAGAACAGTTGAGCTGGAGGATTTACCAACCGTGGCTCCCCGCGTTCTATTAATATTTTAAAACTCTATTTGTACTGTATACATTTTCCACATCATTATTTCTTTCTGCATCTTTTACGTTTAATGTGACATGCTTTCCTAGGAACACAATTTCATCCTATTTGACAGTAAGCCAGCTTATTCTTCAGATGGAGTTAACTCCTCCAGCCCATCCTCCGTGTGGCAAGGGGATTCACGTTTCATTTGTTATTAAAATATTAGGGCCAAATGTGCATGGTTCTGTTTTTTACGTCGGCAGAGTACTTATTCTCTGATGCCTTTTGGCTGCTCAAGCACAATGTGAGAAAACCAGAAGCTTGATTGCTTGCGTATGATTTAGACTGCTCGGGAAGTGTGAGGCTCTCACAGATATCATGGTGTCCATCTGTGGCCTTCCGACAGGGCCACCGTGGGAACCATCTGTGGAGAATGAAGAGTCAGTTCTGCCTTAAAGACTCTCTAGAAAAGGTCTTTGCTGAAACAAAACCCCTTCCTTTGATGCCCCTTAATCCCTTTATCTTTCTCTAGGCTTCCTTGCCGTATTTTCTGTGACAGCTCTCAGGGGACCAAGGCCAGCAGAATTTTCTATGCCTTGGGAATATCTATCCCCATCAGTAATTCAGACAGTAGGAAGGAGAACTTGTGCGTGTCCCCAGGGGACGCTTCAGTTGTGCATTTGATGTTGACGGCTTTCTTTGTCATGAAGAATGGAATCAGGGGTACATGGATCACACTATCTAGTGATAAAACTTTGGAGCTATATCAGGCTTTACAATTTCCGGAGCACTTTCACATCTATCATCTCACTTGATTCTCACAACCGTCTGTTAAGGAAGGCAGGATGGGTGTTTGTATTTCTGTTTCACAGAAAAGGAAGCAGAAACTCAGAGAGGTTAAATGGCTTGCCCAAGGTCATCCAGATATAAGGCAGAGTTGTAACACTCACTTGCTTTTCCACCTCCTCTCCAACCCCCTCACACCAACCTGTTCCCTGCAGTGGAATTGTTAGGGGCAACAAGAGAATGCGATTCTAGCCAGGCTGCTTCCACAAAGCTGGCCAAGAATAAAAAATCAGGTGCTGGAGATTTCAGGGCAAGGGCAGAGTAGTCCTCGTCATTCTGCTGCCAACTGCCCCCTTCCCAAGGCACCTTACCGAAGGCACACCATCACCTGGCTGATCGCATGACGGGTACTGCTTGATGAAGCTGCCATTTAAGAGATGTGAAAAAGATGGAGAGTACACAGGAAGCTATTAAAAATACTTTCATGACTGCAGGGTACTTTGGGGGAAAAAGGGTTCAAGATATGGAGCTTATTTCATTTAGAAAAGCAAAGTTGAAAAGAGAAGTTGAACACTGTTTTCAAGTCAAAACCCCAAACTTCGCTTCTTGGAGTGTAAGAGGAGGCAAAAGGATGCAGTGGGTGGAGGTAAGGGAAATGGCGCCAGGGCCTGTGGGATGCATTTCCGGCCTTCCCAGACCACGAGGGCCAGGAGTGAGTTTAGGGAGGCTTTGGTAAACTTCTTTGTCAGTTTCAGGGGCTGTATGTGTTAGTTGCTCAGTTGCATCCGACTATTTTTGACCCCGTGACTGTAGCCTGCCAGTCTCCTCTGTCCATGGAGTTCTCCAGGCAAGGATACTGGAGTGGGGAGCCATTCCCTTCTCCAGGGGATCTTCCTGACCCAGGGATTGAACAGGGGAAAAGCAGTACTGCTTTTAAAAAATTTTTTTACAATTATACAATTTTAACCTTTTTACTTTTAAAAAAACTTGTAAAGTTTTATACTGGAGTATAGCCAATTAAAGTGTTGAGATAGTTTCAGATGGACAGCAAAGGGACTCGGCCATATGTACACCTGTATCCATTCACCCCTAAACTCCCTTCCTATCCAGGCTGCAGGGGCTACTGCTATCAAAGCTTATCTATAAGCATTTTACTAACCTGAAGAAAAATACTAGCTGGCTGAGAAAAGAAGACAATCTAAAGGCGAAGGAGGAAAGGAAAGATATTCCCATTTGGATGCAGAGTTCCAAAGAAGAGCAAGGAGAGATAAGAAAGCCTTCCTCAGTGATCAGTGCAAAGAAATAGAGGAAAACAACAGAATGGGGAAAGACTAGAGATCTCTTCAAGAAAATTAGAGATTCCAAGGGAACATTTCATGCAAAGATGGGCTCAATAAAGGACAGAAATGGTATGGATCTAACAGAATCAGAAGATATTAAGAAAAGGTGGCTAGAATACAAAGAAGAACAATACAAAAAAGATCTTCATGACCCAGATAACCACAATGGTGTGATCACTCACCTAGAGCCAGACATCCTGGAATGCGAACTCAAGTGGGCCTTAGGAAGCATCACTATGAACAAAGCTAGTGGAGGTGATGGAATTCCAGCTGAGCTATTTCAAATCCTAAAAGAAGATGCTGTGAAAGTGCTGCACTCAATATATCAGCAAATTTGGAAAACTCAGCAGTGGCCACAAGACTGGAAAAGGTCAGTTTTCATTCCAATCCCAAAGAATGGCAATGCCAAAGAATGTTCAAACTACCACACAACTGCACTCATCTCACACACTAGCAAAGTAATGCTCAAAATTCTCCAAGCCAGGCTTCAACAGTACATGAACTGTGAACTTCCAGATGTTCAAGCTGGACCTAGAAAAGGCAGAGGAACCAGAGATCAAATTGCCAACATCGTTGGATCATCAAAAAAGCAAGAGAGTTCCAGAAAAACATCTACTTTTGCTTTATTGACTATGCCAAAGTAGTATGGCGTGACTGTGTGGATCACAATAAACTGGAAAATTCTGCAAGAGATGGGAATACCAGACCACCTGACCTGCCTCCTGAGAAATCTGTATGCAGGTCAAGAAACAACAGTTAGAACTGGACATGGAAGAACAGACTGGTTCCAAAACAGGAAAGGAGTGCGTCAAGGGTGTATATTGTCACCCTGCTTATTTAACTTATATGCAGAGTACATCATGAGAAATGCTGGACTGGATGAAGCACAAGCTGGAAATCAAGATTTCTGGAAGAAATATCAATAACCTCAGATACGCAGATGATACCATCCTTATGGCAGAAATCGAAGAAGAACTAAAGAGCCTCTTGATGAAAGTGAAAGAGGAGAGTCAAAAATTTGTCTTAAAACTCAACATTCAGAAAACTAAGATCATGGCACCTGGTCCCATCACTTCATGGCAAATAGATGAGGAAACAATGGAAACAGTGTCAGACTTTATTTTCTTGGGCTCCCAAATCACTGCAGATGGTGACTGCAACCATGAAATTAAAAGACGCTTGCTCCCTGGAAGAAAAGCTATGACCAACCTAGACAGCATATTCAAAAGCAGACACATTACTTTGCCAATAAAGGTCCGTCTAGTCAAAGCTATGGTTTTTCCAGTAGTCATGTATGGATGTGAGAGTTGGACTGTAAAGAAAGCTGAGCACCGAGGAACTGATGTTTTTGAACTGTGGTGTTGGAGAGGACTCTTGAGAATCCCTTGGACTGCAAGGAGATCCAACCAGTTAATGCTAAAGGAAATCAGTCCTGAATATTTATTAGAAAGTACTGATGCTGAAGTTGAAACTCCAATACTTTGGCCATCTGATTTGAAGAACCGAGTCATTGGAAAAGACCCTGATTCTGGGAAAGATTGAAGGTGGGAGGAGAAGGGGACAACAGAGACTGAGATGGTTGGATGGCATCACTGATGCGATGGACATGAGTCTGAGCAGGCTCTGGGAGTTGGTGATGGATAGGGAAGCCTGGTGTGCTGAAGTCCATGGGGCAAAGAGTCAGACATGACTGAACAACTGAACTGACTGAACTGAATCACTAAAATAATCTGTTAATCTGTTGAATGGTGGAATCCCTCTGCTGATGAATAGAGACTGAAATATACTGAATATTTTATATATATAATATAATAATATATATATACTGAATATATATATATATATATCATTAATCAGTGATGACGACTGGGCTCATTTTCAAATGCAGCTGATAATTGACTGAAGAGTGCAGCTGTAATGTCATACTTATAAGCCATAGGATGCTGGAGCAAAAGGCACCTACCTGGTGTTATTTCAGAGAGAGGTCCTACCTGCAAAATCCATTTGTGAATTCCAAAGCAGCTTGCTTTCAGGGTACATTCTGAAATACTGGCCTTTCCACCAGATGCCCAATTATTTCTAAGGTCCAGCCTGAGTGCCATTTGAAGGCAGCAGTGTTTGCCTTCGCTTTCCAAGGTTGGTTTTGCAAGACTAGCTCCTTAGTTCTCATTAGAACTGGTGGTTCTTGACCTTGGCTGCACATGAACATTGCTCGGTGAGCTTTAAAAAATTGCTGATGCCTGGACTCCATCCCTAGATGTTCAGATTTAATTGGTTGAGGTTGAGTCCAGGCACTGGTATTTTTAATAAGTGCCCCCAAATGATTGTACTCTGAAAAGCACTGTGTTAGAGCTATAGGACACTTGTCTCATGGTTGGTAACTGAAAATTCTGGTTAGCATAGCTTTCCATTCTTTTTGTTTGTTTGAGTGAAAGAAACTTTGTGCACTAATCAGTAATTATTTTATTTATTTAAAAGTTCAATCACATTAAAGTGCTGAATTGAAATATATATACCAGCTCCTAGTTAAAATTTGTTCTATAATTTAATCTAGTGTTTTTCAAAGGGTTTTTTGAATCATTCACATTACAATATGTGTGTGAGTGCGTGCTCAGTCGTATCTTGATTTTTTGCAACCCCAAGGACTGGGGCCCACCAAGCTCTTCTGTCCACACAGATTCTCCAGGTAAAGATACTGCAGTAGGTAGCCATTTCTTCTTGCAGGGGATCCTGACCCAGGGATCGAACCTGTCTCCTGCACTGGTGGGCGGATCATCAGCCACGGCTGAGTCGCCTCGGAAGCCCTGTCAGAATGTAGGGTATTTGCTGACATGCAGGTTCCTGGGCTCCCTTGCAGACCTACCGAATGGAGCCCTCTGGGTGGAAGCCCAGGAGTCTGCATTGTGGCAGCCGTTCAGGGGTTCTCGGTGAGAGACCGCAGCAGTACTTAACAGGTTTTAATGAATATTAACACTGTCCTGAGGGCATTAGTAAATCTTAGTACTTATAGTGTTTTATTTTGTTTTGTTTCTGAAATAGCAAGGCTTCTAGCCCTGTAGCCCTTCATCACTTCTCTGTCAGAACCATTAAATATTTATCTGTGTAGGCTGTTTGCTGATGAGAGGGATTGCCTGATTTAACCTTTCTGGCACTCCTGACCAGCTAAAAGATCCCTTGTATCTTTCCTCAATTCTGTCACAAAATAGGAAGAAAAAATGAAGTGGCAGCATGATGTCACTGGTGTGCTTTAAAACCCCATGACTGTCTATTCCCAATTAGCAGTCTCCCTGCTGGCTGGCTCCTAAGTCTTTCCAAGCTTGCCCTGGTGTCACGTATCCAGCTGCTTGGTGTTTGTTGATTTATTTGCATCAAGTAGTCCCCTAATAACTGTGTCTCACAGGATCAAACACTTCTGCTTTTTGGCATGGTTTTCTCTCAAGAGTTTGGAGTTAAACAAAGCCAAGTTCTATCCATGATGTTGCAAATCAGTTTTAGAAAACACAATATAATTGTGAAGTAGCTGTAAAGAGGTTTTTCCATGTAGATGAAATCTTTCCTATCCCTGCTTTGCTGTGGTCCCTCTCCTGCTTCTGGTCTTTCCAATGGCAAACAGATTCTCAGTGGGTGCCTTACTCGCACTCTCAAACTTTTCTAAAATCAAGCTGCCTTGTATCTTATTCCCAGTTACACTGAAGAATTAATGTAATGACGTCTGAATCAAAGAGTCAAACTGATAGCAATGATGACCCTGTATGCAAGACAGGAAAAAAGACACAGCTGTGTATAACGGACTTTTGGACTCAGAGGGAGAGGGAGAGGGTGGGATGATTTGGGAGAATGGCATTCTATCATGTATACTATCATGTAAGAATTGAATCGCCAGTCTATGTCTGATGCAGGATACAGCATGCTTGGGGCTGGTGCATGGGGATGACCCACAGAGATGTTATGGGGAGGGAGGTGGGAGGGGGGTTCATGTTTGGGAACACATGTAAAAATTAAAGATTTTAAAATTAAATTAAAAAAAAAAACAAAAAAACCCAAAGAGTCAAACTGAACACATGTTAAGGATCCTATTCCCATATCAAACATATAGAAATGGCCAGAAAAAGTTATTCAAAGTCAAAAGAAACCAAGAAGAAATCTTGAAAGTGAGAAACAGAGTCATTGACCTAAAAAGCTCAATAGATCAGTTATAGGATGGTTTAGACACAGGTAAGGAGAGAATTAGCATTTGGAAGATAGAACTGACATCGTTTTCCCTATGTAGCAGAGACTGATCGACAGAAATTGAGAAATGAAGGATATGATGAGAAACGCCAAGTTATATCAAATAGGAACTCCATTAAAAAAAGAATATGACACTGATGGAAAGCCAAGATTCACAGAAGAGCAATGGCCAAGTATTTTCTAAATACGAAGATACAACATTTTAGAAAGAAAAAGAATGCCAAGAAGGATTGAAAAAGAAAAAAATCCTTCTGTAGGTTCCAATTATAGTAGAATGGCAGAATACAAAATTATAATATCCACCGGAACTACATACAAGGCAGTGGCCGTTGGACTGACAGAAGGCTTCTCATCAGTAGATGCTGGAAGATAATAGCTTTTATTCTGGAACACTCTACCTCAGAATTTCAGATCCAGCTGTTAAGAACAACTAAGTCTATTCAATTGCTGCTTTATTCTTTTGGTAAATTTTGGTGCCTTCTAGCAATTGGGAGTGAGTGAAGTCCTCTTCTGTACAATTTTGCCACCAGGTAGAATGTAATAATGAAAACAAGTCTTATACAGAATTCTGCCCCACTCCCAAACATTTTTGGTAAGCAGGCATAAATAGTAATCACTCCTGTTTTTATAAGGTCAAGGAAATTCCAGTTTGGCATCCTTTAGGCATTTCTGCCAATGCCTTGCATAAAATATTTCATAGAGGCAGATGTGACATTATTCTAGAAGAAGGATATTGTTGCTGGATCAAATGACAAGAGTCCTCCTTTAAATGGTAGCTGCTGCTGCTGCTGCTAAGTCGCTTCAGTCGTGTCCGACTCTATGCGACCCCATGGACAGCAGCCCACCAGGCTCCCCCTGTCCTTGGGATTCTCCAGGCAAGAACACTGGAGTGGGTTGCCATTTTCTTCTCCAATGCATGAAAGTGAAAAGTGAAAGTGAATGGTAGAATGCTGGTCAAAAGGGAGCTTCCTGCTCTACGGGGAGGTAAGCGGTTGGGCTGACCCAGTTCTGTACAGGACCCAGTTCTTATACAGGAGCAGAGAAGGTGTCTCCTCAATATTTCTAACCAATCCATGTAGCCTGACCACCAATTATTTCAACAATGAGAAATATTTCTATAAAACTGTGATAATTAACATGCTCTCTCTGTGGTTTTGGATAGCAGTCTTTATGAGGCTTGCAGAAGTTGCCTCTGGGGAGTCTTGAATGGAATCTTTCAAATTCAAATTGTAACTAACCACACTTAGAGTGTTTATTATTAATTAGGGTACTACCAGTCTTACCCAACCACGACAGTAGATTAAAACTAGCGTGCATTTTCATAGATGTATGTCATGCTATCTCTGCTGAAATATTTAAAAGTAAATTATAGACTATGTAACATCAGCCAAATAATATTTCTAAGGGTGAGGGCAAAATTTTTAACCATAAAAGAACTTGAATAATTTACTACTTACAGATAAAGAAAACTCATAAAGAATGTCCTAGGGGTTTCTGTGGTGGTCCAGTGGTTAAGAATTCACCTTGCAATGCAAGGGACACTGGTTCAGTCTCAGGTCCAGGAAGATCCCACATGCCACAGACCAACTGAGCCTGTCCGCTGTCACTACTGAGCCCACGCGCTGCAAATACTGAAGCCTGAGCACGCTAGCACCCACACATCGCAACAAAGAGTAGCCACCTCCCCTAAGCCACTCACTGAGACTAGAGAAAGCCTGTGTGCAGCAACGAAGATCCATCACAGCTAAATAAATAAATCTAAAAAAAAAAGCATGAATGCAAGTAAACCTGGAAGGAAGATACGGGATGCAAAAGCAAAGCAATTTACGTACTTGTTTAAAAGTGAAATATAACAAAAACTCTTGATTATGAAACAACAAAGGTTTAAGACTGGGTAAGTTTGGGAGGGAAGCTAAAGCAAGCAAAGATTTGGAAGGTGGAATGCAGGTATCAAATAACTCTAGATTGAGTTGCAAAAATGGGAAGTTAGGTATGTATTTTAAAATCTTAAGGGTGACCATTGAAAAATAGAAGTGGAAAGTGAGATCAGGAGTGAAAAATAAAGTGAGATCAGGAGTTAAGAATGTAAAATTGTATGAAAAAATGGATGGAAAGATATCTGCTAAACTTCCAGGTAGTGATTTTCTGTGGGGGAAGGCTGGCAGGAGAGTAAAGATGGGGGGATAAAGCTTGTGAGAAAAGAGATAGCGAACAAAATGATTAATTCTGCATGGTGGGAATACAGACTTTTTTGGTGATGTTTAAGAAACTAAGTCTTAAAACAGGAAAATGCACGTTGCAGCTTTGGATCAGTTTAAGTGTAGCTGCTGGGAGACAAAGACTTGGGTGCGAGGCTCATAGACTGAGCACCTCAGGAGCTAGGACCAAGCGTTTTAATCATTGTATCGAGCTCACCGTAGATGCCCAATTAATGCTTAAAGCTACAGATTTGTCTCTGAAGGCTGACATATTTGATTTCAGCCCCCTTGAACCACTTTCTCAGAAGGTCCAATGTTGCTCTTGTCACTCTCTGCTGTACCCTCTCTTCATCTGCCCTTCCTGGGGTCCCTGCCCCAGCACACCCCACAGTGATGGGAACCTTTAGCTCATCCCACAATATTGGGCCTTCAAGTGTATTCAGGACAATTAAGGAAAGTCTGTTCTCAGACAATGTAGGTGCAAAGGTCCCCACTGGCCCCTCGCCTGTCCCATTGACACTTGTCACTGCTCTTCTGTTGGGAGGAGGCTTCTGGGAGGACCTAGGCTGGGTAGGAGCCATATAGCCTGAAGGGCTTTAGACTACTTGGGTTTGCATCCCTGTCCTGCTCCTCACCAGCTCAGGATCCCAAGCAAGTTACTTAAGCTCATGCTGTCTCAGTTTCCACATCTGTGAAATGGGGATAATAACGGTGCTACCTCACAGAATTTCTGTGAGAAGAAAATGAGTTATTTTATGATGATGGCTAAGAACTACCAAGAGTTCCTGGCACAGTGTATACTTGTCGACTATATGGGATGTGGGAAGGTGGGGGTCTGAGGAGTGGAGGAATCACAGAGAAGGGGTTCAGATTGTACTCTGCCATCTACAGGCTCTGCATCCGTGGAGGAGTTCTTCAGCCTCTTAAAGTCTAAGTTTCATGTGTGTATAAAGGAGAATATAGCATCTGTACCACGTGGTGGTGAGGATTAAAGGAGATGAAGGATGGAGACTATCCAGCGGTGTTTGTCATACATAATAATCTTTCAGCACATGTTATATTGGTAGTAAAATGTCTCACTGAAGGTTTAGCTTATGCTCTGTGTGAGAGATGAAATCCCTGGGGTGAAACTCAGGGAGTAGCTTTGTTCTTTTTGGGGTGAGGATGGGCAGGGGAAGAAAGAAGGTGGAGTTGGCACTGGGAAGAGGAAGGAATGGGGAGGGTGGGGGAGGGAGCAGAGAAGGAGAGGGGAGGCAGCTGGCAGAAGACAATTAGGACAGCCCTCCTTGATTGTTTTGAGATCTACTGAATTTCAAAGCTGAAAAGAAAACTCAGCTTGCCATCAGAGGTCTAGATTCAGGGAACTAAAAGGGAGAGCAGGCTCTAGCCACATGAATGAATTCTGATAGAGAGCTCCTGAGAACTCTGACATCTGGAGAACAGGTCAGAAGGGAGTGGGAAACACCAGCTAAGAACTGCTGTCCTGGGAACCCACGTTAGGGTGGGCACCCTTCGCTGAACTTGACATTGAAGGTCACTGTCCCCTCTCGGAGGACCAAGGGTACTGGATCAGCACAAGATGGATGGACAATCAGATTTCAACAGCCTCTCTGGTGGCAGCAAGAAGCCTGGCGGAAGGGGACCACCAGAGACCGGGGTTTGCCTTGGTCAGTGTGGAAGGCAGGCTGGCCTTGACTTGGAGGGTAGGTGAGAAAGAATACTGGACATAGTGCTGTGTGGTAGGTGGGTGATTGAGCCAGTTCTGGATTTATTTCAGAAAAGAGACTGAGGGAGGGAGGAGAGAAAGAGAGCAAGAAAGGGAGGGAGAGAGGGAAAGGAGGAGCGAGGGGGGAGCTGTTTCCTGAATCAGTGGGGCAGGTCTTTCCTTTTCTGTCTTTTTGAAGGAAAAATGCGAGAGTCCTTTTCTACTTCCAGAGTTGCCTTTTTCCATGGGCTTCAGTTGGCACCCCACTCCAGTACTCTTGCCTGGGAAATCCCATGGACGGAGGAGCCTCATAGGCTATCGGACACGACTGAGCGACTTCACTTTCACTTTTCACTTTCATGCATTGGAGAAGGAAATGGCAACCCACTCCAGTGTTCTTGCCTGGAGAATCCCAGGGACAGAGGAGCCTGGTGGGCTGCCATCTATGTGGTCGCACAGAGTCGGCCACAACTGATGCGACTTAGCAGCAGCAGCAGTAGGTCAGGAAAGGTGGCTATTCTGAGACAAGAGTCTGCAGGCTGGACCCATGCCTCTCCTCACACAGGATACCCACAGCAGGAATTTGTACCCACTTTGAGTTTCATCCATGACTTCTGCCACACAATGATCACAACAACCCCGATAATCAGTATTTTTATCCATTTTACCAGTGAGAAAACAATCCTAGAGAGACGCTGGAACTTGCTCCAGGTCGCACGGGGAGGTGCTGCTGTCTGATCTAAAATTCCACATCGCTTCCACTCCGCCATTCCCTGCCCCTTGCAGTCTCAGTCCTTGTGTGAGCATACCCCTAATGTTCGAATTGGATACAATGGCAGTTCTATCACGATTTCATTTTTCTTTATTGTTCTGAGTCTAGGCTTCTTTAAGTCCATAAATAATACATAAATTAGTATGTTGAGCTGATTGCCACCTTTTTTCAACAAGCCTTCAGTTCTTCCTGAGATCAATAAAGCTTGAAAGAGAAGAAAAAAGCCAGCTCAGCTTGTGTCTAGATCCTGGACCTTGCTCTAATTCAGACCCCTTCCCTAGCGTTTAGGAAGCCATGCTTGACAGCTCAGCTTTCTTGTCACTAATGAGATGGGATGTGATTGTGCATTCCAAATCTAGTAAGGACGAAGCCAGTGCACTTGGATCCACAATGCTGATTAAACATAGGTGCAAAGAAATTTCTTTTCGAGGGGATGTGTAAGAGGAGAGGCAGAGGTTTCTTGTGTGTGCAATGCTTCCTCTGAACCGTGGCTATGCTAGGGGCTGCTGAACTTTCCACAGGGGACAGCGGACAAAATTAAAGAAAAAAACAACAACAAATACCTGCGGGGAAAGGCTGGGGGGAGGGATAGATTGGGAGTTTCGGATTGACATGTACCCATGGCTATATTTAAAATGGATAATCAACGTATAAGACAGGCAACTCTACTCAATACTCTGTAATACCCTAAATGGGAAAATAATTTTTAAAAAGGATTGATGCATGTATGTGTACAACTGAATCACTTTGCTGTACTCCTGAAACTAACATAACTTTATCAATCAACTTTAAAAAAGAAAATTAAAAAAGAAAGAACTGGAAAACAAATAACCAAAGAAGAAAAGAGCAACAATTCAACATGATGAGAAGAAACAACACCCTAATGTGCCCTTTGGCTCAATGCCTCATACAGAAGAAGCTACCCACTAAGAGCCCAGGGAAGCTGCCAGTTCAGATGGCATTTGGTGCCAAGTGGGAAAGGGACCCTCTGTAGGCACACACAGCTCTACGTGGGCTGAATTTCAGGTCCACTCACCTCTCATCCAGGCGCCCTTGTGCAGGGGACCCCCCCTTATAGCTGTGCATGGGGCCCTGAGGGTCTGCAGGTAATCATGTCATATTTCCAGTCTTTCCTTTTGTCAGATTTTTCCTTCTTTCTTTCTTTCTATTTTTTTTTTTTTTAAAGATTCAGGAGCTACTTTATTTTTTTAGGACTATGAGGCTGTGGCCTCTGACATGATATATAGATAAAAGATGTCACAGGGATAAGAGCTGGAGAAAGCTTTAATGAGAAGAGCTTAGACCATTTTCAAAGCACCACCATGGTACACGGAGAGGCCCCAGAGCTGGTGGAGTGCTGGGTGACATGCATGGGTGCCACACCATGGCAGTGGGCTCTTGCTTGTGCAAGGCTTGCTCTGATGAGCTGCGCAATTGGAGGACTGTTTGAACAGACCAAAGAAAAAAATCAAAAGGCAAATTGGAGTCAGGGGGAAAATGAATAGCCCATGATCTCCAAGGGAGAATACAGAGGTAATGATAAAGCAGTCAGGTTTTAAAAGGAGCTGTTATTCGAAGACAGGTAATTTTGTTCAACTTTTTTTTTTTTAATGGAAAAGAGGATGAAGAGATCAGTACCAGCTACATCATCACTGTCAGATAAAAGATAAATCTTTCATTAGGAAACATTTCTTTGCTTGGCCTTTTGACACTGAAGAATATATTTGATATAAGGATTTGTGGCTTTATCAAAACTGTAATATGCTAAAATAAACAAAACCGTGATGCCATGTTTTATTGGAGAAGAGCAGCGGTGGGAAAAAAAGAGGAAGAGAACTTTCAAGATTGATAGTGTGTCTTCCCTATGGGAGAAGCTCTTTTTAATCATTTTTTAAGATCCGTACTCAGGAATGTTTGCACATTCAGCAAACACGGGTTTGGATAGCGAGAGTGGCTGCCTTGACCCCTAGAGATTCAGGTGCAAACTCCCATCCAGAGATTTCTGCTGCCTGCAGAGCTTGGTTTCCTAAATAGGTTTCTTGCCCCAAACCACTGCTGAGATCTTGCCTCTATCCTCAGCGGGTACGTTAACTGCTCACCACCCCTCCCAATTTCCCAGTTCCCGCACTCCACCCAAACATCTGCAGGCACAGGTTGCCCTTCCTTCTGGGACCAATGAGAGAGAGAGAGTGAAGGTGTTAGTCACTCAGCTGTGTCTGACTCTTTGCAGCCCTGTGGACTGTAGCCCATCAGGCTTCTCTGACAATGGAATTTTTCAGGTGAGGATACTGGAGTTGGTTGCCATGTCCTCTTCCAGGGAATTTTCCCAACCCAGGGATCGAACCTGGGTCTCCTGCATTGCAAGCAAGTTCTTTACCATCTGAGCCACTGGGGAAGCCTTGGGGATGAGTGAGGGGAAATTAAAGAAACTCTCCTGAGATGTGATCAGCCGCTGGCCCTGCTGGGACCCAGTGCTTCTGCATGGTCCTGGCCTTCCCTCTGCCATCACACCTCCCCCCGATCCCCTTGCCATCAGCGCAGGGCTGCGCATCCACCAAGTCTCCGTGGGATTTGTGTTGTGCCCGCATCATGGCCCCTGCCTCTGACTTCCTTAAAGCTGTCTCCAACCCCCCGTATAAACTCTTCCCATCCCCTGGCAAGAGCTCTGCCACTGGGCAGGATCCCACTCAGGACCCTGGACTGTAATTCTGGGGTCACCTATGTGTCAGTCCCCAGTTTCTCTGCACACCATCTGGTGACTGCTGGGTGCCCTCCTACAGCCTGAGCTGTGCCCAGGCCTCAGCACCTGACCTAGCCTCCTGGACAAATGTGTTCTCCAGGTTACCAACCCCCTAGTCTCACCTATAAAACTCTACCCTAGTCGGGGAGTTCTTGGCTTTTCATTTTAGAGTGCTGCCATTAACACAACACAGACACACCCTCTTGGAACATCTGCTCCAATGTCTTGTGGATTACACTTCTCATCCTCCACTTAGTGTGTGTTCTCTACCAAGTGTCTCCATTACTCGTAGTATATGCTCCCTTAGAACTTCAGCTTCTGCAGGGCGCATTTAGCCTGTGTGTCTCTCCTCTCCCTCTCTGTGTGTCTCTCTATCTGTCTCTGTATATCTGTCTCTCTACCTCTACATATCTTTAGAGAGAAAGACATATGTAGACATTTATGTATTTATAGAAATAAAATTATTTATTTATACAGATGTTCGATATAGACATTTCTCTGGTGCTGTAGTAGGCACTACCCCTGGGCCCTGCCCAGATCCCCATTACTGGGCCAGTGGGCTCATCCCCCAGCTGCCATGAGCATTGCCTGCTAAAGCTCCCAGCTTCTCCTTTCCCTGGAACATTATCCACTACAGATAGGAAGGCAGACCCTACCATCCCAGATGAGACGTGGGGCCAGCTCTCCAGGTCAAGACTAGACTTTTTCTGAGGTCACAGCTTTTCTAAGCACTTTCCTCTTTTCTGTACTGCTTCACTTGCTCCCTCATAGGTTTTCCTGAAGAACACTCCCTCAGTAAACCATGTGTGCCAGAATCCTTGTCTCAAGCTCTGCTTTTAGGGAACATGATTTAAGCAGGAACTCAGTTTACTTCTCTGCAAAGTGAAGTAGGAAGCTTGATTAATGAGCTCTTCCTACTCTGATGACACTTGGTGCTTTTCCTGTGCACTGTCCACTTCTGTTTTCCAAAAAGACAAGGCTTAGAAGAAAACTAGTGGTCAAACAGGAGATGGGAAGAGTGAACATCGACATTTTAGGAATCCGTGAACTCAAATGGACTGAATGGGTGAATTTAACTCAGATGACCATTATATCTACTACTGTGGGCAAGAAACCCTTAGAAGAAATTGAATAGCCCTCATAGTGACTTAGCAGCAGTAGCAGCAGCAGCATAGTCAAAAAAGAGCCCAAAATGCAGTACTTGGATGCAGTCTCAAAAATGACAGAATGATATCTGTTTGGTTCCAAGGCAAACCATTCAATATTAAAATAATCCAAGTCTATGCCCCAACCAGAAATGCTGAAGAAGCTGAAGTTGAATGGTTTTATGAAGACCCACAGGACCTTCTAGAACCAACACCCCCCAAAAGATGTATTTTTCATCATAGTGATTGGAATGCAAAAGTAGGAAGTCAAGAGATAGCTGGAGTAACAGGCAAATTTGGCCTTGGAGTGCAGAGTGAAGCAGGGCAAAGGCTAATAGAGTTTTGCCAAGAGAACATACTGGTCATAGCAAACACCCTCTTCCAACAACACAAGAGAAGACTCTACACATGGACATCACCAGATGGTCAATACTGAAATCAGATTGATTATATTCTTTGCAGCCAAAGATGGAGAAGCTGTATACAGTCAGCAAAAACAAGACCTGGAGCTGACGGTAGCTCAGTTCATGAACTCCTTATTACCAAATTCAGACTTAAATTGAAGAAAGTAGGGAAAACCACTAGACTATTCAGGCATGACCTAAATCAGATCTGTTACCATTATACAGTGGAAGGAACAGATAGATTCAAGGGATTAGATCCGCTAGACAGAGTGCCTGAAGAACTATGGATGGAGGTTCATGACATTGTACAGGAGGCAGTGTTCAAGATCATCCCCAAGAAAAAGAAAGGCAAAAATGCAAAATGGTTGTCTGATGAGGCCTTAAAAATAGGTGAGAAAAGAAGGAACCTAAAGGCAAAGGAGAAAAGGAAAGATATACCTATTTGAATGTCGAGTTGCAAAGAATAGCAAGGAGAGATAAGAAAGCCTTTCTTGGTGATCAGTGCAAAGAAATAGAGGAAAACAATAGAATGGGGAAGACTAGAGATCTCTTCAAGAAAATTAGAGACACCAAGGGAACATTTCATGTAAAGATGGGCTCGATAAAGGACAGAAATGGTATGGACCTAACAGAAGCAGAAGATATTAAGAAGAGGTAGCAAGAATACACGGAAGAACTGTACAAAAAAGATCTTCATGACCCAGATAATCATGATGGTGTGATCACTCACCTAGAGCCAGACATCCTGGAATGCGAAGTCAAGTGGGCCTTATGAAGAATCACTGTGAACAAAGCTAGTGGATATGATGGAATGCCAGCTGAGCTATTTTAAATCCTAAAAGATGATGCTGTGAAAGTGCTACATTTGATATGCCAGTAAATTCAGAAAACGCAGCAGTGGCCACAGGACTGGAAAAGGTCAGTTTTCATTCCAGTCCCAAAGAGAGGCAATGCCAAAGAATGTTCAAGCTACTGCACAATTGCACTCATCTGACACGCTAGCAAAGTAAAGCTCAAAATTCTTCAAGCCAGGCTTCAACAGTACATGAACCATGAACTTCCAGATGTTCAAGCTGGACCTAGAAAAGGCAGAGGAACCACAGATCAAACTGCCAACATCTGCTGGATCATGGAAAAAGCAAGAGAGTTCCAGGAAAACATCTAGTTCTGCTTTATTGACTATGCCAAAGCCTTTGACTGTGGATCACAACAAACTGTGGAAAATTGTGAAAGAGATGGGAATACCAGACCCCCTGACCTGCCTCCTGAGAAATCTGTATGCAGGTCAAGAGGCAACAGTGAGAAATGGACATGGAACAACAGACTGGTTCCAAATCAGGAAAGGAGTATGTCAAGGCTGTATATTGTCACCCTGCTTATTTAACTTATATGCAGAGTACATCATGAGAAATGCTGGACTGGATGAAGCACAGGCTGGAATGAAGATTGCTGGGAGAAAAATCAATAACCTCAGATACTCAGATTATAACACCCTTAGGGGAGAAAGTGAAGAACTAAAGAGCCTCTTGATGAAAGTGAAAGAGGAGAGTGAAAATTTTGTCTTAAAACTCAACATTCAGAAAACAAAGATCATGGCACCTGGTCCCATCACTTCATGGCAAATAGATGGGGAAACAATGGAAACAGTGTCAGACTTTATTTTCTTGGGCTCTAAAATCACTGCAGATGTTGACTGCAGCCATGAAATTAAAAGATGCTTACACCTTGGAAGAAAATCTATAACCAACCTAGACAGCATATTAAAACCAGAGACATTACTTTGCTGAGAAAGGTCCGTCTAGTCAAAGCTATGGTTTTTCCAGCAGTCATGTATGGATGTGAGGGATGGACAATAAAGAAAGCTGAGCTCTGAAGAACTGATGCTTTTGAACTGTGGTGTTGGAGAAGACTCTTGAGAATCCCTTGGACTGCAAGGAGATCCAACTAGTCCATCCTAAAGGAAATCAGTCCTGAATATTCATTGGAAAGACTCACGCTGAAGCTGAAACTCCAATATTTTAGCCACCTGATGTGAAGAACTGACTCATTTGAAAACACTCTGATGCTGGGAAAGATTGAAAGTAGGAAGAGAAGGGGATGACAGAGGCTGAGATGGTTGGATGGCATCACCAACTCAATGGACATGAGTCTGAGTCGGCTCCGGGAGGTGGTGATGGACAGGGAGGCCTGGCGTGCTTGCAGTCCATTGGGTCACAAACAGTTGGACATAGCTGAGCAACTGAACTGAACTGATTGATAAAACTGCAATGGCTGTGTTTCTGTGTAGCTTGTAAGATAATTGACTTAGGCTAAGAGATATCTTAGCCAATTAGATTGTAGCACTTACTTTGGGCCTCTGGCAACAGGATCTGGAGAAGTTCCGGGGGTGACCACCACGGAGTGTTTTCATCAGCCTGGGTGCTATTTTCACCTGAAGTTTTTGACTTGCTGAGCCATGTAGACATTTCAGGGTCCCAGGTTCCTGGAATGTAGACCCAGGCAGTCACTGATACCAGCCCAACTTGGTGCCAGGTGACAGCTATGCAGACATTTTAAAGTACCGTGTCATCTCCAAGTGAGCAATATGTAGATCATTGAGAGAAACAGGCGGACTGTGTTCCAAATTATTTATATCTAGAAAATATTAGTTGTACACAATGATGTTATCGACTGTTGTCAGTCTTGGCTTGGGTCATGGAAAAACTGAAGATGAATTAGATCATCCAAGTTAATAGCACAAACAACCCTGCAAAAGAAAGTATCTTCTCCCAAATTAAAATTCTTTCAGCTCCTGTGTGGTTGTTCTAACCATACAGTGTCTTGCTATTATGCACTTCGCAGTTACCAATGTCTGCCAGAACTGTGTCACGTGACTGTTGTCAAGTAGCCATGAATTGCTTTCATTTAGGGAACCTCATTAAACTTATCTATTGGACATGTGGGTTTTGGCCTGGAACAAAAGACCTGACTGCTCTCTTGTCTACTGACTTCACCTTGTTAGCATAACAGGGCACTCAACACTCATGTGGCTGCACAGTCTGAGTCATCAATGGAAGATAATAATTATTCCCAAAAGTTTCTATGAGAGGGAGGTGCTTAGGAAACACTTAAAAGATGCTTGCCACACCTCCAGTAGGGCTCTAAGCCAGCCCACAGAGTCCCCTGAAACACACATGCCTACCTGGGGTTATGGGAACACAGAATTCAGAAGTAAGTGGTCCTCTGGAACTTGTTGCTAAATCTGAGTACAGTCTTGGGGCAGAGACCTCCTCAGGAGATTGTTTTGCTTTGATCTGTACTTTGAACTCTTCATGGGGAACATGGTAGAAGAGGAAGGGTTGTGAAAAATTAATATTTCCTTAAGGCCTTTATGCTAATAGCATTGCCTTTTGCCAAAGGGAGCCAAGGAGAATACTGCAGGCTCCTTCCACCCCTTGCTGTGTGGTCTCTGCATTTCTTTTCCTCGTTCCCAGAGGCTTCAGTCTCCTAGGGCCCAGGAGAGGTAGTCTGGAAGGACTCAGTGGAGCTGGGCTCTGGAGGCAGAAGACCAGGCTCTAAAGACCACTGTGAGCTTGGCCAAGTCAGTGTGCTCCCCAGGACATAGATTTCCTCATCTGAAACAGAAGAGATGGAGGGAAAACGTCCCTTTCAATCAGAAAACTGTGTCCTTTTAGACAAGTTCTAGCTCCAGAAAGTGTTAGTCACTCAGCTGCTGTGTCTGACTCTTTGCAACCCCATGAACTGTAGCCCACCAGGCTCCTCTGTCCATGGAATTCTCCAGGAGTGGTATCCAGTCCCTTCTTCAGGGGATCGTCCCAAACCAGGGATCAAACCCACGTCTCCTGTGCTGCAGGGAGATTCTTTTCCAACTGAGCCACCAGGGAAGCGCTAAAACCCAATACCAATTTCCTTACTGATGGATGAAGAAACAGCCCAGTCACTTCTCCCAACTCCCAAATCTGTGCTCAGAGTCCCTCAGCAGTGCAGCCAGCCTCCCTGTGACTGCTTACTGAGCCATTGTCCCCATGACGACTTCCTGAGCACCTTCCAAGGCTTGGTGGCGCTGGTCAGACTACCCATCCTCAGCTTTGACCACGTTGGCAACCCAGAGTTAGCTTCAGGGTTTAGTTTGAAGATGGACTTTGGACAGTTCCTGGCACCCAATTTGCATGCATTCCTTGTGTCCTGTGTAGGTTGAGTGGAGGTGTAAAGGCTAATTCAAATTTTTTTAGAGTTCCCAGTTTCTTGTATATCAGAGGAAAGGGTAAGGTGTTCAAGACTGCACTACTCAGTGGGGAGGGGGTGGCAGTGGACACAGATACCCTGGGACACTTGGCACTGGGCCTGGGCCTGCTCAGATCACAGTGTGGTGGAGATGGACGGGGATGGGGAGTGTGACACCAGCTTGGTGATAGAAGGGTATTCGATCCAGGAAGTGATTCGGCACTTCCTGGTGTTATTCACTTTAAAAGGCTGTGGAACACTTCCTTAAAAGAGTCTGGTGGCCTCTAGGCAGGGACATTGATGTGAATTGTTTTCCAGAGATGAGCTGAAAGAATACTTGGCAGGCTTACCAGGATGGAGTTACAGTACAGGGACCTGAGGGAGATTTCCAAAGCACTTGGCAGGAATCCCTTTTGGGTGTGGGTGTGTGGGAAGGGAGGGAGAGAAAAATAGAGGAGCCAAAACCCAGAGACCGAGTTTGAGGAGACATTTCTAAGTGAAGGTTTCCACCATCCCTTTGTTGGTATGGGGGGGCATATCCCTTTAAGAGATAAAGAGACTAGCACATGTCTGGGGAAATACAGAGTTTCCCACCAATAAACCTAGGAACCTCCTGAATTCTAAGCGGGGAAGTGAATTCTTAGTCAAACCCTTGAATTAAAACTTGATATCACAGTCTGAGTGGGAATGGGTGGGGTGAGGATTGAGAACGGCTTGGGTGTCTCACCTGAACAAATGAATCATGGAAAAGAGCTTAAATCATCCAGCCCTGCCTCGCTTCCACCACAGAAATCCCTCACATGACAGCTCAGTCAGATGAGCATACATCTGTTTCAGTTCTTCCACTGAAAGGAAACTTACTCATCATATCTCTTAATAATGATAGACTTGAACATTCCATGGTGGGACAGGCTTAATTATTAAAAGCTGCTTCCTTGTGTGAAATTAAAGAAGCCTCCCCTTGGTCATAGTTTTGTCCTCTAGATCTAAATATTCAAGTATATTGACTTTCAGCGTATTTTCACTGAAATTCCTGAAGGGAGGTTGTTAGCGCTCTGCAGCCACCTTTACTCTTCTCCCACCAAATGCCTGGGGCTTCCCTGGTGGCTCCGCAGTAAAGAATCTGCCTGCCAATGCAGGAGACATGGGTTCAACCCCTGAGCTGGGATGATGTCCTAGAGAATGATATATAGTAACCCACTCCAGTATTCTTGCCTAGAAAGAGCCCAGAGGAGCCTGGCAGGTCTACAGTCCAGTTTAGTTCAGTTCAGATGCTCAGTCATGTCCAACTCTTTGCGACCCCATGGACTGCAGCACGCCAGGCCTCCCTGTCCATCACCAACTCCTGGAGTTTACTCAAAATCATGTCCATTGAGTCAGTGATGCCATCCAACCATCTCATCCTCTGTTGCCCCTTCTCCTCCCGCCTTCAGTCTTTCCAAGCATCAGGGTGTTTTCAAATGAGTCAGTTCTTCACATCAGGTGGCCAAAGTATTGGAGTTTCAGCTTCAGCATGAGTCCTTCCAATGAATATTCAGAACTGATTTCCTTTAGGATGGACTGGTTGGATCTCCTTGCAGTCCAAGGGATTTTCAAGAGTCTTCTCCAACACCACAGTTCAAAAGCATCAATTCTTCAGTGCTCAGCTGTCTTTATAGTCCAACTCTCACATCCATACATGACTACTGGAGAAGCCACAGCTTTGACTAGATGGACCTTTGCTGGGCTACAGTCCATGGGGTCACAAAAGAGTCAGGCACAACTTAGTGACTAAACAATGACAACCAAGTGGCTGACGATCTTCAGTTCATTCAACTGTTGATCATACATGACATTACTCTAGACCCATTCCTTTTTCACCTAATGTCCTCCGGCTTGTCAGTGTGAGCTGTGACCCACCTCCTTTCTTCTCTCTGCAATCCAGGAGGATCACAACACCAGACTTTCTTGTGTATGGAGTCTGGGAGTCTTTTGAGCCTCTCCAAGAGATTTTGTGGTGTAGACCGGCTTGCTCTGTGCCTGCTGACCATGTACGGCAGCCCAAAGGCAAGGGGTTTTGCTCATGTGGGAATACTGAGACCTGGGAAACTGGACGTTCCCACCAAGCATGGGAAAGGAGGTTGATAAAGCCTTGCCTGTTGTCTTTGAGGATCTGCATATGCCCCAGATTTTTTCTCATTTCTCCCCAGACTAGGGCCTCCTAAAGCCCAGGGTTACAGCACAAAATTAACTTTGGCCCTGAAGAAGAATGGATAATGATCTGACATCCCTTACCTCCATCCATCCATCCACTCACATATGTAATCTTTTGTCAGTATATATTGAGCACTATTTAAGGCCATTTACTAGGCTTGGTGATAGCACCCGTGAGATGTGGGTTCCTGCCAACTAACTTTTTTCATCTTCTTGAACCTCACTTCTCTGAGCAGCCAGAGATCCAAAGAAGATTTAAGAAGATCCGAGCAGATTAAGACAGTGCCTCCAAAGGGTCACAATCTCAAATAACTTTCAATTGAGTATTTCCAATTGGGGGACAAAATTTCTCAATTAAGGGTGTATCAGAACCTCAAGCAGTGGGGGTGGGAATGGCGGTAGGAAAATTGGAGACAGAGAGAAGTAGCAAGCTTAGTTCAGAAAGCATATGCTTATATCACCATTATGCCTTTTGCTTAATTGAAGTCAATATACTAATTTACTTGAAATTTATACAACTCTAAAAGAGGGTGAGAGGTTTTCATATTTAATACAATGGGGCCTGGAGTTTAGATAATGCCAAGAGCTCCTGTCTCAGATTTAGAAGGGTGGACTCTTCCGTTATTCTGTGTGCTCCCTTCCTCCTGAGATGGATATAGCTATTTTTACTCTCACTGCTTGTGGCTTACAGTTCACTGATTCTGATGAATGGGGAATCTTTTCTTGGCACTTCCTATAGATCAGCTTCTCAGATCTTCTCTCCTTCGGGTCTCTGGCTGCTCAGAGGCAGGACTCTCACAGAGAAAGAGAAAAGAGGTTAGTCAGCAGGAGCCTGCATCTTGCCTCTGCGCCCTCTACCCACTCTCTGGCTGCTTTGCAGACCACTTTCTCCAGGATATCTCAAAATCTTGCCACCTCTGTGGCCGGGGATCTCTGGCCACCCCAACGCTTTCCCACAGGGGAAGCTAGTCTAGGTCAAAGGTGATGGATTACTTCCCTGCCAATCTGAGATCCCAGAGGATCACACCTAGGGATGCAGAACACCTGACAATAATGCAATTCATAGAGGGCAGGACACCTTTTCTAAAAAATTGAAGAATAGTTGATTTACAATGCTGTGTTAGTTTCAGGTGTAAAGCAAAGTGATTCAGTTTATATATATGTATATATACATATTTTTTCAGATTCTTTTCCATTTTAGGTTATTGTAAGATACTGAATTAGGCAGGACACTTCTTAACAGCAGACAGGGAAATATGACAGGGTTTACAGCATCTCATCCAAATGCCTCTCCTGGCTGCTGGAGTTGGAGAGAACACTGCCCTACTTCTGGGTTCTCATCCCCATTCCAAAATGTACACTTTCTTCCTGGCAACAGTCTCCAGGTCACATTGCCCAAAGGCATATCTTACTCTAGGTTCTGGAGAACATTGTTCCCTTAGCTAATCACCTGTCCGCTGTAGGTGGGATTTGCGTGTGGCCAGGAAGACAGGGTTCAGTAGGGCCCAGCTGAGCACTTGGTACCTGGTGTGTGCATGCTTAGTCGCTCAGTCATGTCCAACTCTCTGTGACCCCATGGACTGCATGGGGATTCTCCAGGCAAGAACACTGGAGTGGGTTGCCATGCCCTTCTCCAGGGGATCTTCCCAACTCAGGAATTGAACCGAAGTCTTCTGCATTGCGGGCAGGTTCTTTACCATCTGAGCCAACAGGGAAGCCTGTGGTAGGCACTCAATAGAAGTTGGTTGAATGGAAGGCTGATGGGGCTAGACAAGGGATGGTTTCTGCCAGGTTGAAGTCTTGAATTCTGGACAGGGTTTTCATGGAGGGGAATGTTTCCTTGTATTTTGAAAGTGATGACCTGGTACAGATTTTTACCCACTCTGTTACCCGCAGAGAAACTGGGGTGGGTTCTATGGATTAGGATGTCTGGAGCTGAGAAGGAGAACCTAGCGGCCTTGGTATGCCCACACACTGGGAGACAGAGGGGCAGTGATGTTTGTCCAGCTCTGGAGGCCCTGAGAAGGAGGTGGTCTGCCTCAGTTCAGTTCAGTCGCTCACTCATGTCTGACTGTTTGTGACCCCATGAATTGCAGCACGCCAGGCCTCCCTGTTCATCACCAACTCCCGGAGTTCACCCAAACTCACGTCCATCGAGTCGGTGATGCCATCCAGCCATCTCATCCTCTGTCGTCCCCTTCTCCTCCTGCCCTCAATCCTTCCCAGCATCAGAGTCTTTTCCAATGAGTCAACTCTTCGCATGAGGTGGCCAAAGTACTGGAGCTTCAGCTTTAGCATCAGTCCTTCCAAAGAACACCCAGGGCTGATCTCCTTTAGAATGGACTGGTTGGATCTCCTTGCAGTCCAAGGGACTCTCAAGAGTCTTCTCCAACACCACAGTTCAAAAGCATCAATTCTTCAGCGCTCAGCTTTCTTCACAGTCCAACTCTCACATCCATACATGACCACTGGAAAAACCATAGCCTTGACTAGATGGAACTTTGTTGGCAAAGTAATGTCTCTGCTTTTGAATATGCTATCTAGGTTTGTCATAACTTTCCTTCCAAGGAGTAAGCGTCTTTTAATTTCATGGCTGCAATCATCATCTGCAGTGATTTTGGAGCCCCCCAAAATAAAGTCAGCCACTGTTTCCCCATCTATTTCCCATGAAGTGATGGGACCAGATGCCATGATCTTAGTTTTCTGAATGTTGAGCTTTAATCAACTTTTTCACTCTCCTCTTTCACTTTCATCAAGAAGCTCTTTTGTTCCTCTTCACTTTCTGCCATAAGGGTGGTGTCACCTATATATCTGAGGTTATTGATATTTCTCCCAGCAATCTTGATTCCAGCTTGTGTTTCTTCCAGTCCAGCGTTTCTCATGATGTACTCTGCATATAAGTTAAATAAGCAGGGTGACAATATACAGCCTTGAGGTACTCCTTTTCCTATTTGGAACCAGTTTGTTGTTCCATGTCCAGTTCTAACTGTTGCTTCCTGACCTGCATACAGATTTCTCAAGAGGCAGGTCAGGTGGTCTGGTATTTCCAGCTCTTTCAGAATTTTCCACAGTTTATTGTGATCCACACAGTCAAAGGCTTTGGCATAGTCAATAAAGCAGAAATAGATGTTTTTCTGGAACTCTCTTGCTTTTTCAATGATTCAGCGGATGTTGGCAATTTGATCTCTGGCCAACAAATTTGGAAAACTCAGCAGTGGCCACAGGACTGGAAAAGGTCAGTTTTCATTCCAATCCCAAAGGAAGGCAATGCCAAAGAATGCTCAAACTACTGCACAATTGCACTCATCTCACACGCTAGTAAAGTGATGCTCAAAATTTTCCAAGCCAGGCTTCAGCAGTACGTGAACCATGAACTTCCAGATGTTCAAGCTGGTTTTAGAAAAGGCAGAGGATCCAGAGATCAAATTGCCAACATCTGCTGTATCATGGAAAAAGGCCTGCCTTAGAGATGGTCAGCTAAAACTCCATCAGTCTCAATCAATAGGAACAGGGCTGGCTATGCAGTTTGCAGGGCCTACTACAAAGGCAAAGTCTCTTGTCCAAAAATGATTTAGAATTTCAAGATGATGACAGCAGGGCACTAAACTAAGGACAAGCTCTTCACAGTGCGTGGCCCTGTGTGGGCTCCGTGAGGCCTCTGGGGCCGGGAGGCGTTGCTTCTTGTCGTTTCAGGAGCAGCTGAGTCAGCTCCTCTGCAGTGCGTCCCTTTGCCCTCTCTGCTGGGCCCAGTCACATCAGGTCCACTTTGCTCTTGTTCTGGATCCACTGCATTTGTTTCGTCTTGTTTCTTTGCTCTGTTGTTAGCTGCTTACAAGTCTGAGATTCTCTACAGCTAGTAATGCTGTTTCCGTTCTGTCAGGTTGCCATGCCTCTGGCAGAAGTGCCTTGTATACCTTATCTTTATCTATTCAAAAACACTTGGTGGTACGTAGTTTTATCCCCTTTAACAGAGACACAAAGTGACTTGGCCAAGGCCACACAATTTACAAAAGACCGAACCGAGATCAGGACGGCCTCAGAAGCCCAGGCTCTTTCCTTTTACCACTTGGTCTGGGCACAGTTGTCTCTTGCTAATTTTGTTCATCTTCAGGGCCTTGTGGCTTCCCTGGTGGCTCAGCAGTAAAGAATCTGGCTGCCAGTGAAAGCAACATGGGTTCTATCCCTGGGTCAGGAAGATCCCCTGGAGAAGGAAATGGCAACCCACTCCAGTATTCTTGCCTGGGAAATCCCATGGACTGGGGAGCCTGGTGGGCTACAGTCTGCTGCTGCTGCTAAGTCACTGCAGTCATGTATGACTCTGTTGAACCCCATAGACGGCAGCCCACCAGGCTCCCTCATCCCTGGGATTCTCCAGGCAAGAACACTAGAGTGGGTTGCCATTTCCTTCTCCAATGCATGAAAGTGAAGTCGCTCAGCTGTATCCGACTCTTAGTGACCCCATGGACTGCAGCCCACCAGGCTCCTCCATCCATAGGATTTTCCAGGCAAGAGTACTGGAGGGGCTACAGTCTATGGGGTCGCAAAAGAGTCAGTCACGACTGAGCAACCAAACAATGATGACAGGACCTTGCAGATTGCAGGCCCTCAACATTTTGCCTTGTTTTTTGAGTGCCAGGGTATGTGGTAGGAGAAGCAGTCACATGTGGAACTAGAGTGAATTAGGGGTCTCAGCTCCAGGCAGTTCTCTGCCTCCCACACCTCCGTGCCCTCCTGTCCTGGTCTGAGCATAGTGGGAGAGACCTGGGTGGTGGAAGTTGCTGCGGTACACTGGGGCCTTCTGGATTCTGGACCCCATTGACGTTAGGGTTTCCCTGACTTGGGCCTGACTTGCACGTCTTTCTGCCTCTCACAGGCACTGAGCCCATTCCCGCTGAGTGCATCTTTCTCCTGGGTCATCTGCCTATACCTTATCTCTTCTCTGGCAGGGACGTGGGCTGATAATGTGGGAGTTAAGCAATTCCCCTCGTTTCCCAAAGACTCGGCCAGCATGGAACTGGAACACCCAGTTTTTGCTCTGTTCCCCCAAGCTTCACCCTGACTCTTCTCCACCTTCCAGAGGGCCCTCCAAACAGAAGTCTTCCCAAGCAGAGGACACGCCCAGCCACAATAATTTTTCCAGGAAAGAGAGTGAATGAACATGTGAGCCAAGATTTTTTTTACTGTGATTCCACTTCCCACCTGAGGCAGGAGGGGCACAGGAGGTGAGTAACATTCCAGACAAGGCTGTTGTGTGTGGCTGAGGCCTCATCTTATGTTTAACCAGCCCTTTCAATTGGAAGGGTGCATTTGGCCAACACTATACAACTCATGTACAATAAAACCTTGTTGCCCTCCTGCTTTCTAAAGCAAGACTCATATGCACCCATGACTCTACTTGACACACATACCCACTGTAGACAGGTGATGTGGCCCAAAGGCCTTTGCCCGGGGACACTGTTGTTGCCCCTGCAGGCCTCATAGCCTGATGCCTCGTTAGCCTGGCTCTTTGTGACTTAGATCTATTTGGTGTCCTGCCTCACGAGGTTCCTCCGAGTCTCCGAGTTTGCCCACTAAGAGTCTTCATCTTGTTTTCCTCTGGATGGGATTAGGTTAGTGCCTTTGTGCGGCTTGTGAATAGTGGCTCAGAGGGTAAAGTGTCTGCCTCCAATGCAGGAGACCTGGGTTCGATCTCTGGGTAGGGAATATCTCCTGGAGAAGGAAATGGCAACCCACTCCAGTACTCTTGCTTGGAAAATCCCATGGATGGAGGCACCTGGTAGGCTACAGTCCATGGGGTTGCAAAGAGTCGGACATGACTGAGCAACTTCACTTTGTGCGGCTTGGGATCTCACTTAGCCGAGTTCCTTTCCCTCTGGCTTATAATGAAAAATAAATTGAGAGGACTCCTAGGTATGCTCTGCTGATTCTTGCTGTTTGGGGAAAATGGGGTTGTGCTGGCAGATCTCATTTGGAAGCTGTCACTTCTCGGTCTAGAATGTTCAGCAGGACGAGTTTTTATATAAGTAATGTGGACAATTGATGATATGTACCTGCTGGGCCCTCAGGGATTTCCTCTTTGAAATCGCAGTTGAAGCAATGAGATTCCGAGAAGCTGAGCTAACTGGAGTTTCCATTTGGAAGATCTTGATCTCTGGAGTCTTCCGCGTGAGCTGGTTTGGCTTTCATGCTGTTTCGCTCATCTCTGTTCAGGTTTTGTAGCAGTGGAGAAAGACTAAAACTTCTTCTGATGTTTATTTGACTATTGAGGCGAACTGTCCATTTGCTGAAAGGGTCTCTCAAATATTACTCGTTGTAAGGGGTGAATGGGAGGGTTTTTATGTGGACGTGGTTATTCACTTGTTTCTCTGTGTTAGAGAATTAGACGTAGGCACCAAGCTTAAAATAAAGACAAGAGCATTTTATAAAGAACATTTTCCTTTTTTTCTTCTCCCCGCAGAAGGTGCCGCCTTTCAGCTGTAATTACACCTTCTATTTACCACTGTGAATCAGTTACACAGGTCCGGGCAAACTGTTGCATCGTCATGTTTCTCTTTTGATGTATAATTGTGGTTGAAATACAAAAGGCATGATTAGATTTCAGGAGGGAGAAGGAAGCTGGAATCTGAGATCACAGCACTCTGTAAGTGTCAGACTTGGGGGAGAGGATTCTGTCTCCTGACTTGGGGTGTGGACCGTGCCTCAAAACCCAGGCAGGCATCCGTGGACGCTTAGGAAAACCATTTCCCTAGAATAGGGAAGACGAGGAGAGGTGGTAAGAGACTGCCTGAGACTCTAGCCACCAGAGACTAATGCTGATGAAAATTGTGCATATCTGAAAGAGCGAATCACTCCTCTTTTTTTCAGTGATTGCCCTGGATTTTGAAATTAAACCCTGCGGGGAGAACATACCTGCCTATAAATGGTCGGGCGCAGCACGGGGTTTGTGGGCTTATGAGTTGAGAGCATCTATTTTTCAAGCTCTGGAGCTCTGTGCCTGCCCTGCTGTAGCTGCTATGTGACAGATTTCCCTTTTTAGCCCTACTTTAGGTGGAGAGGAAGCTGATTTTACCTTGGGAGCCTGTCGGGGAGGGAAGGGTGTGGTGACTCAGGTAGTAGAAACCAGCACCTTCTTCTCTTTTCACGTCTGGGAGGCATTTGTTCCATTGCTCATGCTACCCTTAGAGGAGGATGTAAATCTTCCAAAGTCAAAAACAGCTCTTAGAAAGCCTTCAACATTTCTGATTCAATTAGAGTTTACTCAGTGCTTGACAGACAGAGGTGCTGGCACATCTCTTTTTAAAGGGAGGTTTGGCTTCCAAAATCAGTATGGAGGGTGAACATTGCATATAGTCAGATTTATGCCTGAAGTTCCCCTACCTCACCTGCATGTTCGTGGCAAGATGTTCAGGACAGCTGGGGCTGGGAAAGTGGCCCTGTTGGTGGGACAGGCTCATGCCACCCTCTCTTCTGGAGCTCACCTTGTGCTCCCTGATAGAAGGCAAGGAAGACTCGCAATATTGAAACTGTTCTCCCTACCTCATCCAGCCAGGTGGGCATTCTTGGATTTTCTTAAGTTAAATCCATGTAGTATGCAGGTTCATGGCACCAATGAGTGGTCCAAAAATATGCATTTGCTTATGTGGAAGAAAAGAGAAGACAAGTGAAAAGAAGAGAGAGAGACCGGGAATGCAGGTGTTAAAAGCCCCAGCGTGAGCTCAGGGACTCTTAGGTTTCACTGTGACACGTTTTAGGGCCTCTAGCTCTTGAGTCCCTTGGACAGCAAGGAGATTAAACCAGTCAATCCTAAAGGAAATCAACCCTGAATATTCATTGGAAGGACTGATGCTGAAGCTGAAGCTCCAATACTTTGACCATCTGATTCGAAGAGCCGACTCTTCAGAAAACACCCTGATGCTGGGTAAGATTGAGAGCAGGAGGAGAAGGGGGCAACAGAGAATGAGATGGTTGGATGGCATCATCAACTCAATGGACATGGAGTCTGAGCAAACTCTGGAAGATGGTGAAGGACAGGGAAGCCTGGTGTGCTGCAGCTCATGGGGTCTCAGAGTTGGACACAACTGATCAACTGAACAACAACAGCAAGCTAATAATAATAGCTAATATATTGCACTGAAAAATAGAAAAATAGGTAAATAAAATAATCGCCAGCATATTGCTAGGCACTGGTCTAAGCACTTTTCATATATTAACTCATTCGATACAATAACTTTAGAAGGAGGAACTTTATCCCATATTTAGATGAGGAAACAAAGTCTTAGAACCCATTCACAGTTTGTCCCTGAAGTAGCTTAACCTGAAGATGATGCAGAAGCCTGTGGGCAGAGCCCCTGAGAGGAACTGGAACTCTTCTTTCCTGGGATTCAGTGAGGGTGCCGCAGTGGGACGACCTGCCCTTTTGGGCGCAGTGATGCACCCAGGTTCAGCTGCCTTTTCCTCTGTCTTTGGGCTTTAGTATGGCCTGTTCATCCCCTCTCCTCCTCCTGCTCATGCCTCCTTGGCTCTGGGAGCTGGATGAGGGTCCCACCACTTGCTCCTCCGCCTACTCCCCACTTACTCTGCTGGCCCTCTGGTCCCATCCTAGGGCTCTTCCAGACACAGATGCTGGCTCCTTCACTCTTGTGTCCACAGCCCACGACACAGTGCTGGGCTCATAGTACTCAATCAGTGTTCCTGAGTGGGTGTGGAGTAAGTACAGTGGTAGAGGGCATCACTTCCTATGCAGTTTCTAAAATACTGTCTCCTCCCATTAACACCAGTAATCTGCTTCTAAAAGTCAGACGGTCTACATGAAAAATGCCAACCAGAGCCAATTTCTTGTTATTGGAAGTGGGAAAAGTTACACTGTTACACATCAATTCTAAGTTTCCACACAATTTCCTAAAACATCATGGAAACATAGTAAAACATGCATGCATGCTAAGTTGCTTCAGTCATGTCCAACTCTGTGTGACCCTATGGACTGTAGCCTGCCAGGCCCATCTGTCCATGGGATTCTCCAGGCAAGAATACTGGAGCGGGTAGCCATTCCCTCCTCCAGGGGATCATCCCAACCCAGGAGCTGAACCCACATCGCGTATGTCTCCTGCACTGGCAGCCACCACTAGTGCCGCCTGGGAAGCCCACAGTACAATGCCTACATGGAACTAAAAGACTCTCCTACTGGGATGTAAGATGCTTAAAACATTCCTTCCTAATCCCAAGCTATTAGTGTGGTTGTTGACAAGCAACTTCTCTGTGTGCAGTAAGATTTCCTCTTTCAATGTCAAGGTTTCCTCTCGTTTCCAACTTTTTCTTCAATACTTTCCCAGATTTGAGGGGACTTGTTGTATAACACTAAGCAAAAACCAGGGCAGATTACCCAAGGCTTGCAGAAATATGTTCCGGGCAAGAATACAACAGGCAGAGAGTGGTTCATACTGAATATGAAATCTTACCAGTTGAATTTGGAATGTTATTCAAGTCTTTCACCATACATTGTTTTGTGGAAAATGATGCACTGAGTTTTGGGGATGTAAATATAATTTTCCCCTCAAATTCATACTCTGTATGAAAAAGATTTGATCTGAGCCAGTGCTTTTTCCCACACAGGATAAAATCAGTAGAAGAGATTTCCAGAACCAGTTACCAAGAAGTGTGGGAGTTTTCAGGTGTTAATTTCCTTATGTTGGCTGGCTTGAACTTTGCTCTTGATAGAATCAGGCCTTGGGGTGAACCAATCCTTCTGCACAGTGGCTTCAGCCAAACAGGAGGGAGATAAGCCTCATGCCTTCTGAGCAGCTTGCCTACATCCTTAGCCCTCTGTCCTTGGATTTTTATCTTTTTGTTTGAAAAAAATATCACAAGGACATGGGGCCTAACAGCATTGATTGTCTTGATGGTTTGTTGATTAAGTCCAGGAGATGCTGGCATCTGCAAATACATCTTATTAGGTGTGATCAGGCAAGTAAATTGTCCATGCCCTCCAGCATGCTGCAATAATTAACTCTAACACTAATAACCAAAAGGTAATCACAGCACGTGCAAAGCTGGGCTCTCTTTTGTCTGCATGCAAAACCTCTTTCCCACCATGGCTTCAAGGTGTTAGTCCTGAGACTTGGAACAGGTTCTTTGAAAAAGAGCCTTTTCTTCCAGTAAAATTGTTCCACATATTATTATTTTAATTTAATTAGGTTTTAAAAAGGTTAACCATGACATTTTAATAGCTTAAGCTCACATTAATATTCTGAGAACACAGTTTAGCCCAACCACTTGTGATTCAAAAAGGATGTTTTTCCAGAAAAGGAATTGGCTTTTAGGACAATTACTGAAAAATAGCTTTCATTTGATTCAGATGGATATCTTACTATTAAAAGATAGTTATTGAAATAAAATACATATAAGACATTGAAAAATGTTAAAGCCTTAGCATGACACTGTTTATCTAGTAGAAAGGAAGTCTGGGCAGTGTGTTTATGGAGATTATCCCAAAGGTGACTGATGTCCTTCGGCAATGAGCGAATTAGTGAACTGTGCTTGTGATGTGCTGAGTGTTGTCAACCTAATGTTTTATTTATTTGGCTGAGAGCTGCTATCTTCATTAGGGAGTTTAGAGAGAAAAGATGATATTTATTAGCCTGGCAAACTAATAAACTCTGCTCATGTTTCTTCTTTTGCTGTCATAGCTAATTGTGGTGGTGGTTGTGTTTCTTGAATAGCCATTCAATGTGAGAATGAATCCTGTGGGAACAGGAGCTGACCATCCTTTCCTGTTGAGGGAGGCAGCGAGCAAGAGCACAGCCGTACATGTGTGTATGGCCTCTGTGTGTCAGGCGTCGTGCTTGCTCTAGGGGTTCAGGGATGGGAAGGCTGTGGGCCAGCCCTCCAGATGCTCCCAGTTAGCAGGGAGCTGACATTGATTATACAACTCACTCTAATTATACAGTGGAATAGGTGCTCTTCTCTCCCCCAAGAAGCACAAGGGACGAGTAATTAGTTCAGCTTGGTGGGATTGGAGTTGGCTGCAAAAAAGAAGGGAGGAGCTGGGGCTGGAAGGACTGGAGAGATTTTGCTGGGAGAAGGAAGTCCTCTGAGGCAGACTGTTGTTTACCCCAGTGGTTCTCGAAGTGTAACCCCTACCAGCAGCAGCAGCAGCAGCAGCAGCACCTAGAACTTGTTGGAAATGCACATGCCTGGGCCTCCCACAGGACCTGCTGAGTCAGGGTGGCAGGAGAATGTGTGTGTCAGGCTGTGCTGTAACCATCTTTCCAGGTGATTCTGATGCTTGTGGAAGTTAAGAATGGTATGTATTCATGGTCCCTCTGGTCCACTGTGAGAAGTTGGGCTTGACCAGAGCTCTGAGTTTGATGGGGGCGTGGGTTGGAGAGATGGGGTAACAGGCAATGCAGCTGAAAAGGTTAATTGGGATCAACTATGAAGGAAAGAAGGGGAGGATAATAATATTTATATTGGCTATCTTTGTATGTGTATGTGCTCATAATAATGATGGTCCCTGAGCCAGGTAACAGGACCTAACGTGAAATAATTTAAACAACGGAAATACATTGAAAAGATATCATGCTATCTCGTTGCTACACAAGGGAGAATTCAACAACCAGAGGCCAGGAGAGATTTTTTTTTTTTCTCTGTATTTCATACTATTTCCTTAGGATAAATTCCCAGATGTAAAGCTACTGGTTCAGAGAGTGTGAACAATTTCATGGCTCCTGATAGGTATGGTACACAGCTTCTAAATGGTGGTAGCAGCAGACGGGGCCACCAGTGTGGAGCATAAACACCAGTTTTACTACATCCTTACCAACCTCAATTCTACTGTTTCTAATGAGGGGAATGATATGCCACTGTTGCTGCTGGCAATCAGTTGACTATTACAGAAGTCAACTATTTAAAATTGCTTATTTACTAATGGTATGTGTTGCTTGAAAGGAGGTTTTTTTCTTATTTTAGCAGGATGGGATTTCTAAATTCTGTCCAGGGATTCAGAATAAAAGTCATTCTATTGAAATAAAGAGGAAATCATATTAGTTTTGGTTGCTACAGAGGCAGTCAGCTTACTACTGATCCACCCTCATGAGTATCCTCACCAGTGACTGAAAGGTCCAGAGGGTCAGGAAACAGTGTCCAAATCCCAGCTCTGCCTCTTACCAGCCTTGTGATTTGCTGTGAGTTTCTGTACTCCTGTGAATCCCAGTCTCCTCATCTGGAAAATAGGACTAATCTCTCCTCTCTGCCTGCGTGGTATTTTGAAGAGCAGAACAGGGTCAGGTCCTGGAAAATGCTTAATAAACTATAAAGCCCTGTAAACACGTAGATGTTGCTGTTGTAACACTGGCTTCCCTATATGAACATTATTCCTGAGCTTGTGCCAGCTCAGGACTTTGGCTGTTGACTTTCAAACAAAAGCATCTCTGGTTTAGTGCTAGACTTTCTCACTTTTCACACAGATGGGACTTAATTCACAGATGCAAGTTCAGGAGAGACCTAGGTGGTGGCTCAGGTGTTCTTCCTCCAGCCAGCAGGTAGCAGGCATCACAGATAGGGAGAGGACCTAAAATTTTATACCTCTTGGAGGCGTGGTCTTCTTCCTCCCACCCCTCCTCCCTTCCCTGTTCTGAGCACTGGGAGTAAATAGTGAGAGAGCCACCCGGCCTTCACTCTGAAGGCTCTGATGTATTCATTCACTGCCCTTGATGGGGGTCTTCAGTGTACTGAGCAGTGCTTTACGTTCCTCGGGTGTTTAGAGTGACGCATGTATTAGCCACTTCCATCGTGAGAAGGGCTCAGCAGCGTGATCTTCTGAAGTCTAGGCAGTTAGGTGACTTGATCGTGGGGTGGAATAAGCAGTGGGGGCTGGCCCTGTGCTGGCTGATCGTGGGGTGGAATAAGCAGTGGAGGCTGGCCCTGTGCTGGAGCCCCGGGTGCCTGCTTGAGCACCTTTCCCGGCACCACACTCATCAGCCCTTCTCATTCTCATGTTTACAGTGGGTTCCATTTAGCTCTGCTTTGATGAGGGAATAGATATAATGGGATTCCCCTCTAGAACCGCAGTTCACCCAAGGCCTAGGTTGGCTTTTGTTGTGTGAAATGTGGTCCCACACATGATTAAGAAGAGGAAGCCTGACAGCCAGAAATTAAAAAGCTAAAGGAGAACGAAGTACCATCTGGGAAAGTCCCTGCTGACCTCAAAAGCCAGGCAGTGGGGCCACTGAGGTCAGGGAGACTGCAGATTGGAGGAGGGGCTGGGGGGGCTCAGCTCTGCTTTCTGATGGAAACATGTCCCCTCCAGTCAGTGGAATGACAGGAGATGACTGTGGGGGATAAAGGGAAGTAAGTGAGCCAGATAGAAAAGCTTGCAGAAAATTGAACAAAACCAGCGGAAGATGAGATGGGCCAAAAAAAAAAAAAAAAAAGCAGCTCAGGGAATCTGAGTAAGAGAAGCCACCTGTGATTCTCAGGCCATCTTCATGTCAAGGGAGAGTAAAAGGTGCTGTGGTAGCTGGCAGTCTACACCGCCTGTCAGACAGGATGGCCAGGCCAGGAGAGGCAGCTTCACTCTCTCTCAAGCCCCTGTGTACCTGGTGGCTATACAGCAGGTGGTTTCTCACCTGACCATCTCCTCTACTTGGACCTTGGAGACAGCAGAGTTGCCCAGGTCAGCTTTTCCTTCCTGCAGGTGGAAGGGTGACCCTGGAAGGCTCAGGTGATCCTGGAAGCAATAAGAGTCACCAGATTGTGCTGGACAAGGCCTGCCCCACTGGTGTTTAAGATGTTAAGATTTTCAAGCCATTGAGATATTTTTCACACAAATTAAAGATGCTATTACATATCAAATACTCCCTGACCCACATTAGGTAAGCATCTTGGAACCGGACTTGGGAGTTATTCTGCAGCACGAATCCACAGGTGAGTCAGAGAGGTGGGACAATTAATTCAGTCCAAGGTGATTTTTTAAAAAATCCAAATTTCCATGAAATTGCCTCATTCTCTGCTTTATTTGAAGGAAGAATGGTTTGACTGTTGGTTCCTCAGTCTGCTATGGGCTGTATCACCTCCAGTGAGCAGAAATAGCCAGCTCTCTGGCTTTACCTTCTGACCCCTGAAATAATAGGAGAAGAAAAGAAGGAACCTTTTCTGTGCCCGCCTCCCTACTCTATCCTTCCCTTTTCCCTCTTCCCCAGGATTGTTTGTACTCTCAGCTGAGAACAATACGACTTTAGAGACCTGTAACCCAGATGCTGTCTGTCTGTTGCTATTCAGGGTACTGGGGCCACGCTTCCAGTTGGTGGTCCCATACAATGACTTGAGCCTCCCTCTCCTTCTTGGGAAGCCCAGTGTTTCCCCATATCTCCAGGAATTGTAGACAGCCCTCTGTTTCGTCTCTAGCTCCAAGTTCCTGTTTCCGGTGAATTCCTTCTTGATCTCTTCTCGTCTTTTCTCCTGTACACACTATCCTTTAAGCACATCATCTCCCCCACATGGACACAGCCCCCTTTCTTTCAGTTCTCCAGGGCAAGGCCATGACTTTAGTGAAAGACCGTAGGTACTGAAGCTGGTTACATTGCCGTAACACTTAACAGACGATTTTCACAAAATCAAAAGGAGAATGGATATTAGATACCCCTGCTGTTGGAACATCCTCATACTCCCTGGCTCTGCTTGCTAGTGTGGTCTGCTTTGGTCTTCCACATTCTTTTTCCTTCCTGATCTCTCTCTTTTCCCTCTTCCCATTTGCTTTACCTTTGGAAGCCTAGCAGATCACCTTCCCTAGCAGATCATCTTTGGAAACCAACTCCCAGGAAAAAGAAGAGGAGACACTGAGCTGAGTCACCCTAGTTATTCTCCTGAAACTTACCTATCATGGGATGCATTGGGGAAGAGAAACTCCCAAGAGGAGGGATTAGAACCCGGGTGGGGAGAGCCCAGGATACATTCTCATCTTGGAAGTAATCCTAAGCCTGTTGAAACTTGTTAGTTTCTCATTGTCTATTCTCAGCCTGGCCTGACTAACTTTCATCTCTAAATGTAAAACAATGGCCAAAAAGAGTCTGTGGTTTTCAGTGCTTCACTGGTTAGAGAGCTTCAGCATATATTCTTTCTCCTGTTTAACTGCCACCATCCTTCTTTAGATGCAATGTATCATGTACTGACCAGAAGACATCTTGAACATTTATGGGTTTTTTAAATTTATTTTTTCCTGCTTCCTATAATTATCTTTTCTTCTAGTTGTATTAAGATATAATTGATATATAGCACTATATAAGTCTAAGGTATACTGCATAATGATTTGCCTTATATCATGAAATAATGAGATTAGTGAATATTCATTATCCCATATAGATACAAAATTTAAAAAATAGAAAAAAAATTTTCCTTGTGATGAGAGCTCTTAGGACTTACTTTATTAATAACTGTACAGCACTGTTAATTATATTTATCATGTGGTACATTATATCCCTGAAAATGCTAGTCACTCAGTCATGTCCGACCCTTTTAACTCCACGGATTGTAGCCCACCAGGCTCTTGGAACATCCTCATACTCCCTGGCTCTGCTTGTTAGTGTGGTCTGCTTGGGTCCACAGAATTCTCCAGGCAAGGATACTGGAGCGGGTTGCCATGCACTCCACCAGGGGATCTTCCTGACCTAGGGATCGAACCCAGGTCTCTTGCATTGCTGGCAGATTCTTTACCATCTGAGCCATCAGGGAAGCTCTTATATTTATTTATTTGAACTTTTACTGTTGAATTTTGTTTTCCTCTTATTTCATGACCGTTTAATATCAACATATTGAGAGATGGAATATACAAACTAAAACATTAAAACAAATTAAAAATTAAATTAAAACATGCTTCCTGGGGGAATTCCCTGGCTATCCAGTGGCTAGGACTCTGAGCTTCCACTGGAGGAGGCATGGGTTCAATCCCTGGTTGGAGAACTAAGATCCTACCAACTGTGTAGCATGGCCAAAAGATAAACAAATAAAAGGAATAATAAAAAAGGCATGCTTCCTGCCCTTGAGGAAATCATGATCTAGTAGAAGATAAGTACAGAGTACGCTATTATCTTTAACATGCTTTGAAGACATTATCCTACAATGCCTGTGAAGTAGGGAAGGGGGATGACGATCTGCCGTGAAGAACGACAGAACAGCAACTTGGTGCTATTAGGTTCAGACTTGCACAGCTAGTATGTGATAGACCAGAGTCGGGCTTTATTTCCTGGCCCAGCCCCTTCCTACTCCCTACACCCACACTGGGTGCATCACTCCCACTTGAAGCACATTCCCAGAAAAAGGAAGTATTCTGAAGATGATTGGATTGGTTCCAGGAATGGAGGAAACTCACTAGGTTGTGGGGAAAAGAATATGTTGTGGTAGGGAGTAGTTTTGTTTTTTTCTCTTAAAAGTCAGTATCCAAATCTATGTCAGTCCCATAAATCATATCAGGGTGAATTTCAGGGGAACTGTTTGTTCTCTAAAAGATGTTTCGATTAGGTTTCTTTTGGGTTAGCTAGATATGAATTTCTTATTTTGAGAAGGTTGTTATCCTGTTCTCAGGTAGATTTTTAAACAAATGTTACTTGTGCGAGCTGAATAATTGTTGACATCCCCAAAGCTCAATAAATGTTTATTCAATTCACATTAGGCAAATTGTGTGATAGAATCTATTTAGGCACAATTCATTATTTTTAAAAGTTTATGTTGACTGTTCCTGGCAGGAGAAACCCAAAGAGGAAGCTATGTTACATGAATATACGAAGCCCTCAGGGTGGTAGAGTCCTAGGAAACGGAGGCAGCAGAGCTGACCCTGAGCTGCTTTTCAGCACTTTCCAAACCAGGTGTCCACAGCACAGTTTCATTTCCTGTGTACAAGGCTTTGTACATTCCAGGACAGCCGGCAGCCGTACTGAAGTGTTCATGCATGTACTTCTGTATCCAGAGCCACAATGCAAAGAAATGGAGAGCGTCTTTGGGTCATTATTGAGCTGCTGATCAAACAGTTCCCCCAAACTGCCTTACTTCTGGTCTTGCTTTCTTATTGTTGGGTCAGATTGATTTGAGGCTTTTGATTATTTGCATAAACCTCAGAACGAATGAGAGAAAACTTATCTACTGTTTCGGATTGCCTGTTTTTCTGTACTCTCCAATTAGTGCAAATAATCGAGAGTTGGCTGGTTCTAGGATTTCTGGGTTGAACAGGGCCAAAGTTCCATAGTGCTATGTACAAGTTATCAAAATATGTGGAGGTCCTTTCTCTCCTCTGGTCACAGACAAATATATGAAAGTAGTGTGTATGTTAGACTGTGAAAAAAATGTCATGGTGGTTGACATAAATTAACCAGCCCCTGGTCTGGTGCCTGGCATGAAAGCTCAATAAATATTTGTCGACTTTCTCACTATAGGTTCAGTAAGTATTTGTTGACTACTAATGTAGATTACGTTATCATTTCTTTCTTGAAACTATCACCATGAAATTAAGCACTTATTCTCATATGGCTTAAATATGTCTTGTCATATTACTTGGTATTATTTGATAAATAATAACATCATTGTTTGAGAAGATTAATAATTGTTACCATTTATTGTTTGCTAAGTGCTAGGATCTGTGTTAAGTGTTACATATGTGTTATTTCATTTCATCTTGCTATAATTCTATAATGCATTATTATCCTCACTTTATCAATGAGAAAATTGAAGCTGAAACTGTTCTTATATTCTGATGAAAATACTCCTAACTTTAAAATATTTAAATTAATTAATCTTTTATTTATAAACAGTGTGTCTTCTTTAAGAAATCTTTCCCTATTAGAAGGCCTAAAATATATTCATCTAAATTTTCTTCTATAAGTTTTAAAGTTTTGTTTTTGACATGTAAGACAATCTGGAGTTGATTTGTTCGTGTGGTGTCATTTAAGGATTCTGTTTCATTTTAGTCCCTATGGAAAATTATTTAATTTTCTATCGCTATGTAGCTGAGTTTCTCTTTTCCCCACTGATATGCCTTACTAAATCTGACATACATGGGTGATCCACATAGGCATTCCCATAATGAGGTGTCACATGGCAGTTTAAAATACGCCACCTATATGCAACAATGTGAATGAATCATTGCAATATGCTGGATTAATGATGAGAAGGTGTCATGAACAAAGGATTGTGATGAACTGAATTCTGTCTGTTGGAGGTCCTAGGGAAAAACAAACCAACCAACCCAGGGCTAAAAGAAGTTAAATGATTTGCCCACGCTCACTTGGTTAGAAAAGTGGTATAACTAGAACTCAAAAATGGTTCATCCAATTCCAAATGGCAAGGTTTTCCATTAGACAGTGTGGTACAGCCAGTTCACAGCCTCTCTAGAAACATATCATTCCTTATGAAGACATCAGCACTTAATCATCCATTATTCCTACTGTCTCAGCTCTGGAGACACGGCTGTTATACCTATGGGTAAACAGAATACCAAACAGTTAGAAGGCTCTAGATCTTGCTCCCTTTCTGAATCCCTGAGGTTCTCAAACCACTAGTTACCCTCCGCTCCCCTGCATCTTCCAGGCTCCTTTCCATTAGTGGTTAGGCTTGGATACTTGAGTTTGCGTGGCTATGCTTGCATCTTTGCATCTTGATTGAAGAAGCGCAGAAGCCCCTGTGGCCACTGCCATATCCCCTCTCAGTGCTGTGTCCTGTCGATCCTCAGCTGTTTGTCTCCCTCTGCCCAGAAAGTCCTGCAGGAGCAAGGTTAGCTGCCTCACCGTTGCACCTGGTGTCTAGTCTCCTGACCAGCACATAGTATGCCCTCAGTCAATATTGATCTAAGGAAAGAAGAAAGGTGCTATATTGGGTTACCCAAAACATTTGTTAAGATTTTTCCATAAGCTCTTATGGAAGAACCCAAATGAACGTTTTTACAAACCCAATAGTTACATACTTATATTTCATTTCTAGTTTCTGTCTCCCCTTGGCTTTTAGAAGAGTCTTGTTTTAAGATGAGGGAATTTAAATGGCCAACTGGTGATTTAATAAGCCAGCATTGTTGACAAGTCCACTGTGACCGTGTTTTCAGTTCTAGTAACTGGTTCTTGTTTCCTTCCTAGTTGATAAGCTTCTGCCTTTGATTTCAGCTCCAATAAACAGATCCCTGCTCCATTCCTCTGGCAGCTGCAGGGAACACAAACCCTACAACAAGCCTTGGTCCTTGACTGTTTCCCTGCTGCCCTCACCACATGCCCAAAAGGCAGTTCTGCCCTCAACCCACGGACTTCTCTGTGCAGCCTGAACCCCATCTTCCTGATGCTCTGCCCTCATCCTTACTGCTGGGGCCTGGCAGAGAGCCGCCCTGCCCCACGTGTGTCCAGCCTCTGAGTCCACTCACTCTTCTCCATGTGAATGCCTGCTCTCACATACTGCTGAGCCCTGCAGGGACCCAGCCACCATCTAGGATGTCCTTAGAGTCACTGCAGGCAGAACCACTGATGCCCAGATCCTTATGTTCAGTGAAGATGGAGGGATAGGAAGGCAGGAAAAAAGCAGAGAGGAAAGTCCCAGGAAACTAGCAGGAGCCAGTGTTGCTGCAGGTCCCACATCCTGACTGGAGAGAAGATTCTATCTCAGTGGGAGTGGGTGGCCCAACTATGAAGAGTGTGAGCATGTGTTGTGGGGGAAACATAACTTGTTTGTCTTCTTATCCCCAACACCTGCCACGGAGCCTGCCATAAACAGGTTATCAGTCAGGAGATGTTATGGAGGGGCATGGACACATACCAGCCCAAGCTGTGTCCTTCACACCACATGTGACATTGAATTAGTAGGTTCCCCTCTGAGCCTCAATTTTCCCATCTGTTAGATGTGGATCATAGTATTTTCATATTGTTGATTCAAGGAAAAAGTAATTTAATGCATTTGGGGATGCAACATCAGTAGCCTCCAATAATTTTTCAGCATGACCTCCTATTCATAGGAAGTTTTAAATATGCATCCTGTTAGATTATATATATACATAAATGACACACATGTTCTGCTACATATTTACAGAGTATGTGTTTTTAATGAGTGAAACAAAAAATAAATAGATTTTCTAATATATTCTTCCTATAACCTAGTGAATAATCTTATGAAATCTTAGGGTGTGTTTTTCTTCTTTGGACGGCATGACTTTAAAGTCTGATATATATAAAGTCTGGCTTTAAAGTCCTTCCTTAAGGAGGAAGAGATAAGCTTTTGAACTGCTCTTATTCATAACACTTCTGACATTAAATGCATGGGATCTTTTTCAATACCACTTCAACCCACTGACACCAGCTGGGTGTCCCACAGTTCCATTCCATTTTGAAACTATCTACCTGGAATTGGCGTTAGATCCCAGGAGTTAAGGGCTTAGTCCCACAAGCCTGCCCCCACTTTAGATACCAGTCACAAATCCCATATTGTCGCTTCTGACCAATCAGCCATAAATTCAAGTGTCCCTACAACCCCCTCCTTAGGTTTGATGATTTGTTGGAATGACTCACAGAACTCAGGAAAGTGCTTTCTTTACTATTATTGTGTGAGTCTGTGTCAGTTGGTCAGTCGGGTTTGAATCTTTGCTGCCCCATGGACTATAACCCACCAGGCTCCTCGGTTCATGGAATTCTCCAGGCAAGCATACTGGAGTGGGTTGCCATTCCCTTCTCCAGGGGATCTTCCCAACCCAGGGATTGAACCCGTGTCTCCTGCATTGCAGGCAGATTCTTTACTGTGTGAGCCTCTAGGGAAGCCCACTTAACTATTACTAGTTGATTATAAAGGATAATTCAAGAATAGCCAAATGGAGGGGCTGCAGAGGTCAAGGTATGGGGGAAGGGTCACAGGACCCCCATGTTCTCTTCAGGCATGACAACTTCCTAGCACCTTGATGTGTTCACCAACCTGGAAAATCTCCAAAGTCCACTGTATAGGGGTTTTTAAGGGAGGTTTCATTACATAGGCATGATTTATTGTATTATTGGCCACTGGTGATTAAATTCAGTCTCCAGCCACTTTCCCGCCCCAGAGGTGGTGGGAGTGGGGGACGGACAGCAGTCGAAAGTTCCAACCCGCTGATCACATGGTTGGTTCTTTAGGCAACCAGCCCCATCCTGAAGCTATCTAGGGGCCCATCAAGAGTCACCTCATTATCGTAAAACTCTGGTAAGGTTGAAAAGGGCCTGTTATGAATAACAAAAGACACTCCTATTACCTCCACCTCTCAGGAAATTCTGAGGGTTTTAGAAGCTCTCTGTCAGGAACCAGGGGCAATGACCAAATACGTATTTCTTATTATGTCACAGACATCTATGAATCACTGTTCCTATTAGCATTTGAGTGGTCCAAAAGTAAGGCCTATTGCCCACTGATATATGTCTGATCAATAAAGTACATCATTGCAGTGGTAAAAATACACACCATTTCTTCCTCCCCATAGGATTCAGTAAAGTTATCTTCATATTAAATTTTTAAATGCTGATCATAAACATTTGTATTTTTCCTGAGTTGGGTCTCAAGCAGAAAATGTTGCTCACCACTGGCTTAATGTCACTAGTAACCACATGAGTTTTTTGCCAATGTAAATTCTTAGCTTGTTAAGGCAAAATGCTCCCTATGGTACTCTAAACAGATGTTGCAAAGGCATTACCCACATCAACAGAGAAAACTTCACTCTTCTAGCTCCAACAAAGAAGTTACACGGTCAATAAGCTGGGTAATATTCCTTCATTTAACAAATACTTATTGAGTGCTGGACACCTGGCTAGTATTTGGAAATGAAAGATCAAACATGAGCAATGAAGGTTTTACCTTCATGGAGTTTACATACTAACTGAAGTGAAAGACAACAATAACAACCAACAAACGGAACAATTACAGGTAGGATGAGTCTAGGCTAGGAGTCAGAGAAGGCAATGGCACCCCACTCCAGTACTCTTGCCTGGAAAATCCCATGGATGGAGGAGCCTGGTAGGCTGCAGTCCATGGGGTTGCGAAGAGTCGGACACGACTGAGCGACTTCCCTTCCACTTTTCATGTTCATGCACTGGAGAAGGAAATGGCAACCCACTCCAGTGTTCTTGCCTGGAGAATCCCAGAGACGGGGGAGCCTGGTGGGCTGCTGTCTATGGGGTTGCACAGAGTTGGACATGACTGAGGGGACTTAGCAGCAGCAGCAGGTTAGGAGTTCTCAATGTTGAGGCAGGGAACTGGGGGATAGGAGAAGGTGTGCGTGTGTGTGTGTGTGTGTGTGTGTGTGTGTGTGTGTGTGTTAGTTGCTTAGTCATGTCCGACTCTTTGCGACTCCATGGACTGTAGCTCACCAGGCTCCTCTGTCAATGGAATTCTCCAGGAAAGAATACTGGAGTGCATTGCCATTCCCTTCTCCAGGGGATCTTCCCAACCTAGGGATCAAACCTGGTCTCCTGCATTGCAGGCAGATTCTTTACCATCTGAGCCACCAGGGAAGCCCAGGAGAAGGTAAGGAACCTCATGAGAGTCAAGGACCTTTCTCTAGGACAGATGACAGCCTGTCTTATCAATAAGAAGCCTTTGGGAGAGTTTGTAAGCAGCATAGAACAGAGTGTTGGAAAGCACTGGAAAGGGTCTGGCAAGCCTGAGACTCGAAAGGATGCTACCGTGGCTGGAGAGCGTTAGCTCAGCGGAGAAGGGGACAAGGCACAGATGGAGTGGGAGGCAGAGCCTGGATGATGCAGGAAGGCTGGGACCATGGCCTGGCCGACCTCCTAAAGTCATGGTAAGGAACCGGGGTTTTATTTTAATGGTAATAAAAGGTCACTGAAGCTGTACACCCAAAACTAACACAACATTGTAAATCAAGCGCTGCTGCTGATGCTGCTATGTCGCTTCAGTCGTGTCTGACTCTGTGTGACCCCATAGATGGCTGCCCACCAGGCTCCCCCATCCCTGGGATTCTCCAGGCAAGAACACTGGAGTGGGTGTCATTTCCTTCTCCAATGCATGAAAGTGAAAAGTGAAAGTGAAGTCACTCAGTCGTGTCTGACTCTTAGCGACCCCAGGGACTGCAGTGCACCAGTCTCCTCTGTCTCAACTATACTTCAGTAAAAAGAAAAAAAAAGTCATAGAAGGGGAGGCAGTGTGCCGGGGATATGCAATGAATAGTCTCAAGCGTGGAATAGGGAGACACTATGTCCGTTACTAGTATGGCGGATATGGCTGAAACCTCAAACATGCTGTGGCAGAAATGCAGCTTGAAGTCTTTTCTTTCTATACAGTTCAGCTGTCAAATTCCCATTCTTCTAGGTAGTGGAAACTTTTGCCTAGAGTCTAGTCTGTCTAGACAATTCAAGGTAAACACAGTCACTTCCATGTTTCTTTTGTCATTTTAGGATTCTGCCCCACCTCCTTCTCCTCCTTCCCCCGACCCCAGGGGTGCTCTGAGTTCTGGAGTTGATTTCCACGCCATCCTGTCCCTGACCGACTGGATTCTGCTCCTTGGGTCTCACCATCCTCTGTACCCAGTGGCCCCTCTGAGATGAATAGCCCCTCTGGGACTTTTACCATCTTTTCCCACTCTTGTCAGGTTCTTGCCAATCAAACACATCTTGGCTATTGAGACTCTCAACTCTCTCATGTAATAAAAAACTAACTACTTAGAAACTTAGTTGACTTCTCCCCTCTCCTTACACTGAAATAGGTGTGAATGTCCACTGGTCAGAGCAGTGAGTGAGTGCTCTTGGCTCTTTGGGCACTGGGTTTGGGGGACAAAGAGAGTCGTGGGGCAGATGCAATAAGAAAAAGCAGGCTGATAGATCCACATTTTCTATCTCTCCTTTTTTTATCTAGCAAAGCTTTGAATAGCTTCTTATGCCCTTTTGCAGTCACTGCCTCCATCTCACTGTGTGTAGCAGGGAGCTGGTGTTCTCCAGAACACTAGGCAGGATATTCTTTTTGTGGATCTGTTCTTTTCAGGAGAATGTGCTTCAGTGGTTTCCGTTGCATCAAGGTGATAAGGACATTATACTAGGAGTTTAAAGATAAAGAAGGTGCCTAGCTTCCACCTTGAAGTACCAAAAAAGATCCTGCTTATCAAGACAGTGTCAACATCTAGGGAGAAAAAGATGTTTTGAACATTTATAAGCTAAGATCCTGGACTAACCAAGAGACAGAGAAGATGGGTCAACAAGCTCTCTTTGTTCCCAGAGATGAGATGTTTCCCAGGTTAGAAGAGCAGAAGTGAAGAATGGACTGGTGTCCACTACAGAAAATGGTATCATTAGCTTCCAGAAGAAAGTGAGAGGCAGAGTTAAAGAATAAAGCCTAGTTTTCTGTCACAGGAAATGATTCTCTTTGTGTAGCCTTACACCCTGAAGTACCAGGGTGGGGGGTGTGGTGCAAGGACACAATCCAGGGTGAATTTGAAGAGACCAGAATGAGGTTTCAGTTAATTCAAGAGGCAGAGCGACTATTTAGTGAAAAGGGTGAGGCTTGGGGAATTTGTTTTTCACAGAATGTGTGTTATGTCTGTTCTAGGAAACCTTGGGAGTCAGTCCTGTGAAAGGAAATAAGGCTAGGAGGAAGGAAGCCCAAAGGCGGTAGATAAGACAATCAGCTAATCGCTTGCATCTTGGGTAGGGACCAGGCTACAGAGCTGTGAGGCTCAGTGGGTTTGTGTGGCCGTGAGGCTTCCATCTTCAGGAGCTGGAAGGACTCAGGTTTCCTGATGGAACCCTGACCGGAGAACCAGGGATTCCCACCAGCAGCTTCTTGTGGCTAAATGAACATTTATGAGACTGTGGCCCCCAGAATAAGGACAACGATCACAGGTAGCGTCAAGCTTTGAATCCCTCAGGGTACCTTCTGCTTTATCCAGTCAATACTAAGTGCCTAGAAAACATGCAACGAATAAATAAAAATGTGACTCTATTGTTTTGGTTTGCTAGGACTGCCATACTGGGTGGCTTTGTTGTTGCTGTTTAGTTACTAAGTTGTGTCTGACTCTTTTGTGACCCATGGACTGTAGCCCAGCAGGCTCCTCTGTCCATGGGATTTCCCAGGCAAGAATACTGGAGTGGGTTCCCCTTTCCTTCTCCAGGGGGTCTTCTTTACCTCAGAATTGAAACTGTGTCTCCTGCATTGCAGGCGGATTCTTTACTGCTGAGCACTGGGTGGCTTCAATAACAGTACTTTGGTTCATAGTTCTGGAGGCTAGAAGTCTGACATCAAGGTGTCCATTGGGTTGGCTCCCCATGGGGACTGTGAGGGAGAATCTGTCGTGCACACTTCTTGTAGCTCGTGGTGATTTGCCAGCAGTGTTTGCTGTTCATTGACTTGTAGGGATGTCACCCAGATCTCTGCTTCCTGTTCAATGTGCTCTTCCTGTGTCTGTCTACACAAAGTTGTCTTCTTATAAAGACACTAGTCATAGTGGGTGAGGGGCCACCTCACACCAGCATGACTTCACCTTACCAATTACATCTGCCGTAACCCTATTTCCAGGAGAAGGAAATGGCAACCCACTCCAGTGTTCTTGCCTGGAGAATCCCAGGGACGGGGGAGCCTGGTGGGCTGCAGTTTATGGGATTGCACAGAATTGGACATGACTGAAGTGACTTAGCAGCAGCAGCAGCAACCCTATTTCCAAGTCAAGTCCCATTCTAAAGTACTGGGGGTTAGGACTTAAGCATATGAATTTTGGGTGCCGCAGTTCAATTCATAACACCCATTTTTAAAAAATTCAACCCATTATGGGGTCCCCAGAGTACTGCCTGTGAAATATGACTTCAAGCCACCCACTTCTCTCCAGTTCTTCTTCTGCTCTTTAATCCAGGCTGCCATCAACACTCACTCAGACTCCTGCTCTAGCCCAGGGAGTTGGAGTCACACTTCGTATGTGCAGAGATATAAGTTATCCTTTAGCTTTACTGAGTTTCTACCTCCAGTCACCATAGTGACTGATACAGGAAGCTCAATCTAGTCACGCCCAGATCAACTCAGGGAACTTCAGTGATTTCTCAGTTTTCTTGAGTTTGTGTTCAGTCACATCAAGTATTTCTCTCTCCCTCCCTCTCCTTGGCAAGGCAAGACTGTTCCTTTTGGGGGGACATCATAGTGATGTGGCATTAATGGGGCAGGATTTGTGGTCACTCTGAGCTGGCATCCACAGTCCACAGCGCTGTCTGGTCTCGACTGTTGGCTCCTGGTGAAGACCCCCACCGGGATGTGCTGCAGCAGCCTGGGTCCATGTCTCAGGGCCAGGCTGCCATCTCTAGCTGCATCTCATCTTCCTGACTGTGGTTCTCATCAAGCTCCTCCCCTGGAACCTAGGAGGATTTGTCTGCTGTCTCTGCAGCTGCTGGGATCTACAGAGCTCCAGAAGGTTGACCCCAGGACCAGTGGCCCAGACACCTTGCACAGTGATTAGTCATCCGTGGATTCATCTGCATGGTTTTCCAGGGTTCTAGAACTCCAGGTAGCAAGTCAGGACCAGCCTCTCTTATTCCCAGATTTCCCAAAACCTGTTTGAGGGTTCGATTGTCTGTTTTCGAGGAATGCGCTGTTGGAGTCTTATTTCCTTGTGTGTCTTTAGTAGAATAGAAGCCTCCTGTCACCTTTGTACCCCTTGGAATTAGCACAGTGTCTGACATGACGTAGATGCTCAGTGAAGTGTCTGCTGGGTGAATCTCCCGCTATCTGACACCTCTGGTGGATGACACATCTTAGGACTTCCAATGCAATGGGGAAATGGTGGGCTTTGGAGGCAGAGCAGACCCTCCTTCAGATCCCAGCCCTGCCCTTTGCTACTTGGGCCACCTTGGGCAAGTGATTTTTTCTCTATAAGTCTGAGCTTTCTCAGACATAGATGGGAAACTACATCACAGGTTGAGATTGGGTGTAAATTAGATAATGTATATTAAAGCACTTAGCCTACCTCCTGCTGTTTAAGTAAGTACACTGTGAATGGCTTTTTATTATCACTGTGCTCTCTTTAGCTCCTGTGAGCCCCTCAGAACTTGCAGTTAGAATGCTTTCTGTGAGCTTTGAAGGAGGGACCCATCCTGCTTAGCCTCAGATCCTTACTTGGCTGAGGGTGGGTTGAGTTTCAAAGTTCTCAGACAGGAGGATGTGAGAGCAGTCAGGACTGATGCCTCCACTTCCGGCTCTCGCTGAGAGCTATGATCGTCCTGGGTCTGACTCAGATGGAAGGTTGCATGACAGTGGCAGCTGTTGACGTGCTCAGATAGAGGGATGAAATTTACTGTGGTTGAAACATGGAAACCACTTCTTTTTCCTTAGAAGAAACCAGATAATGGATGTGAACTTCAAGTTCCAGAAGCAGAGATAGATCAGGAGATTCTAGACTGGGGGGCAAGAAAGGGATGTAATTTCCTGGCCGGAGTTCCTCTTGGGATTTGGTGCTCCATGAACGTTGGTCATGTGCTCTCATTATAGTTATAAAACAGCGGGATCTTGCTGTCTTCTTGTCTGTCTGTTCTTTATTTCACATTGTATTCAGAAGGGTAGGGAAGTGGTGACTTCACTGGTTTCTGTCTCTAGGTCTGAGTAGGCGCCAACTTGATCCTGTTTTCCACAATGAGGTCCCTCTTTGCTAGGGAAATTTTCCAACGCGCCATTCTAAATATTTTGAGCCCTGCGCTTTTATTTTTATGGAGGAAACCAAGCGAAGTCTAGCGGGTCTGAAATGCAGGTGAGTTGGCCAGAAATACTGGCCTCCTTGTTTCTAAAATGCACCAGGGGAAAATAAAATGATAACAAGTAGTACGTACACACCAAAAAATCATTCTAACGTTCAGAGTGGAATTTAATGGAATAAGCAATGAAGCAGAAGACTGAGTTCCAGACGTGGCTCCAGCAACAACTGGCTGCCTTGGCTCACTTGTTTGTAAAATAGGGACAACAATAGCAAACCCAGTGAAATCACTGGCAGTTAACTAAGCTCGTGCTAGTAAGAACTGATGGCATTTTTTAGCATGATGTGCTGGGTGCTGTTATAGATGAAGGAAACCAAGGCCAGGGGAAGCCGTGTCTGACTCTTTGCAATGCCATGGACTGTAGCCTGCCAGGCTTCTCTGTCCATGGAATTCTCCAGCAAGAATACTGGAGTGGGTTGCCATTTCCTTCTCCAGGGGATCTTCCCAACCCAGGGATTGAACCTGGGTCTCCTGCATTGCAGGCAGATTCTTTACCATTCTTGAGCCAGCAGGGAAGCCTAGATTACTATTAAGTTCCCATGGTAAGAATTGATGGCTTTTTTTTTTTTTTTTTTAAGCATGATGTAGGAAACCAAGACAAAGAGAACTTCCAAAATTTACCCAAGTGTGTGCAGCCAGGAAGGGCAGGACCAGGATGGGGCCCAAGGGGTCTGACCAGGTCTGCCTGGCCCTATCCATGCTGTCTTTTGACCTTGAACCTGAAGCCCCACAGGCTGCTGGTGAGCAGTGCAAGGTGGTTATTTGCGAGGAGCAAAATGAAGTGATGGTAGAAAAGTGCATTTTCTGATAAGGGTTGTGTACAGTGTAAGGGTCTAAATCTAATGTGAGCCATTGGATGAAGGCATCCACACACATCTCTTTCCCTCTCTTCTTAAACACAGTGTAGACAAATATTTGTTTATACCCTAACATATTTAGCCCAAGCTGCATACTCTGTGTCAAAGCTGTTCCAAGTGCTTTGCCTGCATTCTTGAACACCAGTTCCCAACCAACCAGGGAGACTGAGAACAACCCTTTTTACTGATAATAAAACTAAATCACAGAGGTTGGGGCTTCCCTGGTAGCTCAGATAGTACAGAATCTGCCTGCAATGGGGAGACCTGGGTTCTGATCCCTGGGTTGGGAAGATTCTCTGGAGAAAGGCATGGCAACCCACTCCAGTATTCCTGCCTAGGGAATTCGATGGACAGAGGAGCCTGGAGGGTTACAGTCCATGGGATCACAAACAGTTAGACACGACTGAGTGACTAATACTTTTATTTTTCACAGAGAGGTTAAATAACTGGCCCTGGGCCACAGAGCTAGGGCTGAATCTGGGTTTGAACTTGGGCTCTGGCTCCAGGGCCTGCACTCTTCCTGACCAGAAGTTCTCAGTTACAACCTAGTGGGCTGCGCAGGGCAGCATGAAAGGAATGGGTATGTTTGTGGTTACTGATCCCTGAGTCTGTGCCAAGCACTGTGCCAGGAGCTACACAAGCTTTCCCTCATTCAGTGCTTCCCACAAGCCAGAAGTCAGGTGCCGCTGTAGCTCCACCTTGTAGCTCAGGGAGTAACGGGTAGAGAAGTTAAGTCAAGCGCCCATATCATATAGCTCATAAGTGTTAGAGCTGAGCTTCAAATTTATGCTCTGTGGCAGGAGGTCCAAAGTTCTCCAGCTGCTCAGTGTGGCCAAGTAAATGGTCAGGCTTGCTAGCAGGCGTATGGATGGGGTGTGTGGTATATTAGGGTCTCATTTGGTTGTATGCTCTTTGCTCTCTCCCACCAGCTTCATCCAATATGTGAAGTAGCTGATATGAGCTGCATCTCTTGGCTCGTGTGTATTTCTCAATCAATTCTAAAATCAGAGGCCAGGGGTATAGTTTCTTGTTTTCCTTAAGTCCTAACACAGGATAAGCACTATCACAGAAATATGAAGAGGGGACTGTGAGGCCAAAGGGGCAGGTCTGAACAGGAACACCTTCACAGAGGAGGTGACTTTGCAGCTGGGACTTGAAGAGAAGGGCATTTGCCCGGTGGAGACCCAGAGGCTTGATGCGCTACATCTGATTGGTCTTTGCCCACCTCCCAGCCTAAGCACAGGGCAGGGCTCCCGGCAGGGGTTCCCTACCTGTCTGGGGGATGGGGAGATGATGAGCCCTAACTTATGACTGACATGCAGGTGAGGTAAGAGGATACAAGGCTGGGGTGTGAGGAAAATCTAGGGAGAGTTTAGAAGAAAACTCAGGAGCTTAAAGCAAACGGCCTTTGAAGTTAGGTATTTTCTTGGAAGAGAAACCAAGGCAAGCAATTCAGTTAGGTGAGGGGCAATTCAGACTTTTTCTAATACAAAATGCCAACTTTGTGAGAGGTTTTTTTTCCTGTGAATTTATGGTGGGTAAAAGCATTCAGGAACTCTGGGAAAACCCAGTGCACAGGCAGAAAATCAACTCTAGCTGAAAATAAAGGACTGGAAAATTATTATTGAAGAATTATTTTTCTGTGGTTCATCTTTCCATATCTGAGACAAGGATTTATTTCATCAATGTAGTTAGTGATTGTATTTTCTACAGGACATTTTTTGTGTCAAGCAGGCAATGGTTCCAAAGAAGAAGGCGGGTGGGGCTGCACAGAAAGAGAAAACAGTGGCAGGCTGATGCTGTTGTGGGGGTGCAATTGGATTCAGCAGAGGCACCCTGCTTGCACCATGAGTTACTCTCAAGCATCAGTAAGCCTAAGCTGACTTTTGAAATGTAGTTGAAACCCTGTGGTAATGCACCCTCAGGAGCTCCAAGTGATTTGGCTATGGTGGAGCTTTGCCAGCTCAGTTCAAGTTCACTTCATCTTTCTATCTTGCTCTCTTTCCTTCTCCCTCTTTTCTTCCTTCTTCCCTCCCCACTTCTCCCTCCCTCCCCAACTGCCCCTCTGTCTCTCTCTCTTTCCCCTCTACTAGGTATTAGTAATACTCAGATGAAGACTTCCTTAGAGGTCAGGTGGTTAAGACTTTGCCTTCCTAGGCAGGTGGTGTATTGGTCTGGGAGCTGAGATGCCATGTGCCTCATGGCCAAACACCCAAAACATAAAGCAGAGGCAATATTGTAACAGATTCAATAAAGGCTTTAAAATGGTCCCCATCAAAATAAATCTTAAAATACTCAGATGAAAAAGAGATAGCCTCTGTCCTTATAAGAGAGAGAGGAGTAAGTTGGCAGGACAGTGCAGTGTGGTAAGTGTTGTGAGAGGATTCCGAATGGGACACACTGAGGGGTCATCTACCCAAACCTGGAGCAAGGTCACCAGAGAGACCATGCTGCCTGGAATGAGTTAATTACTTGGTTGTGGCTGTTAATGTCTTCCTTGGAGTTAATGCTTCAAGCCTGTTCTTTTTATTTCACTCTCTTCTTGGAAACTTCCCTTCTAGCCCTTCACTTTTGACCCCTGCCTTCCCTGTTCATTGGAACTACCATCAGTATCCACAGTCTCTTTGGCTCCTACCCACTTCCTCACCCACGGTGGTCCAGCTGTGACAGCTGACCGTGGTTATTTGGTTCACTCCCCAGCCTTGCTGTCCTGGGTCCCTGTGTAATCAGTCAGGCTTCCCCAGGTGTGAGGATGAAAGCATGCTCCAGGGTGGGGATGAGTTGTGAAGGTCACTGGAAATAGAAGGCGAATATATTTCATCAGGTGTGCAGCCAGGCCTTCAGAGGATCTAGACCACGGTTCTGGGGTGGGCAGTATGGTCTCCGTCTATCATAGTCTATGACAGAGTCTCCCAGTTCAAGCAACTCTGTTGTGCAGGATGTTCAGTTCAGTTCAGTTCAGTCGCTCAGTTGTGTCCGACTCTTTGTGACCCCATGAATCGCAGCACGCCAGGCCTCCCTGTCCATCACCATCTTCCGGAGTTCACTCAAACTCATGTCCATCGAGATGGTGATGCCATCCAGCAATCTCATCCTCTGTTGTCCCCTTCTCCTCCTGCCCCCAACCCCTCCCAGCATCAGGGTCTTTTCCAATGACTCAATTCTTCGCATGAGGTGGCCAAAGTATTGGAGTTTCAGCTTCAGCATCAGTCCTTCCAGTGAACACCCAGGACTGATCTCCTTTAGGATGGACTGGTTGGATCTCCTTGCAGTCCAAGGGACTCTCAAGCATCTTCTCCAACACCACAGTTCAAAAACATCAATTCTTCAGCACTCAGCTTTCTTCACAGTCCAACTCTCACATCCATACATGACTACTGGAAAAACCGTAGCCTTGACTAGATGGACCTTTGTTGGCAAAGTAATATCTCTGTTTTTTCATACACTATCTAGGTTGGTCATAACTTTCCTTCCAAGGAGTAAGCGTCTTTTAATTTCATGGCTGCAATCACCATCTGCAGTGATTTTGGAGCCCCCCAAAATCAAGTCTGACACTGTTTCTACTGTTTCCTCATCTATTTCCCATGAAGTGATGGGACCAGATGCCATGATCTTCATTTTCTGAATGTTGAGCTTTAAGCCAACTATTTCACTCTCCTCTTTCACTTTCATCACGAGGCTTTTTAGTTTCTCTTCACTTTCTACCATAAGGGTCGTGTCATCTGCATATCTGAGGGTATTGATATTTCTCCCGGCAATCTTGATTTCAGCTTGTGCTTCTTCCAGCCCAACGTTTCTCATGATGTACTCTGCACATAAGTTAAATAAGCAGGTGACAGTATACAGCCTTGATGTACTCCTTTTCCTCTTTGGGACCAGTCTGTTGTTCCATGTCCAGTTCTAACTGTTGCTTCCTGGCCTGCATACAGGTCAGGGTGTTCGCCTTCTCTCATCTCTGAGTTGCCTACTGACCCTCCTGCTGATGATCTTGCCTGCTGCTTCTTTCCCCCTTCATCCCTCCCTTGCATTTAAGCATCTTCAAGAAACTTCTTCCCCAATTTTGGGTTTAGTTGGCATTTTTGGGGGCAGCACCTTTTCTTGACATAGTGTGTGTGCCAGGAGCCACTTGGTGTATGCTTTACTTAGAGCAGGGCCTGGGCATGACAGAAACATAGGTCTCCACCGACTGGCTGGCGTGGGGGTGAGTTTCCATTCCTGGCCGTGCACTTAGACCTAAGCTCCTAAACATTCTGATCTTAGCTCCAGGGTCTAGCCTGGTACTAGGGTTCCTACAAGAATCTACCTCATGCTCCCAATTCTGATCCCACCCCTCACTCTGACATCACAGCATTTTACCTTCTCAAACTATTATTGCTTTAAAACGACGTTGTTGGAGGCTCAAGAGGAAGGCGATATGTGTACAATTATGGCTGATTTGTGTTGTTGTACAGCAGAAACCAACATAACATTGTAATTTTCCTCTAATTAAAAAAATAATAAAAAATAAAACAAGGTCGTCATGCCTTAAGATGGACCATGAGGGCTATTTTTCCGGGTTTGTGGGGTGACCACCCTGCTGCAAAGACTCGCAGTCTGTAGGTGCCTGAGCTCAGCTCTGCCTGCTTGGGTGCCCAGGACACTGACTGGCTATTTAGTTCTTTCTTTTGCCTCAGCAGACTTCCTTTTGTTCCTATTGCTCGACTTGTTATAGGTGTAGATTATATGCCTTTACAAAGTGTTTCTTTTGTGTCATATCAAAAGTTCTTCTTTTTTAAAATGGAGGACAAGAAGCTCCAGGTTAGGGGTTCAGACCAGGTTCAAACAAGGCCGTCAAACTCCGTAAGCGCTCTGATGCCCTGGAACATCTCCCAGATGACTGCTGGAAAGCCTCCGAGGTCGCAAAGCCAGCCCTTTGGAGAAGGTCCACAATTCCCCCACAGGCAGTGATGCCCCTTTGGACACTCTGCAGAGCTGAAGAAGGAGGATTCCATCCAGAGGACTATAAACTCAGTCTCAAAGTAACCCAGCAGAGCTATTAGATATTGGTGATGTTTATGAGCTCATTCAGGGTATGTGCTTCTGTGTCGTGCAAGTCGCTTCAGTTGTGTCTGACTCCTTGCGGGCCCACGGGCTGTAGCCCCCCAGGCTCCCCTGTCCTTGGGATTCTCCAGGCAAGAATACTGCAGTGGGTCACATGCCCTCCTCCAGGGGATCTTCCTGACCCAGGGATCAAACCCGCATCTCTTACATTTCTGGCATTGGCAGGCAGGCTCTTTACCGCCAGCCCCACCTGGGCAGCTCCATTCGGGGTATTTGTTAGCGTATTCATTGACCTTACTAGGTGTCCCACCTTCTGCTCTTGCCAGATCTGCCAGGGAGCATATATTATGCACTTGGGTGTAGTCAGTGTTTCTCTAATTTCAGTCTTTCATATACTCATTTTCATTATTTTGACTTTGTTAAACTATTATTTATTTAACTCTTTCTGTAAATCAGCTCAAACAATTAAACATAAATATCTTAATCTTGTCCTAAACAAGTATCCGTGAAATCATAATTTTGGTTTATTACTTATATTTTCCTAATTAACATTAAACACATTCAGAATAATTATTATTAAACATTTGCCTGCATACAGATGAAATCCTTTAATACACCTGCATGGACCCATGTGTCACGCTTTGTAAAGGACAGGCTTAGAAGGAACTTTAAGTGACGAGATCCTTTACATTGGGAGAATCTATTCTAACTTATCCACCTTCTCTCGAGATAGGATTTCCAGAGGATTCTCCTTGATGCAGCTATTCCGGATGCTTTCTTATTGTGGAGATCAAGGTCACTTTCACCAGGAACTTTAATTTTTCGCAGTGACTAAGATTCTAAGCTCTCTTAATTCAAATATTTGAGTCCGCCTAGTGCCTGTGAGGCACTGTGGGTGGGGCTCTCCTGGCCCTACATTTAGCAGCTCCCCTTTCCTGTGAAGTTTCAGAGGATGATAGGAAAGGCATGCAGAGTTCCATGGGTTATGACATAATGTGCCAGAAACCCCAATGAGGAAGTCTGTGGCTTGGGCTGGAGGCCTGAAAGGAAACTCTCCCTCCTCTGAAACCCAGGCCATTTGATCACTCATCAGTCACATCAGGGGACAGAAAATGAAGCAGATGAGAGAGCTTAGGGAAGAAGAAAAGAGAGAGCTGGGTGGCCAGACTTCTTTGTGCACTTTTGTACCTGCCATATGGAGAGAAAACCATTCATGGCTAGGAACTTTGACCACACTGCAACCTCATCCTTTGTAAACAAGATCTAGTCACATCCTGGACTCTCCAGGCCAGGGCCCTCTGTGATCCCTGCAAGGGGAACAGGAAGGGAGACGCATGGCATCAAGACAGAGCTCCCAAAAGCAAGATTGTCTTCAAGTGTGTTTGTAGATTTAAAGTTCCATTTGGGGGCAGAAATGTTGGTTCTTTCTGCCATCACCTCTATGGCCAACCTCCATTCTGTATTCAAATATGAATTAAATCTGTAATTATCCACAAGAGGAAATTAATGTGATAGGAATCCCTGGAATAACCTCCCTGAGGTCCTGGGTCTCTCCAAGAAAATGCTCCTTTATGAAAGAAGCTTTTTTCGGTTGCCAGCCTGTGTGCTAGAGCGTAGGGAAAGCATATAGCCTTAGGCACGTGCCTTGCTGTTGCACATGGATTGGGATGCTGCATTTAGAACAGAAGTGTCAGTGCAATGATGGACGTTTAGCTGTGTGATTGTCTTTTAGTCATGTACATGTTTTTGTAAGGCCCATGTTTGAAAGTAGCCCTCCACAAGAGGCAGGACCAAACTGGTCCCATTTGAGAAGAAGCCCAGTGCCCCTCCCATGGGGTCCGCTGAAGGAACAGGACCTGCGCTGGGTCCCTGCCACTGCTCTTCTTCCCACTGGGATGCTATAAAACGTTGAGATGGCACCAGTGCCCCTTCCAACCATCAGGATGAGCATAATTCTGCCTAGAAGGGTGAGAAATTATAACCCTGAGCCCCCCACTTTATTCAAGGACCCTTCCTTTTCTTCCTCACTGGATCTGAGGTGAATGGGAAGCAGAAGGAAAGCCATCTTGGGTTTTAGCCATTCAGTGAGTCTGGCTGTCTGTGCAAACTGCTAGCAGCATAGAAGAAAAAGAACCTGCTTTATTTCTACCACAGAAATGAGCAAATTAGTTTTTAGCAGCTGAATGCAACATTGCTGCTGCCACCAGATCACCAGGTGCCTAAAGAGAGTGGATGACTCTTTAGACAACAGCAGCAACACACGGCACTTCATACCCTTGAGAGCAACTCCACTGGAAGGATCTGCAACCTAGCAATTGCTAAAGACCACTTGAGACATCTGTCACTTGAAAGAGACCATCTAAGGGGCATGCTGCACGTCACCTTCACTCCATCCTCTAAGCACCATCTGTGTATTAGTTCAGGTTTCCAGGAAACAGCACACAAATGCTTTTGAGTCCCTTAAAGAAAGGTCTACCAGGAGAGATGACTGAGTGTTAGTTATGCCTTTGTAAGTCCTGAGAGTTAGTACAGCAAAGGACCCGTTTTCGCATGTGTTTTTGTATCTTTTGTACATCTCTTTTTGAAAGTGTCACTCATTACACAATTCATGCAACATTTCCTGAAATTCATTGCTAGGAAAAAGCTTTTTTGACCAGATTAATTTATTAATTCTCCCAACAAACCTTTACTGAATGTTGTGTGCCAGGCACTGGGGTAGGTATTGGAACGTAGATGAACCAGGATGTTTTCTTGTATTTGGTATAAGCACTAAGTCACCCAAGGTGTATTCAGTTTTGCTAGATCTGGCAGGAGCACTAAACTCAACTGAGCTTTCAAATACATTGAGTCCTTCTTTCCAAGTAGAACTCTTTGACACTCTTCTCATTTTTATCGTTAATTAAAGCTGTATTATAAAGAGATATATTCTCATTTAAATTTTTTTATAAGACAGAAAAGTTCATAAGTTTTCTGCTCTTCATATCTGCTCTTCAAACATCCTCTAATTCCACTCCTAGGTGTGACCGCTATTAACTGTGTGTTGTTATCATCTGGCTACTAAGCATGCAGGTGAGCACACACACACACACACACACACACACACACACACACACTGACATTCCAAGAGCAAGATTGGAATGATCCTCCCCAGGTGCAGACTGAGGTGCATTGTTAGGAAAGAACTGTAAAAAATAATGAGGACTCCTAAAAGTTAGTCTGTTTTTTATTAGCACCATATACCAGCAATTCTAAACAATGTCAGGGATAAAATACTCCTCCTTATGGGGCGGACTATTCTCACCAGGTCACCTTCTCCAATGCTGTAACTCTGAACATACATACACACATAGCAAATGCACACAGGTACACCTATATATACAGACAGGTGTGCAAATATGTACTTGTACAACACATAGCTTTTGCAAAATACAGATGGGTTATCAGACGTTATTCTTATAATATTTTTCTATTAATTTATTTTGGATTTTTTCTACATCATTCTTACACATCCAGTTCTTTCTGCTGTGCTGGTCTTAGTCACTCAGTCATGTCTGACTCTGCAACCCCATGGACTATAGCCTGCCAAGCTCTTCTGTCCATGGGGATTCTCCAGGCAAGAATATGGAGTAGGTTGCTGTTCCCTTCTCCAGGGGATCTTCCCAACCCAGGAACTGAACTGGGGTCTCCTGTATTGCAGGCAGATTCTTTACCAATTGAGCTACCAGGGAAGCCCAGTTCCTTCTGAATGATTGCCAAATTTTCTGTGATGTGAATGTATTGTACATTTTTTATCCAAGCCTTCATTGTTTCGCTATTAGCATGATAAGTAGATGAGTTTTACTAATCCAGACTGGTAGTCTTTTTCTTTTGTTAGGTACAGATGCCTCATTTACATTTATTTTTTGACAACATGTATTTATTACACTTAATTTTATTACAATATTTGGTTGGTGATAGTATCTGTTTATATTGTTGTCGTGAAATTTATTTTGGTTATTTTGTTCTGTCTGTGCCTTCTTTGCTTTGCTTTGTCTTCCCGTTTCTCATAATAATATTTGAAAATTTGATAGTTAAATGTCTCTTTCTTGTTGGGCAGATTTATACCTCATCATGAAAGGAGAGGAAGATTTATACTTTACACGTCCTCTCAGCTTCTTTCACTCATCTCACTTTTTATTATTATTATTTTCTATATTACCAAGATTTACAGCTTACATAGAACTAAGTTCTGAGAATGTAATTACACACTCAGTGGTCACCAATAGTCCTTTCATCCATGGCTTTCGTGATCATGACATGACTTCAAACATTTTTTTACTTATCTTTGGGTTGGCTGGATTTGTTCTGTCTTTTTTTTTTTTTTTTAAAGAAGGTCTCATAAGTACTATGTTATCAGATTCTTTGCATTATTAAAACTGTCTTTAGACATAAAACATATAATTCTCGGGTCACACGTTTTTCTCCATCAGAATTCTGTAGACATTGTTCACCTACTGCTTGTATTGAATGTTGATATGGAGAAGGCTGAGGTCAGCCATTTTCTCTCTTTGGGAAACATGCTTTATTTAATTTCTGAATGTCCAAAGGAATCTTTTTTAATTCTCGAACTTCATGGTTTTCACTAAGTTATGGTTTAAATTTGAGATTGTATTTTTCCTTCATCAAAAAGTCTATTTTCTGTAGATTTTAATCAGTGGATTCATATTTTTTTGTTATTTAAGAAAACATTTCTTCCTTGTTATATTGAATATTTGTTCTGCTTTCCGCTTTAGGAATATTAGCTATACATCTAATGAACTTTCTCACCCATCTGTCATCTTCTCTATACTCTCTCTTATCTTTTAGAATTCCTTTTCATTTTTTGTTATACAAATTGCTTAAGGTGTACCTCTACCTCCATATGGCTCCCCTGGTGGCTCAGCTGGTAAAGAATCCGCCTGCAATGCGGGAGACCTGGGTTCGATCCCTGGGTTGGGAAAATCCCCTGGAGAAGGGAAAGGCTACCCACTCCAGTATTCTGGCCTGGAGAATTCCATGGACTGTATAGTCCATGGGGTTTCAAGGAGTCAGACATGACTGAGCGACTTTCACTTCACTTTCACTACATCCATATACATAGCTGTGTTATTTATTCTTGCTGCTTCTGATGTGACTTTTGTTTTTATGCCTTTATTGTCTTAAACTTTTTTCAAATGCTACTTCAGGTTATGTTTTATTTCCTTTTGATATTTCATACTCTAATCTTTGATTGTCTGATTTCTTTTCTATCTCTCCATAAAGAGCCTAAGTTCTCTTTCTTTAAAAATAGAGAGATGTGTGTGTGTGTTCAGTCATATCTGACTCTTTGTGATCCCATGAACTGTAGTCTGCCAGGGTCCTCTGTCCATGGGATTCTCCAGGCAAGAATACTGGAATGGGTTGCCATTTCCTTTTCCAGGGGATCTTCCTGACCCAGGGATTGAACTTGCGTCTCTTGGATCTCCTGCATTGGCAGCCAGATTCTTTATACCACTAGTGCCACTTGGGAAGCCTCCAAAGGAGAGATAAGTATATGAAAATTTCTTCTCTTTCCTGAAGTAGTTCTTTTTCTGAATAGTTTTTTTAAAAATCTGTTGTTATTTGGTAGGTTCGTTTCTTACCTGTTAGGTACTATCTTTTCATGGGTCCCCTTTTGCTTTGTGGTAATATGTGAAGGAGACAAGTCTACACAGGATGAGAGTAATAGGGAAAGTCACGAATGTCAATGTGGGCAACATCTTCACAGAACTCTTTCCAGATTTCCCTTCTTATGCCCTGAGGGCTCGTTTTGCCTCAGTTTTTTGTTCTTCTCCATTTGCGGAGAGTAGATCACCCGAACGGGAGGTCACTGTGGCTCCATGTAGGGCCTCCAGCTCATGACTGATTGTTCAAGCATTCTTTATAAAGAATTCAAATAGTACAACAAGATGTAGGTTGAAAAACAAGTCTACCCCACACTTAACCCTTTCCCCTGAGATAACCACTCTTACTGGTTTTCTTTGTCTTCCGGACTGAGAGCCTATGTGTATACAACTTGGTAAAATAGTATCCAGAATGCTTGTGTTTTCTTACTTAATAATAGATGCTGGCAGTTGTTCCATATTAGCAGATATCTTTCAACTTCAGTCTTGTTAATAGTTGCAGAGTGTTCTTTCAAATTCACACTCAGGGCATACTGAATAATTCAGGCTTTCTCAGCCAGCACATAATTTCTGATAATGATGAGGGAGTATTTTCCTTCCTCTGTTTCTTCTGTGTGTTCTCCACCTCTCGGGTTGCCTGAGTCGTCAGGATCCCCTGAAGGCCTAGTTAGGACAGGGGACAGAGCAGGAGGGATCTTGTTGGAGATGAAAGGATGATCATTAATTCCTCCTTGTACCTACATCTACCCAACCATAAAGTACAAGACTAGGAGGAACAGGATGGTGGGAACTCGGTTATACAGACATTAAAACAAGAAAGAAAGTTATGTAAGTGAGCATGGTATCAAAAGACTCTTCATTTTCTCTCTAGTTCCCCTTTCTACAAGGAACGAAAACCTGGAAGATACAAAGTGTGTTTAGTTTTGGCCAGTCAGAAGTTTGGCTTGTACAGCTGGCTTCACTCTATACTTTAAGTGTTTTCCCTAAAAACAATACAGTTATATCTGAGATAGGGACAAAAAATAAGTTAACCATATCAGATAGATTAAACAAACAGATTCAAGAAGGGCTGAGATAAACCGCTGGAAGCTTTAACCTCAGTGAGAGAGATCGTTCAAACATGAATCTTGGATCTGATCTCCCAACTTGTATTTATTATCCTCCATGAAGACAAATAGGAATCTCTCCAGGGGGTTATTTGGAGTGCTTTCCCTGGTGAGGTAAGACTCTTTCCTGTGGTGCTTTCAACCAGAGGAGAATTCAGCATAAACAGAGTCTCCACATAAACCCTCTGTACAAACCTTCATATTGCATATCTGATCTGTTGGTTGCAGTGAGACTGGAGAAAGGGCGGGGCAAGCTTAGTTAAAAAGATTCTTGAAAAATTTATTATATGTACTTATTATGTGCCTGGCATCATGCAGAGCATTTTATGGGGTGTTATCTCATTTGATTTTCACAAACAGCATCATGAAGAAGGTGGAGTCATCTTCCTAGGATCAAATTCCGACTCTGCCAGTTCTAATTCTTGGTGAGAATTTAACTCCTTTGCCTCTCTATTTTTCATAAAATGAATTAAATGCAGTATAATGCAAGGAAAGGTCCAAGCAGGGTGCCAGGGACCTGGTCAGCCCTCATTAAATGTCTGATTATATCTGTACTATTACTCTTAGTACTCCCATTTTACAAATGAAGAAACTGGGGTCCACAGAGGGAGTGTTTTTGCCATGTCACCCAGCCAATAATGTGGAGCGAAGATCCAGACCTGGGTCTGTCCCATTGTAGAGACTGGGATTTTAAACATGAAGCTCTCTGGTCCCTTCATCACAGGCAACACTGAAGCTCAGATGTGGGGCTCAGAGCTCTTTGGGAATGTCAGGTACTCTAACAAAACAAAATGCCTTTGAACTTCCATATATAATAGGTATAATCTGAAAAATTATGTTCATGTTGAATCCTGTTTTTCCTTGGCTTTCATTACATGAATAATTATATGATCATCCCTTTCTTGCTCAATATTTTCACTCAGAGACTCATAAATACATCTGAATCCTAGTTTACTCTCTGGAATCTTTAGTATTCTTTTAGAGTTTTCATCCATTTACTATGAAATTAAGCTCCAGCTAGAGTTATTCATAGGACTAGCTCACTAACCCTTTGTTGAATGCCATTAGGAATCTCACTAATATGTCCCTTCATCAGTGAGTGAGTGCATTCCTAAAATATTCTGCTTAGAACAAAAGATTGTTTTGTGTAAGTCTAGGTAGGTAATTATATGTGAGAGTTGTTTTTGTTATGCCTTTCAGAAGTGTGATATTATATGTGGAGATAAGAATATAGGTTTTGTTATTTTAAAATCTTCTTTAGAAGATAAAATCTTTTTCTAGAAGCTCAAAAATAAATGGAAGCACCTTTGATTCTAATTATTTGTGGTCATTATTGGGTTGGCTTAAAGCTCATTTAGAAAACCCGAATGAACTTTTTGGACAGCCTGATATATTCTATGAATGAACTTTTTGGACTACTCAGTATATTCCATGAATATTTTTTTTGTTGCTGCTCAGTTGCCCAGTTGTGTCTGACTCTTTGCAGCCCCATGAACTGCAGCACATCAGGTCTCTCTGTCCCTCACCATCTCCCGAAGTTTGCCCAAGTTCACGTCCATTGCATTGGTGATGCCATCCAGCCATCTCATCCTCTGACACCTGCTTCTACTTCTGCCTTCAATCTTTCCCAGCATCAGGAACTTTTTCCAATGAATCAGCTGTTCACATCAGATGACCAAATACTAGAGTGTCAGCTTCAGCATTAATCCTTCCAGTGAGTACTGAGGGTTGATTTCCCTTAGGATTGACTGGTTTAATTTCCCTGCTCTCCAAGGGACTCTCAGGAGTCTTCTCCAGCACCGCAGTTTGAAGGCATCAATTCTTTGGTACTCTGCCTTCTTTACAGTCCAGCTCTCACAACCGTACATGCTGCTGCTGCTGCTAAGTTGCTTCAGTCATGTCCGACTCTGTGTGACCCCATAGATGGCAGACCACCAGGCTCCCCCATCCCTGGGACTCTCCAGGCAAGAACAGTGGAGTGGGTTGCCATTTCCTTCTCCAATGCATGAAAGTGAAAAGTGAAAGTGAAGTCGCTCAGTAGTGTCCGACTCTTAGCGATCCCATGGACTGCAGCCTACTAGGCTCCTCCATCCATGGGATTTTCCAGGCAAGAGTACTGGAGTGGGGTGCCATTGCCTTCTCCACAATGGTACGTGACCACTGGGGAAACCATAGCCTTGACTCTACGGACCTTTGTTGGCAGAGTAAAGTCTCTGCTTTTCAACACACTGTATAGGTTCGTCATAGCTTTCCTGCCAAGAAGCAAACGTCTTCAAATTTCATGACCACGGTCACCATCCATGGTGATTTTGGAGCCCAAGAAGAAGAAATCTGTCACTCCTTCCACCTTTTCCCCTCTATTTGGCATCAAGTAATGGGGCTGGATGCCATGATCTTAGTTTTTTTAATATTTAGTTATTAAGTCAGCTCTTTCACTCTCCTCCTTCACCCTCATCAAGAGGCTCTTTATTTCCTCTTTGCTTTCTGCCATTAGAGTGGTATCATCCACATATCTGAGGTTGTTTATGTTTCTCCTGGCAATCTTGATTCCAGCTTGTAGCCCCTCCAGCCCAGCATGTTTCATGATGTGCTCAGTATATAGATTAAACAAACAGGGTGACAGCAGACCGCCCTGTCATACTCCTTCCTTAATCTTGAGCCAGTCAGTTGTTCCATTTTCCATACAGGGTTCTGACTATTGCTTCTTGATCGGCATACAGGTTTCTCAGGAGACAGGTAAGATGGTCTGGTATTCTCATCTCTTTAAAAGCTTTCCACAGTTTATTATGGTCCACACAGTTTGTTTACAATATTTGCAGAGTACATCATGTGAAATGCCAGGCAGGATGAAGCACAAGCTGGAATCAAGATTGCCCAGAGAAATATCAATAACTGCAGATATACAGATGACACCACCCTTATGGCAGAAAGTGAAGAGGAACTAAAAAGCCTCTTGATGAAGGTGAAAGAGGACAGTAAAAAAAAGCTGGCTTAAAACTCAACATTCAAAACACAAAGATCATGGCATCTGGTCCCATCACTTCATGGCAAATACATGGGGAAACAATGGAAACAGTGGCAGACTTTATTTTTTTGGGCTCCAAAATCACTGCAGATGATGACTGCAGCCATGAAATTAAAAGATGGTTGGTCCTTGGAAGAAAAGCTATGACCAATCTAGACAGCATATTAAAAAGCAGAAACATCACTTTACCAACAGAGATCCATCTAGTCAAAGTTATAGTTTTTCCAGTAGTCATGTATGGATGTGAGAGTTGGACTATAAGGAAGGCTGAGTGCTGAAGAATTGATGCTTTTGAACTGTAATGTTGGAGAAGACTCTTGAGAGTCCCTTGGACTGCAAGGAGGTCAAACCAGTCAATCCTAAAGGATATCAATCCTGAATATACATTGGAAGGACTGATGCTGAAGTTGAAACTCCAATACTTTGGCCACCTGATACAAAGAGCCGACTCATTAGAAAAGACCTTGATTCTGGGAAAGATTGAAGGTAGGAGAAGGGGACAGCAGAAGGGGATGGTTGGATGGCATCACCAACTCAGTGGACATGAGTTTGAGCAAGCTCCGGGAGGTGGTGAAGGACAGGGAAGCCTGGCGTGCTGCAGTCCATGGGGTCACAAAGAGTTGGACAGGACTAGCACAAAAACCACACCGTCAAAAGCTTTTGCATAGTCAATGAAACAGAAGTAAATGTTTTTCTGGAATTCACTAGTTTTCTCTATAATCCAGAGAATGTTGGCAATCTGATCTCTGGTTCCTCTTCCTTTTCTAAATCCCTCTTGGATATCTGGAAGTTCTTGGTTCACATAATGCTGAAGCCTAGTATGCAGAATTTTAAGCATGACCTTGCTAGCATGGGACAGAGAAGGCAATGGGACCCCACTCCAGTACTCTTGCCTGGAAAATCCCATGGACAGGGGACCCTGGTAGGCTGCAGTCCATGGGGTTGCTAAGAGTCAGACACGACTAAGGAGCTTCACTTTCACTTTTCACTTTCATGCATTGGAGAAAGCAATGGCGCCCCACTCCAGTTCTCCTGCCTGGAAAATCCCATGGATGGGGGAGCCTGGTAGGCTACAGTACATGGGGTCACAGAGAGTCGGATACGACTGAGCGACTTCACTTTCACTTTTCACTTTCATGCATTGGAGAAGGAAATGGCAACCCACTCCAGTGTTCTTGCCTGGAGAATCCCAAGGACAGGAAAGCCTGGTGGGCTGCCGTCTATGGGGTCACACAGAGTCAGACATGACTGACGTGACTTAGCAGCAGCAGCAGCAGCTAGCATGGGAGATGAGTGCAATTGTCTGATGGTTAGCACATTCTTTAGTATTACCCTTCTTGGAAATGGGGAGGAGGATTGACCTTTTTCAGTTCTGTGGCCACTTCTGGGTCTTCCAGACTTGCTAACGTATTGAATGTAACAGCTTGATGGTATCATTTTTTAGGATTTTGAATAGTTCTACTGGAATGCCATTGCATCCACTAGCTTTATTAACAGCAGTGCTTCCTAAGACCCACTTGACTTTGCTCTCTAGAATGTCTGACTCTGGGTGGCTGACCACACCTTTGTAGTCATCCAGTTCATTTGGATCTTTTTTTATACAGTTCTTCTGTGTATTCTTTCCAGCTCCTCTTGATCTCTTCAGTGTCTGCTAGATCTCTACCATATATGTCCTTTATTGTGCCTGTATTTGGGCAAAATGTTCCCTTGATATCTCTAGTTTTCCTGAAGAGAGCTCTAGTCTTTCCCTCCTGTTGTTTTCCTCTATTTTCATACATTGTTCATTGAAGAAGCCCTTCTTGTCTGTCTTTTTTTATTCTTTGGAAATCTGCATTTAGTTGGATATACCTTTTCCTTTTCCTCTTGCTTTTCACTTCTCTTCTACCTTTAGCTATTTGTAAGTCCTCCTCAGATAACCACTTCTTGCTTTTTTTTTCCCCTTTGGAATGGTTTTGCTTGCTTCCTCCTGTACAATATTATAACCTCTGTCCATAGTTTTTCAGGCACAGTTTACAGGTTCTAACCCCTTGAATCTATTTGTTACTTCCATTGCATATTCATAGGTGATTTGATTTAAATCGTACCTGGCTGACCTAGTGGTTTTCCCCACCTTCTTTAGTTTAGGCCTGAATTTTGCCATGAGAAGTTGATGATCTGAGCCACAGTCAGCTCCAGGTCATGTTTTTGATGACTGTATACAGCTTCTCCATCTTTGGCTACAAAGAATATAATCAGTTTGATTTTGGAATTGGCCATTTGGTGATGCTTTTGAACTGTGGTGCTGGAGAAGACTCCTGGAAGTCCCTTGGACTACAAGAAGATCCAACCAGTCCATCCTAAAGGAGACCAGTCCTCGGTGTTCATTGGAAGGACTGATGCTAAAGCTGAAACTCCAGTACTTTGGCCACCTCATGCGAAGAGTTGACTCATTGGAAAAGACCCTGATGCTGGGAGGGGTTGGGGGCAGGAGGAGAAGGGGATGACAGAGGGTGAGATGGCTGGATGGCATCACCGACTCGATGGACATGAGTAGGGGTGAACTCTGGGAGTTGGTGATGGACAGGGAGGCCTGGTGTGCTGCGATTCATGGGGTTGCAAAGAGTCGGACAAGACTGAGTGACTGAACTGAATTGATGTGTAAAGTCATCTCTTGTGTTGTTGAAAAAAGTTATTTGCTATGATCAATTCATTCTCTTGACAGAATCAGTTAGCCTTTGCCCTGCTTCATTTTGTTTGCCAAGGCCAAACTTGCCTGTTACTCCAGGTATCTCTTGACTTCCTACTTTTGCATTCCAATCCCCAATGATGAAAAGAACATCTTTTTTGTGTGTGTGTGCTAGTTCTAGGAGGTCTTCTAGGTCTTCATAGAACTGATCAACTTCAGCCTCTTTAGCATCAGTGGTAGAGGTGTAGACTTGGATTACTGTGATGTTAAATGGCTGGCCTTGGAAACCGACCGAGATCATTGTGTCATTTTTGAGACTGCACCCAAGTACTGCATTTTGGGCTCTTTTGTTCACTATGAGGGCTACTCCATTTTTTCTAAGAGATTCTTGCCCACAGTAGTAGATATAATGGTCATCTGAATTAAGTCTGCCCATTCTTGTCCATTTTAGTTCACTGATTCCTAAGATGTTGATGTTTATTCTTGCCATCTCCTGCTTGACCGCATCCAGTTTACCTTGATTCATGGACCTAACATTCCAGGTTCCTATGCAATGCTGTTCTTTGCAGCACTGGATTTTACTTTCATCGCCAGATACATCCACAACTGAGCATCATTTCCACTTTGGCCCAGCCGCTTCATTCTTTCTGGGGCTATTAGGAGTTGTCCTCTGCTCTTCCCCAGTGGCATATTGGACACCTTCAGATCTGGGGCACTCATCTTGTGGTGTCAAATCTTTTTGTCCTTTTATATAGTTCATGAGGTTCTCATGGCAAGTTTACTGGGGTGGTTTGCCATTCCTCCTCCAGAATATATTAGAAACACTGAATGTGTGAGTATTGACCCATTGCTCACAGGGGAAATGTAGGGTTAGGTTCCTGTGAGCTTCTGGTCAAAACATTTCAGCTTACCAATATATAACTTTGTTTTATGTGTCTGTCTGCTTAAAAACACCTTTTAAAATATATATTGTTGACTCATTAACATTGAAGTCATGGTCAACAGTACTGTAACTCATGCCTTGAAGAAAGCTTATATACCACATTTTTCCCCCCCTTAAGGCATATCTCAGCCTTCTTGTGCTTGGGAAAACCAGACAGCACTTCAGCACTGCACTTGGGGGCCATTTTAAACAGTGAAATCACCGATAAAAAGGACAAAAAATGCAAAAATGTTGGTATTATGCATACTGTTAAAAGAACACTTGCTTGTAGTATGAGAGCTGAAACACAAGAGCAGAGCATCTCCTTGTTCAACCTCAGTCCAGGGCATGCATAAATTTCCACTGCTCTGTGCACATAGAGCAATGATTGTCAAAGTGTCCCCAGCTAATGAGGATGAGGTTACAAGCAAATTTTAGCAAGGAAGCAAATTCTCATATACGGAATCTTCAAATAATGAGGAACTACTGTATTTTGCTTTCAAAATGTCCCTTTTTGCTCCTTTTCAGGTTTTAATTTGGGAACTATGAGAGATTAATTGCATTTATGGCCACCATATTGGTCTTCCAGTATCAGGCTGTCTGTCCTGTAACTCTTGGTCCCCTCCTACATTAATTCCAGACTTGGGCATGTGATCTGGCTTGGCCAATGGAATGTTAACAAATCTGGTGCAGGTAAAAGCTTTAGAGGTACCTGTGCATTTCCTCCTTTCCTTGTGGACCTCTGCCACCATCATGAGAACATAGCCTACAAGAAGGGAGTGGGAGATACGTGGAAGAGAGCAGAATTGTCTTATTCAAGGCCATTTAGACCAGCTAGCCATTAGTTGACCACAGATGCATGAGAGAGCCCAGCCAGCTAAGATCAGCCAAACCTGGCTCAGGTCAGCCAGTTGACCAACCCAATCCATTGACCGTGAGAAATAAACATTAGATTTTCTTTTTATTTTTTAATTTATTTATTTTAATTGGAGGATAATTACTTTACAATATTGTATTGGTTTTGCCATACATCAACATGAATCCGCCATGGAGGGTGGTTTTTTGCACATCACTAACTAACTGATCCAAGGATTTGAGCATCTCCAGTTTTAATTTGAAGGTTTCCCTGGTGGCTCAGAGGTTAAAGCATCTGCCTCCAATGCGGGAGACCCGGGTTCAATCCCTGGGTCAGGAAGACTCCCTGGAGAAGGAAATGGCAACCCACTCCAGTATTCTTGCCTGGAGAATCCCATGGATGGAGGAGCCTGGTAGGCTACAGTCCACGAGGTCGCAAAGAGTCAGACACGACTGAGTGACTTCACTTAGTTTTAATTTCGGAGCTTTAGCATTCTAGATCCTCTAGAAGAGCATCAGCCAGCCACTCCAGCTGAAGGTTGATGCCTGCCTGTCTGTCATGTGAAGATGGAAAAGGAGATAAATCATTTCAACTTAGACCAGGGAAGAGAGAAGGGAGATAATGGTCAACAGGGATGGTCATTAGACTGGGGGAGAACTCAGAGTACAGTTTTTCACATCTACCTTCCCAGGTCTTAATGAGTATCTTCCAATTATTTTAATTTAACTTTGGCTTGGCTAGGCTCACATATGACTGTTAAGCTTTTTTCCCCCTTTTACATGTAATAATGATTTTTAAAATTTATTTTGCACTGAAAGGAGAGAAAAAGAGGTAGCCAGGGAAAAGGAGGGGTAGAGGTGGAAAGAAGGTAGTAAATTATGTACAGAAAATAATTTCTCTCGTTTCAGTCTCAGAACATGAAGGAAAATTCACAAGGGGTACCATACATCAATAACTACACTGTGTTTCTCTAGAAAAGCTACTGGCCCCAAGGTATAATAAAAGTTACACTTAAGAATACCATAAACCTTTTAAAAGTCACTGTTTGAATCAAAATAATTTTGTGATAAAATATTAATTCTCAAAATGAATTGTAAAATATGAACACAAAACAGCTTAGGCGATTTTTATTTCTGACAATAAAGTTAAAATATCCTGGAGAAAGTGACAGGTACTAGGAGCTAGTTCTCAGAATCAATGAATGAAAATATGAGTTTGAAATTCCCTCAGATTCTATTCTGTCTTTTAGTTCTCAGTTACTAGGAAGGTGCCAGGCGCCATGCTTGGCCCTATATGGGGCTTCAGGCCAGGCTGTCAAAGGGAAATCTCAAAACACAGTTGGAGCTCAAAATGTAACTTTAGGGTAACTCATCACCCTTTCTGAATTTATTTCCTGGACACTGGCTCTTTAAATGAAAAGATAGATCTTAGCTAAAGATACAAATCAGAGGCAATTATTTTAAAATGCAGAAAAAAATGAACTCACTTATTGAAGGACAGCTCTGAGTGGAAGTAAAAATGCTGTGAAGTAATTAACTGAAAATTACCTTACGGAAATTTATGCTAATCTAGTACTTTACCGCTAATGTTAAAAGGATCAGTTCCCTTAATTTATAAATTTTACTGTTGGGTTTTTGGTATAGCAAATATTGGTTTTATCACATATTCCTGTGATAACACAGGTCTCTGGAGTCAGACTCCTTGCATTCAGCTCTTAACTTCACCATCTGTAAAACCTGTAATTTTAGGTAAACTCCTTGACCTCTCTGTGCCCCAATTTCTTCATCTGTAAAATGGAAATAATAATACTACCCGTTTCCTTTTTTTTTTTTTTTTTGCTATGTGAATTAAATGAGGTGATGTGTGTAAGGGGTCATTCCATGTCAGCTAATAATAAATATACATTAGTGTCAGCTAGGAAACCCAAGCCTTCATCTGACATTTCCCCAATACATTTCCTGACCTGTCCTGAGTGTCAGTTTCAGATCCACCAACCTTCATGCCCTCCTCTGCTTTTTCTCAATGGTAGGTGAATTTCAGATATTACTATGAAAGTCCTTTTCCACCAGGAGCACTGCCTTCCTGTGTAACGTAAAATCAACATAAGTACTTTCAGATTTGGATAACAACACTTAATTCAGCTTGTTTGTATAGGAGACTAGATGAATTAAGACTCTTCAGCGAACCCATTCCTATGCTGAACCCCTAAAAGTCTCTTTCCTGTCCTCCCAGACTCTGCCCATCACCTCCAACCTCAACTGTCCTGCTTATCCTCTACAACCTAGAAATTTCCTGGGTTTGAGGAGTCCCTGCTGTGTCAGGGCTGGGCCCTGGTGATGACATTTTCTGAGGCTAGTTAAAGCATTTGTTGACATTTTTGTTGGATGTCTATATGTAGTCCTTGAACATAACTGAACTATAACTCTTTACAAGTTCGCTCATTCATATTTTCCCTATATTAAAACAACCTCCTATTTACAGCTGTAAATCTCTGGGGATTTCCTGCTCCACCTTAGGAAATCCGATGTGCCTGGCAGACTCTGAGGCCCAGATACGACTGAAAGTACATCCTTGTTTTCCTCCCAGCCCATTTTCAAATCTATTTAAATGCAGTTCCAGTCCAGAGCCTCTGGCAATTCCCTCCCAGTCTCCCTGAGCCGACCCCCTGATTGACCATTGATAGATCAATTCTCATCTTGCCTTGTTTAACTCATATGCTCTCTCAAGCTGCTGTTACACAAACACAAAATGGGGGAGGTCAGGGGGGTTAGAAATAATTTAGAGTCCACGACAAGGTGCAGTTTGGAAAGGCCTGACTTCAGCTGACCCAGCCTCCAGCCATAACTCCGCATCACCATCCACACTGACCTTCATCAATCTTCCCTCTTCCAATTAGCCCCCTTCCCTAAAGAAAGTGACATGCTCACAGTTACAGGGCATCCAGTAACAAAGTTAATTATGAGTTAGGTCTCTAAGTAGTATTGCCTTTCCCTGGGAAAAAATTCCTCTGTTACCAGAAAATGGAGTTTGAAACCAAGCAAAACAGAAAATGCCATGACTGAGCATAACAGTGTCTCTATGAAATGGAGCTGTGCATAGTAGCATGTTTGTTTAGAATAGAAAAGACAAAGGCAGAGTGTGTTGTATTATTTAAATAATAATAATAACAATAATGGCTACCATTTACTAAGCATATATAACATGCTATGTGTTGTGGCAAGATTTCGGTATTTTATCTCATTTTGATTCCCATGACAGCGCTATTCTTCATCAGAAGGCCTATATGCTTATCATGTGCTCAATAAATTTAAAAAGAATAAGGTGTGGTAGGGATAATATTTGGAGAAGGAAATGGCAACCCACTCCAATATTTTTGCCAGGATAATCTCATGGACAGAGGGTTCTGGCGGACAATAATCCATGGTGTTTCAAAAGAGTCAGACACGACTGAGCGACTGAGCACACAGGGATACTATTTTCAAAATATTGAGGCAGTACGTTTAAATGTTTTCCTGCATAGTGTCTGGTGGCCACTCCCTCCCCTGTAGGATCTGGGAAAGGGAAGCAGTGCTGTGCGATGTGCATTGTGGGTATATGGGAAGGTCAAGGATGGAAGGGGAGAGGAAGTGGAAATCCTGTTGCTGGGGCTGTGGGAAGAAGGGGATAAAACATGGCGAAGGTGTGCTGGCAGCATGTGGATCCTGGCCTTGCTTACTCTGGCTGGAGCCCAGGGGATAAGAGACAACTGGTTCCTTATAATAATATAGACATTTATATTCGGCTGAAAGATTTGATGCTCATGACACGGCTGAGCTAAGCAGGACCTTAGATCAGCAGTCAGAGAGGCGATGGGGTGGCTGCCATATGCTGCCTTTGCTGTTCCTCAGATGAGGCAGGAAGAGGTCTGGGGAAAGCAGAGGGAGGCTCAAATTTGGAAACCAAAGTGAGGAAGGGACAGGGAGCAGGGAGGGGCAGTGAAAGGCCAGGAGACAGAGATCCTGTGCTCTGGACGGTAGATGGGGAGCAGCCTTTCTTTCTAACTTCCTTGTCATTTCTTTCCCAGATATTCTGACTGTGGGGAAAACTCCCCATGGAGAAGGTCTGCTCCATCACCCGCATTGGAGAGGGTTTGCTGAAGGAAGAGGGGAAGGAGGCTGTAGCCCTGCACCAGAGCTAACTAGCTTCTCTGAAGGCAGGTCTCCCAGGGCACTCCACGGTCCCAGCCGTCTCTATGTACTTGACATGAGAAATTGATTAATCATGCAAATGGACAGATTCGTGGTGGGCAAACAGCTCTGTGTCACCATTCCCCTTGGGAATAGCATGTGAACAGAATTAGATATTTGTAAAAATTGGGTGACAGATGGGCTGTTTGGAACAGTTTCATTTATGGTCATTAACTGGCACCTTTTGAAACAGCATCTGGGATATTGGTGGTCCCTTTCAGGAACAAATTGTAAAACCCACACGATCCAGTGTTTGGTTCCATGTGTTTCCCAGAGTTGCAGCGACTGCACAACTGGGTCCTTGGTCTCCCCTCTCCTGGGGCTGAAACCACCATGAACCCTGCTGTCTTCCTCTCCTCATCTCCGCACCTTTGGGGCCTCACACCATCCTGCTCTGGTCCTTCACCACTGGGAAGCAGTTTTCCGTTCCCTGAGAACAGACAGTGGGGGAATATGGCCCTAACACAGCTAGACGAATGCCTAGCCACCTCTGCCTTAGCCAGGCCCATTCCTGAATCTTCTTTCCTTTCTAATTTTGTTTTAAAAGTAAAATACTCAAGTGAAAATATTGATCTGGGTTTCCTGTTCAGACATTCTCACCAGCCCTCAGGAAGGCTGATGTGTGTTAGGTACCATGGGCCTAGGGATTCTAGATCTAAGGAATGCTAGGATCTCAGAATCTGCTTGTCACCCTGTGATGGACCACAGAGGTCCAGCCCCTCCCCCTGCATGTTTGGGCGGAGCCCCAGAGTTGTAAAATGCCTTCCAAGGTGGCGCAGCTGGGCGTCCCATGCCCCACAGCTATCCTTGCAGCCATGTCTCTTGATTCCCATATTACATGGATGCAGTGATGTGGTGTGTGAGAGGCTGCTTTTCCAGAGAAAAGGAGAGGCCCTCCTTTGCCGTTTCTCCCATTCTGAAGTGAGTTTAGAGCTCTGGAAGTGTCAGGCCCAAGGAGGTTAAGTCTCTACACACATTGATGGTGTGGACATTCTGTCACCCTCTGACCCCAGGGTCAGAGGTCATTTCCCAGAGCCTTCAGCCACTAACACCCTTCTCCACTCTTGCCCTCACATGCCCTCATCCCCTCTTAGGTGGAACCTCCCTCTCCCAGCAGCCCCTCCAACAATCCCCTCCAGCCTCCACCACTCCCGAGGCTCTCTCCACACTCTGACTCAACAGGTGGGTAGATTTCATGTGTGTATCCTCTCTCCCTGACCTGCTTCATGGAACACACAAGTCATACTTGAAAAGGATAGTGAGGTCTGATGAAGAATCAATATCGTTAACCTAACGAGGGCCTTCTGGGGCCAGAAATTTCCTGCTGGATATGCCTTGACCTTCTGCCTCATGACATCTGCTTTCCCTCAGGCTCTGGTATTGAAGGGCCCTCTGAAGTATGTGGGTCAGGCAGCAGAAGTTTCAAGTGGAAGCTTGGATTAAGACACATTCTTTTTTTTTTTTTTTAATTAATTTTTTTAAATTTAATTTTAAAATCTTTAATTCTTACATGTGTTCCCAAACATGAAACCCCCTCCCACCTCCCTCCCCATAACATCTCTGTGGGTCATCCCCATGCACCAGCCCCAAGCATGCTGTATCCTGCGTCAGACATAGACTGGCGATTCAATTCTTACATGATAGTATACATGATAGAATGCCATTCTCCCAAATCATCCCACCCTCTCCCTCTCTCTCTGAGTCCAAAAGTCCGTTATACACCGCTGTGTCTTTTTTCCTATCTTGCATACAGGGTCGTAAGACACATTCTTACAAGCTCTTGGAGCAGTGGGGATTGGGGCTGATGCACTAATCCAGAGAGTGAAGGCAGGGGGCGTTTCCCAAGGATAGCTGGGTGATGAGGAACTTTGGCAGCTTTGGGTGAGCAGAAGCATGGACCATGGGGCCAGGAATAAGGTCACAGTTGAGAGTTTCTGCCAAATTCCTGCCTTCTTGGCTTCGTAGAATCTTACTGTAAGGCAAGACTACAGAGAGCAAAACCCAATCTCCTACTCAGTGTTCCACATCCCTGACCTGCTCACTCAGCACCTGCTTGTATATATCCAGTGACAGATATCTGACTGCTCCGGGAGGAAGTCCACTGCCTATTGGGTCTCTCTAGTGCCACCAGCTGAACTTTAGCTCCTTGTGACTTCCGGCTGATTCAAGGTCCACTCATGGAATAACAGAGAACAGTTTATTTTTCAGATAATAACACTTTAAATATTCAAAGGGAGATACCAGTTTCTTCCCTGCCTGCCTCTACTCTGAAGTCTCCTCTAGGCTCTGCATTTTCAGTGTCTTAGATGCTCTTGTGTGGACTTCCATCAAGAGAGTATCATATAGTGGACAAAGCAAAGGCTTTGAGTCAAATGAGGGTTCTAATATACTGATACATTAACTCTGGATCAGCATCATCATCTGAAAATGGGGATAAAGTGCTGTAGTGGGCAAGTTATTATTGGGCAAGCTTGGGCATTCTCCACTGGTTCAGATTGTTCCCCATTGTTGCAGGCATGTGTGGGTCCTTCCCAACTCCTATGATGGCCAGTGAAAATCAGAAGAAAACCAAGAAAAATCTTGACCACATGCTGGGTGGTCTTCAGTGAAGTGAAGTTCCCATGGAATCTTTCTTGGGGACTGATCAGCAGTCTCTGAGGATGGTGATGGATGCTGCTCACTTGAATGGAGGCTCCCACTTGATCCTCAAGTGGTACCCATTCATGGTGCTCTGTCCACCTGCTTCTGCTGGGTAGGGACCTCTCTATCTTCTTGGACAACTTCTCTTTAATTTGCTCCCAGACTTCTGGGTACAAGAGTTCCAGTCAATGGAACTAGCTCACAAAGAGTGATGTGAAGTGGGGCTTAAACTTGTACTACCTAGTGCAGTGAAGAAAAGGAAGAAACACAAAATGGTTGTATTTCTACATTAAAATAGTCTTAGCAGGTTATTATTATGAGTGTACCAGAAATGCCTGGGCTTCCCTGGTGGCTCACTGGAAAAGAATCCACCTGCCAATGCAGGAGATGAAGGTTCGATCCCTGGGTTGGGAATATCTCCTGGAGAAGGAAATGGCAATGTATTCTGATATTCTTGCCTTGGAAATCCCATAGACAGAGGAGCCTGGTGGGCTATAGTCCATGGGGTTGCAAAGAATTGGGCACAATCTAGTGACTAAACAATGACAACAACTAGAAATGCCCAGCTCTCGTCCTGGCCTGGCCATGGAGGATGCTCTCTGAGTGAGGGTCTTGATCTTCCCTAGTAGTAATACTGTGATAGGTAAAATGTGTGGTCCCCAGTTGGAAGCAACACTTCAGAAGCAGTTTGCCAGGGCAAAGCAATGCAGAAGCATTATTTCCCTTAATTGGAACATCTTTCTTCCATTGAACCGTCTTGAAGCTGCAAAATCATCTTTGGGACTTGCATCATTCTGTTAACTCTCACTGGGCTGTTGTAACTAAACTCCTAGTTTTATTATTGCTTGTGAACCACATAGAGTTTAGTCAAATCTCTCCTGTTCTCTACTTCTGCAATTAATTAAAAAACTTGTGGTGTATAATTTCTTCTTCAACCTGTATGGCACTTTGTTTTAGACCTGTCTAAAGCTTAGCTTTCTCACCTGAAAACTGAAGGCTTTGGGCTTTGTGATCTTGAAGCTTTTGTCCAGCTTTGACAGCCTGTATTTCATAAGTTGTGTCTCTCCTTAGACTTTTTCAGCAGTTTAACAAGTATCTCACATCCAACTTGTTTTTCAGCTCTGCCTTCACTGCAAATCTGGGCCTTCATCCTCGTCTAACAACTTCCAGCCCTAGGGCCAAGGACAGAACCTTGCCAGGGTGATGGTTAATTTTGTGTGTCAAGTTGATTGGACCATGGGTACCCAGATATTTGGTTAAATGTTATTTTAGGTGTGATTGTCAGGTTGTTTTTGGATGAGACTAACATTAACATCTGCAGACCGAGTAAAGCAGATTGTCCTAACCAATGTGAGTGAACATTATCCAATTAGTTCAAGGTCTGAATAGAAAAAAGAGGGTGACCTCCTCTGAATAAGAAAGAATTCTTCTTGCCTAATTGTCTTTGGGCTCAGATATTGGGAATTCTCCCCCCTTCAGTCTTTGGACTACAATTGGAATGTTAGTTCTTCCTGGGTCTCCAGTCTGCCAGCTTTCAAGCTGAAAACCATTGGCTCTTCTGGTTCTTAGGCCTTTAGACTCTGATAAAACTAAATTGACAGTTGTCCTAGGTCATTAGCTTGCTGACACTTTGCAGATCTTGGGACTTGTTTCCATAATCATGTGGGTTAATTTCTTATAATAATTCTCTAACTTTACATATATAGTGGCTCAGACAGTAAGCGTCTACCTACAATGCGGGAGACCAGGGTTCAATCCCTCGGTCGGAAAGATTTCCTGGAGAAAGAAATGGCAACCTGCTCCAGTATTCTTGCCTGGAAAATCCCATGGACAGAGGAGCCTGGTAGGCTAAAGTCCATGAGGTTGCAAAGAGTTGGACATGACTGAGTGACTTCATTTTCTTTCTTTCTTTCACTTTCTATGGCTTATACATATATACATTTTATTTTTCCATATGCATAAATTACATGTTTTTAAACATCTAAATCATATATATATAAATTCGTGTCCAACTCTTTGCCACCCCAAGCCCACCAGGCTCCTCTGACCATGGGGATTCTCCAGGCAAGAATACTGGAGTGGGTACCCATGCCCTCCTCAGGGGATCTTCCCAACCCAGGGATCAAACCCAGGTCTCCCACATTGCAGGTGAATTATTTACCATCTGAGCCACCAGGGAAGCCCAAATTATACATATTTGCATACATATGCAAATAATATGTATGTATATATATATATAATTAGATTTATAATTATACCTATGAAATTTATAATAATGTAAGTATAAAAAAATATATGCACTATTGGTTACTCTGTAAAAACTTGATTAATACTCGAGGAGAATTTTCCATCTGTGTTGAGTGAATCTCATCAATCAACCACTAACTAAAATTAGAGTCAGCAAACTATGGCCCCCGTCTGTTTTTGTAAATAAAGTTTTATTGGAACACAGCTACACCCGCTTGTTTATGTACTGTCCATAGCTGCCTTTCCACTACACTGATGGAAGTGAGCAGGTTATGGCAGAGACCATCTGTCCTGCAAAGTGCAAAACACTTGATTTCTAGTTTTTTCAGGAGAATGTTTGCTGACCTCTGCTCTAGAATATAGTTGTTCAGTTCACCTTACCTACTCACACTACGTTTCTTAACTTGCTTCTTTTCTTAACTGTCCACCTCTAAAATGTGGCATGTCCATCTCTGAACTTCGAGGCTAGGGCTCCAAGCTGGTTTCTGTCATGCCACTTAGAAATTGCTGCATTTAAGGAGATGGACAGTTTCTAGAGCCATTTGCTGAGTGGTCTAGATTTGGTGCTTTCCTGGTGGCTCAGACGGTAAAGAATCTGCCTTCAGTGCAGGAGATGAGGTTTGATTCCTGGATGGGGAAGATTCCCTACGGAAGGGAATGGCAATGCACTCCAGTATTCTTGCCTGGAGAATTCCATGGACAGAAGATTCTGGCGGGCTGTGGTTCATGGGGTTGCAAAGAGTTGGACACTACTGAGCAACTAACAGTTTCACTAGATTTCCAGGTTCTACCACTATCAACTACAGATGGAAATATTTAGGTGAGATATAAGAAAGGAATTCTGTGATTTTGGTACCTTACAGCATCAGTACTGTCAGGATTTTGGAAACTTTACCTGGAGAACCTAGAGAATAGTACAAGGGTAAAATTGAAGAAAGTAGGGAAAGCCACTAGACCATTCAGGTATGACCTAAATCAAATCCCTTATGATTATACAGTGAAAGTGAGAAATAGATTTAAGGGGCTAGATCTGATAGATAGAGTGCCTGATGAACTATGGAATGAGGTTCGTGACATTGTACAGGAGACAGGGATCAAGACCATCCCCATGGAAAAGAAATGCAAAAAAGCAAAATGGCTGTCTGAGGAGGCCTTACAAATAGCTGTGAAAAGAAGAGAAGTGAAAAGCAAAGGAGAAAAGGAAAGATATAAGCATCTGAATGCAGAGTTCCAAAGAATAGCAAGAAGAGATAAGAAAGCCTTCTTCAGTGATCAATGCAAACAAATAGAGGGAAACAACAGAATGGGAAAGACTAGAGATCTCTTCAAGAAAATTAGAGATACCAAGTGAACATTTCATGCAAAGATGGGCTCGATAAAGGACAGAAATGGTATGGACCTAACAGAAACAGAAGACATTAAGAAGAGGTGGCAAGAATACATGGAAGAACTGTACAAAAAAGATCTTCATGACCAAGATAATCATGATGGTATGATCACTCACCTAGAGCCAGACATCCTGGAATGTGAAGTCAAGTGGGCCTTAGAAAGCATCACTACTAACAAAGCTAGTGGAGGCAATGGAATTCCAGTTGAGCTATTTCAAATCCTGAAAGATGATGCTGTGAAAGTGCTGCACTCAGTATGCCAGCAAATTTGGAAAACTCAGCAGTGGCCACAGGACTGGAAAGGGTCAGTTTTCATTCCAATCCCAAAGAAACGCAACACCAAAGAATGCTCAAACTACCACACAGTTCCACTCATCTCACACGCTAATAAAGTAATGGTCAAAATTCTCCAAGCCAGGCTTCAGCAATACGTGAACTGTGAACTTCCAGATGTTCAAGCTGGTTTTAGAAAAGTCAGAGGAACCAGAGATCAAATTGCCAACATCCTCTAGATCATTGAAAAAGCAAGAGAATTTCAGAAAAACATCTATTTCTGCTTTCTTGACTATGCCAAACCCTTTGACTGTGTGGATCACAATAAACTGTGGAAAATTCTTCAAGAGATGGGAATACCAGATCACCTGACCTGCCTCTTGAGAAACCTATATGCAGGTCAGGAAGCAACAGTTAGAACTGGACATGGAACAACAGACTGGTTCCAAATAGGAAAAGGAGTACATCAAGGCTGTATATTGTTACCCTGCTTATTTAGTTTATATGCAGAGTACATCGTGAGAAACGCTGGGCTGGGAGAAGCACAAGCTGGAATCAAGATTGCCGGGAGAAATATCAATACCCTCAGATATGCAGATGACACCACCCTTATGGCAGAAAGTGAAGAGGAACTAAAAAGCCTCTTGATGAAAGTGAAAGAGGAGAGTGAAAAAGTTGGCTTAAAGCTCAACATTCAGAGAACAAAGATCATGGCATCTGGTCCCATCACTTCATAGGGAATAGATGGGGAAACAGTGGAAACAATGTCAGACTTTATTTTGAGGGGCTCCAAAATCACTGCAGATGGTGACTGCAGCCATGAAATTGAAAGATGCTTACTCCTTGGAAGAAAAGTTATGACCAACCTAGATAGCATATTCAAAAGCAGAGACGTTACTTTGCTAACAAAGGTCCGTCTAGTCAAGGCTATGGTTTTTCCTGTGGTCATGTATGGATGTAAGATTTGGACTGTGAAGAAAGCTGAGCACAGAATAATTGATGCTTTTGAACTGTGGTATTGGAGAAGACTCTTGAGAGTCCCTTGGACTGCAAGGAGACCCAACCAGTCCATTCTAAAGGAGATCAGCCCTGGGATTTCTTTGGAAGGAATGATGCTAAAGCTGAAACTCCAGTACTTTGGCCACCTCATGGGAAGAGTTGATTCGTTGGAAAAGACTCTGATGCTGGGAGGGATTGGGGGCAGGAGTCAAAGGGGACAACAGAGGATGAGATGGCTGGATGGATCACCGACTTGTTGGACATATGTTTGGATGAACTCCGGGAGTTGGTGATGGACAGGGAGGCCTGGCGTGCTGCGATTCATGGGGTCGCCAAGAGTCGGACATGACTAAGTGACTGAATGGAACTGAACCTGATCATTTAACTCAGGTGAAATTCTGTTCTGAGCTGGAAGGATGGATTAGATCTGTGGTTTCTGCAACATGGTATGGTTTGCATCCAGTGAAGAGCACGTAAGGTAACTTTAGATGATATATGGGTCAACATTTCTTATTTTAATATTAATATCCTAATTTTAATGAATTAAATAAACATTCAAACTGTAATGTGTATTTTAAAGAGGTAAAATGAGCACATCTCAGCTCCAATTTTATGATCACTATGACTTAGGATAGGGCTAAAGAAAAGCAAATCAATAGAGTTGATTTAAGGGAAATATTAAATGAATAAAATTACAGGTATTATGCAGCAATGGCAAAAACTGCAAAAGTGGAGCTCAAATGACAGAGATTGGGAAAACACTGACTGGACTCAGTGACAAAGTTACTGCCTTTGTCTCTTGCTGTCATGACATCTGTAAGAATTTCAACACAATTTAGAGCTTTAAGGTCTCTTTATTCTACCCACTGTCAGTGTGATGCAAGAGATTTTGCCGGGCTAACGTGATTTTCAGGTATTTGGGGCAGAGGCCCTGCAGCCTGACCCGGGTAATAGAGTTCATCTCCCCAGCAGCCCAGGCAGCTTATCATCTGTGCCTGATGCGTGGCCACTGATGAAGATGGAATGGTCGAGCCAGCAGTGTTATTAACGCCAGCGCCACATCCATGAACATCTGCAAGTGAAACGGAGTGAGATGCCCTTCACTTAAGCCCACGAGGACAATGAAAGGCAATGTGCCGCTTGGCTGGGAGCCAGAAGCCGGCCTGCTGTCAGAGGAAAGAAATTCATTAGAGGAGAGCTTGCAGCAAGGACTGAAGAGAAAAAGGAAGAGGGGGTGGGTGTTGATGGAGCGACAGCAAATTAAAACTTTGTCCCTTGCTCCAATATGCACTTTGGTCGCTGCTTCTTGAGGGGATTTATGATGTAGTGGCCCACAAGAGGGGCTTTCAAACGCCTGTGATCATCCAGCCACACCACACCCCCTTCCATGCCGCAGGCCTTGTTTACTTTCTGGAGTCAGAAGAGAGGGCTGCCATGACACCTTTGTGCAGATGGAAGAATTCCGAATGGGAGGACCTGCTGCCAACAGCTGGAAGTCCAACACCTGAAGTCCAGAACAGAGGGTAAAATGTTAGTCTGCGATCCACTGGTCAGAATTTGCAAATTTAAGGTGTGAGGCCGGTCACATAGCCTGAAGTGGGCCAGGAGTAAGTGGCACTGGGAAGAGGTGGAGACTACAGCAGCCTGGGAGCTTCATGTCCCTTTTAAATGGGGAGTCACTCTGGGCACCAGCCTTTGTTTTGATGAGGAAATCCAGGTCCTTGTTTCTAGATGGCTGACATCTCTGCACATATGCATGGTAAGTCGCTTCAGTCATGTTCCACTCTTTGCGACCCCATGGACTGTAGCCCACCAGGCTCCTCTATCCATGGGATTCTCCAGGCAAGAATACTAGAGTGGGTTGCCATTCCCTCCTCCAGGGGATCTTCTTGACCCAGGGATCAAACCCACATCTCTTGTGTCTCCTGCATAGGCAGGTGGGTTCTTGACCACTACCTCCACCTGGAAAGCCCCTGAGGTTTCTAGATGTGGACAGGTTAAAAAATACACAAAACTTCTCAACTTAAAAATCTTTAACCTAAATTTCTAAAAAACATTTTTTAAAGAGAAAAGAAAAGGAAAACACTAGACTGATAAAACCCATGGCTTGTGGCTCTCTATGGTAAGTAGAATAATCCCCTTGACAAAGAGGTCTGAGTCTTAATTCCCAGGACCTGTGAATGTGCTTTGTTACATGGCAAATGGGCTTCCCAGGTGGTGCTAGGAGTAAAAAAATCTGCCTGTCAATGCAGGAGACACAAGAGACTCAGGTTCAATCCCTGGGTTGGGAAGATAACCTGGAGCAGGAAATGGTACCCCTTCCAATATTCTTGCTTGGAAAATTCCATGGGCAGATGAGCCTGGTGGGCTATAGTCTGTGGAGCCACAAAGAATTGGACACAACTGAGCGACTGAGCACCACCACAAAGGAGATACAGATGGAATTAAGTTGCTAATCGCTGACTTTAAGATGGGGAGATTAGCTTGAATTATCCTCATCGTCTCAACACAATCACAATTGTCCTTAAAAGTGGACAGAGGAGGCTGGAGAGTCCATGTCAGAGTGATAAGATATGAGAATGAGTCATGCAGTGTTGCTGCTTTGAAGTTGGAAGGGGACCACGAGCCAAGGAGTGTGGGTGGCCGCTGGAAGGTGGAAAAGTCAAGGAAACAGATCTTCCTGCAGATCTTATGGAAAGGGAATCAGTTCTGCTGACCCTTGATTTTAGCCCAATAAGATCCGTTTTAGATGCCTCAGCTACAGAAGTGTAAGGTGATAAGTCTGTGTTCTTTAAACCACCAAACTTGTAATTTGTTACAGCAGCAAAAGAAAATTAATACAGCCTCTATTTTCAAACTCCAATATGGAGAATGAAAGGCAAGTCCAGTCAAAGTGGAGAAATGTCGTGGTCCTCTATTTGCCCTTCATCATAATGAGGGAAGGACAAGAGAGAATGAATGCTAGGCTTGGTTTCTTGAATTCTTCAGTGACTATTTTGATGAAAAAATACCTGCCCAGTTAAGCAAATGCATTTGGCCTTTTAATTCTGAGATAATCTGGCCTGTCCTGGGGACAGTTTTGGAGCAGTGATCCAGGGGCTTTCTAGGTCAGTACACCTATGCCAAAGCCTTTGACTGTGTGTATCACAATAAACTTTGGAAAATTCTGAAAGAGATGGGAATACCAGACCACCTGACCTGCCTCTTGAGAAGTCTGTATGCAGGTCAGGAAGCAACAGTTCAAACTGGACATGGAACAACAGACTGGTTCCAAATAGGAAAAGGAGTACATCAAGGCTGTATATTGTCACCCTGCTTATTTAACTTCTATGCAGAGTACATCATGAGAAACGCTGGGCTGGAAGAAGCACAAGCTGGAATCAAGATTGGCAGGAGAAATATCAATAACCTCAGATATGCATAAGATACCATCCTTATGGCAGAAAGTAAAGAAGAACTAAAGAGCCTCTTGATGAAAGTGAGAGGAGAGTGAAAAAGTTGGCTTAAAGCTCAGCACTCAGAAAACAACGATCATGGCTTCTGGTCCCATTACTTCATGGCAAATAGATGGGAAAACAGTGGAAACAGTGTCAGACTTTATTTTTGGGGGGCTCCAAAATAACTGCAGATGGTGACTGTAGCCATGAAATTAAAAGAGGCTTACTCCTTGGAAGAAAATTTATGACTAACCTAGACAATATATTCAAAAACAGAGACATTACTTTGCCAGTAAATGTCTGTCTATTCAAGGCTATGGATTTTCCAGTAGTCATGTCCAGATGTGAGAGTTGGACTGTGAAGAAAGCTGAGTGCCGAATAATTGATGCTTTTGAACTGTGGTGTTGGAGAAGACTCTTGAGAGTCCCTTGGACTGCAAGGAGACCCAACCAGCCCATCCTAAAGGAGATCAGTCCTGGGTGTTCGTTGGAAGGACTGATGTTGAAACTGAAATTCCAATACTTTGGCCACCTTATGCAAAGAGCTGACTCATTGGAAAAGACTCTGATTCTGGGAAGGATTGGGGGCAGGAGGAGAAGGGGATGGCTGAGGATGAGATGGCTGGATGATATCACTGACTCGATGGACGTGAGTTTGAGTGAACTCTGGGAGTTGGTGATGGACAGGGAAGCCTGGTGTGCTGCGATTCATGGAGTCGCAAAGAGTCAGACACGACTGAGTGACTAAACTGAACATCTAGTTTGGAGACTAGGTGGGGGAGACCCTAAGTGCTCCCCAATAATCTGTGAGAATGGCTGTTTTTCTGTTTCACTTGAAGTTGCATTGGGGCTACATGGCCAGTGGGATATAGACAGACGTGATACAGGCTACTTCCAGGCCTGGCCCTCCAATGAATCCATTCGATCGCTTTCTCTTTTCCTGCCCATGGTGACCCCGTAGTCCATTTTCCCAGATGATTTAGGTACAAGGTGGAGGAGGGCTGTCCCATATGTGTTCTGAGCAAGGAATAGACTCTCGTTTTGTTGAACCATTAAGATTTTAGTATTATCTATGGCAACATTTGGAGAAGGCGATGGCACCCCACTCCAGTACTCTTGCCTGGAAAATCCCATGGACAGAGGAACCTGGTAGGCTGCAGTCCATGGGGTTGCTAAGAGTTGGGCACGACTGAGTGATTTCACTTTCACTTTTCACTTTTCACTTTCATGCATTGGAGAAGGAAATGGCAACCCACTCCAGTGTTCTTGCCTGGAGAATCCCAGGGATGGGGGAGCCTGGTGGGTTGTTGTCTATGGGGTTCCACAGAGTCAGACATGACTGAAGTGACTTAGCAGCAGCAGCAGCAGCATGGCAACATTACTTATCAGTTATTAAATCCAAAATGGACAAAAAATCTGCCTTGGGGGAATGTGAATATGTAAAGATAAGTGATAAGTTGGAACCCAAGAGAGAAGATGTGTGATGGTTCAGAGAGGAACCATGTTTGTCCAAGTGTAATCTGTAAACCATTAATGGTAACTGAGCATATGTAGATGGCAAACTTTAAAAATTTTAATGGGCAAATGTTTATTTGACTGTGTAGTAGAAAAAATTTTACCCAACATCTGCAGCCATGAAATTAAAAGATGCTTACTCCTTGGAAGAAAAGTTATGACCAACCTAAATAGCATATTCAAAAGCAGAGACATTACTTTGCTGACTAAGGTCCATCTAGTCAAGGCTATGGTTTTTCCAGTGGTCATGTATGGATGTGAGAGTTGGACTGTGAAGAAGGCTGAGTGCAGAAGAATTGATGCATTTGAACTGTGGTGTTGGAGAAGACTCTTGAGAGTCCCATGGACTGCAAGGAGATCTAACCAGTCCATTCTGAAGGAGATCAGCCCTGGGATTTCTTTGGAAGGAATGATGCTAAAGCTGAAACTCCAGTACTTTGGCCACGTCATGCAAAGAGTTGACTCATTGGAAAAGACTCTGATGCTGGGAGGGATTGGGGGCAGGAGGAGAAGGGGACGACAGAGGATGAGATGGCTGGATGTCATCACCAACTCGATGGATGTGAGTCTGAGTGAACTCCGGGAGTTGGTGATGGACAGGGAGGCCTGGCGTGCTGCAATTCATGGGGTCACAAAGAGTCGGACATGACTGAGTGACTGAACTGAACTGAACATCAATGTCTACACTGTAATTTCATAATTTTTGCTTAGGAGTCAGTTAGAAGTAGACTTAGAAAAAATTTAAATAACAAATATACAAGTGGTACATAGGGATGGAATAAAAATGTGGAGGTGGCAATAACTAAAATCTAGGGGCCAGGTAAATAGGCTATAGGGAAATCAAGGAGGCTTGGAATATATCTGAAAAGAATAGAGAGCTGTCATGACTTTTGCTGTGGGAAGTCATATATTTAGCTAGAAAATTATAGGAATTAAGTGGGACCTAAAATTATCAGCTCCTTGCTGCCTTTATAATGATGTCCAACTTCCTTGGCCTGGCATTCAAAACCTAGATTTCTAGAATCTAACAGTAATTTAACTTGTTTGTTTAATTTCTATTGGCTGTTGTGTATGATTCTAAAAGTTAATTCCACTCAACTTGTAAGCCGTAGCTCAAATTTCATCCTCCATGAAGCTTTACCTTATTGTCCCTCGCCCCAGTAAAAGTGATCTCACCCTCTTGAAAAGCCCTGCTACTGCTACTGCTAAGTCACTTCAGTCGTGTCCGACTCTGTGCAACCCCATAGATGGCAGCCCACCAGGCTCCCCCATCCCTGAGATTCTCCAGGCAAGAACACTGGAGTGGGTTGCCATTTCCTTCTCCAATGCATGAAAGTGAAAAGTGAAAGAGAAGTTGCTCAGTCCTGTCTGACTCTTAGCGACCCCATGGACTGCAGCATACCAGGCTCCTCCGTCCATGGGATTTTCCAGGCAAGAGTACTGGAGTGGGATGCCATTGCCTTCTCCGTGAAAAGCCCTAGACCACCTATTAGGTACTAACCAGATATACAATCCTAAAGTCATTTCTGTGAGCATCTTTTCTTCCCATTTAAACTCTAAGCTCCTGGACAAGACTAATCTTATTCTTACAATATTTCTTTGAATCTTTCATACTTCCTGATAATTTTCAGTAACACACAATCAATATGTTGTAATTTTTTGTTGTAAAACATCTGTTTCTCATGCTTCAGAGCTTTTCAAAGTATAAGCCAAGAATTGCAAGGTATGATGGAATTGAACTCCTATGACATGAGGATAATTTAATGAGCTTTCTGTTTGATGAAACTTCTAGGCTCTAAGGAAGGTGTCTATTGGGAATTACATGAGGTTTGCTGTTACCTGGTTTATTATAATGGTCATGTTGTTGAAATGTTTTCAGGCAGGATGTTAAAGTAATGGTAGCTGCTAAAGTAAGTAGACTTCAAAATTAAATAATAGAATTTGACTTCCCACTTATATAATAGTCAAGGAAAGTCAGCTTTCCTCAACACAGGTATCCAGGCTCCTTTTATCATATGGCTCAGCCATTCTCTAAGCCCTGTTGTCATCTGCATCCAACTGGCAGAAGATGAAAGGGAATGTGAAGCAGGTACTCCCACTTTTAAAAACCTCTGATTAGGAAATGAGATACATGATTCTAACTTGAATTCCATGGGTGAAAACTGGTCATCTGGTCACATCTAGATGTCAAGGGGCCAGGAAAATGTCATCCCTTTGAGAAATTATGGATTGGAGAGTGTGAACTCTACTTGGATGGTTGACTGTTTCTGGCACACAGCTGGGTCAGCCCGCCAGCTGCCTTCCAAGTTTAGCCACCATTTAATTAGACATTTACAAGGAAATGTGGAAGAGCTTGATAAATAATTGGAACAACAGAGGAAAATGGTGGAATAAGATAACCTGAGAAATAAGCAAAATGGAAACAAAGCCCATCTGGGTCCCTAAACGACTGTCTTCATCTTTTTAGGAGATGGAGAGAGGCTAGCATAGATCCTGGAATTCAGGTGTGCTGGCTTCTGGAATGGGGAAGCATGGGTGCAGGGTAACTTTTTTTTGTTTGTTTTGGCTACGTGAATATGTTTTTAAACCTTTGTGTTTTGTTTTATTTAAAAAATTTTAACCATTTTATGTGGAGTAGAGTTGATTAGCAAGACTGTTAATTTCAGGTGTACAGCAGAACAGTACAGTTGTTCTCGTATCTGTTCTTTTTTAAGTTCTTTTCCCATTTAGGATGTTACATAATCTGTGTGCTTCTAAGAGTTGCTTTGGGATTCTGGTCGGGTGGAGGAGTCACACTGCCAGTCCCTTCCATCTGGACTGTGGGCCAGTTTATGCTGCTTCCCCAACTACTGGACGTGGGCCGGAACCCAGAGCACTGGCTTTAGGTAGAATGCTACTTTGTTGTTGTTGTTGTATTTTCACTTGTTCCCTTATTTGAACTTAGAATAATTTGGTATAATAGAGAATATTATCACTTAACAGGCTTGAAAAGTGAGTCATGGAAATGCCCCAAGCTCTCTCATGAGTGAGTCATGACTAGAGTCTTAATCCTCTGACTCTAGATTCAAGGCCCAATGCATTATAATATGGTCTCCCTTCTGGGAAGCAGTTGGCTTTAGGTAAAGAGGAGAAGGTCAGTTCTGTCCTTCAGTCTTCCAGGTTCACTTTTCTAAGACTGTTTGCCCTCTTGGTTCCTAATGTCAATCCAGACTTGCTCTGATCTCCTTGGTGGTACTGACTTGTGCCTGTCCTGGAGGTACTGGCATCTTTTTCTAGGCTAAATAGAAAGAGATGTGGCTCTACCAGTGGCACCCTGCGGGAGGATATCAGTGAGCATTAGGGCCTGTGGCAGCACCTGTGAAACACAATTAAACAATCACATGCTCCATAAAGCCAGTTCTGGCTTCAGCCAGCATTGCTATAACCATCTCCTCTTGCCAGAGCGTGAATCACACAAGTCAGATTTTAGAGCTTCAAAGGCTTTTGGAAATCACCCAATCTAGCTATTTATGTTTGGGTAATAAATATATGAGTACTTGAAAAGATGCTTACTCCCACTAGTGAGCAGAGCAGTGCAATTAAAGTAAGAAAACAATCTTTTCCTTTGGCAGGTTGGCAAAAACAGAACCATACCCAGTGTTACCAGACAGGTGGACAAATTGTCTCTCTCCTACACTGTTGGATGAGTATGGATTGATAACAACTTTTGAGGGGTACTCTAACACATTTCAAAGCAAAACTAAAAATAATACAAAATTAAAAAACAACGTAAAAGGCAAAAAAAAGAGAAAAATATTAAAAGCAAAAATTAAAGGGACATAGTAATTTCAAGTGCAAGAATCTACATTTATGGAGGTGTACAAAATTAGATATTCATGAATGATTGTGATTAATTGTGATTATAAAAGAAAAATGGAGAAAACATGAATGTATTTCAATAGAGAAAATGTTGAATTAATTATGGAAAATCTATGTTGCTATTTTGTGGAATTTTGCATAGATTTTAAAAAGAATGAATTAGAAATGTAAAATGATACAGCTGTTTTGGGAAGCACTTGGCAGTTCCTCAAAAAGTTAAAGGGTTTTCATATGACCCAGCAGGATATAACCAATAATACTGAAAGCCTATTCTACACAAAACGTGTACACAAATGTTTGTAGCAGCATTATTCAGAGTAGCCAACAATGTGAAACTGGGCTTCCCAGGTGGCTCAGTGGGTAAAGAATCTGCCTGCAGTGCAGGAGATACAGGAAACATGTGTTCGATCCCTGGGTTGGGAAAATCCCCTGGAAGAGGGCATGACAACCCACTCTGATATTCTTGTCTGGAGAATCCCATGGGCAAAGGAGCCTGTGGGCTATGGTCCATAGGGTCACAAAGAGTTGGACATGATTGAAGCACCTGAGCACACATGCACAAGTGGGGACAACCCAAATTTCCATCAGCTAATGAATGGGTAAGCAAAAGGTGGCATAGCCATACAATGGAATGTTGCTGCTGCTGCTGCTGCTAAGTCGCTTCAGTCGTGTCCGACTCTGTGCAACGCCATAGACGGCAGCTCAACAGGCTCCCCTGTCCCTGGGATTCTCCAGGCAAGAACACTGGAGTGGGTTGCCATTTCCTTCTCTAATGCATGAAAGTGAATAGTGAAAGGGAAGTCGCTCAGTCATGTCCGACTCTTAGCGACCCCACGGACGGCAGCCTACCAGGCTCCTCTGTCCATGGGATTTTCCAGGCAAGAGTACTGGAGTGGTGTGCCATTGCATTCTCTGATAATGGAATGTTACTCAGCTGTAAACAGAAATGATGTACTGATTCTTGCTATAAGGTGGTTGAGCTTTGGAAACATACTAAGTGTAAAAACCTGGACATACAAGTTCATGGATTGATTATATGATTCTATTCATATCAAATGTCAAAGAAGAGGCAAGTTCATAGAGATGAAAAATATGTTGATAGTTTCCAGGGACTGGGGAGAGGGAAGTAATAGCAGGTGACTGCTAATGAATACAGATAGGGTTTCTTAGGGCAGTGATGAAAATATTCTAGAATTAGATAGTGGTAATGTTTACACAACTTTGTGAACAATATATACTAAAACCACTGAGTTGTAAATTTATTTATTTATTTATTTATTTTACTTTATTTTACTTTACAATACTGTATTGGTTTTGCCATACATTGACATGAATCCACCACGGGTGTACATGCGTTCCCAAACATGAGCCCCCCTCCCACCTCCCTCCCCATAACATCTCTCTGGGTCATCCCCGTGCATCAGCCCCAAGCATCCTGTATCCTGCATCGAACATAAATTGGCGATTCATTTCTTACATGATAGTATACATGTTTCAATGCCATTCTCCCAGATCATGCCACCCTCTCCCTCTCCCTTGAAGTCCAAAAGTCCGCTCTACACATGTGTCTCTTTTGCTGTCTCGCATACAGGGTCATCATTACCATCTTTCTAAATTCCATATATATGTGTTAGTATACTGTATTGGTGTTTTTCTTTCTGGCTTACTTCACTCTGTATAACTGGCTCCAGTTTCACCCATCTCATTAGAACTGATTCATATGTATTCTTTTTAATGGCTGAGTAATACTCCATTGTGTATATGTACCACAGCTTTCTTATCCATTCGTCTGCTGATGGACATCTAGGTTGTTTCCATGTCCTGGCTATTATAAACAGTGCTGCGATGAACATTGGGGTACATGTGTCTCTTTCAATTCTGGTTTCCTCGGTGTGTATGCCCAGCAGTGGGATTGCTGGGTCATAAGGCAGTTCTATTTGCAATTTTTAAAGGAATCTCCACGCTGTTCTCCATAGTGGCTGTACTAGTTTGCATTCCCACCAACAATGTAAGAGGGTTCCCTTTTCTCCACACCCTCTCCAGCATTTATTGCTTGTAGACTTTTGGGTCACAGCCATTCTGACTGGTGTGAAGTGGTACCTCATTATGGTTTTGATTTGCATTTCTCTAATAATGAGTGATGTTGAGCATCTTTTCATGTGTTTGTTAACCATCTGTATGTCTTCTTTGGAGAAATGTCTATTTAGTTCTTTGGCCCACTTTTTGATTGGGTTGTTTATTTTTCTGGAATTGAGCTGCATAAGTTGCTTGTATATTTTTGAGATTAGTTGTCAGTTGCTTCATTTGCTATCATTTTCTCCCACTCAGAAGTCTGTCTTTTCACCTTGCTTATAGTTTTCTTTGTTGTGCAGAAGCTTTTAATTTTAATTAGATCCCATTTGTTTATTTTTGCTTTCATTTCCAAAATTCTGGGGTGTGGATCATAGAGGAAGTTGTAAACTTTAAAAGGGTGAATTTTATGGTATGTGAACTGTATCTGAAAAAAAAAAAAAAGAGAGAAATTCTGTTTGTCTGAAATAGAGGGGTGTCCCTGATACATTGTAGGTTTCAGGAACAAGTTGTTAAACAATATATAGGTTATTTTTTTATTGGAGTGTAGTTGGTTTACAATGTTGTATTAGTTACAGGTATACAGGGAAATGCTTCAGATATATCCCTTTATATATTCTTTTCTGATTCTTTTCCCGTATAGGTTATTACAAAATATTGAGTATAGTTCTCTGTGCTATACAGTAGGTCCTTGTTATTTATCTATTTTATATATGGTAGTGTGTATGTGTTCATCTCAAACTCCTAATTTATCCCTCCCCCAGTCCCCATTTCTTCTTTGTTAACCATTAGTGTGTTTTCTATGTCTGTGGATCTTTATAGCTTATTTTTATTACAACAAAACACACTTTTATCAGTTTTGGTCTAACCGAAAAAATAAAAAGTCCTATAAATATTTAAAGCAAGAAGCTTTTACACAGGGAATTGATTACAAAGGTGAAAAGCACCCTTACACTGGAGGGGCAGAGTGAGGAGACAGTATTCTTGCCAGAGTGACCCATGTGTGTGGTGGGCCCATCTCATGGGAGCTGAACCCGTGGAGGAGTTGCAGCTGTGAGAGAGAAGCCACAGGAAGCAGGATGAGGGGGAGAGATACCCTTTTCTTCTCCCCTCCTCCTACTGTCCAGTCTTCCCCTATCATAGCCTATTGGTCACATCTACTCAGAAGCCAGGGGAAAGAGAGCCTGAGAAATGCAGTTCCCTGAAGTACAGAATAGAGCAGAGGAGGAACTGGAAGTGTCTATGAAAGCAATCAGGCTGTTGACCTCCACATTGTATCTCTTTTGCAATCTGGTGTCCATTCTCACCTGCCTGACTTAAGACATGTCGTGGGCTAGCAAACCAGACTGTGGGATAGCTACCATGCAAAAAGCTCTAACATAAGACACTGCCAGGACCATGCACAGAACAAAGAATGGAACAGAATTAGCTGGCTGCAGACCATCCCCCTCCGGTGACAGGCAGCCAGAGCTGGAAGAGCCGGAAGAGGGCAATAGCACCCCCAGAGAGACATTAACTACCAAACTGCAAACAGGCTTCTTTGCTAACTAAGACTTCTTGGGGTTCTGGACAGTCATCATCCGCCTGAGAAGGTGAGCCAGTTGTACACCCAGAAAACTGAGCAGCAGGGATGGGAGAGGTGATAAGTTGCAGCGACCACACTCGCCTAACACCTGAGCTACTCGGACCTGGGAAGGGCACAAAACGCAGGCCCAACCGAGTCTGTGCCTCTGAGGACTCCCTGAGTGCCTGAGCCTGAGCGGCTTAGACCTGGGAGGTGCATGCAGCCCAGGGCCGGCCTCAGACGGTTCCCGGCAGAGCAACCTAGAGCCTTAGCTGTGTGCACCGTGAGCGGGGGCAGGCCCAGCGGAGCTGAGACACTGCGAGCACACGCCAGTGTTATTTGTTTGGAGCATCCCTCCCTCTGCACAGTGCGAATGAACAAGTGAGCCTAAAAGAAGTGTCCACCACCAGCCCCCTTGTGTCAGGGCGGAAATCAGACACTGAAGAGACCAGTAAACAGAAGAAGCTGAAACAGAGGGAACTGCCTTGGAAGTGACAGGTGCAATAGATTAAAACCCTGTCGTTAGTACCGACTACATAGGAAGGGGCCTATAGATCTTGAGAAATATAAGCCGGACCAAGGAACTAACCGAAAATGAACTGACCCCACACTGCCCACAACACCACCAGAGAAAGTCCTAGATATAGCTTTACTATTTTTACGATCATTCTTTTTGTTTGTCCGTTTGTTTTTTTCTTCTTTGTTTTTTCTTCTTTTTTAAACATTTAAAAAATTTTAAGTCCTCTATTACTCCTTTAATTTTCATTTTTATACCCAACTATTACTTTTCAAAAAAAGACCCTATTTTTAAAGCAAACTTCATATATATATATTTTTAATAATTCTTGTGACTTTGTTTTTTTCTTCTTCTTTTCTTTAATATTGTATTTTTGAAAATCCAACCTCTACTCTAGATTTTTAATCTTTGCTTTTTGGTATTTGTTATCAATTTTGTACATTCAAAAACCCAATCTTCAGTATGCATTTTTACTTGAGAGCAAGATTACTGGCTTGACTGCTCTCTCCTCCTTTGGACTCTCCTTTTTCTCCAACAGGTCGCCTCTCTCTCCTCCCTCCCCCTTCTCTTCTCTACCCAACTCTGTGAATCTCTGTGTGTTCCAGACGGTGGAGAACACTTCAGTTCAGTACAGTTCGGTCGCTCAGTCATGTCTGACTCTTTGCGACCCCATGAATTACAGCACGCCAGGCCTCCCTGTCCATCACCATCTCCTGGAGTTCACTCAGACTCACGTCCATCGAGTCTGTGATGCCATCCAGCCATCTCATCCTCTGTCATCCCCTTCTCCTTCTGCCCCCAATCTCTCCCAGCATCAGAGTCTTTTCCAATGAGTCAACTCTTCGCATGAGGTGGCCAAAGTACTGGAGCTTCAGCTTTAGCATCATTCCTTCCAAAGAAATCCCAGGGTTGATCTCCTTCAGAATGGACTGGTTGGATCTCCTTGCAGTCCAAGGGACCCTCAAGAGTCTTCTCCGACACCACAGTTCAAATGCATCAATTCTTCAGTGCTCAGCCTTCTTCACAGTCCAACTCGCACATCCATACATGACCGCAGGAAAAACCATAGCCTTGACTAGGCAGACGTTAGTTGGCAAAGTAATGTCTCTGCTTTTGAATATGCTGTCTAGGTTGATCATAACTTTTGTTCCAAGGAGTAAGCATCTTTTAATTTCATGGCTGCAGTCACCATCTGCAGTAATTTTGGAGCCCAAAAAAATAAAGTCTGACACTGTTTCTACTGTTTTCCCATCTATTTCCCATGAAGTGATGGGACCAGATGCCATGATCTTCGTTTTCTGAATGTTGAGCTTTAAGCCAACTTTTTAACTCCCTTCTTTCACTTTCATCAAGAGGCTTTTTAGCTCCTCTTGACTTTCTGCCATAAGGGTGATGTCATCTGCATATCTGAGGTTATTGATATTTCTCCTGCCAATCTTGATTCCAGCTTGTGTTTCTTCCAGTCCAGCGTTTCTCATGATGTACTCTGTATATAGGTTAAATAAGCAGGGTGACAATATACAGCCTTGACTTACTCCTTTTCCTATTTAGGGAACTGATTACTGGCTGGATCTGTCTCTCTCCTTTTAATTCCCCTCTTTTATCCTCCTGGCCACCTCTGTCTCCTTCCTCCCTCTCCTCTTCTCTGTATAACTCCATGAATATCTCTGAGCGGTCCAGACTGTGGAGTGCACATAAGGAAGTGATTACTGGCTAGCTTGCTCTCTCCTCTTTTGATTCCACCTCAGCTCATTCGGGTCACCTCTAACTACCCCCTCCCTCTTCTCTTCTCCATGTAACTCAGTGAACCTCTCTGGGTGTCCCTCAATGTGGAGAAAGTTTTCATCTTTAACCTAGATGTTTTATCAACGGTGTGGTATAGAAGGAGAAGTCTTGAGACTACTGTAAAAATAAAACTGAAAACCAGAAGCAGGAGGCTTAAGTCCAAATCCTGAGAACATCAGAGAACTCCTGACTCCAGGGAACATTAATTGATAGGAGCTCATCAAACACCTCCATACCTACATTGAAACCAAGCACCATCCAAGGGCCAACAAGTTCCAGAGCAAGACATACCATGCAAATTCTCCAGCAACACAGGTACACAGCCCTGAGCTTCAATATACAGGCAGATCAAAGATGCTCCAAAACCATTAACATCTCATAACTCATTACTGGACACTTCATTGCACTCCAGAGAGAAGAAACCCAGCTCCACCCACCAGAACACCTACACAAGTTTCCCCAACCAAGAAACCTTGACAAGCCACTGATACAACCCCACCCACAGCAAGGAAATTCCATAATAAAGAGAACTCCACAAACTGTCAGAATACAGAAAGGCCACCCCAAACGCAGCAATATAAACAAGATGAAGAGACAGAGGAATACCCAGCAGGTAAAGGAACAGGATAAATGCCCACCACACCAAACAAAAGGGGAAGAGATAGGGAATCTACCTGATAAAGAATTCCAAATAATGATAGTGAAAATGATCCAAAATCTTGAAATCAAAATAGAATCACAGACAAATAGCCTGGAGACAAGGATTGAGAAGATGCAAGAGAGGTTTAACAAGGACCTAGAAGAAATAAAAAAGAGTCAGTATATAATGAATAATGGAATAAATGAGATCAGAAACACTCTGGAGGCAACAAATAGTAGAATAATGGAGGCAGAAGATAGAATTAGTGAAATAGAAGATAGAATGGTAGAAATAAATGAATCAGAGAGGAAAAAAGAAAAACGAATTAAAAGAAATGAGGACAATCTCAGAGATCTCCAGGACAATATGAAACACCCAAACATTCGAATAATAGGAGTCTCAGAAGAAGAAGAGAAAAAGAAAGACCATGAGAAAATACTTGAGGAGATAATGGTTGAAAACTTCCCTAAAATGGGGAAGAAAATAATCACCCAAGTCCAAGAAACCCAAAGAGTCCCAAACAGGATAAACCCAAGGCAAAACACCCCAAGACACATATTAATCAAATTAACAAAGATCAAACACAAAGAACAAATATTAAAGGCAGCAAGGGAAAAACAACAAATAACACACAAGGGGATTCCCATAAGGATAACAGCTGATCTTTCAATAGAAACTCTTCAGGCCAGGAGGGAATGGCAAGACTATACTTAAAGTGATGAAAGAAAATAACCTACAGCCCAGATTACTGTACCCAGCAAGGATCTCATTCAAATATGAAGGAGAAATCAAAAGCTTTACAGACAAGCAAAAGCTGAGAGAATTCAGCACCACCAAACCAGCTCTTCAACAAGTGCTAAAGGATATTCTCTAGACAGGAAACACAAAAAGGGTGTATAAACCCAAACCCCCCCAAAAAAGGTAAATGGCAACGGGATCATACTTACCAATAATTACCTTAAATGTAAATGGGTTGAATGCCCCAACCAAAAGACAAAGACTGGCTGAATGGATACAAAAACAAGACCCCTATATATGTTGTCTACAAGAGACCCACCTCAAAACAAGGGACACATACAGACTGAAAGTGAAGGGCTGGAAAAAGATATTCCATGCAAATAGAGACCAAAAGAAAGCAGGAGTAGCAATACTCATATCAGATAAAATAAACTTTAAAACAAAGGCTGTGAAAAGAGACAAAGAAGGACACTACATAATGATCAAAGGATCAATCCAAGTAGAAGATATAACAATTATAAATATATATGTCCCTGATGGCTCAGAGGTTAAAGCGTCTGCCTCCAATGCGGGAGACCTGGGTTCGATCCCTGGGTCGGGAAGTTCCCCTGGAGAAGGAAATGGCAACCCACTCCAGTATTCTTGCCTGGAGAATCCCATGGACGGAAAAGCCTGGTAGGCTACAGTCCATGTGGTTGCAAAGAGTCGGACACGACTGAGCGACTTCACCTCACCTCACCTCACCTCACCTCATGCACCCAACATAGGAGCACTGCAATATGTAAGACAAATGCTAACAAGTATGAAAGGGGAAATTAACAATAACACAATAATAGTGTGAGACTTTCATACCCGACTCACACCTATGGATAGATCAACTAAACAGAAAATTAACAAAAAAACACAAACTTTAAATGATACAATAGACCAGTTAGACCTAATTGATATCTATAGGACATTTCACCCCAAAACAATGAATTTCACCTTTTTCTCAAGTGCTCATGGAACTTTCTCCAGGATAGATCACATCCTGGGCCATAAATTTAGCCCTGATAAATTCAAAAAAAAAAAGAAATCATTCCAAGCATCTTTTCTGACCATAATGCAGTAAGATTAGATCTCAATTACAGGAGAAAAACTATTAAAAATTCCGACATATGGAGGCTGAACAACACGCTTCTGAATAACCAACAAAACACAGAAGAAATTGAAAAAGAAATCAAAATATGCATAGAAACAAATGAAAATGAAAACACAACAACCCAAAACCTGTGGGACACTGTAAAAGCAGTGCTAAGGGGAAAGTTCATAGCAATAAAGGCATACCTCAAGAAACAAGAAAAAGTTAAATAAATAACCTAACTCTACACATAAAGTAACTAGAAAAGGAAGAAATGGAGAGCCCCAGGGCTAGTAGAAGGAAAGAAATCTTAAAAATTAGGGCAGAAATAAATGCAAAAGAAACAAAAGAGACCATAGCAAAAATCAACAAAGCCAAAAGCTGGTTCTTTGAAAGGATAAATAAAATTGACAAACCATTAGCCAGACTCATCAAAAACAAAGGGAGAAAAATCAAATCAATAAAATTAGAAATGAAAATGGAGAGATCACAACAGACAACACAGAAATACAAAGGATCATAAGAGACTACTATCAGCAATTATATGCCAAAAAAATGGACAACTTGGAAGAAATGGACAAATTCTTAGAAAAGTACAACTTTCCAAAACCAAACCAGGAAGAAATAGAAAATCTTAACAGACCCATCACAAGCACGGAAATTGAAACTGTAATCAGAAATCTTCCAGCAAACAAAAGCCCAGGTCCAGACAGCTTCACAGCTGAATTCTATCAAAAATTTAGAGACAAGCTAACACCTATCTTACTCAAACTCTTCCAGAAAATTGCAGAGGAAGGTAAACTTCCAAACTCATTCTATGAGGCCACCATCACCCTAATACCAAAACCTGACATAGATGCCACTAAAAAAGATAACTACAGGCCAATATCACTGATGAACATAGATGCAAAATCCTTAACAAAATTCTAGCAATCAGAATCCAACAACACATTAAAAAGATCATACACCATGACCAAGTGGGCTTTATCCCAGGGATGCAAGGTTCTTCAATATCTGCAAATCAATCAATGTAGTTCACCACATTAACAAATTGAAAAATAAAAGCCATATGATTTTCTCAATAGATGTAGAGAAAGCCTTTGACAAAATTCAACATCCATTTATGATAAAAACTCTCCAGAAAGCAGGAATAGAAGGAACATACCTCAACATAATAAAAGCTATATATGACAAACCCACAGCAAACATTATCCTCAATGGTGAAAAACTGAAAGCATTTTCCCTAAAGTCAGGAACAAGACAAGGGTGTCCACTTTCACCGCTACTATTCAACATAGTTCTGGAAGTTTTGGCCACAGCAATCAGAGCAGAAAAAGAAATAAAAGGAATCCAAATTGGAAAAGAAGAAGTAAAACTCTCACTGTTTGCAGACGACATGATCCTCTACATGGAAAACCCTAAAGACTCCACCAGAAAATTACTAGAGCTCATCAATGAATATTGTAAAGTTGCAGGATATAAAATCAACACACAGAAATCCCTTGCATTCCTATACACTAATAATGAGAAAGTAGAAAAAGAAATTAAGGAAACAATTCCATTCACCATTGCAACGAAAAGAATAAAATACTTAGGAATATATCTACCCAAAGAAACTAAAGACCTATATATAGAAAACTATAAAACACTGATGAAAGAAATCAAAGAGGACACTAATAGATGGAGAAATATACCATGTTCATGGATCGGAAGAATCAATATAGTGAAAATGAGTATACTATCCAAAGCAATTTACAAATTCAATGCAATCCCTATCAAGCTACCAGCCATATTTTTCACAGAACTAGAACAAATAATTTCAAGATTTGTATGGAAATACAAAAAACCTCAAATTGCCAAAGCAATCTTGAGAAAGAAGAATGGAACTGGAGGAATCAACTTGCCTGACTTCAGGCTCTACTACAAAGCCACAGTCATCAAAACAGTATGGTACTGGCACAAAGACAGACATATAGATCAATGGAACAAAATAGAAAGCCCAGAGATAAATCCACACACATATGGACACCTTATCTTTGACAAAGGAGGCAAGAATATACAATGGAGTAAAGACAATCTCTTTAACAAGTGGTGCTGGGAAAACTGGTCAACCACTTGTAAAAGAATGAAACTAGATCACTTTCTAACACCGCACACAAAAATAAACTCAAAATGGATTAAAGATCTAAATGTAAGACCAGAAACTATAAAACTCCTAGAGGAGAACATAGGCAAAACACTCTCAGACATAAATCACAGCAGGATCCTCTATGATCCACCTCCCAGAATTCTGGAAATAAAAGCAAAAATAAACAAATGAGATCTAATTAAAATTAAAAGCTTCTGCACAACAAAGGAAAATATAAGCAAGGTGAAAAGACAGCCTTCTGAATGGGAGAAAATAATAGCAAATGAAGCAACTGACAAACAACTAATCTCAAAAATATACAAGCAACTTATGCAGCTCAATTCCAGAAAAATAAATGACCCAATCAAAAAATGGACCAAAGAACTAAATAGACATTTCTTCAAAGAAGACATACAGATGGCTAACAAACACATGAAAAGATGCTCAACATCACTCATTATTAGAAAAATGCAAATCAAAACCACAATGAGGTACCACTTCACACCAGTCAGAATGGCTGCAATCCAAAAATCTGCAAGCAATAAATGCTGGAGAGGGTGTGGAGAAAAGGGAACTCTCCTACACTGTTGGTGGGAATGCAAACTAGTACAGCCACTATGGAGAACAGTGTGGAGATTCCTTAAAAAATTGCAAATAGAACTGCCTTATGACCCAGCAATCCCACTGCTGGGCATACACACTGAGGAAACCAGAATTGAAAGAGACACATGTACCCCAATGTTCATCGCAGCACTGTTTATAATAGCCAGGACATGGAAACAACCTAGATGTCCATCAGCAGATGAATGGATAAGAAAGCTGTGGTACATATACACAATGGAGTATTACTCAGCCGTTAAAAAGAATTCATTTGAATCAGTTCTGATGAGATGGATGAAACTGGAGCCGATTATACAGAGTGAAGTAAGCCAGAAAGAAAAACACCAATACAGTATACTAACACATATATATGGAATTTAGAAAGATAGCAATGACGACCCTGTATGCAAGACAGCAAAAAAGACACAGCTGTGTATAATGGACTTTTGGACTCTGTGGGAGAGGGAGAGGGTGGGATGATTTGGGAGGATGGCATTGAAACATGTATACTATCATATAAGAAACGAATCGCCAGTCTAGGTTCAATGCAGGATACAGGATGCTTGGGGCTGGTGCACTGGGATGACCCAGAGAGATGGTATGGGGAGGGAGGTGGGAGGGGTGTTCAGGATTGGGAACTCATGTACACATGTGGCGGATTCATGTTGATGTATGGCAAAACCAATACAGTATTGTACAGTAAAATAAAGTAAAAAAAAATGCATGTATCCTTCACTCAGCACTTTACTTCCAGGAGTTTCTCCAATGGATGGATGCTTTGCACATGAATTCAATAGAATATCACAAGGATATTCATGGCAGCATTTTTAAAATTTATTAATTTTTTTAACTGAAGGATAATTGCTTTATAGAAGTTTGTTGTTTTCTTTCAAACATCAACATGAATCTGCCATAAGTGTACATATCATGGCAGCATTTTTTTGTAAAAACAAAAGGGGGGAAATTATTTACATGTCTATTGATATGGCATCCATACAACGGAATGATTTCAAACAATAAAGCGAATCTTTAAGAACAGGTATGGACTTATCAGTAAAATGTGATGTTTAATGAAAAAAAAAAAAAAGACATGTCATATAAGCCAAAATGTTCTCACCCTCTCAACAAGGGGAGACCCAAAGTCACTTCACTGTCATCACCTGCTTCAAGTGCATAGCTTCCAGTTGATAGCATCCTTCCCAAAAGTCTGGGTGTGGGTTGTCTTAGTCTGGTGGTCTGCTGACTTAACTGTAAAGTTAAAATCCTTGACACTTTGTGTAAAAAATAAGAGAATAGAAAAAGAAAAAAAAAGAATAGAATGATAGAAATGTAACAAAATATTCATAGCTGCTAAAGCCATCATTGGGTTTCCCTGATAGCTCAGTTGGTAAAGAATCCACCTGCAATGCAGGAGATCCCCATTTGATACCTGGGTCAGGAAGATACTCTGGAGAAGGGATAGGCTACCCACTCCAGTATTCTTGGGCTTCCCTTGTGGCTCAGCTGATAAAGAATCCGCCTGCAAGGTGGGAGACCTGGGTTTGATCCCTGGGTTGGGAAGACCCCCTGGAGAGGGGAAAGGCTACACACTCCAGTATTCTGGCCTGGAGAATTTGGACTATATAGTCCAAGGGGTTGCAACTGAGCAACTTTCACTTCACTTCACAAAGCCATCATCTCTGTCACTGGGCATGAGAGCACAGTTCATGTTTATATCTTCCTTTTTCTTCCACCCATTCCCTTTTACCTTGCTATTAGTCAGCACTCCACTTGGTTGGGGTTCTTGACCTGCTGGGGTGACTAAAAGCACAATTCCTGGAGGTTCTGAGTCTTTAGTGACTGTACCTTTAGTGGATTGCTCTCTACTTCTATTTGGAAGTAATAAGCAGCATCTAAGATTATCCCTGGGCTCCTGTGATGGCCTCTTTGCCTCCACTGTGTGGAAGCAACCCAATATCTCCAGGATAATTGAAATCAACCCCATTTTCTGTTGATCCAGGAACATGGGGAAATCCTACTAGCTAGCTGGAAGTCTCCTCGTCTCTTCCCTGTGGAAGCAGTCACTCCTTGGAACACCTTCAAGACTGCAGAGACAGTAAGCAAATCTCTGAGGATAGGTATAATAGCAAATGGAGCCAGTCCTCATCTCTTGGTTCCCAGATCTGTATGTTCTGATTATAGAAGAAAGAGCAGTGACCATTTATTTCAGTTTAAAGCATATATTGCATCCTTTGGGACAGTATCCCACCTCACAGGGTATGGTCTCCTATCTGACTCTGTGACCGAGTCTGTAACGACCCATTCTATCAGACCAGCTTTTCCAAGGCATTTGAGAGATGTGTCAAGGCCAGTGAATTCTGTGTGTGTGAAGCCACTGCTACACCCCCTTCACTATAAAATGTATTCCTTGTTCAGAATGTCATGTGAGATACTCTCATGATAAATGAGGCATTCCCTAAATCCATGGATTGTGGTACTGACAGGAACATGCAAAGCTCATTATACTAGGGAAGTTTTAGTATCTTGATGTAATTGAATGAAAGCAGTTGAATCCAAGGCTCAGTCAACCAATCAAGGACACTGTTGGAGCTATTTCTGGCTGCAGGAGCTAGAACATTATCTGGAATCTTGAGTAAGGGTATCCTTATTGACAAATTTGGCCTCATCTAATTTTATTTTCTATTCTTAGGCTGTTAGCCTTAGAATCTGACTGCACAGTTGTTCTTCAGGTTTCTGCTCTTAAGAATTACCAAGAGTGTATAATTCCTCTGGTGTATAGGATGTCTTTCCCAGAGCACACCTTGCAATTCATCCCTTACAGTGGGATCGGATTCTACTTTAGGGTGCAGAGGCAGTAAGAACTAGTAGGAATGGGTCTTGAGAATAGTATCCCATTGCAAAAGTTGCTTAAGGTAAGATCGTTATTTTACATTGCAGTGACTTTAAGCAAGGGAAGGATAGTTTCTAGAGATAAGGAAAGATGGACTGCTTGCAAGGTTCTAAGCATCATCAAACTATTTAATATTCAAATGTCCTCCTCTTGAGGGTCAGGATCCTACTCTTACAACTAGTTCTGACATTAATATATGAGACATAGCTAGGTTTTGCACTCAGGTAACAGTGTTTTTTTGTGACATGTACTATGTGGTCTGGGACCAAATTTTCAGACAAATCTACCCAGTGAAGAAAGGCAATGCCAAAGAATGCTCAAACTACCACACAATTGCACTCATCTCACACGCTAGTAAAGTAATGGTCAAAATTCTCCAAGCCAGGCTTCAGCAGTACATGAACTGTGAACTTCCAAATGTTCAAGCTGGTTTTAGAAAAGGCAAAGAAACCAGAGATCAAATAGCCAAAATCTGCTGGATCATCAAAAAAGCAAGAGAGTTCCAGAAAAACATCTATTTCTGCTTTATTGACTATGTTAAAGCCTTTGACTGTGTGGATCACAATAAACTGTGGAAAATTCTGAAAGAGATGGGAATACCAGACCACCTGACCTGCCTCTTGAGAAACCTGTATGCAGGTCAGGAAGCAACAGGTAGAACTGGACATGGAGTAACAAACTGGTTCCAAATCAGGAAAGGAGTATGTCAAGGCTGTATATTGTCACCCTGCTTATTTAACTTGTATGCAGAGTACATCAAGAGAAATGCTGGGCTGGAAGAAGCACAAGCTGGAATCAAGATTGGCAGGAGAAATATCAATAACCTCAGATATGCAAAAGATACTACCCTTATGGCAGAAAGTGAAGAAGAACTAAAGAGCCTCTTGATGAAAGTGAAAGAGGAGAGTGAAAAAGTTGGCTTCAAACTCAATATTCAGAAAACTAAGATGATGGGATCTGGTCCCATCACTTTCATGGCAAATAGATGGAGAAACAGTGGAAACTGTGGCTGACTTTATATTTTTGGGCTCGAAAATCACTGCAGATGGTGGCTGTAGCCATGAAATTAAAAGATGCTTACTCCTTGAAAGAAAAATTATGACCAACCTCAGTTCAGTTCAGTTCAGTTGCGCAGTCGTGTCCGACACAGCACGCCAGGCCTCCCTGTCCATCACCATCTCTCTGAATTCACTCAAAATCACATCCATCGAGTTGGTTATGCCATCCAGCCATCTCATCCACTGTCGCCCTCTTCTCCTCCTGCCCCCAATCTCTCCCAGCATCAGAGTCTTTTCCAGTGAGTCAGCTCTTTGCATGAGGTGGCCAAAGTACTGGAGTTTCAGCTTTAGTACCATTCCTTTCAAAGAAATCCCAGGGCTGATCTCCTTCAGAATGGACTGGTTGGATCTCCTTGCAGTCCAAGGGACTCTCAAGCATCTTCTCAACACCACAGTTCAAAAACATCAATTCTTTGGTGCTCAGCTCTTCACAGTCCAACTCTCACATCCATACATGACCACAGGAAAAACCATAGCCTTGACTAGATGGACCTTTGTTGGCAAAGTAATGTCTCTGCTTCTGAATATGCTATCTAGGTTGGTCATAACTTTCCTTCCAAGGAGTAAGCGTCTTTTAATTTCATGGTTGCAGTCACCATCTGCAGTGATTTTGGAGCCCCCCCAAAATAAAGTCTGACACTGTTTCCACTGTTTCCCGATCTATTACCCATGAAGTCATGGGACCAGATGCCATGATCTTCGTTTTCTGAATGTTGAGCTTTAAGCCAACTTTTTCACTCTCTTTCACTTTCATCAAGAGGCTTTTTAGTTCCTCTTCACTTTCTGCCATAAGGATGGTGTCATCTGCATATCTGAGGGTATTGATATTTCTCCCAGCAATCTTGATTCCAGCTTGTGTTTCTTCCAGCCCAGCGTTTCTCATGTACTCTGCATAGGGTGTGATGTACATAAGGTGACAATATACAGCCTTGACGTACTCCTTTTCCTGTTTGGAACCAGTTTGTTGTTCCATGACCAGTTCTAACTGTTGCTTCCTGACCTGCATACAGGTTTCTCAAGAAGCAGGTCAGGTGGTCTGGTATTCCCATCTCTTTCAGAATTTTCCACAGTTTATTGTGATCCACACAGTCAAAGGCTTTAACATAGTCAATAAAGCAGAAATAGATGTTTTTCTGGAACTCTCTTGCTTTTTCCATGATCCAGCAGATGTTGGCAATTTGATCTCTGGTTCCTCTGCCTTTTCTAAAACCAGCTTGAACATCTGGAAGCTCACAGTTCATATATTGCTGAAGCCTGGTTTGGAGAATTTTGACCATTACTTTACTAGCGTGTGAGATGAGTGCAATTGTGTGGTAGTTTGAGCATTCTTTGGCATTGCGTTTCTTTGGGATTGGAATGAAAACTGACTTTTCCAGTCCTGTGGCCACTGCTGAGTTTTCCAAATTTGCTGGCATATTGAGTGAAGCACTTTCACAGCATCATCTTTCAGGATTTGAAACAGCTCAACTGTAACTCAGTCACCTCCACTAGCTTTGTTCGTAGTGATGCTTTCTAAGGCCCACTTGACTTCACATTCCAGGATGTCTGCCTCTAGACGAGTGATCATACCATCGTGATTATCTTGATCGTGAAGATCTTTTTTGTACAGTTCTTCTGTGTATTCTTGCCACCTCTTCTTAATATCTTCTGCTTCTGTTAGGTCCATACCATTTCTGTCCTTTATCGAGCCCATCTTTGCTTGAAATATTCCCATGGTATCTCTAATTTTCTTGAAGAAATCTCTAGTCTTTCCCATTCTGTTGTTTTCCTCTATTTCTTTGCATTGATCACTGAGGAAAGCTTTCTTATCTCTTCTTGCTATTCTTTGGAGCTCTGCATTCAGATGCTTATATCTTTCCTTTTTTCCTTTGCTTTTCTCCTCTCTTCTTTTCACAGCTATTTGTAAGGCCTCCCTAGACAGCCATTTTGCTTTTTTGCATTTCTCTTCTATGGGGATGGTCTTGATCCTTGTTTCCTGTACAATGTCATGAACCTCATTCCATAGTTCATCAGGCACACTATCTATCAGATCTAGTCCCTTAAATCTATTTTTCACTTCCACTGTATAATCATAAGGGATTTGATTTAGGTCATACCTGAATGGTCTAGTGGTTTTCCCTACTTTCTTCAAATTAAGTCTGATTTTGGCAATAAGGACCAACCTAGACAGCACACTAAAAAGCAGAGATATTACTTTGCCAACAATGTTCTATCTAGTCACAGCTATGGTTTTTCCAATAGTCATGTATGGATGTGAGAGTTGGACTTAAAGAAAGCTGAGCGCCAAAAAATTGATGCTTTTGAACTGTGGTGTTGGAGAAGACTCTTGAGAGTCCCTTGGACTGCAAAGAGATCCAACCAATCCATCTTAAAGGAAATCAGTCATGAATATTCATGGAAGGACTGATGCTGAAGCTGAGACTCCAATACTTTGGCCACCTGATGTGAAGAGCTGACTCACTTGAAAAGCCCCTGATGCTGGAAAAGATTGAGGGCTGGAGGAGAAGGGGATGACAGAGGATAAGATGGTTGGATGGCATCACTGACTGAATGGATATGAGTTTGAATAAATTCTGGGAATTGGTGATGGACAGGGAGGCCTGGCGTGCTGCAGTCCATGGGGCCGCAAAGAGTCAGAGACGACTGAGCAACTGAGCTGAACTGAACTCAGTGACTACTAGAAATAAGAGACATTGCTAAAGACTCAAGGCATCTCAGTGGTTCTGTGCCTGACTTTATAGTTTCCTTTCTGAAAGCTCTCAGCACCTTTAGAAATAGCTGGCCACCTTGCGGCTTATACCGGTTGAGTGCAGGAGTCATTTGATTTCCCAAAGCCTTGTCTTAACTGGTACATGATCCCAGGCAATCTTCAGCTGATAATTTAAGTGAAGATGTTGCCACTGCATGACAGATATGACTTCCATTTGCAAGGAGATTATCATTATATTAATGCTATAACAGGTGAATAATCCAAACCAGAATTCTACTTTGAAAACCTGTTTTTTGGTTTTTTAAAAAACCAATGCAAGAGCTATATCATCCAGGAGAATGAGAAACTTCTCTAGAACTTAAAATAGACCAAATCTATAGTATGGTGAATATGCTTTTTGCTATTGAACTGCACACTCAAAATGGTTAAGATGATGTTATGAGTCAATCTAGTACAGCGAATTGGTTTCAGGAAATGGAAGAACGGAGAAGCCAATAGAAGATCTTGAGATCATCCAGGGATGAGCAACAGCAACATCCTTCTGCTAGAGGAGCAAGGGGAGAAGATAGCTGGACAGGCCTCCAGAGTCAGGGCCACACTCCAGAGCCGAACCTGGGGGGGCCTGGTCCTCCTATGAAGGGGATGCCATAGGAAGCCGAGGAAGGCTTCCTTCTGCTTCCTCCCCTCCAGCCTTCCACCAGGACCTTCACTGGCAGAGCTGACCACAGATACAGGAACAGAGCAGAGGAAGAACAAACAGGCAGCTGACCTGCACACAGGCCTCTTTGCAGATATGTATAAAGGGAAAAAAAAATCTGGAAATGTAGAGTCCAATAACAAAGCAGACTGCATCTCTCAGGAGGGTGCAGCCACTTCCAGACAGCCTCTCCCCTGGAGCACCTCCTGCCTTCGAGGAGAGGACCCGCTGTGTGCCAGGCGCAGAGAGATGTAGCCAGCCCACAGCAACCTGTGAGAGGGTCTGGTCCCTCCAGGCAAGTGGTCACGACACTGTCTTTCAGTCAGGAGGAGCAAGGGCCATGCTGGCAAAGCCTGAAGCAGAAGGGGAAGGTGGCTGTGCTGAATGGTGAGTGGGGTTTTTTTAGGAGCACAGGCTGGAAGGGGTGGGCAGTGAGTCGGCTGAATACAGACCTGCCCCTGTTAGTGTGTCAAATCCTCAGGAGGAGCCAGACACCGGGGAGGTGGGGCAGGAGTCTAGAAGCCTCAGAATATTTTGGCTCCCCGTATATTTGACTCTCTCAGTTCCAACACGTTCACCTCAATCTGGCAGTCCACAGTGCTTTTTCCAGTAACACAAATCAAATATTCTATTGGGTCGGTGCAGAGCAGTCAGGAAGGGGCCCTGCTCGGGGAACTGGGGGCATCACTGTTGTCAAACTGGTGCTTTGCTGTCAAGTAGGCACAGGTCTGGCCACAAAGGCTCAGTTATTTAGTGACCCAGACTCGACCGTGAGGACAGTGGCAACTGTGCCCTTGTAATCGCCAGCCTTCGTTCTGCCTGGATCAGCACTCTGCCTTCACTGAATTACGTAAATATTCATGTTTTTATATAACGATGAGGCAATTGCTTAAACAGAATACATAGTTTTTTGGTGGCTGTTTGTCTGCTGCCTGTAAGGGGTCAAGGGCAAGGCAACCTTCAAGTACCTTGCAATGCTGGGAGGGCCCACGACAGGGCAGGGTCTGAAGAGCAGGAAGGAGTCCCCTCACTCTGACAGGCCTGTGGGATCACTCCAGGGGCTTCGTTATTAGTATTCTGGCCCAGTGCTCCCCTGTTGCTTGCCAGGAGCTGAGGTGAATGCAGACGCTTGCACGGGCAGGAGGTGTGCCTTCCCTTGCCAGCCCGAGGTTTGGAGGAGTGGCTGGTCCTCGGGCCCTGGGAAGAACAGAAGAGGCATGGTTGAGCCTCCCCTAAGCCCGCGGTGCAAGGCCACTGAGGCTGGCCACTGAGTCTTGCCCATCTGCCACCCCACCTTGGTTTTAATGGAAACTGTCCATGTGCTGCTGCTCATTCCTGATCATCTGCTCCGGCCTGGCCGGCCGATGTGTTTATTTTGCGGCTGCCAGACTGGTGGAGATGGCTCTTTCATAAAGAATCACACCCCTTTCAAGTTGAATTTCCTTTCTGCCCATCATTTGTTTTTGCAAACATTTCAGGATTAATTGAACACTCTTCCCCCTTCCAACCAAAACACATGGTCGCGTTCCCTGTGCAATATGGCAATCTTGGCACTTGATCATCTCCGCACGCTTTGATTTCTGAGTCCCCAGGGCTGACAAAAGGCGGGTCTCAAGTAACCTCAGGCCACTGACTTGGAGAAAATTGAGTTTCATTTCAGATTAGCCTCTTCAGTTTCTGTCTCTGAAAAGCTCATTTTCTATAAATTTAGGTTTGCGTATCTGCAGGCGCACCTTGAATATGCAACTGCATATCTTTTGCTCATCTTTTTAATTATAACTATGGGTTTGGAAGCTTCACACAATATGTCATGTTTTGAGTAAGGGAAGAAGGAGGAAAGAGTTCTGGGCAGACTTTAAAAAGTGTCAGGTAAAACTTGTTCTTCTCTAACATGATTTCACTATTAAGACCCCATTGGAAAAAAACAAAGCTAGGAGTTGAAATGATTGTCTTTTTTTATTTCTGCTATGCACACCTCATTTTAAAAGACAAAACAAAGAGAAACTCTATAAATTCCATTATCATCCTCTTCCTCTGTCTAGGGTTGCTTAATCCTGGCTGCTCAGAAGAATCACCGGGGGTTTAATTTTACCCATATGTGAGGTCAGAATACCCGCCTTCCAGAGATGTCCATGTCCTGATCCCTAGGACCCGTTACCTTCCCTGTGATTAAGTTAAGATCTCAAGGTATGGAGTTGCCCTGAATTATCCAGGTAATCATGGGGGTCTTTAAACGTGGGAAAAGGCCTCAGAAGAAGAGGGTAAGAAGATGTTACTATGGAAGAAACAGAGAGAAGCAACATTGCTGGCTTTGAAGATGGATGAAGGGGGCCTTTAGAAGCTGCCAAAGGTAAGAAAACAGATTTTCCCTGGAGTCTCTAGAAGAAATGGAGCTCTGTTGATACCTTTGGTTTGGTCCAGTGAGACCCTGGAGGACTTCTGACCTACAGAACTGTGAGATATTTGTATTGCTTTAAGCCACTAAGTTTGTGGCCATTTGTTCCAGCAGCAGTAGGAGACAAACACACCATGTAAATTTGCCTTTGGAGAGAGGGCTCTGCGGGTGATTCTGGTACAGCAGGTTTGAGTGCCCATGGGCTGTGCCGTGTCCATTTCCTCACACCTACTTGCCCCCTTGGTCCACTGCAGTCTGGCCCCTATTCCAGTAATATCTGGACTCTTCTTACGCACCAGCCACCTCTTGACAAATTGAGCGGACGCTATGCCCTACTTATGTTACTCCATGTTTGACACCACTGGGCCATTTCCTCATGCAGAAGCAGCTCCTTTCTTTGGCTTCCCAGATACCACTCATCTGTTTTCCCTCTTACCTCCTGATTATCTTCGTGATTCTCTTGGCTACTGGTTTTCTCCAGCCCATTCTTGAGTGTCAGTGCTGGGAGGGTTTGATTCTAGGGCCTGGTCTCTTCTTGCCCTGGGTGGTATTCTTGGGATGTTTCATCTGTCGCTTTGGCTTCTGTATAGTGATGGATACCTAACCTCAGTTATCTTCCCTAACTTTCAAAACCATGTATTCAACAATCTACTGTAAACTCAACATGTCCAGTCACGTTAATTTCATTCTCCCGCCTTATTTCCCTTCCTCTGTACGTGGCTTTCTCGTCCACGCCGTAACTGAAGTCAGAAACCTGGAGTCATCCTGTCTCCTCCTCCTCCCTCGCCTCCTCCTCTCCTAGGTGTAACAAATCATGTCTCTTTATCTGTTCAGTATCATCCTGGTTCACGCTACTTTGATCTCTCCCTGAATTATTGTGATGGTTAAAGCCACTTCTCAAAAATAAAAAAGTCATAACTCTACATAAAACATTTTATCATCTCCCTCATCCTCAGGAATAAACCTCAAGCTTTTCACTTGTCTTCTGGATGCAATGTCACTCTGTCCCTGTTTTCCTAACATCATCTTCTCCTGTTCCTGGCCTCTTTATCCCCTGCCTACCCCTACCCAACCCTGGGCCCCATCCATTAGGAATTACTTTAGTCATCTAAACTCGCCACACCTCCTCTTGTCCCAGGCTTTGCTCATGCTCTTCCTGAACATACGTTTTTCTCACCTGAGATTAGCTAAGTCTTCCCCAGGCCTCAGTCTCTGTTTAGCTGTTGTCACAGACTTGGGTCATTTCTTGGGCTGTGTTCACCCTTCCTTTAGCATCTTGATTGCCTTCTGGAGAAGAAACCCTTTTTTGTGTATCCTTGGCTAGATGGTAAACTTGAGTGTCTGTCTGTTATCACTGAACCTAAAGCGAGTTAGTTCCTTTCTCTCCTGGCCTTGGTACAATTGGGTAGATGAACTGTGATCTGAACTGATCAATCAGCTGCCTTTTTCTAAAACTTGAATATTGAATAAACAGTGCCAGGAGGAAAGAAATGGGGATTCCTCCTTGCCTGGGGCAGGGTTCTGACTGGACTGTTCTGGCTCAGAGACCCTGCCTGGGTTCCTATTTTCCAGCCTTTCAAATCCACCCTGATTTCTGTCTTTCTATAAGCCTACTTCTCCATCTATTCTGTTGATTCTACTTGCACCAGTATCCTTTCACAACTTTCTTCATTTCTTCCTGACTGTGTCCGGTCTTAGCTGTGGCATGCAGGATCTTTCATTGAGGCACTTGGGTTCGTTAGTTGTGGTGCGCTGGCTCAGCTGCCCCACTGCATGTGGGATCTTCTTTCTCCAGCCTGGGATAGAACCTGCGTCCCCTGCACTGGAAGGTGCACTCCCAAGCGCAGGACCACAAGGGAAATCCCTACATTTCTTTATTTTTGAGTTAGAAAGAGTTGGTTTCTACCCTTTTTTCATATACAAACTATTCCATGGCTCCCTAGCCCTCCTATGTGTTATCATTGAACCTAAAAGAAGTTTGGTTAGATGCTTTAATTACATTAATTTAATTAACTTAATGTGATCTAAGAATTCACTTAGTTAAAGCAAGCTTTTTTAAAATTTTTAATTAATTTTATTATATTTTGGAGTATAGTTGATTTACCATATTGTGTCAATTTCAGGTGTATAGCAAAGTGATTCATTTATACATATACCTATATTCATTCTTTTTCATGTTCTTTCTTCCAAACTCACTTTTCCTTTGCTATTCTCAAGCATGAATCTCAGCCCATCTGAGGCTTCTAGATTTATATTTCAAGGTTTCCCTTAGCTGCTTTTTATTGATTTGTAGATATCTGAAACCATGAATGCTATACTCAATATTCTTTTATATTGTTTCTTTTTTTATAGGAGTACAGTTGCTTTACACTGCTGTGTCAGTTTCTGTAGGACAGCAAAGTGAATCAGCCACGCATGTACATATGTGGGTATACTCTTATTATGGTAATTACTACTGTACAGTGTATTAAAATATCACTTCTCTGTTTCTCCTTTTAGACCATAAACTTCTTGAGAGCAAGGACAATGCTTTGTTCATTATTATACATCCAGAGTGAAGCACAGTGGCTGGTACATAGTAAACATTCAGTAAGCAGTTGAGAAATGTATGAATGCATTTTCATTCTCTGATAAGGTCAGAATAAATGTGGAAAAGAATCACGGATGCTAATGTTTTCAAAACTATTGCCAGTTTATATAAATTATCACCAGAAAGTTTCATTAATGCTTTCTCTGCCCAGTGGCAGAAACATGCATATAATTGTGCAAAGCCCAGAACAAACTAAAAATACCAAAACAAGAACTTCTACTTTCAAGGAGATAGAATGGACATACTTTTCTCTTTTCTCTCACATGAGTACAACAAAAATCCCTGGACAAACATCACTTAGCAAAACCACAATGAGGTGTTATCTCACACTTATTAGAATGGCTATTATCAAAAAGACAAGAAATAACAAATACAGCAAGGAGGTGGAGAAAAGGAAACCCTTTTCTACTGTTGGTGCGAATGTAAATTGGTACAGTTACTACAGAAAATAGTGTAGAGATTCCTCAAAAAATTAAAAATAAAACTACCTTACAATCCAGCAATTCTACGTCTGGGTATATAGCCAAAGGAAATGAAATCACTATCTTAAGCAGATATCTGTACTTTTGTGTTCCTTGCAGCATTATCAACAATGGTCAAGATACGGAAACAAACTTAGTGTCTATCAAAGGATGAATGGATAAAGAAAATGTAGTATTTATGTACACAGTGGAACAGTATTCATACATTAAAAAAAGAAATCTGACCATTTGTGACAAAATGGATGGAGCTTGAAAGTGTTATGCCAAGTTAAATAAATCAGAGGAAGACAAATACTCTATGATTTCACTTAATTATAGAATCTAAAAAATTTCATAGAAAGAGATCAGATTTGTGCGATGGGGCTGGAGGAATTAGAAGGTGATCAAAAGGTATAAACTTCCAGTAATAACATAAATAAGTTCTGGGATGTGATGTACATGATAGCAATAGTGTTAGTCACTCAGTTGTGTCTGACTCTTTGCGACCCCACGGATTATAGCCTGCCAGGATCCTCTGTCCATGGGATTCTCCAGGCAAGAATACTGGAGTGGGTTGCCACTCCCTTCTCCAGAGGATCTTCCTGACCCAGGGATTGAACCCAGGTCTCCTGCACTACAGGCAGATTCTTTATCATCGGAGCTACAGGGAAATCCTGATGATGTACATGATAACTATAGTTAATCAAACTGTATTATATAGTTAAAAGTTGCTAAGAGAGTCGATCTTAAAAGTGCTCATTTCAAGAAAAAATTGTAACTGTGAGGTGATGGATGTTAACTACACTTATTGAGTAATCATTTCACAGTATATACATGTATATCAAATAATCACATTTATATACTTTAAAATTATAAAATATTATGTAATTTAAAATTTTTATTTATAATTAATAAAATTTATTTATAAATTAATAAAATAATGTATTTTATTAAAATAAAATTTATTTAAATTTCAATAAAATTAGAAAACAAATAATAAAAATACCCATAAAATATAACAGTATACATGAAAAATAATGTGTAATTAGTCATCAAGGAGGGCTTCCCTGGTGGCTCAGATGGTAAAGAATCCACCTGCAATGCGGGAGACCGGGGATCCTTGGGTTGGGAATATCCCCTGGAGGAGGGTGTGGCAACCCACTCCAGTATTCTTGCCTGGAGAATCTCCATGGACAGAGCAGCCTTGGGCTACAGTCCATGGGGTCACAAAGAGTCAGACACAACTGAGTGACTAAGATCAGTCATCACGGAAATGCAAACCCAAAATGCAACACCACCACTACACACCCACCAGAATAACCAGAATGAAAAAGTGTTGATAAGGATGTGGAGGAACTGGGACTCTCATATGTTACTGATGGGAGTGTAAATTGGTGTGTGTGTGTGTGTGTGTCTGTTAGTTGCTCAGTTATGTCTGACTCTTTGTGACCCTATGGACTGTAGCCTTCCAGGCTCCTCTGTCCATGGAATTCTCCAGGCAAGAATACTGGAGTGGGTAGCCATTCCCTTCTTCAAGGGTAAATTGGTATACTCACCACTGAAAACAGGCAGTTTCTACTAAAGCTAAACATATATATAATGCTGTGACTCTAAATGGATGGAGAAACATACAATGTTTGTGGATTGGAAGAAACAACACTATAAAGATGTCAGTTCTCCTTAAAATGATTGACAGGTTTTACACAATTCCCATTAAAATCCCAGAAATTTGTTTTACAGATATAGATAAGATTATTCTAAAATTTATGTGGAACAGAAAAGGGACTGGACTAGCTAAAACAATTCTGGGAAAGAATAAAGTGGGAGGACTCTGTCTTCATGGTTTTACTATTTATATAACTATAGTAATTAAGATTGTGTGGCTTTGGGGGAGGACAGACCCATAAATCAGTGGAACATAATAGAGAACAATATAACCTTTCTAACAAATGGCACTGGAACTTGGACATTCACAGGCAAAAAAAAAAAAGGGAGAAATAGAGGGAAGAAGGGAGGAAGGAAGACCCAAATCTCATAGCTTAATATAAAGCTTAACTCAAAACAGTTCATGCATGTAAGTGTAAACTATAAACATTAAAAAAAAAAAAAACATGATGTCCAAATAGCCAATAGGTAAATTAAAAATATTTTTGTATTGAAATAAAAATATTGAAATAATCCAAGAGAACAAATAAGAAAATGATAGCTCTAAATCCAGCCATGTCAATAATTAGATAAAGTGTAAGTCTGCTTTAAATATAAAGATATGGATAAAAGTATGAAGAAAGATATGTCATGCAAACAAAAATCTAAAGAGAGCTGGAGTGACTATATTAATATCAGACAAAGCAGACTTGAGAACAAGGACTATTACCAGCAGTAAAGAGGCAGTATACAATGACAAAAATATCAATTCACCAAGAAGATATAATAATTCTAATTGTGTATTCAGGATTTGTTGCAGTTTGACAAAATAACGAGTTGGTTAGTTTTTTGGGGGAATGGGGTGGGGAACAGCCTTGGGAGAGCCTAAAAAATGAGTTTAGTATATATCAGAAATATAAAGTCACATTTATTGTTTCCTGCAGTAGTTTCTAAAACGAATTCTTAGTTGTTTCTCAGTCAATGAAACATCCCTTGGAAGTGTGTATTCCTCTGCCATCATAAAGGGTAGGAATCCTGAGCAAATATGGCAAATGCCTTCTGACAGGCTGACTTCTGATTTCTGACCCTAAAAGGTATGAGTGTTTGAAGCTGTAACTCAAGCCTGGAGTGAGCAATCATAAATGACCCTACACTTACTGCCCTCAATCCCAGTTTACAGCATGCTGCTTTTCAATTTAATGAAAAGCACACATCTAGAAACCAAAGCAATGGCTTTAGAAATTCTCTGAGCTCCGGGTCTCCATAACCTGCTTCTTACTGGCTGCAGGAAGCCCCGGTGGGCGGATCTTCGTCTGACCTTCCACTAGGAGTGTTTCTAGTTCTTTTCTTTACTGCGTGGAGAGTCATTACCTGATTCTCATTCTTTCTGTATTTCCTCACAAGTTAAGTGAGAAGTTACAGGCCAGTCTAACTACTGGATTTTGACCCATCTGCCAACTGTTTCTTTTCATCACAGAATAGAATATATGAAGGGAAATAAGTAACCAAAAAGACGTGGATAGATTGCTGCAATAAAATAAAAACAGGGGATGAAATTATCAGGAATAAATATCAAACCTAATATTTATATTTAAAAGATCAGTTTCACTGTAATTGGCATATAGGAGGTCATTGTAAGGAACCCTGAGGAAACTGGTAGCAAGGTCACTATCTGAGAGTGAAGCTGGTAAAAATGGATTTAAAATGAATGACAAAGAGTACCCACGTACATGCATAAGCCTACAGACCAATTTCACTCATGCTAATCGATGCAGAAATCCTAAAGAAAATATATGCAAACAGATAGCATATTAAAAGGTTAATATTACATGACCAAAGGAATTTATTCCATAAATGCAAGGATGTTTCAGTATTTGTATATTTATTAATGTGGTTCCCATTAATGGATGTGAATAGAAAAATCATGTGATCATTTCTATGAATGTTGTAAAGGTTTCTGAGAAAATTCAATGCCTATTCTTTATATTTTGAGAAGTTTTAACTGAATGGAAATCAGATATTATTCTTTTGTGCCAAGCCCAGCATTATATAAAATAAGGAAAGAGTAGGAGCATTCCTATTTAAATCGGAACAAGGAATGGACACACTATTACTATTAATTGTCATGGTCTGGTGGTGTTCTTTACCACAATTAGAGAAGAGAAAGAAAAGAATGGTTTAAAAGCTGAAGTAGAGGACATAAAATTCTAATTATTATCATATAATATAACTTTTTGCCTCAAAAATGCAAAGGAGAGTAAATTGAAGTACTGTTACAGTCAGGGAATTCATTAAATTCATATATGGAAATCAATACCTTTCATATATGCAAGCTATAATCAATCAGAGCAAGATACCCCCAGAATAAATACAAAATGTATGGAATAGTTATAAGTAAACCTAACAAGAAATGTTCAAAGTCTATAGAAAGAACATTTTAAATACTAGCAAGGATCACAAAGGGAAATGAACAAATGTATACTGAATTCATAGACAGGTAATTTTATTTTCATCAAGATATTATAATACTTCTCTCTAAGATATACTAAAATTATAATATACTTTCAATAAGCTGCAGACTGACTTTTTTGGAAGTATGAAAGCTAATTCTAAAATTTATATGGAAAAATAAATAACCCAGGAAAGCTAGGAAATTTCTGAGAGAATAAAATGAGAAGAGATTGTCTTTACTAGATAAAAAAACATTATATTCAAAACAGTGTTAACACTAAAACTTAAATAGACTAATCAGAAAAAAATTGTCTGGACCCTCACACATGGGGAAATTTATTGTATGGTAAACATGGCTTTTCAAATCAGTGGGTGGGCTAATTTTTTTGTTAGCACTCAGCTCTAATCTTAACCTTCTGGGCTCTCATGTGTTACAAAGGTGCTGGCTGAAAGCCAGTATGTATTGTTTCTAGATTCCCTCATCAGCTTGCTTTGGTTAGGTTCTGTGAAGGGGAAGGGTTTGCTAGGGTCGGGCTTCCCTGGTAGCTCAAATGGTAAAGAATCGGCCTGCAATGCAGGAGACCTGGGTTCAGTCCCTGGGTTGAGAAGATCCCTTGGAGAAGGGAATAGTTACCCACTCCAGTATTCTTTCCTGGAGAATCCCATGAACAGAGGAGCCTGGTGGGCTACTGTCCATGGGGTCACAAAGAGTTGGACCCAACTGAACGAGCGACTAACTCTTTTGAATGGAAGGCATTGGTTGGGGTGGAGGAGTAAGAAGTAAGGAAGAGCCATTTTTATGCCTCCAGTGCCTCTTCTTGCAGTAGTAGTAACGGCTGGTAATTTGGGCTCCACTAAGGCACTGGAGAAGGCAATGGCACCCCACTCCAGTACTCTTGCCTGGAAAAGCCCATGGGCAGAGGAGCCTGGTAGGCTGCAGTCCATGGGGTCACAAAGAGTCGGACATGACTGAGCAACTTCACTTTCACTTTTCACTTTCACGCATTGGAGAAGGAAATGGCAACCCACTCCAGTGTTCTTGCCTGGAGAATCCCAGGGACGGGGGAGCCTGGTGGGCTACTGTCTATGGGGTCACACAGAGTCAGACATGACTGAAATGACTTAGCAGCAGCAGCAGCAAGGCACTGGCAGATGACACCATCCTTATGGCAGAAAGTGAAGAGGAACTAAAAAGCCTCTTGATGAAAGTGAAAAAGGAGAGGGAAAAAGTTGGCTTAAAGTTCAACATTCAGAAAACTAAGATCACGGCATCTGGTCCCATCACTTCATGGGAAATAGATGGGGAAACAGTGGAAACAGTGTCAGACTTTATTTTGGGGGGCTCCAAACTCACTGCAGATGGTGATTGCAGCCATGAAATTAAAAGACGCTTACTCCTTGGGAGGAAAGTCATGACCAACCTATATAGCATATTCAAAAGCAGAGATATTACTTTGCCAACAAAGGTCTGTCTAGTCAAGGCTATGATTTTTCCAGTAGTCATGTATGGATATGAGAGTTGGACTGTGAAGAAAGCTGAGCGCCGAAGAATTGATGCTTTTGAACTGTGGTGTTGGAGAAGACTCTTGAGAGTCCCTTGGACTGCAAGGAGATCCAACCAGTCCATCTAAAGGAGATCAGTCCTGGGTGTTCTTTGTTTGTTTGTTTGTTTGTTTTCTAGGTTGTGACTATTTTTCTTTCTTTTTTTTTGTTAATATAAATTTATTTATTTTAATTGGAGGCTACTGGGTGTTTTTTGGAAGGAATGATGCTAAAGCTGAAACTCCAGTAGTTTGGCCACCTCATGGGAAGAGTTGACTCATTGGAAAAGACTCTGATGCTGGGAGGGATTGGGGGCAGGAGGACAAGGGGACGACAGAGGATGAGATGGCTGGATGGCATCACTGACTCAATGGACGTGACTTTGAGCGAACTCCAGGAGTTGGTGATGGACAGGGAGGCCTGGTGTGCTGCGGTTCATGGGGTCACAAAGAGTTGGACACAACTGAGCGACTGAACTGAACTGAAGGCACTGGCGACCCACTCCAGTACTCTTGCCTGGAAACTCCCATGGACGGAGGAGCCTGGTAGGCTGCAGTTCATGGGATCACTAAGAGTTGGACATGACTGAGCGACTTCACTTTCACTTTTCACTTTCACTCATTGGAGAAGGAAATGGCAACCCACTCCAGTGTTCTTGCCTGGAGAATCCCAGGGACGGGGGAGCCTGGTGGGCTGCTGTCTATGGGGTCGCACAGAGTCAGACACGACTGACGTGACAGCAGCAGCAGCAGCAGCATTAGTGAGAAAGGTGGAGGTTTTGAAACTGAATGTCGTTCAGTCAAGCCCGACTGTGACCCCATGGACTATACAGTCCATGGAATTCTCCAGGCCGGGATACTGGAGTGGGTAGGCTATTCCTTCTCCAGTGGATCATCCTAACTCAGGAATCCAACTGGGATCTCCTGCATTGCAGGTGGATTCTTTACCAACTGAGCTATCAGGGAAGCCCAGTATCATTAAAGTTTAAGTTCCTGAATTTCTGTTCAGTGTTTACAGTGAGATTCCAACAAAAAGAAAGAAAGAAAGAAAGAAAACCAATGGCCATACTGCCAGCAGTTCATCAGTGAGCACCATCTGGTGGTCTCCAGCTGGGGGGTACTAGGGGCTTCATGATCTCTGAATAATATCACTATCCCCTTTGTTACTTTGGTTCAATGTCTTTGTCACTAATTCAGATCATTGAATTGCCCCCTGCTTGAAATATTTAGAGTGCTTTCACATTTCCTGATAGGACACTAACTAATGTAAGGAGAAAACAATTATTCAATAAATGATATTTGGTGAAACTAGGTAATTCAGCATGTGAGGAAGTGGAAATAAGGTTTGGTTCTCTCCCTTATACCTTATACCAAAATACATTTTAGATGACTCAAAGATTTGAATATAAGAGAAAAAAACCATAAAAATACAGAAGAAAACATGGTGGATTAAGAAAAAATTCTCAGAGATGTTCCAGATAAGAAACATTAGAAAAATTAATCCCATAAAAATGGTGGCATAACAACAAAAAGTCCAGCATGTATAAAAGCAACAGGAAAAATATTTACAATGTCTATCCATAGACAAATACCAAAACCCCAACAGAAAAATCAACAAAGATCCCAGACAGAAAGTTTACAGAAAGAATATATAAAAGATTCTTTTAAAAAATATACTCAGAAATCATTAGTGAAACCACCAGGTCACAGGCTTTCCTTTGCTGGGAGGTTTTGATTACTGATTGAATCTCCCTCCTTGTCAGTCTGTTGAGATTGTCCATTTCTTCATGATTCAGTTTTAGTAAGTTGTATGTATCTAGGAATTTCTTTCTTTCTTCCATGTTATCCAATTTCTTGGCATGTAATTGTTCATAGTAGTCTCCTATGATCCTTTTTATTTCTCTGGTATTAGTTGTAATGTCTTCTCTTTCATTTCTAGTTTTGTTAACTTTCTTTTTCCTTAGTTATTCTGGCTAAAGTTTTGTCAATCTTGTTTCTCTTGGAATGTGTTGGATATGTCTGTTACCTTGATTATGGTGATGGTGTCATGAGTGTTTTACAATTTGTCCAAACTCATCAAATTGTGTATATTAAGCATGTGCAGTCTTTGTGCATATGCTTAATATACAGTGAAGCTGTTACAAATACTCAATCTCACTCATAATAAGGAAATGCACATTAAAACCTTATCTACCTACTTTCCTATCTATAACTGAGTCACTTTGCCGTACACCTGAAACTAACACAATATTGTAAATCAGCAATACTTCAATTATAAAAAGGGTTCAATTCAGTTCAGTTCAGTCGCTCAGTCGTGTCTGACTCTTTCGACTCCATGAATCGCAGCATGCCAGGCCTCCCTGTCCATCACCATCTCCCGGAGTTCACTCAGACTCACGTCTATCAAGTCAGTGATGCCATCCAGCCATCTCAACCTCTGTCATCCCCTTCTCCTCCTGCCCCCAATCCCTCCCAGCATCAGAGTCAATGAGTCAACTCTTCGCATGAGGTGGCCAAAGTACTGGAGTTTCAGCTTTAGCATCATTCCTTCCAAAGAAATCCCAGGGTTGATCTCCTTCAGAATGGACTGGTTGGATCTCCTTGCAGTCCAAGGGACTCTCAAGAGTCTTATCAAACACCACAGTTCAAAAGCATCAATTCTTCAGTGCTCAGCCTTCTTCACAGTCCAACTCTCACATCTATACATGACCACAGGAAAAACCATAGCTTTGACTAGACGGACCTTAGTTGGCAAAGTAATGTCTCTGCTTTTGAATATGCTGTCTAGGTTGCTCATAACTTTTCTTCCAAGGAGTAAGTGTCTTTTCATTTCATGGCTGCAATCACCATCTGCAGTGATTTTGGAGCCCCCAAAAATAAAGTCTGACACTGTTTCCACTGTTTCCCCATCTATTACCCATGAAGTGATGGGACCAGATGCCATGATCTTTGTTTTCTGAATGTTGAGCTTTAAGCCAGCTTTTTCACTCCCTTTTTTACTTTCATCAAGAGGCTTTTTAGTTCCTCTTCACTTTCTGCCATAAGGATGGTGTCTTCTGCATATCTGAGGTTACTGATATTTCTCCTGCCAATCTTGATTCCAGCTTGTGTTTCTTCCAGTCCAGCGTTTCTCATGATGTACCCTGCAGAGAAGTTAAATAAGCAGGGTGACAGTGTACAGCCTTGATGTACTCCTTTTCCTATTTGAAACCAGTCTGTTGTTCCATGTCCAGTTCTAACTGTTGCTTCCTGACCTGCATATAGATTTCTCAAGAGGCAGGTCAGGTGGTCTGGTATTCCTATCTCTTTCAGAATTTTCCACAGTTTATTGTGATCCATACAGTCAAAGACTTTGGCATAGCCAATAAAGCAGAAATAGATATTTTTCTGGAACTCTCTTGCTTTTTCCATGATCCAGCGGATGTTGGCAATTTGATCTCTGGTTCCTCTGCCTTTTCTAAAACCAGCTTGAACATCAGAAAGTTCACAGTTCATGTATTGCTGAAGCCTGGCTTGGAGAATTTGGACCATTACTTTACTAGCATGTGAGATGAGTGCATGGTGCAGTAGTTTGAGCATTCTTTTGAACTGCCTTTCTTTGGGATTGGAATGAAAACTGACCTTTTCCAGTCCTGTGGCCACTGCTCAGTTTTCCAAATTTACTGACATACTGAGTGCAGCACTTTTGCAGCAGCATCTTTCAGGATTTTAAATAGCTCAAGTGGAATTCCATTGCCTCCACTAGCTTTGTTCGTAGTGATGCTTTCTAAGGCCCACTTGACTTCACATTCCAGGATGTCTGCCTCTAGATGAGTGATCATACCATCGTGATTATCTTGGTCATGAAGATCATTTTTGTACAATTCTTCTGTGTATTCTTGCCACCTCTTCTTAATATCTTCTGCTTCTGTTAGGTCCAGAGCATTTCTGTCCTTTATCAAGCCCATCTTTGCATGAAATGTTCCCTTGGTATCTCTAGTTTTCTTGAAGAGATCTCGTCTTTCCCATTCTGTTCTTTTCCTCTATTTCTTTGCATTGATCGCTGAGGAAGGCTTTCTTATCTCTTCTTGCTATTCTTTGAAACTCTGCATTCAGATGCTTATATCTTTTCTTTTCTCTTTTGCTTTTCACCTCTCTTCTTTTCACAGCTATTTGTAAGGCTTCCCCAGACAGCCATTTTGCTTTTTTGCATTTCTTTTCCATGGGGATGGTCTTGATCCCTGTCTCCTGTACAATGTCACGAACCTCAGTCCATAGTTCATCAGGCACTCTATCTATCAGATCTAGGCTCTTAAATCTATTTCTCACTTGCAATGTATAATCATAAGGGATTTGATTTAGGTCATACCTGAATGGTTTAGCGGTTTTCCCTGCTTTCTTCAATTTAAGTCTGAATTTGGCAATAAGGAGTTCATGATCTGAGCCACAGTCATCTCCTGGTCTTGTTCTTGTTGACTGTATAGAGCTTCTCCATCTTTGGCTGCAAAGAATATAATCAATCTGATTTTGGTGTTGACCATCTGGTGATGTCCATGTGTAGAGTCTTCTCTTGTGTTGTTGGAAGAGGGTGTTTGCTATGACCAGTGCATTTTCTTGGCAAAAGTCTATTAGTCTTTGCCCTGCTTCATTCTGCATTCCAAGGCCAAATTTGCCTGTTACTCCAGGTGTTTCTTGACTTCCTACTTTTGTATTCCAGTCCCCTATAATGAAAAGGACATCTCTTTTGGGTGTGAGTTCTAAAAGGTCTTGTAGGTCTTCATAAAACCGTTCAACTTCAGCTTCTTCAGCATTACTGGTTGGGGCATAGACTTGGATTACTGTGATGTTGAATGGTAGATATCATCAATAATAGAATGCATAAATAAATTATAATATATTCATAAAAATTTGCAATAGATACCATTTCTGGTAAAAAAAAATCCACAAATTCTTTGACACTTTACCTCTTTAAGAGAGGAAACAATTTTCCTCTAAATGTGGACTGGACTTCAAGGCTCACTTTCAGTGAATAAAATATAGTAGATATGATGGTTTGTGACTTCTGAGACTAGGTCAGGAATGATCACGACAGGCACTGCTGTTTCCTGAAGTGAAATGAAGTGAAAATCACTCAGTTGTGTCCAACTCTTAGTGACCTTATGGACTATACAGTCCATGCAATTCTCCAGGCCAGAATACTGGAGTAGGTAGCCGTTCCCTTCTTCAGGGGATCTTTTCAACCCAGGGATCAAACCCAGGTCTCCTGCATTGCAGGCAGATTCTTTTCCAGCTGAGCCACCAGGGAAGCTGTGCTGTTTCCTGCTTGCTCTCTTTTGGATCACTTGCTCTGGGGAAAGCCAATTCCTATGTCCTGAATACCCTCAGGGAGCCCTGAGGAGAAATCCGTGTGCTGAGAGGAACTGAGCCATCCTGCCAGCAGTCAGCAAGGAACTGAGATCTTCTGCTACTAGTCCTGTGAGTGCGACATTTTGGAAGTGGCTCACCCAGCCCCAGGTCAGCCTGTGGATGACTGCTGCATTGGTTAACGAACAGAGACACTGAAGCAGAACTGTCTAGCTATGCTCCTCTTTAATTTCTGTCTTGCAGAAACTGAGATAACACATGTTGTTTTTGGCTATTTAGTGTTGTGGTTATTTGTTACACAGCAATAGATAACTAACGAACTTGCTCTGTGGTAGGTATGTGGGAAGAGGCACCCTCAAAAATTGCTGGAAGGGTATACACTGGATCAGTGCCATGGAAACATGTTAGGTGATATCTATTACAGTAAAAATGTAATTCCACATCTATAAATATTTCCAAAGATATACTTGCACACGTGTGAAATGTTAATTAAACAACCCTGTTTATTGCAGTATTGTTTGTAATGGCACACTGGCAACAGTCTAAATGTATATTGTTATTGTTGTTCAGTTGCTCAGTTGTGTCTGACTTTTTATGACCCCATGGACTGCAGCATGCAAGGCTTCCCTGTCCTTCACTATCTCCCAGAGTTTGCTCAAGCTCATGTCCATTGAGTCAATGATGCCACCCAACCAGCTCATCCTCTAGTCACCCCCTTCTTTTCCTGCCTTCAGTCTTTCCCAGCATTAGGGTCTTTTCCAATGTGTCTCTTCATTTCAGGTGGCCAAAGGGTTGGAGCTTCAGCTTCAGCATCAGTCCTTCCAATGAATATTCAGGACTGATTTCCTTTAGGATTGACTGTTTGGATCTCCTTGCAGTCCAAGGGACCCTCAAGAGTCTTCTCCAGCACCACAGTTCAAAAGCATGAATTCTTTGGCTCTCAGCCTTCTTTATGGTTCAACTCTCACATTCATATGTGACTACTTGAAAAACCATAGCTTTGACTATATGGACCTTTATTGGCAAAGTGATGTCTCTGCTTTTTAATACGCTGTCTAGGTTTGTCATAGCTTTTCTTCCAAGGAGCTAGTGTCTTTTAATTTCCTGGCTGCAGTCACTGTATGTAGTGATTTTGGAGCCCAAGAAAATAAAGTCTGTCACTATTTCCATTTTCTCCCTCCATCTATTTGCCATGAAATGATGGGACCAGGTGGCATGATCTCCATTTTTTGCATGTTTAGTTTTAAGCCAGGTTTTTCACTCTCCTCTTTCACCATCAAGAGGCTCTTTAGTTCCTCTTTGTTTTCTGCCATAAGGGTGATGTCATCCGCATATCTGAGATTATTGATATTTCTCCTGGCAATCTTGATTCCTGCTTGTGCTTCAGCCAGCCTGGCATTTCACATGTTGTATTCTGTATATAAGTTAAATGTCAGGACTAGTTAATTAAATATGATACACCCACACAGTGGAATTCTATACAGTTGTTAACAAATAATATTATTCTATGAACAAGTAACAAAATAACATGGATAATATACTATGATTTATGTGAGTGAGTGAGTGAAGTTGCTCAGTCATGTCCGACTCTTTGCGACCCTGTGGACTATAGCCCACCAGGCTCCTCTGTCCATGGGATTCTCCAGGCAAGAATACTGGAGTGGGTTGCCATTTCCTTCTCCAATGCAAAAGAAAATAATATGTATAGATTATCTTTGGATGAATGCACAAGAGACTGATAACAGATTGGGGAGGAGATGGAGGATTAGGAGTGGGTGAGAACTTTTTCACTATATATCTTTTTCTGGATATCTTTTGAAAGAAATTTCTTATACCATGTGCATGCATTACATATTCAAAAATGTCAGTAATTGGGAAGCTAAAATAGATGAAAGGTCATCCATGTTAAGAGATAGTTTCTAAATGTGTAGCTGATAGTGAACTGGAAAACCTTCTACTGTAATCCTGATAGCTGCAATGCCTTCACGCTTGGAACATAACTTAAGAAGACTATTACCTAAACCATTGTATTTTCTCCTGTTTAGAGAAAGAATAGGTTTACTGGAGGTGACTGCTCTGTTTAGAGTCTAGAAAAAGAGAAATTAGATGGTGTGGATTTGTCATTATTTACCCAAACCAAGAAAGAAAGGCAGTGGTTAGCAGACATGATGATAAGTACTTTCCTATTAAGAGGGAATATTTTATGTAGCACAAGAGCATTCAGTTCTCTTGGTTTAGATTCTGTACTCAATTTAGCAGTTACTAATTGGGCTTCCCTAAGTTTTTACAAGCAATCCCTTTCATATTAAATATATATTGTAGTCACTATAAAACCACAGCCCCCATTAGAAATTTTGAAAGAGCACTTTAGTTTATATATCAATCTTTTTGGAGTTAGATTTGCATGATTCAGGTCCAAGAGCCTGAATAGCAATGACTACTGTGATATGATGAATCTCTTGGCACAAAAAACCGAGGAGTAGCATCCCATCTCCTTCTGAAGCCAGTGGAGTAGCCAGCCAATCTCCTTTGTGGCCTCTTTGTGTGTGATAAGCGCAAACAAAGCATGAGGGAGAGCTTACTGCAGAGCAGTCCCTGTGAAAAAGCCCTGTGTGATCTGATGGTGACCCAGCGAACAGAAGAGGGCTGATGAAAGCTCAGCTTCCACGATTATCAGGGGGACCATATACTTGTCAACCCACTGGATTCCTTTAGTCCATTTGGAAAGTCTTTCACCTTTATAATTTGAGAGGAATCTGATCTCAGAATCTTGCAAACTCCAAGAATTTCTGATATCACAGAAGAATATCATTTGTACTATAAAACACATGCATAATAAAAGTCAAACTGGGATTTAGATGTTGAAGCATCAGCTAAGTACCCTCACTAGCTAAATGCCTTAACTATCACATCACCCTGGTGGCATCAATTTGGATTTCCTTTCTGCCATAGCCAAATAGCACTAGTATAGGTTATCTTGGCAGAGAAGGCGATGGCACCCCACTCCAGTACTCTTGCCTGGAAAATCCCATGGACGGAGGAGCCTGGTGGGCTGCAGTCCATGGGGTCGCAAAGAGTCGGACACGACTGAGCGACTTCACTTTCACGCATTGGAGAAGGAGATGGCAACCAACTCCAGTGTTCTTGCCTGGAGAATCCCAGGGATGGGGGAGCCTGGTGGGCTGCCATCTATGGGGTCACACAGAGTCGGACACGACTGAAGCGACTTAGCAGCAGCAGCAGCAGCAGCTATGAGAAACCGCTGAGGGAACTTCAGCCGTACCACCAAAAGAGAAGATTTAAAGGGGCCATGACTGCTGTTTTCAAGGGTATGATGAAGGAGGAGGCTTATCTGTGTTTTTCCAGAGGGCACAAGTAGGGAAAGTGAGTCGATGATAAAGGGTGTCAGACTTGGGCATAAATTACAGAAGAAACTTTTGACTTTAGAATGAGCTGCCCGACAATGGAATTCACTGCCTTGCAAAACAGTGATCTTCCGGCCAGTCAAGGGAAATGCCAAAGCACAGATAAGGAAGATGGGGCCCAGAAAGATGAAATGACCTGGATAAAAATGCATAGCCAGTTAGTGTAGGGGGTCTGGCTTGGCACCCAGAATTCAAGTCAGCCCAAGCCAGTCAACCCTTGGCATGCAATGATTTAACTTTGTTCTTTCAACCTCAAAGCTCCATGGTTGTCGTAATTTATAATTTTGATGAAACACACGCTCCAAGGCTAGTGTGTGGGAGTGAGTCCCTGAGCTTGCAAGCAAATACTCACATCTCCAACAGACTTTGAAGTACTCTGCTTGTAGAGGACACAGTCATTTTGGTGATATATTACAACTTCTTTCTCATGATGGAAAGCAGTTAATGGGCAAACGAGCAAAAAAATAAAGTAATGAGCAAAAATACAGAGATAACCTAGAAAGTGAAGTTTCCTATCAGAAATGAATTCTCAGATAAACTTGAGTGTCTTGGCATGTGAAATTGGGAGGTGACACGGATCAGAGATGGTGAAATTGTTTCACAGAATGTTCCATGGTTTTGTCAATGGGCCACAGAAGTGTTGGGAAAATGTTCAAGAAGAACAAGGGTAGTTTGTCCTCATTCCATTATATTCCACAGTCTCCCTTGATCTTTTGCTCTAAATCACTTGAACAACTTTGGTCATGAGGAAGGAGAGAGAGAGAGGATCCATAGTGAAACTTACTATTCAGGCAGAGAATTGCACATTGTCTGTCCTGGTGACTTCCAGGCGAGCCGGGGGAGGACCTCGTTCTATGTGACTCAGATGTTCCAGGTTAATGTAACACCAAATACTGTCCCCCAGTACAGCCACTGAGTCGAAGATGTCCATGCCTTCCTCTTCAAGGAATAGTCCTGTTCCTGTCAGCTCTGGGCCTGAGAGCATTGTTTCAGAGATAACCACGCTCACCTTTCCCCAGGATATCAACAGATTTGAATCCTGAAGACAGAACAGGACTTTCAGGGAATGCCTCAGCCCCCCAAGTTTTCCTAACATAGGAGTTCTCAAAGTGCAATCTCTGGACCAACAGCATCTGCATCCCTTGCTAGTACTTACTAGATCAACAGCTGGAACTTGTTAGAAATGCAAATTTCCACTCTCCTCCCCGAACCTCAGAAGCGCTGAACGGTAAACTCTGGGGATAGAAGCATGTGTGCATGCTCTTATGGACTGTAGCCCACCAGGCTCCTCTGTCAGTGGGATTCTCCAGGCTAGAATATTAAAGTGGGTTGCCATTTCCTCCTCCAGGGGATCTTCCCAACCCAAGGATTGAACCTGCGTCACCTGTGTCTCCTGCTTTGCAGGCAGATTCTTTACCCACTGAGCCACCTGGGAAACCCTGGGGGTAGGTGGGGTCTTAGCAATTAGTGTTTTAACAAGCCCTGCCAGTGATACTGATAGGTGTTGGAGACTGAGGACCGAGAGAAGACATTCAGGAGTGGGAAGAGTGGCTTGGGTTTAATGGCTGGTTCAAAGTCCAGCCTTGACTTCCCAACCTCCTTCTCCCCTGAAGAGGAGAGAGTTCACAGAAGCCACCGCTGATCCATGTCATCTCTGCATTCAGAATCTACGGGTTATATTGGGATTTCCTGGAAGACAGAGCAGTAAGTAGAAAATGCTTGAGACACTTTCTGTTTGGCTTTCTGAGGCCTTGCCAAGGTTTAAGTGGCACCTGGATTTTTCATAAATGAAAAATAGAGATGTCAGCACACCCATGAACAGGGAGGCCATTTGCACAAATCGTGCTGAGACCCCCAAACCAGCTGTTTTGTGCACATTTCTATCTGCGAGGTTGTCAACACAGCACTTTTGCCAGCTCCAGTTTTACTTGAGAAAGCCAAAGCCCGACCATTTACAGGATTCATCTTTTAGGACGAAGCCTTTACCAAATTAAATGTTTAATAACTAAAGTAACAAATTCTTCATTTGTGTATGTGTGTGTTGTTCACCCAGCAAATACTTCAATCCAGTTATTTCCCTCCCCTGCTTAGTCACTCGGTTCTTGTTTTGCTTCTTTATGGCAGGCTATGTTTACATGACAGCTGTTTTACATTGATATAAACATGCACCCCACTCCAAGTGAATCAATGTCAGGAGAACAGCAGGAAGCCTATGTCTTCCTGTTACATCCTACCCCTGCTATAAATGTGTGTGCCCACTAATGGCAAGCAACATTTGCAGTATCCACACCTGGGAGATAAGAGGTTGTCCACATTCCAGGAAGAGCACCCGGGGTTTGGGAGACCTGAATGAAAAACCCCAGTGGACTCTCCATGGCAGAGCTTGATCCCACCCACTCTTTATTTAAACTCATAGTGTGTTTATGGGGTTGATAAACAGGGTAAGTAAACAAACTGCTGGGAGGAAAGAGTGGGAGAGGAGAAAGATCTGAATTCGCGTCAGCAGTCCTGTGTAGCAACACCTCATAATTGAGCGGATTTTTTGGGAACACATCACTAACACTTCTGGGTCTTACCTGCTTAAAAAACATAATATCTGTCAGCTCTGAAGGTTCAGATTTCCAGGTGGTTCTCTGGTGAACAGATGGTTAACTGCTTAATGAAATCTGTTCCCCTTTTCATTGATGCCAACTGATTTCAGCCCTTAACCCTGAGATCTCAGCTCTTTTTCTTGTGGTCTGAAGGAAGGAAATAGGGAAGGGAAGGGTAAAAAATTTAGGTATTATGATCAGAAATTCTGATCACTAGGTCCTGAAGACATGTACTCATTGGAAAATTAAGTTTAAAAATGTAAGACGTGGTTCCCTCTGGCTGGCAAGCGGTCAGGGAGGCTCCCTTGTACGCCTCCACTCTATTTTCCTGGTTGTGGGTGCTGGGGGCCAAATGAAGAACTGGCCCTGGTTCCACTGCTTCATTAAGGCCTGTATAAAGTTATTCTGGGTTCATGGACAGAAGTGGGCCTCTCCTCGTAAACCTCTCTCTAGTAGTTAAAGAAATGGTGATCTTTGGTGAATAGACCAACCTGGGTTAGCCTTTACTTGGTTGGCAGAATTCATTCTGAAAGCATGCGTGTTTTTATACAAAGCTCTGTGTGCTAAATAAAGGTCAAGGGAACAGTAGGCAGCCGGTTTCATCCCATTATTTCCTTCCCATGTCACAAACCAGTTTAGCCTCCAAACCTTCCTGACAATGCAAGGCTTTGCAGGTGGCTGTGGGTGAGAGGACTGTCCCACTGTTCTGCTTACACGCATTGTTCTGAATAGCATTCAGGATCCTTGTGGGATCTGGTATGGATGAGACTGTAGCTCAGTCGTGGGGCAGGGACCAACTCAAGTTCATGGGGGGTCTTGTGCCCCCACAGGCATCCTTGACATGTAAACAAAAATTTGAGAGGGGAGCAAATGACAGGAAATTGGTTGGAGGAAAGATCCAGCAGGATATATGGGTTATAAAACAGAGCTGTTCTAAAAATGGGGGCCCCAGAACAAATCAATGTGTTCCCCTCCAAATATTTTACCATGTGCAGTCACACTGAAATGAATTAGAAGAGACAGACTGAAGGTAACATATATTGGGAGTCCTTGCTATGTGGTGGGCATTGTTCATAATATATGGTGTGAATTGTCTCTCATCAGCCTTAATGCCGTGGATTCTTTCATTTAATCCTCATAATAACCTCTGATGTAGACAGTCTTATTGTCCCTAATTTCACAGATGAGTGCATGGGAGTTAAGGAACATGCCTGGGGTCACATGGATGGTTTGAGTGGAGAATCAGGGGTGCTAATTCAGATGCTATAAATCCGGCATCTACACTGAATCACTGAAAAAATGAGTCTCTAAGTTTAATGAACCTATGAATCATGGAGAGATCTTGTGAGGAGCAGGACGTGATTTCATTGGTTTGAGGTGAGACCTGGAATCTGTCTTTTTCACAGGCTCCCAGTTGGTGCTGCCACTGGTGAGCTGTTCTGGGCTTATGGCCACCTCCAGGCAGGAGGCAAATGATTTGACTAAGAACCCAGGGCCTGGTCTTCCATCTCCAGACAACACGCTTCCCATGGTACAGCTGCCCTGGGCACCATCCTCTCCTTGTTAATCCAGGAAGGAGATGGGGAAGGGAGTCCCGGAATTTCCACGGTTGTGCTCATCCCTAGGCTGCCAGAAAGGCCTGTGAGCCCCCACCCTGGCACCCTCCTCCCTCGCGTTTCCAGGGCTACCGGGGGCAGGGTGTGCAGCAGCGAGAACGCAAGCCGTGCCATTCCGAGCTGTGGCTTCCCGTCTGTCACCCCTACCCTTGGCCGTGTTCTTGTGTTCTGAGCAAGAGAGCCTTGTGTGCTTCTCTTGTGTGTATCTAGTGGGGTGGAAAACAGCCCTGGACTGGAAGGCAGGAACAGGAGTTCCATCCATGGCTTATGTCTTGATCTGCTCAGTGACCAGAAGCTAGAAACTTAACCTTTCTAAGCCTTCCTTTTCTCTATCTGTAAATGAAGCTAATAAAACTAATCCTCATTCTGTAGCTGAGGAATACGCCAAAGATTAAGAAACTTGTGTGTGTAAAACTATTTGCGCTCCCTCGGAACTAAGTGCTTATTATGGAAATGTATAAATAATATCATTATGGCCAAAGTCTGTGAATGACTTCTCTGGCATTCAGCCACTCCTGAGGCTTAATGACCAGCTCTCCTCTTTGGTTTTAAAACGCTCTCTTCATGACAACCTTTCCCTGAAGTAGTCAAAGGAAATGGCCTGCTTGAAATTCACATTCAGTTTCACCATCAGTCAAACCCCATTGAAGTGCCAAGACACTGCATTTCTAGAGACTGAATTCCTTATTTCTGACCTAGACTGGAGCCATGCACGGCTGGGCTTCTGTAGAGAAAGTAAAAAATGAGGCAGCTCCATAGAACATACTTGATACAGACAGGCAGATGGGCTACAGTGCAACCCAAACGGTTGCTTTGCTTCCTTAAGAACAGTCAGTCCATTGATGAGTTTGACAAGTTCATATTACCATCACCAGTTTGGGTGGGGGCACACGGGGAGGAGGAGCGGCTAGATTAATCAGCACAGCAAGAGAGAATTCTCTCGGTGGGTGTCCAGAGCTTGGGGTGGATGGCAGGCTCTGAGAACACGTCTGACAGGCACTTTCAGTCCCTTATCCAAAGTGCCACTTCACACTTCCTCGGCAATATGCAGGGAAATTGTTCTTGTCTCAGGGCGAGATTGCTTTATTCGAAAGGGGGAAGTTCACCTGGTGTATTGTCTGCCAGGGAATCAGGCAATCACGTCACTGAGATGATGATTTATCTTGTACCTGGGATGTCTTAACAATCTCTCAATCACTTCATTACAAGGTTATGTTTCTGCATCCTCCGTCTCTTGACGAGCAGCATGGAGCTCTCCTGCCTTTTCCCATTTGATTTTCATTTGTTCTTCCACTGAATGCATCAGGAGGCTAGGGGTTCCCATTGCTGGTGACAAGACTGAGGACTCAGCAATCATTTCTAAGCAGCTGGGACAGGCTACACAAATCCAAGTGCACTCAGAGACCCAGACGGTTTGTTTTTGTTTATTTCCTGCCAAATAAATTATCTTTCATTTTCATGTAAAGAGATGAAATGGCAAATGGAGTCCACAGTTCTCCAAGTGCCCCTCATTCTAATTCATCGCCCTTCTCACAGACCGTCTCCCAAGGCTGGTCGCTCTGGTCCACCTCCCTCATTGGTAGTTTACATTATGCTCCCTTCCTCTAGGTCGCTTCAGCTTCCCTTCTCCCCACTTCCTCTTTCCTTCTTCTTCCAGGTCTTTGCTCTGTCTCTGGAACCATTTTCTATTTTCCTTGCTGCCTTATGTAAGACTCTGGTTTCCAAATTGTTTTCCTCTAATAAATCTCACCAAGTAAACCTAGATGTAATCCATTCTGTAATTGCAGCATGACCCCCTCAATTCCCCTCTCCTCTTTAGGGTTCAATTATGTCTTTAAATGTCAGAACTGACTATCACCTTTCTGGGTAGGTTTGAACCCATCATAGTGGCAGAAGTATGAAAATCTCTCTCAGATGCTATGTGAACAAAACACCACCCCTCACCCGGTGCCCAGGCATCTTCTGGGCACCTGTTTTCTGGTTCTGCTGACTGACCATGGCAGTGGGAGTGAAATAATTTGGGTTCTAGGGGGAAATGGTTTATCCCAAATTTCAGGAGAGCCCATTCTCTTCTTTTAATGGAACACTGAGTGCTTTTTATTTAGGTCTGTGATTTTCTACCTTTTTATTTTAATTTAAAAAATTTCATATTGAAATATAGTTGATTTACAATGTTAGTTTCAGGTGTACAACAAAGTGATTCAGTCATACATATATATATGTGTGTGTGTGCATGTGTGTGCACTCACTCAGTGGTGTCCAACTCTGCGGCCCCATGGACTGTAGCCTGCCAGATCCCTCTGTCCATGGAATTTTCCAGGCAAGAATACTGGAATGGGTTGCCATTTCCTCCTCCAGGGGAATCTTCCTGACTCAGGGATCGAACCTGAGTCTCTCATATCTCCTGCACTGTCAGGTGGATTCTTTACCGCTAGCACCACCTGGAAAACCCATACGTGTATATGTATGTAAATATATATATGTTCTTTATATTCTCTATTAAAGGTTATTGAGTATATTGAGTATAGTTCCCTGTGCTATGCAGTAGATTGTTGTTTATTTTATATAGTGTTGTATGTATATGTTAATCCCAAACTCCTAATTTATCCCTCCCCCCTTTTCCCTTTGGTAACTGTAAGTTTGTTTTCTATGTCTGTGGGCCTATTTCTGTCTTGTAAATAAATTCATTTGTATTTTTTTGAGATTCCACATATAAGTGATATGATATTTGTCTTTCTATGTCTGGCTTACTTCACTTAGTATAATAATCTCTGCATACATCCATGTTACAACAAATGCAGGATAGCCCAATCTTTTTTTGTTTTTTGTTTTTTTTTTCCTTTGGCCCCACCTCATGGCATGTGGAACTTCTCTGACCAGGGATTAAACCCACACTCATGCAGTCGAAGCATAGAGTCTTAAACCAGTGGACCACTAGGGAAGGCAGGATGGCCCAATCTTGATGGTAGGCCAGAACTGAACTCTTGGTGAAATATTCTCAGGCTGCTGGCTGCCACGTGGGAGCATAGGTTTCACCACTAGCTGGCTCTACTTCCCAATAGCTGTTTGAGCTTGAGCTTCATATCCCCACCTGTAAAACAGGAGTGATACTATGTACCACATGGGATGATTATAAGGCTAAAACAAACAAAAAACTTTTAAGTAAAACATTTAGTATGGAGCCTGGCATATATTAAGAAAATGATAGTTAATTCCTTTACTCATCAAATACTTACAAAGCATGGAACTACATAGTTCCATTTATAATGCGAAAGTACTTCTGAAGAACTTTTTCTTGCCTGCACGGTTCTTCATCACTTTATACTGAACTCTTTGAACCCCGTCAATGTACAAATCAGTTCTCCTTTTCTCAGTCTTTATTTTTGGCCCTGAATACTGACATGGCCCAGCCTGGATAGAGGTGGAATCCATTCTATACAACTTAACCTCTAGAAGAAAATATCCTTTCCTCCACAGAATTTTTTTCTCCCAGTGAAGAACCATAATAGTTATCATTATTATGTAAATAAAAGCTCCTTTATGGATTTTGGAGAGGGCTTTATCTATGTGGTTTTAGAATGCTCTATTTTTACACTTACAATCATGAACCGTTGATATCAAGCAAACAATAGTTCACATTTTCTTCATATAAAGTGACCTTCACTCACTTACCTAATTCAGTGCATTTGATAAAATATATTTTTGAGACAACTTTTCCAGTAGTGGAGCCAGCTGCTAGATGGTTTATATTTCTTCCTAATAAAAACGTCCAGGATACCATGCTGATCCCTCATTTACATGTTCCTTCTGGTAATATGCTTAAGGGGTACCATTTCACTTTCATTTTAAGTGCTTTAGATTTTAAGGAATTGAGTTTTGTTTGAATTTATTTTAGAGGCGTGTGTGTGTATTACTGCTTGCCAGTATCCCTCCCTTCTTTCCTCCTTTTTATCTGTCTTTTCCTAAGACTTCTTTTCCCAAACAAATGAATGACACCTATATGCTTTTCAAGTATAATAGTAAGATTCAGCTGCTATTAAGCACTAGAAAGTTCTTTTTAGTTATTTAAGGATGCAGCAAGTGTGGTTTATGCTGTGTGCTTAGTTGCTCAGTTGTGTCCGACTCTTTGCCACCCCATAGACTGTAGCCTGCCAGGCTCCTCAGTCCATGGGGATTCTCCAGACAAGAATACTGGAGTGGGTTGCCCTGCCCTCCTCCAGGGGATCTTCCCAGCCCAGCGATCGAACCCAGGTCTTCTGCATTGTGGGCAGATTCTTTACAGTCTGAGCCACCAGGCTCTAAATCAGGTGAGTCCATTGTCAGTATACTGACTACATGCAGGTCAATTGCCCTTAATCTTTAATACCCTGGTTTGATTTGACTTACTTAGATCGACCATTTTGCCTCAACAGCCTAAACTTTCTGCAATATACTTTTGTTTTCTATTATTTGTTGTTATTATGACTGTGAAACAACCAAATGGAAAGGAAAATTATGAAAGAGGTGTACCAGGAGGACAATTTTCAACCTCTGTCTAAATTAGAGTTACAGTTAGAACGGGTCTAGACTAAGGCTCAGAATGAAATTCTGGGGCTAATCATTCTTTTAAATTGGTTTAACTGTTTAATTTAGTCAAAATCCCTACCAAATTGATCAGGTGTCAAACTGACTGATAAGATATCTGGCACAGAGTTTATACAGCAGCTTATCCAAATGGTCCCTACAGCAACCGCATTCACTCATTCATTCAGCACAAATGCCTGAGCATCCTTCTGTGTTCTCAGAGTTCTGGCAACTGGAAATACAATGAGGAATAGAACAGTCTAGAAGTGAAATAGACAATAAGCAAGAAAGCATGCAATCTACTTAAGCAATTGACTTAACGGAAGTGCTCTAGAGAAAATGAAAGCAAGAGACTGGAGAACAGCAAAGGGGATCGTGTGACTGAATGATTTGGGTGAGCCAGCCTGCACAGGTGACATCTGAGTCAGCTCCTTTACCTGTGGTGAATCCAGTATGTTCTTCTTTCTCTCAGGCTGTCCCCACTGTTCTGGGAGGAAGCCTGACATTTTTCATTTTTAATCAATTTCCCTACAGTTCACAAGAAACTACTCCTAAACTGGCCCACCACTGTGGTTTCTCAGAGCTTTTGATTCTGCAGTTTTTTACAAATTGTAGACGATGGTACCAATGAGCAGATTTTTCCAAAAGCCACAAACATGTCTTTTTCAATTTTTTTTCTTTGATTTGTGACTTAAGAGCTCTTTTTATTTTCCCACAAAATAATGGCCACTGTAAACAGAACTTAAGCAAAAACTCTGGCAAAAGTCCATTTCAGGATATAGACATGAAACAGTTGTACCACAGAGTGTGTCTTCCTTCCAAATTCCACTTCTTAAATAGCATTTTAGTCAAAAGTCCCAAACCTTGCTCCAAAAAAGCAAATGCCTTTGAAATTCTTGTAGTTCCAACCATGAAATGTCTGTAGTGAGTTTTTGGTTTCATTTCAAACATTTTTTTCTCCCTTACTGATTTCATCTAACTGAAGTATCCGAAGCAGTTGGGATTTTTTCCCACATTTTGTTTAGTTGAACTGAAGATGCTAATTGAATTTAGGAGTTTGTCCAAGAGGAGATCATGGCTGTACAAATGCATCATTGCCCATATGGATTCAACACGTCTGAAAGAGCAAGGCTCAGCTCTGTGGGTTTAGGAAGGCAGATTTTCCCCAAGGCCTAGGTTATTCTTCAGAAATGATACTAACAACTAACATTTTCTAATGCTTTCTACATGCCAGGTGGCCAAATCAGAAATAAAAGCCAGGCGGCCTGGATCTGAAGCCCACTCTCTTAACTTCCACCTTACACTGTGCCTCAGTCATAATCAGTGAGGGTCTTGGGAGGTGCACACTCAGCCACAGACATAAGTGAGACCTATGCAGTTTATGTGCCAGCATCCCACCTGATTGGTGGAGGTTCATTCTGATTGGTGGGTGCCCATACACTGGGCTGGAAGAAGCACAAGCTGGAATCAAGATTGCTGGGAGAAATATCAATAACCTCAGATATGCAGATGACACCACCCTATGGCAGAAAGTGAAGAGGAACTGAAAAGCCTCTTGATGAAAGTGAAAGAGGAGAGTGAAAAAGTTGGCTTAAAGCTCAACATTCAGAAAACGAAGATCATGGGATCTGGTCCTATCACTTCATGGGAAATAGATGGGGAAACAGTGGAAACAGTGTCAGACTTTATTTTGGGGGGCTCCAAAATCACTGCAGATGGTGATTGCAGCCATGAAATTAAAAGATGCTTACTCCTTGGAAGAAAAGTTATGACCAACCTAGATATTTAAAAGCAGAGACATTACTTAGCCAACAAAGGTCCATCTAGTCAAGGCTATGATTTTTCCTGTGGTCATGTATGGATGTGAGAGTTGGACTGTGAAGAAAGCTGAGCGCTGAAGAATTGATGCTTTTGAACTGTGGTGTTGGAGAAGACTCTTGAGAGTCCCTTGGACTGCAAGGAGATCCAACTAGTCCATCCTAAAGGAGATCAGTCCTGCATGTTCTTTGGAAGGAATGATGCTAAAGCTGAAACTCCAGTACTTTGGCCACCTCATGGGAAGAGCTGACTCATTGGAAAAGACTCTGATGCTGGGAGGGACTCGGGGCAGGAGGAGAAGGGGACGACAGAGGATGAGATGGCGGATGGCATCACCGACTCGATCGACATGAGTCTGAGTGAACTCCGGGAGATGGTGATGGACAGGGAGGCCTGGCATGCTGCAATTCATGGGGTGGCAAAGAGTCTGACATGACTGAGCAGCTGAACTGATACTATATTGATTATTAAAAATTTTGGCTCTATGATGGTTTTAATACATTTCCTTCATTCTCTATATAAGGAGGAGAGAAATTTTTCACTACCTGGTATCCAAAGCATCTTTCATCAAAGCATCTGCCAAAGCAATAGTGCTAAAATAGTTGATTTCCTTGAAATTGTTCTACCTGGTCCTACTGATCTCCCCTCTCTGGTCTTCTGTGTGGCCTCATTTCCTCTCTCTTTCTCTATCTAGATACACACATATATACACATGTAATATATATGCCTATATCTCTATCTACCTATCAATCTACTGAGAGAGAGAATGTGTAATATACTGGTGCTCTCTGGGGGTCCAAGCTCAATCTACTTCCCAAAGAATACATTCAAATACATTCTCCTGGTTAACTTTCAACCGACAGGTGCTTCATTTACCACTGACACATCAGTGATATACATCTATTTCTGGGCTCCTCTTCTCTCCCAAGATACTGACCTTTATTGCAAAGCCTCAGTGGCTCAAGCTCAACATATCCGAAAATAAAACCTGTTATCTTCCCCGAAAACCCATCCTCCTATGTTCTTCATCCATCAACCCCATCCTTGTTAATGCCAATGTTGTCAACCTGGTATCCCAAACACTATGACTCTGGCTCCCTTGCTCACGTTCTATTAATTGTCAAGCCCTATTGATTTTATCACTGAAGTATATCAATTGTGACTACTTCTCTCCACTCTGACTTTAGTTCAGGCTTCCTTATCTCTCTCCTGGATATTTAAAAATTCTGAATTGAAGCATAATGTGCATACAGAAGAGGACACGCATCCTAGTGTACGACTGACCACACCCATGTGGCCCACACTCAGGTCAAGAAGTACAGGGTCACTTGGAGTCTTATCTCCTCCATGATGGGGTCTGAAATTCCTCTGTTGACATTTAATGACTTTAAAGCCCTAATATGCCTCAAAACACAAATATCCACACTGGTGCAGCATTTTAGGTTATTGTCAGGTATTGCTAAGTGTGTGTGAATGATTTAAGAACACAGTTTGGTAAATGTGGGGAGGAAAGGCAGGGCCACTGGGGAATTGAGAGATTAAAAATTGTCTCCACCAAGGGGTGGAGAGTTCTGAGAGACATGGCTGGGGATGCTGACCTTGACTACCAAAGACAAACTGTCTGCTTGATAGTTGCTAGAAGGACAGGCTCCTATGTAACTAAATAGGGTAAGAAGACTTTCTTGCCCCCAATGTTCTATTCCTTTTATTCAATTATTTGTTGAAAATACAAAAGTTGGGATGAAACTCACGAGGGCTTCAAAGTGAGAGTAGGTGAGCTCAAAGGATTGAAAATACCCTTATGTGAATTACCCTAGTTTGTTATATCACATTCATTCTCAACCTGATAATAAATCAAAGTAAAATTCTCTGCATTAAACTGTATTTGAGAAGAGGTCTTGAACAGCACATTCCTTATTCCTAATTAAGTCCATGGGAAAAAGCCTCTTGGAGCGAGCTGTCTGTAAGGTTCTCATTTCTCTTCTAGAAGGCATCCTTCTCTAACCTTAGAACTGCAATTTGTACCTTCTATTAGATTTATGATTTTGGCCACTACTGCCACTTATTTAAATAGATATTTGTTTAGAAAAGCTCTATCTTTTTTAATAACCATTAGAAGAACATTTAGATTTATTTTTTGATGACTCATTTCAGTTCAGTCGCTCACTCGTGTCTGACTCTACGACCCCATGAATCGCAGCATGCCAGGCTTCCCTGTCCATCACCAACTTCCGGAGTTCACTCAGACTCACGTCCATCGAGTCGGTGATGCCATTCAGCCATCTCATCCTCTGTCGTCCCTTTCTCCTCCTGCCCCCAATCCCTCCCAGGATCAGAGTCTTTTCCAATGAGTCAACTCTTCACATGAGGTGGCCAAAGTACTGGAGTTTCAGATTTAGCATCATTCCTTCCAAAGAAATCCCAGGGCTGATCTTTAGAATGGACTAGTTGGATCTCCTTGCAGTCCAAGGGACTCTCAAGAGTCTTCTCCAACACCACACTTCAAAAGCATCAATTCTTCGGCACTCTGCCTTCTTCACAGTCCAACTCTCACATCCATACATGACTACTGGAAAAACCATAGCCTTGACTAGAAGGACCTTAGTCAGCAAAGTAATGTCTCTGCTTTTGAATATGCTATCTAGGTTGGTCATAACTTTCCTTCCAAGGAGTAAGCGTCTTTTAATTTCATGGCTGCAATCACCATCTGCAGTGATTTTGGAGCCCCCCAAAATAAAGTCTGACACTGTTTCCACTGTTTTCCCATCTATTTCCCATGAAGTGATGGGACCAGATGCCATGATCTTTGTTTTCTGAATATTGAGCTTTAAGCCAACTTTTTCACTCTCCTCTTTCACTTTCTTCAAGAGGTTTTTAGCTCCTCTTCACTTTCTTCCATAAGGGTGGTGTCATCTGCATATCTGAGGTTATTGATATTTCTCCTGGCAATCTTGATTCCAGCTTGTGTTTCTTCCAGTCCAGCGTTTCTCATGATGTACTCTGCATAGAAGTTAAATAAGCAGGGTGACAATATATAGCCTTGACGTATTCCCTTTCCTATTTGAAACCAGTCTGTTGCTCCATGTCCAGTTCTAACTGTTGCTTCCTGACCTGCATACAGATTTCTCAAGAGGCAGATCAGGTGGTCTGGTATTCCCATCTCTTTCAGACTTTTCCACTTGATTGTGATCCACACAGTCAAAGGCTTTGGCATAGTCAATAAAGCAGAAATAGATGTTTTTTTTCTGGAACTCTTGCTTTTTCGATGATCCAGCGGATGTTGACAATTTGATCTCTGGTTCCTCTGCCTTTTCTAAAACCAGCTTGAACATCAGGAAGTTCATGGTTCATGTATTGCTGAAGCCTGGCTTGGAGAATTTTGACCATTACTTTATTAGCTTGTGAGATAAGTGCAATTGTGTGGTAGTTTGAGCATTCTTTTGCATTACCTTTCTCTGTGATTGGAATGAAAACTGATCTTTTCCAGTCCTGTGGCCACTGCTGAGTTTTCCAAATTTGCTGGCATATTGAGTGCAGCACTTTCACAACATCATCTTTAAGGAGTTGAAGTAGCTCAACTGAGATTCCATCACCTCCACTAACTCTGTTCAGAATGATGCTTCCTAAGGCCCCCTTTACTTCACATTCCAGGATGTCTGGTTCTAGGTGAGTGATCATACCATCCTGGTTATCTGGCTCATTAAGATCTTTTCCTTATTGTTGTGTGTATTCTTGCCACCTCTTCTTAATATCTTCTGCTTCTGTTAGGTCCAGACCATTTCTGTCCTTTATTGAGCCCATCTTTGCATGAAATGTTCCCTTGGTATCTCTAATTTTCTTGAAGAGATCTCTAGTCTTTTCCATTCTGTTCTTTTCCTCTATTTCTTTGCACTGATCACTGAAGAAGGCTTTCTTATCTAAAAATAGATTAATATTACCAGTCAAAAATTGTTTAAAAGGTTTACTCCTAGGGTGGCTTTCATGCAGAGAACAATTGTTACATGTCATGGAACAACTGTTATATGTCACATGTCATAGAGTTATGTCAAAATAATTTTTAAGCCCAACTGAATAGTGAGAAGTTTTCAGATGCAATTGAATTGCTCCCAACTCTATCAGTCACTGTTCAGTTGCCCCTGAAGATGTATCAACAAGCAACTCAATTGCATCCTATTTCTTCAGAAACAGTTGAATTGCTCCAGAGGTATTCAAATGATTCTCACCTTCTTGGGCAGAGCTCAGCTGTATAAAAAAGGAAAGACATGTAGTTAAAGGAATTCTCAGTGAATGTCAGCTAAGAATTCACCAGATGCTTTTATGAGCCAGAAAGGTTGTTAGACTGGGGCAAGGGAAAAACAACATGGAGCGTGCAGTAACATACATTACTAGACATTTACTCTTTCAGTGAACAGTCTATACTGTGCCTGGTGCTGTGCCAGGCGCTCAGGCTATAGGACTAGGTAGAAAAACTATACTACTCATTTCCCTCCCCAACTCAATTCTTTTTCTGGTTATAGTCTCTGACTTTGGGAATGAGGAATCCACCCTCCATGCTGGATCGATGTAGTCCAGGGGAATTTACCTCCAAAATTCAGAGGAAACATATCATCGTGGTTTAAGCCAGCTACTGGATCGTATTTCCATGACCATGATGATTGATTCAAGAGGTGCATGTGACTTAACTTAGTCCAGTCAGAGTGAGCCTCATCAGACTTGTAAGAGGACTTTACGAAAACATTTGCTATTTTGCCCACTTGAGAGGTTTTAGCCACTCCATGGCTGGTTTTAACTACCACAAAGAGCCCAAGCTGTCAGGAGTTCATCATGGAGTCTAAGCATTAAACCAGTATAGTAGGAGGCTCTGCCATAGGATGGTGAAAAATAGTCACAGTGAGTTATTTGATCTCTGAATCTAATTGTACCTGAATCCAGCCCTGTATCCTCATCCCTTATAGCCCCATAACCATTTTTCAGTAACAGATGAGAATGAAATGAATAGTGCATCTATAGGAAAAAAAACCTGAGCTGAGTGGGTCTTCAGTCTGAATTAGCATCAAGAAAATTGATACAGGTTTTCATTAGGAAATAATGTAAGAGGTAGGTACTGGGATATTGTGTGGTGAAAGGAAGAACTAAGAAACAGAAAACAAAATAATAGGAATACTGTTCTTGGGTAGCTTGGGGAATGGGTATCGATATTTGAGAGTCACCTCATTTAAAAGTCAACTTTCTCTAAATTTGAAAAGAGCTATATAAGTACATAATTCAATTAGTACTTAAAAAAACTAGTAAAACATTGGCACAATGTTGATGATATATGTTGCACTCAAGGCAGAATTTCATGGATCCCATGTGTCTATATTTAAATTTCAGGCTTAATTCCATAGCAGGACATTTAAAAATCTATTTTACAATGTAAAGTAATAATATCATTTGAAACTGCCATGGAATAGTTGGGTTAATTGTAATGGTTCACTATGTATTTTTATCATTCTAATTCTCTGTGACATCATGGTGAAAATTTGATTCAATTATGGTGGATAATCTGTTGGGAAGAAGCACCAATGATGTTTTAAAAGGAGATGTGGATACTTTGGTTTCAAAGTAATTAATTCCAAGGGGACTCTTTCTGAGATGAAATAGTGAGGTATTTGGTCGTGAGAGCGTTCATAGTCATGAAGGAAAAAGGAAGCACCATTCTTTTATTAAATTGACATTGCATCAGGAAAATGAGCTAAAAATGATTGATTGCAAATATAATGTAGGGGAGAGAAGCATCTGGTTCAGGCATAAATAACAAAGGCTCTTCAACACATGGCACTAATTTGTGATTATGCTTGTGTAATCTCACCATTTCAAATGGATGTGCCTATCTCAAGATGGGCTGTTCTGGGTACCAACGTAGAACAGCATAGCACAAGTGAGAATCATTTTCTTCCTGGCCTTTTCTGTGAGAAAGGGTGTTCAGTATTAATACAGGGGCTTGAGGCAAGTGAATGCTTCTGGCTCTAATTCATCCATAGTCATAGCTGCAAACCCCAAAATGGTTTGGCATTAAGTCTAAGGGCCTTGGTTAGAAATCCCACTCAAGACGTTGAGGGCAGAGCATTTCAAAGGTTTACCTGAGGCTTAAATTCTCCTCATTTCTTTTTTTTTATTTATTTTAATCGGAGGTTAATTACTTTACAATATTATATTGGTTTTGCCATACATCAACATGAATCCACCACAGGTATATACGAGTTCCCCATCCTGAACCAAAACCAAAAACCTAACTTTGGTGAAGCACAAGCAGATAGGATTTTTTAGGCCTGCGTCTCAAAGGAAGTTTGCTCTGTTTGGCTTTAAGGAAGCCAGAGAGCATCAAACACCTCTTTCAAAGTTGGTGGCCTCAGATGAACCTTCCTTTCACTGGTGAAGAAGACGGCCAGCAGCGTCTCTTCTCCCTTACACTCTGGTAGTACTCTGGTCCCTGCTGTTGCTTTGTCGCTTCAGTCATGTCCGACTCAGTAGGCTCCCCTCTCCATGGGATTCTCTAGGCAAGAGTGCTACAGTGGCTTGCCATGCCCTCCTCCAGGGACTCTTCCTGACCCAGGGATCGAACCCATGTCTTCTGCATGGCAGGCAGGTTCTTTCCCACTGAACCACCAGGGAAGCCCATACTGGCCCCTGCTGCTGCTGCTGCTAAGTCACTTCAGTCGTGTCCGACTCTGTGTGACCCCAGAGACGGCAGCCCACCAGGCTCTGCTGTCCCTGAGATTCTCCAGGCAGGAACACTGGAGTAGGTTGCCATTTCCTTCTCCAATGCATGAAAGTGGAAAGTGAAAATTGAAAATGAAGTCGCTCAGTCGTGTCCGACTCTTCCTGACCCCATGGACTGCAGCCTACCAGGCTCCTCCATCCATGGGATTTTCTAGGCAAGAGTACTGGAGTGGGGTGCCATCGCCTTCTCCAACACTGGTCCCTAGGCATCTTTAATCCCAGCGCAGCCCTGCAAGCACCAGATGTTGGACCTCATCACTCTCCTCCTAAGAGCTCACAGAATACACAACCAAAAGCACACTAGCAGAGAGGCCTATTGATATCCAGTAGATCTCAGATAATAAAGAGTAATATTTCCTTTGGATTTAACACTTGGGAAAAATGTCCTTCCCCCTGGCCCCTGTTACGTTTCAATCTGCTTTCTCTCAGTTAGATGAAGCGCTCTAACTCCTGGCATGGTCCAGAGTGCTTCTGCTCAGCCTGACCCTGACTCAAGACAGCTCAGTTACTCAGCTCACAGCCAGCTGTGGCTGTGACCTTGAACATAATTTCAGGTTACTGTCCTTGAGAATACCAAGTGCTGTTCTTATAACAGCTGTTCTGTCTCTTCCTGGAAGAAACTGTTCAACTTTTCACAACTATTTCTCATAAATCTAATTTTTAAATTCAATTTTTCTTAAAACAATAGAAAAGTTGTTGCTCTCTGAGCTGACTGGTTTCCTACTTCCCTCTAGCCAGCTGCCTGCCTCTCCATGGGGCAAAAGCCTCACACGATGTCCTAAGTGTCTAAAGCTAGACAGGAAGGTTTTGCTAAATCTAAACTTTTAAAATGGATATCTGACTTTTCATTTTTTATTTAATCGCTGACACATCTGAATTCTTGTGACAATAGAACTTCAAGTCTTATCACTCTGGGACAAGAATCTCTCATGTTCTGATCTCAGCAGTTGATTTAATAGAATTTCTGAGACTTCCCTGATGGTCCAGTGGTCAAGACTCGGCACTTCCACTGCAGTGGGCACCAATTTGATCCCTGGTTGGGAAACTAAGATCCTGCTATGCTGTGTGGCCAAAAATAAAAAAATTTTTAAAAATAAAAAAGAAATATTTTTCATCAGAAATGGCTTAAATGGGTGTTTCAAGGTTGTGTAGATAAATCATATAGTTCTACTTTTTTCATACTCAACCTCATTTTTATGCCTAATAAATTTTAAGATACAGATTTTTAGCTCAGATTTTCTAAATATGAAATGCATCCTATATTCTAAATTTATCTTCCAAAGATTTATAATGTGCTTAGTAGATCTGCCATGTTCTTTGCACCCCCATGGACTGTAGCCCACCAGGTTCCTCTGCCCATGGAATTTTCCAAGCAAGAATACTGGAGTTGGGTACCATTTCCTACTCCAGGGAGTCTTTCTGACCCAGGGATTGAAGCTGCATCTCTTGCATCTCCTGCATTGGCAGGGGGATTTTTTTTTTTTTTTTAACCACTAATGCCACCTGGGAAGCCCCATGAAAATCCAACTAAATAGTAGATGAAAACATATCTTGGACTCATAATAGTTGCCTGCTCCAGGGAATACAAACAACAAATTGAAATACAAATAAACAACACCTCTGTACCCAATTAACTTTTTCCTGTAAGTATGATGGTTGCTGAAATGCTTTGATATCTCCAGGAAAGTGACATTCTCAAAAATCTACACCTAACAGGGTGAGAAGGATGGGAGATGATTTAGAGGACAAAAGAGCAATTGAATGTCTATTGGAAAAGTCTTTTGTGTGACTACTCTTACTCTGGAAACTGTATTATATTTACCTAAGTTACAGAAAGTAGCTGTTGGCATACATTTCTAGAAAACTTTGGAAACACCAAATTAGAGCAGCAAGAGCTACCACACTGTTGACTGAGTAGAGTGTCAAGTATGCTGGTAAACATCAAGCTACATATGGGCTCTGTGGCAGTAAAGGCTCTGGAGCAATCTGTGGGGAGGAAGGAGATGAAAGGCTCTGGGTACTTAGTGCTTTCTGGGAAGAAGACATGTCTCTGCACAGGAGCTTAGGAAGCCAGAAGCAGCTGTCAGCTTGGGCCGAGTGGAATGTGCATGACATATGCTCAGTCTGAGCCTCTTTTATTATTATGTTTCATCTTGGTGGGTGCTGAGTCTTTAAACCTAATGGAAGGAAATCTTGTATAAATAAATCTCAATGTTTTAAGAGTAATTATAAGCATTATCCATACCAATGGTGGTTATTCATTCATGTAGTATTTTGAGGACTTCACCTGTTTACTAGGAGATAGAGAAAACACCCCTGATTTTGCAAGCTGATTCATTCTTTTTCCTGTTCTCCTCTTTGCTATTTTGAATAAGAGGCATTGAGCCAGAAGTTAGATAATGCGATCAGCATTAGGCATAGTTTGTATACAGACAGCTGGAAAATATTGGTAATCAAATTAAAACATGACTCCTGTCAATACTTACTAACAGATGAACCCGTGGGAGACATCTCTGTTCCCTTCTAAATGAACCTTTTGACCTTCTGTCCCTTTTCCATTCCTCCCAGATTGTCCTTTTCCCCCTGTCTTTACCTGCTAATATTACATGATATTATTATAGCACAAAACACAAGCCTTGAAGGGGCCAGACATGATTTCTACCTCTGATCTCTGTAGACTTAATTTCTGTGCAAGGTGTTTGACACTTAACTTTCAGTGGCTTGCGGTAGAGTTAGCACGACATGTCCTGATTTGACCGCAAAGTCCAGATTAACCTCTTTCCTAGCATCCTTTCTTATGTAGCATTTGCCTCAGATCTGGGGTTTTGTCTTATACAAAGTCTTATTATTAACAATGACATTGCAATAACCAGGATGGACTGGATGGACCTCCATTGTGCAGTTCTTTCTTCAGCCAATGTTGCATCTAGGATTGTGCGAGGCACACATGCACTGAACAAAGTTCTCACTTTAACATGTAAATTAAAGATGATCCAGCAGTAACCTGTCTCTTTTCCTGACCTTTTAAAGATACAGTGTCAGCTAATATTTCCATCTCAAGGACAGCAAGCAGGATACTCACTGATAAAAACAAGTGCTGGAAACAGAAGCGGTAAAGGACAGTTTGCTCATGCCTGCCCACAGTGGTGGGGGAAGCGATTGACTCTGTCACTCCAGCTGGATACTGATCATCTAGCCAGTTGTGCCAGGACCTCTAGGAGCATGAAGCAAGGTCTCCAGGCCACTTGGCAAGAGGATCAGTGGGAAAATGGGGAAATTAGAGGTTGTACCATGGAATATGTCCAGTAAACAGAGGCTGAACAATTCTGCCATAGTGCATACAGAGAAGACTGTTGAAATGCTTTTGTTGCAACAGCTCTCTCGTTTATCATATGGTGCAAACCAACACTGACTTATTTTATTGCTTGGCAGCACGTTTTATTAAAAAAAAGTTCCTGTCGTCAGCATGAACTTTATTATTATGGATGAGATTAAATCCACATAGCATAAAATTCACCATTTCAACCAGTAAAAAGTGTCTAATTCAGTGGTTTTTAGTATGTTCACAGTGTTGTGCAGTCATTACCACTATCAAACTCTAGCATATTTCCAGAACTCCACCCCCCCGCCCCGAGTCTGTGCCTGTTTGCAGCCACCCCCAACTTCCCTCTCCTTCTCTTCCAGCAGTTGTCAGTCGCTCTGTCGTGTCTCCAGGGTTTTGCCTGTTCTGGATATTTTAAATAGATGAGTCACAGAATATGAAGGCTTTTGTATCTGGATTCTTTTACTTGGGTTCATCCATGTTGTAACATATATCAGTACTTCATTCCTTTCTATTTTTGAATTATATTCTGTTGTGTAAGTAAACATACTACATTTTGTTTTCCATTCATTTAATGGACACTTGTGTTGTTTCCAGTTTTTGGTTACTATGAATAATGTAGCTATGAATATCTGTGGACATTATGTGGACATAAGTTTTCCATTTTCTTGGATTATATACCTGAGATGGGAATTGTTGGATCATATGGTAGTTTTTTGAAAGACTACCAAACTGTTTTCCAAAGTAGATATATCATTTTGCATTCCCACAAGAGAAGTATGAGAGTTCCAACTTCTCTACTTCCTAACCAACACTTGTTACTGTTATTTGATTAGAGCCATCCTAGTGGATGTGAGTTGGTATCTTATTCTGGCTTTGATTTATATTTACCTAATGATGGATGATCAAATTGCCAACATCCGCTGGATCATCGAAAAAGCAAGAGAGTTCCAGAAAAACATCTATTTCTGCTTTCTTGACTATGCCAAAGCCTTTGACTGTATGGATCACAATAAACTGTGGAAAATTCTTCAAGAGATGGGAATACCAGATCACCTGACCTGCCTCTTGAGAAACCTATATGCAGGTCAGGAAGCAACAGTTAGAACTGGACATGGAACAACAGACTGGTTCCAAATAGGAAAAGGAGTACGTCAAGGCTGTATATTGTCACCCTGCTTATTTAACTTCTCTGCAGAGTACATCATGAGAAACGCTGGACTGGAAGAAACACAAGCTGGAATCAAGATTGCCAGGAGAAATATCAATAACTTCAGATATGCAGATGACACCACCCTTATGGAAGAAAGTGAAGAGGAGCTAAAAACCTCTTGATGAAAGTGAAAGAGAAGAGTGAAAAGGCTGGCTTAAAGCTCAACATTCAGAAAATGATCATGGCATCTGGTGCCATCACTTCATGGGAAATAGATGGGGAAACAGTGGATACAGTGTCAGACTTTATTTTTGGGGGTTCCAAAATCACTGCAGATGGTGATTGCAGCCATGAAATTAAAAGACGCTTTACTCCTTGGAAGAAAAGTTATGACCAACCTAGATAACATATTCAAAAGCAGAGACATTACTTTGCCAACAAAGGTCCATCTAGTCAAGGCTATGGTTTTTCCAGTGGTCATGTATGGATGTGAGAGTTGGACTGTGAAGAAGGCTGAGCGCCGAAGAATTGATGCTTTTGAACTGTGGTGTTGGAGAAGACTCTGGAGAGTCCCTTGGACTGCAAGGAGATCCAACCAGTCCATTCTGAAGGAGATCAGCCCTGGGATTTCTTTGGAAGGAATGATGCTAAAGCTGAAACTCCAGTACTTTGGCCACCTCATGCGAAGAGTTGACTCATTGGAAAAGACTCTGATGCTGGGAGGGATTGGGGGCAGGAGGAGAAGGGGACGACAGAGGATGAGATGGCTGGATGGCATCACCGACTCGATGGACGTGAGTCTGAATGAACTCCGGGAATTGGTGATGGACAGGGAGGCCTGGTGTCCTGCGATTCATGGGGTCGCAGAGTCGGACACGACTGAGTGACTGAGCTGAATGATGGATGATGTTGAACATCTTCCCTTGTTTATAGTGGCCATTTACAAATCTTCTTTGGAAGAATGTGTATTCAAATTTCTTGTACATTTTTCAGTTGTGTGGTTTGTCTTTTTATTATTGAGTTGTCAGTGTTCATTGTATATCTGGATACTAGCCCAGTGAGAGATACATGATTTACAAATATTTTCTGCCATTGTGTCGGCTGTCTTTGCATTCTCTTGGTAGTGTCCTTTGATGTACAAAAGTGTTTAATTTGGATGATGTCTAATTTTATCTGTTTTCTTTTGCTGCTGTGACTTTGGAGTCTTATTTAAGAAACCACTGCGTATTTTACGGTTGTGAAGGCTTAACCTTGTATTTCCTTCTAAGCATTTTTAGTTTTACACTTAGATCTTGTTATTCAGTTTGACTTCATTTTTACATATGGTATGTGGTAAGGATCCATCTTCATTCTTTTGCACATGGCTATCCAGTTGTCTGGAAGAAGGCAATGGCACCCCACTACAGTACTCTTGCCTGGAAAATCCCATGGATGGAGGAGCCTGGTAGGCTGCAGTGCATGGGGTCGCAAAGAGTCAGACACAACTGAGCGACTTCCTTTTCACTTTTCACTTTCATGCATTGGAAAAGGAAATGGCAATCCACTCCAGTGTTCTTGCCTGGAGAATCCCAGGGACGGGGGAGCCTGGTGGGCTGCCATCTATGGGATTGCACAGAGTCGGACATGACTGAAGCGACTTAGCAGCAGCAGCAGCAGCAGCAGAACCATTACAGAGGGATTTTGTATGTGTATTGGGACATGCCTTCAACACTCAGCCAGGAGCCTGACAACCCTGTCCTAACCTTCACTTTCTGCTTCTTCAGAGTCTCAAAGTCAGCCCGAGGTTGAGGTGTAGGGCCTTCTCAGGTCTTTTATGGGCATGAAGACAGCTAACTATAAGCCTGAGCTTTAGCATGTATGTCTAAGTTTCCCTCTCTGAGACTTTCTTCCCAAGCTTTTTGCTTCATCTGCTGTTTTCTCTACATGTTGTTTATTTCACTGGGTAGCAGGGACTAAAACATTTGCCTATAAATGTTTTCAACAAAAAGTCTTTGACCCTATTATCAGCTTTAGCACTCTTAAATGAGAATTTCTGTCAGTTGAGGTAAAGACAAACCTTTTAACAACAATAATTTTGTTGAAGCATAGTTGATGTGCAATTTTGTGTTAACGTCTACTCTACATACAGCAAAGTGATTCAGTTATACATATATATATATATATATATATATATACACACGCCTTCTTTTTCATCTTCTTTTCCATTATGGTTTATCACATGTGGTTCCCTGTGTGACCCAGTGGGACCCTGTTGTTTAGCCATTCTATATGTAACAGTTTGCTTCTGCTAATCCCAAGCTCCCAGTTGATCTGTCTTCCTGCCCCTTGGCAACCACAAATCTGATCTCTATGTCTGTGAATCTGTTTCTGGTTTGTAGATAAGCTCATTTGTGTCATAGTTTAGATTCCACACATAAGTGACATTGTGGTATTTGTCTTTCTTTTCCTGACTTATTTCATTTAAAATGACAGTCTCCAGGCCCATCCGTATTGCTGCAAATGGATGCTTCCTTCTCATTTATGGCTAAGTAGTATTCCATTGTGTACATGTACCACATCTTCTTTATCCATTAATTTGTCGATGGACTTTTACACCGTTTGCATATCCTGGCTATTGTAAATAGTGCTGCAGTGAACACTGGGGTGTATGTATCTTCTTGAACTATTGCTTTCTCCAGATGTATGCCCAGGAGTGGGATTGCTGGATCATAAGGCAACTCTATTTGTAGTTTTTTAGAGGAACCTCCATATGGTTTTCCATAGTGGCTGCACCAATTTACATTCCCACAAACAGTGTAGGAAGGTTCCTTTTCCTCCACATTCTCTTTAGCATTTTTTATTTGTGAACTTCTTAATGATGGCCATTCTGACTGGTGTGAGGTGGTATCTCATTATGGCTTAGATTTGCATTTCTCTAATAATTAGGTGTGTTGAACATCTTTTCATGTGTCTGTTGGCCATGTGTATAAAAGACAGCCTTTTGAGAATCTTCTCCAGAAAGCCAGACAGAACAACTAAGAACAGTTTGCAAAGGTCGTCTGTTTTCTCTCTATCAGTAGCAGGAATGTAGGCTGCTTGCTATTTTCAAGGCTACTGCTGAGCTGGGGGACTGGAATAAATTAAAGTAAGATGCCGCAGAGCTCATTGTTCTTAGTAAAATTCAGTCATTTTTCTTGAATAAGTTCTTGCTACATGCTCTTAGTTTCCAAAGTTCAAAAAGTTGTTGATAATGTTTTTTAAATCAGTTTTTTTCATTGCTCTTATGGAGGGGCAAGATTTCAGCATTCCTTAAGCCCTATTTTGAAAAGTTAAGAACTGAATTTTAACTTCTCAAGAAAGTCAATGGTAAATATGAAATCTGAGCAAAGTCACTTCCATTTTACATTCACCATTGAGTCAGCAGTGATAGCTCTGACCACTGAAAACAAGGGGTAGAAATTTGCTGAAGAACTATCTCATTTACTTGAAAAGTTGGTATTTATTCTAAGAATACCATGTTTAAGATAATTAACAAGTACAGCTGCAGAAAGTGTGTTTATGCATCACTCTGTGAAATCACTTTTTTTTGAAGGTTGACTCTTGTTTCAAATTCATTTGCCTCATTTTTAATTCTAAATTCTCTTGCACATGTACCAGAAAAAATGAAGTGAGAGCTGTCAATACGTTGTCTCCATTAGTAAAGAAAGAATTTGTAAACAACTGATGCCTGTTTCATATCTGTGACATCAAATGCTTCAGACAGAAATCAGTTGGGTTAATACCAATAATGATTCATTTTTCAAAATCAAATCAATAGAGTCAGAGTATCTTTTGAAAGCTCATTGTATTGAATTTGAAATATTTGACATTAGAGTGAATTTCACTGTGAATACAGTTCAAAAGTTTAACATTGAAGATAAAATAATTTGTTTTTGTAGTCATAATACAAACAAATTTTGGGAAGGCACAGAATCATAGTAATAACAGTGTTCTTACTAAATTAGGAAACTATGGAGCAGAAATATATTTGGAACTGGTTGTATGCATGTATAATTCACAATTGTGTGTTCAAACAAGCTGTAGTATCCTACCAATAAAAATTAAAACTGCAGTCGTTAAGATTTACAAATATTTTTGTATCTTCACAGAGTAACTGAATCATAAAAATTTTGGTGACAAAGCTGATGCTGAATTCATAAAGTTATTTCATCCTAGCCACAATTGTTTTCTCCCCTCATTGTTCATTATCAAATGGAATTCAGAAAATTTTGAATCTTTGAAGAACCATAAATCCACCAAAGTGATCTACAATGGTATTATATTATTTTGTAAATGAGTTATTTAAGTTTTGGCTGCATTGTATTCAGAAAACAGCATTTAAAGATCAACAGAGACTATTTGGTAAGTTTTATCCTGTAAAATTAGTCATAAAACAAAATCATTCTGAATAGAGGCAAAAGGTAGTATGTGTGAAAATACAGTGTTCCAATATCTACTCATTTCAATTAAAGAGCTCTTACACCTAGGTAAGAAGAATCTTAGAAAACTAAAACAGATAAAATGGAGAGAAAATTATTGTTGAAAATAAACAATAATTCTTAGGAATGAAGGATTAGCATCTCCACACATAAAGACTACATCAAATTTCCTGCCCAAAGAATAATAATAATTTTTAGAAATCCACATGAATGCACATTAAAGAGGGGAAAAAAAGCTAGTGTCAAATGACAAAGCTAAAACAATTTAGTCACATGTTTGATATCCTTTAGGCTTCCCAGGTGGCACAGTGGTAAAGAATCTGCCTGCCAGTGCAGGAGCCGTGGGTTCAATCCCTGGGTAGTTTCCCTGGAGTAGGAAATGGCAACCCACTCCAGTATTCCTGCTTGGAAAATTCTGCCGAGAAGCCTGGTGGGCTACAGTCCATGGGCTCATGAAGAATCAAACACAACTGAGCTACTAACACACACACTCACACTCACACTCACACACACACACGATCACACACACACACACGATCACACACACACAATCACACACACACGATCACACACACACAATCACACACACACACAATCACACACACACAATCACACACACACACACAATCACACACACACAATCACACAATATGAGGAAGCAGAGAATGATTGACTAGGAAGTCAGAGATTTCCTTCTAAGCCAGCAGGTCTTATTTTCTAGGATAAGATGAGCCAGCTGAGGTGGAGGACTACATTTGGTTTTCTTGTCAGGCATTTCCTGAAAGTGCAGGATGTCTTACGTTTAGAGCTGTGACTTGGGCCAGACCACTGTGGAGTCCTCTGTTTTGTGGTTTCTGACATGCAAGTTCACTTTGTCTCAGGTCAGACACTACAGACCAGGAATCAGAATGACAGCAGGCTTCTTGCTGGCACCACAGAAAGCTTGAAGACAATGAAACAAGGCCTTCAAAATCTGAGTAAAAGTGACTTCTTAACCCAGTCAAATGATCCATCACATGTGAGGGTTGAATAATGACATTTTTTGACATTTAAATTCTTTCCAAGCCCTGTCTCAAGAAACAACTAGAAGATGTTCTCTAGCAAAACAAGACAGTAGATCTAGACAGGAAAGGACAAGAGTCCAGTTAACAGGTCCCAGGAGGGCCTTGAAAAGAGAAGCCCCAAGAAAACTGACCTGGCAGCCTGGGGTCTTGGGGGCAGGTTCCCTGAGGCCTTGGTACAGATGTACCCTATTCCTTTGTGAAAGACTATCCCTTTAAATGGACAGCACTTACACTTGAAAAGGATTTCTTGAATTTGTGATGTTTTCACTGCAGCATTCTTTTTATTGTGAGCTCGGGCTTCCCTGGTAGCTCAGCTGATAAAGAATTTGTCAGCAACGTGGGAGGCCTCGATTCGATTCCTGGGTCAGGAAGATCTGCTGGAGAAGGGAGAGGCTACCCACTCCATTATTTTTGGGCTTCCCAAGTGGCTCAGCTGGTAAAGAATCAGCCTGCAAAATGGGAGAATTAGCCTGGGTTGGATATCTGGGTTGGGAAGATCCCCTGGAGAAGGGATAGACTACCCACTCCAGTATTCTGGCCTGGAGAATTCCATGGACTGTTTAGTCCATGGGGTAGCAAAGAGTTGGACATGACTAAGTGACTTTCACTTCACGTTTGCATTCTTTCCCTATTTGTTTACAGACCATTACTGCTAAGTCGCTTCAGTCGTGTCCAATTCTGTGCAACCCCATAGACGGCAGCCCACCAGGCTCCTCTGTCCCTGGGATTCTCCAGGTAAGAGTACTAGAGTGGGTTGCCATTTCCTTCTCCAATGCAGGAAAGTGAAAAGTGAAAGTGAGGTTGCTCAGTGGTGTCCGACTCTTAGCGACCCCATAGACTGCAGCTTACCAGGCTCCTCCATCCATGGGATTTTCCAGGCAAGAGTACTGGAGTGGGGTGCCATTGCCTTCTCCACAGACCATTAAGTGATGCATAAAGAGAGGTATCACTGGAATCCTAAATTTCCTCTCCTGTGAAAGAGAGATAGAATCCTGCATCTTTGAACCTTAAGTATACTTCACTGTCCCTTCTCTGCTCTATGCTTATGTTCTGGCAGAAGACTAGGTTCCATAAGGCTTGCTGGTTTCCTTGGGGCTCTCTGGGTATGAGTCCTTCTAAGATTGATTCATGTGGAGCACTGATGATGGACCCCTGCACTGAGGCATAAGTGAGCCACTTAATTCAGAAATAGGATGGCTGTCCTGCTTCCGCACACCACTGGGAGGTCTGGTTAGGCCTGAAGGTGAATTACCTCCTTAACAAGAAAGTAGAATGTTTACTGAAAGGAAAAAATTATAGAATAAAACATTAGGCCTCTCCTTTCAAAGAAGGGAACCTAGCATAGTGCTCTGTCCCATAGAACTTTCTGTTATGGTAGAAATATTCTGGGTCATCTAATAACTTAGCTGCAGCTATTAAGTATTTGATAATGAATGAGACCAAGGAACTGGAATTTTCATTTCATTTAGCTTTAGTTCACTTAAATTTATATTTAAATAGCCATTCCTGGCTAGTGGCTACCATATTGGACAATGCAGGTCTAGAAAGAAGTTGTCAGTGTTTCTCGTTCAGTAAGTTATGTTTATAACTTCTTAGGGTTTTCTGAACTCATTATTTCCTCTCCTTTAGAGACAAATAATAACCTAGAACTCCAAGGGTTAGATTAATTATTTCAGGGAGAAGGGAACAAGGGAAAGTAGAGGCTTAGGGGATGAAATAACCTCAAGGGAAGACTGTGGGACCAGCTAAAAACAAGAAAGGCAGAAGTATTGATATCAATTAGTTTTGGTAGAAGATGGAAGGAAGGGAGTTTAGAAGTCCTGTCAGGGATGAATGTCTGAGTCTGGGCACTCAGCCGGCCCATTGCTAGGGGAGCCCAGCCTGAGAGATCACACTGCATTAGCGTGAACTCACTTCTTTCATTCATTTTTCAAAATTAACTGCTCATTTCTTTTAAATAATATCTTTCAATTTAAATACTTAAAATTACCATGAATAAACAAAGCGTGTTTCACCTTGGTTAGCATAATCAAGGCAGTGATTCTTCTTAAAATTAATAGATGAAGTCTAATGTGAACATTTACTGACAATTTGAACACCAGAAAGTGCACGATGGCACATGCGTGCACGTACACTGCAAATCTTATCTTACATCTTTTCTGTGAATGACCTAGGCACTTCCCTAATTGGTTGACTGAAGAAACGTGAGCAGAGATCCAAAGGAATTTCCTGTCCCTGCTCTAGAATGCATGATTGCCTTCCCTCAACTTGGCAGTAGGGCCCTGACCTACATTATAGAACTTGCACACGTCTCTCTTTCACGCAAACACACACACACACATACATGTGCTCCTTAATTTTTCATAAACCTGAATAGATAACCAGTTTTCTGAGGCTTCACTTTCTCTCAGAAGAAATATCAAGTTTCTCCAGTCCATATTTGGCCAAATGTCTTCTGTCTTCAGGGAAGTATCAACATTTACTTCAAACGATTGTGGATCTGGAGGACCAGAAAAATACTCTTTGGAAAGTAGTAAGTAATAAAAAATTTAAATAACTTAGATTTGATTCAGAACACTCTTACCAGGGTTCATTGCCTCAGGAAAAAAATATTGACTATTATAGGGAACCCTGTGATGGTGCTGTATAAAGTTTGATGGGAAAAAAAATACCAACTCAACGCTATTTATTTACAACAAACACAAATAGCTATAGCAGTACTCAAAGTAATATGCTCTAATATATTTAGGACTTTAAATTGGATCTGAAACCCTTCTTTCAAAAGTAAAATATCTGTTCAACAAGTCTTTATTTCAAGAGCTCAAAAGATTGGCACTTAAGCAAATTTTAGCAGATTAGTGAGGGGAAAAAAAAAGAATCATTCAGGAAAAAGAAAAACAGACATTTTGGATAAAACGTTCTTCAGAGGGGCTAGAAATGCTATCATCTTTTCTTTTCTAGCTCTTTCAGTTCTCGTACCAGAAATTTCCAAGTGTCCAGGAATATGACTAGTCATAGACGTTTGTCGGTCAGTGGCATTAATTGGGTCTGTCCTCTATGCCAAATGTGAACTGATGGCATGGGGGAAATTTAAAAGAATTGCAAGATCAGATTTTCTTCCCTGCATATGAAAAGCATATTCATAGAGTAATATATAGTGAGAGCATATGAATAGTGGAAAGTCTCTAGGTACATAATTAATGAAGGCTCATTGAGTACAGGAATTAAGAGAATTAGGTCAAGTTAATCAGGAAAAGTTCTTAGGAAGTGATTTTGCAGCCAGATTTGAAAGGTAAGAGAGAGTTTAATGGAATAGTATGAGAAATACCTCCCTTTTTCCCTGACCATCTCCCTTTGAGGATGGTTATAATTTGGGGCTTGTCTTTCATTGTTGCACTGGTTAATGGCATGAATGGAGCCAGGCCTCATGACACTGCAGATGCTGTTGTGCTAAGCTACAGAACAGGCAGGGGATGGGTACTATTCTATGATCCCTCTCTTTGAGTGCCAGGTTTCAAGCCAACTTCAGATCAAATGAGGGTACAGATCCTTCTTAAGAAAACAAGAGGCAATTGAGGACAGGAAAGCCTGCTGTGCTTTTTGAAACAAAAGAGTAGCTTAAGAGCAGAGGCACCTTGGAGTCACAGGGAAAAGGAGGGCCCTTGGAGGAGAGTGGTCCTCTATGGACCCCTGGGGGCAGTTGGTGAGGGCTTGTTAGGGATCTAGGGGTATCCTAGAGGTTTGGTGGAAGGGTGTGGCTGAATATTTGCTTCTACTCAGATAAGATGGTCACTTCTGCCAAGGACAGGGAAGGGGTGGAGATGGGGGACAGGGGGTGTGTGGAAAAGTGATGAGTTCAGGCAGTTGGCACAAGGTGGGCAAATGCTATGATTGAAGGGAGTGAGAATGCAGTAGGAACAAAGTGATTTTTTTTTTAATTTATTTTTATTTATTTGGTTGTGCTGGGTCTTATAGAGCCAGACACAACTGAAGCGACTTAGCAGCAGCAGCTGGGTCTCAGCTGTGACAGATGGGATCTTAGACCTTTGTTGTAGCATGTGGCATCTTTAGTTGCTGCATGTAGGATCTAGTTGCCCGCCCAGGGATCGAACCTGGACCCTCTGTGTTGGGAGCACAGAATCTTAGCCAGTGGACTTCCAGGGAAGTTTCTCAGTGATATATTCTGCTGAGGGAATGTGTCAAGATGTTACAGAGTTTTGAGCAACAATGACTCAGGCCCTGAAAACTGAGTTGTTGATTTTCAGGTAGAAAAGCAGGGAGGGCACTTCAGACAGTGGGAGAAGATGGGCAGAAAGCATGACGGGGCAATGTGTCCAAAGAGGCCGCGTCTGCACTAAGGTGGAAAGTCCCTTTCCTTTATCAGGGGAGATGGGGAAATAGGGAGAGGAGGAAATTTTGGTCATCAGGCTTGTTAAAGCAAAGCAACCTAATGACTTCATCTTCTAGTTCAGTGTGCCATTGGCAAAGTCCAGACAATGGCAGACTCTACCCATCCAACTGCCTGAAGCCTTCAACAAATAAATTATAAGGAAAAGAGAAGAATTTGGGGCAGGGGAGGTTTAAGGAGGCTTAAAGTACATCTTTATCACTTGAGAGAAAAACTACTCAGGAGCATAAGAAAGGCAGCAATAAAAATCAGAGTGGTAATTATTTCAGGAAGAAGGGAAGAGCTTATAATGGGGGCCTATGATGGGGCAGTGTTCTACTTATTGACCTGAATCATAGTTATAAAAGTGTTTGCCCTAATCATTTTCTTAAGCTGTACATTTGTTTGGTGAAATTGTCTGAATTTCTGAAGGGAAGTTTTAAAAATAAAGGAATGAGTGATACTTTTCCAAGAGTGAACTGACTTTCATGCAGAGCTGGGTATTATGTGTAGAAGAGATCTTACCGACATCCACCCCAGCACCATCCTCAGTGAGGTAAGCTGGAGTGTTGATGACAGGGAAGCCCAAACATGCTGACGATGGCAAAGATCAGCTTGGCATCACCCTGGCTGTTCAGAGCTTGGGAGCTGAAGGCACAGTGTGCTCTAACTTGTGGACCACCAGCTTCCACAACTCGCCTTTCCCACGCAGCTTATATAGAAAAAACCAATGAATACAACACGCATGACCACAGGTTCCCCTGACCAGAAGGTCTCAGGTCTTTGCATTCTACTTTGCATGGGTTGGGGCTTCCCTGGTAGTTCAGCTGGTAAAGAATCCACCTGCAATGCAGGAGACCCCGGTTTGATTCCTGGGTCATGAATATTCTGTGGAGAAGGGATAGACTACCCACTCTAGTATTCTTGGGCTTCCCTGGTGTCTCAGTTGGTGAAAGAATCTGGCCACAATGCGGGAGACCTGGGTTGAAAAGATCCCATGGAAGAATTATCCTTTTGGAGAAGGAAATGGCAACCCACTCCAGTATTCTTGCCTGGGAAATCCCATGAACAGAGGGGTCTGGTGGGCTACAGTTCATGGGGTCACAAGAGTTGGATACGACTGAGTGACTAACCCACCACCACTTGCTTGGGTAGCTTAAATTTAGGTTGCTTGGCTTAAAGTATATTAATTAACTCTTCAGTCTGCATTTTAAGATGAGGACCAATGTGGTTCTAGGGCAGAAAAAAAAATGCATGAAAACTCCATGCCTTTCTCTCTCATCAATAATCTCTGCATTGTGCAGGTTGGGTGTTGAGTTTCAGATCACATCCCCCAGTTCCTCAGTTTCACATGTTTGTTTTGGAGTAAGGAGTTAAACATCTCAAACTGTGGATTCCAGCGCTGAACATACAGTCAGACTTTAAGCTGGAATAATAATAAAGCAATAAGGAATATGGCTAAACAAATATGTTTCCAATCCCCTTTGTCTTCTTCAAACAGCTAATGCAGATGTCTCTGTCCTTATTAGCCAAGCACTTGGCTTCTCCGCCTGCCCTTCCCCTGGCACCGGTGGAAGCTGCATTTCTTGAACAACACTTTCCCATGAAAAAGGCTGTCAGACTCTCTTAAATATAAACAAGAGAACGTGACTAGGGACTATTTTTGTGTGTGTGATGCTTTTGGTACTGGTCCCCGTAGTAATTCTAGCTTGCTCATTGTAATGAGTGAGGTTTGGACCTTGCTGTCCTCATGTGTATATTAACTCTTCACACAAAGGCAGGGAGGATATGGTGTGAATAACAAACAGAGGATCAGATGCTCAGGTCAACAGGGCTTTTACAAATGAACACTGTTCAATGTGCTGGCCAAGGTCAACTGAAACTGGAATGCTACTTGGCAGAAGGAGAAGAGACTGAGAAAGTGCTTTCACAGTTTGAAGGCAATTAACTATCAAGAGTTAATCAGCAAGTGTTAGCTATATTTATAAAAGAAAGTTCACTTTTGAATAGTTTTCATGGTGATCTCTTGCATGGAATTTGTGAGAGAGTAAAGTCTCAGCTTTCTGCTACCCTTTTGAAATGGGTCATTCTACGTAGCTGAGCACTCTTTATAGCCAGAAATTTAATGAGGGTCAGAGAAGGTTGTGAGCGCACATTTGGGGAGAATTGCAGCAGCCAGGGACAGTCTGGGAGCTTGTAGGGGGTGGGTGGAGCAGATGAACTCTGTCTCCTCTCTACAGGCTGAGGACACAGTTATCAGCCAAGAACAGAGATGAACCTAAGGGAGGCATGGGAGTAGCTGAACGGTACTTGACATAGATGTCTTCCAACCTGGCAACAACTCTCCGAGTTGGATACAAAGGAGGAAAAACAGGGAGTTAGGTAACTTGTTTGAGCTAGTGAATGGTGCAGGTAAGTCTGACTACAGATCCCTTACACGGAGACGTCTCTGAAAAGAATGAGACGAAGATTGACCACTTTTTTTTCTGTTTGCTCAGCATCTTTGGCCTCTGGAAATGCTCTGTCAGTCATGTAGCCTTCCCTTTCCCATGGTGTGGATGATGAGAGGGAGTAGCAAGGTTTGGGCTGGCCAATCAGATTGCTCAGTATCCCTGGGCCTAGTGAATTGTGTGGGTGTGCACATGAACCAAAGGGGCCATGGTATTTTCATAGATTGATATAGACGCTGGCAAGAGGAGTTCTCTTTCTTCTTGCTGCAACTGGAAGCCAAAAGATGGTACAAACCTGGAGCTAACTGGGACATGTTTCCCGCCATTTGGAGTCTGTTTGAGGCTGAAGTCATTGTGATGGTATGATTTGAGGACACTTTAGCATAAGGGAAACATCCTTTTTTGTTTTCATGAGCTATTTTGATTTGGATCTGTACTACTGACTGTGTGTTTTGATTAATAAAATACCAGTTGCCCACATTTATCCTAGTGGTAAAACTGATAGTGCCTCTGGGAAGTGTTCAGCTGCTAATCAAAAATGAATATGGTATTTGAAAAGATAAGAACATCTGTTTCTAATAGGGATGGCCTAATACTGGTTATTCAAGTTTTCTTAACAGGAAACCAATTATTATCTTGTATGTGAGTCAAAAATGGCAACTTCCTTAAGGTTTGTCTAAGTTCCATAATAACTTATTCTGACATATAATTAGAGTGTTCTGTCTGGGAAATGCCTAAATTTTGTAAAAAGGTGAGCTAAGTTAAAGGAAAAAAATTATGATCAGTGTAGAGCAACACTGAACCGGATTTTTCAGTCTGAGAAAAAGGGAAAATGACGCTTTAGATCTTAAACCGCAGTCCCAAACAGCATACTTCTTTCTGATAGGTTATAAGAATGTCACTGTCTGAAATTACTCATTGAAGATAGGTACCAACAGACATCTGGGAAAATCATCTCAGCAGCAGCCCACCTAGGAAATGATCTGTTAGGGCTACAGCTAAGACTTGGGTATTTCTGAATTTCAGCAAGAGGGTTTAGGTGATGACCTTACAAGAAAGCCATCGGCTTAAGCACAGCTACTGTAGTCTACAGATATGCTATAATCTTCCAAACAAGGAGGTATAAAGACAAGTCTTAACAATCCAATACAGAATATTTCAAAAAAGAAGGTTGTTGAGTACTAATCCAGACTTGTACCTGGAATGAAGATACTACCTAAGCCTGAAATCCCAGGTTCCCACGACTGGCTTAATACACCTCTTTAGAGCTCCTCAGGATCCACTAAGCTGCTACTTCATGTTTCTTTGGCTTTGTAAGATAGTTGCATTAACTGGTGTTTGAGGTGTTCCACTTTCAGGTAAAGAGTTACTGCTGCTGCTAAGTCGCTTCAGTCGTGTCCGACTCTGTGTGACCCCATAGACGGCAGCCCACCAGGCTCCCCCATCCCTGGGATTCTCCAGGCAAGAACACTGGAGTGGGTTGCCATTTCCTTCTCCAATGCATGAGAGTGAAAAGTGAAAGTGAAGTTGCTCAGTCGTGTCTGACTCTTAGCGACCCCATGGACTGTAGCCCACCAGGCTCCTACATCCATGGGATTTTCCAGGCAAGAGTACTAGAGATGATATTTCTGAAAGGATCCTTGAAAATGCCTTCTAGCACTTCTTGTCTCAAAGATTGTGACTCCTATTCAAACCCTCCTTCCAACCCTGACACAAAATTTTAATGTGACAGATGCACTCAGTCCCAGACACATTTGCAAAGCCCTATTATCCTCTGAGGGCCAACTGGCTTACTTCCCCAAGCTCTCTGCGCTAATCTCTCCTATCCTCCTTCACAGCACTGAGCAACTCATGAGTACATTAGTAAATACATTTGTGCATTTACGTGTACATATATTCTCTGTTAAATATGAAGATAAATGGCAACAAGATAGGCAAATGTTTGCTTTTTTAGAGTTTATATCCTCTGAATAACTTACATGCAAATACAGGTTGGCAGGGGAAACCTATCAACTAATTGTCCCAACCAATTCCATAAATACACTTCTCTGTATCCACATACACCTTTTTCCACATCTTAGTGGAGAAGCTGTCCCATTACCTGTTCAAGACTAACCTTGATACCTGAGACATTTCCCATCCTTGACTCCTCGTGGCATTTTCTTCTTTAATCAGTTCCTTACTCATGAATCTTGGCCTTTTCCATTTTTGTTATCTAGTTTCCCTTTGCATATAAATAAAAGCCAAATATAGGGTAATCAGATGGTGATTGTATGAAAGCAAATACACCTATACAAATCACAGAATAGTAATGCAATTTTTGTTGCTTGTACATTATTAGTTAATCAGTTTCCTAGCATGCTTCTTAAACTGAAGAAAATTAAACTCTTGGCAAACAGTGATCCCACAAAGATACTACCAACTGGTGAAATATTTTTGAAATAATTAGCTCTTCCCATCTGTCTTAGTTCAGGCTGCTATTACAAAATACCATAGACTGGATGGTTTAGGCAACACATACTTATTTCTCACAACTCTGGAGGCTAGAAGAGATGCCATAAGATTCAGGGTCTGGTGAAAGCCCTTTTCCTGGTTTGCAGATGGCTGCCTTTTTGTTATATTGTCACATGGTGGAGAGGGGAAGGAGGGTAGATGGTACTCTGGTCTCTCCCTGTAAGGGCACTAATCCCATCATTAAGACTCCACCCTCATGACCTCAGTTCAGTTCAGCTCAGTCATGTCCATCTCTTTGCAACCCCATGGACTACAGCATGTCAGGCTTCCCTGTCTATCACCAACTACCAGAGCTTGTTCAACTCATATCCATCGAGTCAGTGATGTCAGCCAACCAACCATCTCATCCTCTGTTGTCCCCTTCTCCTTCTGCCTTCAATCTTTCCCAGCATCAGGGTCTTTTTCAATGAGTCAGGTGGCCAAAGTATTGGAGCTTCAGCTTCAGCATCAGTCCTTCCAAAGAGTATTCAGGACCTTATTTAGACCTAATTACCATTAAGGGCTAAGTTTCAACAGATGACTTTAGGGAAGGAGGGGAACACAACATTCCATTCACAGCACCAGCTCCTGGTAATTCTGCTTAAATTTGCTTTGTACATATTAAGACTATATTGTCAGATGCCTATTCAAAAAAATTTAAAAACATTAAAAATTTTTCCTTTTATCAGAGCATGATGATCTGTTTTATTTCTAATATTATTGTCTTAAAGTTTGTCTGAAAATAGTATTGTCACATATCTATTTTATTAGCATTTCCTTAGTTTATTATTTCCATCTTTTAAAACTTTTGTGTTAAGTTCTAGGTGTGACTCTTATTACTAATTTGATTTTGTTGTTATATTTAAAAAAATAACCTGAGAACTTCTGGCTTTTAAACCGACTTGATCTGTCTAGTCAAGGCTATGGTTTTTCCAGTGGTCATGTATGGATGTGAGAGTTGGACTGTGAAGAAAGCTGAGCACTGAAGAATTAATGCTTTTGAACTGTGGTGTTGGAGAAGACTCTTGAGAGTTCCTTGGACTACAAGGAGATCCAACCAGTCCATTCTGAAGGAGATCAGCCCTGGGATTTCTTTGGAAGGAATAATGCTGAAGCTGAAACTCCAGTACTTTGGCCACCTCATGTGAAGGGTTGACTCATTGGAAAAGACTCTGATGCTGGGAGGGATTGGGGGCAGGAGGAGAAGGGGACGACAGAGGATGAGATGGCTGGATGGCATCACTGACTCAATGGACGTGAGTCTGAGTGAACTCTGGGAGTTGGTGATGGACAGGGAGGCCTGGCGTGCTGCGATTCATGGGGTCGCAAAGAGTCGGACATGACTGAGCCGCTGAACTGAACTGAACTGATGCAGTTTCTGGTGTATCTGAATTGATTTCTGCCTATCGTCCCATGAATCTTTCTTTCTTTTCCTTTTCCAACTATTATTGGATTTAATCTTTTTTAAAATTAACTTTTAATCCTTTTATTGGTTTTGGAAGTTGAGCATTCCCTTTTTTTTCTTTTTTTTGGTTTCTTCCCTTAACTTGCACCACTTGACTTAAAATCTAAGTTATTGTTGCCTAATATTATGGTTCTGTCTTATTTTTAAGATCTTGGACATCACTTATTATCATTAAAGCATATTTAAATTACCCACAGAAAATGAGTCTCTTCTCAGCATGGCACTCAATTCCTTCCTTTTGGATTCAATTTCCTTCTATCTGAAGTGTGTCTTCCACCAGTCCTTTCAGTGAGGGTATGCGACTTGTAAACTGTTTCAGAATTTGTTTCAAAGTGTCTTTATTTTTCCCTCATTCTTTAGTGATAGTTTTTCATGGTATCTAATTATAGATTGACTACTATTTTCCCCAGTTCTGTGAAGACTTGATCCTTTTGTTTTGGATTTTATTTCTTGCTGATGAGAAATGTGCTATCAGCTGGTCCTTTATAGATACTCTACTTTTTTTTCTGGCTGTGGATAAAATTTTTCTCTTGGTCCTTGTATTCAGGAGCTTCATTACTGTGTGACTCAGTGTGTTTTATTTTTATTTATTTCACGTTGGACATTGTATGCTTCCTCATCCTAAAGGTCAAGCATTTAAAAATTCAGGAAAATTCTCTATCGTCTATCAAATATTGACTTTCATCTCTTATCTCTGGCCAAAGGTCAGTAAACTATGACCTGGGGCAAAAATCTTGCCACTGCCTGTTTTTATAAAGTTTTATTGGAACACAGCCATGCCCATTTGTTTACATATTTGTCTATGACTGCTTTTGCATTACAACTTCAAAGTAGGGTAGTTGTAAAAGGAATTATATGGTCCACAAAGCCTAAACAATTTATTGTTTGATTCTCCACAGAGGGAAAAAATTGTCAATCTCTGCTCTGCACCTTCATTCTAGAACTATTAGACATAAGTGGTCATCTTGAATTTATTATATTAATAATAATCTCAAGTTGGAATAATTTTATTTTTTCACTGCATTCTGGGTAATTTTATTTTTTTTTTTAGTCTGGCCATTTTCTGCTTTATTTTGTATATCACTTCTACGTAAAAACTGGTTAGCCAGTCTGGCATATTTTTGAAACCAGAAATTTGCCTAGCTTTTAATACATCATCCTAACCAAAACATTCATGACAGCTATCAAGAAGTGATCTAATCATCTTGTGTATCAGGTTTCTGCAGATAAATAGAAATCAATTCAGAGAAAGAGAATATATATGTAGAAAGAGATTTGTCTAAGGAATTGACTCACAGAATTATGGAGGCTGGCAAGTCCAGAATCTGCAGGGTGGGCCAGAAGTGGAGACTTCAGGAAGAGCCAGTGTTGCAGTTCAAGTGCAAAGGCCATCTTCTGGAGAATTCACTCTGTGCAGGCATCTTTTGCTCTATTCAGTCCTTTAACTCATTGGATGAGACCTATCCACATTATAGTTTGCAATTTGCCTTACTCAAAGTCTGCCAGTTTAGAGTTAATCTCATCCAAAACCATCCCCACAGAATCAACCAGAATAAAAATTGACAAAATATCTGGGCACTGTGGTCCAACCAAGGTGACACAATCTTAACCATCACAAATCTACCCCCTGGCAACTTGGCACCCACATTCATCTTAAACCATGCTTAATCTCTAAATAAAGATAGTTATAAGGTCATACTTATGCCTAACGTAATACAGCTATCCTATATCCAATTGAAAATACACTAACTCTCCTCTCAGAAAAGGATGTCAAATCCTTGGTAATTTTTACTTTTCTCCTTGATATCCTTTAACTGAAATACTATGAAGTGAATGAAGTGAAGTGAAATAGCTCAGCTGCGTCTGACTCTTTGCCACCCCGTGGACGGTATCCTACCCAGCTCCTTCCTCCATGGGATTCTCTAGGCAAGAATACTGGAGTGGGTTGCCATTTCCTTTTCCAGGGGATCTTCCTGACCCAGGGATTGAACCCAGGTCTCCCGCATTGCAGGCAGACGCTTTAACCTCTGAGCCATCAGGGAAGTGGCTGTGATGAGAAGTTAAACATACTTAAATACTATGATATAAAGTAAATACAGTTTATGTTATATGATAAGGGGGTGTGGGGGGAAACAAAGATATTTGCAATATATACATATACACACAAATATATTCATAAATATATTCATTGGAAGGACTGATGCTGAAGCTGAAACTCCAATACTTTGGCCACTGATGTGAAGAACTGACTCATTTGAAAAGACCCTGATGCTGGGAAGATTGAAGGCAGGAGGAGAAGGGGATGACAGAGGATGAGATGGTTGACTGGCATCACCGACTTGATAGACATGAGTTTGAGCAAGCTCTGGGAGTTGGTGATGGACAGGGAAGCCTTGAATGCTGCAGTCCATGGGTTCGCAAAGAGTCAGACATGACTGAGTGACTGAACTGACTGATATTCAGAACAAAATAAAGAAGACAGATTCATGACAATTACGGTCCTGGTTTCTGTGACTGGTGTTGTGGTTGTAACTGGTGTTTATAACTGTTGTCTTCCAAAACTCATTCTGTATTTCTTTTGCTCTTAGCAAGCACCTTATCTTCTCATGGTTCTTAGTCTGGTGGGATGACCCAAATCTTCATTCCTGAAGGATCTCAGTTACTAGTAGTCCTTTTTGGATTGGGTTGATATAGTTTTCCATCGATTTTAATCACAGGACATGGCAATACTAAGAGATGTCCTAAGGGATCTCCTATATTCCAGACACCCTTCCTTACCTCCACCATGGCACAGCAGTCCAGTTTCTCCTAGGTAGTCAGCATCACTCACCCCAGCCAGCACAGGGACTCCCTTTCTAAACTGTTGATTTAGAGACATAAGGAGCCCAAAATGACTGGGTGGCAGCCCTAACTTCTAGCTCAGTGGAATCACTATTGTGTCTCCCAGTAGAAGCATTCCTCTATTAGGAACTAAAAACTCTAGGGCATCAGATCATAAGGTTGCAGAGAGAGGACGCAAATAATTTGCTATTCAGTCACTAGGGGGTAACAGAAGTATCATTCTTGTTTCTACTCCTGGATCCCCTGACCCACGAATCCTGGCTGTAGGAGAGAAAGCACCATTTATTGGAGATGCGAAGCATAGACAACCTCCTAGAGAACCTGTTCCAGTACAAGATACAGCCGTCTAACTGGGGTTGTTACGGAGTCTTCAAAAGGCTGTCCCATTGTTTTATCAAGCCAGTTGCTTCAGGCTGGTGGGGACCATATTAAGATCGATAAAGTCCACAAGTATGGGCCCATTGCTGTGCTTTATCTGCTATGCAATGATTTACCAGTACCATGACAGTAGACGAGTCCATGGATGGTAGTTTTGACAGAAAAAGTGAATGCACGGAAGACAACTCTGTATCCATAAGAAGCATCTCAACTTTTTTCCCCCTGGCACATGCTCTCCTGTCACTTCTCCTTTCTAAAACTGTGGATAATCATAAACATAGCTGACTGACTTGTTGCAGGTACCAGAAATAAACTAGAACTGTGGGAAGCTCATGAATGAATTAACAGTATTTAAAAACCAGGAAAAATGTAATAGATCTTTATATAACATCACTGAACCCACAAAAGTATTGAAGCATTTATATGCCATAAATCAACCTGGGCTATAGAAATGCTTGAGTAAAACCTCTGCAAATATATACTCAGGGGCTTCCCTGGTGACTCAGATGGTAAAGAATCTGCCTGCAATGCAGGAGACCAGGATTCAATCCCTGGATTGGGAAGATTCCCCTGGAGAAGGGAACGGCAACCCACTCCAGTATTCTTCCCTGGAAAATCCCATGGACAGAGAAGCCTGGCAGGCCATATAGTCCATGGGGTCAGACAAAATTGGGCAAAACTGAGTGACTAACACTTTCACTTTCCCCTTGTACTAAACATAACCCTCTTGGAAAGGGAAACACCAGTGGCCCATATTTTAAACTAAAATGCATACTGCTTTTAGGAAAAAAGGAAAGTCATTTAAGGCAGCTAATTAAAATGCCATTTAAGCAATTACAGTGGGTAACAGGATCATAAAGTCATTAGCAAAGTAGAAGCTTGTCACTGAAGCTCCCACATGATCTTACTGACTAGAAGATCAGGCTTCATAGACATCAGATAACTGAAGTTTCCAAGCTTCATCAAGTCAAGTTTCAGAGTCCTGGTTTTTTTTCTGAGAAGTTCTAAAGCAAATAAAAGGAAAAGCTATGGTAAGAAAAATATGCCATGATCTGTGGTAAGAATTGATCTGAAGTTTCAGCATAAAAACTTGTTCTATATATATAAGCCAGGTAGGTCAAGTACCTGCTGAATACTTAAACATGTTAGCGCTTTGCCAGCTACTCTGGGGAAGGATAGAAGTGATAGTAAATGCTATGAGATGCTTCTGCCAAGGTGAAAAAACCTAGACATACTACAATTAGAGCCCAAGACAGTGGGTTTTATAAGAATTAACCATGCAGTGCCAACTATTAATATTAGCTATGGACATCAGGGATGAATTCACACCTGGAAATATTATATATTATTTGGTTCCAATTTGGATGAAATCTTTTTATTATTCCAACCACTCAGTTGTTTGTGTTGCCTGGAATAAGAGCTTCCAAGGAAGCTTAGCACTCCTGTCCTGCTTCAATTATAAATTCCGTGCCTGTGGGGGCTTCTTTCTCTGGCTCTAAGTACATCCCTATAAGGCCCTGACCAGGCAGCTCCTGGTCATATAAAGTGTGATGGGACAGGGTGGCTCGTTCTGGGTGCAGCACTAAACCTGGTGGCCCCTGCTTTACGGTGCTGCTCCCCAGCTCTGGATGCAGACGGCCCTGTGCCAACGCCTTTCGGCCGAGCCTCCTCCATTCTGCCTCTCCTCTCCTCCGCATGGAGGAGGTTGGCCTCCTGCTTCCAATTCTGTCTCCTCCCCTTGATGGCCTCCATAGCGCCTCTTTCCCGAGATACCAGCAGGTCTTTTATGTCAGTGGGACTCTGAGTTCTAAACACCACTGACACCCGAATCCACTGTATCCTGGATTATTGCACTGTGATAAGTGGCAGAGGAAGAAAATCTTTTAAGTGACTGCTCTCAGGGGCCCAGCGGTCACGCTCTGCTCTGCTCTGCCTTTACCTGTGGCTTTTCCTCAGACTCCTGTCCTCAGCGCGCTTCTTTTTCACCCCTACATACACTCCTTGGACAACCTCATGCACACCTCTGGATTTCACACCTTTGGATTCCACACCTCTGGATTCCACGTCTCTGTTTTCTCTGACGAACCCCCAGTTCCTCTTCCAGGTTTCTGAATGTGGACTGCTCAGGGATCTCAGTTGTAATCCACAGAGGTGGCTTGAGCAGAAATGTGAATTATTAATATCAAAGAAATATTGTATATTAATAGCTCTCAGAATTGTTGGCAAACTGAATAACAAGACTCAGAAAATGCACTGGGAGAAACGGAAGCCAGAGTTACTCTCCCTCCCTTCTTAAAGTCACTGGTCATCAAATCCTATGAATTATGCATTATAAATGTTTCTTAAATACATATCCTTTTAATTTAATTTTCTTGTATTTTTTAAATTTATTTTTGATTGAAGGATAATTGCTTTACAATGTTGTGTTGGTTTCTGACGTACCTCAACATGCATCAGTCATAGGTGGACATATGTCCCTTCCCTCTTGAACCTCCCGCTTACACTCCACCACATCCCACTCCTCTAGGTTGTCACAGAGCCCTGGTTTGAGCTCCTTGAGTCATACAGCAAATTCCGCCTGGCTATCTATTTTACATATGGTAGTTTATGAATTTCCATGCTACTCTCTTCATTCATCCCACCCTCTTCTCCCCTCCCACCTCTGTGTCTACAGCTCTGTTCTCTATGTCTCTGTCTCCATTACTGCCCTGCAAAGAGGTTCATCAGTACCATCTTTTTAGAGTCCGTATATATGTGTTAGTATACGATATTAACTTTTCTTTCTCTGTCTTACTTCATTCTGTATAATAGCCTCTAGGTTCATCCACCTCATTAGAACTGACTCAAGTACATTCTTTTTTATGGCCAAGTAATATTCCATTGTATACATGTACCATAGCTTCTTTATCCATTCATCTTTTGATGGACATCTAGGTTGGTTCCATGTCCTAGCTACTGTTAATAGTGCTGCAATGCACATTGGGATGCTTGTGTCTTTTTCAATTATGGTTTCATCAGGGTTTATGTCCAGTAGTAGGATTATTGAGTCATACAATGATTTTATTCCTAGTTTTTTAAGGACTCTCTATAACTGTTCTCATAGTGGCAGCATCAATTTACATTCCCACTAAGAGTGCAAGAGGGTTCCATTTTCACCACACCCTCTCCAGCATTTATTGTCTGTAGATTCATTCTGCCCACTGTGAGATGATATCTCATTGTAGTTTTGATTTGCATTTCTGAAGAAAGCTGAGCGCAGAAGAATTGATGCTTGTGAACTGTGGTGTTGGAGAAGACCCTTGAGAGTCCCCTGGACTGCAAGGAGATCCAACCAGTCCATTCTGAAGGAGATCAGCCCTGGGATTTCTTTGGAAGGAATGATGCTAAAGCTGAAGCTCCAGTACTTTGGCCACCTCATGTGAAGAGTTGACTCACTGGAAAGACTCTGATGCTGGGAGGGATTGGGGGCAGGAGGAGAAGGGGACGACAGAGGATGAGATGGCTGGATGGCATCACTGACTAGATAGACATGAGTCTGAGTGAACTCTGGGAGCTGGTGATGGACAGGGAGGCCTGGCGTGCTGCGATTCATGGGGTCGCAAAGAGTCGGACATGACTGAGTGACTGAACTGAACTGAATAATGAGCAGTGTTGAGCGTCTTTTCATGTGTTTATTAGCCATCTGTGTGTCTTCCTTGGAGAAATGGCTGTTTAGGTTACTCTGTCCACTCTTTGATTGTTTTTTGTTTGTTTGTTTGTTTTTTCTGGTATTGAGTTACATGAGTTGCTTGTATGTTTGGGGGATTAATCCTTTGTCAGTTATTTCATTTGCTGTTATTTTCTCCCATTCTGAGGGTTGTTTTTTCACCTTGTTTACAGTTTCCTTTGCTGTGCAAAAGCTTTTAGGTTTAATTAAGGCCCACTTATCTATTTTTGTTTTCATTTGCATTACTCTAGAAGGTAGGTCATAGAAGACCTTGTGTGATTTATTTCAAACAGTGTTCTGCATCTGTTTTCCTTTAAGAGTTTTTATAGTTTCTGGTCTTACATTTAGGTCTCTAATCCATTTTGAGTTTATCTTTACGTATGGTGTTAGGAAATGTTCTAGTTTCATTCTTTTAGCTTCAGCTGTCCAGCTTTCCCAGCACCACTATTGAAGAGACTGTCTTTTCTCCATTGTATATTCTTGCCTCCTTTGTCAAAGATAAGGTGCCCATAGGTGTGTGGGTTTATCTCTGGGCTTCCCATCTTGTTCCATTGGTCTACATTTCTGTTTTTGTGCCAGTGACATAGTGGCTTGATGACTAGCTTTGTAGTACAGTCTGAGGGTTGATTCCTCCAGCTCCATTCTTCTTTCTTAAGATTGCTTTGGCTATTTGGGGTCTTTTGTGTTTCTATATGAATTATGAAATTTTTGTTCTAATTATGTGGAAAATGGCACTGGTGATTTGATAGGGATCACATTGGATCTGTATATTGCATTTGGTAGAGCAGTCATTTCCACAATATTGATTCTTTCAACCGAGGAACATGGCGTATCTCTCCATCTGTCTATGCTGTCCTTGATTTCTTTCATCAGTGTCCTCTAGTTTTCTGTATACAGCTCTTTTGTCTTCTTAGGCATCTCTTTTGTCTCCTTTATTCCTAGATATTTTATTCTTTTTGTTACAATGGTAAATGAGATTGATTCCTTAATTTTTCTTTCTGATATTTCATAGTTAGTGTATAAGAATGCAAGTGATTTCTGCATATTAATTTTGAATCCTGTGACTTTAGCTCTAGTAATTTTCTGAAAGTATTTTTTGGGTTTTCTAGGTATAGTATCATGTCATTTTCAAACATGATAGTTTTACTTCTTCTTTTCCAGTTTAGATTCGTTTTATTTCATTTTCTTCTCTGATTACCATAGCTAGGACTTCCAAAACTATTTTGAATAATAGTGAAGACAGTGGGCACCCATGTCTTATTCCTGATCTTAGAGGACATGTTTTCAGTTTTTTACCATTGAGAATAATGTTTGCTGTGGGTTTATCATATATGACCTTTGTATGTTGAGGTAGTTTCCTTCTATGGAGAAAGCAATGGCACCCCACTCCAGTACTCTTGCCTGGAAAATCCCATGGACGGAGGAGCCTGGTAGGCTGCAGTCCATGGGGTCGCTAAGAGTCGGACACAACTGAGTGACTTCACTTTCACCTTTCACTTTCATGCATTGGAGAAGGAAATGGCAACCCACTCCAGTGTTCTTGCCTGGAGAATCTGAGAGACAGGGGAGCCTGGTGGGCTGCCGTCTCTGGGGTCGCAAAGTGTCGGACACAACTGAAGTGACTTTGCAGCAGCAGGTTCCTTCTAAGCCCAATTTTGAAGAGGGTTTTTTTTTTTCCCCCCATAAATGGGGGCTGAATTTTGTCAAAAGATTTTTCTGCATCTATTGAGATTATCATATGGTTTTAAATCACATTGATTGATTTGCATGTATTGAAGAATCCTTTCATCCCTGGGATAAACCTGACTTGATCATGGTGTATGATCTTTTCAATGTGTTGTTAAATTCTGTTTGCTAGAATTTGTTGAGGATTTGTGTTTTTATGTTCATCAATGATAATGGCCTATAACTTTCTTTTTTTGTGCTGTCTTTATCTGATTTTGGTATCAAGGTGATGGTGGCCTCGTAGAATGCGTTTGGAAATGCTCCTTCCTCTGCAATTTTTTGGAGGAGTTTCAGAAGAATAGGCATTAGCTCTTTTCTAAATGTTTGATAGAATTCACCTATGCAGCCACCTGGCCCTGGGGTTTTGTTTTTTGGGAGATTTTTGATATTCTCTTAAAAAATTATCTCAGACCCTTTCTTTTTCACTTCTTCTTTTGGGACCCCCTATAATTTGAATGTTGGTATGTTTAATATTGTCTCAGAGGTCTCTGGGACTATCCTCAACTCTTTTCATTCTTTTTCCTTTATTCTGCTGTTTAGCAGTTATTTCCACCATTTTATCTTCCAGCTCACTTATCCGTTCTTCTGCCTCAGTTATTCTGCTGCTGCTGCTGCTAAGTCACTTCAGTAGTGTCCGACTCTGTACGACCCCAGAGACGGCAGCCCACCAGGCTCCCCCATCCCTGGGATTCTCCAGGCAAGAACACTGGAGTGGGTTGCCATTTCCTTCTCCAATGCATGAAAGTGAAAAGTGAAAGTGAAGTCGCTCAGTCATGTCCAACTCCTAGCGACCCCATGGACTGCAGCCTACCAGGCTCCTCCGTCCACGGGATTTTCCAGGCAAGAGTACTGGAGTGGGGTGCCATTGCCTTCTCCGTCAGTTATTCTGCTATTTTTTAACTTTAGCAATTGTGCATTATTAGAGTATTTTTAATTTCAGTAATTGTGTGTTCATCTCTATCTAGTCTTTATTTCTTCTAGGTCCTTGTTAAATGTTTGAATTGATTCTTGCATTTTCCTCCATTCTGTTTTCGAGGTTTTTAGATCATCTTTACCATCATTACTCTAAATTCTTTTTTAGGTAGTTTGCTTATTTCCTCTTCATTGATTTGGTCTTGTGGGTTTTACCTTGTTCATTTGCACAATATTTCTCTCTTTACTTTTTTTTCCTAACTTACTGTGTTTGAGGTTTCCTTTCCCCAGGCTTTAGGGTTGTATTCCTTCTTCCTATTGGTTTCTGCCCTTGGTGGGTGAGGTTGCCAGTGGTTAGAGTAAGATTTGTATTGGGAGGGACTTGTGCCTGTGTTCTGGTGGGACAAGGTGTTTTGTTATTTTTTCCCCTTATCAGCAGGGTTGTGTGAGATGGTATGTTTTGGAGTGTCTGTGGGAATCCTGTCTGCTGGTGATTGGGATTGTGTTTGGTCTTGCTTGTTATTTGGGTGAGGCATCCTGCACTGGGTGCTGCTGGAAGTTGGGTGATGCTGGGTCTTACAGGCAGAGGCCTTCAGGGGAGTTCTCACTAATTAATACTCTTTGGAGTCAGGAGTTCTCTGGCAGTCTAGTGTTCTGGACTCAGTGCTTCCACTCAAAAGGCTCAGGCCAGATCTCTAGCCAGGTAACCAAGAGTCCACAATCCACATGTTAATGGCATGAAAGAGGACTAAAACAAACACTCCACAACAAAACAAACGAAACAAGAAGCAAGGCCAACGGTAGACAAGTGGTAAAGACAAAATAAGACAAATGAAAACAAAGGAACACACACACACGTATACACATACACACACACACAACCAAAACAGTCCAAGGAAAAGAAAGTACAAGAGAGTAACCCAACAAGCAAAGGAAACCAAAATGATATCAACCAATTAAAACCAAAACACAAACCTAAAAAAACCAAAGCAGAGTGCCAAGTGAAGAATAAAGCAAACAAGGAAAACAAAACATGGTAAAGTAGAGAAAGAAAAGGAAGAAAAGAAAAAAAAATAGAAAAGTAAAGTTAAGTGAAAGTGAAGTCGCTCAGTCGTGTCTGACTCTTTGCGACCCCATGGACTGTAGCCTACCAGGCTCCTCCCTCCATGGGATTCTCTAGGCAAGAATACTGGAGTGGGTTGCCATTTCCTTCTCCAGGGGATCTTCCCGACCCAGGGATTGAACCTGGGTCTTCCACATTCAGGCAGACGCTTTAACCTCTGAGCCACCAGGGAAGCCTCCAAAGTTAAATAGAAGTATATAAAAAAGATTTATGTATATTAAAGAATAACTACAACAGGAAAAGAGCAATAAGAAAAGCAAATAAATAAATAGAAGAACAAAACCAAAATTTAAAAAAGAAAAATTCCACAGAACCACAAAAAGCCAGCACAGATATAGAAGTATATAAAGGAAATAAAAAGTGTGATTAAAAAAACATGTTCTCAAAAGTTTACAGTAAAAAATAAATTCAACAACTGGAGCAAAAGAGAAAAGAAAAAATAATCCAGAACCAACAAGTCAAAATATAGCCATAATAATAAATGTTTTTCTCGGATCTCAGTTGTCAGCATTCTTTCCCTTGCTCTAAGTCACAGTCTACATCTGCTTCCTAGGATATCCTCCAATACTGCACTGGTCTCTGGACCTGTTGTGGGGACAGTTCAGACTCTAATGTGGCCCTACGTTAATCTTGCCTTCAGAGTCCAAAACCGCCAGATCTAGTGCATTTTCTTTTCTGTAGACACAGTCTGCCTAGTTGATTGTGTGGATTTAAACTGTAGCTCATACAACTGGTGGAAAGGTTTTTGATCTTCCTTATCCACACTGCCCCTGGAGTTCAACTGCGGTTTTATCTCCACGTCTGCATGTGGGTCATCCACAGTTTACTCCTGAGGCTGCTCTGGAAACTTGGGTTTGCCCCAGTGAGGTCCATGTGTGGACATGGGGCAGCTGCTTGGATTGCAAGGACCCTGGTAGTGCCAGATACACAGGGGAACTGGTAGCCATGGGAGCAGGAGATATGCTGCTATTAGGGTGGTTTTTCCTGGCCTCTGGCAGCTCTGGTCCAGTGAGGATTGAGCATGGAGGTGGCACAGCTGCTTGGATCACGGGGACCTTGGTGGCACCAAGTGTGCAGGGATGACGGCAGCCTCAGGCGCAGGAGCTATGGCACTATAGAGTCCTTTTCTAGCCTCTGGCAGCTGGTGTCCAAAGGGCCTCCCTGGCTGGAGTCCTTCTCTATTGCTCAGCACATCAGGCAGTTAAAGGGCCACCCTCTCTGGGGTCTTTCTCTATTAGTCAGCTGCTGGTGCTGGCACGTGGCCGGAGAGAGGCTACAGTGATGGCTTCACCCCTACGCGTGACTCAGCAGTATTGCCTTGCTTCCATGGCTGCTCAGCTTTCTTCCAAAGGCATTTGGCACCACAATCTCTTCCCTCACATCCCTTCCAGCCATCTCCCCACAGTCAACAACAGGCCTCACCCTGGAATTGCTCTCCAAGTCCTAAACTCCAGCTCCCAGATGCCATGTGTTCCAGTGGACTTGCATCCCTGTCTGGGCTATGTAGACTGCAGCAAGGATTGTCTTTGTGGTTCTTACTCCATTCAAACTGTCACAGATCAGCTGCTGCGCTCTGTAACAGCCCCACACTCTTCCCCTTTGTCTCAAACAAGTGCTGTGCTGTAGGGGTCTGACCCCTGCTTCAGTTCCCCCACCCCTCTGGGTTCAAGTCCAGTCCAAGTTCAAGCCCAGTCCAAGTTCAAGCTCACTCTCCTCTTTTTTCCTTCCTTCACCCTACCAAGTTTTGTGTGTATCTGTATACTCCTTTCCAGTGGTCAGGGACTCCTGCCCAATCTTAGCTGGTATTCTATGAGATCTTCTGCATCTGAAGGTGTATTACTGACGCATTCAAGGAGAGAAATGCGCTCCACATTCGCCTACTCCTCTGCCATCTTCTCTCTGCAGTGCATCTCATTTTCTGAAAGCCCTCTGCACGGCTTTCAGCAGATCCTTACAGCAAATTCAAAATTCATCATCTCTTGTCTACATTACCCAGGTGCTCCGTAACTATTGTCACAGCTTCTGACACCACTCCAAGGCCCTTGTTAGAGTTGCCGCCCTATTTTTTATGGGATTATTTGACTGCCTCTTCCAATTTTCTAATTCTACTTTCTTCAGCTTTGTTAATCTCATCTTTTCAGCTATCTAAAGGTAGAACAATGAGAGAACCATCTCTAGATAAATGGAATTAAGTTGTATCATGACAGCTTAGATTATCACTCTCTGAGTTTTCTCACTCTGAGATCAAGAATGCTCCTCTGTAAGATTGACTCTTAGGAAAGAGTAAACTGAAAGGAAAAGAGGCCAGGTATATCATCTTTGTTATCTGCTCTGGACTTTGATTATAACATGGTGCTTATTCTCATTGTTGAGCTCAGGTTGTAGTAATAGCTTCCTAGACGGTGTCTAGTGGGCCACAGCTCCTAGCATATAGTCTTTTAAATTTCCAGACTATTGCATCTAGGCTGTACCTATGCTTCTGTTTAACCAATAACATTTGGGAGAAATGACCTTATGTTGGTCCTGGGTCTTGGGAAGACTTGGCAGATTTTACTTCTGTGCTTTTGGGCATCCTGAGCTGCCATTTTGGAAGTACAGCTATGTTGCTGGAGAAATTACATGGAGATACCTGCTAGAGAGGCCATATGGAGAGGAGAGGCCTGGAAATTACATGGGGAGACAGCAAGTCCCAACTGTCCCATGTCCCAGCTGTACCCAACTTTCCAGTTGTCTCCACCAAGGCATCAGTGATAGGAGACAGCCATCATGGATGTTCCAGTTCAGTCAAGTCTGAAGAGGACCACAGCCTCAGCTGATATCATGTAGAGCAGAACATCTCAGATAAGCCCAATCAATGTGCTTAATTATAAGGGTAATGCATGGTTTTTGTTTAAAGTCACTGTTTGGAAGTGGTTTCTTACACAGCAATAGATAACTGAAATAGGGATCATTGATTATATGTGTGGTCCTGTTTAATTATTCATTTAGGTGAACTTCACTTCCAGGCATGTAGTATGTTTTTCTATGGGTTATATTAACTGTTCAATGCCAAATCCCTCTAGTTCACCATCAGCACAAGGCTCTGACTTTGTTTTTTAAAGATGGACTTACATAATGGCCCTTATCAATATTTGAAGCCCAGAAAAACACACACATAACAAACTCACAAGCTTCAGGCTATAAATTTAGTTGACCAGATTCTTCCTGCTCTTTCCTCCATCAGACTTAAGTGAGTAAGTAAAGTGAAGTTGCTCAGTTGTGTCCAACTCTTTGCGACCCCATGGACTGTAGCCTGCCAGGCTCCTCCGTCCATGGGATTCTCCAGGCAAGAATGCTGGAGTGGGTAGCCATTTCCTTCTCTAGGGGGTCTTCCCGACCCAGGGATCGAACCCAGGTGTTCTGCATTGCAGGCAGATGCTTTAACCTCTGAGCCACCAGGGAAGCGCATAGTGTAGCACAATTACCTTGGCTCATGAAGATAGTTGTTCAAGACCTGAAATACATTGATCTGAAATTCCTTTGGCAAGAAGTAAGGAAAATGATAAGCAGAAGAGGAATGAAATTTTAATTTGGAGAAATTTTATGCACTAAGAGAAAAATAAATAATGTCCATCATATTTAAAGATGCTGTAATTTGACCCACTGACAGCATGGATTGAATGGTGTATAATGGTGATATTATATTCCCCCTTTATAGATAGAATGGAGTTGTCATTGGGAAGCAGCTGGCTGGCCAGGGGCTTTGTTTCCCAGAACTTTCTACATCTAGATGTGGCCATGTGGTTAGTTCTTAACAGTGGGAAAGTGGAAGTGATGCCTGATGAGCCAAGGCTTTTCAGAAGTCATTATGTCTTTTCTATGCTGTCTCTCTCCCCTTGCGCCAGCTGGATATAAATGACTTCAAGGCCTTGGGGATGGCAGAACTCCCAGATGGAAGAAATGTGCATGTCTGAATCATGGCGAGGAGGAGGATCATTTGCCAACTGGAAACAACCATTGTAAAAGTTACCTGGAAGAAATACACATCTTTTGTGTTTGAGCTTTCAAAAACTCGAGGTTTATTTGTTATAGTAGCTATCATTCCCCTAATGAATATGGTCATTCATTCATTTGAAAGTTCATTTAATTTTTTTCACAGACAAAATCATTGCTTGTTTTGAAATTGTGGATATGTCAATTTATTTTCCTTAGCCTCAGTTGTCACATCTATAAAATGGGACTAATGGTATATACTTCATAGGATTATTGTCATTCTTAATAAGACATTGTAGTATCTCATTTATTGCACATTATCATGTGTCAGACCCTGTGCTAAACACTTCACATAACTTATCTCATTGAATCACCTCAATAGTGCTATGATATCAGTTCTATTAATTCCCATGTTTCTCAAGTGATTAAAAAAAGAAGCTTAGAGAGGTTAAGTACCTCTCTGATGTTTCATGGCCAGTAATGGCAGAGTTGGGCTTTCAACTGAGGCAGCCTGACTTCACAGACCACATGCCTGAGCTTTAGGCTGCTCTGATTAGGACCAGCACAAAGACTGACACATAATAAATGCACAATAGACATGAATTTTATTTCTTCCTTCCTCTTCAAGGAAAGAAGTGGTATAGACTTAAGAATAAATGTGTCCAGTCTTGACAAAGTGCACAACACATACACACAAACTTGCACAGCCTTACTTTTGTTTATACTCATATTTGGCTTGGTGTGTTCCAATTAGAAGTAAACTAGAATTTACTTATGTTCACTGCATACATAGGTCCTCTCAATTGAGAATGTTATTATTTTGTGCTCATAGCCCAACTGCAGCTTGCATGATCAAAAGAAGTAGCAAGAACACTGAAGAAATGAATCCCAAAATGACTAATGCATTTTAAAGTTGCTTGTGAAACATTCATGTTATCGACCTGCTGGATGGAAATTGACAGAAAACTCAGCTCGGAATGGACATAACTCCAGGAAGTCCAGGAATTCTGGGTCCCTGAAGTCTTTCACATTTCATTTAATATATCACATATTTCTTGAAGCAAGCTAGTTTAAAACATCCAGTCTGAGGTATATCTTAGAAATAGACTGACCTTTATAGTTTTGGTCATGTGGAATTTTATAAAACTGAAATACATTTCAAAAATTACAATCCATAGTAGGAGTGCTAGTACTGTCTCTAAAGTCATATCAGCTAGTATTAGATTGTCTACGGAATCAAGCTCAGAGTGCTTTTTCAAAACAGTACAGTAATTTTCCCCATTCTAATTGCTGTACCAAGAGTAATTTGTCTTCTGGGCTTTGGAGCTGCTGAACCACTTTCTTCTTTTGCTTGAAGTTTCATCAAGGCAATATGCTTAATCAATGTTTGCTGATGTTTATGGTCTAATGCTTACTGACAGCAGGTGCAAAAAGAAAAAAAAGAGTACATCCCCATCTGCATAAAAATCTTTCTTAAATTCCCTAGCATGCTGTTTTGCTGTAATTTTAGTAGACAGGTGATTTTTCATGGCACCTTCACGAGTTGTTTCCCCCTCCATGGCTGGCTCTGTTTTCTTACCTGCTGTTCCCAGAAGCTGTGCTCTGACGCACACCACCACATGGTAGCTCCTTTCAGGCTATCTACTGAGCTTGAGATGAACTCTCCTTGGTGCTTCATTTCCACAGTCTGGTCCAGCAAATAGACTCTATCCCTGAGTAATTTGGAAGCTGTTGTTAATGCATCAGTTAAGCCAAACCAGAGATGGGTTCTGGAATTGTACCTTTTGGATAACAGCAGAGACCCTAAAAGAGCTTCAGTGATCCAAAGGATCTATTTCCAATGGTATGCAATGGAAAGGAATTTAACCAAGGGAAAGTCCATTAACCTTAATGATAAGTCACTTGGATAATTATCCATCAAGTCCAGGGAAATGCGCATCTAACTACAGCCTCCTCCTCATTATTTGTTTACTGAAGCAAAGGAGGTGGCTCACCTTTTTGCTTCCCATTAAGGAAGGGTAGTTTGTAAACTGAAGATTGTGTGTACAATGCACTGGGCAGGCATTTTTTTCATTTTGGATTCTGCATTTCAGTTGGTCTTAGATCCTTTTAGGCAAAGAATATAGTTTATCATCCATTTTTCTGAGGAGGAGAGAAAAGGAGGAGGGTTTAGCCTGATCGAGAGATTCCTGTTGACCCCTCTGGCTTATCAGTGCTTCTGTGTCTATTCCTGTTCTGCCAATATACAAGGGTGCACTGAAAATCATTTGAGTGTTAATGTAGATTTTTTATTTTAAAGTGGTAAATAAAGTTAAGGCATTGTTTTACTCCATAGAATTAAAATTTTGGTAGCACCATATATAGACTGCAAACGTCTTTGGATCTCAGGAAACTGCAATAAAGACAGCAAAACTAAACCACAATATTTATTTAGCTTGCTCTTAAGATGTGGAAAATATACAACTGCCCTAAGCAGAAGCCCTCCAAAGATCCCCTGAGGATATGATAGACATTTTAAAATGTAACCTGGTTGTGAACACATCACTGCCAAGATCCCAATGCCTCTCTCCTGCCACGCCCTACCCAGAGCACACATATTATTTCTAAAACATTACATGATGATCTTGCTAAATCAGCTTAAAAAATAAGAAAAAAGAGAAAAAGAGATGGGGAGTGGAAATCTAGCCCCTCAGGGGGTTCAAAGTTCAGACATAAAACAAGCGAGAGAGAATTAAAGCCTAGAGAGAGAAATCTCAAAACAAGATGCATCAGAACCAATAGAAACTCAAGATCAATTGTGTCAGCAGATCAAAGGCAAGACCCAGCCTAGTGAAGAGTATTAGCTATCATCAGGGGAGACACATCCTACTTACTAGAGTGAAATAGACACTTTGCTTCTCTATCGTGATCAGGCTGACTTTTGAGTAAAGATAACCAAACTGAGCAAAACAGATACATTTACTCATAGATTGGGATTAGAAACTGAGGGAAAAGCATATTAGCCCTGTAAAAGATGTTCTAGAGAGTTTAGATCCTAGAGTTCATCATCTCTATTAAAGGAATTGTTCTGCCTAAACAGAATCTAGATCCCATTGACAGGTATTTTGCAGGAAGATTCCCTCTGACTGCTTCCATGAGTAACCCTTAGTGCTTATCTGGCAGATAAGCAAAAAACCTGTTCCTCCATTTTAATTTAGCAGACTTAAATAAATGTATTGTTGGCTGAGAATCAGGACCATGGAGTGATGGTAACAGTCATGGTAGAAAGACTTGGCAGTAGCAACTGCACAGATTTGTCCAGACTCTATTTAGAGACCTGCATGAGATGGAGGGTGATAGACTGCCAGCACTGTCTAGCTGCCAGAATCCTATATTCATCTCAACACTGAAACATTTAAAACAACGCTCAAAATGAACCATACTGTTCATGCAGTACAAGTGATATGCATACCTAGATAAGCAAACATTTTACCAAGTAGGACTGTAACACTGAAGTCTTCTGAATGCTTATCTTTTTGGTTAAGATAAGAAACAGTGCTCTCTTATCAAGATAAGACAAGGGACCATATTCCTGATGGCCCACAGTCAGTAGTAAAATAATCTGTGATTCCTAAAAACAGAATGGTGTAAATAGAGCTAAAGCAATGTGAACAAGTGTGATTAAACAGATGATTCAAATGCAATAGAACTGTTATATCTTGGTTATCAACAAGCAAATAGAGGAAAATGGGATAGTTTGGCTGTTAATTGAATATCTGTATAAGCTCTGTAATGATCATTATTGGGAAGTAAATTATTATCACCATAGGGTAATGGAGAAAACTAACCCACAGAAGAGTAAGATTGGCCCATCTGCTCTACAGAATGGGTAGATGTATTTTGGATGATCATTCAGTTTCTGATCTGTTGGTTAGCTCATTGTAACATAGTACCTGATTCCTGCTAAATACATATTAAGGTATAATGGAATCAATTTGCTGTGCACCTGAAACCAACAAATTGTAAAACAACTGTACTCCAATAAAATTAAAATAAAAATTACATATTAGGATTTTTTTTAAAACTGAGATAGTCCTATCAGTCCATAATAGGTTGATGTGGAAAATTATCTCCTTGAGACTCCAGACAGCTAGTCCTTTCTCAAGCCCTCCAAAAATCTATCAGTTAATATTAAGTCTAGGCAGAAACCTTCGGAGAAGGCAATGACACCCCACTCCAGTACTCTTGCCTGGAGAATCCCAGGGACGGGGGAGCCTGGTAGGCTACAGTCCATGGGGTCGCTAAGAGTCGGACAGGACTGAAGTGACTTAGCAGCAGCAGCAGCAGCAGCAGCAGGCAGAAACCTTAAGATTTCAGATGAAACTTGGGCTTTATCTTAATTTCTTTGGCTTGAATAAAGAGAGGATGGTGAATCATCACTTAGAATAATTTCTTCAGTAGAAAATATGTAACAACCACAGCAACCATCTAAAACAGTTCTCACTTGTGAATGAGAATCCAAAAGAGAGATTAAATGAACAAAAGAGCTAGCTAATTTATTCTCAAAGTATTTTCAAACCTCTCAGTTGGATTGTGGATTCATCCATTGTTCCTTAAAGTGCTTTAAATTTTTGCTTTATATCAGTTCAGTTCAGTTCAGTCACTCAGTTGTGTCCAACTCTTTGCGACCCCATGAATCGCAGCATGCTAGGCCTCCCTGTCCATCACCAATTCCCGGAGTTCACTCAAACTCACGTCCATTGAGTCGGTGATGCCATCCAGCCATCTCATCCTCTGTTGTCCCCTTCTCCTTCTGCCCCCAATCCCTCCCAGCATCAGAGTCTTTTCCAATGAGTCAACTCTTCGCATGAGGTGGCCAGAGTACTGGAGTTTCAGCTTCAGCATCATTCCCTCCAATGAAATCCCAGGGCTGATCTCCTTCAGAATGGACTGGTTGGATCTCCTTGCAGTCCAGGGGACTCTCAAAAGTCTTCTCCAACACCACAGTTTAAAAGCATCAATTCTTCGGCGCTCAGCTTTCTTCACATAGTTAAACACTACATTATTATATGCATAAAACTATAAAATAATTTTTCTTTCTGATGAATATTTTATCATTATAAAGTATTCCTCTTTAGTCTAATAATGCTTTTTGTCTTGTTTTACTTTCTCATATATTAAAATAGTCACAGTATTTTTATTTTGGTTAGTGTTTGGATGCTATATATTTTTCCATTGTTTTGCTTTCGATCTTTATACATCCTTATTTTTGATATTACCTCTTTTAAGTATCATATTTTTGTTTTTTGTAAATATTGGCTGGTTACTTTTTTTTGTCTTTTAACTGAGACATTTGGTTCACTTCATGTATATTGAGATTTAAATCTACCCTCTTACTTTATTGTTTCTATTTCCATCTTTCTTGCCTCTCTTCAGGTTGATTTGTTGCTGTTGAGTCACTAAGTCACGTCCAGCTCTTTGTGAACCCATGAACTGCAGCATGCCAGGTTCCCCCGTCCTTTACTATCTCCCAGAGTTTGCTCAAAGTCATGTCCCTTGAGTCAGTAATGCAATACAACCATCTTATCCTCTGTTGCCCTCTTATTCTCTGCTTTCAGTCTTTCCCAGCATCAGAGTCCCCTCTAATGAGTCAGTTCTTCACATCAGATGGCCAAAGTATTGGAGTTTCAGCTTCAGCATCAGTCCTTCCAATGAATAGGATTAATTTCCTTTAGGATTGATTATTGCTAATAATTCTTTAGGATTAAGATTATTAGCAAGTGTGATCTCCCTGCTGTCCAAGGGACTCTCAAAATTCTTCTCCAGCACGACAGTTCAAAACATCAATTCTTCAGCACTCAGGCTTCTTTATGGTCCAACTCTCAAATCCGTACATGACTACTGAAAAAACCATAGCTTTGACTAGACAGACTTGTCAGCAAAGTGATGTCTCTGTTTTATAATATGCTATCTAGATTTGTCATAGCTTTTCTTCCAAGGAGCAAGTGTCTTTTAATTTTATGGCTGCAGGCACCATCTGCAGTGATTTTGGAAACCAAAAAAAAAAAAAAACCTGTCACTGTTTCCACTTTTTCCCCATCTATTTGCCATGAAGTGATGGGACCAGATGCCATGATCTTCATTTTTTGAATGTTGAGTTTTAAGCCAGCTTTTTCACTCTTCTCTTTAACCCTCATCAAGATGCTCTTTAGCTTCATTCAAGCAGTTATTATTTCATTCCTCACCCTACTTCCTAGCTTGGTAGCTGTTCTGGTTATCTATTGTGGCATAAAAAACCACCTTAAAATTAAAGAGCTTATAATAATCACTTTAGTTTTATCATGATTTTGTAAGTCAGAAACTCAGGAAGGACTTACTTGAGTAGCTTATTTCAATTCACATGGCACAGATGTAGGATTAACTTCTTGGATGGCTTCTTGTATATCTGATACATGGTGCTCCTTGGCCTCTCTTTCTCTTTTTTCTCTCTCTCCAAACGTGCCATTTTGTAGAGTCTCTTTACTTTGCTGGTTTTAGAAAAGGCAGAGGAACCAGAGATCAAATTAGCAACATATGCTGGATCATCAAAAAAGAAAGAGAGTTTCAGAAAAACATCTATTTCTGCTTTATTGACTATGCCAAAGCCTTTGACTGTGTGGATCATAATAAATTGTGGAAAAGTCTTCAAGAGATGGGCATACCAGACCACCTGACCTGCCTCTTGAAAAACCTGTATTCAGGTCAGGAAGCAACAGTTAGAACTGGACATGGAACAACAGACTGGTTCCAGATAGGAAAAGGAGTACATCAAGGCTGTATATTGTCACTCTGCTTATTTAATTTATATGCAGAGTACATCATGAGAAATGCTGGGCTGGAAGAAGCACAAGCTGGAATCAAGATTGCCGGGAGAAATATCAATAACCTTAGATATGCAGATAACACCACCCTTATGGCAGAAAGTGAAGAGGAACTAAAAAGCCTCTTGATGAAAGTGAAAGAGGAGAGTGAAAAAGTTGGCTTAAAGCTCAACATTCAGAAAATGAAGATCATGGCATCTGGTCCCATCACTACATGGGAAATAGATGGGGAAACAGTGTCAGACTTTATTTTTAGGGGTCTCACAAATCACTGCAGATGGTGATTGCAGCCATGAAATTAAAAGACGCTTACTCCTTGGAAGGAAAGTTATGTCCAACCTAGATAGCATATTCAAAAGTAGAGATATTACTTTGCCAACAAAGGTCTGTCTAGTCAAGGCTATGGTTTTTCCAGTGGTCATGTATGGATGTGAGAGTTGGACTGTGAAGAAAGCTGAGCAGTGAAGAATTGATGCTTTTCAACTGTGGTGTTGGAGAAGACTCTTGAGAGTCCCTTGGACTGCAAGGAGATCCAACCAGTCCATTCTAAAGGATATCAGTCCTGGGTGTTCATTGGAAGTACTGATGTTGAAGCTGAAACTCCAATACTTTGGCCACCTGATGCGAAGAGCTGACTCATTTTAAGAGACCTTTATGTTGGGAAAGATTGAGGGCAGGAGGAGAAGGGGACGACAGAGGATGAGATGGCTGGATGACATCACTGACTCGATGGACATGAGGTTGAGCAAGCTCCGGGAGCTGGTAATGGACAGGAAAGCCTGGCACACTGCATTCCATGGGGTCATAAAGAGCTGGACATGATTAAGTGACTGAACTGACTGAAGTGTCATGACCTGTTTATAAATTTTGGAGATTAATCCCTTATCGGTCACATCATTTGCAAATATTTTCTCCAAATTTGTGGGCTGTCTTTTCATTTTGTTTATTGTTTCCTTTGCTGCGGTGTCTGTTTTTAATTTTTAAAGGAAGCTCCATACTGCTTTCTGCAGTGGTTGCACCAATCTGCATTCCCACCAACAGTTCCCTGTTCTCCACATCCTCACCAACACTTGTTGTTTCTTGTCTTTTTGTTTTAAGAATACCCATTCTAACAGGTATAAGGTGGGAACTCAGTGAACACTTTAAATCCCTCCATTCTTACATATATGCTATTGTTGTCATGTATTTTAATTCTATATCTAGTTTAAATAACATAAGAAATTATTATTACCATTTAAAATAGTGTTCCTTGATATTTTGCCATGTTTACTGTTTGGTTGCTTGTCATTCTTCCCTGTATCTTTGAACTTCTAACTAGGATCACTTTCATTGCATGCCCTATAATATGTGCCTGCCAGTAACAAACTCCTCCCACTCCCAATTAATCTTTTTATATCAAATTATCTATGAGAGTGAGTGAGTGAAAGTTGCTCAGTTGTGTCAGACTCTTTGCAACGCTATGGACTGTAGCCTCCCAGGCCCCTCTGTCCATGAAATTCTCCAAGCAAGAATACTGGAGGGGGTTGCCATTCCCTTCTCCAGGGGATCTTCCCCACCCAAGGATCGAACTTGGGTCTCCTGCATTGCAGGCAGATTCTTTACTGTCTGAGTTATCATTGCATGTTGCTCAGTTGTACCCAACTCTTTGCAACCCCATGAACTGTAGCCTGCCAGGCTCCTCTGTCCATGGGATTTTCCAGGCAAGAATACTGGAGTGGGTTGCTATTTCCTTCTGAGCCATCAGGAAAGCTCTTAAATTATCTATATTCCACTTTTATTCTTGAAGGGTGTTTTCCCCTACATATAGAATTTTAGTTTTCAGGTATTTTCTTTGAGGATGTCAATCTATGCTGTCTTAACTTTCATTGTTTCTGGAAAGAAGTGTGGTGTCAATCTAATTATTGCTTCTTTAAAGTTCATATTATTCTTCTGGTTGCTTTCAAGATTTTCATTTTTGTTTTATGGATATTTGCTTGCTTTCTGCAGTTTCATTATTATATACCTTGTGATTTTATACAGAATTATAATGCTTGACATTTGTAGAGCTCCTTGAAAATGAGGCTTAGTGATTTTCATTATTTCATTATTTGGGGAGAAAATTCTCAGTCCTTATCTCTCTAAATACTGCTATGCCTTTAACTCTCTTTTACCCTTTGGTACCTCCATTACATGCATGTTAGACCTTTTTCACTAAACCCCTATGTCTCTTATAGTGAAAATCACTCAGTTATTTTCAACTCTTTGCGACCCCATGGACTATACAGTCTATGGAATTCTCTTGGCCAGAATACTGGAATGGGTAGCCTTTCCCTTCTCTGAGGGATCTATCTTCCCAACCCAGGGATCAATCCCAGGTGGATTCTTTACCAGCTAGTCCACAAGGGAAGCTCAAGAATACTAGCATGGGCAGCCTATCTCTTCTCCAGTGGATATTCCCAACCCAGGAATTGAACCAGGGTCTCCTGCATTGCAGGCAGATTCTTTACCAATGGAGCTATCAGGAAAGCCCCATGTCTCTTATACTCATTCCTAATTTTTTTCCATTCTTTTTTTGTTTTTGTATTTTATTTTGGGTATTTTCCCTTCTAGTTCATGAATTCTTTCTTTAGGTGTATCTAATATGCAATTAAACCTGCAATGAGTTCTTCATTTCAATTATTATATTTTTTCAGTTCTAGAATTTATATCTTGTTCTTTTATTTATTTATTTATTTATTTTTAAACTTTTTATTTTTACTTTATTTTACTTTATAATACTGTATTGGTTTTGCCATACATTGACATGAATCCACCACGGGTGTGCATGCATTCCCAAACATGAACCCCCCCTCCCACCTCTCTCCCCACAACATCCCTCTGGGTCATCCCCGTGCACCAGCCCCAAGCATGCTGTATCCTGCATCAGACATAGACTGGTGATTTGATTCTTACATGATAGCATACATGTTTCAATGCCATTCTCCCATGGACCTACTTATAATGTTTGTTGTTTATCTTGTTTTTAAATTACATCATCTTGTCTGTTCATGTGCCTGATAATTTTTTATTATTTACTGGACATTACCTTTTTTAAAATGTGAAAATAATTTGAAGCCTAAGAGGATTTATATTTGTTTTTAGTAGACAGCAAGGGCCCAGATCACCCTAATACTAAGATAGGGATTGGGGTTATTTTAAGATAGGCTTGAGTCTAAGTGAGGGACAGGCTACTCTAGTTCACTTTTTCCCCCCTAAGGTGCAATCCTTAGAAATTCTAACCAAAAGCATGGATGTCTCCTCTTCCCTGGTGAGTCCTGGACTCTCACTTTCACTCCCTTGGTGAAGCTGACAAAGATTAGTGTTTAACTAAATCTCTTGGATGACTCTTTAAATTGCCAGATGCTCCTAGGGGAAAATCTGACATAAATGCTGAGCGTAACTCTCTGGTATTTCTTTCTTTCCTTGCATCTTTGCCTCACAATTCTTCACTATCTTAGTAGTTCTCCTATGGTCTCAATATTTCTCAAAAGGGTGGCTGTTCTACATTACCCAGTCTAATATTAATTGAAGCAGGAGTCCTATTCTCAAAGTACTTAATTTAATATTTATAAAAGAAACTGAATTTTATCTTATCCTCACTAGTGCTGGAATTGATTCAGAAAAAATGCTAAGAATAATGAAATATATGCCAGTTTTGTGTTACTTTTTAAATATGATAGAATATGTGGGTCTTAATTTTTCTCAAATTCAAGGTAAGCAAAATCTGTTAGATCATAAATGGACATATTCATTTTAAGTTAAGTACCATTGTCACTCACCCATGTAAAGTCTTCTGACATACATCATTAAATAAGCCTGTTATTCAAGATATACTTTTATGCTAAGACAGAAGCAGAAAAGCAGTTTCTCAATCCAGAAAAACTAAATAAATTTTGTGCCACAAATGGACAGGGCAATAGTTGATAACTGTTTATGATGTTCCAAGCCCAAGTGAATAGCAACATCTGAAGAACAAGTTTATATAATTTAAAAATAATAATTGAGCAATACCTGGCAATAAGACAGTATGCTATGTTCTCCTGAGAACACAACTTTTGATAACTTGTCTTTTTTTTCCAGAAGTTTGCAGTTATCTATTATCAAGAGCAGATTCCCACCTGATATCAAGATACACCAACCAACCTGGGGAGTTCACCTTTCAGTGTCCTATCTTTTTGCCTTTTCATACTGTTCATGGGGTTCTCAAGGCAAGAATACTGAAGTGGCTTGCCATTCCCTTCTCCAGTGGACCACATTCTGTCAGACCTCTCCACCATGACCCACCCGTTTTGGGTAGCCCCACAGGGCATGGCTTAGTTTCACAGAGTTAGACAAGGCTGTGGCCCGTGTGATTAGATTGACTAGTTTTCTGTGATTATGGTTTCAGTGTGTCTGCCCTCTGATGCCCTCTTGCAATACCTACCGTCTTACTTGGGTTTCTCTTACCTTGGACGTGGGATATCTCTTCACAGCAGCTCCAGCAAAGCGCAGCTGGCCTTGGACTTGGGGTAGCTCCTCTCAGCTGCTCCTGTGCCATCGCAGCCTGGCACTCTCGGATGCCACCCCCCCTGCAAAGAAATAGAGGAAAACAGCAGAATGGGAAAGACTAGAGATCTCTGCAAGAAAATTAGAGATACCAAGAAAAAGGCAATGGCACCCCACTCCAGTACTCTTGCCTGGAAAATCCCATGGATGGAGGAGCCTGGTAGGCTGCAGTCCATGGGGTCTCTAGGAGTTGGAAACGACTGAGGGACTTCACTTTCACTTTTCACTATCATGCATTGGAGAAGGACATGGCAACCCACTCCAGTATTCTTCCCTAGAGAATCTTGGGGACGGGGGAGCCTGGTGGGCTGCCGTCTCTGGGGTCTTACAGAGTCGGACACGACTGAAGCGACTTAGCAGCAGCAGCAAGGGAACATTTCATGCAAAGATGGGCTCGATAAAGGACAGAAATGGTCTGGACCTAATAGAAGCAGAAGATATTAAGAAGAGGTGGCCAGAATACACAGAAGAACTGTACAAAAAAGATCTTCATGACCAAGATAATCACAATGGTGTGATCACTCACCTAAAGCCAGACATCCTGGAATGTGAAGTCTAGTGGGCCTTAGAAAGCATCACTACAAACAAAGCTAGTGAAGGTGATGGAATTCCAGTTGAGCTATTTCAAATCCTGAAAGATGATGCTGTGAAAGTGCTGCACTCAATATGCCAGCAAATTTGGAAAACTCAGCAGTGGCCACAGGACTGGAAAAGGTCAGTTTTCATTCCAATCCCAAAGAAAGGCAATGCCAAAGAATGCTCAAACTACTGCACAATTGCACTCATCTCACATGCTAGTAAAGTAATGCTCAAAGTTCTCCAAGCCAGGCTTCAGCAATACACGAACCGTGAACTTCCTGATGTTCAAGCTGGTTTTAGAAAAGGCAGAGGAACCAGAGATCAAATTGCCAACATCTGCTGAATCATGGAAAAAGCAAGAGAGTTCCAGAAAAACATCTATTTCTGCTTTATTGACTATGCCAAAGCCTTTGACTGTGTGGATCACAATAAACTGTGGAAAATTCTTCAAGAGATGGAATACCAGATCACCTGACCTGCCTCTTGAGAAATCTATATGCAGGTCAGGAAGCAACAGTTAGAACTGGACATGGAACAACAGACTGGTTCCAAATAGGAAAAGGAGTCCGTTAAGGCTATATATTGTCACTCTGCTTATTTAATTTATATGCAGAGTACATCATGAGAAATGCTGGGCTGGAAGAAGCACAAGCTGGAATCAAGATTACCTGGAGAAATATCAATAACCTCAGATATGCAGATGACACCACCCTTATGGCAGAAAGTGAAGAGGAACTAAAAAGCCTCTTGATGAAAGTGAAAGAGGAGAGTGAAAAAGTTGGCTTAAAGCTCAACATTCAGAAAACAAAGATCATGGCATCTGGTCCCATCACTTCATGGGAAATAGATGGGGAAACAATGGAAACATTGTCAGACTTTATTTTTTTCACCTCCAAAATCACTGCAGATGGGGATTGCAGCCATGAAATTAAAAGACACTTACTCCTTGGAAGAAAAGTTATGACCAACCTAGGTAGCATATTCAAAAGCAGAGACATTACTTTGCCAACAAAGGTCCATCTAGTCAAGGCTATGGTTTTTCCTGCGGTCATGTATGGATGTGAGAGTTGAACTGTGAAGAAAGCTGAGCACTGAAGAATTGATGCTTTTGAACTGTGGTGTTGGAGAAGACTCTTGAGAGCCCCATGGACTGCAAGGAGATCCAACCAGTCCATTCTAAAGGAAATCAGTCCTGGGTGTTCTTTGGAAGAATGATGCTAAAGCTGAACCGGCAATACTTTGGCCACCTCATGCAAAGAGTTAACTCATTGGAAAAGACTGATGCTGGGAGGGATTCAGGGCAGGAGGAGAAGGGGATGACAGAGGATGAGATGGCTGGATGGCATCACTGACTTGATGGACGGGAGTGTGAGTGAACTCCGGGAGTTGGTGATGGACAGGGAGGCCTGGTGTGCTGCGATTCATGGGGTCTCAAAGAGTCGGACATGACTGAGCGACTGAACTGACTGACTGACTGATCAAAATACACATTACAAAGCCATAGTTCAATAAGGCAAAAGTGTGGTGCTCGCCAGAAGCAGGCAGATGATGCCCCAGTGAAACAAAAAAGAAATCTCATTAAAAGACTCACAAGTACCTGAAGACTTGATGAATATAATGAGGTGGCATCCCAAATCAATGTTGAAATAAGAGGTTAGTTAATAAATCATCCTGGGACAAATGGCTTTCTGTCTGAGAAAATAAAATTGATCCTCCATATCAAGTGAAACAAAAACCTATGTGTAAAAGGTAAAATTATAAAGCTACTGGCAGAAAGTAGAGGAGAATATTCTTGTGACTTTGAGGAACAATCTCTTAAATAAGACTCAAAAAAATCACAAACCATAAAAGGAAAAATGAGTTTGACTGAGTCAATATTAAAGATTTCTGAGTAACAAAGGGAACCATGGATAAAGTTAACAGACAAGTATCCTCTGGGAAAAGATATACAGAGCATTTAAAAATGGACAAATAATCCCAATGGAAGTAGTATATACCATACACAAGAAATTCCTCCTTCAGATCTCTAGTCAAACATTACAATCTCAGAAAGGACTTCCCTGACTTTCTATCCAAAATACTACTCCCTCCTTACTTTTTTAAAACAAATTATTTATTTATTTTAAAATTATTTTTTGACCCTGCTGGGTCTTTGTTGCTGTGCTTGGGCTTTCTCTAGTTACGGTGAGTCGGGCTGCTCTTCATTGTGGTGTGCAGGCTTCCCATGGCGGTGGCCTCTCTTATTGCTGAGCATGGATTCCAGAGTCAAGTTTCAGTAGCTGTGGCCTTTGGGCTTCATTGCTCTGCAGTATGTGGGATCTTCCCGGACCAGGGATCAAACCAGTGTCCCCAGCATTGCAAGGTAGATTCTCAACAACTGGAGCACCAGGGAAGCCCCTTCCTTACTTTAATCCCCTTAACTTTATTTTTCTTCATAATACCTATCAAAACCCAAGATTATATGGTTATTTATTCATTGTTTTTTTTCCCCTATAAATCCTAAGCTCAGTCATGTCAGAACTTTTTTCTACTCTGTTCACTTAGCCCTACTCTGTTCACAACCTCTGACATACAGTAGATGCTCAATAAAAATCTAAGTAAATCAGTGAACAGACTTCTGCAAATAGACATGAAGAGACGAATAGGCAATTACCCAAAGGGAAAGTCTTTTTTATTTTTTTTACATTTTAAATTATTTTAATCTATTTGTCTTTTATGTTTTCCTTTTTGTTGTTGTTTTGTTTCCCTTTTTATACTTGTACAAGAGTGATATATGATTTTTCTCTTTTTTCCAGCATTTGGTATTTATTTATTATTATTATTTTTTTACTTTACAATATTGTCTTGGTTCTGCCACACATCAACATGAATCCGCCACAGGCATACGTGTGTTCCCCATCCTGAACCCCCCTTCCACCTCCCTCCCCGTACCATCCCTCCTGGTTATCCCAGGGCACCAGCCCCAAGCATCCTGTATCAAACCTGGACTGGTGATTCGTTTCTTATATTATACATGTTTCCATGCCATTCCCCCAAATCATCCCACTCTCTCCCTCTCTCACAGAGTCCAAAAGACTGTTCTATACATCTGTGTCTCTTTTGCTGTCTCACATACAGGGTTATTGTTACCATCCTTCTAAATTCCATATATATGTGTTAGTATACTGCATTGGTGTTTGACTGACTTCAGGCTCTACTACAAAGCCACAGTCATCAAGACAGTATGGTACTGGCACAAAGACAGAAATATAGATCAAAGGAACAAAATAGAAAGCCCAAAGGGAAAGTCTTAATGGCCAGTAATATATGAAAAGATGGCTAATCTCATATCAGAAAAGTACAAACAAAAAGAAGTATGATATAATGTTCTATGTCCATCAAATTGGCAAAAGTTCAAATGTCAGATGATAAAAAGAAAAGTGGAGAAGTGGAAACCCCCAAGCACTGCTGGTAGGAGTGTAAATTGATGCAGCCATCCTAGAGAGCCTTCTGAAAGTAGTAAACAAAATTAAGCGTGTATGTATTTTGCAGCTCCAATGATCCTATTTCTAGATGTCTACCTAGAATAACTCTCACATTGACCCCAAAAGAGAAATATATGCAGTTTTCCACGGAAGCATTTTTTTTGTAGTAGCAGAGTAGGAAGCACTTTGCGTGTCCTTTACCAAAGAACTTGAGCACTATAAAGTTATATGCATACAAAGGAGTGTTATGTGGCAGTCATATGAAATGAACTAAATTTACATGTAGCAGCATGAAAAGAGCTTTTAGTTCCTTTTTTATTCCTTGAAATAAAGCAACAACAAAAAAGTGAAATTGTTAGCTGCTCAGTTATGTCTGACTCTTTGCAACCTCATGGACTAGGCCTCAAACCTGCTAGGCTCCTCTGTCCATGGGATTCTCCAGGCATGAATACTGGAGTGGGTAGCATTCCCTTCTCCAGGGGATCTTCCTGACCCAGGGATTGTACTCAGATCTCCCACATTGCAGGCAGATTTTTTTTTTTACCATCTGAGCCACCAGGGAAGCCCAAAATAAAGCAATAGAGTATTTCAAAACTAACCTAAAAACAGATAAGAAAAATGAAATAAGTAACTGTTGACTATTTCCTATGACCCTGTGACTCTTGGTACATAAAAGATCCTCAAGCTCTAATAAAGGCTTTCTCACCTTAGCAATTTTGGGATCCTAAAATCCACCTGCCCTAGTAAGTTTGCTAATATACTTATGTTCATTTCAGAGGATCGTTTCATCTGCAGTCTCTGGTCTGTCTTTGATTCTAAATGCTAACCTTGGGGAATGACCTTTGGGATGTATAGTATCGTTCCTGGGTCTTCACTTGCTTTGTAGCTTTGAGATTGGATGAAATTTCTAGGTGAAGGCCTCTTCAACTGGAAATCTTGTTAAAATGTGGATTTGGATTCAGTAGGTCTAGGAGGACCTAAGATTCTGCATTTCTGACAAGCTGTCATGTGTGGCCAAAATTTTTGGACCACACTTTGGGTACAAGCCTCACCAGGAACACCCTGTGGAAGGGGCTATTTTAGGATCTCTGAAAGCTCACTGTGGGTCCAGAACAATCCCTGAATTTATGCACGTTCAGCAAAAGATTTCTGGTGATGGGCATTTAGGGGAACTTCACTATGAGACAGTACAAGGGCTTGCTCCCCCAAAGCTACCCTAGAGAAAGGCAGACACATTCCCCGCAGAGCTTTGTGCAATGATGTACCAACTCCGACTTATGCTTGAGCTGTGTGCACGTCTCATTTTAACTCCACGCTTAGTGACATAATGTTGGTAGCTTGAAATCACCTTTGATTTCAAGGTATTGACATCACGGAAATGGAAAATACTGCAATTCAAGGCTTTTCCCCACAAAGAGCCAGTTTACCAGTACACCACTCTGATCACAGTGTTCAGTGAGGAGACTACACAGATCCCCTGTGTGACCCAGGGGTGGGAACAAGAAGTTTCTGCCATGGTTTCTGCCTGGGATAGGAGTCATTTCCAGAGGCATCTCATAGTGACTGGCCCATCTAAAAGAGTATGGTGGTTACCATATATAAAGTAGATAGCCAATGGCAATTTGTAATATGACCTAGGGAACTCAAACCGGGCTCTGTAACATCCTACAGGGGTGGAATGGGGCGGGAGATGGAAGGGAGTTTCAAGAGGGAGGGGACACATGTATATCTGTGGCTGATTCATGTTGATGTTTGGCAGAAACCAACACAATACTGTAAAGCATTTATCCTTCAATTAAATTAAAAAGTAAAAGCATGAGGCAGAGAAAAAGAAGAGATTACATAAGAAAATAGGAAATAGGGTTTAAAATAAACTCCAGTTTCTTGTCTATCCATGATCCTCATTCTAATCATATATAGGCCAACAATGAAAGAACTATGGCTGCAGTGAGGTGTCTGTAACAGAAGCTGATAAACTCTTGACAACAAATATATTAAGTATTCATAGAACTTAACTTCAGGGATGGAAAAAATAGAGAAAATAAATTATTTAGAACAAGAAAAATTTCATTAAAGAATTAGTGAATCTTTAGTGTTCACTAGGAGCACAGAGGAATCAGTGCAGTAATCGGCAAGTTGATTTCCTATTAAAAGACTACTAATCAGCTTATCTAATGGCTTTAGACAAGTTCTATATTTTTTCCCCCACACTTTGATAACTTGTAAAATAAGAGTTAAAATAGCTTTCATCCACCTCACTTCACAAGTTCCACAGCATTGTATGATAATAAATTAGATTGAAATACAGGTTAGGAAATACCTGTGAACTACTTTGATTAAGAAAGAAATGCCTATGTTGTTTTTCAGTCACTAAATCGTGTCCCTCCCACTCTTTGTGAAACCATGGACTGCAGCATGCCAGGCTTCCCTGTCTTTCACTGTCTCCAGAGTTTGCTCAATTCATGTCCATCGAGCTGGTGATGCTATCTAACCATCTCATCCTCTTCTACACCCTTCCTTTTTTGCCTTCAATCTTTACCAGCATCAGGGTCTTTTCCAATGAGTATTGTTATCTGCAATGGGAGACCTATGTCTTCTTAGGGTTAATTCAATTCCACACAACCCAATTAGAAAGTCTAGTAAGTACATGGAAGAAGCAGACTATGGCAAACCTCACTGAACCACCACAGGAAAGAGCAGAAAGACACGTTGACGTTTGTCACTCCAAAAACATGTTTTCTTTATTTGCATCCACTCTAATATTTTCGCTTGGAGAATCGCATGGACTGAGGAGCCTGGTGGGCTACAGTCCATGGAGTCACAGACAGTCCGACATGACTGAGTAAGCATACACAGTCCTATATTACACAGAAGAAAGTCCTATACTATAGCCACTCCCTATGTGAGGTCTGTTCTGTGGCTACCTTGGGACTTTCGTTGCTTCTCCTTGGCATTCATTAAAAGAACATTGGAAAACATATTTGAGAAAGTCAGACTTTGGTCTTTCAAGGAACCAGTCACATGCCATAATTTCTATTCTGATTCAAAATTATTTTTAAAAAATTCCAGTTGCAAAACATTGAAGGTATGATCCTAAGTTTACTAAAAACATATGCCTTCAAAAATATGGGAAGTTATTTTCCAAATTATTTCTACAATTATCTCAGAGCAGTGGAATTATGGATGATACTAATTTGCTTTTATATGTATTTTTACATATTCTAAATTAAAAAAAATGAAGATATATTATTAGAAAAGAATAACACATTTTGGTCACTTTTCCATGTATAAGCCTATCACTTTCAACAGCACTTTAGACTCTTAAGGCAACACCTTCAGATAGGAGAGCTAAAGGACATAATTTGATTATCCTTCAGTATGGCCATGGAGTTCATATCTGAGATGTATTTTGAAAGTAGCTGCTGATCAGACTCTTCACAGCTCTGTAAGAGGCATTCACTTAGATGGTGAATTGAAGTTTTAGGATACGCTGATTTGTGGTGTCTCTGAAAGTGACGTTTTTCTGTTTTACCACCCTGTACTTCATCTTCAGGGTTATGTTGACTGCCTTCAGTCTTCAAAATCCTATAACTTGCAAGGCATGGCTTGCCAGCTGGAACTAGACTTATAGCAAACTAAGTATTGACATCATCTGGCCAAACACAGAGCCAAGGAAATGAACATGCCTGATATATGTGTGTCCTGATTTACTTTGGAACGTTCTTCCACAGCTCATAAAAAGTCAGTTGTACTTTATCCATATTGCATCCCAAACCCACATACTACTGGCCAAAGTTTAGAGTGTTCTCAATGGTAAGGAAAGACAGGAAAACCTGCCACATCATATGTACTCTCAACTGTCTGATTAGGGAGAGATTATTCAGTGTTATGTTTAGAATACTGGAACTCCAGGATTTCCATTCTAGACTGAGTGACTTCACCTGGTTATAATTTGAGTTTTACTGAGAGAGTCAGCAGAGCACTCACCGACCCCTGTGGAGACATTACCTCATCAGTCCTCCCTGTGGTCCTTTGGGAGGGATGGGTCAGGCGTGCTGGGGAAGCGAAAGCAGAAATCAGGCTTGTCTCTTAGGAACTCAGCTCAGAGGTGTGGGTCCTGGTTCCAAAATGGACAGGGGCTCCTGAGTCCCTGGTGGGGCTTCTGTCCCTGGGAAACCAGCATGAGAGATGTTCCTCTAACTCAGCCACCCCCTGTTTTTGCTCCATGCAGTAGATCCAGGGGGCCTTCTGGGGGAAGTTCTATTCGTTGGCATTCTCTTCCCTCCTCATTTGTTTAATTCCTCAGCATACCCCAAAGCCTTTTTGAATTTAGCTCAAAATATCAATACATAAACTTTCTTGTTTGGTCCCCTAAAGGTCAAGCTGTGGTGTTTGATCTCTTTATCCAGACTGTCAACTTTTTATCACAGGGATGATTTTATGATTTCTGCCATTACTCACTGCTCCTGCCTAGCTAGCCCAGTACAATGCCCACCTACCTCCACCTACCTCACCCCTTTCTACCCCTTCACCAGTTTATTTTTGTGATTTGCACTTCCTGTTTAGTGTGTGCTAACTTCCTTAAAGTCAGGAACTTTTTCTGTATTGTTCATTGCTGCCTCCCAAGTACCTGGCACACAGGAGGCCCTCAATAAGTATTCATTGAATGAAAGAACTAATATTTATAGGAGGAGCTCAGTAAGGTTATATATTTTTGTTATTAATTGTTGGGGGCTGGTTCTTCAGTTATTCTGCTTGGAAAATCTTTTTCTTTTTTTCTGCATTCAAAGTGACCAAACGAAAAGATCACAATTGATGACTTTTGAGTTTACACAGATGAGCCTATTTTAAATGGAGAATAGATGAAAGAGAGCAGAGAAACAGCTGAATTTCATATTTAGAAAAGATATATTTCCTGACATTGAAGAGAGCATTTCATAGCAAATGACTTAGAAAAAATGCGCCATCTAATAGAGGGGCCAGGGAGAGGGTCACTGAGATGCAAATAGGAATATAGCACTTTACCTTTTCTTGTGTGCTGTGTGCTTAGTTGCTCAGTCATGTCTGACTCTTTGTGACCCTATGGACTGTAGCCCACCAGGCTCTTCTGTCCATGCGGATTCGCCAGGCAAGAATACTGGAGTGGGTTGCTATGCCCTTCTCCAAGGGATCTTCCCAACCCAGGAATCGAACCGGGGTCTCCTGCACTGCAGGTGGATTCTTTACCAGCTAAGCTACCAGGGAAGCTGGTACCTTTTCTTAGACTCACAGAATCCCAACACAAGCTGAACCCTAGGTAAGGAAATAGGGGTGCAGAGAGGTGAAGTAATTTACTCCCAAGTCACACAGCAAAATAATATCAGAGCTGACCTTTGTCAATGCAATATGCTAAGTACTATTTAAGAAGTATTTACTTAAACATACATCTACTGTGACCCCACTACTGGTAAGCTTCCAAGGTTTCTGGAAATCCCAAAAGTTACTTAGCTAGTTTTACAATCAGTGATCATGCGGAATCAAGTGCAGCATTTTGTACAGATTGTGGTTATATCAGCTCAAATCAGGTAATGGCTTGGTTTAGATAAGTGAGACAAACCTTATAGGAAGACAAAATTTCCTAATCCATCTGCTTCAGGAGAATTAGAATTGCCTACTGCCTTGTGAGTTTGCAAATCATCACCCTTGGTGTAGGGGTGGGGAGTGGAAGGAAGGCTTTTCAGTACCCCCACTTTTGTGGCTGTCTTTTGAAAAGCTGAGCAGAGTTAGAATCAGGGACTTGCTACCAGGATGACAGGTTGAGTGCTGCTTTTTAAGGTTTTGTTTATTAATGTGGACCATTTTCAAAGTTTTTAATTGAATTTTTGTGATACTGGTTCTGTTTTCTGCTTTGGTTGTTTAGCCACAAGACATGTGGGATCTTTGCTCTCCAGCAGGGATTGAACCTGTTCCCCCTGCATTGGAAGGTGAAGTCTTAACCACTGGACCACCAGGGAAGCCTTGAGTGCTGCTTTTTGATCCGGAGCAGGGCAGAATTGCAGTGCACTTCACTGGAGCAGGCCTTGAAATAGGAGTAATACTTCTCCACTCACCGCTCCTGGTGATCCTTGCCCATAGCAAAGCTTTCTGACTGCCCCTCCTCTTTGGCTGTGCTTGTGGACAGAGAATAATGCTGGAGTGATTCCAAGAGGTTTAGAGACAAATTAAAACCATTGCAACAATTTGAAGCAAGTTGATGCTCTCTGTATTAACACAGTACCTGTATTATGGAAATACTGACTTTAATATTGTAAGTTCACTCAGAGTGGAACAAAAGTTAATGGTACACAGGGAACTGAAAGCTGATGCTCTGTGACAGCATAGAGGGCTGGGATGGGGAGGGAGGTAGGAGGGGTTTCAAGAGGGATGAAACATGAGACAGGGTGTTCAGGGCTGGTGTACTGGGATGACCCTGAGGGATGGGATGGGGAGGGAGGTGGGACAGGGGTTCAGGATGGGGAACACATGTACACCCACGGCTGATTCATGTCAATGTATGGCAAAAACCCCACTACAATATTGTAAAGTAATTAGCCTCCAAATAAAATAAATGAATTAATTTTAAAAAAGAGGGAGGGAATGGAACATTTGTATACCTATGGCTGACTCATGTTCATGCATGGTGGAAATCATCACAATATTATAAAGAAATAATCCTCTAATTTTTAAAAAAGTGCAAAAAGTGGTGAGATATAGCTTGCTGTTGCCTTTATGTTGCTGTTTCTCTCTTCTCTACCCTCACTCTTTTATCCATCCTTTCCTGTTGATCCCACCTTCCTCCTGGCCTCCTCCTCCTCTCTCTTCCTCTCTCCTTTTCTCTTCTCTTCTGCCCAGGTCTTTGGCCTGCCAGGGACTCTACTGTCATCTCAGATCTCTCATCAGCAGACAGGACTAAAAAGAGACAGAAAGAAGTTCCCAGCCTCTCCACAACTGTCAAGATGTTCTTGAAAGTGAAAGCGGAAGTCTCTTAGCTGTGTCCGACTTGTTTCTACCCCATGGACTATACAGTCCATGGAATACTCCAGGCCAGAATACTGGAGTGGGTAGCCTTTCCCTTCTCCAGGGGATCTTCCCAATGCAGGGATCGAAACCAGGACTCCCACATTGCAGTCAGATTCTTTATCAGCTGAGCCACAAGGGAAGCCCTAGGATGTTCTTAAATATGGTAATTTCCCTTTATTTAAATGGAATATTTAAGGCTGTGGTTTCCTTTGCTGTTGAAACAAATGACCACAAACCCAGTGGCTTAAACAACACAAATTTATTATCTTATTTCTGGAAATAAAGCAGTCCTAAAAATTCAAGGTGTCAGCAGAACTGAGTTGTCCTGGAGAATCTGTAACTTTGCCTTTTCCAGCTTCTACAGGCCACTGGCATTTATTGGCCATGGTCCTTTCATCTACCCTCAAGGCCAGTAGCATAGCATCTTCAGATGCCCCCTCCTCTGCTCTCACCGTCACTTGTCCTTCTCTGACCCTCTTCTTATATGGACCTTTGTGATTATGTTGGGTCTACTAGGATAATCATTTATTGATTTCATTTTTTTTTTTTGGCTACACAGAGTCTTAACCACGAAACCAGCAGGTAAGTCCATGGGCAAGGAGAGCTTTGAAACAAACTGGACTTAGGGTTTGAAGTCCAGCTCTGGCATTTGCTGTGAGATCTTGGATGCATTTGTTTAACTGTAAAATAGAAATGATAATTCTTCCCTCGTGGGATTGGAGGACTAAAGTAAATTATGTATATGATATACCTAGTATGGTTCCTGGCATATAGAGGATGCTTCCTAAAAGTTATTACGTTTAACTCTTTCCTCTGTGATTAGACAAAAGGTCAGGAATGTAATTACAATGTGGCCAAAAGTAATTAGGCTGAGAGTAATCAAATGGATGTTGAGCAATGGAATTTTAAAATCAGAGGATACACCCACACAATCCAATGGGAACTGACAAAGCTGTTTCTTCTAATCTGGCTTCAGTCTAATTACATTTTATGTCTTCTAATTGAATAAAGATGTGGAAGGGAAGACTTGACCTGTCTCACATCTGTATCTGTAGAAACATAGTAGAATTTCTCTCATTCCCAAATTTGACAGAAACATACCATAAGGATTCAGTGGATCTTTAGGTACCATCTAGGACACCCTCCTAACAAATGTCAGCACCTTGTCTTAAATACTTTCCACAATGGGAGGGTCATTAATTTTTGAAACAGGTCATTTGCTTTTTTGTCTAGTTTTTATTAGAAAGTTCTTTCTTATTTTTAGCCAGGAAACTGCTTCCCTAAATGTTCCATCTTTTGATTCTAATTGTGCCCTCTAAACTTAAAAAAACCTGATACAGTTTTTACAATAACAATCCTACAGAGGCACCCACTCTGAGTCTTTTCTTTTCCAAGTTAGAAATCCAAAGTTTCTTCTAAAACCATTTATCATTTACTTTTCTTTTTGAGTCTTACCAAATCTTCCGATTGTCTTCTCTCACTGTGCTCCAGTTTATCAATGCCTCCCTTAGAATGAGTCACCCAGCGCTAAAGAGAATTATTCCAGATATGGTCAGATTAGTGTACATATGCTGGAACTTATATTTTCTGTTGAATCTGGGTTATATTTTCATCAGTGAAGTCCGATTTCATCAGTTTTTTTAAAAAGTAGCCTCATAACACTGTCATTTGGCTTATTCTGAGCTGGCAGTCAATCAAATCACCAGGCGCTTTGCAAACAAGCTTTTGTTTCCCCCTTATCTTTACTTGTCCAACTGACTCATGACAACTTTCATTGTACAAATGATATCATGAAAAAATATATAAAAATGAAATAAATGACCTAGAATCTCATTAGGCCCACTTTGGCAATTTTCAACTGTCCAAGTTTTTTTTTAGCCTTTGCTCATAAGCTTACATAAATTTTATATACATTTCAACATAGCCTAGATAATTTTTCATATTCTGACTTTGAGGGCTAACAAAACAACATTTTCCCAAGCTACTGTATTGTTTTTTTATAATTATACTTTAATATAGCTGCATTAATTCCATAGTAAGATGTACCATATTTACTTATCTACTCTCTGTCTCAGACACTGAGGTGGTTCTATCATTGTACAGAAATTGGTTACTTTGGGGGTGATTTTAATGTAGTCCTGAAATCAAATGATGTTTTGGGCCACAATGAAGATTTTATGTTTCTCTATTTAAAATGTTCTCCTTTTTCATTGCCATCCTTGTCTAGACTTTTGTGGGACCACTTCCCCTATCTTCCTCCCCTTTGCTCTTCACATCATCTTTCAATTCTGAATACATATAATAGAAAAATAAGATTGTGAGACTTTAAGCTTTAATATCCATATTAATACCTCCAGTGGGTTTGTAATCCTCTCACCCTGGCACAACCACCTCTCTCAGTGCCAGCCGGTGAGTTCCTGTTTGGGGCAGTTAGGAAATCCAGCCCCACGCCAGACTACTCCTTTCTTGCTGGTAAGCTGATGCCTGCAATTAATGGAGGCCAAAGTTTCTAAGTTCCTTGGGGGCAGGCTCTGCTTTGCTTTCACTTATCATATTCCAGCTTAGTCATGGAAGGCTCTCAGTGAATACTTCTTAGGAGAAGAAATGAAAGAATATAATTAAAGATAGGACTTAACAATTTAATTCAGCCTGGGGGAGATGCCACTTCATTCACACTAACGAGTAAATTGCTGGTATTAGATAGTTCCCCGAGCACAGGTTTTACTATGAGGAAGGGCATGATGCACTCCAGTCCTATCTAAGAGGATGGTAATGGATTTGAGCCACCCAAAATAGGAATATTATACTTTTTCCAGGGGCCAGTCTTAGAATTATAAAGCCTAAGACTTTATATCCCAGACTATTGTATGGGATGCTTTGTGACCTTCTATAATTTCAGACTTGGCCTTTTTTGGGGAGGGACACCCCACTTGCAGGATTTTAGTTCCCTGAACAGGGATTGAACCCACACCTGTGGCAGTGAAAGCATGGAGTCCTAACCACTGGAATGCCAGTCCCTCAGACTTGCGCTTTTAATTTGCACTGATGCTACCAAGCAATAGAACTTGCCTTTACTGCTACTACAAAACAGCAGATATCTGGAGAGAGGGGTTGGGGAGGGGAGACACTGGGAAATAGTAAGTCTTGGTTGTATGTATATATTGAGCCCTACCACTTCTTTATTAAAGAGCTAGCCAGAATACAGATGGAAGATTGATGTCCTTATCTGATATTCCTCACCTCACTCAGGTCAGGGCCTGGCCCGGGTAAGAAGGAATATTAGAGTGACCAACTGAATGAGTTTGTCTAGGACTCTCCTGGTTTTAAAACTGAGAGTTCCACATCTCTGGAGCCTCCCAGTCCTGGACTAAGCAGGACAGTTGGCCCTCCTCATCCAAAAGCTGCTGGCAGTCTTGATTGGATTCTCTGAGAATTAAATTGAAAAGGGGCAAAAATAGCCCTAGCTCCCTGGACGTCTCTGTTTTCTGGCCCTGCCCCTTAGCAATGGCCCACAGAAGGTAGTCCTGCCTCCCCAGGCTGAATCAAAGTTCTACACGATGTGACCTAAGAAGCTATGCCCGTAGCAAATCCCCTATCTAAACTTGTCTTCCCTACATACCTGTCAACTGACCAAGACATCTTTGGAACCTAACTGGATATTTCTAGAAAATCATCTAGAATCATCTAGAAAATCTAGAATCATTTAGAAAATCATAAGGGCCCTGGCTGATTAATTAGCATTTCCATTCAGATATGTATGGGTAAGTTTAACACAGCATAATTTAGAATAGTATTCTGAAATTAGAGGACAGCAGATTGGAATGTTTCAGTGGGGCCAGGGCAATAAAGAAACCTAGGCGTGGTGCTCAAGTGAGTACCTCGGTTCACTTTCTGTCTAACCAGAGCAGTAAGAGGCCCTAGATCCTTTGGAAGAAAGTACCAATTATTTATAATCCAACTTTTGATTTGTGCCTTCACTTAATTTCCAGAGTAGAGACACTCTCTGTGCTACCACCTCAGACCGTGAACATCCATGTGATTCACCAAAGACACAGATTTGCCTCTTGTCACTGCAGAGATGCAAGACCTCTGCATTTGGGTCTCATTCATTAGACCGCCCCCAAACAGCTACTGGTACCAGACTTATGTCTATCTTCTTTTCTCCTTAAGCTTTTCTTTTTCTTTTTTTTAAATTTAAATTTATTTATTTTAATTAGAGGCTAATTACTTTACAATATTGTACGCTTTTCATCAGTTCAGTTCAGTCGCTCAGTCATGTCCGACTCTTTGCGATCCCATGAATCGCAGCACGCCAGGCCTCCCTGTCCATCACCAACTCCCGGAGTTCACTCAGACTCACGTCCATCGAGTCTGTGATGCCATCCAGCCATCTCATCCTCTGTCGTCCCCTTCTCCTCCTGCCCCCAGTCCCTCCCAGCATCAGAGTCTTTTCCAATGAGTCAACTCTTCACATGAGGTGGCCAAAGTACTGGAGCTTCAGCTTTAGCATCATTCCTTCCAAAGAAATCCCAGGGTTGATCTCCTTCAGGATGGACTGGTTGGATCTCCTTGCAGTCCATGGGGCCCTCAAGAGTCTTCTCCAACACCACAGTTCAAAAGCATCAATTCTTCGGCACTCTGCCTTCTTCACAGTCCAACTCTCACATCCATACATGACCACTGGAAAAACCATAGCCTTGACTAGATGGACCTTTGTTGGCTAAGTAATGTCTCTGCTTTTGAATATACTATCTAGGTTGCTCATAACTTTTCTTCCAAGGAGTAAGCGTCTTTTAATTTCATGGCTGCCGTCACCATCTGCACTGATTTTGGAGCCCAGAAAAATAAAGTCTGACACTGTTTCCACTGTTTCCCCATCTATTTGCCATGAAGTGATGGGACCAGATGCCATGATCTTTGTTTTCTGAATGTTGAGCTTTAAGCCAACTTTTTCACTCTCCTCTTTCACTTTCATCAAGAGGCTTTTTAGTTCCTCTTTACTTTCTGCCATAAGGGTGGTGTCACCTGTATATCTGAAGTTATTGATATTTCTCCTGGCAATCTTGATTCCAGCTTGTGCTTCTTCCAGTCCAGCGTTTCTCATGATGTACTCTGCAGAGAAGTTAAATAAGCAGGGTGACAATATACAGCCTTGACAGACTCCTTTTCCTATTTGGAACCAGTCTGTTGTTCCATGTCCAGTTCTAACTGTTGCTTCCTGACCTGCATATAGGTTTCTCAAGAGGCAGGTCAGGTAGTCTGGTATTCCCATCTCTTTCAGAATTTTCCACAGTTTATTTTGATCCACAGAGTCAAAGGCTTTGGCATAGTCAATAAAGCAGAAATAGATGTTTTTCTGGAACTCTCTTGCTTTTTTGACGATCCAGCAGATGTTGGCAATTTGATCTCTGGTTCCTCTGCCTTTTCTAAAACCATCTTGAACATCAGGGAGTTCACAGTTCACGTATTGCTGAAGCCTGGCTTGGAGAACTTTGAGCATTACTTTACTAGCATGTGAGACGACTGCAATTGTGTGGTAGTTTGAGCATTCTTTTGCATTGCCTTTCTTTGTGATTGGAATGAAAACTGACCTTTTCCAGTCCTGTGGCCACTGCTGAGTTTTCCAAATTTGCTGGCATATTGAGTGCAGCACTTTCACAGCATCATCTTTCAGGATTTGAAATAGCTCCACTCGAATTCCATCACCTCCACTAGCTTTGTTCGTAGTGATGCTTTCTAAGGCCCACTTGACTTCAGATTCCAGGATGTCTGGCTCTAGGTGAGTGATCACACCATCATGATTATCTTGGTCATGAAGATCTTTTTTGTACAGTTCTTCTGTGTATCTTGCCACCTCTTCTTAATATCTTCTGCTCCTGTTAGGTCCAGAGCATTTCTGTCCTTTATTGAGCCCATCTTTGCATGAAATGTTCCCTTGGTATCTCTAATTTTCTTGAAGAGATCTCTAGTCTTTCCCATTCTGTTCTTTTCCTCTATTTCTTTGCACTGATCGCTGAGGGAGGCTTTCTTATCTCTTCTTGCTATTTTCTGGAACTCTGCATTCAGATGCTTATGTCTTTCCTTTTCTCCTTTGCTTTTCGCCTCTCTTCTTTTCACAGCTATTTGTAAGGGCTCCCCAGACAGCCATTATTCTCCACTGATCTCCAGTAGCATTTTGTGAGTACTATGCGGCTGCGACCCAGCGTGCTAAGCGCGGGCGGCTGCGACCGGCGGCCGAGAGGAGTTACCCCATGTCCGAGGTCAGGGGCAGCGGCCTAGAGTGCGAGGCTGCGACGGCACAGGAACTGCCGAGAGGAGCTACCCAAGTCCGAGGTCAGTGACGGCTGGGAGGAGACACCCCGCGTCCAAGGTCGGGGGCTGCAGCCGAGAGATGCTACCGCGCGTCCGAGGCCAGGGCAGGCCGGGAGAAGCCACCCCGCGCCTGAGGCGGGGGGGGCGGTGGCCCTGAGGAGCAACCTGGCGCCTGAGGCCAGGGGCGGTGCCCGAGGCCAGGGGCGGCCGGGAGGAGCGTTGGCTGCGTAGGCGCAGGAGGGCCTAGAGGAGCCATCCCACATTGAAGTTCAGGAAGGGCGGTGGTAAGGAGATACCCCTCGTCCAAGGTAAGGAGCAGCGGCTGTGCTTTGCTGGAGCAGCCATGAAGAGACCCCACCCCCAAGGTAAGAGAAACCCAAGTAAGATGGTAGGTGTTGCAAGAGGGCATCAGAGGGCAGACACACTGAAACCATACTCACAGGAAACTAGTCAATCTAATCACACTAGGACCACAGCCTTGTCTAACTCTATGAAACCAACCCAAGAGGGGCGGGTCATGGTGGAGAGGTCTGACAGAATGTGGTCCACTGGAGAAGGGAAGGGCAAGCCACTTCAGTATTCTTGCCCTGAGAACCTCATGAACAGTATGAACAGTATGCTTTTCATAGACCATTCCTTTTTCTGTACACACATGCTCTTTTCTTTAAACTTCTTTCCCTCTTTCCCCTTATTTAGAGAAACCTCAGGAAAGTCTTTCTTCTGACATTTTATCCTTTCTTGTCCTTTCTGTGTCCCTTTTATGGGTATATACATTCATATATTAATATATATGTGTGTGTACACCTTTGGATGTGTGTACATACACACCCCCTTCATCTATATCTTAATAGTTTTCTGATATATACCTCTTTGAAGTAAAAAGAACAGTCAGAGATTTTACATTAAACATAATACAGACTCAGGAGCTTTACCTACAATTTCTAGATAATTTGAAAGTGCTCAGAAGATTTCCTTTAAAATTTTTACCAAAATCTCTGTCTGCCCCTCTACAGTCCACTAATTTAACCAGCTTTCCTCAAGTACTAGTATTCAGCATAAATAGAAGAAAAGAATTTCCTACCATTTTTTCTTTTTTTTTTTACTTGAAAAAAATGATAGCTAACATAATAGCACCCTTTTCTAGTTTTCATTGTAAATCTAAGGCATATGCAACAATATTGTGTGTTGAAGAGGGTTTTGTGGACTATGTGGAAATTTAAGCACTATTTTATTAGGAATGATTAGAAAGCGAGGAAAAGCAGATGGTGAGGTGGTTTATGGAAGGAGACTATGTGTTTGAGACAATAAAACACAAAAGCACATCAGGCTTTTAAGCTGCATCTATTTGTTAGGGGAGGGGACTCAGAAATCTTTAAGAGAGATGGGAAACCTGGTATGTGGTTGAAAACAGAGCAGAAGGATCCAGTGTGTTCTGGCAAAAAAAAAAACAAAAACACACACACAAAAGGAAATGAAGGTGTTAATCACTCAGTCATGTCTGACTCTGTGCCACCCCATGGATACGCCAGGCACCTCCATCCACGGGATTTCCCAGGTAAGAATACTGGAATAGATCTTCCCGACCCAGGGATTGAACCCAGGTCTCCTACATTGCAGGTAGGTTCTTTACCATCTGAGCCACCAGGGAAGCCCGTTATATTCCAGTGAGTTCTGGCCCAGTGAGATGGTCCTTGAGGGTTATTCTAAGAGGATATAAACCCTGTACAAGGAAGAAGTGTTCAGAATTGTGGGTCTGTGGGCAAGCTCGATGACTTCCAGGCTGTGAGAAAAGAGAGTCCACTGGTCTTGCCCTTGGTGCTGGATCTACTTGCCTGAGGTCCTGACTGCTGGGATGGGAGAAGTTTAGGGGTGCGGCTCCAGGCTATCTAAGTTCCAAACGGTGGATTTCAGTTGCATTTGTATGCCAGGGATGTTTTACATTTTAGAAAGGTCTTTTTATTAATTCACACGGCAAACCTGTAAAACATAGCCATTATCACTATTTTATAGATGTTAAGTAATTTGCCCAAGTTAATAGTATATTTGACTTCTCTCTCTCCCTCAGCTCCGAAAATCAAAGCCCTGTTGATTTTCCTTCAGCATGCTACTCACTCCTTGCACTCTTGTCATTCCACTGCTACCTATCCTGTTCTAGGCCTGTAGAATTTCATTCCTGAAAGTGAAAAAACTGTCAGTTACTCAGTCGTGTCTGCCTCTTTGGGGCCCCATGGAGTACAACCCACGAGGCTCCTCTGTTCATGGGATTCTCCAGGCAAATAGTGGAGTGGGCAGCCATTCCCTTCTCCAGGGGATCGTCCCAAACCAGGGGTTGAACCGAGCTTCCTGTATTGAAAGCGAATTCTTTTACCATCTGAGCCACCAGGAAATCCCTCTCCAGTAGCCTCCTAACCACCCTCTGTGCTCCATCCTGCCTTGGCTTCAGTATATTCAAATATTATTGCAAGGGTTCAATGTCAGATTCATTGTCACAATGCCGCTTTTGCTACATCACTTCTATAGTCAAATCATCAATGACATCCCCATCTCACTGTGGGATAAGGAATAAATCCTTCAGCCTGATGGTTGAAGTCTTCCATGGTATTTCCTCAGCCTTCTCTTGCAGTCTTAGTTCCCTTTACCCTGCATGACAAACCCTTACTTTCTTTGTACATTAAACAACACTTGCCCTCCACACTCACACATCGGCTTACTGTGTGCCCCTACCTGAAATTCTGCCTCTTCTCACCTCTACCCATCAGAAGCTGTGTAGCTCAGATCTCACCTTTCAGTGAACAGCCACACTTAGGGTCTGTACCACCCCTGAGAGATGAATCATGTAGATCTGGGTGACATCTCCTCTGTTTAATATTATTACTTTACTCTTTATGGTTATTAGCGTTTCATGAATTTCCCCATTTTTCATGTTTCCTCGGTTATATAGGCAGCTTGGAGGCAAGAATCCTGTTTTCTACTATTTTGATGTCCCAAGATAACATCTTGAAATATTAATCTTTGTGCTTTTGTCTTCCTCTTGTCCTTGCAAGTGACTTCCCCCCTCTTAGGCAGAGGCCTCTGTACTGCCATGGGGAGAAAAACAGGAATAAGAGAAAAAGCAGGAAACTGTTAATGTTCCAGATTTCCTTTTTTCCTTAACTTTCGAAACAGGGTTTTTGAAAATTCAAAAGGGGAAGTCTGAAGACTTTGCACCATCCCCAAGGTTTGTGCCATAGCCATGCAATTGGAAACAGAATGTGATGTATTGGCCATGGTCCACTCAGCTGATGGAGACCTGCAGCTGCCTCAAGATTTTTCTGAGACTTAGTCCAAATATTCCCCACAGACACCTTCTGCCAATGTCCTGGTCCAGGATGGTCATGGCAGCATCAATCTGGACTAAAGGAGGAGGGCTTTGATCACCTGGAGGAGACGGAAGTGGGCAAGGAAAAGCCCAGGGTTAGGATCTGGGAGGACAGACAATGGGAAACTCTGCTGTTACCATCTGTCTTGTCTCGTGGCCACTAGCCACATGTGGCTAAGTACTTGAAATGGGGCAAATGTGACAAAGGCGTTGAATTGCAGTTGTCACCTGTGCCTAGTGACTACTATGTTGACTACTGTGTGGAGTGCCTGACCACTGTCTGTCTGATTCCAGTATCTCACAGAGTCCAGCACCATTCCTGACACATAAGAGGCACTCAGTAAATATTCCTAGAGTAAATGAATGACACACATTATAAAAGCAATAAGTGTGAGTTGATCACTGGTTCAAGATAGACCTGAAGCCTCATAACTTCAGTATTTTCTGTAGATCATATATAGGCACTACTGCAGCTTACTCCATATAAAAAACTTTATAGGAATTGATTTTCTAGGGGTGCAGAATTCCAAAACCATTGGTATCAACTGACAGCTGGCTATTGAGCCTGACCATCACTGTGCTGCTTTGAATCTGAAAGTACCTAGACCAAATTTGCCAGAGCTTCAAATTACCATCTCTGTAACATTCCAAAGGGAACTTGGGTAACATGCTTTTTCATTCTCCCAGTTGAATTGAGCGTTGTTTTATATTATATTTGTAACTTGACTGTGCCAGGTCTTACCAACCTGCAGATAAAGAAATACGCTGCTGTTGCTCCTAAGTTGCTTCAGTCATGCTAATATTCAGATTACAACAGCTATAGTACTTTAGACCCTCTCTAGGTTTCTTTGGTGTTCTTATAGACTGGTACCAAATAGGAAAAGGAGTGTGTCAAGGCTGTATATTGTCACCCTGATTATTTAACTTCTATGCAGAGTACATCATGAGAAATGCTGGACTGGAAGAAACACAAGCTGGAATTAAGATTGCTGGGAGAAATATCAATAACCTCAGATATGCAGATGACACCACCCTTATGGCAGAAAGTGAAGAGGAACTAAAAAGCCTCTTGATGAAAGTGAAAGAGGAGAGTGAAAAAGTTGACTTAAAGCTCAGCATTCAGAAAACGAAGATGATGGCATCTGGTCCCATCACTTCATGGGAAATAGATGGGGAAACAGTGGAAACAGGGTCAGACTTTATTTTTCTGGGCTCCAAAATCACTGCAGATGGTGACTGCAGCCATGAAATTAAAAGACGCTTACTTCTTGGAAGAAAAGTTATGACCAACCTAGATAGTGTATTCAAAAGCAGAGACATTACTTTGCCGACTAAGGTCCGTCTAGTCAAGGCTGTGGTTTTTCCATTGGTCATGTATGGATGTGAGAGTTGGACTGTGAAGAAGGCTGAGCACTGAAGAATTGATGCTTTTGAACTGTGGTGTTGGAGAAGACTCTTGAGAATGCCTTGGACTGCAAGGAGATCCAACCAGTCCATTCTGAAGGAGATCAGTCCTGGGATTTCTTTGGAATGAATAATGCTAAAGCTGAAACTCCAGTACTTTGGCCACCTCATGCAAAGAGTTGACACATTGGAAAAGACTCTGATGCTGGGAGGGATTGGGGGCAGGAGGAGAAGGGGACGACAGAGGATGAGATGGCTGGATGGTATCACGGACTCGATGGACGTGAGTCTGAGTGAACTCTGGGAGTTGGTGATGGACAGGGAGGCCTGGCGTGCTGCGGTTCATGGGGTCGCAGAGTCGGACATGACTGAGCGACTGAACTGAACTACTGCTGCTGTCTTGTAAGAGAACACTGGAACGAGGCACAGCTGACTTTTCCTTGGGGCTACTCCAAACCCCTAAAGGGCCCAGGCTTCAAAGAGTTCTAGGTTTGACCTCTTTTCTTCCTGGGCCCTGAATCAAGTCTCTTATGATCTGAGTCCCATTATAGGTTCTGCTTTGTTTTTTTTGTTTGTTTCAACGAACACTAATCTTTCAGCTTCTGGCTCTCCCCATTCTTCTGGGGATCAAAATTAGTTCATTAGGCAGAAGAATTAAGCTGAATTAGATAATCAACAAATAATTACAGATTCTATTATGTATAAAGATTTTATGTTTTAAAATGAATGTGTGTGTGCTCAGTCACATTCGACTCTTTGCAACCTCATGGACTGTAGCCTGCCAGGCTCCTCTGTCCATAGGATTTTCTTGGCAAGAATACTGGAGTGGATTGTCATGTCCTCCTCCAGGGAATCTTCCCCACCCAGGGACTGAACCCGAGTCTCCTGTATCTCCTGCTTTGCAGGTGGATTCTTTACTGCTGAGCCACAAGTAGATACCTAATACACACTATCATCTTTAATATCCAGACATCTTGCTGGACTCCCACCTTCCATGTCCCTTTCCTTCATCTAGGAAACCTGAAACTCCTGTGCATCTCATTTCATGGCAAGAGACCTGTGAGGATCACTGGTTACACAAGTAGCCAGATGCTGAAACCTACCTTTGGCTCAGCTGGGAGTAGTCACTCCTGAACCTAGAGGTTGTTAGACCTCAGTGTATATCAGAATCAGCTAGAGGGCTTCTTAAAACATAGATTGCTGGGCTCCACCTACAAAGTTTCTGATTCAGTAGGTCTTGGGTGGGACCCAAGAATCTGCATTTCCAACAAGTTCCCAGAGGATGCTGGTGCTGATCTAAAGACACACTTGAAGAATCACTGCTTTAATCATCTGGTGACTAGCTTTCTGGAAAAAGAGCTCGTGGATGCATGACAGTCCTCCAACTTCATCTTAGGTTTTCCTTGCTCTAAAACTTTTGTCAACAAAGACCTTTCTTGCCTGAATCCAAGAAGATAATTTTGGAATATGATGAGAATTCTCAATACCTTCATTTTTCTATTAAAAAACTATCTGTTTAGGGTTTTTATAAGCTTTTGAACAGCTTCGTTTATAGGTGGCAGAGAGCAGTGAATTACTGGAGAGTCAGGATACTGAGTAATTTTAGTAAATCTCACTGAAAACACTTGACTAATTAGGTGGAGCTCTGTCTGCTGTATGTATGAGCCCAGAGGAACAGGTCCACTGACAGATGGAGATTGTTATTCTAATTATATAATATAAATTATTCCCTCCAAAAGGTCAGACAGAATATGACTCCTTTGCTTTTTATTATTTGGGTGAAATTTCCCCAAAGCCTCAAAACATTTACTCAGTTCAATCAATCTGTTAAAAAATCCAGTTACCTTACAGATGTTTTATCTACATAACTCTGAAAGGTCAGCTGGATGAGATTTTTATTATCACCAGATGTTTTGCTGTCAGGAAAACATAGCTTCACTTGAAATGTTGGAGAACCTAGATTTTCCTCTGTGCTTAATCACCCTCCTGGTTAATAAATTCTATTTTCAGTGACCACATTTCATTGTTGAAATTTAGACTCATTTCTTCTTATTTCTATCTTGTGTAGCAGGAGTGAGCAATACTGTTAATTATCTATTGGTAATTACTCTTAATTTATTTGAAGACAGGTAGTCACTCTTTATCTTTTTCTTTTTCATGCAAAATTACCTCCAACCCTTTTTAAAGCTTCCTTCATAGATCCTAATTTAAGTCTCCTTAATTTGTTCATAACTGTCCTTATTGACCCAGTTTTTTACAGGCCCTTCTTTTATTTTTATTTCAGTTCAGTTCAGTTCATTTCAGTTGCTCAGTCGTGTCCGACTGTTCGCGACCCCATGAATCGCAGCATGCCAGGCCTCCCTGTCCATCACCAACTCCCGGAGTTCACTCAAACTCATGTCCATCGAGTCAGTGATGCCATCAAGCTATCTCACCCTCTGTCATCCCCTTCTCCTCCTGCCCCCAATCCCTCACAGCATCAGGGTCTTTTCCAGTGAGTCAACTCTTTGCATCAAGTGGCCAAAGTATTGGAGTTTCAGCTTCAGCATCAGTCGTTCCAGTGAACACCCAGGACTGATCTCCTTTAGGATGGACTGGTTGGATCTCCTTGCAGTCCAAGGCATTCTCAAGAGTCTTCTCCAACACCACAGTTCAAAAGCTTCAATTCTTCAGTGCTCAGCTTTCTTCACAGTCCAACTCTCACATCCATACATGACCAATGGAAAAACCACAGCCTTGACTAGATGGACCTTTGTTGGCAGAGTAATGTCTCTGCTTTTAAATATGCTATCTAGGTTGGTCATAACTTTTCTTCCAAGGAGTAAGTGTCTTTTAATTTCATGGCTGCTGTCACCATCTGCAGTGATTTTGGAGCCCAGAAAAATAAAGTCTGACCCTGTTTCCACTGTTTCCCCATCTATTTCCCATGAAGTGATGGGACCAGATGCCATCATCTTTGTTTTCTGAATGTTGAGCTTTAAGCCAACTTTTTCACTCTCCTCTTTCACTTTCATCAAGAGGCTTTTTAGTTCCTCTTCACTTTCTGCCATAAGGGTGGTGTCATTAGCAAATCTGAGGTTATTGATATTTCTCCCGGCAATCTTGATTCCAGCTTGTGCTTCTTCCAGCCCAACATTTCTCATGATGTACTCTGCATAGAAGTTAAATAAGCAGAGTGACAATATGCAGCTTTGATGTATTCCTCTTCCTATTTGGAACCAGTCTGTTATTCCACGTCCAGTTCTAACTGTTGCTTCCTGACCTGCATATAGGTTTCTCAAGAGGCAGGTCAGGTGGTCTGGTATGCCCATCTCTTTCAGAATTTTCCACAGTTGATTGTGATCCACACAGTCAAAGACTTTGGCATAGTCAATAAAGCAGAAATAGATGTTTTTCTGGAACCCTCTTGCTTTTTCCATGATCCACTGGATGTTGGCAATTTGATCTCTGGTTCCTCTGCCTTTTCTAAAACCAACTTGAACTTCTGGAAGTTCATGGTTCACAGACTGCTGAAGCCTGGCTTGGAGAATTTTGAGCATTACTAGCATGTGAAATGAGTGCAATTGTGTGATAGTTTGAGCATTCTTTTGCATTGCCTTTCTTTGTGATTGGAATGAAAACTGACCTTTTCCAGTCCTGTGGCCACTGCTGAGTTTTCCAAATTTGCTGGCATATTGAGTGCAGCACTTTCACAGCATCATCTTTCAGAATTTGAAATAGTTCAACTGGAATTCCATCACCTCCGCTAGCTTTGTTCCTAGTGATGCTTTCTTTTTTTTAAAATATAAATTTATTTATTTTAATTGGAGGTTAATTACTTTACAATATTGTATTGGTTTTGCCATACATCAACATAAATCTGCCACAGGTATACACTTGTTCCCCATCCTGAACCCCCCTCCCTTCTCCCTCCCCATACCATCCGTCTGGGTTGTCCCAGTGCACCAGCCCAAGGAAACCAGAATTGAAAGAGACACGTGTACCCTAATGTTCATTGCAGCACTGTTTTTAATAGCCAGGCCATGGAAGCAACCTAGATGTTCATCAACAGATGAATGGATAAGAAAGCTGTGGTATATATACACAATGGAATGTTACTCAGCCATTAAAAAGAATACATTTGAATCAGTTCTAATGAGGTGGATGAAGCTGGAGCCTATTATAGACAGTGAAGTAAGTCAGAAGGAAAAACACCTAGTGATGCTTTCTAAAGCTCACTTGACTTCACATTCCAGGATGTCTGGCTCTAGGTATTTTTATTTAGGTTTTGAAAATAATTTTATCTGTTACTGATTTGTTTTTGGCTGCACTGGGTCTTCGTTGCTGTGTGGGCTTTTCTCCAGTTGTGGTGAGTAGGGGTACTCTTGATTTGCAGGGCAAAGGCTTCTCATTGCAGTGGTTTCTCTTGTTGCAGAGCACAGGCTCTAGGTGGCTCAGCTCTAGGCGTGGGTTCAGTAGTTGCAGCTGGTGGGCTCTAGAGCGCAGGCTCAGTAGTTGTAGTACACAGGCTTAGTTGCCCCACGGTGGCATATGGCATCTTCCCAGACCAGGTGTCGAACCTGTGTCCCCTGCACTGGGAGGTGGACTCTTTACTACTGAGCCACCAGGTAAGCCCTGGGCTCTCCTTTTAAAGCCCAGACCAAAATGTGACTCCCTGCTCCTAAGGGATGTGCTCTCATCATGTGGGCCCTGAGCAATGCAAGCTCCTAAGCCTGTGATCCCTGGATTCCCCAGCCTTGTTTGGCCATGCCTCCATCCTGTGAAGTGGGAAAGTCTCACAGCCAGTCTCATCAAGTTTGAAGAATATGGTAATGTTGCAGAATTTTGTGTCTAATAATTATTTTTAACATATGAATTCAAAGGAGCCATTAGATTTATATAAATTGACTCAGTTCACAGTACAGTGAAGTTGACATTGGGTTAAATAAGCGAATGCAAAGCATCAAGTTCATATTTATTTGGAGGTCACACTTAAGGCAGAATTAAAAAAACTTTTTTTTTACAGAAATAAAAGTTAAGATAGCTCTCACGGGTATGTGATAAAATTACTTAATTTTTTAAGTTGTGAGAAGCCTGTTACTCTAGGCTCTTGCCAGGGGAAAATCAAGTTATAGGCAATAATTACAGTGTTTATCCTAGTCCTCCGCAACCCTGTTACATTTTGTGACCTGAGGGCTTTCCAGCTCTTTTCTTCCAGTGGGTTCTATGTGGCTCAAACCCTTGATAGCATTACTATTACTCTAGTTATGATAAGACAGGAAGAAGAAGAGATCTCTCCTCGCAAATTACACTTAGATCAGCATGCAGCCTATGAATCTTACAACACGTATTTTTCATTTCTGCCTGCTCATCTTTTGTGATATTGTTATAAATTTCACTTCTCATATGCTATATATTGCATTTTCAAAATGCATTTTCATTATTATTTTTAAAAAGTTACTTTAAAAAAGATTTTTTAAAAGAGAAAAAAATATTCTCTATTTATTCATGTATTTACCATTTCTGGCTCTATTCCTTTATGCATTTCCACCTACCTGAAGATTTCATTTTCCTTCTGCCTAATGAACTTTCTTTAACATTGCTTATAATTCATGTAAGCTGGCAATGTATTTGGTTTGCCTGAAATACCTTTAGTTTGCCTTCAAGTATGAAAATTCTTTTTATGGGAAAAGAATTTTAAATTTCTATTCTTTTCATGCTTTTTTTTTTGAATTGGAAAATTCTTTCTTTTTATTTTACTTTAGATGACTTTCCTTCATATTCCAACTTGCATAGTTTCTGATAAGATGCTTACTGTAATTCTTGTCATTTTTCCTCTGTGTATATATCTTTTTCTTCTGACCACTTTACATTTTTTTCTCTTTATCATTGGCTTTAGTCATTTAATTATAATGTGCCTTTTTAATTTTTTGCTTTTTCTGCTCAAATTTATTGAGCTTCTCAAATCTGTGTTTATGGATTTCATCAAATTTGAAAAAATTTAATCGTCATTTCCTTAAATATTTTTTATTCCCTTTTCCCCTGTTTTCCTGAAACTTCAGTTGCACATATATTAGCCGACCTGATGGTATCCCACAGGTCATGGCTTGTCTCTTATTTTTTGAGTTGTCAGTTTCATTTTGAATATTTTTATTATTGTGCCTTCAAAGTCATTGAACTTTTTAACATTTAGTCTTCTCTTAATCCCAGTGCATTGTTCATTTCACATGTTGAATTTGTTTTTTCATTCATTTGGGTAATTTTTATATCTTTACTTTCCTCTACATTATGGTCATGTTTTTCTCTACTTCTTAAGCATTTGAAGAATTTTTACAACAGCTGTTCTAACATTTTTTATATAAGATTCTTATGTGCTAGTTCCATTCTCTTCATCTTTTGGATCTGTTTCAGAAGAAAATGGCAATCCACTCCAGTATTCTTGCCTGGAGAATCCCATGGACGGAGAAACCTAGTAGGTTACAGTCCACGGGGTCGCAAAGAGTCGGACAGGACTGAGCGACTTCACCTTCTATTGACTGAGTTATATTGAGTGGTTTGGGGCCTTATTTGCTGCTACTTTGCCTGCCTATTAATTTTTTAATGGAAGTTAGACATTGTGAATTTTGCATTATCGTTTGTTGAATTTTGTGGTATATTTTCAAATAGTGTTGGACTTTGCTCTGGTATACAATTAATTTACTAGGAGTTAGTTGAAGCTTTAGAGGCTTCCTCTTAAATTTTGTTGGGATAAGTCCAGAGCACCCTTTAGTATAGGCTGAAGACTATCTGAGGATTCTGCTCCATGTCTTGTGGATTGTGATCACCTCTATTCTTGCCCTGTGTAAACTCTGGAAACTGTTCTGTTTACTCCTTCCTGATGATTATTTCCCTGTATTCAGGTAGTTTTTTCTCAGACATATACAGATTAGCACTCAACCAGAGATTCAAGGGGACCCCTCAGTAGACTTCCTGAGATTACTCTCTGCAGATAGTACTCTGACTCACAAATTCTTACTGCCTTGGCCTCTCTCTTTCTTCACTTCATAGATAGAGAACTCTGATTTCTCCTTTCATGTAACACAGCTCAGAACTGCCTTCAGACAATAAGCTGGTATGATTGTTCCACTGGCTTTGATTGTTACTCTTCTGTTAGAAATCACAGACCCTGGATATCTGTTGTTTAATATCTGTGGTAGGCAGCTTCTAAAGTGGCCCCCAATGATACCCCTCTTCTAGTATTCGTACTTTGAGTGAAGGCAGGATCCAATAAGTAACAGATACATAGCAAGTGTAGTAGATGTCATGTCTGTGATTACGGAAGGTTACAGAGTACTCTGACTTCCATCTTGCTAGCAGGCTCTCTCTCTTGCTTGCTTTAATGCAGCACATTATCATGTTAGGGAGGCCGACATGCCAAGGAACTAAGAGTAGTATCTGGTCAACAGCCAGAGAGTAATGGAGGCCCTCAGTCCAACCACCAAGGGGACCTGAGTCTTGCCAATGACTGCATGAGTGAGCTTAGAAGTGGATTCTTTTTCAGTTTAGCATAAACGTGACACCATGGCGCTGGCCAACATTTCAGCTGCAGCCTTGGGAGAGACTCTGAGCTAAAAGATCATTCTTGAAACTTTGTGACAATTTCATTCTACTTAAACCATGCCTGGCCTCCTGAGCCACAAAAACTGTGAGGAAATAAGAGTGTGTTTTTTTAAGCTGCTAAATTTGGGGGTAACTTGTTACTCAGCAATCAGTTCAGTTCAATCACTCAGTCATGTCCGACTCTTTGCAACCCCATGAATTGCAGCACGCCAGGCTACCCTGTCCATCACCAACTCCCGGAGTTCACTCAGACTCACGTCCATCGAGTCAGTGATGCCATCCAGCCATCTCATCCTCGGTCATCCCCTTCTCCTCCTGCCCCCAATCCCTCCCAGCATCAGAGTCTTTTCCAATGCGTCAACTCTTCGCATGAGGTGGCCAAAGTACTGGAGCTTCAGCTTTAGCATCATTCCTTCCAAAGAAATCCCAGGACTGATCTCCTTCAGAATGGACTGGTTGGATCTCCTTGCAGTCCAAGGCACTCTCAAGAGTCTTCTCCAACACCACAGTTCAAAAACATCAATTCTTCAGTGCTCAGCCTTCTTCACAGTCCAACTCTCACATCCATACATGACTACTGGAAAAACCATAGCCTTGACTAGACGGATCTTAGTCGGCAAAGTAATGTCTCTGCTTTTGAATATGCTATCTAGATTGGCCATAACTTTTCTTCCAAGGAGTAAGCGTCTTTTAATTTCATGGCTGCAGTCACCATCTGCAGTGATTAGATAGTTAATAAAGTCTGAAGATCATAGTCTGCTATTTTTGTTCTGTCATTTAAGGCAGGAAGGATAAATTAGATCTCTGCAACTCAATCTTGATTAGAAAGAAGTCCCAGACCATTCAAATTACAGCTTATGGAGGTAAGACCCAAGCATCAGTGTTTTGTAAAACTTCCCAGGTAATTCCAATACACAGGTAACTATGAAAACCATTCCCTTAGATCAGTGATTCTCATCCATTAATGCAGGAGATCCCGGTTTGATTCCTGTGTTGGGAAGATACCCTGGAGAAGGGATAGGTTACCCACTCCAGTATTCTTGGGGTTCCCTTGTGGCTCAGCTGGTAAAGAATCTGCCTGCAATGCGGAAGACCTGGGTTTGATCCCTGGGTTGGGAAGATCCTCTGGAGAAGAGAATGGCTACCCACTCCAATATTCTGGCCTGGAGAATTCCATGGCCTGTGCATTCAATGGGGTCATGAATAGTCAGACACGACTGAGCAACTTTCACTTGGACTTCAGTCATTAATGTGCATGTGAATCATTGAAGGATCTTGTTAGAATCAAGGTTCTGATTCAGTAGTTCTAGAGTGGACCTGGGATTCTGCATTTGCAACAAGCTTTCAGATCATGCTGATGCTGTTGGCTTGAGGACCATGCTTCGTATAGCAAGGACTTAGATTATTGAGTGCCTTCTTTTTATCCCAATTACTGAGTAACTTGGAATGAATTCCTTAGTGTCTGTACCAAAGAATATTTGGAGATATGAATGGCCTCTCCAGTGGATAAATTGGAGAGCTGCTTTCTGAGAGAATGAATACTGGAATATTACCTATGCTTCCTCTCTTTTCTTTCTTTTTTTTCTTTTTTTAAAAAAAATTTTTATTTTTACTTTATTTTACTTTACAATACTGTATTGGTTTTGCCATACGTTGTCATGAATCCACCACGGGTGTACATGCGATCCCAAACATGAACCCCCCCTCCCACCTCCCTCCCCACAACATCCCTCTGGGTCATCCCCCTGCACCAGCCCCAAGCATGCTGTATCCTGCATCAGACATAGACTGGTGATTCGATTCTTACATGATAGTATACATGTTTCAATGCCATTCCCCCAAATCATCCCACCCTCTCCCTCTCCCTCTCCCTCTGAGTCCAAAAGTCCGCTATGCACATCTGTGTCTTTTTGGCTGTCTTGCATACAGGGTCATCATTGCCATCTTTCTAAATTCCATATATATGTGTTAGTATACTGTATTGGTGTTTTTCTTTCTGGCTACTTCACTCTGTATAATCGGCTCCAGTTTCATCCATCTCATCAGAACTGATTCAAATGTATTCTTTTCAACGGCTGAGTAATACTCCATTGTGTATATGTACCACAGCTATCTTATCCATTCATCTGCTGATGGACATCTAGGTTGTTTCCATGTCCTGGCTATTATAAACAGTGCTGCGATGAACATTGGGGTACATGTGTCTCTTTCAGTTCTGGTTTCCTCAGTGTGTATGCCCAGCAGTGGGATTGCTGGGTCATAAGGCAGTTCTATTTGCAATTTTTTAAGGAATCTCCACACTGTTTTCCATAGTGGTTGTACTAGTTTGCATTCCCACCAACAGTGTAAGAGGGTTCCCTTTTCTCCACACCCTCTCCAGCATTTAGCCTTGGTGTCTTTTGCCCTCATGCAAATTGGACTCCTGGTGTTCTGCCCTAAAGTCTCAGAACCCTGAGATAGGTATGCAGATTAGGTTCCTTCTTCTGCAGCTCTAGCAATCTTCACCCTCTGTGTTTAAGCAAATGTATTTAAGAAATATCTTTTTATTTTTAGCCTCAAGTTAGTTTTACTATAGGGAAGGTTCAGATATCAAAAATGACTATCTTTCATTTTTATCTCTGCTCTTTTCTCAGAGGATGGAATGGGGAGTGGAGTAGATAGACATGGCATATTCCATAATTTTTTTATCTATGACTGAGTTCCTGACTTTTCCCTCTAGGAGACTTATTTGTTGCTATAAAACCCTTTTCAGCAATCTTCCAAATTATTTCAGATTAACTAATGAAAGTAACCAATGGATTTAACTGTGTAGAAAACAAAGCAGAAAATTTTAAGCTTTACTCCATTGGGATCATAAGAGGCTGTTTCTTTTGTAGAATAGCTAGTGCAGTGCAGGCTTGTGAAATGACAATAACCCAGTGTTTTTCCCCTTGAGGTGGAAAAATCAGCCACTTACTCTCTCTTCACAATTTTTCAATAAAGCTCAAGGGGCAAGCATGACTCAATCTTCCTCATAGAACATAAGGACCTTTTGCTGTTATTACCCCGAACCTAAACCCGACTTATCGTCTCCAGAAAAGGTGTGGTTAGGAAGATGATGTTGCTGGTAAGTAGTCCAGCAAAGTCCTTGTACAAGTTCACAGATTATAAGAGCATTAGGATCCTAGAATCAAGTAGTAATAGCATCCAGTGGAAGATATATTTTCTTCTAATTACAAAGACTCAGTGGTTTATTTTCAAAAGTCTAAGGAAGGAATCCAAGTGAATAACTGCTGTTCGAGATCCGTAATCCTCATCGTGATCAAGATGAGAGTAAGTGTAAGAAGTGATTACACAAGATGTGATCAAATGTGAGAGTATGGCACACTGCCATAGTGTCAGTTACTTTTGCTGTGTAACACACAGCTCTAAAACCTAGTGTAGAGGGAATGAAAGTGTTAGTCACTCAGTTGTGTCCGACTGTTGGTGACCCCATGGACTGTAGCCCACCAGGCTCCTCTGTCCTTGGAATTCTGCAGGGAAGAATATGGAGTGGGTTGCCATTTCCTACTCTAAGACATCTAGAGATTGAACGCAGGTCTCTTGCATTGCAGGCAGATTCTTTACCATTTAAGCCACGAGGGAAGCCCATGGCTTAAAGCAATAAATGCTTATACTTTCTACTTATTCTTTGGGGGTTTTTGTTTTTATTTTTTACTGGAGTATAATTGCTTTACAATGTTAGTGTTACTTTCTGCTGTACAACAATGTGAATTAGCTCTATGTATACATATATCCCTTCCTTCTTGAGCCCCCCTCCTTTCCTCACATTCCGTCCCTTTAGGTTGTCACAGAGCACTGAGCTGAGCTACCTGGGCTATGCAGGAGGTTCCCACTAGGTATCTGTTTTACACATCAGTTCAGTTCAGTTACGCAGTCGTGTCCGAATCTTTGCAACCCCATGAATCGCAGCCTTCCTGCCCATCACCAACTCCTGGAGTTCACTCAAACTCATGTCCATCGAGTCAGTGATGCCATCCAGCCATCTCATCCTCTGTTGTCCCCTCCTCCTCCTGCCCCCAATCCCTCCCAGCATCAGAGTCTTTTCCAATGAGTCAACTCTTTGCATGAGGTGGCCAAAGTACTGGAGCTTCAGCTTTAGCATCAGTCCTTTCAGTGAATACCCAGGACTGATCTCCTTTAGAATGGACTGGTTGGATCTCCTTGCAGTCTAAGGGACTCTCAAGAGTCTTCTCCAACACCACAGTTCAAAAGCATCAATTCTTTGGCGCTTAGCTTTCTTCACAGTCCAACTGTCACATCCATACATGACCACAGGAAAAACCGTAGCCTTGACTAGATGGACCTTTGTTGGCAAAGTAATGTCTCTGCTTTTTAATGTGCTGTCTAGGTTGGTCATAACTTACTTCCAAGGAGTAAGTGCCTTTTAATTTCACAGCTGCCATCACCATCTGCAGTGATTTTGGAGCGCCCCCCCCGCCAAATAAAGTGCCACTGTTTCCACTGTTTCCCCGTCTGTTTGCCATGACGATGGTGGTGTGTAAGTGTCGGTGCTGCTCACCCAGTTTGCCCCCCCTCTCCTCCCTGACCTGTGTCCACATGCCCGTCCTTTACATCTGCATCTCTAGTCCTGCTTATGGGCACTTCTCCTTCAGGCCAGCTTAGCTGAGGTGTGATTGTTTAGATTGGTGTCACTCATGTGTATACATGATGTAAGAATGGCTGGAATAGAGCCTCTGTCCATTAGCCCTCTCACCCTCCAGGAGGCTAGCGTGGGCTTGTTCACATGATGGTGAAAGAATTCCCAGGGAACAGCAAGAGCCGGTCGATGTGTAAGCACTTTCCAAGCTTCTGCTTATGTCATGGTTGTTGATGACCCATCTGTCAAAACCAGTTACCCGGCCATGCCCAAATTCAAGGAATGAAGATACAGACCCACCTCTTGATGGGAGAGGAGTGAAGTCACGTTGAAGAGGGTGTGGGTGTGAGGAATGGCAGTCTACCGTAGGCAGCCACAACTTTCTTCTCCTGCTCCCAACACCCTGGTTAAATCATCCCATGCATCAGTTATTCCAGGCAGTCAAGTAAATCAAGACTGGCTGCTGATGGTAATGTTCGGAATTACTTACTATCAGTCTTACTACCAGCCAGTTACCTCTAGGGTGACTTTATTCCTTACTCTTGTCTCTTACCAAATGCACTTCACATCTCTAGCCTCTATGCATGGAGTTGCATCAGGCTGGAGGGCCCACCTACAGTATATTTGTTAGTATATTATTAATATATTTATCTAATGAATTCCTCCAGATATGCTGATCCGAAGTTTAAATATTTTTGCAGTTGAATGCTTTCATGGCCTGGTCAGGTGGGTCTAAGTGAGCTCGCACCCTTGCACTCTTAGATCACAGTGTTTGTAACTCTAGGGTTGTCCTGTAATTTCACATCAAAATATTTTGTCTATCTCTCATGCTGGCCTATAAATCTTAGAAATCCAGGGAAGGCATTTTGTCTTCTTCGGCCTTGTATTCCAGGTGACTAGCCCAGGCTCTGGCTCCAAGCGGGAGGTCTAATCATTGTTGACTGGGTGTATGACACATAGCATAAGTAATGCTATATTCAGGTAGTTTGTGGTTTGGTTGTACAAATAGTATACTCGCCTGTGAAACATCTAGGCAATGATATAAATTATTTGCTATATGAAAAAGAGCAGGTAAAAGTGTTTCCTAATTCAGTTTACAATATCTAATTCACCTTAAATTCTTCCCTTTTCAACATTTCTGTCTCCCTCTACCCCCAAATGTAATCTGGCATCTTTTTCCACGGTTCTGGAAGCAGGTGCATTGGGTCCTGGTCCACATCACCGGGGCTTCCCTGGTGGCTCAGATGGTAAAGAATTCACCTGCAATGCAGGAGACATGGGTTCAATCCCTGGGTTGGGAAGATCCCCTGGAGAAGGGCATAGGAATCTACTCTAGTATTCCTGGCTAGAGAATTCCATGGACAAAGGAGCCTGGTGGGCTACAGTCCATGGGGTCGCAAAGAGTCAGACATGACTGAGTGACTAACACACATGGGCATACCACATCACCTACTGACCTTTTACAAATTACTTAACCTCTGAAAGTCTTAATTTCTTCATCTTTTTTCTGAGGTTCTCTGAGGATTAAGTAAGTTAAGATACTTACAAGCACTTGGCACTGTGATTAGTAAATGTTAGTTTCAAGTGATGTTCCTAATATCACTAACACCATTACATATCCAACGCTACTCCTCCTGCTTTCATCCCAGTCCCTGTTATTCCTCTCCTGGACTATTACAATCACTTTCTCAATACGTTTACCCCTCATCCATCCTACAACTTTCACCTGATTGCCTTTCCTATACGACAATGCTGACCACTTCCTTTAGATGCCTTGAAACCGTCTCTGACTTCCCTTTGGCTCATGAATCAAGTTCAAACTTCCTAGCACTCTCCTAACGATACTAGACAACAGTCAGTGGCCCTGAATATGCCCACCTGTTTTAAAGATCCTTGTTTTGCACAGATGCAGATGAATGATGATGCTCATGAACCTTTTGCTCAGGGCCCATCATTTGTACCTGTACCTTCCAAGGCTTGGCATGGTCTCAGGACTCAAGGAGGAAGCAACAGCCGGGGGTGAGGTTGGGGTGGGGGGAGGGTTCCTGAGCCAAGGAGCACAGCCACACCCTGGAGGGTAGTCCTGGGGTGATGGGTGGGCCCAGTGGGCTGCTCGTATTCCTCCCCATCTAACCAGATTTCAATGATAGCCTGCCGCTGGCCACCTCACAGAGCATCTGCCTGTCTTTGACCTCCAAGGGTCAAAGACATCTGAACTGGAAGCCTCTCTGCTCCTGCTTGGGGGCCACCATGCCTCAGGCTCCACAACTGTCTCACACTTCCACCTCCATCCCAGGGGTGCTATCAGGGGATGGGGAAGCTTGGCCTCCAGAATATTACTGCAGGGGAAGTTGCCGATGAGGCATGGCTGATAACGAAGTGATAAAGCCAGGAAAATTTTTTAAAAACATCAGTAACAAGAACTCAATTTCTCCATGCCTTGCCACGGGAAAGATTGAATTGTCTTCCCAGTTTCTCTGTTGAAAAAGATAATAAAAAATCAATCCCAGGAGGAGGCCAAAGTATAGGGGGGAAATATCATGGAAATATTTTGAGCAGGTAATTAACTAATAAAAATAACAAGAATGTGTTGTTCTTGTGGAATTTGTGAACCTCGTGTTTATAAACTTTAGAAAATCTGTCATTTCAGCTGCCATTATACTTTTATCATTGCATGGTAGGTTTTTGGGGGGCTGTGCCACTCAGTACGTGATATCATAGTTCTCCAACCAGGGATTGAACCTGCACCCCCTTCAGTAGAAGCATGGAGTCTTAACCACTGGAGCACTGTGGAAGTCCTAAAATTGCATTCCTTTTTAACTCTTTTTTTTTTAATTATGAGTTTTTTAATTGGAGGATAATTGCTTTTTAATATTGTGTTGGCCTCTGCCATACATCAACATGAATCAGCCACAGGTATACGTATGTCCCCTTCCTCTTGAAACCCCCTCCCATCTCCTACCCCATCTAGGTCAAAAGCCCCCAATGGCATTTGCTTCAGGCCCCATAAACTGAATCTATCCCCACAGCACACGAGGCTCCCTCCTCACTGGATGTTCATTTCCGCTGACAACACAAGGTAAAGGGCATCCCCTCAGACAGAACTGATGTCCACTCTCCTGGACCGTCACTGCTTCCTGCAGGTGCCTTTCCCGCTGCCCGTCGCACAGCGATCAGAACTCACTGTTACGTCTTCTGTGGGCGTCCTCAGGTCCGGAGGCTGGTCTGATCCATCTTTGTATTCCCTGCACCTCACATTGTGTCTGTCATGTAACCACTGGTTCATAACATTTCTTAACTACAAGAATGAAGGAATAAATGGGCGAATACCTGGATAGACCAGATAGGGCAAAATCAGAGATTCACAGAGACATGGAGTTTGCATGATATCTTGACAGATGAGTTTTGTAGTTTTTTTTGAAAGAGCAGAGAAGTAGGGGATACTCAAGGCAGTTAGATCAGCAGAAAAGCTCTGTCAGGGGTTATGGTGGGATGAAGGGGTGACTAAAGGCAGAGTGCTGTAGATGGAGCTTTTGGGGAAAGTGGAATTGTTCCATATCTTCTTTTGTATCAGTAGCAATGGGACCATAACTCTGAGTCTGAGTCTGGAGGCTCCTCAATTTCATCTGTCTTTTTCATCCATAAATTTATTTTTGACTATTCTATATTTTGATTATGGTGGTGGTTGCATGAATCTACACATGTATTGACATGGATTGTACAACTACACATCAAAAGAAAAAAGTAAATTTTACTGTATTTTAAAAAATAAAACTTCTGTAAAAGAAAATTAGGGCCAGACAAATTGTTTGGTATTTGTGAAAGACTATAAAAAATTAATTTGATGAAAATAAAGGAGTAAACCTTTTACTTGCATAATATTAATATAATTTTTAAAATGAAATAGAGCAAATAATTCTTATTGGGAAATGGTGGCAGATAAAAGTGAACTGGCAAAATACTGGGCCTTAAGTTAGGATTGATATTTAGCTTTGATTCAATGCATAACAGAGTGTTTTGCCTTACAAAGACAGGCAGGTTAGTAGATCAATCAGGGATAAGAATGGGTGTAAATTATTGATACAGGGATGGCAATAGCAATACATACAGTGAAAGGCAGAGAGCCAAGACAGATTGAAGGGAAGAGTTGACAAGAGATAAAACATTTTTTTGGATACAGGGAGTGGAGAGAGTCAAAGATAATTTCAGGATTTCAAATCTGACAGAGGAAAAATGAGGGTGAGAGAAATGGTGAGATTGGAAGGAGACGGTGATTGTGGGAAAAATGAAAGGAAGTTCCCAGGAAGCACAAGGTACCCCCGAGGAGATGGAGGCCCACATGGGAGGAAGACTGGACTTCCTAGTATAGGAAGTATTGGGAGGAGGCACTTCCCAGACCTCCAGATTCCCTATTCACCAAAGCAGAACTGACACCCAAAAGAGTTGGTTTCTCAGTTAAGCAGAAAATGTCAGTCAGGCTATCAGGGGTTATGGTAGGATGAAGGGGTGACTCTAAAAACATAGCTCTATAGATGGGGTTTTGGGGAGAACTCCATCTATAGAGCTCTTACTGTATGTCAGGCTCCATGTGAAGCATTTTAGCCACACTCCACCTTCTTTAATTTTCTCAGCAACTCTGTGATGTCAATGCTATTTTATCCTCATATTATAAATAAGGAAATCGATGCTTAAAGGGTTTAAGTAATTTTCCCAAACTTATAACTAGGAAAAAGAGGTGCTAGAGTTAAAAAAAAACCCTCTTGAACTTGAGTAGTATATTATATTACCTCTCTCCAATAACCTAAAATCGCTTTTGGATTCTATTTAAGATATTATGAGAAGATATTTAAGAAAATATGCCCCAAGTTGTATTTAATGTTAAGGATATCACAGTTTCTACCAAAGTGGCAGACAGTCTTCACCTATTCTTTTTACTTCATGTTGCACAAAGTTTTGCTTACTGTAATAAGCTAAGGTTTGAGTCTTTTGGACACACAGCAGACCACAGTTACATCTTGGTGTGTGGTGGAGGCTTTTTCAAGCACCACATTACTTCCACTTGAAGTCTCTCTAGAACTGTTGACATGTCTTTTGGAAGGACCCATTTCACTGAGTTCTCTGTAGTTGGTTCTGGGGATGCTGAGCACACATGCTCTGTTCAAAGTATGAGAGTGAACTGCTTCTCTCTGGCCAAAGTGGACTCACCTGTAACTATGTCTTGCTTGGCTTAATTTCCCCAAGAATGTAGCTCTCTGTCCCCGCCAAACCAAGATGAGTGAAGCAGTGAGTCACACGCATGATCATCACTGTTTTCTCAGTATTTCACAAGGGAACATACAGACACTTGTATGTTTTCATTCTTTCAGCTGATCCTTCTTATGTAGAGCAAGAGATCAGAGCAAAGGTATGTGAATCACTGGAAATGATGAACAATGGCCTCAGGCAGAGAAAAGTGTATGTCAGGTATGTGGTTTTGCCAACCCTAAAATATTTGCTTTCAATGCACTTAACAGGGTTATAATTATAGGGTGTGAAGCTCTTCGAAGTGCTGTGCCTACACAGCAGTACCTTTGATCATTAAAAAAAAAAAATAGCAGCTTTATTGAAATGCAGTTTGTGCATGTACAAAGCATGCTACCACCATCACCAATATCTAATTTCAGAACATTTTCATACCTGATGGGGATTGTGTACCTGTTAGCTTTTGTTTCCTATTCCTCCCTCCCCTAGCCCCTGGGAAATGCTTTACCACTTTTTGTCTCTATGGATTTGCCTGATCTGGACATTCCATACAAAGAGAATCATACAGTGTGTGACTCTCTGTGTCTGGCTTCTTTTACGTAGCACAGGATTTTCAAAGTTTGTCCATTCTGTAGTACATACCAATGTAGTATGCATTACTTTTCATGGCTGAGTAATATTCCATTACATGAATTTACAACATTTTGTTTATCAGTTCATCAGTTGATTTACATTTGAATTGTTTCCACTTTTTGGCTATTATGAATAATGGTTCATTGAACATTCACATACAGGTTTTTGTGTGGAAATGGATTGTAAATTCTCCTGGGTATAAACTTTTGGATTATATGGTAACTCTATGTTTGGCTGTTTGAGAAATTACTAGCTTGTTTTCCAAAGTGGCTGCACCGTTTTACAGTTCTACCAACAGTATATGAGGGTTCTGATTCTTTCATGATCTTCCCAACACTTGTTATCATTTGTCATTTTGATTATAGCTATCCAGTGTGCATAAAGTAGCACTTCCTTGTAGTTTCTAATTTTATCATGTAAAATATAAATAACATGACATTTACCATTTTAACCACTTTAAGGGTATAATTCAGTGACATTAAGGACATTCGCATATTGGGCAATCATCATCACCATCCACTTCCAGAAGTTTTTCACCATCCCAAACTCCCTGTTAAACAGTAACTCACTACTCCCTCTCTTTCTTAATTGTGGTTTGGATTTGTATTTTTCTAATGGCTAATGTTTTTCTAATGACTGAGCATCTTTTCATATGCTTATTGGCCATGGGTTCATCTTCTTTGAAAATGTGTCTGTTCAAATCCTTTGCCTGTTTTTAAACTGGGTTGTCTTTATCATTGAGTTATAAGAGCTATTTGTATTTCCTGGATACAGGTCCACTATTAGATGTGTGTAACTTGCAAATATTTTCTCGGATTCTGTGGAATGTCTTTTGCTTTCTTGAAGAAAGCACAGAAGTTTTAAATTTTGATTGTCTCATTTACCTACTTTTTCTTTGGTTGTTTGTGCTTTTTATGTTATATCTAAGAAACCATTGCCTAATCCAAGATCGCAAAGATTTGCCTCTATATTTTCTTCTCATTATTGGATAGTTTTAGCTCTTAAATTTAGTCTCTGATTTTCTGCTACTTTTTTGTAGATGGTGTAAAATAGGGATCTATCTTTATTCTTCCTGGTGAATGTCCTGCTGTCCCAGCACCATTTGTTGAAAAGACTCTTTTCCCCCAGTGAGTTGTCTGGCACATTACAAAACCGTAATTGGCCATAAATGAACATTCACATCTATTCCACTGATCTATATATCTGTCCTTATGCCAGTACCACACTGTCTTAATTATTGCAGCTGTAGTAAGTTTTGAAATTGGGAAGCGTGAGTCTTCCAACTTTGTCCTTTTTTCAGATTGATTTGGTTCTTCTGGGTTCCTTGCATTTCCCATTAATTTTATCATAGTATGTCAATTTCTGCAAAAAAGTCTGTTGAGATTTTTGACAAGGATTTCATTAAATCTGTAGGTCAGTTTAGATGATCTTGACTTCCTTAATAACATTAAGCCTTTAGATTCATAAATATGGTACCTTTCTGTTCACTGAGGTCTTCTTTAGCTTTTTCAGCATGGTTTTATACATTTTCTTGTGTCAAGTTTGTGTGTGTGTTGGCTGCTCAATCATGTCTGACTCTTTGTGACTCCATGAACTATAGCCCTCCAGGCTCCTCTGTCCTTGGAATTCTCCAGGCAAGAATACTAGAGTGGGTAGCCAGTCTCTTCTCCAAGGATCTTCCTGACCCAGGAATCAAAACTGGGTCTCCTGCATTGCAGGCAAATTCTTTACCATCTGAGGCATCAGGGAAGCCCTTCCATTAAGTTTATTTCTAAGTATATTAATTCATTTTGGTGCTATTATAGCTATAGTTGTGATCTTAATTACATTTCTGGGTAGTTCACTGCTAATTTATATAAATACAATTATTTTTGAATATCAATATTTAACACTACAACCTTGTTGAACTTGTTTATAAATTCTAATCATGTTTTTAGTGGATTCTTCAGGATTGTCCATAGATAAGATCATGTTATCTGCCAAAAGAAATAGATATACGTCTTCCTTTCCAATCTGGTTGCCTTTTATTTCTTTTTATTGCTGGATTGCCCTGACTCATTGAGTATTTTAAATCCAATTTAAGATGAGCTGGAGAATTTGGAATTTCTTTTGTCAGAAGACAAAAAGCTCAGATTGGCTAGGCCCAAGAATATCTAGGAATCCAGTATCTTGCAAATAAATCCATTCCTTGGTTTTCTTTTTTCCTCATTCCCAATTAAGCCATCTAGAGAGATTCTTTTCTGATCCCTTATTTAGAAAAGAATATATATTTGAAGCAGAGTACCTTTTTTTCCTTTATAAAACTGTATCCTTTGATATTCTCCAGTGTTCCAGAAAATAGCATTCATCTAGTTTTCTTTCACCCCAACCTTCTGTATTATCTTATACCACCATATTGGATACAAAGGTTGGCAAATGTAAACTTTAAACAATAGAAACCATACAAGTAACCACCTTAGTTTACTTTTCATTTATATACCTGGACTGGAACCCTCAAATAACCAGATTAGTGACTATCAGTTTTCCTTTCCTGGCTTCCTCCCCCTTTCTTGGGATATCTGATTAAAAAAAAAAAAAATCCCATTTATGTCCGTGCTGGGAAATAAACATCCCAACTTAGAGGCTATGTGTATTATCTGGTCTTTGCTGAACATGTGTTATTTAGCCTCCTGATTACCTGGCCAATGCAGAGAATTTAAACATAAATTTTAATTTTCTCCCAATAAGAACTGAAAAATATGTCTAATTATAAGAATGCTACATACTACATTGGGAGAATATTCAGTTCCTATGGATAACCTTGACATATCTGAAATCATGTGTTATTTTTGGAATTCCTATATTGCTCTTTGAGCTGTTAGGGCTATTTTTCAGGGAAGCAGCTGTAAAGCGATGGAAAGAACACCATGCTCTGATCCCCATCCTGGGCTTGGGTTCTTCTACAGTTAGCTAGGTGTGTGGCTTTGACTAAGTTAAGTCACTTAAGATCTCAGAGCCTGAAATGAAGGGATTAGACTAAAGAATCCTTGCAAGCTCTGCTGTTCTGTGACCCTGTGGATGAGAAGTGCTGTTCGCAAGCCGAGTACTGTGTCATTTCAAGAGCTATGTACGTTCAGCAAGAACGTTGCAGATGCAGTGAAATCACAGCTGTTGGTAGCAGAACCTCTTGAAGGAGGGCACATATGTGAGGTTTTGTTTGTACATTTCTACCTACGAGCTTGTATGTATAGTCTTTCCTTTCAAAGACCACAGAGGGTGGGTGGTCATATGATGAGAGGGGGTACTGGAGAATGAGTTATAGGATTGGTTTTCCCAATAGTTAATAAATAAACAATGTTTAAGAACAGAGTTCATCTAAGCAGAAGGCAGCATAAACCCACAGTCTCCTTCACTGGCTAATGTACAGGCTACAGATTTTCCTCCTTGGCGCTCCTCCCTCCTCGTCCTTGTGACCAGTCCTGAAGTAGGGGCTGGTGGGCTGGGTGCAGAACCAGGAGAGGTCCTCCAGCTGTGGGCTCAGAACCCAGTTCACCGGCATATGACTCCTCATCCTTGTTCTCCCAGGATAGAGTCTGCTTATACCTGTTTTTTTCAGAATAATTGCTAATAGAACCCCTGTCCTCTCCAAAGTCTCCTAGTTTAGATAATAAATTGTATAGTCACCATAAAAGCATATTTATTCTTGGATTCGTGTACTCATTTACTTTTTAAAGTAGTAAAGTAGCTTAAAACATTATCCAGTTAAGTCCCTTCACTTGCTTCATTTTCTTGCCTAAATAACATTATTAGCTTCCATTTATTCTGTACCCACTTGTGGCACATTCTGGGTCAAAGTTTTATACGTGAAATCTTATCCTCAGCCCCTTGACACAGTGAGTACTATTAGTTCTCTTGACTGATGAGAAAACGGAGGCTCTGAGAGGAAAATCAAAGCCAGAACTTGAACCTAGGTCTGTTGGCATAAAAAAATCTTTTGTTATTATTATCATTATTTATCATCATGTGTGTGCTCAGAAACAAAACCGGTGACAGCAATCTCCTTTGTGTTTCTGGATTTAGAGTGCTGATAATAAAAGGAATGAAGCACTTCAAATGGTGTCCACGCTCATTGTGTAGTCTTTCTGTCCCTCAGTCTCCTCTTCAGAAAAATGGGAAGGTTAATAGTTTCTACCCCATGAGGGTGTGGTGAGGGTTAAGAGCCAATACATGTAAAGTGCTTAGAACAGTCCCTGGTACATTGGAATCTCTCAGTAAATGTTAGTGTTACCATCACCATCAATTTAGAGTTGAATTAAACACCTCCAGTGCCTGGGACGTCTGAAGAAGTTATGAGCCTGGCTGCTCTCTGTCATCCTCAGCTGACATATCCTCAATGACCACACGTTATCCTCTTACCTTGCCATCTGCCTCTGGTTATATTAATTTTGTGTGGAATCTTAGTTCCCTATGGAATCAGGAATTGAACCTGTGCCCCTTGCAGTGGCAGCATGACATCTCAACCAGTGGACCCCCAGGGAAGTCCCCTATATTACCTTTTTTTCATATTTAAAAAAAAAATTTTTTACTGGAATATAGTTGATTTACAATATAGTTTTAGTTTCCAGTGTACAGCAAAGTAGATCAGCTATACATACACATATATCCACTATTTTTTAGATTATTTTCCCATATAGGCCATTACAGACCTATATTACCTTTTCATTAACATCTCTTTGCTGTTATAATTTCAATGAGTACAAAACATGTAAGAATTTTGTTTTCGCTATGGACACATATGGTTTTCCTCTGGCTACCAACTCATTTACCCAGCTTTGAAAAACTAAAGGACTCTGAGGTAACATTTGAAACATAATTTGAAAAGGAAACTGTTTAAAACATCAGTGGTAGTTTCTCAGTTTTGCAGTAATTCACAGTATTATTTCATCCCTCAGTTTCTCTACCTCTGAAAGGGATAACTAACAACTAGTTTTGAGACTCTTATTAAAGTTTAGTCTTAAGATGAAGGATTGGTAGTTAACTTGATTTAGGCATCATAATGGTTGAAAATTTTAAAATGTTGAGAATCGTGTAGCAAGCATACTTTTAAAATTAAAAATAATCTATTACCAGAAAGAATAACATGTTCATTGCTGTATAAATTCCTGGTGTGTTCTTTTGTTAAAAAATTTTTAATTATTTTAACTGGAGGCTAATTACTTTACAATATTGTAGTGGGTTTTGCCAAACATTGACATGAATCAGCCATGGGTGTACATGTGTTTGCCATCCTGAACCCCCCTCCCACCTCTCTCCCCATCCCATCCCTCAGGGTCATCCCAGTGCACCAGCCCTGAGCATCCTGTCTCATGCATCAAACCTGGACTGGCGATCTGTTTCACATATGATAATATACATGTTTCAGTGCTATTCTCTCAAATCATCCCACCCTTGCCCTCTCCTACAGAAGCCAATAGACTGTTCTATACATCTGTGTCTCCTTCGCTGTCCTGCATACAGGATTATCATTACTGTCTTTCTAAATTCCATATATATGCGTTAGTATACTGTATTGGTGTTTTTCTTTCTGACTTATTTCACTCTGTATAATAGGCTCCAGTTTCATCTACCTCATTAGAACTGATTCAAATGTATTCTTTTAATGGCTGAGTAATATTCCATTGTGTATATGTACCACAGCTTTCTTAACCATTTGTCTGCTGATGGACATCTAGGTTGCCTCCATGTCCTGGCTATTATAAACAGTGCTGTGATGATCATTGGGGTACATGTGTCTCTTTCAATTCTGGTTTCCTCAGTGTGTATGCCCAGCAGTGGGATTGCTGGGTCATATGGCAATTCTATTTCCAGTTTTTTAAGGAATCTCCACACTGTTCTCCAAAGTGGCTGTACTAGTTTGCATTCCCACCAACAGTGTAAGAGGGTTCCTTTTTCTCCACACCCTCTCCAGTATTTATTGTTTATAGATTTTTGGATAGCAGCCATTCTGACCAGCATGAGATGATACCTCATTGTGGTTTTGATTTGCATTTCTCTGATAATGAGTGATGTTGAGCATTTTTTCATGTGTTTGTTAGCCATCTGTATGTCTTCCTTGGAGAAATGTCTGTTTAGTTCTTTGGCCCATTTTTTGATTGGGTCATTTAGTTTTCTGGAATTGACCTGCAGGAGTTGCTTGTATATTTTTGAGAATAATTCTTTGTCAGTTGTTTCATTTGCTATTATTTTCTCCCATTCTGAAGGCTGTCTTTTCACCTTGCTTATAATTTCCCTTGTTGTGCAAAAGGTTTTAAGTTTAATTAGATCCCGTTTATTTATTTTTGCTTTTATTTCCAGTATTCTGGGAGGTGGGTCATAGAGGTTCCTGCTGTGATTTATGTCGGAGAATGTTTTGCCCATGTTTTCCTCTAGGAGTTTCATAGTTTCTGGTCTTGCATTTAGATCTTTAATCCATTTTGAGTTTATTTTTGTGTATGGTATTAGAAAGTGTTCTAGTTTCATTCTTTTACAAGTGGTTGACCAGTTTTCCCAGCACCACTTGTTAAAGAGATTGTCTTTTGTCCATTGTATTTTCTTGCCTCCTTTGTCAAAGATAAGGTGTCCATAGGTGCATGGATTTATCTCTGGGCTTTCTATTTTGTTCCATTGATCTATATTTCTGTCTTTGTGCCAGTACCATACTGTCTTGATGACTGTAGCTTTGTAGTAGAGCCTGAAGTCAGGCAGGTTGATTCCTCTAGTTCCATTCTTAAGAGTACTGGCATGGGTAGCCATTCTCTTCTCCAGGGGATCTTCCTGACCCAGGGATCGAACCCAGCTCTCCTGCATTGCAGGCAGATTGTTTACCATCTGAGCCATCAAAGAAGCCCTATCTAATATATATATATAAAAGATTTGTGTGTGTGTATATATATATATATATATGTGAAGTGAAGTGAAAGTCACTCAGTCGTGATTGACTCTTTGTGACTCCATGGACTGTATAGTACATGGAATTCTCTAGGCCAGAATATTGGAGTAGGTAGCCTTTCCCTTCTCCAGGGGGTATATACATACATACATGTATATATATGTATGCATGCATGCGTGTATGTGCATGTGTGTATGTGTATACATGTATGCACACGTGTATGTATGCTCACATGTGTACACGTGTGTATTATGTGTATACATGTTTATACATGCATGTGTATACGCATATATACATATACACATACATATATATACAATTGTATATACATATACATATGTGAAGTCGTTCAGTCGTGTCCAACTCTTTGCGACCCTATGGACTGTAGCCTACTAGGCTCCTCTGTCCATGGGATTTTCCAGGCAAGAGTACTAGAGTGGGTTGCCATTTCCTTCTCCAGGGGATCACCCTGACACAGGGAACGAACGTGGGCCTCCCGCATTGTAGGCAGACATTTTACCATCTGAGCCACAAGAAAGACACACATACATATATGTACACATACATACACATGCATGCATATACATACATGTACACATATATACACATGCATATACGTATACGTGTGCATGCAGGTATACATACGTATGCATGTATGTGTATATGTATGCATATATGCGTGCATGTATATACACGTATACACATGTATACACATACACACATGTGTGTACACATATGCATGTGTATGTATGCATATACACGTATATGTATATACATATGTGTATATACACACAGTATATACATATGTGTATATACACACATTTTTATATATTCTTATATATATATCTTATACATGCATAGTAATAAAAATGAGACAAAACTAGTTTTATAGTACATTTTATTTTACTTTATGAAATATTATAGATATCTTTGTATTTCAGTCATATTCAGACCATCATATTCAACTATTGTTGGCAGCAGAACTAATTTTGCAAAAGGAGTCACCCTACATGAAACATAAAATTCAAGCTTTTGAGGGCAAGACAGGAATGGGAGATCCAGGGCTCCACTTACTCAGGCTCCCACTGGCTCTCTTCCTTCCGCACCTACCCTCCACCCTGTGGGCCCCAAGGCACAATAAAGGCACCCGTGGACCCAAGAGTCATCAGAAAAATATCATAATGTATTTAGCCAATCTCTCTTCGTTTAGGTTATTTCCAAAGGCTTCCTACTATAAGTAATACCGCAGTGAACATCTTTATAGTTAATCTTGGCACATATGCTTCTTTATATATTTATTTATTTCCTTGGATACTTTTTTTAGAAATAGAAAATCTGGGTCAAAGGGTATGCCTATTTTAAGAGTCTTTTTTTTTTAATTGATATTGCAAAAGTTGTCTTTCAGAAAGTCTGTACAAATTAACCTGCTAACCCTGGGTATTGTCATTAAAAATAAAATCCTGGCCAAGTGTGTTGGTTAATAGCAAAACTATAAAATTTAGAACCTATACCAGATCCTATTAACTTAATAGAGAAACAGAGACAAGATCTCCTCCCCCCACCCTCCCCCACCCAAAGAATTCTATTCCTCAATACTTGAGAGAATTTCAAAGCAAAGACTCTGTCCTCAAAGAGCTTATATTTTACAGTAAAAAGAAAACAGAGAGAGATAAACATGCAGAAACTCTTGCTCATGCCTATAAACTGAGCTATAAGTTGCCTTAAAGCTCAAAATTCAGAAAACTAAGGTCATGGCATCTGGTCCCATCACTTCATGGGAAATCGATAGGGAAACAGTGGAAACAGTGTCAGACTTTATTTTTCTGGGCTCCAAAATCACAGCAGATGGTGACTGCAGCCATGAAATTAAAAGATGCTTATTCCTTGGAAGGAAAGTTATGACCAACCTAGATAGCATATTGAAAAGCAGAGACGTTACTTTGCCAACAAAGATCCATCTAGTCAAGCCTATGGTTTTTCCAGTGGTCATTTATGGATGTGAGCATTGGACTGTGAAGAAAGCTGAGCGCTGAAGAATTGATGCTTTTGAACTGTGGTGCTGGAGAAGACTTTTGAGAGTCCCTTGGACTGCAAGGAGATCCAACCAGTCCATTCTAAAGGATATCGGCCCTGGGTGTTCATTGGAAGGACTGATGCTAAAGCTGAAGCTCCAGTACTTTGGCCACCTCATGCGAAGAGTTGACTCATTGAAAAACACTCTGTTTCAGGGAGGGATTGGGGGCAGGAGGAGAAGAGGACAACAGAGATTCAAATGGCTGGATGGCATCACTGACTCGATGGACATGAGTTTGAGTGAACTGTGGGAGTTGGTGATGGACAAGAAGGCCTGTAGTGCTGCGATTCATGGGGTCGCAAAGAGTTGGACACGACTGAGTGACTGAAATGAACTGAACTAACTGAACTGAAAGTCTTTGCAGATCTCTCTGCAAAGAGAAGCTAACTAAAAAATTTGGTGTTGGGAACCTTAAGTACATAGCAATGCTTTTCTTTTGTACTGGATGCCTCCTTTTATGGTAGGTTGCTAAAGTGAAGTGAAGTGAAGCGACTTAGTCGTTTCTGACTCTTTGCGACCCTGTGGACTGTAGCCCACCATGCTCCTCTGTCCATGGGATTTTCCAGGCAAGAATACTGGAGTGGGTTGCCATTTCCTTCTCCAGAGGATCTTCCCAACCCAGAGATTGAACCTGGGTCTCCTGCATTGTAGGCAGATGCTTTAGCATCTGAGCCATCAGGGAAGTCCTAGCATAGTGCATGAATTTGAAGTCTTTTAAATTAAACCAAGTAAAAGTATTTTCATAGATACTTTCCTCGATATAAATCATCCTTCAGGTTATTTTACATCATAGGTTGCTAGAACATTTCCAGGCCCAATGCTGCATGTGAGCAGAGTACTAAACTGACTGCCTTTTTGATGATTTGAAGCACACCTCATCAATTTGACTCAACTCTCCTAAAGATTCTCAATGGTGCAACACACTGGAACCTCTTGCATAACTTTGGAAACAGATCTCTGGATCCAGTCCCACAGACAGCCCCAGATCTTCTGATATAATTGGCCTGGGGTGGCGACTGGCATGGAACTATTTTAAGAGCTCGCTTGTGATTCCAACGGAGAAGGCAATGGCAAGCCACTCCAGTACTCTTGCCTAGAAAATCTCATGGACAGAGGAGCTTGGTAGGCTGCAGTCCATGGGGTCGCTACTAGTCGGACACGACTGAGCGACTTCACTTCACTTTAGCACTTTCCCTTTTCACTTTCATGCATTGGAGAAGGAAATGGCAACCTACTCCAGTGTTCTTGCCTGGAGAATCCCAGGGACGGGAGAGCCTGGTGGGCTGCCGTCTATGGTCGCACAGAGTCAGACACGACTGAAGTGACTTATCAGCAGTAGCAGCAGCAGCAGCAGTGATTCCAATGTGCAGCCAGGATTAAAAATCTGGATTTAGCCCAGTACTTCTCTGGTTTTTTATTTTTGTCTTTAAGAGTTGAGTTGAATGGAAAGTAGTCATTTTAAGGAGGCTAGAGAAAAAGAGATTAGAGAAGTAATTTCTCTATTTTAAGAATGTCCCACTTTCCAAAGAAAGTGTTAGCCATTCAGTTGTGTCCAACTCTTTGTGACTCCATGGGCTGTAGCACACCAGGCTCGTCTGTCCATGAAATTCTCCAGGCAAGAATACTGGAGTGGATAACCATTCCCTTCTCAGGGGATCTTCCCAACCCAGGGATCAAACCTGGGTCTCCTGCATAGCAGGCAGATTCTTTACTGTCTGAGCCACCAGGGATGCCCACTCTCCTGAGATAATGCATAAATATTGAGGCAGGATTATTGTTCTCTGACCTTAACTGACCTGGAAGGAGGTCAGTATCAGGGAAAGACCATGGGCAGTGTGAAAGGAGACGACATTAAATTAACATCGGTTTAACATAAGTAGCATCTTCTTATGGTGTGTGTGCGCGCGTGCTAGGTCATTTCAGTTGTGTCTGACTCTTTGCGAAGCTATGCACTGTAGCCTGCCAGGCTCCTCTATCCATGGGGATTCTCCAGGCAAGAATATGGGAGTGGGTTGCCATGACCTCCTCTAGGGGATCTTCCCAACCCAGGGATTGAATTCATGTCTTTTACATTTCCTGCTTTGGCAGGCAGGTTCGTTACTACTAGCACCGCCTAGGAAGCCCGCCTTCTTATGGCCTCACTGCTGAATGACCTTTGTGGTTCTAGCCATCATTCCAAACTAAGTTCTTTGCACTTCAGAATAAGGCCGTACTTCTTCCTCAGGATCAAGCATTTCATTACTTAATTTGTCTGGGATCTTATTGTGAAACTCATTACTAAATCCATCAGGGCCCAGCAGGTGTCAGAATGATTTAGCAGTCTTATAAATTTCTCTATATTCTTTCGTAGTTTTCATTGTATCTTAAATGCTTTGGAATGACAGGAAGATGTAACTTATCAAAATGATTTTTAAAACATCTTTTTTTAAAAAAAAAAAAGAGGAGAAGAGAATTATGGAAAGAATCTTTTAAATCCCCAAGTTAATATTTAACTAAGTTAGCATTAAACCTGTTCTCATCCAAGTCCTTGATTGCTTTATTAGAAGTAATTGCTTACTTTGGTTTAAGAAGATTGGCTAGGGCAGGTTACTTGCTTTCATGTCTCAGTCACACAAACTTTATATTAAGTATTTTAAATGCATTTTAACTTTTAAAGTTTTGCAACTTAGACAAGAACCTGCAGAAATAAGAGGTATGCTCTTTTTTTTTCCATCGATATATTACTCCTATTAAAAATATCATTCCCACTAATGTCAAATGGACTTTTGGTACCTAATGATCTTGACAAGAACAAATACAACCGTGTGGATTTGGAATCAGGAGAGAATAGGGTCATTTATCTGTGGTGCTGTGGGAGAGACATTTTCTTTTTCAATTTTCTCCCTCCGTTTTCTTATTACAATTACTGTTTGGGTTCATTATGACAACTCTCATCATTATGACTTTTCGAGCTCTCAAGCTGGAGAAAGATTAATAGTAGAAGGAAATACGGTCTTTGGCATTAGAGCTACATCTAGCTGTTAATATAACACAGCAGAAGTACATGAAATCCATTTATTAGATTTATGCTTGTGATGGAGAAAGTGGTATAAGGTATAAAATGTTAAGATGTAGAACCTGAAATATTGGCAGGTGGCATGTATATTTCATCTATTCATTCACTTATTCATTCAACAAATCTTAAGCATCAATTATGTGTGCATGCCATTCACTGAGTTAAAAAATAGACCTTCATAAGACCTAATCTGAAAGGGACTTTGGACAGGAAGGGTGCACAGGGGGTAGGGGGGTGGCGGAGCTACTTACCTGGTTTTGCCCATTCTGAAGACTAGAATTTTGATTCTGATTATTTGGCAAGAGCTCCTGGATCTAGGTGTCTATAAAATTGATAACTAGAGGTTGTTTAGGACAAGTTTTGTTAAAGATCAGTGAATCTAGATATGAAAACTGTATCTTTACTAATTCATCCTGTAGCATACAGGCAATAAATGTTCCAACAGTGAGTCTGAGACAAGCCTCTAATTTTTCCTCACCAGAGAAATTGGTAATCCTTTTTTAACTATCACAATAAAGAGAAAAGTTCTTGTCCTGAACTGGGTTGTTTTCTTCCAGTGTAGCTGTGTATCTATGTGATGTCCTCCTGTGATGGGTTTAGAGATACCTTCCTTGCCACAGGTCTCTTATTACTAGCCCTAGAGAGTGATTCATTGGACTTTGTTGTTTAACATTGGCAAGGACTACTCTAGGTCTGTTTACAAGAGCTCTCCAAGTGTTCTCTCTGTGGGATTTTGTTTCTCAGCCCTATGGCTTTGGGTAGGGCATTTAAAAGATGCTTTGAAACAAAAAGAGTCATTTCCTGCTTGGAGATCTAACTGTAAAGACCTTTGTCATAGCTCAGAATTAGGGAATCATGACCAATTGCTGTGCAACTCCATTTGACACCCTCCCTGGTAGAAGTAGGTAAGGAGTAGCTCAGGGGTGTTTCCCTTAAATCTCTTAATGCTCAGTATCATGTAGGTTACAGTCAACATTGCTTGGCACAGAAGATACAATTGAGCAGTGTCCCTGTCCCCATGGAGCTCAGAGTCTGGTGAGGGACTCACACAATTATAAAATGATGTGATTAGTGCCATGATAGAAGAGTGTAGGTGTGTGGGGCAGGGTGGGTAGAGGGCAACGTATTGTAGGATTATCCAGAAAGGTGACTTAACCCAGAAAGTCTGAAGGTATTTACAACTTTGCTAAGTATCACAATTTTTAGAATACTGATCACTCCAAAATAGCCTAGGTAGCTCAGTTGGTAAAAAATCTGCCTGCAAGGCAGGAGACCCAGGTTCGATTCCTGGGTTGGGAAGATCCCCTGGAGAAGGGAATGGCAACCCACTCCAGTATTCTTGCCTAGAGAATCCCATGGACAGAGGAACCTGGCAGACTACTGTCCTTGGGGTTGCAAGAGTCGGACACGACTTAGCGACTAAACCACCACCATCACTGTATGAAAATATAAACTGGTAAATCCTGTACAATGTTTGTCAAGGTAGCATTCTGTTGCTGTTCAGTTTTATCAGTTCTTACATTGTGAGATGTATTAAGGAGTGGTCAGGGTAGATTTTCCACTAAGATCCTACCAGAGCTACGGTTTAAAGTCAAATGACAGTAAGTCAGAGAAAATCAAGAAGGGAACAATCTTTTTTGCAGAGGAAATAGCACTCGGAAAGGTCTGACAACAAGAGGGAGTGGGTTAGGAGAGCTGGGTCTATGGTTTCCACGGCAGTGGGGAGGGGTGCCTAGGACCACAAAGGAATGGTGCTGAACGGGTCAGCAGGGGTATGATCATGGAGAATCTTAGGTGCTGAATAATAAGTGAGTTAAAGCTTATCTTGAAAGAAGGCAGTGGATGAAAGGGAGATAACCAAAGCCTTTGAACAGGAATGGGACAAAGTCAGATTTGTATTTAAATAGAACACTATGGCTGTACTTGGATCATGAACTGGAGAGATGAGACTGGAGACACAGAAGACCCTGGAAAGGCTGAGGCAATAAATTAGGAAAGGTAAGCTGGTAGCCTGAACTTAGGCAAGGAAGACTGGAGGATAGAAAGAAACAATGGACTAGATAGGTAATTATTTGGACTGGATTTCGTAAGGAAGGGAAAATTGCAGGGATGGGGGAACCCTATTCAGCCTGGGCATCAGCCAGTGGGTACTGAATCTGTCTCGACCAATAATAAGTGTTCAATGAAAGGAAAGAAACTATAACAAACCAAATTTTTATTTTGGTTTGTTATATTTGATGATTCCCTTCCTTTATCATCAGCACCATATTTTAAGTATTTTTATGTTGTTTTCTGTTTTTTAAATTTTTACTATTTGTTTTGAATAAGAAATACATTCATATGTTTCAAAATTCAAAAACTTCTTAACAAAGTAAACATCAAGCAGTCTCTTTCCCTCTCATCTACTTATCTCTTATGTTTCTTTGCAGGGGTCTTTGTGCAGATACCAGCAAATACAAATACCTATTATCCCTTTCTTCCACAAAAGGCAGAAGCCTACTTGATACTGTGACCTTTACCTCGATCTTTTTTGTTGTTTTGTTTTGCTTTATTTTGTTTTTTCAACCTAATAGTATATCCTGTGTAACTTTCCATATTAATATCAGTTCAGTTCAGTTGCTCAGTTGTGTCCAACTCTTTGCGACCCCATGGACTGTAGCGTGCCAAGCTTCCTTGTCCATCATCAACTCCTGAACCTTGCTCAAACTCATGTACACTGAGTCAGTGATGCCATCCAACCATCTCATCCTCTGTTGTCCCCTTCTCTTCCTGCCTTCAATCTTTCCCAGCATCTGGGTCTTTTCCAATTAGTCAGTTCTTTGCATCACGTGGCCAAAGTATTGGAGTTTTACCTTCAGCATCAGTCTTTCCAATGACTATTCAGGACTGATCTCCTTAAGATTGACTGGTTTGTTCTCCTTACAGTCCAAGGGATTCTCAAGAGTCTTCTCCAACACATTCAAAGGCATCAGTTTGTCAGCACTCAGCTTTCTTTATAGTCCAACTCTCACATCCATACATGACTACTGGAAAAACTATAGCTTTGACTAGACAGACCTTTGTCAGTAAAGTAATGTCTCTGCTTTTTAATATGCTGTCTAGGTTGGTCATAGCTTTTCTTTCAGGGAGCAAGCGTCTTTTAATTTCATGGCCGCAGTCACCATCCACAGTGATTTTGGAGTCCTTCAAAAAATAAAGTCTCTCACTGTTTTCATTGTTTCCCACCTATTTGCCATAAGGTGATGGGATCAGACACCGTGATGTTAGTTCTTTGAATGTTGAGTTTTAAGCCAACTTTTTCACTCTCCTGACTTTCACTTTCATCAAGAGGCTCTTCAGTTCCTCTTCTCTTTCTACCATAAGGGTGGTGTCATCTGCATATCTGAGGTTATTGATATTTCTCCTGGCAATTTTGATTCCATCTTGTGCTTCATGCAACCTGACATTTCACGTGGTAATCTCTGCATAGAAGTTAAATAAACAGGGTGACAATATACAACCTTGACATACTTCTTTCCCAATTTGGAAGCAGTCTGTTGTTCCATGTCTGGTTGTAACTGTTGCTTCTTGACCTGCATACAGATTTCTCAGGAGGCAGGTGAGGTGGTCTGGTCTTCCCATCTCTTTAAGAAATTCCACAGTTGTGATCCACACAATCAAAGGTTTTGGTGTAGTCAGTAAAGCAGAAGTAGATGTTTTTCTGGAACTCTCTTGCTTTTTCGATGATCCAGCAGATGTTGGCAATTTGATCTCTTGTCTTTTTGCCTTTTCTAAATCCAGCTTGAACATCTGGAGGTTCACAGTTCATGTACTGTTGGAGCCTGGCTTGGAGAATTTTGAGCATTGCTTTACTAGTGTGTGAGATGAGTGCAATTGTATGGTAGTTTGAACATTCTTTGGCATTGCCTCTCTTTGGGATTGGAATGAAAACTGACCTTTTCCAGTCCTGTGGTCACTGCTGAGTTTTTCAAATTTGCTGGCATATTGAGTGCAGCACTTTCACAGCATCATCTTTTAGGATTTGAAATAGCTCAACTGGAATTCCATCACCTCCACTAGCTTTGTTCATAGTGATGCTTCCTAAGGCCCACTTGACTTCACACTCCAGGATATCTGGCTCTAGGTGAGTGATCACACCATCGTGGTTATCTGGGTCATGAAGATCTTTTTTGTATAGTTCTTCTGTGTATTCTTGCCACCTTTTCTTAATATCTTCTGATTCTGTTAGGTCCATATAATTTCTGTCCTTTATTGTGCCCATCTTTGCATGAAATGTTCCCTTGGTATCTCTAATTTTCTTGAAGAGATCTCTAGTCTTTCCCATTTTATTGTTTTCCTCTATTTCTTGGCATTATTTATAGACAGTGGCTTCCTTCTGTTTTGCTTACAGCTGCATAATATTCCATGGTGTGGATATACTGGAGTTTATTAAACTGGTTCCTCACTTAGATTCTTTCCAGTCTGCTGGTATTATTTTAAAAAATGCTTCAAATAGGCATCTTATATTTTCATAATTTTGTATGTGGGTATGTGTATCTGTCAAAATATTTTTGACATATCAAAAGGAAAAACATTTATAAGTTTGATACATAGCAGTATGTTTTAAAAATTGATCACTCTACTCAGGAAATTTTCTTGAAGATACCCTGGGTTTGCATATTAAAATATGATCTGATTTGGTATGGTCTCACCCTATTATTATTCAGTTGTATTAACCTTTAAAGTAGCAGCTGTGATATACTGATATTTTTGTTACCTGAGAAGATAACTTCCAGAGCACCACAAAAACAAGGCTTGGAGTCACTAAGCCTCTATTTGTTAGTAACAAAAAATAAGAAATTTAAGTGATCATTTTATAATTTTTCTCCTCATATTTCTTAAATCACTCATCTTCTTAAGAGATGACTGATCCTTGATGCTAGCAGGTCATGGGTAGGCAAGAGGAGATACATTTATTACATGTTTAACATCTCAAGACTGTCTATGGTCATACTTTTAAAATCAGGTGTTGATCAGAACAAACAAACAAGTCTTTCTTGGATCTGGGCTATTTTATAGGTAGAACTGAGTTTTAGATAAATGTGTCCAATTATACACGTTTTAGGTAAATTTGCAGTAGAAACAAGACAGCTTTTCCCTTTAAATCTCTGCTGCAAGAACCCAGCTTCTAGCTTAGAGCTGACAATACAAATTTCAAGAGGCTTACTACCCATGGAGGCACAATTATTCTTCCTATCCAGGAGTATGGGCTTTGGACATTGGCAACTTGTGAAACATTCGCAGCCCCCCTGCCACCTGGGGGCACATGATATCTCATTTCTGGCACTCTCGGAGTCAGGGAGTCCTCCCTATGCTAACTCTAGGTCTGCAGGTAGAGCCCATTAAGTCTGTTGCAGTTCCATTTGCATTTAAGGTTTTGTCAGTAAGGAAGTTGAGATGATATTGAATTTCTCCAAGTCTTACTGAGAGGCAGAGATGCTGCTTAGATCTTGAATACCTTTAAGCCTTCAGCAAGAGGAAAACAAGAAATGTTATGGTAAAAGGGTGGGGTTGTCTTGGCTTTTTCTCTGTTTGTAACGTAAGCCCACCTTACGTGGGGTGCCTGCACACCCACCCAGCATCTGGTATCCATCAACCTTCATTATGCCCAAACTGCCTTCCCCAGATGTTGCTGTATCTGGTCTCTCAGCTTTGGACTGAGACTGTTCCCTCCCTCCCTTTCTCTCCCAGCCAAAATTCTGCAAGAGAAGGACTCTGCCCTGTCCCTATACTGTTCTTAAACCTTGCTGTGCTTCAGAATCCCTGGGGGTATTTGTTAAAATCCTGGGCCACTTGTCCTGTGTTTCTGAACTTGGGAATCTTCATTTTAACCAGCGGGCTCCATCTCCCACCCTAGGTGATTCTGAATCGGTGAGGAGATGACGCTTTGAACAACCCTGTGCTATTCATCTCGGGGGAGGGTTGCCAGGGAAGGGGAGCGGTGTTAGTTTCAGCTCTGCCCACCCACCCCCAGCAGTCCCTGGCCCGGTTTCAAATAAGTCTCTCTGTCAGTGCTTCTCTTTCCTTCTCTAAAGCACATGAGAGCAGAGAGAGAACTGCACTGTGTGTTATTATGTGCTTAGGCACTCAGTTGTGTCCTACTCTTTGCAGCCCCATGGACTGTAGCCCTCCAGGGTCCTCTGTCCATGGGGATTCTTCAGGCAAGAATACTGGAATGGATTGCCATGCCCTTCTCCAAGGGATCTTCTCAACCTAGAAATCGAACGTAGGTCTCCCACATTGCAGGTGGATTCTTTACCATCTGAGCCACCAGGGAAGCCCACTTAACTTAAACTCACTTGTCCCCTTGTCTTTCCTTCTTGCCTGGCTGGAAAACTCCAACTCCAAGTGGCGCTACTATCTGGCTTCTCTTCCCTGCATCTGGCTGTTGAGTGTGACTGAGGAAAACCAGGGACTCAGGCCAGTCAACCCTGCTCAACCAAGCTCTTAACACTGCAAATACCACAGTGCCTCTCCAGACAGCTCACTGTCTCATTCTGCATAAGGACAGTCCCAAACGTTCTTTCTCCTCAAACTTCAGACCCAGTCTCTTCCCCCACACCTTAACTTATGAACTTACTTTCCAATTCACAGATAAAATAAGGAGCCATGAGAAACCCACCACCAAACCTACAGATGCAGCTCTTTTCACATCCGCTTCCTTCTATTGCATTGTCTGTCCTCCTAGCTAAGCCAGGACCTTCCCAGATGCTCTGGCTCTCATTCCTCAATGCTTCCCTCATCTCCTCAATCTCTTCTCAACCTCTTCCTCTCTGCCATTATTAGGTTGGCCAAAACATTCGTTTTGTTTTTAAGTAAAAATAAAAGATGTTTTTCACTTTCACTGAGAACTTTATTGAACAACACATTCACTGTTTTGTTGCACTACCTTCTGCCATTTTTCAGGCAACTTCAAAATTCTGTCTTCCCAAAACTTTTAATCTTTGTGAGCAAAGAACTATTTCAGGTGCATTTTACAGTCTTTCAGGGAATTGAAATTTTTCCATTTAGAGAATTTTGGAAAGATGGAAATAAATGGAAATCTGAAGGTACAATGTCCGGTGAAGATGGTGGATAAATCAAAACTTCCTCGCCAAGCTGTAAGTTTTTGCCTGGTCAGCAAAGAGACTTGTAGTCTTTCGTTATCCTGATGAAAGAGTATGCATTCGTTCTCTACTGACTAAAACTGGATGCTTTTCATCGAGTGTGTCTTTCAGTTGGTCTAATTGGGAGCAGTATTTGTTGGACTTAATCATCTGGTTTTCCAGAAGGAGCTCATAATAGAGGACTCCCTTCCAATTCTACCATATATACAGCATCACCTTCTTTGGATGAAGACTTGCCTTTGGTGTGGTTGCTGGTGGTTCATTTCACTTGTCCCATGATCTCTTCTGTTCCACATTATTGTACAGCATCCACTTTTCATTGCCAGTCACAATTTTTTTAAAAAACAGAATGATTTCATTACATTTATGTAGAGAATCACATGTGGAAATATGGTCAAGAAGGTTTTATTTTCACTTAAATTATGTAGAACCCAGGCATAAAAGCAATTAACATAGCCAAGCTGGTGCAAATGATTTTCAAAGCTTGATTGGATATTTGGGGTATGTTGGCTATTTCCTGTGTGGTATAATACTGATTTTTCTAGTTAATGTCTCAATTTGAACACTATCAACTTCAGTTGGTCTACCCAACCATGGAGCATTGTCCAGTGAGAAATATCCTGCACAAAACTTTCCAAACCATTTTTGGCATGTTTGACCAGTCACAGCACCTTCTCCATACATTGAACTAATCTTTTCTAGCATTTCAGTTGCATTTTTACCTTTCTTGAAATAATAAAGTATGTTATGCCCCAAATGTTGCTTTTTTCTTCCATCTCCAATATTTAAATGGCTATACAAAAATTCACCAATTTTGATACTTTTTTTTAATGACAGCTGTCACAATTACAATCCAACAAAATTGTTTCGAGTGAAGTTTAAGGCAACTAAATGTTATTGGACCCATTGAATGACCCTTTTGGTGAACCCAACATATTCCTACCACCCCGAAATTATACTGTTAACATATTGCTACGTTTCCTTTTAGTCTCTTTATACATATATAAGCATACATTTTATACATCATTGGGCTTTTTCTCTGTTACAGTTCAAACAGGGGAGCACAGTCACCATGCTATGGTATTTATCCACAGTTGTAAGGAGGAGAGAAGTAAAAGTCCATGATGGGGATGTTGGGGATGCAGTGGAGTTGTTAACCAGAAAACAAAGAAGCCAAACACATTATCCCGGCTGTCCAGGTGGGCCCAATATCATGTGTCCTTGTACGAGGGGGAGTGGGAGATTTAACCACAGCAGTCAGAAATGTGATAACAGTTGGAGCTGTGTGAGGAAGGGTCCTAAGCCAAGGAAAGCAGGTGGCCTCCAGAAGCTAGAAAAGGCAAGGAAACAGATTCTCCCATTGAGCTTCCAGAAGGAACCCGTCCTGCTGACAGTGTGGCTTCAGTTGAGTGAAACAGATTTTGGACATCTGGCTTTCAGAATTGCGAGAAAGTAAAGTTGTGTTGCCTTAAGCCACCAAGTTTGTGGTTCATTACAGGAGCAAGAGGGCACAAATGCACACATTCAGTCATAAAGTGAGATCACTAGGGGAATGGGTCTAAGGAAAGCTGTCCAAAGCTGTTACCTCTGTGTAGCTGTGCCCTCTATGGACCTGCAGATACACCTGGTGCTGGGCCTGAGACCACTGTTGGTTGGTCAGCAAGATCAGAAGCAAGACATACTGGACACAGAACAGAGAAGAGCTGGAACCATCCTGGTCACCTCTTGACCTATCCTTTCCTCCATCTGGCCACAAATGCCTTCGGACAACAATTGTGGCTTTGTCAATTTTGCCTTCTAAATCCTACACGAGTTTCTCTCTGGGCCAGATCTGATCCATGTAGGGAACAGAATTCAGAGTTCAAGGATCCGTGATTCCCAGCTAAACTAAGTCCACACAGCATATTCCAACTCAGGATCATATAGTTTATAGGTTTTCGTCTGGCTTCCTCCCTCCTCCCACTTAACATAGCAAGGGCATTGTCCAATATCACTGAATATGCCTCTTAAACTAATTTGTAAGAAATTCTGACAAACCATTATTTATTTCACCATCTCTGTATTATTGCTAACTTAGAATGTTTTATGTTTCTCTATATTACAAACAGCACTGCAGTAATTCTGTTCATGTAAATCTTTGTTGGTATCTCTGACATTTCTTGGGAATGGATTCCTAGAAAGAGGGTTACTGAGTTAAAGGAAATAAATTTCTACAGATCATGGTGATTCCTGCCAAACTGCTTTCCAGAAATGATGTATCAACTTTTGTTTCTACTAATACTGGGCCTTGGCCTGCAGTGAATACTGTGTTTTCAGTCCTTTCAGTGAGGCATTTCTTGACCTTTTCTGATGCTGGTGATCGTTATTGCTTGAGATTTGGAGCTGAGCAGGCTGCAACACACACATCCAACTGGCTGGTTGGGCTGGAGACACCTTCCTCCTTCCCCCTCCATGGATGTTTGTACCTTCAGAAGCTACACTCATGGGAAAGGGCAAACCTGTTCTGATAGGGAATCCAGCATTTTTCAATCAATGACTTGGGGGAATATATTACTTAAAATGAAACATGTACTCATTAAACACTGTGTACAAAGGAAACTGTCACTCTTGTTTCACAAATAAAGAAGCAGAAATAATAGGAAAGCAAATGACATCTCCAGCTATAGCTGACAAGTCTCTAGCTGAGTCACAATTAGTATTTACATTCCTAAAGTTTTCATGATTTAAGACATTTCAAAGTCTTGTAGTTATTGGAACAAAAACTAGATTCTGTATCAGATATAGGAAAGAAATGATCTTTGATTTAGTGTTAAAACACTAAAGCACTGGCTAATTCCTACTGCAAAGATTTAAATTAATAAGGATAGTTTCATGGTACACTATTTTAAATGATCTTTTTGATTCTCCGCTTTACTGAAACAGAAATAAAAAATAAAATATGATGGTTTCATGGAAGTGGCCCAAGGAGAAAAGCTGCCACACCAGAGGATGTTGTGTAGGGAGTGATTAGGTAGTCTGCTGTGTGCTTTCCCAGATTTATATTTCAGCTGAAATGTAGTGGTTAGGTGGAGAAGCAGTAATTGGTACACTGAGAAAAGAAATTAATACTGACTTATCTTTTTCCAAACTGCAAAGTGTATTTTTTATATACCACCTCAGAATGCTAATAAAAGAATCTAGTTTCCATTTATCAAAATTAGAGATGTCAACATTTCTGATGACTGGTTTGCTGTATGAAATCCTATTTTAGAGTTATCAGACTGTCTGAGATCTTTAGGGAATTTCGGTGTCAAGTGAGACAACCAACAAACAAACATCCACTTAACATGTACAAAATTATAGAAGGCTGAGCTGTGAGGGGCACAGCAGAGATGATCAGCAGTTCTCAGAGTGGTCCGCAAACCAGCAGTATCAGCATCCCTTTGGCGATGATCAGAAGTGCACATTCTCAGGGCCCACTTAGTCCTACTGGATCCAAATCTCTGGGGGTTGCGCTGGGCAATTCGGGTTTTAACAAGTCCTCTGATGCATGCTGCATTTTATTTAAGAACTACTGATTTAGAATGATGTCTTCATGTTGCAGGTGAGGATGCTGAAGTGCAGTGAGGTTGGGTTTCACTCCCTAAATCACATGAGATGCTAACGGCATTCTCAGGACCAGACTCTCTAGTCTCTAGGCAATTTCAACAGTCTTTACCCAACACGTAGTTTCTCTGAGGTATGCAGTGAGGATGAAAAGTGTGTTTAGCATGTTCTGCCAGTGAAGCCAGGCCAGCAACGGGTGATGTGCTTGGGGAGGAAAATTCAGTGCTGCGAGAAGTAACACGTGCAAAGCTTGTTACTGTTGCTTAGTCGCTAAGTCGTGTACGACTCTTTTGAGATCCCATGAACTGTAGCCTTGCCAGGCTCCTCTGTCCATGAGATTTCCCAGGCAAGAATACTGGAGTGGGTTGCCTTTTTTTTCTCCAGGGGATCTTCCCAACACAGGGATCTAACTTGCACCTCCTGCGTTGGCAGGCAAGTTCTTCACCACTGAGCCACCAGGGAAGCCCGTGCAAAGCTTAGCCACTAAGAAAATTCATCTCTGTGAAACAGCCAACCAGCACTTCAGTGACCTAGATGAATAATCTATTACCATAGGGTTGGTTATTTTAATAATAAGCATTAGGGAGAACTCTACATTGAGATCACAAAAGTTCTCACAGAATTCTGTATAAAAATCTGCTCAGTATCTGCCTTATAAAATGTAAAAAACTGTGTAGCTCTACCCCTTTGGGGGTATTACCTTGTTCAAAAGATATTATTCATTGGGGGCAGGGGGAAATGTGGGGAAATTACACCAAATTGCATCCACACAGTTTATGATCTCAAATCAAAGAGAGGTTTTTTTTTTGAAAGAAAAACTCTTATCAAAATACCAATGGGAACAGAATTTGATATAACTGATTTTTGTGGTATGTTAGAATCTCAGAGATGATAAAGAAAAAATCAAGTAGTTTCTAACTCATACTGTGACCTTACTTAATTAAGTTTCTCTTCATTTAATCAAGTTGCCTTTCACCAGATGGAAGAAGGGATTTATTTGATCGAATTTTTTTCATAGTCATCAAGAACATCTTAAGTCTTATAATCATCTAGGGTAGGATACCTGAATTTTAACACTTTCACAGTTCAACAAGGACCAGATGACCCACATGGCATTGTCTTAACTAAGATGTAGGTCTATCGCACAATGTAAGCATGTATCCTAAATACCCAAGACATTGATTGGCACTTTTCTTTTAAGTTGTGACCATGGTCTATGCCTTTAGAAAGACTTGTAGCAAATATGTATGGAATTCTCATATAAATTCATAGGTACATATATATGCTACAATGGCATTTAAGGAAAATCAGGATGAGACTGTAGGCAGAATATAAAAAACCAGCACAATAGAAATAGAAATAGAAATGGAATATGAACCACATATGCAATTTGAAATTTTCTAGAAGTCACATTTAAAAAGTACAAAGGAACAGATGAAATTAATTTTAATAATAGTTTTATTTAACCCAATATATCCAAATATTTTTAATATGTGATCATATAAAAATTATGAGAATTTACATTCTTCCTTGTATTAGTTTTTTGAAATCCACCATGCCTTTTATACATATCTCAATTTGATGAGCCATATTGCAAGTGCTCCACCAGCCACAGATGGCAGGTGAAGACAGTGTAGGACAGGACAGGTAGGTATAGACTCACTAATCCACTGAATATATTTCCAGATGCTTCCCTTAGCCTGCCTTCCCCCAATCCCAATTTTCAAATTGTCAGGCTTACTCTCTGATCTCTATAGGCAACTCTGAAATGGCCCTGGGATTTCATTCTCCACCCTATTCTCCTTTTCTCTCCTTTTTCTCCTTAGCCCCTATGACTTTAGATACTGGCCTTATGCTGATGACTCTCAAATTTGTCTCCAGCCCAAACCTCTCCTCTGAGCTGCGGACAGTCATATCCAACTATGTATTCAACATTTCCTCTAGGATGAATAATTAACACAGAAAATGCAATGTGACCAAAATAAGTACTGATTACCAACCCCCAGTATAATCACCATATTTGCTCCCCCATAAACCTTTCTTAAGGCAATAAATGGTACCACTGCCTATACAGGGGTTCAGCTAACTTCTCTTTCCCACACACTTACAACCTACATCCAATCCAACAGCCAACTTTGTTGTCTCTGCCTCCATAATGTATCTGCATTCTAGCTCCTCTTTGCTTTGACTATTATAAGCTGAGTCCAGGACACTATCACCCACCTCTGGATCACTGCCGCTATCTCCTAACTAGTCTCCTATCTATAGTCGAGCTGCCATTTAGTGATCAGATTGAGCTTTAATGCATAAACTACATCATATCTCCTTCTTGCTTACAACTTGTCCATTGGTAATAAAGACAGAAAAAATTCTCACATTCATTAGTCATTAAGGAAATGCAAATTAAGTCCCCAGTGAGATATCATTTTGTACTTATTTAGAATGACTATCATAAAGAAGACATACAACAACAAATGTTGGTGAATATGCTGAGAAGTGGAAACCTCATACATTGCTGGTGGGAATGTAAGATGGTGCAGCCACTTTGGAAAACAATTTGGCAGCTTCTCAAAATGTTAAATATAAAACCATCCTCCCTACCAGCAATTCCGCTTTTAGGTATCTACGCAAGAGGAATGAAAACATCTGTCCACACAAAGACTTGCATGCAACTGTTTATAGCAACATTATTCATATCAGCCCCAAACTGGAACAACCTGCGTGTTCATCAGCAGGTAAATGGACAAACCAACCCTGGTGTATCCAAATAGTAGAACATGGTCAGCAATAAAAAGGCATTAACTATTGACACATGCCATGGAAACCTACAAACATTATGCCAAGTGAAAGAAGCCGGACACAAGAATATACTATGTATTATACAATTCCATTTACATGAAATGCTAGAAAAGGCACATTTCAAAAAGCAGATATTAGGTGAGCAGCTGCATGGGGCTAAGTGGGAACAGGTGATAACTGTAAGTGGGCATGAGAGGTTTCACTGAGAGGATTAAAGTATCCTAAAACGGATTTATGGTGATGGTTGCACCCTTTAGTTGAACTACTTAAAAAAAAAGAATTGTACACCTGAAATAGGTGAGTTCTATGATATATAAAAAATGTAGCTTAATAACAATGTTTTAAAAATAGCTTCCTACTGAAGTTGGAATAAAACCCAAACGCCTTACCATAGTACACAAAGCTCTACACCCCTACCTAACTTTCAGACCTTGTTTCTTACTGGCCCCCTCTTGGCTCACAGAATCCCAACTCCATTGGTCCTGGTTTTATCCTGGTTTTAAGATGTTTGTTCCTCTGCTAGGGATACTGTTTTCTCAGATCTTTAGACACCTGTCTCTTTCTCAACTTTGGAAATTCAGTCCAGAGAACTTCCCCAACTCCATCAGAGCCAAAGGAGAGACCCTACCTGCCATAGCCCATGTCATCTTTTGCAACTTGCTCATCATCCTTGTGGCAATTACCAGCACCTTGAAATTATATGCACTGCTGTGGTCTGAATGTTCGTGCCCCTTTCCCAAATGTGTATGTTAAAATCCTGACCCCTAAAGGTGATGGTATGAAGAAATGTTAACTTTGGGAGGTAAAAGTTACTAGTGTCTTTACAAAAGAGGCTGCAGAGAGATCCCTCACCCCTTCCACCATGAGAAGATTCAGAAAGGAATCAGTGACCTGGAAGAGGTTCCCTCACCCAATATGCTGGCACCCTGAGCTTAAACTTCCAGCATCCAGAACTGTGCGAAATCCATCTCTGTTGTTTGTAAGCCACCCAGTCTGTGGTATTTTATTATAGAAGCCCAAAAGGACTAAGACATGCACTTAAGACATGTGTTTGTTTTTCATTTATGAATCTTTATATTGTATTGAGATATAGCCCATTAAACGGAGAAGGCAATGGCACCTCACTCCAGTACTCTTGCCTGGAAAATCCCATGGATGGAGGAGCCTGGTAGGCTGCAGTACATGGGGTCACAAAGAGTTGGACACAATTAAGCGGCTTCACTTTCACTTTCCACTTTCATGCGTTGGAGAAGGAAATGGCAATCCACTCCAGTGTTCCTGCCTGGAGAATCCCAGGGATGGCGGAGCCTGGACTGCCATCTATGGTCACACAGAGTCGGACATGACTGAAGTGACTTAGCTGCAGCAGCATAGACCATTAACAATGTTGTGATAGCTTCAGGTGAACAGCAAAGGAACTCAGCCATACATACGCATGTATCCATTCTCCCCCAAACTCCCCTCCCATCCTGGCTGCCGCATAACATTGAGCAGAAATCCATGAGCTACATATGGAACCTAAAAAGACATGATACAAAGGAACTTAGAAAATAGAAAGAAACTCACAGACTTAGAGAACAAACCTATGATTGCCTGGGGTGGGTAGTGGGGAAAGAAAGGGGGAAGGGATAGACAGGGAATTTGAGATGGGTGTGTCAGTTCAGTTCAGTTCACTCGCTCAGTCGTGTCCGACTCTTTGCGACCCTGTGAATCACAGCATGCCAGGCCTCCCTGTCCATCACCAACTCCCAGAGTTCACTCAGACTCACGTCCATTGAGTCCGTGATGCCATCCAGCCATCTCATCCTCTGTCGTCCCCTTCTCCTCCTGCCCCCAATCCCTCGCAGCATCAGACTCTTTTCCAACGAGTCAACTCTTTGCATGAGGTGGCCAAAGTACTGGAGTTTCAGCTTTAGCATCATCCCTTACAAAGAAATCCCAGGGCTGATCTTCAGAATGGACTGGTTGGATCTTCTTGCAGTCCAAGGGACTCTCAAGAGTCTTCTCCAACACCACAGTTCAAAAGCATCAATTCTTCAGCACTCAGCCTTCTTCAGAGTCCAACTCTCACATCCATACATGACCACAGGAAAAACCATAGCCTTGACTAGACGGACCTTAGTCGGCAAAGTAATGTCTCTGCTTTTGATTGTGCTATCTAGGATGGTCATCACTTTTCTTCCAAGGAGTAAGCGTCTTTTAATTTCATGGCTGCAGTCACCATCTGCAGTGATTTTGGAGCCCCCCAAATTAAACTCTGACACTGTTTCCACTGTTTCCCCATCTATTTCCCATGAAGTGATGGGACCAGATGCCATGATCTTCGTTTTCTGAATGTTGAGCTTTAAGCCAACTTTTTCACTCTCCACTTTCACTTTCATCAAGAGGCTTTTGAGTTCCTCTTCACTTTCTTCCATAAGGGTGATGTCATCTGCATATCTGAGGTTATTGATATTTCTCCTGGCAATCTTGATTCCAGCTTGTGTTTCTTCCAGTCCAGCGTTTACACACTGCTATATTTTAAAATGACACATGTTTGCTACCTGCCTCCCCCTGCTAGACCCCAGGTTTCCGTTGAAAGACTTTTCAGCTTTTGGCCCTTGTTCAGAACAGTAATTGCCAACACATAGGAGGTACTTATGAAGGCAGCCTGAGTGACTTGCTGAATGCTCTTTGACATTTCATTAAATGCTCTGGGCTGAAAATTATCCTTCTTTAAAATAACAGATAATAATTATATCTGTCCTTCCCACCTTACAGGGCTCTTTGTGAGGGTTGAAGCAGAATTATGCAAGAGCCCTGCGGACAGAAACCTAGCTCTTATTATTTTATGAGAGGGATACCTTGTGATTCCCTTGGACCACCCTCCTGTTTACATATTTTGAGGTCGGGAAAATACTGTAAGCGAATGACGCTTTCTATACACCAGACTAAGGGAGACATTGTACAAACCGCCATTCTATCTATGTGGTTATTTGAGGAAACTGCTCTATTGCTATGCAGGGCAAGCAATGCTCTTTCCCGGCACCTAATTCTGTAAGCAAAAGAGAATCTCATACAGCCTCATAGGAAGCCAGCTATTCTTTCAGTGATGATGAGGAATCTGTATGGAAGTAGATTTGTATACGCTTTTCCTTGCCATGGAAAGGGGACAAGAGAGAGCACTTGGCATGTCTGCTGAGAATGTAAAACCCCAATTTCCAAATATAGGAAACTGAACTTCAGAACGAGCTCATTTCACACGAGTCACTAAATGGATGTTGGAGGGTGACAACTTTTCCTGGCTCTTTATCCAAGCTGCCAAGGACAGTTGTTTCCAGCCTTCCCCGTCTTTCTTCCCTCCTTCCCTCCCACCCTTCCTCTTTCTTTCTCCCCTCTCCCCCTTTCTTCTTTTATTTGCAGTAATCTTTCTTTTAACACTTGATTTTTTAAAGAGTAGTTTTAGGTTCACAACAAGATTAAAAGGAAGGTTCAGAGAGTTCTCAGTTGGTAAAGAATCTGCCTGCAATGCAGGAGACCCTAGTTTGATTCCTGTGTCGGGAAGATCCTCTGGAGAAGGGATAGACTACACACTCCAGTATTCTTGGGCTTCCCCTGTGGCTCAGCTGGTAAAGAATCTGCCTGCAATGTGGGAGACCTGGGTTTGATCCCTGGGTTGGGAAGATCCCCTGGAGAAGGGAAAAGCTACCCACTCCAGTATTCTGGCCTGGAGAATTCCATGGACTATATAGTCCATGGGATCACAGAGTCGGACATGACTGAGTGACTTTCATTTTCAGAGAGTTCTCATATACTACCTGCCCCCACTCATGCATAGCCTCCCCCATTACCAACACACCGCCTTCCCCCTCCCCCCACCCAGTACTAATTTTTGTTACAACTGATAAACCTACATGAGCACGTCATTATCACCCAAAGTCCACAGTTTACATTACTCTTGGTGTACATTCTGTAGGTGTGGACAAATGTATACTGACATGTAACATCTTTATAGTATCATACCGAGCATTTTCAGTTCCCTAAAAATACTCTATGCGCTGCCTATTCATCCCCTCTGATCCTGATCTTTTTACTGTCTCCATAGATTTGCCTTTTCCAGAATGTCATATAGCTGGATCCATGATATATGCAGTCTTTTCAGACTGGCTTTTTATTTTTTTGTCTGTTTGTTTTTTTTGTTTTGTTTTATTTATTTATTTTTTAATTTTTATTTTTACTTTATTTTACTTTACAATACTGTATTGGTTTTGCCATACATTGACATGAATCCACCACGGGTGTACATGCGTTCCCAAACATGTACCCCCCTCCCATCTCCCTCCCCATAACATCTCTCTAGGTCATCACCGTGCACCAGCCCCAAGCATGCTGTATTCTGCGTCGGGCATAGACTGGCGATTCGATTCTTACATGATAGTATACCTGTTACAATGCCATTCTCCCAAATCATCCCACCCTCTCCCTCTCCCTCTGAGTCCAAAAGTCTGTTATACACATCTGTGTCTTTTTTGCTGTCTTGCATACAGGGTCGTCATTGCCATCTTTCTAAATTCCATATATATGTGTTAGTATACTGTATTGGTGTTTTTCTTTCTGGCTTACTTCACTCTGTATAATCGGCTCCAGTTTCATCCATCTCATCAGAACTGATTCAAATGAATTCTTTTTAACAGCTGAGTAATACTCCATTGTGTATATGTACCACAGCTTTCTTATCCATTCATCTGCTGATGGACATCTAGGTTGTTTCCATGTCCTGGCTATTATAAACAGTGCTGTGATGAACATTGGGGTACATGTGTCTCTTTCAGTTCTGGTTTCCTCGGTGTGTATGCCCAGCAGTGGGATTGCTGGGTCATAAGGTAGTTCTATTTGCAATTTTTTAAGGAATCTCCACACTGTTCTCCAAAGTGTCTGTACTAGTTTGCATTCCCACCAACAGTGTAAGAGGGTTGCCTTTTCTCCACAGCCTCTCCAGCATTTATTGCTTGCAGATTTTTGGATCGCAACCATTCTGACTGGTGTGAAGTGGTACCTCATTGTGGTTTTGATTTGCATTTCTCTAATAATGAGTGATGTTGAGCATCTTTTCATGTGTTTGTTACAGACTAGCTTTTTAGTCATATGTATTTAAGGTTGTTCCATCTGTCTTCATGGTTGATAGGTCATTTCTTTTTAGCAGTGAATAATATTCCATTGTCTGAATGTACCAAGATTTATTTATCCATTCATCAGGATACTGAAGGATGTGTTGGTTGTTTCCAGGTGTTGGCAGTTATGCATAAAACTTTTATAAGCATCTATGTTGTTTTTTATCTGGACATAAGTTTTCAGCTCCTTTGGATGAATATCAAAGAATATGAGTACTGGATCATATGGTTCAATTCAGTTCAGTTCAGTCACTCAGTCGTGTCCGACTCTTTGTGACCCCATGAATCACAGCATGCCAGGCCTCCCTGTCCATCACCAACTCCCGGGGTTTACCCAAACTCATGTCCATCGAGCCGGTGATGCCATCCAGCCATCTCATCCTCTGTCCTCCCCTTCTGCTCCTGCCCCCAATCCCTCCCAGCATCAGAGTCTTTGCTTATGAGTCAACTGTTTGCATGAGGTGGCCAAAGTTTTGGAGTTTCAGCTTCAACATCAGTCCTTCCAATGAACACCCATGACTGATCTCCTTTAGGATGGACTGGTTGGATCTTCTTGCAGTCCAAGCTACTCTCAAGAGTCTTCTCCAACACCACAGTTCAAAAGCTTCAATTCTTTGGTGCTCAGCTTTATTCACAGTCCAACTCTCACATCCATACATGACTGCTGGAAAAACCATAGCCTTGACTAAACAGACCTTTGTTGGCAAAGTAATGTCTCTGTTTTTTAATATGCCGTAGGGTTGGATCATATGGTAGGGGTATGTTTAATTTTGTAAGAAACTGCCAAGCTGTCTTGCAAGTTGGCCCTACCATTTTGCACTCCTCCTGGCCATGAATAAGAGTGCCTGTGCCTCCACATTCCCACCAGCATTCAGTGTTGTCAGTGCTCCAGATTTTGGCCATTCTAATACATGCTTAGTATGTGTGTAGTGGTGCCTTGGTTTTAGAAAAGGCAGAGGAACCAGAGATCAAATTGCCAACATCTGCTGGATCAAGGAAAAAGCAAGAGAATTCCAGAAAAACATCTATTTCTGCTTTATTGACTATGCCAAAGCCTTTGACTGTGTGGATCACAATAAACTGTGGAAAATTCTGAAAGAGATGGGAATACCAGACCACCTGACCTGCCTCCTGAGAAACCCATATGCAGCTCAAAAAGCAACAGTTACAACTGAACATGGAACAACAGACTGGTTGCAAATAGGAAAAGGAATATGTCAAGGCTGTATATTGTCACCCTGCTTATTTAACTTCTATGCAGAGTACATCATGAGAAACGCTGGGCTGGGAGAAGCACAAGCTGGAATCAAGATTGCCAGGAGAAATATCAATAACCCCAGATATGCAGATGACACCACCCTTATGGAAGAAAGTGAAGAGGAACTCAAAAGGCTTTGATGAAAATGAAAGAGGAGAGTGAAAAAGTTGACTTAAAGCTCAACATTCAGAAAACGAAGATCATGGCATCCGGTCCCATCACTTCATGGGAAATAGATGGGGAAACAGTGGAAACAGTGTCAGAGTTTAATTTGGGGGGCTCCAAAATCACTGCAGATTGTGAAATTAAAAAACATTTACTCCTTGGAAGAAAAGTTATGACCAACCTAGAGAGCATATTCAAAAGCAGAGACATTACTTTGCCAACAAAGGTCTGTTTAGTCAAGGCTATGGTTTTTCCAGTAGTCATGTATGGATGTGAGAGTAGGACTGTGAAGAAGGCTGAGCGCCGAAGAATTGATGCTTTTGAACTGTGGTGTTGGAGAAGACTCTTGAGAGTGCCTTGGACTGCAAGGAGATCCAACCAGTCCATCCTAAAGGAGATCAGCCCTGGGATTTCTTTGGAAGGACTGATGCTGAAGCTGAAACTCCAGTACTTTGGCCACCTCATGTGAAGAGTTGACTCATTGGAAAAGACTGATGCTGGGAGGGATTGGGGGCAGGAGGAGAAGGGGACAACAGAGGATGAGATGGCTGGATGGCATCACAGACTCGATGGACATGAGTCTGAGTGAACTCCAGGAGTTGGTGATGGACAGGGAGGCCTGGCGTGCTGCGATTCATGGGGTTGCAAAGAGTCGGACACGACTGAGTGACTTAAATGAACTGAACTGAACTGAACTGAACTGAGTGGTGCCTTATTGTTATTTTTATTTGTGCTTCCCTGATGACGTATGAGATGAAGCATCTTTTCAAATGTTTGTTTGCGTCTGTGTTTCCTGATTCGTGAGGTATCTTTGGCCCAGTTTTTGTTTCGGGTGTTGGTTTTGTTATTGTTGAGTGTTAAGAGTTTTTTGTGTGTTTTGGATAGTAGTCCTTTATTAGTTGTGTCTTTTTTCCCCCAGTTTGTGGCTTATCTTCTAATTTCTTGATGCCATATTTTGAGGAGCAATAAATTTAATTTTAATGAAGTTGAGCCTCTAATTCTCTTTCATGAATTATGTCTTTGATGTATCCTTAAAAATCATCACCATATCCAAGGTCATCTAGGGTTTTTTCCTACGTTTCAGTTTTAGATTTTGCATTTAGGCCTGTGATCCATTTTGAGTTAATTTTTGTGAAGGGAATGAGGTCTGTGGGTAGATTCACTTTCTTTTTAAAAGTTTTCTTCTTTTTTAGATTCGTTTTCTTGCATGTAGATGTCCAGCTGTACTCGCCCCATTTGTTGAGAAGACTATCTTTGCTCCATTCTTTTTCTTCCTTCAGTGTACATCTTTACAGATTTTGCTGGATATTCTTGGGAGTTATTTTAAAGGCTATCAAAATCCTGCTTCCTCTCAAAAAAGGAAATACAATTTCCCAACTGCTTTATCATTTTAAAACTTTAATCCCCTTATAAATTCTTTATTGCAACATTTCTCATACTTAAAGTCATTTTTTTGTTGTTGTTGCTCTTTAACTTGAATGTTAGTTTTTCTAGGATAAAATATTCTGTTCAGAATACTTTTCTCTAAAAAATTTGAGTAGATTTCCTATTGTCAGTTAGCAACCAGTGTTTCTGCTGAGAAGTATGATACCATATTGACTCTTGTCCCAAGTAATCTTTTCTTTCTGTCTCTCTCTTTGGGAACTTTCTCCTGGTATTAGGAAATTTCATCAACATGTGTCTATTTAAATCTATTTAACATTCTTTGAGACCTTTAAATCTAAAAACTAGTGTCACTTGAGTTCGGGGGAATTTCTTTGATTTTTTTTTTTAATTCTGTGAGTTTTAGTATTCTTCCATTCTGAAGTTCCTATTAAACTATTCCCACTCCCTTACTTGTATTTTTTCTACGAGATTTGGTCATGGTTTCCTGTATCCAGTATGATTATATTATCCTTAATCTTTCAGGATTTCTTCAAAATTCCTAGATTGATGGTAACACACAATTCTACTTTTCTAGGGCTAACATTTTGTGTGTGTTAGTTTGGGATCTGAGGCTTGGAGTTAAAAATCTGTGATGAATTTGCCATATTGATCCAGGTTATCAAGTGATCATTTCTGTGAGGCTGGATCCTGCTTATATTACATGTAGAGGTTCCTAGTCAGGGATTTCATAATGCTTTCCTCAGACAAACTTTTGGGAGAAGAATGTTTTTTTGTGGATGTTGTTGTTCAGTTGTTCAGTTATGTCTGACTATTTGTGACGCCATGGACTGCAGCACACCAGGCTTTTCTGTCCTTCACCATCTCCATGAGCTAGCTCAAACTCATGTCCAGTGAGTTAATTATGCTAACCCACCATCTCATCCTCTGTCGTCTTTTCCAGTGCATCGGCTCTTCACATCAAGTGGCCATAATCAGTCCTTCTAATGAATATTGAGGATTGATTTCCTCTGGGATTGATTGGTTGATGTCCTTGAGTGCAAGGGATTCTCAAGAGTCTTCTCTAGCACCACAGTTCAAAAGCTCAGCCTTCTTTATGGTCCAACTCTCACATCCATACATGACTACTGGAAAAACCATAGCCTTGACTAGACTGACCCTTGTCAGCAAAGTAATGTCTCTGCTTTTTAATATGCTGTCTAGATTTGTCATAGCTTTTCTTCCAAGGAGCAAACGTTTTTTAATTTTGTGACTGCAGTCACCATTTGCAATGATTTTGGAGCCTAAGAACATAAAGTCTATCACTGTTTCCATTTTTTCCTCATCTGTTTGCCATGAAATGATGGGACTGGATGCCATGATCTTCGTTTTTTTGAATGCTGAGTTTTAAGCCAGCTTTTTCACTCCCCTCTTTCACTTTCATCAAAAGACTCTTTAGTTCCTCTTCACTTTCTGCCATAAGGGTGGTATCATCTGCATATCTGAGGTTATTGATATTTCTCCCAGCAATCTTGATTCCAGCTTGTGCTTCATCCAGCCTGGCATTTCGCATGATGTACTCTGCATATAAGTTAAATAAGCAGAGTGACAATATATAGCCTTGATGTACTCCTTTCCCAATTTGGGAGCAATCTGTTGTTCCATGTCCATTTCTAACTGTTGCTTCTTGACCTGCACACAGGTTTCTCAGGAGGCAGGTAAGGTGGTCTGATATTCCCATCTCTTTAAGAATTTTCCACAGTTTATTGTGATCCTCACAGTCAAAGGCTTTAGCACAGTCAATGAAGCAGAAATCAATGTTTTTCTGGAATTCTCTTGCTTTTTCTATGATGCTGAATTCTATGATGTTGAATTTCTATGATTTGGCAATTTGATCTCTTATTCCTCTGCCTTTTCTAAATCCAGCTTGAACATCTGGAAGTTCTCGGTTCATGAACTTTTGAAGCCTGACTTGGAGAATTTTGAGCATTACTTTGCTAGCATGTGAAATGAGCACAATTGTGTAGTAGCTTGAACATTCTTTGGCATTGCCCTTCTTTAGGATTGTAATGAAAACTGATCTTTTCCAATTCTGTGGCCACTGCTGGGTTTTCCAAATTTGCTGCCATATTGAGTGCAGCATCATCATTTAGGATTTGAACTAGCTCAGCTGGAATTCCATCACCTCCACTAGCTTTGTTCATAGTGATGCATCTTAAGGCCCACTTGACTTTGCACTCCAAGATGTCTAGCTCTAGGTAAGTGATCTGGGTCATGAGGATCTTTTTTTTATAGTTCTGTGTATTCTTGCCACCTCTTCTTCATATCTTCTGCTTCTGTTAGATCCATACTGTTTTGGTCCTTTATTGTGCCCATCTTTGCATGAAGTATTCCCCTGGTATCTCTAATTTCTTTATGAAGAGATCTCTAGTCTTTCCCATTCTACTGTTTTCCTCTATTTCTTTGCATTGATCATTGAGGAAGGCTTTCTTATCTCTCCTGGATATTCTTTGGAACTCTACATTCAGATGGGTGTATCTTTCCTTTTTAACTTTGCCTTTAGCTTCTCTTCTTTTCTCAGCTATTTGTAAGGCCTCCTCAGAGAGCCATTTTGTCTTTTTGCATTTCTTTTTTCTTGAGGATGGTTTTGATCACTGCCTCCTGTACAATGTCACTAACCTCTGTCCATAGTTCTTCAGGCATCATGTCTATCAGATCTAACCCCTTGAATCTGTCACTTCCATTGTATAATCATAAGGGGTTTGATTTAGTTCATACCTGAATGGTCTAGTGCTTTTCTCTACTTTCTTCAATTTAAGTCTGAATTGTGGATGTGGAAAACAAATTATTCCATTATTGCTCTCATTCCATATAAGTCAGCTTTGGCCATTCTAGCTTATATATTCCTTTTATCTGTAAATATTTGTGATTGTTCTTAATACTGTGTTATTCTATATGGAATATAATTGTAGTAATCACAGGGAAGAAAGGAAATTTTTGTCCTGTAATTCTTGAGAAGAGATAGTTCTTTTATGTGGTTTGGGGCTGGAGGGAGAGGGCTTTTTAAAACATGCTGCTTGGTGAATTAACCTTATGTCAGTAACACCTTTATAAGTTCTAGACGTTTGAAGGGAAGAAAGATCATTAGAGAAAGAAAGTGGTTATGCTTCTCAACTCCGTAGTCTGGGAACCAGTCAAAGGAATAATAATGTTCCAGCCAGAGTAATCAGAGCAGATATGGCTAATAGGTTTCAACTTGAGTTGAAATAAATGATTGATAGGGTCTGCCTGGAACACAGCTGTGTTGGAAAGGATTTTGAGGCCACATCTGGGTTCACAGGACAAAGTGTGATTAATGATGTCTGCCAAGGTTGTGAGAGGATGTGGTGGTGGTGATAGCCATGCCATGTATTTTTAATATCCGAATAAGAATCTTCTGATGAATAGAACTATTCATCCGTAAGGTTGCCAGATTGCAGTTGGAAGATTATGGGCATTTTCTGACAGCATGGAGATAAGATGCTAATGCTGTTTTACTAATTTTGTTCAACTTATAGTCAGGATGATTTCCTAACACCCCAATGCTTGTAAGTTGAAGAATAAAATATGTCATATCTGTATACCTACTGCTTGGTTCAAACTCAAGCCAGGATCACAGTGCATCCTCATGCAGACACAAGTATGATGTTACACAGAAAAATGGGATATTAAGCTATTCAAATGATCATTCTAATAAAAATCATTCTGTGTCCCAGAAAATAGGGGTGGATTATTTTTTTCACTTGCTTTATTTTACATTCAGTAAGTATAGAAAGACAGAGTATAGAAAGAGGAGACTGATATTTACTGACAATACTTCTGAGATAAATATTGCAAATATTTTGGTTTAGAACCCTCTAGACTGTTTTCCATGTATATGTTTAAGTTTAACAGGATCATACCATACATACCATTTTTAGCCTAAAGTTTTCATTTGATGAAGTCTAGACCTCTGTCTAAGTTAATAATAAAGATGATGCTTTTGAACTGTGGTGTTGGAGAAGACTCTTGAGAGTCCCTTGCACTGCAAGGAGATCCAACCAGTCCATCCTAAAGGAGATAAGTCCTGGGTGTTCACTGGAAGGACCGATGTTGAAGCAGAAACTCCAATACTTTGGCCACCTGATGTGAAGAGCTGACTCCTTTGAAAAGACCCTGATGCTGGGAAAGATTGAGGGTGGGAGGAAAAGGGGACAACAGAGGATAAGCTGGTTGGATGACATCACCGACTCAATGTACATGAGTTTGGGTAGGCTCCAGCAGTTGGTGATGGACAGGGAGGCCTGGCTTCTGCAGTTCATAGGGTCGCAAAGAGGACACAACTGAGTGACTGAACTGAACTGAGACCTCTTTAAGTTGATAATAAAGATGACTACATAAAGATGACTACATTATAGTATCTAATGGATCAATAATATTTTATTGTGTGTGTGTGTGTGTATATATATATATATATATATGCTGCTGCTAAGTCGCTTCAGTCGTGTCCGACTCTGTGCGACCCCAGAGATGGCAGCCCACCAGGCTCCCCCATCCCTGGGATTCTCTAGGCAAGAATACTGGAGTGGGTTGCCATTTCCTTCTCCAATGCATGAAAGTGAAAAGTGAAAGTAAAGTTGCTCAATCGTGTCCGACTCTTGGTGACCCCATGGACTGCAGCCTACCAGGCTCCTCCGTCCGTGGGATTTTCCAGGCAAGAGTACTGGAGTGGGGTGCCATTGCCTTCTCATATATATATATATATATATACACACACACACATATATACCATCATTTATTTAATCAAGCTTCATAGATTGTTTCTCATAGTTTGGTATTATGATAACACTTTGATGAATAACCTTGTATGTAAGTATTAGTGAACTGATTATTTCCTTAGAGTAACTTTCTAGAATATTTGCTGGGTCAAATTCATAAATCTTCATTTTCATTTTAAGTATTTTGATAATGTCTTCCAAAAGGTATTAACAATATACACACTCAATTTTAAAAAGAATGATACAGAAAGCACAATAAACTGTTAGGATCACTACTCTGAGTGAAGAGCCTGAACTATTTTCCACCCACACACTCACATACTCTCTTTTCTTAGTTCATAATAGTATGTATATTGACTATGGAGACCATTATAATTCAAAACTGCATCATCGAATTCAGAAATTGGCACCCGGGCCTGTGGAGTGAAGCCAGATATGCTCACAGGGGTTTTCTTTATTCTGCAGACAAAATGCTCCGTGGCTCCAGCTGTCTCGACAGTCTGAGCTCTTGGGAGGCACCAAGCATTCTTCCCTTGTACTTCCTAGGACACGCTGGGCTTGTGATGACGGATTTTGCTGGCCCTTGGTTCCATTATACTGGTTCATCTCTGAGGTTCCCTGCATGTCTGCAGAGCTTGGGAGACTGGGGACTAGAGAGGGCTGGTGAAGTCTGGAGGAGGAAGAGGCTGCACTTCCCCAGAGGAGGGGCAAGGTGGGGTATTGCTCAGAGTGAATGTGATGAGGAGTTTTCAGTTACTGACTTCCTCTTGTACCTAAATGCGCTTTCTCTATTCACCCCCAAGACTCCTCTCTCATCCCATTCTGTTGCTTTCTTTGTCCTTGAAGTACTTTTCTACCTTCAGAATGTTTCCTTTGTCATCTGTGGCTCTTGAACAAGTATTTGGTGCTGTGTATAAACTGTCATTGTTGTTCAATCGCTAAGTCATGTGAAACTCTTTGTGACCCCGTGGACTGCAGCCCACCAGATACTGGAACAAATAAATCACAGTTAATAGTATCCTATATCATAAGTAACAGTATCTATAAAAAGTAGGAAACTAAACATCACAGAATCATTTTGGAGGAAAATAAGCATTTTAGAGAAGTGGTCTTTATTTAATTTTCAAATAATAGCATGAATATTTAGTGATTCCATTTTCAAAGTTTAATTCTTCTCATAAAATGTTGTGGTGTTGCGTTTTAAAAACTGGTAACCAGAGTAACTAGGACAACTACCTCTGCATGTAGGAATGCACAGTGAGTGAGAAAACATGATGGGAAACTGTTAGCTTATCCGATTTGCAGGGCAAGTTTCCAAACACACCCAGTCTGAGTAGGTGTCATGAACAGTCATTATCAGTAATAACAGTTTAGTTTCAGACCTAAAAAATCCTGTTGGCAAACACACACATACACACATGCACACACACATATATTTCCCAGGAGACTAGAAAAAAGTACAATTTTCACATGTCATTTGTTTTCTAAGATAATGTTAATAGAATTTTTTTTTCTTTTTGTTCAAAAGGAGGAGTTACAGAATTTAAGGGTAGGAAAAAAAACTACAAATGATGGAAAAATTAGATATGTACTGAAACTTAGTTGTGGAAAATTTTCACTCAGTTTTCTATGGAGAATTTGTAATTTTTTTCCTCTGGTTACAAAAGTAATACATATATGCCCATTGCAGAAAATGTATATATGAAAGTTTGAAAAGGGGAGTAACAATGACTTAAATTCCTACCACCCAGATATCACTCAAATATAAGCAGTTTTGTTTCTTCTTCAGTATATATATACATATGTATGTATGTATGTATATGGGTGTGTGTGTGTATATATATAAATATATATACACATACATGCATATATAGAGGTATTCTTGCCTGGGAAGGCTCATGGACAGAGGAGCCTGGAGACTTAGCAACTGAACAACAACAATATAATCATTGTTTAGTCGCTAAGTCTCCAGGCTCCTCTGTCCATGAGCTTCCCAGGCAAGAATACTGGAGTGGGCTGCCATTTCCTTCTCCAATGGCTCTTCCTGACCTAGGTAGAGGTCAAAGCCATGTCTCCTGCACTGGCAGGCAGCTTCTTTACCACTGAGCCACCTGGGAAGCCTTCATGTGATTATACACACACACATAATGTCTCTTCTTTATCTTCTGAGTCTGGATCAGATTTTATACATATTTTTGTATTTTGTTTTCTTTACCAGAAGTTTTATCATGACCATTTCCTCAAATTGTTAATATTTACTTAGCAACTATTTGTTTTAGTGCTTACAATGTGTCAGGTATTTTTCCAGGCACTTGGGATATATCTAATTAAAAACCAGACACGGCCCTTGTCCTCTTGGTGTTTGTGGTTGATTAAGAAGACATGTGATTAAAAAGCAACCACAATAAAAAGAGGTAGGTAGTATAACCTGGAATAGAAAATGAGAGAGTAGCACCTATCTGAAGAGATTTTCTAGAAGTGAGCAGATAGTCAAAAGATTAGTAGAGGCTAGCCTAAAAATATGATTGTTTTTATGGCTGTAGACTATTTCATAGTATAAGTATGCCCAATTTAACTAGTCTCATTACTGAGCAGGAAGAGTGTATCTGATTCCTTACCACTATAAACACTATTGTAATGAACAAACTTATACCGAAATCTTTGTCAACATTGCTGATACTTGTATCAGATTCCTAGAAATTATTAATAAACCACTAGGTGAAAGAAAAAAAGACCTCTTGATATTTCTTGATACGTATTGCTGAATTACTTTCCAGTTACATCAACTTTAAACCAACACCCAAGAACATGATGGTACCCATAATGCTACTCTCTTGCTATTAAATATTATCATTTAATAAAAGATACCAAAATGATAACAAAGCAATATATTTAACTGTGGATTAATTGATCTATGTTTAATTACCAGAGAGACTGAATATTCTTTTTTGCATGTATTGGTCTTTGGGGTTCTTCTTTAGTATAATTAAGGGCTTCCCTAGTGCCTCAGATGGTAAAGAATCTGCCTGCAATGCAGGAGACCCAGGTTCAATCCCTGGGTTGGGAAGATCCCCTGGAAAAGGAAATGACAACCCACTCCAGTATCCTTGCCTGGAAAATTTCATAGCAGAGGACCCTAGTGGACTACATCCAAATTACCTCTTTATGCTCCTTACCCAATTTTCTTTTGGAAGTTAATGGATTTTTCATGAGTTGATTTTTAAGAGCTATTTTTATATTAGGGATTATTTGAGGTGTGTGTGTGTGTGTGTGTGTGTGTGTGTGTTTAGAAGGATGGTTTTAGGAATGACTGGGGCATCCCTGGTGGCTCAGAGGGTAAAGAATCTGCCCACAAGGTAGTAGACCTGGGTTCTATCCCTGGGTGGGGAAGATCCCCTGGAGAAGGGAATAGCTAGCCACTCCAATATTCTTGCCTGGAGAATTCCAGGGACATATAGCCTGATGGGCTACAGTCCATGGGATCGCAAGGAGTTGGACACAACTGAATGACTAACACTCTACACTACCTCTTTTCTGGGCTTCCCTGTGGCTCAGACGGTAAAGCATCTGCCTGCAGTGCAGGAGACCCAGGTTTGATCCCTGGGTCAGGAAGAACCCCTGGAGAAGGAAATGGCAACCCACTCCAGTACTCTTGCCTGGAGAATTCCATGGACTGAGGAGCCTGGTGGGCTATAGTCCATGGAGTCACAAAGAGTCAGACACGACTTCACTTTCACTTTCTTTTCCCTCTAGAAGTAACACATTACTTGAATTATTTGTTTCCTGTCACCATATCTTGCTATGAACAAGAATGGAAGGTTACTGGATGAGCACAGATGCTGAGCAATGTTGATAAAAGGGCAAGCATTCAGGGCATAATCTTACTTTAGGTTCTCCTGTTCCAAATGAATTAGCATGGGAAGCACTCTAAAAAAGAATGTCAAAAGTCTTGTGCTGGACAAATATGAAGGCAGATAGGGATTTAAGATGAAGTAACTCTTGATGTACTGACCCTGCTGCTGCTGCCGCTGCTAAGTCGCTTCAGTCGTGTCTGACTCTGTGCGACCCCATAGACAGAAGCCCACCAGGCTCCCCCTTCCCTGGGATTCTCCATGCAAGAACACTGGAGTGGGTTGCCATTTCCTTCTCCAACGCATGAAAGTGAAAAGTGAAAGAGAAGTCGCTCAGTCGTGTCTGACTCCTAGCTACCCCATGGACTGCAGCCCACCAGGCTCCTCCATCCATGGGATTTTCCAGGCAAGAGTACTGGGGTGGGGTGCCATTGCCTTCTCCTGATGTACTGACCCATTTAGGTCTATCTCCTAACTACACAAAGCCAGGAAAAGGAAACGCCCACTGAGAGTAGCTCCCATCTCCAGTGGAGGAGAGGTGTGGGAGTTAAGACCCAGGGCCACATCTGTAGGTCTCTCGTATCAACCCTAGAGATGAAGGTTGGGAAGGTTCCTTACCTGGGAGGAGTTGCTGTGGGGCTCAAGAAAGAAGTGGATGTTTCATTGGTCATCAAAATATCTATCACAAGACACGAAGCTTCAACCTAGGGTTGAGGGCTTTTAGGGACAAAAGAGCTTTTATCAGAAATGCTTCATTGCCCAAGAGAGAGTTTGCTATAAAACCTGGACCAGAGTCTAATTTGATTGGTCTCATGTGTTTTAGAAAAGAACTTGGAAATCTGTAGGAGTGCTGTTTTTATGTGTGACTTAGTTCTAACCCAAGGCTAAGTCTAACCCAGAAAATTACCTTCTGTTTCAATTGTTGTTCCTATACTTAAATATTCAAAATTCCTTATTACCAAGTTATAAATTGATTTTACTTCATTTTCAATAAGCGTGAATAATGCTATCTATATAGAGTTTGGTATTGTGCTATTTAACTTGACATCATTTTCCAATTTCATTAAATATCTTCAAAAGGTCATTTAATGACTGTACATTGCTGTTGTTTAGTCATTGAGTAATGTCTGACTCTTTTTCGACCCCATGGACTGTAGCCTACCAGGCTCTTCTGTCCATGGGATTTCCCAGGCAAGAATACTGGAATGGGTTGCATTTTCTTCTTCAGGGGATCTTGCCAACCCAGGGATCAAACCCATGTTTCCTGTATTGGCAGGCAGATTCTTTACCACTGAGACACCAGGGAAGCTAATGTTTGAAACAGGCATATCACATTAAATTGACCAGTTTATAAATTATCTATTATTTTAAAAATTATAATAAACTCTATAATGAGCACCTGTATACACAACTCTTTTTTTATGCATTTCTTATTACCTTTTTAGGATGAAAGTTAGAATTGGGCCAGCCTGGAAAGTTTCATCCCAAGCATTTATATGTTAAAAATGGATATCATACTTGTACATATGGATTTTCACTCAGATTTTTCACTTAGCAGATTGTGAACATTATTCCATGTCATTAAATATTCATTGAAAACATGATTTTTCTTTAGTGGCTATATGTTAATTTTATGATAATTTAATTTTTTAAAATATATTATCATCTATCATTTTTTAGCCATTCTCTTAAATAATCCAGTTATTTCTACCTTTTTGGTGTTATAAATATTGTTACTGTGAACATCTATATGTACACATTTAATTACAAAACCAGAATAGAAAAATGAACTTCCTCATCCTATTATCCTGTGTCAACAATTATCAACAGATGCCAATCTCATTTTGCTTATAACCTCCAAATCTCCATTCCCCAGAGGATTATTCTGAAGCAAATAGCCCAGAACATTTTTTGTCTCATAAGACATAATAGGAAAATGACCATTGTGAGGCAGGTATCATTTCATGGTTTTTTTGTTGGACATATCTGACATTTTTACCTTAGTAATTTATTTTAAAAAATATTCAAAGATGCATAAGAAGTAGAAAAGAACATTGTTGAAAATGTGGTTCTCAAACACATCATTTTTCATTAGTAAAATTAAGTAAATTAGTTAAAATTAAGTAAAGCTTAGGTTATGCCTGGTTGTCTGAGAACAAGGAGTCATCACTGATACTCTCTGGCCAAAGACTCTCTGAAACAGAGGAAGTAGGTGCCACCCTTCCTGGATAAACAAATGTTACCTCTCATCTCCACAAATGGTAAAGACAGAAAAGGTTGAAAATAACTAGGAGACATATTTACTTTATAAGTCATATACAATTATCTGTAACTTCATTTGTGCCTTTAGCACTGAGGCTAGAAAGCAGAAGGGTGATGGTTCATATGAGGGACAGATTGTTCAGTGTGGTCCTTCTAAAGTCAGTGAACGGGCTTTTTAGAGTGTGGTGCACCACTTACCCACTCACTGTGAGCCATGGGAAGGAGACCACAGTGATAAACACATCACTAAAATACTTCAGTATGTCATAGATCAGGTACTAGCAGCAGGTGTTCCCGTTTTTGTAATCCAGCTGAATTTTCTCTGCACAGCAAACTGTCAGCCACTTCCTCACTCACACACTCCAGCTTCCTCCATGAACCTCCTACTCTAGCTTGTGTCAAGCAAGTATGAACAAATAACTCGCAGGGGACAAAATGAGGTATTAGACACTACTTTTAAATTGCTTCACTCACTGTAAATACTACAACAAAAATATTTTTTTTCCAACCATAGGGCCAATATTTCCTTCATTCTGCTTTTGAAATCATCCATATGTTTCCTCCTTTTCCCTCATTGACTTTATTATTTTTTGAGGAGGTAGTTAAGAATTTTATTAGGACTTATGTCCCCAGATTTTTAAAAAATTAATTTTATTTATTTATTTATTTATTTGGTTGCCTAAGCAGAGATATTACTTTAGCAACAAAGGTCCATCTAGTCAAACCTATGGTTTTTCCAGTAGTCATGTATGGATGTGAGAGTTGGACTATAAAGAAAGCTGAGCACTGAAGAATTGATGCTTTTGAACTGTGGTGTTGGAGACGACTCTTGAGAGTCCCTTGGGCTGCAAGGAGATCCAACCAGTCCATCCTAAAGGAGATCAGCTCTGGATGTTCATTGGAAGGACTGATGATGAAGCTGAAACTCCAATAGTTTGGCCACCAGATATGAAGAACCAGCTCATTCGAAAAGACCCTGATGCTGGGAAAGGTAGAAGGCAGGAGGAGAAGGGGATGACAGAGGATGAGACGGTTGGATGGCATCACTGACACGATGGACATGGGTTTAAGTAGGCTCCGGGAGTTGGTGATGGACAGGGAAGCCTGATGGGCTGCAGTCCGTGGGGTTGCAAAGAGTCGGACACTACTGAGTGACTAAACTGAACTGGGTCTTCACTGCTTCGTACAGGCTTTCTCTAGTTGCAGCAAGGAGGGGCTACTCTGGGTGCAGTGTGTGGGCTTCTCATTGTGATGGCTTTTCTTGTTGTGGAGCATGGGCTTTAGGTGCTGAGGCTTCAATAGCTGTGGCACGTGGGCTCAGTAGTGTGACCAGATTTTTTAAAACAAATTTTATTGAAATATAGTTGATTTGCAATATTGTGTTTCAGGTGTGCAGCAAAGTGAATCTGTCATGCAAATAAATATATCCACTCACTTTTAGGTTCTTTTCCCCTATAGGTCATTACAGAGTGTGGAGTCGAGTTCCCTGTGCTATACAGTAGGTTCTGATTAGTTATCTGTGTTATATATAGTAGCATGTATATGTCAGTCCCAATATCCTGATTTATCCCTTCCCTCCAACCCCCTTAATGACATTAATACTTCAACCTCTCCTTAAAGCAATCTGAGTCAGTCTTTTTTTCTTTTCTTTTTTCTTTAATAACATTTTGTTTTCTTATTCTTTTCTCCCACCATTGTTTTGTTTTCAATAACTTTATTGCCCCAACTTTGCTATATTTGCAGGTCACTACCTAAGATTTGATTGACTCTTACTTCCTTACTCACCTCTCTATCTTCTCTTCCTTGTGTTAAACAAAAATAAAAACACTGTCAAGGGCATGTATTCACCCCTAAAATTATTGCCTTCCTTTTCTGCTAGTGGAAAGTTAGCCTAACTATGGTAACATTATTTTTTATCTCTTTTTTAAAAAATCCAAGACTCTAACTAGAAAAAGTAACTTTTGATAAGCTTTGCTTTGTAAACCTAGCCTATTTTGAAAGCAGTTTTACATATGAAGTCATGATTCAGGATTGATTACTAGATGAAACAGTTAGGTTTCCTCAGGTACTACATGTCTCTATGCACATTACTCTCTCTCAGTTTCTGTTAATATTCCAGAAAAAAAGAGAAAAAGGACACGGATATGCACTTAAAAGAAGAGAATTAGAATTTATGGGAAATTGCTTGAGTAGTACCCTGGAAAAGCAGTTACAAAAACATTACTTAATCAGAAATAGTCAAAGGGATATCAGTTAGAGAAAACGGTCCAGAAAATGGAGGTTTGATTTGGGGAAAGATAAAGGGTGTGTTATTTCTCTTTAAATTCAGGATAAACCCAGGATTAAATTAAGCAATGATTAACAGCAATGATTATGAGAAAGGAGATGTAGTTTTATATTTATTTAGTCTTATATTTATTTAAATTACCTCCTAATTATATGTCCCATTTAAGCAGAGCAATTATGTAGGAATATTAATAAGTATTTGTGTTTGTCTGTTTTAATAAGAGTTTTACTTTCATGCAAAGAAGGATAATTACAGGGGAAAACACACTAATCTTTATTTCTTATTTAATAATGCCTATGGGACATTTTTGGGGACAGCAAAGCCATAACCACCAGCAACACTATGATAGTTGATACTATTTATAGATTAAAAGTTTATAGTTTAAGTCCTAGTAATGGAATAGGATCCTTTAAAGATTGACCATGAAACACCAAAATTATAAAAAGACAGCAAATGTTAGGCCAATTCAATTGCCTTTCTCATAACAAATAACCATCAACAAATATTTTAAATTACAAAATTTAATCACTTACTATTTGCATAACCAATAGAATTGGATAATACTTGAAAAAAATATTATATGATGTATTTCTTTTTGTTCCTGGAAAAATCTTAGTTGTCCTCTTTTCTCTCTATTGTATCAACGACATTTATCAGTCAAGAAATGGTGAATAATACAGTCCAGAATAAAGCAATGTTGACTTTCAAAGAGGGTATTAGAATCCAGAGCAGAGAAAGTCATCTGATAGCCAAAACAGTTTTTGATTTTCAAGAGCTCTTCAGGTTCTTAAGAGAGAATAGGTTTTGAGAGAGATTTTCAAAACTTGGCTTCAGGTATGAAATTCTATGCCCTAAATTGGTATTGTGACATAATAAGAAATATATGACAGAAGTGGGGTTTTTTTATATGTGTAAATTTTAGAGAATGTCTGCCGTGAACTCTCAGGAAGCTCCATGTCCATGGGTTCTTGGGAGGTAGAGGAGGAATGACTGAGGGAGATGGCCGGGGCTCCCAGGGTGTGGTCCCTGCAGTGGAGGATAAGGTAACTGGTCAGCAGACTTGAGAGAGAACAGAGATGATTCCGGTTGCCTAGATCAACAGAAGCAGGCCATGATGGGGCCTCAGACATAAGCAGTGGATACAATGAAGAAATAGTTGTGGTTTTTTTTATAATGTTTTTTATTTTTATTTTTGGCTATGCTGGGTCTTTGTTTCTGAGTGGGCTTTTCATATAGTTGCAGCAAGCAGGGGCTACTCTCTAGACGCGGTGCAAGGCTTCTCACTGAGGTGGCTTCCCTTGCTGTGGAGCATGGGCTCAAGGGTTTGCAGTCTTCAGTAGCTGCAGAGCCATGGCTCAATAGTTGCGGCTCCAGGGCTCCGGAACACAGGCTCAGAAGTTGCAGCACCCAGGCTTACTTGCTCCATGGCACGTGGGAACTTCTCCGACCAGGGACGGAACCCATATCTCCTGCACTGGCAGGCAGATTCTCTACCACTGAGCCTCAGGAAAGCCCCAAATGAAGACATAGGTTGATATTCAAAATCTGAGCGAAGGAGTGCCACCCAAGCAGAGGCCAGCACATGCAGTGGACGCTAATGGGAAACAGGCTCTCTGCCAGGACCAAACATCAGTACCCCTGAGAACCCAGATAATCTTGGATTTGAACATGTACTAAGAAAAAGGAATGTGTTTCAAAATAGAAACAAATACATTGCATGAATGATGGCAAGATTAAATCTGCCATCAGCAGGAATGGGAACCAGATAGTTCCTTTCAGTTAACAAAAAATTGTTTTCATTTTTTACATCTGAGTCTCGTAACTATGTGAAATTTGCAACAGAAACTCTTCCTGTCCACAGAGACCATGAAGCTTTAGAGAGACCATTAATATTTCATGTAATGTCAGTCATGTAAAGCGTTTCATGTAATTATTCTAGACCACAATGAAATGAATGTAAGAGACATTCTGATTGTAATAATCAGAGACATTCTGATTGTCTACATCAACATTATGCTTCTCGGGCCTGATTTATCTGGCCCTCACAGCATTTCACATAGTTGACCAGCCCCCACGCCCAACACCGATCCTTGAAATAAATACTCGTTGACCTTGATCTGAGGAACTCACAGACTTCAGTTCCCTTGCCTTTTCTCTGATCCTTCTTTTCCTTTGAAGGACACTCTTTGTTTGCATTAAAGTTCTTGCCTGGGTGGGGCTTCCCACCCCAGTTTCTGGAGAATCTCATCCACGCTTATGCTTTTGCTATCATCAAGTGTTCAGTTCAGTTCAGTTCAGTCGCTCAGTCGTGTCCGACTCTTTGCGATCCCATGAATCGCAGCACGCCAGGCCTCCCTGTCCATCACCAACTCCCGGAGTTCACTCAGACTCACGTCCATCGAGTCCGTGATGCCATCCAGCCATCTCATCCTCTGTCGTCCTCTTCTCCTCCTGCCCCCAATCCCTCCCAGCATCAGAGTCTTTTCCAATGAGTCAACTCTTCACATGAGGTGACCAAAGTACTGGAGTTTCAGCTTCAGCATCATTCCTTCCAAAGAAATCCCAGGGCTGATCTCCTTTAGAATGGACTGGTTGGATCTTCTTGCAGCCCAAGGGACTCTCAAGAGTCTTCTCCAACACCACAGTTTAAAAGCATCAATTCTTCGGTGCTCAGCTTTCTTCACAGTCCACTCTCACATCCATACATGACCACTGGAAAAACCATATCCTTGACTAGACGGACCTTTGTTGGCAAAGTAATGTCTCTGCTTTTCAATATGCTGTCTAGGTTGGTCATAACTTTTCTTCCGAGGAGTAAGTGTCTTTTCATTTCATGGCTGCAGTCACCATCTGCAGTGACTTGGGAGCCCAAAAAAAATAAAGTCTGACACTGTTTCCCCATCTATTTCCCATGAAGTGATGGGACCAGATGCCATGATCTTCGTTTTCTGAATGTTGAGCTTTAAGCCAACTTTTTCACTCTCCTCTTTCACTTTCATCAAGAGGCTTTTTAGTTCCTCTTCACTTTCTGCCATAAGGGTGGTGTCATCTGCATATCTGAGGTGACTCCCAAATCTAACTCTCTAGCCCACTTCTCTCTGCAGAACCTCAGATTCACATACTCAGTTATTTCCAGGATAATTCTGCATCTATGTCTCATAGCCTATAAAAATTAGCATCTTCAAACTCATCTCTTTGTGGCACATTGCCCTGCACAAAATAGACGCTCAAATATTTATCATAGGCATAATGTATTACTGCCTGTTTTCTCATCTTTCTCCATCAGCCTCTAAATACCTGTGAGCAGGAATTCGTTTCTTCCTCAAAGTCTGTTGCTTCCCCAGTATTCAGCATATGGGTCTATATGACTTAGTAGATGGGTTAATTAATATTGCCAGAATGAATGAAAATAGAATAATTGCTATGGAATTTAAAAGAGAGATGACTCTAGAATTGGGAGGTAAGGAAGAGGATTCATAGCAATGTTCTAATTACTATTGTTGCATAGCAAATTACCCTCCAAACTTGGTGGCTTAAACAACCATTTGTTTTGATTTGCTTGGGGGTCAGGAATTTGGCTAAGGCTTGGTGGAGCAATTCGTTGCTGGGATGTTGGCGGGGAGTCACCTGAAGGCTCTGTGAGCTGGACATCAAAGAGGTCTCCTTCCTTGATGGGCATTTATGCTAGAGCTCAGTTGGGCTGTTATCAGAGTATTTAGATGAAGTCCTTCCATCATGGTTCCTGATTGTCCCTAGAGCAGGCATTCCAAGACAAGCAGGCAACAGGCACATGGGCATTTCTGATGGAGCCTTGAAAATTATGCAGCCTCCCCTCTGCTGCTTTCTAGAAAAGAGAATCCCTAAAGATCAACCCACACTTAAAGAAGGGGACCTAAACTCCACTTCTCAGTGGGAGAAGTGTCAAAGAATTGGAGGACATGTTTTAAAACTGCTACCAATGGGACTGGATTTTAGTTGGGTTTTGGCAGAAAAATAGAATTTAAGTAGTTGCTGGATTTGATTGGGTGGCTGCTGCTGCTGCTGAGTTGCTTCGGTCGTGTTCTACTCTGTGCGACCCCATAGATGGCAGCCCACCAGGCTCCTCTGTCCCTGGGATTCTCCAGGCAAGAACACTGGAGTGCATTGCCATTTCCTTCCCCAATGCGTGAGAGTGACTGGGTGGCAAAAAGGGCTAAATAGGCTTCTAGATGCACTGAAACTCATGGGGGAGAAGATTGGAGCAGAGTCTGCATCACAAATGATGAATTATCCAATTTGGCATGACTGTAAGGTCTGTGGAGTGAAACTTGAAAGGTGAACCTGGAAAGACATGGGGTCTTGCATGCTAGGCTAAAAATGTTGGCCTTCATCTTGCTGATTTGTAAGAGAGTGGCATGATCAAAGCAGTATTTCTGGCAGATTTACCTGGTGTGGGAATATAAGATAAATTGGAAGAGCTGGACTACTCTAAGCTAGAAAATCATCCAGAGGGCTCGTGCTGTAATCTTACCGGTGACAGAAACCTGTGGAAGGGAAGCTGAATTTAACATGGAAAAGAGGCACTGAATGAGAAAGTTACATGAAGGAAAAATCAACAAGACTTGATAACCAGTTGGTTGTGGGGGGAATCCTGAGAGCTGGGGCATGATCCGTTTCCTACTGAGGCAAAACAATGTGGCTCAGCCTTCCTATGCCAGTGGTGATCTGAAGAATTCCTTACTTCCTGCTCCCGCACTAGGCATCTAGATGAATAAGTACAATGAAGCTTCATCCAAGTGATATATAATAGTGTGGTTTGAAGTCATGAGCTACAATAGTTGGAAGAAAGGGCTTCCCAGGTGGCACTAGTGGTAAAGAGCCCACCTACCAATACAGGAGGCATAAGAGACAAGGGTTCGATCCCTGGGTCAGGAGGATTCATTGGAGAATGGCATGGCAACCCACTCCAGTATTCTTGTCTGGAGAATCTCATGGACACGAGCCTGGCAGGCTACAGTCCATAGGATCTCAGAGTCAGACACAACTGAAGCAGCTTACCATAGCCTAGCATAGCATAGTTGAAAGAAAACATCAAAAGTACTCTGTTTTCAAAATTTATCCTTTGTCTCTTTTCCCTGCCACCTGCTTCATGAATGTCATATGCTGAATCCTTACATTAGATACCACAAATAATTGTTAATTTATTTATATTTTTTCTTTTATGTAAACTACTCCAGGGAAAAAAAAGCCAGCACAACAATAACAGCCAGAACAGCCAGAACCACCAACTGAACTTCCTACTACCTGCCTTTTTACCCTGTTTGAGGTGAGCTCTTGACTTGCCATGTGATCATCCGTATTTCCATGAGTATGAACAGGCTGAGCTCTGGAAATCACTCATTGTTTTTATTTATGGCCTATTCCACCGCCTTGAAATTAAGTTTACATCTGGTGTGAGTAGATATTCATTACCTTTCTAAAATGCCATTTAAAAAACTGATTGCTTGGGGACTAGACGGCAAAGAAGGGGCCATTTCACACCCAGATGGTTGACCCTGTTCATCAAATACCACATTTAGACAGTCTTCTTATATTTATGGGGTTTACTGCTACTTCTACAAGTGGGCCAAGCTAACTCTCCTGGGCTCCTTTGCATCTTTCTGCTTTAAAACAATTGTTATGTTGTTTCTGGAATAAAGCTTTTGGGTTCTGTAAAAATAATACACGTGCTGACAGCAAGACATAAATAATGAACCATCTAAAGCAACATTCTAGCTAGCTAACACAATTTGAGTGGCTTATTTATATTGGCATTTTTTAAAAAAACACAACAAATGGAAAGAGGAGAAGAGGCAACCCCCTAGAAATGAAAAACTAAGAAGTGAACAAGTTGTACTTCACCAAGAACTTCCTGCGGTGTATGCCTGTAAGGCTCAGAAATCATTCAGTCCTAGCAGTTGTAAGCCAAGCCTTCTCCAAGGTGCTTTTCTTCCCCCCAAAGAAGTCATAACAGGTATATACAGAGATCTATAATGCCTTCCTGTTGGGGAAATGAAAGTACTTTCAAAACAATCTCATAACATTGTGATGGAGGAAATGATGGCAGGTTTTATATTACCCATTCATACAGGTGATGGAGGCCGTGATAAATGGAGTTGGTGACAAAATCACAAATAGATGCTAGGCCTTCTGATGTATAGCTAGGACTTCAGTAGTTAAACGAAAAATATGTTTCTGTTTTGTTCAGCCCTTTCTCATCTTGCACAAAGAACTTTTCTCTTCAGTTTTAACCCTTGCTCATTCCTACATAGATATGTATTTCTCCCCACCTCCCCCAAGAGATAAGGCTCCTGATTAAAATTTTGATCTCATATTACAAAATGATATCCTAGTCAATAAATGATAAGATCAAAAAAATTAGTTGGAGTGTACCCCCATCCCCAACAACAGGTTCATGATCACAAATAGATGAACTATACCTTTGGGTAGTACAGTGGTTCATTACTGTTTGAAGGTCATGTGCCCCTTTGGAAATCTGATAAAAGCTCAAGATGCCTCCCCCCCAGAAAGATGCACACTCACAGATACAAGGGCTCCCCAACCCACTACCTCCTTCACTGGGTTCATGAATGGCCTACATAGGAGTCCAACACACAGATCTTCCTGGAACTACAGTGGGGTTGTGTCCTGATAAACCCATCCTAAGTGGAAAGTGCATTTCATACACTTAACCTACTGAACATCAGAGCTTAGCCTAGCCTACCTCAGACATGCTCAGAACACTTATGTTAGTAGTTGGGCAAAATCATCTAACACGAAACCTGTCTTATAATAAAGTGTTAAATGTCTCAAGTAGTTTATTGAATATTGTACTGAAAGTGAAAAACAGCAATGTTGTATGAGATCAGAATGGTTGTGAATGCATCAGTTGTTTCCATCGGCGATGGTGTGGCTGATTGGGAGGCAGGCACCCAGGCTCATCAGAGAGTATAGTGTGGGAAAAGATCAAAATTTGAAGTATGGTTTCTACTGAACAAGTATTGCTTTTGCACCATAATGAAATTGAAAAACTGTAAGTCGAACCGTTGTAAGCAGAGGACCATCTATATTACAAAGAACATAACTCTAGAGAGAGAGACCTTAGATTAAATCTTAGCCCTACGTTACTGAGGGACTTTGAGAAAAACTATTTACTTTCTCAACACCAAATTTTTATCTATAAAATGAGGACTGTACCATGGGACTGGGTTATGGAGGAGATTAAATATCTAATGCATATAAAGCATTTGGCATAGAGTCACATAGGGCTTCCCTTGTGGCTCAGATGGTAAAATGCCTGCAGTGCGGGAGACCTGGGTTTGATCCCTGGGTTGGGAAGATCCCCTGGAGAAGGCAATGGCAACCCACTCCAGGATTCTTGCCTGGAGAATTCCATGGACAGAGAGGAGCCTGGCATGCTGCAGTTCACGGGGTCACAAAGAGTTGGACACGGCTGAGTGACTTCACTTTCTGTCATGTAGAATGTGTCCAGTATATGACAATTCTTTCCCCTGTTGAGATTTCGCAGGGAAATGACTGGAGTTGCGGGCAAACATCTTGAAGCTGATATTCAGGCCCACTTCAAGCTGATGGCTGAAAACATTACGCCAGGGGGCAGATCAGTACAATTAATCAAGAACTGGAGCCTTTAAAATTCTAAATCATTCTAGTTTACCCTGTTAGCCAAATCTTTTGACACTCCTACATTATGATGGTTCCCTATGGTGTGAATTCCAACCTTCCCAGGATAGAATGCAAAGCCCCCACATTTCTCAGTTTCCTTTGCCTCCAGGGAGCATCATGTGACTGAGGTTCTGCTAATGAGATGCACATACAGAGATACGGATACAGAAGTGATTTATGTGAGGAAGCAGATGGGGTGCGGGGCATCTGTTTTGCAGGCACAGATGGTGGGAGAGGCAGTGTGGTTCTAGAATCATCAGGACCAGCAATTCCTTCCTCAGCCAGTTATGCACTGTGTTCTGGGGACTGTTTCTGGAAACTCACTCCACAGACCATTTCTTTATTTCTGCCAAAAACTCCGTGAGGATTCTAATATTTTTTCATAAGTCACTTTCTACTTTAACCACTATAGAGTAGATTCTGTGGTTGGCAACCAAGAACTCTGAGTTGCACAATGCTGAGACATCCCATTATTTCATTTCATCTTCCTCCCCGCCACTACCATTTCCTTGCTTTAATTATGCAACACTGATATAGTTACTAAGCCATGTCAGACTCTTGTGACTACATGAACTGTAGCCCACCAGGCTCCTCTGTCCATGGGATTCTCCAGGCAAGAATAGTGGAGTGGGTTGCCATTTCCTTCTCCAGGGGATCTTTCCCATCCAGGGATAGAACCTGGGCAGTCTGCATTGCAGGCAGATTCTTTAGCAACTGAGCTACCAGGGAAGCCCCTGTGAAACACTGGCTAAGTGTAATAACGAGTCTTAATATTCTAAGAATGGAGTTTCTGTACAAATGAGACTTTCTATAAGTGAGTGCACAGACTGTTCCCACCCTGTAGGGTCCAGAGTGGTGTCCTTGGGCTGCTGGCAGGAAGCTGTCTTGCCAATAGGTTAAATGCTCCTCACGTGTTCCTTCTACCTTATTCACATCACACGCAGGCAGTTCTTATTAGTTTGGCTGCTTCAGGAAGGCAAATAGCTGGGACGGAACTTTGGTGAGCAAGGCAGTTAACAGTGGTAGTTTGAGCTGAAGCTTTTTATGTAATTATTGTTTTCATTAAAGTGAGGAACTGTTTGGGAATGAGGCTACAATTAATCCATTAACAGATTTTTTTTGTCCTACACAACTTTTTTTGTTCTTCTAATTAACCTATATAAATCTTGGACTGAGCAAAATTTAGATGAATGTAGTTTTAATAAATTGATTTAAAGTCATGTGGTGGCAATCACTTTATCCATTCATTCAATAGTTATTTATTATGAGCTATTTTATGTCAGATATTGTGCTAGGTGCTAAATAAATAATATTTGGTTTGCTTTTGCCCCCAAGACTTCTCATGAGCTAGTAGAAAGACAGACAGTTCTGCCACAGAATGTGCTAAGATCGATTTCTGCCATAACTTGTAATGTCTTTTTATCTGTAAGTGCATTCTTTTTTCACAAACATTTGAATCTCCAGTAAGACAGATCCTTTCTTCTACCTGAAACATTAACAATTTCCTTAAATTTGACCCTTATTGAGGTCAGGAGTACATCTCTAAATTTAGGACCACGAAGAGCTTTTGGATGGCATTCGGATGTCTGCTTCCCATCTGGATTGGGTGACGAGTGGATTTAGGTCAATAGACCGGTATTTCTTAGTTTCCTGGTGTGAAGCAATAGCTGATTTTAGACAATTCAACCAGAAGGAAGTGCTATTGGTAACTCAGAGAACTGAAGGAAAAGCCGGAGAGTAAGCCTGGAAAAGTACTGGAATCACAGCAGCTCTAGACATTGTTAACAGGAGTTAATTGATAGCTTTGTCTAGATATCACTGTCCTTGTGTTACTCTTCTCAAGATTCAGAATCCAAGGATGGCCTACTCCTGAAAGGACAAGAGCATCAAAGGGAAATAGGCAATACCTTAAAAATGAATTGGGGTGCTCTTATCAAAAGGAGAGAGAATAGGTACAGTTAGCCAGGTACCATGTGTGTCTATCATTATGTTTATGCTCCAAGTGTGTCTCTGGGTATAGCATCAGTGCTATTACTGACAGTGTTGCCCCCAGCCACAACCATCCCAAGCTAGTCTACTTGATGAGGGCAAGATAGGAAAAACTTATTTTTCTTGTGTAAGGAGAAAGGAGGGAGGGAGGACATGAGCCATTGAGGGTGGAGTTCTCAACTTTGGCTATTACTGTATTCACCTAGGGATTTTGCTTTTTAACTTTTTACTTTGAACTAATTTAAGATTTACAGAAAAGTTGCAAAATAGTACAGAGAGTTCCTTAATATCCCTTACTCTGATTCCTCTGATATTGCTTAGGCATAGTATAATTGTCAAGGCATTAATATTGATAAAATATTATTAACCAAACTGCAGACTCAAATTTCACCATTTTCCCCACTAATATCCTTTCTGTGGTTCCAGAATTCTATGCAAGAGCCCACATTTTATTTAGTTATTACTTTGTAGTTTCTCTTAATGGTTCCTAACACTTTCCTTATCTTTCATCACCTTGATATGTTTGAAGAGTCCTAATCACTAACTCTGAACAATGTCTCTCCATTTGGATTTGTCATGTTTTCTTATGACTGGAGCTAGTCATATATTTTTTTGGTCAAGAATGCCAGAAAATTAATGATGTACCTCATAGCAAGGGGTTTAGGATGCTGATATTTCCTGTTGCCAGTGACATTTATATGGTTAGGTTGGTGTTTGTTGGGTTTCTGTACTGTAAAGCAGCTTTACCTTTGTGATGGTAGATTTCATATTTGTTAAGTGTTATGGGGGAAGTACTTTAAGTCTACACAAAACCTTTTTCTCAAACTTTTGCCTTGCTAATTTGAGCACATATTTTTGGATCTTGTCTGTTGCATTTGGGATGGGTTCGATCCTTGGGTCAGGAAAATTCCCTGGAGAAGGGAATGGCAACCCACTCTAATATTCTTGCCTGGAAAATCCCATGGGCAGAGGAGCCTGGCTGAGTACAGTCCATGAACTTGTAAAACAGACATGACTAAGTAGCGAGACAGCAGCAGCACAAGCTGCTACATTTATTCTTATGCACAATAAATAGTGGTGCTTGCTTAAGGTTGATTCTTATTTCACACTCTTTCTTTCTACATCTGTTAATTGGAATTCTATTGTAAGGAAGAATTTTCTCTGCTTGCCGATTTACGTTCTTATTTCATTATTTATATGAGTTTGGATTCACAAATACTGATTTTATTCTATGGTTTAAAACCCACTTCATCATAATTTATTTTGTTGCTTAGATTATGCTGGCTTTGGCTATTGAGAACTCCTTTAGGCTAGTACCTGTCTTCTGCTGACAAGGTCCTATTTTTTTTTTTGAGCAATTTCTTAGTGTACAGCACCATGAATTGTTGTTGTAGGCTTATCTTGTATTTCGCCACTTTGGCCCTAAGATAAACCACTTCCCACTTGGGGAACCTGTTAAATCCTGGTATCCAGACAACAACCCAGACCAGTTAAATCAGAAGATCTTGAGGGATGGGACCAAAGGGTCAGTCATTTCTAAAGTTCCACAGATGGTTCTAACATACAACCACAAGTGAGAACCAAACTAAAGTGATGCTTTTCTAACTGCCATGTGGATATGAAGTCCCTGGGAATCTTGTTAAGATTCTGATAGAGTCTGCATTTCTAACAAGTTCTTGGATTGGCTGAATGGCAAACCACACTTTGAGGAGAGAGGGACTAGAAGGCTTTTTTCTTCAAGTACAAAAAATCTTAAACATTACCTCTAGGGCTGCAAGCTGGCTTATGATTAAGGAGAGTTGCTACTTGCTAGGTTACTATTCCAACCCACTCCAGAACTCTTGCCTGGAAAATTCCATGGATGGAGGAGCCTGGTGGGCTGCAGTCCATGGGGTCACTAAGAGTCGGACACGACTGAGTGACTTCACTTTCACTTTCATACACTGGAGAAGGAAATGGCAACCCACTCCAGTGTTCTTGCCTGGAGAATCCCAGGGACGGGGGAGCCTGGTGGGCTGCCCTCTATGGGGTCGCACAGAGTTGGACACGACTGAAGTGACTTAGCAGCAGCAGCAGCAGGTTACTATTCAGCACTGTTTTATCTGCTAATTAGTTGGGGTGGGTGGTAGAAGGAACTACTTGCCATGCAGTGTAGACAGGGTCAAGGAGGTTGCTGTATGAATTGAAAATGGAAGTTTTTGATTCTGAAAGTAAACCACTACAATGAATTAAAATGAATAAATGTGTTCACTTTTCTTCTATTTCTAAACAGGCGAAGAGTCCTGAATAAATCTTTTTAAAAAATGAAGAATGAAATAAAAGAACACTTCATGCTGAAAGCATAACAACAACAACAACAAAAACACCCAGATGTGAATATCCATCTTATCTATCTTGGAAAGGCAGATGCAAAAGAGTGGAGTCTCTATGGGAAATAGGTCACCATTTTGGATTTTATTTAAACAGAATTCTCCAGGGTTCTCTTTGTGTATTAGCTCAGTTTTCCCAGCTGTTTGCAGAATATGCATATTCCTGTCCAGCTGCTAAGCTGCCTTCATCTCCCCAAGATAGTTGTCCTCCAAGAACAAAGAGGTCCAGAGAGACACAGACTGCAATCCGTCAAGCTCGTTCTAGTCACTTTCTACAGAGCCGTGCACATGTGTGCCACAAAACAGCTCTCTGATCTTCAAATTAGGATCATCTTCAGTAATCCTCAAGCTTCAGTACTCTTGATACATGCGTGGGGCATTCCTTAAAGATGCAGATCCGCAAACCTTTGGCTGGAGCCATGAAAAAGCGCCTTGTTCCTCTGTCTGTATCCTGGCCGTACGAAGCAAGTGCCCCACATGCAGCACGTGGAGAAGCACCGACCTAAGAGAACAGACTGCAGCGTCCTCTTGTTCGGTCCATTGGTGGCTCAGATGGTAAAGAATCCGCCCACAATGCCGGAGACCAAGGTTCGATCCCTAGTTTGGGAAGATCCCCTGGCAAAGGGAATGGCAGCCACTCCAGTATGCTCGCCTGGAGAATTCCATGGACAGAGGCTACAGTCCCTGGGGTCTCAGTCATGGGGACATGACTGAGAATAACACACACACAGGCTTATTTTAATTGGCTAATAAAACAGCTTCCCACCCTTCTCGATCTCTAGGTCAGAGACTCCAACAGAGGCAAATCATGATATTATTGGTCCTCCCCTGTCCTTTTCAACTATCGCTTAAGAAATGCATGATACAGGATGCTCGGGGCTGGTGCACTGGGATGACCTAGAGGGATGGTACGGGGAGGGAAGAGGGAGGGGGGTTCAGGATGGGGAACACGTGTATACCTGTGGCCGATTCATGTTGATGTATGGCAAAACCAATACAATATTGTAAAGTAATTAACCTCCAATTAAAATGAATAAATTTATATTTTTTAAAAAAGAAATTCTCTACTCCTCTTCTGACACCTGTATACTACAACCTTTCGTTTCCTAGCTTCTCAAACACAAACAGGAAGTTGAGATGCTATGAGAGCTTTTTATTCCAGCTGGATGGTCAGAAACCATCATGATCCATATCATGATACACCCTCTGGTATAAATCAAAAACCCCAGTCGAGGCTACCTCAGTGGCCACATGTTTATAGATGTTTACTGTGTCACAAAATTGTACTTTATTGGTCACAGAGCAGCAGGCAAATTTATTATTAATAATTAAAACTTCAAAAACCTACCTACCAAAGGTGAAATCTTAAAAACCTACCAAAGGTAAAGATGATATTTCATGTTTATAATCCAAAGACCATATGGTATTTAAGATTTGGGGAGTATTGAATATGAATATGTAACTTTGCAAAAATATCTGTTCTGAATTCATGATGTTCTCATTTTATGTATGTAAGGAAAAAGGACAACTGACTTCAAGTTTATCAAGTACTAAACTTGGAGGGAAAGTCATGACGCATGAATAGACTGTGTGATGACTTGTCCTCAAAAATCCTCCATCTCTTAGAGACAAGGCTTGACACTGACAGTCACATGTGGTCCCACCCACACTGCAGAGATTGGCAGAGACAGCAGAGACTCTCAGAGGCACCATCTCCCATAACCTGGGAGAACAACACAGAAAACTGACGCCAGTGTCCAGTCACAAAACAAAACGAACACTCAGTGCCTGGGGTGCTTGTTCCAGAACCAGACACTTGGGAACATGTCCAGTAGAATGGGCAAATCCTGATTACCTTGGAGTAGCCTGACCCTGTCCTTCCCACTCTATAGGGTAATCTGGCTCTGCCTTTCAAGCTACACTATCGGCTTCGCAGGAGTAATGACTAAGTTGTTTTTATTTTTCTTGCGCTTGCCAACAGTGACACAGCAGGGGAAAAGCCACGCTTTTATAACTATCTCTGGTCCCAAAGTCTCCAACATTAGGGACATTTTGTGAGATGTTCTCTGGGAGATGTGCTTTCCTGGTCACCGAGGAAGGTGTTTATAATTTAATTAATAAGACAGGTGAGCTGTAGGATTTAAATCAGAGCTGGTCACGTGGTTTTGTTGTACCCTAACATTTGTCTATAGGTCCAAATGGGTTGACTTTGGGGAACTATCCTGACCTTCTGATCATCTTCTATTTATAGAGTCATCCTTTGAGTTTGCATAGTTCTGGTGTGGAAACTCTCAACCTGAACCTGAGCTGTATTTCCCTCGTAGGTCAGCTGTGGAGATGATTAAGTACGCTGCCTGGAACTGCATGTGTCAAAGTGGAATCCATTTTGCTGATCACAACTAGCATTTTTATTTTCAATAAAATATAATAAAAAATTCCAGTGCCCATAGGAAGGGTAAGTATTGTTTCATGAAATTTTATTTATATTTGTATGCCTGTACATGTATCATGAGTTGCAGTGTAAAATATATTTCTTATTTGAGCTTAAAAAGTTTAGGAAATATTGATCTAATACTTGACTTTGATCTAGTAAGGGTTAAGAGCATGAATGCTAGGGTCCAATTGCTCTAGCATGAACCCTGGCTCCATTACTTTCTAGCTGTGTGGCTTTAGGAAAATAACCTGGCTTCTCTGTGCCATAGTTTTCACACATATCACATATGAAATATGAGAATAATAGTGGCTACCTTATTGGGTTGATATGGGGATTAAGAAAATTAATACTTGTCAAGTGCTTGAAACCTTGCCTGGCACATGCTAAGTGCCTTATATAGGAGTTTGTGGAGGAAAAATCTGTTTTGCAAATATCCTTTTATAACCTTTTATGTTTTAAATCAAGACAATAGAGTCCCTGCCCTATGGATATCTGTAGTTTAACATACATGTATACTTGAACAAGTCCCCTTCTGAGTGCAATATATTGGAATATTTAAGAACAGAACTTGGACCAGATTGCTGTTGTCAAATCACTGTTCTGCTGCTGACTTGCTGTGTAACCTTTGGCAAGTTATTTGACCTTGCAGATCCTCAGTTTCTTAATCTATAAAGTGGAGTTAACCGACTGTCTCATAAGGTTGTTGCCAGGATTACACGAGACTACCCGTGGATGCTTGGGAAGAAGCAATAATAGCTATTAGCACTCTTCCCATTGGCAATTCAGGTCATGCCTTTATTCTGATGTACTGAAAAGTAGCCCTCCTCCTCTTTCATGTGAATGGCTTGCTTAAGTCATCATTTTACTTCAGCTGTGGTGAATCAACCACATAGGGGCTCAGATAAAGACCAATACTCCTGACTAGAAAAGCAATTGTGAGGCCCAGGATCGGATTCAGACTGCCCCACTGTGCTCTCTCTTTAGCCTCGCTCTCACAGCTAGTCACGGCCCTAGAACTGTTCTTTTGCCTCAGCGGGTCTTCAGAGCCCCTAGGATAATTCCGAAGTGTCACAGTGGAAGCCTGACAGACCGAGGTGTTTTTCAGTATGGCTGTCTGTGGCGGTGGGGTCACATCATATTTCCTTCCCCTTCATCTTGGGGGAGGAAACTGATCCAGACAAAGCTTGCTGTCCAACGTGATGAAGCACTTTGTATGATGTATCACTTTTAAATACGGTGATAGCATAAAAGGGCTCATTAGCTGAAGGGGCTTTCAGCTTGAGTCCTCCAGTTCTTAAGGACCTTTGGCAAGCCTGTTCTGACAAAGAGAAATCTAAGATGCTTGAGGACTCCTGAGCTTGAGGACCTAAACTGTTTTTCTGTCACTCTCCCCTCTTCTTCCGTGGTACATTGTTCCTGCAGCACTACCATAGCTTTTGAAAATTAATAACGGAGCTATATTATGCAGCATCAATCTCTTGCTTGACCGTAAGCTCCTCAAGGGCAGGAGACCTGCCTTATTCATCTTTGTATCCCCTGCAAGCACTGGGCACACATCTCAATCAACATCTGTGAAATTGAATCTGGTTGAATTTATCTCTCAGGTTGCAGTGCCAGAGCTCAGAATAGGACTGGAGCTGAAGGTGAGTGAGGAATCATTTTTTTTCCCACTGCGGAGCTGCCTACTGGCTTCTGAGAAATTCAAGTCACCCAATCACCCTGAAGGCCACCCAGAGGGGGAGGCTGTTAAGGTGATTCTATTGGTATCCCTGGTGGAAGTTCTTTCTCCTGGTTCTTAGAGGTAAAGAAAATGAATCAACTAGTCCTGCACTTTGTTGATTTGCAAGCCAGGGCTGCTGCTGCTGCTGCTGCTGCTGCTGCTAAGTCGCTTCAGTCGTGTCCGACTCTGTGCAACCCCATAGATGGCAGCCCACCAGGCTCCCCTGTCCCTGGGATTCTCCAGGCAAGAACACTGGAGTGGGTTGCCATTTCCTTCTCCAATGCATGAAAGTAAAAAGTGAAAATGAAGTTGCTCAGTTGTGTCCAACTCTTAGCGACCCCATGGACTGCAGCCTACCAGGCTCCTCTGTCCATGGGATTTTCCAGGCAAGAGAACTGGAGTGGGGTAGGAGAATGTAAAGTGGAAATGTGATCTCTTTTCATCCTCTGCTTGGCTGATGTGGAAAGACAGGAAGTGGTGGGCCAGCACTCCTCTCTAATTTTGCTTTGTCTAGTATCGGGTACAGAGCTGGGCATATTCTTGGGTCCTAATTAAATTGCTGTTTAGTTGCTCATTCGTGTCGGACTCTTTTGCGACCCCAGGGACTGTAGCCCACAAGGCTTCTCTGTCCATGGACTTTTCCAGGCAAGAATACTGGAGTGGGTTGCCGTTTCCTCTCCAGGGGCTCTTTCCGACCCAGGAACCCCAGCCTCCTGCATTGCAGGTGGATTCTTTATCACCGAGCCACGATAGGGGCATAATTTGTCATTTCCCTCCCTTTCAAAAGGTACACACATCTTTATTCAATTGACAAACAGAAATAAAGAGAGAAAATAGTCTTTTGAAAACCCTCCATGTGTCTAAGTCAGGCAGTCTACTGAAGCTGTGTATATATTTGTTCTAACTCTGCTCATAGGGAGACAAGACAGGTGTGAACGTCTTCATTTCCAGTTGAGGATACTGAAGCGCGTGGAGCTCAGGTGGAGAATCTGGGATCAGAGATGAGCTCGGTTTGGACGCACTCACCATACCATGAAGTTTCCCCCTTTCTCCTCCAGCACGCAGGTGGGTGAGTGCGTGTGTGACGGTTTGTGTTTCCTTTTACCCCTAAAGCCCAGCTACTTCTCTTTCTGGTCAGTTTCCTGGATTCCACTTTTTCGAAACAAAGTCCAGTTCTCCAAGGCTGCACTGCCCGCCTCGGCCATTTCCTCTCCCCCTGGGGTTCCCGGGGCCGCCAGCCACTCCTTGGCTAAATTCAGAGTCCCTGCCTTCGGCTCGGATTCCGGGCTCCACTCCGACCCTCCAAGGCCGGGGGTCTTCCTCGGGTCCCCGGGGCCGCGGGAGCCCAGGCGGGTCCCCGCAGCCAGCGCTTCGGCCCCGCCTCCCCTACCTGACGCCGGTGCGCCTGGGGCGCCGTAGCCTCCGCCCACCGGCGCGCCTGCCCTGCCATTGGCTCGCCCTGCTGCCCGTCTCTTTCGCCGGCCCCCTTCGGTCCCAGAGGCAGGTTTTGCCGGAGAAGCCGCAGTCCCGGCGGCTCGGGCGCAGAGCCGGACTGTGGAACGGAGGGCGTACCGGCACTGGCATGTCTCCTCGCCAGGGAGCTCCCGTCAGCCGCCAGGCCCGGGCGGCTTCTAACTTGGCTGCAGGCTCCGGCGGTCCGGCCGCGGCCATGTAGTCGCCGGCGGGGCTCCCCGCAGCCCGGGAGCAGCTACGAGAGCAAGCCGGAGCCCAGCAGCTCGCGGCTTCCCCGGGAGGCGCTGAGTGCGCGCCTCGCCCCCGCCGCCCCTCCGGCCGCACTTTGGGTCCGAGAGGGAAATGGGGGAGAAAGTTTCGGAGGCGCCTGAGCCAGTGCCCCGCGGCTGCAGCAGTCACGGTGCTCCGACTCCCGCCCCTGCGGTGGCTGCCGAGTCCTCGCCCGGCGCTTCCTCGGCGGAGTCCTCCTCGGGCTCGGAAACTCTGTCGGAGGAAGGGGAGTCTGGCTTCTCCCGCGAGCAGCCGCCGCCGCCGCCGCCGGGTGGAGCTCGGCCGGCCGCCGCGTGGGCTCCCGCGCTCTCGGTGCCGGAGCGTGGAGTCTCAGCGCCGCCGCCGCGCCCGGGAGGAGCCGCGCCACCCGCGCCCCGGGGCAGCAGCGCGTCCCAGGAGGAGCAGGACGAGGAGGTGGGCCCCGCCTTCCCCACCTCGACCCCTCTGGTCCGGGCTGCCAGGCGACCCCAGCTCTCTACCCCGCACGCGAGTGGTGGGCAGCGCGCACTGGGGCATGGAGCGGGGAAGGGACCCCAGGTGCTGTGCGCCGTGCCCCGGGTAATGACAGTTAGGAGCCTCGCTGTGGGTCATTGGTTTCCCCGTGGCTGTCACGTGTGTGTGTGTGTGTATGTGTGTGTGTGTTCGTGTACATGTGCTGCCTGACAGTGTGCTTATACAGTATCAAAGCAGCCAACTCCTTCAGGTCTGGATTTGTTGCGCTGGGTGTGTGAATGGATGTGACCTGACCACCTGGTTTGTCCCTACAACTAAGACTTCCTTCTCCGAAGTGGGCGTTGCTTCGCGCCGTAGCACTTGGGCACGAGGGGAATGGGGCGAAGGGACGGGTGTGAGAGTAGCGTGGGTGTGTGGGGGTGGGGGCCAGTTGGGGGCAGTACCCGCGAAGTTACGCAGCGGGTTTCGGTGGCATCCGCCCCAGGATCGCGGGAGGGTGGTTTTGGCTGTTCCCCCGGCGTCGGTTCTTCGAGAGGCGGGGACTCCTAGCTCTGGGCCGGCAGCGCTGAACTGAGCTTCTGCATCTCCCATTTGGACTCGTTCCGGGGTGTCCAGGTGCGTGCCGGTCGCCAGACTGAATAGGGAATGCAGCCCCTTCTTCGGGAGACTGTGTCCATCCTGGTTCATTCGTCCACCCTGGTTTCTTGAAACAATGTTTGTGTGAAACTTGTGGGGCCGTGACTTGGTGTCCTCCCGCCTGTTTTCTCTGGCTTTTTCCTGTCTTTGGAGGACAATTAAGGAAGCGTAAGATTCCTGGTGTCTTTGATTGTTTGCTTTGGACGTTTCTTGTGGGGAAGTCATCTTGATCAGGCAGGGCCATAAATAAAACATTACCCCAACAGAACCGCCTCCTTGTGAAGTTAATTCCTCAGTGCCAGAGTTGTATTTTCCTCCTCTCTGATGGGGTTAGCTTTAGTAAGTAATTGTCTTTGCCCCTCAGAACGTGCAGACAGGCCAGTGCTCTGACAGTAGACCCCTGGGGACGCCAGCCTGCAGGCAAAGACTGGATCTGGTACAGAATGAGAAGAGTCAAGTCCTAGCCCGGCAGAGATGGAGCAAACCCTAGTGGTTGGCCAACCCTCTGGCAGTAACCAGATCCCATGCCCCAATGCCTGGCAGAGCGTGGAGATCCTGGACAGGTGTCTGGAGGTCTGTTTCCTAGAACTGCCTGTGCTTCTGAACTGTGAGACATCGGTTGAGTTGATTCCTCTGAGGTCAGTTTAATAATCTGTAAAGTGAGGGATATGACCAATGAACTTCAAGGTAAAGTTTATTGTCACACAAACACTCCCCTTTTTTGGTCAGGAATTTAGGATGGATCCAAAGTTCAGATTGATCCTAAGAACAAAGTACCAACAGTTAAGCTGAGCACCACACCTGTCACACAGCTACCTGGGGATATGACCCAACTTAATGATTTATTAATACTATTAGATTCCAATATAGTGTTGCCATTGGTAGAGAAGGTGGTACAGTTAGTTGCCCTGTGTTTTCTGGAACCTGGGCATATGCTTCATGATACATAACATGGTCTTGCAGATCCCAGGCGGAGGAAGACAGGAACTTCTCACTTTTGATCCGGATCCTGTAGCTGGTTTATTGCTTGGCCTCAGGGTGACAGTGTTTTATTTTCTTGGAAGTGGATACAATGATAGCTTATTTCACAGGCACTTGCAGTGAGGATTGGTTGATTGAAACACATTTTGAAAAATGGAATGACTAAATAACATTGGTCAGTATTTGTGAAATCTCAATTGGATGTAAAGTGATACAGTATTGCAATTTATTGTGTAACTTAACCTGTAGCAGGGGATGCTGGAAATTGTCCAGGAGTGGAAATCTTGACTTGCTCTGAGAATTTTAAAGCAAGACTGAAACTGTGGAGTAGGGAAATGATAGTCTGTGGCAGGGGTTGAAGTCCAGTGCACATTTTCTGGCTCTTACACTGGTGCAGGGGGTCCCCTCTTCGAGGGGGTGCAGTGGGTCTCTTTGAGAACCTCATGAAAGCTCTCCATCCTCTCCTTAGGAAACAGGCATCATTATGAATACCATTCTAGTGGGTTGAGTGAGGATTACTGGGTTACACAGTCTCAGTTTGGTAGAAAGATGTGGGTTTGATTTCCAGCTCAGCCACCTTAACTGTATGTGGGGTGTGGACTCCACTGATGTAAGGCCTGATTTCCCCCCTCTTAAATGGAAATGATAATAGTAGAGTCATTTGGCATTTTATACATGCCACCTAATTTAATCCTAGTATAATATCTAGAATTGAATACTAAATGAACATTAATTTTTCAGGTTCATTTGTGATTAAAAATGTTGTGAAAGGAGGTACAAGTTTGGGCTGGCTTATTTTATTTATACATAATTAATCTGCTCCCTACTTTCAGAGGACTGAAGGCTGTGGCTTTTCTGTTTATTACCATTGTATTAGTACAAGCTGGGAAACAGTTTTTATTTGTATCAGATGCATTATGGCAAGGCACTGTTAGTGTAGTGTTAGTTATGCAATAGCAAGATACTGAATATAAAGCCTTTAAAAGGCTTAAGTGAAACCCATAAAATGGAAGAAGATTCATTTAGATTTAAAAATTGTATGTCTAGCTTGGGATAATCACTGTTTTCCAAAATTTTTTTCATCACTTATTGCATCAATTTTTAAAAAGCAGCAAAATTAAATTTCCTAGTGTATGATTGCAGTGCTAATTTTTGGCGCACCTTTATTAAAGCTGCTTGCATATATTAGTGGACAAGACAATGGCAACCCACTCCAGTACTCTTGCCTGGAAAATCCCATGGACGGAGGAGCCTGGTAGGCTGCAGTCCATGGTGTCACAAAGAGCTGGACACGACTGAAGTGACTTAGCAGCAGCACCATACACTATTAATATCAGCAGTGTTTGACCTACTTCATATTTTATCTTATTGTCAGTATTTGTGTAAACTTGCAAAGTCTCATAGGCTTACATCAACCCTTTAAGCTTTTGGTGTCTAAACACCATAGTTTAACATGACAATGGTTGTAATTTTCATGTACTTAATAATCAAACACATGAGAGAGATGGTGTATGATTTTTTGTTTGAATAAAGTGCATTTGACTTTTCCCTTGATTCCCCAAACCTGTGTACTTTGGGCTCTCTGCAAGTCGAGGGTAACAGGCTGTGTTTCGAGTAGTCATGATGAGCTAAATTGGAGTATCCCTCTAACCACATTTCTGCGTTTTGCTCTCAGGCACATCTCTGCCCTGTCACTTCTCAGAGCACCTGTGCTGACCCTCATAAAGGACTCAGTGCTGCCTGTTGTGTGGCAGTGAACTCCTGAGGGCAGGAATTTTGTCTTTGTGTGTTAGCCCAGTGCTTCTAATACATTAGTGGAGGCTCAGTACATATATATATAGTTTTTTTTTTCAGTACATATATTTTGAATGAAAGAGGAAAATACATCTTTGAAAACAGTTGCACATTTGACTGAAGGGTGACTGTATGAGTATTCTTTTGTTGTGAATTATGCTTAAACCTCTAGATCTCTTCAAAAAAAAAAGAAAAAGCCGTCATGGATCCCAGTGAAAATATTATGAGCAGTTTTTCCAGGTAAATTTTGAAGAAAGTCAAATCAATGAGGATCCACTCACAATGCCTGTGCAAGGACTTGTGCATTAACTTGCATTAACTTTGCTTTTCACTCTGTGTGTTAGAACGTGAAACTTTCAGGGATTCTTAGCATGGTAGAAAAAAGGCTAAATAGCTAAAAGGATTTTCAACTCAGTATAAAGCGTTTCATTCATACTTTGCTACCCTGAAGGATTTACTTTACTGGCAAGAGGGGGAAAACTGTTGCCCTTATTAACAATAGGCACAAATTAGGGGATGTCATTTAAGCGTTCTATTAATGATCTGAGCTTGAAGACTGCTTTTACTATCATGCATAGATGAATGTCTAGACTTCATTGGTGAAGACAATAACTAGCAAAACAGCAGCCATGAAATCAGTGAAGCTTTTCAGGGAATTGATATTTTATGAATCACAGCAGCTACATAATTTAAAAAAAAAAGTAGTACATAAATCTTGGCACATTTATCATTGAGTCTTGTCTTTGATTCCCTGATTCAATAAGAGTCACAGGTTTACAGTGTCAGACAGCAGACAGCCAACGTATGTTAAGTCTGACTCCTGAGAAGCAGCATCCTGGGTGCTGAAGATATGCAGGTGGGCAAGACAGAGATAGTCTTGACCTCATGAAGCTTCTAGTGTAGTGGGGGAGATACTCCTGAAACACATGATTCTTCACTAACTGATTTCCAAGGTGGTAGATGGGGAACAGGCAGTGAGGGAGTGTATACCTCTTCTTACCTGGGAGGTGGGAACTGCCTTCCTGGGGAGTTACTGGAGAAGGGAAGTGATAGAGTCCTGTGGGTAGCAGAGGGAGCTTGTGGGTCTAGGGGCGAAGAGACGTCTGCGTCGCGTGCATGAAGCAGAGGAGGGCCTGGCATCAGGGCATGCGGGAGACAGAAGCAGTGGCTGGGTCATGCACGGCCTTTCGACTTTATTCTGAGGCCCTGGGAGCACACTGAAGGGTTTGAAGCAAGGAAATGACTCAATCAGACTGGCATTCCTGGAGGTCAGGCGGTGTGGAGCCCACCTGTTGATGCTGCAGTGTAGCTGGTTGAAATGTTCCAGGTTACCTGGGAGCTGACGACCTACGAAGATGAATGGAGACTGGGAAGAGGGCCTTGCGGATGCTCGTTTCCACAATCAGTTGCAGGGTCCATTGACCTAAGGTGAAAATAAGGGGTGATTGCCCAGAGGTGGCGTGAGATTCTCTGGCCATGGGAAGTGCGGTGTCTGTGAGCTAGTAACACACGTTCTGAGAGTCTGGCTTGTTTGCCTGCATGTCCCTAGAGAAGGAAGGGTCGGCATCAGCGAAACAAGCTTTTGCCCTTTCCACCCCAGGTCTGAGGTGTTCTAGGAAATGTCAGTCCACCGGTGTTTTGGAGCCAGTCACAAAGGCTGACTCTCTGTTTGCTCACACTGACTGGATACAGTGCTGAAGCCCAGCTGTTTGTGTTTTTGCCCCTCTGAAGAAGGGTGTCAATGCACGTTAGAGTGCAGGCTGTGAAGATGGCAAACTATGGGGAGAATCCTGGTAGAAAAGTTCTCACGATGAGAAGGATCCATAACCAGGTGGCTTGGTGTTAGAGAAAACTGAATGAGGCTGTGTGTGTGTGTGCACGCACACATGCATCTGTGTATGTGTTGGTGTACCTGTCCTTGTATATCTAAGAAGAAATAATTGTCCTTTTGAGATGAAAGGTACCCCAGGTCATTTATGAGCAAGGTCACACATTTTACAGTGATGCCTGGGAGGGACTTGTGCTCCCCTTCACCATCGCTTCAGACCAGCAGCCAGTGTTCCCCGCCCTGGGGTCAGCGTCTGTAGGGCCTAAGGGTATAGACTAATGACCCCGGTTCAGCCACATCTAGGCTGTGTGCCTTTGGAACAGTTATTAATACCGAGACCATTTCCTTCTCTGTAAAATGGACATGCTAGTATTTACTGCAGAGGGTTGTTATGAGAATTTTATATAGAGGTCCCAGCACGATTCCTGACATACAGTGTGCATTCCATGATGGTGTTTGCTAGTATGACTAAGTGTGGAAAAGCTGGTTTATGCAGAATGGCAGCACCATAGCCAGGAATAATCAGCACCTGGACGTCCCTTCCCTGATGGATTATGCTACCACCGTGGTTTGCTGATGGTTCTGAGAGGCTCTTTCATTCATGAGTAGGTAGATGTGTAACATAGTGATCACTTTTAATTTCATGGACACAGCATTTCTTATGATATACAAATAGCAAAGCTTTATGAACTATGGTTCATTAACTCTTCTGTAAGACACGATCTCTCTTTTGCTCCTGGAACCTGCTGTTCGTAATCACTTATTAAATGATGTCCTCAAAGACTCTGTGAACATACAAATTACTAACTCAGCCCAGGAAGTTAGTCAGAAGGCAGCATGTCATGTGGTGAGGCTGGTGACATGACCCAGTACTTCGTGATGATTGGGGGCTGAGAAGAGAGTGACAAGGAAATGAAATGATTTTCTGGAAGCCAACTTTGGTTCATATAAGAATTGGGTGGAGGGGCAGGTGGTCCAGGGGCTACCCCCACCCCCAGCTTCACAGAGGGGAATCTGTTAGAAATGAGATAGAACTTTTAAAAATGCAAGAACTCATGTGAATTGCCCAGCAAAAAGTCTCTTTCATCCCTTTGGGGCAGTGTAAACATTTCAATTTTTTAAGCCAAAATTGCAAAACCCTAGGATCCACTTTTGCTATAACTCAGATAAATACTGCTGCAGTGACTGCAGGTGGCTTCCCTTCTACCAGCCTGGTGCTCTCCCCTGTGTACCTGTTTAGGCTGACATTTACACAGCTTTCCATCACTCAGTTCAAGGCTGATTGTGCCCTTTGTGCCTCTGTTTAGTCTGGTATTAATCAGATATTTCTTATTGGGCCCTATTATTTTGGGGTAGAGCAGAAGATCAAATATAGTCAAGCAGAAATCTCTTTCTCCAGCAGCTTGTGGGCACTTATTTCTTTCCCCTTTTTTGTCCTTCTCTCTCACTCCTTCAGAATTCCTGGAGAGGATTGGACAGTAGTCGTGTCCTAAGCCTGACTTAGGAGAGAAACGCATGCATGCATGCTCAGTTTGCTTCAGTTGTGTCTGACAGCCTATGGGCTGCAGCCCTCCAGGCTCCTCTGTCCATGGGATTCTCCAGGCAAGAATACTAGAGTGGGTAGCTCTTCCCTTCTCCAGGGGATCTGTCCAACCCAGGGATCGAACCTGGGTCTCTTGCGTTGCAGGCTGGCTTCTTTACTGCTGAGCCTCTGAGGAAACCCCTAGGAAAGAACACCCTTCCCTAAACGTGAAACGTCAGTTCAGGACCGTGGTCAGCGGTACACATACACATACATTTAAGTTTATAGAACTTGTGTGAAATTTCTGGTTGCTTCTCCAACTTCTTTTTAATAAAAAGCTCACTTCTTATTTAATGATTTGAATTCATAACCAGGTACATGTGTCTCTGAAACAGCTGATAAATTTATACCCTATGCCTGCACTCTTTTGCTGGCCCATCAATTCTCCTGTTGGACACAGTCCATATACTTTTGATTATGGTACTACTTCCACTGAACATTTCAGCCCTAATGCTTTGTACTGATATTGGGGGCAGGGGGTTGGTAGAGGGGAGGCTGGGGATACTGACAAATTGGCTTTCTTTTCTTAACTAATTTCATAGGTTATGGTGTGGAAAATGAAAACTTAATTATAATGTTCTTGACTTTGTATTTGGGGGGTGTTTTCAGTGGCCAGTGACTCACAGGCATGACCACTTTAGTGTGAGTAGCAGAATATACATTTGAAACTCATCTCAGGTGTGGGAATTTTGGCCTCTGCCTTAAGACTTGCTCAGCTACTTTTTTTTAATAAGCTAAGAAGTTAGGTAGGTAGGTAGCTCCTGGTAGATGATTTTGTGCCTTTCCAAGTTTGTTTTAAAAACAAACAAAAAATAATAAGATCATCATATCTTGGGGTTCTAGCGTTAACATTTGTTTTTTGAGGCATTTCTTTGTGCAGAAATGGGTGTACCTTTAAAATGCAGGAAGGGTCCCAGTGCCTCACCAGTGATAGGGAAATAAAGTATAATCGGGTTAAAGTTGATGGTTAAAATCTTAGGTCGCTGTACACTGCCCTTGAGACTTATATTCTCAGAAATTACAGATTCACAATTGCTTCTTAGGGCAATCATTGCTAGGTAAACGGCATTAAGATATTGAAATAGAATGCAGTTGTGATGAAATTCATTTTATGTATAAAGTTTAAATGATTAATTTCACAAAGAGGTTCTTGATGAATAAATTGGCTCCATAGGAATGTGTCCAGCTCCTGGACACTCAAACTCACAGAATTTGCTTTGCCACGCCTTTAGTTTTATTTAGCTAGTTTTTTGATTTAAAAAATGCAACTAGGAAGAGGCGAGTGCTTAATTGAAAGCAACTGAGTTGTAAGTAAAGTCATCATCAGCCCAGGCTTCTCACCTAGATGCAGCCACAAAGAGATGGGGAGAGCAGCTCCAGAGAAAAGGGCAATCCTGAAAGTTTGTTTGGAGGGAAAGGACCATTGAGAAGTTTTACTTAAGGAGAACTTCTGATTCATCTCAAGTCAGTAGAGTACAAATCAGGAAGACCCAAGAAAATGCCCACCTTCCTGTTCTTCTGGCTCTTATGAGACAAGTAAGTCAGATTGCTAGGTTAAGCCAGCATGGCCTTAGTTTAAAGACTCAGCGAGCATATGTGAGCAAGAGAGAGTGGAGGAGAACAAGAGAAAAACTGCTGGTCACATAGGGAAAGACTTCTTTCCCTGCTATGTTTTGATACGTTATACTTTGTTGAAATTTTACTTTTGTATGTTTTATCTCATGTACCACTTTGTAAATTTTTGTTGTTGTTGTTGTTCTACAAACACGTTTGCCTATAAGCTACACGAGTTCATTGTTGGCTGGGAAGAGGAGTATGGTTCAAAATGGCCTCTTGAGACCTTTTAGGACTCACTTTAATCTCTGGTGATGGTGGGTCTTAGCCCTGATGCCGAGTCTCTATTAGGACAAGAGAGAACATGGAAATTCTAACTGTGAACTCTCTTAGTTTTCTTTATTATAATGTCAGTGTCACTTTGACTTTTTAAGAATTCCATTTTTTAAATTAAAACATTTCTACCTGAGAAAGCTGATGGCATTGTTTTAACGTTATAGAATAAGTCCTGTTGGGAAGAGTTAGATTAGTAGAGTAACTATGTGACAGTTGTGTAACCTGCTTCTGTCATGCTGTTTTAAATTCCTTTAAAATTATTTGAGTCATCACTTTCTCTGTGTTATGTTACCTGTCATTCTGTGTTCTAATTCATCCCTGTTTCTTTCAGTCCCTTCCTACCTATAGCTTAGTCATCAGAATTTTAAAAAGAACAGCACAGATCACTTTGGTTTGAAGGCTGTCGTAAAACCTTTGTTTAAACAGAATATTTGGGGGAGAGACTTTTTTTTGGTTACTCAATCGTATGATTCACTGAAAATTAACTGAAAAGCTCTTTTGTTCTCACTTTGTTGTTTACCTTTTTTCTTATAATTTCTAGACGTGGATTTTCTGCCTTATTTTGTGATGAACAAGCTATTCTTTTTAGTGATTAGGCATATTATAATGCTTTAGGGATCTCTCTTTGGCTATCAGTAATCTTCAAAGCCTTCTGAAGATGGGAAAAGTGCATGAGAAAGAGTAGAAAGTATAAAATTGAGTGTGCTATTAACAAAAGTAGATGATCTTGATTTCTTTAACTTTAGAAGTTGGAGTTAGCAAAGCACTTCTTCTTCTGAGAGCTTTGCTTCATTATCTTTGCTCCTGGGTTATGCCAGATCATGTATATATTGTTAATGTTTGTACAGTGCTTAGCAGTTTTCACAGCCTTTCCTGATACTATTTCAACTGTTGTCTCATTCTCATTTTGTACACACATCTTCTTCTCGTGTAGTTAATAGTTTCTCTGTCTCTCTCCCACTAGACTGTATGATATTGAGAGGGTCACTTAGCCAGTATGACGAACGTGAAGTCTCTCAGTCATGCCCGACTCTTTGTGACCCCATGGACTGTGTTGCCTCCCAGGCTCCTCTGTCCATGGGATTTTCCAGGCAATAGTACTGGAGTGGATTGGCATTTCCTTCTCCAAGTGATCTTCCCAACCCAGGGATCGAACCCAGGTCTCCCGCATCGTAGACAGACGCTTTACCATCTGAGCCACCAGGGAAGTCCTGTATGGTAGTGTGGGCCAATTGAATTGCCAATTAAGCTTAAAAAACTTTTACAAACATTGAGTAAATGCATGTAAAACACTCAGAATGATGTCTTGACACACAATATGCCTCAGTGGAAATTTGGGGGCAGTGCTTTATTATTACCCCACTATACGTCCTGTGCATTTGGCATTAAGAATGCAAGTGTCTGAAGAACTTTAAAGATCAGGGTGAAGATTTAGTTCAGTTCAGTCACTCAGTCATGTCTAACTCTTTGCAACCCCATGGATGCGGCATGCCAGGGTTCTCAGACCATCACCAACTCCCAGAGCTTACTCAAACTCATGTCCATAGAGTCGGTGATGCCATCCAACCATCTCATCCTCTGTCGTCCCCTTCTCCTCCTGCCTTCAACTTTCCCAGCATCAGGATCTTTTCCAATGAGTCAGTTCTTTGCATTAGGTGGCCAAAGTATTGGAGTTTCAGCTTTAGCATCAGTCCTTCCAATGAATATTCAGGACTGATTTCCTTTAGGATGGACTGGTTGGATCTCCTTGCAGTCCAAGGGACTCAGAAGAGGCTTCTCCAACACCACAGTTCAAAAGCATCAGTTCTTTGGTGCTCAGCTTTCTTTATAGTCCAACTCTCACATCCATACGTGACTACTGGAAAAACCATATCTTTGACTAGATAGACCTTTTTTTGGCAAAGTGATGTCTCTGCTTTTTAATATGCTGTCTGGTTTGGTCAGAGCTTTCCTTCCAAAGAGTAAGCGTCTTTTAATTTCATGGCTGCAGTCACCATCTGCAGTGATTTTGGAGGCCCCCACCCCCATCAAAATAAAGTCTCTCACTGTTTCCATTGCTTCCCCATCTATTTGCCATGAAGTGATGGGACCAGATGCCATGGTCTTAGTTTTCTGAATGTTCAAAAAGCCAACTTTTTCACTCTCCTCTTTCACTTTCATTAAGAGGCTCTTTAGTTCTTCACTTTCTGCCATAATGGTGGTATCAATTGCATATCTGAGGTTGCTGATATTTCTCCCAGCAATTTTGATTCTAGCTCGTGCTTCTTCCAGCCCAGCGTTTCTCATGATGTACTCTGCATAGAAGTTAAATAAGCAGGGTGACAATATACAGCCTTGACATACTTCTTTCCTTGGAACCAGTCTGTTGTTCCATGTCCAGTTCTAACTGTAGCTTCTTAACCTGCAAACAGATTTCTCAAGAGGCAGGTCAGGTGGTCTGGTATGCCCATCTCTCTCAGAATTTTCCACAGTTTGTTGTGATCCATACAGTCAAAGGCTTTGGCATAGTCAATAAAGCAGAAGTAGATGTTTTTCTGGAACTCGCTTGCTTTTTTGATGATCCAACAGATGTTAGCAATTTGATCACTGCTTCCTCTGGCTTTTCTAAATTCATCTTGAACATCTGGAAGTTCACGGTTCACATACTGTTGAAGACTGACTTGGAGAATTTTGAGCATTACTTTACTAGTGTGTAAGATGAGTGCAACTGTGCGGTAGTTTGAGCTTTCTTTGGCATTGCCTTTCTTTGGGATTGAAATGAAAACAGACCTTTCCCAGACCTGTGGCCACTGCTGAGTTTTCCAAATGTGCTGGCATATTGAGTGCAGCACTTTCACAGCATCATCTTTTAGGATTTGAAATAGCTCAACTGGAATTCCATCACCTCCACTAGCTTTGTTCATAGTGATGCTTCCTAAGGCCCACTTGAGTTCGCATTCCAGGATATCTGGCTCTAGGTGAGTGATCACACCATTATGGTTATCTGGATCATGAAGATCTTTTTTGTATTGTTCTTCTGTGTATTCTTTCCACCTCTTCTTAATAACTTATGCTTCTGTTAGGTCCATACCATTTCTGGACTTTATTGAACTCATCTTTGCATGAAACGTTCCCTTGGTATCTCTAATTTTCTTGAAGAGATCTCTAGTCTTTCCTGTTCTATTGTTTTCCTGTATTTCGTTGCACTGATCACTGAAAAAGGCTTTCTTATCTTTCCTTGCTATTCCTTGAAACTCTGCATTCAAATGGGTATGTCTTTCCTTTGCCTTTCACTTCTCTTCTTTTCTCAGCTATTTGTAAGGCCTCCTCAGGCAACAATTTTGCCTTTTTGCATTTTTTTTTCCCTTGGGGATGGTTTTGATCACTGCCTCCTGTACCATGTCATGAACCTCCATCCATAGTTCTTCAGGCATTTTGTCTATCAGATCTAATCCCTTGAATCTGTTTGTCACTTCCACTGTATAATCATAAGGGATTTGATTTAGGTCATATCTGAATGATCTAGTGGTTTTCCCTACTTTTCAATTTGAGTCTGAATTTGGCAATAAGGCATTCACGACCTGAGCCACAGTCAGCTCCCATGTTATTTTTGTTGACTGTATAGAGCTTCTCCATCTTTGGCTGCAAAGAATATAATCAATCTGATTTTGGTGTTGACCATCTGATGATGTCCGTGTGTAGAGTCTTCTCTTGTGTTGTTGGAAGAGGGTGTTTGCTATGACCAGTGTGTTCTCTTGGCAAAATTCTGTTAGCCTTTGCCCTGCTTCATTTTGTACTCCAATGCCAAATTTGGCTGTTACTCCAGGTATCTCTTCACTTCCTACTTTTGTATTCCAGTCCCTTGTAATGCAAAGGACATCCTTTTTTGGTGTTAGTTCTAGAAGGTCTTGTAGGTCTTCATAAAACTGTTCAACCTCAGCTTCTTCAGCATTACTGGTTGGGGCATAGACTTGGATTACAATGATATTGAATGGTTTGCCTTGGAAATGAACAGAGATCATTCTGTCGTTTTTGAGATTGCATCCAAGTACTGTGTTTTGGACTCTTTTGTTGACTGTGATAGCTACTCCATTTCTTCTAAGGGATTCTTGCCCACAGTAGTAGATATAATGGTCATCTGAGTTAAATTCACCCATTCCAGTCCATTTTAGTTTGCTGATTCCTAAGATGTTGATATTCACTCTTGCCATCTCCTGTTTGACAACTTCCAACTTGCCTTGATTCATGGGCCTAACATTCCAGGTTCCTATGCAATACTGTTCTTTACAGCAGCAGACTTTACTTCCATTACCAGTCACATCCACAACTGGGTGGTGTTTTTGCTCTTGGTCCATCTCTTCATTTTTTCTGGAGTTATTACTCCACTGATCTCCAGTAGCATAATGGGCACCTATTGTCCTGGAGAGTTCATCTTTCAGTGTCCTATCTTTTTGCCTTTTCGTACTGTTCATGAGGTTCTCAAGGCAAGAATACTGAAGTGGTTTTTCATTCCCTTCTCCAGTTGGCCACATTTTTTCAGAACTCTCCTCCATGACCTGTCTGTCTTGGGTGGTCATACACAGCATGGCTTACAGTTTCATTGAGTTAGGCAAAGGATAAAGATGGCAGAGTAGAAGGACGTGCATTCATCCTCTCCTGCAAGAACTCCAAAATTACAACTTGCTGCTGAACAACCATCAACAGGGAATATTGGAGCCCACCAAAGAAAGATACTTCACATCCAAGGGCAAAGGAGAAGCCCCAGCAAGATGGTACGAAGGGTGAAATTGTTTTTAGAATCAAACCCCATACCTGCCAGAGATGCTTGGAGGGCTCAAACAAACCATGTGCACACCAGGACCCAGAGACTGAGCCAGAGCTGTGTTTGAGTGTCTCTTGCAGAGGTACGGGTCAGCAGTGGCCTGCTGCAGGGGCAGGGGCTCTGGGTGCAGCAGACCTGGGTATGGCATAAGCCCTCTTAGAGGGGGTTGCCATTAACCTCACCATAGAGCCACCAGAACCTACACAGGACTGGGCAAACAGACTCGTGGTGGGCACAAACAAAAGCTTGTATGCACCAGGACCCAGGAGAAAGGAGCAGTCATCCCACAAGAGACTGACCCAGACTTGGCTGTGGGTGTCCAGGAGTCTCTGGCAGAGGTGTGGGTTGGCAGTGGCTTGCTGCAGGGTTGTGGGCACTGAGTGCAGCAGTGTGTGCCTGGGACCTTTTGAAGGTCACCATTATCTTCATTAACTCCACCATAGTTTGGCCTGAGGTCAAACAGCAGAGAGGGAGCACAGCCTTGCCCTTCAACATAAAACTGGATTAAAGATTGACTGAGCATGGCCCCACCCATCAGAACAAGACCCAGTTTCCCCCTCAGTCAGTCTCTCCCATCAGGACGCTTCCATAAGCCTCTTATCCTTCCCCATCAGAGGGCAGACAAAATGAAAACCGCAGTCACAAAAAACTAACCAATCTGATCACATGGACCACAGCCTTGTCTAATTCAATGAAACTATGAGCCATGCTGTATGAAGATTTAACTGGTGGCCTAAAACCCAAGGTCATAGGTTTAATTTGCTGAGTGGGTTTCAACAAATGAAAAGTTTTTGACATTAAACCAGTTCTTATTTTACTGTTAGCATTGGGAAACTGTATTCTGCCAAGATGTTCATTACAACCGTACTTGTAACTCTGAGCCATTTTTGGCCAGATGTTTCAAGGAATTATTTTAATTGCTGTTGACATTTTAACAACTAGCCTTAAAATTTTAACAGTGGTACTGGGCTGTACTCATTGGTGTTCAGGATAAATGGCTGTCAGTAGAAGTGTCAGAAATTCTGGCAACTTTGTCAGGACTGGGGGAGTGTTGGTGGAGAAGTTAGGAGTTCTGACCTCTGCCTCTGCTCCTGTCTGGGCAAGATATTAACCCCATGGAGTTCACATGGGATGAAAGGTGGTCCTTTCCAGCTCCCCCCCCCCTTTTTTTTTGTTTGTTTGTTTCCTCTTACTACAGAAACTTTGATTTAACATTTTAAAGTTGTCATCAGTATATAATTTGTTACAGAACTGTTCATTCACATTTGTCTTTTGACAAATCTGCTTTTTTCCACCTTTTAAAATTATTTGGTATGTTTCCGTTGGTTATCATGATTACATGTTGAGGGTGCTCTTACCTCCCAAGCCCTGAAGAGGGATTGGACTCTGGATAACAGGGCCAGTCTTGTATTTTTCTTGATGCACTAAGTAGCACACTGTTGTATGCACCAGGAATTACTGTTGTAAGTGAAATAATGGTTTTTAGTGCTGACTTTCAGAGGCTGATTGCAGAAGAGCATCTGCAGATTCTTAGTTCAGTAGCAGAATCTGCTTATTACAATAGGCTCCAAACAGAAAAGACTTGGGTTTCCTGTCTGGAATTACTCTGGGCCATACATCCTGTCACAACCAAAAACTTTGGTTTTTAAAACAATCATTCTTAAATTTACAAGATTTATATGGTCTTAGCTTCCCCAGCGGGCTTCCCTGGTAGCTTAGCTGGTAAAGAATTTACCTGCAATGCAGGAGACCCTGGTTCAGTTCCTGGGTTGGGAAAATCCCCTGGAGAACGGATAGGCTACCCACTCCAGGATTATTGGGCTTCCCTTGTGGCTCAGATGGTGAAGAACCTGCCTGCATTGCAGTAGACTTGTGTCCAATCCCTGGGTTGGGAAGATACCCTGGAGGAGGGCATGGCAATCCACTCCAGTATTCTTGCCTGGAGAATCCCCATGGACAGAGGAGACCATGGGGTCACAAGGAGTCAGACTCAACTGAGCAGCTAAGCACAGCTCCCCCAGGCCAGCCAGGGCCCTCCTGTACTGTTCTGGATCTTAGCCACTCACTCCGTGTAGTGGACTAAAGTTTGTTTGCAAAGGTTAAGTTAGAATCTATCAAGAGAAATTACATTTACCAGTGTTTTTTTTTTTCTTTAAACCAGAGGCTGGCACTTCTAATCTAAGCTGTTAGCCTGAGCTTTTGGGCTTAGCTGGAGCTTGGAGTGTGAAGTTCCATAGAGATGTTTTAAAAGGTGTTAGGCATTACTGACAATGGTGATTTGGTTTCCAGGGCTTCCCTAGTGACTTAGGTGGTAAAGAATTTGCCTGCAATGCAGGAGACACAGGTTCGATCCTTGGGTTGGGAAGATCCCCTGGAGTAGGAACCCACTCTAGTATTCTAGCCTGGAGAGTTCCATGGACAGAGGAGCCTGGCAGGCTGCAGTGCATGGGGTCGCAGAGTCAGACACGACTTGGTGACTGAACATGAGTTCTCAACATCGGATTGCCTGGATGAGGGCCCTGCCCTCCCTTCACTAAGTCCCTTCTGTGTTAGTGAAAGTTGAGCTGGGGGAGGGAGAATCCATATGCTCAGCCTCTGCTGTAGCCACTTGGTGGCTCTGGGTATCCTCCTGAAGGTGTGGTAATGATTTCTGTTTGTCTGTAGGACACCCATATGGATGCCCAAGACTCCTTCCCATATTGGGGCAGATTATTTTAACCCGAAGCATTATCTCCTGCCACTTTTCAGCTCAGTTCTAAAGGAGAAAGCCTGTGAAGGCTCAGAATTTAAGGCAGAAGGTGGTAGATATCATCTTATGCCTGTTAGGATGGCTGTTATGAAAAAGACAAGTGTGGGCATTCTCCCATGCTTGTTCTTTCAGTTTAACTCAGGTGATAGGATTGACACATCTTGTAGATGAGGCTCTAAATAATTGCCACATATCCTTGTTCCATTGGGGTTTTACACTTGAATGTGTATTTTAAGGCCGTTTTACCTAGAACCCAAATCCAGAGTTGAGGAGTGGTGGCTGTTTCACGGCACCAGTACGATGGTTTTCTTCATGTTGCCACAAGCTGCTGTTTTGCTTGGTTTTCTCTCCCTTGTTTCTCTCCCCTTCCTTCACGTGAAGGTTAAGACTGAGTTTTAGAATTAGTGCAATGTTTTAAAAAGTGGGGTGAAGGCCCCCCTCCAAATAATTTATAGCCAGGTTCCAGCAATGAGGATAATGTCATCAGAGCCTCTCTAAATGTCCCTTTAGAGATTGTTTGTGGTAATTAAAAGGAAAATGAAACACAGATTGTTGAAAAATGATAAATACAGGTTTACCAGGTGATTTCATGATGCTAGATGGAAGCCCTGCTGAGAAACATCCTGGGTACTCACTTTATACTCCCGAGAAACCTGTAATCAGATGGGCACTGTTGTGAAATTGTTCAGATACCATTACCTGCGGTTTGTAGAAATTTATTTTGACACTTAAGGACATCTAAGGATGTAAATTTAATTACTGCTGCTGCTGCTTTCTCTGTGGGCTTGAATGAAAAGTGGCAGATTATATACTGAAATTGCCACTAAGATGTAGTTTTTTTAAGTTTCATGGGGGCTTAAAATTTTCTAAACTTGCAATATGGATGGATGACTTTTAAAGCATTAACGGAGTCTTCTTGGGCAATCACACTCATTTGACTTGAGGGGGGCAGCTTTCAGTTTGATGTGATTCAAACAGCTGCTCACTTAGGATATTCTAGAAGAGTAGAGCTTGAATATGGTATGTTTTCTGTGTGGGTTTCCTTTTAATCCAAACTGGCAGTGGAGCTATAGATCTGGTATTATTAAAGTCCAGAGTGGCAAGGAAGCTGAGCCAAGTCCACTTCTTCTTGGGTCTCTCTCTTGCGCCTTTTTTTTTTTTTTTTTTTTGGCAGTGTTTCTTTCTTTCCTTTGCCTGTTGGCCTGCACGTGTGAGAAGCAGAGAAAGAGGACTTGTTAAAGTATCGGATGGGTGGGCGCAAGTCCTAGAAGAAGTGAGGGCGGTAATGTTAGCATGATGTGGCAAGAGTAGGTGCCGATGAAGACGCTCTTGTTGAAGGTGAGGACTCCTCCCTGCTATCCAGGCTGCAGCTAACCCTCCCTGCTGTGGGGTAGAGCTGGTGTGAAAATGCAGGTTTTCCCTGGCTGAATCCAGACCTTTCAGTGAGCCCTGCTGTTCTTGAAGCTCTGTAGGAGTTAGCAGTGGGAGGGACAGGAGATGTGAAAGCACTAAGAAGTCTGGTCAGTGCCTAACGCCGCAGACAGTCGGGTTAGGAGGCCAAGCGCAGGCAGAGTGAATTGCCCTGTATGCACACGGTGCACATTTCAGCAAGCGCGAGTGTGAGCGGGCTGACGGTGGGAATGGGAAGGGCGCCGAGTGCAGAATCAGCAACACGATGGGACGCATCTGGGAGTGGGTTTTCCTGGTGCCCTTAAAGATGTAAATGTCGGAAAGAAAAGGTGCTTGGGTCAGATTAAATGATTTGCCCTGTCCAGGATGTCCAGTAGATACAGTTGTAGTCTTAGGAAAGTCTTGTCTCTTTAAATGTGGTAATATTTAGAAGGAGTGGTAATTGGCATTGATTCCCTCCCCCCCCCCCCCGTTTGTTTATGGTTTACTCTTGCTGTAATTTAAAATTACTGGTAAGCATGTACTACCGGAATTGTAGTATTTTTCTCTAACATCAGCTTATTTATGGCTTCATAACTTTCTAATCAAGAGTACTAAAAAAAAAAAAAAAGAGAGAGAGTACTTCTTTAAGCTTAATATTTCCCTAGCTAACTAGCAATATTTCCAACTAATACTTTTTTTTAATAACTGCTTTAACAAGCTTGTTTGTTATGAAGGCAGTTTAGGGAGAAGGCATGTTGGGTGCGAATTTACCAGGTAAGCCATTTTTGGTGCTCTCTCTTGAAAATAGCACTTTCTTTGCTTGGGTATCTTTTGGTTACTCAGTAGTTGAAATTTACCAAGTTTTGAGAGCAATGGTGTTTTGAGCTCAGCTGGAATTTCAAACACTCCTTCGATCTTCTCCTTTTCTTCAAAGTACACTTGAAAATCTTGAAGGATAAGCTCTCACCCTCTGGGTCTTTGGCAGGAATCGTGGCCTTAATTGGACCAGAGCCCCCTGCACAGTGGAGGACTTGCCCGACGGCCGTGGTAGCCTGTGCCCTGGCAGCTTCCTGAGTCCTTGGAGCCATGTGGACTTGCTTGAGATCCTCAGGCATCCACAGACCAACTGGTCTTATGAGGCGGAGCCTGTGATTTTTGTAAAAGGTGGTGTCTCCAAGCCTCACACACCTGTGGGCATGATGACACAGACATGCTGGGTTTCCAGGGCCCTTGGGTGCTGCCAGGGTAACTAGTTCCCCATGTTTGCAGGTGTGGAGGGAAGTGAATGGAGAAGGAAATGGCAACCCACTCCAGTATTCTTGCCTGGAGAATCCCGTGGACAGAGGAGCCTGGTGGGCTGCTGTCCATGGGGTCACACAGAGTCAGACACGACTGAAGCGACTTTGCGTGCATGAATGCATTGGAGAAGGAAATGGCAACCCGCTCCAGTGTTCTTGCCTGGAGAATCCCAGGGACGGAGGAGCCTGGTAGGCTGCCGTCTATGGGGTCGCACAGAGTCGGGACACAACTGAATTGACTTAGCAGCGGTAGCAGCAGGGACATGAACCTGCCGAGGTTAAAAGAGACTGTTGCAAAGTCCCTTGGGACTTTCTCTGTCTCCTTCAGGAATCTGTAGGCATAGAGGAAAATTCCTTCACCTGCGAGTTAATGGGTGCTAGCTAGTCATGGTCTACCAGTGTGGGGGCCGTGTGTGACATGGGGGCTGCTGGCAAAAGCCGCAAAATTGCACAGCTGGGGAGCTGGAAAAATGAGTTTATGGCATTAGTGGGGAGAACTTAGAGGTGGTGTTACTTACGTATGGCCAAGCAAAGGTGGGAGGATGAGGTTAGTTCTGCTTTTATAATTAACTTGAAGCTCCCAGATGAAGCAGCTTTTAGCCCCACCCCCTCTTTCCTGGCCCAGCACATCTTCCCCTTCACTTTTTTCAGGAAAAATAATAAAGAAAGCAGCCTGTGAGCCCCGGGTGCCTGTCTGGCCAGTTCCATGATTTCTTCAAAGATTCTCTGTCCCAGTTATTTTTATTCTAACCACAGTGTGTGTGCTCTGGACTTTTGAAATTTACAGTTACAACTATGCTATTAATCTCAACTCTGAAAACTAAATATTCGCTCTTCACCCAGAGCTTGCAGACAGCCTGGGTGATGCATGAGATGACTGAGAGGATAGCAGCTAGTCCTGTAAACCTTGCACTGTCTGGCCGATGAAATCAAGGAGTTGGTTTGCCCTCATGGAAAGGTGTCTAGATTTCTTTGACTCTCAAGGAGGGCAGTGAGATCCCAATCTTAGATTAAGCTATGAAGCAAATCTTATTGGAGGTTTTCTGTGCTGCAGAAGGAAGACCACGCAAGGCACCCCAACTTTCTTACTCTTAGAAGCAGTTCCTCCTGTTCTTTGAGCTGGCAGACTTCTTTTGTGCCAAAAAGACATGGTACTTCACACACCTCCAAGCAGGAAGGCGCTGCTGGGATGGTGATCTGGGGAGAGAGGAACCTCTCATGGTCCACAGGTAGGAAGAAATGTGGGGACCTGTCTTGTGGGAGGTACATCTATACAGCTGAAGACAAGTCAACCTTTGTGATGCTCTGTTAGAAGGGGTCACCTCTGACAGGAAAATCTGTTTTGTTAAGCTTTCAAACCTCTGTTTTGCTTTTTGCTTTTCTTTTTCTCTGATGTTTTAAGTGGAAACTGGGACGGTGGTAATTCATTGCCTTGGGGATAGAAAACTGAAGCAGTTGAAAGAATAGGTTCTTCTCAGTCTGTGCCGAAGAAATAGAGAACACTATGTATCCTGGCCTGGAGGATGGTTTTCCAGTGAGGACAGGGAGACAGGAAGCAGATTGCCTGAACTGGGAAAAGGGGCCAGGGTGGGTGGGGTACTGGGGTTGGGGTTCATGATCTTTGGTGGCAGCCTGACCCACTGGCCCCTGGGTGGGACCTGGAAGCTCTACAACTCAGACACCTGAGCTTCCTGCTTTGGCAAAGATCCTGGGGCACCTGTGGGCATGGCAGTATGGGCAGGCTGGGTTTCCAGGGCCCTTGGATGCTGGCCGAGCATGAGCACCAAGGGTGGCAGGCCGCCCTCGGTGCCACATTGCAGGAACCGCTCTGAGGGATCAGTTTCTTGACCGTGGGCTTTGGAATAGGAATTAATTTGACTTCAGGAAAAGAGTGGTTGTTTTGTTTGTTTGTTTTGGTACATCTAACTTTGTAAAATGAGGTCTCAGACCCACTGTATCCATGATCCAAACGTAGGTTCCTGGACTGAGATGCTGCATGTGTGCTAAGCTGATTCAGTCGTGTCCGACCCTTTGCAACCCTATGGACTGTAGCCCACCAGGCTCCTCTGTCCGTGGGATTCTCCAGGCAAGAATACTGGAGTGGGTTTCCATGCCCTCCTCCAGGAGATCTTCCCAACCCTGTGAATGAACCCCCCTCTCCTGTGACTCCTGAGTTGCAGGCGAATTCTTTACCACTGAACCACTGGGGTAGCTCGATGAGCCATCAGGGAAGCTACTACCCCATATATTTCTTGGTCCTGCCCTTCTGTGTGATTTTACTAAAAAAGTGTGAGATTTGTGCAGATAAGGCACTGAGAGCTCCCTTCGTGCGTCCCCTTTGCCCTCCTGGCAGGCGGGTGGCTTCTGGCACTGAGTGTCACTCACCAGCCTGCACTGTCCTCAATACACTTTGAGCTCCACAAGAGCAGAGGCCCTGCCTTATTCATTTTCACAGCCTCAGCAGCTGCCTCCCGTGTGCAATAAGTCTTTGAATAAATAAACACATGGAGAAAACTTTGCAGCTTAAGGGAAGCTCTGAAATGGGTGCTGGCCCTGAAAGACTAATCCAAAAGGAACTCCAGGATAGAACCCCCTCACTGTAGCTTGATGACCGTAGGTGGGTACAGAGCGTAAGGGTTTCACATTCGTTCCATGTCCGCTTGTCAAAGGGGAGCAATTCAGAATGGGGCTCAAAGCAGATTTTTTTTTATTAAAAGATTTTTTTTCATTACAACGTTGTGCTGGTTTCTGCTGTACAACAGCAAGAATCAGCCATAGCTGTACATGCATCCTCTCCTTGGGCCTCCCTTCCTTCACCACCTCCCTCCCGGCTAGGTCGTCACAGAGTGCCAGGCTGGGCTCCCTGTGTTATGCAGCAAATGCCCACCCGCTGTCTGTTTTACACACGATTGTGTGTATATGTCACTGCTGCTTTCTTCGTCCGTCCCACTGTTACCCCCACAGTGCCCACAAGTCTGTACTCTGTATCTGTGAAGATCTTAAGGTTTTAAACCATTTTTTAGGAGTACATGTTGAAGTTCTATGTAAGAATCAGTTTATAGAAGGCTGGCAGTGCTGGCTGGCCAGCTGTCAGCAGTCAGGCAGATCTGACTGGCATAAGGCCAGTGCAGGCTGGCTGGACCTCCGAGTGGACAGCTCAGGGCTCCTGGTCCTCTTCCCATGACTGCTGAGAGCTGGTCAAGGAGAGGATGAAGCTCAAGGCTGGCCCCCTTGTAGGTGAAGGGCTTCTGTTCTGAATTGACAAGTTCTGTGTGGCCCTGGGGAAACCAGGGTTTTGCTTTCTCGAGCCCCCAGGGTAAGCAGCTGGCAGGGGCACTTGTGTGAGTGGGCGTGGGTGCTCCATCCTCTGAACAGGCAAACATTTAAAAATGTTTGCAAAAGCAAATTCTAGAGAGAAGTCCAGGACTTCCTCATGCAGAGACTTGGTAAGTCCTGCTTCTTTTTCTTTCTTTTTTTTTTTCCTTTTGCTAATTAATTTCCCTGACAGCCTTGCTGGTAGCTCTTCGCCACAATCAGTTGCTGAATTGCAAAGCTCAATTATCTGTGTAATAACATGCTATAAAAATATATAAGGCCAGGAAAAAAAAAATGATTGCAACCAAAGAGGCTGAGCCTTGGGAATAGACACCTTGTATATTCACATCTGGGCTGAAAGGAAACCACAGCATCTTTCAGTAATGATTTGATAGACTGAATTTCTTTCTAAGACATAAAAGAAAACACTTAATTTGAGGAGGAGGCACTTAAGTTACCTTCAAATACAAGCAGAAGCAATATCTCATTAATATATTTGAGTTTTGTGATGCAGTATATTAGAATTGGCTCCCTAGCTTTTGAAAATGTTAAAGCATTTTTGCACAGGCCTTTTTAGTAGCTTGCTATGTACTAGGCACTTATGCTTACATACCTAAGTTTTTTTTAAAGAATTTTGATGTAGACCATTTAAAAAATCTTTATTGAATTCATTACAGTGTTGCTTTTGTCTTATGTTGTGGTTTTTTAGGCCGAGAGGCATATGGGATCATAGCTCCAGACCAGGGATTGAACCCAACCCTGCTGCTTTGGAAGGTGAAGTCCTAAACCACTGGACCTCCAGGGAATTACATTATATATTTTTTACTCCTGCTTGTGATCTTACAGGGAAGACAGGAAAATCTCCATCTCTCAGTTAAGAAAAATGAAGCTCATGAATCTGGTGTAAAAACCGGTGCTTCTCTCACAGTTGGTCATTAGAAGCAGAGAGGAGCTGATTTTTTTAAAAAGTTGTTCATGAACAGATTGACCAACCTTTTGTAACAGTTGCTTTTAAAAAATATATATAAAAAAATTTGGAGCAGAATTGCTGAACCCTGTGTGAATTTTTGGCTCATAAAATTGTGAAGTAAGATGAAACAGTTGTTTTAAGCCTCTAAGTTTGGGGATAGAATGCACCACATGCCAGATAAGCATCTTCCATGTCTTGGTTCTTTGTTTCTCTGGATGAAGAGGCTTACTGTTCTGTCATAAGCCATCTCTCCTACAGTAGCACCTTGAGGTAGCTTATTGTAGGAGCACAAATGTGGAAAGGCCAATGACAGTTAAGGAAATAAATCACCAGGGACTTCCCTGGTGGTCCAGTGGCTAAGACTCTGTGCTTCCATTGCAGGGGAAATAGGTTTGATCCCTGATCAGGGAACTAAGATCTCACAATGCTTCATGGTATGCACACCCCGCCCCCCAACAAGAATTCACCAAAGCAGACTATTAAACTGGGAAAGGTAATGCCTGGGAAAACTAGAAGCATAATAACAATTTTAGCCTGTGTTTCCAGCAGCCAGGGTGGAATAGAGAAATAGGTGGTATGACAGTGTTTTTGGTTTCAGCTTTGACTATACGCAAATTCCCTTTGGAGCTTTGACATGCCAGGCTCCAAGGGGGAGATTGTAACTCTGCCTGCATGTCTGATAAAGGCTGCCAGGTGGTTCTGTGAGCGGCCAGGAATGGTAGAAATGTTGGCCTGGCTCCCAGTGGCATACGGAGAAAGGCCACGTTTATTGCAGGTGTATTTACCCAGGGCCTTCATGAACAGGAGCCGTGCTGGTTACTCTCCATACATCCTTTCTATCCTCACTGCAGGCCCACTAGGTTGAGGGGAGAATCCTCATGTTATAGGTGAGGGGACAGGCGGGTCTGAGAACTGTCATTGGTGCCCAGTCTTCTAGTTGGTAATAGGGATATGATTGGAACTCATCTGTTTGTCTTTCAACAATCGACATTTTTACACTTGATTTTCTCCTGATCTTCATTTTCTTTTATTTTCTTTCTTTTGGCTGCACTATGCAGCATGCAGAATCTTAGTTCCTAGACCAGGAATTGAACCTATGGCCCCTGCAGTGGAAACATGGCATTCTAGCCATTGGACCAGGGAGGTCCTTCCTGGCTTCCAGTTTTGACTTGAGGGATTTATGTAAAGGACACTTACCTGTGTCCTCAGATTAACAAAGGGTTTTGCATACTTGGCACTACTTACTTAATTGTTGATGAATATTTTTTAACTTTTAGAAGACTTGAAGAAGGTATATGTATGGGTATATGTGTGTGTGTTTGAAAACATAGCTCCTTGTAAATTTATATCCCCACCACAACCTAACTTTTGGACAGATGTTAATGTCTCATTACAGAGCTAAACGCTTTTCTCTTCATTGAGGAACAACAAACATGGTAGCTTAAAAGGCCTCAGATTAATTGGATGCAACTTCAGATGTTTATCCTGATTATCTTTGGGTGGATCCTCAGATAGCAAGGAAATTAAAAAGTGTCATTCCTATTAGGAGTGTGTGCTTTTCATTTCCTTTAGTAGTCTGAGGATTGCTAGTACACATTTCTACAAAAAGAAAAAGGGTTTTTTTTTTTTTCTGACTTAATTTTGCTGAACTGTTGGATATTTTGGGATATGAGAGAGAAGAAACGGAAAAACATGCCTACCTCTCTCCCTTTCTGGGGTGCCAGTGTCTATATTTGGTTGTTAAGCCAGCAAAAGGGGGTTCCAACGGAAACACCATTTATGAATGTAGTATTGTCATCATGTAACATTCTGTGTGCCAACCTGTCACCCCAGGGCAGGCCCAAAACCCATGTGGAGGGCGATGTGGATGGTGAAAACAGTGGCAGAGAGGAGACCAGTGGTGGTTTAGTCACTAAAGTCATGTCTGACTCCTGCAACCCCATGGACTGTGGCCCACAGGCACCTCTGTCCGTGGGATTTCCCAGGCAAGAATATTGGAGTGGGTTGCTGTTTCCTTCTCCAGAGGATCTTCCCAACACAGGGATCAAACTCACATCTCCTGCATTACAAGAGGATTCTTTCCTGCTGAGTCACCAGGTAAGTCCTGACTTGCTCGTCTAATAGATTTTGGCCATCACTTGGTTACTTCTACGGGAGTTTCTAGACTAGAGGATTTTACCCTTGGGTCTTGATGTGGTTCCTGTCCTGCCTCTTGGATCCCTGAACACAGTGGGAGCTCCCTGGGTGCTGAGTTAACTGCTGTGACTTGGCAAGTGGGAACACATGGGTGCATGTACTTCACTTACTCAAAGCTGTCAGGTCTTACCAACTTTTTGTAAGAAATATTTTTTTGTCTCCCTGAAAACTCATAAAAATTCATCTTACAATTTCAGGACCCACAGGATCCTGTGGCATTTTGTTGAGCTGCTGATCCTCTTTTCTCCTAATAGATAACATCTCTCTCCTCGTGCGCACAGGCATAGATGTGTGCCTGTGAGTCTGTGCAGGAGCTCCTGTATATGCCACAGTGGCTCTGCTGCAGGAAATCAACTGATTTCCCTCCACTGGTTCAGTGTGACTAAGGTCTCTTTTGCGTATTCTCAAAAGACTCCATTCCAATGACTATTTTAAGTTTCATTAACCTTGCCTACATTTTGCCAGATACCTTTTCAGTATATCTATCTATTTTATTATCACAATGATGCTTTGCTTTCTTGTGTATCTAGAAAGAAAGAAAATTAGTGGATTTAATTTTTTTTTATGATGAGCATTTTTAGTGAGGTCACTTTTTGTGTTAGTATTTAAAAATAACAGTTACCCAGGAATGATAGCGCATCATTTCCAAAATATTCTCTAGGCAAAGTCGTACTTCATCATGCTTAACTCTGTAAGATGAAACCTTGATACTGAGTGAAAGGCATATAGCTTGTCGTTTTCTGCCAGCACTTCTGTTAGAAGGTGATGATGACACTGTATGGTGTGTGTGCATCTCTGAGTGGGAGGATACCCGGAACTACAGGACTATCCTTTTCCGCCTCAAAATGATATAGACTTACACCTGTAACTGTTTCAAAGGCTCAGGACAATTTTGAATTTTGCATCTTACATGGGACATGGGCTTCCCACGTGGCACAGTGGTAAAGAATCTTCCTGCCAGTGCAGGAGATGGGGGTTTGATCCCTGTGTCGGAAAGATCCCCTGGAGGAGCAAATGGCTACCCATGCCAGTATTCTTAACTGAAAAATCTCATGGCGGGCTACAATTTATGGGGTCACGAAGAGTCAGACATGACTGAGTGACTGAGCACACCGCATGTGGGTGTGGTGTTTTTTATTAAAAAAAAAATTTATTATAAATGAAGAAGTTACGATGTGAAATTAGAATGGGCAGATCATCCGTGATATTATTACGGCAGTCAGCCTTCATGGACTTTGGAAAAATTAAAACATGTTTTATTTTGTAAAGACAAAGCAATATGTAGCATTCCTGGTTGTAGAGAAGAATTTAGCTCTGTGGGCAGTAGTCTCATTTATGGAATATTAATTATGTATAAATTGTGACTGCACATTCTTGTGAGTTTTTTAAGAGAACATAAAAATGCTTCCCCCCCCCGCTGCTAATGCTTTTTTTCCTTCTGCCTCTCTGTCCATCCATTTCTCCTACCTCACTTGAGGACGATTCTGGTTTTACACATCTCGATTTTTCTCCTTATGTCTCACCAGAAGTGTTAATTCACTTTGCTAGAATGGTAGTGATCTCAAAAGTGGAGGATTATGACTCCAGTTGGGGCTTCATCAGCCTGAGCAGGTGCATTCTAAGTAAGAGAGATACTGTTTTAATGCAAATGTCCCCCCTAATTCCGAGGAAGGGAGATGTGGATGGGAATTGACACAGTGGTTAAGCCAGACTTGTTTCTAAATAGATTGTTTTTTTTTCCCCTGAATTCTCTGGGCACCAGCAGCAGTGTCTTGTTAATAAATGGAAGAGAAATATAGAGGCAGAGAAGTTGAGGGTGGCTGTCTTAATTCTTTGTTCTGAGGGATCACAAATGCTTAAGGAAAATGAAGTTGGAGGCTCACATAAATACTTGGGAGCCTCAGTGATACGTGCTCATATGAGAGTAGAATTGAATTCGGGGACCCCCAGATAAGAGGGGATGGTTGTATTAAAATGCCGTAAGCCCTACTGGGAGGCAACTTAACAGGAGCCTTAACAGAGTGGCTTTATAGTGAGGGTCCGGGATTTCTCCTGTCCTTCCTTTGTTTTGAAGTGCGCTATTGTCTGAGAAGGAGCCAGCAAACACTAGAGTAGTTGTCTGAGAACCAGGGCACACAGAGTGAACCCGGGCTCTGCTGTGCTGTGAATAGAGTTTTCATGTCAGGTATAATTCCACTTTGCATTTTTCTTAGCTGTGGATTTTTAGAGAAACACAGTGTTTTGACTGAAAATGCATTAGCCATATTTCCCTCCTTGGATGGTGGTTATGTGAGTGTTAATAATTTATTACACTATACTTTTAGGTATTTTTCTGTTCACTTAGAAATAAAAAGGGCTTATGGAAAAGTCATCAGTGTGTCAGCCATATGAAATTCATTATTCATTCTTCCATCTACTCAACATACGTTTATTGAGCACCTACTATGCACCGGGGTCTATCCTGGCTCTGGGAATACAGTAATGAATAAAAGCAAGTAAAAGTCCCCGATCTCATTATTTTAGAGAGGGACAGACAAGACATTAAGCCACATGTTAGAGCAGGGTGTCAGCAACCTTTTTCCATAAGGGGCCAGATAGTAAACAGCCTAGGTTTTGTGGGCCAGGGGGCTTCTGTCTTTGGAGTGAGAAAGCAGCTATAGACATTATGTATGTGAGTGGGTATGACTCTGTGTCAACAAAATGTTATTTACAGAATCAGGTGGCGGGCTAGATTTGCCCTGCAGCCTGTAGTTTGCAGACTCCTGTGTTAGCTGGTAGTATGTCCTAAGGAGAAAATAGAAAGGGAACGTGGAGTACTGGGGTGTGGGACAAGGTATGTTGCAGTTTTTGACACAGTGGTCAGGGGAGGCCTCACTGAGAAGGTGACTTATGTAAAAGTTTGGGTAAACTGGGTTCAGCTATGTGTATATCTGGGGAAAAGAATGATCCATACGGAGGGAACAGCACGTGCAAGGTCCCGAGGTCAAACATAGGTGGGGAATTCAAGGAGTGGGAAGAAGGTCAGGGTGCTGGGAGCAGAATGAGTGATGGGAGCGTGGTGGAAGGTGAGGTCAGAGGCACAGTCTGAAGGTGAAGGATGAGGTCACATCATGGCACCTTGTAAGCCTTTTTTATTTTTCTTAGTTTGCAAGTCAGTTGGGTAGTCATTGGGGGATTTTGAGTAGAAGGGTGATAGAATGTAACTTTTAATAGGATCCCTGGTTTCTGTATGGATAACAGACTGTAGGGGGGCTGGGGTGGAAACCCAGAGAACCAGGAGGTATTCAGGTAAGCAGGTTAGAGGTGCTGGTGCTGGGACAGGCTTGTGGAGGTGGACATGGTGAGAAACGGCTGCTCCGCGAACTGTGCTGGCCATGGTCTCAACAGGAATCGCTCACCGTGGAAGCGGGGTGTGAGGACTGGAGGAGTCCTAGATGACTCCAGAGTAAACTGGGAGGGTGGGGTGCTGCTCACCGAGTGGGGAAGGTGGGAGGACAGCCAGCAGCCTCCTGCACAGGGCCCTGATATGGCACACAGCCCGAGACTCAAGGCAAGTCTGCCTCCGCCTGGATGTGTGTGTGCCGTGTGGCTTTAAGTGTCTCCAGGCTGAGGTCTTGTGTCCATGCTGACTTGTCGCAGACTTAGCCACTTGCTGTGGTTCATATCTTGTGCTGGTGCAAGTTCCTGAGATTTTGGGGGCAGGTGAGGTCTCCACACACAAATTCTATGAGTGAACCCATTTTAATTCGTGAAGTTATTGAAAGAAATCCTGATGCCCTGTGTATCACAACGTAGGCCCTCAAAAGCAGGGAGATAGGTAGGCTGACATCTGGCAGCTGCAAGAGCCAGGGTCTTAAATGAATTGTCGATTCTACACACTACTGATGGTTCTCTGTGCTTCTCAGAGAAGGTGTAATACTCTCCCGCTCCGTGGTTGCTGTGCATATAAATAACATGTGGAATTCGGTGCCAAAAAGCAATTCAGGAAATCATATCTGTTTAGAGGGTTCTATAAATTGTCTGCTAAAACATCTGCAGACTGTTTTTCAAATGCATTGCCAAATTTAAGACAGTGAAAGTATGATAATGATTTGAAGACTCCAAGTGGTGGTTCTTGTTTCTAAGGAGATCAATGCTTTGGCCTTACCTTTATCTTGTTAGGGAGTTGTATGTCAGTGTTTAAGATTCAGTGCAAAGAAGATAGTAAATCCTATTAAGAGGTGGGGGGGTTGAGATTTCTATTGGACATCCAGGGGGAGATGTGAAGAAGGTACTATAAATGAGTCTGGGGGTGAGGAAAGACCAGGTTCTTAGAGAGAGAGAGATCTGGGGAGGCTTTTGTGGTAGACAAAGTTGTGGGACCAATGGGATCACTGGCGGAGTTGACACAGATAGAAGAGAACCAAATTCCTAGAGGCAACAAGCAAGGAGACTAGGAAGAAAGGCCAAAAGGGATATGTAAGAGGAAGGTCAGTGGTGTCCTGGAAGTCAAGTAAAGATGATGTTTTGAGGAGAATGTGATTAGCTATGTTGAATACTATTGAAAGGTCAAGGAAGGTTGGACTAAGAAGTGAACCTTTACCAGGATACAAGACATCGGCACCTTTAGAGCAGTAATAGATAGTGTAGTGTGTTTATGATGGAACATTTAGGTCAATATTGCAAATGAACTCAGTATGTATACAGTTTGGGCAGTTGTGGCCTGTATTAATCATTGCCATTTTTCTTCTAACCACTTACCATTCGTCATCATTAATATTTTAGTAGTACTAGTTATAGAAAAACCAAGTCTATAACAAAATTCTTTTACAAAATCTTCATTGGTTTTTCTCAGTTAAGCTCTGTGACTTTGAAATCTTGCTTGTTGTCAGTACAGTTTCACATCCTTTTCTTTCAGATTCGCTAAAAATTTGTACATATTTATTAAATACACTTTAGCTCCTCTTGGGCACAATGTTATCAGTGCTTCCTTTAAAAAAAAAAAATTAGGTCACGGTACTATGAAACCAGGGGCAAGAAGCATTCTTGTCAGTAGATCAGAGGTATGAGGGAAGTTGTAGCCTATTTTGCCAAAATCACATGTTGATTATATATAATTGCTTCATCTAACATGGTCAGGTTGAATTTCTTCTTGAAAATCATAGTGGAAACTTTTTCCTGTGCTTAGAGGATAAAATTAATAGATTAGAAAATTGGAGCAAAGGGAAAATTAAGGGGAGAGGGAAAAAAATCATGGAGAGGTTAGCGTACAAGAATGTATGAGAATAGATCCTATGTCAGTGAGTTCAGTTCAGTTCAGTTCAGTCGCTCAGTCATGTCCGACTCTTTGCAACCCCATGAATCACAGCACGCCAGGCCTCCCTGTTCATCACCAGCTCCCAGAGTTCACTCAGACTTACATCCATCGAGTCGGTGATGCCATCCAGCCATCTCATCCTCTGTCTTCCCCTTTTCCTCCTGCCCCCAATCCCTCCCAGCACCAGAGTCTTTTCCAGTGAGTCAACTCTTCACATGAGGTGGCCAAAGTACTGGAATTTCAGCTTTAGCATCATTCCTTCCAAAGAAATCCCAGGGTTGATCTCCTTCAGAATGGTCTGTTTGGATCTCCTTGCAGTCCAAGAGACTCTCAAGAGTCTTCTACAACACCACAGTTCAAAAGCATCAATTCTTTGGTGCTCAGCTTTCTTCACAGTCCAACTCTCACATCCATACATGACCACTGGAAAAACCATAGCCTTGACTAGATGGACCTTTGTTGGCAAAGTAATGTCTGCTTTTGAATATGCTGTCTAGGTTGGTCATCACTTTTCTTCCAAGGAGTAAGCGTCTTTTCATTTCATGGCTGCAGTCACCATCTGCAGTGATTTTGGAGCCCCCAAAAATAAAGTCTGACACTATTTCCACAGTTTCCCCATCTATTTCCCATGAAGTGATGGGACCAGATGCCATGATCTTCGTTTTCTGAATGTTGAGCTTTAAGCCAACTTTTTCACTCTCCACTTTCACTTTCATTAAGAGGCTTTTTAGTTCCTCTTCACTTTCTGCCATAAGGGTGGTATCATCTGTATATCTGAGGTTATTGATATTTCTCCCGGCAATCTTGATTCCAGCTTGTGCTTCTTCCAGCCCAGCGTTTCTCATAATGTACTCTGCATAGAAGTTAAATAAGCAGGGTGACAATATACAGCCTTGACGTACTCCTTTTCCTATTTGGAACCAATCTGTTGTTCCATGTCCAGTTCTAACTGTTGCTTCTTGACCTGCATACAGGTTTCTCAAGAGGCAGGTCAGGTGGTCTGGCATTCCCATCTCTTTCAGAATTTTCCACAGTTTATTGTGATGCACACAGTCAAAGGCTTTGGCATAGTCAATAAAGCAGAAATAGATGTTTTTCTGGAACTCTCTTGCTTTTTCGATGATCCAGTGGATGTTGGCAATTTGATCTCTGGTTCCTCTGCCTTTTCTAAAACCAGCTTGAATATCTGGAAGCCTGAAGCCTGAAGCCTGGCTTGGAGAATTTTGAGCATTACTTTACTAGCGTGTGAGATGAGTGCAATTGTGAGGTAGTTTGAGCATTCTTTGGCATTGCCTTTCTTTGAGATTGGAATGAAAACTGACCTTTTCCAGTCCTGTGGCCACTGCTGAGTTTTCCAATTTTGCTGGCATATTGAGTGCAGCACTTTCACAGCATCATCTTTTAGGATTTGAAATAGCTCAACTGGAATTCCTTCAGGTGGCTCAGAGGTTAAATCGTCTGCCTGCAATGTGGGAGACCTGGGTTCAGTCCCTGGGTCGGGAAGATTCCCTGGAGAAGGAAATGGCAACCCACTCCAGTATTCTTGCCTGGAGAATCGCATGGACGGAGGAGCCTGGTGGAGTATAATCCATGGGGTCGCAAAGAGTCGGACACGACTGAGCGACTTCACTTTCACTTTCACTTTCTTTCAACTGGAATTCCATCACCTCCCCCAGCTTTGTTCGTAGTGATGCTTTCTAAGGCCCACTTGACTTCCCATTCCAGGATGTCTGGCTCTAGGTGAGTGATCACACCATCGTGATTGTCTGGGTCATGAAGATCTTTTTTGTACAGTTCTTCTGTGTATTCTTGCCACTTCTTCTTAATATCTTCTGGTTCTGTTAGGTCCATACCATTTATTTCCTTTATCGAGCCCATCTTTGCATGAAATGTTCTTCCAACAACACAAGAGAAGACTCTACACATGGACATCACCAGATGGTCAACACTGAAATCAGATTTATTATATTCTTTGCAGCCAAAGATGGAGAAGCTCTATACAGTTAACAAAAACAAGACCAGGAGCTGACTATGGCTCAGATCATGAACTCCTTATTGCCAAATTCAGACTTAAATTGAAGACAGTAGGGAAAACCACTAGACCATTCAGGTATGACCTAAATCAAATCCCTTATGATTATACAGTGGAAGTGAGAAATTTAAGGGACTAGATTTGATAGATAGAGTGCCTGATGAACTATGGACTGTTTGTAACATTGTACAGGAGACAGGGATCAAGACCATCCCCATGGAAAAGAAATGCAAAAAAGCAAAATAGCTGTCTGAGGAGGGCTTACAAATAGCTGTGAAAAGAAGAGAAGCGAAAAGCAAAGGAGAAAAGAAAAGATATAAGCATCTGAATGCAGAGTTCCAAAGAATAGCAAGAAGAGATAAGAAAGCCTTCCTCCACGATCAATGCAAAGAAATAGAGGAAAACAACAGAAAGGGAAAGATGAGAGATCTCTTCAAGAAAATTAGATCCTATGTAGTTGCTGGAAAAGGGCCAAAATTTGAGTCTGATTTTGATAGAATTATAGTTTAGGTCAAGAAAGAAGCATTATTGTTATGTGGTTTAGTGTTAAAGAAGGCAAAAACAAACTGGTTACTCAGGTGAAGGAGAGCTTTTCTTAGTCTTGAGGCCTGAGAAATTTCCCCACATCATAGGGAATGGTGAATGATGAGAGTGCAGTGTCCTCAACAATGTCTCCATAGTAGGTATTCCAAAGTTACCTAGAATTGCATCTTACATTGAGGGATAATGCTAAAAGCATACTTCTGTTAAGGATCCAAAAATTCTGCTTTAAAATTTTTTTTATTTATGTTGGATTATAGTCAATTTACAATATGTTAATTTCAGATGTACTGCAAAGTGATTGTTCTACCTAAACATATATCTATTTTTTAAAATTATTTTCCCATTTGGCTTATTACAGAATATTGAGCAGAGTTCCTGGTGCTATACAGTAGGTCCTTGTTGGTTATTTTAAATATAGTAGTGTGTGTATGTCAATCCCACAGTCCCCTTTTGTCCCCCTTCCACCGTTCCCCACTGGTAACCATAAGAGTGTTTTGGTTCTCTAAGTCTGTAAGTCTGTTTCTGTTTTGTAAATAATTTCATTTGTATCAGTGCTTTTAGATTCCACATGTGTGAAATGTCATTCGGTATTTGTCTTTCTCTGACTTACTTCACTTAGTATGTGAATCTCCATGTCCATCCATGTGGCTGCAAGTGGCATTTTCATTCTTTTGTATGGCTAAGCAATATTCCATTATACATATGTAGCATATCTCCTTTATGCATTCCTCTATCAGTGAACACGTAGGTTGCTTCTGTGTCTTGACTATTGTAAACAGTTGCTGCAGTGAACACTGTAGTGCATATATCACTTTGAACCGTGTTTTTCTCCAGATATATTGCCTAGGAGTGGGATTGCAGGGTCATATGGTAGTTCCAGTTTTAGTTTTTTATGGAACCTCCACACCCTTCACCACAGTGGCTGTATCAAATTACATTCCCACCAACAGTGTAAGAGGCCTCCCTTTTCTCCACTTCCTCTCCAGAATTCAGTTTGCAGATTTTTTGATGATGACGACCATTCTGACTGGTGTGAGATGATCATGTAATTTTGATTTGCATTTCTCTAATAATTAATGAGGCTTCCCTGGTGGCTTAGTGGTAGAGAATCCATCTGCCAAGGCAGAAGATGTGGGTTTGATCCCTGGGTTGGAGAAGGAAATGGCAGCCCGCTCCAGTATTCTTGCCTGGAAGATCCCATGGACAGAGGAGCCTGGTAGTCTACAGTGCACTGGGTTGCCAAAGAGTTGGGCACAACTTAGTGACTCAACAACAATGATAATTAACAATACTGAGTATCTTTTCATATGTCTATTGGCCATGTGTATGTCTTCTTTGGAGAAATGTCTCTTTAGGTCTTCTGCCCATTTTTTGATTGGGTTGCTTGTTTGTATGATGTTAAGTTGCATGATTTTGAGTTGTTTGTAGATTTTGGGGTCTAATCCCATGTCAGTCCCATTGTTTGCAAATGTTTTCTCCCATTCTGTGGGCTGTCTTTTTGTTTTGTTTATGGTTTGCTGTGTAAATGTTTTTGAGTTTCATTATGTTCCAGTTGTTTATTTTTGCTTTTATTTCCATAGCTCTGGGAGATGGATAGAAAAAGATATTGCTGTGATTTATGTCAAAGCATGTTCTGCCTATGTTGTCCTCTAAGAGTTTTATAGGATCTGGTCTTACATTTAGGTCTTTAATCCATTTGGAGTTTATTTTTTTTGTATGGTATTAAATAATGTTGTAATTTTTTGCATGTAACTATCCAGTTTTTCCAGCACCAGTTATTAAGAGACTGTCTTTTCCTCATCGTATAGTATTGTCTCCTTTGTCATAGATTAATTGACCATAGGTGCATGGCTTTATTTCTGGGCTTTCTCTTCTGTTCTGTTGATCTATGTGTCTGTTTTTGTGCCAGTGCCAGTACCATACTGTTTTGATTAGTATAGCTTTATAGTATAGTGTGAAGTCAAGGAAAGTGATTCCTCCAGCTCTATTTCTCTTTATGAAGATTGCTTTGGCTATTTGAGGCCTTTTGCATCTCCGTTAATGAGTTCAGTAAAGTTGCAGGATACAAAATTAATGCACAAAAATCTCATGCATTTCTATACGGTAATAATGAAAGATCAGAAACAGCAATTAAAGAAACAATCTCATTTACCATCACATAAAAAGGTAGTTTTATCCCTAGGTATTTTATTCTAAGGAGGCAAAAGACCTGTACTCTGAAATCTGTAGAATGCTGATGAAAGTAATCAAAGATGACACAGACATATGGAAAGATATACCATGTTCTTGGACTGGAAGAATCAATATTGTCAAAATGACTATACTGCCCAAGGCAATCTACAAATTTAGTGTAATCTCTATCAATTTACCAATGCCATTTTTCACAGAATGCTATTGTTTCTTAGGGAAACTTGCTCTACTGATAATTGACGCTGTCAGTTTAAATCATCTCCATGTTTTTAACAGTTGAGAGAATGAAGTGCAAGCCGGGGACTGACTTTGGGTATTAAGCCTCTTTGGGCTGTTTGCCTACCTGGTTGACCATCCCTGGGGAGGGGAGGCAAGGGAGGGCTGCACCTCTTTCTTACTGCAATCCCTTTAGATAAAGAAAAACATCCTTGGCAATTAAAAACATGCCTTTCCTGCCCTCAGACTCCATTAGATGGTCCAGTGTGAATTCTGGTTTTGGTGCTGATGGCTTTAGTGAAAACTGGAAAAGGTAAAGAGGTTGCTATAAACACATTTCCAGAGAGGTGATACCTGTGAGTCCAGCTGTGTGATTAGCTTGGCCAAGCTCCAATCCACTTGTGGACTAGCCTTTCCCTTTGAAAGTCTTTTTCTTTACCATCCCAACTGTCTTACACTGTCTGCTGCTGCTGCTAAGTCGCTTCAGTCATGTCCAGCTCTGTGCGACCCCATAGACGGCAGCCCACCAGGCTCCCCTGTCCCTGGGATTCTCCAGGCAAGAACACTGGAGTGGGTTGCCATTTCCTTCTCCAATGCATGAAAGTGAAAAGTGACTTCTGTTCAGGTTTTAGCAAATTACTCTAGAACATTTCATATTATACATCATGAGTCATTTCTGCCTAGGTCTATATATGTCTCCATTTGTCTCCCTAAAAGATTTTCAAGTAAAGCTTCAGTGTGTTTTCCAGCATTTATAGCAGCTACTGTCTCCCTGTCTCTCACTGGCTTTCTTTGGTATAACTCAGTATTTAGTGGAACACTCTGAGATATTGTCAGACCACTAATTATCTGCTCATTTGCCCTGGATGCTGGTGCAGGAATGACTGAGAATGTGCAAACTAACAGTAAAACAACTTACTACAAAGCCAGTGCTTACTAAGTGTAGTCAGTGGTAAAGGATATCTGTTGTTGCTAAGTTGTTTCAGCCATGTCCAACTCTTTGTGACCCCATGAACTCTATCCTGCCAGGCTCCTCTGTTCATGGGATTCTCCAGGCAAGAATACTGGAGTGGGTTGCCATACACTTCTCCAGGGCAACCTCCCAACCCAGGGACTGAAACCGCATCTCTTATGTCTCCTGCTTTGGCAGGTGGGCTCTCTACCACTAGCACCATCTGCCAAGTCTGAAAGATGTCTATGAGTTGTTAATATGCACATTTGGGTAGAAATTTTTGTGTATATTTTGAAACTTTGAAATATTTGGGTTAAGACAGTTGATTTGCAAATAAAGATGGAATAAGGGGCTCTTTCAGAATAAAGTGTAGGATTGAACACAATTTTTAGCTCATTACATTTGATCTTTATTGATAAGAACAAGCCATTTTAAGGCAGAGGTTCTCATCCTGGTTGTCATTTGAGTTTGAAGGGGAAAAACAATCCCTGGCCAATTAACAATCCCTGGCCAATCTGACTTTCTGGGATGGAACCTCACTATTACTTAAGTTCCTGAGGAAGAATGAAACTATTTCATACTGACTCAGAAGTAGCCTTACACACATGGTAACCATGCTGGGTCATAGAGGTGCTGGATTTAGAAGCAACTGGGAAGGTGTATAAGGCTGTTTGTACTCTAAGTGCCCCGAGACTGCTGCACTTTGTATTCTGTCTTATTTCTATAGTTTTCTATGGTAGTTCCCACTTTTTTCCCTTTTAATTTGTTGTTTCTCTGCCATAGACTTAGAAACCATGTGATCAAATTGGTTAGAATTGTGGGGCAAATGAAGAATCAATAGGCTGTCAGTAAAGATCTAAGGACCTTTTTAAGACATAAAATCTGTACATTGCAGTGGATAAACCTTTTAGGGGTTTACTTCTGTTCTTTTAGCTATGCTCTAGAAAGGCTTCCCTGGTGGATCAGATGGTAAAGAATCTGCCTGCAGTGTGAGACCAAGGTTTGATCCCTGGAGAAGGGAATGGCTACCCACTCCAGTATTCTTGCCTGGAGAATCCCATGAACAGAGGAGCCTGGCAGGCTACAGTCCATGGGATCACAAACAGACATGGCGGAGTGACTTTCACTTCCACCTTTCTTTCTCTTTCTAGGAAGGTGAGCTGGATGAGTAACTTCTAAATGGGAGCATGGAGATACTATATGAAAAGAAGCAATTAAAAGTGAAAGTGAAAGGCACTCAGTTGTGTCTGACTCTTTGCGACCCTGTGCGCTATATAGTCTATGGAATTCTCCAGGCCAGAATACTGGAGTGGGTAGCCTTTCCCTTCTCCAGAGGATCTTCCCAACCCAGGGATCGAACCCAGGTCTCCTGCATTGCAGGCACATTCTTTACCAGCTGGGCCACAAGGGAAGCCCAAGAATACTGGAGTGGGTAGCCTATCCCTTCTCCAGGGGGTCTTCACCACCCAGGAATCGAACTGGGGTCTCCTGCATTGCAGGTGGAGTCTTCACCAACTGAGCCTTGAGGGAGGTTTCCATGTTTCATGTATACATTCACCTCTAAGTCTGAGTCCTGTATGTCAGCATGTGATCTTGGTAAGATGAGATACGCCTGAAGGAAAGAAGCTGCAATAAGAACACATGTCACAGTGAGCTGTGGGAAACCAGAGTTAGGAGAGGGCATATGAGGATTTATTTAATGCCGTTTGTGTGGTAGGCAGTGCTGTAAGTGCTTTACATGTATAATAAATCCCTCAATATGCTCTAAAAGAATGTAATTTTGGAAATAAAGCTTTTGGTGACTGTTGGATATTTATGGAGCCAGGATAAGGGCAAAAGCTTGCCTTATACATAGCCTCACAGTGACTAGATTTTGTATTTTGTATGATTTAATATTTTGTATTCAGCAATTATTTTGTTGCATTAATTCTTGAAATATCTGGTGAGGTATCACCACCATCTCCATTTTAGGGATGAGGAAGCTGAAGCAAAGAGAATTTAGATAACTCTCCTGGTATGGCTCAGTTAGTAGTAACTGGCAGGGTCTGCATTTGAGCTGAACCTCAGCAGTCTGCCTCGTGACTCCACGCCCTGACAAGCTATGCTCTACTGATGCTGGCACGCAAGCTTAGTCGCCTCAGTCATGACCAGCTCTTTGTGACCCTATGCACTGTAGCCCACCAGGCTTCCCTGTCCATGCAGTTCTCCTGGCAAGAATACTGGGTTGGGTTGCCATGCCCTCCTCCAGGGAATCTTCCTGACCTACAGATCGAATCTATGTCTCTTACATTTCCTATAAGAGACCCTCCTGTAGGAGGGTTCTTTACCAGTAGCACCACCTGGGAAGTGGGGTGTCCTTTCTATTTGGTACTCAGTTCTGATTTTTATCACAAACAACTCGTACTGAGTATTTCCATACATAAAATTCTCTTCTTTGAGTTAACTTCCTAGGGGTAAAAGTCCCATAAACATAATCTTAGGTATTATGGGTTGAATTATATCTGCATAAAACCCAGATGTTGAAGTCCTACCTCCCTCATGCCTCAGAATGTGACCTTATTTGGAAATAGTCACAGCTGATGTAACTAGTTAAGGTGAAGTCATACTGAGGTAGGGTGGGCCCCTTATCCAGTATGACTGCCATCCTTATTAAAAGGGGAAATTTGGATACAGACATGCACACAAGAAGGATACCTTGTGAAGACTGGATTTATGCTGCCACAGGGCAAGGAGTTCCTAGTAGCTTGGAAAGGGGCTTGGAATAGATCCATCCCTGGTGCCTTCGAGGGGAGCATGGCTCTGCTGACGCCTTGACCTCAGACTTCTATCCTCCATACCTGTGAGATGATACGTTTTCATTGTCTGAGCTTTGTTGCATCGACCATAGGAAACTAACATAGATTGCTGGAAAAAAGTTCTCCTAGGTCAAAGAGTAATCTTAAACTCACTGCTATTCAATAACTCTCTGAAACTCTGAAAACTTATAGCATAGATGCCTGTTATTTCTCCCTGGCTTCTTTCTTTCCTAGATAATTGTCCCTACCCAGTCTGCTGTGCATTGTTTTCTTTACATGTGATCTTGCTCCACAGCTGATTGGACCAAGCTGGGTACCTGACCCTGGGAAAAACAATTGGATTGGCTCTTCAGATGATCAGGAATTGAGGTAGAGAGAGTTGTTAGGGAGCTGAGTGTAAAAGTCGTGAGAGTATATAGATGTATTACTGAGTCACTTTGCTGTATAGCAGTAATTAGCACAACATTTTAAATCAACCATACTTGAATAAGAAATTAAAAAATCAAGGTCATGTGGACATTCAGAAGCAGTCTTGGAAGAGCTGTAAGCAAGTAAGTGGACAAAGAAAGCTCATCTCAGTGACAGAGGAGAAGGAAGCAGAGAGGGACAAATATAGAGACCATTGGCTCCAGAGTGCAAGAGAATTCTAGAGCTGCTGTCTTGATTCTTGATGCTGTACAATTTGGGGGGTGAATTTTTTTGATGCCCAGTTGTCCTTATTGCATGTGGACTTGGGTGAAACCACTATTTGCATTTATTAAATTCCTGTGAGTCTCAGTTCTTGTAATCAAATGAACCCTGATGGAAATAGAGAAATGGCATAATAGAAGGCTGCCTGAAAGATTGATAGTATCTATGTCCCTCTGTAGCCTCCAGAACCTGTCCCTTAATTCAGCCTGGTCTCTGGAGAGTTTTGAGTCTGGCCTCACCGTATTGGTCCTCTTAGAATTTTATTGTCAGACTTGTCTTTCGTTGGGACGCATTCTTAGGGCTCCAAACCGATTTGGGTAATACCAAAATACTAAAAGGGATGTGTCCATACATCCTACAAACTTTAAGCAGAACTCTTTTACAGAAACTTACCAGCAATTATTTGCTAATCAGCAATTTATATTAACTTTCTTGGTAGCCTAGTAAACCATTTATATTTTAATAGCTTGGTGATTATCTTGCAAAATTGAGAATTTGACTTGGAAGATCTACAGAATTTCTTCCCCTAAGATGATAATTATAATTTTTATCCAGAGAGCACACATAACTTCTGGTTGTTTTATATGAGGAATTGCATATTTAAGAACTTAAAATCTCTGTTACCATCACTTTAGGGCTGGAGGCCTAGCAGGATAGTTGCATTATGTAAATCAGAAAACAAGTAGGAAAGGAGTTCAGCAAAACTTGGCCTTGGGGGCGACTTGCTGGTCTTGAATCTCCAGTAGAAAACACAGTGTTTTTGCAGAGGTGGAGCATACCTGAAGAACATCTTCAAAATAAGCATCCAAAACCTCAGTCTTTAAAAATATGACTCTGAGTGGAGGGTACGGGGTGTGCATGACTCCTGAAACAGTTAAATGCCGTCTAGAAGAAAGGCATCATGCTTTGACTGGATGTGTATCTTAGCTTAATTTTTAATTTTTATCCTGCATTCCTTACATAGAACCCACATGCTGCTACTGCTGCTAAGTCGCTTCAGTCGTGTCCGACTCTGTGTGACCCAGAGACGGCAGCCCACCAGGCTCCCTCGTCCCTGGGATTCTCCAGGCAAGAACACTGGAGTGGGTTGCCATTTCCTTCTCCAATGCATGAAAGTGAAAAGTGAAAGTGAAGTTGCTCAGTCGTGTCCGACTCTTGGTGACCCCATGGACTGCAGCCTACCAGGCTCCTCCGTCCATGGGATTTTCCAGGCAAGAGTGCTGGAGTGGGGTGCCATTGCCTTCTCTGAGAACCCACATAGACAGAGTCAAACGGGACAGCCGTCCATTGCTTTCCTCTGCCCTGCTGAGATTTACTGCCCTGTTCCCTCGCAGTTAGAGTTTTCTCACTTTGCCATTGGAAATGTGTGACAGTTGCCATATTTTTAAGCTGTAAACTCTGGCTTCTTGGGCTCACATTAAACTGCAGGCAGGTCTGAGGCACAGCTACGCTGCTGTTGATAGTTGTGTGTTGATTGCCTTCTGAGGAAGGCTGTTGGAAGGAATGTAGATTTATTTCCTTCGTGTTTTTAATTTATTCTTCTGTAAAGTAGCTCTGCTGGGGTGGAAGAGATCTCAGGAGTACTTTTAAATAGCAATCCTAATGACGCCATTAATATTGTGAGTAAATATTGGTAGTATAATTGGTGGGCAGCATGGTGGCTGAGCAGGGACAGGGGCCAGCAGGCCTGTGCTGATATATCCCCAGCTGTGAAGTGGGGATGGGAAGGCCTCTCTTGTATGGTGTGTGTTTGGTAGAGAGAGCTTATTAGCTATTACCCTCCCTTGCATCTGTCTGGAATTTACCTACCATTCCTGTACACCTTGTCTGCAGCCTGGCACTCTTTTCTAAAAGAGTTTCTAACAAACTCTTTTCAGGGAGTTTGTTATAAAGTTCTTTACCCTAATTTACCTTGGTGAAGTGTGGTATGTGTTAATGGCTGAAAGAGGTGCTTAATCAAAGTCCCTATAAAATATTTTCTAACTAAAAATTATTCTGGCCTTGAGATGTAGAAGAGTATCTTATAAAAATCAAGTGTATTAAATATATATACATAATGTTACATTATGTATATATATAAATATGTATATATATACATAAATGTTATATATGTTCTATATAAATAATAAACTTTATAACTATATATCTTACTATAGATGGGTTTGAATTTTTTTCTTTCCATTGACCTAATTTTCTTTGTGTGTCTTCAGACTTCCTGAATTAGTCATAAGTGCTAATTCCTAGGTATTTGGCAGCATACCTCATAGCAGCAGACTTTTTAAACATTTTATTATAGATGGTTTATAATATTGTTTTAGTTTCTTCTGTAGAGCAAAGTGACCCAATTATATATTCTTTTCCATTATGCTTTATCACAGAATATTGGATATAATTCCCTATACTATACAGTAGGACCTTAATGTTTATCCATTCTATGTATAATAGTTTGCATTTGCTAATCCCAAACTCCCAGTCTTTGCCTCTGCTACCCCTCCTCTCTCCTATGAACCACAACCCTGTTCTCTACACTTGCTTCTCTGTTTTGGTTTGTAGATATGTTGACTTGTATCATATTTTAAATTCCATATATAAGTGATATTATATGGTATTTGTTCACTGATGCTGCTACAAATGGCATTATTTCATTTTTTGCAGCTGAGTAACGTTCCATGGTGTGCATATACCACGTCCATATCCATTCATCTGCTGGCGGACATTGAGATTGTTTCCGTGTCTTGGCTGTTGTAAATAGTGCTGCTGTAAACAGAGAGGTGCATGTATCTTTTTGAATTATAATTCTGTGTGAGTATGTGCCCAGAAGTGGGATTACTGGGTCATATGGCAACTCTACTTTTACATTTGTGGGGAATCTCCGTACTGATTTTTATGTTGGCTGCACTGATTTACATTACCTCGAACAGTGTAGGAGGGTTCCCTTTTCTCCACACCCCAGCAATTGTTATTTGTAGACTTTTTGATGATGGCCATTCTGACTTGTGTGAAATGATACCTCATTGTCCAACCAGTCATTCTGAAGGAGATCAACCCTGGGATTTCTTTGGAAGGAATGATGCTAAAGCTGAAACTCCAGTACTTTGGCCACCTCATGCGAAGAGTTGACTCATGGGAAAAGACTCTGATGCTGGGAGGGACTGGGGGCAGGAGGAGAAGGGGACGAGAGAGGATGAGATGGCTGCATGGCATCACTGACTCGATGAACGCGAGTCTGAGTGAACTCCGGGAGTTGGTGATGGACAGGGAGGCCTGGCGCGCTGCAGTCCGTGGGGTCGCAAAGAGTCGGACACGACTGAGCGACTGAGCTGAATAGTTAGCGATGTCGAGCATCTCTTCACGTGCCAGTCGGCCATCACAGCAGACTTTTCTTTCCGATCCTCTCTTTTTACTTTAAGAATCATGTACGTTTTGCATCTGCCACAAATATAACGTTAATTTCTTAAAAATGACTACCTAACACCACAAAAGGGAGGCATTAGACAGATGTCCCATGTCCATTCTGTGGCTTCCATGCACCCATCACGTATCACGTTCACTTTGGAGTACAGCTGTTGTAGTTCGAGAAGCCAGATTCTGGAGCCTTGGATTCCCACATTTCTTGTGTGGAAGAAGGCCTTTAAGTTATTTTTTGAGGGAAATCTGGCCATGCCTATTGCTGTTTCCTCAGCTGACTTTTCTGCAAAGGTGGGAATGCCTTCTGCTCAGGGATAGTTTTTTCTGAGCCAGCACCACCGTCTTGGTTAACATAACATACTGAGGCTTGCACTGGAGGGCAGTGGAAGTGTCTGTTCTCCTTCAGGTTCTTTGTGAGAAGTCCAAACAAGAATCTGTTGCCATTCAATTATCTAATGCTAGGTCAGGAGCATAATAGTTATGAAGAATTGCCTTAAGGATATGCTGTCAATCCTTGCTCTTCTAATTAAGATACTTTATTATGACCATGCCTTACATGCCTATCATCTGGTCCAAAGTATCACATACCCAGTTTCATAACAGTCTCAGAAGTTCCCAAGATCACTCTGGCATCCTGTTGCATTCTGAAGCTGAAAAGATTGAAATTTCAGTGATTAAGATCTTTAAAATACAGTTTCAGAGAATTCAAAAGTGGTAAAGTGTTTATTTTTTTCCCCAAGCAGGGTGCCTGCCTGTGTTCTTCAATTTTTAAAATACATACATAGCATTGAATTCTTCTAGACAGTCTAAAGTTTGTTGCTACTTTAGCTCACCAGACAGCTGAGTTCCTAAAAGCCTAGCGTTAGACCCTTGGAATTAGCTCTTCAGCATCAATTGAATAGTGCTGGTTGGAGGCTGTCAGCTTACACTGAGGCACACTCCGGAGAAAAATCTCCTGAAACCCTTATTTACCTTAAGGATCCTGTTACATAGTCGCCTCATTATGAGGCCACAGGGGACAAATTTCTCCCTGGCCTTGGTCCTGAGAATTATGCTGCTCCAGAGTAACTAGTTTGTTTGTTCTTAGGGACCTTGTTTTTCATGCAACTGATTCTGTTTCTTTCTCATGCTGATGATGAACATGATAAAAAGTCTAATTTGTGGCCTAGCTGTAGTACTCAGAGCTGTAAATCTTTTTCTGCTTTCATTTGATTTTTAAAAGTTAAACTCATCTGTTAAAAAAAAAAATCTTACCTTTTCCCCCTTGAACTCTTATTTCTTCCTTTGTAGAAATTTGCACACATTTGATGAACTGCTTTAAGTAAATTTTGAACACAGTCAGGGACAAAAGAACCCTAAGTGACCCTCAGTGACTGTGGAAGCACATTCACTGTAGTCTTGGCAAAGGTCAGCAGAGCTCGATGGAAGGTGTTAGCCCTTTTGCTCTATTAATAACCACTGCACCCTGGGTGTGAGTGCCCTGGCATAGGTCCCAGGGATGGCCCAATGATGGAACCAAGCTCTGCCCAGTGACCCCAATCAAGCCAGCCTGGCCCACTCTGCTGAAACCCTAGACCCCTCTGCTTCCTGTCCTAGGATAGTGCTCCCTGTCACCCTGCTGGTCCTGCCCCAACAGTGCTCTACATGTGACCAGACCTGCTGAACAGCTGAGCCCGCCTCCAGGATGGGAGCCCTTCCCTCCTTGTGTTTCCATGGAAAATCTTAGCGTCTAAGTTCCCAAAAGAGAGAGGTCTATACCTTCTTGTTTTTGTACATCAGGTATATCCATTCACATAGGCAGATAAAAACACCACCAAATCTCTCTAGCTTAGGACAGCGTCAGGCTCTTCACAGGTCCACAGGTGTATCATGGTCACCTGGGGACGCAGAGTCGCTGAACAGCCTCTGTTTCTAACCTTGCTGGGCACAGTGCCAGAGGAAAAGAGCCCCAAGGGGTTTCCATCAGCAGTTAAATGTGCTGGTCTGGAAATGACGTGTGTTAGTTCTAGCTTATTTGCTAGACCTTGTTACATGGTCTGCAACTAGGAAGGACGGTGCTGTTACATGTCTGGAAAAGGAGAGGACTAGAAATAGAAGGCCATCACACTGATGATTCTCAGACTAGGTTTTGGAATTAGTGTGATGTTGTTGTTGTTGACCATCCTTTCCCTATCTCTGTTCCCTCCAAATCAGTTTTCTAGAATAGGTAAACTTCAGCAGAACAGTAAATTAAAAGTTGGTTAGTACAGGGATGTGGGCTGGAACCAGGTATGCAACTACTGCAAATGCATCCCAAGATAAACTGTGAATTTGTGGAAGGTGGGCATTAAATGAAACTTTCTAGCAGCCCATGTGAGAAGAGAGCTTGTGGGAAGGAAGCTTGGCCCGTAAGATGTGAATTCTTAACCTGGAGACAGGGGAGATGTCTCTGCATGCCTTGCAATTGTTTGCAAACTGTAGGGTGTGTATATGGAGAGGAGTCACAGCTTTCATCAGATTCTCAGGAGCGTATGTAACCATACCCTCCTCCCCACCCCCACTCCCCGCCCCACTTAAGGTTAAAAACCACTGCCATGAGATAGAGACCATTTAGTCAAAAGAAACACTACAGACTTGTGATGCTAATCCCAGGCAGGAATTCCTCCTAGGGGGGACAGATTCTCCCCTCACTTACGATAGACACAATGATGAATTTCATAGGCATGTTTGGTACCACACTCCATGATACAGACTGATGGAATTCCACAGATGCTCCGTCAGTAGAAGCAAGTCTATAACAGATTGGGAGTGGTAGGTTTAATACCCAGAGGTGGTGGTTGGAACAAAGGAGGTCAAAACTGCTTCTCTGCTGATTTTGGCTCACTCTAGATGCAGAATAGGAAAGAAAGATGGATTTCATATCCATCAGGTCATGATTCCTCAAACTTGTTTCCCCTTCACCCAGCTTTTGATAAGTATTTGGTGGTACTGATGTAAGAGCGTAATTACTAATTGTACCTGGGGTATTTAGTAAGGCATATGTGTCCAGGGTATGAGGTAAGCAGAAGGGCATGCCACTTTGACTTGAAGATACTAGAAAGTATATGGAATGTACCACGACTGTCTTTAGAAGTCATCTCGTTTAAGAGGATATTTGCTTTTCATCTTACTCTATAACTCAGAATATTTTAAACATGGTAATTTCATTTTTAATGGATACTTTTTTATTAAAAAATTAATATGTTATTTTGTTAAATACCAGAGAATTAAATGATAAAAAGCCATTTGTATATGACCTAGAGGTGACACTACTCTGGAAATATTGATAGCCTTCAGGGTTTTATCTACATAAAAATGAATCCAAGATGTGGCTCATAAGAGACATATAAATTCATAATCTAGCTCTTCCACTTAATACATCTTAAATACTTTTCCATATTAGCAAAACTAGACTTTTGTTCTAAATGATTGCACATTGTATGAATGTCCCATAATTTCTTCCCTAGTGGCTCAGTTGGTAAAGAATCTGCCTGCAATGCAAGAGACCTGGGTTCAATCTCTAGGTTGGGAAGATCCCCTGGAGAAGGGACTGGCAAGCCACTCTAGTATTGTTGCCTGGAGAAGCCCATGGACACAGAAGCCTGGAGGGCTACTGTCCATGGGGTCACAAAGAGTTGGACATGAAGAAGCGACTAACAATTTCATTTCACTTTTTTTGCAAATGTAGTCAATGAAAATTTAACCAAGAAAACAGAAGATATGGCCATAAAAATTTTTTAAATAAGAGAAATTTTTAAGCCGCAAAAAAAATGGATAATTTAACCCATTCATATACCACTAAAACTGACAGGAAGGAACCAGTACCCTAAGAGTATAGAGAACTCTTACAAATCAGAAAGAAAAAGATCCAATAAAAAATGTCAAAGGACACAAATGAATGAGGGTTTTATTCTCATTCATTAAAAGAGTTGTACACCATACTTTGATCACACACTTTCACATAAATCTTTACACAGCTGTGTGATCTTCCTCTTAGGATAAATTCCTAGAAGTTGAATTGCTTGAAGACAGAGTCGATAAATTTTTAAGATGTTGCATATGTATGCCATGTTGTCCTTTAGAAAAACAATATAATGTGTATGAATATTTATCTTTACCTTTTGCTTGTATTAAGTAGCATTGTTGTTCAGTCTCTAAGTCATGTCCAACATTTTGTGACCCCATGGACTGCAGTTTGCCAGGCTCCTCTGTCCTCCACTGTCTCCTGGAGTTTACTCGAATTCATGTACATTAAGTTGGTAATGTTATCTAATCATTATTATTATCTTTCTTTAAGATTTGTTAGTCTGATAGATGAAAATATCCTATTTCAGTTTGCAGTTCTTTGATTACTGAAGTAGAAAATTATCATATTTTGTGGACAATTTAGTTTTTCTTACTAATTTGTGTCCTTTGACATTTTTTATTGAATCTTTTTCTTTCTGATTTGTAAGAGTTCTCTATATTCATAGGGTACTGGTTCCTTCCTGTCAGTTTTTGTGGTATATGAATGGCTTAAATTATCCATTTTTTTGTGGCTTAAAAATTTCTCTTGTTTTAAAGCTTTTTTTGGCCATATCTTCTGTTTTCTTGGTTAAATTTTCATTGACTTCATTTCTGTATCAAAGATTTTAAAATTAACTACCTAGTCACCTTTATGAATTGTCAAGGGTTCCTTATTACACTATATGGAAGTTCCAGTTCAGGAGTTCTTTAACCTTCTGTGTGTCGTGAGCCTGTTGAATGTCTGAGGAGGTCTGTGGTAGTCTAGGTAACTGTGTTCCAAGGGAAGGGTGATGGGAATGGTCCATTCTGGGAGTGGGTAAAATGGGGATGCATGGCCTGGAGAGAACTTAAAAATAATACTAAAATGGACAAAAGGGCAGTCTCCTTTTCATTGTCACTATGTACTGGCAGTTCTGAGCAAGTCAATAAATGAATACTTGTCCCCATCAGGATGGATTTCTTTTACCTCTTAGTCCTTCATGATACCACTAGTATGTGGACCCAAGCAAAATTTTAAATGCATAAAGCACAAGGGTTACAAAGGAAACAATTATATTGAAATAGTTATCAAAATATTAAAAATGTATAATACATTAAAGCCCTGACTGACAAGATCTAGCAGTATGTTTAATAATTGTAATTTCAAGGTAGTGATAATGTTAAGTGCTATTTCACGATGTTTAAGTTATGAGATATGAAAACATCTGAAGGTTTCCATTGGTGACAAAGTTACAGGTATTGCAACTAGTTTGTAGTTGACCTTCATAGTGACAGGGAATGCTAAATTTGAGGTTTTGAACAAAAACGTGGAGTTGTTTTCTCACCCCAGTTCATGGCCCTCTGAAATCTATCTTTGGATTCATTGGGAATCTGTGTACCCAAGGACTCTTTTCTAATAGAAAAGTCACTGTAGGCTTCGTTTTAAGGCCTGTGTATCTGCACATAGTCCAATGAGATAAAACTAAGAAATGGGCTGGGTGTTCTGTAATTCTTGAGTAGAGGAAGAAGCAGAAGGACTCCATTACCAAGTGAGCCAGAAATAGAGAAGGAATACTTGGGGATTAAATCTGCTGATGCTTAATAAGAAATGCATTACATCAGCCAGTGCAGGGAGCAGTATGCAAACCCTCCCTCCATGAGAAGTTAATGGGGTTGTGATACATAATTAAATGTAAGCTGAAGGGATAGGCGTAGGGCTTGTCAGGGAGGGCTCCTTAGAGGAGGTGACATTTAAGCAGAGAGCTAAACAGTGAGGTGGGGCCAGCCATGTGAAGATGGAAGAAGAGTGCAGTGAAGAGCTTGCAAGCTGATCACCTACCTGTGCAGAGATTGTGAGGCAGAGAGAAGAGCTTGGATTGAGAGGAGGATTTCACTTGAGGATTGAGAGGAGGCCCCTGGGGGCAAGCAGAGAGCAGGAGAATGTAACAAAAGGCAGTGGAAAGGAAAGCAGGGTCAATCATGCAGGACCCTGTAGGCTTTGAGAAAGACTATAGAATTCAAGCATGTAGGAAGGGCATTGGTCCATTTTACACTTCCAGGTGGTATGTTCAAGAGGACCACTCTGGATGCTGAGTGATGATGCCTCGTGTGGAGGGAGGCATGAAGCTTGGAGGCCTGTGAGGAGAACGTAGAGGTTTCTGAGGGGAGAAGGGGGCTGGGTAGGGGGAGTGGTATGGGAGACAGGGAAGAGGGGACAGGAAGTAGAAGACTCACAACTTTACAACAAGATTGGGTAAGAAGTATGAAGCAGAGGCAGCAATCAAGGATGATGCTTGAGTTATCAGTTTGAGTAACCAGATGGCATTTCCTGAGCTGAGGAGACAGGAGGCCCACGGTTGCGGAAACGGTAGTGATTTAGGGTTCTGCCTTGTATGCGCAATGGCACCCCACTCCAGTACTCTTGCCTGGAAAATCCCATGGACGGAGGAGCCTGGTAGGCTGCAGTCCATGGGGTTGCTAAGAGTCAGGCACCACTGAGCGACTTCACTTTCATGCATTGGAGAAGGAAATGGCAACCCACTTCAGTATTCTTGCCTGGAGAATCCCAGGGACAGAGGAACCTGGTGGGCTGCCATCTGTGGAGTTGCACAGAGTCGGACACGACTGAAGCGACTTAGCAGCAGCAGCAGTAGCAGCTTGTATGTGCTTGAGGTGTTTATTAGACACCCAAGCATCAAAGTTTTATAGATAGTTGGGTACCTGAGTCTGGAGCTCACAGGAGGGCTTCAGGTCGGAGATAGAAATTTGCAGCCATTAGCATAGAGATGGTATTTAATGGCGTAGGAACAGATAACTTGCTGGGGGGAAGGTGTAGACAGGAGAAAAGATTCTGGTTTGAACCCCGAGGAGCTCCATTAAGTATATTGACAGGTTTGAGAGAAGGAACAATAGGAGAGAGAGAAGGGAAAACCAGAGAGACAAGGGCAGTCTTCAGAGAATATGTAGAAACCAAGAGAGAGAGCGTGGTCAGCATGTTGGTGGCTGCTGAGAGGCAGCTTACATTAAACAGTGCATGAGAAAAACTGAAAAGGAGAAAAGGCAAAGTAAATGTCTCACATAATGAAAAAGCAAACTTAAAGTTTCAAATTGGGCCTAGTTAATAATTATCCCCACTTCAGTACTCTTGCCTGGAGAATCCCATGGATGGAGGAGCCTGGTGGGCTGCAGTCCATGGGGTCGCTAAGAGTCGGATAAGACTGAGCGACTTCCCTTTCACTTTCACTTTCATGCATTGGAGAAGGAAATGGCACCCACTCTAGTGTTCTTGCCTGGAGAATCCCAGTCACGGGGGAGCCTGGTGGGTTGCCGTCTCTGGGGTCGCACAGAGTCGGACATGACTGAAGCGACTTAGCAGCAGCAGTTAATAATTATGTATTATGCATTTAAAGCTTTGTTAAGAATAAATCTCATGTTAAATGTTCTTACTACAGTAAACAACAAAGATCCTGAAAAAAGAGAAAAAAATAAAAAACACATTTATCCTGGCTCTCCAATTGGAATTATTCCTCAGGATAACCAAATAATTGTTTGGTTTCTCTTTACAGAAGTTTGTTTGGTTTTTTTTTTGCTAATAAATGAAGAAGAATTTATCTAGAATATTACTGTTTTGCAAACACTGATAAAATACAGTTAACCCTTGAACAACCCGGGTTTGACCTGCATGGGTCTGCTTATAAGTGGATATTTTCAATAAATACTATGGTCCTATAAATTCTGTGGTTGATTCTGTTTGTGGATGTGGAACTGTGGTTATAGAGGGCCAGTTGCAAAGTTATATGCAGATTTTCAACAGCATGATGGTTAGCACTTGAACCCCTCTATTGTTCAAGGGTCAATGATAATGTATTTAGGTAATGATCATTAATAACCACTAACACCATACAGAGATAACTGAATATTGTGTACCTCTGAATGGAAGTAGACAATACCACCTAGGATATATTTTAGCGGGAAACAAAAAACAACAACAAAGTTTTTTGTTCAAGTCTTGATTTTGTTCAAGTCTCTGGACCTGTCAGCTTACTTACAAGAAATACAAGGGAAAAGAGAGACCTGTTAAATGAGACCTTGGGGATACAATCAACAAAATCTGAACCATGGAAAACTGCATATAGAACAAACCATGTGGCTTTGCCAAGTGAGGTGAATTAGATAAGAACAGAGTAGGAACCTGAAGATTTTAAAATACTCTAAAAAGATATTAATGGCAATGTATGAATGCCACATGCATATGCGTTCAATCAAACAAAAAACATTTTGAGACAAATAGGGAAACTGAGCTGCTGCTGCTGCTGCTGCTGCTGCTGCTGCTGCTGCTGCTGCTGCTGCTGCTGCTGAGTCGCTTCAGTCGTGTCCGACTCTGTGCAGCCCCACAGACGGCAGCCCACCAGGCTCCCCCGTCCCTGGGATTCTCCAGGCAAGAACACTGGAGTGGGTTGCCATTTCCTTCTCCAGTGCATGAAAGTGAAAAGCTAAAGTGAAGTCGCTCAGTCGTGCCCGACTCTTAGCGACCCCATGGACTGCAGCCCACCAGGCTCCTCCATCCATGGGATTTTCCAGACAAGAGTGCTGGAGTGGGGTGCCATTGCCTTCTCCGGGGAAACTGAGCAATGACCAGATATTTGGTAGTAAGGAATCAACTGTTTGGCTTTTTTAGATGTGATTTTTGTGGTGATGATTAAAAGAGTTACCCTTTAAATATATAGATAGAAGTTTTAAGGGGTGCAGTGAAATGATGCCTGGAGGGTGGGGAAGTGGGTAGGGACAGAGGAAACAAGAATGACCATGACTTGATGATAAGGGCTGAATCATTTTACTCTCCTTTTGTCTAAGTTTGAAATTTTTCTTTTTTAAAATGACTCTTAATCTTACCCCCCATCAAGAATCACTAGGTATAATTATGGTGTTATTACTCATAATTATACATGCTGAGATACTCAATTCTGAGAGGAGTGAAATTCAGTAGCTGAACACTTTGTCAGATACTGGCTCTTAATTGTATTGCACTCTTACATTGTCTAGTGTTTTTTTCTGGGATGGACATGGCACTAATAATACCTTAGATTATGATTTGCTGTGAATTTTATGTTATTGCTTGTGTTCTTAATCTAAAATTAAATCTGTAGCTTTTGAACATCAACTGTCCCATAAGTGTGAATTATTGAACAAGTATCAGTTAATTTCTCTTTCAATGGACTTAATGACTGTTAATATATATATTAGCTAAGAAATTATCCATAGGCTAATGTTCAGATATATTTTATTAGGAGAGGAATGATTTTTAGTTGAGTCATTTATCTGACATTTATAGAATTAAATATGAGAATTACTTGCAGGATAGACTTAGGCAAAATCCACTTGATACATTTTTGGTTCCTGTGAAATGTCAAGGGAAGTGTATTTATTCAAAAGGAGGGGCTGTTAGAAAGGGCCTTCCCGGAGTGCTGACTTAAGGAAGTCTGTGTGGAAATTCCCTTATTATTGAGGTATTATCTTTTGAAGCTATTGATATGCACTGTATCATATGGTGTCTCATATTACAATAGCCACACATATCTTCTAAATTCAGATTTTGATTTTCAGCATTTGTTATAGTTGCATGTAAAATCCATGGTAGCAAAAGGAAATAAAAGGGGTGAGAATGTAAAACATGAATGAATTCAGATGGGTGTGTATAGGCTTTTAATGTGAGGTATTCTTCAGTACTTAATGTTGTGCAGAAAGTGGGACTCCATATTCCATCACCATCTGACCAGGCATCAGAGTGCTGTTTTTTCAAATTTCTGTTTGGCTTCAGCTGCTTTTTTTTTAATATCAGGCTTTTTTCTTTTGACATTCTTTTTATTTTGCCTAGTCTAAATTAGTTTTTTTCCCCCCAAAACAACATATTCCTCTGGGTTCAATCTCCCTCCAAAAAATTAAGCTATATTCCTTCTGGTTAAGTCATCATTAAGTATAAATGCAAACGGAAAATCCATTTACATTCCTAAATTGTTGCTGATGTTTCTAAGGGGTTTTATTTGGAGGGAAAGAAGAACATGACTTGATTTTTATCATAGTCAAGTGACCCAAATAGCTTTCAGAAGTAGAAAATGAATTTTGACAAAGGGTTTTAATAGTATTTGCAGTATGAGTTTGTGTTCTGTTTTATAGAATCATATATAAATAAGTGTTCATTTACAAATCTTTTTTTAAGTTTTGAACTATGCTCTTTGATTTTTTGGTACCTATAAAATTTAGATAGTTAATAAACTGTTGAGGAAAATTTCAGTTTGACTTACTTTTTCCTTTTTTCAGATTTAAAAGGAAATGTTAAGATTCCGGTAGATACATGTGTGAACAATATCAATAGCTCTTAAATTCTTTATGTACTAAGGAACTGCAGATCAGACCTTCATTTCTCCAGGAATTAAAGAGGTTATGGGCATTTTTGCAAGTTTTCATTTAGGCAGAGGAAAGCATGAAAATGGTTATTACACGTTTATTATGTCAATCAAAATCTGTACTCTGGATAATCTTTGTTCATATTTTTGTACCATCTTACTCTACTTGCTTTGTTTCTTAATTCACATTATTGAGAGAGAGAGAGACAGAGAGGAAACTCATAAGCTCAGCTCAGTTTATGGATCGAATCTCCCTGAGAGAGGCACGCATGCCTTGGGAATTATTATTGTTCCAGAATGGGGGCATTCTGTTGGATAGGGCTGGCTTCCAAGGGCTCCAGGTGGGGATGGTCAAGCCTACAGGAGCTGGGATCCAAACTGACACTATGTAATATTCCAAATAGGGGCCTAGAAGAGATGAGCACAAAGACACGGTTCTAATGAGTTAGGGTTCTTTGTTCTGGAGAGCTACATTTCAAGTAGTTGATTTTTTTTTTTTAATTGACGTTGAAGAAGCTGTCACTTATAGGACATTTCTTAGCTCTCTGAAATGTACTTGACCGTATCTTAGGAAGGCTCTAACCTGTCATCAAATGGGCATGGCCCAGTATATCCATTTTGGAAAGTGGTTTATCAAGGGATGGTATACCCTGATGACAGGGTCAGAATGTGAGAACTAAGTTGGGCCTGAGAAGTTCTGTAGTGTAGGGATTAGAAGTGGAGTTGAGGCGTGGGCTTCAAGACACACAGTGCTCACATATCAAGTGATGAGCATATGTCCTTTTTTAAATTTTTTTTCTTGCAGGGGGAGGTCCTGGGGATTTCATTACAAATACCAGGAAAGCTTAGAATCACTGTTAACCCACCTTTTTTATGTTACTGATGATGAAACTAAGGCCTAGAGAGTTGAAGAGCCATACTTCATACTGTTTTTCTGAGTCATCAGAAAATTCTAGATTAAGACCTAAGTTTCTGGAGAAGGAAATGGCAACCCACTCCAGTGTTCTTGCCTGGAGAATCCCAAGGACGGGGGAGCCTGGTGGGCTGCCGTCTATGCGGTCGCACAGCGTTGGACACGACTGAAGCGACTTAGCAGCAGCAGCAGCAACCACTTTTTTTTTTTTTTAGATTCTGCACATAGCTATATCATAATTATATAATAATCTCTATATCCATCCATGTTGCTACAAATGGCATTAATTCATCATTCTTTTTATGGTTGAATAGTATTCCATCCTATAAACATACTGCATCTTTTTATCCATCCAAAAAAAAAAAAAAGACCTAAGTTTCTGTTACTACTTGTCTGTTGTTTTTATAGGCACACAGATTCCATAAACAGTTATCTAAAATGTGGCATCCTAGGTTTAGTTCTTTCAGGCTTTGAAGTGGAAGGGAAAAAGTGATTTCAGTTAGTTTCTCAAGATGAGGGGCAAAGACCATGTCCAAGGCAATTCTGTTTTGAGAATGTAACAACAGAGCCAGGGCTTCTGGGAGCTGGTAGTGGCATTGGGCAGTCTGGGGTTGAAGAATGTTTATTTCAGCTTTATGATTTTCAACTACACATGTCCATCATTCCCAGCCAGTGGAAGATGGTTAAACAAGCTGATTTTTTTTGCTTTAACTAACTTACTGTCTACATGTAAGGGGAGACTTGGATGAAGTTTTTCTCCCAAGTAATTAAATGTCTTTAAAGTACTCTTAGAGTATTTGTTTGGCTGCCCCTTTATTATTAAAAAAGAGGAATACTGGCTGTAAAGTCATGTGCTTTTGTAATAATAAATCACTTTAAACTGCTTTGGAATTCTCTAGCAGCCTTTGAGATTTTACTTTGAATTTCAACTTTGTATGTTAGCCGTCTTATTTTGTCCTTCAAATTGCAGCACAGTCCGCCTTTCCTCCCCTTTCCTCCTTCTCCTGGTAGGGCATTCTTCCCAGATTTGAATCCCACCCCCACCCCACCCCTGCTTTTAGTTTTAGAATGATCTGCAGAGAAGTATATTCTTTGTTCACCTAAGATGTGAGATAGTTGTATCTTTTGTTCCATATAATGCTCTGATTTTACTATAACAGGTTAACATGTTCTGGAATTGAGATTGGTACCATGAGAAGTTATAAGGCATTTGATAACAATTGAGACCATGTGCCTTTTTTTGTACATTTCACTCCCCACGCCACCCTCTGCCACCACCAAGCATTGCTTCATATTATTTCCCTCGACAACATGCAATGGGTAAATGTCATAAACTCCATTTTGCCATTCAGTCAGATATCTGGATGAGAGAACTTTCTGGTCATTAATCACTGATAAAAGATATACTTACAGAAAATGTTTTGTTATAAATCATTTTGACTCCTTTTAGGAGCCCCAGATTTATGTGCTATGGTGTGGGTTATAGGCAGACATCAGAAATTGAATTGTGACAGTGACGTATTTTAAATCTCAGTTATAGACTGTGATTTTAACCCTTCTTCCTGAAGCCTTGAGCTTCTCTAAGTGCTAAAAATTCTCTTTAACTGCTACCTTTGAAAAGGTAACAGTCTCTTCTACTTAACTTGTCCTTTTAGCTTATGTAGGAATACCAAAAACGTGGTGATAAAATGTAAATCTTGCACAGATTTTTTCCAGAAAGCTAGTATTATTTTTGGGAAGAATGCAGCATTTATTATCTAAGTTCATACAGATATTGTTAATTTCTTTATTAATCTGTTTTAACACCAAGTATTAGAAAATCATTGTACCCTTTATTTTCCCTTTAATTCTAAGTCAGGTTTCACTTATTTCTCAGCTTTAGTGGATAACGTCAGATGTGCCATGAGGAATTTATGAAACCATTTATTGCAACCAAAGAATAGGCCAGATAATGCAAGACTGCTCTAGCCCCAAGCAGAGCTTGGCTGATAGAAACCAATGTCAGACTTAAGATTGACGTCATGTTTCTTTGCAACACCTTGGCTTAAAGGCTGCAACTTCTACAATCTTATTGTTATCAGTGTGATTGAACTTTTAAATGACTTTTAAAATAACCTTTAAATTAGGTGGTCCAACTCAGCTATTTGTTTAAGTCATTTCTGTTAATTTCACAATTGGAGATTTGCCCTCTGCCTCCAAATATAATAGAACATGGGTTGGTTTCACCAGGGCATGTCACTGCCATTGCAGGGCTGAGACTTGTGCTTATGAATGTCAGTGCTTCTTAAACAGACTTCTAAGTGACCTTCATACGCTGAATCCCTGGCCAAGGAAGCTGGCAGCTCCTAACCTGTATCCCCATTCTCCTCTGAAAAGTGACAGTTTTCAAAAGTTTAGCTCCAGAATCATTGACTGAGACATCATTTAAATATTTTGTATATCTAGAACAACATTTTAAATCTTTAAAGAAACGATGAGTTGGAAGAGCTCTCTTCAAAACTAGTTATTCAGACCTCTTGAGTCACTCTGCCTTCCTGCTCCTGAGTGACTTGATTCCAAAAGGTAAATAATTCATTTCAAAATACCTAATAGACTCTCCCTCCCACAAATGACTTAGATATTGAGTAAAAAAAAAAAGTTATTACAAGCAAAAGCTACGTGTTAACTGTATCCTGAAGGCTGGAAGTTATCTAATGTTTTACATAGATCAGCCAATTCTTAAGAAAAACAGTACCTAGAGTTATTTACATTGTTTTATTAAGGAGGAGAAACATGAGAAGTTAAAATGTCCTAAATCTAATCTAACTCTGCTGTAAGTGCTTTGTAGTTTGATTGAAGCCTTAGTGTCTACATGACCAAACAGAGACATGGGGGTGATGGGTTTTGGGCTACCGCCGTGCGGTGCAGGAAGTAAAGGCCCATTATATACCCATACAGGTGAAATGCCACAGGTCTTTTGCCACTGGTGGGCCATTGTCGCTTCTTGAGAATTGACTGGACAATTCAGTTTTCTTGCCTTGAGCTTTGCTGCCTTAAACATAAAGGGGAAAAGACCAAGTTTTGGGGATGAACTTTAGAAATACAGAGGTCAAGGCAGGAATGAGGCCTAAGTCTAATAACCTGCACTTTATCTGATGAGTTACTTTTATATTGTGTGTTTGCAGTTTGAAGGAAATTCTTAAGTTTAAGTGGTTAATGTAGCCCGTGTGTGTGTGTGAACTGCATTTAGTATTTACATGCTCTTTCAGACTTTGTGGCAGTGTGGTAACTCTGACCATAATATTTTTAAAAATCTTAATTCTGAAGCAGCTTTTTGTTATAGATCCTAGTTGTTTTAAGGAAGCTTTACTTAGTTATTTTTACCAGAGTTCACTGTGCTATGTTTAGAACAAGAAGATTTGGGAAAGTTTAACTTGGTATGGCAGAGATTCAAGCTGAGCAGAAAAAAATACTTGGTGAATAAAGAGTGAACAGGACGCTCAGGAGTAAAGTCCAGGAGAAGCAGAAAAATGAAACAGGAAGACCATCTCTTGCACAGTTTACATTTTGGTTTTTATGCTGGAAATGCCTCGAGTGTATATTTAAGCAGTAGCAGAGAAAGACAGTAATGAGCTGGTAATTTGACTTAACTTTTTTCTTAAATTAAATGAGTCTATCCTGTCTGTGGCATTCCTACTGTGTTTTTATCCAAATCTCTGAAGAAAATGTCCTTATTAATTTTAATATATGATTGCAGGCTAACAATTTCAGAAGAGATTGGTGGTCGATTGAACTGTACCCTGAGATATTGCTAAATGAAAGCCTTGTCAAATATTTTATTTTCCTTCTGTGTTCCAATATTTGAATTGTCATCTAGTGAAATGGCTTTTGTATGCTTGATTTACCAGCGTGGCTAAAATGAAGTTGGTTTTCATATTATTTGCACAATGGTTGTACTTGCAGAATTAATTCTTAAACTAAAAATCTTAAAGTAAGACCTTCATTTAAAGTAAAAAGTAAAAGTAAAAACCTTCATTTCAGGTTTGAAATCACGATCATCTAGAATTAATTGAAACTATTTGAATTATAAAATTAAATTTCAGGATACCTTAACATTTTATTTTTCTATTGAAAATGTCTTATTTTAGCTGGGTAGGTTGGACGTATCTTCATAAGTATGAGTAACAGATGTGCTATTGCAGTAGCACTTGCAATAGTGAAATGTAGTAAAATAATCAGGCAGCTGTGAATTTTGAGCAACTTTTAAAATATTTATCTTTAAATTTATGTAATTTAATTTTCATTAATGGTTTGTTGTGTTTAACAGCTGGCCTATAAATTGCTAAAAATTTAACAAGGGGTTTTCCTGAGCTGGTACAAGCTGGCTGCAGTGCATCACTGGGTGAACCCAGATACACAGTGTGCAGGAAAACCTAGGCTCAGAACCACCATATTGTCACTTTTGTTCACATCCCATTGATCGAAGCAAATATTGTGGCAGAGATCAAAGTGAACGGATAGGGAAGAGTACTTTAGAGGAAGGAGCTTCAGGGTCAGCTGGCGAAGGGTATGGCTGGTGATTCAGTGTATCACACATGGTTACTAGATGTCTAGTAACCATTCCATACCAGACAGTGTATCTCCATGCCCAGGACCACTGAAAAAAATATATCTGTATTATGTTAATTTTCATTTAATCCTGTCTCTGAAATGCTTAAATCATATTTCTTATGGAAGTAGCCTTGGATATAAATTCTAAGCAGATTTGCTTAAGATAGTAATCCTTTTCTTTTTTAAAGTATGTCTCATACAGTGTAACAGCTGTTATTCAGGAAAGATTTAGGGATAAAAAAATGAAGTCTGAAATTCTGCTCTGTATGTTGTGAGGCAGTGATAGGCAACCATAGCTGAGGGTTGTTTTTTTTTTTTTTAAGTAGGCTATTCCTATATCATTTAGTATATTCTTTGATGCTAATTTTTTCCCTCTAAAGACTTTTGCCTGATAGTAATGTTCATTCTTACTGTCTATTTATGTTTTGGCCCTGTGTGTCCCAAGTAGCACAGCTATCTTCATAGAATTTGTCAAAATTCTTATTTTGATGGCTGATTCACCTCTAATTTGGGATAATACCACCGATGAATTAATTAGATCTCATATATGTTATGTTATTCAGTTGCTCAGTCCTATCTCACTCTTTGCAATATGCCAGGCTTCCCTGTCCTTCACCATCTCCTGGAGTTTGCTCAAACTCATGTCCATTGAGTCGGTGATATCATCCAGCCATCTCATTCCCCTTCTCCTCCTGCTTCAGGGTCTTTCCCAATGGTATTGGAGCTTCAGCTTCAGAATCAGTCCTTCCTGTGAATATTCAGGGTTGATTTCCTTTAGGATTGACTGGTTTGATATCTTTGCTGTCCGAGGGACTAGCACCACAATTGAAAAGCATCAACTCTTTGGCACTCAGTTCTTCTTTATGGTCCAACTCTCACATCCATACATGACTACTGGAAAAACCATAGCTTTGACTATATGGATCTTTGTCGGCAGTGTAATGTCTCTGCTTTTGAATACGCTGTCTAGGTTTGTCATAGCTTTTCTTCTAAGGACCAAGCGTCTTTTAATTTTATGGGTGCAGTCACTCTCCACAGTGATTTTGGAACCCAAGAAAATAAAGTCTGTCACTGTTTCCATTTTTTTCCCCATCTATTTGCCGTGAAGTGATGGGACCACATGCCATGATCTTAGTTTTTGGTATGCTGAGTTTTAAGCCAGCTTTTTCACTCTCTTCTTTCACTTTTATCAAGAGGCTCTTTAGTTCTTCGCTTTCTGCCATTAGAGTGGTGTCTCCTGCGTATCTGAGGTTATTGATACTTCTCCCAGCAATCTTGATTCCAGACTGAGCTTCATCCAGCCCAGCATTTTACATGATGTACTCTGCATATAAGTTAAATAAACAGAGTGACAATATATAGGTTGACATACTCCTTTCCCGATTTGGAACCAGTCCGTTCTTTCATGACCAGTTCTAACTATTGCTTCTTGAACTGCATACAGGTTTCTCAGGAGTCAGGTAAGGTGGTCTGGTATTCCCATCTCTTTAAGAATTTTCTACAGTTTGTTGTGATCCACACAGTCAAAGGCTTTAGTATAGTCAACGATTCAGAAGTAGATGTTTTTCTGGAATTCTCTTGCTTTTTCTGTGACCCAGTGGATGTTGGCAATTTGATCTCTCGTTTCTCTGCCTTTTGTGTATCCAGCTTGTGCATCTGGAAGTTCTCAGTTCATGTACTGCTAAAGACTAGCTTGAATGATTTTGAGCATGACCTTGCTGGCATGTGAAATGAGTGCAATTGTGTGGTAGTTTGGACATTCTTTGCCATTGCCCTTCTTTGGGATTGGAGTAAAAACTGAGCTTTTCCAGTCCTGTGGCCACTGCTGAGTTTTCCAAACTTGCTGGCATATTGAGTGTAGCACTTTCACAGCATCATCTTATATATTATAGTAATGAATAAAAAATAGATTACTTTTATCCAAGACTAGGTTGATTTTAAGAGGACTTTAAAATTGTGTTTGCTATTGTCCCAGGTATATTTTTTAACTTTATATAATGTATTTATTTTATAAATTGTATTTATATTATTATCTATTGCTGTGGACAAATTCCTCCAAAATTAGCAGCTATTTATTATCTCCCAGCTTCTGGTGATCAGGAGTCTAGATATGGCTTAACTGCCTGCCTTGGCCTCAAGGTTTGTCATAAGAGTACAGTTATAGTATCATAAGACTACAGTCAGTGTGTCAGCCAGGTTTGAAGTCTCGTCTGAGTCCTCATCTTGGAGACAGGCCACTTTCTAGTCACACATGGACTTGGCAGGATTCATTTCCTGATGGTTGCTGGACTGAAGGTCTCAGTTTTGCACTAGCAATTGGCCAGAGAACTCCCACAGTTCCTTGCTACATGGGATTTCTCCACAGGCTGAGCAAAACCAAACTGACAGTCTTTCCATCACGTGGTCGAGAAGCAAGTCACTAGGTCCAGCCCACGTTTAAAGGGAGGGGTGACACAAGGGCATGATTTTGAGGAAGTGGCAATTGTTGGGTCTTTTCTAGTGGCTGCCTACCACAGTTACACTGTTGTATTTGGTGCCCTATAAAATTCCTATTTTTCAGATTTGGAAGTGAGAGGTTGGAGAGATTAAATTATTTCTTTCCAAGGCTCAGATGCCAGTATATAATGTAGCTGGTTCTTCAGATTGGAATCTTCTCCATCCCAGAAGACCATTTGAAATGCTAAGGCCAAAGCAAATGCTCGGACATAGACTTGATGAAGGAGGTACTTGTTGTACTGTATTACCCTCAATGTGCTAGAAATGTAGTCAGTATTCCACACACATGTGTAGGGATGAATGCTGAAATGATCACGATAGTGTGACTTTCTTAGCTGTTCCTATTGCTCTGGTTTTCTTTCCGTTTATTTCCTTAACTGTAGACAAAAATACCGTACCATACAGCAAGCACATTTAAATACTTTTCAAGCTTGAAAGAGCTAATCCTTCAGCTTGGATTATTCATGCTGCTCCAACCTGTTTAAAGATCATTGCTCTCCACTAAAATAATATAGCTAATTTATCAACAAAGCAGATACAGTTACATTTTGGCTTTATTTCAGAATGAGGTATAGAGAGCAATATGATAACTATCTACCAGTAGCCGTTTATGTCCCTAAATACCCATGTTGCCTAAGAAACAGAATTCAATCTCAAATGCAAGCTGAGAGATAATATCGTTTTCCTACTTTTTCTTTTTTTAACAGTTCTTTGGCCATAGTGTTGAGTTGGCCATAAAGTTCATTTGGGTTTTTCTGTTAAGAGCTAATGGAGAAACCAAAGGAACTCTTTGGTCAACCTACTAGGTCATAAGAGCCTCAGAAACATGCGTGGATTTGGGCATAGACTAACATTACTTTTAACTTCTCTTTATTTTTACTTAAGGAAAACAAATTTTCTGTTCTACTTGAGGCAAATACTCCTTTGTCTGCTTCTCTAAGTACCTGCCTTGAACATTTGAATTGGTGTGATTTTGACCTTTGCCTTGTTAACATGGATCCTGGTTTCAGAAGAGGCCAGCCGGCTCTGTTGTTTTACACATATTCTGGGAGCAGTTCACATAGGAGTCTATGGTGGTTCCCAGGGGCAGAGCTGTGCTGGGTCCATGATAGATTTTCAGTGGTTCATTCTTGGAATCAGCCTTGCTTAGCTCATCTTAAGTGTGACCAGTTGGCAAACAGAGGTGTTAGGTTCTGAAGGAGTTGCTGTGGAATAGCTAAGTCTTACCTGCTGTGAAGTAGGTAAGTCTCTCTAGGAGCTTCTTGAAAGAACCGGGGACCCAGAGACAGTGATTGGCAGTCAGAGAAGATGCTGGAAGGGAACTTGAGAACAGAGATGGTGCTGCATGTGTTGGGGCCTTGCAGTGACTGATTCAGAGAAGAGAAGGAGCAGGAAGGGAAATGTTCAGATGAAAAGGGTAGATAGAAAAAAACATTTAGCTGTTGTCGAAGCCTTTTTTAGTACAAATTATGTAGCAAAGGTGGAAAGGAGGTTTAGAACAAAGAATAATCACTGTGTCAATATACCTTTCTTTCCCTTTTATTGAAGTATAGTTGATTTTCTGTGTTTTACATTAGTTTCAAGTATGTAGGAAAGTGATTCAGTTACACATATATTCTCCTTCAGATTCTTTTCCATTATAGGTTATTATAAGGTATTGAATGTAATACCCTGTGCTATACAGTAGGTCCTTGTTGTTTATCTATTTTATAAATAGTAGTGAAGGCAATGGCACCCCACTCCAGTACTCTTGCCTGGAAAATCCCATGGGTGGAGGAGCCTGGTAGGCTGAAGTCCATGGGGTCGCTAAGAGTCGGACACGACTGAGCGAATTCACTTTCACTTTTCCTTTCATGCATTGGAGAAGGAAATGGCAACCCACTCCAGTGTTCTTGCCTGGAGAATCCCAGGGACGGGGGAGCCTGGTGGGCTGCCGTCCCTGGGGTCGCACAGAGTCAGACACGACTGAAGCGCCTTCGCAGCAGCAGCAGTGAATCTCTGATAATACCAACTCCTAATTTATCATTCACTTCCCCTTTCCCTTTAGTTGCTTTCTGCGTCTGAGTCTTGTTTCTGTTTTGAAGGCAAGTTCATTTGAATCATTTTTTAGATTCCACATGTAAATGATATCATATGATATTTGTCTCTGTCTGACTTCCTTCATTCAGCATGATAATCTCTAGGTTCATCCATGTTGCTCCAAATGGCATTCTTTCTTTCTTTCTGATCGCTGCATAGTATTCCAGTGTGTGTGTGTGTGTGTGTGTGTGTGTGTGTGTGTGTGTGTGTGTGTCACATCTTTATACATTCACCTCTCGATGGATACTTAGGTTGCTTCCATGTCTTGGCTATTGTAACTAGTGCTATGAACTTGGAGTACATGTATCTTTTCTAATTAGAGTTTTTATCTTTTCTGGATGTATTAAAAAGGTATATATATATATATATATTTATATACCTGTTTGATAGAATAAAATGGGTTTCTTCAGAATTATGTTCAGATGATTTTTTAGCATGAAACAAGATTCATGTGAGTGATGAGAGGATCCCACAAAATACAGAAATTCTGCATTGCTGGGATATGCTTTCTCTTAATTATATGATGTGTAGTGGCCAAGTGAATACATTATGACCCCCCCTCGACCTTTTTTTTAAAGGAGTGTCTAAACAGACTCAGTTCTGCCAACTTACTTACATTGAGCTTATGAGTTTTGATGAAACCTATAGAACTAATTCCAGTTGTATTTGTTTTAATATTGATAGCTGACTTTTTTGTTGAGTGCTTTACTGAACACCAGGCATTAAGCAAACTTACGTTCATTACTTGATTGAACCTTTATTACAAACAGCAACACTGTGAGGCAGATGCCGCTTTTAGCCCATTGAATCAGCTCAGACATGTTGTGTTGTGACTGGAGTCCAGAACTTTGATGCTAAATGCTTCGAAACTCACTTGAGTGTTCGGATATTAATGCTTTTGTTAGAAGATTGCTGTGCTTTAAAATGGTTTAAAAAAAACCATTTTAAATGTAGAATCATGGAACTTTCATGGAGGAGTTAGGCTTCAGCATTTTGAAGTTGAGGGAGAGAAGTAGAAGTGATTTACTCCAGTTACATAGCTGGATGGTGGCAGAGCTGGAGCGAAAACCCAGGTACTTGGCTCCCAGTCAGCCATAAAAGAAGACAAAGAGCCCATTTTACAAGGAAGACTTGAATGAAAAGAACAGATATCCAGATGTTAAGAGATGTCAATTTTAAGGGCAAATTGGCTGAAGACTAATAATCCCAGCCATGTGGGATAGCCTTTGTCCCAAGTTTATTCTTCAGGAAACCAGCCTAGGTGGGTCCAGCCTGCTCTGCAGCAAATGCTCAAACTTAGGACCTCTGAGAAAATGTAAAGAAAGCACCCTGAGAAGATTTACTCTGAAGGAGCTTGCACCCCATCTTGGGAAACAAGATGCCTCACTTTGCTGTGATGCTGCACTTACTCATGTGTCGAAACGCAGTGTGAAGTGCCTGTGTGTTATCATTTGCACGGTGGAAATGGGCTCATTAATATACAGGCCAACCCAGCTGAAGCATGGTAGTACCTGTCCTGAGTGCAAATGAGTGGCATGATTCAGAACTTTTACTGTGTGTGTATGTGTGGTTTTTTTTGTTTGTTTGTTTGTTTTTTAATCCACAAGCCCTTAGTCCTTCTTTTGAATTTGGAAAATATTTTTGATAATTAAACTCCTTGGTAACTTGATAGCTTTAAAAGTTGAAGAGTGGCATATGAAAGTTGGGGATGGCAGTGTGAAGGCAGTGAGCCAAGAGCCTGGTGATGAAGAAAGGGGCTCATGTGACAGGGCAGAGGAGGTGGGAAAGGCCAGTTTGGGGGAGCTGGGAATCCACAGGGGGGACTCTGTGAGGGCTGGGAACTTTCTGGTCTGTCTTAATGGGCTCCTGCACATCAAATACTGCTCAGGTTGTTGTTGTTGTTTTGAAATAACCTTGAAATGTGAAGGCTGTCTCTCCATTATCTTTCATGAGATTTATCTTCTCTAGCATATTTTCCTCAGAAATTGCCTGTTTGCTTGCTGATGAGGTTGGGAACGTTGTTAAATCCTGTTCCATTAAATTCCACATTTAACCCTTTTCCATTTATTCAGTAATTGAAATGGCTTCCCTGGGTATGTTAACTCTGTTTAACAGTGGAAAATAAGCTTGTGCATATCTCCCATCAGTCACAGGGTTATCTGGTCTTTTGTAATTGGGGAAGAGGAAGCCGTGAGGAATATTGATGAGAAGACAGTGTGGGTGGGACTCTCGATTCGATTAAAGAAACTCTGATAACCTCACTTGATTAGGTTCACTGGGTTTTCCATGTAATGGAGAGACGAATCTAAGATAACTTGCTTTATTGGCTAAAGGAATGCTTTTTGCATTGCAAGCGCATCTTTTTGCTTCTGTGATATGACTTTATGGAAGAAAAAAAGCCTCTCCGTTTTAAAGTACTCTGAAGTTTTAGGTTCACATATGTTTTATAAATTGTTAAATGAAATGTTTTCCTTCTCTAGTGCCTTGGAAAGGCAAAATGCCATTTTATGCCTGTGAGACATAATTCTCGGGTATATAATGCAGGTAAGTTCAAATATTGGTTATATCGGTTTCATTTTTCTCAAGCAAAATTGAGTTTTGAGAGCCTATATATCTTACTTTGCCCAGTAGTATCCAATATCTTTCTTTCTTGTATTCATTTACTTTTACAGTTGTAGAGTAGATCTTGTTCACCATACTTCTGGGAAGATTCAGTAGAGGTAAGAAACTTACCTGAAAAATGTTCATTCCAGAGGTTTTAAAAATTATTTCTGCTTCCTGGACTGATTGCTGATCAACTACATAAAACTGATCTGTCTTTTCCTTCTCTTAATGACTGAATTTATTCACTGTTCATTGTTGTTCAGGGTTTTTGATGTCCAGACTAAATCAATAGCCTATCTAGTTTACTGGGTGACAAGCGCAGATAAAAATTATCATTGTTTTAACAGAGGACACTGCCTTATCACCAAGGAGAATATCTTCAGAGTTTCTGAATAGTTAAGCAATCTGCAATCTGACGACAGTTGGACAACACCCAGAGACCCTTTCAAACGTCAGTTGCATCCTCATCAAAGGACACTACCCTAATATTGCCTGAAGAAGAAATTGCATATTCTCTGCTAATGTGCTGATAGTCCGTCCCCTCATCTCCCCCCAGTTCAGTGCCGGTCATTTTCTTCAGCATCTTAGAACGTAGTGAAATCGGTATCTGTAATGTAATTCCCCCTGTACATTTCCAGTTAATCGAATCGTGCTTTTGTAAATGTATCGTCCTGATTGAAAGATGTGTGTGTGAATCCTATCAGCAAGGGAAGTTTAATTTCCATTCAGTTTGAGTTCTGCTTATTTCTATGTGTTCTCTCTTCCTACTTTGCTGCCTGTCATTTTCCTTATTAACCGTGAAGATGACTGGAAAATATGCTTTGGTTACTGATGGGTATGTGGGGATATTTAGCTCTGGTAAAATGTGGTAAACCATGAAAACAGTAAAATGGAACCTGCCTATGCAGGAGATGGCAGAGCTGAAAATAAAGGAGGGAGGTAAAAAGTGAAGCGTGCTTTCTAAAAATCCTCTCTAGTGCTCCTGTGTGGAGGAATATGTGTGTGTTGAACCGACCAAAGAGGGACTGTATATAAATTTAGTGTCCACAGGTGAACATTTATTTTCTGGATCCTAGTAAGCTTTGGACTATCAGTTTGCCTTTCCCAGTGTCAGCTGCTACTTGCTGCTTCAGAACAGCAGATCCCCTCTGAAAAGAAGCACTAATTGGAATGTGTATGGTATATAAAGAGAGCTTAGGAATAGATGAACACAGGCTGCATTATTCCACGTTTTCAATTTGCATCATGAAAACACATAGATTAAGTTGGTTTTTAGGCACAATTGTGAACGTGCCCTTGATTCTCCAGCGGAACATTGAGGTTGGCCTGTCTAGCCTAAAAAGGAATGCGTTTCTGTTGTAGAGAAGACAAAATGTCACAGAAACCAGACTGTTTCCAACCAAGTTGTATGAAAGCTTAACTGTTCCTTGTAGAATGGTTATGGGTTCCTCCCCTCCCCCACCCCGCCCCCGCCCTCTTTCCTTTCAAATCAATATCAAATTAAACCCAGGCATGTGGGATTGTCAAGGCAACATGGCATACAGTCTTTCAAGAAAACACTGAGGGGCTTCCCTGGTGGTTCAGTGGTAGAGAGTCCACCTGCCAGTATAGGAGACCCGGGTTCGTTCCCTGGTCTGGGAAGATCCCGTGTGCTGCAGAGCAGCTGAGTCCATGCGCCGCGGCTTTTGAGCCTGGGTTCTAGAGCCTGGGCACCACAGCTCCTGAGCCCATGTGCCCCAACTACTGAAGCCCACATGCAAGTCCATGTGCGGCAACAAGAGAAGCCGTCCCAGTGAGCACCCCTGTGCACCACTGCTGGAGAGGAGGCCCTGCTCGCCGGAATTAGAGAAGAGCCCACGCGGCAACCAAGACCTGGCACAGCCAAAAGTAAATAAATAAATAAAATTTTAAGAAGAGAACCAGTAACCCATAGTTGGAACTCGAAGAGAAAGTGAAGTGGGATTTTTGTAAGGAAGCGTTGTGAGCCTACATGGTGTGGTAGGCAAAGGCCTAGTCTTTGAGGCCAGACGCTGTGTCTTCTCTGGGTCAGTGATTTGGTGACATGTGACTGCTCCTTAGGAGCCAGACAGCATGCTCTGGCTTGGCAGGAGAGCAGCAGCTAATAAGAAATTTTATCCAACAGCAGCCTGCAGGGTTGGTGGGAGAGCAATTACTGCCTGGAAGTAGCCGGGCTGGGACCTGAACTTGAGTCATCATATTTCCCGCGTTATCTCTGATACTCGACATCGCCACACAGTCTCCACCTCGTCTGGGTCCTGTCGCTTCCTCATACAGTCTCTGGGCAAACAAACACTCAAGCGCTTTTCAAAGGTAAGATGGCCTTGGATATCCAGGTTTAAAAGATATCTAGGCCAAAAGGTGAACAAAACAACTCTTTTCCTTTAAAACTTTCATCTAAAGTCAGCTTAGCCCTATGTGCATCCTGTAAGTCACAACTTAAATTTTGATGCATTTTCCCATGATATTGGCAGTGTAAATGCCATCATGTATTCATTGAATCATTCAATCTGTCATTCAGCAAACTTTGATTATTCGTACATGGGTTTTATAGATCCTAGGGATGCAAAGATGAAGAGAGTGGAGTCTTGGTGAGCAGTTTATAGCCAAATAAGAAATATCAGATATACAAAGAGACAGTCATAATGCCATGGAGCACATGCTGATGTAAAGGTGGGAAAGTAAAGGGCTGAGAGAATAGCCATCGCGGAGTGGATGGTTCTGAGTCTTTAAGGGTCGGTAGTAGTTTGCTGGCTGAGGAGGTGGTGGAAGGAGTTTCTGGCATATGGCAGAGTGCTAGTGAGGACGGGGATGGGGTTCACCACTGAGCATTGCCCAGGGTTCAGGAGTCACTGTGAAATGTGATGTTTATGAGCAGTAGCCTCTCTTCTCCAAAACCAGAGGGTATGAGTTTGAGTAGGCTCCCATCATCTCCAGCCTCCAATGACCAAGACTTATTTAAAGAACATCAGTGATTGTTTAGTAAAACTTCATTGTTTTGTCTGCACAACACAAAATATATTGTCTGCATAACTCAAAATTCGTGATAAATACAGTAAGGCTGGTCTGACTTGCTGACTGTGGTGTAGGAAACATTGTTCTCATGTTGCAAGTCAATGGTTTGGGGCATGCTTTGGGGAGGGATTTTAGTGTTTGAGATTCAACTGTTTTTTGACGGTAGCAAATATTTTTGAAATATTCTTTATATACAAGTAATTATCTTAATTATCAAGATAAAAGAGAAAATTAAATTCTATAATTCAGACATTCATTAGTTGTGCTTAAATTTCCCAACCTCATGTGAATTTTTTAAGTTAATTTTATTTAATAAAGGAATGTGCCTTCTTAAAGTTTAATTTCTGTTAGCAACAGACAACAATTAGTCTCTCAATGCCATTGCTTTGCTTAAAATGTGGGAAATCAGATATTAGTATGTAGTTTGTTTTCAGTTTTATACATGTGTCAAGTTACGTTTAGGCAAAATAGTACCAAAAGCTATCATTTCATTTCCCCCCGTCTTCTAGTCCCCATTAATATCTGTATCAGTGAGGATTCAAATCTGCATCATGAAATACAACCTGAAAACAGTGGCTTTGACCTAGTGAGAAGTTCTATTTTCAGTGAAGGAAAAACTCTGGTAGGCAGTACATAGGTGGTGTGACAGCTTCTCTCTTCCCTTCGGGATCTAGATGTTTCTTCCCCTGTTGTGTAAGCTGGCCTTGGTGTGTGCACGTCCCCTCATGGTCTTAAGATGGCTTCTGTGCTTCTGGTATTGTATCAGCATTCCAGCAGGACAAAGGGAATAGGTAAAATGCACGTTCCTGCTGCATGCCTGACTAGTACCTCCCCTAACCACTCTTTAATTCTAGGTAGGCATATTGCTATTTGGAAACCAACCTGGACTCTGCTAGTGAGAAAGAACGAGAAAAGGATACTTGATAGACAAGTATCGTGTATGAGCTTTCCTGGTGGCTCAGATGGTAATGAATCCACACGCAATACAGGAGAACCAGGTTTGATTCCTGAATCAGGAAGATCTCTTGGAGAAGTGAATGACAACCCACTTCAGTATCCTTGCCTGAAAAATCCCATGGACAGAGGAGCCTGGCAGGCTACAGTCCATTGGGTCACAGAGCTGGAAATGACTGAGTGGTTAAGCATGCATGCATAGTGTATGTCGCCATACCCAATGTAAGGATCTTCGGGTATGCCTGGCTAGAGCTTGGGTTCTTCATGCATTTGCCCCATCACTTTGAAGATGGAATTAATATTCACTCCAGCTAGGGATGAACTGAAAAGGGGGAAAAAAAAAAAAAGCCAAAGTAGACACCTGTATTGGCCACTAATAAATTGAGAAATAGGCTACACAAAGAATTTCTTAATATTTTTAACTGAGGGGTGTATTCTCAAATATTGAGCAAGAGGGAGTTCCAAGAGTCAATTTTAGGTCCACCTAAGTTTTTATTTTGAAAGAACCAGCAGAATGTAATACTAATCTATTATATAAGCTTGCTTTTTTCCCCCTCTAAAATAATGCTTTTCAGATGCTAATGAAACCGAAAGGGAGCCATGCAAGATAGGTGGTATTTTACTGATGGCGGTAGTAATCAAAACCAGTCGGTTTGCCTTATACCGTGTCCGGTATTCAGGGTACTACTTAATCCGTCAGGGTTTGTTTGTTTGTTTGCTTGTTGTATGAGCACTTGACATGGATCAGACTGTATTCTAGGCTCCTGGGATATAACCGTGAACAGAGGAAAAAACCTCTACCCTCATAGAACTTACAATCTAGCATTTTGAGTGAGCTGTGGAGGAGCTGGAAGGCTTTAAGCAAATACTGAAAATGTGTTTGCTCCACTCATGACGAAGGTTGGAAGCTGGGACGAGCATAACAAAGGGTTATGAGCGTTCACTGAGTGCCCAAGGCTGGGAACGGATGACGAAGGGTCAATACGCCTGGCCTTGAGGCGCTCGAAGGCTTCCTTCTGACCACCTGTTTCTGAGAGCAAGGACTGTTGTTTCGTGATAAGACTCCCTTTAGAGTTTCGCCAAAGCTATGTTATGGCTTGGGCGGTAGGAACTGTATTTTATGCTTGAATGCTTTAATGTTTATCTGGAATGGCTACATGCAAGTCAGCCTGATGCTCTATTCCCTGAAAATTATAAAACTACACAATTGAATAATAAACTTTGTCAGTCCACTAGAGGTTGTCCCCGAGTGTCCTTTTCAGAGTGCGGTTCTCCGAGCCTTACAGTGAGCTCTTCATAATAATTAGGGTTATTAAAGGAAAACACTCTTTGGACTATTATTGGCCTTCCATTTTGTTTTTCTATCTTTGAAACTTTGGTTGACTGAAATGTGATGGTTGATTAATTAAGCCATAGTCTTCCATTTCAGAGAGACCATACACAAGCAATCAAAAGGCATGAGCAGAAAGATTTCTTTGGAGTCTGTCATATCTTTTCATTTTAAGCTCTTCCTTTCACATTTCCATCATGTAGAGTACCTTAATTACAGAATTCTTTTCTTTTCCTAATTAAATATTGTAATATAGTCAAGGATTTTTGTTCTTTAGGCACTTCTTAATGTGTTCAAGAGCACTTAATATTCTGAACTTTGGGCGTGTAAACAGTTTATTTTAAAATTAAAGGGACAGTGGCATTTTAAGAGAGCTATAGTCAAGTAATTAGCACACTGAGCTTGCTGGATGCCTTTTATTGCTTCCATCTGTTTAAAGATAATGAAAAGAAACTGGGGAAAAAAATCTTCTAGGAGACTAAAGTCGTTAGCTGCAGAATGTGCTTTTAAAAGGGAAATATTTAGTCTAAGATATTTATGCAGTTACAAGTTCGTTAATAATTTTGATATTTCATTGCTGAAGTCAGTATTGGCACTTGCGTTGTATGCTGCTTTGGTTGTTGCGCATTTTCTATTATTGAATATAGTAAGTCATAAATCCTTAAAAAGATACCCTTTTCAGGAATGGTCTTCATCTGTTCATAGAAGTCTGACGAGTACAAAGCGATCCATTAACTTGGTGTTTCCTTATTCACCATCACTCTCTTCATTGGTTGAGTACCTACCACCTGCAAGGTCCTGATTTCACAACAGTGAACGAAACAGATGATGTTCCTGCTCTCGTAGAGCTTGGAATCTAGAAAAGAGAGGCAGGTAGCACTAATGAAGCACATGCATGCCCGTGCTTGGTTGTTCAGTCATGTCCAGCTCTTTGCGACCCCGTAGACTGGACTGCAGTCTGCCTGGCTCCTCTCTCCATGGAATTCTCTAGGCAAGAATACCAGAGTGGGTTACCATTTCCTGCTCCAGGGGATCTCCCCAACCCAGGGTTTGAACCTAGAATCTCTTGCATCTCCTGCATTGACAGGTGGATTCTTACCATGTACCACCTGGGAAGTCCGTGGGAATAAAACACACAATTAATGCTAAATACTGAAAACTTCTGTGGCAAAAAATAAATTTAGGGTAAAGGGAAGAAGTGATAAGAGCAGTTATTTATGTATTTATTTATTCAGTTAATTGCATGACAGCTCCTTGAGAAGGTGATTTATTTAAATAAAGACCTAAGGGAAGTGAGGCAGTTATTTCTTCCATAGCTGTCAGGGACTACAATGTTGAAGATAGAGGGAACCAAAGCACCAGGTCATGAAAGAGAGGGTGTCTGCCTTCTGACCTGTTCAGAGCACATTAAGGAGCTGCTGTGGTTGAGGTGGAGGGAGCAAGTGACAGGAAGCAGATGTGCTCAGAGAGATAGCAGGGAAGAGCACAGAGGGGCTTAAGCACCATTTGGAGAACTCTGCTTCTTATACTGCTTGAGAAGAGAGGCCAGTGGAAGGCTTTGAACAAAGGAGTGAATGATACTTTGTAAGTCTTCAAGCCAAGATCATGCTGGCTTGAAGATGATGGTAGATTGTGGGAAGTCGAGGGAGGAGCAGGAAGTGCCCAGCTGGGAAGCCGAGGCAGTAATGCACGGGGTGGTGCGTGGGCCGGGCTGCTGGTGTTGGCAGAAGCAAAGGTGTTGAGAAGTGGCTGCATCCTAGGTTTGGAAGGTAGACCCAAGGACTGACTGATGGAATTGGATGTGGGGTGTAAGGCAGACAGGAGACACTGGTGACTCCATAGTTTCTGATCAAAAGTATAACTGCCATGTCCGAAGAGCTGGAAGATTGCTAGACGAGGTGATACAAATAAAGTTTGGTTTTGTACATGTTAACTTTGATGATATATTTATGAGATTGTCAAGTCCAGATATTCAGCAGGCAATAGAGATAAGAATTTGAATTTAAGGGGAGAGATTAGGGCTAAAAATACCGATTTGGAGTAATCACCACAAAGGAGGTATTTATACATAGAGGCTGGATGAGACCATGAAGGAGATTAGTGTAGAAGAGGAGAGAAGAAGAAGGAAAAGTTAAGACCTGTCCAAGGGAAAAATAGAAACTGACTCATGGGAAATGGAGAAAATGGATACAAACTTTAAAATAGTGTTCATATGTTCAAGTATGTTCAAGGAATTAAAAGATGAGACAAAGAATTTTGTCAGAACTAGAAATTAGAAAAACAAGTGGAAATAGGATAACCAAAAGATAATAAAAATAATGAACTTAATGAATGGGTTTAATGGAAGATTAAGCTCCATTGAAAAGTTAGCCAAGTATATTCTTACCATGTGATCAAGCAGTTATACTCCTTGGTATTTACGGAAAGGAGTTAAAAACTTACGTCTACAGAAAGACCTGTATACAGATGTTTATAGCAGCTTTATTTGTAATTTACCAAACTTGGAAGCACCCAAAATGCCTTTTAGTATATAATGGATAAATAAGCTGTGGTATATCCAGAATGTGGAATACTATTCAGCATTAAAAAGAAATGAGCTGTCAATCTGTGAAATGACACAGAGAAGCCTTAAATGCATATCACTAACTGAAAAAAGTCAGTCTTACAATGTTACAGTCTGTATGATTCCAGGTAAGACAGAAGTTTGGAGTCGGTAAAAAGACCAGTGGAAGGAGAGATGAATAGGTGAAGCATGGGATTTTTAGGGCAGTGAAAATACTCTGAATGATACCAGTGATGGGTGCTGCTGCTGTTGAGTCACTAAGTTGTGCCTGACTATTCTGTGACCCCCTGGACTGTACAGGCTCCTCTGTTCTTGGGATTTCCCAGGCAAGAATACTTGAGTGGTTTGCCACTTCCTTCTGCAGGGGATCTTCCTGACCCAGGGACTGAACCCATATTTCCTGCACTGGCAGGCAGATTCTTTATTGCTGAGTCGCCAGAGAAGCCCATAATGGTAGAGACATGTCATTAAATATACGTTTGTCTAAACCCATAGACGCTTCCTCGGTGGCTCAGTGGTAAAGAATCTGCCTGCAGTGTAAGAACTACAGGAGATGTGGGTTCGATCCATGGATCAGGAAGATCCCCTGGAGGAGGAATTGGCAACCCACTCCAGTATTCTTGCCTGGAGAACCCAATGGACAGAGGAGCCTGGCAGGCTACAGTCCATGGGGTTGCAAAGAGTCGGACACTACTGAAGAGACCAAGCACAGCACACATAGAAGGCATAACACCTGAACTGAACCATGATATAAACTGTGGACTTTGGTGATTGTGATGCAATCAGTGTAGGTTCATTGATGATAACAAATGTACCACTTCAGTGAGGGATGTTGATAGTCGGGGAGGCTATCCATGAGCAGGGGCGGGTTTACGTGGGAGTCTCTGTACCTACCTCTCAGTTTTCCTGGAAACCTAAAACTGCTCTAAAATGCAAGGGTAGTGCCAGCCTTATGCAGAATTTTAAAGAAGTTAGCTGAAAGATAAATCATATAAAAATCTTCAGACTGCAGCAGAGAAAAGAACTGAAGAGCTACATGAGGTCTGGTAGGAAGGTTTAACGTACGAGTCACTGGGGTCCAAAAAAATAAATAAATAAACAGAGAATACAACACAGCAATATTTGAAGAGATTGTGGCTGAGAATTTTTCAAAACTGATAAAAGCAGAATGGGAGAAGCATTTATAGGATAAAGGTAGAGAATTCTTTTGAAGAGTTTTGTATCAAGGGGAACAGGGAAAGTAAGTGATGGCTTACAGGGCATGGGGAAAAGCAAGGGTTTTTGGTTTCATTTTAGATATTGTAACATGTTTATATGTTGATAGGAATGATCCAGGGGACAGTGGGTAGAGAAGAGTGGGGACCACTGCTTGTACTACATCCTTCAGTAGGTAACATTGACTATGAACCAATGGCAAGAGAATTACCAGCATGTCTGCATAGCTGCCTCCAAGTCCCGATTTGGCTTTAAATGATGTGGATAGGAATGTAGATCAGCTATCACAATATTTCTTAGAACGCAAACAGGTATTTTAAATTATATAATTCTCAGTATCGTTGACTTGTTTAGTGTTAATAGCATATTTAAGCAAAATCCTTCTCTTGTCTCACTCTGCGCTCCGCCTAAGCCTCCACTCCCCAAGTCATATTAGATATGGAGGCCTCTACTTGGGACCTCTGGGGTTGTTCTTTAGTGGGAATATTTCTACTTCAGAGTTCTTATGAGAGCTGACTTGGGTAGGAGACAACTGAGGTCTGAGTTCTATTTTCTTCACTTATTAGACGGGAAAAATGGACAAGTTATTTAACCTGTTGGAGCCTCAGTTTCCTTGTGGGTAAAATGTGGTGGGATAGTTATTGTGAGTGTTGAATGAGTTAGTACACCTCCCTAGAATATTGTCTAGCACATAGGAAATAGTAAATGTTTCTTGCTATCATCTCTGATTCAGGGAAAACCTGTTGGAAGAATAGTTGTCATTGGTTGTAAAAGGTTTATAGGATCTCTTAAAAAAATTCCCATAGCTGGGCTTTATCCCTTGAAGTTCTAATTTAATTGGCCTAGGGTCAAGTTCCTAGACCATTAGTACTTTGTAGATCATTAGTACTTTGTTTAAAGACAAAAATAGTTTAATTACTCCGATTTATAGCCAGGGTTGTACTTGCCCTAGGTTTTTGATTCTATCATTCAGCATCCCCTGCCCTCAAGAAACTTTGTACTAGGCTTCAGTTTGCCAAGACCATGTTTACAAATGTGCTTTGGGTTGAGCTTTCAAATTTTGACTTACAATTTTTATTCTGGGAGACTTTGAAATGTCTCTGAGGGTAATGATGTTTATCTCTACAAACCCCTGCTGCTGCTAAGTCGCACTAGTCGTGTCTGACTCTCTGCGACCCCGTAGACAGCAGCCCACCAGGCTACCCCGTTCCTGGGATTCTCCAGGCAAGAACACTGGAGCGGGGTGCCATTTTCTTCTCCAGTGCACGAAAGTGAAAAGTGAAAGTGAAGTCGCCCAGGCATTCTAACCAGCTAGAAAATTATGTATCCTTCTCATTCCCCATGTCATATCTGGTAATCTATGTTCTGCTGTGTGCTTCCCTTATATGGAACTTTGTAGTCTGCAAGAAATTGCACAAATCACACCAAATGAATTGTGCGGCATGCCAAAAATAAAATGGAGCATTCATTCCTGCACGTTGGCTTTTTATGTGACCTAGAATGTACAGCCTTTGGGACAGTTGTTATCACATTGACTCCATTATGGCAAAGAAAGCTAATTTAGTGGTGAAATTGGCTGGAGTGCCTCCCCTAATAGAAATAAACATGAAACCACTTTAGTGTCTCTTCTTTTCAAGGACTGCTGTTTTTCCATAAAAGTTGCAAGCCTGCAGCTTGATACAGAAACCCTGGCAATTCATGTGGCTGTGACTTTATAATTTAAAATTTTATTTCACCATAAATTAATAAAATTGAGAAATGTGAGGCCATTTGAAAATCACAGCATGCAAATGAAATTTAGGAATAAATTTTGGGCATAGCTAGTAAAGTGTCCAGATGAGTAAACAGACATTTATAATAAAATGTAGCAAATGCTGGGGTAAGAATAGGTGCTGGGGTGCAAGCAGGCACTTAGGAGGGCAATTCACCAGCGTCTTGAAGGGTGGAGGGAAACAACCCAGGGAAAAAGGCAGCGTCTGCACTGAAAGCAGGAGGCTGAGTAGGAGAAGCCAGATGTGAAGAGGAGGGGGTGGTGGTTATTGAATGGTAAATATCATGGGATATTTATGCTTATTAAGTAAAAAGATAATAATAACACCCCTTGTACTCGCAAAAATGAATTGATTTGGACGATGTTATGTATATAGTTCCTCTACCCATGGTTAAGCTTTATACCAAGGAATGATACAAGAAAATGTAGAGGCATTTAACTCATTAGATTCTCTCCTCTCAAATGGCTTATCGTTCATACCTAGATAATTAGTCCTTGTAAAATAGAGGATTGTCCTAAATAATACCACTGTAGTATTATCACCAGTGTCTTGTTCCTCAGGATGTGTGTGGGGGGAGGCGGTTGGGAGTTCTTGTTTTATATTTTTCATTCTTTTTTATGAAATCCATTCCCATATTAGGATATATGATAATCTTACCGTGTTTTTGTTGGCCCTTGTACCTCCTTCCTCTTTTCATTTTAAAAAATCGTCTGTGGCCTGGACTAGACTGCCAAATGCTTTTGGCAGCCTTATCCAGTTCAGCGAACCCCCAGTTGCTGCTGTTCTTGCTGTTGAGCTGCTAAGTCATGTCTGACTCTCTGCAACCTCCATGGACTGTAGCCCTCCAGGCTCCTCTGTCCATGGGATTTCCCAGGTAAGAATACAGGAGTGGGTAGCCATTTCCCACTCCAGGGAGTCTTCCCAACCCAAGGATCGGACCTGTGTCTCCTGCTTGGCAGGTGGATTCTTCACCACTGAGCCACCTGGAAGCCCAGCCCCCTGGTTAGCATCCCTCAATTCATGGTTTATTTCAGGTTGTCACCTAGTTAGTCTTTGCTGATTCCCCACTCCACCATTTATCATTATAAGTGAATTCTGTTCTGTTCCTCATTTCGCTGCCCACAAACTGAAATCTTGGTAACACTGTTCGCCTGATGCTTTTGGTCTCTGGAATGCTGCTGCTAATAGCATCTCCAAGAAATGATTGAGTTTTTGTTCTCCAGCGAATGGGAATTGAATTTGGTATTCACATTGTCAAAATGCAATTTGTTTTCATCTATTTATTATAATTTGAAAGTGTTAAGGACCAGCTTCACTATCTATCAGTAGTAAGACTGACTTAAAAGGATTGCATTTTAGAGTTTGTCGTAATAGTTGATGACTTAATTTTTTCCTCATGCGTTGAACTTTGGATTGATTAATTTATTGAATCACTTCCTATTTGCTCTATATTAAGGAAAATCATCCACTCAAGGAGAAAGTAGTTCTATGGGGTTAATAAATTAGCCGATGGCTTTGCACTGACTACTCAGAGTGCAATCAAAGTTGGGTGAATTTGGAACAATTTGATTTTGTAATGATCACAATATGAGATGCAAAGGAAGAACTAGAGTTATAATTTTTATCTTTAGCTTTATATTCTGTAATTAGATAGCAATACTCATGGTCAGAAAGCTTAAGCAGTTAAATCTAATTTTAAGTTGATTTTATATACAGTTTTCATCCTCACAGAGTCTCCATTACAGCCCTTCTGAGTATTAGCTTCACCTCTGCTTAATTACTTGCTTTGACATTTTAGTTCTTTTGCTTGTAGCAAGTGCATGAGATGTTTGAAATCCAGTCTCCAAGCTTTGCTCCCACCTTTTTAGAAAGGATTTGAAAGATGGCTTTTTTGACTTAGGATGGTAATTTGTACCTGTTTAAGAAAGGACTTGAGCTGATTTGGGGAGGTCCTGAAGGTAATCTTAGGAGTAGCTGAGCAGCTTTACCCCTCATCCTAGTGAGGTCCCCAAAGAGGGTTAGTTTCCTTCTCTGTAAAATGGGGCAGCAATAATCCACACCCCACAAGGTGATTGTGAGATCTAAATGTGAATTCAAGTAAAGTGGTTAGCAGTGTGCCTGGCACATAGAAGTGTAGCTATGTCCACTGTTACGGGTTTTGTATAATTTTGTTTCAGAGAATCTTCAGGACATCAGACTTATTGTCTCAAGAAAACTGTCCACACTTGCAAGATATGATTTGCTTAATAACCAGAGGTAGTAGAAGAGAGGAGCTGGTGGGTAGGAGGAAACCTGGCCTTGGCTGAATTTGATCTCCAGCTGCTGGTTGCTTGGAGACCGGGCGCGGTGGGAATTTACTGTTGTTGCAGGCAGAGGAGGAATCCTGTGTGGGAGAAATCTGAAAGCTACCCTTGATGGGAAAAGTCGGGAAGTGCCCTGAGTTCTAAGAATAAGACCTTAGTGGCTATCGTAAGAACGAACCGTCCATGATACAAGTTCCATTTTTAAAATCTCAGTCTAGTGCCTGCGTAAGAATTCAATTCAAGGATAACTGTAGAATCAACATGAGAGAATTTGCCTTTCACCCAGCATCTATTATATCCCAGGCTTAGGTCTCAAAGAAGCTAGTTGTAGAGAGATACAAGGGAGATGTTCTCAAATAATCTCTAGCTCAGGATGCTCTGGGGCTAGGGTGCTTCCTGCACCCTGGCCATCTAGAAATGTGCTCCATTTCTATAGAAAAGATGCTGCTGTTGGGGAGGGGCTGGGGTACCATTTCTTCTTTAGTGAAAATGAGCAGAGATGATGGGTGTAGTGATGGGTCTCTGACTTCAGAGAGCTCGGTTTCTTCGGGAGACTTGCAGGGCTAAAGTTGCCTGGGGTTGTTTGGGTGAGATGGGAGTGGGGAATGAGGGCTCTGGGAGGAGCTGGTGAGGATCCTACAAACACAGGGTTGTAGACTGTTGCAGCCCTTGGGAGATTTTTTTTCCCCTGAACTCTGCAGTGGTGGACCCAGGTGGGGAGCAGAGGTCAGGAAAGCAGAACAGAGCCAGGGTTGGCAACGCACTGGACTTAGAAGACAGACAGGCAAGGAGAGTGTGCACTTGACTCTATGAGCTGCAGAGGGTGTTTGAAGCGATTATCCACAGCACCCAGAGTGGAGAAAAGGAAATCGTTGAGGGCCTGGGGAGCTCTGCCAGCACCTAGGGGAATTGTTTCCGGACTGAGTGAGCTAGTTCAGCATGGAGCATAGAGGAAGGAATTATACTTTTGGCCTGGGTCACTTGGCATCAGCATATGAAAAGAGAGTGACATTTGAGTTGCACTTTGAATGAGGAATAGATGTTTGCCAGGAGAAAAGGGGACAAAGGCAGAGTCGGAGGACAAAGCTTATCTCCCAAGTGTGAACGTCTGCCCAGCGTTCAGCCAGTAGGGGAAAGTGACAAGACATGAGTCTGGGAAGCCAGGTTACTGCTGGGACGTGCAGGGCTTTTTAAAGTCCTGTTAGGGTTTGCTGGTTTACCCTGCGGAATTGGGGTGATTCCCAGGGAAGGTGTGGCAATTAACCTTCTGCACTACGTGGTTGTAATTTCTGTGAGGCTATTTCAGAAGCCTACAGTCGCATGTGTCCTGATCTTATTCAAAAGGAAGTTTAAGAACAAATTCTCCAAGGTCAAATATAAATGCCTCTTGGAATTACTGTTTCTTGGAATCAGTCATAGCTCTATAGATTCTGCTCCAGTGTCTGCTTGTCTGTCTGTGGGTCTCAGTATTAGGAAACATGTAACTAAAGTATTTTAACTTTCCAGATACTCATTTGAAATAATTTGCCACTACCTATATATTTCTTCTTTATTGACTATGCCAAAGCCTTTGACTGTGGGGAGAGGCTGGGGTACCATTAAAATGTTAATGTCTTCAATAAACTGTGGAAAATTCTGAAAGAGATGGGAATACCAGACCACCTGACCTGCCTCTTGAGAAACCTATATGCAGGTCAGGTAGCAACAGTTAGAACTGGACATGGAACAACTGACTTGTTCCAAATAGGAAAAGGAGTCCGTCAAGGCTGTATATTGTCACCCTGCTTATTTAACTTCTATGCAGAGTACATCATGAGAAACGATGGACTGGAAGAAGCACAAGCTGGAATCAAGATTGCCAGGAGAAATATCAATAGCCTCAGATATACAGATGATACCACCCTTATGGCAGAAAGGGAAGAGGAACTAAAAAGCCTCTTGATGAAAGTGAAAGTGGAGAGTGAAAAAGTTGGCTTAAAGCTCAACATTCAGAAAACGAAGATCATGGCATCTGATCCCATCACTTCATGGGAAATAGATGGGGAAACAGTGGAAACAGTGTCAGACTTTATTTTTTGGAGCTCCAAAATCACTGCAGATGGTGATTGCAGCCATGAAATGAAAAGACGCTTACTCCTTGGAAGAAAAGTTATGACCAACCTAGATAGCATATTCAAAAGCAGAGCCATTACTTTGCTGACTAAGGTCCGTCTAATCAAGGCTATGGTTTTTCCTGTGGTCATGTATGGATATGAGAGTTGGACTGTGAAGAAGGCTGAGTGCCGAAGAATTGATGCTTTTGAACTGTTGTGTTGGAGAAGACTCGTGAGAGTCCCATGGACTGCAAGGAGACCCAACCAGTCCATTCTGAAGGAGATCAGCCCTGGGTGTTCTTTGGAAGGAATGATGCTAAAGCTGAAACTCCAGTACTTTGGCCACCTCATGTGAAGAGTTGACTCATTGGAAAAGACTCTGATGCTGGGAGGGATTGGGGGCAGGAGGAGAAGGGGACGACAGAGGATGAGATGGCTGGATGGCATCACTGACTTGATGGATGTGAGTCTGAGTGAACTCTGGGAGTTGGTGATGGACAGGGAGGCCTGGTGCGCTGCGATTCATGGGGTCGCAAAGAGTTGGACACGACTGAGTGACTGAACTGAACTGAATCTTTGATTTACTTTTCTTCTGGGTTGATCTATTTTCCAGTGTGTGTGGGCTAAGTCGCTTCAGTCGTGTCTGATTCTGTGTGACGCTATGGACTGTAGCCCACCAGGCTCCTCTGTCCATGGCATTCTCCAGGCAAGAATACTGGAGTGGGTTGCCATGCCCTCCTCCAGGGGATCTTCCCAACCCAGGGATCGAACCTGAGTCTCTCAAGTCTCCTGCATTGGCAAACGGGTTCTTTACCACTAGTGCTACCTGGGAAGCCCCGGTTTTTCCAGAGTTTGTGACAGATCAGGATCCTGGAAGCCACTTAATTATGTTATCTGATGAATGTGAGTTGTATTTTGGATAAAATATGCTAATTTTCCAGGAGGTTTTGCCTGGGGAAATTCTGAGAAAAATAACTGTTAGGGTTTTCCTTTCACTGAGGGTTGCAGGGAGTATGCACGGAACAGCACAACTGTTTGGTGCTGACTTCTTTCTCAGAACAAGCACAGAGTCCATTCCAAAGGAGATAGAGGCTGTTTAGGAAGTCCATTAGAGAAGTGAACATGAAGTTTTTGCTCTTTTGTAATCGAAAAGGTGAGATGAAGGTGAACAGTTTTGAACAAACTAGAAGCATTAACTCGTGTATTGCATTGCTGCACAGTTTCTGTATGTTTTCATTGCTGCTGTATCAGTTAGGAATGCCTTTAGCTGAACCTCAATAGTGGCTTCCCACATGGGTTTTGTTTATCTTAACAAACAGTCTGAAAATAGGTGGTCTAGGGCTGCTCAAGGATGTTGTTACGAATGGAGACCCTGTCTTTCCATTCCACCATCTTGGGGGCATGACTTTTATCCCTTGCCTCACTCTTGACATTGTTTTTATATTCAGTGGAGGCAGAGGCGTTGGTGGTGGGGAGGGAAGGGCTAAGAGCCAAAGAGGCCCTGCCAGCTTAGTCTACCCCTTGGTAGAAATTTTTCCCTAAGTTGGGTCTAGCAATTTCTGTGAATGTCACGTTGGTTGAAACTGGGCCCCATGCTTCCTCAGCTGCGAGTGAAATTTTCAAGTTCTTTGTTAGAGGAGGACTAGCAAGAACCATCTGTGAGTGGTAGCCAATCCACAGCATCTGCCACAGCTATAAGATATTCTTTTGTCTGTAGAAGTGATGATTTTGGGGATAATTCCCTTTAAAAGTTAGCCATGCACCACCACAAACCCCTATAACATCATGACTGAGCAAGGACAATGAGAGGTCAAATTGAGCTCCTTCAAGTGAGGTCTTACACAATGTCCAACTTAATTTTTTCCCTAATTTAATTCTGAAAAATCTAACTGATTCACCCACTGCATCGAGTGTTTCATTAGCTTAGATTGTGTTAAGCATGACCAACTCTGCAAGGTACTTAATGTCATTAAAATTTGGGGGGAAAAGTGCTGTGTAATTTTTAAAAGCATCTTATAATGTCAAGTATTATGTTGGAAAACCAACGTTAATTTTTCCCATTTTTAGCTGAGCTAGAAACTTACCAAAGATGTGCATGAATATTCTAATTCCTTCAAATCTGTGTAAGTGCCTTAATTTTGTTTAAATTAAATATCCCATGTGTTTTATGATGTCTGGTGCTGCTATGAATACAAACCATGTTATGTAAGTGTTGGTTACAAGTAACAAAGTGTAACTGAATTATACGTATGTATATGTAGGCTTTAGCTGGGCTTACCCAGCTATGCATACTGACCTAGGCTTCCCTAGCTTCCTTTCCTGGTCCCAGTGAAAAATTACCCCTCATCACTGACACCTGGGAAATATTTTTTTTGCAAGTTGAGTCTCATTCCTTTCTTTTTTCTTCTTCCTTCCTTTATCCCATAGTCAATTCTCCTTTTCTCCCATCCCTTATAGGTAGTCAATTTAAGTGCATCTTTTTACTTGAGCTGTTGCAAAGTATTATTTGAATGCATTTATATTTTATTATTGTATATTTTATGTTGCTTCTCTTTATATTGTTTATGTTCCCAGGGATGGTAGAAGAAAGAGAAAGGATACCTAGTATCTTAAAAGCAAGTAGTATAAAGCCTTTCTGCTTTTGTCTGCTGCACACAGTGATTCTCAGATCAGTTCTGTGTTGCTGTGCAGACATGAAACCCATGTATCCAGCTGCCACCTGGGCTGCCTCCCGCGTCTAGTCCTCCCCTTTGTCACTGGTTGGCACTTAGGCTGCCTCCTGATCATCCAGCATGTGTAACCCCACAGTGGCGTGGCGGGCACTTCCCAGGTCCCACTTCATGGGCCATGGACATCCCTTCACACCTAGCTACCTGTTCACTCATTTTACCCTGGGAGAGTTTCACTCATCAGCAATGCAAGCCCTGTTGGGGTGAGGGGCCACTTTTATCAGAGTGCAACCTCTCCCAGGCCCCAGGGAGAGGGGATGACACAAAGGATGCTCCAGGAAGCCTTCCTGTTGATGCTGCCTCTGGTTCTGTGGGGCTTTCCTGGTGGCTCAGTTGGTAAGGAATCCACCTGCAGTTCAGGAGACCCCGGCTCGATTCCTGGGTTGGGAAGATCCACTGGTGAAGGGATAGGCTACCCACCCCAGTATTCTTGGGCTTCCTTTGTGGCTCAGCTGGTAAAGAATCCACCTGCAATGCGGGAGACCTGGGTTTGATCCCTGGGTTGGGAAGATCCCCTGGAGAAGGGAAAGGCTACCCATTCCTGGCCTGGAGGATTCCCATAGTCCATGGGGTCGCAAAGAGTTGGACACGACTGAGCGACTTTGACTTTCTGGTTCTGTAAGAGCACTTTCGTGGACCTTCACACAGGAGCAGAGCTGTGGGGTCACAGGGTACGCAGATACATTGTTTTACATCCCCAGTGCCTGAGTGCGCCCTCTAGTGGTCAGCCCAGGTGCATTTCTGTGAGCTTTTCCTCTTTCCCCACATACTTGCCCGCACTAGGTATTGCCCACTGGTGGCACTAGTGATAAAGAACCTGCCTGCCAATGCAGGAGACGTCAGAAACACAGGTTCGATCCCTGTGTTGGGACGATCCCTTGGAGGGGGACACAGTAACCCACTACAGTATTCTTACTTGGAGAATCCCATGGACAGAGGGACCTGGTGGGCTACCATCCACAGGGTTGCACAGAGTCAGATATGACTGAAGTGTCTTAGCACTTATGCACTTTGCTGATATTTGCCAACTTGAATGGTGTCAAGTAGTAACTCCTGTTCCCATAGTTTTTCTCTGATTACCAGTGTGTTTGAGCATGCCATCAACTACATATTTTTTAATGTGTAGTTTTCTTTTCAGCAGATTGCTTGCTCACATCCTTGTTTTTCTAATGAAGTTATCTTTTTTTTTGTCGATTTGTCGAGGTTTTTATATACCTGATTGTAGAAATGAATTATCTGTACAGTTGTATACATATAAAATTGTATCTCCCTACAATCCTCAGCTATTTATTGACTTTGTTCATGTATCCTCTATACAGAAATTCTAAATTTTGATGATATCATAGTCAGTGTTTTTGTTGTTTGTATTTATAGATTCCTAGGCCACTAACCTGGCTCATTTCTTGGTGTTATATTTTTCTGAAAGTAGTTACTGTGTCTTAATTTTGAAGGAACATCATTTTTACTTAGCATCCTATGAGATCACTGTGCCTTTCCGAAACATAAATTGCTGTATTTTTATTTATTTGAACTCTTAATAGTCTAGATTTTTTAACTACTCTGCTGACAGGCCAGTTTCAACTTCACTGAAATAGCTGAAAGGTTTAGCTTCTTTAATGGCTTTTGAGCCTTTAACTTTTGTTAACATAACAAACTGGTCATATAAATGAAATTGTACTTTGCATTTTTATGCTTAGGTAAACATTTAAAAACAGCATTATGTAGTATAAGGCTTCCTAGATTTCACAAAATCTGAAAAGTCATATTATGGAAAATCTGTTAATCTCAGCTTTGTTCCCCAGAAAATAACTTAGATCTACAATGTGAAATTAAAGTTTCATAAGAATGTGCCTAGCCATTGAATTATAGCATCTGATGTTCCCTTAAAATAAGAATGAATATATGATGTGGGAATTTTTATAGTCTAACCTTGGGAAGTGTGACTTGGGAATGAAATTCTTTTATTGACTTGTGCTGCGGACAAAGTGTAATGACTAACTTTTTGAGGGAAGGAGAAAGGTAATAGGTAATAGGTTTGGGGAGAGTGGCTGGCTTCCTTTTGAATCCTACACTCATAGGTTAACCCCCTGCTTGCTTTGCTATCAGAGAGTTTCTAGACCTCGTAGGCAGTGCCCACTTAGCTGTTCAAAGAAAGTCACAGAGATAATGAGAGTATTTCTGGGAGTTCTGGACAGATGACAGAGAAGGTAGAAAATACTAAGGTTCTGTTTTGCTTCCTCCTTAAAGAGAATGTTAAGCTGACTGGGAATGGTAAGAACAAACCTTGGGAAGAGGGTTTTCACTCATCTTAGAAACCTAAGTTGAGTGAAAAGATTGGACAAAAAGCACTTTTCTGTCTAAATGAGTTCAGAGTCTTTGTTTTGGATGAGTTGCATCCCAGTGCACTGAGAAAAATGTATGGATGAAGCTGCTGAACTTACAGCTGGCCCAACCTTCAGAACTGCTAGGGTGAGAACGGCACCAGAAGTGGAGATGGTGGTGTCTACTTTTAAAGGAGACAAGAGGCGGATTGCATGCTGGTGTAGACGCTGGGCCGTGTTCTAGGCTGATTGACTGTGATACTGCTAACAGTCCTTGGTTATGAATAGCAGAGTCTAACTCTGATTAACTTAAATAGCAATGGGTCTTAATAGAGGGATATTAGATATCTTCATGGGAACATGAGACAGCCAGTCTCAGGAAATAGCAGACACTAAGGAGGCCGGAGAGTTAGGCAGTCAGCTTATGCTGAGGGAAAGCTGTCAGAAAACTCTCACTGGCCCTGCTTTTAGACTTTCCTCGCTGCCTGCTGGGCTCTTGACTCTGCCACCAGTATGTGTTGTGAATTGCCCTGGCTTTTTGGAGCCATTCCCTGCACACTCAGAGTCCCAGGTAGGCACAGCAGTTTGCTGAGCTCAGGTAAATTGTCCACACTCGAACTACCTGTGTTCTGGCAAGAGATGCATGTATTTAGCTTCCTTTGTACTTTCTTTAGAAGAAAGTGAGACTCCCTCATCCCCACCGCGGCTCACACAGTAAGTTCAGTTCAGTTCAGTCGCTCAGTCGTGTCCGACTCTTTGCGACCCCATGAATTGCAGCACGCCAGGCCTCCCTGTCCATCACCAACTCCCGGAGTTCACTCAGACTCATGTCCGTCGAGTCGGTGATGCCATCCATCCATCTCATCCTCTGTCGTCCCCTTCTCCTCCTGCCCCCAATCCCTCCCGGCATCAGAGTCTTTTCCAATGAGTCAACTCTTTGCATGAGGTGGCCAAAGTACTGGAGTTTCAGCTTTAGCATCATTCCTTCCAAAGAACACCCAGGACTGATCTCCTTTAGAATGTTTTCATTCCAATCCCAAAGAAAGGCAATGCCAAAGAATGTTCAAACTACCGCACAATTGCACTCATCTCACACGCTAGTAAAGTAATGCCCCAAATTTTCCAAGCCAGGCTTCAGCAATACATGAACCGTGAACTTCCAGATGTTCAAGCTGGTTTTAGAAAAGGCAGAGGAACCAGAGATCAAGTTGCCAACATCCATTGTATCATGGAAAAAGCAAGAGAGTTCCAGAAAAACATCTATTTCTGCTTTATTGACTATTCCAAAGCCTTTGACTGTGTGGATCACAATAAACTGTGGACAATTCTAAAAGAGCTGGGAATACCAGACCACCTGACCTGCCTCTTGAGAAACCTATATGCAGGTCAGGAAGCAACAGTTAGAACTGGACATGAAACAACAGACTGGTTCCAAATAGGAAAAGGAGTACGTCAAGGCTGTATATTGTCAGATGATAAAGCGTCTGCCTATAATGCGGGAGACCCAGGTTCGATCCCTGGGTCAGGAAGATCCTCTGGAGAAGGAAATGGCACCCCACTCCGGTACTCTTGCCTGGAAAATCCCATGGATGGAGGAGTGTGGTAGGCTCTAGTCCTTGGGTTGTGAAGAGTCGGACACGACTGAGCATCTTCACTTTCAGGGATGGTGTGTGGTCACTACAGTAGTCATGGAACAGAGATTGCCTTTGGGAACCAGAAGTCTTAACTATGGGCCATTCAGAACACAGAAAACTCATCCTTTTTGTTGGGATGCTTCAGTTACAGTGGCACAAAGATGGTTATTCTGAATTTTAGAAAGATCTTTGCTAAACTCCCCCACCAGCCCAGCGTCTCATGTACAAGTCATAACTGATGGAATATCTGACCTCAGAGATTGTTGGGTAATGTGAGTGACGCCTTGAGGCATCTCTGGAGGGGCTGTCCAGGCTCCTTACTGACTTGGCTGAGAACATCAGGGGGTGCTCATCAAACCCGCTTTTGAAGTTAAGTGAGAATGGACAGTGAGTACATTGGAACAAAGAGCTGACTCTAATGGCATGAAATTTCATAGGGAATAAATACTATGTCTTATTCTGATATTTGAAAAACCAGCAGTGTTTACGTGATGAATAAGGAAGTTAGCACTTTACAGCATCATAAGTGGAAGTGCCTTGAACATCCCAGTTGAAGTCAATAGTTTGACGTCTTTTTAAAAAAAAAAAAAACAGACAAAACTCCTAAGGTGATCTTACAGTGTTTGTGAAAATAAAATGTCCATCACAAGGGAGGGATTTCCCCTTTACTTTCCTGGGATCCTGTGACATGTGAAGTATTCGTTGATTCTGGCCACATTTAAGAATGCTTTTGCAGGGGCAGAGAATGACAGGAATGCAAAGGGATGTAAAATCGTGGTGTGTGAGGGGCAGTTAAAGGAGTGAGCTGTTCCCCTGAAGACCTGGGGAGTGTGGCCGCTGCCCGCACATACGGGCAGGCATCCAGAAGCAGGGATAGGTGGTGTGACCATAGAGGTGAAGCTGAAGCCAGTGCATGTCAGTCTTGAAGACGAGGATTTCTAGGGACTTCGCTGGTGGTCCAGTGGTTAAGAATCTGCCTGCCAGTGCAGGGGTCACGGGTTCAATCCCTGGTCCAGCAAGATCTCACATGCTGAGGAGCAGCTATTGAAGCCCGTGTCCCTAAGAGCCCGTGTACCACAACAGAGAGTAGCTCCTGCTTGCTGTAACTAAAGGAAGCCTCCACGCACAGCACCCGAGGCCCAGTGCAGCCAAAAGAAAGGGGGGAGGGGTTTCTAGCACTAAGAGCTAGGTGAGTCCACCTTGAAAGGAAGTGTCATAAATTGCCCATTGCTTGTGACCACTCATCGTGACCAGTTAGGTCATAGGTCTGTTTCAAACATTTCACTAGCATATTTGCAAACACTGCTGTCACAGGTTTTAAAGTTGCCTGATGGTTGAAATTCCCCTAAAGCTCTCTCCTCACAAGTCTATTGAACATTTTTTAATATCTGTATGAGGTTAGCAAAAGACTCAGAGTAACTTTCAGACCTGGGAATATTAATTTATCATAAAGCTGGAAGGGAAGGTCTTATAAAAGGGAGCTATGTGAGATGATCAATATTTGATTTGAGAAGATGAGCTCATAAACCAATCAGCTGAACACTTGCTGAGAAGGAAGTTTTTCTTAATTGGCATCAGGCTGCCATAACCCAAGTGGCCACCCTTTAGGGGGCTCGTGGTTTCCCATTAAAGGTGTTTCCTTTAAACTTATTTTCATCCTTCAGATGTCAGTATGTTAGAATTGCCTGGCTGATGAAGTAAATTCTAAAAGTAATTGTTATGGGAGTTTAACTTGCCAGAGACTTCGAGCAGTCTCTCTCATACTTTAAAAAATATAAACAAGTTGCAAAATAATGATTCTGTCAAGAAAATTACATATTGATTCATCATCCAGTGTTGGGAATTGGGCTAAAGAGTTTGTTCCTGGAACATCTCCTTTTGGAAGGTCATTTAGTGGAGGAGCAGCTTTTCAGGCTTTGTACACTGTGTAGGCTGCATCGATTGCCATGCACCTCAGTGGACATTTATTGAGTACCTTTTGCATTCATTATTGCAACTGAGGCAAGTTCTAGAGCCTGGCCCCAGAGTGGAAGTTAAAAGTTGAAAAAATGATGTTTTCCAGATTTTTGGCCTTTATGATGTCAGCCAATGTTTGTGTCTTCAGCAGTGGTATTTATTGAGAGATTAGCATAAAAGCAGTTAGCCTGCAGCATGATTTGAAAATTACAGCCTTGTAAAGGATCCCCAAGTTGGAAATGTACAGTCGTGAGAAACGACGCTGTAAGTCTGTGCTGATTCCTGGACTCCCTTCTAGGGCATTTCTCTTCCCAATCTCTAATCTCGCTCTTCATGTATTGTTCTGGGGTAATGAAAGCTCCTCTGAAGGTAAACATGGCCAGCTTTCCATCACCTGGTGAACGTGTTGAAAAGGTACATTCCTGGACCCAGCTACGCCATCAGCTAGGATTCTCTCAAGGTGGGGCCAGGTTTGTCCAAATGTGAAGTCCCACAGAGTCTGAGAACCCTCTGTTGTGAACATTGAGAGCATTTGAAAAATAGAGAGCTGGTGAGTGCTTTGTCTGATTAGATTTTAGAAAGCTTCCTGTGACAGTGGCAACAGATGATGATGATGTGAGACTCGAGGTAGACAGGATATGGTGATAGTTCAGAGGAGAGATAAGGGCAGGGATTAAAGCTGTCAAGGGGGTTGGTCACGAGATGGCAGATCCAAGTTGTATTTTGGAGATAGAGTTGACCAGATGTGGTGATGATTGGATGTGGCTGAGTGGACAAGCCCTCCCTTTCTGGCAGAACTCAAGGGCACTCTGTGTTCAGAAAGCTGTTTCAGAAGCACCGTGGTGGCAGCTGTGCTGGTGGCAGGCGTGGGCCCCAAGCCCCTTCTGTGTGTGGTGATTGCTGTCTCTGGTTCCCTAACAGAGGAGAGAAGCCACTTAGAAGCCCTGTGTGTAGACCCCACAGAAGAAGGAGTCTGGTGAAATTTTTTTCTTCCCAGCTGCCATAACCTTCTAGCCCTCTTCCTTGCTTTCTGCTTAAACTTGATAAACTTGGTACTCCTAGAGCAACTGTGCTATATGGAAAGCAGCCGGAGCTACACCATTATAGCAGTTCTAAAGAGTCCCCTGGACCACAAGGAGATCAAACCAGTCCATCCTAAAGGAGATCAGTCCTGAATATTCACTGGAAGGACTGATGCTGAAGCTGAAACTCCAGTACTTTGGCCACCTGATGTGAAGAGCGAACTCACTGGAAAAGACCCTGATGCTGGGAAAGATTGAGGACAGGAGGAGAAAGAGGCAACAGAGGATGAAATGATTGGATGGCATCACTCACTCAAGGGACATGAATTAGAGCAAACTCCGGGAGATAGTGGAGGACAGGGAAGCCTGGCGTGCTGCAGTCCATGGGGTCACAAAGGGTCAGACATGACTGAGTGACCGGACAACAATGAGAGAAAGCTGTGGGCTTCTCAGTGGGGTTGCAAGCTTTCCCCTATGTTGGAGCGGCGCTTTTGAGCATGTACACTGTCCACTGTGCTCTGTGCAGGACGGTCACATGGCTTTTGCTTGTCCAGTGCCTTTGGGCTGATGGTGGAATTTGTCATCCTCCAATGCCCATATTCTAAATCACTGAGAGTTGGTAATGGACAGGGAAGCCTGGCGAGCTGCAGTCCATTGGGTCACAAAGAGCTGGACACGACTGAGCAACTGAACTGAAGCTCAGTATAGACTTTTTTCTTCATGTTACAGTTGCTATTACTCAAATATTATTGTTCTTTAGCACATGAATTTACAAGCTCCCTGAGTGTAACTAGCTCCTGCTTCCCTCTTTGGATAAAGGCTGATCTTGTTCACCCTGAAGAATGAAGGAGAATGTGTACATCCATAGCAGAGCCTGGCTTTATTGTTCACATCCGGTCTATAGCCTCCACTTGAAATGCTGCTCCTAGATTGAAGGTTGAGCCGAGAATGGCTGGAAATACACTTTGTGAACCTGGGTGTCTTTCAATTTTTTAGTTCCTGGCTCTTTCATACTGGAAAGAGACACCAGATCAAGGCAGAGTTCCATGGACTTTTTTTTTTTTCTTTATAGGATTCACTGGCTGGTAATCTAATTTATTTGGTTGTCTGAGAAGGAAATAAGGGAAGAGCCAGGCAGCAGTTATGAGGCCTGTCTGTGCTGTCATTCATCCCCCTTCAGGGTCCCTCCTGTCCTCATTGACAGTCCCCTCCGTCCCTGCTGCTGGCCCCCTCCCTTGGTAATTCAAGTGGAATGAGAGTGCCAGCCCAGCTGCTCGCTCAGCGTCTGCACTGCCCACAGATCTTATTTCAGGGCAAGGCCTTTCCCCCCGCAGCTTCTTTAGATCCCCTATTAATTCAGATGCTTTATTTACTGAACAAACAAGCTGTGGTTTCACAGAGAAGAGTGAACAAGCGCTATTCTTCTAGGGGAGGAAAGCCCTTGGTGCAGGTGTGCTCGTGCTGAAGCGACACCAAGGTCTCCCTCCATCCCTCGGGGTACCATTCTTCCCACTCGTCCCCCCCTAGAAGGCAAATCTAAAGTAGGAAAGAATCAAGACTGCAGTGATGGCCTTTTCCCTGGGCAGACATGGGATTAGTCTTCTTTAGAGCAGCAGTCCCTTGACTTGGAGCGCATACACATGTGGGAGCAAGATGTCCCATCTGAAGAGCCCAAGGGGCTGGGCAGGCCTCCCTTGCATCTGGTCGGTTGTTGACACCCTTCCATGTCACCTGCACCTCTGACCTCCCAGTCACAGGACACGTGCCTTTGGTCACAAGAGAGACTGTGGCAGAGCACGTGTTCAACTCTATGCGGTTTGAACAGCGATGCTCACAAATCCAGTCTGGTATCACCCTTCACACCCAGGTCCATCCCTGTGCACACCGAAGGTGCTGACTTGGAGAGTTCATGAAGCAAAAATGTGTCAGGCTACCAGGCTTGCTGTCACACGCACTTTTCACAGTGACGGTATTTCAGAGCTGGAAGGGAGCCTGAGAGATCATTTCCATTCTCCGTATTTGGCAGAAAAAGACATCCAGAGACATCAGATAACTTTGCCCGCGTCCTGACACTCCGAGCAACAAGAGGTGGGAGTTGAGCCCAGGCCTCCATCTCTTTTTCCAGAAGCACTCTTCCAGGTGCTGGGCGGGGATGGCCAAGTCAGCATTTGACCCAGTGTGGCCCAAGCATCTGCCTCAGGTCCCCTTGGGCCCATTGAGGAGGCAGATTCCGGGGACCTGCTCCAGGACTGCATCAGCATCCAGGAGGGGTGGGTCTCAGCTACCTGCATTTGGAACAGACATCCTGGGTGACTGACCCCCCAGATGTGGGAGGACTGCTGGAGGAGCCCCTACTGGTTTAGCCTTGACCCCACCCTTCCCTTGTTCAACCGCAAACTTAATTCTGAACATGCTTCCTTAGCCCCAGTTCCTTTCTATTTCTTCTTCTTGTGCTAAGGAGCACGGCTTGGCTGACAAGAGGGAATTTCTGGGAAGGTCTGGGTAGTCTGGGGACTGTCTGTGGTGGCGACCGTGTGGCTGCTGAATGCCGACCCACCTGTATGTCTGCCTTCCTTTGTCTTCTCTCGAACTGCCTATTCATGACGTGACACAAACATGCCTTCAATTGTCACTACTTTCCTGCTCACCTCTGCTCTTAACTAGCATTCTCCTCCGGCCCCCACACCGCCAAACAGCTTTACCATCATAAACTCCTCATTACAGGATCATTCTGGGGGTTGGATAAAGATGATGGATCATTGGTTAAGGTAACTTGGGGGTAGACAAGAGGAGAGGACGGCTGGGCAGTCTAGTGTGTTTATGTGTATTTTAACTGCTTTAATGTGTAGACAGACATCCAGACTTTATTTTAGATCATAAACACACTCGTTCCCTGACCTGCATGAAGTCATCTGGTTGGACGGGTCTGCTATCACTTCCTGTGCTCATAAGGAAGCAGAGCCAGGAGCCAGTCATGGATAGACCCACAGCCCAGAAATGGATTAGAATGTGTCAGGCCAGGCACACCTGGCCTTAAGTGCTTGATGCCTAAATTTTGGGGGCATGGAGCTTACTCCTTGGAAGGAAAGTTATGACCAACCTTGATAGCATATTAAAAAGCAGAAACATTACTTTGCCAGCAAAGGTCCATCTAGTCAAGGCTATAGTTTTTCCAGTGGTCATGTATGGATGTGAGAGTTGGACTGTGAAGAAAGCTGAGCGCCGAAGAATTGATGCTGTTGAACTGTGGTGTTGCAGAACACTCTTGAGAGTCCCATGGACTGCAAGGAGATCCAACCAGTCCATTCTAAAGGAGATCAGCCCTGGGATTTCTTTGGAAGGGATGATGCTAAAGCTGAAACTCCAGTACTTTGGCCACCTCATGCGAAGCGTTGATTCATTGGAAAAGACTCTGATGCTGGGAGGGATTGGGGGCAGGAGGAGAAGGGGACGACTGAGGATGAGATGGCTGGATGGCATCACTGACTTTATGGACGTGGGCTTGGGTGAACTCCGGGAGCTGGTGATGGACAGGGAGGCCTGGCGTGCTGCGATTCATTGGGTCACAAAGAGTCGGACACGACTGAGTGACTGAACGGAACTGAACTGGAGGTGAATTTCATCAGCATTGTCAGTAATCTCAGTTATAGTTCCTTAAGCGCCTTCATATGCTTGTGAGTCCCCAAAGGGCAGTGTGAGGAATCACCTAGACACTAAACGTTTTCTCACCTGAAAGATGCTGTGCCAGTGCTGACTCCGAGAGCGGGGAATTGTACCAAGAGAGAAGCGAAAAATAAAGGTGGTTTCAGTTTAGTTAGGGTTCTAGAGTCCTGACTGGTTTGAATTCTAGATCTATTGTTTGATAGCATTGCATCTGGGCCAAGAGGACAACTGTGGGGCCTATCTCTTGAGACTGTTAAATTAGATAATACATAATAGCATTCAGTACAGTGCCTGGCACAGGAGTGAGGGGATAAATGTTATGTATTGTTCTTACTGCCTGAGAGGGAGAATGCCATGGTAATAACCTACTTATCTGAAGAGGTGAAGGGGGTGTGGGACAAATCATTGCATATGTAAGCTAGAAAATCATCTGAGTTTTTCTTCCACAAAGGTTGACCTTTGTTTTTATGTTGTTGTTTTCTGCATTGTTTTTTGGCTGTTCCCTTGGCTGGTGGTATTAAGGAGCTACAGATGGAATGAAAGATGGGAAAGGAATGGTGGGGTCTTTGGAAGAAAGAAGTACCCCCTATATGAGGCCCAGCCCCCAGGGCTCACCTCCGTTAGAAAGTAAGACCCTGAGTTTTAGAAATGGGTATTCACTTCCTTCTGATTGAAGAGCAGCTCCCTCACTGCCCTAAATACCACAAGCTCCTTTATCTCTGGGGCCTTGTCAACATCATTTGGGCTGCCACTTAAAAGATTAAACACCTTAATTCAGCCTCAGCTCTCGCTATGGATATTAGCCTTTTGGCATCATGTAGATTGAAGCAAGGGTGCCCTCATCAAGATAGGAACTACCACTGGATGCCCCTGTCCTGCAGTTATTTTGTTTCTTTGGACCATTTGATGGTTTCTGCCGGCTGCTGACCACCTGCATATAAAAGGTACATGTAGTAGCATTTCCCACAGTAACTAGGTCTAGTGACTGATCTGATGGAGTAGACATCTGTCTTCAAACTGATGTTCTTACATATAGTATCCTGTTCCCTAAGTTGACCAGTCTTCAAGTCTACCAGTTAGGATCAGGGCTGAAGGATCACTAAAAGTAATGAAAGAATGTCCCAGAGCTGACTTAGCTGGCACTCCCGCACCTCTGGAGCAGATTCCCCTGGTCATCTGTGAATATGTAACATTAATGTTCCAAGGCCTGTTTCAGTTCAGTTCAGTCGCTCAGTCGTGTCTGACTCTTTGCGACCCCATGGACTGCAGCACTCCAGGCTTCCCTGTCCATCACCAACTCCCGGAGCTTACTCAAACTCATGTCCATCGAGTCAGTAATGCCATCCAACCATCTCATCCTCTACTATCCCTTTCTCCTCCTGCCTTCAATCTTTCCTAGCATCAGGGTCTTTTCCATTGAGTCAGTTCTTCACAGCAGGTGGCCAAAGTATTGGAGTTTCAGCTTCAGTATCAGTCCCTCCAATGAATATTCAGGACTGATTTCCTTTAGGATGGACTGGTTGGATCTCCTTGCAGTCCAAGGGACTCTTGAGAGACTTTCAAAAGCATCAATTCTTTGACGCTCAGGTTTCTTTATGCCTTCCCTGGTGGCTCAGAGGTTAAAGCATCTGCCTGCAATGTAGGAGACCTGGGTACAATCCCTGGGTTGGGAAGATCCCCTGGAGAAGGAAATGGCAACCCACTCAAGTATTCTTGCCTGGAAAATCCCATGGACAGAGAAGCCTGGTGGGCTACAGTCCATGGGGTTGCAAAGAGTCAGACATGACTGAGCGACTTCACTTTCAACTTCATTTTCAGGTTTCTTTATAGTCCAACTCTCACATCCATAAATGACTACTTTGGGGAGTCATTAAATGTTGTATGTCCTCAGAAGATGACCTAAGAGTGAGATTTGGTTTGCTCAGATAAACTAGACCCCTGGGACACATCATCCAGCTCCCTTTTTTAGCTCTGAGATAACCAGTGGGGCAAGGTTAAATTAGTGTTCTTCTTGGCAATGGGAGGGGGCTGACATAAGGTGTAGAAACTGGTGGTCATGTGGACCTAGAATCCAAGCATGCTGAGAGAGAGTGGAGTGTGGGGGCCGGAGTTGGGAAGACAGGTACAGTACCTTAGGAATTACAGTATCGCCACACAAGTTTTATGTGTTTTCAGCCTAATCTCTTAGATTTTGGAGAGAAGGCTTCACTGTCTTAGGTACTAATATGGGAGCTAAATTTAAACGGTGCAGTAGGGCGAGTGGATGTGTAAAGGAGCTCCGTGGGTTCCATTCCACACTCAAGATGAAAGCGGAGGCAGTGCTTGTTCTGCAGAGCCTGTTTCAACAGCTTGCCTTCCAAACAGGGCACACATTTGACTGACCCTTTTCCTGCCTGGCCGTTCAGGCTAGCCTGCCCACAGCACTTGAAGCTGACAGCGAACCTGGAGAAATGGGAAGAAGTCTATTGTGTAACCATTGAGGAAACGTGCAGTCATTTCTTGAATCTTCCAGCTGTACTAGAAGCTCTTTTCCTGTTTTCTTTTTTATGTTCTGTTCTCCAAGAGCACTAGTTAATAATTCGTACGCAGTTACCAATTAAGTAGAACTTTCATTTGAAGCAACCGTAGGTTCAATTAAATGTGTTTGGAAATCGGGTGCATAAATTGTCCTGGAAGGAATTTGTTTTATATGTATGTATATATAAATATTCATATATATTCAGGTGTATATCTGTGAATGTGAGTGTGGGTATAGGTGTATGTGTCTTTTTATACATACATTTGGCTGAAAGTTAGTGATAAAAAATTGCCTGAAGGGCTAGTTGCCAGTCACATGTCTAATTAGTCAGGCTAGTTGTTGCTGTTCAGTCACTAAGTCATGGCCAACTCTGTGACCCCTGGACTGCAGAACACCAGGCTTCCCTGTCCTCTTCTGTCTCCCAGATTTTGCTCAAATTCATGTCCATGGAGTTGGTGATGCCATCCAACCATCTCATCCTCTGCCACCCCCCTTCTCCTTTTGCTTTCAAGCTTTCCCAGCATTAGAGTCTTTTCCAATAAGTTGGCTCTTCACATCAGGTGGCCAGAGTATCGGAACTTCAACATCATTCCTTCCAAAGAATATTCAGGGTTGATTTCTTTAGTATTGACTGGTTTGATCTTCTTGTACTTGAAGGGACTCTCAAGAGTGTTCTCCAACACCACAGTTCAAAATCATCAGTTCTTTCACACTCAGCCTTCTTTGTGATTAGGCCGAAATGGTGTAACAATTGCTTTGTCAGTTATAAGCAGGGAGATTTCCATTGTTATCCCACTTCCTGGAAGGAGTAAGGACTCTCTTTTTTGAGGACTTACAGTAGGTGAGAGGAAGGGTTATGGAAAAGGGTCACCTTGACAGTTGAGAAATGCTGCAGGGAACCAGAGTTTGCTGGTGTTAAGTCAGCACCTCTGCGCTCTCATGGGAGATGGAGGGCCTGCTGCTGGCCTCTAGGATACTACTGGTTCTTAGAGTGTAAGGACAGAAACAGATGGTCAAAGGCCTGGGCTTGGTACTTAGCAAAATAACAGCTACACACATGGTCAAAGGAGTTCTGCAGAGGTAATCTGGTATGTTCTAAAGGATCAGAGAAATAACACTAGAAATTAGGAATGTTATTAGGAATTAAGAAATAATTATTTCAGGAGTTATGAAATAAAATATTTCCTAGGGACTAGGAAATAACATATTAGCATAGTTATTTCAATAGAATTAAAAAATAAAACATTTATAGAGTTGTTTTAGTCAGTCAGCTCAGTCGCTCAGCTGTGTCCGACTCTGCAATCCCATGGACTGCAGCACCCCAGGCTTCGCTGTCCATCACCAACTCCCAGAGTTGACTCAAATTCATGTCCATTGAGTCGGTGATGCCACCCAACCATCTCATCCTCTGTCATCCCCTTCTCCTCCTGCATTCAGTCTCTCTCAACATCAGGGTCTTTCAGTGAGCTGGCTCTTTGCATCAGGTGGCCAATGTATTGGAGCTTCAGCTTCAGCATCAGTCCTTCCAGTAAATATTCAGGACTGATTTCCTTTAGGATGGACTGGTTGGGTCTTCTTGCAGTTCAAGGGACTCTCAAGAGTCTTCTCCAGCACCACAGTTCAAAAGCATCAATCTTTGGCACTCAGCCTTCTTTGTGATCCTACTCTCACATCCATACATGACTACTGGAAAAACCATAGTTTTCACTATGCAAACCTTTGTCAGCAAAGGTTGTTTCAATAGAGGCAAACATAGTTGATCATTTTGCTTTTCTTCCTCTCTAGAGATTTTTTTTCTAAAAGAAATCATTAATAAGAGAGTAGATATAGAAGGATAAGTCTCCTCAGAATGGTAGTCATTGAGTTAACTATGTATTTCATAAAAACGAGTAGATTCACCATAATTTTGTCCTTTGTTTCAGGAACCATGTGTAGGAGAGAGGTCTTCCCTCTGTGTGCGTGACTACAGAAAGAGGATGTATTTCCTACTGGAGTTTGCTTTAGAGGAAAGTGTGGCAATCAATTCCATCAGAGCATGGGGGTTAGAAATGTGGGCACTAGAGTCAGACCATCTAGGTTAAAGTCTCGGCCCTGACAGTAGTTCTGTGATTTAGAGTGGTAGTAACCTCTCTATGCCTTAGTTTCTTTATCAGTAAAATGGGGATAATAACATTCCTTAACCTCAGACTGTGCTTATAGGATTAACTGAGTTGATATATTTCAGTACTTAAACAGTATCTGGCCTAATAATCCACATTCAACAAATAACAGCCGTTAGTAGCTATTACTCCTACTATTGTTATTGTTTTTATTATAACTATATATGGCAGTTTTATAGAAATGTCTTGTTCTAAGTAAGCAATCTGAAGATTTGAATTTCCTAATTTGGAGATTTGAAAATTAAATTAAAAATCTGTCATGGAAATAAACTATTTTAATCAGATTTAAAGGAAGGGCTCCTCTTTGTCTTTCTCAGCTGTCCCCTACTAGGACAAAGTTTTCCTTCATTATCTCCTCTGCCAGAATGAAACTTAAAAGCAGCATATTTCACAATATCAAAATTCCGATTGTATGCTTCGAATTGGATTACTTCCTCCTTAGCCCGTAATCAGCTCTTTCCCTGTGCTTCTTCCCTACTCTCACCCTTACATTTTTATGCTCTTGAAAAAAATTACTTTCTGGGTTCCAATTTCTCCTCACTTCATTCCTCAGCTTCTCCCCCTTCCTCCCCACTCCCCACCCCCTCTTCCCCTTGTAAGAGTGTGTGACGTCTGTGGGCAGGAATTATAGCACATCCACTTTTGGTATTGTCAGATACTTAATTTGGTACCTTATGCATGGAAAGCATTTATACAAAATTTACATTGTAAAATCATAGCCATTACATTAATATTTGAACCTTACTTTAGACTTTTTATTTCAAGGGGTTTTGAATTGGCTGTTGTTTGGAAGGCTGAAAGTCAAGTGTGCAAAGAATGTTCTTCCTTAAAAAAAAAAAAAAAAAAACACCTTTTTTTTTTTTTTTTTTTAGTGGATTGAGTGGAAATCCTAGCTTCAATTGCCTACCTGAAACTGGTTTCATAGCTTTGTTTTCCAGCAGCTGATTTCTTTCTTTCTTTTTTTTTTTTTTTAGGAGAAAAATTGATTTTTAAGAAGACATTGGTCCTAAATTCAGTTATTTTCTGTTGTATTTGAACATGATGCAGTAATTCTCCAGGTACATACACATGGCACAGAACGTTAGCTTGTGATAATGCTGCATAAATAGTTGAACTGTCCCTATATCCAAAACTTAGATCCATGACAGTTGTCAAACTTTTCCACTCTCAAGTAAGCCTTTGGTTTACCAGATGTTTGCACATCCATAAGCATGACTCACTCTCAATGTAAGGTCATGGTAGCTTCAGATTTATCTTAGCACAGTTCCCACTAGACTCAGGTGCTTCTACCTTCACGCACATCCATGCCAAGTAGATCAGGGTGAGTGATCTATACTGTCCAACATAGGTGTGCCAGAGCACATTGGCAAGGGTGCCAGCAGCTTTGACATGCCCACTGAAATAGGTATGAAGTAACCTTAGGAATGTTCTGGCAATCATACCTCTTGAAGCACTGTCTGGAAGCAGTTCTGTTCATGGTTACAGACCAAGTTTGGATGCGCCGAGCCTTTCTGGCCAGGCTGGTTCCCACAGCTGCCCTTTAGTAGAGCTGAATTTCACAGAGGTTGAACCTACAGGGGTGACCTGTGCTCTGGTGAGGATAAGGATGAAAAGGGGCTGACTTTTAATACCTTACTCTATTTCCTTGGGCAAGAAAAGAATCAGCCTTCCCACAGACTCTCTTAGATAGGTATTGAATAGAATGGTATCTTTTCTAGTACTTCTGGAATGAGACAAAGAGGAAGCATGACTGCTATACTGAATAAGGTTAACTTACAGAAAAATTATTCCCATTCAGTGTTCAGTGATTTCACGGAATGGGAATGAGGGTGATGTTCTGAACTTTTAGCTAGGATAGGGGACAGGTGGGGAGAGATGGCGAAGGAACTTTCTTAGACCAAAACTGACCATTAAGGCCAGGCAGCCCTTCTGGTATGTGGGGACCAGGGATATACCAGGAGCATTTGGGGAAAATGTGGTTTAAAAGGCTTGCATGTGAATTTATCCTGTAAAATGATATTCTGCTCATCAGAACAGAACCACAAAAGGACTTCTTCCAGGCATTTCAGGCACTTTATTTCAGGCATTTATTCTATCCTTGGAGGAAAAAAAAAATGTTAAAGAAGGATCTGAGGGTCTCCTAGTAACAGTGTCTTAAGTGTCAGTAACTGCTCTGCTTAAACACTTTCTCTTTTTGCAATTTAAGCTTTAGTGAAAATGAAAACAGTTGGTTACTTTGATGTTTGTAAAAATTCTTCATATTCGTGGAGACCATTAATTGCTACTTAGTATTCTTTTCTTCAGGCTATCTGATCCCATGCTGCGTTATCATTTTATCTTAGGTCTCCCCTGAAACAGCTAGTGAGCACTTAGAAGAGATTCCAGGGCCAGATTTGATCTGTATTGTACCCTAAATAGGATTTCTTCAGTCCCAAGGAGAGGAGGAAATGGGTCTTCTTGGAGTACTCCCATCTACTGAACCCCCAGTGACCACTCTGTACTCTTCTGGTTCCTGGATATTGACTTTTCTCCTGGTAATTGACTTTCCCTTCTCAGAGGCTACTCTTTCTCTCTACTTTGCTTTCTAAACCTACTTCCGCCCCATGCTTCCTGGGGAAGTTCAGCCCAGTGCGTGCTAAGTTACTTTAGCCATATCCAACTCTTTGTGACCCTATGGACTGTAGCCCACCAGACTCCTCTGTCCATGGAGATTCTCCAGGCAAGAATACTGAAGTAGGTTGCCATGCCCTCCTCTAAGGGATCTTCCCCACCCAGAGATTGAAGTCACATCTCTTTATGTTTCCTGCATTGGCAGATGGATTCTTTACCATTAGTGCCACCTGGGTAGCCCACTTATTGTTTATTTTGGTCTACCTTGATCTTAAATCCAATGGCTTCCAAATTGTTATAAATTCTAAGCCTTGTCAGTATGTGCTGGTTAGCTTTGGCTGTTTGTCCCTAACGTTGATGAATAACATCTCTGGTGACTAGGTAACCTTAGCTCTGTGTTTCTGATTAGTTTACTTTATATCCTGACAATCATTAGATGGACCGTAGCTGATAGTATCATACATTGTGTAGTACTGTCTCTATGGAAGGCATAAGTGTTACAAGAGGGCAATAGAATCTCAAATTTTCTACATTCTACTGAGTAGTAACGTAGATCATTTGGGTTTTAGTTTTCTCACGTGACTTGGGTACACCTGGAATAGGCCTCCTCCGCTGCAAAGCTTTAAGTGTATTATAGGCATGTGATGTGGAAACTTCTTAGTCCTTGCAGTCACATTAGTCTCATCAACAATAATTAACTTATGTGGGGTGAAGGAATAGCTCTGATTTCAATTCAGTTCAGTTCAGTTGCTCAGTCTTGTCCGACTCTTTGTGACCCCATGAACCACGGAACACCAGGCCTCCCTGTCCATCACCAGCTCCCAGAATCCACACAAACCCATGTCCATCAAGTTGGTGATGCCATCCAGCCATCTCATCCTCTGTCGCCCCCTTCTCCTCCTGCCCTCAGTCTTTCCCAGCATCAGGGTCTTTTCCAATGAGTCAGTTCTGTGCATCAGGTGGCCAAAGTATTGGAGTTTCAGCTTCAGCATCAGTCCCTCCAGTGAACACCCAAGACTGAGCTCCTTTAGGATGGACTGGTTGGATCTCCTTGAAGTCCAAGGGACTCTCAAGAGTCTTCTCCAACACCACAGTTCAAAGTCATCAATTCTTCGGTGCTCAGCTTTCTTTATAGTCCAACTCTCACATCCATATGTGACCACTGGAAAAACCATAGCCTTGACTAGACGGAACTTTGTTGGCAGAGTAATGTCTCTGCTTTTTAATATGCTGTCTAGATAGGTCGTAACTTTCCTTCCAAGGAGCAAGCATCTTTAATTTCATGGCTGCAGTCACTATCCGCAGTGATTTTGGAGCCCAGACTGTTTCTATTGTTTCCCCATCTATTTGCCATGAAGTGATGGGACCGGATGCCATGATCTTAGTCTTCTGAATGTTGAGCTTTAAGCCAACTTTTTCACTCTTCTCTTTCACTTTCATCAAGAGGCTCTTTAGTTCTTCTTCACTTTCTGCCATAAGGGTGGTGTCATCTGCATATCTGAGGTTATTGATATTTCTCCCGGCAATCTTGATTCCAGCTGGAAAGCTCTGATTTAGGGAAACTATTCCTGTCCCCTCACTTAACTGGACTTGTGGCCTTGGACAAACCATTTAGCTTTTAATGTCTCAGTTTCTTCATTTTTAGAGAGCCGTGATACCCACCTTGAGTACTTCACAGGATTGCTAATTTCAGTGTTAAGTAATGAATGAAGGAGCATTTGAAAAGCTTTGGAATATTTTGTCAGTGTCATATACTTAGGGCTGCTAGTTCATAAGTATGTATGGGAAGAAGGTTTTCATGTTTCGGTAACCACATGAAGAACTGTGTGTTTGTTTTCGTTGTCTGGGGTTAGTACTTGCTTTAGCTTTCTTCTCATTATTGCTTTCTAGTCTTGAACTAAAACTTCATAGATCGTTAGCTGTTAATTTTCAGAAAATCTTCAAACTCCCTTTTCTTGAAATACTAGAATGTTCTGAAAGACACCTGGTTGTTCCCTTCTTTTACCTCAATTATGATCACTTCATTCAAGCAGCTAACCCTTTATAAGCCTATTTTGTGTACTTGTGTGAATTTTCAGAGAAGAAAGAGTTAAAGAACTTTTTATCTAGCACTGTTGACAATTTGAAGAGGTGAATTTGAGGAGCACCGGAACCATAGAACTGCTGGTGAAGATGTTGCCTCTAATAACCTTATTTTTGTAGTTCTGGAAGTGTGAATGTGTCCGCTGGTGATTCTGCAGATGATACCTTTATGAAGGATGGCTACTCTCTCCAGCATTATGAAGCCTGTGGGACATCTTGAATTTGAATTTTGATAGCTGCTTTCAATTTAGGTTGGTAAATAAGAAACGGGCACTTTCATTTCAACATACTTATTGTGTGACTATTACTGAGTCCACTTTGTTAAGTGACATAGTATTGCCTAATTTTATTTTATTCTCTACATAACTCTTTTAGAGTGACAGTAACGTAGTAAGTTAGGTTAGCAACTTGTCTAAGGTGCCATAACCTGATAAAGGGGAGACTGCAGTTCTTATTGTTGTCAAGCATTAAAATAGAATTGATTTCCTTTTCCCACGTATATGCTAAGAAATGTTGAATCAATAAAATAAATTTCCTTGGGACAAAAACAGGGAATTTCAGATCCCTTTGCTGGAGAATTCTGTTTTGAGAAATCATTACCTTTTTGTACTATTGGTTATGATGGTTTAATTCTAAATTACTGGTTTTTCCAAGTGGCTTAATTTCCCTAGGCTTCTTGCCAAAGCCACAGAAATGTAAAATATTAAGGCCATTTTTAACGTGTGAACATCAAATTGAGTAAAACCTGTTTTAGAGTAGCCGGGTGACAATAACAAAAGACTACATAGAAAATGATCTAGATAATGGCCATCTTTTAGTTGTTTATGGTAACGATCGTTCATGTCCAAGATTATGGCTTTATTAATAATGTATGATTAATTAGTGGTACCCAATTTCATTTTGACTACATTGAGGGAGGAACTATGTGTGTGTGTCTGTAAATTATGATAGGAGTCCAAGGACATACATAGGATATCCTAGTGAGAGTCTGATTTAATTTTGTGTAGCCTTGAAAGATAATTGCTTGTTAGACTACAACCTCTGAGAAGTTATACAATACAAAGTGCTTTTCCTTCTCTCATTCTTTTTTTTTTTTCATTTTTTTTTTAATTTAAATTTACTTATTTTAATTGGAGGCTAATTACTTTACAATATTGTATTGGTTTCGCCATACATCAACATGAATCCACCACAGGTGTACACATGTTCCCCCCTGAACCCCCCTCCCATTTCCCTCCCCGTACCATCCCTCTGGGTCATCCCAGTGCACCAACCCCAAGCATCCTGTATCCTGCATCAAACCTAGACTGGCGATTCGTTTCTTATATGCTATTATACATGTTTCAATGCCATTCTCCCAAATCATCCCACCCTCTCCCTCTCCCACAGAGTCCAAAAGACTGTTCTATACATCTGTGTCTCTTTTGCTGCCTCACATATAGGGTTATCGTTACCATCTTTCTAAATTCCATATATATGCATTAGTATACTGTGTTGGTGTTTTTCTTTCTGGCTTACTTCACTCTGTATAATAGGCTCCAGTTTCATCCGCCTCATTAGAACTGATTCAAATGTATCCTTTTTAATGGCTGAGTAATACTCCATTGTGTGTATGTAGCACAGCTTTCTTATCCATTCATCTGCTGATGGACATCTAGGTTGCTTCCATGTCCTGGCTATTATAAACAGTGCTGTGATGAACATTGGGGTACACATGTCTCTTTCTATTCTGGTTTCCTCAGTGTGTATGCCCAGCAGTGGGATTGCTGGGTCATAAGGCAGTTCTATTTGCAATTTTTTAATGAACCTCCACACTGTTCTCCATAGTGGCTGTACTAGTCTGCATTCCCACCAACAGTGTAAGAGGCTTCCCTTTTCTCCACACCCTCTCCAGCATTTATTGCTTGTACACTTTTGGATTGCAGTCATTCTGACTGGCGTGAAATGGTACCTCATTGTGGTTTTGATTTGCATTTCTCTGATAATGAGTGATGTTGAGCATCTTTTCATGTGTTTGTTAGCCATCCGTATGTCTTCTTTGGATAAATGTCTATTTAGTTCTTTGGCCCATTTTTTGATTAGGTCGTTTATTTTTCTGGAATTGAGCTGCAGGAGTTGCTTGTATATTTTTGAGATTAGCTGTTTGTCAGTTGTTTCATTTGCTATTATTTTCTCCCATTCCGAAGGCTGTCTTTTCACCTTGCTTATATTTTCCTTCATTGTGCAGAAGCTTTTAATTTTAATTAGATCCCATTTGTTTATTTTTGCTACAAATAATTTCACAATTTGTATGGAAATACAAAAAACCTTGAATAGCCAAAGCAATCTTGAGAAAAAAGAATGGAAATGGAGGAATCAACCTGCCTGACTTCAGGCTCTACTACAAAGCCACAGTCATCAAGACAGTATGGTACTGGCACAAAGACAGAAATATAGATCAATGGAACAAAATAGAAAGCCCAGAGATAAATCCACACACCTATGGACACCTTATCTTCGACAAAGGAGGCAAGAATATACAATGGATTAAAGACAATCTCTTTAAGAAGTGGTGCTGGGAAAAACTGGTCAACCACTTGTAAAAGAATGAAACTAGAATACTTTCTAACACCATACACAAAAAATAAACTCAAAATGGATTAAAGATCTAAACATAAGACCAGAAACTATAAAACTCCTAGAGGAGAACATAGGCAAAACACTCTCTGACATAAATCACAGCAGGATCCTCTATGATCCTTCTCTCATTCTTGAGAGTTCAATTCTACCATTTAAAAAAAAAATTTTTTTTGCAAGGAATTAAAAGAAAATTCAACCTAAGTTCTAACTTAACTGTGATTGGATCAGAGATTCAGGCACACTTCTTCCTCTTATTACTTTTTCACATCCTCTTTTCCCTATATAAATGTTTTTGTGCTTATATTCATTCTTTGATCAAGTCCACCTCTCTTTGATTGGGTCTTGCTTGGTCTTATTTTGTTGTTGTTTAGTCTCTAAGTCGTGTCCGACTCTTTGTGACACTGTGGACTGGGGCCCGCCAGTCTCCTCTGTCCATGGAATTTCCGGGCAAGGATACTATAGTGGGTTGCCATTTCCTTCTCCAGAGGATATTCCTGACTCAGGGATCAAACTTATGTCTCCTGCATTGGCAGGCGAATTCTTCGCCCCTGAGATACCAGGGAAGTCCCTGGCCTTACTTTAGAGCTGTCCTTAAATCACATGAGCTAGACCCAGCTTGCAGAACAGCTCATGTTCATCTTCCATCCCTGAAGGTGGTTTTCTTTTTTAGCATATTAGAGGCAATAGCTGTTCACCACCAGAACATTCAAGTGGGTCTTTTACTGACTGCTTCCAGGTAGTGGGCTCATTAAACTATTTTGCTAGAAGATAATTAATCAACTCGTTTGCATTTCATTCTTCATTTTTTGATCCCCCAACTGTTCTGCAGTAAGTTTCTCAGTATGCTTTGAAATAGGTCAGTGTCTGGCAGGTAAGAAGAAAAATGAAAGGGGTGGTATTAGACAGTCTTGTAAAAAAACTGAAAAATGAAAATCTTTAGATTACATGAATACAGATTTTTTTTAAATTGTAAAGCTTGACTGTATTGTTTTTCATTGGATTAAGAAAGCTCCCAAACAAACAAGCCACAACAGTGTAAAGGTTACAAGATTTCACAAGATTTTTTCCTGGGAACTAGTAGGTTGCTCCATTGAACATGCTCTCGGGACTGACAGTTGGAAGGTCCTCTGTTGGGAGGTAGCAGCTAGCGTCCCATGGTACCTCCTTACTGATGTCTCACATCCTGTGCTTTGCATGGCTTTCACTAGTCTTTAACGATCAATACTGCAATCATATGAACTGTAAGAGTTTTACAAATGTTGATGCCTGTAATATAATTTTACAATTGAAATACATTTTAAAGCAATCCAATATTAAAATATTTTAAAATGTGTGAATATTTTACAGGGAAATGAAAGTTATAAAATAAAGGCTTTAGTATTCATTTTCACATTGTTTTAATAAGTGAAACCCTTTTGAGGAACACCCTAATTTCAGGGAATATCTGAACTACCAAATGTGTGTGTTTTATTTTCACTTTGCCACAAGATTATGAAAGAAATGCACTTGCCACACAGTATGAGCGAAATGTGATTTTTAGATCATGTAGTTTATATGTCCATGATTGTAAAACGCAGTGCTAGAAGCGATGAAATCTCCTAAGATACAGCCCCAACTCACCAGGAGCCTTCACTGCAGATGGGGCCATAGCATATTTAGAGATAGCACAGTAACACATGGGTGTGTAACTATGGAAAGAGAAACAAGCTAGCAAGTGCAGTGGAGGGTAGGAAGCCTTCAAGATTGCCATGATTACAGAAAAGGTGTAAACAAGGGAATGGTTTGGCTCCAACTCTGAAGGTATGTATAAGGCTTACATAGGCAGGGATAGAATATTTTAGGTAAAGGAGGTGATGTGTGCACATATTTTGGGGAAAGCTCAAGCTCTTTAAGTTGGCTGGAACAGAGGCTTTTTGGAGGTAAGAGTAAGTTCAAATGGCATTTCTACCATCTGCCAATGGCTTTCAACGTGGACTAAGCATCAGAATCATCAGGGAGGTCACTGAAAGAATAAGTTGCCCAGAGTCCACCCCAGACTTGTATTTGAATTTCTTGGCGTGGAGCCCTAAGCTTGGTTGCTTTTAAAAAGCTCCCCAGGTGACTATGGAACTGAGACCCATGGCATGGGTAAGGGAAGCTGGTGAAGGTGTGCCAAGGGCCTGCCCTCTCTCTGGTGTATGGCAGCCAGCAGTCCTTTTCCCTTACCTGGTCAGAACTTGGAAGCTGGGAAGTACTCTCACTGTGGCTGATGCCACTTCCAAGCTATTGTTCCTTCTTTATCCTTAGAAAATCTGCACTTGTTTGAAGCATCTGTCATCAGGCTTTAGCCGCCCCTACAGGCTTTTGGGTCGTCCTAGACTCACCTGTTCACTCATTAGTGTCATCTCCTCATTTTTCCCCCCTTTCCCTTAGTGTTCCTGTCTTTCTCAGTAACATCAGCACCCGTATGATGGTCAAAGCAACATTTGGGTCTCTCAGGCCTTTGGCTTTCTCAGTCCAACACCTTCTTCTCTCTCCGAGTTCAGCCATGCACACGTGTTCATGGTCATACTCTGGTGTAATAGTTCTTTACCCATGGTCTGTGGACTTCGTGGGGTCCATTTTCAAAGGTCTGCATGGTCACAGTTTTCATAATAATACTAAGATATTATTTTTACCGTGTTGATGTCTATATCATGTGTGGGCAAAAGCAATGGTGAAAATTCTAGCACCTTCACACCAAATGGTATAAGCTGTTACTTTTTCTTCACTCTTACTTGCAGTAAATAATGCCAGTTGCACTTAGGAATGTTATTGATGGAACAGTAAAATACAATTAATTTTATTGTATTTCAGCCCTTTAGAGTACTTCTTTTTATTATTCTGTGTGCTGAAATGGGAAGTAGCATGAAACATCTCTGCAGAGTGAAGTATGGTGGCTGTCTCAAGGAAAGGCACTTGAGTGATTGCTTGAATTGTGGGGTGAACTAGTCTTTTTTTTTTTCTCCATGGAACACCATTTTTGTTTGAAAGCATGACTTGGTTATTTGGCAGACATTTTCTTGACAGAAGTCAGCTTGCCTCTTCAGGAAAATAACCAATTATATTTGTTACCAGTGATAAATTTAAGTCTTCAAGTGAAAATTAGAATATTGGAAAACTTAACACCTGCCATTCTGGGATCGAAGACTTCTTGGATACTTTAAAGACTTTTCTGATGTATCTTTTTTTTTTTTTTTAATCTGTGTAATGTAAGGAAGCTGTACTTTCCAAGTAACTAAAACATGACTTGACAAAATTCTGCATGGATAAAAGATCCGTAAGATCTGTCCATTCAAAGTGCAATTTGGGCCAAAGTGCGTGATAGACCAATATGTGTAAGTTATGGAGTCTGAACTGTTCATTAATATGGTTTCATATTACTATCATAACTAACCTTTAAGAGATTAACACTTGTTGAGGCTTAGTGTATAATATTAAGGAATAATATCCCCAATTATCTGAAAAGCTATTAGAATATTTCTCCCTTTTTCAACTACATATATCTATACAAGGTCAAATTTTCTTTATATACTTCAACCAAGATAATATATTGCAGTAGACTGAATGAAGAATCAGATATGGGAATGCAATTTTCTTCTTTTTATATCAGAGATTTGCAAATAGGTAAAAAAGAGTGCTATTCTCCCATTGTATTTTGAAAACACAGTTATTCGTTTATAGGAATAGTATTTATGTTTACATGTAGTGGATTTAGTTTAAAATGAATTTGTATTCTTTAATTTTTATTTTTTCTCTTTTGGTCATACCTTGTGCCTTGTTGATCTTAGTTCCCCGAAGACGGATTGAGGCCAGTAACTGGCAGTGGAAGCACTGAGTCTTCAACACTGGACTGTCAGGGAATTCCCATGAATTAGTGTTTTTAAATGTCTGCTTTAATTACTCATGTGGTAACTATTAACAGGTAGAACCACAATAATTTGTAATAGATATGATACTTAGTAATTTTAAAGAGTACAAAGGGACCCTGAAACCAAAGTGTTTAAAACTGGTATCCTAGGCCAAGTCAACAACCAACAATATACCACCTCCAAAATCTGAATTTCAAATATCTCATTATCTGAACACCACCACTTCCTATCCTTTAGCATAGCTACACCCTCATTTTTGCTTGGGAGTCTCCAGTTCACTGCCCCTCCTGCTTTGCAGCCCATCAGCCCCCTCCTGGCCTGGCTTCCTTCCAAACATAGAGTGTATTGTCTGGGCTCTCACCAGTCCCTTGCCCATCTCTCTGTCTTCCCCAGTGAACTGACCTTAACACAGCTCTGACTTTGCAGAATCCAAGCATCTGCTCCCTCAGCACTTCTAGCTGAGTATTCCGGAGACAGTCACACAACCAAGTCCACTGGCTGAACTTGGCTCTGGTGGGCCTCTCGCTGCTGTTCCCATTCCCTGAGATGACCATGTCACATCACCTTCCCTTCTCTCTCCTCTAACTTTTTACCCTCCATTGCATTGTCTATCCCTGTCCACCCACCCCTCTTTGTTCGTCGATTGAAACCGCACATACTCTTGGTTTTCCTTCTCCATTTTACAGGGACCGCCTCTTTGGGTCCATCTGCAAGGGTTGAAATAGTTCAGAGCTTTGTCCTTGACTCTCTTCTCCATCTAGACATTTGCTTTAAGTGACCTAGCTAATTCCTTGATTGTGAACACACCTGTGAGGTGGTGTTTCCTGTCCTGATGTCTCCCGTGAGCTCCAGACTCATAATTCAACTGTCTTCCTGGTGTCTCCACCTGGAAATCTAATAATTAATAAGCACAAGATAGCGTTCTTGGTTTCTCTTCTCAAAAGTGGCACCACCCTGTACCTTCAGCCCCCACCCCCAAAATGTGAATGGCTCTTCATTTCCCCATGTTCTTTAAACCTGTAATCCAAGCTCCGGGAGTTGGTGATGGACAGGGAGGCCTGGCGTGCTGCGATTCATGGGGTCACAGAGTTGGACACGACTGAGCGACTGAACTGAACTGAAGCTCTGCACATTCTGTGGTCTCTACCTTTAAACTGCCTCCTCGTCACCTTGATCTCCAGCATCACTACCCTTGATCTCCAGGACACCACCTTTTCCTCACTTGAATTCTTGTATATTACAAATGTTTCATCTTTGGCTTCTTCCTTCCTGCAGTCCATCCTCCATTTATTAGCTTGTATCTTGTTTAAAACATATCTTGTTCAAAGCATGAGTCATATCACTCCTCTGCTTAAAATCTGCTGCAGTGACATCTCAGGGCCCTCAGGATAAAGCCCAATTTCTTTTTGCCACCTCCAGGCAGCCCTGTGTGATCTGGCCCCTTCTCTCACTCTGCCCCCATCCCCACCCCACTGCCTCAACCCAGCAAGGTCTCTTCAACCACAATGACTGTTACCCTTCCCTCATTAATACTGAGTTCTCCTCTCAGTCTCTGAAATTACTATTGTTTCGTCTCTTAAGTGCTGTCTACCTTAGATGCTGTGGTTGTGTCTTCTCTTTTAATTCTCAAATACTGACTTTCTTAGGAACATGTTCTGATTGCCCTAGCCGAATCAGGACTTCCATCCCCAACCCCAGGCCCTGGCATCCCTGAACATGTTATCCTGCTTCTTGTCTTCGGAGGACCCATGTCCTCTGCTGATAGTCATCCATTGCTATCTGAGCAGGAGTTCTGAAGGTGCTTTGTCTTGGCCACCACTCCATCCATAGCGCTGGTCTTCTGGTAGGAGTTCAACACATATTATTATATGAAGAAGTCAATTGGCAGTGCAGCTGTGATTGTGAAACTGGAATATGATAGATGCTGCATGGACGCTGTTTGCAGTCATTTTTGGTGCTACTGGTAGCCTTGTTTCATTTTAAACTTGTTGGCCTTACAGCTATTTCCCTCCCTTCTTTCCATGTCGTATTAGAATGTTGAATGAAAACTGATACTTCTGTGCTTACTTTATTGGGAGCAGAGAGAATATAAATCGTAGTTTAAAAGCAGAATTATATTACTTTTGTGTTTCTTAGCACCGAGATATTTGATAAAAATTTGTTGCTGTTTCAAAATGGAAAATTCTGATAGTTTATCACTCTCCATTCCAATCCCATACACATTTTTGTTCTGTCTCTTCTTTAGTGTTCAGGTTGTCTTTAATCTTGGTAAAATCCTCTAAGCCTTAGATTGTGAGATGAAACATATAAATGACTTGTGTTAATCTTGTTAGAACTGGTTAAAATTGGGCAGCCTATCGGAATTTTATAAGCCAAAAAAGGCACACAAGCAGAAAAATACTGCTTATTGGAAAACTTTGCCAATAGTTAAGATATTTCTTTTCTTCTTAAACTTCTTAATAGATTTCCTGTATAGACTATTTAGCAATTTAGATCATTGAGAAGTGTGCTTTCTAGTTGATTTGTCCTGGATTAAAGATTCTCCTGCTTCAAAGTGTATCTTCTCCATGGGGCCTTTTGCTTTTGAGGATTCATCTGTTGTGATATGAAGCAAAACTGTGAGCAAGTGTCTTCCCTGTATGAAAATAAGGCAATGGGGAAAAAAATGTATTCACACACACATTCACATATATGTGTGTATTTTTCTGTAAGATGTTACAGAAAAACCAATCCAGTATATACACACACACATACAGATACACACAAACATATATATATATACACACCCATGTATACATATATACACTGTATAGAATTTCTAGATAGCAAGTTCAAATATTTTCAGTTTCTAAAGCAGATTGGCTAATTTATGGCCTTTTAGGTCTTTACATGTTCACAAATAGAACTTGGGAGTGATTTAAGATTGATTAGGAAATATATTTTAAATTTTGAGGATTGCATTGTAAATGCTATTTTCATTGCTATTTATATTGATACTGTAATGTACATTTATTTTTAATCATAGTTTATTATTAATCATTAATCAATATATTGTTAACCATATATTATTAATCATAATCATATATATCATAACCATAATTACATAGTCATTAATGTAATTAATAATTGTTAAAAGGAGTATTGATTATCACTAATGATTATTCTATTGAAGTTACTTCTAGTGCATATTTTAAACATTTCAACAAATGGTGGTTAATTTAAATTTGAATGTTAGTGACTAAAGCTTGGGTATTTCTGCATTGGTTTGATATGCATTGATTAACTCACATGGCCTTTGAGATAAATTATACAACTTGCTTTTCTCTAAATTTATCTTGAATGCATTTTGGAAGATGATGACACTATTGTCTGATGTCTGGTGGTGCCTGGGTGTGTTTTCTTTTGTTTTGTTTGGCCTCTGTTCCATTTTATAATTAGCAAGGTGCGTTACTATGTATCTCCTTACAGAGGTCTGTACCTTACAGATCTAATCTTCTGTTTCATTTAATGATTTTCCTGGCCTGTATCTTATTTTAGACAAGTCGCTGTGTCATTACCCCTCCAGAGTCTTGCAGCACGTTAGACCTTGATGTTCTGATCTGGTCGCTATTTGAATTTAGATGTTTCTTCAGTTAGGGTTTCACTTCAAAGATCATTTTTCCTTTTTTAGAACTAGGTTTTCAATAAAAACAACATACAAATAACAGGGGGCGGGGGGGGGGGGGTGGATATGAAACGGAAGAACTAAGTCAAGTCCTGATGCTAGAGTTTCATGGCCTTGAGCAAGTTGCTAAACCGTTCCTAACCTTTCTGTTCGCTCTTTTACCAAAGGGAAATTGGTGATCATACCTACCTCATAGGGTTGTTGTTGGGAGAAAAAAGTGAAAAATGCCTTATAGATATTCTCAGAGGGCTTTGCTGTACCCAAAACATGGACTTTTTGAGTTAAAAACATGTAAAAAATATTAAATTCACATACAGTTCAGAATATACAAGGCTATATTAATATTAATAAAATATTAATAAAATATTCATGTTTATTTTATTTTCATTCACTTTTATACATATTTTTATCTATTTTTCTATCACTGAAAAATATTTCTTTTTGAAGGGTGATGGTTTTTGCCCAGATAATTGTGGGTCTGAGTGAGTACCACTTCCAGAAGCAGACGTAGAATTTCCATGATCAAAAAAGTCCCTAATGTTGAATTTCTTCTTGGCCCTCTCCCCTCTCCTTCCATAGAAGATGGGAGTGTTTGGCTGCTGGGAATTTGTAACTACCCTTGTATAAAGCAGAACGTCTTAATCCCAAGTGGACTATCACCTTTCTGACATAAAGTTCACTTTTTAAAAAATTCACTCACTACCACCAAGAATTTATGAAGAACTGAAGATAGTCTTTCTTCTCATGGACTGACAGTCAGATGTAGAGAGTGTAAGGCATGAGCAACACATGAGTAATTACATATGGTCAGATGGTGATGAGCGCTAAGATAAGGGGTGTGTGTGTGTGTGTGTGTGTGTGTGTGTGTGTGTGTGTGTGTGTGGTGGAGGGGGTTGTATATTGATATGTTGGTCAGGGAAGGCCTTTCAGGTAGGGTGACATGTCTGGTAGGGCAGAATGAAGTGAACAGGCCGGTTTCTAGGATATCTGTGGCAAGAATCCTTCTGGAAAAGGAATGGCAGGTACAAAGGCCCTGAGGTGGGACTGTGTGTGTGTGCGAAGAAGGAGGTTGATGTGACCTGAGTGGAGTGAGGGACAGAATGTTAGGAAAGGAAGTCAGAAGTGTCAGGGACTGAATGAGGTACAGCTTTGAGGCTATTGTCAGGATTTGGGCTCTAATTCTGAATAGATGGGAAGCAGCTGGAGGATTTTGATCAGAGGAGTAGCGTCGCACTGGCTTGTGTGTTGAGAGTAGACAAGAGGGAAGATGGGCGGGAGCAGAGAGATTGGAAAAGAGGCTGAGGCAGTAGTTGAGAGGGGAAGGAGCCGTGGCTTCAGCCCAGAAGTAGTGACATGTGACCAGAATCTGGATCGAGGTTAGATCTGCCAGAAATCAATATGAGTTAGATGCACAGCTTCATGGCTTCCCCAGGGTGGCCACACTGCACTTATCACCTCATTTCTCACACTCTTCAGGAGTGTCTTCTCATAGGTGGTCATGAGGGAATGAAGGGTAAGTTCCTAGCCTTTCTGGAATTCTTTCGGTAACTTGATGCTGCTGCTGCTAAGTTGCTTCAGTCGTGTCCAACTCTGTGCGACCCCATAGACGGTAGCCCACCAGGCTCCCCCGTCCCTGGGATTCTCCAAGCAAGAGCGCTGGAATGGGTTGCCATTTCCTTCTCCAATGCATGAAAGTGAAAAGTGGAAAGGAAGTCGCTCAGTCGTGTCCGACTCTTCGCGACCCCATGGGCTGCAGCCCACCAGGCTCCTCCGTCCATGGGGTTTTCCAGGCGAGAGTACTGGAGTGGGGTGCCATCGCCTTCTCCATTCGATAACTTGAGGAAGGTTCAATTCCCAGCAAATATCTTCAGGGATAAGATGGCACTGACATGACAGATGTTCTTAATATTAAGCTCATTTTGTGCAGCGTGTATGGCATAAGCCACCTTAAAAATGCTACCTTTTAAAAATGTTATTAAAAAGTTAGGATAATCTTGAAGGTATTACGTAGTATAATCATTTTCATCTGGAAGGTATTACATAGTCTCTCAAAGAAGTATAATCATTCTCATAAAAAAAAAGTCCCCTTACATTTTGAGTAATATGTGGGTTTTATACTTGAATCCCTGGAGGGATTGGGGAAGTGTGGTAGGGAAACAGAACTACTTTTTTTCCAGTGAGTAATTCTCAGGGTGAATTCTACAGGCATGTAGCAAAGGAGAATTGTTGTTTCATTGGGGTATAATTCATATGCCATAAAATTTGCCCATTTTTAGTGTACAATTCAGTGGTTTTTAATAAATTTAAAGAGCTGTGTAGCCATCACCATAATCTAATTTTAGATAATTTCTCAAAGATCCTTCATGACCATTTGCAATCTTTCCCTGTCCCATGCATCCAGAGAATGGTTTTGTTAAGGCCATTCATTTTGTATAAAAAAGATCAAATGAAGAAAAATTATGTTTATGCTCTAGTTTGAACTCCTTAGGCAAACAGAAAATACAAGCTGTCTTAAAACACAAAGATAATGATATTTTGAGTCACAAACTTTTACAGGAACATGAAGCATGGACACATGCAAACACTGTCAGCTTATCCATATTTTATATAGAGGGCAAGAATGCTGTAGGTAGGTGAGATTGGTTGGTGTGTTTTAATGATGAATTATGGTGGAAGAGGCCAGAAGGTTCAAATGGACTAATTTTCATCAACATTATGGTTTGTGTTCCAGAGTTTATGATTAAGACACATTCTTCTTGAAAACCTGATTTTTTCCCCCATAACCATTTATATCTCATTATGTCATGTCTGTTTAGAGTGCCAAATTTATACTTCTAAAAGTATACTTCATTGGATCAACTTTGTCAGTGTATTGTATGCTTATTAAGTGCCATGTGTATTCCATCTGTGAAAGGGGACTCTTAACAACTACCTCAAGGGTTGTTAAAAAGACTTACTAAGTGTGTGTGTGTTAGTTGCTGAGCCGTGTCTGACTCTTTGCAACCCCGTGGACTGTAGCCTGCCAAGCTCCTCTATACATGGGATTCTCCAGGCAAGAATACTAGAGTGGATTGCCATTCCCTTCTCCAGGGGATGTTCCCAACCCAGAGATTAAACCCCAGTCTCCTGCATTGCAGACAGATTTATTAACAGGTAGTGTAAGCAATGCATATGGTAATAAAGAAATAACTTTTCAGCAATGTGCTTAGTTGCTTAGTCATGTCTGACTCTTGACCCTATGGGCTGTAGCCCACCAGGCTCTGTCCATGAGGATTCTCCAGGCAAGAATACTGGAGTGGGTTGCCATGCCCTCCTCCAGGGAATCTTCCCAAGCCAGGAATCGAACCCAGGTCTCTCACATTGCAGGCAGATTGTTTGCCATCTGAGCTATCAGGGGAGCCCATGAGTACTGGAGTGGATAGCCTATTCCTTCTCTAGGGAATCTTCCTGACCTAGGAATTGAACCAGGGTCTCCTGCATTGCAGGTGGACCCTTTACCAGCTAAGCTACCTATTTTCAGCACTAGGTTGTCATTAATAATCGTTCCTCCCATCTGCAGTATTTTGTCCAGTCTTACACCACAAGACGGTACTGTGTGTACCTCCTGCTCCTCTACTTTCTCCTTTCGTGTCTTGTCTTTCCATGCTTGAGAATCTCCCATCTTCCAGAAAAATGGAAATTTCATGTATTTCAGGGTGCTGGGTACCCTGGAGGAGGGGTGTCACTCAGCCCAGCTCAAGGGCTCTGGAGTGTTCTGGTGTAGGATAAGCCATGAGCATTTGGTGCCCACCTCGGCACAGACACTGCCCTGCCGTCATCTTTACAGTTCTTCTGGGGTCCTAGTTTTTGGATGGGGACCCATTCAAAAAATGCTCCCGAAGCTAACTCTGGAGAGTGCATATTGGAGGAGCAGATTTCTGCTTTTTATTTACATGCAGTAATTTGGAATTCTGCTTGCACAAATTCATTGGAGATCATCTGAAGATTAAACTTACTGTGTGCTGTCTGCATTTCCCTGTAGCTTCCTTTTTTTCTGTTCTTAATGGGGATAGCATGAGCATGTTTAGAATGATAATGCCAGAAGCCTCACCGTAATTAAATACATGTGCCTCTTCAGTTCTGCAGAAGTTCCCCAGTGGGTTTCTAATCTCTGCTTTACTAGTATATAGGGATTTTTTTAAAGATAAAAACAAAAGATAGAAATGATAAAAAAAAAAATCTGAGCCAAATACATAATTATATAGTCGAATTCTGTGGTGTGATATTGGACAGCAAAGTCAAATAATGTTTCACAGAAACAGTTTCAGGTTCCCCTGAGTCTGCTGTGACACCTCCATTTGAGATGCTGTGAAATGAGAACCTCTCTGACGACAGAACTGCATTTTCAGAATGTGTTCTTACAGCCATATGCCTGGCATTTACCATTAAATATTAGTTAAACTGAGTGCTCCAAGCTTTTGGATTTTTAATCAGAAGACATGTTTCCATGGTTCTTTTAGAATATTCACTTCACTGTAATGAAGGGTTAATGCATCACCCAACCCAAATTAATCAATGCAAAGTCCTTTTGCATACCGTAATAATAATTTTTAGCATTTTTGAATATTTCAGTGGGTTGGGCAGTGTGTGGCAAGCTTTCTGTAGATTATTTGCTGTTATCCTCCAACACTTCTCCGAAGGAGATAACGTTGTTGTGGTATCTCGATTATAGACAAGGGATCAAGGGTGAGGAGGGTGAACTAACTTATCCATGGTCACACATGCTGTAAGTGACTGTGTCTGATTCCACAGCCCCATGGCCTCAGCAGTTAACTCTCTGCTGCTTTGGATCTTAAACTGTACTCTATATAGGAATCAATTGAGGAGCTTGATTAATATGAAGATTCCTGGGTGTGGTCCTAAAATTAATAAATTAAATCTAGGTGTAGCCCAGGGATCTGCATTTTCAGCAAGCCTCCTGCTGTGATCCAGGGACTTCTCTGAGAAATACTGCTCTTCTGTCCCCAGAGGCCCTTCCATCTTCACCAACACAAAGGATGTTAGGGGAACATAGAGGCCTTCATGATCTAATCTCTGTGATCGCGACTGTACTGTGTGCCCAGGACAGAGGAGGTGAGTTGGAGGACAAAGCCACGCTCCAAACCTACCTCTTATTCACCATGCTCTGTGAGATGGGAAGGCAATTTATAACTCAAAATTTAACTGAAACTCATTGTAAAAGGAGGCGGCATTTGAGCTTAATAAGACATATTACCCTATATGTTCTTTTAAGGAATGTTTATGACTTGTCATAATGAATGTTCTTCATAGCTTCTTTCACTGAATGATACTCTGAAAAGATGTAGAATCTTCCAGGGAAATGTGTGTTCTATGCGAGTAATGATGGAAGAAATAAATAGTAATTTTTTGTTCTTTAAAATGATCAGATAAAGCTCTCAAACTAATGGTTCATAAAGATTCTTCCTCTTTGGGTAGTCCATTTCATTCTTCAAACCAGACATTTTGAATAATTGCCATTATGTGAAAAGGGGATTTAGTTCTCTGGGGATGAGCTAGCAGAGTTTGACTTAGATTTATGAAGAGCCACAACTGAATTACTCGTTGTCTAATAAATGTTTTGGCCACAAGAAACTTTGCTCTAAGGCCTCATTTAAATGTCTAATAATCATAGTAATAACAGTACAATTTCATCATAATCAGGGAAAAGTCAAGAAATGACCAATGCAAAGCTAGCCCTGCAAAGCTACTGTGAATTTTCCTTGTGGTCATCCCCACCACAGCTTTGAAACTTTGTGGTGCTCCTGGTTGTTCGGACATTGAGGCTCCATTGTTTGTGCCTTCCATCTTCAGGGGATCTTCCAAACCCAGGGATCAAATCCGGGTCTCCTGTATTACAGGCAGATTCTTTACTTTCTGAACCAGCAGGGAAATCCCTGTCTCCCTTCAGGTCAACCTCGTTTCTCTTAAGAAGTTACCAGGAAGAGACCAGGGCTCTCCTGTTCCTGGATTCCAATCCCTCCTCATGAAATCCTGTGAACTAGCCACTAATGCTGAAAAAGGTTGGTCATTTTGTGGGCTATAAATGCCAGGATGGCTACATAACAGGTTGCCACTCATTGGTGAGCCAGCCGATTTTCTGGCACCTTGTGTAGTGACAGTGGAATCACAGCTGGGTGTTTCTCATCCTGCGCTGAGCTGCACGCAGGGAGAGGATGGCACTGGGTGGGTGTGTTGGTCTGCTGGGGCTGCCTTAACAGAGTATCAGGGAGGGGGTGGCTTACAGAGCAGACATTAATTTTATCGCACTTTCAGAGGCTGCAAGTCCAAGATCAAGGTTTCAGCAGGTTTGGTCTTTTCTGAGATCTCTCTGCATCCTCTTCCATTGTCTGCACAGGGTCTTTCCTCTGTGCCTATGTTTTAAACTCCTTTTCTTTTAAGGACACTAGTCATATTGGATTTAGCTTTTCATTAGCTTTTTAAAGACCCTGTCTCCAAATATGGTCACTTTCTGAGATAGTGGGAGTTACGACTTAAACATAACGAATTTGTGGGGGATATGAATCAGTCCCCAACAGTGGGAAGCTGTTAGATCCTGGAGTGATGGAGACCAAGGGCATATGCTGTGATAAAGAACAGAGCCTTTCAAACTGTTTTAGTCAGTGGAATCCTTTTGTGTTGATTTCGTAAAGATGATTCCTTCTTGTAGCATGCTTTATGGAAGACTTACTATGAGGATAGGACCTGTGTTATTGACATTAGCAACAGCTACCATTTGAGTACCTGTAGGTTCCAAACCCTTTACACATGATTCCTCTTCTTCCAGGGATGGGAGTGGTGCTGGTAGATCTGTTTTAAAGGTGAGAAGACTGAACTGCCAAGAAATGAAGCAACTTTTCATTTAAAAAATGTTTTTCTTGGAGTCAAGTTGCTTTACAGTGTTGTAGTAACACTGTAGTTTCTACTGTACAGCATAGTGAACCAGCTACATGTATATATATTTAAGTGACTTCCCTGGTCATACAACTACTAAGTGGGGTTCAAACCCAGTTCTGTAAAGCCCATCCTAATTTTATCACACTGTCTGGCCTTTGCAGCCTGAGTACGGAAGATGCAAGACAATTGGAATCTTGGCTCAGCCACCGAAATCTGACCAGCTTGGGTCACCATAGCTCTGTTTGACCTTCTGTTTCCTGATAGGTGAAGTGTTGTGGGGGTTGATATCTCTATCACCAGATGGCTGAGAGGGTGAAATGAAGAGTGTGAATAGACCTCTCACAATCTCAGTAAGCCCTCAGTCATGTTGAATTTTGTTGGTAAGGGCAGAATTGCATAAATGCACAAAAAATAGAGTATTGGAACCCATCTCACCTAACTGACTCTGGGAAGCCACTTGAACTCTGAACTTTAGGTCCTTTTCTGTAAAAAGGAAAAAAACAGTAGTGGCTGGCAAGTGGTAACCATTGTTGAGTATTCCAAATTCCTTATCAGGATCCTGTTTGGTGTTGGCTTTCTGCTTTGTGTAAACTTGGCCTTCTGTTGGTGAGTGGGAAACACTCATTTTTCCCTTGGTGATAGTGAGCTGCACATTTGGCTGTCATTAAAGTTTTAGTTAGGCTGTTGGTTGCAAACCCAGTTATCAGCAATTAATCATTTAAAACAGCAATAACATCCCCCAAAGTTCTTTCAGTTTCCATGTGTTCCCTTTGTCCAAAAGTGAATTTATTTCCTGGGGTGGTGGCAGTGTTTGAGAAAATTTAAATGATCAGGGGAAACACAACATTAAAAAAAATGCTGACATTTAAAAATAATGAGAAAAATGAGTAGATATTAGTAAGAATTTATATTGAGAGGTAATTATGGGGCATGTACATGGAAAGCATATTATTTTCCTTATTTGGGCTTTGATTGACTTTCAAACTTAGGGTTCCCCTTCTTTTATACCTGTTACTTTATCCAAAGGCACCTAAAACATTTTTATAGGTGGCTGGTTTATAGAAAATTTCTATAAAATTCTTTTTATCCTTTTTTCTGTTAAAATTATGAAACATTCCACACTTCCAGAAAAGCACCAAAAATGTCACAGACACTACCCAGATTTAGCTGTTTTTGACATCTTGATTTGTTTCAGATTTTTAAAAAAAAATCTGTTTTCTGAAGCTTAAAAATCTTTCACTGTGCTACCTTCTAAACCAGAGAATGTGTGTTTTGGGCTTGACAATTACCTTCAGAGGAGAAGGCAATGGCAACCCACTCCAGTACTCCTGCCTGGCAAATCCCATGGACGGAGGAGCCTGGTGGGCTGCAGTCCATGGGGTCGCTAAGAGTCAGACACGATTGAGCGACTTCACTTTCACTTTTCACTTTCATGCATTGGAGAAGGAAATAGCAACCCACTCCAGTGTTCTTGCCTGGAGAATCCCAGGGATGGGGGAGCCTGGCGGGCTGCCGTCTATGGGGTCACACAGAGTCGGACGTGACTGATAACCTTCAAAGATACTGAAGTTTCAAAATTCATTTTTAAAGCTAAAATGAAATTTTTGGCTCTTTACCTCTTTTTATCTTTTAGATTTAATGATCAAACTTATATTTGATTATATGAATTCAATGAAATTCAGATGAATTCAGCGCAATGTTGATATTATATCTGAATGTGATAGTTTAGTGTGATATTAAAACTAGCCTCATGTCAACATACTAATGCTGGCACTCCTTTGCCAGAGGCTGAATGTGGAGAAGAACCACTGCCAGAGTGTTTAAAAATCCCCGCTTGGTGACTAGCTAGCTTTGTGATTCCCAGGCTCTCGGAGCCTCCTTCTGCTCCTGTGGCTGTTGCAGTGAAGTGATTTTAAGCTATAGAAAATGAAGTATTTCCCCAACGTTGGTGCCATACAGGTATGTGGACTGTGAACTGTTTCAGCCTTGTGACTGATTAGCTGTTCAAGCTTGGTTTTTCCGTTAATAGTTGCCCACCATATAAATTGATCCCTTTGGCTCCAGAAATGTAATGGAAGGAGAAAGGGCTAGCTTTCTGCTGCCTCTCTCCTTCCTTTTCTGTCAAGCCTCATCTCTGCTTTGCCCCTGCAGATAGTGCGTCTAGTTTGGTTTCTTCCACCTCTCTCTAGATTTATTAATTTTAGTTATGGAAACGATGCTGCTTCCCATTCTGACTCATTCTGATATGATTTGCCAGAGGAAGCAATGATAGTCTTTTTCTTTTTTTTTTTTCCAAACAGAAAGAAGTTTGTTTTAAACTCTGCTGTGGTATAGAGTGTTGTTATATTTTATAATATATATCATATCAAGGTCAACAAATTACTACTTTTATTTTTCTTTCACTTGGTAAGAACCAAAGAGAAGGGGACCTTGTAGCAGCATCTTGACCTTGTTAGATGAACAGGGCTTTTATCACTGATCATTTTCATCTCCATTCATCTTTCTTCCCTAGACATGAGCCTGCAGACGTTTGTGTATCTTCCGGAGCCCAGTGGATCCACTGGAACGTCTCTACTAAATTCTTACTCTGCTGTGCTTAATATAAAGTAATAGACCAAGTTTGGGGGAAAAAAGAATTCTAGGTATGGAGTCTTTTTAGTTACAAAAACATATCATCTTCCTTCTGCTAGAAACTTTGGTTTATTTTTGTTTGCTGGAGACCTCATTCTTCCGGTTCCCATATGGACGGTTTGAGTCTAGTCTGTGGCCTGCTTATCTTGGTTCCTTTCCCTCGCTGTGTGAGAACGGCCAAGCTCTCAGATCCCTCCCAGCCAGTGCTTCCCCAAGAGACACTTATTTTGTAAGTCACTGGGACCTAACGATTTTTTAAAAACGTAGTTGTTTTTTTTTAAAGGACAAATCCCCTTTTGTTTATGTATATGGGGCTTCCCAGCTGGCTCAGTGGGTAAAGAATCCGCCTGCAGTGCAGGAGATCTGGGTTCGATCTCTGGGTTGGGAAGATCCCCTGAAGGAGGGCACGGCTACCCACTCCAGTATTCTTGCCTGGAGAATCCCATGGACAGAGGAGCCTGGCAGGCTACAGTCCATAGGGTCACAAAGAGCTGGACACAACTGAAATGACTTAGCACACACATTATGTGTATACACTTTGAATTTTCCAGGAGTACATATGCTTGTGTAACCAGCACCCGAGGGAAGAGATGCTTACTGCAGATGCCGCTTCAACTGCCTTCAAGTCAGTGCCACTTCCCATCAATCACTGCTATCCTGACCTCTAACTCTGTGCATTAATTACGGCTGTTTTCGAACTTTCTGTGAATGCTCTTATGCAGTGTGTCCCATTGTGTAGTTTTTTTTTTTCAGTTTTATGTATTTATTTGGGGCTGCGCTGAGTCTTCCTTGCTGCACTCAGGCTTTCTCTGAGCCCGAGCACTTTCTCAGCCTTGCACTCAGCCCCTGCAGCGAGCAGGGCTATTCTCCACTGCAGTGCAAGGGCTTCTCAGTGCTGAGGCTCCTCTTGCTGCAGAGCGTGGGCTCTAGGCACGCGGGCTTCAGGAGTTACCGAGCATTATGGTTCACAGGCTTAGTCACTCTGCAGCGGCATGTGGGATCTTCCTGGGCCGGGAACTGAACCCATGGCCCCTGATGTGAGAGTTGAACTGTGAAGAAGGCTGAGCGACGAAGAATTGATGCTTTTGAACTGTGGTGTTGACGAAGACTCTTGAGAGTCCCTCGGACTGCAAGGAGATCCAACCAGTCCATTCTGAAGGAGATCAGCCCTGGGATTTCTTTGGAAGGAATGATGCTAAAGCTGAAGCTCCAGTATTTTGGCCACCTCATGCGAAGAGTTGACTCACTGGAAAAGACTCTGATGCTGGGAGGGATTGGGGGCAGGAGGAGAAGGGGACGACCGAGGATGAGATGGCTGGATGGCATCACGGACTCGATGGATGTGAGTCTGAGTGAACTCCGGGAGTTGGTGATGGACAGGGAGGCCTGGCGTGCTGCACTTCATGGGGTCACAAAGAGTCGGACACGACTGAGCGACTGAACTCACTGACTGACTGACCCTGCGTTGGCGGATGGATTCCTATCCACTCTACCGCCAGGGAAGTCCTGTCCCATTGTATCTTGTATCACTTATCAAACACTTCGTCTGTGAGAACGGTGTTTCTTGTTGTGTGTAACAGTTTACTCTTTCTCATTTCTGTATAGTATTGCCTTAGTTTCCTGTTGCTCATGTGACAAGTTATCACAAAGCTAGTACCTTAAAACAACATGCCGTAATTCTTTCAGAGATCTGCTGGTGAGAGTATGACGTCGTTTTTGCAGGGCCCTTGTCAAGGTGTTGGTGGGATCCTCTTTTCCGTGGGCTCTGAAGGGAGAATGCATTTCCCTCTCTTCCCCGGCTCCCGTGACTCGGTGTACTCCTGGGCTTGTCGCTGCTGCTTCCGCCTTCAACGTGCGTCACTGCAGTATCTGCCTCCTCGCCACCTCCCCTCTTCTATCATCAGATCTCTCTCTTCCTTGCACACGCACACACAAATGCACACACAACACACGTACATTTCCCTTATGTATATACCTCATAATCAGTTCTTCGGTAAGCTTAAGTTCAACCCTTCAAGTCAATGCCAGTTTTCCAAAGTGGCTGCACCAACTTAGACCCATCCTAAAGTGTAATAGCATGCCACATATCTTTCATAAAGAATAGAGCATAGTCTGAACCTGACTGTTGTGCTTCAGAATTTAACTTACTGACAGACCCGCATTTTATTTGTTTAAATTTATTTATTTTTAATTATTTATTTTGTTGATTTCTTTTCTACATCAGCATGAGTCAGCCAAAGGAATACATGTTTCCCCCCTCTTGAAACTTCTCCCGTGTTCCACCCCATCCCACACCTCTATGTTGTCACAGAACACCAGATTTGAGCTTCCTGCGTCATACAGCAAATTCCCACTGGCTATCTAATTTTACATATGGTAATATATATATGTCAGTGTATATACATTGAAATGTCTCAATTTGTCCCACTCTTTCCTTTCCCCACTGTGTCCACAAGTCTCTGCTCTATGTCTGCCTCTCCATTGCTGCCCTGAAAATAGACTCATCAGTACCATCTTTCTAGACTCTGTATATATATGTTAATATGTGATATTTGTTTTTCTCTTTCTTGATTTATTTCATTCTGTATAATAGGCTCTAGGTTCATCTACCTCATCAGAACCAACTCAAATGTGTTTCTTTTCACGACTGAGTAATATTCCTTTGTGTCTGTTTGCCGCAGCTTCTGTATCTATTCATCTGTTGATGGGTATCTAGGTTGCTTCCACGTCCTGAAAACTGAAAGTGAACATACTAGTTGCTCAGTCATGTCCAACTCTTTGCCGCCCCATGGACTGCAGCCCACCAGGCTCCTCTGTCCATGGGATTCCCCAGGCAAGAATACTGCAGTGGATAGCCATTCCCTTCTCCAGGAGATCTCACCAACCCAGGGATCGAACCTGGGTCTCCTGCTTTGCAGGCAGATTCTTTACCATCTGAGCCACCAGGGAAGCCCTGTAAATAATGCTGCAGTGAATGTTGGGGTGTCTTTTAAAGTCATTGTTTCTTCAGGATATATGCCCAGTAGTGGGATTGTTGTAGACCTACATTTTAGACCTGTTATTTATACTCCAGGATTCTCCCAGTGCGTTGATGTGAAGAGTCCTGAGAGATATGCCTGTAGGAGAAATGTTTCTTTTATCAAATGAATTGGTGAATAGTGGAATCTACTTGGAGATTTACTTTGCGGATGAACATGTGAGATGTTTCAAGCCTGTTTAGTCTTATCTTTGTTTGAATTAAGTCTTCCAAGTGGGTTTAACTTTGACTCAGTTTCCTTCTATTGAGATCTCAAAGAAAAAGAGTTCCAAGGAATATCCTTTGAAAATTCAGGAATAAACCATGGTTTCTTTTTAAAAGAAAAGATTTTATTTGTCTTTAAGGATATTTTTTAGGCTCTCAGAAAAGCTGAGAGGAAAATACAAGGTTTCCTATGTGCTCCCTGCCCCCACACATGGGTAGCACCCCAGCCTCACCGCCATCCTGTCAACACGGCCCACCAGGTGATGCGTTTGTCACTTCTGATGAACCTGCTCTGACACATCATAGTAGCTCAAAACCCATAGTTGACCTTCGGGTTCACTCTTGGCCCTGTGTATTCTGTGGGTTTAGACAAATGTATGCAGGCATGCCTTGTCTTATTGTGCTTCACAGGCACTTTGATCTTCTTTTAAAAAAAAAAGAAAACAAGTTAAAGAGTTGTAGTATTAAGACCTATTTCATTGCTAACAGAGGCAATTTCTTTAGAATATTATATAAACTTAGTTAATAAAGCAGTGGAAGTGATTGAGAGGATTAACTCCAGTTTTGGAGGAACTTCCAATGTGGGTAAAATGCTATCAAATAGCATTGCATGCTGCAGAGAAATCCTTCTTAAAAGCAAGCGTCCATCAATGTGGCAAACTTTATTGTGGTTTTATCTTAAGGAATTGCCACAGCCACCCCAGCCTTCAGCAACTACCAACCTCATCAGTCAGCAGGTATCAACACTGAGGCAAGACCCTCCACTGGCCAAAAGATTACAACTCACCAAAGGCTCAGACGATGGTTAGCATTTTTAGCAGTAAAGTGTTTTTTAAATTAAGATATGTACATTGTCTTTTAGACATACTTCTATTGCACACTTGATAGACTAAAGTTTAGAGGAGACATAACTTTTATATGCACTGTGAAACCAAAAAATTCATGTGACTCGTTTTATTGCAATATTTCTTTATGGCAGTGGTCTGAAACCAGACCTGCAAGGTGAGCCTGTACTGACATGTATGCATCGTTGTAGGATCATATGGAGCATTTTCATTGCCCTAGAAACCCTTGGTGCTCTGCCTATTCATTACCCCCTCCTAACCTGTGGCAACCATGGATCTTTTTACTGTCGCCATAGTTTTGCCTTTTCTCGAATATCAGATAGTTGGAATCACAGTGATTTAGTTCCTTTATTCGATAATAGGCATTTCAGGTTCTCCCCGTGTCTTCATGACCTGGTAGCACATTTCCTTTTAGCACTGAAAAATATTCCGTTATCTGGATGTACCACAGTTTATTTATCCATTTACCTCCTGAGGGACAGGATGTTTCCAAGTTTGGCAATTATGAATAAGACTGCTGTGAACACTTGTGTATGGGTCTTTGTGTGGATGTAAGTTTTCAGCCTCTTTTGTTATATTTATACCAAGGAGCTTGATTGCTGGGTCATATGGGAAGAGTTGTTTAGTTTTCAGAAACTTCCAAATTGTTTTCTACAGCAGCTGTACCATTCTGCATCCCTCCTCACAGTAAATGAGAGTTCCTGTGGCTCCCTATCCTTGTCAGCTTTCTAAAAGGTGTATGAAAGTGAAGGTCACTGTCGTGTCTGACTCCTTATTACTCCATGGGCTGTAACCTGCCAGGCTCTGCTGTCCATGGAATACTCCAGCAAGAGTACGAGAGTGGGTTGCCATTCCCTTCTCCTGGCATCTTATTCTTGTTTTGATTTGCATTTTCCTGATGACATATGATGTGGAGCATCTTTGCATATGCTTACGTACCACTTATGTATCTTCCCTGGCTCATGTCTTGGACCCCAGTTGTTTTGTTACTGTTGAGCCTTTATAATTCCCAGACTTCCCTGGTGGCTCAGAGGGTAAAGCGTCTGCCTGCAATGCAGGAGACCTGGGTTCGATCCCTGGGTCAGGAAGATCCCCTGGAGAAAGGAAATGGCAACCCACTCCAGTATGCTTGCCTGGAGAATCCCATGGACAGAGGAGCCTGGTGGGCTACAGTCCACAGGGTCGCAAAGAGTTAGACATGACTGAGTGACTTCACTTTCACTTAATAATTCCCTGTATATTTTGGATAACATTTTTTTATCAGAACAGTATTTGTTACCTTTTGCAAATATTTACTCCCTATGTGGAGTTTCTCATTCTCTTGACATTGTCTTTTGCAAACAAGTTTTAAATTTTAATGAAATCCAGCTTATCAATCCAGGTTATCTCTTGGTTTGGCTCTAGGTTTTTTCCTTGTTTGCATCTCCTGATGACCTTCTTTATATCATCACAAAGATTCCCTCCTGCTCTTGGCACCTAGAAGCTACTTAACTCTCCTCCCTCAAACAGCCCCTTTCTTGTACTGCTTAGGTATTAATCTCCTGCTGATATTGGTCTGGTGGAGAAGGAAAGGCAGAGACTGATATGGCCATGGAAAATGAGTAGAAGAAACCACTTATAGTGGGTAAAGTTACTTTGGAACTTAAAATAATCAGTTTTTGTTGAACATTCTCTCCATAATTCCTTCATCCTCCTGCCTTGGGAAATACTAATTACCAAGCTAGACATGATACAGAGTACATTGATCAAATGATAATAATTTAGACTATTTAGGTTTAAGGTTAATTGCTTATCCTATTTTTCTGCATTTCTTATTCACTTGGATCAAGATCTTCAATAGAATTTCTTGTGTTTTAGTTTTGTATTTCTTATTGCAACTAACAGTTATGGGAGAAATAGCCGTTTGTGGGAATGTTGTGCTTTTACTAATGACTTAGTTGTCTGTGCTTTTCCCCGCAGAGGCTGGTGAGGCCAGTAGAAAATTTAAACTGAGGTTCTCATCAGAGGTTGGTCATCTCAGTTTTAGATTTGAATACTTAGAAATGGGGCCTGGACCGCATGGCCTCTTATTATTATTATTATTATTTTTTTTTTTTGCAGACCTTTAAATTCTTTCCCAGTTTTATTGAGATATAATTGATATGCATTACTATATAAGTTTAGGGTGTGCTGGTTAATGATTTCAGTTACTTTTTGATATGGCTTGGTTCTCTCTTGGAAATGACGGTAATCATGATAGCTAGAACTTATTTCCACATACCTGTTACTACTAATGCCATATATATTATAAATATATGTGTGTGTGTATGTATATGTATGTCTGTGTGTGTACGAGCTTCCTAGGTGGCTCAATGGTGAAGAATCTGCATGCCAATGTAAAATACCTGGGAGACGCAGGTTCAGTCCCTGAGTCAGGAAGATCCCCTGAAGGAGGAAAGGCAAGCCACTCCAGTATTCTTGCCTGGAGAATCCCAAGGACAGAGGAGCCTGGTGGACTACAGTCAAAAGGTCACAAAGAGTTGGACATGACTGAGTATGCATGCACACACACACACACACACAGACATATATATATACCTATATACACATATATATATTCACTGATCCTCATGATAACCTCATGAGGAAGGTATTTTTGATACCCCCATTTTACAAATAGAAAATTGAGGCACACAGCCTTAAGATTACTCAGCAAGCTGGTAAGTAGAGGGACCAGGATTCACATTCAGGAAATCTAGCCCCAGAGTCCATGTTCTTAATCCTTCTGGTAGATGGCCTCTCTGACCACACAACTCCCCAGTTCAAATTTTCTTGGTTCTTTCCTGTCCGTGGCATGCAGAGCATTGTCTTTTGCTGGTAAATCGTATTTCTCCAATGAAAATTATTTCTTCCTCTCCCTCTCCATTTTCTTAAACCCTGTATCTAAATATAATGTCCTAAGCCTTTTAAGCCTTTGCTTCTTGCGTTGGTTTTTACTGCTCTTTGCACACAGCCACCCCCGCCCCCCCCCCCCCACACACACACTACCTTCTTTGAATTTAACATTTTAGGTGGCGTATTTTTTCTTTTCTACATTTTGGGTGGGAGCCCCTGCTCAGGTGTGGCCAGTGGAGAAGCACTGGGGTTTGCTTACTGTACTTTGTGGTGGAGGGGGTGTCCCACCTGTGTCTCCGCTGGGCTTGTTCTGTCTTCTGTTCCACTACAGAGCTGACTCCTCTATTGCACATTCTCTCTTTCTTCTACTGGTTTTTGTGCTCAGTTGCTCAGTCGTGTCCGACTCTTTGCAGCCCTATGGACTATAGCCTGCCAGGTTCTGCTGTCCATGGAATTTTCCAGGCAAGAATACTGGAATGGGTTGCCTTTTTCTGCTCCAGGGGATCTTCCCGACTCACAGCATTTGAATCTATTTTCTCTACCTAGGGATAGACTGCTGGCATTCTGGCCCATGAAGTCAACACACTCAGGCGTGTCACTTCTAAGGTACATGAAGACTATAGGAGGTACCTGGCCCATGCAGGGTTGTGAGGAAACTATCCAGACCTTAACCTTCCTGTGTGCATGTGTGTGTGCTAAGTTGCTTCAGTCGTGTCCAACTCTTTGTGAAGCTATGGACTGTAGCCTGCCAGGCTCCTCTGTCCATGGGATTCTCCAGGAAAGAATACTGGAGTGGGTTGCTATGCCCTCCTCCAGAGGATCTAACCCAGGGATCGAACCTGCATGTCTTATGTCTCCTGCACTGGCAGGCGGGCTCCTTACCACTTGCACCACCTGGGAAGCCCCACCATACCGGTACTAATGGCTTGCCTGACTTTACCTCTCCCAAATCGCATCATGATGTATTGTCGCAGGAAATCACCTCCTCTACTTTGTCTGGGGTGTCAAAGAGACATTACTGAGGAAAACAAATGAATCTAATGACTTGGAAATTAATCCTTTTGCAAATCAAGTGGCTTCTATTTTTTTTTTAAACAAAATTGAGGATGACTCAAAATAGTTTGTCAAGGAATACTGATTATCATAAAATTATATTGAATTATCTATGGTTTGGGAGACATAAATCTCAGAAGGAACTCAAACAATTAAGTACCACTGGTATAGTAAAACTTTCATTCTCTAAAATAATTCATATGAACAAGGTTTTTTACTTTGGATTTCTAACACAAAAAAATGGGAATAGAATTGCTGTTGAAACTTTTTATTCTGATAATAAAGACTATTTGTTCATGGATAAATGAACTACTTTGAAAAAATAAACTATCACCATTCATCTCATTAAGAAATGCATTTCCTATACAAAATGACTTATGCTCGCTTTAATTTTTAGCTATTACAATTGGACATTTGTTTTGGTAAATTCACATTCTGTTAATATTAATAATTGAATCCAGATGAAGTTTTAAAAAATTAGAGCCATTTGGTCACAGGAAATAAAAAATTTAATTTTAATGTTTTTGTTGCAGAGAAATATTGATAGTGTGATCAATAAAAAAAGTCCATAAAAGTATTACATTATGTGGGAGAAATGAAATGGAAATACAAGTTTAAGGGGGGGAAAAAAACTATAAAAATAGAGGAAAGCAAAAGAAAGGTTGTTCATGAATATTTAATATGGATCTTGGGTATCAAATCCCTGCAGTACTTAGATAACAATAGACACATTGAAGGCTTTCCTGGTGGCTCAGAGTTTAAAGCGTCTGCCTCCAATGCGGGAGACCCGGGTTCGATCCCTGGGTCGGGAAGACCCCCTGGAGAAGGAAATGGCAACCCACTCCAGTATTCTTGCCTGGAGAATCCCATGGACGGAGGAGCCTGGTAGGCTACAGTCCACGGGGTCGCAAAGAGTCGGACACGACTGAGTGATTTCACTCACTCACTTAGACACATTGAAAAGCTTGAAGAAAAGCAGTTTCATTTAAAAATGTCAATATTTACGAAATGCTAGAAATTAGATTCTGTGCCACTATTTAAACCTAGGTTGAACAAGCTTAGATTCAACTTTAAATTGAGTTGGGACCTATATCGTTTTTCACATTTCTTTGGATGAGTTTGGAAGACCAAAATATTTGCAAGCCACTTCGCCAAGGAATTTGACTTGGGCAAGTAAGGCTTATGACCTCCTTGTTCTATTTTTCTGGCCCATCACCTTGGGCGCATTAATCACTGTAGTGGAGTCCCATGGCCAAACCGATGTTGCCTTTATCAATTGTTTTCTTCTGTTTTGACTCAGCGCAGGGTAAGTCAACATTCACTCATTAGTCGCATGCCTCCCACTGTGTCTCACAGCTGGAGGGGACAGAGTACCCCATCAAGGAGCTGGGGTCTGTAGAGAGAGACTGGCCATGTGATAAAGGCGAGGAGCACGAAGCTGGAGTGAAGCAAGGGTTTTCCATGGAGCTTTGGTCTTTAATAGGAGGCTTTTCTAGCAGAGCCAGGACTTCCACCTAAGTTGAGTCCTGGAGGATGAAGACCCAGGATTGGATCAGAACTGTTTCATCAGGTGAGGAAGGTGGAAAGGAAGCATATACTTCCAGTAAAAACACTGCTATTAAGATAGAAGGCCAACATTCCTGCTTTTCACTTCCTCCCCCCATGATTTTTCCTACGGTCTTTTAAACATTTTCTCTTTAAATAAAGATCTGGGCAAAGGACAAAATATTTTTAATAATACAGAGTCATAGCTTATGCTCCTATCTGAAAAGGAAAGATTCCTTTGGCACTTTTAGTTTTGACTTTTTCCTTGCAAATCGTGAGTAAGTACCATATCCAATGTATTAGTTTTGACATATGGTTACACCCAGTGCAACCTCAGCCAAGCTGTCTCTGGGGATTACAAAGGGATAGAGTTAAATTTCCCAAGTTGGAAAAGAGACTTTCAGAAATGAATTTCTCGCTCCACTCTGAGTGACTTTGCTACAATTTCCCTGGGGAGGTTGCTAGGCATTTAATAGATCTCCATGTTCAGAAAATTCTTCCTAGCATTTTAGTCTTTAGGTGTTTTTTTTTCCCCTCCCTTGGCCTCAGTTTTATGTTGTAGAGGCTGCATCTAATTGCCTTTATGTTCATGTTTATAAAATCTCTCTTGAAGGTTATCTCTTAACCTGTTGTCATTCGGATACTCCTCAGGTATTAGGTGTCATAGTCATTTCCAGTTAGCAAAGCCCAATTAACTGAGTGAAGAAAGGAAGGAGGCCATGTGAGAACTGAGCCCAGGCCGGTTCCCACCACCTCTGCACAGCTGTCGGCCTTCTTCCACCCCTGAGCTCTCCCTGGGACGTGAGGGACTCCACTCAGCTGTGACAGTGCCTTGTTGCTCTTGGCACTGCACAGTAGCTTCCATCCTGTGTGATTAGGAAAAAAAAGTCATTTTTTCAAAGACTCTTTTCGGTATCTATACGGTTTATATCGGAGAAAGCGATGGCACCCCACTCTAGTACTCTTGCCTGAAGAATCCCAGGGACGGGGGAGCCTGGTGGGCTGCCGTCTATGGGGTCGCACAGAGTCGGACACGACTGAAGCGACTTAGCAGCAGCAGCAGCAGCAGGGTTTTTATAGTGTCATACACACACACACACACACACACACACACACACACAATTTGAAACCATTATTTTGTTAGCTTTGCTAAGGAAATAAAAGCATAAGCAAAATGAAAGAAGCCATATTTGAAAGTATTGTTTTTTTTAAGCAGCCTTAAAGCTTTGTGCTGAGATTCATGGGGTCGCAAAGAGTCGGACACGACTGCGCAACTGAACTGAAAGCTTGCCCTTAAGTAAGGTTATTGAAATATAACATCTTCTTACTCATTAAATCAGACACCTGGCCTCTTTTAACTTCTAGTATTTTGTTAGTTTATAGAGACTTTTCCTAGTGACGGTTTTTTGCATATCTGCTAAACCTGAGGGGCCCACGACGGTCTGGATCCGCTTGAAGTGCCAGGCAGAGGCTGGTCAGAATACGCCTGATCGTCTCAGTGTGCGCATGCGCCTGCCTCAGAGCCTCGTGCTCCAGCGAGATCACGTGGCACAATCATGGCTGCTACATCCACCAGGTGGCTGTTACAAGAGAAGGAGGCTATGGGGTTGCTGGTTAACCTTGAATATATCATTTACAATGTTTTTGTGTGTGTTTGAAAATGATTCAGTTTTAACTTCTTCAAGAAATACCAGTTTTGAGCTTTTCGCTAATTCCTAATCTTCTCAAATTTACTTGGATTGTGCCCTGTGGGTGCAATACTCTTTTCTTCCTCTTTCTGCAAATGTATCCTGCCTTTGAGGTCTTTTTCTTGGTTATTCTCTATGCTATTTTGTTTCTCTTCTTTGCCTCTTACTTGGATGCATCCAGTTCAGTTCTCCAATAAAGCTTTGCATTTTGCAAGAATGACCTTGTGCTATTCTTAGTTATATCTTTGTATGTTCACATGGTTAACTGTCTGGCTGTGAAGTCCTTCTTCTTTTGGTCTTTAACAGTTAAGTGCAGTTATAGCGTGGCATTTTCCAAGAAACACTGAATTTTCTGAATCCTCTGGAGGAGAAGCAGTAGAAATTTCAAACACAGAGGGGTTGGAGTGAGTTAACAGAAGTCAAGTGCATGTGTTGGGAAGTTATTTTCTTTTAGGAAGCTAAGTATCCAACTGCAGTGGATAGCATGGAGTTGCTTTGCAGTCAGGTGAACTACTACCAAGAAGACACCATATTTACTGATGAACCTATTTGCAGGGAAGTGATGGAGATGCCGACATAGAAAACAGACTTATGGATGCAAGCGGGGAAGGGGAAGGAGAGGATGAGAGGCGTGGAGAAAGTAGCATGGAAGCATATACACTACCATATGTAAAATAGATAACCAATTGAAATTTGCTCTATGACTCAGGGAGCTCAAACTGGGGCTCTGTAACAACCTAGAGGGGTGGGAAAGGGTGGGAGGTGGGACGGAGATTTTAGCGGGTGGGGACACGTGTACCTAGGGCTAATTCACTTTAATGTGTGGCAGAAACCAAACCAATATTGTAAAGCAATTTCCCTTCAATTAAAAATAAATAAATTTAAAAAGATTAAGGCACCATCTTGCTTACTTCCTTTTGCTTGATGATTTAAAAAGGTTTCTCAGACCTCAAGAGTTGCAAATGAGGATGTAACTAATCCTTTTTGGAGGAAATATAAACTAATTCGAGTCCTAATAAGCCTTCTTCCCAGTGGGAAATCACAGTGATTTAAAGTCGGAAAAGAAAAGCAAGTGTTTTAAAGCCTTCTTTTCCTTCTTAAGCTGAGAATGTCCTGTTTGTAAACTGTCAGCTGAATAAACATTATGACCAAATGTTTAGTGGGTTATACATTATCATGAATTATTTACAAAGTGAGATGAAATAAAATATTCTTGCTTCACTGTTCAGTGTTTTACAGATTTGCTTTTCTTAATTCATTGAAATTTGGGCAAACATCAAGATCTGTGACGTTAAGACAAAATGCAATTAAAACAGGCTTTTTTTTCTTGAAGTATTTGTGCTTTGTGTTTTATTTCAAAAAGGTTTGTGATCAGCTTGTCTGATTTATGCTCAGGTTTTTAAAAACATATTTCATTGAAGTATAGTTGACTTACAATGTTGTATTAATTTCTATTGTATAGCAGAGTGATTTCCTTACATGTATATATATAGATTTTTCTTCATATTCTTTTCAGGTATGTTTTATTACAGGATACTGAATGTAGTTTCCTATGATACACAGTAGGATCTTATTGTTTATCCATTCTGTGTATGCTAGTTTGCATCTGCCAACCCCAGACTCCCAATCCGTCCCGCCACCTGCCTTCCGCCTTGGCAACCGTAGGTCTGTTCTCTATGTCTGTGTGTCTGCTGCTTCCATAAGTTCATTGTGTCATATTTTATATTCCACATTCAGGCAATGTATTAGTCACTCAGTTCTGTGCAACTGTTTGCAACCCCATGGACTGTAGCCCGTCATGCATCTCAGCCTGCCATGTTCCTTTGTCCATGGAATTCTCTGGGCAAGAATATTGGAATGGGTAGCCATTCCCTTCTCCAGGGAATCTTCCCAACCCAGGGGTCAAACCTGGGTCTTCCCCATTGCAAACAGAGTCTTCACTGTGTCTGAGGCACCAGGGAAGCCCTACATCTAAATGGCACCGTGTGGTATTTGTCTTACTCCGTCTGACTTACTTTACTTAGTGTAATAATCTCTAGGTCTACTCATGTTCCTGCAAATGGTAGCTTTCGTCCTTTTTTATGGTTGAGTGGTATTTCATGGTATATATGTACCATATCTTCTTTGTCCATTACTCTGTTAATGGACATTTAGATTGTTTCCACTTCTTGTGTCTATTTTCAATAGTGCTTTTATGACCATTGAGTGCACGTGTCTCTTCAAATTAGAGTTTTGTTTGGATATGTGCCAAGGAGTAGGACTGCAAGTTGGATGACAACTCTAGTTTTAGTTTTTTGAGGAACCTCCATACTGTTTTCCATAGTGGCTGCACAAATTTACATTCCTACGAACAGTGTAGGAAGTGTTAGAAGATTCCTTTTTTTGCCACATCTTTGCCAGCATTGTTATTTGTAGGCTTTTTAATGGTGGCCATTCTGACTAGTGTAAGGTGTTACCTCATTGTAGTTTTGATTTATATTTCTCTAATAATTAGCACTATTCAGCATCTTTTCATGTGTCTGTTGGCCATCCACATGTGTTCTTTGGAGAAATGTCTGCTTAGGTCTTCTACCCATTTTGTGTTTGGATTGTTTTATTTATGGCATTGAGTTGTATGAGCTGTTTGTATGTTTTGGAAATGAAGCCCTTGTTGGTCACATGATTTTATACTCAAGCGTTTTTAAGCTTTGGCTGCCATCGTTGGGCCATCGCCTTCACTGAGGACTGGGAAGAGTTGCCTTGTGTACAGATGTAAAATATCAGTAGTGGGAGCTGACGTTCTTGTTTTCATCTGCTGCTTCTGCTGCCAGCACTATAGCAACTGACGTTCATTGAGCCATTATCATGTATTTCTGCAGTTAATGAGAAGGCCTTTGGTAGTTCATTGTGAAACAGGATCTCAAATGTTGGTTAGTGATAGATATTGTGAGTTTATTAACATTTTTTATTAGGATTTTTTTTTTTGGATTTTTTTTTAAGTGCAGTTTTGGCATCTAACAACATAATCACATCATAGCTGTATGAGACTTGTAATTATTTTAGAATTTTTGATATACTTAAATATTATATGTGTTATAAATTAGATGTTTCTTACAGAGTTTTTTGAGGTGTTGATGCCAAGGTTATGCTGGATTTTAGAAAGTGAAGTGTGAAATTTGATTTCTTTCTTCTATATCATGTAATGTTTTAAATAGCATAAAAATTCTGTCTTAAAAGTTTGGGATTGCTCCCCTGTTAAATCATTGTCAACATTGTTTATTTCTGTATAGTTATTGAATTCTTCAGAATCTCCTTCTTAAGTCAATTTTGATAATTTGTTTCCTTAGGAATCATCTTTTTCATCTGGTGTTTCAAATTTTCAGCATAGAATTGTATATATTCCATTCTACTTGTAGTAAATCTCCTTTGTCTCTTTGGTTATATCCATTTTCTTATTTCCAAGGTTGTGTAATTGTATTCTTTTTCTCTCCCTTGATGAGCTTTGCAAGAGTTTTGTGTATTTTATTCATCTTTTCAAAGAACCAGCTGTTCTACTGTTTGTATTCAAATCCCTTAATTTCTGCTTTTATCTTTTTAGTGATTTTTTTTGGTTCCCTTAGGTTTGATTTTTTTCAAAGCTTGAGTTGAATAATTTAATTAAAATTTTTTTCTTATTTAAAAATGACAGTGTCTTTTTTGTTTTTCCAGTGTTATTTCCTGACCTTGTTTCTCTTCAAACCTTAAATATCTCTCCTTCCATCTTCACTAGAGGCTGATGATTCCTATGCTGGTGAGAATTGAAACAGAAGAGAGGTTCCAGACATTCCCTTACCCATCCCGCACCCAGCATCGTCTCTGCTAGGCTCTCTTCCTGCTTGTTGAATAGGGCTTTCTTGGTAGCTCAGATGGTGAAGAATCTACCTGCAATGCAGGAGACCCTGTTTCAATCCCTGGGTTGGGAAGATCCCCTGGAGAAGGAAATGGCAACCCACTCCAGTATTTCTTGTCTGAAAAATTACATGGACCGAGGAGCCTGACAGGATACAGTCTGTGGGGTTGTAAAGAGTCAGACTGGACTGAGTGACTTTCACTTTAGTCACAATTAACTGTTCCAGCTCCTGTGTAAAGGAAGTTTCTCTTCAATGCCCCCATCCTATCTCCTCTTGCCTAGGCAAATGAAACTATCCTATGGAGGATGGGGAAATTGGGGAAGTGTTGTCTGAGGGTACAAACTTTTAACTCATGGATAAATAAGTTCTAGAGGTCTAGTGCACAGCACAGTGAATGTAATCAACAATACTATAATCTTCAAAGTTGCTAAATGATTGCATCTTGTCTGTGTAAAAAGGAAATGATAATTATGTGCATGATAGAGATGTTCTGTCTTGCTACTGTGATAATCATGCTGCAATATATAAATGTATTAAATCAATGCAATATATACCTTAAATGCACACAATTAAATTGACATATAATTATATGTCAATTATATCTCAAGAATGAAAGAAACCACCCTAGCACTTCTCCCTTCTCTCTTATACCTGAGATATATCCTTCCCTGAACCCTGCTTGTTATAGCCCCATCTTTCAAGAAATTTCTCTTGCTCTTGCTTTCCCAACAGATGCCTGCAATTTATTGTTCTATTGGACAGACTTCTGCAAAGAGTTATTTATACACAGTCTCAAATTGACCTTTCTCTCAGTCCAGTTCAGTCACTCAGTCATGTCCAACTCTGCGACCCCATGAATCGCAGCACGCCAGGCCTCCCTGTCCATCACCAACTCCCAGAGTTCACTCAAACTCATGTCCATCAAGTTGGTGATGCCATCCAGCCATCTCATCCTCTGTCGTCCCCTTCTCCTCCTGCCCTCAATCCCCCCCAGCATCAGAGTCTTTTCCAATGAGTTGACTCTTTGCATGAGGTGGCCAAAGTATTGGCATTTCAGCTTTAGCATCAGTCCTTCCAATGAACACCAAGGGCTGATCTCCTTCAGAATGGACTGATCGGATCTCCTTGCAGTCCAAGGGACTCTCAAGAGTCTTCTCCAGCACCACAGTTCAAAAGCATTAATTCTTCGGCACTCAGCCTTCTTCACAGTCCAGCTTTCACATCCATACATGACCACTGGAAAAACCATAGCCCTGACCAGACGAACCTTTGTTGGCAAAGGAATGTCTCTGCTTTTGAATATGCTATCTAGGTTGGTCATAACTTTCCTTCCAAGGAGTGAACATCTTTTAATTTCCTGGCTACAGTCACCATCTGCAGTGATTTTGGAGCCCCCAAAAATAAAGTCTGACACTGTTTCCACTGTTTCCCCATCTATTTCCCATGAAGTGATGGGACCAGATGCCATGATCTTCGTTTTCTGAATATTGAGCTTTAAGCCAACTTTTTCATTCTCCTCTTTCACTTTCATCAAGAGGCTTTCTTCACTTTCTGCCATAAGGGTGGTGTCATCTGCATATCTGAGGTTATTGATATTTCTCCTGACAATCTTGATTCCAGCTTGTGCTTCTTCCAGCCCAGCGTTTCTCATGATGTACTCTGCATATAAGTTAAATAAGCAGGGTGACAATATATAGCCTTGACGTACTCCTTTTCCTATTTGGAACCAGTCTGTTGTTCCATGTCCAGTTCTAACTGTTGCTTCCTGACCTGCATATAGGTTTCTCAAGAGGCAGGTCAGGTGCTCTGGTATTCCCATCTGTTTCAGAATTTTCCACAGCTTATTGTGATCCGCACAGTCAAAGGTTTTGGCATAGTCAATAAAGCAGAAATAGATGTTTTTCTGGAACTCTCTTGCTTTTTCTATGATCCAGCGGATGTAGGCAATTTGATCTCTGGTTCCTCTGCCTTTTCTAAAACCAGCTTGAACATCTGGAAGTTCATGGTTCACGTGTTGCTGAAGCCTGGCTTGGAGAATCTTGAGCATTACTTTACTAGCGTGTGAGATGAGTGCAATTGTGTGGTAGTTTGAGCATTCTTTGGCATTGCCTTTCTTTGGGATTGGAATGAAAACGGACCTTTCCCAGTCCTGTGGCCACTGCTGAGTTTTCCATATTTGCTGAGCTTCTCTAGTCCCTCTTAAACTCAGTATAGACTTTCATCTCCTCACTCCATAGAGACTACTCTTATCTGGGTTATTGATGCCCGTCATTGGTGATTGAACACCAGTGGTCAGTTCTCAGACCTCACGTATTATGGTCAGTCCTTCCTTTGTTGTCATATGTAGCTCTTATTTGACCCCCAGGGCAGCTCAGAATCTTGGTCGTCTTTCTACATCACTAGTTACTCATCACTCTTCTTTGCAGGTTCCTCCTTTCTCCCCTGGCCCAGAGTATATTCCTAGACTTCCTCTCTTGTCTATTTTCACTCTGTCCTTCGTGATCTTACCTGGTATGATGGCTACCACATGTGTATACGTATGCCCTCTGACTTTAAGTCCCTAGCCCTGAATTTTCTCCCAGACTCTAGATGAGCATATCCAACTGCCTACTTGATGTGTAACTCTACTTGAATGACATATAGGTATCTTGAAAGTAATGTGTCTCACACTGAGCTTTTCATTTGCTTCAAATCCTGTTTGCCAAGTCTTTCCCATCTTAGTAAATGACTTCTTCATCTTTCTCCTTGCTCAAGCTATGCTGAAAGCATCCTTAACTTTTGATGCTCTCTCATGCCATATCCAGAACAGTTCTCTTGGCCTTACTTTCATACATAGCCAGTGTCTGGTCAATTCTCATCTTCTTTTTGCTACTACCCTGGCCTGAGTCACTATGTCTTCTCAGCGGTGGTACTTCTGTGGTCTCCTAAATCATGTTCCTGCTTCCATCACTGCCCACCTACATCCAAAAGAGCAGCCAAAGTGATCCTTTCAAAAAGTGAGTCAGATTAACCTGCTTTCCTGCTCAAAACTCTGCAGTTACTCCAGAGTACAGAGGATTAAAGCCAAAGTCCTTAAACATGACTTAGGCCATTACTTCTTAGACCTTCCCAACTCCTACTGGGTTAGCCAAAATTCATTTGGATTTTTCCAGAACAGCTTACAGAAGAATCCAAATTAACTTCTTGGCCAACGTGATACTTTTCCCCTCCCTTGCATGCTGTCCAACATGTGGCTTCCTTGCTGTTGTTTGGATGCGCCAGGCATGCTGTTGCCTCAGGGTCCCTGGCATGGCTGTTTCAAACTTCTGTCTAGAAAGTCTTCTGCTGGATATCCAACAGGTGAATTCCCTCAACTCCTTTGAGTCTTTACCAAATGTCATCTTCTCCTTTAGACTCACACTGGCCACCCTATTTAAAACTGAAGCCCTTCCCATCCACTTCCAACTCCATTGACGATGTCTAAATTTTTTTTTTTTTTTTTGGTTTACATTGTGCTTTAAATTTTCTACGAGATTATATAACTTTCTGTATCTGTTTATTATCTGCCTCCCTCATTAAAATGTAAATTCTAGGAAGGCAGGGATCTTTATCTTTTTTTTTCCCCACACAGATGTGTCCAAAGTACATGGAATGGTGCTTGGCAAATAGAGGGATCTCAATGAGTGTATGTCAGATGCATGTGAGTGAAGTCTACAGGTTGACTGTGAGAAGTATTGGCAGGAACTCATATACTTTGATGCTCAACATACTCATTGTCCTTAGTTTTTAAACAGCTGTCTGGGATTTGTGTCTCTCTCTGAGTGGAGAGAGGTGACCACTGTGGGAGGCAGTCATAGGGGCAGTAGCAAGGGAGATGTATTCAGGAAGCAGTGCTCTCCTTAATTCTCAGATCACTGTTTGAAGCGGAGAATGAAGCTGCTGCTGCCATTTTCATTGAAAACGTATGTGCTTGAGGCAAGGAAGTGGTGCTGTGCTGTGCTTAGTCGCTCAGTCGTGTCCAACTCTTTACAACCCCACGGACTGTAGCCTGCCAGGCTCCTCCGTCCATGGGATTCTCTAGGCAAGAGTCCTGGAGTGGGTTGCCATTCCCTTCTCCAGGGGATCTTCCCGACCCAGGGTCTGAACCCACATCTCCTGTATCGGCAGGCAGATTCTTTACCTCTGAAACACCAGGGAAGCCCCAAAGTGGTAGAAAGGTTATAAAGCCAATTCCCACGTTTAAAAATAGAATCTAGTAATGAAGTGAAATGAGGGTGTGCTGTGAGCAGAAGCATGGGGATATTTCTGTCTTATCATTACAATGGTTATTTGCCAGATTCTGCTTGTCCTTAGTGTTTTCAGCAAGCTTGATGTTTGGAGGTACAATGAATATTCACTCCTTTCGAAGTCTTCAGTGACATTTCGGTGAGAAGTTAGGAGAGGCAGCATCAGGAACTTAGATGGACACCACTTTTACTAGGAAGTCTCTTCTTTTAAGACGTGTCTGTAGAGATCTTTGTCTAGAATATTGCCTGACCATTTCCAATTCCTGAAAGATGGTTCTTTCCATTGGTTATTGAAATTAATCTTTTTAAACACAATGAAGTCTATTTTAGAGTTCTTGACTCTAGCTCTCTTATTAAGCCTAGTTTATTAAGTGGCCTGAGAAATAGCCCAGAGCCAAGTTTGCTTCCCTACTATATGGCACTGCTGTGGACTAACATTGCTAAAAAGAGCTTTAGCTATTGCATTGCTGAATGTGCCCTTTCAGAGGATGTCCTTCTAGAAATCTTGAGAATGACATAAAGCTTAGTGATAAGAAAATTGCTAATTATTTTTCATATCGCATAGAGGTATAAAGAATTTGATACATTAAGAGAAATTGCTTAGAAATTGCAATTCCTTTATAAAAACTTGAGCTTTCTTTGTGGCTGTCTAGGAAAAGGGGAATCTGCAGAGATGGTGCTTGAGTGTTTTTCCCAGGAACAATCTCAAATTGGTTCTTTTTTCCTTTTTAGTCAGATTATTGCATAATACATTTTTGTCACTTAACTAGGTCATTTAAGAGGAGAGACCAAATTACTTAGAACTAAGTCACATTTTTATTAAAACCTGACGCTTTACGAAACTGACTTCTCTTAGTTTATCTCCTTTTTAAGAATACTTTAGGCGGAACATTTGGTGATGGTGAAATTTAAACCAGGCACTTTCTCCCAGATCAGTCTCAGGAACACCACCCCACATCTCTCTTTGCCAATACGTGGCCAGGATATTTCTGGGGATGTCAAGCTGAAGGGAAACAGGAACATATTTTGGAGGTTTGACTCAAGGACATAAAGTATGAGATTGTCACTTTTAGTGGAATTACTCTCATTTTATTTCCAAGCAAATATGATAATTGCCTATTGGCCCACCTTATTAAGCAAAGTATTAATTTTCCTCTAGGCCAAGGAAAGAGTTCTTGTTCATTCCTTTTTTTTTTTTTTTTTCCTTTAGCCACAGTTCTATCATTATTCTTGAGATTTTAGTTGTTGCTTTTAAATACACTTAGGAAGCATGGAGCACAGAAGTACAGGGCAGGGTTTTGTGTATTGAACTGTCTCCCTGGTTAACCAAGCATATTTCACGATCAGAGCAAGTTTAAAACTCATATATGGTAAACTACCCAACCAGCTGGAACTCTGACTGCTAGTGTTGAGTTAGAGATTTGATTTGGGTCATTCTTGCCATAACTTAGTAACTAGTGATTATTTTTGTACATTATGAAATATCACACCTTTTCAAGTAATATTAAGTGGTTCTTCTATAGGCTGTAACCATCTTTTTTTTTTTCTCTGTAAATGTCCCATTTAAAAAAAGAACACTTCAAAAGTGGTTCTTTCCTTATTTACCACCTACATCTACCTTGCTCTTAATGAACGATTATGTCATTTTTAAGAAATGCCACTATTTTTCTGGTTGTATGATTTCACCTTTTCTTTTTAATTTTCTGCCAGTTGTGTTTAATTTATGTCTTAAGGAGGAAGTAATATACTTTTCTTACTAGAACATCTATATTAATCTTTCATTTGATCTGAAGAGATGCTTTAAAAATGGCTTCATATTTTTTAGTTTTAAGTATTGTTCATGAATTTGTGCTTTAACAGAAATCATTACAGTACATGTGTGAGACTTAGTTTTAAGCTCCAAGAACATATGCATATTTTATCATTCTCCTTACAATCTTAATCTGATTTTCAAAATGATTATAAATATTGGATGTGCCCATGACATATTACCAAGTAAGATCCTCCTTCCCCCAAAAGAATAAGATGCCTGGTGATTCATTTGCTTCAAATGCCTTCAGAGCTTTAATGATTTTAATATCAACAAATAAGACTGTTGAAAATATGGATATTAGAAGCTTTTAACCTATATGTATTCATGCCAAATTAGTAAATGTCTCTTCTTACAGTACTGGCTTACAAGATCCCTCAACATTTCTTAGATAGCTTGCTTACCCATTATCCAGGTATGATGGCATTTCAAAATTTCTGCTTCTCTTTTGGTCTGCTAACTGTCTAGCCTTGTCTTTCTGTGTCCTTGTGTCTACTAAAAGGATACGAGTCTGAAGCAAAAAAAAAAAAAAGGTTGTACTTTTTAAAATGCAAGCATTTATTATGTATCAGCTCTGCAGTAGGCACAGTGATAATGTGCTGGAGGCTCAAAGTTGACTCTGCTGTAATATCTGATCTTGATGGTATTCATTCATTTATTCATTAAACAAGAATTTATTGAGAACATATTATGTGTCATGCATTGGAATATAGCCATATTAAAACAGATAAAAGTGAAGTTGGCATTACTAATTGGGGAAACAGATAGTAAACAATTTCTTAAGTTAAAAATATGTACATTGTATATGTATGTGCATACCTACCTAACATGCATACATGTGCACTCAAGTTAATGGTGAGTGATAAAGAAAGCAAAGAAGCCAGTGGAGGGAGCCAAGATGGGAATGGGAAGGCAGTCATAGGTTCAAATTTTATATAAGGTGGTCAAGGAGGTCTTACTAAGGAGATAACATTTAAATAAAGAGCTGGAGAAAGTAGATAAAAGCCTTGCCTAGTGGAAGAGATAAACACATAGGAAATGTTTTGTTTGTTTGCTTTTTCATTTTATTGGAGTATTGTTGCTTTGTGATGTTGTATTAGTTTACACTGTGCAGCAAAGTGAATCAACCGTGTGTTCCCTCCCTTTTGGACTTCCTTCCCACTCAGGTTACAACAGTGAAGTAGAGTTCTCTGTTCTATACAGTGTGTCCACATTCCTTTTCTGTTTTATACATAGTATCAATATTGTATATGTGGCAATCCCCCTTTAAGTAAGAGCCTGACAGGGTCAGACCTTCATTTTGAATAGGTCATTCTGGCAAAAGATGTTGATTTAAGGGGATGTGACAATGTAACAGATTGGTTTGGAGGCCATTCTAATGGTTCTGGTGAGAGATGGTGACTTAACCTAGGAAGTGGTGTGCAGGGAGCTGGGGCTTGAGACGATGTGGTCAGTATACACTTAGGAAGTAATCTCAGCAGAGGATGAAATGGTTGGGTGGCATCACTAATTCAGTGGACATAAACTTGGGCAAACTCTGGGAGATGGTGGGGAACAGGGAGGCCTGGCGTGATGCAGTCCACGGGGTCGCAGAGACAGGCACAACTTGGTAACTGAACGACAACAGTCTCAGCAGAGCTTGGTAGTTGCCCCGAGGGGTAAGGTGAGAGAAGTCAAGTAATCTTTCTAACCTACAGTAAGAAATACATGTTGTATCTCAGTTCAATACACATGCTTATAAATATGCAACTGATTATGGAATATGTTGCTGAAGCAGAGTTACTTAGAACAGTCCTTTACCCAATTGTCTGTAACAATATTCCGATATTTTCTAATTCACTCAGTTTTGATTTCTTTAAAATGTTGACTTTGACTTGGTAAATAGATTCTGCTGATGGATCATGACCCACAGAATGGAAAACACCTGCTCAGGTTTCTTCATGTCATCTTCTAATAGGCAGGATATCCCCCTCTGAGTTCTTTGTGGTCTCGTCTCCAGACACCTTCACTCAGCAGAGTGGGGAGAGGGAGAAGGCAGGAAAAGGTATTATTTCCAAGTGCACTGTGCTGTGGAAGCATTTCCTTTGAGGAAATAACATGCTAAGGCAACTGATGATGTCTCAGCAGGGCAGTTGAAGAGCCATACACAACATGTCCCTGCCAGTTACCTAGGTAATACATCACTGCAGAGAAGGTGGTTAGTTGTGCTGGAAACATCTTTTATGCAGGTTTTTATTTGGTGGAGGGAGTGGGGAGGGAGAGAGAGAAAGTCTTTCTCTACTCTCTTTGCTGCTAAAATTGCCTGTCCTCATTAGATACAGAATGGCAAAAGTTGGGGTGCTGCACTTTTTTCTGTGGGACCCTAGGTTGGGCCCATGTTGGAAACCATTGTTGGTTTTCTCCAACCAAATAGCTCAGGTTTTCAGTTACAAAATGGAAGCTAATACTACCTACCTGGTTGGTTTGTTTCATGAAGATTAAGTGAGATAACATGTAGAAAGTACAGTGAAGTATAGGAAGCATTTTGAATAAATGACCACTGTTATTTTTTTCATGCAACTAAAGTTATTATTGGCATTAGACCATTTTGACCATTTTAATTAGCACTAGGAAAGATGTGGGATTTTTCTGAGTTTCATATATAGAGTAAGTTATAATCAAAATTCTTATGCTGGTGTGTGCTGAAATTTTTAAGAGTATAAATCTCCATAAAAATGCATTTGAATTCAGATAGGAAAGATATTAAAGTGTACCTAAGTTGAGATAGTTCTATAGGCAGCTTCTGAAAGGTCTTGGCTCTTTGTAATAGCACACCCTGAATTTGGAGTAAACAAGGCTTTTTTATGCCCCATAAGTTATATATAAATGTATATGATCTTGAATATTTTAATATTCTTGTTCTCACTTTTTGCATGGTAGGTCTCCAGTGCATTTCAGATAGCTAAGCTAAGTTTCATGAATATGAGATTTCTTTGAATGATGAAAAAAAAGTCATGGCTGTAAAAGGTTTGATTTCTGTTGAACAATAAACAAGCTTAGCTCAAAGATGTCACTGGGAGAATCTATGGAAATAGGCAACAGAGGACACCTCCATCAGAAGAATTTTACTGAGACCAATTTTCACTTTCCCTTTCCCTTTAAGTAAAATGTAGAAACAGGAGGAAGGAACCCTTTCATCTGGAAGGGGTTGGCAAAATGCTCCTTAACAAAAGTCATGATGGCTATCTTTACACCAATAGGTATTAAATATAACTTTTTAGGGAAATAACACCAAGAGGTCAGTCCCCAATATTTGGGGCCGGTGGAGGTACAGGTGGGGTGAACTAAGAGGGGAGGAAAGAGAAGGGACTGCTGAGTGCTGTGTGTTTCCTTGCTTCCCTTGAGCTGTTGTTCAGTTAACAAGTTGTATCTGACTCGTTGCAGCTCCATGGACCACAGTGTGCCAGACTTCCTTGTCCTTCATTAGCTCCCAGAGTTTGCTCAGATTTATGTCCACTGAGTCAGTGATGCCATCCAACAATCTCATCTTTGAGTACTATTTTCTTTTTGGTAGTTTTTGCTCTGTTTTATAAACACAGTACTACATTTTCCATGAAGTTAATTGAAGCAAAAACATATTTAGCTGTTAGGTTTGCTTTTTGGAAAAAGGAAAGAATTGGAGCAGCACTTAATTGACCCATTTAATAGGACAGATAAGGTAAATGTGTGTTCTACTTGAGTGAGTACAATGATCATGCAATTAGGGGTGGTATTTAGTTATGGATTTTGGGATGCAGTCTGAGGAAGAATAGTATGGTTTTTATTGCCAGGTTTTGAAGGGAGTGTGTCTGGTAAATGATAAAGTATATTAGGAAATAGGTCTTTGGAGTGTGTGTATGTGTTAATGGGGACATTTAAATTACAAGTGAAATATTTCAAGGGGCTTTGTTTAAGAGAAATTACAGAGATGATGGTGTTGATTAGCTCTATTCCCTGGAATTCTATGTATTTAAGCAATGTGGTACACACTTTGCATGTCCACAGCATGCCCAAGCATTTAGTCTGAAGATAGCATTCTTTTTCATAATGAAATATACGTTAACTATGCAGACCCTTCATAGAGCAGTGTTTTAATCATGCTTTATTGATTTATACATCACTTCGGTGCTGAGTATTGAGGGCCTCTTGTTCTGCTTTACTCGGATTCTCATTCTCATGCGACCCTGTTAACTTTTTTTCCCGTGGGAAGCAGTCATGATTAGGAAGCCACAAAAGGTCAACCGTATTGTCGCTCTCTTTCAGCTTTCTGAGGTACAAAGAACCAATGATGGGCTTAGAGAAGTGTTGTCATTGTCCATAATTGATAGTGGGTTATCAGAACTTCCTTAAAATGAGTAAATGCTGAGTTTCCAGCTTTGGCATGAACCTGAATGATTTATCTCAAGCTGCTGATGCCAAGAGGATGTTTTACATGTACTGAAGGAGTGGGGTGATAACGAGAAGACTCTGTCAGTGATTCCTGGTTTCCCTACCAGGGGACCATTCCAGGCAGGGCCATTGTGAGCAGCCTTATGAACAGTGATGGTTCTCGGAAGCTCAGGTTGTTGCTACAAGGTGCCCAATACAAATGGGAATATTTTATTATTTTTCTTTTGTCTTAATGTTAATTTGAGTGAGAAGAAATGTAGATCTAGTTGGTATGGATGGAGGATGCCTGCATGGACTGGAATAAATAAGTTGAATTCCTTGCCCTCCACCTGCAACTTCTAGAATCTCATTTGGATTGAAAGACTAGAGCTAGATTTTACACAGGAATGAAGCTCTGCTCACTTCATTATTATTCATGGTCAGATCCCCAAATCTCCTCCCTGAAGAGATGTATTCTTCCCAGCAAATTAAAACATCCTTTTTTTCTAGAGGCCAAATGATGGTGGTGTCAACTATTGATGAAGATGAATAGGTAATTCTTTTCTCAATTTATACATTCCTTCCCCCCGCCCCCTACTGTTCAGGATGGGTGGGGGGGCTGAGGAGGGTTTGCTCATTTAAACCAAGAGCCAGTATTTCATTTCCTTTCCTCTCCATAGGTTGTAGGCATTGTGTTAATCTCCTGATTAGGTAATGGAGGAAAATATTGGAAAGTGTGATGGCTCATTATAAGGGTATTTGACATAAGCATATTTGCTGATGACGGATTGCCGGTCAGTGGTAATTTAAAGGGATTCTGAGCAGTGGTTAAGGTAGAACATTTTTCTTGCATTAATCAGTTAGGATCAGGATAGCCTAAATTACAGAGATCTGTCAAAGTCTCTAAGTGAAAGGTAGATTTTAGAAGCTGGTTATCAGTTGAACATATGCACATCTTATGCTTACCTGCTGTGTTTCTCCTCAACTTAATCAAGTCCTCATGAAAGAAGATCTGGGTTAACAACTTGCTGTTTTACTTTATGTACTGGTATATTAATTCATTCTGAGAAAGGAAAAAAAGTACTTTAAAACACATTTTAGGAAATGAAAACTGGGGTAGAGTGGGAATATTGACTTTCAAGATTTTCAGGATATTGGCAGTAGAAACACATCAAATTCTAACCTAAATAGATCTGGAACTTTAATCAAATGTGTCTTGAGCAGTGTGACCTAGTTACACATACTCCTTAAAACAGACATTAGTCCACCTCTGAAAATTATTGGAGTGGTTATGTTTTCATTTATGGAAAAATGTCTTGGATGTGCCCCAGGTGAAAAGTAGTTGTTTACAGGCATTTTGGAGCTCCCAAAGAGATGCATGAGTGCATGATAACACTTCAGTTTCATAATGACATGCTTTATGATAAAGCAGCGTTGGGCACAGCTTAGCAATATCCAAAGATCAGAACAGCTGTTCTCTGCAGAGCCACTGGGGTGTATCTGTCAGCTGTTTGCATATAGAACAAGGTGTTCCAGTTAATATGTTGTGATAGTTTAATTACATCACCTTTCCTGGGAGTTTACTTGATTCCTGGTTCAAGAGCATCCAGTGAGATGGCATTCTATCAATTTCTCCTCCTTTAACAGCTTTCATTTTTCTTACTATTGGGTCTAGGTTATATGTATTCATTTCTAAAATATATGTTGAAATAAATAAGTCTTATGTATAAATAACTTTTTCTGTCCCTCCCTACTAAATTCCTGGATGCTGAGGTGTCTTATTGTTTTAGCACTTTCTTTCTCTGCAGAGCATGTATAGACATTAGGAACTCAGGAAGTGTTGTTATTAGCTGGTAAACAGGAATAATCCACAGACCTTCCACTGGCTGGCAGCTCCAGAGACACTTGGATCTTAGGTGGAGTCCAGGGTACTTTGTGCTGTGCTGTGTAATATACGACCATTTTCCATTGCTCTCAAAATTCTCTATCTGAACAGTTTTCTACCTCCTTTGTTCCTTTATAAATAGAACTTAGCTGAAAATAGTTTGTCTCTGAATCTATGTGCTTTATGTCCAAGACTAATTAGACTCTTAATGTCTTCTGGAGTTTTACTTTCCAGAATGGAATGGTGCTATCCAGCAGACCTTTCTGTGATGATGGACATGTTCCAGACTCTGCAGTGTCCAATATGGTAGCCATTGCACATAGCTTTTAAGCTCTTGAAATGAGGCTAAATCCACTGTGGAACTAAATTTTTCATTTAAACTGAACTTAAATAGCCATGTGTGGCTGGTGGCTACCATATTGAACAGCACAGTCCTAGAAGCTTGAAAACAACTCAATTCATGTATCTTTCCTGTTTTCCAGTTGTTCTTTATTTTATCTCTTAGTCCTACTTACTCCTCATTCCTTCCATCCGAACAACCTGTTACCATTGTATCTGGGAACATGTTTCATAGGAGACACTGCAGAAATGATGAGAAAAGATTTTCAAAAAATCTCTTGTGCCTTGTATAATAAATAAAGTGATGTAGAGAAATGGAGCTTTTCTAAGAATTCAAATATACAAGTGAATTTTTGTACTCAAAGTACAGCAAAAAATTATTTAAGCCATTGAAACAGCTGAAGTGCTCAGCTTGTTATTCTGGAGCTAAAGGAAATGTTTGTATTCAGAATTAATTGTATAGAATAACTACAGAGTGTAGGATGCAGTTCAAAATGATTTAGGTTTCACACAAATTTAATTTCATTTTAATCACTATTACCTGCAAGAAGTGATGCCAGAGATGGTAGTAAATGTTACTTTTACCTGAATACATGTATTTGTCCTCCACAGTATCTGGTGCATGATTTTTCCTCCCAGTAGATGAAGAAGTGCTTACTGTAGGATCCATGGGCCTTGCGGATTTACAGATAGCCTGAGACTGTTAGCGAAGTGTTGTATTTGTTCTGCCTCTTTGTTTATTTGGGGAAAAGAGTTGTAAGTCTTACAGAATCTGAGAACTTCAAAGGGCAAGTCACTTATTAGACTGAGATGTTCCTGATGGCAGGGGCTGTGTTTACTTACCGCTTTATCCTCCCATTTTCCTTATAGTACCCTAACATTCAGTCAACATTTTTGGAATGTAATTGGAAACCATTTCTTTCAAAGTTGATGCATTGCCTTTCTTTTTATCCAAGTGTTAAAATGAATCCATAATAACTTTTATTTTTCCTTTGCTTCTGGTGTAAGGTTTCTACTGCTCTCCCTCATATGGTGATGTGGAACACTTAATCCTAGAGGAAATAGCTCTGGCATTTGCAGGATCAGGAGAAGTTAACGTCCCCATTTCCCACCACTTGCTTTCTCTTGAAGCTGACTGATTTCACTGCAAACCTTAGCACCATCCTGTTTTAACCTTTCCTGACCCTCACACCATTGTCTCTTTTTTTTTCTTTTTTTAAATTAATTTATTTTAATTGGAGGCTAATTACTTTACAATAGTGTCGTGATTTTTGTCTCTTTCTTTCCTTTCTTCATCCAGGGTGGGTTAGTGACTCAGTTAATTATTTTTTTCAGAAACTAAACCTTAGGCTGTCTAATGAGCATCTATCTGGGCTTGCCAGGCGGCTCAGAGGGTAAAGAATCTGCGAGCAAGCAATGCAGGAGACCCGGGTTTGATCCCTGGGTCAGGAAGTTCCCCTGGAGAAGGGAATTGCTACCCAGGACAGTATTCCTGCCTGGGAAATCCCATGCACAGAGGAGCGTGGAGGGCTACAGTCCATGGGGTCGCAAAGAGTTGACACAACTGAGCGACTAAGCACGCACTGCTATTACTTATCTCTGCAATTTAGGCAGAGGCACAAGATACAAAATGCCAGAAGATGGAAGATACTTCAGTGACCATGTGTCTTGTTGCTTTCTGTTCTCTAATGTGCGTGTGGCTTGGCTTGTGCGCGCTTCCCAGCCTGCTGACACACGCATGATTTGAGCCATATTTTCACTCTGTACCACTCACCGAATGGCTGTTTAATAAGATGGTAAGTAACCTGGAGAATCAAATGCAAGTTTCAAGAAGAGGTAGGAAGGCTGTAACAACTATTAGATAACTGAAGATGGCACTTGGTTAGTGTCAAAGGAAGAGACTCCTACTGGAGTCATTCTATCAAATGATTTGATTTCTTGGAAAAAAGTTAGAATATGAAAAAAGATATGAGTAGTTGGGTTTCATAGTCTTATATTCACTTACTGTCAGCAGCGGCCCATTCCTTGTTTTCCCGTCTGTTCTTCAGTAGGTTTTGAGTCATGGTGAAGTGACAGGTCCATCATGTTGATAGATGGTGTGATATATATATACACACAGAGAAGATCTTGATAGCAATGAAGGAAAGTACTGTTCTATGCTTGAATATGACAAAGGATTAAGAGTAGGGACCATGGGGAGTACTATCCTTGACTGAACATGTTTGCATCCTCATAGCTATATCTGGGCTATTGGGGTCAATGTGTCTTCTGTTCTATAAAATCACTGTGAACATGTCATTCATACAAAATAAACACACAAGCTCACATCAGAGCCAGAGGACACTTGATATATTACTTATCTTTTGCTGTGTAAGATATTATCCCCAGCAAACTGAATCTAACAATGCATAAAGAGACTTACACACCTTGATTCATCCCAGGGTCATAAGGATGCTTCATTATATGCAAATTAATTAACGTGGTACACCACATAGACAAAAGATGAGAACTACATGATCATATCAATAGACTCAGAAAAGGCATTTGAATGAATCCAACACCTATTAATGATAAAAAAAAAATAACCTGTCACCAAAATGGGTATTGAGGAAGCATATGTCAGCATAATAAAAGCTATTTATGACAAAACCCACATCTAACATAATATTCAATGGTGAAAAGCTGAAAGTATTGCTACTAAAATCTGGAACACTACAAGGATGCCCACTCTCACCAATTCAGCAGAGTAGTTTTTATTTTTTTCTGTTGACATATAGGTGGTTTACAGTATTGTGTTACTGCTGGACAGCCTATTCAACATGGCATTGAAAGTCCTAGCCACAGCAGTCATATAAGAAAAATAAATAAAAGGTATCCAGATTGGAAGGAAAGAGGTAAAATTATCATTATATGCAGATGACAAGATATTCTATATTGAAACCCTGAAGACTCCATATAAAAACTATTAAAGCAGGTAAATGAATTCAGCAAGGCAACAGAATACAAGGTTTAATGTACAGAAATCTGTTGTATTTCTTTATAGTAAAAATGAGATATCAGAAAGGTAAAAAAAAAATCTTTTTTTTAATGTTGCAAATGACAAGATTTCTTCCTTTTTTAATAGCTGAATAATATTCATGTGCATATCACATTTTAAAAACATACTTTGGAATAAATCTGACCAAGGAGGTGGAAGACGTATACCCTGAGAACTATTAATATATAATATTGATAAAAGAAATGGAAGATAATTCAAAGAAATGGAAAGATACCCCATGTTGTTAGGTTGAAAGAATTAATATTTTTAAAGTGGCCATACTACGCAAATCAATCTATAGATTTAACACAATCGCTATCAAATTACCTGTAATATTTTTCACAGAACTAGAGCAAATAATCCTAAAATTTATTTGGAACAAAAGACCCCAAGCAATTCTGAGGAAAAAGAACAAAGCTGGAGACATAACCCTCCCCAGACTACAGATAATACTATGAAGCTACTGTAATCAAAACAGCACAGTATTGGCACAATGGTGCAAAATAGAGAGCCCAAAAATAAACCCACACACCTACAGACAATTCATTTTCAATAAAGGAGGCAAGAATATATAAAGGAGAAAAGAACATTTCTTCAGCAAGTGGTGCTTGGAGAGCTGGACAGTGCATGTAAATCAATTAAGTTAGAACACTTCCTCACATCATACACAAAAAATAAATTTACAATGGCTTAAAGACTTAAACATAAGACATGGCACCATAAAACTCCTAAGAGAACATAGGCAAAATATTCTCTGACATAAATCACACCAATGTTTTCTTAGGTCTGTCTCCCAAGACAGACGAAATGAAAGCAAAAATAAGCCAGTGGGACCTAATCAAACTTGGAAGCTTAGGCACAGCAAAAGAAACCATAAACAAGATGAAAAGAAAACCTACAGAATGGGAAAAAATATTTGCCAACAATGTTACCAACATGGGATAAATTTCCAAAATATATCAACAGCCTCATACAACTCAAAAAATGGGCAGAAGACTTAGGCATTTTTCCAAAGCAGACAAATGACCAACAGGCACATAAAAAGATGTTCAATATTACTAATTATTAGAGAAATGCATATCAACATTGTAGTGAAGTATCACCTCAAACCAGTCAGAATCGCTGTCATCAATATTAAGTGGTGGAGAGGGTATGGAAAAAGGAATTCCTATAATGTCTGTGGGAATGTAAATTGGTGCAGCCACTGTGGGAAACAGTATGGAGGTTCCTTAAAAAGCCAAAAATAGAGTTACCATATGAAACAGCAGTCCTACTCCTGGGCATATATCCTGAAAAAACAGAAACTAATTCGAAAAGATACACATGTCCCAGTGTTCATAGCAGCACTATTTATGATAGCCAAGATATGGAACCTACCTAAGTGTCCACTGACAGATGAATGCGTAAAGATGTGGATGGACTATTGCTTGGCCATAAAAAAGAATGAAATAATGCCATTTACAGTAACATGGATTGACTTCATATTAAGTGAAGTAATTCAGAGAAAGACAAATATCCTATGATACTAGTTGTATGTGGAATCTAAAAAAGTGATCAGTTCAAGGAAATTGTTTACAAAACAGAAACAGACTCACACCATAGGAAACAAACTTATGTTTACAAAAGTGGAAAGGGAGGAGGAAAAAATTAGGAGCTTCGGATTAACAGATATACAGTCTGTAGGTGTTTGTGAACACTCAGTCATGTCCAACTTTTTGTGACCCTGTGAACTGTAGCTGGCTGGGCTCCTCTGTCCATGGGATTTTCCAGGCAAGAGTACTGGAGTGGGGTGCCATTGCCTTCTCCAAAGATATACAGCACTAAATATCAAATAGATAAACAAGATTCTACTGTATAGAACAGGAAACTATATTCAAGATCTTGTAATAACTTCTAATGGAAGAGAATCTGAAAAAGAATATATACATATCTGTATAAGAGAATCACTTTGCCATCTACCAGAAACTAACACAGCATTGTAAATCAACTATACTTAAAAAAAGAAATTATTCCCCAAGTTTAGCACTTTAAAAACAAAAAAAACACAAAACCAGGCCCAGTGAGTTAATACACCCAAGTTTTTTAGTTAGTAATTCAGGAGCAGCTTATCTGGGCACAGTCATGAGGTTGCAGCCAGGGCTATAGTCATCTGAAGACTTGACTGTGGCAGGGAGACCCACTTTCAAGATGTTTCCCTCACACTGCTGGCCCATTGTTGCTGGCTGTTGTCAGGAAGCCTCAGTTCCTTACCACACAGACTTCTCCATAGTGATGCTTGAATGTCCTCATGACATGGACAGCTGGTTTCTCCCACATGAAATTGTTGATGGATGGAAGGGGAAAAACAGTTGGATGGATGGGGGCTGGGGGTTAGGGGTGGAGATGGGCAGAGAATGAGAGAACAAGGAGAAACTCACAATGCCTTTTATGGCCAAATTTTAGAAGATATACACCATCATTTCTGTCCTGTTGTGTTAGTTAGAAAAGGGTCATTAAGTACAGTCTGCTCTGAAGCAGGGAGAATTACCAAGGTCTACCTCTCTTCATGGGAAATAGATGGGGAAACAGTGTCAGACTTTATTTTTGGGGGCTCCAAAATCACTGCAGATGGTGACTGCAGCCATGAAATTAAAAGACGCTTACTCCTTGGAAGAACAGTTATGACCAACCTAGATAGTATATTCAAAAGCAGAGACATTATTTTGCTGACTAAGGTCCATCTAGTCAAGGCTATGGTTTTTCCTGTGGTCATGTATGGATGCGAGACTTGGACTGTCAAGACAGAGCGCCGAAGAATTGATGCTTTTGAACTGTGGTGCTGGAGAAGACTCTTGAGAGTCCCTTGGACTGCAAGAAGATCCAACCAGTCCATTTGCAAGGAGATCAGCCCTGGGATTTCTTTGGAAGGAATGATGCTAAAGCTGAAACTCCAGTACTTTGGCCAACTCATGCGAAGTGTTGACTCATTGGAAAAGACTCTGATGCTGGGAGGGGTTGGGGACAGGAGGAGAAGGGGACAACAGAGGATGAGATGGCTGGATGGCATCACTGACTCGATGGACGTGAGTCTGAGTGAACTCCGGGAGCTGGTGATGGACAGGGAGGCCTGGCGTGCTGCGATTCATGGGGTTACAAAGAGTCGGACACGACTGAACGACTGAACTGAACTGAACTAAACTGCTTTAAGAAAGGAGTACCAAAGAATTCCTGGGCATATAATAAAGCCACCACATCTGAGCGACTGCGAGTCCTTCCTGGCCTAGTACTCATTCCTACACTTTGATATCTTAGACCTGCTTCTACTTCTAGACTCTTCTCAAGTCTAAAGTCAGTCCTGGAGGGGCTATATTTCATCCTTTCAAACAGTCCCTTTGACCTTTTATTTCAACTTAATTATGACAATTATTAATGAATAAATTCTTCTTGTAAGATATTGTGACTGTGTAAGATTCTGAAATGCAAGAATTCTTTAAACATTTTAGGTAGATCATTTCCCTCATTTAGAGCAGTTATTAAAGCCTTGGATTATTGACACCTTCACTGTCCTTTTCCTGTAGATTTTCTTTTTTTTTTTTGATTTTTAACTAGCTGTGGTGTGAAGAGTGAAAAAGTCCTTGATTATGTGATTTATGTAAAGTTGTTTCTAAGTTTTCAAAAATAATTCTCAGAGTTGACTTTCCAGCTTTTTCCTTTGTTTGTATTCATTTGGGAAATATGGAAATGTTGTATAGTTCCACATTTTTAGTATTTACTTGTGAAACAAAAAGTGTAAAATAAATTTACACTTGTAGATAATCCTGCTGTTACTGGCTTCCTCCCCAGACAGAAGACACTCACGCCTGTTTAGCCACATCTTTCCCCAGTTGTTGGAGGAGAGGTCGTCTTATTTATTTTCCTTGACCTTGCTAACCCCCATGGCAGGATTTCTGGGGAGGAAAAAGAGGAGACAGGTAAGACTGGTTTGCCTCAATCAGAGAAGAGTAGCGGGCAGGTGTAAGGAGTGACTGGGCCACCTCCTAACCTAGCTGTGGGAAACGTGTGTGTGTATGGCGAATCCAGTTCTGCTTTTACACATAGGGAGACTTTTTAACCTTATTTCAGTCTTATTTTCATTCCTTCTCAATGGTGCATCTTTTAACTCCTTTGGGTAGTTATCATCTAATAATGCTCTCAGGTCCAAAGTAGACATTTATTCATAGAATGCATGCGCTAAATGTTGACTATTGAGGCCTTTTGCTAAGTTGTGGGAGGCACAGATAAGCGATTAGGATTCACAGGGGGCCGCAGACATACTAACCAAGGAGAAAATTTGTTTTCCTGCGTATTATGCTAAAAGAGAGGAATTGGCAAGGCATTTTTCTAATTTTTTTTCCACCGAGCAGAGAAAGTTATTTTTCATCATTCTTGACACTTATCCATTCCATGTTTTATTTATTTATTTTTGGCTGTACCCAGTCTTCATTGCTATACTGGTTTTCTCTAGTTGTGATGCTTGGGGGTATTCCCTCGTTGTAGTGGGCAGGCTTCTCATTGCAGTGGCTTCTCTTGCTGCAGAGCATGGGTTCCAGGGTACCTAGGCTTCACTAGCTGCGACATGTGGACTCAGTAGCTGCAGCTCCTGGGCCTTAGAGTGCTGGCCCAATAGTTGTGGCCCATGGGCTTAGTTGCTCTGTGACATGTGGATCTTTCCAGATCAGGAATCGAATCCGAATCTCCCACATTGACAGGCGGATTCTTCACCACTGAGCCATCAGGGAAGCCTCCCTGCCCCATTCCATTTTTTATAGGTAGCATTTATTGAGGTGTGTTCCTTGCTCTTCTAGTACAGTTTACCTTGGAACACTATCATGAATGATTCTTGGTTTCCTAGTAGTAGCATAAATTGAAGGCTATACTGGGGCATTAGTCCACATACCTGTCTTGGGAATGCTTGGGAAATCCTGGTAAATCACCAGGTATCCTAACTGCCCATGGGCTCCTGTGGAAGAGGTAAATGGGTATATGCCTAAATGGTTGCTTTAGGACTAATCAGCTGTGCCCAGGACACCATCACCACACTTGTGAGCAAAGCATAAAGGCTGACATAAGCTCTTAAAGGAGAGAGGGGAGACAGTAGGGCATCAGAGAACATGGGCTGAGATAAGAAGGAATAGGATGTTGCTGTGTGTCTTGTCTCAGGACATTGGACGATGAGTGGTCATGAGGAGCAGCGTAGCAGTACTTGTGGTCCCTAAAAGTTACAGTCTGTCGGTGCTGGATCACCTTCTGCTGACTCCTGCACTGTGGAATGCAGAAATCCAAATGGAAGATGTTGTGTTTTTCTACTTCGACTTTCTCACCAAGCATCATCTCCCAGAAATAAAGTCCACAATGTTTATATCTGCGCCTGGCCCACAGAAGGCTTTCTGTAAATATTAGTTCCCTTCCTCTTTGCTTCTTTTGCAAGTCATTTGCCAATGTTGGTGAGGCTTCTATAGCTTGGTGACTTTGTTTTGGAAGTAATTTGAGGCGATTATGTGACACCGGGGATGGAGGAAGGAGCAGAGTTCAGTGAGCATCTGGTCCAAAAACAGAGAGTGGAGAAGGAAGCAGGCTCAGGGAAGCCTCTTCCATCAGTCCAAGTGGCCCGCACCTGCCACCAGGTACCCCAGGTACGACAGTCACAGAAGGCTGCAGGGCCATAGCTGGGTGGCAGGGCTGGTGCTGCCCGCACGAAGATGGCATAGAGGAAGAGGATGGGTCTGACAACTAGCCGTGGGCTCAGTCTTTGTTGGTCACTAGTTCTGATGCCAGGGGCAAGTCACTTGAACACCCTAGACCTCACTTTCCTTATCTTTAAAATGAGGATGACAATAATACCATGCCAGAGGGTTGTTTTAAAGATTAAATGAGATCACTTGCCTAAAGCACTTAGGATGGTGCTTGGCACGCAGTGAGGCTGTGCCTAGTGAGAGAGGGAGGGATGGTGGACTGAGACTGGGGAAAGGGGGCATGGCCCAGACACCAGGATGCTGTTTCTCACGTGGTGCTGTTTCGCTCACTCTCACTTGCAGGCCCTCAAACTTGCCTTTCTCTTGGCTTGGAAGCCTCTTCGTCCTTCACTCCTCCTCCCTCCAGGTCTCTGCTCGAATGGGCCCCTGTCAGAGAGTTGGTCTCTAACCACCCGTATCCTGCTTCTGCGTCATAGCCCTAATTAGCGCCCGAAGAAAGGGGCTGGGTTTTGCCTGCGGCTCCCTCCACAGAGCCCAGGCAGCACCCGGCACATAAGCGATGTTCAGTAAATTTACTGAAGACATCAGTTCAGGCAGGGGGGCCAGATAGTAAATATTTTGGGCTTCATGAGCCATACGGTCTCTGGGACGACTGCTCAGCCCTGCCGATGCGGGCAGAGTGGAAGGTATGCGAGCAAACGAGTGTGGCTGTGGTCCAGCACATTCTTATTTGGCATGTGGGCTGCAGTTGACTGGTCTTGGCAATGTCAATGAATGGTGAAGGTCAGGAATGAACATTTAGTGGCTGTGGTGGTTTGAGCTTATGGGAATGGGGTATCTCAGCAGCAGGGGGTGACTATAACCATGGCGGCAGTTGGGGGACAAAGAAAACCCATAGCCTTGATGGGGAGGCAGCCAGGTTTCTGGTAACTGTGATGATACAAATTGATGGGGATTCATCCATTGTTGCTGTGTTGGTCTTATTTACGCAATTTTACTCAGTCCTTGGGGGCTGCTTTGAGGACTCAAGGGATTCCTGACTGTTATCTTCTGCCTGTTTTTACTATTCTGTGGCTTCTGGTGAATGCTTATTTTAGCAGAGTTATGAACCTGTACCCAAAGGCAAAATCTTCCTGGCCTGATTTCAGATGGTTGCTGGGAACATCTTGACTTGTCCTTCACTCCTGAAACTTTGAGAAGAGTTTTCTTCCCAGAAGGTGTGGGCAGGTGGGGGTGGGAGTTCAGAACAGAGGGCTCCTGTTTGGGGGCCAGACCCTTTAGTGGAGAATACTTAAAAATATGGGGAAAAATATGGGGATCATGTACTTCGCTAGCCAGACCAGTCCTGTGAGCGCAGCCTTGGAGATGAGAGCTCTGCTCTCACATTTGGTGAATGGGTTTTTCTTAAACTTTAAATAAACATTTAAATGGCAGAGAAATTCATTGTTTAAAATCCCCACAAAGGAGAAGAAATCTAATTTATCCTACTTTTATGTTTTATACATGAGAACCCTAGATTTAGTGAAAAGAAGACTATATGTGTAGAGTGGAATGTTCTGTTCTCAGCCAACGTCAAGCTCAGATTTGAAGCTTTCCCTAATTTAGTGTGTTTCTTGATTCCAGTCTGGCGCTAGTGGTAAAAGAACCCACCTGATCATGCAGAAAACATAAGAGATGCGGGTTTGATCCCTGGGTCGGGAAGACCCCCTGGAGAAGGGCACGGCAACCCACTCCAGTATTCTTCCCCGGAGAATCTCATGGACAGAGGAGCCTGGCAGGCTATAGTCCATAGGGTCACAAAGCATCAGACACGACTGAAGCAACTTAGCACTCCCATATATTCAACATACAGCCTCTTCCACCAGCAGTCTCAGGCAAAAAAGGAAAAATAAAGACCTGAGCATGGGAGCCAGAGCTGGATCAAATACTGACTGTTGAAATGTCCCCAGATGTGGGTCATCTGTTTCAGATGTTGGCAGATATCAGTGTGCTCATGCTTTCTGAGGTAAGGACTGGTTGGCTCCATACCTTGTCAGGAGTTTCCTTGGCATTCCTGTGTATTGGGTTGGTTTTGTTCTTTTGTGGAAGGGGAACAGAATTGTTTCTTCTTGGCTAAAGTGAGTATATTTTTAATAGTAGTTTTAGAGCTCTTGTTTATAGATAATAGTTAAAAAAAGAATAGGATCAAACTCTCAATCCTCTTCAACTCTTCTTGTTGCTGTGTTGGTCTTATTTACACAACTCTATTTAGTCCTTGGGGGCTGCTTTGAGAACTCAAGGGATTCCTGACACTGTGTTATCTTCTGCCTGTTTTTACTATTCTGTGGCTTCTGGTGAATGCTTATTTTAGCAGAGTTATGAACCTGTACCCAAAGGCAAAGTCTTTTCCTGGCCTGATTTCAGATGGTTGCTGGGAACATCTTGACTTGTCCTTCACTCCTGAAACTTTGAGAAGAGTTTTCTTCCCAGAAGGTGTGGGCAGGTGGGGATGGGGGTTCAGAACAGAGGGCTCCTGTTTGGGGGCCAGACCCTTTTGTGGAGAATACATAAAAATATATGAGCTCCCAGTAATGGTTGGCCATCCTATCAGACTTTTCAAGAACATTATAATTGGTAATCGGAAGATCAGAGGAATCAGGTTACTCATGCACTCGTGACCCAGCTGAATAGTAGACTGTGGAGAAAGGTTAAGATGGATTCACGTTCTGAGAGTCTATCAAGCTATTCGGTGCTCGTCCTTCTCCTTTCTCTTGTTCTTCTCACTGCGTTTCCCACCTTCTCCCTCCCTCCTCTTATGTCTTTCCAAGTCATTTTCTCCTTCCCATGTTTCTCTGGCTCATATTCCCCTGGGGGCTCGTAGGTTAGGGCTCACCTGACTCTTGAGGGCTGGGAGTCCATGCGGTGGAAGATGACTTGGGAAGCAGCCCTGGGATGTTGTGACCGAACAAAGGAAAGCTGGGATGTTAGCACTAGAACCTAAAGTTCTAGGTGTAGGTTGCTCAGTCATGTCCGACTCTTTGCGACCCTTTGGACTGTAGCCCTCCAGGGTCCTCTGTCCGTGGAATTCTCCAGGCAAGAATACTAGAGTGAGTAGCCATTCCCTTCTACAGGGGATCTTCCCAACCCAAGAATCGAACCCACGTCTCCTGTATTGCAGGCAGATTCTTTACTGTCTGAGCCACCAGGGAAGCCCAAAGCAAGCCTTAAAACTTGGGTGTGGCTCCCAGTGGAGGTGGGGCAGATGTGTGGCAGTGGGCAGACAGGCACTGAAGCCCCACACCATGCTGGGATCTGGTCCTTAGCAGGCTGCCTTTCAGACACAAGAGTCAGTTGGCGCCGGACCCTGGACACAAGGCCTGACCTTGAGTTCTGGGGCCTCAGGCCAAGGATTCTAGTAACTGAGGAGCAGAGACTCAGCCTGGGGATCCATGATAGACAGCGGGCCAGACTCTGGTCAGAGAGAGACCAAGTGGTAAGAAAGATTTTGTGCTGAGCAAGCGAAATACTGATTGAAGGTCTCATAATTTATTTATTTAGAATTATGGACTATATTCATTTATACATATTTAATAGATTTAATATATTTGTTTCCTTATTATGTGGTAATTTTGCTAAGGCTTCCCTGATGGCTCAGACGGTAAAAAACCTGCCTGCAATGCAAAGTTCAATCCCTGGGTTGGGAAGATCCCCTGGAGGAGGGCATGGCAACCCACTTCAGAATTCTTGTCTGGAGAATTCCATGGACAGAGGAGCCTGGCAGGCTACATACAGTTCATGAGGTCACAAAGAGTCAGACACGACTGAGCAACTAACACTGCCATACTTTTCAATTTTGCTGAGAGAGAAGGTTTTTAGGCTCTGTGGTAGGGGTGGACACAACCAGAGTGAAAGTGTGAGGTCCTGTCAGAGGGGGTGGGTAGGGTAGGAGCTGGGGAAGGGGTGTGGCAACAGGGCATTAATGTCCCTGAACAGCTCTTCTCAGACTAGTCTCCTCTTCCCGCCTCCCTCCCCTTTCTTCCTCAGTCATTTCCGTCTCTTTCTTCTCCATTCCCTTCACATTCTCTGTTATGCTTTCCCTCTTAAAGAAGAAATGAAGCTGATAAAAATAGTTTGTGTGGGCTGGCACTACCTCTGACCCCCAGAGCACTCCTTTGAGTTCTCTATTGGCCAATTTCTCAGTGACTGTCCTTCTAAAATATTTCCATTTTAACCAGGTGAGGCCCCTAAGCTGCTAAGAACGCGTGACTCATACTTCTCAGGAATGCTTTTCCAAACAGTGTTTGCTTAACTCTTGGGTCAGGGTTCATTTCGCTACTGCTACCCACAGTGGACTTGCTCAAACAGCCCTTTTTCCCTCTTAATGTCAAATCATGAAATGAATATTAATTTATATGTTTTTCCAATTAAAGAGCACATTGTTTTTACAAGAAGGGCAGGTTTCAGTTTTTCCCTAGACACTTGTGGAAAGTTTATTTTTAGGTTCAATAGATGTTACTGATCAGAAGTTCTAGGGCTTGATTATTTTCTTTTATGGTTCTGTCAAAATGAACCAGGCTAAGAGGAAATGGAAGGGGGAAGAGAAGAAACATATGAGTGCTATGTCTTGCTAGGAACTTGGTATTTCATCCTCTGTCACCCTCTTCTCCTGCCCTCAATCTTTCCTAGCATCCAGGTCTTTTCCAGTGAGTCAGCTCTTTACATCAGGTGGCCAAAGTACTGGAACTTCAGCTTCGGCATCAGTCTTTCCAATGAATATCCAGGACTGATTTCCTTTAGGATGGACTGGTTTGATCTCCTTGCAGTCCTAGGGACTCTCAAGAGTCTTCTCCAACACCACAGTTCAAAAGCATCAGTTCTTTGGCACTCAGCTTTCTTCATAGTCCAACTCTCACATCCATACATGACCACTGGAAAAACTGTAGCTTTGACTAGACAGACCTTTGTCAGCATAGTGATGGTTTAGCTGCCAGTTTTCCTCCTCCATTGGTTTTCATTTAGTTGAAAAAACACCTTGTCTTTCAGTGCTTATTTTGTATTTAAAAAAGCTTTTTGTTTTATGTTGGAGTCTAGCCGATTAACAATGTTGTGATAGTTTCAGGTGAACAGTGAAAGGACTCAGCCGTACATATACATGGATCCATTCTCCCCAGACTCCCCTCCTATCCAGGCTGCCACATAACAGTGGGCAGAGTTCCATGAGCCATACAGTATTTCCTTATTGGTTATCCATTTTAACTATAGCAGTGTGTACATGACCATCCCAAACTCCCTAACCACCCTTTCCCCACATCCTCACATTTTTACATGTTCTTTCTCTTTCCATCTCTGGAGCAGCAAGCAAATTCTTCCTCCTGCCATAGCACAAAAGACCCTGTAGACTCAGGTATTTCCCTCATATAATGTTTATCTCAGCAGCTTCTCAACAAAGATAGATTTCTCACATAAGTCCTGCTTAGACCACTTTGCTTAGAAAACAGATTTTTTTTTCTGTACTCCATTAAAGACAAGTTTGAAAAGCCCAAGCTAGAATGAAAATTCCCAATGTTGTCAATCCTGAAGGAAATCAGCCCTGAATATTCATTAGAGGGACTGATGCTGAAGCTGAAACTCCCAATATTTTGGCCACCTGAGGCAAAGAGCTAACTCATTGGAAAAGACCCTGATGCTGGGAAAGATTGAAGATGGGAGAAGGGGCCGACAGACAATGAGATGGTTGGATGGCATCACCCACCAACTTGATGGACACGAATTTGAGTAAGCTCTGGGAGTTGGTGATGGACAGGGAAGCCTGGCATGCTACAGTCCATGGGGTCACAAAGAGTCAGACACAACTGAGCAACTGAACTGAACACGCTATGCTGTGCTGCTTTCTGCACTGGCTTCAGGGTCCCTGAGAAGATCCTAATCTCTGTGAGTAAATGCTAGTCAACCCCTTCCTGAATTTTAGGCATGAGGTGATGTCAGCATGGCTCAGCAAAAACAGTAAGGACTGGAAATTAATTAGATGCTGGACCACAACTCTGCTCAAGGTTATTGCAGTCCCTCACACCTAACTCTGTTGTTACCTTTGCCATGTCATTTCATGACTCTGCTTTTTGTGTCTATCTCCTGCACTGTGATAGAAGTGCCCTCAGGAAGAAGCCTATGTTCATTCTGTTTTCCATCCTCAGCCCTTAGCACCATGTCATGTTGTTAAAACAACCACTGGCTGATAAAGCCTGTATGAACAAAACCCATAGAAAATCACACAAGTCAATTATAATGGAGTGATGGATACCAGTGGGATTGCAGGAGTAGGCAAGGGAGAAAGCTGTGAAAGATAAGAAATAGATGATAGGCCTAGAAATCTGCATTCTGGGCTGAATTCATGCTCCAGCTATCTCTGCAAAGCTTGGTGGTTGACTTGGCTGGACTTCTGAAAAGCTAGGAATTAGACTACAGGTGATTTTATTTTGTAATTCTGTAATTTTGACTTGAGGATTTTGGCTAAGAAACCCTAGAAACTGCTTCTGTAGATGGCCAGTTAGGACTGAACTAGGTCATTCACTGACTGACACCAGGGTGTAAGACTCCATTTTCTCTGCGGAGCTTTCCCAGACCAGGGATGGAAGAAGAAACGAAAGTTAACTTTCTGGGGCTCCACGTGCTCCATGGCATTGACCCCTCTTAAGGAGGCTGTTTGAAACAGTGGAAGCAACATGGGCTTTGGAGTTAGGAATCTTGAGCTTGATTCCTTTTGTACCTCCTGAGCTGATAACTTTGCAGGGGTTACTCTTTCCCAATGCGTTTGCCCATTGGTAAAGTGAGAATAATACTACTACCTGCTTGGGAGTCTACTCTTTTTACCAGATGGAAAGTGGGCACAGAATGTCAAGTTTTGTGGCATTGTGGGGACTTTCCCCTCTGACTTTAAATGCAGAGACAATGACTGGCGAGGAGAATATTCTCTGCCTCCTTTGTTAACTGTGGTCAGACTCTTTAGTTATATTGCTGATGGGGACATGATGGTACCAGGGGAATTTAATGTCTTCAGATACGTAAACAACTTCAGGCATAGATCAGATCCCTAACTAAAGGTCAAGGACTCACCCTGAATATTAAAGAGACAGGAAAATAGGTGATGTGTATGCAAAGTCAAATCAGCATATTCCTTGTACTTCTCTAGTGTTGTCGTTTCTAAACTAAACTTAGAAAACTGCTATGTTTCAAAAAACTGTAATATAATATTAACTCTGTTTTTTCATCTGTAGACAGTTGAATTTATTGCTTCGTGTTCAGATCACAATTAAGTGCCTGCTGTGTGGTGCTTTGTCCTTGGGACTGATGATATTGCTGGCGGGGTGTGTGTGTGTGTGTGTGTAGGGGGCGGGGGGATGTTCATAAGCAAAGGAATTAACTTTCTTGAAGCTGAGTTGACAGACAACAGCAAGATTGTGGTATCAAAGTGCTAATTTACATATTTCTCTCGGGAGGGAAGAAAGAAAATCAATTCTCTTAAGAGATGAAACTAGCCGTGCAGCTCTGTTTAGGTGAATGCCGTTGTAGTTTGATCTACTAATGTATGTGAGGATGTTTCTGAAACACGTTTATATTGCTAATTGAAGTTTGTGATTCAAAGAATTAATTACAAAACTGAAGATGGAAAATGATATTGGTATCTAGTACATCTTTCAGTTTAAATATGTTCTATTGAAGTAGCTTTCAAAACATGAATGTTCACTGAGAAAGTGAAATGCAATGAACAGCTAACTAGGTTGGGTAAATCCATGCAGCTCAGGAAATGGTTTGCTTAACAAATTTTGTTGACATGAACAATTCTTGGTAAGATTCTATCTATGCTCTCTGTTTTTTGCCTGCTACATTCTTGTTCTCAGAAGATTTTAAGATGACCTACAGTAACATATAACTCAGCAAGATGAATAACTTAAAAATAGGTGGAGACAGACGAAAGCAAGTGTAGAGCAGAGCAGAGTGTCTTACCAGTGGTATTATGGATGTTTTCTGCTGAAATAACTCTGTTGTTGGGGGTTTTCCTGTGCATTTCAGAGTGTTTAGCAGTATCCCTGGTCTCTAGCCAGTAGATCCCAGCGCATGCCCTGACCCCTTTATGTTGAACAAACCAAAAATTGTTCCAGACAGACATTGCCAAATGTCCCCCAGGCGGCAAGATTACCATGACTTGAGACCACTGGTGTAGAGAGTGTCTTAGTTTGAACCACTGTAACAAAATACCATGGACTGGGTACCTTAAAAGCAGAGTTTATTTCTCATAGTTCTGGAGGGTGAGAAGTCCAAGGTGGAGCCACTGGCAGATGAGATCACAGCCACAGTCTCATGAGAGCCTGTTTCCTAATTCATAGTCACACCTCTTCTAGCTATGTTGTCACATGGTGGAAGGGCCAAGGGAACACTATGGGATTTCCCGTTTGTGACAACTCTGCCCTCATGAGCTAATCACATCCCAGAGGTCCTACCTCCAAATACAATCACTTTGAGGGGTTAGGGGTCAACATTCGAATTTGCAGTGGGGACACAAGCATTCTGTCCAGCAGAGGGTAAGGTGAAATCCAGTGCGGTTATGCAGCAACCAGATCCATGGCGTCTTGATAGAAACTGGACAGCCACAGTTACTGATGACAGACTGCCAGCTTTACCCTGTGCTTTCTAGAGGCTGAATTAGAGGAACATGGTTCGTTTTATGGTTCGTGGGCTTCCTAGGATAAAATAAGACCATAGCCCAGCAGAAGCAGAATGGTTTCCAGTGCAGAGAACTGACAGCATTTTCTCCTGGGATCTGTCTCTCCAACTGGAATGAAGCTTCTAGTGGACAGAGATTTTCCCCTTTTCTGTCCACTCTTGTGCCCAGAGGAATATCTGGTACACAGCTGCTTAATATTTTCATAGCGATGAGTCTTGACAAGGAGGATACTGTTCAATATAGGCTGTTATGTTTATAGAACAAAAGGGCAGGATTTACAGAGGGCTGTTTCTTACAATATTATTAAAGGGAAGCATCATTCTGGGTGGCACAATCCAAGATGAATACCAGCAAATTCAGTTCAGTGGGCCCCAGAAAAATGTGGTCCAAGATTGTAGCTCTCTCAGTGTCTAAGTCAATCTGTAGTGAGAATTTGGGATGCTGAGGGAAGGGAGGTTGTATATTATTACTTAGCGCTTACATGTGCCAAGCACTGTGTCCAGTCCTTTGCATCCATCCTCCCTCTGCATCCTAACTACCTCTGAGGTCCACGAGGTCCACTCTTCAGAGAGGAGTTAAGTAGCATGCCAGTGGGATTCTGTGCCTGAGAATTCAGATTTGGAGTTGGCTTCTCACTTCACACATGCTGAGAACCTCATGATCAAGACCCGGGTGTTGTGCTCTAGGACCCAGCATGAAAATTACAGCTTGAAATGATTTTTATTTATTTATCTAGTTATTTCTTTTTTGGCCTGAAATAATTTTAAAGCGGTTCATTCAAACCAAGTTCTCATTTGAGTCATAAAGAAAAAAGAAAACGCAACTCAGTAACACTGTAATCAGGTTCATTTCCTTGCAAACCATTTATGATGAAGCGCACATGCAGAGATGTTTCCGAATGAAGTGACTTCCTACACAGGGATGTTAATAACCAGCACAGCTAAATTGTTTTAAGGGCATATATGAATTCTTTTAAACTTCATAACCACCTCAGGAGATAGGTAGTAGTCTTATTAACATTTTGTAGATGAGGAAACAAGCGTAGTAATAGTTAAAAGTCCTAAATAGGATAGCAAGTATTAGCATTCCTAGACACTGAGGAATTAGTATGAAAACAACAATGACTGTCTTAGCTATAGAACCTTATCAAATTTTAAAATGTTGTTTATAGGCTTTTGTTTAAATGTAAATAAAACCCAATTTTGCAATAAAGTCATTTCAGGTTTCTAGTTTGATTCCTTTCTGGATGGAAGCAACAGAGCAGTTAATTAAGATTACAAGCAGAGTCTATGCAGTGGTACAATTATTCATTTATTTTCTTATCTATGGTTTCCTAGAATACTTAAAATCAAGAAACAGAATAAGTGAACAGTGTCTTCATAACCCCATGTTATTAGTCACTCTTTCTCTACTGTGAGATCCATCCATTATGTATGCAGTTGACATTGGTGATCCCTTTGAACTAATGAACTTTGGCCTCAGGACACATTCATTCTGGATGGGTCTTTAAAATACAGGTCCCACATCTTGAGAATCAATGAGGAATTACCAAAAGGGAGAATAGATAGACACAAGTGATATGCTGATTAGGATAGAGTTAACAGGTCTGCTAATTCATTATTAGGAATTACCTTCAGAGGTAGCAGTGCTCAAAAATTAGCATATTAGTTTGTATTTAGAAAAGATTCTTTTCAAGATGCCATTTGCTCAAACCTGAGGGTCTTTTTCGTGCATATAGTGTTCAACTTTGTCAAAATTCAAAATGTTAGAGACTCCCTTTAGTATTTTCACGTGGAGTAACATTTAATATTCAAAGCTGATTCTGTTTTTTTCCCAGTAATTGAAACCCTTTATTGTGTATGTTTTTGTTGTTGTTGTTTAAACCAAATACCAGAGATTTGCAATTTGTTCCTTCAACCAATATTGACAAGATGCCTTTTATGTAGAACAGTGGACAAAAAGAGGACAAAAGCGTAGTATATAATTTCATGTAACTTACTTTCGAGTGGGAGAAGAGGAAGAATAAATATGAGAGATCTAACATGCCATGTGGCATTAGATGCTATGGAGGAAAAATTGGAAAGGGAAAAAGGTGGTGGGCATGCCCTTTTGTAACCAAGCAAGATTCTATGGGACTTTCCTGGGTCAGAACCCTATGGGGCCTTCCTGGTACAGACATCTCCCCTATATTCTCTGCTTTAGCTCCTCTCTGAAGTACCTATGTAGTATGCTCAGTTGCTTCAGTTGTGTCCGACTCTTTTTGTGACCCTATGGACTGTAGCCTGCCGGTTCCTCTGTCCATGAGGTTTTCTAGGCAAGAATACTGGAATGGGTTGCCATTTCCTTCTCCAGGGGATCTTCCTGACCTGGGAGTTGAACTCACATCTCCTGCATTGCAGGTGGATTCTTTACCACTGAACCACCAGGGAAGCCCCACCTAGATAGTAGTATCCAATGTATATTCCTGAGTTTTTCTGCAGGAAATGGAAGAAATTCTTGCTTAATGATCATGAACACCTAGCCCCCAACCTTCTGCTGCCTAAGGATTGATCATCGTCAACCAATCAGAGAGTTGTGTATGGGCTGATAATAAACCCTAGGATGCCCCTCCCTCATCTTCTCTTTGAAAATGCTTTGCTGAAACCCTTCAGTGAGTTTGGGTTTTTTTTAACACAAGCCACCCATTCTCCTTGATTGGCCCTGCAATAAACCTCTCTCTGCTCCAAACTCTGATGTTTCGATTTGTTTGACTTCACCATACGTGGGGCATTCAAATTTGCACTTAGTAACACATTTACATAGGGCAATTAGAAAACCTTCCCCCTGCCAAAAAAAAAAAAAAAGAAGAAAAACCTTTGAATAGAGACCTGGAGAGTGTGGGGGAGCATGGTAGCTAGTGTCTGCAGTGCATCCCAGATATAGAAAGTGATAGAGGTAAAGGTCATGAATGGAAAGATGCCTGGGGCTTTTCAGGTCCAGCAACAGACAGAAGTGGAGTGAGTGGAGGAGTAGGAGCTGGGATCAGAGTGATAAGGGTAGAGGTGGCGGGACCTTGCAGGTCATTGTCAAGACTTAGGATTTTGTTCTGGGTAGAGGGGAAGTCCAGGGAGGACTCCAAGAAGAGGATCTGGAGCACCTGCCTTACGTTTTACAAGGGTCACTGTCTGCTGTGCTGAGAGTAGGATACAAGCAGAGAGATTTATTGGGAGGCGATCACAAGAGAGATCTGAAAGGTAGAGATAGGAGTGGCAGGAGTAGAAATGGTGATGTGATTGGGTTCTGGATATATTTCAGAGGTTGAGCTAGGGGATTTGCTCATTGGCTATGGAGTAAGAAAGAGAAGTTTAGAGCAAATGTAAGGTTTGTGACTTAAGCTAGACAAAAGGAGTTGCCATTTACTGAAGTTGGAAAAATCTCTTTAATTTCCAAATAATGATGGCTATGTGAACATGCATAAATGAAAGAACCCATATGTTTGGGCAGGAAAGTGTCAGGAGATGAGTTTGGAGAAAATTGTCAATTAAGAAGGCTGCAAGTTCAATGTTCATCAAAAGTTGTAACATGCTTTTTGAGAAAGAAATGGATGAAAACTATGGTATAGAGCCATAGAAGAATAAATCCATGGTTTATGTTTGGAGGTGGTGGTGATGGTGATGGCAGAGACACCAAACAAAGTGATAAGACTGAATCTTATAAATAATTTGCCTTTAATTCATCTTTACCAATGGCAGTAACCATAGTGTAACTGTGGTGGACTCTTGTGTTTTGCCCAGCCTAATACTTGTAAAACAGCAAGCAATGGGTAGAGATGATCAATATAAAAAACCGATGTGGATTTCTGGTGATTAGTGCTTCTACAGGACTGGTAATTTTGGAAACTTAACCCCAAGTCTGTATCAGACTTATAGTAGTTGTGTATTTGTTCTCTAAAACACTTACATGTGTCCCATGATAAACTATTAGCAAAATTATTACTGAAATGCAAATCAAAACTACAAGTATCTATCACCTCATACCAGTCAGAATGGCCATCATCAAAAAGACTACAAATAATATAAGTACTGGAGAAGGTGTGGAAAAAAAGGCTTCCTGCACTGCTGGTGGAATGTACATTAGTGCAGCTACTATGGGAAACAGTATGGAGGTTCCCTAAAAAAACAAAATAGTTATATGATCCAGCAATCCTGCTCTTTGGCATATATACAGAAAAGAAAAATACTCTTAAATTGAAAAGATAAATGTACCCCAGTGTTCATGGCAGCACTGTTTACAGTAGCCAGAACATGGAAGCAACCCAAGGGTCTCTTGACAGGTGAATGGAACCTGTTCCTGGAAAGTGCGTTTCAATCCAGGATACTTTGTGGCTAGCAGTGTGTTAGGTGAGTATGCGACAAGAAAAAAGGGGCTGGCTTTCTTGCAGTCTACTGACTACTTGGAGAGGGAAATTAGAAATGTTTGGAGCAAGTGTGACAAGTGCAGGCTTAGATGTCCTTGAACATGAGTGAAAGTTGAAAAGACACCCTCTGTTTTCAGTTGAATTCCTGGTAGTATGGAGACTTTGGGAGTTTGGAAAACATTAAACTGAAATCATTCAGAGGACAATGTCCAAAGTGATATGTTGAGTGTCTGCCATAAGCTTCAGGGTCTGATGAATTGTCTTTAAAGGGATCATAAGTGTTTGAAACAGGACAAAAATGAAAAATATATTGCAAGGCTGTAGTGGACCGTTTTGAGAAGCTTTGACTAATTGTAGAAAGAAAAGTAAAGCCACAGACAGCACAGCAAGTTTGGAAAAACGATGTATTTAGAGAGAGCCTTGTTGGGAGTGTGATTTGAGGTGAGGAAGCAAATGGGATCCTGGAATATGGCACAATGTTTATAGGTTTTTCTGCTTATACTGTGTTGGAAACATTTGTGGTGCTCACTGTTCACCACCTCAGTTTTGCTGGATTTTAAAAAATAATACCCTCCTCTTGGGGTTGTGATTCTGATGAAAAAGTTGGGCTTAGGGACTAATAGCTTATGATTCTATACGTGATGAAATGGATTTTATTTGCCCACACTTTCCCCTTGATTTCCTTCTCTTTCTTCTACATTTGTTTCACGCCTTTTATGTTGGAAACATGTAAGGAAATCACATAATTCCTCCTTAGGAATTATCTTTTTTCCTCTGCTATTTTTTCACCCTCTGTTAATTGGCGATATAACAGTCTTCCCCAGAGAAATTAATTATAATTCTACAAGCTGAAAAATTTTACTTCAGGTGAAAAATAAGTAGCAGAAGTTGATGAACCTTAAACAATAAATATGTGTATTTTATGCAGCTGCCACTAGTAATTAAGAGAAAATGACGAAATGAGAGGAACCCTAACTTCCTCGGTTATTCTGAGGGGTTACTGGTGCATTTACACAAATAGTAGGGATTATGGAGCATTTTGTTGAATGTCTATGACACATTGCCACCTTGTGGCTGCAAGCTTTGCTTTCAGTGTAAAAGCAGATTTTTTAATATTAAGTCTACATGTTATTTTGTCTTATTCCTAGCATTTAAACTTCCCTGAGAAAAGGAAAGACTCGCCACATAAGAATACATACAATACAAGGCAAGAGAATTTAAGAGGATGCATCTTCTATTCTTAGAAGAGGCAGGCTGAAGTACTGAGGGGTAGAAATTCACAATGTCTAGAACAAACTCTGCTGTGGGATTGGTGCATGAAAGAGAAAGGGAGAGAGAGGGGGAGAACAAGGTCAGCAATTCACCCCTTGTCAAGGGAATATGGTGTTCATTGTATTAAACTTTTTTGTTGTTGTAGATTTGCTTAAAGTTCCCCAAAATATTGGCAGAAAAAAGAAAAAACAACTGGGATAGGCCTATAAACGGAGCTAAGAAGGAGGCAGAATCAACCTCTGCGTTGCATAATGGACTGATTGCATTTGGAACCCAGAGTGCGTTCTGCATTTTCTAGTCGCTGACGTGTTACTGTCCAAGGTGCCCTTGCTACATTTCATCGTCCGTAAGGTTTAAGGGCAAAGTGTCTAAGACTAGACAGAAATCGGAGTGTCGTTGGAGGCCCTCCTAAGTAGGACACCGATGAAATGAACAGCAAAATAACGAATATTTCCAGAAATACAGTCTGTAGTTCCTTTTCCCTGCTGGTCAGGGCAGATCCTGGAGTGGATCCGCCTCTAGTTTGAGGACCTCTCGCTGAACTGCTAGGTAACAGTGAAATGTACCGAAATACAGACTGGCAGTGAATTTCAGATGGTACTTGTTGACAAGTGCTTGAAATCCCGTTGTTCTGTGTTATCAATGAGCACAGCTGAGTTTGGGGGAGAGTTGACATCATGTAATAGTTGAGCAAGCGTAATCTATGGTTGGATGGCATCACTGACTCAATTGACATGAGTTGAGTAAACTTCGGGAGTTGGCAATGGACAGGGAGGCCTGGCATGCTGCAGTCCATGAGGTCTCAAAGAGTTGGACACGACTGGGTAACTGAACTGAACTGAATCTACTTCATCTCAACCAGCTTGAGAGGAGTAACTCATAGGCAAGGTTAGTTTTCTTTTTTGCATGGTTTTGAATATGCTGCATTGCATAGTCAGACACATATGACTTCATCCCTGATTTATTTTTCCTATGAATACATCCATGAGAGTCTTAATCTGAAAAACTCTGACAGGTATAAACAGATGACCTTCTTTCTACCCAAGAAAACAAGACATATCTTAGTGAGTTCATTTCAGTTCAGTTGCTCAGTCGTGTCCAACTCTTTGCGACCCCATGGACTACAGCACACCAGGCTTCCCTGTCCATCACCAACTCTCGGAGCTTGCTCAAACTCATGTCCATCAAGTCAGTGATGCCATCCAACCATCTCATTGTCTGTTGGCCCCTTCTCCCGCCTTCATTCTTTCCCAGCATCAGGGTCTTTTCTAGTGAGTCAGCTCTTCACATCAGGTGGCCAAAGTATTGGAGTTTCAGCTTCAGCATCAGTCCTTCCAGTGAATATTCAGGACTGATTTCCTTTAGAATGGACTGGTTGGATCTCCTTTCAGTCCAAGGGACTCTCAAGAGTCTTCTCCAACACCATAATTAAAAAGCATCAGTTCTTCAGCGCTCAGCTTTCTTTATTGTCCAGCTCTCACATCCATACATGACTACTGCAAAAACCATAGCTTTGACTAGACGGACCTTTGTTGGCAAAGTAATGTCTCTGCTTTTTAATATGCTGTCTAGGTTGATTATAGCTTTCTTTCCAAGGAGCAAGCATCTTTTAATTTCATAATTGTGGCCCCACAAGAGACTGACCCAGACTTGCCCGTGAGTGTCCAGGAGTCTCCAGCAGACGCATGCGTTGGCGGTGGCCTGCTGCAGGGTCCCAGGCACGGAGTGCAACCGTGTGTGCATGGGACCTTTTGAAGGAGGTCACCATTATCTTCATTACCTCCACCATAGTTTGGCCTCAGGTCAAACAACAGGGAGGAAATATAGCCCTGCCCATCAACAGAAAATTGGATTAAAGGTTGACTTGAGCATGGCCCCGCCCCTCAGAACAAGATCCAGTTTCCTCCCTCAGCCAGTCTCTCCCATCCGGAAGCTTCCATAAGCCTCTTACCCTTCCCCATCTTCATGAAGAGGCCGTTAGAATGCCTGGCTTTGAGCAATGCTCCTCAACTCTTTCTTGTTTTTAAATTTCTGTGAAGTTGACTCCTTTCTGTGGTGGTTGGGGTATCCATGAATATTTTTTGTAATTCATGTTCATTCTTAATACCTCGCTGAGAATATGGGACTCAGGAATATTTAGTGCTCAGAAATATTTTTGTCTTTAATAACTATCCAGACACATATACATGCATGTGTACTTACTTGGAGGAAACCATTTAAAAACATAGGGCACTATTCAAGTATGAAATGTTTCCTTGTAAAAGTGGGACAGATCTTGAAATAAGTTTCATGACACAAGGGATTCTTTTGTAGAAAGCTGTCTTTTGAAGTGACTTTGGTTTCTCTGACTCTTGTGACAGATTTTCTTTTAAGAAGCTATAAAGTGATCTAGGGATGTATTGATTTCTGCTAAGGGCTGTGGTGCTTAGAAATTTCCCTTCCCTACATATATTTGTGAGCACCAAAAGCTTGTGATTTTTTTTTTTGTCAACAACCGGAGAAGTGATCTATGGATTATCCCTAGAATCAGTAGAGCAATATTCTTCTTTTTTTATGGGGGATCATGGCCCATGTTGTTGTTGTTCAATCACTAAGTCATGTCCAACTCTTTGCGACCCCCTGGACTGCAGCATGCCAGACTTCGCTGTCCTTCACTATCTCCTAGAGTTTGCGCAAACTCATGTCCATTGAGTCAGTGATGCCATCCAACCATTTCTTCCTCTATTGTCCTCTTCTCCTCCTGCCTTCAATCTTTCCCAGCATCAGGGTCTCTTTCTATGAGTTGGTTCTTTGCATCAGGTGGTCAAAGTACTGGAGCTTCAGCATTCAGTCCTTGGCACATGGAAGGACATATTTTACATAATGACTCTGGATACACACACCCCCATGTATAATGTATACAGTTCATATAACAATTCTTTTCCTTCCTTCCTTGAACTCTGATCATTTCTGTTCTGTTGCACTAAAAAATACTAGTCACAAACTACTAACTTGATTTCATAACCCACTAATATACCATGGCCCACAGCTTGAAAAACACTATGGTAGAGATTGTGCAGCCAGCCAGATACTCTTTCAGAGGGAAGACTCAACAGTGGAGCCCTGGAGTCTCTAAACCAGGGTTGGGAGAGAGGGATTTAGAGAAGGAAAAGAAGGAAGGAAGTGTGTCTGTGGCTGGGGTCTTTCATTCAGGTTGAAAGTGTCCCCAGCAAGTGATGCCACTGTCCTTCTCTCTGCAGCTTGATCACATATTATCCCCTCCACCCATGCCATTTCGGAAATGCAGCAACCCAGACGTGGCTCCTGGCCCTGGGAAGTCGCTGAAGTTTAAAAGACAGCTGAGTGAGGATGGAAGACAGCTGAGACGGGGGAGCCTGGGAGGTGCTCTGACTGGTGAGTTGTGTGAGTGGCCTGCTTAACAGATGAAATTGTGTTTAGACAGTACGGGTTTCCCTGGTGGCTCAGATGGTAAAGAATCTGCCTGAAATGTGGGAGACCCCGGTTTGATCCTTGGGTCAGGAAGATTCCCTGGAAAAGGGAATGGCAACCCACTCTAGTATTCTTGCCTGGAGAATCCCATGGATAGAGCAGCCTGGCGGAGAGTCGGACAGGACTGAACGACTAAATGACTTTCTAGTACAGTCAGCCCTCCATATCCTTGGGTTCTGAACCCATAGATTCAACCACCTGCAGATGAAAAAATATATATATATATATATATCTATATATACACATATATATGTATATATATGTAAAATTCTAGAAAGTTCCCTAAAGCAAAACTTGAGTTTGCTGTCTGCTGACGACTATTTACATTTACGTTGTATCAGCTATTATGAGTAACCTGAATGTGGCTTACATTATCCAGTAGGATGTGCATAGTTGATAAACAAATACTGTGCCATTTTATATACGGGACTTGAGCATCTGTGGACTTGGGTATCTGTGGGAGCTCTGGAACCAATCCCCGTGGACAGGTAGAGACGAGTGTAGAGGGTCCCCAATGACAACAGAGTTCCATGTGTGAGAGTCAGCCCCTTGAGGGAGTGCCTGTCCCTCCACAGACCATGTGGCAAAATCTAATCCAATTCAGAGAGCAGTTAAACTGAGGATTAGATTAGTAAACTTTACTGAAGTGTAATTTACATATAAGTTGTATTCATTCTAAGTTCACATGTGGATGGGTTTAGCAAATTTATATACCAGAATATCTTGATTTTGGAGCTACAACCAAAACCAAGATATAAAATGTTCCCTGCATTCCCTTCCCTGGGCCCAGGCCACTCTATCTCTGCTTTTGTCCATATTAATGGAATCATGCGGTACATGTTTTTTTGTGTCTGTCTGCTTTCGTTCAGTATGTTTTTAACATTCATCCATGTTGTTAGTGGAAAAAGAAATGGCAAACCTCTCCAGTATTCTTGCTTGGAGAATCCCGTGGACAGAGGAGCCTGGTGGGCTACAGTCCATAGGGTCACAAAGAGTCAGGCACGACTGAAGTGACTGAGGACGCACTCACGCACACGCTATTAGTTGTATCAGTAGCCTATGTTGAATTTTATAAGAAACTGCCAAACTGTTTCCAAAATGATTTATTTTTACTTTCCCACCACCAACAGGTGAGCTAATTACTCTGCATTCTTAACCACCTGTGGTATTGCTAGGCTTTTTAATTTTAGCCATTTTAGTGGGAAAGTAGTTCTATCACATTCTGGTTTTAATTTGTATTTTCTTGATGACTAAATGGTGTCAAACATCTTTTAATGTGTTGATTCTCTGCTCTGCTCTGCTCTGCTAAGTCACCTCAGTCTTGTCCAACTCTGTGCGACCCCATAGACGGCAGCCCACCAGGCTCCCCCGTCCCTGGGATTCTCTAGGCAAGAACACTGGAGTGGGTTGCCATTTCTTTCTCCAATGCATGAAAGGAAAAGTGAAAGTGAAGCTGCTCAGTCATGTCTGACTCTTAGCGACCCCGTGGACTGCAGCCTACCAGGCTCCTCCCATGGGATTTTCCGGGCAAGAGTACTGGAGTGGGGTGCCATTGTCTTCTCTGCCATGTGTTGATTGGACATTCGTATTTTTCCTTTTGTGAAGTGCCTGTTCAGATCTTTCACCCATATTTTTCTTTCCCCGTTTTTGTGTTATTAAAATAAATTAATTGAAAAGTTAAAATCCCTAAATCTATAAATGACTTTTATTGACTTGAAAGATAAATTAAAATTTTAAAAATTAAAATAGAGTATATTTTTTAAAAATGACTTGCCATATAAATGTTCATGCTATTAAACTTAATTTTAAATCACTGAAGGTTAGATTTCTATTCATTCTGAGTGCTTTTTCCTCTAAATATAAATATTTTGGGGGAAACTTTGTTGTTTTTGAAACCCTGACACAAAGTTTTCTCTACGAGTGTCAGTCTTACCTGCCAGTTCATAAATGACCTCAAAAATAAATTGAGTTTTTTTTTTGGAACATTATGAATTTTCAGTTTTGGAGATGAAATTTCTGGGAACAAAAATGCTTCTATACCGTGACCAGTCTAGAACATGTGACCCAGTGTGGGCACACTACTGGGATCGAGGGTGAAGCTGACCTCAGACCAAGGGGAAAAAAGTCAAAAAATGCTGTACTTCACTAACATTAAGAAAATGTTCACACTGGAGTTTTACTGATGTTCTTCTAATGCATATTAGGACATTTTTCTTGGCTTTCATTTCTATAAATGCACATTTTTTAAAAGTAGGATATCCTAAAGGTTTAGTATAACTCTTAGTTTTTTAGAGGGGGATATGGAATCTTAGAGCTTAAAAGATTCACATCTTGCTTACTAATTTCACTTAGGAAATTTACTTAACTTTGGTTAAACTACTTTTGACCAATAGGAGGGAAGGAGTAAGAGTTCTCTCCAATTTTTGCCAAAGCAGTTTGCTTAAAACTTTCAAATGATGCAAAAGCATTACAAATACATGACCTGAAATATGAAATTTGGCCTTTTGGGCTTCAAAAAAATACTGAACTTGATTCCAATTTTAACATAACAAATCTCAACAGCTCCAGTAATTCTAGCCTTATGTAATTTAGCTTGGTATAAAATTATTTTAGGTAATTAAATCTTTGCTAAGATAATTTTCAAAAATGTTTAGTGGGGGAAAAAATATCTAGTGATCCTCGGGAGAGCTTTAAAAAAATAAAAATCTCTTGAACATCAGCCCGTTTTAAAAAGACAGTCACTTGGAAATTATTTCAAAATATGAAGAAAAAACATTCTTAGTTGGTCTTTTAGATAGCTTTGTTGAGGATTTAAAGAATTAACATATGCAGAGCACTCAGCCTAGGGATGGTGGCTATTAGCGTTGTGTGCATAGTGAACTGAATTTAGAATTTTTGCAGTTGATGGGTAGCTTGGGCTTGGGAACATCAGTTTGAAACTTCTATCACCTGAGCTTCCACTTTGTGTCAGGCACTAGACTACTGTCAGGTAGTAGAGCAGAGAGAAGAAAGATCGTCTCTGATCATTAAGAAAAGTGGTTTCCACTAGTTTTAGGCAACTGTGAATAATCACATATGATCTTCCCTTGGGGTAGATCTTGTTGCTAAACATAAATTAAGTCAAACTGGTTTTGCCATCATGAGTTTGTGGTATTAGACTATCAGTTTCTGTAGCTTAAAGACCAGTCACCTTCCTACTGTTTACCTTTATTTTGTTGAACTTATTGTCTACCTTTGTTTTATTCCAAGGTTTGTTTTCTTTTAGGAGTTTTCTACTGCTTTCTTTGAAGCAAAGACTTTATGAAAGGCTAACTTTCACAAAGTCTGAAAATCTAGTTTGAAAGTTTTGCTACCCAATCATCCTCTATAAGTTTCACTAAACTCTTAGGTTGTTGAGAAGAAGATCTGTGATCTTCCTCATCTATTCATCCCTAATGACAGCTAACATGAAGGATTTACTATGTGGCAGGCACAGTGTTTAGGGAATTACATTTATTGACTTACATCTCTGTGCTCTTATGAGGGAGGCAGTCTTATCCCCACTTTACAGGTGAGAACACTGAGGCACAGACAAGTTGAGTAAATTGCACAAGATCATGAAAAGGATGATGCCAAGACGTGAACCCAGGTTTTGTGGCTCACAGTCCATGCTTGTAGCTACTACGCTGTGCCTTGCATAGCTGGTACCCAATAGGTCTTTAACATGTTCCAGCAGGATTGATTGGAGTAATTTTTTCCAATTAATTGGACAATTTTTGCTCAGTTTATATCTGGAGCTTCCTCAATCTGTACAGATCTTGGTTTATTAATTACAAAAGTAAATTAAAAGTAGGCAATTAACACTGATATTGAAGCTTTAAAATTTACCTATTCCTTAACCCAGACATTCTGTTCCTCAGATTTCATCACAAGGAAATAGTCATGAAAATGTGTAGAGAATTTGCCTTAGTTATGTTTAGAGAGCACCCTTAATAATAATAAAGATTGTAAACTATCTAAAATCTAGATATCTGGCAAAAGAATATTGGTGAAACATAATATGGTATACACATAAAGTAGAAAACAGCCATAAACTTAAATCATGTTGCAAATAATATATTTTAACATTGAAAAAGACTCCATATATTTTTAATGTGAAATCTCTTTATTCAACGGACTCATTATCTTTTCATAGGGCTTACTATAATTGTAATTAAATAATTATATTTTTAATGAGAGGGAGGAAAATAATTCCTATCTTCTAAAAAGTTTTCTTAAACCGTGGTTCAATCCATGACTTACTTTTGCCCCTGAGGTTTTTTGTGGCATTAGGTGGTATACCAGTAGACAACAGTAATGCTGCTGCTGCTGCTGCTGCTGCTGCTGCTAAGTCTCTTCAGTCATGTCCAACTCTGTGCGACGCCAGAGACGGCAGCCCACCAGGCTCCCCCGTCCCCGGGATTCTCCAGGCAAGAACACTGAGTGGGTTGCCATTTCCTTCTCCAATGCATGAAAGTGAAAAGTGAGAGTGAAGTCACTCAGTCGTGTCCGACTCTTAGCGACCCTATGGACTGCAGCCTTCCAGGCTCCTCCATCCATGGGATTTTCCAGGCAAGAGTACTGGAGTGGGGTGCCATTGCTTTCTCTGAACAATAATGCTGCATAACCACAAAATTTCACTGTAAAACAACAGTACATATACCTTTCTTTCTCCCATGACTGCAGGTCAGCTGAGTTTTGGGTGATTTAGCCTGGGCTCTGCTGTGATTGCTTCCTGGGGACAGCCTAGGTCAAGATCTGCTCCACATGTCTCTCTTCTTCCTTGAACCAGCAGCTACCCAAAATACTATGTTCTCTTTCTACAAGATGAGAGCAAGGATGTGTATATCCACCTGCACAGGCAGATTTCAAGTCTTTTCTGGCGCCATGTCTGCTAACTTTCTATTGGCCAGAGCAAGTCACACGATTAGGGCCTGCATCAAGGGTCAGAAGCATGCCCTACCCACCATGACACCTTGGCAAAGATGCAGACACATAACACAGTTGGGGAGAAATAAAGAATTGGCACCAGTAATTCAGTCTGCCATAGTTAGCCTTCCTCTCTTTTTAAACACCATCTTTTAGAATATTTACATTTACCTATTTTTCAATTAAGAAAGTATTATGTGTTCATTGTGGACAGTTTAGAAAATACAGAGCAACATAAAGGGAAAAACTGTAAGGCCATAACGCTACCATGCAGACACCCTTGATTGAACTTTTGACATTATCTTCCCCAGCTAAAGCTTTGAATGACTTGAGTAGTAGATCAGAAGAAAAAACAACCAGTTCCTTTTATGCAGGGCTGGCATTTCAACAACAGACCTAGAGTTTACCATGCCCGTCACTGCCTGCATTTTTTTTTTTTTGAGTCTGCTGATGTTTTATATCTTCATGGCCCACAGCTTGCTAAATAGGCACCCAGAAGCATCATGTAAACACTGACTGAGCTTTGGAGCCCCCTGATGAGGAAAAGAAGCATTATTCAAATTGTTATACAGATTCTTAAACCTGAGCATGACTAAGTGGTAATGTGCCTGACAGTTCACAGCAAGAAAGCCGCAGAATGAAGGGCAGAACCTCAGAATTTTGACTCCTGGCTTTTTGCTATGCAGATAATTGCCCTGAATCCTAGTCCTGCATTCCATAGCTGTGATGTCTGTGTGTTGCAGCCTTAACAGGCAGAAAATGAGGGAAGACTTCTCTCTCTTATGCAGAGTTGTGTTTTTTGAAACATAACTTAGGTTGTTTGGAATATAAAACCAAGAGGAATCTGTGCATGTGTGTCATGTGCACGTTATAATGTCAACTTTGTAGACAGTATAAATGAAAACTCCTAAAACCGTTAGCATCATTGTATTCTATCTAGGGGAAAAACTGAGAGATTTTTCCTGCTTGGACTGTGGAAATGAGTTGAAGGTAACATCTGAAAATTCAAAAAAAAGGCATTTCAGAATGAGTTTTAGTTTAAGAGGGAAGGGAAAAACAAATCATATAATCCCAGAGAGCATTCTTTCCTATAAAATTAACTTGAAAGACATTCTCTTCCAAGTGCTATATAGGGTTTAATGGGTTTCTCATCCTAAAGGCCTCCTTAGCATAGTGGGCAAGTCTGAGAAAATTTAGATAAAAGCACATTTACATAAAATATAGCTATGTTGTATGTAGCCTTGCTGTTGTTGTTTAGTCAGTCACTAAGTCCAGTCCAGCTCTTCACGACCCCATGAACTGTATCAGACTCCTCTGTCTGTGGGATTTTCCCAGGCAGGAATACTGGAGTGGGTTGCCATTTCCTTCCCCAGGGGATCTTCCTGACCCAGGGATTGAGCCCACATCTCCTGCACTGGCAACCAGTTCGTTGCCTCTGAGCCACAGGGAAGCCCAGGTAGCCGTGGTATTCAGGAAGCATTGCATCTGAACAATCTCCTATGTGCTCTGAATTTCTTCATCTTTGTAATGCCGTTGAAAGAATGCCTATGTACAAATGGTGTATGTTGGGATGATACCACATGCTACAGCAAGCAAACCAAGGGGTTTCTGGGGCTTAACACAGTAGTCATATATTTCTAGCTCATGTAAGTGTTTTCTCCTCTTGATGAGTTCATGCTCAGTTGCTCAGTTGTGTCTAACTTTGTGCAACCCCTATGGACTGTAGCCCGCCAGTCTCCTCTGTCCATGGGATTTTCCAGGCAAGGATACTGGAGTGGGCTGCCATTTCCTCCTCCAGGGCATCTTCCTGACCCAGGGATTGAACCCACATCTTTTGCATCTCCTGCATTGGCAGGTGGATTCTTTACCACCATGCCACCTGGAAGCGCCTGATGAGTCAGGGTCCTACATTCCTTCCACCTTCTGCTTGGTTTCTTCTTTTATGGCCTTGAGATACTCTGTTTCTAGCTGGTGGAAGTGGAACAAAAGAGAAGAAAAACCTTTCTGGCTTTTTAGAAGTCCCATCCTGGAAGAGACACACTGGATTTCCATTCCCATTCATTTAACAAGCTCCCCTTGCGCAGGCAGAGCCAAGTTCAAGGCTAAGTGGTAGTCACTCCGTCGTATCTGACTCTTTGACTCTTTGCAGCCTGCCAGGCTCCTTGCCCATGGAATTCTCCAGGTAAGAATACTGGAGTGGGTGGCCATTCCCTCCTCTAGGGGATCTTCCCCACCCAGGGATTGAACTCAGGTCTCCTGCATTGCAGACAGATTCTCTACAGTCTGAACCACCAGGGAAGCCTGGGCTATTTGAGGCTAGTACTGGAATTAGAGGAGAGCTAGAAACTATGGACCCTGTTGGAACTGTTGTCTCCAAGGCCAGCTATACAAGAGGCAGGGGAGACTGAGAAATGGATTTTAATAAAGAAATTGAGTGTGATTAACTTAGTTTTCAGTACATTAGGTCTGAAATGCCTATGAGGCACGTTAAACTGGAATGTCTGGAGAGGATTGTGCAGTAACAGAAGTGGAGAGTCATATGTTGATGAAGTGTGGATAAAACCTAGAGCGAATGAGCTCAGGAGCAAATGGCAATGAAGGACCTTGAGGTAGCCAATGTGTTGATGAGAGTGCAGATGGCCCTTTTGAGAAGTTCCACAGTGTAAGTGACTAGAAAAAACGGGTATGACCTGGAAGGATATGAGGGGCCAGAGGGGGCCATCTTGATGTGGGAACCAGGCAAGTATGTTTGTAAGGTGTTGAGAATGGTTCAGAAGAGACGGCAGTTGGAGAGGTGAAGTGCTGTGAAAGCACCCGGCAGGGTATCCAGAGCACATGTAAAACGGTTGGCCTTTGTAGAGAGAGAGGCGCTTCCTTCATCATCATAGGAGGAAGGAGGAGAAAATGGATGCAAAAGCAGCCCATTTCATCCATACCATGAAATGGGCTTCCCTGATGGTTTAGATGGTAAAGAATCGGACTGTGATACAAAAGACCTGGATTCGATCCCTGGGTTGGGAAGATACCCTGCAGGAGCACATGGCAACCCACTCCAGTATTCTTGCCTGGAGAATCCCCATGGACAGAGGAGCCTGGCAGGCTACAGTCCATGGGGTCAAAAAGAATCCTATGCAACTGAGCAACTAAGCACAGCACACATACTATGAAATACTACACAGCAATAAGAAGGAACAAACTACCAATTATTTACTGAAAAAAACACACAACCTGAAAGTTGAGAATAATATTTTATTCAGTGGACTTGCTGAGGACTTAAACCAGCCTTTCAGACTACTCCAAAGAGGTAACAACGAAGCCAGGATATTGAGGAGTTTTTGGAAACAACAACAACAAAATCAGGTAGCAGAGACATCAAAAGGTTAGTGTTAATTCCAGAAAAGCGCACATCTCAAGTTAATGCATTTGGCACTTGTCTGTGTCAGGGAAGATGCAAGATTCTGGGCTCACTGAAATTATTCCTTTGATGTGCACCTTAACTGTCTAGGGCCAGTATCCCCTTCTCCATCCTGAATTCCCTCAGGGAGCGCAGGTGGACAGCAGCTGCAGTGGCAGCTGGCTTGATGTCCCTAATCCTTCGTTTACTGATATGGAAGGTGACATTCTTCATCCACGTGACGCATGTGACAACCTGGGTAAATCTCCAGAGAATCATGCTGAGTTTAAAAAAGAAAAAGCGGAAGAAGGAAATGGCAGTCCATTCTAGTGTTCTTGCCTGGAAGATACCATGGACAGAAGAGCGGGGAGGGCTGCAGCCCATGGGGTCACGTGACTGAGCACACGCGCATGAGAGGGGTAGAAGAAGAAGGGTTGGTAGCAATAAACAGAGGTAGAACTAAAAAAAAAAAAAGAGGTTACATGCTGTGTAATTTCATTTCTATACAATCTTCTTGAAATCACAAAATTGTAGTAGTAGAGAACCGATTACCGATTAGAGGCTGTTGAGACTTGAGCAGATCATGGGAGGGAAGTAGGTGTGGCTATGAACTGGCAACATGAGGAATTCTGCAGAGGTGAAGACGTTCTATATCTTGACTGTATCAATGTCATTATCCCGGCTGTGATTGTACACCACAGTTTTGTAAGATGTTATCATTTTTTAAACTGGGGTGTAGTTGCTTTACATACAGTCTGCTAGTTTCTGCTGTACAAGGAAGTGAATCAGCTATGTGTATACATATATCCCTCCTTGGACCTCCCTCCCAGCCCTTTAGGTCATCACAGAGCATGGAGCTGAGCTGTCTGGGATTTACAATAACTTCTCACTACTCTCTATTTCACATATTTGCAGGGCAGGCATAGAGATGTTACTGTTGAGGGAAACTGTTGTAAAGACTATCTGGGATCTCTCTGCATTATTTCTTACAACTGCATGTGAACCTACAGTTATTTCAAATTAGCTTTAATTTTAAAATATGTCCTTTCCAGATAAGTGATTTTAATAAATTTTCTTTTCATAAAAAGCAGGTAGTTTACTTGATTTAGCGGCTTTACTTGTCAGTGCCTGATGAGATATCTGGGTGGGTTTGGGGTGGGTTATATGGGAACTGAAAAGAGAAACAAGTCTGAAATGGTCTCAGAGAATAGGAAGGAGAGCTATAAATGAAGCAGGATTTCTTGGAAGCACTGGCAGCCCATATAAGGTCTTCAATCATGAAAGTGAAGTCTGTGTACGTGTTTGAGGCAAAGTTTAAGGCACCAGGGAAATTTGTGAACTGGGAACATAGTTCCACACAACATCGCAGAGAGGCCTGGGGCATGGTCACCCAGGAGAGCCGTGGGGAGGGTGGAGGGAGCCAAGCTGTGTAAGAGTCAGGGAGGGGAGTTTTGCTGCCCAGCGTGGGATTTTCCAGGGGTAGAGCCAGAGCCCACGGGAGCTTGTGTGATAGTGTTGTGGACTGAGCAGTGGATAGGCTGTTCAACTTAACCAGCCTGTGAAGGATGACTGGTATGTTAATAGGCTAAAATCTGGCAAGTTTTAAAATGTTTAAAGGGCAAAAGTCTTTACCGTTGTTGTGAATGATGTTCTCATGATGCTCTTGATTTGCGCTCTTGGCCGTTGGCCAACAGGAAAAGGAACCCAGATAATTCAGACTTAAGATTATAGTGGCTTAAAAACATCCCGCTTCTGTTTGTTTTACTATTTCTCAATACTTACACATTTTCTACTTAGAGGGCATATAACTGGGGGCTGGGATTCTCTTCAGTTGCTTTAGTGCTCTGTTTTAGAGCTTGTAACATTGTGTACTTCATCAACAATGGTTTATGAAGCTGGAGAGTATCTCTAACTATTTCTCTGAGTCACTGAGCAATCAAAAAGCAAATCCATTAGCATCTTCTTTTTCGTGAGGGTGCATGACTCTCAGTAGCCTTTACAAATCACTTGCTGGTAGTTCCATTTTTGGTTTCTTAAGGAACCTCCATTCTGTCCTGTATAGTGGGATGGGGGGTGGGTAGGAGGGAGGGAGGTCTAAGAGGGAGGGGATGTATATACGTATAGCTGATTACATATAGCTATATACATATAGCTGATTCACGGCATTGTACAGCAGAAACTAACACAGCATTGTAAAGCAATTATACTCGTTTTAAAAAACATGTACCCCAATGTTCATCGCAGCACTGTTTATAATAGCCAGGACATGGAAACAACCTAGATGTCCATCAGCAGATGAATGGATAAGAAAGCTGTGGTACATATACACAATGGAGTATTACTCAGCCGTTAAAAAGAATTCATTTGAATCAGTTCTGATGAGATGGATGAAACTGGAGCCGATTATACAGAGTGAAGTAAGCCAGAAAGAAAAACACCAATACAGTATGCTAACACATATATATGGAATTTAGAAAGATGGCAATGACGACCCTGTATGCAAGACAGCAAAAAAGACACAGATGTGTATAACGGACTTTTGGACTCAGAGGGAGAGGGAGAGGGTGGGATGATTTGGGAGAATGGCATTCTAACGTATACTATCATGTAAGAATCGAATCGCCAGTCTATGTCCGATGCAGGATACAGCATGCTTGGGGCTGGTGCATGGGGATGACCCAGAGAGATGTTATGGGGAGGGAGGTGGGAGAGGGGTTCATGTTTGGGAACACATGTAAGAATTAAAGATTTTAAAATTAAAAAAAAATAAATAAATAAAGTAGCCATCTTGTTAGAGGCCAAAAAAAAAAAAGGTGAAAAATACATCATTAAAATATATGCATGTTCAAATTCAAAAAAAAAAAAAAAAACAAGCAAACCAAAAATCACTGCTCTCTTCACTGCCCATGTCAGTTTGTCTGGATATTTTATTTTCTATCTAGGTGTTCTAATTGGGAGACAGTGATTTTGGTGTATGTTTGTGTTTTCAGTCTCTCCATATCAGAGTAGGAAGCTCTCCTGAGACTCCCACTTAATGGGGCACACAGCTGTTAGCACACTCCTTTGGCAGAAGCTGCCTCCCAGTGGCTGGCTGTCAGGGGCCTTCTGCTGCAGCTCATCATCCATGCAGATGGCCTACCCATGAGTCATTGCTCCTAGTGATGGGGTGGGGGTGGGGGGAGTATCACATGGCGGGTCCCAAGTCCTGCTTAGGGTCCCCATAGCAATTTATCTCTCCTCCAGTCTCCCTCCCAGTTATCTGTTTCTTTTTCTCCCTATCTCTCCCCATTATTTCTTGTGTTCAAGTGTGATTCTATAAATAATGGACTTTGGTTATTCCTGCTACCTGGGGATTGCCAAGCGGCCTCCTTGTTCAGAGCCAGGCTGCAGAGTCCTATTTGAGGCTCAGTTTTCTCCCTCAGACATTTTGCACCGTTGATGGCATCACAGGAAGTGATGTCAGGCATGAGAGGACAACCAAAAGAAGAGCCTACATGAGGACTTGAGGACTCAAATGTGTTGCTCGTATACCGAGAGTCAGATGAGAGGCTCAGCTATTTGCTTTAATGTGTGCAGGAACTCCGGAGAGGACTGGCAGCCCTGCTCCATCAGCAAATTCAGCTCTTCAGAAGTCCTTTGTCCAATTCTGTACCAGATAGAGTTTGAAGGACTTAAAATTAGTCCCAAGTGTTAAGAACAGATTGTTGCCAGAAGATCTGATTTCTCTTAAGTTTCTTGAAGTGCCTTCTGTGAGGCAAAAAGTAGCTTGGGCCTTAAATCTTTGTGACATAGAATTCCAAGACTGCTAGCGTAGGAGCATCAGTTGCATACTGAGATAGAGCTAAACTGTGATCACCTGCAAAATGTCATTCTGGACCTTCCTGGGTATGTCAGATGTGATCAAAAACAATGACCGAAATTCTTCAAAGTAACCCCAAAGAAGAGAGTGCCTAGTGGTCATTTAAAGTTTTTGCTGGTGTTATTTTAAAGGTTGTATGTGTCCAAATGTATTTATATAAGGAAGTTCTCTATACCAGTTAGACTAATGAAGAAACTTAACAGAAACTAACCCAAGATGTATGAACTAGGTTTCCCAAAGCTGTTTATCTCTCTCCCAATTCCTCTCCCCATTTTTGCTCTCTGTCTTTCCCCCTTATTTCTTATAGTCAAATGTGATTCTGTAAATGATATTGGTTATTCCTGATTGAAAAACTGAATTTATTGAATCCATATATTAAAAATTTAAGTTGCTTGTTCTTAAAATTTTTTCTAGAATAGAAAATTGATTTCAGGTTTTTTATTGAGGTATTAAATTTTTTGAAGGGGCATAATCATATTCCCTTTTTTCTCCCCAGTTTTTTTTTTTTTTCTCTTTTTTTTTCAGTGCTTCCCTGAGAATCTGTTTAACTGATAGGGTGGACTGAGGCCTGGGCATGGCTGGACATGGTTTTCCTCTCCTTCATGCTCTGTGTACTTGTAGGTGCTGAGAAGCGTGCCGATTCCAAGTTTGGAATATATACAGTTGGAATACGCGCACACACACACAACTTGGATATATATACAGTTTTGTATGTATATCGTTTTCAAAAGGTGAAGCAATTTTAGACCCCTGTGAACTCTTCAGCATATATGAAAATCACAGAAGTTGAATGAATTGTATCACAGTTAAGAATATGAAATCATGAATTTAAATAATGGAAAATTAGTACTGATTATTAAATCCCACATACAGCACTCTGAGTCAGGGGGAGGTAAGGTTGGGGAAGGCAAGGAAATGGTGGGTGCTGCCATTTCCCGCCACACTGGCACCCAGGTGTGAAGTTGACTCTTGCAGTGATGCTTTCTTATACACAGTCTAACTGCAGTACCACTGCACACAGGTGCATGTGGGTACTAACTGCACATGTGTTGGAATCAGTAGATTAGGCCACAGATAAGACCTCTGGAAAACACAGACATGGTAGTTGGCTATAAAGCAGTAGTGACTAGGGGAGACACAGATATGAAGGAGAACGGAATGCATGACTCACACTGAACGGGGTGTAAAGATGGGGAAGCAAGTGACTTGTCTGGCTGGGGAGAGTGTCTCAACGTCTGTGCTAATTTTTCAAGGTGTGATGAGAAGGGTCTGAAATGGGGATCTGAGGCTTAGATTCTTGTCCCAGGTCAACTGCTCAGTAGCTGTGCCTTCATTTCTGGTTCTCAGTCTTCTCCTTTGTAAAATAAGCACATCGAACCAGATATTTTCAAGGTCCCTTGGAGTTTAAGTAGTAAATGCCTTCAGCTCGAGAGATGAGGAGTAGTGGGAGTCTTTGCAGACACTGGCTTGCTTCCTTTTCTCACTTCACACTTACATCCTGGCTCCACTGTTGAGCAGGGAAGCCTGCCTGCTTCCCTGGATGGCGGTTATGTTCTGTCCTGTGAGACTGAGCTCACCAGGCCATCCATCTCCTGTTTAAAACTCATTTTCATGGGCTAATCAAAGATCAAGAATGTAGACTTATTTTTAACTTCCTGGATGGAAACTGAAAATGAAGCTGGCTTTTTGTCATCTCCACAGGAACAAGAGTAGGCAAAGAAATGCAGATGCCACCAACCGGGATGTTTAAAGATTGATAAAAATTAGTGTTTCTGATGTATTAATGACCCTGGTGGTGGTAGCCTGCATTTGTCATTGTCATGCTCTGTTGTCATTCAAGTACTTAATCAATGCATATTGTCAGGGCTAAATTTATTTTCTTGTGTCTGCCTAGCCAGATCATTTCTCTGTTTTTTGACAGTACTGTCTCAGGCCCCTGCATCCCACCAAGCACAGCCTGAAGAGACAGCTGAAAGTAAGCCGCCTGGTGTTTTAACTCCTAGCTGACTTGATCCCTGGGGGGTGAAACTTTTGAAAAGAGAAAACAGTACCATTTAAAAGTCTGTTTCTCTTTTTCTGAATAAGAACAGAGTCATGACCACTGTGTAAATCATTATCACTGCATCAGATTAGGCTTGAAGAAGAATTTAAGGTCCCTTAACTCCCAGTTCACAAGTCCCTGTAAAGGAGACTTAGGCATTCACATGCACATGTGTACACACAGCATCGCATCCTTAGGTTTTGTTTAGTGTTGCATAATGTAAGAGGCACCTGCAGTTTTGCCCCAAAGCACTCTAGACAACAGTGAGAATTACATAGGCCATTGCCCTTTTATTAAAACCTCAGAAACAAATTGCTCCAAGCTCAGAACAAGGAAAAGGAGGATAACTTGGTCTGATACATTTGAATTATTTCTTTTGCTGAGTAGTGAGAGTTGGGTTTCTTACTGTGCTTCTCTCTTTGGTTTGGTTGCCAGGAATCTCAATGCAAAGTATTTTTCTTGTTTTGTTTTCACTCCATTTTGCTAGCTTTTGTCTGCACCGGTATGTATAAATAATAGAAAAATAATGGTAGGTGATACATGCACAGACCCGGAGCAATGAGTCCCCCATCTCCAGTGTACGAAACAGGAAGATGAAGTTCACAATTCTCTGTTACATTCACATTCCATTTTGAACCCCTTCAATCACTTTTGCAGCCACACTTTCACTCTATCTTTCCTGTTACCATCTTACATTGTTCTTTTCTTCCAGGATGGATCACTTTTAACTTTCTTTTATCTGTGTACCTATCGTCCCTTTTACTACTTAATAGATTCCTCTTTCTGTACCCTTATAAAAAGCCTCCTGTATTGCCAATCCTGAGTGCTCAGGAAATAGGGTCCCCGGATAAAATAGGTGACGTTCAGTTAAATTTTAATTTCAGAGAGACAAGGAATAATATTTTTAGCACAGAGGTGGCCAATGTAACATTTGGAGTATGCATATTCAGATTTATTTGAATTGCAATTTATTTAGGCATCCTATGTTTTTCTAAAATCTGGTAACTCTATCAGTAACTACAGCAAGGGTCTGTACTGAGGCTTTTATGAGAGATGTTGTCTCATAGGTACATGCATGGTAGAAGGGGCAAGAGGCTGGGGCCTTACACACAGACCTTAGTACTCTATCCTTTCTCATGCCCCACTTCCCTTCCTTTATTTGGAGACAGGTCACTTGGAGACAGGACCAGCTTTGTAGACACCCATTAGTAGATCTGATGTATCAGTGTGAAAGTCTGTGTGTATATGCCCGCTGCCAATCTTTCAGCAGTCACAGTGTTCTCTGTGAACTCAAACAGTAGGAAGTTAAATGCATTTAATGACTGACTGGAAGAAAATGATCAGGCTCTCAGTCTTGAGAGATGACAATTTGGAGGATGATTGGAACAACCAAATGGCTACCTCAGCCCCAGAGCACAGATTTCCTCATAAGCATGACTGAATTCCCTAAAAAGGAATGTTAAATAGCCTAGTGATACTGTTACTTTAAGACATGAAGCACCGACCCTGGAATTCAGGGCTGAATTCACCTGAAGTTCATAATGTCACCTGAACTTTCAAAAGTCAGGGGCAGAATAATTGACTAGAAATAGAAAGCCTGAATTCCACCCCTACACTGGTCATTAATTTCCAAGCAGTGCTTGAAGCATTCATGAGGCTAATCCTGGCTTAAATTTCTCTCTTCTTAAAAACAAGGGCAATGCCATATTTCGCAAGCCACTAAGTGACTTGTTAGAATTTAATTCAGGGCGCAGGGCTATAGTTTGGATAACCATGTTTCCTAAATCCTATTGCTTTTAAACCAGGTAGAATAGACATTAACTTTCCTAGTAGGGGTTACAGAGTCCAGGGGTCTCCAACTTCCAGGATCTAAAGCCTGATGATCGGAGGTGGAGCTGATGTGCTAATAATAGGAATGAAGTACACAGTAAATATAATGCACTTGAATCATCTCAAAACCATCTCCCCCCACCTCACACCAGTCTGTGGAAAAGTTGTCTTCCTCGAAACCAGTCCCTGGTACCAAAAAGGTTGGGGAAGACTGATTAGTCCTTGATTGAGATCTCCCATCCCAGAAACAGGGCATTTTAATAAACTGTCATTTGAAAGTGCTGGAAGAGACTATGCAGTATTTGGGAGAAATTTTTACAGTTGTGTCTTAGATTTTCTGTTTATTCATTAACCAGTATCAACAAAGATTTCTTAAGACAAGAATAGTATATTCTTTAGGAAGCATACACAGACATTCAGGAGGAAGAATTTGAATTCTGTTTGGAACAAAAACCAACATAAAACTAGAAACTGTTCCAAAGAAATACATTTGGAAATATACTGGTGAGTGAATTAGATTGAATATAAATGTTTCCTTGTAAAAATATAGAACTTGTTAGGAAATTTGGACTCATCTGGAAGTTTTTGCTTAGATTGTCATATGGAGTTTATTTTCTCTCTGTGGCTGCCTTTGTTCTTTTTGTTTCTCTTGGAAAGCTCTTGATCCCCAATTCTTCCTTGGCCTCTGTCGTAACTGTTTAGAGGTAGAGCAGTTGTCAGAATGTTTACCATCTCAGGATGCCAGTGACATTTGGGTGTGTCAATCAAAGCATCCTAGCATGCAAAAGAATGTTACTGAGTAGGATTCTTAATTTCTCCAAAAAGTAAGTTACTGACTACAAATTGTTCTCATGTGTACTCAGGTTCATCAGTTTGCTTTGGAAACAGACAGTGTTTTGTGGTGGTGTCAGATCCTTTTGGAGAAGGGTTTTAGAAGAGAAAATCAAAGCCAGAAGAAGTGACATTATGTTTTTGTATCATTTTAATGCTGCTGAGCCTTTTTACCATTGTTATGGTTACAAAACTAACAGCTGAACCATAATTGCATATTTGAGGCAATGTTGTTCAGTTGCATCCGCTTCTTTGCAACCCCATAGATTGCAGGCTTCCCTGTCCTTCACCATCTCCTGGAGTTTGCCCAAACTCGTGTCCATTGAATTGGTGATGCCATCCTCTATTGTCCCCTTCTCTTCCTGCCTTCAGTCTTTCCCAGCATCAGGGTCTTTTCCTATTTGAGGCAATAGGGATTTAAACAAAGATGGAAAAATCTTTACTTTGGGAGAAATATAAATGAGAGACAGAATGGAGAGTTAATATGCACAGACATAAGTATGTGATCCTGTAAAAAGTTTAGTAGGTTCTGTGTACTAGGTGCAATGTGGGACTACAAAGACAGATGAGATATGGTTCCAGCTGACACTGAGTTTCCAGGGGAGGGAAGCATATTGTGTACAGAAGTAAAGGGCATTCTATACACAGGCAGCCCCGTAGAAGCAGGCGGCTGATGGGGGAAGGTAAGGCTAGAAGTGCCCTGGTTGTGGATTCAATGCCAATAATACCAAAATGGGTAAAGCATCTTGGAGGGGACCCGAGCCAGCACTGAACACATACTGTGTGTGTTCAACACCGCACTGGGCACTTGACACGTGTTACCTACAATCATCCCCACCTGAGGGCTGGACAGGGAAGCTCAGAGAGGGAAAGTCATTCATCAAGGGTTTCCAACGAATAAATGGTGAAACCAGGGTGCAAATCCCTGTCTGACTGGTTTCCTGCTCTGTGCTCTTGAGCTCACTTGGTGAATGAAATAAGAGCCACGTATCCCAAAGGGCCCTGAGCTGGAGAGAATTTGATCCAGTTTGAGGAAGACACTGAGGAGGAGTGCCCTTTACAGGAAGAGTTGTTTAGCAACGGAAAGTAGAGAGAGTAATAAGCCACTGTTTATTGTGGGCCTTCTGTTTGCCAGATGATATAACAGGCTCTCAATTCACATTCTGTGTCCTCACAGTCACCCCAAGATGTTGGTCAGTCATCTCCATTTTAAAGAGCATTTATGGCAAATTGAGGCTTAAGAAATTAACAAGGTCATGCAGCTGCTGTATGGCAGTAGTCAGGCTTTGAATTTTAGATTTGAGCTTTATGACTGGGGCCAAAGGCTAGTGGATTTGAATTCAGCCATTTCATTTCATGAGTTTAAAACCTGAAAGTACAGTTGACCCTCAAACAGTGAAGTGGTTGAGGATGCCAACCCTCTGCGAAGTCAAAAATCCTCATGCAACTTAAAGCCAACCGTCTCTGACCATGGTTCCCTCCAGCCATGGTTCCATATCTGCAGATTGAACCCTTCACAGTTTGGGCAGAACTGTAATGTTGACCACTGAAGAAAATCCACAAGTAAGCGGAACTGTGCCATTCCAGCCTGTGTTGTTCAAGGACCAGCTGTCTTTCCAGGATCCAGAGCAGGCAGCTAACATGTTCAAATGGAATGAAATTTTGGAAAGGGTTGGACTAACTGGTTGAGAAGCCAGGGTATGACAGGGGAGGAGGAGATGGCTCTTAGGAATTTGATTATTATTTTAAAAAGATGCTGGTCCTCCAGGAGGGTTTAGAAAGGTGTAGAGAATGCAGAGGAGGGTGAGGAAGGAGAAAGAGGAAGAGAGCACGGGGAGCTGACAAGTAGTTTAACAGCTGCTCCACATATCCGCAAAATGACTCTGAGAAAAAATGGTTCTATTTATTTGCCGTTTCCTTCCATATATCTTCCCAACAGCATTCATCAATATCTGTCATTTCCCAGGGGGTTTAGACATGTCTAGCAATTCATTCTGCTGAATTATATTTCAATATGAGGATGGAGGGAGGCTAGATTGCAGATGTTCACTCTGACCTGTGCCCGGCGTCACTCAGACACCATCCCCTCCTGGCTCCCGGGTGCCCTCACTCACACCGACACTGCAGGCAACACTGCTTGGTGTCCGATTCATATTACCATGTTCTCATTAGGGTAGCTCTACTTAATACTTCCTTAAAAATCAATTTTAAGTTGTCACATTAGCCTTTGGTCTGTACAGCTACAGCTTAGAGTCAAACCATTATGTTTTTTTTTTGATAGGAATTTTATATCCAGACGATCACCCCATGAAAGGTGCAAGAGGGAGTCGCTGTTGAGGGCTGGCTGTCATTGCAGGATGGGAGAATTTGCTGGGTGTTGGTCCATCAAAAGGCAGCAGTCAAGTACTAAAAACAATAGGAACACCGAAGCTTACTAAGCTCTGTTTCATGTATTACCTCATATGACTCAAATATCTTCTCTTATTAGAATTTGGTAATCTCAGTAGATGAGAAGAAATATTTCTTCTTTCAGAACAAGTTAAGGGAAAAGAAAAGAGGCCAGATATATTTCTCTTTAAGTGTAGATCTGAATTGTTTCCACTTAAAAATAGACCATGTGTTGGCTTTTCTGCCCTTTTGTCATTCAATGGCAGGGGTAACAGGGTGTCTGTCTGTGACTGGGGGTGAAAAGACCACTGTACTGTTGAGTCATCTTGACACGTTTTCCAAAGTTACTTTTGATTAAAAACTGCAGTCGACAGTGGCAGTGGCAGCTTGAGTCACTGCTCCATAGCCTTGTGGTTTGTCCAGGGGCTTTGATTTCCATAGATATGTGTTGTTCTGATATTTTTCTGCAGTCCCTAGCTCTCTCAGGGTATGGAATTAGGCTTGAGAGACTCCTCGACGTATTTGCCGTGGACCCAGTCAGTCTGGGCTTGCTCTACCAGTTAGCATCTGCTACTTGCCCTGCTTGCTACAAGCTTCCTTTTGGAGTGTCCCCCTAACTTTCTCAGGTTTCCAAGGCGGTGCTACTGGTAAAGAACCTGCCTGCCAGTGCAGGAGATGTAAAGGACACAGGTCCTATCCCTGGGTCGGGAAGATCCCCTGGAGGAGGGCATGGCTATTCTACTCCAGTATTCTTGCCTGGAGTATCCCATGGACAGAGGAGCCTGGCAGGCTACAGTCTACAGCGTCACAAAGAGTCAGACATGAGTGAAGCAACTTAGCATGCATGCACCTTGTCACCTCATCAGGTCCATGTGGTTAGTAATGTTGCCTTGCCATTTCATGTTTAATATAGAATGCTGCTGATAATATTCTAAGAAGTGAAACTGGGCATCTCTGGTGGGATTGAGTCTTAGCAGCAAAACAGGAGTTGACTGCTGCATTGGGAGATTAATTTGAATCAGACCTTGATACCCCATTGGCATCACAGTGCTGTGACAACCAACCTCCCCAAAAGTATGTGTTCTCTCTTCATTCGGCTTTCAGTTCCTGTGTCTTCAAGGACTTGGGGTCATGCCTACGCTTTGGACTTTCCTTGTGTGAGTCAACACACACTTTTTTTTTCTTTCTTTTTTTAAGGCTAGAATAGCAGCTCAATATAGGAGTCGCTGAACTTCAGCCCTCCCTGGTCACAAGTCTGTTGGGTTCTCAAATTACATTTATTTATGCCATTAAGAAGAATGATTGAGCAGCATTGTCAATACTGTCTAGGTATAGTTATTCTTTTGCAGTGGGGACAAGAAATTGGAAGTCAGTCACCCATGTGAGAGGGAAGATGAAAGAGACCGTGTCTCTGTGTTGCAGCCGCCCAGCTGAAGATGAATAAAGGGAGCCTGTAATTGCCTGTGAGCACGGCAGCCACTATGATGCGGGAAGCGATGTTTAGGGCTGAGCAATGGGGCATAAAAGAGCAACATCTTGATGATGATGGAGTACACTGTAGGGCAATGGCTGCTGACTCGGGGACCCTGTCCAGGCACTGCCACTGTCTTAGCATGGCCTTTAAGCTCTCTCCATTTTGAAAGTTTGGAGAGGTCTTGAAAAACTTAGTTCCTCTGACTAGTAAACGATTTGGAGGGCTTCAGTATAATTTGAGTATAATTTGTGAAAGCAGGTGCCGATGGAGTTCACTGTAGATACCTTCTTTTGGACAACAAAAGGACTCCTTCATTTTTTCCTATATAAGATATGAAAGTTTTAGCTAGGCAAGGGAGGGTGTGTATGTATATGTGTATGGAAATATACATAACAAAATTTGCCATTTTAACCTTTCGTACTTTATAGTATATTAAGTATGTGATTATTAAGTACTTTCATATTGTTGTGCAGCAATCACCGCTATCCATCTCCAGAAATTTTTCATCAAATTGAAACTCTGTACTCATTAAACAATAATGCCTCATTTCCTGCCGCGCCCCTCCCACAGCCCTCCAGTAACCACTGTTAAACTGTGTATTTCAATGAATTTGACTATTCCAGGGACCTCAAATAAGTGGAATCATATGATATGTTACAATATGTGTTCTTTTCTATCTGGCCTGTTTTACTTAGCATGTTTTAAGTTTCCTCCATGTTGTAGAATGTGTCAGTTTCTCTCCTTTCAAAGGCTAAATCATAATCCATTGTTTTTACATGCTACATTTGGTTATCTATCCATCCATCCATCTGTAGACGTTAGGATTGTTTTTACCTTTGGGCTAGTGTGAATAATGCTGCTTTGAACATGGGATACAAACTTCTGTTTTGAGTCCTTCCTTTCACTTTTTGTGTGTATATACCCAAAAGTGGAATTAGCAAGGGAGGTTTCAGTAGGCAGCAGGGAGGGTGAAGGGCAGGTGTGAAGTTTCTGGGGACTGCTGCGGAGCTTCAGTAGATGCTGGTGACAGCCCCAAAAAAGAAAGCTGACGGATGAGAGACGGGAGCCTGTGGCCCCGTCTGCGTGCTTGTGGCACCAGCACCGTGCCAGCTGTCCATTGTTCTTTTTGTCGCAGCTCTTGCCTCTGTAATGCTCGCCCCATTCTCCGTTCCTCCCTTCTGTGGCTCCCCCGCCCCTCACCAAAACCCTTGAGAGCAACACACGGGCCACCTGAGCTTCCCTTTCTTCCTGGTGGCTACCTCAGAGGGATAATCAAACTTTGCCAGCATTCTTATGTATAACTGAGCACCAGAAGCCATTTCTCAAGCCTGCTTTGTTCTGTAGAGTTCCTAGGTCTATTTTCCCTTTACTATCCTATCTGTGGTCAAGAGAAGTAAGCCCAAATGTAAGACCATAGCCTGACTGCTAAATCTGTATTGCATTTCAGGTGATACGGAACTTACTGGAGGCTTTAAAATCTAGGCAGGTACCATTATTCTCTGATGCCAAAGTAGGTCTCCAGAGGCTATATTTAAATCTTTATATAGCCATTCTGCTGGATTTGTGGCTGACCTGATATTTTCCTACTTCAGAGGGATACTTCAAGCATACATCTTTGAAAGCATACATCTCATGTTTGAGGACATGTGTTTATGGAGGTCTTGCTTCTTGTTTTTTGGGGTTTTTTTTGAAATTCAGGATGAAAACAAAGGAAAACTCATGCCAGGAAAAAGACCATATGTAACCTAGATAGAACCAAGGTACAATCTGAGTCTTAGTACTTATTTTTGTACATAATCTTAAAAGGTTGCAGATCTTTCTACTCTGTTGAGTAAAGACCCTGTCACCCCTGAAACAGTGACAATAATCAGCATAAAAACTCCATTCCAATAACCCATACCTCTGTAGTTGAAGCTTGACAAATTCTTGTTTCACTCTGACCAACAGATTTCAGCTTTAATATGGACCTCTCTTTATTGCCTCTAAATTTCTAGTTATGTCAGTAGACAGTACCTAATAAAGGTTTTAATCGGCATATTGGAATTTTAGCAATGTGTTTCCAAAAAACACAAAGCTGATCAAAGTTCCAGTTGTAACAACAAGCTTGATGCAGCATTCAAACAGAGCAGCCAGACTGCCAGGCAAGCTCACCTCTCCTACAACAGAGTGGGGATGGTATTGCCCATTAATTTCCACCCTGTGCAGCTGAATAATGCATTGACAGATGCTAATTTTCTTAAATCGTAGGCAGCAAATGATGCATGAATACAGCAGCAACACACTTTTCAGAGGCTCTTGGTAGTCATCAGAAAGAAAATTTGTATAAAGTTTGATGTAATCACTACCAACTATGGCACAATGTTGATGCCTTCTAATGACTGCCTTAAATCCATCTGTTGTCCTCTTTTCCCTATTAACACTAATGGGGGTCCAGGCAGGAATAAAATATCCCATGTGTTGTGCTATCAGACCCTCCAATTTGTAACATTCATGTGATTCCTAGGATGAGACTAGGAATAACATCTAAAATCTTACCTATGACAGGATAATAAACATTATGTAAATGCTTCCTAATTTAATTATTTGTTCCAGTGGATTAACAAAATTTTATTTCTTGCTCACCTTGCTATCCCTCATGTGTTGCATATCTCTTTGTGCTTATTTTTTTAAGTTTATTGAATGTTCATTATATGATGTATTTTCTTTTTTTTTAGTACCACCCTATAAGTTTACCCCTGTTTTACAGCTGAGGAACCTGAGGCTTGGAGAAGGTTGTGAATAAGTGATAGAATCAGTTTGGGGGGGTCAGAATGGGCAGTCAGCATTTTTGTATGTAAAAAATTATTGTCTTGCCATAAAATATGAATTCTCACATATTTAATATGGTATGTGCATGCATGCTCAGTTGTGACCGACTCTTTGCAAACCCATGGGTTGAAGCCCACCAGGATCTCTGTCCCTGGAATTTTTCAGGCAAGAATACTGGAGTGGGTTGCCATTTCCTCCTGCAGAGGATCTTCCTGACCCAGGGATAGAACCTGTGTCTCCTGTGTCTCCTGCATTGGCAGGTGGATTCTTCACCACTGTACCACCTGGGAAGCCCATTTAATATGTTAATAGATTTCAATTTATTTCAATGTATTAGTAATATTTCAATTGTTATTATGTATCAATAGTTATTAACCAGTGAGTGCTTGTGAAGTGCGTGCTTAAAGAAAGATATGGGGGTTCTTTTATAAGGAACAGACCTGCTGGGGAGAACACCAGGCACAATGTTACTTCTGCTGCAGGGTTACCAGCCACACGGGCCACAGTCCTCATGAATCTTGGAGGGATGAAGCTGCAGTCCTCATACATGCAACCCGTAGAGGAAAATCTATGGTTTGGTTACTGTCTTTTCATTGCCTTCATGTGTTTTTTGGGAAAGAAGTGTCCACTGGTTCTTTCATCATTCAACAAATATTTAATGAGTACCTGCTATGACCAATTACTGTGCTACAGCAAAATGTCAGACGTGGGCTCTGTTTTTACTGAGCTTCATCACTATGTGACTATCCATGCCCATCCTAACATGAAGGTGTGTATCTTATGTGTTGATAATTAGTCTAATCCGTGTACTGAAGAAGTAATACAATGTGAGTTGGTTCAGCTGTTTGACTTTTAAAGACATGCACATATATATGAGTTCAAGGTCGATATAAATTGCTCATTGAACCTACACTGACATTAATGTCCTGCTTTATGCAAATGGATACCATCATCTGTCCTGTGGACACAGCTGGATGAACACCAGTAGCTTCAGAGGCAGAGAAGCTGGGAGAAAAGGGCACTGGCCCCATTTCACCTTGAAAGACTTCCAACTCCTCCTTTTGTTGGTCATGATCTTCGTAGACACTTCCTAGTGCATTCCAATATCACTTTCCATATTAGCTGTTTTAAAAGTACATTTCTAAATGCACATGTTCATTTCTACGATGCTGAGGATGCTTCGCATGTTTATATATATATCCTCAACTCCTCAGCATAGTAACAAGACCCTTCCTCTTGCCCTACAAATTCTGGAGATGAAGAGACTCACCTGGGCTTATGTGGGAACTTCGGATCACAACTTAAAACTGAATCTCCCGACTTGAAACAATCTGCTTCCAGCTGCTATACAGTATAATTATAACATATGGCTGAAACGATATATAAGGATTTCTACTGAAGCACTGCTATTCTACCCACTACTCATACTGCCTTCTTTTTATCCCCAACAGGCAGGTATCTCCTTCCAAACCCGGCTGCCGGGCAAGCCTGGGCGACCTCTGTGGAGACGTCCAACCTCGTGCGCATGCGCAGCCAGGCCCTTGGCCAGTCGGCGCCCTCGCTCACCGCCAGCCTGGTGAGTGTCCTCGGGCTCTGTCTGCCCTTGGTTAGGTTTGCTGCGTCTCACCACCGACGTAGGGACGTCTACATTTATTGAGTTTATTGTACTAGATTTGAACTTAAAACTACATTTAATGTTAAGCACAGATTTGACCCTGAAATTTTTTGTTTCCAGCGTGCTGGGTTTTCCCAGATTCTCCCCTTCAACCTAAGTTGGAATATTTTTGTAAACTTAACTCCGTCTCAACTTTTCCCTCGAAAGAAATGAAAATGGTTCTAAGCTTTTTTTAAAAGAACTTACTTGAAAATGATTTCAAACTTACAGGAAAGTTGCACGAATAAGACAAATACACACAGCGCCAGCTGGTCCTTGGCCTGGGTTTGAGTATTAACTCCTGCCTGTTTGGTGTGCTGTTTTCTCTCTCCGTGTGTATGCATATACACTCACGTATAATGTTTTGAGCTCTTTGAGAATAGGTTATATATATCATGGCCTTTTGTTATCACAGGTAACTACGTTAAATTTATGCATGAAAGAAGTCTTTTATCTGCTCCGCCATCTGTATTTCATTTTTATCAATTGACCCAATAATGTCCTCTCTAGTATTTTCCCTCCTTCAGTAGAGGGTCCAGTCTGGGGTCATGTATTGTATTTAATTATCCTTTAACCTGGAAACTCTCCCCAGTGTTTCTTTGCCTTTTATGACGCTGACAGTTTTGAAGACTAAGTGACTTCCCCACCCCATTTTTTAAAGGAATATTCCTCATATGACAATGGCCTGGTATGTCTGATGTTTTCTTACAGTGAGGTTTGGGTTTTGCATTCCAGCCCAAAATGTGACATTGGTGATGCTGTGGCCTTTCAGGTCCTGCCATGGGCAGGTGATGATACGTCCATCTGCCCATCATTATGATGGTATTTTTTTTCACCCAGACAAGACACTGGCTGGTTTCTCCACATAGTTAGAACTTTTCTCTTTACAGTCAATAAGCCTTTGGCAGGGAGACACTTTGAAGCCATCTAAGCATGTTTCTTCTTATCAAAAATTTCCTTTGGATTCCATATTCATTGGTGATTCTTGCCTGGCTCCTTCTCTTCTGGAATCATTGAAAATGGTTATTACTTTCAGCTCCAGCACTCTCTCTACACCTACAGGTTGGCACATGGCATAAATATTTATGCATCTGTTAGCAGCATGGGCTCCAACATTCCTTAAAAAAAAAAAAAAGTAATATAGACTATTTTAACCATGATGCTTATGAGAATTTTGCTTTCCTGTGGGCCCATTACTTTTCAGCTTTAACCTTTGTCACAGCCTATACAGGTCTATACAGGTTGCTTTTGTATTGGTGGTGGGGTTATATGGTATAGGAATAGATTTTGAAATATCCTTTACTGATGGTGATGCAAATGGTATGTCAGTGCCTTATAATGTTATACACTGATAATAAATTATGTGAGATATTTGGAAATCATTCAGTAATGTAGAGAGATCTGATTTAGGTCTAACCTCTAATCCTGCTTTTGTTGTTAGGTAGCTATATACATTTAAGCATGTTCCTTAGTTTCTTAGATTTTATTAGCTCTTCAGCAAACTGCAAGACGAAACAACCTATTAAACAGTCTCTGGAATTCAGCATTGAAATTCACTGTTTCTAGTTCCAGAATCATAAAGATTCTGAACATACTGGATAGTTATCCCTGAAAAGTTTCTTTGAGGATATTTTATGACTTCAAAATTGACTATGGTCTTTAAATCAAAATGTATCTTTTACTTCTCAGGAAAATTTGGGGGCTTCTTTTTAAAGGTTCAGTTAAATGATGCCTTTTAGCATTTTCCCCCATCCCATCCCCGAGTTCAAAGTTACTTTTTCTTCTTGAGAAATTTTATTAAAAGGTTATTTTACTGTAAGCATTTACTTTTTAAGGAAAGAAGAAAATTCCTCACAATAAGTGATTTTATTTTTTTTTAAACAGAAGTGCTTTGAGGGCCACTACAATATTATTCTTACACATAAATAGATAATCCTGTATGTTTATTGCCAAGTAAATCGTTCTAATTAAAACAATACTGCCACAAAGTAATGTGTCTAATACTGGTAGTTATGTACTCAGATTAGAAACTGATTGATTCATTGATAAAAACACGTCAGGTGACCTAAGATATTTGGAAATAAGATACAAAACCAAGGAGTATAGCATTCTTATCAGAGAGTCACTTACCAGCTTATTTACCCTGCAAGTATTTATAGGGTTTAGGAGCAAAGCTAGAGAAAATGTTAAAATACCATAAGAAGCAAACTTAAAATAGTACCTGGCACCTAGCAAGCCTCAAATATTAGCCAGAGTAAAAATCACATGTGGCACCAAAGCCAGATGGTGACTGACCATTTACTACTAGACAGTGAAGGTTTAAAATGTCACCCTCATCATATCTTTTCTTCAGAGGTTTCCTTGCTTCCTAATTGTTGTCTAAGGAAAACCATTTGCAGGCTGTTTGACCATGTCTTCTGTCCCCTACCTTCTGGCATTTCATGAGCAGGAGCAGCTGGAGGAGAGCTGCCAGGCAGAGCACCGTCTTGATTTCCTCATTGTTCGGCAGCAATTTGCTCAGGTTTCTCTGCCATGTCACTTATTTCAGAATGTCACTCAGTATACTTTCATGACTTTGCCTGTTTTTTTGTGCCCTTTGCAGAGTCATTCAAGTTAGTCTATGTTTCTTGGATTGGCTTATATCTAAATTATGCCGATTACACCTAACAGATTTGATAGAGAATGATACTGAAGGAGTATTAATATATATCTATTAGACCTTTTGCTTTTTCCTTTCTATCCCCCTTTTTCTTGTCTTCAAAATAAGCCTTATGTTACTGGAAGTGCATTGTACAGTAGAACATAAGAATTGTTAGTTACTCATTCGTATCCAACTTTTTGCAACCCCATGGACTGTAGCCCACCAGGCTCCTCTGTCCTTGGAATTCTCCAGGCAAGAATTCTGGCCTGGGTAGCCATTCCCTGGGGTTGAAACCGAGTCTCCTGCATTGCAGGAGGGTTCTTTCCTGTCTGAGCCACCAATAGGACATGCTTCACTCTCATTCTCTCCTGGCCACTATAAGCCCCGTTGCCCTCGTCCTCGAGCTGTAAGCTGACCTTCCTTCTGACTCTTAGCGTATATCAAGGCCCACCTTTGTTTTAGTTTTTTGTGTTTATGCCTAATATCCCCCTGCTAGACTGCATGTTCCTTGAGGGAAGAGTTCCTGTCTGATCTGACATTCTGCTCCTCACTGTTCCTAGCATAACACCTTGCATATAGGAGACATTCAGTAAATAATGTTGATGGAATGAATAATCACTGGTGGAAAGTGACAGATTCCTTTAGTTGCAAGGCTGGAGTGATGATGCGATTCTGTATGCTATCATGGGTATCTAATTAAGACCATCTATCTAAAGTATTTTTGGTTTTGCTGTCCAGCACATCTTAAAATCGTGATTAGCCTCAAAGTCCATGTAATGGACCAAATCCCATTCAGTTGTAAAGAACCCGCCTACCAGTGTAGGAGACATAAGGGACATGGATTCGATCCCTGGGTTGGGAAGATCCCGTGGAGTAGGGCGTGGCAACCCACTCCAGTGTTCTTGCCTGGAGAGTCCCACGGACAGAGGAGCCTGGAGGGCTGCAGTCTATAGAGCTGGAGAGGGTCAGACACAACGGAAGTACACCGGCACGCTATTGAAAGTTCCATGTCAGCTGCTGACAAAATACGGTGACAAAATGAAGAAATTATCACAGTCCATATTCAAGGAAGTTTCCTTAACTTGCTTGTGAGTAGTCATGCAGTCACATTGGTTTAAGTATTTTGTTGATTCTTTGAAGAGGAAAGTTGAGACAACACATATGTTCAAGTGTGGAGAAGTTAGTAAAATCAGAGTCAACGCGGTTTATGTCTAAATGACAGGATTACACTTGATATCACAGTTTTATGTTCAGCACAACAATAGAACATGTGGGGAAAGTATAGACCCTCAATCTGAGAGGTTGTCATATGTTAGTAAGATATAAATGAAGGCTGTGGTTGGGGAGCTATGCGTTTCAGTAAATGCATGACCTAGTGTGATTTAAATGCCATAGGCAAGCTTCAAGGTAATGCTAACTACCTTCTCAAGGAGGAGATTAATTCCTAGCCGGAAGTATCTAGTTTTCCCTGGCAATGCTAAATGTAGTGTGTTCCTTCTCCCAGACACATTGGGCATTTCTGATAAATGGCACATTCCAATTCATCCTAAGCAGCCTGGTAGCTGGCAGAATACATGCTCAGCCAGTGTCCGCCTGCTGGGGCACCAGCCGGGAGTGCTGATGAAGTGTCAGACGTATACCTCGTATACATTAATCTGAAGAGGGGAAAACTCATTTCCCCATTTGCTTCCTCCATCTTTCTGTCCCTCCCCACACACATGGGTAGTTTATCAAAGAAGTCATAGTCGTTGAAAGCAGGGGATTTATACAGATGCTGCTTTCTGGTAAGAAAGATGGAAATTTCAGGAGGCAAAGCAGGACCCGGGGTAACTTATTTTGTTCGTAGGAAAATAAGGTTGTAAGCCCTGGTGATTAAAGTTTAGAAATGGTATATGTAACCATCATAAGAAATAGTCACTTCTTTTGTTCTTTGAAGTGGTAGATGGATGGCAGAAACAGTGAAAATTAGTTTCCAGTATTTTCAACAGTTTTCTGTTTGATTTGAGTCATGTGGCTCATCTGTTTTTATTCTTGTGAGCATCTCTGTCATATTCTTTCTTATTGAGCACTTCCTTGACCGGTCTGTTTGAAAGTCTTTCCCTCACTGCATGCCACACACCTCACTTTTCTCAATAGCTTTATCTCCTTGCAATATACCACATGATTTGCTTATTGTTTATCTCCTATTATTCTGATGAAAAATTCTTGAGGACAGCTAGTTCTTTCTGTTTCACTGAGTGTTTCCCTGGGGCCTAGAACAGTCCTTGGCACATAATAGGTGCTCAGTGAAGGCTTGTTGAATGTAAAAGTAAATATATTTCCTTTCTTTACCTTTTAAGTGCCCTAGAACAGACTTATTTTTTGTTTTTAATCTGTAATTTACCTTTTAGGTTTATATCGTTTAGCCTAATCAAGAAGATATTCCTCAAGCCAGAGAGTAGTTAATTTTGGAAACTGTGTTCAGAAATTAAACTGTAATTATTCAGTTGGGCAATGAGAAGCAGAGTGTTTTCGAGATCAGCTCCAGTTTCCACCACTTATTGGCTGTGTGAGCCTCAGTTTCTTCATCTATGAGGTGGGGCTGGTGGATCTGGTTGCCTCATAAGTTTAAAATGAGGAATAAATGAGCAAATTCTTGTGCACAGCTTTGCACAGCATCTGTGACTCAAGAAGTGCTGATGTCAGCATTCCTGGGGTTGGTAGAAAAAATATTTCTTGGGGGTTATCAGGTGGTCTTAGCTGAAGTGGTGTTCTCAGAATGGAGGAAATCAGATCCTTTGATTTGAGTAGGAATTTGACCTTTTGGCCCTTAGCTTTTTGCATGCTTGTGAATGCTAGTGGTTAAGAACCCACCTGCCAGTGCAAGAGACAGAAGAGATGTGGGTTCAGTCCCTGGGTCGGGAAGATCCCCTGGAGAAAGGCACAGCAACCCGCTCCAGGATTCTTGCCTGGAGAATCCCATGGACAGAGGAGCCTGGCAGGCTACAGTCCACTGGGCTTCAAAGAGTCGGACATTACTGAAGCGAGTTAGCACAGGACAGCACAGACCAGCTTGTGGTTTCTTTCTTCCTTATTTTCACTCTAAATTCACCAACCACACAAACTGAAAGTTTTTTTTTTTTTTTTAAGAACAGTTAACTGTTTTGAGGGGTGGAAGTACTTTCAAATATTGTTTTTCAATTTTTAATATTAGGTTAAGTAGTATAATTTTATGTTTCTTCAGTGGCCCTCTTTTGACACTGTATCCATTTCATTTAATGGAAAAATTATGTTTCATGATGTATTATAAATATTAAAACCAAACTATTTAAACTGTAATATATTCAGAGAGCCTTAATGAATATTCATCTTTTCCATTTGCAAAAGTGCATTATGAAGAGTCAGGGAAAATTCACTAAACATATGCGAAAGTGCATTTTTCCTTTTAAATTCATGCAGAATGTACCGACAAAATGTCAGCATTTATTTAGGGTACAGACTTTATTTGCAGTCATTTAATATTATATCAATACTTCATTGGCCTTATAACTCAAAAACAAAAACCTGAGCCGAAGTCCAATTAGTTAACTCTGAGAGAGTGTCTGTTAAATATTGATGTAGGAACTATTTGAATGCCCTTGGATAAATTGCTTAACAAAAGTTGTACAATACAACGTGAATTAGCATTTCTCCTTAGCCATTATGACTCAATTTAAAGGCTGCATAATATTCCAGTGTATGGATTTCTCACAATTTATTATACTATTTCCCCCTTTAGGTTATTTCCAAGTTTTATCCATTGAAAATAATGGTAATGAGCAGGCTTTTAATAAGTCTTTGTTCACCTCTGGTTGTTTTGTCAGGGTAGATTCTTGGAGGGGATTAATGTGGCAAATGATATGAGCATGATGTAGGTTTTCCGTACTCTTGCTAATTTGTTTCTAGGAATACTGTGCAACTTTGTGCTTCCATATATTGAGAAATCAATATATGGCTTCCCAGGTGGCTCAGTGGTAAGGAATCCACCTGCCAAGCAGGATATATGGGTTCTATCCCTGGGTTGGAAAGATCCCCTGGACGAGGAAGTGGCAACCCACTACAGTTTTTTGCCTGAAAAATCTCATGAACAAAGGAGCATGGTGGGCTACAGTCAGGTTGCAAAGTCAGGCAAGACTGAGCATAGACATTACAGCGACTGAGTTGAGACATTGTGTCTCTTTATATTCTGGCCAGCAGTCAATATTCCCCAAAAAAACCCACCCTGAACTTCTAAAAAAACCAAGTTTGCTGGTTTGTTAGGTGAGAAATAATTACTTTTTAAAATGTATTTTTTCTTTTTAGTGAAGTTGGTATGGTTTTTGTACATGTTGAACTCTTACGCCAAAGTCCCCCCAGATGAAGCAAATATGAAATTAGGATTATCTATGTTTTCTCCTCCAACTTCTTCCTTCCATTCCCTAAAACAGCTCACCAGCCCAACTACTGGTAACCTGTATTGCTCTTGGGATACAAGAACTGCTGAGTGTGATTACAATGTATGTAGCTGAAGGCATTATTCCACAGCTCAGAGTTTTTTTCATCTGGAAAATAGTAATCTCAATTGTGAAATAGTGCCTTCAGCTGTGGACATTATAATCAAAGTCTCAGGAGTGCTTGTATTCCAGAAGTAAGTAATACATCTCCTAGTTATTACCCTCTGAGCTAGGTTCTATTGATAGCAAAGGGATGAATTTTCGTAACTCAGGGCTGAAATAGCAGTAAGGACCCCTGAGCAGGTTCTTATAGGTCAGGCCTAATCCATGAAGATAAATCTCATTGTGGGCTCACCTGGGCCTATCCACAGAGTAACTGGTTTATCAGGAGTCTATTAATCAAAGATCGGCTTAAAAATGAACTATAAAATCCTTGCTATAATCCAACTCCTGCTTCTGTGAAAAGATATTCTCAATGTGCATCCTTACTCTAAACATGCCTGGGTGCCATAATTAGCAGGAAACAGGTGAACGGTATTGTGATTCAGTGAATGAATGAAGAAGAACTACTAATTATTTGGAAGGGGGGAGTTTTTTCTGAAATGGAATTCCTGGAATTAGTCACTTAAAACTTTCAGCCCCAGTTTGCTCTTCTTTACATTTTGCAGAGGTTAAAAAAAATTCATTACTTTATGTATGTGTTGTCCTTCCTGGGAAGGACAGAATGCCTGCTGGAGCGGCTCTCTGCGTGGGTGTGCCTGAACAGCCTGATCAAGTGTGGACTTCTTATCAAAGGTGTTTGAGAGTCCGTGAGATGGATGGCACCAATAAATATTCTATGGGATTTACAGGGTGGAAATGCATGCTCTCTATTAATTGCTGACCATCATAGAGGGGAGCAAAGCAGATTTATAACAGCAATACCATGTGTGTGTGAAAGAGGGAGAGAGAGAGATCATAGGTTTTACTTACTCCCCACTTACACAACTGGCATACCTATTTCAGTACCTGACCAACCTGTGTATTAAGCATGATGAGATGATCCAGAGAATGGAGAGTGCTGCACTCCAGCTTTCTTATCCTCACTGTATCTTTAGCACTGAGGGTAGCTCCTGGTATGTACTGTTTAGTACTTAGATAATGGTAGATTTTAAAGAAATGTTGAGGAGATCTTTTCTCTTTTTTTTGGATGCACCACATGGCTTGCAGGATCTCAGTTCCCTGACCAGGAATGAACCCAGGCCTTGGCAGTGAAAGCCCAGAATCCTAACCATTGAGCAACCAGGAAGCTCCCATAAGGAGGTCTTAATTCAACTGTTGATAGTTTCTGATGCTGGGAATGATTGAAGGCAGGAGGAGAAGGGGACGGCAGAGGATGAGATGGTTGGATGGCATCACCGACTCAATGGACATGAGTTTGGGTAGACTCCAGGAGTTGGTGATGGACAGGGAGGCCTGGCGTGCTGCAGTCCGTGCGGTCGCAGAGTCAGACATGACTGAGTGACTAAGCTGAACTGAACTGATGCTTCTGTTCTGCTTCCTGAAGCCCAGACTGGTTGAATGGTTGGGCTGTCAAGAATTTGATTGGGTTGTGTGTCTGGGGAGATGATGGTGGAGGTAAAGGTGGTGAAGTAGGCATAGCTGCCATCTTCGAAGCGTCCTTTGGTACACTGGTGGACAGGTGCCTCTCTGGTGGGCTCCTTGCCTTGACCTTTCTGGTGTCCTTTTGCCCTCGTGGTAAAATTACAGCACTTACCTTTTTGCTATCTTAGTGTGTCGAATGAATTCTACCATTAGAAACCAAGAAACTCATAGTAATTAGACAGTGCTTTGGGGGAGGGAAGGTATTGGGATGTAACATTTCCTTTCTTGGGAGAAGTGAAAAATTATTATTTTAATTCATGGACTTCTTAGGAAGGTCCTGGTTATTGTGGCCTTGGAAAATCTAACATACTTCAGTATCTTTCCTACCTTATTTTTCTAGAATACTTGGCTGGTTAGCTAAGAATTAGCAGTATTGATAATTATACTTATTCCTAGTTTATCAGCACCCACAGTATCAATCTGTGGCACTGGATTCTGAATCAGTGTATTCTTTATTATGCTCATTAATCAGTTAATTGATTATTAGTGGAGTCTCTATTATACAGCTGGTATTAAAACCTATATAGAAAAGATGTCACACATGGTCTTGAGTTTTAAGCAGCTTCTAATATAGTTGAAATGAGGCTTCTGAGAAATTAGAAAACAAAGTAGAAGATTACAGGCTGGAGAGTTTGCAGTGTATTCCTAGACTTTCGGGAATGATATGGGCTGCAGGGCCTAGAAGGTTTTGGTTGGGCAAACTTCAAGGCATAGTGGAGCTACGTACAAAGTAGAATGAAGTGAGGAGTGGTAGATAAAGTGCACAATGTGTCATGGACAGTGATTTTTAACATGGACAGTTTCTTCTTAATGTGATGTTTCTAGTGTGGGTAGGGAGGAAAAGGACCACATGAAAAGCTGGAAACTCATGGGTATCTGTGATAGAAGGATTTCTAATTTAATCTGAACTATAGGAGGTCACCAGGATTTGTACCATCTTTTAGTGGGAAAAATGTCTGCATGAAGTAGCTCGGGAGCCTTCAAAGACCCCATCAAGTGATGCATTTTCCCTTAGGAAGTTTCTTGGGTGGAAAAGCTGTTACCTTCAAGCATTTTAGTCATAAGGAAATAGTCTTTGTATTTGTTAGGTTCATTGACTGGATGTTAATAATGGCTTAAGGGATTATGAGGTCTTTTCTTTGTGATTTGACATACTATTGGGGATTTAGTTTTTAAGAGCAGAGCCATGTGACAGGTCCAGCTTAGCTATTTGTGATATAATAAATACATTATTTTATTTTTCAGGGCAGATCAACCTCCATTTAAAGAAAACACTTAAAGAACAGGTGCCAATAAAATTGTGCTGAAAAGTAAAAAAACTAGGAATAAACCCGATCAAGGAACTGAAAGACTTACATACTGAGAACTATAAAACATTAATAAAGGAAACAAAACAGGATTCAGTGAAATGGAAAGATAACCTATGCTCTTGGGTTAGAAGAATTAATGTTGTTAAAATGGCAGTATTACCCAAAGCAATCCATAGATTTAATGTGATCCCAATCAAATTACCCATGACATTTTTCACTAGAACAAATAATCCAAAAATTTACATGGAGCCATAAGAGATCCCTATTTGTGAGGGTGGGATGATTTGAGAGTATAGGATTGAAACACATATATTGCCATATGTGAAACAGATCGCCAGTCCAGGTTAGATGCATGAGACAGGGTGCTCAGGGCCAGTGCACTGGGACAACCCTGAGGGATGGGATGGGAAGGGAGGTGGGAGGGGGGTTCAGGATGGGGGACACATGTATACCCATGACTGATTCATGTCAATGTATGGCAAAAACCACTATAATATTGTAAAGTAATTTGCCTCCAATTAAAATAAATTAATTAATTTTTAAAAAGAGATCCATATTTGCCAGAGAAATTTGAGGGGTGGGGGGGGGGTGGAAACAGGAGATAAAACTCTCCAAGACATCAAACGATACTACAAAGCTACAGTTATCAAAACAGTGTGGCACTGGTACAAAATCAGGCATATGAATCAATGGAACAGAATAGACGGCCCAGAAATAAACCAACACACCTATGGTCAATTAATCTATGACAAAGGAGGCAATAATATACCATAAGAAAAGGATGGTCTCTTCAACAAAGGGTGATGGGGAAGTTCAGTTCAGTTCAGCTCAGTTGCTCAGTCATGTCTGACTCTTTGCGACTCCATGAATCGCAGCACGCCAGGCCTCCCTGTCCATCACCAACTCCCGGAGTTCACTTAGATTCGCATCCATCGAGTCAGTGATGCCATCCAGCCATCTCATCCTCTGTCGTTCCCTTCTCCTCCTGCCCCCAATCCCTCCCAGCATCAGAGCCTTTTCCAATGAGTCAACTCTTCGCATGAGGTGGCCAAAGTACTGGAGTTTCAGCTTTAGCATCATTCCTTCCAAAGAAATCCCAGGACTGATCTTCAGAATGGACTGGTTGGATCTCCTTGCAGTCCAAGGGACTCTCAAGAGTCTTCTCCAACACCACAGTTCAAAAGCATCAATTCTTCGGTGCTCAGCCTTCTTCACAGTCCAACTCTCACATCCATACATGACTACTGGAAAAACCATAGCCTTGACTAGACGGACCTTAGTCAGCAAAGTAATGTCTCTGCTTTAGAATATGCTATCTAGGTTGGTCATAACTTTTCTTCCAAGGAGTAAGCGTCTTTTAATTTCATGGCTGCAGTCACCATCTGCAGTGATTTTGGAGCCCAAAAAAATAAAGTCTGACACTGTTTCCACTGTTTCCCCATCTATTTCCACATTAAATCAATGCAGTTAGAACACACTTCACACCATGCACAAAAATAAACTCAAAATGGCTTAAAGACTTAAGCATAAGACATGACACGATAAAGGCCTAGAAGAGTGCATAGGCAAAACATTCTCTGGTATAAATCATACCAGTGTTTTCTTAGGTCAGCCTCCCAAGGCAATAGAAATAAAAACAAAACTAAGCAAATGTTACCTAATCAAACTTACACTGCAACGAGATCAAAACCAGTCAATCCTAAAGGAAATCAACCCTGAATATTCACTGGAAGGACTGATGCTGGAGATGAAGCTCCGACACTTTGGCCACCTGATATGAAGAGCTAACTCATTGGAAAAGACCCTGATGCTGGGAAGGATTGAGGACAGGAGGAGAAGGGGATGACAGAGGATGAGATGGTTAGATGGCATCATTGATGATGAATTTAACTATTCGTTGAACATGAATTTGAGCAAACTCTGGGAAACAGTGAAGGACAGGGAAGTCTGGCATGTTGCAGTCCTTGGGGTTGCAAAGAGTTGGACATGACTTAGTGACTGAACAATATCAGCAGAGACCATCGTACTAAGCAAAGTAAGTCAGACAGAGAAAGACAGGTGCCATATGATATCACCTGTATGTGTAATCTAAAATAGGGCACAAATGAACCTATCTACAAAACAGAAACAGACTCACAGACACAGAGAACAAACTCATGGTTGCTAAGGAGGCCGGGAGAGGAATAAACTGGGAGTTTGGTGTTGATAGAGGCAAACCATTAATTTAGAATGGATAAACAACCGGGTCCTACTGTGACTAGCACGGGGAACTGTATTCAATACCCCATGATAAATCATAATGGAAACCAATATAAAAAAGAATGTATGTGTGTATATAACTGAGTCATTTTGCTGCACAGCAGAGATTGATACAACGTTGTGAATCAACTATACTTCAATTGAAAAAAGAAAGAATGGGTTCTGGGTAGCAGACAGCATGTTTACAAATCTCTGAAAAGACAAAAAAGCTCTAGCTTCAGTTTTGGTAATCCTGACCTCAGAGTAGGCCTGATTGTCATTCTAAGCCCTGGTGCTCCTGCAGTTTGGCTTCCTTAGATCCCTAACTTCTGTTTCTTCTTTCTTTTACCTGTGTGCTTTCCTTTTTAATATATTAACTAAGTATTTCTTTAATAGGAAATTTTTAGTGTCTATATAAAATTTAATATGTATAGAAAATTTTGGGTATGTATATATGCTTCTTCTAGAACTCCTGTGAAATCTCTTCATTACATGAAACCTGTTTGATTTTCTCTCATTATAGATGCCTCCTGCTTAACTTATATAGGTGCTAAGTTAAGTAGGTTTCTTTCCTAGTTTGCTTAAGTGTAACTCATTTGCTTTTTTTTTTTCTTTTTTGATCCTATACATGAGCAGTGGTGTTTTAGTCTGTAAATAATATGAACCAGTCATATCGTTTTGTCTCCCTTTGTACATGGCTCTGATCAAAAAAACATTAAGAAACTTCTACACTTTTCCCATTTGCTGGAACATCCATCCCCTTGAGAGAGTCACCTGATGGAGGGTCAGGGGGTTTCTCATCTTCAAGTGCGTCTAAATTTTGGCTAGATAACCAGGGCAGGCATGGACCACCTGTCATTCCCCAAAGGGTATTAGAGTCCTCATCTCATGCCCTTCCTTGTTCTAGAAAGAAAATACCTCTCTATGCACCTCCCTTCTTTCTGCCAGGGTAATACCTGTCTGTACCTTAGCATATGCACTTCCTCTTCCAGGAAGCCTTCCCTGATGTCTCTCCACACCCTCACATTAATTCTCCTTTGAATTGTACATGTCCAAACCAAAGCATTTATCACATGAAACTGTAAGGGTCTCTCTGCTTGCCTTCTCCCACTCCCCTCCTCATCTCCAAATGGTCTGATTGCCTAAAGAGCCCAGGAAAATGACCTATAGCTGATAAAGACATGAGCCTAAAATATTTCATTTGATGGGCTATTAAAAATGACACTAGGTAAAATATGGGTTTATATTAGGTTTTGCCCATAGGACCTGTCTACATTTTAATTGACCTTTGAGAGCCTTGCTTCTGAAAATAAATCCTGAAACTGGAAAATTTTATGGATGCAATAGACCTTGGGTCAGCCCTTTCCCCTTGCCCAGAGAGACTGTGTACTTTGGTGGCCTTTATCTAAATTGTGATCAGTTTTTACAAGCGCTTGATTTAGAACTTAATTACTGTAGGCAGTTTAGAGTCGTGTTTAAGAGCGTGGACTTCAGAAGCCAGGCTGCTGGGGTTGGCATCTGGACTGTACCACCTTGACCATAGAACACAACTTTTCTGTGCCTCTGAAAAATAGGAATATTAGTGGCACCTATTTTAGTGTGGTTGTTGCTAGAATCAAGTGAGATGGTATATATTAAGGTCCTTGGAACACACAGGAACTGAGTAACAGTATTAACTGTTGTTGCCATCTTGTCCAAGAGTAGAAAACTGATGTGTTCATTTAAACCAGGAAATTTGAGTTTTATTGAGTACATGATCTACAGTTTATGGTTGAAGGAATTGATGAAGCTGCACTGATAAAGATAAGTTTCTCTGATTGTTTTCAGATAACTGCAGGTCTACTATGTTTTATGCAGGATAATTTGAAAGGCATGAAGTTTGTTTGAAATGTAAAGTTGTAGGGAAAGGATAATGTGGTGTTTGCAACATGAAGTACTCTTTTAGGAATGATGTCACTAAACAATTAAATAATAATTTTTAAAAAAAGCATCCGGAAAAAGAAACCCCAAGTACTTTCCTTTCATTCTTCTCATTGGATTATGCAAAAGGTTCAAGAGTCATCTTTTTATGTCAGGTATACAATTTGCGTCCTTTTGGGTTGACAGTTTGTGTCTCATGTAGCACAGTGCCTGTATGCTTGGACCTTTAGGATACTAACATCTGCTTTACAGAAAACATGACTAATGTTGCAATCATTTATTTGCCATTGCCAAATTTTGCTATAGTTTGCCCATGTGTAACAAAGTCAGAGGATGCCTGCTGGGCCTCTACTATTTTTTGCTGGCTCACACCATCAATAAAACATTTTGAGTATGCATCCCCTAATGTGTGACCATGTTTTAAAATGATTTACACATAGGTAGAAGAGGTACTAAAAAATATTTTAACAGACCTGTGAGTCTCCACTAGGAAATCATTAGAACATTGACTGTAGGGTTTCAGCAGGGGCCTGGAGGCAGCTCCCTTTGTCAGGTGTTAATCATGTAGCTGCCTCATCATGGAGAGGTCCGGGGGTCCTGGGTTAGGTGATGGGAGAGGTGGGATGTACTTGGAGTGCTTGAGGCAATGGCTGTTTGGTATCCTGTAAGGAAGTATTTTAGCCACCAGCACTGGTGCATATCAGCTGACTGTCAGCCTGAATGCCAACTTATGGACTAAAACCGACAAAAAAGAAGAGACAGAAAACAAACTGGTATTCTATTTTTTTTCCTAAACCCCATTTGATTATACTGTGCTCCCCCTAAGGTGCCCATATTCCAGTTTGTAGATCCTTGGAATAAACTACAAGGTCTGCCCTCTAAGCCTGCCAGGGTAGTGCTTTATTGATTAGAGGGTTTTGAGTATCCATTGAGGTTGCCGTTTCTTTTTTGGAAAGGTTTTTTACATTTCACTTATAAAAGAAAGGAGCAGCAGTTCTTTGTGACACATGTCGTTAACTGCTACTAAATTGACACAAATGTTAACAGTTATTGTGTGAACTGCTTCAAAGCTAATTATGTTAATTAGAATGTTACCTACCAGTAATTGTATGTATTCAAATATTATACAATCACTTTTTGTGTTTTCTCCTCCAGATGTAACACACTCATTTATTTGTTGCTTGAAAAGCTGCAGAATTATAGCTAAGATAACAAATACTTGCCAGCAAATAAAATTAATTCTTTAGAAATATGCTTTAATTGGTTAGCTGTGTAAAAGACAGAAACAAATGTTAGCATGTGAATCATATAAATTAGAAACATTGCTTATGAAATCCTTACTTTGGGGGCTTTTCATTTAAATAAGCTTCTTATTGCAATTAATATTATAGTTTGGTTTATGATCCTTAAAAATATATCCCCTTTCAGCACTTCTTGGAGTTCCAATTTAGCTTTCTTATACATGTTAGATGATTTGCAATTTAGATTTTAATTTGATTTTCATCCTTTAAAATGCCATGTTTTTTTGGTATTTCATTTTTATTTAAAGCATGATTCCCTCTGTATTCATGGAAGTTAGGCATAAACAAACTCCTAGAAATATCAAGCTTTTAAGTGAGCTGAGAGCATAAAACATTTTAATAGGAATTTCAATAGGAGTAACTAAATAAGGTTTTGAGAGCCCAGCCAGAGAATTATGGCTCATCACAAACAAACTTTATGGGACATGATGTTCCTAATTTACTCTCTGTTATAGTTCTTTAAAAATAGCATTTCTATTAATTAATTTTAAATTCTAACAACTTCTTATATATGTAGAGTGCTAAATATATGCCTCTGCCTGATGATTTGGGGTCCGTAACTACTTGAAGACAGAGTTTTGTTCTCCGTAGTTTCTTTTAGAGTTTTGAGTTGTTTGTTTGTTTGTTTGTTCCCAGTTGAGAGTGAGTGCCTGTCTTTTCATTTGAGTGTGTGTGTGTGTGTTTTCCCCCCAATTGTGACCCACATAAATCAGCCTGCATCTTTCAGTGCCATGGCCCTTAATTCTCTAGGACTTGCAATACACCTTTCTCAATTAAGTGGACTCATGGTCTGGCTCCAGTGTGATGTGCTCAGTGTGATGTGCTCGGAAGGGCAGAGCATTTTTCCTAACCCCTCTTAACCCCGATCACTGCCTAATTCTGCTGGCAGCTGCTGTGTGCTGCCTATTTTTCTGCTAAGGATTTTGTTCAGTATTTGTGGGGCTCCCATCCAATGGCACCCCACTCCAGTGCTCTTGCCTGGAAAATCCAATGGAGCCTGGTGGGCTGCAGTCCATGGGGTCGCTAAGAGTCGGACACGACTGAGTGACTTCACTTTCCCTTTTCACTTTCATGCATTGGAGAAGGAAATGGCAACCCACTCCAGTGTTCTTGCCTGGAGAATCCCAGGGACGGAGGAGCCTGGTGGACTGCCGTCTATGGGGTTGCACAGAGCCAGAAACAACTGAAGCGACTTAGCAGCAGCAGCAGCATCCTTAGCACACACGCCCTTTGTCTTGCTTTATTTGCAAACTGTTCTTCTAAACATAGCAGATGGTGAAAAGGACTGGTGTGTTTGGGTCTGGGAAACTTAGGAATGAATTATTCTAGTACTGACATTTCTTGGCTAAGGAAATTTGAACCTTGTTGAGGTTGTTGAATGGGAATGGTTAATACTGACCTCATTGTCATTAAGTTAAAGAACATAACACATATCAGAGGTGACTGCTAAGTATTAGGCATTCTTTGTGTGTTTCTCTCTTTCTGGACTCTCAATCCTGGAATTCACCAATTTGGCTATTCCATGCCAATATCGTACTTTATTAATTATTGTAACTTTGTAAGAAGTCTTATTAATAACTGGACAAGAGAACTCCCATATGTCATTGTTGTTCATTGATTGTTGGCTATTTTGGGCTTGTTTATCTTTTCTGTAAAATCACTTGTGACATTCTGAAAGCCGATTGAGATTTTAATCAGAATTATGTTAAATCTAGAGGTGAGTTTGGGAAATTGACATTTTTATGGGGTTTTACTATTCTAGATCACAGTATATTGCTCCATTTACTTAGGACTTTGTTAATGTTTTTAAATAACTTTTTATTATTTTTTCCATATATCCTTTTTTGATTATTCTTAATAAACATGTATACCTAGTTGCTAATGTATGGAAATTGAATTAGGTTTTGTATATTTTTAAATTCATCAGCCAGGTGAATTCTTACTGATTCTTTCTCTTCTTTAGATTTGAGGGATGGGAATTTTTTGTAGACAATATAGACAGTGATGATCTTCAAATAAATGCAGCTTTATTTCTTCCTTTTCCAATCTTTTAAACTTTTCTTTTAAAAAATCTTTCTTTATTTACCATGGCTTCTAGGATTATGTTGAATAGAAATGATGATACCATGCATTCACATTGTCCTTAAACACAGAGAGAAAATCTTGAACATTGCATATTAAATATAATGAATACTCTGAGTTGTTTTTTTTTTTTTTTGAAGGGGGAGCTCTACATCAGGGAAAATTTTCTTTTTATATTTTTATAGAAAAATCCTTGTTCTGTATTTGGTGTTGGTTTTTTATTTTATTATTTACAAACTGTATTGCGTATAGTTGATTTGCAATGTTGTCTTAGTCTCAGTTGTACAGCAAGGTATATCAGTTTTGTGTTTATATACATTCCCACTCTTACTTTTTAATTCTTTTCCCACACAGCTCATTAGAGTAATGAGTAGAGCTCCCCGTGCTACACAGTAGGTCCTTGTTTAGTTGCTTAGCTGTGTCCGACTCCTTGCGACCCTATAGACTGTAGCCCTCTAGGCTCCTCTGTCCATGGGATTTACCAGGCAAGAATACTGGAGTGGGTTGCCATTTCCTTCTCCAGAGCAGTAGGTCCTTATTAGTTATCTATTTTATATGTAATTGTGTATATATGTCAATCCCAGTCTCCAAGCTTATCCCTCCCCCTCTTATCCCCTGGGAACCATGGGTTTGATCTCTACAACCATGACTATACTTCTGTGTTGTAAGTTAGACTGCACCCTTTTTTAGTCACATGTGGGCAGTATCGTGTGAGATTTGTCTTTCTGTGTTTGACTTGCTTTGCTGAGTAGGACAGTCTCTAGGTCCAGTCTATGTTGCTGCAAATGGCGTTACTCTTTTTCTTTCTTGTGGCTGAGTAAGATTCCATTGTATGTATGTGCTGCGTCTTCCTCATCTGTTCCTCTGTGGATGGACATGGACATTTAGGGTGCTTCCCTGACTTGGCTGTTGAAAACAGTGCTTCAGTGAACATTGGGCTGCACGCATCTTTTGAATCATGGTTTTCTCTGGGTATATGCCCAGGAGTGGATTGCTGCGCCATATGGTGGTTCTATGTTTAGCTTTTTAAGGAGTTTCCGTACTCTTCTCTGTAATGGCTACACCAAGTTACATTCCCACCGACAGTGTAGGAGGGTTCCCGTGTCTCTACACCCTCTTCAGCATTTTTGGTTTGTAGATTTTCTGATGATGGACATACTGACCCGTGTGAAGTGATACTTCTTTATAGTTTTGGTTTTCATTTCTTTTATAATTAGTGATGTTGAGCGTCTTTTCATGTGCTTTTTGACCGTCTGTATGTCTTCTTTAGATCTTCCACCACTCCCCCCCTTTTTTTTTTGATTGGGTTATTTGTTTTTTTTAATATGGAGCTACATGAACTGTTTCTGTATTTTGGAGATTAATCCCTTGTCAGTTGCTTCATTTTGCAAGGTTTTTTTTTTTTCCATTCTGAGGGTTGTCTTTTTGTTTTGCTTAGGGGTTCCTTTGCTGTGCAAAAGCTTTTCAGTTTAATTAGATCCCATTTGTTTGTTTGTTTGTTTGTTTTTTGTGTTCATTACTCTAGGAGGTGGTTCAAAAAAGATCTTGCTGTAATTTATGTCAAAGAATGTTCTGCCTGTGTTTCCATCTAAGAATTTTTATAGTGGCTGGCCTTATATTTAGGTCCTTAATCCATTTTGAGTTTATTTTTGTGCATGGTTTTAGGGAGTGTTCATTCTTTGACATGTATCATGTCCAGTTTTCCCAGCTTTTTGGTGGTGCTTTTTGATGTTACATTTTTTCTGGAAAAAATACATTGTCACAGCAAATAACATGAAAAAAAAATACATTCTTGCATCCAGCTTACTAGCATTTTTGTTAGAATTTTACCTTCTGTATTTATAAATGCTAGTAGCTTAGAGTTTCCTTCTTCTGTATGGCCTTTGTTAAGTTACGGTAGTTCAGCAAAATGAACAGGAATGTTTCAGTCACCCCTACACTACTTCTGTAATGCTATGTGGTAAAGCAGAGTTCCTCACCGCAGTCCTCAGTAGTATTTGTCTCTTGCTGTGTATCTGCGGGTTGGCTTGGGGTGGGTGCCTTAGGGCATGGATCTGTGAATTGGCTTGGCTTCCATCCAGACTGGAGGTCTGAGTTCTGTACTCTCTGTATCTTACTCTGGGGTCCAGGGTGAAGAGCAGCACTTACCTGGGGTGTGGTTGTCCGATGGTGGAGATTGGAAAATCCTATAAGGGGAAGCAGGAACACTGACTTATTTCTTAAGGGTCACGCTTGGAACTGAGCCAGCATCACATCTGCCCACTGGTGAAAACTGGATGGTTAAATCCAGCATCAGGGACGTAGGGAGTGTGAAGGAAGGAGTATTTGCTAAACAGTGATTTTACCACCACAGGGAAAGGTCCTTCCTTTTCTCATCTCTGAAAGAGTATCTGTAAGAATGGATGGATTTCCTTCTTGGCTCTTCTGAGTTTTGCCTATAAAGTCATCTGCATCTGATAATTTCTCTGTGGGGACATTCTTGACCTAATTGTTTAATGTTTACCAGAATATTCAGATTATTTATTTCTTCTTGAGTCAGTTTGGTATTTTGTAATTTTGCATGAATTTGTTTACTAATCTAAATTTGAAAATTATGTTCATTCTGTGTGGCATCGGCAGCTTTGACTCCTTTCCTGTTCTTAATATTGTTTATTAGTTGTGTCTTCTCCTCCTTTTTCTTTATTTTTTTGCTTAATTTGGGCAGATGCTTGCCTATTAATTTTGAGTGGCTCCTGGATTTTGTGGGTTAGTTTTTAATATTTAAACCTCTAATCTATTTGGAGCTTATTTTTGTTAAGGAGTAAAAGAACAGTTCAGCTTATTATTCTTTTTTCTAAGTGGCTAGACTGTTATTCCAACACTTTACTAAACAGCTTCTCCTTCCTGCAATATCTAGTACCACTTTAAGCATATACTAAATTCCCAAGTATATTTTGGGTCTATTCCTTGACTCTGTTTTGTTTCTTTGGTTTGTCTTTATGTATTTATAGTATATATAATCTAATTTCTATAGTTTTGTGCTGTTTTTAACATCCAGTGTAGCTGGTAGGGGAACCTCATAACTTTTAAAGTTAAATATATCTTCAGTTACATTTAAAAGACTGCCTCTCACTTTCACATTTTTCTCTCTGTGAGAAATAATTTCCTCACTTTCTTTGAAAACTAGTGAGGGGGAGAAAAAATTATCCCCCGTGAAGTTATTACACATCTGCGACTTGTATGCAGTCACAGGCGTTTCGGATTGTCATTTCTTCTTCTGTCTGGGTTCCATGTTCAGCCTCCTGGGCTCTGCGCTGCTCAACATCAGGGCACCTCTCAGCCCGCCTTTAATGTGGGTTGTTCTCCTGGAGTTGTGTAACACTTAACCCTGGACCTCTCTGCCCCCTGGAGTGGACTCACTGATTCCTGCCACCACTAGCCTGAGAACCTGGAGCTTGCTGATAGTGGGTCTCCAAGGGCTGGGGATGGGGGGTTTCAGAGATGGGGGGTTGGCAGTGTCAGATCCAGGACCCCCTCTCCATGTGGAGATTAGCCCCCTTAGTCAGTCTCAGGGGCTACTTTGTTCATGATAGGAGTGACCAGGCTTCCTTATCACTTGCAGCGTGAAAGCATAAATGTCACCAACTGCCACACTAGCTCTTGAGATGTCCCCTGCTGTAGAAACTGTTTTTGATGGCAGTGTCACAGGAGCCCACAAAGAAGTGAAGAGTTAACGACTCTAGCGGTTTGCTGACATGAGCTGGTTCCCTGTTCGGCCTGTATTCTGAGTTATTCAGAACATCCTCCACCTCCTGTGCTGATGAAAAGGAAGTGCTCACAAGGAGATGGGCACTGACAGCGCACAAGGAGTGATTTTCTTCATCCATCAAGCCTGACAACCCTTGGAATCCTTGTCCTGTCGGAGCAGGGAGAAGCTTGAACAGGACCGAATGGTCCCCACTCATCTGGCGTTTTAAGCAAATCTGAATTTGGTGTGAAATTAACTAGATGCCACTGAAGTTGTTGGTGGCAACAGTTCTCACCGAAGTCCTAAGCTTATAACCTGTCCCACATGGCTGAAGGATGCATCAAACTTTCATCTGAACTGTAACCATCCTCTGAACCTGTCAGTGTAGAAAGCACTTCATTAAGAGGGAAAGATTGGGAATCTGCCACCAGGACAAACACAACCACATCTTTGATCGCATAAAACTTTTTTTAGCTTTCTATCTCAGGAACCTTGGACCCAGTCAATCATTTAGGAAATTTGGGATTTGATAAATTCTGTTTTATTTCATTTTAAAAAGTGAAGTTATATTTTCATCGTAAGCAGGTAGGTTCCCATAGGAATTTTAGAAAATGTTCTTAGGAGGTTGGGACAGAAATCATGTATAACATACAACCAATCTTAACATCGTTTCTCTAAGTGTAGATTTACTTTTTGTGCATCCCAGTAATTTATGACAGCGCATATGTATTTCTCATCGCTCACATCTTGTTTCTTTCCCAGAAGCCAGTCTTGAGCTGATTACCTGTTAGGTTTTAAGGTCTCCCTCTGGCTTTCTTCCTGCTCTTTCCCCTTATCTGCAGATCATAGCTCTGGCAGTGGAACTCTAAATGTTTCTGTGTCTCAGGAGGGGCCAGCCCTTAGTCCCGGGTGCCCCGTCTGACGCATCTTTTATTCAGGTGATCCCTTCTCTCTAATCCTTCTAATCCCTTGTGCCCACTTGTCCTGTCACGGGAGTTCCCATTTTGACTCTCATGAGAATTGTGGAGCTGAAGCGGCTCTGTCTGGCTGGGCATTTCCTCCTCGCCCACCGTCTCCTCACGCAAGCAGAGGACCTGTCCCTGGACAAGTACATCCCTCGGGCAGCCGCTTCCGTAAGACTGTGAGCTCCTCCACTTCCAGCATCCTCCCCTCTTTTGTGTTGGCTGCGTGGCCATCAAAGCCAATATCCTTAACTGCCTCTAGATGGCAGCATTTCCCTCCCTCTGCCTTGAGGCTAGCCTGGAACAGAACATGGACGGGAGCCCCAAGGGTGCTGTTTGGTGCGTCACCCTGGTCCTTACAGCCCTGCCTCCCCTTGCCCTTTCTTCTGTGTCAAGTGCATTTTGAACTGCAGACAGTCATGAAGTGGGAGCATCAGATACATCCTTACTCTGGGTCATCAATTGTCTCCACCTTGCTAAGCCAGAGACAGGAATCCAATTACTCAGCCGTGTTATGTCCAGTAATTTTTTTGTGAGGAGCATTGCTTCGAAATGTAGCCTGGGGTTTTCTGTTAGTAATTTTTCCAAGGAGGGCTCAGAAGAGCTGGTGGGTACTGCTGCTGGCATGACGCAGGAACTGAAACGCTAGGTGCTGGGCCCTGTTCTCCTAGTTCTTGGCAGATCCTTTGGCTTGCGAAGCTCAGTTTGTTTCTGAGCAACTCAGTTTGACGTAATGTTGAATATACAGCCCCAAATCAAATGAATTATGTTTCCTGGTACAGAATACTTTAAAGAGGAAGATAATGCCGAGTTGAAATCAAATTCAGGAATGTTCAGCTATTTTTCAAAATATGTATCGTGTAGGAATGTTTGGCTAGTTTTAATTTTTTTCACTCACCTATCTCTCCTATGAGCTTTGGACTCTCGGAAGCCTGTGTCTTTGTGTCCCCCGTTGTCCTCGGTCAAAGCAGGCACACAAGTTGCCCTGGGATCCTCACTTAGACTAATAGCATTGTCTCTGCCCTACATTCAGGGATGGTGCCTGAGACCATAGCATAACCCATTTATCTCAGAGTATGTAACCATGCATTCTCTCTGCCAGAGCGTCTCTGTTCCGGTGGAACTGCATTCAGTTGATGTAAACAAAATATCAAACACCTCAGCGAGCACTTACTTTGTGTTAAATGTGGAACCTGTGTCCCGGGTCAGCCTTTTCTCTGCTGCTACAAAAATTCAACCCAGGCAAAAGAGACGAGCCCAGGGTCATAAAGCTGCATTTTTGTACTTTATTGGGAAATGTTGAAGACATCCTCCTGCTCTGAGGAAATTTTTAAACAACACCCAGAATTTCCCCAGGGTTAGGAGAGAACATTCCTAACCCCAGGCCCTCCAGACACTGCTTGTGCACCAGCTAATGCCCCTTCAGCCTGTGTTTTTCTTTGCTGGTGCCTTTCTCCAGAGTTTGAGTGCTTCTTCTGCCCCACAGAATGTGCCATTTGGACGAATATCACTGGACTCAGACGAAAAGCGTATGAACGCATCTGGGAGAGAATTTACAAGAGGCTGGCTCTTGAGGCATTTCTTAGTGATCACTAATGGGAAATGCTGTTGCACATGTCAATTTTCTAGTAAACAAATAGGGAGCCCTAAGTCCCAAATAAACAAATAGGAAAGCCTTACGGTCATTCATGACATCAGTACAGATTGACAGCTGTGGGTTATACTGGGCTATTGATCAGCAGCCACCTCACAGTATCCTTATTTGGGGGATAATCTGCCTTGCAGGAGGGAAGAGAGTTCATTCCACTTTATTGATAAAATCCTTCCTTCAATGCCCTGATTGACATTTTAATGGTAACCTTTTGTTAATACAAGAATGCATGAAAAAGAGAAGTAACCCAGTGTGTTGCTATCCCTGTTGACATTTTTTTAAAACATACACAATACAAACACAATATTACAATGACATAAAAAAAATTCACTTCTCCTTCTTGTCCTTTTCCCCAAAAGCAACCCATTGATAATTGTTTCTTGTTACTTGTTGCAGAAATAAAAAATTATGTGTATATCTCTATAAATAAAGCAATTAAAATACTATATATATTGTTGGAGCCTTGCTTTTTTATTTATTAGTGATGTGAAGATCTCTCAGATTAGCGCATACAACTCTACTGTGTCCCTCTTAATGGTGGCACGGTATTTCATCACACAGCTACATCATCGTATAAATTACCCGAGCAGTCCCTTGGTCAACTCTCAAACAGGTTGAAAAGCCCTCCAGCTCTGACCTATATGACATCTGCTGTGTGAATGCTTGCCCACAATTCTTTTTAGTTGTAGGATGATTTGTAGTTGTTGATGAGGTAAGTTTTCTCCCAGCGTTTAATCAGAGTGGCATGGAGTATATCACGTCGTATAGAAGAAATGACTTGGAAGTTTATTTACTATTATTGTTTATTTCTACAAACAGTAGTTTTTCTTCCTTGCCTGCAGGCCATTTTGGCAGAGATATGCTCCGTTCCATGAGGTCATTCAGGCTAACAAGTGTTCTGCCACCTTTGTGTCCTTTCCAAGATCACCTTGGGTGTTGACACCCCGGTGTGCTTAGTCACTCATTTGTGTCCGACTCGTTGCGAACCCACGGACTGTAGCCTGCCAGGTCCTCTCTCCATGGGATTCTCTAGGCAGGAATACTAGAGTGGGTTGCCATGCCCTCCTCCAGGGGATCTTCCCAACCCAGGGATCAAAGCCAGGTTTCCTTCATTGCAGGCGGGTTCTTTACCATCTGAGCCACCAGGGAAGCCTGTTGACACCCAGATTGTAAATAGTATAAGGGCAGGAATCGTATGGGAAGTGTTCATGGACAAATCTTTTTTTTTAAGAATATTTATTTGGCTGCATTGGGCCTCAGTTGTGTCATGCAGCATCTTTGCTACATCACGCAGGGGCTTTCGTCACAGCACATGGCCTCTCTAGTGGCGCATGGCTCAGTAGTTGCAGTACACGGGCTTAGTTGCTCCAGTACATGTGGGATCTTCGTTCCCCAACCGGGAATCAAACCTGCATCCCCTACATTGCAAGGTAGATTCTTAACCCCTGGACCACCAGGGAAGTCCCTTCATGGACAGATCTGAAAGAACGGCACACACCTACGCCATCATCCACGGTCTGGAGCTTGGTTTTATGGCCACACCCAGGTGCATGAGAGGCTGGGAGAGATATTGCAGCTTTGTACCAGGAACAAAAGGAAATAGTTTGAACAAGAAAATAGCCCGTTAACATTGCCAAAACCTTCTGAATGGGATGATAGACCTAAGCATCAGTTATCACCACAAATGGTGTGTCTGGCTACCTGTCTTCTCCCTTGAAGTTCCTGGTATTGAGTCTTCTTGCGGGCTGAGTTGCTTCAGTCGTGTCCGACTCTGTGCGAGCCTATGGACTGGAGCCCTCTAGGCTCCTCCGCCCATGGGATTCTCCAGGCAAGAATGCTGGAGTGGGTTGTCATGCCCTCCTCCAGGTATTGCATCTACTGGCCAGTGAATTCAGACGAGCTTTCCCCTCTGTAATGCTTTCTGCCATTCGCCTTTGAGGCCTGCACAGTTCTTTGATGACTATGAATGTATTTCTGGCTGTGTGCCAAGATCTTAATTTTCAGATGTGTAACTGAACTTGAAGAGAAGTAGCAAAATAGGATGGGAAGGTCTTCGCCGAGTCCCCAGAAAGACTCTACTGTGAAAGCAGAAGTTATGGGGATGCTGCTGTTTCTCTGCAGAACAGCCTTGTGTCCATTCCCTCGGTCCTTAGAGTGTCTTTTCCTGATAAACATCACCGGGAGCTTCTTCAGTGATGCTTTTCTGGAATAGAGGAGGACTAAGCAGGGCTTCCCTGGTGGCTCAGCAGCAAAGAATCCGCCTGCAATTCAAGAGCCGCAGGAAACTCGGGTTCTATCCGTGGGTTGGGAAGATCCCCTGGAGGAGGGCATGGCAACCCACTCCAGTACTCTTGCCTGCAGAATCCCCTGGACAGAGCAGCCTGGCGGGCTACAGCCGTGGGGTCGCAATGAGTCGGACACGACTGAAGTGACTGAGCACGCATGTGTGCAGGTGCAGAACTGGGCAGAGGTGGCTCACATGGGTTTCTCTCTTCCCCACCCCGGGCTCCTTGCCAGGTGGTCCCTGAATGCTCGGAGAGAAGGGGCAGGGATGTTCTGCTGTCCCTTGCCTCTGCTGCTGAGGGTTCCCAGCTCAGCTGCACCAGAGTCAGTGGTTTATGGCCGCATACAGCTTAATCATATATTTCTCTGTATCAGCACTTATTTTTTGTTTTTAATGATATCGTTTTAGGATGAGAGTGAAAGAGAAAAAAAAACTATGTTCTTGGTATATGGGTCATGTTTTCAAACTGAAAAATGACTTAAATCACAGACTCATCTAAACATGTTTGAGCTTTAACTGAAGATGTGATTCAGAAAATGTTCAAAATTGGTGCTTTGTCCTTCTGTAGCCCTCTCCTTTGTCATTTTTTCTTGTGTTTATTCAAGTAAGGTGGATACATGTCAGAGCTTGGGAAAAGCCTCAGCATATTTCTGATGTCTTCATAGAACAGACAGGACTTTCTGAGTTGGTTAACGTTTGTTACCGTAATCATCTTACTAGTCAGTCATGTCAGGAAAGGATAATCTGGTCACCATCTTGATTTATTACGTAGTTAGTCCTAGATGGTAAAGAATCTGCCTGCAAGGCAGGAGACCTGTTTGATTCCTGGGTTGGGAAGATCCCCTGGAGAAGGAAATGGCAACGCACTGCAGTATTCTTGCCTGGAGAGTTCCACTGGACAGAGAAGCCTGGCGGGCTACCGTCCATAGGGCTGCAAGGAGTCAGCACGACTGAGCCACTTTTTCCCTTTGGTCCTAGCACAGTAGTTTGTAAAGGAGGCAAATGGTTATGTTAAAAGGAATAGAAAGACCTGTTTTGTTCCTCTCGACTGATGAAGGCATTGCATACTGCTTAAATAATGATGCCTGTCAGGTTTTTGGACATTTTTCTAACAAAGGAGAAAAGATATTAAAAAGATAGCTGCAAATGCAACAGGGACTGACAGAAAACCTGGTGACTTTAGAGATCGATACTGTAATTGTGTACATGAGCTGTAATTTATCAAAGCTGCTCAAAGTATTTTTATGAAGGCGTTCAGGAGTGCTCTGATTTTACAAATGAAGCAATTCATGGACGACTGTAAACCTTTCCAAGACCAGGTCTGTTTTGAGTCTGGAGTCAGAGAAGTACAAACAGCAGAATAAAAGCTCAGAGAGGGCCAGCGGGATAATGGTATGACCTTCTGCGTTGGTGCGCCATCGGTCAGCATCTTTATGGCACAGCCAGTGGTACCGAGCTGACTGTGGAGCCACACTGGGCCAGGAAGGATGCCAAGAAACAATCAATAGAAGATGTATTTCTGAAAATTAATATTCTACTGTGGAATTAATCTTATTGATTCAGGGATTCTGAAAGTAGCCACAGATAATTTTAAGAAACAAAAGCATATGAATTTTTTGAGAAGGCCAGAATAACAAGGAAATCCCATTTCCAACACCGAACCCAGAAACCTGGTTCAGCAAACCTAAAAGCTTCTCTGCTCATCCTCCGGAGGCCCCTGCCTGTGCTGGCTTAGAGAGGTGGTTGGCGTGTGGAACCATCTGTGAAGCTTCACTGGCACTGGTTGAACCTCTGTTCCCGTTTGTCTTTCGTTGTTGCTCAATCATGTCCAACTCTCATGAGCTGTAGCCTGCCAGGCTCCTCTGTTCATGGAATTCTCCAGGGAAGAATGCTGGAGTGGGTCGCCATTCCCTTCTCCAGGGAACCTCCCCGACCCAGGGATTGAACCCTGGTCTCCTGCATTGCAGACAGGTTGTTTACCATCTGAGCCACCAGGGAAGTTCCCAGAGAAGCTCCCATAGTACCTGTATTTAATGATGTTGTTAAGAGAGACAGTAATAGCATGGTGAAACTAAGAGGAAAGATAGAAATGCCTGGAATGTGAAGGAGGGGGTATGAGGCTGAGGAGGAAAGGGGAATTCTGGGCGTTTAGGAGTAGAAGCTTCCCCTCCAGCACCCGAGGAGGGCGGTGCTGCTGCAGGTGAATAGCAGTGGTTTGGGGAGCTGCTGGCCTTGACCACACCTGGCTTCCTCGCTCCCTCTGTCCTATCTTCCTGCTTCTCTCATTTTCCTTCTCACATTCCCATTTCTCTTGTGAGTCTATTATTTATAACATACAGGGAGTGGTTGGTGATAAGAAGCAGCCTCCTTGGGTCTCAGTTTTCATGTTTCTAAAAGGGATGGTTTAATGTCTCTAAAAGGTGGCTTCCTGCTCTGGAGTGGGATGATTCTGGGCTTCACCTTAGGCTGACCATCCTCATTGAAGCATTTCCTGAAAACTGTTAATGAAAACTCTCTTGCAGTCCTAAGTTTTTAAAGAAATCTAATTCCTGATAAAATTGTTCTTGGGAAGTCTTGTTCAGTGTATAGTTAATGACCACGTCCCACCTTCTTGTGGGGTTTTTCATCTTTCGATTTTCTTATTGAGAAAAAGAACGATTTTTGTCTGCATTGTATTTTCACAAATATGGATAGCAAGAAACATTAGGGGAACTGTTTACAATTGGTGAATTGAAGTGGAGACTATGAGGAATGTTGTATTCTTTCAGCTGTTTTGTAGGCTTGAAAAATTTCAGAATGAAATATCGGAGGGTAAAAATGGGCAACTGAGACAAATCAAATAAAGCAATTTATTCAATGACTTTCCCAAGGGCAATCAAGGGTTAAGTGGCCGGACCTGGAATGGGTTTTAGTGGCTCAGTTGCCATTCTAGTGCTTCCTGGGCCCTATCTCCCCCCTAACGGAAAGACAGGTATAGGAAGGAATTTCCTCCAGGCTACTGCTTCTGAAGGAAATGTCTCTGAGTCTGGCAGCATTTGTATTTCTGCTTACAAATTACCCAAATGGGCAAAGCAGGCGATAAGGACCTGTCAGCTCTAGAAAAGTGCTCAGTGAATGGCATTAGATAAATAAGTTCACCCATTGAGAAGAAATGCGTGGCTCTAATTCTGAACCTGGGATTTTCATTACTGACGGCTTTAAACAGAAAAGAATTCCTTGGGCAGCAGTACTTGGCAGTGAAGGAAGGGATGATAGGTGCAAATATGATAGGAGGGGAGACAAAGTCAAAACCGCGCAGTCTGTCCCTTCACTGTTTTCCTTGGAAGTGCATTGTGACCAGTGGAGTCTCAGAAGATCCTTGCCCTCTTTCTCTAACTTAGAGCAATTCAGGAGAGAAATGTTGAACACACCCCAGGCTCTGCCTGAACCCAGGCTCACATGGCTTAAGAGGAAGGAGAGGTGAGTCTCCAGGGGCAGCTTTACATGAACAGAAAGTGATATTTGCCTGGCACTTTCCCCCAGCTCATGTATAGCCTGTGCTTAATTGCTCAGTCATGTCTGACTCTTTGCAGCCCTATGGACTGTAGCCCAGGCTCCTTTGTCCATGGAATTTTCCAGACAAGAAAACTGAACTGGTTTGCCATTTCTTTCTCTGGGGGCTCTTCCCAACCCAGGGATTGAACCCACGTCTTTTGCTTGGCAGGAGGATCCTTTATCACTGTGCCACCTGGGAAACCCTCAGTAACAAACTATGAAATCAAAATATCTGTGTCTGATGGGTGCACACCTCACTGACATGATGCCATTTGTAAAAAGCTGAGTATCACTACTCTGTGTAGTCGGTGCTAGGAGCTCTGGGTGGATCATCAGCTCGGGCGGGAGGCAGTCACTTTCATCCTGGTCTCAAGAAAGCATCGTCCTCTCACAGGTCTGTCATGACCTTTGGTTGCCTCCCTTGTGCCTGATCGAGCAAGATGAGCAGCCATGATGATAGGTAAGAAGCCAGCACTTCCACCGGAGCATTCAAAACCTAGGGCACCCTTGATGGGACAGACTCTGTGATTTCTGTTAGATCACCTTCATTTCAAACATATATTCACATCATCTGCATTAACTCAGAGAAAATCAAGACTTTTAAAAGCTGAAAAAAGGAAATACGATGAAGTGCGCTGATGCTAATGGTGTTGTGTCCAGTAGGTGGCACCTCAGCAAATCTCATTTGTAGCTGATAGAAATAAACGTTGAGAGGATTTTTTTAAAAGATACATTCATATTGCATGTGAGAGAAAGGTATGCCCTGGGCGCAGGGTGGTTCATAAAGTCAACTGGGGGAAAAAAAAAAAACCAAACAGTTGGACTTTGTAAAAATAACTGTCTCACTGTAAGAAAACTGTTGGAAGAGCTTATAAAAAGCTAGTGTCTGGTTGAAATTAAAATGCTTCGTCACATCACATGGAGATTTTTCACAACATTTGGGCTGCAGATTACTGCTATAAGTAAGACAGTGCTGTTAATCTTGATAGCCTTTTGAGCTTCAGAGAATAATATACGATCAATGTTTTGGTATCAGGTTTGTATATTTGAGTTATGTTCAGAAAATATTGAATACTTGAGCTGGAGAAATTCCTTCCACTAATATTTTAAAGGACATTTTAGTGCATCATGTTAGCTGTAATTCTTGAAAGAATAGACTTCATGTTTCTAGAATGCATTGTTAGAAACTTTTAATGCATGTGCAGTTAAACACCACGCCAAATCAGCAGCCTCATGCTAAGAATCTGTTAAGGTTTTTATAACATAAACACAACTTTATAACAAAGAAAGATGCTTCTTCAGGATCATGCAAAGAAAGCAGCATTTTCACTCCATAAATACAAGTGTCCCCTCTGAAAACTGAGTACTGAAATTGGTAACTTATTTCTAAAACATGAACTTCAGAAGGCAAGTAAGAATTTTTTAAAAAATCCTGCTTTCCAGTCAAGTATTAGAATTGCATTGTGTATTTTTCCCTGAAGAAGTCTATAGCTTTCCTGGTGACTTAAGGAATCTCTATGTAATGTTTTGCAAAATGAAATCAGAGTTCATCTATTTATGTTTTCTGTAGATAAAATGGTCAGGGTACACACATCCTCTTGTTCTTAGTTTTCTTCAGAGGACAGGTAAAGAACACAATTAGTAGGCGCCTCACAAACGCCCTTTCCTGTCTGTCTCAGAGGAGAGTGGCGACAGCCAGTCAAGGTTGTCAGGTGAGGTATGAAACCATCACCCGAGCTCGGGCGGCGCTGGGGAAAACCTCAAGAAGGACAAGATGAAGGATCCTGTTTGCTTTTAATAATTGAGTCATTGTAATCTGTTTAGTAAGACCAAGACAGATAGGACTTAGTTCACTGAGCTTCAGTTTTAGAGAAAGATTGTACAAAAATGCCTTGTCTTTCCATGGAAGTACTCATCTTTGGTGACGAGATTAAAAGGCATGTTCTCTCACAGCTATGGGAATCAGTCCTTCCTTTCCTTGCTGTTCCCCATCACCTCTCTCCCCTCGCCCTTTTCTCAAGCTGACGCATCACTTACCAAGTAGATGACAGGGAACCAGTGGGAAGTAGTGGAGGCCTTCTGACCACTGGGCTCCCGTCATCTTCCCCATCGACCCTGCTCAGTAGCTCCACTTCCTTCAGACCAGTGGTTACCAAAGCGTGTCTGCACAGTGGAATCACCTGGGGAAATTCAGAAATTACTCACATTTGCCTCCCGCCCCCACTTCCGCCTAAGATTGGGATTTAATTGGTCTGGGCGTAGCTTTAGTTTTTGGAAATTATGAGGGCTCTTTCAGTGATTCTGATGTGCAGATCAATCTGGGAACCATCATTTACGTCCTCTTCCCCGAATTCCCCCATTCTCTACCCACCCTTCTGTGTTTGCAGCACCAACACCTTGAATAAATATTTGTCCCTGAGATTCCACCAATCAATCCCCTTGTTGTTTTGTTTTGTTTTGTTTTTCATGTGTTTTGAGATTCCATGACCATGTTCCGGTGGAACGGAGTCTCTTCCCTCTTTCTATTCTCGACATCCATCTTAATGCCTAATCCCTAGCAGCTGTTTAGAGATTGGTTTTTGAATCAAGTGCATAAAATTGTGTGTATGTGTATGTATATATCTATATATAGTAATACAATAATTTAAACAAGTTGATTCATGTATTTCTGACTCAGGGCATTTTTACTGCTCAGGTAGATACTTCTCCTTTACTTGAAGAGCTGAGATTTCCTAATCTCCTATCTTTTCTTAAAGCGATGATAAGTACACAAAATTAAAAAGGAATATGTTCTCTTGTGTGGTATTAGCTTGTGTCACAAAATCCAGCTTTAGATAAGGGGACAGAAGAAGACTAAGCCAGTGTTCAATGAAACTCAAGGAAGTTAAGTATAGAGGGCTGTCAGTTTCTAGCAGGAGAATTTCCTCCTGCCTTCCTTGCGTAAAGAATATTAATTTATCTAATTGATGATAATCTGGTCAATTTATTGTAGCATTAAAAATGAAAATCAGTTATGCCAAAATATTCAGTGATGTGACTGAGACTTTTAACATTTTATTTTATGTTATTAGGTGATAATGGGAAGTATAATTGTTAATGTTTGATTCTGGCAAAATACAATTAGTTTCTGTGAAACACATTGTGCATTAATGATGTCATTAAGATTAATGAATATAAATGAATGAACTAGGGATTTCAAATAGAACCGAGTGACTTTCTATCAGTCTGTAAAACTTGAGATAGATTTCCTTGATTTTTTGAGGAGAAAATGCCAGAGCCCCTGCTGCATTTTCGTATAGACTGGAGAGAAATTCAATCAGCCACCCAGACAAACCAAAGTTTTAAAATATTTTTTAGGAAGACTGTTGTATACTGATTTCAGTCTGTAAAAGCTCTCTCTTAATTTTACTTTAAGAATTATTTTCAAGACCATTTTTTAGAAACTTCTATATCCTGTGTGTGTGTGTGTGTATATATACATACACACTGGTGTTTAAGAAAATCAGGGTAATAAATCATTGTTCATTAAATTAGAGATGACACTGTGGTGGTGTCTATTCCAGATGTTCCCCAATAGACATCTATTACATTTATATTTAAAGTATTATTAAGAAACCCAGACAAGTTAAACATTTTTCTTGAGCGAACAGACGGAGAAAGGGAAAATTGGGAGAGACTACCCGTCAACGTTTTAGATGAGAGTCAAGGACTAAATGTGTAATAACATGACCCTAAGAAGCACGGTATTTTGAGTGCTATCGCGTGACTCTATGTTCTTGTAGTGTAGAGAGCAACTCTGCCACTGCAAGACAAAACAAAACCCCAGTGTATCTGTGGTCCGTGTACTTGTCATTTAAGCCCTGTGCTTGCAGTGTCCTCTTACTGAACCAGATAGATAGAGGTGCTGTGTCATCAGTGAAGCTTAGTGTGGGAGTTCGTCTCCTTGGTCTGACCTTCAGCTAATGCTTCTGTTTCTCCCTCTCTGCTTCTGCTTGTTTGATTTTCTTTCTTCCTTTTCTTCATTTGTCTGCCTATTTTAAAGTTTTGCAGGGCAGCCCTTGCCCTTGAATTGCAATTGAGGCAACTTTGGGCCACAGGAGTGGACCACCACAGTGAAGGAGGGAGGGAGGCTCTTTTGGGAAAGTGGCTGCTGTGTGGCGCCGGGGCCCCGCCTGAGAAGCCGGAATGCTTCTGTTGGCTCTGGCTTTTTGCTGTTTCCTCGGCCTTGGGCTCTTCTTTTAACCCCATTGCCTCTCTTTCCTCGTGGGTAAATTGGGCCAGTCTCTTCCTTTCCTCCTTTGAAAGAAGCTGATGAGGATTAACGAGGCAGAATCTAGAGCACATTTTGTGTTTCTCCGAAGAGTACATTTCAGGGAAGCTGAAAGACAGTCGATATAGGAGAGAAGTGGAACTCATATTGCTTACTGTGTTAGATGACAGAGTCCCAAGGAGTACTTCCTCTCCGTCAACTGAAAATGAGTTGTGGGCACAGCCCCATTTCGGCTCACTTCTAAATCGGATGCGATGTTAGTAGAGGATGATGGAAGGAAAGACGAACCAATTTGAGGAGCAGTGCAATGACAAACAGGATTCAGGATAGGTGTCTGACTGCCACCTGGTTGCCTGAAGGAAAGCAACTTGTTTGTTTTTAATCATTGCTATCTGCACCTCTCCTCAGCATTTTGCAGAAGAGTCACCAAAATTGCTTGACTCTATGAACACAATCCAAAAAAGATCAGAAGGAGGTTCCCAGCAAAACCTCAGAATTAATCCAACCTGGAGCCTCAAGGTAGAATAAGGTTCCAGACATGATCGCTGGATTTAAAACAGTTTGCTCGAGGCTCTTCAGATCTATCGTAATTCATATGGATACAAACCCAGAGACGAAGAAAGACTGGTTACTTCATGCGTGAACTCCCACCCTAGTTTTGTTTAGCATGCTGTCTTTGGTCAATCAGCTTTTAAACTCCGAGATGACTAGGCTTGGTTTTTCTTCTTGGCAGATTTTCTATAACTTTTCTTCCCTTGTAGTTACTCTTTTGGAGTAGTTTAGATAGGTAACAGTACATTCAACCTAGAACTTAGCTTCTTGTCATCGTAGGACTAAAAAAGAAAAGTTCAATGCATGTGTGGCCTAAAAGTGCATTTATAATCTTTGATTTCAGTATATGTAATCTCTGATTCCATTAAACTCAGAATAGAGTTCCAAATTTGAAAATAATCTTCATCTTTTATCTCTAGGTAGATCTCATCACTTTAGGAATAATTTTAGAAATCTTTGTTTCAGAAGCTCATAAAATACTTAGTTGATGCCAGGAATATTATCATGCATATAAACACATTGACATACCCATGTCTGGAGCTCATACAGTGGGTAGGTAGCCTGTGGTGGCAATACAGCCAGTATCACCCCACTCGTCTACTCCTGTCTCCATCTATATATTAATGTGACATATAGGAGTTTGCTAAATATTAGTTTATGGTCCCAGTGTTAGCTGGGTGTCATGTAGAGATGAAGGGACATAATTGGAAAAAAAAATTGGAGCCATTTCCCATTGTCAGATCTTCATAAATGCCCCTCGATGAAAAAAATGAAGTTGTATTACCCAATTTTATTAGAAATGCTATATTTTGTTGGATCCGTGTGTTCACAAAGTAGAGAATATTTTCCTGCTGTGATTGATGTTGGGGCATTTATGAGGATAGTCTGCTATATTTCATATGTATATGAGGGTGTCATTGTTAAAATGTTCAAAGGAAAATTACATATGTGATTTATATTTTATTATTCCCTCCTAGGATGTAATTTTTTCAATACCATGATTCCCGTCATATTGTCAGTGGTGATTTGATGGCTAATATGCCAGAAATAATTAGATTTTAAAAGGTGATGCGGACGTCCAGACGATATAGCTCTCTTCATGCATGTTACATTGTAGAAGTCACTGATTGCATACATTGTAACAGTCTTCAGGGTTACAGGCAGGATGGAAGATGGAGCTATATGCAGGAAGCGTGGAAGGCAGCATTTCAGAGGCATATGCTTGCTACTGACCCTACCTGCAGTTTTCGCTAAATGAAACGTGTTTTAGAAAATACCACTCTGTGGATAAATTCAGACTTTTGTGTATTATTGGTGGGAAGATGTGGATCCTCTCTTTTCTTTTGAAAGTGAGAAAATTCCTCCTCTCCCTAGAAGGCACCAAGCCCTTTTGTTTTAGTCTCCTTGACAGGTTTACATTTTTTTTTCCTTTGGGGAGAAAAAGACATAAAGTATGAACCGCATTTCTTCAACTTTTGAGATTAGAACTTTATTTTCCAGTTTTACATGACCATTTTAAAATACGAGGCAAGGTAATTTGTAGTTTCAGTATTTATTCCTGGGCATAATAGCTCCTGGGACTTTGTAGAAGGGAACCCATTTCTGAGTACCTTTTGGGCATTGATGACACTGGTGATCTGTATCACTTGTATGTTACTTTAATGTTTCTGAAGATTAGACTAATGCTGTAATATTCTGGTATTGGACATGGGTGAAGATGAGTGGCCACTGTAGCCAAGCATTTAACAGTTAACATGAAGTCCACAGCGTACTTTTCAGCCCCCACGCTTCAGCACATCCCTGGCGTCGGAGCACTGCTTTCTCGCTTGGGAGAGTCCCGATGAGCAGGCGCTGCTGGGAAGCTAAGTTCTGCCCTCAACCTCTTGCACATACTTAGCCAGTCGAAGGAGCCTGAGACCAGGCAGGTAGCTGAGTGGCATGTAAAGCAGATGCTTGATGAGATGCTCATAGCCTGGAGGAGGAAGGGGAGTTTTGAGTCATGGTTGTGGAGTCAGTAGAGGAGGGACCAGGCGCCCAGTGTGAGGGGCACTGGGACCCAGTTTCCCAGCAGGTGGCCGCCTCCTCTTTGCAGTTCCCACTTTTAAGCCTGTAGTAACATCTGGATTTCACAAACTGAAGCTCAAAAAGCTGAGGGACTTTCCCTGGCTTCCTGGCGGTCTTGGTGGAGACTGCCTGGGGCGCTGGCTCTCAGGGTAGGACACTTTCTTCCAAGGATGCTGGGAAGTCATGACTCCCGGAAAACGGAAGGAAAAGTCCGGGTTGGAATTTCCCCTCCCTTTCAGCTTCTCATCATGGCTCAGGACAGCCTTGCCCTGAGTCACTTCACCTGCAAGGAAAGAGTGATTTACCAAGTGCCTTTGATGGCAGATTCCAGAAAACTGAAGTGTGTCGGTCTGCTGACTGAAGAGCTTTGAAAAGCCCTCAAGTTCACGGGAATGTGTAGCATGCTGGCACCCTAAAACTGCAAAGGGAGCCTTGGTTCTGTAGAACTGACTATTTGTAAACAAATATATGTTATATTTAGAACTGAGATTACTTTGCCAACAAAGGTCTGTCTAGTCAAGGCTATGGTTTTTCCTGTGGTCATGTATGGATGTGAGAGTTGGACTGTGAAGAAAGCTGAGTGCTGAAGAATTGATGCTTTTGAACTGCTGTGTTGGAGAAGACTCTTGAGAGTCCCTTGGACCACAAGGAGATCCAACCAGTCCATTCTAAAGGAGATCAGTCCTGGGTGTTCTTTGGAAGGAATGATGCTAAAGCTGAAACTCCAGTACTTCGGCCACCTCATGCGAAGAGTTGACTCATTGGAAAAGACTCTGATGCTGGGAGGGATTGGGGGCAGGAGGAGAAGGGGATGACAGAGGATGAGATGGCTGGATGGCATCCTCGACTTGATGGACGTGAGTCTGAGTGAACTCCGGGAGTTGGTGAAGGACAGGGAGGCCTGGCGCGCTGCGATTCATAGGATTGCAAAGAGTCAGGCATGACTGAGCGACTGAACTGAACTGAACTGATACTTTGGGAGCCAGAAGGGTGAAGAGTTGTGAGAGTGGAACATATGAAGGCCCAGGTGCATTTGAGAAGGAACAGAGGCCACACCCCAGAACTATTCCCTGGCTGCTTTCTCCCTCCATCCAACTCTTGCCGAGGGGCATCGATCTCTCTTCAGCCCTAAGGTAGCCAAGTTGTTGTTGTTCAGTCACTCAGTCATGTCCAGCTCTTTGCGACCCCATGGACTGCAGCATGCCAGGCCTCCCAGTCCATCACCAACTCCTGGAGTCCACCCAAACTCATGTCCATTGAGTCAGTGATGCCATCCAGCCATCTCCTCCTCTGTCATCCCCTTCTCCTTTTGCCTTTAGTCTTTACCAGCTTCAGGGTCTTTTCTAATGAGTTGGCTTTTCACACCCTCCTCCTTTTGATTTTTAGAGACCTCTGGCCATGAATCTGGGATTCTGCAAGCTCTTTCTGGTATGTTCTGACCAGGGATAGCTTAGAATGTGGTAATTTTCACTTTGAAGCTAAAAAATTTGACACCTGTCATGCATTCTTTTCACCTTGAAAACAGGTTTTTCTTCTGTGTTTAAACATTTAGAGGCAGTAGGGTTGTTAGGAACCCAAACTCCAGAGTCAGCCTGTCAGGGTTGGTACCCCAGTTCTGCCCTTCCTTGGCTGTGTAATCTTTGGAAAGTTACTTAACCTCTCTGGTCAGTTCCCTTATCTGTATAATGGGGATGATAATATACCTAATTCATAGGACTGTTGAAATAATTAGATGACATGACTTGTATAAAGTACTTCGAGCAGTGATTGTCACCTACTGTGTGATCAGTATTTGTTGGCTGTTATTAGAAATTAAACATGGAGGAAAATAAGGTGCTAAAATAAGAAGGATTATAAATGTCAACACTGAAACGTATATTTTGAGTAAATCTCACAGCTGCATTCGTTACTGGTGTTCAGGGTTCTCTTTACCCCTTAAACTGCCGGAGGAATAATAATAATCACATAATAGATATTTCATATGCATTGTCATGAATGACCTGTTTCTTATTTGCAACTTTTTATGACCTTTATGTTACCTTTTTAAAATATGACATATGCATTTTAGCCACTGGCTTTTATCTACGAGTAGAAAAAATAATCAATGAATGAATGAAGGAATTTATCCACTGGGCTATATTGGATTTCCTCATGAGTGAACAGAGGCTGCAAACCCCTGGTCGGTTGTCTCAAAGTAACAAGATGTTGTGGCTTATGCATTTTGTGGGTGTTTGTCTACCTTGCTAAGAAGTAGTAATGGCTACAAACACACACAAAAGCAAACGTTAAGGGCAAATCCCACCGCAGATAGTGGCGATGGTACTAGAAATCACATTCTGAGCGCACCGAGAACTCTGGTGAGATGAGGAATGCAGACCCTCCTCCCACAGGCTGGTCTGGAGGGAGAAGCCTCCTACTCCACCGGGCAGTGATCTCTACTCCCCTCACTCACCACCTCCTTGGCTTCTGGGTAGGTGGTCCAGGAGCCAGAGGCTGAGAGCTGCCGGCAGAGAGTGGATATAGCTGGTGGAGTAGAGCAGGTCAAGTTAGGTTTGGAAACATCCCCCAGCTTTGGTTTTTAAAAAATTGCTCACCGTGTTCCTCACCAAAGTTTCCTGGTAAAGGTCAGTTGCTGAAGAGTGGGTAAAATCAGAAGCCGCTTTTACTTTAGAGAAACCAGTGTGGATCAGGAGGAGAGAGGTGTAGCTTGGTTTTAAATTTGTGAGAAATGCGTGACTGTGTAAATCACGTGCCACACCTGTGTCCTAGCACCAGGTGACATTGCTGTGGATGTCAGGGATCACAAAATCTCACTCTCTGTGAAAATTCGTACAACCAAACTCTTCCCCGCCGCCCCCCCCCCCCCCCGCCCCGATTGTTCTCCCCTGGGATTTGGGCTTGTTTTTGTTTCTGTGAGCCATTTATTGTAACAATGAATAAAATTTAGATTTGGTCCTTATTACAGTATCCACAGATTTTGAGTATTCTATGAAGTAAATTATGCCTATGATAGTGTGTACACGAGGTGTACACATACAAATAATTTAAGTACCACAAAGCCTCTGGCTTCAGATTATAATTAATGACTGAGTCTACCAAATTTTATTTGAATACACATGTAAAAGCTCTACACGTTGAGTTTGGTGCTTTGTGAACTGACTCATAATAATACGAACAGATTCCACAAAGGTATAAAATCGCAGGAAAAATGAGTTTATTAATGGAAATTAGGCTCGCTCCTAATTATTACCTGTGAATAGTGTCATCATCTGAAGTTTTTATTGCATTTTAACACATGGCCTATCTTGATGAGAAAATATATAGCAAAGGGTAAATGTAGCAATTTTCCTCTTACTATCCCGTCTGCTAAGCCATTATTGCTTGATGTTATTTTTCAGCAGCCTTTCATTTTTGTCCTAAATGTTTTTGCCTCTGGCTGGTTTTATTTCTTTAAAATGTACGTGTATCACTTCTGAAAGTGATACATTTTGACAGGTAATCGATATTTTTTCATACTAGATTTGATGGTGCAATGGTTATAATCTTCATCTTAGACTTAGTTAATGGTTGAATACTATCCTAGATTTTTATCTCAGAATATTCCTTTGTTAAGAAACATACTTTTCACCTTTAGCCAAGATCCCTTTTTATCAACCCCAGCCACCAAACAGGTCTAGCTGCCGAGTGCCTACGATGCCCAGAGCCCACTTATCTGAGACACACATCACCTGACTTTTTGTCAGGGTGTCCTCGAAATGTCTTCTGATAACACTTCCAACCATCTTACTCAATTGGTCACAGAAAAGATACTTCTGGGCTCTACATTTTTTTTTTCCTCCCGACATCCTATGATCTCTGCTTGAAGGAGCAAAGTCTTTTCCCTTCCTTTTCTTTAGTGGGAACTTGATGTCCTCTGTCAGACCCCACATTCTCTAGAAGGACCAGCGCAATGAAGATCACAGCTCTCAGATCACAAGCACATATAAGGACACCATGCTCGGCCTTTGCTTTTCTAAGTTCAGCTTCTTGGGTCATGATTTTTTTTTTTTTTCTTCTAAATTCAGTTAGGACTTTCTTATGCCTCTGTGGGCAGATAACAATGACATCTAAGTTGGTAAATATATTCTGACCTGCTGCCAAGGTACTTTGTGAAAGCCGGCACTTCAAATTCAGGGAGCTGCTTAAGCTCTTCTCTCAGGAGGGTGAATTGAGGGACAAAGGGCAACAACTGTCTTTCCTTTTGTTTTCATTGAACAGAAAGGTCTTCCTTTTGCAGGAAAAGATTAAAGTACAGGTGGGCCTGTCAAGGATGGGAATCTGTTTCCAACCCCTTTGCAGATTCTCCTACAGACAGCTCACCGATTCCTCCGTTCCAGACCCTAGACATTTTCTTTTCATTTCTTCTCTGCCCCCCTCCTTTTTTTTCCTTCAATTTAAACAAAAATGCATAGTATTTTTAAAAATCTATAAAAAATTGTGCTAGAAGGTTGGAGGTACATTTTGGTTTGAGCGATGACCAGGCTGGTGCCTTTTCTTTGCTTTTAGAGATGGCCTTACTCCTCCACCCAAGAGCAAGAGCTAAAAAGTCTCTGGGGTTTGCTTCCTTTAAGTAGTACCCAATGAACATGCCTCAGTGGTAAAACACCCTGACACCCTTCTTCGTGGGTGCTTCTGTGAGGGGTGTGTGGGTGGGGGGCAGCGTTTCTTGACAGAGTTTCTGTTTGTATGTCTAGAAATGTCTGCAAAGATGGTTTGGGAACATAAAATGCAATCAATTTTCCTCAGAGGTTAGATTCATAAATCCCTGAGCTATTTTTAATGACATAATCTAATCAATTGATAGCAACCCTAAGAGTGTGTTGACAGCCAGAAAGAGACAGAAAGCTAGTGTAATAGCAGGGGTCTGGGCAGGAACCACTTGTCATTTCTTCCCCACCCCCATGCGTAGAAATTGCTAGATACCTGGATTAGGTAAAACCCAGAAATTACTGATTTTTAAAAAAAATAAATTATGCATTATGCCTGCCTTCTTGACTATCTTTCTTTCAAGCAAAAAAAGACTAATGGATAAAATGAAGAAGGAGGTAGTTCTGAGACAAACTATAGATAGCCCTGGTATTTGCTTCTCAGGACCATACTGTGCTCCCAATTTAAATCTCTTTAGAAAAGAAGTCAAGGGGGAATAATTTATTATAAATTGGTAGTATCAGATATTGTTACTCCTGTGCTAGGTCAGTAATGAAAGCTTAATATGCATCTCTTCTGTTGCTTTGAATTGAAATAAGATGAGGATGAGCGGAGTAAACAAGCTGAAACAGACTGTGAAATTGCACGTGATGGGTATCTTTTTCTTTTTAGTTGTTTATGGGCTAGAAATAGGTTAATATTCCAACTAATGATGGGTCTTAGAATTTCTTCTCCCTTTTTACATTTGGGTCTGGTATTAACAGAGAAAGTTGTTATCATGAGGAAGATTAAAACCTGAACTGTATCTTTGGGCTAGGAATGGGCGGTGAGGTATTTATGTAAATAAATTGGCTTTGGCGCTGGCAGGGGTAAGGGTTCCTCCCCCTGTAAGTGGAGAGCCGCCGCCCTGAGCCCGCTGTTTTCAGGTTTTCCGGCTGCCTGTGTGTTCTATTACATTTTTTTTTTTTTCCCTCCTTTGATGCCATCAGAAAAGATGAGCGGCAGGAAGGTGGTGCTGCTTGGCTGGCCAGCTGTGCCCTAGTTTCTCACCGTCCCAATCAGCAGCTGCTGTTTGCAGAGGTGTCTGTCACCGCTGATTGACTTAGCTACTTTGACCTTATAGTTGCTTCCGAAGGGACTTGACCCGCGACCACTGCCGACAGCTATTTTCTGGTCGCCTGGAATGCCAGGGCCAGTGTTCTGAAAGAGTAGTGAAAGCAGAGCTCCCACGATTTCTTATCTATTAGCAAGAGCCTCCTCTCCCTGGGTGGATGCATTAGGTGTTTAAGCCCACTTGCTGCGCTTTCCCACCGAACTGCAAGCATCCGTGATCCCCGAAGTTGCTGGAGTGAATAACTAAGCGGGACCAGCTGACTCAGGGCTCCAATCAGCTAGAGCGTGATGTAAGTGTTTAGCAGCTGCCGGGCTCTGAATTAGCGTGCCGAAGTAGCGGTAGTACAGCATGGCTAGACTGTTGTGAGAGGCTCAGAGAAGGCGGAGGGGGAGATGGATGAGTCCAGCATTCTAAGACGAAGAGGGCTCCAGGTAGGAGATCCTTCCGTTCTTGAAATGTAGCCTTGCCGGTGGCCAGCAGTGGAGGATTTCAAAGTTCCCTTTTCATTCTTCTTCTGGGCACAAATACGTGCACAGTTCTCAGTATCCACTTGGCAACGTGATACGCTAAGTCTCTCTTTACAGAACTCAGCGACACATCACAGGGTTCAGTGAGAAAGGCTCTATTGTCACAGACAATAGGTCGGACTTTTAGTTTGAGACTTTGTGGCTTGTTTGTTGTGCTTTGTTTTTTTCCTGCTGGTTGTTCAAGAATAGTTAAATTGTGGCTGGCAGTGACAGCTGATGAGCCGGTTGGGCTTTCTGTCAAGAGTCTGGGAAGTCTGTTGAGGGTAGCAACTCTGTTCAGTTCTGGGAACACAGGACTCAGTTTTGTGTCAGACTCAGCTCTTGCGGCGGCAGCATCTGTCTGGTTGCCTTGCAGATGTGTGCAGCTGTTGAGAGGTTTCTCCTATCAGTGAGATGAAAGTTTCTACTAGCAGTTCAATCAGAGTTCCCTGTAATTTGTTTATGTTGAGATGAGGAAAGATATGTATCATACCGCCTTGATTCTTTGTGCCCAAGTTCCTCAAATTAAGTTACTTTGACTTTAGTATACAAATGTATTCCAAGTTAAAACTTGGCAGATCAAAGAAAACTTGGAAAAAACATCTGCTTGGCAGTTTGTAAGTTTCAGGAAGCCAACATATGAGTATGTTCAAAATTAGTTTGTTAACTCCTTGTTAATTCTTTTTTTCCTGTTTATAAGGGGCAGTTTTCTCTGTGAAAGACTCTAATCATTAGCCATTGATAAACTCTCATTCATTATTTTGGAAACTAAAACAAAAAGTGCTTGGGAAAACTCACTATACCTTACATGTAGAAATGCCTTTCAGTATTCCTTAATGGTCTTTGACTCATGGCTGGTGTAGCTGTCTGTCAATTGCTAATACTAATATTATTCATATTACTCTTATATTATAATAATATTATAGATAAACTAAAGGATTATTTGTAGGTAAACAAAAGAAGGATTAAAAAAGTTGGGGTTAAATGTCATCTATTGTTCCAGACCTAAGTAAACAGACTGCCTCTAATGATTTTCAGTGTGGTCATTGTTTTGAATGTACAGTGTGGTTAGTCACTGCCGTGGATTTCCTTTTCTTTGTTTCCATCACATCTATAAAGTTCTGGTAATGCACAGCTGTCTGTGTGGGTCCATGTCCTTTTTGGAGTTGTTAGTTAAATATGGAAAGGCTCTTTGTTAAAAAGGTGATAAACTCTATCAAACTCCTAATGGTCATATTATTAGTATGTTGATGGCAATTCTCCTGAGAGTTTTCTCTCTCCTTTAATTCACTTTAAATCATTCAAAGTGTGTTATTGATAGGAAACTCCTTTTTGTGATTAATTTCTGTAATATAAAATTATCACAATTTCAGAGGATATGATTGAGATATATGGTGCTTTTGAGGGTATAGATTTTGTGGAACTTTTCATTTTAGACATTTTTGTGGCTCTTTAAAATAACCAAGCTATTTTCTGCCTAAGATTTGCAACAAAACAAAGGAAACCTTGCTGGTTAATATAGTACTTAGACTGTTAGATCTTCATGGTACTTAACATCCTTTTACTATTCCTGCCATACTCTACTATATAATAGATAAAGAATGTCTGCTTTCTATTATAGATGAAATAAAACTCTCCACCTTGTGAGAAATAGTAATATACAAGTGCTTGAAAGTTCTGCCATCTCGTAGTTACAACTTTATTTTGGCTTAAAACAAAGCCTGTTAATCTTTTACTCCCATTATGTCCAGTATTTATTTTGAAAGACATGGCACATATAGGGTAGCTGTTTTAAGAAATTCCAATATTAGGAAACTTCTTACAAAATACCAGATGTAAGTATACATTTGTATTACAAAAGATGTCACTGTAGAGTTCTTATGAGCAACGCCACCTAGTGAATTTAGGAATTAAGTTAATTTTCAAATACATACTATATGAAACACTTCAACACACAAATGAGGTACACCTGTAGTGAAGCTAGTCTGAAACCTCTCTTTAGTATGCTTGATTCTGACTGTGTTGCTAGGTGATCTTGAGCCAGTCACAAACCCTCTTGGTGTCTGCTTATTCTTCTGTAAAAGGCATGCTATAACACGAATTTTGAGTGTACTAGACAGAAGATAAGCATAACTGAATTTAAGTCAGAGGCTATGTAATAAATACACTATCATACAGTAGGTCCTGAATAACTATCATATTGTTGAAAGCAAAGATGACCTCCATTCTTTATAACATTCCACATCATTACTAGTGAGATAAAATAATTATATTTTTATTCCATAATTTGTTGTTTGAATCTATTTTTAAGTTAGAATAATTACCTGTAAGGACAGTTATCACTATTTATAGGGATCATATGACAGAATATATTATCTAATGATAAGAGGTGAATAGATGCTTAGTGTTAGATGCTTAGAATTGGAACAGATTCGTTCTTTAAGTAACTTAAAGTCTAGTGTCAGAAATCTGGAGTATACGAATATTCTAATTCTCTAAAATTTAATTCTGCAATAATGCAGAATGTGTTTAGTGTAGAATAATATAATATGTGTTTAGAACCTGTTTTTAGAATTTCAGTACCTCTAGCTCTTAAAACATAGGCCTCTAGCTCATAAAAACTAAGGTGTTTTAAAAATTTAGACTCTGAAAAATTATTTTTCATCAGAACATATAATTTCTCAAAGCATGACTACTTCATAAAATGGCAACCAAACTTAGCTGTTCATCTTTAGTGACTTCATGTTTCCATCTTTTCTGTGGACTGTGTTACTATGTCCAGTACTACTGACAGCACTTCAATCACTGCCTTAGAAATGAGAAAGAGAAAGAGGCCCCAGTGGCTTCCCTGGTTAGAATCTGGGAAACTTTTCAGATTGCATCTCCAAACATGGGAAATTCTGACGGATGGATGGGCTTGGGCAGACCTTGGACTTAGGGCAATTTGAATTTCTAGACAGGTCTAATTCGTCAAAGGATAACTGGCTCCTTTCAGTCCTAATATCCCTCAAACATGGGTCATATTTTTTAACTGTTAGGGAAATTAATTGTTTCAGTGATTTCTGTTATGTGTTTCCCTTTTATTTGTTTTAATGAAAGTGTCCCTATCCCTAATGTGATAGATCCCAAGGCTGGAGAAAAATGAATGAGCATCATTAAAGCAGGGAGGAGGCACTAAGGGGGGGAGGAGTATCCCAGAAAGGCACCCTGGGAGCCCATTCCTGCCATTCTCTTGTGCTTTGCTTTCCTTGGTAACCTCTTCTGTTGATTTACCCCATCTCCAATTAAATCTGACCACTTCCGCCAACTGTCACATGTAGCTGAAATATTAAATTTTTTTTTCAAGTATGGTGTGGTTACCAACTAAATGTTTATAGACATCTAGATTTGTGTTTAGGTTTGTGTTTCGGTTGCTTTTCTTTTCCCTATACCTTACCCCATGCCCCAGCCTTATTTGAAACAACAAAAACATAACATTCTTACCTTGGCCGCAATTCTGATTTTCCCCTGGCCTTTGTCCAGAATTCAACTTTAGAAGCAAGTGGACTCACATTCTGACTGGGTATCAAATTCCCTCTTGCTAGAATGTAGGTGGTTCAGGTCACGGTGTCTGTTTCTTCTGTGTCACCGTTAATGTGGTTGTGCTTACACTCTACCTGAACTTTAATGGAGGGGCCTTACATGGGAGTGAAGACTCTGGGTGGCTACAGGAAAGAAGTCTAGTTAGAGGATTGTAATAGAAATACCTATGATAATTATGCTTTGGGATAAAGTACTTTTGATATCCATAAGTTCCAGTAAGGCACAGTCATGACTTTGGGACTGAAAGAATCAAAACTATAAATGAACTTTTGGTGGTGATGGGTCCCTAATCAGTGAGACCAGTTGGGGGCATATCTGAATGGTGTTTCTTATCCACTGAAGCAGTTGAATTTCTCCCTCTGAAATAGAGATAGAATACTATAGTTTTGGTTTCCTGATCCACGGGAAGTAAGGATGGAGTGCCCTCAGAATCTTATGTCCACTCAAAGTTCTATTTTGTACCCTAAGAATTGTTTTCTTAATTCTTTGCCTTTAAAATGCTGTCCCATCACCTACTGTCCAGACTTGATGTATCTCCTTTGCCTGCCATATCCTGTCCTCCAATTCTCCCTGCTCATTAGGAGCCAAAGTGAATTATAATTCTTGCCTGAAATTTTCCATAATCACTGTGCTCCATTCTGAATCTTATCATTGTCATTGTTTTATTTATTTGCACACCTAATCCTATTGCATTATTTTAAAATTATCTGCGTCTTACACCAAAACTGCAAACCCATCAAGGACTAGTGTCCAGTGACCATGAGCTGCTCTGTAACTTTGGACCAGCTTCTTCCCCCTTCTATGTCCTCATCTGTAAAATGGAGATAATACATGCTTAAAGATTGAAGGTGGTTGTAAATCTTTAGCACAGCATCTGACTTGTGGTACTTATTCAGTTAACCTTAGTTCACTGCCCTCTGGGTTGGCACAGAGCCTTGCATAGTGTAATTTTAAATAATTAACTATGGGAGTATCAGGTGGGGCTTAGGCAATAAAAAGATGGCCAGCATGAATTGGATAATTTGAAGAGAGTTTATAAAAAGGGATGCTAATAATATGAACATATTAGCCGCTAATATAAAAGGTGTGGGTGGGGTATAGAGAAAGTTTAAGGGACTGGAAGCAACAGGAGGCCACTAGCTTCAGTAGACCTGAAGGAATGAGGGAGGGAGCAGTTATAGAATCTGGAGAGAGAGAGAGAGAATGAAGGGACACAGTCCATGGTGACTCTGCAGGGAGATAGACATCTCAGCCTTATTTGCCTCCATCCTTCTGAGTGCTTTCTGATGCTCCTTGTTAGCAAAACCCAGGAGAAAGCAGAGGGGCACAGGAGCCCCTGGCTGTGGTCCATGCAGCTAACTGTACAGCCCAGTATAGGGTGGATGATCTGAATTGACAACTGAAGTTCATGCAGCATCCTTACAGTGAGCCCGTGTTCAACTGCCCCTTGCTCTTAGCACTTGCCAGTCAAAGGCAATGTCCAAGTTTCACAGCCACAGATCCCTGGGGCCTGAACTGAGTTCAAGCATTTGAACAGATTCAGAGCTGCTTTATTTATTTATTTATTTATTTTTTGCAAAAAGTCATGGCCCCCAACCGTTTCCCACTGCTTAATAATGATGTCTTTCCTATCAGGCTCTTAATCCTCCTGGGAAAATGTTGGTCCTTTCCTTTGCACTTTAGTATCTGATACGCGTGGGTTTCCTTCGAATCGGCCACGCAGTGTGCCTGCACTTCCTCCTGCTGTCTCAATCTGAAATCGCTCTGCTCTGCAGGACCTGGCTGAGAAGTGATGGGGGAGAGCTAGCCCCAGAGACCTCTTACCATTCATCTCCTGGATCCCCTGAGCTCTGCCCTCTGGCAGATCCTAGCACGCGTAGACTGTCTATCTCTGCTCCTCTCCAAATCCCTTTACAGAATTACAACTTCACGTTTTGTCCTTGACTTTTATGGAGGGTTGCTGAAAGAAATGGTTGTGAGAGAACATCTTTGTACTTAAAAAAAAAAATTCCCCTTGAAGACTCACCGATTATGTTATGTGTTGTCTGTTATATGAGGCTCACATGATAAACTGTCTTCAAGTTCAGTAATCAGAAAGTTTCTTCCTCTCTAGGTAGACCAGTTAGCTTCTTTTAATCACTAATAACTGGCTTGGTCTTCATTTCTGTCTTCTGATCAGGACAGGGTTTCATACTCAGTTGTAGTAGTTTTGTAGATACCCATGAGCCACCACTTCTTCACTGTCTAGGTCTTAGTTCCTTCTTTTTAAGATTTATGTGGTTTTATTTATCATATCTTTCAAAAATCTTAAGTTGCCTGAAAAGATTTCACGAAGTAAAGTGTAATAACATTGCATGTAAAACACAATGAATAGTTTTAGAAGAAGACAAAAAAGACTAAAAGACCAAATTATCAGTAAGCTAGATAAAATATTAAAATTTAGAATTACATGAACTGACAAATATCAGTATGCAAGTAGAGACCATTTTATTGTTGGTACCAGAGTCAAATATGGTGTTGGAATTTACTTGAAGCTTACATTTGAAATAAATTATGTGTAATGATAGATTTTTTAAAATGTCTTGGTAATCCTACATTTGCCTTGAAAGCAACCAAAAGCATGGAGATTGGCATCTAATTTGTGAAACACACAGGTTAGAAGACAACATTGCCATTAAAATCATGCTTTTGACAAATATTTAATGATATGGGCAAAAGGTTGACAATAATGTCACGGAAAAGAAGAGGTTACTGTACTATGTACTATAACATACATAATGTATGTTGTTGTTATTGTTCAGTTGCCCCCCCAGTCGTGTCCAACTCTTTGCGACCCCATGGACTGCAGCACGCCCATCTTCCCTTTCCTTCACCATCTCCTGGAGTTTGCCCAAGTTCATGTTCACTGCACTGGTGATGCCGTCCGGCCATCTCATCCTCTGATACCCACTTCTCCTTCTGCCCTCAGTGTTTCCCAGCATCAGGGACTTTTCCAGTGAGTCATCTGTTCACATCAGATGACCGAAATACTGGAGCTTCAGCATCAGTCCTTCCAGTGAATATTCAGGACTGATTTCCTTTAGGGTTGATCTCCTTGCTCTCCAAGGGACTTTCAGGAGTCTTCTCCAGCACCATAGTTTGAAGGCATCAATTCTTAGACATTCTGCCTTCTTTACAGTCCAGCTCTCACAACCGTACGTGACCACTGGGAAGCCTCGTGGTCTCGACCATAGCCGTGGCCTTGACTGTGCGGACCTTTGTCGGCAGAGTAAATGTCTCTGCTTTGCAACACACTGGCTTGGTTTGTCATCACTTTCCTGTCGAGAAGCAGTTGTCTTCTCATTACATGGCTGCAGTCACTGTCTGCAGTGATTTTGGAGCCAAAGAGGAGGAGACCTGTCACGACTTCTGCCTTTTCCCCCTCTGTTTGCCATGAAGTAATGGGGACTGAGTACAAGAACAATGGGGCTGGATGCCATGATCTTAGTTTTTTTAATATTTAATCTTAAGCTGGCTCTTTCAGTCTCCTACTTCACCCTCATCAAGAGGTTCTTTAGTTCCTCTTTGCTTTCTACCATTAGAATGGTATCATCCGCATATCTGAGGTTGTTATTTTCCCCACCTATCTTGAATCCAGTTTGTAACTCATCCAGCCCGTGTATGTGCTCCACATATAGGTTAAACAAACAGGGTGACAGCAGACAGCTCTGTTGTACTCCTTTCTTGATCTTGAACCAATCAGTTGTTCCATACAGGGTTTTAACTGTTGCTTCTTGACCCACATAGAGGTTTCTCAGGAGACTGGTAAGATGGTCTGGTATTACCATTGCTGTAAGAGCTTAGTTGGTGAAACAGAGATGGATGTTTTCCTGAAATTCCCTTGCTTTCTCTATAATCCAGCAAATGTTGGCAATTTGATTTCTTGTTCCTCTTCCTTTTCTAAACCCAGCTTTAACATCTGAAAGTTCTTGGTTTGCATACTGCTGAAGCCTGCTGCTGCTGCTGCTAAGTCGCTTCAGTCTGTGTCCGACTCTGTGCAGCTCCATAGATGGCAGCCCACCAGGCTCCCCCATCCCTGGGATTCTCTAGGCAAGAACACTGGAGTGGGTTGCCATTTCCTTCTCCAATGCATGGAAGTGAAAAGTGAAAGTGAAGTCACTCAGTCGTGTCTGACTTTTTGCGACCCCATGGACTGTAGCCTACCAGGCTCCTCCGTTCATGGGATTCTCCAGGCAAGAGTACTGGAGTGGGGTGCCATTGCCTTCTCCAATGCTGAAGCCTAGCATGCAAGATTTTAAGCATGATCTTATTAGCATGGGAGATGAGTGCAATTGTCCGATAGCACAATTCTTTGGTACTACCCTTCTTGGGGATTGGGATGAGGATTGACATACATTATCCTCTGGGCCAAAGCAGATAGTGTATGTACAATTCTATAAATGTGTGTATGCGTGTGTGTATGTGTATGTGTGTGTGTATGTGTGTGTGTGTGTGTGTGTGTGTAGAATAGCCCTATGGGATGGAAGGAAAGCACATGTATGGATTTTGGAGTATTTAAGACCATCTTTGCCACTTCACTGTATGAGTCAGGCTAGTTAATTCTTCACCAATAAAATACACTTATTTGTGGAATTGTTGAGAGTGAATTAAAATGAAGTATGGAAAGGCTAAAACATGTCTATCATATCTAACATTTATTAAGAACCTATTTTTTTCTTCATTATCATCACCTAAAATAGTAGTGAGAAAGTATACTAAAATGTTAGCTCATTATATATTGATGGTGATGCCATAAGAATTTTTAACCTTCAACTCTTCCATAGTAAACATGTATTGCTTTTATAATCAGTTTAAAAAGTGGCTTTGGGGGTCACTTTAATTTTTTTGCTTTATTGTCTAAGAAAAAAACTTGATTCCACTCAGTACTATCAATGAAAACCTCTTAAAGTCTGTTTTGTATCTTGTGCATCCTTTTGGAATTGAGAAAAGTAAATCAGTTCTGTGTGTTCCTTTGCTCCAAAACTTAGGACCACGGTTCAGTGAGGCTGTACTTTTGAACCACCTGGAGAACTTTCTGAACCCTAGGACCTCGGCACAATCCCCATCAGTTGAATGAGCATCTCTTGATGGTGTGCAGCCAGGCTTGAGATTCACTACTCCTAAGGGGTCATGTGTTCAAGGAACTCCTAAGTCATGGCACATACCACTTCTGTATCCCCAAATGTAAGGTTTGACAACCTTTAAGATGTCGGGGCCTTGCTTTCTTTCTTCCAGTGAGGCTGGGTTTTATTTTTATGGAGAGGTGCATAAAATGGGTGTGTGCTCATTGTATTTGTCTCTTGACTTCTCAAATAATGGCAAAGGTAGTCATGTGAGAGCTCAAACTATTAACTATTCCACCTTGGGGGACAATTCTTACAGTGGTGTGGCTGGAGGCAACCCTGGGTCATTACCCCTAAAGGACGCAGGGCACTGGTAGTATCCAGGTGCAGTTTGACATTTTTTTTTTTAGATTGCTGGCACATGCTCCATGGTTTTGCAATAGGAAACTACCTCCAGGGCATGATAAGACAGTTGCTTTGCCCCTTGAAGTGTTCTAATGTAGAGACAGCAAACACTTGTGATTTATCATAGGCCTTATCATAGACAGAAACTCTTCCTTAAGGTATATGCTTGAGTTCTCAAAATATTTGCTATTTACTTAGATTGTGAATGCATGTGCTTTTGTTTCAAGCAGTCAAGAAAAAATTCCATTCTCTGCTTTCCTTTAAATTAATGTATAACGGTATGCATCATAACAGCAGCAACAGCATATATTGAACAGGTTTGTGTCAGCGAACTGAGTGCTGTGTCTTAAATGTACACACTTGCACCTTTATCACCAGGCTCTACCAGTTCAGAAATGAGTGGAGTATGGTACTGATCTGTGAGGGGTGTATAGCATGGTGGGAGAGACAGCAATTTCTGTAACAGCAAGTATCATAACTGATGCCAGTTGCAGTGCGTGGACGCTGGAGGTAGCTGGAGTTACCCCACTGCTGCAAGAAGCTGGGGAGGCTATGTGTAGATGGGGCTGTTTCTGCCAGATGATGTCAGGTGAACAGGTACCAACTGGGCAAGAAGGGCATTCCAAGCAGGGTTAACGGCAGTGTGTGCAAAGGTGTGGTGGTCATACAAGGTGCACCCTTTTCAAGGTGCTGCAAATAGTGCACGTGAGAAGTAGAAAGTGATGAGCAGAGTCCCCAGAATGATGCCATATTGGAGGATTTGGACTTTAGTCTAACAGTAGGAAGCCACTAAGATTTCAAGTAGGTCACAGAAATATTTTACCAACTGTAAGCATTAATGAAGAATGCTTGGGAAGAAGCCAAGAACAGCTAGGAAGTTAAAATGGGGAGGTGAGCAATGCTTCTGCTGGGCCGAGATGTTGGCAGTGGATGTAAAGACAAGGCAACTGAAGGTACCGTTAACAGGACTTGATGACCTGCTTGAGAAAAAAAAAATGCAAGGAGCTGGAGGTGACTCCCAGGTTTCAGGCATAATTAGAAGCAAATGCCGTGGATGGTGAGAAGGTGGTTAGTTGATTCTGTGCATCTTGAGTTTGCAGCATCTGTGGAAGCTTTTAGGTAGAGAGTTTCAGAAAGCAGATGGATATATGGGCTGAAACTTCTGGAGAGGTCAAGTCTAGATATAGATTCTAAATTCATCCCCTTTAAATAATTAATTGAACTAGGCTGTGAATAAAGAGAGAAGCCAGTTTCTCTTAGAGTCGTAGGTTTCTGTTAGTTTTCAAGAATTACCACAATGTGTATTTTAACACTTATTTTGCAGGACTGGTTAAAATTATATACAGAGAAAAGTGGTTTTATGGTTTAGTGTCAGGGCTTGAAAATAATGTATCCAATTTTGAAGATGTGTGTGCTTTTTTTTTTTTTTTTTTTTGCAAATTGCTTTCAACTTTGACAACTTGCCTACCAGTCTCATTCCAATACAATTTTGAAAAGGCAAAATGAAATATCTCAAACTGGAGGCTGTAATAGAAAAAGCAATTCATTCTTAAATGAAGATGATGAGGTGGGTGCCATATTGCTTGAAACAGCAAGTGAATTTAAAACCTGAGTGAGATTACATCAAATCCAAGCAAGATTTTTGTTACATTTGAATGAAATATCCGTAATTGAAGATGAGGGTTCAACCAAGAAAGACACATGGCAAATGTACAATTTTATCAGTTTTCTGACACACTGTTGTCAGTTTGTGTGTGTATACACAAACAAATTAAATCACATGGATTAAAAACTGAATTTTTGTTTTTTTCATTTTGGCGACAAATGAAGATCCAGGCTTAACTTAATTAACTGCAGCACTTTTTGAGTTCCTGCCTGGTAATTTAGTAGATTGAGGACATGCAAATTCCCAGTAAAGTGATGAGGAATTAGAGGTAGAATAGAATGTATTATGACGAGCTCAAAATGATTGTAGAAAATGTTAGCTATTTTTTTAATGGATTTGTTTTAGCTTATTGCTCAAAATTAGTGAGATAACAGCTTGGTCTAGAAATATTTCATCTTATAGGATTTTCATCATAGTGATATTTTTCATTATGAGATATTGATAGCTTTTTATTTTCTAATTGCCTCTTCTCTCAATTTTAGCATTGTCATAAAGGTGAAGATGGAATAATAACATTGATTTGGCTATTTACACTTTTCCATTAAAACTTTATTCCAAATATAAATTTTTATGCTCATAGGTTCATTTTCCATCAACTGTTTAGCTATCCAAACCAAAAGGCTTTATGGTAAATACAAGTTGAATTAGGATAGTGTGATAGATTCAATTAAGCTCTTAACTTTTCACTCCTCTGGAACAGAAGGATACATTAACTCCCTTGCCCCAATCTCATGGCCTCATGGCCCTCAGAGATGCTTTCCCTCTCTTAACTTTGGGCTCAGCTCTGTGTCTTACTGAGCTTCAGGAATGTGTCCCAAGCAGAGGTTGAAAAATACTGTTGTTTGGTGATCAGGAGAGGCCTTGCCCTGGGTAGCCACTGCCCACTTAGCCTGGGTCCCAGAAGGCACTCTGGTAGAGTTGACCTGTATAAACCTGCAGCCAGAAGCCAAGTCCAACAACCCCGGAGTCTACCTGCAGACCTGCAAATTGTCATTGTTGGTAGTCACTAGTTGTGCGGGGACTTGTTACCGAGCATGGTGTGGCAATGATGACTCTTACTGGGGACAGGCTTGTGTTGTGGGATTAAGAGCGGCGTTTTAGAGTTCTATGAGAATGCTGATCCACCACCTGCTCACTTGACTGTCCTGGGCATGCTTCTCACTTCTAAATTTTAGGTTTTTCTCAGTAAAATGAGAATATCATTTAACCCCCAGGAATATTATAAAAATAAGATGTATGCATGTCAGTTACTCTGAGCAGCTTCAAGCAGATAGTAGTTACTGTGTTTCTAGAGGTGAGCCTTCCTCCTCCTCTGTTTGCCTTGCTCCACGTGACTTTACCACATCCTAGCGAAGGACTCTGCGTACTAAGTCACTTCAACCTTGTCCGACTCTTTGAGACCCCATGGACGGTAGCCCACCAGGTTCCTCTGTCCAGGGGATTCTCCAGTCAAGAATAGTGGAGTGGGTTGTCATGCCTTCCTCCAGGGGATCTTCCCGACCTAGGGATTGAACTCAGAGATCTCTTATGTCTCCTGCATTGGCAGGTGGGTTCTTTACCACTAATGCCACCTGGGAAGCCCATGTGACTCTGGAGCAGGTTAAATCTTTTCTGAGGCTTAGTTTCCTTTCCTACTATGTGCAGATACCGACACCTACCTGGTGGAATTATTCAAGGACTGCAGCAAAGGGAGGCGAGTATCTGTCATTGAGGCTGCTCTAACAAAGTGACGGACGGGGTGACTGAGATGGTAGACATGTGTGTCTTATGGCTCTGCAGGGTGGGAGTCCAAGGTCAGAGTGTCATGAATTCCATATCTGATGAGAGCCCTCATCCTGGTGTAGAGATCTCATGTCTCTTCCTCATTTTGTAAGGGACTGTCTTGAGGACCCCACCATCGTGACCCAGTCTCCCCCTAATTACCTCCCAAATACTCCACCTCCAAATTCTGTCACATTAAGACTTCAACATTCAACAGATGAATTTGTGCGGGGTGGGGGTCGGGGACACACAGTCTATGGCACCAACCGTGGCTTGGCGAGTGGGGACTTAGTACAAGTAGCTTTTCAGAAAATGAAGGAACCAAAGAGCTGCAATTCAAAAGACATATATTGATAACATCATTCACATATATAATATCTGTGTTTTATACTTTTGCTCTTGTGAGCATTAAAAAAAAATAACTCCTTTAACATGAGAAAATTTATAAAGATGAAGGAGTAGCTAATGTGGAGTCCGAGAAGGCTTTGGATGGGAGGATTGAAAAAAATGCTGATTAGAATGGATTTAGGATTAGACTGCATGGATTGAGGTGGAATGTGGAATGGCAGAGGCTGCTCATTTATAGTATGTTTGTATTAATCAGCGTAGCAGAGCTGGCTTCAAAAACGCCTTTGTTTTAAATGGACAAAATTTGCTAAACTTAACTTTTCTGCCTTCTGGAAAACGTTCTGATGTGTTGGCTGTAAACCTTCTAAGATGTGCCTGTTTCCCCTTGTTTGCTGTGTACTGCTTTGTCCGTTTCATTTCTGTGTGTGTTCTCTGACCACAGCAGCACTTAGCTCCTGGCATTGTATGCTTCTTATCCAGAATTTGTTCCATAGAAAGCCTGTGTCCTCGACATACTTGCTTTGAATCTATTTTGATCTGTATCAGCTGGAATAGGTTTTGAGCTGCTGGGTATTAGCTTTCTGTATGCTTCTTTCTCTAGAAGCTAATTGACTGATTTGGGGTGGAGGCGAGATGAGAGTCTATACATTTGACCAATTTCACAGAGCTTACCTTGCAAGCTATTGAAATGCAAATACAGGCTACACTTAAGAGGCTCTAAGAATTCACACATGCAGTTCTTTGTTTTCTTCTGAAAAATAAGCATTCAAAATTCATGCACATTCTATTATTCATGCGCTATATATTTAGGTTCTGCTGGTGTGCCTAGATAAATCTTATCACCATTATTTAAAATTTCATGAATGAAACTTTACATCTCCAGTGCCACACTAGCCTAGACAACTTTACCTAATCAAAATAATTCGGAATGTAACACTTAAAATGAGTTCTTGTGTGTGTCTGCGTACATGCATTTATATATATACACCTATGTCACTGCCTTATCTACAGCTGTTTTTATTCAAATCTACTCTGTGTAAATGGGTTAAGAACTCACAAGCTCCTTTTGGTGTTTTGCCCCCCAAAAGCCTGAATCTTTGGTATTTGCTGCCTACAAAGCTTCCCTGAGATATAGCACTGATGTCAAAGCATTTTTTCTTTGTTTGATAGCTGCCACACTGGTGGTCCTGAAAACGAGACTTTTTTCTGTGCTGTCCGTTCACCTGTATTTTCAAAGCAGTCATCCACTACTTTCCATTTGTCTGGTACTTTGAAAGAATATAATGTGTCAGCAAGGCAGTTACTCTGTCATTTGCTCGAATCTTGGCCTTCCTGGAACAGTTAAAACTTTCAATAGTCCTTTATTTTCCCCCTAAGGTGTGGTCACTTCACCGATGACACTGGAGAGAATGATTTTTGTGGGCAGATCCAGAGCCCTCCTACCCAGCTTCCTGCCTACTGCCCCTGGCTGCTGGCTCCAACTTTTTCTGATATCAGTGTATGAAAGGCTGACTGCCCCGCACTGTGTTTGGAAGAAAGCACATAGGCTTACTTGCAATCCTCATTAAGCCTTGTGTCCTCGTAGAGGAATATTGGTGATGGTTAGAATTAAGCTGCCAGTTTTTGGGAGCTATAGGAAAATGGACTTTATTAGTTCTCTTAGCACTCTTGAAGGTTCTGTAATTTCCAAGAGAGGAGGGTCTGTTCTGGGAACACAGCAAATGTTCATGAGAATTTTGACACAAAATTGAGCCAGGGTCTATCAGTATCCATGCTTAGCCCAGAAAAGAGTTGCAAACGTTACTGTGACTGGATACTCTTTATTTCTTTGAAGAGTTATCTCAGTTTTCAGCCCTTTCCCCCAGGCCCTCAGATCCGTTTCAGTGGATATGCTGCGGTGAGCAGAGCTGATGGTGAACAGGGGCTGCGTCATTTCCTGCCTCCGCACCCGTGGAGTGTCTTTCATTATAATAGTCCTTCCCGTCATTGTCAGATGCTTTCCTTAAGTTGTTCTAAACTGAAAACTGGTGTGAAGTCTGACATTCATCTCTAACAACTGGTCTCAGTCAGTCTCTGTGTGTGTGTGTGTGTGTGTGTATGTGTGTATGTGTGTGTGTGCGTGCGTGTATGTGTGTGTGTGTGTGTGTGTGTGTGTGTGTGTTGGTTATGGGCTGTTGGTTTCTGCTTTTTGCAGTTTCCCCCTAGGTTTTCCCAGTTAGGGACTATGACCTTTTAAACCTTCAGGCACACACTCAGTCTTCTTTCCCATTTCCTTAAAAGCAGCATCGCTCTGGATATAATATAAGAATACTGATTTAATTTGAGAAAGTTTCTTTGGATTTCTTTATCCAAAGATATTTACTATGTACTTTTAATTTGTGCAAAGCTAGGGCAACCCACTCCAGTATTCTTGCCAGGAAGATCCCATGAACAGAGAAGCCTGTGGGCTACAGTCCATGGGGTCCCAGAGAGTCAGACGTGACTGAGCCCAGCACAGCAGCAGAAGAGTTATGATAACTGTTCTACACATTTACCAGCTTCCAAGTGCTTTATACGTGTCAATTCATTTCACTTCTGCATCGCCCTCTTGAGAAAGGTACTGTTATCCTCAGTTCTCAGAGGCGAGCACTGGGTGGTTAGCTAACCTTTCTGGCTCTTAAAGTTACTCAGTTGCAGAACCTGGCTTCAAATCTAAATGTCTAGATTCAATCTAGGCGGTTCAACCACACTCGTAATGGGTTATGACTTTTTTTTTTTTTTTTCCTTCTCTGAGGTGAGCAAGACAGCCCAAGTATAATTATCATCTACTGTGACAAGCTCAGTAGAATACTGTGACAAGTTCAGTAGAAATTGTACTGGATAACATGATAATATGGAAGCTCAGAGACGGGTGTCCATGTTAACATACTTTGCTGGATAGACATAGTAATGAGTTCCATTCATCCATACTCTCCAGTGTCTGTGAGGGGCTAACATTATGTTGTATTTTTGTAACTGTAGGCTTAGATAGCGGTTCTGGGCATTTTATTCATGATAGGCTGGGTGAAATAATGTCCATTGTTCTAAGAGGCAGGCTGTCTTGGTCCATGAAATTGTTGCTAGGGATTAGTGAATTGGGTGTTAAAGAAAATAGAGGTAGTCCATAATTACAAACTGTATGATTGTATCAGAAAGGTACATTTTGGTTTAAAACCCCCAGAACATTCTTTGGAATCCTAGAAAGATTTCTTAAACTAGTTTATGTATGAAAAATCTGTTTGTAAACAGGGCGAGGTGGATAAGGCAAAACGATAGATTAAAATTTTAGTTGCTATGTAAGGTCATTTTAGTTCTTGGAAGATAGTATGAAAGACATCCAATGAGCTCATGGAGATAAATGGATATTTAAGAACAGTTATTAATATTATTACAGAAACAATTTTGAGTTGGAACCTATAGCTTGGTATAATTTAACCAAATCGAGGTCTTCTTGAATTAGAAGATGTGGTACCCTGATATTGAGTACCTCCCTGACGTTCATTCCTCACTTGCTTCTTCTTAGCATCCCCTGCTTTGCACTTGGTTTTGGAACAGTGGGTGGGTCCATGCTGACAGGGGTCCGTGCCTAGGAGAGCATGTCATGTGGATGGGGCCCATCAGCATATTCTGTTGCATGGACCATAGTGGATGCAGCAATGACATGAGACCTAAACTGAGTCCAGCAGAGTGAGCTTCTCCTCGTTTATTGGTTAATGGTGAGACAAAGATGCTTCTTCTTGCTGGGCATTAGTTAGGAAACGCATAGCCAGAGGAGTAGCTTAAAATTATTTGGGATGTATAAACAAAGCATGCTTTGGGAAATCAGCTGTACTGTTACAAGTAGGACCATAAGATGCAAAGAAACCAGGTCCTTAACAGTTTGATTCAGACTGCTGAATCAAACATGGTCTGAAGCAAAATCTCTCACTGGACTTTTCAGTCACACCAGTGGGTAGCCCTTTTATATTACTTACGCTGCTTTGAATTGAATAGTTTGTTACTTGGAATGAAAAGCATCCTCATTACTTGCTGAGTTTTAGTTGCCATTTGCTTAAGATAGCAGTTTTTCCTTGTCAATATTTTGAAGCTTTTATTTTGATGCCAAAATAAATTTATTATTTCTCCTCTGAAATATCTTGCTTTCTTTCTTCTGCAAAGATATCTTACTTTTGTTATTTTACAATGTAAATGTGGTTTAATACATAATTTCTTTATGAAGATATTTGAAAATGCATGAGAGAGGATACTTAAGAAATGAAAATTTATTTCAGTGACATTCGCCATGAAAATGAAATACTTTCTTCTTTGAAGGATTAGTATGTTTGTGTTCTTGCTGTGATAACCTCTGAAAAGCAGGCAGGTATTTGTAGCTGTATAACAAGTAAACAATTATTAGGCATGACTTCACCAATGATCAGCTAACCTAAAAGTCATTTTAATTTTTACCCTAAATGACTTGACAATGATAGACAGCTGATGTGGCAAGTCAGCAGAAAGGTTTATTGCCTTTTATCATTTCTGCTGTAAATAATTGTTCACATCTGTTGGTTATTAGATGCAGTTACGAGGGGGATTAGGATGTGTAGAACAGGAAATCCTGCCTAATGATGGTTTTTTATTCTCCATTTCTTTTCCATCAGTTCTTCCCAGTTTTCCTCTTTTCATTAGTGCATAGACTTTATGAAATATTCTCAGATTTGTGCTCATGACGGAAGATCCAACTCCACAGATGCTCTTGCCAAGCCACATATGTGTCTGTGGCTGCAGCATTTATACACGTAGTGCAGGCCACTGGGGTGGTTGGCATGTTCCTAGCAGAAAGCTGCATCGGATATGCAGAGTAGAGGCGGCTGAGGTTCATTCTGCCCACCCCAGCTTTGTGGTCTTTTCACATCATGAGTTGATGTGGTGAGATCTGGAGGAGGGTTGATAGCCCCAGCAAACTAAGAAACCTCTCTGACTCAGTGAAAGTAATTGGGGTAGACAGGAGTGTTCCCGTTCCGGGTTCCCGCTTGGTTCTTTTGGGCAGCTTTGACTTGTGATGTAGCCAGACTGGGCCTCTGTGGCCTACAGGTTGACCCGAAAGCAAAGTTGATGGAGATCTTGAGGGTTCTGTTTAACTTTGCCCAGTTTACTCCATTCTGCTTCCTAGCCGACAGGGGGAGGCTTAGGGAGCAGCAGAAGCCCAAATCTTTTATCAGAGCTTCAGCGGGGAATCGCTGCTGCCCCTCTGCCCTCGGCCTGGAGCAGACGGCCTCGCTGCCTTGATTGCCCCGCTCTCCTCCAGCGTCCTGCTTCCCGCACAATCCCCCACCTTCCCTTTCCTGCACCTCCCTCTCTTCTCCGTTCCCCTCCTCCCTGCCCCGCCTCCCTTCACTCTTTCTCATTTAATCCAGCTGTGCGGGCTTCTCTCTGGTGGCAAGGAGGGGACCCCTTCTCTGTAGTACGGGGGCTTCTCATCGCAGTGGCTTCTCTCCACAGGCTCTGGGGTGCGCAGGCTTCGGGAGTTGCAGCGTCGGGGCTCAGGAGTTGCGGCTCCTGGGCTCTAGAGCACGGGGTCCGTAGCTGTGTCCCACGGCTGAGTTGCTTTGTGGCACGTGGGATCTTTCCCGACCAGGAATCGAACCTGTGTCTCTTAACATTGGCAGGCGGATTCTTGATCACTGAGGCACCAGGAAAGCCCTGAACTTCTTAAGAGAATGGTCTTGGTCCTCTTAGATCCCCAGGACGTGGTCAGACTGTGGTAAATGATCAGTCGCGTCTGTTATCTCCCAGGGTTACGCACAATTTTAACTCTTTGTGCTTTTGCGTCATTCTTTTGTGAACCTATTTAATCCGTTTTTACCATCAGAATGGGAAGTTTAAAAAAAGAAATATAATTTGATAAAAGCTATGTGTGAAGTAAAGGAGAATCTTTCAAGGTCTGTTCCGATGTTAATGGGGTTCTTGGCAGAAAGCATATTACCTCACAGGCATGAGGCAATTATTTATAGTGGTTACATCAGCCTGAGTAAAAATGATAAATTCTAGATTTCTGTCTCTGTTCTCACTGCAGGATTCCAAGTAAAGAATTTGCCTGATTTGCCTTTCACTGCTTCTGACACTTTACCAGGGTCCAGGTTTAGAGCTTTTCTGTTAAAAAAGAAAAAAAAGTTTCTTTTTGTTCAACAGCTAATGCATGAGGTGCTTTGAATTAGAGGATCATAGAATTTCAAGTTCCAAGAGAGAAAACTTAGATTTAGTCTAGCTTAATTTCTTCATCTTCTGGCTAATAGTATTGACTTTCAAGGAAATAAAGTTACTGAACTGAAGTTACCCAAATAGTGAATACCAGAATCACGGTGTTTTCATGTATAGTCTTCATTCTAGTATGCTGTGCATAGCAGATGCTTGAGTTTTTTTGTGTGGTCTCCTTGGGCTTTTAAATAATATCTTTTTTGTTGGAAGTATAGTTTATTTACAATGTTGTGTTAGTTTCAGGTGTACAGCAAAGTGATGTGTTCTTTTTCAGACTCTTTTCCCTTATAGGTTATTATGAAATATTGAATGTAGTTCCCAGTGCTCTATATACAGTGGGCAGTTGTTGGGTATAATGTGTGTATGTTAATCCCAAATTCCTAATTTATCCCCTTCTTTCCCCTTTGGTAACCATAAGTTTCTTTTCTGTGTCTATGGATGTGTTTCTCTTTTGTAAATGAGTTCATTTTGTATCATCTTTCTAGATTCCACATATAAGCAATATCATATGATATTTGTCTTTGTCTGACTTCACTCAACATGATAATCTCTAGATTCATCCATGTTGCTGAAAATGGCATTATTCCATTCTTTGTAATGGCTGAGAAGGAAATGGCAAGCCACTCCAGTATTCTTGCCTGGAGAATCCTGTGGACAGAGGAGCCTGGCAGGCTACAGTCCACGGGGTCGCAAGAGTCAGACACGACTGAGAGACTAAACCAGCACCACCACCAATATTCCATTGTATGTACATACCACGTCTTCTTTATCCTTTCCTCTGGGGATGGACTAAACAATAACATTTTAAACAAAAAACTAGTCCTTGCCTAACAGAAATGATTCCATTTCAGAAAGTTTATTACCATCCCTGAGTGAGGCTTCTGATTTAACTTAATAACGAAAATCTGTCCCAAGTTGTTGCCACCCCTCATTTACTAGACTTCAGATATGTATGATTTCTTAGCCGTTTATATTTTAGGAGAATAAAGGCAAACTAAAATGCCCTCAGGCAGTAGACACAGAAGATCCATATGTAAAGGCCAGTAGGGAGTGATGGGGCCTGTGGTCAGCATGCAGAGCTTATTCCTTACTAAAAGGCGTTCAGGTTCCATTTTTATTTAAAAACCCTAAACAGAGCATATCTGTAGACCAGAACTAGCCTTAGAATCTTTTGTTCGTGATTTCTATCAAATCTAAGGCCTGAAAAAATTTTTTTACAAAGAACCTAATATAAGTGTTTTTATTTTTTCTCTTTTAAACACATCACAAAATTGCTTCCAGTGGGAAGAATCTTCTTTTGGAATGGGGAAAGAGTTTCTCTTGCCAGTAGAGGCTGCTTAGGCAATATTTATACTCAGTGCATGCTGAACATATCCCCATAGATGGTAACCTCAGTCTTTTATAATTTAGAATGATGTAGAATCATTCTAAAAACAAATGGGATTTTAGCACAGTATTCCATCTTGGCCCCACTTTTTTTCTGTGTAAGAACCATAATCTTGTCTATTTATTTATCTATCTATTTATATGTATCTATGTAAAGACTTGGCAGAAAGGCTTGGAGAAGAGAAAAAGAACCCGGTAAAGCATCTCCTTAACTAGGGTTTAATAGGAGAGGGGGCAGGGGCAGCAGTCTAATTGATGAGGCTGCCAGGCAATTTGAACCAACCCGTTAGTTACAAATTTTTGTTACGCAAAATTTAACACCCATGGCGGGGGCCATAAGCAGGCTGCAAGTAGCCTTGGATGCATTCTTTTTTGTGCTGGCCATTGCTCTTAAAGGACAGTTTAATTTGTGTAAGATACTGTTCCAGCTTGCTGTCTCCTTATTCCTGGGGAAATGACTCTTTAGAGTCACCATTTTCTTAATGTTTTAAAAACTGGGGCTACATATCTAAAACCCTTTTTGTTTTTATTAGCTCCACATATCACTGGATTATTATAATGTGTCCACCCTTTCTCTCTCTGTTGAGCATCTCTTTGCACAGTCTTACTTTGGCGCATATTTCCTTCTGAAGGTCGGCATTAGTAACTGTGGAATAATTCTTTTTAAGAAAAGTTCATATCTCTACCTTCCTTTGACTGTTTTCAAACTTGCTAAGTGGTACCTGATTTCATTGCATTATTTATTTTAGGGCTGGAGAAGTCCTGGAGGACCACCTATTCTAATCCCCGGGTACCCCAGTAAGGTTACCTGACTCCTGGAGGACCACCTGTTCTGATCCCTGGGTAGCCCAGTGAGGTTATCTGACTTGAGCTACACATCTCCTGTTTTTTAACCGATAATAATAATAATTTCCATTAACATTTTGAGCAATATCCTCAATGTGGTGAAATATTTTGAAAATGCATGATAATCTTCCATCGTATAGTGAATGCTACTCAGTATTAGCTGCTGTGCTGGACATTTCATGTGTATTGGCTATGATCCTTGAAAGGACCTGTTGAGGCATTATTGACCTTATTTTCTAGAAGAGAAGACTGAGGCTCAGATGTTCAATAAATTGTGCTGACATAATCAGGCTTGTTTTTGTGGGTACAAACCTGTGTTTCTTTGGCTTCATAATTTATACTTATCCTCTAAACCATGGTCTGGTCTTTTTTTTTTTTTTAACTTCAAAGTGATTTGGGGAGAGGGACTGGACTGAAAGATGTTTTGCATAGCTGAAATACATTAATTTGAAATACGTTAATTTTTTCCCCCAACATCAGAAACACAGGAATTTCCTTTTATATGGAAAATATTGCAGTGAAGATTCATAGCACTCAATTATGTGCAGCAAATTTACAAAAGTTGCAAAGATACAGGTTAACTATTCTTTTCAAAAGATACCTAACAAAGTGTAAACTATTTGCCCCGTGTAAATTAACTTCCTATTGTATTCCTTTTCATGAGTAAGCAAAGAGGTGTGTGGAAAACATGATAAGATGAAGAGGAAGATTACAGTATCATCTTATCTGAAACTGGGAAATGAAATTGAATGGCATACCCTCCTTAAGACTGTCATAGTGGGGGCAGACTCTGGTTGAAGCCCTAAGCTAGTCTAAGAGAGGGTGGTTAGTAAATCTTGAGTCCTTTTGTGACCTTCCTTCCCTCACTGTTTTCTGTTTTTAAGTTCCTTGGTTTATGGCCTTATCCCACTGGTTGAGAGTCAAGGAAGTGCTTCTAATGAAAGTTCAAATTTGCTCAGGCCATGGCTGGCTAAAGAGGACTGTAGGAATGGGAAGAGAAATAGAGCATGTTGGAAAAGGCTGCTCAACCTGTGTGATCATTAGTTAGCTCTCTAAAAGATCTACCTGGAATTATTCCAGCTGTATGTGTTTGATAGGTCCAAGTGTGTCTGTGTATGTTTAAATTCTTCACTGAAAAATCACTTCCCCTTATCATTTTCTGCTGATTCCCAGAGCTGTTTGTGATGCTGTGGGAAAGCGAATGGTATTTTTGTAGAAAATAAACAAGTAGGACTAAAGAAATATTTTATGAATGAGAGAGAGAGAACATTCCTGGTTTTTTTTTTTTTCTAATCAGTTTGTTTTTTCCTAGTTAGTATCACGTGTAAAGGAAAAGTTCTATTACAAAAGATGGAAGTCTCACAGAAGTAATATTGTTCAATAATGTTTACGTGTTTCACCTGGGTTTGCACAGTGGCTACCGAGCCTCATCAGCGAGTCAGAGAATGTAGCCCTCCAAGTAGCTGATTCGGAAAACATTACAGAATGTTTGGATATAAAGGTTTCTAGCATGCTGCTTTGTGGGTTTTCTGCCTGTGGGAATAGCATTTTTGAATGAATAGAAGGAAAAGGCCTAATTCCTGTTAAGGACTTTTGTGCAGAAGAAAATCAGAAGTCTTTTCTAAATATATAGCTTATGTTCTGAGCAGATGTGACATACCTTTGGGTATCTTGCATCGAACACAAAGTGCATTAACACAAAAAAGACATTTAATTATATATTTAGTAAATTATACTCAGCAGAAGTTAAACATTTGTGAAAAATCATAGTTTAGCAAGTTAGTGAAGTTGCATAAAGAGGTTTGCCACAAACCTTGCAAGCTTGCGTTTTTCCAAGAATGCATTGACCGTGTCTTTTTAAAGTTAACTTTTGTGTCTGCACTGCCCAGGACATAGTACCTGCTCATTGAGTAAGTATGGTAAAGAACAAGAATTAGGCATCAGATGTGTGTTGAGACTGTATCCATATCAATGGTAATTTTTAATCATGGTTAGTGTATACACTGGTATGGTTGTATGGCTGCGAAACAAATCGTCCCAAATACAGCTGTTTCGAACAACATTTATTATGTCAGTTTTCATGGAACAGGAGTCCAGGAGCAGCTTGGCAGGGTGATGTAGCTCTTGATCTCTGACAAGGCTAAACTCCGGCTGTTAAGGTATTGACTGGAGCCATCATCTCAAGGCTGGATTGGGAGAGGAACTGTTTCCAAGGTCACTCAAGTGGTCGTTGGTAAGATTCAGCTCCTTGCAGGTCATTGGAACAAGGGCCTCTGTTCCTCACTGAGTGTTGTCTGGAGCCCATCTTCTGTTCCTTGTTACGCGGGCCTCACTGTAGGTCAGCTCACAATGTGGCAACTCACTTCCATCAGAGGGAGCAGTCTTCCGAGACCCAGTCTTGGAAGTGACCCCTCTTCGCTTTGGTCATATTCTAATCATTCACATTAAATCACTGAGCCCCACCCTGAAGGGGAGGAGATGACAAAAGGAAGGCATGCCAGGAGCTGAGGATCGCTGTAGGTCATTTCAGATGCTGTCTGTAGTCAGAAGAGAAAACGGGTGCTGTCCTGGGAGCACCTCCACAGGCAGAAGCAGGAACCCCTATACTTCACAGCATGGGTGCCTCTTACACACCTGGCATCAGCTCATGCCACACTTCTTCCAAGTGTGTCCGTGTGAATTCTTCCTTATGAGACTGAGTTCCTTAATGACAGGGGCCTTGTCCTGTTTGATTTTGTGACTGTAGTGCACAAGCTGTTTGACCCTTAAGTATTTAAAGAATAATGGAACCCGTGAATTAGAATACTTGCCTTCAGAGCAGGACTAGGTGGTATTTGTTCTCTTAATTTGGGTGCACTGGTGGGACAGTGGTAAAGAATCCACCTGCCAACGCAGCAGACGTAAGAGACCTGGGTTCAGTCCCTGGGTCAGGAAGATCCCCTGGAGGAAATGGCAACCCACTCCAGTATTCTTGCCTGGGAAATCCCACGGACAGAGGAACCTGGTGGGCTACAGTCCATGGGGTCTCAAAGAGTCGGACATGACTGAGTACTTAGCACAGGGAAGCAGAGCTGGAAATGTGGAAAGTTAAAGGCAAGTTGTTGGAGAGCTGATCTCAGGATGTGGAAGGAAAGCCTGATCCCTACAATGGGACCTCCTGAGACACGCATGGAAAGAGCGCCCCCCAGTGTCAGCGATTGGAAGGACTCCTCTGGAAGCTGGAGGTATCCACCTCTGGCTTTTGTCCCCCTCTGTTGAAGGATGTGTCTCAGAAGAACTAATTCCTCCTTACTCTGGGCCTCCCAGGCTCCCCTGGTCTTGGAGAATGCATGGGACCGAAGTGGAAAAATGCCTAATGGATGTGTTTGAGATGAGACAACATTATTAGCAGCAGGTTTGAGCTTTCTCTGGGTCCCCACTGCAGCTGAGGCTGATGTTGGAGGGGATCAGAGTGGGCCCTGAGGAAGGGGTTACAGGTCGCCCTTGCAGCCCCTTACAATGGCAGAGGGTGTCTGGCTGTGTTACACTGATCAGAGGCCTGATCACACGTGGGGACTGTGGACCTTGATGGTCACAGTGGGAAAAGGAGGGAGCTCAAAGACCTCTTTGGCCCCTTCCTGGGATATAAGTGGATAACTCTCTGTACAGGAGTTTCTGGAAGGTTTATGCTATTTTACATTACTGTTTCCACTTGAACAAAAGGACAACTGAGATGTTGATGTTTTGAAGAGTTATAATTGCCCTCACATATGCCAGTCAATGTCAATGCTGTCCAGAGGGAGAGATTAGAAGTTCCTGTGTGTTGTCTTTATCAGGAAGACGCACACTGCCTGATTGTCTTCCTGATTTTAAACCTGATTTACTTTTTATCTAATTTGGAATCCAGCTCTGTGCGTTTGCACACAGGGAGAGCCCTTCTGCCCACATTGTTGTAGGGAGATCTTTTGATTGTGCTTTTTATGAAATTGTTTTTGTTTGAAGTATTGACCTAGACAAGAGTTGTGGTTACACGGTTACATGGCCAGCTGTTAAATGTGATCTTTTAAAAAATGTGAAAAGTTCATAAAATAACTAAAAGGATAGAGACTGACGTAGCAAATACCTCTGTACCTGACATCTGGAATTAAAAAGTGTTTTCCTTTTGTCATTTTTCTTAAGTGTTTTTAATGAAAGCAATTGAACATTTTAACAAGCAAAAAACTTAGAATATGAAAGAAGCATGACTGAAAACTCCTCTCCAGGCCTCTGTTCCCTTATCTCACTTCCCAGAAGCGACTCCCATCATCATTTTAGTGTGTGTATTTCCAGTCGGTTTTTATTCTCATAAATATTGTGTGGCCCCCCCTCAATTTTTTTTAAGCTTATATTTATCTTGATTCAAATAGATTTAATTCATTCATTTAAAATCCTGACTAGTATTTCATCTTGTGGATATACCAGTTTCCTTTCTCCTTTCCCTTCATAAAGATGTTAGCTGTTCCTAGGTTTTCGTTTGTTTGTTTTTACTATTATAAGAACGCTTCAGTGCATATTCATGTATGGATTTCTTGCTGCCTGTGTATAAGAAGTTTAGGATATGTGCCAAGAAGCAAAACTGCTGGGTTATATGGTATACACGTTTTCAACCTAATAGATACTGCTAACATTTTTGCTAAAGTGCTTTAATCAATGTACACTTCTACAACAGATTGCTGTTCTCCTTCACACCCACCAGGACCTGGTATTTTGAAACTTCTAAAATTTTTGCTGTTCTGATTGGTGTAAAGTGACTATTGTGCTGTTTTATTTTGAATTATACTAAAGAGGTTGTGTATCTTTTTATGTCCAGTGGCCATTAGGTCTCATCTTCTCTAATCTGTGGGTCTTACCTATGCCCATTGTTTTTATTTCCTTTTTCCTATTTATATATTTTACATATTAGAAATGTCTAATTTCAGTCTGAAAGTTAAAGTTGCTCAGTTGTGTGTGACTCTGCGGCCCCATGGACTGTAGCACCCCAGGCTCCTCTATCCTTGGAATCCTCCAGGCAAGAATACTGGAGTGAGTAGCCATTCCCTTCTCTAGGAGATACTCCTTCCTCAGGGTGGGTCTCCTGCATTGCAGGCAGATTCTTTGCCATATGAGCCACCAGGGAAGCCCAATTTCAGTCTCAGTTCAGTTCAGTCGCTCAGTCATGTCCGACTCTTTGCGACCCCATGAATTGCAGCACGCGAGGCCTCCCTGTTCATCACCATCTCCCGGAGTTCACTCAGACTCACATCCATGGAGTCCGTGATGCCATCCAGCCATCTCATCCTCGGTCATCCCCTTCTCCTCCTGCCCCCAATCCCTCCCAGCATCAAAGTCTTTTCCAATGAGTCAACTCTTTGCATGAGGTGGCCAAAGTACTGGAGCTTCAGCTTTAGCATCATTCCTTCCAAAGAAATCCCAGGGCTGATCTCCTTCAGAATGGACTGGTTGGATCTCCTTGCAGTCCAAGGGACTCTCAAGAGTCTTCTCCAACACCACAGTTCAAAAGCATCAATTCTTCGGCGCTCAGCCTTCTTCACAGTCCAACTCTCACATCCATACATGACCACTGGAAAAACCATAGCCTTGACTAGATGGACCTTAGTCGGCAAAGTAATGTCTCTGCTTTTGAATATGCTATCTAGGTTGGTCATAACTTTTCTTCCAAGGAGTAAGTGTCTTTTAATTTCATGGCTGCAGTCACCATCTGCAGTGATTTTGGAGCCCAAAAAAAATAGTCTGACACTGTTTCCACTGTTTCCCCATCTATTTCCCATGAAGTGATGGGACCAGATGCCATGATCTTCGTTTTCTGAATGTTGAGCTTTAAGCCAGCTTTTTCACTCTCCTCTTTCACTTTCATCAAGAGGCTTTTTAGCTCCTCTTCACTTTCTGCCATAAGGGTGGTGTCATCTGCATATCTGAGGTTATTGATATTTCTCCCGGCAATCTTGATTCCAGCTTGTGTTTCTTCCAGTCCAGCGTTTCTCATGATGTACTCTGCATAGAAGTTAAATAAGCAGGGTGACAATATACAGCCTTGACGTACTCCTTTTCCTATTTGGAACCAGTCTGTTGTTCCATGTCCAGTTCTAACTGTTGCTTCCTGACCTGCATACAGATTTCTCAAGAGGCAGGTTAGGGGTCTGGTATTCCCATCTCTTTCAGAATTTTCCACAGTTTATTGTGATCCACACAGTCAAAGGCTTTGGCATAGTCAATAAAACAGAAATAGATGTTTTTCTGGAACTCTCTTGCTTTTTCCATGATCCAGCGGATGTTGGCAATTTGATCTCTGGTTCCTCTGCCTTTTCTAAAACCAGCTTGAACATCAGGGAGTTCACGGTTCACGTATTGCTGAAGCCTGGCTTGGAGAATTTCAGTCTAGCTTTCCTTTAAAATTTATGACATCATTCAGAAGGCTTAAGTTCTGATACAGTCTAGGTTATCAGTCTTTTTTGTGAGAGTTTTTGCTTTTCGTAACTGTGTAGGAAATAGGTTCCTAAAAACAGGTCATAAAAGTATTTCATACTTCACTTTTTCTTCTAAGATCTTCAAAGTTCTGTTTTGACATTGTTTCTCATCATCCTTCTTGTTTATTTCTTAGTGTGGTGTGTAGCATGAATTAGAGTAATTTTTCCAGGTGGAAAGTGATTTTTCAGCGTACTGAGTTAATGTATCTTTTCCTCGGGTCGTTTTTTTGCCCCCTTCCCATCTGTGTAAGAGTCTGTTTGGGGGTTCTCTAGCCACCCCAGTTTGTTTATTCTCCAGTGAATACCACATGATTTAATTACTACACTTTTGTAATAAATCTTGACTTCTGGAGGGCAAGTCCCCTTGTTCTTCTTTTTTTTCGGAGTTGATACGTATTTTTTTTTGACTGTTTAGACTTCTGGATGACTTTTAGAAATCATTTGTGTAAGTTCAGCAAACCAAATATACTTAGAATTTTTCGATTAGAATTCTGATGGCTCTTCGGATAAACTGGGGACGCATTTGAGTCTTCCCATCCGTGTATGGTATAGGTCTCCTATAATTCTGATATTCACTTGTGCCCATTAAAGTATTTTACAGTTTTCACTGTACAGGTCTCATTCATCCTTTTCTTTTTTACAGTGTTTTTTGCACATTTATTCTCTTTTTAATTAGCATGTACATTGCATTAGTTTAAGTTGTACAGCATAATAATCTGATATATGTGTATGTTGTAAAATAATTGCCACCAAAAATTCAGTTACCATTTGTCACCTCACACAGTTACACACGTTTTCCCCTTGTGATTAGCACTTTTAAGATTTAATCTCTTAGCCACTTGCAAATATTCAATATACTGTTATTAACTGTGGTCACCATGCTGTGCATTATATCCCCAGGACTGATTTACAGCTAGAAATTAGCACATCTGACCACCTTCACCCATTTTGCCCACCCCCGCATGCTCTGCCACTGGCAACCACCAAGCTCTTCTGTTTCTATGAGTTCCATTTTTTAGATTCCACTTGGAAGTGAGATTATACAGTGTTTGTCTTTCTCTGTCTTATTTCAGTTAGCATAATGCCTTCCAGGTCCATCTGTGTTACCATAGATGGTAAGATTTCTGTTTTATGGCCTAATAGTATTCCATTATAGATATATACCACATTTTCTTTATCCATTTATCCATTGGTAGACACTTCGATTTTTTCCATGTCTTAGCAATTGTAAATGACACTGAAATGAACATGAAGGTGCAGAAATTCCTCCCCAAATTCAGCATATGCCTGGAAGGGGAAAACAATAGATATTAGTTATTAATGGTATCAAGCTGGCTCTCAGGAATTGCTTATTTATTGCACATCTAACATCCACCCACTTTGCTTCCGGTTTTAAACTCCTTGTAGTTGATTGTGTGAGAATTTTGAGCGTTTGTGAATGGACACAGCCCTAAAGCCTAGACCCCAGAGTTCCAGGCTTTGTGGGATCAGCAATGACTCAGATCCCCTGTCTGCACAGAAAGAAATCACCTTTAACAGAAGCATACAATAGGTGCTATCAGTTACTGCATTCCAAGGCAAATCCTAGGCTAACCTCTGAAAGTAGCTGAGCAGTGACTACAGAGTAGAAGCAGAAGGCCGCCTCACCGACCTCAGAGCAGGCAGTGTTTTGCTGCCCGTTATATCGTGTATCCTGACTGCGTTATACAAGCCCTGTCCGCCCCTGGTGACACGGTGACTTTCCCATGGTGTCAGGGTACTTCCACTCTGATTGTCCCAGTCGCCCAGGGGAATGCAAAATAGGAAGGAAACATGCTAAACAATCAATGAACAAAGTTGTTTTTTTGAAGTGAGAGGATGGGAAGTGGTAGGAGGGAAGTGCTGAAGCCGGGGGAGAATGCCGGCAGACGGCAGAGGGACAGAAGCAGAGGAAGCTTTTGGGAAGAAAAACAAGAAAGGCTGCTGACGAAAAAATACTCCAGCAGAAGAAGGAAGAGGTGCTCCTTGCCAAGGAAAATGTGCTAATCTTATGCAGCTGAAACAGATACTTAAAGAAACATTGTAAGACTTTTGTCTTTAACTCCTTAAGACTTAGGCTTCCCAGGTGGCTCAGTGGTTTAAAAAAAAAAAAATCCTCCTGCCAATGCAATAGACACAGGAGACGCTGGTTTGATCCCTGGGTTGGGAAGATCTCCTGGAGGAGGAAATGGCAACCCACTCCAGTATTCTTGCCTGAAGAATCCCATGGACAGAGGAGCCTGGCAGACGTCCTTGGGGATGCAGAGTCAGACATGACTGGGCCACTGACCTCGCAGGCCTTAATATACTTAATCTTGAAAAAAAAACATGTGATCTAAGGCACTCCTAAAGGAATCAGGGGTCCTCCGTGATTTCCATTAAGAACAACACTTCTCTAAGTGTGAACTTGTCTTCTTGTGCAACAACAGAAAACCAGAGTAACATATTTTACTGTCTATATCAACTTGCAAGGTCCTTAGAGGAGAGGAAATATTTTTGTGAATATACATTTTTAAATAGTTAACAGTTATATGGAGCATTTCCTGTGACCAAATTCTCTTGTATATTACATAAATTAACTACTGTCATCCTCCTAACAGCTTTATGAAGTGGGCAGTTTTACTATCCCCATTTTACAGATGAGAAAATAAAGGTATACAGAGGTTTGAAATGTGGCTGACATCACAGAGCTGGTAAAACATGAAGTCGAAATTCAAATCCAAGCACACTGGTCACAGTTTCCTTTTATCCACTACCCCAAAGGATCTCTCACTGGTTGTAATCCATCAATAAAATATATTGAACCAGGTATTGAAGGTAGCACTGATTTATCAGTTTGGCTTTTTAAATTCTGTGACCTAAGGTATGCTGAGATGTTTCATAAAGGATGTGTCAATACCTACTAAAACCAAAACCTTACTGCTGTATTAGTACAATTCTAAGAGAGCCATAAACTTGTGACTTGCAGTCTCACTCATGTCCTGGCTTCCCAGAGGAAGAACCCTTGCACAGCAGGGCAGCCTTCTTCCTCCCACTGCTGCTGCCGTTCACTCTGAAGAGTGTGAGAAGCTCAAGGACCATCCTGTCCCCATTAGACGTTCTTCCACTTGCACTTCCATCATTCATTTCATGTGACATTGCACTCGGTGACAAGCTTTCACCCGACTTCCCCAAAACCAGTGGCTGCATTTAATTCACTCTTTAGTAGCACTACTTTTCAATTATCTTTGAATTTGATAAAAATAGACGGCAAGATAAAGATACCCTTTGGAAAATTGTTGCATAGTCTGAAGACTTCAGTCTTGTGGAGGCAGCTGTTATGCCCATTTTATAAATGCAAACATCTGCGGGTCTTGGGGGACCTTTTCCACTATGTTTGGGTGCCTTCCACACTTGCTGTGTACCCCGAAAGGGCAAAGCCTAATATGTGGAAACTCTAGTGGAGAAACCAAAATTCGATATTGTATATTCTCCAGATAAAAGTGAGTTTTGGTTCAAGAGTTCAATAAATGGAATTACAGCAATGTGACCTGAACATGAGGCTCTTGCTTTTTTTGTACTTGTTTAAAAAGTTCGTGTTTTCTAAGCATCCAGGACCTTATTAATGAGAGTGACAAGATAAACTTTCTTCCATATACTGTCCCCCAAGAATTTATAGTGATTCATCTTATGGTTTTAAAAAAACAAAAACACAGGCTTGTCATTGTGTTACGGGTTAGCAGTGTTACATCAGGTGTTCAGTGTTGTCATTATGATCGGCTGTCTATGTAGGCATTTAATCTCTTTCACACGGGAATCTGAGATAAGCAGCGACAAGATGAAGGGGAGAGAGAGCAGTTAAACTCTCTCCTACCTTAATCTACAAAGCCAGGTTGCTGCTTCCCCCTTCCTGGGCCCCTGACCATTCTCCCCATGGCTGCTGGAACAGATGAAACAAATCAAAATGCCTTTGAGGAGTCTAGTGCTTCCCTCTGCTTAATTTAAACCCCAATCAAGCCTAATTATCAGAACCATATTACTTGCTGGCAATAATTCGCTTTGGGTGCAACCCAGAGCTGAGTTGAAAATTTTATTTTGCCTTCAGAAAATTGGTTTACCTTTAAATTCCACCCCCCCAGATTTCCCTGTGGAAAACTGGTCCTCTTAATTTAGGTATCTTGTAATTTTTCTCATTAAAAAAAGTATGGCATGTGATATCATTAAATTTTTTTTTTTCTAAATTGAAGTGACTTAAGTGGGTTGACATATGTGCCGCAGCATAATTGTGCTGTGTTTTTGGAGCTCAAGTCAGTAATTACATCCATAAACTTATTGTCACTGGTAGAATATGTTAACTGGCCTTCAACACAAAATTCATTAATTTGAATCAATATGTAATGTTCTGAAATGCTCTAACAAAGGATCGTTGACAGATATAACACAGTCTCAGACCCAAACATTTCTCTATGAATGGCAGTAAATGTAAACATTCTCTGAATAGCAGGTCAGTACTGTGATTCCCAAAACACACACATTATGAAGTCTGAAAGAAATCTGAACTGTGACATGATGCCAGTAATTGAATTCACTTGTTTTTAAAACAGGATGTCCTGGATATTTTTGATCTTTACCACATTGAGCTAACTCTCAGAGAAGGTCTTGGAATTTCAAGCGTGCAGATGCATCATGCCTCATTACAGACGGGGATGCTGGTCCAGGGAGGCTGAGGGACTGACGGGGGGGAGGAGACCAACCCCCAGCGTGTCTTTCCCCACTACCCCTCAGAGAGTGCCAGAACACGCCCTTCTCCTTGGAACCGTAGCGGATTAGATGCAGACTAGCTTTTCTACTTTCCTAATGTGGAATAACTTTAAAAGGCAAATGGAAATGTGCCGGGGTTGGGAAGTAAATTTGAATTCAAAGCAAGAATTTCATCAGAAATCCAATCCCAGGGTTTTCTTTTGATTTGACACTGCAGACCTACCAAAATTACATTAATGTGAGACCTTGACAAAAGAAAAATCCCCGTCATTAGATATGTGGTGCTTCACAGATAATATCTAGTTCACCCTTTCAGCATTTCTGGGAATCGAAAGCCAGAGAAGAAAGGTACCATGTGACTTCAGAGGGGCGTGTCCAGCGTGCCCAGTGCTAAGGCACAGCCCGGGTTCGCTATAGCCAGGGCCGCTTTGAAGGTGGAACAACACGTGCTGGGGAGTAAACTGGAACTTGGCAAGGAGCAAGAAGGGAAGCTGCCCCCGTGGTTGCAGCTGGTAACTTGTGCTCTGTGATGCAGTGGGGACCTTTTGTCTTTTCTTTGGCCTCCGATGAGTTTGCTCCGCCCCCTCTCCCCTCCCCCTCGCCCCCTCCCCTCCCCCTCTCCCCTCTCCTTCGCCCCCTCCCCCCCTCCCCCTCTCCCCCTCCCCTCCCCCTCTCCCCTCCACTCCCCCTGATGAAAGTCACTGTTCTCTGGAGGGATGCTCTTCTCAAGATGACCCTCCACACCTAGCTCTCCTTTTCAGGTTCTGGAAGCAGCTCTCTCCCTTTTGTCTTCTGACCTAGGGGAGGTGAAGGAACCCTCCCCCTAAGTAATTCCTGTGTCAGAATTTTCTCAGACTACCTCTTCTGAGGGTGCCCTCTGTTTGCTGCAGAAACTCTGACTGACACACGGGGTATGGGTGAGCTGGCGCTTCATTTAAATAAATGTGCTTCATTTGTCATTTTGATAATTATTTAAAATTGTTTATCCAGCATCTACCAAGGGTCAGAACTATGAAGACAAAGTTCCTGGCATCGCAGAGCTTACAGAAAAAAAGACAAACACGTACAAGGTACCGTCAAGCAGTAATAACTGTTATGAAGTAAAGGAGGATGGGGTAAGGGAGTTGTGCACTTAAAAAAATACGCAACGTGAGAGTTGCGAGTTCAGTTTTATTTGAGGCAGAATGAGGGCTGCTGCAACCTGGGAGTTGGCACCTCAGATAGCTCTGAGAACCTGCTCCAAAGAGGCAGGTGGGAGATCAGCATATAAGTGATTTTGCTGAAGGGGGAATACATGCAATCAAGCACATCTTTTTTTCAGGTTTCTGCTGGTCACAAACAGCAGTCATCACCAGGAAGGATTTTAGTGCTTTTCCAGATATAAGGAGATACAAGAAATGGGCTCATAATTGGCCCCTTAAAGTATCTAACTAGCTGAAGACCTGTCCTGCCAGTTCTTCCCAGAGCACTCAGTTGCTCAGTCGTGTCCAACTCTCTGTGACCCCAGGGACTGTAGCCCACCAGGCTCCCCTGTGCGTGGGGATTCTTCAGGTAAGAATACTGGAGTGGGTTGCCATGCCCTCCTCCAGAGGATCTTCTTCCCAACCCAGGGATCGAACCCAGGTCTCCTTCGTTGCAGGTGGATTCTTTACCACCCGAGTCACCAGAGAAGCCCTCCCTGAGCACAGAGTACTTCATTTCTGCTCTCCACTCTGAGCTCCTTTCCTGGGGTGTTGAAAATCAGCAGCTGCAGCAGCTCGTGATTTAACTCCTTGTAGAGGTAGATGGCTGGAGAAGACAATGGCACCCCACTGCAGTACTCTTGCCTGGAAAATCCCATGGACAGAGGAGCCTGGTAGGCTGCAGTCCATGGGGTCGGGAAGAGTCGGACACGACTGAGCGACTTCACTTTCCCTTTTCATTTTCCTGCATTGGAGAAGGAAATGGCAACCCACTCCAGTGTTCTTGCCTGGAGAATCCCAGGGACGGGGGAGCCTGGTGGGCTGCCGTCTGTGGGGTCACACGGAGTCGGACACGACTGAAGGACTCAGCAGCGGCAGAGGTAGATGGCAAGGGCCAAGGTGTAGTTGACAGAGCGGTGGGTCCCCTTAGAAGAGGGGATAGGTGAAGTTTCCAGAACTGAGTGAATAGGCTGTAATTTGCAAAAAATTTTTTTTAAAAAAAAGGGAGGTTTTTTTTCAGTGAAGGGCATCTCCAGGACCCTGAGCTAGGAAGGGGCTTGGAGGGCTCTGGGAATAGCACAAAGACCAGTGTGGCTGGAGTGAGTGAGGGAGAGCCCCTGGAATCCAGAAAACATGCAGGGTGGGTTGCCTGATGCTTTATAGGATCCAGAAGGACTTGGGGTGACTGGAAAGAAAAGGTATGGAGAATCTGGAGGATAGTGATATTATTTATATATTTTATTAGGGTGGCTATGTCTGCTGTTGGGAGGATAGACTCATCAGAGGCCCAAAGTAGCAGAACACAGACAGGAGCCTATTGCTGGTATATGGATAAGTTGGGTGGTGTTATCGGGTTGAATTGCATCTCCCCCGCAGATATGTTGAAGTCTTGGAAGACTTAGAAGAGAAAAACATTCTCTTTTTGAGAATATGTCCTTATGTGGACATAGGGTCTTTACAGTCAGTGATCAAGTTAGCAAGAATTTTTTGCGAGATCTCTAATCCAGTATAAGTAATGTCCTTACAGTTAAGGAGATATTTGGATGGAGCGACAGATGCACAGAAAGGAAAGGTTGAGACATGGGACGAAGATGGCCATCTGGAGGCCAAGGAGAGAGGCTGAAACAGAGCCTCCCCTCACTGCCCTCAGGAGAAACCAGCCTTGTTGACACCTTGATTTTAGATTCCTAGCCTCTAGAACTATGAGGTGGTAGAGTCTTGTTGTTTAAGCTACCCCATTTGTGGAATTTTGTCAGCAGCCCTAGGAACCAAATACAGAGAAATGACTTGGCAGAGACTGATAATGGTCAAAAGGGTTGAATTTGAGATGCATTCTGAAGTTAATACCGGGAGGATTTGCTGGATTGGAGATGGGTGGTGGGGTGGATGTTTGGCCCTTGGGAACTGAGTTTAAGGATGGGATGGCCGGTGACCCCTAGGTCATTTGGTGAGTGGTGGTGCCCTTTCCTGGAGATTAGGAACACTGAGGATGATAGACTTGGGGGACAGAGGTCCAGAATTGGGTAGGGGAGTTGTGAGTTTGCAGTCCCTGTTTGACATATCAGAGTAGGCAGTTATAGAGGTTGTGGGGGGGATATCATAGCAGGGTCATAAATGGTGACCACTCCCTCCTCCCCGCAAACGCTGCAGTGCCTGGCCTGTTCACTCCCGTGAGCTGCGACCCCAGGTGTTGTGGACTCCACAGATGCGCAGAGATGATTCTATCAGCACCCAGATGCTTTATGCGATGTTGAATGTGCTTTTCTTAATGTTTGTATGCTCAATCATATCCAGCTCTTTGTGGCCCCATGAAGTGTAGCCCGCCAGGCTCCTCTGTCCATGGGATTTCCCAGGCAAGAATACTGGAGTGAGGTGCCTTTTCCTCCTCCAGGGGATCTTCCTGAACCAGGGATTAAACCCACGTTTCCTGTGTCTCCTGCATTGCCAGGTGGATTATTTACCACTGCACCATCTGGGAAGTCCTGTTTTTCTTGATATATACTAGAAAAAAAAAAAAAACATAACTAGCACAACCAAGCCATGATTTCAAGATGTTATTACTTAGGCCATCATTAAAATTCGAATATATAAGTTTTTTAAAACCAGAGTCATCTTTTTAAAGAAAACAATTAAGAAATGAGTAGTATTATATATGTAGCAGATGTAATAGTCTGCATTGTATGTGGATATGGGGGAAAAAATAAATGGCTAAGGTCTGGGACACAGTCTAAAGCCTTTGTAAGGAGTTACTAGGTGATTCCTACCTCACGGCAGTTTTTGTTTGTTTTTTGGCCACATGTCATGCAGGGATCTTAGTTCCTAGACCAGGGATCAAACCTGAGCCCCTGCAGTGGAAGGGCAGGGTCTTAACCGCTTGGTTTTGTTCTAACTGCAGGTCAAGTCAATAGACTTGGTAGTAGAGACCAGCATTTGTTTGAAAAAGAGTTAAACTAGATCAGAAAGTAGAGCATACTGCTGGTGGTATTTGGAGGCATAATTTCATGATGCAGAATATCTTTCTCAATGAACATCACAGCGAGAAGTTAGAAAGTCTCTGGGTTTGCTTTCCTAGTTGCAAGTATCACTTCCCCTGTCCTGTTTTGCTGACTCTCCTCTTGAGCCAACTTGAAAAACTTGGGTTTGTAAGGAGACAGGAAAAAATGATGTACTTTCATCTTTACAAGGTCATGAATAGTTTTCATAACTATTTTGTAACTCCTGTTTCATAGGAGGTTTTCATACATTACTGTGAGATTAGTTCCATGGGTTTTAGAAGCCTATGATATCATCATCGAAAATACATAGCCCATTTCTTCCATGTTCATTTGGGTTTCTGATCCCTATTTGATACACCTGGTAATTGCTAGATCTCCTTAGCTTGTGAATTCTTCCAATCAGTTTATTTGCATGGTTTTTTGACTGCATGGTCCTAGATTGCTTTATTGATGTGCCTTTACCAGGACCTGTTTGCAATAGCTTTGTTGTACATACTTAAGTATAATGTTGAGTAAGAACTTTGATTGAAAGTGAAATATATTTATTCAAACGAAAGTATGTCTCAGGGTTGTGTGAAAATGCTTATTCTTATACAAGAGTGCATGTGATTCTTTTCGGAATTAAAACTACTTTGAATGGATTTTTAAGAAGTCCTCTAGGAGCCCTTGTAGCAACTGTGTGATACTTTTTTTTTTTTTTCCTTATGATAAAATATCTAGGCTGGAGATGTCTAATGAGATATTTCTTTGAAAAATAATGCCAAAATTATACATACACTTAGTTTTAAATTTTCCCTGTGGCTCTAATTTTGAGATAGAGTAACCTATACCTGATTTAAAGAGTTAGGCATTTAAATAATCTGATGTCAGCTGCTGAATTCATTGGGCACCCATTACTTCACACCTGATATACTGTTTTCCACAGAGCATTCTTGTAAATTTGTTTATGTGATGCAAATTAGGCTAAGTACTACCCTATCAGATCTGTAACGTTTAGGGAACAATAATTTCTCTCAAAGTATAGTTTGCAGTGTTCAGGGATGTTTATATTTCTAAAATGACTTAACAGGAGAAGCTTGATAAAAGCATTTAGTATGGAGCTGATAGGTGTCTCATTAAGTTTCCAGAAAATGCACATGTAAATGCTTCTTCAGTCATCTTTCAATAGTTTATTTACATAACTGAGGGCTGCTACTTTTATTGGTTATCACAGCAAAATGATTTAGTAAGTGGACCTAAGTGATAGAAGATGCTTCTGTTTCTAGAAACTAATGGTGAGGAATCCAACCCTCCTCCTTGGCCCCCCTACCCTGGCAGTAAAGAGCCTCTGTTTACATATGTAAATAAGTCATTCAGTTGATAGTCCCATTGGATCCAAGGTCCAATCTGTTATTTTGCTGATGTTGATGACATTAGCCAGAAGGTAAAGGGTACCAAGAGACTGAAGTCTCAGCCTGGAATGACAGATACCGGAGACCAAAGGCTATCTTTTAAGAGGAGAAGTGGATTCTTGGGACTAAGAATTTAGGAAAAGAAAATAAAGGCACAAATTTTGTCTTTAATGTTGGCCTGAGTGATAGAATTTAATGTTTCTCTTGAACATGGCCAGTTATACAAATGAATATGCTGTGTAAGGATGTTGGTTTCATGCCATCCTATTTTTGACAGCCCTGTTTCCTATTTAAAGAATGTAAAATATTTCATAATTGAACTCATGAAGTTGACTTTGCTCAGATGTTGTTTGTACCTGTCTTGGATGTAGGAATCTGGCTTAAAATAAGAAAGGAAAACTTTTAAATTAAGGTCTCCCTAAACAAGATTGCCAACTTTTTCACTCTCCTCTTTCACTTTCATCAAACTCCCGGGAGATGGTGATGAACAGGGAGGCCTGGCATGCTGTGATTCATGGGGTCGCAAAGAGTTGGACATGACTGAGCAACTGAACTGAACTGAACTGAAAACAAGATCGCTCAGAGAAGGCAATGGCACCCCACTCCAGTACTCTTGCCTGGAAAATCCCATGGATGGAGAAGCCTGGTAGGCTGCAGTCCGTGGGGTCGCTGAGAGTTGGACACGACTCAGTGACTTCACTTTCACTTTTCACTTTCATGCATTGGAGAAGGAAATGGCAACCCACTTCAGTGTTCTTGCCTGGAGAATCCTAGGGCCGACGGAGCCTGGTGGGCTGCTGTCTATGGGGTTGCACAGAGTCGGACATGACTGAAGCGACTTAGCAGCAGCAGCAGCAAACAAGATTGCCAGGAGAAATATCAATAACCTCAGATATGCAGATGACACCACCCTTATGGCAGAAAGTGAAGAGGAACTAAAAAGCCTCTTGATGAAAGTGAAAGAGGAGAATGAAAAGTTGGCTTAAAGCTCAACATTCAGAAAACTAAGATCATAGCATCTGGTCCCATCACTTCATGGGAAATAGATGGGGAAACAGTGGAAACAGTGTCAGACTTTATGTTTTTGGGCTCCAAACTCACTGCAGATGGTGACTGCAGCCATGAAATTAAAAGACACTTACTCCTTGGAAGGAAAATTATGACCAACCTAGATAACATATTAAAAAACAGACATCACTTTGCCAACAAAGGTCCGTCTAGTCAAGGCTATGGTTTTTCCAGTGGTCACGTATGGATGTGAGAGTTGGACTGTGAAGAAAGCTGAGCGCTGAAGAATAGATGCTTTTGAACTGTGGTGTTGGAGAAGACTCTTGAGAGTCCCTTGGACTGCAAGGAGATCCAACCAGTCCATCCTAAAGGAGATCAGTCCTAGGTGTTCATTGGAAGGACTAATGCTGTGCTGAAACTCCAATACTTTGGCCACCTCATGCGAAGAGTTGACTCATTAGAAAAGACTCTGATGCTGGGAGGGATTGGGGGCAGGAGGAGAAGGGGATGACCGAGGATGAGATGGCTGGATGGCATCACCAACTCAATGGACGTGAGTTTGAGTGGACTCGGGAGTTGGTGATGGACAGGGAGGCCTGGCGTGCTGCAATTCATGGGGTCACAAAGAGTAGGACACGAGTGAGCGACTGAACTGAACTGAACTGAAAGTGAAGAAAGCAGCATGTCCAGTCTGTAATGAATTGAGTTCTTCTCAAAGGTTCCTATCTAGGGCATAGGTATGGCCACCTTTCTACAAAGCCTTAGTAACTCAATACATGAGCCACTGACCACCACCAACTTTTTTGTTAACAATAGAATACAGTGTGACTGTTTTTGAAAATTAAGATTAGGTTAAAACATGAGTCATATGGAGAAAATCTTGCTGTGAGCTGTTCAGAATTCCCTTATTTCTATTCCATATGCAATTCATTAAAATGACATTAATACTCCAGGCTGTTCTTTGGTTTCTATTAAGATGCATTACTAAAAAAGATAAAAAGATGTATTACTGGAATCTGTACAAATATATTGATTATCTCATAGGCCTATTTGTTCACCACAAGCAGACTATTGTAACAGAGTCAGTGTACCTGAGAATAAATGAGACAAAATGGAGAGCAGGTTTTAAAAACACGCGGCCCCCTCCATTCCCCTTGAAGGATGTGCTTGTGCTCTTTAAACCAGCCTTTCAGTAACTGGGAGTTTAAGATTGAGGTTCTCAGTTTAATATCAGCATCTGCCCCCTGCTGAGTTCATGGTGCAATTAGCTAATTAAAAAAAAATAACATTTTTCACCTTGAAGTCAGAAGAAGAGCAATAAACCACAGGCTTAGGATTTAGTTAATTTGCACATTGACTGTAATTGTGTATTTAACGCCAAGATTAACTTTTTTTTTTTCCTGATGAGTGGGAGCCTGGCACTGCACACTGCAACTCTTAAATCAGTTATAATCATTCCATAGGGAGCTTGATAAGGGCAGATAATTCTATAGATATATTAATGAGGATAATTATTTATTTACATCTGGTAACTTTTTAAGGAAAAAAAGCCTTAAAATCACTTTCTGATAAACCATTAAATTTATTTATTTATTTTTTCTTTCTTTCTTTCTTTTTTTTTAGCTGTTATTTCTTTATTTTTTTTTTTAAATTTTAAAATCTTTAATTCTTACATGTGTTAAACCATTAAATTTAAAGGAGACTTCAGGTTAAATAAATAATCTGTGATTTAAAAAAACGACTATTTCTCATGTAAAGTCTATTGATTCTATTGAATAGAAAGTCATACTCAATTTTTGTTTGTTTGTTTTTGTTTTTCCAAATATTCAGTGACTTAATGAGAACAATTTCTGCTGTCAAAGCTTTTGGTGTCTTTTCTAGGTCAACTAAGATTTAAAACTATTGCCTTGCATTTTTTTTTCTGGAAGAGGGTAGGGAAAGAATGCATGTTGGCAGGGCAGCTGGTAGGAAAAACATAATCCTGACTTGCAATCTGCTGCTTATGACATTTCCTTTTTGAAAGGTAAGCGTTACGCTTTGGATGCCGAAGCAGTGATGGTTGGCAATTCAAGTGGGTGTGATTGATCCATGTCTTTAAAGTAATAGCACTGTTATTCTTAGAAGAAAAAAGAAAAGAATTCTCAAGTATGGTAATACAGACCCTGCATTTTTACTAATGTAGAGGATCTTTTACCCTCCTCTGTGAGCAGATGCTAACACTCATCTGACAGATACTTCACTCCCTGTGGAGAGGCTCACTTGGACCAGCGGCCTTACTTCCAGGGGTTTACAGACCATCTCTCTGTGGCTTTCATCTCCCTGTCTCTGAAGTCACTGCCCACAATGGATTGCGCTTGCTTCTTAAATTCTTGCTTACTGTTGCCCAACTTTGAAAGATGGAGAAGTGAAACTCTATTCCATGCATGGGGCCCCCTATTCCAAACTTTTCCTTTAAAATACAGTTGCTTGGGTTTCTTTTGGTGTGTGTGTTTGACATGGAATGAGCAGTGGGAGGTGTTAAGTTTTTCTCTGTGGTCCATTTGTCACGTGTGTGTTTGTGTGTGTGTTTACAAGGGTTGATCTAAGGAAAAGAACACCCTTCTACACAGGTTAGGTTATAAACTTAATTCTCAATCTCTGAGCCAATAAAAGTTAATTGCATTCAGGAATAGAGCTTTTGGTGGCTGCCGGATACCAGGAATTCTGCCAGGATGATGAAAAGAGGAGCTTCTAAGCCAAGAGAGTTTTCATGATTTGGGGAAAGATTATAATTTCTGTATCTTTTTGGTGTTAACCGCATGAGTGGCAGGTTTAAGAATGTGTTCTGCTACTCTAGGAAGAATGACTTCATGTTCAGCGAAATCATGCTTCAGTTTTCCTTAATATCCTTGATATAATTAGAGGCAGTATCAGGTAATAGGAAAACGCACACTTGATGGGAAATGCGATACTGGCCTGTGTTCATGATTATCACACACATGCATAGGAGGGCTGTTTTTAATAAAATGACTTGCACATGGCATGCACCTTTGTGGTCGAGGCGGGGGGCGGGGGGAGTTGTGTCGTGTGTTTTTATTGCTGGATTTTAGCTGAAACAGACAAGTACAGTGCTGTTAAACGCTGTCCCTTTCCCTTTTCTGACCATTTCCCCATCATCCCACGCCCCGCCTTCTCCTCTCCCACCTCGTTCATCCCCATCTTCCATTCGCTGTCAGGAAGGGCAGCCTCCGAAGAGTCATTTCAACTCAGCCCGACATCGCCAGAGACTAGTGGACCCCGCTGCTTCAAAAGTGAGTGTGTCCTGTCGCATGGTGCATGGCGGTGTTGTCCCTGTGAGGAAAAGGGGGTTGTGGGCCTTTGTTTATGCTGGTGCCTTTGATGGTCTTAGAGGAGGCAAGGTCTTCTCTACTGATTGAAGACCGTCCGCATCAAAGGAGTTGTGGTGTCGAACCACTAGACCTGGAAACCAGCAAAACCCTGATAAGTGGCACCTGCTGGTTTCCGTGGGTGTAAACCCTCCCCCCACGGCCAATTTCAAGCAGCCCTGTGACAAAAGTGACCTCAGGGCTGGACAGAGGTGCCCCATAGAGCTCTGTTACATCCAGACACAGTTGACATACTTCCACATTAAAATATAGCAGAATAATTAGGAAGTGAACCGTTGGGGGTATCTCTTATCTTTATTTTCAATATAATGCATTTCTTTGGAAGTTTTGATAGTTTTAGTCAACAATAACGGCTGTTTTTAACAACCGGCTTGTAAAATTCCTGATAATTTTACCAAGCTGGTGTACCTGGGCTCTAGTTCCACATATGATATATTTGTGGAGAACAGCTCAAGCCAGTTTTGTCGTGTTCAGCTCTGATGGTCTACAGAAAAGTGGCTGAGGTTTTGAGCAAGGATTTGCTCTCCCTACACAGCTTTGAGTAAGTCGCAAGTCTGTTCTGCTGCGCACAGGCCTTTATTAAAGAGACATTTGCTGGCCACCAGGCACAGAATGTTTCTGCAGCCTGTCCTGTAAACTCGGCGAAGGGCTCTGCGCTCAAGCCTTTTAGGTGCTCCAGCCAGATCTCTTTGGAAGGTTCCACTTAAGGTGGATGAGGTGACAGCTCTCTGGAGACAGGATGCTCTCATTGATATGGTGGGCATCATTCACTGGAGCCCCTCTATCCCAGCTGCTGAACATAAGGCCATGGCACAGCGGGGCCTCGGTGCCAGACCTCAGGGTCCGATTTAGAGACCTTTGTAGATTCTTAGGCTCTGTTCGTGCAAAGGTAGAGAGTATCTGTAAACTGACTTTGCCAGGCCCCTTACCTTAAAGACCGCTAGTGTGAACAATGAAATCCTGTTTCTAACATCCATTATATTGACCAGGTGACCACTGATTTTGATTTCAGCAATGAAAACCCATTTCAGTACAAGCAAACACGTACACTGGTGTGACTGAGAAACGGATACCTCTGATGTAATGCTGGTTGGCCACCCTGGGGGAGTCAGTGATTAGGATATAATCTTTAGTCAATATATAATATTACATTGCCTATGTGGAAGTATTTGGAAGTGGCCCCCAAATGTCATAGCATTGTGTGACATTTAGGGGTGTCTCCTCCCCCCTCCCAAGTTCTAAACAACTCAGTTTGACCTTATGATGAAGTCATGAAAGTTTGTGAGGGGGAAAAATAAACTAACTCTGAATAAGTTGGATGGTTTCATCATGTAAGAGGTGAACATTGCTAAGGTAGAGCCTAGCTCAGAGGACACCAGGTCCTTCTCAGACCCAGCCTAAGAGTTCTCATCAATGAGGCAATAAAACATCCTGTGGTTAAGCATATCCCATTATACCCAGCATGTTCCTCTTGGTCAATGGTGTGTTAAGGACTCAACTTGGCACATGCTTTTGTTCCTCCTCTTTCTTTTTTCCTATGTTCATTTCATTCTGCCTTGGCATTTTCAGAAATACTACTGTGCCTCACCATGCAAAGTGCTGTCTATTATACTGTAAATTAGACAGGTTTCTTCTATTGAGTCTTTGTTGTTCCATTTTGTCTTGAGTGAGAATCATGGCTTCTTTTTCTAGACATGCTCTGAGAAGAGCTCATTAAACTGCTAAAAAGAAGATGTCTGGTGCCTTAATGTGCTGTGTGAATAGGTTCAGCCAATATTCACAAATAGGCTTTAAAGGTCAAATCCCTTCTTCCCCAAATACTGCAGTACTAGAAATTTAAGAAAGGCCTAAAATTTTTTTCTAACCTTAAGAACTGATGAGGGGAAACACATTTGCCACTTGGATTGGTTACTTGAGCAATGAATATAAAATGGAAATGTGCATTAGTGTAGCCAGTGACCTTTTGTTATAAGCACATTGGTGCTTAGACTCTGCACTGCATTACCTTCAACTCAGTAACCTGAGTTGTTATAAAGAACCCTGGCAGATTCTGGGGTCAGTAATAACTTACAGTAAACCAGCTACTAAAGTTTTTGAGAATATGGGTTCTGTTGAGTCGGCATCACAGTCTGGGGAGAAGTGTGATCAAGCAGAGATACTTCGCTTCCCATTAGCAGTATGGAGTGGTGAGGAAGCATATCCTTGACTGGGATGTGCATTAGCCTTCGTCATAAGCCAGCTCTGTGACTGTGGGCCGCCATGCAACACTGAGCCTCCATGGCTCAAGGTTCTCTCTTGTATGAAATGCGTGTGCATGCTAAGCCGCTTTAGTTGTGTCCAACTCTTTGTGACCCCGTGGACTGTAGCCTGCCAGGCTTCTCGGTCCATGGGATTCTCCAGGCAGGAATACTAGAGTGGGTTGCCATTTCCTTTTCCAGGGGATCTTCCCAACCCAGGGATCGAACCTCCATCTTTTATGTCTCCTGCACTGGCAGGCAGGTTCTTTCCCACTAGCGCCACCTGGGAAGCCCATAAAGTGAACGTCACTCAGTTGTGTCTGACTCTTCGTGATCCCGTAGACTGTATAGTCCACGGAATTCTCCACGACAGAATACTGGAGTGGGTAGCCTTTCCCTTCTCCAGGGGATCTTTCCAACCCACGGATCAAACCCAGGTCTCCCGCATTGCAGGCGAATTCTTTACCAGGTGAGCAACAAGGGAAGCCCTCTATTAAATGAGAGTTTTTTAAATATTCTCTTAACCAAATTAAGGAATTATGTTTCTTTTTCATCAAGGCTTTTTATAGCTAGATACTTTTCCATTTAATCTGAGATTTTTGAATGACATTCCTCAGTCCTAAAATTCCTCTAGAAACAGCATCTTTCCTCATGAATTCCAAAGCATTATTTGTGGGCGGTCTTTTATCAGTGTCTTCAATGGATGCTAATTTTTTAAACAGAATTACTTTAAAGCTGTGGGGGAAAATAGGGACCAGAAACAAGAGGCTCATTTTCTACTCAGGGAGGTTTGTTTTTTTTTTTAGCCTGAATTTTTTAATCTTAGTCTTCGAAAGCTTTTGAAAGTGCTTTGAGTATAGGAAAACAAGCTCTTAAATCTGTTTTATTTGAATAAGAGTTAAAGAGTGAAGGAAAAATCAAAGGTAAGTAATGTACCTCTGAATGGCTAAACTTGTCCACTGGAAATTTCTAAAATATATTTCATTTGGAGAATATGCTCACCTGTCTATCCCCCAGTATGAACCCTTCACACAGTAAATGAACAAAGAAGAAAACAGGCAGCAGGAATAATAGTTCAAAGACCACTGAACAGTTATTTGTGGAGCTGGTAAAGAATTCTGTTAAATAAAAATCAGTTTGATATGGGAGCATCAGGGACATGATCTGGGGAGGCAGGAGGTGGACAGAAAAGAACACGAGAGTGTACAGAGGATTAGCTTTCAAATCTCCTGGCATTTAAGCACAAAAGGATGATGAAGATTTATTCTAGATGAGCTGTCATTTTTCATTGGAAGCTTTGCTGGTCCAAAATAAATGGGTTCATAGAGATCGTATTGAAATTTTGAGCATGTGACAATAAGTAGTGGTGGGCATAGCATCTAATAAATTTCAAAACCAGAAAGTGTTGTAATATTCTATCCTCTTAAAAAAAAAAAAAAAAAAGGAACTCCCTAAATGGACAGATATTCCAGCTAACCAAAACCCTGCATATGATTCTAAGATACATCATTTCAGTATGCCACAGGGCTTGAAAATCCTTTATACTAATTCTCAGTGATTTCTCTACCTTTTTCTAATGAGAATAAGGTTTATAAAACCTGGGCTCTCCTGCTGGGAGAATCAGCCCTGAGCTATCTCAGAGCAGACTGTCTTCTTTTCTCACTAATATAAACCTTTTAGGATTGATCCTTTTCTTCATTTTTATCTCTCTGAAGAGTAAATGTCTCTGGGACCTTAGAAACCCATTGTTTGGAGGGGGCAAAAGGCTGCATTGACCAGGGTTCATAATTGCAAACATGATATAGAATAAAAGCCATGGAAATCATGATATTGTGTTTCTTTCTTTAATAACAAAAGAAATAGGGTTTTTTTTAAGCACTAAGGGGATAGGCTTTAAAATATTGAATATCTACATTTTAGAGCCTTATTATGGATTGAATTTTTGGATGGTAATTAACACCTTCCTAGTCCCAAGAGTTTCAAGTATTAAAGGATAATTTCTGCTTTTTCAAGGCTATAATACTTGTTACTATATTTAAGGAGATATTAATAGAAAGATGGGGAAGGGGCTGGGAAGATTGGTTGCCATAATTATTCTGGGAATATTTTAGTTATATAAAATGTTGTTACAATGTAAACTTTTGTTTGTTTTTACAAAAGATTTTACGGGTAGTACATTGCTGATAGAAAATTTTGAGGCAGTTTACAGTTTTTGTTTGTATATGAGCTGGCTATGAATTACTTCTGGTCCTGGCTAAAATGGGTGTTGATCTCATATCTGAAACTTAATAGCTGTGACATTGGGGCGGTTACTTAATTACCCTAAGAAAGCCTCAGTTTGTTTAGCTGAAAACAAAATAATATCCATCTTGTGGGATTGTTTTGAGGATTAAATGGGAGAATGTATAAAAAGTTTTTACTGCACAGGTAGGGACTTAAGTGAAAGTCGCTCCATTGTGTCCAACTCTTTGCGACCCCTTAAACTATACAGTCCATGGAATTCTCCAGGCCAGAATACTAGAGTGGGTAGCCTTTCCCTTCTCCAGGGAATCTTCCCAACTCAGGGATCAAATCCAGGTCTCCTGTATTGCAGGCGGATTCTTTACCAACTGAGCTATCAGGGAAGCTCCAAGGCACTTAATGAGAACCGAAAAATTGTAGCTATCCTTTAAATTATGATTATTCTTATTATGGATATCAGGTAATCATTATCTAACTTTTCTAAGATTTTTTTTTTCCCTCATATAAAATAAGGGGTTGAGGTAGAATGTCTGCATTGTTAAAAGTGTGTCCAGTTCTCGTTATGTTTGAATGTCTGGTGTGTACTCAGCTGTGTGGTAGGCGTAGAGGAATATAGCTTGTAGGATTTAGTTCTTACCTTTAAGAATATAGTGTAATTGGCAAAGAAATAATGCAGAGACAATAATCAATTGTTTGGTCAACATACCTGAGCTGCATTAATTTCAAACCAAAGGACCTCTGTGGCCACAGTCAGAAAAATCTTCCTGAAGCTTGTAGGTTTTCATCTGGGTCCTGAAAGAAGCAAAGGACTTTTTAAACCTTATGAGCGTGGGCATGAACTTTGTGAGAATGCGTGAGGTAATGTAATGGGCCAGACTGGAGTGGAGTGAACGAGGTGATGTGTTCCTGAATGGCTGTTCCTGGTGGGATACAGACAGGCTTTGCCTCGGGCGGCTTGTTCTCAATGAAGTTCTGTGTACTAGTTGCATGGCCGAGGAAAAGTCTCTTGTTTCCTCATCCGTACAGCTCAGGAATAACAATATCCACCTCATTGAGAATGTTGTTACAATGAAATGGTCTGGTGTCACCATTCCATAGAGTGATTGTGCTATTTTGGGGACAAAAATGACAGTTTTTAGCTAAATTCGACAGTCTGCCCTATGACCCAGCAATCCCAATAGAAAAGAAGTGGCCTCTGTCCAAGGACACAGATGCTTCATGCAGCCTTGTTGTTACACCAGAACATTTGGGGATACTGTGCACTGAAGGAGTGATTGGGAAAAGAGAGGGCATCGCATAACCCCCAGCAGTTAGAAGCAGCAGCCTTCAGTGCAACGATGTGGATGGTACTGAAAACGTGTTATTCTGTGAAACCAAGCTTAAACAAATTCACTTCTTTACTACCATGCTCGTAATGTCGATTAAAAATGTGTATACATCATACAGTTTCCAGTTTCCAGAAGCTCATACAAATGGCTGATTGTCCATTGGGCACATTGCAAGGGTAGGCTAAAGGCAGGCAAGAGGTGTGGGAAGGTTCTGTCCAAATAAACTGATGGGTGGGAATAATGTTCTCTGTCTGAGGAGTATGCTTATCCTCTCCTGTACCCTTGAATTTCCCCATGAGAAAGTAGATAGGCCAAGAAATAAGATGTAAGGGAGACTTAAAGAAGTCTCCAAAGGTAAAAGCAACGCTCCTATGCATCGTGGAGCAGCTGACACTTAGGCAGCCCCGAAGCTTGTCCGCCTGCTTCTAGGTGCTGGTGCACCTGGGACTGACAACTTTAGTCCTCACAGCATCCCAGGAGGGTGGTACTGTTGATCACCTAGTGGCAGACGAGGCCACGGAAGCTTGCACGAGATCACACAGCTACTAAAATGGAAGCTGGGATTCGAACCTGGGATTCTTGGGCTCTTGGGATCCCTGTCCTTAACCGTCCTATGTACAATGGCTGGAACTGAAGCGATGAGGAAGAACCAGGCCTTTTTCTCCCATGTGTCCTTGGACCATGCCTAGCAGTTGCAACTACCTACTTTCATGGAAACTGCCAATTGGTGTGTGTACTTGTATATGTATGCATGTGTATAAAACTTTTTATACACATTCACAAGTGTACAGCTTGATGAATTTACACAAATTGGACAATCCCATGGGACCAGTACCCAGAACAGAACGTGTAGGGCAACGCTGAAAAACCAAATCTTCTGTCACTTACTAGGCATGAAGTTCCAATTGCTGGAAAGCAACATCATGAAAAACCTAAGCCTTTAAAAGCGAAAAACAATAGAAATATCAAAGATTCTGGAAATGGCTGCAGGTTTTGGGTGTTTGTAAGGTGTAGGTAAAGCCTTCCACCTTTTCTCAGTTTTTACCACAGTTGCTTATGTTACAAATAGTGGAGAACACAGACCACTCCTGAAGGAAAGCAGAAGGTTTTCCAATGAGTTTAGGGTCACCTCACATTATTTAAGGATAAAACAGATTGACCTGCAGGCCTTAGACAGAAATAAAGATAAACGCCTGCATGGTGTGGATCGTAAGATGGCTTTGCAATGGACAGGTAAGTGAATTTTCACTTCTCCCCTGGTTCTTTAACTTCCCGGCACCTGTCTTTGATGTTCAGCCTCAACTCCTATGGGCTGTATTTGTCAGCATCGCCCTCTAAGGGTGATGCTTTCCCCAAATCCAAACACTTGGCTTAGGTTCAGACTGAGTCTGAAGTTGTGTTTTGGGGTCACATCTACAATGTGATCTGTCTACCTGGTACCCCTGTGCATGTTTTGCTGCCTTTGGCAGACAGCACAGAGAAGTGAAATTCCTTGCAGGAGGCCCAGAGCTAGTACAGGCTGAAGCCCACTCAGTCCCTGTGCATAGCCACCACGCCATGCCCTTTGTACTGCCATCTTGGAGGGGCACCTCCCTTTCCCAGGGGACACCCTGTCCCGAGTGGCATTTCTCAAGGTTCAAAAGGGAGGCAACCACAGTTCCCACAGTGATGTGTTTTCTCCCTCCAGTGCCATATTCCTCCTTTGACCCATAGCCTGCTCTCCTGCCACCTGACTCCACAGTACTATTGACCTATGTAATGCTGCAAAACTGTCTGAAAAGCTTTCATTTTCCTTACCATTCCTGTGTGTGACTATCCCAGTTTACTGGATTTATTTCTGTTAGCATTAACAGAATTCTAGAGCCCTAACAATTCAGCTGAAAAAATGGGCAGAGGGCACCCCAATTTTTTCAGCCTAACATCTCTCTACTCAGACATATACAAGTAATTCTACAGAAAGTGGGTTCCAGTTATTTATTTTCCATGATTCTGTGTATAATGTATGACATAAACACAGGACTGAAGCACTCAAAATTACAGGGCTGCAACATGCTTTTGGAGTTCATACTGAATGATTTGGGTCTTGTGACCGAGCATTACGGGATTTATTTTGTAGACTTGAAGGTGGGTATAGCCTGCTGCTTTTGAAGAATCACTCTTTAATCTTCAACAAAATAATCTTTTCATTGAGGTATAACATACATACAGAAAAGTACAGATATCTTAAGCTTGCTATTATCCCAAAGATCTTAGTAACTGATTTTTTTTTTTTTCTGTAGTAGTAACATATCCCAAAACTGCAGATTTCAGTGAGCTTTCACACACTGACTATGCCCAGGTAACAACTCCAAGGTTTAAAATACAGTGCATTACCAGCACCCTAGCAGACCCCTTGTCCTACCCTTGTAGCAGTTTTCAGAATGTTTTAAATTTCCATTTTTGTTTTCAGAGTCACGTTTCTTTCCTGATGCTTGTCAACATCCTAATTGATTGTCCAATAAAATGATGTTTGTCTTTAAGAAAAGAATGGGACTGGGTTTCAAATTGGAAGTAAAGAATGTGTGAAAACCATTTTGACTTTTAATATTTTAGTTGCTAGAATTTCTATTTTAGGCCCATTTAAATGTTGTGACTGAAAATATTGAGAACTGTTTGACCTGTTTGTCTTTCCTAACACAGATTTTTTTTTTTTTTTGGTAGCAGTTACCTTTTTCTGTTCTTTTTTTGTTTTTTGTTTGTTTTAACTGACAGGGGTTAAGTAGGCATAGGTAAATTGTTACAGCTCAACCTATCTTATCCTTGGGTGGATTTTTTTCCCCAAGGACTTTAAAGAACTGGTGAATTGCTCTTGTTGGCTTTTCTCATAGTCCTCAGAGCAGTGCTTACCAAAGACGTGTAACAAATAGTTGGCCAAGATGCGGTTAGTATTTTATTTGGAGGAAGGGTGTAGGAAACCTTTTTAAATTAGAGGTTAAAAGATCATCAGTGGGGTTAGGACCCTGATGATGGAAAAGATTAAAGGCAAAAGGAGAAGGAAGCAGCAGAGGATAAGATGGTTAAATAGCACCTGAGGATCGAAAAAAGTCAGACACAACTTGGAGACTAAACAGCAACAATGGACAACTACAGGTTATCCAGTTTAGCTTTAGATTTATTTATGAAGCATTACTGAAATCATTTCTCTGCCTTCAAGGAGTCTTGTATCCTGTTTGTCCCTTATAATCCTTTGCCCCAAGGCAAAAAGAAAAACAAATCAAAATATAGCCAGCAACTCTAAAAGATTAATTTAAACATTTAGCCAGGCAGTCCTTGAAAGTGAAGTTGCTCAGTGCTATCCAACTCTTTGGGACCCCACGGACTGTAGCCCACCAGGCTCCTCTGTCCATGGGATTTTCCAGGCAAGAATAATGGAGTGGGTTGCCATTTCCTTCTCCAGGGGATCTTCCCAACCCAGGGAATGAACCCAGGTCTCCCCACATTGCAGGCAAATGCTTTAACCTCTGAGCCACCAGGGAAGGTAGTCCCTATCTAGTCCTTATCTAGTGTTCTGAGGAGTCTGATAGGGTTTTGGAAGGAGTCTCTTTGTTGGCAGTAGTTGAGAACAGCATGAGTACCTCAGACACACGTGCTGGCCAGTGCTTAGAGACCATGGTATCTGTTTGTAATTGACCTGATTATCTTTAACTTCATTGCCTCCTTTAATATTTTTATAAGTTAATGTTTTTTTCCCCAAGGTGGGTTAGGATAAGTTCTCCCTTCCCATTATCTCACACACAATTTTCTGCTTCTTTCCTGAAAGAAAGATTTGACTATGATGTGCCCAAGTAGAGTTTTCCTTGTATTCATTCTGCTTGGAGTTCACAAGTATGTAGATTGATGCCTTTTATCAATTTTCTGGAAAGCCCTTAGCCATTATCTATTCAAATATGTCTTCTACCTCATTTTCTCTCCTCTCCTGTGGTACTCTATTTGTACCTGTGTTAGGCAGTTGAATATTGTTGCACAGATCTTAGACACTGTTTTTTGTTTTTGCTTTATTTTCCTGGTGATCCATTTTGGATAATTTCTATCATTTTGATTTAAACTTTACTTATGCCTCTTCTGCTTTGCTCAGTCAGCTGGGAAGTCCTTTTCATTCTGATATCTTTCATTCCAGCTTTTCCTGTTGTTCTTTATTATTATTATAGTTTCTATCTCTCTAGTAAAATTTTCCATGTATTTGTTCATGTCAGATATCTTTGCCACTGTATCCCTTTGCATAGTTATTTTTGAGTCTTTGTCTGACAACGTCAAAATCTTGGTTATCTCTGCATCTGTTTGTATTGCCTGTTTCTTTTGTTGAGTATGGATCCCAACAGTACCCAGCACAGTTCAAGTAGACAGCAGAATGACTCAGCACTCTGACTCAAGTGGTATGACATAGAAGAGACACACCTTTTTTTTGGAGCTAAATATTATTTACCTCAATTTCTACTGTTCTCTCATTTAAAAATTTTATATAAACACATGATAAAGCAACATCTCCTATTTCTCAAGCCTCCTCTTCCAGTTAGAATGTAGACAATTACAAGAGACCATTGTTGTTACCTTCACAGTCAAAACAAAGTATGTAAGCTACAAAACCATACTTTAAAAAATAACTTAAAAAGCTGAGAGCACAAGTAAACCTGGGGCTTCCCAGGTGGTGCTAGTGATAAAGAACCCGCCTGCCAGTGCAGGAGATGCAAGAGATGCAGGTTCAGTCCCTGGGTCGGGAAGATCCTGTGGAGAGGGAAATGGCAACCCACTTCAGTATTCTTTCCTGGAGAATCCCAGGGACAGAGGAGCTTCGTGCGCTACAGTTGATGGGGGTCACAAAGAATCGGGCACAACGGTAGTGATCTCGCATGCATGCACAAGAAAGCCTTAATAAAGTGAATTCCTGAGTGATGAATTCATGAAGGGAAAGGCCCATGGCTATCATGGTGAAATGACAGCCGGAAGAGAAACCTGCCATAGGTCAGCAACAGAGGAATCAGACCAAGTGAGAACACACTTCGTTCCTAGCTTTTCTCCAAATCTTCACTCCTGTCATTGAAAGTAATGGTCTCTGGTGAATGTCTACTTCTTGAATGGAAGAGGAAGTCTCAGAAATAGATTTGTCCAAGGAGATCAGGGAATTTGTGAATAGGGAAAAGAGAATAAAGATAAGCCTTAAAACTGAAACTGAAGTCGCTCAGTCTTGTTTGACTCTTTGCGACCCCATGGACTGTAGCCTACCAGGTTCCTCCATCCATGGGATTTCCCAGGCAAGAATACTGGAATGGGTTGCCATTTCCTTCTCCAGGGAATCTTCCCAACCCAGGGATCGAACCTGAGTCTCCCACATTGCAGGCAGATGCTTTACCGTCTGAGCCCTCCGGGGAAACTGTAACGATAAGCCTAGCCATTCATAAATCCGGGCTTAGTTGTGTCATTCGGTCACTGTTAGAAACACATGGCTATGGAGATAGTCTTTAGTTGCTGGCTGTGTCTTTCACATGAACTCTAGACCTATGGCATGGTAGTCATGTGTTCTTATACTTTGGGCTCATTTCTTTAATGATTTCATCCCTGTTGTGCACAGGGCTTTGTTTATGTAGTTGTCGTGCAGTCTTTCAAGGTATACTAGAGGACACTTGATTGAATTACAGTGTAGGGCACCTACCTCTTTCATCAGAGTGCAATACCAGACTGTGAAATTCAGTTACTAAATGCAGTTGCTGGTGTATCACATGGCAGTAATTTAGTGTCTGCTTTTCTTATGACCATCCTATCATTGTACCAAAGTAAAGGCCCTGTGAAATGTACATTTCTCAAAGCATATTCTGTGTACAGGCCTCAGGGATGGTTCTGCCCAAGTGTTTCATGGTCCCATTAATTTGAGAAATACTGCAGATCATACCCTTTGATCTTGTTAAATAAAAATGCCTGTAATTTTAAAAAGTCTTGGGGAAATCTTACAGTAAGTAAATTCTCTGAGCTGTATTTAAGTATATTTTCTGAAACTTATTTGAGTACAGAACCTTTTACCAAGAAACTTTTAAGTTTTTCTTATCAATACCCATTAGCAAAGTTCATTGAGTAATGTTGAGTTAAATGAACCCTGTTCCTCTGTATTTCAAGGAACATGAATTTTTGTTTTTTCTTTGTTGGCAAAGTAATGTCTCTGCTTTTTTTTTTTTAATTTTTATTTTTACTTTATTTTACTTTACAATACTGTATTGGTTTTGCCATACATTGACATGACTCCACCATGGGTGTACATGCGTTCCCAAACATGAACCCCCCTCCCAAAACATGAATAATTTTATTGACTGACACTCTCTATATGTGAGAAACAGCTTCCCCACTGTTTTCTGGTGAGATAACTAGCGTTTTTGGAAGGAGGAGGAGCTCTAATCCAGCAGCCTATCAGGTTACAGGATTATACTTAAGGCCTCCTACTTAGGACAGTGGTAATGTTGAGTTCTGCCTTTGTAGATGTATACTGGTCTCCGCTACCTCACTGGTCCAAGGACTCTGCTAGTTTGCTAGTTCAAGAAAATAAGCTAGGTCAGCTGTCATATCCCCCTAAATGAGAAAAGACAGCTAGCTGCCTGGACTGCAATTGGAAGGAAAGGTCAATCAATATATTACCTTTTCTTCCATGTGTTCCTTGCCTGCCGGCTGAGTTGTGCCTTCTCTCTAGCGGTGGTAATCTCTTCTGCTAAATTTTATTTTAACCTTGCAAATAGGTAAAAGGAAGGGCACAGTAATAACATCTCTCCTACACCTCTGAGTATATTATTTGGGCTGACTCTTACTCTGCCTTTCCCCAGCCCCGCCCTGCATGGTCCTGCTTAGATGGAGAGTTAGGCAAGTAGCTGGTGTCACGTACTGTGGGAATTTCTCCGAGAACCCTGTCATGCTCTTGCACAGGCAGAATGCAAGCATGTTTGTGATTTTTGACAGTACCCAGGATCTAGGTGGAATAAAGTTTTTTCAAAACATTTCTCAGTCAACATGTTTACTCTCCTTCACCAGCCATGCAGTGTGATACAGTGCATCACCGATACTTGAAATAGGCTGCAACAGGAGGTCAGAATGGGGCATAGATTTTCTAACACGGCATGTTAGATGGAATGATTTTGTGTACTCTGAAGTGGAAAATTCAATCAGAATTTTCCACACTTTTTAGTTAAAGCAACACTGTTGTTTATTGATGAAAGGTAGACTGGGAGAAATACAGAATGAAAATGGAGTAGATGACAAGTCTAGCATTATTCCTGGTCATAGCAGGAAATACTTTTTCTCTTGTAATTTAATGCAAGCTATATGAGATAAAAAAGGGTCTGCTTAAAAGGTACACTATGGAATACTTGGAATATATGCCAGCTTGTTTAGCGTGTGTGTGGGTAAAATGCAGTCTGGCTTTCTAAGAAGCTTGTTTCTCATTGAGATGGACTTTGTGCTTGACAAAGGGTAGTTAAAAGGCCCAGGTCATCTATTTTGGCTCAGTTTTAATGCAGCAGAACTCATTTGGAAAGCATCTGAGAGAATCAATAAGAAATTCAAAGATAGATTCTGTAAGTTTTCATTCAGGTGGATTATTTAAATGTATTACTAGTTTTCATTCATCTGTGCTTTGGTGCACAGAAGATACATCAGCGTAACTACCTATTATGTAGATGAATACTTTATACTTTCAAACTGCAAAACCTTAGGGTTGCTATGTCAGATTTGTGAATGAATATTTAAGAGAGAATAATGGCCTAAGATTAGTGTGCTCAGTGTGTGCCAGTCAATTTTCTAGATACTTCATGTGTATTCTTTCATTTAATCTGCACAATGACACTATGAGCTCTTATGACTGATCACTTCCAGTGAGGGTATGTCATTTGTCCAAGGCCATCCTCCTAAGCCAGGTTCCTGAGCCACCCTGCCTGGCTGCCCTCCTAGGACTCTGCCATCTCAGCACTTTCATCCTGGTGAGCCTAAGGCCCCATGGGTTAGTAACTTAATTCAATTGGCATAGAGTCCTTAGCACTTAGGGTTTTTATATTTAGATTTTATCTTTAAAAGATAGAATATATATAATTTGTATGTGTGTGTGTGTGTGTGTGTGTATAATATTTTACATGTAGAATCTGGGGGAAAAAAAAAAAACTGGACTGGAAAAAATGAGAGTAATGGTGTTACCAGGGACTCGGGATGGAGAAATGGGAGAGATGTTTAAGGGTGCATAGGACCCGCCTGCCAATGCAGGAGAGGTATGAGATGCAGGTTCGATCCTTGGGTCGGGAAGATCCCTGGAGGAAGGCATAGCAGCCCACTCCAGTATTCTTGCCTGGAGAGTCCCATGGAGAGAGGAGCCTGGTCCATAGGGTCAAACAGAGGCAGCCATGACTGAAGTGACTTAGCACACATGCATGCCTGTGCAACTAGCACATGTGAGTGCTGGAGATCTAATACACAGTAGTGATTATAGACCTCAAACTGTACTGTAAGCATCAAGCTTGCTAAGAGACTAGATTTTAATTTTTTCCATCACCAGAAGAAATGATATTTATATGAGGTGATAGAGCTGTTGGCTGACATTACAATGACAATTATATTGCAATACAAATGTATCAGATCAATGTTGTATACCTTGAATTTATATAATGTTATGTCAATTATATCTGAAGAAAAAGAGACATGTAGTTCTTTAACTATTCTACTTAACTATTAATACTTTTTTCCTGATTGATATATAATTCTGATGTTTAGTTTCCTTTCTCTTTTTTGTTTTACTACCATTTAAAGTGACAGAACCATTTAAAACCAATACAATATTTTAAAGTAATTAACCTCCAATTAAAATAAATTTATATTAAAAAAAGAAAATCCAAAAAAAATAATAAAAGCTTTAGTGCAAATTCAGCAACTTGTCTAAATTGTGTGACTTTAAAAGATAGTTTAGGCTGCTTATAATTTTATGTTCTTCAGTGTGCTAGAGTTGATTATTTCCCTCCTTTGTTCGTACTTTGTTATAGTATAGGTAGTTTATACTGTTTTTTTTTTAATCTTATAGACTGTGAGTCCAGATTTAACTATCAATTTTAGGTTTCCAAGGTGATAACTGCATAATTCAGTGTGTGAACACATAGCGTCTGTGGAATGTAGTAATCATGGCAGTACAGTAAGTCTAGTATGCTTTTTATTTTTAAAAGAAAGAACTTAATTAGTGTAAACAGAAACCGAAGTTGAAACCACCTAAACTCGGTCCTGAATTACAAATGGCAGCATTCACATGTGATAAGGGGGGAAACCTTCTTGCTTGGAAATTACTTAATTTTTTCAGTTAATAAAAATAAGATGCCACCTTATGAGAACTTTCTTAGGTCTTCAGTTTAAATGTCCACCCACGTTGTAGCCCTTGTGATCCGAAAACCACACAAGATGTCATCCTGACTTTAAGAGAAAGGATTCTTTCTTTGCAATGAGAATAGAATTCAGTCTTAGGGAAGAAACAATTAAAACCCAAAGCCTTTCATTATTTTTGATGCTTAAAAAAGGGCAAAAACTGATACACTATAGTATTTTCTGCTAATTAACTGTCACAAATGTGATACCATTAAGTTTGAAGTCACTTCGGTTAACTTCAAAGTCATTATTAACACATACTGTGTGGACCTCCCAAATTGACTTTGGAAAAGGAAACCCCATTGACAGATCTGTAATCAGTGTTTCCAAGGATTTTGCTTCTCATAGAACCTAATCCTAATTTGGGGCTTCTCTGATAGCTCAGCTGGTAAAGAATCTGCCTGCAATGCAGGAGACCTGGGTTCGATCCCTGGGTTGGGATGATCCCCTGGAGGAGGGCATGGCTACCCACTCCAGTATTCTTGCCTGGAGAATCCTCAAGGACAGAGGAGCCTGGTGGGCTACAGCCCTTGGGGACCCCAGGAGTCCGACCCCAAAGAGTCGGACTTGCCTGAACGACTAAGGACAAGCACAGCACATAACTTAATCCTAATTTAAGCAACATTTGGTCACTTCTTCTGGGTAACAAGCACGGGCCCTTCTGATGCTCAGAGATGGTGTCAGGGTTGTCTTAACGCCAGGTATGCTTTTGGATACACTGCTCCAAAGCTCACTTGCAAAGTTCACTACTATTTTTGGAGCATATCAGGAACATGTTTAGCTGCCAACGACCAAAACCACAACAAATTGCAGCTTAAATAAATAAGGACTTATTATTTCTCATATAAAAATATTAGTTGGTTGGGTGTCCAGGACTGGTGTGGTGTGGGAGAGGGCCATCAAGGCGATGTTGTCTTTGCTCTGCTATCCTTAACATGAGACATCTGACCTTGGCAAAATCACAGGGTTACTTTTCCAGGGTTCAGTTTCCCCATCAGAAAAAAATGGCGGTCACCCTTCCTGCAATTGCAGGGTAGGGTAAGGCTCAAATGAAATCCTGTAGGAAAATATGTGTAGCACAGGGCCTGGTGCCCACTTGATTACTCATACCACAGCTTCAGCCCCACAGCACTGGCGTTCATAGTGTGATGGAGGGGAAGGTGTTAAGCGGGAGACAGGGGATCCTACCTTCCTCTCTGTTCCGAATTAGGGTTCCCTATTCCAGAGTTCTTTCAACTGATGTTATTTGAAATAACACATTGGACAAATTAACTTCAAAAAAGATCCAGTATCCCTTTAACAAATAGGACCTATTACTTAGTAAAATATATCGTTTATAAGGCAATTGTTTATTTTATTCTGTGACCTCTTTCCAATAAATTTCAATACCATTAAAGGCTTAAGGCGCATTATTGATTATCTGACCACGTGTGTCATTAATCTTCCCTTGCTCTCATACATTTTATGTGTACATTTTAAGTGTCGTCTTTTGCATTTAGATGGAGAAGAGTGGATTAGAAGAAAGCAGACTTGTGGGTATTAGCTTCATATAGCACTTCAAAAGCTCCCTTGTGCTGTTTTGCCTGTAAATTTCTACACTAAGATGGGCTTTCAGAATAGTGACGGTTAGATAAACTACAGAGTGTCTTTAGTAAATAAAAATGATTAATCTCAGCTGAATAAATTCACTATCACCAGCCAAATAGTCTCATCCAATTCCGTTTCCTCATTCTATAAAGAGCGTTTTTCTTTTTGTGTTAAAGTTGTCTGTAATTTTAATGGAAGCTTTGAGTTATTATCTGATTTTTAAAAATTGGTTCATAAAAGGATATTGATTCTTTAAATTAGGAGTGGTTGAAATGTTGTTTATGGGCAAGCAGTCTCCTTTGCTAGAACCTGGAACCCTCAGTCAAGAAAATTCATCTTAAATCTCTGTAAAGACACCCTTAAAAAAAAAAAATAGCTCTTAGAGACCATCTCTGGATTGGACAGTAACGTTGGTTTGGAAATGCAGGGGGAACCAACAGGTAAAAGAGAAAGACTATTAAGCACAGTCCTTCCTAGCTGCTTAATTTTTATTGCCCGCTATTGATATTCATTTCTTTCCCAGGGTGTTTTCCTGGGTAATGAGAAGATTCTAAAATCAAATAAGGGTTTTGAACAGTGAAGATGTTTGCACTGTTCTCTTGAAGAATCCTATAGATTTATAGTGATCTTAAGAGGTGTCTCATATCCACTATATTAACTAGCCTTTTAGAAGCTTATGAACATTGTAGCTTTTATTGATTCCAGGGAATTGTACCCAACAATAAGCAATAAAAGTCGATGGTAACTTTCTTCACATATAGGGGTGTGCAGATCAATATTTTGAATTTACTGTAATTTTCTGGTAATGGATGGAAGACCTGAAAAAATTGTGGAGCCTTGCAGGGCACAGCTGTGCAGTGTTGCCTTTTTATTTAAGCTCACTGTAGGTCACAGGCTTTCCCAAGTAACAAGAAACATAGTTAAGTGGCAGGGCCGATGCGTATATTTACCACAAGCCTTCATAAGTCTCTTTGGAAGGAAAAAGGAGAATCACAAAACTTGTCCACAGTGACCTTAATTTTCTAGTCCTGAAGGACCTCTAAAGTGTACTGACTTAAAGGCAATTCAGATGTTAAATATCCAATATTTGTATATGATCTCCTTCTACTAAAGGAATTTTTTGTCCTGATTAGTAACAGGGTTTGTGTTTTCACTGAAGCCTGCTTTGCCTGGAATCTTTCAATTGTTTGACAGAATTGTGCCCAGGTTCAACAGTCAGAGAAGAGGAGATAGGCATCCTGAACACTTGCTCCTTGGTTTTACCCCTTTCTCACTTGTGCCCCAGGTAGCACATCTGATGTATCACACTTCAGCCAAGTCATGGCTGACGTCTAGGATGCTGGTGTGTTCAAAACTGTGCTATGGGCATCAAGTGTGGTCTCAGTGTTCTCCACACCTTATGACATACGTTATAATAGCCTCATTTTATAACTCAGAAGATTGAGTCTTAGAGATAAAGAGATTTTTCAAGGATGTTTTCCAGCATTGACTTACATTAGAACATAGATATATCTGAATCTAGATCCTGTTCATTTACTCACTATGAAGTATACAATGAGCTTAAATAAGAATTTCTGTTTAACACAAAGTTTGGTTGATCTAATATCCATTTTCTTGTTTCACTTCTTTTGTTGCAAAGGGCTGTGGCTCCTCTAATTTGATCACAACAAATTTCTTTAATTTCAAAGATGGCTTGCTTTTTGAAAGCAAGCAAGCTTGTCTCTTTTGCTTGAAAGAGACAGTATTTTGTTCTTTAAGAAGATGAACACAGAAAATACTGTATGACAGGGCTGAAAGCTCCTAACCTTGAGGAAATAAATTCACCTCACTTAGAGGTGAATATAGTAAGTATATAGTAAGTAAGTATATAATAAGTATATAGTAAGCACTCGGTCAACTGGAGATGTTATTAATACTAGCTACTACTAGGGTTCGAACCCTGCTACTCAGGAAACTCTGGAGAAATGTGAAACTCAAGAGACAGATTTACCTTATATCATACTGAATTGGAAGGAGGTATGTATATAAACATGAGATTCTAAAGCTTGATTTTTTGATATCAAGGGTGTAACATGTTAGGAAGCAGCAAAACCCTAGTAATTGGCTGGAAAGGAAGCTTGTTTCATTTCCTCATTTACTTGGGGTTAACCAATAATTTGACTTGTTACACTTTTTCGATTTTAAAAGATCTGTGTTAAAAGTAATGTGTTTGCAAAGCTTTACTTCAAATAAAACCAGAGTCTATAAAAATACTTTAAGTGTGAAATTTGCTTAGAAAGTGTGTTGTAATACTCCTTTCTAAGAGTAATTGCCACTGTGTTATCAAGTATGAATGCAACTCAATATAGCCTACTTGGGGGTGGGGGGAGGGAGTGTTATCCCTGGCGGAAGGGGGCGGGGGTGTCGCTAGTACAAACACACCAAATCTTACTTGGTGATGAAAAGTAAATAAAGCTGTTCTGGACTCAGACTGCTGTGGATTCGAAGACAAGCTAAGCCATTTACCAGCTCTGTGACCTGTGTCGCTACGTACTGCTCTGTGCCTCAGTTCCACAAAATGAAAATAATAGTGAAAATTGAAGAAGATAACGCTCATCACCACGTGGTCCACATTAGGAACTGTGGCTAGATGGATAAAGGTGGGCTTAGTAAAGAAGTACAATTCCCACCAATTGTGTAAAAAATTTAAAGTGGAAAAGGGGGTTGTGATTAATGATATTTAACTTTCATGCAAGAAAGACTTGGGGGACTGCCGTTGTAGTCCAGTGGTTAAGACTTTTCTTCCAATGCAGGGGGTGTGAGTTCAAACTAAGATTCCCACATGCCTCTTGGCCAAAAAGTCAAAGCATAATACAGAAGCCATATTATAACAAATTCAATAAAGACTTAAAAAATGGTCCACATTAAAAAAAAAAAAAAAAGAGTTCTGAAGACCTGTCCTTTGCTCTAATCTTATTTGCAAATCTCTCTCACGTTCTCTCCCATCAGGGACCCTCTGGTCTAAATTAAATGGTTTTGCATCCTCTTATCCACATTCGGATTTCATGATTTGACTTTTGAATGGCCTTCTTCTTTCATCTCTGAATGGTGCCTGCCTAGTGGTTTAGTTGCCCAGACCTATCTGACTCTTTGAGGCCCCATGGATTGTAGCCCATCAGGCTTCTCTGTGCATGGGATTTCCCAGGCAAGAATACTGGAGTGGGTTGCCATTTCCTACTCCCAGGGATCTTTTCTACCCACAGATCGAACCCACATCTCCTGCATCTCCTACACTGAAGGTGGATTCTTTACTGACTTAGCTCCTAAATGTTCTAAACTTTCCCAGAAGTTAAGCACTTCATTTCAGCTCCCATAGATCCTAGGCACACATTTCTCTCTTGAATCTGCCCCTCCTCTCTTTCCCCACTGTCTCTTTCTTGGTCCTGCCACTGAGCTATGGATAAATTAATAAGCCTCTGAGTTACTTTCCTGTGTAACTCATTTACACCCTGTTACCAGAGTGATCCTTTTTGACGTGTAAATGTAACCATCTTATTCTACTTAAAATGCTCTCTGAATTCCTCATTGCCTATAGGATAAAGAAAGACTCTCCTAAAATCCTATGGCTTTCCCTCTGCCTGCCTCCCTCCATACTCATGTCCTGTTGTTTTTTCCTTTCTACCTCCTGTTCGGGCCTTTCCAAGTTTACTAAGAGCTCTATGCTGTTTCACCCCACCCTGCTTTGCTGCATGCATTCCCTCTTCTGGAATGCCCCTGTCCTCGCCCACTCCTGAGGCTGCCTCGCCAACTCCCAGATGCCTCTGAAGAAAGCCCAGGCTTAAGTATTGCATCGCTTGGGAATATTTGATTTGCAAGGAGCAGAAACAGCAAGTTAAACTGGTTTAAACAATGAAGGGACTTGATTGGCTCCCATAACTGAGAAATTCAGGTAGAGGCAAGACTGGATCCATTAATTCAGAGAAATCACCCAAGACCCAGTTTCTACCTGTTTTTCTTCTCTGTCACCTTCTGCCCTGCAGCTGTTGTTAGTGTCTTGGGATTAATGCCCCTCCTCTCTTGCTAGCTCTCTTGGAAAAGGGAAGGAGTTGTCTCCCAGGAGCCCAGAACACACATTATTTGGCATCTTATTTTCCCAGATTGAATCAGATGCTATCTGTGAAGCAATTACTTTGGCTCAAATGATGAACTTTGTCATCAGTTTAACCTAACCTGAGCTAAGCCTGGCAGTCAAGAATACTGTCAGTTCCACCAGATTTTGTTTTTATTAATGATGGGAAACATCACTGGGCAAGAAACCATCTTGACTCTCCTTAAAGAAAACTGATCACCCCCCCTCCCTTGGGACTACTGCATATTTTGAAAAAAACTCTATTCCAGGCTTTTCCACACTGTATTCTAAAGCAAGCCAAGTCATTTAACCTCAGCACTTGCCTCATCAGCCTTTACTAAAAAGTGTTCAACGGATTAAAAGACACAAAAAACATTCTGCTCACTTTAATCCCCGCATGTGTCCCTTGTTTTCACCTTTGGTGGAAGATTTTGCCTTCTGTTTCTGAAATTACAGGACTCTAAGTAAATTGCTTCCGTTTTCCTTTGTTGTTTAAAAGGTATCTGTTCTTACCCATACTTTTCTTCCTTTTAAAAGGAAAAGCTGCCCTCCTTTTTAAAAAACATTTTATTTATTTATTTTTTTATTAAAGCCAACCCTCTCTGCTTATGTATTCATTCAGACCCCCACCCCCTTCCCTGTTGCTCATATCACCACTTTGACCTGCTTTCTGGCACTTTCCCTTGGCATGTAGGCAAAAATTGGGGCGGAATAGTGGAGGTTCAGATTTTGTGTCCACCATCTCCTGGCCTTGCAGTGCTGGGCAATCTCTCATCTCTGGACACTTCATGGGAAGGCTGGAGTGTTGCACCAAGCAGCCAAGTGAATTTGTTAGGAAATTTGTAGACTCCATTTTTTATAGAATCTTACAAAACCCAAAGAGCCAGACACCCATATTGTGACTGAGGAACTTGTATATGGAGAGGCGTAGGAGATGAATGCCAAGTCTTGAGGACCATGACTGTTGATTTCAGTGCAAGGCAAAAAAAGCTAACTCAGAAAGGAAGGCAGTAACTACTTGTGTTTTGTCAGAGAAAGTGAGCATGTGGTTGTGATCAAGTAAAATTTACACGAAAACCAAGCAAGCATTTTAGTGTGCCTTTTATGGTTTATTTTGTTGAACTTTACTGCCACAAATAAATATGTTAAAGTGCACTATGGTTATAAATACAGAAATAGAATGAAAGAAAACCTGCAAGAAAGGGAACTCCTTTAAGATTCTCCACCCAACTCACATTCTCACTGTGAGAGAGATTTCAACGCTATTTTACCAGTTGGATGGTTTAAAAGACCAGGCATCTCTGTAGATTTCTACTGCTGCTTTTCCAGCTTTACTCTACAGTTTGTATGCAGACAGCTGTGTACATTATGGGCAATTCACTGGATTTTTCAAGGGTGGTTTGAACGTGAGCCACTTTTGAGTATAACTCAGTTTTAGAACCAACCTTTCATGTAAGATCTGGTTCTAGGGTGTGGTGTGTGTATTCTTCTGTTCTCTGTTTCTGCCTTTACAAGTAAAACTGGAGGTCAGAAAAATGGGGCTGAAAACCTTCCCTTAAAAGAGCCCATCCCTGGCTGAGCCTATACCCCTAGTTCCTTCCCACTGGGTAGGAAGAGTTCCATTTGGGGCACCCCTCCTTGCCCCATGCTTCCCACTTGGAAAGGAAATAATAATAAAACCCTCACACTTCACTACTATAATAACAGTATTCCATTAAAAAAAAATCCAACTAATGTGCCCTTAAGGGCACTTAGAAGTGCCAGCCTCATGAAACAGCATATACAAAAAACTCTCTCTCCATCTCCAGGGTGGTGTTCAGACATCGATATTTGTCAAAGCTCCCTGGGTGACACTGATGGGTAGCCAGGCTGCGTTCAGAACCACTGCTTGAGCTGAATTATCTCACCCCCTTTTATTTCCTCTCCCCTGTTACCATTTACTCATTCAGTTATACTGCATGCTCTTGCACCTGGTGATATCTCTCTTCTCCTGTGTATGTGTTTCCCCAAGTAGCTTTTAAATCTGTTTTGTTTTCTCCTTATGTGTCCCTGACAGTGCCTGATACACAGCCTCACACATCTTGGCTCTTTAAACTCTCTCCCTAAATTAATGGTTTGTCTGTCCGTGCAGAGTAGTCGGAGTCACCCTTGATGACAGGGTGAGGCCACTGATGACTAATTAAGGGATGATGATATGGAGGAGTATGGGAACTTTAATGGTTTCTGGAAAATAGTGAGGAATGGTACCTGCTGGCTCTCAGGGTTCTATTTGTTTGCAGGATTTTGCTTTTCTGTTAGGGGTTGGGGGGAGGGTGGGTTACTGAGTTCCAAATCCTCTTCCCTTTCTTTCCGAGGACCTCCTGGGGTGTGAAGCCTGGTGGAGCTGGCCCCACCTCCTACTGTGCTCAGGAAGGGAGCCAGTGTTTCCTTGTTCCTGCCCCCTGGGCAGTTAGGGCAGGGCCCCAGGTGTATCATGCTGACACCCACCAGGAATGGGACACTCATGGGGAGTGCCTGCCTGAGTGCTAAGGGAAGGTGCTGGGACCTGTCGAAGGTCCTTCCCAGAGGGAAGCTGAGCTGAGCTTTGAGCAGCAGAGGTGTCCTAACAGGGCTGGTCCCCAGAGGTGGTCATGTTCTCTGGGGGTTCGTTTCCTAGTTCCTGCCCATTTTTGGACCTTGTCTGTGAAGCTGCCTTGTGTGAGAGCTGGTGTCTGCCCGGTAGTATTTTTGCCTGCTAGCCTCTTTCCGTTTGTGTGGTTTCAGGGTTTGCATAGTTTAGCACATCATTTAGCAGTGGTACCACCTCACGCGAAGAGTTGACTCATTGGAAAAGACCCTGATGCTCGGAGGGATTGGGGGCACGAGGAGAAGGGGACGACCGAGGATGAGATGGCTGGATGGCATCACCGACTCGCTGGACATGCGTTTGAGTGAACTCCGGGAGTTGGTGATGGACAGGGAGGCCTGGCGTGCTGCAATTCATGGGGTCGCAAAGAGTCGGACATGACTGAGTGACTGAACTGAACTGAACCACTAGCAAACTTCTCCCCGCCTGTAGATTTGAAGCGGCCCTGTGTGAATACTTATGTGTGCGTGCCACTTCTCCTTTTTCTGTCTGTCCTCTCTTTTCCTATCTCTTCCAGGCCATGGTTTTACATACCATCTTATACATTAATGATTTCAATGTCTATTTCCAGCCCTGATCTCTTTCTTGAACCCCAGGTTCATTTGTCCGACCACCTGTTTGGAAATTTCTGTTATTCTTACAGACATCTTGAATGTGACATATCCAGACTGAAATTCTTCCCTCACACTCCACTTGATCAGGCCAAGAACTTTGACTCTTTCTGGCTTTATCTTCCATCTTCCACATCCAGTTCTTTTGTAACTTCTATGAAAACATATCTCAAACCCAGCTCTGACCATTTTCACTGATGGTCCAAGTCACAATCTTCTCTCATTTAGACTATTCTATAACTTTCTAAAATACTGGATTAATTATGACCTTATAGTAAGCTTAGAATATTTCGGTATTTATTAGTTTATACATTCCATGCTCTAACTTAGATGTCCCTAACTTCCAGAGACTGGTTCAGTTCAGTTGCTCAGTCGTGTCCAACTCTTTGTGACCCCATGAATCGCAGCACGCCAGGCCTCCCTGTCCATCACTAACTCCCGGAGTTCACTCAGATTCACGTCCATCGAGTCAGTGATGCCATCCAGCCATCTCATCCTCGGTCATCCCCTTCTCCTCCTGCCCCCAACCCCTCCCAGCATCAAAGTCTTTCCCAATGAGTCAACTCTTTGCATGAGGTGGCCAAAGTACTGGAGCTTCAGCTTTAGCATCATTCCTTCCAAAGAAATCCCAGGGTTGATCTCCTTCAGAATGGACTGGTTGGATCTCTTTGCAGTCCAAGGGACTCTCAAGAGTCTTCTCCAACACCACAGTTCAAAAGCATCAATTCGCTGGCGCTCAGCCTTCTTCACAGTCCAACTCTCACATCCATACATGACTACTGGAAAAACCATAGCCTTGACTAGAAGGACCTTAGTCAGCAAAGTAATGTCTCTGCTTTTGAATATGCTATCTAGGTTGGTCATGACTTTTCTTCCAAGGAGTAAGCGTCTTTTAATTTCATGTCTGCAGTCACCATCTGCAGTGATTTTGGAACCCCCCAAAATAAAGTCTGACACTGTTTCCACTGTTTCCCCATCTATTTCCCATGAAGTGATGGGACCGGATGCCACGATCTTCGTTTTCTGAATGTTGAGCTTTAAGCCAACTTTTTCACTCTCCTCTTTCACTTTCATCAAGAGGCTTTTGAGTTCCTCTTCACTTTCTGCCATAAGGGTAGTGTTATCTGCATATCTGAGGTTATTGATATTTCTCCCAGCAATCTTGATTCCAGCTTGTGTTTCTTCCAGTCCAGCATTTCTCATGATGTACTCTGCAGAGAAGTTAAATAAGCAGGGTGACAATATACAGCCTTGATGCACTCCTTTTCCTATTTGGAACCAGTCTGTTGTTCCATGTCCAGTTCTAACTGTTGCTTCCTGACCTGCATACAGATTTCTCAAGAGGCAGATCAGGTAGTCTGGTATTCCCATCTCTCTCAGAATTTTCCACAGTTTATTGTGATCCACACAGTCAAAGGCTTTGGCATAGTCAATAAAGCAGAAATAGATGTTTTTCTGGAACTCTCTTGCTTTTTCCATGATCCAGCAGATGTTGGCAATTTGATCTCTGGTTCTGGTACCTCCTATTAAATCAGCAGCAGCCTTAGATTAGAAATAAAGTGCACAGTAAATGTAATGCACTTGAATTATCCAAAACCATCCCCCCTGACACCCAGTCCATGGAAAAATTATTTTCCACAAAAGGTTAGGGATCACTGCTCTAAAATACACACATACACACAACACAGTTTTTGTTTCTCCCTACTTCTCTCTCCTCCTTTTAGAGAACTTTAAAAACTTTTAAAAGTCATTTTGTTGCAGGAAGGCGGACCCCTTCCAGGTCTCGTCTAACACTCGGAAATGAATTGTCCGAGGAGACACATGTGCTGACAAAGCAAGAGATTTTATTGCGAAAGGGCACCTGGGTGGAGAGCAGTAGGGTAAGGGAACCCAGGAGAACTGCTCTGCCGCGTGGCTCTCAATGTTGGGTTTTATGGTGATGGGATTAGTTTCCGGGTAGTCTTTGACCAATCATTCTAATTCAGAGTCTTTCCTGGTGGCGCACGCATCGCTCAGCCAAGATGGATGCTAGCAAGAAGGATTCTGGAAAGTGGACGGACACGCAGTGTCTCCTTTAGACCTTTCCCGAACTCTTCCGGTTGGTGGTGGCTTATTAGTTACAAATTCCTTATCAGGATCTCCTGTCATAAAACAACTCATGCAAATAGTTACTATGGTGCCTGGCCAGGGTGGGCGGTTTCAATCAGTGTGCTTGCCCTAACCATTTGAGATTTGCAGAAAAGTTGCAAGATAGTTGAATTTTTGCATACTCTTCCCCCAGTTTCCACTAGTGTTAACATCTTATGTAACCTTAATACACTTGTCAAAATTATGAAATTGACATTTATACATTACTGTTAACTACACACTTTATCTGGCTATCACCAGGTTTTCCACTAATGTCCTTTTTAATGAGTCAAAATCCAGTCTAGGATCCAACATTGCATGTAGTCATTGTTTATCCTTAGTCTTCTCTGATCTGTGACCATTTCCCAGTTGTTCCTTGTTTTTCACAACCCTGACAGTTTTGAAGATGTTCTATGGAATGACCCTAAGTTTGGGTTTCCCTGGTGTTTTGTTTCTTTTTTTTTCCCAGAATGAAATGGGAGCTAAGGATTTGGGGGAGAGAATGCCCCAGAGATGAAGTCCTTCCCATCACATATATCAGGGGCGCATGATATCGATGCTTATCATTGGCATCATTAGCGTTGGTTGGTTCAGATGGTGTTTGTCAGGTTTATCCACTGAAAAGTTGCTGCTTTTCCCTTTCCCTCCTTTCTTTTTGGAAGGGAATCACTAAGTCCAGGGGCTTCCTAGGTGTTGCTAGTGGTGGTAAAAGAACCCACCTGCTAACGCAGCAGATGTAAGAGACACTAACACTAGTTCGATCCCTGGGTTGGGAAGATCCCCTGGAGGAGGGCATGGCAACGCACTCCAGTATTTTTGCCCGGAGAATCCCCATGGACAGAGGAACCTGGAGGGCTACAGCCCATGGGGCCACAAAGAGTTGGACACGACTGCAGCGACTTAGCACACATGCACTAAGTACAGCCCCTTTCCAGGGGAAGAGAGTTAAGCCCCACCTCTTGAAGGAGGGGAGATTTTATTTGTAACACAATCTATGGACATCTCCTTTCTTTTTTAAATCATAACTGGCCTATCAGTTAAAAAGAATAGTTCAAAGATTTCATGGCAGGTATGACAATGTTATTTGTGTAAGAAGAGCTACTAATAGTTCAGAAATAGTATATACTTTTAAAGTTGCCATTGTGGATATTACATACATATTAAACATTGCAGCTATTTCTCAGTTGTCTTTATGAATAAGACAAGTTATTTTCTCTGTTTGAGGCCAAGGTTGGCCGAAAGGAAAAGGAAGGGAAAAGAATCACCTGTTATGCTTTCTCTTTCTGGACTCACAGAAATTCTCCATATGAGCTTGAGGAACCTGTGTGTCCTCAGTCTTATCAAGAGATCACAAGATGAAAAACCAAGTACTTAGGCAGATTAACTTTTCTTCACCTTTATTTTTAGTGTATATACACTGAAAATATTTTTGCCAGTTAGAATTTATAGAAAAGAAGGCAAAGAAGATCATAATATTAAGCAAATAATGATATAAAGTGATTCTAAAAATATTAGAAGTCACTGAAAAATCAACATCGTGAAAATAATTTTAAATTTCTAATATTCTTAAGTATACTCATATGTATTTCTTTAACTTATGATGATCAATAATCACACTTTTTAGTTCAGATGGATGTTTCTTGCCCTTTTTTTCTCTCTCTGCCCTCATCCCTTCTCTGTTCTTATGCTAAATTTTTAACACATGTTCCACATATACTCAGCACAAGCTTTGGTTTATGACTGGCACTAAAAGGTGGCACAGTGGTAAAGGATCTGCCTGCCACTGCAGGAGGTGCAGGAGATGCAGTTTCCATCCCTAGGCTTAGAAGATCCCCTGGAGTAGGAAATGGCTACCCACTCCAGTATTCATCCTGAAAAATTCCATGGACAGAGGAGCCTGGTGGGCTGCAGTCCACGGAGTCGCGAAGAGTCAGAAACGGCTGAGCATGCATACACGTGCATGGCACTAATACCATAATTCTCCAGGCAAGAACACTGGAATGGGTTGCCGTTTCCTTCTCCAAGGGGATCTTCCCAACCCAGGGATCAACCTGGGTCTCCTGCATTGCTGGCAGATTCCTTACTGTCTGAGCCACCGGAGAAGCCCAATACCGTATGCCTTACCTAATTATATAAATGTGTGTTAGTGACCTTGTCCTGACACTAAAAGAATAAGATGAGGATACACACACAATATCGCTGGGGTTGGGGCAGTAAGTGCCTAATGTTGCTCATTTGCATCCAACCAGTTCAGGTTCATCAGCGTGTGGTCCCACGAGGCAGGGCCACAGCCCTTCCTGGCTCCATCTGCAGTATCTCAGCCTTCCTGGCATTTGCAGGCTTTTGCAGCCATTGTTCACAAGGTCTTGGCCACAGCACATTCATTTCTCTCACTTTATTACCATCACATCTGATTCCAATTTGCTACCAAATTGAGTTTCCAGTTCCGCGCCTGACATTCAAGCTGTCAGGTGGATTAGCTCCTCAGCTAGTTTAGCGTGGACCCTGCAGGTCAGTTGACAGTGGCCTATTAAATGTCCCCTGCCCCTCTGCCTGCAACCTCGGCTGCCGTCCCGGGAGCGGCAGTGCGGGGTTTCCCACTGTGACCTTTCTTCTTGTTTAGAACTCATAATTCTAGAGCTGTTGGAAAGACTTTCTGATTAAAAGCAGAGTTGGCTTTGTATCCCTTATCTTGCCATTTCAGCAGTTTTTTTTTGTTTTTTTTTTTCCCCTCAGAGCAAAGCAGCCAGCTTTTGGTTGGGTCATTTGATGGAATATGATTGATTGAACTATTTGGGGATCATTTATTTGGCCCATCCCCTCTTATCTTCTGAGTGATCTGTTTACCTACAGACTTGAAACAACATCTGACTTCTTTTCTGTTATTAATACTAACACCTCGGGTACCCCTCCTTTTCTTTTAAAGCTGCTGTCAGATGAGCTTACTAAACAGAAGTATTTATTTGTTTAATTAAGCTCTAGGCCTTTTGCTGTAGAGTAGGTCTCAGGGATTCTTTTTCTTTATTTATGGAAGCATAGTTGCTTTGCCATAGCGTGTCAATTTCAGGGGTACAGCACAGTGATTCAGTTGTATGCATGAATTCCTTTTCAGATCAGTAATTTCTTTTTAAAAGAAACTCTCCGGTGAGTGAGTACTTCTAGGAAGTTCTTTTTTCTTTTTCTTTTTAACCTAAATACAAAACAGATTTCTCAGTGCTTGTCATAACCCAAGACACACATATAGAAAATTATTCATTGGTTGTTCCATTTACATTTCAGTTTTCCAAAGAAAACTGTCTTGGTCAGAAACGCTTCTCTCCTCATTAGAGGCTTTAGCAAATAAAGGTGTATTTATGTTTTGGAATCAGGGGCCTAAGTTCAGCAAACACTATAATTTCTTGGGGCTAATGAAGGATTAAAGAAAAACTCAAAACAACAAAAAACATTCCACCACTGAACCCTGGAGCCCTTGAAAAGAAAATGGTTAGCTATTAGGAAAAGGAAGAAAATACTCTGTCCCTAAAGTTTTTTTTTCTTGCAATTAATCATCTGATTATTATAACTCTATATCAAAATATATTTTCCCGTTAATAAGAGAGTAAAGTAATAACTTTGATTAAGTTCCGTTTAAGGCAGGATCCTCCTCTGGGCTCCTACTCTCAAGTCCGTTTTATTTTTTTTTTTGGTAAGCTGTGCTGAAGTAAATTGCATGCTTTAGAAGTAAGATGGGAGGCCACAGGCCATGACAAACATTTAAGGATCCAATAAGAACTGGGAGCAGGAAAGGTGAGTTTGAGCTGAAGGGGAAGCACCTTTCAGAAAATGATGCTTAAACTCCAGGCGGGCAAAAAAATAAATGATAATTATGGGAATGAAGGCCCAAATTTAGGCAAGCCTTTCAGATTTTGAGTTAAAATAGCCAGATGACTCATTGCTTCCTATTCTTTAGTTATCGTCATCAAGTAATCATTCTCGAATGCCCAGGCTTCAGAAAGCTCCATTAGTGGGTGGAAGTATTTCTGTATCCCTTTTTATTGATTTGTTTGCCTTGTTTGCTGGGTTTGTTTTGTTTTGTTTTCCCATAGACACTCCATAGAAAGGTAGATAATGATCTTAATTTGAGATAAGTGTGAGAGCATCCTTTGAAACTATAAAGCAATCTATTAATGGTTGTTGCTGTCTGGTTACCTTTTGAGAGGTTCATTAACCTACTTTAAAAAATACTCTAAATCATAAATCACATTTGCTTTAAGAAATAACACCAAAAGGAAACCTTTTGCAGTGTTTCTTTTTAAAAGTATGATCTTCAGTAGACACAACGTTTTGCGTGAGTTTATTTCTGTTGGCGGCAAATACTCTGATTTAACTCCCTTTTCATTTCACTTTTGGCTTAATTATAATCCTGCAGAATTTCCCCTCCTCCTTCTATTTCCTTTTTGGTTAAGTCCTTTGCTTGCTCAGATTTCCGTTACCCTCAATTATAGTGTCACGTACTCAGTATTTGACTGTCATTGCTTTGGAAGGATTGATGTCTTTTCTGCTCTGGAATTTAGGTAATCTGTGTTTGAACCTTAAACACAGTGTATAAAAGGGACAATGTAAGAAGGGATTCAGTATAAAATAACTACACTAAAATCTTTTCAGTATAGAAAATGCCAAATCAAGCATAACAAGGAAGATACCTTGTTACCTGTTTGGTCTCCTAGTAGTCTAAGGTTAAGGCAGCATCTCATATACATGTTTTTTGTTTTTTTTTTTTTGCAGAAGGAGCTGAGTCTTCCCAGAAGAGGAAGTCTGTAAGTAGAATAATTTAGTTTCCTTATTGATTCCTTCATATTTTGGGATAAAGTGTATAATGTCATTATCCTCTGACTTGTTAGATTTTCAATGGCAATCAAAAGATTAATGATAATCAACTGAATTAAGAAAAGACAAAGCTTTGCACTTATTTATAAATGTCAGAATTAATGATTTCAAAATAACTTGAAGAAAATTGCCAGCGTTTGTTCCTCACGCATCCTGTCAGCCAAAATGCATTATTCTTGGGATAAGCTTGAATTTTAAAATTCTATTATGTAATCAAGCAAAAACGTTATTTGGTCTGCAGATAGTTTAAATTGATCTGACTAAAGAATTAGTGCTTTTCTACATGATCTAGAAATCCATGATTGTTCTTTATACTATGAATTTTTGCAGAGTAAATGATACACTTTTGCCTTTGAATTAATGACGACTTTGCATCTGTTAACCTTTCTACTAGGTCTAGAACTTACTGTGTTGATTCATGTATTGTTCTTATATTAAAATAGCAAATTTGCGAACATTGACTTGATCTCTTTATTGTGTGTTTCAACCTTTTCTTTTTAAGGCTAATAGTATATTTGCACAAATCATAGTTTTTTTTCATTATCAAATTGTGGAATACAATTAATTGCCTTTAATAATGCACTAAGGTCGATTTATTCTCAACTAGTACTGTATAAGGGCTGGTTTAGAAATATTTGGATTTGATGTCTGATTTATGTTGAATTTAGTGGATGGGGCAATGCCCTTTAAAAAAAAATAAGTATAACATGTAAGGTAAGTTCATGCAAATCCCAGCTTGGAGAATTAGAAACGTATGTAGTGACTGTTGAAAGAATTCATTCTTTTGACTATGTTTTGAAATTTTCAGTCTTTGTATCTGGGAACCAAAACTTCATCAGCTAGGAACATTTCAGTACTATCCATTTGATCTCTACTTTTTTAGTTGCCAGGAGGATACTGGATCATTATTCTTGGAGAATATGCCTGAATAAATTTTTACTGGCTCCCAGCTTATATCTCTGGATGCTACAGGTTGATGGCCTAATAGTTTATCATAGAAATGCCTTTAAAATCAAAAAACCCCATTCTTCTGCATAATGATTAGGACTCTTCTGCCTAGACTGGTAGAAGTTCAAACTTTTTTATATTTTCCATCATGATGAGAAATAAGGAACAAGAAAAACAGAAATATCCACATAAAATATATTTATAGATAAAAATCTCTTTCTCTCATAATTTTTTTAATCCTTAAAGTATCTTAGGCTTGTCTTTTATACTTTGTTTAAAAACTTTAGAAACCTAGTCAAATCTTCATTTTAGCCTTTATAAATGTGGTGCTTTTTTCTATTAGCAAATTTCCTATAAATTATTATGATGATAATGTTAATTAACAAAGTAGCTTCTTCATACTTATTGAAAGGCCATATCTCCTTTTGTACTTGTATAAATCTCAAATCTGATTATATTAGCTGATAGCCATCAGTTGGTGGGAGAAATACATAGGAAAATATTTAAATTTCTTTACTTGAGAGAATGGAATCTTTAACAGAAAAAAAAAAGAATGATGACATTAGTTTGTTTGGATTACATGCTTTGAATACTTAGTAAGAGAAAGATAAAATTATATATAAGTCAATTAAAAATCCCCTCCTAATAAAAATCTGCTGATCTATTGATCAAATTATGTGAATAAGGCATCATATATATATCAACATAAATCTACCTTTTTTTTTTTAGTGAACTTTGAAAAAATTAACAATGGCAAGTAAAGCAAATAAGAAATAAACATTCTATTTTTTAAATTTTCTATTAAATACAAGTATTCCTCAAAGAATTAATGACATGACATCGATGTTCTGGGATGTAATGCCACTCTGAGTTTTCAGTACAAATCTAATGAAGACAAGCGCATGTGAGTTTTTCTTAGGTATTGGTGCTAGCCCACATCAGGATCACTAAACCTGTTAACATTTCCTCCATTTATTCACTGTACAATTCACTGCACGAATGCTTTCGAGTCTTTTATTACCTCTCCCGGAAAGATCGATGATTTCATCCTGCTCTTCTGTTGTCCTTCTGTGTCAACAGCGAGCAACTATGCGATGGGATGCATTCCATGTGGTCTGTGGTACCTGGGCATGTGACTGAACTTTCCAGAGGGCTTGTCCCTTCAGAAAAGCTGTCTTTTGAAAGAAGGCACCTGGTTTTGTTACATCTGCAACTTCTAATTTGTGTGCGTGGAATAATAATATTTTTAAAATGCATTTTCATCATTCAGACACATAGATTTGCCAGATTTTTAAAAGTTTAGTATTGTTTTAAGTAAGCTTATAGATATTGCTTGTCTGGAATCAAGTGATCAAAACATATGTGTGATATAATGCATACATATGTATTATATGAAAGTTAAAGCTTTTACAAACAAAAAAACATAGAAAGTGGCTTTTTTTAAATGTCCATCAGCAGATGAATGGATAAGAAAGCTTTGGTACATGTACACAATGGAGTATTACTCAGCCGTTAAAAAGAATTCATTTGAATCAGTTCTGATGAGATGGATGAAACTGGAGCCGATTATACAGAGTGAAGTAAGCCAGAAAGAAAAACACCAATACAGTATACTAACACATATATATGGAATTTAGAAAGATGGCAATGACGACCCTGTATGCAAGACAGGAAAAAAGACACAGCGGTGTATAACGGACTTTTGGACTCAGAGGGAGAGGGAGAGGGTGGGATGATTTGGGAGAATGGCATTCTATCATGTATACTATCATGTAAGAATTGAATCGCCAGTCTATGTCTGACGCAGGATACAGCATGCTTGGGGCTGGTGCATGGGGATGACCCACAGAGATGTTATGGGGAGGGAGGTGGGAGGGGGGTTCATGTTTGGGAACACATGTAAGAATTAAAGATTTTAAAATTTAAAATAAATAAATAAATAAATAATATCTGAGAAAAAGAAAGCTTATTTTATAAAATAATAAATACGATTTAACCCCCCCAAAAAATAAAATAAAATTACTAATTGAAAAGGACAGAAAAGCAAACTATATTCTGTCTAGGAAAAAAGGAATAGAGATTGCCAATAATATGTAATTGACGATCATTTTCTCCAGGGCTAACTTGAGGTCTGTGTTTCTCACGTGTTTTAAAAGATTGTGAAGACAATGATTGTGACTTTTCTGTTTTTAACAGTGCAAATGTCATCAGAAAGAGAGGTTAAGGGAAACTGTTTCTAGACCTGATGTTACTTAATAACCAAATGACCCCAGGTCAGTTTTCCAGAGGTTCTTCCAGCCCTTTACTGACTTCAAGACCTCAAATCCCATCTCTATCTGACTCCCTGTAGGGTAGATTTTAGCTAGTTGCCTTCTTCTTACAAAGAGTAGCCATTTTCCCAGATTCTTCTAGATCATTCCTTCTCTTTGTCCTTGGAACAGAAGTTGCCATACTCTCTGCTCCCCTTCCTCTTAGCTATTTGTCAAAAGCTATATATCTTATCATGAGATAGTCATGCAGTGAAATACTAAATACCCAGTAGGATGGCTAAACTAGAGCAAATTCCAGATTCAAGATGTTAACAGCATTTAAGTTGTAAAATTTCTAATAACCGCGGATCTAAACTGTCCATATTTATTAAAAGGTTAATAAAAGGTCTGGTGGGTCCCTTAACTAGTCTTTTGAACATGAGTCCTAAAACGACAATGCTGAGTGATAAAACTCAGCTTTGTTTTCAGACAGGGAAAGTGGTGAAAGCCCAAGGTGTGAGCTGATGGATAGTTCAGAGCAAAACCACGGTCCCCTTTAATTGTAAAGGACCCCATTATGTTTTGTTAATTGATAAATAAATAGCCCTACAGGATAAAGGGCTTCTTTTTCTTTTTTTCATGGAATTCCCTGGAGAGAGGAGCAGGCTCTCTGCAGTTACCACTTTATTTTAGTTGAAACAGCAGCTGACACATGGTGAGTTAGTTTCTTGGCTTTTTGTGCTTTTGCCCCCACACATCTAGCAGTAGCAACTCAAAGCAGAAAGCAGCTCCTCCCTTGCACACAAGACCTGGAAAAGTATGTTTCCTACATGCTGAGGAGTTGCTGGAGTATTGAAATTACTGAAAGCAACTGAAGTGTCTTCTTGGCTTAGTTTTAATTGCTCGATCTAGCAACAGCACTGTTCTCTCCATAGAGTTTTGTCCCTTCTCCATTCCTCCTTTCCTTTCATTGTTTTTCTGAGATGGTTGAAGTCTAGTAGGATTGGTCATGGAGTAAATAGGGCAAGGTGCTGCTGGCATAACATAGTTTCAGTCTGCTAGGAAATTCATCTTCCTGTCCACAAAGAAGCATCTTAAACACACTTATCATAGTGCCAGACATCCATCCCGTTGGATCTGAAAGACCTGAAATTCATTCAGTTGGATCTTAAAGGTGTTTTTTCTCTGGAGGGGTCTCACCGAAATGAACATACTTTTGGGCAGGGTGTCTCTGAGCTGCATTTAGCACAGCAGAAGCTGAGTCATTAATGGGATGCTTCTGGTGGACTGACAAGGGACAAAACCAGATAGGGGAGGTGCTGTCAAGAACCATTTTGCAACATGTTAAAAAGTACATGAAAAAAGTGATAAGCTTATTTCATGTCTTTCCCATGTTGTATCCCTTCAGCAGGTGCAAGAAAGGATGTTTAGGTATGAGATAGAAAACCAGAGTGAGCCACAGAGAGAGTGTGTGTTATTAGAGAGGTTAGGACAACAGAGGCAAAAGACCCTGAAAGTTATTGGAAGCTTCTGGGTGGAGCTGGGCCGATTGGACTTAGAAGACATCTTGTCTCACAGTAGATAGGTTGAACTGGGTGTACTGGATTAGGACACAGTAGGTCCACTACTTATGAATGAATTCTAGTCTGAGAGCATGTTTGCAAGTCCAGTTTGTTCCTAAGTCCAACAAAGTTAGCCTAGGTACCCAGCTAACACAACTGGCTCTATAGTTCAGTTCAGCCACTCAGTCGTGTCCTACTCTTTGTGACACCATGAATTGCAGCACGCCAGGCCTCCCTGTCCATCACCAACTCCTGGAGTTCACTCAAACTCATGTCCAGCAAGTCGGTGATGCCATCCAGCCATCTCATCCTCTGTCATTCCCTTCTCCTCCTGCCCCCAATCCCTCCCAGCATCAGAGTCTTTTCCAATGAGTCAACTCTTCGCATGAGGTGGCCAAAGTACTGGAGTTTCAGCTTTAGCATCAGTCCGTCCAAAGAACACCCAGGACTGATCTCCTTTAGAATGGACTGGTTGGACCTCCTTGCAGTCCAAGGGACTCTCAAGAGTCTTCTCCAATACCACAGTTCAAAAGCATCAATTCTTCAGTGTTCAGCTTTCTTCACAGTCCAACTCTCACATCCATACATGACCACTGGAAAAACCATAGCCTTGACTAGATGGACCTTTGTTGGCAAAGTAGTCTCTGCTTTTGAATATGCTACCTAGGTTGGTCATAACTTTCCTTCCAAGGAGTAAGTGTCTTTTAATTTCCTGGCTGCAGTCACCATCTGCAGTGATTTTGGAGCCCAGAAAAATAAAGTCTGATACTGTTTCAACTGTTTCCCCGTCTATTTCCCATGAAGTGGTGGCTACATAGTACCACACTGTAATAGGTTTATAATAGTTTTCACACAAATAATACATGAAAAAACAAACACAAAAAAATAAAGAATACATTTTTAATTTTACAGTACACTACCTTGAAAAGTACAGTAGTACAACAGCTGGCACACAGGGGCACCTTCACATTTTTGAAAGTTCACAAATTAAAGGTTCATATTTAGAGGACTTGCTTTATTTCTTAGATTGAAATTCCTTATTTTGATACAAAAAACGAAGTGGTCTTCTATATAATTGGATAGACTCAGGTTGATGTCATTGGCATATGTAGGTCTCTGTATTTTTTAAAAAGAAGACTTATATTCAGGCCAGTTGTATTTCATCCAGAACATACTGCCTTGACAAGCTGTTAGGAAAAGTAGTTTGAGTAAAATGAGGTTGTTTCTAGAATGCAAGGAGAGGGAATCACCCTGGTTTTACAACTGAGTCGAATTAGATTTATGAGATTTTCAGCAAGGTAAAGGCAAGATTTTCTGAAACAGAGGAAAAGGGCTTAATTCAAGCAAAATAAAGGGCATGTAAACAGTATTTGGATAAGTTTTAAAATGAATTTAGTTTTCGTCTTAGTACTTTCTTCCCTCCCACCCCCACAAATATGGAAGCAAAAATTCAAAATAACTATTGTTGAAGCCAATTGGAAGTCCAGTGTCATTTTGAATGTTAGAAACCAAGAAACAAAATGAAGAAAAAATTGAGTGTTGCATCTGAATTAGCATTTAAAGTGGCATGTTTATATAAAAAGAGAATGGTGTAATATATCCTGAGAGTAAAGAGAGGATTTCGGACTGTGAAAGAATGTCAATTGCATTTATGTATTCATCGAATAGCCAGTTTGGTATTTGGTATGTATTTGCAGCTTCCCCTATCACGCCTACATTTATCTTCTGTGAGGGGGTTGGGGGAGGAGACTTAGGAGATAGAAACAATGCAAGATTGATCTTCCCACCTTTGCAAAATTATTAGGAAAACCTTAGCTTTGCTCCAGGGGAGGGAGAGTTGGGTCACCTTGGGGGGTTTATCAAAATACATGCGCACATTTCTAAACACACTTGGGGGTGCAAATCGAAACCTGTGTGTATGTGTGTTGGGTGCTGAGAAAGGGAGAGTGGGGGGGGGCTTGTGATCTTTCAGCCCATTCTCTGGGTCAATTTAAAATGCCACCCTTGGCTGAGAACTGCTGTTCTTAGGGGAGCTGCAGGGTACGAGGCAATCAAAGTGAGCTTTTGGATGTCCAAAGGCATGAGGGTGAGTTCTCTTTCAAATTTACTAGGATGATTTTTTAGCAAGCCTGAATCAGACAGGAATTTGGAGGCTTTTGAGGGGAACATTTCTTTTCAGCATGGGCTTCCCTTGTGGCTCAGCTGGTAAAGAATCCTCCTGCAGTACAGGAGACCTAGGTTCAATGGCTGGGTTGGGAAGATCCCCTGGAGAAGGGAAAGACTGCCCACTCCAGTATTCTGGCCTGGAGAATTCTGTGGACTTTATAGTCCTTGGGGTTGCAGAGTCAGATATGACTGAGTGACTTCCACTCACATTACTTTTCAGCAAGCCTTACAGAAGATGGCCCACTGTGCTCTCTTCCTAAAAGCCACCTTCTTGGGTCTGTTACTCAGTAGGCATTTCAGAGCCACACTGCCTGGATTCAATCCTACCTCTGCCGTTTAACCAGCCTATGATTTGCAGAAGGTTATTTCATCTCTCTGTGTCTTTATTTCCTCATCTGTAAATCATGTATACTATTTTATCCTGGAATGTTTTGAGGATTAAATTAATAAATATTTGTAAAATGTTCATAACAGTACCTGACATGCAGTAAGCTCTATGTGTTTCGTTAAATAAAACATAAAGGGAATGGAACCTACCCCCACCCTCCCATCACTTCTTTCTGTCTTGTCGAGTTAAGCAAAGGACTGCCAAGTAAACTGAAGAAGTTCTGTTAAAGCCAGATCATTTGAGTAGCACTTTCTAGAGAGTGACAGTGTATACCAATGCTTCCGTCAACAGAGGGTATTAAAGAGGGCAGCTGGCCTCTTGGGTAGATTTTTTTCCTTGTTCCCCTCCATGGTTAACCCCTCATATCAGGAGATGTCTAGGTATGTGAAGGAGACAGGCCCCACACATGTTCTGGCTCTGTAGCATCAAGCTGTGCGGGAACTCCATGTGCTCAGGGAGTGGCCTATTTCTAGAATAATCCTTCACTTGACCCCTGCCCATCCTTCTCAGCATGGTATACAGGTTACTTCTCCTAACTCTGTTTTGAGACAGATATTGAGAAAAATGAAATGGGATATCATAGATGCACATGCAGAAAAGTTTAACCATAGGATTCTGAAGCTGAAAGAAACCGTAACAGAAAACTGCTTTTAAATACCATTGTTTGATAAGTGAGGAGCCAGCAACTCAGATGACATGAGGTTTGCATGTTGAAATTGCTTCTTGACCATGGCCAGAATGTAGCGTTCCCACCCACCCAGGACTGGAAAACAACCTTTCCTTCTTTAGGGAAATATTTGAGTTAGAAAGAGATGATGAACAAGGGTGTCGATACACTCTGTTCTGTAAAGATGTGAATTACAGCGTCTTCATCCACAGTGCGGGTCACATCAAAGGCAGAATTTTGACTGAGTACACTTGACTTCACTGTGCTTGTCACAGTTTCTTTGAACATATTTTAAAGTGTAGCCTCAAACTTTTCTTAAATATGTGTGCGTACAGCTGACTCACTTTGTTCTACAGCAGACCCTAACACAAAATGGTAAAACAGTTATACTCCTTTAAAAAGAAGAGAGTTTACACCTAAAACTGCAACCGAAAGGAAGACATTAAGTCACATACCAGCACTACCAGGACACTGAGTTAATTCAGACTAGTGATGGGACTAGTGATGCTACACTGGTGGGGCGTGGCAGTCCCCAAAGCTCCATCATCCAGGGAGCTGTGTGAACGGGGCAGCTGAATTCTGTATTGTTCTCCTGATTCCATTGCTGTAGTAAGTCAGGCCCTCTGTGGGGAACCATTGCTCGTATTCATTTGCTCCTATAGCGGAGTACGTCAAGGCTGTATATTGTCACCCTGCTTATTTAACTTATATGCAGAGGACATCATGAGAAACGCTGGACTGGAAGAAACACAAGCTGGAATCAAGATTGCCAGGAGAAATATCAATAACCTCAGATATGCAGATAACACCACCCTTATGGCAGAAAGTGAAGAGGAATTCAAAAGCCTCTTGATGAAAGTGAAAGTGGAGAGTGAAAAAGTTGGCCTAAAGCGCAATATTCAGAAAACGAAGATCATGGCATCTGGTCCCATCACTTCATGGGAAATAGATGGGGAAACAGTGGAAACAGTGTCAGACTTTATTTTTGGGAGGCTCCAGAATCACTGCAGATGGTGATTGCAGCCATGAAATTAAAAGACATTTACTCCTTGGAAGAAAAGTTATAACCAACCTAGATAGCATATTCAAAAGCAGAGACATTACTTTGCTGACTAAGTTCCGTCTAGTCAAGGCTATGGTTTTTCCTGTGGTCATGTATGGATGTGAGAGCTTGACTGTGAGGAAGGCTGAGTGCTGAAGAATTGATGCTTTTGAACCGTGGTGTTGGAGAAGACTCTTGAGAGTCCCTTGGATTGCAAGGAGATCCAACCAGTCCATTCTGAAGGAGATCAACCTTGGGATTTCTTTGGAAGGAAAGATGCTAAAGCTGAAACTCCAGTACTTTGGCCACCTCATGCGAAGAGTTGACTCATTGGAAAAGACTCTGATGCTGGGAGGGAATGGGGGCAGGAGGAGAAGGGGACGACAGAGGTTGAGATGGCTGGATGGCATCACTGACCTGATGGATGTGAGTCTGGGTGAACTCTGGGAGTTGGTGATGGACAGGGAGGCCTGGTGTGCTGTGATTCATGGGGTCGCAAAGAGTCGGACATGACTGAGCGACTGAACTGAACTGATAGCGTTTCTCTTTAGAATCACTGGATTTTCCTCTGCCACTCTGACTCCTGGGAATTAGACTTCCTGCTCTTTGACTCTTTGTGGCAAATGACTGTCAGACGTAAACTGGGTGAGAAATGGCTTAGGATTTCCCTCTCTGCTTTTCTGCAGTAAAGGCCTGAACCTCTGAGCCTTCTGGGGGTCATCTCTTTCATCTGAATACACAGGCCTTGTCTTTGAACATGCTTTTATATAAAGCCATCTCTTCTGGGATAAGGATGAGGACTTCTCCATGCTTCTGTATTGGAACCTAAGACATGCCCACAGAACATGCCAGGACCTGTACACCTCTCTTTCCAGTGGCCTTCTGGGCTCTGCTTTACCTCTGACATCACCCAGGTAGCTTTTGATTCCTACCATAAGGAAATTGTATGCAGAGTTCCACAAATGCAATTGCATGGGAGGAAAGATTTATTAAGCATATTCTATAAAGTTTATTGGCATGTGGAAATGGGTGCCTAGTCTGGAAGGGTAAATTTTGATGTTTTTTTAAAGCATAAAAATTCAAATGATAATAAATTTAAATAGGCCTAATATATTGAAGGAAAGGATTTTTAAATGCCTCTTTCCTAGAACTATAATCTTTCAGGAAATATTTGCCTATTTTGTAGATGCTTAGGTTCTTCCTCTATTGGAAAGTATTAATCTGGCCTAGGCATTGTGCCTTTTATTGTGCGGGAAGAAATGATTTTTAATTTCTGCTGTGTCCTACAGATCAGTGAGATTAACCTTGGGGTGACATTAGCCCTGATTGCTGAACTCTTACTACACCTTGATTTTCCAATGCTGACTCTACTGTTATTGGTGGTGGTTTATGTGCTTTTACTCAGGAAGAGGTTGTCTTTAGCATTTGTGTTTTTCAAAACCTGAGAAGGGCGTTTTCATGGCACCCTCTGCATCCCTGTGTCACTGCTGTGGGACAGATGTTTACTGAGGCGTCAGTGTGGACCGTCCCCCGGGGCTGACATCAGGTCCAGGGGAGGGCCTGGTCTGCTCTCCTGGGTGCCCCTTGGCCTCCTGCTGAGAGGATTTGCTCTGTGCAGGGCACAGGAGTGAGTTCACCAGGGGTTTGATATTTCAGGTTGTGAAGCATAGTGTTTAGTATCTTAACAAATCAAGAATCAATTATCTGGGAGAATAAGCAGAAGGTTTTTTAGGTCTAGGATAAATTAAATACTAACACCAGTCCTAGTGGATTAAAAAAGCCTTTGGAAGCCCTGGAGTATATTTTTTAAATGCACTTGACATCATATACTGAAATGAAATTAATAGATCAGTATATGGTTTTATGTCTTAGGGGAACATTGATGGTTTTTTTAGTGAGATTCTAAGGTATTACCAATTTGTATGTAAAAGAAGTTGATTCTGGTAGAATCACAGGTAAAAATACTGTCATCAAAAAGTATGTTACTTAATTTTTATCTTTGAAAATTCAAGTCATTTAGCTCTATCCCACTATTTTTTTTTTTTTGCTGGAAGATGTTGATTAGACCACATCTTTAAGACCATAGCAGGAGGCGGTCATGATGGTGGTGATCTGGGAAAATACTTAAAAGGAGAATTAAAACAAACATAGTTTAGATTGTTACTCCTCAAGGCTCTGTGTAGTTTCTTTTCATCCATGGACCTTTTATTTACTGTTTAACATCACCTCGGCTGTTTTATATTAAGTACCAGGAATTGTAAATTCTAATTGTATTAAACCACAGCAGAATTTAAAATAGCACAATGAGACAAAGCCACTTCCTGCCATGAAATCTGATGTAGGATGAACCAATTTAGGCTTCCCTGGTGGCTCAGTGGCGAAGAATCCATGGCCAAGGAAGAAACCTGGGTTTGATCCTGGATCAGGAGGATCCCCTGGAGAAGGAAATGGCAACCCACTCCAGTATACTTGCCTGGGAAATCCCCTGGACAGAGTGAGCGAGGCGGGCTACAGTCCATGAGGTTACAGGAGAGTCAGACATAACTTAGTGACTAAGCAACGAGAGCAGCATAACCCTACATGCTTACAGTATGTAGCACACTTCCCCTTCCCCTTAAAAACAAAAGCTTCATTGACCCATAGTTGCTGCTAAGTCACTTCAGTAATATCTGACTCTGTGCGACCCCATAGACGGCAGCCCACCAGGCTCCCCCGTCCCTGGGATTCTCCAGGCAAGAACACTGGAGTGGGTTGCCATTTCCTTCTCCAATCCGTGAAAGTGAAAAGTGAAAGTGAAGTCGCTCAGTCGTGTCCAACTCTTAGCGACCCCATGAACTGCAGCCTTCCAGGCTCCTCCCTCCATGGGATTTTCCAGGCAAGTGTACTGGAGTGGGGTGCCATTGCCTTCTCCAGACCCATAGTTGACATATCATAAATTGTACTTAAAGTACACAATCTCATAAATTGACATGCACACATATATACAGACACTCCTGTGAAACCAGCTCCACAGTCAAGGTAATGAAATATCCATCTCCTCCAGAAGTTTCCTCTTACAGGTTTGTAATTGCTCCCTCCCCCTCCCCCAAAATGACTAATCAGACAGTAACTAATATTTTCCATTCCTTAAAGATTAGTTTGCATTTCCTAAAATTTTAAATAAATGGAACTATACTGTTTTTACTCTCTTTTGTCTGGTTTCTTTCACTCAGTGTAATTATTTGGAGATTCAGTTCTTTTTCAGTGTATGTTAATAGTTCATTGCTTTTTATTTCTAAGTAATATCCTATTGTGGGTACAGCGTAGTTTGATTATCCATCCACTTATTGATAGACATTTGGGTCACGTATAGTTTTGCACCATTATAAATAAAGCTGCTGTACAGGCTTGGTAGATTTTCTCCTGGCTTATGGTTTCTGTTGCTTTACAGCATCTATTAAAGAGCCAAAATTTTTAGTTTTCATGAAGTCAAATTTATCAGTTTGTTCTTTAAGTGGTTATAGTTTTGGTGTTGCATCTAAGCCATCTTTCCCTGTTTCAGGGTCACAAAAGTTTTTCTCCTCTTTTTCCATAAAATTTATAATTTTAGACTTTTTTGTCTATCATCCATTTTGAGATAATTTTTGTGTATGGGTGAAGTATGGATTGAAGTTTTAAGTTATTGCATACAGGTATGTAACTGTTCCAGCACCATTTGCTAAACAGACCGTTCTCTGTCCCCTCTCCACTGAATTTCTTCATAGTTTGCTTGAAAATTGGTTGTCCATATATGGGTGTCTATCTACAGACTTTCTTTTCTGTTTCATGTCTTGTTTGTCTTATATCAGTGTCTCCACTGATTGGATTATTGTAGCTTTATAGTAAGTTCAGATATTAGATAATGTTAGTCATCCAGCTATGTTCTTTTTTTTTTTTTTTTCAAAATTGTTTGGACCATTCCAAATTCTTTAGTTTTGAAGTCAGCTCATCATTTTCTGCCCCCCAAAAGCCAGCTGAGATTTTTATTGGAATACATTAAAGCTTTAGAGCAATTTGAGAAGCTATGAAAAAATTTCCAGTGGTTATAAGTCTTAAGGATAGATTAGGGAGAGTAGTGTGTCAGTCAATGCAATGTGGAGAGACTGGGACAGAATTGTCACCCATGGTATACTGATGGAGGAGATGGGTAACCCAGCTATGATAGACTGAGCTGTGGAATAAGTGACCACAGATAAGCAAACGTCCCCTCAGAGAAGCCCAAGAGAAATGGTTGGGTGGGTGGTTCAGGGAGCGGCTCAGGTAATGATTTCAGGCTGAAGTCAGAGAGGACTAGGTGCATTTCTTCTGGGAAGAAGACCTTCAGCGGAGAGCTCAAGCTCAGCATAGGCAGAGGCTAGAGGAGGAAGGTTCACACGTTCATGTCTGGTCTAGGAGAGGGCCACAGGCCTGTAAAGATGGTGATTCAGAAAACACTTAGAGAGGGGAGGCATTTGTCGTGAAACAGTGAAGGTCAGCTGCACATTAGACCTAACTACTGGTCTGGAAGAGTGGTTCTCAACCAGAGGTGATATTGTCCCCTCGGGGACGTGTGACAGTGTCTAGAGAAAATTTTGATTGTCACAATTACTGGGAGGTGGATTTCTCCTCTCATTTATGGGTATAGAGAGGACAGTGTTGTTGCTAAACATTGTGCAGTGTATGGGAAAGCCCTCCCCTCCACAAAGACTTGTCAACCCAATATATTCCTAGTGCTAGAGGTGGGGACCACTGGTCTAGAGAGGAAGGGCCAGGAAAGAGGGTGAAGTGAGAATGGGGCGATTGATTTCTCTGATGCCCATTGTCTATATTGTCCTGAGGAGAAATGCTCTCTTGTGTGGTGACCATGCAGAGTTACCCTGCTTGCTCAGCAATTAGTCTCTGGAAATGTTTTTTGGGAGTGTTTTCAGAAGATGTCTGAAAGTGTTATCAAATAAGGATAGTTTAACAAAAGCATGCCTTAACTACAGGGTAGGAATGTTGAACATTTGAGTTAATTCACAAAAAGAAGAAAGTATTTGTTTAGACATGGCATTGTCCACAGATGAATTTATCAATTGGGATGTTTTTGATTGCAAGTAATAGAAGAAAACCTAACTGAAAATGGCTGAAAAAAATAAAGGAAATTTACCAGCTAATGTAACTAAAAAGTCCTGGCTTCTGGCAAGGGTTAACCAAGAGTTTCAGTGTTTCAAGGACCCAGTTTCCTTCCTAGCTCATAGATGACTGCCAACAGTTTTCACAGTTTGTTTTTTCTTATCTGTCCTCACCAGGAGTGGATTTTTCTTCTCCTGCCATTATGGGTTTCTCTTTGATTGGGCCATCTTAAATTAGGTATCCATCCTTGAATATGACAATATTTATAGCATTACCCTCATTAGCATAGACTGTTTGGTATGGCAACCACTGCCCGCATGTGGCTGTTGAGCTCTTGAAATGAAACTAGTCCTAATTAAGACAGGGAAAATGTGAAATATTTAATAATTTGTGTACTAATTGCATGGTGAAAGGGTAATATTTTGGGGTATATTGGGTTAGAACACAAAACTATTATTAAAATTGCTTTCACTTGTTTCTTTTAAATTTGTTTTTAATGTGATTACTAGAAAATTTAAAATTGTATTAGTGGCTCCAAATTATATTTTTAGTGTGCCAAACTGGCTAAGACTACTCAGGAGTCCCTTCAAATAGAGTGGAGTCAACTCCATCCAAATCACATGGTTGATAGCCTTATGGGAGAGAGATGGGAAGGATATTGGGCAAGCAATCAGAAATGAACACTGCAGTGACTGGCATAAGCAGAGAAGGGAATATTTGTTGAATTGCTGCTATTTTACTGCAGGTGAATGTCTGGAGATACTTCTGCTCTACTACCACTAAAAAGTTAATATTTTTTCTTAAATATATTTTAGAAAGTTCTAGAGCAAACATATGGCTCATAGTAACTAGTGAAACAGCACAGATACACTAGGAGGAAGGAAATAATCCCCATTCCTCTCGTCCTTGTTTCCACTCCTAACCCTGGGCGGCCCTTGTTAGTCTGGTCTGTGCTCTTCCGTTCCTTATTGCATGGACATGGGAGTGCCTGCATGTCCATTGTTTCATTGTGTCTGTTGCTACTGTCATAATGGAATTATAGCGTTTCAATTTGCTTCTGTCACCTTAGCAAGTCACACTCTACAGCTTTATCCCATTCTTTTGAATAATACATAATATTCTATCTATGGATATTCCAACATTTCATTTAACCATTTCCTCACTAATGGACGTTAATGTTATTTCTACTCTCCCCTCTTCCTGTGCCCCACAACAGACAATGCTGCAATAAATATCATTGTACCTGTGTCCTTACGTACTGGTCCTTTTTTTTTTTTCCCTATAGGATAGATTCCCAGAAGTGGAATTGCTTGGTCAAACGGTATGTGTATTTTTAATTTTAATAGATATTTCTAGATTCTTTCCCCAAAGAAATAGCAAATCACATTTGCACAAAGAATTCCCATTTTCTACATTTTCACCAGCATTGGATGCCACTGTTTCTTTTCCTTCTTACCAGTCTTAAACCTCTGATCATTAATTTACATTTCTTCACTGACTGTCAGTGATGCAGAATATATTTTCATGTTTATTATCCATTTGAATTTCTCTTTTCTTCATTTCCTATTCATTTCCACTACCCATTTTTCTAGTGTTTTTCTGTCACAATTTCTGGGAGCTATGTATTGTTTTAGAAATGTTAATCCAGTGTTATACCAATGTTATATATGTGCAAATATAGCTTTATGATTCTTGTCTATACGTATGATGTCTTTTACTAAAAGAAAATTATTAGTTATTATTTAATCCAACGATCTATCAACTTCTTTATTGCTCCTGAGTTATCCGTTTTACTCAGGATGTCATTGTCCATCCCATGGTCAAACAAATAGTCTTATAAATATTCTTCCCTATTTTTAAAAACATTCAAATCTTACTCCAGTTTTACAATTTGTACATGATAGGAAGTAGGATGCTCTCTATCTTTTTTCTCCCCAATATAGTTACTGTAAGAAACTTTCTTTTCCATGGGATGGAAATGTTACCCTTGTCACATATAAAGATGCCACGTGCCCCTGTGCCAGTCTCTGGCCTCTTCATTCTGCCCCCCTGTCTGTCTGTCTCTGCGCCAGCACCGTTTTTCTGTGAATACAGTGGCCTTTCTAGTGAGTTATGATGTCTGATAAGTTCTTCCTCACTGGTCTGTTTTCATACTTTTCATGGTTGTTTTTAGCCATTTTTTTTTTGTTTCATGTTGGTCTGGCTATATTATATTTTAAAACTTAAAGGTGGGGAATTTTATATTTAAAATATTTAAGATAAAATTCCCCACCTTTAAGTTTTAAAATGTAATATAATAATATATGATAAATAAAACTGCAAAATGACTTTGCAGTTTGGGATTCTCTTTACTTGATGTTACTGACTGGAAAATAGTTACTGATAACTTATGGGATTTTCTGTTAATTTTATTTCTTTAAGTGTGACTTTGTTCCTGTGATAATTGTACAATTATCCTAAGATGCAAAAATGGGGACGCAGGCACGATATATTTTAACCTGTCTAAAAATTAGATTATAATAAAGCTAAAGTGACCTTGTAAATAATTTGTATTTCTATTTATATAATGAACTAGAAGTTATATCCATACCTGGATTGGTTGAGGGGTGTGTAAATATGATAATATGACAAAGACCTGTAGTTGAAGTTTATGATAAATTGTGGGTTTTCAATCTTTTGCTTTGGATTTTTCTAAAATTTAAACAATGTTGACTTAAGAAGTTATCACATTTGAAGTTTGAGGTAAAGTTGTTTTTAATATTTTCTGTTTTTGACAATTCTTACATTAAGTTTTTACTAATGTGATATTGATTTTGTTCACTGAAATTCTTGATAGTTTTTTGGAAACTTTAATTATAGTATTAAGGTAATAAATACTTCTGCATTTCTCTGAAAGCATCTGAAATTCTAAAGATCCCAGTGATTTAAAATAATGGTTACATTTTCTTACAAATTGAACACATATGCAGATACACATGAGATCTATATTTTGCTTATGAAAGTGAAGAGAAGTCCTCATGTTGGTCCCTGCCCATTTTCACTTGGTTAATTAGGAAAAAACCATTAGTTTCTTCTATAGCCAAAAAACGAAAAGGTAAGGTAACACATTGTGATTAATATTGAGTGATATAAATACTTGACAAATTATAATTGTGTTTTTAAAAATGATATTTTTAGTACTTTCACTGAAGATATAATTCAAATAAATAGATTGGTATGGCAATTTTTTACATGTGTATAAATATTAAAGATGATAATTTAGAGAAGGAAACTAATTTAAATTGTTTACATGAAAACCAATAAAGGACTTAGTAAAGTTAAGAGTTCACTTTGAACTTTCTAAATGAATTTATAATTTTATTAGGTCAAAATCAAATATAATTTTCCTGCTCTGTTCTGAATTAGGTAATTAATAATCACTGCCTGGCTTCCACCCACTGCTTATATGAAATCAGCTAGTAGGCACCCCATGGACCCCAGTTTTATCACAAAAACTACTTTCCACTATTTCAAGACTCTGAAACATATCTGGATGTTACAGTTGGGATAAGGGAACACTTTGTTGGTTTCAGAACAGTGTTTTGTTTTTTTTTTAAACCAAAGAGCAGGAATGCTTTCAGTAGTGTGTGAAGCTATAAAGAGATTAACCCAACTGAAATAACTTCTGCTGGCTAACAGTGGAAATTTAGGTGACAGAGCAAATGGTAATTATAAGCCATTGAACAAGCTGAGCCTACCGAGAGCCAAGAGCAATCATGTTTTGTCAAAGGTTGGCAAATGATATAAACTGTACTGTATTAAAGGCATATCATGTTTCTCATATTTCCTAATAAGCTGTATTTTAACCAGCTCAAATTGTGTTTCCTGCACTTACATTTTGTTGTTGTTGTTGTTAATTGCTAAGTCATGTCTGACTCTCTGCGACCCCATGGACTATAGCAAGCCACACTTCCCTGTCCTTCACTGTCTCCCAGAGTTTGCTCAGACTCATGTCCATTGAGTCAGTGATTCCATTCAACCATCTCATCCTCTGTCATCCCCTTCTCCTCCTGCCTTCAATCTTTCCCAGCCTAAGGATCTTTTCCAATGAGTCAGTTCTTCACATCAGGTGGCCAGTCCTTTGCACCAGTCCTTCCAATGAATAGTCAGGGTTGATTTCCTTTAAGATTGAATGTTTTGATCTCCTTTCCATACAAGGGACTCTCAAGAGTCTCCTCCAGTACCATGATTTAAAACCATCAATTCTTCAGTGTTCAGCCCTCTTTACTATCTGCAATGCAGGAGACCCTGGTTCAATTCCTGTGTTGGGAAGATCTGCTGGAGAAGGGATAGGCTACCCACTCCAATATTCTTGGGCTTCCCTTGTGGCTCAGCTGGTAAAGAATCAGCCTGCAATGCAGGAGACCTGGGGTCGATCCCTGGGTTAGGAAGATCACCTGGAGAAGGGAAAGGCTATCCACTCCAATATTCTGGCCTAGTCGCAAAGAGTCGGACAGGACTGAGTGACTTTCCCTTTCACTTTCAGCCTTCTTTATAGCACTTAAGTTTTAATCATCATCAAAACTGACAAAGATGATAACCAGAAATATAAAAAGATATTTGTGTTATCAAATATAATATCACTTTTATGTGGAATCTAAATAATAATACTAATGAGCTTATTTAAAAAACAGACTCACAGACATAGAAAACAAAATTATGATTACCAAAGGGAAAAAGGGAAGGGATAAACTAGGAGTATGAGATTAACAGATATACACTACAATATATAAATTAACAAAGATTTACTGCATAGCACAGGGAGCTATATTTGATGTCTTAAAGTAACTTATAATGGAAAAGAATCTGAAAAATAATTTACATATATCTAATACACATATACATGTATATGTGTGATACTGAATCACTGTACTGTACACCTGAAACTAACACAGTATCATAAATAAACTTTACTTCAGGGGAGGGGCCTGGGTCACCCTACCTTGAGCAGTCCCAGCGTCATCATCCTCTGCCACTGTCCAGTTATCTTTGACTGCCACATATGGATTCCCACAGATCACTGAAGGAAATGGTTCTCATTACGGGAGGAGCCTTGGCTGTGCTCTGGACCAGAAGGGAGTCCTTGTGATTCTGTTTGACATCAGCCCCCTGCTCAGACCATTCCAGAAGGCATCCGGTTTATACCAGGAGACATCCGCTGTCTCTCTGATGTAGAGAATGACTTCCAGGGTGTCGATGTGGCTTGTGTGTTCCATATCATGTCTTACAAGTTAACAGTCCAGCAGTGACATGGTGTGTTCATCCAGAAAGGTGACTGAGAGACCAGAGATCAAGCCTTGAGCCTTTGGAGTGGGAGCACTGACTCCGAGACCCTAGACTACCAGAGAACTAAACCTAGGGAGTATCAAATAGTGAGAACTCACATTCAAATACAAGACATGGCATCACCCAACCACTGGTAGCACCCTGTGCAAGGTGCCTCATCTAAACAACAAACAAAACAAAAACACAAACCCTATCATCAGCAGACAGGAGTACCGCCTCACTCAGCCTTGCCCATCAGAGGAAAGCAAACAAACATACAAAAACTCAGCACAAATCTCACCCTATATGAAGCTCACACAAACCACTGGACCAACCTTAAGAGGGCAGAAACCAAAAGGAAGAAAGAATTCACCCCTGAAGCCTGGGAAAAGAAGACCTCAAACAGAATAAGTTGATGAAATAATGAAAAGGCAGGGAAATACTACACAAATGAAGGAACAAACTAGAAACACAGAAGTCCAAATAAATGAAGAGGGAATAGGCAAACTACCTGAAAAATAATTCAGAATAATGATAGTAAAGATGATCAAAACGCCTGAAAACAAAATGGAGAAAATGCAAGAATCAACTAACAAAAACCTAGAAGAATTAACGAATAAACATCCAGAGACAAACAACACAATTATTGAAATTAAAAATACTCTAGAAGGAATCAATAGCAGAATATCTGAAGCAGAAGAATGAATCAGTAAGTTGGAAGGTAAAATTGTGGAAACAACTTCAAGAGGCACAAACAGTCCCATACAGGATAAACCCAAGGAGAAACATGCCAAGGCAGATACTAATCAAACTAACCAAGACTAAGTGCAAAGAAAGAATGTTAAAAGCTGCAAAGGAGAAACAACAAGTAACATACAGGGGAAACCTCATATGCTTAACAGCTGATCTTTCAGCAGAAACTCTGCAGACCAGAAGGGAATGGCAGGATGTATTTAAAGTACTGAAAGGGAAAATTCTACAACCAAGATTACTGTACTCAGCAAGGATCTCCTTCCAAATTGATGGAGAAATAAAAAGCTTGTCAGAAAAGCAAAAATTAAGAGAATTCAGTACTACCAAACCAGCTTTACAACAAATGCTAAAGGAACTTATGTGGTCAAGAAATACAAGAGAAGAGAAAAGATCTACAAAATCAACCCCAAACAATTAAGAAAATGGCAATAGGAACATATATATCAATAATTACTTTAGATGTAAATGGATTAAATGCTGCAACCAAAAGACACAGACTGGCTGAATGGATACAAAAACAAGACCCATGTACATACACTGTCTAAAAGAAACGCACTTCAAACCTAAAGACACATATAGACTGAGACTGAGAGGATGGAAAAATATATTCCATGCAGATGGGAAGCAAAAGGAAGCTGGAGTAGCAATCCTCATATCAGACAAAATACACCTTGAAATAAAGAATATTACAAGAGATAAGGAAGGACACTACATAATGATCAAGGGACCAATCCAAGAGGAAGACAGAACAATTGTAAATATCTATGCACCCAGCATAGGAGCACCTCAGTACATAAGACAAACACTAACAGACATAAAAGGAGAAACTGACAGTAACAAACAATAGTAGAAGACTTTAATCCACTCACACCAATGGACAGATCATCAAAGCAGAAAATAATAAGGAAACACAAGTCTTAAATGATACATTCGATGAGATGGGTCTCATTGATATCTTCAGGACATTCCATCCAAATTCAGAATACGTCTTCTTCTCAAGTACACATGGAACATTCTCCAGGATAGACCACATCTTGGATCACAAATCAAACCTCAGAAAATTTAAGAAAACTGAAGTAGTATCAAGAATCTTCTCCGACCACAAGGCTATGAGACTAGATATCAATTACAAGGAAAAAAAAAAAAAACTGTAGGGATCACAAATACATGGAGATTAAACAACAGGTTTCTAAGTAAACAACAGGTTACTGAAGAAATAAAAAAATTTCTAGAAATAAATGACAATGAAAACACAACTCAAAACCGATGGAATACAGCAAAAGCAGTTCTAAGAGGGAAGTTTATAGCAATACAATCCTACCTCAAGAAACAAGAAAAACACTGAATAGACAACCTAACTGTACACCTAAAACAAATGGAAAAAGAACAAAAAAAAACCCAAAATGAGTAGAAGGAAACAAATCATAAAGATCCAAGCAGAAATAAATGAAAAAGGAATGAAAGAAACAATAGTAAAGATTAATTAAAAAAAAAAAAAAGCTGGTTCTTTGGGAAGATAAACAAAATTGGTAAGTAAACTATACTTCAAGTTTTTAGAAAAGAATAAATTTTAAATATAATTATGCATGTGTGTAAATTCTTTATTATTAATTATAAACTTATTTTTCAGTGTATGTAGACTATCACAGGATCTTAAAATCACAGTAAATAAGCAATGAATAAGCATATCATAAGATTAATAATAAAGGAATATTTCTTTTATAATATACCAAGTATTTAAGACTTTAATTTGCTCCAGGACTACCTAAGCTTAGACTCTGAAAGATAGAATTCTTAAAAATTAGGATGGAGAACCTATCTTTCTTTGTAGAACCAATATACGTAATTATTTGTGACTAGGTGTTGGAATGGCTGTAGTAGAGTCCATGGGCAAGAAACAGAGTTGTTTGTGTTTGAAGCTAGGAGAACTCTAGCTGCTGCAAGTGTGCCATCATAGCCCCCCCGCCAAAAAAAACCCCAAAACAGTGATTTAGAGGACGTGAAGTGATAGACTAGAAAGATACAAGCACTAGAATAATTAAAATAGTGCTCACAGAACCTAAAAAGTAAGGAAAGAAACGCCCCCCAAACTGCAACCTTGGGTACAAATAGTCACATATATTGATTTGAATTAATCAATTCAGATTATAGTCAGTGTCGCTGCCTTACATGAAGATACAAAGCAGTTGATATTATGGTGTTGGACAAAAAAACAATGATGTACCTCCAAAAATAATTCAGATATTATGTTCAAAGCAATGTTCCTGAGGGCCAGAACCCTCCTTAATTCATAGATGTTCTTAATCTAGATCAAACTGAAGTAAAAACAACAACAACAACAACTTATGTGGCATTGTACTTTTGAAAGATGAAAAAATCTTACAACTTACAACTAAAAGTTAAAACTGGATCAAGGTAAATATTTTGCTCACATTAGTTATCAGTTTAAGACTTGAAAGTGTTGCCTACAAATGATCACAGTAAATTAGAGCAGTAACACTGTTCTAATTGAATACTATTCTCTTGTTCTTGTTTAAATTACCTTCATTAAATACTACCTTCATGTGTTTGGTACTGTCTTCAGTTAGGTTCAGTCGCTCAGTCATGTCTGACTCTTCGAGACTCCATGGACTTGAGCAGGCCAGGCTTCCCTATCCATCACCAACTGCCAGAGCTTACTCAAACTCACATCCATTGTGTCAGTGATGCCATCCAACCATTTCATCCTCTGTCGTCCCCTTCTCCTCCTGCCTCCAATCTTTCCCAGAACTAGGGTCTATTCCAATGAGTCAGTTCTTTGCATCAGGTGGCCAAAGTATTGGAATTTCAGCTTCAGCAATCAGTCCTTCCAGTGAATATTCAGGACTGATTTCCTTTAGGATTGACAGGTTGGATCTCCTTGTAGTCCAAGGGACTTCCAAGAGTTTTCTCCAACACCACAGTTCAAAAGCACCAATTCTTCAGTGCTCAGCTTTCTTTATAGTCCAACTCTCACATCCATACATGACTACTGGAAAAACCATAGCCTTGACTAGACAGACCTTTTTTGGCAAAGTGATGTCTGTTTTTTAATATGCTGTTTGTGTTGGTCATAGCTTTTCTTCCAGGGAGCAAGCGTCTTTTAATTTCATGGCTGCAGTCACCATCTGCAGTGATTTTGGAGCCCAGAAAAATAAAGTCTGTCACTGTTTCCATTGTTTCCCCATCTATTTGCCATGAAGTGATGGGGCTGAATGCCATGATCTTCGTTTTCTGAATGTTGAGTTTTAAGCCAACTTTTCCCACTCACTTTCATCAAGAGGCTCTTTAGTTCTTCTTCACTTTCTGCCATAAGGGTGGTATCTTCTGCATATCTGAGGTTATTGATATTTCTCCTGGAAATCTTGATTCCAGCTTGTGCTTCATCCAGCCTGGCATTTTGCATGATGTACTCTGCATGTAAGTTAAATAAGCAGGGTGACAATATACAGCCTTGACGTACTCCTTTCCCAATTTGGAACCAGTCTGTTGTTCCATGTCCTGTTGTTGCTTCTTGACCTGCATACAGATTTCTCAGGAGGCAGATCAGGTGGTCTGGTATTCCCATCTCTTTAAGAATTTTCCACAGTTTGTTGTGATCCATACAAAGTCTTTGGCATAGTCAATAAAGTAGATGTTTTTCTGAAACTCTCTTGCTTTTTGATGATCCAGCGGATGTTGGCAATTTGATCTCTAGTTCTTCTGCCTTTTCTAAATCCATCTTGAACATCTGTAAGTTCACAGTTCACGTACTGTTGAAGCCTAGCTTGGAGAGTTTTGAGCATTACTTTGCTAGCGTGTGAGATGAGTGCAATTGTGCGGTAGTTAGAGCATTCTTTGGCATTGCCTTTCTTTGGGATTGGAATGAAAACTGACTTTTTCCAGTCCTGTGGCCACTGCTGAGTTTTCCAAATTTGCTGGCATATTGAGTGCAGCACTTTCACAGCATCATCTTTCAGGATTTGAAATAGCTCAACTGGAATTCCATCACCTCCATTACCTTTGTTCATAGTGATGCTTTCTAAGGCCCACTTGACTTCACATTCCAGGATGTCTGGCTCTAGGTGAGTGATCACACCATCGTGAGTATCTGGGTCTTGAAGCTCTTTTTTGTACAGTTCTTCTGTGTATTCTTGCCACCTCTTCTTAATATCTTCTGCTTCTGTTAGGTCCATACCATTTCTGTCCTTTATCGAGCCCATCTTTGCATGAAATGTTCCCTTGGTACCTCTAATTTTCTTGAAGCAACCTCTTGTCTTTCCCATTCTATTGTTTTCTTCTATTTCTTTGCATTGATAACTGAAGAAGGAAGGGTTTCTTTTCTCTTCTTGCTATTCTTTGGAACTTTGTATTCAAATGGGTAGATCTTTCCTTTTCTCCTTTGCCTTTAGCTTCTCTTCTTTTCTTAGTTATTTGTAAGTCCTCCTCAGACAGCCATTTTGCCTTCTTGCATTTTTTTTTCTTGGGGATGGTCTTAATCGCTGCCTCCTATACAATGTCACAAACCTCCATCCATAGTTCTTCAGGCACTCTATCGGATCTAATCCTTTGAATCTATTTGTTAGTTCCACTGTACAATCATAAGGGACTTAATTTAGGTCATACCTGAATGGCACCTTCTTCAATTTAAGTCTGAATTTGGCAATAAGGAGTTCATGATCTGAGCTACAGTCTGCTCCTGGTCATGTTTTTGCTGGCTGTGTAGAGCTTCTCCATCTTTGGCTGTAAATAATATAATCAACCTGCTTTCAGTATTGGCCATCTGGTGATGTCCATGTGTAGAGTCTTCTCTTGTGTTGTTGGAAGAAGGTGTTTGCTATGACCAGCGTGTTCTCTTGGGAAAACTCTATTAGCCTTTGGCCTGCTTCGTTTTGTTCTCCAAGGCCAAATGTGCCTGTTACTCTAGGTAGCTCTTGACTTCCTACTTTTGTATTCCAGTCCCCTATAATGAAGAGGACATCTCTTTTGGGTGTTAGTTCTAGAAGTCTTTGGGGTCTTCATAAAACCGTTCAACTTCAGCTTCTTTAGCATTACTGGTTGGGGCATAGACTTGAATTACTGTGATATTGAATGGTTTGCCTTGGAAACAGATCGTTCTGTCATTTTTGAGATTGCATCCAAGTACTGCATTTCGGACTCTTTTGTTGCCTATGACAGCTACTCCATTTCTTCTAAGGGATTCCTGCCCACAGTAGTAGATATAATGGTCATCTGTAAAATATCACCAGCTTCCCATCTTTATTTTGCCTTAATCCACTGTTAGAAATGTTAAGCCTCAGAGACGTAGGAGAGAGTATGAAATACTGATGCAGCAGATCCCAGGCAAGGATGAGGTTTCCATACTGCTTCACGTGGAGACCTGGTGACACGAGCGGCAAAGAACTCGCCTGCCTGTGCAGCAGACGTTAGAGGTGCTGGTTCCATCCCTGGGTCGGCAAGATGCCCTGGCAACCCTCTCCAGTATTCTTGCCTAGAGAATCCCATGGACAGTCCATAGAGTCGCCAAGAGTTGGGTATGCCTAAAGCGACTGAGCGTGCATCAGCAGTTCAAGTGTATTATCACCAGGGAAGATAAGGTTCCTTTGGAGTGATGGTCCAACCCTGTCCCTGGGCTCCTTGCAGAAATTATGAATCGACTATAATTGTGACCTAAGCACTTGTCCATTCTGCTGCCAGCTCTCCTGCCCATTCAGAAATGTGTCGAGACTGCTCCGTTTGTTTGCATGAAGCCGATCCTTATACTGGGTGCCTTAAAGAGAAATAACCACTCTTTTAAGAAACCTACTGTGAGCTGGTCATATGAGCCTCCAGCTGCATTTAATTTCCAGGTTAGTTAATGTCAGAGGATGCCTTTTTAAAATGGTATGTTGAATGTGGGGACCAATTATTAATCCCTATAGTATTTTCATACACCTAAATGTCGATCTGTCCGTTTTCTTGAGTTTTGTAATATCTTCTAACATTCAGATTCTGATGAATGAAAGAGCTCTTTGCAAAAAAAGAAAAAAAAATACCATTGGTCCCTTCTCTTAGTATTGAATTTGTTAAAAGCCAGCTCACTGTCTCTTAGCAAGGGATAGGATTATTGAAATGTATGAATAGAAAACTTCAAAAGCGAACCTGTCAAAGCAGTACAAAGTAAAAATATTTTAAATATAATTGCAGTTTTATTCAGTAGTGAGAAAAAAAGAGTCAAAGCATTTCTCCTTAATGCCACACTGAGGCGTGGAACATTTTGTGAGAATGAGGAGAATATTCACAGGAAGGAGGGCACCTCGGCGTTCTCCAATTTAGGACGGCTCATGACCCCCAACCTCCCATTTATCTGACCAGATTCCCAACAGCTCTGTTGAGGCCCCTTCATTTTCATCTTCTTAGACACCCCACGGTGTAGCATGAGATCACATTTGTAGGGACACTGGGACTGAACAAACACTTTCTTTTACATGGTGCTTTCAGAAGAATCCTTTTATGTCCTAGATGGCTAGGCTCCTTGGATGTCTGAACAATGAAGAATCGGAGCAAGAAATTTCTGCACCAGAACCCTGGGAGCATAACACACTTTGAAGTAAATTTCTCTGGTTTGTGGGACCATAGTAAAGAGTGGGGTTTTTCATGATCCTTGCATTGATGTCGGCAAAGCCAGATGGCTTTGTAAAATGAGCCCCAAGCAGTATAACTGATTAAAAGAAATGCCATGTGGTTGAAGGCTTTCCTATCCATTATGAGCCTCGCAGATAGAATTGTTCTCTTGGGGTCCATTGATATTGGGGAATTGCACTCTCCATCTTTAGGGGTCAGCCAGTGACAACTGAGGCAGGTGTTGGCAGCAGAAGCCTCCGAAATGAAGGCTGAAAAAGTCTCTCCAGCCAGCCACCGGGAGAACTTCCTTGAAAAGAAATGAAGCTGGCCACTGATGGGAGTGGCAGATTTTATTTTCTCGGCCTCCAAAATCACTATGGATGGTGCCTACAGCCATGAAATTTAAAAAATGCTTGCTTCTTGGGAAAGAAGCTATGACAAACCTAGACAGTATATTAAAAAGCAGAGACATCACTTTGCCGACAAAGGTCCATCTAATCAAAGCCGTGGCTTCCCCAGTAGTCACGTATGGATATGAGAGTTGGACCATAAAGAAAGCTGAGTGCTGAAGAATTGATGTGTTCGAATTGCGGTGCTAGAGAAGACTCTTTAGAGTCCTTTAGACAGCAAAATAATCAAACCAGTCAATCCTAAAAGGAAATCAACCCTGAATATTCATTGGAAGGACTGATGCTGAAGCTCCAATACTTTGGCCACTTGCTGTGGAGAGCTGACTCATTGGAAAAGACCTTGATGCTGGGAAAGATTGAGCATAGGAAGAGAAGGGGGCAACAGAGGATGAGATAGTCAGATGGCATCACTGACTCAATGAACATGAATTTTGGCATACTCTGGGAGACAGTGAAGGACAGGGAAGCCTGGCATGCTGAAGTCCATGGGGTTGCAGAGTCAAACACGACTGAGTGATTGAACAACACCAACTGAGGGGAATAAGTGCTTTGAGGGTTGTAGGTACTTCCTGAAGTTGTGACTCACATATTTCAAGTTCCCCTCTCATTCTTGGCTTCCTACATCTGCATCCTCCTGAGCACCCCAAAGCTTCCAGCGCCTCGCACATAGGATGACCCTCACTCATTCATCTTCTCTGTAGAGTATAAATGACTCTTTTGAGGATACTCAAGCTCTTGCTATTGTTGTTGCCCGTATAGAAATCATTCAGCCCGTGTTTGTGGCCCAGAGCACTGACCTTAGTGTAAGAACACAATGATATATTTCAAGTTGTTTAGGGCAGGGGGGAAAGGAAGGGGCGCTGATGAAACTTGGCCTTCAGGTAGAGGAATTCATAGATGTAACAAATTGTTCTCTGGCTCTATAACCTACTATTTGATTATTGGGAAATGGTGTTTGCGGCAGAGGAAGGAAAAGCTCATCTTAAGACAAGCTTTAAAACCCTGTTGTAAAAGAGGTAGCTGGCCCTGCGTTTAGTCCTGTTCCTGTCCTCAGGAAATACTTCAGTCCTGTAGAGTTAGTTATAGGCAGTGTTTGAAAACCAAACCACCTCACTCTTCCTTTTCTCCCTGTGGCCGTGTCCTCTTATTGACTCATCAGATGTAGTGCTGATTTGCTCACAGAGTAGCAACGGTGGGGAACCAGGGACCTGTGTCCCATTGAAATAGCTCACTTCCAAAAAGTTTGTACTTTCTGTCTCTCTGAATTTATAAGAATCCTTTCAAAGAAGAAAATAATTCAATCCTAGGGGCATTTCCAAAACTTGTTATTAGAGAATGAACTGATATGTGGTCTCTTATTGGGGTCTATTTTTTTAGTAATAATGTAGAATTTATAGCATCTTAGTAGGTTAGGGTTAATTGGTCTTCGTAGAAAATAATCATTTAAACAATACTTTTATCAGTCGCACAGGGGGTCATTATAGAACTAGGAAACAGGAAAAATGCATTCAAAACTTCCCTATATCTGACCACTTGAAGAAAAGATAGTTTAAAAAGCAGAGCATTTACTTTTTACTTGTGTCTTTTGATGCATTAGATAATTTCTCCTTTGGTTATTTTTGGTGTTTTAGTCATATAGCTTTTAAGAAATGGGGTAGCATTTTATTTTGCTGTGAAAATTCTTAGATCATGAAGCATGGATCATTTTTCACAATTACTTCCATTGTAGAAAAGTGGAGAAGTATAAAGAACTGTTTTCGTCCATAATCCCACCTTGTAGAGACAGTCCCCACTAGGCTTTTAGTGTATTACTTTTCAGGTTTTCTTCTAAATCCTCGTTCTTTGGTGCTTATCGATTCTTGGAGTCCATTTTCTTTCCAGCTGGGAAAGAAGCCCACCAGTCATATATGAGCTGAGTGACCTACTTGCCCACAGAATTTGCTCTGTCTTCCAACAGAAACAACCAGGAGAGCAGAGTTCTGGGCTGTTCCTAATGGTCACGTATCATCGTTTAGGTTCCTGACCCATTTCCTTCCTTCCAGTAACTCATTTTATAAAGTTCCAAATGATAACTTTTTTTTCTACAGCTGTTGGCAATATTTGTTTAGGTTCAGAAAAGCTCTTACATTTTATGTGTGAGAAATCACTCTGAACAACACATTTTAATAGGTTCCACTGGTCAGCAGAGAGATGCTATATTCATTTAGGGAATAGAACAGATTTTCCTTTGTTTGGCTTTAACACTTGGGGCTTTGTAAGATTTCCCCAGAAACCAGCACTGTGGTCATTCTTAGCCAAGTTGTGATTTGCAGAGTGATTTACCGATCCGGGAGGGTTTCCCAGAGTTCCTCAGGATGTGTCATTAGTGTAACTTTGCACATGCTGGAGCAGAGCTTCCCTAGAGCCAGGGAGTTTCATTCCCTACTGTGTCCCCTATGTCTAGAATCATATAACAGTGGTTTTATAATTATGGTCTATGTGTGTTTTAAAATCATGTATCTCCCTTACTGTTTTTTTTTTTCAATTTATCATTTTTTTAATTGAAGGGTAATTGCTTTACAGAATTTTGTTGGTTTCTGTCAAACATCAACATGAATCAGCCATAGGTATACATATGTCCTCTCGTGGACTAACCCATTAGTTAAGTGGACTGAGCGGTTATTGTATTCCTCCGTTAAGTTATTGTAACTTCCGATAAGAATATGCTGTGCTTCAAATATGAATGTAGATGTTGGGCCCTCCCCTTGATGTATTTGTGTCTAGTGCAATTTCATCTTATTGTTTGCATTTACACCTTTTATGAAAACAGGCAACTGTGATGGATTCATTACTGATTAATGTTTTTATGTTTTTCCAGCCCTCTGTATAAAGAAGTGTAATTTAAATTTAACCTTATCCTAAATTCTAATTTATTTGTTTTGGTTTATTGTCAGAGAATTTTAAGCATAGGTGATGGAGGCTTTCATTTACCAATAGGCATTGAGGAGTGCCGGACATAGATAACTATTCAAGGTATATTTCCTCTTGGTCTGGCTTGAATTTCCTACATCACAGTTTCACAAAGGGGAGGGAGCAGGTAATGCCGTACATGAAATGGATATTAGTTGATTGGAATCAGATTAAGCTTTCTGCTGTTACAATTCCCATGGTTTGAATACATTTATCTGATAATCATTCTTTTGCTTGATGAAGGAAAGAAAGGAAAAGAGTTAAAAAAAGAAGTAATCAATGGGACTGTGACCAAGGAGCACTCTGCGTTTGTTGTTGTCTTTTTTTTTTAAGTCAAGGTAGAATGGCTTCCATGAAGGGGACTTTCCTGGTGGTCCAGTGGTTGAGACTGTGTACTCCCAATGCATGGGACACAGGTTTCATCCCTGGTCAGGGAACTAAGATCCCACATGCTGCAACTGAAGATCCTATGTACCACAACTAAGACTCGACCCAGCCAAATAAATAAAGATTTTTTTAAAAGGTTTGCATGAGAGTAAGAAACACTGAATTCATGTTGGTGATTACCTCTGGTAGGAGAAAGGGGAGCTAAGATCAGGATGGGTGCTGGGGGTTTCAATGGTGTGTGATTTATCAAGGTGAGCAGCTGATACTCAGGTATAGATGGTCATTCCATTCTTCCTTTCCTAGATTTTGTATTAAAAATTATAAAAGATGGAGAGTGGCTGTGCACGGAAGGGAGATTTCCCCTAGGCCACTTGTATCTTTGAAAGATTTAGCTTTCTTTAACAGCTCTTTCAGCCTTTGCTATTCTCAGCCTCTTTCAGACACATCCTGTGGCTTAAAAGGCCAGGAGAGGGAAGAAATGGGAAGGTGTTGTGGACACAGGGAAATGTGTGTGAGAAACATCGAGAAGATATTGACAAGCAGAGGACCCTTAGTCGACTGCTCAGAAATGAGTGATTGCAGTGCCTCTGTCTGCACGATCTTTACTCTTCCTCCGCTTTCCCTCAGTTGTTTCTGCATAAGCTTGGGGCAGCTGCATATGTATGCAGTTCGGTCCTGTGTACAGACTCTGAAATGTAGCTACCCTGTTTGCCAGGGCCTGATTTCTCCTTTTCTTACACAGTGATGGAGGATCCTTGTTAATGGGGGAGGCCCTGTTAGAGGGAAGCACTCACCTGGCCATTAGTGAGTATTCCTGGAACCCACAGGGCTGGAGCCCCAAGTATGTAATGATGGTGGCTGAGAAACCAAGAGCCTCGAGAGGCCACTCAAAGCCCACAAAGGAGGTGGACACTTGAGAGAAAAAGAGCATCGTGCCCAGCCTGGCAAGGTGGGTGAAGAGGCTCCGCTCAGCCCATGAAACTAGTCTGCTAAGGCTTCTGTAACAAAGTGCCACAAGCTCTGGGTGGTTTAAACAGCAGAAACTGTTAGGAGTTAGGAGTTAGGAGTCCAAGACCAAGGTGTTGACAGGGCTGGCTTCTCACGAGAGCTGTGAGGGAGGATCTGCCCCAGACGTCTGTCCTAGCTTCTGCGGTTTGCTGACCCAGCCGCCTAACTTGGCTTGCACACGTGTGGCTCCCGTATCTGCCTGCATCCTCACATTCCCCTGTCTGCATGCCTCTTCCTGCATCCAAATCTCTCCCTTCTGCGCGGACACAGTCACAGAATAGGACCCCCAATGACCTCATTTTAACTTGATCATTGGCAAAGATTCTGTTCCCAGACTGTATTCACAGGGACTGGGTGTGTGGACTTCGGTGTCTTTAGAAGGACACAGTTTACTCCGTAACAGCGCCTCCATTTCTCATTCTCACTGCTTACATCTGAAAGGGAGATTCTACCTGTCAGCTTAAGCTTGTACTGGTCTATGAAATGTCTTCTTGTTTTCTCAAGAATTCCTCTGAATGGACTCTGTCATCCTGCTGACAGAGAGAGAAAGGACTGTGGGAAAACACAGAGATAAGACAAGATACCTGTTAGGGAGAGAGGCGTTGAGAGGAGCATTTGTAAGAGAACAAAGCCAGGAAGAAATAGGAATTACTCCTTGCTACAGTTTCCTTTTTCCTTCTATCCAGACTCTTCTGCACACCTCATTAGAGCAAAATCTATCAAAATCCGTCGTGGCAGCTTTCTCCCTCCCACGTCAGGGTGCTTGGGGGTTGCAGAAGGGCACTCTGAGCAATGTCGCTCTTCCCTGCTGGAAGGTTAGCACCTACTTGATGTCCCTTTGGTCAACAAGGCTGGACCTTCACATGCCTCAAGGAGTTCCCCTGGGAGCTGGGCTCATGCCCAGAGCTCACACCACTGGGGGACCTGCAGAGACTTTCAGCTGTATCCCCAACATCCATGGTGCCCTTCTGCTTTATGGATATGACTGATTTTTGTCAGGGCGGGGTAACGTGCTCAATTAAAAGGCTATGCCTAGGAGCTGCTTTCCCTCACAGTTGGATGTAGTTACGGTATTGTGTTTTGGCCAGTGAGATCTAAGCGCAGAAGTTTCTTGGGGAATAGACAGCTGATGAGGATCCTTTTTCTTTTCTTCCGCTTTTGTCTTTCTCTATGTAATGCATTTGTGTTGGCCAGAGATCAGGCAGCCACATTGGTCCCTGAGGTAGAACATGAGGGTAGATTACCAGAAGGATGATAGAACAGAAAGGTAATAGTTTAATTAGATGATTTGGCAGTCACCGCATCAACCATGGATTTCCTGCTTCTGAACCTTTTTCATGTGAGAAAGCAGTACGCTCTTTTGCTTAAACCACATATTGGTGCAGCTGAGGCTATGACCCCTAATCTTAAGTGAGACAGAAATCCTCTCCCAGGAACCCCCATCACTGCCCTTTAGAGTGTATCAGAAAGGCAAGGTTGGTCCAAGGAGAATGAAGAGAGGAGAATTTCCCCCTCAGACTTTTAAGAAGAACTAGTCTGCTGGGCCCCATGACATCTTTTCCTCAAAGCATTTTTTATGGGAACTGGAGGAGAAGACTCGGAAACTATGCCCCCTCTAACTGCTCCCTTATTCATTCACAGCTCTCTTTCCTAATACCATAGATAGTGTCAGTCAGTACCATTTCTACCAACTAGCTTGTAGTTTCAGCAGCATCACCATCATGGTAGCAAGACACTATTTTGAGTGCTTCACTGCTTTTTACCATTGGTTCAGAAAGTTGGCTAGAAAATAGAGCAAGGAACATGCCGATATCAGTGACAAGATGTATAGCAGGCATAGATTTAATGCAGCTGACACCAGAAGGAAATTATTTCTTTCCCAAAAGGACTAATACTTAGCTTCCATCAGACACCCAATGCTCTTTGGCCAATGGTGTATGTATTTGTGAGTGAAAAGAGCAAAATCAAAGAAGGTGGACAGATTTAATGTGTATTGATGAATCATTAAGAGATTTGGATTAAAAAAAAAATGCCCTGATTATATATTTGGCTCTGTAGCATGTTTTCAGGAATGTATGAGGCAGGATAGAAAATTGCCTTTCTACCTGGATCCACTATCTGCTCAGCACTGATTCTCTGATATGATGCAGGGAATTGGGAGGAAAGAGGGGTGAGTGGGCTTGCTTTGGAACTGTACCTGTGACCCTGAAGGCGGGAGAAGCTGAGATTTATAAAACTGCTGGGGCTGGACTGAGGTTATATATTTTATGCTGAGCTGGGGGCCCACTCCACAAAGCTGTGTAGGATAAAGAAAAGTCACCCCAAAGGTTTCTTTATCCATCTTGAATTATCTTGTGTCCCTGCATTTCCAAATTCACAGCTACCCTCTAGAGATGAAGATTTTCATGGAGGTCCAGACTTAGAGGAAACATAGTTTCCTAGGACTTACTGTATCTGTGACAAGGGGCATCGTTTTCTAAGTGTCTCATTTAATGTCACAGTGGTGTGAGATTCTAAAAAGTATCTGCTGCTTGAGGAACTTAGAAGGCAGTTAAAGCCATCCATTTATGGCTTATTTTAAGTGTATAAAATGTATTTTCTCATGGAGTATGTTTTTCCTTATTTTATTTTTACAGGGTTTCAAAAACTTACCAAGGCTTTTAAAGGTTCACTCTTAACCTCAATTCCCATTACAGTATTTCTCCCCAAACTATTGATTTTATCACTTGTGGGTTCACCTTTTTTGGTGTTTATCAGGACCCTAATTCTTGAGGTGAGAGATGAATTTCAGCATTGTTTGAATAAGTATTATTATTTTTTTATTTCTTTAGCTAGCTAGTGAAGATGGGGAAATGATGAAGTTCATGAAAGGAACCCCACTAACTCTGATACAGTTTTCTCTTATACATTCCCAGTGAAGTGATAGTTATCACTTGTAGATAAACTAGGATTGGGCATGACATTATGCTGGATGTCATTTATTAACTTCTGAGTGTCAATCTGAAGCAATCTAGAAGGTTGAAAATTATTTGTGTTTTATATATTCACATTTTCCTTGGCCTCCATCACCAAAAATATTCAGATCATATTGAAGGCAGTGTTGCTGCTGAGAAGGCATGCATCTATGAAATACTGTTAAAAAGGGGCACATCCAGGTTCTCAAATGCGGAACCCCAGTGACTTCCCACTGAAATCCCAAGCAGTATGGGGATACTGACACCTGGTGACCCTGTTAGATGGTATTACCAGTATTTAAAGGACATTTTGGAGGGAGCGCATGAATCCATGGTAGCTTCAGAAAATTATGGAAGCACTATAAAATGAAGTTAGTATCCAGCATTCTTTTTTCAGTGGTGGTGATGGTATGGATGCTATCTTCAAATAATAACCTGTCTGGTGAGAAATAGAACATACTGACAGCTGTGCATTAACTGTCACTTCTGAATTGCTGTACATAGAATCTTAATCAATAAGGGTTTTTTACAGATGGTCGTGTGTCACACTTCAATACGAATTATCTGAGAGGATCATCTGTGGAGATGAGTAAGTAGGAAGTCTTCATTAGGAGAAGCTCTGACACCTTCACTGGGAAAGATGATGAAACCATCAATTGTATAAGAGAGTGGCCTTTTCACTGGGAATTCTTGGGCTCCGGTGAGGAGTGCAAGTCTAGAAATGAATGCCTTGTTTTATCCTCTAGTTTGCTCACTCAGTAATTTCATGAGATGCATTTTCATAGAAGACTTTATTATCTTCTGGTAGTTGCATAGTATGATTTCAAAAGTGGAGGTGACCAACAACTCTAGGCCACCCTGCAGGTTGTGTATTTCAATAAATAATCGTTTTGTTTTCTCATAAAAATAAAAATGAAAATGTGGAGGAAAAAGAAAAGATGAAATAAACTTGTGTTGAAATTGTGCTGGCACTTTGAATTAAATTCTCTGCATGGCTGGTTTTTATTTATGACCAGAAATGATGAAACCTTGATCTGAAAGTGGCAGTGCAAACTGAATAGGCGATGAAGGCTTTCTCTGTTTGGGGGTTGATAATTAGCTATGTGCAGGTCATGGGTTGACAATTAGTTCTGTTCCTCAGAGCATGTCTGCAATCTTTGATATCTACTTAGGCTATATAAATAATTTGCACAGTTTTTATTACGACTTTTCTGTTAATCTTTGATGGAGTGAAATTTGATGTTTTCTCTATGACAAACCATGAAATTTAGTAATTAAATCCTTTTATTTATTCAAAGTCTGCACTTAGTTAAAATAAATTTCCACAAAGCATTGTGTTGGGGTTTTCAAAATGTTACTTTGTGGTTCTTTTGCAACCAGCAAATGTATCTTTTCATAAGCATTTCTAATCTGATAGTTTCATTCTTTAATTCTCATCTAAACAGGAATCATTTAAATTGGGAAGCCAGAGATTTCTTTGGCCTTTCAGAGCTTAATATGACCAATCCTTTGCATATCTCAAATTTGTTATCATTTATTACTACATTCTGGAGAAGGAAATGGCGCCGCACTACAGTATAATGGATAATCTCTTGAACAGAGGAGCCTGAAGAGCTACAGTCCATGGGGGTTGCAAAGAGCCAGACACGATTTAGCAACTGAACAACAATTACTACATTTAACCATTCATAGAGTCTTTCCATAGTTCTTTAATTAGACTAAGCAAAGCACTTATGTTTCTGGTAACTCCTTATGCCTATATAGTACTTATATGCCCCTCTTATGTAGTAAAACTTCTGATGAAATATTTCAGTGATGATGAGATTTATGAATTTTGACTCCTTGAAAGTGAGATCTTGTGATTTGGAATTGTATATACTTGTGTTTGAGCAATATTCCCCCCACCAAACCTACTAACAGTTTTTCCTAATTGTTTTACTGATCTAGCAATTTGTTTTCAGCTTTTTTGGTCCACACTTATTTTCTTTTCTGGTTGTGCATCATCATCTCTTTTCCACTTATTAAATGGAATAATTTGCCTTTTATATATTATTCTTATCCTCTGATTGTTTAGACTGTTCTCATCTTAGGGGCTGTGAACAGCGTTGTGGAATGTATCAACTCCCTGAAGTTACATGTAAACGTGTGTGCCTGTGTGTGTTTTCTAAAGCTTTCATCCGAGCCTCAGAAACCTCCTTAAGCAGGCTTATTTTGGAAATTCCCTGGTGGTTCAATGGTTAGGACTGTGTGCTTTCATGTCAGAGAACTAAGATCCTGCATGCTATGCAGCACGGTCAAATAAAAAGAAGAAGGCTTAGTTGTTTTTTTTTTCAAAGAGACCTTTTTTCTCTACCTAAATTTTAAGCTCCCTGTGGAAGGCACTTACACTTATTCTCCCACGTGTTCTATGAGGAGTGCAGACCACACGAGTGGCAGCTCGTGGAGAATGTTGACTGCTTCAGTGCTTCCCAGACCAATGCAATTTGTGACCACGCATTTAGAAGGGTTCCTCTAAATTGAATGATGCATGAATTTCTTTTAAAAGTGAAACATTTTCACACCTGCAATATCGACTTCAGTATATTTATTTTAAAGATAATTGTGAACGCAGAGAGAAATCAGGTATAAACTTGTGTTTAATGGCTTTTACCACTACAACTAAAACACATTAAAACAAATATGACTGAACTGCAGAGCACCATTTAACGTAACAATACCAATACTGTATATTAATGATTTACATGATATATAATGTATAGGATGTAAAGATATAATGATTTGTCAAAACTAGATCATTCTTAGTAATACCAATACGCTATTGACTACTATGCCACCTGCTTCCTTCATGTGTGTTTTGAGTTGACATGTTTGTCATATGTAGTGTAAAGCTCAGTTCTATGACTTTTCTGATAAAAAACCTTCAGTGATGGTTCCATGTTACTCCATGATGTTATTTGGCCCTCACTTCACTTGTGTACTTGGGCCTCTGTTATTTTCTCATTAGCTCAGGGCAACTGTAATAGTAATGTTTGGCCAACTTGATCCTTAACACAAATGGAAATACGGCACTGAAACCATATTTAATTAATTTTGAGCAATCTGAAATTAAAGGATAGTCATTATATAGCATCAATGAAATGTCAATAAAATTTTTAATGTAGTATGTTTTCATATTTCCCTAAGAATTACTTTTAGATTGTGCTCTGAGGACTGCCATGCAATATATGTAGGGCCAGAATTGGTGCAAAATACTTTTAGTACATTAATGAATATAACTTGATTTAGTGGTCTAATTGAATATTTATAATTAAAACTGGTGAGCCCAGGTTTAATTAATCCTTGTCATCATGCACTTTACTGAAATAATTATTTGAACCTAAGCTTTGTGGTTGTTGATGTTGTATTTTGTATTTGGCTTCGGTCATCTCTTATTCAAAATCCAGCCTTGCTTTGAGTTGTCTCATGTACTATAGTTAAATTAACCTGGCAGCTCAGGAGGGGTCCCAATGGTGGGGTAGGGGAAAATATCTGCAAACCAGGAGTTAATGAGTTAAAAGGCAGTGGCCATCTATAGTGAGTGGAAACAAGGCATGCTTGACTTGGCAAGTTCCTGTTTTCTCTAAAGCTTTTCCCCCAAAGTCTGCGTTTGAAAGCAATAACTGCTGTATTTAAGATCATATGTTTTTTTCAGGACGTCAGTGTATCTTCCAGTATAGTTCTGCCATTTCACAGCTATGTGACTTTGCCTCTGTTAAAATGGGAATGATGGAAATGAGGATTCAGTGAGATAGTGCATCAGAACTACTCTGCATAGAGTGTGGCTTGTGCTAGACAGCAATAATGTTTGCTGATCCCTAATAGAAGACTAGTATGAGAAGAAAGTATTCAAATCAGCCAATTTCTGACTCATTTTACACAGGTAAATGTCAGAAGAGGCTTCTCCGTTTTTCAACTTCCTCCTTAGATTTCAATACTCTGCAGTGGTTTTTGGAGTCAAAGTTGGTGTACCTTTCTTATTATTTCTTTTATGAGGGGAAGTGCCATCTTCCAAGGTGCCTATGGAGCCAATTATATTGTAACCTTGTAACCTTTTTTACTGCCCATTGAATCTGCCCTTTTGCCCTTTTCCAACCTAGTTATCCCTCAACTCCTTTAAGTTCTCCGAGCCATCTTTCTGTCAGTTCTGTCCTCTCTTTCCAGCTCTGTCCTGAGGGACCCCCGCCCCAGCATGCCTTGCCCCCTCCCTACTTAGCATGATGCTCATTGCTGATGCAACCGTAGCTATGTTTGCCGCCCTTGTGCCAACTTTGTGCTCCTTAGTTGCCAGGTGCTTCTCCATAGACTTTTTTTTTCTCAGTCCCTAATTCTGAAGCTGAATTGTATCATCTCCATTTAACTGACATGAAAAGCAAGACCCAGAAAGTTTCTTTTACTTGCCCAGGGTCTCATATCTGGTCACCGATAGAAAGAGGATGGAAATATTGGTCTTCATCTGTCCTTTGACTGCTCCCTTTATTTCTTGTTTTTCCGTTATTCTCATCTTAAAAGGAGAAAGTGTTCATTTGAGGATCATGCATTTCAGATAAACTTTATCAGTGGGAAGTTATTAATAGCCTGAATTCAAATCCTGTTTTTACCACTTAGTGGGTCCATAGTCTTGGTTGAGCAGACATGGTCATAACGGAATCCAAATCATGAGTTACTATAAAGATTAAATTATATAATATTGAGTGATTTCTTTGTGTGTTGCATAAATGAAATTTGTTTTTATATTATTACATTGTCCTGTCCTTCAATTAAATGCATCTTATGAGCTTACATTTTTGTGAAACTTTTTACTGTGTTTATCCTCTAGAAGTTTTTTTTTTTTCCTTTTTAAGGGATGTTTTATTTTTTTCTTCCAGTTTCATTAAGATTTAATTAACATACAGCACTATATAAATTTAAGGTGTACAGCATGGTGATTTGCATTATATACATCAGGAAATGATTACCAAGATAAGTTTAGTGAACAGTCATTATTTTATAGCTGAAAGTTTGTGCCTTTTGGCTGCTTTCAACCTTGTCCTTTTCTCCCCACCCTCTCACCTCTGGTAACCACATATCTAGTCTTTATTTTGATGCGTTGTTTGCTTGTTTTTGAAGTTTCATTGACCTACAGCAATATGTTAGTTCCTGGTGTACAGCACAGTGATTCAGTATTTCTGTACATTTCAATACATTTCAAAATGATCACCACAGTAGGTTTAGTTGCCATCTGTTACCATATAAACAAATGACATCATTATCAACTATATTCCCCACACTGTACATTTTATACCCATGACTCATTTATTCTGTAACTAGAAGTTTGCACCTTTCAATCTTCCTCATTTACGTCTCCTCACTCCTTGCCTCCCACCGCAGCAATCACCTGCTTTTTTCTCCATGCCTACAGGTCTGTTTCTGTTTTGTTATGTCTGCTCATTAGTTTTTAGATTCCACATATAAGCGAACTCATAGAGTATTTCTCTTTTTCTGATTTGTTTTACTTAATGTAATACTCTATAGGTCTGTCCATGTTGTCATCAATGGCAAGATTTCATTCTTTGTTTTACTGCTAAACAGTATTCCACTGTGTATATATACCACATTTCTTTACCCATTCATCTGCCAATGGAAGCTTAGGTTACTTTCATATCTTAGCTATTGTAAATAATGCTGTGAGGAACATACAGGGGTGTACTTTTTTTTTTTTTCAAATTAGTGTTTTTTTTTTCTCTTTGGAACAACTCAAGAGTGAATTTGCTGGACCATATGATAGTTTTGTTTTTAATTTTTTGAGAAATCTCCATATTGTTTTCCAAAGCAGCTGTATCGGTTTACATTCCCAGCAAACATGTGTGAGGGATCCCATTTCTCACAGGCCCGCCAGCACGTTATTTGTTGTTTTTTTGATAGTACACACTCTGACAGGTGTGAGGTAATATCTCACTGTAGTTTGGTCTGCATTCCCTCGATTACTAGTGATGTTGAGCATATTTTCATGTGCCTGTTGACCATCTGTGTGTCTTATTTGGAAAATGTTGATTCAGATCTTCTGCCCAGTTTTTAGTTTGATTGATTAGGTTATTTTCATGTTGAGTTTTACAAATTCTTTATGTATTTTTGCATAGCAATCCCTTATTCAATATTATGCTTGCATATGTCATAGTAGGCAACCTTTTTGTTTTGTTGATGGTTTTCTTTGCTGTGCAAAAGCTTTTTAATGTGAGCAGTCCCATTTGTTTATTTTTGCTTTTGATTCCTTTTCCTAAGGAGATACATTAAAAAAAAAAATTGCTAAGACTTATGTCCGAAAGCATACTGCCTGTTTTCTTTTAGAAGTTTTATGGTTTCAAGGCTTGCATTTAAGTATTTAGTGCATTTTGAGTTTACTTTTGTATGTGGTGTGAAAAAGTAGTCTATTTTGACTCTTTTGCATATAGCTATCCAGTTTTCCCAGCATCATTTATTAAAGAGGCTGTCTTTTTTCCATTGTATTTTCTTGCCTCCTTTGTTGTAGATTAATTGACCATATAAGTGTGCTCATTTCTGGTCTCTCTCATCTTTCTATTCTATTGATTTATGTGTCTTTGTTTGTGTATGTGTGTGTATGTGCCAGTACCATACTGTTTTGATTATTGTAGCTTTGTACTATAGTTTGAAACTAGGGCTCATGACACCTCTAGCTTTGTTCTTTCTCCAGATTGTTTTGGCTATTAAAGGCCTTCCATGTTTCCATAAAAAAATAGAATTATTTGTCCTAGTTCTGTGAAAAATGTCATTGGCTTATTTTTGGTAGGTGTTTTACTGTTTGTCTTAAGCGGGGTGATCATTTTAACAATATTAGTTCTTCCAGTCTGTGAGCACAGTGTCTTTCCAGTTGTTGGTGTTTTCATTGTCTTTTATCAGTGCCTTATAGTGAAATATGAAATGAAATAATATTTGTAAAAACACGTAGAAGAGTTTCTGGTTTATATGAAACATGGTGTAAATGTGTTAAACAAATAAAATAAAACAACTTCATAATATAAGTTAATGAAAAAGTTTTTTTCTTTTCATAGAAATGTCTTTTTGTTATGTAATCTTCATCTCTGAGCTCTTAAGCTACCTGTCTTTGCTTTTAGAAAGTCATAAAACTGAAGTGTTTGGGTCTTTGGTCTTATTCTTGTGATCTTTAGCAATATCTTCTTTGCTACTCAGAAATACTTTCTTCCATTTTTTATTTTATCCTTTTGCTTGGAATAGCTCTCTCCTTCTGAGTACAGTGCCTGGCATAAAGTGAAAAGCTTAAAAGATGTTTTTCTTTAATAAAATCTCCCCCTTGCTCTCCTCCCCTCTAATCATTCTACCAGTGACAAATTGCAATGAACTTTCCCTCTTTGGAAGTAGAAGGATGAGGAGAGCCCAGACTTTTCTATGAGAAACACACACATAGGAAAGTACTCATATGATTTTAAAATACTTACTGTAATTTGTTATTCCTTAAATACTCGAGCATCTACTGTCTGTCAGGACTGTGTGTGTGGGTGAGACAGCATTGAGACATGCAGTGAACTGGAGACACTTAGCACCTGCCAAGTTTTATCAGTGCTTACTCAAGTTAGCATATTTCCCACTAGAAGGGATCAGGGGGGCTTCCGTGCACTTTCGTGCATACTCCTTCGTTTATTGTACTACTAGACTGTCTTCATTTTTGAATCTCCAATACTGTCGTGTCTCATACCAACAGTCACAAAATATTTCTTCTCTAAATGGATTTGTAATCTGTTCTGTACGTAGTAGGATGACATTTTCCTCCCATTTTGCTAACCAGTTGTTCCCTTCTCCCATTAGTAAATAACTCTCTCCCTGCTGATTTGTTACACTGCATCATACTTAATATATGCCCTGTAATTTCAAGCTTGTTTCTGCACTCTGTGTTTGCTTTAACCATACCACACTGTTTTTTTTTAAAACTGTAGACATGTATTTTTCTGTTTATTTTTCTTCAGGTTTTCATGTAATAGGCTCATCTCTTCTTCTTTTTAATTTATTCATTTTTCATTCATCCATCTTTTTTTCTAAGTAAATGTTAGAATTATGTTTCTGGTTTAGTCACCACGTCAGTTTTCCCTAAGTGGAATATTAAAAATATTTCATTTAGAAGGAATTGTCATCTTATGGTATCTTTTTTTCATTCTAGTAACATTTATTATTTTCAGCTTAACCATAATAATCATAGTTTCTCTTTGTAAAGTGTTTTTTTTCCTTTTTCTTACAGATCATAGTTTTCTTGATAAGATATCTCAAAGTATTTTTTAACTATTTTTATGTTTAGATAGAATTTTTGAAATCACATTTTCTCTTTGTTATTGGTAGCAGAAGTGTTGTATTTTGCATATTTATATGGGCTCTATCCAAGTTATTTAACTCTTTTATTCACTCTGATAGTTTTTCAGTTGATTCTGTTTGGCTTTCTTGACATAACATTATATCATGTACAAATAGCAATTTTTATTCTTCAGTATCTTTACCTCTTTTTTAACTGTCATATCACAATGAACCCTATGCTCAAATAAGCATTACATAGCAATCATGGTAGATGGCTTGCTCCTGGAATGCTCTGAGTGCCTTGTAAAGTGAAAGACTTAGTGTGAAATACACTCTCTAGTGGAGGAAAGACTACAATTAAAAGGGATATAAAACTGAATGTTTTTCTTAGGTTGCATAGAAATTTTCTATGTGTTCTGTTCATATTTAGTTAAGAGTTGCTTGCCATCCAGAAAGAAAAAGAGCTTCAAGAAATGAGTAAGTTGCCTGAATTTAGTAGACTGTTCCCTTTTAATCAGAAGAGTTGTTTCTTGTTTGGTTCTACAGTGAGGATGCTCATTTCTGTGTTCTAGTCATGAGTTTAGAGAGGAGCTGGGTCAAAATCCACCAAACTATCAGTTGAATACCCTAGAAGGCCTGCTCTGTACGAACAGAGGCAAGTCAGAAGTAGGCTAAGTCATACCAGAAGTGCAACAACTTGGAATTAGCTCAGGCTGTGATTCATCCTTTCTCTAGAAGAGGAAGAATAACCCTTTTAGGTAGAAGATAACATTATTTAGAGTATGTGTCCTTAAGGTGGGTAATCTCTCTCCTGAGGGTTTTAACCTTGGTTTTTAAGTGGTTAAAAAGTATAGACTATTGCAGTCATTTGTGGTTTTTAAAGGTTACAACATATAAAAACGATATACAATTTATTGGTGTCATTATAATAACCTGGGTGGGTGAGGGAAACACTGACTTAGATTCTTCATTTTTTTTTTTACACAAAACCTAATAATCAAAAGTTATAGGTATACTAAGAGAGAAAACCATATGACCAAAATAGAAGAGAAAATAAAGAGAACTTAATTTTGGAATTTTGCCCCAGAGATTGAGGTTAGAATGTAGTGACTTAAAAATAACATGACTAATATGTTGTTTGGTTTTTTTTTTTAAAGAGAAAAGAAAAATTGGAAAGTTTCACTAGGGAATTGAAATTTGTGATAATAAAGGCAATTAGAAAATGTTATGACTGAAAATACAGAAGCCAAAATTAGGAACTCTGTGAATAGGTTTGAAAGGAGATTAGACACAGTAGAAGACAATATTCATGAACTAGAAAACAGGTTAATAGAAAATATCCACACTGAACTAGAGAGAAGAAATAATATGTATATGTATTTCTACTAGCTAGTGATTTGATGAGAATCATCTTTTTCTATACCCCAATCAGGAATAGGTATCTTAACACTGCTTAAATTTTGCCACTTTGTGTGTGAAATGATATTTTATTGTTACTTTAATTTGCATTTAATTAACTAACAAAACATTTTATGCTTAATTTTATTTTCCTATGTATGTGTTATTTTCTGAGAAACATCTATTCATATATTTGCCATTATGTCTCTGAGAGTGTATACTAGTCTTATCAATCTGTGTATTTTCTTGTATATGAGATATGACTTTTCAGTGTCTCCATTACAAACATATTATATATATATATATATATATAATATTTGTGATTAATATGGTATTTTAATTTGCAGCAAAACTTCTGGATTTGAATACTGACAATTGTATTAAAAGAGTATATAACATGATAAAAATGAGCTTTTTCAGTGAAGTCGGAGAAAGATAAATATCATATGATATCACACATATGTAGAATCTAAAAAAATTGAATGCTTTAGAGGCAAGTGAACTTACAAATAAACTTATTTATAAAATAGAAATAGCTTCACAGACATAGAAAACATTCTTATGGTTACCAAAGGGGATAGAAGAGGGGTTGGGGATTAATTAGGAGCTTGGAATTAACATATACTCACTACGATATATAAAACAGGTAAACAGCAAGGATCTCCTGTATAGCACAGGGAACTATACTCAATATCTTTAATAAGTTATAACAGAAAAGAATCTGAAAGAGAATACTATATATGTCTATATCTGAATCACTTTGCTGTACACTGGAAACTAACACAATATTGTAAATCAACTGTACTCAATAAAAAATAGCTTTCACAACATGATTCTATACTATATTCTTACGTATAGAGTCATTATTTTCTATATTCCAGATTGTCATATATACAAGTTTGTGTGCATGTACTTTATAACTGCCCTTGTAATTTAGCTTGTATGATAAAAGCTGTTGGAGATAACTTTATATTCTCAGTTGAGTTTCTTAATGATTTTCTTTTTGGTCTTGGATTAACTACATCAGCTTACTCTTTGCTTAGAAATTAATGTAATTTCTCTAATTTGCACATTACACATTTACTTAGGTAAGATTAAATAGCTAGTAACTTTCATGCAATTTGAGATGACACTGTTATTGATTCCAGGATGAAAGTGTGTCTGTGTGAGAGTAGGGGGAATGCAAGTGTGTTGTTTTTCTCATATAGATCTAAAACTGTTAGATTATGAAAAAATTTTCCATTGATTTCTCCTGTCTTGGTAAAGTAGCTGCAATGGATGTCACGCCTCTATTGTTTCATTAAGGGTCATCGTGTTGTGAAAGATGGCTCATCTCGGGGTTGCTTGCTTACTTTGGCTGTGCAGACTGGCCATCCTAGTTCTACCACTTACTACTCCACCTAACCTTAAATAAGTTAAGTAACCTTTCCAGGTCTTAATTTCATTACCAATGAAATAAGTTTGATGGAAGTATCACCTCATGGAATTAAATGTGATAATGCATGTCAAGAGGCTTCCCTGGTGGCTCAGAACTTAAATAATCTGTTTGCAATGCAGGAGACTCGGGTTTGATTACTGGGTTGGGAAGAGTCCCCTGGAGAAGAAAATGGCACCCCACTCCAGTGATACCTGGAGAATTCAGTGGACAGAGGAGCCTAGCAGGCTACAGTCCATGGGCTTGCAAAGAGTGGGACACGACTAAGCGACTCACACACACCAGGCACGTCAAGAACTCACCCAGAGCAAGCACTTATGAATGGAAGCTGTAGTTAGCATTTCTGGTACAACCTGCCTGTTCACTTTTGGGCTGAGATATAAAAATCACTCTGAGATTAAAGAATGTTTAAAGAGTCTTCCTTCTGTTCTAAAGCTGTTACTACTTCTAAAAAATGAGCAGTGACTGCAGGGAAGTTTCACATGTCCAAATAGTTCTTGATGTCATTATCTCATGGAAGCTATAAAACAACAGCTAAAGTATATTTCTATAAAATTAAGAAATATAATATAAATTTTTACATAAAATTAAAATTTATATAAAATTAAAATTTAATATAAATTTTATATAAAATTAAAATTATATAAAATTATATATTATATTATATTAAATATTATATTAAATATAATATAATATAATATTATATATTATATAAAATTAGGAAATTTTATATAAAATTAAGAAATATATAAATTTTATATAAAATTAAGAAATTTAATATAAATTTTCTATAAAATTAAATTTAATATAAATTTTTTATAAAATTAAGGGGACAATAGAAGATGATATGGTTGGATGGCATCACTGACTCAACGGACAGGAGTTTGAGTAAACTCCAGGAGTTGGTGATAGACAGGGAGGCCTGGCGTGCTGCAGTCCATGGGGTTGTGAAGAGCTGGACACAAATGAGCAACTGAACTGAACTGAAAGTTAAGATAGTAACGAAGTCCAAGAAGCATATTGGCTTAATAGGACTGCATGGTGAATTCACTTTGTCAAGTTCTGTCTTTAAGCAAAACTTACTACTAATAGTATTTAAAACTTTTTAATACTTGTTTGAATATTTCCATTCCTGTGGAACAATTAAAATACAGAGAACAATGTGCTTACTGAAGAACAGCGCTGTCTTTTCCCTGTGGTTGCATTCTGAAATATTTTGAGGCTATGCTTAATTCTCATGTTTTTCTTCTTTTTCTCTTTTTAATATTTATTTATTTGGCCACACCAGTGAGGCACTCAGGATCTTTAGCTGAAGGCATGCACACTCATAGGTGGGGCATGTGGGGTCTAATTCCCTGGCCAGGGATTGAACCTGAGCCCCCTGCATTGGGAGCACCGAGTCTTCACCACTGGACTATGAGGAAAATCCCTTTTTCTCTTTTTAAAGAATTAAAGTTGGAGTATGATGAATGGTAGGAATGTAAAAATGATTCTGAAGCAGCAAAGCTATGCCTTGCATTCACCAGTCTTGTCTGATAAGTCAGTTTCAGTTTTCAAGGAACCTGAAGGATTCTGGTGATGTCAGCTTTACATATCTTGCATAGATGTTGAGTTTTTAAGGTAGAGATAGCCCTGTTCCTAGTTTCTGCTCTGTGGTTGTGCATGATTCCTATTTTCAAAACATTGTGAGGTATTTTCTGATTTTTCTATTTAAAAATTGGTCACAATTCATATTTTATTCTGGATAGCTTTGGTGAAATTAATTGTTTTTTGTATTGCCGTGTATGTTATGTTGCATCTATTTCTAAAATAATGGATTAGTTTGCCCAATAAGAGAGAAACTGTTTCTGAATGACCTATATGATCACCATAACTTTATTTTGTATAGTTGTTTTCAAGGTTGCAATCACCTACGCATTGGTTGCTCTGAGAGTTTTTAAAATAAAAATGTTCAAAGCCAACTTTGGATTCTATCCTTTTGCTAGTTAAAAGATCTGTATCATGATAAGAAGTTAAAACGTGTTAAGTTGGTGGTAATTTGGCTTTAATTTGAAACTTTATTTTAGAGTAATAGAAGACACTAGAACGTCTTTCTAAATAAAATTGTTTCTTTACAAGAGACATTTGTAAAGCACCTACCAGAGTGTCTGGCCCAAGAGATCTGAAATCTCTCCCCTCTCTCTTCCTTTTTCATTGTGTGTATTGTGTGTGTACTATGTTACTTCTGATGCCTCTTTTCCCAGTAGTTATGGAAAAAAACATGAATTCATAGATCTGCTCTGTGCCGGTTTTCTATTGTTGGGTAATAAATTACCATAGACTTAGTGGCTTAAGACAACGCTTGTTTATTATCTCCTAGCTCTGGACATCACAAGTGTGGAAAGGGCTCAGCTCTGTTCTCCTCCCAGCTCATGTGGTCAGCAGAATTCAGCTCCTTTAAGCTGTCGAGCTCCTGTTTTCCATCTTCCTTGGGCTGGGCCAGTGAAGCCGTTCTCTGCTGCTTTACTTTCTTCTGAAGGATTTACCTGGTTAAGTCAGGCCCACACAGGATCATTTCCTTTTGATGAGCTCAGAGGCAGCCGGTGGGTAATCAGATCATGGGGATGATGTTCCATCATCCTGACAGGTCTGGCCACAGTGATCAGGGGAGGAGTAGTATACATGAGTGTAAGTTACTGGCTTCTGAGAATTCTGCTGCCATATCCTTGGTTTTTTAAACTTTTCTCTGAAGAACAAAATACACGAACATGACTAATTCCTGGTAGTGAGGCAGTGTTTTGACCACCATTTTACGAACAAGTGAAACTTAGACTCACTAGAAACTCACTGACTTAAAGGACCAAACAAAAACCCTTAGAGTCAGAATCTCCATTTTAAGCTGCTTTTTCATCGACAGCTACAAGTTTGCAAGTGAGCTCTTTTTTAACAGTTCACATTGAGATCACTCATTTGAGACCTCTGAACAAACTTCCCCAGGGAAGCTATGCCAGAAATGGTGGGTGAGTTCTTAGGCTGCTCCACACAATCTGACCTAACACGTACTCTCAGCCAAATTGTTTTAGTAGTCCAGAAGCCCTCGGGTCGTAATCCTTGAGCCCCATGGAGGCCCCCAAGTCCCGTGGGGCCCCAAGGTCCTGGCACAGTGCAGGTGGTGTCCCCGCCTTGTGTGATGAGGGTCCCCAAGGCCGGGCCACCAAGGTGGGGCAGGAGAAGATGCTGTCCCTCAGCTCTCTCTGAGTCTACTGGCAGGTAGGTGGGGACAGCAGTAATAGCTGCTTCTGTTGTCATAAGAAAAGCCTCCAGTATTGAGTATTGGGGCCATATTTAGCTTACCAATTTGGTAATTATGTTATAGCTTCCCAGGTGGCTCAGAGGTAAAGAATCTGCCTGCCAAGACAGGATTCAAAAGAAATGCGAGTTTGATTCTTGGGTGGAGAAGATCCCCTGCTGTAGGAAATGGCAACCCACTCCAGTATTTTTGCCTGGAAAATTCCATGGACAGAGCAGCCTGACAGGCTACAGTCCATGGGTTTGCAAAGAGTCAGACACAACTGCACACACATAATTATGCTATACTCTCTATATAGAATCTTGTTAGTTGAATTATCTTTTGTATAGCATCAATTACTGAGTGATGTCAGGGTTTTAAATGGGGCAATTAAACTTGTACAATAGCTTAAGTGTGAAACTGCTTGACAGTCATTTCTACTCTTTGTTTTTCTTTAGCCATCTTGTTTTGGATCTGCATAGAAAGATGGCTTAGGATACTGATGCTCAACTGATATTTGCATGTTAGAATCATTTCAAAATAAGGCACCCTCTCTTTCTTCTTCCCATCTTGAGTTCTATCACGTTCTTCCTGTCTTTAAAACATGTTTGAGGAAAGAGAGAGAAACATGAATGATTCCCAGGGAATCCCCACAGGAAGGAGGAACCATTCTCAGGCTGAAATTATTGAAGAGAACTGAAGTGAGGCCCATGACCAGAATACAGGAGGAACCGTGTGAGTGAAGGTCAGCTCCAAGGTGACTCAAAAGAGAAGCGAGAGGAAGGAATATCTGGTTTTATTTTTCTATAACTCTTTTTGTTGCCTAGCCTTTGGTTTTATGGCTCAATGTCATGTTTTGTGACTTAGAGGAAATTATTGGACTTTATGGATCTTCAGAACAAAGTGTTGATATTTGGCTACATTTAAACTTTTTTTTTTAATCCTAAATTTTGCTTTCTTTTCATTCACTGCCTCAGGTAAAATAAATAAATAAATGAATTCTATTCCCTTTTGATCTTCATTTCAGGTTATTCAAAATGTATGGCTGACAGCCTTCAAAGGAATAATGCAGGCATTGGATGTTTTATTCAGTGTATTGCCGCTCTGCCCTTTGGTGCAGCTGTTCAAATTGCTACGGAAGTGCCTGAAAGGTTGTCATGGATTTTGCCAGTGGTAAATGACGAGTCATGATGTATATGGCAAATGTTCTAGGTGTATTGGAAATTATGGTTGCAGCGTCCCTTTCATGGAAGTTTGCTTGTTTCCATGTAATACTCAAAGTTCAGTCTACATTCTTTAGTTAGATTCAGGTCTCGTCTCACAATTAATGTGTGGAGTAAAAATAATTTAGAATGCAATTACAAGTAGGAAACACATAAAAGCACACCGTAACTTTTTAAGCAGATTGTTTCTTTAATAATTCCATGCCATTGGGACAAATGACATTCCCTTTTTGTGCCCTCTCCCTTTAAGATGTCCACTTACTTCTGCCTTGGCTGTAGTGAAACCTTCCGCAGATCATTACCTTAGTGCCCCCTAATGAAATGCAAATGAAATGAATGATTGCAGCTTGATTATGGGGCCAGTATTTATGAGGCTCCTGGTATGGTAACTTGCTGCGTAAATTTAAGTATGTGAGTAAATTCTCTCAGGGACAGTCAACGTGAGAGTATTTTTCTTTCCTATTTTTTATGATGTACTATTTCTTTTCACCTATGATTTCTTTATTGTTGCTTCTGCCTTAGAAGAAGTAGGACCTTGGAAAATGGATATATTTTTTTTTTCTGGATGACTTTTATTATGGTCCCTTTAGGGTTTGAACCAGATCCGAGTTTCAGCCTGATCCTGATCTGTCAAAGGAACATTAAAATAAGGGAACACAGCTTTTCTTTTTAATTCCTGTACCATATTCCATCTCCACAGGAGGGGAAAAGGTGCATGAGCAATTCTTTTTTCTGCCTTTTAATGCATAAAATTTCAGTCTATACGTTCGTGGAAATCATAAGGGAATGAGTTAACACTATTCTCTGGTTACTTAGGGATTTCAAGTATTTTAAGCTGGTGGCTCAGACGATGAAGCGTCTGTCCACAATGTGGAAGACCCAGATTTGATCCCTGGGTCGGGAAGATCCCCTGGAGAAGGGAAAGGCTACTCACTCCAGTATTCTGGCCTGGAGAATTCCATGGACTGTATAGTCCATGAGGTCGCAAAGAGCTGGACACGACTGAACGACTTCCCTTTCACTTTCTCACCTTCTGATACCCAGGTCCTTTTTGTTCCCTCTGTCCATTGCTGCTGCTTGTCTGGGAAACCACCTCAGGCTCCAGTTTACATTCTAGGTTGTGTGACTATTATTGCTGTTGATAGTTGATGCCATCTGTATCACTGGCTTGGGTGAACTTGAATGGTTAGTTCGAGTTGGCATGCTGGATTTCTCAACATAGCCCCAGAGTGATTCTGATATTTCTAGTCAAGAATGATAGCTAAGCCTTCTAGAAATCATCTCCCAGTTGAATTTGATGTCTTAATGCCTGTGACTATAGTTTCAGTTATCTTTGTTAACTATTCTTTGCTTTGTCAAATATTTATTGAGTGCCTTCAACGTGTGAACACTGTGCTAAATAAATACTTAGTATGAAATAGTGGACAGAAAAGGCATGACCCCTGCCCTTATGGGGTTTATATTAATATTTATTATTTAAATTTTAGTCTGTAATAAGCATTCTGAAGGAAAAGAACAGAATGACCTAGGTGTAGATAATTGTGGATCTAATTGAGATCAAAAGGGCAGGGGAAACCTTTTTGAGCAAGTAGTGTTTAATTCAAGTTGAGGTGAATATTTTAACAGCACATTAGCAGAGAGGCATTTTTTTTCTACGATAAATTTGAGTTGTTTTTCTTTTTTTTTTTTTTTTTTACCATAGGGTTCTTAAAGCAGTTGAAACCATAGCTCCTTCATATATATTTAATCTTACAGTACTAACCAAGTAATAGATTTAAGATGTCACCAAAAAATAAATAAATAAAATAATTCAAAATGTATAAAATATTTATAAATAATAATCCACATGAAGGGAAAGAATATTGGGGACAAACAATAAATACTGCAATGAAATAGTTGAATGTGGAAATAATGAGGGTTGGGACTGGAGATAATTATTTATTTTGGAAATAGGAAAGGTCTGAGTTCATACAACAAATTTCAGTAACTATGATGTGCCAGAATGTGTGCTGGGAGACAAGTGCTTTGTCAGACTCCACAAGTAAATCATTCGGTTCAGAAACAATGTCCTAAAGTAATCCTAAAAACCAAAAACGTTCAGTACACTGGTCTAAGAGGCACTTGCTTTTGGAGAGGGAGCAGATGTTTTAACACAATGTTGTTAATATTAGGTCAAGAAAATAAAAAGTTAATTAGGATTTGAATGGATCTCTGTTAAATGTTATATGCTATAAAAGTAGACTCTGTCTTCCCACTGCACTCTGCAGTACTTAAGGAACATTCATCAAATCGATCCTTCATTAGGCTACAGAAAGCAATCTCAATAAATTATGCAGAGCAGACTGTTAAAGGTCGTTCTCTTCCTAGCTGGGTGACCTTGGACAAGTTAATTATTACTTCTTGGCCTCCTTTCTTCATTCATAAAATGGGGGTAAGAATGCCTATAGGTTCAAGTTTATTAAGTTGACATGAGCACTACATGTTAGATAACTTTATAGTATAATATTAGAAATTCACAACATTTTTCAAAGGTGTTGAGAATAATGTTCTCCAAAATAAAATTTGGAGGAGAAGAAAAGAACGGCTTTATTACTTTGTCAAACAAAGCGAGAACACAGTAGGCTAGCACCTGAAGAACTGTGGAAAATTGTTAAAGAGTTGGGAATACCAGACCACTTTACCTGCCTCCTGAGAAACCTGTATTCAGGTCAAGAAGCAACAGTTGGAACAACAGACTGTTTCAAAATTGGGGAAGGAGTATGTCAAGGCTGTATATTGTCACTTTGCTATTTAATGTATATACAGAGTACCTCATGCGAAATGCCAGACTGGATGAAGCACAAGCTAGGATTAAGATCACAGGGAGAAATATCAATAACCTCAGATGTGCAGATGATACCACTCTAATGGCAGAAAGCTGAGAGGAACTAAAGAGTCTCTAGATGAGAGTTAAAGAGGAGAGTGAAAAAGCTAGCTTAAAACTTAGCATTCAAAAAAGTAAGATCATGGCATTCGGTCCTATCACTTCATGGCAAATAAAAGGGGAAAAGGTGGAAACAGTGACATATTTCCTCTTTTGGGGCTTGAAAATCACTGCAGATGGTGACCACAGCCACAAAATTAGAAGACGCTTGCATCTTGGAAAGAAAGCTATGACAAACCTCGACACCATGTTAAGAAGAAAAGACATCACTTTGCCGATAAACGTTCATATAGTCAAAGCTACGGTTTTTCCAGTAGACATGTATGGATGTTGGACCGTAAAGAAGACTCAGTACTGAAAGACTTGATGCTTTTGAATTATGGTACTGGAGAAGACTCTTGAGAGTCCTTTGGACAGCAAGGTGATCAAACCATTCAATCCTAAAGGAAATTAACCCTGGATATTCTTTGGAAGGACTGATGCTGAAGCTGAAACTCCAATATTTTGGCCACCTGAGGTAAAGAGCTGATGGAAAAGACCCTGATTCTGGGAAAGATTGAGGGCAGGAGGAGAAGCGGATGACAGAGAATGAGATGGCTGGACGGCATCACCGATTCAATGGACGTGAGTTTGAGCAAGCTCAGGGAGATAGTGAAGGACAGAGAAGCCTGGTGTGCTGCAGTCCATGGGATTGCAAAGAGTTGGATGTGACTTAGCGACTGAACAACAACAAATAAAATTTGACTAAAAGAAAAACATAAAAAGTACAATTAGAAATTCTTTAGAGGATAATAGTAATGATCAACCAAAATATTGCAAATTTTAAAATTCAAGTTCTGCTCAAGAGAAAATCAATAGTGTGAAATGTTTCTCTGCATATTTCTACAGAATGTATTTTGTGTTTTCAGGTAATTCATTTTCATGTATATACCTCAGCAATATATTCTTGCAAAATACATTAATCTTTGATTTTATAAGATGCTTATTTCAACAATTCCTAGTTTTCTAAAACATGTGCCATATTTTCTTTGAAAGATTATAATTTTCAATGGAAGAAATGGGAATTAGAGAAGGATTTTCAGATTAAAAAAAGGTGATATTTGTGTTTCAGCCTGTTTTCTCTGTTTGGTTTTCTTCTTTGGATTCATGATACCATGGAGATCCAGCTTATTTGTCCCTGGGGACAGCTCTTACAAGCTAAAAAAATAAAACTGACTGTAAAGGAGATGAGATAGGATATACTCTTTTAAAAACTGTAAAATACACATCAATGAGAATGGAAAATATCACATTAACAACATGTAATTCTCTTTATGTTGCTTGCCCAATTGAAACAGACATTTTCTTTCTTGCTCAAATAAGATGCTTGAAGTCCAAGCAGATATTATGACCACAAAGTCAACATTAGTCTTTCCAGGCTTTAATTTCACTTCTTGTATTATTTAGTAGAACTTGGAATATCAGAATGAAAATCAGTATAACCGCTGTTGTTAGGGCAAGCAAGTTTGAGCCAGCTTGTGCTACCTTCCCCCCCTTCCTTTTTCATTCCCTTCTTCCCCAAAAATGTAGCCAACAAAAACCTTTTCCATAAAATTCTACTTTTAAACCGAGTATACACTTTATAATAAAACTATGAGATATTAATTTTCTTTATTATTTCCAGTCTTGCACATATAATAGGTATTCAGTCTATGTTTGTCAAAAGAACGATAGCCGTCAAACATGCCACGTAAAGAAATGGCGTTTATTTTCCATTGCTCTACTTGCCTCCATTGTGTGCACTGTGATGGAGACATGTAATTTTGGTGTTTTTGTTGCCATGACTTCAAACTGCAGAGCAACGCATGCATTTGGGTCATCTGTTACACATTGTCAGACCATCATAACATTTCATAATAGCTAAAGGATACGCTTGACTTGGAATTATGCAAGATATGTTGGGAGCAGAAATTTCAGAGAGAGGAGCATTTTTAAAGAAGACTGTAAATCTTCAGTGACAATGCAAACGTTTGTGTCTCTACTTTATACTTTGTCTTCCCCAGGTTTCAGAACCTGGTGTCCATGAATGTAGATGATAGCATTCCCCTGAAAGAGCCTGACTATTACATGCGGCCCGTTGTCTTTACAATTTACTGATCACCATCTGAATTTTCACTTCTTTTAAATGGTTTTGAATTTTCCATTCCCCCTCTTTTATTAAAAAGCAAGATTTTTCTTTGATTTGTCAGTCTTCATGTTACCTCTTTTAGGTCTCTCTAGATTTTACATCTATTATTGATAAAAGTTTTTGCAAAGCTCCAGCTGTGGAAAATACCTCAGTTGTGTAATTCACAGTGTGAAATTTTTTTTTTTAAATATTACATATCGGACACCATTAGGGTAAGCTATTAAAGAAGGCCTTTCTCTAATGAGGAACTCTGCTAACGTGAGGTGAGCTCTTGAAAGATGTTGGTGTGGCTGTTAATGGGTCAGGCCACAAGTGATTAAGCAGTTCACAAAAATAGAAAGTAGTAAGGAAAATGCTATCTACTTTGTATCCCTGATAATCTGTCCCAACAGGAGATAACCATGGCGTTACTGAGTGTGGAGACAGAGGTCTTTTGTCAATTATCACCTCCAAAAAGTACTTTGTGACTCTTTTCCCCAAACCCTGTGTCATTTAATATTTTTGTTTGCTGACCATTTTTGACAGAATTTATCTGTCCAAAAGTAGAGTTTATTAGCTTACCTTTTGGGTTACCTATCCAGAGAATATCTGATTTTATGCAATATATTTTCCAAAATTCTGTTGAAAATCAATTTTTTATGTGAATTAAATATGTTGAATATCTTACCTAGAAAAATGTTCCAGGAATTATTTTGTCAAGTGACTCAATATTTTTACTTTATGATCTGGAAAAGTGTAGTGTACTTTATTTAGTAAAAAGAACAAAGTAGTTGGAGTCAGAAAAATCCAATTTACAATCCTAACTCAGTCACTTACTAACTATATAATGTTGGGTGAGTAATTAATTATTTTGGTTCCAGATAATGCCATCAAATTTGCCCCTTTACTTTGTCAGTCTGTATTTTCTGAATATTTGGTTTCATATTTTCCCATGGATTTTCCCTTTTATTCTGTTTTCTATTTTCTTTGATTCTGACTTATTGTACTTTTACTTGTGTGTGATTACTTTTTTACTGTTTCATTTGTAATTTACTAAATAGTGAGTAGTATATTCTTATATATTGCCCCAAATCCTGCATGGAATGATGAAGAGTATGAATAACTTCTTGAAAAAGAGGGGCTATGTTAAAGAAGTGTGTGGTGGTTTAGTTGATAAGTTGTACGTTGTGTCAGACCCCATGGGCTGTAGCCGGCCAGGCTCCTCTGTCCATAGGATTTTCCAGGCAAGAATACTGGGTTGGGTTGCCATTTTCTTCTCCAGGGGATCTTCCTGACCCAGGAATCAAACCCGGGTCTCTGGATTTTTAAGGTTTTTAAGTTTTATTTTTTATTGAAATGTACTTGATTTACAATGTTTCAGGTATCCAGTAAAGTGATTATAAATGATATCAGCTAATGAGAGAGTGAAAATGTTAATGGTGTGGGCTAACAATTATCAGATTATGAGTCAGACACACATACATACACACACACACACACACACCCCTTTTTCAAGGTTTATCCATATTAGAGCATATATCAAAATATCCTTCTAAGACTGAATAGCATTCCATTCCATCCTCCTACCGTATCTGGCTTGTCTGTTCATCCATTGATGGACACCGCCATCTTTCTGCTGCAGACTGCTCTGAATGCTCTGTAGGTCTATTGCCTGGCTGTTTTCTTGGGATTCCCCTTTATTGTCACTACTGTCCTGCTGGTAATTCACTTTACTTCTTTCCATGTACTGTACTTGCCTTGATCTCATGCATTTCTCTTAAGTGGCTTACTTCATTATTTAGGTGGAGCATATCCCCTAGTAGTTTCTTGAGAAAAGGTGTACTGGTGGTTAATTTGATACCTTAAATGTCTTAAGATATCTTTAGCAAACTATGTAGGTGTTGGTTATAAGCCTTCTCTATTAAGAAAGGGTTTCATTTTATTTGGGGAAGGAAGAGGAACAGGAGAGGGCGCAAGAAAGGGAAGGGAGAAAGAGTGGAAGATGCTTCTGCTTTGATCTTTCCTCATCTTGTGCCACCAGGAGGGGTCCTTTCTTCACCGTCTTCTTTAATGTCTTGCCCGTAGGAAGCACTTGATATGTGTCCTTCAGGGAGTGGACACATGGCAGTTCCATGTTACCTGGTTTGTGAAGTGACAGAGAATCGCTGTGAAATCATTTACTGACTTCTCAAAAAGGCCTGCTTGAAAAGCCAATACTCATATTAAAGATATCACTAAAATTGAAACCTGGTTCTTCATCTCCATGGTGTATACAACAGAAAACTGATCCCTCCTTTAATTTATATCCTATCCTTCATCTTGCTTTGCTAAATGATAAAATCCTTAAGAATCAAGCTTGTATATGATTCATCCTTACATCCCACACAATGCCATGCTTTATATAAATGCTCAACGAATGTTTATGGTGTTACTACAATCAGGCACATGGCCCTCTTTATGGCCATTAAATGAGCCAGCCTGTCCCAGCTTCAGAGACTTTGCGACTGCTATTCTCTCTGCCTGTGGTACTCTTTTCCTGACTCCTCATGAGCTCGTTCCTTTTCACCCTGCAAATGAAGCTTGTACATCACCAGGTCTTCCGGATCCCAACCTGAAAGCAGTGTCTGCTCCCTGAGTCGCTGACCATCGTGTCACCTGTGAAGGCCCCTACACAGTACCCGTCCTTATCAGAAATGATCTTAGTTATATCCTTATTCAGTTTCCCCAGCTTAAATGGACTCCATAGATGGGTCTTTCTGTCTCATCCACACCTGTATCTCTCATACCTAGAATAAGGACTGCTGAAAAAATTTTTAAGGTTTTTAAGTTTTATTTTTTATTGAAATGTACTTGATTTACAATGTTTCAGGTATACAGTAAAGTGATTATAAGTGATATCAGCTAATGAGAGAGTGAAAATGTTAATAGTGTGGGCTAACAATTATCGGATTATGAGTCAGACACACATACATACACACACACACACACACACACACACCCCTTTTTTGAACATTTTCCTCAACCATGCCCACCTTTTAAGAATATATAAATAATTGAACATTCAGGGAGAGTGATGCTGATTTTCACTCTTGCCTTGGGGTTTTCTTTCTTGTGGAAGCCTTGAGTCCAGAGAGACAAAAAATGAGAAAATATTGGATTGGGGAGATCTGCGCCTTGAATTTCATCTAAGAAGTCAAACTCTTCTGTGTAAATCCTGTCTGCCTGAGTGCCTCAGGTCAGTGTGCCTGGCTGGATGCGTGTGCTGCCCCTTCACTCATGGCCTCGGTGTCACCATGGGACTCATTTGCCTGTAGTTTGAGTTGTCTTGTTTGCAGATTTCGATGTCTAGGTTACCACTCCGGTACGCACGGAGACCCTGGTAATTAGGTCTCTGTAATCTAGAGACACGTCTAGGATTCTATTTGTAAAAAGCCCTTCCCCTGAAAGCAGGATGGAAGAATTACATATACTTAGGTTAGTAATATTGCTGAGAGAGGAAATATTGACTGAGAAATGAAACAATAAGACTGCTCTCTTTTTTTCCCCCCGCTAAGCTTAGTGCAATGAAATCAGAAGCAAAATATTTGAAACTGGTTAATGAGGCGGCTGCTGCTGTTGCTGCTAAGTCGATTTAGTTGTGTCCGACTCTGTGCGACCCCATAGACTGCAGCCCACCAGGCTCCTCCATCCCTGGGATTCTCCAGGCAAGAACACTGGAATGGGTTGCCATTACCTTCTTCAATGCATGAAAGTGAAAAGTGATAGTGAAGTCGTTCAGTCATGTCCGACTCTTCACAACCCCATTTACTGCAGCCTTCCAAGCTCCTCCGCCCATGGGATTTTCCAGGCAAGAGTACTGGAGTGGGGTGCCATTGCCTTCTCCATAATGAGGCTGAGGGTCCTGCAAAAACTGATATTTGCTTTTACAGCAGGGTTCCTAGAGTAGCATTGTTGATTTGGGGTGGGTAGTTCTTTGTTGTGGGGGCCGTCTAGTGTGTTGCAGGGTGCTCAGCAATATCCCTGATCTCTGCCCAGGTATGACAACCGAAAATGTCTCCAGACATTGCTGGCCCTGGTTGAGAATTATTACTCTAGAGAATACATAGAAGAACCCTGCCTTAAGCCATGCCACTGGGTTTGTCCAAATCCGTATTGCCACCATTAATGTGATTGCACAGTGATCTTCTCTCATAAGACGAGAAGGCTGCTTAACTCCAGCCTCCGTGAATGTCTTCTCAGTGATCCCAAAGTAGTTTAAACCAGTTTCCCCATCTACGCACCTCCCGTCAAAACGCAGCATACTAGCCTCGTGTGACCTTGGTTTCTCCACACCCGTGTGTGAGCAGCTGGTCTCGGATGTGTGCCTTGCGGTCAGTGGGGGCTTTTTGGGGTCTTCATGTGATGAATGAATATGTCCCAGTTCTCCAGTCTCTTGAAGACAACTCTATGAGGTCATGGTTCTGACATGCAATTTCCAACAATTAATACTGCGGAAATCTATAATTATGAGAAAGAAGAGGCCAAGTCTCTTTGGTTGGCGGTTGCAGCTATATAGGGAGGGACATTTATTCAGCTTTCAGGAGACAGGTATTAGAAACCTGTGTGAGCTGTTCTTGGCACTGGAGATACGCACGACCTACTTACCTTCTTGGCGCCTCCCTGCATAGGGAAAGGCAGACAATCAGTCAATAAGTACCAATAACATCTAATGATGATAAGTGCAGAGGAGAAAAAGACATCAGGATGATAAGGAAGCTCTAGGTGTGGGGAAGGCTTCTCCCTTCAAATAGGCAGCGTATCTGGACATCTCAGAGGAAAGAGTTCAGGCAGTGGAAATAGTTAGTGCAAAGGCCTTGGGGTAGGAGTGTTGCTGGTACATGTGAAGAACAGCCAGGAATGAGCATGAGAGTTGTAGGAGAGGAGGCCAAGGAGATGAGCCTCTATATGTCACATGGATCGTTGCAGTCCTCGTACAAACTCTTCTTCAATTTTTGTTACAGAAAATTTCAGGCATGTGCTGAACAGAACAGTATAATGAACCCCCTATCTACCTATCACCCAAGCCTAATAAATATTTACTGAGGGCCACTTTTCTTTTTTCTTTTCTTCTTCTTTTAAAAAAAAAATTTCTTTTTTCTCTATTTATTTGACTGTGTCAGTTCTTGGTTGTAGCGTGCGGGTTTAGTTGCCACGTAGCAGGTAGGATCTTAGTTTCCTGACCAGAAACTGAACCCACGTCCTCTCTATTGGAAGGCAGGTTCTTAACCATTAGACCACCAGGGAAGTTTCTACTTTTCTCTCATATATCTTACTCTCTCTCTCTAGGTTAACCTGAAGCAAAGCCTAGACATTTTATCTGTGAATATTTGGGGGTATATCTCTGGAAGGTGAGAAATTAAAAATGATTGATTCCAATATTATATTTAAAGATAAATTATTAGTATTAGCAAATACCCACTATGTGTGCACATATTTGGGTATGGGAGGAGTCTATTATAGTAATTGTTTTCTAAATGTTTGATTATATGTTTGATATTAGGACCCCAAAATGTTTATATGTTGCAATTAGTATTTCTCAAGTCTTTTTTAAAGTTGAGATTCTTTTTCCATCTCTTTTTTTTTTTTTTCACTATTGCTTTGAAAATGTTTAAAGGATCAGATCATTTGTTCTGGCTTTCACAGCATAGCTTAGGCTCATATTTCTATGGTATTAATATGTTCCTTTGTCACTATGATCCCTGTAAAATGGCATTTTGATGCAGAGGCGCGGTTGTATCCAAGAGTGACGTGGCTTTGTTTGATGAGAAGACTTCAGATGTGTTATATCAAACAGCACATAGTATCCAGCTATCTCTTAGTGATGTCAGTAGTTATCATTGATTATAGCCTAGATCTGTTGATTTGTTGGGGTTTGAAAATGGCAGTAATCTCATGTTGTCATTCATTCCATATTTACCACTTGGAATATGTCTATGAAAAGAATCATTTTGCATCTCTGAGGTTCTGTTCATAGGGAAAGCAGGATAAGTGCTCGACTTCCCCCCTTTACCAGTTTTTAAAATTAATGGGATAGTGTTCTAACCTCTTCCAAAGATGACCTTGGCTGACTGGCTGGCTTCCTTCCTTTTTTCCTTCCTCTTCTATTTCCTTGGGCTCATAGTTTCAACCTTTGGATACATTTCAACGTATTGCTATTGTCACTCCTACTCATGCTCAGTTGTCCCACTTTTTGGCCAAGTTTGCCAGGTTTTTGGCTTTTACTTGGAATAAGAAGGAAACTAGTGAAGAATTTTGAGCAGAGGAATGATACATTCTGAAAATGAGCATCTTGGAGTCTGTGTGGCCAACAAAGTGTAGGAGGGTGACAGGGAGAAAGTAGAGAATTCAGTTAGAAAGAAATGACAGAGACCTAGTCAGGACACAGTATATCTTGAATCAAGGTGTTCTGGGTGGAAAGAATGGCGAGATTCTGGATATTTTACATTGCAAACAAAGTACCCTGGGGGTAGAATGGGGAGCAAAGTTGATCCTTCCTCTTTTGTATTCCATTGTATTTTCATTATTTCTTGTTGTTTTATGCTTTTATGCTACTTATGGTTATTAGTTTACATTTTTAGGGGCCTCCTTGCAGTACTAACCAGTGAATAGTCTCCGTGTGGATATGTTGCCTGTAACAGGGTAGAGGATTGGTGAGTTCTGTGAGCTCACAAAGAAGGAGAAGTAATATTAACAAACGCCCAGAGCAAGTTGGCAGGTTAGGACGTAAAGGTTCGGGGAAGATCATGTAGACGTCCTCTAGTCCACGTGCACCTTCAGTCAGTCAGTCAGTTCAGTCGCTCAGTCGTGTCCGACTCTTTGCGACCCCATGAATCGCAGCACGCCGGGTCTCCCTGTCCATCACCAACTCCTGGAGCTAGGCTTGTAAACAGATGATCCTCTGGATGGTGCATAGCCGAGAGTAACGCTGTAAAAGTGAGGAGAGAAAAGAGGTGGAAGCAGCCCAGAGCCTGAGTGCAGGCTTGGCCAAGTGAGAAGCAGGCTGGATTTCAGCCTTGACTTCCCTTCCTGCCCAGCATCCTTGTGCAGGGCGCAACCTGAACAGCTGCATGGGACATCCCTATTCTGAAGGCCCCTGGGACAGGAATAAACACACCCAAATCTAATCCCGGTTCTACCACCAACTGTGAGCCCTCAGCTTCCTCATCTGTTAAAAGATGGAGTTTGACTTCATGGCCTTTAAAATGTAACCACTTGAACACAGTTGCTGTGGTGAAACAGCCATGACTTGCTAAAGTAAAATCCTGATTTGTCCTAGCATTTCTTCTCAACAAACCAATGGTTGCCAATTTGTAAATCATTTTAAAATTTGCATTAGAGGAAGTGAGTGAGATACGTTCTTCATGCACAGCAATGGAGGTACACTTGGTCCCAAGTTATGAATACTGTGAAAAACTGTGCTCCTTAAATAAATACAGGATGAAATTTTCAGGCTTCCAGAATATATGTTCTCTGTTTCCTTCCTTATTCGTATTTGATTGCTCTTGTTAACATACTTACTGCTGCGCTGTTGTTAAAAATCAGTTTTCCAAAATGAAAATACAGGCTCCAATCTCTTGTCTCCAGTTGGTATTTTCCCAGTTGTAGGGTTTTGCCTATTCACAAAAGTCTCTGCCTCACAGCAGAGTTCAACTTCCCCCAAATTAAGGCAGTTAGTTTATTCCTCTTTCTGATGATTGCCATATATAGAAAAAATTCTAATTATTTTCATTGGGCAACCGTTCCCCGTGTCTTTCTTGTGGAACATGACTGATTTTGTTAACTCCACCAGGGAAAGAATAAGCAGAACTTCCTGCGGGTGGCCAAATTCTATTCAGGAGCATCCCCAGGAGGCAGGGAATAGTAGAGGTTTGCTGAAATAAACTCTTTTATAAGTATGATGCTGTTGCTTTGTTATTATTTTTTCCAGTCTGCATGGTGAAGAGGACTTTTCATTTCACTGAGGTGAAAACTGGGTCTGTGAGAGGAGCGACTTTCTTTGAAAAAAAAAAAAAATCAGAAACCAATTACTTGATATGCAGAGCCAAAAGCCTCATTCCCTTAACGAAATCAGTGCGGTGTGCACTGTCGTTAACCTGAGGAAAGCGGCTGACATCTCTTGATTACCGCTGGAGGTGGAAGGACGGAAACTTGCAGGATCCCCCTCCCCCTCGAGAGAAGGTTAGTCCAGCCCTTCCGAGAGGTTCATTTCGGCTCTCTGTCATCGCCGGGACGCTGGCAGGGAATGTGTGTCATGCTTACCATAGAGTGTGGTAACATATAACAACCATGAAAGCCCAGCGGGAAAGGCTACAGATTCCGGGGCTGACCTTGGAGTAAGTATTGTCTCTCTTTAATATTTTAATGCTTTCTGCATGGCACTCGCTTTCCTGCGACCAATAGCTCTTTAGCATTTGTTTGTACTGACAGCCTCAGAGCACTGCAGTGTGAGCTGGAAGGAACCTGTCTTAAATGTATGGCATTTGATTTCAGCCTATGTGGAAGCCCCGACCCAGCATTTTGCATTGCAGTCAGAGGAAAAGCGCTGCTGCATATTTAAAGTTACTAAACCTCAGTGCTGGAAACATCTTAACAGCTCATTGTGAAAGAATGTATCAGCAGGCCGTGGTGTGTCTTTTTTTTTTTTTCCTTCTCTCTTACTGTTTGTTTATCCCCATACTGCCTTGTTCTAAAGAAGGGCCTCTGTCTGGCTTGGATAACAGAAGACATTACAATGGATAAGAGTGCAAGAGAAGGGTTATTTGTCACACTCATTAGATATGATCCATGCTTTATCTGTGCAGCAGAATATTAATGAACTGTAGTATATTTTGCGTCCTTCTGCAGAGTCTCCAGCCACCTCATGCGGTGTGTTTACCTAGTTGAGCTCTGTGTTTGCTTACCTTTTTTTAAAAAACCCATTAACACATCTGACTTGCCTTCTGATTTGATGCAGCCACGTAAAATGCCCATATCTAATTTGTGGCGCAGAAGTTAAACATCTGTGATGCAGGAAGTGTCAGCAAATTTTTATTTTAAATCTGTTTGTCAAAGATGCAGAAGCTGTGAGTTAGTCTGTGCTGGCACACTTAAAATAATAAACAGCACAATAGATTTCTGCTAGAAAAATATAAATATGTTGTCTCACTTGCCATACAGTTATAAAATTGCATTTTCATTGAAATCTGCACAATCCTGATCATCTCATTCATGCTGGACTCCTTCCAGGAGGAGACTGCAGGGGAGACCTGTGCCTAGTTCTGAGGAGTCACTCTTCCCTTTAAACCCTGTAGGTGCGTCACGCAAGGGGAACTGTTTCCACAGTTGATAAATGAATGAAAACATGACATTTCTGAAACGATTTGAGTACTTTCTCCATCAGTTCTTGCTCTAAAATCACACACTGATTTTTTAACTAACAAGTGCTCACTTAGAAAACTTAGAGGGCTCCTACAACCTTCTTGCTAGACACGGCTTTTTATTACAACAGAGATACAAAGAGTATTTGCCCAATGCTACTGCTTTGTCCCCATCTCCACACTGGCATTCAGCCCCTCTCATCTGTGTGAAATATTTTAGTGGCATCCGCACGTTTTTCTACTTAATCCTCCTCTCTCCAGCATTCTGGAACTGCACAGCTCAGATGCCTGTGGCTCTGTGTTCCAGGCCCAGAAAGTTAGTTTTAACCCCCAGCTTCACTGTCACCTTTCATTCTGGTTGCGCTGCTCCCTTGCTATCTCTTTTGGCTTTGGTATGTATCATTTCACATTACAGTTTTTCTTTCTTTCATTTTTGATATCTCATCCACATTAACAGGAGATACTTCAAAGTTACTTTCTAAAGTACAAACTCAGTTGTATCTACTGTTCCATCTATAATTTGAAAGGCTGAGCTGTGCCACCAATTTTAGGACGTTGCCAGTGATGATGACATACAGGTCAGCTCAACACAGGGGGTTCCCTGCATTTTGTTTTGGTCCCGGGGCCATAACCCCTCAGTCTAGCCTCTACCCTGGTGTATGACACTGTGGATCTGAAATAGCTTATTTTGTACCTGAGGAGCTTGAGGCAGTAGAATAAAGGATCACTCTTCAATGTCATTGACAATGACAATAGAAATTCACTTTGAACATTTTGATTACCTTGAAATGTAAAACTACTCTTAGGTAGACATAGCTGATTTCATATTCATTCATGGAGAAAGGTAGTTCTGCAGTCTTTGAGTAAATTCAGTTTCTTACCACTGCAGAGAATGGTTATAGTGAAAAGTCTTATCATTGACTTTATTAAGGGCACATTTAATGTCTATAATTTTACTTATTTGGGGACCTTAACAGACAAACTGTGCAGAACAGCTTTTGAATGTTCTCTCATGAGACATTTCTGGTTTTCTTCAGGAAAGTTTATTCCATAGATCCTGCAGTGTGGACTCTTACGCTGGCACATTTTACACACTGTAGAGGCAACTCAAAATTTTCCCATCTGATTTATCAACAACACGAAGCATTTCTGATTCCTGTTTCAGGAATCGAAATCCTGGATGTGAGACAGCAAATATATTAATATTTCAGAAATTAATGCTTATTAATTTATTCAGAAATTTCTCATATGTAGAGAGCCTATGCATGGCTTTCTGATTTCTGAGAAATTGAGTGGTTTTTTTTTTTTTTAATTCCTTTTTTTTCCCCCAATTTTAGTGTAGAATTAGGTTCATAGACACTTCATAGCACGTATGATAACATGTCTCTGCATGGAGGCAGAGTGGCTCCATTGTCTTTTCATGCCTATTTTAGGACCAGAGGAAAAAGATAAGGCTGTGCTTAGACTAGATGACGGCTCTATCAGTGGGCACTCAGGAGGGCTTTCCAGTGAGCTGCTAAGTTAGAGTACAGTGTGTTGAAGGGCGGCAGACTCTGAATGTGCTCTGAATGTATAAGGAAATCAGTGCCTTAGTCTACTGAGTACTGGCACCAAGCCCAAGCGTGGTTTTAGAAGATATAAAATGTTCCTCCTTTGAAACATTTTGTTAAACAACTTGGAGCATTGTGAGCAAGGACTCACAGTTTGGTTTGAATCAAATACAGCCAAGTCTCAATTATCCACATAATGGGAAGCTAGGACGGTGTTAAGAATTTGGTGAGCTTGAATCTGATGTTAGCCACGGCTGCCACATCTCTGTTCATTGAAAAGCACAGCCAGCTTGAATTACCCAGTGTGCAGCTCAGGTCCAAGAACTCTTTGCCTAAGGTAAGAACATGTACAGTGTAGAGTCGTGGACCAAAGGATGGGCAGACGACTGTTCTTGAAGAAACTCATTGTAATGGTGCAGGAGTTTTCAGGGCTCACTTCAGCTTAAGAGTTGGTACTAGAATACTCAGCTAATTCTTATTTTGATTTTGCCATGTGAAAGTAATTGGAAATTGACTAGTATTTACTTCATATCTTGATAGATCTCTTGGCAGAATTGTTGCAAGTAAACAAGCTGACTAATTTGTTCCCTTTCCTCTCTAAAAGAGAAGAGCCATGAGGCTAAAAGAAAAAAAAGGTAAAGGGACTCTAAGCTTGGGCCCCATACTGAATATTTGAGAATTGGCTGCTGAGTGTGCTTGGGGACTTGGATGGGTTGATGGGAGTAGGAGTTACAATGGTCCATTGAGAGATGAATTTGAAGGAAAAAAAGAAAACCTCTTAGAGAATAAAATATAACCATATATGAGAAATTTTGAAGTTCCTTATTATGGACATAAGCATAAGCACTTTTTACCATGAGACTTAGACAACATATTGCTGAGTATTTTTCACTAAAACGTGCTTAAAAATATAACTTCCTATATGGAAATATTTGTTACTTTGTTTTTTAAAAAATGACAATATTTAACCTGAATTTTCATTTCTATTCTGGTGACTACTTCTCGATGGTTTTGGTACAGATTTACCATTAATTCTTACTTGGGAGTAGAATACATGCAATATAAAAAAAGTCACCGACTTTTCTTTGCAAAAAATCACATGTCGAACATATATGACAAGCTGCTCTGTAAAACTAGGCATTAATAAAAATGGCAGTAGTAGTTTTGAGAATGTAAATTTCAGCAGGGAGCATTGTGCTTGTTCTCTGTTTTAGAGCTGAGGAGGGGTGCTTGATTAGATGGTTACCTAGCGGTACTGATAGGCACGCCGTGATGTTTCTGGCCTAAAGGGAGCAAAAGTCCCTTCACTGAGCTATGCTGTTTTTACTGCCATCATTTCTCCCACTTGGAATGACATTATTTTAACTTTCAGTCTCACTCCAAGGAGCCTGAGTCCAACCCCATCCAGCCCAGGCAGTCCCTGTAGTCCTCTCTTCGCATTTCACTTCTGGAGGTAAGCGCGCTCCAGTGCCTGCCTGGGGCTGCTTTGTCCTGCCTTCCCATCCCCCATATCCCACCATGAGTATCTGAACACTGTGGACCACAATATGCAATAAATGTTTTTTTCCCCTTAACTATAGTCTTCATGTTAACATATGAAATGAGGAAACTGGTTGAGTTGTTTGCCTGATGACTTTAGAGGAGCACTGAGAAAATGTACCTTGCTTATTCCACTGAGCGTCTCTTACTCATGTTTCACTTAGTGTCCAGTGATTAGTAGTTTGTTTGACTCCTGTGTGTATGTTACATGTGGCTTTCCTTAGGAAATGGTCTGCACTGAAAGCCATGAATTTTGATTCATCTTTTATAATACTATTTATTACAGTTTCTAGGAAACATTTTCTAATTCACATTAGAAATTATTTTATGTATGCTATAAATTATTTTATGTCATGTTATTTCCAGGACAAAGTACTTGACTTGTCTAGAACTATTAGTATTTTTGAATTTTTAGAATCCTCACGTATATACCCCCACCCTCTCACTCATAAGCTGATATAAATTCATTCTTCTCGTCTCTGGAGAGAAACATCTTCAAGGAACTCTACTTGCATTTTAACCCAGCTTATCACGAGAGTACATAATAGAAAATGTTGTTAGCATTGTATGTATAGTACATACAATCTATCAGGATTTCCATGAATTCAGTGTCTGTGAATAGAATTCGTCTCACTGGATCTAATCACAACTGAACTTCCCCTTACCCATATTTTAAAAATATATATATATATATAATTTTCTTTCCATGCCGCATGTGGGATCTTAGTTCCCTGACCGGGTATTGAACCTGTGCCTGCTGTATTGGGATCATGAAGTCTTAACCACTGGATCACCAGAGAAGCCCCCCCGCCATTTTTTTAATCCTAAAGTAGAAGGTACAAGCACACTCTCAGTTGATGCAAAGAGTGACTCAAATTATTTTCTGTTAATGAATACTTTTTATTTCTTATATGCAAATGAATGAAAAATTTGCCATGTGTGGCCAGTTCCTTAAAAATACTACTCTTTGTGACCCCATGGACTGTAGCATGTCAGGCTTCTCCATGGGATTCTCCAGGCAAGAATACTGGAGGGGGTAGCCATTCCATTCTCCAAGGGATCTTCCTGACCTAGGAATCAAACCCGGGTCTCCTGCATTGCGTGCAGATTCTTTACCTTCTGAGCCACTAGGGAAGACCCATCAGTGGAACAATTTAATGTGTTTCTCTCATTTTTCTACAATAAGACTGAACCAAAATTTGAAGAATTGACTGCAGAAAAGAGTGAAAGACTTTGAACTTTGGTTCTACTCTTCTGCTGATGGGATTATATTTATTATTGTCAAAGTGACTTTCAATATGAAAGTTTCATGTAATAACTTTTATAAAGTATCCCCTGAATATAATAGGTCCTAAAATATAGGAATGATTTTCTCACAATCCAAAGAATTCCATTGCTCTTGTAATTTGTCTATTTTGATGATCCAACCACAAGCAACAGGACTGTCTTCTGAACTTTTTTTCCCGCAATGTAACATGCTTTTATTAAATACCCACGTGTCCTTTTCCTTCCTAAAAACAATAGGCTACTTGAAATAAAGTTGTTACCAATAGTGGAAGAGAGAAATTTTGAATAAAACACTGTGGTAGTACAGAGGAGGATGAGGTTCTGAAAACTGATTTTGGAGAGAGATGTAGAAATGTCTTTGGAACTGGTGATATTTGAGTTGGACCATGAAGAACTGGAGGGTTTTAATGAGAGTTAGCAGTGAAGGTCAAAACTAAACAAAGGATAAAACAGCAAGGAGGTAAGAGAGTGTGGCACATTGAAGAAATGGGTTTATGGCTAGAAGATAGGGTGGATGAAGCAGAAAAAAAGCATGGACTTGTACAGAGATTGATATGGATTTAAACATTAATTTGGAACTATGCTATGTAAGGTCTTAAATACTCAGCTGAAATGTTTGACTTTCATTTTGCAAGCATTTCAGGGTATTAGATTTTTTCTGAATAAAAAAATGACTGAGAAAATTTACCTTTACCAATCTCCCAATCTGTTTACTAATCTATTCTTTAAGAATAGATAGGACTTTAGTTAGAAGCTCCAGTGAAGGTGCTGGTATGATAACAGGTCCTGAATAAGGAAAATTGCAGTCAATTAAATTAAAATTTGCAGAGTACCTGATAGTTGACAGAATGCTTTCTATCTCTTTCAATTTAATCCACCTGACACTAGGCAGGAAGGAATATTGCTTCTGTTTACAGATGAAGATGCTAACACATTTAGGTATTTAAGTGGCTTAACTAGCCTTGGATTCAAAATGAAGTCAAATCTTTCCACTGTGACTAACTTAAGACATACACATTGCCATGGGCTCACTTATATGGGGTTTTAATCATCCAATTTATGTGGACTTTGTGACCTCCTTTAGTGATTTTTATTTCCCCAGTGCCTTTCTCAATTCATGGAATGTAGTAAGCATTTGCAAAATGTTTATTAAAGAACGAATGAGTGAACTGAAAATAGAAGGTGTGTTGGTTACGGTACTGCTCACAAATCAACCACCAGGCAATTGGTTTAGATAAAATGGAATTGTATTTTTCACTCACAGACCAAGAGTGTGGAGAGGATGCACTCTACATAGTCATTTAGTAATCCAGAGGGTTCTTCAACGCGTGGGCTTTAGAGTTGCCCTGGGTATCATTCCAGGTGGTGGGAAACGAAAAGATCACAGGAGATGGTGCAATGCTGGACCTGAGAGAGGCAGGCATTGCTTTCACTCCCACTCCATGGTTAGAATTTGGAGTTCTCCTATGCCTAACGACAAGGATGACTGGAAAATGCAGCTTCCTTGCATCCAGGAAACAGAGGAAATGAGTTTGGGAAATAGCAGTCTTTGCCACAGAAGGTGATGAAAGAAAGGTGCCCACAGTAGGTGTTCAATAAATAGTTTTGAATGAATTTACGCGGAGATTTTTAGCATTAATTGAGCAGAAACCAAGAGAGCAGAGTTGGAGAGGGAGGAAAATTAGTCACGATTGAGTTTGGTTCTGAACACACCGAGTCATCTCTAAGTAGAGATTTCTGGTTGATTGCTTGGAGTTGGCTGTCTCTAATAACGTGCCCCCAGATTACGGTCTAACGTAAATCAGAGTCTGTCTAGTCAAAGCTGTGATCTTTCCAGTAGTCATGTATGGATGTGAGAGTTAGACCATAAAGAAAGCCTAGTGCTGAAGAATTGATGCTTTTGAACTGTGGTGTTGGAGAAGACTCTGGAGAGTCCCTTGGCCTGCAAGGAGATCCAACCAGTCCATCCTAAAGGAAATCAGTCCTGAATATTCATTGGAGGGACTGATGCTAAAGCTGAAGCTCCAGTACTTTGGCCACCTGATGGGAAGAACTGACTCATTGGAAAAGACCCTGATGCTGGGAAAGATTGAAGGCAGGAGGAGAAGGGGAAGACAGAGGATGAGTCGGTTGGATGGCATCACCAACTCAATGGACATGAGTTTGAGCAAGCTCTGGGAGTTGGCCTGTCGTGCTGCAGTCCACAGGGTCGCAAAGAATTGGACATGACAGAGTGACTGAACTGAATTGAGATTTTGGAATCCCTGAGATTCCAAATAGATTCGTGCTGTTACCACAGAAAAGCATTTATTGTATCTGTGCATAGAATTGTTCTTTACTTCCATTGATTGTGATGGATCAGATTTCTTCTTTGTTCCTTTTCAATGAGTGGGTGGCAACGTTCCAGGGAGAGTGGTGGTGGTGCATATTGTCTGTTTCTGTGCCCTTTGGAGGTGCTGACACACACAGTTTCTAAGTGCTGTGGTGGAAGACGCTGTTCCTTTCACGGTGAAGCCCCGGGGGCAGGCTATGTCAGGACGGGAGTTAGTGTTAGTCTCCACGGGCTGCCTGAAAGTTGCCTGGAAATGAGAGAAGCACTTCTGGGGCAGCTGAGCTGCTAAACAAAATGTAAGTTTAGCTGAGTATGTCTTGGGAATGTAACCTTGCACTGCTGCAGGAGGCTATAGCATGGCACAGTTTGGCTCCCTATGAGGGGAAGAACTTTCCAAGAAAGCTTCATGGTGTAGAATGGATCCTCTCATCAGACCATCAGTTTCACACTGCTGGAAATCTCCCAGAAGGCCAAGTTCCCACTTAATTGGAAAGATGTAGAACAGAGAATTCAAGCATGTTATTCCCAAAGCCCCTTTCATCTTGAAATTCTGATGCTCTTATTGTCTTACAACAGGGCTGGAGAGAGATGGGCAAATGACACAATTTGTCCACAAGCTTTAAAAAAAAAAATGGCCCAAATATCTGTTTATCTATACCAATGTGATAGAAAACATTTAAAAAATCTTAAGTGGAAGTTATATATACCTTCACTTTCCCTCTTCTGGGACAACTATAGCTGCTCAGAATTTCTGCAATCCCCGAGACTTAGCACACTTACCTTAATTTAGTAGCCGTTGATATAATGAGGACGCCTGTGCCTCATGAGTAATATGAATGTGACCTAGGCCAGCTCATAATCTGGACCATGATTATCAGATAGCAAGATTCCAGGATTTCCTCATTTTATATTTTCAGGATCGTTCATGGTACCTGGTAGGCCTCACTCTCAATAGTGACTAGTAAATAGCTGAAGGCTGGCTACCATAACTCAGGGACCACATTGCTGTCAATAGGAAAATGTTGTTTCGCATTTTAATTGCATGGCCCAACTTCTGAGTGGATGGCAGCCCTTAGGGCATCTGTTGCACTTCCTACATCCCTCCTATTTTACTTCTTCCATCCTTCTGTCCACCTCCCCATTTGGTTCCTGGAGTCTCATGGTGGTGGCGGACACACAGCTAAGCTGGAGATGGCAGTGGAGTGGCTGTTCCACTTCTTCTCAACTCTCCCAAATCTCACTCCCTGTTTCAACTGGGACTGAAGCCACACATGCCCCATGGCTGGTAGGATTCAGTGCTAGTTTCAGAGAAAACTATTGCCAGTGTGCCATCAGATGTATCCACGGACCCTAAAATAGCGCCTGACATATATAGTAGAGGCTCCACAAATATGTATGGATGGAATGAATGTTACTCCCGGGGAATTCAGCCTGTTCTGATGTTTTTACCTGTGCTCACAACAGGGCACACTCTTACTCTTACGTGTGCTTTGTAATTGGTGCTGACACTTTGAGAGGTAGGGCATGCATTCTGATGATTCCATAAATATTAAATTATAACCTTCAAAATTTAAAAACTGACCAGGTATTAATGATAAATAAAGTAAGGTTCAAGGAGGGAGTAGAAAGGACTTATTACAGAAAAGTTAACGTCAGAGTATATTAGTGACTGTGCCTGGCTATGGTGAGGGGCAGAGAAAATGGTCTAGGAGGTCACAAAAGATGACATACTGAAGAGGCTAAGTCACTTTGATGAAAGGGAGTTAAATGCAAGCTCCACGGAATGGAGGCCTGTCTGATTGCTCCTGCCATCTCCCTGGCACCTGTGAGAGCAATTGTTATGGGGCAGATACTTCATAAAATCAATTTGTGTGAGTGCTAGTGTGAAAGTATTAGTCGCTCAGTCGTGTCTGACTCTTTGCAACCCCATGGACTGTAGCCACCCAGGCTCCTCTGATGGGATTCTTCAGGCAGGAATACTAGAGTGGGTTGCCATGCCCTTCTCCGGGGTATCTTCCTGACCCAGGGATCAAACCTGATTCTCCTGTGTTGCAGGCAGATTCTTTATCATCTGAGCCACCAGGGAAGCCCTAAAATCAATTCGCTTTTGTCATTGAAGGTACTTTGAAGCAGCAGAAAAGTTCTAACTGGGGACTTTGGGGGCAGTGAGTTGGTAATCGCTCGTGGTATGAGTCTGGTCTAGCCTAGAGCTGGGCTTCTGCTGCCCATTTCCTATGGGGCTCCTGTTCCCCAGTGTACAGCAGACCCCACCTGGCAGGCTCCCTTCATTCCCATCACCTGACCAGCCCTGGAGGAGTCGGATTTGGGACCCAATAGACTAGCAGCATGGTGCCTGATCTTGGTCACTGCACTCACCGTGCACAAGCTTTGCGACTTCGGGCAAGTCATGAATCATGAACTTCACGGACCTTCATTGTCTTCACCTACCTCCCCCAAGAATAAGAATAATAGCTTATAGGTATTTAGGGGGATGTATTTCTATTAGCAAGAACAGGACCTGTGATGGTCCTAAAGGCCATGGGAAGGCCAAGTAGACAGCACTTTAGCAGAAAAGGGCATCAGGGACAATGGTCACCTAATGCAGTTTTGCCAAGAGCTTGTCCATTTGTCCTGCTGCTGCCAGAAAGGTGACTAGGTGTCCACAGCTCCCTGAATCCCCCATCGCTCCGCTTGTTGCCATGGCGAGGGGCAGGCCTAATAGTTCAGTTCAGTTCAGTTCAGTTCAGTCGCTCAGTCGTGTCCAACTCTTTGCAACCCCATGAACCACAGTACACCAGGCCTCCCTGTCCATCACCAACTCCCAGAGTTCACTCAGACTCACGTCCATCGAGTCCGTGATGCCATCCAGCCATCTCATCCTTGGTCGTCCCCTTCTCTTCCTGCCCCCAATCCCTCCCAGCATCAGAGTCTTTTCCAATGAGTCAACTCTTCGCATGAGGTGGCCAAAGTATTGGAGTTTCAGCCTCAGCATCAGTCCTTCCAATGAACACCCAGGACTGGTCTCCTTTAGAATGGACTGGTTGGATCGCCTTGCAGTCCAAGGGACTCTCAAGAGTCTTCTCCAACACCACAGTTCAAAAGCATCAATTCTTTGGCACTCAGCCTTCTTCACATAATAAGCATTTACTAAATACATGGCAGTATGCTGTGAATATGTCTCCTTTTAAAATTTTTATTGAAATATAATTGATTTACAATGTTAGTTTCAGATATATAGTAAAATGCTTCAGATATATCTATTCTTTTTTTTTTACATTCTCTACAACTATAGGCTATTACAAGATTCTGAGTATAGTGCTATACTTAATATCCTGTGGTATACTGTAGGTCTTCGTTGATTATCTATTTTATGTATAGTAGTCTGTATATTTTAATCCCAAACTTCTAATTCATCCCCCTCCTCAGCCTCCCTGTGTTTGTTTTCTATGTCTGTGAAGAAAAGGGAGCCTGCCTACACTTGGTGGGAATATGAATTAGCGTAGCAGCCACAGAGAGCAGTATGTGTGTGCGTGTGTAAACACAGTCACTCAGTCGTGTCCAGCTCTTTGCAGCCCCATGGACTGTAGCCTACCAGGCTTTTCTAAGTGTGGGATTTTCCTCGCAAGAATACTGGAGGGGGTACCATTTCCTCTCCAGAGGATCTCCCCCACCCAGCAATCTAACCCTTGTCTCTTGTGTCTCCAAAAGCACTAGAACTGGTGTCTGCAGACTGAAAAAACTGCCATCTGGTACCAGCTTCTTCAGATTTTTTTTTTCAATATTCTTCACAAAGTGAAGTGGCAGGGGGTGCGGTGGGAGGGGGGGGGTGGGCAGGTGCAGAAGAAACAATGGAAAAGACAAATGGTCCTACTCGTCCATCCTACAAACTCAGTGAAACTAACCAGGTTTATCAGTCAGGTGACTTTCCCACACCTGAGAAGCCGGGAGAACAGTATGGAAGTTCTTTAAAAAAATTAAAAATAGAACTACCATATGATCTAGCAATCCCACTCCTGGACATGTATCTGGAGAAAACATAATGCGAAAAGATACATGTGCCCCGGTGTTCAGAAGCAGCACTATTTACAATAGCCAACGTATGGACGCAACCTAAATGTCCATCAATAGAGGAATGGATAAAGAAGATGTGCTACACAGCTGAGTACTAAAAAAAGAATGAATCAGTAGCATTTGCGGCAACATGGATAGACCTAGAGAGTTTCATACCAAGTGAAATAAACCAGACAGAGAAAGACAAATATCATATGATGTCACTAATATGTAGAATCTAAAATGGGGTACAAGTGAACTTATTTGTGTCTCCCTTTCACGGGACGCCTGTAAGTGTGGGAAAGTCACCTGACTGATAAACCTGGTTAGTTTCACTGAGTTTGTAGGACGGACGAGTAGGACCATTTGTCTTTTCCATTGTTTCTTCTGCGCCTGCCCCCCCCCCCACCGCGCCCCCTGCCACTTCACTTTGCGAAGAATATTGAAAAAAAAAAAATCTGAAGAAGCTGGTACCAGATGGCAGTTTTTTCAGTCTGCAGACACCAGTTCTAGTGCTTTTGTGAATGTGATGGTTTAATGAACTGCCTTATGCACCCTGGGTTTTATTTCTGAATTGCTGTGTAGGCCCAGGTCTATTTAGTACCAGCACTGTACAGAATGACTCAGTGAAGCGGAGATGAGCATGACTGTGAACTCTTGGCTGGCCCTGTGGGTGCGGTCCGGGCAGACGTGGGAAGGTTGGGGTCTCAGGTGTCAGTGGTGGCGCAGGAGGCGTGGACGGGCCACTTAGTGCTTCACTCAGCTACTGTGGTTTCTGCAGGTGCTACCAGCTGGCAGCTTCTGTCTCCTGTAAGAAGGGAGAGTGAGAGGGCGTGTGTGGTGCTCCATTGAGGGCTGGGTGAGGGGGCAGAGAGTAGACCGTAACGGGGAAGAGGGGATGGAGTAAACTTACTGCAGTTACTGGACCTAGGGGGTGAGGTTTTAGGAGGTCAGATGGCAAACAGAGCTTTCACATCCTTCTGGGTCCTGGGAACATGTTATCCTCTCAAAGCCTTTGCTCCTGCAGGCTTAGGTGCCCCTGTGGCCAGGCCCTGAGAGACATTCAGGGGCCTTGGTTTCTGACAGAATGAGTCTCCTTTTTCTATTATGCGTTCACTTTTTCATGGTAACTTTTCTCCTTGGCTTACTGTTTTGAGCAGGAGGCTAAAATCATGTGGATATCTGCATGTGGGGTGGCTTAGTTTCACTGAGAGCTTGCTACCTGCCCGGGGCTATTCTTATTGCTCCCCTATAAACTCCTGTAGTCCTCACAGCAGGACTGTGAGGCCAGGAAGACCGTTTGACAAAAGTGAAAACTGAGACTTAGAGAAACAAATTTATCTCTAGTGGCCACACATCTCAGTCTGCCTAGGTGCTGTTCAGTTGATGCCTGCTGTCCCATTGTCATTAGTAAAAGGGCCCCCCTTTCACTTTCACACCCCCGAAGTTTGAATAGTAAATTATACCCACAATGTCTGGAAAGTGGCTCGATCCTGTTAAAACTCAGGCCTCTGGGGGAAGAGCCCTCACTCTTATTCTGTGGCATAAAGTCAAAGTGTCTACACTTGAACACACTTCAGTTCCTAGTCATTTCAAATTTTGTATTCCGAACAGAATATGATGTTTACAAGGAGGTGATTTTGTTACTCTGTCTGGACCTCAGGGCTTCCCTGTTGGCTCAGTTCAGTTCAGTTCAGTCGCTCAGTCGTGTCCGACTCTTTGCGACCCCATGAATCACAGCACACCAGGCCTCCCGGTCCATCACCAGCTCCCGGAGTTCACTCAGACTCACATCCATCGAGTCCATGATGCCATCCAGCCATCTCATCCTCGGTCGTCCCCTTCTCCTCCTGCCCCCAATCCCTCCCAGCATCAGAGTCTTTTCCAATGAGTCAACTCTTCGCATGAGGTGGCCAAAGTACTGGAGTTTCAGCTTCAGCATCATTCCTTCCAAAGAAATCCCAGGGCTGATCTCCTTCAGAATGGACTGGTTGGATCTCCTTGTGGTCCAAGGGACTCTCAAGAGTTTTCTCCAACACCATAGTTCAAAAGCATCAATTCTTCGGCACTCAGCCTTCTTCACAGTCCAACTCTCACATCTATACATGACCACAGGAAAAACCATAGCCTTGACTAGACGGACCTTAGTCGGCAAAGTAATGTCTCTGCTTTTGAACATGCTATCTAGGTTGGTCATAACTTTTCTTCCAAGGAGTAAGCGTCTTTTAATTTCACGGCTGCAGTCACCATCTGCAGTGATTTTGGAGCCCCCCAAAATAAAGTCTGACACTGTTTCCACTGTTTCCCCGTCTATTTCCCATGAAGTGATGGGACCGGATGCCATGATCTTCGTTTTCTGAATGTTGAGCTTTAGGCCAACTTTTTCACTCTGCATTTTCACTTTCATCAAATGGTGGTGAAAAAAAAAAAAAAAAATCTGCCTGCAATGCAGGAGACCTGGGTTTGATCCCTGGGTAGAGAAGATCCCCTGGAAAAGGGAATGGCTACCCACTCCAGTATTCTTGCCTGGAGAATGCCATGGATAGAGGAGCCTGGCTGGCCTAAAGTCTGTAGGGTTGCAAAGAGTCAGACAAGACTGAGCAACTAACGTGGGCTTCCCTGGTGTTTTGGGTCACCATACAAGTGAATTTTTGAGTCCTCTGTTGAGAGTGTGGTTATGGGGCTGGGGAACATGTTTTGAATTGTAGTGCCCTATATTTCTCTTTTCAAAAAAGTTTTATTTTAGACAGAGCCCAAGTGACACAATGAAGGTTAAATTGATTTCATTTGGAAATCAGGCCGTAGGGCCCCAAGGCACTAATAGCTGCTGCTGCTACCCTCGGCAGTCTACCCAGCTTCCTCGGCCAGGGCTGGCTCGCTGCAGCCCTGGGGTGACAGTGTCTCAGCATTGCTGTGATGGCTCACACTTTTTGAGCCCTATTAGAAGACTTGCCTCTGTAGGCCTGAAGTGCAAGGAGCCTGGAAACTTCCTTTGTACCACCCACACTGAGAAACTCATTTGGCTTTCATCAATCACGAGTATTTATTGTTACATGGTTTTTCTGTACCAAATATTGTAACTTCACTTAACCAAATTTTGATTTTTGGTTGTGGAATATCTTAAAATTATTCTATGTAACATTTAGCTCTCAGCTATTAGATCATCTTGGAGCAAATGAAAAAAAACATACTTTGCTGTGTGTATGTGGGGTAGGGCGGCATGGGATTTTACTGTATATTCCATTTTGTTACTGCATAGCTTTGAGACTAGGAAAAAAACATCTCACATCACTTAAAAAACTTATTTCCTACACTTAAAATGCGGCTACAGCCATTAATACCCACCCTATTGAAAAGAGAATTAAGTTGTGATATTCTTTGAAAGCAAAAGATGGCAATGAGAATGTGAAGTTCAGAGGTGTCTCAGCAATAGGAGTGATACAAATGCAGAATTTAAAAAAAAATTATCAAGTTTCTCCAGCAGTAAAATGGGGATAATAATACCTCTTAGAGGTGTTATAAGAATTAATTAGATGCCATTTGTGAAGAGTTCCAACCTGAGCATTCTGTTTTATTATTATTATTAGCTTCGTATTGTTCTTGGAAATTCTGCATTCAAAATGATCTGCAAAACCTGACCTTTGTTATCAAGGATGTTGCGTATGCTAATGGAACGTGACAATGATGAGATATTATGAAAATGGGACAGCTGTACTCATGATCTCAGGTGAAGAGAGCTAAATTTCATGGACTCGTATGCTTTTCTACTACTATTTCCATGACAGTATGCTCAGGTGAACTCTTCCTGGATCCATTTAATAAAACAGTGTGGGGACACTCCAAAGTGAGAGAATATTCATTTTCCTGCAGTGGTACTGGAATTGTTTTTCTTCTCCTCTTTATGTAAAATATCAGCTTGGCTCTATCTTAAGTTCAGAGTCAGAAGTCATATCCCTGGGTTTCTAAGCAGCCTCCTAACTTGTCTCCCCTCCCCAGCCCCCTATCCTCACTTCCGTTCAACGCCTGCCCTGCTGCGCTCATTCTCGGTCCAGCACTCAAAGTGGTCTTTGCTGTGTCCTCCCTCCCTCTGCTCAGAGCCTGCGAGTGGCTGCCCTCCCATGTTGCATGGCCCGTTCCTGTTGCCTCTCACTCCTTTCCTTCTGGTCGCACTGGATTCTGATTTTTCTTGACCACTCTAAGAATGTTTGTGTCACAACCTTTTTGTCTCCTATTCCTGAAATACTCTCACCTACCCTTTCACTTAAAAAAAAAAAAAAAAAAAAAAAACTCCAAATCTACAAAAAAGTTGAAAGAATAGTGCAGTCAACACCCATGTTCACCTTGATCCACCGATTAACGCCTTCCACATTTGCTTTATCTTCCTGCCTTCTTCCTTTTGAGCCCGTATAAATATTAAATGACTGTTTTTGTTTGTTTGTTTGCTAAACCATTTCACAGTAATTTGCAAACATTCAGACATTTCACGCCCAAATACTCCAACATTAATCTGAAGACACGTGCTTTCTCCTTCATAACCGTAACGTCATTACATCATCATTATACTCCCAAGTTGAACCTGATTATAGTAATATCTGATATGCAGTCCATCTAAAATTTCTCCAGTTATTCCCCCCAGAGTTCTTTAGAGTTGCACTTTTAAACTCCAGAATCTCGTTGAAAGTTACACGTTTCATTTAGTTGCCATGGCTCTTTAGTCTCCTTTAGAACAGTTTTAGTTTTTTCTTTCATCTTTTCATAACATTGACATTTATCAGGAATATAGGACAACTGTTTCGTTGACTATCCCACAATCTCAATTTATCTGATGGTTTCTTGGTCATTAGATTCGGGTTGAACATACTTGAGAAGAACAGGTGAAGATGTCTTACTCATAGCATCATACTGCAAAGCCCCAAATCTGGTGCCTGCCAAACTTTTCCCTTGCAGTTTTATGCTTTTTGCTTTATTAAGTAATCTCCAGAGCACCGTTTTGAGGTCATATGAATATCCTTTTCTCAACAAAATTTTACCCAGTGGTGTTTGCATTCATTGGTGACCTGGCTTCAATCAGTTATTTTGTTGCTATTTGTCAAGTGGCAGTTTTCTAATTCTGTTACTGGCTAGTGTTTTTCTGTTACAGAAGAGATTTTCCTCCTTTTTCTCTCCCCATTTTTAGGAATGTTAGTATTGATTCATGCATACTTTTAAAGAATAAAACAGATAACCTGTATTTGGTGCATAAGGATCCGTGACCAGTATTCCTCTTTTTGTTGATCATGTTGTCCCAAAATCCATCAGTGGGAGGTCTTTCCAGCTGCCTCCTGGGTCCTTTTAACATGATCTTACTGGTCTTTGAGCACTGCGTTTTCTGGCACATCAAGTTATTCTAGCTGATCAGGACAGTTAGAGGAGACTCTCCCTCCTGTTCCTCAGTCATCTGATCTCTTTCACTCAGTGTCCAAACGAAATGTCATTGCAACAGAGAGGCCTTCCCTGTCCCTCTAGGAGACGTGTCCCCCACCCCGCATCCAAACCTGCTTCCTGATGTTTCCTTTGGTGCGTGCTAGTTGCTCAGTCGTGTTCAACTCTTTGTGAAGCCGTGGACTGCAGCCCGCCAGGCTCCTCTGTCCATGGGATTCTCCAGGCAAGAGTACTGGAGTGGGGTGCCACTGCCTTCTCCAGGGGATCTTCCCAACCCAGGGATTGAACCCAGGTCTCCTGCATTGCAGGCAGATTCTTCATGGTCTGAGCCACTGGGGAAGCGTATCCCCATTCAATATTTGTTTGTTTACTTGTAGTTTATTTTCCCAACCAGCACAAAATTTTTAAATTGACAATTCCCCTGTTTTGCTCATGACTGGGTTCGTAGTATCTGGCCCATAGTGTGTCCTCAGCAAATAGTTGTAGAAAAAATTGAGTGAATGGATTGCCCACCCCATCTTAAGGCTTCGTCAAGCTCTTCCCTATTAGCTGCTGCCTTTCTTTCCTTGGCACTGGGGTGAATCAGGCTGCCTGGAGCTCACACTCGTTTGCCTGGCATCTGTGGCAATTTCCCTTCTAGTAGTTCCCCTGCCTCTGTGTTCAGGTGATAGTTTGCAACAGTTTTCACTAAATGCATCACATGACCCTCCGTGCAAGGCACTTGGCTGTAACAGTGGAAGCATCTACCATGCAGTTCCTCCTTCCCCAGCTTCCCTGAGCAGGCCATCTGGGTATTTTAGAAATAAAAAATGAAACCCTTGACACTATGTTAGAATTTTTACATGGGCTTCAATGCTGGGAACTAAAAATTAAGTAGAATAAGGGCTTTCTTTTCTGTATGAACAAATAAAACCTTAAAAACCATCATGGAGTATAAGAGTTGTTCTTGGCCTCAAAGGATTTCAGTCCTAGTTGTGATGATGAGAATTAAGAATAGAATATGGAAGTTTTCAACTGTTATCTCCTCAAGTATTTTCTCATGCCCTTTCCTTTTGTCTTCTCCTTCTGGGATGCCTGTGATTTGAATGACAGGTTGTTTAACATTGTCCCAGGGGTCTCTAAGACAATACTGCTGCTGGCATATACCCTGAGGAAACCAGACTTGAAAGAGACACATGTACCCCAATGTTCACTGCAGGACTATTTACAATAGCTAGGACATGGAAGCAACCTAGGTGTCCATCAGCAGATGAATGGATAAAGAAGTTGTGGTATATATCCATAATGGAATATTACTCAGCTATATAAAAAAAGAATGTACTTGAGTCAGTTCTGATGAGGAAGGTGAACCTGGAGCCTATTATACAGAGTGAAGTAAGTCAGAAAGAGAAAGACAAATACTGTATATTAACACATATATATGGAATTTAGAAAAACAGTATGAATGATCCTATGTGCAGGGCAGCAAAGACAGATGTAAAGAACAGACTTTTGGACTCAATGGGAGAAGGTTCAGTTCAGTTCAGTTCAGTGGCTCAGTCGTGTCCAACTCTTTGCAACCCCATGAATTGCAGCACGTCAGGCCTCCCTGTCCATCACCAACTCCCAGAGTCCACCCAAACCCATGTCCACTGAGTCACTGATGCCATCCAACCATCTCATCCTCTGTCGTCCCCTTCTCCTCCTGCCCTCAATCTTTCCTAGCATCAGGGTCTTTTCCAATGAGTCAGCTCTTCACATCAGGTGGCCAAAGTATTGGAGTTTCAGCTTCAACGTCAGTCCTTCCAATGAACACCCAGGACTGATCTCCTTTAGGATGGACTGGTTGGATCTCCTTGCAGGCCAAGGGACTCTCAAGAGTCTTCTCCAACACCACAGTTCAAAAGCATCAGTTCTTCATTGCTCAGCTTTCTTTATAGTCCAACTCTCACATCCATACATGACTGCTGGAAAAACCATAGCCTTGACTAGACAGACCTTTGTTGGCAAAGGGAGAAGGTTAGGGTGGGGTGAATTGAGAGAATAGCATTGAAACATGTACATTACCGTATGTAAAATAGATGGCCGGTGCAAGTTTGATGCACGAAGTAGGGCACCCAAAGCCGGTGCTCTGGGACAACCCAGAGGGATGGGGTGGGGAGGGAGGTGTGAGGGGGATTCAGGGCGAGCGGATCTGTGACCAGTTCATATTGATGTGTGCCGAAAGCCATCACAATATTGTGAACTAATCATCCTCCAATGAAAATTAATTAATTTTAAATAAATAAATTAAAGAATATGTGGCAAGAATTGTACTTTAACACTGAATGTAGTTGATGGGTGGAGAGGCCTGAATGGTGGCCCCAAAGATATTGGATTGTAATCCCTGGAACCAACAAATGTTATCTAATTTGGAAAAAGAGCCTTGGCAGCTGTGGTTCATTTTAATGATTTTGAGATGAAGAGATAATGCTGGATTATCCTATGGGTCATAAATCCTATCAACAAATGTACTAAGAGGGAGGTTTGACACACAGAGAAACTGAAAGAGGCAAGGAACAGGTTCTCCCCAGTGCCTCCCGAGGAAGCGTGGTCTGTTGATACCTTCACTGGGGCCAATTGATACTGATTTTGGATTTCTGAGGACTTCCCTGGTGGTTCAGACAGTAAAGCGTCTGTCTACAATGCAGGAGACCCGGGTTCAATCCCTGGGTCGGGAAGATCCCCTGGGGAAGGAAATGGCAATCCACTCCAGTACTATTGCCTGGAAAATCCCATGGACAGAGGAGCCTGGTAGGCTACAATCCATGGGGTCACAGAGAGTCGGACACAACTGAGCGACTTCACTTGGATTTCTGACTACAGGAACTATGAGAGAATCCATTTCCACTCTTTAAAACCACCAAGTCTGTGTTAATGGGACAGCAGGCATAGAAGTCAAATAGAACCGTAAACTATATTCTCCCACCTTTATTGTGATCCTCAAATGACCCTGTACATGGGCCCCTTTACCTCTGTTTCATAGAAGAAGGACCAAGGGCTGCAGGAGTCATATGACTCGAACCAGCTTTTCTGAGTCTTAATCCAGCGTTCCGTTCACTCCCAGCACCCTGCCTCCCCCTAGGAACGAAAGCCAGTGAACAGCACAGACCACTAGTCAAGATAGTTCATAAAAGAGGCAGACCACTGTCCCTGCTGGAGCCATCAGGGACAGACAGGAGAGAGGTACACACCCAAGGGCATCCTTAGGGGTAAAGATACTTAAGAGTTGGAGGATGAGCACCCTCTTTCCCGTGGCCCAGGGGACTTACTCCCTCGGCAAGTGCTGATTTAACCTTCCAGACTCTGGATGCCTTTGAGCGTGTGTGTCCATCTATCTGTATCTGCTTGGAGGAGAGAACCCCTTGCTGTCTGGTTGTTGGGATGTTTTATCCCCATCTCATGGAATCTTTGCCTCTTCAGTTTTCCTGTATGTGATGGCTTCCTGACACGTTACAGGCGGTGGGATCTGGGCAAGCTTGAGCAAGGCTCCAGATAAAAGCCACAGAATGAGTTGCAGTTCCTGCCCACTGCAGAGCACTTGCTTTGGCTCACTTTTTCTCCCTGGCAGCTTTTACAGCTCTCTCTTTGGAGGCCCTGCTGTGGACTGTGCTCTAGACCTCTTGGCATGCGCGGCTGTTCCTGCCACTTACCCCACTGATGGGGCTCTGTGTGCCCTACTTCACTCACCAGTCATTTTCCTTCTGAGAGCCAGGTGTGGTCTGGAGGAGAAGACAGTAAATGGGCTTCCATCCCTCCCCTCAAGCCCTCAGCCGTGTATGAAACAAGCAAGGAGACAGCCTGACTGAAGCGTGGTGACACTAATGGGGTGATGAGAATCCCGCACGGCTCCTCCCGCCCCCTTCCTAGGGAAATGAGCCGCGTGTTTAAGAAAGAGGGCTCTGTGGGCTCACTCCTGAGTCCAGGGAATCCTCCCAGGGGGATCTGGCAGCGGCATCTGGATGCTTCATATCCCCACAATGTAGATCCAGACCTTTTGTGTGTGGTGATTTATAATGTGCTTTGCTTTATCCATTCATTGTCTGTTTCCGTTCTATAACTTAGAGCATGGTCTTGAAACCTTGAATATATGGGCTTTTGGTTTAGCTCAGTGTAAGATAGAGTATGGATACATTAGTGACTTGTTTGTCTTTTCAGCATCCACTGACCGCCATCCTCAACTCATTTGCATTTACTGCCTTTTATCAGTGATGGGAGTTATAAAAGCACCTGAATTTTATAGGCATTGTGTGGAGCCCAGCAGCCGCCGGAGAGCTTGAAAAGCCTCAGATCTGTGTGGCATTGGGTGACATATGGGCTCAGCATCAGGGATCTGGGATAGATTGTCTCACCTTTATCATTCTGGGGATCCTTTTTAATGTCAGGCTTTGTGTAGAACATCCCATACAATCCCCTGACTGAACATTATCTCTTGATTAAGCAGAAAGGTAGAAAGCAGAAAGTGACTGTGAATTTCAGGACATTTAATATTTTCTAATTTATTGATCACAACAACAGCTGTAGACATGTGGGGGGAAAATACTAGGGCCTCTGTGCGTGGCTTGGTTTTTCCAGGCTGTTGGCAGTATTTGGACTCACAGGTCTCTCCTAATAGCTTCACAGTCATGAGTCACTGTCTGCACCTTAATGACCAATCAGGCTATACTGCAAGCTTACTACGGCCATTGTCTCTTTCCTAAAGGAGGAAAGATAATAAATTATTACAGCTATTGAAATAAGTAAGATTCCATTTGATGTTACCTTTTGTGTGTGTGTGTGAAAACAGAACTGAAAGAATTTGACAGAAAATGTATTTTATTGTTTTATTCATACTGTCTTGATGACGGTAGCTTTGTAGTATAGTCTGAAGTCAGGAAGGTTGATTCCCCTATCTCTGTTCTTCTTTCTCAAGATTGCTTTGGCTATTTGAGGTTCTTTGTGTTTTCATACAAATTGTGATTTTTTTTCCCCCTCGTTCTTATGAAAAATGCCCTTGATAGTTTGATAGGGCTTGCATTGAATCTGTAGATTGCTTTGGGTGGTGTAGTCATTTGCTCAATTTTTGCTTAACTGTGTGTGTTCCAATGAAGCGGCAGTGACTGCAGTGGGTTGGAGCTTAGCACTTTGAACTCGGTGGTTGTCCTGTCTCCAAAGACATTTTCACTTCTATTCCCTGCTTCTTGGAGCTTCCAAGTGATTTTATTTTTCACTCTGGAGTCCACTATGTAGGTGGCTGAAAACCATACATATTTTTATTGTTTGCTTATTCTGAGACACTGTGTTCTTGTATGATACGTAGAAGTTTGTTAGTGTGGTTATGAATGAACATGAGAGAGGATATACTTTGAAATTACTGTCATCAATTTAACACATTATTAAAACCAGATATAATTTCCTTTTGTTTTTATAGAAAATAAGCTTATCTATTTTCCTCTTCCCTCCCCAGATGGAAGTTTCTTAAGAGCTTCCAAGGTTGGATAGCCATTAGGTGAGTTGTGGTAATGAAAATAAAGTTTATTAAAGGAAGGCAGGACCTAAAATGCACCCATTCTAGTTTTTCTGTATTCTAAATCAGTCCTTAGAAAGTCATCTCTCTATTTGCAAGTTGTACCATATCAGTGAATAAGCAAATAGAACCAACTTTGGTTGGTTTGCTCTGCTGATACTGTAAGACATATCAAGAAGAGGAGCTCTGATTTTCCTGGAACTTATTTTGGTTTTGAGTAACAATTTAGTTAAGCCTGGATATCTGAAAAAGTAAAATATAATGGGTTATGTTACAGAGGCCACATGAGTAGCACAGCCAGAGGTTTTAGAAATGCAGGAGAGAACCTGAACTGGACCATGAAGGCTGAATGGGGCAAGTAAGCGAATGAAGGAAGGCCACCAGGGATGAGCGCACGAGTAGGAGTGAAAGGAACGATGAAGACGTGATCAGAAATGGAAATGAGCCAGCTTCTCTGAGAGCCTCAGTAACCCTGAGTGTGGGCAGAGGGCACTTCATGGAAAGAGCAGTCGGGCACAGACTGTAGTGTCTCTCACATGCCGGCCTATGAGACTCGGGTTTTATCTTCTCAGGGTGGGGCACATCTGAGGTCTTTAGCCAGAAATCCTCAGTAAGATTTCTGCACTGGAGAAACATGGTATGAATAGAGTGGAGGAAGCAAGGTATAGCAAAGGAAGAAAAACAGCAGATCTAGAAAGATGAGCTTGAGAAGGGAATGGAAGCATGTGACAGGTGCATTGGAAGGAGAGTCAACAGGACAAGCTGAAGGGCGGGAGGCAGGGTGCCGACCAGAGGCGCCGTGGTAGTTCAGAAAGAAATAGGGAAGTAGGGGAGAAATCAGCTGGGGGGATAATAATATCCCTTTTAGTTGTGTTTAGTTATGTCAGATCTGAAAATGAGGGCATAACGGCCACGTGGGACGTCCCACCTGCTGCGGGAGGCGCAGCGTCCTGGAGCTCAGCGCTGTTTCCGGGACTCTGATGTGATGAGGCGGAGGTGCGGGAGGAGCAGCAGGGACACCGAGGCCTCTGCGAGGCTGCTGGCGGGAGGCGGACGCTCTGCAGAATCCGCCTTGACTTGTGCTCCTGCGGTTTGGGTCTTAATGAGAGAAATACAGTGACTTCTGTGCAGCTCAGAGTATAGGGACTGGCCTTGGAAAGTGTGTTCAGTTGCAGCCTGCAGCTGAGATTTCTTGAGTCCATCTAACTGGATCATGAGCCTAATGCTCTGAATGGAGAAACACCTGTATATCCTGAATTTGGGTCATCAGCCTCTGTGTCCCCTAGAGATGCCCCCAGAAGCCAGGCGGAAAAGCTCTTTTTATGATTCAGTGAAGACCTGAGAAATTCTAGCAGTGACAGAAGTCCCTCTCTGTCTTCCTCTCTCTTACTGAAGGAGTTGGACTGTAGGGATGGCTGTTAGCCCAGCCACTGTTCTTTTCTCAAGAAAGAACCTGAATTATACTAAAAAAAATAAGTGTTGGACTGTGAAGTTCTGTACGGTTCAGTAGGGGAGATGTCATTTAGGCCCAGAAACTTTAAAGGGAGAATTTTGTAATCTGCTGCCTTTTTCACATAATACGATAACACAATGTGTGACTCAAGGAGCACTGTGTATTTTCAAGCCTTCTAGTGTGAGGGATTTGCAAAATGTTACCTAGAATAGCTGACCAGATGGTTTAGATGAATGAAATGATTATTTAATATTACTACTTTTATTTGTTGGAAATTATCAGCCCAAAGTAGAAAATTTCATTTTGGAAAGCCATTTGACTGGAAGTCATTTGCTCATTTCACTATTCTAGGGATGGCTAATAATAAACACTTTTCACTAGTCCTGTGTAAGAGGCACTCAGAACTCCATGTTAAGATGGATTCTGAGGATCAGTTTTGATCTTAGTGGCTAAACACTAAGGAATCAGTCAAATGGTAAGACCGAATGTGGCAGCAGCACCTGCCAATGGGAATTGTGTTGTGAAATTTGCATAGTTGCACTGGATTTATTTTGATAGAAATTGGCCAGAAACTTTGGATGCTTCTTAAAAACAAAAGAAAAACAACATTCCTAACTTGTATTTAGGGGAAATACATTCCATCACCCTATGAATTGATTTGGGTTGTTGAAGGATAATGGGGGCTAGGGCAGCCTTATTTTTTGCCCCAGTTAATTTTGGAATTCCATTTTTCACGGGACTCTCTGACCCACTTTGGGTCTGAGGGTTGTACTGCGATATTGCTTCTGGAGAAGCATTCACAACTCTGTGTCTCTGCCAAGATCAATTTGGCTCAGTAATTGTACAGAGCTCTCCAATTTAAGGACACTTCTCACATATAAACTCTAATTGGTTCCTCATAAAAGCCCAGTGAGGTCACTCTTACTGTTTATTTGTCTGAACTTTATCCCATCATTTATTTCTTTGTAATGTTTGAGGCTGCAACTTTGTGGGAAATAGGCAGAGTAGGTGGAATTCTTTGGTGGTGGTGTGCCCACTTCACAGGTGAGAAGATCATCCCTAACCTTATAGGACTGAAGTTACCATCCAGCGTGTGTGAAACTGAAAACAATGGCAAAGCCAGGGACCTGGTTCCCTTTCTATGACGGTCTAGTACGTCTCAGCTTTCTGTAGGTGAAATGCTCCTTTTCCCTTCCCAGCATCTTCTCTACCCCATTCTGTGCCAGGACATCACTGTGTCTGTGTCTGTGTCTCTGTGTGCATGTCCCCATGTGTACTCACTTTAAGAATCTTCATTTGTCTTAAGGAGGCTGAAGTTGATTCTAACCAGTTGATTCTAAACAGCTTTTGGTGTGAGGGTCGATTAGAGAGGCTGTAGAGTGATATGAATGTGTCTGGACATCATTACCTGCATAGGTAGGAAAATCATGTCCAAAAAAAGGATGACAGGAAATTTTTATTATTTATCAAAGTGTGTGTTTCTGATGACATCATGACATTCTGTTGGAATCTCCTATTGCTGGTCAGGGAGAACCAGTGAGTCCTGAAAAAAAAAATGACATCAATAAAAATCACTAAAAGGGCTGACATTAGGAACAAAACCCGTGCTCCCCTTGAGAGTGTCATATTTTAGCTTGAGCCCACACCCCGGGCTGTCTCGGCCTGGCTTTGATGGCCTTTTGTTCCCCCAGCTCACCTTTTGGCGCCAGATACCACCACGTCGGTTCCCGTGCTTCCCCTTCCGTAGGAACTGATTTGACTGCAGTTCTCTCTAGCTCATATTTTCTCCCTCATTAAAGTGCCTATGTGCAATTTGCTGGAAGGAGGTTGCCAGCCTACAACCACCGTTGGGCTGCAGTGCCCTTTGGCTGGTGATTAATTTCCCCAGCGACACAGGCTTCATTGTCTAGTTAGATTTAGTTTTACAGTCCATCTGCAGTTCACTGGAATATGTATGAAGGAATGCTCCCCCATTCATCAGCAGTTATGGCTCTGATTTAGCATTTTTATTTAGGGAGTTCAGTGGTGTGCATTGCTGTGGCCATGTAGCCAACTTCATTTCAGAGGAGTGGTAGAGACACACTTTAAAGTTCTAACCTTTTGCTGCCAGTGAGCCCTTCTTCCCGTGTTCTCGACAGCTCTGTGCAGCTTCTTCGTTAGGAGGATGTGAAACATCCCCGGGGCCATCACAAACCGCAGTGTTGGTGGGTGAGACCCCAAGTGAAGCCAGTGCATGGGTTTGGTTCTGGAGACATGAGTTAATGTTCCCTGTTTTTTGTGGTGCTGTCTCTTCATGATCACAGATGGCCCCCGCTTAGCTTTGTTCCAGAAATCTGAATGTGTGACTCTGGATCTGATCATTCTCATGATTTTGACAGAAGCTGGGACTTGGGATGCTGAGTTAAAGGTGCATAGATAGTTATTTTGTTTAATATGGTGGCTCAGATGGTAAGGAATCTGCCTGCAATGCAAGGGGACCTGGGTTTGATCCCTGGATCAGGAAGACCGCACTGGAGGAAGAAATGGCAACCCACTCCTGTATTCCTACCTGGAAAATCCCAAGGACAGAGGAGCCTGGTGGGCTACAGTTCATGGGGTCGCGAAGAGTGACGTGACTAAGTAACTCACACACACACTTTGTTTAATATATCTAGACCTTCCTCTGAGATGTTCTAACATACCATTTTCAAGGCTCATGCAGCTTTGTCACTTGCTTTAAAGGACTCTGTTCTACTTATATGGTATTTCTGAGCCCAGTTTCTTCATCTGTATAATAGAGAAGTTAATGCTTATCTTTCAATGATGGGGATGATTAAGTACCAGGCACAGAGAAGATGATTAGCAAATAATAGCTACCAAGCTGATGAGCGCAAGGCTGGCTTAGAGTAATTTTTTGAATGTAACTGGCAACTTATTGACAGATGCTCTATTCCAGTGGCATACCTTCTGCAAAATTTTATTAAAGACAGAAATTCTGGAGAAGTACAAAAATTAACTCATGGCATCAGATTATGGAACATAGAGTATAGATTATCATGGAGAAAAGACAGAGCTATCTTGGGCTATGCATCCCAACGTCTTTTGGCCGAGTGTTGAGAGGTGACGTGGGAGACATGAGTGCTGGGATGGACTGACCTTCATTCATACAGCACTTGTGCGGTTTGAGCATCAGTTACTGACGGGGCTGTGTTCTAGCTCAGAGGACACACCAGGGAACAGAGTGGAGAAGGTTTCTGCTGTCACGGAGCTAACAATGGGGACAGGGTTCCCAGGTGGCACAGTAGTAAAGAATCCGCCTGCCAGTGCAGGAGACGCGAGAGACTCAGTTTTGATCTGTGGGTCAGGAAGAGCCCCTGGAGTAGGAACTGGCAACCCACTCCAGTATTCTTGCCTGGAAAATTCCATGGGAGTTTTGTCTTGTTTTGTTTTCTAGCAGGCTACAGTCTGTGGAATCATATAGAATCGGACACGACTGAGCAACTGAGCATGCATGCACGCGGGGACAGGGGTGGTGGGGGCCAGGGAAGAACACCTGGCATAAACATACAAGCCAAGAAACCATCAGAGAATAACAAGCGATTTCCCAAGAAATTAAATACGGTGATCTGATGGCTTCTTTTTCTCTGAGGGTGTGACATGCTAGCTGGACTAGAATGACCAGAATTCCGAGTAAGAGAACCTCCTCCAGCTAGGGCAAGAACAACCTAAGAAAGAGCCACGTGGGTGAGGGGGAGAGTGTGTGAGGGAGAGGGGGTGAGGGGGGAGGGTATGGGCGGTGATGATGGTGGCTGGCCCAGAGGGTGAGTGGTGAGGTTGGAGAAAAGTGATTGAAGTCAGGCCGTGTTCTGCAGGAGGGTGTGTAGGACTTCCTGGCAGATGAGTTGGAAGAGGCAGGTCAAGGGAAAATCAAGGACAGCTTCTAGACTGTTGGCCGGAGTAAGAGTAGAAGGTGGTTCTGGTTACTAAGGTAAGGAAGGCTTGAGGAGGGGCAGCTTATGGAAAAAACAAGGGTTTGGTTTTATGTGAAATTTGAGAAGTCTGTGTGATACCCACGTGGGGTCTGAATTCCAAAGAAAGGTTCAGTTTGGTCTGGAGAAGCCGGCTGGGGACTTCTAGGCCAGGGGGCGTTACATAAGGCCATGGGAGGTAATGAGGTCAGACAGCAAGAAAGGACTCCAGGCCAGACCCTGTGAGGCCGCAGATCCTGAGATCAAGCAGAGGAGCTCCCAGGGATCAGGAGGAAAACCCGGTGAGCAGTTTCAGGCAGCAGAGCGGTCGGTCCCCTGTGTAGTCATGCTGGTGGGTCCACACTGATCTGGGCAGACACCCTGGAATTGGGTCTGGGGTGAGGGCACATGGCTGGGAAGGTGAAGACAGGGGCCAGAAGAAACACTTGACAAATGACAAAGGCCTTTGTGATCCCAGCAGCTTGAGGGTGTTGGCTAAAAAATGATGCACAACTTGAGAGTTGTGAGTTAAGTTTTATTTGGGCCAAAATGAGGACTGCAGCCAGGGAGGCAGCACCTCAGATAGCTCGGAGAGACTGCTCCAAAGAGGCAATGGGAGGAAGGTCAGTATATACGGTTTTGGTGAAGGTGGAGTTCAGTACTATTAGGCACTCATTTTACAAAAGGTTTTTTGCTAGTCAGGAGGATCTGAGGTCACCATGAAGGGATTTAGTGCTTTTCTAGATATGAGGAGATGCAAGGATTGAAATCATAAAATCTGTTCCTAAAGACCTGTCCCACCAGATCTCCTGGAGCACAGAGTGCCTCGCTTCATGCTGAACTCCCTCAGGGGATGTTGAAGGTGAGCAGCTGCGGTAGCTCAGGGCTCAATCTCTGCAGAGGCAGGTGGCAAACGCCCTTGTGGTTCAGTTGTAGGCGATGCTCTTGGCAAGAGCCAGTTTGTAGTTGACAAGGAGCACTAGAGTCCCCTCTTGGGAAGATCGGGCTCTTGGTTAAGGCAAGATTCTGAGCACTGTTTTGAGACCTTTCCCTTCCCTGTTACCAAATCAGGCTTCTTTAGGGCCAGCCTTACGTGAGCAGTAGGGCCTGGAGTGATTTTACAACTTAAAACTATTTCTTTTCCTTCAGCCTGGAGCCTGCCTGGGCATGTCTGTGTAACTGAGAAAGGCCTTCAGGGTGAGTGAGATAGGAGGCCAGTCTTGGAGGAAGCATAAGTTTTGGGTAGATGGAATAAGGGTGTGGCAGATGGGGAGGGGAGTAGAAACACTCCAGGTGGGAAAAAACTCAGCACTGTATCAACATGGCAATAAAAACTCCAGTAAGTAGCACAGCAGGAAGGGGAGCGCAAGCCTTACTTTTTGCTCGTGTACCTCCTTCTGCTCAAAGAGATTTGAAGCCACCGACGTGCAGACACACATTGTAGAACCTGTCACTCACCCTGCAAGCATGCATTGATCTCCAGGAATGACCTCACAACAGAGGCCGGGCTACCAAGATGGGTGACCCATGACCTTCCCTCAGGGAAGACCAACATGAAAACCGTTGACTGTCAAATAATAACAGACAAGGGGAGAGAGAATTAATTCTGTCTGACTTGATTTCAGCAGGAAGCTCCCAGAGGAGATGCTCTTTGGCTGTAGAAGGATGAAACGATATCAATCAGGAAGAGAAGAGGAGTTGGCAGGGGGGGCCCACCTGGGCAGAGGGCACGGCAGGGGCGGACAGAGTGGGATGAGAGCCTGTGTTGTGGTTACGACACCGGCAGCGTGGTTCCTGGTGAGCCCAGCGCGGGAACAAGACAGAAGGGAAGACAGAAGACGTGTTACGTGCTGAGCCCGGAGAGAGAGCCTGGACCAAGCTGGGCTTTATTTTTCTGGGCTGTAGGGATTATAGGGTGTTTTTGAGGGGGGTTTATTTTAGTCCTTTGGCCTAAAATAGAGGCTAAGAATTTTTTTTTTTAATTTTTGACTTTGAAAAAAAAACAGAACAGTTTTAGGCTCACCACAAAATTAAGAAAGTACAGACATTTCCCATATACCATATGCCCCCTGCCCTATACATGAATTATCGTTGTTGTTCAGTTGCTAAGTGGTGTCTGACTCTTTGCGAGCCCATGGACTGCAGCACACCAGGCTTCTCTGTCTTTCCCTGTCTTCTCCCACAGTTTGCTTAGATTTCATGTTCATTGAGTCAGTGATGCTATCTAACCATCTCATCCTCTGCTGCTCCCTTCTCCTGTTGCCTTTAATCTTCCTAAAGTATCAGGGTCTTTCCCAATAATTTGGCTCATGGCACCAGGTGGCCAGAGTATTAGCACTTCAGCGTCAGTCTTTCCAGTGAATATTCAGGGTTCATTTCTTTTAGGGTTGACTGGTTTGAACTCCTTGCTGTCCAAGGGATTCTCAGGAGTCTTCTCCAACACCCCAGTTTGAAAGCATCAATTCTTTAGTAGTCAGCCTTCCTTATGGTCCAACTGTCACATCCATGTGGAAAACTCTTAAAGAGATGGGAATACAGACCACCTGACCTGCCTCTTGAGAAATCTGTATGCAGGTCAGGAAGCAACAGTTAGAACTAGACATGGAAAAACAGACTGGTTCCAAATAGGAAAAGAAGTGCGTCAAGGCTGTATATTGTCACCCTGCTTATTTAACTTATATGCAGAGTACATCATGCGAAATGCTGGGCTGGATGAAGCACAAGCTGGAAGCAAGATTGTTGGGAGAAATATTGATAACCTCAGATATGCAGACGACACCACCCTTATGGCAGAAAGGGAAGATGAACTAAAGAGCCTCGAAGAAAGTGAAAGACAAGAGTCCAAAAGTTGGCTTAAAGGTCAACATTCAGAACACTAAGATAATAGCATTCAGTCCCATCACTTCATGGCAAACAGATGGGGAAACAAGGGAAACAGTGGCCGACTATTTTTATGGGCTCCAAAATCACTGCAGATGGTGACTGCAGCCATGAAATTAAGAGATGCTTTCTCTTTGGAAGAAAATCTATGACCAACCTAGACAGCATATTAAAAAGCAGAGACATCACTCTGCTTTTGCCAAAAAAGGTCCATCTAGTCAAAGCTATGGCTTTTGTAGTAGTCATGTATGGATGTGAGAGTTGGACTATAAAGAAGGCTGAGCGCCGAAGAACTGATGCTTTTGAACTGTGGTGTTGGAGAAGACTCTTGAGAGTCCCTTGGACTGCAAGGAGATCCAACCAGTCCATCCTAAAGGAAATCAGTCCTGAATATTCATTGGAAGGACTGATGCTGAAGCTGAAATTCCAATATTTTGGCCACCTGATGCGAAGAGCTGACTCATTGGAAAAGACCCTGATGCTGGGAAAGACTGAAAGCAGGAGGAGAAGGGGGCGATGGAGGATGAGATGGTTGGCTGGCATCACTGGCTTGATGGACATGAGTTTGAGCAAGCTCTGTGAGTTGGTGATGGACAGGGATGCTTGGCATGCTACAGTCCATGGGGTCGCAAAGAGTCTTCATGACTGAGCAACTGAACTGAACTGAACTCAGTAAAAGTTAAGTAAATAGGGTGATAATACGCAGCACTGACATAGTCCTTTCCCAGTTCTGAACCAGTCAGTTCTTCCATGTCCTGTTCTAACTGTTGCTTCTTGACCTGCATGCAGGTTTCTCGGAAGACAGGTAAGACGGTCTGGTATTTCTATATCTTTGAGAATTTTAAACATTTTGTTGTAATCCACACAGTCAAAGGCTTTAGTATAGAAGTAGAAGTAGATGTTTTTCTGGAATTCCCTGTCTTTCTCTGTGATCCAACAAATGTTGGCAATTTGATCTCTAGTTCCTCTGCCTTTTCTAAACCCAACTTGTACATGTGGAAGTTCTTGGTTCACACACTACTGAAGCCTAGCTTGAAGGATTTTGAGTATAACCTTACTAACATGTGAAATGAGTGCAAGTGTATGATAGTTTGAACATTCTTTGGGATTGGAATCAACACTGACCTTTTCCAGTCCTGTGGCCACTGCTGAGTTTTCCAAATTTGCTAGCATATTGAGTGCAGTGCTTTCACAGCATCATCTTTTAGGAATTGCATCACTGCCCTCACCAAAGTGGTGAATTTGTTAGCACAGATGAACCTCTACGGAGGCATCATATCACCTATAGTCCACAGTTTACATTACGATCGACTCTTGGTGTTGTACAGTCTATGGATTTGAACAAATGTATAATGACATGTATCCATCATTATGGTATCATACAGAGTATGATATTTTCATTGTCCTAAAAATTCTGGATCGCTGGTTTTTAAACAGAGAGCTAATTGATCTTTATTATAGAAGGAAGGAGAATACATAAACGTGCATATGTTTTTCTTTTCCACGGCTCATTTCTAGCCCTGTGGGTCCAAATGCTGAGAGAATATTGCTACTTAGATGAATTGCCAACGTAGTAAATAAAGATTTCTAAAAATCGTAACTTCCTTCTCCAACACAGTATTTTGCTTCACACAGATATGCATGCACATGTGTGTATTCTTACACACTTCTCATTATCTTAAGTGAATATGAAATTATGTAGATTCACTAGGTTCTTCATGGTACTTTACATACTAAAAAATATTCCTTGATGTTGGTGTATTTAATAGCATGAAATAAAAAATATACTTTTTGGAGATGGAAGGAAACAAAAATAAATACTCTATTTAATTGGGTGTATTTTATATAAGATTTTTAAAAATCAGCTGTCTTTATAAAGTTTATATGAAAAAACAGGAGAGCTTTGTTTTAGAAAGATCTTTGTTGGGCAGGTTGACAATTTTTAGCCTTCTTAAGTGAATTTATAAAGGAAAATGTAGTCATTTATATTTTATTTGCTATAATCTTCCTTCATCAGTATATAGCACATAGCATATGCGGATGAACCACGGGCAGTGTGTTTTTAATATCAGAACCTTTCAGAACAGCTGGTTTGAGTGGCTGATATGGTTTAGGACATAAATTGCTAAAAAAGAATTTCAGGACTTTTAAAGAAAATCTGGTCCCTTTCGCTATATATTCCTTATGTAAAACAACTGTAGTGAAAGATGTGGTATTTCCCTTTTTTTCCGTGCCTCCTCATACCCCTGAGAAGTTAATGGTTTAAGGAAAACACTCCAAGTCGAACAGATCATGTCAAATATTTGGTTTGGTAGGATTAATATTTCACTACAGAGCAACAGTGGGAGCAATGTCCTAGTTTTCGGGATGATTATGCAAACTAATGAGCCCTGTCCATTAAAAAAACTTAGGGAAGAAGAAGCTATTTATCATGTGGATTACACTGACTATACTTAGAGGACCCTGAAGTAGGTGTTAAATGCCTACAATGGGGTTACGTTTAATTAAAGTTGCTCTTTGCATGATGCTAAGGTTAATAGTTATGACGTTGTACAAATGTTCAGTAGTTCTGTGTGAAAAAACTTGGTGTATTATTTTGCACCTTGCTCTTTAATGGCTTAGAATGGACTTTCAGTTAAGTTTGCGTGCATGCTTGTTCAGTCACTCGCCAGGCTCCTCACATGGGACTTTCCAGGCAAGAATACTGGAGTGGGTTGCCATTCCCTTCTCCAGGGATCTCCCTGACCCAGGGATAGAACCTGGGTCTCCTCCGTTGCAGGTGGATTCTTTACGCCCTGAGCCACCAGGGAAACTCCTCACTTAAGTTTACCAAATTCTCAATTATTTTCTTGACAACAGACCTAGAATTACACTTGGCTGGAGGGAGTTGTAGTTGAATATGTCAGCCGCTAGAGGGAGCTGACTCTAGTATTTATTCTGGAGAGACAAGGTGTTTAACGTCTCTGATCCTGAGCCTGTGTCTTGACCTTTAACTTGGAAAGAATTATCTTTATCATTGGGATCACCCCTGTTCCTAACCCAGAGAAGAATCTCTGGGAAGGAAAAGGAAGGTAAAGACATTGGTCTAAGACTTGGCATATGGATATATATCTGCCTGAAGTTTGTGGTCCATCCGCTTCCTTCAACATAGTTGCAGTAGATGAGCAGCTTTGTTGGGGAAAGTGAGTGATTCTTTCAGAACCATTTCATGCATTAAGTTTGAAATAACAGTAACATGACTAATACTTCTAGAATAACAGGCACTGTTCTCAGTGCTCAAAAAAATACTAACATAATTCTAGCAATAATCCTGGAAGGTAAGTACTCTTAGTCTCATTATAGAATAGCAAACCAAGGCAGTTACCCAACGTTACAGAGCTAGTAAGTGTTGATGCTGTAATTAGAAACCCAGACAGTGGCTCAAGAATCTGCATTCTCCAACTTTATGGGAAATCGCCTCTCCATACGTACCCAGTTTCCCGAGCACAAACAGACATTTGTAGAATTAGGCCAAGTTTGTTGCAAAGGGGAAGGTGTTTTGGTTCAAAGGGCACAAAAAGAAAACTGAAGAGTAAAAATTTATACCATATTTTATCTATGAAAACGTAGATTTTTTTTCACATTTTAACATCTGAAGTTAAGTTGTGCTTACAGCTTTACTAGAGGAATACTTGCCAACACAGCATATCAACTTTATTAACTGTTAAGTTTAACATTCATAAAAGTATAACTTTTGAAAGCAATTTCTATTTTAGATCTTCGCACTTCATGAATTCTCAAGTGTGTGATGGTTGTTTAGCTTATAAAGCAAAAATGTGAAGTACTTAAAACCTATCTCACGGGAAAAAATAAAGATTCGGTTCATGATTTGGGTGTATTTTAATATGTTTGATAGTATGTCAGATGGAGCTTCCAAGGGTGAGAGTTCTTAGGACCATGATGTTTTTTAAATGGCCCTGAATTTGACCTCTTCTTAGATTCTTAGAAGCACCTTTTAACCATGTCTCTCTCCACCCTTATTTGTACACAATCTGGTTAAGTCTACTTATTTTTGCTTTGGGCAGCCAGCTCATCTAGGCTTCAGCAACAGTAACAGTATAGAATGTCTGGGAAAACTGTCTTCAGAGGGATTGTGCTGTCATTGATCACTTGAGGGTCTCACCATCCCACTGAAGTGTGTGTCAGCCCAGAATTATTCAAGTAAACTGGGCAGAGTCTTTGATGTTTTGGGATGGGTACATGATAGCAATGCAGGTGTGTGGGTTTCGTTAAAACTCATTGGCAGACAAGCACATCCCTGTGAAAATGCTGTTCTACGTGGTGAAGTGTTACTGATTTTCCCCCACTGACATATTGAAACCAGCTTCTTTAAGGAAAAAAATAGAGTTTCAGATAGATTTTTTAAGGGAGTTCCCAAGAGTCTGCAATTACACACACATTCACCCCAAGTAGAAGTTTTTTCAACCAAGAAAGAAAGAAGTGTTTTTCTAGAATAAGTAAAATATGATCAATATTTTTTACTTAAAACGTAAAATAACTTTTATACCATTTACCTTAAATCTGTTTTAAATGATGACTGTATTCCATGTCTCCTTTCATTAATTTTTTTATCTGTAGTCAGTGCCAGAATAGTCGCACTGACTCTCTCTCTCTCCCCCTCCGTCTCTCTCTCACGTGCGTGTGCTTGCACACACACACACACACAGTAGCTGAGGATTTTGCTTTCACTGCTTTTTCCTAGATCTCTACCTTAGGGCATTTCTCTGTTCTCTGGCAAGCCTACACAGGTTTCATAGGGAGAAGCAGAAGAAGTGAAGTTCAGACTTAGAGTTTGCCAGTTGCTGACCACTCTATGGAAGGCCCATTGTGGCAAGAAGTTAAAATAATTTCATAAGTTTGCAGTTGCTGACCACTCCGTGGTGGTGGTTTAGTCGCTAAGTCATGTCCGACTCTTGTGACCCCATGGACTGTAGCCCGCCAGGCTCCTCTGACCATGTGATTCTCCAGGCAAGAATGCTGGAGTGGGTTGCCATTCTGGGGGGGGGTCCATTGTGGCAAGAAATGAAAATAATTTCATAAGGTGAAATTTGTGGATCATTAGTGAGTTACTGTTCCTTATGTTTTGCTTATTCTGTTTAATCGAAGAAAAATAAAGCTTTATATCACCTTGGAAACATTAGTTTTATTTTCAGATTATAATAAACTTTAACTAGAAGTGTATTATATTTATGAATTCAGTTTTCATCCTCAACTTTAAAGAACCATATTCCTTCATCTCTCAGGTGATGGTAAATTTACTTGGTCATATTTCTCTATGAGATTTTTTTTAAAGTTACTTAACTACTCTTGGAAACTTCGAGATACGAATCTATTCTAGAAGTTCCAGGAATCTGACAGGTAGATTAGATGTGATTTCACTGGGAAAAAAAGGTACCATTGTTTTATTTACTGGGCTATTTGTAGGAAAATAGCATGTTATGATTTTAGTTATTCCCTTCAGAAATGCTGAGTCTTTGAATGAAAGGTAAAAATAAACAAGATTCAGAATTGTTGTAGTGAAAGCTTCTGGAGGCACAATGCCTCTAAAAATATAGGACCTTCAATTCCTACTTCACTCAAAAAAGCAGTTATACCCTTAATCTCCTCTGAGATAGCCAGTGGCACAGGAGAAGGGATGTCACAGGCTGCAAGCATGACACATTCTTGTGGCACATTTGTAAGCTCTGGCTGTCTGCTTTGCATACTCAGATCTGCTCATTGTTTCCCGCTTGTTCTTTCATTTGCTTCCCTTGGAAGGAACACACTGAAAAATCCAACAGTCTGTGGCGTGGCACTCACTCCTGAGACCTCACAAAGTCTTCTTTCCCTCTTCCTTTCCAAAATTGTCCTTGTTTGGATACTTATGTTAACCAATGGGCTCAACCCACGGATCACCTGTTGGGTGGGTATTTGATCCATCCAGAACTTCCGTTCCTTGACTTGTATTTTCAAAACACAAAAGCCCTTTGTGATTTGTGGGGCTGGGCCAGAGATTTCCATTTATGAAGATTACATGCAGCAGGCTTTGCTTCCCAGAAAAGCTGAAAGGGACAAACAATACCTCATGTTTGATATACTCTACAGATACCTGATCACTCACTGAGTTACATATAGTCATTCCTCGGTATCCACAGGGCACTGGTCCAGGATCCCCTGTGGGTACCACAATCTGTAGACACTTATGTTCCTTGTATTAAATGGCATAGGACAGTGGGCCCTCTCTATCAATGGATGGGGAGCCAGTGGTTATGGAGGGCTAGCTCTATCTACGGAGAAGGCGATGGCACCCCACTGCAGTACTCTTGCCTGGAAAATCCCATGGATGGAGGAGCCTGGTAGACTGCAGTCCATGGGGTCATGAAGAGTCGGACACTTTCACTTTTCACTTTCAGGCATTGGAGAAGGCAATGGCAACCCACTCCAGTGTTCTTGCCTGGAGAATCCCAAGGACGGGAGAGCCTGGTGGGCTGCCGTCTATGGGGTCGCACAGAGTCGGACATGACTTAAGTGACTTAGCAGCAGCAGCAGCTGTATCTGATCCCATTTCTGGGACAAGTCAATGGATGGATCTTGGAGAGCCGTGAATTCTGCAGTGATGTTTTTAAAGCTGTGGTGCTAGATGCTAATAAGGATAAATAGGAGGGAAAGATTATTTCAAAGAGGAGAGGAAGGACTTTGATAATGTCAGATGGCACTCAAGACGTTCAGATGTTCAGTTTTTGATGTTAGTATTCGATGTTTAGTTTTAGCTCAGTTTTAGCTTCATTTAGTGTCTGTGAACAACAGAAGGTTGTCCCTCCCTGAGCCCCCATCAGAGACTGCCCAAGTGCTCCTGCTTTTTCTGTGTGTTTTGTTTCTGGCAGTGTTGTTTAAAAGCGGTTGGTGTTGGGGAAGATGAGTTGGCATCAAGGCAGATTGATCCAATCATGGAGCAAGTTACTAAAGACCAGGAAATAACTGTTAAAATTTACACTGTGCTTTCATATGTATTAAAACCACAACAGTAGAAATAAAAAAACTAAGATAGTTGCTTGTGATAACGATGTTCAGTTTTCTATGATGCCTATAAATCTTTTTTTTTCTATATACATATATGATTTTATATGATTATAATCATAGTTGAATGTCTTCCCTTGTCTTTTTCAAGTTACGTATAACTATGCTAATGACCATGTTTGGTGGTGGCATAATGATTACACTTAAGTCTTCTACCCCTGATGCTTGTGTGGAAACTAGGAGACAGTAGAATCCACATCAGAGACTGCTAGCCCTTTCAGGGCAAGGGCTTGCATCCTCATGTCTGGATCTCCCTAGTGAAAAGCAGTGGGAGACGGGATGATGGCTGCTGCTCTCTGGGATCCTTGTCTCTGGGTTCTCACTGGCAGCATCATCCACTGAACTCAGACCCCTGCAGTCAGGGGTGGACTGTGCCCCACACCTACTCCTTGCTCCTTACTCTAAAAACTTCAATCCTCTTTAAAATGGAAACCCAGCTATATGGAGAAAAGGGAGCCTTGCTACACTGTTGACAGGATTGTAAATTGGTATAGCCACTGTGGAAACACAGGATAGAGGCTCTTTAAAAAACTAAAAGTAGACTTTCTGTATGGTCCAGCACTGCCAGTCCTGGGCATATATACAGAAAAAATGAAGACTCTGATTCAAAAAGATATATGCACCCCAGTGTCCATAGAAGCACTATGTACAATAGCCAAGACATGGAAGCAACTTAAATGTTCATCAGCAGATGAATGGATAAAGAATATGTAAGATACATATTTATATAAATACATATGTATACACACAGACAAATATATGTTTATATACATACACATATGTATCAGTTCAGTTCAGTCGCTCAGTCGTGTCTGACTCTGTGTGACCCCATGAACCTCAGCATGCCAGGCCTCCCTGTCCATCACCAACTCCCGGAGTCCACCCAAACCCATGTCCATCAAGTCGGTGATGCTATCCAGCCATCTCATCCTCTGTCATCCTCTTCTCCTCCTGCCCTCAATCTTTGCCAGCATCAGGGTCTTTTCCAATGAGTCAGCTCTTCACATCAGGTGGCCAAAGTATTGGAGTTTCAGCTTCAGCATCAGTCCTTCCAGTGAACACCCAGGACTGATCTCCTTTAGGATGAACTGGTTGGATCTCCTTGTAGCCCAAGGGACTCTCAAGAGTCTTCTCCAACACCACAGTTCAAAAGCAACAGTTCTTCATTGCTCAGCTTTGTTTATAGTCCACCTCTCACATCTACATGACCACTGGAAAAACCATAGCCTTGACTAGACGGACCTTTGTTGGCAAAGTAATATCTCTGCCTTTTAATATGCTGTCTAGGTTGGTCATAATTTTCCTTCCAAGGAGTAAGTGTCTTTTAATTTCATGGCTGCGTCACCATCTGCAGTGATTTTGGAGTGCAGAAAAATAAAGTCTGACACTGTTTCCACTGTTTCCTCATCTCTCTGCCATGAAGTGATGGGACTGAATGCTATGATCTTAGTTTTCTGAATGTTGAGCTTTAAGCCAACTTTTTCACTCTCCCCTTTCACTTTCATTAAGAGACTCTTTAGTTCTTCTTCACTTTCTGCCATAAGGGTGGTGTTATCTGCATATCTGAGGTTATTGATATTTCTCCCGGCAATCTTGATTCCAGCTTGTGCTTCCTCCAGCCCAGCATGTCTCATGATATACTCTGCATATAAGTTAAATAAGCAGGGTGACAGTATACAGCCTTGACGTACTCCTTTCCCAATTTGGAACCAGTCTGTTTCTCCATGTCCAGTTCTAACTATTGCTTCCTGACCTGCATACAGGTTTCTCAAGAGGCAGGTCAGGTGGTCTGGTATTCCCATTTCTTTCAGAATTTTCCAGTTTATTGTGATCCACACAGTCAAAGGCTTTGGCATAGTCAAGAAAGCAGAAATAGATGTTTTTCTGGAACTCTTGCTTTTTCAAATATCCAGCAGATGTTGGCAATTTGATCTCTGGTTCCTCTGCCTTTTCTAAAACCAGCTTGAACATCTGGAAGTTCACGTTCACGTATTGTTGAAGCCTGGCTTGGAGTATTTTGAGCATTACTTTACTAGCATGTGAGATGAGTGCAATTGTGTGGTAGTTTGAGCATGCTTTGGCATTGCCTTTCTTTGGGATTGGAACGAAAACTGACCTTTTCCAGTCCTGTGGCCACTGGTGAGTTTTCTAAATTTGCTGGCATATTGAGTGCAGCACTTTCACAGTGTCATCTTTCAGGATTTGAAATAGCTCAACTGGAATTCCATATACATACAATAGAATATTAGTCCTTAAAAACAATGAAATGATGCCATTTGTAGGAATATGGATGGACCTAGAGATTATCATAATAAGTGAGGTAAGTCAGAGAAAGACAAATATCGTATGATATCACTTATATGTGAAATCTAAAAAAATGATACAAATGAAAAGCAGAAATAGACCCACAGACATAGGAAAAAACTTAAGGTTACCCCAGGTGAAAGGACAGGGGTAGAGATAAATTAAGAATTTGGGATTAACAGATATATACTATGATATGTAAACTAGGTAAACAGCAAGGACCTACTGTATAGTTCAGGGAACTATATTGAATATCTTGTAATAACCTGTAATGGAAAAGAACCTGAAAAGGAATATTTATATACACATATGTCTGTATAACTGATTCACTTTGCTATACACCTAAAATGTTTTAAATCACCTACACTTGTAAACCCAACTAAATGTAAACCCAACTAAATAATCACATCTTCCACACTAAAACATCAACTGAAACATTTCTTCTTAGCTAAACTCTCAGAAGGGATTGGTTGACTGTGGAAGAAGGGCGGGACTGAGATGTAGGGGTGAGTATTTGCCAAAGAGGAAGAGCGGGGCAAGGATGGGAGATGGACGGAGGAGGCCGGTGGTCAGATGCGGCGCAGATGTGTCCATTCGCCCTTCCAGCTCCTCCTAAACAGGACAGATGGTTTGGCTGTGGACGTTGACATAGCTGAGCTGGGAGTCCCATGGTGTGCGGTGGTCATCGCAGGCTGCTCATCTTGAGCACTACGGCTGTGGCACTCTCAGTTCTTCTCTGATCACAGCAGTGGGTTATTTATGCTGATCATGTCCCCAGTAAGACTGAGTTTCCAGCCTCAGGTGAAAGTCACCCTGCCCAAGTTCCAGTTTTAATCACTTTTTTCAAGCAAGATAAAGTAACTCTTTATTTCAGGCGTATTTGTTGTGAAGTAAAAAGCTACTTTTTACTTGTTGCACAGACTTTAATTTTTTGGGCTCCAAAATCACTGCAGATGGTGAATGCAACCATAAAATTAAAAGACGCTTACTCCTTGGAAGGAAAGTTATGACCAACCTAGACAGCATATGAAAAAGCAGAGATATAACTTTGCCAACAAAGATCCGTCTAGTTAAAGCTATGGTTTTTGCAGTAGTCATGTATGGATGTGAGAGTTGGACTATAAAGAAAGCTGAGTGCTGAAGAATTGATGCTTTTGAACTGTGGTGTTGGAGAAGACTCTTGAGAGTCCCTTGAGAGTCCCTTGAGTGTCCCTTGAGAGTCTCCCTGCAAGGAGATCCAACCAATCCATCCTAAAGGAGATCAGTCCTGAATGTTCATTGGAAGGACTGATGCTGAAGCTGAAACTCCAGTACTTTGGCCACCTGAGGCGAAGAACTGATTAATTGGAAAAGACCTTGATGCTGGAAAAGATTGAAGGCGGGAGGAGAAGGGGACGACAGAGGATGAGATGGTTGGATGGCATCACCAACTCAATGGACATGATTGTGAGTAACCTCTGGGAGTTGGTGATGGACAAGGAGGCCTGATGTGCTGCAGTCCATGGGATTGCAAAGAGTCGGACATGACTGAGCGACTGAACTGAACTGAGAAAGCTACTAGTGTTTTTTGATTTGTTAATGAGTTTTAAAAATCTGTCTAAAAATCAGAGATTTAAATTTCTATTGTTCTTTTCATTAATCATCATGAAGGCTATCAATAATGGCAGTGAATTAAAAAAACATCCAACCAATAGACAAAAACCAAGATGGTTTTAGAAGTATCCCCCAGCACTTGTGGGTAGAAACCAATGAGCTTTCTATTAGGGAAAAAGAAAAATAATCAGTTTAGTTTTTTTTAAGCTAACTTTAGAAAATAACATATATGGGTTCACACATTCTTCTGAATACCTAATGTGTACTTTGAGTTATACACAGATGAATAGAAACTGACCTTGTACTCGGAGAGCTTAAAGCCTAGTGGAGAGCTGGACCTACATATACAGACAATGGTGCACAGTAGAACGACTGCTTAAAAGAGGCATATATATGCATAAAATTCACTGGCGATTCAGGAGGAAAAACAGTTAGGCCTGCAGGAGAGAGTTAGGCAGGCTGTACTGGAGAGGTGACCTTATAGCTCACACTTGAAAGATGAGCACAAGTTTTCCAGGCAGAGGAGGTGGAAACTCTAGAAACAGGGAACAGGATGTGCCAAGGCAATGAGGTATGGCAGAGCTACTGTGTCTGGGGAGCTTAAAGTAATTCAATATTTCTGACAGGTACATATTTTAGTCTCATTGGAGCATAAACCACAAAGAGGCACACATCAAAGGATGAGGCAGAAGAAATGACAAGGGAGTGCACCATAAAGTCTTCCATTTAAAGAGGTTTTGATTTTCTTAGGAAAAACCTCTAAAACTTCAGTGTATGTGAGAATCCCCTGGGCACTTTGATAGGATTCACATTCCTGGGCTTCATGCTCTGAAATCCTGAGTCAGTGGGTTTGAAGATGCCTCCATGAATGTGAATTTCTAACAAGCTCTCTAGGTGATTCAAGGATGGTAGGTAGCACAGGCACCAGGCTTGAAGAAATGTTACTATGAGTGGGGAACCATTGAACCTTGTTGCACAGGGCGTGAAATGATTGTGTGCATCCACTGGAGCTGCGCAGCTTTGGAAGAATAATTTGGAGGGGGAGCGGGAAGAGAAGGGTATTAATCCAGGCAGGAAGTAACGGAGGGCACGACCAGGGTGTGGCCAGTAGGGAGGAAACAGGAACATCCATTCTTCTTCAGCACTTTAAATACAGAAAAACTTTCCCAATTTATTTTTCTCCCATTTTCTTTTTTTTTATGAGTTTTTTGGTTGGGGTATAGTTGCTTCACAGGTTCCCAGGTGGCTCAGTGAGTAAAGAATCCACCTGCAATGCAGGAGAGGCAGGAAACACAGGTTCAATCCCTGAGTCAGGAAGATCCTCTGGAGATGGGCATGGCAGCTCACTCTAGCATTCTTGCCTGGAGAATCCCATGGACAGAGGCGCCTGGCAGGCTACAGTCCATGGGGTAGCAAAGAGTCAGACATGACTCAAGTGGCTGAGCACACACATATGCATATTTGCTTTACAATGCTGTGTTTCTGCTGTGCAACAACCTGAATCAGTTATATGTATACATACTTTGACCCCATTTTCTAATTTTCCAAACTAGTGTATTTTTCTGCCATTTTAAGTGGGGCTTGCTCTTTCCTCTTCTGCCGTGTACATGTCATCTGGCCTTACTTTTCTTTAACCTTGATATATTAACATTCTTTAGAAGTCTGTGTTCTAAGAGTCGGTGGTAGAGATAATCCTTGTTTCGTGTTGATGGATGTTCATCCATCTCTCATCTTTCACTATAATGGATGACATGATGGGTTTTTGTTATAGCTCTTATTAACCAGAATAACTTATTTTTGAAAGTTTGTTGATCCCTATGAACATTAATATGGTTGTCTTCTCAGACATGTATGACAATACATTGATTCAAAGAATATTTCCATAGTTGGCATCAGAAACTTGGTTGTACTCTTTCAGACTTTAGACTCTAGCCAAGTAAAGACAGTAAAATCTGAATTATCTAAGCCTCATTAAATATAATGTTTGTATGTGTTGGTGAGAGGTGAACCCAAATTATAGCTAATATAATTCTTTGAAATTATGAACATCATTTTTTATGGCACACATATTTGGCTAATATTAAAACTGAGCTTGCTTTCAAGAGTATATGATTTTTCTGAGCCATGAAAGAAGAAAGCTTTTATCTACAGCCCAGTGGAGTGAAGCAGGTCTGGAATTCAAAACTGTTCACATAAAATGCACAGCCTAACGAATCTGCAAGTAATAACATATATATTCAACCCAAAACAAAGCTCTGTATGGGATTTATAACCCAGTCAGCTTTGCACATATCCATTTGCCCAGTTGCCATAGACAGGTAAGAAGTTATATATGGAAAAGAGATATTTTTCATTTTTATTTATTATTCTTTTTTAAAGAGCAATTTTGGTGTTTATTTATAAGGCTTGTAGCCTGGTGGGCTGCTGTCTACGGGGTTGCACAGAGTCAGACACGACTGAAGCAACTCAGCAGCAGCAGTAGCAGCAGCAGCAGAGCTTTTACATAATGCGTTAATTATGTTTGTCAAAAATAGCAATCAAATTTTATGAAATTTCAGAGTGAAAGTGTGTGTTTCTTAAATTTGTAAAACCTCAAAATATTTGTAAATTCTCAGTAACTCGAACTTTCATTTCCTATTAAAAATGGCAATTAAAAAATTAATATACACTTTTTACTAAAAAGTATAAAGAGGAATAAAATTAACCATAATCCCATACTCATAACAGTCCACTAAAAATGCTTTGTTTATTTTCATCTCTTTTATTCATGTACATTCATACTTACTATGTTGTAAATAACTTAGCTCATAGAACTCTTGTTTTTTCCTTTTTTAAAATAGACCTATTTCAAGAGCATTTCCCATTTGTTACATATTTTTCAAAGCATTGTTTTAGCTTCCTATGGCCATTGTGACAAATTCCAACAAAGTGGCTTAGGACAACATATATTTATTCTCTTAGAATTCTGTAGATCGTAAGTCTAAAATCACTTTCACTACGCTGAAATCAAGGTGTTAGCAGGGCTGAGACCCCTCTAGAAACAAGGAGGTCAGTTTGCTTCTGTGCCTTTTCCAGATACTGGAACTGAATTCCTTGTTTCCTTTGCTCCTTCCTCTGTCTTCAAAACTATCAACATAGCATCTAGCTTCAGTGTCATATGACATTCTCCTGTATCTCCTGCCTCTCTTTTATAAGACATTTGTGATTACATTTAGGGCCCACCTGGATAATATAGGATAATCTCCTTGTTGCAATATCCTTAATTTAATCACATCTGCAAAATTTCTATTAAGGTAACATATTCATAGATTAAGGAATTAGAACTTTCTATCTTTGGAAGGCATTACTCTTTCTACCACAGTGGTCTTTATTGGCTTATAGTATTTCATTTTATGACTGTTTCAATATTTATTAACAGTTGCCCTTGTCTTATACCTTTGGGTTTTTTTCCAATGTTATACTATTATGAGGGATTCTAAGATTAATTTTCATATGCATAGATTTTTGTGTGTTCAATTTTAGTTGCATAATTTCTAGATGTGGAATTAGTTCAAATATATATGTGTATATCATTTATGTGTCTATATGCACATATATACATTTGTATGTATCTGTGTATATGTGATATATAAATGCACGTGCTTATGTGTAGCGTGTGTGTTTTCATTCTCCAGATTACTTTCCAGAAAGTTGGTAAAGCATATTTATCTCCTTGTGCTCTCACCAGCATTCACTCTTATCTTTTTTTAGTCTTTTCCCATTAAACAGGTAAAAAGTACCTGATTGTTGTTTTAATTGTATTTCTATGATTTATCAGTTAAACAGGTAAAAAATATCTGATTGATGTTTTAATTGCATTTCTATGGTTTATAAAAAGTGAAGAGGTTACTGCTTTTTATACTTAACACATTTATTCTCTGATGAATTAATATTTCTTTAAAATTCTTTATCTTCACTGACATACTATCCTCTCATTTGTGGAATAATTTGAGTCAAGTTTAACAATGGAACAAAATTCTGATTGCTGCAGAGGTTCATGGTTTCTACCCCTGTCTGTATATGCTCCCTATATGGTACTTGAATGGGAAATTCTTATCTCTGATTTTAATGGGATCATTTTCTATAACTTTAGATGTCTGACCTGGAAAAATATTCAAGAAAAGAAGACCTGATAAATTAACCTTAATCTTATATTACAGAAAGGTCTTAGTGTCAGCTACTAAAGGGCTAAATATAACCACAGTGACCCACTTAATTGACACTCCTTATAATTGCACTGTAATTCATGCTTAGGAGCTGGATGAGAAATGATGTACCTTAGACCAAGCTTCTGGATCAAGAAACACCGTGTCCTTGAAGTTAACTCCAGACTGACAGTCTAATGCAATGATTAGTATCTAAGGTTCACTGTTACTCAAAAAGCATTTGGCATTTCATACAAACCAGTTACACACATATTTACATGTGTCCACATATATACAACTACATATATATTAGTCACCTGGTCGTGTCCAGCTCTTTGTGACCCCATGGAGTGTAGCCAGCCAGGCTTCTCTGTCCATGGAATTCTCTAGGCAAGAATACTGGAGTGGGGTGCCATTGCCTTCTCCAGAGGATTTCCTGGACCCAGGGATCAAACCCAGGTTTCCTGCACTGCGGGCAAATTTTTACCATCTGAGCCGCCAGGGAAACTCGCCACTACATATGCATGGCCTCTTTTCTGAGATTTTGAAATCTGAGACAGTAGACCTTCTTAACAGGCACAGCATATATGGATAATATTATGGGCTCATGAAATTCAAAGAATAGTAGCCAAAAGAAGCTTTTCAAAACATAGATGGGGTCAATCTTCTCAATATCAGGATTCTAGACCTAACATTGCTATCAAGTATCTTTCTTACCCTGAGCAAATCCTTCTCCCCTTTCTCCCTTAACATTCATTCTAATGATTGTATTGAGGATTAAAAGATAGCAATACAGCCTTGCCCTCATGGAGTTCTTACTCTGAGGGGAACTCCTCTGCAAATGTGCAGATACTGATATGGTGGGGGAACACTTTTTCTGCACGAGCTCTCAGGAGCAGAGCCCAGTAGAGGGATACCTAAGCCAGTAGGGGTAAGGAGGCTTACAGGAAGGTTGTCTGGGGTAAGCGGCAAGGAAGTTTGGTCATAAAGCGGTCAAGGAGTTAGCCTTCCTATTTGTCAGATGATGGCCTTGGTCTCTAAGCACTACTCTCAGTTCCATAATTGGATTGCTTAGCTCTGTTGGAGGCCAGTGGTTCTGAGTGGAGAGACACACTCTTTTCTGGTTTTCTCCCAGTAGTTTCCCTCCTACAGGATGAACCTCTCCAGCTCTGTAAAGATGACATATTTTCTAGCAGCCTAACTCCTCTCCTAGTGGGACATTAAGCTATGGGGCTTCTCCCAGAACCTTCCCTGGCTTGAGAGTCTATGATAGGGTACACAGAGTGCAGCAGTAACATGCTTACAATCAGTGACTTTGGTCCTGCATGTTCAAATCCCCTTATCTTTCACACAAATCAAGGAGTCACTAATTTGGGAGGAAAAATGCATTTCCCATGTCTATTTGTTATCTCCTCTTTGATTTTGTGAAGTTCTTGGTTATTTGCCACATTTTCTGCACCTTTAATTCTTCTGGAATCCAGGGAATACCTGAGGAAAATATCACATTCTCTTCCTAGTCTGCCTGCCTTTCTGTCTTTCCCCTCCTGGACGTTGTCCTTTGACCTGCCCTTGGGGATTATGTAGTTCTCTAGTTAACCTATCAGGAAAGAGAAATCAGTTGTATTTGATTTATCTATTGTTTTATCTATTCCTTTTAGAAATCTGAATCTCTCTTACCTTGTGATATTGTTTAAACATGTTTTTTAATATTCCTGGCACTATGTAACCCCGATTATTATTCATCTTGTGGCTTTGCAGCATTCAGATCTATCCTTACAAGTTAATTTTCATTGATCCTTTTATCTTCCTTCATATTTTAGCAATGGAAGCAAAAATCTTTGCTTAGTAGTTCCAGCAGAGCTTTCTTACAACTCGTTCCCATTGATTCAACTTTCTTCACATTTCTGGCCCAGTTTTTGATTTTTTTTCTTAAGAGGTACAGTGATTACAAGGATGGCTCATTCAGGATGGGCAATTTGCTCTTCATACTCCTAGACTCAAACTCTTCAAGAGAGCATTTAGAAGATGACAAAAGTCCACCTGTAGGTATGGACAGCCCAGGGGATGCAGTCACTCTGGGTACTCTGATGATAACGTTGGACAGAGATCAAAGTTAATGTGCAGCAGAAATCCCAGACCAGGCCAAGATCAGAATACATTTGGAAACTCATTAGGAACTCCACTTGCCTTGGTGTCTGTTCACTGGACATGGCCTTGTGGCAAGGGTGACAGAGCGGGGAGCTGACAGCTTCCTAGCCTCACACCTACACTAGAAAACTCAATCTCCTGTAGGGCCTAAGTTCAAGGCGAAGTCCCAGGGATATTATCCTTAATGCTGTTCTATGTAAAGTGGTGGAAACCCTACTGAATGAACATGGGTCAGAAGGTGGGGTTTAGACAGAAGAATTAAGTCTGCAAAAAGGATCTGGAATTTTTTATATTAGGAGAAGGTAAATAGTGAAGAATTTGACCCTTCTTTAAATGCTTACTTCATCTTTAACATTTCAGGAGCATGACAAGCTTATTTTTCAATTTCATTCACCTTTCTCATAAAAACAATGACTGATAACATCAACCTGATTAAATGAATGAGTATTCTGAATCACAAAGCTTGTCCAGTGGTGTATAGGCTTAGTTATTGTTCAATAAGTAGAAAATCTTACTGAATATTCGTATAGTGACCATAGACCAGCTGTAGTCTTAAGAATTTCCAATAATCTCAGTTTCTTCTTAGTTCTGTAGCCAGAGTTTGACTGCCTTTGCAACTAAAATATACTTTAGTTTCTACACATGTAATTATTTTGTCTGAATAAAAATGTCAGTAGTTCTGACAATTTTAATTCTTGTATTTGCTGACTGCATTACCTTCTGAATCATAGGTTCCCAAATCAAGTCAAACAGGTTAGGAGACAAGCTACACTTCAGTGTCACACCTACTCCTACTCTTAAAGGAGTGTGGGAATATATTAGTCACTTTCACTGTATTAACTAGTTCATTTCCAGCTCTTCACACACTTTACCAATTTTTACTTTTCATCTTGGATACAACCCCAATTCTTGAAGACTCCAAAGTGCAAAAAAATTAAAGTATACTTTAAACATTTAAAGTAAACATTAAAAATATTCAGGTCTTTACCTATTCCTTTGAGAATCTGCATGGTAGAGTCCCCGAAATGTACAAGGGGGAGATAGTTACGACATCTGCTGCCCACAGACCAGAATGTGTGTCACTCAATCAAGGGAAGAAATTCATGTTTTATATCACTGATTTATCCTACTTACTGCTGTCATCTTTGTGGTGTTGCCCACATGCGTAGACTTTTCTGGAAGGACCATGGAGGATATGAGAGCTGGTGGCACAGAGCTGCCCCAGCATTGAGCCATTCCGAATTTGACTCTCACCCGCTGCCTCTCCTTCAGTCTGCCTCTCCTATAACACCCACACAGTAAGCCCTTGTTGTTTCAGCCTTTTTCGTCTTTGCACTTGAAGATCCTTCCAAACGGTAATGATCTCAGTATCCAAGGACAGCTGTTGCTAGCTTCTGAAGTCTTTTCCACATGCATCAGGGTCCTTCCACCCCGTAATTGATGTAGCACAGTTTCAAATCTCCTTTCACCAGCTTCATTGTTCTTCCCTGGGCAGCCTCTGATGTGTAATTATCCGGATACCTAAAAAGGGAGCACAGAACATTTTGGGGGCTTATCTTTGGGGATGGGGTGGGGGGTAGGATTCAAAGAGAGTTTACCCTGGATTTGACTGTGACATTTCTTAGAGCCGTGTTAAGACCCGAAGGATGTTACCCTAACCACTATTTCCAGTTACAGAATATAGATAAAAATGAGTCAATAAGAGAAAGTCTTTAGAATTTAAAAATATCCTCATGGGCTTCTTTAAAATTCAAGATTCTTTGAGTAAATCAATAGACCTGCTAAAACTGATAAATTTCAGGGCATCTGAAGAGAAAGAATAGATACCTGAACATCTGAAGTATCCCCATTCAAAAAGCATGTCTTGAATGCTTATATAAATCAGGAACTGTCAGACTGTCGAAATACAGAGATCAATAAAACATGACTTTAGCCTTGAGGAAGCTCACAGACTCATAAGAAAGACAGCAGTAAACAGTCAATTGTAATACAGTGTGACCAGCACCCCCGGAGAAGCATGTTCAGAGCACCATGGAAGCAGAGAGTATGCTGTGGTGTGCCCTCTGCTCCAGGCTTGCGTCTCTCCAGCATGGTATTCTTTTAGCTTCTGCATATTGCCAACATTTATGTGTGCTGTGTTCTAGACACTGCATGACGGGCTTTATGTATGTCATCTCATTTATGTGTGTGAACCTCTTAGACCTTGGTCCTGTCATGGACCCTATACAAATAGGGAAAGTGGGCAGACATTAACTGACTTGCTTAGGGTCATAGTAAGTGTTGGATCCAGAATTCAAACCCAGGGATTTTGCTCTTAACCAATATTCTATACTACTTTATTAGAGAAAGCTTTTATCTAGAGTGGTAGTTCTCAACCAGGAGCCATTTTGTCGTCCAAGGAACTTATGGCAATGTCTGCAGATATCATGAACATCACAGCTGCTATCTAGTGGGTAGCAATCAAGGAGGCTGCTAAATACCTCCAATGCACAAGACAGCCCCCCTCAGACAAAAAAATTAGCCTAAAATATCAGTAGCGCTGAGGATGGGAAACTGCTCTGGAGTATGGTACCATCTCTGTGTAAGCCTTTAAAGATATTTTTTGAATATTTAAAACCATTTTTTTAAAAGAAGCTGGGGCAAAAAATGTTGGACCCAGTTCCTAAGTATCTGATGAAGTGTATTTTGCCACATAAAATTGAGAAAATACTGTAGTCTTTGTTCACTCTTATAGATTTCAAGGATCTGAGGAGGCCCTGAGAGTTTGAGGAGATAATTCATAAGAAAGCCCTGGATGAGAATTATCAGAGATTTTTAGCATTCTTGGGGTGATAATATATCTGTGGGTAACCAGAATTAGATAAAGAACACATCCTAAACCAGACTCCTGTTTTGTTCACCCGGCTCCCTTGTCAGTTGACCACCTCCACTGCCTTTTTCTTCACCTTTCTAAGAGTTGGACACAACTTAGTGACTGGACTGAACAACAACATATATTTCTGTAAGCAAGTTTGTTTCAGTATTTACTGGATGAAGTAAACCATCTTTTTAAGTGTTATTTTTGCTTAGACATTTTTTAAAAAATTGGTATTTCTTGTCCTATTACACCAGATTTGAGGCAGATAATTTAAATTCTAATGTTTTCTTTATATAAGAAAATCATAACCATTGGTAGGTTTGGGGAGTAATTGGAATACTGTGGCTTTCTTGGAAATGAATAACAACACTGATCCAACCTCCCCTTCATTCCTTCCTTTCAAGCTCTTAACATTCCTGGCAGGAAAATGATTCTAGCATTGGTTTACTGAATGCCAGGCAGTGTCTTCACAGGTAGTGGGCTGACCAGTCCCGAGATTGCGAGAAGCCACACATATGTGCATTGCGGCAATTCATCAAATGGATGTAAACTCGTAAATTCAGTTTACTGAGGTTTTAGGTGAGTGTGGCATCCCCTTGGCGTGCTTTTTCTACGCAACCAACAGCGTCTCTTGGCAAAGAGTCATTACTGACTTCCTCAGAGCGTTTTCCTGATGATCCAGTCTGCAGTGAATCACGCACCAGCCTCCAGGTGTGCGCGGCATTCTCCACCCGGTTCCGGGTTGCGCTGGGTCTATTTATGTAGAGGGGAGGACTCGTGAGGGGTGAGGGGCTGGGGACGCGGGGGCAGCTGGAGATGCTGGGGGTGCTCACGCACCGGTCTCGCCTGCCGCCTTTCCCATGAGGCCCCGCTCCTCAGGGGAGTGTCTGCGCTGGGACCGGTCCCCGCCGCCCGGCCCCTTCCCGCGGAGGCTGCACAAAGGTGTCCGGCTGGAGTGCGCCAACAGGCCAGCTTTCTCAAACTGCTTTTAAGTTTGCCTTTTTTTTTTTTTTTTGAGGAGGGGCGAAGAAGAGGAGCTTTTTCCATTTACATTCCTTTCCTTGTATGTAGATACCGAGAGGAAACTCAGCACTGGGCATGTTCGGATGTTGAATGGTTTTGCTGATAAGCAACCAGCCCTCCCGGAACCAAAGACTTAAAATAGTCGTCACCCCTCCCCATCCCCACCCCCCTCGCAGGAGCTGCAAATGGTATCTGCCAAACAGATGACAAAGTACCTTGGACTAAATCACACACAGACAGCATTTTGAGCCGAACGCACAGCCAAACTCGTGTAATTACTGTTTATAGCTGGCCGAGGCTGACCAGGAGAGGGTAAACCCAAGAGGAAATAAGTTTCCTGAACCTTGGAGAAATGGCTGTGTGTTAATTAAAGGCTAGGACGGGCACTTCTCACTCACGAACCAAGTTTTTCTTGAGATCACAGTTCGCAGCACGTTTCCTCTGGAGGGAGTGAGTAGATAATTGGGATCTTTTTGTCTTTTTTTCCCCCCCTCTCCTTTTTCTGTCCTCTCCGTTTTGGCCTTATGGCCTCGAACCCGCAGTGAATTGAAGCGAGAAAGAAATGGATATGTCTGACCCCAATTTTTGGACTGTGCTCTCAAACTTTACTTTGCCTCATTTGAGGAGTGGGAACAGGCTTCGGCGAACACAAAGGTAAAAACGCGGGGGTTCCTTTTTGCCTTGCAGAGGGAATGAATGCTTTGGCTTCAGAGGCTGCCCGACGGCCTGGGCCCCCTTAGCAACTGGGGTGTTGTTGATTGGGTAACAGTTTGAGAAGTTTATACTCTGCCAGGGGCGCCCTGGCTCAGGTGTTCCCTCCTCCTTGCGGATTTCCTGGCTCATCCTGATAAATGTGGTTTTTCGGAATTCTCTTTCTGAAATGTGGAGAATCGGGACCTGGAGTTGTGAGTGGTGGGAAGAGCAGGGAAGCGCGAAGAGATACTTTCTCACTCTCTGATCTGATCACTTGTCCATTTCATTCACTGCATTGTGGGAGCTTCTGCTTCTCTGTGTAGAGCCTTTCAGATGCTCCCTCTGCTCTATTAAATATTTAACCTTTATACAATGGACATGTCCAATGCAAAGATAGCTCAAGTTTTCCTGTTTCAAGTTGTCTGCTTAAAGAGATAAGTCTGCATAACTTTGCGTTTTATTTTTTAAATTGATTTGCTGACATGTATTTCTGGTACAAGACTGGCCTTTTCATTTTGTAACATGTATCTATTAGAGTAGGTGAAAAGAAAAAAGATTTTTTAAATCAAGGTAAAGCTCAAGCCACAAGTGAAAGGCAGTTGAGAGTTAGTTGCTGACAGTTGGGTGAAAGAAAATGATTTTAAAGGAGACGTGCCTCCTCTGTCTGCATTTGTGTCCAGCACAGGCAGCTGGCATGATTGTGGTTTTAGAGGGGTACACCCTCTGAGTTGTGTAAGTACAGATTCTTTGTTTTTCTTCAGAACTTGCCTTGAACATACACGTGAACACACACAAGGCCACGGTGCAGTCAAATAAACAGGATGCTTGGCTATCAGATTGGAGATTCATAATCTCTGTGCTCCAGTGTTTAAAGAACACAGGAAAAGGATTCATTCTGTTTGGTTGTGCCAGTAACTTTTTGCAGCGTTAGTGCAGATAGGTGATACTTTGGAAAACTTAGCAGTTTTTCCTTTTGACCTCTCTCATGGTATTTCTTAAATTTCAGAAGTGTCCTGGAATACACTGACGTATGGTGTTTATATACGTGCATATATACATATAGAAAAATACGTGTGTGTGTGTGTGTGTGTGAGAGAGAAAGGGATCACATCAGTTTGTAAGTCATACCTTTTCATGTCACTTGAACGATGTTGGTACCACTAAGCCACGTGATGATCTAAAGCTGTACCTTTTAAATAGGATGGCTGTGCTTTCTCATCTTGCTACAGTGTTCAGAGAAAGAGAGACTCTTTTGGTGTTGGTCATTTTTGTACAGGCTGTGTCATTCACACATCAGACCCCCCCCCCAAACAATGGATCAGTTGAAGAGATACCTACTGTAGTGGAACCAGGCCTCTACTCCTCATGGCAGTAAATCCTGTGACTTGTGTGTCAGGAGTCTTAACTGTGGCTAAGGGATGTAGCCTGGGCTGTGATGCAGCTGCTGCTCTCACCTGGAGCCACTTCTGGGCGAGAGAAGTCTGCTCTGGCATCATGCCTGTGTGTCTGAAACCGAGGAGCAACTGGAGTGTTTCCTTCCCGTACCTAACCTGTTGGATGGATAATACCATCCAAACACATAAAGGACTCTCAGGCTGGTCCGACCACGGCCTTAGGGCAGTACCTACTCAGCCCGGAACACCCCATTTGAGACAGCCCGCCCTGGCAGAGAGCCTCAGTTCTAAAGAAACTTGGGTTCTTCCCAGCCAGATGGGAGTGTGGGAGGGCTGTGTCCGTTCCCCAAGTCATGGGCCCGCACCTTCAGTTTCGTGATACAGAGAGAGAGGTGGAATTTCTTCCCTCCCTTCTCAGAATAGAGGTTGCCACAGCCTGTTTGTTAACTGGGGATTTCCAGGATTCACAGGGTTTGGAAATTTGTATCCTGAAGTTCATCTCTAGATACACCTACTTACAGGTTTCCCAGGGCCCCAGCTCCTTTCTGTTTATTATGTACGTTCGGCAAGATGAAGGGCAGGTGTCCCTCTCTCCGGGTCAGTGTATGTGGCTGTTGCCTTCTCTTATTATATGGCAGTCAATTCTAGCTCTGTGTCCTTTTTCCTTTTGTAAGGACACGAAACCTATGCTTGTAGGATGACTCTTCCCCTTCTGTGACCACCCTTAACGGCTCTCAGTCCTTCTCCTCTATGTGCCATGTTAGGAGTCTTAACCGTGTCTAAGGGACACGGTTTCTTACCACACTGATCAGCTTCCCTAAGTCTGCCCTTTGAAGAGGACCTCTCCATTCCCAGGTTGCCTGCCCCTTTTGCCAACCTCGCTGAGGGTGTGCCCAGTGTCGGGGTGAGGATGCCTTGCCCTCATCCTCAGCTGGGTGTGCCTGAGCCCTTGAAACAGCTCTCCTGCCCAAGCCCGGCTGCTTCTCTGTACCTTTGCTTGCATATTTTATTTCAGCTGTTTCTTCTGATTACGTTGTAATCCAAAGGACTTCGGGATAACCTTTTCTTCAGTATTAGCCTCTTGCATCTATCAAAGAATAAAATCCAGCTTTGAACCTGTGAATGAGTATCTTGGAGCGCCTCGGGATAGAATGTTTGGTACCTCTTAGACAAACGGAAGAGACGCTGAATGGTTTCCAGCTCTTCTCCTCAGTTTAAGTCATGGTAGAAATTGTCATCATGGAGGCCTTTGGGTTTTTGCCGGATCGCATCTGCTTTGCCATTCACCATGGCTCTACTTTGTCGGTTTGCGCTCTCACGGGAATGCTTTTACGGTTTCTCTTCCGGCTCAAAGCTCTGTCTGGTTCATAACTCCTGAATTCTTGGGGAAAGGTCAGTTACAGACTGACCCTCAGGCCTGATCTATTGAATGGGTCCTGATGCACTGAAAGCCTAACTTCGCTGTGCTACGTCCCAATGGTGATATTTTGTTCTCTTCGTTGCTTTTTGCCTGGCATGTGGCAGACACAGAGTTGTCTGGATGCAAGCTGATTTTGTTTGCTGTTTTGCTGTAAAGCCCACATTTCCATTGGTAATGGTTCCTTTGTTATGACTGGCTTTGCCTACCTATCCACCTCCCTCATTTCCTCAAGGTGGTCTTAATACAGCCATTCACCTGCTGCTGGGACAGAAATCTAGGCTCAATAAACAGGGTATTTCAACCAATATGTGTTGTTTTAAACTGAAGTAAGAATTGCACTTTTTAGAGGCTGTGGATTTCATGGATCTTTGGATTCTCCATTCACTGGAGGATCCCCTTACAACTTAGAATGGGAAATAGTTTGCCTGCTTTGTGTTACTATTTGTTTGTAACATCTTTTCCTTTCTCGTTGAATTAAAAATTTTGAGGGAGGCAGGATCAAACATCTCTTTGGCTTCTATCTTTTTTATGTCCACACTGTTAAAAAAACACACACCATCTATTTATAAATGTTGCTGCTTGATTTTATAGTGCACCCTCAGTTTTGTTGAAGTCTAGTGACTCTAGACGATGCTTGAATTTTAACCTTAATGGTAAGAAATCTGTCATGTTTTCTTTGGGCTTAAATGATAATCTCCAACCCTCAGGGACACCTCAGTCAGCACAATCCTACCCAGGCCATTGGGTAGTTTGTGACTCAGTTCATCATTTTGACTGAAGCTCCAAATGTATCTTTCTGAGAACCCTTGGGATAAAAGGGTATTTCCTGTTTTGCTTTACTTTTGCTGAATTCACATTACTTAGCAGTTGCAATGAACAGCAGGTACGTTCAGGGATCTTAAACTAACTGCTGTCGTTGTCAGAATGCATTGGACTTTTATGCACTCTGTGTCTTCTCTCCAGAAACATCTGGGGTGTTTGGTGAGTTTTTCTTATGTTTTGAGCATGAATATATGTCTTTAAGAAGGATAGAATATGCTTCCTTCCTGCCCTGGCATGTCAGGTATTGGCTAACTCATGCTTACCCCTTTTTCAGAAAGCCCCGTTTAATCCACATTTATTGTGCATCTATTGTGTGCCCGGGCACTGTGACTCCAAGCTGAAAGTCGTAGGCATGCCTTCAGTGAAGGGGTACAGGTGAATCATTGCAAATCAGGGCGACCAGGAAGTATTTACCAGGTACACAGGAGCCGAGAGATGTACTACCCAGAAAATCGTGGGGAAGTTTTGAAGGGTAGGTTGGCATTTATCAGATAGAAAAACAAGGCCTTCCCAAGGAGCAAGAGAAATGGTGTGTATGAAGGCATGGTAGCCTCAGCAACACAAAGTTCGAGGGATTATACATAGCTCAGTATTGCTGGAGCATAAAGAACCAGAAGCATAACTTGGTACTGCTGAAGCATAAAGTTTAAAGAGGCTATATAATAGAGCCCAATGGTTAAGAGGGTTGATCTGAAGCCAGTTTACTTGAGTTTGAATCTTAATTCTGTGATATTGTCTATTGAATTAGTTAACTTATTTGGAATTCTGTTGCTCTATCTACAAAATAGGGAGAAGTACATTACTGATTTCATAGGATTGTTGTAAGATTAAAATATGTTCATATATGTAAAATGCTGAGTGCAATGACTCACATATGAAAACTTTCAATAAACCCTAACTCTTGTTATGGTTACTGTCATTACAACGAGGGGATGAATAGAGGGCAGTGACTAAGGAGAGAGATGAGGCTCTAGGTATTTGTGGGCCTTGGCCTTTATCCAGTGGGAGAGAGGCACATGGGCAATGCTGGGGAGTTTTAGGTCTGAGAAAGGAGAGTGAGACCTCGAAACCAATGGATAAGTTATTGCAGTAGCCTTTTTAGAGGGTTTTGTAGGCCTGAGCAAAGAATGTGGTGAGATTACACCCTGAGAGCTACTGAGGATGTAAAGTTGGGAGAAGTTGATGAGTTGTTGGCTCTGAGGAATGAAGAAGGGTACCACAATGGCCCTGGGGGTTTTAACTTGGGGAAATGGAGACTCACCTGTACATATAAGACACGAGAGCTGGGACTTGTAGTCCCCCCTTGTGTCCCCAGAAGGGACAGTTCATCCACATTGAGTGAACACCTGTCCTGTGCTGTGCTGTGGAGCAGCCATTCGGTCATTCAGCCAGAACCAGTGGTCTGTATCAGGCTGGGGATGGAGAGGTGAGCCAGACAGAGGGCGTGGGCCTCAGAAATAAGCCAGCATCTAAGGAAGTCAAGCGCCATGTGGTGGTCGCTGTGTCCTGGAGGCTGTAAGCAAGAGCTGAGAGGAGAGAGTGACAGTGTGGAGTCTACTGTAGATAATGTGGTCAGGGAAGGTCTTTGAAGAGATGGTGTTTAAGAGAAGATCTAAAGGATGAGAAAGAGATGTGGGCGGGAAGACTTCGGGAGTAGGCATCTGGGAACAGTCAAGGCTTGGCGGCTGAGAAGACAGAGCTCCTAGGCAGGCCGAGTTGGGTTGTAGGTCCGGGGCCCTCGGGGAGGCTGGACCAGAAATAATAGGCTTGGAAGTCCTCATTAAGACCATGAGAAATGTGCTAGATGAATCTGTGGGAGAGCTGAAGATGTCCCATTGAAGGAAGGGGCAGAGATGGAGATAGGAAGTGGAAAGGAGATGCGGAGGAGAGTCCCCTCAGAGGGAAGGGAGCCAGCAGTGTTCTCACAGAGACCCCAAGGGAGCGGCCGGCTGCTGCTCCACGGAGACGAACCGAGGTGTGCGTGTGTCTGAAGACTGGGGAGCCCTGGCTGACTTCACCCTGAACCCCGGCCGCAGAGGGATGGGGTAGGGGTCGGGAACAGAAGTGAAGTGAGGCGTCGGGACTGTGGGTGGCAACCACTCTGTGGGTAGCCAAGTCCAGCAGCGACACAGCCCCGCGTGCCAGCCTCTGCATGTTCACAGCTGGCCTGTCAGTCCTCTTCCCTGAATCATATCCCCTTACTCACTGTTGCTCACTTCACTGTCTGCCTCATCACCCAAATAGGCAATGACAGCTTCCTCTCCCCGCCCCTCTGGAAGCTCAGGTTCTTTCTCCAGCCTCCTGAGTTGTCTCCTTTCTGACGTGTTTTCAGTTGGAGCTGTTCTCTAGCTCCCCTCGGCCCCCTCATTGATTCTGCCAGAGCCTGCACCTGAGCTGAGGGTACAGACAGGCGGAGGGTATGCTGCCTCGTCCCCCTGCCTGTTCCACAGATGGCTGAAACCTGGTGCTCACGCCCGTGCTCTTGTCCTCTCCACGCCTGACCTGCAGTCCCTGCCCCTCCCTGCGTCTCTGCACCCATTCCCTCCCACTCCTTGCTTTGCCCAGGCCTGTTTCATAACTGCTTCCTTTCATACTCCTTTCTTCATGCTCCTGACTGCATTTTCCGCCGGCAGGACAGGCCTGCCCCTCACTGCAGGGCTTGCCCTTCCGTCCTCTCATCTTGTCTCTAGTTCTGACATGGACACTGTCTATGAGGCAGTCATGCCTGCACCCTTCCCGCAGCCTGATCAGGGGCACCCCTGGGGAAGCAGGGACCACTGAGATCCCAGGCCAGGAGCTCCTCGCAGTGACTTGTGTGCAGCGCCCGGCTGCCCCACACCAGAGCAGCGTGTTCTTGGGTCTTCAAGCTGACCAGACACAAAGGATGTGGGCCAAAATATACACATCTCAGAAATATTGCTTGAAACTTCCAGTGGGAAGTTTACAACAGGAGCTGACCGATCATTTGTTTTCCCCCTTAAATGTGTAGGTCTTTTGTGAGGGGAGAGGGAAGGAGTAAGAGGGAGGAGAGGAATGAGAGCGGGCACAGTGTGTGAGACTGCAAAAAGTAGATTTCAAAAGAAGTTCATTAAAAACAAAGCTTCAAATATGGAGCATATGTTCCCGGGGGAGGTGTGGGCTGTTGATTGCTTTAACAAGTCGACTCTGAAAGGGGTATACTTGTGTCTTCCCAAGTTCACAGTGAGGAGAGAGAACGTTACATGCTTTTTTGGCTCTGTTTGCTTCTCCTTACATATAGATTTTGTTATCAAGTGATACCTTTAAAACAGGGGGATCATAAGCTTCAAGATAGAGACCATCTGCCTTCTGGGCTAAAAACCGACAAATGTTGGGGTTGAGACGTTGCCCCTTCACACAACAGTGTGAAGATGACTCAGAGGAGAAGGCTTGGGGTAGGGCTTTATTCTGAATAATTTGGGAGAGTCCTCCTTGTATTGGTTAAACGGAAGTAGGCTGGTTTCTCAGGGAGCTCAGGACTTGAGGCTCTGAACCCCTAGCTCACCTCCCCAGCACTCCCATCTCTTAGTGTGAGTAAGCATGCACAAAGCTATTTTTAATCGGAGCTGTCTTCACTACATGTAACCTAGTCATTTGGGAGTGACATCATGGTAACTGAGTAATCCCTTTGAAAGTTTATCAGAGATCGAAGATAATAGAATGGTCCTGGGGCTACCTGGATGAAAGTAGGTACAGGGTGTGTGTAAAACTATTTATTAAAAGCAGGCCAAAGCTCTATTGGTAGAAGACTTAGATATCTAGCAACACACTGGGTTTTTGTGACCCATGGCACATTTTGTAACTAGAGGACTATCTCTAAGTAAAAGTTAACGTGGTTATTAGCGCTTGTTCTGATACTTTATTTTCTTTCCCCTATCTTGGTAATTAGGAAAGTTCCCTTGTGAACTTGGTGATAAATTCTGAAAATATTGACCTTAAGTCTTATTAATAGCATGAGAAGACCAGTGGGAATTCTAGCTACACTAATGGTTATTGGATATGCTTGTTAGGGAGGTAATTATAGCAATATCAAACTGAAACATCATGTTGTTTTGTTTTAAAGAAAAAAGGCTCAAGCAGAGAATTTAGGCTTTGATTAGCATTTGAAGGTAAAATAGATTGGTGAAAAGAATAGACAGTCAATGTTTATCTTATTCTAAGCATCTTCATTGCCCATTTTAGGACTTTATGCATTCTGCTGACTTTGGAATTTACATTTATCAGTGATTTCTATTTTGTTAGAGTTTGGAGTTTCTTGGGAAACTAATTGCAGGCAAAATTCACACACACATGTATATGTGTGTTTATGTGTGTGTGTGTGTGTGTGTGTGTGTGTGTATATACATATATATATATGCTTAGTTGCTCAGTCGTGTCCTCCTCTTTGTGACCCTATGGATTGTAGCCTGCCAGGCTCCTCTGTCCATGGGCATTCTCCAGGCAAGAATACTAGAATGGGTTGCCATGCCCTCTGCCAGGGGATCTTCCCCACCCAGGGATGGAACCCAGGTCTCCTGCATTGCAGGCAGATTCTTTACTGTCTGAGCAACCAGGGGAGCCCATATATATTGTTATTGTTCAGCTGCTTAGTTGTGTCTGGCTCCTTGTGACCCCATGGACTGCAGCACACCAGGCTTCCCTGTCCTTCACCACCTCCTAGAGCTTGCTCAAAGTCATGTCCATCGAGTCGGTGATGCCATCCAACTATCTTATCCTCTGTTGTTCCCTTCTTCTCCTGCCTTCAATCTTTCCCAGCATCGGGGTCTTTTCTAATGAGTCGGCTCTTCGCATCAGGTGGCCCAAGTATTGGAGCTTCAGTATCAGTCCTTCTAATGAATATTCAGGATTGATATCCTTTAGGATTGACTGGTTTGATGTCCTTGCAGTCCAAGGGACTCTCGAAAGCCTTCTCCAACACCACAGTTCAAAAGCATCAATTCACTGGCACTCAGCCTTCTTTATGGTCCAACTCTCACATCCATTCGTGACTACTAAAAAGACCATAGCTTTGACTGTATGTACCTTTGTGGTCAAAGTAATGTCTCTGCTTTTTAATACACTGTCTATGTTTGTCATAGCTTTTCTTCCAAGGAGCAAGCGTCTTTTAATTTCATGGCTGCAGTCACCATCCATGGTGATTTTAGAACCCCCCAAAATAAAGTCTGTCACTGTTTGCATTGTTTCCCCATCTATTTGCCATAAAGTGATGGGACCGAATGCCATGATCTTCATTTTTTGTAAGTTGAGTTTTAAGCCAACTCTTTCACTCCTCTCTTTCACTTTCATCAAGAGGCTCTGTAGTTCCTCTTCGCTTCCTGCCATAAGGGTGGTGCCATCTGCATATTTGAGGTTATTGATATTTCTCCCGGCCAATCTTGATTTCAGCTTGTGCTTCATCCAGCTTGGCATTTCATATCATGTACTCTGCATATAAGTTAAATAACCAGGGTGACAATATATAGCCTTGACGTACTCCTTTCCCAGTTTGGAACCAGCCTGCTTTTCCATGTCTGGTTCTAACTGTTGCTTCTTGACCTCCATACACATTTATCAGGAGGCAGATAAGGTGGTTTGGTATTCCCATCTCTTTCAAAAATTTCCACAGTTTGTTGTGATCCACACAGTCAAAGGCATTAGCGTAATCAATGAAGTAGTAGTAAATGTTTTTCTGAGTACTTCTCGAATACGCTTTTATCTCTTCACGGGAAAGAAGGAGCTACATATCTCTGGAAACTTTCTAACCTAACATGGACATTCATATAGGAGATAGCTTTTTCAGATAATGTATTAGTTTCAGAGTGAATCACTTGGCTCAAGGGAAGAAGGAACTAGTGAAGCTTGGTGAAGTCTCCTAGGGTCATAGAATGAATGAGAAAGGGAGGGAAGCTGATGGATCCACCAGGCTCATTTTGCCATATGAGTGTTTGCTGAAGCTATCTTTGCCGTGTTTTATTCTGTCTAATTTTAAACATTACAGTGTGTGTTGATGTCTCAGGACCCTGACTGTGACCTTATGACATTTCTCTTGAGAGTAACTATTATATCATCTTGCCACTGTCAGATTTCTTAGCTACTAGATCTGAAGAATCTGAACCTGTGGCTGGCTTTTTATGCGCCTATGTCCCTTTAATATACCTTTTTTTTTTTTAAGTGCAATATGATGAATATTTTTTAATTAGAAGCTATAATTATTGAATGTTTTACTTTTACAGATAGATGAAGGGGTTAAGGGGAAAAAAGTATGTTTGTCATGGGAAAAACTGCTAGCTGAATAAAACACTCTAGGAAATACGGCACATGAAACCTTTGTTACTGTAAAACAATGGCCATTAAGTGACTATTATGTAATGTTATTTCTTAAGTCTGATCTGGAATGGCTTGTTGCTTTTGGAACTTGGGATAGAGTTCCTGTACAAATATTACTTTCACTTGGCTAATCTCAAGATTTTTGAAACAAAATTGAAGACTTTTCCCTGTAGGTTATCTGCGTCAGACACTGAGCATGAAGATACAGAAGCCATGTCAAATGCCTTATTTTTCCAAGTGAAAGTTGGTTTTATCCTCTTTGTACTCTCCATTCTGGGCATCCCATGTGGCTCAGTGGCAAAGAGTCTGCCTGCCAATGTAGGACCCGCAGGAGATGCAGGTTTGATCCCTGGCTGGAATAATCCCTTGGGTACGGGAGCTTGATGGACTTTAGTCCATGGGGTCGCAAAAAGTGGAACATGACTGAGCATATGCCCAGGCTTACATATTCTCCATTCTAGACCCATCTAGAGAAACACAAATTATTTGCTAATCCAAAAAGTAGTTCACTGTAAAATTAGCCTACTCCTGCTTAACTGCTCCAAAGGGCAGACAGGTGGCAGGACAGCTGATAGGCACACTCACCTGACTTGGCAGGTTGAATGAATGACTATGAATTTGTATTTTCCATAAAACATAGTGAAGTGAAAGTTGCTCAGTCATGTCTGACTCTTTGCGACCCCATGGACACTACAGTCCATGGAATTCTCCAGGCCAGAATACTAGAGTGGATAGCCTTTCCCTTCTCCAGGGGATCTTCCCAAGCCAGGGATCGAACCCAGGTCTCCTGCACTGCAGGCGGATTCTTTACCAGCTGAGTCACAAGGGAAGCCGCCATAAAAGATAGGTCCCTAAGTGAAGGAAATTTTTAATTTATGATTCAAATGGTCATGGTGGGACAGGTAGCATATAGGATAGTTCAAGGATGCTTAAGGTCATAGTTGTTGGTGAGGATTCTGCAAAATGAGCTAGCATGTTTATGAATTATAATTTCCTGTGTGTTTTAGGATTTGATGTTTAGGGTTAGATGTTTGGACCACAGAGCTAGTAAGGAATAAAAGTTGCCCCATTTTTATGATATGACCTATAAACTTTGTATGTAGCATTTTTCCTCAGTAGATGACTTTTCTCATGTCAATTAAAAAAAAAAAACTAACCTTGGAAATCTAGGATTTTTAGGTGAAAAGTCAATAGTAGTTTTTATAAACCTCCTTAACATGGTAATCCAAACTCAAGATCAGACCTCTGTCTGCTTCCTTCAATATAATCCTTAGATCTTAGTGATTTTTGTATGTTATTTTTTTTACCAGCATTACCCTGGCCAAGATTCCCTCCGGATAGGTTGACTTAAGTTTTTTCTTTGAAATTGTTATTGATTACTGATCATTTGATGGCTTCTTTAAAAAAAAAGGAAATAAAAACTCCTTAAACAGAAGAAATTCTGGTTTATTTTACCTTTGAGATTTAATGTTATAAGTATTCTACCTTCTCAAATCAGACCTAGGGTGATATTTGGATCAAAAGATACAAGTTACTTGAACTGCTAGATATACTGCAACTTTTTGATGGCATACAAACCTTTCATTTCATGGATCCCAGGTTTGAAATCCGTGAAGAATAGCGTTCTGACTCTTGGCACGGATAGACATATTCAGAAGTGTTGTATTCAAGCCGGAGTAAACATATATGCCCTTTACACTTTCTTTCGGTTAGCAGAAGTCACTTCTGAACACTTATTTTGGCATTAAGGAAGCTCGTCATGACCTATTGTTCCAGAAAGATTATAGTTCTCACTCTAAGCCAGTTTTCTAGTTCCCATGTAAATGAAATGCCCAGCCGAGAAAACAAGCTTCGCTTTTCAAACCTTCCATTCTTTTAGGCGTGTCCTACAGGCAGGGGCTTGTAGCTGCTCCGTCAGCCTCTTAACAGGTTTGATTTCAAATCTATTTGATAAGAAACTAACATGTTTGGAGGGGATTCATGGCCCAACATTTATGGATTTTGTTGGGAAGTTCCAGGTGTGTATATATCTTAAACTCTATGTTAAGGCATGTGAGACTGAAATGATTTTGGCTTGCTTTCTTTGGTTTGGTTTTTTGCCTTCTAGTCATAAGTCTTAGGGATTTGATTGGGAGGGCGCAGCCCCCCATCCTTACGGCCGTGTAGCTCCTCTGTCAGTTTCTTGTCTTTGGCTACCTTAAAAGCACTAAAGAAAACTCACATGTTTGTAAACTGGGCCAAAAAAAATAGAGAAACTAGAAGCCAAGGGGGATTAACCTCTGAAAGATGGGAAGATAATTACATTTAAAGATACTTGGAGGGACTTATTTATGAGTTATGTATCTCGGTATGATTCTTTTTCTGCTTTGGAGCTCATGGATGAGGCTGAATCGCCTTCTGAAAGCTGATAGCAAAATAACCTAGTCTGACTCTGTCTGACTTCTGGGGGCAAGTCTGAGGATTTATTGCATTGTCTTATTTATTCATTTGTGTATGAAATACTTATTGAATGTCTTTCATATGACCAGGACTATGCTTATCATCTGGGAAACAAAGATATGCATGGCATGGTCCTTCTGTTCAAGTAGCTCAATCTAGTGGGGTTAGAAAGTGATGTGGACAGATAATTACGGTAACCTGTAATAGCCAGTAGGAGATCCACCAACATCAGTTCGGGAGGAGGGAGAGGAAGAGTATCTGTTGGTGTATGTTGTCTCCTTTAATGCTGCCTGTAATATCTCTTATATAGATGAAAAAAAATTGAGGCTTATAGAAGTTAATTAATTGTCCCTAAATTACTAATAGTACAGGGTAAAACCGGATAAAAACATAACTGGCTATCCTGACTCCAAAGGAAATACAGATCCAACAATGTTCTAATTATTGAAAATAGTATTTGTAAAGAAAGATTTTAGTCACTTAATTTTTATTGTACAGCAGCCTCCTAATAATTCAAAGATATTTGTGGAATACTGAGTGCTGATAATTTTGATCTTTGCTATAGAAATGCCACCTACTGTCTCAGGGAAGAGAATAAAAAATAGAAGTAGGTTTTACTTTGTTTTAAAATGCCACCTGCTGATTCTCTTTGCCATTAATGAAAATTGTATATGTATTCTCCTGTAATTTCCCCATCGTAAAGTATCACAGTTTATAATGGTATTTGAGTGGGCTTGTGCTTTTGAAATTGAGGTTTTACTTTATAGTGAAGCTCTGAACAGCTGCTGTCTTACAGGCCTTTTGAATGAATAATGCTCTACGACACCCCTGCTTGTATTGCCGAGATTTCTAGGCATTATAAAATCCTGTGCATTCACATGAGTTGTATGTATTATGGACTTATCTCAAAATCTTTGCCAATCTTGTAATAGAGCGTGTAGTTCATTTCATAGAAGGAATGAAACTTCTAACCTCTTACATGGCAATATGCTGTGAATGCCAGGAAAGATCTGTTGGGGTTTTAGAGAGGAATTGCTTACAGGCTGCTTCTTCACTGTTTAAAAGCATAGTAATTTCTCTTAAGTATGCTAATGCTAGCTACATTCTTAAGGAGATAAATTGATGACACTTAAATGCATATTATTCTCTTTGAAAAAATCATTGTATTTAGAGAACTAGGATGTAACTGCTTTCCTGTGCTTAAAACAATTGTGTAAGAATAAAGTATAAATAATCTACAACATACAAAAGGCACAGCTATTGTGTCCAGTGTTCTGTGAACCCCCAAAATCTTTCATTGGCCATGTGTTTGTTCTCAGTGGTGCAGTATGTGAACTGCTTTTGAGAAATGGCTGTCCCTTACCAAGGATGGGGAGGAAAGAAGTCTTTCCTTCAGGTACATTTTTTTACATATGAAAGAAGGTGTTTCTCACTGCCACCAATCCAGATTCCTACTGACACAGGGTTTATGGCTCTAGTTTACTCACACTAGAAAAAAGAATGTCCAGGCTAAGCCAGGTGTGCTTAGCTTTAACACTGTTTTTTGAGACAGAATTTACATGTAGTACAACTATCCTTTTTAAGTATGCAGCTCTTTGAGTTTTGACAAATACATTCATGTAATTATCACAAAGAAGATATAGAATACTTCTATCACCTCAAGAAGTTTTAGGTACTTTTTAATTGTTTGGTGATGCTACTGCAGGTTTAGAATGGCAGGTTTTGTTCTTCCTTCCCAGCCCCCTTTAAAAAATTAGCTCCATATTTTATTATGTCTTGCCTAGCTGTGCTCCAGTGTCCTTATTCTATTCCAGAATCCCAGCTAGGATACCGTGTTACATTGTGTCATCCTCTTAAACAATCATTTTGATGAAGAAGATGGTTAACATTACTTAACATCGTTTGATTACATGGTTGGTAATGTCAAGTAGATACCAGGAAAATGCATCAGAATGAGATACTCAAAAGAGAAGCTTAAATTACCTAAATTGTGTGGTCCATTATTAGTGTATAATAGGCCCTTTGATGCTACATAGGTGAGGAAGTTTTAAGAAACCAGATAAACAAATTCTCCTAGCAGAAAATGGTTGTAAATAATTTGGTGGTGTTTCTTGGGGAAGGAAACAAAGCCGTGGGGTGGAAGATTGGAAGGTATGTAATTTAAGACGTAGATTATGGCTGTTAGAAAATAAAGAGACCCAGAAGGAAGCATGAAGTTTTTCCATGCCAGTAAAGACAGACCAAAACATACATTTTGAGAAAGGTAAAATCAAGATACTTTATTTGCATTGTAAAATAATATACCATGTCTCTTCATGATTTTTATTATATTTTAATTTCAGTGAAATCTATATAACTTTGAGAAGAAAATGTAAACTTATGCGTAAGACAGAAAATGGAGAAAATATGAACAACTGTTAAAATCACCCCAAAATTCTAGTGCTCAAATACAACCACTGTGAAAAATAAGGGGTTATCCTTCCATGTATTTATTCTGGGCGTGTGTGTGAACATGTGCACATACATACCACAAAACTTATGTTTTATTGAGCTTCCTGTTTGATAAACTACTTCCTGCACCTCTTAAAGAGGTTCCTTTAAACACCCACCTTTACAATGGTAAGATTTCCAAAAATTTTGAAAACTATAATGTACAAGAAGGCATGGGCAGGAGGTTATCTGTAAGATTGAGGGGAAGCATTCAAAATCATGCTGTGAAAGCTGGCCTGCTAATGAACAGTCAGTCTCAGCTGATGTGGGAGTGTCCACGCCGGCTCACTGGTGTGCAGCCGTGGATGCCCGTGATGTCACCTTGGATGGTCTCACATTTTAGCTTCTGTTTTTCTCCACCTGTATTCAGATCTCTTTTGAAATGTTCCCTTTAAAAATACTCCTGCTAACTCAGAAAGATTCCAATTACCATCTCCCCACAGGCTTAAATGTTAAACCTCAAGATCTAAACTTTATCCCTTATGTGTGTGAGCAGGCTTGCCAGATGGCAGGCCAATTAATATATTTTTGCAAGGTGTAGAAATGTTTTTTCTCCATAGGGGAACAATGAATCCATCTGCTCTACATCTTCCTTTCCCCTCTGTCCTTTGGGGGAAATCATCATTTAATTTTCAGAAATAAATTGTGCAACTCTCTAAGTAATGCTTTCTGCTTTTTAAGGGAGATGGTTTTAAGAATTGAAACTTTTTCTTACTGTAAGGATGTAACAACCCTATGTCATGGATTAAAATCTCTGGACATTTAAGTTTCATCCAGGGTACTTTCTTTTTTAAGTTGGACATTACAGAATCATATATTTAAAAGCTAATTTATAGAAGCCTTAACTTGGAAGCAGCTTCGGAAGCATCTAGTCAAACCCCCTCATTGTAAGATGAGGAAGTTGATGCTTAGGTACCAAAGTTTCAAGCTAGTCTCTAGATTCCAAATTAGGACAATGATGTTGAAAACAAAATCTTTCTTTTCTCAAGGGCAATAAAAGGAGAGAGAACCTTGAATAAGATTCAATCAGGAGAAGAAGCACATTCATATTTATTGCCTAGTTTTTCTTGAGTTTTAGACACTGAGCTGTGTGCATCACCCTTATAGTTCTTTTCATACACAAGTAGCAATTGATATCAACAGGTAATTAACTATTTAGTGCCTGTGTGTTCCCTCCAACTCTGTTAAAGTTCCTAAAGGACCGAGTACCATGTCTTTTTTATTTTAAAGTGCTTATAAAGTGTGCTATCCAGGCATGGAATGAATGAATTACTGAGTATGTGAATATCAGTGGGGTTAGTTTACAAAATCCTTTCAGGGAGTGTTGGAATTCTAGGAGCGTGACCATCTTAGAGCTTTGCCGTAATCTGGCATGTTATAATATAGAGTTCGTTATTTTTTCCTTTGTGGTTATGAAGGTATTCAGTACTGGTTATTCCAGAGGCTTCCCTTGGGAGGAATGTTTAACCCTTAACTCTGTTTGCAAGCACTTTTGCTGTCATAGTTGGGCATAGATTGGGTAATATTAAATTAAAGAAAAGATTTAGACTTGCCTTTTTATTTTCTTTCTTTCAAGTTGGCTCTTCCTTATCAGCATTTAACCTAATAGACTCTGTTCATATAGTAGAAAAAGTTCAGACTTTGGGGCAGGGAGACCTTGGTCAGAATCTCAGTGACAACCTAGACATGTGATTTTGGCAGGTGACCTTACCTCTGATGCTTGGTTTCCTCATCTTAAGTAGGAACAAATCTTTTTTGTGCCTTAAATAAGATAAATTGTGAAACATTTAGATTAGGGGCAGACAAGATACAGTCTACAGACCAAATCCACTCTATTACCTGTTTTTATACATAAAGCTTTATTAGAACTCAGCCACACCAGTTCAATTAGATATTATCTATGGCTTCTGGTAATACAGTAGCATAATCCAGTGCAGAAATCCATGTACGAACTGGTTTTGTTCTGAGACTATGTTCAAAAGTTCAGTTTATTTGTATGTCCCACAAAGGTAGTCTCGATATCCAACTAATGCGGTCAGCTATGTGGTACTATACTGTAATAGGTTTAGAATACTTTTCACACAAATAATACTTTAAAAATAAACTCAAAAGATAAAGAAAACATTTTAAATCTTACAGTACAGTACAACAGCTGCCATACAGGGCACGTTCAGATCTTTGAAAGTTCACTACTTGAATGTCCTTATGTATGGTACTTACTGTAGTTGTAACACGAGACTCTGGTTTGCAAAGTCAGAAACATGTACTATCTGGCCTTCTACAGAAAATCTTTGCCAAACCAGGAGCTAGGGCAATGCCTCACAAATATAGATGCTCGGTAATTGTTAATTTTACCTTCTTCCCATAGATTATTTCAAGCACAGTCTTTCCCTGTAGGCACTCTTAAAAAAAGATGGTGTGGGACAGCCTTCTGTGGTGATTCTTCTAAAGCCCCTGCCCACTTCTGGAGTACGACCAAGCCTTGAGCCGTGACGCAGGCCAGAGCACGCTGAGAGAGGTGTCTCCGTGGCTTCCACAGCCCTGATGCGGATGGAGCATGTCTGAACTTGCACTGGGTGTCATTCACGTGGCAGGACGAGAGTGTGCTCTAATCTGAGTGTAAATAAAGGCTCTGCTCTTTTGTAACATGCCCAATTTAGTTCATATTATTTCTCACAGTGAATTAGTAGGTGAGTCCAACCTATACTTCTTCAGAAGTTTCCCAACACAACTCCTCAAACTGTGGAATTTTTTTCATTTCTACACTAAAAAAAATCATACCATATAATAAATACCGTCTTTAGTAAAGGACCTTCTGAAATCTTCCAGCAGGATTTTTCTGCAGCAATTGTGGGCCGTTTGAAAGAGAAAGTTCTCAAAGGAGCAATAACATTTTTTGGTTTGTTTATTTTGTTTTGGGTTTTAAGCAAAATGAACTCAGAGTTCTTTCGCAGTTTTGATGAGGGACACCCTGGTGTGTAGTAGAAAACTAAGACAGGGAATAGATTGCGGGCATGTGCCCGGTGAGGAGTTAGTGATACGTGACTATGCCCCACCTCCCACTTGTGGCGGCGAGAAAGACGGGGGGCCTTAAAGAGCTCTTAAGGAGCTCTTAAGGGCTATTTAGACTTGCTTGTCATTTTTTATTGTAAAGAACGTATTGAGTAATTTTTTTTCAGAGTAATAAAGGTTATTTTTTTAAAAAAATATTTCAGCACTACATTGTGTCTTTAAAAATAAAACTGGGAAGAAATTATTAAAAGCATTACCTAAAATGTTGTAAAGTCCTCCTTGACTCTCTGCCTTTCTGTTCCAGCACATTTTAGTGTTTCTGGTGATTCTGCATAGGCTTGTTAGCATTCATCCCAACATGCTGTGATTCTGTACATACTTCTCTGAATTCCCAGCTGATTGTGACTGCCTTGAAGCAGAGACTTTCTGCCAGCATAGTGCCTGGCACATAATAGGCACTTAATAAAGGTTTATGGAATGAAAGCACTCCACAGTGAGCGTATCTGTGCATATAGCTTTTTCTGTCTTTCCGAGCTATTTTGTTAGGATAAATTCCCAGTATAGAGATTCCTAGGCCAAAGTGACATGAACATGTTTATGAATTTTGATACATCGTGCCGGGTAGCTTTTGTATCTACTTGAGGTTCCTTCCAAGTTTGTGACTCTTATATCACATGTTATGTTATTGCTAGATTGGCAGTCTGGTGGTTCCATATTTTCTCTAGCAAAAAAAAAAAAAAAAATGACAGGAGGGTACCTCATTGCCAGATTCAAGTCTGGAATGAACATTGCATATGCTTTAGGATGAAAAGCTTCTAAAAGAATGAAAATTCCTCCTGTGGAATGTGGGAAATAGAGGGAAGCAAGCAGTAGGGGCAAGATGCAGGGTTAAGGACACTATTATAGGAGCAAATAACTCCTGGAGTTTTACTGCTGCTCTGAACTTTTAATGTAGTGTCATCAATATTTCATGAAAGCAATTGGCTATTTCTTTTATTTGTTTTTTACCCTCAGCACATTTAATGTTCAAAAGTGAAACATTACTAAATGCAAAGTGCTATTAATGCACATTCCAAGATCTGCTTTTATCAAGGTTTGAAATTGTTTGTCTAATGTATTATGCATCTCCATCTTCAATTGATCTGATTTGTGTGTGTGAAATAAGATTGCGTCTCCATGCTGTGACCTTGGGCAGTGCTAGCTTTTTTGAGTTTGAATTTCCCCTTCCTTGTCTAGTACTTGGCAGGCTCATAAATGAGCACTGATAAATAACCATGCTACCTTTTGGTACAAGTAGGCTATTGGTGTACACCTGGAGTCACCTAAATGCCACTTCATAGATGGCATACAAAGTTTATGGGGGATAAACTGAATACAGCAAGTGTGAAGTAAAAGTTGCTCAGTCATGTCTGACTCTGCGACCCCAAGGACTATATAGTCCATGGAATTCTCCAGGCCAGAATACTGGAGTGGGTAGCCGTTCCCTTCTCCAGGGGATCTTCCCGACCCAGAAATTGAACTGGGGTTTCCTGCATTGCAGGTGGATTCTTTAGTAGCTGAGCTACCAGGGAAGTCCTGAATATACAAAGGGCATCCTTCAATTAGAAATAGCTTGTGTTTAGATTGAGGATTCTCATGAGTACAAAAGTTTAACAGATATTTTAAAGAATTTGTGAATATTCTGTGTTCAATATTCCATTGTGCATATATTCTCTTCCAGCTCAGCTTCAATCCGTTCATACTCAGACCTGTGACTTCAGTCTCTGAGAATAAGATGAAGGAGTTAGAAAAACTTCCTGTATGCTAGATCTGACTTTCGGGGAATATCCCTCATCTTTTCCAGCAAACTAGAGCCTCTGGGCCTTGATCTAGTTAGACATATGTAGGAGGATCTCTGAGAAGCCAGTAATTAACATGGTAGCACGTGACCACACTTGGGTCATTCCAAGCTGCAGCTGTTAAGGACTCTATGAGCAATGAAGTCAGATGATCTTGTTTTTAGTCACATTTCTGCCACTAACAAGCTGTGTGACATTAGCAAGATTTCCTAGGCCCTCTACTGCTAACCAGTTTTTAAAATCCTGGATTCTATTGACATTATGGTGAAACCTATGAACCACTTTTCAGAATAGTATCTTTTAAGTGTATAAAATGAAATAAATATATAGAATTATAAAGAAAGCCAGTTATATTGAAATCATCATTAAAACATTAAAAATTGATGATTTTTGTGATTCTTTTGTAGTACACCAGATTATCAGGAGTTAGAAGTGTGTCTCAGTTCAGTCACTCAGTCGTGTCCTACTCTTTGTGACCTCATGAATCGCAGCACGCCAGGCCTCCCTGTCCATCACCAACTCCCGGAGTTTATTCAAACTCATGTCCATCTAGTTGGTGATGCCATCCAGCCATCTCATCCTCTGTCGTTCCCTTCTCCTCCTGCCCTCGATCCCTCCCAGCATCAGAGTCTTTTCCAGTGAGTTTATCAAAACACTGATTTGGGGCACTGGCATAATTAAGGGACTGTTTTGCCAGGAAAGTAACATGTGATTCACCTGGGAAGTTACCTGGGCAGTTAGTAGTGAGAAATTCCCTGGGTTTCATCTATTGCTTTCATCTAGCATGTAACGAGGGCTTCATAGGTGGCACCAGTGGTAAAGAACCTGTTTGCCAATGCAAGAGACATAAGGGATGTGGTTTTGATCCCTGGATCAGGAAGAGTCCCTGGAGGAGGAAATGGCAACCCACTCCAGTATTTTTACCTGGAGAATCCCATGGACAGAGGAGCCTGGAGGGCTCCGGTCCATGGGTCTCAAAGAGTCAGACATGGCTGAAGCAACTTAACACATACATAGGAAGCTCAGGAAATAGTAACACGGTAGAAACAATTGTAACCCTGGTCATTTCCCTTTGGAGGGACCCAAAAATCAGAGCTAATGGGAATGTGACTGTGTCCCTATTCTATATGTATTAAGCTATGTCCTTTGCTTGCATTGCTAAGTCACTTCAGTCGTGTCCAACTCTGTGCAACCCTACAGACAGCAGCCCACCAGGCTCCCCCATCCCTGAGATTCTCCAGGCAAGAACACTGGAGTGGGGTGCCATTTCCTTCTCCAATGCATGAAAGTGAAAAGTGAAGTCGCTCAGTCATGTCCGACTCTTAGCGACCCCATAGACTGCAAGCCTACCAGGCTCCTCCATCCATGGGATTTTCCAGGCAAGAATACTGGAGTGGGTTGCTTGCATTAGAGGAGCCTGTATCTTTCAGCATCTTCCCATCAGAGCATTGCCGTGTCTTTGTGATAACCACACATTTTACACAGAAATCGTGTGCTGTGCCCACCTACTTACCAGACTCAAATTGTATTTTCTCACTGGAAAGTAAGATCTTTGAAATAAAAAGAAGTTAAGGAATAATAGTGATAAAGCACTACTCATTTACTTAAAGTTGTCTTCTTTCCTATACTTTCTATGTGTTTTAGTCATGCAGCAAGTATGTTCTATGTGAGAGGAGTGGCAGGCTAAATTTATCCCAATTCTTCCAGAAAATGGAAGCCATTTCTTCTCATTACCTTCCTACCCCCTTCAACTTTGCATTTTGGAGAGAAAATTTTTTTTTTTTCTTGAAGAGAACTGTAAATACTTTTAAGTGTCACACCACTTGCCTAATTCAGCATCACTTCACAATATTCATTGCAAATGGAAAGCAAGATTCCTTTTAGCTTTGCAGTTGCATTATAAATGCCTCCATGTTAATCTGGGTACAAACTCTTAGTCTGATAAATCTGGGAGTGGAGAAGTGTTGAGATTTGATTTGTCAATTTGCTTGCGAAAGGTAGTTCATATAACCATAAGAATGCTTTGTAAATGTGGACTCATTTTCAGGCTAAAAGATCCTCTGCCAAATTAGACTGGAAGCCTGAAGCATAGGCAGTAAGCAATTTTTCCTTCGTTAGGTGCTGCTATGGATCAATATCTGTTATTGACTCTTCTAGGGTTTTCATGCAATTTTCTATCATGGTCATTTATGCTAATCAGCATGAAACAGAATAATTGTAAATCATAGCCCCTTAGGCACATTTTTCTCCCTTGTAATACTTGAGACCACAGAATTATGTTCAAAAGAGAGGAGAAAAACAATCCATCATTTTTCACTGACTCATGAAGTTGACGCAGATGTGGATGGTAAGGACTCCTTCCGTCCTTATATTTGGACTTCACTTTATATTTTAATTCTGAATGCCAGTCAGTGCAAATGAAACTCGCTGTGAAAAGAAATCAGGTTTAAATTAGCCAGTTACCTTTATTTGTGGAAATGCAAATACAACATGTTAACTATGGAAGGCAGAATAAGTATAATATACCCTATTCTAATGTGTGTACCTAAGATTATTAAAAGTTATCTTCATCAGGATGGTGTGTTTATGTAATTATTGTAAATTATCAGAGTTATTGCCTGAAGATGTATAAGGATATTTATCTATATATTTAATGATACAATTCAGATAATTAGTGCAGAAGATAGCCATTTTTTTTACTTTAATGTTATACTAAGATAGATAGCTTGTACTGTTTACATTTATTTGCAGTATTGAACTCATTAAAATATATAGTTATTACAAAAGCAAAGTAAAATATATCTGTCTTGACCAGTAACTCATACATGTCATGTATGCTTAGTGTCATCAGAGTTCCAGCTATGCCATGGAAGCAAAGTCAGCTTTAGCGGTAACCATATCACTGTGCATACCCGCAGGTGAACACGGATGTGTTGTGTACATAACACAGTCTGGCTGGGCTGAGGATACAACTCCACAAGGAAACCCTATTCAGTAATAGAGGCTTCAGATACGGTGCCTGGATGCAGAGTTGCCTCTACCTATGGACCTGCATATGAAAGATGGGGAACCTTTTCCTAGTTTTCTTTGGATCATTCCAAATAAAAACTTGGCTTGTCAAAATGGAAAGTAGAAGGTGTACACTCCCAAAGAAGGATAAGCCTTTTCTGCTTGAGAGTTTTCAGGCTAAAGAAGGTTTGTGGATTGTCACCGAGAAGAGTTGGATGAAGGAGTTGTTTGGCTCCCAGTTTGTTTTAAACAATTCAGATACATCCTTACTTCATGGAAGCCATTCCTTAGCATCAATCTGTTGTCATGGCCACTTCTGAGTTTAAAATGTGCTTGGAAGCAAGGGAGATCTCGCTTGGGAGATGAGGCTTGGGCCGTGGTGGTGGGGGCAGTCTGCTCCCCATCCTCTGCGCCTGTTGGTTCATGAATTCAGTCGATATTAGTGGAGCACCTTCTTTATGTCAGGGATTGTTCTGAGGAGGCAATGGTGAAGGAGACAGGTAGTTCTAGCCCTCTTGAAAGCTTGCGGTTTCGTGGGGAGTGCAGCGGGGGGAGACGGGGAGAGGAAGACACAAAGGCTTAACAAGAATTTACAACCCTGTGTGTGATTATATGTCTGTGCTTACCCACTGTCAGCCATGTTGCGGTGGGAGGAACATAAAACGTGTTGAGAGTGTCCCAGGGATTTGTACCAGAAAGTGGGCTTTCAGAAAATTTAAGCAGGTTGGTTTTTCAGTTTAAGATGAAAGAGAATGTTCCAGGCAAAGAGACAGGTTCCTATAAAGAGACCTGGAGCGAGAGTTGAAAAATATGATGAGAGTGGTCATCGGAAGCCTGAAATTTTCTCTGTGAGTGGGAGGAACCAGTAAAGGGTTTTACACAGGGTAGTGGTAAGATCATGTTTGTCTGTTTGGAAGATTTCTGGTAGTGGAGGATGAGCTGACATTGGACAGGGGGGCAGCCAGGATTCCAGTTAGAGCATGCTTCAGCAGGCTTCCAGGACAGAGCTGGTGGCGATGATAACCACGACCAGGTTTGGGGCTGTGAGGGTGAAGGGAGATGAAATCCATAGGACCAGATGACCAACTGAGTGATTATAGAGCTTTAGGCTGTTGGGTAATGGTACCAGTCCCTGAAGCTGGAGACTCAGGAAGCAGGGCATCTTGGGTAAAGACGATCATTTCAGTTGGAGAGTCACTGAGTTGGTGTTTCCTTAGATACCCTCATGGAAATGTGCTGCTGACTGTTGGAAACAAGCATCTGGAACCTGGGAAGAGTTCTGGGTTGGGGATTAAGAGTCATCCACCCAAAGACTAATGGTGGTGGGTTAGTTGCCAAGTCATTTCCGACTCTTGTGACCCCATGGACTGCAGCCTGCCAGACTTCTTTGTCGATGAGATTCTCCAGGCAAGAATACTGGAGTGGGTTGTTACTTCCTTCTCCAGGGCATCTTCCTGACCCAGGGATCCAACCTGGGTTTCCTGCCTTGCAGGCAGATTCTTCACCGACTGAGCCACCAGGTTAGCTCCAGCATTAATGACAAGCACTCAAGTCACTTAGTGTTGAGTATTTTTCTTCCAAGAGTCTCAAGTATTTAGGACTGCCTAGACCCAGGGACTGACTCTAATCTTTTGGACCTTCTCTTTTCACAAGTGAAATGGAGACAATTTGTACATGGTTTAGGTAGTGTTTTCTCTGCGGGACAAGCTGCAGAAACATACACTTATCTTGTACATAGACATGTGCTTTCTTTTTCTTTGAAATGGTGTTTGCGATCTAGGTATCTTTGGTCATGGAAAAGCCATAGCTTCGGAAGTTTCATGGTACTTCTGAAATTTTCCGTATAGTTAAAAAGTATGTTGGGAACAATTTCTGTTGTCTCAAATGGCAAGACTTCATTCTTCTTTATGGTATATAGAATATGGTGTATATAGGTATATGTGTGCATGCTAAGTCACTTCAGTCATGTGTAACCCTTTGTGACCCCATGGGCTGTAGCCCACCAGGCTCCTCTGTCCATGGGAGTCTCCAGCAAGAATACTGGAGTGGGTTGCTGTGTTCTTCACCAGGGGATCTTCTCAACCCAGGGATCAAACCCACGTCTCTTTACGTTTTTCTGCCTTGGTAGGCAGGTTCTTTACCACTAGCACTACCTGGGAAGCTCCATATATGTACATATGTGTGTGTGTGTGTATGTGTATGTGAGTGTGTATATATATATGTGTGTGTGTGTATATATATATATATGATCATGTCTTCTTTATCATCTATTGATGGGCACTAAGATTGAGTCTACATATTTTTCTTTCATTGAAGTATAGTTGACTTACAACGTTACGTCACCTTTATAGGTGTTCAGTACAGTGATTCAGATATACCTATGTCCCTTTCCGGATTCTTTTCCCTTCTAGGTATAGTTCCTGTGCTATGCAGTCCATAGCTTGACTGTTGTAAATAATGCTGCAATGAACATAGAGATGCACGTATTTTTTTCAAATTAATGTTTTTGTTTTCTTTGGATAAATATCCAGGAGTAGAATTTGCTGGATCGTATGATAGTTCTTTTTAAGATTTTTTGAAGACTCTCTATACTGTTTTCCATGGCAGTTGCACCAATTTACCTTCCTACCAACAGTGCGTTGAAGGTTCCCTTTTTCTCACACATCCTCACCAATATTTGCTTATTTTCTGTTTGATAGTAGCTATTCTGACAGGTGTAAGGTGGTGTCTCATTGTGGTTTTGGTTTGCATTTCGCTCGTGATTGGTGGAGTTGAACACCTTTTCATTTGCCTGCTGATATGTCTTTCTTGCAAAAATATTTCTTCAGATCCTCTGCCCACTTTGCAGTCAGGCTTTTTTTTTTTTTTGGTGTTGTGTGAGTTATTTCTGTATGTTGGATATAAATCCCTTATCAGATGTATCATTTGCAAATATCTTCTCCTATTCAGTAGGTGGCCGTTTTTTTGTTTGTTTGTTTTTGATAGTTCCCTATGCGAAGTGAAATAAAGCAGACAGATAAAGACAAAAAGACAAATAGTGTATGATTTCACTTATATGTTGAATCTAAAATACAAAAGAAATAAACAAAAAAGAAACAGTTATAGATACAGAGAGCAAACAGGTGGTTGCCAGAAAGGAGGGGACTAGCAGGAGGAAGAAATAGGTGAGGGAGATTAAAATGTAGAAACTTCCTGTTACAAAATAAATGAGTCATGGGTATAAAATATCCAGCGTGGGAAATACAATGAATAACTATGTAAGATCTTTGTATGGTGACACATAGTAAGTAAAATTATCATGGTGATCAGTTTGAGATGTATAGAAATATCTAATCACTATGTTGTATAACAGAAACTAACATGGTATTGTAGGTCAATTATACTTCAAAAGCAAACTCAGAAAATGGATTTGTGGTTACCAGAGGTGCAGAGTAGGGGGAGGGTGATTTGGATGAAGGCAGTCAAAATGTGCATCCTTCTGTATAAGATAAATAAGTGCTCAGGACTTAACATACAGCATGATACATGTAATTAACTCTGCTGTTTATTATATATGAAAGCTGTTAAGAGAGTAAATCCTAAAAAGTTCTCCTCACAAGAAAAATATTCTTTTTTCTATTTCTTTAATATGTATCTGTATGAGATGATGGACATTCACATGTTCACTGAAGCTTATTGTGATACTCCCTTCATGATGCGTCTAAGTCAAAACATGATGCTATACACCTTACACTTAAACAGAGCTGTGTGTCAATTATATCTCAATAAAACTGGAAGAAAAAACTACATTGGGGAATCTCACCATCCTGTATATTCTGTCTCTAAGGAAAAAGAAATGTATGGAAAGAGATAATAGGAGTTGAGTAGGAAATTGAAGTTGCAAAATTCTGTGGCATAGTGATAATGATTTTTGATTGTTCAGTTTTACTTTGCTATTTCATTGTATTTTTCTTGACAGAAACAAAAAGCATTTTTCATTGAAAAGTGTTCTGTTGGCAGCATGATTTCTGGGTTCACATAGAAGAAGAATGAGGTGGACAGAATGGTAGAAATTTTAGAAGCAAAGCATGTTTCCTCATATGGGGACAAGGGTAGGAGTAAGAAAAACATGTTTATTCTTGTTAAGTTTAAAATCTGATGTTGACCACATCATTGAAATGGCTTTACAGTTTGTGTTGTGTATGGGTCTGTACAAAGTTCCTAATTAATCTGAAAATTAATCCAGGAAGATCCCCTGGAGGAGGGCATGGCAACCCACTCCAGTATTCTTGCCTGGAGAATCCATGGACAGAGGAGCCTGGCGAGCTATCATCCATAGGGTTGCGAAGAGTTGGACACGACTGAAGTGACTTAGCAGCAGCAACAATCTGAAAATAAGACATACATTATTTTTATACATTTTGAGATATTTTAAATTACAAATTGCATTTATTTTTTTTTAATGTTTCACAGTTCATTGTAAAATGCTGTGTATGTTTAGGAATAGTATAGCATTGTAAATCCAAATTTCAAATTAAGTATACAGTTGACCCTTGAACCATGCAGGGTTGGGGGTAGGGGTGCTGCCCCTCAGAGTAGTCAAAAATCTACCTGTAACTTAGAGTCAACCATTTGTATCCAAGATTTTGCATCTCTGGATTTAGCCAACTGAAGTCATATGGTACTGTTTTCTTTAGTAAAATCCACATGTAAGTGGACTCGTGCAGTTCAAACCTATGATGTTCGAGGGTCAACTGTGTATTTTTACCTAAATATTTTGTATACATGTGGATAAAGATCATCTACTTACTTATAGTTTTTCATTTCACAAATAAGTTTCCAGTGCAATTCAGTATTAAAACTCAGTTAACTTAGAGGCAATATCTGATGGTATAGATTTTTCCCTTTTGAATCTTGGCTTGATCCAGGCTAGTACTGATTGAAAGCCCTGCGATGACCGCTTGGTTAGTGGATGGAGTGACGTGTTTGTCCATTTGCTTCTTGATGAGGTAATCATAGCCCTGGGAGCAGAAGCACATCATTTGAGTGACATTTTGCTTCAAAAAATATATGTGATGATTTCTGTAAATCTGCATTCTAGAATAGTCTTGTAAGAGTCCCAGGGATAGTATTTGGAATAAGACCTGTTGTGTGTATGGTAATGAGATTGTGGTTTTAAACTCCTTCATTCTGTCTTATAGTTTCAGGTGGCCTTAGTTTGAAACATTAAAACCATATGGTCTTTATATATTTGGAGTACCTAATGTGTGAGTAAGTGTTCTCTGCCTCAGCCTTTTCCTGTCTTTGGTGTTTGTATCACTAGCTTGCAATGTCTCATTTTGTAGAACCTTGGATGTCTCAATAGCTCTATTTTAATTTAGTATCTTGGTTCAGTAGAGTATTGTGCTAAAGATGCCACAGTCATGAGTGTTGATTCCATGCCAGTCAGCTTTTACAGTGAAAATTAATTTTCCTGTAGCTTCAGAATTGGCTGATGATTTTTGACTACTTTTGTTCAAGTATAGATGAGGCTATCTAATTCATTAACTGTACTGGAGAAAAATAAAACTGATGTCTATTGGGTAGAATTTTTCCAGATGTCCTGGGATACTGCTTTTTCCTGTGTGAAGAAAAGCATTTCCTTTCATCTGTGGGTAACCTCCCACTAGAGTAAAGTCTACGCATTATTTCCGCAAACTTATTTCGATGTAAGTTCTTGGTGAATGGAGCCACCAGTCTCCTGGTGGTTACATCCCATCCTGCGTCCTCTTCATGGACAGGGAAGCTGTCAGCTTGTGGCTGCTCCTGCAGAAAACACTGGGCATTTCCTGGAATAGATGGCTGATGAGGGTCATCTCTTGTCACCTCTTTAACCAGATTTATTGCTTTCGAATTTTTTAATAAGGACATATTTTAAGGTCTGTCTGGGGACTGAGAGCTCTGATCATTCATGCAGTGAACTTTGAATAAGTTGGTAAGATTGACTGGATCCTATTATCATAATGGATGGTGACTATTTGACATTTACAGTGGTATGCTCCATTTGCACTAAAATAAATGAATTTGTATTTAAAAATAATTGACCAATCTGATTTCCTATCAAACCTAAAATAGAGGTTATTTGCGTTCAAAGTTAAAACCTGAAAAACTGCATGCAGATTTAGGGACAATTTGCTGAATATGTCCATTGGTGGAACCCCATTCAATTTGATTGAATCAATCTTTAGCCTGAGGAAGAACAGGAAAGATTGTCCTGGGCCTACAATCTAAGTTGTTAGCTTTACTGAATACGTGAGGATTTTTATTAAGTGCATATTTTTCGTCAGGCCTATTGGCCTTCCTGCCTACTGACCTGTTTCTAGGTCGGGATGGCGGTTCTCCCCGCGGAGTCAGTGTTAATTCTAGCTTCTTTCCTTAGAGTTCTGACTTGTACAGCTCTTCCAGGTGGAGACTCATTGCTGCCCATGATACATGTGGAAATGAGTCAGTGGAAAATTCACTTACTCATTGTGACCTACTTCTGTCTCTTGCACTGAAGGTGTGCTAATTTGTCAAAAGCCATCTGTCCCCCTTCCAGAAACCCTTGCTTCACTGCAACTTTAACTCCTTAGCCTATAGATTCTTTTATAATATTACCTAAATATGTTGATTATTCTGTTGTATATGTAGTCTGCTTTAGATTCAGCCCTAGAGGCCAGGGTTAGGATCTGACTTTGTATAGCTCTCAGTACATCCTGACCCATGATCTCTGCTTTCTAATGAAGATTCTTGGCTTTTGAGGAGAAACTATAAAATGGTTAACTTTTACTAATTTAAGAAAGGAGGGTTCATTATGCCAGAGTTTGCTGGGATCAAACTTCTCACCCATTTTCAGCAAAACTTTCCTTGTCTCAGTTTTATTAGCATATTCTTAGCGATTTCTCATTTATCCAACAAGGTTTAATCAGCTTTTCTGTCAGGTATTGTACTAGGGTCACAAAAACAGTAAGATGCTTGCCTGCAGGAACCTTACAATCCCTAATAAAAGAACTCCATACAGTCATTTTAGAGTAAACCAGTTTAAACATCATTTTAACTGTGGGGAAGTGATGAACATTCCACTGTATGTAGAACTATGTAGTCCATGGAATTCCCCAGGCCAGAATATTGGACTGGGTAGCCGTTCCCTTCTCCAGGGGATCTTCCCAACCCAGGGATTGAATCCAGGTCTCCTGCATTGCAGGTGGATTCTTTACCAGCTGAGCCACCAGGGAAGCAGAACATTCCATGCCAACACCCAGATTAGGATTACTGCTTACCTGACTTTGTTGCTTTCAGCGTTAGTCTCGGTGCTTTCACTTAATGCAGCCACATGTATCAGTATGTGAAATCGGGTATTTACCATCGAACTTCATGGAAATGGTGAAAGAATTTATTGAGAATAATATGATTCTAAACTCCAGAAAAAGAAAGCGATGTGTCATATATTTTATTAAGCACAGATACAGAAACACACATGTGTAGCAACTACAAACAACATATAGTAGCTCAGATTTATTGCTATTGACTTCATGTCCATTGTTGCACAGACTTCAAAGTATTAAAAGTGATAGACCATATGTACAATTTCAAAAGATATATTTCAGTCCAGCATTATCTAAGATAATCATTGTGTGTCTTAGTATATGTATATTTTTTGCCCGAGTCTAACCGTATTCTCAGATTAGGAATGAACAGTCTTACTTAAAGTTAATATATGGAGAAGTAAATGGAAACCAGCATTTGACGAGTAGAATAGTATTTTTGAAACCTATCTTGTTCTTGGCAGTTATTTCGTTTTTACTGTGAACAACTCACCCTTGAAAAACGAAATTCATGCTGACTTGATAGCACTTTTAAAAAAGTGGCAGCTATTAACATTAAAATAATAAAGTAGAGTTTTGTTCTCTGCTAACTGTTGGAGTTGTCAGCACTGCTTTCTTTGGATCTTAATTTCTCTGTGCTTTTTTCAGATTGTTGTAGATACCACTCCTTTTTGGGGAAAACTCGTAGAGAAGAAACTCAAGATCAGACTGAGCTAGTTTGCTGTGATACATTGCAGCCTAGACATCATGTTATAGTCTAGCAAATGTCCTGTGCTTTTTCACCAAGAGATGGAAGCTTCTGGTCAAAGTTGTGAGGGAAGCAGTCAATTCTAAAGTAACTGAGTGATGGTTAAGCAGAGCTGCAGTGCTGCAGCAAAAATGTGTGATGCCCTGTGAGTTTTGTCACGGTAGAATGATCTAGATTTTGCTCTATGGATGAATTGATTAACTTGGACTCTACTGTGGAAAGACAGTTTGCTTGTTTTCATTTTCTCCTTACAGTTGTCACCTTTATCTTCGCTTTTGCAGCCAGTTTCTATGATAAGCAAAATAAGTTTGTTTCAAAGGAACGTATCAGTTTATTGTCAAATAATATGACACGGTGGATCCTCATCTACATACAGGTTCCTCTGGAGATGTACATGAACAATGACGTCTACGAACAGGGTTTTGCACTCTTTTGCCATTCATTATAGGTGTACCCTCTTCATTTATTCCATCATCAGACCCTTCATGGTATTTTATTCTTCACACCAGAACACCTTTCCAATGGAGATTAGAACATAAGCCTCAATTGGCCAGGGACTTAAGTATACAATGTCTTATCTGGCTTTGTGCAATCTCTTCATTTAAAACCACTTACCTGAAAGGCTTGTATCTTTTGTTGTGGTGTCATCAGAAGCCGCACCTGAGAATTTGGCATTGTTCCTTGGAGCTTATTCAGATGTTTTCTGCTAAGCTGCTTTTTATGTAAGATGTTGAAAATCGAATTATCCTGTCTGGGCCCTGAACTCTGAACCTGATTAATATGATCCCCGTCACCACAAAAGCATGGCATTTCTGCAATCTTTGGAGAAGACTCAGGAGAGAAGTGAATGGGGTCCATGCCCAGTGACACTTGTAGGCATTTGGGTGGGGCTCGAGGGTAATGAAACTGATTGCAAAACCATGGGTCCTTCCACCCTCCCTGTGGTGCTGGATTCCTAGTTTAGGTTTTCCTTGGTTCTATGGCCATGAGCTCTGCGATGAGAACTAGGTGGCCTTCCTAAGATCTTAGTAATAACAGGTGAAATGTTCCACATCACTAACTCCAATACTAGAAGCTTTATGCTTTCTTAACATGTGACAGTATGATTCTAGTTAGTTTAGCATTGCAGCTTCAGCTTTGCAGGTTTTCTGCAAATTGAATGTAAGACAATATTCCAGTGCAATATGTAATAATTCCACTTGAATATAAATTCAATAATTAAATCTCTAAGAGGAGTGAATAGATTTAATGATAAATGCTGGGGAAAGACGATGTCTATAGAGTTCTCTGTTGTTTTAGAGTAACTGGTTATGTCTACCACTATAGAAATCATGTACACTGTGGATATTCTAAAAGGATAATCTTCATTAAAGAGTGTATTCCTCTAATGCCTGGGGGGTGAGTTTATAAGCAAAAGAAAGATTCCTCAGAAGGTTTGCTGATTTTGAGGGAACCATTGTGATGACCTCCATTTACTTTCAAACCTCTGCAACTCCTGTGTTATATGTGGGGCTGTTATTGGCATTTTAAGTCAAGGAGACCTTATTCCTTTTGGCTTTACCATTTGTTGAGCCGACCAAGCCTGCCAAAGTCTTAGCTGTGTCCTCCCCACATCATTAATAACTATTAAAGTTGGGCCCAGCCCAGCTTTGATTAGTACCAACTGTGACTGTGCAACCTGCAGCCATTGGATTGTAATTAAAAGGGCATAAACAGTTCCTGTCCTTAGAAAGCTGTATGGTCAACATTCTGGGCTTTGTTTCTGTCTTCATGTTTTAAATCACATTTTGAGGAGGGCTGAGCCTTTGCTAAAACAATAAATATCATTTACTGATGATTTCCTAAGAGAGACCTTACTGATATTTTGGGTTGCTGTGAGTTAAGACTGGCTGGTACTTCCCAACCAAGGGGACCTGGTGTGCTTTTTTTTTCTCCTATAGCTGTTGAGTTGTTTGTTTTCTTTTTTTATGTCACTTTATTGAGGTAGAGTTGACATACAAAAAGCTGTGTGTATTTGATGTATACAATTTGATGGGTTTGGAGAATTATGCACCCATGAAACCATCACCACAAAAAAATTAGCTATGAATCCTGCAACCTCTAAATGTGAAAAAAATACATGTGCATTATAAAGAAAAACAGATGCTTTTGAAGAATACTGCTCACCATGATTCCCAGGAGGAATGGAGAGTGGTAGAGAGTTGACAGGGTCATTCACTGAGATACCAATTTGTGGTATTCTTTCTACTGGGGCTTCCCTGGGGGCTCAGATGATAAGGAATCTGCCTGCAGTGCGGGAGACCTGGATTCGATCCCTGGGTCGGGAAGGTCCCCTGGAGGAGGGCATGGCAACCCACTCCGGTATTTTTGCCTGGAGAATTTCATGGACAGAGGAGCCTGGGGGGCTATACAGTCCATGGGTGGTGGGGGGGGTGGTCACAAAAAAGTGGACACGACCGAGCGACTGACACTTCCACTTCTTTCTTCAGTGCCATGCTATAGCTTCTTGGCCTTTCTGAAATGCTCAAGTGGAAACCAGCAGGGACTTTCTACTCACCTATGTCACTTCTAGGTGAAGCCCGCGTGAAATGGTGAGACCTGATCTGACCTGGGATATGGGTACACGAGATGCCTATCCTGGGTAAGAACGTCTCTAACTGGCACGGGCAAAGCAAATGTGGCTCCTGTTCCTAACTCTGTCACCGTGACCCTCTTGAAGCCCTGCTTTGAAAAGGAGTGGACACAGGTCCTGGCCACTCACACAGCCAGATATGCCACCAGACACATGTGCCTTCTCGCATTCCTGCCTTGGCCTCAGGGAAGCGCACCCCTGTCTTCGAGGCTTGGCCAGCTCCTCCCTGCCCTCGCCCTGTAGGAGCCTCACTCACAGGCTCTCGCATCCTTCGGGAACGGCCACCTGGGGGAAACGTGCCTTCTGGCTCTTCTGACTTCTACTGCCACTGAATCCAAAACCTATTAAAGACCTTCTAAGGCATAGGAGCCCACACTGTGAGAACAAAGACTTCTTGGAATGAGGGAAAAGCCACCTTTCATTCCCCTCTGATAGAAAGAATACCACTAATTAATATCTCAGTGAATGACCCTGTCATGGGGCACTTTGTCATCACCCTGGACCTCTCTCCATTCCTTCTGGAAACGTGGTGAGCAGTGTGTGTAAAAGGCTCTGTTTTTGTTTATAACACATACATTTTTTTCCAGATTAAGAGGTTGCAGGGTTCATAGTTAATTTTTTTGTAAGCAAAAGTGCAAGGACACACACATTTTCCCTTATTCCCATCACTGAGAAGTACTCACCATTATTATTGGTGTACATTTCCTTCCAGTCCATTTTCTTTGCTTTCTGTGTATTTTAAGCATATTTGGTGTCAAACTTTGGACTCTCCACTTTTCACCATTGTAAGCAAGCATTTTGGGAAAAATATCCCATCTTGTGGTTGTAGCATAGCTTATTTAGCTACTTCATTTGGGGTTTTTAGGAGAATAAGATTGATCATGAGTCTTATTAAGACTACATCATCCTTTGTTCTCTGCCATCTCAGAAAAAGGTCTAAAAAGACATATGTGTCTCAGGTCGGGGAGGGGAGATGGTGTCTTGGCCTGGTTAGAAACAAAAAGGAACTTTCACAGAGAGGAGGCAGTTAATTCTAGGTGATTGTTAGTGATCTTAACAGAGAAGTGAGTGGGTGAGCAGAGAGCCTTTGTTGCAGTCCGCAGTCGTCTGTCAGCCTCAGTCCTTGGACCTTCTTGGGCCACCTCGTCTTCTTCAATTCTGGACTTTCTGTCTTTCGATGCCAGGCTAGTGTGACTAGGGCAGAAGTAGCTCCTTATTGTGAGGCAGTTTCTTTAAAATACATATTTCATTTAGTACATAAAAAGCATTTGGAGGATGGAATGGCCCCAAAATGAGCTGTTCTAAGAAAAGCGGCCAACCCTATTTCTATTTCTGAGTCTTATCAATTTTTAAAAAACATTTTTAAAAGGTTAGGGAAGTAGTTTTCTTCATTTCTCTACACATTGATTAACTCTTTCACACAGTTGAGTTAGAGATTAATCTTGTTGGGCTAAAATCATATGTTACATGAAGAGGTAGAAAACTAATCAAAGTTCTTTTTCTGAAAGGAAGTTTTAACAGTTGAAAAATGACTAATCTCTGAAGAAAGTCGGTCACAATGAGGATTAGGGGGATAGAGTTATTTATAATTAATATGCCAGTAATTCTTCCTAACTTTGGGGCCAGACTCATTGCCAGTATATTTTTTTCAGCTAGAACACAAATATTAATTATTTATTCTACTGGTCTTTACTGCAATAAAATAATTAAGATTTTTTTAATGGAATTATGCTTTGGTTTAACAGTGTATTATGGACACATTACATAATCTTCCTGGGACCTCCCCTAACCACTCATTTCCTATTTCACATTTCTCAATGATTAAGTTGTTACCATGTTAATAATCTTTACTGTCTCTACTTACTTGAGAAAATGCCTTAAACTAAGTAATAATTTGCCTACTTGGATAACTGAAAGAGTTCTTTAACAGTTGCATTTCTAATTTAGGTGATTGTACATTTATTTCATTTTGGTCTTTAGTCTTTTTGTTTTTAAACATCGGCTGCCTAGTTTCTGTCAAACCTTGGGTAGGCCTTTTTTTTTTTTTTTTTTTTTGGTTCTTTCAAATACACAATGTCTCCTTGTTAAACAATGGAGCTATTTAAAAACTCAGGGAAATGTCTCCCTCCCCAGATTTCCTGATTGCAAACTTATAAGCACATCTTCTTTGGGGTCCTGGTAACTGTCTTCCCTCGGCCTGGGTCAGAGGCTCTAAAAACTCTTGGGGATTTTGGTGATGTAATCAAACTGCGTATCAGAAAAACAAGTTGAGTTAAAACAAGAAAATCAAGTGGATGGCGGTGGTGTTGGAGGAGGGGAAGGAGGTAACTTTGTCTTGTGAAACTGGTGATCACCAGGTGCTAGTCCCCAGTGTGTAGAAAGGTGATAGGACCCATTGCTTACCACTGATCTGCTGTTTAAATATTATTTTACAGTACTGATGCTTTCAGATGCAAAAGGCATAACTCAATGTGTGATTTTTTTTAAGTAAAATGAGACACAGTTTTTGTCATTTGAAGAACATCACAATTTTTATTTATTTTTTAATTGAAGGATAATTGCTTTACAGAATTGTGTTGATTTCTGCCAAACATACAGTTTTGAGGTATTGTCCTTGAGGCTGACTGGCTAATAGTGCAGCGTTTTTGCTCCTTACTCCATAATTGTGTGGGGCTTACCAAGTGGCGCTAGTGGTAAAGAACTCGCCTGCCAATGCAACGTAAGACTAGGGTTCAATCCCTGGGTCGGGAAGATCCCCTGGAGAAAGGCACGGCAACCCACTCCAGTATTCATGCCTGGAGAATCCAAAGGACCGGGGAGCCTGGTAGGTTACAGTCCATAGGATCGCAAAGAGTCAGACTCATCTGAAGTGACTTACATGCTCATATATCATTGGGTGAGTTCATAAACTTTGGGACCTGCTGTACTAAACAGTGTAGCTAATATCTGACAACGAAGCAGAAAACACTCTTTGTTATATAAGTGAACCCTACAATTTTATGATTATAATGTAAATGGAAATATGAGGTGGCCACAAAGCCAAAGGAGTGACTCACTTGGTAGCTATAGACAGTTTTTATTTTCCTGATGATTTAGCTTGTTGTTTTCATATGCATGTTGCCCTTTCAATAGGATTGAGGGTCTGTTTAGAAAAACGATAAGCACAAGTAGCCAGTGGGAGAGTTCACATTCATTTCTCTCTTAGTCTCAATGATTTGTTTTCAGTGAGTTGAAGTATCTTAATTCTACTCATGATATGTAATTTAATTTCAGGTGGGCAGGTTACACTGGTTCCTTTTCAATATGGAAATGTTACACTGTTGGGTGCCATGTCTCTACTTTGAATTTCTCCTTTGAAATGTTTTCCTGTGAAGGTCAGGGATTCCATAACTGTAATAAACTGGAGTCCAGGAACACAATGAAGAGGATGTCTCTGAGTCACTGCGTGCAGGGAATGCAGAATGAGTTGAAGTGGGACGGCTGGTGAATGTGGTGAAGAGGCGGAGTGCCTGTGTTGTTCTGGAGCTCAGGGTACTTACTAATAAGGGCCAAATTCCAGGCTGGGACGATGAGGTCACCTCTTTGAACACAAGGCTGGCCCTGTGAGAAATAGGTGGCCATGCCCATAAGAGGCAGGCTGGTGATGTGAAGGTAGGTGAAGCCAGCAGTGAACTTTTCCTTAGGAAATGACGCTTTCCTGGCACTCCGCCGTGTCTGAACTCCTGCCACAGTTTTCATGTAATTCACACAATTCAGTGAAACCTCTTTCCACAGTCACATTTGCGTACATGCTCTCGCAGAGTCTGGGAAGTCTTTGGGAAGCAAGAATGGAGGCAGATGCAATTAGGAGTTAGGGACTAACAGATACGCACTACTGTCTATAAAATGGGTAAACAGCAAGGACCTACTGTGTAGCACAGGCACTGATAGTCAATATCTTGTAATAACCTATTAGCACAAAGAATCTGAAAAAAAATATATATGTATAAAGTTGGCCAAAGAGTTCATTCGGGTTTTTCCACGAGATGTTATGGGGTTGAATCACTTTGTTGTACGCCTGAAGTTAACACACTTTAATTTAAAAAAATAAGGGAAGATGCCGGACCAAAGGAATGACATCCTGAAAGAATAAGTACAATAGAAGAATCTGAGGTTGGGGATCACAGGTTTATAGAAGTCATAAATATGTACGTTTTATAACGTTGAGTTTGTTGTATTTTGAGATACATCATTTATAAATCCTTCTTTTTTAGAAAAGCTTATCTCAATATGGTCAGTATATGTATGTTTTAGATCTTTTGCTGGCTAAATTCACTTCCTAATGTATGTTGTAATATCCTCCTTTCCTCTAAGACCAGTACCTACAAAGAGGCTTCACACCACAGCTCCTGATTTCTGTATTCTCTAATCCTTAAAGAGTCAGATATCTAGACACAGAAAAAAAGGAAAAAGCCACGCCGTGTTAACGAGGATATGATCCAGAAACTTGGATTTAATTTTAAAGTCTTAACGAAGACACAGTTTAACAAAAGAATATGAATCACACATGCTTAAACACAAGTCTTTTCCCTAGCTGTGTCTGACTAGACCAGCTGGTTTGAGAAGGGATAAGGAGGAAATGCCTGCTTGAAATGGCTAATCTACGTGCCGGTTCATTCATCTGCATTCGGATCCTCAAGAATACACTGCGGAGAAAGGAATGTCCAAATCGTGACATCTTACTTGTCTGGCTTCTGTGCGCCTGATAACTGCGTGTGCAAATATGTGTGTACGTGTGTGCTCACTCGTGTTTAGTTCCTTGTGACCCCATGGGCGGTAGGCTGCCAGGCTCCCCTGTCCATGGGATTTTCCAGGCGAGAATACTGGAGTGGGTTGCCACTTCCCTCTCTAGGGGATCTTCTCGACGCAGGAATCGAACCTGTGCCTGCTGCATTGCAGGCAGGTCCTTTACCACTGAGCCGCCTGGGAAACCCCCATGTACAGATATACCACAGGACACACTCGGGTGTCTGTCCACCTGGGTCAGGCTTTCTGCTCCTAGAAAATCTTCCCAACCTGAGTATGAAGCTTATTAACTTGATCTACCTCATCTACCTGACTGCCAGGCTACAGGCTCCAAAACCCGGGTTGTTGGTATCCCAAGAGCAGCCCCATCTCTTTGGCATGGGTCTGTGGTTAGTAAGCTCACTGATTTATGAATAGGACCAGAAATGCTGAGACATTAAATTACAGGGAGGACAGATAACTGGTACGGGGTTTAAATTTGTCAAAGTTCTTACTCTTTGCTTTATAGACCTTTTACAAAATGGCTGAAAGCACAGGCTCTGAAGGCACACTGCCTGGGTTTGGATACCTGTCCTACCACTTATTAGCTGTGTGGTCTTTGGCAAGTTTCTGAACTTCTCAGTTCTTCAGCTTTCAAGTCTGTCAGATGTGGAGAAATGTAAGTCTTCCTCAGGATTCTCAGGCAGATTAAGCGGTTGCTTGGGGTGCGTTAAAAGACATTTAGTCTAAGCTAGCAGTTGTCATTATTGTTCTTGTTATTCACTTTGGGCAGACCTCTCCCTGAAGTAGTCAGAACGTGGCTCGGGGGATATGGTAGCAGAGCAAGGCACGTTAGCTGGCTTACAAGATCCATGGCGTCGGGCAGAGGTGGATGGATGCATGTGATTTTGAGAGTTGATCTGAAATGAAATCTGTGTTGGGTTCAGTCCCTTGCGTGCCCTTCCCCTGGAGGGTGCCGATTTGAAGCCCTTGGAGGCACAGTTGACTGGTGGTTCTGCAGTTTTTGTTTTTCTATGTTTCTAAAGCTAATCAATCGCCCTTCTTATTGTTATATTCTTTCTATAACTGTGTTAATATTTACATTTATTGTCAAGTCTGCTGCCTTGGAACCAGCCTTTTTAGCTCTTGAATAATTCATTGTATTGATTTTAGAAGTTAATTCTATGGGCAATCTTGTGGATCTTGTTCCCCAATCCTTGGGGGAAAAGCCTTAGTGTAACAGTCTATATAGGAAAGCATGTATTCATGAAAGGATGTACTGAAGAAAGAAAGACCAAAACGTTTTCGTTTTTTTTCTTTTAAAACTTTGTATTTTACATTGGAGTGTAGCCGATCAACAATGTTGTGATAGATTCACGTGGGCCGCAATGGGACTCAGCCATAGCTATACTTGTAACCATTCTTTCCCAAACTCCCCTCCCACTCAGGCTGTCTCATAACGTTAAGCAGAGTTCCCTGTGTTCTACAGTAGGACCTTGTTAGTTATACATTTTAAATGTCACAAAATGTTTTCTTTTAACAGCTAATATTTATGAAGTACTCATTTTGCCAAGCGCTGTGATACTTTCTTCACATGCGTTATCTCATTTCATTTGTGCTTAACCCTCAGAGGTAGTTCAAATTTTTACCCCTAGTCTACAGATCAGTAAATGACCTCAATTTAAAACCAGCTCTACCAATCAATGGCAAGTCCTTGTATTTTATAACTGTACTCTCCTAAGAAATAGACAGTCAGTGAAATCTAAAACCGAACTACCTTTTCCTTTGTGGAATGTGTAATACATAAGACGTAGTTAATGTAGATATTTCTAACTTTGAGTGTACCTTGGTTGTGGGAGCCCACATGACCTCCTTTCCTAAGCCTTATTTGCCACAAGTTGGTGGTGCTGCCTTGGAAGTCATTACCTCATCTTCCAGAGGTAAAATTCTGTGGCTCAGCCCACAAATTGCAAGAGCAAGGAGACTTCATTCATTACCCAGACTGAGTACTGAGCAATTTAAAGACCAGCATCTTCTGGTATCGTCCCAGCCCTCCTGTCTTTAGATACAGAATTGGTTCCTTGTGGCCAATTTCATCTTTGCAAGATGAGAGACTAAGAAAACATCAGTGGATGCAAATGAGGAAAAGAAAAGGCATCTGTCAAGTTAATTAAGGGAAAACATTCCCTGACCTCTTGTTTTTTTTTCTTTTTTTTCTGTGCTTTCCATCAAGTTGGGCTATTCTTTCCTCCTTAGAGATCTGCTCTTCCTTTCACATTGGCCGTGAATAGTAGGGCACTCAACACTTAAGGATGGAAGGAACACGCGACTTATTTTAATATCCATTTGGCAGTTTTCCTGTTGTTTTTCCATTTAGGAAACATTTTCTTCCACTTGTGCCCATTATCACAGCTTTGACATTCCTGTCATTAGCAGAATGTCATTTTGCAAGATTCTGAGTTGGGCACAGCCAGCAGCAAAACATACTGAACAGAAAGAGGCTGGCTTTTTGCCACCTGACGTTTCCTCACAGAAAAGCACCAAGTGGAGCTCAGATGTGGGTTTTCCGTGTGTGTCTGTTTGTGTTCTGACTGTGGAGGCACAGGAATCAGAGACAGTTCACTTGTGAGCAAAGTATTATGCCAAATTGCTGTAAATGGAAAATGCTTTCCAGTTGGAAGGGCGTTATACAGTTACGCTGTTCATTCTGGGCTTGACATAAATTTCTGCCAAGTGTCATAAAAGGAAATCCAGTGGTTACAGAAGTCAACTCCTCCACCCTTTTTGTGGGTCAGATTAGAGTGGCCCCAGAATCCTCCGAACCAAAAAGGGGGAACTGATTGTATGGGTCATGTTTAGCTTTGTGGTTAAATTACCCTACGAGAGCGAAGCATGGGCTTCCCTGATGGCTCACACGGTAAAGAATCTGCGGGCAATGCAGGAGACCTGGGTTTGATCCCTGTCAGGAAGATCTCCTAGCGAAGGGAACAGCTACCCACTCCAGTATGCTTGCCTAGAGAATTCCATGGACAGAGAAGCCTGGCAGGCCCCAGTTTATGGGATAGGAAAGAGTTGGATGCTACTGAGTGACCAGCACTTTCGCAGTGAAACATGTCCACCAAACTCAGTGTTTCTAGATGTAGTGAGTTAAACAGATTCAATTTATATATGGAGACCCTGGAGTGGGTGAAATAATAGTGTTATCAGTTCAGCTGCTGCATATATGTTCAGATAAGATTTGAATATAAGAAACTCTTTCAATCCAGATTTATAGAACGTGTGACCATTTCTTTAAAGCCATAAAGCAGGAGGTGCTAGGTACAGAAGAAAGAAGTTAATAGTGAAATTTCATTACAGTATTTCCAGATAGGAGAACGGAACATTAGATTTAAGCTGTTGTATTTTCTCTGGTTTGGTGTTGCCACCACTTTCTTAGTGGTTTTTTTTTTTTTTTTTTTAAATATCTTTGCATAACACTGGCCAACTGAGAAAAATCCAATGCTATTAAATTCATTAAAAATAATTTTTGTACTTGGCTTTCTGCTGCTTAGTAAATAAAGTGTATCAAGTTGTGACTTTTATCCGTGCTGAATATGAACCATGGAAACTTAAAAAAAATGTGTCATGTACATCTCCCACCCCCACAACACAAGAGGTTTAAAAGAACATTAGTTTGTATTTTGTTTATTTTTCCTTAACTCTCAAACATGTCTGTAGACTTACCTTTGGTCCCGGGCCAAAGCTGTCCTGAGAACAGCCAAAGGCTTATGTGTCAGTCTTATAGCTGTTTGTTTTTATGACCCTTTACCCAGTTAGAAAATTGGGGCCACCACCTCTGTCCCTCCCCTCGCTGACTCTCATCGCCTCTTTGATGGCCCAGTCAGAGGTCAGCCCAGCCAGGTGATAGAAGCACAGATTAGACCATAATTTTGAATGACTCCAGACAATGTTTGGCCAGATCAACCTTTGGAGCAGTCTACCAAGATACAGCACATGCTCTTCAACTCTTGACCTTACCTTCGCAGCATTTTCTCCACACCTTCATCTCAAGTACAGTCTTTAGTATGTGTCTTTCATGAGGTTTAAGCTATTACACTCTATGTGACTAGTCAAAAGTATTAGTCACAGAATTCATCTCTTCATCGACTGTTCCAGCCTTTAAGTGTCTTCGTTCAAATAGATGACCTGCCCTGTTGTCTTAGGATTCCTGGGGGACACGAGTCTAGGTATGTCCTATAACACGTGCTGCAGATACATTGCACTGCAAAAATTGACAGGTATTGAGAGTCTTCTCACTTTAATTATTTTTTACTTCTAACATTTTCAGCAGTTGGATTTAATGTTGCTACCATAAATCCCGCATTATTACCAGCTCCTGCTTGACTTTGACCATTGTATTATGCCCCTCTCTGAACTCCACCGATTATCCCATTCTGCTTTATTCAGAGTGACATGTATGTAGATTTTCTTATTAAGATGTTTCACATCATATAAAGCTGTCAGTTCTTTGTGTTTTCTGTTATACGTGGCCTTGGTCAAACTAGTAGAATTAACTGTTTAATACCATCTTGGATCAGTTTAGTCTTACAGATTAGACTATGTGTGTCCTCCAAGTTAAACTAGAAACTTCTTAAAGGCAGGAACTATATGTAGTTATTCAAAAATATTTGCTGACTCTGTATTCAAATCATTTTTATTTTCGGTAGTTTTCTGAGTATCCAAAGAGATTTACTATGTATAAAATGCAATCCTTGACCTCAAGGAACTTGTCCCCCATCTCCTAGACTGTAAGCTCCAGGTGGAATCCCTGGTTATGTTTACTGAATGTATGAGTGCCGACAGAGTGAATGCTCTGCTTGCCGGGGTCACTGGTGCAACATGGTGCGTGTCAGCCCACCCATCCGTCACATGCTTACATATGACATTGGAGCTCACCATGTCAGCCACATAGAGTTAGCTGTGTTCATGTATCTTGCTTTGCAGTAGCCGCAAAATGGAATAATTAAGACGAGATAGGTTTAAAAAGTTTGTGTCAGGCAGATCACTGAGTTTAAGGGGTTGTTTAGGGAAGACTTCTGAAAATGGAGGGACAGTTTCCCCTCCTGAGTGACACTCTAAAATCCTGAGCTGATGGAGGTTTTATCTCACACTTTAGATAGCAGTATATTTTTGTTTGTACATCTCTGCCAGATTCTGCCTAAGAATACAGTTATCTGTGAATCAGTCTTAGCTCTTTTACACTTTAAACACTTTGAGAGTGTTTTCATTTTCTTATTTCCCATAGTGCTTGGTACATAGGAATAGACATTCCATAAATGTTTGTTGCATTGAATAGCATCTTGCCAATATCTATATATTCAGCCATCTCTTTTCCCCTACAAAGTTAGAAAGTTGGGCTAGATCTCACCAAGGGCTTATCTTAATGGATTAGATATATTTCTGAGAAGTACTGTATACAGTTATACACACACACACACACACACACACACACACACACTCCTCTTGATTTTCCTAAGAATTTTTGAAAGCTTCAAGACCTATACCTTCCTCTGGGTATGTTATTAGCCTAAATTTTTTGCTCCTACCTGAAAACTGTATGAGCAGTCATTCATTTCCATGATAATTAATGTCTTTAAAAAGGAGTTTTTCTACTAATGGAAAAGTTAAGTTCAAGTATCAAGCTGATAACATCAGTACTAAGTGTTCATAATAATATACCCCAGAAAATGATAAACTAGGTTATTACACGGATGCCAGTATGCAGAGGCCTGACACTATCTGCTCAGCCATCAGCACAGTGCTGGCTACCTGCTCTTTCTCCAGCATTTCGGAGGCTGTATGAAGGAGTATGGCTCAGTCTCATACGTGCATTGAATCTTGGAGGTGATTTTTGGCATGACTTTTTAAAACAAAATGCTGTATGTTAGAGTCGAGGCATGGAGATGAGAATGTACTTCTACCCCTGCCCACCTGCTTTCTCACTGGTCTCCCTCCCTCCTCCTCTGGTTGGAATGAGTCTCTGAGAACAAAGATCAACTGGTGTTCAAAACCTTCCAACAGCTTCCCTTTTCACCCAGAGTAAAACCTGTCTCAGTCCTGTGGCCTGCGAGCTGCCACAGTGGGCCCCATCCTCTGTCCATTGGCCTCTTTGCTGCTCGTCTATGAGCAGCTCCGCTCCTCCTCTCTGGCCTGCTAGCTGGTCCTGGAGCCCTGCTGCCTCGGAGCCTTTGCTCTCACTGAATGCTCACTCCCTCATCCTTCTGGTCTCGCTCGAATACCACCTTCCCAGTGCAGCTTTTCCTAACCCCCTGTTTGAAACTGTGATTCCCCACATCCACTGCCGGGTCCTACAGTCTGCATCATGCTTCTCCACCGCCATCTCTCGTACTACAAATACCATCACCGTCTCCAATCCTGTTCTGCTAATTTATTGTGTTTATTATCTTCTTCCTCCTCTAGAATGCAGGTCTCCAGAGGACAGCAGTGATATTTGTTTGCTTAGAAGAGATGTTGTTCAGTCGCTAAGTCTTGCCGACTCTTTGTGACCCCATGAACTGCAGCATGCCAGGCTTCCCTGTGCCTCACTGTCTCCCAGAGTTTGCCTAAAACTCATGTTCCTTGAGTCAGTGATGCCATCCAACCATCTCATCCTCTCGTCACCCCCTTCTTTTCCTGCCCTCAGTCTTTCTGAGCATCAGGGTCTTTTCCAGTGATTTGGCCCTTTGCATCAGGTGGCCAGAGTATTGGAGCTTCAGCTTCAGCATCAGTCCTTCCAGTGAATATTTAGGGTTGATTTCTTTTAGGATTGACTGGTTTGATTTCCTTGCTGTCCAAGAGACTCTCAAGAGTCTTCTCCAACACCATAGTTCAAAAGCATCAATTCTTCGGCACTCAGCCTTCTTTATGGTCCAACTCTCACATCCATACATGACTACTGGATAAAAACCATAAAAACCATAGACTAGATGGACCTTTTTTGGAAAACTATCTCTGCTTTTTAATATGCTGTCTAGGTTTGTCATAGCTTTTCTTCCAAGGAGGGCAAGCATCTTTTAATTTTGTGTTTGCAGTCACCATGTGCAGTGATTTTGGAGCCCAAAATAGTTTAGAATACTACCTAGCATGTATTAAGGGCTCAAAAAGTAATTTGTTGGATGAATTCATGGAAGCTTGGTTGGAGCCCTAATTTCACAGGGCATAGGGAAGATGTTAACAGTGTCTTAACTTTGCCTTGGGCTTCCTTGGTGGCTCAGATTATAAAGATTCCACCTGCAATGCAGAAAACCCAGGTTCAGTCCCTGGGTTGGGAAGATCCCCTGGAGAATGGAATGGCTACCCACTCCAGTATTCTTTCCTGGAGAATTCCATGGACAGAGGAGCCTGGCAGGCTACAGTCCATGGGGTCACAAAGAGTCAGACATGACTGAGTGACTTTCACTTCAGTTCAGTTCAGTTCAGTCGCTCAATTGGGTCTGACTCTTTGCTACCCCATGAATCACAGCATGCCAGGCCTCCCTGTCCATCACCAATTCCCAGAGTTCACTCAGACTCACATCCATCGAGTCAGTGATGCCATCCAGCCATCTCATCCTCTGTCGTCCCCTTCTTCTCCTGCCCCCAATCCCTACCAATATCAGAGTCTATTCCAGTGAGTCAACTCTTGGCATGAGGTGGCCAAAGTACTGGAGTTTCAGCTTTAGCATCATTCCTGCCAAAGAAATCCCAGGGCTGATCTCCTTCACAGTGGACTGGTTGGGTCTCCTTGCAGTCCAAGGGACTCTCAAGAGTCTTCTCCAACACCACAGTTCAAAAGCATCAGTTCTTTAGCGCTCAGCCTTCTTCACAGTCCAACTCTCACATCCATACATGACTACTGGAAAAACCATAGCCTTGACTAGCCGGACCTTAGTTGTCAGAGTAGTCTCTGCTTTTGAATATGCTATCTAGGTTGGTCATAACTTTTCTTCCAAGGAGTAAGCGTCTTTTAATGTCATGGCTGCAGTCACCATCTGCAGTCATTTTGGATCCCCCCAAAATAAAGTCTGACACTGTTTCCACTGTTTCCCCATCTATTTCCCATGAAGTGATGGGACTGGATGCCATGATCTTCGTTTTCTGAACGTTGAGCTTTAAGCCAACTTTTTCACTCTCCTCTTTCACTTTCATCAAGAGGCTTTTGAGTTACTCTTCACTTTCTGCCATAAGGGTGGTGTCATCTGCATATCTGAGGTTATTGATATTTCTCCCGGCAATCTTGATTCCAGCTTGTGTTTCTTCCAGTCCAGCATTTCTCATGATGTACTCTGCATAGAAGTTAAATAAGCAGGGTGACAATATACAGCCTTGACGTACTCCTTTTCCTATTTGGAACCAGTCTGTTGTTCCATGTCCAGTTCTAACTGTTGCTTCCTGACCTGCATACAGATTAAATAACAGAGTCTATCACAGAGTCAGGAATATTAATGCTTTGTTCCCTGTTGCCTTCTGAGGGGGACTAGAGTTTATCCAGCTGGCTGCCAGCTATGGCCTTGTTGTGCTGTCCAGGAAAAGGGGCAGAGCTGTAGACTTGAAGCAGCCCAGGGGAAGGGCAGATTGACTTACATATGAGAGACAAAAAGTCATTTCTGATGAAGATAGTATGAAGGCAGACATGGAGAGAAGGGCATGGCAGCATCTGAAGGAATTAAGGATATGAGGGAGAGGTGTCCAAGGGAAATTGTAGGAAGATTTACTTTCTGTTGTGCGTATGATTTTTCTTTCAAATTTAGTCTCAAAGATACTTTTCAAGGCTTTTTTTTTGCAATCAGATTTGCAAATACAGAGAGGCCTAGATACCTAATATTGCCCAAAGCAAAAAAGAAGTGTCCATGATATATATAATTTTAGTGCACTTAAGAATCCTAAAATCTGCTTCAAATGAGTGATCTAAAAAAAGCATGAATTAAACCCATCTTTATGTTGCCATGAGTAAATCTCAAAAATATAATGTTGAGTGAAAAAATTAAGTTATAGAATATCTATAATATATAATTTGTGCTAAAGTACAGTTTATCCAAAAAGTCAGAAACGTGATGGTCATACAAATATAAAATAAATGTGTCGAGGATTTAATTTGCTTATTAATGAGGATAACAGTAAGAGATTTTGAAAACCATATATATATGTGAATAAATATGTTAAAATATATATATGACATTATATATATAATATATATTTAATAAAAATGATGAAATAAAATTTGACAGCAAATATAAAACTAGTTAATATCTTTTAAGACAATGAAATTAAATGTTTGAAGTTACTTTTTATGAGTGGGTATTAACTGTATTTGTACTAGACAAAGTTCATTTGTGTGTTGTAAATGAATTTACTAGACACTTTATGGTCTAATAATGTGAACAAGAATCACTTGTGTTACTGCTTATTTTCTTCGACTGAACTCCAACCCCTACAGAGTTTTAAGGTAGCCTAGGGAGAAGGCGATGGCACCCCACTGCAGTACTCTTGCCTGGAAAATCCCATGGACGGAGGAGCCTGGTAGGCTGCAGTCCATGGGGTCGCTAAGAGTCGAACACTACTGAGCGACTTCACTTTCACTTTTCACTTTCATGCGTTGGAGAAGGAAATGGCAACCCACTCCAGTGTTCTTGCCTGGAGAATCCCGGGGACGGGGGAGCCTGGTGGGCTGCCGTCTCTGGGGTCGCACAGAGTTGGACACGACTGAAGCGATTTAGCAGCAGTAGAAGCAGCAGGCTCTAGAAAGACAGTGAAAGGTATACACCTGATGGAACCAGATAATCTCTTGGGGGTTCATTGCACAAAACCTTCCCAGCTACTGAAAGGAAAGCCATTCATCTCTTTTGCACAATTCCAAGTCTTTGACAGTTTTTCCTCATACATGGCACCAGTAGTGAAAATACAGATGCACACACAAATGTTGTTAGGTGTAGGTATTTGTATATGTATATGAGTGTATCAAGAATGGATGGGAAAGCTACCAGCCACAATTCTTTTAGAATTGCCTGGTTGGGGAGTGGAAAGTGTTCATTCGTTTGGATGTTTTGGATGGCAAAATGTACATTTCCTTCTGTATCTTTAGTATATATATATATGTAATATTTACTAAATCCTAGGAATAAATATCACAAAATGATAGTATTGATATTCTAGGTGGTAGGAAGTGTTTGGTTATTTTTTTGTATTTCTGCTATTTTTAAAATTTTATAAGCCAAACAAAAATAGATAATGACACCTCTGATCTGACCCAGCCCCTTCATTGTAAAGATGAGGAAACAGAAGCTTGCCTGTTTTATAACATGTTTTCAGCAATACCACATGAACAGGATAATTTCTACCCTCTGGTCACACCCAGTTTTCCTCTACTTCTGCCTTCCTCTATGTTTGAAGAGTATTCGGTGTCAGATTCTATTAAGGTATCAGAGTATAGTTAACAGATGTTCACATTCAGTACAGCTTTGGTCTATAATTGGTCTCCTGTGCAAATTTATCAAATTTTCCATCGAGATGAATTAATAAATTATAGCCTAGCTGTTCAGAATTCCTGGGGCTCTTCCTCGGCGGTCCCCTGCCCCACAGCCGCGGTCAGCTCTCTGTCTTACTGAGTGTTGACCTCTCACGTCAGCGGCGACCGTTAGAAATGACTGCCTGTTGGGGTTTCACTTTCTCAGCTTGTCTCGCCGCCATTAGACACAATCAGTATTCATGTCCCCAGATGATTGTAATTTAAAATTAAGCATCATTTCAGCCACTCAGAGCTGTTGCAGAAGGCCACAGCCTGGTGGGCCTCACAGCTTTTACAGCCCTGTCAGAGGATAATTAACTGGTTCCTCTGCCAGGAGAGATGTAGCAGATTGAGGTGCGAGACGTGTACAGGTCCCTCCAAACCCTTCATAGGGAGCTTTGAGCAGAAGGACAGTCTAGGCAGCAACAGAATATGGGTCCTCTGGACCGAAAGTCCATACAGCGCTTTCCCCTTCCCTCAGGTGGTAGCTCATGGTCCTTTGTCCCTCGCTCTGAGTTAGGCCTGACTTACACAGTAGAACGCATGGTTTGTCTCTCCATGTTCCTGACAAACGAAGGCACTGTTGGCAGGCATGGGAAGATTGAGGAGCTCCTTGTGAAACTGCCCTGGTGAGCTCAGGGAGCAGGTGGCACCCTGTGTGAGCCTCAGGTCACCTGGCTGAGCCAAAACACCATGCTGACAAAGGAAGTCCTTCCCAGTGGTGGCCTCCCGTCACGCTCAAGAGTCTCCACCTGAGTGCTCGTCCAGCTGTGACGAGCACTCTCGCAGAGGTTGTGTCCCCACCCGACTTGCCTCCCAGCCCGCAGGGGCTAGACAGTCCTACTCACTTGGAAATACTGGCATCGCCTTTGCACCTTCCATTCTTCTCAGATCCCAGGTTCATGGTCAACAGTAATTGTAGCTTGGGCGTGTGTGTGTGTGCGTGCGTGTGTGTGTTGTCTGCCAGTAGGCGGGTCTTTCCAGGGAGGAACCAGAGGAATGAGGTAATAAGGAAGGCTCGCTTGGCACCATCAGCCCCTGTTCTAGTCCACCGTTTCACCTTTGCTATTATCTCAAGTTGTACAGGGTTGTCTTCTTGGGCTGAATTCAGAGTTTGCAAGTAAAGAGTCTATGCCATTGTGTCACCTCCCCAGATGAGAGGGCAGCTGAGCATGTTGTCCATAGGCCGTGCCCCACGCCTTGTTTTCAGCTGGGTGTCCTGAGGAGAAGCAGGCACTCTGTGGGCATTGGCTGCTCCTGGGTTTGGCATTAAGAACCAAGCACTGTCAGGGTGGATGACTTCCATTTCTTCTTAAAGAATGAAATAAAGAGATTGTATTTTGGGAACGGATAGCTGGAACTTGAATTCATAATGGTTCTTTGGTTTCACCTTTGCAATCAAATACCTTTAAGATTCCTAAGGCTGAACTGGACTTTACAAGCTGAAACGCATAGAAGAAGGTAAATTTTCAGCTGAGATATTCCTGCTACAGTAGGAATGGTTTTCCTGTTGTGCCTGGTAGGATGGCACTTGTTTTTCCCCTTTGACAGGACTTGAGAAAAAGCAAGGGTGGTTCAACTTGGTTGTGCTGCTGAAAGAAAAGGGACCTTGATTTGGCTCAAGTGGTGATGCCGCCACTGCTTTCTCACTGTATGGGTTAAATGAGAATGGTGTGGTCGCCAGCTCCGGGGCAGCCTGCCTCACACTGCTAACCGCGAGCTCCTCCCTGTCATTAGGAAAAGAGTGTGCTGCCTGGATAAATGAATAATGACAGCAGAGGTCAGGTCAGCATTTTGCACCAGTGCCATTATTAACGCAGGTCGTGCCAGGTGCTGTGGCAGTCTGGGTAGTCAGTATTCAGGTCCCGTCCACCAGGAGTGCTCTTGTTTCGGGGTTAAAGGCAGATTTTAATTCATTTATTTTGAATCAAGTGCTTAGAATAATAAGTGACTCTCAGAGATACCAGAAGTAGGTGACAATGAGACTGGATGACCACCCTCCTGTCCAACTTTGAAAAGTTAGGTACAGAATATCTCAAAAGGGTCCAGTATTTTTAAAGTACACACACACACACACACACACACACACACACACACACACACACACTATCTCAATAGGGTCCAGTATTTTTAAAGTACACACACACACACACACACACACATTTAATATATGGAGAAGGAAATGGCAACCCACTCCAGTATTCTTGCCTAGAGAATCCCATGGACAGAGGAGCCTGGCAGGCTGCAGTCTGTGGGGTTGCAAGAGTCGGACATGACTAAACCACCACCACCACACACATACACTTAATATACATATATACTTGAGATATATGGGTTTCCCTAGTGGCTTAGAACGTAAATAATCTGCCTGCAGTGCAGGAGGCCTGGGTTAGATTCCTGGGTCAGGAAGATCTCCTGGAGAAGGGAATGGCAACCCATTCCAGTATCCTTGCCTGGAAAATTCCATGGGCAGAGAAACCTGGTGGGCTACAGTCCATGGGATCTCAAAGAATCAGACATGACTGAGCGACTAATACTTTCATATATATATGTGTGTGTGTGTGTGTGTGTGTGTGTGTGTATTTTATATATATATATATAAAATCTCAAGATCTAGGTGCTTTAAGGTTAAATATAATATAAAATATGCCTCTTTACCCTTAAAAATATTAGCAACAAATAAGTGCATTTGAGAGGCCAAGACCCTATTTTGTGCATGTAGAGATGTGTGTACATATCTAAATTTCTGCCTGACCTATATTTTGTAAAGTCTAGTTTTGCCACGCTGAGGAACTTTTCATGTTTAAAAGCTTCATGTTTGATTTTGAGAGATTTAAAACTTTTACTTCTCTCTCTAGCTTCATGCTAAAGATCAACATAGAGGTTAGAGAAGACAGCCTCAGTTTTGACTGCTCATCACATTTGTCAATAAGATATGCCTCAACTACTTAAGGATTTGTGTAACACAATACCAGCGTCTTAATGGTGAACTGTTCAAATTCTGAGGCAACTTGTTTTTAACTTCCTCTAACTTGCTCTTGTGTTATTAGGCAAAGAATCCTATTTTTCTTCATCCTTAATTACAATCTTCAATTTGTAAAGATTACAAATCTTTTTAGACAATGGGCAAACATGGGATGAGTGTAATATAAACTTTGTTCTTATTTTTGTATTTTATATTGTTATATTGACCACACAAGTGGATTGTTGCTATTGTTCAGTCGTTAAATTGTGTCTGACTCTTTGCAACCCCAAGGAGTGTAGCACACCAGGCTCCTCTGCCCTCCACTATCTCTGAGAGTTTGCTCAAATTCATATCCATTGAGTCAGTGACGCTATCTAACCATTTCATCCTCTGCCGCCCCCTTCTCATTTGCCTTCAATCTTTCCCAGCATCAGGGTTAGCAGTGAGTCAGCTCTTCACATCAGGTGACCAAAGCACTGGAGCTTCAGCTTTAGCATCAGTCTTTCCAATGAATATTCAGGGTTGATTTCCCTTAGTATTGACTGGTTTGAGGAGAAACAAGTAGACACCATCATTTTAGTCAGACATTTCTTTTTGAGATTTTTTTTTTTTTTAATCACATTTTTGAAATCAGTGCTTTTTCAATATCCATTTATTCTGGTAGACTTTAAATAACTGATACAATTGTGAGAATTTTTGTGTTTTTCTTTGTTTTAGATACAAATTGTTGGCTACTTTCTTGCTGTGGTACTGGACTAGTTATACTCTATATATGTCTCAGGAAGATTTAATTAAAATTTTTTTAAGAAATATCGTTTTCTAAATTTTAAGTCAGCATACTTCACTAATATCCCTATGTAAATATTCATTAGATTACTGTTTTTATTGATATATCGATATCAGTAGATATCAATTGATAGATATTTCTTATTCATTTAATTTATATGTATATAAATTAATAATTCAATGTCAATAGAAAATTTACATAAATGATTTAGATAAAATACTAAATGTAAAAAATAACACTTATTTCCATTTCTGTGTAAGTTAGCCTGTGTTTTAGCCAGTTTCCTCAAATTAGCAAATGACTTTGCTGAGAGTTCCAGGATACAGATCTGTCATTTATAATTTCTTTTATTAACATCAGCAAGTTGATATATTTAATATTTATATTAAAATGAAAGATATTAATTTGAATTAACATAAATACAGTGTATAAAATATTTCTTTTAAAAACACACACATGATCAGACTTGATTATGAATTTATTAATAGGTCAATGATTCTTGATAGATGAGTTGATAATACCACATTCTACCTTCATAATTAAGTATCAAGGGTCTATTCTTATGCAACAACTTCTTTAAGGCTGAGTAAACATGATCTTAATTAAACACATAGATAATGCTAAGGGCTGTTGATTGCTCCAGTAAGGAAAGTAAAATGATGTAGCCTGACCTTGAGTGAGTGAAGTCACTCAGTCGTGTCCGACTCTTTGCGACCCCATAGACTGTAGCCTACCAGGCTCCTCTGTCCATTGGATTTTCCAGGCAAGGATACCGGAGTGGGTGGCCATTTCCTTCTCCAGAGGATCTTCCCAACCCAGAGACAGAACCCAGGTCTCCTGCATTGTAGGCAGATGCTTTACCGACTGAGCCACAAGGGGAGCCCTTCAGCCTGCCCTTAAGAAATTATAAATATGAGAATGTTGACAAATGATAATAGGTAGCAAACATCTAAAAGAGAGGATTGGTTCCCCAAGTCGATATTGTGGAAATAAATTTGGTTTGGTTTTGAAATGTGTTATTCAAAAGTATTTAGAAATGTTCCTTTCATATATTTTGTAGAAACTCTCATATATGTCCACCACATGTTACTTAAAAGTAGGTGAAAATTCCTGTTTAAAGAGTACTGTAACAGAGATATATTCTGAATTAGGAAGCAATTACAGTAAGTCTGTAATGGTGGTTAAAGGCAGCTCTAGTGTAGGAGGATGGAATTACAGTGAACCTTATAAGTGAATTCAAGGAGGTAGCCTGCTGGTTTTTATCACCCTTTTCTAACCATGGTTATGATGTGGCAGTCTGTGCTGCAGAAAAGCAAAGGAAAGTAAGATAATATCCACTTCATCATCAACCATTGTGTTATGCTTTAAGGCTTGTCAAAGTTTGGAGTCAAATTAACCATTTTATAACTTTCTAGTAGCAGAAACAGGAAAAAAATAGTTGCCCTGTAGTTGTTGCCCTGTGCATATATATAGCAATTTATTTCTACTCTGGGTACCAGGATAAAAAATAGTAGGTAATGTGCCTATGAGAAAAGGGCTTCATTGTTATTTTAATACAAACTGGAATCTGTTTTTATGATTCCAAAAATAGGAATTTGAGTGCTGTATGAGATGAAAAATGAATGAGTAGTGAAATATTACATATGTATCTTAAGCATCAGCTGTTTTATTGACAAAAGGCACAAGTATGAAATTTGTCTAAATAATTAGATTTTTAATTAGTGCCTCATTGTAAGATTAATGTCATTGCGCTTCATTGCATGTAATTTTGTATTAGAAATTTCATGTCAACAGAGATGCTACCTGGGGTTTGCTGATTTGAATCCTTATCACTTGTGTGTATGGCATGTTACCTATTTGCAGTCAAGAGCCAAAAGAAGGCATTTGATTATAACTTCACTGGTGGTGAAGAATATTGATTGTGTTATATATGATATGAATATATTACGTTTTCTGCTATTCAGAAAACAACCACCTTTCAAATATTAGTGACTGTATATTGCAAAAATATTAGAAGTAACATGAGCAGATAGATTGTTCAATCTAAGCTATGTCTTCTTTGAACATACTTGAACATTATGGATGCTAGGTTCTTTTGTGTCTTAAACTGTTTTTCCTTTCCTTTTGACAGTTGCCGAACCAGCAACCGGAAAAGCTTGATAGGCAATGGACAGTCCTCAGCATTGCCTCGGCCCCACTCACCTCTTTCTGCTCATGCAGGTAATAAATTACTTTGAGTTCTGTTTTACTCATTCTTGTAGTTTTTTTTTTTTTTCTTGCTAGTTTTTAAAAGCTGGGCATTTTGAAATTTAGATGTGTCTCCACACCTTGTTATCTTGGTTTCTCTATTGCTTTCTCACTAAATCATTCTTTTTGAGAAGTCAGTCCATCCTCTCTTTGAGCACGTGAACTCTGAAAGCTAGAATTCCTTTTTATTCCTCATGAGGTCTTATTTCAGTTTTTTTTTTCCATGTCTAAATTTGTGGATGATGCAAGTCGTGCTTCTATATTAGGATTTCCTTTTGGACATATAGCCATGATAATTCACATGCAGTGGATTAGTGGTAAGAACTGTAGGGAAAGAAAACTATCTTTCTCTCTCCCCTCCTAACTTCTCCACTGTGAACCCTGGTAACCAGAGACAAATTACAAAAGAAAAGCACGCACAATGATTTAACGTATATTTTACGGAGCGTTCATAAGGAAATGAAAATCCAAAGAAAGAGTTAAATTAGACTGTTTTTACAGTTTTGATCAAGAATGGGGAGTCGTGCAAAGATGTATAGGACAAAGGTGGGCTAATCTTAGTAAGCTGGGGAAAACTCAGCAAGACATGTTTGTTCAGATTCTTCTTTGTCCCTTGTCTTCAGAGATAAGAAGGCTCCTTTCCTGCAGGTGTAGAGAGTGTGCCTCTCACATGAGCGTTTTATGACCTGTGTATGAGGCAAGACAGAAAGCCCTTCCTCCATACGTTGTTCCTCATATCCCTTCACCTTAAAATATTCAATGTGCCAGTGTTCCGTATTTTGGGGTCTCGAGTCCTAAAGTGTGTCAGAACTATTCAGCATTTTTCTCCCTCCATTAATTATCACAAACGATGATGCTCTGAGCAGTCTAGAACATGTCTATTATATGTGGGCAAGAGTTTAAAGTCTTACCTTCCAGTGGTTTATAAAACTTAGCTTTACATCTAGACCCATTGCAGGCACAAAGAAGATTCAAAAGATGAGACATTTAGCCTCAAGAGCTAATTAGAAGGACGGTAGAGCCACATTACAAAAACTATACAATGAAGACTGCTTTTTATTTTTTTGAAATTCTGTCCAAGGTGGTACAAAAGGGTTAATTCCAAGCAGGAGAGTTTGGGAGCTATTGAAAGAGCCACTTGCACATGGTGTTGAAAGGTGAGCAAGACTTGGAGAATTCCTAGTGTGTGGCTAGAGCGTGGGATGTGTGTGCTTGACTGTATGGGAATGTAAAGGTGAAAAGAGATGAGAATCAAAAAGGAGAATGAATTTTGAATTTTGAGTACCTTTCAGAGATTTTGTGGAGGATCTGTAGGAAGATGTACTTGAGATTATGCAGGATGTTGGGTTAAAAGGATAAGTGATTAAGCCCTACCTCTGATAACTCTTATGGAAATTCTCACATACAGGTTTTCAGATTTTATATTTAAACTAGGGTATGACTGTCCCCTAGAAAGCAGTCCTTTTGCTCAGTGGGGATCTCCATTTGAGAGTGGAAGTTATCTAAACATGTTTGGGGATGAAACAGGAGAGAGAAACAGGCAGGTAGATAGTCCTTTGGAATTAAGTTTTATTTTCCTCATAAATAAAAGATGGTAAAGTTTAAAAAGCAAAAGATACGTTCATAAAATTATGATACTGTATGTAGTAAAATTACTCAAGTCCAGAAATACTACTCCTAGACAAAACTTTATAGAAATTCCTTCATATATATGCAAGAAGACATGTTCTAGACTACTAATAAAAATGTTACTTGTCATAGCTAAACATTTAAAGGAATGCAACCCAAATGTCTGTCAGTTAGAAAATGGGTAAATGAACTGGGGCATAGTTTATCCACAAAGCATTGGGTCCATAGTAAACAAATGAACTAACACTCAAAGATGGTGTTGGGCATAAAAGCTAGTTGCAAAAGAATCATATTTAAACCATACCTGTAAGGTTACCATGATGCTACCTGCAATGTTTTCTTTAGGGATACACGCACACACGCACGCACGCGCGCATAAATACGTATCTGTATATATACATTTGTGGGCTTCCCAGCTGGCTCAGTGGTAAAGAGTCTGACTACCAGTGTAGGAGACCTGGGTTCAATCCCTGGGTCGGAAAGATCCCCTGAAGAAGGAAATGGCAACCTACTCCAGTATTCTTAACTCGGAAATCCCATGGACAGAGGGGCCTGTCGGGCTACAGTCCATGGGGTCACGAAGAGTTTTTCATGACTTAGCGGCTAAACAACGACAGCAACAAATACACATTTGTAGTAAGAGTCTAAAGGAAAAAACAGGCATCTGAAAGCCCCATTTGGTGGTAGCAGTTACATCTGAGAAGGTGTGAGGAGGTATAATTGTGGAGAGGAGTAAGCAGTTGCTAATATGTTTCCAAAGCTGAATGGTGGGTATACAGCTATTTATATTGTTACTTTTATACTTTGGAGATTTATTGTCATTTTAGTGAAAGCTGACTGGAGGGTCAGGCAAGATCAAATACTTCACTTAGGGGCTGGAAGTATCCCTTCGTTGCATCTTTTTTATTCCTCTGTCAGAGTGCCACAGTATATACTAGGTTCTAAGTCTTTGATACATTTTCTTTCTTTTATATAGTTCCTGCCCCTCTGTATAGTGTTCTGTACTGAGTGCATGACGTTGCTGTGCCCATTGATCAGGCTTTTATTGCCATGATTCTCTTCCGTTCTGATATTGAGATTAAAGAATATGCTGCAAGACTTTAGCGATCCTTTTAATTATCTTTCTTTTCTCTATGGAGAATTCTTTCCCCTTCAAAGCATAGTTTTATATTTAATCAGAGGAATCATGGGCAAAGAAAATCCTGTTTTTCAGGTTCCAAGAGACTTTTCCTTTACGTTACAGAGGCAACAGGTTGTTATTCACTCAGAAACTGTAGAGAAATCTGCGAGACTTTTTGTGAGAAATGACATTTATCACAGGCTGGTAGGTTCCTATTTCTTTATAAAAAAGAAGAAAAGGTAAATTAAATAAAGGACCCACCCTCACATCTTGATAGTGTGAAATGCCTTCTCTCTCGCCGTGCCTCTCACCTCTTCCTGTTGCTACATTCCCTGCTATGTATGGTCCGCAGACGCCAGGGGACAGTTCCTGGATGTCCCTGTGAAAAACGAGAATAAAAAGTAAGTGCCACTCTCAATGCTTCGTCAGCCAGTAGGTACACGTTCTATTTTTCTAAGGTGAGGATTATGTGTCAGGCCACTCATCACTGACACAGGAATTTATGCCTGTCAAATGAATCAGTAGAAATGAAAACATGAATTTATTTGTGTAGATGTGTCAATAATGCACGGAGAAGGCAATGGCACCCCACTCCAGTACTCTTGCCTGGAAAATCCCATGGATGGAGGAGCCTAGGAGGCTGCAGTCCATGGGGTCGCAAAGAGTCGGACACGACTGAGCGACTTCACTTTCATTTTTCACTTCCATGCATTGGAGAAGGAAATGGCAACCCACTCCAGTGTTCTTGCCTGGAGAATCCCAGGGATGGGGGAGCCTGGTGGGCTGCCGTTTATGGGGTCGCACAGAGTCGGACAGGACTGAAGCAACTTAGCAGCAGCAGCAGCAGCAGCAGCAGTCAGTAATGCCCTGAGGAAGAAGAGATACTGGCATTGTGTTTTGGAGCTTATCTCTGCAGACAAAATAGTATTTGTTGACAGATCGGGATTCCTAAAAGAGCTATGATCAGGACAGTCCCATTAAAAGAAAAAAGAAAGGTAAAAATCACAAGTTTCTAATGCTAACTGTGAAATTTAATGCAGAAGCCTCAAAGGAAAAGACCAGTATGTCTCTCCTGAATTGAAAAGTTTTGTATAACAAACAAAATCAAAAGAAAACAAAGTGTGAAAAATGTTTTTAAGCCCGTAACTGAGAGACATCTGATTGCCTTAATATATGAAGAGCTTGTGTAAATTGATATGGAAGTGGTGAATGTACCAGGAGAAAAATAATCAAAAGGTGTGTCACAGGAAAAAAAAACTAAATTGGCCAACAAAAATGTGTGAAATGATGATTCATTTCTATTATAAGAGAAATATGAACCAGAATAATGAGACCATATTGTTCACCTAGCATACTATCAAAAATTTCCTAACACTGATAGAATCTGATGATAGCAAGGTTGTGGAGAAGCAGCCTCTCTCATATCACTTAGATGTTGATGTGAATTGGCACAACACTTTCTTTAGTTAGTTAGTAATATTGGTTAAAACTTCAACTACATTTACTCTTTGGCAAATCCATCTCTAGGAATTTATCTTACGGATATCTCACACAGTAACAGAAAAGAGTAAGTCTAGGAGAATCCCATGGGCGGAGGAGCCTGGTAGGCTGCAGTCCATGGGGTCGCGAAGAGTCAACACGACTGAGTGACGTCACTTTCACTTTTATGCATTGGGGAAGGAAATGGCAACCCACTCCAGTGTTCTTGCCTGGAGAATCCCAGGGACAGAGGAGCCTGGTGGGCTGCCGTCTATGGGGTCACACAGAGTCGGACACGACTGAAGCGACTTAGCAGCAGCAGCAGCAGCAGCAGCAGCAGCAGCAGCACCATTGCTTATAACTAGCAAATGGAAAATTAAGTTGTTACCACTTTGTCTTTTATTGTACCCTTTATTTATTTAGTTTACCCGTTATTTTTTAAGTGTACCCTTTATTTATTTAGTGTACCTTTTATTTATTAAGCATCTGGTTTAGTAGAAAATAATACAGGTATATAACCCAAGAATTCATGTTTGTTACAAAGAATGAGGTGGGGGCTTTTATATTCTGATATATGAACGCTGCCCAAGATAGACTATTCAGTGAAAAAATACGTTGTGTAATCTTATATAAGTGTGTGTGTTTGAGTGCATGTACACATACATACATACTTGTATATTCATACATATTCATAAGGAGTTTTGGGAGAGATGCATTTAATAGTTTTTATCTTTGGAGAATAGGAAAGTAGGGAAATTAGTGTATAGTGCTTTTATAATGAAATAAGTTTCTGTAAATACAACTGGTAAATGAAACAAAATAATGTCTGATCTAGTTCTCTGTTACTATACAATAAATTGCCAAAAGTTGAGAGGCTTAAGAAAATATCCATTTATTAATCTTATAGTTCTGTACAAGTCTAGGTAGGCTTGATTTGTTCGACCTCAGGTGGGCTCTCAGGGTATCTCAAGGGCAAAATCAAAGAAAGAGAAGATAAGTTCCTAGCTCTGTAGGAACCCTCACCTTTTTTTTTTTTGTTCAGAGTTTTATTTGGCCAAAGTCAGTATTGGTTGTTGACCTTAAAAATTTTTTTTAAGTTATTTTACCAGCAAAATGAGTTTATTTCGGGATAGCAGAAAGTTGTAATTTGGCACAAGCAAATTTTCCTTAAAAGGTAAATCCAAAAAACAGAAGAGAGAGGCTTTTGCCTTTATAGAGGAAAAAGAAGTTGGGAGGAGAGTCCAGGGTCTGGGTGGCTTATTAGTGGCTGAGCTGTTGCTGGGCTAAGAGAAATCCTTACCTCCCTCTGCCGGGGTCTGGGTGGTGGTGTGTGAGAGCTCCCCCTTTAGGACTTCCCCATTCTATTTAAAACAAGTGAGCGAGTGAGTGAAGTCGCTCAGTCGTGTCCGACTCTGTGACCCCGTGGACTGTAGCCTACCAGGCTTCTCTGTCCATGGGATTCTCCAGGCAAGAATACTGGAGTGGGTTACCATTTCCTTCTCCAGGGGATCTTCCCAACCCAAGGATCGAACCCTGGTCTCCCACATTGGAGGCAGACGCTTTAACCTCTGAGCCACCAGGGAACAAGGCTTCGTTTATTTTCAGACAGGGCTGGTCTCTTATCTGTAAATTGAGAAGGAATCTACTTCAGGCTCATACAGGTTGTGGACAGATTCAGATCCTTGTGGTTGTAGAATTAATATCCCCATTTTATCCTGACTGTTAGCAGGAGGCTGTCCTCAAGCTTGCATTGGCAATCCAGTCATTCTCATGGCTCATATCTATAACTTACTCTGCTATCAATCAAAGAAAATTATTTTAAAGGGCTTATCTGATAGGGTCAGGCTGAGTCAAATTAAAGTCAAATTAAAGTCAACTGATACGGGACTTTACATCTGCAAAATCCCGTCATAGTAGTACCTAAAGGAGTGTTTGCTTGAATAACTGGGGGACAGGTGTCTTGAAAAGACCATTTTTAGAATTCTGCCTACCACAGTATCACTTCAATACTTTATTTTGATTCGAATGGCTAAGTATAATCTCTAAGAGACTACAGAGGATGAACCACAGACTAGAGGTAGATAAATAAATGAGACCTATTAGACTTTTAGAGTCCCAAGATCAAATGTTGCCCCATTGGTCAAAATACCTAACCTTTTATGTCGTCAAAGATTATTTTACTGGGAATTTTCAGCTGGCTACTTAGAGTCATTTATATGAGTGTTTTTTGAAGGAAAGAAAGAAAAAAAGTCTCACTTTTCTATTGCAACTCTGGAATTATTAAAGATAAGAAATATCCTTAATCTATTCTATGTTTTCATAACCTATTAAGTTAGTATCTACTTGGGAAAACTTTCATAAATTACTGTCTGTCTATCTATTGTATATATGGACCTCGTTTCTGAAGGATTAGTCACCACACAATTTTCTGTTCTGTTCACCAGGCCTCTCTTCAAAGATATAACTCAGCTAAAGGAGGCCCCATACAGGTGAAAATAACCAGAGAACTGGAGAGATTGTGTGAACAATACAACTCCAAGTAGAAACTTGCAAAACTCAGAAAAGTACTGGGGTAGGCATATGAGGTGAGGCAATGAAGCACCCCAAATCTCACTGTTCAGAACACCCTGTGAACATCTCGATGTGCATTTCTTCATTCTTTTCCCTTCTGCTCACCTCTACCCTTGGAGCATTGGCTTAACAAACACAACCCCGAGTATAATGTGGTTCCCAAATAGAAACTATGAGGCATCGTGTACATTTTTTCAATAAAGTTTTTATTGTTTCAGAAGACTACGAGGACCTGAGCCACACATTGGTCTTGCCACTTTAAACTTGCTGTCCTTGTATTTCTGCTGTATCAATTGTACTCATTCACCAGATGTGACGCTGAATAGGATGGGGTAACAGGCACAGGTTTTGCAGACAGGCATGCTGATACAAGGATTTGAAAGTCACTAGACTAGCAGGGAAATGGAGAGAGTGAAAGATACACAAAGCAGAATAATAAATTCAAAGAAGAGCCTCTGGGATAGAACAAGATTCATCAACATTCCAGGGTGCCAGAGACGTACGTGAGAGCATCCCTGATGTCGGCGAGGAACCTCATAGTAACTTGCTCCCCTGAGAATCTGAACCATAAGCTCTGAAGATATGTAGCTGGGGGGTTAGGGGTTTAGTAAAACCTGAAATGTTGGCCCTCTGTGCCAACCAAGTCCTTAAATCACTTACCAACATCCATATGACCCTGTGCCATTTTTAAGGTATGATAAAATCTCATAAGAAATTTTGTAGCCTCTGTTCCCATGACTGATTTTTAAGGCTGATATGGTTAAAAAATAAAATGTGATACTCTGATTGTGACAGGAAAGCAGATAGTTTGTAGAAAATATGAGAAATTTATGTGGAAATATAAATCCCCCTTAAACCCACTATCCAAGAATAACCCTGCTAACATTTCACTGTATCTCTGGTCTTTCTCTCCTGTATGTACGGGGCTTCCCTGGTGGCTCCGATGGTAAAGCGTCTGCCACAATGTGGAAGACCAGGGTTCGATCCCTGGGTTGGGAAGATCCCCTGGAGAAGGAAATGGCAACCCACTCCAGTATTCTTTCCTGGAAAATTCCATGGACTGAGGAGCCTGGTAGGCTACAGTTCATGGGTTTGCAAAGAGTCGGACACGACTGAGCAACTTCACTTCACTTCATTGTGTGGGTGTGTGTGTCTATATATCTGTCCATGTGACTGAAATGCCTATATTGAAACTATTTCTTTACTCCACCCTGACAACACTTGAGTTATAGTTTTTCAGGTTCTATTGATACAGGCCAAACATAATACCATAGTACCAGTTTTATTAATATATAATTGATGTGTAACATTGTATTTAAGATACACAACACAGTGATTATATATCTTTTTTTTAATGACTGCCACAATAAGTCCAGTTAATATCCATCACCTCACGGAGTTACACATTTTTTTTCTTGTGAGGAGAGCCTTTAAGATTTACTTTTTCAGCAACTTTCAGAGAAGGCAGTGGGACCCCACTCCAGTACTCTTGCCTGGAAAATCCCATGGACAGAGGAGCCTGGTAGGCTGCAGTCCATGGGGTCGCTGAGGATTGGACACGACTGAGTGACTTCACTTTCATTTGTCACTTTCACTTGTCACTTTCATGCACTGGAGAAGAAAATGGCAACCCACTCCAGTGTTCTTGCCTGGAGAATCCCAGGGACGGGGGAGCTTGGTGGGCTGCTGTCTCTGGGGTCGCACAGAGTCGGACACGACTGAAGTGACTTAGCAGCAGCAGCAGCAACTTTCAGATATTCAATACAGTATTGCTAACTATAGTCACCATGTTATACATTACATCCCCAGAACTTATTTATTTATCATATAACTAGAAGTTTGTGCTTTTTGATCAGTTCAGTTCAGTTGCTCAGTTGTGTCCGACTCTTTGAGACCCCATGGATTGCAGCATGCCAAGCCTCCCTGTCCATCACCAACTCCCGGAGTTTACCCAAACTCGCGTCCATTGAGCGGTGATATCATCCAACCGTCTCATCCTCTGTCATCCCCTTTCTGATCACCTTCACTCATTTCACCCAACCCTCACTGCTGGCAACCACCGGTCTTGTGGCTTTTCATTTCTTCCATTTTGTTGTTCTGAGCTTACTTTTTGTTTTGGGGGTTTTTTGTTTGTTTCTACATTCTATATATTCCTGAGATCATACAATATTTATGTTTCTTTGACTTTTTTCATTTAGCATAATGCCCTCAAGATTCATCCATACTGTTGAGAATGGCAGAATTTCTTTCTTTTTTTATGGCTGGAGAATATTCGGTTGTAGAGACAGACCCCATTTTCTTTACGCATCCGTCTGTTGACAGACGCTTAGGTTGTCTCTGTATCTTGGCTATTGTAAATAATGGGAGTGCAGATGTCTTTTTAAGATACTGATTGTGTTTCTTTCCAGTATGTACCCTAAACTGGAATTGCTAGATCATATGGTAGTTCCATTTTTTAAGGAACCTCCGTAGTATTTTCCACAGTGGCTACTCCAATTTACATTCCCATCAGTAGTACACAAGGGTTCCCTTTTCTCCACATCTTCACCAATGCCTGCTCTCTCTTACCTTTGATAATAGCTATTCTTTGATCAATAGCTTTGATATTCTAGTATCAATAGCTTTGATAATAGCTAGCCTGGAAAATCCCATGGACGGAGGAGCCTGGTGGGCTGCAGTCCACGGGGTCGCACAGAGTTGGACACGACTGAAGCGACTTAGCAGCAGCAGCAGCAGCAGCACGTGTGAACTGAATATCTTAGTCATTGTAATGTATGCATTTAAAAAGACACAGATGTGTATAACGGACTTTTGGACTCAGAGGGAGAGGGAGAGGGATAGGGCGGGATGATTTGGGAGAATGGCATTGTAACATGTATACTATCATGTAAAAAAAAAAAGTAATGTATGCATTTTTTCTTAATCTTTTGTTATTTCACTGAATTTCTTTTCTGATTCACGAATGATTTTAATGTTGCTTTTTGATTAATGTAAGGTTTTTCTTATTTGTCATTTAGTTTGTCTTTTTCTTGCTGATTTCTTCCATTTTTTTTTGTTTTATCTAGTTGTTGTAGTTTCTTTCTTTCTTTTTTTTTAAAACAAGACCGGTCTTCCTCTAAGACTCTGACAGGGCTGTTCTGGCCTCGCTGTTTCCCCTGCCTTTTCATGCTTGACAAGCTGCCTATCAGCGAAGCGCCTCTTCACCTCCTTGAGCTCTTAGTCTGCCATTTAGGGTGGTGGTTTTCCCAAGCACTGAGTGAATTTTTGAGCAGCAAGAGTTTTCCTGAATTCTTCCTAAACTTTATAGGCTAGCCTATGAAGGGAGGAGATAGCAGTTTAAAAAAAAACAAAAAACGGCATTAAGTCAGTTTCTGCCAACTTGAGGAGACTGTACACGCACATATCTCTGCTCAGGTATTTGTGGCCCCATCAAGTCTGCATGAAGCACACAGAGGGAAAGTTATTACTATGAATTTTAGTTTGCTGGTAGGAACAACCCAGTCAGTAGAGATGAATGATCTTTAGGTATCAGTGAAAGATTTCTCTTTAGGTTCGACTAGAGGCATTGCCCTGAGCGTAAGAGTGCCTTTATTTCATCTTTCTTGTTTTGTTGAGATTCACACTTTCAGCAGATTTTCCATGCTTGAAATATTATTTGCCAAGTTGTTTAAATATGCTTTGTAGATCTTTAATAAAAATGCTTGATCAGCAGGGCAGTGACCTCCTTTGGCTACACACAGACGTGATGGTATAAGACAGATGGCTCCTTTGCCTCTTTATATTTGAAGAATAGGACAAAGCAAGATTGTGTGCTTTGAGAGTCATGGCAAATTGATGGCCAGCCTTAATGGAAATTAAGCTTGCTGATGCCCCATATAACCACTCTTTCTTTGAAGTGATAGAAACTTTCTTGTTTTACTCAAGAGCAATCACTGACATGGTCGCCCATTAACTTTTTTTCTAATTCTAAGCAGATCTTAACAAAATCAACTTAAACTTGTGAAACATTGTGTTCAGCTGAGAGTGCTGTAGTGTCCTCCTCACAGTTTCAGTTTATGTAGGTCAAATTGGCAAATCATATTGCTAAATCCTTGGGTAGATATTACCTTGGAATCATCTGCTTGTCTGCTTTTATTAAAACCTTAAATAGGCTCAAGGCCAGATTTCTTCATCTAGTGTGAGTGTCCACAGTGTACGATTTCATGGTACATTTGTTCTGTGACTTCAAGTACTTCATAAATCAGTTTCTCTGAATTATAGAGAATACATCTTTTTTATTCCATACTGTACCCACAGTTTTTTTTCTTTTTTGTTTAAACCTTAGCCTTTGTGTAAATACCAATTGTTGGCTTGAGTAATGACCCATCTTGCCCTTCCTGCTTAAGGAAAAGGATGATAAAATCAGACGAACTGACGTCATTGTGTTTTCCTAGTTTGGGGTACAGCTTTGTGTCGAGTCGCTAATCAGGCACATATACCGACATCATTAGTGTTTGTTCGTTACTTCATACAGCTCCATCTGCTCCATGACCTGCATTTATCATTTTGTTTCTCTGAGAAGAGTGTAATGTTTATATGTTATTTTCTTAATAATAATTTAATGACTGGCATGGGCTTCCCTTGTGGCTCAATGGTAAAGAATTAGCCTGCCAATGCAGGAGATGAAGATTCAACCCCTGGGTCAGGAAAATCCCCTGGAGAAGGAAAAGGCAACCCACTCCAATATTCTTGCCTGGAGAATCTCATGTACAGAGAAGGCTGTACAGTCCATGGGATCGCAAAGAATCAGACATGATTGAGCGACAACAGTTCAATCCAATCCGGTCTTTCCCCACTCTTTAGATAGTCCCCTAAATTTAAATGTAGAATTTAACCCAAACGGTCATTGATTTAGCTTTTTGGTTTCTCCTTTATTACAAAGTGAAGCTTTTGGAAGCTTAGTGTTAAATTTAATGCACCCCTGTGTTAACATATGTGGCCTTGTTTTGTCTTTGTTTGTGAACTTAGGTCTCTTGGGCAGCACTTAGGAAGATATTACTCCTCCATCCTTTGGGAAGGGTGCTTCCTCTTTTTTTTTTCCCCCAAATCTTTTTGTGTTTATGCATCTACTATGGATTTTCTTCTGCTTGGTTTCTGTTAATTACATATTTTTCAAGTTAGAATTGACAATATCCATCATTGACAAACTGATGGATTTGTGGGGTAAGATGCAGTTAATCAAAGGTGGCTTCCAGATACCTTGCTGAGAATTGGATTAGTGAAAGGGAGGCTTCCCAAGATTCAGGAGACAAGCATAGGTTTGAGGTAGCACTTAAGAGTTCACTTTGCTGCTTATTGGATTTAAGATGCCCATGAGACATCTAAGTGATGTAAATTACCAGTTGTCACATGGGGGCTGAAACTCAAGAATCTGTGCTGGTGAGAACAGTCTGGACTGTGCATTTATAGATAGTCTTAAAAACCTGGGGATAGGATAAAATCATTGAGGGAAAGAGTTTTAGAAGTTTTTAAGATGAAACAGTGAACTGAGTCTATAAGGCCAACATTTAGATGTTCTGAGAGGACAAGAAACCAGCAAGAAATGGAGAAGCAGAAACCTGAGAAAGAGGAGGGAAAGAGGAGACAGTGTCACAGACGTCAAGAGAAGACGAGGGCTCTCAGAGAGGGACAGGTGAGTTTTAGCATGAGATCAAATCTCTGTCAGGCACATAACAAGTATTTGTTGAAATATAAATGAACTGTTTATAAAGAAACTTGCAGAGATCCTTTTTCCTCTGTTGACCAAAAATGCACCAAACTTCTGATCAAAGGCAAAGTTTGTTTCCCACCCAAAGAGAAAATCCTCTTAAATATCAATCTGAGTACTTGCAAAGCCTTACATATTATAGTGCATTACCTTAATAACCATATTTAAAAGTCATTTTAGTAAGTCTTACATTTACCTTGTCCATAATATAATGTTTCCACCATTGCTGAAAGCTAAGAGGGTGCTATTGCCCTTTTTTCCTCTTCATTCGTTTTGATGCTAAGGTGCTTTACCCCTTCCCAAGTCCACAGAGCAGTCAGACAAGCCAGCATTTCACTGAAATTAAGGGGATCTAAACTGTTATCCTTCTGAGAGAGAATAGACATTGGGAATTCTTGAAGTTACTATTTTTTTTTATGAGAATAGAGATTCTTATAAATTTTAGACGGTTAAGAATACTTTAGAAACTTGGATCTCAAATAGACCAATTTCTTGAAAGTTAGTGAGAGGTAGAATCTTAATTTCAAATTATGAAGATTGAAGTGATTAGCTTATCAACTTTGTCTACTCTGAGTTTAGACATTCTCAGATTTAAATTTCATAAGTATGATGATTATATATTTCACTGTTTTAAAATATATAAATGACATGTATTATTATGTCTCCTAAGTCTCTGGGAAGCTTATGTATTCAAATTGGCCACCCAAGAAACCCTTTTTATCTGCTAGTTGAAAAATATTGGATTGCCTTCTGTTTAGGGTTGCTTTTTTCTTTAAGAAAACTTGTAATTTTGTATTGGCATATAACTGATTAACAGGGTTGTGATAGGTTCAGGTACATAGCAAAGCAACTCAGCCATACATATATATGTGTGTGTGTATCCATTCTCCCTTCAACTGCTCTGTTATCCACACTGCCACATAACACTGAGCAGAGTTCCCTGCGCTATATAGTGGGTCCTTGCTGGTTATCTGTTTTAAATGGAGCAGTGTGTACATGTCCATCCCAATCTCCCTAACTATCCCTTCTCTGCTAGGGTTGCTTTTATTCTAAGAGACATGATCAGTAAATGATGACCTAGAAAGTGAAAAGGTACATTTAAAATTCTTGCAGAATCACTTCTCTCCTCACCCTTGAGGTTCTCCCAGCCTGATGGTCTCAGACAGGACAGTCTGCTTTGGCGACCATCACGGTGACGTCAGTTTTCTGGCACTGTGATGCTTTTGGCATCGTCCTCACTAGCTTCCTCCCAGATTATCTCTGAACTTGAGTGAGAAATTCTCAGCTATATGCAAATACAGACGGTCATCTTCAGCCTGTTAGCTGGTGACTGTATGCGGATTCATATCACAGGAAAACTAACTCTACCCCAGAGATAAAAGAGCTTGAGGTGGGGGTCCTGTTGGCCTGGGGATCAGCCTGCTGTCTTCATTACATGCCCAGGTCCTTGGTGGAAGGCTGGGGCTCCCTCTCAGGCAACCTGTAAAGGGGAGTTAAAGTCTGTGTTTTTAATTCAAGTACCTATACTAAGGAACATTTTCCTAAATATCACATATAGCAATGGGATCTCTGTTTTTGAACTTAGCCTGGTATAATTACAATTTCCGCCCTAGTGACGCCTTAATGCAGATTTTTGTATTTACTGTAGTAATGTGTGAGGACTTCTCCACAAAGCCATGCAAATTGCAGGCTTTTTAAGTTCTAAGCTTCTATATTAGGAGTTGCAGTGGGTAATTGCAGAGCTTGTCATGGATGTTAAGGTGTATCATACATGGGGAATCATCACAAGTTTGGAAGGTTCAGCTGTTGGAGCAGGAGCCCATCCACACTCTGATGGTAGAGCCGATAGCAGATTTGGTTTCTGTAGACTAGGGAAGGGAGAGGTGGAGATAATTTAGGAAAGCATGGATACAAGGAGAGTTACAGACTTTTAGGAAGATCAGTTTTGCTTAAAAAATGGAATATTAGGTTTTTAAAAAAGGTCTTTAAAAACCTTTTTTTTCCTGTTCACAAAAGCTATACATGTTTATCATGGAAAATTTGGAAAATATAGGAAAGTATAAAGAATATAATCATCATTTATATTCTTATTCACCACTCAAAATTAACCACTTAATTCGATATTTATTCAAATATGTAGATTTTACACATCTACCTCTATTATTTGTGCTTCCCTGGTGGCTCAGACGGTAAAGCGTCTGCCTGCAATGAGGGAGACCCAGGTTCGATTCCTGGGTCGGGAACATCCCCTGGAGAAGGAAATGGCATTCCACTCCAGCACTCTTGCCTGGAAAATCCCATGGACAGAGGAGCCTGATAGGCTACAGTCCATGGGGTCCGAAAGAGTCGGACACAACTGAGCGACTTCACTTTCTTTCACTTTCACCTCTATTATAATGTTTATAACATTTATGTATATGTAAATTTGTACATACAAACTTGTATTTCCCTGGTTGCTCAGCTGGTAAAGAATCCACCTGCAATGTGGGAGACCTGAATTTTATCCCTGGGTTGGGAAGATCCCCTGGAGAAGGGAACAGCTACCCACTCCAGTATTCTGGCCTGGAGAATTCATGGACTGCAGAATTCTGGACTACAGAATTCATGGACTACATATAGTCCATGGGGTTGCAAAGAGTCAGACACAACTGAGTGACTTTCACTTCACATACAAATTTAAATTTGCATATGCACACATACCTTTGTGTATATGTGTGTGTGTTTGTGTGTGTATATACATGTATATATGTAAGTATGGGATCAGGTATAAGCTTGTGTCTATTTTCTTCTGGTATTGAGATTTTTACATACCATTACATACTTTGTTTCAAATATTTGGTTTTCAGGAGTAAAAAATATTCCATTTCTTGAATGTGCCATAGTTATCTCCCCGTAATGAGTATTTTGGCTATCTCCAGTTTTTTTTCTTATGAGTCATATTGTGGTGAACAGTATTGTAACATGAATCTTTGTGATCAACTTTGATTAGTTTCTCAGCCTAATCTGGGAAGGTATTCATTAAAGTGCTGGCTTCTATTGTCTTGTATTTGTGTTGTTGGGCCATCCATTGTTGTCTGACTGAGATTTTTGAGTCCTTAAGAATTAGCGATTAGGTCCACAGGAAATGCTATTTAATGCTTGCTGCAGATGACATTTAATAAGCATCAAGAATGTGTTGTGTAGGCACCAAAATAATCTTACATGTATCCAAGTACATCTCTAGAGTGTTCTCTCTAGGTGGAACAATAGCTAGCTCTGTAAACTTCCAGGAACTTTGTAGCCACTGACATCACGTGACTTGATAATGTTAGTGAGGTAAATGGAAAAGGAACTCTTACACAAAGCTGAGAGTTGTTCCCACTTCACACTGTGTTCCTGATGTCCCAAGAGTTGAGGAATAGACTAATGTAGAAACCTCCAGCTACCATGTAACTCAGTAATCCTGCTCCCCGAACCCTTTTAATTTGAGATGTCAAACTACTAATAGAAGTACTAAATGATATATGTAATAAACACTGGTCCTCAGCTCTGCCATGTATCAGCAGTGTTGATTTGGGCAAAACACTCTCTAAATCAGCAGTGTTGATCTGGGCAAAACACTCTCTAAATCTGAACGTCCTTATCTATAAAGTGGAACGAGTAGAACTTTCCCCTTACAGCCTCAAATGACTGCTTAAATGTGACAGTATGTTTACAATATTGTAAAGAGCCAAACAGTGTGGAGTTTTAGGAAACTTTCAAAGTATTGTTATAACCAATTTGAATTCATCGTGTAGTTAAAATGCGAAGATAATACAGTGTGTAAAGACAGATTGAATTAGAACACAGGCTTGTTGCAGTCTCCAGGTGGGTTGCTGGCAGTGGGTGTGGCCCCCTTGTAACAATCTCTGTTGGCACGTGTTTATAGTAGTCTATGATGCTTTCATTCTGGCATACCAGCCTTTGAAGATCCTCCCCTGTGTACTGTACTCTGGTTTACAGCCGACTTGGGAAATAAACAGCATTTTTTTTTTAAAGCCAGTTCCAGTGGCTCAGAAGCGCAGCAGTTACAGTGGAGCTGCCTTGGGGTTAGGGAGTGGGAGTTGGAAGTGGGGTTTGCGCTCCCCTACTCCACCTTTGCTTCAGCCAGAGAAGATCAAACTCTGTCACATTTTGGGCTAGAAAGTAGTCTTTGGCTTGAGTGAAAGATTTAGCATCTACACGTGTTTGCACATGCATTCAGGTTTGAAAACAGTTCTATGGGCATTGAGACGCAGTGCACCCAAGGGTTGAGGATCACATGGCTTGTTGGTGTCAGAGCCGGGTCTGAATCACTGCCTACCATCTCTGCCTCTTGGACTCCTCCCAGTGAGACTGTGGAAGCTGGCCCCTAATATATAATACCTCTGGAGGGATTTGGGAAGACCTGGGACATCCCCATTGTGAGCTTTTTCTCCCGCCCCCAGTTTCAGATTTGTTTATTTATTCATTTCATTCCTATGTTCATTCATTTATTATTGGGTGCCCAAATAAACTTTTTGGCTAACCCAATATTTTTTTAACCTTAAATCCTACGTTTCATTTTGTTGTTTCTTTATTGGAGGATATTTGATTTATAATCTTGAATTAGTTTCAGATGTACAGCAAAGTGATTTGGTTATACATATAGCTATTCTTTTCAGATACTTTTCCTATATAGGTTATTATACAGTGAGTTCTCTGCTGTACAGTTTGTCCTTGTGGATTAACTGTTTGATATATAGTAGTATGTATATGTTAATCCCAAGTGGTGGTGAGCATAGCTGCCTTCCAGAGTAAGCTTTGATTCAGTCTTTTCTAGGGCCAGGCACAGTGTGTAGATCAATGCTTTTCTTCATTTCTGATTCTTCTACTCTCTCAAAGAGCTTGGTCCCACACCTGAAGTGGAGGAGGGGAGCTCACTTTTTTTTTTTTAAAGAAACACATAGATTTACAGGCATTTTGTTGTTACAGTTATTCATGTTGTGTTTTAAGGCTAGAGAAAAATGCCAGATTATTTTAGGAATGAACTATTGCTCTGATACATGAAAAAAGTAACTGGTAGTCAGGAGATGAGCAGAATAATGCTATACTAACAACCTTCCACGTGACTAAATCATCAAGGATGGTCAGCTGGAAATGGTACCTACCAAGTAAACAAGTGGGCTGAGAGAGAGAAAATCCCCCATTTTAATGAAAACTGTACACCCCCTAATTACACTGCTGCTGAATCTCATGCGGATGTCCTCCTCATTGGTGGAGAATCTCTGATACAGGTATACTGAAGGATTTCCCCTCAAGCATAAACGTTCCAAAGTGGTTCATCTGTTAAGGTATCTGATGTTGGTAAACTAAAAGCCAGCATTTGATTATATACACTATTTTTCCCTTAGATAAAGAAACACTATGTTCATATTTTTTCCTTAGATAAAAAGAAGTGATATTTCAGGTTAATTTTAGTCTGCTGTCAGTTAAGTCTTTTTTTTTTTTTTTTTGGCTTTAATTTCTCTTAAAGGAGGAGACTGAATTACATGTATTTTTTTTCTAATAATCTTTTAAAGTATTTCTTTTAAGGCTTTAGTTCCATATTCCTAAATTTTTATTTGTTTGTTTGTTTTAAAGGGGTTGTTTTCACCCTGTGTTTTTGGTATTGATTCATAATGTTCTTTATTGGGGTCATGCTTTAGGGTCTGAAGGAAAATGTTCTCTCAGCATCTAAAATATTAAGAAAAATGTTGGTTGGGACAGTAGGTTGGCCTCTGCAGATCTAAATGGAGGCAGGAGGACATGACTGAATGCCCCACAAGCGTTTTCTAGATGTGGTCACCTTTTTTCATCATCATCTGGAGATGGTGATGGAGAATGGATGCTCCATTTGACTTTTGATGGAAAAACTGGTTGCCTGTTCTCTAGGCATCCCAGGCCACCTTGAAGGCTTTTCCCTTGATTAATTGGTATAGTGTTACATTTCAGTTAGTGGTAAATATATCTATAAACTGGAACTTTTAGGCTTGAAAACCTCCTTTTGCACATGTGGGAATATTCTGGAACTCTACAGTAGTTACTGGTGTGACCAACCAGTTATTAAAGGAATGAATTTAGTTTTGAAGGTTTTGAAAGAGGGAGAGGTGGGGAGTGAGGGGGTTGGGAGAAGGAAGTGTGAGTGTGTGTGTGTGTGTGTGTGTGTGTGTGTGTATGAGATCTTCAGGCAAAGAACATGCTCCACTTCAATGTTAAGAGATGCAAATCATATTAAATAGGCCAAAAGCAGGAAATGAAGCCGGTTCCTTAATTGGTTAAAAAAAAAAATAGTCTGATTCCTTGTGGAATCAGTAATTTGGCTCAGGAATGGAAATATTCTAGCATTCTTGAAATTGAAAAAAAAAATATGTGACTTAGTTCACATTTCTTTCTTTTGTGCCATTATTTCAGTGGGATTCAGGAAATGTGTTTTAAGCTTATCACTAGTCATTTCATTTGACAGTTTTGATTTCTAAAGAAAAAGACCAATGCAAATTCGTCTCCCTCCTCTGGTGACCCAAGCAGACTTTTAGCATCAAGAAATGTACACACCTCTCCTGACAATGAATTTCACATAACCAGAAGCAGTCTGCTTTGTCAGTAATTCCGTGAAACTTTTTATTTCATCCCTCCTCTTTTTATTGTTGATACAGATGACGGATACTTATTTCTTCTGGTGATGTGAGGTTTTAAGCACTTCTGTCGTGAATATGTTCTGTCTAACCTGCTGCTACTTACCATTCTGTTTCTTGAAATAGCAAGATAAAAGTTATCATTCAAACTAGCAAAATAGAAGTTACAAAACCTGATTTTAGTCACTGACTCACGTAGCTCAGAGTGAATGGTTGAGATACAGGTCAACCCGTTTGGTGTTTGGGGGGTTATTCGTGCTTTTCATTGAACTATTTATAACAGCCCACCAACCCCAATTTGTGAAACTGCAGTAATACTGGAGATTAAGAATATATCAATAATTGGTCACATCTTTAGGAAAAACACAACATGATTCAAAAATGGGTCATGGCTAGATCTCAGAAACAGTATGATAATTCAGCAGGCAGAAGCAGAAGTGAATTTCAGCCTCCTGCACTACTTAGCCCTAGAGCAGAGTCTGCATTCCTGGCCCAACAACCAAAGTGTCTGGCAGACACTTCCCACAATAGGAAAGCTGCCTTGTGAGGTGACCGGAGACATCTACTGCCTACTTTGCCCCAACAGCCTCATATTTCTGTGTCAGAATTTTTTCTTTTTTTAACTAAAAAAAAAAAACAAAACACTTTATTGGAGTATAGTTGATTTAAAATTTTGTGGTAGTTTCAGGTGTACAGCAAAGTGACTCAGTTATACCTGTATTCATTCTTTTTCAGATTCTTTAATGCATACAGAATATTGAGTAGAGTTTCCTGTGCCATACAGTTGTTGATCTTATATATAGTAGTGTGTGTTCATCCCAAGCTCCTGATTTATCCCTCCCCCACCGTGTTTTCCTTTTGGTAAACATAAGTTTGTTCAATATGTGCGTATTTCTGTTTTGCAGATAAATTCATTTACATCTTTTTTAAAACCTATATTCTACATATGAATGATATCATGTATTTGTCTTTCCCTGTTTTCTGTGTGAGATTTCAGAAACTATACTTTCTGCTAGTAACATCCATGCCAGATAAATTGGGGATTAATTAATTTATAGCAGTATCTCCGCTTGGTGGGAGACCAGATAAAATGTCACAGAAGCAATCATGAAAGATACTATTAAGGAAGACTTTCCAACTTGGAAGAAAAATTGAGTGAAACAACAAAGAGAAACAGAAATAAAACTGTGCCCTAAATATAGTCCCAAGATTGAAATTTTTGAAATTTTTGAGTAATGAAGGGAAAATATCTGAATAGGGGAGAAAAAAAAGACTAATTGCTTACAAAGGAATAAAATTGATACTGGCCTCCGACTTTCCACAAATTGCTTTGTAATGGTGTTGTAGTCAAAGACTTCTATTTGCTAAGATATTATATACATATATAATCGTGTATATAAACATATTTGTGTTCATGCATTATCATATGCTTGAGGTCTCATAAAATATACTTTCCATATCTTTCCTGAGAAACTCACTTAAAGATAAGTAGAAAATGACTGAGAGTTAATTTAAAATGAAGAACTAAAGAATTGGAAGGATGGAGTAAAAGTGTACAGTGGTGAGTGTTAATAGAGAAATAAAAGTTTGAAAAGTTTTTTAAAAACATAGTAGTATAAATAATGACTCACCAATAGCAATATAGAGTGGAACTAATATCAACTTAAATGAGAGATGAAGGTGTGGCAAAAAGTATATATACGCTGAGCTCCTTGATTGATTTTGGAAAGTAGAGTAGGAAACAAGAGTTATACTGCATCCCTTTTGAATTTATTAATCAGTAAAATATGCATTCAGGTATTTATCTTAAACACTTAAAGATAACTTTATCTTTAATAGCATGAAAAACAATGATTTCTTGGTACATTAAGAAACTACTCATACAGCACAAAACAAGAAAACCACCAACCCAATTCATTTTTGAAATGTAAATGTTAAAATTTAATAAAACACTGTAAGAATCATTTACTGTAAACTCCTGAGGTTTATCCCAAGAATGCTGATTGTTTTGATAGTATGAACACAACTAATATATCATAATAGTGGGTCAGCAGTTCATCAGAATAGATGGTGAAAGAACACTGTAAAATTAAACATCCATTTCAGCTAAAAATTCTTTAGAGAATGAGAATGAACAAAGAATTCTGTAATGTAGTAAGAAATACCTAACTTAGTCTTACTTTAGAAAATACTAGAGGCATTCTGTGAAAATCTCTCCCCATTAATATTTAACTTTATTCTAGAGGTTCTTTGCAGACAAGCAGAAACATAAGACTGAAACAAAATCTATAATTCAAAGATGGTAAAATTTGTTAACTTCAGATGATATAAATAACCTAGACTATCCAACAGTATAAGGTATGTGTTAACATTAACAAAAGAACTCATTAAATAGATTGTATACACGATGAATATACAGAAATTAATCTTACCGTATATTGCCAATTGTAACCAGTTAGAAAGGATATTGAAAGAAAGGCATCAATTCATGATAGCATTCCACTCTCTTTCCTCATACTCCCTATTCCCCATAAAAAAGTCATAAAATATCATACCTTTGAATAACTAGAAAGAGATTTGAAAGAGATTTCTATGAAGAAACAACAAAACTTTATTTGAAATGTGAACTATTTTTGCATAATGAAAAGACATGTCGTATTTGTTGGAGAAAAGGCTAAAAATTATTTCCCCAAATTATGTTACAGTTCTTAGACAATTCCCATCAAAATCTTTGTGTGTGTATGTGTGTATATGTGTGTGTGTAACTGTTTCCTTTGTTGCAAGCACCACACATCCTCTTATCTAGTTCATGCAGAGGAATATTTTAAGGTGTATTATGTAGCTCACAGAATTGTCAGCTGGGCCAGAGAGTTAGCACTGAAGGCCACGTGGCCTGACGGCTGCGGTCCCCAACCGTCCTGGCGCTCAGCACTGGTCGTGGCTGCTGCTGCCCCTGATCCCTGGATTCCAGAAACTCTGACACTGTCGCCCCCAAAGAGGGACAGCTTTGCCGCCAAAAGCACCTCCGTCCTCATACTACCTTCCTTTGAACTGAAGTTAGACTTCACTTGTGCTCTAGATACAAGGAAAGCCGCAAAAGTGGGTGGTGGCACCAACTTTGGGGAGACAGGTCTCATGAAACAGGAAATATTTTTTTATGTAAGGAGGCTGTTCAGAAGATACTGGGTGACCGTAAACATGACGAATGCTCCCTGTGGTACCCGGCATGATGATTCTAGAGTACATTTGGAAGACTGAGTCAACACGGCTGGCCAAGCAAATTCAGTGAGCCAGACCTGACTACCTGAGATTAATACACATCATGAAGTAATAATAGTGCGAGCAGCCGTTCACACATGAAATAAAAATTGACAGAGCTTGGAAATAATATGATGAGGGAAACATCACACGCCACTGAGAAAGAAAAAGTTCGATTGGCAAATGATTTGAAATTGGCTATCTGTATAAAAATATGCGAGGTGAGCTTCCTCCATACTATATGCTAAAATGGTCTGTATGTATCTTAAATTATCTGTAAAGAGCTACACCCTAAAAAGTAAAATTAATATGTAGTTGAATATTTAATATATTTAGAATGGGGAAATAATTTCTGAGCATAAATATGTAGAAGAAATTGCTAAGGAAAAGATAGATAACATGAATATATTGAATTTTAAATTCTGTAAGTTGGATACCATAACCAAAATGAAGACGCTAACTAGTAACAGAAAATACCTGCAATAAATATAATGGGCAGAAGTATAGTAAAGAGCTCTTCTAAATAATTTAAGAAAAAAATTCTAATATCCCACCAAATAAATAGGCAAAATACATGAACAGACAGCTCACAAAGGAAGAAATGGAAATGACAAGTAAACAAATGCAAAGTTCAGTCACTCACTAATCAAATGAATGTAAATCAAAATAAGGAAATGCCGGTTTTTACCTGATTTGCAAATATTAAAAAGCCTATGTAGTGATTATTTTCTGGTGATGGTATAGTGAAATGGATATTCTCAATACACTGATATGAATTAACAGTCTTTTTAGAAAGCAGAGTGATATCTTATGTCAAGAACCCTAAAAATAGTTCATATCACGTGAACTATCATTTGCTCTTCATGAAATGTAATTTAAGGAAATCCTCAGAAAAATGCTCAAAAATCCATATTTCAGGATGTTGATTGCAGCATTATTTATAATATCACAAAAATAGAAACAGCTTAAACGTGAAATAGTAAGAAGAGTGATGCTTAATTTGTAGTCCATCTGTATAATGAATGGTTTGCAGTCATTAAAAAATCATATTAAAAAAATACGTAATGGCATAGGAAAATTTTAATCACAACCTAATTTCAAAGAGCAGGCTACAAAAGCTGAATGTGGTTTATAATCCTATTTAAAAATATGTTTGCCTACACATGTACACACTATCAAAAAACAGGCCAAAGAAAAACCCCACATTACGTTTTTAGAATTACTAATTTCATTCTTGTAATTTTAGGTATTTTCAAGTCCTCAACAATGAGTGTGTGTTAGCTTTAGAACTGGATTTTTGTCATTTATTTTAAAAATGAGCAGTTCCTTTTCTATGGATTTTAAATGTTCCACCAGCAAGATCCTATGTGCATATTGCTTCCACCCTTACCATCTGCCTCCAGTTTAAAGCAGTTCAACAGTTTTATGTTTAGCATTTTCCAGTATCAGAAGTACTACTGAAGTTATCCCCTCAGTCTAATTTATCCTTAATCAGCCCCACGGTGGTGATGGGCGTATGCTGCTGTATGCTCCTGTTTTGTACCCTGACACCGCCTAGAAAAGCTCGCTACTGCTGGCCCTAACATCGCCTAGAAAAGCTCGCTGCTGCTGGCCCTAACATCGCCTAGAAAAGCTCGCTGCTGCTGGCCCTAACATCGCCTAGAAAAGCTCGCTGCTGCTGGAGGGTAGTGTTTGATCTGGGTGAAGAGTGGAGTGGTTTTTTAAGACATATATTGCTGAATAAAAATGTCTTTTCTTTCTTTTTTCCTTTGGTCTGAGTTAATTGTTGTTGGAAGACATTGCAAAACTATTTAGCAGAACTTTTTCATATATTTTCTAGTACAAGAGCTGTGGTTAATTAAAGATACCCTGAGTAAAATTGTCCGGTGCTAAGGTTCAACAATTAGGTATTCTTGCCCATAGAGGAAACATTTTGGTTTGCTATAGCTTCCTATCAGAAAATGTGAAAGCCAACCCCTAATTTGATTTTCTGCCTGATAGCACATTTTTAATATTAGGTTTTAAATCATTCTGTGAAATTCTGAGCTATTACAACATTTGAAGTGTTCTAAAAATTATAACTTGATTAAATTAATAACCAAATGTAGATGTTATATTCATTTAATGTTGCAGTAAAACAAAGCCAAATATTCCTACTCCAGTACCCTTGGAAAACTAGTTCAGGTCTGATGTTGACCAAGATTCAAGGATGTACCCAGGCATGGCACCACTCCTGTCCTACTGCTCTGCTTAAATCATGACCTCCTACTGATTGAATGCAATGGTATCTTTTTAAAATAATATTACTGAGCACCCTTGCAGGTTTTGATATTAGGAAGCACTTTCTAACTCTTGACTATTTCTCTTCCCTTGATTCCTATGATACTTCCTTCTATATTTCTGTCTTTCTGTTGGCTCCTTTTAGTTTTTTCATTCATTTAAAAAAACTCTTAGGATCCCTTGGGTGGAATCCTTTGTCACCCTGCTACTTGTGACAGTCACTTCTTGCCCACTGTCTTTTGATTCATATGTTTGATGAATGTTCCTGCAGTTTTTATCTCAGCCTTTCCTCTGAGCACAGATGCCTGTTTGTACTTCATAGTACTTTCTGCTTATGAATATGTCCCACCAGCACCTTAAATCCAACTGTTATTCAATACCAAGTTTCTTGTCACCAGTTCTATTTATTCTCAGATATTGGCAACATCATCCATGTGGTCCATCCAAGCTAGCAGCTTCAACATCATCTTTTGTTAAACCCTCCCTGCTGAGTTTTCCCTGAAATATGTTTTAAACCTGGCTTCATTCCCCACCCAGTTGCTCAGGGCTTTTGTGGTGAAGTGAGAACTGGGCTCCATCTTTCGCATGCTCTTATTGCCTCTCAAATCTCTCTTCTAATTGAAGCTGTTATTTTTTAAGATATGAACTTAATTATGTCTTTTAACTAAAGAACACCATCCCATGGTTTGTCATGACACACACGAGTGTGAAATTTTATAAAATGTTAGCCACTCAGTCATGTCTCACTCTTTGCAACCTCATGGACTGTTGTCTGCCAGACTTCTCTGTCCATGGGGATTCTCCAGGCAAGAATACTGGAGTGGGTAGCCATTCCCTCCTCGAGAGGATCTTCCCGATCAAGGGATCGAACTGAGGTCTTCTGCACTGCAGATGGGTTTTTTACCGTATGAGCCACAGGTGATCTGCAGATCAGCGGCTCAGCGGCTCCAGAAGACTAGTTAGAAATACAAACTCTCAGGCTCCCACCCATCCTTACTGAGTAACCATGGGGATAGTGCCCAGTAATCTGTGGTCCAATAAATCCTCAAGGTAATTCTGATGCACTCTGCAGTTTGAGAATGACTGCATTGCTGGTCCTAAAGCCTTGCTGCATATTATAATAACCTGTGGAGCTTAAAAAAAAAAAAAAGAAAAGAAATACCCAGGTCCCAGACCAATTAAATCAGAAACTTCATCTGTCTGACCTGGCATCAGTATGTATCTTTTTAAGGGCTCCCCAGGGGAATTAGATACGTTGAAAGGTTAGAGAATAACTTAATCTATACAATTCACTTTCTTCTGCTGAATCTAAAGCAGTGCTTCTCCAACTTGAGTGCACAGTGGAATCACCTGGGAAGCTTTAAAAATGACTGATGCTTCCCTCACCTCAATCCCCATTCTGATTTAATTGAACTGAAGTATGACTTGGTCATTGGATTTTTTTTTAAGCTCCCTAGGCGATTTGAATGTAAAACCAATATTAAGAAAAAGTGTTCTAAAGCCATGCTGAAACTCTAGCGTGCCTAAGTACCACCTGGAGTACTTAATAAAAGCAGAGACACCCATCGTCCTGTCCAGGTCAAGAATCACCTGAAATATTGCACTAAAAGACTTTTCCAGCTGGCCTTCAGATTTCTCTAGTTTGATCCTGATGCATTCTCTAAGCTCCGCATCATTTACTGCCCTGTCCTCACTTCCTACAACCACCCCCTCGACGGCATCATGTTACTTAGCATACCTTAAATATACCTTACTTAAATCATTGGGAAAAATGTAGATTATTAAAGTCAATGGTTTTGAACCAGTTGATAAACTATTTGGAAAAGAAGTTACCTGGATTGCTATAGCTTACTCCTTAAATAAATCCCATGTAGATACAGGAAAAAAAAAATTAAAGAACAACCTTAGGGAATTCCCTGGTTGTTCATCGGTTAGGACTTCATGCTTCCACTACAGGAGTCATGGGTTTGCTTGCTAGTGGGTAAACTAAAATCCCGTAAAATACAGAGAGTATCAGAAAAATTAAGTACTAGAAGAAAATATGGTTGCACTTAGAAAATAATTTGGGAGGGTGGGAAGACCTTTCTGAACAAGGTACAAAACCTTATAAGCCATAAAGGAAAATGATTGTTAAATCTGATTAAATAAAATTGTCTCTGCAGAATAGTTCATATTAGCAATATTAAAAGATAAGCACAAATGGAAGAAATGTCTTTAGTGTGTTCAAAGATTTTCCTCAGTATACAAAAACAAAAACTACAAATTAATTGCAGAAAAAGACTAACATAAGAGCGTAGTCAAGTATGAAGAAGGTAGTCTGGCCAAAAAGGAATAAATGGTCAGGTAAGATTTTAGAAAATGTTCAGTTTCACTCATCCTAAACAAATTCATATCAAAACAATATGATACCACCAAAATCTGTAAAAACTGCAGTGTTGACAAGATTGAGGGGAGATGGGGTTCCCAATGCCATTAGTGAGAGTGTAAATTAAGGCAGTGTCTTTGGAGAGCAGTTTAGCTATATGCACCAAAGTAAAAAGTGGACTGGCTTTGGGGGCCAGTGTAGTCCTGCTTTTAGGAGTTTAGCTCCTGGGTATAATCACCTGAGTATACAGAAGATATTCATTGAATAATCAAAACACTGAAATCAGTCTAAATATCTGTTAATAGTGAGTGCAGGAGTGAAGTCGCTCAGTCATGTCTGACTCTTTGCGACCCCATGGACTGTAGTCCACCAGGCTTCTCCCTCCATGGGATTCTCCAGGCAAGAGTACTGGAGTGGGGTGCCATTTAAGACTGAGTAAATTATGGTATATGACATACTGGAATTTTATTTGATACTAGAGATGACAGATTTAGATGAACTGATATAGAAAACTGTAGCTAGATTATTAACAAAAAAACATCAGTTATAGAACATGCTGTGCTCTGCTGTGCTTAGTCGTGTCTGACTCTTTGCCACCCCAGGGACCGTAGCCCCCCAGGCTCCTCTGTCCATGGGATTCTCCAGGCAAGAATACTGGAGCGGGTTGCCACACCCTCCTCCAGGGGATCTTCCCAACCCAGGGTTCAAACCTAGGTTTCCTGTATTCTTTACCATTTGAGCCAGCAAGGAAGCCCAAGAATACTGGAGTGAATAGCCTAACCCTTCTCCAGGAGATCTTCCTGACCCAGGAATCGAACGGGGATCTCCTGCATTGCAAGCGGATTCTTTACCAGCTGAGCTTAGAACATATATATATATAAACAGTTGACCCTTGAACAACACAACAGAAGTGCCCACCCTCTGTGCAGCTGAACATCCGAGTATAACTTAGAATTGGCCCTCTATATCTGAGGTTCTTCTGATTGGCAGGTTCTCTGTATTTGTGATCCATATCCATAGTCAACCAACTGCTGAACTCGTGCGGTGGTAAAGAGTATTTACTATAGAAAAAAATCCACATGTAAGTGAACCTGCACATTTCAAGTCTGTGTTGCTTGCTCAAGGGAAATCCTATACAGCACAGCATTATTTGGGAAATTTTTAAAAATGTACATTGTATATACTTGTATATCTATCTGTATTTCTGGGTGAATCCGTGCATCTGAAGAGTGGAACTGGGGCTGGGGAGACGACATGGAGCCATAGCTTGCTGCAGCTTAGCTTGCCATAGCTTGCTGGCCCATGATGAGTTCATAGTAAGTGTTTGATTGAATCAACGAATGAGAATCAGAGGCTGGAAAAGAATTTCGCATACCACCTTTAACTGTTTTCTATACCACCTTTATTTTTTTAATACCACCTTTAACTCTTTGAACATTTTTACAATGTATATAATTGTTTTTATAATAAAATGAAGACGTGTAAAAATGTGCTATTCACTTTTGAGACTCTGTCCCTTTGCTCATTTCCTCTGCTTCAAAAGGATCACTTCCTTTCTCCTGCAATTTTCCTTTGAGTCAGATGAAAGGTGGCCCCTGTGCAGCCATGCATTCTTCTCTCTTCTGAATGTGTGGCTTCCTCATTTTATGTGTACTGGATACATACCACCACAAGTGCAGTATCCCGTCATGTTCTGTTGGGTCTTTCTTTCCTGCCTGGTGGGTGAGAGCATTATCCGGGATGGTGTGATTCATCTAACTTCCTCCAGAGGCTACTAGGGGTCTACCACATCGTAGCCAAAAAGGAGGAAAATACGGCAGTACTTTCCTGTCCAACTGCTACGTGCTGGTCTGTGTTACATTCACGCTGACCTGACACCCAAAGTCATGGTCCATTTTTGACCCTTTCAGTATTCTCAGGATACAGAACTCTAGCTTAGACAGTCTCCAGAATACCAGTATTCCATTTCATCCGGCATCTCTGCCAACATCACTTGAAGGAGAATCCCAGTATCAGTTACTTACTAGGTCTAGAAAGGTATTCAGCAGATATTGACTCTTTTTCTCTCTCAAGCTTTATTGAGATATTAATGACATATAACATAGGCAGGTTTAAGGTATATGACATGATGATTTGATATGTGTATGTATTGTGAAATTATTACCACAATTAGATTAGTTAACTCCCATATCCCCTTACATAATTGCAATTTTTGTATGGTGATAACCTTAAAGCTTTACTCTCTTAACAACTGTTAAATATATAATACATATTGTTAATTATAGTCACCATACTGTACGTTAAATCCCCAAACTTATTTATCTTATAACTAGAAATTTGTATCTTTTAAACATCTCCCCATTTCCTCCACCCCTAGCAACTGGAAACCAAATTTCTACTCTCTGAGTTTTTTTAGACTTCACCTATAAGAAAGAATATACAATATTTGTCTTTCTCTGTCTTATTTTGCTTACTGTCATGTCATCAAGGTCCAGCCCATGTTGTCACAGTAGGCAGAATGTCTTTTTTTTATGACCAGATAACAGCCCATTGCGTGTGTGTTCATTCATTCATCAGGGGATACTTAGGTTGTTAATGTGTCTTCAGTTCAACTCAGTCGCGTCCAGCTCTTTGCGTCCCCTTGGACTGCAGCACACCAGGCTTCCTTCCCTGCCCATCACCAGCTGTGTCTTGGTTATCGTAAATGATGCTGCACTGCACATGGAAGTACAGATGTCTTTTTGAGATGGTGATATCATTCTCTTCAGGTTAACACCCAGAAGTGGAATTGCTGGAACATATGACATTTCTGCTGTTAATTTTTTGTTGAGTCTCCAAGGTGTTTTCCACAGTGGCTGCACCAGTTTACATTCTCACCAACGATGAATCAAGATTCTCTTTTCTCCACATCATCACCAACACTTGTTATCTCTTGTCCTTTGGATAATAACCTTTCTGACAGTCGTGATATGAAATCTCACTGTGGTCTTGGTTTGCGTTTCCCTGATGCTTAGTGATAGTGAGCACCTTTTCATGTGCCTGTTGGCCATTTGTTTATCGTCTTTGGGAAGATATCTATTCAAGTTATTTCCCCTTTTTTAATCAGATTGGTATTTTGCTATTGTATTATTTTTTAATATTAACCCCTTATCAGAGACATAATTTGCACACATTTTAGCTCATTCAGTAAATTGTCTTTTCCTTTTGCTGATTGTTTCTTTTGTTGTGAAGCTTTTTAGTTTGATATAACCTCATTTGTTTATTTTTGCTTCTGTTTCTTGCTCTTTTGGTGTCATAGCCAAAAAATTATTGCCAATAAAATGCACAGGAAAAGATGTTCAACATCGCTAATTATTAGAGGAATGCAAATCAGAACTGTAATTAGGTATCACCTCCCACCAGTCAGAATGTAAAAACATCTATAAATAATAGATACTGGAGAGGGTGTGGAGAAAAGGGAATGGTCCTCCACTGTTAGAGGGACTATAAATTGGTACAGTTATTATAGAGAACAGTATGGAGGTTCCTTAACAAATGAAAAATAGAGCTATCACATGATCCAGCAATCCCAATCCTGGACGTATATCTGGAGAAAATCATAATTAGAAAAGATACATGCACCCCAGTGTTCATTGCAGCACTGTTTTCTTGCTATAGCCAGGACATAGAAGCAACGTAGATGTCCATCAGTAGAGAAATGGATAAAGAAGATGTGGTTTGTGTATACAATGGAACGCTACTCAGCCATAAAAAGAATGAAATAATGTTATTTGCAGCAATGTGGAGAACACAATGGCACCCCACTCCAGTACTCTTGTCTGGAAAATCCCACAGATAGAGGAGCCTGGTAGGCTGCAGTGTAGGGTGCAGTCCATGGGGTCGAGAAGAGTCGGACACAACTAAGTCATTTCACTTTCACTTTTCACTCTCATGCATTGGAGAAGGAAATGGCAACCCACTCCAGTGTTCTTGCCTGGAGAATCCCAGGGACAGGGGAGCCTGGTGGGCTGCCATCTCTGGGATTGCACAGAGTCAGACACAACTGAAGTGACTTAGCAGCAGCAGCAGAGATTGTCATAACTGAGTGAAATAAGTCAGAGAAAAACAAATATCATGTTATCACTTATATGCAGAATCTTTAAAAGGGGTACAAATGAACTTATCTACACAAGAAAAATAGTTACAGATATAGAAAACACACTTATGGTTGAAAGTGAGAGTGAAGTTGCTCAGTCGTGTCCGACTCTTTGCTACCCCATGGACTGTAGCCTACCTCTCTCCTCCATCCATGGGATTTTCTAGGCAAGAATACTGGAGTGGGTTGCCCTTTCCTTCTCCAGAGGATCTTCTGACCCAGGAATTGAACCTGGGTCTTCTGCATTGTAGGCAGACGCTTTGCCATCTGAGCCACGAGGAAACCCCTTATGGTTAAACTTATGGTTATCAGGATGAAAATAGGGAGGAGGATAAATTGGAAGGTTAGGATTGACACATCCATACTATTATTTATAAAACAGATAACTAATAAAGACCTACTGCATACCACAGGGAACTCTACTCAGTACTCTGTAATGGCCCATATGGGAAAAGAATTTTTAAGAGTGGATTTATATATATGGGTAACTAACTCACTTATGCCTGAAACTAACACATCATTGTAAATCAACTATACTCCAATAAAATTAAAAAAAAAATTGTTACCAAAACCAATGTTAAGGATTTTTTTCTGTTTCTTTCTAGCAGTTTTATTGTATCAGCTCTTACATTTAGTAAGACAAGTATTTATTAAATGATTCATTATGCCAAAGTAAATTTTGGCATAATTTTGGCCTAATTTTTCATTCAGAGGACCTTAAAGACTCTGTTGTGCTTTTTAAAAGAATAATAACAACTTTTCCCCCTGCCTCAACACACCCCAGTATGCCTGAAAGGTTCAACACATTAGAATTAATAGCTATGGGGGTCCTTAAGGTAGTGGTTCACTGAAGATTGATATCTGTGCATTCAGAATCTCAGAGTTGCAAACAAGTGCCCCTCACCCCATCCATCAGTTACTTGGGATTGTATGCTAAAAATATGGGCACATGTATAGATCATAAATAGAGTAAGGCCCTGAATGGACACATCCCTATTATGGATAAGGAAGAATCATGTTTTCTGCAAGAAGGAATGATTAGAATAATTAGAATGATTTTAATTTTGCTTCTGATAATCACTGGTTCAATTGAGTCGCCCCCTGCCCCATGCCTTGGTTTTAACCTTTCTAATAATTTTACATGTTCTAATGCTCAGTTCAGTTCAGTCGCTCAGTTGTGTCCAACTCTGTGCCCCCATGAATCACAGCATGCCAGGCCTCCCTGTCCATCACCAACTCCCGGGGTTCACTCAAACTCATGTCCATCGAGTCAGTGATGCCATCCAGCCATATCATCCTCTGTCATCCCCTTCTCCTCCTGCCCCCAGTCCCTCCCAGCATCAGAGTCTTTTCCAATGAGTCAACTCTTTGCATGAGGTGGTCAAAGAACTGGAGTTTCAGCTTTAGCATCATTCTTTCCAATGAACATCCAGGACTGATCTCCTTTAGAATGGACTGGTTGGGTCTCCTTGCAGTCCAAGGGACTCTCAAGAGTCTTCTCCAACACCACAGTTCAAAAGCATCAATTCTTTGGCACTCAGCTTTCTTCACAGTCCAACTCTCACATCCATACATGACCACTGGAAAAACCATAGCCTTTACCTAGGCCAAATATTAGGCATTCTGCTTGTTTTAAAAATGGAAGAATGAGATGTATAGTTCTAAGGCTAATATCTTCTTCATGTACTGTTAGATACGAATTATAAAGATAGCTGGCATTTCAGCTTTAAGCAGTCACATGATTAGAGTTGATAGTAAAAGCATAAACACAGTTGTGGTTAATGAGTGTATTCTTCCCTACGATTTCCTTATACAGAGGCTTTTAACCTTAACCCAGGAACAGAGGAGTGGTATACAGCTTAGCTTGGGGTGGGGGGTGTTCTCTTTTAGAAGAGAGGAGAAATTGTGAAAATAATTTTTGAGTTTAGAGAGAGTTACAATTGGACGCCAGTAGAAGCGTAATAACTTACTTGATTGACCTGTGACACCTGTGAACAGGTGGTGCTTCTAGAGTGTTGACATGGTGGGATGCTGTTTGTTTAGGCTGATGGGGAAGAAATTTCCAGCCTTAGTCCTGTTTTGAGACTACTTGGAGGTCAGAGTGAAGCGAATTAGTATAGCTGAAATAAGAGGCAAGGAAGTTATAGAAGGTGGGCAGTATAAAATCTTCAAGACTTGAGGGCCCTAAATAGGTAGTGAAGTCTTGAGCTTGATTTACCAGAGTACACGGAAATTCTAAAGTTCTCAGCTCTTGCGGCTTACTAGAGTCACTTCATTTAAAAAGGGTAGACTAGGGCCTGGGTATCAGCATTTTTAAAGCCTCCCAAGTAATTCTGTGCATCTGAGCTTGAGAACTGTTTATTGATCCAAGCTGAAAGTGAGGGGGGGAAGAAAAGGTCCTAGAGGAGAGTCTCAGGGCCAGGGTATTTCCAAGATCTTGTGTAGTGTGGTTTATGGAATCGAAAGCCAGAATTTTGATTTATTAGATACTTGGTACATTACATATTATTTTATTATGAAACAGTAGAATTGAATGTATTAGATTCTTTTAAATCTTGAGATATTTCTGGAGTTAGAAACTGAACATAATTAAGTAACTATTTAAAAAATACATAACACATATTTTGTTTCCTTCAGATGGAATGCCTTTTAGTCAGAAGCCAAAAGAACATTTTCCATTTGTTAAATTAAACCACCTTAAATTTAGTATTTATATTTTTAAGGGGAGCTGAAAGGAGGAGATTTATAATAGAGAATACATCTAGATTCCATTTAGCAAGTTATAAGGACATGCAGCATTTCAGGACATGCAGCATTTCATTTAAATATTTCCTCTTTGACTAGAAATTATTCAGCAATTGAAGGAAACAATCTGAGAGGAACCAATTTCTTGATATCATTCACCCTTTTTCTAGGTAAAAATGCAAATTCTTTGTATCTAATTATGTTAAAGAATTGAAATCCCTTCATGTAAGATAGAAAAAAATATGCACACCTTAGGTTACGTTCTTTGACTTGGTCTTTTATCTACATTCAGAGACTAATTAATTATCTAAAATTGATACACTGCATCACATTTCATAAAGCTGCATGAAACTTAGGAGTATCTGTTATGGTAGCTATGTTCTTATCTCCCGTTTCTTGACCTTACAGACACTCCTCAGTAACTTTATACAAAGGCTAAAAGTAATCTCTTCTCTATTGCTGGGAAGATGAATTACTGTAGATGGGAGGAAAACACACAACTATAAATCAACTTTCTTCATCACTCTTGACATCACTAGTCTTTACTCGAGATCACCTTGAGATGTGACATCAATTCAGAGTAATAAGGAAGGGTCAATGAAAAGCTAAAACATTCTTGAAAACCCATTATAACACATCTCCAAGGGATTTGTGTCAATGCCACAGCATTTCAAATACGCTACACAAATTTCAGAGGAATGGCTTCATGAAATGGAGACAACAGGCATCTGTGAGAGTCTTATGACATAGAAAGTGACCTGTTATTGGATCTCTCTTTCACTCCCTACATGTTTTTCACCCTATAAACTCATCAGTCCTTCCTTAAAAAGCAGGGCATGTCCATTTGTTAAGTGTCTGTTGCTACACGCTACATCCTCCATGTGGTGTCATCATTGAAAGCTGGTTTTTAGTGAGTAATTTTGATACATTGGAGATCCAGAATTGATTTCACAAGATGTGTCTAAAGTTGGTAATGTACACATCTTCTATCAGGAGATTTCTAGTACTTTGGGTCTTGTTTACCTGTTTAATCTGTTCAGCAGGTAGCGCAAAGCTCTGTATATAATAAGAACTTCATACATAATTGTTGAATTAGAAAAAATTCAGTACAATTCTCATTTTCTGTGTAACAGACTACATTAGGCACTGAAAATTCAAAATATGCTTTTTGTGTATCTATACGTATGTATAACCAGAGTTTATCCTTCACCAGCATTTAGAATAAGTTAGTGAGAAGTAGCGAGAAATGAAATATAGGACACATCATTATTCCATTCCATTTTACCTATGGTGACAGGACATAGAATGGTTGAAATTATCAATATTCAGACTTCAGTGGTTAGCCTATAAAATTATCTTTCTCTGCAAACCTTTAACCAGCACTGTTGACTAGTTTGGCCATATTAAACAGACCAAAGCTATCAAATCTGTTAGGCACTAAATAATGTGAGCTGGAAGAATGTTATTTGCTCTCAGGTACAATAAAAAAACTGCAATAGAATTTTTATGTTTAATTGAGTAGTATAAATGCTACGTACAAGAAATGTAACATTGTTAATTGTATATAGTATGGAAGTGTAGCATTGTTAGTTGCATACAGTATGGGACATAAGTACATTTTGTGTGTGTGCATTCAGTTGCTCAGTTGTGTCCGCCTCGGTGGCCCCATGGCCTGTAGCCCCCCAGGCTCCTCTACCCATGGAATATTTCAGGCAAGAATACTGGCGTGGTGTGCAATTTCCTTCTCCAGGAGACCTTCCCGACCCCAGAGATGAACCTGGATCTCTTGCATCTCCTGCATTGCAAGTGGATTCTTTACCATGGGCGCCCCCTGGAAAGTACATTTTAATATATTTAAAATTATTTGAAGTGGTGCCTCCATAAATAAAAGAGCATAAATCCCACTCAAATTTTCAAGGGTTTTATTTTGCACTTTTTAAACTAAGTATAATGGATTTATAAGATTGTGTTTGTTTCAGGTATACAGCGTAGTGACTTGTTTTTTGTTTGTTTGGTTGCTTGTTTTTACAGATTATTTCCATTTTAGGTTATCACGAGGTACTAGGTATACGTCTTTGTGTTATACAGTAAATCCTTTATTGCTTATCTATTTTACAGATAGTACCTAGTTTGTACCTATTAATCCCATACCCCAAATTAGTCCCTCCTTCCCTTCCTCTCCCCTTTGCTACCCCTAAGTTTGTTTTCTAAATCTGTGAGTCTGTTTCATTTCTGATGTAAATTCATTAGTATTACTTTTTAGATTCCATGTATTATAAGTGACTTCATATGGTGCTTGTCTTTCTCTGTCTGACATATTTCACTATACATAATGCCCTCCAGATCCATCCATGTTGTCACAGATGGCAGTATTCTGTTCTTCTTTATAGCCAGGTAATATTCCATTGTGTATATGCACCACATTCCTTAAGCCAGTCATCTGTTGATAGGCACTTGGGTTGCTTCTGTGTCTTGGTTATTGTTAATTTCTCCTCACATTCCCAACCCTGTCCTCTTTCAGTCTTCTCCATCACAGTTCAAGTCACCATCAACCTATCTTGCTTAATCCTAAGATTTAGGAGGCATCCTATATACAAACATATATATATATATATATATATATATTTTTTTTTTTTTCCCCCACTTTGTGGCTTCGGGATCTTAAAGGTCCCCTGACCAAATCCAGGCACTGGTGGTGAAAGCTCTGGACCACCAGGGAATTCCCTAGGAGTCATCCTTGCTTCCTCCCTTTCCCCCATTATTCCACTTGGTCTAGTTTCCTAGTAAATCCTCTCGGGTCTACCATCAGAACATACCTGAGCTCTACTTCTGTTCTCTCCAAACCACCATCACCACTTACCTTGTCTATGCTATAGCCTCCTTTCTGATCTCCCTGCTTCTGTTCATTGCCTGCTTAGAGCCCACTGGACATGGAACAGCACGAGGGCTCTTTCTAAAATGTAAGTCAAATCATACCACTCTTCTCTATTAGGAAAGGATTGATAAGTATTTGTCAAATTAATCAGATGACAGTGAGAAGTGGTACTGGGTGAGAGTCAATGTGACAAGGATGAAAAAAAGAGGTTCAGAGAAGCCAGGTTTTAAGAAAGCCTTGATTTATTATCCATAATTCTTTTTCTACTTGAAAACCAGGCATAAAAGTCTATTTCTTGGCCTGCTGTATGGGCATGCCTGATGGTTTAGGTGGTAAAGAATCTGCCTGTCAAAGCAGGAGATGCAAAAAGATGTGAGTTCTATCCCTGGGTTGGGAAGATCCTCTGGAGAAGGAAAAGGCAACCCACTCCAGTATTCTTACCTGGAAAATTCCATGGACAAAGGACCCTGGCAGGCTACAGTCCTTGGGGTCGCAAAGAGTCGGACAGGACTGAGCATGCACACGCTATATACTATGTTATATTGGCCTGCTGTGAACGCTTAACAGCTTTCCCTAAGAGAGCGCTACTGAAGGCCAATCAAGGTTTTTCTCTGTCCACTTAGAGTCTAAACAGCTGCCCAGGTTTAATTAATATCCCACAATTATATCTGGAGAGTAGCCAGTTTCTGAAATGGCTAAGTGAGAGGAGGATTTTTAACTCTCCTATTGCATCAGCTGGATCTGATAGCATAGACATCAAGTTCTCAGGTGAATTTGAACTGTTATTTTTCAAAGTCCACTCAGCCTGCGGTCCCTGCATAACTAACTGTTCAATTGTCCCTTCATCTGCTGCCATTACATTTTGCAAGGGAGTCCTAGGTTTGGGCCTGTGAAGTTTGGACTTCAGGTTTTTCAGCACTGTCAATTTATTGCTGAGAATCTCCTGCAGAGCGATGAGAAACACAGTGCTATTTGTTAGGGTATAAAAAAGTCACAACTCATTTAAGCCGATCATCAAGTAATGACAAGAAGGATTAAAGTGGGGGCTTACTCTTTGATCCACCAGGAGTTTCAAATGGCAGTTATCATTAATTCTTGGATTCCCTCAGTCCTGATAGAAAATCAAGGCAACCAGAAACTATCATTTTGTAAACAGGCAGCTATTAAAAACACATTAATAATCTATAGTGGGTATAGCATATGCCTTTTAAAAAGATTTGCAGCTTGTTTCTCTGCGGTGAAGACAGAGGACTTCTCCAACCTAATTACAAAGCAATCAAACAATTTAATTAATCTGGAAATCACTTTCTTAACAATAACTGCCTCCAAAATGAGGCACCCCGTGTAGCTCCGTTAGGTAAGTACTGTTTTGATGTACTGCCTGTGTGTTCGCCATGCCAGTTCCCCCTGGGAATCATGGAGTTAATTACCTATCCAGCGCCTGCCCACCCACCACTAAGGTTTCCTTTACCAGGTCAGAAGCAGTGGTCTGTAAAGTGTCCTGGCACTCAAACATCCAAGAGCCAGCAAATCCCTTCGAACAGCAGGATTTGAGTTATAAGCAAGTGTTGCACATATGGGCAGAGAATTAACTGGCACTGGTTTTCATTTGAGAGTCTCGCAGGTATTGCTTTGCAGATGGGTGGATGAATTCAGAGAGCAGTGCTGTGCGCAGTGAAGGTCAAGTATAGGACTCCGGTTCCACTCCATCTTGTTTTCTTGTCCTGGAAAAGTGCTACAAGTGTCCAGAGCAGTCTGGTCCTCATCTCCAAGTGAAGAATGTATAAAGTGTGCTTTATATTTCAATCTGTTCTAAATCAGTGTTGTTGTGTATCACAGAACAGTATCCCTACGTCCTCAAACACAACACACAAATCAATGTTTGTTTCAAAGAAGACCAAAGGCCTCAAAGATTGAGGTGTGCCTATCTAATCTACTCATCTTGTCATTTCTCCCTAAGGAAAATTGAGGAATTTTCTGTAACAAACGACACAAAAAGCTCTAGAATACTCATCTGTCCTTTTCCTCTACTATTAATACTGCCCCAGTTCTCTCTAAAAGTTCCCAGTTAGTGGAGCAGGCATCCTCCCCGTCTGCTAACCTTGGAAGTATCAGTTCGTCTGTAATCGTTTTCATCACTTATTTCTGATCCATCACCAGTTACACTTGGTTTGGTCACCAGAACATGCTTTCTGTTGGCTTTCCACACCCTAATCCATCTCCTTCTCCTTGGCAACTCCTCTGTCCACTCAACATACTCACACCAGGTTAAAATATCGAGCGCCTCTCTTGCGTTCAGATTTCTCTTAAGCCTTCCACTGCTGCTGCTGCTGCTGCTAAGTCACTTCAGTCGTGTCCGACTCTGTGCAACCCCATAGACGGCAGCCCACCAGGCTCCTCCATCCATGGGATTCTCCAGGCAAGAGTACTGGAGTGGGGTGCCATTGCCTTCTCCCAGCCTCCCACTAGGTAGTACCAAAACATGTACTCATTGACTTGACCAGTCTGAATTCCCTGATAGTAGAGAATCTGTCTCTCTACTGCATCGCCTAACTGTATTTGGATTGATTCTGTCCCCTTCCTGAAGTCCTTCCGTTCCTTCTCTTATCCTGAGCTTGCTGAACTGCCCTCAAATTAAGCTGCAGTCTCTTGTCCTCAAGGAATTACCAAGTATTCTAGTTTATACTGCCCTTGTTTTCTCCAGTAGCCCACTGTACATAAGGGCTTTTGTGATAATGTGGGATGTGTGTGTTTCTATCTCAACTAGCTCTTCAGTGTGCCCAGAAACAAGAAGAAAGATCTGTGATTAGTAGGAGAATACAAATGGCTATATAACTTAGAGCTGAGGAATATTTTCAGTGTATGGGCCTGGAAAGGCCACATAGAATGAGAAGGCAAAACCCAAGATAAGAAATGGTTAAGGGTAGCCCTGATTTTTTCTTTTTGTCTCGTTTTTTTAAAGAGTGGAGTTAAATTAACCTACGTCTCTATCTCTGTCTCTGCCCATTCATCCTCAGTATGACAGGCCACCACGTATTATAAGACGTTACATGGTTTCCTGGAGGGCCGCTCGTTAAAATCTGTAAAAGTGAAAAGGTTCTTAAGATAATTCCTGTTTCTGCCTCCTTCAGATTCTTCAAAATATTTAATAAGCTCCCTCTACTTGTTCTGGTTGATCTCATATAATCTCCAGATATAATGTTCTCTTCACAAAGAACACAGGGCTAAGAATTTGGTGCCAAGTTTCATTGGCCTTATTATTTATTCTCAGTGATTAGAGTAGTAGGGATTGTTCTCAAAATGCCTTGGCTTCAATCAGTTGTTTTGTTTCTCATAATTTACTGATGGTTTGCTCTGTGTGGGGTGTGAGCAAACCAAATTTTTTTTTTTTCCCCAAATAAAAACAAAATCAACCCAGAGATTTCTGGCATTTGACCTGTTTCCCTTTAGAAACAAAATTTCTAGCCATCTTGAAATCAAGACCTTTTAAGGAATATGAAGAGCAATGCGCAAACTAACTAGAGGAGGGGCTGGGGGAATGAAGGCTGTTGGGAGAAGTTCAAAGAATGTAATTTAGCTGTGTAGATAAAGGACAGAAAGGGTCCTGGATTACCGGATGGCAAAAGCAGAATCCATTTCTCTAGAGGCCTGAGAAACAACAGATGCAAAGGCATGATAAATTTCATTGCAGCAGGGGGAAAATGCTTCTTGATTCTCTATCCATAAAGAAAGGGGCTTTTCAGCACTTCCCAGTTAAGTGACTTTAATTGTGCTGTCTGTCATAAACTTAATGGCATCTGTTGATACCATCACTACAAAATCTGCAACTTTAAGTTAACTGAAAAATTTCAGTAGAGGTGCAGCCAGTCCAGAAGTCAAGGTAACACTGAAATTATCCCCTTCAAGGTGTTAATCTATTCTTTTTGCACACGGGTAATAGATTGGTTACCTTTATGGCTGGGTGCCATTTTGTGTCCCTTCCACCTAATTATAAATTGTCACGTCCGGTGTGAAATCAGCAATGTGGCAACACTGGCTTGCTGTTAAGGATTAAACACGTCTTCTTGATTTATTTTCTGTGTTTCAAGAACATGCAGCCTCTGTTTGCAGCCTTTCCTAGCCTCCTTGTTTAAACCGGCTACAGTCCCATCCGGTCCTCAGGCCATTCTGCCAGCCTAATTAACCATGCAGGGGGAAGCAGGGTGGTCTGGCCGCCTTGGGCCTCCCCTCACCTGCTGCCTGCCAAGCTTGCCCAGTGATCAGCAACAGGTTGCATGTTCTCGTGGGGAAAGTAGCAAGCCTCCAGACGAGCTGTCACCCTATATAAGCATCCATGTTCCACCCACCACGTAAGAACCTGGGGAAGACACCTTCTGCCAGCCGCTGGGTGGCTGTGGCTTTACAGGCAGCCTGGCCAGTCATCCCCTCAGCTGCCTAGGAGCAGAGGGACTATTGAAGAAGATACTTCTGGGCCTCTAGGCTGGGTCATTTGAGGTCTGAACTGCTGGGGTTCTCCACAGTATTTTATGCCATGTTCTGACATTTCTGCCTTTAAAATATGTGCTTTGAAGAATGAGGATTTATTGAGACCTCAGACTTTTCTTCTGTTTCGGTAAATAAAATTACCGAGGCTGCCTTCCTAAAATGGAAAGTCTCACCCTCCCGATTGAAGCTTAGCTTCTCTATCTATCCTACTGTGGAAATGCTAACATCTGGGAGAGCAAGAACCAAGACATATGTATGTACTCATTATTCTGTGGGACTGAAATACTTATATTATGCAATATATGGAAGTCTGTTGGTTGGTGACATGGGTTTGTTTATTCATAAATTACACCCTTGGAAAGTTGTGCTGGAACTCAAGCCAATCCCTTCCTCTCCTCCAAATAAAACGAAAGCAGTTTTTGAGGCGATGGACATTTTACAAAGGTGTACAGAAGCTTACTGCTAAAGAGAAGAGCGTTCTGGATGTAGCTAATGATACAAGAATTAAATCTTCATGTCATTTTTTTTTTCCCTTCTTTCTCTCTACAGGAAATAGCCCTCAAGATAGTCCAAGAAATTTCTCCCCCAGTGCCTCGGCCCATTTTTCATTTGCACGGAGGTAAGAACTTTTTGTGAGTAGAGTGATAACATGTTATGTGGAGAAACCCTCCCCCCTGCCCCAGTTCCTCCACTACCCATTAGAGTTATAGATGCCTCCCTTGATCCTTCCCTAGATAGTGGGCTCCCACTAAGGGCAGAAAAAAACATTTTCACCTTTTCTCCCATCCCTAGTGTAGCGTCTCATACATGCTTTTGATGCTCAACAGACTTTTACTGACTTATCCGAGCTTATATTATAAGGACTTGATTCATCGTGTGTCCTGGTGCAGTTGTCATTGTTACTGAAATACTCAAAAATAAATAAATAACTAAAAATGGCCTTACTTGGCATCACAAGGTATAAACTCTTAAGATGCCTCTTTCCCTGAGAGCACCAAGCCAGCAATTTAGTGACTTTCCTGAGTGTTTTCTCTTCCTTTCTTAGTTAGAATTGGACTCCAAGTATCAAGGCTATATGTCTCATATCTGGGTTGGTGAGTCACAAGGAGATATTGTTGCTCGGAGGATAGTGGGCATACGATCTGCTACCAAAGCTTGTGTCTTGGGATCACCTACTGTGATTTCTCCCAGTCAGAGATGTCTGCACAGCCTCCTCTTCTGAGTGTGCAATAAGTGTGCTTCCCCTGTCTCATTCAAATCTTCACTTTCCTCCATTCCTCTTCCAGTCAGGGAAAACACACGGAAGACAAAATTGCCCCTTTAGCCGGGTTTCTGAATATTCGGAAGGAATTGCTCTTATGGTCCGAATGTCCTGCATAGTTATTACATTTTGTTCAGAGAGCTAATCATACCTTGAAATGAATTAAGGTCACATTTAATCAAGACATACAGGTAGGTTAAAAAAATAGGTTTAACACATTATGTGCAAACCTGCGGTGTCATCACCGCCATTTGTCATCACGTAATGTGTTTTCTGTTACTAGGTCCAGAGGACAGGATCTGCTTACAGTGTATTTGCAGTCCCTGATAATTAAGCTTCTCTTGTCTAATCACACATTCGCCACCACATGGTAAATGCCTACGTGTACCAGGCTTTCCCCATAGGGAGGCACAAAAAGTAATTGAGATGTGATCTCCAAGGAACTTTCTGAGACCCACACCCTGGTTTTCCCCAATTCCAACTTTGATTCTTTCAGTCCTCTTACAGCCTGTAAGCACTGTAAAGAAAATGTGACAGTTAATTGGTTCCACAAAGCCTGTGTTTGTCCAGTGAATGTTAATTCACGATGATGCTACTATGCTAAATGAAAAGGGAAATCCTATAAAAATTGGTTTAAAAAAGAACACAGCATAGTCCTTAAAATACATTTCTTTGAAAAAGAAAAAAAAAGGCGGGGGAGGTGGTGGTGGAATGCATTTAATTACTTGAAGTAAAAAGAAAATGCACATCTCATAGCCTGTTTTTAAATGTGGCCGAAATCAGTCTTTTAATCCTGCCAGATTTATAGGAATGAAGAGAACCTAATAATTAAGTGGCTGACTAGAGGACAGATGACTGGTTTCTGTGCTATTAAAAAAAAAAAAATACACAAACCCCCAGGCATGTTAATTTTTGACAAATAAGCTGTAAACTGTAACAGAAAATTATCACAGGAGACCTCTGGTTCATTTTGCAGGAATTTCCAGATGGAACTCACTGCACAGTCTTCAAAAAGTATTAATTTAGATTAGGACTTGAGTGATCATCTTTTTAAACTTTTATTCAAATAAACAGAACCTGTGTTTTCTATGAAAACTCAAATTGGCCTATTTTTAATATCTGGCATCTTTCTCTTCCATTTTAAAGTTGATTTTTCATTCAAGAAACATGGAAATTCCACTCATGGGTCTCCATTCCCTACCATTTGGTATGCATTTCTGAGACCTTAGGAAGTAATGCCATTTTGGGAGTCCCACATTTTATTATTTTGTATATTCAGTTCAACAGATGAAAGAGATGGCCCTATTTTAAAAATTATTCATGGGTAAAGGGATAAAGGTCGGACTTATGAATCTTTTCTGACCCTACTTATAACATGTGAGAATTTCCCTGCAGTATTCATCTCCTGGTAATGTACTAGTTGCAGTTAAGACTGGGAAATAAGACAACACACACTTGTTTTCCATACCATCTAATATGTGTCTGAGAGTGAAATTATCAAGTTAATTTTTTTAGTATTGGATTAAAATACTAGGATAAAAATGCATGTCATAGTGTAGTGGGTTTTATCTGGAACAAGGAAATACATTTGTATTTTGCTAGTAGCTGTGATCGTTGTTATTCAGTTGCTGAGTCGTGTCAGACTCTCTGCGACCCCGTTGACTGCAGCACACCCAACCAGTAACTGGGCTACTGAGTTACAATCCACCTGCTTGTGGAGTCCCTTGATGTTGTCTTCCTTGGTGGTAAAGTGGAGGTGATGACATTGGTCTGCCTTCCCCAGAAGTTGTGTATAGGTTTCCATATCATACCTTGCCTTCACTTCCTTAGAAATATTGAGAGAGCCCTGAATAAATGCTGGGGATGTCTTCTGGCTGCCTAGTTGTTATTTATCAGGTGAAATATCAGAATGTATTTCCACAAACAAATTAATTAAACAGATTTGCCCGCTGAGGTCAGGTCATGAGACGCTCATTGAGCACAGGTGGGCTGAAGTTACTCTGGTTACGTTATATTGGCATAGTTCATCTTGTTCCCATATCAACCAGACTATAAAATGTATCATGCCAGATGACTCCAACAAACAAATAATGAAACCTGCTTCCTCTTTATGCAGTTGTAATAGCCAGGTTGATACTGGAACTTTTCTTTCTTCCTTTGTCGTACACCGTATCAATCTAACTTTTTGTGGTTAGTATTGAAATGATGGAGGTTTGTGGGGAGGGGTGGGTTTTGAGCGGGTTGTTTTTGTTTGTTAGCTTTTGTTATTGTTGTTTTTGCTAGTCGCTTTGTAGCCTGTGTTCCCATCAGATGTTTTTCTCATGTTACTTTTTCATTTAGTTTAACATTGAAATTTCCACCCACAAAGGAAACACACTTTTCAAAAAAAAAAAAAAAAGCCTTGTGGCTTTGGCAAGAATGTAGTTTTGTTTTCAGGTAACGTTTTTCTGGTAGCTGCTACAAAGAAAAGAAAACATTATTAGTAGGATCCAAACTGTACTTCTGTGGATAGCTTTCTTCAAAAAAAGGGCATGCTATCTCTTAGAGCACATATATCGCATATATAGGAAGTTCTCATGTGCAGTTGTCATGGTAATGAAAATGCAGTTGGTCCTTTGTGTTCCGTTTGAATAAATAGACACAGACAACTTAGGGAACTTTATGAGACATAAATTAGTTCTGGTCCGTGGCTGTGCAGAGTACTGAGCACATTCTTGTTTAAACATCTGTCTAGTCACGTGTTTTCCAGAGTAAGCAAATGTAATTTATGCTTCAGAACTAATAAGAACATGTCTCCTCTTGGAGTTGTTCATGCATCTGAAATACGGTCACTGATACCTGAGGGAAAGGAGAGTTGATGAATCACAAAGCAGAGTCATGGTGGGGAAATTGTGTCCCTCACTCTTTCCAAAGACTAGTTTCTGATAATTGCTATTAAATGGACTGAATAATTCTTTGAAAGCCATATTCTTTTAAAAATTGTTAAAATAGAGAGTCCAGGCATAGGTTCTTAAGTCTGTAATAATTAGCCAAATAAGCCAGGACCAACCTGTGTCTGTTTAATTTATGGTCAGTTGTCTTTGGAAACATATTATTCGAATTAGTTTCTTCTTAAATCTTTTAGCATTTTAAATTGTATAAAATTATTTCTAGAGACCTTGTGGCATTTATTTTCATTCCTTTTATCTGATACATTTACAAACATCTTATTTTGCTTCTTTAAAAACAAAAAAGACTTGATTCAGTTGTCCTCCAATCATGGTCACAGAATTGACAGGTAAATTTTACTAAAATCTTAACATTGTACTATTTCTGTGATTTATCCCCTTGAATCTCTCATTTTGTCTTTGTGGACCATTTGCATTTATTGGAGATAAAAATAACATCCATGGTGACCTATGATTATATTTTCCTTTGATTATAATTTAGGCTAAGATGTCAGTTTTGTACATAAACGTGTGATTGTGACATTTCTCAAATTCAAGTCAAATTCTGAAGAATTCCCTGATGCCCCCTTATAGTGAACATGTCTGTGGTCAGTTTGGTCTGCTCTTATCTCTCACTTGGTAAATTAATATAAATCATGAATTACAAAAAGGCTACATATGATCAAAGAATGCAGTATAGCTCTTTAGAAAAGTGTGTTTTTCCTTTTCTCCCCATGGCAAATGTGTGTATATTTGCCTTCACCGTGTTATGTGATTTTGAAGGCATAGTCCTATTCAAAATTGCTAATAAAATAGTTATTTTATTATTTCTAATAAAATAATCCTATTTTAGCAACAGGATTTTCTTCACTGCTTTGACAACTCATCTGAGACCCTTGTAATGATCCCAATTAATAACTATAGAGTTCAACCCAGAAGCTATCCATCCTGTTGCCATTTGGAGATAAAAACCTTATTCTATTAAGACTCCTGACAGCTTCGCCTCTGTGACTAGCACAGGTCACTCTACCCTGCATTAGCTTCTACCATGAGTGGAGAATTTTCTTTCTTCACTCCCTGTCACTGGCCAGAGCTGGGCCACACACTCATAAACTCTGAAAGAGGCATTTGCTGGAACACTTTATAAAGCCAGGTCATGTCAGAAGGTAATAACTCTTAAGAGATTCTGAACACAAGGTCAGTCACTTTCTTAGTGCTAAAGTTATTTGCCACTTAAGGCTTGAGCCGGCCACGAGCCCCTGATCCTCCCTTCCTTTGGTGTGATGAGTAGGATTGTTCTCTTGAAAGTAATAAGCTGAAAGTCTTTAAGATGCGGTGGAAGTCCCCAGAGGCTCTTATGCCATGCTGGAACTCAGGCCCTTCCAAAGATCGTGGCCCCAGTTACCAGTTTCCACACAGGAGTGTTTTTCCTCCTGCCTTTCTATTTTTATTCATCTGAATCTGCTGAGTCCGACCAATGTAATTATCCCTGGTATTCATTTTGTCAAAGTGTATTAGTGAGAGATCAATAATATGGATCAACCCATTCACTTTCTACTTGTTTGGGTGTATTGATTCAGTTTAAATAAACGTCAACCTGCTGTATAATGTTTGTTTACTCTGGCCCTTGCTGAACATTTCCACATCCTCATTGACTGTGTTTGTGCCATTTGTTCGACTGAGAATACTCGGCTTCCCTGGGGTTCCCGTGTAGCCCTACCCTAGTGTTGGCCTAAGCTAATCGCACTTTCTCACCAGGACTGATGGACGCCGCTGGTCCTTGGCTTCTCTCCCCTCCTCTGGCTATGGGACAAACACTCCCAGCTCTACGGTCTCTGTAAGTGCCCAGTTTTCCTCTTGTCTACCCCAGAGCTCTTGCATGGGCAGCACTTTCTCCGGCTGTGCCCTGATAGGGAGGAGAGGATAAATTCTGCATGTCTGCCCCTCCAAGAAGGCTTCATATCAAATGATGAGCTGACGAACGCAAAAAGGACATACTCTTTGCTGCAGGCTTTTAAATTATGGTGCACAAATTGAGCAAGTCCCCAGATCACAAGGTGGGAGGAGACTGGGAGCTCTTGTTTTAATACTGTTTGGTGTTTGGGGGGAGGGGAGGGAACACAATCTGGTTTTATTGCTTTGGTTCCATGCCAGTGATATTAGTACTGAAAATGCCATTAAACGTTGATGGCCTGGGTCATTTTTTTCTTGTATGGCTTAGATGTAGAGTTCTGTTTTGTTTTGTTTTGCAGTTTTTCTCTTTCAAAGAAAAGAAACGGCAAACCTTAAATTTGTACCTTCTGGATAAAAACTTTCTTTTAAGGAGAGATTAAAAGAACTTAGCAATAGGTTAAGATCAATACAGAGACAAGATGAAGCCATGGAAATGGGATAGGGGAAGAAGAATACTGTTGCCGCAAACTACAACATTTCAACAAGAGCCCTAGCAATTACTGAAAGTGATTCAGTGGCTTGGATACTTGCCTTCTCCATTTAAATTAGTGATATTGTGGGATATTTGTCTCTACAGAGCTTTATTTTTTTTTACTTTACTTTTTTTTTATTGAAGTATCATTGATTTACGATATTGTGTTAATTTCTGCTGTACAGCAAAGTGATTCAGTTATACACATACACATATATACATTCTTTTTTATGTTCTTTTCCATTATGATATATTCCAGGAAACTGAATATAGTTCCCTGGGCTATACTGTAGGACCTTGTTGTTTATCCATTCTTTATATAATAGTTTGCATCTGCTAAAGACGCCCTATCTGTCCCTCCTCTCCCTCCCTCCCCTTCTACAGAGCTTCTACAGAGATTTAGAAGCTGGTGGCCATTTAGAAGGACCTAGGATATGGTGTAGGTCAATCAATAAGTACCCAGTGGAGCAGTCTGAAAGCTCTTGTACTAGCCAGGAACGTGGACCTGATGGTTTTAGAGCCGCTTCTGAGTCATTCTCATCTTCATTTTGTCAAAATCTTTGGTTTATTGCAAAGGGGTATCTATCTTTCCCCTCCCCCATAAACCCCAGCACTGTGCTAAGCATATAGATTCACACTTAATATCAGTGAATTGAAAAGAAACTGTGATTAAATGTATAAATTTTAATTGGTATCACCAGTGCCTTATAGTTTATGTTTCCAGAGTTCCAGATGCAATGTAACATGGGTTTTCTAGAGCAAAACACTGGCCTGTTAAAATCTGTTGGATTGTTTTTACCATATTCTTATAATATTTTATTGAGGAGCAATAATTTATTTTCCTATCCATTATTCCATTGTGTTGTGGTATGGGGGTTAATTGTCCATTTAGATCATTTCTGTGAAGCATCCTGACAACCTTGGATAGTTTCAGTGGCACTTCAGCCTCACATCCAGGAAAGGACATTCAAAACTCTTGAGTGGCTTCAGTGGATAGAATTGTCACTAAATAACGGTAAACAAAGTCAGCCTTGTTTTTTGTGTGTCAGTAAGCATCGTTGTTTATCATTAGCCCATGTTTTAGATCTTGAAAGCATTGGCTACCACAGTGTGAAAATGATTGCTGAAACTGATTGATCAGAAAGCAACCCTAGACTTGTGAGCATCTCGTCAGAAGCCAACCACCAGTAAACAGAGTACTTCTCCCATTCTCCTACATTCTCTCATCGAATCATCCCCATGCCCCAGATTTATGTCTTCTTTCTTGACTTCAAATCCTTTTTATTTTAACTATATCACCTTGCTTTGCCCTGCCGTCAAGTCTTATTGTAGTTTGGATATAGAAGTTTCTCTTTTGCAAGAAAAACAGGGGAGCATGCAGGATCTTTCTTCTTTCTGTCTCTAGCTAGTAAATCAATGTCATTTTTAAAAGTGAATCTAAAAAGTGAGGGTGAGCTACATAGACGTGGAGCCCATTTGGTACAAAGTACTTCAGAAATATTTTTATAAACACTTATTATGTGCTAAGTACTAGTCCACTGCTTACAATGCATTGGCTCATTTAATAGTAAATGAAAAATTTGAAAAAAAATGAAAAAAATATAAACTGTAGAATTTAATTGACTTGTTTAATTGTCTCATTTATTTGTAAAAACATACTTTATAATGTAGTTGCCTTTGTTTTCATCATTTTATGGCTCAAAGCTCTGAGGCACAGAGAATGAACTGAGGGGCTGTTTACTAACCCCTGTGTTGTAGCAATAAGAATACAGTAAGCTTCTCAACCCTGGCACTTGACTTTTTAAAAAAGGAATTCACAAGGTGTTGCTTAAACCAAACTTGATAATTAGTAAATCTGACCTGCCCATCTGTCATGATGTCATTGCTGTCCCTGACTTACGTATGTGCCTGAAGAAGAAGCTTTCTGAGACAACTTTTAGTCACACACATGTATTATATGTTTCTAACAGCTTCTACCCAGAGGTAAGGCAGCTTTTCTCTTAGGTGTTTATTTTATTGGAGAAGGTCAGGCAGTCAGTCAGTTCAGTCGCTCAGTTGTATCTGACTCTTTGCGACCCCATGAATCGCAGCACGCCAGGCCTCCCTGTCCATCACCAACTCCTGGAGTTCACTCAGACTCACGTCCATCCAGTCAGTGATGCCATCCAGCCATCTCATTGGAGAAGGTGGTATCATATAATTGTGGATCTCACATTCCTCTTTTCCCCTTCAAAATCAAATTGTAACTTTCAAAATGACAGTCATTTTGAAATGTATTTTTGAAAATACATTGCAAATAGATTTTTGAAATGTAGGTGCTCTAACAAGTTCAGTTATTTTTTCCTCCTTATTGGCTATTGATAAAAATGATAATTGAAAATTTGAAATACTGGTTCTCATTTTCTTCAGTTTCTCTATGTTCTTGCCCTTTAAATGTTAGGACAAAAAAATGTGCAAAGCTGCTCAGCAGTTGCATTTTTTTCTTTTCTAAGTCTAACCTGAATCACTTTTAGAGTCTCATTTTCTGGGTTAACTGGTTGTGATTAAGTTAATTAGAAATGATTTTGGTTATTTTTTAAGTAAAAATACAGAATATATATGGATAAAGTCACAAACACTTTGAAAATACAGCTTAAGTTTTACAGATGTTGTTAGCCAAGTTCCAAAATTGCTAATGCTGAAATGTAAATACCATGTCCTTTGGGTATTATAGAAACTGAAAAATTCCCAAGTGTTAAAATGCTTCATTCTGAAATTGAAAAGATTTGGTCATATGAAGTTAATCAGTCCTTCCTCAGGATATTTAGTATTGCTGCTTCTCTTAATTTCAAGTTTTGTAGTTAAAATTAATTTGAGAAACTTTTCCAAAGTAATATTCAGATTATAATTTTTAATTTTAAAATAAGTAATATGGAATTATAGCAGTCAGAAGACATCTCCCATATATTTCTCACAGAGAGATTATTTTCTGCTGGGGGAAAGAATAAAAATAAGAGTATAAATACTTATAAATATAAGGTCTGACTATAAAATAATATTACTTTGAGTAGAAAACTACACGTACATATGAATACTGTCCTTTGCAAAATGCTTATCTTGGGAAACTAGTTTATTTGAATGATATCATTACTCACAAGATTTTGGGGAAACTCTCCTAATTGCCTTGAGAACTAGAAACAGTTCTTTTTGTAAATCTTCACTCTTTGAAAGTGGATTTGATTTATGATGTAGTCAGAAGTTATATATGCAAACTAGTTGGGTGATGAGACTTATTGGCACCAAATTTAGAGAGCATGGTAGAAATATAAAGTCATGGGACTTAATTTATTGAGGAATTCCAAACTAATTCTTGAAACTCTAGTAGAAGTACCATTGCAAGGATGTATTGACCAGCAGAGGCATCTTTTCAGTAAGCTTGTGAGGTCCTAGGGACAGCGCCTGTAGCCTCTGTCACTGATTCTCCTCTGGGTCCCTGATCTTTGCTAGAACTAACTTCTGGACTGACCCTCTGCTGTCCATTAGTGACTCACTCTGGGGGCCCCTGTTTGATACCTTTTGAATTCCCAGGCTGTTTGGAGAGCCTCCAGTTGTTCCCTGTTCCATAAACTCATCCGGTGTCACTTGGATAGTGTCACCCTTTTCCCATTCACACCTCGTTTGTCCCAACTGAGAGGAGGGACGCTGTTTCCCCAGAGAGGCCCTTTGCCTCTCATTTCAGTAATACTTTTCCCACCTCATCATTCATTCTAACATACCCCCATCAGTAAGCCCTGGGCACGTTGCTATGGAGTTCAGTCACATGATTATGTATATGGTATAACCACAAAGTTTTCCGGTTGGAGTTAGCACCTGTAAACATTTCATTACATTTGCTACAGCTATTTTTAACATAAACGTTTATTTTGATTAACAAATAAAATATTAAAGTGGAAATAAAGCCCTTCCTGCACAGGCCTTTTCTCTTCCCTCCTCCTCAGAGGGAATCACTCCCTAAAGTCACTTGTGTCCTTCTCATGCAAGCACAGGTTCATAATGCCTTGTGGGAAACTAAGTCTGGTGTGGTTCTGGAATTAATTTTCACATTTTACAAAGTTAACATGATCCTCCCTGTACTGTACATAACAGCCCAGCAGCAACTGGGCCAGCAACTCAGAATCAAATGCATTAATATTTCTGTGGCAAAGCTGAATTAACATTCACATCAAGTGGATTAAATGCATATTTTAAATGACTTTCCATCAGTTCAATTGATGGTTTGCCACCAAAAAGTTATTACTGGGAATTTATGAATAGACATCTGGGTTTTTGAACCTTGGCTACAGAATTGTGTACATTGATTTACCTTTGAGACATATATACATATTCTTAATTCCGGTTTTCCATTTGCTAATTTCATCATCTTTGCTTTTATGGCTGCTGCTTCTCTCCTGCTGGCATTGATTTTTCTTACTCTTTCACTGATGTCTTGAGTTGACTTTGTGTGTTTTGTTTCTTTTTTCATAGTGACAGTATTTACGACTTTCCTTGTGTTTTATGACTAGAGCTTTGGTTTACCTCAGAAGTCTTTCTAGCCGTGTTCTCATTTTTATAGTTTATAAAATAATCTCATTACATTGTAAAAATTCCTCTTTGTCTTAGTATGTACTTAGAAAGTATTTTATAATTTCAAGGTATAAGGATATTTTAAAGCTTTAGTCTATTAATTTCTAATTACTACAGTGTAGTGCTGCGGTGTTTATGAAGTGTGCTCTTGATGTGGCAGGTTTTTTTTAATTAAAAAAATGGAATATTCAAATGAGTGGTATCTTTCAAAATATGCTTATTCTACCTGTGTTTCCATTACTCAAACATTTCTCATTTCTTTTGTTAGAATCACTTAAAGAGTCTACCTCTCAATAAAAACAAAAAAGCAATCACATTGTTTAATAGTTATATTTGTCAAATTGATTAAAAGCAGTGTTGTTTAGCCATTCACCTTTGCTATCTTACTTTTCTCTAAGTGCTGAGTGATTTTCAAAGAGCACATCTAGGTTCAAGGGATTAAAAAACTCAACACCACTGAAGCAGTTAAAAAAAAAATAGCGTTAAGTCAGAGAACACAGAAAAAATTTCCAATTCCCAGTTTTTAAAACAATGGCATTAGTGAGACAAATATTTTCTTTTCCCATCCCCTTTTTACCCAGGACTCATATTGATGATAATCGCGTCAAAGGACAGCATGCTTTGGAAAGACAGATCTCATTACCTTATTACTTTATTTGTGATTATACATCATAGAGTTCATTTATGATTATACATCATAGAATTAATTTTATGTTACTTAGCTGAATAGCAAGTGTTAGAAGTGAGGATGTCACACTCAGCTGAGAACTAATCTATCATTTATTGCACCCAAATTCTTACTCCAGTTGTCACTTTCTTGCTCTGGTTTTGACTGGGTCCCATCCATTTTCAGACCCTGGTTTTTCTTCAGAGAGTAAACTATTTTTGAGGAAATTGTAGACAAGCGAGATAAAATATGGTAGTCATCTGGACCTCTGGAGACCACATCAAGGTATACATACCGTCCATGGGTCGGCAGAGAGTCGGACACGACTGAGCGACTTCACGTTCCACCTTCATTGTCATTATGACATGGACAGGATGCAGTATAAAATGGTGATATAACAAGATTTAGTGCTGTGACCTCTATTCATGTAAAGCATTTCTCTTTGAGATAGTCATTAAACCTCACTTTGGTTTGTTGTAGTCATCCTGTTCCTCCCAGGAGAAGTTGCATCAGTTACCATATCAACCGACACCAGATGAATTACACTTCTTATCAAAACATTTTTGTACCACCGAAAGCATCACCACAGAGAACAGATGCAGAAACACACCCATGCGCCCCCGTTCCCGAAGTCTAAGGTATGTAGACCTGATTGAAATTTTTTATTAGTTGGATAACCTCTTTTCAACCATTTCAGGGAAAGACTTTTGGTCCTTTAATTCATATATGTGTTAATTGGTTTATGAATTACTATAAATGTAGTGTGATTATTTTTTGCATCTACACATGATATAGTAAATTGCCATTGAAAGGCCGCTTACTGTTTTTCTTTTAAATTCTTACAAGTTGCTAATTGCTGTGGTAACAGAAACCTAGTGGACTACAAGGACCACCGAGAAACTTCTAGTCACTGGAAATTTCAAGACCATCTAATTATGGTGCCACATCAATTAATATTTTACAAATAAACTTGGCTAAAAAGGAAGGGCAGCGTGTTCAGGTTCACATTTGGAATTCAGGCTCCTTTTTGTGAAAATCCACCCAGGCCTTGGATTTTTCCTTCTCATCACAAATCTTAATTTTTCTAGGATTATGAGCGAGCCGTTAGGAGTTTGTGTCCCTTGTATTTTGTTGATGCCAAATGTAGTCCATTTGACATTGAATAGGGCTGGTTTTATTTTGGCCTTGTCTCAGAAAATAATGGATGTCACTGTTCGGTTCCTCTGAGAGTGACTCTAACAGAGAGACGAAGCTATTTATTAAGGAGTGCTTGGGAATCACACCTGTTGCGGGGAAGGAGTGGGTAGCGGGATTGAGCAGAAGAGAAGTTGAGCTGCAGTGCAGGCCTGACAGCCACAACCAACTCCATAGTGAGTTCTGGGGATGACATGACCTATCAGAGCTGTCCCTCTGGACCAAATGACCCTTCGTTTCTATCTCCACTCAGTCCTGGGATGTAGTACCCTGGGAAGGACTTGGCCTTGGATGAGGGGTCTCTGCATGCATGCCAAGTTGCTTCAGTGGTGTCTGACTCTTTGCAACCCTGTGGACTATAGCCCACTAGGCTCCTCTGTCCATGGAACTCTGCAGGTCAGAATACTGGGGTGGGTAGCCATTCCCTTCTTCTGGGGACCTTCCTGACCCAGGGATAGAACCTGTGGCTGCTGCCTTGCAGGTGGATTCTTTACCGTGGAGCTACTGGGGAACCCTGAGGGGCTCTGCATCTGAGGCCATGTCCAAGGGGACTGACAGCTGAAGGCTTCTACAGCCCCAGCAGCTGGGACAACAGGTCCTTCTCTGTAGGGGGAGCAGGGTAGTCCATCTCTGGGTCCTCCAGAGTATGAGATCTCCATGGTGTATAGAACTGGCTACTTTGATAGGAAGGTTTATTATGAAACCTAGTTTCACAGGTGTTCGGTTGAACATCAGAGTTTGCTGAAAAGGTTTTTTTTTTCCCTTTGTACTTGCTTAGTGTTGTATAATAAACATAGCCACGTGGTGTAATCGTGTTAGATTATTTTGAGATATGGAATAAAATGTTATGAATTCATTTAGAGCCATTGTATTTTACCACATGGGTGCCACTTTTGGTATTATGAAAGGAGTTCACAGGATAGCTAGTGCAAGCAGCTATATCTTCTCAGGAATACATAAGGCCACACGGCAGTTGCCCAACTGTGTTGCTACTAGGAAGGAGCAGGAGCCTACTATTGAAATAAAAAGAAAACCTCAGAGTGTGTGCCTCTGTTTCATACTGCACACGGTTCCTGCCTCAGCATCCCAACCCCAGCTAGAAGATGGATTTTGGTGGTGACACCTGTGCTGTGGAAAGCTCTTCAATCTCTTCAGTGGTACGTGGCAGAGCACAGGTGTATGATAACAGTGTGAAATTAGACAGTGCAGCACACCCTGGATATTGCTGTTTGTACTCTTTTATATCCCAGTTCATTCATTGGTTTCTGGAGCCAAACAAGTACATGCTACATACAAAATGTAATTGCAGTTTAAGAATGTTTTATGGTCATGTATGGATGTGAGAGTTGGACTGTGAAGAAAGCTGAGTGCCAAAGAATTGATACTTTTGAACTGTGGTGTTGGAGAAGACTCTTGAGAGTCCCTTGGACTGCAAAGAAATCCAACCAGTCCATTCTGAAGGAAATCAGCCCAGGAATTTCTTTGGAGGGAATGATGCTAAAGCTGACACTCCAGTACTTTGGCCACCTTATGCGAACAGTTGACTCATTGGGAAAGACTCTGATGCTGGGAGGGATTGGGGGCAGGAGGAGAAGGGAACGACAGAGGATGAGATGCCTGGATGGCATCACTGACTCGATGGACGCGAGTCTGAGTGAACTCTGGGAGTTGGTGATGGACAGGGAGGCCTGGCGTGCTGTGATTCATGGGGTTGCAAAGAGTCGTACCCGACTGAGCGACTGAACTGAACTGATGAACTTTTATATTGTACCTGTAGTTAATTTTCAGCATTCTACTTCTGGAACTTTCTTTTTGAATGGTATTCAGGGTTTCCCTGTGTTTGTGAGAGTGTGTGTGTGTGCGAGCGCGCGCATGCCCGCTAATAACTGATTTTGTAGTTTATTACCTAATATACTTTTCTTACAAAGGCTGCATAGTACTTTTGTTGCAACCCATTGTTTATAAATAAAAAACATTTTCATTTCATGCTGTGGCAAGTTTAAAAGGGTAATTTGCTTTGCTTGCAGCCCTGGACGTTCTCCCGCCTGCTGTGACCATGAAATAATTATGATGAACCATGTCTACAAAGAAAGGTTCCCAAAGGTAATGAATTGAATTGAAGATGTCCAGCATCTAAACGACCAGGCGGCACAGGCTTAGCGTCTGTAAGGTGGTTTTGTTGAGGGAAGTAATGGTCTAGTCCAGTCATGACTCACATAAAATAGCACTGTAACCTTCTTTAGAAAGGTAAAATCACTAAGCATTTTTAAAAGCTGCTGAGAATTAGCCACACATTCTGTGGACTGAAATGGCTGTAAAGTAAATCCCCTTGGTTCACCTGCCCACGGTGACGAGTTGGAGGTGGGGTGGCTGGTGAGATGCTCTGTGGGCATCTGCTTTGAAAGGCCACTAGACTCTGGGGCTCCCCTGGGGCTCCTTCGGCCCTTTCTGGCCTGCTGCTGTTTGGTCCAGCAGAGACTGTTTGGCTTCCTCAGACGCCTGTAGATTGGTCTATGTCACAAAAGTCTTCTACTTTTTTCACCTAATTTTTCTTTTCTGTGGCTTCCAATCTCTTCAGCAATTATAGGTCTAACCCTCTTTATTCAGAAGGAGAGTCCAGTTGCAGTGTTCCCCATTAGACGGGCCAGTAGAATTTGGACTGAGCCAGAGAGCCTTTGGAGACGAGTTGATGCCAGTTGCCCCTCTGCAAAGAGCTGCTTTCCGCCAGTCCCCATCACCTAGTCTCCATGGCTTTTCCACCAGCGTGCTTCTACACATTTGGGACAAACAGTTGCTCCATTCTGTCCCCGTTCCTCCCTTTATCACCCTAGGCAAGAGAGCAAAAGGAAATCCTTGGCTTCATAAATCAGGAGTAGAGTACTTATTATTTGTAATGAACCCAACATTGATGTCATTGATTACGGTCGTTTAAGCCATTTATCACATGTTACTTGTTCACCAGGGAAACAGATCCTGACTTTACTAGTTAATACTGGTTAGGATTTTAGAAAGGAATAGAAGAGAATCTCCCAGGATATACAATAAATGCAAGCAAGGAATATTGATTAGGCAGTCAGGGATCCCAGAGAATGAAATAAAAACTGAGAAGGAAATTTTAGACTTATGTTGTCAAGGGAATCCCTTTGACCTTTTGCCCAAGATGTAGCTTTTTGAGGAAAGGATATTGATGGTATGAGATGCTTGTTCCTGGTACATTAAAATACAGCCAAGAGAGCAAACTGGTGGCCTGTCCTATGGAACTCTAACTTCAGTTCTGATTTTTGAATAGGTAAAAACAGAGCTGTAAGTATTTGATATTTTCAGCAAACTATCTGAAAGAGCCCAAGGTCTGAAATGACAGCACAGCAATTCACAGATACTGAGTTATTTGGAGAAGCTTACATGGACCATTTTACATTTGATAAGGCATAGAAAATAAGTAATTATCACCCTAGGAGATTCAGTTTCTCATATATACCTCTTTTTCCACTTGGTAAGGCTTATTCTTCTTTTTTTTTTTAAATAGACTTTATATTTTTAAGGCAGTTTTAGATTCATGGCAAAGTTGAACAGAAAGTACGGAGAGTTCCCCAGTGCTCCCTGACCCCATGCATACACAACCCTCTCTTATCAACAACCCCCTACACACACCCCTGGTCCCAGAGTGGTCCATTTGTTATCATTGACAAACCCATACTGACACGTTGTAATCAGCTGAAGTCCATAGTTTACATTAGGGTTCACTCCTGTATTGTATATTCTTTGGGTTTTGACACATGTATAATGACATTTATGTATGTAGCATTTTAAGTATCATACAGAAGTGAGGCTTCTTTTAAATTTAATTTCTAGAATTCTATTTGATAACTTATAGAGGTCTCCAAAAATACTAGATAAATGTGATGATCGTGCTGTTTACCTGTTTGTGTTTCCTTGTATTATGTCTGTGTGTGCATGTCTTCTATGAACAGGCTACAGCTCAGATGGAAGAGCGCCTAAAGGAAATCATCACCAGCTACTCTCCAGACCACGTTCTCCCCCTTGCAGATGGAGTGCTCAGCTTCACTCATCATCAGATTATTGAACTGGCTCGCGATTGTTTGGATAAATCCCACCAGGGTCTCATCACCTCACGATACTTCCTTGAATTACAGCACAAATTAGATAAGTTACTACAGGAGGTATGGACCTTATAAAGTTTTTTGATTTGTTTTGCTTTTACCCAGAAAAAAGACAAATTTTATGAGTGCATCTGCCTAACAAGTTTCAACCATGAGATGGAGTTCATGTTACAGAGAAGCAAAGAAGAAGAAAAAAATTGATTGCTACTTGCTATAAATTGATTCCGGTCAACATTTAGAGTAATAGAAAGTTAATGTAATAACCTTTACAGGAACCTTGGGACCCAGCAATCTATGGCTGTTGGAGAAGTGGATTGTGAAGGATTCTGAAGCAGTGATTTTTTTTCTCCCTCCTTAACCATAAAGTTATAAATTCCCTGAATGTATGTGCATTATTTGATGATGCTATCTAGTTCTAATATCTGGAAAAGCTAAATGGAAAATTGCTGGCTTCTTTCAGGCCATGTGTCCTGTTAATTAACCTGCATGTGGTATTGGGTAGTTAATGGCAACCCTACATTTTCATTGGTGTCAATATTTCTTCTGACAAAATATTCAATTTCTAAAATGACAGATAAACACAGGCCACTTCCAGGCCTAACACTTGCATGCCTAGCTCCTGATAACACCCAAGACAGGAAGGGAGTGTGCATGGTGGGATGGAATTAGTGCATAATATTGCTGTCCTGATTGAAATTGATCATCCCCAGCCTACAAGTAAAACCTGTTTAGCCTATATATTTGGATATATTGAATTTTTGTATCCCATCGGCATACATTATGCCCATGTAAATAAAACCGTAGGTGGTTTTCTCTAAGGATGATTATGTAAATAATTGCATGGAACTGAATGAAAATATTGGCATCCTGGTTTTCTAGGAATCCATCTGTCCTTGCTCATACTGAATTTAGTTGTGGCAAGATGAGACAGTCCTCTCTGACAAGCAGCCACTATTTTTCTTCCCTTTCCCATCTAAACCTCCCAACAGAGTTTTGTGCTCTGTCCCCATTTCTCACATTTCAACCTTTTGTAGCCCACAGAGGCAGTTTTTCTCAGACTATCTTTGTGTGAACACTGTATTCTGGGGTTTTATTGTCAGTTTCCAATGTGTCGTAGACCAATTCTACTATAAATTACGATAAAAATGTATTTACCTCTGTGAGATATTTTTTCCTTAATTTCTCAGTTCTGTATCAGGATATTATTGTAATTAGCACTGAAGTTCTGTGGTTCATTCCTTCATAGGCATTCTCTGTGAAGGCTTGAATCCATAGCCGAAGCTATTTGCATTGAAATACCCCGCTTAATTTTGTTTCTATATGATAGACTTGGAAAGCTGTTTCATGGCAATTAGAAAAAAAATCTTAGGGTTTCAAAAAACCATCTGAATGCACCATATAATAGATTAACTGTTGACTTTTGGAGAAATTTTTCTCTTGGGCAGAGGAGTATATATACGTGTAACATAAAGAGCATCATCAGGAGCTATAGTTATAGTGCCAGTTGGTTGTCTTTAAACACATTTTATTTTATAATCATTCCCCAGTGGTCATTTTCTCTGTTTTTTTCTTTTAAATGTTAACTGTTTTGTTTTTGCTTGTACATAGTTTCTCTACCTACATTTTGGAACGTTGCCTTTGATTTAATTATTCACCTAGCATTTGACATAAGCAGCATACAGCTTCTCCAGTTATATCTGGAGAATCAAGGTGCCTCATCAACCCTCCACTCTGCTTGTATCATGTACTTGATGTGTCATAAACCTTTAATGTCGCCTTCATTCATGGCTCACATTAAGAGCCCTAATGTTTGGTTTCTAACGCAGAGAATAAATCAACGTTTTGCAATTAAAATGTAGCTAATGGAGCCATTTTGTAGATCTAGACGTTTAGTAGTGTCCGTTTATGCAGAGATGAAGTCTGCTTATCAATCTTTTAGAAGTATTTTCTAAGTCACTTAGTTCTTGAATATTTTCAGTTATCTAATTAGCATGCTTTGCTGATTTTCTTTCCCATTTAATGGAGCAACTCTCTCATCATTCTTTTCATTGCTTCCTCATAGGCTCACAATCGTTCAGATAGTGGAGAGCTGGCATTTATTAAACAACTAGTTCGAAAGATCCTGATTGTTATTGCCCGCCCTGCTCGCTTATTAGAGTGCCTGGTGAGTTGTCCCTCGAGGTGACTTTGTTATTTATTGTTAACTGTGGGAAAGCAGGGACCACCCAGAAGCTCCAGTTGCATTTGGCTTCAGAGACAGAGCTAAATGGAAAGAGTCAAGAAAGAGAAAGTGAAGTCGCTCAGTCATATCTGACTCTTTGAGACCCCATGGGCTGTAGCCTGCCAGGCTCCTCCTTCCATGGATTTTCCAGGCAAAAATACTAGAATGGGTTGCCACTTCCTTCTCCAGGGGATCTTCCACACCCAGGGGATCTTCCACACCCAGGGATCAAACCCACGTCTCCCACATTGCAGGCATACTATTTACAGTCTAAGCCCACCAGAAAAGCCCAAGAAAGGGTCAAGAGGAACAGCAACTCATGAATGTTGATGACAGCATCTGTGCTTTCTTTCTCTGGTTTTCGGTAAAATTCTAGGACTTGTGTTGCATTAAGAGATGGTCGTTATCACATTCTGCTCAAACCTAAAAACCTGATCATGAAATAATGCACTTGACTTTATCTCAGCATAATTTCTGTGTTCGGGCTCATTCAAGACATTCACTGTGCCTCACTTTTCTGGAGATGCCAAGATGCAGAGAAAGGGAAATCAGAGCTAGGAGAAATGGTAACCTGTGGTTGTAACTCTTACTTTTGAAGTGTTGCATGTTTGAAATAAGAGCTTAGCAGCAGCGCATTTGGAGAATACAATAGGGCCTTATCCAGACCTCAAGGAATCAGACTTTCCACAATTAGTTTGTTTTATCAATTATACTTTCTTTATTCAGTGACTATTTTCCTGTTTGAAAATCTTTATGTTATTTTATTGAAATGTCAGTCAACACTATGAACAAAGATGAGGGTTCAAATAAAAGAACAGTTTCATGGGGCTTCAAGTAGTATCAAAACTCACTTTTAAGTTCGTAAGCCATTAGAGTATTGATATTTATAACACTGCGTACAATACAGCTTTTCAGAATTGTACATGTACACATATATACATACTGGGTGATATTATTTTGGTTTTATTCTTATTATAATTAAGATTTGTGGTTTTTTTAATACCAGCGAAATGTTTACAGCCTCATAAACTTATACCAGCGCATAATAGTGAGATGTGGTACAGGGTAAGTCTGGAGGAGAAAGGTAGGCGTATGGTGGAGGAAGTCTTTCCATCAATGCGGGGACTCTTAGACTCTAGACGCAAAAGCACCACTCAGCATTTGAGTGTCTCTGGAAGAATAAAGGGAAAGCAAAATACTCCGGATGCCTCTGGGGAGGAGAGCCATGTGACTGCCAGATACCGGCAGAAGGAAAACTGGTTTTCTCCCTGCTTTTTGTGTTGTACCTTTTGAATTATGCACCACAGGCTTGTACTTCCTGCAGTTGTTCAGTTTGGGGGGAAATACCATTTAGCATTGAAATTTGCTTCTCTGGACAGCAGCAGACATGCAGAGAGAGATGTTGCCTTCAAAGAGGAAATGACTTTTTTACAGTAATCAATCTTAATCAGGAGAGAAGCAGTAAAGGTCCACGTGGCCTATCAAAGATAGAAACAAGTGAGCTACTTTTTGAGCTGTTTAAAGCTCACATGAAACTGGAGTTTGAGAATTTTAGGGAATATTTCTCCCAGCCATTCATCTTAGGCCTGTCGTTCCAATCTTGCCTTGCCTCTGGTTCTAGGTTTCTGTAAAGGGTGCTGAGTGTGGACGTTGGTTTGGCTTTCCTCCATTTGCAGTGTGCTTTTTCATTTAGAAGCAACAGCCAGCCAAACGTAAAGTACTTAAGAGAATGTTACCAAATTTTTACAAAGAGGTAACTGGAAATACAAGTTTTGTAATTTTCTTTCTTAATGTTCATATCATGTGAATATTAATACCATAATTTTCGAGTTCAATGATAGAAGTGGTAATTTTTCTTTCTAATATTTTAATTTCTAATATTTTTGGACACCTCTACACTAAAGGAGTTTCCTTCAAAACTTTTCAGAAAAATGCATTCTCATATTGCTTCTTCTTAGGTTCTTTGTACAGAGAGAGAAACTGAATCTCTTTGGAAGAGATTCATGGATTTTTAAAGCTTTTCTAAAATGGCACAATAAAAAATTCAGACCTGTTCATTTTCAGTAGGAAAGATAGCTTAAGTGAAGCCTGGTACCTTCAAAGTCACTTTATAAGGAAATTGGAAATGGAAATTATCTTTAGGTTACCAAGTATTTAAATGTCTTACAATATGATTAGTCTTTGAATATAACCTGAAAATTATATGCTTTTTTAAATGAAGTAATCATTTTGCCTTCTTTCAGTATAAATAACTTATAACCATATGTATCCAGCAATTTCACCGTGAATGGGGTTTATGTAATAAACCATTAGACAATTTTGGCTCAAAGAAGTATACATCTGTGTTTGTCTTCTGTTAGGAATTTGATCCTGAAGAATTTTACTACCTATTGGAAGCAGCAGAAGGCCATGCCAAAGAAGGACAGGGTATTAAAACTGACATTCCCAGGTACATCATTAGCCAGCTTGGCCTCAATAAAGATCCTCTGGAAGGTGAGTAGTACCTGGTTGGGTTGACCTTTTACCTGCATATGCATAATGCCCTCATTGAAGAACTTAGTGGCAAATCTTTCCTTTCTCATGTTTTGACTCTATCTGGTGAAAAGGCCAAATCTGGGGGCCAATTGTGATCCAAAAGAAAGAGCTCTAAATCGAATTTTGTGTTTACCTAAAGTGGGGAAGAGACCTTGAAACCCTGAAGGCTTCTCAGCCTGAAACTTATTTCCAGGAAGAGTTAGATTTCCATCTTCTCTGGGTGTTTTTTCTCCTGCAAAGCACTACTTGATTCTTCTCAGGGGTGCACATTTTTTAAATGTTGGTAAAGAAATTAATTACATTTAATTTAAAAGTGACATTTCAATGTAACTGAGGAGTAAGATAACTAATCACTGGTGATTAACTTTAAGTAAGGTGCAGTGTTCATAAATCTATTTTTACTTACCTGTCTCAGAAAGGTATGAAAAATAGTAATATGTATATATTATTATATATATACTGGGGAGCCAGTTGGAGAGAGGAGGGTTTCTAGAACTTAAGCAAGGATTTCTGCTTGATTAAAAAAAAGAAAGTCTAGTGCTATTAAATGCAGAGAAGGGGAGGCACCCTGTTAGTGGGTTGTGTTTTATTTTTTTCCAAATCTGATACTGGCAAACCACCCCTGTCACCACCTTTTCCTGTTCATTATTGTTTGGGATTGTCATTTAAAACACTTAGGTTATATACTGCCTGAAAAGACTCAAAAACAATCATAGACTCCTTTATTCAAAATTGTCTTCCTGGTTCATTAAATTGATTTTGCAAACAGTGTTTATCTGGCTAAATTGTTTGTGATGATGCTAACTGTTGGCACAGATATGTTCCCATCTACAGCCTGGGAACCTGCTGCTCTCTGCCTGCTCTCCTATTTCCCCCGCTTTGTCTGCTCGTATGGCCATCGAATCTTTGCTTCCAGTGAAATGATGCATGCATTACGGGGAGATAATGCCAGATAAATTTATACTGTACTGAAAGCAATACCACAACAGATTCATCACTTATCGGAGACTGGTGGCTGCTTTTCTGAAAAGTTCCCTGGGGAGAGATTTTTCCCCAGGGCTTTTAAATTACCATCTTTACCTTTTTGAATCATGAGTCTTCAGAAATGGTTTAAATCAATGAAATAAAAAGGGCAGATGTTTAATGGTATTTAGATGAGTTTTAAAAATCTCTTCAGGCATTACAAAATGATGCCTTAGCTTCCTGCTTCAAAAGCTGACTCTTGGTTCCATTCCATTACTACCCACTGCTTACAAATAATATGTATTTCCCAGATAATAGTTATTTAGCAGCAACTCTATTTAAAACAGAACCATCTTTTAATTTGTTTTTTTATGAAAATAATTGGAGTGGGGGAGGCTGTCAGAGTGCATTATAGTGAGTCTTCACGCTGGTAGAGTTAAGATTGTGTCAGCCCTTGAATTGTAGACCGAGTGAGCTCTTCACAGTTTTCTTACCCGGCAGGAAATATCGCTATAGACTGAACCTTTGGTAGGGGAATAATCTGAGGCCCATTTATATACCTTTATAGTCTTAAAAAATGTTTAACACTGATTTTTGACAAGTTTCATGTTTAGTTATACAAATTTATCACTAGTTGTGTTTTTAACTTTTTAATTTTCTGGATTCAGATCCAAGGATAATTTTTAATCTATTTGCCATAATCACTTGAAACATGATTATTGCAAACTCTGATCTACGTATGTTTGCCTTCTTGTCATCCGGGACTCTGGCAGACCTAAAGCTTGGCTTTTGAGGGTTAGGAGTGAGGGTCTGTATGGGACTGCCCGGAGTGTCGGCACTGTAGGTGTATCACCCTGATCACGCTGTGATGAGTGTCCTCGTGCCTCAGTGCTTTCCCGAAAAACTGAATAATGGCACCTCTTCATACAGTTGTTTAGGATTATATGAGTTCACCTCTGCACCCAAGATGTATAATAATGCTTAATAAGTGGTAGCTGCTGTTGCTGTTTTGGGGCTTCCCTGGTGATTCAGATGGTAAAGAATCTGCCTGCAGTGCAGGAGACCCAGTTTCAGTCCCTGGGTTGGGAAGATCCCCTGGAGAAGGGAATGGCTACTCACTCCAGTATTCTTGCCTGGAGAATTCCATGGATAGAGGAGCCTGGTGGCGTACAGTCCATAGGATTTCAGACAGTCAAACATGACACACAAATGTATACTTTGAGCCCCTCCAACTGAATACATTATAATTTAACTCCCAGTCCACAAATTCACAGTGCTAGCCACATAGGATGTTGACTCATTTGAATGACACAAAGAAAGCACACAGTTTTTACTGAGCTCACTTTTAATTCCTGGATTTCCCCTATAAGTAACCTGGTATAGTGTCAATCTCCAGTTATTTCAATTTCTGGAGTTACTTTTTCTTTAAAGGCAACACTCTAGTGTTGCTTTGCTTCATATCTTTGATGTGTAATCTCTCCCAAGAAAAGGATGATTATAAGAATGTGAATACATGAAATTCTGAGAGCATAAGAAATAACATTAGATACACACAAAAATATGTAACTAAATATTATAACTTTTATTACACTTGCTTTTTTTAAAATTAGAAAATTCAAATTATTTGTGGTCCTGCCACTTAGAGATAACCCCCTATCAAAGTTTTGGAGAAAATTATTTCATGTTTTTTTTTTTAATAAAGCATGTTTCATTTTTTTCTTCTTAAATATAAAAATCAAAACAAACCATTAAATGAGTTAGGTTGTCTCATTTACTTATATAAACTCAGGGATGCATTCCAGTATTGGTTGAGCAATTAAATGCTTTGTCTCTTAACTAGACCACTAGGGTGGAATTTAGACTGGTGTCAAGCATGTGGCATCCAGCCCAGAACTGACTACTTTACATGGTATAATTAATAGTAATAAATAACAGTCAACATTCAGTAAGCACTTAATTTTTGTTAGTTAACATGCTAAGAGCTTTACATGCATGTCACTTGTCATACTCATAAAAAACTGAGATAAACAGTATTGTTTCCATCCTACAGAGAAAGAGCCCAAGGTTAAAAACTCACTAGGAAGTGCTCTTAGTGGTGGTAGCTCAAGTCATTTCAACTCCAAACTCGTCTTAACAATTACTGTTGCTTCCTTTCTGACAAATTGCAAATTCTTCTGTACTAGGAATGCTTGCTCTCGGTGCATGTGAAGGAATGGAGCAAAGGGTGGCTCATCACAACTTGAGACTCAGTCTCTGAGTTGTAGTCAGTACATCTCTGATGCCCATCAGAGCCTAGGAAACTTGCCTCTCTTGAGTATCTGTTTATAGGCATAGTCATTGAACCCTCCAAACCCCTCCCACTCTGTGGTGATTGTGTCAACCTGCTAGTGAATCCTGCCAGCATGAGCAGAGGCCCACTTCTGAGTAGGACTATGTCTAAGTGTTCATAAGGAATGCGGTTCTTGGGAAAAGGGCATGTAATGAACAGTTTCAAAACATCAGTTGTTAGTTCTTGCCATTTTGGATTTAAGGTTTCCCCATGTGTCTCTTGGAGTATAGAGTAAAGTTTTCCTTTTTTAATATTGAAGAAAATATTTTTTCTTTGGTTTTATTAATAGCATAGTTCAGTTCAGTTCAGTGGCTCAGTCGTGTCCGACTCTTTGCGACCCCCCGAATCACAGCACGCCAGGCCTCCCTGTCCATCACCAACTCCCGGAGTTCACTCGGACTCACGTCCATCGAGTCGGTGATGCCATCCAGCCATCTCCTCCTCGGTCGTCCCCTTCTCCTCCTGCCCCCAGTCCCTCCCAGCATCAGGGTCTTTCTCTTGTCCAATTGCAATAGTCCTGTTTCTCTTAAATCTTGCCTTTTTTTTTTTTTTTTTTTTCAATTTAGAAATGGCTCAACTGGGAAACTATGATAGCGGGACAGCAGAAACACCAGAAACAGATGAATCCGTGAGTGTAAGTCTCTTTCTTGATGAGGCATGGTGTTGGTTTTTCTGTTTATGAGCATCTGGAGATTTTGGCTGTGTTAATTACTTTATTTGTTCAACACATATTTATTGTGCTTCTATAGGCAAGGCACTAGGTATACAACTTTAGCTCCTCTCTTCAAAGAGAAACAAGTTAATACAAGGAAATCACGCACGAAAAGATCAAAATGAGAAACTTGAAGGAGATCGATGAAGAAAAAGGGCCACGTGTTCCTGGAACATAACATAAAGAGATTTACCTTCATCTTGCCAGTCCAGAAAGATCTCCTAAAGAAGGGATGCTTGACATGTGAGGAGTTACTAGGATGCGAAGGGGCAGAGGGAACATTCCAGGCCAAGGAAACATCAGGAGACACATGATAGGAGAGGGCTTCTGAGGGCTTTAGAGTGGCGGTGACCGAGTAGCCTTCAGCTTCACGTTAAAACTCTCCAGCTCTGCTTAAAACTGGACACAGACCTCCTTGCAGTTCATCTGTGTCAAATCATTTCTTTCGAGGAATAGTGGGAAGCTGTGGTGCTGTGGAGGAAAGGTGTGTGGGGGGGGGTGGGGTGGGGACGAGTAGAAAGCAGATGACCCTAGTAGTTACAGCGGGAAGAAAGTCACACTGATCACAGTGCAGGAAATAGATGGGGTGAAGGGAGCAGGCAGGGGGAACCCTGGGGAAGCCATGTAAAAGGCTGCAGCAGTGGCACCGGTGAGAGGTCCTCGTGCTGATGCCATCTTTCCTATTTGTGAACAGCAGAAGAGGAACCAGGATGGGCCACCCTCAAGTGTCAGGGGTGGTTAGGAGAGAGGGGCAGCTGTGTAGCCTGGGGGATGGAAAGCCCAGACTCTGGAATCAGGTTGCTAGATTTCAAGCCTGCCTTCACTTCTCACTAGCTGTGGGAATCTCTCTATACCTCAGTTTCCTCATCTGTAAAATATATATGAAAAATTAACTGAGGTAGTCTGTGTGAAATGGTTAGGACAGCATCATGTTATGAATGCTAAATAAAGGCACCTTTTTAATTAGTTTCATTATAACTGCCAGAATTTTGAATGCACTAAAGCTGAAGTTCCTTTGAGCCATCTAGCAGGCAGTTGTGTGTAAGGTGCGGGATCTTCCAGCCCTCAAAGGGAGAGTTTCTGGAGGATGGTCTAGGTGGCTAGGGAGTCATTCACGGGAGTAGGCTCCAGTACTCTTGCCTGGAAACTCCCATGGAAGGAGGAGCCTGGTGGGCTGCAGTCCATGGGGTCACTGCGAGTCGGACACAACTGAGCGACTTCACTTTCATGCACTGGAGAAGGAAAGGGCAACCCATTCCAGTGTTCTTGCCAGGAGAATCCCAGGGACGGCGGAGCCTGTTGGGCTGCCGTCTGTGGGGTCGCAGAGAGTCCAACACGACTGAAGCGACTTAGCAGCAGCAGCACGGGAGTAGGTGAGGAAGAATTAATGAGACAAGAGATTGGTTCAGGGTCTTTGCAGCCCGAGCTGTGGAGAGCAGTCAGAGTGGGGTGGCTGAACAAGTAAGTGGTCCCAGCCTTGGATTATGTTTCCTGAGGTAGAGTGCTGGCAGGGATGAGTAGACCCAGGTCCTGTGGCCAGAGGCCAGGGAGAAGTAGAGAAGGGAGCTGTTTGAGATGAGGAGGCCAGGTAGGCCCGGACCAGGTTGTTTGGTGAGCTCTCTGTGTAGATGCTGAAGTCATCCTGGATGGTGAGAGAACCCCGGGTTGAGGAAGGTGGGGAGGTCAGTCTAAGTCTTCCAAGGATGGTGGGCAGCAGGTCAGCGGGTGCCATCTCTGAGTGGGGCAGGATTCCTCAGAGTCATGGAGGTTCTTCCAAAATTATGAGGAGGGGATTCTGGTCTCTGCAGAGGAAGCAAAATGACTGTTAACTCCCTCTCAGTGCGAAGATACATGGAGCGTGAGACGATTTTGTAGAAAAACAAAACACCGTTTATTCTTTGAGCTGAACTTTTAAAAGGGCTGTCTTTTTGAAAATTGGTATCTAAACCATGGTAAGACTTACAGTGAATGGGAGTAAAGAAAGACAGGCATGCTCTTCTTGGCCATCCCAGTCATTGCCAGCTGCCTTCTCCAGATAGGAAAGGTTGCCATAGGAGTGAGATAGACATGCTTTGGGTCAGGGGCCGAGAAGTCACATGATCCACTAGCCTGCATAGAGCCACTCCGGCCCATTCTATTCTGATTGACTAAAAGCAGAATTAAGCTTTGGCATATTGGACTTAACATCTTAAAACTTTAAGATGACTTTAAAGACTTTAACAGACTAGGATGAGGTTCACCTGAATACTTTACAGAGGTAAATTAAAATCAGAAATTTTCAAAACCTTGGTGCCTCTGTCTCCCGGAGATGAGGTTCACTTCGGTGACACTGAACCACACTGTCCTGAGGAATAGTTTATCAGCGCTGCTCTGGAAGACTGATCTTTAAAGTTGTCCCCCAGGTTCCTTTGGCTGTAACACTAAACTTTAACATATTAAACAAGAGAGCATCTAATTCAGATATTAGTTATTTTGCTGCTAAAATCATTTTCTTAAATTCTGCGCTGTTTTTTTTAACATCTATATTTTGTCTCCAAGAGCTCTAATGCTTCCCTGAAACTTCGAAGGAAACCCCGGGAAAGTGATTTTGAAACGATTAAATTGATCAGCAACGGAGCCTATGGGTGAGTAATTCAAGAAAACTATGGTGTTTTAACACACCTAAGAAATATATTCTTCACATTGATCTTATGCCAAATAGATATTGTTGGGGACTTTAGTTTTCAGATCACTGCTCCTTCATTGATGGGTATAAGGTGAAGCCCAAATCATTTTTCATTGGATACCTCATCAGAAAATATTTCCAGTGACATGGGTGGGAATTATTGTAGAGAGTTGGAGAGAAAGACTTTAGAAAGCAAACATTTCTAAAGTAAGGGAACATTTTTGCATATGCCTGTTTCTGTGTAGATATGTAGATCTGGCTGTATATTTATGTATATATATATATATTTGAATATATATAAATTCATTTATAGCATTTCTTCTTGAGAATTAGCCAATATTTCCTGCCTGACCAGCAGTCAGCATTGGAAGAGAAGAACTTAAATAAGAAGGCTGATTGAAAATATAAAGTAATACAATTCTGTGTCTTTCTGTTACACCAGAATTTTTTTTTTCAATTGGCCTGTATGTTATCGTCTGATCATGTTAGTGGTGCCTCTTCCTTGACTCAGTTTTATAGACACAGAGTTTCTTTCTCATGGCTTAAGGTCAATACTGACAAGATCCTTCTTGAGTTACTAATAATTTGGAAGGATAATTCATACACAAACTGTGTCCTGATCCACTTTAGACAGCCCAGAACTCTAGTTTAATTAAGTATTAATCTCAATTCCATCTGTAGGTGGAGGGCAATAAACCATCCCATAGACATTTATTGCCATTTATCACATACACGAGCAGATGAGATAGAAACGATTTTTGTTATGCCACAAGGGATGTTTCTTCTTACAGTTTTTTTCACCTCTAATATTTTCCACACCATTAACTTAGTGAAGAACTTAAATATTTGTGAGTTCTTTCTATGCTCCACTGATTTGTTTCCAGGATTATGTCAAATGGCATACTTCCTGATATGGCTTATAAATGCTTTCCGATGTTTGTTTTTTTTTTTGCACTGTTTTATTTTTTTCAAGGACCTCACTGAAACTCTTCTGCCTAAGAAGATCATTTTTAGCATGTGGTTGTTTGTGGGTTTTGTTTATATATTGTTGGCTTTTAGTCCATTTTCATTCTGGGGATCCTCTGAGGATTTCTTCTTTGATTAGAAAGAAGACTGAACTTTGATTTAAGGGATCTGTGGGTATGACCACTGCTTGATTTTATTGGAAGTGAAATTCTGGCATAGGATTGTCGGTGAAGCACTTTTATAAAATTTGAGCAAATATCTTAGCTGTATATGGAATTCTAATTGGTTGAGTAAACTCATTTGTAGTGCAATTAAACCACTGTATAGTAAATGAGGTATATCACACTTTGGGGAATGGTTGGGAATATACAAGAAGTTAAACAAGCTGTGAATCCGTAAACACCCAGGACGCAGGCCAAGTCATTAATGGGCTTACAAGCTGCCTGCGGGAGCCTCTGCTGATCAGCCAAACTTTTTTTTTCTCTTTTGCTTTTCTCCAAGTTAATCTCTCACTATGTTTCCGACAGATTTCCTCTAAGATTTAATTATTTTGAACTTAAAGTTTGAATTGAGCCACACCCATTGGCCCACCTGATCAGGATGCTATGGTGGGCTTCTGTGAACTGGCTGAACAGATGGATCCCTTGTGGGCCATGAATTGAAGCTGTTCAAGGCTCTCTTGGGCATCCCTGTAGCCGAATCCCCTGCTCACATCAGTGACCTGTTCTTTGACTTTCAAAAACTGGTTATGCTGGAAACTAACCCTTTCCTTAGAGAGAGCTGTAACAGGTCAGGATTTTCTCAACATCCCTACTTAGTGACAGTTCATGGCAGGAAGGGGCTTCCCTGTTGGCTCAGATGGTAAAGAATCTGCCTGCAATACAGGAGACCCAGGTTCGGTCCCTAGGTCAGGAAGATCCCCTGGAGAAGAGAATGGCTACCCATTGTAGTATTCCTGCCTGGAGAATCCAATGGACAGAGGAGCCTGGCGGGCTACGGTCCATGGGGTCGGAAAGAGTCAGACAAGATTGAGCGACTAACGCTTTCACTTTCACATGGCCTGAAGCATTTTACCAATTTGATAAGCACTGAATTTCCTTCTCTGTTAGCAGGTTTCAGATCCCTCCCTGGAAGTGGAAACTTCCTTCAAGCCAAACTTGGCACTTTGTAGGAAGTGAACACCTACTGTGTGCCAGGCATTGGACTAGTCTCTTTATGTATATCCTCTTCTCACAAGACCCTTTGAGGTTTTGATGTGGGGAAAGAGGCTTCCAGGCCTGGTCACACATATACTGACTGCAAGCAGAGTTCTTGTCTCCTTTATATTTTGTTTATAACTTTTAGTCATCTCAATTGGGGTATAGAAATCCTTCTTCCATTGAGTACATCCACCAAGATTTTGTTTTTATTTATTTAATTTTAAATATTTTTGGCCACAAGGCTTGTGAGAGCCTAGTTCCTTGACCAGGAATCAAACCTGGGCCCTTGGCAGTAAGAGCATAAAGTCTTAATCACTGGACGGCCGGGAAATTCCCTCCACGTAAATTTTTAGATAACAATTTTGAGTGTTTTCTAAGTGAAAGAATAAAACTAATCTAAAATTTTTTAAAGTAAGTAAACTGAAAAATAAAATAAGTATACTGGATCTGAGAGGCACAGCTCTTCTCCACTTCACACTCCTTTCTTGCCTTGCTGCCCTTTCTTTTTTTCACCCTCAAAAGGCAGTGTCATTTACCTGCGAGACCAGGTGTGCAAGCTGACAGATGCCCCTTCTTGATAGCTTTTTCTCTCAGCGTCTGGACAACACATGCGCTCTCCTTCCCACGTGAGGCTCTGCCCACGGGGATTCGTGTATCAGGCTCTCAGATTCATGAGTAACTGTATATGCATGAGACATTCACGCTCCCCACAGGACTGATTCATTCTGCTCTAGATCCTGCCTGCTTGCCATTCTGCTCCTCCCCGCCCTCACCTCAGTTCTGCTTGAGTGGAGTGATGCTTGGCTCAGCGGCTTGCCCCTCCCGACGCATCACCTCCCATCCTTGAGGCTTCCTGTTTCACAGAGGGGTCAGTATAGGAAAAGAGACACAGAGGCCTTTTCAAAGAAAGCAGCCCTTGGGGACAGAAAGCAGAGAAATGGGAGCCAAATCAGTTCAGCCTAGTTTTATAACTAGACTTGGGCGGTTTGCAACTCTGCCTCGCAGTGTTAGATGTCTGTCTGTCCCACTGCTGTTTGTCTCTATTTCTCTCTCTTTTTCAGCCTCTCCCTCCCTCCCTCCCTCTCTCTCCTCTCTCTCTCTGCTGACTTGAGTAGATTTTGAACACTGACTTACAGGAAGGGAGGAAAGGAGTATGTGAGAGTACACTTACTACTAAAAAAACGAATTTCAGCATTAGAAATAATATTCCCAAAGCAGTACCGAAATGTAAGAACATAAACCAAACAAGCCCAGCTGCAGGGGATTCTAATTAAGTCTAAGTTGACTTTTGCAACTTGAACGAGATATGTTTGTCCTGAGGAAATGGTATCTCAGGCTACCTATAGGATTAATTTCAACTGAAATTAATTTCAATTAATTCCTGAGGATTACCTGACTGTTTTAAATAAAATAGCAAGGGGAAGCAGAAAATCAAATCAAATTTTACGAACTGAAAATCTGAGGACAAAGATTGAAGGCCTTTATTAACACTGTACCTAGTGTAAGTGCTGGTCAAATTGAGCCTGAGGCTTCTTTCTCTTTTGTTCTTTCATAAAGTCACGTGCAATCCTATTCTTTTTTCCTCCACTTCCTGTTGTCTTCACACATACTGAATTTTTTTGCAGTTATTTATGTAAGAAATGGTGGTGCTTGGTTGAAAATCAAAATGGTGACCTAGGGGATTCCCTGGCAGTCCAGTGGTTAGAGTTCTGTGCTTCCATAGCAGAGGGTATGAGTTCAATCCCTGGTCAGGGAGCTAAGATCCCACATGCCTTGTGGCATGGCCAAAAAAGAAAAGAAAGATATAACAAGGGAAAAAAATGGCAACCTACTGATAGTCTAAAAGTAAAATTCTCAACGTCATAGGTCTGGAGATCCTAGCACTAAACCTACTTCATATTAAACACTGAAAGAAGAGATAGTAACTGAGCTATACTCCAGTTGACTCTCAAGAATGGGCAAGTGCTTATATAAAGATACTGGCTTTTTCTTTTTAACATTTTCAGTTCTGAGACTTATTGTAAGAAGCAGATTTTGTATCGCAGAAATCCCTCTTCATGACAACATCTGCCAGTGCTTGTCTCATATCTAAGCCGAGGCCACGTTCTTGTCTGTGCTCCCTTTGAGTACGTCTGTTCTTCTATCAGCTTCTGATTAGGAGAAGCGCAAGTGTTTTTGGATCTTTTGTTCTACTCTATCCAATTAGTAATCGGAAAAAGGGGGGAATTGGTCAAAGTGTTTGATTCAGAAAGAATGAGTTAAGTTGGTTAATGAAAAAGTTAGTCAAAGTAGGAAATGGCCAAAAAATGATATGTACTTTAAACATTTTAACTTAAATATATGTAAATTGACCAGTCTTTGTAAGACCTTTGTAAGACAGCTAATATAAACCTTAGTTACATAGTCATTCTTTGGTATTACCTCCCTTGGATACTAAAATCCACAGATGCTCAAGTCTCTTAAATAAAATGGCATTCTCTCGTATAGTTTAAATCGCCCGTAGACTGCTTATAATACCTAATACAATATAGTGAAGGTCGCTCAGTTGTGTCTCTTTGCAACGCTATGGAACAGTCAATGGAATTCTCCAGGCCAGAATACTGGAGTGGGTAGCCTTTCCCTTCTCCAGGGGATCTTCCCAACCCAGGGATCGAACCCAAGTCTCCCACATTGCAGGCAGATTCTTTACCAGCTGAGCCACCAGGGAAGCTCAGTACAATGTGAATGCTTTGTAAATAGTTGTCAGTGTAGCAAATTCAAGTTTTGCTTTATCGAGTTCCTGGAATTTTTTTTAATGTTTTCAGTCCTCAGTTGGTTGAGTCTAAGGATATACAGAATACAGGGATACATAGCGCTGACTGTTTTATGTTGTTTGTTGCCCATCTTTAGCTTCTTTATAGGTGAAGCAAAAACTGAAAGCAATCTGTGTCTAGATTTGTATCATTTTCTTAACATTTAGAATCTTTTCACTTTACTAAATTGATGGGAATTTAATTAGTTACTCACATTTATCAGTACTTTCCCAAGTATTCCATTCAGTTTTCTTATACACAAGGATGTTTTCTTTTTTCACACTCACTTTCCATCAGTTTAAATATTTATTTAAATTAGTCAGTTATGGTATCAAGCCTAGTGAGGAGAACAGGTGTAGAAATAAACCCAGCTGGTGGAAGCCCAAGTGTCTGGGCATCCTGAAGAGGACACCAAGCCCACATGGAAAGTAGGGAGCACCCAGCTGGCCAGCCCCTATGCCAATTTATTGTACAGTGGAAATAGGAACCCCAAGTTATTCCTCCAGTTGGCTGTGTGGAGTGTGGTTCAGACAGCTTGTGTGATTTTGTGAGTCAAGGGAAAATATGGATATAATGAGAAGACAAAGATGTACACATTTGATAGAAAGATGAATTCCTAGTTGAGCACTGAAGAGGAAGATGTGAATGTTGATTAAATTGAGATTGAATATACTTAAGATTTACATCAGTGGATCACTCTGACATTTTGGTTCAGCAGGCATGTAGGGTGTCCTAGTCCCCTTTGTGTTCATTTTTTCAGGGACAGTGAAAATCACAAGTGGGAAATCTCAGATAACCCTTTGTTTAGGAAGCATCCTGCTGGGTAGAGTTGACTGTGACTGATAGCTTCTTAGGTAAATTATTCCTTAGGTTATCATTGCATTTGTTTCAGGACAGCCTCATATAACCTATTACACACTTCTAATGATGATGGCTCCTTAGATAAATTATTAAGTTTTTGCACATTGCCTCACCCGAGTTCAGACCTGTTCTCCCTCAATAACGAGATAAGTGAGGAGTAACTTACGAGAAAAGGAGCCTGTCCAAGACATTTTCCTTGTTGCTCATTATTTCCAGCTGGGGTTTGAAAGATCTTCCTCCTGATTACTTGTTTTCTGTACATCATTTGAAGCTCCAAGGAGTCCATTGTCTTTTCTCAGACAGAACTGGTTCTGTAGAGTATTTGGGTGAGGCATCTGGCAGAAATTCAATGCAACCTGCTCATTTTAGGGTAAAGTTGCTGGACACCTCACCCACCTCTGGTGGGTCAGATGCACCAGAAATGCCATATACTCTGGACCCCTTTTAAGTTGAGAAATGCATTTCCTGTTGAAACAGGCACAGGTGTAACTCATGCTGAGGTCTGTAGTGAAGAAATATGCTTCTCTTTGTAGCAGGGTGGGCAGCCCCCTATGACACGCTTCATATTTATCTAGAAATTTATGTGTGTATGCTAAGTCACTTCAGTCATGTCCAATTCTTTGCAACCCTAAGGACTATAGCCTGCCAGGCTCCTCTGTCCATGGGATTCTCCAGGCAAGAATACTGGAGTGGGTTGCCATGCCGTTCTCAAGGGATCTTCCCAGCCCAGAGACTGAACCGGCATCTCTTCTGTCCCCTGCATTGGCAGGCCGGTTCTTTACCATTAGCGCCACCTGAGAAGCCCTATGAAAGCTGCTGCTGCTGCTGCTGCTGCTAGGTCGCTTCAGTCGTGTCCGACTCTATGTGACCCCATAGACAGCAGCCCACCAGGCTCGCCCGTCCCTGGGACTCTCCAGACAAGAACACTGGAGTGGGTTGCCATTTCCTTCTCCAGTATGAAAGCTAATGTGAAGTAAATTACTCTCAAGTTGGAAGTCAGCTACATTAAGAAGCTGTAATCTATGGTCTCTCTTTGTAGATCTCATGTGTATCATATAGAAAATTATGGCTTTAGTCAGTTGTGAAAAAATGCCTAATAGACATCTAATGCTAGAAAGGCTTTAGCTCAGAATATGGATGTCCTTTTTTCGTTGTTTTCCTGTTCTAACTTATATATTGGATTTTGTTCTATTTATGAAAAAACTGAAAACATCAGCTAGCTATTGAAAAATAGCTCACTCTGGAGACTGTCCATATCCTTCAGCAGTGAAATGAATTTGATGTCTTATGTGTGACCTATAACCTTTATTGAAACGATAAAAAAAAAAATCAATCTAGCCAAAGGACTTTGACCTGAAATTGAATGTTGATAGTTGCCAGCATAGCTAATGTGGGCTGAATCCCAGCTGTCATGTGAACTTAAAAAAAAAAAAAAAAGTGGATGATCACATCCACCTACATGGCTTATTGTACCCAGAAACATCCCCTCTTCCTTTGAACCCCAACTCCTTGTGCTCCTTTTCAGGGCAGTCTATTTCGTTCGGCACAAGGAATCCCGGCAGAGGTTTGCCATGAAGAAGATTAATAAGCAGAACCTCATCCTCCGCAACCAGATCCAGCAGGCCTTTGTGGAGCGGGATATCCTGACTTTTGCAGAAAACCCTTTTGTTGTCAGCATGTATTGCTCCTTTGAGACCAGGCGCCACTTGTGCATGGTCATGGAATATGTGGAAGGTGACTATCTTTGTGTGGCTGATGTTTTCTGTACTTGTGCTTGACGGTGGTTGTATCCGCAGAGGAACCGAGGCTGGGCAATGAGATGGCTGTATTCCCAGTCATTATCTTCTGATAATTGCCTGTAAAGTGCCAGCTCTATTATAACAAAGGGAAAATTAGTGCTATTTGAAAAAAAAGGTTGTTTTCCTTTTTAAATAGCCTTTCCATCCTGAGTACCTCCTCTCAATTGGTCATTAAAGTTAGAATATAGGTGATGGGATTTTTCCTACTTATTTTTATCATGTACCATAAGATCATTCATTACAGTGGATCCTCTTAAGGAATGTATTAAAAATATGTCCTTTTCATTCTATAGTATGAAATTAAAAGTGAGTCAGAAGAAAGATACATTCAAGAAAATCTAACTTCTAAAAAAAGTACCAATAAACTTATTTACAAAAGCAAAATACGCTCACAGACATAGAAAACAAATTTCAGGTTTTCAAAGGGAAAGGGGGAGGGGGAATAAATTAGGACTATGGGGTTAACAGACACACACCACTATATATAAAATAGATAACGAGGATTTAGTGTATAGCACATGGAACTGTATTCAATATCTTTTAATAACCTATCAATGGAAAGAATCAGAAGCTGTACACCTGAAGCTAACAACATTATAAATCAACTACAGTTTAATTTCAGACAGCTTGTTTTTCTTTTGGAAGTTCATGGTCTTTTAAATGCTCCAAGAAATGTTATTTCCATTAATTTTACATGAATTGTTTGAGTGTTTCAGTAGCCATGACTTATTAACATAAACAAAACTATAAAATGAATAGGTAAGCAAGGGCCAAAACAGTTTTCAAAGCATCTGATTTAAGCCCTTGTAATTATTTGAACAGAATCCCAAAACTTTACAATTTGAAGAAATATTAAATAGCATTTTCATTTTGCAGATGAATGAACTGAAACCCAAGTTTCACTAGATATTTAGTGGTAGATACAAGATGAAAACATAACTTGTATGACTTCTACCCAGTGTTCTTTTCACCACACCAGTACTTTATTAACTTTTGCTGTGGTTATTTTAACAGCAATCATTAATGTTTATCACATGTTTAATATGTGTTGACAGCATCATGAATTCTTTACATAGATTACTTCATTTAATCCTCACAATAAAAGGGATGATGTTATTCATATCCTCACATAGCAGACAAAAGGACCAAGACCAGTTTGCCTAAGATGTCCCCACCTATAAGAATCAAAGCTGAAATTTGCACTCAGGCAGCCTGATTCCAGAATCCATGTTTTAAAATGGTTTATTATATATTTTTTAATTTATTTATATATTTTAATTGGAGGCTAATTACTTTACAATATTGTAGTGGTTTTTGGCATACATTGACATGAATCAGCCATGGGTTTTATTGTACTTTAAACTGTCACACTGTTCCTAAAACACATCATTAGTTCTTCAACTTTTTGTTTCACTTCAGGTCAAATCTGCTCCCTCCTGAACAGTGCTTCTTAAATAGAAGTCTGTATTTTCTTCACAGTACATCTGAAGTAGAAACATGATTACCTAACACAGTCTCCACTTAGGAGCATGATGGACTTTGTGGTTAGAGGCCATTCTGTTTTGAAATTCTGCAATCTAAACTGGTGGTCTTTAATCCCAGCTGATATAATACTTGCTAAGTCTTTTTCTTGTGTTTTATAGGGGGTGACTGTGCTACCTTAATGAAGAACATGGGTCCTCTCCCCGTTGATATGGCCAGGATGTACTTTGCTGAGACGGTCCTGGCCTTGGAATATCTACATAATTATGGAATTGTACATAGGGATTTGAAACCAGACAAGTATGTACACTGATGCAATATGTCTATTTTTCACATAATACAAATTTTTGTCTTTAAAAAATGTTTTCTTTTAATGCTGCTTTGCACATTTTAATATTCTCCCATAATGTTCTCCAAAGTTATTTTTAGCAGAATTTATAATTTTTGTATAATTTTTTTAAAGGCTATGATGTTTATAATGATAGCTTATAAGAAGCAAATAAAAGAATATAAAGCCAGGGTTAATTTTTTTTTTAAGTTTTTTATTATGTAAATAATAGGTACATAGGATGCCATGAGTTGTTTTCTGGATAGTTTCTGCATTTAGAATCATATTTAGATAATTCTTTTTTCCTCCAAGATGATATTCTTGTAGAATCTATTTTATTCATAATTTATTATTTAATTTTTAATCTATGTGGAGTTCATTTTGTTGTCTGATTTGAGATACAGATACACTGTTTTCCCACCAAAGTCTAGGTATCCTTCTTGACACCATTTATTAAAATGTTTCATGCTTCCTCCACTAATTTGAGATGCCTCTAGAAGTAGTTCTTCAGTGTGCTGAAAACTTTATGATAAAATTAACTCATGCTCATTCCAGAAGATTTGGAAAGTACAAAAAAAAAAATTCATTCACAAAATTACCAAACACAACTGTTAGAATTTCAGCATATATCCTTCCAATAGCTTTATTTTTTAGACTCCTCTTTTAATTTTTTAAATTAGCCACTTAAAATGAAAAAAAAAAATTAAACTCTAAATTCATAAAGCTTTCAAATGTGCATTCTTTGCATGTATATGAGATGTAGGTCTTGTCCTTAGTGAGTAGAAACTTAAGTTTGAGCCAGAAGTTAAAATCTGAAACAATACTACATTTTTCTTCCAAGTTCTTTATCTTATTTGAATCACAGATTGGTAGCTTATCTTAGTTGCTGATGTGTAACATAGCATTATCAGTAGCCCTTTCTCAGTTATTTTTTTTATTCTGAAAATGCAAAGGCGTCAGAGTTCCATACTTGAATTTTTCTGAGTTGTAAGTGATGCTGTATGTAGATGCTCCAGGGAAGACGAGCAGGTCCCAGTCTCCAGCCCTCCGTTGTGGATTACACTCAGCTGCCAGATATACATTAATATATTTAACATCTTTGTGTGACTTCATCTCTTTGCAGGCTGGATTTTATAATAAGATTGATACCTCTATACTACATAGTCTTAAAAACTGTCAGTGGAAGGGAGAAGAGTAAAAACAAAAAAATGAGCTTCAAAGGAGCATTGTCATACATGTTCTTCTGCTTCACAGTTTGTTGGTCACCTCCATGGGGCACATAAAGCTGACAGATTTTGGATTATCCAAGGTGGGACTCATGAGCATGACTACCAATCTTTACGAGGGTCATATTGAGAAGGATGCCCGAGAGTTCCTGGACAAGCAGGTAAGGTCACATGCTGCTCAGTTCTAGTAAGTGTTGGTCCCGTGGTCAGGTCTGACTCTTTGCGACCCCATGGACTGTAGCCCACCAGGCTTCTCTGTCCATGGGATTCTCCAGGCAGGAATACTGGAGTGGGTTATCATTTCTAATACAAAGTACAGCATTGCCAATGAGATTCAGAACCAAAACTTGCCTAGGCTGTCTTCGTATTAGCGCTGGGGCTTTAGATGTCTTGATAAGCCTTACGTTTAATAAAGTGCAAATTGCTCCCATTTTTCTCCCAGGACCTCTTTGAACTATAGGTCCCTCCACAGTCCTCCCCCAGCATTATGCTCTATTAGTAAGACGAATGATGTAATTGCTCACAAGTGAGAGTGTGAGAGAGACAAATGGAAAACTGTTTTTGTAAGGAATTCAAGAGTCTCAGTAGAGTCCTCATGAAACTCATGATACGTCGTACAATCACGGGTGCTAAACTCCGAGCCATGGACCATTTCTCTTTAAGCACGCCTCATTACCATGTGCCCACAATCTGTTCATTGTACAGTTACTTAAGGTGAACATGTCTCAACCATCAGGCTTTTATGAAGTAACCAGGATGTGAATATATTTCGGTTGTATAAATACTAAAACTCTCTGAGAGTGACAGATGAAAAAAACATGCAGTATTATTTTAAATTTCAGGGATTACAAATGTTTTTGCAAAGTAAGTAAAGCTATTCAAATTTGAAATTAGATATTACACACAGTCCTCTGTTAAAGCAGCATTTTAAGCTTTGCCTTTTTTTGGTATTTAAGTAATTCATTGCCTTTGGTATGATAGATAATGATTGCAAATCGCTGGTCTTAAGTTCTTTGTCCATGTGGTTGAGCAGGTGCACTCTAGGCAAAATAATTGATATTGACCCATCTTGCTCATTTTAATTTGTGTCTAATATTCCAATTATTCTAATATTGCAATCATCTTTTAGGTCTGTGGCACACCTGAATACATTGCACCAGAAGTGATTCTGAGGCAGGGCTATGGGAAGCCAGTGGACTGGTGGGCCATGGGGATTATTCTCTATGAATTTCTGGTTGGATGCGTGCCATTCTTTGGGGACACTCCAGAAGAGCTATTTGGACAAGTCATCAGTGGTAAATATTGTCAGGAGTTATCTCTAGGCTACCGTTGGGAAGCAGCTTTTTAATGTAATTCTGGGGAGTATTACTGTTTTTACTACTAAATTGTTAACCTTTATCAAATGGTTTAGCCAACAAATTAAAAGAACTCACTCATCATAGGATGAAACTGACTTTCACAATCTCAACGGAGCCATTTGTGTTGGAAATTGATCTGAAGAAGTTTTGTTAACGTGGAATTTAGTACTAGCGATGTAACTGATTTTTATGGCGTGCTTTATCTGCAAAAGAAATTGGTGTGGGATTTGCAAATGATTTCACTGCTGTCCAGTGTTCCTTTCCATAATAGGAGAGTTGCACCAGGGAAGAAAAGGTTAATGTGGATAACATTTGCAGAAATGGGGAAAATGGCTATTGGCACAGTGAAGAAATTAGCAAAAATGTAATAAACCCTAAAACAAATGTCTACCAAATAATAAATAATGAGAATGGGGAGGAAGCAAATTTAATCCACAGATTGTTAATGATTTCATTGGTAGTTGTTATGGTGTAATGTTATTTCTTAACAGCTGTTCATCTTTCATTTAGATTCAATAACCTTTAGATCTTAACCTGCAAGCTGACCCGAACTATTGTTATGTGGCTTGTGGCAAAACTAAATGATAATTAAATAGGCCTGTTACTACCCTACCTGCTGTTTTTATAAATGTTCCTGAAGCAGAGATCAGAAAGGCCTCTCTTACTCTAAGTTTGTTAGTCATCACTCACATCTTCACCCACCTCTGGGCCCTTCTGGACTGTACTTAGAAGGCCCAACGGTGGAAATAGGGGGATAATTCCTTTTGGTATAAGGAGCCTTTTAATCACAGCATTATTTTCTGTCACTGACTTTGCAAGCCAGGCATCTTTGTAAACTTGAACAAAGTAGATTTGTGAGTTGCCTGCAGTGTATAACCCTTTTATACAATATCTGAGCTCTTTATGGATTTATAACTAGACTGTCTTCTGATATACCAAAGCCTGAGTGGCAAGAGGAATCAACTGTTTAATTAACACAAGCAGCAAATGCTGGCTTTGTTTTCTCAATGCCTTGCGGCTCAGATGCATATTCATGTTTTATTTTCCAAATCAGATTTAAACTGCAGGAGAGGAAGCTAGAGGCAGGCACACACAAAAATAACTCATGTTTTTATTGCATTTCCATACACACTGGCATGCACACCTATCTTCAGGCCAACTCCTTGAGAATGTAGAACCTATTCTAATATTTATGGCAGATTTTAAATACTTCCATTACTACTATTTCTTTGGGTTCTTCTCTTCTTCTTCAGCCTTAGCATTTTAACCTTTTCTTTGTCTCTGGAGATAGTTATTTTCACAAAATTATTTTTCACTCCTCAAAGCAGAAGAACTCTAGAGCTGTGGCCAGATTCTCAGTTAAGTATGATAGTAGAAGAGAAAATCTGATTCCCCATGATCCCTGGGTGGGTGATTGCATTAAACACAGGAGTTTAGAATTTCCACTATATTGAGGCCTCTTAATATCGAGAGGACTAAATTGCAGTGTCAGTTCTACCAAAGAAAAATGAATCAAAAAGGTAAATGAGAGATACTCATTTGAAATGTTCTCACGCAGCCTTGTTGATAGCAGTACTGTACATATCTTGTGCAACAGTGCTTCTCAGACTTGACTGATCCTGGGAATCAACTGGAGGAATCAGCTGTGGATTCCGATTCAGCTGGTGGAGTGGGACTTGAAGTTCTGCGTTTCTGACTCCTGGATGCTATCCATAGTGTTGGGACGTGGACCACCATTTGAGCAATACAGACTATCAGTTTCTTTTCTTCCTTCTAGATGAGATCAACTGGCCTGAAAAGGATGAGGCTCCACCCCCTGATGCCCAGGATCTGATTACCTTGCTCCTCAGGCAGAATCCCCTGGAGAGACTGGGAACAGGTTAGAGCACATACGTTTTAATTTTGCTAATGAAATGTCAGTGTGGAGTACTCAGAGGTTTGTATTTTTGTTTTGTCTTTTGCATGGGAAACATCTGTTGACTGATGCAGAATATGACTACAATACAGTATAACAATATTTAATTCTGTTTTCTGATTCAGAGCAGTATGTATGCTATGAGGGTTGGTGGCTGTTGTTTTGCTGTTGTTCTTTTTTGGAAAGCAGAAATTTTTCTTACTTTGTTTCAGTCAGTAAAATTTCTCCGGAAGCAAACTTCAAGGGCAAAGAGCATATGTAACTCTTCTGTCTTGAAAAGCATGAATCTTAAAAATTTGAAACAGAAGGTTAGGAGTATGGAGTTTTTTTTTTCCTCTGGAAGGATTTGACCCAGCAGTTACTATCTACAAGTTCTGAAACAGGTTATCAGTATTTGAACTAATTACTAGAAACGAGTGCCTTGGGTTGAGCCATGCTATCCTGTCTTGGTGATCAGCACCATGGCCCAAGAAAGAGGATTAAAAAACATTAACATTCAAGATAAAGAAGGTAGTAGATTTATTTCTTGCTGATTATTTTTTCTGACTGTTCTACTACTAGTTTTTTGTTTTTCGAAACTCCTTTTCCTTTTCTTCCTTATATTCTTAATAGACAGAGATTGCAATACAGTCCTAGCCAACTCCAGTATGTGAATTTACCTAGATGAGTCTAAATATTAAATGCACATAATGTACACACATGCACACACATACAGCACACATCACACATACACACTGTATTGATAAAAATTTTCATCAATGACAATTGTTGACTTGCTGGGTTGTTTATTCTGAGCTGTTTCGTCCTACCCCATTTTACTAGAAAGATAAAATGCTGATGAGATCGTTCTCTCACTCAGTTTTTTCTAGACAGAAATCATTTGCAAAAACACCAAATATATATATCTTATCTTGTGTTCCACTTTTGCTCAGAGCTTCCTCAGTTGCAGAGCTCTTTTCTTGCTTAAGTATGGACTGCTGTGCTACCCAGAGTTTCTGATGATGCATTAAAATCCGTGGACCCAATCTTTATTTTGTAAATAAAGTTTTATTGAATCACAGCAGTGCTGTTCACTTGCACATTATCTATGGCTGTCTTCATGCTGCTTGGCTGAGCTGAGTAGTCATGACCAACTCCATGGCCCACGAGGCCTAAAACATCTACTGTCTGGCTCTTGGCAGAAAAACCTGGAAGACCCTGCCTTAGAGAATCCAAGAAGCTTTCATTGTTTTTATTTTTTATTTTTTCTTGGCCACACTACAAGCCTTGTGGGATCTCAGTTCCCCCACCAGGGATTGAACCCAGGTCAATGGCAGTGAAAGCCAGTGTCCTAACCACTGTACCACCAGGGAATTCCCAAGAAGTTTTAAAATCAGAACTCAACTAGGAAAACTAATTTGAGTTGAGTTTTGTGCTAGAGTGCCTGCGTGCATGCTAAGTCACTTCAGTCGTGCCCGACTTTGTGACCATATGGACTGTAACCTGCCAGGCTCCTCTGTCCATGGGGTTCTCCAGGCGAGAAAGCCGGAGTGGGTTGCCATGCCCTGCTCCAGGGGACCTTCCCCACCCAGGGATTGAACTGCGTCTCTTCCATCTCCTGCATTGGCAGGGTGGTTCTTTACCACTTGTGCTGCCTGGGAAGCCTTTATGCCACAATACCATGTGCTTTCTGCTTTCTTCCTTGGATAAGTGGGCCTTTTCCTAGGAAAGGCGATATAATGGAAGCTAAAGGCATAAACTCAGTTGTCAGCTTGCCAGGGTTTAAATCTGAACTGTGTGATCACGAGCAGGTTGCTTCCCTTTCTGTGCCTCACTCCCTCATCCATAAAGTGGAGCTGATAGAAGGTCTACATCCCAGGATCACTGTGAGGATAAAAGATCATCAACACTGTCTATTGGGACCAGATGTGACATTGCTGCTGGTGTTGTCATTTTGTATTTTTCTTGCTTGTATAATCCCATGCTTTCCCCTTTGGCATGTGAGACTTAGGAATGGTGAGTGTGCTCCCACCTTTGAGCTGATTGAACTCTTTGAACAGAATTCTTTATCTTTCTTGTCACCCTATTTGGATTTCCTTTTGTCTGAAGTGACTAGCAAACTGGTTATTTCCCTCTGCCTGTGATCTACAGTTGGATTTGCCTTATGGTTCAAGAGATGAGCATAGCTGTCCAAGAATGGCAGTCAAGGCTCTTTGTGGTACAGAGATTTGAGAGGTGGTTTTACTCACTTGAGTCAAATATGAGAAGCAGAGGCATTTTAAGATTGCCCTGCAACAATAGAAATATCTGTTTGTATAGTCTAATCAACTGTCCCAGGGAAGTATTGTTCTAAGGTAAAGCTAACAATGTATAGGAATCATGTCAGCACTCCTGCTAAAGAGTTCTCTTCAGTGTTCACGTGTCACTTTGGGGAATTTTCCTTTTTACTCTGCCCATTTCTTTCTCCTAGGAATGTGTGGGCTCTCGATTGGCCTTTGCTTAGCAAGACAGGGCTACAGCTGGTGGTCAGAACATCCACGTCTCTACGTTATATGCTGCAGCTTATCTTTGCACATTTTCTCCTTGACTGCTGCTTTCAGTCTTTTCAGGGTTTGACAGATTGAGAAACAAATCTAGCAGAAGCTTGAAAGAGACTTTAAAGGACCCTGCCCAAGGTCTCAGCGTTGTCAAGGAGAGCTTGCCAAACAGGCAGGTCCAATGTGACGGGTCCCAGTAGGGCCCAGAGAGCGAGTCTGAGAATCCCGCAAGTCTGCCATGCTGCTTCCAATGACAGTGTTTGGATTTGATGCATATTAAGAGGGCAAAATAATGCACCATGAAAATGTGTGAATGCACATTTGCCCGAGAGACTAGAGAGGCTGAGAAAAGGAGTGTGAAGAACATAATGGATGTTTAAGAAAATTCTGTGAAAGGAAAGAAAAGCTCACTAGTGCCAAACCCTAACTTGCGATTTGGGACCTTGTCGTACTTGAACTTGACTTTTGAACTTGTAGAATATTGAGAGCACCTGGGCTCATTGGACTTGAGACCTGCTCAGATGTGACTCATTCCCACCCATGAGTCAGCTGGGAGGTCGTAAGTCATTTCTTCATTGCCCGGAGTCTCAGTTTCCTAATCTATGGAAATAAGCATGTTACACACCTCACAGGATTATTGTAGGATTGAGTGTGGGCACGTTGGAGGAGGTATGTGGTTGCATTAATCTGGTGCAGAACAGGAGCTCGAGAAATGGTCACTTTCCCTTCCTTTACCTTTCTGGTGAATTCTTAAGGTGAGAGTGACGTTTGCATGAGCTCCTGTGTCTGATGATTAGTATTTGGTTCATAAAGCCACCATCTATATTATTCCAAGAGGTTGTTGCTCAGTCGCCCAGTCATCTCTGTCTCTTTGTGATCCCATGGACTGTAGTATGCCAGGCCTCCCTGTCCCTCACCATCTCCCAAGTTTGACCAAGTTCATGTTCATTGCATCGGTGATGCCATCCAGCCATCTCATCCTCTGATGCCCTCTTTTCCTTCTACCCTCAATCTTTTCCCAGCATCAGGGACTTTTCCAATGAATCATCTTTTCACATCAGATGACCAAAATACTGGAGTTTCAGCATCAGTCCTTCCAGTGAATATTCAGGGTTGATCTCCCTTAAGATTGACTGGTTTGATCTCCTTGCTGTCCAAGGGACTTTCAGGAGTCTTCTCCAGCACCACAGTTCAGAGGCATCAATTCTTTGGCATTCTGCCTTCTTTATGGTCCAGCTTTCACAACTGGACGTGACCACTGAGAAAACTACATGGACCTTCGTTGGTGGAGTAATGTCTCTGCTTTTCAACACACTCTCTAGGTTTGAGGTTGTGCTGCGTGCTTAGATGCTCAGTTTTTCCAGCTCTGCGACCCCATGGACTGTAGCCTGCCAGACTCCTATGTCCATGGGGATTTTCCAAGCAAGAATACTGGAGTGGGTTGCCATGTCCTCTTCCAGGGGATCTTCCCAGCCCAGGGATCAAACTCAGATCTCCCACATTGCAGGCGGACTCTTTGTCTGAGCCACCAGGGAAGCCCAAGAATACTGAAGTAGGTAGACCATCCCTTCTCTAAGGATGACTTCCTGACTCAGGAATTGAACTGGGGTCTCCTGCATTGCAGGTGGGTTTTTTTTTTACCAGCTGAGCTACCTGCGAAGCCCCAGGTTTGAGGTTGTTAGCCCAGGGTTAATTTTTCTCTGGTATGTCCTTTTGATTCTTTTGTTCCCCCTCTCTGCAGAAGTGCATGAAAAACAGGGCTCAGTGATAAGCAGCTGCTTCTCAGTGGGGCACAGAAGGCCAATGGGTGAGACCTGGGCACTGGGTCAGCAGTGGGCTGGGCTGCCTGGGGAGGGCCCATTTGGCATTCTCTATAGAGAGCAAGTGAAGGCTCTCACCAATATGTGTCCCAGGGTGCAGGTCAGGGAGAAAACCGTCTGGATATGGTCTGGAAGTGTCCTTTGAGCCTCTGGGTCTAGAGAACTATACTTTTCTGGGTAAAGTTGAGTGACCTGGATGTTCCAGAGCTGTCATTTGATGAGGCCCCAAGAGTGGCAGCTGTACAGTGCTTGGTAGGCCACAAGGTAGGGCCTGACTCTTTGGACCTCAGTGTCACTGGCACAGTGAGGGAACTGAATTGATGCATATTTAAGCCCTTTGATCGTCTCCAAGCAAAGATCACTGGAAGAAAACATTCCTGGCAGCTGTGTTTGGGGATGTTTGTTGGGGTGGATGAGAACCAGGATGCACGGAGGACTGGAGTTGGACTAGGCAGAGATGCTGGGGAGCTGGGTGTGTGGCTCCCTTCCCCGATATCCACATGGTGAATCCATTTGAGAGTTGATGTGAGAGAGAGGGCAGAGTAGGATCCAAACTAAACCAGGCCTCCCCTTGCGTGGCCTGTGGTGCTGCGGCACTGAGGATGGACTGGTGGTCTTTAGACAGACCTCAGCTCAGCCCTTCTAACCCTTCCTCGCCGGACGATCTTGACCCAGTATGGTTTACTGCTTATTTGCTTTACCCATCCAAAAAATGGAGCTGACAATGCCTACTACGAGGCATTACTTTCAATGGTTTAATTAAAAGAAGCAAGTTGCCTCTTGTCTTTAGTGTAATACTTGTCAAAGCTGGCCCTCAAATCCCAGCTGCTGATGTTGTTGCTCTTGGGCTCAAAATTAGACTTGAGTATTGTGCTGTAAACAAGGAAAAAGCCTACTGAATTCTAGATGAAGAGTCTAATCATACTTTGTAAAGAACTGATTCTCCCTTTTGGGGGTTGATTTTTTTCGCTTGGCATTTTTCTCTTCATTCCATCATTTTCAAAACATTGGTTTCCCTTCGCTGGTTTGGAGCCCTAGCCAACCTGCTCCTTGTGCTCAAGTGAGGCCCAGTGAGGACAGAACGATGAGTTTGAACTTTACAGAAACCTCCCCTGCCCCAAGATTTTTCATTCAGCTTACATTTCTCACCCTATTCCTTTTGTACCCCACCGAGGACAGGATGAGAAGCATGGGTAACAACTGCATTAAAGAGGCATTTGCAACCCCTGTTGAGGGGCATCTCCTGGTTGGGAGATGGATTAGATCCCGGTACTAGTCTTGCGAGAAGTATCTCTTCCTGAAATTGTTTCAAGACTGAATTTTCCTAATCTCCCCCATCAACAGTGTGCATGTTGATGGTAGGGTGGGGGTGTGTCTCCGGGTGAGATTCTTATAACATGTGTACCTTCTCTTTGCATGGGAAAGTGAACGTCGCTCAGTTGTGTCCAGCTCTTTGCAACCCTGTGGACTATATAGTCCATGGAATTATCTAGGCCAGAATACTGGAGTGGGTAGCCTTATCCTTCTCCAGGGGACCTTCCCAACCCAAGGATCGAATCTAGGTCTCCCACACTACAGGCAGATTCTTTACCAGCTGAACCACAAAGGAAGCCCAAGAATACTGGAGTGGATAGCCTATCTCTTCTCCAGAGGATCTTCCCAGCACAGGAATCGAACCGGGGTCTCCTGCATTGCAGGTGAATTCTTTACCAACTGAGCAATCAGGGAAGAAAGTATACTATACAGTCTGTGGAATTCTTCAGGCCAGAATACTAGAGTGGGTAGCCTTTCCCTTCTCCAGGGGATCTTCCCAACCCAGAGATCGAACCCAGGTTTCCCACATTGCAGGTGGATTCTTTACCAGCTGAGCCACAAGGGAAGTCCCTTTACATGGGGGACAGTGTAATACTTTGATGGGGTCTGCCCTTCAAAATCTCTTTAAAATCATAAACTGAATTACAAATATTAATTCAATTCATTGAATTGTCCTATCAGGCTCACTAGGCAAAAAGAAACCTAAAACTTAGGAATTGTGATTGCTTTCATCACACGTATTATAAATCTATCAAACAAGTTTGCCAGTTTCTTATTTAAGAATCTGTAAGCCATAGAACCTAATTCCTACCAACGTTAATGGACAATCCAGTAAAATTGAATGATAACCATTATATATTATCATCTTTATTAAAATCTTACCTTCATACATATACCTATGGCTGATTCATCTTGATATATGGCAGAAACCAACACAATATTGTGAAACAGTAATCCTCCAATTAAAAAATAAAATTTTTGGACTCATTTGGAGTTCCAGTGGTTAAGAATCTGCCTGCCAATGCAGGGGACATGGGTTTGATTCCTGGTCTGGGAATATTTCACATGCCTGGGTCAACGACTAAACCTGCATGTCCTAGAGGCCACAGGCCACAACTAGAGAGTAACCCCACTCACTGCAACTAGAGAAAGCCTGTGTGCAACAACGAAGGCCCTAGTAGCCTAGATATATATATATGTAACTTTTAAAAAAAGAGAAAAAGAGAAATCGATTGTGGTAGGTACCCCCCACCAAGAAAATAAAACTTACCACCAGAGGAGTTACTGCCATGAGCATGTTTTATACCATCTTAGAATTTTAAGGAGTTATAAGCAGCAAGTCTGCTTTGGGCCAGTGTGTGTCCACGTCCCCAGGTTCAGCATAATGGGATTTTAAGTGGCCGTGTCATTAACTTTTGAAAAATGGAGGAAGTCATGGAAAAATTAACAAAGAAAAACTGTGCCATAGCAACTGCTGTTAGCAAAATCAAATCCCCTGCTGATAAATTATGGGAAAATTTTTGGAGCTTTGGGTTGTAGCATGAAAAAAATTTCCCTGATTTCTTTAATTCTCTCTTGATAGAACTTTTTCTTTTTTTTTCTGTTGTTCTTAAAAACTGATGCTTACCTTTGTTGGGAGGATAACTGAACACTTTTCCCTCTGTTCTTTCCCTCCACTCCCTACCCTAAGGTGGTGCATATGAAGTCAAACAGCATCGATTCTTCCGTTGCTTAGACTGGAACAGTTTGCTGAGACAGAAGGCAGAATTTATTCCCCAACTGGAATCTGAAGATGACACAAGTTATTTTGATAGTACGTGCATTATCTGACATAAAACATTATTTGGCCTTTTCTTTGTGGAAAATCAGCTCTGTTTTTGATAGGTACCTTTCAGTCCTGAACCCATGAGTTCTGAAACATAATGTTGCCTTGATAGAGAAACTCATAATTAAAATAACTAAGTTAAAAGCTGAAATTCTGAGTAATTGAAACTGCTTTCCAAACCTTTCCCTGCAGCTCGGTCAGAGAAGTACCATCATATGGAGACCGAGGAAGAAGATGACACGAATGATGAAGACTTTAATGTGGAAATAAGGCAGTTTTCCTCATGTTCACATAGGTTTTCTAAGGTAAGTGAAATATGGCATAAACATAGAGGGTCTCCATGTTGACCCTGGTCTAGCTCTTGCTGGGCCACGGAGGCATCTTCCCATTGCCTTTATAAGAAGAACTTTGAGCTCATTGTGTGCACAGCCCTCTTCTAGGATTCCACAGATACAACATAAAGGAGAAGGCTTAGTCCTCGACATAAGCCCATTCACTTGGAGACAGTTGATTGTGAAATGAGACAGTCTCTTAATCAGTGATAGAAATTGTAAGATATATTAAAGGGGCAGTAGGCCAGCCAAGCTAGAATTTTGGAAATAGATCAAAATCAATGTTGGAGAAAGGTGCTTTTTGACTGGTAGTGGGAAGATTTAAAAGACAAAGAAACCAAAGACACACCTAATCGTCCTGAGAAGCAGGGGCCTAGGACGATAGAAATGAACCTACAGGGCACCCTACCTTCATTTTGCTATTTTCACTCAAGCTATATTTTCTGTTGCCATGGCATTTTACAGCATTATTGTGTAGCTTTTCTATAGCAATGAGTGATTTGAGAGTGTTCCGTAGCTTTTTCTAAGTGACTGCCCGGAGTGCTCTGCAGATTGGCCGACACTGCCCTCCCCGGGTACAGGAATGACACAGAGAAATAGGGATTTCCCTGGAGGGGAGGCCCAGGTCTAGAGCAGAGCCAGGAAGGAAGCTGATGACAGAGTTCAGGCTCTCCTGGTACCTGTCCTCTGGCCCGTCAAAGCCATCCCCTAAGCTGCTCCCTCTCTGCTGTCTCCTGTTCTTTCGCTGCTGCTGCTAAGTCGCTTCAGTCATGTCCGACTCTGTGTGACCCCATAGACAGCAGCCCAACAGGCTCCCCCGTCCCTGGGATTCTCCAGGCAAGAACACTGGAGTAGGTTGCCATTTCCTTCTCCAATGCATGAAAGTGAAAAGTGAAAGTGGAGTCGCTCAGTCATGTCTGACTCTTAGCGACCCCATGGACTGCAGCCCACCAGGCTCCTCTGTCCATGGGATTTTCCAGGCAAGAGTACTGGAGTGGGGTTCTTTCACTACCTTCCTCCTAATCCCAGGAGATTATAGGAGCTATAAGGGCCATCCCCATGAGAACAGCAGTTGGCTGGCTTGGGCGTAGCGAGTGCTTCCTGGGTTGGACTCTCAGCACTCTGTTTATGCTTCCATCTTGCCGGTGGTACAGCAGAGACCTCAGTTTGCTTAAGCTATGATCCCCTTCAGAAATCCCAGTATCAATACATGAGGCTGCCTGTTGGTATATGTGATTTATAAGCCAAACACATAACTCTGACTCCTCACCAAGTACACACTGCAACTCCCCCCAATGGGTCTTGAAACAGGTAATTTATTTTTCTCTTTCCTCTCAATTCCAATTCATTTTTCTACTTCCTGCACCTGACTGGGGGCCATTCAGTCTTTTTCTCTGTGATTTTCTTTTTCTGATTGACTTCATGGTTAAATGTAATCTAATGCATGCATTGATCCTAGGCCTGGAAACCCCATTGCATCTATGGATTTTGTTTGCAGATACAAAGTCCATAGTGAGATATGGTGAGAATGTGATGAATTCATATCTCCCCACTCCAAAAGGAAATAAAATTGTACAATTGGCCACTCAACTCAGGACTCAAGTAAATGCATCGGAAAGTACCTTCTGAATACATGGCCCCAATTCAAACCTTAGTCAAACTCTCAGCTTGTTCTCCCAGGACTTTTTTTTTTTCTTCTGACAATCCCTTTCAAGAAAATATTAATAAGCACTGATTCTTTGCCTTGCAGGTTTTCAGCAGTATGGATCGAGGTACTCAGAATTCAGGAGAAGAGAAGGAAGACCCTGGGGACAAAACTAAAAGCACAACTTTGCCATCCACGGAAACGTTAAGCTGGAGTTCAGAGTATTCTGAAATGTATGTGAAATGCTTGTTAAGAAGCATTGTAAACAGTAGCTACTAGGGCAGTGGTTCTTCAACGTGACCATGCATCCGAATCTCCTGGAGGGTCTGTGGAAGCAAAGTGCTGACCCAGGAGGTCTGAGATGAGGGCTGAGAATGTATGTTTCTCTTTTCCTTTTTTAAAAAAGACAATTGTCTATCCTTTTACATTTTTTTCATATATTTATTTTTAACTGAGCTGGGTCTTTGTTGCTGCATGGGCTTCCTCTAGTTGCCCTGAGAGGGGGCTACTCTCTGCTTGCAGTGCGTGGGCTCACTAGTTGTGACTCGTGGGCTCTGCGTGGGCTCAGTACTTGTGGTGCATGGGCTTAGTTGCTCCACAGCATATCAGATCTTCTCAGGGATCAGACCTGTGTGCCCCACATTGGCAGGTGGATTCTTACCACAGGACCACAAGGGAAGCCCCAAGAGTGTGCATTTCTGACCGGTTCCTGGGGATACCTCTGGTCTGGCACAGTTTAGAAGTCACTGCCCTCAACATGTGTTGGTTAGGAGATCTCAGTTCCATTTTTACCTGTTTTTTTTTTTTTCCTAAAATTCACCTTGCACACAATTTTCCAGTGTCTATAGATATATGACTTTGTTTTTTGTTTAATTAAGGCAACAGTTATCCACATCCAACTCTTCGGATACTGACAGCAACAGACATAGGCTCGGTTCTGGGCTGCTTCCCAAGCTGGCCGTTTCAGCAGAGGCAGAACATGATGGGGCTGCTCCCCAGCCCAGAGAGCTGCACGAGGAGCCGGAAAAGCCAGCCCTCCCCGCTGCAGAGAGTGCCCAGGAGGAGCCCGAGGTCACCACCCCGGCCAGCACCATCAGCAGCTCCACTCTGTCAGGTAAAGCCGTGGGCTGGCCCCTGCCATCCCAGCATCGCCCGCCAAGTTGACAAGTGACTGCAGTGCTCGGAGTCCCAGGCCTGGCTTCGGACCAGTCTTGTGTTGCTAGACTCTCTCACAGCCCCACTCCTTAGGCCTGGGCGGTGGACTCCTCAGAGCTGAGATCAGACACATCAGCCCTCTCCTTGGAGCATGGCTGTACGGCCAGTCTTTCTTGCTGCACCTGAAGCCTTCACGTCCTCCGATGGGTTCCAGCGGCGCCCTTGGATGGTCTTCAGAAGTAGAAGTAGGGGAGGTTGTTCTTCATTGTGGAGGCAAAGGCACAGCAAAGGTCTTGTGGAGTTGCATCTAACTCAAAGTGATGAGTAAGCAACCCTGTCAGACAGTCAACAGGACCCTCAATAGCGTCTTAAATCACCACCTATATAGTGTAAGCCAGTTTTTCCTCCGGTGTTCAGATGGGTAGTTGTTTCCTTGAAGGAGCTGGTTTTTGTTGTGGGGCCACATTATACCCAGTCACCGAATAGTCTCCACTCTAAACTGTACCCCAGTCAGTGCAGCAAAATTCTCATGCCATGAGGTTCACGGATTGAGAGGGGAGAGGGGAGTGAGAAATACCGACATAGTTCAAACTGATATCTTGTGTGGCTATGAAACCACTCCACTGCACACAGGTTTCCAGCCTCTAGGTAACCGGTGAAGACGCTTCTGAGACATAGTTTGGTGTGTGGGAAGCAGTCCAGGGGCTTAGGTCTTTCCTGGGAGAACTCTTCTTGGTGTTACTTTTGTGTGAAGTAAGCCTTCCTGACCAGAAGAGCAGCGTCTTCATGGGTTTTCGGATGCCTGTGTATCATGGCGGAGAAGGCAGTGGCACCCACTCCAGCACTCTCGCCTGGAAAACCCCATGGACGGAGGAGCCTGGTGGGCTGCAGACCATGGGGTTGCCAAGAGTCAGACATGACTAAGCGATTTCACTTTCACTTCCATGCATTGGAGAAGGAAATGGCAACCCACTCCAGTGTTCTTGCCTGGAGAATCCCAGGGACAGGGGAGCCTGGTGGGCTGCCGTCTATGGGGTCGCACAGAGTCGGCCACAACTGAAGCGACTTAGCAGCAGCAGCAGCAATATATCATGAATACTTGCAGCCCTTAATCACAGAGGTGTCCTCATTAAATGATTGGACTTGCGCTTTCCTCAGAGCAAGCCCTTGAGGCGCATTTTGGATATTATTTGGTTTATAAAAATGTTATGCATAGCACATCCTTCCACAGAGCAATGTGCATTTATGCTTTCAAATAATAAAAATATGGGTATGGCTTAAGGTTGCTATAATAAATGTTTTCATTAAGCCATATCCAGTATGCTATATTGATAACCATGAATGATTATCATGAAATTTTTTCTTAACTAACTGAATATTCAGTGTCTATTTGTTTTGTTTTGAATCATTTCAAAATAACAAATTTTACACACAGGGTTTATTTCCGCCTCACTAAAAGGTCTGGTTCTGTGGAGCTTCATGTGAGCTGATAGTTGATCATGGGGAAAAATAATGTTGGGTTTTCCCCTTCTCTCTTTTCCTCTCAGTTCTGTTTCCGTGTGGGATAATTCCGCATGTCCTAACTTGCTGGAGCCAAGATAATAGCAATGAAGAAGTGTGCAAAGACAAGCTAGTAGCCTCAGATTCCTGTTCCTCTTGGTTTCACATCAAATATGGATATGTCAAGCGCTTTATATTTCTGGTTACTAAGTTCTCATGTGTTTCTTAGTTTATTATTTACTCTGAATAGAGTTGCCTCTATTTCACATTTATTCTTAATATGATGAATTATTTATGATCTTTTGGACTCTTCTGCCTACTGACTCTCAGAAAGTTATGAGGGAGAGGGAGGGGAATGGTGTCTAAGCATTTGATTGATTACTTTCATAATTAAAAAAAAAATCTGTCTCTGTCCTGCCATGCATTTTGATTAATAGATTCAAACCACCTTTCTTTCTGTCTCCCTCAGACACACACTAAAAATAATCAAAGACCTTGGGGGCCATACAGAATAGAGAGATGAGCTGATTTGCTCATAGCCAAGGGTAATTAGGAAATCTGAAAACCGTGACTGTAGTAAAATTAAATTTGTTGATTTTTATATTCCTCCACCATCAAAAAGAAAGAACCCTTGACATTTACAGAACATTAAAGTGACATTATCCACCCTTGGCAGGAAAGACTCACACGTTTATATGCAGTGCTATGAAATGAGACAGCAGAGGCAGGCAGGGGGATGATAAAAGGCACGCACTCCAACAGTGAGGGGAGTCCAGCCTTGTACTCGTTTCCTTCTCTTGACTACAATGTATTTGAATCAGTGAGAAGCAAAAGTCTTGAAAATTTAGGTGTAGTACTTGAACGCATCTGACAAATTATTCATCGTGAAGAGATTCAGCTTTCCAATTCATGCTTGTCAATGATCCCATCCAAACCAAACTAGAAGGGAGAAGTGAGTGTGCAACTTATCCCAGAGCAAGCTGAAGGTTTTTGAGGTGAGATTTGATTTGTGAAGCAGGTTTTGTCTAGTTTCTTAATTTAGAGTGAATAGAATAGATACCCTGTTTAAGGGGGTTGAGTCTAGCATATACAAGTGGAAAGAGGGTTGTTCTTTGCCTTGAGATTATCTTCTTTAGTAGGTCGGATGGGTGTCACACAGATTACTGGGAGTCTTCTCCTGTGCCCACAGTGCCTGCAGCGCCTGGGTGGCCGTGGACAGCGCTGTTCTCAAGCCCCACTGTCCCAGGTCCTAGGCTTCCCTTAGCGAGGACCACGCCTTGGGGGGTCATGCCACCTCTGTGAACTGGGACCGAACTTTAGCTGTACTGTTGTGAGTCGAGCACTGCAACAGAAATGTTAGTTAAATCCAATTAAGCCTCTTTCCTAGGCAAAGAATGTCGTGGTCAGCACTTTGATGTGCTGGCTGGTCTTCCAAAGGATCGTTTATAATGGGATTAAATTCTCTCTGTGGATTGCATATCTTAATGTGATGATAGTGTTGATGATTTTTAAAACACAGGGGGCTTCTAATATAGCATGTAGAAAGAAAAGGGAGATAAGCATTGTTTTTTCTGGACAGACAAATATGTATTATCAGTGGTAAGAAAAAAGAAAGGAAAAAAAAAAAAACCCCAAAACTGATAGACTGTGAAAGAATAGGAGAAACGGAAAGAGATGGTCATGTGACTTGTTTTTCACTATGTCACTTCTGGCAAGAGAGAACTGTCTTCACACTGGGCCTGTGTACTTACCAGACTGGGATCAGTGATACTCCATTTCTGCGTTGTTCTATATGGTGGCATATTCTCTTACATTACTCTGCTGAGGGAAGTCCTAATTTTTTAACTTAAAAAAACCCTTCTGGTTTATATTCAGGGTAATAAAATTAAAAATAGAGGAGACATGTGGCTGCCTTAGAGGGGGACAGATCTTCTCACTGGTCCAGGAGTTTCAGGACAGGTCAGCATAGGGCTGTGTCAAGACTAAAGCCGAGAAGACGTAGTGAGCCATTGGGTCATCCCGCGTGTAGTGGAAGAAACTCTTGGTCTTGGCTTGTGAAATTTACAAGCTCAGAGTGGAAAGAGGTGTGGGAGGTCAAAGGTGACACTTTAGGCGCTTTTATGTAAGTTACATCCTGAGCCTAGTGTGAGGTGTGTCTTGAAAAGATGGTAGGAGATGACAGGGGCATAAGTCTCTATGAAGTGACTAAATGATGTCCACTTAGCAAAAGCCGGTATTAACTGCCTTGCGAATGCTGATCACCAGTATCATAGGATGATGGTGGTATGCTGTGGGCGGTCATGGGGTTCGTAAGGTGACGTTTGGTTCATGACCTTTCACAGTGGGGTCAGGAGGAGGAATCGTCTGTTAGAGTTGTAAATGATTCTAAAACGCAGTTGTTCTTCTAGTTAAATGGAGTCGACTAAGAATTAGTGGACCTGTGTACAAGGAGAATGCAGTCTGGATGGACAGCTCTTTCATTCTCTCTCCTCCGACTCACCTTTCTCGAACCAGTCGCGTGATTTCCGTGTTTGCCTGACACCACGTGGACTCACGCACCACACGGGCCTCTGCTTCCCAGTGTTCGTCCTTCCCTCTCTCTCCTCCCACCTCCGCAGCTCTTCTATCCCAAATTCTCCTGAAATGTTTTTCCCTTCTTCTTTGCACAGTTGGCAGTTTTTCAGAGCACTTGGATCAGATAAATGGACGAAGCGAGTGTGTGGACAGTACAGACAATGCCTCCAAGCCCTCCAGTGAGCCCGCCTCTCACATGGCTCGGCAGCGCTTAGAAAGCACAGAGAAACAGAAAGCCTCGGGGAAAGTCACAAAGTCCCTTTCTGCCAGTGCCCTGTCCCTCATGATCCCAGGAGGTAGAGAGACATCGGCTCGCATGAAACTGTGTGGCTTGTGCATGTGCCCCCGCCCCCGATGTGGCATGCTGGCTGAGATGCAAGACTGCTTGAACCAGTGATGGTGGTGCCCTGGCACAGCCCTCCTGAGTGACCCCCTGGAGGGCCTCCAGGGCTCCCAGAAGACAAACGTGACTTACCCCTTCGCACTTCTTTCGGCAGCAGGAGATGAGGCAGGATCCCTTCCCACGAAGGCTTATTTCTTTTGTTTTCGTTCTTTTCCCTTTCTCCCTTCCCCAAGTTAAGTGATAAATTTCGCTCTTCTGAATAATTTTTCTTCCCTAGACCAAGCATCATTTATATCCTTTGCAGAGCTGTTTACAGCATCTGTGTCAGAAAGCTAAGTATAGTTTTTCTCATCTAATTAATGAGGAAATCAATACAGAGAACATACGTTTTTCATTTCTGGGGATGCAGAGTGTATCACAGACAGCACTGAAATTACAAGTTTTACCAGCCTTGTCTGTTGGGTTATGCTTCCTCCTACTGGTAGCCCAGTCATTTTCTGCCTTGTATTTAAAAAACTGGGCTTAATTATGATTTTGTTGAATTGCAGTATTTTTTGACAACCTAGTTTTGCCTCTACTAATCACAAAGTCTGGTGTAATTTCACTGGCTGAGATGAAAATATACACCCTGGTGGTTGTGACTTATCACTCAGATGACAGACAGTAAGAGAATGGAAGTGTCAGTCAAATTATACTGCAGATGGCTTGCAGTTGGGAGAATACAGCCCATGTATACAAGGGATTGTTTACATGGTTGAAATTTGAAATTTGTGCAGAAAGAAATGTTCATTGAGGGGGCAGTGCTCACTGTAGCATGTTCTGTTTTCTGGGAGATGTGCGTATAGCACCTTAAAACAAACACCCTGGTCTGAATGACTGTTCACAACCAAAAGGCAATGGCTCCAGGGTGGTCGGTAAGTGGAATGTGGTCCAGTCCACTCTGAGAGCTGGTGAGAAGGCCCACCTCTTAGTGGACGTGGGTCAGTTACTCAGTGTGGGGAGATAAGGAAAGATGTATTGAGGACAAGAGTCAGGGGCATGGCTTTCTTAGCAGTTTGGATCTGTGTGTCTACTCCGTCTTCTTCTATCTCTGCATGTTTTGAAGTTCCCTGCCCACCAGCGTGGATCTGTTCAGCTGGCCTTTGTATGAGACAGAAGGTAGCCAGGAAAAAAGTGTCAAGATGCCACATGAAGTCAGAGTGGAAGAGCCTGGACACTGATGCATTTAGCTAATTGTTCTCCTTTGGACAGATGTAAGATTCTTGCCTGGATAATCCCATGGACAGGAGCCTGGCAGGCTACAGTCCATGGGGTCGTAAACAGTCAGACATGACTGATCACACACGCATCCCAGGAATTACAACAGAAGATAGTCTGGATACTTCCAGCTTGCTGTGGCCACCGTGTTACTCACTGCATCCTGGGAGTCTTCAATAGCACTGGCCTCTTGTAGCCTGGCCCTTGCTGAGCTCACATTTAAACCACAGCATCTTTGTGTAGATTATTCTTTTTCATACACAACACACACACAGGTGTGCGTGCACCATTTCATATGACCAGTTAGGATTTGTTTAGATTCACATAGATAAAACAGTGACAAGAACTATAAATAAAAAGTGTGTTTGTTCATAAAACAAGGAAAACAGGATAGAATTGGTGTTGAAGAATATGAAGTGAGGTTTTCTTAAAATTTCTCTATCCACCTGCATTATCCTCTCAGAAACCTTGCTAGAACTGCAGGTAATACATGAAGATAATCAGTTCTAATCATAGTAATAAGGACTGGTTCCCTTATAGGCAAGTTAACATGACAGGGTTTTCCTGATGCAGATTACCTAGTCAGCACTTGCTCAGTAATCCAGCTTCCCTGGTGGTTCACTTGGTCAAGCTTTGACGACTGGCTTCTTTGTTGCAGATATGTTTGCTGTTTCTCCACTGGGAAGTCCAATGTCTCCCCACTCCCTGTCCTCGGACCCTTCTTCCTCAAGGGATTCCTCTCCCAGCCGAGATTCTTCAGGAGCTTCTGCCAGTCCACACCAGCCCATTGTGATCCACAGTTTAGGGAAGAACTATGGTTTCACCATTCGAGCCATCCGGGTGTACGTGGGAGACAGCGACATTTACACAGTGCATCATATCGTTTGGGTGAGACTCTCTTTCTGGCCAGTTTTCATTCCCAGCAAACTAGAGAATGAATACGTCAGCTGAGGCATGGTTAACAGCAAATGAGCTTCCTGTTAAGCTGGCATTTGGGACCTACTTCATACTCTTGCTCTTTATCTGTGTGGTAGGACTGAATTTAGCAAAAGTTAATTCTTTTTAATAATTGTGTTAGTCTTCAAATCTGATTATCCACTCTATATACCAAGCTTGTAGAAATAGTACAAAATAATCTTATTTTTATCCTTCTTTTCTTAGTTTTTTCCACCTGGCCTTCTTTTTTTCTAAAATACTTTCTCAGGTCACCTGAAATATTGCTTAAGGAACCATAGGAATTATCCTATTTTAGGAAGATGGCAGAACAAAAATAGTGAGCCATATTTTACTGGTTTCCTCTTAGACTCACAGGATCATTTGATGATGAACTCAGAATATTGTGCTGCAAGAGAACAGTAGGTGTCAGGGTTGTCATTTGTTTGCTTACTAATGTATCTTCTCTTGAACTTTAGAATGTCGAAGAAGGAAGTCCAGCTTGCCAGGCAGGACTGAAGGCTGGGGATCTGATCACACACATCAATGGAGAACCGGTGCATGGACTTGTCCACACGGAAGTTATAGAGCTCCTGCTGAAGGTACTGTCTTTTTTGATGTTAGGGCCATCTAGATGAAGCAGGTAGCCAGAAAGAACTGGCACCAGAAGTTCTTTACTCAAGTTCTAGTGTTCTTCTATGTGGGCTATCCATACACACTCAGTCTCTTTGCTGAGAAAGCGTTCAGTGGTCTGTTTAAGGTAAAGGCAAGAACAACATGAATTTTTTGGTTTTATATCATGAAATCCACTTTCATGTATCTGCACAGTCACTTCCTGATTTAATTTTGCTTCTCATCCTAAATTACAGAGTTCTCTTTGTTTTTTGTATCACACGTAGTAAAATCTGGTTGGAAATCATCCATCCTCGGTGCGATTTTCTTTAGCAACTTTCAATACACTTTATTCTATTATGGCAGAAGACAGTGGTATTAAACTGTGAGGTCAGGTCTGAAGCTTGATTTGAGAGTTGAGTTTCTTTGGAAGCTAGAGCTGTGAATGTATAATAGGTGGTAATGGAAGAAGGGATGCTAGCAATCATTAGACCTTTCCCTCCTGTACAAATAAATTTGAATGTAGATCAGTCTCTACTTGGAATTAAGCTGATTCAAGCCAGTGGAGTAGGAGGATCATAAAGAGCAGAGTGTGATGAAGAGAGATGGTCTACACTCATTCTCTCATTGCTGTTGGGCTCTTTGCTTTGCCACTGCTAACGAAAGAATATAAAGGTATAGCCCCAAATATGAGTCTGGTTAAAACAAAGATGAATCTGAGTCACAATTTTAAGTTTTTTCAAGGAAAAAATCCTATCTGTGATTTTAAAAAAAAATGCAATCATTAACTGTAGGATTATTTTACAGGTCAGCAGATTTATAGATGACTTCTCAGTGTGTGAACACAGGGAGGCATTACTAGGGCCTATCAGAGAGGTGTGAGCCATCACCTCAGGTAGCCTGCAGCCTGTTGAGAAATAAAACATAAATGCATGTGTGTCATTTAAACAACATCCATTCAGACTGTTTCTAGAGCACTTGCTAGGCAGGTGCCATGGTAGACACTGGTGACATGTCTAGACACGGTAGACATTGGAAATTATGTACAGTTCTTACCTTGAGGACTGAGAGAGACGCAGGAGATGTATGCAGGTAGATGAAGTTCAGCCTGATTAGCCAGAGCCACAGCAAGGGGAGGAATGCCATGCTTCTGCAGAGAATATTCTGTGAATAGGGAGAGTCATCCCCGAGCAGTGACACTGAACTGAAACCTGAAAGAAACTCGGGAATTTGGAATTAGTGCAGGTGGGCGGGTGTACAAAGCCTTTGATAAGTAAGTAAGCCTTTGATAAATGACTTTTATCCTTCTTTTTGTCATCCCCCAGCCAACACAAGTATATTCTTCAAAAGATTCAGGGTCTGGCCCACATTCCGAGAGGAGTAATAGTATGTACATTCAAAGGTCCGTTGTGAAGTAGCAGATTGTAGGGAAGTTATTGCCATTGATCAGTCCACAGCATTAATGAAATTTTGGTCTTGACTTCAAGCCCCATGGGAGTAGGTGACTGTCTTTGCTATCCTCCATACCTACGGGTGGTTCCCTTAACTCTAGTCAGCTTTCTCACAAAGGCATAGTATTGCTCACTGGAGGAAGAGGATGAATCTTGAGAGGACATTGCAGGGCCGTAGGCAGTATGGGAAGCCAGCCGGGGCCGTGCTGAAAACGTGGCAGGCCTGACGGCAGCCCTGCAGGAGAGACATGGAGCTACTAGTAAGGCTCTGCACGTCATCCCTGCATTTGCACAGTGCCGGGTTTGCAGCTGGGTACTCAGAAAGTGTTTGTGGAATTGAGGTGACTAGTAGGGTTCTCCCTCGCGTGCTGTCCAAAAGTCACTGTGGGAGGAGCCGAGCACCATACAGCTGCTTGTGTTAATGTCTTCATGTACATGCTGCTCAGTTTGGGAGTAAAACCTTGAGATGGCTGGAGCCTCTACACTTTGCAATACGCCTGCTGAGTAGTGCACACGTGCTTAGTCGCTCATCATGTCCAGCTCTGCAACCCTTTGGACTGTAGCCTGCCAGGTTCCTCCATCCATGGGGCTTTTCAGGCAAGAATTCTGGAGCAGGTTGTCATTTCAAAACAGGTAGCATTTCTGGCACCTACGTGGGTAAGGCTTGAGTTTTTTTCTTTTCATTCACCATCAGTTTCTGATAATACTACTTGTCTAACTGCCATGAAATAACTGTCTCCTAGTAAGTGCCCCCAAAATGGGAGGCAGAGCAGGGTTGTGGACTTTCAGAGTCCTTGGCTGTGAGAGTCCCCTGAAATGACGTCAGACTTCCCAAGACAAAATTCAAGAACCCTGACCAGCCTGTTCTCTCGTAGTGCCTGGCCCAGTGGTCCAGGGATACGCCATTGCTGGCTCGCATCGACCCTTTGTGAGTGAGGGCCCAGGCTCTATCTGCCACAGCCTGTTTGTCTTTCCAGTGGTGTAGGGACCACAAAGGTAGGCAGAGAGGTACTTCTCTCTCCCAAGTACTCCTTGAGCTTTTCTAGGACCTCCCTTTTGTTTAGATAATAAGGCTATGTTTTATATGTGAGTTTCTTTTCATTGTCAACTCACAGGACTAGAAGTTTTGGCATCAGCAGTTCAAAGATGGTCAGATGGATTTTAAATGGTAATAGGTTTGACCTCTTCCGTTCTTTGTAGCAGTATTACGCTACATGCATCTTAGGTCCTGGCACAGTATATCTTTATATTATTTCTTGCATTTGCTCATAAAATCAGAAGAAGAAATAACAAGCTGAAATATGCATATCTTTAGGAAATATGCCTTCTGTTTATTTTGCTGAGACATACTTGCTCTTTCATAATTTATTTTATAAAACATTTTCGTGTGATTCTGGATTTTAAAACATCTCTTCCTACTTCTGTGAAATTTGAACGTATGTTTCTCCTGAACGCCTCTGGCAAGGTCTCCAAAAAGAGTCAGTCAGTTCCATTTATAACATTTTGTCCTCATCTGGTTACGGAGTGCCTGCATTCCTGGATCTGATTGACCTATGTCCCTGAAATGCCACGACCATGCTGTAACGGAGAGCTTTGGCATCCTCCTGGGCCATGGCGTGCTGTCTCACATCTAAGCAGAGGATCCTGCTTCTGGCTCATAAAGGAAGCTCTCAAAAGAGCAACCCCTGTAAGGAAACAGAGTGGATACAGGGGATTTAATTACCTTCCCAAGGAACTGTGTTATCATGCATCTTTCTCCTAAATGTGAATAGTGATTCTTGGACAAAGGATTGAGTGACTAGTACCAGTCCTGGACTCCCATGTGCCATCAGTGGCAGACCATCAGGGTAGTAGCTGTATTTTTGTTTTCTCACGTGCTGTTTACCCGATGCTTTATACTTGCAAACTACGTCACAAAATCTCATGGCATCCTCAGAAAAAGGTAGAAGAGCCATCACATAGGGCTATATATATTATTACTCAGCCATTAAAAAGAATTCATTTGAATCAGTTCTGATGAGATGGATGAAACTGGAGCCGATTATACAGAGTGAAGTAAGCCAGAAAGAAAAACACCAATACAGTATACTAACACATATATATGGAATTTAGAAAGATGGCAATGACGACCCTGTATGCAAGACAGGAAAAAGACACAGCTGTGTATAACGGACTTTTGGACTCAGAGAGAGAGGGAGAGGGCGGGATGATTTGGGAGAATGGCATTCTATCATGTATACTATCATGTAAGAATTGAATCGCCAGTCTATGTCTGACGCAGGATACAGCATGCTTGGGGCTGGTGCATGGGGATCACCCACAGAGATGTTATGGGGAGGGAGGTGGGAGGGGGTTTCATGTTTGGGAACACATGTAAGAATTAAAGATTTTAAAATTTAATAAAAAAAAAAAAAAAAAAAAGAAATCCATGTGCGATACTGGGCTTCCCTGATGCCTCAGATGATAAAGAATCCAGCCTACAGTGCTGGAGACCCCAGTTTGATCCCTGGGTGGCAGAGATCCCCTGGAGAAGGGAAGGGCATCCCACCCCAGTATTCTTGCCTGGAGAATTCCATGGACAGAGGAGCCTGGCGGGCTACAGTCCGTGGGATCACAGAGAGACGCAACTAAGCGACTAACACTGTGTACAATACTTATTTATCTTTTGGATTGTGAACATATTTAGCATATCCTCTGTGTCATGGCTTCACTTTTGGCCTCACCCACCCTCACAGCTTCAAAGTGAGCCTGCTGTGAAAGCACTCACTCACATGCACGAGAAGCAAAGTCATAGTTTTTCGGTTCAGTTCCCCATTGGCTCTGCGCTTTCTCAGTGCTGCCTCAAACCTCTCTAGCCACAGGGAGTTAATCACCTCCATCCAGATTACAAGTAGCTTGCTAAAAGAACTTTCCCACAGCACCGAAATCGCTCTCTCCCCACTATGGTGGAATGTGGAGGCCACGTGGACCCAGTCATACCCCCTGTTCACATGATTACCTGCCTAGTGTGGCCTCTCAAATGCAGGAAACCCCCTATTCAGCCAGGTTGCTTTCTTAGGACAGCATTAGTTTAAATGCCCAGTCATAAGAGAACCTAAAATAATGCCAGCCACTGCCTCAGTGTTTCCTTTCCCTAAACTCTGGGAACCTCTGGATACTAAAATGGGGGCTAAAAGAGCACCATTATTACCAATTTTACATATTAACTGGGTCCCCAGAGTGTGCAGAGTTGTGTGAGGTACCGAAGGGTCACACAGCACGTGGCGGATATGAATAGTAGGTAGTCAGGAGCACTTTACATGAGTAAATTCAGGTCATCCTCATAGCCTGTGCACAGGTGCTGTACACAGAAATGTCCCCATTTTACAGATGAAGAAATTAAAGCAAGGAGAAGCTAGCGAAGCAGCCAAGGTTCTGTGCTCGGAAAGAGCAGAAGAGGATTTGCATACCAGCAGGGCAGCCCCAGAGCCTGAGCTTTCAGCTAGTGTACCGCCGCGCTCGGACAGGAGGTCTGATTGCCAGAAGCTTAGAGCCCAGTGTTCGCAGGAGAAACAGTGGCAGCGCTAGGCTACAGTCAGGCTGCCAAGCCAAGGAACAGTCTGTAAATAGGGCCCAAGTGCGGAAGGAGAGAGAGCTTTCCACCACAGTGGGCGGGCGGAGAGTTGGGGGTTTTCTGTGCAGGGCTGTGAAGGGTGGGTGGATAAGTATGTAAGGGAAGGAGTGCGGGACGGTCTAGGCACAATAAAATGACGCTTTAAACCACAAAAACAGGAAACTCAAAGTACTTGAGGTGCATGAGTAAACCAGTGTGGCTGGAACCTGAGTTCATGGTGTCTGGGATGCAGTGTGCAAGGTGACCAGGGCTGGATGGTGGAGAGTATGAATGGGGCTAGGACACCGGCATGGGAAGAATGCATTCCCCATGGGTATTTTGCAGAGGAAGAACTGTGAAAGCAGTGTAGCTCAGGGAGATACCCAAGGCCAAATGATGAACTAAGGTGGAGTCAGATTGAGAGAAGAGGCTGGGCAGCCTGACTTCTGCTTTTGTGTTCAGTTCATCCAGCTTAAAATAACTTCCTCCCCACCATGCACTAATCACACAAGCAGTTTAAAGTAACGCGTAACTTAATAGAACATTTGACAGTCTTCTGGCCCCATTTTATTGTTGTTATTTTTTGAAATAGTGCCACAGAATCTCTCTAATAAGAGATTGTTCCTTCTTCAAAAGAATTTGTTGAGGTCAAAGGACCCAGTAAAACAAATTGCCAGTTCTGGCAGCACTTGCTATAGCTGATGGGTCCACCAGGTGGCAGGCTTCACAATTCTCACCTATTCCCCATAAAATTATTTTTCAGTCATTTACTTACCATTTTTGTCATCATTAACTTTCTCAACCAAAGGTCTGCGCTCTGCATTTTTTTCTGTCTGTATTTCCTCTTAGGAAAGTTACCCCCTTGTGTATTTTCATAAGTCAAGTGAACTGTCCTCTGAAACAGCCCTATGTAGAAACAAACTAAAAACTAAGTTTGTCTTTTTCGAGTTTTTTCTTTTAATTTTTAAAAATTTTATTTATATTTTAATTGGTGGAAAATTGCTTTACAATTTTGTATTGGTTTCTGCCGTACAACAAAGTGAATAATTATATATGTATTCTTTCCCTCCTGAGCCTCCCTCCCCTCCTCCCCACCTCACCCCTTTAGGTCATCACAGAGTGCCAGGCTGGGCTTCCTATGTTCTTTAGCAACTTCCCCCAAAGTGTTTTACACATGACCGTCTATATATGTCAATACTGCTTGTGGAAAGGGACATCTGTAGAAAGCTTAATGATACGCTCTGATTCAACAAACTCCGTAACTTTTCTAATGAAAAATGTTAAGCATTGTATTATATTTATCTCATACAATGTATATGATATTTTTCTATTTTTAAAATTGGTCTGTAATAGGAGGGTTAGCAGTGGTTCAGGCTTAGACTGCTCGTGGGCTCCAGCAGCCCCAGTGATCACTGTGGCACCGTGTCCTCTCTGATATGATATAGTAAAGGATGGGAAGAATCCCGATGACGGACGAACTCCCATCCCGTTTGTTGCCTCTTTCCTTCCCCTAAGCCATTTAGGAAAAACCAAAACTCGAGTCTGGCCTCAGTCAAATTGTAAAGAACAAACCCCATTCCAAACAAATTTTGGTAGCCCTTTCATACTTAAAAGTGGAGTTTTCAGTTTAAAGAATAAATTGAATGCCAGTCTCTACTACCAGGTAAAGGTTTGCTTTGAAAGTTTTGGCATCTGCTTATAAATATAAGACAAGTAATTTATTTTTTCAGAATGAAAAACGTTTTTTTCCCTTGTTCAGATTCAAATCCCATTTCCCTAAAATATTTTTTTTTATGGTTATGGCACTAAGTACGGGCTTATATGTTCTTAAATATATAAAGAACTCAAAAAATCATTAATTTTCAGTTGATTATTGATTTTTAGATACAAAATTGGATGTAAGACATGAACAAATCATGATCTAAAGAAATAAAAACAATGAAAAATAAATGAGACAAAATCCAGCTTTGTTAATACCCAAAGAACAAAGATTAAAACTTGCTGTAACTTTTTCCTGTAAAATTGGCAATTTATTTAATATTAGTATTCAGTTCTGACAGACATGTGCTAAGATGGGTACTCATGTGCTGCTGTTAAGAGTTTAAACTGACATGAACTTTCTGGAAATTAGTGCATCAATGTGGAGAAGGAAATGGCAACCCACTCCAGTGTTCTTGCCTGGAGAATCCCAGGGACGGGGTGGCCTGGTGGGCTGCCGTCTATGGGGTCGCACAGAGTCAGACACGACTGAAGCGACTTAGCAGCAGCAGCAGTACATCAGTGTGTACCAACAGTCTTTAAAAAGTTCAACGAGACCCTCCAATTCAGTGTATTGAGTCTAGATAGATAATCTAAGGAAAATGTCAGAGGTTAGGACACTATAGATAAAGATACTTATTTCAACTTTTACAAGAATTGGAAAATAGAAAACAAGAGCTATAAGGAAATAGTTAAATTGTGATTTACCTATCTCATGGAACATTTTTAAACAGCCAGTAAAAATTATGTGAAGGAATATTCAGTGATAAAAGTGCAAGCTTTTCAAAGTTATGAAATGTGAAGTGAAAAAAATACTATTAGATTAAGATTAAAATTACTTATAAAGTATGTCTACATATATATATATATGCATAATTTTTACATGCTTAATAGAAGACCAGCAGGAAATATACAGAAATATTCCCAGCATTAGCTGAGTGGTAGGCTTCTTAATGATTTTTAAAAATATATATACATTATTGTTTTCTTCCAATAATGGCATGTATTACTTTCCAAGTTGGGTGGAGAAGTGGATGTTGGTATTTAAACAATCTGTTTTTTCAGTCCCCTGCCCGACCATACTCAACTCCCCATCTCTTAACATCACTTAGATCTGAGTTGCTAGGCATCTTCCAGGCATAGGCCTTTTAAAAGGCCTTTCTATGTATACTTCTTGTCTTTTTAAGGTAATCAGGACCATCTGTGACTTTGAAAGGATATGAGTCTCCCTTGGTTATTAAGAAATTCAAGAAGAGATCATTGAGAGTGAAGTGAAGGGGGAGGGTTCTGCCCACCTGTCCAGGGCACCCCCTCCCTCACCCTGGCCCCCGACTCTGCTCTCAAATCCTCCCCTAGGGCCTGTCCAGCAAGTCCTGGTCCCAGGTTCAAGTCGAGGGGCACAAAAACCCCCAGGAATGACCTTACCGCTCCCGACCTGACAAAGCAGAGGCTGCTTTACACCTGCTAGCATACACTTTCCAGCTCTGCTGGGCTGACAGGTTCTGGTGCTAGAAAAAAAAAAACAAACCTAAAAATAATTAAAGATAAAAGTCTCATTCAGTTGTGCTGCTTTATGATTTCTAGGTCAAAGGAAAAGCACAAAAAGGAGAGAGAAGGAAAATAAATCAACCAAGAGCACAGCATCTCTGGGCATGTTTACACTTAATACATATGCATGAGTGTGACTGTTATTTATAGAGCCCTTTCCATGTGTCACTCTGGGTGCTAACGGCTTTACACACTCTATCCCCTTGATCCTCAGATGAGCCCTGGGAGACAAGTGTGATTCTGCTGCAAGAAGATCCAGAGGAAAACAAGTGCTCAGGTCACAGGCTCAGATTTAAACTCAGCTCTGCTGGGCTTCCCAGTTGGCTCAGTGGTAAAGAATCCACCTGCCAGTGCAGGAAACGCAAGAGAGGCAGGTTCAATCCCTGGGTCGGGAAGATCCCCTGGAGTAGGACATTGCAACCCAGTCCAGTATTCTTGCCTGGAAAATCCCATGGACAGAGGAACCTGGAGGCAGCAGTTCTTGGGGTCGCGAGGAGTTTGACATAACAGCACAACAGTAGCTGTGGAATCCGCATCCCACCACCTCAAGGAAACCTCACATTTTTTTTCCCACCCAGTTTATCAGGACTTCACTACCTGAAGGGTCCTGATAGAGGGACCTGGTCATGTCCGTCCTTTTGGATGTTTATTTGTCTTTGGATCTCCTATATCTTTTCTGGCCTTGTTTCAACATTTCCCTTTAATACCACCTCATTTTTTTATAGAGTGGAAATAAGGTGTCAATCACGACCACCCCATTTGAAAACACATCAATCAAAACGGGACCGGCCAGGAGAAACAGCTATAAGAGCCGGATGGTGAGGCGGAGCAAGAAATCTAAGAAGAAGGAAAGTCTGGAGAGGTAAGTTAGAGCCGTCCTCTTCATGGGTTTGGTGTGTTCCCACACTGAAGGAAAATTACTCCTCACTTAATTGAAATGCTTGCATGTGAGGAAGATCTATTTCTCTGTGAGACATGTTGCCCTGTGGTTCACATGTATTTATACACTAGAGTTTATATTCATTCATGACAGCATTATGTTTCATAATGAAAAGATTTATGTAGTTACACTGTAGAATTTACTTTTTCTCATGTGTGAGAACCATGAAAAGCTCTGCTTTTTCTTAAGTTTCCAGACTTCATTTCAGTTGGATTTGAGGAACTAAAACTTCAGGTAAAAGTTTTAAATCTTAAAATTATTATTATTAAATCTATATTTAATAATGTCCATCTAAAAACACCGTGGTAGCTCAGTGGTAAAGAATCTACCTGCAATGCAGGAGATGGGGGTTTAATCCCTGGGTTGGGAAGATCCCCTGGAAGAAGGCATGGCAACCCACTCCAGTTGGGTTGCCTAGAGAATCCCATGGACAGAGGAGCCTGGCAGGCTACAGTCCATGGAGTCGGGAAAGAGTAGGACATGACTTAGCAACTAAACAATAGTGATAATAAATAATCCAAAAGTATATAGTTGCTATTTTTGAATGCCAGATGTTCTAAGATAACTAGATCTTCAAAGCATCCAAATAAGCCTGGAAATAAAAAGACTTTGTTTTACTGCCTGAAAGTCTATCACACATTAGCACTATGAAAGGCACCCTGAGTGTCATTTAGTGCCCTGTGCAGACACTGGTGAGGGTTGTGTGTGTGTCCGTGTGTGTGTGTGTGTGTGTGTGTGTCTGGTGGGGAAGTTTCTTCCAAACAATTGTCTAGATGTGTTTCCTGCATGATGCGACAGCATCTTGACTCTACCCACTTGAATTTGGTGTGTTGGATCACAGTATAAGGATTTTAATGCTAGAAATGAAAAATACGCAAGTGTAAAAAGCAATGATTGTTAACTCCAGGAAAGACAAATTGGTATAAGAAAGGAAAATACAAGTATGCTTTTCGTGGCCAAACTATGAACAGTATTTATTGTGTAAAGTAAAGAAAGTATCAACCTTTTGTTCCTAACCAGAAAATTTGGTTTCGCTCAACTGGGAGGAAATGTGCTTGTTTAGAAGGGGAATAAGTTGTTACAAGGGCTAAATTTTTCATCTTCTGTGGTAGGAAATCAACAGAGAATTTCTAGGGTTGAAAAACTGAAAAAACAGCATAAGCACATTACGTAGCAATTTGCAGACAGCTAAAAGAGTAGAAAGAGTTTCGCTGGGGATCGGGGAAAAGGCAGAACAGAGCTATTTTTCATTATAAGCTTATAAAACTATTTGGCTTTTTGACCCAAGTACATTTATTACTGTGATTAAAAGTACACATGTCCACACGCACACACATACATTGATATCTTTTTTTTTAACGTGAGCTTTATATTTTGAGTGTGTGTTGGGTCATACAGAACACACTGCTTCAAGGGACAGTAGAGTGGAAAGCATGTGACCCAGCCCCTGGAGGTGAAAGAACTCTATACAGCCACCTGCGTTTCAGAGCCACCTGAAGCTATGCTTTTAGCTCTAAGACGTGCTTTACACATTTGCCCTCTGCTGCAGCGTGGGGTCTGCTGCCCTGCTGCCACGATAAGCATCAGTTCACCTCCCTCAGTTTTTCTATGTAAATGTGCAGCCTCGTTGTCCATAGGAATATTCAGGCGCTCACGATGGAATAAGCACAGCCAACAGCCCCTCAAGGATGAAAGCCTCTACCCAGCAGATCACCGTTAAAGAATCCAATATTCCAAATGACAGTTTTTCTTCCAAGGATTTACTTTGCACTGTCTCTTAATTTAATTTTGTCAGTCTGTTTGGAGCTATATACTTGGAAGCTTTCAGGCAAAAAACAGTATCCTCAAAAACCTGACATACAAATAAATGAATGTGCGTTTATTCTTAGTTGCTCAGTCATGTCCAGCTCTTTGTGAGCCCATGGACTGTAGCCTGCAAGGCTCCTCTGTGCCTGAAATTTCCCAGACAAGAAGACTGGAGTGGGTTGCCCGTTTCTTCTCGGGATCTTCCCGGCCCAGGGATCGAACCTGGGTCTCCTGCATTGCAGGCAGATTCTGAGTCACCAGATATATTTTCCTATTTTCACAACTTGTCTTAAAGTGCTTGAAATTAAGAGGGTTTCCATTGTGTATTCTCAAAGACTCTTCCTTTCTAAGTCATAGGAAAGTTTTGAATGTAAAAGTGGAATCCTTCTCTTTAAGAGGACCCGCCATCATGTCACCGTCTCTGGGTGTACTGAATCAGTGCCCTGGTGCTTTGGGGAAGCGGGGGTGGTTTTGAACGTAGAATCTGATCAGTTTCCTCCTTTTTTCACTCTAGGAGGAGATCCCTTTTCAAAAAACTAGCCAAGCAGCCTTCTCCTTTACTCCACACCAGCCGAAGTTTCTCCTGCTTGAACCGATCCTTGTCATCAGGGGAGAGCCTCCCAGGGTCCCCCACTCACAGCTTGTCTCCCCGATCCCCTACACCCAGCTACCGTTCCACCCCCGACTTCCCATCCGGTGAGTGAACCTCCTCTCCTGGCAGGAGTTGAGGGGCTTAAATAGAGAAGGTGGGGATGTAATTGACAGAGAACAGGATTGACAGGAAGTTCAGAAGATATAGCTATCCGGTCCCTTAGAAAAGACAGGAAGTACTGGGTTGACCTTTGGGGAGGTTTATCTGAAAAGTATTTATTCACTAGACTGAGATGCTGAGACAGCTCGCTGCCCTTATCTGAAACAGCTCAGGTCGGAAAGCCTGGGAAGAAAGGGGAAGGGGGCTCTTGCTCACAGTCTCCTGTTTCCCACCCACAGGCACTAACTCCTCCCAGAGCAGCTCCCCAAGCTCCAGCGCTCCCAACTCCCCAGCGGGGTCAGGACACATCCGGCCCAGCACGCTCCATGGTCTGGCCCCCAAACTCAGTGGGCAGCGCTACCGGTCAGGAAGGCGGAAGTCAGCCGGCAGCATCCCCCTGTCTCCACTGGCCCGGACACCCTCTCCAACCCCACAGCCCACCTCCCCGCAGCGCTCCCCATCCCCTCTGCTGGGGCACTCACTTGGCAATTCCAAGATGGCTCAGGCCTTTCCCAGCAAAATGCACTCCCCACCCACCATCGTCAGGCACGCCGTGAGGCCCAAGAGTGCGGAACCCCCTCGGTCCCCGCTGCTCAAGCGTGTGCAGTCGGAGGAGAAGCTCTCTCCCTCCTATGGAGGCGACAAGAAGCACCTGTGCTCCCGCAAGCACAGCCTGGAGGTCACCCAGGAGGAGGTGCCGCGGGAGCAGCAACAGCGGGAAGTGGCCTTGCAGAGCCTGGAGGAGAATGTGTGCGACGCGCCTGCCCTCAGCCGGGCCAGGCCCGTGGAGCAGGGCTGCCTGAAACGCCCCGTGTCCCGGAAGCTGGGCCGCCAGGAGTCTGTGGACGAGCTGGACCGAGAGAAGCTAAAGGCCAAGGTGGTGGTGAAGAAACCTGACGGGCTCTCGGAAAAACAGGAATCCCGTCCAAAGCCCCACGGACTCGGCAGTGACTTGGAAAACCTCTGTGCTTTTAGGCTGGAAGAGAGAGACAAGAAAATCTATTCGAAAGCTTCAGAGAGGTCAAATCATTTTGAAAGCAAAGCAGCCGTGCAGGAGGCCCAGCCCCTGTCCAGCCTTTTGAAAGATGCTCTCCACAAGCAGGCCAACGTGCGGGCCAGCGAGGGTGTCACCTCTGAGGGGGCAACGGCAGCTGGGGACCACGGCCAGGGGACCACCTGTGACCTCAAACGAGCCTCGACGCACAGCACCCTCCAAGACGGCCTCTGTCACACCACCCACAGGTCCACCTCTGGGAAGGGGGACACCGCAGAGAAGGTCCCCCAGGCCAAGGAGGGTCTGCGGTGTGAGAAGTTAGACGGCAAGTTGGCCAACATCGATTACCTCCGAAAGAAGATGTCCCTCGAAGACAAAGACGAGAGCCTCTGCTCTGTGCTCAAGCCCAAGGTGACGGCCAGTGCCCAGGAGTGCCTGCCTGGGAGCCTGGGCCGGCCCGTGGGAGGGCAGCAGGAGGCCCCGCCAGCCTCCGAGGGCCGCACACCGTTCATCGGCAGCGCCCACGCAGCTCAGCTCAGCGCCGTCTCCTTTGTCCCTCTCAAGGCCCTTTCTGGCCGGGTGGACAGTGGAACGGAGAAGCCAGGCTTGGCTGCCCCAGAGTCGCCTGTCCGGAAAAGCCCCTCTGAGTATAAGCTGGAAGGGAGGTCTGTGTCGTGCCTGAAGCCCATTGAAGGCACCTTGGACATCGCTCTCCTGTCGGGACCTCAGGCCTCCAAGACAGAGCTGCCTTCCCCGGAGCCTGCCCAGAGCCCCAGCCCAGGCAGTGATGTGGAGTCCCCCGTGCCCCTGGCTCTCCCCAACAGTGCAGGGAGGAAGGCTGACACTGCGGGTCAGAGAGAGTGCTCCCCTGCCAGCTTCAAGGTGAACAAGTCCTATCTGCTTGAGCCCCGGTTCCCACCGTCCAGTCGGGGTCTGCAGAGTTCACCGGTGGCTGCCCCGCCTGACCCAGAGCTGAAGCTGGACAAGAAGGTCTCCCAGGCAGCCCGTGCCCCAGCGACCATCATGGAGAACCATCCTCAGCAGGGAGAGGGCCACCCCAGCCAACACCAAGACCGCAGCCCTGACGTTAAGCTCCTTCCCTTCCCAGGGCAGAACCTCCAAGGTGCCAATTCCTCTAGATCCCTCAGCCCACTCTCGCCTGAAAGTGTCCCTTCCAGGGAGAAGCCGAGTGGCAGAGAGTTGTCCGAAAGGGGCCCGTCAATAGTCAGGAGCGAGCGGTCAGCTGTGAGGCCCGACATCCGCAGAGACCCCTCCAAGGAACTGTGTCCCCCAGAAGCTGCTAAACCCAGCGACAGCTCCCAAACCCTCCCTGTGGTGGGGAGGACCCACCCGGATGTCTCCACCCAGACCCAGGCCTTGGAGAAAGCATGTGGGCCTTGCGGGAGAGCAAAGCCCAGAGATGGCCGAGAGGAGGTGAGGCTGCCGGCCAGAGTGGACTCCTCTTTGCGCTCTGCGGGGGCTCCTTGTGAGAGAGAGCTGGGCGCAGAGAGTGGCCTGGAATTCAATATGGAACCTGCTTCTACCAGGCGGTCTCTGGAGCCACCCAGGCCAGAGAGTGAGAAGAGTAGAAGGCTTTCTGGTTTCCAGTCTGTGCAGAAAGACAGTCCCAAGGAACCGGAAAGGAAAGAACAGCCTCTGCAAAAGCACCTCACCAATAGTTCTCAACCGGGTCCCAAGGAACCAGAAAGGAAAGAACACTGTTTGCAGAAGCACCTCACCAGTAGTTCTCAGCCGGGTCCCAAGGAACCGGAAAGGAAAGAACACTGTTTGCAGAAGCACCTCACCAGTAGTTCTCAGCCGGGTCCCAAGGAACTAGAAAGGAAAGAACAGCCCCCACAAAAGCACCTCACCAGTAGTTCTCAGCCAGGTCCCAAGGACCTGGAAAGGAAAGAACAGCCTCTGCAAAAGCACATCACCAGTAGTTCTCAGCCAGGTCCTAAGGAACTGGAAAGGAAAGAACAGCCTCCACAAAAGCATGTCACCAGTAGCTCTCAGCTGAGTCCCAAGGAACCAGAAATGAAAGAACAGCCCCTACAAAAGCACCTTTCGAGTAGTTCTCAGCCGGGTCTCAAGGAACTGGAAAGGAAAGAACAGTGTTTGCAAAAGTACCTCACCAGTACCTCTCAGCTGGGTCCCAAGGAACCAGAAAGGAAAGAACAACCTCCACAAAAGCATGTCACCAGTAGTTCTCAGCTGAGTCCCAAGGAACCAGAAATGAAAGAACAGCCCCTGCAAAAGCACCTCACCAGTAGTTCTCAACTGGTTCCCAAGGAACTAGAAAGGAAAGAACAGTGTTTGCAAAAGCACCTCACCAGTAGTTCTCAGGTGGGTCCCAAGGAACCGGAAAGGAAAGAACAGCCTCTGCAAAAGCATGTCACCAGTAGTTCTCAGGTGGGTCCCAAGGAACCAGAAAGGAAAGAACAGCCCCCACAAAAGCTCCTCACCAGTAACTCTCAGCCAGGTCCCAAGGAACTGGAAGGGAAAGAACAGTGTTTGCAGAAGCACCTCACCAGTAGTTCTCAGCTGGGTCCCAAGGACCTGGAAAGGAAAGAACAGCCTCCACAAAAGCATGTCACCAGTAGTTCTCAGCTGGGTCCCAAGGAACCGGAAAGGAAAGAACAGTGTTTGCAGAAGCACCTCACCAGTAGTTCTCAGCCAGGTCCCAAGGAACTGGAAAGGAAAGAACAGCCTCCACAAAAGCATGTCACCAGTAGTTCTCAGCTGGGTCCCAGGGAACCAGAAAGGAAAGAGCAGCCCCCACAAAAGCACCTCACCAGTAGCTGTCAGCCCTCACCCCCCACCAAAGAGCTCCCTGGCCTGGCTTGTCAGCACTGCATTCTGCCCAGCCACCCTGCTGCCCCTCTGCCAGGGAGCACACCCTGTGCTACAGACTCCAGCTTCCAGGACGCTCTCAGGCTCGCTGCTGTGCCCAGTGACAGCAGTAGCCACAAGCCCAGGTCTGACCCCGACCTGGGCCCTCCAAAGTCTAAGTTCCCAGACCGGCCCCTCTCCTCCCAGAAGCCGAGTGCTGAGGCTGCAGTGAGCAAAGAGCCTGGCGCCCCGACCCTCGGCAGAGCGGGGGTGGGGAGTGGTAAGGGTGTATCAGAGGAGTTCCCTGTCCTCCTAAGTCCCCAGAAAACAGCCCGTGAAGTGATCGGCCAGGGAGCCAGTGGGCGCTCAGTCCCCCTGCCCACAGAAGGGGGTCCTCTAGACACAAAGCTGAGACCCCCCAGCGCTGGGTGTCCCCCAGAGGCACTGGAGATGCTCGCACATCCACCTGGGCGAGGACTCCTCGGGGCCAGTGAGTCAGTGGACCAGAAACTTCCCACCGTCAGGGAAAGGCAAAACCTGTCTCCAAAGGCCCCCACACCATCCACTGTGAAAGATTGTCCCCCTCTGTGCAAACAAACAGACAGGAGCCCGAGTCCGCTGGCCACCAGTGCCGACGCCAGCAAGTCTGAAGGCAAGAAACGCACTGAAGCACTTTACACCCCTGCGGATGGGGAGAAGCCGGGGGCTGGCTTGTCCTCGGTGCACAGCGAGGCTGGGCCCAAGGGTGCGGAGCAGCCGGCAGCAGCCGCTGGGAAGGGCTGGCCAGAGGCCAAGGGGAAAGGGCTCGGTCCCCAGAAGCCACTGACCGAGGCGAGCAAGCCCAGCGTCATGAAGCGGTCACCTTCAGCCACAGTGCAGAGCGCTCTCGGCTGTGCCACCCTCCCAGGGAAGTCTCAGAGCTATTCCTGTGGCTTTCCTGAGGCCAGACCAGCAGTTCCAGAGACTTCTACCACCTCCAGCGACACCTCTGCCAAGGCCGGCGGGCCTGCAGCAGAATGCCCAGCCTCCAGCAGCAGGGACCAGCGGAAACCCCTGCCTAGCGGGATTGGCAGAACCCAAATGACCAAGAGCGACTCCTTGCCATCCTTCCGCAGCTCAGCCGCCACTCTGGAGTCCCAGCACCCCAGCCCTGGCCTGGTGGCGGGCACCAGCCACCGGGACAGGGCCCTCTCAGTAACCACCGCCGTGGGAGAAACCAAAGGGAAAGACCCAGCCCCCACCCAGCCAGCTCAGACCAGGAACCAGAATGCGAGCAGAGAGGCGGCCAAGCCGTCCCCCGCTCCAAGCACTGAGCGCCCCGTCATTCTTCCTTCTGAGAAGGACACTGGGCTGCGACAGAGGCGGGGGAAAGAGAGTTTGCGCGGCAGCCCCAACAAAAAGGCCTTGTGATGGGGCAGGCCCGGGCGGCACTGGGGAAACCCACCCTGCGTGCGTCACTGCGTCTTGACTACCTTGGAAACCAGCGTCGTGGGACACCACCCCCCTGCTATCGGCAGAGCCTGGAGCCTCACTGAAGAAGCGAGGAGACGAGACAGAGAAAGAGGGGACCTTCTTCCAAATGCCTTCCCAAATTGGAACTGGCAAACTTACCAGATAGTGTTTGTACAAAATAAAACAAAAAAAAAACAAAAAAATTCTTTCTGGTTGAGGTTGAGGGTTGTTGAGGGAAAAGATTTTCTCTGTAAATATCTAGCAATGTGTTTGGTTTGGGGTGTAGAGTTGATACCTTGCTGCTGATGGCGTCATTTACTACAACTTTTGGGTTTTCTTTAAGTAGGATTTTTGCTCTACCATTGATCACGATGCAGTCATGAAGCGAAATGGCTAAAACGGTGTTTGTTAAAATATAGATGCACCCATATTCATGTATATACACATCCACCCACGTGTTTCGGTCTGTGGTTGAAAAGATTCTTGCAAGGCTACACTTTTTTCTAAGTTAAAACATTCTGAGTAGAGTTGATGGTGGAAGAAAGCCTGAAATACACTAGATGGTGAGTTTGTATGTGTATTTTTAACCAGAAATTTTGATAGCGCTGTATCTGGCTACCTGTATTTCCAGATCTAAAGCAAGAATGACTCGAATCACTGCGTCTGGAATGCTCCTCCATCAGGAATGGCCACAACAGATGGAGCTAGCCATTTTCATTTCACTAATGGCCATTTTGATCCTGGGCCCAACTGTCTCCAAGGCCAGTTGTCCTTGTGTGTGGATGTGGGTGTCGACTCTTCACTATAGGTAGAGCGAGGGCTATAAACACACGTTGACTTTTATTTCTGTTCTGCTTTCCCTCCTTCTCATGCTCTTAAATAAACTCAGGCCTTTATGCTATGAGTCGCTAGTCCAGGAAGCACACATTTTCTAGTAGTTCTGCGCCCGCCCTGCTGTTGAACAAAACAGAAAATAACTGGCCGCACACAAATCTGCTCGTATTTAGGTTGATTAATAAGCACTAGGCATTGGAAGAGGTTTTCACTTTGCTTTTTTGAGGAAAAGTGGAGGGGGTATGGATTTTGGCATCATAGCATATATTTTAAGGAATAATCAGGACATCAGATACATTTTAATACATAGCTGGGGCCTTATGTTGTAGATGACGCTTGCTGTTTTTAGCAAGTTCCTGGGTTTCACATTCATTTCTGGTGCATCAAGTAGCTCCATACATTTCATAACATGGTCTCTTTATTTGTATGCAAAAAATATATATACTGTATTAATAAAGAGCAGCATTTTTGTAATAAAAAGACTTGGAGCTATTTGGTGCTTGAATGTGACTGTCCTTTTTACTTTTGCTAAGCCTTATTTAAATTTTGTATACCATGGAATATGTAGGATTTGTCCAATGATTTTAGTGCTGAGGGGGTCTTTGTGTTTTTTGTTGCAGTTTTCCTGGTGGCTTGTTTTGTATTGTAAGACAGCACTTGCTGACGTAAGTACTAAGCACTAAGAGAAAATATACACAGATAAGTATTTAAAAGATGCTTGGGATCCATAGCAGGATTTTTGTTTTGTTTTGTAAGAGAAAAAATCACCAGTAAATACTAGTCCAGCACCCAACCCCGCTCCCCGCAGGGATATCTTAGTATCTTCAGGCTATAAAATTGTTCACCTAAGCACAGCATCATCTTACATCCCTGTGGATTGTAAATCATTTAGTGAGGCTATAAACTCCACTCCAAAAACAATTGCTTGGTTGTCCTTCATTGTAAAATGAGTTGACAGTGGTGAAAAAACTCTCTTCCTTGCCCCTAACTTTTTTCCCATAAGGTTCTAGCCATTCCCCATCACTGTGTTGTGAATTGTAGAAGAAACAAATATTTTGAAAGAACTTCAATGGGTTTCAAAAATGGTCTCAACATTTATAATTCATACCTGCATTCGGCGGCTGTCATAACCCAACCCTTCTGCACCCAGACATCTAGACAGGTCTGTCGGGGAGGTAGTGTATGGTTTACAGCCTTTGCTTTTTAACTGTCCAGTTTTCTTTAAAGCACAACTAGCTGCTTGTTTACAAATGATATTTTAAAATGTATATTTTGTATAGTGTATTTTCATTTTTGCCAAATATGTTTTTGCATTTTGGATGGCTACAGAGTCCCTAAGATTGCATTTGTGTAATACCTGTCTGTTGTTGTAAACCTCTCCAGTCAGATGGTAGAAACCCTCCTGTGTTCTGTCTGGTCGGTCTCCTGTGATTGTAAGGTGTGCTCCTCGCTAGTACTCCCAGCTGTAGATTTACCAGCTTAAAGTTTGTTAGGATCTGTGCAATAAAGTGTTTGCAGTCTTATTTTCTCTAAGGAATTCCCTATGGATGTCATAATTGTTGTATATTGAACAAATATTTATACTTATGCAGTTGCATAACATTGAAATAAAAATTTAGCATGAAAAGATAATGACTATTAAGTTTTTCCGACCCCCCCCCCCCCGCCCCATCTACACACATGCATAGCATCTCCAAAACATGACTGAATTGTGACTCTGTTGTGGAAAGGGTGGTTTTCTGCAGCTCCCTTTTGGTGAGTGGAAAGCGGAAAGGTTTGCTAATTTTTTAAAAACTGAAACAGTGTTCCTTTCTGCGAGACTGTCTGCCTTTAAGTAGACTCCACTCCTCCTCCAGTTCTCCCAAAACTTTTGCTCCATCCGTTACCATTGTGTTCTCTCATCTTTCTTTTCCTTCCATCCGATCTCCGCCCTTATAATTAAAAACCAAGAAGACATCAGGATGGAAGGAAGCAACCTCACATTTATTGTCTGCCTACTCTGTGTGCACACTTAGTGCTGGGCAACATGGGTTTTATCTGCCATCTTCTCTGAGCCCCAACACCAGCCTCAAACCAGATGGTGATGGCATCCCCATTTTACTGAGGAGCAAACAGGCCCGGACAGGCTGTATGATTTGCTTAACACACACCCTATAAAGACAGCTTACTTTAGGATGTCGATTTTTCTGGTTCTGAAGCTCTTGACCATTCTAAACATTACCAGGTATCATGCACTTGAATTCAGATCCAGGCCCCTCTGAATAAGCTACCTCATTTTCTCTTTTTAAGTTTATATGCAGAAAAACCATATCATGCAAAATTACAAACCTGATGATTAGTGGGAAGCCATGAGCCAAGGAAGCTAATCGTTCTCTGTAATAGGGATCCTTTATTAGTTGTAATGAATCAGTAGGCAATTTCCCTTCTAGATTTTTGGTTCACAACACAAATGTTACATGAAAAAGTATAGCTCTATTAACTGGAAATTCGCTTGCTTCAGTATAGGCTGGACATTAAGCAACTCAACGGTAGGGCAGTTTGCTCAATTTAATTTCCTTCCTACCAGTGTGTTCTTAACACTTTCCTCAATGTCATCATTTTGTGTATTCCTCTCTCTCTACCTCCTACCTCAGTTAGTATTGGATGCATCTCATATATCTAGGAAAGCTGGAAATCACCACAGCTTTGTTGAACTTTGGTTTCATTACTTTTTTTCTACTGAAAGTCAATCATTTGGCCCAGGTTCAGTTTCTCTGGCAGTTCATACACCTCAGACCCTGGACTGGAGGCTTTAACACCATTCATTAGAAAAAAAACATGCAGCAGCATCTCATGAATTGCTGGGACCATGCATTCCAAAAAACAAGATCGCCTTCTCATAACGTCATAGGCTGCAATGGGGCTGTCAATCCCAATACTTGGATGCAGGCAAACACATCAAAAAGGGACTCTTTTCCCAAGACCGAAGTTCCCTGCATGTTTTGTGACATGCCATTGAGTGTGTTCAGATGTAGGGAAAAAGGAAGAAGATCTGTTGCGTACAGTTTCTAGGAACTGCTCCACAGAGCTTTACAAAAAGGCTCTTAATATTATAAAGCTGAAAGCATCTCCCAAAGTCACTGGCTGTTGCACTGAAGCACTGAAGAGATGGCTGTCAGAACCTGGAGGTGAAGAAAGAAGTTGTTTGCAAGGCCTAAAGCAAGCATGCTGCCACTACCCAGCCGTCATATGTGAGCTGGCATTGCCATCTCCTCCAGCTGTAACCAGTCTAAATAAATATCCTTTGCCTGCAAGTTCTGTCTGTTTGGAATACGAATACCGTGTGAAACTGTTGTGCTGAAGTGACTTTCCTCGGCTGGAGGCAGATTTTCTCATGCGGGGGACTGAGGGCAGGGATGGCCTCCCATGTCTGTCAGCTCAGTGCCACCCGGTAAGACGACTCTCAGCCCCTTGGCCTACTGTCCCTTTCCAGGGGGGATCCTTAGAACACCCATGGCTCCTGTTCTCAAGGGAAAGGAAAGAGCAATCCAAGAAACTTGGGCTTAAGCTTTTGCCTTTGAAATCGCAAAGCTTTAGAAAAAGCCCACCTCCTTTTTCAGTACTGGAAATCCTCACCATCTCTTTATTCTTGCACTGTTGTGAAAAGCAAAAAAGTCTTTAAAAATTCTTATTTTTCTTTATTGTGCAATACATGGGCAAGTGAAGGCAAATTACAAATATAGAAAAGCAAAAAAAAAAAAAAAAAGAAAAAAAGTCACTGCTCTTCCCCAGATACTTTTATTCTTCAATTTATATGGAATTTTATTTTAACAAAAAAAATGAAATAATAGTCAGCATGATGTTGGGTAACTTCTGCTTAGTATTAAATCAAATATAGATTTCAGTGTGTCTGAGTATCCTGCAATACTACGTAACGACCACATGGTATTTCATATTAAAGATGTGACAGTATTTTCTCTCATGTACACGTGCACAAGTAGAGAACCTCACACTCGCATGTTTGAGGTCATCCTGCTCTAAAGTCTTGGCTCATCGACCTTGGAGCCAGGATTCATTTAACTTACCCCTACACTCCCATCCAGCCTCCTCCTGCCCCATAGGCAACTATGTTAATTGTTTGTGTTCTTAAAAAATGTAAGTATCATTTTTCTGTTTACATGTATTTTTAATTTATGAAAATCATGTTAATAAGTCGTTTGGGTGTTTGTTTGCTTGTTTTTTCCACTAAGGTCTATATGTTGGTTCACAAGCTAGCTCTCCTACATGGAGGACAAGGAGAGACCTAAGAGACAGCAGCCCGAGTGGTAGGTGGCAGGTTTATAAGCAGGGAAGCTCACCGACAAGGCTTCTCCTCGGTGGCCACGGGACAAGGGGATCTCTGCACCCACCTGCCAGGGTCTTGAAAGTTAACATAGAGGCCTTGACAGGATTCAGGCATGTATAACATGCAGATGATCTCGGCACCTTGCTCTCAAGGCCAAGTCCTTGAAAACGACTCCTCCTGTGGGAGCACCATGCATACTTTATGAGGACAGGGGAGGGGGACGAGGAGACTCCAGTTGATGGGTCCACCTGCAGGTCAACTGGTGATCATGTCCTCTCCATGACCTCCTCCAACGCTGTATGCTTAAGATTCCGCTACGTTGCTGTAGCTGTGTCCAACTCACCACTTCCAGTTACTGGATGATGCCTCGTGGTGTGCGTCTTAGATGTTTTAAATGCCTATTTCCCTAGTGATGGCCCCTCAAATGGCTTTGAACTCGCCCCTAAAGAAACAATGCTGCACTGAATACCACTGTGGAATTGTGAAATTTTCTTGTCATACACACCCAGCATTGGATTGGTGAGTAGTGTATTTAATTTGATGAATTTTTGCCTCATGGTCCTATAATAGCTACACCAGTCTACACCCCTAAGCAGTGTGTGCAGTTCCTATAAGCTCACATCCCACCTACACTAGTATCCAGTCTCCTTTTTTTTTGCCAGACTACTAGATATAAACCTTATTTTAATCTGTGTTCCTTAATTCCTGGTAGTATCAGCATGCTTATGCTCTTATCCCACCCAAGAACATAGAGTGTCTTGGGTGGGATTTACCTTATTTAATCCTTTATCTTACCTTATTTAATCCTTTATCTCTTGTATATTTAGATCGTTTCCAAGAAGAGTAGAAAGAGAAAAAAGAAAGTCCCAAGCTAGTTAGAGAGCCCATGAACTGACATGAATGGAGAAGGGGGAGACGGATGAATGCTCAGGTGGTTCCCTGTCCTCTGCTTCCCTTTGCAGGATCTAGTATCATGTCTTCAACAGCCAAGTGTTTAGACAATATTATATAAAAATCGAAGAAGAGGTGGGCAGCAAGAGGTGAGTGTTCAATGTAGTTCACTGTTTAATTTTTCAAGAGCAACAAGGGCTTTTTAAAACCAAATTTAAAAATGGTAGATTCAGTTCAGTCGCTCAGTCGTGTCCGACTCTTTGTGACCCCGTGGGCTGCAGCACGCCAGGCCTCCCTGCACATCACCAGCTCCTGGAGTTCACTCAAACTCACGTCCATCAAGTCGGTGATGCCATCCAGCCATCTCATCCTCTGTTGTCCCCTTCTCCTCCTGCCCCCAACCCCTCCCAGCATCAGAGTCTTTTCCAATGACTCAGCTCTTTGCATGAGGTGGCCAAAGTATTGGAGCTTCAGCTTCAGCATCAGTCCTTCCAATGAACACCCAGGACTGATCTCCTTTAGAATGGACTGGTTGGATTTGCTTGCAGTCCAAGGGACTCTCAAGAGTCTTCTCCAACACCACAGTTCAAAAGCACCAATTCTTCGGTGCTCAGCCTTCTTCACAGTCCAACTTTCACATCCATACATGACCACAGGAAAAACCATAGCCTTGACTAGACAGACCTTTGTTGGCAAAGTAATGTCTCTGCTTTTGAATATGCTGTCTAGGTTGGTCATAACTTTCCTTCCAAGGAGTAAGTGTCTTTTAATTTCATGGCTGCAATCACCATCTGCAGTGATTTTGGAGCCCCCCAAAATAAAGTCTGACACTGTTTCCACTGTTTCCCCATCTATTTCCCATGAAGTGATCAGGGTCTTTCAAATGAGTCAGTTCTTCGCATCAGGTGGTCAAAGTATTGGAGTTTCAACTTCAACATCAGTCCTTCCATTGGATAGTCAGGACTGATTTCCTCTAAGATTGACTGGTTTATCTTCTTGCCATCCAAGGGACTCTCAAGAGTTTTCTCCAACACCACAATTCAAAAGCATCATTTCTTCAGTGCTCAGCTTTCTTTGTGGTCCAGCTCTCACATCTATACATGACTACTGGAAAAACCATAGCTTTGACTATACAGACCTTTGTTGGCAAAGTAATGTCTCTGCTTTTTAATAGGCTATCGAGGTTGGTGATAGCTTTTCTTCTAAGGAGCAAGTGTCTTTTAATTTCATGGCTGCACTCACCATCTGCAATGATTTTGGAGCCCAAGAAAATAAAATCTGTCACTGTTTCCACTGTTTCCCCATCTATTTGCCATGAAGTGATGGCACCAGAAGCCATGATCTTAGTTTTTTAAATGTTGAGTTTTAAGCCAGCTTTTTTACTCTCCTCTTCCACTTTCATCAAGAGACACTTTAGTTCCTCTTTGCTTTCTGCCATAAGAGTGGTGTCATCTGCGTATCTGAGGTTATTGATATTTCTCCTGGTAATCTTGATTGCAGCTTGAGCTTCATCCAGCCTGGCATTTTGCATGATGTACTCTGCATATAAGTTAAATAAGCAGGGTGACCATATACAGCCTTGATGCACTCCTTTCCTAATTTGGAACCAGTCCATTGTTCCATGTCCGGTTCTAACTGTCGCTTCTTGACCTTCATACGGGTTTCTCAGCTGGCAGATAAGGTGGTCTGGTATTCCCATCTCTCTCAGAATTTTCCAGTTTGTTGTGATCCACACAGTCAAAGGCTTTAGCATAGTCAATGAAGCAGAAGTAAATGTTTTTCTGAAATTCTCTTGCATTTTCTATGATCCAACAGATGTTGGCATTTTGATCTCTGGTTCCTCTGCCTTTTATAGGTCCAGCTTGTGCATCTAGAAGTTCTCAGTTCATGTACTGTTGAAGTCTACCTTGGAGAATTTTGAGCATTACTTTACTAGTGTGTGAAATGAATGCAATTTTGCGGTAGTTTGAACATTCTTTGGCATTGCCCTTCTTTGGAATTGAATGAAAACTGACCTTTTCTGGTCCTGTGGCCGCTGCTGAGTTTTCCAAATTCCTTTTCCAAGGCGCACAGTATTCAGTAAGTGATTTACAGTTGTCCGTACCTGGAATGGAGTGGGGATGGGTAGGTGGCAGAACAGGGTAGCTGAGGAACAGAGGCTTTTGGCCTGGCGGTGATGGCACAAGAGACTAATGCGCTGCTTGCTCAGGCGCCTCAGTCTTGGACTGGAAGCCTCCTTAACCTTTTCTTCCCATTTTGTTGGGCCATTTCCTCTCATTATGTATGGCCTAGTTTTTTAGCTCATGGAATCTGACACGTATTTCTGTTACTGTTTGATAAAGTTAAGGGAAGGATTTTACATGAAATAATTTGGCTAAAAGTCCAAGGCCAGCCCTAGTCTAACAGAATCCCAATATCTACAGGGTGGGACATGGAAATCTGTTCTGTAAAGAATTTCCCCAATGATTCTGGTGATAAACCAGTGTTTGAGAGCTCTGGGAGTCACACTGGGCTGCTGACTCCTCTGCAGCCAGACTAACTCCCATCATATTAGGCATCCTAATTCTTAATGTCTCAGGCAATTGATTCTAGCTCACCATTCAGGACCCCCCTCAGTCATGACTTGCCTAGAACTAACCACATCCTCTCTTGCTCTAATTCAAGTTAATTTTCTCTTCGGCATTCAGAACAGATGGAAAGCAATGTCAGCCACCCCTCTTGCATCCTACAGTAATATATGAAAGTATTGTAAAGCCATTTATTTCATACTTTTCTAAACTTCAAAATTGCAAGCATCACCTATTGGGGAATTAGATGAGTAGATGTAACGCGACAGTTTCCTGTCCTGGAATTTTACATGGACACATAGATAATGCCTACGTTTGGGTCAGTGCTGTGTTCAGTTAGCAGCCAGGGCCGCTGGCACAGAGGAAAGGTGTAATTTGCTCTCAGACTGTGGGAGCTGCAGTTCATTCAGAGCATCCTCTGATGGAGGCCAGTCGGTTTTTATGGACTTCATCGCTGTTTGCTTCAGTACACTTTGAAATGCACGGTCAGCTCACTGAGCTACAACATGCAATCATAACACATTTTTATAGGAGTAGCTTGTCAGAGCAGCAACAACATGTGATACATAAAACCAGTAAACCCACTGCAGCTACAGAGTCTATCCTAGTAACTAGGATAAAGCAATAAAATTGACAGCAGCCATCGAAAAGCTCCCTTTCTGACTTTGTAGGGTGAATTTACTATTGCTTAAAACAGAGGAGCTGTCACAAAGCCCTAGATCAGTGCCCAGTTATGGAGTAGCTCGTGGCACCGCATAGAAGGGCCTGATACAGCAAAGCCGGGCCATTACAGATTGTTAGGGCTCGGGTCCCTAAGGTCTCTGCTGCTGCTGCTGCTGCTAAGTCACTTCAGTCGTGTCCGACTCTGTGCAGCCCCGTAGATGGCAGCCCACCAGGCTCCCCCGTCCCTGGGATTCTCCAGGCAAGAACACTGGAGTGGGTTGCCATTTCCTTCTCCAATGCATGCAAGTGGAAAGTGAAAGTGAAGTTGCTCAGTTGTGTCCAACTCCTAGTGACCCCATGAACTGCAGCCCACCAGGCTCCTCCGTCCATGGGATTCTCCAGGCAAGGGTACTGGAGTGGGGCGCCACTGCTCTAGGGGGATGCAGTTCACAGCAGTGGTCCCCAACCTTTTTGGCAGCAAGGACCAGGTTCCTGAAAAAGTTTTTCCACAGATTGGGGGTGGGGAGCGGGGAGATGGTTTGGGGATGATCCAAGCACATTACATTTATTGTGTACTTTAATTCTTATTATTATGTGTAATTATTATTACATCAGCTCCACCTCAGATCATCAGGCATTAGCGCTCAAAGGCTGAGGACCCCCTGCTCTACAGAATGGTTTTGTTTTTCCAAGTTACATGTTACCGGGGACAGTGTGGCAAGGGAGTGGTTAGGTCAGCAGTTAGCATTTCCTGAAAGTGAACGTCGCTCGGTCATGTCCGACTCTTTGTGACCCCATGGGCTATACAGTCCATGGAATTCTCCAGGCCAGAATACTGGAGTGGGTAGCCTATTCCTTCTCCAGCAGATCTTCCCAACCCAGGAACTGAACCAGGGTCTCCTGCATTACAGGCGGATTCTCTACCAACTGGGCTTTCAGGGAAGCCCCATCCGCAGCTTAAATCCTTAAGGCAGGAAGGAGCTTAAGTTTGCTAGGATACACAGGGAACTGGTGGGTTGGTGTATCAGTCTGAGTTCTTAAGAGTGGAGACTTTCATCCTCTCTGATAGGATTGAAGGAAGAAGGAAAGGAGAGGAAGGAAAGCAGGAGATAAGTAATGAAAGGAAGTACGGAGGGAGAGGACGAGTTAGGAATAAAGGAGGGGAAGAAGCAACAAAGAAAGAAAAACAGAAGAGGGGGGAAGGGGCAGTGAGCGTGGTTTTGGCGTCTTCAGGTCACCACCAGGAACGTCCCTCAAACTTTCCAGAATTGATCACTGAGTTTGCTGCAAGCAAATGAACAAAATCAACAAGACGAAATAACTGTGTGTCCAGCTATGTCCCTGCCTCAGTTCCCAGAGGTGGACAGTGGATGATGGTCAGAGGGAGGTGTGCTCCCTGACTTGGGAGGGTTGGCTGCCTGCCTGGCTTCAGGTCCCTCGAAGGAGGGGCCTTTCCTGTGGCCACAGCTAGGAGGCTTCCTGGAAGAGCTCCCGCTCAGCACAGGCTGGAGCAGTCATGCCCACTTCTGTGTTAGGTCGCCTCTGAGCCCCAAACTCAAGGGGAAAGGCCTTGGTGACTGCCAGGCTCAGGGCAGAACAGTACAGCAGGGGCTCAGGCTGGCCTTCTCGGGGGCCGCCCACCATCGCAGGCCCAGGGAGGAATGACAGTGGCTGAAGTGGGGTGTCCCAGGCCCTCAGCGTCCCAGGCACTTTCTTTCTCCTTTACCATGTGTCCTTAAATGACTTCCTTGCCCACACTCCCTCAGGAAAGCCGAGGAAAATTCCTTTTCCACACATCTGTTTTCCCAAACGCTGGAGTTTCAGATAATCAAAGCAGTGAATTGTGTGAGGTTTCATTTCATTAGCAGGACGGTACCCTGCTTGCCCTCTCTCACCAGAGGGTTTTGGTACCCATTCATCTCTGCCACCTCTCTTGATTTTAAAGGAAGGATGCAAATCTTTGCGCCCAAGAGTTGGGAGACAGCTGAGGATGAGAACAAGGTGTAAGATCTTGAACACTTCTCCCTGTTTCCAGAAACCAAGGAGAAGGAGGTGGGACATTTTGGAGGGAAACTGAGATGTGGTGCCTGCTAATAGGCCTCCATAGGTGGTGGCCTGGGAGTTAGATGAGAAGCCCCACTTCTGACCAGTCCTCAAGGGAGGGACAGGGTGAGGTGAGTGAGGCACCTACTTGGGTGCCAAATTTAAAGGGGCACCGAAAAACTCAGTAGCAAAGATAAATAGTATTTTAATGCAACATTAAAAGAATCAAAACTAATGTAAAATCTCCACAATGAACAAAATATCAAAGTTTTAAACAAAGACAACATGGTTTCTAACAATTTTCCTTTTGCCTCAGGCCCTAACACACTTCAGCATGGCACTGGTGTAGATCCTGGCTATGTTTAAAATTTTTTTGTACTTATTGTGGATTTTTGGCATTAATTTAGAGTTTAAAAAATAAGATTTTTTTTTGGGCCTTGATTACTGAGTTTTTTGGCTCCCCCTTAAATTTTGCACCCAAAGCAAATGCCTCACTCCCCACCCCGCCCCCACCCCCCATTCCCTGGCCACCGTCTTGTGTCCTTAACCAAGAACCTCTGGGAATACTTAGGCTCCTGTGTAGTATTGCACACACACACACACGCACACACACACAACCCCTAAGACTGGTAAAGCATTTGCAATGTATTTTTATGGCTTTCCTTCACTATCCCCTTGTCTTTCCTACTTTTCTGGATAAAGAGATAAAGAAGAGCTGGTCCCCAAGTTTCTACTCTGTTCCAATATTATGCCGCCAACCTAAGGTCAATCAATTCTGATTGACTGTTAACTAATTTTTACTTTGATATCCAATCAATATTTAATAACTCCACTATCTCTAACCTAAAATTGGTTATTCTACTTAATCCAGGCCTTATAAATGCAACACCTGAGTACAAGAGCTCAACTCTCTTCTCTGCCAGTGCAGACTTCAGAAGACCGAGGCCTGCGTGGGTGTCGCCCTTTGGGCCTTGGGAAGAAGGCCTGAGTATAACGCTGCTGGCTTCCCAGTTCTCTGTCTGCATTCATTGGCCCTGTCCACTCTCTTGCTGGAACCATCTTTGCAATATCTCCAGCCTCAACAGAAACTACTGCTCACGGAGGCAGCTTGTTGGGTTCCCAGTGGTGAGGGTGCCTGAATGCTTTCTTTCTTCCACTGGTTTTCATTGTAAATGTGCTGTCTCAGTTGCTGTCCCAGGTGAGTAGGCTTTTGAGAGCTGGCTTGGGAACCAAACCCCCATTTATCTCATGGTTCCTATGAGAAAGAAGCTTCCAAGGACCAGACATTCAAATGAAAAGAGTATTTTTCTTTTGAAAAATACACAGCCCACCTGTAAGTTAGGATCTGTAACATAATAAGAGTGAGAACCCCAGATAGGTTAAAAAAACAAATAAAAAAAAAGCCTCCTTGGTTCTGAAATGAGGGTAGTCAATGTGCAAAACATCTCAACCTTGGGGGAGGGGCATCTTGGTGACAGTGTCTTTTTTCTCTTTTTCCTTAGAGCTATTTGTACCATGGTGACATTGTGGAATCCTTGGAGATTTAAGGATTAAGGAGGTTAATGAAGTCAATTTGATGGTAAGATTCATTTCTCAGCCTCTTCTTTTAAATTCATTGTGTTTTCTCTTTTTCATTTAAAATATACTTTGAGACTTTATCCCCAACTTGTTTCCCAAATGGCTATATTACTGAGAACTCAGACCCAAGCCCAATACCAGAGCTGCCGGAGAGAGAGATGTGGGAGGGTCAAGGTAGGAGGTGCCTCCAGGGATGCTCATGAGTGGAAGTGATGACCTCCTAATAGTCTCCTGGCCTTTCCCTTCCACTGGTCCCCCTCAACTTCTACCCACCTTCCATATGAGCAAAAGACTCTGTGCCTCTCATAGCTGCATCTGACCCTCTGGCCCTAGTCAGTTTACCTTCCTGGGAGGTTCATCAGTTCTGGGACTCTGAAAAGTACAGTGAATCCCTACCCAATTCCAGGAAGCAATCAAAAAAATCTAGTCACTAACAGACAACAGTTCCTTTACCAAGGGCAATTTTGCTAAGCATATTTATTTTCCATCTCCAGAAATCTTCAGCACTAAATGTGCTGGTATTTCCACCTAAGAATAAATTTAACGGAAAAAATGAGCAGAAGGATGAGCGAGAATACAAATACTACAATAAAGAAAATGCCCATGCCGGTAATCCCACAGTGCAGTTTGACGCTGGACAGTTTCATTCCCCTTAAAGATGGGGGATTTGCACATGTAGTCTCCTCCAAGTCCTCAAGTTTATGTAGATTTTCTTTGTACCATGTTATGAAATGAATATTTGAGCAAGTGCAGTCCAGGGGATTGTGACTTAAATTAATGGTACTCTGCTGAGACAAGGCAGGGAGGAGATGGGGTGGGATGATGCGAATGTTATTGGAGGCCAGATTGAGATAGATCCCCTTAAGATGGTTAAGAGCATCTATGCTGTCTCCTGTCAGGCTGTTGTAGCTCAAGTCTAAGTGGTTCACGTTCCCAAGGCCTTGGAATGCTTGCTGGTCTATGGAGAGGAGATTACAAGAGGATAAAATCAGAATCTCCAAGCTGCCTACTGTCTGAAGTAGGTTGGTCTTTGAGATGCTCCCGTCTTGAAAGGAATTCCCTTGTAAATTCAGATGCCGGAGACCCCGCAGGCCTGCTAGAAGGTGCTGATTGCTGGTATCAAGGAGGCAGTGAGAGAGATTCAGAACCTGCAGGAGATGGAGGCTTTGGAAAGGGCTGTGTGGAGCCTTAACACGTAGGTGGGTAAATGCCAAATCCAGGAGTTCTAGCTGAGGGCATTCTTTGAACGCCTGATCCTCGAGACCAAGGGGCTCATTGTAGCTCAGGTTTAAGTATTGCAGGTGGCGTAGGTTTTTGAGTTGCAGATTGCAACAGTCAGAAGCCTCGATATCACTGTGGCTTAAATCAAGTTTCTGAAGAGTTTCTAGTTTTTCTAAACACCTAGTGCCGAGGTCAAGTTTCCTCATGTTGCCTTTGATATAAAGCTCCCTAAGGGATGGGAAACTGGCAGCATTGATTTGACACAGTTGATCAAAATTATTTGCATTGAGAACTAATTTCTTGAGAGAGTTCATACCCTCAATCCCAGAAGGCAATCCTTTCAAGTGAGCTGCTGTCAGATCCAACTCCTGGAGTTGAGTGAAGCACTGAAATGTGGACGATGATAAGTCATTGAAACGGTGCTTTTGTAAGTTGATGCTCTCAACAGACATGTCACAAAGTCCCTCAAATGTGGCTGAAGTGAGGTCTTGGTCATCAGTGTCCTCAAATGTGCCCAGCCAAAGAGACTGAATAGTACAGTTCTGTAGACCTTTAAATACAATAGATAAGTTGAGAGACCCTCCAAATTTCAAACTTTGAAAGATCTTTGAATTGAAAGCCCCAGATTCAATGCCTTTAATGTCATTGCCATTGAAGTTAAGGCTTAGGTTGGTGGCCTGTTCCAGAGCATTGGTGTCTTTTCTAGAGATGTAGTGTATAGCATTATTCTGAAAATCCAGGACTTTCAGATTCTGTGTTGGGAAGTTTTCTGGGAGATTAATGGAGGAAATATGGTTGCTTCCAAGATGCAAACTTTCCAAATTTTCCAGGTTGTGCACTGGTATAAACTCAAGATTAGATATTCCTGTTTGGGTTAAGAAAAGATGCTTCAGCAACTTGGGCCCAGTAAGTGATGTTTCTGCCATGAATATCAGGGGATTTCCAGTTAACACAATGGTGTTCAGTTGATGATGGCTTTGAAAAGTATCTTCATGTACCCAGTTAATCTGGCACCTTAAAAAGATAATAGAGTTTACGAAGAATTAATTAAAGAAAAGAAAAAAATTCTATTACAGTGACTTATAATAGCAAGGCCATCTTTTGTGTATAGTAAAAACAGCGTACATTATTATTCAAAGTAAAAGACAATAAGCTTTCTTCAGTACCCTCAGGTGGCCTGTGGAGTTAATGACTAGCCTCAGATCTGAACACGCTGACTTAGAATTTTTTTCTATATATTTTAAGTTGAACTCTCAGAGATTTGTGTTTGGAACAATTAGTAGTTTGTTTGTAGACAAATTATTTACTGTTATAAGCAATATAAAATATGTCATAAAATACATAATGTATAACATGATATATAAATAGGTTATCTATGCCATCCTGGGCAAGTCACAAATTTTCTCAACCTCTGTTTTTTCTTCTATAAAGTATAGCGAACAATGATTGCTATGTAGAATGGTTGTGATTCAGATGATATATATGAAAATGCTCCATAGAAATATGGAACTAGAGGTTCAGAGAAAACTCATCCTGATGTTATACCTCAGAATACTGCACTGTACATCCACACACAAACACACAGAGCTCCCCTGGAGGTCAATAAGTGAATGGTTTAGAGATGTCGTGTCAAAAGGAAGCTTGAAACCATAGGACCAAATTCTGGAGCTAGTTGTGCCGTATCTGTCAATATCTGCTGATCCTTAGTGGCCTAGAGTCCAGAGTTTAATGAGCCACACAGCCCAGTGGCAGGAGACAGAGCTTTGGGGATAGAATAGGAGGTCTTTTAACTACCAAGACCCTCAAGGGATCCTTTCAGTGGGTGAACCTAAAAAAAGAAAACTCACCGACGGAGACTTTGAGGATATATGCTTATCTTGACCTTGCTTCTGGGTAGAAAAACAAGAAGAACAACAAGAAAAACATCCTCTGAGATTCTCTAACCACCACCAGCTTCCACCAATGGAAACTGTAGCCTGGGTTTACACTGCCTCTGTGGACTTCTCCAAAGAAACCCAAATGGAAAATTTAGCTTAAAACAGTTCCAGAATGGTAGTGATTTCAGGTAACTAGCAGGTGAAAAGATTTACATAAAAACCATTCCAATTTACATAAAAGTAAAGAAAGTAGTACAATGAATTTCCATGCATATATCACACAGATACAACAGTCCTCACCATTTTGTCATAGTCATTTCTTCTTCTATACCTATTTCTCTCTCTTAAATTAAGTCAAATCCTAGGTGTCTATACATATTTCTGTATGCATCTCAAAAAAAAAAAAATAAAAAGGCTTATTTTCTATAGCCATGATGCCATTGTCACATATACCAATATTAATAGTTCATTGGTATTATCTAGTTCAAGGAAACATTTTAAACAAAGATTTATACAAAGTTCTACATGATAAATTCTCAAAAGAAAAATTAACTAAACACATAAGGAAAACACATTAGCCAAAGTCAGCCAAAGAAAAAAAAGCTCTACAGAATCGGATTTAAAAAGGCAGCAGATGCCAGTTATCAGATATATCTGATAAAGTATACATACATATGTGTGTGTGCATGTAATATATGTATAAGATGTATAAAGAATAGATGATAAAGCTTATATGTATTATCATATCATTATAAATACACAATGTCAAACATGCTTGATACACTTAAAGGAAATAGTAAGAACCAAAAGTATGATGAAGGAAAAAATATTAAAACTGACCTCATATATTTGTAAAATATAAGATAAATGATATTAAAATGGGAAAAGTTAATAATTGAAATTAGAAAACCAGTGGAGAGCTTATACAAGAGACTAAACACAGCTAAAGAGGATATTAATGGACTAGAAGTAAATATGAGGAAATTACCTAGAATGTAGCCAAAATAAAAAAAAAATGAGTTGGAAAACAATAAAGAGATATTAAGATATATAAAGGACAGTTAAGATGATGCAGTATAAGTCTAATCAGAGATCCAAAGATGATACAAGGGTTAGTGGGAGCAAACCAGAGTTCAAATGGATAGTGGCTAGAATATTTTAGAACTGATGAAAGATACCAAACTCAGATTCAAGGAGCCTGACAATCTACACAATGCGTCCCTGTGATATTATAGAATTCCAAGGACAAAGAGAAGCTATTGAAAATATCCAGAGAAGAAAAGACAGATATTCAACATATGAACAGTGACTGGACAGATAGATGACCTCCCAACAGCAACAATGGGAACCTGGAATGATATTCTTGAAGGGCTGAGAACAAAACTACTGTCAGCCTACATAGTTGCCACAGAGTGATGACGTACACAAGAAAACATTATCTTGCAAGAATCAGAGTGAAATAAAAATATTTTCAGAAAATAAAGAACTGAGGAACTTGACTGCACACACAGTAACCAAATGTCTAAAAAGGAAAAGAATTCCAGAGAGGAAGTTCTGAAAAGCAAGACAGAAGAATGAGCAAAGGGCAAAGAAAGCAAACTGGTAAAGCTAAGAGGACAGCAACTGTGTAAGATGGTGAAAACAGCGCCTCATTTGTAGCCAGATACAGGGTGGGGAGGGGCGCAGAGGGAGGAGGACTTTAGAAAGTATGAGGTCCCGTTTCACCACTCTTTGAAAACAGCAGAAGAGGAAACTGAGAGTCATCTAGTTACGAAAGCTCTCCTGGCCCAGTACTTCTTAAAAAGTCAGACTCTTCTCATGTGAGAATGAGAAATGTTAAAAAAGAAAGTAAATCCTGGACCGGGAGTCAGGAGAGCAAAAGTCCCAGTTTCCTTCCTGTGTGAATTTAAGCAAGCTCGCAAAATCTCCTTAAGCCTCTGTTTCCCCATCTAACGCGGGTGGAATGGCAGTATTTACCGTGCCTGCCTCCCAGTGGTGGTCATGCGGATGTGACTGTATAGTCTTATGGATGTGAAAGGACTTTCCTGGTGGATCAGCGGTAAAGAACCCACCTGTAGTGCAAAAGAGGCAGGAGACACAGGTTCGATCCCTGGGTGGGGAAGATCCCCTGGAGGAGGAAATGGCAACCCGCTCCAGTATTCTTGCCTGGGAAATCCCCCGGACAGAGGAGCCTGGTGAGCTACAGTCCATGGGGTCACAAAAGAGTTGGACATAACTTAGCGACTAAACAACAAAAAAGGATATGAATACTCTCCTGCTCTGTAGAAGCTTAAGTTGAAGGACCAAGGTAGAAGAAATGGAACTTCTGCAAGAGTAGCAGGCTCCATCCACATATGGAGCCCTCCACCAATTTACACACACACACACACACACACACACACACCAGCTGCATTTCTCTCTCACACACACACACACACACACACACCAGCTGCATTTCTCTCTTGCTCTAACCCTTTATTTTCTTCTGGCACTTCTGCCCGCTGGCTCAGAAGCCCTGGGTCAGCATTTAGAATCTTCATCCTGCCTCTAAAACCAATTTTCAGGAAAAAAGTTAGTAGATGGTGTATATGTCTCCTCTAATTTTTTTCTTAAAATGTCACACCCATTCATAGTCAACTCTGCTAAAATATAGTATGATGTGACATCTGATTTAATACAAGATTATTTTCAGTTGTGTTATTGACATTCTTTCAAACTTCTTAAACAGCACTGCAGACACAATCTATTTTGAGAATAAGCCACTTTCCTCTCCACTGATTGGTGCTTATTTAAATCTTATTTTACCTGTGTAAAAATATTTCATGGGAAGGGGTAAACACGCAGAATAAGGAGGTTGTCCTGCTCCCCAAAGGAAGGTCCTGGAAGCAGTCTGAATGCACATTGTGTTTTGACCTAAGTAAAACATCAAGCACACACAAAAAACTCAGATACAAACCTGGTCAGATCCAAAAAGATAAGATTTATGAGCCTGCTGAAGGTTGTATTTTGAATTGTAGGCAAGAAGTTGAAGCTGAATTCCAAAACTTCTGTTGTGTTTGGTAGAGTGTCAGGAATTTCTCTGAGACCTAAATTTTCACAGCTGTATGTCCTGTTGCCTTCTTTCTGATAAGAGAAACAGTGTGAGCCAATATTAGACAGTATATTTACTGGCTTTCGAGGAAAATTACATGTTTTATCCTTTGGGCAGAGGTCTCACTTCTAGGAATCTTCACCAAATAAAATACTTAGAAAAGCACAAAATGACTATGCATAACATTATTCATTGTAGTATTTTTTACAATAGCAAAAGGTTGGCAATAACCAGATTATCTATCCATATAGGCCAGTTGAAATATGTACATTCACAAAATGGAACCCTGTGTAGCTAAAAGAGAACTAAATACAATCTTCACATATAATCATTCAGTTCAGTTCAGTTCAGTCACTCAGTCGTGTCTGACTCTTTGCGACCCCATGAATCGCAGAACTGCAGGCCTCCCTGTTCATCACCATCTCCCGGAGCTCACTCAGACTCGCGTCCATCGAGTCAGTGATGCCATCCAGCCATCTCATCCTCGGTCATCCCCTTCTCCTCCTGCCCCCAATCCCTCCCAGCATCAAAGTCTTTTCCAATGAGTCAACTCTTGGCATGAGGTGGCCAAAGTACTGGAGTTTCAGCTTTAGCATCATTCCTTCCAAAGAAATCCCAGGGCTGATCTCCTTCAGAATGGACTGGTTGGATCTCCTTGCAGTCCAAGGGACTCTCAAGAGTCTTCTCCAACACCACAGTTCAAAAGCATCAATTCTTCGGCACTCAGCCTTCTTCACATTCCAACTCTCACATCCATACATGACCACAGGAAAAACCATAGCCTTGACTGGACGGACCTTAGTCAGCAAAGTAATGACTCTGCTTTTGAATATGCTGTCTAGGTTGGTCATAACTTTTCTTCCAAGGAGTAAGCGTCTTTTAATTTCATGGCTGGAGTGATATGCAGGTTAATTGTAAGGGGAAAACATCAAGATATAGACATCTGTTAGTATATGTTGCATATAATATGTAGTATACCGTATGACACCTAAGGAAAGTATGTGTGCATTTTCTTACATTTACAAGGAGAAACGGGGGAGGTGAACCCTAAACTGGCTATATTTAAGGGAAGGGAAGGAAGCAGATTGAGGTATGGTGATAAAAACAAGCCTTTTCTGAACGTAATTTGTTTTATAGTTTTGATTTTGGATGCATAAAAATGTTTGTTTGTTTTTTCATTTTGAAACAAAAACATCAACTCTAGTGTCAACACAAGAAGACAATCAGATACTGCACACTTTGTGATGTGATGAAGTTTGAAGCCCGGAGCTCCCCAGGTGGCACTAGTGGTAAAGAACCCACCTGCAAAAGCAGGAGACACAAGACATGTGGGTTCCTGGGTGATCTTCCTGGGTGGGGAAGATCTCCTGGAAAAGGAAGTGGCAACCCACTGCAGTGTCCTTGCCTGGAGAATCCCTGGACTGAGGAGCCTGGCGGGCGACAGTCTATGGAGCTGAAATGACACGATCGAGTGAGTAACACTTTCTTCACTTCTGGTACTTCTTTAGATTCTGATTCAAATAAGGCATTTGGGAAAATATTGTAAGAGAACTTCAAATGAGTACAGGATATTATGGAAGATTAAAGAACTGCGAATTTTGTTAATGATAATGAGCTTGTAATTATGTAGGAGAGATGTTCTTATTTTGAGTTACTTTTTGAAGGTTTTAGAGGCAAAATGACGTGATGGTGAAGATTTGCTTTGAAATACTTTGGCAAAAAAGGAGAGAGTGGATGGAGGAAATTAGTAGCCAAAATGTTGGTGGTTGCTGAATGTGGAGTGATCCGTACAAGGTTCCCTATAACTAACCGTTTTTGTATATGTTTAGAAATTTTCTTAACGTTTAAAAAAGAAAAGAACTATCAGCATGGCACAGACCTTAGGTCATAAGGTCTTATAATCTTGAAGTATGACTCAGTTCAGGATCTCTGAAACTGCAGGCTGCTGATACCAGACCCAGCATAGGGCACAGCTCTGCATGGAAATTCAGAGGACTTCCTCATGCTGGGTCCCACATTGCTGATGTGAGAGTCAAGTGTTCTCACATCTGCTGCTTACCGCTTGCTAGATGTGCTAACTCAAGTTACAGATCTCGGACTAAGCAGGTAAAAATGTGCAGGGGTTCGTTAGAGGCCCTTAGAATTATGGGCTCATAAATTTATCTGGCTGATGCCTTAGGATAAAGGGTGGTGGGACAGGTCTGAAGGTCTGGTGGGGTATATATTGCATGGGGAGGCTCCAGGGAAAGAGAGAAATGCTTCTCCAAGAGAAGTACAACTTGGAGACACAAAGAAGATAGACATTTCAGACCACGGACCATCTCTCAGCTCATCTCAGGCTCCACTTGATTTCATCGCACCTTTCAGGCCCTGCTTTCTCCAGGCCACGTGGTGTCCTCCCCAGAGGCCCCACTGAGACTGCCCCAGATATGGAATGGCCTGCCCCACTGAAATCTGCATCAGCAGCTTTCCTCATGCTGAGTTGCAAACAGGTCTGCTTAACTGCACACAGAAGATGGCACACATCTGCCTTTACCCTGAAGTGCTTTGATTTAGGGGTGTCGCCATTTTAATTGCTTTTTGCCTTACTCACTCTCCGACTTCTGCTTAGCCAGGCCCTTGTTTTTAGCAACACTGAGTACGCTCATTTACAGGAAGTCACTGGTTTTCTTCTACATGAAAGTGTTAGTCACTCAGTCGTGCCCAACTCTTCGTGACCCCATGGACTGTAGCCAACCAGGCTCTTCTGTCCATGGAATTTCTGAGGCAAGAATACTGGAGTGGGTTGCCATACCTTTCTCCAGGGGATCTTCCTGACCCAGGGGTCAAACCCAGGTCTCCTGCATTGCAGGCAGATTCTTTACCATCTGAGCTACCAGAGAAGTCCAGTTTTCTTCTATATTGTAACAATGTTACAAAGTCATCGATGAAAATGCCATGTTTATAATCCCTTGTCATCCATAATTGTTTCATAGACCCAAAGTCCTTCAGGCACTGCCGCAAATCCACAGAATGCCCTTGAAATGCACACTTGGCCTTTAAAATATATATAAAATTTTTTAAATTTAAATTTAAATTTTAATTTTAAATTTAGTCAACTGGTGAGGGAAAACACATGTTGTGAGATCCCTCTTGGTCCCCATGAAGAGAGAAGACCCAGGGAGAAGATGTATGTGCACCTTCTGAGGTTCAGATTAGCTTTGAGGAGACCCATTTTTCTTTTCTGATCTCCCCTGGCATCACTGATATCATAAATACATGGGGAAATGGGGCCTTCCCTCAGTTTGTCTTGCTCTGTTCTGGCCCTGCAGTAAAAGGCTCGGCAATGGCAGTTCCCTCCTTTTCCAGAATATATACATTTCTGTGACAACTAAATTACTCCTCTCGTATGCTTCACTAAGCACTTCACTGTGTTAATGTGATTCCAAAAGTTGAAAGGGATATGAGCTCTCCTGAACCACTGGCCTAGCAAATGGAAAGGGATAGCTCAGTTTCAACCCAGTGAAAACCCGAGAACCAGGGCACAACCCTTCCCAGGAGGACTGAGAAGCTCACTGGGAGCCTGGGTTGTAACCTTCAATAATCTCTAGTTAGGTAAACTGCAGTGAATTATCTGCCCTTGATTCCTAAGGAATGAGGCAAATGATCAGAACTCATTAGAAAATTTGAAAACCAAGCACATTTCAGAGACTCATCTGGGCTCCTCAACATGGCTTTTACATCACATTTCCATTCAATCATTGTCTCTCATTTCCACACCCTTCTGTCTCCTTTAATCTGAGCAGATTCTTCAGCCTTTCATGATCTCTACTGACATTGATTAATTTTTAAAAGAATCCTGGCTAGTAGTTTGCAGGATTTTCCTTCTCTGTGGTTTGTTTCCTCATGATTTGATTCAGGTAACACACTTTTCGTAAAACTGTATCAGTGAGATTGTGTCTTTCTCGCTGACAGTTTTCAGAGCAAAACTTCCTAAGAGTGAGCTTCCATAGCACAGCACAGGATTCCTGGGCAGCAGACATAATAGAAAGGAGCCTGAAAGGGTGGGGGGTAGAAGAGGAATCCTGTGTCCCAGCTATGTGGTCACTGCCACTGTGCTCAGGGCTGGGTCAGCTGCGAGGAACACATGTTCAGTTGCTTTTCTAGGCAGATACCCACCACTGCTTTTGCAGCCCCTGTGGTTTCTTTGAGCCCCACGTGACCACTTCCTATAAACCCAGACTTGGTTGCTAGACCTCAGTCTGGGGTCAGTTTCCAAAGTCACTTTCTCACTCTTCTGCTTTGGCCATTCCACTACAGTGTGGACCCTTCTGGATGTGAACTTACACAGGGCTGAGGCAAAGCACCATGGTATTCAGGACAACTGACCCATGCCCACCTCTATTGCAGTCACGGGCATTTGCACTGGGGCCCATGCCCATCCCTTTTTCTCCAGCTCCACCTCAGAGCGGTGCCATTACACAGAGCGGGGCACCTGAGTGCTTCATCTGTGTCTGCAAATCCCTTTTCCCTCCAGGTATTCATTTGCATTTTTTCAATCATGATCTTATTTTGCTTCTTCCTGCTGTATCTCTGACTCCCTCCCACCACACAGTATTTCTTGCCTCACAAGTGCTGAGATCATTTTCTGACTTCAGATTCTCTGAGTTTCACACACGCACTGATTCCCACCTGTTTGGATGTCCCTTCTGCACTTGGCACCTGCAGCAGCAGCCAGTTCCCCCAGGCATAGGGAATCTGGGACACTGAACTCCAACCTTCCCTTGCTAATCACTTCTCTCTATCCAGAAACAGCAATTTGACTGAGTCAAATCCCAGAGTATCAGTTACTCTCTGAAAATAAAACAAAAAACTCTGAAGAGGTCATATCCCTAAAACTCTGTTGTCAATCTGACTCCAGGCAAAGGGCACTGAGATTAAAAGCAGTTCACTTTCTGTGTGTCTTGAAGCAGACTGCTTGAGTTCACATTCCAGCTCTCAACTACCAAGCTGTGTTCTCTGGGCCTCCTGTTTTGCTCAGCTATCAATAACCTCTCTTGGTAGACCAGCTCTGAGGATTAACGAGGTAATATACATCAAGAAAAGTCAGCATTTCCCTGGATCACTGAAACATCATTGTCACTGTCTAGAGTTATTGGGAAGCCCCTGTATCATGAACTTGGAGTTCTCTTAAAACAGAGCTTTACTAAGCACTTTCCCCCATACCTGGACATGAAGGATTGTCTCCTACCATGGGTTTGAGGGGACTGAATAGTCATCTGGGAAATCAACCCTGAATGATCATTGGAAGGACTGATTCTAGAGCTCCAATACTTTGGCCACCTGATTCCAAGAGCTGACTCATTGGAAAAGACCCTGATGCTGGGAAAGATTGAGGGCAGGAGGAGAAGGGGATGACAGAGGATGAGATGGTTTGGGTGGCATCACTGACTCAATGGATATGAGTTTGAGAAAACTCTGGGAGATAGTAAAGGACAGGAAGCCTGGTGTGCTGCAGTACATGGTGTCGCAAAAAGTTGGATGTGACTTAGTGACTGTACAATGACAAACAGTCATCTGAAAGGAGCAGGCATGCCTATATTCGCAAGCAATAATTCAAGAGCACATCTGAAATATCACCTGAATCCAAATCACAGAAGGCTGAATTCCAGCTACGGTTTGCATATTTACCAACCTTCAAAAACTTGGTCATAGAACTAATTTTATTACTTACGATACACACACATGCATACATACATTCCATTTAAACATGGAAGATTCTGTGTGGAGTATTTGTCTGCATACATTATAATATTTTGAGAATATTTCAGAATTTTTCAAGGTTTGACTTTTTTTTCAAATGAAAAGTTTTATTTAAAAATTCATCTTGACTCCTCCTCTACATCACATGCAAAAACAATAATAATAATTCCAGATGGACTGTAAGTTTACATGTGAAACTTAGAAATAAATACAAAATGATAAAAAATGATAAAACTTCCAAAAGAAGATATAGGATAATATCTTCGTTGCTTTGGGCTGGCAAAAATTTCTTAAACAAAATAGACATTCACTTAAAATAAGTAAAAGAAAAATGATAAATCAAGCTATGTTAAAATTAAGGACTTCTGTTCTTCTAAAAATATTTAGAATGAAAAGGCAAGCCACAGAGTAGAAGATATTTGCAATCTGATAAAGAAACTGTATCCAGAATACATAAAGAACCACTGCCAAAAAAAAACCAAACCCAAAACCTGTGAACAGTCTAAGAGAAAATGGGCCAAAGACTGGAAAAGGCACTTACACACACAGACATACACACAGAAATACACAAATATACTCAATTTAATTATCAGGAAAACAATTATCAGGGGCACAGTGAAATGCCCCTACTCATCCATCAGAATAGCTAATGTTCTTAAACAATAGCAAATGTTGGTGAGGCACTGGGGCAATCAGAACTTATATCCACTGCTGGTGAGAATAAATGGATACTAACATGTTGAAAACTGGCAATATTTACCAAAGTCAAACATATGTGTACCCTATGATGAAATACGTCTACTCCCTGATATATACCTAATAAGTATTTGTTCATTTGTTTACTGAAGACCTTGATAAGAATGTGGAGCTTCCAAAGAATCTGCTCCCAATGCAGGAAATGCAAGAGATGGGTTCTATCCCTGGGTTGGGAAGATCCCCTGGAGGAGGGCATGGCAACCCACTCCAGTATGCTTGCCTGGATAATCCCACGGATAGAGGAGCCTGGCAGGCTACAGTCCACGGGGTCACAAGAGAGTCAGACATGACCTAGCAAACAAAAGCAACGCAACAAAATACCATTCAGTGATGGAAACGAGCCCATGGTGGCTGCACACAACATCGTCGATAAATCTCATATGCTTGATATTGAGCAACAGAAACAGAGAGTATACACTAGTCCCAGGTATACAAAACAAAAAAGAGGCAAAATCCATTTTTGGTGATAGAGGTGAGAACACTGGAGGGTCTGAGGGGCTGGTGATCTGGAGGAGACACGGGAGGGCTTCGTAGGTGCTGAGAAGGTTCCGCGTTTTGTTCTGCAGGCTGCTCACATGGATGTGTCCACTGGGTGAAAACTCACTGAGCTCTGCCCTTAGGGGTGGTAGACTTTTCTGTATGTAAATTTTACTTCAATAAAAAGTTTACTGAACTCAAAACAGAACCAAACCCTTGTTTTCAGGACAGGGCCTGAGAAGAAGGCCGTCAATAAGCCAAGGAAAGGGGCCTCGACAACCTTGCTGACACCTTGATCTTGGACTTCTAGCCTGCAGAGTTGTACCTAAGTAGGTTCCTGTTGTTGGCTCCATCTGGTCTGTGGTACACTGTTGTAGCAGATGGAACAATTTCCCCTGGGCACGGTACTTCCTTTTGGTCTGAGTGTGCCTCCTGATGCCATCCCAATATCAGATCAACAACGCTTCCCAGGTGCCTCGGGGTAAAGAATCCACCTGCCAATGCAGGCGATGTAGGTTCGATCCCTGGGTCAGGAATATCCCCTGGAGAAGTAAATGACAACCCACTCCAGTATTCTTTCCTGGAAAATTCCACGGACAGAGGAGGCTGGCAGTCCACGGGGTTGTAAAGAGTTGGACATGACTTACCCTCCGATCATACACGCACAAGACTAACAAGATCCTATTGCTTCCTGCTCCTAGGCCTTATTCAAGTCCCGGCTTCTGTTCGTGCTCTTAGTCTGGCAGGTCCTTGCCCCACTTTCCCTGATTCTCCTGACCCTGGGTCTTAGGCTCTGCCTTTCTCCTCTGAGCTACTCCTGCTTCTTTTTTGGCATTCAGCTCCAAACTAGGAAAGCAGCCCACTCAGCCACTGAGACTGACGGTCCTTCCCGTCCACAGCCCTTGTCTGACAGGCCATGTGCTGCTGGATACCTGATGGGATCAGAGGTAAAGGGAGGAAGATGGTAAGAGAATGATCCCTTTTTCTTTCTCTGTCTCTTCACCCTGCCCAAGAACTTCCTGTGCATGTGTGATGGTGAAGTCGCTTCCAGTCATGCCCGACTCTTGTAAACCCATGGACTGTAGCCTGCAGGCTGCTCGGTCCATGGGCTTCTCCAGGCAAGAATACTGGAGTGGGTTGCCATGCCCTCCTCTAGGGGATCTTCCCAACCCAGGAATCGAACCCACATCTCTTATGTCTCCTGCATTGGCAGACGGGTTCTCTATCATTGAGCCACTTGGGAAGCCCCAAGAACTTCCCAGAGGTCGATAAACATTGCTGTGGTCCAAGACAGAAGGTACAATTTGGCTCTACTCTCAGATGTTACTCCTGTGGGTTTAGTGAAACAGATGGAGGGTCTGACTCGAGGAGAAAGCCAGGTTCATTCAGAGTAATCTTTCTCTTCTCTAAAGCCTGGCACAGGTGGTCTTCACTTACCTCCACCCTGAATGCCAGGAAACTGAAGGACTCTTTGGGGAAGTCGCCTTATGGTGGGAAGCTGGACAAACAGCTCCTTTATGCTAGGAAGCAGGTTTGGAGCGCTGCTCTTTGCATTGGGACTCTGTTGACATTTTATGTCCCAACTGGGATTATTTGGGGGAAATTGTGTGCAGAGGAGAATAACTCTCACCTCTTCCTACTAGGAATCGGTGAGTACACCTCCCCAGCAGAGCTCTTTGGCTCGTTTTTCACAGCAAAGAAAAAGTTCTACACACCCCATTGCCCTTTTAAAGACAGTGGATATTGGAACGCCAAGGCTCAGATACAACTGCATGCTGAATCTCAACATTTCCAGCCAGTTGAATTTGGACAAAGACAAATAGGTTGGACTCACCTCAGTGCACGTTGGATCTGAGGAGGGGATGGCTTTACAGCCGGCAGAAATCAGCACCACCAACAGGAAGCAGCTGACACAGGGAGCCATTCCCAGGACCGAGGCCACCCAGCCTGGTACAGTTAGCTAAAGCCTGGAGCTGAGAAATCAGATCAAGCTATGACAGCCTTAGTAATCTGGCAGCCAGAGAGGTGCTCAGAGGGTAATCTGGGAATAAGAAATGCTCTTGACTGCTCAGCATTTGGTGGCTTTGCACTGCAAAAAAGGGGAAGTCCCTTTTGCATAGGCCTCATTCTTGCCAAAAATAGCTGAGCACCCAACCTCAGAATGACCCAGGGCACTTCTGGCAAACAGAAATCAGTTGTGCAGTCCCCTTGCTCTGGTCACATGGACACTCAGGGCAATGGTTCCTAGTGACCCTCAGCAAGGTTCTTCTCCATGAAAGTCCTTCTCCATGAAAGTCCCTCTCCATGAAAGAAGCTTCTAGGAGCAGAAGGCTGTCCTCATGGAGGAGGCCACCTTGTTAGTTAGCCTGGGTGAGTGACCAGGGAAGGGACTGGGGTGCACTGGAAGGGCAGAACACTCTGTGGGCGTGGGGGGGAAGGTGCCCTCCAGGGGCAGCTGCTGGAGCTGGGAACTAGGGCAAGAGGGAGCAGGGTCATCCCAGAAAGAGGGTGGAGATGCTGCCTCAGCCTCCTCCATGGTCCCCACATCTAGTCTCGGTATAAGAGGAAGACAAATCCATCCATGACCCAGTGATTCAGGCTTGCTGAAGCGGCTGCCGTGAAATCCCTTCCCAAGGTCATCCAGGGAAGTAAAGGTCACTGCCATATACAGAGCAGTCCGGCTCAGAGAGAGCGGAGTTGAGGATGTCAGCCTTGGCTCTATTTCTTCTTAGAAATAGCCTTGAACTATGACTGCAACTACCCCCATTATGAGGCAAGATATAATAGTGATTAAAGAAAGTTAAATTTCATTCATTCCTCACTGGGCTGAATTCAGCTGCCTCAAACATTGTCGGTTTTCAGTCCTTTGGCATATAAGAGATACTTGGCATTACTGTCCTCCCATTCCGTTTCCAAGAGCCAGTTCTTAGCACTGGAGTTCACAGTGCCTTGAGGTACCACCATTACTGCGTTACCACCACTAATATGATACTTATAGTAGCTACCGTTTATTGAACACATATTATGTCAGACTCTAAGCAGGTTTTCTTTTGTGTATATCTCCTCATCACATATTCTATCAAAGAGATGCTATTTCCCCCATTTTATGGATGTAGAAACTGATAATTAGAGGAATAAATGACCTCTCCAAGGCCACATGAGCTTCTCTGATGGCTCAATGGGAAAAGAATCTGCCTGCAATGCAGGAGACATAGAAGACGCAGGTTCAATCCCTGGGTGGGGAAGATCCCCTAGGGGAGGAAATGGCAACCCATTCCAGTATTCTTGACTAGGAAACTCCATGGACAGAGGCACCTGGCAGGCTATAGCCCATGGGGCCACAAGAGTCAGACATGACTGAGTGACTAGTCACACACACACACACACATGCATGCACGCACGCACGCAAATTGACAATGGTGGATCTTTCAGATCCAGACAGGCTCATTGCAGAGACCGTGCTGTTACTCTGTATAGTTTAAGAAACAATTCTCTCCTGAAAAAGCTGAAAAGTGGACAGGTTAAGGAAAGTTCTTCATCCGGAGATTTCAGAGCAGATGTGAATAAAAAGCAAGGGAGGGAGGGTTGGAGACCCTGTGGACTTGGCTCTGTGCTAGCGCTATTACAAATAATTAGACTTTTCTGGCCACCTGTAAAATGCCATCTTCATCAACAGAAGCACCTTCAAAGATGCTTTTGGCAAAATGCCATCCATCCAAGCAAACCCAGACCGATGTCAAGCACCTTGCTTTAAAGAAGATATGCATCTTAGTGTCATGAAGAGGTCTTAGACTGAAAGAAAGTCTGCTCCAAAGTCTCAGATCCATCGTTCATCAATGGAGCAGAGCTGGGCAAGTCGTTTAACTTTTCTATTTTGCATCTGAATAATAGAACAAGAATTCCAATTCCTGTTCTGCCAATATCACAGGGTAATTATGAGGATCAAACGGGATCGTTTATGTGAAAATGCTTTCTTAACCTCAAAGTTCGACATATATGTGAAGAATGTGAGGCAAAATCTCCTCTGAGTAACCAATTCCAACATCATGTAAATATCACCCTCAGGAAGTTGTCTTCTGCCCCAGAGACATTCAAAAGGCATATTATACTTGGCTTCTTAAAGAAAGGTTTGATGGCTCAGTTAAGACCATAAGATTTTGTCATTTTCTGAGGCCATGCGATTTGCATGTGATTTGCATGTGTTTGCATAATGGATTCTAAAGACTCTCTGCAAGTGTATAAAAGAAAATAAATGAATACGAGTGACCTTCTGCCACAGCATTCAAATCAAATATTCAGGGCATAATACCCTGAAATATGAAATAGATTAAAATTTAAACTATTGCAAACAGATAGAAAGATAGGTTTTAGAGCTTGTAGAGCTTGGAGGCAAGAATGAAACCCTTATTTGGTCCCAGGTTGTAAAGAACCACATACTCTTAAAGGTCACCCTATCCAAATGCTTATCATGCCTGAATTTTCTCCTCCACACCCCTTACCACACCCCTTTCTGTGGACAAAACATACACATTACAGTATCTTCTTGTATTTTCTGAAGTTTCTCTGGTGACAGAAAGCTTACTATCCCCCAACAAATTGTTTTGGCATGTTTTGACTACTGAAAGGATTTTATCTTATACTGACCTACTAAAGTCTTTCCTCTTATCTTCTCATAATTGACCTTGTTTCCTCTGGCCAGGAAGACAAGTTCAAGCCCTCTTACTACTTGTCTGTCCTTCAAGTATTTGGATATGGTCATTATGTCCCTGAACTGTCCCCTTTCTAGGTTAAAAATATCATTCCTTCAACTGTATCACAAGTTCATGCATTACAGTCCCTAACCATCTGTGTATATGAATATTTTCCAAATCTCCCAAGAAAGGCACTAACTTGAATTCTGGTCCTAGCTTTGCCATTAACTAGTTATGCATTTGGGAAAGTCTCTCTGTCTTGATTTCCTTATCGGTAAAATGATGGGGCTGGACTCTTAACAAGGCATTTCTCCATCTGAAAAATGCTATCATTCTATTTCCAAACAAAGATTTCATTTTACTTATTTAACAGTCATTGGTTTGAGCCAATAAAACAGAGTTACACTGGCTTTTTGTTGACAGTTGCTCCTTCTTTACTAATGTAGGTAGGTGATCTTAACCCTTCTGAGAAAATATAAAAAATAGAGAGCTTTGGCTGGAGCAATGCACATCATGACTGCTGCAAATTCCATTTATTCACAATGCCTTTGAGGGATGGACTGCCATCACCTGTTAGAAGGACCAGTTCTTGCAGAGATATGGAGAGCGATATGAGAAGATGAAAAAAGGCACAGGTAACTCATTTATTTCTACAGATTGGTACCCACATCAGTGGAGAAACAACAGATCTGTGGACTGTAGAAATTTTCATAAAATTCGAGTACATATTACTTGAATTATTTTACATACTTACATGTAAACCCCAAACCATTCTTTGTTGTTATTGTATTGTGTCTTGTTTTCCACCCGATTTCCATGAAGTTCATCCCTTGGGTCAGCTGTCACCCTATGGGTGACTCCCCACTTTTATGTGTTTCAAGGCAATTATAGTCTGGGAAGCCATGTGGAGTTCTTATATACCTTGTCTGGCTCTTTCTACCCTTTCTTAGCAATGACTAGGGCTAATTGCTTTTTCTCAAGGGTGTGCAAACCAATACCCACTCCAGTGTTCTTGCCTGGAGAATCCCAGGGATGGGGGAGCCTGGTGGGCTGCCGTCTATGGGGTCACACAGAGTCGGACATGACTGAAGTGACTTAGCAGCAGCAGCAAACCAAAATATGCTTTTGTGATTCAATTTTAGCAAAGAACTAGATGTTTAATATCCGTTTTAGCTTATGGGTACCAGCTGGCATTAAACTGTATTTTTTTTCCCCTTCTTGTACATTTAGTTTTTGTTCTGCTTTTTGGGTCATGCCTGCTTTGCCTTCTGTCTCCAGATGGTTAAATCTACTTGCATATAAAATTCTCCTTTAACTTGACTATTTAAGTGCATTTTATGGTCAGTTTTACTCCTTATCATTATATTTCTGCATATTTATTTGTGTTACTAAGTTCTTATGACACACGGTTCAGAGTCATAATGGTTGTAAGTTGCCCCCCTTGTCTCTAAGAGTGTGAACAGAGCCCGCAAGCCTGTGTGTCATGCTGTCTGGCTGCTACCTTTGCAGTTGATGGCTCTTGGGAAGCCCCCAGACTAGACAGAACAGGCAATGCTCATGGGCCTCTTCCACCTGGAGAGGTGACATGGCTCTTCTTATGTCCTGCTTGAGTCCAAGCTCAGTTCTGTCAGTGGCTTCAATATGCCAGCCTTGATCCTGCTGCTCCAGGCTCTTTCTCTGCCATGTAAACTGATGCCACCACCATGAAAGCAGGTATAGTGTCTTCCCATGGCATTGCCAACTCCCCTCCATCACAAAAAATACTCTAAGACTTTTCATGTCTCAGAGCCCAAGGCTTCTTGGCTTTGCACTCAGGGAAACGGGGTGTTCTTCTTGTCCCAGAATTTCTCTCTCCCAGAGATGATCAGTATTGGAAATACCTATTCCCGTGGGCCATTATAACAATTAAAAAACTCTCTGATTTGGTACATTTCTCTAAAACTATAGATTTCACTATTCTGGGGTCACCCAGTTATACACAAGTGGTTCTGGAAATATGTGTAACATAATAGAATGTTTGTTCAGCTTTAACTTCTAATTAACAGTGAGTGCCATTTACTAACTTCTCTTTCACCTGGTGTATTTTATAAAGGCAGGGATTTTAAAGGCATCTTTACAGCTTTTCTCTTAAGCTTTAAATGAATATGATATTAATAGGCAGTGAAATGTGGGGACTAGAGCACAGGTCTGGGAATTGGAATTCTCAGATAAACACTCTGAAATAAAAGTGGTCCTAATAGTAGTCCATTAACATCAAAAAATTTAAAGCTAAAAATAAACTTTAAAATAATCCAACCATGCCATTTTCTTTTTCTTTTAAGAATGTAAAAGAAAACACGAGTCTAGCATTCTCAAGAGTTGAGATTATTCATATATTTATTAAGTCATTGACTTTTAGGCCTTCTGGAACATTTTCCACATCCTGTCCCTTGAGATGCTTTTTACTGAGAGTGTAGTATTAGTTTAAGTTCCCACAGCCCTTTAGAGTGAAGCATGGGAGGAAAGGAGTTTGTAAAACAGCAAGAGATAGGCCACAATTTCTGTAAATTCGCGCAATGGCCTCCTTTCTTCATCATGGCAGTCCTCGGCGTGTCCTGTCAGCCTGACGAGAAGCATCTGTTGGGGACGAGATGACTGTGGTCAGACGGGAGCATGTTCATTCCTCTGCTCCACGTGTGGCATTCACTTCCTCATGTGAGCACAGGATCTGTAGCACGTAGGAATGTGTGCAGCACAGAGGAGTTCAGCAGCTTTTTTTATCCTCAGACACCGCTACTGATGTGACCTTGGGCAAGACATTGCCCTCCTAGAGTCTCAGCTTCTGTGAAAGAGAAATACTGTCTGCCCTGGGATCTCTCAAGGATGCTTGTGAAAGAAAGGTAACCCGTAAAGGACTATAAAGGATTACTTATTATTTCTGATATAAACTTATGCATGGTCCCTTGCCCTCATGAAAGTTTGTGTTTTTAAGAAGCATCTCCGCAGAAGGCAAAGTCAAGCTGGGAACAAAAACTAGCAAGATTACAGTCATCTCAAATATCTGTGAGACACTGGTTCCAGGACCCCAAGGGAAAGCAACATCCGCAGATGCTCAAGTCTCACATAAAATGGTGTCAGATTTGCATAGAACCTATGACATCATCCTGTATACTTTAAATCATCTCTAGATTAATTCTAATGCCTGTCAGTTCAGGTCAGTGGCTCAGTCATGTCTGACTATTTCCAACCCCATGGACTGTTGCACGCCAGTCCTCCCTGTCCTTCACGATGTCCTGGAGTTTACTCAGACTCATGTCCATTGAGTCAATGATGCCATTCAATTCCTCTCATCCTCTGTCATCCCCTTCTCCTCCTGCCCTCAATCTTTCCCAACATGAGGGTCTTTTCCAATGAGTTGGCTCTTCATATCAGGTGGCCAAAATGTTGAAGTTTTAACTTCAGCATCAGTTCTAACAATGAACATTCAGGGTTGATTTCCTTTAGTATTGACTGGTTTGATCTCCTTGCTGTCCAAGGGACTCTCAAGAGTCTTCTCTAGCACCACACTTTGAAAGCATCAATTCTTCAGTGCTCAGCCTTCTTTACGGTCCAACTCCCACCATCTTTGCATGACTAACCATAGCTTTGACCATTTGGACCTTTGTTGACAAAGTGATGTTTCTGCTTCTTAATACGCTATGTTTGTCAGGTTTTCTTCCAAGGAACAAGCATTTTTTAATTTCATGGCTGCAGTCACTGTCCCCAGTGATTTTGGAGTCCAAGAAAATAAAGTCTGTCACTATTTCCATTGTTTCCCCATCTATTTGTCATGAAGTGATCGGACCAGATGCCATGATCTTAGCTTTTTGAATGTTGAGTTTTAAGCCAGGTTTTCACTCTCCTCTTTCACCTTCATCAAGAGGCTTTTTAGTTCCTCTTCACTTTCTGCTATTAGAGTGGTATTGTCCGCATATCTGAGGTTATTGATACTTCTTCTGGCAATCTTGATTGCAGCTTGAGTTTCATCCAGCCCGGCATTTTGCATGATGTACTCTACATAAAAGTTAAATAAGCAGGGTGACTACTTACAATCTCGACGTACTCCATTCCCAATTTGGAACTAGTCCATTGTTCCAAGTCTGGTTCTAACTGTTTCCTTGGATATGCATACAGATTTCTCAGGAGGCAGGTAAGGTGGTCTGGTATTCCCATCTCTTTAAGATTTTTCCATCGTTTTTGTGAAACACACAGTCAAAGGCTTTAGCATAGTTGATTAAGCAGAAGTAAATGTTTTTCTGGAATTCCCTTGCTTTTTCTCTGACCCAATGGATGATGGCAATTTGATCTCTGGTTCCTGTTCCTTTTCTAAATCTAGCTTGTACATCTGGAAGTTCTTGGTTCATGTACTGTTGGAGCCTAGCTTGAAGGATTTTGAACATTACCTTGGTGGCTCAGATGGTAAAGAATCCACCTCCAATCTGGGAGACCTGGGTTAGATCCCTGGGTTTGGAAGATCCCCTGGAGAAGGGAAAGGCTACCCACTCTAGTATTCTGGCCTGGAGAATTCCATGGCCAGAGGAGCCTGGCAGGTTACAGGCCATGGGGTTGCAAAGAGTTGGATACGACTGAGCGACTTTCACTCACTCTCTTGCTGGCATGTGAAATGAGTGCAGGTGTGCACTAGTTTGAATATTTTTTGGCATTGCCCTTCTTTGGGATTGGGATGAAAACTGACTTTTTCCAGTCCTGTGGCCACTGCTGAATTTTCCATGTAAATGTTGTGTAAACAATTGCTAGTGTGTAACAAATTCAAGTTTTGCTTTCTGGAATTTTCTAGAATATTCCCCAAATATTTTCCATCCATGGTTGGTTGAATCCATGAATGCACTACCTGTGGATATGGGGCCAGTTGGGGGTGTGTGTGTGTGTATCTTTATGGTAAAAAATCCACCTGCAATGCAGGAGACCTGGTTTAAATCCCTGAGTTGGGAAGATCCCCTGGAGAAGGGAATGGCAACCCACTCCAGTATTATCTGGAGAATTCCATGGACAGAGGAGCCTGGTGGGCTACAGTCCATGGGGTCGCAAAGAGACACGACTAAGTGACTAAGCATGCACAGGGATCATTGACTATGTGCTTGGTACTTTTGTAAGCACTTGATGTGCATTATCTCATAAATCTTCAAAGCAACTTGTTGCAGTAGGCCTTTTTGTTATCCCAGGCTTATAGGTGAGTAAACTGAGGTCAGAGGGGCTTAAGGATATTCACAAGGTCACATGTCAGAAAGTGGAGGAGCCAGGTCTCCTACCTAGATCTTGGGTCCAGTCACAGTCTCGCCCCTCAACACTTCCTCTCCTGAAATTCTGTTGCTGTAGTGAAAAAAATCCCAGAACCCCAGCCACATGGCAGGAAATTTGCCTGGCGCTGTGTCCCAGGCATTCAGGTTTGCAATTGGGCCCTCTCAGTCTGCCGTCTTCAGGGACTCTTTCTGGCACTGTTTAACAAGCCCATTTTCATAGAATGGAGAGGGTATTTGGAAGAGATGTCAGCCTTAGAAATTTAATCAGCTGAGCTAAAAGCAATCAAGATGCCATCTGGACAGACTCTGACTTCCTGCCCAGAAGATAAAGACATCTGGACTTAGTAAATGCTAAGGACGTGCTGATTTGTTCCCCAGGCCCATGGTCCACTCCTCGTGTTGAGCAGATGCGTTTTCTTAACTGTGCAGAACGCAGAGCTCTGAGCTGCTGCTGGCGCCACCGAGTGCCTGATGCTCTCGGCCACCCTGGGTGCTCCTGTTCACCTCCAGTGACTGCTGTGAGCTGTGGTGTCTTTCTAGTGCTAAGGAGATGGACTGACTGCAAAGGCCCCTGTAAATAGTCCCCTTTAATGATGGAGCAGGAGGTGGCTGCCCCAGGCCCAATTTATCAGTGTAATTAGAGCTCATCATGACCACTGATTGTTAAGTAGGGCTGAGAGGAAATGTTTGTACAGACAAAGAAGCTAATTAAGGTGGCTCACTGGGTTTGCATACCCATCTAGGCTGCTTCCTCCTGTGAGGGAGGCTCTCTCCAGTCTTGGGAGTTCTTGAACCAACCTGTGGAGGACAAAGGGCTTTGGGGAAGAGCTGAGGAACAAGAGTAAAAGGCTAAGATTCTGCACAGAGAGCTTCTAACGTGGCAACCTCTGGGCACGCTTTTTAAACACATTTCTAGAAATAGCTTGACTCCCACACACCAGCTTATGTCTGTTTTAAAGCGAAGCAATTCTCTCAATAAGCTGCTGAGTGTAGCACAGCTGGAGCCAAACTCTTCTCCCTCCTCTTCCCCACAGAGGTGTCATTTGCCCCAAGTAGACTCCTGAAATCCCAATGCCCCAGAATGGCAGTAATAAAACCTACTCCAAATACTTCTCTTAGCTCCATATAGTTGGAACATACCGAAGGCTTTGGGGTTTGGAGGGAAGATTTGCTAGTCTGGGTGTAATTGACATTTGAGAGTTTTTAATTTCAAAATCATAAAAATATTGGGTCTATAAATGTTTACCAAGTTACTATTGTTTCTGACTTAAACACCAAATCAAACCAACCCCAACAGCAGGAATGTACCTGTTCAGATGGAGATAGCTGGAGAAGGGGTCCAAACCTTTTCATCTCACTGGCCTCCTTGCTCAGGAAAAATCCTTTTCTTTTTTCTTTGCTCTCTTACAGGCTGCATGTCTTTTCTTGATGGTCTTGCATTTCACTTCAGTTGCATTTCCTTTCTGACAGTCTTTTTCCTGTCAGGTCTCTGTCTTTTGCTGGCATTTGGTTCTTGCTTCAGTTGTGTCTCTGTGTAAGGTTTTCCCCCTCTGATTTTCATATTTTATTTTTGAGCCTCACCTTTAGCAATGGCTGGTCGTAATCCTACCATGTCCTTTGTCCCTCACTTGTCAAACCTTGTTTTCTGTAGGATCATTGTATTTCTTAGTCTCTGTAAGGGCCCAAGCAACATGCATTTGTCCCTTCCCCTTAGAACTTTGTTTTGTGGGTATGGAAATGGCAACCCACTCCAGTGTTCTTGCCTGGAGAATCCCAGAGACTGGGGAGCCTGGTGGGCTGCCATCTGTGGGGTCACACAGAGTTGGACACGACTGAAGTGACTTAGCAGCAGCAACCAATAGTATAATTGTCACCTGCTTATTTAACTTCTATGCGGAGTACATCATGGGAAACGCTGGGCTGGAGGAAGCACAAGCTGAAATCAAGATTGCTGGGAGAAATATCAATAACCTCAGATATGCAGATGACACCACCCTTATGGCAGAAAGTGAAGAGGAACTAAAAAGCCTCTTGATGAAAGTGAAAGAGGAGAGCGAAAAAGTTGGCTTAAAGCTCAACATTCAGAAAACGAAGATCATGGCATCTGGTCCCATCACTTCATGGCAAATACATGGGGAAACAGTATCAGACTTTATTTTTTTGGGCTCCAAAATCACTGCAGATGGTGATTGCGGCCATACAATTAAAAGACGCTTACTCCTTGGAAGGAAAGTTATGACCAAACTAGATAGCATATTCAAAAACAGAGACATTACTTTGCCAACAAAGGTCCATCTAGCAAGGTTATGGTTTTTTCTGTGGTCATGTATGGATGTGAGAGTCGGACTGTGAAGAAAGCTGAGTGCCGAAGAATTGATGCTTTTGAACTGTGGTGTTGGAGAAGACTCTGAGAGTCCTTTGGACTGCAAGGAGATCCAACCGGTCCATCCTAAAGGAGACCAGTCCTGGGTGTTCATTAGAAGGACTGATGCTGAGGCTGAAACTCCAATACTTTGGCCACCTCATGCAAAGAGCTGACTCATTGGAAAAGACCCTGATGCTGGGAGGGATTGGGGGCAGCAGGAAAAGGGGACGACAGAGGATGAGATGGCTGGATGGCATCACCGACTCGATGGATGTGAGTTTGAATGAACTCTGGGAGTTGGTGATGGACAGGGAGGCCTGGGGTGCTGTGATTCATGGGGTCGCAAAGAGTCGGACCAAACTGAGTGACTGAACTGAGCTGAACCGATAGTAGGTGGTTCACTTCTAAGAGGATACCAATCTAGCTTTTGGCCTTTTTTTTTGAATGAGATGCAAATATGTGGATTCCCTGGGGGAAGACAACAGGGAGCCAAGAACTGGGGTATCTTGAGATTTTCAACAAGGGAGAGAAAATCCATTTTGTATTGCTGAAAATATTACGATAAGTCTCACCATAAATTAGTGTGAAGTTAAGAGCAAAATCTCTACATGGAGAGTCAATCAATACTGACTAAGTATGGGAAAATTTTAAGATTATAGCTTCAATTCTAGCAGAATCTTTGTCTTTAGAACACAATCTGTTCCTGTTGTACTCTGTTAGTACCAAACAAAAAAAAGGAGAAGAATAAAGGGGAAATTCTAAAACTTCCTTTCTAGTTTCTAGATATGGTTGAATTCACTTTAAGCAAATCAAGCATAAAAATTTAAATTTTATGTAGGACTGATAAAAATACAACCATTTATTTTATCACAGAAGTCAGTTTGTGACTGCTCTGCATTGTAGAATTCCTGCAACCAAATCTTATGCAGTCTATGATCAGATTTTTCAAAATGTAATTACACATATATCTGCTATGAAAATGAGGCTGATCTATAGCTTTTAAATACATGCACTATTCAAGAATCAATGAGAAACTAAACAAATGACAAAAAAGTGTGCTTTATGTAAGTCGATAAGGTCCTAATCACAGTTGAAATTGAGCTACCTGAAGCTGTGTGTATGAGGTTTTTTTGGGGAAAAAATTGTGCCGCCTTGGTGGGACAATGCAGTTTCGGAGTGTCTGGAGAAGTTGCCTGTGATATCAGAATTCTATTCTCATACGGGAAAAGAGAGACCACCACCACAATCAAGACCACAGACAGGTTATAAAGCATCTGCTGGCTCTGGGGTCTCAGGCTCTGTTTTCCTGTAGGGAAGGGGATGGGAAGCTAGATACCTGGGGGGTTAGATGCTTCCTTGTCAGGAGGGGGCCCATTTCCAATCCAGAATTCTACCAGGAAAAGAGCCTGACCATGGCTCATCATTCTAGAATGGATGTAAATACCTTTTGTTGAGTGGTCCCTTTTTTCTTTATAATTTCATCTGAAAATTTGGAACTCAAAAGTTGTTTTTTGTCTTTGTTTTAAAATTACAGCCTAGAATTCCAACTACTTACCATCTTCATAAGAAATTGAGAAAAAAGTTCTTTTTTTTTTTTACTTAGAGAAAATAATAATAATATTTAGCACATAGTGCTTACTGTTTATTGCCAGGTACTCTTCTATGTAAATTGGAGACTTTAACTCATTTAATCTGTATGACTATACTCTGTCACCTCTGGGTAAAGAAACCCAAGGAAGCTAAATAATTTGCTCAAGGTCATTTGGTTCTGTGGCTAAGGTAGGGCTTGAACCTAGGGAGTGTGACACCAGATAAAACAGGACAGTGGCAGGGAAAGCTGAAGATGTAAAAAGCATAAGAGCCACTTGTTTACCTTAAAGCTTTGAAGAATACTTGGCAGCCTTTACCCTCCTCCTCCCCACCCCAAACCTCACTCTGAACCTGCTCCTTAGGACAGAGTGTGTACTGAGCCCAGAGCCCCTAGAGCAGAGATGGATCCAGGAAATGGATCCAGGGTGGATTTAGAAATGAGGGATTGTGTGCGGAGGAAGCTCTGAGCATGATTTGAGAAACTACCCAGGCATCCTATGTCCCTAGGACGCGGCTCCACTCTCCCTTTGGGATAGAAACAAAACATGCTTCCAGCTAGAATCCAGCTAGTAGTTAACTGCTACTGGTGGTAACTTTGCAAATGTTAACCCTGCCACCTAGTGACCACTTTCTGAATGTCACATGGAGATTGCCCCGTAGAACATCCTGTGTGCACCTCAGCTTGGCGACCACCCTTCCTGGCAGCTGAGACTATCTCCTGCTTAGAGACCCTGGCTGGCACTGAACTGCTGACATGTCATTACTGTTTTAGGGCTGCTGTAGTCATACCTGCAGAATAAGAGCTGAGCTGTCATTTCCTGCTCTGTTTCCTCACAATGATAAGGTGCTCTCGAATGTCTCAAGAACGTCCTCCGTGCCCAGTACTGTGATGGGAGGAGGTGACCTCTATCCCTACAAAGGTCCCAGTCCCCACTACCCCTTGTGCTTGGTTCTATCACAGCTCTTGAATCTTCTCTTTACTCCTGTGCTCCTCTCCTCCATTATGAAATCTGTGAGGCTGGGAACAATGTCTGGCTTATATTTTATCCCCACAGCCTGGTTTGGTGTCTGTCTGATGAATGCCAGTTGAGTGAGTGGATGGAAGGTACAGCTATAAGTTAGGGCTTCCGTGGTGGCTCAGACAGTAAAGAATCTGCCTGCAATGCAGGAGACCTGGGTTTGATTCCTAGGTCAGTAGGATCCCCTGGAGAAGGGAAAGGCAGCCCTCTCCAGTATTCTTGCCTGGAGAATCCCATGGACAGAGGAGTCTGGCGGGCTGCAGACCATGGAGTCGCTAAGAGTCAGACACGACTGAGCGACTAACACTCACACATAGCTGTGAGTTAATAGCCCTTTCCACACCCTCCCCACATTTTTCCAGGTGAGGTATCTTCCCCTTTCCACTCTCAGTAGGAACTATGTCATTTTTTTTCTGAAGCTCTCAGACTCCCCCTTACTCCCTTATATACTCCACACGTACTTAGCACTTGAGCTTGTCTCGAATTTTGGAATTATAAAGGGGAAGTTAGGAACTTTCTAACTTACACCCACTAACCCTCCAGACTTGCTTTCATCCATATCTGATCCTCCTCGGACCCAATGCCACTCCTTCCAGATGTGCACTGATCCCCACACCACTCATAGGAGTCGGCTGGGAAGCTTTAATGGTGACTGATGCCTAGGTTTAAACTCAGAAGATCTGATGTCTTTGGTTTTGAATGGAAGCTGGGAATCAGGAGTTTTAAAGTGCCCCCAGGGACACCTAAGCTATAGCCAGGCTTGAGACCTGACTGCAGCATGTTCCCCCTTTCAGCCTTCTCAGGCTTCATTCAAAGGTAACCTCACCCTCACATATCATTTCCATTTGTTTTCATTCTTTTGGATTATTTCCAACTCATACACAATGCCCCAAACTCTTCTATCTGAAAATGAGTGAAAAATCCTCCCTGGATCCACTATCCATAACAACTATCTGCTCTGTTTATGTACGTTCCAAGTCAAGCAAAATTCAAGAACAAGGTGCCCACACAGGCTGTCTCTGCTTTCTCATCAACTATTCAATCTTAAATCTGCTCCAGACTGGGTTCTGCTCCAGAATTGGTCACCCTGTTGTTTAAAAACATTCACATCTCTTGGCCTCAAAGACCCCAGGTTCTCCTGTTGTCTCCTCCCTGCCTCCCCCTGCCAGGGTGTCTTTCTCCCTGCTCTCTCGGTGTTGAGAGTTCCTCAGGACATGGTATTTCGCCATCTTTCCTTTTCACTCTGCTTCTGATGCTTTCCGGGCTCTGGGACCTTGGGGCTGATGACACCTGCTCAGACCATTCCATCAGTCTCCTACCAGCACATCCAAATCCCCGTTTGGTCTTCCTCTCCATTAGCTGTGTGATAGATATCTCCGAGCTCATGTTCCAAACTGGATCTTGCTGTCCCCCTACCCTTAGGTGATTCTCTGACCCTGCTTCTAGTTGTGTTAGTTTCCTGTGACTTCTGTAATGAATTACTACAAACGGATTAGCTTAGAACAGCACATACTTAAACTCTCACAATGGGAAGGCCGGAAATCTAAAATTAGTTCCTCTGGGCTGAATCAAGGTGTCAGCAGGTCTATACTTTCTCTGGAGGCTTCAGAGATGAATCTGTTTCTTGATTCTTCCAGTTTCTGGTGACTGCCAGCATTTCTTGGCATATCAATGAGGTTTTCTAGAGAAACAGGCTTCCCTTGTGGCTCAGTTGGTAAAGAATCTGCCTGCAATGCGGGAGACCGGGGTTCGATCCCTGGGTTGGGAAGATCCCCTGGAGGAGGGAAAAGCTACCCTCTCCAGTATTCTGGCCTGGAGAATTCCATGGACTGTATAGTCCATGGGGTCACAAAGAGTTGGATATGACTGAGTGACTTTCACAACCTCACAACCTCTAGAGAAACAATAGTGTGTGTGTGTGTTTATGTGTGTGTGCATGTAGTTCTTTATAAGGAACTGGCTCATGTAGCAATGGAGGGTGAGAAGTTCTGCAGCCATCAAGCTAGAGGCTCAGGAGGGTCCGTGCTATAAATTCCAGTCTAGGAGCAGGAGAAGATGACTGCTGTGGTTCAAACAGTTAGGCAGGAGACGTTTCCTCTCTCTCAGACTTTTTGTTCTATTCAGGTCTCCAATTTATTGGATGAGGAATAGCCACATTAGGGAGGAGAGTCTGCTTTACTGAGTCCACTGATTCAGACAAATCTCATCAGGAAACACCCTCACAGACACACCCAGAATGATATTCAACCAAATGTCTGGACATCCTGTGGCCCGTCAAATTGACACATGAAATTATCACACTTGGCTTGTGGCCACATCATTTCAGCTTTCAAGGTCAGCATCTTCAAATCCCTTTGTCCCATCTTCACATTGCCTTCAAGTGTGTCCATGTGTTTTAATCTCCCTTTGCTTCCCTCTTGTAAGGATACACGTGATTGCATTTAAGGCCCATCCAAATAATCCAGAATAATCTCCTGTCTTCAAGATCCTTAAAATAATCATACCCGTAAATAGCTTTTCCAGATAAGGTAGCATTTATGGGTTCAGAGTTTAAAACATGGATATCTTTGGAGGGTCCATTATTAAGTCTCCTACACTAACTCATGCAAAGGGCACCTTACTCCAGAAATTAAACCAAAAATTCAGGACTCACCTTTGTCAATAAAATTCTCCCCAACCCCATTTAATCCTATGGACAACACCTATATTTTCCATCTTCTAAATAATCTTGAATCAGTTCAGCTCTTTCTACTTCTTTTACCAACCTAAGCCCAAATAGAATGTCTTTTCTGGACTCTTAATAGTACACTTATGTCAATTGTAATTATCTCTTTATTTGTGGAGTTATTTGTTGAATATCTGACTCCAGTCACTAAGTTGCGAGATCCTTGAAGGCAGGACCATATATGTTTTGATCACCATGATATTTTAGATCCCAACAAAGTGCTTTGTTTGTATAGATTCACTGTGTGTGTGCATGTGTGTGTGCGTACGCTCAGTCATGTCCTACTCTTTGCTATCCCATGGATTCTAGCCCGCCAGGCTCCTCTGTCCGTGGGATTATCCTGGCAAGAACACTGGAGTGGGTTGCCATTTCCTTCTTCAGGGGATATTCCTCACCTGGGGATCAAACCTGTGGCTCCTGTATTAGCAGGTGAACCACTGAGCACCAGGGAAGCCCCATTGATTAGCTGCTCAGTAAACATGTATCCCGTGTATGATGGATGGATGGTACCTATCCTGCCATGCTGGAGCTACTAGTCTGGAAAGGGGCCATTCAGTGGCTTTGACTGTAAATCATTTCACTTGCTTATTTAAGCTATTTGTATTAAGAGCCATCTATAAGATAGATGGTCTAGGAGGCTCAAAGAATTAACATTATTACCCATTAACAAACTACATAAAACTCCTTGCTCTTATGAAACTTCGCATTTTAGTGTGAGGAAAGACAAATAGAAAGCATACTATATGTAAAACAAATGAATTCTATATATGTATATGTGCCTGTATATCACATTAGACAGTGTTAAATGACATGAAAAAAAATAGAGCAGTTCAAAGGGGATTTGTACGCCTTTGTAATTTTGGACAGAGTAGAGCTTTCTGAGAATTTCACATTTGTGAAAAGATCTGAGTGAGTGGAGGGGTGAGTCATGACTATATCTGGGGAAAGATCGTCCCAGACTTAGGGAAGTGCATTTAAGGAGGTCTCTGAGGAAGGGGTGGTCTTGGTCAGTTCAAGGAGGATGAAGAGGCCAGTGTGGCTGGAGTGAGTGAGTGAGGCTGAGGGCAGCAGATGAGGGCTAAGGAACCACGGAAACAGACTGCACAGGATCTTATAAGACAGTGGGAGGACTCTGCTTTTCCTCTGAGTAAGATCGGGAGGGTTTCCAGATGAGGAGGGACACTTTCTGACTTAGAGATTAAAACTGTCTCTCTGGCTGCTCTCTGGCAGGGGAGCAAGGGTGGAAGCAAGAACCCTGGGAAAGTTATTACAGTTATTGAAGTGTTACATGGTGTGGCTTGGACCAGAGTGCTAGATAGTAGCAGAGGTGGTAAGAACTGGGCATAATTTCGCAAGTAGGACCAATAGGATTTCCTGATAGGTTGGGTATGGGGTGGGGGCCAGAGAGAGAGAGAGGTCAAGAATGATGCCCAGGTTTTTGGCCAGAGCAACTGGAAGCTAGACTAAATTCAGTTTTGTCTGGAACTCCTACCCCAAACATCTTAATTCCCTAAAGTCACTGGAACGGCCCAGCAGCCCTGAACTTCGCAGACAGCTGCTCAGAATTGTCATCCATCCTTCCCTGGGGAGTGTCTGACCCCTCCCCTAGATGGACGCCCCCTTTTCTCTCACATCTGTGCACAGAAGCTTGGTCACTGTGCCTTCGGCTCGATGTCAGCCCTCAGCCTTTATAGAACATCCATGACCCGCAGTCCCAGCGCGTCCTGGGCCTTCCTCTAGAGATCAGTCTGAGCCTTGGCACGCTGTTTGAGGTATCCTTCCGACCCTAGCCTTTGTTCACACTCCGGACTCGAGTTGGGCTGGTTATTATTTTTTCTCACAGAAGTTTCTCGTCACTCTAGTCCAGAGCAGTTGAGGTCATTCAGTAGCCCCTGGATCTCTGTTGGCCCCGGGGGCCTGGCCAAGGGCCACTTTAAATAACAGTGCCGTTTATTCAACTTCTTTCTGAATTTTTAATATTCTGATTGACAGAGGCTTTGGGCTGGGCTATATGACTGGTTCAGTGGAAAGGCCATTCCGTCAAGAAGCTGTAGCTGTTATGAAAGAAGGCTCACCCTCCCTTGCATGTGTGGTTATGCCGGCACGGTATCGGGTGCTACAGGGCTTTGGGGAATGTCTGGAAAGTCAGAGGCAGAACAGTTGTCTCCGGCTGGCCTGCTCTGACCCAGTCTCTCGCCCCACATAAGCCTCTCAGCGAGTAACAAGAAAGGGTCAGGCGCCTCATGCCTCTTCCCTTGATGAGAGTCAGGGTACCAGTGTGATGGCGCTTCTCCCCACCATCCGTTGCTGGGAGACCCGGCTCGTGTGTGCGCGTTGTGTCCTCCAGTCCGTAAACCTACGTGTACTTGGAAAGCAAAGTTTCTTGCGGGATGGAACGCAAATGAACTCTCAGCTCTTTCTTCAGGAGTTGCAGTCACCAGCTTCTGCCTAAAAGCCAGCTCTCCACATTCCACAGGCGCCCACATAAACTCGAGATCCTAGTGGTCTTGCCCTCCCCCGTCCCTGCCCTTCCCCACTGGGCGCCTGGTCCGCCGTGGTGCATGCTGGGTAGGCTGGCAGCGGCCGCGGAAGTGAAAGGCTCCTCAGGTATGGGAACGAAACGGCGGCAGTGCTGCAGGGCTCCCCGCGGGGAACTGAAAATGGTGTAAATGCGGGCCGTGGGGTGGGTGCGGTTTCGGCAGAGCTTTTGGACAAAGTCGTCGAAACCGAAAACTGCTTCTAGGGGAGCAAAGACTTCTCTGGTGGTCTCCTAAGGCCCTTGCAACTCGCAGCCGAGCCCTGGTCCTGTTAATTTCTTCATATACACCTCCTGTGAGATCTATTCTAATTACAGGACTCAGTAAGAGAGGTTGGGGGCAGGAGCTGAAGGCTGAAGACCCCACCTTACCTTCTAGAAACGCCTCGTGACGAGATGCGGAACTAAATCAGCTTGGGCAAAATTTGGGATTGCTGATTCAACACAGCTCATAGTACACGGGGGAGTTTATCTTTCGTTACCATGTAATCAAATGAAAGGGCAAGAAGCTGCTTTTTCTCAGTTTTCTAAAAGGGGTTGCAGCAACACACGTTAGGAAGCCTTCGTTCTTGCACGGGTTGTTTGGATAGGTGGGATCAGAGGAAGCGGGGTGTGACTGCGCCGAGGCGAGCGTGGGCTCTGGCGGCAGCGTGAGAGGTGACCGCCGAGGCTGCTGGAGCCTGCCTCTGGAACGTGAGCGGAAAGAAGCACTTCTGAGCCCTCGTCCCGCAGACCTGCAGCTTTTCTGTGCGCGTGTGCTCCTAGGGTCTAATTGGTATGAACTTTAGAATCTTGGAATGTCCTCTGCTAGGTGCCATGTGAAGGGTCATTTACTTAGCACTGACAATGGGCCAAGTACAGTTCCAAAGGCTTTCCATGTATGAGGCTTACAAGTTACTGTGTATTTACAATTACCGAATATTGTTAAGAACAAAAACCAAGTGGCCTACTAATGTGCATTGAGTTCTTTTGTTCTTATACAAAAGTGATTGTCTTTTGTATATATTTGCAAACAAGAGAAAACTTCTAGAAGGGTACCCAGAGAAATGATACAGCAGTTTTCTTTAGGAGACTGAGAGAAGCCTCAACTCAGGAAGCATGATGTGGGAGAAATATTTTTCATTTAGTACACTTTTGTTCTGTCTGAATTCTTTTAACCATGTGGGATGTATACCTGTTTCAATTTTTAAAATATTTGTTTTTAAAGAGAATGAAATGAAAACGCTGTAGCCCAAGACAACCTTGTGGATCAGATGCCTTGGGCTGAATCCTAGAGGACAAGTCCAGAGTAGTACATGGACGGAGGAGCAAAGGACAGGGTTGAGGGGGCGACCTTTGAGGAGATCTATTTTGCCACAAACGAGCTTGCTATCTTGGTGACTGAACAACAGCTCTAATCTCAAATTGAAAGAACTGGAAATGGCAGTTAAAGTTCATCTGATGTGAACCAGTATCAAACTAAAGTAAGAAATAAAAAATTGCACCTGTAACTTGCCCTCTGTGCCACTATATTATCATTCGAATCCCCAAGTTACCGGCCAGATAGACAAGGGGTCCTCACTCTCATACTACTAGGTTCCTTCCCAGCTGGTGAGAAACTATGATGTGACTGTTGTTACTGTTACAGGCAGTCAAGAAACTGGCCCAGTCATCTGGTTCTCAAATAGGGAGACAGAAGTCACTGCTATCATTGTGAGGGGTCCAAGACGAATGAGACCCCAAACCTGCCATGCCAAGGAATCCTGCATCTTACAGAGATAAGGCATGACCCATGAACCTTCAATAGAGGCTCCACTGTGTAAAGACCATCAGAGAAGCAGATCCAGGGTTACAGGATTTCAGGGAAGAGGATGACACTAGCCAGGAGGTAGTCCAGACAATTATAAAGGACTTTGCTTGGCACTTAGAATATTTGTAGAGGGAAGGAAGTGGAGGAAAAGCAGGCTGAAAGTATCAGGGAGGGTCCTGAGTTCCATTCTGGGTAAGCAACAGGTACCACTTTAGTTCTGAGCACAGGATTAGCCAGAGCTTGAGTCCTTCAGGAAGATGAACCTGGCAGCAGAGTAGAGGTAAAGAGATGAAGGACCTAGGCCTGGGAGATGGATTTCTAGACTCTGGGATTAGTCCTTCAGCTGAGAGGTAATGAGAATCAGGAGAAAGAAAGAAGTGAAGACATTCATGACCAATTCTGCAAAGGACACAGAAAAGAAGTGATGATTGTTTGGGGAGCCCAACTGGTGGAGTTCTGAGGCTGACTGGCTAAGAGGAAAGGGATAGAATAAGTGGAACTGGTGGCACTGATGCTAAGGAAGAGGATGAGTCAGCACAGGATATTTTGGGGGTACTGGTACCCATGTACAGAAGCCTGAGGCTGGAGCTTGGGAGGGAAGCTGGAGATTTTGTGGGGAGTGAGTTTTGTAGTGGAAGTGGTTGAATCCCAGATATTAGATGATTTTGCAATTAGGGGTTTTTGAAAGAAAAGAAAATGATCAAGCCAGATAAGCTAAAGAAAGGTGATGGCAGAACAATAAGGAAAGAATGGAGTCACTGAATTTTGGTTATTGCAGTTAAACACAGGAGTTTGTGATAACAACCCGCCCCCCCACACACACACACACAGAAAGGTGAAGAAAATTAGATGAGAAAGGCCTTTTTTTATAGCAGCTATGGTGTCACTGATGACTTTTAAAGAGAACTGTTCTTAGAGAGATATAAGGCGTGTGCATTGTTAGTTGCTCAGTCGTGTCCAACTCTTTGCAACCCCATGGACTGGGACCCGCCAGGCTCCTCTGTCCGTGGAATTCTCCAGACAAGAATACCAGAGTGGGTTGCCATTCCCTTCTGCAGGGGATCTTCCTGACCCAGGGACTGAACCCAGGTCTCCTGCATTGTGGGAAGATTGTTTACTGTGGCCACCAGTGATTTAAAGCATAGTTTGAAAATTTCATGGCTATAGGGTGAATCCAGGAGAGTTATTTCATTTCATTCTCAGTATTTAAAAAATCAAATTAAAGGCTAATATTTAGAAATTGTTCAATTTCACTTAAAAATCCCAAATTCCAAACCTACATGATCTAGCCAACCAGAGCCCTCATGCCTCTTGGTTGGATGATGGCTGGATGTTGGCCCTATGTCTGGAATGTGGAATGGGGAGTGTGAGAGGTGGCCATGGGGTGGTGGGAATCTCCAGGCAATCTCCAGGTTGCCCCAGCTACACACAACCTCATTCTGACAGTTCTGCTGTCAGTGTGTTTGCACTTGGTTAAGGCATGTGCAAGGCTTTCCAGATGGCACTGTTAGTAAAGAAGCAGCCTGCCAATGCAGGAAACGTAAGAGACTCAGGTTCGATCGGTGGGTCAGGAAGATCCCCTGGAGGAGGGCATGGCAACCCACCCCAGTATTCTTCCTGGAGAATCCCCATGAACAGAAGAGCCTGGCAGGCTACAGTCCATAGGGTCACAAAGAGTCAGACGTGACTGAAGGGACTTAGCATACAAGGCACGTGAAACTGATGAGGAAATAGTTGTTTACTCTTTCAAGTAGACCACTCCTTTGAAAGCTTGGTGATGACATGCTGAAGAGAAAAGGATGGTGAATCAGGGTAGTCAGGAGGAGAATGGGTGTGTTAGGGTGATGGAGACCCATGCTCCATTTGGTGTTACCCAAGAGGAAAAACTGAAGTAAACAATAAGAGACTGAGGAGGCAGGAGAGGAAGTGATTGATAAAACCAGAATTATATGTGGGAACTGAGGAATAAGCAAGATTGGGAAGAAAAGGAACCTCTCTACTATTGAACTAGGAGAAGCCACATGCAGAAATAGCAAGCAGGAGAAGAGGGAGTCTGGAAGAGCTGGGATTCATGTTATGTGTGGGTGGGCTAATAAAACTGGGCTGAGTTCAGGGCCAGACCAGCAAGTGGGCGGGACTGGAGGGGCCGAGAGGGGTGATTCTCAGGGCAGGGAAATAGTTTGGCAGTCTTCAAGTGGTTATTCCTTAAATATTTGTCCAGTAGTTATGTTTTTGAAGTGGCAAAGAGAGGCTGATTTTCTCTTTTAAAATTACATGCCTATGTTTATATTTAGAAATTGGACTTCATTACAGGCCCATATGTACCATAACATTTACACTTAGTTGATATTGTCTTTCACTTCACATATTTTCTGTAGTGATAGGTACTCTTATTTGCTAAGTACAGGAAAAACTACATGAATAGTAGGAAAATATTGTTCAAAATGTATTTAAAAGTTTCTTTTTCTGACTTACATGATGGTAAAACACATCTCAGTTTTCTTTAGTTCTCTTTCACTCTGTCCTTTTTTTGAGATTTTTTTTTTTTCTGAGCCAGACAACTTCATAGAAGTCTTAGGTCAGTGCTTCCAACTGAGATAACCGTGTGAATCACTTGTTACTGATAAATACTACAATCTGCCTCCTGCACTTTCAGCATTCGGTTGGTCACTTGGTGCTGGCCTCAGCTGTTCTATCAGCTGATCTCAAGATCTGTGGCTCTTTGGGCAAACCATCTAACTTGTTAAAGTGAACTGTAGCAAACAGGCAGTGCCTTACAGTATGCTTTAATACAGTATACATGTTGGTGTATACATGAGCTTCCCTGGTGGCCCAGCGGTAAAGAATTTGCCCACCAGTGCATGAGCTGCAGGTTGGATTCCTAGGTTGGGAAAATCCCCTGGGGGAGGAAATGGCAATCCATTCCAGTATTCTTGCCTGAAAAATCCCATGGACATAGGAGCCTGGTAGGCGATAGTCCATGGGGTTGCAAGGAGTTGGACACTACTAAGCAACTAAATAGCAACGGCATGTTGGTGAGAGTCGGGCGTGGGCTTCTGTCTGGCCAGTTATGTGAGAAGTTTCATGCAGAAAGCTGAATTCACTGGCATCGTGTTGCAGACTTATTCTTGTGTTGGTTCAGTGCACTTTCCTGATGAATTGGTACCTGTAATAGGTGCTTGGTTCTTCTTGTGGATTTGGGTAGGATTTAGGCTGCAATATGGAATCAATTTGTGAGGGGTGTTATAGAGGATGTGAAAGTAGATCTATTCAAGGCAAATAAAAGAACCACCTAGACTTAGAGAGGGACTTGCCAAATTGTGGCTGAGAGATAAAGGGGGAGACCAGAATGATTTTCTGGAGGCCAGCACGGTGCTGCAATGATGGTTGCTGTGGGCTTACGTTGGGCAAGTGGGGTCAGAGTTGAGTGTGGACTGATGGTGGCTTGGAGGGAGTGGGGAAGCAGAGGAAGTGAAGGAAACTGTAATTGGATTTCAGAAGTCTAGTCATTTTAGTGAAATGCTTGTTTTAATGAAATACCCTTAAGTTGCTTTTAAAAATACAGCCCTATAAAATTATAATTAAAAATTCATTTCCATGATGTGTGAATTGCTTGGAGAATTGACTGTCACTATAAGCTTCGTGTGACTAAGAACACTTTCTGTTTCCCAGTTGTCTTTGGGAATCCAAATTGCAGTGCATTTGTGGCAGTCTTCAAAATAATAGATTTCTCACGTGACTACACGTGATACATCACTTTATTTTTCATTTTAGTTTTTCTGTCACTCATAACTGAGTTACACTAGTCATATTGCTGAGCACTGGCAACTTATGTGGAAATAGTTAGGTGTCATTAAAATGATTTGGTGAGTGTTCATGAAGGGATAAACACTAGCATTATTACGATTGTGACTGTTCCTCAATCTACCTGAGTCTTGGTTCCTTTCTCTTAAACTGCGGTGGGGGGAGAGTGGGGGTGGAACGGGCCAGCTGATCTCTAAAACACTTTCCCTTTTAAATGTCAGAGAACATGACAATAAGCTAGGATGGGAGTTAGGACAGAGTTTGAATGCTGAAAGATAAACCGAGGCATATTAAAATGTTTAAAAGTTTATTTGAGCGAATATGGGCCCTGATCAGGCAGAGACAAACCAGAGGTAGTTAAGAGTTAGAAGGCTTTGGTAGAGAAGACTTAGAAGGAGAGCAAGGAAATGATATGATTGGCTATAACTTAGACTGTTGCCTCATTCAGGAAAGTCTAGTTGGTTTTTGTGATTGGTTCTGTTCGATTTCGATTTCTTAACTTTGAGAGTTAGATTTTGGTTTGCTTATGTAGGTGCCAAACATTAGCACTGCATTAGAACATTCGAGTCACCTCAGTCTGACAGCCTCCTCGCTTAACTAATTTAAAGAATGTGATGAGAGTAAGAAGGCCGTGGCGTGAATGTCTTAGTTTTGTTAGGAGAGCTAGGTCATTTGTAGCATTACCTCAAAAACTCTTCCAAATTCCAAGAAGACACTTATGGTCAGTTACATGTTTAAAGCTCCTTATGGCTAAAATATACATATTTTGGCTACATGGTAGAGCTGTTTGGAGAACACAGGGAGGCCTTGTATAATCAGTGGATACAATATATTTAGTCTTACTTTGTAGGATTTAGGAGATGGTGTTACGACTTTAGTTGATTCTGGAACTTACGGTTTTTGCCTCTTTGTTTCCCTGTGTTCTGGGATGCCACCACTGTTCAGGATCTGGCATCCAGGCCCCATAAGCAAGATTCTCTTTCCTGAAATGACTCCACTCTGACCCCTGCAGGAACTGAAATTTTGCAGGGAAATTCTTAAGGAATTTTGTGGGTCCCCATCATGGTGGTTTTACCTGTTTCCCTTGTCATTTGGGAGCAGTCGGCCTCTAAGCGCTGTGGACCTTCTGTTGATGACTGTTGTACTGTAGGCCATCGTGGGGAGCTCTGCAAGGAAGGCACCATCTCTGACTCCACCTCCCCATTCCAGCAGCCAGAATCCCATTTCCCAAATCAGTATTAGTCTTCTCCATAGAAAGGGTATCATCTGGGGCTTCTCTATCAGGTACCTACTGAATTTCTCGATTGGCTGTCTATAATTCTAGCTTGTTAGCCAAGCTTTCTTTCTATGTGGTTCTACCTGGGCCACTGGAATGTGGCTGCAATTACTAAAAATGGTAAGGTATAACTAGTGAACTCTTGTTTCCTGATATTTAGCTACCAGGCCTGCACTCATCTCACACCTAGTAAAGTAATGCTCAAAATTCTCCAAGCCAGGCTTCAGCAACACATGAACTGTGAACTTCCAGATGTTCAAGCTGGTTTTAGAAAAGGCAGAGGAACCAGAGATCAAATTGCCAACATCCACTGGATCATAGAAAAAGCAAGAGAGTTCCAGAAAAACATCTATTTCTGCTTTATTGACTATGCCAAAGCCTTTGACTGTGTGGATCACAATAAACTGTGGAAAATTCTGAAAGAGATGGGAATACCAGACCACCTGATCTGCCTCTTGAGAAACCTATATGCAGTTCAGGAAGCAACAGTTAGAACTGGACATGGAACAACAGACTGGTTTCAAATAGGAAAAGAAGTATGTCAAGGCCTGCTTATTTAACTTCTATGCAGAGTACATCATGAGAAACGCTCGACTGGAAGAAGCACAAGCTGGAATCAAGATTGCTGGGAGAAATATCAATAACCTCAGATATGCAGATGATACCACCTTTATGGCAGAAAGTGAAGAGAGCTTCTTGATGAAAGTGAAAGAGGAGAATGAAAAAGTTGGCTTAAAGCTCAACATTCAGAAAATGAAGATCATGGCATCTGGTCCCATCACTTCATGGCAAATAGATGGGAAAACACGGAAACAGTGTCAGACTTTATTTTTTGGGCTCCAAAATCACTGCAGATGGTGATTGCAGCCATGAAATTAAAAGATGCTTACTCCTTGGAAGGAAAGTTATGTCCAACCTAGATAACATATTAAAAGCAGAGAAATTACTTTGTCAACAAAGGTCCGTCTAGTCAAGGCTATGGTTTTTCCAGTGGTTTGTATGATGTGAGAGTTGGACTGTGAAGAAAGCTGAGTGCCGAAGAATTGATGATTTTGAACTGTGGTGTTGGAGAAGACTCTTGAGAGTCCTTTGGACTGCAAGGAGATCTAACCAGTCCATTCTAAAGGAGATCAGTCCTGGGTGTTCATTGGAAGGACTGATGCTGAGGCTGAAACTCCAATACTTTGGCCACCTCATGTGAAGAGTTGACTCATTGGAAAAGACTCTGATGCTGGGAGGGATTGGGGGCAGGAGGAGAAGGGGACGACAGAGGATGAGATGGCTGGATGGCATCACTGACCCAATGGACGTGAGTTTGAGTGAACTCCGGGAGTTGGTGATGGACAGGAAGGCTGGCGTGCTGCAATTCATGGGGTCACAAAGAGTCGGACACAACTGAGCGACTGAACTGAACTGAACTTCTAAAACCTCATTCCTTTTAGATACATTGAAACCTTTTTTGTGTATTATTATTTTCCTTTCTATTTTTTTTTTTCTTGGTTGATGTTTAGGCTACAAGGATAATTTTTGTCAACAAAGTTAACTTGTCATAGTTTTTAATGGTTTATACCTAATTGCCAAAGGTATACAAGGCAGCTTAGAACAGCATATTTAATACAGTGCTAGACACTTTATGTACATTAATTCTTTTCCCCCATAATAACACCTCATGGGATAAGAATTATTATTCTTTTCAAGTTCATATCATGAGAAAGGAACAGGTTAAATTCATGCATCTTTTGTCCAATATCTAAGTTCTTTCTGCTGTACTTAGCTGCTTCTTTACCACACAGTTTATTTTTGTTTAAGATTTTTTTGATGGGGACCTTTGTTGCTGCTGCTGCTGCTGCTGCTAAGTCACTTCAGCTGTGTCCGACTCTGTGCAACCCTAGAGATGGCAGCCCACCAGGCTCCCCCGTCCCTGGGATTCTCCAGGCAAGAACACTGGAGTAGGTTGCCATTTCCTTCTCCAATGCATGAAAATGAAAAGTGAAAGTGAAGACACTCAGTTGTGTCTGACTCTTAGTGTCCCCATGGACTGCAGCCTACCAGGCTCCTCTGTTCATGGGATTTTCCAGGCAAGAGTACTGGAGTGGGGTGCCATTGCCTTCTCCAGGGGACCCTTGTTAAAGTCTATTAAATTTGTTACAATATTGCTTCTGTTTTTTATGCTTTGGGTTTTTGGCCTTGAGGCATTTGGGATCTTAGTTCCCCTGGCCAAGGATTGAACCCACACCCCCTGCATCGGAAGGCAAAGTCTTAACCACTGGATAGCTAGGGAAGTCCCTATTAAGTTGTTTATAATATTAATTACCATATATCTCTGTTATATTAGTGTATAGCAATTAACATTAAAATTTTCTCTGAGTTTTCTTGGTAGAAAGGAAAAACATGATATATGTATATACAGGTGTATATATATAGACAGCTATAGGGAGAGGGAGTAAAGTCCATGTTAATAAAATATGTATATTCTTACACATTTAAACACATTTAATATGGTAAATTTGATGAGGATTTTTTCACTAACTTAAAAAGTCAGATTGTAATGAAATGAAAAATAGTTGAAATCACTATAATTCAATACCATAGTGTTTGAAGAGTAGATTATTTAAAGTACTGAGTCATATCCCACCCCACCTCTGCCCTCTTCATGGATAGGTCTTAAATGCTGATCTGAAGATGATCTCAGCCATTTGTAGAAAAGCTTATTGGTCAAAAGGCCCCAAACATGTGCATGCATGTGTGTGCTAAGCTGCTTCAGCTGTGTCTGACTCTGTGTGACCCTATGGACAGTAGCCCGCCAGGCTCCTCAGTCCATGGGATTCTCCGGGCAAGGTGGGTTGCCATGCCCTCCTCCAGGGGATCTTTCTGACCCAGGGATTGAACCCATATGTCTCTTGCATTGACGATGGCATTTTTTTTTAACCTCTAGCACCTCCTGGGAAGTCCCAAATATACGCATACAGTATATTTCATATTTCTATTCCATTTTTAATGTTGTCATTTTTATTTCCGCCTCTAGATTCTGAGCTCCTTCTGAGTGGAGACCCCTCTTCTGGTTCTCTCGTATCTTTTCAGGGAATTGGTCAGGGTCAGGCCCATTATATGCTCACTAATTAGTGGCGGACAATCAAAAGTGCTCTGAGGCCCCGAGAGGAGGCGCCCATGAGTAAACAGAGGAAAAATGAAGATAGAGATGCCTGGCAGGAGAGGCCAACTATGCCGGATGGGAACTGGCCCTGCAGCCTCATCATCTGCTCCTAGGGCTTCTTATTCAGGCTCCAGTAGCCTCAGATGTGCAGATTAGAGCGCTTAATGCTGTTGTCCCTTCCTTTCACTGTGAATGGAATGGGGACACTTGCTGGGGCCACAAGGCATCAGTGATCTGTCATGACTCCAGGCTGGGGTGGATGTTTTTTTTTTTTTTTTGAACGAACAGACTGGCTGTCTCCTGAGATCTGACCGTGACTAGAACTTGGAGGAGATTCAGCTGGCTTTGGTTCAAACCAGACGAACTAAAACAATACCAGCAGTAAGGGAAGGAGTCTAGACCTCGCAAGAAATGCTCCTTCACCTTCAGCCTGAAGTCTGTAAATTCTTAGCGTGAGCCTTCTAGCAGCCCGAGTGTCCTTCTGTATTCCCCCCAACTCACCCCGCACAGAACCACAAATGAAGAGCTTGCGTGGAGATGGATAATGGTTGAAGATTTCTCAGTAGTATTAAGTGATATTGCACCCATGTCAACGTGTCATAGGTAGAAACAATAGAAGCTTGTTCACAATATAGAGGATTTTTAGTTGTAGAACATTAGAGAACTCCTTGGAAAACTCCCAACACTGCTGTTTACTGGGTGTTGACCAGGCCCAGATTGTTTAAGGCCCATCTAATTTTCCCAACTCATTTGGGTGGAAAAGATAATGTCTCTAAGAGTCCGACTGTTTGTGACCCTGTGGACTGTAAACTGTCAGGCTCCTCTGTCCAGGCAAGAATACTGGAGTGGGTAGCCATTCTCTTCTCCAGGGGATCTTCCTGCCCCAGGAATCAAACCTGGGTCTCTTGCACTGCAGACAGATTCTTCCTGTCTGGGAAGCCCAAGAGGGACCTAGAATGGAGTGGAGAAGTGGCAAGGATGTCCATGTTTGTTAATGCTTTGGAAGCAGGCGGTCTGCTGAGTCTAGCAGCAGCTCAGCGTGGTTCTCTGGACCCGGTGTCCAATCCTTTGTGCGCTCTCCAGGCCTCTTTTGGGTCAGGGTGTGAGCAGTAGTCTGAAGCAAAGCAGCTAGCTAATTCCATGGCTTCTGCATCTCTTTCTGTCTCTGTCTGCCTCTATTACTGCCTCTGCCTCTCTCAAACACACACTGACATTTGTATGAGGGAGGGCAAAATGGAACATAGAATGTGGTTTAACTTTCAGAAGTTTAAATGAGAAGCTCTTTGTTAGTGAAAAGCAAGCAAAACAAACTGGCCGCGGGGTCAGCATGCTCTGGAATGCAGAATTGTTTGTCGCCAGTCAAACAGCCGCCTGATGCTGGGTTTACATAAAGTTTCAGCAAACCGAAACAATGAGAGCATTTACCATTAACTCAAGGCCTGAGCCATAAAATCAGAATGGAGAAAGATGAGGGTCATAACTCTGCTCTTTAAGGCCCTCAGCAAATAGTTCTGCCCAGGGCAAAGTAGCTCCTTAGACCAAATGGTCCAAATTTATTAAACACCTAGTCTTTTGCCCAAGACTCTGGATAGGAAGATGGAAGACCCCAGTCCCTTCATAGGGGCAGGGCCGCGCCGACACCTAGCTGGCAGACAGAGAACCAAATAATGGTGAGGTGACACTGGGAAAGTGAGTTTCATTTTAGACAAAACTCCCTATGTGGGAAGAACAGAAGGGAGAGCCCAAGTTCTCACAGGTCAGAAAAGGCCCAGAGAGATAGCATTTGAATTGAAACCAGCAGGAAGAGTAGAAGATTCTCGGTTCTGCCTGGAGGTGTGATGGGGTAGGAGCCGAGGTACATGCTAGAGAGAAGGTTAAACAACTGCAAGGCATGAGGAGCCTGGATTATTCCAGAAATTGCCAAGAATAACTTAGTGTTGTCCAATGTGAGGAGTGTCAGGAGAAGGGGTGAGGAGGGTGGCAGTCAGGTTAAGAAGGGTCTTCTGCGCATGTGAGGCCAGGTGCTGTGCAGGGAGGGACGCCGGGGACATCTTTTGAGCTGGCTTGGCCACATTTGCTTATTGGCCTTGGCCCTGAGGAGTACAGGTGGGAGGAGGTGGCTGGAGGGATGAAGTGGTCCTATGAGGGGAGGGGAGGGCACTTCTGTGGTGATTGTTCTGAATGGACACACTGAGGAGTCGCCAGGCCCAGGTAAACTGAGACCCACACAGATGGTGGCGGGGTTCATGAGGGGGATGGTGGGATGGCAGGAGTGGGCTGGATGGTCAGCTCCAGGCAAACTCCAGGGCTCAGGAATGGCTCTGGGGGGCTCCAGGGTCTCACCTGCCTTTTGAGGGCCATTCTCAATGCTGAGACATAGCATCACTACCGACCTGGATTTGTGTCAGCTCCGAGGAGTGCCTCTGAGGTCCTGCTTCGCTGCAAGCGTCTAGAGCACAGCAGTGGGTCTTAATTAATACTTGGTGATTGAACTGAGTTGATGATATTGGTACTAATAGAGGAGCTGGGGTGCAGCCCTGGCACCGTCACACAAAACTCCATCCAGGTGGTGAGAGAAGCAATTAACGAAAGAAACAAAATGCATAGAAAGCTAGATGGTGAAATATACCGTAAGGAAACAATAAGGCAGAGAGTGTGGTTTGCGATTTTAAATAAGATGAGCAAAGACCTGGAGGTGGGGAGTACCCCTTGGGATCTGTGGGAGATAAGCATTCCAGGAAGAGGAGAGAGGGCCAGTGGAGGGCCAGTGTGTGGACTGGGTGTGTGCTTGGTTTGTTGGGAAGCCCCAGGGAGGCCAGCATGGCCGCAGCGAGGTCTGCGAGGTGGAGAAGAGGGGTGAGGCTGGCGTGTGCTGGGCGGGGCTGCCACTGCCCTTACTCCGAGCGAGGTGGGAAGTCCCGCGGATTCTCCTGTGCTGTGTCCCTTTCTGCCGTCCTGCCCCTTCCCCTCACGATCACCTCTCGCCAGTGCACGTTTTATAGACAGCTGGCGCAGACACAGGCAGGAGCCAACGCCGCTGAAAGGAGAGGCAGGAGGACGGCTCTAGTTTAAGGGCCCGAAGAGCTACAGTAATCGAACACCGTGCTTTAATTCTTAGGGTAAGGAGGGCGATTGCAGTGTGGACTAGTGTCAGGCGATATTAGTTGCTCTTGATTTGCTTAGGTGTGATTTTTCTACTAAGGTTTCAGAGGAGAATGTCTTCATTCTGAAAAGACACATACTGAACTATTTAGGGGCGCAGTGTCTTCGATAACAGCAACTTACTTTCAAATGGCTCAGCATACACTCACATAGCCACAATGAAATGGATACATACAGACAGACAGAATGCCAGAATGCGAACAGCTGCTCCATCTTGGTGGTGGGTATGAAGTTACCAGTTATACTAGACTATCACCTTTCATTTTAGAAAATGCTCATGTTAAAAAGTTGGGGGAAATCCCCTCTGCTATGGACTATTTTTTTGACTCTGACTTTGGCTGCTGTTATTTATTTTCTTGAGATTCTGCCCAGCCCCCTAGGCAGTTTATTTGCTTTGGGTCAGAAATATTTGTTTCTGGAGACTTAGAGCACAGGGATTCAGGGGAGATGTCAGATGGGTGGCATCTACCCTCTTTGGGCTGGCAGACCCCAACAGAACAGGCCCATAGTCAAAGCAAGGTAGGTAGACGCCTGATAATTTTAAGAGACACTCTGTAGGGCAAGAGGAAGACAAAGAAGAAATGCAACCTTGCAGAGGTTATTTCCTCTCTGGAGTGTGTACTTTCCCCCTGATGTCGAGTTTCTAAATTATTCCACTCTTTACCTGCTGTGTGAGTTGACAAAAGGCTAATGTGATTTAGAAACTCAGCAGTCATCCAGAAAGTCTATTTCCAGTCTGGTGGTTACCAGGCTCTGTCAGAGGATTGAGTTCTGGTGTATTAAATCTGAGATTTAATCCAGGGGCCAATATGTCTGTGAATATCAGAAAGCTCAACCCCCCTTTGCCTGGGTCACATCAATTCCATATGGTATTTTCCATGTGGAAACAAGAAATAGTGCATCCAGAAAGTTGGGCTTAGCACCTATGGATCTCCTGATTAAATTTCAGTGTATAGTTAAGATGTGAGGATTTATATACACACAACCTCTGCCAGCCACATAAGACAGAAAAAATAAATATTATTATTATTATTAAGAATAGAACTCTTTAGAGCTCAGAGAAAAGCCAAATGTAGGTGATAATATATAAAGGACTTCCTAAAGAAAAAGTTGTTTGCAGCCTATTATTTGGTTTTAAAAAAGTCTTTTGTTTTGCTGCAGGAATTAAAATAAGAGACAAAAATTATTTGAAACCAAGGGAGGAAGTAGAAAATTGGTCACTATTTGTAGATTTGTCTGTTCTCGGTACAGTAGTAATAATAATAGCAACTATAGCAACAGTTAATATTTTTGAACATGTACCACATACCAGGTATAGTTAGCACTTTTGAAATTTAATTTAATTCTGTGACAAACCTATGAAGTAGCTACTACTATTATCTTAATTTTTAGGGAGCTGAGGGCCAGAGAAGTTAAATAGCTTGTGTGAAGTCAGATGACAAGCAGTTACCATGGGTAGTATTCAAGCTGTCTCTTGAAGTGAGCTAAATAAAATTTGATCCTATTTTCTTTCGCAAAATCTTAGTTCCCTGACCAGGAATCAAACCCATGCCCCCCCCCCCCCGCAGTGAAAGCACAAAGTGCTAACCATTGGATCACCAGTGAGTTCCCAATTCTATCCTATTTTTCAGAGGTATATTTTTGTTTTTAGCTTTCTCCATGGTAAGGCTTGCTCTGGTCCCTCTGGGGGATATGCTGAAAATGCTAGTCCATTACATTCCTAGCAAGCCAGGTCTCTAGGCAGCCAGGTCTCACCAGACTGCCGAGTGGACCGTGGCTCCAAAGTTGGTGGCAGACTTGGCTCCGTGACGGAGAGGGGCTTGAGCGCCAGCTGAGGGGCTCTGGGTTACCTCTCTAGAAATGGGTCGGCCTCGCCACCCAGCATCAGTATCACAGGGAGGAATGGGGTGGTGCAGGACTGAGGCCCAGCGACTTGGTTGCTCCTTTCAGCCTGTGTTTTGCCACTGTGTCTGTCCCTGCATGTTTGGTGTCGCACCTTTAGCTGCTTCTTCCTCCATGGACACGAGCCCCCTCTTGTATTTGGCACACAAATTCATGTAAGGAGCCTTAGAATTACTATTTTTGGCAAATTTATTAAGGTGGCCCTAGTGGTAAAGAGCCTGCCTGCCAATGCAGGAGGCATAAGAGACGTGGGTTCAATTCCTGGGTTGGGAAGATCCTCTGGAAGAGGGCATGGCAACCCACTCCAGTATTCTTGCCTGGAGAATCCCATGGGCAGAGGGGCCTGGCAGGCAAAGCATTGGGCATGACTGAAGCAACTTAGCACATTAATAAATTGAGAAAGGCAGTTTTGTATATTGGATGCCCATTACTTATCATCTCAATGAAAAACCCAAATGACTCATTTTCTTCTCAGTGTGGTGGGAAAAAGCTACACGTCTGAATTGAGTCTTAGCAGTAGTCTTCCTGAATTATCACATTGCTTCACAGAGGTAAAGGGCTAGGGGAATGACCAGTGGGTTTAAATTATTTCCAGACCTCATTGTAAAGTGCTGTGAACGTTAAATAATAAATAACAGACCTGCACTATCACAAAAATCTGATGAAACTTTGTAATGGTTTTCACTTAGTCTTGTGTTTAATTTAGTTATAATGTTCTATACACTTACAGAAAAATTGATTACTGTATATTCTATGATTTGAGATGTTTGACAGATCTGAATTATTTTAATCTTGGGATCATCAATATACATAAACTTTAATCTACCTCTGAAATTCCTTTGAGATAATATGAATTCCCTTCCCTGATGTTATTAGAGTTATCATTCTTAAAAGCAAATTGAATAACTCCCTTCTTCCTTTTTTTTTTATTTTTTGTAAAACAATCTTTCTATGTTTCTTTATTGTCAGTAGATAGGATTTCAATGTACCTGGGATGGGATCCAGTGTTTCATGGTTTGGCCTTTGCTGTCTCTTCATGGTTGACCATTCCCCCAGGTGTTATCTGTTTTTAACTTTTCAGAAGTCCCTGTATTTTCCTGCATGCATTCTGACTTGTCCAACTTCCATGGCTTTGCATAGGTGATTTGTTCACTTATCTTGCTTTACTTCCTGGAAAACTCCCAGTGGTCTTTTGAAACCTCTCAGGTATCACCCTCTCTCTGAAGACTTCCTTTATGCTGACCTTCATTCACTGCTAGCAGAATCTGTCTGTGTTCACATATTAACCAGCGATGTTGATCTGAATGCAGTAACATGGTTTATTTACAGAATTGTGTCCTTCCTTAAAATGGAATTCTGCTTGAACCCAAGGACGGGGTCTTCACTGTCCTTCCTTATAGCCTCTTCTGGAACCTTTTGACTCCAGTCACTGCTGTGACAGCTCTGTGCAGTTGTGACCCACTGGGTCCTTGCTTCACCTGCCCCACACAATTCTTGCTTTCTGACCTGGGGCTTTCCTGAAGCTGTTGTTTCCAGAGGCCCAGTTACCATTCTGCCCCATGCACACACTGGAAGTGGGAGTAAGCTAAAACCCCTTGGGGCAATGATGGGTGTTGGAGGATAAATAATGCCCACATCCCATGCTATTCAGGAAGGCATCAGGGTCCCATTCTACTAGGCAGTTCAAAGCATCTCAGGGCTCTGGAGCTATAGCTGCCCATTTGAGTGACTAGTTCAGTGGAGCGGCTCTGGATCAGCTCAGCTCCCCTTCTTTCCTGTTTAAATCTGCTTAGTCCTCTGCTCCTGCTCCTGGGAATCGCGTCCCAGGGTAGATGATCTTGTCTCAGGCTCCGCTTTCGGGGAGAAGCTAAACTAAAACAGAGCCCTCGTCTAAAACCAGCTTCACTATGTTAACGTTTGTCTAGACCGAGAGATGTTTGGAAACTATTTGCAAGTCTCAAAAAGTAACCCCTAAATAAAGATGGAACAGAATACAAGTAAACAGGGTAGTATCCACTACATAGTAATGCTACAGTGAATGAAATGTTTTGTGAACTAGGCATTTTTATTCCGTCAGTCAGGAGATGGACTCAGACAATTGCTCAGTTTTATAAAAAATAATTCTCCATAATTTTACAGCTGTGTCTTAAGTTGTAATTGAGTAGTGATGTTCTGATCATTGCTTTATAGATGGTGAGGCCCTGACACAGCAGCTTTCACTGAGCAAGTGGTGAGGCCCTAGAAGACTCATGTCTTTCCCATAAAAGGTCAGTGCAAGGAGCCTGGGTGTGAAATCCTATACGTATACCAGTGGGCCAGATGGCTTGCTCTGATGTGCATGACCGTATCTGTGTGTGTGCACACACATGTATGTATGTGTATTTGTTTCTTTTTTAAAACACACAAATGTGTTCCAATCTAATGATCTTAAATATTGCAATCCTTGGATTATGTATAAAAAAATGACAAGTTTTGAAAATGAAAAGTACTGGGCAGTGAAATTGGCATCTAGAACCCTGTGCAATTCAAAGGTTTAAATCACAGGATTTTAGGATCTTTTACAGCTAGGAAAAAAGAAAAAATGTCACTCAGGGCGAACTGCCTTCTCATGGTGCTTCTGTTACACCACACTGCCTTCTCTTGGTGATCCTTCTTTTAAACCAGAGGTTGGCAGACTTTTTCTGTAAAGGTCCAGATAGTAGGTAACTTAGGTCTTGCAGGCCTGTGGTTGTGTCACAGCTCCTCAGTGAGAGCAGCCGTAGAGGATACTGCCGTAAATGAGCATGGCTGGGTTCCAGTGCAGCTTTAGTTACAAACCCCTGTGGTAGGCCTGATGTGTCCCCTGCTTTACAGCATTGGTGTCATGGCAGTTTCTGCCTGATGGTCACCAAAAGGCTACTGAGTCCTAGAGAATTAAAGCCACCCCCAGCCTGTTGGTGAGCTGGGCTGTTGCATCTGCGCCCACACACGACTGGGCTTCCTTCCAGGTCAGGGTCTGGTCAGACTCTGAGCCAGCAGCTGAGAGAGTGAGCCTGGCACCCGCAGCACTCTGGTTTCCAGAAGGAGTCACAAATCCCCTTCCTGTGCAGATAAAGGAACAATTGTACCACGGGAGAACTTACTGGAAAGTAACGCAGGGTCACCAGGAAGGAAAAGGAATTCACTCCTTGGTCACAGTCCTTCGTCTGGGTTGGGAGTCGCTCAGACTTGGAAAGGTCAGTGAGGATGCCTGTCTGATTTTGGCAGGCCTCCAGGGCTCTGCACTCACGGCATGAAGCACTGTGCTTGGCTGATTTCTGTGCCGCTTCCTTTGGCTGCTCCAGTGACCCCGTCCTCTTCACAGTCAGGTATATAATTCCCCCCACTGTTTCACCCCCCGCTCAGACTTATCGTCTGCCAGTGCTAAGCTTTTCTTCCTGTTCATCAACATCTCCAGTAGACAAAGATTGTCTCCTCTCAGTTTCATCTTCCACAAACTTGACAGCTTGACTTGTGAGTCCCAGGTCTGAGGACCTACAGGACAAATGTCTTTCCACAGAAGGTCAATGAAAGAAGCATGGATTAAACCCTATGCTTATGTCAGTGAACTGAATGACTATTTCAGTTCGTGTGCATTAATACGTGTGCATGTGTGTGTATGTGTTCACATGTGTGCCTGTGTGTACATATGTGTGTGTGTATCTGAGTTTGACCTTTCAATCAGGAGCTCAACTTCCCTTTGGGCCTCTCTGAGCAGGAAAGATCCTTTGGTAGCTCTTGGCTGGACTCATGAGTGGGTGTTCCCCAGCCATCATTCTGAAGTCTTCACTCCTTCTCTCTGGGTTTTCACCCTGTGAATTCATACAGTGATCTTACAGGTGGGATGATGCTTTTAATGGATTTAATCATCGCATCCTGAAAAGAGTACATGCATCACTTGTTTTGATGATCAACTGGTCAGAACTGCTGCTGGGCATAAGCTCCTAATGGATGTCTAAATCCCCGGGCCTGAAATGACTTAGGAAAACAAGGGGCATTATTAGCAGTTCTCCAAGTAGCACTCTAGCCCCTGGGGAAAGGGTTGCTGATAGTTCTGTGAGAGGAAGCAGAAATAGAGAGGAAGGAAGAAAGAAAGGAATAATTCATAAACAACCAATTCCTTTAGCACCTGGCTCTGGTGCTACTGCTGTGAGAAGAATACCAATGGCTTCGATGTTCCATTGTTTGTTTCTGGGAAGCATTTGCTTACTGTACGGAGTGGCCTGGATCTCAGACTGGCAACAGGGCAGAAAATGTGGTCAATATGAAAGGAAAACTCCAGCCAAAGTGCTTTAAATCACATTAGTTGTTCTTTTATAACCCGCTTTGAAATTCTTCTTACTAAATCTCTCGTGGATTTTTAGTTACACTCCTTTCCTCTGAAGAGCGGTGTATTCTTAAAGGTTCTGTTCTCCTCACATTATTGCTATTTTGTTAGTTTCTTTAATGGCCTACTTTGTTTTGATGTAATCTTTTTCATCCTTAGTAACAAATGCTGGGGAATGATTAATGAATACAAATGAAAAAACAGCTCACAAAACAGAAGCGAGAAAAGGTGAGGGAAGAGATAACGACCCTGGGAGGATGCATGTGAAATGGCTCATCACCACAAGGTGGCGCTATTGAAACACCTCATTTTAAAGTCCGAAGAAGGTTGCAAGAAGGAAAACAGACTTTCATATAGAAAATGCTTAATATCAAAGGAGCGAAGTGTGTATGTGATGCTTATTTGTGTGTATATGTGTGTGTGTTAAAGCTGTAATCATTTGAGGAAGAGTAAATGTTATGGGGAGCAGTGATAGAATTGTGTTTGTTTTTTTGAGGGAAGTGTTTTACAGCTGAACTCTTGTAATTCAAATATTAAATTTTTTTTATTAGATATGCAATACATTTAATTCCAATCAGATCTTTCCTGGAAGCCTCTGAAATGTGGCAGTGTAGACACCAGAATGATAGGTTATGCTTACCATTCCTTAATCCATTTTCATTCTATACAGAGAGCTTGTACACTAAAGGCATTTATTTGAAAACATGCAATGGCACTCCACTCCAGTACTCTTGCCTGGAAAATCCTATGGATGGAGGAGCCTGGCAGGCTGCAGTCCATGGGGTCGCTAAGAGTTGGACACGACTGAGCGACTTCACTTTCACTTTTCACTTTCATACATTGGAGAAGGAAATGGCAACCCACTCCAATGTTCTTGCCTGGAGAACCTCGGAGATGGGGGAGCCTCGTGGGCTGCCGTCTATGGGGTTGCACAGAGTCAGACACGATTGTAGTGACTTAGCAGCAGTGCTCCATTAGGGGACACATGAAGCCTGCAGGATCTCAAATGTTCTTGACTGCTTTGGAAACTTGGCATGTGGAAAGTTGGTAAATGCATACTCGGAAAATAATTCTTCACTTTAAAACATGTTGTCTGTTATGTGACTCCCTTGGTGCCAGTATCATTGTCATTAAAAGTGAACATTTTTGTGTTTGCGTGTTCTGTGTATGGATGGAGTATCCATTTACTGATGGACAGAGAGATAAAAAGCTGTTTTTCAAGTTTGTACATTGAAGGTGGGGTATTGATATAATGGTACAGATAATCTTTCATGAAGGAAGGCAGGAGTGGCCAGGGATCTAATGTAAGTAAGTAGAAGCACCCAGAACTTTACACTGATGCGCCTTTATTTTGTCTCCATAGCAACCCTCTGAATCAGATGATGTTAATATCTTCATTCTCAAGGAGAGGCTCTAACAAGTTAAATAACCTGTCAACAGTCACAAAGCTACTGTGTGGCAGAATCAAGAGGTAAGCCCAGAAATTATTCATGGGAGAACAGTGCAAGGATGTGAAAGGGAAAAAGGGTCTGCGTTGTCTTGCAATTTGTATTTAGATAAAACCTGGGAAAATGACATAGGTCTCTCTGAAAGGAACAGAGCTGTTCTGTTCTAATGCCTGCTTCCCATACAAGCAGGTGAGGGATGTATATATTGTAATACGTTCACATTACATATATCGTCATACACACACATTTTTCTGATTCTTTTATATACATTTTCATCAACTTCTATGTCAGCATAACTATAACATTTTCCACCATTCACAAAACAGGAGGCCTGGAAAAACTGAATTTTTGCTATAACTGGGGAAAATAGTATAAGTTGATCATGGAAATTGTAGCAGTGGTATCTCCCAGACTATTCATACTACACAGGCATTGACCTAACTGGAAATTCCATTCATCACATAGAAATCAACTGGTTCCTGCTGAAGGAAAAATATGTTAATGAGAATATAAAACTCCAAGGACAGTGATATAGATCATGCTGGTGGAATGTTAGCCTGTAGAAATATTTTTTTAAAAAAAGCTTTTTATTATTTTGAAGTATATGGAAGAACTGTATATCAATTATTAGACTTTATGATTGAACTGTAGGGTAGTAATGTTTAGCCTTTATTTTGCAGAGATGCCTCTGGGTCCATCCGGGAAGCTGTATGGAGGGAAATGTTATGTGTGAAGGTGCTGATGGTGTGTGTAGAGGGAGTGTAGCAGGAGATATGGGTTTTAGTCATTCACTTCAGTTCATTCTGAAGCAGCTGGGCTATTTCTGACATATACAGTGCTTTTGTATATGTGGAATATTTGGTTTTGATGTCAAGTCCCATAATATATCAAGGATCTAAGAGATTTATTTAGGACAGTTTTTCATGCAGTCGTACTTAAAATATTCAGATAGTTTGATGCTTTTTTAAAAATGAGAAAATATCCCCTGTGTCCTATGGCTATCACTATTGGATGTGACGTAATATTTGAGAAGAAAATCACTGTAGATTTTAAAGAGATGCATCGCAAAGGAATCAAGTTCCTAATTTTATACATGTAAGAAGGAAAGACTCTCACTCTGTGATGACAAATCTTGAACCAGCTGGAGGCTAATTATCATAGAAGTAAGAGCAACTAAGAAGCCTTCTGATGGAGGCAGAAGACCTGGGTTTATGCTGAAGTTTTTGATGTGGCCTCCGGTGCTCTGAAGCATTGACAGGAATGCCGTGGATTTCATTGTTTCTTTGCTCATTTGTTCACAAGTATATGTTATGAAGGGCTCTCAAATGCCCACTGTAGCAATGCAGATCAGAAGACTCAGATACGCTGCCAGCTGCCAGCCTTCTTTGTTTATGAGAAAGGTGTGCTGTTTACATTCTGGCCGATTAGTTGTATTTTCAGGATAACATCTTTGGTAAAAGGGCCACCTGCTTGTTGTTGCAAATGCACTGTTGCCGTTTGCCTGTTTTGCTAATGATTTGCTGCACTTGAAACATGGTGTGACTTGGTCTGGTTCCCAGCTCCTGAGACCACAGCAAACACAGGCAGGTACCTGCTTGACTCTCCAAGGCTGCAGACATTTCTTGGCATGTGTTGTGCAGCACACGCTGAACTTCCTGGGCCATCCCACACCTGGTCATTGGGCCCTCACGTGGAGGGCTTCAGGGAATCTTGGGAAAACTTTGTGGATTTGGGCTCAAGGTCAAGTGATCTGTTTTAGACTTTAGGAAACTTAGCTTAGGGAATACGAAAAGGGCTCATAAAGGATGTTTGGAGGGTTGGCTTGCAGTTGGTTTGTTAATGCGACTTCAGAAGCATATCTTGTCTTGGTATTTGATCACTTAATTATTTTCAACATGATATTTCCTTTATTCTTAAAAAAAAAAGTTTGTCCCTGACAGTAGAGCATTGGCAAGAATGTAGTCTTCAGTGAATTCCTGGAATATGCCTTTTGCTTTTCTTTTATTATGATGTCCCATCTCTCCTCAACATAAAAAAACAACAGAGGAGAAAGGGAAGTCTAGGATAAATACATTCAGCATCAGAAGTCAAACAGATATTTGGATTCCAAGTTCAGTACTCTGTTTTAGCATTATGAATAGTCAACCAAATATTTAATAGTTAATCAATGAGGACCTGAGATTGTGGCTTCATGTTTTAAAATTAATTAATTTGTTTTCATTGGAGGATAATTACTTTACAATACTGTGGTGGTCTTTGCCGTACATAGACATAAATCAGCCACGGGTGCACATGTGTTCCCCCATCCTGAACCCTCCCCCACCTCCCTCCCCACCCCATCCCTCCAGATTGTCCCAGGGCACTGGCTTTGAGTGCCCTGCTTCGTGCATCGAACTTGCACTTGTGATCTATTTTACATATGGTAACATACATGTTTCAGTGCTATTCTTTCAAATCATCCCACCCTCGCCTTCTCCCACAGACTCCAAAAGTCTGTTATTTATATGTGTGCTTCTTTTGCTGTCTTGCATATAGGATTCTCATTACCATCTTTCTAAATTCCATATACATGCATTAATATACTGTATTGGTGTTTCTCTTTCTGATTTACCTCACTCTGTATAATAGGCTCTAGTCTCATCCACCTCATTAGAACTGACTTAAATGTGTTCTTTTTAATAGCTGAGTAATATTCCATTGTGTACATGTACCACAACTTTCTTATCCAGTCATCTGCCAATTGACGTCTAGGTTGCTTCCATGTCCTAGCTATTGTAGACAGTGCTGCAATGAACATTGGGGTACCCGTGTCTCTTTCAATTCTTGTTTCCTCAATGTGTATGCCCAGCAGTGGGATTGTTGGGTCATATGGCAGTTCTGGTTTCATTTTTGAGATTCACATACACCAAAAACTAGGGAGCAACATCTGAGGGCACATTTATCACTAGCTTACTTATGCACAACCTCATTCCATAAAAGGAAGGAAGTGTTCTGCACCAATGACATGTACAATAAATAATGGCAAAAGTAAACTGGAGGAGCTGGAAGATCTAGATGGGGACAAAAGGCTGGTGCAAACTGAGCCGAAGGACTCAGCTATGTGAGGGCTCATCAGTTGTTGCAGTCTGTTTTGCTCTGTGGCAGCAAGCCAAGCTGAATTCAAGTGTGAAAGGACCACAGACAGAAAAGAAGAAGCTTTCCCTGATAAAAATATCCTCTCAGTGCATAGAATATTCATCACCACTCAATTCACTGCACCCTAGAAAGTGAAACAATTTAATAGAGTTAATTTCCCTGTGTAGGAAACCAGCATTTATTGTTAGAGGCTGGGGCTCGAAGCAGGCAACTTTGTTGGTGAAAGGAGGTCAAGTTGGGAGGTTAGTGCCCTGAAGCTGAGACCAGAATGGGTAACGCAAGAATCTTGGCCCTGGGAGGGTGGCAGCAGTGTGCGAATGGGGAGCTCTGATGACAGCTGTGACCTACACCACAGTTTTTTTCCCTAGTATTGGTCCTAGTGTAATAAATTACAAAACAAAAGGAGGCAAAGGAATGCTTGGTAGAGAAATATGTACACTTAGTCCTAAGGAAAGAAAGCTGTCAAGGGACGCCCTCTTTCTACAGAGTAATTTGTTGGTCTTTAGTTATAACAGGGTCATTCTAATGAAGCCAAACCAAGGCATGTGGAAGCGAAGAATTTAGGTTAGCCTGATTTTATTTCACAGTCTTTTGCAAACTTTCATGGGTCATATTGTGATGCAAGGCATTTATGTCGGCAGATGACCTTAGGTGCCCTCTCTGGGTGGCTTGGCAATGATGCAGCCGGCCCCCAGGGGCTCCCCTTGCCAGGGAGAGGGGCTGTAGGCCTGAGCTCAGCTCCTTACCTGAAGCATGGCCTTTCTCCTGAGTAGGGTGGCCTGCAGTCCTGCGTGGATCTCAGATCTCTGGATGCTGGGTGCTGGCTTGCCCTGATAATTCTAGTAGACAGCTGGCATCTAAAGCTGCCCCGCCTCACACCAGGAACCTGTCTGCTCTTCCTATAACAGTGTCACCTTCTCCCGTGTGGCCTTATCAGAGGCAGAGAGGAAAGGGGCTCGGGGTCCTTGACTGGGACGTAAGCCACACTGCTTGTCTAGTAGGATGCTCTGGCCCCCTCTCCGTGGAGACAGAGGGTGACCCAACCTCCTCTAATGTTATGAGCCTAGCTGTGCAAGCCTCCACTTCCCTCAACGAAGCCCTTTCTTTAACTTATATTCTGTGACATTGCCCTTCCCTCTAAGGTCCTTACAGACAGATCGCCATCCATGAGATCCATGTTTAGGACAGTTGTGAAGGTAACGAGTGATAGTCCTTATATCCTAGGTTTAAATCAGGACTCAGAGGTCCTTCCAAAAACTTACAGCAAAATGGCATTTACTTCATGATTGAAGATCCTCTTGAGTGCAGGGTGAGCTCTCAACCTGGAGCTAACTGGCTCTTCTTAGGCATCGTTACAGCCTTAACGGTAAAATGCTTCCTCTATTTAAATTCTAATCTCAGCCCTGCTAATGTGCTGCTCTCTGTAGGGAAGTACTAAGCAGGCCATAAAATGAAGTGTTTATGATCACATTTCATACTAACTCCTGAATGAAAGATGCGGAGCATTATGGGTGGTCTCGTCAATGGAGTCAGCATCACTAATGATTATTTATCCATCTCAGACTGGGCGCTCTGCTCCACTGGCTGTGTGCTGAGTGGATCCGAGTACTGGTAACAAATACGGGTTCTAATGTCATGGAAACAGCAAATCTTATACAAGTGGAAAGTCATCACTCAATTATTTTCCTTTTTATTGTTGTTACAACATTAGTTAATTCAATTCTGTCCTCTGAATTGAACTTTAACTAGGATTAGTTTTTATGACTGTGAAAGGCATTGCTTATGAATGAGGGAAAATAGGGATTGAGTTGGTTTTTCACAAGTCTTTAAGCTTTGTGCCTGAACATAGCAGAACTTGTTTTTGCTTTCATTTTTAATTAATATAGTTTATTATGTAGATTCAAATAGGTCATGAGTCCATAATATCCTATAAACAGAACATCTGCTTAAAATCAAAGGCTCCATTATGTGTTTAGCTCACTTATAGATATTGAGCACTGTCTACCGTTTTCAGTATTAAGGAAGGATTTTATTAAGCTTTAGACAAAAATATTAAGTAAGATATAACACTGAGTGTTAATTAAGTTGAAGAGCCATACAAAGACAGAATAATTCTAATAATAGACTGAGGATTATACATTATAGGAAGATTTGCTCTTTTTAGTTTTTTTTTTTATTGCTAGCTGCATTGAATTTTATTAATCATTAATTATGCTCTTAAGTTCAAGACATGTGTGGGTCAATATTTTTAAATAAGATGAACATCCAGGAACCCACTGTCCATTCCCTGAACAAGGACATAACTGAAACTAACATCTGCTCATATGGTTACTCTTTATAGTAAAGTAGCCTGTATTGCCTTTATTGGTTGCTTTCATTATTATTATCATACTTATAATTTTCTTGAGCTAAGCAACACTTGCAGATACATTTTAGAATTATATTGGCTATTCAATTTTATACCCACAGACTATGTAAACTGCATGTCATAGAAGATTAAACTAATACAACCAAATCTGTGTACTTTTGATCTGTCAAATGTTGTCATGCTTCTCTGGGGGTCCTCTATTTTCAGTTGCAACCTCAACTTCATGCTTAATGAGAGAATTGTACTCCTAGCAGGTGTCAACACCCCATGTTCCTAGGCTTCCTAACAGTTCAGTTCCCATCTTTAGCTGATTCCTTTGTTCATCCATTCATTTATTTGGAGAACATTTCTTGAGAACTGAGAACTGAGCTTGCCTCTAGGGTTCCAGATGCCAAGCTGGGGAGAGAGAGTTGCAAAGAGATCACTATACCAGGAAGTGATGCTTCTGACAGAAGCTCTGTTTGGTCAAGAGGCCGAGGGCTGTGCTGTCTGTCCTGGAAGGATTAGGGAAGGCCCAAGCAGCTCATTTTTCATATGGAGAGGTTTTTGGGTGAAGAGAAGTGGAGGTTTATGCAACAGTGAATGGAGAACAGGAGGGAGACTTGAGACTTTTTAGGCACCTCTTGTTTCTCTGAAAGCCCACAGGTCTTGTCAAGTTGTTTATACCTGCTCATAGCCAGAGAAAGAAAAGTATGAAATTGTGCTGAGACCCCATCCCTTGGCTAGGGTTTATTCTGTAGGATACTACAGGAGCTACATTTTGTGGGCAAACGGAAAGATATACTTCCAACTGTCTCAGAATGTGCAATGGGCAGATAGAAAGAACAGCAAGCATAGAATCGTGAGAAGTCTCTGTGGTTCTAACATCTTTACTAACCCCACAGATAGAAAGTGTATTGCAATGTCAGTAATATTACAATGCTGGACCAAAAGTCATTGCCCTTCTATCTTTTACACACCACTCAATTCTGTGTCTTTTCTGCAATAGAAATACAATGTGCATTTGGAAGTCCCCCAGAATCAAACAGAATAAATACAGTGTCTCTTGAAGTTTCTGCTTCATCTGCTTGTTAGAGACAATGGGAGGAGAGACCAGTGAATAAAGATTAGAAAAGTATCATTTGGGTGTACAGTCTACATAATGATGTCATAGCAACAGTCCTTTGTTTCTTACAGTAATCAAGTCAAAGGCTTATCATCATGTGACTCTATAGCCAGACCAGACAGCAGATTTCTGTGGACCTGAGTCTCTCAATTAGATTTCTGTGGCCTTGCCACAGGAAGCCATCAGAGGTTAAAGACTTAATTTTTCTCAATGGTGTGTCCTGAAGAAAAATGATCAGTACACAGTTTTCCGAACTGCCTCTCTGTCTGGTAACATTTTATTTTCTCTTCTTTCTCTTACCATTGTCATTACGGTTCTTCATTGTTACAATCATGATGAATGTGGGGGGTGGGGGTGGGGGGTGGGGGGGCGGTGTTTTCTTTGTTCTCACTTTCTAGAATTATCCTCTGGTTAGGAGAGTCTGCCCTGGGTGCCAGAAAGCCATAGCTCATCTGGACTGGCCCAGAATATGTGAAGAGCCCTCTGTGGTAGTTACCCAGGTTGGGTTCACAAATTACACTTCTTCCCCCTCAGAAACTTTAGTCTTAAAGCCGTCCCCGTCTCATGGTAAAGAAAGCTATTCAGAAGTTTTATTTAAAATTTCTCTTAGCAGATGGGCTGCTGTCATGGAATATACTGAAAATTATTTTCAGATTTCAAAGAGATCACCCAGTACTTAGTGGGCAAAGGTAAGACACAGCAAGGCAGTGAGCAATGAGGAGGGCACGTCAGACTGACACTCTAAAGAGTTTAAAGGGTTCTTTTCATGCGGAAGCTTTCTATTCTCAAGAGTATTAGAATAACGTCTTATTTGACTTCTTTCAACTCCATGGTGGCCTCAGAAGGTGGAGATTTTGACATCCTGTACTTGCCAATCCTTACCTTCAGGATCTGTGCCCTGGAAACAGACCATGATATATAATGATGCCTGTAGAAAGAGGCAGGGAGACCTAGACACCCAAGAACTGGGTTCCATTTCTGCATCCTCCTTTGATCTTTAAAGTGAATGGGATTGGCTTTTTAAATTCACTTCACTTATACCAGTTTTTTATTTGGTAAAAGTATGGCAACTCGTGTTTACCTCTGACACCTTCTGGGACAAGGTGGGAAAAGGTGAAGAGAGTCCCTGTTCATCACCCCACACATGGTGGGGGCGATTATCCCTCCCCTTCCCTCTGAAGACACATATTCACAGAACAAAAGCACTGAAAATCTTTTCTGAGTTATGATTGAATTAATAAACACTTTAGCAAGCTTTACTGACTTTCTTACAAATTCTCATTTACTCCTCATTACAACCCTACAACATGGATAATGTTTTTATCATTCTGTTCTACAGACAAGAACACGGGGGCACAGAAAGGCTAAATAATTTGCCTGAGGTTTCACAGCTAGTACGATATGAAAAAATACTCAAAGTCTCAGAATATTGCTTTCTTTAGGGTCTTTGGGGTCTTTGTTCCATGTGGAATAGGGATTCAAGCTCAGTAGTATGCTCCAAAGTGCATGTTTTGAGTCCCTGAGCTTCACTTGCACTCCTGACTGGTGCTGGCTGGCCCATCTCTTGGGAAAACATATGCTGCATATGTTTTCCCAGTATACTCTTGAGCAACATATCCCCCAAACAACAGGAACCAAAATACAAAACAACAGGCTCATACAGTCTCTTTGTAATAGCAGAGGATGTGTAATTTTGATCCATTACTTTCCAGGTAGTATTTCAGGTAGAGTGAGCCTAATTTCAAGTAGGGCCCTCATGATTCGGAAGGTGTCAGAAACTGAGATTATTGGCATTTTTGCTGACACTTTCTAAGTTAGGAAACGTGTATCCATGGGCTTAATCCCCCAAAATATAAATAAAAGAGAAACAAAATGAAGTGACTTCTCAATTGTAAACTCCAAAGGAAAGCATAGAAAAATCAATGATGATGTTTAGATAGTCAAGGTCAAGGAATTCATTTCCCTTTTCAGAATGAACCACTTTTGCTGTGTCAGACTTTATAGCCTTGTATAATTTATGTACTCCCTTGATGTTGGAGGCACTTGGAAACTTAGTGAACTTGCTCTAGGAAATCATAATCACCAATTTATTTGAATTTTGAATCCTCCACTGGGGATTATGTTTAATGCTCCTTTTATAATTCCAGTGTACTATGTGACATCTTACTAATGAGGATTTTCCCCTAATGTGGCATTAAGATTAGAGACCCAAGCTATGTTGATTTGTAGCAAAATAAAAGTTTTTGTTGACTTGTTCAGTTGTCCTTGTCTTTAACTCCGTGTCCCAATTTAGGGCAGGGAATAATTTGCTGAACAGTCTATTCCTTCTGAATCTCAGAAAGCTAGTTGGAACAAAGACCCATCCCAGATGGTAGCATTCGCTTTCTTTCTTTTTTTTTTTTTACCCAATTTTAAAGTCTTGTTTAATATTGAGGCCCTCTGAGCACTAAATTCCATAGCTCCCCAGCTGTAACATAGATAAAGATACTAGTTGGTGAGTGGAAGTAGCTCAGGAATGGGCAAAGAACTAACATATCTTGAGTTTTGTGTACCAGGAATTGTGCTAGTGCTTTATACATTTTTTCGTTTAATTATCAAACCAAACATATGAGGCAGTAACTAATCACTCCATTTTTATAACTAAAGAAAGCAATATTCTAAGGCTGAGTATTTTTCCCAAGGGCTCAAATTAGCTAAGGACTGAGACTGAGAATCAAACATAGGTCTATCTGATTATAAAATACATGTTGCTTGCACCAACTGTCCACCATGATTCACAAGGCCTTAGGTTGTTCATTTATTCATTCAGTTCACACATTTTTATTGGGCACCTGCTCTGTGCCAGGTATTCGTCTAGTCCTTAGAGATGCAGTACTGGTTAAGATAGGAATTATGACTCTTCTGAAACTTTGCCTTCAAGGTGGGAATGTGGGGAGACAAATTGAGGTGAAAAGATACACACTACACAAATAAATAAATCAACATTTCATGGTAAATTGTTTTAGAAAAATAAAACTGAAGGGTGCGATAAGAGAGTGATAGGGTCTATTTTAAATTGAATGGACAGGGAGGACCTTGTTGAGCTTGACACTTAATGTGAGCTTCAGATGGTCAGCAGGAACGGTCATCTAGTAGAAGAGCTCCCAGGCAGAGAAAGAGCTTGCAGAAACGCCCTGAGGAGGAGATGGTGACGTGGGAAGCTGAAAGAAGGCAAGGGTGGTGGAGAGTGCTGAGAAAGAACAGGTGGGAAATGCGCTTGGAAAGGGACGTGGGGCCCAAATCTCATAGACCTTGTGGGACCCAGTAAGGTACTTAGATTAAAGATGCCTGGGCCGGAGTGGGGTGGGGGGAGTGAGTTTAAGCAGGGATGTGATATGATTTGTTCATTTGTGAGATACAAAGAATGACTTGAAACAGGAACTGTGGAGGGCCAGTGACAAAATTATAATAACAATAGCCCAGGCGAAGTTTGCTGGTGCCTTGACCAGTGGTGGTAGAGACGGGGAGAAGTGGCCTGTTCAGGGATGCATCCTGGAGACGGAGTCTTTGGGACTAGCTGATGCCGTATATACTAAGTTGAGTTACAAATAAAATAGGTGACTTAAAAAAAATTCAGGTATCATTATCACATAAAATTATATTATTTTTAGATGTACAACATGATGATTTGAAATGATCACCACAGTAAGTCTAGTTAATATCCATCTCCAGCACACATAGTGACAAGTGTCTTTTTTCTCCTGATAAGAACTTTTAAGATCTACTTTTAGTAAATTTCAAATATACAATACAGTATTATTAACTGCAGTCACCACACTGCACATTATATCCCCCCAAATTGTTTATTTTGTAGCTATAAGTTTGTATTTTTCACCACCTTCACTGAAATGAATGACTTTTAAATGACAATTAATATTTTTTGGCATCAACTTTACCCTTAAAAGAATGAGAATCGCTTGGAGTTCAGTTGTATAAATCTAAGTTTCAAGACAGCCGATTGTTAAATGTAATTGGGAGAAGATTCCATTCATATAATAGGATACATTATAATATATGAAGAAAATAAATGCATTATTAAGAAAACTTGAATTAAATAGACATGTTTTGCTTGTTCCAGGAAGGAACAGTTTAATCAAATTGTAAGGCTTCAGTTCTTTCCAATTATTCTAATGATATAACACAGTTCTAACCACAATCCCCCATTTTTCTGAAACTGAAGGGATACCTTTTAAATGCATTTGAATGAATAAACAGTTGGTAATAATGAAGGGAAAATTGCCCTCTGAGACATTGATGTGGCTTATAAAGCTGTAATGACTAGAACAGATAATAATGGCATAGGAATCAGAAGAAAAAAAAAATCTGTGGAGTAGAACAATAATTCTAGACATAAACTTAAATATATAAAGTTTTGGTGTAAAATAAAAAATTACAAATGAGATATGATTTCATAGATCATTTATTAAATGGCATTTAGACATTTGGTTTAAAAATTGTAAGAAATAAGCTATATTTTATACCAAGAAATGCTAGATATTAAACATTTAAATGTGAAAAAATCCTTTGGAAGTACAATAAGGAAATTTAAGTTTTCACAATAATCTTGTAGGAGGGGGAGGTTCTTTGTAAGGATGATGTCAATGCCAGAAACCAAAAAAGAAAAGAAAAATTGTGAACATTTTTTATTAAAAAACTAAAAAAATTAATAACAAATGAAAAAATTGGGAAAATATATTTGACACATTATCTTGGCAAGTGATTACTATCTAGTGAGCTGTGAAGTAAAACTTAGCTATTCACGTGAGTAGAGATTTCACAAAAGGACTAATACAAATAACAAAAAAGAAGAGTGTTCCATTGGCAGAACTAATTAAGGAAGCAACTAAAGCATCAGTGAGATCTTATTCTTTCTCTTTTTAAACTGGCGAAGATGATGATAAAATCTCCAATGCTGGTAATGGTGGGGGAAGAGGATGATTTAATACATTTTTGACAGGAATGACAATTCATACACTTCCCAAGGCAGTTTGGCCATATGTAAAAACTATATATCTTGTTTCTAAGAATTTATCTCAGAGATCTAAAGATGTGTGAAGAAGTCATCTATTAATTTATCACAGCATTCTGTATAAGGACCAAAATGTCCAAAAGGAAGATTTATTACATACATTATGGTGTAGGAATAACAATGGAAAACAGTCATTAAATATGATAGGGTAGAAGTAAAAAGACCTCCACAATATATTTCAAATGAAAAACACAAAGCTTTTACAGCAGTATGTTAAGTATGATCTCTGTCTCATTTTTTAAAAAAATTGGGGGTGTATGAACAAAGTTTGTTTATCAAGTTGTCTGAGTGTGGTGAAAACTGTTTTTGCTCTCCTTTTTACATATCTAATTTAAAAACATTTCCATCCTGAAAGTATTTTAAAGCATTGTAGCCAAGATCATGTTCTCTGAGTTCAACTGAACCTGTGCATATCCACTAAGTGTCCATTGATACTGGTTAGCTAATTAAATCTCAGGCTTCCTCCTATAAAATGCACGTCATAATAAGACCAAGCTGAAAGATGGTTGTGTTAGACATTGAAAAGTGCATACCATATTTTTGTCAGAGTTAATGCACTTTACTTTTTACAGTTGGTATTTTATCAATAATGAAAACTGCTCTTTCAAAATAGAAAGGATTGATTCTACAAGTCAATGAGAATTGAAAAAAATAAGCATCAGCTCCTCTTCTTGGAGGGTCAAAACCAGTACATTTTATTTCTTATTTTTCACCTGTCCCTGACACAGTCTCTGGATTGTGCAAGGCAGGTTGCCACCAGCCAGGGCAAGGCAGGCAGCACTCCTTGCCAAGATTATAAAAACCCCCTGGATGTTACTGTGTCTGGGTGCGACCGCTGAGGGTTCCACGTGCTCCCTAGTTTCAGTTGGTCAGCTGGGAAAGTACTTGATTTTGGAGGAGAAAAATAGACTAAGAATAGCACATGCAAACACCACTAAGTAGTCTTGATGTTTCCCTAAATGATGGGCAAACAAGATAGAGCATATTCAAGCAACAGAGAGCGCCTTGAAAAGTTTGGTTCGATGCAAAGAGTTTGTGGTACAAACACAGTGATTGTAATTTCTTCTGAAACAGGCTAGGAAGAGGGCAGGCGCCAGCCTGTGGATTGTTTATCATGAGAGGAGAGGTGTCTTTGTTCACACCTGTGGTCATGGCATGCATGTTTCAAGAAATAATATTTTCTAAAGTGGAGCCTTTTCGGCTTTTGTTCGGCTTCCCATACAGTTACAGGGGGCTTAAGATGTGGAGGGAGGGTCAGCTGTGCCTCAGGTGAGTTGTCTGTTGTGCTTTTGAGTCCTCACTCTCCTTTTCTTCCCTTGCTCACTTTCTTCTTTCTCATCTGTGAAGCACATTCATCCACTGCTATCAGTTTTTCATTGAGGAATGGGTAGATATCCCAGTTGTAAGGAGTGCTTCATCCATGCTCATTAAACATTTTTGATATATTTAAACATATTCGTCCATCTGAAGACTGCAGGCAGTAGGATGGTAGTGAGTTACAGTCTCTCCTTGCCTAGTTAAGGAATATCACCAGCATTTTTAAAGGGACTTTCCATCTAGTCCTTTATGCTGGAAGTTAAGAAAGTGGATAAATCCCAGGAACTGGCCAGTGCAGGTTTTTTTTTTTTTTTTTCCATTAGGCATTCATTTGAGTCACAAAAGAAGAGCTGGATTCAATAAGATATATGCAGGCTGACAAGCGGCTTATTTAACTTAATATGGAAAAATATAAAATAATGGGAACTAGGTCAAAAATGGCAAAAAGGATTAGGGCTTAAATAGAGACAGGCTTCCAGACAGTGAAGGGACGAGGATCTGGCAGTAATAGTGTCTATAAAGGCCGGCCCATCAGCTTCGCGTCTGGCAGTAATTAGGAGGCTAAGGAACACCGCATGAATCTGCTGAGGACAGGATGGAAGGAGAAAGGGTTCTTGGGCTCTGTGGAGCGGCATGACTTTCTGGAGGAAGAGGAGAGCTTGCAGGAGACAGTCCCCCAAGGAGGAAACAGCAGGGGCACCTCCTCTTTGGCTCTTTGTGGGTGCTCGACATGTGAGAGCAGATAGACTAGTGGGCAGAGGGAGTGGTGAGCGTGCCTGAGGTTTCCTCCGTGACCTGTTGGGATTCACACATCCCCAGCCATGATTCTCCAGTATGCCCCAGGTGGCCCACCTCTCGCTGCTGATTCCCACCCGTCACCTTAAAACTAGACTCCTAGGAGTCAGCTATTTAGTAGGGTCTTTCTTAGTTACGACACCTCCAGCTTCCTTAACATCTTGCTACTGAATCTTTCTCCCCTCCATCCTCCTGCCTCCCAGGGATGCCAAACACATGCAGACATGACAGCCTTCTGGACTTCAGCACTGAGCTCTCTGAGACTTGCCAGTCTGTTCCGTTATTTAACCAGGACACATACCAGCTGGGTTTAAGAGTGCAGCTGGATGCCTTTCAAGGCTCATCTGAGCCTCAGCTGCGGTGTATTTTGTGTGTGTGTGTGTCCACATCAGGGATGCCAGTTCATGCTGGGAAGCTGAGCAGGGATCCTTTTCTTGCATTTACTCTGCAGAACACCATGTGCAGGGTGGTATCCTGTCATCACTCCAAGACAGTTAGGACTGCTACCAACGACAGGAGAATGAACTGTGCAAGAAGAACCATAGGCTCAGATAGACATGCAGAGCTCTGGAATTGGAGTTAAAATGTGGCTCTCTTCTCCAGACTGAGACAAACACTCTGTCCTAGGAAGAGAGGGAAAGGCACAGTCCACAGGGGGCCTTTGTTGAGTCAGTCCTCAGCAGGGGTGTGGTGAGGACCTGAGGCCTCTAGGGGCATGAGAAGAGCTATCAAACAGCTGAGCTTAGCAAGATCCATGCTAAGGAAGGGAAATTAACTATTGCGGGTCACCTGAGAAGCCTATAGTGTCTGCTACCAGGGAGAACTTAGCATTTGTCTACATGTGTCTTATTTTTAGGACGATCAAGTTTACATGGCAGTGTGTCCTAGTGACTTTGCATGACTGTTCGATGCCCAATTGTAGAACAATGGATATTGTAATTTGGATATTTCTTTCATGTTTGCCTTTAGGATACTTCCTAGCAATCAAGATATATTTACATAAGCTTAATCATCCCTTAGAAAACTAAAGTGAATTCATTCAGTCAGAAATAAGCTTTGCTTTGGGTATGCAGAAGTGTAGCCATCAACAAAATAGATATAAATTCTTGCCCTCAATGCTCATGCAGTCTTGTGGGTAATCAGAGAAAACACAAAATAAGGTATTCCATATGGGGAATAGGTATAGTTAAAGCTATGGTTTTTCTAGTAGTCACGTATGGATGTGACAGTTGGACCATAAAGAAAGCTGAGCGCCGAAGAATTGATGCTTTTGAAATGTGGTGTTGGAGAAAACTCTTGAGAGTCCCTTGGACAGCAAGGAGATCAAACCAGTTAATCCTAAAGGAAATCAGTCCTGAATATTCATTGGAAGGACTAATGTTGAAGCTGAAACTCCAATACTTTGGCCACCTGATGCGAAGAGCTGACTCATTAGAAAAGACCCTGATGCTGGGAAAGATTGAAGGCATGAGGAGAAGGGGACAACAGAGGATGAGATGGTTGGATGGCATCACTGACTCAACAGACATGAGTCTGAGCAAGCTCCAGGAGTTGATGATGGACAGGGAAGCCTGGCATGCTCCAGTCCATGGGGTCGCAAAGAAGCAGACATGACTGAGCATCTGAACTGAACTGGATATAGGGTATGATAGATGGTGATAGGTACTATGTAAAAATAAGACAAGAAGGACATGGGTAATATTAGGGAAAGGACTGAATTTGACATCTTGAAATATCCAAACATCTAGTAATATGCAAACATAATTTTGCATATCTGGGTGATTATTGTCTGTTATCTTGTAGATACTCCATTTATATGAATAATATCCTTAGGTTTGTATAGTGCAGTATAATTTTCAAAGTATTTTCATATCCACAGACTGGCTCTTTGCCAATTTCACATAGATTAACAATTTGCTCTGGTCAGGCAAAGATTTGAATGAAGTGTATTAAATTTGGACTTTACAGTACATTTAGGTAACTTAGTGGGGAAATGCCCTTTTCCATCTTTGAATGTCTGTCTTGCAGTGAACTGCATCGATTGTTCCTTCATGAAACAGAAGAGTGAGACATCTCTCGAGTGGCCTGGTGGACTCTTGAGGAGGCCTGGAATGAGGAGGAATCGGTCCAGGAGCTCCTGGAACACAGGAGCATATTAGTGGTCTGTCACACTGCCGTGGCTATTCATGATGTTAGTCCCACAGATCCTCCTCCGTCATGTACGTGGAGCATGTACGTGACCGAGAACCCTTGCAGACCATCCCTGTCAGGTATGTAGGGCTGCTCTATGACCACTGTCACACCAAGGCCCTAGCCTCTCATCTCCTACTTGGTATTCGGTCCTCCTTGTGGGTCCCGCTTTCACACCAGTGTCATTTGGTCTAAATGAAGCTCATCCTCCTTTGCCTGCCCCTTCTAATCGGGCTTCTCCTCTTGAGTCTTAAGTCTTTGTGGATTCCTTAGATCTCCTTCCCATCCCCCAGCATACTTAGAAACCTGCCCTTTCTTCCTGTCCTTATTTCCAGTTGCCTCTGGGCCAGTTCAGGACTTTTAAACTGAACAAATGTCTAAATAATGGCAGTGGTCCTCTCTGATCACTTCCATTTCCATTTCAACATTCTCCTCCTTTTCAGCCTCTCATTGTTTGGGAGCACCAACTTCATGCTCTAACAAGACCAATGTGAAAATTCCTTGCAGGTCCTGGTCTCCCTGCACTTGGCTTATCTCCCCTCCCACCGGTCTCCAGTGAGAAAAACCAGTCCCCCTTCTCTTGCCCTTTCTAAATCTGAGTCATCCATCAAGCTCTTGCTCAAAGGCAGCCTCTTCAAAGGTAGGGTTACCAGATAAAATACAGGATGCCAAGTTCAACATGCATTTCAGGTGAATGGATATTTGTTTACTATAAGTAATTTCGCAAATGTTGCATAGGAACTACTTACAAAAAAAAAAAATCATCGCTTACCTAAAAGTCAAATTTCACTGGGCATCCTGTATTTTAATTTGCAGATTATGGCAACTCTGCTCCAAGAAGTCTTCTCTGGCCACTCTGACTTCTGCACTTCCCAGAGCTCTGTGTTTGTGGAAAAGGCTTATAGCACTCATTCACAACCTTGAATCTTTTTACCTGAGGGTAGAAGGCAATGGCACCCCACTCCAGTACTCTTGCCTGGAAAATCCCATGGACAGAGGAGCCTGGTAGGCTGTAGTCCATGGGGTTGCTAAGGGTCAGACACGACTGAGTGACTTCACTTTCACTTTTCACAATTATGCATTGGAGAAGGACATGGCAACCCACTCCAGTGTTCTTGCCTGGAGAATCCCAGGGACAGGGGAGCCTGGTGGGCTGCCGACTATGGGGTCGCACAGAGTCAGACACAACTGAAGTGATTTTGCAGCAGCAGAGTGTAAGTAGTAAGTTAAAAACTAGCAGTGTTTATATTCTGTATTTCAGTGAAAACCTACTATGTGCCAGAAAGTGTGGGAGGCAATGTGGATGCAAAGATAAAAATAGTTCTGTCCTCAAAGGTGCCTGATACAGCAACAGCCCTGCTTGCACAGTTACAAGGCAGCATTTGGTGGCCCCTGTGCTTGCTAAGAGGCTTCCCTTGTGGCTCAGCTGGTAAAGAATCTGCCTGCAATGGGGAGACCTGGGTTTGATCCCTGGGTCGGGAAGACCCCCTGGAGAAGGGAAAGGCTACCCACTCCAGTATTCTGGCCTGAAGAATCCCATGGACTGTATAGTCTGTGGGCTGGCAAAGAGTCGGACACAACTGCTAAGGGCTGACTGGAAGGATGATGGTTGGCAGGGGTGGGTTGCGGGGTGTGAGCATTGGGGAGAGGCAGGAGGAAGGTCTTTCTGGGCAGAGAGAGAAAGATGTGCAGAAGCCCAGGTGATGGAGAGACATGGTTATGGCCAGGGAGTTGGAAGAACTTCATTGCTCAGGGAGAGTGTGTCGTGTGAGATAACACACGGTGTATCTGGAGGCCTTTGTTGTTAAACATTTCTGAGCACACCGCTGAAGATGAGGTTTGGAATGTGGACAAAAGCCAGGTCATGATGATTTTGTGTGTCATGCTTCGCAGGCTGAGCTTTATCCTGAAAGCTGTGGAAGACTGCTGAGCCATTTAGAGGAGTGAAACACTCAGATTTCCCTTTAGACTGAGAACTCGGAGTGGGGACTCGGGGGATCAGATCGGCAGGAGCGAGACTGATTCAGACGCGGCAGCAGTGGTTCAGGCTAGAGATGCTAGGGGTGATGGATGCGTGCAAAAGATGTGAAGGCATACATCAGCAGGACCTTTGGCCACACCGGACATGAGCTGAGGGGGAGTAAAGACCGTTCACGGCACGGGCAGCCTCAGGGAAGGCAGAGGCTTCCAGTGAGGTAGAGGGGACAGGAAGTTAAGCAGCTTTGGGGTGGGGTGGGGGTTATGAAGCCATTCATCAGAGTGTGTTTGATCTCACATTTGGCCTTTTATTCCATTCGGTTGTATTTTGTAACACATCTTTTCAGGCGCTCTGCTCTCTCCCCAGGTGGACTCTGATCTTTCTGAGGTCCTGGACCTTATTACCCCACCTGGGTGAGCCCGTGTGCCTTTAACTCAGGACCACTCCCTGTGTGTTCGCCTCCCACACAGGCCACGTGGCGCCCCGCGCCTCACCCGCCAGCAGCTGCAGCCAGCCTGTCTGCTCAGCTGAGCCTGGCGGGATCTTTGAGCTGGGACACAAGTTCACCAGGGATGTGTTTCTCCTCAGAGGGAAGCTAAACACGCGAGCTAACCTTGCCCCTTTTGGGAGGGAGGGCCCCGTCTCCCAGTGGCAGCAGAGGCTTTGGGTCAGTGGGATGATGACCTGGTCCTGGGAGACCCTGCTGTCTCCTTGCAGAACCCCATAAATCCTTCCAAAGGGAGTAATTCCCTCAGGATCAAGAGGGCCCTCTGCATTCCTGAAACCAATGAAGGCAACATGGACAGGGATTTCTGAGAAAAGCAAACGTGGCGTGAGCATGATCCCTGGGTGTTACTATGCAGCAGAGGAGTCTTTTTTTTTCCCTTTCCTCCACTGAATGGTGTTCTTTGCTCTTCAGTTAACTCACGCTCTGGATTCGGTCCAAGTACATTTTGTTTCTTGATTCCTAGCCAGGCTTCTCTCCGTTGTGGTGCATTCTCCGCTTTGCTCCTGTCCTTCCCCTCGTCCCGTTCTCTCTTTTTATCGGCGTTTCAACTTTTCCGCGTGACTGAACCCGTACAGAGGCAAACCCCACCGGCTTAGGTGGGGCTTCCGCCCAGAGTGAGGCTGGAGGGACTCCGTGCATGGTGGCCCCTCACCCAGCCGCAGCCCACGCCGCAAGGAAGGTCTGCGAGCGGCTGAGGCAGAAAGCGTTTGAACTCTGCCCCCTGCCAAACGATTTCCAGATGTGTAAACTGCAGCCTCCCTCTGCTCTCCGACTGTAGCCCTGCCAGCACACATCTGCAGATTGCCAGGGCGCAGGAAACATGAACAACTATCTTTCGCAACATCTGCTCCCTTTCTCTCCTTCTCCCCTCTGTCCGCTCAGGCTGCCCTATATTTCATCTCCCCCACCTCCGCCCTTAAATAAATTCATTAAGGAATCGCCGCACAGCTCTCCCCCTCCCACGGATGCCAGGTCATCTGTCCTCATCTCCCCACCCCCTGCCCCCCTCCAAGTCCGTTCTTGTCTCTCTGGACAGTCGACCAAAGCACCACCAGACTCATTAAAGAAGCTTTTCCAACTTGCAGAGGGAGAAAAGAGCTGAGTTTTCTCCATGGGGCTGCTGCCAGCCCTCAAGCTATAAGGGTGAGTTTGGCTATAAGGAGGACAGAGCAGGCCCTGGAGATGAACGCGGGAGTCTCCCTAGAGGGTTCGCTTGCTGCATAGCCTCGGAAAGAGGTGAGGTCTTCTTTCAGGGCAAAACTTTTCTCGTGGACATTCAGTTTCTTGAAAGCAAGAAAGCAGGCTCCTGTAAAGTTGGGAGTATATATGTGCAGAGTGAGTTCCTGGCCTCCTCTCATCTCCTGTGGGATGGCATCCATCAACCAAGAGGAGAGAGGAAGACCTATTCTTAATGGAACTCAAAGTGGGAGAAAAGAGTCAGCAGTCCTTTTAGCAAAGTTGAACAGAATCTTGTTCCTGAGGCCCTCACTCTCACTAGGAAGACAATCTGATCAGTCTGGGTAAGATTGTCCTGCCTGGTTTGAAGGACACAGCGCAAAGAGGGCAGCATTGACACCCTGCTTTAGTAGGTCCAAGCATCTCAGTCTCTGGCGTCAGATGAAGCCCTAAAGGATTGTCTGCGTTATTTGCCACCACCGCCTCCCTAGTTGAATAGTTAAGAACATCAGCCTCATAACTTCAAATAGGGCTTAAAAAAAAAAGGAGGAGATAAAGCTGGTTCTAGAATTCCTCTCCATCCGCCCATGTCTTTCTGTGCAGCTCCCCAAAGACGTTGAAACACCCCGAATCTGTGGTAGCTCCGTCCTGAAGAAAGGCCAGAATCTGTAGACTGCTTTTTAGCCAGTGTGGCTAAAGAAAGGGGTAAACAAAGCTTTCCCTTCTACATGAGAACTTGTCCTTTGGGTAGCTGTACAGCTATGTTGGGCTTCCCAGGTGGCTCAGTGGTAAAGAATCCACCTGCCGCTTCAGGAGACTCTGGTTCAATCACTCTGGGTCGGGCAGATCCCCTGGAGAAGGAAATGGCAACCCACTCCTGTATTCTTGCGCGGAAAATCCCATTTACAGAGGAGTCTGGCTGGCCACAGTCATAGGGTCACAGACAGTTGGACATGACTGAGCGTGTGTGTGCATGCACACACACACACACACACACACACATGCTGCCATTACTCTGGCAACCTCTTAAGGCAACCTCTAAAATGCAAACTGTATTTCCAAGTAACACTGCAGATGATAAAAATGACCCTGACTGGTGAGTTATATCTGGGCTGGGAGGAGCTATGAAAGACTGCGCGTTCCTGCTAAGGACACGGTTCTTGAGGCCTCCCTGGGTGTGGTGACTTTTATAGGTATCCCTGGAGGGAATGAAAGCCACGTCCAGGGAGTTGTTACAGGAGAGGCTCCTTTGAGGAGTGAAGATACTCAGCCAGGTTAGCTCCCATACCTGCCAGTGTGGCTCTCACCCTCACACCTGAGCAAAAGCTAGCGCGGAAGGGCTGTGCAGGCTGATGCACAGACTTCCACCGAGGGAGACCCCTGGTGCTGCCCTGCTGGCAACCTGTGGACCTGCCCTACACTGCTCTGAGCAGACCAGTGGCGGCCTGTGATTATCATGTAAATGTCTAGGCAAGGCCAAGAAGATCCTCTGATGGGTAATAGGGTGTAACTGACTTCCTGTTACTGTGTGGCTCCCCTCAGGGTGACTGCCTTTTACAGAAGCAAACTAGCAGGTAGAGAGCATACCTGGGGTGCCCCGTGTGCTGCACATCACCCCTGGGGCTCATTCTGCCTTCAGCATTTTTCATCCCCCCTCAAATGACACCTGGGAAGAAAATGCTGCTGCTGCTAAGTCGCTTCAGTTGTGTCCGACTCTGTGCAACCCCATAGACGGCAGCCCACCAAGCTCCCCCGTCCCTGGGATTCTCCAGGCAAGAACACTGGAGTGGGTTGCCATTTCCTTCTCCAATGCATGAAAGTGAAAAGTGAAAGGGAAGTTGCTCAGTCGTTTCTGACTCTTAGTGAGCCCATGGACTGCAGCCTACCAGGTTCCTCCATCCATGGGATTTTCCAGGCGAGAATCCTGGAGTGGGGTGCCATTGCCTTCTCCCAGGAAGAAAATGGGTGGTGTTTAATTTTGCTTTGCATGTCCCTATCACCTACAGCTGTTATAACTGTAAAAAATCACACTGGCCTTCTACATGACCCTAAAGGCTCTAACGTCAAAATTCAGGGAGCTGATATTAGGGGTTTCCATTTTTTAAGTTTACCTGTCCCAATTATAGACTCAGTTACTGGAGAAATAAGTACAGGTTTCACTGTGACTTGGACCAGGGTGGGACTTTCATTTATCACCCGTCCTCTGTACTTTCTTCTCTAATCAGACAAATGGTAGTAACTGGCATGTATGATTTCTTATAGCAGCTCTGTGTTTCCCTTTATCCAGTACATAGTACTCTGCTAAGTGTCACTAGGTCACTTTGGAGAAAAACTGAGGGAAAGCTCATTGTTTATGCTTGTGATGGACTGCCAGGGCTCTTCAAGGAGATGCAACCTCACCTTCAGTCAATGGGCTCTGGGCCTATGAATGAACTTACTTGGGAGCTAGGCAGAGGGCCTTATTTTTTTTCCATTATAGCATCTAATTTCAGCTTTCTTTCCTCTAGCTCTTAAGCTTTTACTCATTTACTTCTTATAGATAGAGCTCAAGAAACACTCTACTGCTGTCCATCCATGCTACCCCTTGGAATACCATGGTCTGTATCAGACATCATTACAGGCTAGGAGCAAAGCTCTGCCAGGTGGCACCTGTGTAAGGCTAATCAAGACTTGAGGCTTTGCTGCAGCAGTGGCTTGAGTATGAGGTGGGGGCTGAGAAGATTTGAAATAGGACACACATGTATCTGATGTGCCCAGACCTGGGCTCAGACAGCATCTTTGCTGGCCCCAGGTGATTCCTACCTTCTGGCGTTGTGTAAGCCACTCCCCTTGTGCAAGTTCAGTTCAGTCGCTCAGTCATGTCTGACTCTTTTCGACCCCACGGACTGCAGCATGCCCGGCTTCCCTGTCCATCACCAACTCCTGGAACTTACTCAACCTCATGTCCATCAGGTCAGTGATGCCATCCAACCATCTCATCCTCTGTTGTCCCCTTCTCCTCCCGCCTTCAGTCTTTCCCAGCATCAGGATCTTTTCCAGTGAGTCAGTTCTTCCAATCAGGTGGCCAAAGTATTGGAGTTTCAGCTTCAGCATCAGTCCTTCCAATGAATATTCAGGACTAATTTCCTTTAGGATGGACTGGTTGGATCTCCTTGCAGTCCAAGGGACTCTCAAGAGTCTTCTCCAACACCACAGTTCAAAAGCATCAATTCTTTGGTGCTCAGCTTTCTTTATAGTTTAACTCTCACATCTGCATCCTGGCAATCTTGATTCCAGCTTGTTCTTCATCCAGCCTGGCCTTTCCCATGATGTACTCTGCATATCAGTTAAGTAAGCAGGTTGACAATATACAGCCTTGACGTACTCCTTTTCCTATCTGGAACCAGTCTGATGTTCTATGTCCAGTTCTAACTGTTGCTTCTTGACCTGTATACGGATTTCTCAGCAGGCAGGTCAGGTGGTCTGGTATTCCCATCTCTTGAAGAATTTTCCACAGTTTGTTGTGATCCACACAGTCAAAGGCTTTGGTGTAGTCAATAAAGCAGAAGTAGATGATTTTCTGGAACTCTCTTAATTTGCTAGCATGTGAGATGAGTGCAATTGTGCAGCAGTTTGTGTAAGTTGCTTCTAACCAAAGAAGATGGCAATATGGAAGGGCTATCACTCCCAGGACTAGGTTACCAAAAGTGTTACTTCTGCCTTGCTGGAAAATTCTCTCTTTTGGCTTTGATGAAGCAAATTGCTATGTTGGGGAGACCCACATGGCAAGAATTGAGGGTTACCTCCAACCTGCAGACAGAGAATAACCAAAGGTTGCGTTCCAACAGCCCCATGGAACTGACTCCTGCAACAACCTTGTAAGTAAGCTTGGATGCAGCTCCTTCCCTGGTTGAGCTTTCACGTGAAGCCCTAGCCCTCTTTGACACTTGAACGTAGCCTCGTGAGAGGTGTGAAGCACAAGTTCAGCTGAGCCTTGTCTGGACTCCTGACTCACAGAAGTTGTGAGCTAAATAAATGCGTATTATTTTAAGCTGCCAAATTTTACAGCATTTTTTAACTCTTTTATTTTATACTGGACTATAGTTGACTAACAATGTTGTATTAGTTTCAGGTTTACACAGAGGGATTCACTTATACGCGTATTTATTCTTTTTCAAATTCTTTTCCCATTTAGGTGGTTCAATAATATTGATCAGAGTTCCCTGTACTATACAGTAGGTGCTTGTTGGTTATCCATTTTAATATAGCAGTGTGTACCTGTTGTTACTGGGATGATAATCTCAGTTTGCCTTTTCTAGTTTTGGCATTTTAAGGTTTTAAAATTTTTTTTTAGAATTGAGAAATAATTGGTATATAACATTATATTAGTTTCAGGTGTACAACATAATGATTTGTTATTTGTATATATTGCCAAATAATAACCACAATAAGTCTAGTTAATATCCGTTACCACACATAGTGTTTTTATTCTCATAATGAGAACTTTTAAGATCTTTTCTCGTAGCAACTTTCTAATATGCCATACAGTATTATTAACTATCATCACTGTGCTGGGCTTTGCATCCCCTCACTTATATTTTTATAGCTGAGAATTTGCATATTTTCATTCCCTTTACCCATTTCTCCCCTCTTCCCAGTCTCCCGCCTCTGGCAACCACCAATCTGTTTTCTGTATCTATGAGCTTGGTTTATGGTTTTTTTCTAGATTCTATGTGTCAGTGAACTCTTACAATATTTCTTTCCTTATCTGACATTTCACATAGAAGTAGCATAATACTCCTGAGGCCCATCCATTTTGTTGCAAATAGCGGAACTTCATTCTTTCTTTGTGGTTGGATAATATTTCTGTGTGTGCGTGTGTGTCTGTGTGGCATTTTCTTTATCCCTTCATTCCCTGGTGGACACTTAGGTTGCTTCCTATTCTAAACAGTGTTGCAATGAACATGAGGATGCATATATCTTTTTTTTTTTTATTGCATGTATCTTTTTAAGTTAGTGTTTTTGTCTTCTTCAGATAAATACCCAGAAGTAGAATTGCTGGGTCGTACGCTACTTCTATTTTTAGGTTTTTGATGATTTCCATACTGTTTCCCAAAATGGCTGTACCAATTTATATTCCCACCAACAGTACACAAGGGTTCCCTTTTTCCTGTGTTCTCACCAGCACTTATTATTTTTTGTCTTTTTGTTAATAACTATTCTAACAGATATAAGGTGATAGATATTTTACTGTGATTTTGACGTGCATTTCCCTGATGGTTAGTGATGCTGAGCATCTTTTTATGTACCTGTTGGCCATCTGTATGTCTTGTTTGGAAAAATATCTATTAGTATTTGGATCTTCTGCTTATTTTAAAATTGGATTATTTGCTTTTTTGCTGTTGAGTTGTATGAATTTCATATACAATATTTTGAATATTGTATGAGGACATATTGAATATACAATATCTTGAATATTAGCCTCTTATCAGAATGTTATGACCAACCTAGATAGCATACTCAAAAGCAGAGACATTACTTTGTCGATAAAGATCCATCTAGTCAAGGCTATGGTTTTTCCAGTGGTCATGTATGGATGTGAGTGTTGGACTGTGAAGAAAGCTGAGCGCTGAAGAATTGATGCTTTTGAACTGTGGTGTTGGAGAAGACTCTTGAGAGTCCCTTGGACAGCAGGGAGATCCAACCAGTCCATCCTGAAGGAGATCAGTTCTGGGTGTTCTTTGGAAGGACTGATGCTGAAGCTGAAGCTCCAATACTTTGACCACCTCATGAGAAGAGTTGACTCATTGGAAAAGACTCTGATGCTGGGAGGGATTGAGGGCAGGAGGAGAAGGGGATGACAGAGGATGAGATGGCTGGATGGCATCACCGACTTGATGGACGTGAGTCCGAGTGAACTCCGGGAGATGGTGATGGACAGGGAGGCCTGGCGTGCTGTAATTCATGGAGTCGCAAAGAGTCGGACACTGCTGAACTGAAGTGAACTGATCAGACATATAATTTGCAGATGTTTTCTCTTATTCAGTAGGTTGTCCTTTCATTTTATCAATGATTTCCTTTTGCTGTGAAGAAACTTTTTGGTTTGATGTATTACCACTTGTTTATTTTTGCTTTTGGTGTCAGATAAATCATTGCCAAGACCACTGACAAGCTTACTGAATATGTTCTCTAAATTTTAGGGCAGTTTGTTACTAGGATGACCAATAGTCTGAGTTTGCCTGGGATTGTTCTAGTTTGAGTACTGAAAATTATGAGTTTAGTAAAATCCACAGTCCTGGACAAACCAAGATGATTAGTAGCTGTATTTGTGATGCAGCAATAGATAATTAATACACTTTTGCATCTTCAATATATATTCCTGGAAGTGGATTTTTTGAAGTCTAAATGTAAATTCATCTAGACTTGTGTTAGATATTTCCATATTCTCCTTTGTAGGGATTGTAACATTTCGTACTCCCATCTGTAATATAAGAGTGCTTATTCCTCCATGCTCTCCTAACAGTTTGTTCTAATTATTTTTTTGATAATTAATGTTTGATTATATGTGTAACTGTTCAGTTCAGTCACTCAGTCATGTCCGACTCTTTGCGACCCCATGAATCGCAGCACGCCAGTTCTCCCTGTCCATCACCATCTCCCGGAGTTCACTCAGACTCATGTCCATCAAGTCAGTGATGCCATCCAGCCATCTCATCCTTTGCCATCCCCTTCTCCTCCTGCCCCCAATCCCTCCCAGCCTCCGAGTCTTTCCCAATGAGTCAACTCTTCGCATGAGGTGGCCAAAATACTGGAGTTTCAGCTTCAGCATCATTCCCTCCAAAGAAATCCCAGGGCTGATCTCCTTCAGAATGGACTGGTTGGATCTCCTTGCAGTTCAAGGGATTCTCAAGAGTCTCTAAGCTGACTCAAATTAGAATTAAAAAGTACATTTAAACATTAACACTTGTAGAATTAAAGTACATGATTTATACTTTGTTTATTCCCACTCATTTCACTGAATTCTCAAAGGGAAACAAATGAACCTAACTGAATGTAGTCAATCAATCATGGGCTTACACAATGTACATGTATATCTGTTCATTTGTATGTGTCTATGTGTGTCTTTCCAACCTCCCTCCCACATGACTTGATTTCCTGTAACTTGTTGATTAACCTTTCAATTTTGCTTTCAGTCTCTTGCTCCAACATTAGAATTATCCCAAATGGCATGTTTAGCTTCAGTACTGGAAGATGTGATGTGGTGGAGGGAAGAAAAGATGATGATTTGAGCAGACCCCCATATGATTGCTAGCAGACTTGGCAAATTCAGATGCCTATAAGGTCAGGCATTTAACTCAAGGGAATGAATATGGCTGGGTTAGGAAGCTGATGAGCTGGATAGCACGTGCCTTGTCTAAACAATCAACTCTAACAATCATGTGGCATGCAGAAATATGGGCCCACTGTTGCCATCCCAGTTTTTCCAGATAAACTGAAATTGCAGTTTTAGAAAAATATTTAATTGTAATGTCCTAAAATTAAAAAAAGAATCAAAATGAAAACAACCCACAATTTGCAGCAAAATCGTGTCTATAGGCCAGCTTTGGCTTGTAGGCTGCCAGCCTGGGCCTATGATACTGTGTGGAAGACGGGGAAAATGAATCAACATCTACTGAACATCTGTGGCTGATCCTGGGATAAATGTAGTATCGCCCTCATTTTCCTGATGAGGACATGGCAGCCCATGGAGGTTAAGTTCATTTAACCATAAAGCTAAGGTCATTTAACAGAATCATGTCAGGCGCCTGTGCAAGCCTTTAGATGCTTACATCTCCATTCTTCCCACACCATCAAACTAAAGTTGGTGCTCTCCATGGTGTGAATGATCTTTCAATTAGAGTGCAATTGAAGTGACTTCTTGTTCCTCTCAATTTTGTTACCCAGAACAGACACATTATGGTTACAGTTGTTTCAGAAGTGCCCCTGGACACTGGACAGTACACGGTGGAGCTTCACTCTGTGTGTGTACAGTGGCTTCCTTTCAATGGGAAGTGCACCCAGAAAGAACCTCGCAGTTGATTTCCCCTGAACTGGTTTAAACCTCCCTTTTAAGAAACATGGGGGTGAAGGAAACACAAGATTAGATTAGGAGCCCAGTGTAGACTAGCGGCTCTGCCTTCCGCCCTGTGCCTGGCAGGACTTGTGATCTTGTTTATTATGTTTTCTGTTTATAGTCCTTGTTCCCCCAAACTGCTCCCCCAGGGCAGCCTGGGAGGTGGTGTAAACGGAGGGTTTCTAAGGTGGTGTGAATGGGGCTCTTGTAAACACGAGTAAGGCCGAGGAGGTTCAGGCCCACAGGTGATCAGTCCTACGGGCTGCTGGTCCTCTTATAAAAGAACCTCCTGAGATGATAAAACATTCTTATTCTTATTTAAATCATTTAAAAAATTCTAGGTATCTTTTTTATAAGTTTGCTTTTAATCACTTCACTCAGCAATTTTCCCTATTCTCCTTATTTGGGAGTTTACTTTTTTTTTTTTTTAAAGATTTTAGAATTTACATCTCTGTACCTGTTTTGCAGATTTAATTGTTTCTAATGATCAGAATAAAGTTGTCTGAATTTTTTAGAATCCATGTAAGTCAGCCAGCCTCTACAAAATGCAAAGTGTTTGGGTGCTCTTTGAGTACACTCTGTGTGTGTTAAGTCACTTCTGTTGTGTCCGACTCTTTGCGACCCTATGGACTCTAGCCCACCAGGCTCCTCTGTCCATGGGATTCTCCAGGCAAGAATACTGGAGTGAGTTGCTATGCCCTTTTCTGGGGGATGTTCCCCATCCAGGGATCAAACTTGCATCTTTTATGCCTTGTGCATTGGCAGGTGGGTTCTTTACCACTAGTGCCACCTGGGAAGCCTCTTTGCATGCACTGGGTATGCAAAAGGAATTAGTAATAGTAATTTGGCTCCTAAGGTAATTTTTTCCTGATTTGGAAACAAGTAACAGTGCTGGGTACTTTCTTCATGCAGTTTTGGGGACACAGAGTCACAGAGTGATGTGACTTATAAGTATTTTGTTGGAAAAGAAAAAAAGCAAAGTTTAGCAGATTAAAATAATTGGGATTTTTTATGAGATTGACACATTTGTCTTAAAGTGAGCTAAATCAGGGGAGAAAAATCAAGCTATCCACAACTTTTCATTTTTAACTTTCTACTTTTTAGTATTATTTAATAAAGCTAATTAGATCCTTATTTAATTCCACTATCCACAACTTTTCATTTTTAACTTTCTACTTTTTAGTATCATTTAATAAAGCTAATTAGATCCTTATTTAATTCCAATCAGTTAGGAATTGCTTCTGGCTTCTACTAATAAAGACTCAAAATAACAATGGCTTTCAAAACAAGGCCCGTTTGCATTTCTTTCATGTGAAATAGAAGCAAGCAGCCTAGAACTAGTACAGCACCTCCAGGGTCCTTAGCAACTCAGGCTCCTTTTATCTTTTTTGCTTTTATATCCTTAGTGCATGCCTTCTATGTTCAAAGTCACCTCACCTTCAAGAGATGGCTGTTGGAGCTCTATCCATCACTTCTGCCTTGCAGACAACAGGAAGAAGGAAAGCAGGGTGAGTAAAGTTACTTGCATTTCAATTGAATCAACTTCTTTTGAAGACCTTTCTCTGCAGCTTTTGCCAATAACGTCTACTTAAATCTCATTGGCCGCCTGTATCTAAAAGGGATGTTTGGGAATGTGGTTTGTTTATTGCAGAGTCTAACTGTGTAGGTGTCTCTTACTAAAGACAAAGGGAGAATGGATATTGGGTGTGCAAGCAGCAGCTTCTACTGTAGCCCCTGTGGTTCTACTTCTTTCTCTGGGCAGGTTCACCGCCAGATGTGATGGTGAGGGGTAGGAAACAATCAAAGCCACAGGGTCCCGTGGTCAGTACAATCCAAGAAAAATTCACGTAGGGCCTGCTTCTTGTGGCTGAGTTGGGCATATGTGTTCATGTCCTTATATTGTTGTTCAGTCAATAAGCTGTGTCTGACTCCTTGTGACCCTATGGACTGCAGCACACCAGGCTCCTCTGTACTCCACAATCACCCATAGTTTGCTCAAATTCGTGTCCTGCCCTTACATTACCACATCATTATGATGTTTATATTCATTTCCTATAGCCTCGGTAACAAAAGAAGAAGCCAGTAAACTCGGTGGCTTAAAGCAACAGAAATTTATTCTCTTATAATTTGGGAGGCCAGAGCCCAAGATCAGGTTCACCAAGCTGAAACCAAGGTGACAGTTCCTTCCAGCGGCTCATGGGGAGAACCCATCTCTTGCCTCTTCCAGCTGCTGGTGGCTGTCACTCCAGTTGTCACATGGCCTCCATTTTCACACGGCCTCTCCTCTGTGTGTCCCACGGCTCCTTCCTTAGAAAGGCACATGTGATTGTGTTTAAGGCAGACCCAGATAATCCTCCTCTCAAGATTAACTTAATCACACTCCCATATAAGGTAATATTCCTGCTTTTGTATATTAGATAACGTTCATAGGTTTGGAGGATTAGGATGTGGACGTATCTTGTTGGGCGGCCATTCAGTCCATGGTGATGGTGGCGGTTTAGTCGCTCAGTCGTGTCCGACTGTGCGATCTCATGGATGGTAGCTTGCCAGGATCCTCTGTCCATGGAATTCTTCAGGCACAAATACTGGAGTGGGTTGCCGTTTCCTCTCTGGAGGATCTTCCTGACCTAGGAATTGAACCTGGGTCTCTGCATTGCAGGCAGATTCTTTACCAGCTGACCTATGAGGAAAGCCTCACTGTATATAGTTTATATCCTAAATCACCTTCTTTGGCACTATATAAATATTTCCTTTGCTGATAACCCAGTTTAGGATAGTTGGTTTTATTCCAGATATATGAAAACTTATATAAATATTATCTAAATCATACAAAGAGCCAGATATTTACCTTCTTTGTATCTTACAGGCATCAACTAGTGTTAAACTGACTTGTCACTTAACAGGACTTTGTGTTTTTGTTTTCTGTCTGTTTTTTGGTGCAAAAAGAATACTTTTTCTCATTTTTAAAAATTAAGATTTATTGAGGTATTATTTACATACAGTAAAACTCTCCCAGTTTAAGTATATAGTTCTGTAAGTTTTGAAAAACATATATAGTCATGTAATTCCACAAAAGTCAAGTTATAGATATTTTCAAAGCTCTTAGGAAAAGTTCTATCATGCCTATTTATAATAAATTTTGCCCCTCCACCGTACTCCCTGGAAACCATTGATCTTTTCTTGTCAACAATGTCATAAAAATGGAATCCCACAGTGTTTAGCCTTTTGTATCTCACTTCTTTCACTTAAAACACTGTTTTGAGATTCATCTGTATTTTGCATGTATCAGTGGTCTGTTCCTTTTTACATCTGAGTAGTAGTCCAATTTATAGATGTGCCATAATTTCTTTCTCCTAGTTGGCTTGTTTCCAGTTTTTGACAATGATTAAAGATGCTATAAACATTTTTATAGTTTTTATGTGAATATCAATTCTAATTTCCTTTGCAAGGATACCTGGGAATGGGTATTGCTGGGTTGTGTGGAAATTTATGTTTAACTTTCAAAAAAACTGCTGAAGAGTTTCCCAAAGTGGACCCGTTGATGCCCACCGGCAGTGTATGCGAGTGCCCAGTGCTCCGCATCCTCACTAACCCATGGTAATGCCACCTTTTTTGTTGGTCTGTTTACATTCTAATAGGTTTATTGTGGTATCTCAGTGCAATTTCAATGTCCATTTTCCTAATGACTAATAGTTTTGAGAGTCTTTCTTATGTTCCTGTTTGCCATCCACATCTCTCTGATGAAGCGTTTCTTCAAATCCTTGGCCCATTTTTAACTAAGGTTGTTTGTTTTCTTATTAAGCTTTGAGAGCTCTTTATGTGTTCTGGGTACCAGTCATTATCAGATACGCATTCTGTGCATATTTTCTCAAAGCATGCATTCTCATTTCATTTTCACAGCTGTCTTTTAAGCAGCAGCAACTTTTAATTTTGCTGGATTCCAGCTTGTATGCTCATTGCAGAGCTACCTGGGAATGCACAGCTAACTACATCAGCTAAGCATACAGTTTGATTCTTGTCTTTGCCAGTTACATAGGTAATAAAGAGCAGTTTCTTGAATCAATCAATTCATTAATCAGTGAGTGTTTATGAGTCTCGGCTCTGCCACTTCCCATTTGTATGACCTTTGGCATCCTGCCACTTTGACTATAAAAGCAGAACGAGGAATTTAATAGTACTTAAATTTTTTTTTTATTAGCATATAGTTGATTTTACAATATTGTGTTAGTTTCTGGTGTACTATAAAGTGTATCAGTTATACATATATCTTCTCTTTTTTTGATTCTTTTCCCATTTAGGTCATTACCAAGTATTCAGTAGAGTTTCCTATAGGTAGGTCCTTATAATAGTACTTTCAATAAAATGGGTACAGTCATAATTGATTCTTTGCTTTCATGTTGATACTTTTGATGATTTTTAAATGAAAAACAAAAGCTAAAATTATCTTATAAAACATAAAATAGAATCAAAGCATATTGAGCCCTGCTGGATGACCAGTAATCTTCTAGGCCTTTGGAGAAAGAGGGATGTAAGTAATATATAGACTATAATTCTTATAACTGCAGAACTATAAAAATTGTTGCTATTCTATCAATACATGTGGCATCACTACAGAAACCATGTGTCTAGGATTTCCTGGAACCATCCTCTCTTCCCACTGCAAATTCTGTGTCAGACATCATGTCTCAGCTTTTGGTTCAGAAATATATTAATCACAGACACAAAGCCTGTTTTACAGGAAAGTTCATAAACCTCATGGAAACTACCAGGGTTTGGGATTACTTCTGTAATAATTATAATTGTTTTAGTTTTCAAAAAGGCAAAAGCTTGTTGTGTGAATGTATGACTCCTTTGGATTTTGATGAGCCTGAGGGGTATGTGTGTGGGTGTTTATATGTTAACCAATATATTTTTAATTGGTAAAAAAGTAAACCTTTCTTTTCAGGAATAGTATTCACACGATCAGTTTCACTCTCCCCTCATTTGATATAAAGTTGATTTTGAATCAACTAAACACAAGGGAATGCTTTGTCTGAAATGTTTTCTTTCTTTCTTTTTAATTTTTTTTTTTTTTTACTTTCCAGAAACTTGATCCAGCCAAATAAGAGTCTTAGCCAAAAATTTGTTCCCAAATTGATATTATCCTATAGTCTAATTCCAAGAAATAAGAAATAGTTCCTGCTGAAGATAAAGAACCTTTATAAGATCCTTATCTTTAGCAAGAGCTGGTATTTTCTTTTCCTTTAGAAAAGAAAGCATATTCATAAAGAAAGCATGAAAATACTATTTCTGCACTGTGACTGAGCAGGTCAGCAAGTGCAGCCCATTGAGGTCCGAACATGCAGGGATGGAAGGAGGAGCAGACGCTCTGCCCTGTGATGCTGACTTCAGCCGAGGGCCTGGGCTGCCAAACCACAGGAACTGTGATAGGAACTGTGCATACCGTGTCTTCTCATACATAAGATTTTAAATTAGCACATCATTCGAAACATACTACTTGCACGTCAACCTCTTCTTGGTCATTTCGGAGGTAAACAACAAGCAGAGACCTCCTAAGCTGTGTTTCTAAGAGCCTGTTGATATGTCTGTGCCCAACATAAACATAAAATCAAACACAGGCATTTCTAGCCTTGGGGACTTCCACCTGGATTCTGAGGACTCCCTGAATACAAGTCTGGAAATTGAATGGGGGAGCGGAAAGAAACTGGGCTCTTTCCCATCCCTGCTCATCCCTCCCCTTCTTTTTTCTCTTCCACCACTGCAGGGTGCTCTGCGTCCTTTCCTAGGAAATCCAAAGATCCCAGGATGGGCCAGTGTTGAAGGCCATACACACGCCTACCCCACCACGCAAAACTATATACTTCTCTGACCCTGCCCTAAGGCCAGTAGTGGTGGTAGGCCCCAGAGTACCAAAGTGTTCTTTCTTGATGATTTACTGAGTAGATGAGGAATATGCCAACTAACAAAAAAACCCACCCTGGTTAGGCCTAATCATTCCTGCTCTGATACTGGAAGTGGGGGGAACAGATGAAAGCTTGTGCTGAATCTGGGTCTAGTGGTATGACTGCTCCGTCACTGCCAGGTTCTAGCATTCTTCCAACTGGATATACCTTCGGGTGAACAGATTATCTAGGGAAGAAAAGAAACCGAAGTTCCCTTGCCTACCTCGCAGACATTCTTGGCTGCAGAGATTTTCATCCTAAGTGTGGGAGGAGGGTAGCAGAAGTTTCCAGAGGCTTTGTGAAGGGCACAGTCTCTGAGTCTTCTGCTCTAGTCTCCTACTAATCCCCTTATCGAAAATCAGGGCCCAAGTGAGCCGTGGTTTAGACAGAAAAGTGTCGCATCCCTTAGGTAAGGGTGGGGGTGCAGCTGGAAAAAAATCAAGAACAATTTTGATGGTGGACTTGATGACATCATGTGATCTCGTTCTGATTTGTGTGGACAGCCTTACTTGTTCTCTGTGTGAGTCAAGTTCAACTAGAGACCCAGAACCAGTAGGAGATAGATACTACAAGGAACTGGCTTGCATGACTGTTGAAGCTGGAATCCATGGGCAGATAGAGCTAAGAAGTGAAGGTCAAGAGCAAGTTGGAGCCCACAGGCACAGGCTGAAGCTGTCAGAGGGACAGAAGTGCCGGTGAGGAGAGAGCAGTTGGACACCCAGGTGCTACTAGTATGTGACTCAGGGAATGCTATGCTCTATTTAAAAGGCATACTCTGGTTAAGCCAGGTCTATCAATATAATTTTGTTTAAAGGCAGTTGATTAAGGACCTTAATTTGAGCCATAAAACCCCTTCATAGCAGTGCCTAGACTAGTGTGTGAATAACTGGGAGAAGGTATGTGTTTTTGCCATCCCTTCCGTCCTTATAGTTTACCCCAGTCAATCTAACATCCTGAAACCCATCACACCCTTCCTTCCCTCCTTTCCCTCCCTCCCTTCCTTCCTTTCTAAAGAGTTCCAGAACTCTTTTTCTTTAGCTCTTAGAATTCAAGCATTTCCAAGGTGCAGATTAGATTTTTAGAATGTTTTTTGTTGGAAAAATTAGGGCTGTAAGCTAGAACTATGTCAGCACGTGTCCACTGCGTCCGCGTGCTTCTTTGGCTTCTTCCCCCGTCTCAAGATGCCTGTTCACTCTCGGACTCAAGACACTCACTGACTGTCCTATGTGCCACCCCATCCTCAGATTATTCCAGGCTGGCTGTCCAGTCCAGGAGTATGGTAGGCAAAGATCTGTGTAACTGGAGAACCAATCACCAAGCACTCAAAGAACGACTTTAATATGGAAATCCCTACCCCTGCTAAATCTGTGCACACGAAGCAGCCACAACAAATGGGGCCGCAAACAATGCCAATTGTGCTGACTCCAGATCCTACACAGATGCGGCAGCTTTGTAGATTCAGTTTAACAAAGGGATGAGTCAAGCTTGTTGTTGGCAAACAATGCTACATTGTCTTCCCTTCTCTCTCCCCCAAGTGGGGCAACATCCTGTGAGCTCTGGGAAGCACTGCATGCTTGGGTGTGAAGCTCTGTAGGACAGTCAGTGGAGAAACGCCAATTACCCCAAGATCGTGGATTGCCTGACACTCAGCCTGAGCACTGTAAGAACAGGACAGCATTAAATCCTTCAATCCCAGTGGGATTGAATCCATTTAGGGCAGATCCTTTTATCAACAAGGCAAGTCCAGAGTTCTGGCCCCCGGGGTGTGTGTTTGGAATGTCTGATGGATGACACAGTCCAACACCACAAAATGGGGCCGCATTGGCCTCTTTTTCCCTCCTCAGTGTTTAGCTGATGTAATTACACATTTATATGATTACAGTCTGCTGTTTACCATGAGGTAATAGGGGGGACCCAAGGAACTTGAATGCAGGAGCTGAAAACACACAGATCGTTGACTTGAATGGCTACACAGCCAGAGGAATCAGAATCCCGTGACACAGCAGTTTCTTTCAGGCCTCAGCATCCAAGAGCAGTTTGACCTCTGGGTTCTCCTCCTTGGTGAAGGAATCTTCAATGGGGAAAACAGCCTCTTTCTTCCTGATCCCAGATAGAAGCGCCCAGAATACTCTCTGCTCTTTACTCTTTGCCTCAGTGATCTTAGAGAGAGAGAGGCAACTTTTCTTTAAAACCATGCTAAGTTGCTTCAGTCGTGTCCGACTCTTTGTGACCCAATGGACTGTAGCTTGCCAGGCTCCTCTGTCCATGGAGTTCTCCCAGCAAAAATACTGGAGTGAGTTGCCATGCCCTCCTCCAGGGGACCTTCCTGACCCAGAGATTGAACCTGGGTCTCATGTCTCCTGCACTGGCAGGTATGCTTTTTTTTTACCAGTAGTGCCACCTGCGAAGCCTTTTTTTTTTTTTTAAAGGGCCAGATAGTAAATATCTTAGACCCTGGGGGCTGTAAAGTCTTTGTTGCAACTACTCAACTCTGCTGTTGTAGTTTTAAAACTCAACCACAGACAATATGTAAAGGAACAAGTGGGGCCATGTTCCAGTGAAACTTTATTTATGGACACCAAAGCATTTTAATTTTCATGTAATTTTTGCATGTGGTAAAATATTCTTTTGATTTAAATATGTGAAAACCATTCTTGGCTTGTTGTTGTTCAGTTGCTCAGTTATGTCCAACTCTTTGTGACCCTGTCCTTCACCAACTCCCGGAGCTTGCTCAAACTCGTCCATTGAGTCAGTGATGCCATCGAACCATCTCATTCTCTGTCGTCCCCTTCTCTTCTGCCTTCAATCTTTCCCAGCATCAGGGTCTTTTCTAATGAGTTGGCTCTTCACATCAGGTGGTAAAGATTTTGGAGTTTCAGCATCAGTCCTTCTAATTAATATTCAGGATTATTTTCCTTTAGGATTGACTGGTTTGATCTCCTTGCAGTCCAAGGGACTCTCAAGTCTTCTCCAGTATCACAGCTGGAGTTGGCCCACAGCTGGAGGTGTTGAGTCTTGTCTCAGAGCATCTTCAGATGCCACTCAGAATTTGGAAGGGGAGGCATCTCTGGTGCGCCTTCCAGCTATAAGGTCTGGCATTTGGTCCAAAACCCTAGACTTGCCCTGGGGTATCTCAGCCTTGGTTTTCTCATCTGCTCTCTGGTGCTGTTCCCAATTCCCTAGCAGCCCGATGCAGGAATAAATGAATGATGGAAAAGCCTGTAAAGAATCATGAATTCAAGTTCAAACATCCTTTTTATTTTGATTTCCATTTTTTCTCATGTTCACTGTTGTTTTGAAACATTTTCTTCCTTCTTAGCCACCTGTACCAGGGTCTTTTGGTTTTGAGGATGGCAGTAGTTTTGATGAGATAAGCTTGTCACTTAGATTTTGAAGTGTGAAAAGTCACTGAATGTCAACACGCTGATGAGGCTGTGGGAGGCTCTACTGGTACTATTTCAGCCAGATTGAGCGCCCAGTGGAGCCCACTTAAAAGCTTTGTCTTGTCCATTTCTCTGAGTAGAAGAAAACCTTTCCTCAGATGTCTTTTCATTTTAACTCTGATACATTGCTTTTGTAAAGCTTTAGATGAAAGGAATGGTTTTGAATATCTATGTGTCAGACTTGACTCTATCTTGAAAATATAATAATAAGGTCTTTGGATACCATTCCTTGTAAGAATTTAAGGCACAACTTGTAATTTTGCTTTCTTTAAGTCTGAACAAGTTTTTACCATACTTTTAATTTTGCCACCTCCTCTTAGAGGATTTCAGACCCCACGACCTCAAATCAAAAGCCAATATATAGAGATAAGAAAAGTGACAGTGGTCACGATGGCCACCTTTTCCCTCTGTCTGCATTGATTCTGCCTTTACAGAAGAGCTGGGTGATAAGCTTACAACACTTTGTCATCTGGCAGAGAAAGAATAGGACCACACCAGCACTGGCTCCTCTGTAATTTTCTTTGGCAAAGGAAGACAGAAGGCAATAATTTTATTCGTTTAAATGCGCTAAGCTTTGGAAAGGATTTTGAAGTATAGTTTATAGTAAATTATATTGAAAATCACAGTGTCATTCTACACTCAAATGGCTCATGGCCTCTGAAATGGTCAAAAGCTTTGCCAGCCACATACAGAACTTTAGCAAGCCACTAAGTCATATCCGTCACCCTGTCAAGTTCAGACATTGGAGCAGAGTCCAAGGCCAAGCAGAGCTGCCCGCAGCTTCAGTGGCTCCAGAGAGATTCCTGCCCTGAGTGGTCTTTACTGTTTAAGGTTGTTCAGGACCATTCTCCACACAAGAGAAGCAGCTTTTCTGTGCTCCATTCACAGGCGGAGTCCACCCTCGGGGCTGGGAAGCACTGTGCTGGAGGGCAGCACGATTTTTCGTGTTGATGAAGCATGCGCGGGGTTCGGAATTTCATAGCAGTAACTGAGAGTTTGCTTTTCTTCAATTTCATTTTCACCAGCAAATATGGAAGGACGGCTTCTGCAACAGTGACTGCCACCGGGACTTGGTGGTGCAGGAATTGCAGCCCTCGGCTCGCACTCCTGGTCTTTTTCACCACCAGCCATCCCTACCTGCGAGAGGCAGTTGTTAGGTTTTTGCCTCTGTCCTATCTCTCCCCAACACATTGCACGTGTGTGTGTGTGTGTGTGTGTGTGTGTGTGTGTGTTCATAATTTCCCATGTAAGACTAAGGGCAAGGCATGGTGCTCATTCACAAACTACACAAAGTGTAACCACATCTCAATGTGCAAAAGACAGGAAAAGTGACCTTCAGAATAGTGAGGGCACCCTCGGATCCTTCAGCTCCAAGTGCCTGGTCTTCTCATCTGCTGGCCAGACGAAGGGTAATAAAGGTAATTTTCATTTCTCTTCCCTGTCCCACCTCCTGTCAAGAAATAGAATGATCAGTTCCACGGAAGATATGAGCATCATTCACTGATTATATCAAATAGAGCTTGAGTGAAAACTATATGCCTGGTACTGAGTTAGAGGTAAGTGATGAGAAGAAAAACGCTATGCCACTAACCATGTCACTAAATAGCTGTGTGACCTTGGACATGTCACTAAAGTTCTCAGGGCCTGGGCTGCATCTCGTATCGGCCCCTTTCTCTGATAGTTCGAGAAGTCAATAAAAATGAGAGAAGGAAATGAATAGCTAGCTTAGGCATCAGTGGCAGAAAGGACTCCTGAAATGATGTTCTGTTTGGTGACAGTGCTGTCCAGAGGAACAAGTGAGACAACAGTAACCCAGACAGCAACCACCTGGACACAGGGAGGAGCAGGCAGGGCATTGTCAGGGGAGTTCATTACAAGTCAGAGTCCCCTTCCAAAAGGGATCATTGCTGCTTTCCAAGTAATGGAGCTTACCTGTCACATGGGTCATTTGTAGAAGGGGGAGGAGGAAGAAGTTCTCTGTGGCTAATTGCCTTGGTCTGTGTCTCTTTACTGAACAGATTGAGGAATCTCAATTCCTTTAAGTAAGTGGGTGTCCCTTGAGTTTTGGGATTTAGAATGTGAGAGGAGTTGAGGAAAAGTGAAGGTCTTGAAGCCACTGAAAGCAACCTTGCTTTGATGTCTTGGTATGTCTTTGATGTCTTGGTGTGTCTTTGATGTCTTCGTGTGTCTGTTTCCTCTCTACAAAGGGGGCTGATAGAACTCTTTCTGTGTGGGTAATGAGTTACACTTTTCCAAATAGCCTCATGTGCCTGCTAATTTCATTCCTCCAGAGAGCTAGATAGGAAAGCAGGTCTTAATTTGAATAAATCCTTTCATAATGGACTATCCTGTGAACAGTCCATCCATGAGAAGCTTTTGGGCTAGAGCACTAGTCTACATAAAGTGTCTTTTCAATTGAGGTTTCAGGAGACCTTCAACTTTGAGGTCCTCCAAACTTAGAGCAGTTACAGTAGTGGTCATTGTAAATGTCATGGTCCATACCAGTTTCCAGGTCAGCACAAAACATAAACTGGCCCTACCTCTAAGAAGCAAGTCACTCTTTTTCTCATTACTGACGCAATAAGCTCTTAGAATCATTAACTGTTACTGGGGGAGGGGAGGTTGGCTACATTGAGGTAGTACTTTCCAGGTGGTTGGCTTTGTAGTAAAGCACCTAGTGAATAAGCATTTGATTCTTTCATCTAGTTGTTTCTAACCCTTCAGGATGAACATAAAAATGAAACAGTAGATTTTTTTATTCTCCATCTCAATAGAATTTGAAGGGTTCTTGCTGTATTGCGCATTGAAAGCCTTCATTAGCGATGCAAGCACTTCAGAAGGCAGGGAGTGACTCAGACACGTTCCAGAAATAGTACTGAGGAAAATTGCTTTTATGTAATTCTTTCTCAGAATGTCACACTGTGAATTCTTATCATCTCAGCAGAAACGCATGGGAAAGATGGCATCTTCCGGGGCTGGTGGGGATGTTCGCATGCCCAGAGCTGTGTCATGCCCCTCAGGCCTCCAGGAGCCACTGGCAATTTGAGGGCAGCTGCCAAGGCACAATGGGGAAGTGAAACGTGAGGGGACGCCCAAGAAGTGAAGTGTGAGGGGACGGCCATTGCATTCAGTACGTATGATCCAAAGAGGTGACATTTTGATTTATTTTTTGTTAGTGTTTCTTTGCCTCCAAATACAGACTCTTCAGACTTATTAAAAATAGTTCAGTTCAGTTCAGTTGCTCAGTCATGTCTGACTCTTTGGACCCCATGAATTGCAGCACGCCAGGCCTCCCTGTTCATCACCATCTCCCGGAGTTCACTCAGACTCACGTTCATCGAGTCAGTGATGCTATCCAGCCATCTCATCCTGGGTCGTCCCCTTCTCCTCCTGCCCCCAATCCCTCCCAGCATCAAAGTCTTTTCCAATGAGTCAACTCTTCTCATGAGGTGGCCAAAGTACTGGAGCTTCAGCTTTAGCATCAGTCCTTCCAAAGAAATCCCAGGGTTGATCTCCTTCAGAATGGACTGGTTGGATCTCCTTGCAGTCCAAGGGACTCTCAAGAGTCTTCTCCAACACCACAGTTTAAAAGCATCAATTCTTCGGCGCTCAGCCTTCTTCATAGTCCAACTCTCACATCCATACATGACCACAGGAAAAACCATAGCCTTGACTAGACGGACCTTAGTCGGCAAAGTAATGTCTCTGCTTTTGAATATGCTGTCTAGGTTGGTCATAACTTTTCTTCAAGGAGTAAGCGTCTTTTAATTTCATGGCTGCAGTCACCATCTACAGTGATTTTGGAGCCCCCAAAAATAAAGTCTGACATTGTTTCCACTGTTTCCCCATTTATTTCCATGAAGTGATGGGACCGGATGCCATGATCTTCGTTTTCTGAATGTTGAGCTTTAGGCCAACTTTTTCGCTCTCCTCTTTCACTTTCATCAAGAGGCTTTTTAGCTCCTCTTCAAATTGTGGCAAAATATATGGAACATAAAATGTATCCTTTTAAAGTGTATAATTCAAAGACATCAAGTTTGCTCTCCGTGTTCTGCAATCATCATCATCCATCTTTTCCGTCTTTCCAAACTGAAACGCCGTACCCATTATACAAGAACCACCCCCCACCAATTCCCTGTCCTCCCAGTCCCTGACAACCACTGTTCTATCTTTTATCTGTATGATTTTTTTATACTCTAGATAACCCACATAAGTGAAAGCATACAGTATTTGTCCTTTTGTGACTGGCTTACTTCACTTAGCAAAATGTCTTCAGGGGTCATCCATGTTGTAGCATGTGTCAGAATTTTATTCCTTTTTATATGTAAATAATCCACTATTGTATATATTTATATATATATATCACTTTGTTTATCCATTCATCTGTGGACAAACTGGGATTGCCTCTACATTTTGACTCTTGTGAATAACGCTGCTTTAAACATTGGTGTTCTAGTCCCTGCTTTCAGTTGTTTGGGGGTATATATCCAGAAGTGGACTTGCCAAAAAAGCACTGTTAAAAATGGAAAGGAAAGATCCTGAGGGGAGTAGGCAGTCATACAATTTACACTATCAACACACTAGAAGAAAAGGGGCAGTGGTAAATGATCCAGAACCCTGAACCTAGTGGGACTGATGGAAGCAGTCACCCAGGCAAGGAGGGGAAGGTGAGAGAGTGGGTTTGGCCTTAAAGAAGATTGAGCTATTGGCAAATTGAGGATTGGATCTTGAGAGGTTCTCCTTCTCGGTGAGGTTGTAGGCGGCTTAGAGTGAGCTGTGGAAAGCTAACCCAGGGCCAGGACCTCCAGGAGCCACTCCAGAGCAGACTGTCAGGCATGCACGCAGAGGAACCATGCCAGCCCTTCTCCCCTCTCTGCTGGTGAGGCCCTCCCATGGGCAGCTCTGCGCTGTGCCCAGTGATGTTCAGCACCAAGATGTCTGCAGGTACTCCCATGTGAGAAATGGGATGATCCAGGGTGTTCTGGCCTCCAAGCTGCTCTAGGGTGGTTAGGATAGGTGTATTTCCTGCAGATTCATGCATTCAAATGACCCTTGGAAGCCAAATCAGACGTTGGGGTTTAACATATGGTTTCCCAAATGTGGGGGCCCCCGAAGTTGGCTCGGCTGTATGTGCCCTCTGGGCTGTGAAAGGCCTTTAGGGGAAAGGACAGATGAAATGAGCATAAGTAGGAGGTCACGGCAAAGCTTAGGATGGTCACCTTTGATGACCTGGAATGATCTGACCTGGCACCAGGGCCTTCCCTTCCTGGGACAGGCCCAGCCAGTACCCCAAGGACCTGCATTTTTGTTCTATTCTGCCTCTCCCATTAAGCACCCGCAGATAACGACCAGTCTTGGAGAGATTTACATTCTGCATACTTGGTTAAAAACTTTTTTTATGCAACTGGTGTTCTACTTTTTCCTAGAATCTTTGCCTCTCTAAGGACTAGTCCTTGCTCTTGCAAAGTGAAGGGAGAAAGGGATCCAAAAAATATTGGTTCACAGTAACTTTCAGTTAGGATTGTTAGTCAAATGCTCTGAAGTTCTGTGAGAGCCCACCCAAACTCCTGCTTCGTTATCTAAAGGGGCCCTTCACAATAAAATAGCTGACATTTTGGGCCTGGATTTCAAGAGGATTTATTAGTCAGGGGCAAGCAGGGAGTTTGGCTCCTTGACAACTTGGAACATTTGCCATTTATCTGGATAGAACGACAGCACACGTTCTGAATGGAGAGTAAAGGGACAGAGTTCTGAGCCGATCACTAATGAGAATAAGATGAAAGTGCTTCAAAAAGATGTCCAGCCTGCAGGTTGTGTGGTGGATGGTTTGAGCATGGAAGCTCACACCCAGGAGGGACTTGTCAGGGAAAAATGGGTACTTAAATTAAGACTATCCAGGTAGCTCTCATCAGAACCCTCTTTTCCCAGGGTTAAAAAAAAAATTGCATACAAAAGAAGGATGCGCTTGTTTAATTGTCTAGATTCTCTTACATTTCGCGCTGTGGCCCCTTTAGAGTTGAGTGGCAGTGGAAGACACTGATTTGTATGTAAGTGTCTTGGAACTGAGATATAAAAATATATAAAGGATAAAAAAACCTTCGAATGATTTGCAAAGCAGTGGGAAAATCTTGCCTTAGGCATCGAGGAAGGTGGAACTCGCTTTGACTCTTCTGCAGCTCTGGCTATTCAAAACGAGAGATTATCTTACCCATTGGCCCTCTACTGCCTCATTTTATAATGGGGCAGGAACAGTGGGAGGTGGCTGGATTAGATGTCTTTTGCTTATGATCCAGAGGGCTTCGGAATCTTGTGAACCCTCCAAGATAGGATAGTTGGCAGTGTGTTATATCTTGGTGCACATGGGCATTTTTCTGGGGAAGGCTCATTACTTTGGTCCTATTCCCTAAAGTGGTCCATGGTTTCTCAAATGTTACCAACTCCTGAACTGGATCCTTAAATACCCTAACAGTCTTTGAATATGCTGTTGCACTTCTAAATGCTTCTAAATGCAAATGCTGTTGCACTGAATATGCTGTTTTGATTCTAAAGTTATTCAGGTGTGCTCTGTGAGGGGGCTGTGATTCCCTCAGTCTATTATGTTTCATTGTAACATGAGAACATGTTACAATGTAGGTCCATGCTCTGGTACAGTCCTGTTTCCTGGCCTTGGCTGGGCTTTCTGGGGTGAAGTAATTAAGAGGTAAGAAACATGAGTCTTTGGCTTCTCTCGCCACTCCAGTTCCTGACTGCCTGTTCATCTGGCCCCTGAGGGTCTCAGACAGCCCCATTGTGAAGCCCAAGCACGTCTTCCGCTCTCCATCTTGTCCCTACCACCCTCGCCGCAGCCCTCCACCCAGACGTGCCCATGCGACATCCCTGTCTTCCAACAGTTGAGTCCAGTTGAAAAGCTTGATGGGGAGTGATCTCTGGGTGGGCGAACCTTTCGGTGCCCTCTGGATGCCCTCTCCCTCTGGTAGAAGAACATCTCTGCTGAATTATTAAGTTCTGCATGTGCAGAAGGAGGCAGAGATGGAGGAATGTGTTCTTTTTGAAGGGGAAAGCTCCTGGGGTAGAATTTCATGCTGGGAGAACTTGCCAAGAATACCCATAGAAGTGGCACATCAGACCATTCTGCCCACAACCTTAAAAAAAAAACACACACACACACACACAAATCAAAAGATCCTCTGTTTGACATACACAAAATTCACTGTTTCAAAATGCTTTCAACGTGATTTCTGTTTCATTAGATTTCTTGTTCCAAGGATTTTGCCTCACCCAGCATGGGATTGCTGAATATTCTGAGAACTGTGTCTCCTGTCCTGAGAGTGACCTCGGTGTGATACATGACACAGTGATGGTCACAGAGAATGGGCATCTTCATAGGAGTGGAGCTTAGGGCTGTTGAAGGAATATACCTCTGCCTTTATTACTAAGCTATTCAACAGACATCATTAGCAGTTTTACTTTCCTTCAATTGTGGGAATCCTAGAAATGGCACTTGGGATCATCCAGTTCTCAGACAAAGGCTGAAAAAGCTGACAAAGAAGTTGCTAGGGTACTGCTGTTAAAGGTTAGCTTGTATCTGCTCTGGTACCAATGGGACCTTCCTGTGTTTCGTGAGTGTTCTGATCTTTTTTCCGAGAATAAATTCAGTCCAAGCCATTTAGAATTCTGAAAATCATCGAATTTCTTCTTTCTTTCTTTTTTAAATTTTAAACAGAAGTTCTTCCTCATTTAAGACATATTCCATGCACAACTTTTTAAAAGGAAAATTACTTTCTGGATATTCAGTTTTACACTTGTTATCCTTAATGTGAATCCATGTGACCCCACCACTCAGCTCACTGTGTGGGATGGATTTCAGAGATTTTTGAAAGCTGGAAGAGTTTTATCATTTCCCTTCCATTAAATGATTCTCTTTTACCAGCTTTGGTGTTTTCCCTAGAATGTTTTAAGAAATTGTATAGAAACTTTTCTGTTCACATCACATGTCATTAAAGCCCTGCTGTGGGATGAGGTTTGACTCTTGAACAGAAGTCTTTTGATAGCTCAAAATCTGATGTTCAGCAATTATTGCTTTTTGAGAACTCCAAGTACACCCAGCATTGCAGTTTTTGAAACAATCGTCTCTTTTCTCTGGTTTCTCCTCTCACTTGGCTCCCATGGAGACATGAGACAGGCCCTCTGTTTCTGTTTAAGTAGAACAACTGACATTTATGGCCCAGCTGGAAGGAGAGAGGTGGGTTGACTGATTCAGGCTTTCATTTTTTTTTTTCCAACTAAAAATGTGATGTGAGTTTGTTATATGTTTATTTAATCTTAATTCAGGCTCCTCTATAAAAATCCTGGTAGGAGAAAGAACCCAAAGCCTCAACATATGTGTTGAACTTGGAATAAGAAACTTTAATCCTTGGAAAAGCAGCATTGTGTCAATTGCAGATTGCAACTAATCGCAGTATATTCAGACGGTGGCAGGAACATTTTATTCCCCATTTTAATATTCAGTTCATACAATCGTGGATTAAAGTGAATTTTTGAGTGCATATTTTCCCTAAATTTTCTTCAGGCCTATATTTATTTTATTTGACTGAAACCCTGGTGGCCTGTGTGAAGTGAGCCAGATGCTTTCCATTTGCAGAAGGTGCACCTGCTGCGGCCTTAGCAGGTTTGCTGGTTGCCAGCTGTTAGCTGGTGTTCTCAGCCTCAGTGTGCATTTTAACTGCAGAGAAAAAATGAAAGGCTCCATTTATTGGTAACTTATATGCTGTTCCCCATGTTCCATGCTTCAGGCTCATTAGCTGATTTCTTACTCGGATGATCTTATGAAGTGGGTCTTCTTACTAGCCTACTACTTTATTGAAGATAAAGCCGCAGATCAGAGGAGATACATAACTTTTCCAAAGTCACAAAGATAGAAATTAGAAAGGAAAACTCAGGTGTTGACTATAAATGATTATTACCTTATACCCCTTTGGCCCAAAAATGTCAGTTGGCCCTGTCCTGCTGGTTCAAATATGAATAAACAAGAAACTCACCGCCATCCAAAAATGCAAGGAAAGTCTGATAGCCTCTTGTGAGTTCCTGGGGACGTAGGCTCTTTTTGGGAGGGGCAGTTCAGCTTCGCAGTTAGGAGCATGGGCTATAGAAGGTATGATTAACCCCTCTCTGCCTCTCCTTCCTCCTTTGTAACATGGAGATAAGAATGGTCTCCACTTTGCAAGATGGGTGTGAGGATTAAACTAGTCTGTTCATGCTTCACGCACAGTAACACTCCAGGCCTGATGATTACCATGGGTGTGACTTTTGGACTTGGGATCCTCCTTCTGCTCAATACATTCAGTCTATTGAGGATTCATCCTTGGTTTCCCAGGTCTTACTCCCATATCAACCTCATCATAGAACTCAGTCCTCTCGATTTCTGTAAACCTACTATTTCTCCAGACTCTTGAATGTGTGTTTAAGTAGGTTTTATCAAGGGCTCTGAGGGACTCAAAGGGGAATTTCCATATTGAAAGGCATATAATCTCAGCTGAATATTGGGTGGACTTTTTCTTAAAAGTCCATGTTGTCCACATCATAGCTTTTATTGCTGTGTCTCCTGCTAATTCCTGTTCTCATAGCCTCACATGCTACTGTATGAAGATGAAACAGTTTTCTAAAGAGAATCCTGGAGCTGGCTGTTAAGGTAATTTCTTTTTTGACCCTGACATTGATTTTTAAGAGAGAGAAGCCTGTTTTGCTGATGATGGTATTCTTTTTTTCTCCCTTTCTCCCTCCTAGCTTCGCTTTCTCCCCACTGCCTGTACCACTTCCCTGTTCCTAAGTTTAAGAAAAAGACTGAATTCACAGGTTAGGTATTTTCTAATATCAAGAACAATGTATGTGTTGAAATGCTACTTTTGTCCCTTTCCAGTTTTATTGAATTTTCCGAGAACCCTTCCTTTTTCCCCCAGTTACCTCTTAGAATAGTTCATTGGCCACGCTCGCCTCCTAGCTCTCACAGATTGAGCGAGGAGCCCCTGGGGAGCTGTTATCGAGCATGTTGTCCCCTCTGCTTTTCCCAGCGTGCCGTCTCCCATCCTGGCTCTGTGGTCTCTGGAGCAAGACAGCGGGTTAGGGTCAGGGTGCCTCTCTAGATGCACCTCCCCTCAAGGGAGGAGCTCACTTCCTCAGGGAGACAAGCCAGAAGGTGGTGAGTGGCTATAGGAGAGGAAAGCCTGGGTGGAAGAGAGGACATGACTGAAGCTGGACTGGCCAGCAGAAGTGTGGTTAATAGGAAGTAGACGTGTGTGAGTGTGCATACATACATGTGCACATACATATGTATGCCATTATTTTTCTAATTACTGCATATAAAATAATTTTGGTTAGGGGATTTGAAAAATGTGGAAAAAACCCAAAGCAGATAAATAAAAATATCCACAATTTCACCATCCAGAGAAATCTCTGCAAAACATTGCTACATTTCTTTCCTCTTGTCTTTGTGTGACAACATACATGTTGCACATGTAACATATTTCAGATCAGAAATGACCTTATGCCAGCTCATTATAGATAACTCTATTTAGGCTAAATTAGAATCAATGTGTTTTTTTTTTTTGCCTGACGCAGGAAACTTACTCACTGGCCTTCTCTGATCTTTACAGTGTTCTTAGCGTCTGTGCTCCTTTCCAGTGAGCTCATCATATAATCTGCTCAGCTCAGTCACATGCCTCTCAGCATTCTTATTTCTGCCCATCCTCTTGTAGAATGCTTTCTTGACCTTTTGATTAAATCTAAATAGCCTCAATCCTCTACCTCTGCTGGCCCCACCTAGCCTCCTGTCCCATCACAGACAGGAGGACCCATTTGCAAAAGTTTTTATACATGGCACACGGCTGAGCTGCAGGAGACACTTGTTCCTTCCTAGGGGTCTATGAAATGTATCATTTCAGCATTCAAAAGCAAAACAGTAGGTATAAACTTTAGGCTTACAGGTATAAACCTAGATTCAGGTCCATTTCTCTAGACAAAGTTTTAGCCTCTCTAAAATGAAATAGTAAAAGTGAGCATTTGATTCTGGATGAATTTAAGGGCTCAGTGAGATAACTCAGGAAATATGCTCAGTCCCATACACATGATATGAGGAGTCCTCAATTTGTGGATGTCACGGTTCACCAACTTCAAGACTGTAGAACAGAATGATATGTAGAATTCAAGTGACATTTTCCCAAGGTGGAACTTTTCTGCAAAGAGTAACTGACATGGAAGGTGAGTTGAGGTGGAGGTAACGGAGCAATACAATGGTAGCAATAGCTACTTGAGTACTTTCTACATTCCAAGCCCTTCACAGGTTTCATTTAATTTTCTCTGCAGTCCTAAGAAGTGGATACCACTACTTTGTCCATTACAATATTTGAAATTCCAAAAGAAGTCAGCCTAAATGATGAGAAAATCCATTCTCTCTCAGGACAAGAAGTCCAGAATTAGAGCAATCTGTAGAGTTGATTGATTTATGGATTTAAATTGTCAAGTGCAAGCTTATTTTCTCTCTCTCTCTCCTGCCATCCCTACATTGGCCTCACTCTTGAGCTAGAAGCAAGATGGTGGCAGTAATTTCAGATATCACAGCCAAACGCAGCAAAGTCCGGAGTAAGATTATCTCTTTGCGTGGCTCTCTCTCAAAAGTGAGAACAATTTCCCTAAATATCTGCTGTAGATTTTCTATTACACTTCAGTGTTCAGAATTTTGCCTGTTTCTAAATCAGTTTTTAGAAAAAGCAAATGTAATTATTCTTAGGTCAATTAGGTCTACTCCTGGAGCTAAGGGTGGGATTAGCTGTCCCGAAGGTCATGCCTCCAAGGGAAGAGGTGGATACCTGGCAAAGCTGGGGTCTTGTTAAGAAGGGAAAATGGATGCAGGGTTGGTACCCAGTAGCATCCAGTTAAAGATCATCCCTATTTTTCAGATGAGGAAACTGGCAGTCATAAAGCTTAAGTAACGTGTCTGATGTCCTATAGCTAGCAAGATGCAGAGATAAAAATTATAATGCATCGTTCATCTGACTCCTATGATTCAGTTCAGTTCAGTTGCTCAGTCATATCTGACTCTTTGCGACCCGATGAACTGCAGCACGCCAGGCCTCCCTGTCCATCACCAACTCCTGGAGTCCACCCAAACCCATGTCCATTGAGTCGGTGATGCCATCCAACCATCTCATCTTCTGTCGTCCCCTTCTCCTCCTGCCCTCAATCTTTCCCAGGATCAGGGTCTTTTCAAATGAGTCAGCTCTTCACGTCAGGTGGCCAAAGTATTGGAGTTGCAGCTTCAGCATCAGTCCTTCCAATGAACACCCAGGACTGATCTCCTTTAGGATGGGCTGGTTGGATCTCCTTGCAGTCCAAGGGACTCTCAAGAGTCTTCTCCAACACCACAGTTCAAAAGCATCAATTCTTCGGCGCTCAGCCTTCTTCATAGTCCAACTCTCACATCCATACATGACCACTTGAAAAACCATAGCCTTTACTAGATGGATCTTTGTTGACAAAGTAATATCTCTGCTTTTTAATATGCTGTCTAGGTTGGTCATCAGAGAAGGCAATGGCAACCCACTCCAGTACTCTTGCCTGGAAACTCCCATGGACTGCAGCCTACCAGGCTCCTCCGTCCATGGAGTCGGACACGACTGAGCGAATTTACTTTCACTTTCATGCATTGGAGAAGGAAATGGCAACCCACTCCAGTGTTCTTGCCTGGAGAATCCCAAGGACGGAGGAGCCTGGTAGGCTGCCCTCTACAGGGTCGCACAGAGTCGGACACGACTGAAGCGACTTAGCAGCAGCAGCAGCAGCAGCAGCAGGTTGGTCATAACTTTTCTTCCAAGGAGCAAGCATCTTTTAATTTCATGAGTGCAGTCACCATCTGCAGTGATTTTGGAGCCCAGAAAAATAAAGTCTGCCACTGTTTCCACTGTTTCCCCATCTATTTCCCATGAAGTGATGGGACCGGATGTCATGTGATTACACATCCTTAAAATGGGTAAATATATAGCTGCCCTGTGTCTTTTGCAAATACTCAGATCTTGAGGGTGCATCTGAAGTAAGATTCTTTTAGGAGATTGTAAAACCTGGCGGAGCAACTGACGTCTCACACTTAGCAATGTGGAATGCTGAGAATGCCATGTGGAGCCAGCATGATTTGGTACATGGCCAGGAGTAGGACTGCGCCTCTTGAGAAGCAGTGGAGGTGAAAAGGCTAATCCCTCAGCAGCGACGAGTCATACAAAAAACACGTGTAGTCTTGTGCCAGAGTCCATGCTGTCGAAAGGACAGTGTCCCCATCATGCGTCATTGGTGCTTCCAGTGCCAGCTCCCAGACTCTGTATTCTTCACAAACGTTTACTTAGCTGTTCATCATGAGATCAAATAGGGGTAAAGCCCTTCTCATGTATGTGATGAGAAAAGAAATCTTGAGGAGTCAGGATTGCACTTGTGGCCACAAAGTTAGAACCTGTGTTCTCCCACGACCAGTGCTCCAGCCACACCCCCCTCACTCTGACAGCTCCATGAGCTGCCCTTGCCTTTGTGTGCCCGCGGACTCCATCCTTGACCTTCCCCTCGATGCACACGCTCTCCTTGACTATCCTGAAAGGCAGCCTGAATGCCAGTGATGTTTAGGCCTGAGTTTCAGACTCCTGTCTTTTGCCTAAACTCTGGGACTTTATTGCCTCTACCAATGGATGCCTTTATCTAATCACCTCAGAGGTTCCTCAAACGCAACATGTCCATACATTTGTATCTTCCCATGTCCACCAGAACCAAAACAAGAACATTTGTTTCTATCCCACAGTCTTTTGGATTGGACACAACCATCTAGCCCATAGTGCGACATGGAGTCCTTGGGATTATTTTGGCTCTGGACTCCTGATATTTCAGTATACCATGTCCTGCCGTTTCTCCTTCCCCTGCCCAGTCCTGTCCAGCTCTCCATCCTTATTGACTCTGTTCTAGAGCAGGCTTTCATCCTCTCCTGCTTTGGCTGTTTCAGTAGTCTTTGCCTGTTCTCCCTCTGTCTCTCTTCCAAATGAAACCCATCCTCCTTCTACCACTGGAGGTACCCCCAGAAAACATAGGCAAAGTCACACCACTTCACTGAGCAAACTCTTGATGAGTCTGAAGGGTAAAATCCATCCTCTTCAGAATATCATATAAGGCTCTTCACAGTCTTGAACCAGTTTTCCCCCAGAGGACTTCCTACCCCATAGAGAACTAAAGTATATCTTTCAAGACTCAGCACACACATTCTTCCTGGGTTCCCAAGAGAGAATAATTTATTCTTCAATGCTCCTCTGGCACATGGCACGTGCCGTGACCCAGTGCTCACAGCATTACATTGTAATACAGCTTTTCTTTTTAGGTTGTGCCCCTCTGAACTGTAAGGATCATGGTTTTCTTTGTATTTGTAGCTCCCATTCAGCTAGGAGGGCCTGCAAGATAAATTTTGTTGAAAATGAAATAACTGCTTTTAGCTATATATCTACATATGGTGAGTGTTTGTGGTTAAATACTAAACTAACCAATGCTTGCGTATCTTTTTTTTTTTTAAACCTTTACCTCATTCACATAGGCAACATATATTCCTTGCGATAACTCTTATTTTGGAGTGACATGCATGGGCCAAATTTACTTTAAAGCCATGCTAAGTTGCTTCAGTCGTGGCTGACTCTTTACAACCCTGTGGACTGTAGCCTTCCAGGCTCCATTGTCCATGGGACTCTCCAGGCAAGAGTACTGGAGTGGGTTGCCATGCCCTCCTCCAGGGGATCTTTCCAATCCAGGGATGGAACCCATGTCTGTTATATCTCCTGCATTGACAGGAGGGTTCTTACCACTAACGCCACCTGGGAAGCCTTTGGTTAGTGACTCTCTCTTAAACAATGGGGTAGGTGATGGTATTCCTTGAAAATCACTGCTGTGTTGCATTACAGATATGTTTGACATGATGAAAGCGATAAGTCTCAAATTTATACTTTGTGCCAGGCGTTGTTCCTCTTTGATGTATGTGTATTAAGTCATTTATTTAAATTATTTAAACAACTCAATGATCTCGGTACTACCATTTCCCCGATTTTCAGACAGGAATGCTAAAGCACAGAGAGGTTAAGTAACTTGCCCAAGTCATTGTCACGCGTGTGTGCTCAGTCATGTTCCACTCTTTGCAACCCCATGAATTGCAGCCCGCCAGGCTTCTTTGTCCATGGAATTTTCCAGGTGAGAATCTTGGAGCCAGTTGCCGTTTCCTCCTCCAGGGGATCTTCCTGACACGGGGATTGAACCTGGGTCTCCTTTGTCTCCTGCGTTTTCAGATGGATTCTTTACCACTGAGCCACCTGGAAAGTCCCACCTTGCCCAAGATCATACCACTTAATCAGTGATCAAGCAGGAAGAGGACACAGACTGTCTTGTTCCAGAGCCGAGTGATCTGGACCGCTAATGATCTGGAACCACTAGCAATGACCCATTTCCATCTTATAGTCACAGTTAATCATTTGTTTTACCAAAGATATAATACTTTGATTAACATCATGAATGGTTAGGAGCAAATATGAATCTTTGATTTTTCTGCTTCTGGCTTCTCTTAACTGGGACTCTTTTCTCATCAACACATTCTTCTACTGGTGCTTGGAATCAAGATGTTCCTCTCACATTCACCCAAACTAACAAATGATTATTCTGCACAAAGATGAGCAATAAGAAATCTGAGGCATTAATTTGCCAAAATGTTCCCCCATTATACACTTCAGATCTTTCCTCTTTTACACTTGTGAGAACACACTTATCTTTGTCCTACAAACCCTGATGAATAACAGATAATGTTAGTACACACTGGAAATTTGTGGACTTGGACCTTGAAGAAGCAAATAAAATGAATAATCTCCTTGCTCCCCACCATCCCTCAAATCAACAGCCATTGAAGGAAGAGGGCTTTAATTTCTCTGCTAGAATTTGAACCTGTGGTTCCAGGGAGTCTGAGCACTTCAAACCCTCAGGCTGAAAATTATAAAACTTTCTGCTCTGTGTGTATGTGTGTGTGTATGTACATATATGTGGATGGGGGAAGGGCAGGTAGTGCTCAGGAAAAGAATAAAATCCACTTTCAATGTCAAGGTTAGCCATCCTTTTGCTTATACTTTGGAAGGAAGAATAAGGATCCTGTCACTCCAAACATGGCATAAACTGCCCCAGAGGAGGTCTTTATTACCCTTCCACTTTGTCTCTCTCTCTCTGCTCCCTTTCTCTCCTCCCTATTCTCCCGCCCTCCCTCCTTCCCTCTGTTTACATGTAATCGACCCGCTGTTCTTTCCTAGTCAGTGCTGTTGAAGAATCAGCTTGCTGTTCTTTTGTTCTGGAGCATTGTGTACTGACTCGTTTAGAATGCAGTGTTTCATCTCACATGCATGCAGAGCACTGGCGAGGATAGGCTTTCTCTGCGGATGAGGAAGTCCTGTTTTCCCACTTGTGATTGCACACTTGTGATAACAGCCCTCCAGGGTTCTTCTGTACAGGGGTGCCCATGCCCTTATTTGTTCTGTGGGTTTGCATTTTTGCCTGCTATCAAGTGTCCCTGCATAAAATCTGTGACGCTATGTGATGGCTGCTTCCGAGAAGCAGGAGAAGGTACAGATGGAAAAAAATCATGAATGTGTAAGGCTGGGTCAAGCCTGGCCCTGATTTGCTCTGATTACATGAAATAAACCCCACGGAGCACTTAGAAGAGACTTTGGGATATTAGGTGCTAACCAGTGATCTCTCCCTTTTTAAAGCTGTATCTAACATTTTTCTTCCCAAACATTTTAAGACCTGCTCAGGCTTCCCTGGTGAAAGGGGTGCTTTGAAGTGCCACAGGGAGAAAGATAGATTCTCAAACTCATTAGAATCCACTTGTGATATTGTTTGCTGGATTTTAAGCTGGTAAGCTCTCATTTTACTAGACATCTTGATTGATTTTGGTATACCTAAGGTCATTTTGTCTATGCAAGGCAAAGAGGGACAGGGGTTAAACAGAAGCCACACACGCACAAAACCCTGATGGTTTACTGTTCTCTGGAACACGCCAGGGAAGGGGCACAAAGGTTTTGAATTCCCAGCCAGGTGGATATGTGTTCCTCATGTGCTGAGTTGCATCAACCTTCTCTACCTGGTCTAGGCCCTTTATGAGATTCTGAGTGTTGGAGGACCTTTTCAGGGGTGCCGTCAGAAGAGAAACATCCTTCCTAATGGACTAACTCTCTAACCCTGGAAAATGGAACTTGGGTGGCCTGCTGAAGCAGGGAATGATTCATTTCCTATCATTAACAGAGTGAGAAAGATGTAGTTCACTGAGTTCTTTAAGCTGGAAAAGCACATTATCCTAAATACTCAATTTCCTGGTGGTTGGCATCAGCTTTCCTAATTTTCTTTCAGCAGCAGCCCTGCTCTCAGATATTTCTAGATTCTGGGGGCTGTTGGAACACGTGCTAAGTGGTGCAGATGCTCGACGTGCTGGGAGGAGAGAGGAGATGACACTAACTCAACCCTGGGTTAAAACAGTGATGTCTGCTTTCTTCTGAATGATACATTGGTGTTTAATCCTCAAGTTGCTGTAGAACTTTTCTAAATATTTAGGTATAGGATCTCAGGTTAAAACTTTCATGTTCAGGCTCACGTGGGCATAAATCAGTCAAAACAAAACAAACAAACCAAAAGCCAAAACCCAACCTCCCACTTCACTTCTCAGTGGGTATGATTTGTAGGTAATCCCTTCTTGGGAGACAAATCTTTCATCTAGAAAAACAAGTTTGCATCAGATAGTCTAAATAGACTAAATAGTTCACTTATTTATATTATGTTGGAGAAGGGCATGGCAACCTACTCCAGTATTCTTGCCTGGAGAATCCTGTGGACAAAGGAGCCTGGTGGGCTATAGTCCACGGGGTAACAAGAACTCGCTCATGAGTAAACGACTAACACACACACACCCACACATACCCACCCACACCCACACCCACCCACCCACCCCCCCACACACACCCACACACCCACACACACCCACACCCACACACACCCACACACACATACACACACACACCCTAATTGTAGGTTTGGATTTATAGTATATTCCTTTTCAAGGAGCTCAAAGAATTTAATCCTCTCTCCTATTTATTTGCAGAATGCCCTCAGGAGAGACAACATAGTAACTAAATTTCCCTTCTAACGTATGGCAAACGGCTTAGAATTGCAGAGACATCAGTGATTTGCCTAGGGTTACACAGCGAGGGATGGGATCTGGTACAAAAACATTAAAAAATAAACATATATGCTTACTCACTGTCAATGCTGCCTGCCCATGACGTTGATAATGCTTTTCAAGTGACTGATAATTTCTGTGTATGGAGTACCTGAAAAACATGCCTTGGGCCGCTGACTTGTCTCATTTCACCACCACGAGAGCTTTATGAGATTGGCATTGTTATCCCTACACAAGTTAGAAAACAAAAATGCAGGGTCGCAGAGCTGGCAGAGATAGTGATAGCGATTAGACTCTGATCTGAGTCCACTGTATCAGCTGCCTGTGGAACATATGAAAACAAAGATATCTGAACATGAAGTATTAGTAGATACAGTGGGCAGTGGGTTCATTGACATCTGGAGAGGTAGAATTCTGAGAGAAACTGAAGAGTAAACATTTCAGATCGTTTGGTTTGCTAGTTCCTGGTTACGATAAACTGGTTATCATATACGTGTTTCCCTTCTGACCAGAGTTAATCTTCTGAGAGAGATTCTGAGGGTTGTTGCAAGCAGATTTTCCCATGAGTGGGGGAAGAAAAGGAGTGTGAAAGGAAAGGAGGGTGATTGAAGAGGACCTGCCCTTGCTGGCCCTCTTTGTCTCTGTAGAGGTCTGATTTGGGGCAAGGACTCTGGGTAGAGAGAGGGAAGGGGCACCACAGGCAGCCGTTAACGAGATGTGATGAGCCTGGAAGGGCGTCAGGGCTGCCCTCCCCTCAGTCAAGAAGATAACAACACCACCCAAAGACAGATATTTCAGAGGGAGAAATGAAAAACCCCAGAGAGAGGAGGAAAGGGCTTCAGAGAAGCCAAACAGGGGAAAGGAGACAGCTCCTCGGGGCTCAGGCCCTCTTTGCTGGCCTAGGAATGCTAGGATGCTTGGGTGTCAAGTGTCGTCTTGGTATCATCATCGCTAGGGGACTTCTTAGAACTCAGATGCTCAGGCTTCCCCCTAGACCTACTGATTCAGAAATGCTGGAGTGGGGCTCAGCAAGCCAGGATTTAGCAAGCTGTCCAGGTTTTGAACACACAGCATCTTTGAGAAGCACCGCACGAAGAAGGATTGGCACTGGACATACAGAGCCATCCAGGTGACCTCTGGTAGCAGAGAGAGAAGCTTACCACAGGCGCCATTTGACATTTACTAACATGATTATTTGACTAATAGCCATGCACCCAACTCCGAGCTGCAAGTACAGACTGTGTGCCAGTAATGGCTAGATGCTTGTGTACTCTTCTGGGCACCCAGGAAGACTACACTTCCCAGCTTTCCTTGCATTTAGACTGGACAGCCTGTAAGGGACCGTGAGAGCTAGATTTTATTGTAATAAGTAGTTGAGATTTGGGGCATTGTTTCTCACAGTGGCTTCTGTTAACTACTCTGATTAATACAGATGTAAGTAAAAACAGGGTAAGGACCAGCCCAGTTTTTTTGTTCATGATTATATTGAGGGGTGGTGTAAATGTTAGTAGATGCTATAACCCTGGGACCCACCAATGTATGAGGGACACTGACTGTAGTAGCGAGTAGGGTCCTGGATACCGTCTGCATTTCCAGGTGTTTGCCCTTTAGCTGAGGGATTTGGGGGGACTCTAGGGATTCCAAATGGAGAGGAATTGGCTGTGGCAGTACGGAAGAACTTTAGTATTCTAACAGCCCACACAGTTGTAGTGGTATAAGCCAATTATATCACTAATGCTTAGAACAATGATGGCACAGTAGTTGTCCAATACATTTTTTTGAGTTGTAACCAGGTAATTTGAATATAATATACTTAGGGTCCTGACTAAGCTTTGAGGTTACAAATTACAGACATCTGTTTTGAGTTCTTCTTAGTTTAAATAGTCCACAGAACCTAGAGACATCCATGTGGGCTCCATTTGATCTACTTCTTTGCCCTAAAAGATTACCTAACACTGTACACAAAAATAAACTCAAAATGGATTAAAGACCTAAATGTAAGACCGGACACTATAAAACTCTTAGAAGAAAACATAGGAAAAACAGTCTTTGACATAAACCACAGCAAGATATTTTTTGACCTACCTCCTAAAACAAAAATAAACAGACAGGACCTAATCAAACTTAAAAGCTTCTGCAGAGCAAAGGAAACCGTAAACAAGACGAAAAGACAGCCCTCAGAATGGGAGAAAATATTTGCTAGTGAAGCAAGGGACAAAGGATTTATCTCCAAAAATATATACAAACAGTGCATAGAGTGCAATATTTAAAAAGCAAACAATCCAATCAAAAAGTGAGCGGAAGACCTAAACAGACATCTCTCCAAAGAAGACATGCAGATGGCCGAGAGGCACATGAAAAGATGCTCAGTGTCACTAATTATTAGAGAAATGCAAGTCAAAACTATAATGAGATATCACCTCATACCAGTCAGAATGGCCATCATCAAAATAATCTATAAACAATAAATGCTGGAGAGGGTGTGGAGGAGAGGGAAACTCTTGCACTGTTGGTGGGAATGTAAATGGGTATATCCGCTGTGGAGAACAGTATGAAGTTTCCTTAAAAACTAAAAACAGAGCTACCATGTGACCCAGAAATCCCATTACTGGGCATATATCCCGAGAAAACCCATTCAAAAGGACACATGTACCCCAATGTTCATCGCATACATGGAAGCAACCTAAGTGTCCATTGACAGATGAATGGATAAAGAAAATATGGTGCATACATACAGTGGAATACTACTCAGTCGTAAAAAGGAACAGAATTGGGTCTTTTGTAGAGATGTGGATGGACCTAGAGTCTGTCATAGTGAACGAAGAGAAAAACAAATATCATGTATTAATACGTATGTGTGAAATCTAGGAAGATGGTACAGACGCACCTGTTCCTGGGGCGGAAGCGGAGATGCACACGCAGAGAGTGGGCATGTGGACACGTGGCGGGGTCGGGAGGAAGGCGCAGACTGAGTGAGTGGAAGGTTAGGATCGACATGTATACTCGGTGCTGTGCTGTGCAAGTCGCTTCAGTCATGTCTGGCTCTCTGTGACCCCATGGACTGTAGCCCACCAAGCTCCCCTTCCATGGGATTCCCCAGGCAAGAAAGCTGGAGCGGGCTGCCAATATATACTCTACCCTGTGTAAAACAGATAGTTACTGGAAACCTGCTTTAAAGCACAGGAAGCTCAGCGCAGCGCTATGTAATGACTTAGATGGGTGGAATTGGTGGAGGGGGAAAGGGTGGGAGAGGAGCCGAGAGAGAGGGGATATATGTGTACATACAGCTGGTTCGCTTCATGGTACAGCAGAAGCTAGTACGACATTGTAAAGCAATGGTACTCCAATTAAAAAAAAAAAGATAATTGAGGACCTCTTTTCAAATTGTGTCCCTGACCTTTGTTGAGTTTCAAAATCCTCTGGTGTTTAATGAAGTTTATGTTTTCTTCCTAAAGGAGTGCACGTACACACATAAATGCAAGGATGTGGATACTGTTGTGGGGGGTTCATGAGTCCTCTGAGGCCCGCCTCCAGGAATGAAGAGTGAAACATGGAGGAAAGCAATCCCTGGAAGTGGCTAGGTGTGGCCCAGAACCTATTAATATTTGCCTTTGAGCAAAAAATACATGTAACTCTTAATAACAGAACTTGGGAGGTTTCTGAAGCGTCTGTAACTTCCAAGATGTTTTATTTTTCTCAGTTCCTATCCTCTTGGTTGTACTGATTAGTGGCATAAACTCTTAAAAAAACAAAAAAGGGTTTGTGACTTTATCTAGAAATGGATATTAGTATTCACGTCATCATTTGTAAATTGAATTTGACTTATACACTGGGGCAGTTTATAGAAACTTGCATGTTGTGTCCATATACTTCCTCTTCTGTCTCAGATCCTGCTTAGAGAAACAGGAGGTTCTTCACACTGCCAGAGCCTGTTTATTTCAACATCCACCATAGGGGGACCTGCCTTCCTGTTCCTCCATTGGATATAAAAACTGCTGGATGGTGAATCCTGCTGATCTAAAGGGAGGAATTTCTGGCGGTTGAATGATTCACTTCCTGATCTTAGTACAGTGAGAAAAATCTCATTCATAAAAGTTCCCTCACTTGTAGCAGCTTTAACTTTCATAGGTTTTTATTACTGCATCATTCCAGACCCTGATGCGTCTTTTTGGCATGGTCTGGTGACCTGTGAGGATGCTTGTCATTCCACACTCCAGGGGCCACTCCAGGGACCATAGGTAGACGGTCATCCTGCAGCAGAGGTCAAGGTGGTGCTAGACACAATGAAGGGGCAGGTTTTTGTTTTTTTTAAGGTAGTGTGGACTCAACTCCTGCCAAGGTTAAAATATATCGATATATAGTGCTTCCTAGCTCTGTTGCTGTCAAATGAGCCTTCATTTGCTCATGTCTGAGAGTTGAGTACTTTAGGGGAAGGGATTTAGAGGACCTCTGCGTTGCACAGTTAAGCCTGAAGTCCTGAGAGAGGAATGAACTTACTGAAGGTCCTTGGCTGTGCAGAGGCTGGCGATGGTTCTGTTTGGCTGAAGCTGGTCTGGTGGAGGGGTCTAGTGAGAATAAAGCTGAAAACTGGAAAGGATGGTGGTGGGTTTGGAATGCCTTAGCAAGAATTTGTGCTCGATCCTGTGGGCCATAAAATTGTTCTCAAATTCTAAGTCTGAGAGTGAGGGAGCCACCGCCAGGATTTGTCTAGGAGATAAGCCAGGACTGGGACAGGCCGGGTGCATTTGGGGGGCGTGTTGAGACACATTGCCTACTTAGTAATTTTGCCTTGGACCTGGCATGAGTTTGCTGCTCCTCAGAGACGTGGTGGTCCCCACCCTGGTGTCCGTATGGGAGCCCCACACCCACATGGTGGGCTGGCAAGGCTGAGCCAAGGGCAAGGAGGCAATCAGCTTCCAGGAATGAGGGAGGCAAAGAAGAGGCCAGGCAGGGGTGAGGTTATAAACAAAGCTGGAAGCAGAGAGGAGGCCAAAGGTCACACAATCGGTCAGGCGCTGAGGCGTTTGTGGGATTTGGATGTCCTCACCAGACATCAGGGCAGACCGCTCATCTCCAGAGAGAGGGCAACACGTGTGGCCTGTGAAGTGGGCGCCATGCTCCACACCCCTTGGCTGGTTGCAGGCCTGCAGCAGCCCTGTCACCAGGAAACTGCCTCAGAGTGGTCGGGTTACTCACACCAAATCACAAGTCCTGACTCTGCCAGTGTTGGGGCGAGGACTTGGTCTTAGGTCCTTTTAGTGGCCATCTGGGAACTAAGGTGGGGCTGGCCTTGTGGAGGAAATTTTGGTTTTCATCCTGGATGAACAGGAACTGTGGCTGGTGTTTCCTTTAGGCACATCCATTACACAGATGTAAATGGAGACCCTGCAGGTCCCAGAGGAACTCAAGACTGTGAGAAAGCTGGGGCTGTGTCTGCCTTCTTTTCACATGGCCTGGTGGATTGCCAGGCAGTGAGTGGAAGAGAGGTGTTCTGGGCAGGGGTTTGGGCCACCTTTTCCCTCACCCAGATCCCTGCCGCCCTGCAAGGTGGATGGGTTCTTTTGTTCCTTAGCAGGAAAGGAGAAAGCAGAAAATTGGTAGGTCACAAGTTATGAGAGCACCCTTTTCTGGGGAACTTTTGGTGTTTTTGTTCATATCACTTAGAAAGACGGCTGATAAGAGAAGGAGTTCCAGAGTTAGGTCTAAGTTTTATCCTGGCTCTGTCACTAAGCGGACACATGGCCTTGGGCGAGTTACTTACTTTCCTTGAGACTCTAAAATAAGCTAATGAGTTGTCCCCTCATGCATTTGTTTTTAGGATTGAATGAGATGATAAAGGAAGAGCAATAGATTAGTGCCTGACATAGAGTAATCCCACAAAAATATTTGCTGCAACCACAATGGTGATAATATCCTCACATTTGACACCAATGCTTCCCATTGCTGCTTCCCATTTTCACATTTCTCAGCCTAACCTGGGAGGGTGACACTGGGTAGGAAGGTTTTGGTGGTGATTAACCCTATAAAGAGAGTGTGTTGGTCGGTTGCCTGGAGGAGGGAGGGTGTACCATTCCTGAAAAATTACTCTCAGCTGGTGAAACCAATGCTTTTGGGTGACTCAGTGGAGGAAGTGAGCTGCACAGTAGATGATGGGGGAGAACTTTATTCCCAGCTGTGGCACGAATGAAACTGCAGACCAAGTGCCAGCAGTGAAGGTGATGATGGAGGGGCAAGGTGGAGGGAGAAAAAAGGAGCTGGGTGTTGGGAGAGAGAACCATTGGCTAGGAACTGAACCAGAACTTCAACTCAGACGGGAGACAGCTCATGAATCAGCAGTAAAAGTCCCTCATAAAGGCCATATGTGCAGTCCCATGAAAAAGTTTATCCCCCAGATGTGACATTTTAATATTATTAAAACAAGCCTTGACAACGTTGAGCCAGATGGGGGTGGGGGCGAGGCAGTTTCTGAAATCCTGCAGATTCACTGTGAGGTGCAGAAAATGTATAGGAATTCTCTCAAAAGCCTCGGCAGGCCAGTAATTACAGATTTCGTGTAGTTCTAATGAGGAAGCATTGAAGTTTGGCAAACACATTGGCGCTGTGTGTCCCCAAAGCCCAGTGGTATTTGTCTGCTTGGCTTTTGAACTCTGAGAAGTGGCACAGCAATCTCCAGTAATCACAGGAGATTTCAGATCACCAATGGATTTATTCCAGAAACATCTTAGCATGGGGCTTAAGAAAACCTCACACTCTTAATTATGTGCTGAAAAAGGTCATTGGGTGGAATTTCTTTAAGGATTCCAGTGTTTCATACAGAGAGGCCGGTAGGCTGAGACCATTTTGACATCCTGCTGTAAAGCCAGCTTTTCGCACAATTTCCATGGAAAAGTGGTGAAGAATTCTGTAGCCTTTAAGTCTATGTGATTTTGCAATGCGTCTTCTGGCAGGGGGGCTTTGGTAAAGAGCTTCTAAGAGAGTGATGTATGTGGGAAAAGTGGGCAGATTTTGAAGACTTAAAAATAACAAATGCATTCTTGGGGTTCATGTGACTAGTGCTCTATTGTGTGGTTTCTTTGAAGCACTGGGTCCTTTGAATTTTCAAACTCATCTCTCACTGTGGCCTTTGGGAACAGAGCACTAACGCCCAGCCGTGGTTTGTGCTGGGGGGAGAGATGACGGAAGGCGATTCCGTTCCTCAGAATTCACACTGTGTTCGGATTAGAGAGAGTGAGCCCTCACTTGAGAGCGTGTGGACATGTGTGTATGTTTGTGGTGATCATGTCTCACACAAGATGCAGCAATAGTACAAGAGTCATCAGTTGCACGAGCTCCCTGAGGCCAGGAGAGACAGGTGAAAACTTCAGGTGAGCTGCAGATGCCCAAGGTTCAGGCAGGACAGAAATCTGTATATGCCTAGTTCAAAGGCAAAATCTAGTTGGTCTGAGCATGGAAATGGGTTTTATTTCAGTATTTATTGTCCTAGGGGATGTGTAGGACTGAATTTATCTGTTTAGATAGCCTTACCTTGCAAGAGAACAGCTCTACAAGATTGGAAATGAGCAGATTCTGTGTCAGGGCCAAGACTCTTTCTGGAGCCAGTCTACCATTGAAGCTGTCTTTAAAATAACATTAAGACTTCCTACTAACTTTTCCCTGGTGGGTCAGTCAGTAAAGAATCTGCCTATAATACGGGAGACCTAGGTTCGATCCCTGGGTTGGGACGATCCCCTGGAAGAGGGCATGGCAACCCACTCCAGTATTCTTACCTGGAGAATCCCCACAGACAGAAGAACCTGGTGGGCTGCAGTCCATGGGGTCACAAGTGGGCATTAAGATATACTTGAAGGTTTCTATTCCTGATAGGATAGATCCAGGAAGGCTTCTATTCCTGATAGGATAGATCCTCTTAGATCCAGGTTGCCCACGGACCTGACCATCAACTTTCAGCATGCCATTCTTTCTCCTCAGCCAACCATCCTTTCCCCCTCTCTCCTGCTGACTACCTGTTGGGTATTTCTCTACTCACCAGACTCTCTGATTACTTTATCCCTGGTAGTACTTTGACTTTTCTAGGATGGAAAATAAAAGGCCTATTGTTTAGTCCTGTGGAGGAGTTTTCTATTTGCTGGTGCAGCCTGTAGAGTTTAGAAGAACAAAGAGTCTTAAGTTCAATTTGCAGGTATATCTAGCTCCTCCTTCCCCTGGGAAGATGTTTAGGCTGCATGTCCTAGCCACCTGTTGGTTGGTAGGGATCATTTGAATAAACCTGGCAAATTGGTTGTGAGCAGAGTGACAGTCATCACCTCTGAGTTGGAATATCTCATTGCCAATGTGACACCTTCCAGGACTCTCCCGTCCCTCTAGGGAATGCCCATGATGTTGACTTGACTTTGAAAAAGAGGCCCTCTCTGCTGATCCATGATAAACAACCTGCGTTGCTTTTAAGTCATTAAGATTTTGGAATTATTTGTCATAGCAACATAACCTGGCCTATCCTGACTGATTTTTAGGCAGGTATGTATCTGATGAAAACTCAGGGTCTTCTTTCCCTGTTGTGAAGTAAGTCTGCTGTGTGTTATAGGTTCTAGAAAGACTGTTCTACCTTAGCGTATGTCAACACCTCCTCATACCTGCACTCCTTTCCATCCTGCCCTTGAGCTTGACATGCCTGAAGTCGTGTGACTTAGGGCAAATCACTCTGTCTTTCTGAGCCTTTGTTCTCTGGCTTTAAGGTGAGGGGCTGGATGAGATGACCCCCATGGCCACAGTTGGCTCTCTGTTGTGTTTCAATGGTAAATTGGTCTCCTTAGGCACATATTCTGGCTAGGCTGACTGCCCAAGATGGGCTTAGAGTTTGTAAATCTTTCTCAGAGACCACAAATGCTTCTGCCCAGTCCATCTACAAGGTCTTTGTGGGTTTTATTCCTTCCGCCTTCATCACTCAGCCACAAAGAGCTCGGCTGTTATCTCCCAGAGAGGACTTCCTTGAAACTCACTGTCGCACATGTCTCATGTCCCCAATTACCTTTTCACCAGAATGCTAGCAGTGCTTGCAGTGGCCACATCTAATTATTATTAATATTTAAATAAACTATTTTTTGTCTGTCTCCCCTTCTGGAAAGTAAACTGCTTTGGAGCAAGGACGTTATTAATTTTGTTCATTTCTATATCCCCCAAGCCTAAAACTGAGCCTGACACATGAGACCCCAAGTACTACTGGTTGAATTCTGGCCTCCTACTCTAGGGACTGTGGAAGCAAAAGAGAACAGAGGTCTGTGCCATATGTGAGCTGTCCCTGGTTTCACATGAAGCAATCTGCTGCCCATGTGCCTGCCCTTCTGGGCAGGGTGTGCATACAAGAGCTGGTTTACTGGGAGCCTAATGTAAACAGAGGCATTTCCCCTACAACTGGAGAATAAAACTCATGGGATCCATTACCGCCCAGGTAAAGCTTGAGGATTTGCCAGCAACAAATTGTTGCACAGTCTGTCTGCCTGTGCCGAGCAGGGCAGCAAGCAGGAGAGAGGCAAAGCAGGCCGAGGACCCTGGGAACACTGGCAATCTTTGTGGTTCTCTGCCTCTGGCTACAAACGAGTCCAGAAGTGCTGCTTTATTTATTTGCTTAGAATGATTAGAGCACTTTGAAGGAAAAACTTTTTAAAATGATGTCTCCATTCCTGAGACTCCCACTGTATGTTCTTGGTAGCAAATTTCCAATGGGGTGCTTGAACACTGGTTTATAAAATCTTGGTCTTCCTTTCATGATCTACTGTCCCTTAAAAAAATAAATATGTCTACTCAGTAATAGCCAGAAAGTGAAGTGAAATCCTGACAATAGCATCTCACTTGGCTTTATATGGGAGAAGGGAATAGCTCTTAAAGGAGCATGTGAATTGCCTTGCAATAAGGTGGAAAGGGCTTATTTGGAAGCAGATAAGTCTGCTTCTTCTGTCACTTCCAAGTGATGCAAAATATAAAGTCAGATCATTGAAAAACTGGTTTTTGGAGTTCTAGACTTTTTCAGAAAGTGTTTATTCATTGCCAAACATCTGGTTCATTGGGTACCATCAAAGTGGTCCTACAACCTACCTGGATGTCGGGCAAAATGCTGGTTAAGCAACTTGGAGGGAGGGGGCAGGATCAATTAAACTGATTAGGTGCTTTGGTACTATCTTTAAATCTCTGGAGAGTCAATGAATCTGAATGTCTAACTTAAAAATTAGGATTAATTTACCTTTTTTGGAAAAAAAATTGGCTTTTACGTATTATGCGTTTTTCATTTTCTTCTTCCTGAAAATGAAAAGAATGACTCCCTCTTTCATATTCAAACTATCTGTAGCTCCATGAGAGGTCTTCCCACCACCCTGGAATTCAGCCTGCAGATGATATGGCCAGAGAGCAAGCTGGGACTGTTCTTGGTTTGGAGCAGAGAGCTGGGCTCAGCAGACTTTCAGCATAAAGCCAGTTTATTCAGGTCCTACTGTTGGCAAAGCTGCAAATTGCTCTTTTGTGGGCACTGGGGAATTCACAATTGGTTGTCTGTTCCTTGATGGACACAGTAAAGAGGCAAAGTGGCCTCTTTTCCCCTAGCCCAGGACAGGAATTCAGGATCTTTGCCTCTTGCCTCCAACTCTCCCACTAACAGGCCCTGGCCCCTTTGGCCCTCCGAATTGGTCAGCCAAACCCTCTATGACTCAGCTCCTTTCTTTGCAAATTGGGGGTGGTCAGATTAATTTGAGAGCTGTAAGGCGTTTTTGAAAGGCCTTTGAAAATCCTCGCTCATGTAGAATGACTGGCTATATCTATGGTTTGGGAACTGGCACCAAGGTTAGGGGAACTTCTCTTTCTTGGGTGGAGGTCTGTGGTGTTCTGTGCAGAAGGTTAAGGGTAATCAGAATTCCTCTGATCTCATCTCTTTCATCTCAGGACCTGGGCCTCGTGTTTGGGATGCTACCCCAGGCAGTCAAAGCCTATAAGCCCTACTTTGTCCCAATTTTCTAGAAACTCTTCCTATTTCACATAAAAATTCACTTCTAAGAGTCCAAGGATTTGAACAGATGGTTTACATAGAAGGAAGACAGACTAAGTGAAACACCACATAGAGTAAATACATAACTTTGAAAATGACTGAGAAAATGAAAATGGCAACTTGAGTTAGCAGAAATAATTGCAACTGATCCAGCCTAATGGACTCAGGGCACACATACACAGTAATTGTTTCATTAGTGGCTCTCTCTTATTCTAGCCTTTATAAATCGTGACCTCACATGGTACAATGAAAGTTACACACTTCACTGAAGAATACACCCCCTAAAGAAAGAAAGAATGACTTATTAAAAAATGTCTACAGCAGTGAGATATACCAATAAATAGATGTGAAAGAGAACAATCTCACAAATGATGATCAGTAGAGTAATGCTTAAGTAAACTCTGGTTCTTCATCACCGTGAAATCTTATATTTTGGTGAAGATCAGAATAGGGGTTAGGAATGAGGGGGCCTTGACCACTATTCTAACAAGCCATTGTTACTGGTAGGTGATTATCACCTTCATAAAGGATATTGGAATAGAAAGAATATATATAAATATTTATTAATATATTTTGTTCATCCATTCTTCTACTGGTGGACTTTTAGGTTTATTTCTTACACAGTGTTAGGGAAATTAAAATGGAGGTAGCCTCATTCAGACTTCAGAAGTAGGGAAGCAGGCCTCTGACTAACTTCTGACCTTGCCTGGACTACAAGCCTGTTTGCAAACGCACCAATTGTTGTCAGCAAGTCAAGCAGCACTGTAGATAAGAAAGGGAATGGGTCTTGGAATTTCTTAAGCCCCTTGGGGCCTGGCCAACACCCTCCCCTACTCAGTGTCTAATGAAATCTTATAATTCAAGGTGAAACAAACAGCATTATAAAATTTAAAGAAAAACCAGAGCTGCACTTTTGTGTGTAAACTGATGATAATATCAGTTTGTGACCTGGGATTATAAGCTGCTGCTGCTGCTAAGTCGCTTCAGTCGTGTCCGACTCTGTGCGACCCCATGGACGGCAGCCCACCAGGCTCCCCGGTCCCTGGGATTCTCTAGGCAAGAATACTGGAGTGGGTTGCCATTTTCTTCTCCAGTGCATGAAAGTGAAAAGTGAAAGGGAAGTTGCTCAGTCATGTCCAACTCCTAGCGACCCCATGGACTGCAGCCTGCCAGGCTCCTCCATCCATGGGATTTTCCAGGCAAGAGTACTAGAGTGGATTGCCATTGCCTTCTCCGGGATTATAAGCAGGAACTCCCAAAGTTGTAATTTGAAGTCTCACCCTTGAGGTAGATGAACTGCCTAGCTCTCTTTCCCAGTTGGAATTCTAGATTGCTGTTAATGCGGTACTTCCCAGTGCTGTCCCAGTCTGGATGTAGGTTGTTGGCCCAGTTTAGTGATGTGTTACTTCTCTCTATTGTTTCTATCTCTTTTTTTTTAGTGATTGTATGTTGCGATTAAGTCAAATAATCTTGTGTAAAAAATTGAAATTGCATGTAATGAATAGTTTCTTTTGTTAACAAATACTTCGAACCTAAAACAAAAGTAAAGACTTTTGGCAAAACACCTTGGCAATCGTGAATGATGCTTACTGAACATGGGAGTCCTCACATCTTGAGAACCTGATTTAAATTACCCAGATGAGTGATTACTGTATCAAACAGTAATTCCATTTTTAATTTTTTGAGAATTAAAACAAGTGTTTTCTATCAAAGCTCTACCATTTTGCATTTACACCAATGGTTCATGTAGTAGTTGTCCCAGCACCTTTGTTGAAAAAAGTATCTTTGCTCCATTGTATTATCAATGTTTTTGTTGATATTTTCCTCTAAGTTGAGGGAATTTCTCTCTGTTATTTTACTAAAAGTTTTTTTTTTTTTTATCACAAATGAGTATTAGGTTTTGTCAAATGCTGTTTCTGCATCTATTGATAAGATCATGTGATTTTTCTTTCTAGTGTGTTGATGTGATACATTACATTAGTTGGTTTCTGAATAGTGAGCCAGCCTTGCACACCTGGGATGAATTCTGCAGTGTCTTGGTGTATAATTATTTTTATACACTGTTGGGTTTCTTTTCTGGAGAAGAAAATGGCAACCCACTCCAGTGTTCTTGCCTGGAGAATACCATGGACAGAGGAGCCTGGTGGGCTGCTGTCCATGGGGTCACACAGAGTTGGGCACGACTGAAGCGACTTAGCAGCAGCAGCAGGGTTCATTTTCTGCTAGTAGTTTCAAAGTTTCAGGTCTACATTTAAGACTTTTAATTCATTTTGGATTTTTTTTTTTGTATGTGTATGCTTTGGCCACCTGATGTGAAGTGCTGACTCATTTGAAAAGACCCTGGTGCTGGGAAAGATTGAGGGCAGGAGGAAAAGGGGATGACAGAAGATGAGATGGTTGGATGGCATCACTGACTCAACGGACATGGGTTTAGGTAGACTCTGGGAGTTGGCGATGGACAGGGAGGCCTGGTGTGCTGCGGTTCCTGGGGTCACAAAGAGTCAGACACGACTGAGCAACTGAACTGAACTGAACTGATGGTAGAAGATAATGGTCAAGTCCCATTGTTTTATGTATCTGTTCTTACACCAGTACTATACTGTTTTGGTTATTGTAGCTTTGTTATATATTTTGAAACCAGGCAGTGGATGCCTACAGTATTGACTTTGTAGATTTCTTTGGGCAGTATTGATATTTTAGCAATACTAAATTTTCCAGTCCCTGAATATAAATGTTTTTTTCCATTTAAAAAGATTACTGAAATGTTATATACAATTATTGAATTATATAATTATTTAATTGTTAACATTTAGGTTTATGCAAGAATGTGATACATATGACATAATATTTAATGAAAAATATTTTGTAAATAATTATTCTACCTGTGTAAAAAGGCACTTATATGTCTATATGATGCTCTAAAATGTACTCAGAGTGATGGACAATGATATAGATTTCTTTCAAAATTTATTTATTGTAAAATGTGAAGTTTCATGATAAAGTTGGTGATAACAAAGCAAGTAAAACAAGCCTCAACCATTTTTCAGTGGGTCCCTCTGGAACAGAGAGAGGGAGTTTTGCCTTCTTTTTCCCCTGGGCCTGGTACAATGCTTGGCACATCATAAGGGCTCATTGTACATTGGTTGAAAGTTGTTGAATAACATCCAATTGCATTAGGACAAGGCTTCCTGCCAGTTGATCTGTGCAAGTTGTATTGACTAGTTAATATTAAACCATTCCCCTCTCTGCCTTGCCCCTTAATGGTTTTATCCAGGTGAGATTCACATGTCTCCAGAGGTTTCTTAAGAAATTCAATGCCAGGAATTAAAAAGAACTTATCAGGAAGGGGAAAAGGGATGAGATGATTTTGGTGAGAAATTCCTTTATTTGCCATTCAAAATAAACAGTAAAGGTAGCTGAATAAATATCACCCAGCAGACCTTGTCCCAGCTAAATGATGAGCGTAGAATAAATTCTCCTTGTCATAATTAGCCTTGTGATGTCCTTTTGTGACCCTCCCCTTCCAGGGGAATAGAGAGCTGCACAAAGGGTCTTACCAAAGTAGCTTTCTGAATGATCATGATTTTCTTATAAGCTCTTATAGTAAGCTGAAATTTTCCTTGAAAAAACCAGTCCATTTAAGACAGGAAATTAAATGTCTCAAGACTAGAAGAGGGAGATGCTTTTTCTTCTGTGCTCCAAGGTGGCACCACAGTCATGGGGTTGGGATGGGAGAGGAATGGTTTTCTGAACACACTGTGGTTAAGAATTGAAGCCTTTTCTGTCCCACCTACCCTGACCCTGGGACGGAGGTGTGATAGATTCTTCGAGATAAAGTGTGAGAGAGAGAGAATGTATGATACTAAAAGTACACTGCTTCTAACTACGGTAGCATTAGGAGCCCAGGCTACCATGATGTAGAGTAAATAGTGTTGCATGTAACATATATGGAGAGTTTTCTCCATTTGCTGAGAACCTGAGACTTTTCAGTTTATTCAGTGGAGGTGGAATCTTAGCCCAGATTTACTAGAAAATAGCTTGAGGGAAAAGCTTATGCCTCCCTGTGCTTTATGGAGAAGGTGTCATGTCAGGGAAACCAGGGGGAGGGGAAAAAAGAGTCAAGGGACACAAGGAGCGAAAATACAAGGGGATGTGTTAGACAGCAGGGTGCAGCTTCATGTTCAGTCATGGGAGGTGTGTTCACAGAGCCTTCTGAAGAGGAGTCTCAGAACCACTCCTGGGCTGAGAGGCTGGTCACTCTGGGAAACAGCTGGAGGCTGTCGCTGCCTCTGTGGCCCCCGCCAGCCTGTGCACAGGCCTCTCCTTGTCAGTGGTGGCATGGTGATGGAGTAGCACCAGCAACAGACATTCCATCCATGGGAACATCTGGAGCTGTTGTAGGAATTCTGTGGCTAGGAATCAAAGGACGAAGCACATGTGTAAAACCTAAGACACAAGCGTCACAAACTTAGATCAGAATAGGTGGACAGATGCTTGGATGGTCACAGCTCCTTGAGGCCTGTCTGTAGCATCAAGCTGTTGGGATGTCTCAGTCAAGGAAGGGGCAGGCCCAGTTCACTGCACTGTCACGGCAGTTGCAAGGACTGTGTTGAGCTGTTATTTTCCACAACACCAAGTAATGGTTCTGGCAGTGACAGCAGCAGAAAAGGTGGCCGTTCCATGGAGGAGGCTAAGATTGATTTTGTGCTTCTCCTTCCATGAGGTGATCATTAAGACTGATTCCCTGCTGAGCCAGCATCTTGGGGTCTTGGACTTATCACAAGAAGAGAAGACAGTCAGTCATTCATGATAAGGAAACTAGAAGTCAGTTAATTAGAACATTTAAAGATAAATGATCTCATTTTTATATCCCAACTGAGTGAAGAGGGATCCATCCAAGGTCTACAGTCATCCACAGCAGTTGATCAAATACCTAGTTATGAATGAATTTCTTTGTTAAGGTACAAAGACAGAAGGCTGATAGTAGAACAGTAAAGGAGAGGGGACTTATTATTAAATCTTCCTTCATAGTACTTTGCTTAAATCAATGCAAATGGATATTTTAAGTTGGGAGGGCTCAGCACATGTATGAAACACATGCATTCTGATTGTTCAACTTTTAGCAGCATATGAAAAGCACTGTATCAAGAACACTGGGATTCATACCCTTCCATCTTAATGTCTTGGTTCATATGTGCCCTGCTCATCTGGGGAGCATATAATAATTGGCTGTGGAAAATACAAATAATAAAATATCACACGGTGTGAATGGCAATTGTATTCTTTCAGTCGGTTACCGATAAATATTTACTAAGCACTAAATTGAGTTTTAAATGGCTTTGGTTTAGCCTCAAACTAGGGGTTTTGCCTTGATGTTATGTATTTTTAAACTTTGAGGTTAGATTCAATCAATGAACTTTCCATTTAGAGTGTTTGGCATTTCTCCCAGGAGCACCATCTGTTACATATAAGATAGCAAGATTAAATTCTAATATGTCAAATGCTTTCCATCTTGAGGACTTGGTTTGCCTTCTGGGTTTATGATGCCACCAGAATATCTCATTTGTAATCTGTTTAACTGGCCTCATCATCTTGGTGAACTTATAGTTGTGACTATATCAGAAGGCAATAGCATTAGGCCACAAAATGAATAATGATACACACATGATTTGACATGTGTATCAATTAGGACCTAATCAATGAAAAATAAGATCTCTTATGTTTCTATATGTTTAGAAGGAGTTTCACATTATATGGAGATGGAATAACAGTCTTCGAGTTTAGTTTGATTTCCTATTTTACTATGCCTGAACAGGATCAGCATCTATTTTTTGTTGGTATACAATGACATTTTTCACATCTTCCTTCATATAAAGGCTATCCCTTTACATCATTTACTTTTTGTCACCTAGGTTTTAAGCTCCTGGGGGTCAGTGGCTGTGTCTTAATTTCCATTGCATAACTCACTGGGTTTTAATTTAGTAATTCATGTGTCTTGATGTAAGGACTGAAATTTCTATTAAATTATTCAAAATTAGGTTAGAGTGTGTTTCAATTGCTGGAGAACTCGGAAGCTTTTTAGAAATATTCTGATATGTTGCCTGGAATCACACCCCCCTAAGTTCAGTTCAGTTCAGTCGCTCAGTCATGTCCAACTCTTTGTGACCCCATGGACTGCAGCACGTCAGGCTTCCCTGTTCATCACTAACTCCTGAAGCTAGCTCAAACTCATGTCCATCGAGCTGGCAATGCCATCCAACCATCTCATCCTCTGTCGTCTCCTTCTCCGCCTGCCTTCAATCCTTCCCAGCTTCAGGGTCTTTTTCTAATGAGACAGTTCTTCACATCAGGTAGCCAAAGTATTAGAGTTTCAGCTTCAGCATCAGTCCTTCCAATGAATATTCAGGACTGATTTCCTTTAGGATGGGCTGGTTGGATCTCCTTGCAGTCCAAGGGACGCTCGAGTCTTCTCCAACACCACAGTTCAAAGGCATAAATTCTTTGGTGCTCAGCTTTCTTTCACCAACTCTCACACCCATACATGACTGCTGGAAAAACCATAGCTTTGATTAGATGGAACTTTGTTGGCAAAGTAATTCTCTGCTTTTCAGTATGCTGTCTAGGTTGGTCTTAGCTTTTCTTCCAAGGAGCAAGTGTCTTTTAATTTCTTTACATCTTTTACATTCAGTTCAGTTCAGTTCAGTCACTCAGTCATGTTTGACTCTTTGCGACCCCATGAATTACAACACGCCAGGCCTCCCTGTCCATCACCAACTCCCAGAGTTCACTCAAACTCACGTCCATTGAGTCAGTGATGCCATCCAGCCATCTCATCCTCTGTCATCCCCTTTTCATCCTGCCCCTAATCCCTCCCAGCATCAGAGTCTTTTCCAATGAGTCAACTTTTTGCATGAGGTGGCCAAAGTACTGGAGTTTCAGCTTTAGCATCATTCCTTCCAAAGAACACCCAGGACTGATCTCCTTTAGAATGGACTGGTTGGATCTCCTTGCTGTCCAAGGGACTCTCAAGAGTCTTCTCCAACACCACAGTTCAAAAGCATCAGTTCTTTGGTGCTCAGCTTTCTTCACAGTCCAACTCTCACATCCACACATGACCACTGGAAAAACCATATCCTTGACTAGATGGACCTTTGTTGGCAAAGTAATGTCTCTGCTTTTCAATATGTTATCTAGGCTGGTCATAACTTTCCTCCCAAGGAGTAAAGTGAAGTGAAGTCAAGTCAAGTTGCTCAGTCATGTCCGACTATTTGCAACCCCATGGACTATAGCCCACCAGGCTCCTCAGTCCATGGAATAAGCGTATTTTAATTTCTTGGCTGAAATCATCATCTGCAGTGATTTTGGAGCCCCCCAAAAATAAAGTCTGACACTGTTTCCACTGTTTCCCCATCTATTTCCCATGAAGTGATGGAACCAGATGCTGTGACCTTTGTTTTCTGAATGTTGAGCTTTAAGTCAACTTTTTCACTCTCCTCTTTCACTTTCATCAAGAGGCTTTTTAGTTCCTCTTTACTTTCTGCCATAAGGGTGGTGTCATCTCCATATCTGAGCTTATTGATATTTCTCCCGGCAATCTTGATTCCAGCTTGTGCTTCTTCCAGCCCAGCATTTCTCATGATGTACTCTGCATATAAGTTAAATAAGCAGGGTGACAATATACAGCCTTGACGCACTCCTTTTCCTATTTGGAACCAGTCTGCTGTTCCATGTCCAGTTCTAACTGTTGCTTCCTGACCTGCATATAGGTTTCTTAAGAGGCAGGTCAGGTGGTCTGGTATTCCCATCTCTTTCAGAATTTTCCACAGTGTATTGTGATCCACACAATCAAAGGCTTTGGCATAGTCAATAAAGCAGAAATAGATGTTTTTCTGGAACTCTCTTGCTTTTTCCATGATCCAGCAGATGTTGGCACTCTGATCTCTGGTTCCTCTGCCTTTTCTAAAACCAGCTTGAATATCTGGAGGTTCACAGTTCATGTATTGCTGAAGCCTGGCTTGGAGAATTTTGAGCATTACTTTACTAGTGTGTGAGATGAGTGAAATTGTGCGGTAGTTTGAGCATTCTTTGGCATTGCCTTTCTTTGGGATTGGAATGAAAACTGACCTTTTCCAGTCCTGTGGCCACTGCTGAGTTTTCCAAATTTGCTGGCATATAGAGTACAGCACTTTCACAGCATCACCTTTCAGGATTTGAAATAGCTCAACTGGAATTCCATCACCTCCACTAGCTTTGTTCATATTGATGTTTTCTAAGGCCCACTTGACTTCACATTCTAGGATGTCTGGCTCTAGGTGAGTAATCACACCATCGTGATTATCTTGGTTGTTAAGCATCTTTTAGTTTCTTTACATTCAGTAAAGATTCTTATAAATTATTTCCAAGCAGGTGAACTTTTTTGACTGTCATGTGTGAGGGACCATTTAGGAGCAGCATCAATGTATGAATTTTCAATGACACTGAAGATGTATTCCAAAGGTATGTGTGTGTGTGTATGTGTGTGTGTGTATGTGTTCTGATTGCAAACACATTGATTATGTCTGCTAATGCCCTAGATCTTTGAGGAAATAATAACCATCTACATACTGCTTCCTTGGAGCAGACTCTATTTACTTGGCAAACATTGGTTCTCGTGCTACTCTGAAAACTAAACTGAGCCTACGAAATAGACAGAGGATGCGGAGGTGCTTCTGGATAGAAAACCAAGAAAACCAAGGTGTCCAAATTCCCATGGAGCCAAGTTTTATATTGAGAAATATTACTATTCATTTGGTCCTGCATATTCAGCGCCAGAGTTTCTGTTGGCAGATCATGGTAAAGGTCCCAGAAACTTTGAATGCTCATGACCTTACAATGTCATGCCAAGAGACAAGGCTTAGCAGACTGACAGTGCTCTGGAATTCTGACTAAGGACTTTTGGAGCAGCTTCTATATATTCTGAACAGTCATCTTTATTTGGTTCTATTTTTCCTGGTTGCTTTCAGCCATGAGCGCCCAGGTACTCAGCTGAGCCTTGATGGTGGTGTGTTATTTGAATCAAGTTCACATTGGACCCCAGTGGTCACCTCTCAGTCCATTGGAGTCTTGGGTGTACAGGGCTTGGATGGCTGCACTATCTCCAACCTTCACGGGGGTGGTGGTGTAGGGATATGTGAAACCACAAGGTACTGCTTTTCTTCTTTTGAGTTTGGAACCCCTCAAACCGTTGTGAAGGGCATCCCAGTGAATCCAAGATGCTGTATAACACTTCCCTCGACGCTCTCCCGAGTTCTTAGAAGGGTGTCCAGGGAAGCTGTGCATGTCCACCATGCCTGAATGGAGAAAAGAAAGATGGCAGCCAGGCCAGCGGGTGTGCATGAGTGCTCCGAACAGCAGTCTCTGCAGGGGTCTTATTTAGGACCCTCCTTTAGGGAAACAAGCACCCTCTCCCCCCCTCCCCATCAAGAATCTGCACAAATTTGGCTACAGTTAGGTCACAGAGCAGATGCTATTAATCATGTCATTACTAGGGGAAATGATACATGGTGCCACATAAGCACAGGTACAGGATTTTCTCCACAATCGGAGCTCCCTACTTACATTTATCAAGGGGTTGTACAGAGCTAGTATAAAGCTGAAATGCCTTCCTTTTACAGCAGGGCTCTCTCAGGAACAGACCTTATCTGGCATAGGGAGGAATGTCTTTTTGTGCTAGTGATGATCAAACAACAGCAGCTAGAACGTAGCCCTCGTAGTCAGTGCCCATTGCCATTTCTCATTATTGTAAGAATGTCTTCAGTTGCCCAGGAGTGTATTTTTTCCTTGTTGTTATTGGTTTAATTATGGCGATGCCATCCTATGGGAGAGAACTAATTAACCTTCTGTCAAGAAATCAACTCTGCTATATTGCATGTGACATTAATGGCTCTGTGTATTTCAGGGCAAGTTCTTAAAGGTACTTTGCTGTTTTGTTATTGTCAACACCTTGAGAGGAGACCATTTTCTATCAAATATGGATGTATGTAACCCTCTGAGGCAGATACGGATATCATATTGCTGTTAATGATTATTAAAAATAAAATGATGACAAACAGAGGGTAATTTAGTGAACTACGAAAGATATCTCACAGGAGTGTTGACTACGTGGAGTAAGTGGAAAACAGAGGCCAGAGTGAGGATGGAGAGAGGGGAGAAAGAAGGGGCAGGGACCCACTCTACGTTGGCTGCCAAGACACACAAGGCACTTTGGAATGGGTTGGCCAAAAAGTTTGTTTGAATTTTTCCATACCATCTTACAGAAAAACCTGAACAAACATTTTAGCCAACCCAATAGCTCCACAACCCTGCAAAGTACGATTTATTCTTCTCGTTGAAAATTTGAGGTCCTTAGAGGGTGTAGCAGTAGCGCCCAGAGCCAGTGGTCCCAATGGGATTGGCAGGGTACCAAAACCCAGGTGTTTCTCACAGGAACAAGGAGCAGTCTTGCAGCACACGAGACCTTCCTCAGCTCTCTTCTGCCAGTGATGTCACTCACCATTCTCAGAGCTCCCATTTCTGGCTTATCTGCAGCAAATGTTTAGGTCTGTATGTAACAGGCTGTTTTAATTTTATTCCCAGCTCCGCTTTATATCCCAAGTCTTGTTTTTTCCTGTCTTAGTCCCATTTTTTTAGGGGGGGGAGCATTTTATATTCTTATATATTCATGGAGGCTGTCTTAACTCTCTTCTGAAAGAGCACAAGGTGTCAATAAATAAAAGTAATTTTCACAATAATCCTGTAAGGTAAATGTGATTGTTCTCTTTATATGAGAGAAGTCACTTGCTTAGGCCACCCCTCTATAGTGTAGGAGAACGGAAACCTGAGCTTAGCTCTTTTGATCTCATGTTTATTCCTCTTGCATTGCATGGTGTATTTAAAAAATACTAACAAGGGAGAAAAAAAGCACTCAAAGCAAGGACATAATTCAATATTTGGGTTTTACTGAGGGTCCACAGAGTAATATGTTCTTTGAGGAAAGAGAAAATGAATAAGAACATTTTCACCTACATGATAAGCCAAAAGTTGAGCTGGACATAACAGTATTAAAATATTTCTGTAGACTTAAATATATTAATTTTTGTAACCTACTTTGTAGTTTGGGTCTATTAAGTCATACCAGTATAGGAATAAATTGCGTATCTGATTTGGGGACCAAGATCTTATTTCTTTACTGGACCTTTGTGTGAGAATGACTCTATCCTCATTGGTATCCTAGCTAACAGTTTACACAAGATCTTCTGAGCATCTTCTGGTGCTATATACATTTTTAAGGTATAGTATTTTCTCTGTTGAGCTTGAAAAGTTACAGTAGCCCTATGTCTATTGTAAAACAAGGTAGGGTACAAATTAGTGTTACTTCTTAGCAACCAATACTAGAATCCACATTTATATATATATACACATACCATTTTTTTTCCTGATATTTGAGACTGTGGGAAGAAATTTAAGGATTTGGCCAACCCCCACCTTCTCCCAATATGTAAATGAGAAAACTAAAGCAGAGAGAAGGAAAGTGATTTTCTTAGAGTTACCCAATAAGTGATGGTCTCTAAGTGATGAAAAACCTGGGTATGAAGTCTTGATTATCTTGCAGACATTTTTCAGCAAATTTCTGTAGCACAAATCCATGTGGAGCTTGTCATTTCACTTTGGAAAAATCAAGTAGAGTTGACTGCTGCTTAAGGTCACATTTGCTCAGAACAGTGATACAAAACAATGTCCCCAGGTCATCTTTGGATTACTTTACCTGTCCTAGCTGTGTTATAAAAGACATCACTCATCCCACCTAAGAAGCTAGAAAGCTCCTTCTAGGAAGAAATATCTTCTGAGCCTTGGAGGCAATGCCTAATGACAAGTGTATTTCTCTTTCTGAGAGAAATTAATACTGAAATGACTTGGTCAGATTTCAGGACACATTGATGCAGTCACATTTTCTAGTGGGAGGAGTCCCACCTGTAGGCATGGCTGTGTGTTTCTGCCTCCATCTGAATAACGTTTAGAACAAGAAATTGGCCCTGGATTTGTTTTCTCTTTCTCTTCTATTACCAGGCTGTCATCTAGGTAGGATCTCTCTCCTTTTTGCACAGAAACATTTAGGAATTTGGGGATTCTCTTTGCATTTCATTTGGTGGCAGGAAAAGAATGACCATAACGCTTCATCAAGGATTCTTGTCAAATTTACCAGGGACCTCTGCTTTGTGGGTGCTGTGTACCTGGTGAGTGGTAAGGTGGCGTTTGATGTCTCAGTTCCCACTGTCCAGCGTATACACGACCCACAGGAAACCGCAAAGCTGGAGGTGAGGGATGCGGATGCTGGTGAGGAGGATGCGGGGGCAGTGCTTACTAAGCCAAGACAGAATTTGGACCTTTCTGTATTATAGTCTCATATTTCCATGTCACTATCTTCTCTCAATTTCCAACATAGTTCTTTTTGGATGCAAATTAGAAAACATTTTTCCCTGGGAGCTGTGTTGGCAAAGGCCACTCTGTGAATGGAGATAACTCTGAGATGTGGAAAAAAGAAGCGAGAGACCAAAGAGGTCCCAGCCCCCTTGTGAGAGCCTAGGATAGAGCGGGTTTGAAACCTACTTTGTTTCTGGATTTTCTAGTAATTGATCTAAAAATTTTCTTCTGCTATGGATTCAAGACATTTTGAGCTGGGGGTTCTGTTAATGAAACTAAAGGAATTGTAAACCTGCAAGGATGATTGCCAAGGCAGGAAAGTTTGGATGACGGGAGAAAAGGAGGAAGGTGAAACAGTGTGGCCAAACAGAAACTTTCTTGAGAATTTGCCAACAGCAGATCTTGATCCCAACTCTGTCTGTCTGTCTGTCTCTCTCTCTCTCAATTTCTTTCTGTCTTCCAGAGTATTTCTGGAGTCATTGTGGGCAACATATTTTCCAGCACACCCAGAAATGTGACTTTACCTCGAACTGAAGCCCCCACACACTTGGTTACCTTGTGTGTAAAGAAATATAGTACCTGCTTTACAGGGATGGGGGGGGAATGAAGAAAATAGCACATGCAACTCAGTATACTGAGTTGTGCTCGATACTCATGAATCTTTCTTGCTTTGGTGGTCTGACAAAGGAAGGCTTCATAATTAAGTCATAGATGAATGTTGAAGCATCTATTCAAAAGTAACTAAATCTGTATAAATGCAAATGATGTTTCTAATGTGGCCAAATTTTACAAGGCCTAGAGTTCCATATAATTATTTAATCACTTTCAAAACAACTTTTCAACAATAAGAATCTCAATGAGAGAGCAAATATGGCTTTTGAAAGAGATACTGATGGATTCCCTGATATTTCTCTTTTTAATTGGAATGGTTATGGTACGGTTACATGGTTCTGGCCCTCTTAAACCTGGTGGGACTGATTGATGGATAACTAAATTAGTTAGGGAAGAAATTACTATTTTTGATGGGAAAATACTTGAAGATACAGGAAATACTTGAAGTCCTGTGTTTTTATTCACTCTCAAATCCTAGACATCTATGTGCAGAAGACTCAACACATTTTCTTCTGGACATTTGCATGAATGGGGCCTGGTACCTGGCAAGATCTAGTCCCTGTGCTGTCTACTCATGGTAAAACCAAGTACTATTCTTAAAAATAGTTGATCTATTGAGTTGAATGCAAATTCCCTTTCCCCCTCTGTAACCAGTAGGTGCACACAATGGTATATGTTTACAGTTCCTTCCAGCTTGAGTTAAATCTGTGGGCTTCCCCCGTGGCTCAGCGGGAAATCATCCTACTGTGTGTTTGCTATAGGGAGGTTTTACAGCTTAAAATTCTATCCCAAAGCACTGTGGTCTCTGTGGTCTGTTTTAGGATCCCTCCTTCAGTTTATTGCAGGGGTTTTCTATATGTCGTTTGTTTCCTATTTTATGCTGTTCCAAATTGTAAACACGCCACAAGTAATTTCCCTTTTCCTTCTTCAAAACCTTGTTTATTTTTTTGGAATGCTTACAAACACATCTTGATGTTCTGAGGAGCTGTCACTTACATGCCTCTCTGGGATCACACTGGCTTTGACCGTGAGAATTGGCATCTTGGCGATCTCATGAGAAAGGGCTCTCCATCAACACTCCAGACCTGGAAAATGCCATCCTATTGCCCCATCGAGTGAGTGTGGGCCACACTGAGACAGAATGAGGCATATTCTGTGATTCTTTGATGATGTGGGTGAACATTTTTTGAGTAACTTTTTATTTGGGAACAATGTTAGATTTATAGAGAAGTTGCCAAAGTAATACAGAGAGTTTCCATGCACTCATCACCCAATTTTTCCTATTGTTAACATCTTACATTACCATAGTACATTTGTCAAAACTAACAAGCCAACATTGTTACAGTACTATTAAGTAAATTCCAGAGTTTATTTGTGTTTCACAAGTTTCCACATTAATGTCCTTGTTCTGTGCCAGGATCCAATCCAGGGCACTGCGCTGCATTCAGTTTTCATCTCCTTAATCTCTTGTCTGTGAGTTCTCAGTCTCTCTTTGCTTTGTAGGATCTTGACAGTCTTTTGAAGTGATCTGGCTAGGTCTTGTAGAAGTGTCTCTCGTTTTGGACATGTCTGACGTTTTCTTATGAGTTAGACTGCGGTTAAGGGATTTTGGAAAGAAAACCACGGAGAAGGTACCCCATCACCAATGTGGGGCACATGTTATCAACATGAGTTTTCACTGGTGAGGTTAACCCTGATCATTTGGCTACAGTAGTATTAGCCAGGTTGCTCCACTGTAAAGTTATTATTCTCCTTTTCTATACTTTAAACTCTGTTCATTGGATGCAAATCACTAAGTCCAACCCATGCTCAAAGCGGGAGGGGTTTAAGCTCCATTTCTAGAGGGACATCTTCTTGTTGGAATTCTTCTATAATACAGCACTGTCCCCTCTCTCCTGAATGATTTTTAGAGATGTCAATGTAATGGAAGTTTTCTGAAGCAGTGAGGGGTCTAGTGCTGGGTTTCTGGGAGAAGTGTAATTTTTGATCTTCCTACCTATTTCCTTGGAAGCATTAGGATATGTGAGAAGTTTGCTCAGGCAGTTATTTCTACGTCACCCAGACAACAGGACCACATGCTTTAGATCCCCCCTGGCATTTTTCCAAGCATGTTTCCACCATATGCCCACGTAGAACCTGCATTACCCTTTAAGATCATGCCCCTGGTACCCAGGGCCCTGGACTTTTCTGCTCAAATGACCTTCCATGGTCTTCTTTTCCAAGTCTGAATTCAGAAGTCATCCTGGGTCACTGACGTAGAAACTTCTAGGCCTGAAGGGTGGCCAAATGCCTGCTGTGGACGGAGCCTGGCCTTGCAGCCTGGATGTCCACGTGTGTGGACAGAGATACAAGACAGAGCTGGATTTGGAGTGACTGAGTTTGGGAAGAGGGCAGTCCACAGGGTAGAGGCTCAAGTTGGTTCTTGCCTAGATGCCATCCTCTAGTGTCATGTTCTGGTACAAATTCTGAGAATTCTACTTTGAAATCTGACCATTCAAGTTGTTGAAAAAGAATATCTGTTAAGGTTTTTGCCAAGAACATATCTAATAGCTTACTTGTGTAAGTGATAATTCAAATACATGGCATGTGGTCCTCTATTTATACTCTTGCTCTAGGCTCTGAAAATATTTGAGGCATACCTGCTTATGCACAAAGTTGCGTATGAGAAAACGTTGGAGCTATTGGCTCTAATCTGCTCCCCAGCCCCAGCACTCTGGAATACCATGCCTTCCAGAAAATGGCTAGCGCTGTGTCTCTGGGGTCTTCCCTGAGGACACAGTTTAACTTCTTTGAAAGGCTTGAATGGAGAGGCTTCTCTGCTGTCATCACAGAGGACTTGTCTTTGCTTTCATCTACCTAAAATCCCCTTTATCCGCCGACATCTTACTCTCACGCTTCCTCACCTATCCGACACTCTATTTTCTAAAGTTCTACTGTTTTCCATGAAGATTTCCTTGATTCCACAAATGCCTTCTTCAAAAATATGAAATTGTTGCTGATTTGTAGCTCTGGGTTTCCACAGGTCACTGCCCTTATCCTCTGGGAACTTTGAGTGCAGTTCTAACATGAGACTGTCAGGTTTGAATGAGCAGTAGCTCCTGAATTAGGGGTCTGCATGCCCCCAGCTCTAGGGTCTCCCAAGTTTTAACTGAAAACTCAGCATGGTTTTAGATACTATGTGCTAAGTACATTATATTTTAAGAGTCTATTTAAATAAGATGTATATTAGAGCAGGGCTGAGAGAAATGCTTAAGAAAAGTGGAAATAGATGGTTACTCAGTAATCATTATTGATTCTTCCATCGAATCATGATTTTCTCCTAGGTTTATTAGAATGTTTTCTGTAATTCATCTGCAGGCACTTATCTGACTTAAAAGCTCTTTGAGGAAAAGATGAGAAGCTCTAGGATTTCCAGTAACCCTAGGAGGTGCAAGAGCCCTGCAGTCATTGTCTACTCAAAGAGATTTATTTGCTCTTAGAGGTCACTTTTCTTTTCCAACCATGCGTGGCACCCCAGCTCTCCTCTTTTTTATAATCTGTTTTTTTTTTCTTATAGTCTGTTTTTTACTTTCAAGTACTTATAAAAGAACTACTTTTCATCGTTGGGATGAAGCCAAAATCCTCAGAAGGCAAGGGGACCAGAGAATGATATCTAGGTTGGAAGGGACTTGTCCTCCTTTTGGGCCCCTTCTAACATTATAAAGTATTAAAGGAATATTATTCTTCCTAATTTTTTTTTTTTACAGTTTTCCTTCTCTAAAGATAATATACTTTTCCATGTTTCTAATTGTTGCTTTTGAAAATTAGGTCACCATGTCTATAAAAGAACATACTTAAAGGAGCAGAAAAAGAAATCAGGGTTTTAAAACAGAGATGTGAAATGATTTCATCATAAAATTTTATAGCAGGGGTCCCCAACCTCCAGGATCTAATGCTTGATGATCTGAGGTGGAGCTGATGTAATAATAATAGAAATAAAGTGCACAATAAGTGTAATGTGTTTAAATTATCCCCAAACCATTCTCCCCACCCCTCCACCCCCACCCTGGTCCATGGAAAAATTGTCTTCCACAAAATCAGTCCCTCCCGAGTGCCAGTTTGTGTGGGGGCCTGCGTTGGCTTTCACTCTGGTGAGATGGGAGCTGCCGGAAGGGTTTGAGAAGAGGCATGAGAAGGCGTGACTTTTGTTTCAAAGGGTTGCTCTGGATGCTTGTGCTGAAGGGCCCGGGTAGAGCAGGAAGAGAAGCCAATGGCCAGTCAGTTCAGGAGGCTGCCGCAGCAGTCAGGTGAGGGGTCCTGGGGATGGGCCAGTGTGGTTATGATGCAGATGACGAGAAGAGGGCAGATTCTAGAGATGTAATTGTACATGTGTGTATATATGTAATTCCTACTAAGCAGTTTACTGAGATATACTGTGCAGTTCATTCATTTAAAGTCTATAACTCAGGGGCTTTTAGTATAGACAAAGATTTATGCACCCATCACCACTATTGATTTTAGAACATTTCCATCATTCCTAGAAAAAATCCTGCACCTCTTAGCCATCACCCCTCGATCTCCCCTCAGTCCTAGCAACCCCTAGCATGTTCTGTCTCGATAGATTGGCCCATTCTACACATTGCATACACATGGAGTCAAGCAATCTGTAGCCCTTTGTTATGGCTGGCTTCTTTCACTTAACAATGTTTTCAGCCTGGATGTATTTTGATAGTAGCATTGAGAGAATTTGCTGACTAGTTGGGTTTTTTTTTTTGAGCAGCTGAGATGAGGAAAACTGTAGGAGGTACAGGCTTGGGGGATTATCAACGGTTTAGTTTTAGACATGCTATTTGAGATGTCTGTTGGATATTTAAGGTGAGAAGGTGAATTGGCATTTGATAAATGATTTAGGAGTCCAGGAGAGAAGGTCTGGCTAAAGTTAAAAACTGAAGAGCCATCAGCTCATACATGTAAATTTTATCTTAATGAGATTGGTAGTTCCTGGAGGTGAGAGACCATTTTATATAATGATGCCCTCCAAGTTGGGCTTCCCAGGTGGTGCCAGAGATAAAGCACTTGCATGCCAGTGCAGGAGATATGAGAGATCTGGGTTCGATCCCTGGGTCAGGAAGATCCCTTCAAGGAGGGTATGGCAACCCACTTCAGTGTTCTTGTCTGGAGAATCTCAAGGATAAAGGAGCCTGGCAGGCTATGGTCCATAGGGTGGTAAAGAGTCAGATATGTCTGAAGTCAGATATGACTTAGCACACATGCATGCCCTTCAAATTACAGGGCTCTTCCTTACAAACATCTCATGTCCATAGTAGTGGACTATTACAGAGAAGCTGGCCCGGTGTCCATTTTTACCAACCCGGAGGCTCAGCTCATGTGGCAGACTCATGGGAGGGAGTTCCTCGAGCCAGCTCTTTTAAGCTATCCCTTTGTCTACTTCCACAACATCAGGGTGCTCAGCCTGGAACCCTAGAACTGTTCTCCTTTGCTCATTCTTTGCACCTTGGTTTCCCAACCCATGACTTTCCCAATCACTGACTCTTTCTGCTTTGTCTTACTCTTAGTATTTGATGGAGCAGATCATCTTCTCAAGTGCACCAAGTCTTAGGTTATCACATTCCAATTCTCCACCTCAGTATCTTGTTGTAGAACAACCTGAAATGACTCAGTCTAGTCTGTCAGCCTGTGGCCGTCTTACATGTTGCTCCTTTCCTGCAAGGCAGTTTCTCAGTCTCAGCACTATTAACATTTGGGGCAGCATTTTGAGTTTTCATTATGGGGAGCTGCTTTGGGCAATGTCAGATGTTAAGCATGTTCCCCGATCCTTAAACATCAGATGTCAGTAGTGTGTCTCTGGAGAAGGCAATGGCAACCCACTCCAGTACTCTTGCCTGGAAAATCCCATGGACGGAGGAGCCTGGTAGGCTGCAGTCCACGAGATCGCGCAGAGTCAGACATGACTGAAGTGACTTCGCAGCAGCAGCAACAGCCTGTCTCTACTAGGTGTGAAAACCAAAAGTGTCTCCAGACATTTCCTGATGCTCTTCATGGGGAAAACTGCCCCTCACCCCCTTTTATAAAACACTGCAAAATAGGAAAATGTAATTCTGACTGAGGCCACTGCCAGTTCTAAAATTCAATTATTCTATATCTACTGTGTGTTGTCTTTTGCTTGTGTATATACTGAGCCTTTTTCATTCCTCCTAGTATTTCAGGCTCTCTAGACTTAAGATCGCTTTCATTTTTCTTTCTCTCTTTTATTTTCTCCTTTTTTGCCCTCCCTCTTCTAAATTCATCTGTGAGCCACAGAATGGTGATACATGTGGAAAATAAACAAAGATGTAGCCACCCCTACATGTTTTGTAATAGAAGGGACAATGAGAAGTTTTAATAAACTATCACGAAGGATCAATGCTACCCATCTGGAAAACTCTTGAAAATAAAATATACACAAGTCCATCTCCGCAATATCATCTGTTGCTGCCTCCTGATTGTGGCCTGATGTATACTATTCGTTAAGCACCAGAATTGGGTTGAATAAAAACCCATTTGGATTTAATTTAACATTGTTGCTATTGATTAGTAGTTTTCTAAGAGTGTGGCTTCCCACTCTTGAGGTCCAGCCTGGAAACAGTGAGAACCAAAGGGATTGTTTGGAGATCATACACTTGAAGTTCCAATAAATGACTTTGAAATGAACTCTTGGGAAACAGAGTTCATTCTAAGCTGGTGACAGCATCTGCTTTTTATGACTGACTTACAGCCCAGAGTCACTGTGCAGAGACTGGAAGTGCGATTTGTCAAAGCGAGGGTGTTCCAATGTGGCTTTAATCCAGCTTTGTTTCTAGCACATGAGATGGAGAGTTGAGAGGAACAGTGTTGAGAGAAGTTCCTGGCACCACCCAGCAGCATCCATTACGTTTTTCAGTAACTGCTGCTTTGCTAGATATTGTGAGGAGTTAAAACAGCCATCATGGTCCTTAAGTAATATTCTGTTTATTAAAGCAGGCAAGAAAAATAGGAAAAATGTACAGAAAATGCAAATATATGTAACTGCACTGATGTTGCCATCACGCTGAGAACTGAATAATTGCTGCCAGTGGGGACAGGATGAATAAGGAGAGCCAAGTGGGGTCAGTCAGTAACCACCCAGAATGAATTGCTCATCAGAAGCAAAGCTAGCACAGACTGATAAATAACAAGGTTACTTGGTCTGAAGAAAACCTGCTTCCTCTCAAGTCGGTAATTATATCAATACAGAGAAAAAGACAACTTGGCTTTTGCTGGTTTACAGCCAGATGATGTTGTAAATCAATTACACGTTCGCAGGCACCCTCTCCTGCAGTTGCCTGGCAGGGTACAGGCAGCAGCTGATCCCCCGTTGCAGTGCCCTAGCAGCTTAATGGCTGCCTCTGTACCTAGCATGTGTCTGCGGAGGAAGCCTGGGCTCACGTCTACGTAGAGCCGTGCTTGCAGACGTACCGTGTCCACTAATTACCTGGGGATCTTGTTAAAATGCAGATTCGGATTCAATAGGTCTGGGGAGGAGTTTAGGAGTCTGTTTCTAATAAGCTCCCAGGTGATGCTCATCTGTGGAACATCCTTTGATCAGAAGACTACTGGGGAGAAAGAGAGTCCATCAGGGGAGAGAGAAGTGAAATCGAAAGAAGTGAGAATAAAAGTAAGAAATGTGCGGATTTAATCTCCTCTGCAGTCCCTCTTGTCTTGGATTCGTCTCTTTTCTCCCTTCGTGGCTCTTTACCCGTTCCTTTCCGTGCTTGTAACCCCCTGTATACATCCTTGGCCAAGGGATCCTTATTCGGTGGCCGTGGGCTGGAGCCCGGGGAACTGGGATTTCTAACCAGATGCTTGGCTGCTCAGATAACTCTCACATGCAGATGGATTTGAGAGATGCTGATTAATCATCTTTTAAGAGCTATTTACTGAGATTGTCTTAATTCAACACATAGATTTATTATATGCAATTAAATTAATAAATGATCTTTTTGTTGATGATCAACTACATCTAATATGTACCAGAGTTTGTCTGTGTCCAAATTTGGATGCTCCATGAGAAGCAAGGGGGCAGTGCTTTTCTCTTGGACCCCTTGGACCTCACAACAGCCTCCCATTGCTGCTGCTACTTTAGGTTCTAGACAGCCTGTTGGAATCACCCTGAGCTTATTCTGGATGCTGGATTCTAGGCCCCTGTTTCACACCTAAGGAACTAGAACCTGCGTTTTAATAGGATCCCCACTTAATACCTGAGCACTCCCTTTCTGAGTACCACCTTTGTCTGCTCCTTGCTATGAGCCACCAGGGCTCAGGGCACCTGTGTGCCACCGAGGAGAATGGAGATGTCTGCTTTCCTTTCACCAGCTCTTCCCTCTGGGCCCACTCTGTATTTTTAAGTCTATGAGATGACAGTGCAGGATCTTTCATCTTATGAAATCTTGCACTTGTGGGGTGGAAATCTTTCCCTTAAGAAGTCAAGTTTCTGGTTAGATGAATTTCCTTTTGGGTTTGTGCTGATTTCTTGAATGCCAAGGTTGGTTGGGGGCAAGGGGCATTCACTGAAATTCACTGTCAGGTGGATGGGCTGTCTATGTCTGACTGATTCTGGTTCTTATGGGGCATCTTGCATTCTGGTCACAGGGCTTCTGCTCAGAGATGGATGGCCTCATAATCACAACACTTTGAGTTCCCGTTTGTGGCTCAGACAGTGAAGAATCTGTCTGCAATGCAGAAGACCTGGGTTCAATTCGTGGGTAGGGAAGATCCCCTGGAGAAGGGAATGGCTATCCACTCCAATATTCTTGCCTGGAGAATTCCACGGACATAGGAGTCTGGCGGGCTGCAGTCCATGGAGTCGCAAAGAGTCGGATGCGACTGAGTAACATTTTGGGTTTCTGTTACTCCTTTCTAGAATATCATCTTGACAGCCCACATTTCATAAGTGTCCCCATTGATGAATGGAGGTATCTGTGCTTGAAAATGAACATGCCAAAGTCAGCTCAGACTATTTTTCTCCCTGTAGCTTCCTGTCATTTGTGGTGTTCTCTTCATAAACCACAGGGCTCGGCAGTAACTCGCGGCTGTTTACAGAGCTCCGGCAGCAATTAAATCAAATTGGATCTGCTCTCTTAGTATGGTGAGGAAATAGACTGACATCCATTATGTACAGGCTGGATGTTGGGGGGAAACAAAAACAATTCTTGTCCGTTTTGTACATGTTCAAGCTCGGGAATGTGTAAAGGAAGAGAAATCCGTGTGGAGTGAAAACACAGGGCTATGTCAGAAGCAGAATTGCTGCTGGAACTCAGCGATGTTGGCTTGGGAGGAGAGGAGAGGAGAGGCCGGATCTCTGTGGTGGGAATGAGGGGAGCACGCATAAGTGGACAGACACACGCTCCTTGGAGTGTCCCAGCCGGATGGCAGTTAGTCTGCCCTTCACGAGGTCCCAGAGACAGCCTGCTCTAAAAGGCGCTCCTGCCCTGCCTTCCACCCTGGTCCTGCTCCATCCTATAATTCTCGTGCGTTTCTTCACGAGATTAATCACATTCTGAATTAACCCTATTTATTTGTTTGATTACTTACTGTTTTTCCTTCCCACTGGAGTTTTAGCCACCTGAGAACAGGGATCTTATTTGTTTTGCCCATTGCTTCGTTCACTGTGAGTAGAGGCCATTAGGAGCTGCATTAATTTCCTGTGGCTGCCATAATAAGCTACCACAACCTGGGTGGTTTCAAACAGCAGAAATTTACTCTCTCCTCGTTCAGGAGGCCAGAAATCAGAAATCAAGGTGTTGGCAGCATTCAGTTCCTTCTGGAGGCTCTAAGGCACAGCTTGTTCCCTGCCTGTCTTCTAGCCTCCGGTGGTTGCTGGCAGCCACTGGAATTCGTTCCTTGGCTTGGAGCTGCATGCTCACTCCGATGCCTGCCTCCATCCTCACGTGGTCTCTTCCTCGTGTGTATTTCTGCGTGTCCTCTCCTCTTCTCATTAGGACGTCAGTCATTGGATTTAGGGTGCTCCCTTCTCCAGAATGTCTGCATCTTCACTAATTAAATCCACAAAGAGGCAAAAGCAGAAGCAGTGGCAGAGGATGAGATGGTTGGGTAGCATCACCAACTCAACGGACATGAGCTTAGGCAAACTCCGGGAGATCACGAAGGACAGGGAGGCCTGGCATGCTGCAGTCCATGGGGTCGAAAACAGTCAGACACAACTTAGCAAGTGAACAACCACAAAAGACAGTCTTTCCCAAATAAAGTCACATTCTGAAGTTCTGTGTAGACACGGATTTTTGAGGGACACTGTTCAACCCTCTACAGGTGCTCCACAAACATGGTTGAATAAATGAGTCATGGGAGGTTCCCAGTGACCTTCAGGTGTAAATCCCAGAGGAAAGAGTGGACAAAAGGAAACAGAGGGGCTACCTGTGATTCTAAACAATCTAGGAGACAGTTCAGTCTTAGCTGCTGAGGACAAAAGCCCAGTGTTCTTAGGAATCCTCCAGTAGAAAGACACTGGAGAAAAGACTTCATTTTTTTTTTTCCTATGAAAGCTTGGTGGGTTTCTAGGTAGGGGCCATCGTGACATTCGCAGGGCTCTGGGACTAAGCTCCTCACATGTGATTGGGGGTTCTGACACTGGACCCAGTGCTGTGCTTCTCAGGAAACTGAATGACCTGGGGGCACCAGCAGGGAAATGTTCCAAGGAAAATGGGAGCATCTTGCAGAAGTATTCAAATTTAAAAATGTTTTGAAAAAGTACCAGAATCGTCATGATGAGAAAAATGAGAATGTACTCGGATTTTCATTATGCTGTGATTTAAGTTTCCTTTTGAATTTCATATCTGCTGGAGGCCCTAGAATATTCTCTGCACTCTCCAATGGGTTTAATCCAGCCCTTAGGGAACCTTAGTATCTCTTTCTAAGGTGTTGGCAGTTTCTGCTAGAGGTTTAAGTGGATTCCTCATGTCTGTGACTTGGATCATGCAAGATAAAGCCTGAAGCAGGTTCAAGACACTGAAGAATCGAGAGGCCCTGCCTCATGACATGGAAGTGACCTTTCTTTAGCCAGAATGGCATGTCTGAGGGATATTGACCAGAAAAGGCAAAGAGGAAAATGTGTTCTGGTGGAGATACCAGGGACGCCATAATACCTGAAGTCCAATCAGAGGAGAGCATCATCTCCTTCCCTTTTCCCCTAGCATCTTGTGGGGGCACTGAGACACAAGCTGGCCACCCCCTAAGCAAGGTCCTGCTCTGTGGATCTTTGGATGGGCGATGTCCAATAGCCTGTTGAAGATTTTCTTTTTGCAATGTTGTTCCTTTGAGTATCCTCCAGCCTGTCTATAGTTAGATATTAAATCTTGGTCTCAGCCATTCTTGAAGGCATTAAAGCTCAGCTCAGGGAGTAGTATTTCAAGGAGAAAGGCAACAATCTGGACAACTAGTAGTGAGTTGGCAAGAAATGACCTGTGCAAATGAGTTGAGTTGTCAAGAGACAGGAGGCGGCCTGAAGCACAGGTGACAGTCAGGATGAATCTCTGTGTGACGTGCAGGCATCTCCAGAAAGATTCAGAAACAGTTGAGGTAGGAAAATTCCTCCCCAAACTAGGCTTCTTAAAGTGCTGCAGAATGGTTTTTCAAGCTGCTGAGCGTTAAAGGTGACGTTGACTTGTGACATTTGAAGAGATGGGAAACCTGGACTGTACACTCTAATTTATGTTCATCTAGAGTTGTTGGCTTTTAACTTTTGATGTGTCCTGATTGAAGCTGTCTGCTGCTGTGAGATATTTCTCTCTCTTATTGTTATTTAGTGTCCATGGTGACTTTTCAGTTGATCTGCACCTTGCTTATAAAGTACCACATCACCACCACTGCCCTGGCAGAGTGTGGCTCAGCTGCTGAACCTGGTAGCCAGGCTGAGCAGTGCTGTGCGTGGGGCCTGTGTGGAACTGGAGCTGTGCCAAGTCCTGAAAGGCAGACAGTCATGTTCACTCACAGAAGTGCCGGCTGTGGCCAGGCATTGCATGGGAGAATCATTAGCATGTGATTTTTTAAAAAAAAGTGTTCCTTAATTCAGAGTGGCTGTATTTGTTTTTATGTCAATAACTGACAGTGTCCTATTGGGTGGACTCTGGAAACAAATGTTTCAAATCACGTGTCCTCTTAGAAAAATGACTGGAAGCTTGCACATATTTGCATTGTGTGGTTATCATGCTTGGGAGTAAAGTGAAAACCTGGTGACTGACCTGCTCCCTTGCCTTCACACGAGGACGTTTGCTCTGTTCCGGGAGAAGGGAGGTCCTCACCCATGCAAAGGACCCTGTGGATGCCCAGTTAATCCCAAGAACCCCCCTCTGCTTCAGAGTTGATGACATCTTCTGCTCCGCAGCAGAGGGTTGAGCTTGAACTTTTTATGGGCCTTGATAACAGCTGGGGATTCCTCTCCCCCTCTGTTTTCCTGCCACCCACAGCCTCCTGAGAGGCAGGATAAAAGAGAGTGTTGTTGCTTTTCCTTTCTTCTCTGACTTTGATTTTCTATTCCTCCTCTGTGTTTCGGAAAACGGTAAAACAAGCAAACAAATAAAATAGATCTCAGTCCCTTCTGAGCTTTGCTTTCCTTCCTGGTCTCCTCTGCATCAACTGCCCTGCCCCCATGGTCCTGCACCATTTCCCTGCTGGCTTTCTTCTCAGTTTCTCCTCTTTCCTCTTTGTACTATTTAGGATTTGAGTTTGGCTGCTTCAAAGCAGAGCCAATAACAGTGATTCAAACGAATGAAAGTTTGAATCTCACGTGAAAATATGTGCTGGTCGGTGATCACAGGGACCTGGGCTCCTTCTAGCTTGTCCCACCCTCTTGCCGGGGAGTTACCTGGGTTCTCCATTGTTGACGCTCTGTGGTCTGCACACCTGAATTCACTCCCAAATAGAGGGAGAAGGAATATATAGGGATACAGCACCACCTGGTACGTCCTGGAAATTGTCCTCAGTATTTCCACTTGCATGCTTTTGACTATATCTTTTGGCTACAAGACAGATTGGGAGAGGAAGTCTCTAGCTGGTGGCCAAGCATTCCGCTAAAACCAAGGGGTTCTATTATCAAAAGGAGAAAGCAGAGACGGATGTGAGGGGACAAATACCACTCATGCTGTTAAAGTACATGCTGGAAAATGATAGAGGGTTATGATAAAGCAGATTAGATTCAAAGTAGCTAATGGAAAAGAAGAAGGAAAAAATGTTCAACTACTCCAGTAAGTCCAAATATATTAGTTCCCCAATCATGCCCTATAAATATACAGACCCTAGAGCAGTCTCTCAGCAGTTCTTGTGAAAAGTGAAAGTGTTAGTCCCTCAGTTGTGTCTGACTCTTTGCGACCCCATGGATTGTAGCCCACCAGTCTCCTCTATCCATGGAATTCTCCAGGCAAGAATCCTGGAGTGCATTTCCAGTCCCTTCCCCACAGATCTTCCTGACCCAGGGATTGAACCCAGACTCCTGCATTGAAGGCAGATTATTTACTGTCTGAGCCTCCAGGGAAGCCCCCTGAAGGTCTTACAGACAGCAAAAAGAATTTCACGGCCATTTATGCTAAACCAACATGGCTCCAATCCAGCTCTCCCTCTCACTTGCTGTAAGACTTTAGGAAGTGACATAACTTCCCCGAACTTGGATTTCCACATTTATTAAGTGGGGACCATAATACCTTCTTTACTATGATGGTTACAGATGATAATACATGGAAGTTGATTCTTATGATGGTTGCATCAAGGTGAGCTTGCAAAAAATGTTGGCTGGTGTAGTTTCCCACAAGATAAAAGTTGTTTTGGAAGCTGTATTGGATGTCCCTGAATTAGAATCCACAAACAGAAATGGCAATTGCTATAATGCCAGTGATGGCATTGGAACTCTGTGATGAGGAACTGGGGGGAGTTCCTTATGGAGCCTAAAGGAAGGATTCTTTTGGGTGTATTATTAGGTTGGATATTTCCAGAAGGAGAACTTGAAGGCAAGAAAATGGGAGGTGGTCCAGGAAACACTGATAGGAAGTGGGGAAGTAAGAGAAGGGAAGGAAACCAACCTCATCAAGCAGATTACTTCTGTGTGCAGTGGGACACACTCTGCTGGGAAATTCTGGAGACAGTGTAGAAATAGCTCAGATTATCCCACCTGAAGAGCTAGCCATCCACCAGCTTCCACCAGTCGGCTCCAGAGCCTATTAACTCCCTGGCACTCTGCCACTCCCTCTTATGGCTCAGTGGGCCAGGGAAAGCCACCTGGCAAAGAGCCATAGGTACATGCAGGTGGAAGCCACTGGGTTGGCTTGTGCTGAGAATATAGGTGAGGTTCTCACAGAATGGCTTCTGCTACACTGGGTGGCCTCACCCAAGGCACAGACCTTCCCCCGTGGTCTGAGGGTGAAGCCCAGGGGGTGAGAAGGCCCATCCTCTTTTTATAGCTCTGCTTCCACTCTGTTCATTAGAGAGTAATTCAGTCATTTGCTGTGTTTAATAACAACCAGATCCCTTTGGTGACTGCTGTGAATCAATGCCCAAGGATTTTGTTTTTCCTAAAATAAAGGTTGATGTGCGGAGAGACCTTGTACCTCATGAATCAATATAATCGAGTGGAAGGTGTTTCACAATGGTGACATACGAGGATTCTGCAGTCACCTCTTCCCACGGCCACACCTAATTTACAGCAAATCTACATGTGGAACAGTTTCCTCTGGAAAAGGCCTGAAAACCAGCTGAGCAACCCATTCATGTCTGCAAGGAAGCAAATGATAGGACTGGCTGAGATACAGTCCTGCCCGAAACACTACCCCTGGCATGAAAACCCGCCCTGGGAGGGAACTCTGTACCTAAAGGTTCTCCCTGAGGAGTAAAAGGTTTAGGACCCATATCAGGTGCCCCAGCTTCTAATTCCTGAACCTGAGGACAAGCCTCCAAACACCTGGCTTTGAAAACCAACAGGGCTTGTGTCCACAGGGCCAAAAGTGTTGTAATGAGCTGGGGAAGGGCTGGTGCACAGACTAAGTGGCCAACGGCATGCTCAGAAGCACTGTTTGAAAAGTTCTGGACTTTTTGTCAAAGAGCTGCACCTGCTGATCTTGGTCTTGGGCAGGCATCAGTTTGAATCTTGTTAAACCCCGTGGGCTCTTTTCTCAGTTTAGACTTAAAAAAAAATACACTTGGTGGGCACCATTTTCCCATTCTCTGCCAGTTCCACAGCATCAGTGGTTCTCATGGGGTAGCATTCGCCAACGTCATTGGGTGCCTTGGTTTGTGCAGCAGCTGCCCAGGGGACACCCCTGATGGTCTGACTCTGGAGGTGGGGACCTGGGTCCCTGGGATGGTAACATGCCACCCTCAGGGGACTGCATAGATAGTGGACTGAGACACTCGCAGTCTTTCCAAGAAAGAGGCCTGTTTGCTTGTTCTGGAGCTCCAGTTCAAAGGCAGGCTTCTGGGCTGGCATCCGCCTCCTAGGGGCCAGGAGAGGGCCTCTCGGAACAGAGGCAGGGGGATGCCATCTTTGCCCCCTCCCTCTGCTGGGTTCCAGCTCGCTGATATTGTCCAGAAAGGTGCTTAGACACTTGTCTGGAGCTCTGAGTTTTGTGACTTTCGCTCTGCGGACACCTCTGGATCATCTGGCCAGAGGGACTTTTTCATACATACTAAAGGGTGGTATGTATTTGCATATTTTAAAACCTGCTTCCTGAGAGTCTGGCTTCCAGTCAATCTGCGTCTAGGTGGTGACTGAAATCCCTTCTTCCCTGCCTTGGGACAGTGACAGGTCTTGGCACACCCTCAATCCCTGGGAGCAATGAAAAAATGAAATAGGCTGCTTGGACTCTCAAAAATGTTTGCGAGGCAACCAAGAGCCAGGGCAAGATTGAACAATAAGGGTCACTTCCTGTAAAAGGCCACTGCTTCAAGACTGCGAGAGAGAATTGTTTCCTCTAATATACAGAATCCAACACAGAGGGTCAAGCAAAATGAGGAAACAGAGCAGCATGTTCCAAACAAAAGAACAAGATAAAACCTCAGAAAGAAGCAATGAAACAGGGAAAATTTGGCAGTGTATCTTGTCATCCAAAGGTGAGATTCTGACTCTGCTTAATCACAATTATGGTCATAATGGATTGAATGCTTCCACAGTAATAGGGACTATGCTAAGCACATTGCTATGTAATCTTGTTAACCCTCATGACTTCCCTGAGATATATGCATTATTCCCATTTAGCAGCTACAGAAGTTGAGGCTTAAAAGTTGGGACAGATTATAAGATGGTCATCAGATGGTATCAGATGCTTCTTTGCTTTTATAAGATGATGAATGCTTCTGTCTAAGACTCGGAGTCTTAGGTTGGGTTTGCGTGATTCTGCCCTAAACTATTCAGAAGACAGATGTCACATACACACATGTGGAGCTCTGTCTCCTCTGGTTGTTCCTTAATTTTGCAACATTGCCCAGATCTCCTCTTTTTCCTCCCCCTGCCTTTTAATTTTTTTGCTTCTCAAATCGCTTGAGCCTGGCAGGCAGAAGAAAGAAAACTTGCTGGAGGTTACTAGCTGTGTGGTAGGAAATGAGAGCAGAAAGATACAAGGTATTTGACAAGGGAGGCCCCAGTTAAGCATCCCTCATCTTGCTGTGTGGCTGCAGTGAGGCAGTCTCTACAGTTTGTATGGCAAGTGCTCTGTGTAGAAGGCCAGCTTCTCAATTTACTTAAAAAAATAAGTTTAGTACGTCTGAAAGTTCTTCTTCCTATTGTGCAAAATCAGAGTGCAGATTGCTAATGGCTTTCTGGTCAGTCTGCCTTAACCCTGCTGGAGCAAACCTACCTAGGGATGCAGCTAAGTATTAATATTAATAGATATGATGTGTTTTACATTCTTGGCCCTCTTTCTAGGCTGCCATTATGAGCACCAGTGGGGAGAGCAAATCGTATTACAAGGACATATTTCCAATCTGTTAGCTCAACATTTAACTCCTTTTATACAGCCTGGTAAATAGCCCTCAGATGGTAATGAATTCTAATTGTAGCCAAGGAGGAGGAAAAAAGGAATGCAAAGCTCCACTCCCTGCAATCCCTTGGAACAGTCTGGTCCTTCAGAAGACGCTGCTCTCAGAATCATAATTTCTAAATGAAAGGTCCGATTGAATTTGTGCTGGACAGCCTGGGTGAGTGGATGTGTGGCTGAAAATCCTCCGATGTTCTGCAGGAGCTTGTTAGCAACTTTTACTCCCCGTGGCTTCTCTTTCATAATTGTGCACAGCAGGCTGGCATGAAGAGTGTAACCTTCCTTTGAGGTGTGAAAATTCATTAACTTATGGTATCATTTTGAAGTCATGACCAACGCTGGAGTGAGCAATATGGAATAAATATTCACAGGTGACTCTGCACTGTTAAGGGTTTTTATAACTCTTTCTCTCTTTTCCATTCCTGTTAGCACCCTTGCAATTGCTAAAATAAATAAAAGTACCTTTTTAGGCTATAAAGAATAAAATCTATATAGTAACTTATAGAGGTATATATATACACACACACACATATTAAGCATTTTTGTTGGTGGTATACATCAGAATAAAGCATCAACTTTTTTCCCAGAATTACATTTATTTATTCATTAAACATTAATTGATCTGTGACTCTGTGCTGGGTCCTGACTGAATACAAGGACATAAAAACGAAGACATAAACTCTGCCCTCAAAAAACTCACAGCATTACTCATAAAATAAATCAATGGTCCTATGTTCATTGCATGACTTCTTAGGTGTCAATCAAAAATGATTAGACAACTTATAATTCTTTAAACATATTCAGATATAAATGATAACCCTCCAAAATATATACATCAATCCCAATCTCTCAATCCATCCCACCCCTCCCTCCACTTCCCTCCTTGGTATCCATACCTTTATTTTCTATGTCTGTATCTCTATTTCTGCTTTGCAGATAAGTTCATCTATACCATTTTTGTAGGTTCCACATGTATGAGTTAATAGACAATATTAGTTTTTCTCTTTTGACTTACTTTATTCTATATGACAGTCTCTAGGTCCATCCATGTCTCTGCAAATGGCACAAGTATAGAATAGATAACTAAGGAGAACCAATCATGCAGCGCAGGAAACTCTACTCAGTGCTCTGGGGTGACCTAAATGAGAAGAAAATCCAAAAAAGAGGGGTGGATATGCATACATGTAGCTGATGCACTTTGCTATACAGCAGAAGCTAACATAACACTGTAAAGTAACTATACGGCAATAAAAAACCAAACTATGCTCCAATATAAAATAAAAACTGAAAAAACAAACCAACAAAAACAAGCCCCCATCCCTACTAATTGTATGTAAGATCTTTTTTTGGCATATGTACTTGCTTTGCACGGTGAAGATATTAAAAAGTAATATGTTTTTTATCAACATTCAGACTCTTAAATTACTCTGCTACAGGCCTGAAACATGGGATTTAACTATATTTTTATTGCATTGAGGGAAATTTCAGAAGTCCCAGATTTTGGTGAATGTCCCTGCTAGCAACCCTTCCATATTCATCTGCATTGCCTTCACTCTTTCCTTCTTACTTTTGCTCCAACCCCCCCCACCCTACTTTTTTTTGAGCAGTGAGAGGGATATCTCTTCCAGTACAAGGTTAATTCTTAAACCTTTCCTTTAAGTCCCATCCCTTCCTACCTCTCTAAGGTATCTATCTCAAGTCCCTGTCCCACTTCTTGCTTTTGTAGAAGCTCCCTTAATAATGAGGTGAAGTCCAGCAAGATGTCAAAGTAGTCTAAACCCAAACAAACTATGCTCCAATATAAAGTAAAAACTGAAAAAACAAACCAACAAAAACAAGCCCCCACCCCCACTAATTGTATGTAAGATCTTTTTTTGGCATATGTACTTGCTTTGCATGGTGAAGATATTAAAGAGTAATATTTTTAAAAAAAAACCAGATTAAAAAAAAATCCCCTTCCTGAACTTCATGCCCACTCCTGTAATGGCCCTGTCTCTTCTTATCTCTCTCCTGGTCTCTTGTAGATAACTAATCTTTCAGCATGAGTTATCTACACAGATTTCCTCCTATTTTTCTCCCATTTCAAAACAGCAATCTATAAATGCATCCTCTTCACTCCCATGAAAAGGCTTTCATCAATTCCCTAATGACCTTTCTAGTTGCAAAATTAATGAATATTTTCCATTTTGACTTTATTTCTCTGCACTATTGATAACTATTGATTGCATTCACCTTTTAAAATTAACTTAAAATATATACAAATATAGTACACACTCAGGGTGAAATATGACATCAATCCTGGAGGTACACCATGTGGTAATTTACAGGCCCCTTCTCTTGTCTATGACTCCCCAGACCTACTTTCTAAGGACCTTTTTTTTTTTTGACAGTCTCTTGTATGTCCTTCCAGAAATATTCAATTCAGATTCAATATGGAAAAAATACAAGGAGATCATGCCACACATATGATTCTTCAGTGACCTCTTTTCATGTAATGTGTGTTAAACATCTTCACATATCAGCACATTGTTGTAAATTCTCTCTTTCTGAAAAGATCCTGCTCACCAGACCACAACAGTGTGCCTCCTCCTCTCTGTAAGCATCTTCTAGTCTCTTCCGCAAGGACCAGTGCCTGAGTCCTGCTCTAGGCAGGACTGAGTCTCAGCTCCCACTGTTTCTATGGCAGAGACCATCAAACGCCATACACTGCCGTATGCTCTTTTACGCTGAGCTTTACCTCCCGGCAAGATCACTTTTCTGACTTCCGTACTGAATTGCCTATCATATGCTTCATCTTGAATAGACTGCAGAAATGTGGAATGTAACATATCAGGGACTCAGCTTATGCTTCTTCTCTGTTCTCATTTCCCAACCGTGCTTCTTATCTCTAATTTCCAACCATAGTGACTGCAGTCTCAGCCAACAAGTTGCTAATGTCAGACACCTGGAATCATCATTCATTTCTCTGTGTCCTTTATCTTCGCGTGTAATCATCAAGTCTTTTTTTACACCTAAATGTTTTGTTTCAAACACAATCACTTATTTACATCCCATTGTTATTCTCCTCATATAAGCCCCCAAATTTCTCATCTAAAGTATTACAATAAGCCTCTTTATAAATAACTCTTCCTGTAGTCCTATATTCTCCCCACTGAAGAGTCGTATTTCTAAGACACAAATAAGACAAAGTCTAAATTTCTTCATAGAGCTAGTAAGAGACTGTCCCCCATCACACTCATTACAATTCTTTTCCTTTTATTTTCATCTGCCCCTCCCTCTATACTGTGGGCTTCCCTGGTGGCTCCGATGGTAAAGAATCTGCCTGCAACGTGGGAGGCCCGGGTTTGGTGGCTGGGTTGGGAAGATCCCCTGGAGAAGGAAATGGCAACCCACTCCAGTATTCTGGCCTGGAGAATTCCATAGACAGAAGAGCCTGGGGTCAAAAGAGTCAGGCATGATTGAGCAACTAACACTTTCACTCTTGACTCTGTACTATAGACCTGCTGAAACAACGCTTTTCTTATTTGCATCTCTGTTTGTCCCTACCACCTGGCCAGAGGGGCCGCGTCATCAAATGTTGTCTTAACTTCAAGAGAACTGACAGCCCTTTCCCAATTATCACTTTGTTGATTGGGAGGGAGATGTCCATGTGCTATGTTGGTCTTTCCCCCAATCTCTGCTTATCCCCACATTGTTTATTTTTTAAATTTCTCAAATAGGGACTGGATTTCTAGATTCTTTGTAGAATTAGGAAATGTCTAATAACTTTTTCCAGCCTTTGCTCTAATGTATATACATGTCTGGTCTGTGATGTCCTTCCAGGGCTCAGACGGGCCAAAGCAGTGTCCACCCTTGGTGCTGGAAACCTCTGCATTGCAGCTTAGAAACTCATAAGGCTGGAGCTAGTAGACAATGATGGCATTGGCCTAGAAGAGACTTGAATTCTAGAATTCCTAAGAACTGATTACATGCCAAAAGAGAAATTGGGAGGATTAGAAGAATATAAAATGCCAAAGAAAGTAAAAAATGCACATGACTTTACTATAGAAGTAAAAATTTATTACTGGCAGCAGAAAATGTATTTGGCTAGAAGGATAATATGTCTCTAGAGCGCTCCTTACAAGAAACCTATGTATCCTGGATTTAGTCACTAGGGCTAGCCTGTGGGGCTGGATCCGGGCAGCTCCTAGAAATCCTTGATGCTTTGACTTAATGATGGATTAAGAGGTATGATGGATCCATAAAATATTTGGAATGTGAGTATATAAGGTTTCTGATTGGATTTGGGGAATGGGAGTAAGAGATTGGAAGTAGGTTTCTAACTTGGATAACTAGATAGATGTGTGTGTGTGTGTGTGTGTGTGTGTGTGTGTGTGTGTGTGTGTGTGTGCATGTGCGTGTGAGTGCATGCTCAGTCGTGCCTGACTCTTGGGTCCGCATGTGCCTCTTCTGTCAATGGAACTTTCCAGGCAAGAATATTGGTGCAGAAGAGGTTACCATTCCTACTTCAGGGGATCTTCCCAAACCAGGGATTGAACCTGGTGTTTCTTTTTTCTCCTGGATTGGCAGGTGGATTTTTACCACTGGTGCCACCTGGGAAGCCCACTGGATAGATGGTGGTCCCACAAAAAGTGTAGAAAATAGAATGAAAAGTAGGTTTGAAGGTAGAAGGTGAATACTGTGGTCTTAGACAGTTCTGGTTTGAGTTCTCTGGAAGATATCCAGGTGGAGATACAAGGCTGTGAAGCTTGTGAGGAGTATTATGCTAGAGATAATAGATTTGGAGAATTCCTTACCATATACACAGTTATTGTGATCCACACCTGCCTCTTGAGAAACCTATAGGCAGGTCAGGAAGCAACAGTTAGAACTGGACATGGAACAACAGACTAGTTCCAAATAGGAAAAGGAGTACGTCAAGGCTGTATATTGTCACCCTGTTTATTTAACTTCTATGCAGAGTACATCATGAGAAACGCTGAGCTGGAAGAAGCACAAGCTGGAATCAAGATTGCCAGGAGAAATATCAATAACCTCAGATATGCAGATGACACCACCCTTATGGCAGAAAGTGAAGAGGAACTAAAAAGCCTCTTGATGAAAGTAAAAGTGGAGAATGAAAAAGTTGGCTTAAAGCTCAACATTCAGAAAACGAAGATCATGGCATCTGGTCCCATGTCTTCATGGGAAATAGATGGGGAAACAGTGGAAACAGTGTCAGACTTTAATTTTTTGGGCTCCAAAATGACTGCAGATGGTGACTGCAGCCGTGAAATTAAAAGACGCTTACCCCTTGGAAGAAAAGTTATGACCAACCTAGATAGCATATTCAAAAGCAGAGACATTACTTTGCCAACAAGGTCCATCTAGTCAAGGCTATGGTTTTTCCAGTAGTCATGTATGGATGTGAGAATTGGACTGTGAAGAAAGCCGAGCACCAAAGAATTTATGCTTTTGAACTGTGGTGTTGGAGAAGACTCTTGAGAGTCCCTTGGACTGCAAGGAGATCCAACCAGTCCATTCTGAAGGAGATCAGCCCTGGGATTTCTTTGGAAGGAATGATGCTAAAGCTGAAACTCCAGTACTTTGGCCACCTCATGCGCAGAGTTGACTCATTGGAAAAGACTCTGATGCTGGGAGGGATTGGGGGCAGGAGGAGAAGGGGACGACCGAGGATGAGATGGCTGGATGGCATCACGGACTCGATGGATGTGAGTCTGAGTGAACTCTGGGGTTGGCGATGGGCAGGGAGGCCTGGAGTGCTGCGATTCATGGGGTCGCAAAGAGTTGGACACGACTGAGCGACTGAACTGAACTTAACCATATACATAGTAACTGAATCAGTGTTATGGGAAGACTTAGCTCTTCATTGTCTCTACACTTATAGTTCAGGCAAGGCTCTCCCACTGACACTTGCTACGTTTACTACAAATTCCCCCACTGGGCCTTCCTCTTTCTTGAATCCAGCACTGTCTTCTGAAATCCCAGCAATCTCGGAGAAACCCAAGTGACTCTTTGTATCCAGGAGAGGGAACATTAACATGGAGAGTGGGAGAAGCAGTGCTGCCCCCGCATTTCAGAGTTAGGTGGAGACAGAGACCTCACTGGGGACTCACTCCCTCATCCTGTCGGAAAAGCAGGGGGCACCCCCAGGAGAACCCCAGTCACAGAAGTTAAGGCAGGAGAGCTTCACGAAGGAGTGGTCAGGGAACCACTTATCTGAATTTTCTCCAGTGCTGGTGAACTCCAGGTTGCCTTGGATACATTCTCCAAGAAGTTGCTGCTGCTGCTAAGTCACTTCAGTCGTGTCTGACTCTGTGCGATCCCCTGTCCCTGGGATTCTCCAGGCAACAACTCCGGAGTGGGTTGCCATTTCCTGCTCTAATGCATGAAAGTGAAAAGTGAAAGTGAAGTTGCTCAGTCGTGTCCGACTCTTAGCGACCCCATGGACTGCAGCCTACCAGGCTCCTCCATCCATAGGATTTCCCAGGCAAGAGTACTGGAGTGGGGTGCCATTGCCTTCTCCCCTCCAAGAAGCCAGTGACCATAATTGCCCATTGCATGTTAATTGCTATGATATGTTTTCACGGGGCAAAAAACTACTTCGAGAAACTACATTTAAAATGAGTCACATATGGGACTTTGCTGGTGGTCCGGTGGTTAAGATCCTGCGCTTCCATGGTAGGGAACACAGGGTCGATCCCTGGTCAGGGAACCAAGGTCGCACATGCCATGTGGTGCGGCCAAAAAAAAAAGAAAGAAAATATAAAATGAGGCACATACCAAGTCCGGTCTGTTGTCAGGAGGCTCAGCCAGCTCTGACTCAGACCCTCATCCCTAGGAAGCTATCTCATATCTGTTGACCACAGGATGGATATGTGCCACTTCAGGATGAAATTTGAAAACTGTGTTTTGCTTAAAAATTTTTTAAATAAAATTTTCAAGCAGTTTTGTGTTCTCAACAAAATTAAGAGGAAGCTACAGAGGTTCCCCGTATGCCCCTTACATGCATGGTCTCCTTCGTTATCAACACCCCCCACTACGGTGCTACATTTGTTACAACCGATGAGCCCTGAACACATCATTTACCGCCCCAAATCCATAGTTTACATTAGGATTCACTCTTGGTGTTATACATCTTATGAAAGGAGTGAAAGTGCTAATTGCTCAGTCGTGTCTGACTTTTTGTGATCCCATGGACTGTAGCCTGCCAGGCTCCTCTGTCCGTGGAATTCTCCAGGAAAGAATACTGGAGTGGGTAGCCAGTCCCATCTCCAGAGGACCTTCCTGATCCGGGGATCAAACCCGTATGTCCTGCACTGCAGGCAGATTCTTTACTGTCTCAGCCACGAGGGAAGCCCGCTGGATCACTGAGTAATGATATTAGCATGTGTCAGGTGGTGCTAGTGGTAAAGAACCCACCTGCCAACGCAGGAGACACAAGAGATATGGGCTTGATCCCTGGGTCGGGAAAATCCCCTGGAGGAGGGCATGGCAACCCACTCCAGGGTTTTTGCCTGGAGAATCCCATGGACAGAAGAGCCTGCCGGCTACAGTCCAAAGGATCACAAAGAGTCAGACAGGACTGAAGCGACTTAGTGCGCACACACAGACACAGACACAGACACAGACACAGACACAGACACAGACACACACACACACACACACACACACCACACAGAGCAATGCATCTTTTGAACAGCATGTTTTGATTAGGTTGTGAAAATAAGCAGTAAAATTTTAGTTCAGAAGAGCTCAATGTGGGAAACATACAACCCTAACTTAACTCTTGAACAAAGGCTTCAGTTAAGATGAAGGTCATGGTTGAAATAGATCAGTTGATTATCTGTTTTGCACATCGCTGTAATTTTTTTAAAAAGACATTTCACATTTTGTTCACCAATGTTTTGATGAGGCCATGTTCTGATATTCTCTACAAACAACAGTGTCCCTTTCCAGCAAAGATGATCCCAAGTACGTGTTGTATTGTTGGAGATTTTAGAGAGGGACTCAGGCAGGCGTGGGGTAGGCAGGCAGCAGGAGCAGCAGTTCTCTCAAGGGTGGAGTGCTTGTTCCAGCCACATGTGCCATATTTGCTTTAAGGCCACTGGAGAATGAGTTACTGAATATCAGGCATTGTGTTGGTTGCTTCCCACTCATATATTCTTGTGTAGGTACTATTATCCCCATTTTACCCAGAATGGAACTAACGTTTAGAGAGATGAACTTACCCAAGGGCACATCGTGTAAATTGTAAACATGCGTGGTTCATGAAGTCCTCAGTGGAGGAAGACTTCCTAAGAAAAAGATGAGGTGTACACTTGATTTGGGGAACACAATGCCCTTATCATAGCATTGTTTTTGTTTCAGGGCCAATAACCACAATATTTTTCCAGCAAGATACTGATGTTTTGTCTTTTTTTTTTTCCTCCACTCACTCAGATGAGTCAGAGACTTTTAAAAGCTTAAAAAGGTAATTGAATAAACTGTCCTTGTAAAAGCACTCTGGGTTTAAGGAGGTTTGACCATTCCAGCTTATGTTAAAGATAGAAAATTATGTTTTTAAGATAATTACATGTTCCTTTTGATAAAGCAAAAACATTCACAAACACAGATATAGTTTCAGACTGGTCTGCTGAGCCTGTTGCCAGCTGTGATTAACTTGTGGTAACGACTGTTCTCCTCCCTAGGGAGAAGCCAGCCGCACAGGATGGTGACGGGTGGTGGTGAGGAAAGAGTAGACTGGCTTAGTAGGGTCACACTTCACATGCAGCTCACACTTTACCTTCAGAGGCCAGTGCCTTAACTTAGGAGATCAGGCATGTTACACACTGATGGTTAAGAAGGGATATGTAAGAGGCCTTGGGATACACCAGCTGAAGTTGTATAGCTACTTGCAATGTAATATTTCAACAGAGTGCTTCTATAACTTGTATAGAACTCATATCCACTGATGGTTCCTCCTCTGTGTCCTTTGCATCTTCCAGATCTCTTTACTTCCCAGAGCCAGGTCCTATGTTTCTGTAACTGCATTTACCATATTATCTGAATTCATCAAGTACCACCTGAAAGGTGATGAGTTCCAAAGTTAAATCATCAGCCCAACCTCTCCCCAGACTCCAAACTCATTTTGAATGATCTTGACATTTCCTCTTGATGTCTAATAAATTTCCTAAACTCAGCACATCCAAAGTGGACTGATCTCCTAATCACCAGCCTTCTATCTTCCTTTCTGTATCTTAGTGAAATTCCATCTTTACAGCTTAAGCTAAAGAACTTTTGAGTCATCCTTGACTCCTCTCTCTCCTTCGCTACATGTAAACCATCAACAGGGACTTCCCTGGTGGTCTGGGGTTAGGACTCTGCGATTCCACTGCAGGGCGTCTGGGTCCTTTGTTGGGGGAACTAATGTATTCTAAGCTGCACTGGGGGAGAGGGGCAAAAAAAGAAAAGTGTACAAGAGCAAACGCAATTGCTCTTGGCTATATCTCCAAACTATATCTGGAAGCTAACCACTTCTTACTATATCTATCTCTGTCCCCCTGGGTTCAAACTACTGTCTTCTCTTATCACTCTTATCTCCACTATCTGTTCCTAACTCAGCAGTCAGAGGAATCTTTCTAAACGAGATTTAAAGACCTGTTCTTCTGCTCAAAACCCTCCAGTGGTTTCCTTATCCCCTGGCGTATAAGTCAAAATCCCTATGGTCTGTAATGCTCCCTGCCGCTTGCTTCCCACGACCTCCTTCTCCGTTTCCTCTTGTTACTCTCTTCCCTCCAGCCACACTGGTTTAATTCTCTGAGAGTCATTGATGATGTCAGGCACAACTCACACTAAGAGGGTTTGTTAAGATTTGTTATGGATTTCCGGGCCCCACCCCCAGAATTTGTGATTCATCAGGGCTGGGTTGTGAGTGGTTAATTTGCATTTCTGAAAGTTTCCAGGTGATTTTGTTGCTGGTGTTGCAGGACAACACCTGGAAAACCACTGGTGGTGTGCTGCTAAATAAGATCCCTGAGAGAGTGGGTGGAATGCCTGAATAAAGTATCTGCTGCTTTCTCTGATGTGAATACCCCCACCTCAGCCAATTTTAACTTCTCAGCCCTATATCAGTTGGCTCACAAAATTCCTAAAAATTTAACAATCGCGTCTCAGAAGCACACCCTTCCTTGGAATGGAACCAGTCATTTAGGACAGTTCTCCAGAGCCTGCTTAGGGAAGAGGATTAAGGAAAGGAGCAATCACTTGTTTTATTATTACTATGTGCAGGTCACTGTTTTGGTCCTTGGCATAAAATCTTTAATTTTGTCCTAGTAACAAATCTATAAGATTGTATTTTTCTATTTCCATTTTTTTTTTAAGGTGAGGAAATTGAGAAGTCAGTTATTACTTTTCTGAGTCACACAACCAAGGTTTGAATTCAGGACTGAGTGAACACAAAGTCCCTCTCCCTCAAAAAAAAAAAAAGACCCTGAACCTCTGTGGATGGCATCATATGACTATAGTCATCAGCATAGCACTAGGAAATGAAAAAGTGAGAGGCTAAAAGTAACTTATGGCAAAGGTATAGATGTAAGCTGACCCCAGAGGTGGCTGAATTCTGTTCAGCTGGGTTTTTGGGAAAGAGCTCTGGTGAGTAAACTTATATACAAAGTAGGCTAGCTGTGTGGGGACTGCAGCCCTCAGCACTGGTCACAGCCCATGGGCCAAGTGCAACTGGAGAACATGTTTCTTCCCCTGGTTACTGCCTGATAATACAGGAACTAGTAAGTGCAGATCAAAGGAGACAGCATAGCTCGTATATTGAGAATTCTGGTGCCAGGTGCTAAAATAACCTTCCTTTGAGGGCAAGTAAATTCTCTCAATTGATGCAACAGAAGTTGTTCCAGGCAAAGTCCCCACTTGCTCCCCTGCTTAATTGCCTCACTAACCCTCATTCTGGATTGAGCTTCAGTCCCTTTACTTTCTAAGCTTGGAACCCCTGGGACAGGTTTCCACTGGCATGCGTTGCAAGCAATGGGGGCAATTATCCAGGCATCAAAACTGCTTTCCTCAGGTCTTTTCTAGCCAAGCTCAGCCTCTGTTCCTCCAAATGGCCTGGAACACTGCCCTCTGCCTCACCATCCCGTGCTGGTGGAGACCTGGTTTCAGGCTGGGCGGTCTGGCTCTCTGGCCCAAATGAAAAGACTTCAGGTCTAAATGTTAATGACCCAGTGCTGACCCCAAAGTCCAAGGCAGTGCACAATGAGGTCCAGTGTGATGAAAGTCGAGTTGCATATTCTGCGCTAGTTTGATTTTCATACTTGGCTATTGGGTGAAAAGCTTTTAAGCTTCTGTTGTTCCCAAAGCATTTCAACGTGGCTCAAAGTGACAGGAAAAATAACCCCAAAGAAGATCAGAGAAGATTCCATCTCCCGTACAGATGGGCAAGCAAGGGCTATTCCATTATATTTTTTTGAAAATTATTACCTATTCATTCATCCAAATGCTGTTAGAGCAAGTACTGTAGGAAGCTAGAAGAGAGAGACTAGAGAACACTTCTTAGAAAGCTTTAGGAGGGATTTTTGGAGATATAGGTAGTTATGAGGTCATGATAATAGGAGAAAGGGGGAGACCTCAGGCAGTTATCTCGCCCAGAATATCTGAATGTTAGTTTTTTGTTTTTCCACCTGCCTTAAAGGACAAGAATCAAGTTAAAGCCATCCAAGAGTGGTTTTCCTAACTTGCTCTGTGCTGTCTCAGGGCTTTCTTACACCCCTCAAGATGGACTGAGAAATCTGCCACCATTTCCCTTTCTCCTACAAAGCCCTCCTCTACTTCCAGGCAAAGAACAGAAAGCGACCTAACGCTTTTGTCCATTAAAAATCCGACTGGAGTGAAGTCTGTTTTCTTAGAATTCATATCTGTTTCTCACCTGCAGAAGGTCTTTGAGAGGAACTAATAATGGCTAGTGGAGAAGGCAATGGCACCCCACTCCAGTCCTCTTGCCTGGAAAATCCCATGGATGGAGGAGCCTGGTAGGCTACAGCCCATGGGGTCGCTAAGAGTCGGACATGACTGAGCGACTTCACTTTCACTTTTCACTTTCATGCACTGGAGAAGGAAATGGCAACCCACTCCAGTGTTCTTGCCTGGAGAATCCCAGGGACGGGGGAGCCTGGTGGGCTGCCATCTATGGGGTTGCGCAGAGTCAGACATGACTGAAGTGACTTTAATTAAAATAATGGCTAGAGAACCAAAATGTCACCCTTACTATGATAAAACTTAGTTCGGATGGTGGTTGTATGACTCTAGGCAAGACAGCCTATGATGCTGAGCCCAGACTAAGCAGACGTGCCCACCTAAGCCAGCATGGAGGGATGGTGGTGTCTTGGCCCCCTGTGTGGCAGATGCTGGGAGAAGCAGGCTCAGATTATTTTTCCCTTTACCACTTTGCTCTCCTGTGGTCAGATGAAGAAAGGAGAGGACGGAGACCAGGACTGTTATCCTGGGGGATCCCCCTCCACCTGGGCCATAGGAGTTAGAAAGAAGCAGTTATTCCTAATGTTATGCACTGGTCAAAGAAAGACAAGGTCACTGGGGCTGTGGTTGTGGGGAATGTCCCCAGTAGAGATGAGGTGAACTTCTTCCCCAAAGCAGAACCATTAGAAAACATTGCCAGTGGGGCATTTCTTCCCTCCTGCCACTTCCATGAGGTGTTGAGATGGGAAAAGCTTACCTCACAGAAACTTTAGTCCCTGGCAGGCCCACCCTGAGTGGGTTCCGTTGACATTCATTTCTGGCGGTCATAAATAAGAAGAGGTAAAATAGAAAAGACCTGGCTGAGGACAAGTCAGGGTTCTGGGGCCTCTGAGGCTTTGGGAATAAGGCAGATTTAACTTGACTCCATCTCTCCAGGACCTTATTAAAAGAAGAAAGGGTAATAGGAATTTTGTGAGGCAAGAGTAGAATAAGGCTGAGTTTGTGCTCTTATGCATTCAAAATAGAAAGAAGGAAAGAAGGACCAAATTTGGAGTTGGCCTTCATTTCCAAGCGTGAACCTTCATCACTTTCATCAGTAGCCATCTGGCATGCAGTGTTCTGTGGCATTTCTCTAAAATGACTGGCAACCTCCAACAGTTTCCTTGGCACCACCACTGAGAAGCCTCCGTTCTTAGCAACATGCTAGAAATAGTCAAGCTCAACACAGGCAGGTAATGATACTTATATAATCAGCACCTTATTCAGTCGCAGTACAGTGAAGCCCTCATCCCTGGGTGATATTCCCAGATGCGTATTAAGAACTTCTTTGTTTGCTGACTCCTGTGGCTTCTTGAAAGAGATGCCAGTGATGGGGAAAAATAACAACACACATGTACACACACACATGTACCCATACACACACCCCAATCCTCCCCTCCTTTGGGTTTCACCTCGCTGTATTCACATATCCTTAGAGCACTTAGTCTAATTATCTGTTTATGTATCTGTCTTTTCTGGTAGATTTTAGCCCTGAGAGGAGAGAAAATATATCCATTTCATCTGTTTATCTCCATCATTGAGCACAGATGTGCAAGGAGGATTTCGATGGACAAAGGCTTTAACTTTATGCTTTCTATGCTTAGTAAACCAATCACTCATTTTCAGAATATAAATGAAGCTCAACTTTTTCAAGAATGGATGGCTTTGAAGAGGATTTTTTTTCATAAGGAGTGCCTTTTCTCAAGGTGCTATGTGACAAACCAAGCCAACACCGAATACAAGTCTGACCAGTAACCCCCAGGATGCTTTCCACAAGCACAAATGTGTTTGCTCTGGTGTTCTAGCCAGCACTTGGAACTGGCCATTCTTAATCCAAGAATTTATTCAGACTTTTAAGGGAGCAAACTGAATCTCTTAGCATTTTGAAAGAAAGAAAATGTACACATGAACCAAGTCACACGCATGCATGTTTGAGAGACCCACAAAAGTTTGTGGTGCTGCTGTAATAAGTTTGCTCTATGCTAGAGAAAAGAGGGAACACACAGGACCAAGATTTGTCCAGAACTAACTGCTTTCAGGAGACCCTATAGAGGGGCAAGCTCCTGTAACATTCTATGAAAAATAAATCTAATTGATCAAATGACTTCTATTGATTCAGTTTGCATATCCAAATAGAGTTCTATATGTTTTTTTATGTCACACCTGGTTTCTAGACCTGAGGTCCCTGAATATTTCTGTGGGGAATCATGCATGCATTTTACTCAGTGATACCTGATGATGTCTGATGCCATGCTGAACAAAATAAACGCACCTCTCAACCCTAGGTAATAGCTAAATTGCCTGTATCAGTGTTTGATACTGCAAAACTTCTGGGCAAGTGAAAAACACGGACCATGGAGCTTGCCATCCTGTTTTTTGACTTGTAATTTTCTCATCAGCATTTTTAAACTCTTAGTGCTCTAGTGTGGAATAACATCTTTTGTAGGCAGTGTTTCCCCAAATGATAGCGTTGATAATAGTTGTATTGGCATTTGGATAGCCTCCTCCTGCCTTCCTTGCAGAGGTTTCATTATTAGAATGTATGTCTAAATACCAAGAAAATTTGCATTATCGGTACAGAGCATGCATGATCCACTTTATTGCCCCCCAGACACCAAGGACATTTGTTTTGGTGTCTATCATCTTTGGAAAGTTAAAGTGAAAAGAGAAAGTGTTACTCACTCAGTTGTGTCCCACCCTTTGCGACTCCATGGACTCTAGTCTGCCAGGCTCCTCTATGTATGGAATTCACCAGGCAAGAATACTGGAATGGGTAGCCATTCCCTTCTCCAGGGGATCTTCCTGACCTATGAATTGAACCCGGGTCTCCCACATTGTGGGCAGATTCTTTACAGTTTAAGCCATTGGAAAGCAAACAGTATTTCTCAAGCTAAGAAACCATATCAGCTCCTTTTTAAAAGCAAAAGAAAATAATTCAAGGTTCCCTTGGAGGTCCTTGGAACTCAGTTTGATTGGCATTGAATTTAGAAATCAGAGTTTTAATTTATGGAAATATCTTTTGAAAGGAAATGTCAAAGACCTGTGATTCCTCTAATAATTAATTGAGGAAATATATAGCAATCATCTGGTAGAATTTTACAACTGAAGTTATGAAGGAAGTTGAGATCAAAAGGTGGACCTATAAATGAGGTCTCTAGAACTCTACCCTCCAAAAGTCTGGGTGTTTTGAATCTCAATTCAGTAAATGATGGAAAAGAACTAATGATTTCTCACCTTAAAGACCTGAAGATTAAAGAGATGTCAGTAAACCTTTGAATTGAATACAGATAGTTATTTTAAACTTTTAGAAATTTTTTTAATGTATTATACAGGCATTTCTCAAGTTTCTGTAATGCCAGTTTTTAAACTGCAATTCAAATATAATGCTAACTAATTAAAGGACACAAAATTGAATGGTGTGAACCCATTGTTTGGAATATGTTTGGAATTTGTAATTAGCACCACCAAAAGTCAATCAAAGAAAAAGTTGGAAGTGCTTGATTTGAATAGCTGGCCTTTGCTTTTCTGCTTCTTGCTGGTGTTGGTGGTGGAACTGCCAGCAACATTGTTTAAGGCAAAGATGACAGAGGAGATGAGGAACTCCTGAGTGTGGGAACTGAGGGACTAACAAGAAAACTTTTATGTCTTTGTTCAGCCAACTATTTTTAGCTTACAATAACAAAAAATACTTATACAATAAAATTGTTTTCATTATTAGAAACCTAAAAGAAAAAAGAACACTTTATTATGCAAATGTAAATTTTTCTTGTTTTTCATAGATTTTTTTCCATTGGAACAGGTATTATTTTAAACATTGTATGAAACCCTAATGTTTTTAAAATGAGAAGTACCATATTGCTAACAAACAGGTTGATTTTAATGTTATATTTTTAAAATTAAGAGTTTTATATATTCCCTTGTAAAAACTAACAGCTTTATAAATCCCCTTGATTAGATGGGAAAAGTTACCAAATTATTGTAAATTATTGTATGCAAATACAGTTGAGTTCCTGCTGTGCATATTGTGGCATCATAACGACAGGAGAGCCATCCCCGTGGTGTTGGCAAACTGAATTTAAAGCACTCCATACCTGCAAGGAAAAGTTGTATGTAAGAATTTGTAAGTCCTGAGCCTCATCTCTGTACTTTTTTTTTTTTTTTCTGGCTATACCGTGTCTTAGCTGCAGCGTGGGACTCTTTAGTTGTGGCATGTAGGGTCTAGATACCTTGCCAAGGATTGAACCCTGGCCCCTGCATTGGGGCTGCAGAATCTTAACCACTGGACCACCAGGGGAATCCCTGAATTTTTCATCTTTACACCCCTTATGTTCTGCTATAGCAGGCTACACCCTGATACTTAAAAGCAGGCACTTTCCTTTTACCACACTATATTTTGGATTAGAGTGTTTATTTGGAATCCCCTTTCTTGTCATTTCACTGTGGCAACATTTTGCTCACTTGAGCTGGTTTGAGTGTCATGTTCTCCAAATCAGTCATTCTTGTGTTTCTTTCTTTACGCCATGGTGACTATAGCATGACAGTTATTGACAATTATTGGGCCTCTGTTGTGTGATAATTCTACGGTAGAGTGATATTTCGGACACTGGAGTCAGAAATATGCAGTAATGGATTGATAGTTCAGTCTCTTAGAAACTGGCTATGAGATTAGACAAGTTATTTAGCCACTCTCAGACACAGTTTTCTCAAAGTGGGATTAACTACACTTCAGCAAATTTATGAGGTCTCAAAGTAGTTAATCCCACTTTGAGAAAATTGTGTTTGAAAGTGGCTAAATAACATATATACACACATATACAGCATGGTTTCCTATCATATGGTAGACCCTTAGTAAATAGTTATGATTATTTTTGCTGTATGGATGTTTGCGTTGTGTTTTGACCTACTTGAGGTTAGAGACTGTCTTACAGTAAAACCCTAGAGTATGTCAAAACCCTAGAGCAGGGTAGTAGCTGAAGAGAGGTTAAGTGATTGAATGCATGAATTGCAAAGTGATTGAATGACTAAATGGTGAAATATCTGAGAAAGTAAATGAGCCTCCTGACTACTCATCTTACAAACTACACATTTAAAGTAGTGAGAAAACCTCACACCCATTTCTTAGGCCTATTTTTTTTTTTCTTAATCATTAGGTTATTCAATGGTTAGAGCCTGATACTAAGGAAGTTGAGATCTTTGATTCCTAAGTGAAAAACTTCCCAATGTCACTGACAGTATTTTCAGTCACAAAGAATTATTTAGAAATGTTTTCCATCAATCTCCTGGCAATTTGGGTGAGAGAGAGCAACTGAGGGAAAGAAGGGTTATGACTAGCCCCCAAACCATTATAAATAGTCAATAGGTATGCTTGCCTATTAAAGGTAGGACTTTTATGTTAGAAGTTATATCTTAGAAACAACATTAACACTGGAGAATGGATGAGTCTTATAATCAGAGAGTTATAGGATTAAAACTCATGACTTCCAAATCTCAACCCCTTATACTAGATTCCCTATAATGTTTAATTTTGTATTAACTTGGCTGGATCTCCCTGCCCAGATATTTGGTCAAACATTATTCTGGATGTTTCTTTGAGAATGTTTGGGTGAGATTTCTATTTAGACTGGTGGCCGTTGAGTACACCAGATTACTCTCCCTCTATTCAAGCCTCATTAAATCAGCTGAAGGCTAGAATAGAACAAAAGAATGTTCTCTCCTGAGCAACAGCAAGTTTTCTAGCAGACTGCCTTTAGACTTCATCTGTAAATCAGCTCTTCCTAGTTCTATAGCAGACTACTCTGGGCTTTGAACTGCAACTCTTTCCTGAGTTGCCATCCTGCTAGAGTCCCCCAACAGATTTTGAAAATATGCAAGAACACACACACACACACACACATACGTGTGTGTGTGTGTATGTATACATATGTATGAAATGTGAATGGTTCTGTATCTCTGGAGAACCCTGATGAATGCATTATAAGATGAGTTATAAGATATATAATTTTATAAATTATTAGTATGTTACTTTTCTCCTGTGGCATCATTAAGCAAACTCAGACCAACTTTTACCCAATGATTTTCAGAATATTGCCCAAAGAGTCCTCACTTGTTAAACTATGTACCTATCCAATGAACTTTTTACATCAGAGTCACGAGGGAGCTTTGCTGAAATTCAGATTTCCAGGCTCCACCTCAGACATATTGAATCAGAATCTCTTTGAGTGGAACTTGGTGATCTGTATCTTTAACTAGTTCTACGGATTCTTGTGCACAAGAAAGTTTGAGAACCACTGGTTTCTATGGTATTTGTTTTTAAATTTGCTTGGACAGTGAAATTGCTGGAGATGAGACTATTATAATTAAGACCAAAACTAGTAACTGAAGAAGGATTCAGCAGTGAGGAAAATGGTAGATGATAAACTCTATATGGATTATACATTTTCTTTAAAATATGAATTCAGTTCGGTCACTCAGTTGTGTCCTACTCTTTGTGATCCCATGGACTGTAGCACACCAGGCCTCCCTGTCCATCACCAACTCCTGGAGTTTACCCAAACTCATGTCCATTGAGTTGATGATGCCATCCAACCATCTCATCCTCTGTTGTCCCCTTCTCTCCTGCCCTCAATCTTTCCCAGCATCTGGGTCTTTTCAAATGAGTCAGCTCTTCACATCAGGTGGCCAAAGTATTGGAGTTTCAGCTTTAGCATCAGTCCTTCCAATGGACACCCAGGACTGATCTCCCTTAAGATGGACTGGTTGGATCTCCTTGCAGTCCAAGGGACTCTCAAGAGTCTTCTCCAACACCACAGTTCAAAAGCATCAATTCTTTGGCGCTCAGCTTTCTTTATCATCCAACTCTCACACCCATACATGATTACTCGAAAAACCATGGCCTTGACAAGACGGACCTTTGTTGGCAAAGTAATGTCTCTGCTTTTTAATATGCTGTCTAGGTTGGTCATAACTTTCCTTCCAAAGAGTAAGCGTCTTTTAATAACATGGCTGCAGACACCATCTGCAGTGATTTTGGAGCCCTAAAAAATAAATTAAAAAATATGAATTGTGGGTGGATTATATATTTCTTTTAAATGACAATCTAGTTACTGTTATTGAATGGAGTTATATGAGAGATTCAAGTTTCAAACATCACAGAAAAAGCCCCAAAGTGTAATTATTTAAAGGGATGGGTAAAACACTAAGAGAATGTACAAAGATGCAAAGGAGAATGGAAGGTGACTCTGAGGCCTGTGAAGAATAAACAGGTGGTTATATAAAGCAGCAGGCAGAGATTGATGGTAACCCAGGGCTTGGTTTAGAAGTGCTCCCAGAGGATTTGATAGAGCACAGGAAACATTCAACTTCTGGCTGTAGCCAATTCCTAATTCCCTGAAGGAAGGTGGGGTGAAGGAGAAGAAGGATGGACTCTGTCTTTATTGTATAGATGCAATGGCGTAATGCATAACATATGGGATACGTTTTTCATCAACCTGATGCCAAAAAGATTTTGACCCACCTGGCTGTAGAGATGAGTGGGTTTGTGAAACAACTGGCGTATGGAATAGATTATGAAGAAGGTCATCTTAGCATCTGGCTTATTGCAACTCCACGTTTCCTATAACTCTAGGTCATAAGAAAAGCAATTCCTGTAACAGATTAAGGCCAATAACATTTGAAGAATGACTTATTTTCACCCGGGATAACCTTTGTATTTATTAACATGCTATTGATTTCCTGTTTGCTTTTTCTGAGTCAACATGGCAAATGATCTTTAACCCCTAAAAAAGTTATGAGAACTAAATAGTCAGACAAGTGAATATTGCTGGAAGAACTTAATTCTTTGTGTTCATTTTGACTTCTTTGTGTGCTATTTACATGGGCTGATGGATTTTTCAGAGAGATTCTGAAAGACTCTGGTTAAATTCAATGTGCTGACAAATTGTGAAGTTTAGCCTAAGAACCTCAGAAGCCCCATTTTCTTTTTTTATATCTAGAAATTTTTAGAAACAAAGGACACCATGTAGAAATCCTTGCAAATTTAGAATACATAAGATATTTTTAAATCAAAGGGTTTAGACTGACATTTTTTACCCTGCATAGAAATATAGTCAAATTATTTTGCTCTTTTAGGCAGAAAAATCGTTTGGAGATCTATAAGTTCCAAATCTATTTTTTAAATCTTTTGGAAGAGAATTAACTATGAAAAGAAAATTAAAAAATGCTATAATTGCTATGGAACAAACAAACACCACAGTTTCCCCCAGACAAAAATAAAAACTAGTGTAAAACCTGAAGGCATGTTTAATTTTATCTGGTTCATGGGACAGAGTGTGAATGCAAAACTCTTCTGGTACAGAGGTTAACAAATTATGGCTTGCAGTGCCAAGTCAGTCCACCTCCTGTTTTAATATAGCGCATGAGCTGAGATTTTTACGTTCTTAAATATAACAAGAATATGCAAAATTAGCCATATGTTGCCCACTAAACCGGAAATATTTACTATCTCTTTTAAGTAAAAGTTTGACGACTCCAATACAGTCTAAGTAAGAAAGAGTCTTACTCGCTCTGCGTGATGTACATCATGCTCCGTACATGTGCTTTACAGAGCACATCATGCAAAACGCTGGACTGGAGGAAGCACAAGCTGGAATCTAGATTACAGGGAGAAATATCAATAACCTTAGGCATGTAGATGATACCAACATTATGGCAGAAAGTGAAGAGGAACTAAAGAACCTCTTGATGAAAGTGAAAGAGGAGAGTGAAAAAGCTGGCTTGAAACTCAACATTCAAAAAACAAAGATCATGGCATCTGGTCCCATCACTTCATGACAAATGGATGGGGAAACAGTGGAAACAGTGAGAGACTTTATTTTCTTGGGCTCCAAAGTCACTGAAGATGGTGACTGCAGCCATGAAATGAAAAGGCACTTGCTCCTTGGAAGAAAAGCTGTGATAAACATAGACAGCATATTAAAAACCAGAGACATTACTTTGCCAACAAAGGTTCAGCTAGTCAAAGCTATGGTTTTTCCAGTGGTCATGTATGGATGTGAGAGTTGGACCACAAAGAAAGCTAAGCACCGATGAATTGATGCTTTTGAACTGTGGTGTTGGAGAAAACTCTTGAGCGTCCCTTGGACTGCAAGGAGATCAAACCAGTCAGTCCTAAAGGAAATCAGTCCTGAATATTCATTGGAAGGACTGAAGCTGAAACTCCAATACTTTGGCCACCTGATGTGAAGAACTGACTCACTGGAAAAGACCCTGATGCTGGGAAAGATTGAAGGGAGGAGGAGAAGGGGACAACACAGGATGAAATGGTTGGATGGCATCACTGACTCGATGGACATGAGTTTGCGCAAGCTTCAAGAGTGGGTGATGGACAGGGAAGCCTGGCATGCTGCAGTTCATAGGGTTGCAAAGAGTTGAACATGACTGAGCAACTGAACTGAAGAAAGTCTAGAGCTAATCCATCATCTCTGTGACCCTGGTAAATCGCATGTCTTCTCTGGGCCTATTCCCTTGTCCATGACTTAGGATGATTAAACCTGCATGCATGCATGCTCAGTCACTTCAGCCGTGTCTGACTTTTTGAGACCCCCATGTACTGTAGCCTACCGGGCTCCTCTGTTCACAGGATTTTCCAAGCAAGAACACTGGAATGGCTTGCCATTCTCTTTATTTAGGGGATCTTCCTGATCCTGGGATTGAACCCATATCTCCTTCACTGCAGGAAGATTCTTTACCCACTTAGCCACCTGGGAAGCCCCAGTTATACCTGACAGCCTCACAAATAAAAGAAAATGGGGGGAAAATCTGAAAAGCTTTCAGACATTGCGCACAACTAGACATTCATAGGTAGTACCATCTAAAACCCTGTGGCCTCTTTCCATTGAAAAATAAGAATTTCAATGGAACTGCTTTTAAATTTAGGGAGGGAAAATGATGGACTTATTTTGTGGCAACTTTATCTGGGGGACTACACTTTTCATCAGATTATTTGCTTTGAGCACATATTGGACAATGCTCCCAAATATCAGACCTTGGTACTTTGGGTCGAGTCTAAGACGTGACTTATTGTTGCTGAGCACATGAAGTCTTCCTTCCCAGATTGTGCCACTTATCATGAGCAGAAAGGTGACTGTATTTCTGAATGTAGAAAGGGGAAACTATTTAAAATATTTGAAATCAAACTCCTTTTAAGTGCCTCATTTTGGAACTCTGAAGATAACACAGTGTCCTGAGTGTTGGAGAATTATTAAGACCAAGACACAAGTGAAATGCCAGTGTCTGAGATAGGGGAACAGTGGAAATTTAGATTGATGTCTTTCTGAGAACTGAGAAAGATGAAAGGAGACCCATGCCTAACCAAAAACAGTGGAGAGGTTATCCATTGGCAATGGTGCAGAGAAGAATGGGGCAAGTACATTATCAAGTCAAAATAATGAAAATAATCGTGTATGCACCACTTAACCACACTCAAGATCTCAGCTAACCACTTCATGTACATTACCTCATTAAATCGTCACAACTGCATGATGAGGTAAATGTAATGATCTCCATTTCATAGATGAAGAAACTGAGCAAGCTCACAGAGAAGTTAAGCAACTTGTATAAGGTCTGCCTGCACCAGAGTAACCAGGAACTTCTCAGGAAAAAAAGCAGCAGTGACAAAATAGCCAGGAAGACAGATGCCTGGCTGAAGCCCTGAAGCTCAGTCTTGATAATGAAACATCTGGATTTTACCGCCTCGATTACAGCTGTCACCCTGGTGATATCCGAATCCTAAGTGCTTTTAACTGAGGGCCCTGCTGGTGGTAATTATAAACCTGATGGAGTTGCGATTAAAAACTTGATTGTATAGTGAATTTGAGAAAGGAGGAAGAGACAGAGAGGTTTTCTTTTATTTCTTTTTTTTTAAATTTTAACTATCCACTCACATGCAAATTAGTGAAATGAAAATAAAAACCACATAGTTTTTTCTTTTCATTAAAGTAGGTTCTTTACTAGGCATTCGCCTGGTTTACTTGAAAGTAACAAAACCTCAAATATTTCACGATCCAGATTGTTGTGAATTTCTGCCAATACATATCTCTGCAGAAAATAGTCATTCAAGTAATTCAAGGAAGGGCTTACTGTTGTTCAAGGATTTAGGGATTAGAGAAACACCTCCATCCCAGTTTATTAATATCTTATCTTCATATCATAGTATTTCATAGGGTTGATCATAGAAGAAATTTCAGGGAGCATTTAGGCCAACCTCCCTTATTCATAAAAGGAAATAAGATGCAGAAAGGCCATGTGATTTGCTCAAGGTTACACAATACATTGGGCAGCATAGATGGCGTGGTGGCCATGAATGGTGCAGCACTTGGCTACAGTCCCCTCTGCTGTGAAGTGTTCTACCTATCTCCCAAAGAGCCAAATCTGAACCTCTAATATACCATATTCCCTTTTTTTAAAAAAAATATTTTTGGCTGTGCTGGGTCTTCATTGCTGCATGTGGGCTTTCTCTATTTGCAGCAGCAGCTGCTGCTGCTAAGTCGCTTCAGTCGTGTCCGACTCTGTGTGACCCCACAGACAGCAGCCCACCAGGCTCCCCCATCCCGGGGATTCTCCAGGCAAAAACACTGGAGTGGGTTGCCATTTCCTTCTCCAGTGCATAAAAGTGAAAAGTGAAAGTAAAGTCGCTCAGTCGTGTCCGACTCTTGGCGACCCCACGGATTGCAGCCTACCAGGCTCCTCCGTCCATGGGATTTTCCAGGCAAGAGTACTGGAATGGGGTGCCATTGCCTTCTCTTCTCTATTTGCAGCAGGCAGGGGCTATTCTCTAGTTGCGGTGCACTTGCTTCTCACTGTGGTGGCTTTTCTCGTTGTGTAGGACAGGGTCTAGGTGCATGGTCTAAATAGTTGTGGCACATGGGCTTGGTTGCCCTATGGCATGTGAAATCTTCCCAGACCAGGGGTTGATCCTGTGTCCCCTGCATTGGCAGGTGGATTCTTAACCACTGGGCCACCAGGGAAGTCCCACTGATGGTAAAGTGTCTAAGTTGGGTCTATCCCAGAAGGTCCATGGTTCATCTTCACAGAGATAGAAATCCTACTCTGGGTATGTGCTAGACTGTACTGTCTGCATAATCTCAGCCAAGACTACTATCCAGGGACTTGCAGAAGGCCTGATCCACAGACATGGATCCAACTAGGGATCTGACTTTGCACAGGGGCAGCGGGAGTGGGACATGAACATAGGATCTGCCACATACTGCATTGCCCACTGTCCTATAGGAAATGACCTCAGAAAGCCCTCGAATGACCATCTGAAGGCAGGCCTGAAACACTAGCTTAGAGCAACACTATGAAAGGATGGAGTGCCATCCTTCAAGATGCAGTATTTGTATTACTACAGATGCTGTGTCCCAGTAGGAAAAGTCTGCAAGTCTGGGAAGTAAGGGGTGGGTACAGGGGCAGCTCCATTTGCCTTCACTCCCAGTGACCTGCTGGAGATTTCCTCTCCCTGAAATTTTATGCTTACAGGGTTGAAGAGGACATAATCAGGTCCTGTGAAGTCCAGGTTACTCCTGCTGGCAAAACATTTTGGAGAGATTGTGTCCAGAGCCCAGGAGGCAAGAAGAAGAATTAACTTCCTGTCAGTGGTAACACATTCTGACCAGCAGGAGCAAGAGGTCTGCGTTTGCACAGTGGGAGCCATGGGGAGAGATGTTTGGGGAAACTTTCTGATCCACTTTGGTGTCCGCTGGTACTCCCTACCCCTATGGAACTGAGAATGAGTAAGTGTAGCAACTTGAGGCCCAGAAAGGTGCGATTTCGTAGAAGGAATGAAAGTGTGGGTCCCACTTTTAGATAAGCCACCAGGATTTGCCGAGGTGATAGCAGGGGAGGCGGGAATGTAGAACGGACAGTGGAGGAGGGAAAGCGTGAGAAGCAGTGGGGGCCTGAGGCCTACCAACCTCCTTCAGTAGGAGACCAACCAGAAGGGTGAAGGGGCTGCTCCCAAGCCTGCATACAGAAACCCAGCCCCGGAGCACAAGCAGAGTGTGGGTGGCCCTGAAATGCACTCTCAGACCTCCTACTGCAGGAGCCTAGGGGGCTGATGGCCCCAGATGCTGTCCTTCTGGATCTGCCGCCATTTCCCACTGGAACCTCACTTCCCGCAGGCTTATCTTGGCCAACGACTGGGCACAGAGCGGGGCTCATGCGGGCCCTTCCCTGCCTCTGATTGGTTACTTTGGCTTGCGGACATCCCATTGGGCCAGCCAGGACGTGGCTGGAACTGCACTGCATTCTGGGACTCTTCCTGTCCCTCTTCCTTCTTTCCCGCTCTCTTTCCCAGGACTCAGACCTGCATCATGGCCTACAGGTTCTTCCCACCCTTCTCTGGCCCCTTTCCCTGTTCCCTTCACAGGCATTTCCTCCAGTACATGGCCTACATGTATAACCCTGCCTTGGTTTCTGCCTCTTGGAAGCCCTGGACTAACACAGTGGTGATCCTCACTTTCTTCCTGAGTTTCTGGTCACTTGCTCTGGGTGTGAGCTACCTTCTGACCTTCATCTTCCTCCTCTCCTCCAGCAACACTTATCGGTTCTCCCAACAGAACATTTCTTCTCCATGGAGTAGACACATCACAAAGGCCCTTTTGTTTCCCTTACTTTCTGCCACCACCTACTCCCCCTGCGCAGACCTTGAGTTAAACTCTATGCACGCTTCTCAGACTACATGCTACCTCATCTCCTTACCTGAAATGCCTGCTCTGGAACTCAGCTTCTCAGTGACTCCACGTGCTGAGGGACATTGTCTGAACATAGTGATCACCCCTTTCTTGCAGACTCATACTTGCCATGGTCTCATAGCGTCCCTCATAAGTTGAGCACTCTTTCCAGGTATTCAGTCATTCCTTACAACAGCCCCATCAGGTATGGAGCTTTAGTATCCTCTTCTTACCAGATAAGGAAGTAAGGTACAGGTCATTTAAATAAATTGCTCATGAACAGGTATTAACAGTAAATCTGCTAGAAGCAGGATTTGAACTAATGTCATATGAGAGAGAGAGATCATAATTAGAAGAGGAGATTGGATTCAAGGAAGACCTGCTTTGATTTTTCTTTTCTTTTTTAATACAACAGACTTGAGTTCCTTCCTTCTTTCCCATTTTTTGGACTTTCTTTTTTGATCAGCAAAAAGCATGTGTTGGACCAAATGATTTCCTGTCCTTTTCTTGCTTGTTTGTGAGATGATAACAAAAGACTCACTGAGTTGCAGAACGCTCTGTGACTCAATCTTTCTTACCTTGTCTATGCCTGGACCTTCTTGGATTGGCACCTACAGCACCACAGCTCCTGGACAGTCTCGGTCTGCAGATGTACCAGCCCCAACCTATAACCCCGGAGAATGCAAGATCTGATTGCTTGCTTTCTCATTCTTTGTTTTTTATCAAAAATAAAAAGAATATACAAACCGTTGTAAGATTCTGCGTGACACAAAGCTGGGACAGATATGATTTTCTCCTCAGAGTTTCCGTACACCATGGGAGCCCTCTGACAGTGGCACACGTGGGGAGGGTAGGGATGGGCTGTGGAACATTCTCAGTAAAGTCTGTCTGTCACCAGCCTGGGGCACTCCTGACACCCAGCAGAGTTAGAGTTGGAGCAGAGTTAGATAAAGCCTGGAGGATTTGTGCAGGTAGGGTAGAACAAAAGGACAGAAACAAATGATCAGCTTTTAATGTCTAGGCAGCTAAATCAGGATTAACCTTTCTCGGCTTTTGTGCTGATGAGATTTAGTGAGCCCTGCACGTCTCCTGGCTTAGAAGCAGACTTTTTGCTAAATAAGATTTGTACCTTTTCATAAATATTAACCCAGATATACACAGCCAGTTAAAAGTAATAATGCCCCTGAGTTGAAATCTATATGTTAATTTCAAATTCTGTTTGAATTGATTGGGTTGATATTAGGAGGATTAAAAATCTTTGTCAATTTATGTTTCAAGCCATGCATTAATGAGAAAGGTGAAACACCACAGGCATTTTCTCCAACTTTGTTTTTCAATATAAGTAGGGATGATGTCATCTTTCGTTCAACAAAATCATTTAGACCCTGATGGCCCTTGTTTGTCCATTGTCTAACTGGAAGCAAGAGCTTTAAATTTATACATCAAGGGTAAGTTGCTACAGTTTTTTTTTTATGAAGATCACTTTGGGGAACTTATTATTTGTAAAGTTTTACTACATACCAGGTACTCTATTTTCTATGTAAACCTATTTGATTCTTAAAGCAACCTGTGTTAAAATGAGGATTCTGCCACTCAATGATATTGAAGTAACTTGCCTGCAGCAGGTGGCAGAGCCAGCTTTTAGGCTCACGCATTGTGACTCCAAGTCTAGTGCTTTATTCCCACTCTGTGTAATTTATTTATCTATAGATAAGGGCTTTCCTGGTAACTCAGCTGCTAAAGAATCTGCCTGCAATGCAGGAGATCCTGGTTCAGTTCCTGGGTTGGGAAGATCCCCTGGAGAAGGGAATGGCTGCCCACTCCAGTATTCGGCCTGGGGAATTCCATGGACTGTGTACTCCATGGGGTAACAAAGAGTTGGACATGACTGAGTATCCAATACACTCCAGTATCTTATACAGTTTAAGGGTATAAGACCATAGGATCTGGCAGCAGAAAAACCTGCGATCAAAAGGCATCTCTGTGGCTACTATAGTTGTGTGACCCTTCAGTTCAGTTCAGTTCAGTTCAGTCACTCAGTCGTGTCCGACTCTTTGCAATGCCATGAATCGCAGCACGCCAGGCCTCCCTGTCCATCACCATCTCCCGGAGTTCACTGAAACTCACATCCATTGAGTCAGTGATGCCATCCAGCCATCTCATCCTCTGTCGTCCCCTTTTCATCCTGCCCCCAATCCCTCCCAGCATGACTCTTTTCCAATGAGTCAACTCTTCGCATGAGGTGGCCAAAGTACTGGAGTTTCAGCTTCAGCATCATTCCTTCCAAAGAAATCCCAGGGCTGATCTCCTTCAGAATGGACTGGTTGCATCTCCTTGTAGTCCAAGGGACTCTCAAGAGTCTTCTCCAACATCACAGTTCAAAAGCATGAATTCTTCGGTGCCCAGCTTTCTTCACAGTCCAACTCTCGCATCCATACATGACCACTGGAAAAACCATAGCCTTGACTAGACGGACCTTAGTTGGCAAAGTAATGTCTCTGCTTTTCAGAAGCCACTTAATGTCTCTAATCCTCTATTTCCTTATCTGTAACATGGTGATAATTTTTAACAGACTGAGTTGTTTTAGTGATTACATCAGGTAAAACATTTATCATGTTGCAGGGCACATAGCTACCTCTGATATGTAGTACTGATTTCAAGCTTTTTGTGTGTGTGTGTTTCCTGTTTTAAGTCAAATTTTTGGATGTTCTTGGTAGAGTATCTCATGGGAAATAATTTTTAGAAACACTACCCTTTTGAAAATATGTTGCAAACCTCCCTATGTTTTTACTGCATTTTTCTCTTGTAATGAAGTTCTGTTATACACAAGAAAGGTTTTACAAGAAAAGAGAAACAAAGTCAATCCTTTATTCTTTATACCCAGGCTAGTTGGATCCTGATGAGTATCCACTAACTAGAGGGCACTGGGGCTTGATTAGTGGGCATGTATTATAGTGCCATTTGAGCTTACCTAGTCATTATTCATAGGAGAAGGCAATGGCAACCCACTCCAGTACTCTTGCCTGGAAAGTCCCATGGATGGAGGAGCCTGGTGGAGTGCAGTCCATGGGGTTGCTAAGAGTCAGACACGACTGAGCAACTTCACTTTCACTTTTCACTTTCATGCATTGGAGAAGAAAATGCCAACCCACTCCAGTGTTCTTGCCTGGAGAATCTCAGGGACGAGGGAACCTGGTGGGCTGCCGACTATGGGGTCACACAGAGTTGGACACGACTGAAACGACTTAGCAGCAGCAGCAGTCATTATTCATTAACTTAAGGATTCTTTCTGTTCTCATTTTTTTGCAGACCAAACCCTAGGGCTCAGTTCAAAGGTGAAAACCCTGTCATTTTAGGATTTGAATATTTGGAGAGCTAACCTGTGAGATGAGATCTCAAGGATAACTTAAAAGGACTGATTCAGCTACTGATGACAGACTCTGTACCCTATGCTGGGGGTTGTGCCATCAGAGAGAATGGCTCCATCAGGAAGGGCTTCAGCCTTTTATTGATCCACCCTTTGATGGAGCCTTAAATGAACCCATCAAACCTTCTGTCTGTAGAAAAAAAAGGTATGACTAGTTTTCAGGCCAAACACTTTATGAGCTAGGTTATGTTACATTTATGTCTAACAACTGTACATATTAGTGGCTCAAATTAGACTTGTCCCACATTAAGGAAGTCATCTGTCATCAGAGTTGGTGAGCTCATAGCTTGATTCATACCCTACCTTCATTCCTGCTAATATTAGTCTTTACCTTTCTTCAACTTTGTCTTATTTTGATGATTTCAGCTACCAGTTGTCCTAGGATAATCTATAACTTTATTTCATGCAAAATAGTCCATTTTACTTACATAATCCACCATATGAATGCCTAAGCAATCTGTGCTGTTTGCCTAGAAAAAAAAAAACTTGTGAATGTATAACAGAGCCATTTTCTGGCTTTGTAGAATAACGTTGCCATTTGACTTTAGGGGTAAACTGTACTTACATCTTTCGTCCTCTGAATCAAGCCATGTAATTTTCCATGCTGCTCCAACAAAGTGGAGAAAGAAAATACCACACTGTGCTGACTTGACAACATAAACATTTGGTCCTGTTCACATCATGTGCATGCCATTATATGAAATATTTCATATACACAGCCTTGGATCTTTGTAACCTGAGGGTTTACTCTGCATGTTTACTTTATTCTTCTTCTTTTTTTTTTTTTTTAACTGCTCAGAGGTTGGCAGTTATGCACAGATTACTGTGAAAAGGCCCATTCGCACCTAGGGAATCTGAGAAATGGCTTAAGCAAATGTAGGTGGCTGATGTTGATTTGGGTTAATAACCTCCTTGTGTCAAGGTCCACATTCTAGAGCTGATTGGAAATAAATTGTCCCGTCTCTCACAACTTATCTCCTCCATGCATATATTTTGTGTGTGCAATTATATAAGAACCTGGACTAAAATGTATGATACACGGTCAACGTTTAACATTGATAATCATGGGGGGTTAGGATGGGAGTTTTTATTAACTTTTTAAACATACAATTTTATATTGTTTAACTTGTTACATGAGGCACATAGTACTTTTAAAAAAATCCAATCAAATGAAACAAAAGACAAAATACAGTATTATAAAGAAAAAGTTACAAACTAAATCAGTGCCTAAGACTGAATGTGTGCATAGTTCACCTGTGGATGGTTAAACTGCGCATTTTGATTCACTGTTTCTGAGGTGGAGTCTGTCGCTGTAGTTGCTACAGGATCCCAGGTGGTGTCAGTGCTATGACCAACCCAAGGACCGCACTTTCAGTAGAAGGGTCTAAGCCTAGAAATAGATAACTGGACTTGGTCCTCATCATGGAATGCAAAGGAAATAGTGTTGTTTTTTAGTTCTGCATCAGTTCATTCTATTAAACAAAAAGAAGATTCTATTTATTTCTCAAGTCTATCTTAAATTTAAAACACTTTTCAAGTCAGGCTAGAGAAATGGCTTACCAGGCAGTTGATATTTCTGGAGCATGGCGCTAGCTCCGAGTGAGTACCCCATATAAACAATTATAGTTAACCCTTGAGCAGCATGGATTTGGGCTGTGTGCATCCACTTACACACAGATTATTTTTCAGTAGTCGATACGACAGTAGTACATGATCCACAATCGGTTGGAACCACGGATACAGATAAATCGTGTATTCAGAGGGCTGACTGTAAGTTATATGTAGATTTTCAATTGTGCAAATTGGTTCAGAGTCCCTAACCTCCACACGGTTCAAAGATCAGCTGATTTTGTCAATCAAGCATGCATTTGCTCTAAAAACATTTAGAAGAATTAGATACAGCCTATGTTCTCAAAGGATTTATTCTCTTGTAGAAATAGGACTGAAAAAGCATTTATGCCTGGTGGAAAGTAACGTTTGTAGGAATGTGGGAGATAGGCCTGCTGATAGGCAAATATAAGGTACATACAAGGGCATTGCAAAGAAGGCTGGGATCTCAAGGAGGGAAGCCAAACTAGGACTGAATTTACAGACCCAGAATGCGTGGAAGGTGCAAAAAGAGCATAGGTTGCCTCTTAGCTGAAGTCATTATTTCTAGAAGGTGACTCTTGGATGCTTGAAAGAAGCTTAGAGTTTTTCCTAGCTTCAGGTTTCATGCAGCCGAAGTGGGATTAGCGACTGATTAGCTAGGAACTGCTGACTAGGATCAGCTCTGTTCAGCAAAATCTCATTCTCCTCATCACATCCTCATATTCAATTACTCTGACTAAAATAAGTATTTGGGTTGTGTCTGCCAGATGGTCAGCTTTCTTTTCTCTGGAAGAGCTGTTCATTAAAGTGGATTAGGGATAAAAAATACTCGGTAGGAAATGTATAAATAAATGAATTACTTATTATATCTTTGTGCTATTATCTGAAGATTCCAGAAGGGAAATAGAAAAGGACAGAAATACTGTTTAACTCAGATTCCTGCTGCTCTTAAAACAGATTAGGCAGATGGTGGACCAACCAGCCTGCACCTTCAGATGCAGGTTTATGCAAGTATGGTTGATCCACGGTATAACTTGGAGTGTGGACTGGTTAGTAATATTTTGTTCCTTGACTAATTCAAATGGGTAGCTTTTTATAGATATTATCATTCTCATGTGATTTTACACTTTACACTTTAGAAACCCACTTTTTTCCCCAGTAAGACAAAATGTAATTTGCATAAAATCCAATAGAACAAAGAACTTCTGCGATGAAAGTTGGGTTTAGAAAAGTTTTTCATAGTTATGGTCACAATATTAGGTTGAGGCTACTCTCTTTACCATATGCAATTAAAACATAGCTGGTTGTCTAACATGGAAGAGATGAATTTTTCACATTTTCAGTTGAATTGATGACAGTTTCATTTGTGTCCAGTGACAATGAGTATGAGGAGAAAAGTGTCAATATATGAGCATTTGCAAATTAGTGCTTCCTTACAAAATCAGTGAATTCAGAAGTATTTGAATTTTCTTTGAGTAAGTAATTTTGATTAACAGTATTAACTGATTATATTACTCAGACTTAGCCTTGTAAGTTGTATGCAAGTGCAGGGTTTTGGAACATGAAGGAAAGAGATTAGGGATGGAGGCATAGAACCAGGGGGAGACAGAATTGTCTAGAGGCTAAGGCCTCAGTTTTAAGGATAGAGTTTATTTCTAGATTCAGATCCCAGTTTTACCACTGAACTGTCTCTGTGATTTTGGAGATGGCTGCTTAACTTAATTTTCTTGTCTTTAAAATGATAGTCTAAATGACATGCAATGAGTTTAAAGCAATTACTTGATGTGAGATATGGCTGTAAATTCTTTACACAGATTGCTTCATTTAATTATTATGAATAAGAGCAATTTCATAGATATGGAATTATTAAGAAGGGGAATGAATGAGTGCATAATAAGGACACCATAAATGTTGGCAGCTTCCAATTATGGGTTCTTATCACCAACATCACCATGATCCCAGATGAGATCTATGTCTAGAGGTGGGGGACCTCCTGCTTCTCACTGAGCAGAGTCTGTCACTGGTGGTGTCTATTAAAGTTAGCAATTTTTAGAGCACTGCTTGAGAGGCTTTTATGTCTATATTGGATATATTTGGAAGATTAAAATTATGTCTTTTACTCTTCAACAGGGAATTTAGAACCAAATGCATCTTGAACTTATCCACCCCTCCAAAATATCTATTGTTCTATTATACATTTTGAATATTGAGATAATTGTATAAATGTTTAACATTTCTTCATTTAGCAAGAGAACTTGTATCTTCAAAATAATAAGCAGTAATTAATAATTAAAAAAGACCTTGGCTTCTTTCAGCTCATAGAAAGTTCATTTAAGACCATCAACTAAACATACACATCTAATTATCTAAAATCATATATTCATTTAACAAACATCTAGGAATGCCTCTTTATGGCGGGAACAGTTGTAACTTCTGGGGGTGTAGCAATATACAACATGCACAGAAATACCTGTCCTCACTGAGCTCACGTTCTAGTTGAGGTGACACCCACACAGAAGATCACAATCGCACATGTGTATGTCTTGTTTCTCTCTCTCTCTCTCTCTCTCTCTCTCTCTCGAAGTGGAGAGCAATACGGACTGAAATTTTAATGCGGTCCCAGAGCGAGCTACTTTGAGGGATGACATTTGCAAACTGCTGGCTCACTATCGGACTTCCCCTGATGGCTCAGCGGGTAAAGAACCCACCTGCCGTGCATGAAAAATGAGGGTTCGATTCCTGGGTTGGGAAGATCCCCTGGAGGAGGAAATGGCAACCCACTCCAGTATCCTTGCCTGGAAAATTCCCATGAACAGAGAAGCCTGGCGGACTACGTTCCACGGGGTCGCAAAGAGTTGGACTTGACTGAGCAAGTAGGCGCACACACACATACACAAACAAACAAGCTCACTATGTTAGTGGTCAGTGATACAGCCTTTGCTCTGTTTAAGGGAAATGATGCCCACAGTGTATTTTGGATGCCCTGAAACATTCACTGTCAGCTCCATTTCCCGATATATTAATAGCATGTGAATGTGAGTTAGCTGGAATGAATGACCAACTACGGGACAGATGACAGAGTACCCCAGGAGGCTGAATATCTGTCAGTGTCAGCAGTGGCAGGCAGCCAGAACTGGGCAGGGCTGGAGAGTGAGGCTGAGGGTCAGGGCTCAGTCAGCAAACACTAAAAATTTCAACCACCTAGGAAGAATTCTTTTTCTTTCTGTTTTTAAAATCTGCCCGTCTTCCTTTCAAACAGTTTGAGTTTCCCCCAAAGCTCCTTTCTCCCAGTTCCTTGGACCTGCCGGCTATAGAAAGCCCTAGCCCATATGCTGGATGGGGCTCTGGAAATCTTTTACACTGAGAAAGATGGCGGGAGAGAAATATCCTGTCCACTCTATTTGGCATTGTGAGCATATAGTGTACCTCCTTGAAGAAGTACTGCAAGGTTGCCAGTTGTATTTAAGTTGTTTACGCATTCTACTTCTTTCCTACCTCATTTTAATAAACATCTTTTTTTTTTTTTCTACATCACATTTTTGGATTTTTGAAATCAGAAGAAGTTAACAACTGGTGGATTTTCTGCCTTCACTTTGCTAAAGGAGAAAGATATATTTATTCAATTTTAGTTCTTTTAATTACAGATAAAGTCTTGAGGATAAAGTAAACCTAATTTAGGTTAGGGAAAGCGGTGGGAGGAAGTGGCTTTCACCCTTACCGCTTCTCTCACAGATGGCTACATGGGAAATTACCCCATGAATGACTCTCAGTCTTTCCTGTGGCTGACCTAACAGTCTCAAAGGGTTAAAGCACTTTACACACACACACACACACACACACACACACACACACACACACACACACACACACATACACACACACACGCGCACACACACACACACAATCTCTCTCTCACACACTATTTAGTAGGCCTGTTAAAATATGAAATTTCTTTTAGAATCTCTTAGATGTTTTCTTAAAAAGGAAAACTAATATTTCTAGAAAGAGAAAATTGTCAGCATAGAGAATCTCAAACTCAACAAATTGTATTATGGATAGTAGAAATCCAAAGATAGGGAGAACTGTTTTAAGAAAAAAACAAACAAACTCTATTTTACCCACTTATTTCCATACTTCAAAGTTTTTTACAAAATTCACTTTTTTATTTACTGATATTGCTTTCAAATTTTATTTTGCAATTAAATAAAATTTGTCTCCCTTACTTTCATTTTTCACTCCTTTGTTCTTAAAGTCCTGGTCAAATCTGTTTGTAGATAGTATTTAATAGAGAGTTAGGAGATTTAAGCATTTTTACCTGTATTGAAAAGAATAAATGACTCTGTCCTCTGACAAGGGGTCCCTATGTCCAGCTGACGTCTATTTGCTGCCCTTGAATGTAGTGTTTCCTCAGGAGCATCCCTCCTCTTCATTCCTGCCCTCACCCTGCTCATGTGTTTTTGATGGGACAGTCATGTTTATGTAGATGACTCACAGATCTACTTCTCTGGGCCTGACTTCTCTCCTGAGCTCCAATTCCATTTCCCTTTCTTCCTGATAACATTGCAGTCCTACCCTGCCTTCAATCAGTACATCTAAAACTGAGCTCCACTTTTGAGAAAGCTCTACTTTCTCTTAAGTCCCACGCTAGGTTTCCATATTTCTTTCAATGCACCTCCATTCTCACTGCACCTGAAAACTTTGGTCTGCCTTGAGGTATTCCTTTCCCTCCCATCCTAACATGTGTAGCAGCCGTTTGGGACGATCCCATTGGCTCTTCCGTTCTACAGCCTTCTCCTCCTCTCACTTGTTAGTTCCCACCAGCAGCACCCCAACCTTAACCCTACTCTCCTCATGCCTGGATTGTAGCAAAGGGTGCTGGACTGGTTTCCCCTTTTGCCCCTACTCTTTCCTCTTTTCATATCTGATTAATATGTACATAAAGGATGGGACTATACCTTAGAACTCTTGTGTTCCCAGAAGAGAAATTTCCATAATACAGCATTCAAATTCTGTTTTGTTTGGTTTTTCAAAAGGACAAAAGGTCATTTCTAATATTTGCCATATGTGTCTGGTTAGAAATTTGAACTTCAACATTGTGCAGATTTCATTAAAAGTGTTATGCAGATGTGTTCATTTTCTGTGATTATTAGTTGATTAAGAGGGTCTGTATGGTTTTTCTCAAATTCTAAATTTCCGTGATAATGGTAGTATAAGCAGGTTTTAGATGTACAACACAATGTGAAAAAAACATAATTTGGGCTGCTAATACACATTTTTATTTGAAAAAAGATTTAAATTGAGTAAGAAAATCTTTTATCTTCCCAGTAGCTGAAAGATTTTTAATTTATAGTTGTACCTTCAGCTGTAAAAGAGGATAAACAGACTTTTGAAATATCCATTTTAAGCAAATATTTAAACTCAAAAAGAAAATTCAGGCAGCCAAATGGTCTTTTAAAGAACTCAGAGCAGGAATACCTGAAGTTGACCAATGGTGGTTCTTAGTCATGGTAGAAGTCAAGCCATTTATTTCTCTGAGGAAAGAATCACAATTTATTTAACCTTTCTCTTCTCAGTGTGAAGAATTTGGGAATAGAGCACATGTATCTTTTAAAATATTTGCTTAGAAATATGATACTTATGCTTTGGAAGGAAAATGGTACAATTTTTCTATGCCACAGTTATAGACAGACTTAGTTTCAACCATCATTTTATATAATAGCAAATAATGAGAACAGTAACAAAACATCTTAACCCGTCATCATCAACTCCATGCAAGCAAACAAGAAATGCTGTGCATTTTTTACACTAATTTGGATCCAGTGTTTTCAAGTGCTGCTGGGAAGGGGAAGTCAATGCCATCTTATATTTTAGCCAGCTTATTTCCTTCATCCAACCGTCTTGTATGCATGTATCACCCATTGTGAAAGGAGCCCTGGGAAGGCTCCAGGACATATGTCTTCAAAAGTGATTCATTATTTCCTTTTTTTACCCTGTGAAAATTGTAGTTGCTTCTTCTGTGCAGAATTTGTGAAATTTTCATGTTACTCCAGGAAGGCGAATTCCTGTGTCTTTATAGTGGATATCACACATGGCCCTTTGAATCACATAACTGAGCAAATCCTTAAGAAATCTGGGTCATTGTAGGGGCCTGAATTTACATTCAAGATCAGAGGAATCCTGTAGTGGAATCATTTTCTCTATAAGTCACTGATGCCTGGATTGTATACCAGTTCCTCTGCAGAAATAATTTTCAGTAACTTTACCAATGACTTCCCAAGTTGCTAACTCCAAAGGACTCACCTTATATTTTGCTCATAGGACCTGGTTAACCATCCCCTTTCTTTGAAAAATTTTCTCTCTTGGTTTTCATGACACCATGTTCTTTTGAATTTTTCTGTCTCCTCTGATGTCTCTTTCTCAGGTTCCTTTGAAGATGTGTTTTTTTCTTGTTGTTGCTCAATCACTAAAGTCATATCTGACTCTTTGCAGCCCCATGGATGGCAGCATGCCAGGCTGCCCTGTCCTTCACTGTCTCCTGGAGTTTACTCCAATTCATGTCTATTAAATTGGTGATGTTATCTAATCATCTCATCCTGTGCCACCCCCTTCTCCTTTTGCCTTCAATCTTTCCCAGTATCAGGGTCTTTTTCAATGCGTTGTCTCTTTGCATCAGGTGAATAAAGTATTGGAACTTCAGCTTCAGCATCATTCCTTCCAATGAACATTCAGGATTGATTTTGTTTAGGATTGACTGGTTTGATCTCCTTGCAGTCCAAGGGACTCTCAAGAGTCTTCTCTAACACCACAGTTCAAAAGCATCAATTCTTTAGTGCTCCTTATGGTCCAGCTCTCACATCTGTGCAAGACTATTGAAGAAACCATAGCTTTGACTAGATGGACCTTTGTTGGCAAGTCATGTCTCTACTTTTTAACATGCTGTCTAGGTTTGTCCTAGCTTTCCTTCCAAGGAGCAAGTTTTTAAACTTGTGGCTGCAGTCACCATCTGCAGCAATTTTGGAGCCTGGAAAAAAAAAATCTGTCAGTGCTTTCATTTTTTCCCCCTACTATTTGCCATGGACTGATGGGATTGGATGCCATGATCTTAATTTTGTGAAAGTTGAGTTTTAAGCTAGCTTTTTCACTCTCCTCTTTCATCCTCATCAAGAGGCTCTTTAGTTCCTCTTCACTTTCTGCCATTAGACTGATATTATCTGTGTATCTGAGATTGTTGATATTTCTCCTGGCAATCTCTATTCTAGCTTGTGATTCATCCATCATTCTTTCTCTTACCACCCAGTATTTGTCCTGGGCTCTTTTCTGGTCTTACTCTACACTCTTCTTCTAGGCATTTTCATACTCGGGTTTAAATTCTAGCTCTAAAAAGACAAACCGAAAATTTCAATCTCAGACTCACGAGAACCACATATTCGAAAGGATAGTCCAAAAATTACTGTGATATACCATTGATGTCTCAACAATCTTTTCCCCAAAGGTGCCCTTCCTCAGTTTTTCTCCTCTCAGTGCATGTCGTTTCTAACGGCCCCCTAGTATGAGCTAGAAACTGGAAGCCAGCTTTGACTTCTGTCTCTGTTTCACTACCCACACCTCTTAATGACTCCTTTTCCTAGCCTATCTTGAATCTCCATCTCTCCATCTTTGCCTTCCCTACCCTGGATCAACTCAAAGTCACATTTTTCCTGTAAATGCTTTCACAGCTTCCTGCCTTGAGCTTCCTAATTTTTCTTCGTCTTCCTAATAACTCTTCAGACTTTAGACTTTTGTCCTCTTACAGTCCTTTTACCACACTGCATCCAAATTGATGGTTTACACTTTAAATTGAATTTTACTCCTTTATTTGAAGCTTGCATTGACTTTTTATTAAACTTAGAATAAAACACAAACTTTTCAATAAGACTGGTGCACAGGGTACTATGGGATCTAACCCTTGCCCACTTCCTTCTCTGGCCTCATGCTGTGCTGCTTTCTTCTTTGTTTAGGATAAGTTATTTTTCTTAGTGTCAACTACAAATTGACTCTTGTTAGCACTTGCAGTCTGCCTCTGCAGGATTAAATCATGTTGCTTCTACAGCTACTGATTTTCAACACCCCCTGAGAGGAGTTCAGGGTGGAGAGCAGCAATGAGGCATTCTGAACTCAAGGAAAAACTGCCAGGATGGGTCTTCAGATAGTTAGAGATTTTCAGGAGCTAATTTTATAAGCCCAATTCTTATATCTCCCCCTTATCTAGAAAAACACAAATCCTTCATGGTGACAGCGGTTCCTCGTGACTAGCAAAACTTCACAAGACTAGTAAAAACCTTCTGGAAAAGTATGTGCTTGACTGCATTTATTTCCCCCTCACCAGAATCACATATATATTAGCCTTCCTCCCTGCCTCTTTGGAGCAATTTCTCAGAGCTATTTGAGGTGCCATCTTCTGGGCTGCAGTCCTCATTTTGCCCCAGATAAAACTTAACTTGCAACTCTCATGCTGTGCATTTTTAAAAATTGATATTTATTATTATTTTTTGTTATTGTCAACATTTTTCCCCAGTTTAATTGAGGTATAATTGACATATAGCATGTACATTTAAGGTGTACAGTGTGATGACTTGATAAATGCATATATATATTATGAAATGTTTACCACAATAATGTCAGTTAACACATTCTTCACATCACATAATTATTATTTTTTTGGTACCTGTTATAGTGAGAACAGTTAAGATCTTCGTTCACAGCAACTTTCAAGTATATACTACAGTATTGTCAATAATAGTCACTATGCTATACATTAAATAAATCCCTGGGATTTATTCACCTTATAACTGAAAGTCTGTACCCTATGACTATTATTGCTCCCTATTCCCCACTCCCCCCACCCCCACCTCAGTTCCTGGTAACTCTCAACTTACTTTCTGTTTCTATGAGATTAATGTTTTAAGATTCCATGTTTAAATGAGATCGTGCAGTATTCGTTTTCCTCTGTTTGACTTATTTTGCTCAGAATAATGCCTTCAGGGTCCATTCATGTTGATATAAATGGTAGGATTTCCCTTTTTTATGCCTGGATAATATGTATTGTATATACGTAAACATAAGGGTGAGATATTTATCTTTCACATTTTCTTTATTCATTCTTCTCTCTATGGATACCTAAGTTGTTTGTCTTGGCTGTTGTGAATAACGCTGCTGTGAACACTGGAGAAAGCAGATACATTTTTGAGATAGTGACTTAATTTTCATTGGATATATACCAAGAAGTGGGTTTGTTGATTAATAGTAGTCCTATTTTTAACTTTTTGAGGAAACTACTGTTTTCCATAGTAGCTACATGAATTTACATACCCACTGACAGTGCGTTAGGGTTCCCTTTTCTCTACATTCTTACCAGCAATTGTGAATATTTAAAAGATAATTTTTAGTTACTGGCAAATAATGGCAATAATCATTTGTCTTGTGTGTTTGTGGATAGCCACTCTAACAGGGATGAGGTCAAAACTATCATTATGGTTTTGACTTACATCCCCCTGGTCATTAGTAATGTTGAGTACCTTTTCATGTACTTGTTGGTCATTTGTATGTCTTCTTTGGAAAAATATTCATTCAGGTCCTTTGTACATCTTTTAATTGGATAAATTGCCTTTTTCCCTTTTGAGTTGTATGAGTTCTTTAGATGTTTTGGATAGTAACACCTCATCAGCTGTGTGATTTTCAGACATTTTCTCCCATTCTCTAAGGTGCTTTTTCATCTTGTTGATTGTTTCCTTTGCTGAGCAGAAGCTTTCTGGTGTTCCTCATGCCGTTGTTGATTTTTGGTTTTGTCGCTTGTGCTTTTGGTGTCATTACTAATGTCTAGGAGCTTTCCCCCTGTGTTTTCTCCTAGGAGCTTTATGGTTTCACGTTTTACGTTTAGGTTCATAACCTATTTTGAGATTATTTTGTGAATGATTGAAGACAGTAGTTTGAATTCATTCTTTTACGTGTTAAATATCTCGTTTTTCTGAGCACAATTTATTGAAGAGACTATCTTTTTTTCCCATGGAGTATTCTTGGCTCCTTTGTCAAATATTAGTTGATTCTATATACAGGGGATTCTTTCTGGGCTCTCGGTTTTGTTCCACTGACCTATGTGTCTGTTTTTATGCAAGTGCCATACTATAACTTTGTAATACAGTTTGAGAACAGGAAATGTGATGCCTCCTCCAGTTTCATTTTACTTTCTCAAAATTTCTTTGACCATTTAGGGCTTTTTGTGGTCCATGCAAATTTTAGGATTCTTTTTTGTATTTCTGTGGAAAATGCCATTAGAATTTTGATAGAGATTATACTGAAGGCTTTGGATAATGTGGAAATTTTAACAATACTAATCCCTGTCCATTAACACTGAATATGTTTCAATTTATGTGTGTTTTCTTTAGTTTCTTTCATCGATATTTTATAGATTTGTTGTATATATCATTCACTTTTTAGAATAACTTTATCCTTAGTTATTCTACTGTCTTTGATGCTATTGTAAATAGTATGTGTTCAGTCTCTCAATCATATGCGACTCTTTGCAACCCCATGGACTGTAGCCTGCCAGGCTCCTCTGTCCATGGGGATTCTCTAGGCAAGAATACTGGAGTGGGTTGCCATGCCCTCCTCCAGGGGAATCTTCCCAACCCAGGGATCAAACCCAGGTCTCCCACATTGCAGGAGGATTATTTACTGTCTGAACCACCAGGGAAGCCTGTAAATAGTATGGGTTTTAAAATTTCTTTTTCAGATAGTTCACTCTTAGTATCTAGAAACAACGAATTTTTGTATGTTAATTTGATATCCTGACACTTTACTGAATTCATTTATCTTAACATTTCTGTTGATCTTTATAATAATTTTCTATATACAAGATCATGTCATCGGCGTGACACAATCTTACTTCTTCCTTTCCAATCTGGAAGTTTTTTATTTCTGGTTTTGATTACTCTGGCTCGGACTCACAGGACAATGTTGAAAAGGAATGTTGAGACTGGGCTGTCTTCTGCTCCTGATCTTAGAGGGAAAGAAGGTGCCTGCGTAGTGACAGGGGCCAGTTGAGGACATACGTGTGGTGGCGGGGGTCGGGGCCAGCAGCAAGGGCAGGGGCCAGCTCCATTGCACTCGCAGCTGCGGAAGCCCTGCTTGTCAGCGCGCGGTCCTGTGGCTGTAGGCTCTCACTGCTTGTGTTTGTGAGGAGAGCTGGGCCTATGAGATGCAGGTGTACAGCTGGAGGAGGGAGCAACAGTTAAGCCCCACAGGGCAGGCCAGCGACAAGAGTCAGGGCCAGATCTGGGGCTCGTAAGCAGCTGGAAAGGCTCTGTCTGTCAGCATCCACCCCTGTGTCTCCAGTATCTCAACCAGCTTCTCACAGGGAGTATTAGAGGAAAATTCCTTTCTAGTTCTTGAAATACACTTTCTCCATCTCACTGATTTTGCATTCCATTTCCTGGAGCACTGTCCCCCAGCCCTGCCTGGCAGTACCTACTAATTCTTTAGTAATCAGCCTTAAAATCACCTTGTTAAGAATTTTCTTTAACCAGGGCCCCCTGTTATAACCTCTCATTAATCACTTTATTTTCCCCCCTGTAGAAATTATCCTGCATTTATTTGAGAGGTTACCTCTCTCATTTCACACTCCTTAGGGAACCTGAATCCCTGAAGCCCTGACATTTTTTCTTTCACGCATTCTAGGTTTTGTTTTCCCAATGTCCACATAAACATGATGGTCCTCGGGTCATGCCCATCTCTTCCAAGCTCCCTGGTTAGTGAAATCATGTTGGTAGCTTGAAATCAGCTGTGATGAGATAGTACATGCACCATGGAAATGGGCACTTGTTATAAATCAGTTGCCTCTCCTCCTAACTAGTTCTTAAACATTTAGCTTCAAACTTCTGCACATATCTATATTGAAGTGAAGTGAAGTCGCTCAGTCGTGTCCGACTCTTTGCGACCCCATGGTCTGTAGCCCACCAGGCTTCTTGGTCCATGGGATTTTCCAGGCATGGATACTGGAGTGGGTTGCCATTCCCTTCTCCAGCACATATCTTTTTACTGACCCCTTGTGTTAGTCACCTTCCTGTTTTAAGATTTATCTCCCTTAATATAATAATTACATTGTAGATATTTTTTATCCTCATTTTGGTTATTTTCCATTTAGCTTTGCAAGTTCCAGATTCTCATCACGTGCAGCACACACGCACCATATTTACCATTTGCTAAAGATTTGTACTCCTGCTCAGTGGCTTCAGTCATGTCTGACTCTTTGCGACCCCATGGACTATAGCCTGCCAGGTTCCTCTGTCCATGGGATTCTTCTGGCAAGAATACTGGAGTCTTTTGCTATGCCCTCCCGGGGATCTTCCCAACCCAAGGATCGAATCCATGTCTCCTTAATCTCCTGCATTGCCGGCAGATTCTATACTGACTGAGTTATCAGAGAAACCTTAATAAACACTAAATAATTTTATCTAGTTGAAAGAATAACTTGGTAAAGATAAGCTTGCAAAAGAAACATTGCTTATCCTTCTTCTATTCTCTTTAATAATAAATAAGTTCTGGTTATTTATTATTGCAACATCTAAGATGTTAATTTTCTGTTTTAAATGGTTTTAAATTGTAAGACATCTTTATGTTTTCTTAGAATCCTAACTCTTAATACCTTCCCCAAAGCAACAACAAATAACGTAAGACAGTTGAATGTTATCTAGGAAGTTTAAGGGAAATATGAGCTAAAAGCTGTGTGACAAGCTCAGATTGCCTTTCAGGTGTAAAGTCAACAGACTGAAAATAGTTCTTTTTGAATAACCTATTATATTATGAAATCCAGCCCAGCCTAGAGGTGAATCAAAATAATGAATAAATAGAAAAAAACTTGTAAAAAAATTGATATGACTCTTTGAATCCTTTTGAGTTTTAAACGTGAAGTCACTATGAGAATTGTGATTATAGAACTAAATCTAAATATTATAAGCATTAAGCATATGAAAATGATTAACAAAAAAAGATGTGAAGGAAGCTTAAGTAGGAAGATATGTAAGATTAATACATATCTCTTACAAGGCATCAGTGGATATCGTCTAAAATTAAAATTATTCTTATTTCTTAAAGGTTTTGTACATTTTTAAACTTTTTATTTAATATTGAGGTATTGCTGATTAACGATGTTGTGATAGTTTCAGGTGAACCGTGAAGGGACTCAGCCGTACATATACATGTATCCATTCTCCCCAAACTCCCCTCCCATCTAGACTCTACATAACATTGAGAAGAGTTCCATGTGCTATACAGTAGGTCCTTGTTGGTTACCCATTTAAAATATAACAGTGCGTACATGTCCATCCCAAAGTCCCTAACTATCCCTTCTCCCCATTCTTACCCCCCATCCCCAGCAACCATAACTTTGTTCTTGAAGTCTGTGAATCTCTTTCTGTTTGGTCGGTATCATTTCTTTTTAGACTCCACCTATATGGGATGTCATATGGTATTTCTCCTTCTCTGACTTATTTCACTCTATGACAATCTCTAGGTCCATCAGTGTTGCTGCAAATGGCATTATTTCACTCTTTGTAATGGCTGAGCAAATATTCCATTGTATTGTATATTATATTTTTAATATGGGAAGAATCTGTCTTTGTTGTTCAGTTGTGTCTGACTCTTTGAGACCCCATGGACTGCAGCACACCAGGCTTCCCTGTCCTTCACCACCTCCTAAAGTTTGCTCAAAGTCATGTCCACTGAATCAGTGATGCCATCAGACCATCTCATCCTCTGTTGTCCCCGTCTCCTCCTGCCTTCAATCTTTCCCAGCATCAGGGTCTTTTCCAATGAGTCAGTTCTTTGCATCAGGTGGTCAGTCCTTCGCACCAGTCCTTCCAATGAATATTTAGGGCTGATTTCCTTTAGAATTGACTGGTTTGATCTCCTTGCAGCCCAAGGGACTCTCAAGAGTTTTCTCCAGCACCACAGTTCAAAGGCATCAATTCTTCAGCCTTCAACTTTTTTTATTGTCCAGCTCTCACATCCATACATGACTACTGGAAAATCAGACCTTTGTAGGCAATGTAACGTCTCTGCTTTTTAATACACTGTCTAGGTTTGTCATTGATTTTCTTCCAAGAGTCTGTCTAAAATTTAGCTACTTCACTTTCTTTAATTTCACGGTACAATTTACTTTAATTTCACTTGATTTTCTTCTGTTAAATTTAGGTAAAATTAAACTGAAGATTTTTATTCAAAAGTAGAATTTATCATATGGATCTACTTTAATGAAATTATTGCAATGTATTCATAAATCTGTCTGCCCATGTTTTATTTGTCCATATACATTGAGAGATGTCTATAAAGTTGTCTACCAAACATCAGTGGTAATTCAGGAGATTCAGGTGATTTTTAAAATTCTTTATTATTACTTGATTTCTTTGTGAGCAGGATTCACTTTTATAAGTCAACACATTCTTTGTTCTTCAAAGAATCATTGAATACTTTGTTTATTGTGTTAAATCTGGTTATTAAGAATTTACACTTAGGCAAGATATCACCTAGACAATAGTTTTATTTTGTGTGCCTCAGTTAAACATATTGGTGAACAAGGAATCAACTTTGAGTTAGTTTTAAAGAATAAGTAATTTGGATGTTGGAGATTAACTCTCTGTTTTGAGTCCAGTTGAGGAGCAGGGTTTGCAGAATCTCTGCTCTCTGCATTAATGAAAAACACTGGCAAGGCATCCCAGGGTTTGTTCCTGGGAAGCAAATTATATGATTTCCCCATTTAGCCACCTTTGACTAATTATGCTAATTATAAAACAAGCTGTAGGGAGGCAGTAAGCATGATGACTTAAATTTTCTCTAAGAATTAGTTTTAGTTGCTAAACAGAGGCACAGGATGGACTATTAAAACCATTTCTGTATCTGTAACAGGTATCTATGCAAAAAGAATAGAAAAATTGTTTGGATGGCTATGGGACTTGATTCTAAGTTTAAGAGAAATTTCTTTTAACAAAAGATTTTGGAAATAAGAGCAATGTTAACTCTGGTACTTATGCTTGACATATTTTAAGTGGTGTACCAATACTTTCAGAAATATTTTCCTCATTAATTGGTAAATCATATAATATTCCAAATCTTGCTCCATTCCCCACCACTACATCTTTCCTTTTCTTCACTGCAACTAGCATGCAAAGTCTTTTTGTGTGGTGAATGAGTCAAACAAAATGAAGATATTATTTATTTGAACTGGTATCACTGGTTTTTAGAAAACTGCTGGTGTTCTAGTATAGTTTTTAGCATGTGCTGATACACACACAAATAAATAATATTTTATATGCATACATAAAATAGTAGTTATTCTAGACTTCTGTTTCTCCTTCATATTATATTTTTAATGAACTCTGTGCAGAATCTCTTTGAGGACTGTTGTGTAGGAGGTCTAAGTACTATTAGTTCTTTAGAAACAGATAAAAGGCTAGAAGTAAGGAAAGGGGACACATAAGAAAGAAAACTTGATGCCAGAGGCAATGAAAGAAAGCTATTAAAACTTTAAAACTCAAAAAAAGCCTGCTGAAATGAAAGATCTGATAAACATTAAGACCTTGACCAACAAATCTTTAAGAGATTTGAGATTAACTCACTTATTTCTTCTGCACTCAGGGTTGGATCCAAGCCTTTAATTGCCCTTGTTCAGCTCTTTTCATCTACCTTTGTTACTAAGGTATTGAGGTTTTTTTTTGGATACAGTATATCTCAGATGACTAAAACAAAGTAAATGCTGTTGGTATCTGCTTGTGTTAGTACGTAACAAACATATCCTTTTATGAGGATGATGATTTTACCATGCCATGTCTTGTGTCTGTGACCTGAAAAAACAGTCAACAGTTACTGTAAGACCAGCCACAACAACCACAGGAGGAATTCCTTGAGAACTACTGTTTATCTTCCTATGGGAGGAAGTCCTTGTGGGAGTCCTATCTATAGTTCCATGCAGTGAGACTTGGATTTTTTTCTTTTTTATCTATCTGAAGCTTTATTATTGTCATCTCTGCTTGTATCTACTCTAGAAACACATTTCTGAGTTGACCACATAGACAGGATATTTTGCAGTCCAGGGTGTGGGTCAAGAATACAGACACAAAAACAAAACTTCCAATGTTATCCAACAGCTAACTGCATGTATAAGTATACAGAGGAATCTGATGAACTGAGAGTTTAATCAGTTGGAATTTGGTCTACATATGGAGGAAGGTGTGGGGGGCGGGGGGAAGGAGGATCAAGTTAATGCCACAGAGCAAGAGGCAGCCTTGTCTGCCTTCTATCTTTGTTTCTCTTTTGAAGTCGAAATACTCTGTAAGGATAGTCAGGAAAGGATACTTCTGCTGTAGCTCCTTGTGTTCCAGTTGTTTTTGTTTGCTTGTTTTGCTTAAGTAAGTTATTGTCTCACAGTCCTGGAGTCTGGAAGGCTGAGATCAAGGTGTCATCAGGGTTGGTTCCCTCAGAAGGCTGTGAGGATCTGTTTCAAGGACTCTCTCCTAGCTTTTGGAGGTTTGCTGGCAATCCTTGGTGGGCCCTGGTCCCTGCCTTCACCTTCGCATCCCGTTATTCTTGCGTATGTGGCTCTGTGTCCAAATTTCCTCTTTTTAAAAAAAATTAATTTTCAATTTTTAAAAAAGTTATACTCCACTTACAGTTATTACAGAATATCGGCTCTATACTCCATGTTGCACAATACATTCTGGTAGCCTTACACCCAGTAGTTATACCTTCTACTCCTCCAGCCCTTATTTGGCTTCCCCCTGCCCATCCGCCCCCTCCCCGCCACCTACTGTTAATCACTCGCTTGTTTTCTGTGTCTGTAAGTCTAGTTCTTTTTTTGTTATTTTCATTGGTTGTATATTTTAGATTCCACATATAGGTGATATCATGCAGTATTTGTCTTTCTCTGTCTGACTTATTTCACTTAGCATAAGTCCCTCCAAGTCCATCTATGTGGTTGCAAAAGGCAACATTTCATTCTTTTTTATGGCTAAGCATATATTTGTTTATATATGTATATAGCACAGCTTTATCCATTCATCTGTTGGTGGACATTGCGGTTGCTCCCATAACTTGGAAATTGTTAATAGTGCTGCTATGAACACTTCATTTTTGATGTCTCCAGAGCTGAGAGGTTTGTATTATTTGAATAGTAAAAAGAATAAAGAGGTTTTGGCTCTTTGAATCTTTTTTCTGAGAAATCAAAATATGAACTTTTTGCCATTAGGGATGGTAGTTATGTGAACAGTGTTGTTTTCCCTCAGCACATACAGTAACTGAGGCTGAGAGGGAAAGGGGCAGGAAGTGGCGGTAGCCCAAGTTCAGTTCAGTTCATTCGCTCAGTCACGTCCGACTCTTTGCTGCCCCATGAACTGCAGCACACCAGGCCTCCCTGTCCATCACCAACTCCCAGGGTTCACCCAAACCCATGAGTTGGTGTTGCCATCTAACCATCTCATCCTGTGTCATCCCCTTCTCCTCCTGCCCTCCATCTTTCCCAGCATCAGGGTCTTTTCAAATGACTCTATTCTTCGCATCAGGTGGCCAAAATTTTGGAGTTTCAGCTTCAGCATCAGTCCTTCCAATGAATATTCAGGACTGATTTCCTTTAGGATGAACTGGTTGGATCTCCGTGCAGTCCAAGGGACTCTTGAGAGTTTTTTCCAACACCATGGTTCAAAATCATCAATTCTTCGGTGCTCAGCTTTCTTTATAGTCCAACTCTCACATCCATACATGACCACTGGAAATACCATAGCCTTGACTAGACAGACCTTTGTTGGCAAAGTAATGTCTCTGCTTTTTAATATGCTGTCTAGGTTGGTCATAACTTTTCTTCCAAGGAGCAAGTATCTTTTAATTTCATGGCTGCAGTCACCATCTGCAGTGATTTTGGAGCCCCAAAGTCTGTCACTGTTTCCATTGTTTCCCCACCTATTCACCACGAAGTGATGGGACCAGATGCCATGATCTTCCTTTTCTGAATGTTGAGTTTTAAGCCAACTTTTTCACTCTCCTCTTTCACTTTCATCAAGAGGCTCTTTAGTTCTTCATCACTTTCTGTCATAACTGTGGTTGCCTATCTGAGGTTATTAATATTTCTCCCAGCAATCTGATTCCGGCTTGTGCTTCATCCAGCCCAGCATTTCTCATGATGCACACTGCGTATAAGTTAAATAAGCAGGGTGACAATATACAGCCTTGACATATTCATTTCCCGATTTGGAACCAGTCTGTTGTTCTATGTCCAGTTCTATCTGTTGCTTCCTGACCTGCATACAGATTTCTCAGGAGGCAGGTCAGGTGGTCTGGTATTCCCATCTCTTGAAAAAATTTCCACAGTTTGTTGTGATCCACACAGTCAAAGGTTTTGGCATAGTCAATAAAGCAGAAATAGTTGTTTTTTTTCTGGAACTCTCTTGCTTTTTTGATGAGCCAATGGAGGTTGGAAATTTGATCTCTCGTTCCTCTGCCTTTTCTAAGTCCAGCTTGAACATCTGGAAGTTCACAGTTCACTTACTGTTGAAGTGTGGCTTGGAGAATTTTGAGCATTACTTTGCTAGCGTATGAAATGGTTGCAATTGTGTAGTAGTTTGAGCATTTCTTGGCATTGCCTTTCTTTGGGACTGGAATGAAAACTGACCTTTTCCAGTCCTGTGGCCACTGCTGAGTTTTCCAAATTTGCTGGCATATTGAGTGCAGCACTTTCAGAGCATCGTTTTTTAGGATTTGAAATAGCTTAACTTCCATGACCTCCACTAGCTTTGTTTGTAGTGATGCTTCCTAAGGCCCACTTAACTTCACATTCCATGGACATGGATGTCTGGCTGTAAGTGAGTGATCACATCATCGTGATTATCTGGGTCGTGAATATCTTTTTGTATAGTTCTTCTGTATATTCTTGCCCAGAGCTTGTATTTTACCTGAAGGGAGATAATGTCTATTTGCTTGGTCAATAAAGAACAGCTTTCATTTCAATATCTTTTGTTTTATCCTGGTAACTACAGAGGAACTTAGAGTGGAAATGTCTTTTTCTTTATCTTAAAGAGAATTAACTATAATTTTTCTTATTTATTGAAATTTTATTTTAGTACCTGTGATGGGAGCTAGCTATGTACTTGCCAGGATAAGAACCTTGTCTTCCAAAACTCAGTCCAGGCTTTCTTTCATCCCTATGTATTCCAGCTCTTTAGTGTCTCTTACCAAGCATAGAAAAATGTAGGTACCAAGTATACCCTGAGAAGAGTTAGGGCTGTATATTGTATGGCACTTGAAAGCCTAAAGAAACAGTTTTCAGTTTGGCCCAAGATTGAGCTGAAATTTTAAGCATCCATCTTATCAGTTCCTAGAGAGAAATACTTCTCTGGTTGCTGAAGATGCTGATTTTTTTTTACTTGCCCTGATTAGAAATTCAGATTAGAGTATAAGATGATACAAAGAGGACTGAGACACTCAGAGAGCAAAGCCTATTGCTCCTCCCTTAATATTGGTATTCCCCAAGGCTCCACTTTGTCACTTCTTTCTTAGCCTAAGGACTCTCCTCGGGCATTCTCAGCCACTCCCATGGCCTCAGTTTCCTACTGCATCGGCTTATTATTTCCAAATCTTTATCTGCAACCAATACCTCTCTCCTGAAACCAACTGCTATATATGCAACTATTAATATTTCTTCGATTAGTAATTAAATGCCTCCTAGGACATATCTAGGACTCAAGTCATAACTTTCCCCCTCCAACCAGATGCTCCCTCTGTTTTCCTTTATGCTGTTGACATTTACACCATATACTCAAATATTCAATTGTTTAGTCAAACTCAGAAGAATACCTCATATTTGTTTATTCTCTTCCTTCCCGAAACCACTTCTCTAGCTCTGATCTTAGTCGTTTCTCTGCTTGTCTATTGTCATTATCCCCTAGCTAAATCCTTTCCCTTGCATCTCATTATTATGAACCTCATTTTTTTTTTTTTAGATTTACTGAGATATTATTGACAGGCAATAAATTTCTCATATATAAAGTATACAATTTGAGAACTTTGGAAACTATCACTGCTTGAAGATAATGAACATACGATCATCTTCAAAACATTCCCTATGTTCCCTTGTAATCTCCTCCTCGTTCCCCCACTGACATAAATCTGTTCCAAGTCAGTTAATGTTCTGCTTTCTGTTATTACAGGTGTCTGCATTTCCTAGGATTTGATGTAAGTGGAATGTCTTCTCTTTTTCTGACTTCCTTCACTAAGCATAATTATTTCTTCCTTTCTAATTAAGATTACTTTTGTTTATTTATCTTGCTTTATTGCCTTTGCTTGCAGTTCCAGTTCAGTGTTGAATACAGGAGGTGAGAAAGGACATCTTTGTCTTGTTCTTGATGCCAGTCTTTGATTGCCAAATATAATATTAGCTGTAGGTTTTGCATAGCTGTCTTTATTCAGGTTGAAGAATTCTCTATTTCTCGTTTGCTGTTGTTTACATACATTTTACTTCTATATATGTTATAAACCCTACAATATATTGTTGTTTTTTAGTCAATTCTCTTTTAAATAAAATTTTTTAAAACTGAAAGAAAAAGTTATTTCCATTGCTCTTCATTCTTTTGGTAGATTCAGATTTCTATATTGTATTACTTCTCTTCCACCCATAGGACCTCCTTTAATATTTATTTTTTTTTTAGTATAATTCTATGAATCCTTCAGCTTTTGTATGTTATGAGTCTGTATTTAGTCTGGTTTTGCAAGAAATTTTATCTGGGTATAAAATTCTAAGTTGACAGTTTGTCTTTTCCTCAACGTTGCTCAATGCCTTCTGCTTTACATTTATATCCAATAAAAGCCTTGCTGTTGTTCTTATCTTTATTTCTCTATATGTAATGTTTCCCCCGACCTCAACTTTGTTTATGATTTTCTATTTGTCACTGGTCTTTAACTCACTGGATTATGATGAAACTTGGTGTTATTATATGCATGTTTCTTATGCTTTGGGGTTCATTTGTCTCTTTGAATCTGTGAGTTTATAGTTTATATCCATGTGGGATAATTTGATACATTATTCCTTCAAGTTTTTTTCTGTCCAGCCTCTTTTTCCTTTCCTTCAGAAACTCAGTGCATGCATATTAGGAAGTTTGTAGTTCTCCAGTGACTCACTAATACTCATTTACTTTTGGGGAGGGGTATTACTTTTTCTCTCTGTGTGTTATTTTGGATAGTTTCTAAGACTATGTTTCAGATTCATTGCTACTTTTTTGGTAGTGTCTAATCTTCTCTTCTGTTAATCCTACCCAGTTTTTCATCTTAGACTCGTTTTGTCTCTAAAGTTCAACTTAAATGTTTTAAAAATATCTTTTAAATCTCTGCTTAACAGGCTCAAACATTACTTTGACATTTGCACATTTGGAATGTAGTTATAACTTCTAATGTACCTGTCTGCCAATTCTTTAATCTTTGTCATTCCTCAGTTTGATTCTGTTGATTATTTTTTCTACTCATCATGGACTATTTCCCCCAGCTATGCTGAAGCCACGGAGAAGGCAATGGTACCCCACTCCAGTACTCTTGCCTGGAAAATCCCATGGACGGAGGAGCCTGGTAGGCTGCAGTCCATGGGATCACTAAGAGTCGGACACGACTGAATGACTTCACTTTCACTTTTCACTTTCATGCATTGGAGAAAGAAATGGCAACCCACTCCAGTGTTCTTGCCTGGAGAATCCCAGAGACAGTGGGCCCCCATCTATGGGGTCACACAGAGTCGGACACGACTGAAGCGACTTAGCAGCAGCAGCAGCAGCAGCATGCTGAAGCCAAAAATCTCTCTCCACACAGGAATCTTGGAAATCATAGGACTCAGCTAATTTTCTCCCTTCTCAAGAGTCAGTGTCTGACACTACTTGCTGACAAATCTGAAAACCTTGTTTCATACATCATTTTTTTTTTTCAACTTTATTTTATTATTATTATTTTTTTAATTTTTATTTTTACTTTATTTTACTTTACAATACTGTATTGGTTTTGCCATACATTGACATGAATCCACCATGGGTGTACATGAGTTCCCAAACATGAACCCCCCTCCCACCTCCCACCCCATATCATCTCTCTGGATCATCTCCATGCACCAGCCGCAAGCCTCCTGTATCCTGCATCAAACATAGACTGGCGATTCGTTTCTTACATGATAGTATACATGTTTCAATGCCATTCTCCTAAATCATCCGACCCTCTGCCTCTCCCTCAAAGTCCAAAAGTCCGCTCTACACATCTGTGTCTCTTTTGCTGTCTTGCATACAGGGTTATCATTACCATCTTTCTAAATTCCATATATATGTGTTAGTATACTGTATTGGTGTTTTTCTTTCTGGCTTACTTCACTCTGTATAATTGGCTCCAGTTTCATCCATCTCATTAGAACTGATTCAAATGTATTCTTTAAAAATTAATTTATTTTAATTGGAGGATAATTATTTTACAACATTGTGGTGGTTTTTGCCAAACATCAACATGAATCAGCCATGGGTGCACCCATGTCCCTCCACCCTGAACCCCCCTCCCACCTCCCTCCCCCGCCATCTCCCTCCCCCCGCATCCCTCTGGGTTGCCTCAGAGCATGGGCTTTGAATGCCCTGCTTCATTCATCAAACTTGCATTGGTCATCTATTTTACAAAGGGAATTCAATGGTTTTCCCTCAAATCATTCCACCCTTGCCTTCTCCCACATAGTCCAAAATTCTGTTCTTTACATCTGTGTCTCTTTTGCTTCCTTGCATATAGGATTGTTGTTACCATCTTTCTAAATTCCATACATATGTGTTAATATACTGTATTGGTGTTTCTCTTTTTGACTTACTTCCCTCTCTGTAATAGGTTCCAGTTTCATCCACCTCATTAGAACTAACTCAAATACATTCTTTTTTATAGCTGAGTAATATTCCATTGTGTATATGTACCACAACTTCCTTATCCATTCATCTGCTGATGGACATCTAGTTTGCTTCCATGTCCTAGCTATTATAAACAGTGCTGCAATGAACAATGGGGTACATGTGTCTCTTTCAGTTCTGAAAATCTTGTTTCCTATATCTTGTCTAGTTTTTTGAGTTGTTTCTGGCACAAGGTTAAATCTGGTTCCTGTCATTCTATCTGGGCTCAAAGCCAGAGTTTCTTCATAACTAATTTTTTAAACTATTGCCTGAATTAGTGTTTTGAATCTCTGGTCTTATTTTGTTATTCTCCTACTTAAAAATCTTTGGTGATAACTTTTTACCTTCAAATCAATGTTCTAACATTTAATAGAGCATTTAAGGCCCCTCACATTATGACTCTTTCCACACTCATTCTGGTGTGTTAATTCTTCCTTTCCCTACCCCACCTTCTACACATATATTCACCCTATAATTAACTACATTCCATTAACCACAATTCCTAAAATAAACCATCCTAGTGTTTTGATCATGTTTTTTGTGTACCTTCTTGGGCTGATGAGATCTTACTTACTTTGTAGGTCCATATAGCCTGGTTCATATATAGCCTCTTCTGTAAAGCATTCTGTTCTTCACTGTTCCTGGCGAGATCAATAGCCTGCAATTTTGTTTCCGGAATATTTCTGTTCTTTATGGAACTCTTACCATAGTGCTTGTTAGCACCCTCACTAAACTGACAGCCTTTCCAGAGCATCACTTAGCAAATTTATTCTCTAAAGGGCCAGGTAGTAAATGTTTTAGAGTCTGAGCGACTTACAAGTCTTTGTTGCATATTATGACTTATTTTTCTTTACAATCCTTTGAACATATAAAATTCATTCTCTGGTTGTCCTGGGGAAGTCAAGAAAAAACATGTTGCTACAGGCTGCAGTCTGCTGGCATTACCCATAGAGGAGGGAGATTGCATTTCATTCTGTCACCCAGTAGAGTGACTGACCTTGAGAAGGATGTTAATAAAAATGGGCAACTCTTTAATAATGAACATAAGATTATCCCATAATATTTGAATTCTTCATCTGTGACAGTAATTCTCTGTAAGAATCCAGTGTAGGTTCTATCATTTGGTTTGCACAAAATTAAATCATATTGTCAGCAGCATTTTATTGATGAGGCAGTGATGGCATGGAGATACTGAGGGACTTGCCAAAGATTATGCAGCTGCAAGTCTTTAAGAAGTTAGAAAAGAAGTTGGACTGGGACAGAGGCAATTGTATACGTTCTTCCTCTCTTGGGTTAGACTCCAAAATAGGACATAATATCCGTGCAATTGAGGTATTAAACATCCCTCTCTCTGATGGAAAACAAATGTAGATTGACACGTATCTACAGAACCTTTGAGTGGAGGATTGCATAGTTTCCAGGATAAGTAACCACACTGGCTCATTTTTATGTTTATCATACAGTTGGGAGAAAATAGCAAAATTGGTTTTCTAAAGACAATAGGTATTGCTTTTTAAAACATGAAAAGTCTTGGATGTATTGCCATCATCATATTTGTTTCCTTGAAATCTAGAGAACTTCTCTTCCTCTTTAAATATAATAATGTCCTTCAAACAAAACACTTGGTCTAAATTAGTTTTCTTCAAAGCATATTTAGTTGAATCAGAAGCTAAAGAAACATATTATTTTAAGCCACACACAAATGTTTTGTTTATTTTTTAAATTTCTTGACCAAAAGGAAAAGATAATTGTCTTTGTGCTTTGCAAAGAAAACACGTTACCTCATGGCTGACAGTTTGTGACAGAGCAAACCCATGTGAGCTGATATTAAGAATTTTCATGATGCCTTTTGGAAATTCAACAGACTAGCATTATTAACATAGTGAAATTGGAAATCCAACAATAAATCAAACCATCATCATGAACCAAAATACCCTCAAAGCAGCTGCTATTTACAATTAAGTGATAACAATCTTTATAGGAAAAATTATGGTGGCATGAAAGCACCTGCTGTCAAAATTAGCTTTTCAAAAAGCAGAAGCTATTTCACTGCCGTAATTTTAAGCAATAGTTGTTATTAGGCCTATTTAAAGCAAATTAGCACATGGTTTGTTATTAAATATATAACACATTTACCTCAAGAACCATATTGTAAAGGTCATTAATTTTCCCCACTGGAAATTAACTATGTTTTGTCAAATGGCAGCTATACTTTTTCCTGCACTGAATTCTGCCAGCCAGAAGACAGACACAGAGAGTTGCAGGGGAATGGAGGCACTGGATGTGAAGTGGGCTGCCTTTAAATCAAGGGCCCATTCTTTGGAATTATGTAACTGGCATTTGTTTCAGCTTCTAAATATGAATCTCTTTGACTTTTAATCATTGACATTTCTCCTTCCTTCCAGCATTTTATGTTGCTTATGTCATTGTCTTCATAAGCATTCTTCCTGACGCCCAAACAAACAAAACTAATAAAATGAGCAAAAGAGAAAGTGATGAAGTGGTAGTGTAAATACAGAATGTAGATAGGTTGTTAAGGGTATCACTGACTATTCACGAAAACTTCAGGGTTACCTCCGAGAATCAGGGAGAATTAGGGTTTAAATAAAGTTCTATATTCCTTTAAAATAGACTCCAATGCTGTGTCCTTCTCTGAGGACACATGATTCCTAATCACTAGTTCAGCTTAAGTCTGGTCTTGTGGCCGAAAGCTGAGAGGACTAGGGCTGAGTCAGCTTGACTGGTTAGGGAAACTTGGGAGGAGACAGTTGTTGAGTCCACATCCTTGGCTCACCTGGCATAAAGCCACACACCTTCCCATGGCAAAATCAGCCAACACACAACGGGGCTGGGGGTGGGATGTCTTTTGCTCACTAAATTCGAAAATGAATTTCACACATATTTCATCTGGGGAACAAGAGCACATGCAGTAGCAGGCAAGACTGAGAGGGGCGCTACGTGGTTTAGTCAGTGAGATCATGGTATTACCATCTCATTGGCTAGTTGATCATGTCGTGATGTATGCATGTCTGAAGAGTTGAGCAAATGGTACAGGTAAGTTGAGAATGTTTATTTTACATATTTTATTTGTTTTTAAAGCAGTGGCTCCCTGAAAAGAATCAGAAACTGGGTAATGATTTGTGCATTTCTGCCTTTTTTTTTTTTTTTTTCAGAATGCATTACATTCAGTAATGAATCAAACTTTCTCTGTGTCCTTGACCATTTCCCTGTGGAAATGATATTGCTTCTGTGGGGTCACTATGAAATATTAAACTCACTAGAAAAAGGTCTAGATGGCTTCACACATTGCTCCTCTTCCCTAATTTCATTAACGTCTCCCTTTGTTCTCTCCTGGAATCACTTTTTTCTTCTTTAGATTTCATAACATGTGGTCTTCAGGCTTGTTCCCTTTGGCTAACGCTGGTTTTTAACCCTTCTTTTGTTCAGTTCGTCTCCCCACCACCCCATTTAAATATTCCACAGGGATCTGATCCAACCACATTCTTTGCTTGGGGAAAGTCATGGCATTAACTTTCACCTTTCTGAATCTCTGTCACTGGCCCCAACTTCCTCTTGAGTTCCTCACCTTTATTTGTTATTGCAGACAGTACCTTCATCCATGGCTTCCATTACAAAGTAACAAACCCTAAACTCATAATCTTTTTTTTTTCAAACTGGCCCTATTCTTTCCTCTTCTATCTTTTTTTTTTCTTTTTTAAGTTTTTTCTTTTCTTTTTTTAAATTAATTTTTTATTGAAGATAATTGCTTTACAGAATTTTGTTGTTTTTTATCAAACCTCAACATGAATCAGCCATATGTTTACATATATCCCCTCCCTTTTGAACCTCCCTCCCACCTCCCTCCCCATCCCACCCCTCTAGGTTGATACAGACCCCCTGTTTGAGTTTCCTGAGCCATACAGCAAATTCCCATTGGCTATCTATTTTAATATGGTAATGTAAGTTTCCATGTTACTCTTCCCATGTATCTCATCCTCTCCTCCCCTCTCCCCATGTCTATAAGTCTATTCTCTATGTCTGTTTCTCCATTGCTGCCCTGTAAATAAATTCTTCAGAACCATTTTTCTAGATTCCATATATGTGCGTTAGAATAAAATATTTATCTTTCTCTTTCTGACTCACTTCACTCTGTATAATAGGTTCTAGGTTCATCCACCTCATCAGAACTGACTCAAATGCATTTCTTTTTATGGCTGAGTACTATTCTACTGTGTATATATACCACAAATTTATCCATTCATCTGTTGATGCACATCTAAGTTGCTTCCATGTTCTAGCTATTGTAAGTAGTGCTGCAATGAGCAATGGGATACATGTGTCTTTTCCAACCCTGGTTTCCCCAGGGTATATGCCTAGGAGTGGGATTGCTGTGTCATATGATGGTTTTATTCCTAGTTTTTTAAGGAGTCTCCATACCGTCTTCCATAGTGGCTGTATCAATTTACATTCCCACCAACAGGGCAAGAGTGTTCCCTTTTCTCCACATCCTTCCCAGCATTTATTGCTTGTAGACTTTTTGATGATGGCCATTCTGACTGGTGTGAGGTCCTATCTCATTGTGGTTTTGATTTGCATTTCTCTAGTAATGAGCAATATTGAGCATCTTTTCATGTGTTTGTTAGCCATCTGTATGTCGTCTTTGGAGAAATGTCTGTTTAGGTCTTTTCCCTGTTTTTTGATTGAGCTGTTTGTTTTTCTGGTATTGAGTTGTATGAGCTACTTGAATATTTTGGAAATTGATCCTTTGTCAGTTGTTTCATTTGCTATTATTTTCTCCCATTCTGAAAGTTGTCTTTTTCCCTTGCTTATAGTCACATTTGTTGTGCAAAAGCTTTCAAGTTTAAGTAGGTCCCACTTATTTACTTTTGTTTTCATTTCCACTTCTCTAGGAGGTAGGTCATAGAAGATCTTGCTTTGATTTATATACTCAAGTGTTCTGCCTATGTTTTTCTCTAAGAGTTTTATAGTTTCTGGTCTTACATTTAGGTCTTCAATCCATTTTGAGTTTATCTTTGTGTATAGTGTTAGGAAGTGTTCTAATTTCATTCTTTTAATGTAGCTGTCCAGTTTTCCCAGCACCATTTTTTGAAGAGGCTGTCTTTGCCCCATTGTATATTCTTGCCTCCTTTGTCAAAAATAAGGTACCCATAGGTGCATGAGTTTATTTCCAGGCTTTCTATCTTGTTCCATTGGTCTATATTTCTGGTTTTGTGCCAATACCATACTGTCTTGATGACTGTAGCTTTGGAGTATAATCTGAAGTCAGGAAGGTTGATTCCTTCAGCTCCATTCTTCTTCCTCAAGACTGCTTTGGCTATTCTGGGTCTTTTGTATTTCCATATTAATTGTGAATTTTTTGTTCTAGTTCTGTGAAAAATGCCACTGGTAATTTGATAGGGATTGCATTGAATCTGTCGATTGCATTTGGTAGTATAGTCATTTTCACAATATTGATTCTTCCTACCCAGGAACATGGAATATCTCTCCATCTGTTTATGTCATCTTTGATTTCTTTCATTAGTGTCTTATAAATTTCTGTGTACAGTTCTTTCATCTCCTTAGGTAAGTTTATTCCTAGATATTTTATTCTTTTTGTTGCAGTGGTGAATGGGATTGATTGCTTAATTTCTCTTTCTGATTTTTCATTGTTAGTATATAGAAATGCAAGTGATTTCTGTGTATTCATTTTGTATCCTGCAATTTTGCTAAATTCACTGATAAGCTCTAGTAATTTTCTGATACTATCTTTAGGGTTTCCTATGTACAGTATCATGTCATCTGCAAACAAACAATGAGAGCTTTACTTCTTCTTTTCTGATCTGGATTCCTTTATTTTTCTTCTTCTTCTCTGACTGCTGTAGCCAGGACTTCCAGAACTATGTTGAATAATAGAAATGAAAGTGGACACACTTGTCTTGTTTCTGATCTTAAGGGGAATCTCAGTTTTTCATCATTGAGAATTATGTTTGCTGTAGGCTTATCATATATGGCCTTTACTATGTTGAGGTAGGTTCCTTCTATACCAATTTTTTGAAGAGTTTTCATCATAAGTGGGTACTGAATTTTGTCAAAGGCTTTTTCTGCATCTATTGAGATTATCATATGGTTTTTATCTTTCAATTTGTTAATATGGTGTATCACATTGATTGATTTACATATATTGAAGAAGCCTTGCATTCCTGGAATAAATCCAACTTGCTCATGGTGTATGAGCTTTTTGATGTGTTGCTGAATTCTGTTTGCTAAAATTTTGTTGAGGCTTTTTGCACCTATGATCATCAGTGATATTGGCCTGAATGGAATGTCTGGAAAATATCAATGAGATCCATCTCATCCAATGTATCATTTAAGAGTTGTATTTCCTTAATTTTGTGTGTTGTCTTTGTCTGGTTTTGGTATCAGGGTGATGGTGGCCTCATAGAATGAGTTTGGAAGTATTTTTTTCCTCTGAAATTTTTTGAAAGAGTTTTAGAAGGATAGGCATTAGCTCTTCTCTAAATGTTTGATAGAATTCTCCTGTGAAACCATCTGGTCCTGAGCTTTTGTTTTGGGGAAGATTTTTGATCACAGCTTCAATTTCAGTGCTTGTAACTGGGTTGCTCATAACTTCTGTTTCTTCCTGGTTCAGTCTTGGAAGATTGAACTTTTCTAAGAATCTGTCCGTTTCTTCCAGGTTATCCTTTTTATTGCCATACAGTTGTTCAAAATAGTCTCTTATAATCCTTTGTATTTCTGCATTGTCTGTTGTAACCTCTCCTTTTTCATTTCTAATTTTGTTGATTTGATTCTTTCTCTTTTTTTCTTGATGAGTCTGGACTAAATGTTTGTCAATTTTGTTTATCTTCTCAAAGAACTAGCTTTTAGTTTTATTAAGCTTTACTATTGTTTCTTTCATTTCCTTTTCATTTATTTCTGCTTGGATCTTTATGATTTCTTTCCTTCTACTAATTTTGTTATTGTTTTTCTTTCTCCAGTTGTTTTAGATGTAAAGTTAGGCTGTCTATTTGATGTTTTTCTTGTTTCTTGAGGTAGGATTGTATTGCTATAAACTTCCCTCTTAGGACTGCTTTTGCTGTACCCCATAGGTTTTGAGTTATCATGTTTTCATTGTCATTTGTTTCTAGAAATTGCTTGATTTCCCTTTTGACTTCTTCAGTAACCTGTTGATTATTTAGAAACGTGTTGTATAATCTCCATGTGTTTGTGTTCTTACAGTTTTTTTTTCTTGTAATTGATATCTAGTTTCTTAGTGTTGTGGTCAGAGATGCTTGATATAATTTCAATTTTCTTAAATTTACTGAGGTTTGATTTGTGTCCCAAGATGTGGTCTATTCTGGAGAATATTCCATGTGCACTTGAGAAGAACCTGTATTCTGCATTTGGATGGAATGTCTGGAAAATATCAATGAGATCTATCTCATCTAATGTATCATTTAAGAGTTGTATTTCCTTAGTTTTGTTTTGATGATCTGTCCATTGGTATGAGTTGGGTGTCAATGTCTCCTTTTATGTGTGTTAGTGTTTGTCTTATGGGCATAGATATTTACAATTGTTATGTTTTCCTCTTGGATAGATCCCTTGATCATTATGTAGTGTCCTTCCTTATCTCTTGTAATCTTCTTTATTTTAAGGTCTATTGGGCGGCGGCGGGAGCCGGCTCACTAAGCGCGGCCGAAAGGAGTTACCCATGTCCGAGGTCAGGGGCAGCGGCCTAGAGTGCCAGGCTGCAACGGCACAGGAACAGCCGAGAGGAGCTACCCTGCGTCCGAGGTCAGGGGCGGCCAGGAGGAGCTACCCCGCGTCCGAGGCCAGGGGTGGCCGGGAAGAGACACCTGGTGTCTGAGGTCAGGGGTGGCCGGGAGGAGACACCCGGCGTCCAAGGTCAGGGGTGGCCGGGAGGAGACACTCGGCGTCCAAGGTGAGGGGCAGCCGGGAGAAGCCACCTCATGCCCGAGGCCAGGGGCGGTGACCCTGAGGAGCCACCCCGAGCCTGAGGCCAAGGGCGGCAGCTGGGAGAAGCCACCCACGCCTGAGGCCAGGGCCCGCAGCCGGGAGGAGCAACCCAGGAGGGGTGGCTGCTCAGGCGCAGGAGGGCCTAGAGGAGCTATCCCACGTTGAAGGTCAGGAACGGCAGTGGTAAGGAGATACCCCTCATCCAAGGTAAGGAGCAGTGGCTGTGCTTTGCTGGAGCAGCCGTGAAGAGATACCCCCACGTCCAAGGTAAGAGAAACCCAAGTAACATGGTAGGTGTTGCAAGAGGGCATCAGAGGGCAGACACACTGAAACCATACTCACAGAAAACTAGTCATTCTAATCACACTAGGACCACAGCCTTGTCTAAGTCAATGAAACCAAGCCATGCCTGCGGGGCAACCCAAGATGGGCGGGTCATGGTGGAGAGGTCTGACAGAACGTGGTCCACTGGAGAAGGGAATGGCAAGCCACTTCAGTATTCTTGCCTTGAGAACCCCATGAACAGTAGGAAAAGGCAAAATGATAGGATACCAAAAGAGGAACTCCCCAGGTCATTAGGTGCCCAATATGCTACTGGAGATCAGTGGAGAAATAACTCCAGAAAGAATGAAGGGATGGAACCAAAGCAAAAACAATACCCAGTTGTGGATGTGACTGGTGATAGAAGCAAGATCCGATGCTGTAAAGAGGATTATTGCATAGGAACCTGGAATGTCAGGTCCATGAATCAAGGCAAATTGGAAGTGGTCAAACAAGAGATGGCAAGGGTGAACGTCGACATTCTAGGAATCAGCGAACTAAAATGGACTAGAATGGGGGAATTTAACTCAGACGACCATTATATCTACTATTGCGGGCAGGAATCCCTCAGAAGAAATGGAGTAGCCATCATGGTCAACAAAAGAGTCCAAAATGCAGTACTTGGATGCAGTCTCAAAAATGACAGAATGATCTCTGTTCATCTCCATGGCAAACCATTCAATATCACAGTTATCCAAGTCTATGCCCCAAAAAGTAATGCTGAAGAAGCTGAACTTGAATGGTTTTATGAAGACCTACAAGACCTTTTAGAACGAACACCCCAAAAAGATGTCCTTTTCATTATAGGGGACTGGAATGCAAAAGTAGGAAGTCAAGAAACACCTGCAGTAACAGGCAAATTTGGCCTTGGAATGCAGAATGAAGCAGGGCAAAGGCTAATAGAGTTTTGCCAAGAAAATGCACTGGTCATAGCAAACACTCTTCCAACAACACAGAAGAAGATCTACACATGGACATCACCAGATGGTCAACACCAAAATCAGATTGATTCTATTCTATGCAGCCAAAGATGGAGAAGCTCTATACAGTCAACAAAAACAAGACCGGGAGCTGACTGTGGCTCAGATCATGAACTCCTTATTACCAAATTCAGACTTAAATTGAAGAAAGTAGGGAAAACCACTAGACCATTCAGGTATGACCTAAATCAAATCCCTTATGATTATACAGTGGAAGTGAGAAATAGATATAAGGGCCTAGATCTGATAGATAGAGTGCCTGATGAACTATGGAATGAGGTTCATGACATTGTGCAGGAAACAGGGATCAAGACCATCCCCATGGGAAAGAAATGCAAAAAAGCAAAATGGCTGTCTGGGGAGGCCTTACAAATAGCTGTGATGAGAAGACAGGTGAAAAGCAAAGGAGAAAAGGCAAGATATAGGCATGTAAATGCAGAGTTCCAAAGAATAGCAAGAAGAGATAAGAAAGCCTTCTTCAGTGTTCAATGCAAAGAAATAGAGGAAAACAACAGATTGGGAAAGACTAGAGATCTCTTCAAGAAAATTAGAGATACCAAGGGAACATTTCATGCAAAGATGGGCTTGATAAAGGACAGAAATGGTATGGACCTAACAGAAGCAGAAGATATTAAGAAGAGGTGGCAAGAATACACAGAAGAACTGTACAAAAAAGATCTTCATGACTCAGATAGTCATGATAATGTGATCATTAATCTAGAACCAGACATCCTGGAATGTGAAGTCAAGTGGGCCTTAGAAAGCATCACTACGAACAAAGCTAGTGGAGGTGATGGAATTCCAGTTGAGCTGTTTCAAATCCTGAAAGATGATGCTGTGAAAGTGCTGCACTCAATATGCCAGCAAGTTTGGAAAACTCAGCAGTGGCCACAGGACTGGAAAACGTCAGTTTTCATTCCAATCCCAAAGAAAGGCAATGCCAAAGAATGCTCAAACTACCACACAATTGCACTCCTCTCACATGCTAGTAAAGTAATGCTCAAAATTCTCCAAGCCAGGCTTCAGCAATACATGAACCGTGAACTCCCTGATGTTGAAGCGGGTTTTAGAAAAGGCAGAGGAACCAGAGATCAAATTGCCAACATCCGCTGGATCATGGAAATAGCAAGAGAGTTCCAGAAAAAAACATCTATTTCTGCTTTATTGACTATGCCAAAGCCTTTGACTGTGTGGATCACAATAAACTGTGGAAAATTCTGAAAGAGATGGGAATACCAGACCATCTGACCTGCCTCTTGAGAAATCTGTATGCAGGTCAGGAAGCAACAGGTAGAACTGGACATGGAACAACAGACTGGTTCCAAATAGGAAAAGGAGTACGTCAAGGCTGTATATTGTCACCCTGCTTATTTAACTTCTATGCAGAGTACATCATGAGAAACGCTGGACTGGAGGAAGCACAAGCTGGAATCAAGATTGCCGGGAGAAATATCAATAACCTCAGATATGCAGATGACACCACCCTTCTGGCAGAAAGTGAAGAAGAACTAAAGAGCCTCTTGATGAAAGTGAAAGAGGAGAGTGAAAAAGTTGGCTTAAAGCTCAACATTCAGAAAACGAAGATCATGGCATCTGGTCCCATCACTTCATGGGAAATAGATGGGGAAACAGTGGAAACAGTGTCAGACTTTATTTTGGGGGGCTCCAATATCACTGCAGATGGTGACTGCAGCCATGAAATTAAAAGACACTTACTCCTTGGAAGAAAAGTTATGACCAACCGAGGTAGCATATTCAAAAGCAGAGACATTACTTTGCCGACCAAGGTCCATCTAGTCAAGGCTATGGTTTTTCCTGTGGTCATGTATGGCTCTGAGAGTTGGACTGTGAAGAAGGCTGAGCGCCGAAGAATTGATGCTTTTGAACTGTGGTGTTGGAGAAGACTCTTGAGAGTCCCTTGGACTGCAAAGAGATGCAACCAGTCCATTCTAAAGGAGATCAGCCCTGGGATTTCTTTGGAAGGAATGATGCTAAAGCTGAAACTCCAGTACTTTGGCCACCTCATGTGAAGAGTTGACTCATTGGAAAAGACTCTGATGCTGGGAGGGATTGGGGGCAGGAGAAGAAGGGGATGACCGAGGATGGGATGGCTGGATGGCATCACGGACTCAATAGACATGAGTCTGGGTCAACTCTGGGAGTTGATGATGGACAGGGAGGCCTTGCGTGCTGCGATTCATGGTGTTGCAAGAAGTTGGACACGATGAGCGACTGAAGTGAACTTTGTCAGATATAAGGATTGCTATTTCAGCTTTCTTTTGCTTCCCATTTGCAAGGAATATATTTTTCCATCCTCTCACTTTCAGTTTATGTTTCTTTATGTCTGAAGTGATTTCTTGTAGACAGCATGTATATGGGTCTTGTTTTTGTATCCACTCAGCCAGTCTGTCATTTGGTTGGAGCATTTAATCCACTTACATTTTAAGTAATTATTGATATATATATTCCTATTGCCATTTTCTTAATTGTTTGGGATTGATTTTGTACATCTTTTTTCTTCTCTTATATTTCATGACTATATAAGTCCCTTTAACATTTGTTGTAAAGCTTGTTTCGTGGTACTGAATTCTCTTAACTTTTGATTGCCTGAAAAGATTTTAATTTCTCCATCAATTTTGAATGAGATCCTTGCTGTGTACAGTAATCTTGGTTGTAGATTTTTCCCTTTCAGTACTTTAAATATATCCTCCATTCCTTTCTGGCCTGCAGAGTTTCTGCTGAAAGATCAGCTGTTAATCATATGAGGTTTCCCTTGTATGTTACTTGTTGCTTCTCCCTTGCTGCTTTTAATATTCTTTCTTTGTGTTTAGTCTTTGTTAGTTTGGTTAGTGTGTGTCTTGGCATGTTTCTGCTTGGGTTTACCCTGTATGGGACCCTGTGTTTCTTAGACTTGATTGACTATTTCCTTTTCCATGTTGGGGAAATTTTAAAGTATAATCTCTTCGAAATTTTTTTTCATACCCTTTCTTTTTCTCTTTCTTCTTCTGTGACCCGTATAATTCAAATATTGGTACATTTGATATTGTCCCAGAGGTCCCTGAGACTATCCTCAGTTCTTTTCATTCTTTTTACTTTATTCTGCCCTTCAGAAGTTATTTCCACCATTTTATCTTCCAGCTTACTGATTCGTTCTTCTGCTTCTGATAGTCTGCTATAGATTCCTTCCAGAGTATTTTAATTTCAGTAATTGTATTGTTTGTCTCTGTATGTTTATTCTTTAATTCTTCTAGTTCTTTTAAAATTGATTCTTGCATTTTCTCCATTTTGTTTTCAAAGTTTTTGATCATCTTTACTCTCATTATTCTGAATTCTTTTTCAGATAAATTGCCTATTTCCTCTTCATTTATTTGGACTTCTGTGTTTCTAGTTTGTTCCTTCATTTGTGTAGTATTTCTCTGCCTTTTCATCATTATTATTATTATTTTTTAAGCTTTTCGTGTTTGAGGTCTCCTTTTCCCAGGCTTCAAGGTTGAATTCTGTCTTCCTTTTGGTTTCTTCCCTCTGAGGTTGGTCCAGTAGTTTTTGTGAGCTTCTTATAGGGTGAGATTTGTGTCGAGTTTTTTTTTTGTTTGTTTGTTTGCTTTTCCTCTGAGGGGCAAGGCCAAGTGAGGTGGTAATCCTGTCTGCTGATGATTGGGTTTGTATTTTTGTTTGTTTTTTAGGTGAGGCATCCTGCCCAGGGTGCCATTGGTGGTTGGGTGATGCAGGGTCTCGTATTACAGTGGGTCCCTTTGTGTGAGTTCTCACTATTTGACACCCCCTAGGATTACTTCTCTGGTAGTCTAGGGTCTTGGAGTCAGTGCTTCCATGCCAAAGGCTTAGGCTTGATCTCTGGTCAGGAATAAAAATTCCACAAGTGGTTTGTTATGACATCAAGTCATCAAGTGAGATTGAAACAAGTATCCAAAAACAAGAAACAATTGATGAACCCCAGACAAATGGCAGTTACAAAATCAGTCAAATAATAATTAAAATAATGGAATATACACATATACATATACACCCATGAGCAAAGTCAAAACAGTCCAACAAAAGTAAAGTACAATATATTGATCTGGTGAATAAAGGAAATAAGAAATTATACTTAACAGTTAAGAACAAAACTAACTAAAGCAGAAAACTGGAAAGCAAAACTAAAAGCAAGGTGCCAAATTGGGAATAAAGCAATGAAAACAAAACTAACAAATACGTTGAGAGGAAAGGAAAGAAAGAAAAGAAAGAAAGAATACAAAGTTAAATAGAGGTAAATGAAGAAGATTTATATATATTAAAGATCAACTGCAAGGGAAAAAGAACATTAGGAAAGGCAAACAAAGGAATAAATGTAGAAAAAATATAAAGTTAAAAAAATTAAAATTATAAAAAAGAGAAAAGATTTTAAAAAAAGGAAGAAAAAAGAAAAAAGGAAAAAAGGAGGGAAAGCTCCACAGAACTGCAAAAGCCCAATGTAGATGCAGAGGTTTATAACAATAAAAATGCGACTGAATATATACATAAACACTCATAAGCAAAATCAAAACAGTCCAACAGAAATAAAGTACACTAGATGGACCTGGCGAACAGAGGAACCAAAAATTATGTCTACCAGAACAAAACTAACTAAAGCACAAACTGGAAAGCAAAATGAAAGCAAGATGCCAAGTGGGGAATGAAGCAATGAAAATAAAACTAACAAATATGTTGAGACTAAAGGAAAGAAAGAAAGAATAGATACACAAAGTTAAACAGAGCTAGATGAAGAAGGTTCATATATATTAAAGATTAACTGCAAGAGGAAAAGAACAGTAGGAAAAACAAAGGAATAAATATAGAAAAAATAATACTAGGTTTAAAATATTAAAAATTAAAGGGAAAAGGGAAAGCACACACACACACACACACACACACAACTCCCTGGAATTGCAAAAACCCAAAACAGAGGCAGAGGTTTATAACAGCAATAAAACATGTGACTGTGAGGGAAAATAAAGCTCAAAAGCTTAGTTAGATTTCATAGTGTCAATAAAATCGACAACTATAACAGAGAGCAGGGGAAAAGAAACAAAAAATCCAAAACAATCTACAGAACAAGTCAAAACATAAGAATAATCAATGTTTTTCTTGAGTCGCTGCTGTCAGAGTCCTTTCCCTCGCTGGGAGTCACAGTCCTCTTTACTTCCCTAGGATGCCCTCCAGCACTGTGCTGATCTCTGGACCTGCTGTAGGGCAGCTCACATTCTAATCTGGTCCTACTCCTGTGTGTTCTTGCCTCCAATGTCCACAGCTATCAGAGCTAGTGCGTTTTCTTTTGTGGGAGCTCTCAATGACCTTTTATATATTCCATAGACACAGAGTCTGCCTAGTTGATCATGTGGATTTAACTTGCAGCTTGTACAGCTGGTGGGATGGTTTTGGGTCTTCTTCCTTAGCCACACTGCCCCTGGGTTTCTATTGTGGTTTTATTTCTACCTCTGAATTTGGGTCATCCACTGGGGTTTGCTCCTGAGGCTGCCCTGGAGGGCTTAGGTTTGCCCCTGTGAGGGCCAGGTGTGGAGGTGGTGCAGCTGCTTGGATCGCAGGGGTTCTGGCAGCACCAGGTACTCAGGGGAGTTGGCGGCTGGGGCAGCAGGAAATATAGTGCTCTAGAAGGGTATGGATGGGAGAGCCTGGCGGGCTGCCGTCTATGGGGTCGCACAGAGTTGGACACGACTGAAGCGACTTAGCAGCAGCAGCAGCAGCAGCAGAAGGGTATGGCAACCAGTATTGGCCCATATGCTCCAGTGTTCTTGCCTGGGCAACCCCTTCCCTGACAGAGAAGCCTGGCAGCCCACAGTCTGCAGGATGGCAGAGTCGGACACTACCAAAGTGACCCTGTGCGCATAGGTATAAGACTTCTTTTGCCTGTGGCAGCTCTGCCCCAGTGCGAGTTGAGCATGAAGGTGGCACAGCTGCTTGGCTTGCGGGGACCCAGGCGGCACCAAGTGTGCAGGGGCACAGACTGCTTCCACCGCAGGAGTTATGGCCCTATCTTTTTTCAATCCTCTTGTAGCTGGTGATCAGAAGGCCTCTTTGGGCAGTCTTTTTTCATAGCTCTGCCCATTCAGGCACTTAGAGGGCTTCCTTACCTGGGGTCCTTCTCTGTTGTTCGGTGCATCAGGCACACAGAGGGGCCCCTTGTCTGGCATCCTACTCTGTAGATAGGCGTGTCAGGCACTTAAGAGGGCACCCTGGGTGGGGTCCTACTCTGTAATTCAGTGCATCAGGTGTTTGATGGGCCAGCCTCTCTATCATTCAGCTCCCAATGTTGGTGTGTTGGGGAGAGAGGGTATGGTGATGGCTCCACCCCCTACACGTGACTCAGCAATATTGCCTTGCTTCCATGGCTTTCTTCCAAAAGAATTTCCCACCACAATCTCCTCCTTCACATCCCCTTGATCAATCTCTCCACCGTCAACAGCGGCCCTCGCCCTGGGATTGCTCCACAATCCCTCAACTCCAGCTCCCAGCCACTGTTCCATCCAGGGTATGTATGGTTACAGCAAGGACTGTCTGATTCTCATTCCACTTAGGCTGCCACAGATCAGCTATTTCCCTCTCAACTTGAAATGCTTCTCCTCTGACTCAGACAATTGCCTGGATGTGGGGATCAGACCCCTGCTTCAGTTCCCTTACCCACCAAGGGCAGGTCCAGTCCTACTAACACGCCCGTTTTTTCCCCTAGTTCCCTCATCCTACCAAGCTTTGCCTGGGTCTATATATTCTTTTCTGCTGTTCAGGTTCTCCTGTTTGCTCTCAGCTGGTGTTCTGCATGTGCTTCTGTGTCTGAAGGCGTACTCCTGATGTATCCGCGGAGAGAGATGTACTCCTTGTCCACCTTCTCCTCCACCATCTTGTTCTTCCCTCCTCTATCTTTTGACAATCACTTCTCCAGCTTCCTGACAATCTGGCTTGGGAATCTCTCCATTAATTCTGATTCTTCCTTTTTCCTTGCCTCTCATCAATCAGTGACCATGTTATTTGATTCTTTAATCTACAGGGAAGCAGTGTACCAGATTGGTTAAAAAATATAAGGTTCAGGAACCAGAGACTGAAGCCCTAAATAGGTGACCATAGGCAAGTTTTAACCTTTCTGTACTTCAGTTTTTGCATCTATAAAGGTGAAAGAACAGAACTTAACTCAGAGCACTGTGTGATTAAATGCTTTACTCACTTATTCTCAGAACAGTGCCAGTGCACAGTAAATACCCAATAGACGTGAGCTATTGTGATTATTGCTACTTTTTGCATGGATCTCCCCCTCTCCCTCCATTCTCCCTGTAATAATGCTAATCCAGGCACTTTTAGTTCTTGGTTGGGCATTAAACTAATTCTTTTGAAGAAATATTATTTATTTATTTATTTTTGGCTGTGCTGAATCTTCATTGCTGTGTGCAGCTTTCTCCAGTTGCAGCAAGCAGGGGCTACTCTTTTTTGCGGTGCTTGGACTTCTCATTGCGGTGGCTTCTCCAGTTTCAGTAGTTGTGGTGCATGGGCTTAGTTGTCCCACAACATGTGGAATCTTCCTAGTCCAGGGATCAAACTCATGTCCCTTTCGTTGGCAGGCGGATTCTCAACCAGTGGCCCATGGGGGAAGTCCTGAAGTAGTTCTTAATGGATCTCCTCATCCTCAGGATCTTCTCAGTCCAATTCAGCTTACATCCTGTTACCAGATTAATCTGACAGATGGCAAATATTTTTATTCTCGTGCTCAAAAGGATTTAAATTGGAAAATAAGGTCTTTATCCTCTTTGTTTGGCATAGCAGATTCCCTTCTGTTTTCCACTGTTAGCTGCACTACCCTCTTTCAGGAACCTTCCAGCCCAGCCATGATGAGTGGTTTACTTTTCTCCATTTATGTTTGCAATTGCCCACTTCCTTGCCTCCGCTTATGGTGGACCATCTGGTGGATCATCTTCCTCTTCACACTCTTCACTGTGTGGCCAAGTCTTCCTTTTCTTTGAAGATCTGTTCACAAGACTCTATCCATGGAGACTTCTTTTACCGGGTCATGTCCCTATCCCCACAGGAAGTAATGTGCCCTCCTTTTACCTTCCATAGAAACTTATCTGTGTAATTCTGATAATTCTTTTTAGCTTTCTGCTATATTTTTGTAGTACTTAAGTACCTTTATTCTTTATAAATTCAGAGCAAATTTATACTTGATACAGCTCTACATTCTTCTCACATCTACACAGTGCCTCACTTATAGCCACTGGTCAGTACCTAGTCCCTGGGTCTGCAGGCTAGTCAATGCCCAGTATATCTTAAAAATATCTTACATGACTTGAGAAAAGAAAGAAAATATTTATTCTTTATTACCAGCCAACATTATTTATTTTTCATGGTAAAGGCTGACTCTTTCCAGTAAGGGTTGCATTTGAACTCAGAAACCACAGCATGTAGGAGTCAACATTAACCTTAGAGGGAGTGGTCCAACCCACTATGGGAAAACTAAGGCCAGAGGAAGACAGCAACTAATCCAAAATTCAGACCAAGCTGTAAATAGCTAAGTATCTCCGTAGCAGAGGCTTCTGTTAAGTTCTGTACTCTTGGACTAACATGTTTTCTTTTTGATTGTTCTAAAATAATCTCTTTGTGGTCTAAGAGCAGTAATCAGAGAGTTCATATAAAGTTTCTTTCAAACTCTAAAACAATTTCCAAATGGAGTAATTATTCATCATTTATGAAGAGGTTATAATTAGCATAGTGGCACATCTTGAAGAATGAAACAATTTAGACTGCTGAATATTTGTGATACTCTTAAATATAAGAAGCATTGGAAACACTAGAAGCAATGAAAATTATTAGTGTACATGGGTGCTTCTTGATGACAATAGCCAACTCAAACTTCTCATGTAGGACTGGTTATTTGCATATTACCTTTCCTTCCCTCAGGACTTCCCTGCTAGCTCAGTTGGTAAAGAACCTGCCTGCAATGCAGGAGACCCAGGTTCGATTCCTGGGTCAAGAAGATCTGTTGGAGAAGGGACAGGCTACCCACTCCAGTATTCTTGGGCTTTCCATATGGCTCAGCTAGTAAAGAATCTGCCTGCAATGTGGGAGACCTGAGTCCAATTCCTGGGTTGGGAATATCCCCTGGTGAAGGGAAAGGCTACCCACTACAGTATTCTGGCCTGGGGAATTTCAGTCCTTGGGTTTGCAAAGAGTTGGACAGGACAAAGCTAGTGGAGGTGATGGAATTGCAGTTGAGCTGTTTCAAATCCTGAAAGATGATGCTGTGAAAGTGCTGCACTCAATATGCCAGCAAGTTTGGAAAACTCAGCAGTGGCCACAGGACTGGAAAATGTCAGTTTTCATTCCAATCCCAAAGAAAGGCAATGCCAAAGAATGCTCAAACTACCGCACAATTGCACTCATCTCACATGCTAGCAAAGTAATGCTCAAAATTCTCCAAGCCAGGCTTCAGCAATATGCAAACTGTGGACTTCCAGATGTTGAAGCTGGCTTTAGAAAAGGCAGAGGAACCAGAGATCAAATTGCCAACATCTGCTGGATCATGGAAAAAGCAAGAGAGTTCCAGAAAAACATCTTTATTGACTATATTGAGTATGCCAAAGCCTTTGACTGTGTGGATCACAATAAACTGTGGAAAATTCTGAAAGAGATGGGAATACCAGACCACCTGACCTGCCTCTTGAGAAATCTGTATGCAGGTCAGGAAGCAACAGTTAGAACTGGACATGGAACAACAGACTGGTTCCAAATAGGAAAAGGAATACGTCAAGGCTGTATATTGTCACCCTGCTTATTTAACTTCTATGCAGAGTACATCATGAGAAATGCTGGACTGGAAGAAACACAAGCTGGAATCAAGATTGCCAGAAGAAATATCAATAACCTCAGATATGCAGATGATACCACCCTATGGCAGAAAGTGAAGAGGAACTAAAAAGCCTCTTGATGAAAGTGAAAGTGGAGAGTGAAAAAGTTGGCTTAAAGCTCAACATTCAGGAAACTAAGATCATGGCATCTGGTCCCATCACTTCATGGGAAATAGATGAGGAAACAGTGGAAACAGTGTCAGACTTTATTTTTTGGGCTCCAAAATCACTGCAGGTGGTGATTGCAGCCATGAAATTAAAAGACGCTTACTCCTTGGAAGAAAAGTTATGAGCAGCTTAGATAGCATATTCAAAAGCAGAGACATTACTTTGCCGACTAAGGTCTGTCTAGTCAAGGCTATGGTTTTTCCAGTAGTCATGTATGGGTATGAGAGTTGGACTGTGAAGAAGGCTGAGCGCCGAAGAATTGATGTGTTTGAACTGTGGTGTTGGAGAAGACTCTTGAGAATCTCTTGGGCTGCAAGGAGATGCAACCAGTCCATTCTGAAGGAGATCAGCCCTGGGATTTCTTTGGAAGGAGTGATGCTAAAGCTGAAGCTCCAGTACTTTGGCCACCTCATGTGAAGAGTTGACTCATTGGAAAAGACTCTGATGCTGGGAGGGATTGGGGGCAGGAGGAGAAGGGGACGACAGAGGATGAGATGGCTGGATGGCATCACTGACTCCATGGACGTGAGTCTGGGTCAACTCTGGGAGTTGGTGATGGACAGGGAGGCCTTGCGTGCTGCGATTCATGGGGTCGCAAAAAGTCGGACACGACTGAGCGACTGAACTGAACTGAGCTGAACTGAGCGATTTTTGCTTTCACTTTTCCTTCCTTCTATTACAAAGTGATTGTTTTTTCCCTCTTTCTTCAAATTTCACTCAGAGAATGACTTTGCTCATCTGTAAAAAGTAGATTATAATGTTAACTTCATTGGATCCAGGAAAATTTATAGAATGTATATGAAATACCTAATGTGAAGCAAGTACTTAGTTACTATGAGTCCCCATCTCTTCTTTGTCACCCTCCTTGAGATAACAGATGCATAGAAATTATGCCCAAATTAGAACATGTCAAATCTTCCTAATACTTTCTGGCTGAGCTCACGGAGAGCCTTAAAATGACTTTTAGCACTCACTCCAAGCTGCTACTATCAATCAGATAGAGTTCCCATATGAGGTAAGACTTATTTGTCATCCTGTCTTGGATAAATGAGAGATGGTTTTCTTCCCCCATTTCTAAATGTGGTTCTGCTACATCTATCTGCTTAGTTCCCGTACCATATCAGTCTAGCACTTTGCCTTCTGACTTTGTTTTAAAACAGGGCCTACCCACATTCTACCTTGATTTCTGTTTCTTTTCCTGTATTCTAAAATGGTTCTGAGAAACCAAAGGTGTCACTCACTATGGCTTGCATATACAAAGTTATTCTATCCTGAGTTGATTGTAATACTTTGTTACTTTGGTTATTCCTCCATTTTAGCAAGAGAAATATGTGTTTCCCATTTATTTTAGGAAAAAAAAATATGTATATATATATGTATATATATATATATTTATATGTGTGTGTATATATATATATATATATTTATATACAGGACTCTGCAAGGGTGCTAGATGCCGAATTGCTAGAGGCCAGCAGCTGTAGTTGCAGCCATTTTATGTTCAACCTCAGGATGTTTCCCTTGGCCAAAAACGCAGTAAGTCGTCTGAGAGCTGAAAGCATTCAGCAAGCAGTGGCAAGGCAGATCCACCAGAAGCGGGCACCTGATTTCATGACAAATATGGTAATGCCATATTAGCTAGTGGAGCCGCTTTCTGTGTTGCTGTATGGGTATATACGGCAACACAAATTGGAATAGAGTGGAACCCATCGCCTGTTGGCAGAGTCATCCCAAAGGAATGGAGAGAACAGTAATCATCCCAGCTGGTTTAATACTGAATTGTTTCAAAATCAACTCATAATTAATTCCTAGTAAAAGTACTGTGTACCCATTAAAATATGTCATGTTTGAAGAAATAAAGTATACTTAAAACCTTAAAATATATATATATATATATACACATATATACACACATATATGGAGTATTTTAGTCTAAAACTTATTCTTTTGAAAATTTCAAGACCAGACTAAAAAAAGGAAAAAAATCTTAGAATCTGAATGTTATATTAGGTAGACAAGTCTCTAAAGATCAGAGAAATCCTAGTTTGAACATATTCTGTTTCTAGATTTCCAAAAATCTTGGAGTAATTTCTAGTCCTTAACTGTGTAATCATTAAAACCAGAATAAAGCTCTCTCCTTGTTATGAAGATTTAGAATAATTCATGAACAGTGCTCACTGAACAGAGGCTGTCACTGAAATAGGGATTCAGTTAAAGAAATTATTAATTTATCCAAGTGTACTTTCAATGTAAAAAACAACAAAAAAGTAATTCTGTAAATTTCCCACTGGGAAAATAGCATCTCATTTCCTTCTTTTGAAAGAATGCATGACCTTTCACAAAAATCTCAACTGAAGCAAAAAATTGCTTAATGAGCTAGTTTGCCAGACTTAGAGATGTAATAAAAGTTCTTTTACATTAGATCACCTTTCTTTTTAATAAAATAATTATCTTCAAATATTCTGCAGAAATCTAAAATGATTTTTTGAAAAATAAGCTTAATCCAAGGAAACTATAATGGAATTGATTATAAAATATTTAAACTCAGCATTAGAGTTATACTTTAAATATAAATGTACTAAACTGTTAAAATAATGTATCTTGATGGTGATGGTATAGAATTAGAGATAGAAGTAGAGATTCTTCTTTATGTATTTCTGCACTGAATTGTTGCAACAAGTATTACTATTATTTTTGAAAGTGAATTTGTAAAAGAGAATTGAAAGTGAAATGAAGTCGCTCAGTTGTGTCTTGACTTTATGCCACCCTATTGACTGTAGCCTGCCAGGCTCCTCTGTCTTGGGATTTTCCAGGCAAGAATACTGGAGTGGGTTGCCATTTCCTTTTCCGGGGCATCGTCCCAACCCAGGGATTGAACCCAGGTCTCCCACATTGCAGGCAAACTCTTTACCATCTGAGCCACCATTTTTGCTAAATTGCTTTTTAGTTTTGACCCTTGGTAAAATTGTGATGCAGTTATGCTTGTGGTCTCTATTATCTGCCTCCATATTCTGTAAGATTTTATTCCATTTCCTATTTCCTTATCGTAGTGCTCATGCTATCTTTCTATCAAAATTTCCTGCCAAGAAGAGTATGAGAAATCGACACACTCTTAAATATATATTATTTATAAGAGCATACATTTTTTCCCTTGAATATATATTATTCAACAAAGATCAAAGTCATAAGTTCAGACATAAAGATCACCTTGCTTGAACTTCTAATTTTCATCAGCAAGAGGAGGGTTTTTTAAATGATGGAGACTTTCTAGCTCCATAAAGTCATATCATTAGATGTTGGAAGTAGTCTATTCTGCCTTGTGCATAAACATAGACCTGGTTACTGGACCATGGCATTATTGAGTGCTTGATGCTGATGGTTCTACACCAGCATGTGTAGACCGCATAAAGATCTTCCATGTTTTGTGATTGTTGTTTGCTTGTTTTTCAATAAAATGAGATGCCACTTCAGAGTTCTGAGCAAATTAGTGACAAGATATACGTTCATTGTAAAATGATTGCTCTAGCTGTTGGGTTGAAACTAGGATATAAGAAAGTGAGAAATGGAAACAGGAAGTTCACTTAGGATATCGGAATAATGTAATTGAGAAATAGTGGTAGCGTGGGTGGGAAAGGAACAGTGGTGGTAGCGTGAATAGTTCAAATTTAACATCTATTTGAGGGTAGAGCAAACAGGATTCCCTGTAGATTGGATCTAAGACACACAAATCAACAATGACTCCATGGTTTTGGCCCAGACAATTAGAAGGATGAAGTTGCCTTCAATTCTGATGGTTCAGTTCAGTTCAGCTCAGTTCAGTCACTCAGTCGTGTCCGATTCTTTGCGACCCCATGAATTGCAGCACTCCACGCCTCCCTGTCCATCACCAACTCCTGGAGTTCACTCAAACTCACATCCTTCAAGTCAGTGATGCCATCCAGCCATCTCATCCTCTGTCGTCCCCTTCTCCTCCTGCCCCCAATCCCTCCCAGCATCAGAGTCTTTTCCAATGAGTCAACTCTTTGCATGAGGTGGCCAAAGTACTGGAGTTTCAGCTTTAGCATCATTCCTTCCAAAGAAATCCCAGGGCTGATCTCCTTTAGAATGGACTGGTTGGATCTCCTTGCAGTCCAAGGGACTCTCAAGAGTCTTCTCCAACACCACACTTCAAAAGCATCAATTCTTCGGCACTCAACTTTCTTCACAGTCCAACTCTCACATCCATACATGACTGGAAAAACCATAGCCTTGTGTAGATGGACCTTAGTTGGCAAAGTAATGTCTCTGCTTTTCAATATGCTATCTAGGTTGGTCATAACTTTTCTTCCAAGGAGTAAGCGTCTTTTAATTTCATGACTGCAGTCACCATCTGCAGTGATTTTGGAGCCCCCCAAAATAAAGTCTGATACTGTTTCCCCATGTATTTGCCATGAAGTGATGGGACCAGATGCCATGATCTTCGTTTTCTGAATGTTAATTGGTATTAATTACCAATTTTTAGTAAACAGTTGAAAAGTTTTATCTAGAAGGGGCTGAGAGAGGTACTGGACCTACTCTTGATTTTTTTTTTTCCCTCCTGTTTCATCTCCTGGTTCTGAGCAGTCCTCAAGATTCTTCCAGTTTGTATCTGATTTAGTTCAAATGAATAACCTTCTCATATCGTGATCATTAGACTGACTGAAGAGAATTTTTATTACTCTTTTTTAATTGCTAAAAAGTTCAAAATTTAAGTTCAGAAACCTCATAAACTGTATTAATAAAGTCACTATGATTTATGTTCTGATTAGTGTTCATGCATGCCAATAGTTCAGAATTGAAAGAGATACAGTTTTATAATATCTACAGTGCCCACAAATGTCTGCTGCAGAGCTCTGAAAATTTTAGAAGCCTGCCTGTTATCAGTGCAGTGCATCAGTGTTGTTGTATTAAATTCTTTCCTGGCCCAAGCTGCATCAGCAGGTTTTTTTCTTTTCTTTTTCTTTTTTTTTTTTTTTTAATATAAGTATCTCCTGCTCACTTATGCACGGATGACATCAGACCAATCGAGCCACTGTGAGAAACCTGCCAATTACACATTGTCATTTACTTTATATTACCCACACCAGGAATAGTACCTATTTCATATCGGTTTAAGGAGAAACAGTGGAGGAGATGTTTGTTCATATCTCTTTTAAAAAGGCTTCCTATCTGGCCAGGACTACAGGACAAAGTTTTTAAAAGAACATTATACTTTCTCCTTAATACCTCAATGGCATGAGAACATTCTGTGGTTATATTTTCTGAGCACAGTCAAAGAAATCAATGGAAACCAAGCTGTAAAATGTTTGGAACATCTGTTAAATAGAATCAAGGGACTAAAGAGAAGAGGGCTGAGGATGCTTTATACTAAAAACCTTTTAAAAAAGAATATGGACAAAATATTTTTCACAGGCTAGGGTAAAACTGATCCCTTTAACAGACTATTTATTTTAGTCCCTGCACCATCTTTCCTTCCTTTCCCTCTTTGGTTAATTAGAAAATGAAAGTGAAGTCACTCAGTTGTGTCCGACTCTTTGCGACCACGTGGACTGTAGCCCACCAGGCTCCTCCGTCCAGGGGATTTTCCAGGCAAAGATACTGGAGTGGGTTGCCATTTCCTTCTCCAGGGGATCGTCCCAACCCAAGAATCGAACCCAGGTCTCCCGCATTGCAGGCAGACGCTTTAACCTCTGAGCCACCAGGGAAGAATATTTAGTTAATTAGTATTACCATTAATCAGAATGAAGTAAACAGCCTTTAATACATAAAGCAAAAGTATAAGATAAAAACATCTGTATTGTTAAAAATATCAATTTCCCTCACATTGATGTACAGATTCAGTGCAATCTCAATAAAAATCCCAGATGCATTTTTGTTATTGTTGTTGTTGAAATTGACAAGCTAATTCTCATGTTTATGGGGAGAGTAGAGCATCTAGACTAGAACAAAGAACAAAGTTGAGTAACTTATATTTCTTGATTTTAAAATGGACCATAAAGCTACAGTTAATAAGACAGTATGGATGAAGTGAGGTTAGACAAATGGACCAATGGAGCAAAACAGAGTCCAGTAATAGATTCAACTGATTTTTGATGAATGTTCCAAAGCAATCCAGTAAAGAAAGCGAAAGTGAAAATGTTAGTCCTTTAGTCATGTCCAAATTTTTGCAAGCCCGAGGACTGTAGCCTGCCAGGCTCCTCTGTCCATAGACTTCTCCAGGCATGGAGTGGGTTGCCATTCCATTCTCCAGGGGATTATCTGGACCCAGGGATCGAACCGAGCTCCCCTGCATTGCATGCAGATTCTTTACCATCTGAGCCACTAGTGCTAGAATAATTAGATATCTCTAAGGAACTAAAGTGAAGAGGAACTAAAAAGCCTCTTGATGAAAGTGAAAGTGGAGAGTGAAAAAGTTGGCTTAAAGCTCAACATTCAGAAAACAAAGGTCATGGCATCACTTCATGGAAAATACATGGGGAAACAATGGAAACAGTGTCAGACTTTATTTTGGGGGGCTCCAAAATCACTGCAGATGGTGATTACAGCCATGAAATTAAAAGACGCTTATTCCTTGGAAGAAAAGTTATGACCAACCTAGAGAGCACTTTGAAAAGCAGAGACATTACTTTGCCAACAAAGGTCCGTCTAATCAAGGCTACGGTTTTTCCTGTGGTCATGTATGGATGTGAGAGTCGGACTGTGAAGAAAGCTGAGCACCGAAGAATTGATGCTTTTGAACTGTGGTGTTGGAGAAGACTCTTGAGAGTCCCTTGGACTGCAAGGAGATGCAACCAGTCCATTCTGAAGGAGATCAGCCCTGGGATTTCTTTGGAAGGAATGATTCTAAAGCTGAATCAACTCCAGTACTTTGGCCACCTCATGCGAAGAGTTGACTCATTGGAAAGACTCTGATGCTGGGAGGGATTGGGGGCAGGAGGAGAAGGGGACGACAGAGGATGAGATGGCTGGATGGCATCACCGACTCGATGGACATGAGTTTGAGTGAACTCCAGGAGTTGGTGATGGACAGGGAGGCGTGGTGTGCTGCAATTCATGGGATCACAAAGAGTCGGCCATGACTGAGAGACTGAACTGAACTGAAGGAAAAAAAAAACAGGGAAACCAAACTCCTATCTCATATCATAAGCAACAGATATTAAAAAATAAATAGGCTGGCAGAAAATATTCACAAAATACAAATATAATAAGTTCTTATATCAAGAATCTATAAAGGATTCCTATGATTTACTAATAAAAGACAAATATCCCAATTAAAAATTGGATAAAAAACTTGAACAGACACTTCACAAAGAAAATTTATTAATGGACTACATAAATATGAAAAAAGTGATCAGTGTAGTTATCAGAGAAGTAAAGAGTAAAACCATAATGAGATACCACTACATACCTTCTAAATTGGCTAAAATTAAAAAGACGAATTACAACTTTTACCCAGAATGTGGAACAGAAGTTTATTACTGGTGAGAGGGTAAAATACTGCAGCCTCCAAAGAAAAAAGGCTTTGCAGGTTAACAAAAATTATTTTATTACAAAGTTAAACTTATAACTGATTTATAATTCTTTTCAGTGTTTATTCAAGAAGAATGAAAACAATTGTTCCCAAAAAGCTTTCTTCAGGTATATATGTGGAAGATTAATTACTAACAGCCTATTAATTAAAATAACTCAAATGGCCATCAATAGGGTAATGGACAAATAGTTGTGGTATAGCAATGTAATGTAATGCTACTCAACAGTTAAAAGGAACAAAGTACCAATATACCCAATAACATGGAGAATCTCAAAAACATGCTGTGTGAAAGGAGCCAGGCACGCAAAAAAGTACATATTGGGTAACTACATTTTTATGAACTTTTAGTACAGGCAAAATTATTCTATGGAATTAGAAGTCAGTGTTGTTATTGCCTCTTTTGGGGATAGAGAGGAATTGACTGAGAAAGGCTTAGGGACGGTTCTTAGGTGATGAAAATGTTTTGTATCTTCAAAGGAATAATAGTTATACCAAATTTTACACTTGTTAAATTTATCAAACTGCAATTAAAATAAAAAAAAACTTAGTATGAGATAACAATAGAAAAAAATTAATGGACACACAAGACAAGTCCTTTCTCTCCCCAGAGAGTATAGCAAAAGGAAATAACACTTGCTGTATTTTGAGGGATAAGAAGAGAGGGGAGAGGAATTTCTGCAGATCCAAGCAGAAATTCACTGTTTCAGCATGAAAGATGCAAGATCTATGAGATTTCTTGGCCCTCGGTCACTTGGAGTTGGAGGGTGGTGGCTCTGAATTGAGGTGTTTTGGATCAGTTATGAGGTGACTCAGAGTTCATTTCCTTTTTGATTTATAGCTCATTTTTGAAAGTGTTGTCCAGAACTGTTTTGCAAGTAGAATGATAGACTGAGCCCTGGGCCTGAAATCCAGCCTCATCTCTGCTGTCCTGAGTTAATATATTTGTGTCAAACTCTTAACCTCTGTAGACTTCTGCTGTGGAATAATATAAATTTCATCAGGTGGTACCTGTCAGGGATGTTGAGAAGTAGGAATGAAAAAGTGGTGAGGAAAATATTGGTCATTACTTTATGGCTGTGAAAGTCAAACTGGGCTGTTACAGTGACATTCATACTGTTTGCCCTCCTGTAAATATCTATTTTGTTGGTAATTCTGGGTGTGTTTGTTCAAGTTAACTGTAAAAGCACTCACTATACTCTGACTTTTCCCCCACATTTGTTCTTAGGACTTTGAGTTTATCTTTCTTTCTGCAGAACACATGCTTTTAATAAACAGTGTTTTTATAAGCCCTGAAGCTCAGATTGAAGATGGGATTTCTAGGACGGTTTTATTTAGAGAGAAGCCCGTAAAGTCCATGGGTTTTATTTAGATAGAAGCACTTAAAGTCCATAGTCAATGTGTTTTTAAAAATTTTTAGATACTTTGAAGACTCTTTTAGAATAGAAATTAATATTTAAATATTGGACTTTCCTGGTGGCTCAGACAGTGAAGAATCTGCCTGCAATGCAAAAGACATGAGTTTGATTCCTGTGTCAGGAAGATCCCCTGAAGAAGGGAATGGCTACCCACTCCAGTATTCTTGCCTAGAGGATTCCATGGACAGAGGACCCTGGCGGGCTACAGTCTGTATATTATTAATAAATTAATATTTAATCAAACCAAGCTCTAAATATAAAAGTTTCTTCACTGCACTCTCATAAGCCTCTGGGCTTTCCCCCTTCAAAATTTACTTGGCCTGGCATGCAAAGAGGTCACTTTTGTGAATAATGGCTATGTAATTCTTTTTAGGACCTATCTCCATTAAGACTCAAGTTAATCTTTGAGTAGTGATCACTCCCTCTTCTGTGCTTTAATAATTGGACTGTGGGCATTTCGAGAGCAGGGGCTGTGCTTTATTTGTATTTAATTCCAAGTATAGTGTCTAAATGTGTGCTGAGTACAGGAACAAATAATAAATCAGAGAATAAAAGAAAAATGCTTGTTACTATCTAAAGTTCATTTAGGCTTTCAGAAAAAGATAAGAATCATTTTTTAAGGAAATATACCACAAGGACTTTACAAAGGAACCTCCATTTTACACAGAGCCATAGTATATTTAAAGCTATCTATTAATGAGTTTTTTTATATCTCTAGTGAATGAATCACCAAGGATAGATATGAATACGTTTGTGTGGCACAAAAGGAGTCACTTCCTTTCTCACTTGTAGTCCTGGGTCTGTGTCCCATGTGAATTGTCTCAGCCACTTGTCACCAACAAGCTGAAGGGTTTAGTATAAACACATAATATGCTTATGTGGCTTTTGTGAAGAGGATTATCATGTCTAACTGAGGAACATTACCTAGGCTACATTTATGGTCAGCTCAACAACCAACATACATTTGACTGCCCTAATTTTAAATATTTTTCAGCAGAAATGCAGTTCTTGGGGGATTAAAACATCAGTATTGCCTGTTACTCATAAATGGGTCTTTTGTACTACAAGTGGACATTTTCAACCCCAAGGCTGCATTTTAGGGCTTCCTGACTGGGAAACGGGAAGCACAAGGATATTTTGTGACGGCTGGAAAGGGGGAGACAGGACCGCTAGGATATTGTCAAGTCACAAGACCCAGCACATAGCTTTGGTGATCTCGGTGCTATTGCAAATACACGTGTGTGTGTGTGTGTGTGTGTGTGTGTGTGTAATATGTGCTTTCCTGATAAGACTGATTGGATCACTGTGTTTTGTCACTCTCTATCCTTTATACCCTTGCACTTTGTGGGCCAGTAATAGGTAATTGTTGAGTGAATGAATACATTGGGATATGCAATACAGATCAAACACCACTTAAAAGTAATCTCTCTATCCTGATATTCAAGAAGCTAAACATGTAGTATTTTATCTGGGCAGTTCTTGCATCACTTGTTTTCCGCTTATATTGTAGTTATTTCAGTGCGTATTTAATCATGCTACTGTACTGTCAGTGTCTTGTACAGGGAACTATCTCTAATTTACCTGTACTTTTCCTATAGTACCTGCACATGTTTAGCAGTCAATTAGATGACTTGTCAAATGGGTGAATTACAAGGAGCCCAGTCAAACATAAAGCGATATTTAGTGGTACACACTAATTAACATTCAATAAATATTTTATTTGGACAGCAAGGAATTTTATCTCCACTGTATCAGATTGATCAAACTTTTAGTCAATGACCATTGCTTTTTCCCTGGGCATGTGACTGGTGGAGGCTCAGGATGAAGCCTTGTTTAGGTAGGAGACATTGTGAGTTCCTAAGTCCATTATGCAAAACTTCTTTAATTACATTGTCTTTCCATTAGACAAATGTGCTGATTCTCAGAGTGCTTACAGGCGAAAGAGCCTTTTAATTATATACCAATTTAGCTTATAAGTGATCAGCAACAAAATTCTGGTTATTAGAAAATCAAATTAAGTGTGTGGCCCTTGTGCTGTGAACCTTGAATCCTTGGCATCTGGCCTATATTACTGGAATATAAAATGGCTCACTATTTGCTACCACTTTGGGGAAGACTGATAGAGAGGTCTCTGACTCTTAGACAACTTCATTCAGCTTGAGATTATGAATGTTTCAACCCAAGGTGAATTCGCTTTTCGTTTCTTTCCTCCAGAGTCTTTTCTGAGCTAAATTCTGAAACCACCTTGTATTTGCAAGTAGGAACAAGTGGACTATCAGACTGAGAGGGCAACACATAGGTTTTGAATCCTTTTTATTGGGGGAATGGGAAAAATAGCAAAACAGAATTGGAGAGGGGGATTAGCCAAGCATTCTATAGGTAGACCTGGAGAATGCAAGAGAAGAGTAGCGAGTGAAGAAAAAATTAAGAACCTGAACCCTAGTAAGCCTCGATGCCAAAGTCATAGAGAGTTTCAAGAAGGGAAGTTAATGTTACTGAACCAAACTCAGGTCCACCCACCCATGTCAGTAAGGCCAATCTACTGACACCCAATTGTAGTGAAGGAAAGTGCAGTATTTATTATAAGGCACCTATAAGGAGTTCAGGACATCCAGTGCTCAAAAAGCCTAAACTACCAGAAAGCATTTTTAAAGGTCAGGTGAAGGAAGAGAGTCTCAGAGTAGGTTATAAGCACATGTGCAATTCTTTGATTGGTTGATGGTGAGGTAACAGGGTGATGTCATAGGGGTTAGCATTATCAATCCTTTGGCTCCAGTGGGCCTGCAGGCTAAGGGCTTATGATCATCAAGTAGTTAGCATCTTCCATTGGTGAGGGTTTTAACAACTGTGAAACAACTCAGGGAATATGTATCAGATACTGTTATTTAGCATACTGAAAAGCAGAGACATTACTTTGCCAACAAAGGTCCGTCTAGTCAAGTCTATGGCTTTTCCAGTGGTCATGTATGGATGTGAGAGTTGGACTGTGAAGAAAGCTGAGTGCCAAAGAATTGATGCTTTTGAACTGTGGTGTTGGAGAAGACTCCTAAGAGTTCCTTGGACTGCAAGGAGATCCAATCAGTCCATTCTAAAGGAGATCAGTCCTGGGTGTTCTTTGGAAGGAATGATGCTAAAGCTGAAACTCCAGTACTTTGGCCACCTCATGTGAAGAGTTGACTCATTGGAAAAGACTCTGATGCTGGGAGGGATTGGGGGCAGGAGGAGAAGGGAATGACAGAGGATGAGATGGCTGGATGGCATCACCGACTCAATGGACGTGGGTTTGAGTAAACTCCGGGAGTTAGTGATGGACAGGGAGGCCTGGTGTGCTGCGATTCATGGGGTCACAAAGAGTCGGACATGACTGAGCGACTGAACGGAATGGAACTGAACTGAACTGATCTAGGTAAATCAGAGAGGAGCTAAAGCAGAGGATGTGGGAGAAGGGTCTGTCCCATAGAGAAGCGCCTATAGCGTCCTGCTAGGTTATATTAACAGAATAAAAGGCCACCTAGAGAATGCATAAAAGAGGGAATGAGTAAAGAAGTAATTTGACTTGTCAGGAAGGGGCTATTGGAGACTGTACAGCATGCAATTTCAGAAGAGTTGTAAGGAGGGAAGCTGATGGCAAAGAGATAATAAAGAAACAAGTAGTAAAAAAAATGGAAGCAATGGCTATAACCCACTTATTCTAGAAATGTGGCCATGTTCTCTGGAAATCATTTTTCATGTCTATTACCTTTCCTTTTCCATTCTGTTGGCCTGTTTGAGTTATAAAATCTTTGAGTCAGGGAGGGAAAAGAATTTCCTGTAGCTTGGAAATTTGGGCAGAGTTGGCAAGGTCACCTCTTTGGCTATCTTCATATTCAACATCTTTCTTTATTTTAATAGCATTGGATGATGATGAGTGGCCCTGTTTTGACATTAGAACTACTTTCATGGATTCCACATGCAATAAAATGAGATCCAAGTGCCTAAAAGGGAAAATTGGTTGAAATATCAAAGTGACAGTGGGGAGGGGATGGAGAGGAGGAAGCTAGTGGAAGACAGTTGAGAAGATGAAGATTTGGGGAATGCAGTGGTGCATGTCAAGGGCAACAGATTTATTTTAAAGGCAGAGATTCAGGGGCTCAGTGCTTGGTGTTGGCCTTGGGTCAGATGGATTGGCTTGTGTGTTGATGCTCGCACAATGAAAGCCAGTAGAGAAAATTACTGTGTTAGCATTTTGCTCCTTCTGAGTTCCTGCAGCTGTGTGTGGTGGCTCTTATTTAGTCTGGGATGGATATGGGGTGTTTTTGTAGAAATTAATGTTATTTTTTTGAGGATGGTTGGTATGTTTACTATTTTCTTCTTATACTTCTTCAAAGGATGGAGTAGTGGGAAATTCACTGGTAATCATTCTGTTATTTGCCTTATTACCTTCACCAAAGGAAGAGATACTACCCAGCATCTCTAAATTTCAATTCTCTTTTTTTGTCTGTAAAATGGCTTGAATAATAAAATCTGCCTTCTTCCAGAGTGGTTGAAGGGTCAAATGAAATATGATAAAAAGCACTTTAAAACCATAGTGATTATAAGTAAAATGCAAAATTATCAAACAAAGAAAGAAGGGAAAGACATTAAAGAATGGAGGCAAGGATAACTATCCCTTCTCTTTCTCATTACCTTCATCCCTGTGGGGGTAGCCATGAACCAACTGCCTTTTTGGGCCTGCATAACTCAGCTGAACTGACTTCACACTGAGCCAGGAAGTGAGAGGCAATCTCCAAAGCAGGAAATCAAAGCTCTGGAATTCTGCTGAAACTTTAGTTCATACAAAATGTCTCTCATTGGGTCTAGAACATATTTAGCACTCAGTAAATGTTTTATATTATTCATTCTTCTTGGCTCTTCTCCTTCCAACCATATATTGACCTTATTAATGCTATTCAAAGATAGATCCAGGTTTGTGGGCCAAAACCATGCACAACATTGGACCATCTATTTAAGTAGAAAATCGCAACAAAATCTCCTTTTACATATTTTACTAAAGCATTTAGTCAGTTGATCAGATTACTAGGACAGCTCAAAGCCTTGCAAGGGATCCACACATGGGAAGGTTCTTAAAGCTTAAATATCAGTAATTGCACATATTTCTGACATTAAAAATTAAATTGAGTTAAAATGATTTTGGTTGGAGAGTTATATGTATCTATTGAAAACATTTGAGAACCTTGAACTTTTAAATTATTTTTCTTTTTTTTTTAATTTTAAAATCTTTAATTCTTACATGTGCTCCCAAACACGAACCCCCCTCCCACCTCCCTCCCCATAACATCTCTGTGGGTCATCCCCATGCACCAGCCCCAAGCATGCTGTATCCTGCGTCAGACATAGACTGGCGATTCAATTCTTACATGATAGTATACATGATAGAATGCCATTCTCCCAAATCATCCCACCCTCTCCCTCTCCCTCTGAGTCCAAAAGTCCGTTATACACAGCTGTGTCTTTTTTCCTGTCTTGTATACAGGGTCATCATTGCCATCTTTCTAAATTCCATATATATGTATTAGTATACTGTATTGGTGTTTTTCTTTCTGGCTTACTTCACTCTGTATAATCGGCTCCAGTTTCATCCATCTCATCAGAACTGATTCAAATGAATTCTTTTTAACGGCTGAGTAATATATCAATGAATATAGTAAAGTTGCAGGATATAAAATCAACACACAGAAATCCCTTGCATTCCTATACACTAATAATGAGAAAGTAGAAAAAGAAATTAAGGAAACAATTCCATTCACCATTGCAATGAAAAGAATAAAATACTTAGGAATATATCTACCCAAAGAAACTAAAGACCTATATATAGAAAACTATAAAACACTGATGAAAGAAATCAAAGAGGACACTAATAGATGGAGAAATATACCATGTTCATGGATCGGAAGAATCAATATAGTGAAAATGAGTATACTACCCAAAGCAATTTACAAATTCAATGCAATCCCTATCAAGCTCCCAGCCATATTTTTCACAGAACTAGAACAAATCATTTCAAGATTTGTATGGAAATACAAAAAACCTCGAATTGCCAAAGCAATCTTGAGAAAGAAGAATGGAACTGGAGGAATCAACTTGCCTGACTTCAGGCTCTACTACAAAGCCACAGTCATCAAAACAGTATGGTACTGGCACAAAGACAGACATATAGATCAATGGAACAAAATAAAAAGCCCAGAGATAAATCCACACACATATGGACACCTTATCTTTGACAAAGGAGGCAAGAATATACAATGGAGTAAAGACAATCTCTTTAACACGTGGTGCTGGGAAAACTGGTCAACCACTTGTAAAAGAATGAAACTAGATCACTTTCTAACACCACACACAAAAATAAACTCAAAATGGATTAAAGATCTAAATGTAAGACCAGAAACTATAAAACTCCTAGAGGAGAATATAGGCAAAACACTCTCAGACATAAATCACAGCAGGATCCTCTATGATCCACCTCCCAGAATTCTGGAAATAAAAGCAAAAATAAACAAATGGGATCTAATTAAAATTAAAAGCTTCTGCACAACAAAGGAAAATATAAGCAAGGTGAAAAGACAGCCTTCTGAATGGGAGAAAATAATAGCAAATGAAGCAACTGACAACTAATCTCAAAAATATACAAGCAACTTACACAGCTCAATTCCAGAAAAATAAACGACCCAATCAAAAAATAGGCCAAAGAACTAAATAGACATTTCTCCAAAGAAGACATACGGATGGCTAACAAACACATGAAAGATGCTCAACATCACTCATTATTAGAGAAATGCAAATCAAAACCACAATGAGGTACCACTTCACACCAGTCAGAATGGCTGCGATCCAAAAATCTGCAAGCAATAAATGCTGGAGAGGGTGTGGAGAACTGTTGGTGGGAATGCAAACTAGTACAGCCACTATGGAGAACAGTGTGGAGATTCCTTAAAAAATTGCAAATAGAACTACCTTATGACCCAGCAATCCCACTGCTGGGCATACACACCAAGGAAACCAGAATTGAAAGAGACACATGTACCCCAATGTTCATCGCAGCACTGTTTATAATAGCCAGGACATGGAAACAACCTAGATGTCCATCAGCAGATGAATGGATAAGAAAGCTTTGGTATATATACACAATGGAGTATTACTCAGCCATTAAAAAGAATTCATTTGAAATTATTTTTCAAATTATTTTCCCATTTAGATTATTACAGAATATTGAACAGAACTCTCTGTGTTATACAATAGATCCTGTTGGGCATCTATTGTAAATATAGCAGTGTGTACACGGCAGTCCCAAGCCCCCAGTTTATCCCTCCCACTTCCCCCAATCTGGTAACCATAAGTATGTTCTCTAAGTCTGTGAGTCTGTTTATGTTTTATAGATAAGTTCATTTGTATCATTTTATTTCTTAGATTCCCCATATAAGTCATATCATGTGATATTTGTTTTTCTCTGAGTTACTTCACTTAGTATGATGATCTCCAGCATATGATGATCTTTCAGCAACTTATGTTGCTGAAAATGGCATTATTCATTCTTTTTAATTCATTTTTTATGGCTTAGTAATATTCCATTGCATATATGTACCACATCTTCTTTATTCATTCATCTGCTGATGGACATTTAGGTTGCATCCATGTCTTGGCTATGTAAACAGTGCTGCAATGAACACTGGGGCACATGTGTAATGTTAAACAAAGTTTTTCTCTGGATATAAAATATCACATGAGAGAGTCTCTGCCCAGGTCACTTTGTACTTAAAACTACGTTAAAGTTCAACTGATAAAATATGTCATTGAGGTATCAGAGGATTTTTCAATTCTTCCTGCTTATAGAGCCAAAAATAACTCAAGTCCTTTGGTCTATCCCACTGCCTGCAGCAGACCACCTAGAAATGATCACTGATAGGCAAGAAGCTGCCCCAGAGAGGAGCCTTTCTTACCTTGCTTTGAAAGCTACCACTCTGTTAGGACTTTTTATTTCTGATTGAACAGCCTCAGCATTTAGAGTTTTAAATAGATCAGCTATTTAAAATAAGTAGAGAAGAGTTCTGACAAAATGTGGTCCCCTGGAGGAGGGAATGGCAAACCACTCCAACATTCTTGCCTCAACAACTCTATGAGCAGTATGAAAAGGCAAAAATATATGACACTGGAAGATGTGTCCTCCAGATCGGAAGGTGTCAAGTATGCTACTGGGAAAGAGTGGAGGGCAATTACTAATAGCTCCAGGAAGAATGAAGTGACTGGCCAAAGCAGAAATGATGCTTAGTGGTGGATGGATCTGGTGGTGAAAGTAAAGTCCAGTGCTATAAAGAACAATATTACATAGTAACCTGGAATGTTAGGTCCATGAATCAAGGTAAGTTGGACATGGTCAAGCAGGAGTTAACAAGAATGAACATTGACATCTTAGGAGTCAGTGAACTAAAATGGATGGGAATGGGAGAATTTAATTCATAAAACATTAAATAGTATATAAAAATATTAATAAACTTTCACCTAATGGATGTATTTTTGTTCATTGTTATTTTCCTTTGGTCTGGTTCTTTATGTAGGATTTTGTAGAAGTAAATAATAGTTTTAACTAGATTGAGTAATCCTCCTATGCATTTTCATTTTAAAAGCCTCAAAGTTCTCCAGTATATCCCATTCTCAGAAATAAACGTTATCAGTTTTGCATGCTCCTTCAGTCTTTCTTATGCATTTGTGTTGGTGTATATGAGGGCAATGGCATCCCACTCCAGTACTCTTGCCTAGAGAATCCCAGGGACGGGAGAGCCTGGTGGGCTGCCATCTGTGGGGTCGCACAGAGTCGGACACGACTGAAGCTACTTAGCAGCAGCAGCATATGAACATCCAGAAAATAGTTTTTCTCGTTTTACTTGTACCTTGCACGTTTGTGTGTTTTAAGTTCTATACAATTTTATCACCTGTAAGTTGGTATATTCTCCACCTCAGTCAAGATACTGAACAGTTCCAGCCAACACCACAAGGATCCCTCATGTTGCCCTTTTATAATCACAAGTACCATTTTTTGCCCCCTGCACTAATCTCTGAAACCACAAATATGCCCTTCATTTCTAAAATTTATCCTTTCAAAGATGCTATAAAAATAGAATCTTATAGTGCATAACCTGGACATTTTGTAAAGTTAAAGAAAACTTGAATGTCACATGCCAGCATTTTCTTCTTTTCTCTTTTTGTAGATGAGAGACATTACTTAGCCTCCCTTGGCTTCACTTTCCTCTTCTGAAGCTTTTGGCTTCTAAAGCCCTCTGCTTTTCAAAGACTCTCATTCTCATCTCAAGTGATTTCTGGCTGTTGGAAATACATTTTGAAGTATAGGAAGAGCATAGAGTGGCTGTGGCCAGTGTTGAGGAGGAAATGAAATCTTGTCTTAAATTATGAGAGTGAGAAAACTCCCAGAGCAGTGAGGGGAAAATGAGTATTTCAGGACCATCATGGTTCCTTTCCATAATGTGTGCCCAGGGAAAAACTACAGTAGGAATCCAGAATTCTGCCTGAGGCTCATTACCAATAAAACATAGCAAAGTTGTCAGAAAGCAGAAGGAAAGGAAAAGACTCCTTTTCTTTGCTATCGGTTATCAAGGAAAGAAACATCATCAGGATCCTATAGATTTTCCAGTTTTCCTGGTTTGCCACTATACCCGGACATCTGGTATGCCTGGGGCTTCCCAAGTCCTACTACAGAATGGATCTGGGAAAAGGACTCCCTGCCTGTGATGCCTACCATTTCCGAGGCTCTAGATAGCTGACTTCAGTATGATTGTCATACCTTGACATATTAAGGTATTTTACCCATCTGGAATTAGAGTTTTGAAATATGATCAAGCTTAAATAAGTTCATATGAAATATTTGCAATTTAAGTCTGTTTTTGTAGGAAAAAATAGATGAATAGTACACTACTAAAGTAGGTATTAAGGTAAGGTCTCTGATGACTCAGCAGGTAAAGAATCTATCTTCAATGCAGGAGACACAGGAGATGCGAGTTTGATTGCTGGGTCAGGAAAATACCCTGGAGGAGGAAACTTGGAGGCAACCCATTCCAGTATTCTTGCCTGGAAAATCCCATGGACAAAGGAGCCTGGTGGGGTACAGTCCAAAGGGTCATAAAGAATCAGACATGACTGAGCACAATACTATTGTTATTATAATGGGTAGCACCTCATTCCACAAAATTGAGTTGAGGATGAAATAGTTTATTTTTTCTAATGATATTATTTTGATCATTTGAGTCCTCATTTCTTTGAGGAGAAAAGATAAATTGCCATCAATTCTGGTCTTCTTGCTCCTCCATTTTCCCTTAAATTTCATCCAATTTCCAGGTTTTATCTGGTGCAATGGGTGTGTCAATGGGCATTTAGGGGGAAGGAGAGAGTTAAGTATTGATGAGACTTAAGACCTTATTAACATTAATAGAAAGTTTTCCCTCCTCTTGCAGGGTTATCAAGACTAATCTTAAATCAGGAGTAAAGTAGTTAGTAAAGTGTGTCTTGCAAACCATATACACTTCTAGCAGGACTCCCTCTGGTGTACCTTCACCCTTCAGGGCAGCAGCGATGGGAGGGGTGTGGGAGGGAGGGGACTCTCCTCCTAAATAGCTTTCAAAGACTCATACTTGAAAGAGGCACCAATCAGGCTGCTCTCCAGCCCAAACCCATTCTCTGTCCTCTCCCATTCAGTCTTCATTGCTCCCACCTCTCCAAATCCCTCCTTTCCCCAATACTTTGTCTCAGATATCTATTAGGAAGAAAGGCATGAGAGGAAACTGTGTACTATATAGACAGCATCTACTGTGTGCCAATATTAGATTTTGTTCTCTGTCTGTTTCCTCCGATCAATCAGTAAGTCCTATCCTGCCAACCTTGGAAGTGTCTTCAGAATCCAGCCTCTGTTCCCTTCCCCCTGCCACCACCCTGGACCAAACCACTCTCGCCCCTCATGGATGGTCTTCTAAATGGACTCTGCGTCTACAGTTGATGTTGTTGTTTCGTCGCTAAGTCATGTCTGACTCTTTGCCACTCCATGAACCGCAGCACGTCAGGCTTCCCTGTCCTTCACAATCTCCTGGAGTTAGCTTAAATTCATGTCTATTGTATCGATGATGCCATCCAATCATCTGCTATCCTCCGTCAGCCCCTTCTCCTTTTGCCCTCAATCTTTCCCAGCATCAGGATCTTTTCCAATGAGTCGGCTCTTTGCATCAGGTGGCCAACTTATTGGAGCTTCAGCATCAGTCCTTCCAGTGAACATTCAGGGTTGATTTCCTTCAGAATTGACTGGTTTGATCTCCTTTAGAATTGAAGGGACTCTCAAGAGTTTTCTCCAGCACCATAGTTTGAAAGGATCAATTCTTTGATGCTCAGCCTTCTTACAGTCCAACTCTCACATTCATTAGGTGATTATTGGAAAAACCTAGCTTTGACTATACAGACCTTTGTGGCAAAGAGATGTCTGTTTTTTAATATGCTATCTAGGTTTGTCATAGCTTTCCTTCCAAGGAGCAAGTGTCTTTTAATTTCATGGCTGCAATCACAGTCTGCAGTGATTTTGGAGCCCAAGAAAATAAAATCTGTCACTGTTTCCACTTTTTCTCCGTCTATTTGCCATGAAGTGATGGGACCGGATGCCATGATCTTAGTTTTTTGAATGTTGAGTTTTCAGCCAGCTTTTTTCTTCTCCTCTTTCACCCTCATTAAGAGGCTCTTTAGCTCCTCTTCACTTTCTACCATTAGAGGGGCGTCATGTGCATATCTGAGGTTGTTGATATATCTCCCGGCAATCTTGATTCCAGCTTCTACACTTACCTTCCCAGTTTAATCGTAACATGGGTGCCAGAGAGATTCTTTCGCTACAGAAGTCAGACCATGTGCTCTCTCTGCTTAGAATTTCCAGAGGTTCCTGTCTTATGCAGAGTAAAACCCAAAGCCCTTGCTTGCACTAACTTGCAATGCCCCTCCATGATGCTCAGCCCTTCTGGTTCTCTGGCCTCATCCCCCACCACTGATGACCTCACTGGCTTGCACCAGCCACCCTGGTGTCTGCACAGATCCTCTATCAGAGCCTTTGAACCTACTATGACTTCTGCAAGAACAACTGTTGCATCAATTATCTGCATTACCAGCTAGGGCCATTGCTAATCACCGTATCTAAAAATGGAATGCTCTATAGCACTTACCACCAGTCAGCTACCTGTCTGTCTGTCTGTTAATCATCTGCTAATCATCTGCTCCAGTACCATACTCACACAAACCATTGTCTGCACCAAGATGGCATGGATATTACCTGCTTTGTACACTGCCGTGTCCCCAGTCCCTGGAAGAATACCTGACACAAAGGTCTCAATAAGTGTTTTGAAATGAATGAATGACAGTACACAATACTCTGGGAAAGTAATGATTTCTTTTCTTTATATGGAAGAAGTCGACAGTGCTCAGAAAGATGATTTATGAACACTCACACAATTGCTAAAAGGTGGAAACAAGTATATACCACAGGAAGATTTTCTAGTTTTGATAGAAAAGAGCCAGGCCAGCATTTACAAAATGGCCTTGCAGATAAATAATATGCTGTATATTATCCTTCCTAACATTAGGAATTTAATTTAAAGAAAGATTAATTTAAAAAGAGGTTATCTAGAAATAGGCAGTGTCTTAACCTGGGGGAATGTGTTTTTAATGGAATCTCAGGCACGTGGGCAGGTTTTGCTGGTGCTGTCTTGGGGCCAGGAACCAGCTATGCTGCTAGTTCAGTGATTAGCTCATATGCTGGCGTCTGCTGGGAACTTTGATAAAGTAGATTCTTGGCCAAGCTCACTTTAATATAAAATATGCTTTTGTGGCATTCTGGCCCTGATTCAATGGACCTTTTCTTTCTTTCATTCAACTTTGGAAAGAAGATTTGGAGTGAGAATTCAGTAGACATGCTCTTTTCTATGTCTGATCTGCTATTAAAGCCCTTTCCATGTAGGAAAATGGGAGTATGGCAGGCTGTTTAATGTTTCTATTAGAAAAGTAAGAATTGAAGAAAAGAGTCAATAATGGGATGATTCCTTAGAAATGAGAAAACATTATAAATCTAAAGTAAAGCAGGAGGTGAACAAGGCTAAAGGGAGCTTCTTTATTTTTTAACGTTTGTTTACTTGCCTTATTTTCAAAAAATACTATATTCCTATTCTTTTTCTTTTCTTTTCAAGCACTGTATTTGGCTTTTTTAAAAATGTGCTTTCCCCATTTTATATAGGTGGAAATACATCAATACAATCTAGTGCTTCAAAATCATCCAAGTCATGAAGTCTGTAGCCTGACGTATTTGGCTGTGATTGATCACTCAACTAGATTTTATTATTTTTGTTAATTTTCAAAGAAGTCTTTCAAGGATAGATGAGGATACAACTGTAATTATTTTCTGACTGGAAAATATATCGATTTACACACACATATGCACACTGGGTTGTGGCGGCAGCCTTGCAAAGATGGAACATGGATACTTAACTGTGTATGTATCAGTATAATATTATCATAGGTTCATGTATAAGGGATGAAAGTGAAACTTGCTCAGTCGTTTCCAACTCTGTGACCTCATGGACTGTAGCCTGCCAGATTCCTCTGTCCACGGAATTCTCCAGGCCAGAATACTGGAGTGGGTAGCCTTTCCCTTCTCCAGGGGATCTTCCCAACCCAGGAATCAAACCCAGGTCTCCTGCATTGCAGGAGGATTATTTACCGATTGAGCCACCAGGTAAGTCCCTGTATAAGGGATCAGTTCAGTTCAGTTCAGTCGCTCAGTTGTGTCTGACTCTTTGCAACCCCATGAATCGCAGCATGCCAGGCCTCCCTGTCCATCACCAAATCCCTGAGTTCATTCAAACTCACTTCCATCGAGTCAGTGATGCCATCCAGCCATCTCATCCTCTGTCGTCCCCTTCTCCTCCTGCCCCCAATCCCTCCCAGCATCAGAGTCTTTTCCAATGAGTCAACCCTTCGCATGAGGTGGCCAAAGTACTGGAGTTTCAGCTTTAGCATCATTCCTTCCAAAGAAATCCCAGGGCTGATCTCCTTTAGAATGGACTGGTTGGATCTCCTTGCAGTCAAAGGGACTCTCAAGAGTCTTCTCCAATACCACAGTTCAAAAGCATCAATTCTTGGGCATTCAGCCTTCTTCACAGTCCAACTCTCACATCCATACATGACCACTGGAAAAACCATAGCCTTGACTAGACAGACCTTAGTCGGCAAAGTAATGTCTCTGCTTTTGAATATGCTATCTAGGTTGGGCATAACTTTCCTTCCAAGGAGTAAGTGTCTTTTAATTTCATGGCTGCAATCACCATCTGCAGTGATTTTGGAGCCCCCAAAAATAAAGTCTGACACTATTTCCATTGTTTGCCCATCTATTTGCCATGAAGTGATAGGACCAGATGCCATCATCTTCATTTTCTGAATGTTGAGCTTTAAGCCAACTTTTTCACTCTCCTCTTTCACTTTCATCAAGAGGCTTTTTAGTTCCTCTTCACTTTCTGCCATAAGGGTGGTGTCATCTGCATATCTGAGGTTATTGATATTTCTCCTGGCAATCTTGATTCCAGCTTGTGCTTCTTCCAGCCCAGTGTTTCTCATGGTTAAAGATAAGCTAGAAGGAAGAGTCTTAATTGTTCTTCAAGCTTCAGACTACACCATGAATGAACCTGTAAGGATTAAGAAAAGGTGTAAGACCTGCCCCAGACCTGGTGTAGGGATTCTGCAGAAGTCAATGGAAACTTGCCCAGTTTATTTATTAATTTATTTTTGTATTTTGGCTGTGCTGTGCAGCATGTGGGATGGTTCCCCAACCGGTGATTGAACCCAGGCCTCTGCAGTGAAAGCACTGATTTTAACTCCTAGGTCACCAGGGAACTCTCCACTGCCTTCTTTTTTCAGTTTAGAATAATTTATATTTTTCATATTTGTTCAGGACAGTGGGGATACCCTTTGAAGCTATGAAGTAACCAGCTGTCAGGTAAAATAAGGAAGCTGAATGAGCTTTCCACTGCTTCTCATGGTATCTTGGGTAGCTTGTTTACGAATAAAGAAGCGGTCATATCAGAAATATATAGGCTAAACATATGGGCTATTATTTTATATAATTATTGAATTATAATAGTTCTTTCAAATCTGTTAAATTCACATTAAAGGCACAAATCATTCACACTAAAAACTTTGGGTATCTTTTCTTGCATAAAGAGATATTTTAAATATAGAATTCTAAACTCAAAAGGTGTTTCCAAAAACACCCACTGGAAAACTAAATAAATCATGTATTCTACCAAAGGAAAGATATCATGGGCAACAGTGCAAAGCCTAACTGAATAAATCCTACTATGGCCAATCAGTTGACATGATGGGTAATCTTTCCTTAAGTAGAAACCTGTTTTATGGAATAAGCTTAAAAACATCGTTGTAAAAACTGAGGGTTATGGATCCTCAAAACTTCTCTCCAATGTATCTATAAATATGCCATAATTTCAGCCATAAGATCTCTAACTGGCCTGTTCTTTCATGTTCTAACTGGCATGAAAATGAGTAAGAGAAGTAAGTTATCATAGTTCTCCACCATTTGAGGGGTGCTGGACAGAGGTCAAGTCATAAATCAAAAGGAAACTAACATGGAGAGCCAATCTGAGCATCAGGGGAAGAAAACTCATCTCCAAATTCACCACATGCTTTGGGCAGTAATGTAGCTATCAGTCTAGGCTGCAGAAGAGCCGACAGAAAAGAGGAATAGCACGTTCTCTCTCCGTGTCAGTCTCACTTTCCTTTTCTGGTTCTTAATTTTTCTCTCTTATGTCCCAGTTATTCTTTCTCCCATTTCGCACTTTGTATTTCACCAGCTTGGTCCTGGAGTCCTGGGAGGCTTTCTCTTTGAGATTTACTATCTATGTGCAGTCAGGACCTCGCCTTTAACTCTCCACCTCTCCCTGGATCATGCTGTCCCCTTCTTACCCTCTCAGAATCTCCTCTAGCTGAACACAAGAATGCTGTCGGTTCTCAATGAGGAGAATCTGGGCCTGCTGGGAGGTAAGCAAGGCACGATGAAGTGTTCACGGAGTCAGCCTCTTGTGCACTACTCTTCTCTGCTCTGCTCACGTGATGTATCCTGAGGCTCCAAAGTCCATCCCTGGAATTTATGCGAGCAGAATAGGTGCTATGCAGGGAAATGGAGGGGACAGGAAATTGTACTGAACTGAACGATAATAGGAAAGATCATACCCAGTGGTGTGATAGCAGTGACTTAAATTCTATTTAATAATTAAACTAGTATTAATTGCTAAATATATTGAAAAGAAATTTTATTTTGGTGTTTCCAGTTTTTCCTCAGAGCGCTCATTTTTAAAACAGAAAAGAAATGCTTTTGTTATACTAAGTGAAAACGAAAATTCAGCTTCATGTATATAATCTAGCTACAAATATATAAAAATTATGGCAGAGAAATAAAACTGGTAGGATATCTACTAGCCAATTAAGAGTGACTGCATTTGGATGGTGGGTCTAAGGCTTATTTTGATATTGTTGTTATTGTTGTTTCTGGCCTGATATCATCTAATTTTGCTCAAATGCATGTGTTTCACTTTTAGAATAGACTGTATACAAAATACTTCACTTAAATGGTGTTTCTTCTTTTCCTTTTTATTAAGATAAAAAAGGGAGTTTATAAGCAACATTTGTTGCTTTTAGTTAAACTTGAAAACATATATCTATATTTAATTAAATGCTAGATATAGAATATAATCTTACTTCTCTTTCTTTTATATAAATAGCACCATGGTGCATGGTATTAGACCAGAGTCAGACAATTGAAACCTCAGTTCTGTACTTGTCCCCAGACATCTAGGTGACCTTGAGTGACACAGGTTCCTCCCCCTGCTTCAGTTTTCAGTCATTTTGATGGTGAAAAGTTTGGGCCAGTCAATGCAATCTGACACTTTCTGCCTCTAAAATACTCTTGCAGTATCTTTTCTGGCTTTGTACCTTCCCTGGTGTGTCTCTGCCTCTCTCCTGTGCAAAAGGATATAGTGGCAATGGTATAAGACATTTTATCCTTAGGGAGTTTAGCAGCAGGTGAGAAAAAAAATTTTAATATAAGCAGCATTACATATGAGCGTGAGATCTTGTAGCATTTGTGACTCTAGTTTAACTATATTTTTTTTCTCTTGCATATAGTGTCATTCTACTTCTAAGCACTGAGAACCAAAGATATACTTTTGCTACATGTTTTTAAATGAATCCTTTTTTAGTCTGTCTGCAAAATGATTGGCCATGAATGGAAACAGTGGTACTGGTGCTTCCAGGGGAACATTGGATTGGATTACACAGGAAGAGTCTTGGTACTGGAGGTGCTAGATGGATTAGTCAGAGAAGGCAATGGCAACCCACTCCAGTACTCTTGCCTGGAAAATCTCATGGATGGAGGAGCCTGGTGGGCTGCAGTCCATGGGGTCGTGAAGAGTCAGACACAACTGAGCGACTTCACTTTCACTTTTCACTTTCATGCATTGGAGAAGGAAATGGCAACCCACTCCAGTGTTCTTGCCTGGAGAATCCCAGGGACAGGGAGCCTGGTGGCTGCCATCTATGTGGTTGCACAGAGTTGGACATGACTGAAGTGACTTAGCAGCTTAGCAGATGGATTAGTTCATTAATCCGAGCAAATAGTGAATTTTATAACCTGGTTGAAAGAACACTCTGTTACAACCTTGACGAGATCCTTTTAGACTTTTGATATTTACTCTGTTTTTCTTATTTATTCAGTCAGACTTGTCACTGATGATATGGATGGCTGTACACCTATTAAAACTACTGAAGTCATATACCATAAAGCAAAAGGATGAATGGAATTTCAGAATGAGTTGGTTTTTGTATCTGTAAGAAAGATGGTTTCTTGTTGTTTATATTCCAGTCCAGGGAATAGATTTCAGGACAAATAATAATGTTAATGATGATGATAATAGTAGCTAACACTTAGCCAGCACTTCCTATGTTCTAGACATTGCTCTAAAACTTTTAAAGGTTTTAACTTATGTAATCCCTGAAACAACCCTAGGAGTAAGATGCCATAGTGTCCCCATGTGAGGTGGAAACAGAGGATGACTAATTGCCCAAGGTCACATACCTGAGAAGCTGAACTCAGATAATTCTGACCCTAAAGGCTGTGCTCATAAACGTACTGCCTCTTTGCTCATCAGCGTTCAGCAATCTGTGGAGGACCTTGATGTAGATTATATATGTTCCTCACTTTCTGTTCCCCGTACCAGAGGACCCATCCTGCTATCTCCATGCTTTTTGCCACGTAGATTCATCTTTTCCTAATCAAATATTTGCTGGGACTGTAGTCAGAGATTTAGAAACAAATGGAACTTTAGACCCACTAAAGTTCCACTGGTACTGCTTCCAGCGGAACTTTGGAATACACAGGAAGAGTAATAACTCCAAACTTTAGGGATGACCAATAAAGCAACAATCTGTAAAAGAATGCCCATCTCAGAGGGGAAAACTGGGCTTGATTCAGTTCAGCTGGGACACACACCTGGTCCCAAGGGAACAGATTCTGATCCAGTGGGTCAGGTATGGGGCCTTGTAACTATGTATTTAAAATATTTCTCCAAGGAATTCTGACACTCTTCCCAGGTTTGATGATGCCTAAACTAGAGCATGTGGAAAGTAAACTATTCTAGGGAAAAAGGACAGTGAATCGCCACTGATTATGTTCATTAGATAAGGTGATGGGGCCCTTTAACAGTCTGATCCTGGAGGGCAAAAGGATTTAAGGCAGATTTACTCTTAAAACTCCTTTGCTTAAGCAAAGTATGCTGAGTAGCTCCCCAGTATCCCATGATTGGAGCTTTCTCGACACCTTCCTGGGTGCTGGTCATGCTGCTGTTGCGTGATGAACCCAGAGGGGAGGCAGCTAGCTAGACCTGAGGAGTTAAGAAAGATTTCTTAGACAAGTTGACCTTTAGACAGAAGGCATTTATGTGTAAGGTCCTTCTTTGGAATCTGGACATAAAGAGGTTTATTTTGGAAGACATAACAGTCATTTGGCGAGTGGCTCATTAGCCTCAACCTGACCATTCCATTCCAAGGACAATGATAAAAACTGACTGCCTCACCTCAGTTCACCCACCCTGACTTGCCTCTTTACTTCTCTTGCTGTCGGTCTAGATCTAGTCCTTCCAGGTGAAAATCACTAACTAGGAGCTAAAACAGAAATTTTATCATAATCCTTGGTGTATTTTAGTCATCTTTACGACATGTGGAGTCTGCCCATTGTGGATTGTATTTACATTTTTAGGTTGTTAATTTAATTATCAAATATTTGAAACATATAGACAATTAAGGAAATTAAATGATACCCATATTTCTATCTTCCATTTTTAACAGATGTTAATATTTTACTCTGTTAGCTCCAGATTGTTTTCACTTGTGAAGACATAAAATGTTACAGAGACTGTCAGTGCCTACCCCCATCTTGGGTCTGGCTGCATGGGACCTCAGGGATCCTATACTTCCTTTGACAGCTGAGTCCTGAAGATTCCAGGAAGCACACAGGGTTCTGAAACATGGCAGAGTTGGTCACCCAAAAGTGTTTTTTTTTTTTTTTTTTCTGATCGGCTTCTGTGCTATATCAGGAGTGTTTGCATGAGTGTTGGGAGGATGGCAACGTTCCCACTTTGAGGTTTAGATTCTATTTATCTATCTTTATTCCACTGCAACAGGGTTCATTCAAGCCCTCATTAACTCTGGATCATAGCAGTAGCCACTCTATGGGACTCCTCTCCTCACAACTTACTCAGCTGTTACCACACACAATGCACATTTGGATGGCTGGATGTCATCACATTTCTTTTGAAGTGTACCCATTTCCATGAGAGTTTTGGCAAGAAAACACAAGAGAGGAAGAGATTGTCTCTGATCCTAATAGTAATCGTAACAATGGTCACAAATATTTACTGAAGTTTCACTCTGTGCCAAGAATTGTTCTATAAACTTTGCATGAATTAATTTATTAAATTTTTGTAGCCTCTCTATGACATGCATATTATAATTATCCAAGTTTTAAGGATGAAGAAACTTAGACACTAAGACTAAGTGACTTGCTAAGATTTTCCCAACTAGTATGTGGCAGAGGTAAGGTTTGGACATGGGCCACCTGGCTTTAAAGCCCACATTATTTATCACTATGCCACCCTGCCTTTCACTGTAGCTCCTGATGACAATGAATGAAACAGCAAGCCCATTTAGGGCTTCATATTTTTGCTAATCCTTTATGCGTAGTGTACTATGTCAGATCTGTCAAAAGTTGGTAGTATTCTGCATCTTTTGAATGAGTTCTGTTGGGAAATTATTTTAAAATTGAAGTATCTGTAATGCTAACACATTTCTGCATAGGAACACTTTTATAAGGAGTACTAAAATTTCCAGACAAATCTGTAATCTAGTTAAGCCATGAAATATCTAAATAAACTCATTTGCAATAAAACAAGAGAAAAATAGCAATGTGGTTAAAATATTAGCAAGAAAACAAAGCCAGAGTTGTTATATTTTATTCTTAGATGATTATACTTAAGGGAAAGAAGGATGAAGAAAAAGAAACTTTGGGAAGATTTTAAAGTACTTATAAGGCTTTTGGAGATAAATGTTTATTATATGCAATTTCATTTTAAATCTCAAGGATTTCTTTTTATCTGACACAGTTGTGCTAATAGCGGTGTTTTTATACTTCTAAAACTCCAAAACAAGAAGAACTTCTTGTTGTTTGCATACATAACCAAGAAAAGATGAGAGATTTGCTAAAGTAATTATGTAAGAATTAGAAAAGAAAAGGGCAAAGAGTTATAGAGAATATACGTACTTGTTTTGTAAATAGAGATCCTTTGAACTGCAATTAGCTTCAAGAATAGACATAGAGTAGGAAGTGCATGTACATGCCTTCCAAGTGTGAAATGATTGTAAGGAAAAGATTTTGAGTAACATTTTTCCTTCCCGCAGTCAGAGTAGCATCATTGACTCAAACTGTCATAATGGATGGAAGAAGGAAAGTGTGCAACCAGCTAGAAGCCCATGTTACCAAAGGGCATTTGTAATTTAACACATACTTTGTAATTCTCTGATGTAAAGTATTTTCTTTCATGGATTAAGCATGCTTTTGAGAAAATGATATTAGAAATCTTGTGTTCTTGGAAAACAAAAGTGAATGTACTGTGTGTGTATATCCATATACGTATATATACACACATACATATATATATATTTTTTTTTTTCATGGCACCATTAATGTAGGGTCTCTTGGCACCTACAAATGTAGGGTTTCATGTCACCATTTGCAGAGTCTCTTCTTTTACATCCAGTTATTTCCTCATTGTGAGGATTGTAAGAAGCTTTGCAAAAATGGTTTCAAATAATCTGCTGCTCATTGTGTATGAGATAAGCTCACCCAGTTATTCATGCTCAGCCCTCTTCCTATCCCACCTTTCCTATATTTTGTTTCTTTGTTTCGTGACATAGTCACTGGGGTGAACATACATTTTTTAGCTACCCTAACAGAAAGCTTGTTTCCTTATTATCCACGGACCTGGAAGTTAAGCTCAACCTTGGCTGCCGTGGGAAGGAAGTCCGGGACTTGACATTGCTAAGGGAGTTAGAAACATTGCTGTTTCAAAACATGTCACCAGGTCATTAATTAAGCACTAAAGCAAGTAACTTGGGAATCAATTCAAGAGAACCCTTCCCCGACACTGCTCCCATTTTGGCCCGTGTAAAATACACATAATTTAAATCTTATTGGATACTTCTAAGTGCTCCACTCTCAATAGTTAGAATCACAGGAACAGAATTTTTCCAGTTTATGAAAGGAAGAATAATGAACTTGAGAAAAACTGGAATATTTTCATTTTAATTGCTGAGATAATGATATTGGTTGGAATAAATGATTTAAGTCACCTACTGATTGGAAATGTTTTGAGTATAAAGATTTATAAACCCTGCTCATGCAGTTCCTTTGAAGTTAGCCCTGGAAACACTTTGTTCTTGGAAGATGTTGGAATGAGCTCCAAAATGGACATTCGTTTCCCAGAGGGTATGAAATCTGACTTGTCTAAAATTCTTGGAGAAGTGATAAACACCATGGTATCTTAGTTATTTTTCACTTTCTACTCAGAACTGCAGCTCTGAAATAGTCTAGTGAAATTGTTTAATTGCATAAACCAACTGAAATCAGGGATGCAAAGCTTTTTCTCCTGATTTCTGATTTTATAGCTCCCAAGTGGACTAAAACGAGTGATTTCTTTCTGCTGAGTAGCAACTTTAGAGAGGGTACTTTTGAAATTTTGTCAATGTAAAATTTCAGAGAAGCTCCTTTGGATCTTTTTCCTGGAATAAAGTGATCAGGAGGGAAAAACAATCCCTTTGCCAGATAAATATTAAAGCATTCTAATTCCACACTAATGTTCCTGAAAGTTTTTATACAAAGACCGTGAAAAAAAACTGTATATATGTACATTTCCTAATATCTTTTTCAGTTTGAGACAAGATTGAACACAACCACATTTTTAGTATCTATAGATGGAGAAGTGCAAATTTAGTCACATAAAATAGTTTATTATTTTTTAAAAAAGTCTCTTCATGAATATTCTGTGATATCTCTGCCCTAGTGTCCATGTCCACATAGTGAGCCACAACCCCCACCCCCAGCCCCACCTCCCCAGGAGATCTTGCAAGACCATCAGGTAGGTCTGGCCCAGGGTCCCGTGAAGTCACTGTGTTTTCCATGAGTCCTGGTGTGCATGAGACCTTGTGCGCACCCTCCAAGAGTGGAGTTTCTATTTCTCACAGTCCTGTGGAGTTCCTGTGATCAAGCTGTGCTGGCCTTCAAAGCCAGATGCTCTGCGTGCATGCATGTGTGCCTGCATGAGCATACTCAGTTGTGTCCGACTCTTTGCAACTCCATGGACTATAGCCTGCCAGGTTCTTCTGTCCATGGAATTTTCCAGGCAAGAAATAGTGGAGTGGGTTGCCATCTCCTTCTCCATGGGATCTTCCCAACCCAGGGATCAAACTCATGTCTCTTGTTTCTCCTGCATTGGCAGGTGGATTCTTGTCCTCCCAGGTGGTGCTATGTGACATGGTGCTAATTCCTGGTCTTCTCTGAGGCTTCCTCCGCCCCTCCCCTTCTAGATAGTGTAATAGTACCTATCTCACGGAGTTACTTTGTGAATTGGATAAGACCCCTCTCCCTAGTTCTTGACAGATAAAAATGGGAATAACTCATACACACACAACTTACCATATGTCAGCCATAGTTCTAAACACCTTAAAGATATTAACCCACTGAATTCTCACTCTATCCCAATGGGTCAATAGTATTTTATTCCCATTGTATAGATAAGAAGACAGAGGCACAGGAGATTAACTTGCTCAGCATCAGAGATGTGTTGGAACTGAGTTTGAGATTTAGGACAGACTGCTACCAAAGTCTGTGTGCTTAATCATCATCCCAACATATCTCCCAATAGTAAATGTCTTTTCTGTTAAGAAATTCAAGACTTTAATTTGAATCTTTGGAACCTATATTTCTTTCTCATTTTTCTTGAATTCTGATATCTTTAATTCTGCAGAATCTTCTAGCAGAAACTTTTTCCCTAAAATAATGGCTTATTAATAGCATAATTTTTGTGAATTAAAAAGATGTAATAGGTTCACAGATTTTCAGATACTTGCATACACAAACTGAGAGAAGCAAAATGTATTTGATCAAATTAATTACCCATGCTAAAATTTAGTATACTCTTAATTATCCATTTTATTGGAAATTTATAATGACCTGAAATAAAATTAATAAGTATTTTGAATATCTGCAGAAGTAAATTAGTATTAGAGGACCTTATTAATTGTGATTTAGGTAAGTCTCAAAATTCTCTGAGTCCTAGCAGTATTTGAACCTGAAAAGTAAGAAATATAATCCCTCTTGTGTCTATAATGAGAACCAGAGGAGAACATTGATGGAAATGGCTTTGGCAAACTTCAAAGAGCTATATAAATGCAAAGATCCCCATCAATGTCAAAAGAGTCCCAGGATTTCATGTGATTGCTCATTAACATGCTGAGAGAGCGGGAATGTGAAATCCACGTTTCTCAATCCAAGACCTTGGCTAATCATCTGAGAGATCACACCACTGGAAATACATGAGTGTGGACCGCATTGCTTAACTGGGAGGTGTTGGCTCCTAGAGATAGGTTTCTATGAATCTGGTAAGAGCTGGCCTAGTGGACTTCCATGACCCCAACTCTAAGAATTTAGAATTCTAAAATTAAAATAGGAGGAATTCTTCTGCAGATTAAAACTTCAAGATTATTTAGTACCAACTAAATAGTAGAGCATTTGCAAAGCAAACCAAATATAATCACCCCCAGTGTTTTGAGCAGACTCCAATTTTTCACAGAAAGTGAAGAATTCTTTTTCATTTTAGCCATAGGAATTGGTATTGTTTATTTCTTTATCCATATGTTTTGTGTCTGGAAATGTCCAAAGTTCCTCAAGCTCAGCAGATCATACTGACCCTTCCTCTGATACCCTTGAAGTTTACTCTCATCTGCCTCTTCTCTCTACAGTTTCTACAGGATCCCCATCATCTTTTTCTTTTATTCAGTGTTCTTCCTTACACTTTCCCAATCCCCATCTCCCAGTTCCTCCCTCCTCTTCCTCATTTGCTGAGTTTTAATTATGCACATCCAAAAGCCTTGAGAAATAAGATCAGCAACTCTAAGTCTATGATCTTCTCTTCTAGCACCGAACAAGCTTTACCTGGGGAAGATGCGGGTTGGGGGACAGGGAAGGAAACATAAGCCTATTCTCAGAGACCTACCAGTTTGATAGAATAAACAACTTTTTCTTTTAAATAAGGGCAAGCTGTCTGCTGCTGGCCTCTTTGGAAGAACTCTTTCTCATCCTGCCTTGCTTTGCACTTTTCTTCCAGAGCAGCTCTGGCTGGCCCCCCTCCCCTCTGGATTCTGGCTGGTGTCTGGTTGTCCTTCAGCCCTCTCTGACCCCCTCCCTTTGAGGCATCAGTGCTGGCTGCTGGGCTCTTCTTGTGCTTTTCCAAATTCTTCACACTTCTGCTGCCAGTTTAGGAATGATTCATGATTTCTGCATCCAAAGTTTAGTTCTAGAAAAAGATCTCTGTTTTCCCCGTCTTGTTTGGCTGAGGTGTTCACTATCCCAGGCCAGAGAATGGGCAGGAGAAAATTTGAGATTCTTGCAGGCCCTTGCTCTGGTTCCCTTATGGGTTGCCACATTAGCTGGGGTTTCCAAGCTTGCTGTGAAAGTCCTGATCTCAAATATACATGCTTCCTTTTGCTTGTTCTGTTTCTTTCACGTTCTCAGTAACGTAAACACGCTATTATTTATTTCACAATGCTCTTGCTTTCAGCTGAAAATTACACTACTGATGTTTGAGGAATTAAAATGCTTCCTTTGGCCTCATGAAATCATTTTTATCATTGGTTTCCTTCACCTTTCTTTGGATAATAATATGTTAGCTTTTGGTGTAGTTAGAAAAGTTGTTTGCTGTTCACCATTTGTCTGCCTTTCTTCCCCTCGATAATGTCATTCCTAATTAATTATGTCCTCTCCCTCCTCACCAAGACCACCTAGAATTTCTCCCTCTTGGGTGTTTACAGCCTTCAATATCTTGCACATTATAAATGGAAAATGCCTGAGTATTTGAACTTTGTAAGCACAAACCGTTAATGGAGAGTCAACACAGCATATGGCTGTGATGAATGAAACTGTTTTTGACATGACTATTTGCTCTGGGGCTTCCCTGGTGGCTCAGACAGTAAAGTGTCTGCCAGCAATGTGGGAGACCCGGGTTTGATTCCTGGGTCGGGAAGATCCCCTGGAGAAGGAATGGCACTCCACTCCAGCACTATTGCCTGGAAAATCCCATGGACGGAGGAGCCTGATAGGCTACAGTCCATGGGTCGCAAAGAGTCGGACATGACTGAGCAATTTCACTTTCACTATTTGCTCTGATAAATCTAAGTGATTCCCGGTCCACCAGTGCTATAATCTGAACTATCAAAAATCCTCTAAATGTTTGATACTGTCCCATGTTTTTTTCCACCTCATGCTCTATAGGACTTCTGTAGTATCCATGACAAACTTACAAGTCGTGCATAAATTCAAAGTTCATCACTGGTGTCAAGAGAGCCCCAGGATTTCATGTGATTTCTCATTAATGTGCTGAGAGAACTGGAATGTGAAATCCACATTTCTTAATCCCGGACTTTGGCTAATCATTTGAGATATCACCCTAATATACACAATCAAATTTCCCCTTCTTTAAGATGAAAGTAAAAGATAGGCAGAAATCTCCAGTGTGGGTTAGCAGTTAGTGAGAGATAGATGAGAATACCAAGCATGATGATATACATGTAGAGAGGTGAACAGCAGTGCTGTTTCAACATTCTGTTAATTCCAACACTTGGGGCTTAAAAAAAGCCAAGATTTTGATTGAGCATTCTCCTGATGCTGTTAGTGGGGTAGCTGTAGTTTATAACATAATAATTTGGAAAAGCCAGATTTTTATACTATAAAATTTTGAAACTCATGTTTGATTCTCATATGGAGTTTTATGGGACTCCTAGGATAGAGTCTGGTGGCACTGCAAGAGAAGAATGGGGTCTGTAAGTGGGAAAAAAGGTGAGAAAATTATTGACGTCATGTGGACTAATGATTTCAGATTGATTCAGTTCAGAGAAAGTTATTCCTTTGATCAATAACATCAAAAAGATCTACATTAGGAGAGTTTTTCTGATTAATTGCCTAGTCTTTCCATTCTATCCTTGGTAAATACCTACTGAGATTATTTGCATATTCAGAATTTTTCCTTCTTAAATTCTAGTAATTTACACATTGTTCTGAACAGGTTCAGTAAATGACTTGCAAAACCATGGGAGAATAAACCAGTGCTTTGTCACATTATTGACTATATGTAAAAAACATTGTATTACTTTGCCTTTTTAAATGTACCATGCATCCTTTTCACATGTAGAAACAGTTGAAATCTATTCTGTTTATTTGAAAAATACTCCTAGAATGGAGGACATTAACATACCCATAAACCATAAGTGCAAAGTGTTGAAGAAAAGTGTTGAAGAAAATTTCTTGCTATTAAATGTCATGGAAAAAGCTTTGGGTCCTTAAAACTAACCATATGTTGATTAGACCATCTTTGGAAATGTGTAAATAAGGTAGAAATTTGTTCACTGGGTTCCTCTATATAACTAATGTGTCCTACACATGCTATAGAATTAAAAGTTTGTATTGATCCCCTTTGGAAATTTCATTAATAAATTTAGAAGACTTAAGGTTTTGAAGAAAAAAGTACATGGTTTAAATTGTAGCTTTGCCATAAATCTGTTCAGTTCAGTTCAATCGCTCAGTTGTGTCTGACTCTTTGTGACCCCATGGACTGCAGCACACCAGGCTTTCCTGTCCATCACCAACTCCCAGAGCTTACTCAAACTCATGTCCATCACGTCAGTGATGCCATCCAACCATCTCATCCTCTGTCATCCCCTTCTCCTCCTGCCTTCAATCTTTCCCAGCATCAAGGTCTTTTCCAGTGAGTCAGTTCTTTGCATCAGGTGGCCAAAGCATTGGAGTTTCAGCTTCAGCCTCAGTTGGTCCAATGAATATACACGACTGATTTCCTTTAGGATGGACTGGTTGGATCTCCTTGTATTCCAAGGGACTCTCAAGTGTCTTCTCCAACACCACAGTTCAAAAGCATCAATTCTTCGGTGCTCAGCTTTCTTCACAGTCCAACTCTCACATCCATACATGACTACTGGAAAAGCAATAGCTTTGACTAGATGGACCTTTGTCAGTAAAATAATGTCTCTGCTTTTTAATATGCTGTCTAGGTTGGTCACAGCTTGTCTTCCAAGGAGTAGGCATCTTTTAATTTCATGGCTGCAGTCACCATCTGCAGTGATTTTGGAGGCACAAAAATAAAGTCTGTCACTGTTTCCATTGTTTCCTCATCTATTTGCCATGAAATGATGAGACCAGATGCCATGATCTTAGTTTTCTGAATGTTGAGTTTTAAACCAACTTTTTCACTCTCTTCTTTCACTTTCATCAAGAGGCTCTTTAGTGCTAATGTCTTTAAATAAATTGCTTAACTTATTTTATTCACTTATGTGTTTTTTGTTTTTCTTATCTGATAAGGGATTAAATAAGTGATCAATGCAAAGAAATAGAGGGAAACAATAGAATGGGACAGACTAGAGATCTCTTCAAGAAAATTAGAGATACCAAGGGAACATTTCATGCAAAGATAGGCACAATAAAGGATGGAAATTGAATGGACCTAACAGAAGCAGAAGATATTAAGAAGAGGTGGCAAGAATACACAGAAGAACTATACAAAAAAGATCTTCATGACCCAGATAATCATAATGGTGTGATCACTCATCTAGAGCCAGACATCCTGGAATAACACAAGTTGGCCTTAGGAAGCATCACTACAAACAAAGCTAGTGGAGGTGATGGAATTCCAGTTGAGCTATTTCAAATCCTAAAAGATAATGCTGTGAAAGTGCTGCACTCAATATGTCAGCAAATTTGGAAAACTCAGCAGTGGCCACAGGACTGGAAAATGTCAGTTTTCATTCTAATCCCAAAGAAAGGCAATGCCAAAGAATGCTTAAACTACTGCACAATTGCACTTATTGCACACACTAGCAGAGTAATGCTCAAAATTTTCCAAGCCAGGCTTCAACAGTACATGAACCATGAACTTCCAGATATTCAAGCTGGTTTTAGAAAAGGCAGAGGAACCAGAGATCAAATTGCCAACATTGGTTGGATCATCAAAAAAGCAAGAGAGTTCCAAAAAAAATATCTATTTCTGCTTTATTGACTATGCCAAAGCCTTTGACTGTGTGGATCACAATAAACTGTGTGAAAAATTCTGAAAGAGATGGGAATACTAGACCACCTGACCTGTCTCTTGAGAAACCTGTATGCAGGTCAGGAAGCAACAGTTAGAACTGGACATGAAAAAACAGACTGTTAACAAATAGGAAAAGGAGTATGTCAGACTGTATATTGTCACCCTGCTTATTTAACTTATATGCAGAGTACATCATGAGAAATGCTGGGCTGGAGGAAGCACAAGCTGGAATCAAGATTGCTGGGAGAAATATCAATAACCTCAGATATTCAGATGATACCACCCTTATGGCAGAAACTAAGGAGAACAAAAGAGCCTCTCGATGAAAGTGAAAGAAGTGAGTGAAAAAGTTGGCTTAAAGCTCAACATTCAGAAAACTAAGATCATGGCATCTGGTCCCATCACTTCATGGGAAATAGATGGGGAAACAGTGAAACAGTGAGACTTTATTTTGGGGGGCTCCAAAATCACTTAAAATGGTGACTGCAGCCATGAAAATAATAGACGCTGCTCCTTGGAAGGAAAGAGTTATGACCAACCTAGATAGCTTATTAAAAAGCAGAGACATTACTTTGCCAACAAAGGTCTGTCTAGTCAAAGCTATGGTTCTTCCAGTAGTCATGTATGGATGTGAGAGTTGAACTGTAAAGAAAGCTGAGCACCGACGAAGTGGTGCTTTTGAACTGTGGTATTGGAGAAGACTCTTGAGAGTTCCTTGGACTGCAAGGAGATCCAACTAGTCCATCCTAAAGGTAATCGGTCCTGAATTTTCATTGGAAGGACTGATGCTGAAGCTGAGACTCCAATGTTTTGGCCACCTGATGTGAAGAGCTGACTCATTGGAAAAGACCTTGATGCTGGGAAAGATGGAAGATGGGAGGAGAAGGGGACAACAGAGGATGAGATGGTTGGGTGGTGTCACCAACTCATGGACATTTGTTTGAGTAGACTCTGGGAGTTGGTGATGAACAGGGAGCCTTGGTTGCTGCAGTCCATGGGGTCGCAAAGAATCAGATGTGACTGAATGACTGAACTGAACTGAACTGAATGGATTAAATAGAATTTCCCTCACAGAATAGTGGAGGACAAAAAAACCAGTGCACACAATTTGCATATGTAGGAACCACTGAATTTTTTAAAAGATAGCACATCTTCCTTTATCTGCCTTGATGCATTCTGTGGAGGTTTAGTTTATATTATATAAATATTGGCCTAAAATATGCTATACTTTCAGCTGTGTACAGAGAATTAGACTAGTCTTTGTGGTCTTTAATTTTGATTTCAAACTGTATGAAGGGAGGCAACATCAAACTGATGAAATCTGAATTGCATCTATTATTGTACTTTAGCTGCTTCAGTTGTGTGTGACCCTTTGTGACCCCATGGACTCTGGCCCTCCAGACTCCTCTGTCCCTGGGATTCTCCAGGCAAGAATACTGGAGTGGGTTGCCATTCCCTCCTCAGGAGATCTTTCCAACGTTGGGATGTAACCCGCATTTCCTGCATTGGCAGGCGGGTTCTTTACCACTGAGCAACCTGGAAAGACCCCTGAACTAATGTCTCATCTGAAGGTTTCCCAGGTTTTGATGGGATGCCAAAGTGAACTGATGTACAAAGAGGAGGAGGGCTGAGAGTAGATAAACAGAACCTGTGAGCAGGACTGGTCTCTTAGGAATCTCTCCAGGCGGCTCCTGTGTACTTTGCTTTGTTATACAATGCCCCATGCTCTGCTTCAGCTCCAGTCTTAGCTGAGGTTTTTATTTCACCCCTGGGGCCTAACACCTGACTCACCTTCAGAACCTCTCTGGGAGTTGCAGCTTGAGTAAGGAAGAGGGTTTCTGCCCCTGAACCATTGCAACCTTGCCAGGAAAGGGTTGATTAGAGTTATGGTCAGAAACAGCCAAAGCATTCACAGAGTCTCTCGAAACATCTCCTTCTAAAGGTTGCATTGCTTAATAATGATCTGGAAAAAGAAATTATCAGAGTAAGAAGCTTAAATAACTCAGCCCCTACATGTTATTTTTAGGTACTTAACATAAATGCTCAGATTCAGGGTGGGCCCTTCTTTCAGAGTTGGAAAAACCCTGCCATGTGGGTGGTCTTGGGGGTTCCACTTTAGGATGAGAAATTGTCAGTCTGTATTTCTATCAGAAATTTCCTTTTGTTTCCTCACTCTCATCTGCTTGGAACTGCACCCTGCAATTTTCTCTGACATATTCAGTGAGTAGCCAGGCCTGAGACCAAAGGGCCATCTGAGATGTAGACATGAGTTAACTACTATATACTGTTTTAAAAAAGGATCAATCTCCTTTTAAGAACTTAAAAAAAAAAAAATTGATTTACCAAAATGGCCATAACTATCATTCTCTGACAGCTCACATGGAACCCTAATCCAACACAAATGATTTCAATTTATATTTGGTCCACAGGGTATATGTAGTATTTTTTACTGTTCATTTCAAATGCATGGGACTTGTTTCCATGTTGAATAGGAGTTAATCAAGTGAAATAAATTTCAGTGGTGTTGGGGAAGTTAACAGAACTGCTGTCTAAATTCAGTCTCTCTCCCTCATTTCCATCCTTCTGGGCAGTTCCACCAGGAGCATAATGGGCTAACCAGTTGTTTGACTGACTGGCTGTAAAGTTCCTAGCCAGCATGACTAATAGCTCTATAATCCTTTGTCAAAAGTCAGCAGATCTCTGCAGCCTCTCCAAATATCTCTGGAACTGAACAAACTCATATACAAAGCTGTTTTCTTATAGAAAATGGCTAGAGTAATATAACATTTTCCTTATAGGATGAGGATAATTTTAACCTTCCTATTTTATTTTATTCTTAATTTTAAAAAAATTTATACAATTTTTAAAGTTTGCTTTCCATTTACAGTTATTACAAAATACTGGCTATATTCCCTGTGCTGTACAGTACATCCTTGAGCTTATCTGACATCCAGTAGTTGGTACCGTTCACTCGCTCACTCCTCTCATGCCCCTCCCCTCACTGCTAACCACGCGTTTGTTCTCTGTATCTGTGAGTCTGCTTATTTTATGCTATATTCTGTAGTTCATTGTATTTTTTTAGATTCCACATAGAAGCAATATCATATAGTATTTATCTTTCTCTGTCTGACTTATTCCACTTGGCATAATGCCCTCCAAGTCCATCTAGTTGCTGTCCATGGCAATATATCATTCTTTTTCGTGGCTGTGTATTATTCCATTGTGCGTGTCTGCACGTGCGTGCATGTATGTGTGGGTATATCACATCTTCATGTCTCACTGTATACTTACTGTCCTGGCAAATTTTTTAGTGGTACTTTATATGACTCTAAAAAGTACCTGGCTTTGGACAAGTTTTTTAGTCCGTCTCATAATGAGGTTCATGGGAGTTAGGAGCCTGAGGCCTGCCTATGAAATCTTAATATCAATATCAGAGTAATATGTACAAGAAGCAAACCTGGCAGCAAATGTGAATCAATAATGTTTGTGAAAGTTCTGTGGTAATAAATGCTCTTTCTCAGGTGTCTAATATCTGAGTATTTAATTTTATGCTCTGTCCACAGCTTGGATTAATCACAGACTAAAATGTCTAGTATTTATGCCCCTTCTCATTTTAAACAGAAATGTCTTATAAAACTAGGCCCAACAAGAAAATGTTATGTGAGAAAAACTGGTGAAAGGCAGAAATAAGGTTAGTAAAAGTAGAATGAAACCTGGGGCATGGTTATTACTCCAAATGTACGGGAGTAAGTTGCTCAAATGGAAGCAAAGATGATTAGGAGATCAAGGACACTCTTTCCCCTTTTTCTTTCTGCTGCACTCTCCTCACAATATCCAACTCTGCATCCAATCTGAGTATCTGTATTTCACTCCTACACGTAGACTTCTGAGCACAGCCAGAGAAAGTCTCACTGCATTTAAGTGTTCCCATTGATGCTGTTAGCACTGCTCAATCTTCACTCTGGTTGGGGTGATCCTTCAGTCTGTAACCAGCCAACTCTCACTGACGTTGCTTCTGGTGTCTGTTTAAGAATTTTTTCCCTGCCACGTACCTGTGAGCCACTTGAGTTTTTTTCCCTGCCAGTTTTGCCAATTTCCCTGCCATTTCCCTGCCAATCAAAATGAGACTGATAAACAAATATGATGTTTTTTTCAAAGCATGTTATAGCAGTGATGATTTCAAAAGATAAATTCTTCTGAAATGTGGCAGTATCTGGTTCTGGCTGGCACATTGATATTGAATGAATGTTTGTTGAATGAATGAAACCATCATACTAATCTCCTTTTCCTCCTCCCCACTTACTGGCAACTGATAACATTGCCTTTTTTTCGTGTAGAAAATAGAAGCCACCCCAAAGACATACATCTCAAACTTCTGTAACTCTCCTCTCCTTCATCACTAACTCACTGAAAGAGGGATTCATTCATTTGCTCAGGGCCAGTCTCCTCAACTGTGTTCTGAACCCCTTTGTTGACTGCCCTCCCTAACTCTCCCAAGTACACGTTCATTCTGTGAACTCTCTAAGTGGTCCCTTCTCTCTTTCAGATCTTCAGTTATTTCATTTCTAAAGCTAGCTCTTCACTCTCAGTATATGAGTTTCTCTATAGTTTCAACCTGAACTCGCTCTCTTTGTTATTTTTTGAAATTTCTTTTTCCAAATGAACTTAGGTTCATTTTACAACCAAAGTTGTCAAATTTAGTGGGAAACTCTTCTAAGTGTTGCCTTCTCCATTGATTATTCCTTCCTTTTCAGTTCTATCCTCCCTTGGATTGTATGACACTTTGCTCCTGTGTCTTGATGCTTCTTCTCAGATGCCTTTATAGATACCTCCTTCATTTATCCACTCTTCAAAGGATTATACTTCCCAGAGTTCAAATCTCTTTCCTCTCCTCCTTCACACTATATCCTCTCCTTTGGTGACCTCAGCTACACTTGTAGCTTTAATCACGGACTTTGTGATGATCCCAAAGCTGTATCTCTAATTAAGATTTCTTTCCTGGAATCTCTGGTTACTACAAATTATTCATTTTTGCATGATCCATGGATGGAAAGAAGAAGCATGAGTGTGTGCTACGTCACTTCGGTCGTGTCTGATGCTTTTTGACCTTATGGACTGTAGCCCTCCAGGCCCGTCTGTCTATGGGATTTCCCAGACAAGAATACTGGAGTAGATTGCTGGCCTGCAGGGAGTATTCCTGACCCAGGGACTGGACCTATATCTCTTACATCTCCTGCACTGACAGGTGGGTTCGTTACCACTAGTGCCATTCCCATCAAATATATCTTAAACTAACTCATCACATTCTAAATCCCTCTCATATTCATATTTGTGACTAATGTCACGGTCCATCTGCTCACTAAGCCTAGGATCACCTGAGTCCCTCTTTTTCCTCTCCTCATTGTGTCTAGTCCATCTCCAAGTTCTGTTGATTCTTCTTCCTCGTTATCAGCCAGCTTCATGCTCTTCCTTCCATTTCTCCTGTCATTATCTTAGTTCAAGCTCTCATCATTTCCTTGCAATAGCTTCCTAACTGGTCTCACTGGCACATTCATTCATCATATAATTGGCAGAATGATTTTTCTCAAAGAAATGTCTGAACACATTAGCCTTCCTTGCTTAAAATCCTTCCATGTCTCCTAAACCTTTCAGGATCAAGTTCAAAACTCTTATTAGGGCACACAAGGCCCATGTTGATGTGACCACTAGCCTCTCTGTAGCATCATTACTCAAGCATAGCAGTATCAAGCGCTTGCTATTTCCTTTAGGGTGCTCCCTGCTCTTTACTTCATGGTCTGATATAAGATACTCCTCTGTCCAACCTACTCTGTGGCTTAGATCACTCTTCCCAGCTAAACTTTCCCCAACATGTCAGGCCCCATATCACCTTAAGCACCTATCTTTAGATTCTGCATGCTTCTCTGTCCGCTACAAAACTGTGGCACCTCAATTAGGAATTATTTCTCTCTTATTTATCTCTATGCCACTCCTATCCCCACTTATCGGAGTTTTCACAGATAGCATTTTCTACTCTGTAAATAGATTCCAGAGACCAGCTTAAATCTTATCAAAAACAGGGAGGGAAAATCCTGCAATTTGAAGACAATAATGTGTCACTGCTACTATTCATAAATGTACACAGAAAGACCAAGAGGGTGGAAGGCCACATCTGGGTAGCTTTTGCCACTGGTACACTTTTACTTGTATGACCCCTTGATGTATCTATTTACAACAGCAGATACATTGAAGTTAGAGAATACTTAAGGTATTGAAGGTGAAGGTGAAGTCGCTCAGTTGTGTCCGAACTCTTTGCGACCCCATGGACTGTAGCCCACCAGGCTTCTCCGTCCATGGGATTCTCCAGGCAAGAGTACTGGAGTGGGGTGCCATTGCCTTCTCAAGGGGATCTTCCCGACACAGGGATCGAACCCGGGTCTCCCGCATTGGAGGCAGATGCTTTAACCTCTGAGCCACCAGGGAAGCCCACTTAAGGTATTAAGTAAATTAAAATTTTAATTATGCATTATGTATAGAAAGATAAAACAGTACATATAGAGAGATATAATATACTTTACCACATGTTTTTTATTATTTAACTATTGTTCTCTATGGAAACTTAAGCCTGACTTTCTGTACAATTACTGTATAAACTCTAGCAATATCACAATTTACTGTATTGTTAAATTAGGTTCCATTTCTCACTTCCTAAACATACTTTGGCTTGTGTTAGATGAGACTTTCCATTTCCCTAGCAGTTCAGTATTTACAGGGCCTACCTATCATGGGAGGATGTGACCCAGGCAGATTGAAATTTTGTTCCCAGTGTCTGCAACAGGGCAACCCCACCATGTTTAACTTTGGACTAATGAACTTCCCATCTGAGACTCCGAGGCGCTTGATTTGCATCAACTATATACAATCTTGAGCTCTTTGGAAGTCCAGAATGGTGTAATCTTAGGGGAAGGAAATTTAGCAATATGCTAATTTTTCATTGTGCATTGTGCCTGTAGTGCTTACTTTGCTCCAGCTTTCTCTTCCTTTTTTTCTCTGCTTGGGATTGTATTTCCTGTTTATATGAGCTGGGGTGATCCAAAGGCCTCTACAGGCTATAAATCCTGCAGGGCAAAGGCAGACTGAGATAGGAAAACATTATTCCCCAGTTCAATGGACAAGGCAGTTCTGGAGCCAGCAGTATGGTTTATATATATATATATATATATATATTTTTTTTTTTTTTAAATTCCCAGTGTGGGTTGTTCACAAGGAAGGGCCAAGAGCAGCAGACCATTTCTCTTTATTCCAATTCTCACTCAGAACAAGCTCTAGGAAACAGATTGGAGATTGTGAACAGGAATAGAATTACACATGATCTGAAGACTACAGTTAAATTATGAATAGAACCAGGGAGAAAGTTATTTCTAAAATCCCTCCTTGCCCCTTATATTTGAATTTGCCAAGATAAAATATAAGAAAATGTTTATTTTTGATCTACAAAATGAGCTGCAGGTAGAGAAGTGATTTTTCTCTGCTTTTCAGATTATTTGCTTAATTTATTAGAGTGGTTCAAATAACAGAATATTGTCTTTGGCTTTCCAGTCTAAACTTTCATTTTATAGATGAAGAATCTGAGGCCAAGAGAGATATTCTTTTCTTAATATACAGTCTTTTCTCTTTCCCAGTCATGTCTAATTCTTTTTAACACACATTCACACCCCTTGCCTGCTTTCTGCCCCCTCAGACACCTGTGTTACCAACTCTGGTTTTGTTCAGGATTCTTTGGCATTAGTAGGCTGAGCAAAACTGGGGTTCCTGAACTGCCCGTAAGTAGTGATTAAGTAATTAAACTCAAACTGCCATTTCAGAAGAGAGGGAACAGGGCAAGCATGTTCTAAAGGTCTCTTAAGCACAGAAGGACAAATTTATAAGAAATTACATCTCACATTCTGGAGACCATCCATGATGCTCAATAAAAGGTGTCCGAGATCCAAAATTCTAGAGAAAAATCCAGGAACTTCCAAGCAGAATTAGATTATTTTTAGCAAGTAAAGAGGTGAGAGGAGATAAGACATAGAGAAGAAAGAACAAGTATGCACGGAGAAGGGTTAAAAGAGAGGCAACTCCTTCAAGTGACCAAATGACTGAAGTCTGGACAATAAATCTCTCGACAGTTCAAAGTCTGAGAAATCTGTGTTTAGAAGTCAGCTAAAACACCTGCTTGAATTTCACTTTTGGGTTGCTTATGTTCTATAGAATTTAGCTTGGGTTCTAAAAGGTGATGAGTGATTAGTGAAGCTGATCCTGATCTTTATTCAGGTTTTCAAATCAAATGAATTATACTTTGCACAGATAATTTGTGTGGGTAAAGTATGAGCAATCAGTATATTTGAAGAGGAATAAACAATGGGATGAACTCTCAACCTTTCCATTAACTTTTTATTTTAAGCTAGTTGTAGACTCACAAGTAGTTACAAAAAAATAATACAAAGGGGTCTCATGTGCTCTTCACCTAGCTACCTGCCACCTAATAGTAACATTTTCCATAAGTCTAGTCCATTCTCAAAATCAGGAAATTGATATTGGTGTAATATAGTTAAGGAGGCTACAAATCTTATTCAAAATTTCACCAATTTTTAACAGGTACTCATTTGGTATGTGTATTTCTAAGAAATTTTATCCTCTGTATAGATTCATGTAACCACCACCACAACCAAGATACAAAACTGTTGTATCACTACAGCGGAACTCCATCACACTACTCCTGTGTGGTCACCGTTCAACAACTTTTTATATAACTGTGTGTGTTCTGCAGCCCCTTTTCTTTAATGAATACTATCAAAAGTCGAGATGCAACTTTCTATAAAATTAGGACATAGGTGTTATATATATATGTATATGATATGGTTCAAATCCCTAATATAATTCTTGAAAAATGTCAAAGAAACTCTCTGACAGGTATAAAAGCCCACTGTTTACAGTTGTGAATGACAGCTTTGTAATGGAATGCAAAGATACGGTGTCAAATTTCGTAGAAAACTGCTCTGTCTTGCCCTAGTGAATGAGAATCTTTGATGAAATCATGCAATATTTTTCCTGTTTATAGAATTGGAATTGATGTTCCAACATTCTACTCTTCTTATTATGTATCTTGGGAGGACTGAAGAGTATCTTAAAGGTATTTTCTTCTTTCACAGACAGAAGAAAAAGACCGTTTTGGAATTTCTTTACCTGAAGGTTAAAAGTTAAAAAGCAGATGGTCTTTAAAGCAGGGGTTTAATAAAAATCTTTGTGCTGTGTTGGTATCAGAAACGCTTCTGTAAACTCCCAAGATGTAAGAACAAGTCACTCTATCCTAGTAATTAATTAGATTAGCTTCCAGTTGGTAGGGTTTGGGTTTGTCTGAGACCACACCTTCTTGTTATGTTTCTTGTAGTCAGCACCTGGGGAAGGCTGTTACCAGGATAGACCAGGAAAACCCCCAAACCTCGTTTCTTTAAGATCAGGGCTTGGTAGATGTAACTCTGCTTGTCACCGTGCTTGGTCCCGACGCTGTGCCGTGCTGCCCTGCACAGGGACCCTTGCCATGGCTCTACCTAATATTCCGAAGAAAGTGTTGTGTAGGGCAGAGCTGGCCCCACTAAGGATGTCTTCTTCAAAGTTGTACTAGAGTGGCAAAGCTAGAATCTCTTCTTTGAAGCCCTTGAAACCAAAAGGTCATCAATTGCTGATATTGGAGCTGTGCTCGAAAACTTTATCATGGATAACTGAGGCTGAGATGATTATTAAAAATGTCTCAAACTAGATATTTCTGTTTAGTGAGGCCTAGGGTGGTAGTTACTTTATTCTAACTGAGCCACTTAAGTATTTCTGATGCAGACGTTCTTGCCCGTAGGCTACATTTGGAGAATCATGTCCCCAGAACAGAGTCTGCCATCCTCACTTTGATGGTAATGGATGGTGAACCCAGGCAGGGATTAAATACCATCTAAATATCACACGCTGAAGAAGGCTTTCTTATCTCTTCTTGCTATTCTTTGGAACTCTGCATTCAGCGATCAGTGCAAAGAAATAGAGGAAAACAACAGAACGGGAAAGACTAGAGATCTCTTCAAGAAAATTAGAGATACCAAGGGAACATTTCATGAAAAGTGGGCTCAGTAAAGGAGAGAAATGGTAAGGACCTAACAGAAGCAGACGATATTAAGAAGAGGTGGCAAGAATACACAGAAGAACTGTACAAAAAAGATCTTCACGACCTGGATAATCATGATGGTGTGATCACTCATCTAGAGCCAGACATCTTGGAATGTGAAGTCAAGTGGGCCTTAGAAAGCATCACTATGAACAAAGCTAGTGGAGGTGATGGAATTCCAGTTGAGCTATTTCAAATCCTGAAAGATGATACTGTGAAAGTGCTGCACTCAGTATGCCAGCAAGTTTGGAAAACTCAGCAGTGGCCACAGGACTGGAAAAGGTCAGTTTTCATTCCAATTCCAAAGAAAGGCAATGCCAAAGAATGCTCAAACTACCACACAATTGCACTCATCTCACATGCTAGTAAAATAATACTCAAAATTCTCCAAGCCAGGCTTCAGCAATACGTGAACCGTGAACTTCCTGATGTTCAAGCTGGTTTTAGAAAAGGCAGAGGAACCAGAGATCAAATTCCCAACATCCGCTGGATCATGGAAAAAGCAAGAGAGTTCCAGAAAAACATCTACTTCTGCTTTATTGACTATGCCAAAGCCTCTGACTGTGTGGATCACAATAAACTGGGGAAAATTCTGAAAGAGATGGGAATACCAGACCACCTGACCTGCCTCTTGAGACATCTGTATGCAGGTCAGGAAGCAACAGTTAGAACTGGACATGGAACAACAGATTGTTTCCAAATAGGAAAAGGAGTGCGTCAAGGCTGTATATTGTCACCCTGCTTATTTAACTTCTATGCAAAGTACCTCATGAGAAACGCTGGACTGGAAGAAGCACAAGCTAGAATCAAGATTGCTGGGAGAAATATCAATAACCTCAGATATGCAGATGACACCACCCTTATGGCAGAAAGTGAAGAGGAGCTAAAAAGCCTCTTGATGAAAGTGAAAGAGGAGAGTGAAAAAGTTGGCTTAAAGCTCAACATCCAGAAAATGAAGATCATGGCATCTGGTCTCATCACTTTGTGGGAAGTAGATGGGGAAACAGTGGAAACAGTGTCAGACTTTATTTTGGGGGGCTCCAAAATGACTGCAGATGGTGATTGCAGCCATGAAATTCAAAGACGCTTACTCCTTGGAAGAAAAGTTATGACTAACCTAGATAGCATATTCAAAAGCAGAGACATTACTTTGCTGACTAAGGTCTGTCTAGTCAAGGCTATGGTTTTTCCAGTAGTCATGTATGGATGTGAGAGTTGGACTGTGAAGAAGGCTGAGCACCGAAGAATTGATGCTTTTGAACTGTGCTGTTGGAGAAGACTCTTGAGAGTCCCTTGAACTGCAAGGAGATCCAAGCAGTCCATTCTGAATTTCTTCAAAGCCCTGGGATTTCTTTGGAAGGAATGATGCTAAAGCTGAAGCTCCAGTACTTTGGCCACCTCATGTGAAGAGTTGACTCATTGGGAAAGACTCTGATGCTGGGAGGGATTGGGGGCAGGAGGAGAAGGGGATGACAGAGAATGAGATGGCTGGATGGCATCACTGACTCGATGGACATGAGTCTGAGATGGTGATGGACAGGGAGGCCTGGTGTGCTGCGATTCATGGGGTCGCAAAGAGTCGGACACGACTGAGCGACTGAACTGAACTGAACTGAAAAATCACCCGATATCTGGGACTTGTCTTCTGACTTTCAAACTAACTATTGAAATGACACCCGATAGGCTTTTTTAAAAAGAGAAAAAAATGCATGATTATAGACTTAGGAAAATTTTCTCTTAAACCAAAAAAAAAAAAAAAAAAGCATAGCTGGAAATTGTGGAACTTGGACCAGCATGTCCACACATCACACAGAAGGAGCAACTCGAGTGGAAAGAACACACAACAACATGGCACTGGGACTCACACGATTCCAACAAGGACGAGGCATCAGAATACAAATGGTGAACTGTGTTTACACAGTTTCCCAGGAGCTTGGAGTACTTGGTAGGCTATTTTTTCTTAATTGTGAATAATTCTTATGCTGAACTCATTATTATTGATTCTATCTTGCCACCATGGAGACTCCAACACAAAGAGAAGTGGCTGGTTTGCGGTAATGAAAGATGATAGTACACATAGCCTAGTGTCTGGGTAACTGCTCCAACCTCTCTTCAGACAGACACCAGTCCTTAATTAGAGGAGCCCAGTGCTGGTTCACGGTTCCACTTGGCACCAAAGAAAACATTTTCAATATGACCTGAGAACGCACCTTGCCAATAAAGGTTAAACATTATTTATACTTATTGTTTTAAGGTATTGTTTTGGGGCATTGTTTTAAGGGCAGCTGTGAAACTGAATACTTAAGCAGATTGGCCATACCTTAGAAGAACAGTTCTCTGGGCTGGGAGTTATGAAAGTGCAATGAACAAGAAGAAGGTCTCTTCACATATTAATTCTACTCAACACTGCTAGTGTGTGAAATACAGGATGCTGAATACAGTTATCTACTTATAGGACCACAAAAAATAATCTTGGAACCCTTGGTCTCATTTTATAAATTGTCTCATTTTGTGGATTAAATTGAGCCCTGCAAAAGACAGACATACTTTTCTCTTTTGGTTTTTGGTAGTTGGGGAAATTACTGGAAAATTACTCTATAGGGTTAAAACAGTGATTTTGTTGGAGTACCTGAATGCAACGTTTTGTTTTACTAAGTTATATGCTTTATCAGTGTGGGCTATACATTTCTCAGATTTGATTATTTTTCTATAACTAACCTTATAAGAAATTCCCACTACTATGCATTTATTTATTCATTCACTGCTTATTGAGCACCTATTATATACCATTGTGTTGGAGAAACAATGGTGATATTGCTCAAAATAACTGAAAGTATTATATAATACATCAACTTTTCTATTTATATCCAATTAGTTATTGTGTTACCATAAAATTATTAGGCAGATAATCTTTAGATGAACTGTCTTAACTGGTATAAAGAATTAAAGCCACATAATAGTTGTTTGGTGAACTAAAAATGTGAAAAACATTAGTGCAAAATTTTTCTGTGTCCAAGAAAAGGCTCTTTTTTTTTAAATTTTAGCAATAAATATCTTTCTTTAGTTGTCTGTTTTTATAATCCTGATCTTTAATATTAGACTGAATTATCTCACTAACTACAGTTTCTCTGCATGCTTTTATTGCTATCTATAAGCCATTAGCTTTTATTATGTTAGATGAAAGGGTAAAAGTGAGAATGATTGATGACTCCTATTTACCTTAAGCATTGAAATAATTTAAAGTCACATTTGCTTCTGTCTTCAGCCTTAATTTTTCATTCTAGCATCCAAGGGGGCAATTTGTGCAGCAACAATTCTGTATTATAATTTTTTAGTGTGCATAGAATATTTGCTTTGTCAGAACAACTTTCTGTCCTTTCTTTTTTTCCATAGAGTTGTTTGGCAGTTTAGATAATTGTTCAATTTAGAAATGGAGAAAATCAGGTATAGAGAGGTACTGAACAATATTCTCAAGCTGGTATGTTCAATTTGTAACCCAGATGTTGCCAGAATGAATGGTGATTTTTTTCCCAATCACATAACCATCTGATATGCGAAATAAGGAATATTCAGTGCTGAAATAGTCTCTTAGTTATAAAATAATGTGTGAGATGTGTAGGGTCTTTGCAAATCATACTGCATGGTAATTCTACTTCTAATATAGTAATCATGAATATTTGTGTATGTCTGTAACTAGTCATAAATTATTGCTTGTGATTATATTGGAAAGAATGAAGCACATTTTTTAGTTGAATGCCTATTTGCAGATTTATTGCCTGGAACATATTTACTTGTTCATTGAAACATCTGCTAAACCTGTTGGTGTCTTATTAAAAAAGCAGATCGAGGTATAAAGTGATATCTCTGAATATCACCCTTGGGCTGGTCAGGAGGGTTTAATTGGATAAAGGTTAGTTTGAAACATGTGACACTCACTGCCTTTGTAGGTTGTGTTCGACTCAACTCAGTAACAGAGTTACTCATAATAGCTATTGAGTATTTAGGGAGGAATACTACCTGACCTCCATCTCATATGTGTGGATTAATGATGATATTGATAATTATTTGTTTTATTGATCAAAGGACTTTCAGTTCAATTCATTTAACAGATATCTAAAAAACTGGGTGGGTATGTAATTCTTTTCCCTATTGGAGGAAGCTGGAAGACTTGAGAAGTTTTATTCATAAGCCTGCTCTCACTTTTTCCTCAATCCTATTAGTTTTTCATGGTTCAATTCAAACCTCACCTTCTCTAAATAAACATCTCTGTTTTTTCCAGGGCATTCATTTCTCTCATTTCTGGTCTCCTCCATCATATGTAGTCACTATCTCATTACTTTTATACTTAATTTATATTACCAGTGCATGTGTGTGTGTGTATATACATATATATGTTGTATATATATAATATATTATTAATATATTGTTATTATTATTAAATATATATTTTGCTTATAAAGTTTTGGTTCATATGGCTAGTACCACAGGCAAATGTGCAGTCTATTAAAGTCCTTTATTTGAAAAGAGCATTCAGTTCAGTTCAGTTGCTCAGTTATGTCCAACTCTTTGTGACCCCATGAATCAGGCCTCCCTATTCATCACCATCTCCAGGACTTCACTCAAACTCACGTCCATCGAGTTGGTGATGCCATCCAGCCATCTCATCCTCTGTCGTCCCCTTCTCCTCCTGCCCCCCAACCCCTCCCAGCATCAGAGTCTTTTCCAATGAGTCAACTCTTCGCATTAGGTGGCCAAAGTACTGGAGTTTCAGCTTTAGCATCATTCCTTCCAAAGAACACCCCAGACTGATCTCCTTCAGAATGGACTGGTTGGATCTCCTTGCAGTTCAAGGGACTCTTGAGAGTCTCTTCCAACACCACAGTTCAAAAGCATCAATTCTTCGGTGCTCAGCCTTCTTCACAGTCCAACTCTCACATCCATACATGACCACAGGAAAAACCATAGCCTTGACTAGACAGACCTTAGTCAGCAAAGTAATGTCTCTGCTTTTGAATATGCTGTCTAGGTTAGTCATAACTTTTCTTCCAATGAGTAAGCGTCTTTTAATTTCATGGCTGCAATCACCATCTGCAGTCATTTTGGAGCCCCCCAAAATAAAGTCTGACACTGTTTCCACTGTTTCCCCATCTATTTCCCACGAAGTGATGGGACCAGATGCCATGATCTTCGTTTTCTGGATGTTGAGCTTTAAGCCAACTTTTTCACTCTCCTCTTTCACTTTCATCAAGAGGCTTTTTAGCTCCTCTTCACTTTCTGCCATAAGGGTGGTGTCATCTGCATATCTGAGGTTATTGATATTTCTCCCAGCAATCTTGATTCTAGCTTGTGCTTCTTCCAGTCCAGCGTTTCTCATGAGGTACTTTGCATAGAAGTTAAATAAGCAGGGTGACAATATACAGCCTTGACGCACTCCTTTTCCTATTTGAAAACAGTCTGTTGTTCCACGTCCAGTTCTAACTGTTGCTTCCTGACCTGCATACAGATGTCTCAAGAGGCAGGTCAGGTGGTCTGGTATTCCCATCTCTTTCAGAATTTTCCCCAGTTTATTGTGATCCACACAGTTAGAGGCTTTAGCATAGTCAATAAAGCAGAAGTAGATGTTTTTCTGGAACTCTCTTGCTTTTTCCATGATCCAGCGGATGTTGGCAATTTGATCTCTGGTTCCTCTGCCTTTTCTAAAACCAGCTTGAACATCTGGAAGTTCACTGTTCTCGTATTGCTGAAGCCTGGCTTGGAGAATTTTGAGCATTACTTTGCTAGCATGTGAGATGAGTGCAATTGTGCAGTAGTTTGAGCATTGTTTGGCATTGCCTTTCTTTGGGATTGGAATGAAAACTGACCTTTCCAGCCCTCTGGCCACTGCTGAGTTTTCCAAATTTGCTGGCATATTGATTGCAGTACTTTCACAGCATCATCTTTCAGGATTTGAAATAGCTCAACTGGAGTTCCATCACCTCCACTAGCTTTGTTCATAGTGATGCTTTCTAAGGCCCACTTGACTTCACATTCCAGAATGTCTGGCTCTAGGTGAGTGATCATACCATCGTGATTATCTTGGTCATGAAGCTCTTTTTGTATAGTTCTTCTGTGTATTCTTGACACCTCTTCTTAATATCTTCTTCTTCGGTTAGGTCCATACCATTTCTGTCCTTTATCGAGCCCATCTTTGCATGAAATGTTCCCTTGGTATAGCTCTGTTAAATTCTGTTTTCTTATAGCCACTACCCTCATGCACCACAGCTGCTCTCGTCTCTTGTCAATGACCCTCCCATTACACATCCACGCAGAGACATATTTTTCTAGGATAAATATGCTTCCGATCATGATAGAATCACTACTAACAAACTTTCCCTTTCACTGAAAACAAGTAGGAACTTGGAAGAAACACAAAGAAACAGGTTTCAAACCTCAGATAATAGGCAAACTAGAGCTGTGTTCCCTGAGAGAAGAGAAGAAAATGGGGTGAGTCCTAGAGTGGTCCAACTTTCTGCCTGTAAGTGTGCAATGGACACTGACCCGGAGAGAGGAAACTCAGGGGAAGCATTGGTGGCTTCACCAAACAGAGGCAATAGATATCAGAGTCAACTGAAGTGGAGACAGCTAGAAGTCATGGCAGAGTACTAGAAGAAGGGCAGCTTCTCAGAGAAGGAACTCCAGGGCTCTGCATGGGAGTAAGGGGTGTGTGTGTGGGGGGGTGGGTGATTCTGAGTTTTTAGATGAAAACCGAATTGTGTATTACAGGGTGAAACTCTAGGAGGACAAAGAATGACCAAGAAGCTGTAAGTCAGACAATCCTAAGAGCTCATATGGGGCAGAAAGACATTCTAGTTTTAATCATCTAGAATGAAGAGACTCCTAAGGCATTCAACAGAGACTCCTGAAAGATCAAACTTCATAAATATGGCCAAATTAGACTATCCTAATAAAGCCTAGAAGCGAACCCTAAAAGGATCAAATTGATCCTTTCACTTTAGTGAAGTTGCTCAGTCATGTCCGACTCTTTGCGACCCCATGGACTGTAGCCTACCAGACTTCTGTGTCCATGGGATTTTCCAGGCAAGAATACTGGAGTGGGGTGCCATTTCCTTCTCCAGGGGATCTTCCCGACCCACGGATCAAACCCAGGTCTCCCACATTGCAAGCAGACGCTTTATCTTGAGTCACCAGGGAAACCCCCTTTCAATTTAACAGCCTAACAAATGAAAAGACAACATTTTTAAAGGAAGACAGTGCAGTTTAGATGTACAACAACATAGCACTCATTATGCAGCATCAAATCCAAAATTGCTTAGATATCAAAAGTTGCAAAAACATGTAATTAATAACCAAGAAAAAATTCAGCCATGATAAATAGACACAGAAATAACAGAGGTGATGGAATTAGAAGACAAAGACCTTAAACGAGCCTTTAATATTCCACAATTTAAAACATAAACATAATGCAGAAAGGGATGGAAGATATATAAAAAATAAACATGTGAAACTTTTAAATGAAGCACTTGCACCCAGAATATAGAAACAACCCTTATAATTCAGTAATAGTTAATTGAACCAATTAAAAATGAGCAAAAATTTGAGCAGCCATTTCATAAATGAAGATCTATAAATGGCCAATTAGACGTGAAAAGTTACTATCATTAGTCATCAGTCATTTACAAATGTAAATTAAAACCACAGTGAGATACCATTATATATCATCAGAATAGCTAAAATAAACAAAATAACAGTAAGAAGTGTGTCTAAAATGTAAAGCAACTGGAATTCTCATTCATTGCCGCTGGTGCTGTAAAATGGAATAACCACTTTGGAAAATAGTCTGGCAATTTCTGAAAAGATTAAAATACACTTACCAAATGACTGAGAGCTGTATATCTCAAACCTTTGAAAAATGCTATTGAACATTAAGAAGAAAGTATTCCTTCAGCCTTTGCCACTGTGTGTCCCTTGCCTAAGGGAACTCCTATTCTTCTATTATTTCCTGAATCTGAGTCTCAAAAGTCTGTTAAAAGATAAATAAAACATATTAATAAATTACGAGTATATCTGAACAAAAATTGATTCAAATTGAGCAGCGCCAAACTGAATGTAGTTAGAAGTGCTGTGGGGACAGGAGTTTGTGAGAGACTTTCATAGAGAAAAGGTGGAAGCAAAATAAGGAAGGTATTGATAGGCTATAGTTTAAAGCCTCATTGACTCTTTGTGATTGGGTGTCCTTAGCTTTTGATAAATCTTAACCCTGAGCCATTTACCAGCTTAGATTCTGAATTGCTTATATAGGCTCTCATGGCAGTAGAGCCGCCTCAGTCTAATGGCCTCCTTTACTTAAACAAGTCCAGGTACTTAAGTGGTTAAACAGGTGCTTCTTGCCAACAAGAAGTTGGCAAGACATAGAGTAGACCAAGCTGGAATCATCTCTAGCTGCAAGAGGTAAGCTGAGGGCTGGGAGAACTCATATATAATTATTATTTGTCATAGTTGTAATGTTCTTATTGATTACTCAACGTATGAGTTAGACCCAGGTTAGGACCCTCATGGTGGCTCAGTGGTAAAGAATCTGCCTGCAAAACAGGAGACCCAGGTTCAATCTCTGGGTTGGGAAGATCCCCTGTGAGTCAGCTTCGTATCTTAGAGCTTCCCCGATGGCTCTGTGGATAAAGAATCCGCCTGTGATGCAAGAGACACAGGAGATGTGGGTTGGATTCCTGGGTTGGGAACATTCCCTGAAGAAGGGCATAGCAACCCACTCCAGTATTCTTGCTAGGGAGTCCCATGGACAAAAGATCCTGGAGGGCTACAGTCCAAAGTGTTGTAAGGAGTCAAGCAAGACTGAACGACTACACACTCTCTTTCAAGAGTTATCCAGTCTTACCAAGAAGGAAAAAATCACATGGAAATTGACATCCTAATAGAAGAATAAAGTGCTATGTGAATTCATGTGTATTACTGACAGAAGTGTTGACATGTCATTGTTTTCAATATCTGTCCTATTTCCTTACATTTTAAGTAAGAGGCCAAGTATCAATGTTTTGAATGTCTGTTATATTAATGGAAGCACCTAACCCAATGTTAAAAGCATAGAGCTCCATCACCATTGATGATTACTTGATCAGTTAGTTAGTATTAGGCTTAGCAGACTGCCCTAAATGGAAAACTCAGAAATCTGTGACATTAAAAAGACACAGATTTTCTTTTCTCAATCCTGCAAGAGGTAGGTCTGGGGCTGGCAAATCAGGGCCATCGTTATCAGGAACCCAGGTTCTTCTTTCTGCTTCATCATCTTTTGTGCCTCTTATTCATCTCTAAAATGGTCCAGAATGACTGCTGGAGTGCTGCTGTCCATCACGTGTGTGTTCAGGTCAGAAAGAAGTGGTTCACGATGGTGAACACCCTCTAGGAAATTAGCTTCCTTTAAGGAGATTTGCCAGAATCCCCACCAGTTACTTTCACTTATGCCTCACTAGTCATGACTAGTTGCAGAGAGACTAGGAAATGTACACTTTCGTCCGGGCGTATCACCTCCTTGAAGAAAATCAGATTCTGTAGGTTAGGACGAAGGGGAAAATGCAGAGCATGTGGTGGTCAAGCAGCCATCCTTTCCGTGATCTATTTTTTCAGTCATCTCAAGCTTGTGAAGGCTAATGTGGCTGTTGCCAATTGGGTGGTTATGCTTTTCCTTCTTTCTAATTCCAGTGGGAGAAATTGTTGATTCATCCTCATGGTTCTTCAGGTGCTGTGTGTACTTTTCTTTGGGAATGTTGAGATATTTTTCTTGGCATGTAGGAGAAAGCGCTTTCATGAAGAGCAAAGCAACCTACGAGGACAGAGAAACCTTCCTAATCAAGAGATGGAATGTGGGATATTATGGGTGATGGAAGAGCAAACTGATGACAAATTGGCTTTCAGGATCTTTATGCCAAATGGTCAGTATTGAAGGAGAGAGTTAGGGTGCTCTGAAGTACCTATAAGAAGTTGTCAGAGGAGCCGAACTTTTTCCTTTCAAAATGTCAGAATGGTCTGATTCTCCTACAAAACAGACAAATAAACTTTCTTTTAACTTACTAGCTTTATTTTTATTCACAAATGCACTTTATTCTTATTTACTAGTTTCACTGGTGCCCTGGCTAGAGATAATAATTAATATTATCTGCCAAGTTCCCAGAAAAATGGAGAAAATTGAATTATTACTTTATTGGTCTCTCAGATAAGATGATAGGATATTTTTCCAGATCCTCTTTATCTGTAGCAGGAGGAATGTTGTTCCATTTGAAAGCACTGTTATTATCAACAATAATGGAAAAGACAGTAAATGGCACCCAGACCTAGAGCGTATCATCATGATACAATTTTCGCTCCATCAGCTTTGTGGCAGGTGCTATGCGGAATGAAGTTTAAGTATAGCTTCTGCCCCATGGCCCAGATCAATTTTGCAGCCATTATTCTGTTTCATTTGGTTTGAAGACTAAATGGTCAATTGTATAGTTAGGCTCTTGCCAATGCTTTTGTCTACAGCAGCAGCATCCACTTTTGAGATGAGTCATAAGTGTAAAATTGAACAAGAAGAGGAAAAAATAAATGAATCACAAAGCCTGTTAGAGGCCCTTGAAAGTTCAGCCCAAGTGCTAGTAAATGGTAAAGGGGAACATGTTTACTGTAGTAGAGATAGACTAAGTGGGTTAAATGGGCAGATAATTGGGAAGGGTATGTGGGGAAATTGAATGAGTGTAATGGCTAAATAAGCATAGCACAAATGGACAAGTTTTGATGTTGAAATTGAGTACAGCCAAGGCCAGTGCTTACATCACCCAGATGAGAAGGTTGCAGTTTGCTTGGGCTAGGATGTTTCTGCATGCCACACACATCTGATCTGAAGCATCTTTGACTTAGTCATGCCTTCCAGAAAGAATGCATTAATTAGGCAGAGAAATGGGGTACAGTGATAGATAATGGGTCTGTGAGAGGACTTAGTAACCATAGACTTGTGCTCATTCCAGAAAAAAGGTGCAGGGTACGCACCCTTAGCACTGAGGTATGCTACTCGTGATTAGCATTTTCACTGGCACAACTAGGTAGAATTATTTTATTGCTTTATTTTCTCCCCACAGTAGCTGGTTCTTGCATTCATTCCTTCTTTATTTAATTCAACAAGTATTTAATAATTGCTTTCTACATACAAAATACTGGAAAATAAATCATATTTTTTTTTAAGTCATACTGTTCAAAGGGTCAGGATATCTATATTTGGGAAGATAAAATATAAAGAACATCCATTATGGAGGACTTTCTATGAAATATGGGTGATAAATGGTAGCTAAGTCATTGGGAACACTTGCTATTTGAGTTTTTTTCCCAGAAGTTTTAAAAATGTCCTTTGAGGAATGAAACAAAGTGCAGGACTTTCAGATTAAGAATTGCAACCATCAGCTTCCTTCTTTGTGGTTCATAAATACCCATTAAATTTTTTTCAATCATGTGCTGACAAGGTAATGAAGACTTCATTGCATATTCCTAACGGTTTAGCACTAGTGGACTTTGCTTATTTTGCAAAAGATTGTTTATCTTCAGTGGGACTTAACTTCCAGTTAAATGAATATTCTGGTTAACTGAGGGTTTTGAATATGAATTTGAATTTAATTTAATTTGCTTAGCACTAACACTATTCCAGAAATGATTTAATCTGATTTGTTTCTGTAGATAGTTTAGGAATTTCCAAACTAAAACACAGGAACAAAAACTGCTAGGATCAATCCAGAAATTATTATGCAGGACTGCATATGTGGAAGGTCTGAATAGTGGAGCTGAGCCCATACTAAGCCCAGGACACATCCCTAGAGATTACTTTAAAAATAAGTCTCTGATATTAAATATTCACTAGTCTCTTTTCTATGGCAGTGTAATACAGAATATGCACAAAAAGAAAGAAAGAAAAAAAAAATAAGAACCAAAAACTAGAAGAACTGGGGTAGGACTGTGAGTATATAAGCTTTTATGAAGACGTGAGAACTAGGGAAAGTCCTATCTCCTGCTTTTCTCTTAACTTAAGCTGTGTGTCCTCAGTCATTCAGTCTTATCTGATTCTTTGCTAACTCCACGTAGCCCACCAGATTTCTCCATCCACACTACTTTACAACTAAGGAAGTGAAGTGAAGTTGCTCAGTCGTGTCCGACTCTTTGCGACCCCATGGACTGTAGCCAACCAGGCTCCTCTGTCCATGGGATTTTCCAGGCAAGAGTACTGGAGTGGATTGCCATTCCCTTCTCCAGGGGATCTTCCTGACCCAGGAATCGAACCCAAGTCTCCTGCATTATAGACAGATGCTTTACCATCTGAACCACCAGGGAAGCCCACAAGTAAGGAAACCTTCCCCTAACTCTTGCCTGAAGCAATATTATTGTGTTCTGTACAATGGCTTCTTCACTCTTCTTCCAGTCTTGATAATGGCGATAATAGCGGTCTTTTCTTCATTATCTCTGGGGTAGCCAGTGTGACTGTTGGTCCAAGGGTTGCCCAAGAAGAGAATGAGGCAATACCAGAAAATATCTTGCACAGTAGCTGTAGCTGTCTTCTTTGGCCCTTTGCCATTTTTAAATGGGGTTGTTTTTTTCTCTTATTGTTTTTCCTTTTCCTTTACCCAAGAATATGGGCTTAGATTTCATTCTTAGGTAGATTCGCCAATTGGTTAACTGTGCACTGGGATGACTGAGAGGAAAGGGATGGGGAGAGAGGTGGGAGAGGGGTTCAGGATGGGGAACACATGTACACCCATGGTGGATTCATGTCAATGTATGGCAAAACCAATACAATATTGTAAAGTAAAATAAATAATAATAATAAATTTTTAAAAATCACACCAATTTTGGTATCTCAAAGCTTGTATAAGAAAATAATTTATAAAGAACTAAAAAATGATATGAGAAAGGGGGTATAAGGCAGCTGATTGAGAATGGCTGGTTCAGTTAGGGATATCAAGTGACTGAAATTCTTTGTATGTAGCTTGTAAGTAGGTATTTTCACTTGGGAGACATGAAAGTTTGATAAAGATGGATTGAACAGATAAATCTGGATGTAGTGACATTTCAGAAAAAAGGGCATTTATTCTGAAAATTTTCCTCAGAAGATGTGGTTATCAGTCTTTCCCTTCCACACGTGCACACACTATTAAAATACTGGGGCAATTTTATGAATGAAATAAATGCTTTTCTGAGAGGTGTCATAATTGTTAAAGAGAGTTTCAAATCCAGTTGTCATGTATAGCTCCTAAGCTGAAGATATATTCTATTCCCTACCCCCTTCCAAAATATTCACTAGTTAATTCACTTATTGAAAAGGTATTTCCATAGAACTTTGGGTAGTTTCTATACTCTAACAAGAAACATGAGTTACTTTCATCTCATGTAGCAGAAGGACAAAGCAATAAAGAATTTACTACTTAGAGGGGGAATGGGTTCACACCAGGCAGTCGCTGAGAACTAAATTAAACGTGCTGACTGAGAACTGATACTGACCCTATTGTACTGAAAAAGATAGGATTCAGGAAGATAGAAGACTTTGTAGGGTCAAACTGATACATATGAGATTCCTGGATGCATTTATTTATCATGGAGTGTCAAATGTATCACCATTCTTGGGATGTGCTATCATAGAAACTAAAGCTATATTTAAAGTTTCTCATTTGAGATTGTGTGTGTGTGTTTGCATGACTTTTAATTAAAACCTCAACAATTTGAAAAAATTAAATTCAAGGATTAGAGAGACCATTATTATTCTGTTTAGTTTCTTGCTCCAACTAGTAGCTCAGGACACCTGACTTTTACACTGAAATTGTCCACCTGCCTTCCTCCCCTTTTTCTCCCCTCCCCTTTTTCTCTCCTGCCCTTCTCCCCTCCCCTGCCCTTCCCTCTCCTCTTCTTTTCCTTTCCTTTTAACAACATCCAGAAGAAACTTTTGTTCCTGAGTGATACACTCTAGTCTCTGAAGACCCATTTAGTAAAAGAAGAAGAAATGCTCATCTTGCCCCCAAGATAGCTTAATGAAAAGAATGCCAGAGTTGTTTACACTAGCAGCAAAGTAAATTAACCCCCAGTTATCTATTGTGGTCTTTCGCTGGACTCAGTCAACCATAGGTCACAATAAGGTACTGTGAAATTTATTAAAAAATAAATTACTAAAAGAAAAACCTGCAGAGCATTACTAGATTTAATTAATGGGTTAAAAGAAAAGAAGTGTACTGTAATCAGGATGAGATTCACATTTTAATGCTATGAAATTTTGTAGAAAGAGTTGATTCTGAAAACTATAGAATTTTATTTTTTCTAGAATACAAAGGATCTTACCTTGCTTTACATAAATGTACTTTTTTCCTATCTAATAACACATTTTATGTATTCTGTACTCTTTACAGTTATGTCCTTGTTTTCGTGTATCTCATCTGTGAATATATGCTTTCCATCACTGTCATATGTCTAAAATTAGAAAACCAACAGGTTCCAACCCCACCCTCATTCAATAATAATATCTTACCATTGACAGTTTTGATTCTTAATGAATATTTGAAAATGTCAGACTTGATAGAGCAAAATTGGTTTAACTATTTCAAGAGTCATGTCAATACTAAATGAGAAGTGATAATTAAATATAGGACTTATATATAATTACAAATCACTAGCAATATCTTCATGTTTATTGCTTTATTTTGCTGGATAATTTTGATGTCCAACACCAAAGTAGCCTGAAGGAGTGTCGCTAATCTTCACTTGTTAGTACAATAAATATACTTAGAGGCAACTGTGTTGTTGACACTACTATGTACTCTTCATTGGCCAAAGATGAACAAAGCGTTATTTCTCTTCCAGGAGCATAGGAGTGATGGAAGAAGAAACCAAGTGAGTATTGTACATGTCGGAATACTAGTTCACGGTTATTGAACTCTTACTATTTGTTCAGTGTTACACTATGTTTCTGGTGTTTTAAATCATTTAACATCATAAAGAGTTTCAGTGGTAGATATTATTACTTTTACAATTTTTTTTTTTTTTGGATGAAGGATCTGAGACTTAAGATGCTAAAATCTTGCCATTAGTCTTTCAACTAGAAGAGCAGAAACTCAAACCCATGTCATTTGATGTTTGTGTTCATAAATGACTGTGCTGTCCTAACTGCTCAGTCTTGTCCGACTTTTTGGGACCCCATGGAATGTAGCCCGCCGGACTGCTCTGTCCATGGGGATTCTCCAGACCAGAATACTGGAGTGGGGAGCCGTTTTCTTCTCCAGGAGATCTTCCCAACCCAGGGATCAAGCTCAGGTCTTCTGCATCGCAGGTGGATTCTTTCCTGTCTGAGCCGCCAGGAAATGACTACTTAAGTGTAAACCTTCTAACCATCAAACTAATTATGGTCTGTAAAAGTACAAAACATAAATGCTTAATAAAACACCACCAAGTGGATGTAATAATGTCTGATAGGACATTAGATTTTATATAGTAATTCAGAAGCTATCATTAATAGCCTCCCTTTGTAGAAAGTACTGCTAAAATTTCGGGGTGCAGGTATATTTTTGAATTAGTTTTTTTTCTGGATGGATGTATACTCAGGAGTGGGATGGCAGGATCATATGCTAACTCTATTTTTAGATTATATAAGGAACCTCCATACTGTTCTCCATAGTATCTGCACCAATTTACATTCCCACCAACAATGTAGAAGTGTTCCTTTTTCTTCACACACTTTCCAGTATTTATTATTTGTAGACTTTTTATTGATGGCCAGCTAGAAGCACTATTTATGGTAGGCAAAACATGGAGCAACCTACATTTTTACTGACAGATGAATGGATAAAGAAGAGTATTAATCAACCATAAAAAGAATGAAATATTGCCATTTACAGCAACATGGATGGACATAGAGACTATTGTATTAAGTGAAATAAGTCAGATAGAAAAAGATGAATGTCATATGATATCACTTATATGAGGAATCTAAAAAAGGATACAAGTTAACTTATTTATAAGACAGAAATGCATTCATGGATATAGAAAACAAACTAATGGTTACCAAAGGGGATAGTAGTGAGGGGAGATAAATCAGAAGTTTTGGATTAACATATACAAATTACTATATATAAAATAGATAACCTATAAGGATTTGCTGTATAGCACAAGGAATTATATTCAATATCTTGTAATTACCTTTAATGGCAATGAATCTGAAAAACAATGTATATATTTACATATACATATGTAAAACTGAATCACTTTGCTGTACACCTGAAATTAACACACCATAGTAGATGAATTATACTTCAATTAAAAAAGTGACTAAAGCATAGCAAAACAAAAACATCTCCTAGAATCTGTGGAGTTTTGCAATTCTTTCTTCATTTAACTCTACATCATGAAAGCCTAGTCATTAGAAATAACTCAGACATTTCTTTCCACATATTACTTCAGCTGCAGTTTCTAGTAGAATGTTTATTATCATTCTCTTCCATTTTGTTATTGTTGTTTAGTCACTAAGTCATGATCTATTCTTTGTGACCCAAAGGACTATGGCATGCCAGGCTCCTCCGTCCTCCACTATCTTCCAGAGTTTGCTCAAATTCATGTCCATTGAGTCGGTGATGCTATCTAACCATCTCAGTCTCTGCCACTCCCTTAACCTTTACTTTCAATTTTTCCTAGCATCAAGGTCTTTTCTAATGAGTCAGCTCTTCAAATCAGGTGGTCAAAGTATTGGAGCTTCAGCATCACTTCTTTCAATGAGTATTCAGGGTTGATTTCCTTTAGTATTGACTGGTTTGATCTTCTTGCAGTTCAAAGGACTCTGGATAGTCTTCTCCAGCACCAGTTCGAAAGCATCTGATCTTCAGTGCTCAGCCTTCTTTATGGTCCACTTCCCACATACATACATGACTACTGGAAAAGCCATAGCCTTTGACTTTGTGGACTTTGTCAGCAAAGTGATGTCTTTGCTTGTCAATATGCTGTCTAGGTTTGTCATAACTTCTTTTCCAAGGAGCAAACATCTTTCAATTTCATGACTGCAGTCACTGTCTGCAGTAATTTGGGAGCCCAAGAAAATAAAACCTCTTCAACTTTTTCCCCTTCTTTTTGCCACGAAGTGTTGGGATCAGATGTCATGTCTTCATTTTCTGAATGTTGAGTTTCAAGCCAGATTTTCACTCTCCTCTTTCACCCTCATCAAGATAGATACGCTTTAGTTCCTTTTCACTTTCTGCTAAAAGAGTGATATGCCTATGTGCTTAGCCACTCAGTTTTAGCCAACTTTTTGGACCTTTTGGACTGTAGCCCACAAAGGCTCCTCTGCCCATGCATTTTTTCAGGCAAGAATACTGGAATGTGTTTCCATTTCCTTCTCTGGGGGATCTTCCTAACTCAGGAATCAAGCCAACATCTCGTGTGTCTCCTGCTTTGTAGGTGTATTCTTTACACCTGAGCCATTGGAGAAGCCCAGTTAGAGTGGTATCATCTGCATATCTGAGGTTGTTGCTATCTCTCCCGGAAATCTTGATTTCAGCTTGTGCTTTATCCAGCCCACCATTTCACATGATGTACACATGGACATCACCAGATGGCCAACACCAAAATCTGATTGATTATATTCTATGCAGCCAAAGATGGAGAAGCTCTATACAGTCAGCTGGCTGTGGCTCAGATCATGAACTCCTTATTACCAAATTCAGACTTAAATTGAAGAAAGTAGGGAAAACCACTAGATCATTCAGGTATGACCTAAATCAAATCCCTTATGATTATACAGTAGAAGTGAGAAATAGATTTAAGGGACTATATCTGAGAGATAGAGTGCCTGATGAATTATGGACAGAGGTTCACGACATTGTACAGGAGACAGGGATCAAGACCATCCCCACGGAAAAGAAATGCAAAAAAGCAAAATGCCTGTCTGAGGAGGCCTTACAAATAGCTGTGAAAGGAAGAGAAGCGAAAAGCAAAGGAGAAAAGGAAAGATATAAGCATCTGAATGCAGAGTTCCAAAGAATAGCAAGAAGAGATAAGAAAGCATTCCTCAGCGATCAATGCAAAGAAATAGAGATCTCTTCAAGAAAATTAGAGATACCAAGGGAACATTTCATGCAAGTTCAGTCAGTTCAGTCGCTGAGTCATGTCCAACACTTTGTTACCCCAAGAACCGCAGCACGCCAGGCCTCCCTGTCCATCATCAACTCCCAGAGTCCACCCAAACTCATGTCCATTGAGTCGGTGATGCCATCCAACCATCTCATCCTCTGTCGTCCCTTTTTCCTCCTGCCCTCAGTCTTTCCTAGCATCAGGGTCTTTTCCAATGAGTCAGCTCTTCGCATCAAGTGGCCAAAGTATTGGAGTTTCAGCTTCAACATCAGTCCTTCCAATGAACACCCAGGACTGATCTCCGTTAGGATGGACTGGTTGGATCTCTTTGCAGTCCAAGGGACTCTCAAGAGTCTTCTCCAATACCATAGTTCAGAAGCATCAATTCTTTGGTGCTCAGCTTTCTTCACAGTCCAACTCTCAGATCCATACATGACTACTGGAAAAACCATAACCTTGACTAGATGGACCTTTGTTGGCAAAGTAATGTCTCTGCTTTTTAATATGCTGTCTAGGTTTGTCATAACTTTCCTTCCAAGGAGTAAGCATCTTCTAATTTCATGGCTGCAATCACCACCTGCAGTGATTTTGGAGCCCAGAAAAATAAAGTCAGCCACTGTTTCCCCATCTATTTGCCATGAAGTGATGGGATCAGATGCCATGATCTTAGTTTTCTGAATGTTGTGATTTAAGCCAACTTTTCATTCTCCTCTTTCCCTTTCATCAAGAGGCTCTTTAGTTCTTCCTTGCTTTCTGCCATAAGGGTGGTGTCATCTGCATGTTTGAGGTTATTGATCTTTCCCCCAGCAATCTTGATTCCAGCTTGTGCTTCCTCCAGCCCAGCATTTCTTATGATGTACTCTGCATATAAGTTAAATAAGCAGGGTGACAATATACAGCCTTGATGTACTCCTTTTCCTATTTGGATCCAACCAGTCCATCCTACAGGAGATCAGTCCTGAGTGTTCATTGGAAAGACTGATGTTGAAGCTGAAACTCCAATACTTTGGCCACCTGATGCGAAGAGCTGACTCATTTGAAAAGACCCTTGTGGTGGGAAAATTGAAGGTGGGAGGAGAAGGGGATGACAGAAAATGAGGTGGTCGGATGCCATCACCAACTCAGTGGACATGAGTTTGAGTAAACAGGGTTTGATGAACAGGGTAGCCTGGCGTGCTGCGGTCCATGGGGTCACAAAGAATCTGACATGACTGAGCGACTGAACTGGACTGAACTGATGCATGTTCAAATTATATTCTTCTTACTTTTTAGGGTTTAAAATGTCATTTTGAAAAATAATAAAGTGAGGATGATAATTGGGAAATTCTTAATGTGCTTACCTACAAAAAAAATAATTTACGTAGCTTCCCTGATTATTTTTTCTAATTTTTATAGTATTGTGAAATTTAAAAACCTGAGATTAATTGACTCAAGTTATTCTTTGATAGTAAAATTAGTTCTTTCAGAGATAAACAGATTAAATTCTGTGTTTGAGACTAGAAAGAGAGTATTCCTAACATCTTATGGAATGGATGTAAGTGTGTGTGTGTGTGTGTGTGTGTGTGTTTAGTCCCTCAGTTATGTCTGACTCTGTGTGACCCGATGGACTGTGGCACACCAGGCTCCTCTGTCCATGGGATTCTCAAGTCCAAAATACTAGAGCAGGTAGCCATTTCCTTCTCTAGGGGATCTTCCTGATCCAGGGATCAAATCTGGGTCTCCTGCATTGCAGCAGGCAGATTCTTCACTGTCTGAACCACCAGGGAAACCCCATGGACTGGATAAAGATGTCTAGTTAAATAGAATAAACTTAATTTGAATACATTGAAAGTGGGTTCTTTTGTTTGTTTGGGGTTTTGTTTGTTTGTTTCCCACTCCCTGCCAGTTGTGCTCAAAATCTAATGCTGCTGCTGCTGCGGAGTCGCTTCAGTCATGTCTGACTCTGTGTGACCCTACAGTCGGCAGCCTACAAGGCTCTTCCATCCGTGGGATTCTCCAGGCAAGAACACTGCAGTGGGTTCCATTTCCTTCTCCAGTGCATGAAAGTGAAAAGTGAAAGTGAAGTCGTTCAGTCGTTTCTGACTCTTTGAAATCCCATGGACTGCAGCCCACCAGACTCCTCCGTCCGTGGGATTTTCCAGGCAAGAGTACTGGAGTGGGTCGCCAATGCCTTTTCCTCAAAACCTAATAGAAATGGATAAATGGGCCTGAGAAGAATTTATGTTAAAACAAGTCTTCTGAGTCTTGAACAAGGATCAGTAATATGTAGTATTCAAGGAAGTATAAGTGGATCCCTGTTAAATGCCTGTGTCCTTGAGCATTTCTTGAGTGTATTTGTCTTGTGGGAAGGCACAGGGATTGAAGATGCTGTATTGCGTGTTACCTCACGAATTATTTTCTTGACTCTGCAGTCATTATGATCCTTCTGGGAACTGACATTTACTTGTCACTATGATTTGAGAGCTGTAGTAAAATGCTTCTAAAAAGACTACTCTGTAGGAACAGCAGATCTACCTATCACTGTGTCTGTGTTGTGTCATTAACAGCATCTTTCCTAAATCTGTACAGTTGCTAGGCAAGAGCTGTAATTTACATTTTAATTCTGTTATCCCAGAAGAAAAGCTTTTTACTATATTTTTATTATTGTACTAAGTACAAGATAAACAGAGGAGGTTATTGAGAAGAGGGAAGGGGAATGCTAAGTCCCTGTAATTTTTTTTTCTGCAGTTAGTAATAAAGCATTGGCTGTACAGTTATCAGTTAAAGAAATCTTAGTGAATCATATACACAAATTTAAGGAATAGGCTCTATAAAGTTATATGTATGTATGTTAGTCGCTCAGTCATGCCTGACTCTTTGCGACCCCGTGGACTGTAGCCCACCAGTCTCCTCTGTCCATGGGATTCTCCAGGGAAGAATACTGGAATGAGTTGCCATTTCCTTCTCCACTATAAAAGTAGGATGGTCATAAAACATGTTTTCATGCTAAACTGAGCCTATAATGCTTTCTTTTCTTAGTATTTACAGAATACCTTTGCTAGGTACTGTAGTCACTTTTAGGGATATAATAGTGAATTAAATATAGTCTCTGACCCCAAAGAAGCCTCATTGCCCAAGCTCCAAACCTTTGAGAAATAGCCACTATTTAAACTTAGAACCTAGAGATGTTTAAACACAGACAGTTGATTTCTCACTGATAGGAGACATGAAAGGACCCGTCAATATGATCGCCTTTACTTTCCGCCTACCTACCTACATGATAGCCAGTTATTTTTGACGGCTTAACAAAGCCAGTTTATGATTGTTGTATTTCATCTTAAAGCTATCAACTCACACTCTTTGAATGAGATTTCTTGCAGAGATACATGGAAGAGCCTTAGCACTATGGACTTCCTCACATGCATGTATATTGCTGGTTGGTACCCCATGCTAAACCAGAAGCAGCCATGGTGCCGTGAAGGAGACTCAGCATCCCAGAAACCTAAGGTTAAACCCATGGGCTGTCCCACATGGCAGGGAGAGTTTGGGTTTCAATCTACCCAGGTCAGAACATAGGGTCAAGGAACACCAGGCAGGCCACACTTGCCATGGAAGCTTCCAGGATGCCTGCCACCTAGCCCGAAAAGCCTTTTACCCAGTTTACTTTTATAAACTTGCATTATTGGCTCTTAGACCGGATAAGATGTTTCAAATTTATATCCCTTCATTTCTTTAAAATAATGAGGAAAAGACCAGTTATGGTCAACAGTCCCCAGGGCCACAGTCCTTTTGATTTGGGCAAATAGATAATAAAGCCTATAGAGTTTCCTTTGCCGAAAGTGTACTTAATATAACCAATGTAGTAGGAGATTAGCAAGGGCCTGCCTCACAAAATTTTGCACCTTTTTTGTTTTGTTTTGATTTGTGTTGTATAGCAAAAACCATCACAACATTGTAAAGCAATTATCTTCCTCCAATTAAAAAATAAAGTATTAATAAGAAAAAATAAAACTTCTTATTTTTTGTGAAAAAGAGAGAAGGGGTCCTTTATGAATGCAAATGATGGCTTGCTTTTGTTCCACAAAACATTGAGAGATAGTATTAGCTATTGCTATCAAATATCCATTCATATACAAATGTACATACAAGTCTACTCTGTATATTTGTGAGCAAGTCACAGGCATGTATCTTACAAACTTGGATATTCGGTGCTTCCAGGTTGATGGAGACTGATTAAAAAGTCATCTCTAAGTGAAAGACTTCATAATTGAAGGTTTTGGACATCAGAGATAAATTGACTTTTTGATCTTTTGGGTTTGAGGGTAGACAGGGAAATCAGGCTCTGCCTTTATCTGTCATATGATAAACCCTTTATTTATAGCCTAGCCCAGAACTCAGGGGACCCAGTGTCTTGCCATATGTACAACTATGAGCTCCCTGCAGGTAAAACCAAGATCTTGTCTTCATTTTGAAAACAGCATGGACTAGGCCACTTGTTTTAATGTTTCATATTTTCCATTTTATAGTAATCATATAATCATGTTTGGGGCTTTATTTTTAGACCGAGAAAGATTTTAATGATTGGTCTGAAAGCTTCAAGTCTGATAATGTAATTATCAAAATCCACGTACCTGTCAGAAAATTCAACAAAATGTTTTGATTACAGGGATGACTTACTAGGCAACCAGGTAAAGTGTTTAATGGAAGTGGTATGGTTGGGACTCTTTTTCAACATCACTATGCTGGCTAGAAAGCCAAGCTTCTCCATCAGTGAAAACTTGGGCAAACACTTTCTTCCTGCAGTTCTCTTACATACTGTGCTAAAGGAAGTATGAAATTCTGAGCAAGCAAATTAATTTTACAAAGCACTTAGAGGCTGAATTTAAAGTTCCAGTGGAGACCATTGGAAAAATATGTTGAGTGCTTTTAGTGAAAAGTCTTCTTATTGCTCAGCTGTAACCAACAGATGTAGTGTTATAACTGGCAGGGAGTCAGACTGTGAAGAGGAGGACAGCTAACAGAGTGTAGCGTGATGAATCCCGGGCACACGTGACCCTCATGTCTTGATTCCAGATCGGGATGTAAAGTACATTATCCAGATCCATTCTCTCTGAAATTGTTCCAAAGATTTGTCCAGAGATATCAGAAGCCATCCCACAAACCCACAAGTTGTTTTTGTAAATACTTGACTTATGAATAAAATGACCACACAAATTATTATTCAGAATTTTATTTGGACAGAATGTGGAATCAGGTAAAATGCTGAGACTCTACTGGGCACAATAAGAATGGTGGTCACTGTGTTTATGAAGAACTTGCTCAATGATAGAGTGACTGATGGTTCCTTCACCATCTCTCAGAGTGAACAGAGCAAGTTGCCTATTGGTAGTGTTTCCATTTCCCATTCCACTTGTACATGCGCCTGTCTATCCAGCAACATGCTACCAGAGGCAGACTTTTTTGAAATATAGATAAAACTAAGCTCAGAGTTTTGCATTTGTTCGTTAATTTCAGGGTTATTTGTTAAACTTTTTTGAAGAAATTTTTACCCCTAAGTGTGTCTGAGATAGTACTTTTCAATCTGCATCTTTTCATAACACATTGGAGTGTCATTAGAAGTATGTTATAATGCTAGGTAAGGTACCAAAATTTGTAATGTACTATTTTTGCATAAATTCAGGTGAATTCAGTATTGTCACTATGATGGTATAACCCTCAGATATTTCAAAATGCTTTCTGGAGAAATAGAATGAGAGCGAGCTTGAGAGCCAGCCTTTCTTATATTCTAAATCTCACTGAGTTGAACAGTGTCTCCTGTGTCGTTGTACCTCTTACCTGTGTTTAATTAGGGAAAAAGTTGAGAATTTGTCTTCCACTTATCTACTGCTACATAACATTCCAATACATAGATAAAGGCTCAAGGCAAAACAATGCGTTTTGCTTTTGCTCATGAGTTTGTAACCTGGTCCAGCCCCAGTGGGATTAGCTTTCTTTTCATCCACTCACAAACAGCTGGGTTGATGCTAAGGCTAGAAGTTGGAATTGTCTGCAGGCTTGCTCACTCTTGTGTCCAGAGAAGAAATGTAAATTGTTGTTCACCGAGGACTGTGACTGTACTGTATTTTGCAAAAGTGGCTGTAGCTTCATTTCTGGTCCTACATGCTTTCCCAGAACCTTGGCACTTGCTCATCAAGAAAGGAGGTTTATATACTTTTCCCTGGATTCTGGGAAGGATGGGGAGGGAATGCTCAAAATTTTCTGAAGATCCCAGAATTTACTCTGGAACAGAAATGGCTTTATTTTTGTCTACTGGTATATTTTTTCTGTGTAGTTATATAGTTTATTTTCCTGTAGAGATATATTTTTCCTGTATAGTTGAAATGTACATGAGGCTGTTATCAAATTTCACTTCTTTCTACCAAAGCATGTATTCTGATTCCCCTATCTAGAAAGTATTCTTGCTGTAGAATGCAGACTCGCAGAGTTACACTGGTAATTTGCAGATTTGACAATGTGTACTCTCAAATTCTCCCCTTCTATTTTCTTATTTCTGAGCTGCTAAATGAGATAATATTAAACTCTAATTTTTGAGCTACATGGTAATGATAGCAAAACATTCTTATTGTATGAGTGTTGGTGGATGCCAGGGTTTAGGACTTTGATGTTAGCATGAGTGCAACTTAATGTACATACATGGCATGCTACATTCCATGGAGTTGCAAAGAGTTGGACACAACTGAGCAACTGATCTGAACTGATAGGGTACATAGAAATATTATATGACAATGTGTAATGGAAGATAAACAAGATCAGGTTTCTTTAGTAGGGTTTTGTTCTCTCCCCTATGCTTCTTGTTAAACAGGAAAACATTGACACATGGTGTTTCTTCTTAAAAGGCACTGTATTGTTTATTCATGATAAGAATTCTGATAAATGTGGAATTTTCACCTTTCAAACATAATACATGATTAAAAATGCCATAAAATTTCTGCAGAAACATCATGAGAAACATCTTTCCTGTAGATTTTAATATTGTGTTATTCTAGTCTCTTAAGTAGTTCTCTAAGGATCCATATCAAAGACCACCTGGAACAATCATTCTCAAACTGTATGTTCATTAACATCATCTAGAGAACTTGTTGAATAACTGGTTCCAGGGCCCCAGTGCCAGAGTCTCTGATGTAGTAATAGAGGGCAGCCCAAACATGGCATTTCTAACAGTGCTGCTACTCCAGGGACCACACTTCGAAAACTACTGATCTAGACAAAGAGGATAAAGGCTCATTGTGTGTGTAGAGCTTTTTCTAACCACTATTGTCTGAAACACTACTCTAAATATAAGTAAGCTTTCAAGTCACCACATGACAAAGTCATTTTCATTTATCCATGGGTTAGATAAGCCATTTCTCTAAGCTACATTTCATCACATATTGGGGTAATGTTAGAGAAGAAATAAATTGGCCCTTTCAGTCTGAATGTCATCAAGTTCCAAATGAGTTTTAGAACTAAGGATGTGTCATGAGAAAGTTATCACAGGCTTTTCTCACCAACGCACAACCAGAGAATTTGGTTAGTTTTGCCAATTTGATTATAAAATAGCTAGAATTCTGTCTCACATATGTCAGTAATAAATAATGTAGTAGAAAAATGCCATTATTCCTGGGAGCTCAAAGGCAAAGACCAAACTCATCCTGGTCTAGATGCCTTGGACATGAGTCTCAGGAAAGCATCTGGGTCCTTAAGAAAAGTATGAAAGGATCTCTCTCCTTAATTCCTGAGAGAGAAACAGATGTCACTCTGAATATATATATTTTTTCAATCTTTTAAACATTCTCAACTAACTGGACTTAATTGGATTATTCAAAGAAATGGCCTAGTTAGCAGTGTTCCAGGTCAACACTGGAATCACTGAGGCCTCTCTGTTCATGGATTTTACATTGACTTTTTTCCATTTATGTTCATAATTTAGTTGTTTCTAATTTAACTATTTCATAAATGAACATTTTTAATTACTGTTTTCCATGATGGACTCTCTTGCTTTGCCTGAGATTTATGTCAATTACTATACACTTTCTACTTGTACTTCACTAAAAATTCTTCATTTACTTAAAAAATTAGTTGTTATAAAAAGAAATACATGTTCTTTGTAGGAAAAAATGTTAAAGAAAAAATTAATATCCCAAAGTCTATCATTGCAGTAAATATTGCAATTAATATTATGCTAATTTTCTTCATAGTCATTTTCTACACACACATTTTCAGCTAAATATATTTATTTTTAAAAATTTAAATTGAGTCATATTATAGAATTTTTAAGAAATCAAGTAGTTTTTAAGAAACTAAAACACATAAATTAAAAGAAATGAATATTAAAACTTAACCATAATATTACCCCACCCCAGCTATTATCTTTATTATATTTTAGTTTTATCTCTTCTGATATTTCTATATGTATATAAATGCATTTATCTGAAAATGAAATTTTATGCATATATTGCTTTGCTACCTTTTTTTTGCTAAGTTCACTATAGAGAATACTTGTGCATATTTTTATTCTTGAGTAAATTCTGGTGAAAAGGGTTTCTGTATTACAATGAGTATATATCTTTTAGACTTTTGCAAATTATTGTCCAGAGTGTTTATCAACATATTTTCTCACCAACAATATGTGAGAACATTTTATATTCTCACCCTAAAATATTCTATTACCTTTAAAAAAATCTTTAGCATTTTAATAAGCTAAAATGATGCTTTGTTATGTTTTATAATGATTTCCTTTTTTTAATAAGCATAATTTTCATAGGTTGATTGATGCTTTATGCTTTTTAATTTTCTGAATTATCTAGACATTGTTAATATCTATTTTTTCTATTATTATGTTCATCTTTATGTTTATTTGTAGGAAAGTTATTATATATTAAAGACATGTTACAATGTTTAAAACTAGCATGTCTTGCCATTTCAATTATTCAGAGTATTTTTCTCTATATAAAGTTTAAGTTTTTATGACATCAAATACAATTTTTTAAAAAATTTATGATCTCTGAAAGAAAGTGAAGTCACTCAGTCGTGTCTCTTTGCGACCCCATGGACTGTAGCCTACCAAGCTCCTCCATCCATAGGATTCTCCAGGCAAGAATACTGGAGTAGGTTGCCATTTCCTTCTCCAGGGGATCTTCCCAACCCAGGGATTGAACCCAGGTTTCCTGCATTGGAGGCAGACGCTTTAACCTCTGAGCCACCAGGGAAGCCCATTTTTATGTTCATCTTTATGTTTATTTGTAGGAAAGTTATTATACATTAAAGACATGTTACAATGCATTGTTCAGAGTATTTTTCTCTATGTAAAGTTTAAGTTTTTATGATATCAAATACAATTTTTTTTAAAATTTGTGATCTCTGAAAATGGCCAGAAGATATTTGTTACTGTTTCTCACTTGCAAATAATAACCACTTATTTATTAGTCTTAATGAGATGATTCTCTTCCTTTTGTTCATATATTTTCACAATCATCACCTGGGTCAAGATACAAATCAGCCTTTCAGAATCATCACTGTGCTTCCCTCAGACATCCCCTCACTCCCAGAGACTGATTTTCTATCATAATAAACTATCTTTCTTGATTAAAAAATTATTGATATAATTGACGTATAACATTACATTAGTTTCAGGTATACAAAATAATGATTTGATATTTGTATATATTACAAAATGACCACCACAATAAGTCTAGTTAACATGTCACCATACATAGATATAACAATTTTTTCCTTTGTGATGAGGACTTACCATATACTGTTAGAAATTTTCAAACGTGCAATACAGTATGTGCACCCTACATCTTCATGAGTTATTTATTTTATAACTGGAAGTTTGATTGATTTGGTTGAATGTTAAAATTAACTCTGCATTCCTGGAATCAACCCTTCTTTGTCATTATGTATTATCCTTTTTGTATATGGTTATATTTAAATAGCTAAAATTCTGTTAAAAGCTTTTCCATCTATGCTCGTTAGTAACAATGGTCTAAAGTTTTCTTTTCTTGTAATGTCCAGTTTTGATATCAGGTAATTCTGGCTTCATAGAATGAGTTTGGAATTATTTCCTTATCTTGTTTTCTGGAAGAGCTGGTGATTATATTGGCAGTCTATCAGGTTTTTGCTTTGTGTATTTTGAAACTATACTGGCAAAAAAGGAAAATCTGAGAAAATATATATATGTGGGTGAACATAAAAGTCAGTTCAAAAAGAGAAACGCAACAAAATAGCAATGCTTTGTGAAGTTTATAACACATGGAAGTCTTATATATGACAACAATACCAAAAGGCAGAGGGGGTGGTGAAAATGTTTGTGATATCATAAAATATTCAAGGTAAACTATAATAAATCAGGTGTGCATATTTTAACATCTAGTGTAATCATTATAAATAATACAAAAAGATGGAGCTAAGAAAACCAATCAAAGAAATACTATGAATAAAAATAATCTTTGCTTAATTTGAAAAAAAGTAAAGAAGATGGAAGAACAGATTAGATAATTTGAAAATAGCTGAATTGTAGAGCTAATCCCATTTTATCAGTGATTACATTTGCTATAAGTGGCCTAGTGAAATGAAGTCACTCAGTCATGTCCAACTCTTTGTGACCCCATGGACTGTAGCCTACCAAGCTCCTCTGTCCATGGGATTTTCCAGGCAATAGTACTGGAGTGGATTGCCATTTCCTTCTCCAGGGGATCTTCCCAACCCAGGGATCGAACCCGGGTTTCCCGCATTGTAGACAGACGCTTTACCATCTGAGCCACCAGGGCAATTAAAAGAGATTATTAGACTGGATTTATACACTTGTGTTCACACATACATGACCCAAACATATACTATTAACAAGAGACACCCTTCAAATGTAAAGACATAGGTAGTTTGAAATCAAAAGAATGGGGGAAAAGATGTCATGCAAACACTACAACCTGAGAGATGTTTTGACTACATCCTTTTCAAAAATGAAATTTTCTTATAGGAAGAGAGGGAGAGGAGAGATGAAAAATAGAGAAAATGGAAGAGAGAAAGGGTTTGGAAATTTAGAGGAGAAAATAATGGTGACAGGAGAAGAAAGGAATAGGAGGTAGAAAAGAAAAGTGAAGGATATAATAAGATGGAGAATATTACTGCTATAAATTTCACAAGTATTTGGGTTCAAGTTTCTGGAAGCCCCAGTTCCCAATTTCTGACAGTTCTTTCTAGCATGGACCACTCCCTAACCCGTACCTTTCCATTATTCTATATATTACATTTTCTAATGCCCAACATTTTTTTTTTTTTTGATCAGCGAAAGGACCTCTGCTCAGTTAGGAAATGTAGTATTAAAATGCTTTCAATGCATGAGTGCCACTAATTACTTTGATTACCTGCATTTTCCTTAGGGAATGCTAAGGAGCTTCTCCTTGGGAATGCTAAGTACTCCATTCCAGACCCCATGGCCAACACCCTCTCTGCTGAGGGACTGATTTAACAGGGGACTGCTCCACTACAAACATTTTGAAATGAACTTCATGAGGTTTTACATTTGAAATGACCATGAGGCTTCAATCACTGGCAACACAAATCTGCAAAAATATGTGACAAGATTGGGTACAGTTCATCCAAGAACAAGGCAGTCTCAATTTAAGGCCTTAGATGAGATTTATAAACATTTCTACGGAAAAAAAGAAACCATTTCAGATTGTCATTCCTACATTGGCCTCAAAATAAAGAAGTATTTTGTAGGGTTTTAAAACTATCCTTACAATGGAATTAGTGGCTTGAATTTTGTCTATTGAATGTTTGGCAATAGTTAGTGGACTTAAATGCACACATTTTTTTATGATGACTGGACCATGACGTGGCTAATTATTTCCCCCTCTCCCTGACAAATGTGTAAATATTGTCCAAGCTTGTGGGAGTTGGGAATAGCAAATACATAGTGCACATGCTGTGTTTTTCCCCTTCATGGCCAACTTTGAAAATTAAGCAGGCCCTCTTTCCCTAGCTCCTTCGAGTCCTTCTTCATACATCACCTGAGCTGCACCACCAATCATGTAGGCTTGGCTATGCAATTTCTTAGCTTTTGAGTGTCTGTGTGCCACCGTCTCCTTCAATAATCATAGATTCTCTCTCAGAATAATACTAATTTATTTGATTTTTTGGAAAACAAACACATAAAGTGAATGCATAGGATTATTATACCATGCAATTACCAAAATTTTTATAAATCTGTAGTACAGTAATAAATTTGCCCTTTTATTAAGAAATATTAAGAAACTAAAATGACATCTACCAATGAGTTTTCATAAAAGTTACCAGGTTTGAACACAGCACTAAGCATAAATAATTCCTCTATTCAGTTATGACATGATACAAAAAAACCTGTTATTTATACTGTTGACAAAGTCACAGATACTTTTTCCCCCATCCAAGTGAACCCTAGGTTAAGAATCCTAGGAGGGTAATGTGACTGAGGGGTCATGAAATTTGAAACCTACTGATTTTTAACAAAAATGTACGCAACTAGTAGACTATTAGAGACCAAGAGAATTAAGTGTTTAGGGCCTAAGAATTTCTCATAAAAAGAAATAGGTAAAAAAAAAATTGAAGTTCAATATTAAAGATTAGTATTAATGATTGGGGCTTCCCTAGTGGCTCAGAGGATAAAGCATCTGCCTGCAATGCAGGAGACCCGAGTTCTATCCCTGGGTTGGGAAGATCCCCTGGATTAATGAGATCAGTATAAATAGATCCATTTCAGGCCTCTATTGCTTTTTATCATTCTTTACTTTGTTTTTCTTTCCTACTTTGATGAAAGGAGACATGCCTTTCCATACCAAAGTTGTGGTCTTAATAGAAGCCAAAATCTTAATATGGAATATGCTTTGGGATTTGTGGGCATACAGAGTATAACAATAAAAATGACATATATCCTAAATGTTGGCTAGATCTATATTAAAAAAAAACAACAACAACATTTTCTTCCTGGCCCTGGAAGATGGTTTCAATATTTGAATTTCTGTGTAGACCAACACCAAGTTGGATACAAGCATTGTATCATGAGGTCCTTTCTGTCTGTTGGGCATTAACAATCACCTCTTAGAACGATAGACCTGTGGCCCTTAGTTTTGTATGTCATTTGATCCTTTTAAAGAAAAATCAAAGGATGAAAACCCCAGAATAAAATTCAGAGTCGTGGCCAGACCTCCTCTGACATCAGATCCTCTTTTTTCTTCTCTTATAAATTGTTACTAAGGCAACACCCTCTGTTTGTGAAATTGGCCTTTACCATACATCATTCAGACTTCCGTGGTGGCTCAGATGGTAAAGAATCTGCCTGCAATGCGGGAGACCTGTTTTGATCACTGGGTTGGGAAGATTCCCTGGAGGAGGGCACAGCAACCCACTCCAGTATTCTTCCCTGGAGAATCCCCATGGACAGAGAAACCTGGTGAGCTACAGTCCATGGGGTCGTGAGTCAGACCCAGCTGAGCAACTAAGCACAACAGAGCCCAGCACACACATGATTCAGATGTGAAGATTAACCAGTAGCAATGGTGAAGCTGTGAAGAAGATTGAGAACACCTGACTATTAAGAAAACTTTGCAAAGCAAGGATAATATCCCTTTAAGGAAAAAAAAAAAAAAAGACTTTCAGAAGGAAGAAATTCAGAAGAGGATATAATTCAGTAACCAAACAAGTCTTGTCAAGTTTTAAAAAGTACAATTTAGAAAATGAATGGTTAGAAATTCAGTCGGGCATGTTCATCAGCAAAATGTTATAACGTTTGAAACAGTATCCGCTGTAGGAGCCAGGCAGGGCCTATCATTACTGGTATAGAAGGGCATACTTTCTTAGCTATTTTAATTCTCTTAAAACAAAAATAATTTGTTTTCCACTCTTTTTTTTTTCCCCCATTGAAACTGAGAAGATAGTAGATGGAAGATGAGTGGATTCAATTAATTTTCCTCATCTAGGAGAAAGGTTATTAGATGTTATACAGTTATAGCCATAATAAAAATCATATGTGATATGGGGGATTTTATATGACTATTGGTAAACCTCATAGTCTTTCAAGAGAAAGTTGACTCTTGAAATGCAAAATATGTACTGTTACAAACCATTTGAGAAATTCTGCTGTAAGTATTTTTTTTAATTGAGTGGAGTGACACATATCATTGATTCATATACAGGGAAGCCTTGCCAAGTCAACCACAGTTTACCACACCACAGAAGTTTTCACGAGCCTCTTCCTTCTGCCAATGCAGTGCATCCCCAAGGAGAGCCATATATAGACCACAGCGGCTCCCTCAGTTCACAGATCCCAGGCTTCCCACAGGCAGACAGTATGCTGGGGGCAGTGGGCATGATTCTTTGCAAGGCAGCACCCGTTGATGACACTGTGCATACTGACATTGACCGCTCGCTCCAGTCCACGCACCTGGAAAGGCAGGAGGAGGAAAGGCCATCACTAGGATGTGGCTTCTCCAACACCACCCCAGCTCTCTCCACCTACAGCACTCATTCAAGCCCTGGCAACTGTGCTCCAACATTCACTGCCAATCTCCCAGGGGGCATTCTCCTAATTGCCTCATTTTCCATAGAGCATCTGGAACTTTCTCTATAGTAAGAAAAGGAGAAAGAGAGTTTCTGCCAGTCCCAACTCAACCTTCCTTCCATGCAGATCTGGAAGTCTGCCCGCAGAAGCTGTTTCCAGCTGGCTTTGCTTTGGTCTCACTCTCTGCAGAGGCATGCCGGCTCCGTACCATTCACACCTGGGTGAGGCACCTCGACCAGTTGACAGGGTAACCTAGGAGGGAAGTTCAGTGTCATAATCTGCAGCTTGTGTGTGTGTGTGTGTGTGTGTGTGTGATTTGTGAGCAGAGAGGACGGGCCAAGCAGGTGAGTACAAAGCCTTTTATGAGTCACCCATCTGTATTGTGCTGCTTGGCCCTTGCCTTGCTAAGCACCACTTAGAGCTTTTGCTGGGGAGCCCAGTTGCCTTCCACTGAACCACATGCTGAGCTTAAGGATCATTTATTCAAGCAGCATGGCCTCTCTTCACTGAGGCAAGTGAACCTCTTACATTTCAGTAACTCTCCCACCAGCAAAACGCAAGCCCTTCCGCAGGACCAGTGTCCTGAGAGCAGAGAGCCTCACTGCCCTGTGGGCAGGAGGGGATGAATAGGATCCAAGCGGCGTTGTTTCTGGCCGCCACACACAGGCCCTTGGGGTAATGTGATAATCCCCGAAGGCTAGCCTGGGGAGGAGGCCTCTGCATACCTCACTCAGGGATCAACTTCTGACCTCCTGGCTCCCACTCCCCCCAAGCCCCCACCCAAATGATTTTGTTTAAAAAGCTAGCTGCTCTGCCATGAATTATTCTTTAGTTAAGGGGTTTGGCTCCTGTGTGAGTTACTGTGGTTTGAAAAGAGAAAGGAAAAATAAATCAGAGCATCTGGGTTTAGCCAAGATCCAATGCCTAATCATGGAGAAGTGGAAAGAAGCTGGACATGGCAAATAGAGGAGCAGGGAGAAGAGGTTTCTGGACACTCTTTCACACCGCCCAGATCATTACTTGTTGATAGTAAAATTGTTTAGAAGTGTTTTTTTGTGTGTGTCTGAATTTCTCTGGAAGCTGGATAAGAAGAAGATGCATTCTGATGGTAGTCAGCATTGTCTTCTTTGGGTTTTCAAACCCCTTAAGGGGATTCTTAGGAGCTCTGGAACTGCTTCTCTGACAATCCAGAAACAGATCACAGAGCCGAGTTGCTCAGACACAGGTTTAACCTGCTTGGTTTTGCAGTGAAAAAGAACGGTTTTTGTTTGTGATTTTGCTGGCATTTCCCTGTGCTGTCACTGGCTGATTAGCAGGAAAACAAAATATTAACTGAGTGCCCAAAGCAGTTTAAAGTTTTACTTTTGTCCCAGTTACTTACTCTTTAAAGGTAGGACAAAGACTTTTAAACAGAAATGCTCAGTCTCTGGAAAGTCTCCTCTTCGCCAGGTTTCTCTCCTTTCAGTGGTGTCTGGCTCTGTGGATCCCTGGGAGGAAATGGCCCTGGCCTCTGGCTCACCGAGCAGTGATGTGTAGCAACCTGCTCCTGGGCACCGTCCCGGGGCCCCTGGGTACCCTTTCCTTATGGGCTTCATCTCTGTAGATGGAAAGTGCGTGGCTTCTTCGAGTTTGGAATGCCCCCACAGAGCCAGGGCCACCCTCTTCTTGCTGATTTGGCTTCCCCATAGCTCTCATGGGCTGTGGAGCATCACCCTCCTGCCTCACCTTGCCTCTGCCTTTGCAAGATCACCCAGCCTTGTCCCATAAAGTCCCTGGCAGTCCCTTCTCCTAGCTCAGTGTAGGGGCCACCTGGGGGTTCAGATCAGCTCAGAAGCGATGCCCTGTCCTGGTGGGGTCTAGCTCAGGAGGTGTCTGGCAGCCAGAGAGGAGCGGCTTGATTTCTGTGTTACCTCGAGTGCCTCCCACCCTTGGGAGCAAAGCCTAGAAGGGCAGTCAGGAAACACATGTTCTATTACTACTTTCTCCTCCCTAGATTTCCCCTTGTCTTCCTCAGGAAGGAGATGAAAGAATACGATTTTCCTTCATCCCTTTCTTCCACTTGACTCTAGTTAAGCCTTAAACAAGAGTACTTGGGACATCAACTCATATTTACAGAAAGTCATTAGCTTGTCTTTTCAGGATTGCTCTCAATATATGAAAGGAGAGAAAGGAATTTAGTTAAACTTCTCTTTCCACAAAACCTGATTTTTAAGCCTAAAAATCTCTCTAAGAAGTAAAATTTCACCTGCTCCTGCAATGGGGAGCTTGACCTCCAGGATAAAAAATTGCAATGAAATATTCATTAAAGGAAAATGTAAAGATCATAAGTTTAATATTTGCTGATGCATTTTCAGTACTTAAATCACAGGTGGCCAGGACTCTTGCACTGTCTACCTCGAGGGGGATGAGATTGGTGCTCACTGGAACATCTGGCATAGAGCTGTTGAAAGGGGAGGATTCCCAGAGGTAGAAAATCTTTCTGGAATGAGAGGTCAATCAAATTATTAACCATGGTTTTCTAACATTGTTTGCTCCTGTAATAGCGGAGTAACCAGAAAAAGGAGAGTTTCATTTAAGTTAAATAGCATAAAGCTACAGGTGAAATATATTTTGACTATCCTGTTGTTTGACCTTCACCAAGAATGTTTTTACATGACACCAGTAACCACAAAGGTTCCATATTTCATCTTTGAGGATAAGCTTCTGATGTTCTGTGTTACTGTCCTCTGCTTGAGTGAATAGTCTTTCTGTGCTCTAGGTTTCCTTTAGTGTTTTCCATGGAATTTTAAAAATAAACATAACAATAAATGCTATGCTTAATTGTAAACTTTGAAAGGATGGCATGTTCAAGTTCCATTTATGAGATGAACTACATTTCCCCACTTATTGAAATATCACCTTAGTTATATATTAAATGTGGTTTATATTAGGATTTATTCCTCTTCACTCTTTTTAAATTTTTTTCTATTCCAAGACCATAGTCTTTGTTTTTTTTTTTATACCTTACATTAGTATATTTTTTTATATGTTGATGAATGTATTACCTATTCACAAAAGAAATTTTATTTATATTTTTTTAAATTTTAAAATCTTTAATTCTTACATGTGTTCCCAAACATGAACCCCCCTCCCACCTCCCTCCCCATAACATCTCAGTGGGATATCCCCATGCCCCAGCCCCAAGCATGCTGTATCCTGCGTCAGACATAGACTGGCGATTCAATTCTTACATGATAGTATACATGATAGAATGCCATTCTCCAAAATCATCCCACCCTCTCCCTCTCCCTCTGAGTCCAAAAGTCCGTTATACACAGCTGTGTCTTTTTTCCTGTCTTGCATACAGGGTCGTCATTGCCATCTTTCTAAATTCCATATATATGTGTTAGTATACTGTATTGGTGTTTTTCTTTCTGGCTTACTTCACTCTGTATAATCAGCTCCAGTTTCATCCATCTCATCAGAACTGATTCAAATGAATTCTTTTTAACGGCTGAGTAATACTCCATTGTGTATATGTACCACAGCTTTCTTATCCATTCATCTGCTGATGGACATCTAGGTTGTTTCCATGTCCTGGCTATTATAAACAGTGCTGCAATGAACATTGGGGTACATGTGTCTTTTTCAATTCTGGTTTCCTCAGTGTGTATGCCCAGCAGTGGGATTGCTGGGTCATAAGGTAGTTCTATTTGCAATTTTTTAAGGAATCTCCACACTGTTCTCCATAGTGGCTGTACTAGTTTGCATTCCCACCAACAGTGTAGGAGGGTTCCCTTTTCTCCACACCCTCTCCAGCATTTATTGCTTGCAGATTTTTGGATCGCAGCCATTCTGACTGGTGTGAAGTGGTACCTCATTGTGGTTTTGATTTGCATTTCTCTAATAATGAGTGATGTTGAGCATCTTTTCATGTGTTTGTTAGCCATCTGTATGTCTTCTTTGGAGAAATGTCTATTTAGTTCTTTGGCCCATTTTTTGATTGGGTCATTTATTTTTCTGGAATTGAGCTGCATAAGTTGCTTGTATATTTTTGAAATTAGTTGTTTGTCAGTTGCTTCATTTGCTATTATTTTCTCCCATTAAGAAGGCTGTCTTTTCACCTTGCTTATATAAGACCATAGTCTTTGGTTAGCCATACCTTTCTATAATGTGTTTGTGTCTGATAAAACAAGTTCCCCCTTCAATAGTTTCAATGACCAGGGAGAAATGTAGGGAAGAACACCTACCAGGCTGTCCACTTTAGTTCATGCGAAGCAAGATGCGGAGGTACTGGAGAGGCAGTAAAGATGGAAAGATTCAGGATAAGTGCTACCCATGGAAAAAAGTCACAGGTGAGATAAAATCCCACCCAGATCCTTTGCTTCCTCCTACTGCATACAGGATGATGGTATGAACATTAGCAGTGCAGTACATAGCACCATCATGATCATGTCCAAAACAACATCATTGCAGACCTACAGCAGTGGATAAGGCCCTTGAGAAAGTGGCTGAGATCTCTGGCCTCATATCTATGGAGTGAGTTTGAGCACTGAATTCAGAGGTGAATGTAACTGGTACAAAATGACCCTCTGAAAGGAGGATCTTATTTTCTCCAAAATGATGGACTGTGCTAAATTGTCAACAGTGTTGTTATACACCATTTTGGAAGGTCAAATATCCTGATCAACCTAACTCACTGTTGCATGTTCGTATTGCTCTCTAAGGGCACAAAGAGAAAACTGTTTCTCGAAAAAGCATGGATTTTTCCCTTGAGTGAAAGGATCCTTTCTGCCTCAGGAATTTTTATTTACACCAGCTTTCCCAAAGGTCTCTCCATCTGCTCCTTCTTTCCCACAGAATCGGTTAACATTCTTTGTTGAGAGTACAGATTTACATAATTGGCTCTTCCTGATTGGAATGGATGTATTGTAAACCACTTTGGGAAGCACGTAGTAGAAGACCCACGCTGTGGACTTCTAGAAGCTTCATTATTATTTTTTCTTTCTTGTCCTCTCTCTCTTTTATTTCTGATCTTTCTTAGTCTTTATGATTTTTTTCCCTTGTTTAGTTAACTTGAAACCATTCTCTATGAAACCATTATAGACCTTTATCCTATATAATCAGAAGCCTTTGTTTAATGTATAGATCCTTTGTTAAAAGAATTGCATGGGAAAATTTAATGAAGTCATTTTAGTGAAGTAGTTAGCAGTCAGTTTGTATGCAAACCTTAGTTTGGGAAGTTGGGAAATGTTTGCAGAAATAAGATGATGTAGAAAAATCCAAATGCCCCCTTTATTTTTTCTTTTTTGCATCATCTATTAATATAGAATATCTACATTGCTTCTACTAGGGTATTTTATGTATAGCTTTCCTTGAACAAAAGTTGAGAACATAGACTGTATTAATTTATATTGACTTTATGAATGTTTAAATTAAAAATCATCACATTTGCATGAACTAGACCTCTGGATTTTTAACACACACACACACAATGTTGAGAATGATGTATGGGATGAAAATTTGAAATTGTATACATTTAGCTTTAGAGTAGAGCTGCCACCACCTTCTGAAAATACAAAAGATTTATTTTGCCTCTTGTTCAGCTCTCTTCTGAGTTTTCACACAAAAACTTCTTAATTGGCTATCAGAGAGTAATATCTGCATCTCCTCCTTAGATCGCCTAAGTATTTTACCAGAAGGTGCAGGAGAAACAAGAGAGGCATATAGTCAACAATATAATTGTTTTATAGACACAAGATTTGATTCCACATGTGTTGTTGTGATACTAAGGGAAAAGATTCTCATCGCTTTTCTTTCATGTTTTTCTAAAACTGATCTCAATTCAAGATGAAAAGACAGTTCTAAAATTTAAGATTATTTTAGTATCAGAGAGAGACAACAAAAACTGCATTTTTATCAAAATTGTAGGCTATGTTTTCTTTTTAAATTAAGCTTAAAAAGCCATTCCCAAGTTTTAGCACAGAAGCCCACAAAGAGTAGGGGCAATATTTATTTAGCAAGGGTGGTTAATAACTGTCTTAATCTGACCTTGTTATTATTTTAATGCAAAGTAAAGATTGTTATAAATTGAAGGAAAAATGTGTTTCTGAACACCTTAAAAATCAAGCAAAAGCAACCTTTTGAACTTAATTCAAAAAATTTTGAAATGAATAAAACAGTGAGAAAACTACATGATAGAAACATATTTATGAACTTATTATCTACAATAGTTTCTTGTAATATTTCCCATTTTTCTCTCCTATCTTTCAATCTGATAGCTGGGCAGGGTTCATTGTTTCCTAGATGCTTTTTAGATTGAAAATTCCAAAGGCCCAAGATTTAAGGGAAACAGGTGGTGTGGATTTGAAGATGGTGGTGGTGATTTTCTTGGAAAAAAGAAACTATTTCCTTGGTCTGAGGAGGAGCTGCTGCTGCTGCTGCTAAGTCGCTTCAGTCGTGTCGGACTCTGTGCGACCCCATATACGGCAGCCCACCAGGCTCCCCCGTCCCTGGGATTCTCCAGGCAAGAACACTGGAGTGGGTTGCCATTTCCTTCTCCAATGCATGAAAGTGAAAAGTGAAAGTGAAGTCGCTCAGTCGGGTCCGACCCTCAGCGACCCCATGGACTGCAGCCTTCCAGGCTCCTCCTTCCATGGGATTTTCCAGGCAAGAGTACTGGAGTGGAGTGCCATTGCCTTCTCCCTGAGGAGGAGAGAGACCCTGTATTCAGGACAGAGGGGCCCTGGACTCTGATTCCTGGGTGGCCCCATGAAAGGAGACTCAGGGGACACCAGAGAGGAGCTTTAAATCCATTGTGGGTACACTTTAGTAAGATCATAGATTGCCACTCCACACACAAGCACCAAAATGGTTCCCATGTCTTTCCCCGAGTAGAGATTCTTCAGAAGTAGTGGAGAACACTCAGTCTTAAAAAAGCCGAGCAGGTGGCAAAGAGGGCTGCCTAAACTACTGTTAGGATCAATCTGCCCACCCCCAAAGATAATGAGTAGTTTAGTACATACCAGTTTAGACAAAATTCTTCAAGAATAGGAAGAACGTTGCGTGCTCCACTGTGCGATCATACTTGGCCAGTCCTCTAGAGTATGTATGCCTGGACACTCAGTTGCATCTGACTCCTTGTGACCCCTTGAACTGTAGTCCACCAGGCTCCTCTGTCCATGGGATTTCCCAGGCAAGAATACTGGAGTGGGTTGCCATCTCCTTCTCCAGGGGATCTTCCCGACCCAGGGACTGAACCCGCGTCTACCTAAATCTCCTGGATTGCGGGCAGATTCTTTGTTGCTGAACCACCAGGGGAGCCTCTAGAACTTACTGCTAAAGATAAGAAGGGGGAAAACTGCACAGCATACTGATGGAAATTACCTTCTGTCATCTGACAGAATGGGACCAAAATAGAAATTCATTTGAGTTATAGACAATAAAGCTATAATTTCCCAGTTATCTCTGTGTGGATTGAGATTTATGCTCTGTAATGGAGGGCAGGGGAAATGAGGATGAGTATCACAATATCAGGGACTTCTAGCACTTTATTAGATTCAGCTGAAGCCATAGAAGGAGAGTTACTCTTTTTCTAGAAAGAACATAGTTTCCTTTAATGACTGTTTAAAGCACGGTCAGTATCAGTAGACTGGCAAAAGTTAAAAAGAGCTCCTAAAGGCGGTCCATCTGCAGGTTCTGCTGTGAGATCCCCTGCTGCAGGAAGCCAGTCTTCAATGAGTGTCAGCCTTTTTTATTTTCTTTTACTGTCTTTGTTCTGTTTGTTATGTATTAAGTCTGTCTTCTGTTTTATTGCTCATAAACTAGTAATGCTTTAATAAGTGTCTCTGCTATGATAAAGACTGCATAAGGTTTCTACTTGAAACTTTCTACTTTAGTTTACTTGCTTCTCTAAGTTTTAATTTATTTTTATCCTTTGTTTTATTTCCATTCCTTTAGAGCCCTATTGCCATGTAATTTTTCTTTTTCCTCTTTTAAATTTATTTTAACACTGCTTGCTTTTATTACCTTCTGTTGTAATCCTTTCCTCCTTTCCAGTTTTGTGTTTTGAATATATTGTGTTTTTATCCTGTATCTTAAGTTTTATTTTTTCTACCTTATATTATTTTTCTTTCTAAGATGTTTTATCCTGCTAGTTATTTGTAACTTTTCTTAGTCTGAAGATTTAATCCTCTTCATCCTCTATCTTTTCTTAATTATTTGGCTTTATTTTTACTTCCTTTACTTCAAAGGAAATAGGATTTAGTTTCTAAATTACAAACAAAAAGCAGGGTTCTAATCGTGCTGGTAAGATCTGGCCTCTGAAGAGGCCAGAACAGCACTATTAACTCTCAAAACTGAAACAGATCTATGAGAAACTGATAAAAAGATAACATAAATTAGGCAAAACAATGATAGTAGGACCAGAAAGAGAAAGTTTTTATAAAAATGAAGGGGAACAATGTCAAAAGATTGTCAGAAAGTAAGAGGCTATATCTTTTAACAATTCATTAAGAGTTCTAGATAAGATGCTAGAAAAACTATTATGACCCATCCATTCTTCCTCTAAGTTAAGGAAAATAATTTTGATTCATTGTAAAGTAATTACAGCACTTCCCTGTTTCAATTCAGTTCAGTTGCTCAGTCATGTCCGACTCTTTGCAACCCCATGGATTGCAACATTCCAGGCTTCCCTGTCTATCACTAACTCCCAGAGCTTACTCAAACTCATGTTCATTGAGTTGGTGATGCCATCCAACCATCTCATCCACTGTCATCCCCTTCTCTTCCTGCCTTTAATCTTTCCTAGCATCAGGGTCTTTTCCAATGAGTCGATTCTTTGCATCAGATGGCCAAAACATTGGAGGTTCAGCATCAGTCCTTCCAGTGAATGTTCAGGACTGATTTCCTTTAGGATTGACTGCAGTCCAAGGGACTATCAAGAGCCTTCTCCAATACCACAGTTCAAAAGCATCAATTCTTTGGCACTCAGCTTTCTTAATAGTCCAACTCTCATATCCATACGTGACACTGGAAAAACCATAGCTTTGACTAGATGGACCCTTGTTGGCAAAGTAATGTCTCTGCTTTTTAATATGCTGTCTAGGTTCATCATAGCTTTTAAAAGCCTCCTCATGGCTCAGTGGTAAAGAGTCTGCCTGCCAATGCAGGAGACATGGGTTGGATATCTGGATCAGTAAGATCCCCTGGAGAAGGAAAAGGCAACCTACTCTAGAATTCTTGCCTGGGAAATTCCATGGGCAAAAAGTATACTGGGTTATGGTCCATGGGGTCATAAAAGAGTAGAACATGACTTAGTGACTAAACAACAATAACAACAGAAGTAATTATGAAAAAGAGATAATACAGAGCATAATAATGTCCCTACAGAAAATCTAAAGCCAGAAAGACATGCCTACAGAGCAAATTAAAAATATAACCTGATAACCTAAGTTAGAACTTAGAAATAATAGAAGTCAAGAAAGAATTAGTAATCAAAGAAAAAGAAAAAATCAAAATTGAAGACTAAACTTGAATATACATGAGAATAAGTGAGTAAAACCAATAATACCTGAAGATAAACAGTAAGCAAAAAGAAAAAAATTCAGGAAGAGAAAATAATTTAAAAAAAGTGAAAGATGAAGATAGACAAAAAGGTCCAACATGTATATAATTAGGAATCTCTGAACAAGAAAACCAAAACAATGGAAAACTAGTAAAAAAGCATAGCTCAAGAAAATGTTTTTGAAATTAAAAAGACAAAACAGCACACTGAAAGAGCTAACCATGTATCTGTTGGAATTTGGCATAGAATTGTGTCATTTAAAACATGCATAGAGCAGCAAGTCACATCATAGTACAATTACCAGACTGTAAAGAAAAAGAAATTGAAAACTAAGAAAAAAGACCAAGAGAGACCTTTTCTTTATCAAGAAAAGAAAATCTGATGTCATCAAACTGCTTGATGATAATACTTTCTTGCCAGAAGATAATGGAAGAACATGTTAAAATTCTGAATAAGGGAAATATGACCAATAATTTTCTCTCCAGTCAAAGTGACTTTCTGATATAAAAGCTGCATGCAAACTGTTATGAATATGCAATAATTCGTGGAATATATTTTTTCCTGAGGAATGTACTAGAGAATGAGCTTCAGGCAACGATAAAGAATGAAATAAAATTGGCAAGCATGCTGGTGGTGAATACTAAAGATATATTTACATATAGAATTAATACCAAATGGTAGTTATGTAACAGGAAGTATGGTGTTCAATGACTGCATACTCTGAAAATTATGATATACTGTTATTATTAAAATACAAGGAAAATAAATCACATAAAAATATAAAAAGCTTACTAAGTAATTTATGGTTATTATTAGGATTTAATTGATATTATTTCAAGCCAGACGCTGAGATAGAGGCAAGGAAAAGAAGTTGTTATCTTATAATATCCCTATGTGTACGTGTGTGCTAAGTCACTTCAATCACATCTGACTCTTTGCCACCCTATGGACTGTAAAACCACCAGGCCCCTCTGTCCATATGATTTTCCAGGCAAGAATACTGGAGTGAATTGCCATGCCCTCCTCCAGGGGATCTTCTGGACCCAGGGATGGAACCCATGTCTCCCACTGTGTCTCCTGCACAGTGGGAGCCAAATAGGAAATAACCAAAAAAGGGAGGTTGCTAGGTGTATTATATAACATAAAACAATATGACAGAGTTGAAATGAAAATGTTGATCATATGACAAAATAAAAAAGTTAATAGAATTATAAATTGTTTCTCTGATTGGCAAGCAAAGTAACATCCAATGCTATGTTATATATTATACATATCCAAAGGAAAGAGATTGAGAATGGTTGAAAATAAAATAACTCTCAAAAATATATCAAGCATATACAAATAAAGCACTGGTTAAATTACTGCTGTCTTACAAGGTAAAATTTAAATTAGAAAATAATAAAAGATATTTACATATCTAAAGGCTAAACTTTGCAGTGAAAATATAAAAATTATTTATATAGTCACAGAAGTATATTTCATTCTGTGGGAGTTCAGAAAATATTTGGAAGTTTAATAATATTTGAAAATTTTAATATACTTCAAAAATGCAAAATGGACTAATTAGATTAAAAATTAATGATGATATAGAATAAAGCCAGCAAATATTTTTTGGAAAAGGCCAGATAATATATATTTTAGATTTTCTGGTCCATATTGTCCCTGTTGCAGGTACTCAACTCTTATGTTGAAGTATAAAATAGTCAGAGATAATGCATAAATAAATAGGTGTGGTTCTTATCCAAGAAAATATTATTCACAAAAGCAAGTTGGGTCAGACTATAGTTTGCTAACTAGCCATTCATATGGAAACCTAAATAACATCATCAGTATATGCATATACCTTTCTATGTAATTAAAGATGATATGTTGCTGTCTAATCATATATATATATTTTTTCTAGTGTATGAGGAACATTCACAAAAATTAACCCTAATATCATCCATAGAAAAATCCACAAATTTCAAATATTTGATATATTACAGGAGTATTTTCTTACCATAATGTAATAAAACTAGAAATTGTAAAGACCTAAAAATGCACAAAACATTCTAACACCTGGAAACTTATGCCATTAAATCCTACTTTCATAAGACTAAGAAAAATGAAAAATAAAAAATTCTGGTTTTTGGAGTTAATGGAGTTAAAAAAAATTCCATTCAAAATGTTAAAAGTTAAATCACAAATCAAAATAATCCGAGAAAGGAATTAATTAAAAGAATAAATGAACAAGTTAGGAAATAGAAATGCTATAAATAAAATGCTATATATAGCAAACAGAAATACTATAAAACCAAAAGCTTTAAAAAACAAAGCAAAACGGAAAGCCACTAGGTAACCTGATCAAGAAAGAAGGAGACAAAGCATATTGTAAACAATTAAAGAGGACAAAATAAATAATCATAAAAAGAGAAAATTTTTAAATAATTTTAAGACACTTTGGAAACACTTTGGAACTCTATGCAAATATTTAAAAGTCAAAACTAAGTAGATAATTAAACAAAAGTTACCAAAATAACAGGAGAGGCCATCTCTACAGACATATTACATCAAAAAAATAGGAAACACACCTAAAGCTACCCCTATGAAAGAACATAATCACCCAATAGTTTCTAGGAAGAATCCAATTTTTTAATAATGACATGACTATAATGCTACTTAAATTATTCCAGAGTGTAAAGAAAGAAGAGAAAAATTCAAGTTTATTTTTATGAAGAAGGTATTAACTCCCCATAGCTAACCCAAGATTGCATCAGAAATGATGGACTAATCTTACTTGTGAATATTGATACAGACATCCTATATAAATTTAACAATTAGTGTATCAATAAAAAACAGACTCCATCACACATTTTTTAAAGTATGAATAAGTGGGGTCTGTTTTAATAATGGAATCCCTTAGAAGAAATGGAGTAGTCATCATAGTCAACAAAGAGTCCAAAATGCAGTACTTGGATGCAAACTCAAAAATGACAGAATGATCTCTGTTTGCTTCCAAGGCAAACCATTCAATAACACAGTAATCCAAGTCTATGCCCCAACCAGTAATGCTGAAGAAGTTGAAGTTGAATGGTTATATGAAGACCTACAAGACCTTTTAGAACTAACACACAAAAAAGATGTCCTTTTCATTATAGGGGCCTGGAATGCAAAAGTAGGAAGTCAAGAAACACCTGGAGTGACAGGCAAATTTGGCCTTGGAGTACAGAATGCAACAGGGCAAAGGCTAATAGAGTTTTACCAAGAGAACGCACTGGTCATAACAAACACCATCTTCCAAGAACACAGGAGAAGACTCTACACATGGACATCACCAGATGGTCAACACCGAAATCAGATTGATTATATTCTTTGCAGCCAAAGATGGAGAAGCTCTATACAGTCAACAAAAACAAGACTGGGAGTTGACTGTGGCTCAGATCATGAACTCCTTATTGCCAAATTCAGACTTAAAATGAAGAAAGTAGGGAAAACCAATAGACCATTCAGGTATGACCTAAATCAAATCCCTTATGATTATACAGTAGAAGTGAGAAATATATTTAAGGGACTAGATCTGATAGACAGAGTGCCTGATGAACTATGGATGGAGGTTCAAGACATTGTACAGGAGACAGGGATCAAGACCATCCCCATGGAAAAGAAATGCAAAAAAGCAAAGTGGCTGTCTGGGGAGGCCTTACAAATAGCTGTGAAAAGAAGAGAAGCCAAAAGCAAAGGAGAAAAGGAAAGATTACCTATTTGAATGCAGAGTTCCAAAGAATAACAAGACGAGATAAGAAAGCCTTCCTCACCGATCAATGCAAAGAAATAGAGGAAAATATCAGAATGGGAAAGATGAGAGGTCTCTTCAAGAAAATTAGAGATACCAAGGAAACATTTCATGCAAAGATGGGCTTGATAAAGGACAGAAATGATATGGACCTAACAGAAGCAGAAGATATTAAGAACAGGTGGCAAGAATACACAGAAGGACTGTACAAAAAAGATCTTCACAACCCAGATGATCACGATGGTGTGATCACCCACCCAGAGCCAGGCATCCTGGAATGTGAAGTCAAGTGGACCTTAGGAAGCATCACTACAAACAAAGCTAGTGGAGGTGATGAAATTCCAGTTGAACTATTTCAAATCCTAAAAGATGATGCTGTGAAAGCATGGCACTCAATATGCCAGAAAATTTGGAAAACTCAGCAGTGGCCATGGGACTGGAAGAGGTCAGTTTTCATTCCAATCCCAAAGAAAGGCAATGCCAAAGAATGCTCAGACTACCACACAACTGCACTCCTCTCACACGCTAGTAAAGTAATGCTCAAAATTCTCCAAGCCAGGCTTCAGCAATATGTGAACTGTGAACTTCTAGATGTTCAAGCTGGTTTTAGAAAAGGCAGAGGAACCAGATATCAAATTCCCAACATCTGCTGGATCATGAAAAAAGCAAGAGAGTTCCAGAAAAACATCTTTATTGACTTTATTGAGTATGCCAAAGCCTTTGACTGTGTGGATCACAATAAACTGGAAAATTCTGAAAGAGATGGGAATACCAGACCACCGACCTGCCTTTTGAGAAATCTGTATGCAGGTCAGGAAGCAACAGTTAGAACTGGACATGGAACAAAAGACTGGTTCCAAATAGGAAAAGGAGTACGTCAAGGCTGTATATTGTCCCACTGTTTATTTAATTTATATGCAGAGTACATCCTGAGAAATGCTGGACTGGATGAAGCACAAGCTGGACTCAAGATTGATGGGAGAATTATCAACTTCACATATGCAGATGACACCACCCTTATGACAGAAAGTGAAGAAGAACTAAAGAGCCTCTTGATGAAAGTGAAAGAGGAGAGTGAAAAAATTGGCTTAAAGCTCAACATTCAGAAAACGAAGATCATGACATCTGGTCCCATCACTTCATGGCAAATAGATGGGGAAACAATGGAAACAGTGGGTGACTTTATTTTTTATTTTGCAGCTTCAAAATCACTACAGATAGTGACTGCAGCCATGAAATTAAAAGATGCTTACTCCTTGTAAGGAAAGTTTTGATCAACCTAGACAGCGTATTTAAAAGCAGAATTGAAAGAGACACGTGTACCCCAATGTTCATCGCAACACTGTTTATAATAGCCAGGACATGGAAGCAACCTAGATGTCCATCAGCAGATGAATGGATAAGAAAGCTGTGGTACATATACACAATGGAGTATTACTCAGCCATTAAAAAGAATACATTTGAATCAGTTCTAATGAGGTGGATGAAACTGGAGCCAATTATACAGAGTGAAGTAAGCCAGAAAGAAAAACACCAATACAGTATACTAACACATATATATGGAATTTAGAAAGATGGTAACGATAACCCTGCATGAGAGACAGCAAAAGAGACACAGATGTACAGAACAGTCTTTTGGACTCTGTGGGAAAGGGAGAGGGTGGGATGATTTGGGAGAATGGCATTGAACATGTATAATATCATATAAGAAACGAATCGCCAGTCTAGATTTGATGCAAGATACAGGATGTTTGGGGCTGGTGTACTGGGATGACCCAGAGAGATGGTATGGGGAGGAAGGTGGGAGGGGGGTTCAGGATTGGGAACATGTGTACACCTATGGTGGATTCATGTTGATATATGGCAAAACCAATACAGTATTGTAAAGTAAAACAAAATTTTAAAAAATTAAAGAAAAAAAAATGAAGTTCATCCATGTATAAAAAATAAATAAATAAAAGCAGAGACATTACTTTGCCAACAAAGGTCCGTCTAGTCAAGGCTATGGTTTTTCCAGTGGTCATGTATGGATGTGAGAGTTGGCCTATAAAGAAAGCTGGATGCAAAAGAACTGATGCTTTTGAACTGTGGTGTTGAAGAAGACTCTTGAGAGTCCCTTGGACTGCAAGGAGATACAATCAGTCCATCTTAAAGGAAATCAGTCCTGAATATTCATTGGAAGGACTGATGCTGAAGCTGAAACTCCAGTACTTTGGTCACCTCACTCAAAGAGTTCACTCATTGGAAAAGACTCTGATGCAGGGAGGGATTGGGGGCAGGAGGAGAAGGGGACGACAGAGGATGAGATGGTTGGATGGCGTCACCGACTCAATGGACATGAGTTTGGGTAGACTCCAGGAGCTGGTGATGGACAGGGAGGCCTGGCGTGCTGCAGTCTATGGGGTTGCAAAGAGTCGAACACAACTGAGCAACTAATTTGAACTGATTCTAATAATGCAGGATATTTAATGTCAGAGAAAACATTAAAAATCTATCGTACTAACAGAAAACATTAAAGGTTCACAATAATAATAGAACTACAATACAAAGTCATACCAATAGAAAATATTAAAGATCTATGATGCTAATAGAACTACAACACAAAATCATACGATCACTTCCATAGATGCAGAAGGGCTTCCCTTGTCGCTCATCTGGTAAAGAATCCGCCTGCAATGCAGGAGACCTGGGTTCCATCCCCGGGTTGGGAAGATCCCCTGGAGAAGGGAAAGGCTACCCACTCCAGTATTATGGCCTGGAGAATTCCATGGACTATACAGTCCATGGGTTTGCAAAGAGTCAAACACGACTGAGCAACTTTCATTCACATGGATGTATAAAAGGCCTATAGAAAAATCCAGCTACTGCATGTGCCAAAAGACTCAGTAGAGTGTAAATGATAGATGCATCATTAATAAGGATAAAATATAATATCAGTTCAGTTCAGTAGCTCAGTCGTGTCCGACTCTTTGGACCCCATGAATCGCAGCATGCCAGGCCTCCCGGTCCATAACCATCTCCCGGAGTTCACTCAGACTCATGTCCCTCGAGTCCGTGATGCCATCCAGCCATCTCATCCTCGGTCGTCCCCTTCTCCTCCTGCCCCCAATCTCTCCCAGCATCAGAGTCTTTTCCAATAAGTCAACTCTTCTCATGAGGTGGCCAAAGTACTGGAGCTTCAGCTTTAGCATCGTTCCTTCCAAAGAAATCCCAGGGCTGATCTCCTTCAGAATGGACTGGCTGGATTTCCTTGAAGTCCAAGGGACCCTCAAGAGTCTTCTCCAACACCACAGTTCAAACGCATCAATTCTTCAGCGCTCCGCCTTCTTCACAGTCCAACTCTCACATCCATACATGACCACAGGAAAAACCATAGCCTTGACTAGACGGACTTTAGTCAGCAAAGTACTGTCTCTGCCTTTTAGTATACTGTCTAGGTTAGTCATAACTTTTCTTCCAAGAAGTAAGCATCTTTTAATTTCATGGCTGCAATCACCATCTGCAGTGATTTTGGAGCCAAAAAAAATAAAGTCTGACACTGTTTCTACTGTTTCCCCATCTATTTCCCATGAAGCGATGGGACCGGATGCCATGATCTTAGTTTTCTGGATGTTGAGCTTTAAGTCAACTTTTTCACTCTCCTCTTTCACTTTCATCAAGAGGCTTTTGAGTTCCTCTTCACTTTCTGCCATATGGGTGGTGTCATCTACATATCTGAGCTTATTGATATTTCTCCCGGCAATGTTGATTCCAGCTTGTGTTTCTTCCAGTCCAGCATTTCTCATGATGTGCTCTGCATAGAGGTTAAATAAGTGGGGTGACAATATACAGCCTTGACGTACTCCTTTTCCTATTTGGAACCAGTCTGTTGTTCCATGTCCAGTTCTAACTGTTGCTTCCTGACCTGCATACAGATGTCTCAAGAGGCAGGTCAGATGGTCTGGTATTCCCATCTCTTTCAGAATTTTCCACAGTTTATTGTGATCCACACAGTCAAAGGCTTTGGCATAGTCAATAAAGCAGAAATAGATATTTTTCTGGAACTCTCTTGCTTTTTCCATGATCCAGCAGATGTTGGCAATTTGATCTCTGGTTCTTCTGCCTTTTCTAAAACCAGCTTGAACATCAGGGAGTTCACGTTTCATGTATTGCTGAAGCCTGGCTTGGAGAATTTTGAGCATTACTTTACTAGCATGTGAGATGAGTGCAATTGTGCGGTAGTTTGTGCATTCTTTGGCATTGCCTTTCTTTGGAACTGGAATGAAAACTGACCTTTTCCAGTCCTGTGGCCACTGCTGTTTTCCAAACTTGCTGGCATATTGAGTGTAGCACTTTCACAGCATCATCTTTCAGGATTTGAAAGAGCTCAACTGGAATTCCATCACCTCCACTAGCTTTGTTCATAGTGATGCTTTCTAAGGCCCACTTGACTTCACATTCCAGGATGTCTGGCTCTAGATTAGTGATCACATCATCATGACTATCTGGGTCGTGAAGATCTTTTTTGTACAGTTCTTCCGTGTATTCTTGCCACCTCTTCTTAATATCTTCTGCTTCTATTAGGTCTAGACCATTTCTGTCCTTTATCAAGCCCATCTTTGCATGAAATGTTCCCTTGGTATCTCTAATTTTCTTGAAGAGCCCTCTCATCTTTCCCATTCTGTTATTTTCCTCTATTTCTTTGCATTGATCACTGAAGAAGACTTTCTTATCTCTTCTTGTTATTCTCTGGAACTCTGCATTCAGATGCTTATGTCTTTCCTTTTCTCCTTTGCTTTTCGCCTGTCTTCTTTTCACAGCTATTTATAAGGCCTCCCCAGACAGCCATTTTGCTTTTTTGCATTTCTTTTCCATGGGGATGGTCTTGATCCCTGTCTCCAGTACAATGTCACGAACCTCATTCCATAGTTCATCAGGCACTCTATCTATCAGATCTAGGCCCTTAAATCTATTTCTCACTTCTACTGTATAATCATAAGGGATTTGATTTAGGTCATACCTGAATGGTCTAGCAGTTTTCCCTACTTTTTTCAATTTAAGTCTGAATTTGGTAATAAGGAGTTCATGATCTGAGCCACAGTCAGCTCCTGGTCTTGTTTTTGTTGACTGTATATAGCTTCTCCATCTTTGGCTGCATAGAATATAATCAATCTGATTTCGATGTTGACCATCTGGTGATGTCCATGTGTAGAGTCTTCTCTTGTGTTGTTGGAAGAGGGTGTTTGCTATGACCAGTGCATTTTCTTGGCAAAACTCTATTAGTCTTTTCCCTGCTTCATTCTGCATTCCAATGCCAAATTTGCCTGTTACTCCAGGTGTTTCTTGACTTCCTACTTTTGCATTCCAGTCCCCTATAATGAAAAGGACATCTTTTTTGGGTGTTAGTTCTAAAAGATCTTATAGGTCTTCATAAAACCGTTCAACTTTAGCTTCTTCAGCATTCCTGGTTAGGACACAGACTTGGATAACTGTAATATTGAATGGTTTGCCTTGGAGATGAACAGAGATCATTCTGTCGTTTTTGAGATTGCATCCAAGTACTGCATTTCGGACTCTTTTGTTGACCATGATAGCTACTCCATTTCTTATGAGGGACTCCTGCCCGCAGTAGTAGATATAATGGTCATCTGAGTTAAATTCATCCATTCCAGTCCATTTTAGTTTGCTGATTCCTAGAATGTCAACGTTCACTCTTGCCATCTCTTGTTTGACCACTTCCAATTTGCCTTGATTCATGGATCTGACGTTCCAGGTTCCTATGCAATATTGCTCTTTATAGCATCGAATCTTGCTTCTATCACTAGTCACATCCACAACTGGGTATTGTTTTTGCTTTGGCTCCATCCCTTCATTCTTTCTGGAGTTATTTCTCCTCTGATCTCCAGTAGCATATTGGGCACCTAATACCTGGGGAGTTCCTCTTTTGGTATCCTATCATTTTGCCTTTTCATACTGTTCATGGGGTTCTCAAGGCAAGAATACTGAAGTGGCTTGCCATTCCCTTCTCCAGTGGGCCACATTCTGTCAGGCCTCTCCACCATGACCCGCCCGTCTTGGGTTGCCCCTCAGGCATGGCTTGGTTTCATTGAGTTAGACAAGGCTGTGGTCCTAGTGTGATTAGATTGACTAGTTTTCTGTGAGTATGGTTTCAGTGTGTCTGCCCTCTGATGCCCTCTTGCAACACCTACCATCTTACTTGGGTTTCTCTTACCTTGGACTCTAGCTTATAATCCAAGAATTTTTCTCTTAAGGAACTCTGGTACATAGACCCCAAAATGTCTATGATAACATTGTTTATAACAGCAAAAAGCTAAATAATAAGCTAAATAAGCAATAAGCTGAATAGCAATAAGCTAAATAATCCTCAAAGTACTACATTACTGCTACATAACTACTACAGTAGTTAATACAAATTAGCTAGCACTAAATAGATTGGCTGTGCACCTATCTGCTAATTTCAAATTCATGACTTTGTCAAACCTACTTGATTCCTTGGGCTTTTGGTGTTCCTGCCTGTAAAATAGAGAAAATATCTATTCTGCAGTGTTACAGTCAGAATTAGAGTTAATATATGTGTAAAGCTCTTTGCACAGTGTGATGTAGGCACTCAGTTGATGATTATCTCATAAGTGCACTAATGCTGCCAAGTTTACTTTGCTAGGTTATAGCAACTAAAATAAATGGAGCTTTAATAATAAGGCAAAAGCTATCAGATCCTTTTCACTATGTTGTCTTAGCTGAGGTCCACATCTCTTTTTTGCTTGAATTACTATAATAACCTCCTATCTGATCTTCCTGACTCCAGTCTGTTTTTTCTTATCAAGGGTTTTTCAAACCATAGGTCACATCCCATTAGAGTTATGAAGTCAACTGAAGGCTGAGACCAGAATTTTAAACAATGAAACAGAACAGAAAATATCAGTGCATCACATGCAGTGCAACTCTGTTTTGCTTTGTGAAACTCTTCTTTAGTTCTCTTTCTGTGTTTAAGTGTACTATTTGCTATGTATTTCCTATGGGTGATGAAGTTTGATGTCTTTCTGTATCTGGTCCATTCTCCATAATGCAGCTAAAGTGATCTGTAATGCAAATCTGGTTATGTCACTTTCCAACTTACATAGCTTTGATGGAAAAAATTAAGCCCTTACACACAAGTCTCCTGGAGATCTTAAGCTATTTTTCCATCCTTGACTCCTGTCTATGGCCTCCGTATATCCCCATTTGCACCATGGCGATCTGTTTGTAGCTCACTGAACAAGTTACACTGTTGGCCTTCATACCTTTGCACATGTGGGTCCTCCCCTTGGTTACCCATCTCCTCCTGTGACTAATATCTCTTGATTATACTGTAAAATTTAGCATATACCACTTCTTTCAGGAAGACTTCCCTAATTCTCTGTCTCTTCTGGGCTCTACAAGTGCCACGTTCTTATTGTTACAATAATACTTATGCCGAGTATAACAATTTTAATTTATTAGCTGGTCTTATCTGCTAGAACATAAGTTTCTTGAAAACAAGGACTGTTTTTATTTAACTAAGAATCCCCCATGAAAAGCAGAAAATCTGACATCTCTCAGGACCCCAGTATGTGATTACTCGTGCTTACTTGGTTGGCAAGTGAGAGATCGTGGTGCACATGATGAAAATCTTAGGAATTTATCTGCTTTGTTTTATTTTGTTTTTCATGCCCCAAATTTGGTCTTTAATTGATATTCATTTTACTTTTTTATAGTAAGGCAAAAAAAAGACCTTTTGGAGTCACTGATAGAAAAGCAGATTTGAATGCAGTTACCCTTTGATATATTACAATCTTTTGTCTATTAATTTTAACTAGAATACTGTAGTTATGAAACCAGTGCTTTAGTCTCTCTCTCTCGATTGTTGATGTCTGAAATCAGCTTGTTAAATAAAGTTCATCTGCAGAGACTCTTTTGTGGCAGCTGTCCCCAGTAAACACATCCCCTGCACTATAGCGTGCTAAGTCTTTTGAGCCAAAAGATATGTCAAACCATTAGTTATCAAAGAAGACATGACATGTGAGTAGTGAAAATTCCTTAAGCTAGATTGCGTGTGGATCTGATATAAATGAAATATAGCATTACTCTTCAAAGATGGATTTTCTGGGTTTTAGGCTGTTTTTATTTCACATTTTCCCTCTCATTTCCTGTCTTTTGATCGTTTATTTATGGCTCACAGCTTTGTAACAGCACAGATACAGGGAGAATAGAGGAAAATCAAAATGTGTATTAAGTTCCTAATATTCATAAGAATGAGAGTTGAGTGTTCACCATTCACTGTCTGTCAGACGCTATAATCAATGCTGTTCTGGGCACTGTGCATTAGCTCACACCAGCCCTGCAAGCCTTAGTTTGGGAAATTAAAGTTTGGCAAGATAAAGTAAGCTGTCACAGTTACATAATTAGAGCTGATTTCTCATTCTTTATATTTAAAATGCAAAAATATGATTGGATAGAAGGTAGACATGAGGAGCTAAACTGGGAATTTGAGTTTATGGTTGATTTCTTCAAAGAAACTTTTTCCTGCCCATGGGTTATATAGAATATTCTGGACAATGGGTCCTGCACTTCACAGTTTATACTTGTCTGGTATATTTTGCTGTACCATTAAGAAATGAATAAAAATCAAAAAGCAAATCTTATTCATTCACTCATTTATTCATATTTTAGAGTCTAGAGATACAAGCAAAAATAGGAAACATTAGAATCAGTGAAGAATTTAGACATGTAAGTAAAAATTATAGCATTGTAATCATAGATACCTATGAACTGATACAAACAATAAGACAAATAGAATGAGCACTTAACTCTTTCTCGAGAAATTGGGGAAGACCTTTTGAAGAGGTGACACTTGAAATGAAGGATAAGAGATTTCTAGGTAATTCCTTACATGCAAGTTAAAAATAGACGGAGCCTATGGTGACAATGGCCTAAAAAACTGCAGCAAAGAACAAACTTTTAGAAAGCTGATGAAAGCGATTATCCAGAGTTAGAACACTACAACTTCCAGGACATTTCCTATTCCCTAGGCTTTCAAGTCTGCTGAGATGACAAGTTCAACGTGAACCTGCTGCATGAATTTTGTGATGGGAGTTTGATGGTGGAGAAGGAAGGAAGTATTGGGAATGGAGAAGTTTGACAACTTCTGAAGTGCTAGGTGCCTCATCATCTTCCTTTTTTCAGATTTCTGTGTTGAGTGAGTCACCATCATAGCAATGGCATTAGCCTGAACATTACAGTTCATTCCCAAGTAAAGTGATAGGGACTGGCCTCCTCCTGTTAGGGATTCACCCATCCTTAACTGATTCTGAATTCTTGATAATGGTATAAATCAGAAGAAGTATTATTAGCTACCCTTGAACTTCTTGGAAGTACCAGTTTAAGAGAGGGCTCCCAAAACTCTTTCGCTCTTATTTTTTGTACACATGAAATAATGGAAAACAGTAGAATCAAGAATGGAATGCATTCTGCTTTCCAGTTCCACTTGGTACAAGTGCAAAAGAAGTCGCAGATGGAAGCACACAGATGGGCTCCTGCTGATCATACAGCTGTTTCTTTGTTGGTACAGAAAACCCACTGTGGGCGGGAGCAATGGAGGAAGAGACAATATTAGAATGCAAGGGCATTTTAATTATACTTACCATAATTCCAATGTTTTATTCTGTGGTGAATTGTTTGGGGAGTTGTCTTGAAATTAGAATCCAATCGGGCAAACTTGAATCAATTAAAGCAGTACTGTTTAGAAATATACAGAGAAGTGAATTTGCAAAAGATTTCCCAGTAATCTTGCTTTGTGATGTTTAGACTTCCTCTGGTGATTCTTAGGTTGGAGGGGAGAGGAAAGGAGAAGAGGCCCAGATTTGAAGGGCCCCATTTCTGTTCCCAAGGGACTTTCATTGGAGAATATCCTTAGCTCCTTGAACTTTTAAAATTCGAGATACTCTTATCAGAGGCCAGGCCTGCAGGGAATGAAGCCAACTTGCCTGAAAGAAGTAATGTGACTCGCAGCTAGTTCTGCCATTCCTATTTCCAGGAATGGAAACTTGAGAGCCAACTAAGTAAGTTACTTACTAAGAAAGCTACTTACTGAGTGACAGGCTGAATTTCATTTTATAAATTATTAGATGACTGCTATCTTCCAGGCACAGGGTTGAGTGAGAGACACAATGTTCTTGTCCTTCTAGAGCTTATGGTCTAGTAGGGGAAACATTTATTTTGGACTAGTGAATTAATTATGTGATGATAAATGGAATAGATCCAAAGTAAAAGGTGATATGAGACCATGTGCTCAGTCGTGTCCAGTTCTTTGCAACCCCATGGACTGTAGCCCACCAGGCTCCTCTGTCCATGGAATTTCCCAGGGAAGAATACTGCAGTGGGTTGCCATTTCCTTCTCCAGGGAAAGAGTGATAGAAGAGCATATCAGAGTGAAACTATAATTAGATTGAAGGGGCAGCAAAGGCCCTCCTAGGCAGCTCAAGGTTCACATGCTGAACAGAGTTATAAAAGTTAAGAAAGAGGGCAAAAGAGCTCCAAATACAAGGAACAGCATGTGTGAAGCCTCTATGGCTGAAAGGGTATTGAGTTGTTTGAGGAACTGAGAGAAGACCAATGTGCCTGGAGGACAGAGACTGAAAGAAGGCCAGGGAAATGGGCAGAGACTGGACTAAGAGAGCCTCGTAAGCCAGACAGTAATTTTGTACTGTATTCTAAGGACAATGAGAAGCCAAAGATTTTAAGGAGGGGGGTGTACTTCAATGTGAATATTTTTAAAAGGTCCATTTGGCAGTTGTGCAGAGGTGATCTGGAAGATCGCAAGTCTGGAAGCAAGCAACCCACTCTAGTATTCTTCCCTGGAGAATCACAAGAACAGAGGATCCTGACAGGCCATAGTCCATAGGGTGGCAAAGAGATGGACATGACTATAGCAACTTAGCATTCATACATGCAAATCTGAAAGCAGATTTAGTCAAGAGGTTCTGGTGGCACCTCTGATGATAAAAGTCTCATAGATCCGAGTCACATCAGTGAGGTTTGGTGAGTGATTAGTTATAAATTATGAAAGGGGAAAGGGTATTATATTTTCTCAGTGAACAAATAGGTATTTGACTGTGTCATTTGCAGACATTAAGACCCAAGAGAAGGATGAGACTTGATGAGTGGGTACAGTGCAGGAAAATTATAAGTTTAAGTTCAGAGAGTTGAATCTGGTGTGTCCCTGAGAAACACCCAATTAAGTAGACAACGTAGAAATGGAAGAGTGGAGGTGCTAAAGTGAGGTAGACTGAGTTTGTATTACCTATGCTGTCACTTACCATCCATGAAATATTGGATAAATTTAAAAATGATCTTATATACTTTCCCCATCTTTAAAATGGAGACAACTACAACAGCACCTCCCCTGAGTTGTGCAAATTAAATGAGAACATACCTCAAACTAACAGTAGATACTTGAGGATGAGCAGGAGATGAGGTGGTGTAGGAAGTTGAATAATAGGCAGACTGATATGACTGCTCTTTTTTTTTATCATTTTAGTTTTCATAAGAATGTATATCTTATCAATATTATATGTATACTTGAAAACAAAGAAAAGGATAAAATATAATATATAAAAGACTAAATTAAAAATTTGCATTACAGCACTTGTCAGAGCCCTTGGTGAACAGTCACTAAATGTTAGCTGTCTGTAGACATTGGGAGTTGGAGCTCAGAGGGCAGTCTGGTCTAGAGGTGTGCCTTTTGTAGTCTTCAGCATTCTGACAGTAAGAAAAGCCACGGCAGTTGACGAAATCCTCTAGAGAGAGATCTATGTCTTCTGCTGTGTAAAAGAGAACCAAGGGTTAAACTTTGAGGAATTCCACTGTTAAAGAATGAATAGCTAAAGGAGCCTTAGAAAAGGAAGCCAGCAAGGCAGGAGGAAAACTGCCCATCTGGGCAAGGTGAGCTAACATTTGAAAGAAGACATAAATCATATGGCATGTTGTTGCAAGCTGTAATGAGTGGAAAACTACAAAGTGTGCCTTGAACAAATTAAACTGGAGTCTTGAGCAGGCTCTCTGGATAATCAGGCAACAGACTTTGCTGAGAAACTATCTGGTTCTTTATTTTAAATCAGATCTTGGCTTCTGTCCTGGAAACTGGGCCAACCAGTTGGTCATCTGGAAGTTGAATCCATATTTCTTATGAGATTCTCTATCTATTGGAAGGTGCTACTTAAAACTGAGTCAATTTATATAAAATGAAAAATTATCCTTGATGTCAGAGAGGAAAACAAAAAGGTGCAAAGAAAGGAAGTTTCATTCTTTTCCCTCATTAGTTCTGACCAATGTATAACCTTTAATTTTTTCAACAAAATTTATTTTGTTTCCTTGACTTATAATTTAATAGACAGCCATTCCTCTTCCTAAATTTCCTTTTTGTAAAAACTGATACTTTCCTCCTTAATATCTACAAAAGAATGATTTTCTGACCTTACAAAAAAAGAGCTGAGTCTTTATTATACTATATATGTTTCCAAAGGGAGAGAAAGGTTTAATTCTATGCCCTGTTTTTCAGTTACATAGCATTTACCTTAGACACTAAAAATGCTAGTATTTTTTATTTTTAATTTTAATTAATTTATTTTTCATTGAAGGATAATTGTTTTATAGAATTTTGCTGTTTTCTGTCAAATCTCAACATGCATCAGCCATAGGTATCCATATATCCCCTCCTTTTTGAAACTCCCTCCCATCTCCCTCCCCATCCCACCCTACTAGGTTGATACAGAGCCCCTGTTTGAGTTTCCTGAGTCATACAGCAGATTTCCTTTGGCTATCTATTTTACATATGGTAATATGTTTCCATGTTACTCTTTCCATACATCTCACCCTCTCCTCCCCTCTCCCCCATGTCCATAAGTCTATTCTCTATGTCTGTTTCTCCACTGCTGCCCTGTAAGGAAATTCTTCAGGACCATTTTTCTAGATCCATATATATGTGTTAGAATACAGTATTTCTCTTTCTCTTTCTGACTCACTTCAGTCTGTATAATAGGTTCTAGGTTCATCCACCTCATTAGAACTGACCCAAATGTGTGCCTTTTTATGGCTGAGTAATATTCCATTGTGTATATGTACCACAACTTCTTTATCCATTCATCTGTCGATAGACATCTAGGTTGCTTACATGTTCGAGCTATTATAAATAGTGTTGCAATGAACAATGGGATGCATGTGTTTCATTCCATTTTGGTTTCCTCAGGGTATATGCCTAGGAGTGGGATTGCTGGGTCATATGGTGGTTTTATCCCTAGATTTTTAAGGAGTCTCCATTCTGCCTTCCCTAGTGACTGTATGAATTTACATTCCCACCAACAGTGCAAGAGTGTTCTCTTTTCTCCACACCCTTTCCAGCATTTATTGTTTGTAGACTTTTTGATGAGGGCCATTCTGACTGTTGTGAGGTGATATCTCATTGTAGTTTTGATTTGCATTTCTCTAATAAATGAGCTATGTTGAGCATCTTTTCATGTGTTTGTTAGCCATCAGTGGTTTGTGTGAGCTTCATATAGGGTGAAATTTGTGCTGAGTTTTTGTTTGTTTGATTGTTTTTCCTCTGACAGGCAAGGCTGTGTGAGGTGGTGATCCTGTCTGCTGATGACTGGGTTTGTATTTTTGTTTTGTTTGTTGTTTACATGAGGCATCCCTCACAGGGTGCTACTGGTGGTTGGGTGATGCCGGGTCTTGTATTCAAGTGGTTTCCTTTGTGTGAGTTCTCACTATTTGATACTCCCTAGGGTTAGTTCTCTGGTTGTCTAGGGTCTTGGAGTCAGTGCTCCCACTTCAAAGGCTCAGGGTTTGATCTCTGGTCAGGAACAAAGATTCCACAAGTGGTTTGTTATGGCATTAAGGGAGAGTAAAACAAATGTCCAAAAATAAGAAACCAAAGATGAACCCCAGACAAATGGCAGTTACAAAATCAGGCAAATAATAATTAAAATAATGGAATATACACAGGTACATATACACCCATGAACAAGGTCAAAACAGTCCAACAAAAATAAAGTACAGTCTATTGATCTGGCAAACAAAGGAAATCAAAATTTATATTTACCAGTTAAGAACAAAACTATCTTAAGGACAAACTGGAAAACAAAATTAAAGCAAGGCAGCAAGTGGGGAATAAAGCAATGAAAGCAAAACTAACAAATATGTTGAGAGGAAAGGAGAGAAAGAAAGAATAGATATGCAAAGTTATAGATGAAGAAGACTTATATACATTAAAAATTAACTGCAAGGGGAAAAGAACAGTGAGAAAGGCAAACAAAGGAATAAATGCAGAAAAAAATGATAGGTTTAAAAAATTAAAAATTAAAATTATAAAAAAGAGAAAAGAGAAAAAACAGAAGAATAAATAAAAAAGGGGAAAAAAGAAAAACTCCACAGAACTTCAAAAGCCCAGGGTAGAGGCAGAGTTTTATAGCAACAATAGAAAGTGTGACTGAATATACACGTATACATATACACCTGTAAGCAAAATCAAAACAGTCCAACAAAAATTAAGTACAATAGATTGACCCGGTGAACAAAGGAAACCAAAAATTATATCTACCAGAAGAAAACTGTTAAAGCACAAACTGGAAAACAAAACTGAAGCAAGGTGCCAACTGGGGAATAAAGCAATGAAAATAAAGCTAACACGTTGAGAGGAAAGGAGAGAAAGAAAAGAAAGAAAGAATAGATACACAAAATTAAATAGAGGTAGATAAAGAAGATTTATATATGCTAAAGATTAACTGCAAGGGGAAAAGAGCAGAAGGGAAAGCAAACAAAGGAATAAATGTAGAAATAATAATAGGTTTAAAAAATTAAAATTAAAAAAAAAGAGGAAAACTCTGGAGAATTGCAAAAGCCCAACGTACAGGCAGAGGTTTATGACAACAATAAAAAAAGTGTGTACAAGGAAAAAGAAAAAAAAAAATCTTAAAAATTTAATTATAAAACTGACAACTACAACAGAGGGGAAAAGAAAGGGAAAAGAAAAAAAGAAAAAAAATCCAAAAGAATCTACAGAACAAGTCAAAACGTAAGAATAATCAATGTTTTTCTTGAGTCGCTGCTGTCAGTGTCTTTTCCTGTGCTCGGAATCGCAGTCCACCTCACCTCCCTAGGATGCCCTCCAGCACTGTGCTGATCTCTGGACCTGCTGTGGGGGCTGCTCAGATCCTAATCTGGTCCTACTCCTGTGTGTTCTTGTCTCCAATGTCCACAGCTATCAGAGCTAGTGCGTTTTCTTTTGTGGGAGCTCTCAATGGCCTTTATATTCCGTAGACACAGAGTCTGCTTAGTTGATTGTGTGGATTTAATCTGCAGCTTGTACAGCTGGTGGGAAGATTTTGGGTCTTCTTCCTTAGCCACACTGCCCCTGGGTTTCAATTGTGGTCTTATTTCCACCTCTACATGTGGGTCATCTACTGAGGCTTAGCTCCTGGGACTGCCCTTTAGGGCTTTGGCTTGCCTCTGTGAGGGCCAGGTGTGGAGGTGGTGCAGCTGCTTGGGTCACAGGGGTTCTGGCAGCACCAGGTACTCAGGGGGGTTGGCGTCTAGGGTAGTAGGAAATATAGTGCTCAAGAAGGGTATGGCAACCAGTATTGGCCAATACCCTCCAGTATTCTTGCCTGGAGAACCCCCTCTCTGACAGGGAAGCCTGGCTGGCCACAGTCTACAGGGTCGCAAAGAGTCGGACTGGACCGAAGGGACCCTGTAGGCATAAACACAAGATTTGTGTGTGTGTGTGTGTGTGTGCTTGTGGCAACTCTGCTCCAGTGAGAGTTAAGCGTGAAGGTGGCACAAGTGCTTGGCTTGCAGGGACCCTGGCGGTGCCAAGTGTGCAGGGACATGGACTGCATCCATGGCAGGAGTTATGGCCCCATCAGAATCTTTTTTCAAGCCTCTTGTAGCTGGTGATCAGAAGGCCTCTTTGGCCAGTCTTTCTCCATAGCTCCACCCATTCAGGCACTTAGAAGGGATCCCTTGCCTGAGGTTCTTCTCTGTTGTTTGGCTTGTCAGGCACTTAGTGGGGCACCCTGGGTGGGATCCTACTCTGCAGTTCAATGCATCAGGTGTTTGAGGGGCCAGCCTCTCTATTGTTCAGCTGCTGATGCTGGCCTGTGGAGAGAGAGAGGCTATGGTGGTGGCTCCACCCCCTACGCATGACTCAGCAGTATTGCCTTGCTTCCATGGCTGCCTGGCTTTCCTCCACAGGCGTTTCCCACCACGATCTCATCCCTCACATCCCCTTGAGCCGTCTCTCCGCAGTCAACAGCAGCCCTCGCCCTGGGATTGCTCCACAACTCCTAAACTCCAGCTCCCAGCCACTGCCCCTTCCAGGAGACTTGTGTTCCTCCCTGGCATATGTATGGCTGTGGCAAGGACTGTCTGATTCTCATTCCATTTAGGCTGCCACAGATCAGCTGTTTCACTCTCAGCCTTAAATGTTTCTTCTCTGAGTCAGACAATTGTCTGGATGCGTGGATCGGACCCCTGCTTTAGCTCCCCCACCCACTGACGGAAGGTCCAGTCCTACTAATACTCCTGATTTTCCCCCTAGTTCCTTCCTCCTACCGAGTTTTGCATGGGTCTATATATTCTTTCCCTCTGGTCAGGTACTCCTGTCCACTCTCAGCTGGTGTTCTGCATGCAGTTCTGTGTCTGAAAGTGTATTCCTAATGTATCCATGGAGAGAGATGTACTCCATGTCCACCTACTTCTCTGCCATCTTGTTCTGCAAACTGCTAGTTTTATTGAGGAGTAATTAACCCTAATCACACCATAGAGAGAATGGGAAGTAGAAGAATAAGTGGGTCACAATAAATTTGAGGTTTTAGATGGCCCTGGGATTCCCTGATAGCTCAGTTGGTAAAGAATCCGCCTACAACGCAGGAGCCCCTGGTTCAGTTCCTGGGTTGGGACGATCCCCTGCAGAAGGAATAGGCTACCCACTCCAGTATTCTTGGGCTTCTCCTGTGGCTCAGCTGGTAAATAAGCCTCCTGCAGTGGGAGACCTAGGTCTGATACCTGGATTGGGAAGATCCCTTGGAGAAGGGAAAGGCTATCCACTCCAGTACCCCAGTCTGGAGAATTCCATGGACTGTTTTAGTCCATGTTATTGCAAAGAGTCAGACACGACTGAGCAACTTTAAGACATAAGGCAGATGGCACTAGTTCTAGCTCCCTCTTCTGCTTGGATTCTGAGCAAAGGCACTTGAGGGACTAAGAGGAGGATGCTTTAAATAGCCCCTCCCACTCTGCATCAGTTCTGCTTGTTTTCGATGTAGCAGAGCATGGTGAACATCCTGCCTTCAGCACATTAAATTTCCTACTAGCCCAGTTTTGCTGGTTACCTACCCAGGTGTCTTAGTGGTAGAGAATCCACCTGCCAGTGCAGGAGACACAGACGACACGGATTTGATCCCTGGGTCAGGGAGATTCCCTTAGGGTAGAAAATGGCAACCCACTCCAGTATTCTTGCCTGGAAAATTCCATGGACAAAGGAGCCTCACAGGCTACAGTGATGGGGTCACAAAGACTTGGACATCACTGAGTATGGCACAGCAACAGGAACCTATTTTTGAATCCCGGGCAAGTCATTTCCTTCCATGAACATCACTCTCCTAATCTGCTAACAGGAGATGATTATCCTGCTATCCTCATAAAGTTGTTAAGAGGAGTGGGTAAGTCAGCACAGGCAAAGCTCATGACATATAGGAAACTCTCATACATGGCATGGCCAACATTCTTAAATGTGAGAATTCCCTCAGTAGAATTGTTAATCTGTTTATTTTAATCTGTCCAAATTCATTTATGAAATGTCTTTCTACTCCCCCTAATCGCCTTCTCCCAAACTTCAAGATTGTCTTTGTAAAGGTGACAGGTTTGGCCCTCCATCAGCAAATTCAGTTACACAAAATAAACTTTTTATTTTCTTCAAACTCAGCCTAATTTTTATTTGAGACCTTATTCTCCCGGGAAGAGTAAAAACACCCTCAATCAATTTAAGGATCTCTCTCCCGTCTTTTCCTTCTTTTCCTGGGATTATGCGTAAGTATGTGAAATGCACATAGTGCCAAAGTTTGGGAAGAGGGAGCATTTGTCCTTAAATATGCAAGGAATGGTAGCAGTGTTCATGCTGTAGCCTGGTCCTGACCATTCATCACCACTGGTTTCACTGGGAGGCCACGGTTCTTTATGTGCATGGTCTGTTTTGTCTGATATCTCCTCTAATTGCATGTGTGCTGGCACATGGAACTCCTTCCCTAAGGTAGAGAAGCTATGCTTTCTTCCCAGATTCTCCAAATTATTTTATCTATATCCTGAGCCACTAAGTTATTCTATGCTCTTCTGTTTTTTTTTTTTTAATTTTATAAAAACCAAAGACTTGCACATTATTTCTACTCTCCTACCTGACACATTCCTTTCTCACAGCCATAAATGCAAAGCTAATTACCCACTTGATGAGGGAAAAAGGAAGAGACTACCAGAGAAGGAAGGACCAAAGTCAATATCACAAATCTACTGTCTGCCCCTCAGGTCTACAGACATATTATGGAAGGTAATACTTTCTACCACTGGGCACACTGAGGTACTATGTAGTGAAAGAACTGTCATGCAGAATTTATGATATTACTTCTGCTTGGCAGAAGGACATTTAAAAAGTGTAAGTTTTGTTTTTCTTAAAATGGACCAGGACTGTACATAATGCCTTAAGTTTAAAATCTTCCATGAGTGATACAAGAGGCCTAATTACACAGACTAGTGAGGGGAACCTTAAAGTCAAAATCATCACACCTATATCAAAGAGGCAGACAAGACCTGAAACATTCTGTGTGCTTGGAAAAATAAACTCTTTTTCTCTGGTGTTGGAGCCTTGACTGAAGGCCCAATTCCATGCTTTTTTTTTTTTTGGCATTTTAAGAATTTTTCTTCACTTTTTCTGGACCCAATAAATTCTGGAGAATTTAGCAAGAGAGAAAAAAAAAAGTTTGCTGTTTTGCTCCGGTCCGCTTGTAAAATGTAGCTTTCTTGTTGCCCTTGGTTACTTCTTGTGTTAACAGTAATTGGAGGGAAAACAATTCACAATTTGGTTTTCAAAGAGGACAAAGGGATTGGGAAGCATTATTTACCTACTAGACAGAAGCAGACCTTGGTGGCCATCTGGTGCGCCATGTTTTTGGGTAATTAACATGCATCCACACTTCTATTTTGTTTCGTTTTTGAACTGGATCTGAAAATGTGTGCTAACAGACTGTCTGTAACACTAAAGAGCCAATGCTAAAAAATGGTTACACTCATCCTGTTTCAAAAAACAATGAAAAAAAAAAAACCAACCCAAACTCTGTTTTGCCACCAAAGGCAGAAGCTGCCCTAAGGGCTGCCAAAGACTCTGGGTCCTGTATAGAATTGCTTGTTTGAGCCAGTCACCACATTTGGTGAGCAATCTTGGAGGCTCAATATTCCCCATTCCTTTTCATCAGCCTTGTCACCCACAGCCTTAGGGGGAACATTTACACGACCGAACGTTCATGGCCACAGTGATACAGCCCCTTCATGGACTGGATTTTGAATCTGGGATTAGTTCTCACTGGTTAACAGCTTGAGTTTGTTTTTCCAAATGACTTTATCATAACTATAAAAACGAGTGAGTCAACCTATTGAATGGTGGCTTAATACGTCTGTGTGCTGGCAATATATATTTGATTAAATCTACAGGGAGAAGAAATGACTTTGCCTGGAATAAAGCCAGGTGGAATAATTTAACAAATAGGTAAAATGTACAAGTCTAAACAATTTCTTTCTGGAAGATTTTACTTTATAATGACAGTGCAATAGCTTCATCCCCAAAATATCTGGACGTATTTTAAGTCAACCTGAATGAATAGATGAGAAAACACAGATTGTCATAGTGAATATAAGCAAAAATATATAGAGATGAAAATGTACAGCTGAAAATAGTAGCTCAAGGAAAAAGGTGAGGATTAAATGAAATTTCATTGTAGAATATTAATCTCACAGTGTGAAACTTTAAAGGTAAACTAATTTTTAACACAAATTGATATTTAATATGAAGTTTTTTAAAATGTGGAAAGGTTAGCTTATTTTGGGTGAATGCAAATTGTTTACTGACTTACAAGCAAATTGTTTACTGACTTAATTCTACATTTAGATTTCATGTAGAGTTATACATACTAGAAAATAAATATTCTAAATTCATTACATTCCCCTTTTACACTTAAGAAAATTGAGCTTTAGAAACAAATTACTTGACTGTGTTCACTTGTATAGGTAGATGTTACATGTAAATGGACCCTAATTTATTTAGTCCCTCCTCTTCCTTTCACCTTGAATTATTTGATTAAACTAAGGTAGGTGCTTGAGTAGAGTGAGGTGTAAGACAACAAGATCAGAACAATCACCCTGAAAGTGATTATGTCTCATCAGTTCAGTTCAGTCACTCAGTCGTGTCTATTTGCGACCCCATGGAATGCAGCACGCCAGGCCTACATGTCCATCACCAACTCCCGGAGTTCACCCAAACTCATGTCCATTGAGTCGGTGATGCCATCCAACCATCTCATCCTCTGTCATCCCCTTCTCCTCCTGCCTTCAATCTTTCCCACATCAAGGTATTTTCAAATGAGTCAGCTCTGCGTATCAGGGGGCCAAAGTATTGGAGTCTCAGCTTCAACATCAGTCCTTCCAATGAACACCCAGGACTGATCTCCTCTAGGATGGACTGGTTGGATCTCCTTGCAGTCCAAGGGACTCTCAAGAATCTTCTCCAACACCACAGTTCAAAAGCATCAATTCTTCAGCGCTCAGCTTTCTTTATAGTCCAACTCTCACATCCATATATGACTACTGGAAAAACCATAGTCTTGGCTAGATGGACTTTTGTTGGCAAAGTAATGTCTCTGCTTTTTAATAAGCTGTCTAGGTTGATCATAGCTTTCCTTCCGAGGAGTAAGAGTCTTTTAATTTCATGGCTGCAGTCACCATTTGCTGTGATTTTGGAACCACCCCAAGTAAAGTCTGTCACTGTTTCCACTGTTTCCCATCTATTTGCCATGAAGTGCAGGTCAGAAAGCAACAGTTAGAACTGCACATGGAAAAACAGACTGGTTTCGAATAGGAAAAGGAGTATGACAAGGCTGTATATTGTTACCCTGCTTCTTTAACTTCTATGCAGAGTACATTATGAGAAATGCTGGACTGGAAGAAGCACAAGCTGGAATCAAGATTGCCGGGAGAAATATCAATAACCTCAGATATGCAGATGACACCACCCTTATGGCAGAAAGTGAAGAGGAACTAAAAAGCCTCTTGAAAGTGAAAGTGGAGAGCGAAAAAGTTGGCTTAAAGCTCAACATTCAGAAAACTAAGATCATGGCATCTGGTCCCATCACTTCCTGGAAAATAGATGGGGAAACAGTGGAAACAGAGTCAGAATTTATTTTGGGGGGGCTGCAAAATCACTGCTGATGGTGACTGCAGCCATGTAATTAAAAGACACTTATTCCTTGGAAGAAAAGTTATGACCAACCTAGAAAGCATATTCAAAAGCAGAGACATTACTTTGGCAACAAAGGTCCGTCTAGTCAAGGCTATGGTTTTTCTAGTGGTCATGTATGGATGTGAGAGTTGGACTGTGAAGAAAGCTGAGTGCTGAAGAATTGATGCTTTTGAACTGTGGTTTTGGAGAAGACTCTTGAGAGTCTCTTGGACTGCAAGGAGATCCAACCAGTCCATTCTAAAAGAGATCAGCCCTGGGATTTCGTTGGAAGGAATGATGCTAAAGCTGAAACTCCAGTACTTTGGCCACGTCATGCAAAGAGTTGACTCATTGGAAAAGACTCTGATGCTGGGAGGGATTGGGGGCAAGAGGAGAAGGGGACGACAGAGGATGAGTTGGCTGGATGGCATCACTGACTCAATGGACGTGAGTCTGAGTGAACTCCGGGAGATGGTGATGGACAGGGAGGCCTGGTATGCTGCGATTCATGGGGTCACAAGGAGTTGGACACGACTGAGCGACTAAACTGAACTGAACTGATGGGGCTGGATGCCATGATCTTCGTTTTCTGAATGTTGAGTTTTAAACCAACTTCTCACTCTCCTCTTTCACTTTCATCAGGAGGCTCTTTAGTTCTTCACTTTCTGCCATGAGGGTGGTGTCATCTGCATATCTGAGGTTACTGATATTTCTCCCAGCAATGTTGATTTCAGCTTGTGCTTCATCCAGACCAGCATTTCTCATGATGTACTCTGCATATAAGTTAAATAAGCAGGGTGACAATATACAGCCTTGCCGTACTCCTTTTCCTATTTGGAACTAGTCTGTTGTTCCATGTCCAGTTCTAACTGTTGCTTCCACCTGCATACAGATTTCTCAAGAGGCAGGTCAGGTGGCCTGGTATTCCCATCTCTTTCAGAATTTTCCACGGTTTATTGTGATCCACACAGTCAAAGGCTTTGACATAGTCAATGAAGCAAAAATAGATGTTTTTTCTGGAATCTCTTGCTTTTTCAAGATGATGACCCAGTGGATGTTGGCATTTGATCTCTGGTTCCTCTGCCTTTTCTAAAACCAGCTTGAACATCTGGAAGTTCACGGTTCATGAATTGTTGAAGCGTGGCTTAGTGAATTTTGAGCATTACTTTGCTAGTGTATGAGATGAGTACAATTGTGTGGTTGTTTGAGCATTGTTTAGCATTGCCTTTCTTAGGGATTGGAGTGAAAACTGACCTTTTCCAGTCCTGTGGCCACTGCTGAGTTTTCCAAATTTGCTGGCATATTGAGTGTTTCACATAGCAGACAGAAAAACTCCGAGTTGTAGAGGTGTGGCTATGGAGAACTTTGGGAATAGAGAAGAGTGCCTGAGTTGTGTGCATATGTACAAGTGCATGTGTTGGGAACAGCATGCAAGGAGTTTGAAAGATCCACAGGAATAGAGAATTCTTAAGAAATAAAATGAAACAAAATAACGCATAATTATTGCATTGTTTTTCTCCATTGGCTCCTTTTTCCTTTTTCTGATGGCACCAGAAAAAAAAAAAAGCCACATTTGGGTCTAATTCTGAGTTCAAGATACCTGCAAGTAGAACCAAGGGGAGCCATGGGTGAGTAGGTCATGAGAATTCAAAGCTACAGCTGCTAGGATTGTAATCCTTAATGCTCAAGGATTTCCAATGCACACAAGTGAACAATACAAATCGGGAAGTTGAGACAGGCAAGTGGGTGGGGTCAAAAATAGACGTGTTCAAGACAGAAAGGAATCAGTGGAACCTGAATTGGGTTATTGGATGAAAGAGGTGGGGTTTGAACAGGACCTTGTCAATGGAGATGATTTGTCAGTGCTCATCCTAACCTGATGATTGCCTAAACAAACACACACAGGTGAATGACCATGCATTTGTCAAATTCTAACTCAGAGGCTGCCTACCTACATCATCTCACAGGTGGGGGTGGTGGCAGTGGTAGTGATGGTAGTGGCACATATTAAAGCTACAAAACAGTGAACCAGAAGGACAAGCACATCTCCAGGGATGGAGGGAAATGGACACTTATGCCATAGGCCAGAAACCAGAAACATGCTTGTTAGGAAGAAGCTCTGTACAAGGTGGGTCTAACTCAAATGTAACCATCGTCAAGGACAGCATTAGGATGGGGAGGAGTGTGGTCCTGTCCCTTGGAGGAAAAAAGCATCAGTGAGTCTTGATTACTTCAGCCATGGGACTTCTCTGCTATTTCTTAAGGGTAAGGGGGTATCTCAAGAGGAAAAAAAAAATACGCTGGTAGAATGATACAGGCAGTGACAACTGGATCCAATGGGACTGCCAGGGCCAGGAGGTAAGCAGAAGCAGGTCTTCTTTATAAAGAAAGGGGAAAGAATGGATGGCGTGGTAAGGAAAGGAATTCTTTTAAATTTTTTCTGAGAAGGAATCTTTTTGTGGGCATACTTTTTCCTAGACGCTTAGTAAATTTTTGTTTTTCTCTAAACCTCATATACTGTGATGAAACAAAACAAGTCTCTTCTGTGCCTGCATATTATGATGTCCTTAGGAAAGAAAAGAGCATAGAGTGAAGCGACTGAATCTTCTCCAACTCTCTGTGTCATTTGGGTCCCCTGGAATAGAATACAAAGTAGAGATTTATTGGGGGTAATGATCATGGGAGATAAAAGAAAGAAGGGACAAGATTAAGCAAGGAAACCCTTTAGATCATGGTATAGATCTGCTACCTATGAAAAGAGAAGGGGAGGGATGGAGCATTATGTAGGAGGAATTTCAGACTGCACTGAAGCTCTACTTGGTCTTGGCCAGTCTTTTGGGTCCTGTGGTACATGGAGCCATCACACACGCTAGGAAATAATGCCTTGATACCTCTACTATGCTGAGACATCAACTAGAGACTGCCCAGGAAGAGCACGACCTTGGCGCCAGTGTTGCTGATCACTGCTGACTGACAGATTCTGTCTTGAAGGCAGATATGGGCAGTGCAGCTCCTTGGCTGCTACACAAGACTGGCAATAGGGTGCGTGGTAGCCAAGGAGATTGCCCTATAATTGGCTCTGTGGCCATATCCTCATTACAGCCTAAATCTCATATTGTTATGCATAAAATGTCACAAAGAAAATGTTTAGTTTCCAGTTACTATGAAAGTCCCATAGAAAGCTCTCCTATTTTATAGAGTATTAAGAAAAAAAAGAATCTTTTCCTTAAAAGAAGTAATGTGTATTACTTCCAAATTTAACATTCACTGGGCAAGAAAAGTCTTGTGATAATGTTCTTTTTTAAATTAATTACTTATTTTGTTGAAGGATAATTGCTTTATAGAATTTTGTTGTTTTCTGTCAAACCTCGACGTGAATCAGCCATAGGTATACATGTATCCCCTCCCTTTTGAACCTCCCTCCCATCTTCCTCCCCATCCCACCCCTCTAGGTTGATACAGAGCCCCTATTTGGGTTTCCTGAGCCGTACAGCAAATTCCCGTTGGCTATCTATTCTACATATGGTAATATAAGTTTCCATGTTACTCTCTCCATGCATCTCACCCTCTCCTCCCCTCTCCCCATATGGAGATTCCTTAAAAAACTAGGAATAAACCACCATATGTCCCAACAATCCCATCCCTAGGCATATACCCTGAGAAAACCAAAATTGAAAAAGACACATTGCAGCACTGTTTACAATAGGTAGAACATGGAAGCAACCTAGATATCCATCAACAGATGAATGGATAAAGAAGTTGTGGTATGTATACAAAATGGAATATTGCTCAGCCATGAGAAGGAACATATTTGAGTTTTAATGAGGTGGATGAACCTAATAGAGAGTAAAGTAAGTCAGAAAGAGAAAGATAAAATTGTATTCTAGCACATATATACGGAATCTAGAAAAATGGTACTGAAGAATTTACTTACAGGGCAGGAATGGAGAAACTGAGAATAGACTTGTGATAATGTTTTCAATCTCTCATGCTGCTCTGTTCAACTCATTTTATCTTGGCTTAAATTAGTAGAGAAAAAATGCAGTAATTTTCACATGCTCTGAAACAAATAATTCTCCTAGCTTTCATTTCTCATTGAGGTTAAGATGGCCCAACCGATTTTAACGTTATGCAGTGGTCTTATACTTTTAAAAGTATATTTACATAAATATGCATTATATTTGTTAGTGAATATATGATATATAGTATAGATTTATTCAGAAAACGAAGATCCTGGCATCCAGTCCCATCACTCCATGAGAAATAGATGGGGAAACAGTGGAAACAGTGTCAGACTTTATTTTTTTGGGCTCCAAAATCACTGCAGATGGTGATTGCAGCCATGAAATTAAAAGACGCTTACTCCTTGGAAGAAAAGTTATGACCAACCTAGGTAGCATATTCAAAAGCAGAGACATTACTTTGCCAACAAAGGTCCGTCTAGTCAAGGCTATGGCTTTTCCTGTGGTGATGTATGGACGTGAGACTTGGACTGTGAAAAAGGCTGAGCGCCAAAGAATTGATGCTTTTGAACCGTGGTGTTGGAGAAGACTCTTGGGAGTCCCTTGGACTGCAAGAAGATCCAACCATTCCATTCTGAAGGAGATCAACCCTGGGATTTCTTTGGAAGGAATGATGCTAAAGCTGAAACTCCAGTAATTTGGCCACCTCATGCGAAGAGTTGACTCATTGGAAAAGACTCTGATGCTGGGAGGGATTGGGGGCAGGAGGAGAAGGGGACAACTGAGGATGAGATGGCTGGATGGCATCATGGACTCGATGGACGTGAGTCTGAGTGAACTCCGGGATTTGCTGATGAACAGGGAGGCCTAGCGTGCTGTGATTCATGGGGTCGCAAAGAGTCGGACACGAGTGAGCAACTGAACTGAACTGAACTGATAGATTTATATTTATTAATACACGCACATATATCCCCTTGGAATTGTAGGCTGTGCTTTGGTTTAGTGCTGAAGCTTTGCTAATAGAACTAGTTAACATATGAAATATTCTGGAAGGCATATTAGAAACTATACACAAGTGATTCTCAGTGCTACTTCATTGAACAATTAAGCCATGAAAATAGACACTCTGCTAAAAATCAAATACGAGTTTTAAGCCAACTCTGCTATTAACTAGATGGATGACCTTGGGCATGTCATAAAGCCTTCTCTGTAAAATGATGAGCTTAGGTTAGATGACATCCAAGGTTTTATTCTGCCTCAAGAGTCTTTAATAATGGTTTCTGAAGTGTTCACACTGTGCAGATCTAGGATTTCATGAAAAAGTTAGTGGGTTGAGGGAAGGGATGTTCAAGGCAGAAATTTCCGTGAACCATGATATAGGCCTCCCATCCCCCACTTCAAGCTGAACAGATAGGTCTTTTTGTTTTCCATGCTGAATTTCAGTGTAAGATAATCATTTCCAAACACTTTAGTTTTTGCAGTCATCTATCTCTGATAAAAGGCAGGATTAGCTAATCAGGGAAAAGCAATGTGTTTATTTATTGGCTTAAACATCTTTATTTTAAAATGTAATATGCAGAAAATTGTGTAAGGTTATAGGTACTTTTTGCCTGTAAAACAATTTTTAACATTTGTACATGGAACGGATACCTATATAAATTCATCAAATCACTTGCTGAAACCACAGAATTTCCCTTACATCCTTTACCACTCTGATTTCACTGAGTCTTCATAAGGTGCCTTATGACATCTTAACTATGACCCTGATCTCTGCAGTACTCTTTTCCTTTCCCTACATTTTCTCCCACCTGTGTATGCATCCTCAAAAATAAGATTAGTGCTGCCTGTTCTTGAACTGTGTGTGAATAGAATAATACTGTAATTACTATTTTATGACTTGTTTTCCCTTGCATAAACATTTGTAAAGTTTGTATACTCTTCTGTAGTATATTCAAATATATTTTACATAGTATCCCATTGCAAAAATATAAAACATTTTATGTATTCACTTTGCCAAAGGTGGGTATGTGAGTTTTTTCAGAAAGTTAGTTATTATGAGCAATATTATAAGCATATTTTTATTAAAGAAGTATAGTTGACATATATCATTATATTTGTTTCAGGTACACAACATAATGGCTCAGTATTTTTATACATTTCAAAGTGATCACCACAGTAAGTCTAGCCAATGTCCACAACATTATTCAGTAAGAAAATTTTTTCTTGTGATGAGAACGTTTAAGGTTTACAGTATTTTTCTTACTCTGTCTGACATTTTACTGAATATAATGCCCTCAAAATCTATCCGTGTTGTCCCAGATTGTGATTTCATTCTTTTTTATGTCTGAATAACATTCTAATGTATATGTGATGTTGATGTTGAGCATCTTTTTATGTACTTGGTAATTTGTGTGTCTTCTTTGGAAAAATGTCTATTCAGATCTTCTGCCCATTTTTTAATTGGATTTATTTTTTGCCTCTAAGGTGTTTGAGTTCCTTATAGTTTGAATATTAACCCCTTATCAGATATACAATTTATAAATATTTTCTCCCATTCTGTAGGTTGCCTTTTGTGAATAGTTAACTTTCCTTTGCAGAATCTTTTTAGTTTTATATAGTCTCACTTGTTTATTTTTACTTTTGTTGCTTTCGGTATCAAATTAAAAACAAATTATCACCAACACCTATGTCAAGTAGTTTACAACCTCTGTTTTCTTCTAGGAGCTTTATGATTTTAGGTCTTACATTCAAGTCCTTCATCCATTTGAGTCAGTTTTTGTTAATGGTGTAGGATAATTGTCCAATTTCATTCTTTTGCATCTGGCTGTCAGTTTTTTCCAACACCATTTATTGAAAGGACTGTTTTCCCCATTGTATATTCTTGGTTTCTTTGTCATAAATTAACTGACTATATATTGCTGGGTTTATTTGTGAGCTCTCTATTCTGTTTCATTGATTTATATGTCTTTTTTTATGTCAACAGTTTACTGTTTTGATTACTATAGTTTTGTAATGTAGTTCAAATCAGGGAGCATGATGTCTCCAGTTTCGCTTTCTCAAGATTGTTTTGACTAGTATGGTCTTTGGGGGTCTTTTGAGGTCCCATGCAAACTTTAGGATTGTTTGTTCTATTTCTGTGAAAAATATTACCAGAATTTTGATAGGGATTGCATTGAATCTGTAGATTGCTTTGGGTAGTATGGATAGTTTTTAAAACTTCTTACTTTATACTGGAGTATAGCCCATTAACAATGTTGTAGTAGTTTTCAATTTAAAAAAAAAAAGTACTTTTATGTGAACAGCAAAGGGACTCACCTATACATAGACATGTATCCATTCTCCCCCAAACTCCTCTCCCATCCAGTCCTGCCACATAACATTGAGCAGAGTTCCCTGTGCTATACAATAGATCCTTGTTGGCTATCCATTTTAAATATAGCAGGGTGTACCTGTCCATCCAAAACTCCTGAACTATCATCCCTCCCCATTCTTCTCCCTGGCCACTATAAGTTTGTTCCCTAAGTCTATGAGTCTGTTTCTATTTGGCAAATAAGTTCATTTGTATCATGTCTTTTTAGATTCCGCATGTATGGGGTGTCGTATGATGTTTCTGTTTCTTTGACTTCAGTTCAGTTCAGTTCAGTCACTCAGTCATGTCCGACTCTTTGCGACCCCATGAATCGTAGCACGCCAGGCCTCCAACTCCATCACCAACTCCCGGAGTTCACCCAAACTCTTATGCATCGAGTCGATGATGCCATCCAGCCATCTCATCCTCTGTCATCCCCTTCTCCTCCTGCCCCCAATCCCTCCCAGCATCAGAGTCTTTTCCAGTGAGTCAACTCTTCACATGAGGTGGCCAAAGTATTGGAGTTTCAGCTTTAGCATCAGTACTTTCAATGAACACACAGGACTGGTCTCCTTTAGGATGGACTGGTTGGATCTTCTTGCAGTCCAAGGGACTCTCAAGAGTCTTCTCCAACACCACAGTTCAAAAGCATCAATTCTTTGGTGCTCAGCTTTCTTCACAGTCCAACTCTCACATCCATACATGACCACTGGAAAAACCATAGCCTTGACTAGATGGACCTTTGTTGGCAAAGTTATATCTCTGCTTTTTAATATGCTATCTAGATTGGTCATAACTTTCCTTCCAAGGAGTAAGCATCTTTTAATTTCTTGGCTGCAATCACCATCTGCAGCCCCCCAAAATAAATTCTGACACTGTTTCTACTGTTTCTCCATTTCCCAGGAAATGAGGGGACCAGATGCCATGGTCTTCATTTTCTGAATGTTGAGCTTTAAGCCAATGTTTTCACTCTCCTCTTTCACTTTCATCAAGAGGCTTTTTAGCTCCTCTTCACTTTCTGCCATAAGGGTGGTGTCATCTGCTTATCTGAGGTTATTGATATTTCTCCCAGCAATCTTGATTCCAGCTTGTGCTTCATGTAGCCCAGCATTTCTCATGATGTACTCTGCATAGAAGTTAAATAAGCAGGGTGACAATATACAGCCTTGACTTACTCCTTTTCCTATTTGGAACCAGTCTATTGTTCCATGTCCAGTTCTAACTGTTGCTTCCTGACCTGCATATAGGTTTCTCAAGAGGCAGGTCAAGTGGTCTGGTATTCCCATCTCTTTCAGAATTTTCCACAGTTTATTGTGATCCACACAGTCAAAGGCTTTGGCATAGTCAATAAAGCAGAAATAGATGTTTTTCTGGAACTCTCTTGCTTTTTTGATGATCCAGCAGATGTTGGCGATTTGGTCTCTGGCTCCTCTGCCTTTTCTAAAACCAGCTTGAACATCTGGAAGTTCATGATTCACATATTGCTGAAGCCTGGCTTGGAGAGTTTTGAGCATTACTTTACTAGTGAGTGCAATTGTGTGGTAGTTTGAGCAGTCTTTGGCTTTGCCTTTCTTTGGGATTGGAATGAAAACTGACCTTTTCCAGTCCTGTGGCCACTGCTGAGTTTTCCAGATTTGCTGGCATATTCTTTGACTCACTTCACTCAATATGACAGTCTCTAGGTTCACCCGTGTTGCTGCAATAACACTATTTCATTCTTTTGATAGCTGAGTAATATTCCATTGCATATATGTACCACAACTTCTTTGTCCATTCCTCTGTTGATCAAGGACATTTAGATTGCTTCCATATCTCAGCTGTGGAGATTCCTTAAAAACGACAGATAGAGCTACCATATAACCCTGCAGTCCCATTCCTGGGTATATATCTAGAGAAAAACATGGTCTGAAAGGATACATGCACCCCAGTGTTCATTGCAGGACTGTTTACAATAATATGAGCCTTTTAAACAGTATTAATTCCTTCAATCCATGAATGTGAATATCTTTCCATTTATTTGTATCTTCTTTACTTTCTTTCATTAATGCTTTATAGTTTTAAGTGTATTCTACTAACATTTTGTAATGTGAATCCTAGGATACATGAGCAACCATATATTTAGAGTATATACCTATGGATGAAATTGCTAAATTAAAATGTTTACCTACATTCAATTTTACCAGATAAAGCAGTTTTCTAATGTTGCCATAACAATTTACACTCCTACCAGAATAGTTCCTGATTCTTATATCATTGTCTATGTTGACTATTGTAAGACTTTTATTTTTTCCCAACTTAATGGATAAGTACGACTGAAAAAATTACTCAGTGTGATAGGGGACACCTGTACAAATTCATGGCTAATCTCAGACTTAGTGTTTAAAGACTGAATGCCTTTTTTTTAAGACCAGGAACAAAACAGATATCTCTTCTTGCCACTTCTATTCAACATGAGAGGAGGAATTAGGCAAGAAAAAGAAGTAAAAAACATCTGTATCAGAAAGAAGGAAAATGATCTCTCTTCACAAATGAGATGATCTTGTATATAGAAAATTCTAAAGAATACACTGAAAAGTAATAGAAGTAATACATTAGTTTATCAGGGTTGTCAGACATGGTCAACATATAAAGATTTTTTACACTGTCAATGAAAAATCTGAACGTAAAATTAACAAAATAATTTTTTGAGCAATACTACCAAAAATAAAAGTAAAATTCTTAAAAGTAGATTTAACAAAAGAAGGACAAGATGCACCTCTGCAAAGTTTTATTCAAAGAATTAAAGAAGACATAAATAAATATACATTTCACATTCATGGATCAAAAAACAGTATTGTTAAGATGGTAATACTTGCCAACTGATCTACACATTGAATTGTAATCCTTATTAAGTTGCATTTTTTGAAGTAATTGACAAACTTATCCAAAAATTCATATGGAATTACCACAAACCAAAAATAGCCAAAGAGTCTAGAAGAACATAGTTGGAAATGTTATGCTTCTCAATCTCAACACTTATTATAGAGTGATAGTAATTGAGACAGTGTAATACTATCATTAAGAATAGACATATAGATTGCTGTAATAGAATTAAGAGTGCAGAAATAGAGCCTTACATTTATGGTCAATTGATTTTCAGTATGGGAAACAAGATCAATGAATGGAGATAGAAGAGTCTTTTCAACAAATGGTGCCAGGAAACTATATCTACATTCAAACACATGTATCTGAATCTCTACCTCACACCACACACAAAAATGAACTAAAAATAGATCATAATTCTAAGGAAAAAGCTGAAACTATGAAATTCTTAGGAGAAAGCCTTGGAGTACATCTTTAAGACAAGTTAGGCGATAGTTTCTTATATATAATACCAAGAGCACAAATGACACACACAAAAAATGTATCACTATAAATTAAGCTTCATCTAAATTAAAAATTTTGTGCTTCACAGGAAGCCATCATGAAAGTAGAAAAAAAAACCCCACAAAATGGGAGAAAATATTTGAAAATTATATATTTGACAAGAAGCATATTCAGAATGAATAAAGGACTTTTACAAGACAATAATAAGACAAGCCAATTAAAAATATGGAAAAGAAAGTTGAATAAGACATTGGTCCAAAGAAGATATAAAAATGGTCAATAAGCACATGAAAATATGCTCGACGTCAGTAGGCATTTAAAAAATGCAAATCAAAACCACTATAGGAAAGCGCTTCGAAATCACTCAGTTCGGTTCAATCGCTCAGTCGTGTCCGACTCTTTGGGACCCCATGAATCACAGCACGCGAGGCCTCCCTGTTCATCACCATCTCCTGGAATTCACTCAGACTCATGTCCATCGAGTCAGTGATGCCATCCTCGGTCGTCCCCTTCTCCTCCTGCCCCCAATCCCTCCCAGCATCAGAGTTTTCTCCAATGAGTCAACTCTTTGCATGAGGTGGCCAAAGTACTGGAGTTTCAGCTTTAGCATCATTCCTTCCAAAGAAATCCCAGGGTTGATCTCCTTCAGAATGGAATGATTGGATCTTCTTGCAGTCCAAGGGACTCTCAAGAGTCTTCTCCAACATCACAGTTCAAAAGCATCAATTCTTCGGTGCTCAGCCTTCTTCACAGTCCAATTCTCACATCCATACATGACCACTGGAAAAACCATAGCCTTGACTAGACGGACCTTAGTCGGCAAAGTAATGTCTCTGCTTTTGAATATGCTATCTAGGTTGGTCATAACTTTTCTTCCAAGGAGTAAGCATCTTTTAATTTCATGGCTGCAGTCACCATCTGCAGTAATTCTGGAGCCCCCAAAAAAATAAAGTCTGACACTGTTTCCACTGTTTCCTCATCTATTTCCCATGAAGTGATGGGACCGGATGCCATGATCTTAGTTTTCTGAATGTTGAGCTTTAAGCCAACTTTTTCACTCTCCTCTTTCACTTTCATCAAGAGGCTCTTTAGCTCCTCTTCACTTTCTGCCATAAGAGTGGTGTCATCTGCTTATCTGAGGTTATTGATATTTCTCCCAGCAATCTTGATTCTAGCTTGTGCTTCTTCCAGTCCAGCGTTCCTCATGATGTACTCTGCACATAAGTTAAATAAGCAGGGTGACAATATACAGCCTTGACGTACTCCTTTCCCTTTTTGGAACCAGTCTGTTGTTCCATGTCCAGTTCTAACTGTTGCTTCCTGACCTGCATATAGGTTTCTCATAAGGCAGGTCAGGTGGTCTGGTATTCCCATCTCTTTCAGAATTTTCCACAGTTTATTGTGATCCACACAGTCAAAGGCTTTGGCATAGTCAATAAAGCAGAAATAGATGTTTTTCTGAAACTCTCTTGCTTTTTCCATGATCCAGCAGATGTTGGCAATTTGATCTCTGGTTCCTCTGCCTTTTCTAAAACCAGCTTGAACCTCAGGGAGTTCACGGTTCACATATTGCTGAAGCTTGGCTTGGAGAATTTTGAGCATTACTTTACTAGCATGTGAGATGAGTGCAATTGTGTGTTAGTTTGAGCATTCTTTGGCATTGCCTTTCTTTGGGATTGGAATGAAAAGTGACCTTTTCCAGTCCTGTGGCCACTGCTGAGTTTTCCAAATTTGCTGGCATACTGAGTGCAGCACTTTCACAGCATCATCTTTCAGGATTTGAAACAGCTCAACTGGAATTCCATCACCTCCACTAGCTTTGTTCGTAGTGATGCTTTCTAAGGCTCACTTGACTTCACATTCCAAGATGTCTGGTTCTAGACTAGTGATCACATCATCATGACTATCTGGGTCGTGAAGATCTTTTTTGTACAGTTCTTCCATGTATTCTTGCCACCTCTTCTTAATATCTTCTGCTTCTGTTAGGCCCATAGCATTTCTGTCCTTTATCAAGCCCATCTTTGCATGAAATGTTCCCTTGGTATCTCTAATTTTCTTGAAGAGATCTCTAGTCTTTCCCATTCTGTTGTTTTCCTCTATTTCTTTGCACTGATCGCTGAAGAAGGCTTTCTTATCTCTTCTTGCTATTCTTTGGAACTCTGCATTCAGATGCTTATATCTTTCCTTTTCTCCTTTGCTTTTCCCCTCTCTTCTCTTCACAGCTATTTGTAAGGCCTCCCCAGACAGCCATTTTGCTTTTTTGCATTTCTTTTCCATGGGGACTGTCTTGATCCCTGTCTCCTGCACAATCACAAACTTCATTCCATAGTTCATCAGACACTCTATCTAGTTCATTAGACACTCTATCTCTCAGATCTAGTCCCTTAAATCTATTTCTCACTTCCACTGTATAATCATAAGGGATTTGATTTAGGTCATACCTGAATGGTCTAGCAGTTTTCCCTACTTTCTTCAATTTAAGTCTGAATTTGGTTATAAGGAGTTCATGATCTGAGCCACAGTCAGCTCCTGGTCTTGTTTTTGTTGACTGTATATAGCTTCTCCATCTTTGGCTGCATAGAATATAATCAATCTGATTTCGATGTTGACCATCTGGTGATGTCCATGTGTAGAGTATTCTCTTGTGTTGTTGGAAGAGGGTGTTTGCTATGACCAGTGCATTTTCTTGGCAACACTCTATTGGTCTTTGCCCTGCTTCATTCTGCATTCCAAGGCCAAATTTGCCTGTTACTCCAGGTGTTTCTTGACTTCCTACTTTTGCATTCCAGTCCCCTATAATGAAAAGGATATCTTTTTTGGGTGTGAGTTCTAAAAGGTCTTGTAGGTCTTCATAAAACCATTCAACTTAAGCTTCTTCAGCATTACTGGTTGGGGCATAGACTTGGATAACTGTGATACTGAATGGTTTGCCTTGGAGACGAACAGAGATCATTCTGTTGTTTTTGAAATTGCATCCAAGTACTGCATTTCGGACTCTTTTGTTGATCATGATGGCTACTCCATTTCTTCTAAGGTATTCCTGCCCGCAGTAGTAGATATAATGGTCATCGGAGTTAAATTCACCCATTCCAGTCCATTTTAGTTCGCTGGTTCCTAGAATGTCAACGTTCACCCTTGCCATGTCTTTTTGACCACTTCCAATTTGCCTTGATTCATGGACCTGACATTCCAGGTTCCTATAGCATCGGATCTTGCTTCTATCACCAGTCACATCCACAACTGGGTATTGTTTTTGCTTTGGCTCCATCCCTTCATTCTTTCTGGAGTTATTTCTCCACTGATCTCCAGTAGCATATTGGGCACCTAATGACCTGGGGAGTTCCTCTTTTGGTATCCTATCATATTGCCTTTTCATACTGTTCATGGGGTTCTCAAGGCAAGAGTACTGAAGTGGCTTGCCATTCCCTTCTCCAGTGGACCACGTTCTGTCAGGCCCCTCCACCATGACCCGCCCGTCTTGGGTTGCCCTGCAGGCATGGCTTGGTTTCATTGAGTTAGACAAGGCTGTGGTCCTAGTGTGATTAGATTGACTAGTTTTCTGTGAGTATGGTTTCAGTGTGTCTGCCCTCTGATGCCCACTTGCAACACCTACCATGTTACTTGGGTTTCTCTTACCTTGGATATGGGGGTATCTCTTCACGGCTGCTCCAGCAAAGCACAGCCACTGCTCCTTACCTTGGATGAGGGTTATCTCCTTACCATCACTGTTCCTGGCCTTCAACGTGGAATAGCTCCTCTAGGCCCTCCTGCGCCTGCACAGCCACCACTCCTTGGGTTGCTCCTCCCGGCTAAAATGGCTAAAATTAAAAGATAGACAATACCAAGTGTTGACAGGTTTGTGGAGAAAATGAAACCCTTGTATACTGCTGGTGGAGATGAAAATGGTGTAGCCACTATGAAAACAGTTGGGCAGTTCTTCCAAATGTTAAACATAGTAATGTCATATAATACAACAATGCCCCTCCTAGGTAGTAAAGACACAAGAGAAGTAAAAACATGTCTGCCAAAAAAATTTGCACATGAATGTACACTGAAGTATTTATTCATAATAGCCAAAAAGTGTAAACAACCCAAATCTCCACCACCTGACTGAATAAACAAATGTGGTATATCCAAAAAGTGGAATAGTATTCATTCATAACAAGGAATAAATTGCTGATACATGCTTACTGCAATGTGGATACATCTTAAAAACATTATGCCAAGTGAATGAAGGTAGTGACATAAGACAAAATATTGTATGACTCCTTTTAAATGAGATGTTTAGGATAGTCAAATTCACAGAGACAGAAAGTATACCGGTTGCAGTGACTGGGAGGCAGAGTAAAGGCGAAGGATAAAGGGGGTATTGGGAGTTAGGAGTTAAAAACATCCTAAGATTGGATAGTGGTGGTGATCATACGACTCAGTGAATATATGAAAGTCACTGACTTGTATACTTTAAAGGAATGATTTTTATAGTATGTTATTTATAACTTAATAAAGTTGTTATATAAAAAGGGAATATTTTTAAACCTCAAGATTGAAAGGTAATTCTCATATAGTTTCTTCGAATAGTTTTATATATTTGACTTTCATATTTAATTTTTATCTAGATGAAATTGTATATGGTATGAGATAGGAGTTCAAGTTAAATACCTTTTCAAACAGATAGTTATCCTGGAACTATAAAAAGATGAACTATATAAAGTTCATCTTTCCCCATTGATCCTTGGTGCCAATTCTCTCATAAATCTAGCATATTTTTATTTCCTGAGTTTTTTTTTTCTGAGCTCTCCATTTTGTCCCCTCATCTATTTGCCCATTTTTTCTGCCAATACCACAAGTCTTTTTGTTATAACTTTATAATATATTTTGACATCAGTAAAACATGTTGTCCCACATTCTTCTTTTTTCTTTAAGAGTATCATTGTTTTTCTTAGTGGTTTCATATTATATGCATTTCTAAGCAAATTTAAGGAGTTATCAAGTTAAAAAAGGCAGGCACATGTATATACACATGCGAGTGCACTGGCATTTTTATTAGGATGCAATGCATTTATAAGTCAGTTTGTGGAGAACTAACATCTTTTCAAAATCTTCCAAATTATTTACATGATAGGTCTCCTGTTAATTTAGGTCTTAATATTTCCCAGTAAGGTTTTATAATTTCTCATCTGGAGGTCTTGTCCACCTTTCATAAGATTTACTCCCTGGTTCTCTATTGATATTTTTGATGCTGTGGTAAATTAATTCTTTAAAAAATATTTGTTTTCTAAGTGTTCCTGGTTTATAGAAAAACAATTGACTTTTGTATATTTTGTATATTGAATTTTGTATCCAAGTGAAAATGAAAGTGGCTCAGTTGTGTCTGACTCTTTGTGACCAATGAGTATCAATTTGTATTCAATGACCTTGCCAAATTCTATTGTTTGAAGATTTACATAGGATGATTTTGGATTTTCTTAATGCTTGATTCTATTATTGACAAATAGTGACAGTTTTTCTTCCTTTAAATTCTTATGTTCTTTTAAAATTTCTTAATTTACTGGGTAGGATCAATGTTGTATAGAAGTGAAGACAGCAGGATAGCAAAATAAAAACTTCCAATTTTTCGCTATTAAACAGGATATTGGGTCATGTCTAGGTCTTTAAGCCTGAGGAAATAGGTTCTTATGATCCATCTCCATGGAGAGAAGTTCTTTTACAAGTCTCCCTACTCTCTACAGGCCTCTGAACTCTATCTCTATGGCCCAGCTGGAAGCAGAGTTCAAAGGCTTGATTTCCAGACAAAAGTAGTCTTTGAAACTTCAGCATCCCCCTTTATCCTTTGATTATAGACTTTCAACCAAAAACTGGCCAAGAAGTTCCCCTGTGTCTTTTTAGATTTATATTGAGAAAGAGTCTGAGTCTAGTCAAAATAACACACAGAGAAGATGATAACCTTTACGATTTTTCTAATCTTAATCTGTGGTTTCTGATATTCTCTAATAATGATAAACGAAAGGCCCTCTGAACTTCTAGTTTCTTTTCCTTTCTGTGAATGACAGGCTTCATATTCCATTTTCTGGCCGATTACCAGTTAAAGCACTGAGAATCTCTTCTTTCCAGGACATAAGTCCCTTTCAATTGGGAGTGTAAAGAACCATCCCACGAGTTACAATTCCCTATGGGAACCATTAAACTTTTCTAGGATAACACTACACACTTATAAAAGTATAGGAGGTCTAGGTACACACCTAACCTTTTTTTTTTTTTTTTTCAATTAAGGTTGCTGACAATGACAGCAGTCAGAGCCTTCCAGAAAAAAAGTGCTTAGGGCTGCTATGTAAGGCAACATTGAGCTAGATAAATCTTTGGCCTATCTGTAGTGGTAGTGTTAGTCTTTCAGTCATGTCTGACTCTCTGCAATTCCACGGACTGTTCCATGGACTGCAGTCAGCCCCGCTCCTCTGTCCATGGAATTTTCCAGGCAAGGATACTGGAGTGGGTGGCCATTTCCTTAGCCTATCTGAGGATGGTCTTTCTTATTAGAAGCTAGCCAGGTGATCGCCTCCCGCACTGCCGCTACCTTTCTTCACGTGAGGACGTCTCTTCCTGAGCGCTGCTTGGCCCCCTGGCCGCATGGCTTGCCTTCTTAGTCTCGGCTGTCTGTGTGCACTTGGCCTTTCCACAGAGGATTCCTGTGTGTTCTTCCCTCTACTTCATAAAGGCTTTCCTCTTGTCTGTATAGAAGCAGCTGTGATATTGGGGTGCATTGTTTAACATTAAGAAAGAAGAAAGGAAGTTAGTTTAATGAGCAGAGACACTAATAGCTTTCCAGTAACTTGGTAATGTCTCCTCTTTTCCCTAACCGCGGTTGTCACGCCAGGAGGCACCTCCAAATAACAATGATGATGACTGATGATATGGCCGTGCTTCCCAGGGCCCATTCATCACCTGCAAACTCAGTTCAGTGTTGCTTTGCCTGTGCTAGATGTGGCCTTTGAGACTGGCATTTGGCTGTGCTCCAAGCCTTTTTCTGGCTTCTGTCCTGGTGTTTTGATATATGATCTGCAGGTGTTACTGATATAATTTGTTCATGGGTTATACATGATATCATGCTTACTAACCTAGATTTTCCTGCAGTCAGTATAATATAAAGAAAACCTAAAAATGAAATCACTGATGATTACATAATGTAATGACATCCTAGAAATAGCTTGGTGTGCCTGTGTTTGAGATGAGAGCATATGGTTATCTCTAATTTAGGTTTGCTTTTGAGAATTAATTTAATTTGGAATGAGAGATCCAGACTAACATTTAGATTCAACCATATGATTATAATTTTAGAATTAAAAAGAGACATGATTCAGTTTCTTGCGGATTTTGGAGATAAGGTGTTTCAAAGGAGGTAGAGGAGGATCTTGCCTTGAGACGTTCTGATACAAGCAGATGAGACGGATTAAAGTTAAGGATGGGCTTTATTCACACTGAATGGGAGTGCATTCTCCATGGCTGTGCAGTTTGATTTGTGCAGTTTGTTCTAAGCACTTTGAACATCTACTGTTTCCACCTTCCTCTCCTAAAACTAGTCTAGTTGGATAGACTATACCAAGCTACATATCAATAAAGAAGAATAACTCTTGGAAATATATCTGTAAAATAGCTTCATTTAAGAATATCACTCTATCTAGGATTATAATAAGAAAAATTCCAAAGCAAAATAACAAGTGACCTCAGTGTAAATTTTAAGCCCACATCTTCAAAGATGTGCATATAACAAAACAAAAACAAGGGGCTTCCCACCTGGTGCCAGTGGTAAAGAATCCACCTGCCAACGCAAGAGACACAGGTTTGATTCCTGACTTGGGAAGATGCCCTGGAGGAGGAAATGGCAACCCACTCCAGTATTCTTGCCTGGAAAATTCCATGGACAGAGGAGCCTGGTGGACTACAGTCCATAGGGTTGCAAAGAGTGGGATATGATTGAGTGACTGAACACACCCAAACAAAAACAGGAGGAAAAAAGAGTCTCTGGGATCCTTGGAGTTAATAGAATGTGTGCCCTGGTTACATAACCTTGCTCTTTTCAATGAGCTATGTAGGAGAAGTCTGGTGAAAAACTCAGGAAAGCTAAATTAAATGAAATGTTCTAGAAAATGAGCCAGGACATTAGACTGAATGTGGATGCTCTCTGTTCCTAAAATATCTCATCTTTATTTTTATTCCTCACATTCTTCAGCTAGTTCTTAGACAAAAAAAATTTTTAATACAAATGGCTTTTCTCACTCAAAAAATTAAATATCCCCAGTTGAGCAATAATAATTATATCAATACTATATAATATTGAGTTGGCTAAAAAGTTTGTTCAGGGTTTTCCCTAACATCTTATGGAAAAACCCAAATGAACTTTTCCATAATTAAGCCAACCCAGTTTGTATTGGGCATCTTCTACAAACTAGATATTATTATTAAATGTTTTACATGCATGGTTAAGAATCCTCACAACAGATAGTAGATTAGCTAGCATTTTCTGCTTTATAGATTTGGGTAACAGAGAGGTTAAATGTTTTGCTCAGGTCATGGGAAATAGATGGGGAAACAGTGGAAACAGTGTCAGACTTAATTTTTTGGGGCTCCAAAATCACTGCAGATGGTGACTGCAGCCATGAAATTAAAAGACACTTACTCCTTGGAAGAAAAGTTATGACCAACCTAGACAGCATATTCAAAAGCAGAGACATTACTTTGACAACAAAGGTCCGTCTAGTCAAGGCTGCGGTTTTTCCAGTGGTCATGTATAGATGTGAGAGTTGGACTGTGAAGAAGGCTGAGTGCCGAAGAATTGATGCTTTTGAAGTGTGGTGTTGGAGAAGACTCTTCAGGGTCCCTTGGACTGCAAGGAGATCCAACCAGTCCAACCTAAAGGAGATCAGCCCTGGGATTTCTTTGGAAGGAATGATGCTAAAGCTGAAACTCCAGTACTTTGGCCACCTCATGCCAAGAGTTGACTCATTGGAAAAGACTCTGATGCTGGGAGGGATTGAGGGCAGGAGGAGAAGGGGATGACAGAGGATGAGATGGCTAGATGGCATCACCGACTCAATGGACGTGAGTTTGAGTGGACTCCAGGATTTGGTGATGGACAGGGAGGCCTAGCGTGCTGCGATTCATGGGGTCGCAAAGAGTCAGACACGACTGAGCGACTGAACTGTACTGAACTGAATATAGCTGATAAGTGTTAAAGTAGAGATTTGGCTGGAGAGCTGATTGATTCTAATTCTACAATGCCATACTGCCTCTCCTAATAATATATAATGCATTTTATTCATTTACAGTAAGCAAATGCATCACACATTCTTGGTTAATTCAATAACAATCTTGCAGAGGCTCTTTCTTTTATGTCTCACTTGGTTTAGAACATGTTGCACAGATTCCACCCTGAACACTTTATGAAACTAGGGAAGTTAAGAGTGTTTTCCATGGCATTGTTCACTTGAGTGCACTGTTTCAAAGGTTGATTTTGACAGCCCTTCAAATTTTGCATTTCTATTACTGACTCATTCTTTGATGATAGCAGACTGATTTACAAAAAAAAATTGCCTGAATATTGAAATTCTATATTTCATGTTCTCAATTCATCTTTCATCTCTCAAAAGACTATTCTAAATAGAAAAAGATTCTTATAGACCAGAGATTGAAACTGATGTATTTCTAGCAGTAGCTGTTTTTCTTCCTATAGTTAAATCACAATGAGTTTTATATGTTAGGTACATTTTCAGCTTTTTGATTTCTAGCCAAAAACCTGGGACTTAATTGTTAGCTTTTTAGTGATTGCCATTTATTGGAAGATGTTGACATTTGCCCAGTGTTATAAGGAAAGTGATTGCACATTTAACAACCTAGAATTACCTCTTTTGTCCTCGAAAAACTCAGCCAAAAGCATCATCTCACTTTTCATTGTTCGGATCACATGGTCTTTTATCACTTAGCAGAGAAGATGTAAGATGTGATTCTCTGTGCCAGCAGTGCTCTATTTTATTCTCCTTGATTCTTTCTAAAAAGTATATTAGGTAACATATCTCTTTATCCCTGCTTTTCCCTTGCAAGTTAATATAGTTCATTTATTACTCTCCCATTTATATTCTTAGGTGGATTTACAACTCAATTTGTATTTTGAGTTCATGAACAAATGCTAATTGATAGAGAAGACAAATTGGTTCCCTAAAAGAGACTTAAAATTTTTAGCAATAATCTAGCCCTAAATAGCCCATAAAATGTAAATCAACTTTTTCACTGCTGTGAGTATACTTCCAAGAAGGAACTTAACCCTCAGGATAAAAACAATTTGATGATATATATCAGTATAACAAAATAAGATACCTTCCCCCCAGTCTCAGGGAAATTTGTTGAACCTTTGACCATAGGTATTTATTGTTTTTCAGCTTTTATAATACTGAAGATTCATTCTTCTCCATAAGGAAATTGCATATAAAAAGGAAAAAAAAAGATAAAGTGCCCAGTTAGAACTCTGAGTGTTCTGAAATACTGTAATCAAAGTCTATATGGTCATAATAGCATGGAGTAATCATTAAGTAAAAACAGGATAATTCATTCAGGCCTGGGGTGGGAGGGAATGAGAATAATTAGAGTTTATTGAGTTTTCTTCTCCTGTTATCAGCGTGCCAAATTACCTGAAATGACTTCTAACACAACACTGAACTCACCTCTCCACATAACTCATGCATATTCAGAATTTCAATTTTCTTAACTTTATATGTCTAGAGAGGAATGACTCATGATCTTTGAAATCAATGCAGAATTAAGGAACATAACATACATTGTTTGCTGTTGATGTACTCATGTTAATGACCATGTTTGGAATTATTAGTTTATAACCTAGTGGATAGATTGTGTGTGCTGTGTGTTCAGTTGCTCAGTCGTGTCCAACTCTTTGTGACCCCAGTTGCTAGACCAACCATCTCCCAAATCCCCTAAAATCCGTTGCAGACACATATATAGATACATAATTAGATAGACACATACAAATGTTAGGTAGTTAGAATAGGAAACAGGAGTCCAGAATGGCGGTGGCTAAAAGACAAGGAAGGGAAAAGCCAGTGAAAATAGAACACGGAATGTATGAGGACTGAAGTGAGGACCTCAGGTAGAATAGCACTCCTGGCTAGCCCAGTTTGCATAGGGCAGGCCCAGGGGGGGAGGAAAAAACATGCAAAAAGAGGAGCCAAAGGGCCGAGGCTCTCTCTTCTCTTTGCGTCTTTGGGTCGGCATGCCCTCATGCCTTGAGGATGTATTTTCCTGTTATTTTCTAAATAAAACTGAGCTGTAAAACAAAGCTGTAACACTGATCTGTCCAAGAGCTATAACACGGTCTGTCTGAGAGCTGTGACACGCCAAGGGCTTTAACGTCCCTTGCTTCAAATTTTTGTTGAGATGAGACAGAACCAAGGAGATTACACTCCCCTAACACATATATACATACATAATAAGCCTCTTCTTATCTGGGGGTTCACTTTCCATGAAAGTCCAAAAATATTAAATGGAAAATTACTGAAATAAACTTCATCAGTTTTAAATTGCATAATATTCTGAGTAGTGTGATGAAACCTTATGCTGTCCTCCTCTGTTCCCCCCGGGTATGAATTATCCCTTTGTCCAGCATATTCCATCCATAAGTCACTCAGTAGCCATCTCAATGATCAGATCCACTGTCAACGTATCACAATGCTGGTATTCAATGCTTATTTTACTTGACAATGGCCCCAAAGTGAAAGGGTAGTTGATACTAGAGATTTGGGTGTTCCAGAGAGAAGCTGTAAATTGCTTCCTCTAAGTGGAAAAGTAAATATTCTCAATAAAGGAAGGAAAAAAATCAGATGCTGAGGTTGCTAAGATCTACAGTAAGAACCAATCTTCTGTGAAACTGTGAAGAAAGAAAAAAATATTTGAGCTAGTTTTTCTGTAGAGCCTCAAACTGCAAAAGTTACTACCATAGTATGTGAGGAGTGGTTAGCTGAGATGGAAAATGGGTTATATTTGTAAAACAAGATATTTTGAGAGAGAGATCACATTAGCTTAATTTTTATTACACTGTATTGTTATACTTGTTCTATTTTATTTATTAGTTATTATTGTTAATCTCTTGCAGTGTCTAATTTATAAAGTAAGCTTTATCACTGGTATGTATGCATAGGAAATCAATATATTCAGGATTGGGTACCATTTATAATTTCAAGCACCCACTGGTGGGTTTGAATGTATCTCCAGGGATAAGGGCTATCTACTGTGTGTTTATACCTACTACTTCCAGCAACTCCCAAGACAAAAAGGAGAAGAAAATTAGCCTTTCTAAAATTTTACATTTCAAGAGACTGCATTTTCTGGACTTAAGACTAACTTTGTAAGGATTCAGGCTTGTGAATATATTCAATTCTGTAACAGGAACTGTGAATTTCTCTAAGTTATACATTGAATAGGAAAAGTTTTTCAAAGCTTAAATATACTCATCAACCTTCTTATGTTTGGAAAATACTTGTAGAGCAAATGTGTTTTGATGTTCTTTTTTTTATATGTTCTCAGGAGGCAAAGACCCTTCAATATCTCATTTTCAATTCCTTGGAAAGAGATGTTGGAGTCAATCTTTTCCAGGAAGCAGGAATCTCTATTTTTAGCCTCTGTTGATTAAAACCACATTATCTACATAGGAAGAATGTGAACTGAGCGTACCTTTCACTCCCGCATAGTGCTCATCAGGTTTCCATGATACTGACAGGGTATACTTGTGAATAGATGTGTGGATAGTAAATCACCTTTATTTGCATTCACTGAAGAACATCGTTGGGTCAAACTGGGTCAGTTTTTCTTTGAGTTGTGCTTTTATTTTGTGCTTTTCAAGGGAAAATCAGTTAAAGTCTTATGTCATAAAAATTTCATTTTGCTCACATGGTTCTTTGATATGTGTTCATGTAGGAAAAGCGGGATAGAGAAGAAAGTTAGTTAAAGCTCAAAAGAGAAAAATAAGAAATTATAACCTAAGTTTAATAAAGGGAAATTGGCATCCAGGTGGAAGCAGATGAGATGCAGGGAGTGAAAAATAGTGAAAATGACAGGTGGACGCGGAAGAGTAACATGAAAGAAGAAGAATGGTTAGATTCAAATCAAGAGTTTTGTAGAGATGGAAGCTGGGAGGGAGTGGGAGCAGAGGGAAATCTTCTGAAAAGGAAGGGGTCAAGAACTTAAATGTACCAGAAATTAAAAGCAGAGAATTTACCATTACTAAAATACTAGTGCACCAGAACTTGATAAAGAGAACTTGGAAGAATAAAATTGTCTGGTCGCAAATTCAGAGCCAGTGTTGGCACTGTATGCTTAGGACAGTAGGAGAAAAATAAAGGAGAAACAGCTGTTGTGTAGATTTCAATGGCAAGAGAGAATGATAAGGAATGAGAAGACCCTAGGTGTTCCAAAGAAAAGGCAAAGCAGATTGCCACTCTCTCTGTGTTGAGGCAGGTGGTTTTTATGGAGGAAGAACCACCTTAGGAGAGAGCAGCTGAGTCAGCAGGAACAGCCAGAGCACGTGGAGGGCACAGTACCTGATTTTCTACCACATCTGTTGGCTACTTACATCTTATTTCTTCCTTTTCTCTGAAGACTCAAAGCGCTCTCTCCCCTCTCTGCAGGTTCTTTAAACAATGACAACTTTAAAAGGCTCCAGATGTCTTTGAAAACACTTGAAAGTCATCCAAGGTGCACTGCAGGCCTTTGTAGACACTCCATGTGGAGCCAGCCTGAAGACCTTGTAGTTTTTCTGTTTGGATTTTTGTCTTAGGGATGAGCTACAATTGCCAACACACACACACACACACACGCATATTAAAAATTAAGACAACCCCAGCCCATGTATGCCCAGAAGCAAAAAGGCCACGTGTGCTTTTGCAGCCATGCTGGCCTTGGTGCTCATCACTCTGTACCCTGCTTGGCCTTGTTGTGGGCAGAAGGCAGAGGACACAGGGATCATAGAATAACTCATCCCCTACTTCTCAGATATCAGTTCGTAACCTGCTCTTTCATTGGATTTATTGTGCTTGCATAGGAAATTTAACCCAGCATGATTTCATTGGAGATATATTAGAAAGGTTCATAGACAACCAATTTTGTCTAGCTTTTGTATAGGACTATTTAAAATATCGTTATGAATTTTCTATAGGAAGTTAATTTCTTAAGTGATTATGTCAAAAAGACTTTAATAAAAACCAAGAAGCATAAGCAACTACTTTAGAGGATGGGAAGATGGCATAAAGCTGAATTTTAAATTCTGTTTTGCAAGGAACAAACTGAAGGATAGGGTAAAGATTGTTTGGATTCACTGTCTTCTTGGAAAGAAATAACCCAAAGTTTTAAGATAATACAAAAATGCAAGGACTTTGTTGGGTAAGATACATTTACATGTGGACTTGCATTCTAGAAAAAGCAAAGGGTGTATGAGAGAGAAAGTTGGATAGAGAGACGGAACAGAGGAGAAATAAAATGTTTATTTTCCTGATGTGTTGATTGATTCATAACAAGATGATTTATGCTAAAAATGTATTTTTCAGGACATTCAGCCCTTCTATCAGCAGACAGGTTGGCAGGAAAGAACATGTAGGGTGGAGAGAAAGTTCCAGGTGTTACATGAGTGTTACTTTTGGTCTTGTTTAAACTTATGGGGAGTTGTTTTACTTTTAACACCCCATTGCAACACTAGTATGTCTTGTGTCCCATCTGTGAACATGAGACAGGAGGGCTGGATGGATACTTAGAGTGACTGGTTCAGTTGACACAACTGACTCAGTTGAAATATCTTTGCTGGGGAAAATTCGCAATTCCTTCTAGGATACTAATGACAAATGTCAGGATTTTTATAGCAATTCTAGTCATTTAGTCAAATGAAAAATTGCAGTAACATCTTCCAGTCACCATAGAGCCTCTGCACTTCAATTATAAATATTACCAGAAATCCTTGAAACAATTGTCAGGTCATTGGGAAGATACAGTATGATTGTGAGTGCTGCTTTTTTTTTCTTTTCCCAAACCCATATGCAGAAAGATTTTCAGGGGATTAAGGCAGGCTTGCAGAAAAGAGGCCTAAAATCACATATTGGATATTGACAGGGTACAAGTATTATCAGGACGGTATTTAGACACAGGAAGGAATTTCCATATATAATACAAAGATAAATATCACCAGTATCTATGGCTTTTTTGAGCAACTCACTGTCTAGTGATGTGTGAATCTAATAGCAAGAGAGAAATCAAGAAGTTTGTCTTTGAGTTTTGTGAAATAAAGATAGTGTTTTCCTAACTTCAGACACTCATGTTCCAACGGCTATTTATTGAATTTTTCTTTAAATAGATTTGCTTACATGAACAAAAGAACTGGCCCTCAGGAAGGAGTTGGATGGTGAAAAAGGGATTTCAATTTACCTAGACGTGTTGATATTTGTAAGGATCAGATGGCTTCCCAGGTGACTCAGTAGTAAAAAAATTTGATTCTTGGGTTGGGAAGATCCTTAGAGAAGGAAATGGCAACCCACTCCAGTATTCTTGCCCAGAAAATCCCATGGACAGAGATACCTGGAGGGCTAAAGTCCATGGAGTCACAAAAGAATCAAACATGACTTAGTGACTAAACAACAACAATTAAGCATCAGTTGAACTATCTTTGTTCTGACATATGATCCAATATGAAAAGTGTATGTTTGTTGCCTGAAAAAACAAAGATGTTTGCCCAGAGTTTGTGATAGTATTTTTTTAAAGGATAAGGAAAAGGGTCTAATGTTTTTATTTGGTCAAAGCCTCTAGAAGAAACCTAACAGCACATCTCCTAACAAAACTCATTGACTTGTCATGGATCACAGTAACTGATATTCTGGATCCTGTACAAAGGGTGATGGAGTGAAAACCTCAAGCAGTAAAGCCCCGCTTACCTGTGTGCCCAAGCAGAACATAAGCCTTTCTTGGAAAGCTGAATCAAAGCAACAGGGCGTGCAGAAGTTGTTCCCTGGTGCAGGCTTCACCAGTTGCATTCCACAGAATATAACTTTGTGGGTTAAGAATAAATAAATATATATCTATATACACACACATACATATATTTAAAGAAAAATAAAGGAGAGAGGGAACAGTGGTCAAACTAGTTGGGATATTCTGAGTTCAACAAAGTCAGGCAGCCTAATGGAAGGCATTGCTAGGCTGCATGCTAAGTCACTTCAGTTGTGTCTGACTTTTTGTGACCCCATGGACTGTAGCCTGCCAGGTTCCTCTGTTCATGGGATTCTCCAGGCAAGAATACTGGAGTGGGTTGCCAGGCTCTCCTCCAGGGGATCTTCCTGACCCAGAATTGAACCCAAGCCTCTTTTGTCTCTTGGAGTTGGCAGGCAGGTTCTTTACCACTAGCACCACCTGGAAAGCCTATATGCTAGTTTTTCTCTAGAGATGTTATTTTGTCACTAAATCGTGTCCAGCTCTTGGTGACGCCATGGACTGTAGCCCACCCGGTTCCTCTGTCCATGGGATTTCCCAGGCAAGGATACTGGAGTGGGTTGTCATTTTCTTCTCCAGAAGATCTTCCCAATCCAGGGATCGAACCTACGCCTCCTGCATTGGCAGGTGGATTCTTTACCACTGAGCCACCTGGGAAGCCCTTTCATGAGTATGTTTCATGACAGAATGTCCACCTGGTCAACCTCTCACCCCAGGAATTGACAGGACTGATTATCAGGCAGACTCAGTTTGGAAGCCTTGGAGTATCTCTGTGGCCTGCCAGGGACCCCTTCCAGGTGGCTTTCCTGGTATGCAACACAGATGCTGGCTCTTTCTGGGCAAAGGCAAGGAGTTAAAGAGAAAAGTCAAGAGCTATGGCTCAGTTCATGGGCAGACTTGGCCAGCCATGTCTCTGGGCAAGGACAGGGTTTTCATGCAAGAAGTGCCATCTGTACTGTTGCCTGCTAAAATGACTGATTTATTAACAGTAAAAAGAATAAGAAACTATATTCCAAGTTCCACATTTAAGTGACCTTTAATGGATATTGATACTTTTCTGGATCTCAGCTTCCCTCTTGTCAATTGAGGGGATTACTTAATCAGTCTTTGAAGTCCCTTCCTGCTCCAACACTCAGCAATTCACTGGCCTTTGGATGTCTTTTCCAGCCTTATTGTTGTTTTAGTCTAAAGACAGAAAGATAAAACCCAGATGAGGAAAGAATAGCTAATGATTTGAAGATTGAAAGTTACTGACTGAATAATGGTTTTCATACCTGGGACGCAAAGTCTTTCAAAAGCCATCTTCCCTAATAAGTCTGTAAATAAACATGTGCAGACAAAATGCAAACACCACTGAGGTTTGTGCCTGGCGTGTAAGAGCAGAGCCCCATAGTACTATATGGTGCTTTAATTCTTGTAGTAATTTTTTGGTTCTTTAGCAAGGGCACACAAAAATCTTTTTAATTTTTCTCATTTTCGTGTTCCTTCAAATGACATCTTTGATCTACAGCCAACAGGATTCTTAAATTTTAAATCGAAGCTACTGGTGACTCAGACTTTAATTGGACACACCTCTTGGCTGAGAAGATTAATAATTAGTCCATTTAACATGAGGGAACTATGTACCCTCAAGCCTTCAAAATAAATGTTACAACAGAGATGGAGAGGAAGTAATTTATTATAATAACTCTCCTAAAGTTGCCCAAATGCAAGGATAGCAATTTACCGTGCCGTTCCCCCTGTCATCTCCTGCTGGCTCTTTATCCTGAACCTCCCTGTGATTCAAGCTACAAACGTTCCAAGGAAGTGAGGGTGTCATAAGGGGAGGACTGCTCTGTGCAAGATGGGACAGTAACTCAACTAGAGGCAAAATCAGGCTTGGTTTTCTGACAAACGAGCATTGGAATTTGGAGCGCTAGGTGCTAGTGCTGAATTTAGCACTAATTAACAAGAGGATATTACTTGCCTATGCTTCAGCTTTCTGGTGTAAAATGAAGGAGTTAGAAGAGAAAATCTGGGACTTCCCTTCCTGTTAGGGGAAAAAAAAAAACATACATATTTATTTTAGGTCCAGGGAGTGGGATTAGGATGGGAAGGAAAAGAGTCAATTAAATATCCACATGGGGAGGCAGGAAATGGAAGGAACACAACCTAGCCTGGGCTCAGCTCTTTAATGGTTGTTTCTGAGCAGGAAAGCAGGGCATGACCCTGGGAGGGGCTTTAGAGATGAGAGTAACATCCCTTTCCCTAAAGCAAGTAAATGGGCTTTATTTGTATTGTTATCATTCATAGCTTACCCACATTTTACATACATGTTTTATATAGTCACTACTTAGTACACATTAAAGCCAAATTACAATATATAAATACAAATAATAAGTAAAAGATTTTTAAAGAAGAACAAAAGTGAAGCATCCCTTTGCCTTATGACTGAGATGAGTATTTGTTAGTGCTTTCTGTGGCATATTCTCCTGTTAGGACTTTTCCTGATGACCCACGTGGTAGCTGCTGCTTACCTGTCAGGCTTCATCTCCCACTCATCTCCCCTTAACTCCCCTCTCAATATTCGATTCTCTGTAGGTTCTCACATATGATATACTTTCTAATAAATCTGTGTCTTTCTGTCTGTGATAATTGTGTCTGGAATGCCTCCCCTGAGTCTGCTCCAAGAATTCCCACCTGTTCATTCAATTTTATGTCAAATGCTTCTGGTGAAGCTTTTTCGCATCTCCCTCTGGCAGACTTGGATGTTTCTTCAGCCCTACTTGGATACACACAGTGTATCACTGCACTGAATCTGTTGTATATTATACTAATTTGCATACCTGATATCTGATGGATTGTAAACTCTTTGAGGGCAGAGATTGAATTTCCATGTGTTCCCAATCAACCTAACTTTCCATCTATCCCTATTCATCTACCTGTTCTGTTTATCTTTTCTCACTCTTTCTGGTACAAAGGAAAGAGATGGCCTGGAGGAGCTGGGCAGTGGATAGGGTGCTGTATAAGCAAATGTAAAATAACTTCTGTTGATGGGACCTGGGCTGAGGTTGGTGGAGATGGTGGGCAGCCAACTTGGTCACCATTAATATTTGGGGATTACTGGGCTTCCCTGAACTTCCCCGTGGCTCATCAATAAAGAATCCACCTGCTATGCAGGAAATTCAAGAGATGTGAGCTCGATCCCTGGGTCAGGAAGATCCCCTGGAGGAGGGCATGGCAACCCACTCAAGTATTCATGCTGGGAAAATCCCATGGACACAGGAGCCTGGCAGGCTACAATCCATGGAATCACAAATATTAGGACATAAATGAAGAGATTGTGTATACATGCATGGGCTTCCCTGGTGGCCCAGACCGTAAAATATCTGCCTGCCAATGCAGAAGACCCGGGTTCAGTCCCTGGGCTGAGAAGATCCCCAGGAGAAGGGAATAGCAACCGACTCCAGTATGCTTGCCTGAGAAATCCCATGGATAGAGGAGCCTGGTGGGCTACAGTCCAAGGGGTCTCAAAGAATTGGACACAGCTGAGCAAGTAAGCATGCATGCATATACCAGGACTCAGAAAGTATCTAGAAATTATGACTGGGGTATTTGGGCTCTAGCTGTTATCTTCTTTTAATAGAAAAAATGCTATTTGTTATACTGCATCAATTATAAAATTATTAACAAAGAACATGTTTAAATCTAGATTTATCAAGACTACAGTTAATATTTAAAGCAATTTTATCTTTCCAGTTTCAGGAAAAATCTCTCTCTCTCTCTCTCTCACACACACACACACACACACCAAAATACCCCTGACTTTCTTTCTTTCTTTCTTTCCCAGACTTATTCTGTTTTCTTCCCAAGTACTCTCCCACCTTCATTTTCCATTGCTTCTTTCTATATCAGGGCCCTTGAAGCTAAACCAGGCTATCCCTGGTATCGTTCCTTCCTTTGTATTGTGCTGTTCTAGAAATCTGGATAATCTCTTTACACAAATCGTATTTATCCTTCAAGGGGTAGTGCAATTTTACTTCCCCCATCAAGTTCTCCCTGGTCACTGTTGGTCTTATCGAGTTTCTACCAGCATTTCTGGCACCCAGCCTCTACATGCTGACTTAGCTCTTTCTTCTTGTTTTCTCCTGTGCCATTTATTCCTGGGTGATAAGTTGTCAGATGGAGAGCAAGACCAAGGCTTAGCTCTTCCATACACAGTGTAGCTCCAGTATACTGTTAAGTATATAATTTTTACTTAATAAAATAGTTATTTGATGATTTGATTAATGACAGGGAAATCACCCGCCGAGATTCATTGCCAACATGATAATTAAGTTTCCTAGTTCAAAGTGAGCTTCACAAAGTGCATTTGTGTCCCAGTCTTCAAAATAGGCAAAGAGAAAAAAATCATGAAAATGACTCAACTTCTGAAATTCTCAGCTTTGAGAAGTATTCATTTAAGAAGAAGGTAACAGGTGAACTCCAAGGTAATCCAAGCTTGCACTTTGAGGTCCAGGATTAAAGTAGCTTCAACACTGTGCATTCTAAGAACTAGCCAAAAGTCAGAGGTTTCCTTGTCATTTAAACTGAGCTGAATATAATTTTGTATTTCCTCACATAGAATCACTTCACATACTCAGATTCATTTATGCAGCATTCCTTTTTTCCCAATTTAGAAAAAAGTTAATTTCCTATTAATATTTATAAGCATTTACAATGTTAATTACAATTACTTCAATATTATTCATTTTACAATTAATAGTTTTACTTACAAATCTCCATTTATGTCTTAAATTATTTCATAGATTTAGATTCTAGAGGTAGAATTTCTGGGTCAGAGCACATAAACCTGATTAAAGTTCATGTTTTAGAAAACAGAAAATTATGATTTGACATGTGATGGCAAGGATCAGGAATATTATGGCTTTATTTTTATAGGCTTTTTAGCCCCAAATCTTTTTCACATTTTTTAAAACTTAATCTCCAGGTTACATCATTTTACCTTAAGTGTTGTATGTGGAAACAGCTTTGTCAAGAAATTATTTGTAAAGGATGCTGTGTAACTCATTTTGCCCACTCTGGGTAATACTCAGGGCAGTCCCACCCAAACCACCTCTGCATTTTCCATAATGGTTCTTCAATTCAGGACTTTATGAAGATGGAGGTAGGATTAGTTGATGAAAAATAAACCCACAGTCTTTAACATTTTTTAAATGTATTTGTTTATTTGTGGCTGTGCTGGGTGTCCACTGCTGTGTAGTGACTTTCTCTAGTTGTGGCAGTGGGGCTACTCTCACAGGCTTCTCACTGTGGGGGCTTCTCTTGTTGCAGAGCATGGACTCTTGGGTGCAGGGGCTTCAGCAGTTGTGGGACTTGGGCTTACTTGCCCCACAGCACGTAGAATCTTCCCAGACTAGGAATTAAACCCATGTCTCCTGCGTTGGCAGGCAGATTCTTAACTATTGGATCACCAGGGTAGTCCATAAACCCACCATCTAATGAAAACTCTAGATCTGACTATAAGCTTAAACATGGCTATTCAGGGTAACTTGCAATATATATATATATATATATATATATATATATATTTTTTTTTTTTTTTCTCACACCGAGAGATCAAGGACAGCTATGAATATGCTTTCCATCCTCACTAAAATTGATGAAAAATTCCAGTCTGGTGCACCTTAAAAAAAGTGATCTCAGTTATCTCCCCAGTATGCATTCTTTGAGGGCTTCAAGGGAGAAGATTGTGTGGGGTTCACACAGGACCTAAGCAGATTTAGGCACCATCAGTTCCATTGCTGGGGGGATTTTGCTGCTCTCAGCGGGCTCCTAAACTGCTTATCTCTACCTCTCATCTAGGAGTGACTTCTTGTCTCCGCTGGGTTATCTTGCACTTCTCTGACTCTGTACTCTGTGTTCTCCAGCTGGCTTCTCCTGAATTCTGCCTTCATGCATTTCTGGATTAAATTTTGGTTAATCAACAGCATAATTTTCCAATGGGGGTATGAACTGAAAATGGAGTTTTGCCATGATGAATAAACTTGGTTACCAACCATGTCACCCCTTCCTGTGCTCCCACAGGACCGAGAGCACAAAGAAGGGTTTAGACATTTCTACTGTCTTATCTCTAGCGTCTTCCTCACTCACGACCTAAAGTGCAAGGAGCTTCTTTTTTGTTTTTCCTTTTGTTTTGAACCCATCAAGCGCTTTGCTCAGTGGATACAAAATTTTGTTAAATTATTTGTTGTTAAGCTATTGTCGAACAGTTGAAATATTTACTTAGCTATTTTTGCTCAGCATTTTGCTGTTTAATCACTTCATCTCCCTCTTGTGGATTGTAACTATTCAAAAATATTAAGTATTCACTCAGTGCCAGTAATAAATTTTGGTGTGCTTGTGTCTTAGCCCATGGAATGCTGCTACTAATCTACATGTAGAAAGTGTGTTTTCAAACTCTAATTCAGAAATATGGTATCACCATAACTTTTTCATTTAACAAATACATTTTTATAAACATATTGATAAGGACTTAAAGATTAATTCTAATTTCAATTTCCACTTAATGAATTTTCACAACTAAATAAATACATGTAGTGCCACCTGGAATATATCCATAAGAATGGATACAATTATGTGTGGTAAAAAATACAAACAAAAGAATTAGTGGTTTAAAACAACAAGGCTTATTTCTTACTACATGTCCTTGTGGTTTATAACAACAGGGCTTATTTCTCACTACATGCCACATGTCCATTTGGGTTGCTGGGGCTCTGTTTCATATTGTTTTCACTTAGGTTTGCAGATTGACAGAGTCTCTACCTCCTGAGCATTGCTAATCTGTATAGGAATGCAGTGGGGAAGCATCTGTGTTTTTATAGGCTTCAACAAAACAAAATACATAATTTCAGCTTATATTTTATTGGTCAAAGCAAGTCACATGGTTTTCTGAACTTCAAAGGATAGAGCAGCATAATTCATGTGCCTAGAAAGAGATGTATTTGGTATACAAAACTAACATTTCTCCCACTCTATAGTTTGCAATCAAATATTCAGCTCTTTCCCTCTGTCTGCCAAGTGACTTAATAGTACCAGTTCTGGGAAAAGAAAGACCAACCATAAAATTACTCGTAATTTCACAAAAGAGTGTGGATAAACCAACTGTAGCGCAGCCAGGGGAGGCTTGAATCCAGTTTGAGAGAGTCTGATGTTCCCGTGGACAAGAGGTAGACAGCTCTTAAAACTTTGGGCTGGTTCTTTGATTTTAGATAAGCCAGAGTCTTAATACAAGAATTCAAACAGAATAAGTATCAACCCCACACAAATGTAATAATGAATTAGAGCAGAGTAAGTGTCATAAACCTAAAGTATCACCGAAGAAAACCTGGATCTTAGAACATGTTCATGTGCTCTTCTATATCTTTAGCTCAGGAGGATGAAAGAAGGCTCATTGTTTGAAGCAAATAACATAAAACAGAGACTCACAGTGTGTTTGCTTTGCCTTAACAAAGTCTAGGAATTTTTATGGAGGCTCTTTTATGGAAAACAATTATCCTTAACCATTTTGGGTCACATACTCCATTCACAATCTGACAATGCAATTCAATGGAGGAAGGCTTGCCTTTTTAATAAATGAACTGATTTGGGCCTCATATTTTGTACAAAAATTAACTCAAACTGGTTCATGTGGTTAAAAGAAAAATAAAACTATAAAACTTATAGAAAAAACATAGAAAAATCTTTTGGATCTGGGGTTAAACTTGACACCAAAAACATAATATATAAAAGGGAAAAATGGTTAGATTGGAGTTCATCAAAATTTTTAAAAATTTACTCTGCAAAAGATTCTTAAGATAATGAGAATACAAGTGCCAATCAGAAAAACATTATTTGCAAATTACAAAGGGCCTCTGACAAAGGACCATTATCTAAAGTATGTAAAGAACTCTTGAGGTTTAACAGTGAAAAACAAATTTAAAAATCTAATTTAAAAATGGGCTTCAGCATGAAAAGATATTTTGTGAATATAATATACAGATGAAAGATAAATGCACAAAAATAAATTTAACATAACTAGTTATTTAAGAAGTGCAAGTGGAAACAGCAATGAGATATTGCCACATCTGTCAGAATGGCTAAAATAAAAAATAAGACAGCATCAAATTCGGGAAGGGGTTCAGAGAATCTGATCACTCCTACTCTGCTGGCAGGAATAGTATAGCGACTTTGGAAAACAGTTTGGCAGTTTATTATAAAACTGGCCATGTTTATTAGTTAGTTTGGGCTGCCATAACAAAATATCACAGACAGAATGGCTTAGAAATAAACAGAAATTCATTTTCTAGTAGTTCTACAGACTAGAAATTCAAAATCAAGGTGTTAGCAGACCTTCTTTTGAGGCCTGTCTCCTCGGCTTGAAGATGGCCGCTTTCTTGATCTGACCTGTCCTCACGTGATAATTCTTCAGTTTCTGTGCTGTTTGTGTCCTAATCTCCTCTTATAAGGTCACCAGCCATAATGGATTAAGGCCCGTTACTCCTTGGAAGAAAAGTTATGACCAACCTAGACAGCATATTCAAAAGCAGAGACATTACTTTGCCAACAAAGGTCCATCTAGTCAAGGCTATGGTTTTTCCAATGGTCATGTATGGATGTGAGAGTTGGACTGTGAAGAAGGCTGAGCGCCGAAAAATTGATGCTTTTGAACTGTGGTTTTGGAGAAGACTCTTGAGAGTCCCTTAGACTGCAAGGAGATCCAACCAGTCCATTCTGAAGGAGATCAGCCCTGGGATTTCTTTGGAAGGAATGATGCTAGAGCTGAAACTCCAGTACTTTGGCCACCTCATGTGAAGAGTTGACTCATTGGAAAAGACTCTGATACTGGGAAGGATTGAGGGCAGAAGGAGAAGGGGACGACAGAGGATGAGATGGCTGGATGGCATCACTGACTCGATGGATGTGAGTCTGAGTGAACTCCGGGAGTTGGTGATGGACAGGGAGGCCCGGTGTGCTGTGATTCATGGGGTCGCAAAGAGTCGGACACAACTGAGCAACTGAACTGAACTGAACTGAACTGATGTAACCTCATTTTACCTTATTTACCTCCTTAAATCTCCTATTTCCAAAAAGTCACATTCTGAGGTACTAGGGGTTACATTTTTAACATGAATTTTAGAAAAACAGAATAGTTTGTAGTGTCACCATGCGTGTGTGCATGCGTGCTCAGTCACTTCAGTCCTGTACAGCTCTTTGTGACCCCATGGACTGTAGCCAGCCAGGCTACTCTGTCTATGGGATTCTCCAGGCAAGAATGCAGAAGTGGGTTGCCTTGCCCTCCTCCAGGGGATCTTCCTGACCCAGGGATTGAACCTATGACTCTTACGTCTGCACTGGCAGGCGAATTCTTTATCACTAGCACCACACAGGAGACCCACAACTACCATATAGCCTAGCAATTGTACACAACCATTTATCCCAGGGAAAGTAAGATTAATGCTTTTAAAAAAAATCTATACTTGAATGTTCATAGTAGCTACATTCCTAAAAACTGGAAACAATCCAGATGTCCCTCAATGGATAAATGGTTAAACAAAATAGTACTTCCCAGGCCATGGAATATGACTCAGCAATAAAAAGGAATGAGTTGCTGACATACACACAATGTAGAAGAATCTTTAGGGAATGATGTTGAGAGAAAACAAACAAGACCAGTTATACTATATGATTTCATTTATATAATATTATTTACAAGATAAAATAATAGAACAGAGACTAGTGATTTCCAGGGACTAGGAATTGGGGTGGGGGTGGGGAAAGGGTGGGTATGGCTATAAAAAGGATAACACCGGGAATTCTTGTGTTGGAAGTGTTCCCTGTCTGGAATGTATCAGTATTAAACAAATAGCTTTTGTTGAGTGTTTTGTTTTGCTAATTTTTACTTAAAGAGTCTTGCTAGGTATTTATTAATGTTTTTGATCTTTGACAAAATCAATTTTTAATTTTGTTGATTTTCTGTATTTGGGGGGTTGTTTATTTTTTCATTGATTTCTGCTTTCGTTTTGATTTTTCTGTTGAAGTCTGTCTCTGAGAGCAAAATCTGTGACGGATTTCACATGAGGATATTTATCAGAGATTAGGTCCCGTGGAAGGGAAGAGTCTGAAACCTCATTGATCAGACACGGAAATCTAACGGTAATGGAGCCTAGAAAATGTCAGACAACCCTATGAAGAGCTGGATGGGTATTTAGACTTTCAGCAATGCCCTGCATTGGTCAGAAATGTCTGAACTTTAGACTTCCACTGCTACCAGGCACTGGATATGAGCTACCTGAGAAGGGTATAGCCTTGGCTGAGGAGGTTCTCTGTAACTGAGGCAACTCCTGAAGGAGTTGAGAGCCAGAGTCTGTCTGCTGATAGCTGAGACAGTTTGTCTTCATTAATATTGGTGGGCAATCTGAGTGGCATGTCTCTGGATTCACCACAATTTCCTTCCTTCTTTCTTTGATAATATTTTTTCTTTTATTAAACAGTTGAGATGACCACTGGATCATTACTTTTACCCTTTATTTTTTCTAATATGAGCATTTAAAGCCAGTACATTTTTCCTTTAAGCACTGGTTTAGCATCATCTCAGAAAATTTGGTATGTTATATTCTCATTATTTTTTTAAAGATTAGAACAGGTTTACTGAGATATAATTTACTTAGAGTAAAAGTTACCCTTTTAGTATATAGTTTTATGTATTTTTATTATTTTTTACTTCAAGATATTTTCTAATGCTCATTGTGATTTCCTCTGTGACCCATGAGCTTTATAAAATTCTGTTGTTAATCTCTAAATGTTGAGGACTTTCTAGTTAACTTTTTGTTATTCACTTCCAGTTAATCTTCATTGTGGTTAAGAAACATGAATAAGCTAATCATTTGAAATGTACAAAGAATTATCTAAAGGACACATATGTGGTTTACATTGTTGTTATTTTGTGTATATTTGAAAGGTATATGTATTCTCCATTTGTTAGCCATAGTGTATTTGAATATTAATTAGGCCAAGTTGGGTAATAGAGATTTTCAAATCATTTATACATTGCTATTTTAAATAGCTTGCTTCATCTCTGATTGAGGGAGGTGTGTGAAAATCTCCAGTTGTGATGGTGGATTAGGCTGTTTTTCCTTCTAGATCTGTCGGTTTTGTGTCATATGTTAAGCTATGTTATTAGCTGCACACGCATTTAGGCTTGTCACATCTTTGTGAGAAACTGAGCCTGCAATCATTGTAAAATATCCCTCTTCAGTATTAATGCCTTTATGGTATAACTTCTTCCATCTTTTAACTTTCCTTCTGTCTGTATCCTTCTTATGTGAGGGTGCATCCTTTGTGGATGACACATATTGAATCATGGATTTAAAATATATTCATTCTAAACCTCTATCTTTTTTATTTTTTAAACTTTTTATTTTGCATTAGGGTATAGCTAATTAACAATGTTGTGATAGTTTCAGACGAACAGCTAAGGGATTCAGCCATATATATCTCTATTCTCCTCCAACCCTCCCATCCAGACTGCCACATAACACTGAGCAGAGTTCCATGTGCTATACAATAGGTCCTTGTTGTATAAGCTCCATCTTTTAATTACAGTATTTCGGCTTCTTGGTTTGGTATATAATGTAATTACTGCTATGGTGGGATTTGAAGCTACTGTTTTGTGTGTTCTATTTTCTCAATCTTGCTTGATCGCTTTGTTACTTCTTTCATGCCTTCTTTCACATTATTATTTTAAGTGTGTTTCTTCCTCTTTTTTTTTGGCTGTGCTGGGTCTTCATTGCTGTGTGGGTTTTTCTCTAGCTGCGAAGAGCAGGGGCTACTCTTTGCTATGGTGTGAAGGTTTCTCATTGCGGTGACTTCTCTTGTAGAGCATAGGGCTCTAGGGGGCTCCTGGGTTTCAGTGGTTGAAGCATGTGGTCTCAGTACCTGCAGCTCACGGGCTCTAGAGCAGAAGCTCAGTAATTGTGCTGCACTGGCTTAGTTGCTCTGAGGCATGTGGGATTTTCCCGGACCAGGGATTGAAACTATGTCTCCTTCATTGGCTGGCAGATTCTTTATTAGTGAGCCACCAGGGAAGCCCCTATTATTTTATTTTTTAGGTTTTGTTAGCTTTTTAACACAGTTTTGTGTTTCATTTTAGTGTTTATGCTATATATTAAACTATACGCTGCTGCTGCTGCTGCTAAGTTGCTTCAGTCGTGTCTGACTCTGTGCGACCCCATAGAAGGCAGCCCACCAGGCTCCCCTGTCCCTGGGATTCTCCAGGCAAGAATACTGGAGTGGGTTGCCATTTCCTTCTCCAACGCATGAAAGTGAAAAGTGAAAGTGAAGTGGCTCAGTCGTGTCTGAATCTGTGCGACCCCATGGACTGCAGCCTACCAGGCTCCTCTGTCCATGGGATTCTCCTGGCAAGAGTACTGGAGTGGGTTGCCATTTCCTGCTCCCATTAAAGTATATATCCTTGATTTAATAAGATCTTGAATTAAAATTTTACCACTTCACAAATAATGTAAGAAGCTTTCAGCCCCACCTTCTCTTTTTGCTACTGTTCTCATGTAGTTTAATTTTATATATACTATAAATTCCATAAAACATCATTACTTTTGCTTTAAACATTCTTTCTTACAAAGTAAAAATTTTTATTTCATATTTACCTTTGCATTTACTCTTTTTGGTTCTGTTTGTCTCTTTCTGCAATTCCGTGCTTCCATCTGGGATAATTTCCTTTCATTCTGATGTCTATTCATTTAGCATGTCTTGTAGTACAGTTCTGTTGGCAACAATTATTCTCATCTTTTCATGTCTGAAAATGTCTTTAATTAGCCATTATTTTAAAAGAATATTTCTCTAGATATATAATTCCTGTCTGACAGTTTTTTCCCCCTTTCAACATTCTAAAATTTTCATTCCATTGCTTTTTGTCCCACTGTTTATGTTAAAACAACAGCTCTAAGCTTTTTGTTGTTCCTCTAAAGATAATATTTCTTTATTTTTGCTATCTGGTTGTGGTGATAGAGGGAAGAAAAAAAAAATTAGTGATCAACTTCTATTTCCTCTTGGGGTGGAAAAAGCTACTGACTAAGTTCAGCAATCTCAATTGTCTCATTGGCAAGAGGAAAGTCCCTTGGAAGGAAGGAAGAACTGTGGGCATGGTACGGTTGAGGTGGTGATGCTTATGAGCAACAAGAGAAACCTGGACCAGCAGATGCACTGAGCCCTTTGGTCCATAGAGATGATGAAAACACATATGACCTTAGGAGTGATATGAGCATTTTCTAGGGCTTCCAGGAGGGAGGCAGTAAGTATATGGATCTGAATGAGCATAAAGCTAATCTTGAGTAATGTATAAGGGAGATATTTCTTTGTTTTCGGTCATACAAGTTTTAAATGTGCCCTGCTTCCCTTAGTTTGACATGGTCCTAACAAGACCATAGCTGGGCACATACCTTAGAAGAGATCCCCTGAAGGACAGCTAAACATAAACTGTAAGAAGAGTTGAAACTGCATAGGGAGTGAAGACTATAGTATTCAAATGCTTATTGCATGGGTGAAGAATTGTGCTTATTCTATAAAGAACCATAGAGCAGAGCTAGGACATATGGATAGAACCTCTAATGAGAAAGATTATCATTTACAATAAGGAAGATATTTCCATGTTTCAACATAGTGAGTTCCCGATAATGGAAATAAAGAAACACTGGCTGGATGACCGCCTATTTGGGATTTTATTGAGGGGTGTAGCCATATTTGATGGTCACTATTGCCTCTTCTCTGGTCAAGTTCCGTGATGGGCAACTGTTGGGATTAGTCATGAAATGACTTTGAGGTGATGTAGATGCAAAAAAAGATAACAGTAGGTATAGAAAGAGAAAAAAATATTCCTTCAGGCAATACACTAACAAAAGAAGAGATGTCTGGTCTTTTCAGGGCCACCCATGTTGGATTGATCAAGTTTGTATTGCTAAAAATAGGAAACGCTTTAACTGATTCATAATATGTTAAGAGCTGACAGTATCCCCAACTGTCATCTAATCCAGCTCTGTCATTTTACAGATGTGGAAACTGAAGTCCAGAGGACTTGACATGTCTAAGGCAGTGATTCTCACTGTGTAGTTAGAAGAATACTAGTCTCAATTCCTGGGGAACTTGCTTAACACACAAATCTCTGGTCTCCAATCTAGTGCTACTAACAAGAGAAATCCTTAGAAATGGAATCCTATAAGCTGCATTTTATCAACGATTGCAAGTTATTTTGTGCACACTGGAAAAGTATCAGTCTACATCAGAATGCTGATTACTTACAGAACTCTAAGAAAGACTCAGGACTCTAAACTTCAAATCCATTATCCCTGTTATTCTAAATTGTCTACTCTTGAAATAACTCTGTCATCATCCCCTACAAACTAACTTCTGAGCCTAGAAACAGCCCTAGAAATTCAACTGTGTTATGAGTATAAAATTATTACTGTTTATAAAAGGCAAAAGAATGGTTTGGAAAATACAAACAAAGTCAATAAAATCAGAATGAACTCCAGGATCAGAGGCCATAAATATTATTTTGATAACACGCTTAGAAAGCCTTGGAGCAATCCTTTTCTGTCCTTGACAGTGGGACATAGGGAGCATGTCTTTTTGATCTGATCAAGTCAAAGGCTGTGACCTCAGTCTAAAATGGAAAAAGACATGCTTCGGATACATGTTCATGTCAGACATATTAGCATATTTGTCGTCATTTAAAAGTGCAACTGATGCAATTGGACTAAAGGACTTTGGTTAACATTTTGTTAATTAAGCCTAAATTGTCTTATATATACACAATTAAAAGTGTTCTTTACTCATTTTTACAGCTTATATGGTCTGTGGAGATCATATCATAGAAACAAAGGAGAAGTGAAGAAAAATTGGATTTTACACTTACTACTGACAGGCTTTATTTTGGGGGCCTCGGAAATCAACTGCAGATGGTGGCTGCAGCCATGAAATTAAAAGATGCTTGCTCCTTGGAAGAAAAGTTATGACCAACCTAGACAGTATATTAAAAAGCAGAGACATTGCTTTGCTAACCAAGGTTCATCTAGTCAAAGATATGGTTTTTCCAGTAGTCATGTATGGATATGAGAGTTGGACTATAAAGAAAGCTGAGTGCCGAAGAATTAATGCTTTTGAACTGTGGTGTTGGAGAAAACTCTTGAGAGTCTCTTGGACAGCAAGGAGATCCAACCAGTCCATCCTAAAGGAAATCAGTCCTGAATATTCATTGGAAGGACTGATGTGGAAGCTGAAACTCCAATACTTTGGCCACCTGTTGTGAAGAACTGACTCATTTGCAAAGACCCTGATGCTGGGAAAGAGTGAAGGTGAGAGAAGGGGGACGACAGAGGATGAGATGGTTGGATGGCATCACCAACTCAACGGACATGAGTTTGAGTAAACTCTGGTAGTTGGTAATGGACAAGGAGGCCCAGCATGCTGCAGTCCATGGGGTCGCAAAGAGTCAGATGTGACTGAGCGACTGAACTGACCTGAGCTATACATTAGGAATAAATAGGGGATCAAACTGCAGAACTGAAAATGGTTTCAGTTTGCATCAATTTGGTTCAAATATATAGAGCTTTATTTAGCAGTTATGGTTCTGCATTGGATGGAAGGCTACTTGAATGTTTACTATTAAGATTAAGAATGTTTACTATTAAGATTAAGATGTCCATTGATAACATAAATACCAGAAATCAAGAAACTCGTTTTTACATAATTATGTAAAGTTGAGAAAATCAAGCTTCACCTTTATTACCCATGGCTAACAGTCCAGTCACACTTGTAATTAATTGTTCCTGCAGGTGCTGTATGCAAAATGCTTAACAGTCTTAGGTCTCTACTCTAATGGGTTTCTAGAAGCTTCCTGTTGTGCCAGGCTTAGCTCCTTAAAAGCTTCTTTCATATTCAGAAATCGAGCAGGCAATATGAATTCATTTTAAATGTAATCTGATGGCAAGAATGCTTTAGCAATATGTTTCTAATGGAGTATAGCTGTAAATTCATTGGAGGAAGAGGGATTTGAAGGTTAGAGAGTGAAAAATATTGAATTTTTAAAGTAGAAGATAAAGATCTAAAGTAAAGTGATAGTGTCCACAATAAGATTTGATCATAACTTATGAATGCTTTTCAGTAAAGGATAGAGAAGAATAGTTGAAGGTGAATTTAAAATTTCAAGTTTGGTGACTGGTACAATAGTAATACCGTCAATGCTGCTGCTGCTGCTAAGTCGTGTCAGTCGTGTTCGACTCTGTGCGACCCCATAGACGGCAGGCTCCGCCATCCCTGGGATTCTCCGGGCAAGAGTACTGGAGTGGGTTGCCATTGCCTTCTCCAATGCATGAAAGTGAAAAGTGAAAATGAAGTCGCTCAGTCGTGTCCGACTCTTTGCAACCCCATGGACTGCAGCCTACCAGGCTCCTCCATCCATAAGATTTTCCAGGCAAGAGTACTGGAGTGGGTTGCCATTGCATTCTCTGAATACCATCAATAGATGTAGTAAATAAGGAAGGGGACCTGGATTGGAGTTAAGGATGAATTGGTTTTTAGATAAGGTGACTAGAGTAATGATTGTCTAGAACGCAACTAGAGATAAGACACTAGAATTTGTGAGAGATTAGGGGACTGGAGATATAGATCTGGAAATTGCCTGCATTCATATAATGATTAAAACCATGAGGGATCAGTTTTTACAGGAATGGAGAAAGAGAATACCGGGAATTGAATTCTGGGCAATAGCCATAGCCAGAGAATAGAAGAAAGTTACGTTCTTGACAACAGTGGAAGGGGGTTAGAGACATGGGGAAGATTCAGAATAATATACATTATGAAAGTCAATGTTGAAAAGTTTTAGATGAAAAATTGCATATTGTAAAATTTAAGGAGAATGCATGTGGAGGAAAAAATCAAATATGGTGAGTAAATATTGGGGGGTCTTATGAAGAATTATGATAGAATGAAAGGAAGAAATTAAATATTACAGGGTGAGGAACAGTTTGGGGGGGATATAGAACAACAAGCCTCAACAAGCCTCACTTCAAACCTCTAATTTGAAGTGCCAAAGAGAAAACAATGAATTCTACCCAATGAGGAGTCAACTGAATTAAGCAGAGAGGAAACATTAATAAAAGAATGAAAAGATAGTTGCTGGAAATACTAGAAGACACAAGTTCCTGGAGAAAATGAAAGAAAAGAGACACAGAGCCCAAATGGACATCTTTGCCGTTTTTTTTTGTGTTTTTTTTTTTAAAGAAGAGTTATTTTCCCTAAGACTAGAGGGAAAGCTAGGTACTGGAGCATAGTGACAGAGACAAAGAAGAAGCTGGGTGAGGGAATTTATGCCAAATGATGTTTTTCTTCCTAGTGGAGATGACAGCCCCAAGACCATAGTTTTCATTTGGCTGCATGTGGTATGAACTTGGTGACCTGTGGCTTAAAACATAAGTATGTTTCTTATTTAGTTAATACCTAATCCAGAATGAACAGGTTTTGAGAAGAAATTGGCAACTCAAAAATGGATCAGACCAAGCTCTGTCTTTCTACTTTGCCATTCTTAGAGCAATCTTCCTTTTGGTACCCAAGCTGTTGCCTCATAGTGTCAGGTTGATAGTGTTGCTGATATCACATCCTCACGCTTCCTTAAGACAGGAAGGCTCAAGGCAAAAGGTGTTTGCTTTGCGAGACTTTTTCTTTCTAAGGATGTTGCTCCACTGTCTTCTAGTCTGCACCGTTTCTAGATAGAAGCCTGTTTTCATTCTTATTTTTGTTCTTCCATAGTGTTTCTTGTTTTCCTCTGGTTGCCTTTAAGAGTTTTTCCTTTTCATCAGGTTCTCAGCAGTTTATTATGATGTGCTTAGGTATACTTTCCTTATGTTTATTCTGCTTGGAATCTGTTGCTTTTCTTGAGTCTGTGTTATGCAGATTACATTCCACTTGGAAAATCAACAACCATTATATTTTCAAATACTTTATCTGACCCTGCACCCTCCTCCTCTCCTGGGGATATCACTTGGTGTCATCTCACAGCTCACTGATGCTTGTTCATTTTTTTTCCTCTCTGTATTCTATTTTGGGCAGTTTCTATTGTTCTGTCTTCACATTTCCTGATTTTTCTTCTGGAAAATCTAATCTCATGTTAATGCTCTTCGGTGAATTTTTATCTCAGATAGTATACCTTCCATCGCTAGAAGTTTGATTTGGGTCTTCTTTTATCTAACATTTCTCTTCTCATCATTCTCACACTTTCTTCTACCTTCATCAGCATGTGAATGTGTTTATGAGTTGTACTATATTTTATATCTATTTTTTAAATGTTTGCATTTGTTAAATATTTGGGCATTTTTGTCCTGAGATGAAATTACTTGGAATCAGTTTGATTCTTGGTTTTGAGCTTTACTAGGGTGGGTCCAGAACAGACTTTCCCTTAAGCCTGATTATCTCTCACTAGGATGAGCTTCCATGTTGGCTCAGTAAAGAATCCACCTGCAGTGCAGGATACCTGGTTTTGATTGCTGGGTTGAGAAGATCCCCAGGAGAAGGGAATGGGTACCCACGCCAGTAGTCTTGCCTGGAGAATCCCATGGACAGAGGAACCTGGTGGGCTGTAGCCCATGGGATCACAAACAATCGGATACCACTGAGCGACTAACACTTTCACTTTCACTGCTCAATGCCCTGTGTGATAGAAGATCCTTAGTCTCTGGGTGATGGAAAAATAAACGGGTCCCAGCTTTGCATCAGCTGCAGGAATTATTTCATCTACTTCTTTCTAGTGACTTCCTCTTAGATTCCCCACATGCATTTATAAGACTGTACTCAGGTAAAAACTTGAGCTTTACCCTCTGTAGGTCTTCCAGTTATTTTGTTTATCTGTGCACCTCTTTCCTCTTTGGGACTCTGCCTTGCATATTCTAAACACCTACTGAACTCCAAATTCTGTCTCCCCAATATAGGAAAACCACTAGGCTATGATTGGATTCTTCCTCCATGTTCTACAGTCCGGAAATTTTACATATGCTTCAACAGAAAACCAGAACTTTAATTTTCAAATTAGTCTTTCAATAAAGTTAAATGTTAGCTTGGTTCTAAAAGACAATTATTTAATTCAAGCTGTTTTACCACGTAATTTACTGCAACACCCTTCAAGTGTCCAAAGGCAGACGATCTTTTTGAAGGATGTACATTAGATAGCCTTAATCACCTAGAGTCTATAAAACTCTGAAATGATCCAAAGTACAAGTACATTGAAATGACTGGCTAAATAGTGAAGCAAGTCTTAGGTTATGCAGTTACTGTGGGCTAAGCATGAGTCACATGGATGGAATTACAGAGAAATGCACATGTTTTTCTTGTCCATTTTACACCTGATCCAGAAAGCATAATGATGCCTTCAATTGCTCCATGGTTTTCAAGCCAGCATATTTTCAAATCACTCACTATTGCTCTCAAAGTAAATTGTTTTGAATTTTCAAGAGGAAAAAAAAAAATCTTCATATCTAAACAGGCTTAGTGCTATGGATTGGGAGTTAGGAAATTAATTCTAGAGAATATGCTGTCCATTCTAATCTAGCAATCTTGGGAAGCCAGAAAGGAGCTTAAGAAAATCTGAAACCTTGTGAAGTAAAACTCATTGAATTAGAACTTTAGATCCACATCTTTCTATAATATAATCATTGCTCACATTTATTTACATACTATTAAAATTAAATGAACATTGTTGGATTGCAGCTGTTTAGATTTTGATAAATGACAAACAGCATTTTCTCCTTCCAAATAGTGCAAGACATAAAATTTATACTTTAGAGGAAAAAATATGAGATTGAGAGAGACTAACAGGAAGTGGGTTCATTCACTTTGGAATTCTATTTATAAACAGACCAAATCAGATGGACCCTAAGCCAGAGGGTGGCCACATCTTGATCCTATAAACACACACATTCTAATCACCTTTGGACAACATCTTTTTAGCCTTTGTTTGGCTTTATGCATAATAAAGTACATCAGCTATTTATATTCCTGCCAGTTAGAAACGATGGGCCAGGTTTGTGGGACTTTTTATTTTTAATAAAAATGTTAAAGTGAATTTATCTTGCCCTGATTCTGCTGTCAGAAAGCTAGAACTGCTGCAATTTCTGTGTATGAAGAGGCAATTGCCATGGATTGTCAGTGGATCAATGACTTTGTTGCCTAAAAATACAAAAAGGGAAAAGAAGGCATTTTAATTTCTTTATTAAAAGTCATTTGTGAAGACATGAACTTTTCAATATGTGAAGGCAGAGTATACAGTATCCCAACAGTGCTGACTTTTTTTTTCCAGCTATCTGACTTTCATTAATAGAAAAGAATACAATTATTTTCTTTTTTTCATTTATTACTAGAGATGATGGGCATTTGTTTTTTAGTCATCTCAGGAGTGTCACTTCTTTTAGAGATGTCTCTTCTATATACTCCAGTTAGTGGTTCAGAAGAAGCTTCTGTATTTTGATACGAGCTCACCCTTCTCAGAGCCTTGAGGCTTGTGAGGTTAAATTGTTTGCTTTAGTTCACCTATCTGAAACTGGTAAACCAAAAATTTCATCAGTATTTCTCCAACTTGAGAGTGAGCATGCGTCAGCTCCTGTCAAGTGGTAGAGATTATAAGTTATACAACTTGGTACAGCTGATAGCCACATCTACTGCCCTTTGCTGAAAAATGGGCTCTGGTAGGAGAATGAAGCCAAGGTGTGGTGCCAGGCTGAGCCAGCGCTTTGCATTGGGAACACTGTGTTTTGAATGGTGCATAGGCAAATCACATTGTATCCAAATTTGGGGGCTGATATCTCAGTTATGTAGTGCCAGATCCTACATATGTATTTTAAAACCACTTTCACTTACTGTTCTTGAAAACCTATTGTGAGCCATTTATAGTCATAAGTATAGAAAACCTCTAAATGGATGGCTCCTTTAACAAATATTTATTGACTAATTATTTGCATTTAGGCCTTGTAGGGACATAAACCGCACATAGAACAGTGTCAAGGAACCAATAATCTAGTAGCAGAGATAAGTGAAGAAAATTCACCTGATCAAATATGTATGTGTGGTAACTGCTAATCTCTGATGCATCAAAGGATATATGAAAAGCTTTGGGACCTCTAAACCATCAGTCATGATAGCATTATGAGTTTATAGTATAAAACTCACCCTTCTATTTCATAAACATACACAGTGGTAATTGGTGGCAGTCCCCTAGACCCAGTAACTGCAACGAGGCAGAGACAATTGGAGATGGTAAATCCAGTCTTTCTTAGGTCTGTCTTACAGTGAGACCACTGAATTTATATCTACCTGGAGGCTTTTTTCCACTTCCCCAATTCATAGTCAACATGAACAGTTTAACCTTCATCTTTATTGTTTGACTTACGAAAAGACCTTAGTCGTCTGCTGAAAATATTTCCCTTACTGGCCAAATTTGTAAGTTAAAACAAAACAACAACAAACAAAGAACAGTGCTATATTTTCAGGGATTATTACACTCTCAGAGACTTACACAATACAGGGTTAGTGACCCTCATTATAGCCTCATTCAAGTCACTAGTCTTTCCCCTACAAAAGGCTGATGACAGAGTACTATAAACAAGTCAGGAATAATGATGATCACAAGATGTAGTCTTGTAATGCTGCACTAGATATAGTATCATTAACAGAAAACTTAAACAGAGCCTGTGGCGCACGGTATATGACTACTGATCTTGCTAATGCTTATATTTTAATACTCATCAGGAGGGTGAGAGATAAGGAAGTCAGGGAAAGAGACATGTAATGAGACCTATGGAAATGGATCCTCAAAATAGTGAGGGTCTTTGTACTCTAAGTTAATCACTAGAGAACTTTTCTTTCAGAAAAAAAGCTGAACATACTGTGGGAAGGGGATTCATCCTGTGGATTGTAGCAAGGCCTTACACTTCACCATCCTAAAGCATGCACAGTGGGCCTATGGAAGGAATAGCCCTGGCAAAGAAATGGAGGCTAGCATTGGCCCAAAGGCATGGATCCCCTTGTACCAAGAGTGATCAAGTTACTGTTATTAATGAATGTCCAATGTGTTGGCAGCTGAGAGAATTTCTGAGACCATGAAATGGTTCCACACCTTAACAAGGCTAACCAGCTATTTGATAAGTTGATTATATGAGACCCCCCTCTACTCTGGTAGATTCATTGGAAAAGACCCTGATGCTGGGAAAGATTGAGGGCAGGAGGAAAAGGGGGTGACAGGATGAAACGGTTGGATGGCATCATTGACACAATGGATATGAGTTTGAGGAAACTCCAGAAGATAGTGAAGGACAGGGAAGCCTGGTGTGCTGCAGTTCCATGGACTCACAAAGAGTCAGACAGGACTTAGTGACTGAAGAGCAACAGCAACCACCCTGGTAAGGGGGCTTCCACTCCCTGGTAAGGGGGCACTAGCGGTAAAGAATCCTCCGCCTGCCAAAGAAGGAGATGCAAGAGGTGCAGGTTCGATCCCTGCATCTGGAAGATCCCCAGAGGAGGAAGTGGCACCCCACTCCAGTATTCCTTGCCTGGAAAATTCCATGAGCAGAGGAGCCTGGTGGGCTACAGTCCATGGGGTCAAAAGAGTCAGACATGACTGAGTGCATGCGCGTGTGCATGTGCACACACACACACACACACACACACATACACACAACCCCCTCCCGCCAGTTAAGGCTATGAATTCTCCAAACCAAGATATACCGGATTTCGAGTTATAAGGTTGCCTTTCCTACCTATTGTACCTAAGCCAGTACCACTGCCCAAAGACACACAGAATGAATGTCTAATTTACTGACATTGCTTCTGATCAAAAGAACCATTTTATGGTGCAGGATACATTATAAAGGGTATATGACCATATGATTTTTTTCCTTCCACATATTACATTGCCCAGAAATTGCTAGTTTAAGAGAGCACTGGGATTACTTTCTTGAAAGAACAATTAAATTGACAAATTAAAAATGACACTCTGTGAGATTCAGGTGCTGTCACTATATATATATATGTTGATATATACATGTATACAAATTTAAGAAGTATGATAAAACACGTATCAATGTGATTAATGGTGATTTGGTGCCGATTACATAACAGGGGGTAAGATGAACAATTTTTAATAATCCTGTAATTCCTATATAAGTAAATAAGTATGCAAAAAGGCATAACTTTAATGCAATTTATAAATTTATAAAATGCCAGCATAGTTAATAAATGTACTCTAGCTGAGCATTTAAAAGCATCATACAAAAGCAACTGCCTCAAAGGAGCCTTCTTGGGGGTGGAGGTAGTAACAATCGTAGTTCTATTTTCTAATGGAATGATAACCGACACTGGTTGTGGAGCGTCTGTGTGTGTGCGTATTCAGTCGTTTTGGACTCCTAGCAATCCCATGGAAGATAGCCCGCCAGGCTCTTCTATCCATGGGATTGTCTGGTCAAGAATACTACGGTGGATTGCCATTTCCTCCTCCAAAGGACTGTTGCAACCCAGGGATCAAACTCACGTGCAGACATCTCCTGTGTCTACTGCACTGGTAGGTGGATTTCCCAAATGGAGCCACCTGGGACGCCCAAATTTAACATCTGCTCTTGGCTGGTGGTGTTTCAGTGGCTAAGTCTTGTCTTACCTTTGCGACCCTGTGGCCATATGGTGGCTGAGAATAGTTAAATAGCCTGATATCTGCCTATTTTCTGTTTTGACAGATACAGGCAAATAAAGCTTGCCAGTACAGTTCATTCCGGGTAGTTCTGATAGCAACTTAACACCAACTATCTAGTCAATTAATTAGAGCTGAGCTCAATTAGCAGCAACCCAAGGGAATCCACAGTTGAAGCTGGCTTTTTGGGTTTAGGGTCTGGTGACAGCAGCCTCAGTCAGCTCCACAAGCCCCTACTCTGTAGGAATCCCATGCCCTGGTCGCTATGTGAAAGCCGGGTAAGTTTTCTCCTTTGGGCAGAAATGGGAGGTGGGGGAGGAAGGCCAGGATTTGATTAAGTAGCAACCAGTTGACATTTGGTCTGGAAATCCATTTGACCTCTTTCCCCTTTGTTGAAATCACAATGAGTTTTGCAGAGCCATCTCAGTTCCCTCTTCCTGAAACTGAAGTCACTGCTCTAGCCTCTTTAACACTTGTCGTCTACAGCACAGCTTTTCACTTCCTCAAGACACTGTCTGTACCTGTAGTATCTGATTCTCTTTATCCTCAGCTAATATCAGCTGGTAGATGTATATTCCTGAGGGCAGGAGGATGTCCTAAAGTTTTTGCTCTTTATTCCTCTCAGCACCTGGGATACTGGGATTTCAGACCAACTTCTGAATTGCCCAGATTTACTTGAACTCTTGAAACAAGCTACTCTCACCCCTCAGATATGTGGGCCAAAGCTATGGCCTTTTTACCATGTTTGTTAGAGGAAACCGCTTACAGAAAGAGATAGGAGATCTTTGGCCAGGCACAATCTCTCTGAGCCTCTGCTGCCGCTAAGTCGCTTCAGTCATGGCCGACTCTGTGCGACCCCATAGACGGCAGCCCACCAGGCTCCCCCGTCCCTGGGATCCTCCAGTCAAGAACACTGGAGTGGGCTGCCATTTCCTTCTCCAGTACATGAAAGTGAAAAGTCAAAGTGAAGTCGCTCAGTCGTGTCTGACTCCTAGTGACCCCATGGACTACAGCCTACCAGGCTCCTCCATCCATGGGATTTGCCAGGCAAGAGTACTGGAGTGGAGTGCCATTGCCTCAGCTCCCCACTAATGGGCTAAAAATACACTTTCCTGAACTGGTGTGAAAAATATTAATATTGTAGTGCAGCAATTAATGCTTGTAGCACAGCACTGCATTGTTGCTTAATCTCTTGGTTGTGTCTGACTCTTGAGACCCCATGGACTGCAGTCCACCAGGTTCCTCTGCTCCTGGGATTTCCCAGCTAAGAAGACTGGAGTGGGTTCCCATTTTCTTCTCCAGGGGATCTTCCCAACCCAGGGACTGAACCCATGTCTCCTGCTTGGCAGGTGGATTCTTTACCACTGAGCCACCAGGGAAGCCCACAGCACTACCTAGAAGGTGATTAAGGAAGGGTAGTAATGATGACCAGTTCCTCTTCTAGAGACAGTTTTTCACAAACAGCTATAACAAAAAGAGGCATGGGGGTAGTAAGTGGAGAAGTGAGATTCCTCTTTGGTGAATATCTTGCCATGAAAACTTTGCAGGATGACTGTAGAGCATAAGTTGGATGAGACACCCTACAGAAGCCCAGTCAAAACAGTACTAAGCAAGAGGAGGCACGAAAGCAGTTGGGGTGGTGTCCGTAATGTGCAATATTTGAGGAGCATCGACCAAGTGAGATTGGGAAAGGAGGTTCTTTACTTGTGCAGTAAACCCTCAATTTGTTTGGCATTTCTAAGTAAGGAAATGAAGTGTCTCTTCTAAATAAATTATAGCACTGAAGGAGTTACCGATTCAAGATTTCTGTTTGTGAAGTTACTTTAAAAGTACAACCAGTTTTCCAACTTCTTGCCTCATGCGTTAACTTCATTTGCTAGTTTCAAGTTGGTATGACTTTACGAGGCAAAAACAGGTGTCTCTGAGAAGTGGTGAGAATTCAGCATTAAGGGCACGTGGAGATCTATTCTGTGCCTAAAAACAAGCTATACATCTAAAATCTTCCACTGTGTCTGTGCCACTTAAGTGCTGGAATCATAAAACGCAGGAGGAGCCAGAACAATTGCGTGATTGTTTCTAACGTCCTCAAAGAGGATTTCAGAGGACCATAAGCTGCTAATGAATTTCAGGAGGCAGGTGCAAGACACACAATTACGTTTCCATTTCCATCCCTTTTATCACTTGAGAGCACTTACAGATTATTCACTGATTTCCATGGCAGAGGCTTTTTGTGAGAAAGAAATGCCCTATCAGAAAACAGCTATTAAACATTGTTCAAGACATCTTTAATTGGAAGGAAAATAAGAAAGACAATGAAAAAAATTGACAATTTTTCAAATGAAAGAATTTTCAGTAGTTCTCCTCAAGAGTTCCAAATGATTCCTTGACTTGCTTTTACTGAGGCGTTACCAGGACTCATGATTCAGACTCCATGCAATCTTTTTGCAATGCTTTGCTCCTCCAAATCCATCACAGTAATCTTGGGCCTTAGTTGGCATTGCTTCAGGTTTACCTGCTCCTATATGTTGCCCCTTCCACAGTCTTCCTGGATTGCAGCTCCCTGGAACAGTCAGTTTAGACCTTCATAGCCAACAGGAGACTCGGTTGGAAGCACAGTCCTGAGACAACCTTAGAAGTTTAGAGACAGAATTTTCTTATTTCATGTTGTTGCAGTATAGGCCACTTTTATGAAGATGAGGATGGCTGCTTCTCATGGGATCTCCTAATCCTTGATCCATCCACCACCCTTTCTATCATCAATAATTACTTCAGCTTTTATATCTTGAAGAATTATGTAGAGCTGTCCTCCCAGCCTAAAAAGTGGCCCCAGGATCAACTCCATGAATCCAGCCACTCATCCTTCTTCCCCTTTGATCATTATAGTGAGAGGACTCGGGGAGAGTGCCTGGTCACTGGTAGGAAGCATAGTGTTCTTGAGGAGAAGCTCGTTTGTTTTCACACTGTGGCAGTCAAGCAGGGCTTTGGTGTCCCTGGAACTAATTCAGAAATATTTCCAGAGACTTACCAGTCAAAGTGGAGGTGCTGTCCTTTCATTCCCCTGATAGGCAGCTAGGTAACCAGTGAAGTGGAGGAAGAATTGGAGAGTGACTATGGGGCCAAAAGAAGAGGTAAAGGCCAGACAGCCTGTACTCCTACCACTTAGCCTGGCAGAAATGTATGAATTGCTTTCAGATTTTGTAGCTCAGTTGGTCAGCCATGTCTGACTCTTGGCAACCTCACGAGCTACAGCATGCCAGGTTTCTCTGTCCTTCATGATCTCCCGGAGTTTGCCAAAACTCGTGTTCATAGAGTCGATGATACCATCCAACCACTGCGTCCTCTGTCTCCCCCTTCTCCTCCTGCCCTCAGTCTTTCCCAGCATCAGGGTCTTTTCCAGTGAGTAGGCTCTTCCCATCAGGTGGCCAGAGTATTGGAGTTTCAGCTTCAGCATCAGTCCTTTCAATGAATATTCAGGGCTGATTTCCCTTAGGATTGATTGCTTTGATCTTCCTGCACTCCAGGGGACTCTCAAGAATCTTCCCCAGCACCACAGTTTGAAAACATCAATGTTTTGGCGCTCAGCCTTTTTTATGGTCTAGCTCTCACATCTGTAAGTGACTACAGAGTGGACAAACAAGGGATACTTCAGCTGCTCTTGTCCTGTCAAGGCAGAAAGATATCGCCAGTGGGTCATAGACCATTGAGGTGAGAGCTAAACGAGGGGTCGACGAGAAAGGTTGTCACTGGTTAGGTCAAAGTTTAGGTCAAAGGTTTCTTCTTATCAGAAGCCATGCACTGAGGAGTCCAGCTATTTACCCTGAGGAACACACGAGTCTGGCTTAGGACACAGGAAGCAAGTGGATGGCTGCCATGTGAACACAGTGGCGCTGGCGAGTGAGAAGACTTCAGCCTTACCATACCAGGCCCCTAGGGAAAATTGCCTCTCCCGTTTTATTTTTAAATCCTAGCTTCTATACCTAAGAAAAAGAGTTGAGAAGAGCAAGAGGAAGCATGGGAACAGCATACCTGCTCCCTTTCTCCCAGCCAGGCCTGACTAGTGCAACAGAGAGGAAAAATGCCCCTGCATTGAGTTTGACATTTTAGTTTTAAAATCAAGAGGATTCAGTATTAACTGAATACTGAAAGCCATTCATTCTTTCCACAAATATTTATTGATCACCTACTATATGTAGGCATTGCTCTAGGTGGATAAAGTTATTAGTGAAAGACATAAAAGATTCAGAGAGTGACACAAGGTTAATACTGCAAATGACAGGGCGATTATAAAACCTGGGAAATGCATGATTAAAGGAACCACCGACAGGGGAGGGAAAGGCTCAACAAAGCCAATCTAGTTGTCTCGTGCTTATATCCCAGTGAGTTGACTGTTCTAACAACTATTCACCTACTTTTGTCAGCAAGCACATTTCAGTTGACAGCTGCATTTAATGGGCACAAGGTGTACTCCTAGAAGGAAGGACATTCAGATAGGGAAAGTTTGCAGCAGCAGTGGTAAAGTAGAGAATGGGCAATCAGGGGAGCGAGGAATCACCACACAGTGTTTTTGTTTAGGCTAGTCTTGCTATCTTTGCTGGGACACCAACTGGCCATTAAGACTTGAAAAGGAGAATCCCCACCTTTCATCCTCCGTTCCACAGTGACGTAACAAACACCACCTGCATGCGAGATGCTACCTGTGACGGAGGCAAACATAGAGGAGGTGTGGAAACTGTCCTGGGAGAGTCTAGTAGAAAAAGAAGATCTGTACATAAGTTACAGTGGCATTATCTTAGATTTGCATGGGTGCTTACTTCCCAGGTGGCTCAGAGGGTAAAGCATCTGCCTCCAATGCGGGAGATCTGGGTTCAATCCCTGGGTCGGGAAGAGCCCCTGGAGAAGGCAATGGCAACCCACACCAGTACTCTTGCCTGGAAAAATCCCATGGACAGAGGAGCGTGGTGGGCTGCAGTCCACGGAGTTGCAAAGAGTCAGACACGACTGAGCGATTTCACTTTACTTCACTTATAATACACAGGGTGTTTTCATAGATGTTTGATTTCAGAATATTGCTGTCAGGTAGAGTACTCTTTTTCAGATGAGAAAATTCAAGTTCAGCTTGATTAAGTAAATTGACCAAGGTCAATAGCTAGCCAGTAGAGACTTGAGCCACATTTTCTAAATTCCAAGTATTATTTCCAGGACATTTCATCACATCCTAGTATTTATTAAAAAATAAGTGTGTGATAAGTAGTGAATGCTGCTGCTGCTGCTAAGTTGCTTCAGTCGTGTCCAACTCTGTGCGACCCCATAGATGGCAGCCCACCAGGCTCCCCTGTCCCTGGGATTCTCCAGGCAAGAACACTGGAGTGGGTTGCCATTTCCTTCTCCAATGCATGAAAGTGAAAAGTGAAAGTGAAGTCGTTCAGTCATGTCCGACTCTTCGCAGCCCCATGGACTGTAGCCTACCAGGCTCCTCCGCTCATGGGATTTTCCAGGCAAGAGCACTGGAGTGGGGTGCCACTGCCTTCTCCGTGAGTAGTGAATATACAATACTAAAAAAGGATTGGCAGATGTCTTCAGAAAGGTCCAGATAGAATTTTGGGCTTTGCAGGCTGTAGAGTCTCTGTTGCAAATATTCTATTCTGTCATTGTTGTGTCGAAGCAGCTGTAGACAACACATCAGCAAGTGAGTGTGACTGTGCAGTAGCACTTTACATACAGAAACACGCAGCAGTCCAAACTCACCCCATAGCTTGCGTGTCTTTACTATAAGGAGACAGGCTCATTCTTTCTTGGCAGTACTGCACTGGGAAATATTTAATTATTGTACATCTGGGGCGGGGAGAGGAAACCTTTGTACTGGTTGCCCATTTCTGTGGTGTAAATGTTACCTCCATAGCTGATTTCAAACTACTGACATGAAGTCACTGGATGAGGATTTGGAAAGAAGGCCCCAGGTATAGGCCAGCCCCAGTGCATCACTGCCTGAGAAGACCACTGAAGATTGGACTCTGGGTAGGATATCAACAGTTAGGGCAGAGTATGGATAGCGGAGAAAGACCAAGAGACACATCATAGGAATAGGCAAATGCCAAGCATGTTCTGGGATTGGTGGTCAGCTCAGCTAGGCTTGAGCACGGGATGAGTAGTGGGTAAAGGCAGGTGAGTGGACACCAGGTGTCGAGTGCATACAGCCTTGACTGCCAGCCAAGGAGCTTAGGATTTGTTAAGTAGACCCCTCTGGCTTCTGAAACTTTTTAACCCAAGGACAGTTATGGAGCTATGTTTTAAGATGTATCTAGCAGCCGATGAAATTGACTCAAGAAAAATTGAAATAGGGGAGGCTTATTGAAAGAAAGAGCCATCACTGACAAGATAGGTGATGAATAAATCCTGTCTGGTCAGCAAAATAGAAGAAAATAAAATAATTTCATACCCAAAAGTAGTGTAAATCTAGTATATTCTTTGTCCTATTTTTTTCCTCCCTCCAACCCTTTTTTATTGTATTCATCATAGATTGGCTATGGTCCAGTGGCTCTCAAATTTGTAAATGCATCAGAATCACCTGGAAGCCTTGTTCAAGGTGGACCTTGTGACTTGAACTTGCATCTTCTGAATTCCAAGTGCTATTATTTTCATAACATCTGAGTGCATCCTAATATTCATAAAAGGCTGTATGCTATAAATAGTGAATTTTCAGTAGAAGAACAATGAGCTATAGACCAGGAGTCCCAGAGGTTCTCTTTAATAGATCTAGTGAGAGACCTAAAATTGTACATTTCTAAAAAGTTCCCAGATGATGCTGAAATCAGTGGCTTTGTAGCCACACTCTAACTGTTCTGGCAGCTACTGTAACTCTTTTTAGTATGGATATTTCTCAGTCACCTCAAACCTTAAGTTCTTCCATTGAATATTCAGGGTTAATTCCCTTTAGGAATGACTGATTTGATCTCCTTGCAGTTGAAAGGGCTCTCAAGAGTCTTTTCCAACACCACAGTTTGAAAGCGTCAGTTCTTCAGCACTCAGTCTTCTTCATGGTCTAATTCTCACATCCATGCATGACTACTGGAAAACACATAGCTGCGCTACATGCATGTTTGTTGGGAAAGTGATATCTTTGCTTTTTAGTATGTTGTCTAGGTTTATCATAGCTTTCCTTTCAAGGAGCAAGTATCTTTTAATTTCATGGCTGCAGTCCCTGTCCTCAGTGATTTTTGAGCCCGAGAAAATAAAATCTGTCACTGCTTCCACTTTTTCCCCTTCTGTTTGTCATGAAGTGATGGGACTGGATGCCATGATCTTAGTGTCTTGAATGCTGAGTTTCAAGCCAAATTTTTCACTCTCATCAAGAGGCTCTTTAGTTCCTCTTTACTTTCTGCCATTAGGGTGGTGTCATCTGCATATCTGAGGTTGTTGATATTTCTCCCAGCAATCTTGATTCCAGCTTGTGCTTCATCCATTCCAGCATTTCTCATGATGTACTCTGCATATAAGTTAAATAAGCAGGGTGACAACATACAACCTTGATGTACTCCTTCCCCAATTTGGAACCAGTCCGTTGTTTCATGTCCAGTTCTAAGTGTTACTTCTTGACCTGTATACAGGTTTCTCAGGAGACAAGTAAGGCAGTCTGCTGTTCCCGTCTCTTTAAGAATTTTCCACAGTGTGTTGTGATCCACACAGAGAAAGGCTTTTGCGTAGTCAATGAAGAAATAATAGGTGTCTTTTTTTTCTGGAATTCCCTTGCTTTCTCTATGGTAAATGAATACTGACAATTTGATCTTTGGTTCCTCTGTCTTTTCTAAATTCAGCTTGTACATCTGGAAATTCTCAGTTCACGTACTGCTGAAGCTTAGCTTGAAGGATTTTTAGCATAACCTTGCTGGTTAAATGAGTGCAATTTTATGATAGTTTGAACATTTTTTGGCATTGCCTTTCTTTGGGATTAGAATGAAAACTGACATTTTCCAGTCCTGTGGCCACTGTTGAGTTTTCCAAGTTTGCTCACATATTGAGTGCATCACTTTAACAGCACCATCTTTTTGGATTTTAAATAGCTCCGCTGGAATTCCATCACCTCAACTAGCTGTGATTGTAGTAATGTTTCCTAAGGCCTACTTGACTTCACACTCCAGAATGTCTGGCTCTAGATGAGTGACCGCACCATCATGGTTATCTGGGTCAGTAAGACCTTTTTTGTATAGATCTTCTGCCTAGTCTTGCCACCTCTTTTTAATCTCTTCTGCTTCTGTTACATCTTTACCATTTCTGTCCTTTAGTGAGCCCGTCTTTGCATGAAATGTTCCCTTGGTATCTCTAATTTTCTTGAAGAGATCTCTAGTCTTTCCCGTTCTGTTGTTTTCCTCTGTTTCTTTACACTGTTCACTTAAGAAGGCTTCCATATCTCTCCTTGCTATTCTATGGAATTCCTCATTCAGTTCAGTATATCTTTCCCTCTCTTCTTTGACTTTTGCTTTTCTTCTTTTCTCAGCTATGTGTAAGCCCTCCTCAGACAACCATTTTGCCTTTTTGCATTTCTTTCTCTTTGGAATAATGTTGATCACCACCTCCTGTACAAGGTTAAAAACGTCCATTCATAGTTCTTTAGGCACTCTGTCTACCAGATCTAATCCCTCGAATCAATTTGTCACCTCCACTATATAATCATAAGAGTTTTGATTTAGGTCAAACCCAAATGGTCTAGTGATTTTCTTTCTTTCTTCAAGTTAATCCTGTACTTTGCGATAAGGAGCTGATGATCTGAACCACAGTCAGCTCCAGGTCTTGTGTTTGCTGACTGTGTAGAGCTTCTCCATCTTTGGCTACAAAAATATTAATCAATCTGATTTTAGTATTGACCATTTTGTGATGTCCATGTGTAGAGTTGCCTTTTTTGTTGTTGGAAGAGGGTGTTTGCTATGACTATTGTGTTCTCTATGCAAAACTCTGTTAGCCTTTGCCCTGCTTAATTTTTATTCCAAGGCTAAATTTAACTGTTACTCCAGGTATCTCTTGACTTCCTACTTTTGCATTCTAATCCCCTATGATGAAAATGATATCTTTGTGTGTGTGTGGTAGTTCTAGAAGATCTTGTAGGTCTTCATAAAACCATTCAACTTCAGCTTCTTCAGCAGTGTTGGGACATAGACTGGGATTACTGTGATTTTGATGGTTTGCCTTGGAAATGAACCAAGATCATTCTGTTGTTTTTGAGAGTGCACCCAAGTACTACATTTCAGACTTTTGTTGACCAAGAGGGCTACTCCATTTCTTCCAAGGGATTCTTGCCTACAGTAGTAAATATAGTGGTCATCTGAATTAAATTAGCCCCTTCCCATCCATTTTAGTTCACTGATTCTTAAGATATCGATGTTCACTCTTGCTATTTCCTGCTCGACCATGTCTCATCTATCTTGATTCATGGACCCAACATTCCAGATTCCTATGCAATATTGTTCTTTGAAGCTTCAGACTTTACTTTCACCACCAGACGCATCCACAACTCAACATCATTCTGCTTTGGCCCAACCACTTCATTCTTTCTGGAGCTATTAGTAACTGCCCTCTGCTTTTCCCCAATAGCATACTGGACACCTTCCGACCCATGGGGATCATCTTCTGGTTTCATATATTTTTGCCTCTCCACACTGTTCTTGGTGTTCTAGTGGCAATAATATTGGAGAGGTTTGCATTTCCTCCTCCAGTGGACCATGTCTTGTCAGAACTCTTCACTGTGACCCATCCATATTGAGTGGCCCTGCCATAGCTTCATTGAGTTATGCAAGACCATTTGCCACAACATGACTGATCCACGAAGGGGAACTTTGCCTCTAGATTAGCTTAAATGGCCTCGCTATATTTTCCCATGACAGATATGCTTCTCAATACCTTCTTCAGAATGAAATTGCTTTAGTGTATGGATTCCCAAGTAGAGGCCCAGATCTCCAAGGAGAGATACCTTATGTCTGGTACACCATCCTCTCCCTAATTCTTAGTACCATGTCCAGGGCATAACAGGGACTCAGTTTTGTTGAATTATATATAGTCCTTTCTTCATTACTTTCTTCCTCTTCTTCATTCTCTCTCCTGAGAAGTATAGAAAACATGAGTAGTTTCTTATCCAATATTTATTTCCCACCCATCTTCTCTAACAGAGCCTTGATTTTGTGAAAGTTCATGTCAATAATGTGTCCAGGGATGGTGGGACCACTTTCAGGAGATTCATGAGGAGAAAATTATTTTATTTCCAGTACTGATCTAGAATCAAAAACAGAAACTAAAACAAATAACTTAAAAACAAGAAAACTCTTGACTTTCCAGTATAAAAGAAACTCTTGCATCATCCATCTACCTACATACTGCTATCTGTGAAACTGAGTTCTAGGCTCTAGAGGCTGAAGGTGAGCAAAGCAGATATGATGACTAGCTGCATGAAGAAGCAGGAGGTGCACTGTGTGTGTGTGTGTGTGTGTGTGTGTGTCTTTGTGTTTTGGAAGTGGACAGTGACATTCCAGACAGAGGGAATATCATGTGTTAAAACCTGGAACTGAGTGTCTACATGACTTGGAGGAACTGAAAACTGTTTAGCTTGGTCAAAGCAGAGAATGCAATGGGAAATATACAGTATGATATGTGGCCGACAATGCACACAGAGGCAGATCAGGAAGGGCTTTGTTAGCCATATTGAGGGATTTATCATAAGAACAATGGGCTGTTTTAGAAGGATTTGAACCAAGGCAGAGCATTTTAGCAGGCTCCACCTGGAAGTGTGTGGAGATTAAATTGGAGAGGTGAGAAAGGAAGCAGTGAAAGTAGAAGACAGTCATTAATCCCATCTTTCCTGATGTTTTTCCCAGCATAGAATATGTGAAAACAGTTTGTTTTTCTGCATACTCATTAAACTGAAGGGAATTTAAATCCCCTGATTAGGTTTCCAACTGTTGGAGGGGACAGGCTTGGGGACTTGGTCCTTCAGGCCAGTAGACTACTCCTAGGGCAGAAGAGAATCAGTAATCTAGGTGTTTCAGCACACCTGAAGACTTCACATTTGTTGGAAAGCTCTAATTCAGTCCTATCTCTGGTGCTTATATATTCTCTTTGAGGACACCAATGTGAAATGCAAATAACCTCAATGATAATGAGGTCTTTGGCTATACTGCCAGAGCAGTCCCTACTACCCATCTCTGGCCCTCTCCTGGCTTCTAGATGGTTGTGGCTTTTACAGAACTTTCTCTACCTTCTTTCAACTCTACATAGCCCTCCTTCTATGCACATTCATTCCCTCAGGGCTCTCCAAGAAGAGGACAGTGAGTACAATAGCCTTAAAGCCAATTAGTTCTGTCATACTAATGTTTAAGTCAACACAGTATTACCCAACCAGAATAACACATGGGTGTGAAGAAGGCCATTAACGTGAAATGATACTAGTGGGATTTTCTAATGGAAAATTAGAAACAATTGAGGTGAAAAAGTAGAGGAACTGGGAGGAAGTAGCAAGGACATCCATAGAGCCCGTGACCTAAGCTTGCTGCTGGCTCAGTAGCCAGGTGGATTAAGATGTTTAATTTGCATAAAAAAGCGGCTAGGCCTGTCTGGAGCCTGCAGTGCCTCCAGGCTGGACCTCCATTTTACACCACACTTTGTAGTTAGAGAATTTGTTTCTTCAAAAGGCTCCATGGAGAGCTTTAACAAGCATTTGGTAATTAAATTTCAAAACATCCTAGGAAACAAGGAGTGCATGACAGTGGATGTCTCAGGAAAGCTAGCCTCTTTTTTCTGAGTGTCACATACCATCTGATGTGAAGCAAAAGTTCAGTGAATGTCTCCATGAAAGTATTGCTAAAGTGATTTCTCGGAAAAAATTAAGGATATTGACAGGGTAGCCTCAGGAGACCAGTGGAGCTAGGCCAGTGGGTCTCTGGTTTTGTGGCCTCAAACGTATCTCTTCTGCCATGTATCTTTTTACATGGCAGAGCCCTAATACCTGAACATTCTCACTGTTTGGTGAGTTAAAGCTAGGCCTGCGGATCTTTAAATACGTGTTTCTGAGTGATTTTTAATAGAGACTGTATGAGTTTGCTAGGTCTGTCACTACAAAATACAGACTGGGTGACTTAAACTATAGAATTTATTTTTTCACAGTGCTGGAGGCTTGAAGTTTGAAATCAAGGTATGGGCAGGGTTGGCTTTTCTAAGGCCCCTCTCCTTGGCTTGCAGATGGCTACCTTCTCCCTGTTTCTTTACACGAGCTTCTTTCTGTACTTATCTGTTTTGAAATTCTTCTAATATGCCAGTATTATTGGTGTACAGTCTGACTGAATAACCTCATTTTACTTGATTATTTATTTAAAACCCTACTTCCAAATATGCTCACATTCTGATGTACTGAGGAACAGGACTTAAACATGAAATTTTTGTCAAGGGGTACACAGTTCAGCTCTCAGCATAGACTGATTGTTTTGGTCCACTGCTATAAACTGACTCACCAATTGTGAGTGTTAAAGGTAGACTCAGCCTCAGACTAAAGTCCTTGCCCTTTGTTTTATAGATCAAATAAGCCTAAAGACCAGCACCTTTTTGAAGCAGAGTGATAATTAGCACTACATCTTCCCATCACAACCCAGGAGGGCAGGAACATTCCAGGATCTATTCGTTAATTACTAACAGCTGATGACAGTGCCAGCGGCACAGTATCGGTCAAATGAATGAATTCAGTGTTATTTCTTCAGCATCACTCTTCCCCATATCATCAGAAGAAACTATTTTCAAGTTGTGAAAGGGATAATGCAATGAGAATTCTGGAAATATAAATTATTTCCCTTAGTGGCAAAAATATGAGTTCTTTTCCTGAGCTTAGTGAAAGGAAAGAGCCATTTTTTCCCCCTCTGGAATTCCATTTCATTTTCATGAAGCTCCTTTCTTCCCACAAGTTGACAGGGAATCTTCCCTTGATCAGAATCACAAGAAGAGGGAAGCTTTGTTCTTCTCAATACCTCTCCCTATCTTGTGCCATTGGCTTGATACGCACTGTGTAACTTGTGTCTAACTAAACAACAGCAAGTGTGGCTTTGTCCAGGGCCGGGGGAGGTTTCTAGTCTTATTTTATGTGATACTGAGGTGGGGGACCTACTTGTAGCTTTGCTACTGGAGATGCCAGACATGTGAAAAAATGAGAGCCCATTGCCGTTGCTGCCAGTCACTTCTTGGATGGAGAGACCAGAGCTTAGGAGGAGTTCCGGGGAGATAGCTCCTTGCCACTGAGTGGTTTGTATCCCTAAACTTACACCTACCAATGGTAAGCTTATTCTTTCCAGTTCAATTCAGAAACGAGGAGCTCCAGAATTTCTAATTTATTTAATCTACCCACCTCTATCCCTCAGAACTTTCCTGAAAACACAGAAAGTAGCCACACTCCCCCACTTGGCCTCTTGACCACGCTCCCTGTCCCACGGTGTGAGACAGGTGGTCCTGGGGTTTTGAAGAGGTTGTGAGGATCCACCATATGGCAGGGTGTGGCCTCCTCCACCCCCTTCCCATGCAGTCTTGAAAGTCAGCGGTTGCAATAATTTACTGTAAACATCCCATAAGACTGTTGAACCTAAGAAAGAGATTACCTCATATTACCAAGGCAGAGATGTGTCAACTGTAAACCTCAGCCACTGCAGCATCTGTACCACTGACAAAGATTTTGCAAAATGATGGCTGCCTTTTGGGGAAGGTAGAGAATGATTCTAGCCAGACCGTGTGACCTGCTTGCTGCTTTAAGAGACTACTGAAGAGGGAGGTGGAGAAGGGCATGGCAACCCACTCCAGTGTTCTTGCCTGGAGAATCCCCTGGACAGAGGAGCCTGGAGGGCTGGAGTCCATGGGGTCACAGTCAGACACAATTGAAGTGACTTAGCATGAAGAGGGCGGGATGTTTTTCTAATAGGGTTTAGCCCCTTCCCCATTGTTTGTAACCCTTGGCTCAGGTTTATATCAGGGTCCCATGCATACATTCCTCTTTTTCCCAGATGGTTTCACCCCTTAGAGTTTCAAGGTCCTCTGATATGGGAGCAGTCTCCTTACCTTAGTGCCTCCCAGTGGTGTCTCAAAGCCAGTGGTTCTCAATCAAGGGTGATTTTGCCTCTGCCTCCTTCAGGAAACATTTGGAAGTATCTGGAGACCTTCTGATCCTCACACTTGGAGTATCACTTACTTGTTGTGCTATCGACATCCAGTGGGTTGAGGTCAGGGATGCTGCTAAATGCTGTGCACAGAGCGGCTTCCCACAACATAGAGTTATCTAGCCCAACACGTTTCCAGTGCCAAAGTTGAGAAACTGCACTATAAGCAATGACCACACCTTACCTTGCCCACAGGTCACGGTCTGGAATTCTGTCATGCAGTCCTGCACGCCCTACCTACCTTTTTGAGCCCTTCCTTCTTCTAAGACTTCACTCCATCACACATCACCCTCTTTCTCTTTCATCCATCATTATTCCTCTTGTAATTCCTTTTTTTGCCCTTTGTCTATAAATATGGACCAGGTCTTTCTAACTTAGTAGACATCCCCCGACATAGATATTAAATGTCTGGTGACTCAAAGAGGCTTCTCTTAATCCTTTGAAATGTACCCTTTTTCTTTTTTACTGCAAATTTATCACATACAAGTAAAAACATCATCTTCTCTCTGTCCCTCTCCACCCCCATTTTTAAAATTCTGGGTTCTTCTAATTCAGGCTTCACCAAACACTCAGCATCACTGACCACATAGTTTGTCATGATGCTTCCTTTTTTCTAACCTGAGAGGTGTGCATTTGTCTATCTCTGAAACTGTTCTGTTGCCTCATTTTAATAATCATTAACTGTTGATAAACAGCTAAAATTCAGAAGTTTTTTTAACTGAATTTTTTTTGCCACATGGTGTCAATAACACAGCTTTCCACATCTGATGTGTGAATACTGAATTGGCAGCAGGTTTTGGGTAGCATTAGAAATCTCTTTCAATAACATCTTTGTAAGCCCCAAACTGCTGTCCCTGCCATTGATCTTCACTTTTTACCCCAAAATGGAGAGGTGAACGTCTACCGTGGTCACCCCTCTGTCTTTGACAGCCACCCTCCTTTTTCCCCATATGACCAGCACATATTACACTGCACCTCAAAGATTTCATTCATCAGCATGGCTTTGGCTGCCACTTTTATAGGGATGAACCCCCTTATCTACATACCCAACAACATTTTCTCAGAATCATTCTAAGTCCCTCTCTATCTCTATCATGTGTGTTCCTGAGTCCTGTGAGCCATTCTAGCAAATTATCAAACCTGAGGAGAAGGGGCCATGGAAAATCCCAGTTCAGAGTCAGTCAGTCAGGAGAATGGAAGTCTCAGGACTTGAGACAGGCATCGTATGGCAGGGGGTGCAGGAGTCTTGTGGGACTGAGCCCCCAACCTGTGGGGACTGTGCTGACTCTGGGAAGTTAGTGACAAAACTAAATTGAATTTTTGGACACCCATTTGGTATGTGGGATCAGAATTGGTTGGTATGAGGGACACACACACACATACACACACACCCCTCACCTGCCCGCTCTTGTTTGGTGTCAGAAGTATTGTGCATGAAACAGAGCTCACTATCATATATGCCTTTGCCTTCCCAAGCCCTGCATTTCAGTGCTTTTCATAGATCCTCTCTGCTAGTGAGAGAAAATGCTGTGAAACCACTGGGGGCAAGTTAGGGGATGACTTTATGGACATTTTGAGTTGAAATGCAAGAAAAGAGTCAGAGCTGACTAGCCAAACTTTCTTCTCAAAGGGGGTTCTTTCATCCTCGATTAATGATGGCTGTTGCATTTTAAGTTCAGGGGCTTAGCTGTCTAAATTCCTCAATAAATGGAGGTCATGGAGCCTCAGACCATCATAATGTTCTCAGGTGCACTTGGCTTATGTAGTAACCACGAGTTAAATGTGGGACCTCCATTCTGGAAGCCCAGTACCTGTGAAAGCAGAGTAGAGAGGTGAAAATGCAGAGATAGGAGGTGCCCTCCTAAGATGTAAGTAATCTTTCCAAACCATAATTTTGAGTGAAACTTTATCTGACAGAGTAAATTACACCAAAGTACGTTGTTTGAGGACTGTTTCTGCCTTGCGCCAATTTTATTTTCCTCATGATAAAACTCTTTTTAAAAGGTGTTGGTTGATGATGCATTCAGAAAAATTTCCCACAGAGTGCACTGCAGTGGAGACTCAGTGCTGGCCATCTGAAGTGTGTCTAATGAACTAGTGGTAAGCAGGATGCCACTGGAAATCTCTTCCCATGGGAACCACATGGGCCACAGACTGTTTATCTCTGCCATCCATCTAATGTTCAGATATTTTCGCTTGATTATCCAAAGAGTAAAATATGGAGATAAACAGTCCTGTGTGTTTACTGAGATGGAAAACTAATATTATCTTCCCTTTTTCTTGTTTCTGCCACCCAGCTATATGTTCCTGTGAGGTCTCCCCAGTGAACTCAGCAGCAATTCCATGTATGGAAGGAAGATAGATAAAGGTAACTGGATTTGGCATAAGTAATTGCATTTCACTTTCTCCTCTGAGTCCCTCTCTATCTGTTAGATCCAAGTGGGATATAAACTCTTTGAATTCATTAGAAACTCCACATGGTGGCCATCTGTTGCAGATACAGCAACCAGCTTGCTCAACATCACTCCAACCCCCTTGTAGCTTGCTTTGCATCAGTGTCTGTGGAACAGGCAGCTTCAAAATCACCTAAGAACATGTTAGAGACTCAAATTCCCAGGTGCTACTACAGATGTATTGAATCCGAAACTCTGGAAGTGGGACTTAGCTGTCCATGCTTTAACAACCCTTCCAGAGCCAGTGCAACTCTGAGGCACAGTAAAATTTGAGAACCACTACAGTACCCCTCTGCTACTCAAAGTTTCATCTGCGTCAGCCTTAGCAACACTTGAGAGTTTATTAGAAATGTAGAATCTTGGGCTCCAACTGAGACAGACTGAATCAGATTCTGCATTTTTACAAAGTATCCAGATGATTCACATGAAGTTGGAGAAGCCATGATTTGTGTCTGTGATTCATTGCTAGCTGCACATTACAATTGCCTGTGATGTGTTTTATTAAAAAACATGAAGTCCCAGAGGTTTTAAATTGACTCATTATGAGGTGTAGCCTGGGCATTTGGATCCTAAAATCTTCCCAGGGAGTTCTAATATGCAACAAAGTTTGAGAACCACCACTTTATGCCATATAGTAACTAGGAAGCTAAATATTTGACTTTCCATCTATCTTATGTCTTCAAATGACCTGACTTCCTTCAAGTAAATGTATCTGAGCATGATTTAGGAGGCATACATGAAGCAGAGTCTGACTCTGTGTTGGTATACAGTCGTGGTTTTCCTGTAGAAGCAGTTCAAGGGTCCCAGTGTTTATCCCTAGTGTGCTACATATCAAAAGGCAAGGTGACCCTTTTGCTGAGCTGAACCTCAGCAGAGGTACCGCAGAACTAGAGCCTGCAGTTGAAACAGAAGCTCCCTGACTTCCTGGGTACCTGATGATGACGGAGAATAAAGTCCCCAGTGAGCAGGTTCTGCAGTGTTGTCCTCTTAGTCACTCATGCAGGAATCAGCCTAGAGCCCTTCTATCCATTTTGTAAGCATTTAATTCCTTTTAAATCCTTTTCCACTTGAAACATCTAAAGTGGTTTTGTTATCTGAATTCTGACTGATCCATTTGTGTGAGATATAAATTCATGTCCATGTCAATCACTGATTGTTCTTAAAGTGGCTGAATTGAGCCGTGTTTCATTAAATACGAGCACCATTCTTTCCATTTAAGAATTGGCTTTTGTCACCAGAAACAAATGTTAGTCATAGGAAAACTACTACACAATCCAAATTTGGGATCCTGTTGAGAACAACTCTTTTCCTAAATATTATCCCCACCCTTCCCATCAGGACGCATCCCTCCCAGACTTGAGGGTTCAAGTCACATTTGCGATGATTATAAAATCTTGTGTCCTGTCACTTGCCCCATCCTAGTTTTCACTCCTGGCTAAGAAATAGAAAATGGTTTTTTCCCCACTTATTTCAGCAGTTCAAATTGGCCCTGAGTTTTATCCTATAAATTCATATATCTGCTTTCTATCTACCCCAAAGAACCAAATTTAGTAAGAAAAATGATTTTATTTTCAAATAATGTTTGTGGTGACTATAGTCTTTTGTGTTAGGCAGCTCTGATTTTTCAAGAGTTTTCTGCACCAAAAGAGTGAAAGTGGCTTTTGTGTCAGAAAAGGATGATCCATTCAGGGGACGAATAGGAAGTTACAAAGCGAAAAGGGAGTGAGGGGGAAGGTGAGGAAGAGGAAATCCCTGGCACAACTGAAGAAGCCATAGATTCCTGCACGTGTGTTTGTAGTTGCCTGCGGGCCCCCACCCTGCATTTTAAATACAATTTTTAATTTCCCATTTGTTTTGGATGCCCTCCTCCATGTTGGTGTTTGGAAGGTATTGAGTCATTCCCCAGAAGCTATATCTTGGAATCTCCTGCATAGGGATGAGGCCATGCCTGATGGCCATAGGATTCTCACACAGTGACCATTCTTCTAAAGAAGCAGAGTAGCCAGAGTCAGTGGCCCCTCCTTAATAACACCATCCCAAGTGCTTTTTGTATTGTTGCCTTTCCCCAAATGAGCTCTGCTAAAGGAAGCAGAGTAGGTAAAGACAATTCCTTATTTGGGCTCTTCCAAGTAAGGAGGCTCCCTTTCCCATCACCTTTGATCTTTCCCTGAAAATCACCTTAAAGAATATCCCCCGTTCTGTCCTGCAACAGCTTCACTCCCAGGTGGTGCTGAGGAATGTGCAGTTAGAGGTACACTAATAGGGATGGTAAAAAGAGAGACCTGGCCGCCTAAATTGAACTTGCTGAAGTCACGCTCCCTGGATGGGTTATATAAGCATTTTCTCTTTGTGGGCAGTGAGTCAGAGCTAAATCCCACATGGAGGTTGACATGTGCTTAGAGACCCAAACTTTACTTACACTCTCCTAATGTGTGGGTGTTTATCATATTTAATTTGTTGTTGGATTAATGCATTTTTCTTTCACTTGGTTATGGAGGTTTGTGGCTTACCTTTCAACTTTGCAAAACTTTGGTACAAAGGAAATTTGAGAACACCAAGACATTTTTCAAATAATCTCAAAATGAACTGGGTCCCCAACTAATTTGATTTGTAGGGAATAAAAAACAAAGGCTTGTTAACAGAGAGCTTTAAAATTTATTTATTCACACATGCTAACAAGCTTAAGTGTGGGTTCTCAACGAAGGCCTATCAAGCAACACTTTCTTGCTCTAACTGTTGCCCATTAAAAAGCTCCTATGCCATATGCAGGTGTGATTACACAGCCCACTGCCAATTCTGACTGGCTCAAGGATCCTTTTAAAAACGTCCAGATGGATGTGAATGTCAGATTTGGCAGTTAAATTATAGAGCCCAATATATTCGTTTTAAGTACTTAGTCACTGATGCAGAATATCAATGTTCTCCACCCTTTCCCCCAATAGATTTCAAAAGAACAGCTTGGTTTTTGAGCTGGGAATTATATTTCCTCATTTCTTTTGAATCTCAGGATAAACTTTGTTCTGACTTTTTATCACTTTTCTTCAATGGAAATATGAACAGTATCAAAACTTTTATCTCTTTTTGAAGGATTGGCAAAAAAAAAAAAAAGTCAGAAATTGGCTTTTCAGGGAGTGGGATCGTTTTAAATGAATGCACAGGGAAGGGGAAATAAAGCAATGGCAGCTTAGCTTCCCTGGGCAGTTCCCTAGAGCCTGCAATCTGCCCTCCACAGGCGTGATTTACAGGAGGAGGACATCAGAATAGAACAGAAAGACAGGAAGGCATTACCTTGGTTCTTGATGTTGTGAATCTTAAAGCTACACATCTGCTGCCCCCGAGAAAACAAGGCTCAGTGGCAACTTGGTGTCAGCACTGCTGTGCGAAACACCATACAATGTCTCTATTACTATTTCTCTTGCTCAGACTTCAAGACCTCAGTGGTAATCAGGAAACTGCAGACTGGATCCTTCATCTTTCAACATAATCTGTGTGGCTCATAGGATGTGGGGTTGCCTCATCTAATGTGCTGTGTGGGGCTTCCTTCTTGCAGACAGGAGCAACTACTACACACCCCTGATGTGCATGTATTTATTCTGTCCACGGATCATCACCTCTAATAGACTGTAAGGCGCAGATTTTCCTGTTTTGTTCACTAATGTAACCTAAGTGCCTGGAACAGTGTTAGCACATAATAGGTGCTCAATAAGTATTTGTTTCGAGTGTGAGGTGACCTCCACTGTAATGGTATCAGAGTATACCTTCATATCCCAGGCGTATGTATAGATGTTTGCACATTTGTGTGACATCACTTAAGCTGCACAAAAATTGTATGTGGTGGACGTTATTATTATTCCAATTTAAAGAATGAGAAACAAAGTCAAGAGAACTATTATTTTTAAAAACTAATTTAACACAACCAGGAAGTGTTAGAACCAGAACTGAAACCTGTATCTCTCTCATGGAAGAGCCCAAACCCTTCCCATACCTTCTGCCTCTCAGATCTCACATGAAACTTCTAAGTACTCATGACCCCTTCTGTTGTCATTCTCAAGCTCTTTCCCTTCTCCTCTCATTCCAAAGAGTCCAGTGTCCTTACCCTCTGCTTAGGTCCACCTCTCTGTATTTGTTCCATGGTTTTTTTTGTTTGTTTGTTTTTGACTTTTTGAGTCTTATGAACTTAAAGCCAAGTCTTCTGACTCTGGTTGAGTGCTCTTCTGTGGCATGAGGGTTACTGGCCTGCATGAATATGAACTGATGATGTTTGAATTCACATGTCAGAATACAAACAGATCCATACAGCAAAATCCCTGCAAGGAGCACAGGACTTTGTCTGTGTTTTGATTGATGATTCGGTTCCAAGAAGAATTATTTTAACTTAAACTCAACATGTTTTTTGTTCACTCAGTCATGTCCAACTCTCTGCGACCCCATGGATTGCCCATGGAATTCCCCAGGCCAGAATACTGGAGTGGGTAGCCTTTCCTTCTCCAGGGGATCTTCCCAACCCAAGGATCAAACCCAGGTCTCCTGCATTGAAGGTGGATTCTTTACCAGCTGAGCCACAAGGGAAGCCCAAGAACACTGGATGGGTAGCCTATCCCTTCTCTAGGGGATCTTCTCCATCCAGGAATCAAACCAGAGTCTCTTGCATTGCAGGTGGATTCTTTACCAACTGAGCTGATAAGGAAGCCCTTTCTGTGGGGTGAAAGTGAAGTCACTCAGTCATATCCGACTCTTTGCAATCCCATGGACTATAGTCTACCAGGCTTCTCTGTCCATGGGATTTTTCAGGCAAGAGTACTGGAGTGGGTTGCCATTTCCTTCTCCAGGGGATCTTCCTGACCCAGGTATTGAACCCAGGTCTCCTGCATTGGAGGCAGACGCTTTACCCTCTGAGCCACCAGGGAAGCACTTTTGTGGGGTACTGTCATATAAAACACTGGGAAAAATCAATAATTAAGCTGTGTTGGGTAAGAATTAAGTTCATGCTGTATCAAGGTGTGGATAGGTTTACTTCCTTTTGGGTCACATTGATCCATATCTGCTTTTCAGTGAGTTCAGTTCAGTTCAGTCACTCAGTTGTGTCTGACTGTTTGCAACCCCATGGACAACAGCATGCCAGGCCTCCCTGTCCATCACCAACTCCTGGAGTCCACCCAAACTCATGCCCATCAACTCGGTGATGCCATCCAACCATCTCATTCTCTGTTGTCCCCTTCTCCTCCTGCCTTCAATCTTTCCCAGCATCAGGGTCTTTTCAAATGAGTCAGCTCTTCACATCAGGTGGCCAAAGTATTGGAGTTTCAGCTTCAGCATTAGTCCTTCCAATGAACACTTAGGACTAATCTCCTTTAAGATGGACTGGTTGGACCTCCTTGCAGCCCAAGGGGTTCTCAAGAGTATTCTCCAACACCACGGTTGAGGAACATCAAGTCTTCTGTGCTCAGCTTTCTTTATAGTCCAACTCTCACATCGATGACTACTGGAAAAACCATAGCCTTGACTAGATGGGCCTTTACTTCTCAGTAATGTCCAAAAGTTGGGTCCGGTCTCATCAACTTAAAGGTTGTAACTAAGGGTGTGAGGTGTATTTTCAATCTCACTGTCTGGTAAATAAATTATTATTGTAAGTTTGAAAATGGAGTCTCCACAATCATGATACAACAGTGTATTGGAAAGACAAATCCATGATCACTAAATGGGTCAGGTTGTGGGCATTCTCTCTACAGCTTGTTGGCACTGGTGGTGCCCAGTTATGGACATTTGCAAATACTATTTACCTATATCACATTCCTGTGAATACTGGAAGAATGCTTGAACTTCCCATGGAATTGACCTAAATCCTGCCCCCATCTGCATATTTTTCCCTTGTTCTAGTCTTTCTTTTCTTCTTTACTAATATTTTCCCTTGAATATTTCCCTGATTCTTGCATTTTTCTTCTTTCTACCCTAAAATCTACTTTGAAAATAACCAATAGGAATAATATTCTAACTGTTGCTTCCTGACCTGCCTATAGGTTTCTCAAGAGGAAGGTCAGGTGGTCTGATATTCCCATCTCTTTCAGAATTTTCCACAGTTTATTGTGATCCACACAGTCAAAGGCTTTGGCATAGTCAATAAAGCAGAAATAGATGTTTTTCTGGAACTCTCTTGCTTTTTCCATGATCCAGCAGATGTTGGCAATTTGATCTCTGGTTCCTCTGCCTTTTCTAAAACCAGCTTGAACATCTGGAAGTTCACGGTTCATGTACTGCTGAAGCCTGGCTTGGAGAGTTTTGAGCACTGCTTTACTAGCATGTGAGATGAGTGCAATTGTGTGGTAGTTTGAGCATTCTTTGGCATTGCCTTTCTTTGGGATTGGAATGAAAACTGACGTTTTCCAGTCCTGTGGCCACTGCTGAGTTTTCCAAATTTGCTGGCATATTGAGTGCAGCACTTTCACAGCATCATCTTTCAGGATTTGAAACAGCTCAACTGGAATTCCATCACCTCCACTAGCTTTGTTCGTAGTGATGCTTTCTAAGGCCCACTTGACTTCACATTCCAGGATGTCTGGCTCTAGATGAGTGATCACACCATCATGATTATCTTGGTTGTGAAGACCTTTTTTGTACAGTCCTTCTATGTATTCTTGCCACTTCTTCTTAATATCTTCTTCTTCTGTTAGGTCCATACTATTTCTGTCCTTTATCGAGCCCACCTTTGTATGAAATATTCCCTTGGTATCTTTAATTTTCTTGAAGAGATCTCTAGTCTTTCCCATTCTGTTGTTTTCCTCTATTTCTTTGCATTGATCACTGAGGAAGGCTTTCTTATCTCTTCTTGCTATTCTTTGGAACTCTGCATTCAGATGCTTATATCTTTCCTTTTCTCCTTTGTTTTTCACTTCTCTATTTTCACAGCTATTTGTAAGGCCTCCCCAGACAGCCATTTTGCTTTTTTGCATTACTTTTCCATGGGGATGGTCTTGATCCCTGTCTCCTGTACAATATCACGAACCTCCGTCCATAATTCATCGGGCACTTTATCTATCAGTTCTAGTCCCTTAAATCTATTTCTCACTTCTACTGTATAGTCATAAGGGATTTGATTTAGGTCATATCTGAATGGTCTAGTGGTTTTCCCTACTTTCTTCAATTTAAGTCTGAATTTGGTAATAAGGAGTTCATGATCTGAGCCACAGTCAGCTCCCAGTCTTGTTTTTGTTGACTGTATAGAGCTTCTCCATCTTTGGCTGCAAAGAATATAATCAATCTGTTTTCGGTGTTGACCATCTGGTGATGTCCATGTGTAGAGTCTTCTCTTGTGTCGTTGGAAGAGGATGTTTGCTATGACCAGTGCATTTTCTTGGCAAAACTCTTACTAGTCTTTGTCCTGCTTAATTCCGCATTCCAAGGCCAAATTTGCCTGTTATTCCAGGTGTTTCTTGACTTCCTACTTTTGCATTCCAGTCCCCTATAATGAAAAGGACATCTTTTTTGGGTGTGAGTTCTAAAAGGCCTTGTAGGTCTTCATAGAACCGTTCAACTTCAGCTTCTTCAGCATTACTGGTTGGGGCATAGACTTGGATTACTGTGATATTGAAGTGTTTGCCTTGGAAACAAACAGATCATTCTGTCGTTTTGAGATTGCATCCAAGTACTGCATTTCAGACACGTTTGTTGACCATGATGGCTACTCCATTTCTTCTAAGGCATTCCTGCCTGCAGTAGTAGATGTAATGGTCATCTGAGTTAAATTCACCCATTCCAGTCCATTTTAGTTTGCTGATTCCTAGAATGTGGACGTTCACTCTTGCCATCTGCTGTTTGACCACTTCCAATTTGTCTTGATTCATGGACCTGACATTCCAGGTTCCTATGCAATGTTGCTCTCTACAGCACTGGACCTTGCTTCCATCACCAGTCACATCCACAGCTGGGTATTGTTTTTGCTTTGGCTCCATCCCTTCATTCTTTCTGGAGGTATTTCTCCACTCATCTCCAGTAGCGTGTTGGGCACCTACTGACATTCCTCTTTCAGTATCCTATCATTTTGCCTTTTCCTACTGTTCATGGGGTTCTCAAGGCAAGAATACTGAAGTGGTTTGCCATTCCCTTCTCCAGTGGACCACAGGCTGCTTATTTAACTTATATGCAGAGTACATCATGAGAAACGCTGGGCTGGAAGAAGCACAAGCTGGAATCAAGATTGCCAGGAGAAATATCAATAACCTCAGATATGTAGATGACACCACCCTTATGGCAGAAAGTGAAGAGGAACTAAAAAGCCTCTTGATGAAAGTGAAAGTGGAGAGTTTAAAAGTTGGCTTAAAGCTCAACATTCAAGACACTAAGATCATGGCATCTGGTCCCATCACTTCATGGAAAATAGATGGGGAAACAGTGGAAACAGGGTCAGACTTTATTTTTTTGGGTTCCAAAATCACTGCTGATGGTGACTGCAGCCATGAAATTAAAAGATGCCTTCTCCTTGGAAGAAAAGTTATGACCAACCTAGATAGCATTATTCAAAACCAGAGACATTACTTTGCCAACAAAAGTCTGTCTAGTCAAGGCTATGGTTTTTCCAGTGGTTATTTATGGATGTGAGAGTTGGACTGTGAAGAAAGCTGAGCGCCGAAGAATTGATGCTTTTGAACCGTGGTGTTGGAGAAGACTCTTGAGAGTCCCTTGGACTGCAAGGAGATGCAACCAGTCCATTCTGAAGGAGATCAGCCCTGGGATTTCTTTGGAAGGAATGATGCTAAAGCTGAAACTCCAGTACTTTGGCCACCTCATGCGACGAGTTGACTCATTGGAAAAGACTCTGATGCTGGGAGGGATTGGGGGCAGGAGGAAAAGGGGACGACAGAGAATGAGATGGCTGGATTGCATCACTGATTCGATGGATGTGAGTCTGAGTGAACTCCAGGAGTAGGTGGTGGACAGGGTGGCCTGGCATGCTGCGATTCATGGGGTCACAAAGAGTTAGACACGACTGAGCGATTGAACTGAACTGATAGGAATAATGACCAGGAAGACATCAACGATTCTGTTTTTACCATTCTGTAAGTAAAACCATTATTATTCACAGAGAACATGATCAACGATGTAGAAAATTATGTATATGTATACTCTCATGTAAGAATCGAATCGCCAGTCTATGTCTAACGCAGGATACAGCATACTTGGGGCTGGTGCATGGGAATGACCCAGAGAGATGTTATGGGGAGGGAGGTGGGAGGGGGGGTTCATGTTTGGGAACACATGTAAGAATTAAAGATTTTAAAATTAAAATAAATAAATAAATAAAATAAAAGCAAAACAAATAAGAAAAGAAAAAAGAAAATTATGTATAATCTACAAGAAAGCTATAAGAACTAATGTGTAAATTTAGAAAGTTTGCAGGATACAAAATCAGTAAAAACATTCTATTGCATTTCTATAGACTAGCAAAGGATGATCAGAAATAGAAATAAAAATCTCAAATAGTTTCAAAAATAAAATATTTAGGGATACATTTGTAAAAGATAAAGATCTGTATACTGAAAACGATAACACTGTGCTAAGAGAAATTAATGCCTATGTAAATGAAGAGATATATTCATAAATAACCTACTCCATTTACCAGTTCTTTCCAAATTGAAAATGTAATGCAATCTCAATCAAAACCTACGCAGCCAGCAAGCTAATCCTAAAATTACATACAAATGCAAAGGATATAATATAGCCAAAACCACTCTGAAAAAAAGAACAAAGTCGGAGAACTAATAAAATCTAATTTCAAGTTTTGTTGTAAAGCTACAGTAATCAAGGCTCTGTTCTGTTAAAGACTGACAAACGGATCCATGGACCAGAACAGGGAGCATGGAAATATACCCACATATATACGGACAACTGATTTTTGACAAGGTGCAATGGCAATTTAGTGTAAAATCATAGGTTTAAAATCTTTCACCATTCTTAACTTCCACTAGATTATTTTAATCTCCTTCTCTTCCCATGGTAAGGATGTCACTTTAAAATGCTCTCTGTATCATTCTGCCTCTGCTGACTCCTTCCTGAAGATGGTTGAATCTCCATGCCGTTTTGTGAACAGTAGAGGAATTGCTTTTCAATAGGGTCATGACATTTTCCTTGGGGTTTCACAAGAAGAACCAAGGAACCAGATTCTCCTCACCACTGACCATATTGAGAAGGAATCCTCTAGGTTTCCCCCGCTTTTCTTCCACAAAACTGCTGGACTCTGTCTAGGAAAGACTGGGGTTTTAGGAACAGGCTGCCTTTGCTGCCCCAGATGTGAAAGGAGCTAGCTTTCCACCCTGCTCTGGTCTTCGTCTTTGACATCTTGTACCTTCATGTCCCCAGTGGGTGAGGTGGTGTGAGCAGTGAAAATCAGCATTTCTTCCAGAGCAGTTTCTTCCATTAGGCACCTATGAAACATCTCTTCAAGGCCCCATATCACAGCTAACTGAGTGGTTAAGGAGTTAAGCAAAAGAGATTTTGAAAGAGAAACTGACATTTAAAACAAAAGCCGTGCTAAAAATGACTTTTATTTTAAGCACATGTTTCCTTACCCCTCTCTCTCTAGGCTAGGAAGAAACTAGCAAGGTCATAGAGGTGGTACCATATCATACATATCAAATATTTTAGAATGTTTTAATGTGAGGGCTTCCCTGGTGGCTCAGGCAGTAAAGAACCTGCCTACAAGGCAGGAGGCATGGGCTTGATCCCTGGGTTGGGAAGATCCCCTGAGAAGGAAACTGCACCCCACTCCAGTATTCTTGCCTGGGAAATCCCATGACAGAGGAGCCTGATGGGCTGCTGTCCATGGGGTTGCAGAGTCAGACATAACTGAGTGACTAATACACATTGTATCAATATTAGTCAATAGTAACTTATGGTAGAATGCTCTTTAGCTTAAGGGATGGTTTAAGGAATCAAACAGTTAATGTGTCTCATAACATCTCCTAAAAATAAAAGCAGTTCTTCATGTCTCATCTTTCTTGGCACAAGCTACACATATGATATACTTTGCTGAAAGTTGAGGTCTTTCTTTTTGAGTTATAATTTGTAGAAATGAAAAAGAACATGAGCTTAAAGTAAGGTAGATGCATGTTTGTATCTTGGTACGGAAAGTAATTAGCTGAGTGACACTGGGGTATTATTGAACTTCCCTGAGCCTCAGTTTTCTCATAGGTATCATGTAAATCAGGGGTTGGCAAACATTTTCTGTGAAGGGCCAGATAATAAATACTTTAGGCTCTGCAGGAAAAATTATCTCTGTTGTAAATACTCAATTTTGCAATTATAGTAGGAGAATAGTCACAGACATAAAAAACAAATGGGAGTGGCTGTGTTCCAATACAACTTCATTTACAAAAACAAGCCATTGGTTCAAGTTGGCCTGTGGATTATACTCTGCTGATTCCTGATATGGACAATGATACCTTCGTCCCAGTGTTGTAGGAAAAATGGGACATAAGAGAATGGTCATGTCCCAGGTCTTGGGTAAGTCTCTTGTATGCTCTGCCAAGTGAGGCTCCTTGCTTTCGAGCAGGAAAGAATTCAAGAATGAGTTACTGAAAAGTGAAAGCAAATTTATTTAACAAGTTTGTTTAGAGAGAGAGATACTCCATTGACAGAGTGGGGGCTGTCTCAGAAAGTGAGAGGCTCAGAGTGTGAGAGTGGTTAGTTTTTATGGGCAGGATGATTTTATAAGCTAATGAGTGGGAAGAGTATTCTACCTTGGAGGAGGGGTGGGAGTTTCCAGGAATTGGGCTACTGTCCACTTTTTGGTCTTTTAAGAGTCGGTCTTGAAACTGCCACGGCTGCTGTGGTTGTGTCATTTAGCTTATGATAATGTACTATAATGCTGGTAGAATAAGGCTCAAGGTCTACTGGAAGCTGAATCTTCTGCCAGCTTGGGCCTGTAGGTTCTAACCAGTTTTGTCGTATGCTGTTCTTCTTAATGGTTGTGTTCTGTTTTTTTTTAACGGTTGTGCCAATCCCTTCCTTCCAGTCTCACTAGTCTTGTCGTAAGGACTACACACTGTAGGCCAAGCGATGAGCACAGTGCCTGGCCTCAAGTCAGCTCTGTGACATGGTGATTTCCCTTATCCTTTGTCTCTGGGATCCCCTTTGCCACCACCTGTGACCCAAGTTAGAACGTGCTTAGATAAGGGGGTGTGTTTGTCAGTAGGGCATGAGACGGTTTCGGAGAATTTCTCTTTGCATTCTTTCTTATTACTTGTGAAAGTACTTTTAAAGCTCTGAGTACAGTATGAATGCCAATTGTTATTTATGTATTTTTCCTGTCCTGGTGTCAGGGTAAGGAGAGAGAAAGCATTTCCAAAAGGAAGTGACCCCTTGGACCAAAGCAGCCTCTTATTAAACCTTCCGTAGAAGCTTTGGGAACCTGCAGTGCTGATTGGGCAATGTCTTTTCCCCTTTCTGGATAAGTTTTCTAAATTTGTGATAAAGAAGATGAGGGTACATGTAAAATTTTAGTTTGAGGAAAATGTAAAATGGTTGAACTATTTCTGTTTAGGCCTCATCTCAACATGGCAAAATGGAGATTTATAGAAAAGTATCTGTTGTTATTGAATTGATATCAGGAAATAGAAGCTACCCTCTCATTGGTTTAGAGACAACCTTAAAAACTGCAGTTGCTGAGAGTCTTTTTTAATTTTTTAGAAAGTAATATATTTCTATTCTAGAAAGTTTAGAAACTATTGGAAAGTGAATAGGCCAGAAAAAATTTTTAAAAAAGCAAAAGAAAAATTGATCTTTAAACACCCCTTCTAATCTTGACATTGAGTCTTTTTTTTCTCTTTTCATCTTTTACATCTTATTCATTTACAATATTGTAATCATACCCCATATTTCACAGAGTTACATTCATAAGCTGCTCTTTTCACAGTACAAGCATGAGGCAAACACATCCCCATGTCTTTAAAAACCATTAATGATATGATTTTTAATGGTTTGAGAGGATTCCAAACATTGAGATAGCACATTTTGTTGGTGGCTGACCTTTCAAGTACACCTTTAGGAATTTTCACTCCCCTTTATACCTTTGTAAGAAATGGAAAAAGAAAATGAGAGAGATATTACGATTCAAATCTGTTGGTTTGTCTCTGTTTTAAAGTGGTGAAAGGTTTGGTGTGGGAGACTCATAAGGCAACAAGATTGTCCTTTCCAGCTGGGTGAGAGCTGAAGTGAAGCAGCTGAGCGTGAGTCTGATGTGGCAACAGGCTCTCAGAATCCCCTAGATTAGTGGCCAACCTGTTCTGGGCTGAGACCGTGCCTCAGCCACGAGGCTTCATGGTGACAATTCAGGAGCTGACAGCATCTGCTCATACTGCAGAGTCACCACAGGCATGCCCCATCTTGACTAACTGGACTGCCTCATTTTAGACATTCTCCTGTCACAGAACATGCCGTGCTTGTACAAGCGATAATGAGTTACCCCAGGGATAACCTCTTCAGAACCAATAAGAGTTACACAGTTAACTCTGTGTAACTCTGTAAGTACTGAATACATCAGCCCTTCTCTAAAGTTAGAAAGCAAGGCATTAATAGCACCTATTAATAATATTATAATATTTGTGTCAGAGTGGGTCTGAAACATTATATGTTAACAATTAACCCCTTTATTGTGACATTAATGAATGAGATTAGAATTGGATTTAAGGATTTGTTAAATGCAAAATCCAGTGACCTTAATGACTCTAATTTTATCTGACCTAAATGAATGAAATGCATTCTAGTCTGTAAAACGGTAGGCATTGTCACCTTATAATGTGTAAGCTGCTTATCTGATCTGTAACGCTAAAAACAAAAATGGAATGAGAGGCAATGAAACAGACTAATTTATGGATAAATCTCCAAAAACAATTAAAGGTATCTCAAGCCTGAACCACATAACATCTCCCAACAATCCTTTCCTAACTTTTAAATAAAAATGGCTTTCTTTCCCTTATTATAAAAGTTTTGCCTACCGACTGTAAACAACAGATGATAAACTTACAAAGAAAAAGTACAAACCACCCATGATCTGACCACAGAGATATAACCAATGTTATATCACTGTGCTCTTGTTGTTTGCCACAGAGATACTTTAATTTACAAACTGACTACACACATATATCTATATATTTATAAACGTATATGCACATGTGCTTAGTTGTGACTGACTCTTTGTGGGTCCATGGACTGTAGCCCGCCAGGCTTCTCTCCTATAGAGCCACCAGAAGCCCAATATATACATATATTAATATAAGGGCCTACAGATGATATTGCTATAATGTTATTTTCACTTATATTCTTCCAGAGATTTTCTTCTATGCATATATACATAGAAATATATATATATTTTCTTACATATAGGAATAGGATCATGCTAAGCATATTATTTAACACAATTCTCTTTTTTCATGATTAATAATATATCCTAGGCTGATTGTCCCTCTTCCTCCCTGAGACTACAGGAACTTAATTGCTTCTCCTCTTTAGACCAACCATTACCTCCTTAGTTTCTCAAGGTGTCTCCCCACGATGTACTATAGAACGCAGCCTCCAGATTCTACTTTCCTCACTATTTTTGAAGCCTTCCACACAGATCTTTGTTAAAGATTTTACTGCTAATGGAAAAGGAAAACAGATGATACAAAAATAGCCATGATGGCAGGTTCTGTAAGATTTGACTCACTTAGGCCTTCCTGGTTCCCTGGTTGGAAGCACCTGGGTGGCCTGAAATGCTATTGCTTGTCATCTTGAGCTCTGGAAGAAAATTTCATCAAACTTCCCCTCATTTCAGCCTTTTTCTACCTTCAGCCTCTAAACTTCAGTGATTCTCAAGAGAACTGGAGTGAAGATGAAGTTGCTTTTTTATTTTCAGTATTCTTTGCAGTAAAATGCACAGAGTTCACCGTTTTGCCATTTGTAAGTGTGCAGTTCAGGGGCACTGAGTACATTCACATAGTATTTGAAATCACATAGTATTTGTCTTTGGTGTCTGGCTTATTTCAGTTACAATGTCTTCAAAGTTTGTTCATGTTATAGAATATGTCAGAGGTGCCTTCTTTTCTAGGGCTGAATAATATTCTATGTATGTATATATTGTGCTGGGGTTAGTTGCGCTGACTCTTTGTGACCTGATGGACAGAGGAGCCTGGGCTCCTCTGTCTGTGGGGATTCTCCAGGCAAGAATACTGGAGTGGGTTGCCATGCCCTCCCCCAGGGGCTCTCTCCAACCTAAGAATCAAACCCAGGTCTCCTGCATTGTGGGCAAATTCTTTACCATCTGAGCCACCAAGGAAGCGCAAGAATACTGGAGTGGGTAGCCTATCCTTTCTCCAGGGGATCTTTCCAACCCAGGAATCAAACCAAGGTCTCCTGCATAGCAGGCGGATTATTTACCAGCTGAGCCACCAGGGAAGCCCATATTATATGTATATATCACATTTAAAACTTCTCTTCATCCTACCAGTATTTGAGCTGCTTTTACCTTTTGTCTATTGTAAATAAGACTGCTATGAATATGGTGTACACATATCTTTTTGGATCCCTGCTTTCAATTCTTTTGAGTATATATCCAGAAGTGAGATTACTAGATCATGTGGTAATTCTATTTTTAATCTTCTGAAGAACTGCCATACTATATGCGACAGGGGCTGCACCATTTTACATTTCCACTAGTGATGGATTAGAGTTTCATTTTCTCCCCAAGGTCTGTTATTTTCTGGAGCTTGTTGTTGTCATTGTTTTTGAAAGTAATCTTTATAATGAGTATAAGGTGGTATCTTATTGTGGTTTTGATTTATATTTCCCTAATGGTTAGTGATTTTGAGTTTTTTCATGCATTTATTGACCATTTGTAAATCTTATTTGGTGAAATTCTTTTCAAGTTGTCTGTTCATTTCTTAATTGAATTATTTGTTTTGTTGTTGTTCTTTTTCATTTATTTTCGCTCTTTAACTTTTCTTCCATTGTCAATTGATAGTTTTCTAAAAATAGAGTAAAATTCCTACCAGTGAATTGCTGGATAGAAAGATGAAGGATGTTAAGATGAAGTCCTAGTACATGTGTTTCTAGCCAAATGACAAAGGGACTGATTCGCTGCTCTAATTTAAACAACTAGGAAACCAGAATACCACACGAAACAATGGTTTTTCACATACTGAGCAAAAGTTCCATTAGGAGTATGATCCCTTCAGAGAAAAGAAACATGAGGAATCCTACCTCACCTGAGCTTACTGCTTAGAGGCAGCCCACAAGCATACCTGAGAGGACCAAACTGACCCCTGGCAACACAAGTGCATGCCAGAAAAAAGTTCACAGCTCTGTAAGAGAACAAAGCAGAATTCAGTACTCACTGCTGAAGATTCACACAACCCCCAATCCAATAAAAGCATTACCCGATATGTAAAAAAGCAGGAAGTATGATCCTTAAGGGAGAAGGCAATGGCAGCCCACTCCAGTACTCTTGCCTGGAAAACCCCATGGGCAGAGGAGCCTGGTAGGCTGCAGTCCATGGGGTTGCAAAGAGTCGGACACGACTGAGCGACTTCACTTTTACTTTTCACTTTCCTGCATTGGAGAAGGAAACGGCAACCCACTCCAGTGCTCTTGCCTGGAGAATCACAGGGACAGGGGAGCCTGGTGGGCTGCCGTCTATGGGGTCGCACAGAGTCGGCCACGACTGAAACGACTTAGCAGCAGCAGCAGCATAATCCTTAAGAAGGGAAAAAAAAATCAATTAGAAGATAAATCATATAAAAATGAAACATAAAAACAGATATAAGAATATGAGACCCATTAAAAATTTTTTTTTTAATTTAATGGACATAAATTGCTGTAAAAGTTTCTAAATGTTGCTTTCATGTTCTATATTTATTGTTCCATGAAATGGCCAGTAACAATCCACAGACCATCAATTGGTCTGTAGACCACGCTTGATGTAGGTCTGATTAGACTAATATTTTTTTTAACCTCAAGTAGATTAACTTAAACATGATTACAGAAAAAAAGTGCAAAACCAAAAAAAAAAAAAGGCCTTTGAATGTATGTCCATACAATAGAAGAGCCTGTGTTCAAAATGAGCTGCTTGTCTTTAGGGATTCCAGTCTGAGCTACTCACACCTCGGGGGTTTCCCAGCATTGTGCCAGACCCCAAGGGAACACCTGAGGCGAAGACCCAAGCCCTCAGAGTTGAAGTGTATCCGGAAAATTTGTGAGAGTCTTAATTAGCACAGTCATTTTAGATAAGCAGAGATACAAGATTTTAAGTAAAACCCTTTTGAGCCTAATTATTTCCTCTGTTACCATGAATTTCAGAGGAAACGGTACTAAATCATTCTGGAAATAGGTCCTCAGTTCACAAGATGCTGAGAACTAATTACTTAATGCATTGGATTTGTGTGCATGTTGTAACTGCAAACTGTGGAGACAGGATAAGAAGAGCCACCAGGAGCTCTTTACCAGCTACCTCTTAAACACTTTGTTCTAAAGGAGAATGGAACATTGTCTTCTGGAAATCTGCTAATTGAGTTTCTAATTAACAGCAGCTTTCGTTTATAGTCCTGACGATTGTTGCTCAGCCTATCCAGGTTTTAAACTGTTTTGTGTGATGAAGCTGGGAGGAGAAAGGGGAAAAAAAGACAAAAGAAGTATGTGTATACACTGCTGTTTGTTGTTGTTGTTGTCCAGTCGCTAAGTTGTGTCCATCTTTTGCGACGCCACGGACTGCAGCGCATCAAGCTCTTCTGTCCTTCACTGTCTACAGGAGTTTGCTCAAATTTTCATGTCCCTTGGGTCAGTGATGCAATCTAACCATTTTCCCTTTATCATCCCCTCCTCCTTTTGCCTTCAATCTTTCCCAGCATCAGGGTCTTTTCCAATGAGTCAGCTCTTCACATCAGGTGGCCAAAGTATTGGAGTTTGAGCATCAATCTTTCTAATGAATATTCAGAATTTATTTTCTTTAAGATTAACTGATTTGATCTCCTTTCTGTCCAAAGGACTCTTGAGAGTCTTTTCCAACACAACAGCATGACAATTTGAGAGCATCAATTCTTCAGCACTCAGTATATATTGTACACATGTATGCATTCAGTTCAGTTCAGTTCAGTCACTCAGTTGTGTCTGACTCTTTGTGACCCCATTAATTGCAGCACATCAGGCCTCCCTGTCCACCACCTACTCCCTGAGTTCACCCAAACTCATGTCTGTCAGGTCGGTGATGCCATCCAGCCATCTCATCCTCGGTTGTCCCCTTCTCCCCCTGCCACCCATCCCTCCCAGTATCAGAGTCTTTTCCAATGAGTCAACTCTTCGCATGAGGTGGCCAAAGTACTGGAGTTTCAACTTTAGCATCATTCCTTCCAAAGAAATCCCAGGGCTGATCTCCTTCAGAATGGACTGGTTGGATCTCCTTGCAGTCCAAGGGACTCTCAAGAGTCTTCTCCAACACCACAGTTCAAAAGCATCAATTCTTCGGCACTCAGCTTTCTTCACATTCCAAATTTCACATCCATACATGACGACTGGAAAAACCATAGCCTTGACTAGATGGAACTTTGTTGGCAAAGTAATGTCTCTGCTTTTGAATATGCTATCTAGGTTAGTCATAACTTTTCTTCCAAGGAGTAAGCGTCTTTTAATTTCATGGCTGCAATCACCATCTGTAGTGATTTTGGATCCCCCCAAAATAAAGTCTGACACTGTTTCCACTGTTTCCCCATCTATTTGCCATGAAGTGATGGGACCAGGTGCCATGATCTTCGTTTTCTGAATGTTGAGCTTTAAGCCAACTTTTTCACTCTCCTCTTTCACTTTCATCAAGAGGCTTTTTAGTTCCTTTTCACTTTCTGTCATAAGGGTGGTGTCATCTGTATGTCTGAGGTTATTGATATTTCTCCCAGCAATCTTGATTCTAGCCTGTGCTTCTTCCAGCCCAGCATTTCTCATGATGTACTCTGATATAAGTTAAATAAGCAGGGTGACAATAAGCAGTTAAAAAAGCCTTGACGTACTCCTTTTCCCATTTGGAACCAGTCTGTTGTTCCATGTCCAGTTCTAACTGTTGCTTCCTGACCTGCAAACAGGTTTCTCAAGAGGCAGGTCAGGTGGTCTGGTATTCCCATCTCTTTCAGAATTTTCCACAGTTTATTGTGATCCACACAGTCAAAGGCTTTGGCATACTCAATAAAGTCAATGAAGATGTTTTTCTGGAACTGTCTTGCTTTTTCCATGATCCAGCAGATGTTGGCAATTTGATATCTGATTCCTCTGCCTTTTCTAAAACCAGCTTGAACATCTGGAAGTTCATGGATCACATATTGCTGAAGCCTGGCTTGGAGAATTTTGAGCATTACTTTGCTAGCATGTGAGATGAGTGCAATTGTGTGGTAGTTTGAGCATTCTTTGGCATTGCCTTTCTTTGGGATTGGAATGAAAACTGACCTTTTCCAGTCCTGTGGCCACTGCTGAGTTTTCCAAATTTGCTGGCATATTGAGTGCAGCACTTTCACAGCATCATCTTTTAGGATTTGAAATAGCTCAACTGGAATTCCATCACCTCCACTAGCTTTGTTCGTAGTGATGCTTTCTAAGGCCCACTTGACTTCACATTCCAGGATGTCTGGCTCTAGGTGAGTGATTACACCATCATGGTCATGAAGATCTTTTTTGTACAGTTCTTCTGTGTATTCTTACCACCTCTTCTTAATATCTTCTGCTTCTGTTAGGGCCATACCATTTCTGTCCTCTAATGTGCCCATCTTTGCATGAAATGTTTCCTTGGTATCTCTAATTTTCTTGAAGAGATCTCTAGTCTTTCCCATTCTGTTGTTTCCCTCTATTTCTTTGCATTGATCACTGAGGAAAGCTTTCTTGTCTCTCCTCGCTATTCTTTGAAACTCTACATTCAGATGCTTATATCTTTCCTTTTCTCCTTTGCTTTTCACTTCTCTTATTTTCACGCCTATTTATAAGGCCTCCCCAGACAGCCATTTTGCTTTTTTGCATTTCTTTTCCATGGGGATGGTCTTGCTCCCTGTCTCCTGTACAATGTCACGAACCTCTGTCCATAGTTCATCAGGCACTCTATCTGTCAGATCTAGTCCCTTAAATCTATTTCTCACTTCCACTGTATAATCATAAGGGATTTGACTTAGATCAAACCTGAATGGTCTAGTGGTTTTCCCTACTTTTTTCAATTTACGTCTGATTGGGTATATGCAAATATCATGGATGGCATTCTATTTCTTACTTTCATTTGGAACTCATGACAACCATTTCTCAATCTCTTTTTCTATTCATTTTCTCATCTATGAAAAGAGTATAATGGTAAAATATCTTCCTGAAAAGGTTGAAATGATTTGGTATATATAAACATATTAGCACATGCTATGTGCCCAGTATATATTAAGTGTTTACACCTGTATTTATAATTCTATAATGTTTGCTTCCTTTTTTATTCATTCAAATCCACCCAAGAAATGTGTGGCATCTGAGGGCTTAATCTAAAAATCATACTTTTAAATTAAAAGCTCTGATATAATTTTACAGAATGTAGCACTGTTAATTTCAAGTTAGACATTTTTTGTTATTTTCTGTGGCAAAAATCACATCACCCCAAGGGCAAGAAGTTGAGTCTTTAGGTGTTGGCAGTAGAATCATTATGCAATGGCAGGTCGCCTGGCATCAACTTCATCATCTACAAAGCTTCAACATCCTCTATAGTTTCCCCACAGAATCATAAATACCTGTTTCTTATGACTATATCATTTTGGTCTATTGGTGAAAAAAAAATTATGTGGGAGAGCACTGAGGGACACCTGCCTTGGCTAAGTGTTGCCACTCACACCCAGCGTACTCAGAAGAATGACCAAAGTAACGTATTAACTAGGCTCAGTCAAAAGGAAAAGATGAAGAATAGTCATTTTTCAGTTTCAACTCTGCATCCCTTTATTCTGCTGTACAAAATACAATCTCATAGTGATTACAAAAAGGTCTTGGGGAACACTCTACGAAGACGCACGAAGAGGTGCCCCAATGTGGGCATTCTGAACATCTTGATGAGCAGCTTGCCTAGCTACAGATAACTGGAGCAACAGCCCCCTTCTTACTTCCAGTGAGGGACCAGTGATCTGTGGGTTGCTGCATTTATAGTCTCAGCGTTGCTCCTTATATGAATGTGGAAACTGTTCCTAAGGTGACCAGTAGCCACTAGGGATGAATGTTCTAATTACTTTAAGTGACAGTAAATAAAATTATTTTGAAAGGCATCAGAGGTCTTGTCTATAGAGAAAGAACTCTTTTAGTTATACTTATGTTTGGCCAAATTGATCTTCTGAAATAAGAATGTATTATTTCTAAGAGACTGTGTATTCATATTGAGCTATTTTCACTTAAAAATAATTATTTGGGGGTAGAGGTGAGCTCTCACACTAAACTAGAAGCAGCAAAATTTAGAGAATAAGAAATGTAGTTTTTGTTCCTCTGATTTCCAATTTTCTTCCCGACATTCTGTAAATTTCTGATATTGGTCCCTTTTTTGTTGCTGTTTTTCTGTGTCCTTTGTTGATATCCTCAGCCAGTCTCTTGGTTTCAAATTCTGTCATTACTTTGTGAAAAAACAACTGAATCCCTCTTTACAGTTATGGGACATCTTCCTACATGAGTTTATATATATCTATCATCCAAGTCATCTTGGTTTGGTATTCTCCTACTTGTATCTGGAAGTGGGTTGACTCTTTTTCCTCTAAACAATAATGGGAGAGTGGATCATTCTAAAGCCAAGTCATAATCTTGTCACTCCCAAATTCAGAAATCTTAGTAGTTCCTCACTCCCTACAAAAAAGAAAAAAGAAAACTTCCAAATTTATAACCTATCATTTAAATGTTTTCTAAAAATTTCCTCAACTCACCTTTCTAAGCTATTTCTTATATGTTTCATTTACATGGTCCTTCCAGTGATTAACAAATGTTAAGAGCTGCAGTGGGGAGATGGAAGAGGGGAGGGTGCCACAGCTCAGCAGCTGTCTGGGCCCTGGACAAAAGCCTGCTTCCCTTTCCCTGTTCCCATACTGCCTCCTCTGGGGGCTAAATGTGGAACTCACTGATGTCCCCAGTTTTCACCTGGAAATTCAATTTAGGTGGCAGAGATCATCTTTGGAAAGTTCTTTTGTGTGCCAGTGCAAATTAAAGAACAAACTGAACTGCTGAAGGCAGAGGGTTGCCTTTGAGAGCATGGCTTCTGGACCTCCAAGCTCTAGGATTAGCATGGCAGCGTGGCAACCCCTGTGAAATGTTTGCCCTGAGCATGTGAGGTTCTCCTCCAGAAGCAGGAAGCACATTCAGAGAATGCTGAAGCTTCAAGACTCACTTCCAGAACACAGACAGTCTAAGAGGAGCAAGGCAGACAGGCAGCCAGTGTGAAGGGACATGCCCAGGAAGCGGCAGGCCCCTGCCACTGCCTCAGCAACTGTTCCCGCTGCGCTCAAAGCAGAGTTCAGAGAGCCTGTCCCCGTCTATGACTGAAGGCTCAGGCATTCAACCAGCATGGTCCAGAAACCCTAAAGGGAGGAATTCTATCCCAAAAGAGTCAACACCCAGGAGGTGGTGGCCTTCCCTTACAGTGATGGCTTCATCTGGGCATCCCTAACTGGATTTCAAATTCTCCAGGCAGAGAGAACACGGGGCTGGCCAGTCGATCCCAGTCCCTCCTGCTTTATGACTCTGAGAGTGGGAACCATACCTAGCAAGCACTTCTCAGGCTGGGTGAGAGCTGGACCTGAAGAATGGGGCTGAAACTAGTGCCAAGGGAGCAAGGTATTGCCCCACACTGCTTTGGTCAGAGAGCTCCTGGTCAGAATTCTGCTGACTCAATAGATTCCTAGGATCCCCAGCATACAACACCCTGACAATTCCATCATCTCACGGGACCCACAGGTCTTCCAGACTTTTAGATTATTAACACAAAGAGTTGGACACGACTGAGCAACTGAACTGAACTGAACTGAACCAAAGCCCACACCTGCTCCAAAGACAGACCAAATGATGTGTATGTTCTCAAGCTGCAGAGACTGCCCTGAGGGTCAAATGGAACCTGCCGCCCCTTTCACACCCACGGCATCCCTAGCAGCAAGTCAAAGAGAAGCAAACCTGTCTGAACACACTTGACTTTGCAATGCCCTGCAACCTCTCCCGGAAAGCCAACCAGGCCCGGAATTCTTCCCTGGATACCACACCTGCTGCTCCCATGCGTCCCCTGGGATAAGCCTGGGGTGGAAAACAAATGGATTCCTTCTGCAGGCACCCCTGCCAACTTCCTCCACTCTTCCTCCATGGTACTGTGCCAAACCTGATGCCCCCAAAGGGAGCAACTACCCATCTCTCACAGGGGCAATGGCTCTGGCAGAGCCCAGTGTCTTCTTGCCTTTCCCTCTCCACTGGTGGCCACTTGAGATTCCTACGCCCTGGGAGAGACCCCAGATAGACTACATCATGAGGAGCTCGTGCATCAGCAGAACTTCTAGTGTGTGCATCGGGTGTTTTCAGTGGCTTAGTCACGTCTGACTCTTTGCAACCCCATGGACTGTAGCCTGCCAGGCTCCTCCGTCCATGAGATTTTCCCAGGCAAGTATACCAGAGAGGGTTGCCATTTCCTCCTCCAAGGGATCTTCCCAACTCAGGGGATCAAAGCTGTGTCTCCAGCATCTCCTTACAAACTCTCAAATCTAGTGTATGTTTTCCCCTGATGAAAATACATTCATAGCAGCCTGAAGAAGGCAAAATGCTGCAGTGGAAGCTGACTCTCCAGAGAAACCAGAAGGACTGATAGAGGCCAGAATGGCTCAGTAACAAAACCGGAGTAAGGGACCTGGGTCCCAGACAGACGCAGAGGCTCCACTTGTCATTTTTGGATGTGAAGATGTGCCCTTTTCTTCAGATGAAGTGATTCCTTCTTCCATGAGCTCCAAGTCTGGGTCCCTAGCATCCAATTGCCCAGATTATGTGACTCCTGAGCAGATAGTTTGCCTGAAGTTACAGCAAGAGTGTTTAATCAAAAGAAGAATAATCAGGGACAATGGCTATACCCAGTGTTCTTTCCAGGATACTGGGTTACCCACATGGGCCTTGGAATTTGCCTTAGGGCCTCTCCCTCGGTACTAGATGACCCCTAGTGAAGGCTGGGCACCTGGGCAAACAGAACCTTATTCTGATAGTATGACTACACCGCATTCTCTGCTACTAGGAGTATGGCCCTCAACTCCAACACGCCAGGGATCAGATATGCCTTCCTGGATTTGCAAGCATGATAGTCTCCGAAATGAAAGGTAAATGTCCCCAGTCCTGCATCCAGAGCAGGCCTTTCTGAAATCTGTTGGCCAGACAGTATGCCAGGAAGTCTTCAGTGGTTTTGATTGAGGGGATTGCTTCTAAAATCCCCTAAGATTTTCTGCCAAGATGTTTTAACAGCAATTTGCAGAGAAATTTCAAAGTGGTCTTCCTGGGATAAGCATGACAGTCTTAAGGTCCAGCATGGAGATGATTACCATGATTCCAGGCTTTCAGTGAACATTCCCATTTTTCCTCTGAGTCTTACCCACATGACTTTCCAAAAACGATTCCCTACCAATGAGCTCTGGTTGAGTTTGAGTTTACTCTGACCGTTAATGTCATGGAAGGAAATATTAGTTTAAATGTCAACATGGGATCCAACTCTCAGATGCTATGTGAGAAGATGAGAGCCTCAGTGGGGCGATGATGAACTGCATTCAGGCAGCTCCAGGATGCTTCCTACTGAGCAGAAGACAGCTCCTCTGCCATGTGGAAAGCACCCTCAGCAGGAATATGGTGTGGGCTTTAGGCCATGTTCTCTGTGTCTCAAAGTCTGGGATGTCACAGTGCTTTTTGGACCCTCAGAGAACCAATCAGACCCAGCAGAAGGACTAATGGTCAGCTCTGTCATAGCCAGTACATCTCACCCCTCCTAGACATCCCATTAGCTTCAACACAGCTCCTCCAGTTTGAGACGGCCTGGGGCAAAAGCCTTTGAATAAATCTGTGGCAAGCAGCCATGTGCATTCTCCTGCTCTGAAACCTCTGAAACCTCCCATCATGTACCATCCAGTCTTCAATGCTGGGCTTGCCCTCAGGAAACCTCAAGATTTCTTTGCACATGGCAGGCCTGATGGCACACCCAGATACTGCTGCCTTCAATGATAGCCTTCTTAGGGCTTGCTGCTTCTCTGTGCATGATCTGCTCTGTGAGTATCCAGATGTCTTCTCTCTGGTTCGACTTGCCTCCAGAGCCATCTGTCCCCAAGCTTCCCCTCCATTGTGATGTCTTACGTGTTTGAGTTTGCAGTGTCCTGTTCTACCGGATTATTCCATTGTGACATCAAGAAATCAGTTGGCTTGGATGATAGGTCCCCTCCAGCCCCTTTACTCAACTTCTTATCAATGAGTAACATGCCAGGAATGGGCATTAATACTTACAAATCCTTGAGCTTCCAGTTCCAGTGCCAACCTTCAACCCCATGGAAAGGCCCCGCCACTCCCCACTCCAACCAGATGCCCTGCCTGGGTACCATAGGAACCAACATGCTTCCTCATGGTGTTTCAGTGGGGCTTGATTTCACGTCACACCTTATGATGGGTCTTGGACCCCAGGATCCTCAGACGGTATCTCAAGGACAGATGTGTTTTTTGCAGGAGTTTCCTCCAGGATAAGTCTCTTCCACAGCAGATATCATTTTCTTATGGTGGCCCCAGTGGAGATAGAGTAACTTCCTGAAAACACGGTGTCACCTCTCCTCAAAATTCAGCACTTTACAAGCATGGAGGCCCAAGGGATCCTGAGGCCTTCACTGTGCTGGGGACTAGCATGCCTTTAGTTTTTCAGACCCAGATCTGCAGGAGGTCATACCTGAGTTGGATCTGTCCTCTACCCTCCATCTGAGAAGCCCAGTCAGACACTGAAATGATTTCCATGAGGGGAAATCCCAGGACATAAACAGCCATGGGGTCCTAGACCTGGGTTTTTGCACAGAAACTGATGGGCAAACCATCCCCCTAGAATGCACTAGCTCTGTCTGGCTTGTGTCTGGGGTCACTTGAGACTCTGGACATCATTCTGGGCATGGGGGTCACTTGAAACTCTGGACATCATTCTGGGCATGGGTGTAACCATGCCAAGCCTCACTGGCATCTCTCAAGCAGATCACAAGCCTCTCTTAAGCAAGAGCAAAATATTAATGAAATACACACACAAGATTAATTTTAAAAGGAGGAATTTTTACTAAGTTCAATGTTGGATAGAACTAATAAAGAAATTGATTTTTTTTTTAGAACAATGAAACTCAGGACATTTTTCTAGTTTAAGTGCTCTTCAGCACTGTCTCTATATACACATCTACCTCCTTCACCATCTTCTCTATTAAGCGTGTTTCCTTCTCTCATACCCACCCCCAGCCTGCTCACTTCCCTCTTTTCCCTTGGGTGCTGCATACTCGATAATATTTTGGGGAGATCGATCTATAAAGCCCCAGTGTCCTAGCTGAATATCCTCCTGATCTGGGAGGAAGAGTAAGGTCTATCCTGGAAATTCTCTGTGGGTTTCTTCTCCCCTGTGACTTTTTCTGTTCTGATATGCTCTTTTTTTTTGCCTCTGCTCTTGTTTCTCTTCTCCTTTTACGTAGAATTTTCAGATGAACTTTATTAATGTGTGAATGGAACAGATACTAAAAGTTATCTAAGATTTTGGTTTTGTTTTTTGAAATTTAATGAATATTTCCCTTTCTTCCCCCTTCTCTTACAAAATGTTGTATGTAACTTTCATTAAATTCAGTATAAAACCACTTGCTGGGTCTGTGACATCAGAAAAATAAAATATATTGTTTCATATAAAATTAAAAAGAATACTTTAAGGCTCAATCCAAAAATGACTTCCATGAGACGCTTCCTGATCTCCCAGGGGAGACCAAATGTCATTTTCCTTGAAACTTGCTACTAACATCTAACAATTTTTTCTGTCTCTTTCTTGAAACATAGTTTTTTATGTTTTCTCTTTCCTATAGATTAAAACTATGTAAGAGCTGGATCTGACTCTGATTCAGCTTTGGATGTTCCACAATGTTTTGCATATAGATATTCATTGAATGTTAGGCAGATGCGTAATTTTTTTCTCTAACCACTTCAAATTTTCCCTAACATGGGGGATGATGGAGGGAGGAATTAAAAGAAGCCTCATCAATTGAAATACTACGCTTAATTTATGAAATTAGGAGAAGAAATAGGAGTCAGAGGAGGATACAACTTGAGCTATAAATAGCTTTAAGGAAACTAAGCAACATATGACAAGCATTTGTGTGAACTTATAAGGTTCAGTTCAGTTCATTTCAGTCGGTCAGTCGTGTCTGACTCTTTGCTACCCCATGGACTGCAGCACACCAGGCCTCCCTGTCCATAGCCAACTCCCAGAGTTTACTCAAACTCATGTCCATTGAGTTGGTGATGCCATCCAACCATCTCATCCTCTGTCGTCCCCTTCTCCTCCTGCCCTCAATCTTTCCCAGCATCAGGGTCTTTTCAGATGAGTCAGTTACTCTCATCAGGTGGCCAAAGTACTAGAGTTTCAGCTTCAGCATCAGTCCTTCCAATGAATATTCAGGACTGATTTCCTTCAGGATGAACTGGTTGGATCTCCTTGCAGTCCAAGGGACTTGAGTCTTCTCCAACACCACAGTTCAAAAGCATAAATTCTTCGGTGCTCAGCTTTCTTTGTAGTCCAGCTCTCACATCCTTACAAGCTTACAAGGTGCTGAGGGTGAAATGTTAGAATTTCTAAGGCTGGGGAAGTTTATAAAGTTTGCTTTTCAGCAGTGTAGTCAGGCAGTATCAGGGCTTACTATGTGTCTTTTTCTGTGCAGGCCGATGTAACAAAATCATAGACTTAAGCATTTTTCCCAGTTACGGAGGATGGAAGTTCAAATTCAAGGCTTCAGCAGATTTGGTATCTGGTTGGAGCCTATTTCCTGGTTCATAGATGGCTGTCTTTTGGCTATTTCCTTAGCTGGTAGAAAGGGCAGTCGAGCTCTTTGAGGTCTTTTAAATAAGGCACTAGTCCTATTCACGAGTCTTCCCAGGGGGCACAAGTGGTAAACAACCTGCCTGCCAGTGCAGAAGATGGAAGAGACACAAGTTGATCCCTGGCTCAGGAAAATCCCTTGAAGGAGGAAATGGCAACCCACTTCACTATTGCTGGGAGAAATATCAACAACCTCAGATATACAAATGATAGCACTCTAATGGCAGAAAGTGAAGAGGAACTACAGAGCCTCTGTATGAGGGTGAAAGAGTAGAGTGAAAAAGCTAGCTTCAAATTCAACATTCAAAAAACAAAGATTATGGCATGTGGTCCCATCACTTCATGGCAAATAGATGGGGAAGCAGTGGCAGATTTTATTTTCCTGGGCTCCAAAATCACTGTGGATGGTGACTGCAGGCACGAAATTAAAAGAAGCTTGCTCTTTGGAAGAAATGCTATGACAAACCTAGACAACATATGATAAGCAGAGCCATCACTTTGCTGACAAAATTTCATATAGTCAAAGCTATGGTATTTCCAGTAGTCATGTACAGATGTGAGAACTGGACCATAAAGAAGTCTGAGCTCTGAAGAATTGGTGCTTTTGAACTGTGGTGCTGGAGAAGACTCTTGAGAGTCCTTTGGACAGCAAGGAGATCCAACCAGTCCATCCTAAAGGAAATCAACCCTGAATATTCATTGGAGGGATTGATGCTAAAGCTGAAGGTCCAGTACCTTGGCCACCTGATGCAAAGAACTGATTCATTGGAAAAGACTCTCTTGTTGGGAAAGATTGAGGGCAAGAGGAGAAGGGGGTGACAGAGGATGAGATGGTTGGATGGCGTCACTGACTCAGCTATGAGTTGGAGCAAACTCAGGGAGATAGTGAAGGACAGGGAAGCCTGACATGCGGCAGCCCATGGATCACAGAGTTGGACACGACTTAGCGACTGAAAAATGAGAGTAGTCCCATTCATGAGGGCTCTACCCTCATGAGATCACCTCCCAAAGCCCCCACCTCCTAATACAATCACATTGGGGTTAGCTTTTTTTTTAGCATGTGAGTTTGGGGGGACAAACATGTAGTCTGTAACACTGGTTCTGCACAAACTCAGAAAGCACCTCCCACATCAGAGCAAGTGCAAAGCGATGCTGATGACAACCCTACACTGCCAGTGTTGTCTTTTGAAGCTGTGGAAACTGGGGTTTTAATAAAAATCTTCCTCACAGTGTCCCTCAGGAAAATTGGAGGTTAACATTTGATCAGATCCAGTGGATCTGGAGAAGGCAATGGCACCCCCACTCCAGTGCTCTTGCCTGGAAAATCCCATGGACGGAGGAGCCTGGTAGGCTGCAGTCCATGGGGTCGCGACACGACTGAGCGACTTCCCTTTGACTTTTCACTCTCATGCATCAGAGAAGGAAATGGCAACCCACTCCAGTGTTCTTGCCTAAAGAATCCCAGGGATGGGGGAGCCTGGTGGGCTGCCGTCTATGGGGTCGCACAGTCGGACACGACTGAAGCGACTTAGCAGCAGAAGTAGCAGCAGTGCTATTAAAACATGATTCATTTGTGACCTCCCCAAGTTATTAAAAAATGATTCATTTGTGACCTCCCTTTCATATTCAAAGCAGTGTGTTTCAACCAGTCTCTGCTTAGTTAGATGAGGGCTTGGAAGTACAGAGGCACATGAACAAGAGAGAAGAGCCTCTGTATCTGTTTCAAAAGATTCTGCATACAGGCCTATGTTCTAACATTTTACAGCCATCCTCTTTTTCTGAGTTGCTATCTTGACACTTTATTTCTACTTCCTTTCAAGAATGAATCTTCAGAAGACTTCATTTAAAATCGTTTTTCTATTCAACTTGCTTAGGTGTCACGATGAAAACACTCTGGAAGTCGTAGACCAATGGGGGCAATAATCATGTGCTTTTAAGCAATGTTGTGCCCAAGATTCTTAGCTTCTAAATGCGATGACATTGAAGAAACTGCCCACCACCCCTGCCACCCTGGCCTTGCTGCCATAGGCACCAGATACCACCCCAGCTTGCCCACCAGGAATTATGTCACTCTCCTGAGGTTAATGCTCTGTCTGTTCACAGATGTGCTCACTTTAAATGCATCCAACTTATTAAAATTTAGACTTGCCAAATAGAAAAGCTGGCAGAGTGATTGTCTGCTAAAGAAGAGGTTCCTTTACCATGTCAATACTTAAAACAAGAAGCTGCTTTTAATACATTTTAATGTTTGAAAGCATTATTTCTTAGGGACTCTGGATTCCCTGGAAATGCAGTATACCTGTATTCTCTTCATTTTCTAGCACAGACTTTGACACTTTCAGAAGCCAGCCAGAAGTAAGATACGCAGCTAATGGTCTGTGTCATGGGTTTTGTGGCTTGTGAATCCAGAATAAGAGGCCAAAGAAGAAAATAACTGTTCTAGCACTGATTTGTTGTGAATCAGTTTCAAACCTCAGAAAGGTCATTTTATTTTACTCACTGGGAAATCATATTAAACAACCCACTCCATGTCAAAACATTTGGATTTCTGAAAAGAAAGAAAATAAATAAGATTGGGATTGGTGGTACAGTGTATCATATGGAGAAAATCAGATCATCTGAGAATATTGGAGATTTAATGGCCCTTAGCATTCTCTTAATCAGGCTAAATTATTCATATTGTAGATGCAGAAAGTAGAATGGGCATCTTAGTTTTGTCTTCCAAGCATTTCTCTTTTCTCTTTCCAAGCTAACTTTAAAAGATGAATCCACATCCATTGAAGAGTTCCAAAGAAGGATTGAAATTGTTGGCTTCAGAGATGGAGGCCTTCAGAAGTGACTACTCTGAAGTTTCTTAGTTTAGGTCATACTCGATACATGCAATTTTTCATGTTTAGTGGGTACCACGAAAAGGCAGCTTACCATATGAATTGAAAGAATGTCCCACATTTATTATTGGCATCAAACACAAAGCAGGTTTTTGATTTTGGTTTGTTTTTTTCTGGCCCATGATTGGGTAAAACAGAGAATGAAATTACAAATTATGGAGCATATCAGGCATTCACAAGGAAACATTTAAATGTAGCTTTGAATTTAAACTAGTCTGTTTAGTGTCTAAACCTCACAGTTCTTCCTCCGATCTGTAGTTCAACCTAAAATGTAAAAGATAAAGCATTCTTTGGGTTGAGATCTAGCCCTGTACTCTGTTTTATATTCTGATCTACAAGAATGTAGAATTTGCTGCAATGGCATGTTATAGAGACATGTTCTATCTTGAAAATAAGTAAGATATTTCTGATAAAAATAGATATGGAGATTAGTGGTGGATAAATCTCATTAAGTTTGGAATCTGGGTTGATTTTATATAAGGGTTCCAGGAATTCTGGGGCTTAGTGACAGATTACACAAATATTTGGGGATTAAAGAACTCATCGAATCCAGGGAAAAAAATTCATATCCTTTAAGTATGTCCCCCAAATATATATGTTTGTGTATATATACACACACATACACATATATACTTAGGAAAGAATAATTAATAACCAAAGCTTTATGTTTTCAGAGACTTATATCTTTTCAACTTCTGTTGGAGAAGAAAGCTCTATTCTAAACCATGCCCACTGGAAAAAGCAGGCCAAATAGGACATACAATGTTTTCTCAGTGACCATATTAAGAACTGAGCTTTCTTGCAGGTATAAAAAGAGACAGCTTGGCTTGAGTTCAAATCCTGTCTCTCTCAGCTTAGTTGCCATGCAGCCTGTTCAAATTATTCACCCTCTCAGAGCCTCTGTTTCTCAAACCTGAAGGAAGAGGGTGTAACAGTGTGAGGATAGATTTCCGATTACAAAATAAAATGTTAAAACAATGCTTGATTAAAAAATAATATTCAAGAAAGCCTGAAGCTAAGAATCTTCCTTGACATTGACTGTATGAAAGATTTTTACAGTTTCTGCCGAATGACAGTAGGGGTAAGGTATCAGGTAAATTGTCTGCTGCAGTGCAGGAGATCTAGAAGACCTGGGTTTGATCCTCGGTGAGAAAATCTCCTGGAGAAGGAAATGCCAACCCACGCTAGTACACTTGCCTGGAAAACTCCATGGATAGAGGAGCCCGGTGGGCGACAGTCCACGGGGGCTGCAGACAGCTGGACGCAACTGAACACATACATACCTCCTTCATAGCTCCAAGGGAGCCCTGCTTCAATATCCATTTATTGCTTCCTTTTCAGTAGTTGTTAATCAGTCTAACACAGCATGAGGCAGGGATTCTTCAAAGACAGAGTCTTAGGCTTGTGGAGAAAAGAACTGGGCTTGAGATCTGACCTATGCATTATCTCTGACTTCAGAAAATTTAATGTATTTCTCAGACTTATAGTTTCTTATCTGTGAGATGATATGTTAGACCAAATGTTGATATCCCCCTAAAATTTGTATGTTGAAGTTCTAACCCCCATGTGAGGTGTTGGAGGTGGGGATTTGGGTAGATAAATTTAGATGAGGTAGTGAGGATGGGCTCTCCTGAATGGGATTAATGGGATTATAAGAAGAGACTAGAGCTTGTTCTTCTCTCTCTCTCCACCATGTAAGACAAGGTGACTGTCTGTAAACCAGGAAAAGGGGTCTAAGCGGAAACCAAATCAGCTGATACCTTTTTCTTGGACTTTCCAGCCCCCAGAACCATGAGATATAAATGTACATGGTTTTAATCACCGGTATTTTGTCATAGTGGGCCAAGGAAGACAGATGGGGATAAAAATACCAAACCATGTTATGGAGTCCTTAGATCACAAATGAAATATGTATAATGTCTCTGCAAATTTTCAATCACTAAACAAATTATGTATATTGTGTTAGGAACTAGAGAGATGTAAAAATGAACCAGGCACAGACCTTGACCTCAAAAAATTCAGTTTCCTAGGCGAGGTAAGACTTGCATATAACTAATTATGATACAAAAGAGAAAGGGCCCTGTTCATCATTCTTCATTCATTCAGCAAATGTATTCAGCACTTACTCTGCACCAAGTGCTAGTCTAGATCTGGGGAAGTAATCTAGATCTGGGGAAGCAATAAACAAACAAGCAAACAATTTCCTGTTCTTACAGAGTTTCTGTCTGAGCCATGGGAGCAGTCAGTAAACAAATATACACATATTTAATAATATATTCAGTGGTAAGAAGTGCTTTGAAGACATGGAAAATAAGGCAATGGGTAAATAGCCGTGAGGGGGATTTGGCTATTTTGTACAATGTGATGAGAGACGACCTAGTCAAGTCACGTGACTGGAGGCTCAGTTTGATAAAGGAGAGAAGTGAGCAGGTGAGCTGGACAGATTTCTGGATGGATAATGTTCCAGGCAGTGGGAAAAGCAAGTGCAAAGGTATAGAGGCAGGAGTGTTAGTCATAAAAGAACACTCTTCTAACAGGATCTGGGAATTCACAGTTGATGAGATTATTTCTAGCTAAGAGTTCATGATGATATAAGACCCTCGAGATCAGTTCAGGGGAAACAGAGGTCCAATTAAAGAAGAGGTTTGTATAAAAGCACCACGTATTTACATAATATTTTATAATTTTCATTCATCTTTTCCTTAGATAATAACTCATAAATTTCTATCCATAGGTACATACTATAATTATTATCCAACCTTCAAAGATTCATAAGTGATCTTATTTCAGTTTCCTATAAATATAAGAAATAGACATGGTTATTAATCATCCTTTTCCCATTTCATATTATTATTATCATCATCTTCAGACACAGGATAAATTGTGATTAAAAACCTGTACTTTGGAGTTAGGCAGATATAAGTTCACATACCAAGTTCAACTGGTTACTAGATTTCTTACCTTGATGTTATTGCTTAGGCTTTTGTTTATTTGTAAAATGGAAATAATCATATTCTAATGAGTCTATTGTGAGAATGATATTGTTGTGGGACTTTACACACACATACACATAGTATTTAGCACAATGGATGACATAAAGTAAACAATTCACAAATAGTTGTTTACAAATAAAATAGTGAGAGATGTCTTATTTTTACCCATTGTCCCTCATGGAAGTGGTATTGAAAAATTGCTCACTGATGCTTTCTTTTCAACCCTCTCTTTATTGAAATATTCACAGACATTGGATTACAAAGCAAAAAACTTGCTATCTAAAAGTCATACAATACAGAATGTTTCTAAAATGAATGGAAACGAAAGTATGAGTGGGAGTAACAAGAATAAGTATTTACAAGTCTTTACTGCATAAAAGGGCTTTCAAAGACATTAATCTATTTGCTCTTTGATAATAAATCTGTAGCCTGAATATTATTTATCTTCTCCATTTTACAGATTAAAAAAATATGACTCAGATAAGTTGAGTGATTTTGGCTAAAATCATATAGCTTGTAAATAGGGAAGACCGGAACTTATATTCAGGTATTCTGATTTCAAGTCCCTGCGGGTAGTTATTGGGGCAACTGAAGCCCAAGAAATCCTTGCAAGACTGGAGAAACTTCCAAGTGATTAACTGGGTTGGTAGCATTATGGCCCTCCCTCCTATTTGTGGGTTTTTGCTTTCTCACTGAGGATTATTAAAGAAAGTTACTTAAGCCTCTTCACAAAGCACCAGAAATTCCTGGTTACAAGACAACTAATGAAATGCGTGTTTCCCTTCAAATGGATTTCAGAGGATCTAGAATTTAAACAGTCTCATTGGAGAGCCAGATCCCTTTGTTGTTTGGGCTCATTGGATCACTTTTTTGAGCTCCGCAAGGTCAGGGACTATATCTTACCCATATTTCCATTTCAGGGCCCAGCACAGAGCCTGGCATCCAGGAAGCACCCAGATGGGGCTGTGATGGTTGATATCAGTTAGGACTACCAGTTCAGCTCTGCTTTTGACTGCAGTGAATAAAATAGACATCGGCTGTCATGAGAAAACACATCACACAGTAATTTTTCAGGTTTTGCTTCTGAATCCAAGGCCCTGACCTGGACGACGAGACAACAGAACCCCCCACCCTCTCTACCACCCATCATTTCTCCTCTCTGGTCCCTTTTCAAAAAGCGCTTCCTTCATAGGAGCTGGAGCCAGAGCTGCAGATCTTATTTGCTTCAATAGAGAAAATAAGTTGAAAGCAAGGATATTAAATCTGCCTTCAGCTTTGGAGCTTGAATACCAGTGTTGACTTAGACTTCCCCATGGATAAGTTTGGCATTGGTCAGCAAACTGGTGACTCAGTGGCATTAGCACCGATGTGGAAGGGAGCTGCACTGGGCTGAAATCCCTGCACTGTCAGGTAACAAGGGCTGAATGTACTGACCAGCTCAGGTATTGATCACTTTACATACATTATTTAGTTCTCGATGGAAAATACCTATTATTATTTTCCAGAGGATAAAGTTGGAGCAGAGAGGTGAAGTGACTTGCTCTAGGTCGCAAAGAATAAGTAGCAGGTCTGGGATGAAACAAAGCCATTGGACTTCACAGCCTGCGCTCTTAACTACATGGCCTTGGGCAAGGGAATAACCTTCTCAGTGTCTCCATTTCCCCACTGGTAAAATGAACAGAGAAACAGCTACCTCCAATGGTTAGGAAGAGTCATTGAGATCATACCTCCAAAGCACCTAACACTTAGTAGGCACTTCAAAATGTCAGTTCCCCCTCTTCCCTCAAACAACCTGAGATTGAAGAGCATCATTTCTTGAGCAACCCTTTAGAAACATAGAGCTAAAATTAATCCAAGCCACATCAGAGCCAACAACAATAAAGCTGATTTGTTCAGACTTATTATTTTGTTTCAAAAAGAGACCTGTCTTCAATTTCCTGGGCAAACCCACAGAGCCAACCCAAACTGAAAATGCACATAGCCATTGCAAACTCATTGTTGAAACATGACAGACACTTCAGAAACCAGGAAATTCCTTCTTGAGATGACTTGCTTCTTAGCCAAAGCAGAGATGGTTAAACAATACAGCAGTGCCAGCTGTGGCCTTCAGGGCGCACAGTGGGGCTTCATGCTCCTAGGGTGAATGGAAACACAGGGACACGCTTGCCAGCTGGCACTGTCGCTCCAGAGACAAGATATGCATGGCCTCGCCTTCCAAGTTGAGAGCAATTGCTGGCAGGGCACTGTGAGCATGTCAAGTTAAGGGAATATTTTTTTTAAAGGCCCATCACTGTTTTTCTTTCTTTAAATGGTAGCCACCAAAAAGTTATGCAAACACTTCAGCTGTGGAATATTTAATCTGACATTTGGCGTGGCTCCCGTGTTGATTCAAGGAATGAAGTATGCAGTATATGCCTCGCAGTTGTTTCATTGCTCACTTAAGAAAAAAGATAAACCAGATACAACAACTTAATCTTCCTTCTCCTCAGTTCTAACTGGGTCGCTACCAGGATCCATCCTTGACTCCCAAATAATAGGAGACAATTATGAACCATTGTCCATAAGATGAATAGCTTATGTAATAAAATTGCTGGGTTTAATCCCCCCTCCTTTTTTTCTTTTTGCCCTGCTGAAAGTTTTAGGAGTCCCTCTAATTATGGTTTTCTCAAGGGTTTGGCAGTTCTTTCATTTGGGTCTGGTGTTTTGGGGTTTCACATGCTCTCATGGAAACATTGCCAGAACTGTCCTCCTCTTCTCCGTGTCACCTGGTTTTTAGCAGGGGAACAAGCCTCTTGCTGCTGTGTGCTGACGATTCACGTGGGACATGTGTCCTGGCTTCATGTGTTCATCTGTCTGTGGATGTTTTCTTACCCTGTTTCTCCTTCTTTAACTGATGCTTATATTTTCCTAAAAGATGAGTCCCCTCTGGGTTCTCTTAGAATACGAGTCACGTGATTTCCGATCCTTAGCATAAAGGGAACATTGCCACTCTTCAGAAATCACATGGTTCCTTAAAAGCCTAGCTGATGGGCAGTTCACACTTTGTACTGTGTGGAGGGAAGGAGACAGAACTGGCCAACATTCCTAAGGGAAGGAGAACCTTTCCAAGTGTTTCTCCACTGATGAGTTAGAACAGTTGCTTAACAGAAACAAGCATAATTCCTAAAGTCCCATCCTTCCTGCAGGTGGGCCAGTGGGCTAAACAGCACTAGGAAACGTAATGAAATGCAGTCCATTTCTTCTTTCTCTTCCACTTCCATGCTTAGTGTTATAACAAAGCTGATTTAAACACCAGGTCATTGTCACTTGGCTCCAGGTGATGACATAATTCTGCTTCAGAGAAATAGTGAAATAGTGCTCATCCTGTTTAAAGAGATGAGTTAGGGAGGAAAGAGACTCAAAAAGGGAAACTGGAAACTGATGAATCTGGATGTTTCCTTAGTTCTAATTCGAGTTTCTGGTCCCATTCCCAGTAAGAATATATCTTTGTTTCTAATGTAAAATCCAAAGAACACAAACCTGAGTGTTAAACGCCGTGTTGTGTTCAATGCCCTGTCTCCGTATTCTGGTTTGAGGGATTCAATTAGGTAAGGAAGAGTCTTCTCAAACTTCAAAGAACTTTAGCCAGCAGATGGAATGTGCTTGAAGGCAGGGAAATGCTAAAACAATAGGCCTTTTTAGCACATATAAAATAGTTATATATTCTGATTATCAATTTGTATTAAAAATCTACATAAAAATAGCTTTAATGGCAGTGTTTCAAAGAGAGTGGGATAACAGGCAATTTTAACTTTCTGTTTAGATTTCTCTCTGTCTTTCCCTCTCCTCCCTCCCTTTAGTTTTTGACATGGAATATTTGTTATATAAAAGGAAAATGACAATTAAAACTGCATTCTTTCTCCAAGGATCTAGTAATGTACCTTTACTGAGAATATGCTACTGAGTCCTGAAATTAGGTCATTCTCTATGTCCTCTCTATAATGAGATGCTCCAGGTCAGGAAACTGCTGTGGAAAGTTTCCAGCAGCCCTTTTACCAGAGGGCAAGATTCTCAAGCTCTTTGCTCACTTTTTTCAAGGTTCATCCACATAAAAAGGAATTAATATCATATTCTTATAGTGGATCGATCATAGCTAAAACTAAGCCAAGAATATTTCATAGAAATTGCCTCCCAGAGGTTTCTCAAAATGTGTTCCATTGTGAAGATTCTTCAAGGAAGATGACAGGGCTTTTCTCAGTAAATAATTGGCAAGCAGTGTAGAATGTTGCAAGTTCTGTCAGGTTTCTGAAAATGGAACTTACTGTGGATATTGAGTAACACATTAGGGTTTAGGGTGGCAGAGCAGTGACATCTTATGTGTTGACCCTCACTGACTGGGGGCAGTTTCTGGAATGCTCTACCAAGAGGGAGTGGCAGGAACAGGCTCTTCATGTCTGATGCTCAGACATGATAAGAGCTATCTGCTATGAGTCTAAGGCAACAGTATTGGTGACACAATTCATTTTAAATTGTCAGACCACTTCTAAAATGAGATGCTAGTGATTTGCATAGTGATCAAAGTGTTTCCCCACAATATTTAGTTGGACAATATCTAAGAATATCCTGGGGGCTCCTGAAACTATTCCTATCTTTCTGCCTGCTTGACTATTTTTGTTCACACTCAGGAGCTTTAGCAGACCCCTCATTTGTAATTGCACACCTGAGGCTGTTTGTGTTTCAGAGTCTGAGAACAGGAAGGAGGCTTGGGGACCTCTAATGTTACCCCCTTATTTTACAGATTGAAAAGCAGATGCCTGGAGAAGTAAAGTGACTCCCTCAAGGTCACACCACTAGTTAAAGGCAAGGGTGGAACTAGATCCATATCACCTTTTTCATCAGACCATATCCACAGACTCTTGTAAGAGATGTAATAATTCAAACAGATGATGCCTTGCAGAGGGACGCACTGCAGAACAGCCCCACTGTTTCTACATCGTTTTTCCTTTTTTTAAGATGTTGAGCATTGAAAGCTTTCGATTCATATTAGATCTTAAAAGAAAGTAAAAGGGGTGGAAACAAGAGGTTTGTAGATCAAGAATGCTATTTTTAGTAATTTACATGTTCATTTCTCCCAGCCCCACACCACTCTATCATGCAAAAGAAGCTTTAAAACAAAGTGATTATATGCAAACTCTGTTAAAGTATCTCTCATTATCTTTTGCCACTGGGTTTCAGAAGATTTCTTACTTATAGATTGAAGTGTATTCAATATATGCAGTGGAAACCTTAGAGAAACAAACTAAAACTGAATTCCTATGGGAAAAAAACACTTTACTTCCTGCCATATTGCTGCAACAGAAATTTTATTGGCAAAGTAAGTCGCAATATTATTCCCAACAGAAGAATTCTGCATATGTGAAAAAGAACATAATTGCCTCATTAAAAATCAAAAGAGGAAAAGAAAAAAAGTGAGCAAATTGGGAAGTATGTTGCCATAACTGCAGTTAAGCTCCATATGTATTAAATCTAATTTATGAAAGGCCACATTTATTAAACAGATAAAGAAAGTGGTGAATTGTCCCAGGTTATTATACCCTAAAAGGCTTAGGTCCATACAGGATTCATTAAGATGAAAAGAAAAAGGAAAGATATACAGTGTCTAATACTGAAAATACAAGAGCTCAGTAGAAGATAGAAGTAAAAACAGTTTTAACATTCCTTCCCTTCTAATCATCAAAACCAACTCAAAGACTACAGAGAGGGAAATATATAATAAACTCACACCAGCGTTTAATCTTTGTAATAGTGTCAATCTGGCGCTCTAAAATTTCTAACAGAATAAAAACTGACTTTGAATCCAAACAGAGAATGTTCAGTGAGTTACCCTAGAACTGAGAGAGTGATGGGGGACTGTGAACTGGGCCGAGTAAGAATAGATCATTCCGGAGAATTCTTCCAAACATCCCTTAGTGTGAAAGGGCTAAGACCGAAAGAATTGGGAGGAACTATTGTAGTTGGAACCCATCTTTGTGCTGTGTTTTGAAATCATAGATCCCTTAAAGAAAGCAAAAGATGTTTTCTCTGGGAATTCTTTGACTCAGAAGTGTATTAACAATGGTCATCTGGAGAAGTAGTGTCTAGAAGGTGGATCATTGAGGAGATGGAGCTCACTTCACTTGGAACTATTTCTCCTGCCACATATTAAGTGAATGGTAATATGTGAAGGGAAGATGCTGGTGGTGGAGAAAAAAAAAATACTCCTTTTCACCAAACAAAAAGGATATAGTAGTGGGAATTTCTTGATGTTGAATTTGATCCAGTATGACTGGTAACTAGTGTCTGCTGAATAAAACAGTCTTCTTCCAACTCAGTGGAACTAGAACTTGATGAACTAGTTTCAAACATATGTAGAAAAACCTTACAATCAAACATTTTAAAATCATAATGGCTCATAATCCCAACTATTCTCAACCCAAGGCTTCTGGATAACTTAAATGACTGAACAGATTACATTAGTTTGTTCAGCCAGGCATTCAGACTGGATTCAAAGGTGAGACAGGAAATTGAGTACAACAGGAGAAAATGCAGGACTCCATCTATATTATTAATTGTTTGTTTGTTAAAAATGACAGAGATAGTCTGTCTCTTTAATTCAAGCAAAGGAATAAAAAAGACTTCTGAAAAATTCTGTAATAAAAAAGGAAAATAATTACATTCCAAGAAAGAACATCGTTTTAGAAAATACTTATTCTGGGAAATAGGAAAAAAGTAGATAATAAATATTTTCACTTTAAAGGAATAATAGAAAAAAGAGAAAAACACGAATGAAGGAAAAAAGATAAAAAATGAAATAAAGAGACTGGAAATTAAAAAGTACCAGATTTGTTATAAAAACAAATTTTAAAATTTTTCAAATTTTTAAATGGTAGTATAGGTCAAAGAGACAGAGATATAGATATAGAGAAAAGAATCAACAGTGCAGACAGACAAATCCATAGCCTGGAAGATGAATGGGAAGAAATTCTAAAGCTTGAAGAGGGAAGAGGCAGAAAGTTGGAAATAATAAAGAGTAGGTAATAGACATAAGATGCGAAACCAGAGATCTTGCATATTAATAATGAGTGTGAATGAAATATTTAAAAAGTTAGAAATATGAAAGAACAAAAAAACCTGTAATTGAATTAAAAGAAACTGTGCAAAGTAAAAAGAATTACTTTATTAGGTAAATAATAGGTAAAAAATATATATATATATATATATAATAGGTAAAATATATATATATATATAAAAATAGGTAAAAATTAGGTTATTGGAATGCTATCAACAATTCCTTATGATACTTTGAAATTCAAAATCCAATAATTCTAAAAGCACTGAGACAGAAGTCACAGATCACCTAAAATGGGAGGAAAAGTCATGCAGGCTTCAGACTTCCATCTATACATGTGAACCAAAGGCAGCAGAAGCCTGGAAGCCATTCAGATGCCTATTAACAGGAGAATATATAAATAAATTTTATATTCACTCAACAAAACAGTATATACCAGTAAGACTGAACTATTTATTACATGCAAAAATATAATCTCACAAAAATGATATTGAGTGAAAGAAGCTAAAAATGAAAGAGTAAATGCTATAAGAAGTCAAAGTAAGGTAAACAAATCTATGCTGCTAAAAGTTAAGTAATGATTACCAAAGGAAGAACTTTGCGGGAGACTGTGATTCCAGGGTGAGTGGATTAATGAGGACTTGAGTGCTGATAATATTGTTTCTTGATCTGCATGCATTTTATACAGTATTTTTAATTATTTGTTTTATGAAAATTAATCCAGTTGTACATGTGTGATATATATACTCAAATAAAAAAGTGTTGTTTTTTTTTTTAACGGGAGGAGGCCTTCCCAATAGCTCAGTGGGTAAAGAATCTGCCTGCCGTGGAGGAGACACAGGAGACAGGTTTGATTCCTGGGTCGGGAAGATCCCCTGGAGAAGGAAATGGCAACCCACTCCAATATTCTTGCCTGGAAAACCCCATGGACAGAGGAGCCTGGTGGGCTACAGTTCAAAGGTGAGCAAAGAGTCAGACACTACTAAGCATGCAGGCATAGCAAAAAGTTTTTTAAATGTTGAAATAAAATTAGAACAGTTATTGAAGATGAAGAGAATTAAGGGTATAGATACTGTGGATAGATGCCTTGTGTGCTGCTGCTGCTAAGTCGCTGTAGTCGTGTCCGACCCTTTGCGACCCCATGGACTGCAAGCCTACCAGGCTCCTCCGTCCATGGGACTTCCCAGGCAAGAGTATGGGTTGAGATGCCTTGTATAGGAGAGGGCTAAAAATAGTTTACTTTGCTAGAAAAATGTTTAGATAAATACCTATATTAAAAATTTAATGGTCATAATTAAATATGTAATACACTCTGCACCTTCCAAGTCAGCAGAAGGAAAAAAGAGTAAAGTAAATTCCATAAGGTTAATAGCAGGCAGGAAAGATGTAAAAAAAGGAAAGAAAATGCATCTTAAACAGAAACTTTTCTTTTAGAAAGATAATAGAAATTACTCTAAATATGTCAGTCTTCATAACAAAATGCAGTCGAATTTAACTCAGTTTCTAAAAGACACAGATTAAAAACTAAAATTAAAATATCCATGCTCCAGACCTTGGTTTCCAAATATCATCTCAAATAAAAGTAACCAGGGCTACCTGCAGTGGTTGATTTCAGAATCAGGAAAGAATAATTAAATATAAGTTTATGATGGTATAAATAACTGAATGAATAAATAAGGATGAAGAAAGGATTACTTTTCCTTACCAAAGAAATCTAGTCAAACAAACAAAACTTGGGCATGTGCCAAGTTCTTCCTACAGCTAAACTAATAGAATCTAATGACCAACCTACCAGAATCTTTCTAGAAACCTAAGAGCACACTTAACAATTGCTACTATGTTGACATTCCAGTCAATCTAAATAAGACTCTGTCTTGTGTTAGAGTTTTCAAAATCTTGGCCTACACTTTCCTAGCAGTCTCTCTACTCATGACCTTCTTATCACAAGGAAAGGAGATATGATGATAAAAGATAAAAATAAAATTGGTCTATTTTACTTCTAACGTGTATGTGTGTTCTAAGTCATGTCTGACTGTTTGTGACCCTATCAGCTATAGCCCACCAGGCTCCTCTGTCCATGGGAGTTTTCAGACAAGGATACTGGAGTGGGTAGTCATTTCCTCCTTCAGGGAATCTTCCTGACCCCAGAATCATATCCCATATCTTGTGTCTCTTGCTTTGGCAGGCGGATTCTTTACCACTAGCTCCACCTGGGAAGTCCCATTTCTAACATAATTACCTTGAAAAAAAAAAAAAGCACAGAAAAAGAAGCATTTGGCACTTTGATCAAAGTGTCATGGTTTGATCACCAGCATTAATACGGAAGATTGGGAACTGAATCTGTCTAGTTGATCCTTTGTCAGAGAACACATCAGCACGTTGAGCTGATAACTGCTCTTCATGGTCTAACTTCACCTTTTATTAAATTATGAAATGTAAGTTAATACGACTGTGGTAATGAGGTTTGGTATGTTGGCTTGGTACACATTAAAAGATCCAAATGGTTGGCCACCACAATTCCACGTTTAACCCAGCATCCAGGCAGAGCTACCTGCTTTTGAAAACTTTTGTTCTCCTTTACATTCTGGGGGTAGTGATTTTCTTTCTTTAGACACATCATAAATTTTCAACTCTATATTTGCTAGAACAACTTAGAAAAGTAGCCAACTATTCTTCTATGTATGTGTATGTGCTCAATCGCTCAGTCATGTGCAACTCTTTGTGACCCTGTGGACGGTAGCCCGAGGTTCCTCTGTTCAAGTGATTTTCCAGGCAAGAATACTGGAGTTGGTTGCTATATCCTCCTCCAGGGGATTCTTCCAACCCAGGGATCCTCTTGACCCAGGGATCGAGCCTGTGTCTCCTGCATCTTCTGCATTGGCTGGTTCTTTACCTCTGAGCCACCTGGGAAGCTCATTCTTCTATATTCAGTCTCTTTTTTCCTTTGTCAAATATCCTGGTAGTTAGGAACCGAATCTTAACACCCTGTCACAAGAGTTCAAATTCTGGTCTTGCCATTTTTCATTGTGTGTCCTTGGGCAAGTCAGTCACCTTTTGTGTGAGACTTATTTTCCCCATCTGCAAAATGTTCTTATTGCATTAAATGAATTAAAACACCTAGAGTACTTCAAATAATATCTGGAATTTGGTATGTGCTTAATAAATTCTTTTATTAAATATTAATTTCTTAGATGTTTTAGTATCAGTCTCTGGGGCAATTCTGTTTAGAGTACCAGGCCCCTAAACAAATACAACTTCACTCCTTAATGAATGGAAACCTGTCAGCCTTAAAATATAAGCTGGCCAACACAAGTCAGTTATAATATAGGAGCTTGAATTTAGCTTCCAATGTTATTTTTTGTTAGAATGTAAAAATGGAAAATCTTTTAACATTATTTTTGAATAAGTCATGGGTGACTTATGTGTCAACAGCTGAGTCTATGCATAGCTGGCCTGAATGGGTCTCCTATGGCTGGGCTTGCTGAGACCTGCTTGCCTGTAGAATTGCTACTGCTTCCTGGCATGGACACAATGGGGCCTTGATTCTTAGGGGCCTTGTAGGCTGACAAAAAGAGCTCCACCCACCACTTCTGCAAGATCAGCAGCTTCATGGGAAGTTCTGTGGGTGAAGACTTGGCCATGCAGAAAAAAGAACTCTGAGAAAACTAGTGTTTCGTTAAACGAATATATCATGAATTCATTCAGATAAATATTAACTATTTAGTTGCTAACCCCTATGTCAGATTTTTAAGTTCAGTGACCATGGTTATGGATAGTTTTTCAAGGATACATGAGAGAAAGTACCTAACTAAAAAGTTGATTTATTCTTTAGCTTTATTGAGGTTGTAATTGATATGTAACATGTGTATAAGTTTAAGGTAAATGCATATTGATTTCATATACTTATATATTGCAAAATGACTACTACCATGTCAGCTAACACCTTCATCATATCACACAGTTATCATTTCTTTTTTGCAGTGACAGCATTTAAGATCTATTCACTTAGCAACTTTCAAGTAGGTAATAGAGTATTATTAATTATAATCATACCATACCTTACATCCCCAGAAATTATTCTAAAAAGAATTTGTGATTTAGAAAAAAGGATGAAGGCTTTTCATTTTCTACATTGGTACAAAAATCTTTTCTTTCAGCAAATTCATGGCCTGCTAGTATACAAAGTGTATATATACTGTTATACATATAAAACTTTTATTCATGTTGATGTATGACAAAAACCATCACAATATTGTAAGTATCGTCCAATTAAAATAAACTAATTTTTAAAAATATCTTCTCTCCTTTGCTCAGAAAAACAGTTCTCATTTGTGCTTTAGTTTGCCTTCTTTGATTACTAGTGAGAGTGACTAATTTCTTGTCCCTTCTTTTGTGGTGCACTTCCCTGGTGGTTTAGACAGTAAAGAATCTGCCTGCAGTACGGAAGACTTGTATTCGATCCCTGGGTTGGAAAGATCCCCTTGAGAAGGGAGTGTCAACCCACTCCAGTACTCTTGCCTGGAGAATTCCACAGATAGAGGAGCCTGAGGGGCTACAGTCCATTGGGTCACAAAGAATCGGACACGACCGAGTGACTAACGCTACTTGGATTCTTTGATTACTAGTGAGAGTGACTATTTTATTGTTCCTTCGTTATTCTTCTTTTGTGAATTTCTTATTTACAATTTTCGCCCCTTTATTTTATTACCATCTCTGCTTTGTAAGGGAAAAAATAACTCCACTGTATGTTAGATAAGTATGCCCTTTTGTTTTCTTTTTGTCTTTTCCCAATTCTAACATTGTCATTTCGCATTTGCAGACATACATTGTTTGACAGCACTTTGCTTTCTTGTGCTGCATAGATATTGTGTATTTTACAAATTGAGGGTTTGTGGAAACCCTACCTTGTCAGATGATAGTTAGAACTTTTTAGCAATGAAGTATCTTTTAATTAAGTAATGTACATTTTTAAGACAAAATGCTATTGCACACAATAGAATATAGCATACTATAAACATAACATATATACATTGTGAAACCAAAAAATTCCTGTGACTTACTTCATTCTTATATTTGCTTTATTGCAGTAGTCTGGAACTGAACTTGCAATATCTCTGAGGTATGTCTTTACATAAAAATACATTTTTTATGTTGAGCAATTTATTACTTTTCCTTCCTTGGCTGTGCCTTGAACTGTGAGGCTTTTAAAAATTTCCCAGATGGAAAGAACATGCTATATCTTTCCATCTGGCTATATTATCTTTGATTTTTTCATCAGCATCTTATAGTTTTCAGGATTCAGTTCTTTTCCCACCTTAGGCAGGGTTATTCCTACATATTTTATTCTTTGATGAGACAGTGAATGGAATTTATTCTTAACTTCTCTTTCTGATTTTACATTATTATTGTACAGAAATGTATCAACTTCTGTGTATTAATTTTATATCCTGCAACTTTATCTAATTCATTGATGAGCTCTAGTAGTTTTCTGATAGTGTCTTTGGGATTTTCTGTGTATAGTTTCATGCTATCTACAAACAGTGGCAATTTTACTTCTTTTCCAATTTGGGTTCCTTTACTTCTTTTTCTTCTGATTGTTCTGTCTAGGACTTCCAAAATGAGGTTGAATAAAAATGGTGAAAGTGGACATCCTTGTGTTATTCCTGATCTTAGAGTAAACACTTGGAGCTTTTCAGCATTGAGTATGATGGTAGCTGTGGGTTTGTCATATATGACCTTTATTATATTGTGCTATGTTCCCTATATACCCACTTTCTAGAGAGTTTTTATCATAAATCGATGATAAATTTTATCAAAAGCATTTTCTGCATCTATTGAGATGATTATATGGTTTTTATTCTTCAGTTTGTTATCACACTGATTGATTTGAATAATTTGAAAATATTGAAAAATCCTTGCCATCCATGAGATATATTTCACTTATCGTCAATGTATGATCTTTTTAAAGGTGCTGTTGAATTCAGTTTGCTAGCATTTGTTGAGGAGTTTTACATTTACATTCAGTAGTGATATTAGCCTGCAATCTTCCTGTTTGTGATATCTTTCATTTTGGTACCAGGGTGGCGGCCTCATAGATTGAGTTCAGATGTTTTCCTTCCTCTGCAACTTTTGGACTAGTTTCAGAAGGAGAGGAATTAAATATTTGGTAGAATTCACTGGTGAAGCCATCTGGTCTTGTTCTTTTGTTTGTCGGGAGTTTGAGAGCACAAACTCAATTTCAGTACTTGTAATTGTCTGTTCATGTTTCCTAAAGGTAGGGAATCATCCACATACAAATATGATATTGAAACCAGTAATTGTGAGAGGAGGGGAGTAAAACTGTGCAGGATATTTGAAATGCACTTAAAATTAAGTGATAAGCAACTTAAAACAATTGTGCTTTTATTTAGATGGCTATATCAAAACCTTATGACAACTATAACCACAAATTTATCACAAAAAAGAAAATTGAATCTAAACATCATACTAAAAGATAGTCATTAAGTCACATGAGAAGGAAACAAAAGGAAAGGGAAGAAAAAGACTTACAGAAATAAATCCAAAACAATTGAAGTGGCAATAAGGATATATATATATATATATATATATATATATATATATATAGAAAATTACCTTAAATGTAAACAGATTAAATGCTCCAAACAAAAGACATAGACTGGCTGAATGGATACAAAAACAAGACCCACGTATATGCTGTTTACAAGAGACCCACTTCAGATCTAGGGACACATACAAACTGATGGGATAAAAAAGGTATTCCATACAAATGGATATCAAAATAAACCTAGAATAGGAATACTCATATCAGACAAAATAGGCTTTAAAATAAAGATAGGTACAAGAGACAGGGCTTCCCTGGTGGCTCAGAGGTTAAAGCTTCTGCCTGGAATGCAGAAGACCCAAGTTCAATCCCTGGGTCAGGAAGATCCCCTGGAGAAGGAAATGGCAACCCATTCTAGTACTCTTGCCTGGAGAATCCCATGGACGGAGGAGCCTGGTGGGCTACAGTCCATGGGATCGCAAAGAGTTGGGCATGACTGAGCAACTTCACTTTCACTTTCACAAGAGACAAAGGGGGACACTACATAATGATCAAAGGATTAATCCAAGAAGTATGACAATTTAAAATATATATATACATCCAACCTGAGAGTGCCTCAATATATAAGGCACATGTTAACAGATGTAAGAGGAAAAATTGACAGTAACACAATAATACTGGGAGACTTTAGTTACATCAATGGACAGAACATCTGGAGAGAAAATCGATAAGGAAATATAGACCTGATGGCACACTAGATGGGATGTACTAATTGATATTTATAAGCCATTCCGTCCAAAAGCAGCAGAATACGCAGTCCTTTCAAGTGCGTGTGAAACATTCTCCAGGATAGGTCTCATGATGCGCGACAAAGCAAGCCTCAGTGAATTTAAGAAAATTGAAATCATATCGAGCATCTTTTCCAAGCACAATGCTGTGAGAGTGGAAATTAACTACAAGGAGAAAAACTGGGAAAAACACAAACACGTGGAGGCTGAACAATCTGCTACTAAAAACCAATGAATCACTGAAGAATTCAAAGAAAACACTTAAAAAATGCCTAGAGACCAATGAAGACAATAACACAATAGTCCAAAACCTATGGGACACAGCAAGAGCTGTTCTAAGAGGGAAGTTTATATCAATACAGGCTTACCTCAGCAAACAAGAAAATTCTCAAACAACCTAACATAATACCTAAAGCAACTGGAGAAAGAAGAACAAACAAAACCCAGCTGGTAGAAGAAAAGAAATCATAAAGATCAGAGCAGAAATAAATGAAACAGGAACTAAGAAAACAATTGAGAAGATCAGCTGAGCCAAAGCAGCTTAATGAAAAAAAATGGAGTTGAAATTTTAAAAAATACTTCAGTTCAGCTAAAGGTTCTTTAACACTAGAGCAAAACTAGAACTTTTGGTTCCTAAAAATTTATTATAAATTAAAAAGTGATTATGAGATCATTAAGATATTAGGGCAATTTTTTAAGCTACCTGCTTTTACATGGGGCTAAGTTTAAATTTTCCAGAAGATAAAATTTAGTCATTTTTTTCTAAAAAATAATCACAAGTAAAAGTCAGGAAATATCCTTTATGTAAGCCCTTTTATTTTTTTATAAAAGAAAAACAAATTTTAAGATGCAAACATATTTTTGAATGATTTTCCATAAATGATTAAAAGGGAAAGACTGTTCTGTGAACAAATATGCTTTCAAAGTGACAAATCACTTTCGAGAAAAATACAAATTCATCAAAAGAAAATGCTTCTAGTTGTCTTGTTATTGGCCCAAAGATAGTAATTACCTCTGAATTCTGAGTGACTTTGGTCATCTCCTCAATCCTGAATTACTTGACCTGTGGGGCTGCAGCTGTGTGTTTCAGACAGTACTTTTCCTTGGATGTCATTTGCTAAATATCATATCATGTTTGGGTGATGATTTTTTTTTTAATGTATTTCTTCTAGTTGTTTTTCTTTGTTCTTTTTTTGAGGGTGTGTGTAGCTTCTCAGGTTGTACTAGAGGTAAAGAACCCGCCTGCCAATGCAGGAGACATAAGAGACATTGGTTCGATCCCTGGGTTAGGAAGATTCCCTGGAGGAGGGCATGGCAACCCACTCTAGTATTCTTACCTGGAGAATCCCATGGACAGAGGAGCCTGGTGGGTGACAGTCCATGGGGTTGCACAGAGTTGGACACAACTGAGCAACTTAGCATGCACATGTTCTTTTTTATCAGAAAAAATATGCCTTTACTTTATCGATATGATACTGTGCTTACAGATTGTATTGTTTGTGTGATGACACTTGTCTTCTTATTGAAAATATTTTTCCTGTTACCTTGTTTGTTCTAATATGTTCGAACTTCTATCAGGCTGCTCCTTAGCTCTCATAGTAGGATTTCTCACACTCACTTCTTCATTGCATTATGCACTCTATCTTACATTCTGAGTCTTTGTCTTTTATCTGTTACATTTTATAGCAGTTTCACTGAGACATAATTCACATATACAGTTCACCCATTCACTGATTTTTATTATGGTCATAGAGTTGTGCAACCATAGCAGCAATCAATTTTAGAGTTTTCATCACCACAAAGGAAACTTCATACCCATTAGAAGTCATTCCCCATCTCTTTCCACCCACCCCACACTCCAGCCCTAGGCAACCACTAATCTATTTTCTGTTGCTATATACTTGCTCATTTTAGGTATTTGATTTAAACAGAATCATCCATTATTGTGGCTGTTTGCATCTGGTATCTTTCATATAACAATGTTTTCAAGGTTCATCCATGTAGTAGTATGTAGCAATACTTCATAATTTTTTTACCAAATAATATTCCATTGTATGGACATATCACATTTTGCTTATCCACTCATCAGTTGATAGAAATTTGGTTTTTTTCTACTTTTTGGCTATTATGAATAATGTTACCATGAACATTTATATGCAAGTTTTGTGTGATTATATATTTTCATTTTTCCTTGGGTATGAACCTACGAATTTGTTGGGCACTTGCTAAGTCTGGGTAAGTCTATGTTTAATCTTCGAGGAACTGTCTGGTTGTTTTGCAAAGTGGCTGTATCATTTAAAAATTCCACCAGCAGTGTATGAGAGTTCCGGTTTATCTACATCCTCATCAAAACTTGTTATTGTCTATTTTGTTATAGCCATCTCAGTTGGTATACAGTGAAATTTGATCATAATTTTGATTGGCAGTTTCCTGATGGCTAATGCACTATTCTTTTTAATTTTGAGAGTGTATCTCAAAGTAATTTTTTTCTAGAAAAATATATGTATGGACCAAAATACCCTTTTATTGGTGGGGGATCATATTTTGCTTTTCATTCTCATCTAATTTGTGTATTTAAGCTATTTGACACATGTCTTCTTCATTACCTAACGCCCTCTCTGTGGAATATAATATTTTCAAATTCACTTGTTATTTATTATTTTTGTTTTTCTGTAGAATTGTATCACATAGGAAAATTTGATCAGTTCAGAGGGAAAGCATGGAATGAACAAAAGTTGCATTAGTACATTATACATTTCTTTCTTAAATTTGAATTTCTAGGCCAAGATGAAAACCAAAAAGTGACTGACAATTAAAAAAAAAAAATGTGTGGGGCCTGAAGTATTCTAGAAGCTCAAGAAAATAGACTCCCCTCCCTAAAAGAACCTGGTGGTTACCTAAAAATTTCGATAGTGGTTATATAAAAATTTCTATTATTAGAGGCTATATGCAGAAGATAGAACTTCATAATTGAACAATAACTTAATTACTATTTGCAGTGGTTGAGTGGGAATTGCTAAAGTGGTCCATTTATTGGGGATCTTGCTTATGTCGAAGTCTGGGTGTATGTGTCAAGGCATCATATACGTGTTCCTGGACTACACAAAAGCAGGTGAGTGCTAGAGCAGGAAAAATTAAAAGATCCTCTGATCTGACCTGCCCACTTATTTTATCAATGCAGAAATCAAGGTCTAGAAAAACTCAGGTCTCAAAGCTTGTTCATAGAAGGAGGAGGCTAGAAGGCCAGTCCTCTGACTCTATCCAGTACTCGTTGAACTAGCCAGTGTTCAAGGCAGTGAAACACTTCCCATTTAATACACCTATGCACAAATACCTGCTCAGCTTCACAAAAGTCTCTCTTAAAATGCTGAGGTGCATTTAAAACATCCTTTTCATGAGAACAGTGTAGAATTTGTTGTTGTTCAGTTGCCAAGTCATGTTCCACTCTTTGCAGCCCCACGGACTGCAGCACGCTGAGCTCCTCTGTCCTCCCAGAGTTTTCTCAAATTAATGTCCATTGAGTCAGTGATGCTATCTGACCATCTCATTCTCCGCCACTCCTATCTCATTTTGCCTTCAATCTTTCCCTGCATCAGGGTCTTTTCCAATGAATCACATAGCCAAAGTATTGGCACTTCAGCATCAGTCCTTCCAATGAGTATTCAGGATTGATTTTCTTTGGGATTGACTGGTTTGATTTCCATACAGTCCAAGGGACTCTCAAGGGTCTTCTCTAGCACCATAATTCAAAAGCATCCATTCTTCAGTGCTTACCCTTCTTTATGGTCCAACTCTCACATCCATATGTGACTACTGGAAAAACCATAGCTTTGACCATGTGGACCTTTGTCACCAAAGTAATGTCTCTGCTTTTTAACATGCTGTCTAGGTTTTCCATAACTTTCCTTCCAAGGAGCAAACATCTTTTGATTTCTTGGCTTCAGTCACTGTCTGCAATGATTTTAGGTGTCACTTGATATTGCTTTGTTGTCTCATGTTTGCTTCTAGTTATGTTTATATTTAAAAATCTAGCTCAACTGAGAAATTTTTAGCTTTTGTTCCTCTGAGTGGTACAAACTTTTCATTTTACTTATTGTATTATACTGGGGAAAACCAGCATTACCTGTTTTATTTCCCAATTAATGCAATGTATCTTTGTTGAGGACATTCTCTGCCTAGAACCATGGCAAGCACTATCCCAGGTAGATACGCTCTGGTGAATGTTAGCAGGCAAAATAAAGGTCTTAACTCTTTGTGCCCATCACCATGCTGTTTCCCCATATCTCTGTCTTATTTATCTTTCAATATTATTTCTTTTATATTCCTGAACCACCAGTGAAGCCACTCACTAGGTATCCATGTCTGTTTTCCCCTTAGCCATTTCTCTTACCACACAAAGTGGATGACCAGATGCATTTCCCCAAACTCTGCTCATTAGCAGGATTTTTCCTCACTGTCCTTTCCTTGGAGCATCCCTGAGCAAGACTGTTGTACAGTAGGAGTCCACTTACAGCTGTGCCCACATTTGAACTGACTCATCTATGAATAATATCAGTCTTTTCCTTCCTCCTTCAGTTGGTCTGAGGGACTCCCTTGCAGTCACAGATGTGAGCTGGGAGAAAGAGAAGCTGATGAAACAGGGGTTGATGACATGGCCATCTGAAGCACGTGGATTGTGCTGCTTACTTGTATCTGTGGCCTTGCTCGTCTCTGATCCTGGCTGCACCATTTCTGTCTTACGATGTGTTGCTATTGAGGGTGCGTGACCTGTGGTTTAGTAAACAGAACCCAACTATAATGAACAGCTGTGGCTTTGTGGTCACTTTATGGCCTGGGTCAGAAGCTCAGTCTTTATCAGGGCCTGGTGGCATAGCAAGAGTTGTATTTTGAACGGTGTCTCTAGACTTCAGATGCCTTGCCCCAGAACCATAGTGGTCTACACTGTGATATCCCTGTAATGAATGGTTGGCTCTAAGATCCACAGAATGTTTCTTTTTGCTACCAAGTGCTCTAGTACCCTAATGTCTGCTGGATTTTGTGGCCCAGGCTACAGGGATGATTATCTCATGGCCTGCATTTGCTACTTTGATTCTACTTGGTCTCAACCTTTGTGTCCCTCAGTAAATAGATCGGAGCAGTATTCCTAGATGTAAAATATGCTGCCTCTAGAACATGTGTTTCCTTCTTAGTGACAGGAGAAGCAAGATGCAATAATCTGTCCCTTACTTTAGAGGCATATATGAGCATACCTGGAACTCTGGACACTTTAAAACCTCACTGACAAAGAGGAAACTCAAATCTTCATAGAGTTTCTCTCTCACTCTTAGGAGCGAAAGTATTTTGGAATGAACTCCAAGTCCAGTTAACCTGCCATGAGTATAATGTACCAATGTGATATTATGTGGAATGTCCACATGGTTCCGGTCCCTTCCTATCACATACACTATGACTGAGGGTTAGAGAATTGACGGAGCCCTGAGGCACGATCTTAAATACGGCCTTTCTTGCATGAATGGGAATTACTTCTGATCCTCCTTCCTGATAAGGGTGGAAAAGAAGACATCTGCCCAGTTATGTTCCTGAGGCTAGGTTGAGAATCTCCTTAAGCAGAAATACCACATCTGGCCCAGCACCTGCAATCAGGGCTGATGCTTGGCTGACTGAGTGAAAGGCCACTGTCATCAGTTGGGACCCATCAGCTCTTTGTAGGAGCTAGACTGGTTAACTCATTGGAGAAGTGAAGGTGACTACCCTCTAGGTCTTTAAGGGTACCCACTAACCTTTGACAATCTACTCAGAATGCAAAATTTGTTTTGATTCACCCTCTTGGATAGAGGAAGGGACACTGTCATAAACTACTTCTCCTTACCCATTATAATAGTTCTTTCGCCACAAGCCAAGGAGCAAATGTAGGGTTTCTTCCCACTGCTAAGCATGACCCTCCATGCTGAAGGGTCCACCCACTGGATCATCTGAGCCAGACACAGGACATGAACCCATTTATTACCTGACACTCAGATAATGCCATTCTAAAAGGAGCTATGATGATGCTTTGAGTCCTTGACTAACAATGTTAACACAGAACTTTTGCCAAGGAGTCCTCAAAAATTTTGGTATCCCCTTTCCTCAGTTATGCAGTTGCCCAAAGAAGTGGATATTGTTCCATGCCAATCAAGAGACTCATTCCTGTACACTCTTACTATGATGCTGCAGGGTCCTTTCTTATCAGAACATGGCTTTCCTTTCTGTCAATGGGTTCAAATCTGAGATACAGGGCCAAGTTTAGAAATTGATGTTGATGAAGCAGACTGGTTGCAGTTGAGAAGTCAACCTTCTTTGAGCTTTGCTACCCTGCTAATTAAGTTCTGGGCCTGGTTTTCAGATTTTTTTTCCATCCTCAGTTATTGGAAATGAATCTCTTTCTATGCTGCCAATAAGACCCTCTAACATTTTGTCTTATGTTGGGGATTAATCTTTCTCAGCACTTTGCTGTCTCTATTCTAATTATATCAAGAGTACCAGGCCAGCCATCCAGTTTCATAATCCTCACGAGTTTTGCTCCCTCAGTTCTTTTCAAATGCTCCTCAGATCTTGTACCAACCAATGCATTCTTTTTAGGTGGTATCTCATTCCAGTTTGCCACTGGTAAGCTCCAATATTTTTGGCCACTTGATGTGAATAGCCAACTCATTGAGAAAGATCCTAATGCTGGGAAAGTTTGAAGGCAAAAGGAGAAGAGGGTGGCAGAAGATGAGATGGTTGGATGGCATCACCAATTCTATGGACATGAACTTCGGCAAACCCCGGGAGATGGTGAGGGACCGAGAGGCCTGGTGTGCTGCAGCCCATGGGCCCACAGAGTCAGACATGACTTAGCGACCGACAACAGCAACCATAGCATTAACAACTGCACCAATACCACACACTGGGTGCTCTGAGGCCTCAGCCTGTCAGGAGTGATGGGGTTTTCTTTGGCAGCTGACTGGCAGATAATCTAGTTCAAAAATTCCAGTTTAGAGGCTGCTTCCTAGGACCACTCTTGGTATCCACTCTCTTTTGTCAGTTCCTCAGAAAATAGACTCTGTGGTAGCAATCTGTGTGCAGGAAGTTTGTAGGGGAAATGAGTGAAGCAAGACTGTGAGAAGGAGAAACTGAACTCCAGTGTGGTTGCAACAGAGGCCTTTGCAGTTCTCTCTGGGATCCATGGCTTCAGAGATGGTGACGGTGCTTCAGGGGTTTCCCAAACTGAGGCAAGGAGGCCACCAGAATCAGTCACTAGATGCTGACTGCCTCCAGGGAAGGTTTGTTCACTTGGATGAGTCAGCTCCCTTTGTCCACAAGCAAATAGGGACTTGAGACTCAGCTGCTAGCCATCAGCCACCAACATTCTTGGCAGCTGAGGAGATGAGTACCTTGGTCCTGAAGGGGGCATCCGAGTAGTATAAGACAGTATCCACCTCATTGTGTTCCAGCTATGAAGATCACAATGAATGCTCCTGCAACTGTAGTCTTCTGTTACATTTTAAGGTTAGACAATTTATTTTAAAAAAAAATCAGTGAAGGACAAAGAACCAGAAATTTAATGGAACAAGAAAATATCCTTCTGGACAATGTAAGTAAAATCTTTGTTCAAAGATAGATCAGATTTCTTCTACTTTATCAAAGAATCATCCTAGATTTTTGAAAAAGGAAATATGTACTTGAAATGTTAAATAAACTCTCTGCAGGCTCTGAGGGTAAAGGCTATCAGAAAAAGGCTAAAAGGCTTTTTTTGGCGGTGGGGGGGGGGCAGTGTTAATTGTGCAGTCTCCCAATTGTGCTTCAGCAGATGTTCCAATTGTATATATTGAACATATAAAGTTTCTATGAATCATGAAATCTTTTCCCTTCAATTCTACTTTCCCCTTAGATTCTCCCTGCCCCATCAGCATTTATCTCCGTGTGAGTCTGTTAAGATACTCTCAAGTTTCCTAGCACATTAGAATCCACCAGAGACTGGAGTTAGTCCAGACAGTTCATGATTTCTTTTTCCTAGGGTGGACACAGGAAAATTAAGAGGCTATCAAGAAACTATAAGGAAACAGCTGATTAAGGAAGCTGAGGATTTAGATTTTTACTGGCATCTTCACACTGTGAAAGTCCAGGGAATAGGATGTGCCAGCCACAGGAAGAGAGTTCTATGGAACCCTCAACAATCCTCCCCTCAATATATCAAACAAAATGTCGGTTAGAAGCTTCTTTTGCCAAACTCTTGAAGATTTGAGGGAAAAAAATCTGAATTTTATTTCCATTGCTTTAAAAACTGTGAGAGAAAACTTTCTGAGACATTATATGAATGTAGGAAAAAACTCTACAGATACATGTATGTTATGCTAATAAGAAAATACCTAGTTGTAGAACTGAGGAGGGTCATTTATTTCTTTCAACACACACACACAGAATCAGTTGAAAGGTTGATAGATCAACAATTGACATCTTAAAAACTCTAAAATATATTTAAAATCCTAAAAACAATTACTAGCATAGCATAACATACTCAGCCTCTGACAGCATAGATTTCAATGTTAAGTACCTTGGTCTTCATTATGTAAAGAATACTCAAGGAAATAAGAACCCAATGATAATAAAACAGGGGTTATAAATGGCATTCCATCAACTCTGGTCCAGTGATTTTTTCTTTTTCTTTTCTTTGGCCTCTAGTATCTATTTATATTCTGACAAGTCAGATACTGCAGCAACATTGAGCTTGCCTACATGAAGCGTGGCCTTACCATTTCTTTCCAGCCCTTTCCACTCTGTTGAGAGACTTGAATGCAATCCTGGGGAAAAAATATCAAAACAGTGAACAAGGTACTTAGGAAACACAAGTTAGAAGAAGTTAAGGATGAATTATATTTTTGCTTACATAACAGTAAGGGTGTGAATAGCTGACTCACTGGAAAACATGCTGATGCTGGGAAAGATTAAAGGCAAGAAGAGAAGGGGCGGGCAGAGAATGAGTTGATTAGACAGCATCACTGACTCAATGGACATGAACTTGAGGAAACTTTGGGAGATAGTGGTGGACAAAGGAGCCCGTCATGTTGCAGTCCATGGGGTCGCAAAGAATCAGACATGATTTAGAGACTGAAAACAACAACAAACCCTAAGGATATGACCAAGAGAAATAACTAAATAAAAACCTTGTTGTACAAGGCCTCGTATGGAAAGCAACTAATCTGATCAATTATCCATTACATGAGCTTAATAAATTAGGAAATATGTTCAGCTAAAAAAATATGATGCCCTCCAGACACTCATGTTGTAGATGTTGTCATTTAATGACATAAACAAGTGTAGAACAAGAAAAAAAAATAATTAGTATTTTGTTCTACGTAAAGAAAATAAGATAGACAAAACATTCATAAACAATTAGAAACAAGTTCCTTCAAGTTGTGAGATTATTAACTGGGGTGTAAGAACATAAATACTAAGGGAACAGTCACTTGGTAATTGTATTTGGAACACTTTGATTAACTTAGAATCAATTCCAAGGGTGAGTAGTAGGAATAAGCACAATTAACATAAAACTAGAGAGCTGTACTTAGGAGCAGGCACAGAGGAAACACAACTCTCTAGGATGGTGAAGACGTTAGGGAATCCATGATGTTAGAACATTCAAAGTCGTTGCTTTTGAAAGCCTGAGAACAGTTAAGCCACTGGTGTCATCTGTTACAGAGGCAGCATCAAGTTCCTAGCAGGCTGGCCTGGAATGAAGGAAGCAATTACCTCATGACACTTGCCACACCATATGGCAGGTGGCGATATCTCAGGATGTCATCCAACGGCTCCTCCACACAGGAACTCTTCTGGTGAGTGACACTTGAGACATGCAGCTTGTGAAGAAGTTCAAATTCTCACAGATGATTATATTAAGCAGATGATGATATTATCCAGAGAAAATGGCAAGACTACAACCTGAGAACTTTGCAAGAGCCAAGCCAAGAAAGAAATGCTGTACACAGGAAGAATGAACTGGAAGAAGTCAGAGGCCCAACCAAAGCCATAGAAACTATGGACAATGGCTCCATATTTCCTGATCTCAGATTGAAGTAGCTAAGGATGTAAGACCCAGATCAGATTGGTGCTTAATATTGCTTCTGTCTCTGTTATTATTTTCATCATACTAAGCATGATTACTCTTATCATGAACTTATTATATGTCAGATACTGTGCTTTTTGCTTTTCCTATTTTAGGATGTTTAATGGACATTTACTGAATGAAGGGATGAGTTTAATTCTTCCAGCCATCCTGCAGGGATTATAGATAGGAAGTTAAGCATCTTGCTCAAGCTGCCCCTGCAAATAGGCAAAAAAAAACAAAAACAAAAAAAAAACTGCCTCGTTCCAAAACCCATGAATTCTATACTTATGGTTTGTGCTAGAAACTGAAGAAAAATTGAAGTTATGAGTCACCAGTAACCCCTCAAAGAGTGGTGTTAATGTAGAATAAGAAAGAGAGTGGCTGCACGGGCTCAACAAGGAGAGGCTAAACAAGGGCTAGAGGCCAGAAGTGCAGGAAAGGGGTGTGGCCGCTGGAGGCTTAGGAAGGTGGCTGTGCTGGGCTTGGTGTCAGCGCTCACCCTATGGTGGTGTGAAGAATCTGCCGGCCAGGAGGCATGGTCTCCGTAGAATTTCGGCTTCACATCTCTGGCCACTGCTCTCTATAGGATGTTCTATGTCTATGGTTGAGAAGGTTGGGGGAATGAGTGAGAGGCTTGTGCAGCTGTGGTCCTGGTACAGATCTTCCTTGGCTCTAAATGTCCATGTTGCTGAGGCTCTCAAAATCTGGGGTTTGCATAAGGATTTCTCTCACGTTATGCATAGACTGAGCTCACAGGAAAGGGTGGTCCAAGCTGCCAGCGCTTTCAATCACTGCTTCTGTCCCCGTGGACTTCCATCTGTAGCCAACTGTGGGAATTATGAGCTAGAGAAGTGGGGGCTCATTTGGCATTATGTCTACAACTCATCACCACTTTCTACCCCTTGCTCAAAGAATTTTCAAACAGCTCTTCCAAGAATAACCCAACAAATATGTTTATTCTCCAGGGGGCCCTATCTGTCTCAGCCAGACAGCATTTGCTCCATGCCAGTAGACATCACTGCAGAGCTTATAAATGATTATGTCAAGCAGCTAAGCCATTAGGTAATTGGGCACAAGAGTTGATCTACTACCAGCGATGTTTTCCTAATGTCACCTAGTGTAGGACAAATGCAAAAAGAATTTGAAGCTAAGCTTGAAAAATCCAGCTGATTTTCGATTATCTTGACTAATGAGGCACAGAAATTTCCTGAGAACAATGATGGATAAGTCTCAAGCTGTATTCAGCAAAGCACGTCACCTATAGAAGGGTTGTGACAAAGCCACAGAAAGGGTATGTGTCCCTGGATATAAGCAGGACACCTAGACTGGATTTTGAACTTACATTCTCTGGTAATGCTTCTATTAACACTAAACTGCAGCAAAACAGATGGACTTAACATCAGAAAACCAAGGAAGGATTCCAGAGAGCCCAACTTTACAGATTGCTATAGCCATAAAAATAGATCAAGAAGGACCTCATGCATGTTCCAGGGAAATCTCTGAGATTATATGTATATCAGCTAAATATAAACCACTTTTTGTGAAGACTGTACTATTGTGGCATGGGTGAGACTGAGTATACCAAGATTGTGCTGATACTTGGAGCAACTGACTCTTTGGGAAGAGGTCTAAGTTAGCCTCAACAATCCCAAATTCCATGCAAGTGTTGCTAGGGTTGTGGAGAAACTGTGCTTTGATTCTAGAATACCCTCAAAGGAAAAGGCAACATGTTAATTCTGGATGAAATTCCAAGCATGGGAGCTTTTCACCTACTTCATCATGGAAATCTGTTGCAATTATTACCAAACAGACCAGGTGTCTTCTGTTAGTTAAGTCCTGTTCCAAAGGAACATACATTGTTTCCAAATTGCCATAGCTTCCTCCCTTCTTCTAACCTACTGTAATTTTTTCCACAAGAGTTATTAAGTAATTTTGTTTGTCTAAAGCTGCCCAGAATGTGTCCCTTCCAAATAATGTTCTTTTAAAGTTTTATTCAGAGTGTGTTGAATGATGCCTCATCATCAGACCAGCTTTCTTAATCCCATTAAATAATGCAACAATAGTGGGTGGAGGGACAGACATATGGGTGGACAGACATATGAAAAAGGTGTCCAGATGCTCATAGTAGAAGTGGGTCATTATGGCATCTTCCAAACAGGCAGGGTTATATGTTGATTTTGGCCCTGGCATTGCTTGAAGTTGGGCTTCCCAGGTGGCTCAGCAGTAAAGAATCCACCTGCCAATGCAGGAGACTCAAGAGATGTGGGTTCAATCCCTGGGTCAGGAAGATCCCCTAGTAACCCACTCAATGGTAACCCACTGAAGTATTCTTGCCATGGACAAAGGAGCCTTTGTTATCAATGGGAAGTACAAATAATTTGTGGTAAATCCATACCACGAAATATCACACTGTAGTTGAAAGAAGGAGAGATTTCTGTACTAATTCAGGTAAATCTTCCACATTGTTAAGCAAGAAAAGCAAATTGTCAAGAAAATGTAAATTGCCTCATTCATGAGCGGAACTACTTTCATCTACATATTCTGTATATGTGAATACACAGAGAAAAGACTGATGAGCATATATCAAGCCATTAATGGTTGTCTCTTCTGGGATGAGATCAGGAGGTGGAAGGGGACTAGAACAGGGGAAGTGGGCTAAGGGAACTGTCACATTTCAGTGTATAAAGTCCTATTTTGTTTCTATCTTTTCAATAATTTGGTATTTATGTATTACTAGTATAATATTCTTGGAGAAGGAAATGGCACCCCACTCCAGTACTCTTGCCTGGAAAATCCCAAGGACGGAGGAGCCTGGTAGGCTTTAGTTCATGGGGTCGCGAAGAGTCGGACACGACTGAGCGGCTTCCCTTTCACTTTTCACTTTCATGCATTGGAGAAGGAAATGGCAAGCCACTCCAGTGTTCTTGCCTGGAGAATCCCAGGGATGGGGGAGCCTGGTGGGCTGCTGTCTATGGGGTCGCACAGAGTTGAATACGACTGAAACGACTTAGCAGCAGCAGCAGCAGCAGTATAAGATTGGAGAAGGCGATGGCACCCCACTCCAGTACTCTTGCCTGGAAAATCCCAAGGACAGAGGAGCCTGGTAGGCTGTAGTTCATGGGGTCGCGAAGAGTCGGACAGGACTGAGTGACTTCCCTTTCACTTTTCACTTTCATGCATTGGAGAAGGAAATGGCAACCCACTCCAGTGTTCTTGCCTGGAGAATCCCAGAGATGGGGGAGCCTGGTGGGCTGCCATCTATGAGGTCACACAGAGTTGGACACGACTGAAATGACTTAGCAGCAGCAGCAGTATAAGATAAAAACAAATAGAAAGCTACATAAGATGAATGTAACATGTGGACCAAGTCCCAAGGCACTTCATACCATTAAATTGATGCTGAACAGAAAAACCGCACTGTGAGTATAGGATTCACATGTTGTTGGCTACCTTTGTTAGCACAGAATTACTTTCTGTGTGACATTTCCTTTGATAGGATGAGGGAGATCTCATGCTTTGACAAATTTTGCGCCTACTGCATCTTCAGGCCTTTGTATTTGCCGTTCCCACTGCCTGGAACACTCTTCCTACAAACATCCACATCTAGTCCTCCCACTCTTGAGATATTTGCTCAAATATTTTCTCCTCAGCCAAGTCTTTCCTATCTTCCCTTCTTTGAACGTTAATACTCAGCATATCCCCCAGTGCTGCCCATTGCCCATCCCTGCTTTATTTCCCTCCATAGCCTTTCCAGTCATCTAACACACTATAGTTTCACTTACTTGCTTGTTCAATATCCATCTCCTCTCACTACAAGTTAAACCTGTAAAGGTAGAAACATTTTTCAGATGTTTCATGGCCATAACCCTGGGTCTAAAATAGTATCTGGCACATAGTATTGAAAGGTTGTTGTTGAATCACGACGCCAGGATTCTTGGCCCCCGGAGGAGAAGAATTCATTCCGGGGCCAGAGACGAGGCTTGATCGCTCAGAGCTTTTGCGTAATAAAGTTTTATTAAAGTATAAACGAGATAGAGAAAGCTTCTGACATAGGCATCAGAAGGGGGTAGAAAGAGTACCCCCTTGCTAGTGTTGACAATGGAGTTATATACTCTCCAGTAAATCAAAAGAATGTCTGGAGGTTGTAAAGACCTCATCAGACCTACTCCCATAATTTACATTTTAAAATAACGGAATTAGCCAGAAGGTTTAATCCCGAGACTGTCCTCAGGCACAATACATTGTTGTTATATAATCCTAAAAGACGTAGAGAAGGAAAAAAAAGTTTTTCCTCTCTTTCTCCTTGAGAATTCCAGACCCTCTCTCCTTGGGGACCCCTAGACTTCCTATCAACCTGCCTAGGAAATGACTCTCTCAGTATGTGCTTAATAAATTTTTGTTGAACCAATAGAAGAATGATTTGTTAATTTCATTTGAGTAAAGGAGACTGAATAAGGGAGCTATTGCCATAGCCCTGATGAAAAACATTTGTTTCTCTGAACTCTAATCACCAAATCTTGCCATTGAGTAAGGTAATTTAAAAACTGGATATAGGTGGCAAAAAGAGTGTTTCCAAATTTTCTTCTACTGGCGAAAGCATTTGCCCTCATTCACCCACCATAGTGGCTCAGCTGTAAAGAATCCTCCTGCCAATGCAGGAGAGGCAGGTTTGATCCCTGAGTTGGGAAGATCCCCAAGAGAAGGAAACTGCAACCCACTCCAGTATCCTTGCCTGGGAAATTCCATGGACAGAGGACCTGGTGGGTTACAGTCCATGATGTCCCAAAAGAGTTGGACGCAACTTAGTGACTAAATAACAATCCACTATTCAGCATTGAAACTCAGGAAGAGAGGGAAAATTAGAGCAGAGATACCATTTCCCTCTCTCCCTGCTTCTAGCCAAACTGAACCAATCATGGAATCACAAATAATCTGAAATTTAATTGAGAATATGAGACTTCAGGCATTTAAAAGCTTAACTGCTAGATCATTAGGGCAATGTGTTACCTGTCTCAGTTTGGACTTGCTGTGAACATAACTTTATTTCTATACTAAGTGGATTTTACCCTCCACCCATTTACGTTTCCTTCCTAGTGAGTCCTTATTTACACTTGCATTTCATTTTCCTTCAATATTCCCTGAATATGTCTGAACGTGAAAATACTTTCTTTAATTGACAAGTCCACCAATCCAAGATAAAATATAGCAATGAGTGGGTTCTTAGATCTTTCTTTGTATTTGAGCATATTAAGCTTAAAGGCAGAAAGCATTAAACTGTTTTTTGATAGCATACTGTGTTTTTTTAATTCTTTGTCCACAAAAGGACTATCTGAATGTATAATGCAGAGCCAGTTTTGGAAGACCAAGGAAATTAAAGGGAATTAGAAGCAAAAAGACCTAAAGGAAGGGCACCTGTGTGTGGGGTGTGAGGTGTTCATTAAGAGTTGGAAAAACGATTTTCTTCCCTAAATTCCATAAGGATGCCAAACCAACAGAAAAGAACAGAGCCCTAGTCCTAAACCCATGAGGCACCATTTAGTTTGACATATTTGTTTGGTGTCTTCCAAGGGGCACAGAATAAAGATATTCCAAAACTGGTAAAAGATAAATCTTCCTTGTCATTGTTTAAAACCCCTTCAAGGAGACAGACTAACAAACCATTCTTCTTGTAGGAGCCTAAGCTTTTCAAATCTCATCTACATCTCTCTTGCTTCCATTTGAGTTTAATGCCTCCTCTACAGTGCTTGGGGTAAACAGCCAGAGGTGTCCCTTCTTGGGAAATCTGAAGCTTCCCACTGGCCCCCCTCCACGTGGGCTGGGGTGCAGCTTCACGTGGTGTGCTTCACACGGAGGTGCAAAACACAGTGTTCTGTAAACATTTCTAGGAACTATTATAAAGCACTAAGGCTGCTCGGCCAATCAGATCCTTGATAAACTGAGCACTGCTCAGCCTATCATAACAGGCTACACGTTGCCTGCAGGTCTAGCTGTTAAAATGACTGAGCAATGCTCCCAAACAGGCTGGGTGGTGACTATGGGCCCCATGACTCACCCTCACCTTAGTTTTAACAGGCAGGCTTTGGAAACCAGGCTGGTGAGGGTCTGCTGGGTAGATTCCATGTGCTGCGCCATCCTGTCTGAATTGCCCAGGAGCCTTGAGCTCTGTGTGTCTGGGCAGGATGGGGGTGGGCATATCGAGAATGAGGCATCAGAAGAGAAGCCGTGACAGCCAAGGCCTTTGGTCAGCTGTGTAAAAAGCCTAATGTCTGGTTCAGTGCAAGTTTCAGGAAGTCAAACCACCAGGTCCAGCTTGGGGACATTACTTGTGGAGTGGGCTGGTTTTTACCCTTTGGGTTTTATGCGAATTTGAAAACAACAAAGACATCAGCCTTTTTCTTGCATATCCTCTTTTATCCTATGCCTAATTTCAGTAGATTCTACTGTCTCAAGTGAATGGAAGAAATACACTTCCCATGTCCATGTTTCTATAAGCACATAGTTTTACTTGTACTACAAAGTAGTAATTATTCTGATAAAACAATGGTGACGTAGTAATAAGGATACAATTATGAGTTTGACACTACCAGTGGGAATGTAAAAATTGTTGGTTTTTTTTAATCATTGAAATGGTTTGAATTGTATTCCTTGCCCAAGGCTTTGAGAATAATTAGAATTCTTTGATTACACAAGTGTCTCATGAAATGTGTTAATGAGATTGTTTTCTGATATGCAAAAGTGTCCCGACATGGTTTTAAATACAGGCGGCACATCCCTGGCCAATTATCATACAAAATGCAACTATTTCTCTTTGTCTGTCACTAGTGCCTGGAGAATCCCAGGGATGGGGGAGCCTGGTGGGCTGCCGTCTATGGGGTTGCACAGAGTCGGATACAACTGAAGCGACTTAGCAGCAGCAGCAGCAGCAGCAGCAGTGCTTGGATAGACAGCATTAGACCTAACTGCATAATTCTGGCTTAATTTTCATGTCTGATAGTATAGTAATATTGTGAGACATTTACTTAGCAACAGGGGTAAATGTTTGTTTTAAATGTGATTTCCCTTCTTCAGCCTCTTTGGAAATAAGCCTAAATTAAGAAGCGCTCCTTCAGTGTCTTCAGAGGGGAGACCATGTTTGTGCATACACACCTCGGCTTGTTTTTCCTTCCTCCCTGTGGTGATTGTGATGAGGTGAGGGTCTGCAAAATTCTGAAGTGCAGACAAATTGTTCTGCACTTTTATGAACGCAAGATGGAAAATGTGACCAAAATATCGTCGAGAATCTCATTTATGTCTGTTTAAGCTTTGTGTTAGTACCTCACACTGGGTGGCTTCAACAACAGGAGTGTATTGTCTTGCAGTGCTGGCGGCTGCAAGTCTGAGATCAAGGTGTTGGCAGGATCCGTGTCTTCTGAGGGCCTGAAGGAGAGTCTGTTCCCTTCTTCTCCCCTGGCTTCGGGTGGTTTGCTGGCAGTCACTGGGATCCTTGGCTTGAAGATCTCTGCCTTCACCTTCACATGACATCTTTCCTCTGTGTGTGTGTGTGTGTGTATGTGTCCAAATTAAGGCACCAGTCAGATTGGATGGGGAGCCCACCCTACTCCAGTATGACCTCATTTTAACTAATTATACTTGCCACAAACCCTTTTTCAAATAAAGTCCCATTCTGAGATCCTGACCACTGGGATTTCAACATATGAACTTGTGGGGGATACAATTCAACTCAAAACAAGCTTCAAATACATAATAGACTATGTAATTCCATGAATATATATTAAATTATAAGTTGATTTTTCAAGATTAGTGTGACATTTGCTTTTCAACTTCTAGTAACTCCTTCAGGACTCTTGTGTCTTCCTATACCAAGCACCAGGAAGAAGAGTTAAAATTTCCAGCAAAGCCCTTATTGTCCACCAGATTTTGGTCCGGCCTTTCCCAGTACAAGATAATAAGAATACCTTATTTGCCACATGCTCCTCACTACAGTCGCTGTTTCCTTCACTGCTTCTATTAATTTTGATAAAATATGAGAGTATATGCTTTGTAGAGGGGCACAGCCCTCACTGGGAGTCTAACTGAACCACAGAGTATGTGTTAAACTGAGCCCAGAGACCTTTCCAGGTTTTCAGATTCTTACAGTGTGTTGTGTGCATTAGCGGCTTAGTCATGTCCGACTCTTTGCAACCCTAGGGACTACAGCCTACCAGGCTCCTCTGTCCATGGGATTCTCCAGGCAAGAATAGTGGAGTCGATTTCCATTCCCTTCTCCAGGGGATCTTCCTGACCCAGGTATTGAACCTGGGTCTCCTGCATTGCAAGTGGATTCTTTACCGTTTGAGCCACCAGGGAAACCTTAGCACTCATGAGCTATCTTCCAGACCCCTAAAGAATACCATAACAGGATACTAAGGAAATGTCACATTGAGAGACATGACTAATCAGACGAACCTCATTAATTATTGCAAGATGTGCAGACTAGTGAAGTCATGAAATAGGACCAGAGCCGCACAAGAGATGATGGGAAAGGGGCACGTATTTGTGGGTGTGAGAGAGAGGTTCAGTCTAGCAGGCAGACTGATGGAGAGTCTGAGAGGCCTGGTAACAGATAGCAGGTGGCATGCCAGGCTGGCACAGTCCTGAGAAGGCCCAAATTGGAGTCATAGAGATGGGTAGTGAAGCTTGGCCTTGGGAAATTCAGGAGCAGATGGTGATCAGAAACACAGGCAAGCAGCTTAAATTTGAGAAGACAGACCCAAGCCACAAAGCTCCTGGTAGGAATCTTCTCTCAGATATGGTGGAGACCCTCCTCAGCACTTTAATTTTTCGGTCCTCAGTTGTTGGAGGCATTGTTTTTTCTCTGTTGGTATCCTGTCACTCAAACGCTAATTCTCCCAGATTCTCCTACTTGTTACTTATTCACTGAAACCCATTTGCTTTGTGTTTCAAGGGGAGAAAGGTGACTGTAACAGGGACAGATTCAGTTAAGCAGAGGGGAGAGATGTCTCAGTGCAGTGAGCTGAGGAGAGAATGGGAGATAATAGCTAGACGGTCTTTCTGTGATGGGAGACAGATGAATGAGTGATCTCACTAAGAGACCAGGAAGTCCTTGGGATTCCTGACTCTTCACCACCCACACTCACTTTGAAGTCATTTCACTTATATCCATCTCTTTCAATACCATCCATGCACTGATTACTCCTCAACTTGTACCTCCAAGCCTGACTGCTCTCCTGAACATCAGACTCATGTTTCCAGCTGCCTACTTGAGCTCTGCTTTTGTATGTCTCCAACAGAATCAATCCTCTACAAAGTAATCAGAGGGATCTTTTAGAACAGTAAAGTAGATCATGCTATTTTCTTATTTAAAGCCTTCCAAAGGCTTTCTAAAATACCTTTTTAATTCCTTTATACAGCCTTCAAGATACTACATAATCTTCCTTGATAATCTCACTTCCTGGGCTTCCCTAGTGGCTCAGGTGGTAAAGAATCACCTGCAATTCAGAAGACCTGTGTTTGATCCCTGGGTTGGGAAGATCCCTTGGAGGAGGGCATGGCAACTCACTCAAGTAGTCTTGCTTGGAGAATCCCAATGGACAGAGAGGCCTGGTGGCCTACAAAGAGTTGGACATACAACTGAGCAACTAAGGGCATGCACACAGAATATTACTTCCAACAATTTCCCCACTTTTTCACTATGTTCCAGTCACACTGCCAAATTTACATCTGTTGGCTGAGCAAGCTCTCTGATTGTGAACTTGTAATTCATTTTACCTGAGTGATCATTCACCAGATCTTCATTTAGTTGCCTCCTTCTCATCATTCAGGCACAAGCAGGTAAGTCACTGCTTCCTAAATGGCCTTTCTCAGACTCACAGTCCAAAGTAGCAAAGTCCATCCACTCCCCTCAAGGTACTCTTTCCTTTTACACTGGTTAACTTGATTCACAGTGTGTATTTTTGCAAATTGGTTTACATCTATATTGCCTGTTTCTACTTCCAAACTTCCATCATGAGATAGACAATTATTCAGAGAAAATAAGAACCATGGAGATTTGTGTTTGGTTTTTCTTTGTTTGTTTGGCTTAGCATGACATTTCCAGTGTTCAAGATAGTTCCAGTTATATAAATGTTCAATAAACATTTACTGAATGGTTGTTGTTCATTTGCTCAGTCGTGCTGACTCTTTGTGACCCCATAGACTGCAGCACGCCAGGCTTCCCTGTCCTTCACCATCTCTTGCAGCTTGCTCAAACTCACAGCCATCGAGTCAGTGATACCATACAACCATCTCATCCACTATAATTCCATTTTCTTTCTGCCTTCAAGCTTTCCTAGCATCATACTCTTTTCTAATGAGTTGGTTGTTTGCATCAGGTGGACGAAATATTGGAGCTTCAGTCCTTCCAATGAATATTCATGACTGCTTTTTTTTTAGGATTGACTGGTTGGATCTCCTTGAAGTCCAAGGGACTCTCAAGACTCTTCTCCAACACCACAGTTCAAAAGCATCAGTTCTTTGGTGCTCAGTTTTTTTTAAGGTCCAACTCTCACATCTATACATGACTACTGAAAGACCATAGCTTTGACTCTACAGACGTTTGTTGGCAAAGTAATGTCTCTGCTTTTTAATATGCTGTCTAGGTTTGTCATAGCTTTTCTTCCAAGTAGCAGGCATCTTTTAATTTTGAGGCTGTGATCACTATCTGCAGTGATTTCGGAGCTCAAGAAAATAAAGACTCTGTTTCCATTGTTTCCCCATGTATTTGCCATGAAGTGATGGGACCGGATGCCATGATCTTTTTATTTTTGATTGTTGAGTATTAAGTCAGCTTTTTCACTCTCCTCTTCCACCTTCACTAAGAGACCCTTTAGTTTCCTCGCTTTCTGCCATAAAGGTGGTGTCATCTGCGTGCCTGCTTCTTGCTTCTGCTTCATCCAGCCTGGCATTTCACATGATGTACACTGCATGTAAGTTAAACAAGTAGGGTGACAATATACAGCCTCGATGTACTCATTTCCCAATTTGAAACCAGTGCTTTGTCCCATGTCTGGTTCTAACTCTTGCTTCTTGACATGCATACAAGTTTCTCAGGAGGCAGGTCAGGTGGTCTGGTATTTCCATTGCTCTAAGAATTTTCCACAGTTTGTTGTGATCCATACATTCAAAACCTTTAGCATAGTTAATGAAGTAGGAGTAGATGCTTTCTAGAATTCTCTTGCTTTTTCAATAATCCAGCGGATGTTGGTAGTTTGATCTCTGGTTCCTCTGCCTTTCATAATCCAGCTGGAACATCTGGAAGTTCTCAGTTCATGTACTGTAGAAGCCTGGCTTAGAGAATTTTGAGCATGACCTTGCTAGCATGTGAGATGAGTGCAATTGTGCTGAAGTTTGAACCTTCTTTGGCATTGCCCTTCTTTGCGACTGGAATGAAAACTGACATTTTCCAGCCCTGTGGCCACTGCTGAGTTTTCCAAATTTGCTGGCATACTAAGTGCAGCACTTTCACAGCATCATCTTTTGGGATTTGAAATAGCTCAACTGGAATTCCATCACCTCCACTAGCTTTGTTCATACTGATGCTTCCTAAGGCCCACTTGACTTCCCACTTCAAGATATCTGGCACTAGGTGAGTGATCACACTATCGTGGTTATCTGGGTCATGAAGATCTTTTTTGTGTAGTCCTTCTGTGTATTCTTGCCACCTCTTCTTAATATCTTCTTCTTCTGTTAGGGCCATACCATTTCTGTCCTCTAATGTGCCCATCTTTGCATGAAATGTTTCCTTGGTATCTCTAATTTTCTTGAAGAGATCTTGAAGTCTTTCCCATTCTATTGTTTTCCTCTATTTCTTTGCATTGATCACTGAGGAAGCCTTTCTTATCTCTCATAGCTATTCTTAGAAACTCTGTATTCAAATGGGTATATCTTTCTTTTTCTCCTTTCCTTTTCCCTTCTCTTCTTTTCTCAGCTATTTGTAAGGCCTCCTCAGACAGCCATTTTGCCTTCTTTATTTTCTTTTTCTTAAGGATAGTTTTTATCCCCTCCTCCTGCACAATGTGATGAACCTCCATCCACACTTCTTTAGACACTCTGCCTATCAGATCTAATCCCTTGAATCTATTTGTCACTTCCACTGTATAGTCATAAGAGATTTGATTTAGGTCATACCTGAATGGTCTAGCGGTTTTCCCTACTTTCTTCAATTTAAGTCTGAATTTGGCAATAAGGAGTTCATCATCTGAGCCACAGTCAACTCCCCATCTTGTTTTTTCTGACTTTATAGAACTTCTCCATCTTCGACTGCAAAGAAAATAATCAATTTCATTTTGGTATTGACCATCTGGTGATGTCCACGAGTAGAGTCATCATTGGAAGAGGGTGTTTGCTATAAGCAGTACATTCTCTCCTGGCAAAACTCTGTTAGTCTTTGTCCTGCTTCATTTTGTACTCCAATGCCAAATTTGCCTCTTACTCTAGGTATCTCTTGACTTCCTACTTTTGCATTCCAGTCCCCTAGGATGAAAAGGACATCTTTTTTTCTTTTGGTGTTAGTTCTATAAGGTCTTGTAGGTCTTCATAGAATCATTCAACTTCAGTTTCTTCAGCATTTGTGGTTGGGGCATAGACTTGGATTACTGTGAGGTTGACTGGTTTGTCTTGGAAATGAACAGAGATCATTCTGTTGTTTTTGAGATTGCATCCAAGTACTGCATTTTGGACTCTTTTGTTGTATGAGGGTTACTCCATTTCTTCTAAGGGATTCCTGCCCATGGTAGTAGATACAATGGTCATCTGAATTAAAAATTTGTCCATTCTTGTCCATTTTAGTTCACTGAACCTGAGGCAAAACTATGGTAGGGGTAATGGTGGTAATGGTGACCTCCTTCCAAAGGACTTATGCCAGCACCTGTGGTTCCCAGGACTGTTGTAGTCAGTGCCCCAACCTTGTGGCAGGCCACGGTTGATCCACACCTCTGCTGGAGGCTCCCGGACACTCATTGGAGAAGATGAGTGCATGTCCTACTCCACCATGTGGGCACATCTTGGGACCACAAGCCTCTTGTCCTCAAGCCTGCCATCCTATCGGAGGGCAGACTGAATGAAAACCATAATCACAGGAAACTAACCAAACTGATCACCATCTTGTGTAACACAATGAAACTCTGAGCCATGCTGAGTAGGGCCACCCAAGACAGACAGGTCACGATGGAGGGTGCTCAAGGTGCTCACTCAGCTGTGTCCAACTCTTTGTGACCCCCATGGACTGCAGCCTGTCAGGCTCCTCAGTCCATAGAATTCTCTAGGTAAGAATACTAGAGCGGGTTGCCGTTTCCTACTCCAGGGGATCTTTACTGGCCCAGGGATCGAATCTGAGTCTCCTGCATTGGCAGGCAGATTCTTTACCGCTGTGCCACCTTGGAAGGTAAAGATTGAGTGCGTGCCTGCTAAGTCGCTTCAGTCCTGTCTGACTCATTGCGACCCCATGGACTGTAGCCTGCCAGGCTCTTCTGTCCATGGGATTTTCCGGGCAAGAATACTGGAGTGGGTTTCCATTTCCTTCTCCAGTCATGGTGGAGAGTTCTGACAAAACGGGGTCCACTGGAGCAGGGAATGGCCAATCACTTCAGCATTCTTGCCTTGAGAACCCCATGAACAGTACAAACAGTATTTACTGAATAAGTGACTAGAAATATGTCCAGAATCCAACCATTTCTTACCACTTCCGCTGCTTCTTCTCTGGTGTAAGCCCTCATCTTCTCTTGCCTCAGTTACTGATGTAGCTTCCTGATTAGTTTCCCTTCTGTTTTTACCTCCCTCAGTTTATTCCCAGCAGTCAAGGTGAACTCATAAAAATGGTGACAAACACTTCCCTGCTCAAAACCTTCCAGTGACTTCTCATCTCAGAGTAACATTCAGTCTTCATATATCTTGATTCGTTGCTACCTCTGCTTTCATCACCCATTACTCTCCCTTCCTCACTCTACTCCATCTATAGTGACCTCCTTGATATTCAGGGTGCCAAGCACGCTTCTGTTTCAGAAATTTTGCACTTGTTATTCCCTCTGAGTGGAGTGTTCTTTCCTAGACATCCACATGGCTTGTTCTCATCTTACGCTTCCTTCAGCTCTTAACTAAAGTGCTACTTTATCAAGACCCTTATAGGCTATCATAAGAAATATATATATATATATAAGTTATATTGTCACCCAGCTTATTTAACTTATATGCAGAGTACATCATGCAAAATGTCAGGCTGGATATAGCAGAAGCTGGAATCAAGATTGCAGGGAGAAATAACTATAACCTCAGACATGCAGATGACACCACCCTAATGGCAGAAAACGAAGAGGAACTAAATAGCCTCTTGATGAAACTGAAAGAAGAGAGTGAAACAGCTGGTTAAAACTCAACATTTAAAAAATGAAGATCATGGCATCTGGTCCCATCACTCATGGCAAATAGATGGGGAAACAATGGAAACAGTGACAGACTTTATTTTCTTAGGCTCCAAATCACTGCAGGTGGTGACTGCAAACATGGAATTAAAAGAAACTTGAGACTTGGAAGAAAAGCTATGTCAAATCTAGACAGCATATTAAAAAGCAGAGACATTACTTTGCTGACAAAGTTCTGTCTAGTCAAAGCTATGGTTTTTCCAGTAGTCATGTATGGATGTGAGAGTTGGACCATAAAGAAAACTGAGCACTGAAGAATTGATGCTTCTGAACTATGGTGTTGGAGAAGACTCTTAAGAGCCCCTTGGACTGCAAGGAGATCAAATCAGTCAATCCTAAAGGAAATCAGTCCTGAATATTCATTGGAAGGACTTACGCTGAAGCTGACACTCCAATATTTTGGCCACCTGATGCAAAGAACTGACTCATTGGAAAAGACATTGATGCAGGGAAAGACTGAAGGCAAGAGGAGAAGGGGATGACAGAGGATGAGATGGTTGGATGGGATCACCGACTCCAAGGACATGAGTTTGAGCAAGCTCTGGGAGTTGGTGATGAACAGGGAAGCCTGGCTTGCTTCAGTCTATGGGGTCTCAAAGAGTCAGACATGACTGAATTACTGAACTGGACTGGACATGCTACCATAATATTAATATTATATATATATATATATATATTTTAAAGTTATATAAATTATATGTTAAACACTTAAATATATAGTGTATATATATATATATATATAATAATGTAGTCAATACAGCTCTATCTAACACATTCTGGTTGATGTTTGATAGAAAATCACAAAATTCTGTAAAACAATTATCCTTCAATTAAAAAAAATAAAGTGGCAAAAAAAACACAGATAAACAACAGGGTCCTAGTGTATAGCATAAGAATCATACTCAATAACTTATGATAAACAATAATGGCAAAGAATATAAAAGGTATATATGTATATATTTGTATAACACAGTCACTTTGCTGTATACCAGAAATTAACATATTGTAAATCAACTATACTTCAATAAAACAAATGAGATTTTAAAATTAAAAAAAAACCACAGCTCTATCTTTAAAAAAAAAATGTATCAGGACAGATCAAACATTTAGCCCAATTTGATCTTTATCAGAAATACTGGTTATCATTTACTTAGCATTAAAAAATATTTTATTTCAGCCTATGATTAATGAGTAATGAGCTATTCAACATATTGACTGTATCCTGAGATACTCTTCTTGAGAAAAACCCTTAAAATCATTGAAATGGTGCTTATCGACATCAAGTATGTCATGGAGAAGTGATTGTTTTCACTTTCCTCATTTCAAAAATTCTTCTGACAAATTTCCTCTTGATTTCCTTGATTTTAATACAAGATGCCTATTTATTTGGTCATTGAACCAAAAGATATATTCTTATTGGCTAGAACATAATAATATTCCATTTTCCTCACTTACTTCAATATCAGATCAAGATCAGGAAATGCTCTGCCAACTGTTTTCTTTGCAAACAATAGGCTTCTAACTCAAGTACTTTATTTTTTTAAATATAAATTTATTTATTTTAATTGGAGGCTAATTACTTTACAATATTATGTTGGTTTGCCATACATTGACATGAATCTGCCACAGGTGTACATGAGTTCCCCATCCTGAACCTCCCTCCCCATCCTCTCCCTCTGGGTCATCCCAGTGCACCAAGCCCAAGCATCCTGTATCATGCATTGAACCTGGACTGGTGATTCGTTTCACATATGATAATATACATGTTTCAATGCCATTCTCCCAAATCATCCCACCCTCGCCCTCTCCCACAGAGTCCAAGACACTGTTCTATACATTTGTGTCTCTTTTGCTGTCTTGCATACAGGGTTATTGTTACCATCTTTCTAAATTCCATATATATATGTTAGTATACGGTATTGGTGTTTTTCTTTCTGGCTTGCTTCACTCTGTATAATTGGCTCCAGTTTCATCCACCTCTTTAGAATTGATTCAAATGTATTCTTTTTAATGGCCGAGTAATACTCCATTGTGTATATGTACCACAGCTTTCTTATCCATTCGTCTGCTGATGGACATCTAGGTTGCTTCCATGTCCTGGCTATTATAAACAGTGCTCCAATGAACATTGGGGTACACATGTCTCTTTCAATTCTGGTTTCCTTGGTGTGTATGCCCAGCAGTGGGATTTCTGGGTCATAAGGCAGTTCTATTTCCAGTTTTTTAAGGAATCTCCACACTGTTCTCCACAGTGGCTATACTAGTTTGCATTCCCACCGACAGTGTAAGAGGGTTGCCTTTTCTCCACACCCTCTCCAGCATTTATGGCTTAGCAGCCATTCTGACTGGCATGAAATGATACCTCATTGTGGTTTTGATTTGCATTTCTCTGATAATGAGTGATGTTGAGCATCTTTTCATGTGTTTGTTAGCCATCTGTATGTCTTCCTTGGAGAAATGTCTATTTAGTTCTTTGGCTCATTTTTTGGTTGGGTCGTTTATTTTTCTGGAATTGGGCTGCAGGAGTTGCTTGTATATTTTTGAGATTAGTTGTTTGTCAGTTGCTTCATTTGCTATTATTTTCTCCCATTCTGAAGGCTGTCTTCATCTTGCTTATAGTTTCCTTTGTTGTGCAGAAGCTTTTAATTTTAATTAGGTCACATTTGTTTATTTTTGCTTTTATTTCCAATATTCTAGGAGGTGGGTCATAGAGGATCCTGCTGTGATTTATGTCAGAGAGTGTTTTGCCTATGTTCTCCTCTAGGAGTTTTATAGTTTCTGGTCTTATGTTTAGATCTTTATTCCATTTTGAGTTTATTTTTGTGTATGGTGTTAGACAGTGTTTTAGTTTCATTCTTTTACAAGTGGCTGACCAGTTTTCCCAGCACCACTTGTTAAAGAGATTGTCTTTTCTCTATTGTATATTCTTGCCTCCTTTGTCAAAGATAAGTTGTCCATAGGTGCATGGATTTATCTCTGGGCTATTTTGTTCCATTGATCTATATTTCTGTCTTTGTACCAGTACCATACTGTTTTGATGACTGTGGTTTGTAGTAGAGCCTGAAGTCACATGATCCTCTACATAGAAAACCCTAAAGACTCCACCAGTAAATTACTACATCAAATCAATGAATACTGTAAAGTTGTAAGATATAAAATCAACACACAGAAATCCCTTGCATTCCTATACACTAATAATGAGAAAATAGAGAAATTAAGGAAACAATTTCACTCACCATTGCAATGAAAAGAATAAAATACTTAGGAATATATCTACCTAGAGAAACAAAAGACCTATATATAGAAAACTATAAAACACTTGTGAAAGAAATCAAAGAGGACACTAATAGATGGAGAAATATACCATGTTCATGCATTGGAAGGATCAATATAGTGAAAATGAGTATACTACCCAAAGCAATCTATAGACTCAATGCAATCCCTATCAAGCTACCAACAGTACTTTTCACAGAGCTAAAACAAATAATTTCACAATTTGTTTGGAAATACAAAAAACCTTGAATAGCCAAAGAAATCTTGAGAAAGAAGAATAGAACTGGAGGAATCAACCTGCACTCAAGTACTTTAATCTTTAATGTCCACAGCAGTATTTATAAATTGTGTCTGTTAGTACTGATCACAATACACCTATCTCATAAACAGCATTTGTCTTTTTTTTATATTTAACTTTTTATTAACTATTTTTAAATGTTCTTTTTTATACCATGACTTTCAATATTAACATTGTAAAAACATATTGATCATTTCTCTTTCATACGTACTCCACTTATGCTGAGACATTCAAATTCTACACATCAGTAGTTTGAGTCAAATATGACATAAAATGTAAACTTATTAATATTAAGTAAGAACTATATAAGTTCTTGATCATTTTATGCTGCAGTATTCTTAGTTCAGTTCAGTTCAGTTCAGTTCAGTCGCTCCGTCATGTCCAACTCTTTGCAACTCCATGGGCTGCAGCACGCCAGGCCTCACTGTCCATCACCAACTCCCGGAGTTTACTCAAACTCATACCATTGAGTTGGTGATGCCATCCAACCATCTCATCCTCTGTTGTCTCCTCCTCCTGCCTTCAATCTTTCCCAGCATCAGAGTCTTTTCAAGTGAGTCAGTTCTTTGCATCAGGTGGCCAAATTATTGGAGCTTCAGCTTTAGCATCAGTACCTCCAATGAATAATCAGGACTGGTTTCCTTAAGGATGGACTGGTTGGATCTCCTTAAGGGACTCTCAAGAGTCTTCTCCAACACCAAAGTTCAAAAGCATCAATTCTTTGGCACTCAGCTTTCTTTATAGTTCAACTCTCATATCCATACAGTACTACTGGAAAAACTGTAACTTTGACTAGATGGACTTTGGTTGGCAAAGTAATGTCTCTGCTTTTTAATATGCTGTCTAGGTTGGTCATAACTTTTATTCCAAGAGCAAGCATCTTTTAATTTCATGGCTGCAGTCATCATCTTCAGTGATTTTGGAACCCCCCAAAAAAGTATGTCACTGTTTCCAGTGCTTCCCCATCTATGTATGGAACCAGATGCCATGATCTTAGTTTTCTGAATGTTGAGTTTTAAGCCAACTTTTTCACTCTTGTCTCTCACTTTCATCAAGAGTCTCTTTAATTCTTCTTCACTTTCTGTCATAAAGGTGGTGTCATCTGCATATCTGAGGTTACTGATATTTCTCCCAGAAACCTTGATTCCAGCTTGTGCTTCCTCCAGTCCAGCATTTCTCATGATGTACTCTGCATAGAAGTTAAATAAGCAGGGTGACAATATACAGCCTTGACGTACTCCTTTTCCTATTTGGAACCAGTCTGTTGTTCCATGTCCAGTTCTAACTGTTGCTTCTTGACCTGCATACAGATTTCTTAAGAGGCAGGTCAGATGGTCTGGTATTCCCATCTCTTTAAGAATTTTCCACAGTTTGTTGTGATCCACACAGTCAAAGGCTTTGGCATAGTCAATAAAGCAGAGGTAGATGGTTTTCTGGAATTTTCTTGCTTTTTTGATGATCCAACAGATATTAGTAATTTGATCTCTGGTTCCTCTGCCTTTTCTAAATCCAGCTTGAACATCTGGAAGTTCATGGTTCTCATACTATTGAAGCCTAGCTTGGAGAATTTTGAACATTACTTTGCTAGCATGTGAGGTGAGTCCAATTGTGCGGTAGTTTGAGCATTCTTTGGCATTGCCTTTCTTTGGGATTGGAAAGAAAACTGACCTTTTCCAGCCCTGTGGCCACTGCTGAGTTTTCCAAATTTGCTGACATATTGAGTGTAGCACTTTCACAGCATCATCTTTTAGGATTTGAAATAGCTCAACTGTAATTCTGTCACGTCCACTAGCTTTGTTCATAATGATGCTTCCTAAGGCCCACTTGACTTCACATTCCAGAATGTCTGGCTCTAGGTGAGTGTTCACACCATCATGATTATCTGTGTCATGAAGATCTTTTTTGCATAGTTTTTCTGTGTATTCTTGCCACCTCTTCTTAATATTTTCTTCTGTTAGGCCCATACCATTTCTGTCCTTTATTGAGTCCATCTTTGCATGAAATGTTTCCTTGGTATCTCTAATTTTCTTGAAGAGGTGTTTAGTCTTTCCCATTCTGTTGTTTTCCTCTATTTCTTTGCATTGATCACTGAGGAAGGCTTTCTTATCTCCCCTTACTATTCTTTGTAACTCTTCATTCAAACAGGTATATCTTTCCTTTTCTCCTTTGCCTTTATCTTCTCTTCTTTTCACAGCTATTTGTCAGGCCTCCTCAGACAGTCATTTTGCTTTTTTGCATTTCTTTTCCATGGGGATGGTCTTGCTCCCTGTCTCCTGTACAATGTTACAAACCTCCGTCCATAATTCATCAGGTACTCTGTCTATCAGATCTAGTCCTTAAATCCATTTCTCACTTCCACTGTATAATCATAAGGGATTTGACTTAGGTCATACCTGAATGGTCTAGTGGTTTTCCTTACTCTCTTCATTTTAAGTCTGAATTTGGCAATAAGGAAACCAAATCTGCTGGAGCCATGATCTTAGACTTCTAGGCACCAGAACTGTGAGGAATAGTTTTGTTTTTTATAAGCCAAGCATAGCCAAGCTATGATATTTTTCTATAGCAGCTTGGACTATGACAGAGAGGGAGCAATGTGAGCAGAGTGGGATACTCCCTTTTTGTACTGCAGAAGCCTCGGCTATATGTCTACCCATGGTGGCCATTTTCATCCCATATGCTAGTGCAGAGTATGACAATCTCCACATTAATACAGTAATGACTTGACAAGATACTTGACTTTCCAAGTACTTTCACATTTATTGTTTTGGCTACGTGTGGCTAAACTGTCCTTACCAAGCCAATGAATGTTTTCCCTTGAGCTAGAAAAGTGTTTATTGAGGGGTATAATTCAGTCATAATAACCCCTCCATTCCCAGATGGCTCAGTGGTAGGGAATCCGCCTGCTAATGTAGGAGAAACAAGAGATGCAAATTTGATCCCTGGGTTGGGAAGATCTCCTGGAGGAGAAATGGCAACCCACTCCAGTATTCTTGCCTGGAAAATCCAATAGACAGAGGAGCCTGGCAGGCTCCAGTCTGTGGGGTCGCAAAGAGTCAGACACAACTGAGCACATACCTTTGGATTTGGATCTTAAAGAGAAACATTTATAGAGTTGATGGTCTCTGTGACAGCAGGAAGAAAGCAAGGGTTTTCTACCGTTCTATATTGTCTATAGGCTTCCCTGTTGGCTCAGATGGTAAAGAATGTGCCTGCGATGCAGGAGACTGGGTTTGATTCCCAGGTTCCCTGGAGAAGGAAATGGCAACCTACTTCAGTATTCTTGCCTGGAGAATCCATGGACAGAGGCTACAGTCCATGATGTCACAAAGATTCAGACTCGACTGAGCAACTAACAGACCCTGTCTATGAAATTTAGTTTTTGAGAAAATAAAAGACATGGGTCAGGATGAAAATCATGTTTAGGTCATAAAAAAGAAAGAAACAGTTCTCTGAAAACATGGATGCACCTCAGAAATATTTGATTCATAGAAGTAACACGATGAGCTGACATGGGTTGCATGCTCCTCAGCTTCCATGGAGATTTTAAGTGTCACACTCCACTGAGAACACAAATTCCAGTTTAGACATGTAGCTCAAGAGATTCTTATGTAATCTTTGCTGCTCCTGTTAAGTTGCTTCAGTCGTGTCCAACTCTGTGCGACCCCACAGACGGCAGCCCACCACACTCCCCCATCCCCGGGATTCTCCAGGCAAGAACACTGGAGTGGGTGCATGCAGCTAAAATCTTTAATCATATTGGTGGAATCTGTAGGATCTCACTGAACTGAAACCTTTAAAGTAATACTTAAGGACATCTGCATTTATGCCCCAGATGCCCAGGTTCTAGAAGTGAGTTAGGCTTCCATTTTCTTTATGGGTATCATATCGATGGACAAAAGTTGGCTCCTTTCTCCTTTCCCCTTCATTCTTTCTTACATCTTTTCCTCCTTTCCTACCATCATCACACTCTCTCTCTGCTCTTCTTTCCACAGCTATTTAGCATCTACCATGTACAAGCTTGATGTTTTACTTCAGAGTTTCTAAGATAATTTGTACACTACTTTGCCTGTCTTAAAGATGATTATAAACTAAGAAGAGAGGCATTTGACCCATGTGTTATCAACTCAAGGAGAGTCTTCTCTTGCCAGTATATTCCTTTTTGTTTCAGGAATACAACTCTTCTTTCTTTGTTTGTGCCATGTGGTATGTGGGATCTTGGTCATTGAATCTGCACCAAGATCAGTGGTGCATGGAGTCTTAGCCACTGGACCACCAGGGATGTCCCACAACTCTGCTTATTTAGAGGAGGTTTAAATAGCTGTGAAACCCCAGCTTGTTTCACATTCTCAGGGTAAAAAGCATAGATTCAAATTAATGCATGATGCAGTTAGTGAACATAAAATAATTCACGTTAATTTGAGCCTCTCAATTAGGGTGTGCTTGTGCGTGTGTGCGTGTTAGTTGCTCAGTCGTGTCCAACTCTTTACAGCTCCATGGATTGTAGCCCGCCAGTCTCCTCTGTCCATGGAACTCTCTAGACAAGAATACTGGAGTGGGTTACCATTTCCTTCTCCAGGGGACCTTCCTCACCCAGGATCAAACTCACATCTCCTGCATTGCAGGTAGATTATTTACCATCTTACACACCAGGGTAAAAAGCACAGATTTGAATTAATGTGTGATGTGGTTAGTGAACATAAAATATTCCTAGGTTAATTTGAGCCCCTCAGTTGGGATAAAGTTTCTTTAAATTCATGAAAACTTGAGTTTTCAATGAAACATACATGCTTGTGCAGTGATTCAAGCCACCAACAGGATTACTGAATATAAGAACATACTTCCTAGAAGGTAGACTCTAGGGAAACATCAAGACCTGACCTTGTAATCATTACGCCTAAACTAATGTTACTTTATCTTGAGTGTTATTTAGGTGGCCTAAATAATAAAGTAACTTTGTATCAGGCATATAATTTTCATCAAACTCTTCAAAATTTGAGACATTTAAAGAAACAGGTTCAGGGCTTCTTGTTCCTTAAATAATGTGAATTCATTTAGCTGAATCCTTTTCCCCAAGTACACAAAATATAACATTATTCAAAATGCATAGTTGAGATAACAGGAAAAGTAATAACAATTCTCGAGTATCAGGCAATTGGACAAGCAGAGCACAATCCACTGTTGAGACTTCCCTTGGTGGTTAACTCCAGGTGGAAGCATGTGGGATGGAAACCAGATGTTAGGATTTTCCTGGTTCAAGTGTCCTAAGAGCTTTAAGACCCTCGGGGTAGCAGAATGAATCCTTAAGCCCGTTAGGAGAGAACTGGAAACTTTAAAAGTCTGTTCTGGAGTAAAGTACAGGACTGAAGTGCTGTGTGCAGTGACACAGGAAGGCCACAGAAAGATTCGTCTGTCTCTGCCTGAGTTCCCAGTCAGTTTATAATTTGGGTCTGCTCCACACACAAAGGTGGGGTTTGCATTTACACTCTCCTCAAGGCCCTCAAGGTTTTGATATCCTCACACTGAGAAGTGAGTACCGGTGTGCTCCTGTACTTACCAACGATAATTCTGGGGCACTTGTCAAACGTGAACACACGACCGCTCCACAGCACATCTCCTCCATGACTGCCTCTGATGAAATGCAGCTGGAATTCAACTTGTACAAGTAAACAATCCAAGATGGATAAGAAACTAAATATGTAACAGGTAGAAGTGTTAGGAGATCAATATTTTCACTTTATAGCATATTCTAATGGCGAACATAAAATTATTATGTTCAAATAATTAAACATAATGAAAAATACACTAGAAACAAATGCCAAGAATCATTGGATTAAATTGAATCAAATGGAACTTTAAAAATTAAGCAACAGCCAAATGGCTTATGGAGCAAATTAGAAACAACTGAAGCAAAAATATTGAACTAGAAGATAAATCTAAGAAAATTAAGTAAAATGCAATTGAGGAAGATAAAAATATGAAAGAGATTCAGTGACATGAAGAGAGAAGGAGAATGTCTATTATATATCCATTAAAAGTTTAAGAGGGAAAAGAAAAAGAATAATGAATAGTCTAATAGTAACAAGAGAATTTTAAGAAGTTGATGAAAAATGTGAATCCTTAGGTCCCAGAGTAAACCTGTTAAGTAAGATAAATAAAGGAAAAACGATTGACAATTGATTCCTCATGGAAACAATAGAGCTAGAGTACAATTGACTAATATTGTCATATTGCTGAGAAAAATAGCTGTCAACCTAGAATTATAAATCGGACAAACCATCAGTCAAGAGTGAGAGCATAATAAAGACAATTTAAAACAAAAAGACATGGAGACTTTACCACCCACATACCCTTGCTAAAGCAATTATTAAAGTATTTACCTCAGAAAAAAAGAAAATTGGACCCAGAAGGAAGAGAGGTTTCCAAAAGTAATCATGGGCAAAATAATTGGCAAACATAGGGTAAACCTAAACACATGTTAACAATATAAAAAAATGAAAATAATTATGAACAATGTGAGATTCATAAAAACAAAGTTGAAATAAAAATCTGAGAAAATGACATATGAGAGAAGAGGGAGCAATCAGAGTTAAAGTTTCTAAAGTCCTTGTAATATTTGGAAATGTGGTAAAATTATTGATTCACTTTGAACTTTGTTCAGAAGGCAAGCATTTTAAAAATCAAAGCATAAACCATAACATCATAAACATTAAAGGGTATAATTTCCCAGCCTGATGAAAGGAAAGAAAGAATTAAGGACAATAATTCAGTCAGATACTTGTTTTGAGAAGAGGGAAAATAGTAAAGAAAAATATGTGATATAGAAAGCAGAAGACAAAGTGATAGAAATGAAAACTGTCAGAGAGAGAATAACTTTAGTGAATTAACCTCATCAGTTAAAAGACAAGGACTACCAGATTGGGTTAAAAACAGAATTCAACTACTTGATGTTTGCAAGTTATGCTTTATCTTATTCCAGTTGTATTAGTCTGTTTTGGCTGCCATAACAAATTAGTAGATTTGGTGGCTTAAACAGAAAAAATCATCTTTTCTCATAATTTTTGAGGCTGAAACTCTGAGGTTAAAAAGCTGTCCGGGTCCATTTCTGGTAAGATCTTTTCTTCCTGGCTTGTAGATGGCTGCCTTCTTGCTATGTCCTCACATGACCTTTTATTGGTGCCTGCTTGCAGAGAGACAGAGAGAGAGAGAAAGGAAGCTCTAGTGCTTCTTCTCATGAGGACAATAAGCCTGTTGGATCAGGGTTCTACCCTTATGACCTCATTTAAACTTAATTACTTCCTCAGAGGCCTCACTTCCAAACGGAGACACACTGGGGGCTTTAATATATGAATTTTGGAGAAGGAAACGGCAACCCACTCCAGTATTCTTGCCTGGAAAATCCCATGGACAGAGGAGCCTAATGGGCCACAGTCTGATAAAGAGTCAGATATAACCGAACAACTAAGCACACACATAGTAATTTTCAGTTCAGTTCAGTTCAGTCACTCAGTCATTCAGTCATGTCCGACTCTGCGACCCCATGAATTGCAGCACGCCAGGCCTCCTTGTCTATCACCAACTCCTGGAGTTTACCCAAACTCATATCCATTGAGTCAGTGATGCCATCCAGCCATCTCATCCTTTGTCGTCCCCTTCTCCTCCTGCCCCCAATCCCTCCCAGCATCAGAGTCTTTTCCAATGAGTCAACTCTTCGCATGAGGTGGCCAAAGTATTGGAGTTTCAGCCTTAGCATCAGTCCTTCCAAAGAACACCCAGGACTGATCTCCTTTAGAAGGGATTGGTTGAATCTCCTAACTGTCCAAAGGACTCTCAAGGGTCTTCTTCAACACCACATTTCAAAAGCATCAATTCTTTGGCGCTCAGCCTTCTTCACAGTCCAACTCTGACATCCATACATGGCTACTGGAAAAACCATAGCCTTGACCAGACAGACCCTTGTTGGCAAAGTAATGTCTCTGCTTTTGAATATGCTATCTAGGTTGGTCATAACTTTCCTTCCAAGTAGTAAGTGTCTTTTAATTTCATGGCTGCAATCACCATCTGCAGTGATTTTGGATCCCCCCAAAATAAAGTCTGACACTGTTTCCACTGTTTCCCCATCTATTTTCCATGAAGTGATGGGACCGGATGCCATGATCTTCGTTTTCTGAATGTTGAGCTTTAAAGCAACTTTTTCACTCTCCTCTTTCACTTTCATCAAGAGGCTTTTGAGTTCCTCTTCATTTTCTGCCATAAGGGTGGTGTCATCTGCATATCTGAGGTTATTGATGTTTCTCCTGGCAATCTTGATTTCAGCTTGTGCTTCCTCCAGCCCAGCGTTTTGCATGATGTACTCTGTATGTTTTATAAGCAGGGTGACAATATACAGCCTTGACGTACTCCTTTTCCTATTTGGAACCAGTATGTTGTTCCATGTCTGATTTTAACTGTTGCTTCGTGAGCTGCATACAGGTTTCTCAGGAGACAAGTAAAATGGTCTGGTATTCCCAATTCTTAAAGAATTTTCCACAATTTTTTTGTGATCAACAGTCAAAGACTTTTGCATACTCAATGAAGCATAAGCAGATTTTTTTCTGGAATGCTCTTGCTTTTTCTGTGATCAAATGAATGGTGGCAACTTGATTTCTGGTTCCTCTGCCTTTTCTAAGCGCAGTTTGTACATCTGGAAGTTCTTAGTTCATACACTGCCGAAGCCTAGCTTGAAGGATTTTGAGCATAAAAATTACTAGCAGTGAAATGAGCACAACTGTATGGTAGTTTGAACATTCTTTGGTATTGCCCTTCTTTGAAATTTGAATGAAAACTGACCTTTCCAGTCCTATGACCACTGCTGAGCTTTCCAAATTTGTGACATTGAGTGCAGCACTTTCATAGCACCATCTTTTAGGATTTGAAATAGCTCAGCTGGAATTCCATCACCTCCACTAGCTTTGTTTGTAAGAAAGCTTCCTAAGGCCCTCTTGACTTCGCACTCCAAGATGTCTGGCTCTAGGTGAGTGACCACACCATTGTTGTTATCTGAGTCTTTAGGCCTTTTTTGTATAGTTCTGCTGTGCATTACTGCCATGTCTTAATATCTTCTGCTTCTCTTAGGTCTATGCTGTTTTTGCCCTTTATTGTGCCCATGTTTGCATGTGTATTCCCTTGGTATCTCCAATTTTCTTGAAGAGATCTCTAGTCTTTCCCATTCTATTGTTTTTCTCTATTTCTTTGCATTATTCACTTAAAACGGCCTTCTTATCTCTCTTTGCTCTTCTCTAGAACTCTGCATTCAGAGTATATCTTTCCCTTTCCCCCTTGCCTTTTGCTTCTCTTCTTTCCTCGCCTGTGGTCATCTGAATTAGATCCACCCATTCCTATCCATTTTAGTTCACTGATTCCTAAGATGTTGATGTTCACTCTTGCCGTCTCCTGCTTGACCATGTCCTATTTACCTTGGTTCATGGACCTAACATTCCAGGTTCCTATGCAGTATTGTTTTTTACAGCATTGGACTTCACTTTCATCATCGGACATATCTTTATGCTTACTATATGTATAGTAAAATCACAAATCTTTGTATAAGAATGATATATCAAATTCTGTATGATGTTTTCTGTAAGGAGGCGAAACACAAATGAGGGTAGAACTCTGGTTATATCCAAAATGTTTATTATAAATATAGAAAATAAAATTGTTTAAATGATAGAATAATTTTTAATCTTGGGCCCATAGGTGTTTGTTATATTGTTTTTTATATGATTTCTTTCATTTGTTTGATTTCAAACATGACTTCTTTTAAAAATTTTAAGTATATCACACATTGAAATTATACGGATTCTTATTTTATAGTGTGATGTGCTCTGTGCTCTGTCACTTCAGTCATGTCTGACTCTTTGGGACCCCAGGGACTGTAGCCCTCCAGGCTCCTCTGTCCATGGGATTTTCCCAGCAAGAATACTGGAGTGGGTTGCCATGCCTTCCTCCAGGGTTAGAGCTTGATGAATTATTACAAAGAGGACACATCTGTGTGTCTGAGGAATACTCTGCTCAGGTTCTGGATGAAGTTGTAAAAACCTTTAGGAGAAAAGTGAACCTAAATGCTTGACCCTTTAGCTTTGTTCTCTTAGAATACAACCCTAGTATTTTCCACTGGCTGTTTTCTTTGGGATATCTCCATATATTTAAAAAATCTTGTCCAGATTTTCTAGTTGATCTTTCAAATTACCAAGTTCACGCCTCACCCCAAACAAGGCCATCCCACACTCACCAATAAAACTTTCATTCACACATACACACACATACACAGACACACACGCATGCATGCACACAAATACACATGCACACACACACAAGCACAGCAAATCTAATAACTGAAGACTCTAAGGAGTAATTTCGAGTTAAAATTGCAGGGCTGGCATGGGGGCCCGCTGCAGGAGAGCCCAGCCTGGCGCCTCTGCCTGGAGAGTAGCCTCCGGGACCCCCAGGAAGCAAATTAAAGCACATGTAACCGGAAACAATGGCACCCCACTCCAGTACTCTTGCCTGGAAAATTCCACGGATGGAGGAGCCTGGTGGGCTGCAGTCCATGGGGTCGCTAAGAGTCGGACACAACTGAGCAACTTCACTTTCACTTTTCACTTTCATGCATTGGAGAAGGAAATGGCAACCCACTCCAGTGTTCTTGCCTGGAGAATCCCAGGAACCAGGGAGCCTGGTGGGCTGCCATCTATGGGGTCGCATAGAGTTGGACACGACTGAAGCGACTTAGCAGCAGCAGCAGGACTTGAGTACTATAATTAACATTATGGCAAGCAAAAATAAACTAAAATCTTAGGCTAACGTTAGAGGTATCCATCAGGAAAGAACTAGAAAGAAAGGGCAAATAATACCATTAGTGGCTTCCCTGGTGGCTCAGAGGGTAAAGCATCTGCTTGCATTGTGGGAGACCTGGGTTCGATCCTTGGTTCAGGAAGATCCCCTGGAGAAGGAAATGGCAACCTGCTCCACTACTTTTGCCTGGAAAATCACATAGACGGAGAAGCCTGGTAGGCTACAGTCCATGGGGTCACAAAGAGTCAGACACAACTGAGCAACTTCACTTTTGACTTTAAGATACTTAATATTGGTGATTAACCAATAAATAGATGGGAAGCACCCTGAACTCTTACCAAAGCACATTAAGTGTGTCTGAAAGTAAGTTTTGTCCCTAAAACAATAAGAATCCTGAAAGTCAGGTGAAATGCCAAAGGACCAATAGCAAATCAAGCATGAAAAGTAAGAGACCCATGCAGTTACCAGAGGCATATACTTGCAGTTCAAAGATTACATTTCCAGTCACCCTTTCAGCCAAAGTGTGGTCACATGACCAAGCTACAGCCAAAATAGTATGAATTGAAATGATATGCAAAGATTCTGAAATGTGCCATTAATGGAATGGCCTCTTCTCAGGTGAAGGCAGAAGTAGAGTAGCTATTTTAGGGCACAAATAGAAGGCGAAGGTTGAGATTGACAGAGCAGACAATTAGTCTGAGTCCCTGATACCATCACTGTTATATTCAGACTATGATGTAAAAGAGAAATTCATTTCTTTCTGATTAAGCCATTGTTATTTTAGGATCTTTGTTACAGAAGCCAAGCTTGTAAGTTCAGTTCACTCGCTCAGTCATGTCCAACTCTTTGCAACCCCATGGACTTCAGCACACCAGGCCTCCCTGTACATCACCAACTCCCAGAGTTTATTCAAACTCATGTCCATTGAGTATTCTGTCATCCCCTTCTCCTCCTGCCTTCAATCTTTCTCAGCATCAGGGTCTTTTCAAATGAGTCAGTTCTTCGCATCAGGTGGCCAAAGTATTGGAGTTTCAGCTTCAGTATCAGACCTTCCAGTGAATAATCAGGACTGATTTCCTTTAGGATGGACTGGTTGAATCTCCTAACTGTCGAAGGGACTCTCAAGTGTTCTCCAACACCACAGTTTAAAAGCATCAATTCTTGAGCACTCAGCTTTCTTTACAGTCCAACTCTCACATCGATTCAGGACTATTGGAAATACCATAGCTTTGACTAGACAGACTTTTGTTGCCAAAGTAATGTCTCTGCTTTATAATATGCTGTCTAGGTTGGTCATAACTTTTCTTCCAAGGAGCAAGCGCCTTTTAATTTCATGGCTGCAGTCACCATCTGCATTGATTTTGGAACCCCCAAAATAAAGTCTGTCCCTGTTTCCACTGTTTCCTCATCTATTTGCCATAAAGTGATGGGACCAGATGCCATGATCTTAGTTTTCTGAATGTTGAGTTTTAAGCCAACTTTTTCACTCTCCTCTTTCATTTTCATCAAGAGACTCTTTAATTCTTCTTCACTTTCTGCCATAAGGGTGGTGTCATCTGCATATCTGAGGTTATTGATATTTCTCCTGGCAATCTTGATTCTGGCTGTGCTTCATCCAGTCCAGCATTTTCATGATATACTCTTCATATAATTTAAATAAGCAGGGTGCAATATACAGCCTTGATGTACTCCTTTCCTGATTTGAAACCAGTCTGTTGTCCAGTTCTAACTGTTGCTTCTTGACCTGCCTACAGATTTCTCAGGAGGCAGGTCAGGTGGTCTGGTATTTCCATCTCTTTAAGAATTTTCCACAGCTTTTTGTGATCCACACAGTCAAAGGTTTTAACATAATCAATGAAGCAGAAGTAGATGTTTCTCTGGGATTCTCTTGCTTTTTTCTATGATTCAGCAAATGTTGGCAATTTGATCTCTGGTTCCTCTGACTTTTAATACACCTTGAACATATGGAAGTTCTCAGTTCATGTACTATTGAAGCCTAGCTTGGAGAATTTTGAGAATTACTTTGTTAGTGTGTGAAGTGAAGTGAAGTCGCTCAGTCGTGTCCAACTCTTTGCGACCCCATAGACTAGTGTACCAGGCTCCTCTATCCATGGGATTTTCCAGGCAACAGTACTGGAGTGGATTGCTATTTCCTTCTCCAGGGGATCTTCCCAACCCAGGGCTCTAACCCAGGTCTCCCGCATTGTAGACAGACGCTTTACCATCTGAGCCACCAGGGAAGTCCTGTTAGCATGTGAGATGACTGCAATTGTGTGGTAGTTTGAGCATTCTTTGACATTGGCTTTCTTTGGAATTGGAATGAAAACTGACCTTTTCCAGCCCTGTGGCCACTGCTGAGTTTTCCAAATTTGTTGGCATATTGAGTGTCACACTTTCACAGTGTCATGTTTTAGGATTTGAAATAGTTCAACTGGAATTCCATCACCTCCACTAGCTTTGTTCATAGTGATGCTTCCTAAGGCCCACTTGACTTCACATTCCAGGATATCGGGTTCTGGGTGAGTGTTCACACCATCATGATTATCTGTGTCATGAAGATCTCTTTTGTATAGTTCTGTGTATTTTTTGCCACCTCTTCTTAACATCTTCTGCTTCTGTTAGGTCCATACCATTTCTGTCCTTTATTGTGCCTATCTTTGGATGAAATATTCTCTTGGTATCTCTAATTTTCTTGAAGAGATCTCTAGTCTTTCCCATTCTATTGTTTTCCTCTATGTCTTTGCATTGATCGCTGAGGAAGGCTTTCTTATCTCTCCCTGCTATTCTTTGGAACTGTGCATTCAAACAGGTATATCTTTCATTTCCTCCTTTGCCTTTCACTTCTCTTCTTTTTATCACTGTTTGTAAGGCCTCCTCAGACAACCGTTTTGCCTTTTTGCATTTCTTTTTCTTGGGGATAGTCTTGATCATTGCCTCTTGTATAATGTCACCAACCTCCGTCCATAGTTCTTCAGGCACTCTGTCTATCAGACCTAATTCCTTGAATCTGTCACTTCTACTGTATAATCGTAAGGGTTTTGATTTAGGTCATACCTGAATGGTCTAGTGATTTCCCTACTTTCTTTAGTTTAAGTCTGAATTTGGCAATAAGGAGTTCATGATCTGAGCCACAGTCAGCTCCCAGTCTTGCTTTTGCTGACTGTATAGAGCTTCTCCATCTTTGGCTGCAAAGAATACAATCAGTCTGATCACGGTGATGTCCATGTGTAGGGTCTTCTCTTGTCTTCTGGAAGAGGGTGTTTGCTATGACCAGTGCATTCTCTTGGTAAAACTCTATTAGCCTTTGCCCTGCTTCATTCCATACTCCGAGGCCAAATTTGCCTGTTGCTCCAGGTATTTTTTGACTTCCTACTTTTGCATTCCAGTCCCCTATAATGAAAAGGACATCCTTTTGGGTGTTAGTTCTATAAGGTCTTGTAGGTCTTCATAGAACCGTTCAACTTCAGCTTCTTCAGCATTACTGGTTGGGGCATAGACTTGGATTATTGTGATATTGAATGGTTTGCCTTGGAAACGAACAGAGATCCTTCTGTCATTTTTGAGATTGCATCCAAGTACTGCATTTTGGACTCTTGTTGACTATGATGTTGACTATGACTCTATTTCTTCTAAGGGATTCTCACCCATGGTAGTAGATATAATGGTCATCTGAGTTAAATTCACCTATTCCAGTCCATTTTAATTTGCTTATTCCTAAATGTCAGTGTTCACTCTTGCCATTTCCTGTTTGACCTCTTCCAATTTGCCTTGATTATTGGACCTAACATTTCAGGTTCCTATGCAATATTGCTCATTACAGCATCAATCTTTACTTCCATCATACTATCCAAATTGTCTACACTTCTCTACTATGACACCAGATAAGCTGGTGAAAGAAATATGTAAAGATGACTGTGAAACAAAAATAGAGATAAAGAATAGGACACAATTACCAAACATATTGTAGGGTCAAAACCAATTAGACCTACTACTTAGTTTTCTGTTACTTTATACTGATGTCAAGATTTTGTCACTGTGGCCTGTCCCTGTTCAGTGCTTATTTTTATGCCAATATAATTATTTCCATTTTAATGATAAAGAAAGTGGAAATCTACTTTTAAGTGTTTTTCTTTTTTCTAGTCGATCTTAGAATTTTTTCCCCTAGGTATGGTTCAATGAAGAAACTAAAATCTGCTTTTCCCAAGGTGCTGGATATTATGAATTGGTTTTGCATTGGTTTGGCAGGATTTTTCCCCCAGATATATCTTTTAACCAGAAAAATCATTACAGTGATTTTTTTTCTTGTGAATGAAAACAAGGAATCCTTTCTGCAGCATTTTTTCTATAACTTTCTGTGAAATTCTGAGTCCAAAGAGGGGCTACTTTAACTACAGTTTGGGAATTTTATGGTTTATTATTGGCTCCTGTTTCTCATTTTTAAGTTTATCCAGATTGACCAAAAGATAATGATGCTTTTCTTTTCTTTTTCTTTTTTTACTTACAGTCTTGGATTGCTTTTGCCAGTTGACTGAGGAGATGAGGATATGGAAAATACTGTGCCATTAAGATCTGGCTAGAGTCCCCTGTAGGCAGAAGAATCAAGAGACTAGTCGCAATGTGAAGAGCATATATTGTCATGACTGATGCTTTTTACCTCGTCCACTGAAACTTATCCAGAGTTCAAGCACCTAGAAATTGTTTGAATCTCTGGAGACTCAAAACCCTTGTAAAATTCATCTGGGTTGAGGTGACCTATTCACCACATGCACAAAGTTTTTCAGGTTAGAACATATTTATGAAATGATTCTTTCCTATAAATTATCAAACCAAGGACTATATTATTTTTGTAAACAAATCATCAAAAAATTGAGAAAAGATTCACACTTAAAAGCCACTGCCCTTCAAATGTCTGTGATTCTTTTTTAGTCTTAGTTGAAGTACATGTCTAAGTGTCCTCCACTAGAAGAAAGCTCAACAACCCTAATTGTTTTATAATTGTAGAGAAACCACTAACAACATACATGTGTTTGCTTTACCACGGAAGAGCATTAGAGCTCAAGAATATAAAATTCTGAGATGAGAGATTTGTGGTAGAAAGGGACTGGGGTTGGGTTACTTATACAAACCCTCATCATTTCCTTCCCAACCAGCACTACTGGATCTTGGGGCAAATAATCAAAGCCTTTTTCTCTCACTGAAACAGGCTTCCTTGCTTAATGATGCCTTCTTTTATTTATTTTTTGCTTCTTTTAATCAAAATATTCTGTAGTTTACTAGAGTTTAGGATGACATCCCATCAATATTATTGCTTCATTTTTCAATATTAACGATTAATGTGTAAGAAAAATTACCTCCTCAGGTTTGAGTTGTTCTGCCAGTACCTTTTGAACATTTGTTTTCATTGCTGAAATGGAGACAAATGCTGTGGCAAAAATAATCTCTTCCTTTCAGTTGCTGGAAAAAAATTGCTAAGGCAGCTCTGAACTGAGACAAAGTTTCGAAAAGGAAAAGAACATTCAAGAGCCCAAGAATCCTAGAATTTTAATTTTCTCCTAGTCAAAGGCCACATTTCAGAACAAATAGAAACATCTCATTAAGCCTGAATGAATCATTTTCATAGGCTTTATTATTTCTATTCTGATGAAGGATGGGAGCGCACATGTGTTTACAGTCATACACATTTTCTTTTATTGTTCACAGAACATTATAACCACAACACAAGACTGAGGGGACCTTTCTGTGAATTAGGAAGGACACATTTACCACAGTCAGCCATGTGAAGAACCTCAGAATCTCTAAAGTAACCCTTGTGTCTTTAAAATCAATCAAGTAATCAGTAGGAATTTACTACGTGCCTCGAGCCACGCTCATCTCTGTAAGGGAAAACACACAATCCTTTGTTCATGAAGGAATTGAGAAGGAAATATGACACATATTAAAAATAAAAGAATAATGACAAGTCAAAGAGTCAAAGAGCTGTGTACCCAGAGAGCATTGTTTTGACCCAACTTACTTTTCTTGGATTAGACTCTTGGAATGGTGCCATTGGTCTGCTTTAAGGATTTCTAAGAAACAACTTGAATGAAAGTCACTACAACATTTATTGTAAAGTTGTTGAAAATGTTATTTGCCTTCAATAAATAAGTTAGCTAAAAGGTTTTGAAATAACAAACAAGGAGGTAGTGTGAAATAAAGAGAAAATTGCTAGAGGAGTTCGAGAAAAATAGGATACGCAGGGAAGGCTTCTTGGAAGAGGAAGACTTGAGCTGGGCCTTGAAAAACTGGTTGAGTTATGGATAAAAAAGAGCACTGGAGGAGTTAAGGCTGGAAATATGGTCATTTGTGCATTGGTCCTACAAATTTTATAAACACATGCCATACTGTATGCCAACTACAGAAGCTGTCACAACAAAAAACGAGCAAAAGTGTCTGCCCTCAGGGAGCTTATGCTCTAGGAAGAAATAACAAGATAAGAGCAAGAAATATTTAACTTTGACCTTTTCTTTCCTCTTTGGATTTCCTGATCATAATGTCAGACAGAGGCAAAGATATTTATGTTTCTTAAAGGAAGACTAAGATTTTTAGGGCAGTAAGAGAAAAAAATAAACAGTAAATAATTTCTGTTTGTTGTTATTTCTTCTAAGACAGGAAAATCAGAGGAGAGGCCTGGAGGAGAGTGGAGTATAAAAGCTTGTGACACACACACACCCGTACACATACACACACATGGGCACAGAGGAAAGAAAATAGGCTATGGATTAGGTATATCTGTGCTGAAGAATAGAAAGAGAAGTATGAGGTGGTACCTTGAAGGAGGTCAGTCAAGGAATTGGAGAAAGTCAAGGAGAAAGAAAGCTGTTTACAGAGAAAATGCCAGTAACTGCCTGGGGTCAGAAACAGGGACTGCATGGGAAGTGTGGACCTCTGGACTTTGGACTAGGAGCATCTGCTGGCCCTACAGAGGAGGCAACGAAAGGGCACTCCTTAGGCAGCTTCTTGCCTGCATCCTATTGTGATCCTACAACTAAAGGATGTCTGCCTCTCACTTGAAAATTAGCTGGGACTCTCTGAACTACTCCAGACACTTCTAACTCCCTGTCCCACTCAAAACATGATGTAAGTTCTGGACCCCTGCAGGAGGGGTGGTGAAACAGAAGGGCAGATCCCATCACTAGTCTCTGGGTTGGCTAAAGGGTAGGAAAGCCCATCCTTGTTAAATACACCTGCACCTGCATATAGGTACATGCACACAGGTGTACACATGTACACAGGTGTACAAACACATATGGCTGCAGAAAAGGCTGTTCAATTCAAATACAATTTAACTATGAAAATTCTTTGACTCCATAAAGCCTAAATATATATATAAAAATAGTTCCCAGACTTACCTAATCATAAGAATCATGAGTTTTAAATGTCAGTTATCAGACACCTAGACTGCAGGGTTAGTGGATTTGCCCTAGACCTGGAAATCTGTGGTTTTTTCCAGAGTCTCCTGTGAGTCTTACGATTAGAACAACTCAGTTCAATTCAGTCACTCAGTCATATCCAACTCTTTGCCTGTTCTGGATATTTTAAATGAATAGAGTCTAGAATATGAAGACCTTGGTCTCTGCATTCTTTTACTTAGGTTCATCCATCAGTCAGTTCAGTCACTCAGTCATGTTTGACTCTTTGCAACCCCATGGACTGCAGCCTGCTAGACTTCCTGTCCTTCACCATCTCCTGGAGCTTGCTCAAACTCATGTCCATCAAATTGGTGATGCTATCCAACTATATCATCCTCTGTCATCCGCTTTTCCTCCTGCCTTCAATCTTTCCCAGCATCAGGGTTTCTTCCAATGGGTGAGTTCTTCACATCAGTTGGCCAAAGTATTGGAGTTTCAGCTTCAGCATCACTCCTTGTAATGTATATTCAGGACTGATTTCCTTTAGGATTGATTGGTTTGATCTCCTTGCAGTCCAAGGGGCTCTCAAGAGTCTTCTCCAACACAACAGTTCAAAAGCATCAGTTCTTTGGTGCTCAGCTTTCTTTATGGTCCAACTCTTACATCAATACATGACTATTGGAAAAACAATAGCTTTGACTAGATGGACCTTTGTCAATAAAGTAATGTCTCTGCCTTTTAATATGCTGTCTAGGTTGGTTATAGCTTTTCTTCCAAGGAGTGAGAGTCTTTTAATTTCATGGCTGCAGTTGCCATCTGAGTGATTTTGGAGCCCAAGAAAATAAAGTCTCTCACTGTTTCCCCATCTATTTGCCATGAAGTAATGGAATCAGATGCCATGATCTTCATTTTTTGAATGTTGAGTTTTAAGCCAGCTTTTTAACTCTTCTTTTATGATTAGATAGATTTGAGAAATAGGGCTTCATCAAGTGTGGCCAAAATGTTGTACATTCTTCCCTCATCCAGTGCTGACCAAGGCCCTCACCCATAGCTCCTGATGCTTCCTCCTGCTGAGCCTGAATTCTTTGCAACAATGTTCCAGGCAGTCACTACCAATCTCTCAGAGTCACCATATGAGAAAGGAAAAAACCATTCTATTGCCCCAGTGTAATTTATGTGTGACAGACTCACAATGTGAAATTCACATTTCTGAGCTGCTTATGGAAGACAGTGAGTGTGTTATCTCAGAAGCCATGCCTTGTGCTGTGGTAAGAAAAAACAGCTTATTTTGTTGATGTGACTCTGTGCTGTGTTTAGTCGCTCAGTCGCGTCCAACTCTTTGAGACCCCATGGACTGTAGACTTCCAGGCTCCTCTGTCCATGGGGATCCTCCAGGCAAGAATACTGGAGTGGGTAGTCTATCCCTTCTCCAGAGGATCTTCCCAACCCAGGAATTGATCCAGGGTCTCCTGCATTGCGGGTGGATTCTTTACCAGCTGAGCTACCAGGGAAGCCTCTAGTGAAGATCTCGTGGCAATCAGGAACCCACTTTCAGGCATTGACCCTATGTGTTCTGTGATGAAGATGTTGGAACTAAGAGTCTAAGATGTAATGTATTTGAGACCACTGAGAAAGCGTCAGAGCATGCTCTCCTACAAGGCAACAAGCAGTAGTAAGACTTCTGTGTGGATGACTGACTCCTCTGTGGACCCACACTGTTTGGAAAGGGATCTGTTAGCTAGCTAGCCAGCCTCTTGCCTAAAGTGGATAATTAGCTAGTGCTCTGGAGAAGGTAATGGCACCCCACTCCAGTACTCTTGCCTGGAAAATCCATGGACAGAGGAGCCTGGTGGGCTGCAGTCCATGGTGTCGCTAAGAGTCGGGCACGACTGAGTGACTTCACTTTCATTTTCACTTTCACGCACTGGAGAAGGAAATGGCAACCCACTCCAGTACTCTTGCCTGGAAAATCCCATGGACGGAGGAGCCTGGTAGGCTGCAGTCCATGGGGTGGCTAGGAGTCAGACGCGACAGTGATTTCACTTTCCCTTTTCACTTTCCTGAATTGGAGAAGGAAATGGCACCCCACTCCAGTGTTCTTGCCTGGAGAATCCCAGGGATGAGGGAGCCTGGTGGGCTGCCGTCTATGGGATCGCACCACGACTGAAGCGACTTAGCAGCAGCAGCTGCTGACTTTAACCTGCCATTGTTTCTACTTCTCTTCCCAGGGAGAGGTCATATAAGTGGTTACTTCTTTCTCAGCCAGTCTGACAGATTAGTTATGGCTCAGCTTTGAAATCAGACTTCCATTTTGATCCCATTGAGTTGCTTTGCATCTGTGTGATCCTGGGCAAATTTCAATCCCCCTCTCATCCTATTTTCCTTTCTGCATAGTCGGGATGAAGATGGTACCACACTCATGGGTCGTTTGTTAGGAGTTAACCGGTAATGAATAGAGCACCTAGCCCGGTGCCTGGCAGTCATATTGTTTCACCGTGGGAAATTCTTATCATTATTCCTGGTCAGAAAATCACCCTTGTCAAAACTTGACCACTGATTGTTGCTGTGTATGTAACTTTCTTATTCAGGCTGTTTGTGTTCTGTTGTGTTGCCTGTATGCAGTGTGGACTGTGGAGTATTTCCTAGTTCACCCAATCCAATGAACATGTCCTTTAGATTGTAGTGCTCTACATTCTCATGTTATCTCCTTTCTACTATTTAAAACTTTTCACAGGATTTAGCCTGACTTCAAGAATTTCTTTAGGACACCTAAAAGTGTGCAAATTGTTTTTACTTAGCAAAACCACTTTTCTTCATAGAGCCAGGGAGCCAAACTGCTATCTATTGTTTCCTTGGAAAAGCATCTGTTGAGCCCAAGACTAAGCCAGGTGCTTTCAAAAAATACTCTCACGAGTTTTTTTTTTTCAAAGTACTCAACAATTTGTAATGTTCCATTCATTTGTGTGGTTGTTGGCTTAAGAGGCATCCTTTATTTTTCAATCCTACTTTAAACTTAGTTGGAATGTGCAATGGACCCACTTGCTACCAACTTGCTCCCAGTATGTAGCACACCATCCCACAGAGCAAGTGCTCAGTGAACATTTGTGCAGCGAAGCTGCTGGTGCTGACCATACCCCTTGGCATCCTTGCAGGGTTTGAGTGTGTTCCTCCCCTGGCTTCTCTGTGCCTTCACTTCTAGTGGCCTGCACTTTGGCTTGCTTTAAGGGACTCCCCTGAGACATCAAGAACCTCATTGTCAGGAGCTCAAAGAGCCTGGCATTTTCTATCTCCTAGATCCTTCCTTAGCCAGTGACGCAGCCCCTGTTCTCAAAGGAGACAAACTCTGAGGTGTAAATCATACTCCTAAGTGTCTCTTGCCACTTGAAGCCCCACAAGACTCTTCTGGAATCACCCCCCACCCCACTCGTCTCCTCCTCCTCCCCCTCTTCTGCTGCCTATGTTCCCTTGCACACTTCTCTTGCATATTTTCACTCATACACAACCCTTGACTTACCATCTGCTTCTAGGGAACCCAACATAAGACACCATGTATACCATTTTTATAAACAAAAATGCTCCTGGAAAAGAGAACATCCTTACTCACTTACTGTGTCCCTCCAAGGCTTATAAAAAATGAGGCTATGGGGTGAGATTTGTATCGTGTATGTTCTGTCAGATACTACATATGAGCCAGAGATTCATTAGCAGAATATGGATATGAGTGTAGCTCTTCTGTGGGTAACAAATGACCATTTGTGGGTAACAAGGGCAGAAGAAAAGGTGAAGATGATAGGGGCTTGTTGAGGTAGAAAAGTGACCATCAAGAGTGTATTTGATTTGTTGATCCACAGCACACTTAGTAGCACTGTTTTCTTGGCAAATGGGGATTTTAAAGTTTTGGCCTATAACCAGTAGTGAAAAGAATGCATATTTTTCTTAGGTGTGTCTAAGCCGTTGAAAAAAAAAAAAAGACACCTTTGAAAAGCTGAGCTCTACAATCATGAGAGGAAGTGGCCAAAGAAATTTCACTTTTGTAACTGTGAAGGCTACATGCAAAGGAGAATGGGGATCCTTGCAAGCTGTCAGAAAAGATTGAGGAGGTGCATGAGTGTGATTATAAGTGTGAATGCTAGCAAGGGATTATGTCCATGATAATGTAATTTATGATTGATGCAAAAGAAAAATGTAGAATTTCTTCAGTGTGAAGACATTTCATATATGACCATGAAAGATTTCAGTGGCATGTTACTGACATGTTACTTCATGTAACATGTAAATCAGAATACTGCATATTCTCCTTAACGGGATAAGAATAAGCAATAAGATCCTCATATATGTGGTACATATGGATAGGTTTATATCCATTCATTTACATGAGAGTTCCAAATGGAGTCCATTCCCTCAAGCATAGCTAAAATTACTCACTTTAACTCTTGCACTAGAAAACAAAATTTCCCAACTTAAAACACTTCCTAATTTGACACTTCTGCAAATTTTAGTCAATCAATAAAATATTCTTCAGGAATATAACTTTCTAGATGGCAAATTATCCTTCAGTTACCATGTCAAGATTGGTTTCATTCCAGCCCAACTGTGGACTTAAGAAAGCTTGACTGTACAGACAGCATCTTGTGACTTTGAGGATTTATTTCTTTTCATATAGGCATCATCATCACTGGATACCCTAAACAGCAGATAAGTTTTTATTTAGCTATGTAATTTTGCTTTTCAGTGCTATAAAATAGATCATTTTGAAACATTGGGGAGATATAGGGTGGAGGAGGGATAAATAGCAAATATCCACAAAACTTTTTACTAAAGACCTCTCTTGGAGCTACCAAGAAACTAGAGAATTGTGCTCTGGGATCCTGTGCTTCAGAACCCAGGACTGGCTCCTTATTCCTTTTGGAATAAAAGTCCTTTGCCAGACATATCTGATCACTTTTATTCCATCACAGGGACAAACTCTCTACAATAGCCAATTAAATAATAATAGAAATTGATCAGACTTCATTATCCTTTTCATAAGATCCTCTGTCTCATTTTCTCTAGTCTTCTTGGTGCTTGTGTGAATGAGGAAATTAGAAACAATTCAGAATAAAAGGAAATGTTTCTGCTTTATTCAGCAGATAAAGAAACTGAGGTCTAGAGAAGTGAAGGGTTCAGCTGGGTTCACACACCTTTTTCCTGTGGAAGAATCAGGCAAGGCTACAGATTCAGGCTCCAGGCTCCTGATTTCCAGCCCAGCTCTTTTTACAACCAGTATTCTTCTTTCCAGGGCTCTGATGAAGTATTCTGTCCTATCAATATATCACCTTTTGCTTATCCATTACCTATTGATGAACATTTGCTTTATTTCCAGTTTGGGGCTAAGTCTTTATATGACATGTGGAATAATGCATGTTTAACTTTTGAAGAAATTGACAAACTATGGCTGCACCATTTTATATGCCCAACAGCACTGTGAGAATCCCCAGTTTCTCAAAATTCTTGTTAACACTTGTATGGTCAGATATTTTAATTTTAGCCATTCTAACAGATATGTAATAGTATCTCATTGTGGTTTTAATTTGCATTGGCCTTATGACTAATGACTCAGCATATTTTCATGTGCTCGTTTGTCATTGGTATATCTTCTTTTGGATAGTATTTGTGTTTTTTTGCCAATTTCTTAAAAAGTGAATTATTTGTTTTCTTATTGAGTTTTGAGAGGTCTCTATATAATCTATATGCAAATCCTTTATCAAATACATAATCTGACAAACTTTCTTTCAAACTACTTTTATATTCTTGAGTTTCTATCAAAAAACTTAAAATTAAAATTTTCTAAAGTTTAATTTGTCAGTTTTTAATATGATCACATTTTTGGTGTTATATTAATAGTTAAAAAATCTTTGACCAGCCTAAGGTCACAATGATTTTCTGTGGTTTCTTCTAAATGTTATCTTTTTTGTTATTTATTTTTACATGTAGTCTATAGCAACTAACCCCAGTATCCTTGCCTGGAGAATTCCATGGACAGAGGAGCCTGATGGGCTATAATCAATGGGGTCACAAAGAGTCAAACATGACTGATTGACTAATACTTTCACTTTCACAGCTCATTTTTAGTCAATTTTTATATGTGATACAAGGTATGATTCAAAATTCATTCATTGCATATAGATATGCAAAATTTCCAGCACTACTTATTTAAAGACATCCTTTCTCTATTGAATTGTCTTTCTACTTTTGTTGAAGGTTCGCGCTCTGTACTGGCTTCCAAGGTGGCATTAGTGGAAAATCAGCCTGCCAGTGTAGGAGACATAAAAGACATGGGCTTGATCCCTCAGTCAGGAAGATCCCCTGGAGAAGGAAATGGCTACCCACTCCAGTATTCTTGCCTGGAGAATTGCAAGGACAGGGGAGCCTGATGGGCTATAGCCCATTGGGTTGCAAAGAGTCGGACACAACTGAGGCAGTTTAGCACACACAGAGTGGTCTGTACATGTGTGGGTCTATTTCTGGATTATATTCTGTTCCACTGATACAATTGTCAATCTTTGTCCGTGCCACTCTATCTTAATTAGTGAAGTTTTATAATAAATATCAAAATCAGGCAGTATTATTTTCCATAATACTTTTCCAGTATTATTTTCCAAATAATACTTTGTTTTTCTTATTCAGAATTATCTTGACTATTATAGATTCTTTACATTTCCATATGAATTTTAGTATCAGCTCTCTAATTTCTGTTTTAAAAAGCCCGAAAATATTTGGGTCTTTCTTTTACTTCCAATCTGACAGTTCAGTTCAGTTCAGTTCAGTCGCTCCGTCGTGTCAGACTCTTTGCGACCCCATCAATTGCAGCACGCCAGGCCTCCCTGACTATCCAATGACAATAATCTGATAATTATTGCCTTATAATTAGATTGTTTATAGCATTCCCCTTCAGTGTGGGATGGTATAGTTGATGTGGTTAGGTATAGTCCTGTCTTTCTGCTGTTTTATATTTATTCCATTCATTCTTTGTTCACCTTTTACTCTTTCTCTCTCTCTCTCTTTTTTTTTTTTTGGAACACCTGATTTTTTTTTTTATTATGATTCCATCTTATCTTCTTTGTTGGCTTATTAGATCCAACTCTTTTTTTTCACTTGTTTAAAGCTGCTTTAGGGTTTATAGTTAACTTATCACATTGTTAACTTATCACAATCTATCTTTAAGTGATATTATGTCATCTCTTGTTTAAGATAAATAATATACATCAAATTCCTCCTACTTAGTCTTGGTACTATTGGTGCATTTTAATATAATTTATTTGTTATAAATTCTATACTACATTATTATTTTTATTTAAATAGATAAATATTGAAGTTTTTAAATCATAAGTAAACTATCTTGTATGTTTATTTCTATTCTGGTGCTCTTCATTTATAGATCCATATTGTCAAGTGGTATCATTTTCCTTTTGCCTGGAGAATTTGGTTTCATGTTTCTTGTGGTGTGTTTCTGATAGTGAATATGATTTCCAGGTTATGCATGGTTGAAAACTCTTTTTTTGCCTTTGTGTTTGAAAGATATTTTCCTGGGGCATAGAATTTTAGGTTGATTTTTTTTCTTCTAGTTGTTGACCACCATCTTTTTCAATTGTTTCTTATAAAGAAAATCTGCTATTTTTTCCTCTGTACATAGCATATCTATTTTCTCTGGTAGATACCAAGATATTCTCTTTATCTTTGTTTTTGAGCAATTTTATTACAATGTGCTTTAATGTTGTGTGTGTGTGTGTGTGTGTGTGTGTGTGTGTACTGGGTTTTGTGTGGCTTCTTGGATCTGTGGGTTCATTAGTTCAGTTCAGTCTCTCAGTTCAATTCAGTTCAGTTCAGTCGCTCAGTCGTGTCCAACTCTTTGCAACCCCATGAATCGCAGCACGCCAGGCCTCCCTGTCCATCACCAACTCCTGGAGTTCACTCAGACTCATGTCAATCAAGTCCGTGATGCCTTCCAGCCATCTCATCCTCGGTCATCCCCTTCTCCTCCTGCCCCCAATCCCTCCCAGCATCAGAGTCTTTTCCAATGAGTCAACTCTTTGCATGAGGTGGCCAAAGTACTGGAGCTTCAGCTTTAGCATCATTCCTTCCAAAGAAATCCCAGGGCTGATCTCCTTCAGAATGGACTGGTTGGATCTCCTTGCAGTCCAAGGGGCTCTCGAGAGTCTTCTCCAACACCACAGTTCAAAAGCATCAATTCTTCGGTGCTCAGCCTTCTTCACAGTCCAACTCTCACATCCATACATGACTACTGGAAAAACCATAGCCTTGACTAGATGGATCTTAGTTGGCAAAGTAATGTCTCTGGTTTTGAATATGCTATCTAGGTTGGTCATAACTTTCCTTCCAAGGAGTAAGTGTCTTTTAATTTCATGGCTGCAATCACCATCTGCAGTGATTTTGGAGCCCAAAAAAAGAAAGTCTGACACTGTTTCCACTGTTTCAGTGAAGAGGAGCTAAAAAGCCTCTTGATGAAAGTGAAAGAGGAAAGTGAAAAAGTTGGCTTAAACCTCAACATTCAGAAAACAAAGATCATGGCATCCGGTCCCATCACTTCATGGGAAATAGACGGAGAAACAGTGGGCACAGTGGTATTTCATGATTCCATGTGAGCAGTGGGTACTAGTCCCTCTGATCCTGTGGGTGATTCTCTTACCAGTGCTGAACTCAAGGACTGGCTCTATGTCGTTCTCTAGAGTTCTCTTTCTCTGTGGCTCTCTCTTCTCTGAACTCTGCCTTATGAATTCCTGATGTTCCTAGATACCCAGCTGTCTCTTCAACTTTTATTCTGCTGGACTACTTGCTGGACTACATCTGGTTTGCCTTCTTGCTCCGTGACCAGGAAATTTTCTCTAGGTTGTAAGCTTGGACAACCAGATATCTCATCTCTTTTCTTTCTCATATCTCAGAGACGATATTCTCCATAGTCTAATAGCAGTGTCGTGGAAACCAGTGCTTCATATATTTTGTCTACTTTATTAATTGTGTGAGGCAAGAGGGAAACTCTAGTCCCCAAAACTTCATCTTGGCCAGAAATGGAAGTCCTAGCATGGTATATAATCCAGGTTTGTCTCTATTTTACAGATATGGAAATTAAGGTTTAAAGATGAGAGATAACTTAATCAACATCACACATCTGTTAAGGGTCATAACCAAGATTTGGAATCAGGTTGTCTGAATTTATAGCTTTTGTGTTTCCTCACTACTTTATATTACACTAATTCCTGAATATTTAAAACCTAGGCATGATTTAGTGATTACAATGGAGGCTGAACTGCAACATATTTTTAATTAGAGGACTTTTATTCTATAACTATGCCAGCTAACAGAGCATTTACTGTAGGTCTTTGGGTGACTTTCAAGACTGATTCCCCCTGCAGGGGTTCATGACTTTAACTAATTTTCATATGTATTACTCTATAAGGCATAACACCCTTTCCTGACTGACCTTTTAAAATAAATAATCCACTATGACTATATAAAAAGCATTGTTCCATCCAATCACTTTACACTTTTCTTTGCTTTCCCAATGTACAGTGAGTGAATGTGACCAGAGGAAATTGACCATCTGCAACATAACACATGGCTCCTTTTCCTGCAGTGACTGGGAAACCACAGTTCTTTCTCTAGATTTCAAAAAAAAAAAACACAATGCTTCTATGCAGATATTCAGAATTGTGTGCACAAGCCTATTTATTGCAAAGTAGTCTTGGCTCTTTAGCTTCTGCCAGAAAAAGCAAAAGTAAAGTTTCACTATACAGTCTCACTTCTTCTTTCTAATCCTAGCTTTCATATTATTTAAATCTATGAAAATTTGTATTTTTTCTAAAAACCCTAACATTGTATGTATTTAACAGATTTATTCCAAAGTTTGAACACTTTTAGGAGTCTTAGGGCTTCCCTAATAGCTCAGTTGGTAAAGAATCTGCCTGCAATACAAGAGACCCCAGTTCAATTCCTGGGTCAGGAAGATCCCCTGGAGAAGGGAAAGGCTACCCACTCCAGTATTCTGGCCTGGAAAATTCCATAGACTGTACAGTCCATGGGGGTCACAAAGAGTCAGACATGACTGACTTTCACTTTCACTTTTAATAGATAGTTCATATAAATTTTCTGTCAATCACATGGCTGAATTAAAATGAAGTGGTGACTAAACCAGTGGCCTTTCTCCTATTGATTATTCACCTGATGAACTTAAGTATATGTGAGAAATGTGCAAGATTTAGAAGTGCTGATAGGGACAAAGGAAGGTAGAGGCTATACATAACTAATAGAGTTGTGAAATGCCAACATATTTATGAGATTACTATAGATGTGTGAACTCTTTTCAAAGTGAAAGTCTCTTAGTCGTGTCTGACTCTTTGGGATCCCATGGACTATACAATCCATGGAATTCTCCAGGCCAGAATAATGGAGTGGGTAGCCTTTCCCTTCTCCAGGGGATCTTCCTAACCCAGGGACTGAACCCAGGTCTCCCACATTGCAGGAGGTTTCTTTATCAGCTGAGCCACAAGGGAAGCTCTTTGCAAAAGGCAACATTAAAGGCATTCCTTTTTTATATGAAAAAAAGTAACATGCACTGCACAGTAAATGAAAGAAGAATTGAAACACAGTTTGGTAAATGACTGAATTAGGCTCCTTAATATGTGGCTTCTCAAATGTGGTATTTATATTTGTAAGGGAGGTTTGCTGCTTGGGGAATCTGCCTGTAAGTTGTTTCATTGACAAACTGAGAAATGTCTTCTTGGTTTGACTTGTGCGTTCTTATTTTGTACATTGTCATTATTTTAGAAGACACTGAGCTGCTCTTGGATGCATTGATCAGAAGGATTTGCTTTAGTAATTTCCTAAAAGAGAAACACACATACCTGCTGGACTTTCAGGAACAGAGAGGATAAGTAACTCGATTTGAAATTCACTAGTGCACTCATCTCACATGCTAACAAAATAATGCTAAAAATTCTCCAAGCTAGGCTTCAACAGTACGTGAACCGAGACGTTCCAAATGTTCAAGCTGGATTAAAAGACAGAGGAACCAGAGATCATGTTGCCAACATCCACTAGATCATAGAAGAAGCAAGAGAATTCCAGAAAAAAACATCTACTTCTGCTTCATTGACTATGTCAAAGCCTTTGACTGTGTGGATCACTACTGTGGAAAATTCTTAAAGAGATGGGAATACCAGACCACCTGACCTGCCTCCTTAGAAATCTATATGCAGATGAAGAAGCAACAGTTAGAACCGGACATGGAACAACGAACTGGTTCCAAATTGGGAAAGGAGTACGTCAAGGCTGTATGTTGTCACCTTGCTTACTTAACTTATATGCAGAGTACATCATGCAAAAGGCCAGACTGGGTAAAGCAGAAGCTGGAATCAAGATTGCTGGGAGAAATATCAATAATCTCAGATATGCAGATGACACCACCCTAATGGCAGAAAGCAAAGAGGAACTAAAGAGCCTCTTAATGAAAGTGAAAGAGGAGAGTGAAAAAGCTGACTTAAAACTCAACATTCAGAAAACAAAGACCATGGTATCCAGTCCCATTACTTCATGGCAAATAGATGGGGAAATAATGTAAACAGTGACAGATTTTATTTTCTTGGGCTCCAAAATCACTGTAGTGTGTGACTGCAGCCATGAAATTGAAAAATACTTGCTCCTTGGAAGAAAAGCTATGACCAACCTAGACAGCATATTAAAAAGCAGAAACATTACTTTGCCAACAAAAGTCTATCCAGTCAATGCTATGGTATTTCTAGTAGTTATGTATGGATGTGAGAGTTGGACTGTAAAGAAAGCTGAGCATTGAAGAACTGATGCTTTTGAACTGTGGTATTGGAGAAGACTCTTGAGAGTCCCTTGGACTACAAGGAGATCAAACCAGTCAATCCTAAAGGAAAACAGTCCTGAATATTCACTGGAAGGACCGATGCTGAAGCTGAAACTCCAATACTTTGGGCACCTGATGTAAAGAACTGACTCATTAGAAAAGACCCTGATGCTGGGAAAGATTGAAGGCAGGAGGAGTAGGAGATGACAGAGTATGAGATGATTGGATGGCACCACTGACTCGATGGACATGAGTTTGAGCATGCTCTAGGAGTTGGTGATGGACAGGGAAGCCTGGCATGCTGCCGTCCATGGGGTTGCAAAGAGTCAGACACAACTGAGGCCGAACTGGGACTCCATGTCTCCTGTTGATACTAAGAATAATTTTTCAGAGCCGTGGCCTGCTGCATATGACACAATATACCTCTGTGTACTCAGTTAACTCTAGGGACTTGAATACATAGGTCAGTGAACACATTGAAACATTTTGGTTCTAAAAATAATCATGGAATCTTTCATTTGCACGTGGTGTTATAAATTGGAAAATTTAAGTTCACATTCCTAAAAAAGTTTGTAATCTAGCTTGGAAAACAAAACACAAATACTAAAAAATCAGATACTGAACTGTATAGAGTTGATTTTATAGGCTTCAAGAAATTAGGAGGAAAGTCTATGTTATCTAAAGTAACTGAAGTAAGCTTTATGTAGGAGACAAAAATTCCTCAGTAGACAGAGGTGAGGAGAGACATTCTTACAAATGAAAAAATAGTGTGGGCAATGGCAAAGGGTTGGGAATAAGAGCAGCATGCATGAAAGGAAGTGAGCTGTTAAAAACCTGTTGGGGAGGGCTGGGAAATAAAGTACTATGAGATGATGAATGGCCTGGAAAGCCAAACAGGAGAATTTGTAACTAAGGCCAAAGATAACAGGAAGCCACTGTAGATTTTTGAGCAAATGACAACTCTAGGTAGTTTTATGATTAGCCTGGCAGTGATGTGCAAGGTGGATGACAGAGAAGATGAAGTGAAAGGGACCAGGTTGAGCTAAGTGGAGTCATTTAAGTTAGGAGGACCATGTCAGAGATTTGAGAAAACAACAAAGGAGATAGAAAGGATCAGTTAATACTCTGAGGGGAGAAATAAGGAGAACTGAAAGCGAAAGTCACTCAGTCACATCTCTGTGCCACGCCATGGACTACACGTTCCATGGAATTCCTCAGGCCAGAATACTGAAGTGGGTAGCGGTTCCCTTCTCCAGGGGATCTTCCCAACCCTGAGATTGAACGCAGGTCTCTCCCATTGCAGGCCGATTCTTTACCAGCTGAGCAACCAGGGAAGCCCAAGAATACTGGGGTGGGTAGCCTGTCCCTTCTCCAGCAGATCTTCCTGGCCCAGGAATCAAACCATGATCTCCTCCATTGCAGGCAGATTCTTTACCAACTGAGCTAGCAGGGAAGCCCAAGCGGGCTTGAATATCCCACCTTTCACTGTTCTCCATATCCTCAATGGCAGATTTCAGAAATGGGGACAAGAAGTAGAGAACAGAGGAATGTATCTACCCAGTTCTTTCCTGTGTAGGTGTTCATCCCCTCAGCCTGTTTGGATGCTATCTCTATAATTAATTGAACTTTTCCTAAGAATGGATTGAATATGGCATGGCATTTAGCTGGATGGGGATTAGAACATCAGTACTTTTTTTCCTTTTCTGAAAATAGAGTGAAAATTTTTGAAGTTAAAATTGAGAAAATTGAAACAATGGAAAATAAAGGAAAATAAAATAACAAAATAAAGGAAAATAAAATGACAAAAAAAAAGGAAAAAGAATTTTCCAGAAAGGAAAGGAAAATAAAGTGACAAAATAAAGGAAAAAGAATTTTCCAGAAAGGAAAGGAAAATAAAGTGACAAAATAAAGGAAAAAGAATTTTCCAGAAAGGAAAGGAAAATGAAGGAAAATAAAATGACAAAATAAAGGAAAAAGAATTTTCCAGAAAGGAAAGGAAAGTAATGGGGAGTCAGAAAGGAAATATAACTGAAAAGAAAAGGAATAGAGAGAGGACAAAAACAGACTACCAGCTCCTAGGGTTTGTATTGCCTGAACTAAGATTCAGTTCCTATATCTGATCTTCCTATGGAATGGTAGACTTCTAGAGTTTAGAAAACTTCCCCCTCCTTTTAAAAAAATTTATTAATTTTTAATTGAAGGATAATTGCCTTACACTATTGTGCTGCTGCTGCTAAGTCGCTTCAGTCACGTCCGACTCTGTGCAACCCCATAGACAGCAGCCCACCAGGCTCCCCTGTCCCTGGGATTCTCCAGGCAAGAACACTGGAGTGGCTTGCCATTTCCTTCTCCAATGCATGAAAGTGAAAAGTGAAAGGGAAGTCGCTCAGTTGTGTCTGACTCTTTGTGACGCCATGGACTGCAGCCCACCAGGCTCCCCCGTCCCTGGAATTCTCCAGGCAAGAGTACTGGAGTGGGGTGCCACTGCCTTCTCCCACTATTGTGCTGGTTTCTACCAAACATCAACATGAATCAGCCATACGTTTACCCATGTCACCTCCCACTTGAACATCCCTCCCACTCCCTCCTCATCCCACCCTTCTATGTTGTTGCTGAGCCTTGAGTTCTCTGAACCATATAACAAATTCCCACTGGCTATGTATTTTACATATGGTAGTGTATGTTTCCATGCTACCCTTTCGTACATCCCACCCTCTCCTTCCTCCCCTCTGCTGCCAGCCTTGTCCATAAGTTTGTTCACTATGTCTGTGTCTCCACTGCTGCTCTGCAAATAGGTGCATCAGTACCATCTTTCTAGATTTCATACATATGTGTTGGTATGTGTAAGTTGCTTTTCCTCTTTCTGACTTACTTCATTCTGTATAACAGACTCTAGGTTCATCAGAAGCATGGAACACTTCATGAATTTGCATGTCATCCTTGCACAGGGGCCATGCTAATCTTCTCTGCATCCTTTCAATTTTAGCATATGTGCTGTTGAAGCAAGCACCCCTCTCAGTTTGATTCTTGAGAAAACTGATGTCTAAAGAGGTGAAGTGGCTTGCTCAAAATTGGATGACTAATGAGAACCTCAGATAGGGCAGGTACATAGGTTTATAACTCCTGCTTCAAGTGTCTAGTCTAGCCTCACACTTCCTTCCTTAGAAAGATTTTAGAGGTTTATTCCACATGTTGTTAAGGATGGCCTGCTTTAGACAACTACTTTTGGGTCCCTCAGTTAGGCTGTCTTGGTCCATCTTTCTTCCAGGTGTGAAGGATGCCGTAATATAAAAACTATAAAAGGAAGGGAAAATATAAGAAACTATATAAGAAAAGGAAATTTAAAGACATAGAAGAGTGACAAATAAGAAGCTTAAAGGAAAAGCATTACCAAAATAACCTTGAAAAAGAACAAAATTGAAACTCTCAGACTCTTGATTTCAAAACTTATCAAAAAGCTATAGTAATCAATATACTGTGGTACTGATATAAAGGCAGACATTTAGACTAATGGAATAGATAGAGGGCCTGGAAATAAGTCGTCCCATGTATGGCCAAATGATCTTTAACAAGGGTGTTAAGACCGTCCAGTGGAGGAAAGGGCAGTCTCTCTTCAACAAATGATGCTTGGAAATTGCATGAAAAGTGAAGATGTTAGTCATTCACTCCTGTCTGACTCTTTGTGACCCAATGAACTGTAGCCCATCAGGCTCCTCTGTCCATGGGATTCTCCAGGCAAGAATACCGGAGTGGGTAGCCATTCTTTTCGCCAGGGGAATCTTCTTGACCCAATGATTGAACCCAGATCTCTGCATTGCAGGCAGATTCTTTACTATCTGAGCCACCAGGGAAGCCCAAGAATGAAGTTGTACACATACCTTACCCCATATACAAAAATAACTCAAACTTAATATATAAAGCTCTTTGGAAGAAAACATAGGGGAACATCTTCATGACACTGGATTTAGCAAGAATTTCTTGGATATGACACGAAAAGCAGAGGCAACCAAAGTAAAAGCACAAATTGGACTACACCAAAATGAAAGACATCTATGCATCAAAGGACACGATCAACAGGACAAAAAGGCAACCTAGAAAATGGCAAATATTTGCACATTATTTAACTAATAAGGTGTTAATATCCAGAATATAGAAAAACCTCCTATAATTCAACAACAACAATAAAACAATCTGGTTAGAAAATGGACAAAGGACTGGTATAGATATTTCTGCAATGAAGATATACAAATGGCCAATAAGCACATGAAAAAATATTCATGACTAATCATTAAGGTAATCTAAATCAAAGCTACCATGAGATCCTACCTCACACTCAGTAGGATGGCTATTACATAAAACAAACCAGCCAGAAGGTAGCAAGTGCTGGTGAGAATGTGGAGACATTGGAACACTTGTGTATTGCTAGTAGAATTGTAAAATTGTATAGCTGCTTTGGGAAACAGTATGGTGGTTCCTCAAAAAATTAAAAATTGAATTGTCATATGACTCAGTAATTTCACTTCTGGGGATATATCCAAAGGAATTAGAAAGCCAGATCTCAAAGTAATACCTGTATACTTGTGTTTATAGCAACACTATTCACAATAGCCAAGAGGTAGAAGCACTCCAGGTACTTATGGACAGATAAGTGGATAAATGGAATTTGATATATATTTACAGTGGAATATGATTTATCATTAAAAAGTAAGGCCGTTTTGGCATATGCTCCAACATAGATGAATATTAAGGACATTATGCTGTGATATAAGCCAATTACAAAATAACAAATACTGCATACCTGCAATGTACAAAGTGTTAGAGTAGTCAGATTCATAGAAAGAGAACATAGAATGGTGGCTGCCAGAAGCTGTAGGCAAGGGAAAATGGAAAGCTGTTACTTAATGGGTATGGCAATTCAGTTTTGCAACATGAAATATTCTGAAAAATGGTTGTACAACAATTTGAATATACTTACCACTACCGAACTGTACATTTAGAAATGGTTAAGATGATAAACTGTGATGAGTTCTTACTATAAGTAAAAATAAAATTAAAATAAGAAAAGCATTCAATGTCACCTTATATTCATATTTTTATATCTTCTTCCCAGAAATGTTTATATAATTAATGTACCTGAGAAAATTTAAATGAACACAATATTTTATATAAACATACTGGTCTATGCATGAGTAAACAAACATATGGCTCATTTGCATGCATATATAAAGTTACCTCATTTTATATTTATTTTTCTAATTATATTTTTAATTAAAACATTCATGCTGTTTTTAAAGTGACAATAAAAATTTTTGATTTGTATATAGAAATAATGTAATTTCAATAATTATAGCTAATCTATAGTATTATTTACATATCATAAAACATAATTAGGGTTTAAAGACTATATATATTTTATAAAGTTATGAACTGAAAAATAGAATTAAGATTATAATCAGGAAAAATTATTAAAGTGTCAAAATTTCTACATAATTTAAAAATCACTGCTATTGAAAAGAATTCTTTGGACTGGATTATCCATATGCATAGTCTCAGTTCAGTCAGTCGCTCAGTCAAGTCTGTATGTGATTCCATGGACTGCAGCATGCCAGGCTTCTCTGTCTATCACCAACTCCTAGAGCATGCTCAAACTCATGTCCATCACGTCGGTGATGTCATCCAACCATCTCATCCTCTGTCATCTCCTACTCCTCCTGCCTTCAGTCTTTCCCAGCATCAGGGTCTTTTCCACTGGGTCAGTTCTTCACATCAGGTGGCCAAAGTATTGGAGTTTCAGCTTCCGCATCAGTCCTTCCGATGAATATTCAGGACTGTTTTCCTTTAGGATTGACTGGTTTGATCTCCTTGTAGTCCAAGGGACTCTCAAGAGTCTTCTCCAACACCACAGTTCAAAAGCATCAATTCTTCAATGCTTAGCTTTCTTTATGGTTCAGTTCTCACATCCATACATGACTACTGGAAAAACCATAGCTTTGATTAGATGGACCTTAATATCTCTGCTTTTTAATATGCTCTCTAGGTTGGTCATAACTTTTCTTCCAAGGAGTAAATGTCTTTTAATTTCATGACTGCAGTCACCATCTGCATTGATTTTGGAGCCCAAGAAAATAAAGTCTGTCACTGTTTCCATTGTTTCCCCATCTATTTGCCATGAAGTGATGGGACCAGATGCCATGATCTTCGTTTTTGAATGTTGAGTTTTAAACCAACTTTTCCACCCTCCTCTTCTTTCACTTTCATCAAGAGGCCCTTTAGTTCTTCTTCACTTTCTGCCATAAGGGTGGTATCATCTGCATATCTGAGGTTATTGATATTTCTCCCAGCAATCTTGATTCCAGCTTGTGCTTCATCCAGCCTGGCATTTCATGTGATGTACTCTACATAGCCTACACTGATTGTATCCATTGAACAATTGTGTAATTTATTTTTCACCTTAACTCATAGCCAGAGACTGAGTTTAAAGCTCTCACATTAAGCAAATCAGTTTGAGAATTTCATCATTTGTTTATTATCCCCCTAGTTGCAATGAGTCACTATCTGGCCACAGTTAAATTACTGATTTCTCCATTTCTTTATATCCCTTCCTGGTGAACAAGAATTCTATCATGTACCAAGGATAAAAAAATTTTTCTTAAGATATTGAGACATAATTCTTAGTTTGTAGAATCTGCTGTCTTCGAGTGCATGAGACAAAAGATGTCCTGTACCATTTCCCTTATATTCTACCCCCACCTCATCAGTAGCATCCCTTCAAATCTGGATATAAAGGAGAAAAGAAAAAATTAAATTTCAGGTGTAATTATTTTCCATCCATTTCTTGGAAAGAGTATGGGAGGCATTGTCTACCTGTTCCCTCCGTGTGAAAAGTGAACCTAGATTCATTTGCTCAAAATATAAAAGGCACTTGGCCAGGGCCAACACATTACAAAAGAAATAGAGTTTATGTTTTCAAGGAACTTGCAATCTAGAGATGAAGAAAGCATACAAATTTGCATATAAATGTGTACATACTAATAGATACATATTCTTTAATGTATATATAGTCCTTTAATATCTTTTTATATATATTTCTTTTAATTAGTATATGTATTTACACACATGATAAAACAGTAATTGATTATATATATATACATACACACTCTTTTTTCCAAGATGGATACTATATTATTTTCAATCTCCACAAGTTAATACTTCAATTCAACTTCAAACAAGGTATTCTTTTTTAAATATAAGATTATTCTAACTTCACCTGAAAGTGAAACCAAATACTCAAAAATAACTAAAAAATATTTTTGAAATTTAAGTGGAGACAAATTTTATTAGCTGCTTCAGAACCATGCTTGTATCTTATTTTTTGAGAATTTCCCCAAATTCATGTCAGACACCAAACCACAGCTGCAAGAAACTCATAGAACCTTAAACAGGATAAATGCAAACAAAACAAAACAAAACAAAAACAAAAACCCCACTACATCTAGGCATCTCATTTTCAAACTGAAGCAAATTAAAGGAGAAGAAAATATTGAAAGAAGCCAGAGAGGTGAAAAGACACACCAGTCAAAGAGCAAAGGTAAGAATTATGTCCACCTCTACTCAGCCTGTAAGCCAGAAAACAATAGTGTAAGATGCTTACAGTGTTGAGAAAAAACCCACCAGCCTAGAATTCTATATCCTGAGAAATTATCCTTCCAAAGTGAATGAAATAAAAACCTTCTCAGAAAAGTTAAAATTGAGCCACATTATAGGAGCTCCCTACGCTTCCCAGAGTAGGGGCCACACCTCCCTGTGAAGGCTTTTCTTCTGCTTATATGTCCACTAACCCAGTATAAAGCAAGTGCTCCTAGAAAATCTTCCCTGGAAGGAGGAGCAACCCACTGATTCCCAATTGACTAAAGGGCTATAAACAGGGAAGTAAAATGATTAATTAAAGCAATATTCAACAGATTATGGCCACCAAGTTTGATGTATTGTTCAAAGTTGTGTAGTGGAAAGTATACACACACACACACACACACACACACACACACACACAATCTCATTGACATAGTAACGTGTCACATTGTGATGAAAAGTTCACTGTATAAAACCAAGAAATTGTTTTGGGGATGATATACAACTGTTCTGGGCTTCCCAGGTGGCACAGAAATAAAGAATCTGCCTGCCAATGCAGGATATTCAGGAGACATTGGTTCAATCCCTGGGTCAGGAAGATCCCCTAGAGAAGGAAATGGCAACCCACTCCAGTATTCTCTCCTGGGAAACCCCATGGTCTGTGGCCTGAGCACGTATGTACAACTGTTCTAAGCAGAGCCAGGCTTTATTGCTATTGTCCCTTTGCCTTAATCTTTGCTGAACCACCACCCCCCACCACCATCCACTTCTTTAATTGTGCAGTGGACAAACAACAGTCTTGTCGAAGAGTCTTTGGCTCTTTGAACTTTGAGCCAAAATTTTATATCAGCCATGTCTATCTTAGTGCAAATAATCATACAAGATATTCATTTATCCACAGTAAAAACTGACTAAGTGCCCCTACAATAAATTGTATTAAAATGTGGAGCAGCATACTTAGTTTCCAGTTTGCAGATGGAAAACTTGAGGCAGAGACAGAAGTCTTTCTGTCACAGCTTAGCTTGGTCCTGACAATCAATACTTAGGTGTCTGTTAGGCAGTGAATGGAGAAGGCAATGGCACCCCATTCCAGTACTCTTGCCTGGAAAATCCCATGGACAGAGGAGCCTGGTGGGCTGCAGTCCATGGGGTCGCTAAGAGTCGGACACGACTGAGCGACTTCACTTTCTTTTCACTTTCATGCATTGGAGAAGGAAATGGCAAGCCACTCTAGTGTTCTTGCCTGGAGAATCCCAGGGACGGGAGACCCTGGTGGGCTGGCGTCTATGGGGTCGCACAGAGTCGGACACAACTGAAGCAATTTAGCAGCAGTAGCAGCAGGCAGTGAATGGCCTCTCTCTCTATTTAGAATAAATTTCCCAGAGAAGTTTCAGGTTTCTGAACAGGACCAGACTATGACCCTTCAGTTCTATTTGTTCTTTGTAGAATCATCCATACAGTGTCCAGGACAAACAAGTCCAAAGCTCCAGCTTCAGGGGTAGACTTGGGAAGGACAGTGTCATGGAGCAGCTTATTTCTGTGTGTAATGAATTGCAAGGTGAAAGCAGTCTCAAGACTGCCTCTCCAACAGCTTGCCTGTAGGAGACAACTGAATCCCACAGGTGCCCCTCACAGCCGTGTTTTCAGTTGTAAAAGCTGGGCTCAGGTCCCAAGTAGAAGTGTGTCAGAATTTATTTGTTGGCAGTGGTAGCATCTTATTTGTTTTGCTTTGCTATTAAAGTATCTTCTTTAAGAGAAAAAAAAATCAATAAGGAAAGGATGGGACAGATAAAACAGAAGATGGTGATGCTGATAATAATAATGATGACAGTGATGAGGAAGAGGAGACAGCTAACCCCATCTGGCACTCACAATGCATCACACAGTGCTCTCTGTGCTTTACATGTTAGGACTTAGAATAGTTCTCTAACATATTATGAAGTTGGCCATACTGTCATCTTTAATTACAAATGAGGGAAGTGAGGTAATGAGAGAGAAGTTCATAGTACCTCCTTCACAGTACATACACAGCTAGCAGGTTATATACTTAAATATTAGTTTCTCACCCATATCATATACCAGAAAAATTCTAAGAGATTTAAACAGCTAAATGTACTAAGTAAAATCAGAAAAAATACCTAGAGGAGAATTTTTTAAAACATATATAAATGGCATGTGTGATTGTGTGATATAAGGTGTTTTCTAAGAATAAATACAATAGAAGTAATCACAAACATATCTAAACAGTTATTTTTAATTTCTAATTGTCTAAAAGCATATATTCAATTAAGAAGCAAAAATTTTAAAAGAATCCAAAAATATTCCTAATGGCTAATATCCACATATTGGTTAATTTGTAAATTGGTTGATACTCTATAATACGTAAAATGTTGGTAAGTCAATAAGAAAAACAGTGATAACCTGAAAGATAAATGGTCAAAGAATAGGAACAGATGATTCAACAAAAGAAAAAACAAACATTACTAGAGCTATATATAAAAATAATAATAATAGCTATTATGTGTTTATTACATTGGGTTAGAAACTATGTTAAATACTTGAATTATTACATCTGCAAATAAAACCCTGTGTATGATATGCATACCCACGATCACAAAGTTGGTAACACATTGAGACTGGGAACCCAAACCTGACCACAGCTCCAAACATTATTTAAACATAAAACCACACTCCAGTGATGTGCTGGTACCAGCTCATCCCCACTTTCTGTGTTACTTGCTCAGTCATGTCTGACTCTTTGTGACCACAATGGACTATAGCCCACCAGGCTCCTCTGTCCATGAGATTCTCCAGGCAAAAATACTGGAATGGGTGGTCATTCCCTTCTCTAGAGGACCTTCTCCACCCAGGGATCAAATGCAGGTCTGCACTGCAGGCAGATTCTTTACCTTCTGGGCCACCAGGGAAGTCCCCACTTGCTAGAACCCACTGAATACACCTCTTCCCAGCTCCATGTTGAATCGTATCATGCCGGCAGCTTGAAATATGCTATGGTAGAAGTACTTACACCACAGAAATCAGCATGTGCTCCAAATGAGCCCCGCAAAAGTAATTATTACATAGTTCTCAATCCACCATTTACTATTTCCCTAAAACAACCTGGAATTAGGTCAGATTTCAGGAACTTTTTTCCCAAATATCAATCTCATCACTCAAAGAAATGTGAACTAAAACCAGAGATACCAAGTTTGCATACAAATTTAGCAAATACTAGAAGAGAGCAATCATAAACTAAATTGAGATATCAAAGGCATGTAAATTAATTCAATCTTTATAGAAAAAATATTTGGTACTATACTATCAAGATTCTTTGAGAAGTTCATAGATTTCAATCTTACAAATCCACTACTGAAAACCCAGGGGAAATAATCAGTGAGGTGTACAGTGATCTGTGCATTAGGATGTTCATTTCAACATTGCTTAGAGTAAAAACTTGGAACCTACTTAAATAACCCACAGTATGACAATAATATATGTAACAATCACATGATACAATTTAATGGAGCTATTAAAATTTGTTTTCAATTTCAAAAAACATTATAAAAAATATGCAAGGTGATCCATATATTATTCAAAATATATATGCATATATTTCTATATATTCAATAAATATATTATTCAGATATACAGTCAGGTCTTGTTTATATATTTCAGTAAAGCTTTGAATTTTTCTTTTTTAAGTCCTGCTTATGTTTGAAAATTTCTGTGTGTATAATGTAGGTATAATATATATCTATAATGCATCTATATATACTGAGATTATGTGTTTAAAACTAAATAAATGGGGGTTTCTCTGGTGGCTCAGTGGTAAAGAACCTGCCTGTCAATGCAGGCAACACGGATTCTATCCCTGGTCCAGGAAGATCCCACATGTCACAGGACAGCTAAGTCCGTGTGCCACGACTATTGAGCCTGTGCTCCAGAGCCTGGAAGCCACAGCTACGGAGCCCATGGACAGCAACCGGGGCCTGTGTTGTCTGGAGCCTGTGTTGTCTGGAGCCTGTGTTGTCTGGAGCCTGTGTTGTCTGGAGCCTGTGTTCTCTGGAGCCTGTGCTCTCTGGAGCCTGTGCTCTCTGGAGCCTGTGTTCTCTGGAGCCTGTGCTCTCTGGAGCCTGTGTTCTCTGGAGCCTGTGTTCTCTGGAGACTGTGCTCTCTGGAGCCTGTGTTCTCTGGAGCCTGTGTTCTCTGGAGACTGTGCTCTCTGGAGCCTGTGCTCTCTGGAGCCTGTGCTCCACAGCGAGAAGCCCCCGCAATGAGTAGCCCACGCACCACGACAAAGGGTAGCCCCCCTTGCCGCAACTAGAGAAAAGCCAGGGCAGCGAGGAAGACCCAGCAGAGACATAAACAAATACATAAATAATTTACACATAATCAAACGGAAGTATGTATCATGCTTATATAATTGAAAACTGAATATTATAAAAATGACAGTTATTCACAATTTGTAAGCTTCATGAAGTATAAACATGAAAAGAAATATCAAATACAATTTGAGCAGAATTTTTCTTCATTGAACTTGGCTCAATGATTCCACAGTTTCCATCTGTAAAATATGGATAATTTTCTCATTTAGGAGTTTTATTTTCCAAATTTTATATGATGACCATATATCACTTCTATATCTGAAAATTACTTGATAAGGATATAAATGCTTAATATGTATTTAAGTACATAATAAAGTTTTTAGAATATGTGTAATCTTTTACATGAGTAGATCTTATGATGGGGGTCTTACAAATGGTATAAAGCAAGTGCCACAGATCTCAAAGGGAGAGATTTTTCGGTCAGAGGACACAGGGATTCAGGAAAGTTTCTATCACTTATACGTAAGGTGGCCATTTGAACAGCGTAGTGTAATTAGCATTGTAATTTGTTTACTTGAAATCAATATGCAACCTCTGGGAGTCCTTTTGTATCGCTCATTTTTGGGAGCTAATTGGAAACATCTCAAATTCATTGAGGCTTCTTTGCTCCCACTCTTCTACAAACTATTGTCTTGGATGTATAGCTTTGCATTCTCTTAGGGAAAGTACTGCGTTTAGCTTTAGGAGGGTTAAAAATAAAATGCCTGATAATAATTCATCAGAGTGTTTCCAAATTATAAGAGTGGTGACAATGGCCTTAGGATTCCTATGTAGATTAGTTTATTTTCCCCTTTAATCAACATTGAAGCCAAATGTAAGTTTTGTAATAGAGGCAACCTTGTGTACAGGAAATAGCGTGGAATTTGAAATCCAAAGACCTGGGTTCAGTCACATCCCCCTCTCTGCCTAATGGAATGGTGGAGAACAAGCCAGTTAACTGCATTTTCTTCTCATCATCCACTCATTCGTTCAGTTAACCAGTATTTGTTGCCTGCCCCCTCCACTGTGTATCAAGCACTGTCTTGGCACCAGACATCAGTAAAGAAGAGAGAAAAGGTCCATGCCTCTACTGATCCTACATTTTAGTTGCAGACAGAGACAGATGTATCAAAATGACTAAATAAGCATTCATATAGTTTTAAGATATTTAAAAGTGATTAAGGGAAACTAGACAGGGTTAGGGTAATAGAATGTGTGGAGGGGAATGGATTGGAGGGAGAAGATTGGATTGATGAGGTGGTCAGGGAAAGTCTTTTTAGGGTTGTGATGTTCAAGCAGAAACTGAACCTGAGGGAGATAGCCCCTCAAGGACAAGGATGGGAAAGTACAATTGCAAAGGCCCAGGGCTGAGGACAGGACATCAAAGTCACTGGTGATAGAGTCTGTGAGCAGATGGGGGAGGTGACCGGTGATGAGCTTCCAGCAGTAACACTGACCTCAACATGAGCACCATCACAGTGATGAGCAGCGTGTGAGGACAACTGCAGGGCACCCAATGACTCATTCTACAAATGTTGGGAGACAACAAGGAAATGCAGCCCTGGCGTCCTTGTCATTGTCTGTGGTAACCTGCCTTTACCAAGCAGTAAAAGTTCTGTGCTTGAACAGAACGGAGTCTGGCCACTGACATTTTCCTTGAGAGGACTTAACAGCACCAGTCCATTTGGGGCTCAGAAGAGGCCACATTGTGTGTTATACAAGGTGATCATTTCCTACAGAGAATCCATCTGGGCTAGCAGATGGCCGGGACCAACAGCTGGTCCCTTCATGCAGTAGGCATTTGGTACACGAGTGTGCACTCCTGCTATTCACGCTTGAGATGTCATGTACAGGAACGACTCTCTGTTAACATAAGAAGTTGAGCGGAAAACTCATAATGCATGTCATGGTATAAAGAAAGCTTAATTTTTAGATGTATGTGGCGTTGCATGGGCAACACATCATTTTACCTTTCCCAGGCCCTTTCCATCTGGACTCAGCGGCTGGTCTTGCCTACAATGTCGTCTCTCAGCTGCTTAACATTTGGAGAGGTCTGATCACTAGAGAATGATGTGGGAAACCAGGCTCAGTCATAATCACCCTTTCCCACAGTTGAAAAGGAAGTAAGACTACTTGGTTTAGCCTTTGACAGCATAATGCAGGGTTGTCAGACTGGCCTCTCTTACCAGCTCATCACCTCTCTCCTGCTACTCTGCTATTAGTGTTGACCTTGTTGCTTTTTCTGCTGTCACTGCTCCTCTGCCTGCCTCTTCCTGCTGCCCCCACTCACACTATACTTTGCTGAGGCCAACTCTCTGCCCAGAAGTGTGGGAAGAGGAGGGAGAGGCTGCTGGGTGCGTTTTCCAGGGCTACAGTTGTCTCACTGTCTTGGTGTGGAAATACCTGCCTGACCACCAGCCTCCAGGCACCACGGTCCAAGAACACAGACTCCTTCGTAAACTTTGGGCTAACAGAGTGCATGAGAAACCTATGCAACTTTAAATGGGCTTGAAAGCTTTTCAAATATGCTTTCCCATTGTTAATCTGCATATTCAGTTCCACATCTGGCTTGGAAAATTTCAAGCCACAGATCAGTTCTTAAGATGATTGGTTTGCTACTGTAATAAAGCCAAAGGCAAACACAGGAGAAGGGGCTGTGAGAGGAAACTCCCCTTTCCACTGGCTTCCCTCTGGACAGGATTTCTTCATTATGGGGATTTATTGAGTTTTCATCCCTTAGATAACATTAAAATGGTATCAGTAAAGTGGGAGATGAAATGTCAGTCATCATGCTTTACACTCCAAGCATACACTGCCTAGTACATGTAACTGAACATAAAAGAAAGCCAACCGCTCCATTAGCCACCCATCTAGGCAAATACTTGGTGCTGAGCAAGAGATTAAGGGTGCCAATCCAATCTTCCAGGTCCCACTGATCTTGCTGGACTGGAAATGGATAGCTATCACACTGAGGACCACTAGGTGTTGGTTGCTAATTGGAAAAGTCATCTGAAAACTTTCCTGAAACAACCATTGGGTAAGTCATTTGGACATTGCTTTTCACTCTGTTCTTCATCCTGAGAGTTGATGTGGGCTGGCTCTTAAACCCACTAGGCCTTGCTTTAATCATAAACATAATCAAACTTGTTTGTACTTTGGAAAATTATACTCCCTGAATCCACAATTGTTTTATATGGGTGAAAGATGATAACTTGTAAAGGTAGAATGAAAGGTCCAGAGATGGACAATTTTCTAACAAGGTCACATGATTCCTGGAGGACAGGCACATAAGGGTCCAGACTCCAGGCTACCAGTGAGAGTACCCCATGTATTCACTGGTGGTATAAGTCCTTCCCTCTAGAACATTTTTATGTCAAGAGCTTGTGGCTGCCTTCTTCCCTCACTCTCATTCTGCTACCATGTTATTACTTTCCTGCAATTTCACCTCCTTGCTCAATGGTGAGACCACCAGGAGTATGAACTCTGGCTTTACAGGTGTAGAGTCTTTTAACCCTAATACCTTTAGACACTTTCTCTTGCTCAAGTCATTCTAATAACTATTTACTGAAAGTCAGCTGATGCTAACCGTGAGACTATAAAGATACTTGAGTTTTGGTCCCTACTTTAATGGGACTTAAAGTCTAGAAGAAGAGACAAACACTTAGCAGATACTTTTAATGACTTCCATATAACACATTGAAATATTAAACCAGAAACATGTCCCCTGTGCCATTAGAGAGAGAAGAGTGGCCACAGCTCAACCTGGGATTTGGGGAGGATCTCCTGAGACAGGTTATAACTGAATTGCATCTTGAAGAATAAGCAACACTAAGATAAATGGAAAAGGTGTTTCAGATGGAGGGACAAGTATAAGCAAAGACAGAAAGTCATAAAATACCATAGGATCTGCAGGGAATCAAAAACAATTGATATGTAAACATTAATTATGAGTCAAAAGGTAACAAATCATGAAGTTTAGAGGTTGGAGAGTAGGTGCCAGGTACCAAGGGCTCTGTGGGCCAGCCAAAAGGAAGCCCCTGAATTCTATAGATGATTAGTAGTCCTTGAATGTATTTAAATGGGAAATGATGCTGTTGGATTTAAATTTTACACAGATACTTTATTGAAAGGTTTTGAAGTATGGGACCAAATGGGTAATTCTGAAAACTGAGAGATGACTTAGGAAGTCTTGGGTCTAGTGCAGAGATGATGAGTGGGCATGAAGAGAGAGGATAGAGTCGAGAGATTCTGGGCCTGGTGATGATTGACTGAGTGGGTGCTAGGGAGGTAAGGAAGAAGTTGAGAAGGTCTAAGGTTTCTACATGGTGATGGTGTGGATAATGGAGCTACTGATAGGATTACACACTAGAGATGTTTGGAGGTGCAGCTGCCATATAAGGGGCAGTGGCACACAGAGAATCCAGGGTGCCAGAGTCGTGGACACTGTATCCAGTGCTGATCTGCAGAGCTGGTATTAGAGATTTCAAGGAAAGCAATTTTAAGGTGCAGAAGCAGCTCAACTCTGAGCTAGGATAAACCTTCTGGAAAGAAAAAAGTGAAAATATCCAAAGAAAATTCTCTGATTTGGAAATGTTATGAATTGCGTGCTTCACTAACCCCCAGTTTCCCATCCTCAATTCTTGACATTTTATAGTCACTATATTGTTGTAAATGTGTTTCCTATAAGGTCAAAGTTCCATTGACAATACCATTCTTAAAGCTCCCCTCTCCCATTCCCATTTTTTTCCCCCATATGCTGTCATGGAACATTGGTGAGGTTGAAATTTCTTTTCCACTTTCCACCTTGTTGTAACTTCCACTTTTCTGTGATTCTATCAGTGACCATATATGTATACATAAAAACATACTTTGTTTGATTGCAGTTGACTTTATATGCTTCACAAATAGATAGTGCTTTTTTCTTTTTTAATAAACTGAAGGTTTGCGGTAATCCTGTATCAAGCAAATCTATTGCCATGATTTTTCCAACACCATTTGCTCAATTTGCGTCTCTATGTCACATTTTGGTAATCCTTGCAGTACTTCTAACTTTTCCTTTGTTATTACATCTGTTATGGTGATCTGTGAATAGTGATCTCTGATGTTACTATTGTAGAAAGACTGACTTGCTGAAGGCTGAGATGATGGTTAACATTTTTTAGTACTAAATATTTTAAATTAAGCTATGTATTTTTTTAATTGGGGTATAGTGCTTTACAATTTTGTACAACAATTTGTTGTTTAGTCACTAAGTCATGTCTGACCCTTTTTGACCCCATTGACTGCAGTAATACACTGTTTTTCATAGGTACACTGCTACGGCACACTTAATAGGCTGAAATATAGCATAAATATGTTTTAACGCACTAGGAAATCAAAAAACTTGTGTGAATAAAGCAATATTCACTTTATCGAAGTGGTCTAGAACTGAATCTACCCTATCTTCAAGATATTCCTCTTTCTCTCTCTCTTTTCCCTTATATATATATATATATATATATATACACACACACACGTATATATGTATATGTATATACATATACACATGTATATATGTATATTTATATACATACATTATGTATGTGTATATGTATATTTCACTGAAGAATTAGAGCAAAATTTTGTGACTATAATAAGAAGTGGTTCCATTTGCTTGTTCATGGAGACGAAAGCTCATTTGCTACAGCCTTTTGTCCCTTTTGGTTCATTTCCCCCCTCACCTCAATTTCCCTTTGAAGATTTAAGCACTTCTATTTGAACACAAAAAAACATGTTTGACAAATAAATATTAAAGCTTACTGCCAGAGATATGATAAGGCAGGTGGATGAACTACAATAGTTATATTTAAGTCAAAACTGCCCTTTGGACCAGCACTATCAAGTGAAAATTACAATGTGAGTCATATATGTAATCTCGAATTTTCCGATAGTCACATTAAATAAGTGAAAAGAAAGAGGCAAAGCAACTTTAACAATACCTTTTATTCAACCCAATGTATCCAAGCTATTATCATTTTCGCATTTAGTCAATATAATACAATAATATTAATGACATCTTTTTTTCATAGGAAGTGTTCAGAATCCAGTATTTTACACTCGGAGCATATCTCAATTCAGATATCTCAATTTCAGCTGAAACCATCATCTGTACTTAGATTTCACACACTTAAATTTTTAAAGTATATTCCTGTATCCAGGTTGTTCCAATCGTACTAAAATGTCCTTAGCTGCACTCTCTGTGCTCACCTAAGCACTCATGGTCACCTGAAGCTTCTGTGTTGAACAGAGCAGTATAGACCTTCAGCTTTCCTTTCCTCCAAATCTTCAAATGCTGTACATGAACTTGAGGCAGCTGAACATTTCTGAAAGATATTTATGAAAGTTTTCCAAATCATCCAAGCCTTTGAGATCTCGCCTGTAAACTCTAGTTCATGGAGTTTTCAAACTGGCTTAATCAGGCTTCTGGAAGTCTTTAAGGGAAAGAGCAAAGGTCTTAAAATGGAGAAGTAACAGAAGACAAAGGCATTTGATCAAGAGGGTATCTGGTATATAGCCTATAAAATAAAATCGTGTCAATTTTAAAACACCACTTGTGTTTTGAGAACGTTTTATAATATGAACATAATCTTGAAAGTAAGTTTAAAACCTGAAGCTAGATTTCGTTGTTACTGTTGGTGTTAGGTTGGTTGGCTAGTTGTTTTACCTTCTAATATATGATCTTTAAAAATTCACATATTTCTATTTGTACTATGATTAAACTTCAGTGTGAACCTAGTGACCCTTGGAAGTTAAAAATATTTATTAGCATGGTGAATCTAGCCTAAGGTTAAAGCTGATCACCCCCATACCAATAAACACACACACACACAGAGGCACAGATACACATACATGCACACCCACATATACTGAAGGACTTGTGTGGCTTCAGAGCAGAAACCTTTCCTAACCAAGGCCAACAGATGCATTTGGACCATATTCTATGCTACATCAGAGCTTAATGGTCAGAGAGCTTCTTTTGTCCCAACGTGTAATTTTAACTTTGGGTAGGGCTGGAGGAGTGAGAGGTGGAGAAGCAAGGAATCATTCCTTCCTTCTTTGACCCTAACACTGCCTTTACCCAGCCAATGTGTGGAGTCTGGAATGGGAGGGAAGGAAGAGGAGACTGTGAATGGGCAATTCCAGGCTCCCACAGGCACCTCCTGTCCTACCCCTCTTTCTTCTCCATCTTGTGTTCACCTGCTCCTAGTGATAATTTAATAGACCTCTTGTCTTAGGAGTCTTCTGACACATTTCAAGAAAGCCTGGGCTTTCATCTCTTTCACTTTTGGAAATGTGTCAGACTAGCTCTCAGAGTCTGCTGGCCTATTTTTCCCTCCTCCCACTCATCACTGTCTAATTACTTTTTTATTCAAGTTTGAACTCACGTTGTGTTTAATATTAACATTTAGAGAAGGACAAGCATCTCAGCTTCTTGAGTGTGGTCTTCTGGGCTTAACAACCAGTTAGTTCAGTGCAGTAACCATTAATGGAGCACCTGTGCTATGCCAGGGACTTTGCTAGGTGCTTGGGTGCCAAACATACCATATGACTACACACTACACATGCGGCAGACTCCTGGGGGCTCAGTGGCTGAGAGCCTGCATGCCCATGCAGGAGGTGCAGACTCACCCCCAAGGCTAGGAAGGTGCCCTGAGGAGGAAAACAGCAGCCTGCTCCAGGATTCTTGCCTGGGGAATCCCATGGACAGAGGGGACGAGTGGGCTATGTGGGGTCACGAATTGGACACAACGGAATAACTGAGCATGCACGCAGACTTACACTCAGGTGGGAGCAGGGATAAACTAGAAAATGCTGGACTTTCTCCTGTGCACAAACAGGGGTGATAATTCAATGGCCAGAAAGTCCCAAAAAGATAAATTCAAAATAGAGTAAACATAAATTTTTCTTTGCTCTCAAAAGTTGCACTGGTGATCTGGTTATTTGCATTCTGATCCTATTACACACCACGTGGATATTTTGTGTTTTATATAACCATTAGGCCATTCAAGTATGACCTAAATCAAATCCTTTACAACTATATCGTGGAAATGACAAATAGATTAAAGGATTAGATCTGATAGAGTGCCTAAAGAACTATGGATATAGGTTGGTTCCATTGTATAGCAGGCAGTGATCAAAACCATCCCCAAGAAAAAGAAACTCAAAAAGCAAAATGGTTGTCTAAGGAGACCTTACAAATAGCTGAGAAAAGAAGAGAAGTGAAAGGAAAATAAGAAAAAGAAAGATATGACCATCTGAATGCAAAGTTCCAAAAAATAGCAAGGAGAGATAAACAAAGCCTTCTTGAGTGATCAATGCAAAGAAACAGAGGAAAACACTAGAATGGGAACGACTAGAGATCTCTTCAAGAAAATTAGAGATACCAAGGGAATACACATGCAAGATCTGCAGTTTGAAGAACAGAAACAGTATGAATCTAACCAAAGAAGAAGATATTAAGAAGAGGTGGCAAGAGCACACAGAAAAAACATACAAGAAAGATCTTAGTGACCCAGATAACCATGATTGTGTGATCACTCACCTAGAGTTAGACATCCTGGAGTACAAAGTCAGGTAGGCCTTAGGAAGCATCACTACAAACAAAGCTAGTGGAGGTGATGGAATTCCAATTGAGCTATTTCAAATCCTAAATGATGATACTGTTAAATTGCTACTCTCAATATGCCAGCAAATTTGGAAATCTCAGCAGTGGCCACAGGACTAGAAAAGGTCAATTTTCACTCCAATTCCAAAGAAAGGCAATACCAAAGAAGTTTCAGACTACATCACAATTGCACTCATCTTACATGCAAGCAAAGTATTGCTCAAAATTCTTCAAGCTAGGCTTCGACAGTATGTAAACCAAGAAATTCCAGATTTCAAGCTGGATTTAGAAAAGGCAGAGGAACCAGAGATCAAATAGCCAACATCCGTTGGACCATAGAAAAAGCAAGAGAATTCCAGAAAAACATCTTCTGCTTCACTGACTACACTAAAGCCTTTGACTGTGTGGATCACCACAAACTGTGGAAAATTCTTAAAGAGATGAGAATACCAGACCACCTTACCTCCCTCCTGAGAAGCCTGTATGCAGGTCAGGAAGCAACAGTTAGCACCGGACATGGAACAACAGACTGGTTCCAAATTGGGAAAGGAGTATGTCAAGGCTGTATATTGTCACCTTGCTTATTTAACTTATATGCAAAGTACATCATATGAAATACTGGTCTGGATGAAGCAGGAGCTAGAATCAAGATGGCCGGGAGAAATATCAATAGCCTCAGCCTCAGATATGCAGATGACAACACCTTAATGGCAGAAACTGAAGAGGAACTAAAGAGCCTCTTGATGAAGGTGAAAGAGGAGAGTGACAATGCTGGCTTAAAACTCAACATTAAAGAAATGAAGAACATGGCATCCAGTCCCATCACTTCATGGCAAATAGATGGGGAAACAATAGAAACAGTGACAGACTATTTACTTGGGCTCCAAAATCACTGCAGATGGTGAAGGCAGCCATGAAATTAAAAGACACTTGCTCCCTGGAAGGAAAGCTGTGACAAAACTAGACAGCATATTGAAAAGCAAAGATACTTTACCAACAAAGGTCCATCTAGTCAAAGGTATGGTTTTTCCAGTATCATCCAGTATGGATGTGAGAGTTGGACTATAAAGAAAGCTGAGTGCCAAAGAATTGATGCTTTTGAACTGTGCTGTTGGAGAAGACTCCCAAGAGTCCCTTGGACTGCAAGGACATCAAATCAGTCAATCCTAAAGGAAATCAATCCTGAGTATTCATTAGAAGGACTAATGCTGAAGCTGAAGCTCCAATACTTTGGCCACCTGATGCAAAGAGCCAATTCATTAGAAAAGACCCTAATGCTGGGGAAAATTGAAAGCAGGAGAAGAAGGAAATGACATAGGATGAGATGGTGAATGGCATCACCAACTCGATGGACATGAGTTTGAGCAAGCTCAGGGAGTTGCTGATGGACAGGGAAGCCTGGCGTGCTGCAGTCCATGGAGTCATAAAGAGTCAGACAGGATGGAGTGACTGAACAACAACAATTTATTTATTTTTAATTTTGATTCTGCTGGGCCTTCAGTACTGCATGGGCTTTCCTCTAGCTGCAGCAAGTGGGGGCTACTCTCTAGCTGCAGTACACAGGCTTCTCACTGAAGTGGCTGCTCTCGCTGTGGAGCATGGCTCTATAGCTCTGGCACACAGACTTGATTGCTCCACAGCATGTGGGATCTTCCCAGATCAGGGATTGAACCTGTGTCTCTTACACTGGCAGGAGAATTCTTTACTACTGAGCCACCCAGTGGATATTTTATGAGAATAAAGCGAAGAATAAATGGAAATCACAAAAAAACTTACTAGGTCTTTGCTTTGCATCTGTGACTGCTCCATCTTATAGTGACACCTTAGGGCAAGGCTTCATTTAATGACATTCTCCTAAATGAATCCACTCATTTGTTTTTATCCTGATAGAAACATAGATCCTGAGACTTCGTATATCTTACTCATAGAGAATATTTTTCCATTAAATACCTAGGAACAACCTCAATCAGGGAAAATGGAACCCATTGAAAAAGTAATATGATCATAATTCACATTAGATCAGACACTGTTTGGGATGGGTAGGTTGGGAAGCAGCAGGGCTGGAGCCCAAAGAAGAATAGGAGAGAAGAAGAAAGAGGAAGGCCGTCCTGACTGGAAAAATCAGGTTTCGGGAAGAAATAGCTTTCAGGAGGGACACACATCCATGAAGCCAGCCTTTTCTCTTACTATATCTATCCCTGATTTCTAAATTCTCCTCTCCAAACAGGCACACCCACTTCTGGTGTGAGTCTTCTGTGCAAAGGTTATTTCTGCCTTCCTATTTTTACCCTCTGTGAAAAGGTTATTTTACCTTGAGTGCCTTACAGAGCAGAGACAGCTGTGGCCATTTAAGGAGCCATCTCTGGACATCAAATCCACAGTCCTTTCCTGACAAGAAAATATTGCTGGTAGCTAACGGGGCCAGCAGAGCAGAAGTAGAAAAAAGTAAGAAAGAGTTGGAGTGGGATTGATCTGTAAGATTTAAGGATATGAAAAGGGAGAGAATCTTTTTTGATGGAGAATCGATAGAGACTGGATTTCATCAAGACATGATTGCTATTGAGAGAAACAAACAGTCAAGGAGGAAAAAGTGATTTACTATGGAACTATGATGCTGTGAATCACCCTTGGAATGCAACATCAATTGCAAAATAGGAAGCCTAGGTCCTAATGTAACTCCATTCTGAGCTGTGTGACTCTGGAAAAATCCTTTAGGCCTCTGAGCTTCAGTATCTTCATTCATAAAATAACATGAGCTGAGATAATCTGCATTCTTTCACCCCTAGAATTGTTATCTTTTTCTTACCTTTTCTGTTTTTTAAATCCTGAGAAGATGAGTTGGGGAATTGTTCACTATAATCTAAAATAAAAGGCTTAGATGATCACCAATGATCATTAATATTGGTAGGGGAGAGCAAGAGGGAAATGAGTCTGTAGTGAATTAGTTTTGCTGATATAATAGACAATGAGGGAAACTAACCCTACCTACCATGATCTTTAAAAAGAATAACAATATTTCCCTATATTTCTATTCCATGTTATCCTTTACAGAACAATTGCAGATCCATTGCTTTGCTTGATATTTATAATACTTAGGAGAAAAAGGCAGGAAGTTGCAAACTGTTGCCTCATTTGATATTCAGAGCAACTAGCAGAAATGCGCTGGAAAATTACTAACATTGACATTAAATTCAGAGAGTTAAGTGATTTTTTTCAGAGTCACAGAGCTACTTAATGATGGGGCTAGAACTAGATTTCAGGTCTCCAGAAACCTGGGCTTAGACACGTGCCTGTGCTTTTTGCCTGGCCCTCCCGGAAGTGTCCAGACACTCATGGAAGCTGCCCAAGTTGTCACATCCCCAAATGATGTCCTACAGAGAATGCAGCTTCTCAGATTGGACTACACTTTTCCTTGGTCAACTCACAACTATCTTTTAGTCAGGAGCCTCCAAAATAGGGTACAAGCAACTTGGGAGGGAAATGATGTAATAAGGTGTGGGGCGGGAGTGGATATTAAGAAAAATTCTATTGGTTTTGCATCACTCTTTTACTTTCTTTTTGTGTGTTTTAAAAGACATGTAATATATTAGCACCAAGTGTTAACATAAATAGCTCATGAATATAATTTATAAACAGGGCCATATGCTTTATTGTTAAAGCCTTGATCAAAAGTATTTGGAGATTATGCTTTAGAAAACACGTGGAGGAAAAAGCCAAGAGAATAAAACAATTCATAAGGCTGTTCTTAGGAGTCTGCCTTTTTCTTAACCCTTCTGAGGGCTGAGGGAAAGGGGAAAGGGCTCGGGAAAGGAGGAAGTTCAATCAGAATCTTGAAGCAAATCCAGAAAAGTAGGCTAACGAATGGAACTGCTCCGGCTGAACTGGGGCAGCTGGTCACATGCTTCCCACCACACAGAGGCCCTTGTTCCTCTCTTGCACACTGCAGCTCTTTGTCAATCACAATCAACAATTCTATTCAGCTGTTCTTGCCGCGACTTTTCTCCTGTCTTTCAAGCCTGTTAAGCAATAAAAGTAAGGCAGAGCTTCACAAGCCTTTCAAAGATAAGGTTAAAAAGGAACAAAAATATGTCCTGATCAATGAACCTATAGGTCCTTTCTAATAAGAAAAAAAAAATCTAAGCTACCCACAGAAAATTACTTGGTAATTTTTATATTATTTATAACTTATAAAGTAATTGCCAAAGGACTTTTCATGTTCTCCCCAAACCCTTATATGAAACTGAGAACGTGTATAAAATAGGGAAAGAATATGCTGAGAAGAAAGAAAATTATTGTCTCACCCTTGGCATCCAGGAAGGTAGTGCACCCACGATTATTGGATTATTAACACAGAAACTATAAATGAAGGATGTGTAATATTAAATAAATACTCATTATAATGACAAATAGGAGATCACTGGGGCTTCCCAGATGGTGTTAGTGGTAAAGAACCCACCTGCCAATGCAGGTAGATGTGAGATGCTGGTTTGATCCCTGGGTTGGGAAGATCCCCTGGAGGAGGGCATGGCAACCCACTCCACTGTTCTTGCCTGGAGAATCCCATGAACAGAGGAGCCTGGCAGGCCACAGTCCAGATGGTCTCAAAGTGTCAGATACAACTGAAGTGACTGAGCATGCATGCACACAGGAGATCATCTCTCAGGGTCAATATTTGGGACTATCTCAAAACAAAGATCATGGCATCTGGTCCCATCACTTCATGGAAAATAGATGAGGAAACAGTGGAAATAGTGTCAGACTTTATTTTTTTGGGCTCCACAATCACTGCAGATGGTTACTGCAGCCATGAAATTAAAAGACACTTACTCCTTGGAAGAAAAGTTATGACCAACTTAGATAGCATATTCAAAAGCAGAGACATGACTTTGCCAACTAAGGTCCGTCTGGTCAAGGCTATGGTTTTTCCTGTGATCATGTATGGATGTGAGAGTTGGACTGTGAAGAAGGCTGAGCACTGAAGAATTGATGCTTTTGAACTGTGGTGTTGGAGAAGACTCTTGAGAGTCCCTTGGACTGCAAGGAGATCCAACCAGTCCATTCTGAAGGAGATGAGCCCTGGGATTTCTTTGGAAGGAATGATGCTGAAGCTGAAGCTCCAGTACTTTGGCTACCTCATGCAAAGAGTTGACTCATTGGAAAAGACTCTGATGCTGGGAGGGATTGGGGGCAGGAGGAGAAGGGGACGACCGAAGATGAGATGGCTGGATGGCATCACGGACTCAATGGACATGAGTCTGAGTGAACTCTGGAAGTTGGTGATGGACAGGGAGGCCTGGCGTGCTGTGATTCATGGGGTTGCAAAGAGTTGGACATGACTGAGCGACTGAACTGAACTGAACAAGGAAAGAAGGGGCTTCCCTGGTAGCTCAGAATCTGCCTGCAATGAAGGGGACCCAGGTTCGATCCCTGGGTTGGGAAGATACCCTGGAGAAGGAAATGGGAACCCACTCCAGTATTCTTGACCTGGAGAATTCCATGAACAGAAGAGCCTGGCAGGCTACAGTCCATGGGTTCTCAAAGAGTCAGACAACACTGAGCGACTAACACTTTCACTTTCAAGGAAAGAAAAATCTCTAGAAGTAATGAAATGTTTCTTTTACATATTCAAATTATATAGCACCCAAGGAGTCCACCAAAGATTATGGTCACAGTATGCATTTGCCTTTGAACTACTTTCTTTACTTAAAATTGCTGATAGACTTTAAAAGCACTATATCATTGTTATGGTATTTTACAACCAGCAGAGACCATAGACATCTTCTCATGGAAGCCTGGTGGGTGTCACAGAGGCTTGCCAGGAAGGAATCTGGGGTTTCTGAAGATGGCCCTCCTGTATTTAGAGAGTGTGGCTCTGACTCTGGTGGGGGGCAGGAGGACAGCAGTCTTTGGTTTCTTGTCCCTGCTTCTGTCACTAAATTTCTTAGGCAGGTTTCTTAATTTCATTTTATAGAGAAAATTATGAGAAAATTCATTTCTCATCTGTAGCATTTATTTGTTTGTCAAATGTTGTATTCACTATGTGCCAGCACTAATTTAAGTGCTGGAGATACTAAGATTAATGAAATACTGCCCCTCAAAATGTACATAGCCTGATTAAAGAGATAAGATACAAAATATACTTAAATTGTCAGTATAAAGCAGTGTATGAACAACAACACAAATAAGAGGTCATTTTAATAAGTACTGTTAAATGTATTAGAGGCCAAGAGAAAGTTCTTTTGTCCAACAAATAAAGCCATCATGATTTCTCTCTGGTATCCTCTTCTATTTTTCTTTGTTTTGGCTGCCATCTTTGGCACTGTGGCCTGGATCTCATTGACAGAGAAATGAGAAGAGTAGAATAAAGGACACAGCTTAAAAGCACAGAGCTGTGATGCCTCTGTCTCCTTTTCCCCTATTAGAGCATTGTTCAGGGTGTTTGTTAGTACATCCTATAGAATCAAGGTAGGTGGGGTCAGTACGAGACACAGAGAACAATGGTAAACACAAAATGTGGTAGGATGTGCTGGCAAATTGAGCTAAATACTGACTGCCATGAGTGATTATTATTTGTGTGTGCTGTTTAAATAAAAATAAGGTGGGCTAGCAAACAATCTGCCTCAGTTCAGTCACTCAATTGTGTCCGACTCTTTGCAACCCCATAGATTGCAGCACGCCAGGCTGCCCTGTCCATCACCAACTCCCGGAGCTTGCTCAAACTCATGTCCATCGAGTCAGTGGTGCCATCCAACCATTCCATCCTCTGTCAAACCCTTCTCTTCCTGCCTTCAATCTTACCTGGCATCAGGGTCTTTTCCAATGAGTCAGTTCTTCACATCAGGTGGCCAAATATTGGAGCTTCAGCTTCAGCATCAGTCCTTCCAATGAATATTCAGGACTGATTTCCTTTAGGATTGACTGGCTTGGTCTCCTGGGAATCCAAGTGGCTCTCAAGAGTCTTCTCCAACACCACAGTTTAAAAGCATCAATTCTTTGGCGCTCAGCTTTCTTTATGGTCCAACTCTCACATCCATACATGACTACTGGAAAAACCATAGGTTTGACTAGATGGACCTTTGTTGGTAAAGTAACATCTCTGCTTTTTAATATGCTGTCTAGGTTGGTCATAGCTTTTCTTCCAAGGAGCAAGTATCTTTTAATTTCATGGCTGCAGTCACCATCTGCAGTGATTTTGGAGCCCAAGAAAATAAAATCTGTCATTGTTTCCATTGTTTCCCCATCTATTTGGCAACACCCTCTTCCAAACAATCTCCCTAGCTGAGGGAAAACTACTGCCATTTTCTTCCTTAGTGGAATCAATTGTCTTATTCAATGTGATTTAGAATTAACTATTTAAAATAAATATCTTCTATGTTCTTCCAGGAGAGAGTTGAGAAAACTCATTTAACAATCACATGGTAATCATATACTCTAACTAGGGCTTCCCAGGTGACTTAGACAGTAAAGAATCAGCTTGAGACCCGGATGTGATCCATGAGTCAGGAAGATCTCCTGGAGAAGGGAATGGCTACCTATTCCACTATTCTTGCCTAGAGAATTCCATGGACAGAGGAGCCTGGAGAGTCCTTGGGGTCACAAAGAGTCAGACACGAAAGAGCTATTAACATCATGATACATGGCCCCCCAAAACCACTTGGTTTCTGTTCTTTGTCCATTGGCACTCTTTCAAAAGTGTAGAGATTTATACTCAAAATAACTGAAAAGACTAAAACTTTCTGAACTTTGCACTATCAGAAAATCTGGAGGTATGAATATTATTTCTGCCACTGCTTGAGTTTTTATTTAACATAGACTAAATCAAGTAGAAGTCTGAGAATTTGAAAAGCAATTTTCATTGCTAGTGAACTAGTCAATTTATTATTATGTTGTTTGGCTCTGATTGTATATATTTATAAAATTTTCATTTTTACCTTTCCCACTTTTACTCTTTGGTTGATTAGTTCAATTTCTATTCTTTTTAATGTTTATCTTTGAATTTGTAGCCCACAAACTTAACTGTAAAATGTTATCAAAGCCTACATTTATTATACATCTTTACCTTTCTCCCGAATCAAGCAAGAAGCTTACCTCCTAAACAACTTCTATTTACTAGCTTTCATTGTCCTTGTTATTATTATTTTTGTTGTTGTTACTGTATATTTAACTTTTTAACAGTCAACAGTTAAACATACTAACTCTTCCATACAGCTCTGTAGCAAATTGCTCCAAAACTTAGTGGCATTGGAAAAGACAATCATTATTATGCTCATAGACACTGAGGGTTGTGAATTAGAGCGAAGTAAATTAAGGATGGTGTGTCATTGTTTTACACTGCCTAAAGCCTTCATTGGAATCCTGCTGTTGGCTGGTGGCCTCAGTCTTCCTTCTTGCATTCCTTTTCAAGTGGTCTCTGTGTAGGCCAGTTGGTCTTCCCCAGAGCATGATGGCTGGGTTCCCTGGGCAAGTGTCCCAAGAAAGAGACAGCCAAACAGAAGCCATATCACCCACCCTTGAAAGTCACACAGTGCCTCTTTCACTGTATCCTACTCACAATAAGCCATAAAGGCTGCTCATGTTCAAGAGAAGGGAGACAGATTCAACCTCTCGATAATGGTGTGGCAAAGTCCACAATAGGAAGAACTGGAAACGTTGCTGTGACCATTCTTGGAAAATGCTCTCTGCCACATTAACATATTTTATCAGTTTCCACAGTTACTCCTGCTCTTTATGTCTCATATCTTTCCCCTGGGTTTGCTTTTCTTTGTGAAATACATCAACTAGCGGTTTCTCAGCAATGGTTATGAATGTTTTAGAATTCATAGCTTACTCTTGGATAATAGATAAGCTGATTATAGAATTTTATTGGCAGTTACTTTATTTTTTGTCAGCACTTAAAAAATATTATCCCATTGCTTTCTTTTTTCTTTTTCATTTCTTTTATTGTGGTGAAGGACACTTAAAATTTACTATCTTTACTATCTCAAACATTTTAAGTGCACACTTTAGGGTATTAAGTACATTAATATTATTATATTACCATCACCACCATCCATCTCCAAAACTCTCCTCATGTTATAAATCTAGAACTCTGTACTCATTAAACAGAAACTTCCTATTTCTCCTTCCCAGACCCTGGCAACCACCACTCTACTTTCTGTCTCTGTGATTTTGATTCCTGTAAGTAACTCATGCAAGTGAAATCATACAGTATTTTTCTTTTTATCACTGCCTTATTTCACTCAGTATAATGTTCTCAAGATTTATCCATTTTACAGCATGTATCATAATTTCCTTCATTTTTAAGACTAAATAATATTCCACTGTGTGTATACACCATATTTTGTTTCTCTATCAGTGAACACTTGGGTTGCTTCCATGTTTGTGTTGTTGTTCAGTCGCTCAGTTGTGTCCGACGCTTTGCGACCCCATGGACTGCAGCACACCAGGCTTCCCTGTCCATCACCAACTCCCAGAGCTTGCTCAAACTCATATCCATTGAGTCAGTGATGCCATCCAGCCATCTCATCCTCTGTCAAACCCTTCTCTTCCTGCCTTCAATCTTTCCCAGCATCAGGGTTTTTTCTACTGAATCAGCTATTTGCATCAGGTGGCCAAAGTATTGGAGCTTCAGTTTTGGCATCAGTCCTTCCAATGAATATTCAGGACTGATTGGATCTCCTGGGAGTTCAATGGACCCTCAATAATCTTCTCCAGCACCACAGTTCAAAAGCATCAATTCTTCAGCACTCAGACTTCCTAGTTTTAGATATTATAAATAACTTTTTAGTTTTAGATATTACAAATAATGTTGCTATGAACATGCATGTAGAATTATCTCATTGAGGCTTTACTTTCAACTCAATTTTTTGAGTGAATACTCAGAAATGGAATTGCTAGATCACATGGTAATTCATTTTTAATTTTTTCAGGAACTGCCATACTGTTGTGTGTTTTTTTTTGTTTTTGTTTTTGTTTTTTTTTACTATTTTCTGTTCCCATCAAGAGCAGAAAGACTACCTTTGAAAGTTGTAAACTTTCAACAGGCTCCAGAGCTCCAAAATAATTGAATAGACAGATTCTGCCAGGATAATTTTTGTCTAGGTAGGGAAACAGAGGAATAGTGCATCCTAACCTGCAACCATCCCAGAAATCTCTTATCCAGTTTCTTTTTAACATCTATTGCTGGTGACTTAGCAGCAGCAGCAGCTGTTGATAGACGTCTTTCTGTCATCTATCTTCTATGTCTATTAGTTTATACTTTGTTTTCTTTACATATTGGTGTATAAAATATCAATGTTTAGGTCTAGATTGCTTGATTGCTTTTGATCAGTACTATATGTGCACTTTAAATCTTAAAAATCTAGTATGTCATTAACTCTGGACAGTAGTTTTTGCTGTTCTTCCTTACATATTGCTTCCGTTCCATTCCCCCTCTATTCTCTTTTCCTAGGGCTTCTGTTGGATATATTATATCATCCATGTCTCTCGACTACTCTTTTACATTTTTAAATCACTTTTTTCTCTATACTGTGTCCTGGATCAGTTCCTTCAAACTGTCTTTTGATTTACTACTTCCGTGTTTGACTGTTTTTATTATTTTAGGGAGGAGGTGTTCTTCCTTTTTTATCACTTTGAACATTCTTAATACACTAGTTTTAAACCAATGTTCAGATTGCTGTATTGTTCTTGTCGTTAGGTAAACTCCTCTCCTACGTTCTGACTTTGTTGGCATTTGTAAACTTTTCATGTATGGGATTTTTAGTTGAAGGCTAATCTCGGGTAGTATTGTTTTTCCTCTTCTTCTCTTTTGGAAATCTGCTAGTGCTATCTACTAATGTTGCGGTTGGTCCTACCCTTTTCCTCAGGACCTAGAATTCAGATTTAGTCCTTCTATAGGGCTTCCCGCATGGTTCAGATGGTAAAGAATTTGCTTTCAGTGCAGGAGACCTAGGTTTGAGACCCTCAGTTAGGAAGGAAATGGAATCCCCTAGAGAAGGATATCAGAGAAGGCAATGGCACCCCACTCCAGTACTCTTGCCTGGAAAATCCCATGGCTGGAGGAGCCTGGTAGGCTGCAGTCCATGGGGTCGCTGAGAGTCAGACACGACTGAACAACTTCACTTTCACTTTTCACTTTCATGCATTGGAGAAGGAAATGGTAACCTACTCCAGTGTTCTTACCTGGAGAATCCCAGGGACGGGGGAGCCTGGTGGGCTGCCGTCTATGAGGTCGCACAGAGTTGGACACGACTGCAGTGACTTAGTAGCAGTAGCAGCAGAGAAAGAAATGGCTACCCACTCCAGTATTCTTGCCTCGAGAATTCCATGGACAGAGGAGCCTGGTGGGTTACAGTCCATGGGGTCACAAAAAGTTGAATGCAACTGAACGACTGACACTTTCACTTCACTTTCACTTTCATTGGCTATTCAGGGCATCCATGACGGAAAATATTGAAAACAACTGTACATCTAGTCCAAGCTAGTAAACGTTTCGATCATATCCTGGAGCTGAGGCTGTATTTCTCTTTGCTGTATCACAATCACATAGCTTTATAGATGCTGTAGCCCAAGCCTATGACAGCAAATAGTGTTATTATAGCCTCTTTTACATGTGAGGTTAACCCAGACTCTGATTCAAGAAGTAAGCCAGGGTCCAGCCTTACATCAGGCAATTTCAATTCCCTTTATCCCTCAAGCATAAAGATCCTTAGATCCTCTGCCAGTTTCCACACCTAGAGCCAAAGGTCCCCAGCCTAACATCTTTCAACTTCACTCCACCTTTTCACTTTATAATCTATATTCCTATTCTGGTCTATGAAAATGTCTGATTTTTTTATCATTTCTATTTTTAATTTTTTTCTCTTTTTAAAATATATTACTGTTATATGTCTGGAACATTTGGAGTGTCTAAAATTGTGAATTTACAATGCTGTCCTGACTAGAAATATGAACTTATCCTTAATTTTCTGTCTTAATTTGTTAAGTAATACAAAAGATAATGCAAGTAAGTATTAAAGCAGAGAGAAAAGATGAAAGTCATACAAGTAGTGTAAAGCCCAACATCAAATTTATTTTTATTTTGTCTTTACACTCTCATAATAGCTAAAGTATAAAAGGACTGCATAGCATTCTTTATATTAATTATAGAATTATATAATTTGTATGTCATACTAAATGCCCAGGAGAGCCTAGTGACTAATGCGAGTCCACGTCTAACTGGTTCTTCCTCAGGGAAACATTCACTTTGTTACTAAGTACTTTCTAATATTGCAAATGCTTTTTAATCCTTATACTATATTTAGGGATTTTCTATTTCTAAGCTCTGCATGTTGCAAATTATATAAACAGACTAGGGAAAAATGGCACGACTGAGCGACTTCACTTTCACTTTTCACTTTCATGCATTGGAGAAGGAAATGGCAACCCACTCCAGTGTTCTTGCCTGGAGAATTCCAGGGATGGGGGAGCCTGGTGGGCTGCCGTCTATGGGGTCACACAGAGTCGGACACGACTGAAGCGACTTAGCAGCAGCAGCAGCAGCAGAGAAAAATGGCAAAGGCTAAGTAAATTCCTTAGGTACTGACAGACTTCAGTTCAGTTCAGTTCAGTAGCTCAGTCATGTCCAACTCTGCGACCCCATGAACCGCAGCATGCCAGGCCTCCCTGTCCATCACCAACTCCCGGAGTCCATTGTGACGGTGATGCCATCCAGCCATCTCATCCTCTGTCGTCTCCTTCTCCTCCTGCCCTCAATCTTTCCCGGAATCAGGGTCTTTTCATTGAGTCAGCTCTCTGCATAAGGTGGCCAATGTATTGGAGTTTCAGCTTCAACATCAGTACCTCCAATGAACACCCAGGACAGTTCTCCTTTAGGATGGACTGGTTGGATCTCCTAAATGTCCAAGGGACTCTCAAGAGTCTTCTCCAACACCACAGTTCAAAAGCATCAATTCTTTGGCACTCAGCTTTCTTCACAGTCCAACTCTCACATCCATGCACGACTACTGGAAAAACCATAGCCTTGACTAGATGGACCTTTGTTGGCAAAGTAATGTCTCTGCTTTTTAATATGCTATCTAGGTTGGTCATAACTTTCCTTCCAAGGAGCAAACGTCTTTTAATTTCATGGCTGCAATCACCATCCGCAGTGATTTTGGAGCCCAGAAAAATAAAGTCTGACACTGTTTCCACTGTTTTCCCATCTATTTCCCATGAAGTGATGGGACTGGATGCCATGATCTTCATTTTCTGAATGTTGAGTTTTAAGCCAACTTTTTCACTCTCCTCTTTCACTTTCATCAAGAGGCCCTTTAGTTCCTCTTCACTTTCTGCCATAAGGGTGGTGTCATCTGCATATCTGAGGTTATTGATATTTCTCCCAGAAACCTTGATTTCAACTTGTGCTTTTTCCAGCCCAGCTTTTCTCATGTTGTACTCTGCATATAAGTTGAATAAGCAGGGTGACAATATACAGCCTTGACGGACTCCTTTTCCTATTTGGAACCAGTCTGTTGTTCCATGTCCAGTTCTAAATGTTGCTTCCTGACGTGAATACAGGTTTCTCAAGAGGCAGGTCAGGTGGTCTGGTATCCCATCTCTTTCAGAATTTTCCACAGTTTATTGTGATCCACACAGTCAAAGGCTTTAGTTTTATTAATATAAGAGGTACTGAATATTCAGGTTTCTTCTCTATTTTTTCTAAACCCAATAGAAAACTAGTACTACATATATGTTGCTTAATATGAAAATGAGATTCTGTTTTTTCTGTATTTTGAGCAATTTATGAATGGAATTTTATAAAATCAAGCAGTAAAAAAAAAGGAAAACAAAGCTTATAGATTGACAAGTAGGCCTCATTCCCATCCCAGAAAGCAAGTCCTCTCTTTGGAGGCCACCTTTTATCTGCATGGCATTCATATTTTTGTATCTTGCTTTTCCACTTGATGTATTTTGAAATTTGTTTTCAGTATCAGCATGTGTAGGTTGAACTTCTTTTTCATAGATACAGAACATTGTGTTTTAAGGATGTAATGTAATTTACCTAATCTGTCCCTTATTTATAGAAATTTAGGTTACTTCTAGACTTCTGCTACTGCAAACCATTATGCAATGAATATCCTTGTGGGTACAGTTTTGCTCACAAATGCAAATTTATTGAGAACTGCTGAGCCAAACTGCCTTCTATTGTGGTTATATTGAAATAAATCTTTAAAAACAAATGCACCGTTCTCTAAAACTGAAAACACTTAAAATTAAGCAATGTTGCTTAAATCTATGAATACTTCTGTAGCCAATGTTTTCAACTTTGTAGCCGACATATTTTTGTCTGTGGGCAGCTTATAATTGATAGTTAAATATTTTTACAAACAATTTATTTTATTTAAAAAAATTTGGGCAAACTTATACATTTTGACTGTACATGTTTAGAAAATGATCAGAAATTAATCCTAACCAATTAAGATTAACCCTCAGAATGTATTTGCTCTGAAATTTTGTGTTTAGCCAATCCCCAACCACATCCATTTTTATGGCTGTACATTTTGGAACTACCAGTATTATTTCACAGACTAGGAGAGTTACTTGACAGATGTTTTCTCCTTTTGAGAAGGCCCAGAATGGCTGTCTTGCCCGCAGCTCTCTTTGTGGGGGTAAGTGGGGGATGGATTCTCTCCCTGTACAATCCCTGTTTTCATGGAGGATGAGCACCAAACTCTGGTCTAGGTGAGGTGAGCCAGTGGCCCATGAAGCCTTCTGAATCAGCACCTCCACCACCAGCTGTGTCTTTTTCAGGTCCTCACTCAGGAAGCGAGTCATCAAGAGTGGCAGGATCTCTCAAAACAAAGTGGGTGGATAAGTCTCCAGACAGTGGAAGAGAGAGCAACAGACACAGTCTCCTAAGGGAGAGCCCAGGTCAGGGGTCTGAGGGGCTGCGGCTACGATATCTTCTGGACAGTTCTTAAGGCTGTGTCCTATTCTCTCCTGATGCCCTTAATAAGAAAAGCAAGTGAAACATACCTTATGTTTCTTGCAACTGACTGAAAGGAACTGACTCTATAGACTAAGCAAATAGTAAAAGAGGAACACGTTTAGTTATTCAACAAATGGCACTTGAGTACCAGAGATATGCCAAGTATTAGAGACACATCAGTGATCAAGATAGATATGGTGTTTGTCCTCATGGAACTTACAGTCTTGTGAAAAAGAGCAGAAGAAGATGAGTAAGAAAGATAATGTTAAGGGCTAGGTAGGTGGAGAAGGGTTTGGGATCTGGGATATGCTTCACAGGGAGAATCCTTAACTCATTACTGACCAGGGGATTTTTGTAGAAACCAATGCCTGTAGCCAGCAATTTTAATTTTGGCCAGCCAAAAGTTATTATTTCACTTACACTTTACAGGCTATTACATCAATAGTTACACACAACACACCTGTAAAGTCTTTTAAGAAATGTGTCTTCAATCCACTCCTCCAGTAGAAGCAAAGGAACATTTTCCATTACTGTGAGTTTCATTCTTGTAAAATGTTGGAACAAAAACCTAATGGAGCAAAATATGAATGAAAATGACAATTATAAGTTGTAAGATGAACGCTCAGTCACTTTTAAGCTCTAACAGTTTCCATGGTAGTGTTAATTTTATGACTCTCTAAAAACATATTGATGTATCTCTGGTCAATAACATTTGGATAACAAAAGACATATTAATGTCTTAACAAGTCAGTAATGTGGTCTACTGATAGACTAACTGAGAGTGGATGAGCATGAATGAAAAGACCAAGGGAAAATACACATTAAACTCTAAATTTTCCTGTGTACTTTAAACCTAAGACCATCCCTTTACATTGAGTCACTAACTCCTGTTAAGAACCAGGTAGCAATTACATTAGAATACTGTTAAGCAGTATTAACACCCAAAAAAAGATGTACTTTTCATCACAGGAGACTAGAATGTAAAAGTTGGAAGTCAAGAGATACCTGGAGTAACAAGGAAATTTGGCCTTGGAGAACAAAATGGAGCAGGGCAAAGGCTAACAGAATTTTGCCAAGAAAACACACTGGTCATAGCAAACACCCTCTTCCAACAACAGAAGAGAAGAATCTATTCATGGACATCATCAGATGGCCAATTTCAAAATCAGACTGATTACATTCTTTGCAGCCAAAGATAGAGAAGCTCTATACAGTCAGCAAAAACAAGACTGGGAGCTGACTGTGGCTCATGAACTCCTTATTGCCAAATTCAGACTTAAATTGAAGAAAGTAGGGAAAACCACTAGACCATTCATATATGACCTGAATCAAATCCCATATGATTATACAGTGGAAGTGAGATATAGATTCAAGGGATTAGATCTGATAGACAGAGTGCCTGAAGAACTATGGATGGAGGTTCATGACACTGTACAGGAGGCAGTAATCAAAATCATCCCCAAGAAAAAGAATTGCAAATAAAGCAAAATGGCTGTCTGAGGAGGCCTTACAAATAGCTGAGAAAAGAAGAAAATCTAAAGGCAAAGGAGAAAAGGGGAAATATACCCATTTGAATGCAGAGTTCCAAAGAATAGCAAGGTTAAGAAAGACTTCCTCAGTGATCAATGCCAAGAAATAGGAGAAAACAATAGAATGGGAAAGACTAGAGATCTCTTCAAGAAAATTAGAGATACCAAGGGAACATTTCATGCAAAGATGGGCACAATTAAGGACAAAAACAGTGTGGACTTAACAGAGCAGAAGATATGAAGAAGAGGTGGCAAGAATACATAGAAGAACTATCCAAAAAAGATATTCATGACCCAGATAACCACGATGGTGTGATCTCTCACCTAGAGCCAGACATCCTAGAATGTGAAGTCAAGTGGACCTTACGAAGCATCACTATGAACAAAGCTAGTGGAGGTGATGGAATTCCAGTTGGGCTATTACAAACCCTAAAAGATGATGCTGTGAAAGTGCTGCACTCGATATGTCAGAATATCTGGAAAACATAGCAGTGGCCACAGGACTGGTAAAGATCGATTTTCATCCCAATCCCTAAAAAAGGCAATGCCAATGAATGTTCAAACTACCACACAACTGCATTCATCTCACACACTACCAAAGTAATGGTCAAAATTCTCTAAGCCAGGCTTCAACAATATGTGAACCATGAACTTCCAGATGTTCCAGCTGGATTTAGAAAAGGCAGAGGAACCAGAGATCAAATTACCAACATTCATTGGATCATTGAAAAAGCAAGAGAATTCCCCCAAAACATCTACTATTGCTTTATTGACTACACCAAAGCCTTTGACTGTGTGGATCACAACAAACTGAAAAATTCTTAAAGAGATGGGAATAACAGACCACCTGATTTGCCTCTGGAGAAATCTGCATGTAGGTCAAGAAGCAACAATTAGAACCAGACATGGAACAACAGACTGGTTCCAAATCAGGAAAGAAGTACGTCAAGGCTATATATTGTCACCTTGCTTATTTAACTTATATGCAGAGTATATCATGCAAAATGTTGAGCTGTATGAAGCACAAGCAGGAACCAAGATTGCTGGGAGAAATATCAACAATCTCAGATACACAGATGACATCACCCTTATGGCAGAATGTGAAGAACGAAAGAGTCTTTTGATGAAAGTGAAAGAGGAGAGTGAAAAAGTTGGCTTAAAACTTAACATTCAAAAGACTAAGATCATGACATCAGGTCCCATCACTTCATGGCAAATGGATGGGGAAACAATGAAAACAGTGACAGACTTTATTTGGGGGGCTCCAAGATACTGCAGATGGTGACTGCATGAAATTAAAAGACACTTGCTCCTTGGAAGGAAAGCTATGACCAACCTAGACAGAATATTAAAAAGCAGAGATATTACTTTGCTGACAAAGGTCAGTCTAGTCAAAGCTACAATTTTTCCAATGGTCATGTATGGATGTGACAGTTGGACTATAAAGAAAGCTGAGTGCTGAAGAATTGATGCTTTTGGACTGTGGTGTTGGAGAAGACTCTTGAGTATCCCTTGGACTGCAAGGAGATCCAACCAGTCAATCCTAAAGGAAATCAGTCCTGAATATTCACTGGAAGGGACTGATGCTGAAGCTGAAGCTCCAATACTTTTGTCACTTGATGCAAAGAACTGATTCATTGGAAAAGACCCGATACAGGGAAAGATTGAAGGCAGGAGAGAAGGGGATGACAGAGGATGAGATGGTTGGATGGCATCACCAGTGCGATGGACATGAGTTTGAGCAAGCTTTGGGAGTTGGTGCTGGACAGGGAAGCCTGGCTTGCTGCAGTCCCTAGGGGTCCAAAAAGTCAGACACAACTGAGCGACTGAAGTGAAGCCGTATTCTCCCAGTCTTGGCTTTCTAAATCACCAAAGAAAGATTTGATTATGTTGAGTGTGTTTTAGTTTAGGAAACACCTATCATATGTAATGTATCTAGAAATTTTTATTTCATGTAACTTGTATCCCATTGATTCTAATATGGTAGAAGTCAGAGTGATGAAGACAGAAAGTTGATGAAGGCCTTCATCTCCTAGATGAAGAGGAGAAATCTAGGGCATTTCCATCACTTAGATAATACCGGTTCCTGTAACAGACTTTACTTCCCCACATTGTACGGTATTGGCTTAATTCTATGTGACTTCTTTTGCTGTGTCTAGGGGAACGACATGAAGACAAGACCCAAGTGCCTCATTTACCACTTTTATGTGTTTTTGGTGGGGTGGAATGGGTGAATGAAAGAATGAATGAATGAATGAGCAATCAATCCTGAGGATCTGGCCCTTGGTGGACTCTTTCCTTGATACGCACAGCTTCTCTAACTTCAACCTATCTTGGCTAGTCTCGCATTGACATTTTGCCCCCAGTAATTTTTCAGGCTGATGGTTCTACATCTGGGTTTCCGCATATTTCATCTCTAATATGAGCCCCCTCCTTATTTAATTATTCTACTCTTTTCTGCCTGCATTGGGCATCCACTTAGTTTGCCTACCTTGGACATCTATAGAAGATGAACATCCACACAGGATGTTTGTGAAAATCCTATTAAGATAGGAAAAGGTTTGCTCTCAGAAACTTTTCACAGTGGACACTCTAGATTCTATCTTCATTAATGTCTTGGGGTGAGGGACTGTATCACTCCACTTGTGATGTGTGCAAGGCTTTACAAGGTCTCCTTTCAGCTTCAGAGTGGATCTGAAGCCATTACATTCTATCTATTTAGGGACCTAGATATCGTATTTTAAAATGCTTCCTGCAGAGCAATTCAAAGAAGAGTACAATGCATCATTTAAGTACAAAATGTTGACTATTTCTATAATGAAAAAGTACAGAGAGTTCCATTTGTGTTTATCCTTTTATTGCAAATTGCCACAACCTGGTCAAAAAATTCTCTCTGTGGCGGCAGGCTATCTGCCAGTAAATTAGTCTGTTGAAAGGGCCACACCAAATCCAGCATCCTGGGCCAACTGTGACCACAGCTGAGTGGTGTGAAGAGAGCTGACAGCCGCGCAGTCACCACCCAGGCTGGAGAGGAAAGCAGCATGAGGTGTTAATGGAAAAACCCAACTTTCCTCTCTTCCAAAGATGATGAGCAAAACCAAAATGGAGCTCTCCCTGATGAGTTTTAAAAGACAATTTTCATTTTTTCAGAATGAAAGTATTCACTAAGCTTTTGCATCTTTATGTCTTTTTACATATTTTGGGGGGGATAGATTTTTTTTAAAAACTCATTTTATGTGCTTCTATTGTTCTATGTGAGTGGTTTAGTTAATTACTATATTAGTTCCCTGGGTTTTCCAGTGGTGGTTCAGTGGTAAAGTATTCGCCTGCAATACAGGAGATGCAGATTCAATCCCTGGGTTGGGAAGATTCCCTGGAAAAGGAAATAGCAACCCATTCCAGTATTCTTGCCTGGGAAATCCCACGGACAGAGGAGACTGTAAGGCTACAGTCCATGGGGTTGCAAAGGATCAGACACAGCAGAGTGGCTAAACAACAACAATATCAGTTTCCTAAAGCTGCCATACCACACACTGAGTGGCTTAAATAGCAGAAAGTTGCTCTGGAAGCTGGACGCCATAGAACAAGGTATTGGCAGGGCTGGCTCCTTTAAGTGCTGTGAGAAGAATCTCTTCTGTGCTCTTGCTCAGCTCCTGGGATTTGCTTGAGATCTTTGGCGTTGACTGGCTTATGGAGGCCTCACCCTGTGCTTTATCTTCAGCTTCATGCAGTGTTTTCCCTATGGGCTTGCCTCTGTCCGAATCTCCCCTCTTGATAAGACACCAGTTACACTGGATTGGGGTCCACCCTAATGATCTCTGAACTAATTACATCTGCAATGATCCTACTTCCCAATAGGGTGACATTTAGAGGTACTGGGTGTTAAGATGTCAACATGAGAATTTGGGGGAGATACAACTCAATTTGGGCTTCCCAGATGGCTCAGTGGTAAAGAATCTCCCTGCCAGTGCTGCAGACACAGGAGACTCAGGTTCGATCCCTGGGTTGGGAAGATCCCCTGGAGGAAGAAATGGCAACTCATTCCAGTATTATTGCTTGGAAAATTCCATGGACAGAGGAGTGTTGGCAGGCTACAGTCTATGGGGTCACAAAGAGTAGGAGACAATTTAGTGACTAGGTATGCACAATTCAAGTCAATCACCACATTCTGCACACCACCATTTCAAAGGGTCGGGTCTTTATCTTATGACCCCTGGGGTCAGGCATAGGGATTAAACTTAGTAAGCATTCAGTAAATCATGATGGAATACCTTAGAATTGTGGTACAAAATAACCTCAACAGGTACCTATGACCTAGAGCCAGTAAGTACTATGAGACTCAGTATTATGAGGAGTATCCTTGATAACAAAGTTTCCTTTTTTGAAATTAAGACCTTATATTTACACAACTCTTGGTCTACTCTAAAGTTCTTGAATTCCAAAATAAATCTTTAATTTCTAATGGAAATAAAGTAGGACCAACTTACTCCAAAAGGAAAATGTAAAAAAAGGTTTTGGCCAACTGGGGAAATCTCTTGAAAATTATGAGGACCTAATCCATCTCTACTCCCTACCATCTTTCTCCTCCTCCTTTCGCTCAGTCGTGTCTGACTCTTTGCAACCCCGTGGACTGTAGCCCATCCATGGGGTTCTCCAGGCAAGAATACTGGAGTGGGTTACCATTTCCAGAAGCTTATAGTCAGATGAAATTAAGAGGAAAATTAAGACAAAAAAGAAACCAAAAAGAAAAGCTAAACAAAGTCAGCTTTGTTAATGGGCAAATACTCAGTAAACAATCAGTTCAGTCATTCAGTCGTATTGTCCAACTTTGCAACCCCACTGACTACCATGCCAGGCTTCCCTGTCCATCATCAACTCCTGGAGCTTGCTCAAACTCATGTCCATCAAGTCAGTGATGCCATTCAACCATCTCATCCTCTGTCATCCCTTTCTCCTCCTGGCTTCAATCTTTCCCAGTGAGTTACTTCTTCACATCAGGTGGCCAAAGTATTGGAGTTTCACCTTCAGCATCAGTCCTTCCAATGAATATTCAGGACGGTTTTCCTTTAGGATGGACTGGTTGGATCTCCTTGCAGTCCAAGGGACTCTTAAGAGTCTTCTCCAACACCACAGTTCAAAAGCATCAATTCTTTGGCGCTCAGCTTTCCTTATAGTCCAGCTCTCACATCCATATATGACCAATACATTGATATTGGTTCAATGACCAATAATGATGTCTAGTAAGAATCATGTTGAAATGACAAGTTGGGTTAAAGTCGAGGTGACGTCTCTTAAACTCCCTTTCCAAGTGAGGGAGCATGATCCTGCTAAGCAGACTCTGTCCACATGGGGAGTACAGACCCCCTTCTGCCAGGTCAGTATAGCAAGAACAAGTGTGAGATCTTGGCTGCTGCACCACACTGTGACTTTCATGGGCCTTAAGTATATTATGTAAACCCCTTTCTCCAAAAAAACAAAACTCAAAACTTATTATTTTTTGACAATGTTGGTATAAAGATTAATATGTTAATAGCATATATTAGAACATTATTTTTGATGTAAATGTTCATCTTTCTTCTGATTTTAAAAGCAGTCAAAACATTTGTGTGGGTCCCTAAAGGACTTTCTTGGTGGCTCAGTCATAAAGAATCCACCTGCCAATGTAGGAGACACAGGTTCGATCCCTGGGTCGGGAAGATCCCCTGGAGAAAGAAATGACAACCCACCCTAGTATTCTTGCCAGGGAAATGCCATGGAAAGAGGAGCCTGGCAGGCTACAGTCCATGGAGTCACAGAACTGGGCATGACTTAAAAACTAAACAATAACAGTGAAAGGTATTTTGAGTCAGAGGACCATGCGGACTGTATCTAATGGCAGGACGGGCCCTGCCTTTCGAAGGGAGACCTTGGACCTAAACCCAGGTATATGATTTACATGACGGCAGAAAACAGGAGAATACCCGTGGTCCCTGTACCCTCTTCCAGGAGGCAGGCCGTGAAGGCACAGGGGTAGCCTCTGCCCTGCTTACGAGGCAAGGTAACCCCTCCGGCTGGTAAAGGAGGCCGGTGCAAGTTTTGCCGTCTGCAGAGCTCTGCCTCTGGCTCTGCTCCCCTCCACCGCTGTAGGGCTCAGAGCCTGCAGAGGCCTCTCCTTTCTTCCTCCTACACTGCTCTCTCCCGTCCTAACCTCCCCACCTACAAGTCATTCAAGAAGGAGCAGTGGCAGCCTGGACTGATAAGGTGGATTGCCTCAGCAGGGAGCAAGAGGCAGAGAAAGGAAGGATTTCCAGGGAGATTCTCCTGGGGTCCTTCAAAAAGCCCTGGCTAGGGGATGGAAATTGAAGCCGAAAAGCAATCAGATCTGTGAAGAGAGTTTAATCTGAAAAGACCCTGATGATAGGAAAGATTGAGAGCAGGAAGAGAAGGGAGCAGCAGAGAATGAGATGCTTGGATTGCATCACCAACTCGATGGACATGAGTTTGAGCAAACTCTGGGAGATGGTGAAGGACAGGGAAGCCTGGCGTGCTGCCGTCCATCGGGTAGCAAAGAGTCAGGGATGACTGAGTGACTGAACAACAACAAACGTTTTACTACTCGTTTATTATCATTATTCATTATCATGTCCAATTCCAACAGACAGTGCTCCAGACAGCACTGCCTGGAGCCTCATGGTCATCCCTGCAGAGGAAGGCAGGGGATTGTTAAATGGTTGAGTCTTCATCTGAGGAGAGGCTTTTCTAGCTCTCATGACAATACATAGGATTTTTCTCTGTCCAGCTTTTGTTGCCAGATCCGTTGAGGAAAATTTATAATAGAGATAGAGTTTGAGGAGGAGCAGAAGTTTAAAAAAAAAAAAAAACGATGCATGAGAGATTTGACTTGGCAGATCGACTCTAGAAAGTTGAACTATTGCTGTGCATCTCTTTGAAGGCTCATTTTTACCCATAGTCCACGCCCAGCACCTTTCGACATACCACTGACAGCTAGTAGAAATTAAAAATTGCCAGTCAATCTGGTGATTATCATAAGCTTTGCTGCGCTAAATAGCTGGGTTAGGAAAAAGCCCCGGTTTTCCATCACTGGGTCATGATCCTCTTTAAATTATGTTTCTTATTTAAACAACTTTTTTATTTTATTTAAATGCCTTTGCACAAAACATGTATTCTGATATTTAACATAGCTTTACAGTAACAAACACGTCAACATATTGCCTGGCTTTGTGAATTCAGTCAGGGACTTCCGAGCACATCGATGTCTGTTAAAAAATTGACAACAACAAAAAACACCTGCCAGGCCCTCTGTTCTTCATGATTCTATTATATGTGTCTGTTTTTTTAGAGCTCAGAAAATTAAGTGCTAGACAGGCTACCCGAATACCATGATTAATTGGTTAAAAGTACAGAGTTACTGCATGCAATTTGATCGGCTTTTTTTATTATTTGGTTTTCTTTGTAAGCGGCTTTACTCCTTTTAAAGAATTTCTTCCAAGCTCTTTTTCTTCCTTTTAGAAACGTAAGTTCAATGACTTGTCCTTGTGTAAGGTGCTGGTTGCAGATGCCCTCTCTTTATTGTAAAACACAATATACTTACTCTATTTTAGGGGCCAAAGCACTTGTAAGAGCTTTGCAAGCTTTCCTATTTTTCTTAAAATTAGGACACTCCATGATGTGTAGGTACTTGCAAACGTAGATCTCAATAGGAAAGAATTTTAAAATTAACCTATAAAACAGTCCCAGGGTGTGAAAAATATCACACAACAGAGAGAGGACTGTCCCCAACGTTGAAAGAGTGTTCTCTTTATTCTGACCTTGGGGAACCATCGGGTCTGCCGCCGCCGCTGCTCAGGAGGAGCTCCCTGCCCAGTTCAGGCAGAGCTCATTAGCCTCTCCACCAGCTGAAGTTGATTCCCTGCCTCCCAAGATCCTCTGCCTCCTCTTTTGCCAACATCCTTGGGATGCTTCTAGCTTATCAGTCCAATTCAGTTACAGATATGTCTGCAAGTACGGTTAATTGATGCTTGCTATTCCTTTGGCTTAAAAGATTTTCAATAGCATGATTAATTGATAGATGCAGCCTCTAAAATAGGTTACAAATAATTTAACAATTATATGTTTGATTTTAATCCCATTTCTAGGAACTGCTACAACTCTTGGAATTTCCTATGTATAAGCACAAAGGGAATATCTTTTGTTACAATGTTTGGTGTTTTGTTGTCAATTCCTGAAATCACTTCAAAGCACTGAGGTAAAAGGAGCAGCTTGTCACACCCTACAAACCCCTTTCAACCACACCTGAGTTTATGTTGACAAGGTGACTATTGGCGATCCCCTAGGGAGGAGGGCTGGTTGCTTCAGATAGGGGGAACAACCAAGAGTTGAGGGTTGTAATTTAGCCCCACCCATCAACTTTAGGGAGGGCAGGGGAGTTGGAAGTTTGATCAAACAATAGTGATTTAATCAATTATGCCTATATAATGATACCTCCATTAAACCCCAAGAAAATTGGGTTTGGAGATCTTCCAGGTTGGTGAATACATGTAGGTGTCAGGAGAGCAAGTGCTCAGAGAGGGTATGAAAGCTCTGTGTCTTTTCCCAATACTTTGCCCTATGCATCTCTCTATGTGGCTTTTCCTGAGATATATTTATAATAATGAATATATGATATGAATGCAACTTGATATTCATCTGAATCTGCAAATATTCTCAATTACTGCATAAATTAACTTTTTTTTTTTTATTGACAAGCCCTAACTTGCCTCAGGATTCTTGGGAATTCAAGTCAGGTTGGGTGAAAGCTGACTGACCAGCCAGGTATGTCACTGAAGTCATAAGTTTAAGGTTTTGAAAATATTAGCAGTGGATAATACTGGCCAGTAATGTTCTCCCTATTTAAAGTCATAGCACAAGGTATTATGATTTGACTTTTTGACAGTCTTGACTCCTCTCATTCACCTCATACAATGTGTGATAGAACCTCTCTTAATTAAAATGAATCAAAATTGTGTCCTGAGAATGTCATGAACTCTAACTTAAGGTCATTAATTGTTGCTGTTACTGTTGCATTGCTAAATCGTGTCTGACCCCATGGGCTACAGCTTGCCAAGCATCCCTTTCCTTCACTGTCTCCTGGAGTTTGCTCAGATTCAAAGCCACTGAGTTGGTGATGCTGTCCAACCATCTCATCCTCTGCTGCCCCTTCTTTCTTTCAATCTTTCCTGGCATCAGGGTCATTTCCAATGAGTTGGTTCTTCACATCAGGTGGCCAAAGTACTGGAGCTTCAGCTTCAGTATCAGTCCTTCTAATGACTATTCAGGGTTGATTTCCTTTAGAATTGACTGGTTTGATCTCCTTGTAGGGATCCTAAAGAGTTTTCTCCAGCACCATGATTCAAAACCATCAGTTCTTCGGAACTCAGCCTTCTTCATGCTACAACTCTCACATGCATACATGACTACGGAAAACACAGAGCTTTGACTCTACAGACTTTTGTTAGCAAAGTGATATCTCTGCCTTTTAATATGCTGTCTAGATTTGCAAAGCATCACTATGAACAAAGCTAGTGGAGGTGATGGAATTCCAGTTGAGCTGTTTCAAATTCTGAAAGATGATGCTGTGAAAGAGCTGCACTCAATATGCCAGCAAATTTGGAAAACTCAGCAGTGGTCATAGGATTGGGAAAGGTCAGTTTTTATTCCAATTCCAAAGAAAGGCAATGCCAAAGAATGCTTGAACTACCACACAATTGCACTCATCTCACATGCTAGTAAAGTAATGCTCAAAATCCTCCAAGCCAGGCTTCAGCTGGTTTTAGAAAAGGCAGAAGAACCAGAGATCAAATTGCTAACATCTGCTGGATCATGGAAAAAGCAAGAGAGTTCCAGAAAAACATCTATTTCTGCTTTATTGATTATGCCAAAGCCTTTGACAATGTGGATCACAATAAACTGTGGAAAATTCTGAGAGAGATGGGAATACCAGACCACCTGACCTGCCTCTTGAGAAATCTGTATGCAGGCCAGGAAGCAACAGTTAGAACTGGACATGGAACACCAGACTGGTTCCAAATAGGAAAAGGAGTACGTCAAGGCTGTATATTGTCACCCTGCTTATTTAACTTATATGCAGAGTACATCATGAGAAATGCTGGACTGAAAGAAACACAAGCTGGAATCAAGATTGCCGGGAGAAATCTCAATAACCTCAGATATGCAGATGACACCACCCTTATGGCAGAAAGTGAAGAGGAGCTAAAAAGCCTCTTGATGAAAGTGAAAGTGGAGAGCAAAAAAGTTGGCTTAAAGCTCAACATTCAGAAAACGAAGATCATGGCATGTGGTCCCATCACTTCATGGGAAATAGATGGGGAAACAGTAGAAACAGTGTCAAACTTTATTTTTGGGGGCTCCAAAATCACTGCAGATGGTGACTGCAGCCATGGAATTAAAAGACACTTACTCCTTGGAAGAAAAGTTATGACCAACCTAGACAGTATATTCAAAAGCAGAGACATTACTTTGCCGACTAAGGTCTGTCTAGTCAAGGGTATGGTTTTTCCTGTGGTCATATATGGATGTGAGAGTTGGACTGTGAAGAAGGCTGAGTGCCGAAGAATTGATGCTTTTGAACTGTGGTGTTGGAGAAGACTCTTGAGAGTCCCTTGGACTGCAAGGAGATCCAAGCAGTCCATTCTGAAGATCAGCCCTGGGATTTCTTTGGAAGGAATGATGCTGAAGCTGAAACTCCAGTACTTTGGCCACCTCATGCGAAGAGTTGACTCATTGGAAAAGACTCTGATGCTGGGAGGGATTGGGGGCAGGAGGAGAAGGTGACGACCGAGGATGAGATGGCTGGATGGCATCACGGACTCGATGAACGTGAGTCTGAGTGAACTCCAGGAGATAGTGATGGACAGGGGAGGCCTGGCGTGCTGCGATTCATGGGGTCGCAAAGAGTCGGACACGACTGAGCGACTGAACTGAACTGAGATTTGCAATGGCTTTCTTTCCAAGGAGTAAGTGTCTTTTAATTTCATGGCTGCAGTTACCTTCCACAGTGATTTTGGAGCCCAAGAAAATAAAAATCTATCAGTGTTTGCACTTTTTTCCTTTCTTTTTGCCATGAAGTGATGGGACCAGATGGCATGATCTAATTTTTTTGACTGTCGAGTTCTAAGGAGCTTTTCCACTCTCCTCTTTGACTCTAATCAAGAGGTTCTTTAGTTCCTCTTCGCTTTATGCCTTAGGAAGCATCACTACGAACAAAGCTAGTGGAGGTGATGGAATTCCAGTTGAACTACTTCAAATCCTAAAAGATGATGCTGTGAAAGTGCTGCACTCAATATGCCAGCAAATTTGGAAAACTCAGCAGTGGCCACAGGGCTGGAAAAGGTCAGGTTTCATTCTAATCTCAAAAAAAGGCAATGCCAAAGAATGTTCAAACTACTGCACAATTGCACTCATCTCACATGCTAGCAAAGTAATGCTCAAAGTTCTCTAAGCCAGGCTTCAACAGTACATGAACTGTGAACTTCCAGATGTTCAAGCTGGATTTAGAAAAGGCAGAAGAACTAGAGATCAAATTCCCAACATCTGTTGCATCATAGAAAAAGCAAGAGAGTTCCAGAAAAACATCTACTTCTGCTTTATTGACTACGTTAAAGCCTTTGACTGTGTGGATCACAACAAACTGTGGAAAATTCTTCAAGAGGTGGAAATACCAGACCACCTGACCTGCCTTCTGAGAAATCTGTATACAGGTCAGGAAGCAACAGTTAGAACTGGACTTGGAACAGACTGGTTCCAAATTTGGAAAGGAGTACATCAAGGCTGTATATTGTCACCCTGCTTATTTAACTTAAATGCTGAGTACATCATATGAAATGCCTGGCTAGATGAAGCATAAGCTGGAAACAAGCCTGCCAAGCTCAGTTTCTGAATACTGACACTACTGAAAGGATGAGTTACCAACCCTTGCAAATGGTTGACTGGATATACCTGACCAGCAGAAAGTTGGGGATGTATACTGGATCTGGGTCACTGCTCACTTGATCAAGTATGTTTGCTTCCTCTCCATGCCTCCTGCCCCAGCTGTTTCCCTGTCAGTCAGCTGTCTTAGCTCATGTGAAAATAAAGGTGTGTTTTATCAGGGTTTCAGTCTGGGAAATCATTTGGTCCCATCGTCCTGGTGGAGCACCTACTTAAACCAATCCCTTCAAGCTCCTCATTTTATTTTCTTTCTCATACTTTTTGGAATGAGTGTTTAATCAACTAATTCATTATTTCAGATTTCCTGAAAGTATCTTACAGTTTGAATATAGGTAAATATTTATGGAGAAACTCTGATCTGAAAATCAGGCAAGCCTGAAAGACCTAAGAGAAAGCATCAGAATCCCCACTTGAAAAAGAGAGTCATTTCCCTGCAGCAAATGAAGGATCAAATGTCTCCCAAAGATAAAGAGTTTTATATAAAAAAAAGCAGACTGTGTGTAAAATAATGGGAGATATAGGTGCTTTTAAGATGTTTCCTTTTTAAAATTTATTTATTTATTTTAATTGGAGGCTAATTACTTTACAATATTGTAGTGGGTTTTGCCATACATTGACATGAATCAGCCATGGGTGTACGTGTGTCCCCCATCCTGAACCCCCCCCCCCCACCTTCCTCCCCATCCCATCCCTCGGCCTTGTCCCAATGCTCCGGCTTTGAGTACCCTGTTTCATGCATGGAACTTGCTGATCTATTTAGACCTAATCTTTTTGTTTCATTTAGCCTGGAGATGTGGGTTTGATTTATTTTCCTGACTATATTAATAGCTATTCAAACACTTTAAGCTGATTATCTCCAGAAATCATTTATTCTAATTTAGTCTTTTTACATAGTGTAACCCATTATTCTGTTGTATTCTTTTAGTTTTGCTCGGTTGGACTAAGGATTTTTTTTTTTTAATCAAAGAAACAATAAAAGGCCTGAGCCACTTCAGAAAATAACAGCATAAATGAGGACTCCCTTCGCTAGGATGTATGTGACAGCGTGAGTTGGAATGTTAGATTCTCTCTCTGTGTCCAAGTTTGAGAACATGCTTGCTGCCTGAGCATCCTGGTAGGACAGCGTTCCATCTGTGATCCCCTCGATCTAGCGAGGACTAGCTAAGTGGAGCTAACAAGAGTCAAACTAATGAAAAACAGGAGTTTGGTGTTGCTGGAATATGTAGAAAAAGGTGGAGTCTTAAAAAAAATATATTTCTCCCGCCAAGACAGTATTGAGGAAACTCGTTATTTTCCATCTGCCTGTTTCTTATTTTCACTGTGAAGTGAAAGCAAAGCTTTAAAAATTATTCTCCATTGCAAAGAAAATATATTTCAGAAAATTCCTATCTAGAAAATAAAGCAATTAAGAACTATCTGGCTGTGAGGCTCTGGCCCCAGTTTGACTTCAAGCAACATCATTGCTTCACATCAAGATGTGCCTTAGAATCGGACTGCTCTGATCAGCCAACGCACTGAGTGACTTGACATTTTAATAAATAAATAAGTATTCAGATCGTCATAAAATATCCTTTGAAATTATAAACATGGGAAACTTTATGAGATTCAAGTGAGTGTTAAACAGTCCAGCAACTTTCGGCCTGAGCAGCTGTTGTGCTTTGAAATTGGGAGAATTAAAATTGGGAAAATTGGGGGGAAATTGGGAAAATTGGGGGAGTTTTTTTGGAAAATCTACAAAAAGACCACCTCCATTATTTCAATGGCTTGTTTTTCTTAACATTTCTTTAGCTCTCTAGTTTGGGCAACAAAAAGGTTTGAATTTATTTTTTCCAAGTGAGTTATGATTAACATATAATACTATATTTGTTTCAAGTATTAAACACAGTGATTTGATATTTTACATAGTATGAAATAATTTCCTTTGTCCTCTCACCACCCCCTCCCCTGGTATCTACCAGTTTATTCTCTGTATTTATGAATATATTTCTATGGTGTTTTGCTTGTTTGCTTATTCCGTGAATTCATTCTTACACAACCAACAAGCGTAGGCTATTGTCTTCTAATAATATCATGGCAACTTAAAAACCTTATTTAAGCAAAAACAGATATTTAGAAAGTTTAACTTTTACACTGAAAATATATGTAACAAAGTAAAAGTTATTAGGTGGATGTTAGTGTGTGATACCTAGGAAATTACTAGTTGGCTTAAAGTTAGTTAAATTTAACTACAGAATTAGATGTTTGCTCAGTGGCTCTATGTGCCTAGTCCGGGTTATGCACTGTTAGAAAAATTAACATTATGTGTGTTGTCCTTCTATGGATCCTGGGAAGGAAGATAGTGGAACTAATTTGATATGGAAACCCTACTCTTGAAGCACTAGATAGCGTGTATTAAAGTGCCAAATTGATTTTGACCAAGTACTGAAATGTGGTAGAATTTAAGCAGTATAGGCAGATGGGATCTGAGGCATTTGTGTTGTAAGAAAAGGTAAAGGTTGACAGTATAAATGACTTAAAAATATTTGGTAGAAAAATTGGTAGAATCTTCATTTGTAAAGATAGTAAAAGCAGAGATAGCTAGATTGTGGCAGAGAAGAAGTGCCAGTGAATTCATGAGTTATTTCCCTGATTATTCTTTTCTCAAAGTTATGTGTATTGTGCATCTGCCACTTGTAAGGTTAATGGGTCTGTTAATATCCTTTAGTGATTTGGAAATAGCAGACTATTCCCGTCTCAATATGTATATTATACTAGTGGTTGACTTGCTCAATAAGCAGCTGTTTTTTTCTTACCAAGGGCTGTTAGCACCGGTAGGTGGTATGAAATGGTGTTTCTCTACAGTAGCTCTCTCTGGACTTTTGACAGGCTTAGCTACATAATTTGTATGGTCCAATGCAAAATGAAAATGGGGTCCTTCTGTTCAAAAATTATTAAGAATTTCAATAGGATGACAACAGAGCATGAAACGTAAGTACAGGGTGCTTCTAAGCAAGGGGTCCTGACAACTATCAAGCGCACACCCACAAAGCTAGTCCTGCTGATGGGGAAACCAAATCGGTGTGAGTAAGCTATGACTAAGGAAGAACTGCTAAATCTGGGCACAATCAGTCAGTGTACTGATCATGGATGACCAGTTAAGGGTCATGTATATATACATATATGTATGTTGGTGTTCAGTCGCTCAGTCGTGTCTGACTCTTTGCAGCCCCACGGATTGCAGCATGCCAGGCTTCCCTGTCCTTCACCATCTCCCAAATCTTACTCAAACTCATATCCATTGAGTCAGTGATGCCATCCAACCACCTCTTCCTCTGTCATCCCCTTTGCCTCCTGCCTTCAATATTTCCCAGCATCAGGGTCTTTTCTAATGAATCACCTCTTCATATCAGGTGGCCAAAGTATTGGAGATTCAGCTTCAGCATCAGTCCTTCCAATGAACATTCAGGGTTGATTTCCTTTAGGACTGACAATATACACACACACACACATATACACACACACATATATATACATGTAAAAATATATTTACAACATAAATATAAATTTGTACAATGTTTAACATTACATTTTCACTATACACACACACATACATATATACAGACATATATGATTAAAATATAGAATAGAGTTCTGAAAACATCTTGTGTGATAGCCTTGGGTGAATAAACTAGAAAAAAGTCATTTGCCACAACCCATAAATCATGTTATGCTTCTGTGAGACATCATTCAACAACTATTCTCTGAGTCTCTATTTTGTGCCAGATACTTTTTGCAGTGTGAGCATATAACAGAGAACAAAATAAACAAAGCCCCTGCTCTCAGAGAGCTTTCATACTATTGAATTTCTGAAATTTTGACTGATTTGTTCAGTCTTGATGTTGTCGTTTTTATTTCATGTTGAAACCCCTGGCTTTCCTTCCTTTATTCAGACCAGAAGCAAAAGTCTCAGAACTTGGTTATTCTTGTCACTGTTTAGAACTGAATAGAACCAGGACTCTCTGGAAAACAATGTGCTGAAAATCTGTCCTTGAGAGCGTTCCAAGCTGAAGACACTCCTAGGAGCACTTCCCCTAAGGCCAAAGGCTTATTTGCTAACAGCAGTTCACAAGGAAGAAGACAGCCCGCTTATCTTTGGTAAGAGGACAGCTCTCATGATACCGAGTGACACAGGATCACCCTAAGAGTCAACAGCATCCATCTTACAGAAATCAACAACCCTCGCTTTCCCCCTTCCAAACAATTTACTGGTCTGGTTTGGCCTTTCTGTGCCACATTCCGTTCCAGAACCCCAGCTAAAATGTTCTCAAGGGCTGACCAGAGATCCCTCCTCCTTTCCCCGGGCTGGTACAACTTGACCGCTGCTTGACATCAAGGTCAACTGGAGACTGGGAACAGTTATGTAACTGCATTATAAATTGAATTAGAGCTGTGCATGAGCCCAGACCAAGTAACCAGGGCAGCTCCAGGCAAGAGCAGCAACGTGTCCCCAGGAGACAGCATTGGAGGAATCCTTTTCTGGGGAAAGGAAATAATGTATCACAGGCAGCAACAAAAAAATCCCTTCCCAGCCCCTCCCAAGTCCAGGCAGGCTGCTGCCCTGTCATGTGAGGAGCAAGAAAGAGGCATTAAGTGCAGAGGGAGCTGGTGGCTATGTGGCAGTGGGTATTGAAGAAACACCAGGCATAATACGCACACATACACACACAATGAAGAAAAGAAATCAGTTTTAATATCAGAGCAGACACCACCCATTACAAGAGCACTAAGAAGGCTTACTCATGGGGAGGAAAAAAGCCACTGGCAATCATCTGTGCATTGGAAGATGGACGGGAGAACTTATTACAAGAGAGTCCCTCTGCTACTAGGTCCTGAAATGACCCTGATGCTGGGAAACATTGAAGGCAGGAGGAGAAGGGGATGGCAGAGGAGGAGGTGGTTGGGTGGCATCACCAACTCGATGGACATGAGTTTGAGCAAGCTCCAGGAGTTGGTGATGAACAGGGAAGCCTGGCATGATGCAGTCCATAGGGTTTCAAAGAGTCAGACACGACTGAGCGACTGAACTGAACTGAACCCCCTGCTACCAGCCACCTGTTGTTCTAGAGAGAATATGTCCACATGGGTCTTAAAATGTGGGGCTGAAACATCTTTTGATGCCTCTGATAACCTAGGACATTCTTCCCCAAAGTAAGATGTCATACTGGAGGTGGGGTGGTGTGGAAATAGTAGCTGTTTTTTTGTTTTTTTTTTTTTTAAAAACAAGCAAATAAATACAGAGGTAACTTTTGAAATGGTAAAAGGTGCTGGGATCACAGTTTAACCTTGGTCTATGATTGCAGGACCATCTTTAGAATCAAATGAGAAAAGGCAGAATAATGTGCAGTTGAAAGCTTAAACTGTGCAGTTCACTGATAGGACCAAACCGTAGTTCCATCTTTTACTGAGTACTTGACGTGTGGCCAGGTTCAAAAGCCCCCTCTAAGCTCCAGCTTCCTATGTGCAGAAAGGGATAATTACAGTACCTACTTCCAAGGGCTTTTGTAAGATTTAACGACATCAAATGCAATAGCATTTGAAAACTAGTCACACAAAGACTTGAAATGCTAACAACAATTGCTGCTGCTGCTGCTGCTGCTGCTGCTGCTGCTAAGTCGCTTTAGTCATGTCCAACTCTGTGTGACCCCAGAGACGGCAGCCCACCAGGCTCTGCTGTCCCTGGGATTCTCTAGGCAAGAACACTGGAGTGGGCTGCCATTTCCTTCTCCAATGCATGAAAGTGAAAAGTGAAAGGGAAGTTGTTCAGTCGTGTCTGACTTTTAGCAACCCCATGGACTGCAGCCTACCAGGCTCCTCCGTCCATGGGATTTTCCAGGCAAGAGTACTGGAGTGGGGTGCCATTGCCTTCTCCAAACAATAATAGCTAATGGTTCTTAAATGTTTTAAGTGGTTTACATGTACTAATCCATTTGCTTTTCACAATAATCCTCTGAAAGATACAGAGAGGTTTAGCAAATTTGCCCAAGTTTGCATATCTAGTGAGTTGCAGAGCCAAGATTTGAACCCAGGCAGTGGTTTTCACATCCATATTCTAAACCTAGAATGCGTTAATGAAGGAAATGGGGCTCATGAAGTTATATATGTGTAATAAATTATAGGTTTTAATATCTGGCAAGGCCAGTGCCTAAGAGGTGCTCATTGCCCATGTATATTCTCCACTAGAATTGGTGTTCTAGAGACATGCTTTCTGAATGTGTGCCAAGGCGGCTGTGTTCTCAAATGTGAACATGAGCAGAACGTGTTATTCTTTTGCTTTATGCCTGGAATAGGGCAAAATGACTATCAATTGCACAGTAATTTAGGAGGCTGTATGACACAGTCATTAAGCGCATGAACTCTGCAGTCAGGCTGTCTGGGTTTTCATCCCAATGAAAAGTGAAAAAGTTAGTGTTAGTTGCTCAGTTGTGTCTGACCCTTTGCTACCCTATGGACTATAGCACTCCAGGCTCCTCTGTCCATGGGATCCTCTAGGCAAGAATAGTGGAGTGGATTCCCATTCTCTTCTCCAGGGGATCTTCCTGACCCAGGGATCGAACCTTGTTCTACTGTATCACGGGCAGATTCTATCGGAGCCACCAGGGAAGTCCAATACCAGCGCACAGTAGTTCCGTGCCTTGGACAAGTCACTACACATACCCAGGGTTGGTTCCCCTATAAAGGATAGCGTATTAGCACTTGCTTCCCGTGCTGTGCTTAAGATTAGATGAGCTAGTACACAGAAGCTGGCTCAGCACAATACATGGTGACTCTTAGGTGCCCTATCACTGTGGACTGTTGCTGATCTTTCTGCCATTCACCCTGCCAGGCCCAGAGATACTGCAGCGACAGGCCAGGCTGCTGCTTTCACGGCGTTTCCATGAAATGAGGAAGCAAGTAAATAAACAACAAAGATGTAGATTGTGAAAAGCGTTAGAGGGCAATATACTGCGGACCGAGAAACTGGTTCTCCGAGGAGGTGAGAGTTAAGCTGAGGCTTGAAGGGATGAATGGTGAGCAGAGGACAGAGGCCCTAGAAGAGGAAAGTAAGTGCCAAGTCCCTGAAGCAAAAAGGCACTCGCCACATCCATAAGACAAGACGGAAGCTGTAGTGGTGTGAGAACAGCAACAGGGGCGTTGGCCAGGCTCACCCAGCTCTGGTGAGCAGAGGAAGGTGATGTCCCATCTCCCCCAGTTCTGTTTGCACCCACTGATTGCCACTGGGCCTGAGGAGCATCCTGAAACTGAAACCTTTCACCCTGGAATTCAGTCACCCGTTGTATCAGCTTACTGACGTGGTCCCAACAAGGAAAAGAAATCTTTGAAAAGTGAACCCAAACCAGAAACAGGCTTGAGCATTGTGGGAGAGTGACAGTTCCAGGTTATACATGATAAAGGACTCTACAAGTCATCTTGATCCAGACACCCTTGCATTGTTTTTGGGAAGAGAGGTGTGTGTGTTCACTGAAAGAAATGCAGCATTAGGTACACGGAACTTTGGCTATAGTCTTTGAATAGTCCCAGTTGGCTACCAGGACTCAAATAACCTTACTGAGAACCCCTCCCCTGCACCAAGCTTAGCTTAAAACTGAGTGTCCCCTTGTCACTTTGCAAGAGTGGTGGCAAGGTCTCCAGCCATAAGGCACAGTCATCATCCAGTTTCTCCACCATGGGCACCATGAACAGGAACCTTGAGCTTACAACTCTGTGAAAGTGGCTGTCACAGTAGCTTTAACTTCAGAGATTCCAATGCACTGGTTTGGTTGGCCAGCAATGGCAAGATACAGCAAAATCTAATTTGGGGGCATGTGAGTATCTTGGTAAGTTTCTGGAAATATTTAGAGAGGGATCTATAAGACTGGCCTTCTCACACATTAGCAGGTGGGACTTAAGAACCACCATGTACATTTGTAGAGTAACATTAAAAAGTGGTCACATTTCAGATAATTTTAACTATATTTTTATATTCATATTTGAACTGAGACTCATTAGATGGATGAAAACTATCAGGCCATCTTATTTCCATTTGAAAACAAGCAATTTTCTAATCTCACCTTCAATTTGTTTCCTTATTGGACTTCCTAGAAAGTGATAATGAGAGAATAAAGGCTGAAGTTTAGAAAATAGACCAGAAGCATGAGAGCCAAGGTCTCACCCTCCCATCTGAATTAGATGGAGACGGTCAGAGTGAGCACCACTTTGCTTCTGATAGAAGCCATCCCAACCCTCCACTCAACTCCTACACTTGTAATCTAAGATGAGTTTAACATACCTGACAGGGCATGGAGATATGTTTTATTACTCTTTCCTCAAAAATTGCTTCTCTAGCATCACTTACCAGTTACCCCTGACCCCTAGACAGACCTCAATGGGTGTGTTTTCACCCATAAACAAGTACATGATTATCAGGGTATTTGATTTTTAAGAGTTGAGACTGCTTAATTCATCTTGATCAAGTAATGCTTGCTTGATAACACTTTATGCTGTATTCACAAATCCTTTTCATTCATTTTTTTGACTTTCCTTTAATAGCAGATGAGAAAGGGAGACAAGCAAACATTATCTTAAATGGTGATTTAGTCACTAAGTCATGTCCAACTCTTGCAACCCCATGGATTGTAGCCCGTCAGGCTCCTCTGTCCATGGGATTCTCCAGGCAAGAATACTGGAGTGGGTTGCCATTTCCTTCTCCAATCCTTAATCAATAGATGAATAAAATTGACTTTCAAAAGGTTAAGGGACATGCTCAAAATCTTACTACTAGGAAACAGCAGAACCAGAACACGGATCTACATTTTCTGCTACAAAATTCTCAGTTTTTTGCATAAAGTTTTCTGCACACGTATCCACCCAATGCAAATGACCACTGTCATTCCCATAGGAGTTTCCTGAGAGTTGCAGGACAAATGCCACACCAAGATCCTTACATTTTAATCTCAACCTCTCATCCCCCTGCTCCTTTCCAAAATAAAATACCATACTGATGTGATATAACACAAACAGCTCAGAGCTGGAGGTAAGGAGGCAAGGCTTTTCTTACAGGGTCCTCACAAATGGCACATATAAAGTACAGGACGTGTTATTTTTCCTAAAGGAACTTATAGTCCAATCTTCTCGTTGTTTGGGGGTCTAATGAAGCAAACTCTGCAGCTGTCTAAAATGCTGGCCCATGACGGGCTCTGCAGGGGTAAACAGCAGTCCAGGCAAGTCACACCACCCTCAGAGTATGTCCTCTCATCTGTGAACTCATCAGATCCTAAAATGAACTGAAGCAACAATTTCACAATCGTCTCTTCCCTTACTGCTCCCTGTGGCCCCTAGTTTGGTCTTTTTCCCGGTCTGTAGTCCCTTCCTGGCTCCAGACAGACAACTCTAGGAAGCCCTGCACCCCCATCAATGCCCTATCCAGATCCCACAGATTTCAACCCTGAAGCAAAGTAGGAAAGGCCGTGGAGACAAGTGAAATGTCGCACTGCCACCTGAGGCCTTTCCTTTTTTAAAATTTTCAACAGGGCTTGAATGTATACTTAGAGCTTAATTGGACAATAGTTGTTCCCTCTGTGGAGGCTGCTTTAAACAATAAGAAGGCAGTTCATTGCCAAGTCTGTGTGGTGAATTTAGGGGTAAGTGGGAGAAGGGAAAGATAGACTGAGTCTCATAAAGTATGATTTGATTTAAAAAATGCTTACGCTGCTTTTTATACGAATAGCTGTTTAACTGGATTTCTTTCTTGCTGACAAAAGAGGCAATTGCTGTATATAAAATAAATCTGATTAAAACTCCATCTCTGTTCCAGTCAAGGTGAAGGATACAGACCCCAGGAACAGCACACATTTGGATTCCTAGTGTGTGCAAATGATTGTTTATGGGGTGTCAGCTTGCCAAGACCCACAGAAAGCTCTTGTGCTGCCCCGTAAAAGTAGAGGGAATGGAAAGCTTTTCCTGAGGCATAAAAAGTTTATTTTATTTCTTATTCTCCTTCACAGTGGTAGCTATTACATTGTAATTTTCTTGGCATTTTGTTGGCAGCCCAAAATGACAGAAATAATAGCCCTTGCTTACACCGTTTAGTTCCGACTAATTTTGTTTATCTCAGGTTGCCTTGTGTGATAAAGGCAGCAGCTGCTAGTCCTTGTGCAGAGGTCTAGACCAGAACAAGTTTCTCTGAGCAAGTTCTTAAGCAGAAAGGCAGAGCAGGTTCAAACCCTTCCCTCTCCTTTATCCTAGCAGGGATGTAGAAGGCAGAGAATAGCAAGAAATGAATACAGCTTTGGTAATAATCATTGAACTCTTTTCTCTGCAGTGTCCAACTGAGCAAGCAACTTTTATCAGGCCAGTCAAGCACCAATTCATACAATTATATCTGTGTGATGCTGTTTGGACAGCAGGCTATCATGAGTCTCAGACACAGATCAAGGTGTGGGGCTAAACTGTCTGAGAAGGGATCCCGTCTCCCAGATCTGGGGCAGTTGTGAGGAGTCACCAGAAGCCAGGGACCATTAAGTCGATGGTGTAATCAAAACATGGAGTCAGAAATCTGGGCAGGAACACAGAGGTCTGGGCATGTGTTCCGTACTCAATAGAAGTGGTGGCCTTGAAACCAGGAGGCACAACTGCCAACAGATAAGATTGCTGAATCGGGGGGCCTGTAGTAGCCGACAGATAGTGGACAGCTAATGCAACATGGGAAAGGCTTGGCTTCTATGTTGGAAGCCACCTCTCCACAGTCAAGAGGACTTTCATATGCTGCTTCTATTAAACAAAGAAGCAATAGGCTTGTGCAGCTTGCCTGGAGCCTTCGGATGCTAACAAGCACACTGGATCACTGATGTGGGATGTAGCACTGGGTGGGGAATTGCCTTCCTGAAAATATAAAGTACTAATTAGTGCCCTCCTTAGTTAATGAACTCAGTGAGTCACTAAATAACGCAGAAGTCTGAATACAAAAATGCCGTGGCTTGCTTTGGATGTGGCCATTTTTCAGGTGAGAAAGCTGAGATTCAGATAAATGCGCTAACTTATCCAAGGAGACTGAGTCGGGAACAGAATACGTGGCTTGGAATCCGTGGATTGCTCCCTTGTTTGGTACTATTTAAGTCTTGAGTCAGCTCAGTTAATTCTGTTAATCCAGAATCTTGAACATCTGTGTCTATAAAGTATCTACCTTTGGTCAGAAGGTTTTCAGTTCCTCTCTGAAGGGTTTATTTTTCAGTTGGTGGGAATCTAGGGCTGGAGAACTCTGTCGCCAACGCCCTCATTCCCAGCTCCTATAAGGGCCCTCCCAAGTCTAGCAGGAAGCCTGGCATAGAGAGCCTGTGAGTTGTGCTCAAAACGCTTTGAACTCCAGATGTCGTGGGTGCTCTGGTATTAGAGAAAGCAGCACAATGTGTCCCAGATACAGCAAGTGCCATCTGGACAACAGATAGGAATAACAGATAAAGTTTCAGAATTGTGTATGATGCTTATAATCATTCAAGATAGGTGGCTGCAAGCGTCGAAAGAGACCTAGAGGCGGTGTGTGGATGACGTTGGGCGATTAAATAGTACTAGTGATGAGGAGGGTTATGAGAGGAGCAGTTTTGATTAGGAGGAGGAGATATGTATGTACTAATTTATATCCAAGGGTTCAGCTCAGTCAGCTCAGTAGCTCGGTCATGTCTAACTCTTTGCGACCCCATGGACTGCAGCACACCAGGCTTCCCTGTCCACAAACTCCCAGAGCTTACTCAAACTCATGTCCATCGAGTTGGTGATGCCATCCAGCCATCTCATCCTCTGTCATCCCTTTCTCCTCCCGTCTTCAATCTTTCCCAGCATCAGGGTCTTTTCTAATGAGTCAGTTCTTCGCATCAGGTGGCCAAAGTATTGGAGTTTCAGCATCAGCATCAGTACTTGTAAGGGTTAAAGAAGCTAAAATGTATTTTTGGCCTATGATTGGATGACTCCATGAGGGCAGGGACCAGGTCTGTCTTTTTCCTCACGTTATGCTCACGTCTTGCTCGGTCCTTAACCCTGCAGGGCTGTGCTATTATTAATATTTTAGGATTGAATGCACTGATGGCCATAAACCCATGACCACACCAGGGACGGCGTGTGATTGGTGTGAATTCTATCTCACTGGGTGACACAGTTTGGGTTACAGCCTTGAGATAAGCTGTGATTTGGCACTCATCCATTCCTAGTTCATTTATTTTTTGAGGCAGGCATTTTTTGCCTCATTGATTTTCACTGCTCATCAAGTTCCATTAACCTACTCATTAGTGATGGCTTCATTCCCTCCTCACATATTCTGTCTCCTCAGTGACACTTCTTTGTGTCATTAGCACCGACCACAATTGCTGGGTATCAGCAGAACATGGCATTAGCAGCAGGGTCTTCTGGCTGCAAGTAACACCCTTCTCTGTCACACTGGTACCCGCAGGAAACAGCAGTTTCAATGACAAAGAACTAAGAGCATTGGGTTGCCGCCCTGACATTAGAATTCTAGTCTCTCTCTCTCACACACACATACACACACACAAACTCAATAGATCTGATTCAGTAGATTTGGGTTAAGTGTACAAGTCTGAGACTCTGCCTTCTGACAAGGTCCCAGGTGATGTCAATGCTGCTGATGGGGACCATGCTCGGAGTCACTGCTCCAGGGAGCATTTGTTTAGAGCACTTTCTCCTTAGGGACACTTTTTCTCTGTAATGACACTCCTGCATGACAGCTAGTACTTCCAACTCACTTGCCTAAGTATGAACACATTATCATACCCCCAAACCTTTTCTTCCTCCTGAATCCATTTTCCCGCTGGAACCACTCTAAACCTGTCAGTCCGACTAGAGGCACAGACTCACCTCTGACTTTGTTCTGCGCTTCTCCACATCTGACCAGGCACCCAGGTCTACCCATGCCTCCAGAGGAGCAGCCCTTGGAGCCTCCACGTCTCTGCTCTGCCACTGAGCCCATGCTACTATAGCCCTCTGTTAGCTTTTGTACATGCATGCTAAGTCAAGTCACTTCAGTCATGTCTGACTCTTTGCAACCCTGTGGACCATAGCCCGACATGCTCCTCTGTCTTGGGATTTCTCCAGGCAAGAATACTGGAGTGGGTTGCCATGCTCTCCTCCAGGGGATCTTCCCAATCCAGGAATCGAACCTACATCTCTTAAGTCTCCTGCATCGGCAGGCAGGTTCTTTACCGCTAGTGCCACCTGGGAAGCCCCTGTTAGTTTTCACTTGGACTCAATTCCAGCTGTTTTTCTGGGCTCCAGATATTTCCATCCTGCCAGTTCCTCTTCTCCGGGGCATAGTGAGGGTGCACAGTGTCTGTGGGAAGGATAAGGGAAGCCAGACTCCCAGGATGGGAGAGAGTACTAATAGTAAATATTTTTCCAGAACATTGAGCACTTTCTATGGGGCACGCATTGTTTTCTTAATGTTTACATGATTTTTACTTAATCCCCACAAAGACCTAAGCTACAAAGTTATAAGTACAGATCACATTGCTAGGAGCCGCTGATCTGGGGCTGGAATCCGGAGTTATTGGACTCTGAAGTCCATGTCGTTTCTATGGCAGCATCCTGCCTTTCTAGTTGCTCTAAACAAGAAGTTGAGAATCACTTGGAGGGCTTGTGAAAAACATATTAGTGCCCCCCACCCCTGCCCCAAGTTTCTAAATCAGTAGATTCGGGGTAAGGTTGCAAATCTGAGAACTTGCCTTTCTACCATGATCCCAGGTGATGTTGATACTGCTGATGGGGACCATGCTTGGAGTCATTGCCCCAGGTGGCATTTGTTTAGAGCATTCTCTCCTTGGGTGCAGCACACGCAGTGCAGAATTCAGACGTCAAACTGGTTCCAGTCCTAGAATTGTGTCTATGGGCCATCAGATTTAAACTCTCTAAGCTTCTGTCACCTATTCTATGAAATAGGGGAGTTTGAGGACTGAAAATCACATAACCAAAGCTCTGAGCTCTGCAACAGGTGCAGAGAAAAATTCAGTAAATACTATCTGTTTGTATGTTTCTTGTACTCAATCAATAAGTCGTGTCCAACTCTTTGTGACTCCATGGACTGCAGTTAGCCAGGCTCCTCTTTCCATGGGATTTCCCAGGCAAGAATACTGGAGTGGGCTGTCATTTCCTTCTCCAAGGGATCTTCCTGACAGGGATCAAACCCATGTCTCCTGCATTGGCAGGCAGCTTCTTTATCACTGAGCCACCTGAGAATCCCCCTTGTTAGTATCTTAAGTGAGCCTTTTAGTCTGTTTCTGCTGTTTTGCTGTCTCTCTCTCACTGTCTTAGATACTTTGAGCTCCCTCCTTCTCAACACACAGTTTTATCTGAAATGGACCACCCAGAGGCTTGGAGCCTGGATGAGGGAGCCTCCAAGCACACGAGCATTGTTTGGTAGGTAGATTTTTAAGTACTGATCTAATTTCTAGAATGATTTTAGAACTGTTCAGGCTTTCAATTTTTTTTTTTCTATAATCAGTCTTAATTTTGGCTTTTAAGATAATGATCCGCTTTTCCCAAGTTTTCAAGTTTCTTGGCATAAGCAAATTCATGGTACAATGTTTATACACTTCTAATCTTCACCCCTCGGTATTTTACCCCTTGCACTTCTAATATTTCTTGTACCTTCTCTCTTTTTTTGCTGGTCATTCGTGCTGAGTTTGGTCTACTTAATTAGTCCTAAAAAAAACCTTTCTGATATTATCCTTGCTTTCTGTTGATTTCCATGGTTTATTTCATGCCTTCCTTCTCCTACCTCTCGTTCTCCCCAGCTTCTAAGATCGGATGCTTAGATCTTTATCAGTGCTTTTCCATTTCTTCTGTAACCATTTAAAACTACAACTGTCTATTAACATCACATAGCTCACTTTCATGCTGGTTGTTTTCCTATATGTCTTTCAATATTTTTGAGCTACTTGAGCAGCTTAAGTCTGCTGGGATTCAGAAGGGCCTCGGTTCACCTCGGCAGAGGGTTTCCTTTGGCTTCAGCGGGTGCCCAGGGCGCTCTCCATTCTGTGCCAATTGCTCTGTATCAGGTCTCCCAGGTCACGCAGGTGGTGCAGATTTAAACCTCAGACCCACACAAGGGCAGGGCTGTGGTGGTCCGTCCTCAGGCGAGATCATTTTTCGCCCCCTCCCGGACTGAAAACCAAGACAGAAGCTCTCTGCTCATCTCATTCAGAAGGTAGGTGGAATGGTTTTTATTCCATGTTTTCACTGAGTTGCTAGCCCTTCAGGGGCCCTGAATTTGCATGACTTTTTAGTCCTTGAGCTCTGCCATCTCCTCTAACCCTGAAGCCTGAAATGCCATATTGGTAGGCGGCCTCAGGGTGACTCGGGGCTAAGTGTTATGTGAAATATTGCTTACCTTTTATATTTGATCCATTTGAAGCTTCCTCACTTTCTTGCTAGTTTGGCTATACTTTCTAAAAGGAAAAAAAAATGTGTATTCATTACAAACTGTGTCTGTGTGTTGCATTATTAAAAAAATAAAAAGACTTTTAAGACTAGTCAGCCATATTATCAGAAATTGAAGTAACCTTGTCAGTCTTTCGTAGAGGATTATCTGTTATCATCTCTACAGTAGTCATCGGTACCTGAATTTCTTTATCTATGTGTTTATTTTGTGTGCCTCATCTTCAAGTTAAATACGAGTGACTTGATGCCTGGGACTCTGCCTTGTGCCCTGGTCACTATGAACAGTTGTTGAAAGTGTCAGGGTGGCCAAGTGGTCTAAGGCGCCAGATACAAGCTCTGCTTCCTGTCTAGAGCGGTCACTGGCATGGAGTGAGACTCAGTCAAATTTGCTGATTGACTTGCAAATAAATTATGTATTGAATCATGTATAAATATACATCAATTCAGTATTCATACAGTAGACTCTATCCTATGCAAACTTTTAAAATAATTATTTATAGTCAGCCATTAATATGAAACATATCAATGAGATACTAAAGTAGAAAAGCAGACTTTAAAATAGCCGTGTGTAATATGACCACCTATTATAAAATACATGTGTGCTGTGTGTGTTCATTGTATGTGTGTTTGTTTAAAACTCTCTGGAAGGATATACGATAAAAGTCATTTATTTCTGGTTACTAGGGTTTTACAAAATTTCTGTTTCATCCTAATGTTTTATTTTGAGCACATGTATTTATAATCAGACACATGGAAAAAAACATCTTTGAAATTTCTAGGGTATTTGTTTCCTAAGTTTTGAGGTGCGTATTATAAGTAAAGCTTCTTTTTGTCTTTCTTCCTAAGGATTCAGCTTGATATTATGTATGCTTGTTTCTACTTTTCTTGGAAGCAAAAATAGGCCATTTTGAGGCTTAGTATGTTTTCTTTAACAACATTAGTATCTCTTAACTTACTACACACTCAAGATTAGAGTGAGGCTCTGTCAGGGCTCAGCTCAAGTCTGTTCTAGATTTGCGACTTTATCAGCTTCATCTTGTTCCTTGTTTTGTGGGTAGAAAGGACACCGTGATATGTCCCCCTCTGACCTTGTGAGAGGAAAGTACACCATAGGGCCTTTTTCTCCTCTACACTATAGTTTTTGTGATTATACATTGTGACCAACTATATTATATGCTAGGTATCGCCTATCTTTGTTTGAAGAATAGCCCAGAAATATTCTAATGGATCCCCTGTCTTCTGAACTGCTTATGATTTGCATCGATGATAAAGTTGGGAGCTGGGGGCATAGAGTGAGTAAGAATCAGCTTCTCCCATTCAAGCCCATAGATTTGTTTAAACACATGGTAATACTGTTGCAAGTGTTATGTGTGAAATGCTTTCAGAATTCAGAGAAGGTGCTTGATGGATAAGTGAAGATGAGACAATAATCTCCCTACTCTTTTATTTTTCAGCCTTATCCACCACTCTTAACAACTTTGCTCTAACCATTACATCTCTTATACTTTTTTCCACAAACATCAGGCCATGCATTATGATCTTACTTATATTTGTACTCTCTACCTGGAATCTCCTTTTCCATCTTCCAGGCAAATAGCTACTTACCCTTTACAGTGTGGATCAGGCATCAGCTCCATTAGGAACTCTTCCTAGCAGCCCATCCCTAGATAGGCAGATGCTATGCACTGGCTTGTTTGTTCAACTAGCATTTATTGAGCATCTGTGATGCACGCATTAGTCTCTATGCCAGATCTAGACAGGCAGTGGTGGAAAGACATGCAGTGTACTGTGCTGGGAGTTCTTATATCCTAACGGGGGTGGCGTGGAAAATGGCTGATGAATAAAAAACAGCCCAAAATAAAAGAAAGGTGGCTGTGGTACATATACACAATGGAGTATTACTCAGCCGTTAAAAAGAATTCATTTGAATCAGTTCTGATGAGATGGATGAAACTGGAGCCGATTATACAGAGTGAAGTAAGCCAAAAAGAAAAACACCAATACAGTATACTAACACATATATATGGAATTTAGAAAGATGGCAATGACGACCCTGTATGCAAGACAGGAAAAAAGACACAGCTGTGTATAAAGGACTTTTGGACTCAGAGGGAGAGGGAGAGGGTGGGATGATTTTGGAGAATGGCATTCTATCATGTATACTATCATGTAAGAATTGAATCGCCAGTACATGTCTGATGCAGGATACAGCTTGCTTGGGGTTGGTGCATGGGGATGACCCACTGAGATGTTATGGGGAGGGAGGGGAGGGGGTTTCATGTTTGGGAACACATGTAAGAATTAAAGATTTTAAAATTTAAAAAAAAATTTAAAAAATTAAAAAAAATAAAAGAAAGGTGGTCTACAATCACTGGTGAAGAAAATAAGCCTGAAGTTCTGAAAGAACCCCAGGCCTACAGATAGAGAAGGGTGTGGTCATGCACAGATCAAGAAAGCATATTTAGCAGACAGTCTTTGAAGAACTGGTGCAAGAACCAGTCACCTTCTATCTTGCAGCTCTTTCAGTTCTTCAGTTGGCTCCATCTGCCAGCTGGGAAAGGGAGAGAGGGGAAAAAAGGCAGAGAGGAGATGTGATTGGGCCCAATCCTGAAAGGAACAGGACTGTGTCAGTTTTGCCCACATTCTGTTGGCCAGAATCCAGCCCCAAGGTTGCACCTAACTGCAGGGAAGGCTGGGGGGTGTAGACTAGCCGTGTGCCCAGGAGAAAGGAGACGTGGGCTTGGTGAAGGGCTCCTTTGCAGGTCTTGCCCACGTCTGTCAAATGCAAAAGGTGGTTCTCCCGGACCCTCTGGTAAGAAGTCAAGTCATTCTCTGGACACGTGGGTGGCTCCAAAGCAGCAATTACAAGTGACTAATGCTCCAGCGTTCTCCTCAACAGCAGGCTAAGCACAGTGAGGCCACTTCCGAGAAATCAGCTCCTGTTTAGCATAGATTTCCTTGAGGAGATTTCAAATACTTAGTTTGATATTGTGCCTTTTTTTTTTTTTTTTTTTTGGTATATGCCCACATGGTTCTATTGATACCAACAAGGAGTTGGGAGGATAAAGTTTGAAGTATTGGCAATCACTATAATTATTCTTATATAATTACAGCAATGTCAATATTCTCAAGTATTGGGGCTTCTTTCTATCATGTTTTTCCATATCGACAGAAATAAATATATAAGTTTTGCATCAAGTAATTCTGGGGGATGTATTTAATCTGCCTCATTATTTTTAAATTATTTTTAACTTAAGCTCTTCATATTTAAGAAGAACTGTAACTTCTGTTTGTAATTATAGGGTCAATATAAGATTACAGGTGAAAAGTGAAATACTCTGTGATGGTAATATTCCCTGGACTTATGAGTTCTCAGTTGGTGATGAAATTTTTACTACTGATAATTTTTATTACTAATAATTTTGATCATCTGATGTTGAGATTCATGTCTGCTTATGTAATGTAAATTCCTAGCAAGGAAGAAAATATACCATTCCTTCTGCTATAATCTTATATTCTAGCTTCACCAGAAAATGAAAGCAATTAAACAGATGAGGAAAAGAATAAATAAAACAAAATCAATTATGTTGTTAGAATGTGGCTATCTTGACCCAAGTATACCCTGAGCCCTCTTGTAAATATTCACCTCTGACTGTAAACTGTTTCTGGGTAGAACTCTTATTCTCAGCTGTACTGTGGATGTTGACTGTGGTTTTCAACTGGAACGCAATGATGAAGGCAGGCAGAAAAATGGCAAGCAGAAAGGAAATATTGAAAGGAAATAGGTAGTCCAGTATGTTTAACTTGACATTTAAATGTAGACTTTAGGAAGGTAAATGTCTAAGAAAATTTAACAGATTCTCAAAGTTAGGATATTTTACCTTTGAAACTGAAACTCGTTCTCCAGCATTAGATGTAGTTAGGACCCACTTAATGAAATATATGCATGCATATTAGTTATATGTAATTGTAAGTGTAGAGAAATATTTAAAATATACAACAAAAAGGTAACAGTGGTTTCATTCAGGTGATGGATTTTAGCTGATTTTGGATTCTGTTCTTTATATATTCCTGTGCTTTCAAAAGAGTTGTTACAAAGAGATTTCTTTTTGTATCACAATAGAAAAGTAAATGTCATTAAGGAAGGAAAAAGAGAGGTACCCTTCTTCCAGTCTGCCTCATTTCCTCTTAGAATATTATCCTGATTTCTTCTCTCTGTACCTAAAGAAGCAGCAGCACAAACTCAACCCAGACCCGTGTCTCCACCATGCCTGTCTGTAGTCCCTCTCCGGACCAACAAACTTTGTCCTTCCTTGAAACCCTTACTCCCACACGCTTCCTTTCAGAACTGGGACGCACACTCTAAAGTATATCAGTTCAGTTCAGTTCAGTTGCTCAGTCGTGTCCGGGTCTTTGTGACCCCATGAGTCGCAGCACGCCAGGCCTCCCTGTCCATCACCAGCTCCCGGAGTTCACTCAGACTCACGTCCATCGAGTCGGTGATGCCATCCAGCCATCTCATCCTCGGTCGTCCCCTTCTCCTCCTGCCCCCAATCCCTCCCAGCATCAGTCTTTTCCAATGAGTCAACTCTTCGTATGAGGTACCCAAAGTACTGGAGTTTCAGCTTTAACATCATTCCTTCCAAAGAAATCCCAGGGCTGATCTCCTTCAGAATGGACTGGTTGGATCTCCAAAGTATATCAGTATAATGTAAATTACCTGATATTTCTCAAGTATAATTGGCCCATTAATAACTGAAAGCCTCTTTTGTGAGTGTTCTAAATTCTAAAGGCCTTTTCATGGAACTCTGGAAAGCTTCTCTGCAGGAGGTAGATATCTACCTGGGTCTGAAAGTGATGTATGTAGGTTGCTCCCTAACTTGTTGCTCGCATAACCAAATAGGCGATGATGTCATTATGGAGCTGTGAAAGAAGACTGGCTTTAATCTGGAATGTTGGAAGTGGAGTTCATAAGACCAAGTTTATACATAATGAAGTTGAAATGTCTCTAGGAATTCAAGAGAGCATTTCATGTAGGCAGATGGATATATGAGCTGAAGTATCAAGCCTGGAGATTCAAACTGATGCTTCATTTGCAAGTGGGGATAACTGCAGTTATTAGCTTAGGTGATACCTGAGAAGAAGAGAGCACTGAGTACACAACCTGGAAAAATTCCAGCATCTGATGGCAGGTTATAGGCAAACAAGCCTGCAAAGGAGACAGAGAAGAAGCATCCCAAGAAGTAGGAGAAAAGCCATCAGACTATTAGGTCCCAGAAGCCAAAATGAGGAAATGTGTAAAGAAGTATGTTGTCTAGAGTTCAGAAGCTGCTGAAAGGTCAGATAAGATAAGAAATAAAAAATATTCTCTGGCTGTAGAAACAAGTAGTCACCAGAGCAAAAGATGAAAAACACATATAATGTTGGGCCCGAATTCATATTAGAGTGGATCAGACAGTAAATGCTGCTGCTGCTGCTAAGTCGCTTCAGTTGCGTCTGACAGTAAATGGGAGGTGAGAAAATTAGCTGATGAAAAGAGGTGACTTTTTCTAGTACTTTGGCTGTGAAAGGGGATGAGAAAGATAGGAAAGAGATGACCAGAGATGAGGAATCCAGTAAGAGACTTTGGTTTGGTTTAATTGTTTGCAATGTGAGAGACTCTAGATGATGTCTGAAAAATTATTCAGTATTTGGAGAGATTACTGGGGGTACTTTCAGTAGAATGCTAGGCTGCACTTTTTACAACTTACTTGCAGTTTACAGTTCCATAATGGCAGAAGATGGAGAGTTGTTGTTTTTTTTTTAACCCAGTAAAGAGGCAACTAATTTCTGACTGAAGTGAATGGGCTGTTAATGTTAGAGGTCTGTTGAACACCAAACCAGTGTTGTATGTAACCTGGACAGCTTATCCTGATATTTCTTTTCTAAATTGACAATAGGGTAGTATTTCAAGTGCTCTTTGGGCTGGTTTTAATGTCTTATAGACTTCTCTATTAATTGATGAGTTAATTAGAATCCTTGTGTGCTTGTTTTATATGACCCTGAGAACCATGTTGTTTACCATTTTGAAAATTATGCTTGAACAGTTGTCAAGCCAATGGAAAGAGGAACATTGAGAGGGCACGCCAAACACATTGGAAGGAATACATTCAGAATGTATGGTGGGCAGAGCCATAGAAAGGAGAAAGGCGTGTGCACTGAGGGGGTGAGAAAAGCCTAGTAGATATATGAACATCTCAAACACAAAACCATACTACCTGGGGTTTCAAATTTGAAGCATACAAAATTTGCATCACAAATTCACTTAAGAAAGATGAGTTGTTACTTATTTTAACTGAATGAAGTAGAAAATACAGAGAATTTCACCCAGAAATAAAGACTGAGTAAGGTAAGGGGTCTTCGGACACCTTTGTGAATGGAAGTTCAAATGCAATCGATTTTTACCAAAGTTGTCGTTATGATTCCAAATCAATAGTTTGTTTCTGAGCAGAGTATAGCAGCTTCATGGAAGTATCTCGCTCATTTTGGAGCCTCACCACTTACTAATGACTGCTCACCCAGCGCTAGTGTAGGCCGTGCTCCACACAGCCCAGGGATGAAGCAGCCATCACGGAAGCAGAGCAGATGTGATTAAAGGCAGCGGCACACCATACACAAATCTCCCAAAATAAACTCCCTTACATAACAGGCAAAAACTCCCGATCACTCCCTCAGGTTCTCTTGGCAGAACAAGTTGATTTCCACCAAGAGGAAATATTCCGTGATCCAAGATAAGGAACTCCATTCACTAGTATTTTTGTCACTCCTACATTAATTCTCTTCAGGAACTTCCGTCAGAAATGTCTTTTTTGAACCATTTCATTACACAGCAACTGTAGCTGTGGGACTCAAACTGGTCAACAAAAACAAAAAAAATGATGGAACAGTAACTCGCCGGCTTACTTGTTTTCTCAACGAGGGTCTGTTTGCCTTGCGGTCAATCGGCTCCTCCTAAGAAGTCGTGAGACTCCTAATTTGGACAGTGTTTTATTCAGAGATGTTCAGCCTCTTGTTTTATTCAAGAGTTTCTCACCTCTTGTTGTTCATTTTGGACAGAGATCTGACTATTCACACATTTTGCCTGTTGAAGTCTTCTTTCACACAGAAAGCAAAAGTAGGATTTTTTGGTTTCTTTCTTTCTTTTTTTCTTTTGAAACAAGAATAACAGTGATAAAGACACAAAGGCTAAGAAACACATGGGGAGTTCTTGAGGTGGCCCAGGCAGGAAGCCTGCTTGTAGTCACAGCTGGTGACACAACTCAGCTGTGGAAACCATACTGTGTACAGTTGATGGATTCTGCCTTTGCTAGTCCTGGAAGACAGGCCCTTCCTGACTCTAAATTTCTATGCATTGCAAAAGACTGGTGAGTCTAAAAATACACTTACAGTGTCTGACTGGTTTTTAAAAAAACAATGTACTTTCCTCATTGGTTTTTCTCTCTCTCTGTATACAATCCAGATTTCCTTACCATATTTTATCGTTTGTTCTTACTGTTGCCACAAACATAAGAAGGCCAAACTGTTACTGCATGTGTTGCTGTAGAGTAAGGACTGAAGAGAAAACTCCTGGTGAGCACCTTCGCTGCAGCCAAAACCACATACCCATCATCAAGCACCTCAGGGCCCTGAGAGGGAGGAAGGGATGCCTTAGTGAGAAAGGCTATTCCTCCAAGGGTGTGGGAAACCACAGACAGGAGATCGAGAGCCCAAACATTGTATTGGCTGCAGAGGAAACGGCACAACATCAGCTCATCATCTTCTGCCAGGAGGCGCTCCGGTCACCTTCTATTGCTGGGACAAAGCAGAGGGGGCGGAGTGCACGGGGAGGGGAGATGTAAGGAGATTGCTGGGGGCGCCGTTTCCACAGGTGCCAGAGCCCCCTGGGTAATAATAACAGCAGCCACCATTTATGAATACATGATGCATGCCCATCTCTGAGCCAAAAGCTTTCTGTACTCTTAATTCAATGCTTATAACACCCCTTACGATAAGGTAGGTCTAATTAACTTTTTTAAAAATCCCTTTTTGGTGATTTTTCTCTGTAAAACACATTAATCATTCATTTAAATATCTGATTTCATTAGAACCCATATTAACACCTTTTCTCCCCCTTGCCATAAAAATACACTAAGAAACTGGCTTTAGAAACAAACAGCTATGAGCAAGTATTCCTGTTTCCTCTGACTTAATGAACGTGTACCTCAGTGATAGTAGTCTGTAAATCAGTGAGACAGGAGGCTGAAGACTGAGATTCAAATGATCTTCCACTTAAAAGTGGTAAAAAGCTATGGAACTGTGTTCCTTTCTTCACCATAGCCTAACATATGTACAACTCTTTAAAATTAATTTTTATTGAAGTATAGTTGATTTACAATGTGTGTGTGGTTTTCTGCTATACCTCGGAGTGAATCAATATTAATACACATATCCATTCTTTTTTAGATTCTTTTCCAGTTTAGGTTACTACAGAATATTGGGTAGAGGTCCCTTTGCTATACAGTAGGTCATTATCTATTTTATACACAGCAGTGTGTATATGTCAATCTCAGTCTCTCAGTTTATCGCTACCCCCCACTTACCCCCTCAGTAACCATGAGTTTGTTTTTTATATCTGTCACTCTATTTCTATTTTGTAAATAAGTTCATTTGTACCATTTTTTTTTTAGATTCCACGTACAAGCAATATCATACAATGCTGGTCTTTCTCTATCTGACTTCACTCAGTATGACAATCTCAAGGTCCATCTAGGTCATGCAAATGGCATTATTTAATTCTTTTTTATGGATGAGTAATATTCCATTGTATAAGTGTACCACATTATCTAGATCCATTTCTCCATCAGTAGACATTTAGGCTGGTTTTATGTCCTGGCTATCATATATAGGGCTACGATGAACACTGGAGTGCATGTATCTTTTTGAATTATGATTTTCTCTGGAGATATTCCCTGGAGTGGGATTGCAGGATTATATGGGAGTTCTATTTTTAGTTTTCAATGAACCTCCACACTATTCTCCATAGTGTCTGTACCAATTTATATTCTTACCAATAGTGCAGAAGGGTTCCCTTTCCTCCACAACCTCTCCAGCATTTATTGTTTGTTTTTTTTATGATGGCCCTTCTCACTGGTATGATGTAATACCTCATTGTAGTTTTGACTTGCATCTCTCTAATAATTAATGATGCTGAGCATCTTTTCAGTGATCTTTTTACAGGTTAGGAAACAGCTTTAGAGAAGTTAAGAAGCTTGCCTCAGTCATACTGCTGAAAGTTGAGAAGAGTCCAAATTCAAATCTCAGATCTGTTTGACTCCATAACCTCCCCCTTCATCATTATACTATGTTAATCCCATAGAAAGTTAGCAGTTATTTAGCCTCATGTAGTCCAGCCTTTTATCAAAATCACAAATCCCTCTGATAACACACTCAATACAGCGTCATCTGTGACTGTAACTTCTAGTAAGGGAACAGCATTGGGTATCCTGGTGTTTCTCAAACTGAACACCTGTGCCTGCAAAGTATGTACATTCAGAAGAGCCATTTGTATTCAGGAAACAGTCAACCATGGTCTAACATGCCTTCACTTCTGGATAATTAAATATACTTAAAGCCTTGAAAGATTGAAGGCAGGAGGAGAAGAGGACAAAAGAGGATGAGATGATTGGATGGCATCACTGACTCAGTGGACATGAGTTTGAACAAACTCCAGGAGATAGTGAAGGACAGGAAAGCCTGGTGTGCTGCTGTTCAGGGGGTCACAAAGAGTCAGACACAACTGAGTGATTGAACAACAACAAAGGCTTGAAAGAGAAATTATATTTTAAGTAAATGTAGTAGGGGATTAATTGCAACATCATCATTCCTTTTAAGGTAAAACATGAGGCCTTAAAAATTAGCACCAGAAACTGCAAATGCCATCTGAACCCCCTACTGCCACCCTGCCAGGGTTAAAATTCTCTCTTTCCTTAGAAGGATTTCAAAGCAAAAGTGTAAGAAGAATTAGGTTGGTGGACTACTTTATATTCTTTAGAACCTGCGTCCAAGGCTCACATCCCATCACTACTACTGTTATCAGCCTAGTATTAGGCAACTTACTTAGCCTCTCTGAACTTCCATTTTTTCTTATCCATAAAATAAGTATGATAGTGCCAGCTTCTCAAAGCATTTAGGAGGGTTAAAAGAAGTGACAAGTGCAGTCTTCAGCACATTCTGTCATAAGTGGCCAATACAATTTCTGCCCCCCCCACCGCCCCGTGCCTCGCCACACTGTTCCCTAAAACCCACCCTCTTAAGTGGCATCAACTCTCCTGACATCACAGAGAGGCTCCTCCTTGGTGCTGATGTTTCTTGAACCTGTACTTACCCCACCCTCACCAGACTCAGTTAATGAATCTTGCTAGAGAACAGCTAACATGACTTCAAGCTCTTTCTTCTGCTCACCTCTGTCTTCACCTGGAATTTTTCTGGAGAGCTGGCATTCCTCTTACATTTGAGACCTGCACACAAGGGGCATGTCTGATGGCCTGTTTCTCTCTCACTGTCAGCAGAAACCCCAAATCAGAAGACATCTTAGGTACCTGAGTAGGAACTCATGGAGATCTAAAGCTGTCAGGCAGTGGGATTTTTCCTATAAGAACTACTTTATCATGTTGGCAGTAATTTTCCATTGTGGACAAATTGGAAGAAAGAGATAGCCCCTGGGTCCTAGAAATACCACTGTTATTTGGGGCTATCGCAAATTGTTCACTTTTTTTTTTATGGGACCTCCAGTTCCTGACTCAGGGCAGGGGAATCCATTGCTCACTATCAGGAGTGTTGAAAGGGGGTTTGAAACAAGAACCCGCACCTCATCCGCAGATGCCTCTAACGGAAATTGCACCCAGATGCTCTGAGCTCTCCTTACACTGACAGAAGTGACAAAGGAAACAAAGGGTCCAGGTGGACCTCAGGCTGTGCCTCTGTACCACAGCTGATAGCTCATCTTTCTGAATCCCAGGGTACTGCTGGTTGGGGTGGCGTTATGCAGAGAAGGCAATGGCAACCCACTCCAGAACTCTTGCCTGGAACATCCCATGGACCGAGGAGCCTGGTGGGCTGCAGTCCTTTGGGTCACGAAGGGTTGCACACAACTGAGCAACTTCACTTTCACTTTTCACTTTCATGCATTGGAGAAGGAAATGGCAAACCCACTCCAGTGTTCTTGCCTGGAGAATCCCAGGGACGGCAGAGCCTGGTGGGCTGCCGTCTGTGGGGTCACACAGAATCAGACACGACTGATGCAACTTAGCAGCAGCAGCAGTGGCGTTATGGGGTTGGTGAGTTAAAAAAGAAAACAAGCAAAACAGATTTTACTATGATAATAGTTGTTAAAGGAAGGTGAAGGGCAACCATTCCTTGGGAGTCATTTGACAGTGTTGTTACATGTGATACTTAGAGAAAGCATTTCCTTTTTGCTCAAGAAATGGCCAGATACACAGGTGGTGCCTGGGTAAGTGTTCTCCACCAGCACCTTTTTGATCTGATGAGGGAGATAGTGGCATTGTAGGTCTCTGTTGCATCCATCAACCTCCTAGTTCACACTTGATTTGACTCCTCACCTGTATCCTGTTCCCCGGAGCACAGGGTCAGTATCCTCTGGACTCGGCTTCCCAGACTGGAAGAAAGGCACCTAGCTGAGCTGTCATGAGGTCATCCTAATCTTGTACAGGCTCGGGTGACAGCGGATATTCTGCTGTCTCTGGGAGGGTGCAGCCAGAGAGACAGAGCTATGTGCCTTGGCGGGGGAGGGGATCTGAGGAATAGCTCAGCCTCACTCAGCATCAAAATTTTTAACCTCAGTCAGTTAAGCCAGTGTGCTGTCCCCTCTGTCTCTCTCAATTGAGCTGGAAGCAAAGCAGAAAGTCACTATGCAAATCCAGGAACTGCGGAGCTGATAAAACTCTTCTCTCTATGGCAAGGCTGGTGATTCCTTCTGCACGTTGCTGGTTGGAAAACTCTATCCATGGTGAAAATCAAATGTCCTGGATGTAAATAGCTGGAGTTGATAGGCCTGTCAGATTTCTCTTATCGTGTGGAGTTTTACTTCTCAGCACATTATAAACCAGGAAGAGTTTACAGGCTGAAGAGTTAAATAGCTCTCCATAAGTTCTTGAATCTTTGGAACTGAGGAGAGGCTCTGCTGGGGGGCTAAGGCTGTTATGATGGGGTGTGTGCTCCCAGAGCACTCTTTTTTTTTTTTAATATAAATATTTCATTTTATTTTGTTAATTTTTTATTTGGCTGTGCCAGGTCTTATTTGTGGCATGTAGGGTCTAGTTCCCTGACCAGGGATTCAAGCCGGGCCCCTTGCATTGAGAGCATGGAATCTTAGCCACTGGACCACGAGGGAAGTTCCTGCACATTACTCTTCCCTGATTCATGAGCTAAAGCTTCAGGACGGCTCTGTCAAAGGGGTTGACGCCACAGTGCTCAACCTCTTATTTGCGTTCATAAAGTGTCAAGGGAAGATGTGATATGCTAGGGTTCCTGGAGCCTCTCCCTGGACTTGGGACTTGAACCATTAGTCCTCCAAGCAAGAGGGCAGACTAATCTTTCTCAGCTTTTCCCTGCAAGTCAGTCATTCGCCCCCTGAAATGGGCTCTCCTCTTGTCTCCGTCTGCTCATAGTATGTGTCAGTCACTCAGTCGTGTCTGACTCTTTGTGACCCCATAGACTATAGCCCACCAGGCTTCTCTGTCCATGGAATTCTCCAGACAAGAATACTGGAGTGGGTTGCCATTTCCTTCTCCAAGCTATCTGCCCATTAGCCATCTCTTATTTACACATCTGTTTATTAGATCCTGTTTTAGAAGTGATGCAAGGCTAAAGGAGAATTTGAGAGAAAATATTTATAAGTCATTATATCCTCACCAGATAGAAGGAAAATAAAGAAACATTTAGGTGTTTTTTTTTTTTTTTTTAATGAGTTGAAAGAATGTTCCTGTGTGGCTTGAATAGCAAGAAAAGGAAAATATTCCTCTTTCAGTAGGTACTTCCTCTACTTTAAGCTGGCAAGAAAAGTTTCAATAACAGGTTGTACAGAATGTTACTTCAAAGACCTGGAGTTGGCATGCTGGGTCCTCTTGCCACAAACTGCATCCAAAAATGATTTAACTTCCCCAGTCAGTGATGTGTACAAATGGCACACACACCGCTAACCACACATGCACGCAATGTATGAATTCCCACATTCCTGATTTCTCATTCCAGCCAGAGAATATTTTTTTCAGAGCTAAAAAGACATGAATCAAGTTGTAAAAGGATACATGTGGAAAATGCCAAAGGAAAAATGAAAATCAGATGCTTTGAAAGGTGAAATGCTCTGCTGAGACGCTCTGTGTCCTTTCCCGTTCTCTCATCAGAGGTGACCAGGGCAGTGGCCATTACATCCAGAAGACTTAGGGGGTGGAGGGTGTGGGAGGAGGCAAGTCATTCATCGTTCTTAAAAACAGTTGTGGCATAGCTCGATACCTTGAAGGAAAAGTATTTCAACCTAGTTCTTATGGACATAACATCTATGCAGCATAAAGTATTTTTGTCTGTATCATTGCTGCTGTGCTTTTAGCTGGTATGATTCTTGAAAAAGAAAAAACCCCATTCCCAGCACAGTGAATCCTCCATTAGCATGACCAGGCCTAGGAATAAGGGGAAAAAATACATATATTTTTTCAGTCTAGTGCATTCATAGACTCACAAAAAGATTTACTGGGGACATGGAGAGGTCGGAAGGTAATATTTTGAATCCCATTTTTTATCTTGATAAATCCCTGATGTGAATTCCTATGCTCTGAGCCAGTTTCTCATCAACAGAATTAACACAGTCTCTGCTGTTCCTGTCACAGTACAATATTGATCACAATGCAGAGCAAACTCAGCTGCCTTCTCTGCAAACGGCTACACATGGGACAGGGTAGATATACTGACAAGATAAGTGCTAGCCTTAGGCGTATTCTGTCAGTGGTGATCTGGGATGTTTCATGTGTGCCACTGCTTAAGAGTCCTTTTATTGGATGAAATTTAGAAGGTCTGTTAACCAGAGAAATATCAAAACCCTGCCCTAAACATTCATCAGAGGCATAATTTATGAATGCCCTGTATACTATAGGGTCTTTATACTTTTCTCTAAGTCATTTGAATGCTAACTGTTTGACTGGGGGCATGTATATACCATGCGGGCTATTGTCATTTTTTATTTGAATGGTGCATTGTGATTACTCAAAGGAAAGACAGATTTGAGTAGGGCCACAGAATAGGAATGTGATAAGTAGCTAGATAAATACATTAACCATATAGGCGCACAACAACCCCCATTTTTCACAAGGAATGGCAGTGTCAGCAGGTATTAAGCCATGACTTGTACATATGGCAATCTCTGCTTGTCTGAGATTAAGTAAAGCAGATATCATGACTTAGATATACATGGCAACACAGAATTGGAAAGAACTGACACCACACAAAAGACTCTTTCTCCCCTTTCCTAGTCTCCCCAGGATCACAACACTACCGAATATTGACAAGTCTCATTCTGGTCAATCAAATCCTCCTGTAGTGTGATTTATGGGAGAAATATTGGGTTTGCATCATCTCTTTAAGTTTTTTCAAATTGCTTTTGGAGCTGCCTCTACCCACCATTATCCTCATGAGTACTGAAGCAGTCCTAAGAGAACTACTACCCTTCCTCTTCTTCAGACAATCCATCGTTTATTCCCTCTGGCCTTAGAGATCAAAGCAAACTCTGAAGTTTGAAAGTAGAAATGGTATTAACAGACAACCGAGAAGAACCGTCAACATTGGGCCAGATACTAAAATTTGGTTAAAATAAGAGATGAATATTAACAACCAATATTTTTGAGTATTGTGATTTTGCCATTGAACTTGAGCTTAAAGAAATTACAAAGGTCCTTTGTGATCTTTCAAGCGTTACTTTATCATATGGGTTTTACAGACGAGAGTTCAACTTCAGTTAAGTGACTTGCTCAAGGAACGGAGGGGAACTTGAGGGGAATTTGTCTCATGTACAGATGCATTTCTTAATAGAGGCTTAACTTTGTGCTTCCACATCTGCCCTTTTCTGAAATCCCTTTTACTATCTGATCTCTTTCACTATCACAATTCCTTTTACTATCTAGAGAATTCTGATCACATGAGTGGGTGTTGGAAGACAAGATGTCAAACGTATTTTTTCTGTAGAATGTGAATATACATACATATAAAATGTATACAATATGTACAAATAAGTAGAACTAAAAGTGCTTTACAGTATTACATAGGTATTATAATCACTACGTCTTCATCTGCAAGATGCCATGAAATGTAGGACATATCACCAGGTAAATGACTTTTCAGGGAAAGAAAGAAATTCTATATTCAATGCATATATCATTAAGATGCATTTCATTGTAAAAAAAAGTGAAAATAAGAAGCATATATATGTTATAATAAGAAGTTACCATTATATATCCCCTACTAAAATATACATTCTTTTAAGGCTATTCAATTTTGAAAGCAGTCCATTATCTTTTCTGTAACGAACCTTATTGCATTTCTGAAAAACAAACTTTGATATAGTAGGAACGAAATATAAGAAGTGACGTCTCTTGTATTTAGAGCTCCACCAGAAATGGTGCGTTCTCTGCCTCTAAAATTAGAAAAGAAAAATTTGTCTCATTAACTTTCAGCACGTGTTTGGAGAGAAATTATAATTCTTCCAACTCAAAACTTCTATTGTTAAAATTAAGAACCAGGTAAAATGTTCCAATTGATAATAAAGCTCTCATTGGTGCCTTTACTCCAAGGAATAAAGAAATGCACTTGAACAATGATCAAATGGAATGAGCTTGAAAGAAAGTAGTTGATAGTGGTTTAATCACTTTACCCTGATCCACTGAAAGTGAAAAGTGCAAGTGTTACTTGCTTAGTTGTGTCCAACTCTGCAATCCCATGGACTGTAGCCCACCAGGCTACTCTGTCCATTAAATTCTCCAGGCAATACTGGAGTGGGTACCCATTTTCTTCTCCAGGGGAACTTCCTGACTCTGACCCATTTATTTTTAGCTAAATCATTATAATAACCAACAAGCATTGTTACTTAATAACCCCTTAAGAACTTTAAGGTTTGCCTAGAGTGGACAGAAGTCATCACTGGCCACCAATCTTCAGTTCCCTTGAAAATATCAGAAATTGTTATCAATATAAATTGCCTATAGTCTTTGTAAAATCACCTGAAATTTTGACAGAGAATCATTGTCATCATCATAAAGAGAAATAGCAGCAGTAATAATAGAAAGCTAACAAGTTGCAGAATGTTTGTCAACTAAAAGAAAACACGACCTAAAGTTGAGAGCTCTTGCTTTACTCAGCAGACTTTCTGAGCACGTCACACCCTGGATGCATCCTCTCAGATCGCTCTGAGGGACTGCTCTGAAGAAGTAAGGGAGGAGCCAAGATATATAGGAGTTTTTCCAACAAAGACCAGGTACTCAGAATTTAGAGTTTTTCTTTGTATGGGAAGATGCAAGAGTCTAGGCTCATTGAAATCATTCCTTTGATATGCAGCTTAGCTACCTAGGGCCAGTATCCTGTTCTTTCTCATCCTGAGTCCCCCCTACAGGGTGCATCATTGTAGGTGGTTGCAAAGGCTAAATGATTGACAGTAGACAACCCATTGTCTCCATCCTACTCCCCTCCGGGCTCACCACTGGGGCAGCTTTAGTGGCTGATGGCTTGTTGGGCTCAGCATTTTTTGTTTGCTGATATGGCAGGAAACATTTTCATCCACATGTTAGAGAAATCTGGAAATTAACTTGGAGAAGAATCCAGTTACCCCTCACCTGAAAACCCTGGGCTTGGTGATGAAGTGAGCAAGCCTGCTGCAAGCCTGGGATGGGGATTGCACGTGTGCTCTGCTTCTCCCCCTAGGAGCCCAGGCCAGCCGAAATGGTAGGTTCTCCACTCTTCTACTGAGATGTTAACTCTGAACTCAGAACTACAAACCTAGGGATGTGGCTTAATAATTGGCCATGTCTCCAAGTAGAAAATGAAAGAGTCAGTTGCATCTGGTTTGGAGCTTAATAGCATGCTGAAAACATTTAGCTCATGTTCCACTATTGCAGAAGATTTTCGGAGAGACAGGAAGAGAAATGAAAAGAGAAAGAAAGAAGACAGCTTTGCACCATCCTGATGCATATCTGGTCTGTAACTCTATGCCAGGGGCCCTCACACCAGGGTGCTGAAAGGATGTTCTTATTACCTAATGCGGAAGACCCTGCCTTTGTCCTCAGCCACTGTGTCTGAAAGACCCAGGTGCAAGCCAGAGAACTGTCCTGGGAGCAAGAGTGGCTTGTGCAGTAGCAGACGGCACTATGGAAATGAAGGTAACTTGGGACTGTCAACTCAAGTTACAGGGAGCAGTAACAAAAGTCAAATCACATGTTACTGCTTCCTTGCCACTGCTGAGTACTGCTGAACATATGGAAGCTTGGATTCTCTCTAGCCAAAAAAAGAAAAAGAAAGATAATAAGGATCCTATCAGAATAAATGCCATCTTCTCAAGGAAGAAAGCATTTTATAAATTTTGTTTTGTTTGTTTTCAGCAAAATCTGTTAAAGAGAGACCTTGGGCATCTTTGCTAAAAGTCCAGCTGGCCAGAGAAGTCTTGTGCAAGATAGACTAGTAGCTTTTGGTTTTAAATGCCTGGAAAAGTCCAGGTTTTACCAAAGCTTCAGATCAAAGGAACAATTTGACGATGAGTTCTGCGAAATGGGGAAGTTTGCCTTACACTGATTCCTTTTGGGCAATTTTGTTAATCTTTTTGGGTCTGTATTTGAGATTGTTTTCCTGGCGAATTGTTTGTGTAACTCATAAAGGAGAAAGCAGGGGGTGGGGGTGAGGGGTCCTGGGCTTTCATTTCTTGTCAGGACCTTTAGGCAAATCAGTGATTTGACATTTTTCTGAGCCTCCGTTTCATCATAAGTTGAATGAAAGATCTGAATGTGCAACACATTAGGCTTCTTTGCTGTTTTAAAGACCTAATTCTTTGATTTACTAACCCACACCTTCATTACTTGTGTGCTTAGTCACTTAGTCGTGCCCAACTGTTTGTGACCACATGGGCTGTAGCCCGCCAGGCTCCTCTGTCTGTGGGGGTTCTCCAGGCTAGAGTTCTCTAACCCCTGGTGTGGGTTGCCATGCTCTTCTCCAGGGGATCGTCCCAACCCAGGGATCTAACCCAGGTCTCCCGCATTACAGGCAGATTCTTTACTGTCTGAGCCACCAGGGACCTGATTCTTTGATTTATTAACCCTCACCTTCATAGCTACTTACTGACATCTTTTACCCTCTTTTGCAGAGACTATAGGGCTGAGTTTTCCTCTCCTCTATTAGAAATACGATCCCAATTCTTCTGTCTGTCTTCCCAAGGACTATTTCTCTACATTTTAATAACTTTGTCTCTTCTGACAACTGAGAAAATGCACAGCCTCAAAGTTGATAATTATGTTTTATTTGGCATCCAAAACTGAGAACTTAAGCCACTCTGAGAGACTACTCCAAAGACATTAAAGGAGAAGCCAGGATATGAACAAATTTCGTTGCAAAATCAGGCAGCGACAATATCAAAAGATTAGTGTTAATTAAAGAAAACCAGACATCTCAAGTTAATGAATTTAATGCTTTTCCTTTTATGGGAAGATGCAAGAGTCTGGGCCCTCTGAAACCATTCCTTTGGTATGCACCTCAACTCTCTGGGGCCAGTATCCTATGTTTTCCCATCTTGAGTCTCCTCCTTGGGGGTGTGTGCAGTAGCTGATAATTTGATGGTGGGTATCCTGCCTCTATCCTGCATTCCCTCGGAGTTCACTGTTGGGAGGGCTGTAATGAGACGCCTTGATGGGTACAACATCCTCTGTTAACTGATATTGTTGCAGGAAGGGGGACCCCTTCCAGGGCCCGAAACCGGGCTCTTGTCTAACACTCAGAAATGAATTGTCCAAGGAGACACATGTGCTGATAAAGCAAGAGATTTTATTGGGAAAGAGCACCCGGGTGGAGAGCAGTAGGGTAAGAGAACCCAGGAGAACTGCTCTGCCATGTGGCTCACAGTCTCGGGTTTTATGGGGATGGGCCTAGTTTTCGGGTTGTCTTTAGCCAATCATTCTGACTCAGAGTCCTTCCAGGTGGTACACGCCTTGTTCAGCCAAGAGGATGTCAGAGAGAAGGATTCTGGGAGGTGGTCAGACATGTGGTGTCTCCTTTTGACCTTTCCTGAACTCTTCCAGTTCGTGGTGGCTTATTGGTTCCCTGTTCCTCACCAGGACCTCCTGTCGTAAAACAACTCATGCAAATGGTTACTACAGTGCCGGGCCAGGGTGGGCGGTTTCACTCAGTGTGCTTCTCCTAACAATATGGCAGACAGCACTTTTCCAGGGTTATGGCTCAGCGGTGCAGAGCAACACTGAAGAGAGGGCTCCAATAAAAGCCACCTAGTGCTGAAGTAAGAGGGGCACCAGGGTATCCATCACTGTGTCTGACACATGCAAGCATCCGGCCCCCTGGACATCTCTGTGCGCACCCTCCTCTCCCTGGGGCAGAGAGGGAGCCCTAGGCTGTGAGAGGAAACCTGACTCCGGCCCCCCTCAGCCACCGGTCACTGCAGCCAGAGCCCGTACACCAGAGACAGGCCCTGTTTCCAGCTCAGCGCCTGTTTCAACTAAAGGAAAGGATTGGCTCAGCCGCCTGAGCTCATTAAGCTCCACGAGAAACCTTCTGAGACGACCACATCTTTGAGGGCCATGTTTGCTTCAAGCCATTCTGACTGCGTTTCACATTTGTGCAGTTTGTTTTCATTTTTTTCTTTTAATACGGGACAAAAAAGCCTCTCCTTTTGAAGTCTGTATTAGAGGTGTCCTGGTTCATTAAAAAGTAGCTCACTTTGTGTTTAAATCTTATTCTCCAGAGGAGAACTACTACTATTGAGATTAGTTGTCAGGCTTCCCCTCTTTGGCAGATCATTAATAAACCAGTTAATAAGTAAGACTGGACCAACACTGTATTTGAGGAATCCAGTATGAACCGTCAGGCTCAAGTTGACTCACCGGTATGGGCAGATTCGATTCATTTTAAGTAAAACAGATTGTGAGAGAAAACCAGTATTTTCAGGTGTGGAGAATTAGCCAGACCGAATCTGTGAAAAATCTGAAAGAAGGTTTTCAATATCATTTTTCATTTCCTAGAAATGGTTATTATCTATTCTGTCAGACACCAATATAAATGTTTTTTATTTGTAATACCTCATTTTATTTAACAATGGATAAGACAGGACAAGTAGCTAAATTGACAAGTAGAAGGATTCCCTGCTGCTGCTGCTAAGTCACTTCAGTCATGTCCAACTCTGTGCGACCCCAGAGACAGCAACCCACCAGGCTCCCCCATCCCTGGGATTCTCCAGGCAAGAACACTGGAGTGGGTTGCCATTGCCTTCTATTAATTCTAATAAACAGATGGATGCTACAGGGCCTCCTGAGATACTTAGTCTTTGGCAGGTATTAAAAAGTCTCCAGGACAGGGACATTCACACACCTGAGTGAAGAGAGCTGACTGTGAAACAATAGGAAATGACCAGGACTTTAGAAAACTGGGGACTACATTCTTTAGCTAGTTATTGCCAGGACATGGATGTCTTTCCTGATCTTATTTTTTGTTGTGTGTGTGTGTTTTTTTTTTTTTTCAATAAAATTCAGAAATCTCAATATGTATGTGGCATTCCCTCTTGTTTTTAAAGCACAGACCAAGCAAGAAGCAGCCTGGAGACAGATTTCTCTCCTTAGTATCCAGCTCATGACCTTTGTACTGTACTGCTCATTCATACACATCACACATTATCTTGTCACAGGGAATCTCCTAGGATGTATAAAGGGAGTCCCCAGCTTTGAAATGCCTGACATGGATATCTCTTCTTTACAAATGACCGCTATGAATATCCACTCTGACTAAGGACTTATTTCCCTTCTATGTGACTCTTGCAGTGCAGTACAAGAGACCCCGGTTTGATTCCTGGGTTGGGAAGATCCACTGGAGAAGGGATACGCTACCCACTCCAGTATTGTTGGGCTTCCCTTCTGGCTCAGCTGGTTAAGAATCCACCTGAAATGCAGGAGACCTGGGTTCGATTCCTGGGTTGGGAAGATCCCCTAAAGGAGGGAAAGGCTACCCATTCCAGTATTCTGGCCTAGAGAATTCCATGGAGTGTATAGTCCATGGGGTCACAAAGAGTCAGACACAACTGAGCAACTTTCATTTAAATAATTTCAGTTCACTTTATGTGACTCTTTGTTTCCAATGCCTCCAAAACCTTCTCTTATCAACCAACTCAGCCTCAGGCATGTTTTCCCTTTATTGCCTCATGGCCAATAATGACATGGCATCCTTGAAGCTGCAGATCCATTATCCCTGGATGCATTCCTACAGCACTCCTTATTGTTGGCTTGGTTGAGTTGGGACATTGTTTTGATCTTGGATTGAAATTTACACCATCAGCTCCTCTCTTCTCAGACATTCAGACTTAGACTGAAATTATACTACCCACTTTCCTGGGGTTTCCAGCTTGAAAATGGCAGGTTATAGGACTTCTCAACCTCTATAATGGTGTGAGCCAATTTCTTTAGCCATCATTGCCATTTATGAAGAAACTGCTAAGTAACCTGATTTTTTCACCATTCCCTAAGACTTCACTTTCCACCCTAATTGCAAAAGACTTGAACCCTCTCCAAATCTTGCAAGGTCTCTACCTCAGTCCCTTTTCCTGCTACCTAAGATCTTCACTCAAGAACCATAAATTCCCATTTCCTCTGCTCAGGAATCTCAATTTGGTTTATCCTCCACTGTTTGAGGCAGACAAGTCAAAGTGTGTTGCAGCTAGTGAAGGGGCAGTAGGGTAGGGATGGGAGCAGTGTAGACTCATCTCTGTAACTAACGTCCAAAGCACTATCGTCGCATAGCAGCAGTATTGAGCTTAGAAGATTGGTTCTCAAGTACCGTTTTGTACATACTGCTCTGAAGCAGGATGAGAGATGATTAGATTTCCTCACCTAAGTGTCCATCAGAGGGCAGAGACTGTGTGATTCCCTCATTTCCACAAATTTCTCTCTCTGTGAAATCTTTTTGAAGATATAAGACGTAAAAGTTTATGAGCATTTTTCATGTTATTCCTTGCTCTATTTACCTAAAATTGAGAATCTTAGATGATTTATATGTATAAAAATAGCCACTTCCTAAATATGATCCACATTTATAATAGGTTACCATAAATTTTATATGCTATTGCATATATTTGGCAATATATGAGCCCAGATTGAGAACCATAGGGCAACATTATAAACTAGACTTCACAGACAGGTCTAAAAATACACTAATTTTCATGTGTAATACTATTCTCATGGAGGGATTTTATTACGAATGGTCTATCTTCAATATTCATTCCTTCAGTGCACATTTGTTGAAAAGGCAAAAGAAGTCAGTCTTTATGGAGGGCTCAGAAAGTACTATGCACTTTAAACAGTTTATCTCCTTCAAAGTAACATTCTAAATTGTGTGTATATATAATTTTACAAATGAGAATACTAAGTAGAAAATGGCCAAATTGATAATGGGGATAGTGTTCACAAATTCAGCAGAATGGAGTGGTTGAAATAGATCCTAGGAAAAGATGTGGAAAATGGTTTTTGGAATTAATATTTTCTCTAGTGAAAGGAGGCGTAGGACAGTGGTCACGGTTCATTTTATGTGTCAACTTGACTGGGTCACAGAATGCCCAGATGTCTGGTGAGGCATTGTTTCTGGGTGTGCCTCTGGGAGTGTTTCTGGAAGGAATTAGCGCTTGAATGGTAGACTGAGTGGAGCCCATTGCCATCCCCAGTGTGTTTGGATATCACTCAATCCATCTGGGCCTAAAAACCAAAAAAAAAAAAAAAAAGGAGAAAGGGAGGGTTCACTCCTTATTGTTGGCTTGGTTGAGTTGGGACATTGTTCTTCTGATCTGGGATTGAAATTTACACCATCAGCTCCCCTCTTCTCAGACCTTCAGACTTAGACTGGAATTATACTACCCACTTTCCTGGGGTTTCCAGCTTGAAAATGGCAGGTTATAGGACTTCTCAACCTCTATAATGGTGTGAGCCAATTTCTTCTCATAATGCATATGTGTATCTTGCATTATATATATATATATATCCTCTTGATCTGTTTCTCTGGAGAATCCTAACACAATAGTAAAAAAATATGTTCACAACCAAAAATAACATTCAATAAAATGGAAGCAGAGAGTTCTGAAAAATCAAGCTTAAGAAATAGAACCAGACATGTTTTTGAAATAAGTAAAGGACATGTAAATAGGAAGTAGGGTGAGAGAATGTCTTATCTTTCAGATGGGCTCCTTTTTCAGCCTTTTATTACACATGTAATCAATAATAATATTTTTAAAAAACCCATAGTATTTTTCCCTTAAGATTCTTTAGACCTAATTGATATCTATAGGACATTTCACCCCAAAACAATGAATTTCACCTTTTTTTCAAGTGCTCATGGAACCTTCTCCAGGATAGATCACATCCTGGGCCATAAATCTAAACTTGATAAATTCAAAAAAATCGAAATCATTCCAAGCATCTTTTCTGACCATAATGCATTAAGATTAGATCTCAATTACAGGAGAAAAACTACTAAAAATTCCAACATATGGAGGTTGAACAACACACTTCTGAATAACCAACAAATCACAGAAGAAATCAAAAAAGAAATCAAAATATGCATAGAAACTAATGAAAATGAAAACACAACAGCCCAAAACCTGTGGGACACTATAAAAGCAGTGCTAAGAGGAAAGTTCATAGCAATACAGGCATACCTCAAGAAACAAGAAAAAAGTCAAATAAATAACCTAACTCTACAACTAAAGCAACTAGAAAAGGAAGAATTGGAAAACCCCAGAGTTAGTAGAAGGAAAGAAATCTTAAAAATTAGGGCAGAAATAAATGCTAAAGAAACAAAAGAGACCATAGCAAAAATCAACAAGGCCAAAAGCTGGTTCTTTGAAAGGATAAATAAAATTGACAAACCACTAGCCAGACTCATCAAGAAGCAAAGAGAGAAAAATCAAATCAATAAAATTAGAAATGAAAATGGAGAGATCACAACAGACAACACAGAAATACAAAAGATCATAAGAGACTACTATCAGCAGTTGTATGCCAATAAAATGGACAATGTGGAAGAAATGGACAAATTCTTAGAAAAGTACAATTTTCCAAAACTGAACCAGGAAGAAATAGAAAATCTTAACAGACCCATCACCAGCACGGAAATTGAAACTGTAATCAGAAATCTTCCAGCAAACAAAAGCCCAGGTCCAGACGGCTTCACAGCTGAATTCTACCAAAAATTTCGAGAAGAGCTAACACCTATCCTACTCAAACTCTTCCAGAAAATTGCAGAGGAAGGTAAACTTCCAAACTCATTCTATGAGGCCACCATCACCCTAATACCAAAACCTGACAAAGATGTCACAAAAAAAGAAAACTACAGGCCAATATCACTGATGAACATAGATGCAAAAATCCTCAACAAAATTCTAGCAATCAGAATCCAACAACATATTAAAAAGATCATACACCATGACCAAGTGGGCTTTATCCCAGGGATGCAAGGATTCTTCAATATCCGCAAATCAATCAATGTAATTCACCACATTAACAAATTGAAAAATAAAAGCCATATGATTATCTCAATAGATGCAGAGAAGGCCTTTGACAAAATTCAACATCCATTTATGATAAAAACTCTCCAGAAAGCAGGAATAGAAGGAACATACCTCAACATAATAAAAGCTATATATGACAAACCCACAGCAAACATTATCCTTAATGGTGAAAAATTGAAAGCATTTCCCCTAAAGTCAGGAACAAGACAAGGGTGTCCACTTTCACCGCTACTATTCAACATAGTTCTGGAAGTTTTGGCCACAGCAATCAGAGCAGAAAAAGAAATAAAAGGAATCCAAATTGGAAAAGAAGAAGTAAAACTCTCACTGTTTGCAGATGACATGATCCTCTACATGGAAAACCCTAAAGACTCCACCAGAAAATTACTAGAGCTCATCAATGAATATAGTAAAGTTGCAGGATATAAAATCAACACACAGAAATCCCTTGCATTCCTATACACTAATAATGAGAAAGTAGAAAAAGAAATTAAGGAAACAATTCCATTCACCATTGCAACAAAAAGAATAAAATACTTAGGAATATATCTACCCAAAGAAACTAAAGACCTATATATAGAAAACTATAAAACACTGATGAAAGAAATCAAAGAGGACACTAATAGATGGAGAAATATACCATGTTCATGGGTTGGAAGAATCAATATAGTGAAAATGAGTATACTACCCAAAGCAATTTACAAATTCAACGCAATCCCTATCAAGCTACCAGCCATATTTTTCACAGAACTAGAACAAATAATTTCAAGATTTGTATGGAAATACAAAAAACCTCGAATAGCCAAAGCAATCTTGAGAAAGAAGAATGGAACTGGAGGAATCAACTTGCCTGACTTCAGGCTCTACTACAAAGCCACAGTCATCAAAACAGTATGGTACTGGCACAAAGACAGACATATAGATCAATGGAACAAAATAGAAAGCCCAGAGATAAACCCACACACATATGGACACCTTATCTTTGACAAAGGAGGCAAGAATATACAATGGAATAAAGACAATCTCTTTAACAAGTGGTGCTGGGAAAACTGGTCAACCACTTGTAAAAGAATGAAACTAGATCACTTTCTAACACCGCACACAAAAATAAACTCAAAATGGATTAAAGATCTAAATGTAAGACCAGAAACTATAAAACTCCTAGAGGAGAATATAGGCAAAACACTCTCAGACATAAATCACAGCAGGATCCTCTATGATCCACCTCCCAGAATTCTGGAAATAAAAGCAAAAATAAACAAATGGGATCTAATTAAAATTAAAAGCTTCTGCACAACAAAGGAAAATATACGCAAGGTGAAAAGACAGCCTTCTGAATGGGAGAAAATAATAGCAAATGAAGCAACTGACAAACAACTAATCTCAAAAATATACAAGCAACTTATGCAGCTCAATTCCAGAAAAATAAACGACCCAATCAAAAAATGGGCCAAAGAACTAAATAGACATTTCTCCAAAGAAGACATACGGATGGCTAACAAACACATGAAAAGATGCTCAACATCACTCATTATCAGAGAAATGCAAATCAAAACCACAATGAGGTACCACTTCACACCAGTCAGAATGGCTGCGATCCAAAAATCTGCAAGCAATAAATGCTGGAGAGGCTGTGGAGAAAAGGGAACCCTCCTACACTGTTGGTGGGAATGCAAACTAGTACAGCCACTATGGAGAACAGTGTGGAGATTCCTTAAAAAATTGCAAATAGAACTACCTTATGACCCAGCAATCCCACTGCTGGGTATACACACCGAGGAAACCAGAATTGAAAGAGACACATGTACCCCAATGTTCATCGCAGCACTGTTTATAATAGCCAGGACATGGAAACAACCTAGATGTCCATCAGCAGATGAATGGATAAGAAAGCTTTGGTACATGTACACAATGGAGTATTACTCAGCCGTTAAAAAGAATTCATTTGAATCAGTTCTGATGAGATGGATGAAACTGGAGCCGATTATACAGAGTGAAGTAAGCCAGAAAGAAAAACACCAATACAGTATACTAACACATATATATGGAATTTAGAAAGATGGCAATGACGACCCTGTATGCAAGACAGGAAAAAGGACACAGCTGTGTATAACGGACTTTTGGACTCAGAGAGAGAGGGAGAGGGCGGGATGATTTGGGAGAATGGCATTCTATAATGTATACTATCATGTAAGAATTGAATCGCCAGTCTATGTCTGGCGCAGGATACAGCATGCTTGGGGCTGGTGTATGGGGATGACCCACAGAGATGTTATGGGGAGGGAGGTGGGAGGGGGTTTCATGTTTGGGAACACATGTAAGAATTAAAGATTTTAAAATTTAATTAAAAAAAAAAAAAAAAAGATTCTTGAAATGTGTTGGAAAATCAGAAGCATTTTAATTTTATTTTAAAAATACTTTCTCCGACAAGAAAAAGGAAACTTTTATAAAAAGATTGAACTCTCATTAAAACGTATGAGTTAGTTTCCAATTGCATTTATTAGACTAGACTGTCTTCCAGTATACCCATAAACACTTTGAAGCTTCTATGTAGAATCTAACAGGTTAAAGCAAAGCACTACATCATCTCAGAGGCCTGAATTACAGTGGTAGACCTTTGAAATACATGCAGTCATTTTTAAATAGCTTTATCAAGGTATAATTTACATACCATAAAATTCACTCACTGCACATATACAATTCAGTAATTTTCAGTGAATTTATAGAGTTGTGCAACAAACCCCCACAATCCAGCTTTGAACATGTCTACCAATCTAAAACATTCCCTCATACCTGTTTGTAGTCAATTCCCATCCCAAGCCTTAAGCAACCACTGACTACTTTTTTCCTTTATAGATTTATGTGTTCTAGAAATTTCATGAAAGTGGAATAATGTGATATATAATGTTTTGAGGCTGGCTTTTTCTACATTGCCTAATATTTTTGAGGTTCATTGATGCTAAGTTGCTTCAGTCGTGTCTGACTCTGTGCAACCCCATAGACGGCAGCCCACCAGGTTCCCCCATCCCTGGGATTCTCCAGGCAAGAACACTGGAGTGGGCTGCCATTTCCTTCTCCAATGAAGGTGAAAAGTGAAAGTGAAGTCGCTTGGTCGTGTCCAACTCTTAGCGACTCCATGGACTGCAGCCTACCAGGCTCCTCCGTCCATGGGATTTTCCAGGCAAGAGTACTGGTATGTATCAGTAGCATGTATCAATAGTTCATTTCTATGTGTTGATGAATAGTATTAGATTGGTTCCATATTTTGCTTATTGATTTGAATCACTTTCAATTTGAGGCTACTATGATAAAGCTGTTATAAACTTTTATGCGCAAGTTTTGGGGTGGACATAGGTTTTTATTTCTCATGGGTAGATACCCAGGAGTAGAATTGCTGAGTTGTATGGTCATGGACTGACGAGCCTGGAAGGATACAGTCCATGGGGTAACAAAGAGTTGGATACCACTGAATAACTGAGTGCACACACACTGAGTAAATGTATGTTAACTCCCATTTTTAAAAGTTTAATAATTTCTTATTAAACTTTAAAAAATGGGAGTATACCAATTGATATTCCCACCAGGAATATATAAGTGTTCATGTTACTCCATAATTACTCTCACACTTATTATCATTATTTTTATAGCTATTCTAGTGAATATGCATTGGTCTCTGTGTGTGTTAGTCACTCAGTCATGCCTGACTTTTTCCAGCCCCACAGACTGTAGCCTTCAAGGCTCCCTTATCCATGGAATTCCAGGCAACAATAATGGAATGGGTAGTCATTTCCTTCTCCAGGGAATCTTCCCAACCCAAAGATCAAACCCAGATCTCCTGCATTGCAGGCAGATTCTTTACTGTCTGAGACACCAAAAAGCCTATGCGTTGGTCTCTAGTTGAGGTTTTAATTTGCATTTCCCTACTGATCATTTTTTATGTTGCATTAAGCCATTCATGTGTCTTTCATGGAATTTAATTGCTTAAATTAATTAATTTTTTTGGCTCCTTTACAATCAGGCAGATTATTCTCTTATAGCAGTGGTCCCCAGCCTTTTTGGCACCAGAGATTCATTCTGTGGAAGACAATTTTTCCATGGACCAAGATAGGGGGTTTCAGGATGACTCAATTCAATTCAGTTCAGTCACTCAGTCATGTTTGACTCTTTGCAACCCCATGGACTGGAGCACACCAGGCTTTCCTGTCCATCACCAATTTCCAGAGCTTGCTCACACTCATATCCATTGAGTCGGTGATGCCATCCAACCATCTCATCCTCTTTCGTTCCCGTCTCCACCTACCCTCAATCTTTCCCGGCATCAGGATCTTTTCCAATGAAATAGTTCTTCACATAAGGTGGCCAGAGTATTGGAATTTCAGCTTCAGCATCAGTCCTTTCAATGAATTTTCAGAACTGATTTCCTTTAGGACTGACTGGTTTGATCTTGCAGTCCAAGGGACTCTCAAGAGTCTTCTCCAACACCACAGTTCAGAAGCATCAATTCTTCAGCACTCAGGATGATTCAAGCACATTATATTTATTGTGCACTTTATTTCTATTATTATTCTATCAGCTCAACCTCAGATCATCAGGCATTAGATCCTGGAGGTTGGGGACTCCTTCTCATAGAATAATGAGTGTTTTTAGGTTCTTTTTTTTTTTTTCTAGTGTGTTTGTTTATCTTTTCATTTTCTCAGTGATGCTTTTTTAAAAATCACAAGTTTTTAATTTTGAAACAGTTCAGTTTCTTTAAGATTTTGATTTTGGTGTCATGTCAGTACCCCCATTGTAACAAACATTTTCTTCTAGAAGTTTTACAGTTTTTGTTTTTCAGGTATGGATGTTTAGTTTTTTTTTTTTTTTAATCCATTTATCAAATTGATGGACACTTGTGTTTTTTCCACCTTTTGCCTATTATAAATATTGGTGCCATTTACCATTTGTGTACACATTTTTGTGTGGTCAAGCTTTCATTTCTCTTGGATATACACCTAGGAGAAATTCCAGGGTTATAAGATAATTCTGTGTTTTGAGGAATTGCCACAATATTTTCCAAAGCAACTGCACATTTTACATTTCTATCAGCAATGTATGAGGATTCCAATTTCTGTATATCCTCACCAACCCTCATCTGATTTCATTTATTATCTCCTTTCTGATTCTAGCCATCTCAGTGGGTATAAAATGCTATCTCACTGTAGTTTTGACTTCTGTCTTCCTGGTGGCTAATAATGAGCATCATTTCATGTGTGTATGGGCCAGTTTTTATATCTTCTCTGGAGAACTATCTATTCAGACCCTTTATTCATTTTTAGATTGAGTTTTTTGTGCTTTAAGTCATAAACGTTTTGTGTATAGTCTAGATATAAGTATCATAACAGACATGCTATTTGCAAATGTATTCTCCTATTCTTCTCCCTGATAGCTCAGTTGGTAAAGAATCCCCCTGCAATGCAGGAGATCCTGGTTCGATTCCTGGGTTGGGAAGATCTGCTGGAGAAGGGATAGGCTACCCACCCCAGTAATCTTGGGCTTCCCACCCCAGTATTCTTGGGCTTCCCTTGTGGCTCAGCTGGTAAAGAATCTGCCTGCGATGAGGGAGATCTGGGTTCAATCCCTGGGTTGGGAAGACCCCCTGGAGAAGGGAAAGGCTCCCCACTGCAATATCCAGGCCTGGAGAATTCCATGGACTGTATAGTATGTGGGGTTTCAGAGTCGGACATGACTGAATGACTTTCACGTCACCCTCCTATTCTCAAAGTTGTCTTCTCACTTTCTTTATGGTGTCCTTTGGAGCACAAATGTTATTTTTTATGTTTTTGACTTTGATGTTGTTCAGTGTATCTTTTCTTTTGTTTCTTATGCTTTTAATGTCATATCTCAGAAAGTTTTGTCTAACCTGAGTTTGTGAAGATATACTCCTATGGTTTTACTCCTTTCTTTTCTCTAAGGAGGGATCCAGCGTTATTCTTTTGCATACAGATATCTAGATGTCACAGAATCATTTGTTGTAAAGACTATTCTTTCCTTCTAGAATCATCTTAACTTCTCAGATTTTTAAATCCTTCCATTTACTGGGAAAAAATATTGATCTAGCTTTGTTGACATCTTTGCTCTTTAAAGATAACGTGCAGGCCAAGTAAGCATGAGATCTGTTTCCATGGAGAAGCCAACACTGTCTTCTCCCTTACCAGGTTTCTTCCTGTATGTTGAGTCCACAAGCTTTAGGCCTGCTGAATGGCACCCATTATTTCTATTCCATACTATTTCTCCCTACTTCTACATGAGTACTGAATAATTCTAAATAAAGCACCACCAATTAACATTACCCTGGGAGCAACTCTCACTTCATGTTTCAGGACAACATATTTTGGGTGATGAGATCCTTGCAAAAGCAAGAGATTGCTATGCAATCGATAGTATGCATGATCAAGAACCAAAATGGATGAGACCAACATTGTACTATAGAAGGTCAGAAAGAAGCTGAGAGCAATTGACCTGTGACAACCCCCAGGATTCAAACCTCTTTCCTATTTTACACAGATGCAGCCACCAGCAGACTAAGGTGCTCTAGTTATAATTTATTTACATTTATTTGTTTTCATAATCCATTAATGACAATGATCCTCCCTCTCCCACCTGCAAAGAGGGACAGTTATGCTGGAGAAAAAAAAATCTCCAGTGCCAAACCATCTTCCTATTACTGAAGCCCCCGGGTGCCTACTGATTCCAGGTTAAAAGTGTTTACCGGTGGCCCTGTTTGCACAGTTTCTTTTACCAGTAACCTCCTAGTTTTTGCATTATTATAAATGAAAGCTTCTGATTGAGAAGTTACACAGTAAAGAGAACAAATGATGATTCCTAAGAGAAGCCAGAGTTTTGTCATTCAGTATCTATATTGCCATCCAAAAAGTAGTGATTCAGTACAAGCTATTGGTTAATACTGTAGTGACAATAGGGTATACCCACTCACTTGGGACCATGTCACCTCACTGATGAGGTAAAACATTCACATCCCAAACAGTTCGAATTTACCACAAAGTAGCATATAGGTGGGCTGGGCCAAGATGAACCAGAAAAGAAAGACTGAGTGAGAACTATTAGGCACAAAGCCTGGAACATTACTAACTAAAGCCTCTTGATGAAAGTGAAAGAGGAGAGTGAAAAAGCTGGCTTAAAGCTCAACATTCTGAAAACAAAGATCATGGCATCTGGTCCCATCACTTCGTGGGAAATAGATGAGGAAACAGTGGAAACAGTAACAGTATCAGACTTTAATTTGGGGGCTCCAAAATCATGGCAGATGTTGATTGCAGCCATGAAATTAAAAGATGCTTACTTCTTGGAGGAAAGTTATGACCAACCTAGACAGCATATTCAAAAGCAGAGATATTACTTTGTCAACATATGTCCGTCTAATCAAGGCTATGGTTTTTCCAGTGGTCATGTATGGATGTGAGAGTTGGACTGTGAAGAAAGCTGACCACCAAAGAACTGATGCTTTTTAACTGTGGTGTTGGAGAAGACTCTTTAGAGTCCCATGGACTGCAAGGAGATCCAACCAGTCCATTCTGAAGATCAGTCCTGGGCGTTCTTTGGAAGGACTGATGCTAAAGCTGAAACTCCAATACTTTGGCCACCTCCTGCGAAGAGTTGACTCATTGGAAAAGACCCTGATGCTGGGAAGGATTGGGGGCAGGAAGAGAAGGGGACGACAGAGGATGAGATGGCTGGATGGCATCACCGACTCAATGGACGTGAGTTTGAGTAAACTCCGGGAATTGGTGATGGACAGGGAGGCCTGGCGTGCTGCAATTCGTAGGATCGCAAAGAGTTGGATACGACTGAGCGATTGAACTGAACTGAGTAATGTTTCCATTATTAATGCTGATGAGAACAAGAAGGACAACAGTGTATCAGAAGGAAAATGGTATTTGAGACTACTCTGTGCTAAACTGGAAGGAGAAATTCTTCTTTAACTTCCTGGAAGAGCATTTGAGAGGATTATTTCCCTCTTGAGGACACTTAATTGATCCTATAAAACTATTAAAAAAGACAGCTACAACATCTAGATTACTGGAGTAATCTAACTACTGAAGTTTATATTTCACAGGCAGTTGAGAGAGATTTTAAAAGCCCCCAATCTTAAAGTTACACCTTCCGGCTTTGTATCTTTCTTTTTCCACATAGTATCATTTTTTTTAATTGAAATAATGCTCCAAAATCACTGCAGATGGTGACTGCAGCCATGAAATTAAAAGACGCTTACTCCTTGGAAGAAAAATTATGACCAACCTAGATAGTATATTCAAAAGCAGAGACATTACGTTGCTGACTAAGGTCCATCTAGTCAAGGCTATGGTTTTTCCTGTGGTCATGTATGGATGTGAGAGTTGGACTGTGAAGAAGGCTGAGTGCTGAAGAATTGATGCATTTGAACTGTGGTGTTGGAGAAGACTCTTTAGGGTCCCTTGGACTGCAAGGATATCCAACCAGTCCTTTCCGAAGGAGATCAACCCTGGGATTTCTTTGGAAGGAATGATGCTAAAGCTGAAGCTCCAGTACTTTGGCCACCTCATGTGAAGAGTTGACTCATTGGAAAAGACTTTGATGCTGGGAGAGATTGGGGGCAGGAGGAGAAAGGGACGACCCAGGATGAGATGGCTGGATGGCATCACAGACTCGATGGATGTGAGTCTGAGTGAACTCTGGGAGATGGTGATGGACAGGGAGGCCTGGCATGGCTGTGATTCATGGGGTTGCAAAGAGTCAGACATGACTGAGCGACTGAACTGAATAGTTGTGTTGAGCATCTCTTCATGTGCCTGTTGGTCATCTGTATGCCTTCTTTGGAGAAATGTCTATTTAGGTCTTCTGCCCATTTTTTGCTTGTGTTGTTTGTTTCCACATGACATCTATGTGCTTAACTTTTTAATCTTAAAGTTGTAGTTCTTTCTCTGTAAAACGGGAATAATTTTTTTTTTTATCTCCTAGAATTCTGTGAGATTTATTAACATAAGAGAGTATTATGCTCACATGTTATAATAAGATAGAATGACTAACATCTACGAGATATGACTAAATTGCCAATGAATATGGAGGTAATAGTAGACACAATTTTTTCCTTAGCTTACAGTTTCTTTCACTGACTGCAGAGACAGCTAATCTACACTAAGACCAAACAAGACAGCTAATCTACACTAACCATATCATTACCTTTTGCTTCAAATGATTTAAATTAGATCCTTGACTGAAAAGAAAAGTCAACTGCATAGGAAATCTGTCTGAAGACATGAATGAAATTCGATAATCGTAAATAACAAATATGTCTCACTTATAACAGAGCCAGTAAAGTGCTTCTGAAAAAAAAATCCCATGTTCTAATAACCTTTCCCCAAAAAGCTGCTTTGGGGTCACTCTAATAAAAATGCAATGGCACACAGCATTGCAGTGAACAATTGACACGTTTGAACTTGCCTCATAATGGGGAGAATTTCTTTGTTTTTGAGTACTTGTATTTTTATGTCTAGAGGCAGTCATATGCCCTTGGATTCACCAGTAGGGCTATTTGGAAGTCAGTAACATGAAGAAGCAGGCTTCCCTGGTGGCTCAGATGTTAAAAATCTATCTGCATTGCAGGAGACTGCCTGCAATGCTGGAAATGCAGGTTTGATCCGTGGGTTGGGATGATCCCCTGGAGAAGGAAATGGCAACCTGCTCCAGTATTCTTGCCTGAGAAATCCCGTGGACAGAGGAGCCTGGCGGACATGACTTGGCAACTAAACCACCACCGCCAACAGGAAGAAGCGAGAGCCACAGAGAGGCACGTGGCAGTTGCGCTGGATCCAGTCTGCATGCTCTACCCAGATTCACTCGTCCACGCAGTAGTGTAATGAAAACTGTTACTTGGTTTGTGTCTCCAGTAGACGTATATCTATACCAGGGGTTCAGACTATTTTGGCATAGAGCTTCAAAACCCTTCCTGAGTGATAGAAGTGCCAGTAAGACCCTTTGGACCACATGTGAGTTTATGTTAACAAGGCTCCTAGCTGTCTTTGGGATGGAGGTTAATTGCCAGAAACAAGTCCTACCCCCTGATACCCAGAGAGGCTGGAGATTGAAGTCAATCAAATTGCCAATGATTCAATCAATCTTGCTTACATAATAAAAGCTAGATTAAAAACTATGAACAATGAGGCTCTTTAGCTTTCTGGATAGTGAATATATTAACATACCAGGAGGGTGGCACTCCCTGATGCCATAGAGAAAAGATTCCCCCTCCCCCGTCCACCCTGCCCTGACTTCCGACTGTGTCTTCAAAGTTTGGCTGATCCTGAGTTGCATCCATTATGATATACCTGTAATTATAAAGTTCAGCATTTTCAGTGAGTTCTGTGAGTCTTTCTAGAGAATTATCAAACCTGATGGGCATCATAGGAACACCCACTTTGTAGCCAGTTTGTCAGAAATGTGGGTGGACCCCGGGACTTTCGTTCGTCTGAGGTGAGGACAGTCTTATAGGACTCAATCCTTAACCTGTGGGATCTGATACTCAGTTCTGGTAGTTCTAGAATGAACCCTCTGCCCTTAGCTTGTAGGATTTGGGCTAACTCTAGGTCATTAACATCAGACTTGAGCGCAGTTGTAGCATGCCCAGGTAGAGTGGGAAAATGGCTGTTGGAAACCACGTGCCTTCTCCAGGACTCAGCTTCTGGCTCATTTTGTCCTTGGAACACCCCCAGTGATGCCTTACATTGCTCCGGCTCCCTCTAACAGTACTCCTCATTATCTCTGCCTTTCCCAGGAGCGCACACTGGGTTCCAGTGTGGCCTCCATTTGTAACCCCTCCCCAGTGAGTGCTGCGGGAGCATCAGAACTCAGATTCAAACCTATCAGACTCATGAAAACTTTGATTTCTCTAGTGGTTGCATGGAGGTTCCAAATAATACAACCCCAGTGTCTTTCAGGATGTCTTTCACTAAGAAGGAATAAGCAGGTAAAACCACCCATGCTGCCTGCCACCAAGGAGTTTTACAACATGCAGTATTTGCTTATAACCTCTCTAGAGACATCCCATGTATTTAAATAAACACTGAGGTTCTGTGTGAAATTTTAGCCAACTCAGTAATGCACTGTGTGCTCACTCACTGAGTCATATCCAACTCTTTGAGACCCCATGGGCTGTAGCCTGCTAGGCTCCTCTGTCCATGGGATTTTCCAGGCAAGAATACTGGAGTCGGTTGCCATTTCCTACTCCAGGGGATTTTCCTGATCCAGGGATGGAAGGGCATCTCTTATGTCTTTGGCATTGGCAAGCAGATTCTTAACCACTGTACCACCTGGGAAGCCCCAGTAATGCACTGCTTCCCTGTTTTCCTTTTCTAGTCCCGCTTCCCAGGATTGCACCCACCCTGACGGCATTAGAATGTAAGTTTTTCCTTAGACTTTGTTTTCTAGGAAACCTGAAACAAGACAGATGTGTGGTTAGCAAAATCCTGCATTAAAAGGATCTGTGGCTGCTGGTCTGCTTGTCATATCCCGTGTCTCGTATCTGCAGTGTGAACTATAATACTTGTGCCAGCTTCAGATACAGGGTGGGCTCAGATGGAACCATCTGAAAGTATATTTGGGCATTATCCCTGTTTGTATAGCACACAAACATGTTTTTATGTCCCTTCTAGAAATGTATTTGCAGCTAACAATCCTATCTCATATAAAAATAATTTAAAATTGCATGCATTATAAGTCACCAAAACCTTCCTATTTTGGAGGTGATAGGATGTCTTTATTATGTAATGATAATGATGGTTGATGGCCGATGTGTTTGTTTTATTTGACAAAGTAAAAATTGCCCTGATTTTCTAAAACAAACTGCCTCCCCCCCAGAAGTGTTTATCAAATTCAAAAGCTCTTGAAACCACTAGAATTCCCCATTAAAGGACAGGTCCTAACTATCCATTCTTCTGTTTTTTTTGACCCAAATATAAGACCCACTGAGCCTGCCATTTTCCACAGCTATGAAAGGAGTAATTAATTGGGGGCTTAGGGACTGTTAGTGAACCAGTGAGCATGAATAGGTTTCTTGTTAGATACTCATTGGGGATACAACAGGGAAATTACTCACTAGATTGAGACTATGAAAAAAAAATTATAGAAGACATCTTTTTCACGTAGCCACCATCACTTCCTACATAACTCATGTAGAAATCAGTTACACTGTAAAATATCAGATAATCAGGTCACCTGTGTCTAATGTTAATAGGACAGTACATTTACTGAGTCCATATCTTCCAGAGCTCTTCTGCTAAACGAGACTATAATTGCTTTCTTAAGCACACACACACACACACACACACACACACACACTTACTGGGGAACCAAAGGAGGGAGATTTCTGGCCATAGTGGAGTGAAAAGTAGGCTAATATTCTCCCAACAAAAAGCATAAAACTGGACCCAAAACATGCAACCATTTCAGTGCTCTGGAAATTGACCACAACAAAGGCAAATGACAAATTGAAAAGGATTTCTTTAGGGAAAACTGCTAGAACCTCAGGTGAGAACAGTGGGAATCTTCAGCTGAGAAGCCTGTAGCTGTGCCCATCTACTCTCTGGCTCCAGCTTACTTGGTGCTAGTGTACTATCTGGATGCAGCCAGCTATTAAAAACCAGCAGCCGCGGTTGGCTGGCATGATTTGGAGCAGAGAAAGTCCATACCTAGCAGTGTTGTCAATGTGGTCGACAGCAAAAGAGCTCTGCTTGCCTGAGGTTGCAATCTCAGTGAGATTGGTAGACCAGCCATAAATTAAACAACGTGCGCTTAGTGAAAGTCATAGCGGAGATTTATATGCTCTCATACATCCTGCATTCATACTTTTCTGACCACTGCCGTGTGCAGGAGAGACCTGAGAGGTCCTGGCAGAGGATAGAATCTGAGGCAGACTTCACAAAGCCTGAACTCTGAATGCACTTGTTAATCCACATACAGATCCACAAGGAGAGGGTAGGTGCCTTATAATGGAACATTTAAGCACAGCATCTGCTCCATCACTGGCTGACCAGTCAACAAAAGAGACTCTATGCAGACTCGGGAACAACTCTAAGAAGCCAAGCGAAAAAATAAGAATAAAAAATTTAAGCAGAGACATCAGTGACTGCACAGAATTGGAGAGATCAATTCCACAAACTGAATCCAGGTGAGTTAAAAAACAATCTCCACAAATCTGAATCCAGATATGCTACAGTGTTTTATATAAAATATTCAACTTTCAACAATAACAACAACAAAAGCAAAACATTCAAAAGAAACAAAAAAAAATGTAAGCCTTACTTGATATATTGGCATTAGCATAGATGTTAACATTATATATAACAAATATTATAAATGCATTCAAAGAATTAAAGGAAACATAATGACAATGTGAAAACAAAAATACCCAGCACTCAGATCTTGATTTCTAACACTGTTATTCAGTAAAAGGATGCAGGAATCATTACAACAATGGCTGAGATGAATATACAAGATGAGCTTGGAGGAACTTGTGGTTTAAGAAAGTACTGAAAACACCAAAAATACTCTCAGGTATTCTAAGTTCTCATACACAGCCTAGGTTAAGCCTCCAAAAATTCATTAGACAATCAGGTGGGTCATATGGTAGTTAGATACAGGGATCCCGCTACTGGGCATATGCCCCAGTTCAGTTCAGTTCAGTCGCTCAGTCGTGTCCGACTCTTTGTGACCCCATGAATCGCAGCACACCAGGCCTCCCTGTCCATCACTGTCTCCCGGAGTTCACTCAGACTCACGTCCATCGAGTCCGTGATGCCATCCAGCCATCTCATCCTCTGTCGTCCCCTTCTCCTCCTGCCCCCAATCCCTCCCTGCATCAGAGTCTTTTCCAATGAGTCAACTCTTCGCATGAGGTGGCAAAAGTACTGGAGTTTCAGCTTTAGCATCATTCCTTCCAAAGAAATCCCAGGGCTGTTCTCCTTCAGAAAGGACTGGTTGGACCTCCTTGCAGTCCAAGGGACTCTCAAGAGTCTTCTCCATTACCACAGTTCAAAAGTATCAATTCTTCGCGCTCCGGTTTCTTCACAGTCCAACTCTCACATCCATACATGACTACTGGGAAAACCATAGCCAACCCAAGAAAACCACCATTCCTAAAGACTCATGTACCCCAGTATCCATTGCAGCACTATTTACAATAGCCAGGACGTGAAAGTAACATAGGTGTCCATCAACAATGAACGGATAATGGAGATGTGGTACACGTGTGCGATGGAATGTTGCTCAGCCATAAAAAGGAACAGATTTGAGTCAGTTCCAATGAGGTCAATTAACCTAGAGCCTGAAAAAACAAATATCGTATAGTAATGGGTATATATGGAATCTAGAAAAGTAGTACTGGAAAACCTCAGGGCAGAAATAGAGATGCAGACATAGAGAACAGACTTTTGGACATGGAGAGGGAAGGAGAAGGTAGGACGAATTGAAAAAGTAGCACTGAAACCTATACTCTCTCATGTGTAAAACAGATGACTCGTGGGAGGCTGCTAGAGAACTCAGGGAGCACAGCCTGGTGATCTGTGATGACCTGGGGGAGCGGGGAGCGGGGCAGGGAGGCTCAAGAGGGAGGGGCTATAGATATAATTATGACTGATTCACACTGGTGAATGGCAAAAACCAACACAACACTGTCAAGTAATTATTCACCAATTAGAATGTTTTTTGAGTTCAGCTGTTTCCTTCTTATCCATATCTAGGACTCTTTCCTCCTTCTCTCTGTTCTGCCGGACATGAAAATAGCCATGGTTCTCATCTCTCTTAGGAGGAATTTGTCCACTTTTTGAGTTTAGTTTGTCAGATTGCTTTGCATTCTCAGCTCTCTGACAGACGTAAAGTGATAGTGATTTTACAAATTATCTTACTTTTTAGTGGGAGTAACATTTTCTTGTGACTGTCCACATCCTAAATAGAGATGAACTTTCTCTAAATATTTGAAATAGTTCTCAAATTCTTATCAAAGTGATCTCCTAAAGTTCTGTCATTCAGGTTTTTCTGCTGGAATCTTCTCTCCACTTATTTGCTTGGAAATTTCCACTTATGCTTCAAAACTTCAGTTACCTTTTACTTCTAAAATAATTCATGGTTTCTCAACTTCTGTTGACATCTGGGGCCAGAAAATCCTTTGTTGTGGAGTCTGTCCTGTGCATTGTAGGATATTTAGCAGCATCCCTGGTCTCTAAGCACCAGGTGTTGGTTGTACCACACTCCTTCTCTGATGGTGACAACCAAACTCTCTCCAGACATTCTCAAATGTAGCAAGCAACAGGTGTGCCTTGATCCTTCTTCTGGGATCAGTGCTGGGGGCAGTTCTTACCTGCTTTCACTCTCATGTTATCTTGGATCTACATATCATATTAGCACTTATATTTTATGTGCCTGTTTCCTCTCTCTGTCTCTAACACACACGTTTATATCAGGTGAAAAGTAATTATTATTTCAAAACCTCTGATGCATTGAAGAAGGTGAATGTTAAGAGGTAGAGAGGTAGGGAGAGAGCTGATGGCTGTGATGATGTAAATAATTTGAAAAGGCTGGGGAAAAAAAGCTAAAGATCTGTATACAAGAAAAGGGAGAGATCCAGGGGAAGGTTTGTGTGTATGTGTATTTGCGCATATGTGTGTGTGTTGGCATGGAAATATGATGAGGAGGGAATAACCTCCTTCCTGGAGAGGGCTTTGAGTTGAAGCCAGAGAACTTAGAGAAAGTAATGGGAAAAGGATGGTGAGGAAAATAATGTTTGGCAGTCAAAATTGTAATTTGAAGAAGTTAAAGAGGTCTAGTCAGGATTCTTGTTGAGTTTTGCCATTTAGCATAAAATTGACTTTCTCATTCTACCCAAAAAATCATTATCATTGTGGAGTTGGATTTGCTTTTATAAGGTTGCAAAAGAAGTTCCAAGTCCTGCTTTGAGGTAGACAAGATGTTGGTAACAGTGCTGGAGTGGTGCGATGTATATAGTCACCTGTTCTTACATGCTTTTTTGTATATAGTCTTCATGCTTTGGGTGCCAGTTGAAGGCAAGATGTACCTCTAGTATAGAGCAGAATTCACTGCAGATAGTAGACTCTCAGGATCTGTTGTACAGGACCATGGATGAGAATTAGCTTCTCTTTGAGGGGTAATGCAATGATTAGTGAATGTTATTCTCCTAGCAATGGGGAAAAGTAATAACCTGCCTATGCAACCAGGGGAAAAGAACTCCTGTGTATTTCTCAACCTCAGATGTCAGGCGAGGACTGGTACTCTTGGGATATAAGGTAGTAGTGGAAGAAAGAGAAGGAGGAGTAATATTTATTGAGAATTTACTAACACTATATCAAATTAAGATTGAAAGATACACACATAAGTGTCAATGATAATTTTAATGTCACTCATCATTTCTAAAACACATGCAAAGTTTACAGATTTAAATATGAAATAAAAGTTAATATTAGAGTTGGAAATTCTGGTGAAAAATTGTTTCTAAAAGATATAAGGACAGAAGCTGATCAAAAGTATCTAAGAAAGAATGAGTGGGATGAACCTGAAAATCATATTCTAGAGATCTAAATGGGGGAAGAAAAAATAAATAGATGTCTCATTCCAAAGTATTCCATGATGTTAACATAGCCCTGTGAGGCAGGAACCAGTTAAAACATTCTAAAGTGCTGACAAGGCCTTCTGTACCGGGGCAGCAGTTTGAATGGGTGCCGTACTGTTTGAATACCAAGCAAGCCCACTTCCCTTTTGCTATACAGCTGTGGTCAGAGAGGGACAGTTCTGTGGGGAAGGGGGTGGAGGAGGGGATATAGAGAAAAAATTTGTTGTTCCTGAGAGGACAAATATCTCAGCATGCTAGAAGTCTTTCCATCCCTCCCCACCTCCATCCCACCCCACTCCACAAAAGCTTGGGAACACCATGCTGAGAGGAGAATCCACAAAGAAGATTAAGAAGGAGGAAAGCAGACAGGGAATCTGGCCATCTGATGGAGGAGAGTGAGCAAGAGTGGTTAGAAGTGTGGATCTGGAAACAGAGAGCTTGCATTTGATGCCTGGCTCCATCCATTCAGCCGATGTGACCGGGGTAGCTATGTAGCCTCCCCAAAACCTCAGTTTTCTCTTCTGTGAAACACAGATGATAGTATCTGCCTCACTGGGATGGCTGTAAGATTGTCAGCCTACTGACTGGCACTAACTTAAGTATAAGATAAGCATTAGCTGTAGTTATTCTTAAAAAAGTAGCATGCCTCTTAGAAAGATATATAGATATGGATAGAGATATGTAAAGTAACCCTGTGTGCATGGCTGAGCAATGTCTTTAATATAATTAAAGAAGGAAGGCAGGTAACCAGATACAGAAGACATGACAAGCACATTTGTTGACATGTGACCAAGAAGCCAGGACAAAGTCCCCTAGAACAAGATTTTCACCCTCTTTGGCAGGATGCGGTGGCAAGTCATGCAGAATTACACCTGGGCTTCCCCAGAAATTGCTTGTCAGCTGCGGCAAGTGACTGTTCCTGATTGAAGTAATATTGCACATAGACACTACCCTTCAGCAGTGTACCTACCAACATCATTGTTTTATAGAAGTGGTTTTTGACTTTGCACAACAGAATCATCTAGGGAGATTTTAAAATTATACAGATTTCTAGACCCCACTCCAGACCAATTGAATTGGAATCTCTGGGAGATTCAGGCATCTGTGTTCCAGTGGGCAACTCGAACTGAAAATCATTGCGTTAGAGCTGTGGGTCCCAAGCTGGAGTGTGCGTCATAACCATGTGGAGTGCCTGTTAAAACACCGGATGCTGGACTCCACTCCCAGACCTGCTATCATTCATTGGCTCGTTCTCCTGTTTTTCATTATGCTGACCTCCACCCTTAGATCTACTGTAATTCTTTAGGTCTAAGGTGGGGCCCAAGTGCCAATGTCCTTCAGCCAAAGACCACCAGGAACACACCCGTAGTTAAATAAGCTGGATTTATTATTTGCTACCAGGAGGAGAAACACTCACCTTAGGGAACCATGGATGTGTCAGTGAGAGGGTGCTCAGAAGACCCTGCTGCAGGCTATGGGCTTTGGTTGAAAGACTTGAAGGAAGGTTCAAGCAGGTGTGAGTTTGCTCTCAACTGGTTGCTGCCAGAAAAGGGGGATGATCCCATGAATGGATATCTCAATAAGTTTTATCTTTAGGGAGGGGAGACTCACAAGAGGATAAGCTATACTTGGAAGAGAAATAGAAGCCGCTCATTTTGGCCGAGAGAGGGGATGTTTGGTAACTTGTGGGCTGCACAATGACCTTGGTTTTGTCTGTATTTAGATAAAATTATGAAGTGGCCTTGTTTTGTCTTATTTTATCATGGTTTCAGAGTAACCTTGCATGGGGTTGGTATTCGGTAAGATTTTTTCTGCTCAGTAGGAGAATAACACGGCCCATGGAGAGTGCCAGGCCAGCTTTCAAGTGTCAGGTACCGCCCTTGCCCCTTTTTCTCCTTTCTCACAAGTTCCAGGTGATGATGATACTACTAGTCCAGAGACCACCAGACTTTGAGAACCACTGTCTACGAGGGTAAAGAGATCTGAGACCTGTGTTTGGAACAGGTACATAATAAAAATCCATGAACACAGCCTTAAAAAGCCAGGGCACAGAGTTTTGCGGCAACAACAAAAGAATAGCATAGCCTGGCAGATGATGTAGCTTGGGGAAACTGAGTCCGGCGCAGATGGATGCAGCGCAGCAGCTTTCAGGACGGATGCGGCGAGTGCATCTGGCTGTGTTCTTCCTCTCCAGTCCCACCTTCCACCTAAGGGCCTTTGTCCCTGTTTCCTTTGGGAATGGGCCCATTTTTGACCGTATTCATTCTTCATGTGTCCTTTGATAATGTCCCTTTCAGAGAGGCCTAGACCCGCATTCCATTGGATTCCCTCTTATCACCCTCTTCTGTTTCCTCAGTGTACCAATCATGATTTATAATCAGATATTTTTACTCTTATAAGGGCTGATTTAATGTCTGTCTCACCTGGTGGGCTACAGTCCACAGGGTTGCAAAGAGTCAAATGCAACGGAGCATGAACTCCCCTACTAAATTGTGAGCTCCCTATGGGTAGAGCCCATGCTTAACTTGCTGACCGCTGTCTCTTTCCCTTCCAGGACTTTTCTGAAAGACACACTTCCTTCCACAGCATGTGCATATCACAGATGAGTCCCTCTTCCCTCTATCTAGCCCAATCCATACTGCATCTTTAAAAAATTACTTATGGCTTTGGCTTGTGAATGACGCTCTTCTGTTTTTCATTGCTTATATAGATCCTATCCAACGCTTTATATTTTTCTCTGATTACTTCCATGAAAAATGTAAAGTGTTTGGTGAAATCTCCATGAGCAAAGAAACTTGAGTTTCACATCTAACAAGTCACAATTTGTTGTCAAGCTCTCCCTGTCTTGGTTCAATCTGGCGGTGGTTCTTTTAGTTGCCATATTATGAAATCTAGAAGGGACTATCTTTAAAATAAAAATTTTCCTTCAGGCATTTCATGTGTTTGAGACATTGCTTGGATTTGTTGTTTCAATTAAGTGTTCTGACACACTTCCCTTAACCCTTCGTCTGGGGCTGGGCTTGCTACAGCAACCTCCTTGGCGATGGATCTGGGACAAGAGAAGAGATTTTGCCAAAAATGAGATCCAACGGAGCCTCAGGAGTTTTAAATTTCAAGCCAAGCTGGGTCCTGTTCAGATCTGGTTTAGCTGGCTCCTGGATTCTGAATGCACATGCTTCAAAATGCTCATAAAATGGTAACAGAAGACTGTGGACATCAAATGGCACTCACTGAGCATCACTGTAATGAGTTAAGTGAAATGAAACAGAAACATATGGATTCCATTGTCCTAAAAATACACAGGGATTTAAAATAAAGGCAAATAAATAAGTTCCTTAGTGACATGTGTTTTGGGGTTTGCTGAACCAAACACATTGGAAAGTTCTCCAAGACATCTATCAAGTCTAAAATCCAGCTGGCTTCACCCACTCCCTCATGTGTGGTCAATAATTTCGTATGCCCACTCTTCCCTTGCACTCACAAAGCCATTTGGTCTCCTAAGATGGAGCCAAGCTCACGGTCATTAGTATATACAGATGTGAACAAAGCTCTGTTTTCTCAGAGCCTTGGGGAACATTGTTCCCCAAGTGAAGATAAGAAATGCTTTCTTTTCTCTCTACCCAGTCCATCCTCCTTTGCCTTGTCTTACCTTCTCTTCCAAAGTGTTGCTGCTTCCCGGTACTGGACAAAGGGGGTGGTCAATGGGCATCCTAGATGGGACTGGCCTCCAGTACAGGCCTGCAAGACTCGAAAACTTGAACTGGTTGTTGATTGTGCTGATTCCTATAGGCCCTTGAGTGTCCCTTAACTGTAGACCCTTGGCGCCAAGTATAAACACTGTTGCCATGTGTGTACACACACTCTCTTTGTCTGTTCCTGCCTCCCAAGTACCCATCCTTGCAAATGTGAGGAGAGCTTCCTTCCACAGTTACCCATTTATACTCAGAAACTTCTTGAGTAGCCAAAGTAGGTAAACTATCATTTTCCTTTCGACAGCAAAATGGACTTTTGGACTTTTTGTATGAGCATGGGCCTTATTTTCCTGTGGTATGTAATATACCTCACCACAACAGTTAAAATGGTTCTGCTGCCTCTGTCTCAGACACACATTGATGAGAGCCTTTGGCCATATTCTGCAGGCTGTAAAAATTGCTAGCCCCAGAAAAGCTTCAGAAAAATTATCGCCACCTCTTCAGAAAAGGTAAAATGGACATCTGGGATCCCTGGAGGCTTCTAGGCATCTTGTTTCCCTATGACTCTACTGGCTCACAACTCCAGCAAGTAATTCTATCCAGGCTGGACCCAAGGATCAAGAGCCTCTCTGTACAATGTGATCCCCAGAGAATCTTTGGGCAGAGGGTCTCTTGTTTTGCTTTCTTCCAGGTGAACAACTCAAAACAGGGGGCTGTCCCTTTCCTGAACAAAGTAGCTACAGAGAGGCAGTCAGTGCACACTGGGGTGTCATCTACAAATTGTTTGGCTTGTGGGGCTGAGTCACTCATCTGATGGGAAAGAAGTGGCTAAGATTGCTTTGTTTTGGTTTGGTGTTTCCTGCTCTAATCTTTTCTCCTGCTCAACTATTTCTTGTTCCCTAATGCTTTGTGGCTTGTTTTAAAAATACAAGGTGTTTTTTCTTTTTGGAGGGGGGTTTCAAGAGAATAAGGGCATGGGGGAAAGGGGGTTAGAATGTTGGATAAGGAATAAAAAGTGGGCTCAGATGAACAAGAAGAGACCAATTATCACTAAGGGGGAGTCAAGAATGACTTTGTGGTCCTGGAGCCCTGAACAGTTAGTAGAATAGGAGTCATGTTCATTCTTGTCAGAAGTAGTTTAAAAAGGGATCAAGAATGTATTAAAGCAGGATAAATTCCCTTCACTGTGCTCCCTGAACCTCTTTGTTGCAACTTTAGTCCTTGTTCAGCAAATAAAAGAGAGATTTGAATGCTGAGGGTTAAAGGGAAGCCAGTTCCTCTCCCTTTCATATATAGAAGAGCTGAGAACATTTTCCCCTGACATAGCATGACCCCTGTCAGGCTCCTAGTCAATAAGACAGAGTGAGGTCTCCTGGTGTGAAGCCCCACTACACACAAAAATGTGTTTAGAGACTCCCTACCTCTCTGTCCATGCACTGTCAAGCTTTCTAAGATCTCTCAAGATTTTCAGAGGAACATTTGCATAATTACACTTGCTGGCTGTTTTCTGGCGTTTGCTGTTGTGTAGAGTGGCTGCAGCTCTTCCTCTCACCCTCAGTTTCTAGTTGTGCGTTATGCTCACGGCCAAGGCCAAATTCAATTTCTATAAAGTGAAAAATGAAATTCAGTTTAACCAAACAAGTGGTTGGGTTAAAGATCATAAAAACAGACAACCTTGTGCATCCCCTGTACACAATCTAAGAAAGACTTAAAATGTTCTCTTTATTCTTATTCAAAGAATGACTAGACAAGATTCACCAGGGACCATTTTGGGGAGCGTTCTGTCTTGGTTGGCAAAGGGAAGAGGGGATGAGCTCATAAATTTCCTCCATCCCCAATTTTTAACGACTCTTTATGAGAACATTAGCTTTGTAAGCTTTTACCCCAGGGTAAGCTGGCGCTCTTTGTGGGGAACTGTTTACATAGCTACATAGTCCTGTGAAATACTTGATTCAGCCAGATTGCATACGTGGTGAGTGAAAGAGCAGACTCATTTCCTCAGTAAACACATCTGCCTTCACAATTGCTTTCCTCTGCCTGAGCTCTGGCGACATTTTGAGAAATGACTCTGCAATCACTGAAAGTAGGGGTGGAGGATAGTCTTCGGCCTTTTGTTTTTCATTACTACCACTCCCTGTTTCCCAAATAAGATGAATTTACCAGGTTTCACCTGCCAAAACCTATGGAAACACTGAGCCTTCTCCAACACCCGGCTATGACATTGATTATCTTTCTTCATGTCGTTGGTTCATAACCTCAGCGTGAATGTGGTAAGAACATAAGCTCTCCAACTCTAATAATAATGTTCTGAAACTGTTTGCCTTGGTGCACCTGCCATGAAATTATATCAAGCACTTTCTAGAATTTTCTTTACATAGTTTCTCCCTAGATGGCCATCCTTTCTCCTTGTTTAGTTTGCTTTATCTCTTTCTCATGAGTCATCTTAGCCATCTTATTTCTTTGTAGTACATGTCTAGGTTTTGTCAACCTAACTCATTCTGCCCGTTTTCTGGGAGTTGCTACTTCTTCTCCAACACCCATTCAGATTCTTACAAGGGGGGAATCTGGATCATAAACTAACCTCAGCCCATCCTCTACACCCAGTGGGCATCTGATTCAACCTGAGCCAATTAGAAACTCTCTTTCGAGAATTTAGATTCCAATTTCTATCAGACTGGTCTAGACAAAGGAGATACAACATTGTAAGCTGTTGGCTATTGAGTTTTGTAGGAAGGAATAAAATTTTCTACCATGTTACAAAGGAGCAGAAGCTGGTCTGTGGGTACAAAACAAGCAGATAGATTGGGTGAAACATAAATGAGATGAAAGTTGGAGAGAGAATGCCTGTGGGATTACCAAGATTTCCCTTTTAAAGCCTGGCTGCATGCTTACCTGTGGGTCTGATGAGTTAGTTTTGTGTAATAATAATATATTTTCCTTTTATGATTAAATTTGCTAGAATTGGCATGTTATTTATAATCCAAAGAATGTATAACTAATCTATCTTTCAAATATCCTCTTTTTAATTAATTTTTTGGGTAATTTAATGTTATTTTCTTGCTGTACAACAAAGTGGATCAGTCACACATATGTGTGGGTGTGGGTGTGTGTATGTGTGTGTGTGTGTCCACCTTTTTTTAGATTTCCTACCCATTTGAGTCACCAAAGAGCACTGTGTAGAATTCCCTGTGCTACCATGGAGAACAGTGTGGAGTTTCCTTTAAAAACTGGAAATAGAACTGCCATACAACCCAGCAATCCCACTGCTGGGCATACACACCGAGGAAGCCAGAATTGAAAGAGACACGTGTACCCCAATGTTCATCATAGCACTGTTTACAATAGCCAGGACATGGAAGCAACCTAGATGTCCATCAGCAGGTGAATGGATAAGAAAGCTGTGGAACATATACATAATGGGATATTACTCAGCCACTAAAAAGAATGCATTTGAATCAGTTCTAATGAGGTGGATAAAACTGGAGCCTGTTATACAGAGTGAAGTAAGCCAGAAAGAAAAGTACCAATGCAGTATACTAACACATATATATGGAATTTAGAAAGATGGTAATGATGACCCTATATGTGAGACAGCAAAAGAGACACAGATGTAAAGAACAGACTTTTGGACTCTGTGGGAGAGGGAGAGGGTGGGACGATTTGAGAGAATAACATTGAAACATGTATATTGCCATATGTGAAATAAATCACCAGTCCAGGGTCAGTGCACGAGATAGGGTGTTCAGGGCCAGTGCACGGGGATGCCCCTGAGGGATGGGATGGGGAGGGAGGAGGGAGGGGCAGTTCAGGATGGGGGACAGATGTACATTCATGGCTGATTCATGGCAATGTATGGCAAAAACCACTACAATATTGTAAAGTAATTAGCCTTCAATTAAAAATAATTAATTAAAAAAAAGAAATCCTCATGCTATACAACAGGTTCTCATTCAGTTCAGTTCAGTTCAGTCGCTCAGTCATGTCTGACCCTTTGTGACCCCATGGACTGAAGCATGCTAGGCCTCCCTGTCCATCACCAACTCCCAGAATTTACACAAACTCATGTCCATTGAGTCGGTGATGCCATCCAACCATCTCATCCCCTGTTGTTCCCTTCTCCTCCTGCCTTTAATCTTTCCCAGCATCAGGGTCTTTTCAAATGAGTCAAATGAGTCTGTTCTTTGCATCAGGTGGCAAAAGTATTGGAGTTTCAGCATCAGTCCTTCCAATAAATATTCAGGACTGATTTCCTTTAGGATGGACTGATTTGATATCCTTGCACTCCAAGGGGCTCTCAAGAGTCTTCTCCAGCACCACAGTTCAAAAGCATCAATTCCTCGACACTCAGCTTTCTTTATAGTCCAGCACTCACATCTATACATGACCACTGGAAAAACCATAGCCTTGACTGGATGGTCCTTTGTTGGCAAAGTAAAGTCTCTGCTTTTCAATATGCTGTCTAGGTTGGTCATAGCTTTCCGTCGAAGGAGTAAGCATATTTTAACTTCATGGCTACAGTCACCATCTGCAGTGATTTTGGAGCCCCAAAATAAGTCTGACACCGTTTCCACTGTTTCCTCATCTATTTGCCATGAAGTGATGGGACCAGATGCCATGATCTTAGTTTTCTGAATGTTGAGCTTTAAGCCAACTTTTTCCTGTCAAGTCCAACCACTTTCTCAAAGTTAAGAAAAGTCTGCATTAAAAAAAACCTGTGACTTTTCTTATCCATCATAATTTCTTCTGTCATCTTTTCTTAAACAGCAGTTCAGGTCTGCTCAAGGCCTTTCCTTGACTACCTCTTTATACCAATCATCATTCATTTCTAGCCCTCTGGGCATGCGTGCATGCTAAGTCACTTCAGTCATGTCTGACTCTTTTGTGACCCCATGGACTGAAGTCTGCTAGGCTCTTTTGTCCATGGGATTCTCCAGGCAAGAATACCATAGTGGGTTGCTATGCCATCCTCCAGGGGATCTTTCCAACCCAGGAATCAAACCTGCATCTCTTTTGTCTCCTGCGTCTCTTATGTCCCCTGCATTGGCAGATGGGTTCTTTACCACTGGCACAAATCCTCTGCTAATACTGTCACTCACTGAGGTGCTCCTGTGCTTAGAGTAGGTTTTCTTAGGTGGCGCAGTGGTAAAGAACCTGCCTGCTCATGCAGGAGATGCAAGAGACACGGGTATGATCCCTGAGTTGGGAAGATCCCTGGAGTAGGAAATGGCAATCTTGCCTGGCAAATTTCATAGACAGAGGAGCCTGGTGGGCTATAGTCCATGGAGTCACAAAGTTGGACATGACAGAGCAACTAAGCATGCGTGCAAGTGCGCATGTCCTCGGGGTCACCTCAGTCTCTACAGATCAGGAGAAAGAATACAGAAACTACTTGTAGACAGCCTAAACATAGACAGCCTAAACACACGTGGTATGTGCAAGACACAAAGAAATGCCCCTGCACAAAAAGCAAGTAATTTTTAGCACTGAGATTCAGCGAGAGTTCATTGAAAGTAGCTTTCATTAAGTGTGAGTCACAAGTCATCAGTCTTTGTGACATAACCTGTGAGTTAGTGAATTCCTACAGGTCTTGATGAAAACCATTCTTTATCTATGTGGTTATTAATGGGTTTGTAAAATTACATAATAAGGTGAAACGAAGCCTTAAAAGCTTACTTCTCCATGCTAGATTCAAAAAATAAACAAAAAAACCTAGTCCCGCACCATGTCTCATGGCTGGGCCTATGATTTTAAGATGTATATCCTAGGTTAGCAAGAAACCTGCTCTTAGGGGGCTGCCTTTTTCATCAGAGGACTTACCACTTGGCATAAAAATTGAAGGGCTCAATGATTAAATGGCACCCCACTCCAGTACTCTTGCCTGGAAAATCCCATGGATGGAGGAGCCTGGTAGGCTGCAATCCATGGGGTCGTTAGGAGTTGGACACGACTGAGCAACTTCACTTTCACTTTTCACTTTCATGCATTGGAGAAGGAAATGGCAACCCACTCCAGTGTTCTTGCCTAGAGAATCCCAGGGATGGGGGAGCCTGGTGGGCTGCCGTCTATGGGGTTGCACAGAGTTGGACACAACTGAAGTGACTTAGCAGCAGTGATTAAAAAGACAAAAATGCAGGATATATTCATATTTCTGAGGTTATATGGGACTGTGAGAATGTAATTTCTAAACATAGGTTCTAATTTTCTCTGGCTACAGAATGACATTATGTGTGTGAGAGTTCCGTTTTCAGTGGTGAGTTCATCTTTTACTACCTTTTGTCAGAGCAAATGATGGTGCACCAGGCACTTACTTCTCTACACCAGGAGGGGTCAAGTAGATAATTAATGAGAATTAATCTGTAAAAAAGAATAAAGTCTCCAATTTGAATCCTGGTTTATGACTTGGTTTATGATGCAAGTGTGAAACTTCAAAGGGAGTTAACTCAACGTGGCACTTTAATTGCATTTTATTATATTTAAGAGCTTTATGGAAATGTTGCTGCCTGCCAAGAAATGGCCTTTGAGAATACTTTCCTCCTCAACAGGCTGCTGGGGCCCCTGTTCCCAGAGCAACTACAGAGAGGAGCCGCTCGCACCTTCCTCATATCTGAGAAAGAAGTTGCACACAGCTGCTAGGTGGGACACTGGCTTGGGCAGCAACCAAGGATCATTTCTCTAACAGAGGGTGAAAGCACAGAAGCCGACGATCACCCCTCTGAAGATTCCGAATTCAAACACTCCCAAGGGCAAACTGGAAAATTTGTGTTTAGGGACAGGCTTTTAGTGGATCAAAACCACGAGGTATCAATTCTACAGTGACCTCAGAGATGGCCATTTCCTCTACTCAAGAAAAAAAAGCACCAACAAAAGCCAAAAAATAAAATAAGTGGGGCACACATATCTCTTCTTTGTACCTTAATTCAAGAGAATTTTCTTAATCATGTTGGCTTTGGCAAAGAAAAGACACCCTTTCTTTAATAGCCATATTGTCTCCCCACCCTCTTATTTCCTGTAGAGCATGACACTAAGGAAAAAGGGTTCCTAGGTTAGCATGACCTCGGGTCTGAATCCAGGGCTGAGAGCCAGGATTCCTCCCATCTGACTCCAGCTCTGGTGTTGACTTGTCCCGTGACCTTCGGCAAAGCCGCTGAGGCTCTGTGCTGGGTCTGCCCCCTCCTAAAATGACAAAGATGACGCCTTCCACCCTGACCTCACTGGGGTATTGTGCTAGTGGTCTCTGGTGATGGCAGGCTGAAGGAATGCTTAGAAAGGGAAAATGTTAGAGGAGAGCTGGTTGATTTATTTGGCAGAGTAAGCGATAAAACAGTATGTTCAAAGGTGTTTCTGCAAAACAGAAATCAAGTAATGATACTGAAAAGTGACTTTGCTGTGAGAGGAAATTGCTCTCCGGCATGAATAGTTGGACTTTTCCTTTTACCCCTACGTAGGGATTTGTTTTGTTGTTGTTGTTTAATTGCTAAGTCATGTCTGACTCTTTTGCGGACTGTAGCCCACCAGGCCCCTCAGTCCACAGGATTTCCCAGGCAAGAATACTGGAGTGGGTTTTCTCTCCAGGGGATCTTCCATACCTAGGGATTGAACCCATGTCTCCTACACTGCCAGGCAGTTTCTTTACCTCTGATCCACTCATCAATTAGCACTATCTTTCCATAAATGGTCACGTCTATGGGTCTTTGAACTAAATTTACTTCACTTGAAATAAAGTAGAGGAAAAAAAATGCACCATTTCCTCAAACATAAGACACAAGTTATAGGGAAAAAAATGTAGAGATTGGGATAACATTGGCAGTTGGGGGGAGTACTGCATTTTTCCAAGTGCTATTAAAACTTATTTATAGCTTTGGAAGTTGCGAAGAGAGATTCAACCTCATATCTAGGGCTGTAAGATGATGGGCAGCATTTATTATCATTTCATCATTCAGCAAACATATATTGAATATACTTATTTAGACATAGTTCTTATCTTCCAAGAACTTAGACTTCATAAGAAAACATACATGCATCCAAAATTGTTGCCAGGTCCTAAAATAAGTGTCACAGTAGAGATACAGGATGATACTGTACTAGTAGGGATAAAGGTGAAGGATGTCTTAAAAACTCTGTGGAATTCAGAATCAAATCTGTCTTGTGAGGCTGAATGCTTCTCAGACAAAGTGATGTGTAAGAGTTTCCTGGGAATCTGAGGAGATTCAGACAGAAAGCAGAGGGACCTGTGTATTCAAAGGTATAGAAACCAGAAACAATATCATAAGTTCAGAAAAGAAGTAGATGGAATGTCTGATGAAACAAAGAAAATGGTAGAAGATGAAGCCAGAAAAGACAGGAAGGTCATCAGAGAGGGAGAATAATTCTGCAATCAGCCTGCTTTTTTACCCTTATTTTTTGATTGAAGTTGACTTACAATGTTGTGCCAATCTCTGCTCTACAGCAAAGTGACTGTTAAACACATATATACATTCTTTTTTAAAATATTCTTTTCCATTTTGGTTTATTCCAGGAGATTGGATATAGTATTCTATGTTATACAGGAGGACTTTGTTGTTCCTTTTTAATTCTTATTCCAATCATTTACTCACCATGGTACCTAGGGCAACTTCTTAATTTCCCCCATAAGTGAAATGAGGGTGGTAATAGTGCATACACCATAAAGTTGTTATGAGAACTAAATTAAATACCATGTAGTAATATATGTGATTAGAACAGTGACCAGCACAAAATGACTTCTCAACTACTGTGAACTTATTGTTATTAGTTTAAGAAATTAGGTCTTTAGTCTTCTATAATCAGAGGAAAGCCATGCAATTATCTTAAGAAAAGCAATGCCATGTCAAGATTTATATGGACAATCAGAAGGAAATAGACTGAGAGAGGCTTTGTGTTAATAGGGAAGGAAGACTGAGATGAAGAAGAGGAATTTATGGAACTGAGTGATAGTAAGATGAAGGATTTCAGCTATTTCCCAGATCTGGGACTTGGGTGACTAGAACAGATGATGATAACAGTAACCCAAATAGGAAGAGACATAAGAAACAGGAAATGTGGTAGAAAATAATAAATTCAGTTTACTTACACATGCATTTTAAGCTATCCAGGGACATTCAGGTAGGGCATTCTGCAGGCAAGTAGAGTCACGCCTGGGTCTCTGAAAAAGCTTGGACTAGAAGTTCAATCTTGAGTGTTTTTGGATTGGTGATTATTCAGGGAGAAACACTAGTGTGTCAGTCTGAGAAAGACTAGAAATAAAAGTGAGAGGGCACCAAGAGAGAATGAGCCTGCAGAAATCAAGGGAGAAGGTTTGAGTCAGTCTGGAGTCGTGTTTGGACTCTTAGCTTCACTCTGCTTTCCTATGTTGCTACAGAGTCTGGGTCTTACCCCAAGCATCTGGAATTATTTGTATCATCTCTCGTGGGACACAACATTCTTCTTGACTCCTCTACACTTCCAAGCTATAGCGTTTGTTTTACACATGATTTTCTTTTGAACCACCACAAAATGCATGGCACAATATTTCTAAGAAAGGTCCCAGCAAACATTAAATGTGAAATATTTTTCACTGAGATTTTATTAACACATATTGGAATTAGAATCAAGTGTGAACTTCCTGATGTTCAAACTGGTTTTAGAAAAGACAGAGGAACCAGAGATCAAATTGCCAACATCTGCTGGATCATGGAAAAAGCAAGAGAGTTCCAGAAAAACATCTACTTCTGCTTTATTGACTATGCCAAAACCTTTGACTGTGTGGATCACAATAAACTGTGGAAAATTCTGAAAGAGATGGGAATACCAGACCACCTGACCTGCCTCTTGAGAAATCTGTATGAAGGTCAGGAAGCAACAGTTAGAACTGGACATGGAACAACAGACTGGTTCCAAATAGGAAAAGGAGTACATCAAGGCTGTATATTGTCACCCTGCTTATTTAACTTCTATGCAGAGTACATCATGAGAAACGCTGGACTGGAAGAAGCACAAGCTGGAATCAAGATTGCCAGGAGAAATATCAATAACCTCAGATATGCAGATGACACCACGCTTATGGCAGAAAGTGAAGAGGAACTCAAAAGCCTCTTGATGAAAGTGAAAGAGGAGAGCGAAGAAGTTGGCTTAAAGCTCAACATTCAGAAAACGAAGATCATGGCATGTGGTCCCATCACTTCATGGGAAATAGATGGGGAAACAGTAGAAACAGTGTCAGACTTTCTTTTTTGGGGCTCCAAAATGACTGCAGATGGTGACTGCAGCCATGAAATTAAAAGACGCTTACTCCTTGGAAGAAAAGTTATGACCAACCTAGATCGCATGTTCAAAAGCAGAGACATTACTTTGCTGATTAAGGTCCGTCTAGTCAAGGCTATGGTTTTTCCAGTGGTCATGTATGGAAGTGAGACTTGGACTGTGAAGAAGGCTGAGCGCTGAAGAATTGATGCTTTTGAACTGTGGTGTTGGAGAAGACTCTTGAGGGTCCCTTGGACTGCAAGGAGATCCAACCAGTCCATTCTGAAGGAGATCAGCCCTGGGATTTCTTTGGAAGGAATGATGCTAAAGCTGAAGCTTCAGTACTTTGGCCACCTCATGGGAAGAGTTGACTCATTGGAAAAGACTCTGATGCTGGGAGGGATTGGGGGCAGGAGGAGAAGGGGACGACAGAGGATGAGATGGCTGGATGGCATCACTGACTCGATGGACGTGAGTCTGAGTGAACTCCGGGAGTTGGTGATGGATAGGGAGGCCTGGCATGCTGCGATTCATGGGGTCTCAAAGAGTCAGACATGACTGAGCGACTGAACTGAACTGATGCAATGCAGGAGACCTGGGATCGATCCCTGGGTTGGGAAGATCCCCTGGAGAAGGGAAAGGCTACCCACTGCAGTATTCTGGCCTGGAGAATTCCTTGGACTGTATAGTCCATGGGGTCTGAAAGAGTTGGACACAACTGAGCAAGTTTCACTTTCCCTTTATGCATATATGACTTTAAGAGCAACTGGAAATCCAGAATCACTTTTTTAAAAAAGACAGGTTTTTTTGTTTTGTTTTGTTTTGTTTTTTAAATTCAGCATAAAAGCAAACACCATAAGCAAAGCCAAAACTTGGGCAAGTATTAGCAATTCATACCACAGACCAAGAGCTAACCTCCCTTATTATCTTATTACACAAAGAAATCTAGAAATTCAGGTGAACTTTTTCAGTGATAGTAAAATAAATGGGCATGAGCAGTTCACATACACAAAAGAAGAGATATGAGTGGCTCTAAACAACTGAAAAGGTGCTAACTCATTCATAATAAGAGAAAGTTGAATTAATACAGTGATCACATTTTGCACTTTAGTGGAAAATACCCCAAAGTTGCCTGTATTCGTGAGACTATTGCAATAGACACTAATACATGGAGGTGCAAAATTGAAGTAACCTGAATAACCTTGAAGGAAGGAGATTTTATCAAAATTACAGATGCCTTTGCTGTTTGCTTCAGAAATCTCACTGCTAAGAATCTTGCCTACAGATAACCCTGAACAAGTTCAGAATGATGTATAGAGAAGATTATTCATTGTGACTCTGTTTATAATAGCAAAAGGTTGCCATTACAAACCTAAGTGACAGCAATAGGGTATTTGGTTGAGAAAAGTATTAATACATTCTTAGAATATAGTAACATGCAACCATTTAAAAAAAAGAAAAGAAACATATTAGATCCTTGTATACTAAGATGCAGAGATCTCTAAGACATTGTATGTTAAAAATACAAAGAACAAAAAGAATACAAGGAACATAACTGCTATTTATTTGCTACTATTTGTGTGAGCAAGTGGGATGGTAAGAACATATGCATTTGCTTATAATTATAAAAAAAAATATTAAGGAACAGATCTTTTCTTCTGGTGAATCCTATATTCTTTGCTAGTACAAACAAATATTTAGTAAAAATGATTACCACAGGGGAGGAAAGTGGGGTAGAAGGTATATTTGTTGTGGGATATATTCCATAGACAAAACCCATGAATAACTTCTAAACAACATTCAGTATTTTTATTAATGTTGTTAGAATTAAAATTTTCTGATGTGAAAGAAAAGTTTAGTTACAAAATCAAAGAAGTTAAGTAAAATTATAATGTTAAAAATAAATTAGAAATATCGGCATGAACTAATAGTTTAAAATACATGTTATTTATTATCTAGCACAGAAGTTGCCTAGAGAGAAGGTCACCTTGGGAGCATCGACACTCATCATGCCCAGGTTTTTAATATCATTGCTCCCCAAAGGGAACCAAGAGCCTTTAAGATGTATCTGATTTCTGGTTTAGGGTAGGGAGGGCACAAATGATGAGCAAAGGAAGCTTTCACAGATTAGTGGGATCTTACCAAATGGTATAGAAGCCAGCTTTTTGAAGCTCCAACTAGCCAAAGATATGACAATTTGAACATCAGAAAGAATACTGTTTGTTACTATGAAATGAAAACCAGTGATTCTCCAAGAATGCTCAAAGAGAAAAACAGAAAAAAATTATGTTGGTCACTATTTGAGGAGACTCTTAAACCAAATCAACTTTTGACGATTAGTAATTTAAAAGGAGAAAGGTTAGCAATTATCCTATCTATCTGGAAGAAACTGTGTTTCTGGAACCAAACAGCTTCAGTTGGTAAGGGAGAGCTCTGCTTTACAAAAGAATAACAATTGATACATATGAAAATAATAAATTTATCAAATCATTGCTGTGCAGCCACAAATGAAAGTTTTGATTCAGGCAGATCAATCTCTGCTGATCAGTAAGGATGAGGTCTCCATCTGATATCATGTGCCAAAGATCTTGAGGCTGAAACCATCAGGTAGATGGTTGATGAAGAGCTAAACATTGGTATGGTGCCCAAACTGTACTCTATTACTCAAAGGGGAGAAATGAGCAATGGAAGGATTGGACTGTTCCTGATACTCAATCTAGCATCGTTAATAGTGGGGCAATTCATTTGGAGTGTAAAATGATGTCATAGGGAATGTACTCTGTCTCTAAATGTTTATTTAACTCAAATCTAATAAAGCCCTTCCTATTCATAAGAAGTGTGGGGATAGTTTCCTGATTGTAGGAAATATGGGGAAAATAGGGATAAAGTAAATGATGTCTTCAGAAAGCAATCAAATCACAAGAAGAAATGACAATGAGATAACTGGGGGCAGAGACTGAATGAAGACTTTTCCGTTTCCGCAGAGACATGGAACCTATGTACCAAAAATGGAATAAATAAACAGCAGTGTTAGATATTTTATCACATCTTGTTAAACAAGAACTCTAGGATATCGGAATGAGAAAAATAATTCTAAGTACAGCTAGCTATTCTGCCATCTTGAAAAATAGGGTCATCAATCATTAAAAATGTGGTCTTTCCAGCTTCCATGCCATCTCAGCTTCATGTAATATAACCCAGCTATAGCTCTGGACCACCAGGTCCAGAATGATCTTTTATAAGGGAGGAGGGAGGGAGGTTTAGGAGAGAGGGGACAAATGGACACCTATGGCTGATTCATCTTGATGTATGGCAGAAACCATCACAGTATTGTAATTATCCTCCAATTACAAATTAAATTTAAGAAAGAATGTCCTTTTTTATAAATGCAGTGGTCATGTTCCCCCTCCTGCCTTACCCACTTCCCCATTACGTAAGAACCTAACCCTGCCAGATAGTCAGCCAAAGGAAAGAACGAGGAGAAATTTCATTCTGGAAGCCTAAGGAGAATATTAGAAGCATAGGGTTTGGATATTGAAGCTTTGGGTTCAGTTTCTCATAAGGATCCATAGCTGTTCTCATAGCAGTTGAGGTTGGTCAGACCTACTCTTGCAGCAGCAAAGAGCCAGCAGACCGGCTTTCCTTTTGCTGCTTGCTGACATCAAAGAGCAATCATAAAGAAGACCACTGAGAAGATAGATTGTCCCAAATGTAAAACTTAGGGAAAATTGCAAAGGGCAGATACACCTGCAGATCAGAGGTGTCCCTCCTTCACCCCCACCCCGGGGGCCTGGGTCCTGACTGGCAGGCCACGGTGCCTCTGCTTCTGTGCACATATCAGGGTTAATAGATGGACTCACACTTAAATCATTTTCTACTTCCTGCAGATGGCACAGATTTAATTTTTGAGTCATTAGATAATAGTAACACTTTCTTATTTCAATGCCTGGTAAATGTCCTTATTTTGAGTCCCTGGGAAAAAGGCAGTGAGTGATCTCTCGGGTCTTCCCAGGTGGCGCTACTGGTAAAGAACCAGCCTGCCAATGCAGGAGACATAAAAGACATGGATTCAATCCCTGGGTCAGGAAGATCTCCCGGAGGAGGGCACTGGAGTGGGTAACCCACTCTGCTTTATTGCCTGGAGTGGATAACCCACTCCACTTTATTGCCTGGAGAATCCCATGGACAGAGGAGCCTGGCGGGCCACAGTTCATAGGGCTGCAAACAGTTGGACACAACTAAAGAGACTTAGCATGCAGCATGCGGAATCTTCTTTGTAGTGATTCTTATCAACCATATAAAGAGCAGTAATGACCTCAGGAGCAACACGCAAAGAAATGAAAGGGTTTAAAACTGGGTTCCTTGGGAGGAGGATTCTTCTTGGGCTATCACTAGAGTCTCAAATTAGAGAAATGGGTGGATGAGGAGACAGAAATTGAGGATATTTGCACACCTTGAAGTTGCAGGGGAATTAAATTCAAAGTCTGATTGATATTTGACCTGGAAAGTCACACTATCCCCAAACATTATTCCCCTGAGCAAAGGAGAAATTATGCTCATGGTAAACAAAAGGAACTTAGAAATCCAGAGAACATTTGAGCAAAGAGTTTTGAAGAAACCCTAAGTGAAGGGTTCACAGAAGTGACCACTTGGAAAAAAGAGAAGTAGAAATTGGGAGACAACATCTGGGAAGATTCTCAAGGGCATCAAGGCAAGGTGGGGGTAGATAAGTTTATAGGGAGCCTAATGAAGCCATTTATGCAACAAGTATTGGAGTATCTTCTAAGTGTTAGGCATCATGCTAGGTGCTAGGGACACATGGGTGAGGAAACTCAGATACAATTCTAGCCTTGATGGAGCTGCTGGAGGAAGAGGGCAAGCATCAAGATCACAACTGAGCTAAACACCACAGAGGCTAGGTGCTCAGTACTGTGAAAGTATGTAGTAGGGAGATTTCTCTCAGTTGAAAAGTTCAGAGATGGTTTCTTGAAGAAGTGATGCTCAGGATGAATCTTGAAGGGAAGGTGGGATACAGCAGTAATAGCATGTATAAAACCCAGAGGACGAGAAGAGCGTGGCTATTCAAGGGACAGAGAGAAGCCCAGAGTGGGAGAGAGCCTGATGCAAGATCAGAGTGGTCTTTCTCCTGTAACAATGATGGTTCTTTATTTGGCAAGGAAGCTGGCTGTTTTCCCAACATTTTCTTTCTATTTGCTGATCCAGAGACTGCATTACAAAGATTGTGTTCTGGGTCAAGATGTCCACGATCCATAGCTAACAAATTCAAGAGTGTGCTTGTCAACCACTAAAGGCTAGTTAAACATTGTTTTGTGCTGGGTCCTGAACTAGGAGATGGTGCCTTAAGATAGCCACATTTCCCCAGGTCTTAAAAGCCTCAGTTGGCTCGTATTAGTGAAATGTTTCACCTGCTTGGATATTTTGACCAATATCTTAATTCTGATATGGGATCCACCTGTGGAAGCTCTCTCGCAATCAGAACTAGCATATGTTATAGTGAATTGCAGAGCACGGTCTTGCCAAGACATTTTCTCTAATTTCTTGAAATTCCTCAACATAGATCCATAGTAAAGAACAAGCCAACTGAAAAAGAGAACCTGGCTGTTTGTTCCTTATGTACTTATCCATTAATCTGCAAGACATTCCTTCAACTTTCAAGTCTGGCTTATTTTTCCACAAATGGCAGTATTGGACCTTTAAACTCACAGTGGGAATGAATAGACTTTTAAGCCAAAATGTTTCTCTATCCACGAGAATGTTTCACTCCACTAAAAATATTGTTAAGAACGAGATCCTTCTAGCGTTTTGTTGTTCTCTGCTGCTGCTGCTGCTGCTAAGTCGCTTTAGTCGTGTCCGACTCTGTGCGACCCCAGAGACGGCAGCCCACCAGGCTCCCCCGTCCCTGGGATTCTCCAGGCAAGAACACTGGAGTGGGTTGCCATTTCCTTCTCCAATGCATGAAAGTGAAAAGTGAAAGTGAAGTCGCTCAGTTGTGTCCGACCCTCAGCAACCCCATGAACTGCAGCCCACCGGGCTCCTCCATCCATGGGATTTTCCAGGCAAGAGGACTGGAGTGGGGTGCCACTGCCTTCTCCTTTGTTGCTCTCTAGCAGCCTTTTATTCTCAGTCAGAAAGAGTCTGGGCCCCCAAATTTTCAGTCTTGGGATAAATTCCAACTCAGTAATGGTTTATCAATGTACCAAGTAGGACCACAATGAGCAAAACAGGTGTATGACTGCTGTAATTCTGATTCCAAAGTAGTAAAGCATGATTGTGCCTTGTTTCTATTTGACTTCTAAGTGGTTGATTTCATAGACAAATTGGATTCGTACTACTGCCTGCCTTAGCAAACAAGAAGACAAACACCCTTTAGGAAAGGTAGCTTGGCTTTGTCATGCAGTTATCACACCTATCTGCCAGCTTCTCCCATTTGCCTACAGCCAAGAAACACTGATGTAGAGCTTTTAGAAAAATCTAGAATCTTAGAAACCCCACAAGAATCATTCAACCGATCCACTTTCCTCTCTCCTTGATCCTGGGTTATACCTTGTCAAATTGTTGCCCAGCATCAGTTTGTAGACTCTGCATGTTAACGGTGGTTCACTGTTAATTTGTCTGCATAAATCTGGTTTATTAATACTGCTAACTTTAGATTTCAAATTGCCCATTATAATTCACCAAGGATGTACCATCCACAGACATCAAGTTCTGCTTCTTCAGAGTCAGAAATTGACTGACATCAAAGCATTTTTTAAGTTTAGTAGCTTCGCTGAAGATGTCCAAGTCCGGGAGGAGGAGCTGCGTCTCAAGGTCCTCTGTGGTTTGACCTCCTACTGCCAAATCCTCTTACTCCTACTTTTTGTGTCTCTGTACCTCAGTCTCTAAAGTAGTCAGCACATCCTTTCCCCTTTTCTCACAAAATGGTCACAGAATATTATAGGTGCTGCAGGAGGCAAGGTCAGGGAGGTGATGGGTCTGCTACTTCAGGAATGCAGAATGTAGGACTGATCTGTTGTCTTGCGTTTCTCCTGACGCAGACCCTTAGTGAAAGAATTTTTTCTTTAGGAGGTAATCTCAGGAAACAGATGAAGAATGAGGAAGGGAGGTAAGAAAAAGAAGGAAGACAAGAGGAGCTCAGTGCTGCCAGGAATCTCTGGAAGGGAGTATTGAAGCAAATTTTTCAAAAGGCATATCATGTCTCTCACGTAAACATAAACATGTATAAAGCTTGTGTTCAGCTCTTCACTGACAAGGGAACCAGTAAGATGTTACAACACGTTCAAGTGAAACTTTAACTTATTCTCTGCTGGATAAAAATCCATTGACTTTGTCACGAGTGGGAAACATCAGTACTCTTCAAATTAGCATATGCCTCTGCAGAGCGGTGGAATATCTAGTTAAAGACTATCCAAGCTGCACACCCTTAGAAAATAGACAAAGCCCCAAGGATTGCCAGACCGCAGCTCGAATTCATCTCTTTTGCCTGTTTCAAAATCTCTCATAGTTTTTGCTGACAGCAGTGTGAAACATATCTCAGAGTTGTCCCACCTGAATGGCAAGAAAGCTGGAGAATTTATGGACTGAGCCCAGTCTACCATCAGTTGAGGAGTTTTGACATTCTGGCCTTTCCAGCTTGTTCTGTTCAGGGGCCAAGCACAGTCTCCTGACCATTAAAAAAAAAAAAAAAAAAAGCCCTTAGGCAGAGTCACAAGTACTGGCAGGAAACTGCCCTCTGTGTGCAGAGGTGAATGCCAAGGGGAATGGGGGGAGGAGGAAAGAGGGGACACCAATCGTGCCTGATTTATTTGTCCTGTTTATTTATTGGCTGATTTATCATTTTGTCTGTTTCACATTTCCCATCAGAAGGTAGGTTCCCTGAGGGCCAGAAATTTTCTTCCGTATTCTTTACTATCTCCCCAACACTTAGCCTACTGCCAGGCACATGGTAGGTAATCCATAAATATTTGATACATGTTGTTGAATGAATGAGGATCTCAAGCTGGGCCCAGAAGACAGACTGGAGTCCCAGTTAGAGAAAGGGAGTTTGCAAGAAACTCCAAGAGGCCCACACAGTCAGGCTTTGTGTAGAGTCCTTGGAACCAATCACTTGCTCCATAGCCAACCTCCACCCCATCCCAAGTCTTGTTCATATTAAAACAGAGGAACATAAAATACAAACCCTGCTTTCCACATACTAGAAAAGAACCAAGAACACAATATTACACCTTCTTCCCACTGCCAATTACTATGCATTCAATATGTTTTTGCTCATACACACTAAAGCCATTATATATATTTTCAAGACCCAGAGCAAAGAAAGTAGACAAGAGGCAAGGGACATTTTCTGAGAAACACACAGTATGTTTGTCAGGGCAGATACAGAAAAGTCTATGAAAAAGCTAAATTGCACGTAGGCATCACTGAACAGACCCAAGAGATGTACCGGTTTTATTAAGTAGCCAGATGGCCTTCAAGAGTAGCCAGAAGAGCAGACAGGCCCAGATGACAAATGATGAGAGGCCCTCCCTATGGGCATTTTTTGAGACAACGTGTTGACATTAGGTATGGAATAAATCCATAACTGTACTGTTCATGCAAATTCTCAAGACAAGCAGGTGCTATTCACTGACCTTACCCAGTGAAATTTTGCCAGAGAAAATAGCCCAACTCTTTTAAATTCAATTTTGGCAGATTCCTTCTCCCATCCCCCCCAAAAAAATTCAAAATTCCAAACAACAAACAAAATGGGGGAAACATAACTTGAAAATTGTCCTTTATCTGAAATGGTTGACAGATGCCTTGCAGAAATTTGGAGTATTGTCCGGCCGCTTAGAATCTACTCATATGAAATGGAGTGCTCATGAAAGCATCACCATTTCTAGATTATAAGTGAGCAATAAAAAAAACAAACTATTAAATGGATACATGCATTGGTGTCAATACTATGAACCAGTGACATTAAATGGTTTCAAAATTCAGAGAATGTTGTAGATTGCATATAGGTTTTAGCCCTGAGAAGAAACTCTAGGGTTTGTCCATGGTAATATAAATGTCCACTGTGTGTGTGTATGTATATGTGTTTGTTGTTGAATCCGTATCTAATTCTCTAGGGAGAGATGACTCTGAGAACCTGACCACACTGTGCAGTTGAGTTACCCACGGAAGGTAGTTGGCAGCCAGAGGAAAAATGGCAGTAGATAAGCTATCCCACCTCCTCTTAGAGATCATTTTACTTTTGGATGACTTAGAAATTATCCAATCATTTGCTCAAAAAAGGAATTTTTGAATTACTACTGAGTAATACACTGGTCATTTTTGTCATTTAAAAAGAAACATTTTCTTTTCCTTCATGGAGCTTATGAATTGTTGTGGAGAAAAGCAGCAGATAGATCAAAGATACACTTTAAAAAACACTAAGCAACAAATGTACAAAATTGCAGAGAAACATTTTTAGTGGAGCATATATACTAAGAAAAGAGAGAAATATATGAAGTAACTCTAAAAATAGAGTGGAGTATGGGAACTTAATGATGGGAACTGAGAGAAAATTACTGGCATTTCGAGAAAGCCAGCAATCCATCACTTGTCAGCAAGAACTCCTAGAGGCACGGCTGCATGCCCAGGACTATGCAGGAGGCATGTAAAGAAATGTTAAGTATAATTTTTGCCCTACGGGACCCCAGATCACAGTGAGGATTCAACCCTGCACAGATAACAGAATGAGTGAATAACTCCTGTATGTAATTAAGAAGAAAACAAATTAGCATAAGAAGGAAGGTTCTTAGAAAAACCGTGTTTGGGGGAATCTTGGTTAGGAAACAAGGAGTTAGGTTTTCCTCTGGCCACTTCTATCCAAGAGATTATTCAGACGCAGAACCAGATGAAATTGTCTCAGATTCTCGCCTGTTCTAAAAACCCAGCCTTTTCACTGTTAAGAGAGTGATCACGATGGGAAGAGTCTGTAGCAGCGTCCAGCGTTAGCGTGGCAACTACAAAGTGCCATCCAAACAGTGAAGAGTGGTCACCGTTCCAGGGCGAGAAGCGGGAAACTGAGATTCTGTCACGATGCCTTCTCCGAATCTTCACTGCTTGTCAGTGGATATGAGAATCTCTTCCTTAAAATCCTACTTAGCAAACTGTTTCATTCTCTGCTCTTTACACCTGACCTAATGGAATGGACAGCTGCAGCATCTATTCAGGACCCAAATGTCCAGGAGGCAGATCTGTTCTTTCTCTTCAGGTCTAGGGCAGCGAAAGCCTGATCCATCAGTTGAGGAACAAGGTTTGTGCTACAATCATTCTGATTGCAGGGACATCAATATTGACAAAAATGCCCCTGAAATGTTGATACATGCAGAGCACATGCGGGATTTGTATGTCATGCATGGGGTGGGCTCCATCAGACAGACTGAAAGCTTTGCAATATCCAGAGGAATAGAATACAGCAGAGCCCATGCATGTTGACATGCAGCTTCCAGGCATGAGGTTTGCAGATTCATGAGGAGCTCATGGAAAAGACTGACTCTGTATCATCTAGGAGTAGACAGAAGACAGCAATAAAATGAGGACCAACGCCTGGCTTCTGCTTCTGCCTCTGGAAGACACCCTGGCAGTGTCTCCAGATACTGTAAAGCCATGGGTTTTGAATTGCTGGGAAAGTTAGCCTGTGGTTTTCTCTGCCCATGGGAACAGAGAGAAAATTTTGCTAAATAATTTTTTTTTTCTTCTTCTTCTTTCTGCAATTATCATCACCATCTTCTCTTCTTGTTTGGAATTTGTCCAAGTGCTTTTGGGACAACCTGAAGCTTAGAGTCAAGACTATCATGTTGACTTGGTTACCCCTAACTCTTTCCTCTATGCTCAGAATAGGGCTAGACTAATGGATGTAAAACATCATACTATGACTAGAGATCCCATGAGTTGTTTCTGCTTAGGGTATGGACATTTGTCTAACAGAAAATATGCCCTTTGAGAACAAACATCCCCTCAAGTGATAATAGCACATTAAGAACTAGGCTGATTTCATTCTATTAAAAATTAATAGAGTTTCAGAAGGTGGAGCAGTAGTAAAGAACCTGCCTGCCAATGCCAGAGACTCAAGAGATGTGGGTTTGATCCCTGGGTCAGAAAGATCTTCTGGAGAAGGAAATGGCAATCCACTCCAGTAGCTTGTCTGGAAAACCCCATGAACAGAGCAGCCTGGAGGGCTACAGTCCATGGGATCTCAAAGAATCAGACACGACTGAGCACACACACGCACACAAATATACATGATTCATAGTTATTGTATTCAATACCAAGTATCAGTCATTCAAAATTTGTGAATACTTAAAAGTATAAGTAAAAATATTAAAGTATAGAGTTCTTCCTTTCAGGAAGGCCAAGAAAAGGAACTCTATTCAATACATATACTAAAAAAAAAAAAAAAGTGACAGTTGAGGCAAGCCCTAACAATCTTTTAAAGTCAGTTATCAGTGTAAATGAGCCGGTCGGATTTACATAGACTTGGTGAGACTTCAGAGCCTCCCTGGCATCAAAGACCTCATCCAGATAAACTGCCTGGCGAAGAATGAGAGAGCAAACAGAGGAACTGGCTTGCAGACATTAACCCTTTCCGGGCTTATCCCTGATATTTGCAGAGTCATCTGGGTTAGGTTTGGAGGGTGACTCAGTGAGAAGAAGGAGCAAGAGAAATAAGAAGTCCAGGCTCCAATTTACTTGCAATCTGCAGGAGAGAGAAGGGAACTGCTGTTTCTTCATTGCTATTTGTCCTGATCTGTGTCTTTGTAGTATCATTTCTTTACTCAGAGTGGCAGTTGAGTTATCCTCAAGGATGCCTTTTCATTCCCATGGGCTCCTTCCAGTCTCTAAACTTTAATAATTTCCCTTTATTCCTCATCTGTGGTAATAGCTGCCCTTGCAGTTACCACTTGTACAGTGTGTCACTCTCCAATTCTTGCCTCTTTGCTTGTCTGGTGCAGGGAGTTCTTGCTTTGCACAGTTACAATAGATATGAGCTTCAGTGACTGCAGTACGGTTAAATTATTCCAATTTCCCAACAACACAGTCAAATGTTAGTTGCTATATTAATAGCATATTAACTGAGAGCAATTGCAAAACATACAGACTTTGTTGCCAGCTCTTTAGTCCGCAAATCATTATGTAAATTACAGATGTGCCCCATGATTGGTGACCAAGCCCATTATTTCTTTCTAAATCCATTTGATTGGTCACTCTGCATCTGTTGTTCCCTTCCCACACACAAACAGCAAAGCACGTGGTTGCATTGTCTCCCAGACTCACAGTGATAGACCTACGTGGCATTTGATGAAAAAGAGGGAACAGGTCAATAAAGATGAAAATGCAGCAACAAAAAGGAAAAGTGATAATATTAGAAGAGGACCAAATATTGATATTGCTGTCCTTCAAGAGACTCTGAAAGTCTAGGCAGAGGGCAAACTTACAGCATAAATGAGGAAAGTGGGTTTGGCTTGAAGGATGAAGTGGTCTGAGAGGAACAGACACTGGCAAGACACTTCACAGCAAAGAAACTCTAGGAGATATTTTATGACAATGAAAGCTTGAGAGGTAAAATGTTGAGAACTGACCCAAATGTAGAAATGAGTATGACAATTTGCTGATGCACAAATAAGATGCTTGATAAGCATGGTAAATTAGAAGACTGGAAGAAGGCAAGCAAGCACTTGTTCAAATTCTTCTCTCTCTCTCTCTCTTTAGGAAAGTGATTTATTAGAAGGTGTAGTCCTTGCACAGTTGTGGGCTGATGGAGTAGTCTTTCTTGGCCATTGCCTCTGAGTCTAGATCTGAACTTCAAGTTATCATAGATCAAAAGGCTGGTGATCAAAAGTACAGATGGACGTGGCCCTTGAAACCCATGAAACCCATGAGGATGAATTGGAATCTACAAGGATAAACTGGAACCCTCGTCTGTCGCTCACACCTCTAATTTCAACTTTGGCCATAGAGCTGTCCACTCATGGCCCAGGACATGAAGAAGTGGAAGCAGAGGATCTGGCAAGAGTTTGAACAGCGGTAGATCCAAGTGCTGCCCTGCACCGATGAGATGAGCTAATCGACCTAAGATAGCATGCAGGATCCACCACAGCCCGAGAAGCCCTGCGCTAACCTTTAGTGCGTGAACAGTATGGCTGGTGCTCACTCTGCCTTCCAAATCTATCACAGAATATTTCCTGTGGTATAACTAACCCTGAATCATACAAGGAGGGAATTTCTGGGAAGCACTGTTCAGCTTAGCTAAGTGAACACAACCCAAAGCCACCGCAGGTGGCCTATAAGACTTGGCAGGAGCTGACCCCTGCCTACTTCTTCATCACTGTCTGAGTGAACTTTCCCCCCTTTCTATTCTTTTTTGTCTCTTTTTGTTTTATTGAAGTATAGTTGATTTACAATGTTGCATTGATTTCTCCTACACAGCAAATGACTCAGTTACGTATACATGTTTTTTCATTTTCTTTTCCATCATTTATCATGTATTCCCCTGTGCTATATAAATTGCTTTTAAATGTTTTATAAAGATATGAAACACTTTTAAAGCATTAGAAACATGGATATTTAGTTATAGGGTGCTAAACAATATCAGTTTTACCATGTTTTTCATTTCCTTATACATTTACAACAACAATAAGAGACGTTAATGTTTTGACAACAATTTCTAAAGTTCATAGAACAATCATAGTTTCCCCCTTGATTATTAAGATCACTTTCTATAGCTGCAGCTTGCACAAGAAATTTTACAGTCCCGTGTTGCCAGGAAAAACAAAGACTGCCTGTATATGGTTAATTTTTTAGAGTAAATTCTTTCTGTTTAAGGTGTGATTTCTGTTCCCTGACTTGACCTAGATCGATACTCCAGCCTTTATTATTCTTTTTTTACTTTTATTGGAGTATAGTTGATTTACAATGCTGTATTAGTTTTGGGTGTACCACAAAGTGAATCAGTTATGCATATACACATATCCACTCATTTTTACTCTTTTCCTATATAAACCATTACAGGGTATTGAGCAGAGTTCCCTGTGCTATACAGTAGGTTCTTACTAGTTATCTGTTTTGTATATAGCAGTGTGTATATGTCAGTCCCAATCTGCCAATTTATCCCTCCTCCTCCTTTCCCACCTAGTAACCATAAGTTTGTTTTCTACATTTGTGACTCTGTGTATTGAAAATAAGTTTATCTGTACGATCTTTTTTGATTCCACATATAAGCACTCTCATATATCTGTCTTTCTCTGTCATTGCTTTCACTCAGCAATGACAAACTCTAGGTTCATCCATGTTCTGCAAGTGGCATTATTTCATTCTTTTTATGGCTGATTGATGTTCCATTGTATATGTGTACCACGTCTTCTTTACCCATTCCTCTGTTTTTATTTTACACTTAGGTTGGCTCCATGTTCTGGCTATTAGAAACAGTGCTCCAGTGAACATTGGGACATATGTACATTTTTGAATTATGATTTTCTTCAGCTACATACCCAGGAGTGGGATGCTGGATTGTATGGTAGCTCTATTTTTCATTTTTTAAGGGACATTTGTACTGTTCTCCATAGTGGCTGCATCAGCTTACATTCCCACCAACAGGGTAGCAGGGTTTCTATTTCTCCAAACCCTCTCCAGCATGTGTTATTTGTAGACTTTTTGATGATGGCCATTCTGACTGGTGTGAGGTGGTACCTCATTGTAGTTTTGATTTGCATTTCTCTAAGAATTAGTGTCCCAGGTAGTACGGTGATAAAGAATCTACCTTCCAGTGCAGGAGACACGAGAGATGCAGGTTTGATCACTGGGTGAGGAAGATCCCCTGAGATGGGAAATGGCAACCTCCTACAGTATTCTTGCTTGGAAAATTCCATGGACAGAGGAGATTTGCAGCTACAGTCCATGGCGTCTCAAAGAGTCAGACCTGGCTGAACATGCACAAGAATTACTGCATATACACACCTGTACAAGAATTAGGGATGCTGAATATCATGTGCCTGTTGGCTATGTTTGTCTTGTTTGGAGAAATGTCTATATAGGTTTTCTTCCCATACTTTGATTGGGTGATATGCCAGTCTGTTGGAAACCCCCACCTCTTGTGACTTTTTTTTGCCTTTCGTTGCTATTTAGTAGGAGGGAGCAGTGAATGAAGAACGGGAAGACTTGAGTTGGAATATAAGTTCCATTAGTTTCCTGAACATAAGTCACTTAACCTCTCCGAGTTCCTATTTCCTCACTTAAAAATGAAAGTGATAACAAAATCAGCTACAGTAACAGTTGCCATGAGAACCCAGGGACACACATGCGAAAGGTATATATAGTAGCAGGTTACTGGGGTAGGGTGGATAATGGCCCCCAAAGATGTCCACATCCTAATCCCCATAACCTGTGAATATTAACCTGGCAAAGTTAATGTCAAAGGGGGCTTTGCAGACAAGGTTAACTTAAGGGTATTGTGATGGGAGAATTATCTTGGATTATCTGGATGGGTGCTCAATGCAATTACAAGTGTCTTTAGAGGGAGGCAAGGGACATTTGAGTACTGAAGAAGATATGAAGGAAACCAACACTGGCGTGATGCACAATGAAGAAGAAGGAAGTGGCCCCAAACCGAGGAATAAAAGTGGCTGCTAGAGACTGAAAGAGTCAAGAAAATAGCTTCTACTCTCACAGGCTCCAGAATGAACCATCTCTACTGACACTTTAGCTTTAGCTCAGTGAAACTGATTTATACTCTGACCTCCAGAGAATAAATGTATATTGTAAGCAACTAAATGTGTGATATGTTACGGCAACAATAGGAAACTAATACAGCTACAAAGTGCAGGGATTATTGCTGTACTCAGTGAAACTGCCCGTGCAGCCTCTCCTCCCTTACATCTGTTCTTTGGGTTCATCCTAATTAGAATTAAGACCTTTAGAAAGCACTGGGAATGTTAAGTTGGAGAAAGACAGGCAGCCACGCTTATTTATCGTTTGTCAAGTAGAACCAAGGAGGTCACAGTCTTCATCTCCTGCGGTGCACATTCATATGACCTGAAGATCGTAATTTGTCCAAGTCTATTCTGATGAATTCTTTCCAGTGCAGTGAAATGGTTTGTTCTACTTGTACACCTTTTGCCAGAAAGGTGTAGGTAAATCAGTTGTCTTCGTCTTGCCTTCATTTCAATGTATTGTGCCCAGTGAGATAAACTCTCTGGCCCTGTCCTCTTGAGTAACTTTAAGGGAACTGGCTCCAGAGGAGAGAGTGGTCTGGCAAAGTTGTATGCAGGCTGAGCTTGGGGACCCATAACATGACAAGCTTCTGTGCCTCCCAGAGAGAAGTGGGAATGACTTGTTTGCCTCACTGCCAGTAAAGGGGTTATATGTTTGCCTCAGTGACACCCAGAGTATCAACTCCATCTTTGTCTGTAGCTTTGGTCTCTGCCATTTAGTGATCTGGGTGTTGAAATTGCTGATTGACTTACTTTTAAAGGACAAAACCAAATGGTAATAATGTTTTAGTGGGTTTATCACTGCCCACCTAGACGTGTCCAAAACTGAGAACCAGATGGTACATGACCTGCCATCTTTAGTGGAAAAATCAGGTATTATGGGGATAAGTCTTAACATGCACCTTTTGTGGTAAAATGCCAGTGAAGCTTTCTCCTGAGTGGATTGGCTAAATCTGTCATTATACAAATGGGTGGCTCCAAAGGGAAGTTCCTCCATCAGTACCCTTACTGGTCATGCCTGGATGGCCTCAACCTGGTCCCCAGCATGGTTGGTGGGATGTGTCCCAGTGGGGAGCTCTAGAAGGATGGCATGCTAAGGAAAGCACCCAGAAGTCTTGGTGTCGGGGCTCTTTAGCATATTCACTAGAATAGCTCAGCAAAATCCAAACTAAGCATTATCACAGTTGCAAGTAAAGGGACAACCTGATATTTTGTGCCCCTCATCTGAAATAGTAAAACATATGCAGTACTACCGTATGTAGTATTTTTGCCAAAAATGTTTAAAAAAACTGTAGTTCTGAGAACTCAATCAAATAAATACAGAGTGCAAGACACTCTGTAAGATAGCTCCTGATAGTTTTTTTTAACTCTTAAAAAAAAAAAAATCAATGTCATGAAAAACAAAAAAGGCAGGAGTTGATGAGCATTTTCTAAGTTAAAAGAGACTAAAGAAACATAACATCCAAATGTAATGTGATAACTTGATTGGATCCTTGATTTTTAAGATTGCTAAAATATAACATGGGGTTAATTGGGGATATTTAAAGGTGGACAGCATATTGAATATTTCAGAATAAATGTTAATTTCTCTGAGATAACATTATTTAGTTAGAAAAATGTCATAGTATTAGGAAATATAAGCTGAAATATTTACAAGGGAGATATCATAATATAAACTATTGACTTTCACATCCTTTAATTATAAATAAAAATAGACTGAGAGTGGGCCCTACATGGTAAAATGTTAACAACTGGGGAATCTTGATGAAGACTAAATGGATATTCCTCGAAATGCTTTTCAATTCTTCTACAGATATGAATTTTTTTTCAAAAGAATTGGGATTATAAGATATTTTTTCAATTACCCACCCCCGCCCCCTGCAAAATTCAGAGGACTATAGAAATTTACTTCATTCTGAGAATATCTAGACCCAACTTTTAAATCATGTCACAAGTTCTTTTGTCTACCAGTGTTCAATTAAAGTAATAATGTCAACAGTAAATGCAGTGTTGATAGCTCCTTATAATACACAGCATTCTAGTGTTCAGAGTATGTTAATGCCTGCATCTGCATCGTATTTGCTATGACTCGGCCACTGAACACAAAGGTCTTCATTATAGATGAAAACCTGGCAAGTCCAGCTCCCTTTCTGTCTCTTCACTTTGCATTGGCAGTGCCTGGTTTTCTTATGTTACTAGCCTTCCAGCATGAGAGCCTGGCCCTGGATTATTTTTTATGTCCTGACCCCCTGATTTTGCTCTGCTCCCAGATCCTGACAGTTCTTATTAACAGACAAATAATGAATTATATCCAAGAGGGTATGGGAGTATTTTAGCCACTCAAACAAGACAGCTGTCCCAAACTAATTAGTAGTGGGTGTGTTTACCATCAACAAAAAGTATAAAGAGGGAGTACTACACTAACTGCGAAAGTTGTTGATTTTTGGAAACCCGAAAAGGCAGGAAAAGAATAGACCTTTGACAAGTAGTGAGTACTTATTAGGCCATTTCTCTTTTGATTATTGGATAAACTGAAGATTTGAGTTCCAGGTCTTTTTTAAATTCAGAATTTCACCTGATTTTTCCTAATATTTGCACAGCTTGGCGAGACTTAATTGGAGGTTAGTACAAATGACAACACCCTTATAGCAGAAAGTGAAGAGGAACTAAAAAGCCTCTTGATGAAAGTGAAAGAGGAGAGTGAAAAAGTTGGCTTAAAGCTCAACATTCAGAAAACGAAGATCATGGCATCTGGTCCCATCACTTCATGGGAAATAAATGGGGAAAGAGTGGAAACAGTGTCAGACTTTATTTTGGGGGGCTCCAAAATCACTGCAGATGGTGATTGCAGCCATGAAATTAAAAAACGCTTACTCCTTGGAAGGAAAGTTTTGACCAACCTAGATAGCATATTCAAAAGCAGAGACATTACTTTGCTAACAAAGGTCCGTCTAGTCAAGGCTATGGTTTTTCCAGTGGTCATGTATGGATGTGAGAGTTGGACTGTGAAGAAAGCTGAGTGCCGAAGAATTGATGCTTTTGAACTGTGGTGCTGGAGAACTCTTGAGAGTCCCTTGGACATTTAGGAGATCCAACCAGTCCATCCTGAAGGAGATCAGTCCTGGGTGTTCATTGGAAGGACTGATGCTAAAGCTGGAACTCCAATACTTTGGCCACCTCCTGTGAAGAGTTGACTCATTGGAAAAGACCCTGATGCTGGGAAGGATTGGGGGCAGGAGGAGGAAGGGACAACAGAGGATGAGATGGCTGGATGGCATCACCGACTCAATGGACGTGAGTTTGAGTGAACTCTGGAAGTTGGTGATGGACAGGGAGGCCTGGCGTGCTGCGATTCATGGGGTCGCAAAGATTCGGACATGACTGAGTGACTGAACTGACTGACAAAAGAATGTCTTATGTTGACATTGATTTGAATGGTAAATGGCAACACACTCCAGTGTTCTTGCCTGGAGAATCCCAGGGACGGTGGAGCCTGGTGGGCTGCTGTCTATGGGGTCGCACAGAGTCGGACACGACTAAAGCGACTTGGCAGCAGTGGCAGAGCCATGGCTACTGAAAGCAGCTCTCATAGGAGATATGCACAATAGGGGGACTGTTTTAACAAAGAACCAAAAAAGTTTACAATAAATAAGGTACTCAGTTCTCAAGTTTGTCATCCAAAAGCTTAAGAGAAAGTATATGGAGAAATTCTATACTGTGTACGTAGTAACTCAGAAATAATCACTAAGCTGTCAATTAGGTAATAATTATCCAAGACACATAAGCGATCTGTACAACACTTCAGAAATCTCTAGGTTAGTCCAAGAGTCTGACCACAGATGAGCAAATTGTAGACTATGACCCAAGGTGTACAATAACAACATCAAGCATGGTGCAATCTTAAAACAATGACATTAAACGCTATAACACTTCTGCAACAACTTGTTACCATCATGGGAGTCTCCTAGTCAGCCTCAGCCTTCCCATTCAAGTTAACAGACACACCCACTCTTAGAGAAAGCCTTGTCTTGGGTAGCAGAGCTCTGGGTAGCCTGGGTAGCCTCAGGAAAAGCCCTATAATTTTACTTACATGAAAATTCTGAAGAGCCTGGGCAAATATTAACCAGTAATATTTACTGAGCACTTACTATGCATCAAGGCTTCCCTGGTAGCTCAATTGGTAAAGAATCTACCTGCAATGCAGGAGACCCCGGTTCAACTCCTGGGTCAGGAAGATTCCCTGGAGAAGGGAAAGGCTACCCACTCCAGTATTCTGGTCTAGAGAATTCCATGGACTGTAACTAGCAAAGAGTCAGACACAGCTGAGTGACTTTCACTTCACTTTCACTTACTATGCATCAGGCCCCATGCTGAGAGACTTATATGCAAATCCTTAACTCTTACAACAACCCAGTGGGGTAGGCCCTATATTTTATTTATTTTGCAGGAAGAAGCTGGGGATCAAGAAATCAGACGGCTTGCTCAAGTTCACACAGAAAGCAAGTAGCAAAACCAGGAATGGAACCTCCTCTGCTTCCAGACCTGTGCACTTTTAAATATTTGTGAGAAATGCAAGCACAATAATTCTGTCATCGATAATAACCCTTTTCATATAGCTGTTTGGAGTTTAGAATTCTTTGAAAACAGTATTTCAAATGACCACTACGTAAATGCAGTGGAATTGGCAATGATGTAGAAAGAGGATCCTCCCTCATGGGCAGGACTTCTGAGGCCATGAGCAGGTCTTGGTGCTGCGTGGCCACCATCTCCCATGTGTGACTCTACCCTGTGGTTGGGACCAGCTCCTTTTGCACAATTCTTGGCAAGTTCTCCATGTTCTCCTTGGTCTTGTTCCTCAGGATACAAGTAAAAATGCAGCACTGTCTCTCTCCCTTAAGGTTGCCTCATTTGCCATCTGTCTCAGACTTGGCCCCAAGGGGAAGCTCTGCCGCACTCAAGTTTTTCTGATCAATTTCCTTCTTTCTGTTGATCCTCATGGAGATATCAGTCCAGTGGGGACATTGGCTCTCTGATTTCAGGAACCCTCTTTCCACTTTTATCAGCATTTATCAGCCCCTGTTCTCTAATGAGAAGAGTGTAGGCGATAAAACATCCACAAAGCTTAGAGTGCAATACAAATGATCTGCAGCTTGCAGATGTTTATTTTACTAATTATCTGCCAAAAATGTGATTTCTTTAGCTGCCTGGCAGAAGGGTTTTTGACTCTCCTTTTGCAGACAGAATTGCTCGATAAGGTTGATAGATGCCAGCAGAACTGGGGAGACCGGCCTTTTCCAAACCTGCGTTGCTTTTAAGCAGCTGCGGCAGAAATCAAGCAAAGCACCCAAGGGAGGAGACCCAGTGAGATCACACACAGTGAAAAAGAGAGTGAGATTTTTTATGACGGTGCTTAGCAGCTATAGACATGTGGAAAGACATTGGACTTTACTCATAACTGACTAGCACAAACTAAGTGATAATTGAATAGCGTTTATAGGTTACAGGTGGATAGTAAAGAATGATCTGGTGAGTGAACAAAGGCAGGGACAAACATTAGTTAAGCCTTAACAGTGAGGGACCTTTCATGTGTATAAATCTTCCCCATGGCTCTGTGAGATAAAACTGCCATTTAACTTTTATAGGGGAGGAAACTGAGGCTCTAAATGCATGAGATACAAGTGACAAAGATGATCAGGCCACACTCTGGAGACTTCTGAATACAGATCTCCCTTGCTTTGGGTTGCTTAAAAATGTACCTGGGATTTTGTTGTTACGCAAGGATGACAGCTCAGGAGACAACTGCCACCAAAAAGATAAGAGTTTGTTACTCACAGTTTTCAAGAGGAAAGGGCAAAGATCAATACACAGAGCTACCTGGGAAACACCAAGTCTGGTTAGGAGGCAGAAGAGTGAGGGAAAAGGTTGGACACAAACCTTTATTGTGGTTGTTGCAAGAAGGAATGGGCAAGCAGGCTAAGCAGCTGAGCTTCGGACTGGGTAATTTGAGTGATTTCAGCAGACGCTGAGATATTGGGGGAGTCTACCTATCGGGTACCTGAATCCTGGAGTCGTTTAGAGCAGAGGGATCCTGTCCTCAAGAGCAGGGACCGGTAAAAGGAAGCAGGTAGGGGTATGGATTCAGGATTCATTGGTTGTATATGAAAGGCATGCCCCCGGGCAAGCTGTTAGCCATCTCTAGGAATCAGTTAACCTTGAGAGGAGCAATTCTGTCCCTAGATCTGCAAGGCTCCAAGATAGCAATGTATCATAAAATATAGGGTATTCAAAACATGATTAATGCTACATGGGTAAAATGTATAGTTTTATATCTGAGATTAGAAGTACCTAATGGCTTAAATTCTGGAAGCTTATGATGTGGTCTTCCAAAATACAGCTGAAAATTAAGCTAAAATGTTTGACAGCCATTTTTAAATAGCTTAAAGTTCTATTCTGTGTTTTGGGTTCATCCCAAAGCAAAACATTTATCCTTGGCTCTAATCTTATTGCCTTGCCAGTTTTTAAGAAAGTGTCTTCCTTGGCTAGGAGGCAAGCAGGCCCCCTTGTGTGTACCACAGCTGTCTGTTGGTATGACAACTGATTTCCCAATTTTTCTCTCAAACTTCAGAGACTATGGTTATTTAAGAATATAACCCATGTTATCTTTGCTTCTCCATTTTTGGGTGAGTTGAAGCCCACAGGCAGAAATCTCCTCTCTTGCGTTCATGCATACCTCTTATTAAATAGTCATTATGATAACGCTTATAAAATTATCTGAGTTTCCTTGAGCATTTACTCTGTGTGTGGCATTGTGCTAATTATTTTATATGCATGTGAAAGTCGCTCAGTTGTGTCCAACTCTTTGCAACACCATGGATTATACAGTCCATGGAATTCTTCAGTCCAGAATACTGGAGTGGGTAGCCTTTCCCTTCTCCAGGGGATCTTCCCAACCCAGGGACTGAACCTAGGTCTCCCACCTTGCAGGTGGATTCTTCACCAGCTGAGCCACAAGGGAAGCCCAAGAAGGCTGGAATGGGTAGCCTATCCCTTCTCCAGTGGATCTTCCCGACCCAGGAACTGAACCAGGGTCTCCTGTATTGCAGGCAGATTTTTTACCAACTGAGCTATCCGGGAGGAGAAGGGGATGACAGAGGATGAGATGGTTGGATGGCATCACCAACTCAATGGACATGAGTTTGAGCAAGCTCCAGGAGTTGGTGGTGGACAGGGAAGCCTAGTGTGCTGCAGTCCACGGGGTCGCAAAGAGTTAGATATGACTGAGCGACTGAACTGATTTTATACCCGTTTTGTGATTTTTATCCTTGCAGCAACTCTCTGAGATAAATATTGTTAGTCCAGTTTTTGAGATGAGGGAACCAGAGCAGGGAATGTAAATAAATCACCGAGACTAGTAGGGCTGTGCTTAATTCAGCCCCAAGTCTGTCTGACATCAGTGCTAATGCTTTTCACCATTAGCTGCCTTTCAATCTTCAGTGTACATTTTTCTCTTAGAACAGGGTACCATTTATTTGTATTTTCCAAGCCTATAATTTCACAGACATTGGTTATGTAACAATTTCCCAAACCCAGTGTGCTCTTTATAGGAGGGTAGAAGCCAGGGACGGAATCTTAGGTCCTAAGAGAACAGGACGTGGGGCAGGCTGGCCCAAGAGGAAGGCAGATTGATGGCTTTGAAGAAACTGGAATGTCAAGCAGGGAGGATATGAGGTCATCATGGAGCCACCAAACAGGAACTCAGTTACTGAAAGTGAAGAGCAAGGCAGGGCCTGGTGATAGAAGAGCCAAGGAAAAGGCCAGCAGTGGAAGCTGTCATAAAGCCAGACCAGAGCCAACTGCTGGGCCAGAAGGGTGCAGAGCCTGAGAGTTGTCAAGAGAAATGTCCTTTCCTAGCCTTGCTAGAAATCATGAATGTTCCTGAGTCCTAGGTGGGGTTGAACCTCTGGGTGAGACCTTAGTATTCTAACTTCAAGAGTATAGTGTAAGCATGGGCTAGGGTCAGAGAGACCTCATGAATATGCATTGCCAACACTTGGTCACTAGTCTTATCCATCTACTTTTAGGTGTGTTGAAGCAGAAGGGAGGTACTTGTGGGTATGCTCTGAAGGGTGAAAACTGAAAAATGTCTCCGTACACACATATTCTTAAACTAACTGCCAGCTTTGACTGAACCCCACCCCCCAACCCTCCACATTATGGGCTTTGGATTCAGACATTATATTTCTGAAGGTTCTGGGCTAAATATTACTCTTATTTGGGAGGAGTAAGAGGTTAACCATTGGCCCCCATTTTAATAAACCTTGACTTGTATGTAAGGATATCACAGTGGTAAGCCTATCTGGCAGGGACCCGAGGACACAGTTAAATCACAGTGCACGTAAATTTTAATGGGGAATGCCACCCTAAAATACAGTCAGCTACGTAAGGCTCAGGAGGGCTGCCATGAGTGGAGATCTCAGTACTGGGGAGGTGAGTGAGGGGTGGGGGCAGAGATCAGGGGAGAATGAACATCCACTGTGTACCTTTCCTATGCTGATATCGTTCCATGTCCTATATCTTATGGAACATAGGGATTGCAAAGTAGGTGTTGTAATTCTGCTAACTCTGTGGAAATCAAGGTTCAAGGGGTTAGAATAAGTGTCCAGCGTCCCTCAGCTAGTTACTGGTGGAGCTAGGATGGAAATCTGCGTCTGTCCGAAGGCCATGTTCTTTCCCACTGTGCCACAGTGCAGAAAATGCCGAAGATGAGTCCATCTCTCCTGATTTACCTGAGTCCATCCCAAAGATAATGAGAATTGATGCGCATCTGTAAAGTGGGTCTTCTAATGTAAGCCATGTCCACAGACTCTGACTCTTCAGTCTTGTGGACCAAAGTTACTTGATAGCGCTCCAGGAGAGCTAACACTCACGCTCACTTCACTATTTTGGAATGCTAAATGCTTTCCTTCATTTTCAAATTGCTTCTCTGTTTAAAAGGCAACATGAAAAGCTTTTCAAGTTTTAAAAATGACCGCAGGGAGACTTGTACATGCCATTTTGAACTGTGACTGTTGAGAAACAAATGTCGTTTTTATTTTTAAATGTTCCTTCAACTCACAAAGACATTTAAGAAACAAAAATGAAGCTTTTAAAACATCCTACTTACCCCAGATTGATTTGTTCTTTGCAGAGCAAGAGCCAAACGGTAGTCAAAAAGAACTGCTTAGACTAGGTTCTGCAGCCCAGTGGGTGGTCTCAGGATTGTGAGGGACTCTTTGGGGTCTTCTGTTATTGTGAGTCCACTGAGACCCTCAAATGAAATATGTTTTCCTCGGTACTAGCTCACGTAGCCCACATCTATAACCACTTATTGAGAGCTTACACGATAGTACATTCTGTCTCCACTATTGCATACCCCAACATATTGGTATCAGGAAACAGACCTGATTAGTTATGTCTACACTTTGCGACAATATTCTATTCATTTTCTATCTGTTTTATATGGGAACCCCTGAAGGAAATGTGGCCCAGGACAAGCCTTGGTGACAAATGAATCTGGGAGACAGAAGTTGACGATGACCAAGCAGTGTTTACGGGTGGAATAAGAAAACTCTTCACCATCTGAACACCGACTGTAAGTCAAGAAGATTTCCAAAGGGAGCTTTTAAGCCAATTGTTAACAAGTATTTGGTAAACCCAATGGGATAGCTATTCTTGTTTTGTTTCCCAAATGAAGTGAAATCCTTTCAGCCACGTTTGAGCCCAAGAGACTGGAGGAATAACATTTTCTTTGTTTACCATTAGGGCAAATAAGAACTCCTGATTTCTTCCCAGTTTAACTCAGGGAAAATGAAATTTCAATCCTGAAATATTTTTGAAAAGCTACATTCTTTTTGATCATGAGTTTAAAGAATACTATGAGTTTAAAGAAGAGTTGACGACTTCAAAAAATTACACAGAGGTTAAAATGCAAGAATTCATTTTTATAACCTCAGATTCATCAAGGGTGCCAACCTCAAGCTGTCTGCCACTTTGCTTTATGTTTCATGGGGTGACCTTGAACAGAGCAGTGCCTCTATTTTTCTTTCTACAAATACTTACATAACAGCTAACCTTCAGATGGAAGGATGTGACTATTTCGGTGAATACAGGCATACCTCGGAGATTTTTACGCAAGTCCAATAAAGTAAGTATTGCAATAAAGCAAGGCATAATTTTTTTTTGTTTCCCAATGCATGTAAAAGTTACATTTACACTATACCGTAGTCTATTAAGCAGTCAACAGCCTTCTATTTAAAGAAACAATGCACATGCCTTAATTAAAAATATTTTATTGCTAAAAAGTGCTATCCATATAATCTGAACCTTCGTTGAATTGTAATCTTCTTGCTAGTGAAAGGTCTTATCTTGATGTTGATGGTTGCTAGCTGATCAGGGTAGTGGTTGCTGAAGTTTGGGGTGGCTGTGATAGTTTTAAAAAATAGACAACATTGAAGTTTGCCTCAGAGATTGACTCTTCCTTTCATGGATCATTTCTCCATAGTATACAAAGCTGTTTGATAGCATTTTACCCACAGCAGAACTTCTTTTGTTAATATAATTGGAGTCAATTCTTGCAAACACTGCCTCTGCTTTATCAGCCAAGTTTATGTAATGTTCTAAATCCTTTGTTGTAATTTCAATAATCTTCACAGCATCTTCACCAGGAGTAGATTTCATCTCCAGAAAAGTCATCTATATAAGTATTATCATGAGATTGCAACAATGAAGTCACATCTTCAGGCTCTGCTTCTAATTCTAGTTTTCTTGTTATTTCCACCTCTGCAGTGACTTCTTCCACTGAAGTCTTGAACCTCTCAAAGTCATCCAGCAGGGTGGAAATCAACTTCTTCCAGACTCCTGTTAATGTTGATATTTTGATCTCTTCCTTTGAATCATGAGTGTTCTTAATGGCATCTAGAATGATGAATCCTTTCCAGGAGGTTTCAGCTGGCTTTGCCCCAGTCCATCAGAGGAATTTCTATCTATGGCAGCTATAGCCCTATAAAATGGATTTCGTAAATAATAAGACTTAAAAGTCTAAGTTACTCCCTAATCCTTGGGCTGCAAAGTGAATGTTGTGTTGCTGCTGCTGCTGCTGCTAAGTTGCATCAGTCATGTCCGACTCTGTGCGACCCCATAGACGGCAGCCCAACAGGCTCCTCTGTCCGTGGGATTCTCCAGGCAAGAGTACTGGAGTGGGGTGCCATTGCCTTCTCTGAATGTTGTGTTAGCAGGCCTGAAAACAGTATTACTCTCATTGTACATCTCCCTCAGAGCTCTTGGGTCACCAGATACGTTGCCAGTGAGCAGTCATATTTTGAAAGGAATCTTTTTTCTGAGCACCAGGTCTCAACAGTGGGCTTAAAATATTCAGTAAGCTATGCTGTCAGTGGAGGTGCTTTCATCCAGGCCTTATTTTTGCATTTATAGAGCACAGGCAGAGTAGATGTAGCATAATTCTTAAAGGCCCTAGAATTTTCATAATGGCAAATAATCATTAAAGTGAAGTGAAGTCACTCAGTCATGTCTGACTCTTTGCAACCCCATGGACTGTAGCCTACAAGGTTCCTCCATCCATGGGATTTTCCAGGCAAGAATATTGGAGTGGATTGCCATTTCCTTCTCCAGGAGATCTTCCTAACCCAGGGATTGAACCCGGGTCTCCTGCATTGTAGGCAGGCACTTTACTATCTGAGCCACCAGGGAAGTCATTAGCTCCAACTTAAAGTCATCAACTTCACTGCTGCTGCTGCTGCTGCTAAGTTGCTTCAGTCATGGCCAACTCTGTGCGACCCCATAGACGGCAGCCCACCAGGCTCCCCTGTCCCTGGGATTCTCCAGGCAAGAACACTGGAGTGGGTTGCCATTTCCTTCTCCAATGCATGAAAGTGAAAAGTGAAAGTGTAGTCGCTCAGTCGTGTCCAACTCTTCGCGACCCATGGACTGCAGCCTACCAGGCTCCTCCATCCATGGGATTTTCCAGGCAAGAGTACTGGAGTGGGGTGCCATTGCCTTCTCCTAGATGGCATCTTTTTCCAATAGAAGCCTATTTCATCTACGTTGAAAATCTATTGTGGATTCATGAAAGCACCTTCATGAATTATTCTAATAAGAGCTTCTGGATAACTTGCTGCAGCTTCTACATCAGCACTTGCTACTTCAGCTTGCAATTTTATTTTATAGGGATGGCTTCTTTCCTTCAATCTCTTGAACCAAACTCTGCTAGCTTCAAACTTTTCTTCTGCAGCTGCCTCATCTTTCTCAGTCTTCTTTTAATTAAAGAGAGTTAGGGCCTTGCTCTGGATTAGGGTTTGGCATAGGGAATATTTGGCATAGGGAATAATGTTCTCCATATCAGCAATAAGATTGTTCACTTTATTATTATTTTTTACATGTTGATTTTTTTAATATGTTTTTTATGAGTAGCACTTTTAATTCCCTTCAAGAATTTTTCCTTTGCATTCACAACTTGGCTGTTTGGTGGAAAAGACCTATGTTTTGGCCTGTCTCAGCTTAGACATGTCTTCCTCACTAAGCTTAATCATTTCTGTCCTTTGAGACATGCGACTATCCTTTCATTTGACTACATAGAGGCTATTGTAGGATTAATAATCAGCCTAATTTCAACTTCGTTGTGTCTCAGAGATTAAGCAGACCTGAAGAGAGGGAGCAAGATAAGGAAACAGCCAGTTAGTGGAGCACTCAAAACACACACATTTATTAAGCTAGTTTTCTAGCTTATATGAGTGAGGTTTCTGGTGTCCCCAAACAATTATAAAAATAACATCAAAGATCATGGAGCATAGCTCACCACAACAGATATAGTAATAATGAAAAAGCTTAAAGTATTGCAAGAATTACCAAAATGTGACACAGAGACAAAGTGAGCAAATATTGTTGGAAAAATAGACTTGCTCAACAAAAGGTTACAACAAACCTTCAATTTTTGTTTAAAAAACAAACAAAAAAACCCCACAGTATTTGTGAAGTACAATAAAACAAGGTATACCTGTACTGTTACCAGACAAATCTCAAAATGGTCAATAGAACCAAAAAATTAGAAAAAAGAATAGCCAAGACCCATGTTGGTCTGGATTTTTTTTCTTATTTCACACTCCTCTTCCGTGTAACTAACCTCTCCTCCTCTGTTTGCCTCTTGCAGACTCAAGGACAGTGTCACAGGCAGATGGGGATAGATTAGCTTAGTATCAACAGAAGAGAGGGAAGAGGATGAAGGCTTTCTAAGCAAATGGACCCAGCTACAAAATGTCTTGACTTTTCACATAAGCTGATAACGTTCCCGAGGGACAGAGTGTGTGAAAGAAAACAGCAGTGAATGCAGCTCTGAGGACCAGGGTGACAAAGAAGTCCCACCTCTGCTGCCTACCCTGCTCAGTTGGCATAGCTGCCCACCATATTAGCTTGAGAAAGATTCTCAGGTTGCCCCAGCTTTGTGTGAAAGTGTGCTATGATTGATTACTGATACCTTACATGGGCGTGGCTGGGAGAAATGTTAACAGAATCATTCCTGTTGTTGTTGTTCAGCCTTTAAGCTGTGTCAGGTTCTTTGAAATCCCATAGACTGCAGCAGGCCAGGCTTCCCTGTTCCTCACTATCTCCCGGAGTTTGCTAAAACTCTTTCCCATTATTAAATATTTATTCTCAAAACAGTGCAGTGAGATAGATAGATATTATTAATCTCATTTTATAAGACATGAACCTAAGACTTAAAGAATTTGAGGGGACTTCCAAGAAAACAACTATAGAGTGCCAGAGCCAGGATTTGAACTTGACTGTCTCTCTCCAAAGCTCATGCACCTCCTACTAATACACAGTGCCCAACTCATCTGCTGACTTGCTATGTGAACTAGGGAAAGACATTACTCTTGGCCTCAGGGTCTGCTGCCCACAAATGGAGGTAATAGACCCAGCAATGCCTACTTCATAGGGTCATGATAAGAAGGATTTTGCTAGGTAACCATATGACAAAGTTCACAAAATTTTACAACTGCCAATGGTACTTATATGCTACTAGTACACAGTGTCAGGGATGATCACCTTCCTACGTTTTGTCTCACAAAAGTACTGCTGTCTGTCAAAGACTCATTTTAGGACACTAAGGCCAAGTTCCTATAAATCAACCAATTCTGAGTGTGTGATTGCCTTCAGAGAGTACTGTAGTCACTTTATAAAATTTCCTCCTGGTAAATGCTTCTTTCAGTTAAGTCTGTGAGACAGAAACTTTTTCCACTGGCAACTCTCTAAAGTGCTGGAGTTCCCTGCTGTAACTAATGTTCCTCTAGAGGCCTTAATAGATTGCTGAAATTGTGAACTTTAATATTGCAAAAACATTGGTTTTTCTTTAATGTGCTATAAAAAATTCATAAAAATGAGCAATATTTTCTGCACATATTTTCATATTCACTATTTGCATATGTGTGGTTTTCTGTAAGCTTTTTTCCATCTTTAGAATCATAAAAATGCTCAAACTAATGCAAAAATATGGAATAAGTTTCACTGGAAATTATTACTAGAATGGTCCTGCTTCATACAATTGTCAATTAAATATGTTTTCAGAAGCACTTACACACTGCATTGTAAAGGTTATTAACTCAGGAAATTGCTGAATGACAGAAAACGAGAATCATTTTCCCTCCTACTTTTTACTTACATGTGTATATACATATATATGTGTGTGTATGTATGTATGTACATATATAAATGTGTGTTTTGTATGTATGTGTGTGTATCTCTACGTTTTGTAAAACTATACCCAAGCTGGTGGCTCATATGGTAAAGAATCTGCTTGCTGTCCAGGAGACCAGGGTTTGATCCCAGGGTCGGGAACATCCCCTGGAGGAGGAAATGGCAACCCACTCCAGTATTCTTGCCCAGAGAATTCCATGGACAGAGGAGCCTGGTAGGCTACAGTCTATGGGGTCTCAAGGAGTTCGACACAACTGAGCAACTAACACTTGCATTTTCATACCTAAGATGAGGGACATGTGGATTTTATAAATAACAGTGAGTTTCTAATTTTTCAAAATTTAAGCTTAGGAATTTATCACTCAAATTTCATTCTCAAAATTGAAAATATAAAAAACACACAAATTTTCATGCCATCAACATGCCACTGAGTCATACCATTAGAACAGCCGTTATTAAAAATGGAAACTAACAAGCGGTGGAGAGGCCTCCCGAGAATTGGAAGCCTTGTACGTTTTTGATGGGAACGTGAATGTTGTAGCCAATACGGAAAAACAGGTTGGTAGTTCCTCAAAAAGTTCAACACAGAGTCACCTTATGATCCATCGATTCCACTCTAATGTGTACGTCCCAAAGTATTGAAAGCAGAAATTCAAACAGACACTTGTACAGCAGTACTAGTCACAATAGCCAAAAGGTGGAAATAACACAAATATCAGTAGATGAATTAGATAAACCAAATATGGTATATCCATACAATGGATTATAATTCAGCCTTGAAAAGGAACGAAATTATGATGCATGTTACAACGTGCATGAACCACAAAACTGTTTTGCTAAAGTGAATAAACCAAACATGAAAGACCAAATATTGTATAATTCCAGTTATATGAGGTACCTGGAGTAGTCCATCAAAACAGTAAGCAGCATAGGGGTTGTCAGGGGCTAGGGCCACGAGAAATGGGAAGTTGTTGTTTAATTGGTATAGCATTTCTGTTTGGGATAATAGAAAAGTTCTGGAAATGAGAAAATGATGGTTGTACAGAATTGTGAATGCAACTTCTGCCACTGAATTTTATACTTAAAAATGATTAACATGGTAAATTTCATCTTATATGTATTTTACCACAATAAAAACAAAAAGAAAGCTAAATAGTGAAGATAGACTGTGTCATGTAGTACTTAATAGGTGAAACTTTTAGTGATCATCAACGTAATTTAAAAATAACATTGACTTACAAACCAAAATAAACATTTAATTTAAAATATTTTTTTAAATGTCACCAATGCCACAGAACCTTTTCAGTGTTCCTATCCCAAATATTGTGTTGATTTTGCAGCAAACATGCTATCTGGCACTGGGGATACAGAAATGACTAAGCCACAGTACCTAACCTGAAAGTAATTATAGAGAACACAGCAGTCGAAAACACAAACATATAAGTTCATCATCCAATATATTTTAAACATGTTGACGGAAGCATTTTTGTAGCGTTGTGTGCCAAAGTAAGCAACCCAGATTTAGGGTTAGTCTGAGAAGACTTCCCAGAAGGAGTGACATTCATTCTGAATCTTAAGGGGTAAATAAGAGTTTGCCAAGAGAAAGCAGAAGTTGGGAAGGGAGTATCCTAGGGAGAGAAAATGCATCAGCCAGGCCAACCACAGTCTTGATGCAGAAGGCACAGGCTCTGGCAGGTGAATCTGAAAACAAAAGCCCTTTCCAGAATACAGAATATAGCCCTTTCCAAAACAGCTTATTTTTTTCCTATTTTTAATTGAAGTATAATTAATTTATACTTAATAAGGGTGTATTGTGTAAGTGTAAAGAGGCAAGGAGAGTGATTAGATGATATTGCAAGTCCAATTGTTTCAATATTTATTGAATGTCTAAATGTCTATTAAGTGTCAGTTTCCCTGGTGGCTCAGTTGATAAGGAGGCTGCCTGCAATGCAGGAGACCTGGGTTCAGTCTCTGGGTGGGGAAGATCCCCTGGAGAAGGGAATTGCTACCCACTCCAGTATTCTTGCCTGGAGAGAGCCCCATGGACAGAGCAGTCTGGCAGTCTACATTCCATGGGATCGCAAGAGTCAGTTATGACTGAGAGACTAAATCACAACCATAATTAATTTACAGTATTTTGTTAGTTTCAGGTGTGTAGGCAAGTACCTTGAATAGCTCATTAAGGAATAAAGATGTTCTCCTAGATCATGTGCACCCTTTGAAAAGTTTGAGAAAGGAGAGTACTGTCATCAAGGTTCATGTTTTACGGAGATTGTCTTCAGAGATAAGGGTATATTGTGTAAGTGTAAGGAGGAGTGATTAGATAATAGATGATACGGCAAGTCTAATTATTTCAAAATTTATTGCATGTGTAAATGTCTAGTAAATGTCAGGCACTATTTCTAGACTCTGGGGATAGTAGTAAACAAAACAAAACAAAAAATCCCTTCCCTCTTTGAGCTAGTGGAGCAAGAGAGAAAATGAAACTAATGGGCAATGAGACCTTTTTCTCACTTAAGGCCTTCACTTAACTAGAAATAAAAGCAGAGAACCAGTTGATGAAAATAAATATGACTGTAGAAAACACTAATGCTATTTTTTTCCCTTCTTAATAGTAGGTTGTAACTTGTTTTTCTTGAATTACTATTGCCTAAATCTATGTGGGTTCAATCTGCATTGGGAAGGATTTGAGATAATAATACAAAAAACTTTCTTAATAATGTTAATTGTCCTCCAGTAAAATGAGTCCTTTAGACTATCTGTGGTTTTACCCTTCCTGGATATCTTCATAAATATTAAGCTCATTTCTTCTCCTTGGCTTGGGCTCTCCAGGTCTGGTTCACTTGAAAGCTAAAGAATGTTCATCAGTGATGATCTGTCAGTTCAGTTCAGTTCAGTTCAGTCACTCAGTCGTGTCCGATTCTTTGCGACCCCATGAATCGCAGCACGCCAGGCCTCCCTGTCCATCACCAACTCCCGGAGTTCACTCAGACTCACGTCCATCGAGTCACTGATGCCATCCAGCCATCTCATCCTCTGTCGTCCCCTTCTCCTCCTGCCCCCAATCCCTCCCAGCATCAGAGTCTTTTCCAATGAGTCAACTCTTCGCATGAGGTGGCAACAGTACTGGAGCTTCAGCTTTAGCATCATTCCTTCCAAAGAAATCCCAGGGCTAATCTCCTTCAGAATGGACTGGTTGGATCTCCTTGCAGTCCAAGGGACTCTCAAGAGTCTTCTCCAACACCACAGTTCAAAAGCATCAATTCTTCGGCGCTCAGCCTTCTTCACAGTCCAACTCTCACATCCATACATGACCACTGGAAAAACCATAGCTGTGATGATCTATAGATTCTTCTTATCAGGATTCTGTGGTAACAGATCCTGCCTGGACCTTCTGTTTTCCTATTTCTGTGCCTGTATAGACCATCTAGCTCATTACAAAATTCCAGAAAATCAGAAAAGATTTTGGTCTGCAAGTCCAGGTTACGTGCAGCCCTGATTTTTTTAGCCTTCTCTTTTACTATTCTGAGTAGACTTACACTCAGCAAAACTTTGAGATCCCCCTTAACTCCTTTGATATTATATCCACAGCCTGTTTATTATTATTATCCTTGTCAAACTCAAGTTTGTGTGCCCAACGCACAGTAAGGCCAAGCAAACCTAAAAGTCGGAATTTGAAGCAGAGAAAGGTTTCTCACAAGGGCCAAGCAAGGAGGATGGGCAGGTTGTGCTCAAGAAGCCTGACCCGCACCACCACACCCCGCCACCCCCCCCACCCACCCACCCCTGCCACCAGTTCTTCAGGGAAGAGCTTTTATTTGAAAAATCTGGGAGAAGGGCTGCAGGGTGTGTGAATTTCTTCTGATTCATTGGCTGTGAGGTAATGGGGTTATATTCTAAAAATCCCAGGCATCAGCCTTCTGATTCCAATCAGTCTGGGATCCCTGTGCTTGCAGTCAGACTGAAGTTACCATTCTCCACATGGGTAGAGGCCAGAGAATTCAGAGATATATATCAGATTGCTATGCATATGCCCAGAGAGGGCACCCAGGACCCTGCCCCGTCCTGCACTGCTGCTGCTTTTTGCATTTCCCCCTTCCCTAATTAGTAATTGTTTGAATCTGCCCTTTGGAACTCAGGGAAAGTCCAAGAGGCTGAAGCCTTTTCTCTACAAACAAGAAACTGGAGTGCACAGAAAGCCTGGCATACCTGGGAGGGCCCCACAGGGGTTCTGCTTGGTTTCATGATGACTGTTGCACGTCTATTGGTAAGCCCTCCCAGGTCTGTGGCCTCGCTCTGGGGATGTGAAGACTCACTCATCCGTGCTCTACAAAACCATTTCCCCTTCTCTTCGGTGTTGAGGTTTTCCATTTCATTTCAGAATTTGTATTTTAAAATGTACATATTTGAAGTGACCCCATAAGTACAAAGAACTATTACAAAGGTATGGAGGAAGGCTTATCAGGAGCTGCAAATTCTCCTTGATCTTTCTACTGCCTCTGGGTTTTCCTGCTCCTCAACTAAGTTTGGTAAAGAGAAATACCTCTTAACTGGAGTGGGAACAGGAGGGTGGCAGGAGCAAAAGTGAGACCAGTCCAAGGAGAAGCTGGCCTTCAGTAACCCCACACCCACTCTGCTCACTTCTATTTTTCTTCCTTCTGGAAGCCTGTTGCTGTACAGGAACATAGTGACTAGCACCCTAACTGGACACTGGCGTAGTCTGTTGCGGATTGCCCTGCTCACATGTCTTTCTCTCACCTCTCTCCTAACAAACCTTGTGGATTTCGGTTCACATTTCTTAAAACTTTCTTCTTATCCTGAAAACTACTTCCAGTTAAGTTTTTTAATGGTTGACAATGTACTACTGAGTTACCACCCTTAGGAAAGCTTTCAGTTGTATGGCTAGTTAGCATCATAGCCAAAAAGGTTAAATTATTACCACACTTGATCAATTGTTCCAGAAGAGAAAATGACCAAAGAGAGGGTTTTTGATCTGGTTGGCCTTTAAAAGCTTCTTACTATCAAACATCTGACAGCCCCCTTCTCTGCCTCTAGAAAAGGCCAGCACAAGCCAGGACACAGAAACAGTGGCGCCATGATTCATTTTGTTCCATTCATATTTTCCTGCCTGGGTTCAAGAGAAATTTTTCTGGACTGGCAACGCCCATTTAAATACTGAGATCCAAAACAGATGGGGAAAATGATCACAGAAAAGTCAGGAAGATCATGGGTCAGTGGCATAAGATACGAGTGCTATGGGGGTTACAAGCAGAGTCTAGCTCATTAGGTCAAGGGTGGGTGAACTCGTAAGCTCTGGCAGCCATGTGTGACATAAAGCATGTGCTTTGGTGTCAGATTTGGTTCTGTAGGCTGAAGAGGAGGTTCTGTTTCTTTCTGTAGTATCATCCTGAGGGTGCAGGTCCTTACCCTTCCTACGCAGAATAAGGCTCTGAGGAAGGATGGATTGTGGTGGAAACCAGCCCAGGAAGCTAGTGCACAGTGGGGAAATGGCTAATGTCGCCTCTGAGGTGCTGCCTTGCATCTGGGCACAATCGTTGGAATTCTTCAGAGCATGGTTAAAAGCACACATCTTGTCATGAAAGCTACTAGGCTTCATTGCTTTGTATGCAGCTGCATCCAGGCCTGAGGCTGCTGATACTTGATGCCAGAAGCTGTTTATTTATTGCAGAGGGCCCATTTACATCTTGAGTGAAGAAGCAAGGCCTGGGGGTAAGAGTGGGGGGGAGAGGTGGGAACCAGTGCTGAGTGCCTGTAGCATCTTTGTCTTCGCTATTTAAAACTTATAACTTAAATATTTAAAGTGAAAGTGAAAGTTGCTCAGTCATGTCCGACTCTTTGCAACCCCATGGACTATACAGTCCGTGGAATTCTCCAGGCCAGAATACTGGAGTGGGTAGCTCTTCCCTTCTCCAGGAGATCTTCCCAACCCAGAGACTGAACCCAGGTCTCTTGCATTGCAGGCAGATTCTTTACCAGGTGACCCACAAGGGAAGCCCAAGAATACTGGAGTGGGTAGCCTATCCCTTCTCCAGGGGATCTTCCCCATCCAGGAATTGAACTGGGGTCTCCTGCATTGCAGGCAGATTCTTTACCAACTGAGCTATCAGGGAAGCCCAAAATATTTAAAGAAACTGATTTTAAATTCAAATTAAAGGGCATATGGTTTAAAAAAAAAAAAAAGAGCAATTTCCTCCTCTTTCCCTTCTATGTGGCCTTGGGTAAATTTTTTAATCTCATGTCTCTCCTCTATAAAACAAACATCACAGTATTCATTTTAGTGTAGTTTAAAGATTATAGATGATGTTTCTCAACAGCTTAGACCAGAACCTAGAATATATTAATACAAAGGGCTGAGAAAATGATAACTATTATAAGTATTGAACTTTCTTTGCCAGATATGAAATAGACGGTGAATAGATTTACATTACCTGGATTTCACTGAAACTATAAACCTTCTTGAAGAGCAACTCTGCACCTGTACTTACTACATTCCGCAAATGTTTTTGAAGTTATTATAAGCTGACTCTGGGCATCTGGGAGTGGATAAACAGAAGGGAGTTCAAACTCTTTACGTTTATTCTAAAGCTCACTGCTCCTCCAAGTTCCACTTTTCTTGTGGGTCATACCACCATTTTGCCTTTATTGCTGTGAGAGAAATCCGATTAAGGTGCCTTCTTTCTCCTCTTGTCAACTCAAAATGTAGTCATAGTCTAAAAGTTGAACGTTGTTTTATTTGGTGAGAGTTTTTAGGGCTTCAAGCCTGGGAGGACTGCATCTCGAGTGACCCTGACAGAACAGTTCTGAGGAGATTTGGGGAGGAGTCAGGTTACATGTGTGTGGTTTAGTCACTCAGTCATGTCTGACTCTCTGTGATCCCGTGGACTGTAGAGCACCAGGCTCCTCTGTCCATGGAATCCTCCAGGCAAGAATCCTGGAGGGGGTTACCATTTCTTTCTCCAGGGGTCAGGTTATATAGAAGTCTGCAAAGTCATGCAAATGTAACTTGTGTGTGAAAATGAGAATATTCAATAGCTAGCATTGTCTTTATTAGAATAATGTGCTGGTATCTAATGAGTCACATTCACCTTCCTGGAATTCAAATTCAAAGCAAGGGAGCCTGTCAAACCTATTTCTGGAGGGCAAACTATTTCTGGAGGGCAGTGGTTCTCAGACGTTAGGGTTCATCAGAATCATCTGGAAGACTTAAAACACAGATTGCTGGCCTCTTCCTCCAGAGTCTCTAATTCAGTAGGTCTGGGCCAGAGGGTATAAGAATTCACATTGCTAACAAGTTCCCAGATGGTGCTGACTCTACTGTGAACCACTGTCCTAAGTAACATTGGGTATCCAGTGGAAGTTAATGTGAACGTATATGACATTATTTCTCGGTTTTAAACAAGTCTAAATGCAATTAACTAACACATAGTAGTAGACCACCTAGACAGTGCATTTTTTAGAACTTCAGTCAATGCTTCTATGTGCTTGGTGCTCCACTCAATAATACGTATTCAGTTTAACTAATCATGACCCATATCCTGAGGATGTTTCAACTTCTTAAGTCCAGGGATCATGTTTTATACCAGATTTTTCTCTCATCATACCCAGCCCAGAGGTCGACAAACGTCCATCAAATAGCTACTGGGCTTAATGAACTAGATATAAGATGTAAGTGCAGAAATTATAAATAGGCTATGGCCTCATAGGAGATGCTAACACATTCAGACATTATTTCAGTGTCATATGGTGACTAGTTAGATCATTCATATGAGAACACACTGATGAAGACCCTTAGCTGAACTCAGCCAAATGATTGAGTCATGAACAAAGAATAAGAGTTGGTTAAGAGGGCATATCCAAATATTCAAGCTGGATTTAGAAAAAGCAGAGGAACCAGAAATCAAATTGCCAACATTCATTGTATCATAGAAAAAGCAAGAGAATTCCGGAAAAACATCTACTTTTGCTTCATTGATTATGCCAAAGACTTTGCAGATCACAACAACGTGTGGGAAATTCTCCAGTTCAGTTCAGTTGCTCAGTCATGTCTGACTCTTTCCGGCCCCATGGACTGCAGCATGCCAGGCTTCCCTGTCCATCACCAACTCCCAGAGCTTGCTCAAGCTCATGTCCATCGAGTCAGTGATGCTATCCAACCATCTCATCATCTGTCATCCCCTTCTCCTCCTGCCTTCAATCTTTCCCAGCAACAAGGTCTTTTCTAATAGGTCAGTTCTTCGCATCAGGTAGCCAAAGTATTGGAGTTTCAGCTTCAGCATCAGTCCTTCCAATGAATATTCAGGACTGATTTCCTTTAGGATGGATTGGTTGGATCTCCTTGCTGTCCAAGGGATTCTCAAGAGCCTTCTCCAACAAGAAACGGGAATATCAGATCACCTGACCTGCCTCCTGAGAAATCTGTATGCATGTCAAGAAGCAACAGTTAGAACTGGACATGGAACAACAGACTAAGTTATTGTCCAATCAGTAACCACAGGTTTGACAACAGTCTAAAATGTCTGCCTTATCCCCTGCGGTAGTATTCACAATTGCTAGTGAGCACTTCACACAGCAAGGCGCTGTGCAATTGCCTATGACTAGTTAGATCATATAAGCTTTGTACAAACCCTATTGAGGAAATATTACCTCCAGCTAACAGAAGAGGAGACACAGCCAGATTGAGTACCTTGTCTGAAGTTATACAACTATCAATCAATAAAGCTAAGATTAAAACATAGACTGATCCAAACTATACCCACTAAAACCCTCCAGTCTACCCTCCCTCCCTTTGCAAAAGTTTGAAAGACCAGAAAACAGGAACAATTTAAGTGACCATTTAAATCTCAATGAGGTCAGCTCGATCCTAGCTCAGACACTGTCTGCATTAACTGCTATGTTAATCCACCAGCTCTGTTCTCATGGGTCTATTTTTCTCTACCATGGGTGAGGAATTATGAACGCTTATCCTCATTTTTTCTAAAGTGTACAAAGTGCACTAGTGACTGATTTTCCAAGCACTCTGAAAACTGGGAATTTTTCTAAATTAGGAAACTGGTGGACCTGTGCAGTTGTTTATCAAAACAATGTCTCCAAGTTACACAGCAGAAACTGTCATCTTTTGTCCTCTGTGGCTAAGCCCCAAAGTTTTCCCAAACCTCCTTATATCTTAGGTTTCATTTGCTGTCAGTCAGTTGGTCCATAAATAACTTTCTGAACACTTACTGAAACCTCACTGGGAATAGGAGATAGGGTACCAAGAAAATAGAGATTTTGGCTTCCATCTGCAAGAACACTACAATAAATTTTGTGAAATAGAAGGAATATATTCAGGCTGGAAATGTAAGATCACTTTAAACAATGTATAAATATATCCAAAATGCATTTGGGTCAATGTGATCATAAAAGAAGGAAAGTAGTGTAACTTTGCCATGGAACAACATAGGTGCCCAGGGAAGGGGTGAGGCAGGGATTTGGCCTGGAGGAGTTCTAGCCTCAGTTTTGCTCTAGCTAACAATGTGAACTTGAATTTACCACTGAATATTTCTGAAATTCAATTTCTTCCCTGTAAAATAAAGCAACTGGTTGAGATCAGTGATTTTTGAACTTTGCATAGCCAAGATCCATTTTTTCCCTCCTCCCATGAAATATAAGCTTGAGTTGAACTCAAGCTGGAGGTGACAGGAGATAGAGTTCCTCTATGTCCACTCAGAAGTCTCTTATCTATTCAGGGGAATGTAAGTTTCCCCAGGACACAGCCTAAAGACCTAGATATTATCAAGGTGACCTTGGATTAAAGCTTGGTGATTTTATGGATCCTAGAGCATGGACAATTTAATGTGAGAAATAGATTTTAGTTCTTCTGAGATTTGAGTACAACTCAATTTATAAATCAATAGAACTACTGTAGAAGTAAAGAGCCATATCTCTCTGCTATATAAGATATGAGATCAATAACCCATTAGGCAGTAAATCAGAGTCATGCTTTCATTCATAAATATTCTTTGAGCATCTTCTACATGCCAAGCTCTATAGACATAGGGGCTGGTATTGAAATCCCTTGAGAAGTACTTGGTCTAATAGGTTCTTGGAGCAGAAAATGTCCTTCAATTTGAGAAACTCTCAAAAAGGCAAGGTAAGAATGGCATGGAGTGTTCTCAGTTAGTGCTTTTAAGGATAGGGTATTTGTTTCCCCTAATTGTAATTGCTCTGGACAGATTTAACATGCATAGTGCAGCCTGAGAAGTTCTGTGCAATAAGCCCAGGGTAGAGAGCATGGTGGCATCCTGACTCCCAGCCAGGGGCACAATGAAGTCAAGTGCACTTAATCAATTAAGGATCAGAAAGCAGATGGAAAATGCTCTACATGTACAAGCTTCACTGGTGATTTTATCCCAAGAGAGGGCTCAGAAAGGTATGTACCCGACCACATCACACTCACCCACTCCCAAATCCACTCCTGAACTAAAAGTTTAGGAAAACGGGCCACCAAATATCAGCCTACCAGAGTACAATTAGTTCAGATATGTTTTATTAGAGTACTTGCCTATAGAACTCAAACATGTCTTATTTCTTAATGGTTAGATTAAACTTTGCTCTACCTTAGGACTATTGCAATGTGATCATTGACTCATTGAAAAGCTTGTAAGCTAGAACGTCGGGTTTTAATACTTTTGTAGCAGGAGAGAAAATGAGTATATATATTTTTAAAACATTTTAGTGAAAATGACTGGAAAGAAGAGTAGAAAACAAGGCATAGTTAAAAAGGAAATTCCTTTCACACTTATATGTTTATAGATAATATCTATAAATAAAATTATAAGTATCCGATTTATATTCTATGCAGTTAATTTTGTATATAAACATAAATAAATATAGAGATTAACATGCAAATATTTTCTGTGAATATATTTATGAATATATTATTTACATTTTATATTTATAATATAACAAAAGCTACCTTTCTTTGAATGATATTAATGTCAAGATCATTTTGGGATTGAATATGCATTAATTCCCTTCACATGACTTAGTCACATTAACTTCTCCAGACAAAGAAAACTCCTAGTGTACATCTACTATAATAAAACTGTATCAAGTAGCATTCTTCTTGTCAAGAAGCTGAGAAGAAACTGAAGTGGACCCTTTATCATGTACATATCAATTGCTTATAGATATGTCAGTGTCTCACTGCCACTAGACATTAATAAGAGTTGTCCTCTTTTGGTAAATTACCTTTTATCATAGAAAATTCAAAACATATGCAAAAGTAGAGACAAGAGGATAATAAACTCTAAGCTCCCATTACCTAGTTTTACCAACTATCAACCAAAAGCCAGTTTCATTTCATTTATATGCCTACCCATTTTTTCCCTACCCCGTGCATGGATTACTTTGACATGAACATATGACATCATGTCATTTGACTCATAAATATATTGGTGTATATCTCTAAAAGATATAGACTTTAAAAAGCAAAATCAAAATCATAGTGTTAAGACTTCTCACACCTAAATATTTAACAATATTTCATTATGTCAAATATTCAGGCAGTTTTCAAATTTTTTCTCATCATCTCATAATTTTTATATAGTCATTTTATTGAAATGTAATTGACTTTCAGTATTATATTAGTTTCAGGTATATAATATAGTGATTCAATATTTTTAAAGATATTCCACATAAAGTTATTATAAAATATTAGCCTATATTCCTTCCCCCACTAGTAACCACTAGTTTATGGTCTATATATGAGTCTGTTTCTGTTTAGTTATATTCATTTGTTTATTTTTTAGGTTCCACATATAAGTGATAAGATACAGTATTTGTCTTTGACTTAGACGTAATTATTGTTTTAATTAAAGCTTCAAAGTCAGTGCATTGCAATTGACTTGTATGTCTCTTAAAATCTCCTTTTACCTATAAAAGTGTCCAGTAAGAATATAATGTGAGCCACACATAAACTGGTAAATTATGTAATAGCCACATTTAAGATGTAAAAAAGCAACACCAACTTTAATAATATACTTGATTAGACCAATATATGTAAAATATTATCATTTCAGCATATAACCCATAAAAAAATTATTATATTTTTTAATACTAACTCTCCAAAATCTGGTTTCACATTTATAGAACATCTCAATTTGGACTAACCACATATCAGGGGCTCAATACCCACATGTACCTAGTACCTACTGATTGGACAGTGTCAACATACAGCTTTCCTATCCAAAGCATACATTTGATTTTTGGTAATCAAAACAAGCAAAGAACATAGAAAGGACTTTTATCTAACTCTTCCTTACCAAAGGATAAGAGGAGGATTCCCACAAGTGTTATAAATGCCTATTAGAGCCTGTGTCTCCCCAGAGTGTGAGACAGACCCTGGCCTGCCCATGATTTCTTTGGGAAAGTGATCTTTTAGAGCAGAGGAGGGGGAAGGGAAGTAATCATTCAAAAAGGGGAAAACCTATGCAAAAATAAGTTGTTGAGTTGATTTCTACTACAGGAAACCGGTGGTTAATTCTGCTGGGATCTTCTGAGGAACCTTATAAACAAGTGTCTCAGAACTAATCACATGGGATGAACAGGAAAGCACTCATGTTCCCATCCCCTGTGCTAAAGGATGGACCTTGGGAATTATCACTCTCATGCTTCTGGTTGTGAATGTATAAGCCAGCATCTTCAGTTTTGTAAAGCAGATAAGCCCAGGAGAGGAAGCAAGCAATATCTGATAAGGGCAGAGATAAACTGACGCAGGAGAGCTGCGCAGATCTGGTCACAGCCTTCAGGAACTAGGTTGCCCAGTGCAGCAGGGGCTAGAAGGAAGAATACAACCAAGAGGATTCTGGAGAGGGACACACAGGTGTCCAATGGGACACACTTGCAACCTGAAAGTAAACATCTGTTAGATGAAACCATTTACCGCAGACATAGGATGATCATGACAGGAACATGGAGAACGCAATTCAAAAGGGAGTGAAATGGTCCAGGAGAGAAGAATACTAGAAAAAGCAATCCCGTGAAACTCCACATCTACTACTGGTTTTTAATACTTTATGTTTATTGAATGTTTCATTTCTTAAAAAATTTTGGCCATGCCACACGACATGCAGGATCTTAATTTCCCAACCAGGGATCAAACCTGTGTCCCCTGCAGTGGAAGCACAGAGGACCGGCAGGGAAGTCCCTCTACTACTATTTTTAAAGCCTCAGGATTCTTTAAGTATAATCAACAACATTTGAAATTCAGCCAGAATATATAATGTTCTGATTTTCATGAAAATAAAGGCTTACTTTTTTATTGCATTAGTGTATTTTTACGAAACTAAGCTGATATCACAATATGAGCAATAGCCAGTCAGTGCCTAGTCCTCATATCTACTTAATAAATAACACATCTCCAACACTTATAGTGGAGATGATTTTGTAAAGACACTTTTGCAGAGCCAGACATGACCTTAGGAAGGAGTATATTAAACCAGTGCCATTAAGTGATAGAAGAAATTATTTAAGAGCCGCCACTAGAAATAGTAACACAACATGTGTTGCCACCAGGGGATAAGTGAGAAATACCTGGCTTAGTTTGGAACACCTCATTTGGCCTGAATACTTACGGTTATCATAAAGCTAAGCAGCTTGTCCACCAGTAAGTGCTGCTGTGTAAAGTAAGACACACGTTATCCTAGCAACTGTTAAGTTCAAAGATGCCAGGTCCTTGGGTAAAACACCTTTTAAGATATCTGTGCCATGAAAATGGTATGATCCTTCTTACCTACCTCACTACCATACTACAGCAGATAAATCATCTGCCAGAGTGAGCTTTACTGTGCCTTAAAATGTCTGTGATGGCTATAAAAGGAATTGTGTTTATCACTGCACACATTATGGGATCTCATTCTCTTTACACATCAAATGCTGATTCCTATTAAGTGACTGACTAAAATGACAGCGCTGAGACAAAAATGATTAACCCGAAAATATGTATAGACTTCGACACTCATCCAACGTGCCTGGGAGAATTCTGCAGTTTTTTAAACCCAATTTTCCTTCTCTGTAGTCTCCCTAAAGGGACTTGATAATTGGTACTTGGAAAGAAGTTTATCTATACAATAAAGGGCTAGGAGAAATACTGCAAAGAAGGGAACGGAGTGCGAAAAGCCCTGTGGGGTAGGGAAGAGCGAATATTATTGTCTTGGAAGTTAAAGAGACAGAAGAGAGTATGAATGGCTGTAATGACTGAAGGGAATGAAGAGAAGGGACAGATTTCAACCTTGCTGTGGATTAGAAAGTGAGCTCCTTTTTAAATATCTTCTGCAGCAAATGATAAAGAAAGCCATTCCTTTTAAATTAATGTTGCCCTTTGAACTGTTCTTCTTTATTGCTATATGGGTCTTTGTGTTTATAGAGAGTACACTCCTCCAAATGAAACCCAAGTTCAATGAGATGCTAACCAGGTATGACAGTGGAGCCCAGTTACTGATTTACTTGGCTTTATGTCTTGGTTTTCATATTTGTTTTAGCTCCTTTCTTCAGAACTGCATTTTTAAAACTCTTTTCTTGGCTTCTCTTTGGAAATATTTCTACTGAGTGTAACAGCTATTGTGGTTAAAGTTTCCACTGCATTGTTAGTCATTGTATTTCATTCACCAGACACATACTAAGTGCCAACCATATGGCAGGCTTGACATGGAGAACCAGGAGTTGGAGATGATCAATGATCAGACCTTGTACTGAAAGCTCCATAGCTGCCAGTAATGGCTCTGAAATGTGTCATAATTCAAGTATACTAATATTAGCATTCTCATCCCACAGGCCATGATCTTAGGAAGCTTATAATGTCTATTATTGCCAAGTCAAAGTACCTACCAAGATAACTTCAATTTTGGATACTTATACACAGGCCTGGATAAAAGTGAAAAATTGAATCATTCATCCTGATATATTGCCAATATTTAGAAATTTCTGGGCAACAGTCTTATTTCCTTCCCTTTCATCTTGAAGCTTGGCCTCATGTAACCATATGTTGAATGTAAGCACTCTCAGGAATGCACATCCTCAGTTCCAAGGGCATTTTTCATCCGATGGAAGGTGATAACACAACTGGAACCAAGTCATGGCATTTGATGGATCCCTCCCATTCCAGTAAAAATGGCTGGAGCATGTTCAGCACCTGAAATTAGCCAGAACTTCAAGTTGTAGATCTCATCATTAAATTTATCTTTTCTGAACCTGAATTTCCTTGACATGGAAAGCTTTTTTAAAATAAATGCTTAGGGCTGGGGAAATGCCCAGCATATTAAGCCTTGAACCACACAAAGGGAATCATTTTGTAAATGGAAGTAAGTCCTTTAATATAAACTGGGCGACCATTCAACCACTAAGCCTAGCTTTGCAGGAGCCTATTTAATCCACTGAGTGTTCTGTTCTTTTCCATTCATCTAGCTCAAACCACAAATATGTTGTTCCTCAGTTTGCTCTCTGAGGATTTTTTTTCCTTATCATGACTTAGAGGTAGCAAGAGAATAGTATTTATGCTTGGAAATGGACTGTGAATCATTCGGTAGCTTTAGAATCCAAAGGGATAAGAAAAGCAATAGTCCCTAAAATTCTAGTCATCCTTTTTAATTCTACTTTTTGTAATAAAAATGCTATAATTTGAAAACTTGCTACAAATATTCTTGTTGAGGTCAGAGGTGCAGAATAGGTAAAGATTAAAAAGGAGAGAGAGAACAAGAAAAAGCATTTCAGTGCATTTTTATCAGATATAGTTTTGATGGTCAGTGCATGGGTCAGGATGTGAAAGCAGGAAAGGATGGGTATCATGGCTTTATCTTCAAGGTGTTGCTTGCTGCCTCCCACCAAATGGAATGTGACCAGAAAGGCAAAGTATTCCTTTTCTGCTGTGAGTCAGACCCAGCCTGGATGGTGAAGGCCCATTCAGGAAAGAAAGCTGCCCCATTCAGAGATGACCTTATGATCTGACAGAAAAGTGCTTCTGTATTTAGGAAGCTCAGCCTGTGCCAAAAAAAAACAAAAAACAAAACACTGGTGGTCCCTGGGAGCTCCCCTCCTATTCCAAAGTAAACTGAATGAGTTAAATAAATAGAAAGCCTGAACTAACATCTAACACCTATGACAAGTAAAAAGGGATCATTCAGAAGGGAACATGGTCACAGCTTGTGTCAGACTCAAAGAGAGGAATCGGACCCAGAATAAGTAATAATTTACTTACAGAACTATAAAGGCAATCCTCAAAGATGTTTTTGTTATGGTCAGTATCTTCCTATTATTATATGTGCAGAAAATCATATAAAGTACTTCACAGTCTCAGTAGCACACATTAGACTTGAGAGATCAGGTACTTTATATGATGATCCCAAACACTGACTTTACTAGTGAAGATTTATTAGTCTAGGTTTATAATCAAAGATAGCAAAGATGATCTCAGAAGTTTTCATATTCCCATCCCAATGTCTGTCTTTTAATTCCATAGCCAGATAATATTTAATTGCATCAGGTCCTTTCAAGTAGCTGTGCCAGAGGCCAGTGCTTACCTATTCCGGTATCTATTTGATTCTCCCTTTTAGTAGAGATACCCTAATTTCTACCTATGTTTGCCAGATTTATCAGATAAAAATATAGACTATCAAGATAAAGTTGACTTTCAGAAAAGATGTAAATGCAATTTTACTGTAATATGTCTCAAATATTGTACTCATACTAAAAAAAGAAAAAAATGTTTATCTGGAAACTGGAAATCTAATTTAATTGGCTACTTTTGTTGTATCATGTGTCCTTACAAACTGCTTGTGTTTCTCCCCAGCTAAGATTGCATTTCTAAGGCTCACATGATGTGATCATGTGACCAAGTTCTAGCCAATGAGGTGGAAGCTGCTTGTGTTGTGTGTTCCTAGAAAGTCTCCTTAAAAGAAACGTGCATTATCTTCTCCTCTACCCCAATCTCTGTACTGATGTCTGAGAAGGATATGATGGAATAAGAGCAGTCTTGGGCCATAAAAAATAAGACCATACCATAGCTCTGTTAGAGAAAACAGGAGCCTCCAGTCCCCAGCAATATCATGCTCCTGAATACCAGCCCCATGCTGCCTTTCTGAAGATTTTCCTTGAGAGAGGGAGTGAGGAAGTGAGGGAGAGGGGGACAGAAAGGGAAAGAGAAAGGGAGAAACTTCTTATATAAATCACTGTTATTTGAGCCTTTGTCTTATATTCAGTTGAATCCAATACTAATATAAACCTATACCCCTAAAAATTTGTGGGCACAGCAAAACAAAAATTTGTTAAACAGGACACTGTGTAGAGCAGAGTATTCCAAAGACTCCATGAATACTCAATCACATAGATTTTCATTGTCTCTCTCACACACACAGATTCACTTACTTTTCTAAAGCTTCTGATTCCTGTCTTATCTCCTTGATAATGCTCAGAAGTTAACTCTTGCAAATCAAGGGGAATAAAAGGCCATGCCTAGTGAACCAGAGCATGAAGGTGAATTGTGGTCAACAATTTTATCTAAAGAGGATTCTTAAGCATTTCAACAGATTTCATTGATTGTTTTTGAACATGCTGTCAGGTGGCAAGAAGAATAATTGATTAAGTGGATTTTATATTATATTTTGGAAATCTTTGGCTTTGAGAAATGTAAAAATGAATTCCTAATAACAATTATACCTTGTCTAAAGAGGAAGAAACCAATATATCATTTCTTGAAGTTATCCCAGATCAGAACAGTTATATATAAAATTCTAGTTCAAATGAGCAACATTGATTTTTTATTCAGTGCTTGAGATTTGCCAATTTCAACATTCCTCTTTGTGCCATGAAAAATGTTGCCACTGGCAGACACTCCACACTACATGTTAAATGGTAGAAATACGAGAGCAGGAGTCTCCATTTTAATTTATGTATCACTCAGAATCCTTGGTTGGGGAGCTTAGATTCCACAAGCCATGTGGTGCGGCAAAAGGGAAAAAAAGTATAGTTTAAGTCCAGTGTTTCCAAATTAATTTTCTATCTGTATAATCTATCAGTTGATATATGAGTAATAAACAATGATTAAATAGTTTTTAAAAAGTCTATCAGTTATTGAAAGTGGGAGTATTGAAGGCTGCTTTTATTATACAATTCTCTATTTCTCCCTTCAGATCTGTTAGTACTTGCTTGTTATATTTAGATTCCTCCATGTTGGATACATATATATTTACAGATTGTTACATTCTCTTGGCAAATTAACTCTTAATCATTACACAATGCTTTTTGTCCTGTGCTATAGTGGTGACTTTCAGTTCAGTCACTCAGTCGTGTCCGACTCTTTGCGACCCCATGAATCGCAGCACGCCAGGCCTCCCTGTCCATCACCATCTCCCGGAGTTCACTCAGACTCACGTCTATCGAGTCCGTGATGCCATCCAGCCATCTCATCCTCGGTTGTCCCCTTCTCCTCCTGCCCCCAATCCCTCCCAGCATCAGAGTCTTTTCCAATGAGTCAACCAAAGTACTGGAGCTTCAGCATCATTCCTTCCAAAGAAATCCCAGGGTTGATCTCCTTCAGAATGGACTGATTGGATCTCCTTGCAAGGGATTCTCAAGAGTCTTCTCCAACATCACAGTTCAAAAGCATCAATTCTTCAGCACTCAGCCTTCTTCACAGTCCAACTCTCACATCCATACATGACCACAGGAAAAACCATAGCCTTGACTAGACGGACCTTAGTCGGCAAAGTAATGTCTCTGCTTTTGAATATGCTATCTAGGTTGATCATGACTTTTCTTCCAAGGAGTAAGCGTCTTTTAATTTCATGGCTGCAATCACCATCTGCAGTGATTTTGGAGCCCCCAAAAATAAGGTCTGACACTGTTTCCACTGTTTCCCCATCTATTTCCCATGAAGTGATGAGACCATGATCTTCGTTTTCTGAATGTTGAGCTTTAAGCCAACTTTTTCAATCTCCTCTTTCACCAAGAGGCTTTTTAGCTCCTCTTCACTTTCTGCCATAAGGGTGGTGTCATCTGCATATCTGAGGTTATTGATATTTCTCCCAGCAATCTTGATTCCAGCTTGTGTTTCATCCAGCCCAGCATTTCTCATGATGTACTCTGCATATAAGTTAAATAAGCAGGGTGACAATATACACCCTTGACGTACTCCTTTTCCTACTTGGAACCAGTCTGCTGTTCCATGTCCAGCTCTAACTGTTGCTTCCTGACCTGCATACAGATTTCTCAAGAGGCAGGTCAGGTGGTCTGGTATTCCCATCTCTTTCAGAATTTTCCACAGTTTCTTGTGATCCACACAGTCAAAGGCTTTGGCATAGTTAAGAAACCAGAAATAGATGTTTTTCTGGAACTCTCTTGCTTTTTCCATGATCCAGCGGATGTTGGCAATTTGATCTCTGGTTCCTCTGCCTTTTCTAAAACCAGCTTGAACATCAGGGAGTTCACGGTTCACGTATTGCTGAAGCCTGGCTTGGAGAATTTTGAGCATTACTTTACTAGCATGTGAGATGAGTGCAATTGTTTGGTAGTTGGCGGCTGCGGCGAGCCGGCGCACTAGGCGCTGGCGGCTGCGGCGAGCCGGCGCACTAGGCGCTGGCGGCTGCGGCGAGCCGGCGCACTAGGCGCTGGCGGCTGCGGCGAGCCGGCGCACTAGGCGCTGGCGGCTGCGGCGAGCCGGCGCACTAGGCGCTGGCGGCTGCGGCGAGCCGGCGCACTAGGCGCTGGCGGCTGCGGCGAGCCGGCGCACTAGGCGCTGGCGGCTGCGGCGAGCCGGCGCACTAGGCGCTGGCGGCTGCGGCGAGCCGGCGCACTAGGCGCTGGCGGCTGCGGCGAGCCGGCGCACTAGGCGCTGGCGAGAAGAGCTACCGCACGTCCGAGGTCAAGGGCAGCGGCTTAGAGTGCCAGGCTGTGACGGCATAAGAACGGCCGAGAGGAGCTAGCCTGCGTTCGAGGTCAGGGGCGGTGGTCAAGAGGAACTACACTGTGTCCGCGGTCAGTGGTGGCCGGGAGAGCTACCCTGTGTCCGAGGTCAGGGGCGGCCCGGAGGAGACAACCCGGGTCCGAGGTGAGTGGCGGCCGGGAGGAGCTACCCAGCGTCTGAGGCCAGTAGCGGCCGGGAGGAGACACCCCGAGTCCGAGGTCGGGTGGTGGCCGGGAGGAGCTACCCCGCGTCCGAGGTCAGGGACAGTGACCCTGAGGAGCCACCCGAGCCCAAGGCCAAGGGCGGCAGCTGGGAGGAACCACCCAGGCCCGAGGCCAGAGCCGGCAGCTGGGAGGAGCAACCGAGGAGTGGTGGCAGCGCAGGCACAGGAGGGCCTAGAGGAGCTATCCCACGTTGAAGGTCATGAACAGCAGCGGTAAGGAGATACCCCTCATCCAAGGTAAGGAGCAGTGGCTGTGCTTTGCTGGAACAGCGTGAAGAGATACCCCATGCCCAAGGTAAGAGAAACCCACGTAAGATGGTAGGAGTTGCAAGAGGGCATCAGAGGGCAGACACACTGAAACCATACTCACAGAAAACTTGTCAGTCTAATCACACTAGGACCACAGCCTAACTCAATGAAACCAAGCCATGCCCGCAGGGCAGCCCAAGACGGGCGGGTCATGGTGGAGAGGCCTGACAGAATGTGGTCCACTGGAGAAGGGAATGGCAAGCCACTTTAGTATTCTTGCCTTGAGAACCCCATGAACAGTATGAAAAGGCAAAATGATAGGATACCAAAAGAGGAACTCCCCAGGTCAGTAGGTGCCCAATATGCTACTGGAGATTAGAGGAGAAATAACTCCAGAAAGAATGAAGGGATGGAGCCAAAGCAAAAACAATACCCAGTTGTGGATGTGACTGGTGATAGAAGCAAGATCCGATGCTGTAAAGAGCAATGTTGCATAGGAACCTGGAATGTCAGGTCCATGAATGAAGTGGTGACTTAGTACCTGTTTTGTTGGATATGGGTATAACTACCCCTGCTCTCTTTTGGTTTTTCACGTACATAGAATAACTTTTTCAATCCCTTCTCCTTGAGCCTATGTGCATCCTTAAAACAGAAGTAACTCCTGTAGGCAGTATATAGCTAGATCTTGATTTGATTATTCACTTAACCATTAAATGCCTTTGATTGCAGAATTTAATTCTTTTAAAGTAATTATTGATAGGCATAGCGTGTGTGTTAACCACTCAGTCATGTACAACTCTTTGCGACCCCATGGACTATATATAGCCTACCAGGCTCCTCCTCCATGGAATTCTCCAGACAAGAATACTGGAGTGGGTTGCCATTTCCTTCTCCCGGGGATCCTCCCAACCCAGGGATTGAACCCAGATCTCCTGCATTGCAGGCAGATTCTTTTACCACTGAGCCACCAGGGAAGCCCTGATAGGCATGGTAGGTGGCACTAATGGTAGAGAACCTGCCTGCCAATGCAGGAGAAGTAAGAGACTTGAGTTTGATTTCTGTTGGGAAGAGGAGGAAATGGCAACCCACTCCAGCATCTTGCCTGGAGAATCCCATGGACAGAGGAGCCTGCAGGCTATAGTTCATTGGTTTGCAAAGAGCTGGACATGACTGAAATGACCGCATGTATGCATGGTCTTTTTAATGGCATCAATGTTTTTGGCTATTTTGTAGTTCCTTTCGTCCTTTTCCTCCTCTCTTGCCATCTTTTATAGGGACTTGATGGTATTCCATAGTAATATGCCTTAGATACCCCCTCTTTATCTTTTGTGTATCTACTATAGAGTTTTGTTTTGTGGTTATCATGAGGCACACCTAACACATCTTATAACAATCCAACCCCAAAGAAGGGCAGTGCCAGAGAATGTTCAAACTATCACCCAATTGCATTCACATGCTTGAAAGGTGATGCTCAAAATCCTTCAAGCTAGGCTTCAACAGTACGTGAACTGAGAACTTCCAGATGAACATGCTGGATTTAGAAAAGGCAGAGGAACCAGGGAACAAATTGCCAACATCTGCTGGATCATAGAAAAAGCAAGAGAATTCCAGGAAAATATCTACTTCTGCTTCATTGACTATGCTAAAGCTTTTGACTGTGTGGATCACAACAAACTGTGGTAAGTTCTTAAAGAGATGGGAATACCAGACTTCCTTACCTGCATCCTGAGAAACATCTATGCAGGTCAAAAAGCAACAGTTAGAACTGAGCATGGAACAACAGACTGGTTCAAAATTGGAAAGGATTGCACCAAGGCTTTACATTTTTGCCCTGTTTATTTAACTGTTATGCAGAATACATCATGTGAAATGGCCAGGCTGGATGAATCACAAGCTGGAATCAAGATTGCAGGGAGAAATATCAATAACCTCAGATATGCAGATGACACCACCCTTATGGTAGAAAGTGAAGAGGAACTAAAGAGGCTCTTGATGAAAGTGAAAGAGGAGAGTGAAAAAGCAGGCTTAAAACTCAACATTAAAAAAATTAAGATCATGGCATCTGGTACCATCACTTCATGGCAAATAGATGGGGAAACAGTGGAAACAGTGACAAATTTTGCTTTCTTGTGTTCCAAAATCACTGTGGATGGTGACTGCATCCATGAAATGAAAAGACATTTGCTCCTTATAACAAAAGCTATGACAAACCTAGACAGCCTGTTAAAAAACAGAGACATTACTCTGCCAACAACGATTCATATAGTCAAACCTATGGTTTTTCCACTAGTCATGTACGGATGTGAGAGTTGGACCATAAAGATGGCTGAGTGCCAAAAAATTGATACTTTCAAACTGGTGTTGGAGACGACTTGAGAGCCCCTTGGACAGCGAGAAGATCAAACCAGTTCATCCTAAAGGAAATCAACCCTGAATATTCATTGGAAGGACTGATGCTGAAGCTGAAGCTCCAATACTGTGGCCACCTGATGCAAAGAGCCAACTCATTGGAAAAGACCCTGATGCTGGGAAAGACAGAAGGCAGGAGAAGGGGATGACAGAGGATGAGATGGTTGGATAGCATCACCAATTCAATGGACCTGAGTTTGAGCAAGCTCTGGGAGATGGTTAAGGACAAGCAAGCCTGGTGTGCTGCAGTCAACGTTGTCACAAAGAGTCAGACACGGCTGAGTGACTGAACATCAACAATGCAAATAAAAAAATTAACTTCAACTGTCTACAAAATCTTTATCCTTCTACTGCCCCCACACATTTTATTTTTGATGTCACTGTTTACCTCTTCTTTTATTGTTTATCCATTAACAAATTATTTTAGCTATAGTTACTTTTAATTCATCTGTTCTTTAACATTTATGCTAGAGTTAAGTGGTTAACATACCACATTGCGTTATTGTACATTACCAAATTTGACTATATATTTACCTTTACCAGTATGTTTTGTATTTTCATGGGGGGCTTCCCTGGTGGCTCAGATGGTAAAGCATCTGCCTACAATGCCAGAGACCCGGGTTCAATCCCTGGGTTGGGAAGATACCCTGGAGAAGGCAATGGCAACCCACTCCTATACTCTTGCCTGGAAAATCCCATAGATGGAGGAGCCTGGTAGGCCCCAGTTCATGGGGTCACAAAGAGTCAGACACGACTGAGAGACTTCACTTTCACCGTGTATTTTCATATGTTTTCATACTAATTAGTATTCTTTCATTTCACCTTGAAGAACTCCTTTCATCATTTCTTGTTTTTTTTGTTTTTTTTTTTTAATTTTTTTAAAAATTTTAAAATCTTTAATTCTTACATGTGTTCCCAAACATGAACCCCCCTCCCACCTCCCTCCCCATAACATCTCAGTGGGTCATCCCCATGCACCAACCCCAAGCATGCTGTATCCTGCGTCAGACATCATTTCTTGTAATGCAAGTTTAGTTAGTATGGTTTTTCCATTGGTCATGTATGGATGTGAGAGTTGGACTATAAAGAAAACTGAGTACCGCGTAATTGAGGCTTTTGAACTGTGGTGTTGGAGAAGACTCGAGAGTCCCTTGGACTGCAAGGAGATCCAACCAGTCCATTCTAAAGGAGATCAGTCCTGGGTGTTCATTGCAAGGACTGATACTGAAGCTGAAACTCCAATACTTTGGCCGCCTGATGCAAGGAACTGCCTCGTTGTAAAGACCCTGATGCTGGGAAAGATTAAAGGCGGAGGAGAAGGGGACGACAGAGGATGAGATGGTTGGATGGCATCACTGACTCAATGGACATGAGTTTGAGTAAACTCCGGGAGTTGGTGATGGACAGGGTGGCCTGGACTGCTGCAGCCCATGGGGTCACAAAGAGTTGGACACGACTGAGCAATTGAACTGAAATTTAGTCATTATGAACTTCTTCAGTTTTTGTTTGTCTGGAAAAGTCCTTATCACTATTTCATTTCTGAAGGATAACTTCGCCAGGTAAAGTATTCTTGATCAGTAGATTTTTCTTTCAATGCTTTGAATATATCATCCCCCTCTCTCTGGCCTGCAAAGTCTCTGCTGAGAAATCTGCTGATAGCCTATGAAGGTTTCTTCATAAGTGATATGCTTCTTTTCTCTTGTTTTCAATTTTTTTTCTATATCTTTCATTTCTGACAGTTGTTTTAATGTATCTTGGAGATATCTTTGGATTAAATTTGTTTGGAAATATGACTTCATGGACTTGATACCCAAATTTCTCCTCTTATATGGAAAGCTATCAGCAATTATTTCTTCAAATAAGCTTTCTGTCTCCATTTTTCTCATTTCATCCTGGAATTCCCAATAGTATAGACTGTTTATTTTAATCAAATTTCATAAGTTCTATAGACTTTTTTCCCTCTTTCCATTCTTTTTTCATTTGCTCCCATGATTTGATAATTTCGAATTATCTGGTTTTGAGTCTTTGGTTCTTTATTCTGCTTGGTCCTTTGTGCTCTTGAAGATCTTTATTAAATTATTCTGCTCAGTCATTGTATTCTTCAGCTTCAAATTTTCTGTTTGGTTCTTTTTTATGTTTTCTTTTCCTTTGTTGAACTTCTCATTTTGTTCTTGTATCGTTACCCTGATTTTATTGTTTATCTGTATTCTATTGTAGTGTTCTCTGAACATTGCTAAAACAATCATTTTACATTTTTGTCAGCAGTTCATGAGTCTCCATTTCTATATAGGTCAGTTGCTAGAATTTTACTGTGTTCCTTTGGTGGGGTCATGTTTATCTGATTCTTCATGATCTCTGTAGCCTCGCATAGATGTCTGCACAAATGATGAATGTCATCTCTTCCAGACTTTATGGACTGACTTTAGTAAGAAAAGACTTTCAACTGTGAGTTCGTGCACACTGGAACGTGCTGATGACAGGATTCAGAGCCGGTAGTGTATAGCTGCACAGCTACAAGGGCTGGCTATAGCAGTGCAGGACAGAGATAGGAGTCAGGTCCAGATCCAGTCCCACAAACAGCTATGGGCATATGTGGTGGTGGAGATAAGCTACAAATGACCTGTCGGTGTCTTGCAAGTGTACAGCTGAAGAGTCCGGGCTACTGGTGTGGATCCCAGGCTCTGGTAGGAGTGAGGAAAGAGAGCATGCAGGGACTTGGGCGTCTGGCATGCATGGGTGTAAAACCCGAAGAGTGGAAACTCAGGAGGCACAGGCCTGAGGGATGGGATTATGGAGGCAACATGGAACTCTTTTCCCTACCCATTTTGTGTGACCATTTCCTGTTTTACATCTCTGTGGTGTTTCTGAAGCTTCTGAAGTGGGCTGCTGAGCTCTCCTGGAGCTATTTTCATTCACGGATAACTGTTAATTGTTTTTTGTGGGGCGATGAAGCTGGGGGTCTCCTATTCACCATCTTGGTGCGATCATTTTATTTTATTTTTCTTGAAGAAATGTAACAAGGAGCTCCTATCTGACTGTTTTTATCTGTACCAATTCTGAAAGGCATAGACTGAGGTACATTTCTCTAAAGAGGATTTGTGTTATCTTTTTCCAAGCCTCTGGAACACCTCTGATCCAGAAGCATTTCAATTTAATTTATTGAACTGAATTTCCCTGGACTGTGCAAATGATGTAATTCAAATCCTTAATCTCTGCATGAGCAGGTTTATGGTTACTACTTTCCAGAGAGTTTTTTTTCCCCACTTCAAGCCAGTTTTCTTGTCACTTAGACTGACAAGTTTTCTTGCCACTAGGTCTCTTTTCCAGGGAAGAGTGTTTTTAGCCCACGCTTCACCTGGCTATAACCCATCATAAGTAAAGAGCTTGTGGGAACTCTGTTCCTTCTCCACACTTTATATGGGACAATGTCTTGCTTCTCATTCGTCCACATGGGCTAAAACCCAGATCCTGAGTTCTTAGTATTGGAACCTCACAGTGTAGCTTTTGTCTCTATTACACATGCATCACTCTGGTTTTCATCACTATAGACTCTCTCTCTCTCTCTCTCTCTCTCTCTCTCTCTCTCTCTCTCTCTCTCTCTCTCTCTCTGAGGCACCATATGTTTTTAAAAGGCTGTTCGTGAGTCTTCAACAGCATTTCTAGGTGTTTGTAATAAGAAGGTTTTCCAGAATTTCTTATTCATAGCAGTGCAAAAGTGATAATAGTGCTGAAAGCTATGGAACATTTGCAAATTTTTGAATATAATAACATTTATAATAGTTTATTATATACCAAAACACTTCTGATAGCTTACAGGTTTGGGGTGCCATGTTCTAGGAGATGTTAGGGTAGTGCTCTTCTAGCTTCGTTAACATCTGGTCTTACATTAATTTTATCATCACACAATATAGATGAACCAGCTTTCATATTTTGTCAACAAATATTCTAAGTCTCAGTTGTGAGGAATTGTGAGTCAAGAAAAGCATGAAAATGTTGTAAAGGAATTCAGTTTGCTATTTGGATTCTTGGATTCTAATGTTGTCTTTGAGGTCACTGTCTTATGTCTGTCTCTAGTCACAGATTTCAAACCTGTTGACAATCTTTATCTTCTACACAAACAAACAAGCAAAAACTTTTCTGTATCTAGAAGTTTGTGCACCACAATGAAGTAGATTTTTGTTTTTCTCTTGTGGAGAATATACCTGCTTGAGGTGTGAGGGGACTTAGAATCCACACGGTCTTCTCAGGTCCTCTCTTGTGAGGAAGGAGGCTTGAGCTCGGATTGCAGGTGCCCTGAGAGTCCTCAGGAGGTGCCATAGGCTGCCCGTGAGCCCCCGCTGCATCTCCGGCTTTGAGTTCTGACCATAACTGCCTAGCCCTCTCCCTTCCCCCACCTTGCTTTCCTCCTTCCGTGCCAGAAACAAGTGGGAACGTCAGGCTCCTGGTGGAAGTCAGTCGGTCACGAGCATGATCTCCTCACCACGGGTTCCCGGATTTCTGTTCTCTCTCGTCTCAGGGACAAGCTCTGTGGGGGAGGATGGGTCTCCCCTTAGGCTCTGGCCTCCGCAGAGCATTGTGTACCTGCTGGGCTGTGACGCTGCCCTGTTCCCGAGCTGACTGCCCTCGGGGTGGAGAAGCACCTCTGTTCTTTCTTGTTCTGTGGAGTGGTGAGTACACAGCCACTAAGGCACACACGGGCTGAAGCCTCTGTTGACAGCCCTAGCTTGTCCGCACCCCACCACACCCCAGGTCGGGAAGGCTTTCTAAGCGGGTTGCACCAGTTGACAGAGGGGCTGTGACCGCAGTGCTCGCCAGCACTATGTCCTCCAACAGGAGAGTGTGAGCACCGCTAAACTCCTACTAAGCAGCCCCAACCTGGTGGGCGGGTCAGGAAAGGCAGAGGGTCTTCTAGAAAAAGATGAATGATTGCTGTGAGTGACCATCACACCAGTCAAGGCTTCCCACTAAGAAGGCAAAGAACTGTAATGTCTTCCTTCCTCTCTCAAAATGTATAACCTACTGCCCTGAAATGTAGCTGGTCAGGGAAGCAGGTGTCAGCTTACAGCAAAACCTCCATGTCTGTGTCTAAGGTCTTCCCCTGTCTTTCCTCAGGGGTCTTTATGCAAAGCTTGTATTTTGAATATTCCCTTCAAGAAAAAGAAAGCAGACATTTGTTATCCAGAGGTATGCATATAGTATTACCTAGACATAGTTAAATAGCATCACTGGCTCAACGGGCTTGAATTTGAGCAAACTCCAGCAGATAGTGAAGGACGGGGAAGCCTGGCATGCTTCAGTCCATAGGGTCACAAAGAGTCAGACACAACTTAGCAAATGAACAGCAACATGCCCTGTGTAATTGTAATATAATCTAGATATCCGCCTCCAAAATTTTAACTTGCAGATTTTAGTTCATAATGATTCCAGCTTTCTAGTTAGTGTCTTGTGTTAAAATAGTCAGGGTTTTGACTTCCTTAGTCAACAACTGAATTCCACAACAAACATATTAGTTCGTTTGACAAATACTGTTGAGCATTGACTATCGTCAGGCTCTAGATTAGGTGTGAGGTAGTCACACATGACTGAGCAAATAAGCACAGCCCATATAAGAGTGGAAACACCAGACAAGATCTTTAGAGTTTAAATTTCAATTGGAGAGACAGAACAAAGTCCCTACCTAAATAAAATAACTACGCAATAGACTGGGCACCATGAAAAAAACATAAAGGGGCTGAGCTGGAGACTAACTCCAGAATGTTTTCCTTCATCGCATATCATAACTGTCTGTTCTGTCTCCTCATTGGATGCAGTAACCTCCAGAGCTCACGAGTTCTTTTTTTCACCTTGGTCTTCATTGCACTTACAACAGTGCCTGACACATAATGCTGCTGAAAAAAATGTCTACTTCATGAATGTGTGAATGTTTGTGCTGATCAGTGAATTAACAAAGGATTGGAGTTTCATCTACACCTTGCACTCTGTACGAAAATTACCAAGTACAGCCTATATTTCACATTGTTTCCTTAATAACATTTTATATGTAATAGTCAAATTCTGTGTTTTCATTCTGTGTAAATTCAGTCCATAAGCAAATGGAGGTTTCATGGGTGAACGTAGAATCCAGATTTCTTAATCCTCTTCCAATCCGGTACGAGTGAGGCACTTAATACCTACCGGGGCTGTTAAGTGTCCGGCTGTGAAATCAAAGCTAGAGGAAGACAAGAAGGTTTGAGGTATCAGCGGAAGCACTAGTGATAATTAAGTTCCCTGTTCTCAGGTTTCCTGTAACCTTCCTTTTAGCTGCCAGAAGAGCATGTTTCAGTCTTGCTGCTGAAGGACTAAATGAGCAGCTGAGTTTTGTTCCTGTTCTTTCCCCTGCTTTCAGTTGCTTCCTTGAATTTCCTGTCATGCTGGCAACCTGTCCGGGGCACTGGGCTGAACAAGTGCTGATATCTCTAAGCACAGACCACGATTTATCCTTGTCCTTCATGTAACGAGGCTTCTGACTACAGAAAAGTGGATAGGCTGGACGAGAGGATGCAGCTTTCTGAGACTGGAGGATTGTGCTATTTGGGGGAGAATTACATTTGGGGAAATTCAAATGAGAGTAAAGTGGAGAGTTACCTGCCAGCTTTACAATGAAGAGGCTGAGGCTGGGGATTGTTACCTGAGGGAGGTGGGAACACAGGCCTGGGACTAGAACCAGAGCCCCAGCTCTGCCCAGTGCCCTGCCTCCTCCTCATGCACGTTTATAGACCTTTACTCCAGGATGTTTTACAGTGCTAAATATACAAAACCTTGAAATTGAGAAGCAGAAGTTCATTTTTAGTTGGTCAGAATGGTCCAAAAATCATACAAATAGTTATGGAGCACCTGTCAAACTCATCAATACTATTATAAAAATCAAAAGGCCTCAAAAACCTCACAGTATAGTTGGGAAAGCAATTGTAAAATAAAGCTAGAATCCTGTTATTCAACAAAGGAAGGAAGAATTTTCTGGAAGGGAACATGATTTACTCCTGGTTGAATAGCTGATTGGAGGAAGAGTTGAGACTCAAATCGGGGTCTCCTACTCCCAGGCTATTATGCATCCCATGCCACCTCACACCACTGGCACTGCATACCTGCAATGTGCAGCAAGAAAACAGCCACGGGAAACACGAGTACAGGCTTTGTGGCGCTGCATAGTCACTAACAAGCCCAAAGGAAAACAGATACTAAACCATCAAGGTAGTTCCCCAGAGAAGCTGAGTCATTTGAGCAAGATGTATAGGAATGTTACATTTGGAGAGCAGAGAAAGAGAAGGGAACAAGGGAACATTACTTCAGATTGAAGCATGAAGTAGTAAGAGTAAGCCAGATACCTTCAGGGGCCGTTAAACAGACTCACATTCCAGGAGCGGAAAAGCTTCAGAAGAGCAGAGGAGAAGTTGCCAAGAAACGTTAGGATCGGCTCAGAAGTTTATCATATACCACCAAACACCCAGAATATGCCAGGCACTGTGCTAGACACTGGGGACTTGCGGATGAAAAGGAAGTGATTCCATATTGAATTGTGCTTCCCACTCTGGTCACTAGAATGATTCTGAAAGCCAGGTAAATTTGGCAAATCTATGCATAGAGAATTAAACCCAAGGAGAACTTTTAACCCAGAATTTTATGAAGATGACCTCTAAAAGATGCACTGATGTTGCAGGTACCAGTTCCTCCTAACCTGGGAGCAGGCCACCATCTTCAGCCAGTGGAGTTCAGGGACTGTCTTCTGGACCGGCCAGGTCCTGCCTCTGCTCTGGGTCCCCTTGGCTCTAATCAGATCCGAGTAAGGACATTTGTTTCTTGCTTCAGAAACCTTATTTCTAAGAGTTATTTTCCCCTTTAAAAAATCTGTTTAATTTGTTCATCAGTTGATTTCCTCCTTCCTAAATAGTCTGCCAACTCTGGTTGTGAGTGTGTAACACTGGAGTCCAACAGTGTTCCCTCCACAAGCTACTACTTTTGTGCTGGCTGCCAAGTACTTTATGAAGGATTCTCATGGTTCTGCAATCTTGTCAGTGGGAGGGATTTTGTTTATTGTTGTTCTTTTCTCAATTCACTTCCTATAGAGGATGAGATGAAGGTGAAGGTCACAATGGCCTTTCTGCAACACCATTTAGCATCCACAAAGAACTGGCCTGCTAATGCAGGAGATTCCTTCCCTGGGTCAGAAAGATTCCCTGGAGGAAGAAATGGCAACCCACTCCAGTATTCTTGCCTGGGAAATCTCATGGACAGAGGAATCTGGCAGGCTAGAGTCCATGTGGTCACAAAAGAGTTGGACATGATTTGGTGACTAACCAACAGCAAAAACCTGATAATATGTGCTTGACCTTAGAAAACTCAGCTGACTTTGTTGATTTATTGGGTATGAGTCAGGAAGAAGAGGGTTGAAATAATAGAACATCTCAAAATGTATCTCCTGCTAGGTCCCCACAGCATGGATACACAGATTAGCATAACTTTCTTCTCTTCTTGTAAGCTTCACTCTCAGAGCCATTGGACGTGGGCTAATCAGGAAACTGCCTGCCCCTCGGAAAGTGAAGGGAGTCAAGGAAGATGTCTTAGATGATCAGTCAAGCTCTGTACTTTCAAGTTAGAAAACCAGAGATACCACAAGATAGTTTGTAGGCGTAGAAACAGAAAATTCTTTTTTTTAAATATTTTTCTTCCCATTTCCTTTCTTATCATGGGAACATTGAAACATAAAAAAAGTCACAGATTGGTAAAATGAACCTCATGTATGCAAATATGTATATTTTATTTTCATTTTTCCCTTTTGATTCTATTTCATGCATTTTTATAGTGTATATATTAAACAATCCAATATACAATTTAAGTTTAAATAATATATATTGGGAAAGTATGCTTCAAAATGTCTTATAAATAGTGATAATACATCGGAAATGCTTGGACATACTTGTGTTAACAGCAGTCACAAGCCACTGTTAAGAATAATTATAAGAATGATAATTAATATTTGTTGATGCTTATTTCCTCCAGACACAGTGCTAATGGCTACACTATACAAGATGTCTACAGGCACAGATTACATATTTTTCTTATAATATCCATAACAGGAGTAGAAAATCTAAACTGATGGACTTCAAATTGGTTTAGATTTTGGATCCTATCTCTGAAGAAAAAAAATCTTTCTAAAAACAAGTACTAACCTTCCCTATACATTTATATATATATAAAATATATACGTATATTTTATTTTCATTTTTATATTTTTTATTTTCATTTATATATATATATAATGTATGTTTAAGAAGTACCTATGACCTTGGAGAAGTCATTATATTATTAGAACCTGTTTTATCATCTATAATGAGGGAGTCGGGAGTGTCTACGGTCTCTAATATTCCTCCCAGCCCAAACATTTTATGAGCCATTTCTATGAGGCTGTAACTTGCTAAAGCCAAACATCCTATCCAGTGCGTTATTTATATTGTGTCTATTTTTATAGCAGAGACAACACACTGAGGCACACTGTTATGTAATTATTTATCAAGCATCAACATTTATTGAGGATCTCTGCTCTATGGCAAATGTCATCAACCATTATAAGAAACAAACGTGAAGGAGGCTGCGTTTGCAGTTTGTTCATAACTATGTGATCCTCTCAGATTTCATGCATACTGACCGTGCCCGGTCATGCCATCGTCCTTCTGTCCCCTCTCCCCTGGTAGGAACGGGTGTCCGGGGGCTGGCACACAGGTCAGCTGGCTGCCGGGATTCTTGTCGCACTTACAGGGATGGGCGTGTGGGATTCCTTTCAGTAAAGTGATAGGCGCATCACAGGCTGGCGTTCAGGCTCTGACATGCCACAGAGTAGCAGGCGTGCCTCTGCTAAAAGGCATGTGATGGGCCTGTCAGTCTACATTCTGAAACACTCAAATCCTCCCTCACGCCATTTCCACCCAATTAGAGCCTTTGTCACTATTTTTCTTTAAACGGTTTGAGTGCAGAAATGAAAAGTCAGAGCAGCGGCTATGGCTCACTCACCTTCCAATGCTGCCTTTCCATTGTTTGGTTAGATATAGCTTGGAGAAGAGACGCTGCAGAGACTAGGAGTGCTAAAGCAAATGAGGGGATTCAGTGTGCTCACCATAGAGATGCTAGTCTACAATGGTTTTTAAACATTGACTTCAACATTATTGGTCTTAGTAATATTCTTTATGATCTGTCTCTTCAAATGAGGGCAATAAAAGAAAAATAAACAAATGGAACTATATTAAACTCCTATCGCTGAGGATGTGGAGAAAAGGGAGCCTTTGTGCATTGTTGATGGGAATGTAAATTGGTACAGCCACTATGGAAAACAGTATGGCGGTTCCTCAAAAAGTTAGAACTGTTATATGATACAGAAGTTTCACCTTGGAATATTTACCTGAAGAAAATAAAGCACCAATCCAAATTGATAGCCTCCTCTGTGTTCCTTCCAGTATTATTTACAATAACCAAGATATGGATGCAACTTAAGTGTCCATCAATGGACGATAAATGGATAAAGAAGATGCAGTATACGTATATGCAGTGGAATATTACTCAGCCATATAAAAGAAAACCATCTTGAATTTGTGACAGTAGTCACATATGGATGTGAGAGTTGGACTATAAAGAAAGCTGAGTGCTGAAGAATTGATGCTTTTGAACTGTGGTGTTGGAGAAGTCTCTTGAGAGTCCCTTGGACTGCAAGGAGATCCAACCAGTCCATTCTAAAGGAGATCAGTCCTGGGTGTTCACTGCAAGGACTGATGTTGAAGCTGAAACTCCAATACTTTGGCCACCTGATACGAAGAGCTGACTTATTTGAAAAGACCCCGATGCTGGGAAAGATTGAGGGTAGGAGGAGAAGGGGACGACAGAGGATGAGATGGTTGGATGGCATCACCAACTCAATGGACATGAGTTTGAATAAACTCTGGGAGTTGGTGATGGACAGGGAGGCCTGGCGTGCTGTGGTTCATGGGGTGCAAAGTGTCAGACACGACTGAGCAACTGAACTGAGCTGAGAGGGTATTATGCTGAGTGAAATAAATCAGCCAAAGTCAGATCCAGTATGATTGCATTTATATGTGGAATCTGAAAAACGAAAGAACAAACAAAATAGAAACAGGTTCATAGATACAGAGAACAAGTGGGTGGTTTCCAGAGGTGTGGAAGCGTGGGGGATTGGGTGAAATAGGTAATGGTGATTAAGAGGTAAAACTTACAGTTGTAAAATATATGTCATAAGATATAATGTATAGCATAGGAATATAGTCAGTAATACTGTAATAACTTTGTATGGTGACAGATGGTTACTAGACTCATCATAGTGATAATTTCATAGTGTATTTAAATGTCAAACCACTGTGTCATGCACCTGAAACTAACATAATATTGTATGAAAAATAGTGTCAGCTATCAGCTTTCAATTCTGTCAGTTTTTAAAGTAAAATTTAAAAAATATAAACTGACCTTTGCTGTCAGACAAAGACCTGATTCTCATCTAACTCACTGGTCATATGATCCAGGACAAATTTACATATCATAAAATTATATTAAATACTTTTTGGATTGGTGACAGAATTAAATGAATTAACACAGATAAATCGCTTGGGAGAAAACCTGGCATCTAATAAGATCTAAAGATCTAGAATCAATTGCTGTCATCGTTGATAATGTCTTCATTGAGTTATAAAGTCAAAGATTCCCCAAACTTTCCAGTGGACAATTTATCTTAGAACCTGATTTATACAATCAAGAGTTGCAAAATGATGGGTTGGGTTATAGTTGATCTTAAAATATATGATTAGTTCTTTGGGGCATTGTTTTTATTGAAGTATAGTTGATTTACAGTATTTCAGGTGTACAACAAAGTCATTCAGTTATGTGTGCACATATATTTATATACACACATAATTTTTCAAATTCTTTTCCATTATAGGTTATTACAATATATTGAATACACCCCTGTGCTATACAATAGGTCTTTGTTGTTTAGCTATTTTGTATATTGCAGTGTATATCTGTTAATCCAAAATTCCCAATTTGTCCTTCCCATCCTTTCCCCTTTGATAACCATAGCTTTTTCTATGTCTGTGAATCTATTTCTGTTTTATAAAAGACTTCAATTGTATTATTTTTTAGATTCCACATATGCATGATATCATAAGATATTTGTCTTTCTCTGTCTGACTTCCTTCGTTTAGTGTGATAATCTCTAGCTCCATCCAGGATGCTGCAAATGGGCATTATTTCATTCTTTTCTATAGCTGAGCAGTATTCCACTGTGTGAGTATGTATGTACATGCATCTCTGTGTGTGTGTGTGTGTGTGTGTGTGTGTGAGTGAGTGTATCCACAACTTCTTTATTCATTCACCTACTGATGGACATTTATGTTGCTGCTATATCTTGGCTACTGTAAATAGTGTTGCTCTGAACATTGGGGTGCATCTATCTTTTTGAATTAGAGTTTTCCAAAGGAATTTTTAATTGTCAGATGAAGAAAGTGATATCATATGCCCAACGGATACTCAGTCTGCCAGTCTTCCTGAAATACTCTCTACCAAGTTAAAGGCCGTTTTGGTAACTGGAGTTTCTCATGGAGTGATACGCTGTTTACCTTATCAGAGTACTGAAAATGTTTTGTGGAAAGAGAAAGTTAAAAAAAAAAAAAGTCTACAAGCAATAAATGCTGGAGAGGGTGTGGAGAAAAGGCAACCCTCTTACACTGTTGGTGGGAATGCAAACTAGTTCAGCCACTGTGGGGAACAGTGTGGAGATTCCTTAAAAAACTGGAAATAGAACTGCCTTATGACCCAGCAATCCCACTGCTTGGCATACACACTGAGGAAACCAAAATTGAAAGAGACACGTGTACCCCAATGTTCATCGCAGCACTGTTTATCCAGGACATGGAAGCAACCTTGATGTCCATCAGCAGATGAATGGATAAGAAAGCTGTGGTACATATACACAATAGAGTATTACTCAGCCATTAAAAAGAATACATTTGAATCAGTTCTAATGAGGTGGATGAAACTGGAGCCTATTATACAGAGTGAAGTAAGCCAGAAAGAAAAACACCAGTATGGTCTACTAACGCATATATATGGAATTTAGAAAGATGGTAACAATAACCCTGTATGCAAGACAGCAAAAGAGACACAGATGTATAGAATAGTCGTTTGGACTCTGTGGGAGAGGGAGAGGGTGAGATGATTTGGGAGAATGGCATTGAAACATGTATAATATCATATGTGAAATGAATCACCAGTCCAGGTTCGATGCATGATACTGGATGCTTGGAGCTGGTGCACTGAGACGATCCAGAGGGATGGTACGGGGAGGGAGGAGGGAGGGGGGTTCAGGATGGGGAACACGTGTATACCTGTGGCGGATTCATGTTGATGTATGGCAAAACCAATACAATATTGTAAAGTAACTAACCTCCAATTAAAATAAATAAACATATTTTCTTAAAAAAAGCATTTACTGGTTTTACTCACTTTATCCCCAAACCAAGAAATAAAAGCCCGGTATTAGTTACCTTTCATATTTGCCTAGGTTTTCCTGTTTCATGACTTTCAGCTCTAGACTTGAATGCATGTGCCAGCTTAGTTCACAAAGGTAAATCAGGTTTGCATTCAAACTACCTCCAGAGGCTAGTTCCAGAGCCAGGGCCAAAGAGATTTCTGGTTTAAGGTTTTTAAACCCCATATGAGAAAGTTGTGTCAACAGGGCATCCTCTCGCCTGATTTTCAGTGCTTGATGACTCTCAGTGTGTTTGGATCCATGTTTGTTCAGGCTTTCAAAGGACAAAGGTTCTGTTCCAGTTTGTGTGGAAGGTACAATAGCCTTTACTAGTCCACAGTTCTGTGGCAGTGTCCAATTGCATAATTTTTGGTGGTCCAAGACCCTCACCTGGGGGTGGATTGGAACAGGTTCTGACCTACTTTCTACCCCTGAGTGAAATGTGTACAAAGATTTCATAGATTTCATAGACCTCTGGTTGCCTTTATTCAGGAGGTGGTTTACAATTGTTCTTTGGAACCATGTAGCAGTTTCTCCTTGGTTTCTTCCTTCAGTTGATATGTGGCTTCTGTAACAACATATCAGTACATCTTCCTTAAACCCCTGTGTTTCTCCTTTCATTGAACAAACATTTGTGCAAAAAATTCTCTCTCAGCTCACAGGAGACTGTGTGTCATGGGGCAGCCCTAGCTGCCCACCTGTGAGCCCTCTGCTACTAGACTATCAGAAAGGAGGTTGAGTTAGCAAGAAAGACATTGTAGCAGATTTGACACAAGTTGAAAACTCAGGTGGGCAGGAAATGCCACATTGGTTACTTCTATGAATCAAATTTAATTCCACTCTTCACTTTCATCCAGGCTGGGGGATAATCAAAGGCAATCATCACTGAAGCTCCCTCTCCTCCTACCCTGCTCCCACCTTCCCCACACCCCCAACACAAGGAGTCTTATATTCAGAGATAGCTCTCTGGCCTTTAACCCTCTCCAGATACTGTGCAGATCAAATCCATTCAGCCTAAATGTCTCCGTGAAGCCCGGGGACCTTGGTTCTCATAGCTGCTCATAGCTGCTCATTGTTTTCAAGGTTGCTGGGGTCAGATGTCTCAGGCCGAGCATCCTTTCTGCACCCCCATTCTTTTTCCACCCTTGAGCAAAACTTGGGAGCAGAGCCCATGACCCAACCACACACAGGATTCACAGAGCCCTGTCTCCTCTCTGCAAACCTCCTCCATTCTTTCTGTCTCACTTTCCCCTTTAATCACTTTAATCACTTGAAAATGAATTCATCTTCCAGAGACTTTGCTGGTGGTCCAATAGCTAAGACTCTGAGCTTCTAATGCAGGGGGCCTGGGTTCAATCCTTGGTCAGGGAACTTAGTTGCATGCTGCAGCTAAGACCTGGCACAGTCAAAAAAGATAAATATTTAAGAAGAAGAAAATGAACTCATATTAAAAAAAAGAAAAAGAGCCAAGGAAGACTCTCAGATGGCAACTTCTGCTTCCCACTGTATAACACACACCTCTCCTGAGGCCAAGAAGCCTCATGGATTAACAAAGCCATGCCCATTTTCTTGGAATGGAGTTAACATATGAGGAAGATGAAAGAGAGTATCTTTATGAACGACCCTGCTGTATTATAGAAGATACTGAGGCTGCCTCCAGTGTTTTGGGCTATTACAAATACGGGAGTAATAGAACGCTAGTACATATTTTAGTTCACTTATTTATGATTAGTTCATGAGGGTAAATTCCTAAAAGAGAGATTGTTAGGCCAGATGGTATGAATAAATAACGTTTTACATAAATATTGTTAAACTGAACTTTCCCCCAAAGTATAGTAATTTACGCCCCAACTAACAAGGCACAAGTGTTTATTTCCCCATATCTTTATCAAACTTGAGTTTTGTCAATTTTTTAAACTTGGCCAAATCAATGGACATTTAAAAAATCCTGCTTTGTTTGCAACTCCTTGATTGTTCGTGATGCCGAATCCATTTCTCCACATGTTATTTAACCGTTTTAATGGCCTGTTTATATTTTGTTTACTTATCTGATGGGGTATTCTTTTTCTCACTGATTTCTAAGACTTTTGGTATATATTAAGGCTGTCAGCCCAAGATTCAGTGCCAGTCTCAAAGGGTTAAGAGACCACCCCAGTGGCTCAGACGGTAAAGAATCTGCCTGCAATGCAGGGGACACGGGTTTGATCCCTGGGTTGGGAAAATCTCCTGGAGAAGGAAATGGCAACCCACTCCAGTTTTCTTGCCTGGGAAATCCCATGTAGATAAAGCCTGGTAGGCTGACAGTCTGTAGGGTCGCAGAGTCGGACACACCTGAGCGACTAACAAGGCCATCCTCCACTGTAATAAACTGGAGAAACCCTTTCAACAGAGGACTCACTGCTCTGACAGCATCAGTTATGGGACCTGACCTCCCCAGCTGGAAGCAGACTGACCACTGTTATCTGGGTGCCCCCGACCCCCACATTCTCTCCGCCTGCTGGGCTCACTTCTGCACTGTGAGACATACCATGTCATATGTGATGCCAACACCCTGCACACCCACCTAGTGAATGAGGCTGAGGTTAAGGGCGCTGGCCACAAAGACTGTATGTATGTATGACGACTATCTTTCTCTTTAAATCATTACCTTAATGTAGAGTTCTTAGACTTTTTATAATGCAGACTCTCAAGACAGTGTTTTGAAGCCCACTGGCCCCTTTGTAAATTAGATTTCTTTTTCCTTTTGGCTGTACCGTGAGGTTTCCAGAATCTTAGTTCCTTGACCAGGGATTGAACCCTCAGCAGTGAGAGTGCGGAGTCCTAAGCTCTGGACCACCAGGGAATTCCCTGGATTTTACACGTGTAAAATAAAATACACAGGATTACATAGAAACAAATTATGTTAAATTGTACTTATCAAAATAACTTTAAAAACAAATGTGCAGTATAGAAATATATATATACACATACATATTTTATTGCCTCATCAAATAAAGAGATCTAACAATGGGTCTAATAACTACCCTAAATTTGGAATTTAGTATTGAGGGTAATGATAGCTGTGACAATTATCAGTTCAGTTCAGTTACTCAGTCGTGTCCAACTCTGCAGCCCAATGGATGTCAGGCTTCCTTGCCCATAACCAACTCCTAGAGCTTGCTCACTCATATCCATTGAGTTGGTGATGCTATCCAACCATCTCATCCTCTGTCATCCCCTTCTCCTCCCACCCTCAGTCTTTCCCACCATCAGGGTCTTTTCCAATCAGTCAGTTCTTTGCATCAGGTGGCCATAGTATTGGAGTTTCAGCTTCAGCATCAGTCCTTCCAGTGAATATTCAGTATTGATTTCCTTTAGGATTGACTGATTTGATCTCCTTGCAGTCCAACGGAGTCTCAAGAGCCTTCTCCAACACCACAGTTCAAAAGCATCAGTTCTTCAGAGATGAGTTTTCTTTATGGTTCAACTCTCACATCCATACATGACTACTGGAAAAACCATAGCTTTGACCAGAGGGACCTTTATCAACAAAGTAGTGTCTCTGCTTTTCAATATGCTGTCTAAGTTGGTTATAGCTTTTCTTCTGAGGAGCAAGTGTCTTTTAATTTCATGGCTGCAGTCAACATCTGCAGTGATTTTGGAGCTCCGCAAAATAGTCTCTCACTGTTTCTGTTGTTTCCCCATCAATTTGCCATTACGTGATGGGACTGGATGCCATGATCTTCGCTTTTTCAAAGTTGAGTTTTAAGTCAACTTTTTCACTCTCCTCTTTCACTTTCAACAAGAGACTCTTCAGTTCTTCTTCACTTTCTGTCATAAGGGTGGTGTCATCTCTGTATCTGAGGTTATTGTTATTTCTCCCAGAGATTTTGATTCCAGCTTGTGCTTCATCCAGCCCAGCATTTAGCATGATGCATATAAGTAAGCAGAGTGACAATATACAGCCTTGATGTACTCCTTTCCCAATTTGGAACCAGTCTGTTGTTCCATGTCCAGTTCTAACTGTTGCTTCCTGACCTGCATAGATGTTTCTCAGGAGGCAGGTAAGGTGGTCTGGCATTCTAATCTCTTTAAGAATTTTCCACAGTTTATTGTGATCCACACAGTCAAAGGCTTTGGCGTGGTTAGTAATACCAAAAGCAAGAGGTGGATGTTTCTCTGGAATTCTCTTGCTTTTTCTGTGATCCAGTGGATGTTGGTTATTTGATCTCTGGTTCCTCTGCCTTTTCCAAATCCTGCTTGAACATCTGGAAGTTCTCAGTTCACGTATTGCTGAAGTCTGGCTTGGAGAATTTTGAGCATTACTTCACTAGCATGTGAGATGAGTGCAATTGTGCAGTAGTTTGAGCATTCTTTGGCATTGCCTTTCTTTGGGATTAGAATGAAAAGTGACCTTTTCCAGTCCTGTGGCCACTGCTGAGTTTTCCAAATTTGCTGGCATATTGAGTGCAGCATTTTCAGAGCATCATCTTTCAGGATTTGAAATAGCTCCATCACCCCCACTAGCTTTGTTCATAGTGATGCTTTCTAAGGCCCACTTGACTTCACATTCCAGGATGTCTGGCTCTAGGAGAGTGATCACACCATCATGATTATCTGGGTCTTGAGGATCTTTTTTGTACAGTTCTTCTGTGTATTCTTGCTACCTCTTCTTAATATCTTCTGCTTCTGTTAGGTCCATACCATTTCTGTTCATTATTGTGCCCATCTTTGCATGAAATGTTCCCTTGCTATCTCTGATTTTCTTGAAGAGATCTCTAGTCTGTCCCATTTGTTGTTTTCCCCTATTTCTTTGCACTGATCACCGAGGAAGGCTTTCTTATCTCTTCATGCTATTCTTTGGAATTCTGCATTCAAATAGGTATATCTTTCCGTTTCTCCTTTGCCTTTCACTTCTCTTCTTTTCACAGCTATTTGTAAGGCCTCCTCAGACAACCATTTTGCCTTTTTGCCTTTCTTTTTCTTGGGGATGGTCTTAATCACTGCCTCCTGTGCAATGTTACGATCCTCCGTCCATTGTTCTTCAGGCACTCTGTCTATCAGATCTAATCCCTTGAATCTATTTGTCACTTGTTAGGTCATACCTGAGTGGTCTAGTGGTTTTCCCTGCTTTCTTCCATTTAAGTCTGAATTTGGCAATAAGGAGTTCATGATCTGAGCCACAATCTGTCCCAGGTCTTGTTTTTGCTGACTGTATAGAGTGACAACTATAACCTAATATAAAAATGTCTGTTTTCTACTAGTGATGTAGGCAACACTAACACTGATGCAGTTAATTGAGTGTATTCATAATTGAAAGACCTGCTAAGTTTCAGTCAGACCTGCTAGAAGCTGGAGAAACTAAGATTTTTTTTTTTCCCATCCAAGTTCATAGACATTCTGAGTTCTGCTGCTGCTGCTGCTTCTGCTAAGTCGCTTCAGTCGTGTCCGACTCTGTGCGACCCCATAGATGGAAGCCCATTAGGCTTGCCCATCCCTGGGATTCTCCAGGCAAGAACACTGGAGTGGGTTGCCATTTCCTTCTATGCATGAAAGTGAAAAGTGAAAGTGAAGTCGCTCACTCGTGTCCAACTCGTCGCGACCCCATGGACTGCAGCCCACCAGGTTTCTCCGTCCTTGGGATTTTCCAGGCAAGAGTGGTGGAGTGGGGTGCCATCAGGGGATTGTTGAGAGTCTTTTTTTTTTTTTTTAAGTTTTTATTGTATTTGTTACAGTATTGTTTCTGTTCTATGTTTTGGTTTTTTGGCCATGAGGCATGTGGGGTCTTAGCTCCCCAAGCAGGGATCGAACCAGTATCCCCCGCTTTGGACAGCACAGTCTTAGCTGCTGGAATTACCAGGGAAGTTCTAGGATAATTTTTACAAGGGGCAGAACCATCAGTGCTAATTCACATTATAATTTTGCTTCAGTAAAGTACTTCTAAAGTACTTTGCTTTAGAAGGCCCTAAAACATTTGCCTACCATGAATTTTGTTATACAGAAATTTTAAATTTTCATGGAGTCCAATTTTAACTTTTTAGTTTCTGAACTTTCTACATGCTTTATTGGTAGGCAGAGGTTTTAATCAAAAGGAGCAAGAATGAAGCTATGATAGAGCTCAGTAAAGTCAACCCTCCTCTTCGAGGCTACAGGGGTGGGGTTAGTAGAAGGCGATCTTCCTGAAGAGTCTTCTGTAACTTCTAGAAGAACTCAAAAGCCCAACCATTCTGGAGGAGTCTATAAACTGGGCCCAATATGCTAATAAAGGCCTTTCATAAGCAAATATTATAAAAATATTCACCCATGTTTTCTTCAAATGATTTTAATAGCATAAAAATTATTCAACTTTTTCTGTCTGGAGTTTCTTTGGATGTAATGAGTGAATTTGGAATCTGGCTTTATTTTGAACCTAATGAATAGTTGCTAGTCTCAGCCTCATCTTTTTTCCACTGATTTGAAAGGCCATCCTTAGAATATACTGTATTCCTGTGCATATCTGAGTCTATGTCCTGAGTTCCTATCCGTTTGGTCACTCTATATGTTCTATAATGTTTACTTAATTGGCTTTATGATTCATTTAATATTGGATTCTTATGGATTACTTGGAAATGCAAAATTCATGTTTTATAGCTCTGAACCAGGAGACAAATAACAATTGCCCTTTTAATGTGAAAACATCCTTTGCCTTCGTGCAGTTCACCGTCTTCTCTCTGTGTGTCTTTTCCCACTGGACACAGTCACTTCTGGCTTCCTTGGAATTTCTCTTCCCAATCATTCCAACAGCATTTCTTACTTTACACGCTTTATCATCATCAGGCATTTTATGACTAAGCAACTGATTCCCTAATTAGAATATGGTCTAGTCATGACCATTTGTATATATTTTAAAAATCAAATCTTATTCTATACTTAAAGGAAATATTAATGAAAAATTATGCATCCCATGTGGTCACTGTAAATTTACTGTGACAATGGAAATCCCCAGCCTTTCTCTTTGATAAAGTTTCTATGCTTCTGACCTCTTACCTGTCTCCTCCCTTCATCTTGCCATCTCATGCTATTTCAGATATCACAGTAAATGTAATTTATTCAGAGAGTTAATGAGTGCCCTGTTAAAAGCTCTCATTGTGTATAATGTGTGTGCAAAGTTGCTTCAGTTGTGTCTGACTCTGTGTGACCCCATGGACTGTAGCCAACCAGGCTCCTCTGACTATGGAATTCTCCAAGCAAGAATACTGGAGTGGGTTGCCATGCCCTCCTGCAGGGGATCTTCCCAACCCAGGGATCAAACTCATATCTATTATGTCTGTTGCACTGGCAGGCAGGTTCTTTACCACTAGCACCACCTGGGAAGCCATTATGTATGATAGTTTTCAATTATGTATTTAATTATTAGCTTCATACTGATCTCTTTTGCTAAATTCTAAATGCCATGATGTCTGTGGCCATATTTGTTTTTCTGTTTCAGTCTTCTCAATGCCTAATTCAGAACATGGCACATAGCGAGAGCTCCATGAATCTTTGTTGATTAAACAGCAGTTATTTTTATCTCCAACTAGGGAGGCAGCATAACATCAAGATATGAGCTTGACTTAAAGCCAGAACGCCTGGGTCTAAATCTGATATATGATTTATTATCTATATGATCGTGGGCACGTTATTAAACTTCTCAGTGACTCAGTTTATTTGTCTATAAAATGGACATGAGTAACATGAGGTTTTATGAGGATTAAGTATACGGTGTCCACAAGAACTCAATGAATGGCAGTTATTATCATCATGATCAACACTGGAGAGGAAGTTGTTTGAAGGAAAAATAAGTCATGGGAAACATTAAAAATCTCACTTCACATCAAGTTCTTTCTTGGATTCTTTTGAATGAGGACAGAAAAAATAGTTTGGCAAAGACTTCTAAAAGCATCAGCTTTCCAGCAGATGAGAAGTAGATGCACCCTCCATCCTGTGCAAGCTCATGAGCTCTTTATTCCTTTAACTAAAAATGCTTCCTTTGAGAAGAAGTTGTATAGTCACAAGTGAAGGCCTGACAAAGCCAGCAAACTTTCTGACATGATCAGTTTATTTTTGGCAGAGTCATAGATAGGTTGCATAGGAGAATCCTCTGAGACAGTGGCTAGCAGAAGCCTTGCATTTGCCTTCAGCCTGCTAGCCAGTGCAGTCAACCATCAGCTCTCAGTTCCACAGCAAATGCCACAATGCGGTAAGTACCATCATCAGTGTCATCGTCATTGGCATCATTACTACAGTATTTGAGCATCTACCAGTTTAAACCTCATGGCAAGTGTATTTCCTGATTTGTGAGCTGTTTCTCTGCCGAAGTCTGCCTGGTTGATATACTCGTAACATTTCTGTGGAAAGTAAAAATTAACCAAAAGTAGTTCCTTCTTCAACCATTAAAGAAATGCAGTTCACAGCCACCAGGATAAGCAACATATATAGCATTTAAATTAACAAAAACTTAACCTAACTATACCACGTATCCTTATATTACATCAAAATTCTTCAAAAATTAAAGATTACCTCTCACTGTCTGCCTGAGAGCTCATACCTCTTCCTCCCTAAAAGTCCTTTCAAGATGCCTCCAGAAGACTGGCCTGATCCTAGAAGGATGTGGAAGTGATTCACAGCACTGAGAAGACCCACGGCTTCCTGTTGGCCTTCCTGCCTCAGGCATTTCTTATAATCTGCAGCTTCAGCATTCTGCAGTAGATGGATGCCAGGGCTCAAAGCACCATCCTGCAATCATGATGCGCGGTTACAGCAGGCACAAATACACTCAGACCACAGAGGGAAGAACAAAGACGGGAAGGCAATGAAAGCTGCAGCTGGAAAAACGGAAAGCTTCTTCAGAACCATGAGAAGCCTGATTTTGCTTGAAAGCAGAGGAGCAGCAGTTTGAATCGTGGTACAGCTAAAGAGTTGGTGAAGGACAGGGAAGCCTGGCAAACTGCAATCCACGGGGTCGCCAAGAGCTGGACACGACTGAGCGGCGGAACTGAACTGACAGGAGAAGAATGGGAAGCAAACCTCACTCCTGTTAATTTAGCCCTTTCCCTTTTATATTTCTATTTCATCAGAATTCAGAATGGCTGATAGCAGCATAGAGGAGGCCTCCAGGTCAAGACAAAGGTGGCTTCCGCTTCAGGGAGCCACGTTGGGCTTCCCATATAAGATACTCACTGATCCTTGAAAAACAGGATGAGGGCATGGCAGCCTCTCCATTCAGAGCAGCCGTCCTGGAGGACCTCAGGCGAGATGTCCTGGCAGCAACCACATCCCAATATCTCAAGGTGGCAAGTATCACACCCCTCCCTTGCAACCTGCCTTTCCTGGAGATGCACATGCGAGGTCTCTCTTAAGGCAACCATTGCTGCTCATCATGTAATTCCACATGTGCACAATTCTCTGATGGAGAAGAAGGGATAATGGGAAGAATTTAGATGCCTGAGTTTCTTACTACCTCAAAACTCTACATGTTTGAATGACTTTCCAGTAACAGTGGCTTGCTTCACTATGAAAAACACAATTTTGCCTCTCTTTAGTTTTATTTCTGCAAGTTAGAAGTGTAACGACCTTTTTGGAAACTGATTTCTGCATTTGGTTTTAGGTGTTAATAAATTCTTGAAGATGTTGTTAATATCGAAGCAGTGGGTTTGAACTTAGTTGACTATTTTTCATTGTGATACTTAAGTTGTAGCAAGAAACAAGTGGTTTTATACAGGTTTATTTCCACTTTAGGGAATAGCAAGTTAATATCCAAAACTTAAAAAAGAAGATGGAGGAAGAGCCAGAGAAGGGGATAAGGGAAAGAAGAGACAGAAGGAAGAGGAAGTAGGTAGAAGAGAGTTTGGGAGCCCAGGAGGACAGGAGGGATAACTGAGAATGAGGCAATAGGGGATCCTGTTGAAAGATGCTTAAAGGAAGTGATATTGGTGAGAAGCCAGCAAGCGCCATGAGGCTGCTGAAGAGGAGTGGATGGATTGATATGAATCCACTCCTGGCTGCCCCGAACTTCTGAGCAAGCATTCATTTGGTCATCTGTGGGCAGAGGGGCTGCCATAGACCAGAGCTCAACAGTGAAAAGAAGAATGAGAAAGCATGGCCCGTGCTCCCGCACCAGGCCCAGCTCATAGCACTCCCAGTCAAGACTTCTCCTGGGCAAGAAACTTGGCCTAAAGCACCGCAACATCACCAGCACTCACTAAATGTTAAAGAACACAAATACTGGAATCGCTTTGAAAATATCTAGCTGTTTCTCCTCAAATGTGGATTGAGTTTTCTTTCGCAATATGAACGATGTTCTTGCCAATTTTCAAGTTTACAGCTCCAGCTGTTAGGGGTTATGTAAGAGCCAAAGTGATCAAAGGGCCTCATGAGTGGAAAATGCATTTTTCCCCTTGGTTGCATAACTCCCCAATGGAATGGGCTCTGTAATCGAAGCATTGTCTGCCCACTCCTCCTGCCCCTCACTGCTCCTCTACAAGCAAAAATGAAAGAAAGAAAGAAGGAAAATTCACGTTGACGGGAATAAAATGTTATAAAAAATGTTGTTGGACTCACATTTAGAATGTCCAAGCGTTTTTCAAAAGAAAGTTGCAGGTAACTTTTATGAGTAATTACAAAAATAGTAACTAAAGAAATTCCCCTCAACTCTAGGGAGCTTTCTCTAAAGCATATGAAATCATTACATTAAAAATATAGTTCCTCATAGCCCGCATGGTATTCTAATGTCATTATTTTCTGAATGTCACTCTTCCTGTCGGTCTTTCAGTCCATTCAGAACAGGAAACTTATCTTTGTATTGTAGCCTCCCCAGTGCCTAGCATACAATAAGATCCAGTAAATAGCAAATGTTTGAATAAGGATTTAGAAAACGTGACCGCAGTCATATATCTGCAGAGACCTAGACATGATGCAATGATAGCTTTTCTAAGTAGAATTAGAGGCTAAACAGGTGTTATTTGCCCTTATTTCTTTTTACCTTATGGACCTAACTTCAAAAGAATAATGAAAGCTGGGCAAAGTCAGAGTGGACAAAGGTAACAGTCTTTGTAAGCCCTTAGCAATAACGCCAGGATTTCTTTGGGGACTTCTGGAAATGACAGCTACCAGACTGTGTTTACCCCTGCTGAGAGTCTCGGTGGTTGATTATGGAAAGCCTGGGCCCAACTGGCACCAGGTGCCCTTAAAAATGGCCCAGTTATCAGTTGGCAAATTACAGTCCCTGATCCGGGATATACTCAACCAACAGACAGATTAATTTAGATTTGTAATACTTCAAATATCCAGGGAGATCCATCCACAGTGGATAGACTGCACTCCAGTGAGAGGAAGGGGAAGCCAGGGAGGAATTCCAGAGGGCTAGTGAAGCAGACTGGGAGGGTGGCAGGATGAGAGGACACCTGTCCTTGCTAACTTAAACCACACTGCCTCTTCTTTGAGGCAGGACTGGCCCTCTTTGCCTTGCTGGTGTTTCCTCTCTGCCATCCCTAGTTGGCCTTTCATTTTTCTGGTCTTGATCATCTATTGAATGCACTGAAAAAATGTTCAATTAGAGGACACTTCTAGCTCTCAGATTATTCCATATCTGTGTATTTTAATGTATTTTTGGGCTTCCCTTGTGTCTCAGCTGGTGAAGAATCTGCCTGCAATGTGGGAGACCTGGGTTCTATCCCTGGGTTGGGAAGATCCCCTGAAAAAAGGTAAGGCTACCCACTCCAGTATCCTGGCCTGGAGAATTCTATGGACTGTATAGTCCATGGGGTCACAAAGAGAAGGACACAACTGAGCTACTTTCGCTTCACTTCTAATGGGTCTAGATTCACCCTTTATCTCTTAGGACACTCCCCTTTTATAGAGAACCATTCAGTTACTTTCATTGTTTCACTCTCCTGTTCAAAGGCTGAAAATTTCCTCCCACCTTCCCCTGGCCTACTAAATGAAGATCTGTGCCACCATCTGTGCCTGGCTTTCATCAGCCCTTCCAACTGTGGTCTAAACCCGCCTCTTCTGCCTTCTCTGCTCCCCTGCCTGGAAACACTGCCTCTTTCTGAATCATGCCCATCTTTTGACATCCCAAGTACATCTGATCTCATTTTTCCAAGCCATGGTAATATTTTAGGCCTCTCAGTTCCTGCAGAATGACCAAAGGCTCATGTACTCTCAGCTTTCCATGCCTTGCTGGACCCATGGGTTAACTCTCTGTTTAGAACACAGTGGCTCCTAAATGTCACAGACCCTAAATGAGCTCCAGCAGTGAGACAGAGTCAGAGGCCCAAGTCTTAAACCAGCACGACCACTTGATGTTTCTGTCATCTGGCTCAAATGATTTCTAACCTGGTATGGGAAGAGACAGGTACATGACCTAGTAAGACATGCTAGAAAACTGAGATTTCGGATTGTTTTAATCATGTGTTCAATAGTATTTATGCCTAGGAACACAGATTATTTTTGTAACACATTGTAGGAAGGAAAGTTTAGCCAAATCTTGCCTTCAGAGTGCCTATAGATATTGACTCTACTTTGTAATGATTGATGATTCTTGATCAAAGGTTGAAGCCCCCCATGCCAAAGGATAGGGTAGATCAGAATTTCTGGGAAATGTGAGGTTTTTGTGGTTATTAAAAAGGTAAAGGTTTAAGAAAACTGGCAACTTACTCTCTCTTAAATATTGCCTTATGTAAAATGGGGAAAACAATTAATTGACGATGGGTTCTTATGAGAATTAAATAAGACAAGATCTATGGAAGTATTTGAAAATGGTAAGATTTACTTAAATATAGCCTGTGAGTATGTATGAGGTTGTCATTATCTGAGGTTAACTAGTACCAGAAAAAGCTTTGACAAAATCCATTTAAAAGAGGGCCAAAGTGGACATAGAAAATGTTGGCAAATAAAAAGTTCAATTTAAAGAAGACATATGGATGGCTAACAAACACATGAAAAGATGCTCAACATCACTCATTATCAGAGAAATGCAAATCAAAACCACAATGAGGTACCACTTCACACCAGTCAGACTGGCTGCGATCCAAAAATCTGCAAGCAATAAATGCTGGAGAGGGTGTGGAGAAAAGGGAACCCTGCTACACTGTTGGTGGGAATGCAAACTAGTACAGCCACTTTGGAGAACAGTGTGGAGAGTCCTTAAAAAATTCCAAATAGAACTACCTTATGACCCAGCAATCCCACTGCTGGGCATACACACCGAGGAAACCAGAATTGAAAGAGACACATGTACCCCAATGTTCATCGCAGCACTGTTTATAATATCCAGGACATGGAAACAACCTAGATGTCCATCAGCAGAAGAATGGATAAGAAAGCTGTGGTACATATACACAATGGAGTATTACTCAGCCGTTAAAAAGAATACATTTGAATCAGTTCTGATGAGATGGATGAAACTGGAGCCGATTATACAGAGTGAAGTAAGCCAGAAAGAAAACCACCAATACAGTATACTAACACATATATATGGAATTTAGAAAGATGGCAATGACGACCTTGTATGCAAGACAGCAAAAAAGACACAGCTGTGTATAACGGACTTTTGGACTCTGAGGGAGAGGGAGAGGGTGGGATGATCTGGGAGAATGGCATTCTAACATGTATACTATCATATAAGAATCGAATCACCAGTCTATGTCTGACGCAGGATACGGCATGCTTGGGGCTGGTGCACGGTGATGACCCAGAGAGATGTTATGGGGAGGGAGGTGGGAGGAGGGTTCATGTTTGGGAACGCATATACACCCGTGCTGGATTCATGTCAATGTATGGCAAAACCTATACAGTATTGTAAAGTAAAATAAAAAAAAAAAAGAAAAAAAAAGTTCAATTTAAACTTGGCTTTGAAAATTGTAACTAAAAATTATGAAGCCAACTTATTTACATTACATCTAATAAACTCTAGATTACTATCGTGGCTATGTGTTAAATCTTAGGACAAAGAACTAACAAAACTATTCAGGATTTGGGGCGCAATTTATCTAATAAAATTGCTTCATAGGACAATACAATTACTTTTACTTCAGGTTTGGGTTTCTCAGTGTGCTCATAAAAAGGATTATTTTTCAAAGGCATTCAAAAATGTGTCCACTTTATTAAGGACCACTTTCTCTTCGAAAGTCCCATCATGTCATCATCATCTTCAGTTTTTCTCTTCTTCAATAATTTACTGATAAAACCCTACTAGACTTTTACTTGTCCAGAGCTTCCTTTCTGATTGACTCTATCTCCAACTTCAATTCCATCCATGTCAGAAAATTCTGAATATTTTGTAAAGTTGTAAACTTACCTCAGTTTTTCCATTATTTTCCCACCTGCTTACAATAACAGCCAGTTATTAAAAAACTATTAGACAAAAACATTGCTATTATGAGTGAAGGTAGATTTTAGATTTAAACAGAGAGGAATGTTAGAATGGGCCAATTCATATTCTAATTGGTCACTGTATTAGTTTTTGTGTTATGATGACTTATTTCCCACTGCAACTTTGTCCCTCTAAGGCTTTGGGAAAATGCATTTGCAGGTTATGGGTACTCTGTCTCATTTTTCCTAATTCTCATGTCATCATGTGCTTAATGCCTTGCTGAAATAAGTGCTAGATTACTTTTGACTGAAAAAAGTAATTGATTGATCAAGTGAGTGAATGGGAAAGCTGGAGGAAGAAATGGACAAGCAGCCTTTGGTTCCCACTGCAGATTTTACACTTTTAGTAAGAAAGTCACACACAAGAATAGCTGATCTCAGTGAAATAGGCAAACATAGCACCAAAGATGAAAAGGGCTTGAGGTTTGATCCAATTTTTCCATTTACAAAACAGAATCAATTTGTCCAAGGTTCATGCTGGAAAATGTGTGGGTTTCTCACTAGGTCCATTCCTTGGAGAGTTGTAAAGGAATAATCTTTATAAGAGTAATTGCAATAGAAACTCACACCTACCCTATAAAGGGGACCAACTTTGTTCCTTACACACATTATGTTAGAGATTCTCACATCAGGGAGTCCAAGGGGTCTGCAGAGCTATAGCATGAACGTGGAGACTTGGAGAAGTGGAAAGAAGAATTGTATCTTTGGCTAGAATATAAACTAGCTCTACAATTGTACAATACAACTTATTTTTAAGAAATTTTACTTTGGGACTTCCGTGGTGGTCCAGGAGTTAAGGATCTGCCTTCCAATACAGGGAGCTCAGGTTTGACCACTGGTTGGGGAACTAAGGCCCCACATATCATGGGCAACTAAGCCCATCCACCACACAAGCCCATCCATCCACATGGCTGCAGTAACAGAAGCCCACATGCCAGAACAGAGACCCACAGAGACTTCCCCATTGGCCAGTGGTTAAGACTTTGCTCAGTCCCTCATGGGGAAGTAAGGTCTCACAATCCTTGTGGCAAAAAAAAAGATTTTGGGTTTTTTTTTTTTTAACTTTTGCAGAAGGTCTTGAAGGTATGCCTGCAGGAAGCACCCTCCCTCTACAACCCACCCTTTAGGTGCCCATCCCACTTCAGTGGAAAATTTAGCAAGCTCTCCATCTGGCAAGTCATCCTTTCAACAACTCTACCACGTATACATCATTATCTTTGGTTGCATATGAAGAAAATGAGCTACATAGGAGTTGTGAATGAGAGTTTTCAACTCCTTAGTGATAGAATCCTGCTTTCCCCTAACTGCGTTGTCTGGTAGTAAGATGACCCTTCCTGTTCCCATGACTGTCTGCATTTTTCTTTCTCTTTGAGTTTCTTCTCCATGTGCCCAATCTCTACAAGGACTCTAGGTGCTTAGAGAAAAAAAAAATCTGAGAATTTGTCTTTATACCTTAGGGTTCTGGAGTGACTAGGTCAATTCAGACTAGCTGATTTGAAAAGAGGACTGTTGAGACAGGGGAATGGAATTAATCTTGAACGGAATTTCCCCATAGACTTATTGGAATCTTACTTGAGGTGTTGGTGCCCTTCGGTCAAATGATATTGAATGAAAAATTGTACACGTCAGGCCAGTTCCTTTTCAAAGGAATGACCAAAAAGGTATCCAAGAAGTATTGTCGCAGCCCACTTTCCTAACTTTCCAGATATAGTTGGTGACTGGGGAGCCAGGCAGGTAAGGGGTCTGCTAGCAGCAACAGAAGCTTGCCCACTGGCTCATTGGATCAAGGAATCTTGAGCCCATTTAACAATAGACACTCTTTCACCAGAGTGAAAAAGAATGAATGCAAAAAGATGAATAATGTCTCCAATAATGCTTGGAGAAGGCAATGGCACCCCACTCCAGTACTCTTGCCTGGAAAATCCCATGGACGGAGAAGCCTGGTAGGCTGCAGCCCATGGGGTAGCTAAGAGTCAGGCACGACTGAGCGACTTCACTTACACTTTTCACTTTCATGCATTGGAGAAGGAAATGGCAACCCACTCCAGTGTTCTTGCCTGGAGAATCCCAGGGACAGAGGATCCTGGTGGGCTGCCGTCTATGGGGTCACACAGAGTCAGACACGACTGAAGCGACTTAGCAGCAGCAGCAGGAAAGGTCTTTGCCCTGAGGGGGAGCCCAGATCCATTCCTAAGTCCTGGGGTCTGTTGTCTCAGCATCCTACAGAACTGAAATATTAGCCCTGCTCTCACATCTCTGAGTACTGAAAGTAGACCCGTTACCCACAGAAATTTGGTTGGTTTTTCAACATTTTAGGAGAGTCACTAAGGCTCTTCTAAAGCACAGGAATTTATGAGTTGAAAACAGGCTTAGAATCTCCAGGATTGGGCCAGCACTCCAATTTGTGGATAAACCACAATGGGACATAATATTCTTCCTTGCTCAGTTCATATATAATTCTGGTTTGAATATGTCCATACTTGTGGTTTCTATTTCTGACCTAGTTTTGCTTCCTAAACTTCAAAACATTTGGGTATCAATCTCTCCATCACCCTCTCTTGCTATTTTTCCTGTGTATGCACACACACACACACACACACACACACACACACACACACTTCATCACAAACACCTTATTTCTTTTATGGGGATTTCTTTTTACATGACAATTAGAGGATTGCAGAAAGCAGATGTTGGTGGCCTTATCTGACCAGTTAACTGGGGCTTTCTAAGGAAACTGTGACAGAATTTGTTTATCTGGATCTTTGTCCCAAAAAGCAAACATGCAGGACCCTACGTTGAGGCTATTAAGTGAAGAGTAAGCTATTGTTTGTAAGAAGAATTTGTGAGAATAGGGCAAATTGATAAATAACAAGCATTTATGTGGTACTGACTATTTGACAGGTACCTTCCTATGTATCTTAAATAATACTCCCAACAAGCTTGCTATATGCAGAACAATTACTGTCCCCACCATACATTCCCTCCAGAGGAGAAAGTTGGGGCACAGAGATGTTAAGTCACTTGCTTAACAGCTAACTGATAGTGGAAGGAGAATTTGAGCCCAGGCATTTAGGCTGCCAAGTGAAGTGAAGTGAAGTGAAGTCACTTAGTCGTGTCTGACTCTTTGAAACCCCATGAACTGTAGCCTTCCAGGCTCCTCCGTCCATGGGATTTTCCAGGCAAGAATACTGGAATGGGTTGCCATTTCCTTCTCCAGGGGATCTTCCCGACCCAGGGATTGAACAGGGATCTCCTGTACTGCAGGCAGACTCTTCACCATCTGAGCCACCAGGAAGCAAAGTTAATGCTTATTACGATTCACTGGTCTACTTTGCTAGCTTTATTTATTCATCCATCATAGCCTCAACCCTCTATTCTCATTTATTCTTCCTTTCACTCTCTTTTTTTTTTCTTTTTCCTCTCTATCCCACTGTTTATCCCAACAGGAAACCAGTCCTTTTTTAAGCATTTGCTATACTTAATCTTGCAAGCTGTTTCTCATTCATTCAGCAGATAAGAGGACATTTCTATTTAAGATACTTAAAGATGGAAATAAGATTTGCCTACTTAAAGTATACAAAGAAAATGCAATTTCTTTTCTTTGTAAGTCTTAGAAGAATATTTCTTCTGAGGGTTAATAAAAACTTCTTTACTTTGCTCTTAACTTCCTGGATTGCAAAAAACTCTTTAAGATTTTTGTCTTTATCAATCTTCCTTAAAATTTCAAGGGCTTGAGTCCAGTAAGTTGGTTTATGGTTGGACTCAATTCAGCTGAAATTCTATAACCCATATATTAGCCACTGAACTGAAGCCATTGCTGGTTCTTTATTCTATCCTCTGAACTGTAGTCATTTCCATGGTAATTTTCTTATTTTTTTGGTGTGTTTTTTTGAGATTCTGCTTTTGAGCTTCCCATCAAACCAAAAACAGATTTCTCTTTTCCATTCCAGCCCATTCTGTTCTTTTAAGGTGGAGGACAGCTGTGAAGTAGGGCTGGTTTCCGCTGCCTACTAGACTGTCAGCTGCTGGAAGGCTAGGACCAATGAGAGCATCTTTGTTTCCTGGTGCCTGGCAATGTCCAGCATGTAATAGTTGCTTAGTAATTGCGGGTTAAAATGAACTAAACAGTGAAATGGGGATCCTTTTCTCTATGTTGGCCATCTTCCTATTTCAGACTTTGGATATAACATCCCCCTGTAGCTTACTAAGAATTCTTCTCCACTGTATATGCCGTTATTAAATTAGTAGAATTCCAAACTGAGAATGGGTTGATATGTCAGCAAACTTCCTTTTGTTCAAGATATCCTCTGCCAAACTTTCGAATCAAAACCCAGTCCCCAAATGTTACTAATTCCATCATGTATACTATCATGTAAGAATTGAATCGCCAATCTATGTCTGACGCAGGATACAGCATGCTTGGGGCTGGTGCATGGGGATGACCCACAGAGATGTTATGGGGAGGGAGGTGGGAGGGGGTTTCATGTTTGGGAACACATGTAAGAATTAAAGATTTTGAAATTAAAAAAATTAAAAAAAAAAAAAAAACAAATGTTACTAATTCCTAAAGATTGGTGATGGATACATGAAGGTTTATAATATTATTTTCTCTACCCTTGTGTATGTAGGATATTTTGCATAACTTGTTAAAAATCTGCCTACATAGAATGATACAGTTAAATTAGGATAATGGTGATTTTAAAGAAAGTGGTTAGTATAACTGAATACACTCAAATTTTCCAGGCATCATTGCAAAAGAAGCTATTAATATTTTTTTTACCCATGGTAGAGTACTGATTTAAAAGTTTAGTTAGAGCTTGCAAAAGCATTTTAATTTAAATAATGCCTTCTTTGGAAATAATATTTATTATTTATCTTCCTATGGAATGCAGTGGCTGGGGGTCTGTCTTACAGCAAAGTGGTCAATCTGTTCTAAAATGCTGAAGGAATCTAGATTGTAATGCTGATATTTTCTAAGAACTTAAATATGAAATGGTACCAATGAGAATATACACTGGAAACTTTAAGCGTATATGGTAACTCTGTGTGTATGCATGTGTGTGGCTATATGTTAGATAAATATTTACAGCAAGAGATCTTTCTACTTAAGGGAAATGGGGGAAATGTTAGCTAGAGCCATTAAAATTGCAAACATTAATGGCTCAGGAATGTTCAAACAGCAGGTTCCTGTTTCTAGCCCTGCAATTAGACTCGTCTATACAATTGTGTTAATTGAATAACAGGCTTTACAATGTCTTTATCTAGGTTAATATATCCACTTCAAACAGACTGGACAATGGCTTTTTGTGGTAATAGTGATCTTTAGTTTATTGGAATCTTCTTGAAAAATCAAAGTAACCTACACGAGGAAAGGAGGTAAACTTAAGCTAGAATTTTTTGATGTTTGGGATTTTTAGAAGAAAGTGGGATCTAAGTTGCGTAGGCCTGTGACAGTATCCACTGCTTGCTACTACCATACATATTTCTGAAGTTCTCTAGTGTCTCAGTTTCCCACTTTGTTTAACATGCAGAGATCATTCAGTTTAGAACTGAACCCACAATTTAGAAATACAAGGATTATTCTTACACTTGCCATCGGTGTTTTTCCTCAAATATGCAATATCTAAAGAAACTGATCCAAACTCCTTGACAAAACAAAACAAAACAAAACAAAACACTTATTCCTACCTGAAATTTAGTTCCTTCTCTTTTGGGAGGAGAACTGGTTTACCATATGTATTCCTATAATAGTGTGAAGATCTAAGAGTCTTCTGAAATCCAGTATTAGCAGAGATATCATGTCCACCTACATAGATGTGAGGATGGGAGCATCAGAGGAGATGTGAATGCATCCGCAAATCAGATGGCAGATTCCCAGTAAGGTGATGGCTGGCGGGGATGCTGGTCAGATTGGCTACTCCTACACGTGGGATCTACATCCCCAACAGAGCGCGCGTGAGGAAGCCACAGCCATCTTCAAGGACTGAAAAAAAACTTGAGTTCTCTCCAAAATCAGAGCTTGGCAGGGTTTTGGACCAGGCATTCAGCAATATGAATAGCTCATTTTCAGATGCTGTTCACATCTTATCTGATTTGAATTGATTCAGTATAGTTTCTCCAGAAGACTTTAAAAACCGAGTAAATATTAAGCTGTTCTCACTGTGTTAGCCAAACACAATTAATTTTGCTCTGTATAATCCTAACAAACTAAGATGCTACAGATGGAACATTCTGAGTTCCTCTGACCCACTTCAAATGAAAGTATATGTGACTGAAGCCAATTCCATGACTAGCTGGGCATAGTCAGAATTATTTGTTTTAACATTACTTTACTTCATGTCTCCCTGTTAAGGATATGCCCAAGTATCAACCAATCTGAAGCTAAAATACCCCAAACTACGGCATTCAACTGTTAGTCCTTGTGGGAGGACAATCTTTGATCACAAATCCCTTTGGCCATCCACTCTGTGTTACCAGATCAAAAATAGAGGTATTTATTTCATTTGGCAAAGATTGGAAAATTAAATCAACACATCACCAAACACAAGTTCCAGAAGATGTGGCTCAGACAAGGATCATAGCGCAGTCCCAGAGAAACAGTTTTTTTATGGCACCTAAAGTTTTTATTATACCTAAATTCTAAATTTATTTTTAATTCTTTTCAAGTCAGTCAGTGGGAGGATTGCTGGCTGATAGCAAATTGCAGATTGTAAAAATCGTTCCACAGTGAAGCAACATCTTTTTCCACACTGACTATGGTCCAGGTTCTCATAGCCTTGTTCTTACCACACTGGGTCTTGGCCAGGTATCTTGGAGTTTAGACAAATCCAGCCAGCTAAGGAAATCCTAAATGATAGTTCTGTCATGATGTTCTTACCCATCTTCCTCCCAGACCCCAAACCATTGGCTTCCTTGCCACTGGGCCAGGATATATCCTTCCCTCCTTCCCTTCTCCAAACAATGACCAGCATTCTGCAAAGTTCTTGGCCCATGGTTTGGCTCATACTCCCGGGACCTTGGAATTCATCTAGCAGTGAGGCTCTCATAACCCAAACTTCCTGTGCAGACTTCAAACATACACACAAACACTGGGGCCAGAGCTCATGGAACAAGAAAATTACACAAAGTACACAAACTCTCTCCTCAAACCTGCCAGCAACATCCTAACAAATCCTGCCTTGTTTCCCCAGTGGAAGAAACACTTCTGGGATCACTTCTTCTCTACTTGTGAGATGAAGCATCCTCCAAACCCCAAAAATGTAGCCTAGATTCTTCACAGGCAGCCTTCTTACTAAGCTACAGTTTCTGAGATTAAAAGTTACTCTTTGAAGATATTAACAAAATGTCCATTTTTAAGCACCCAATTTTACTTCCCCACAAAATCTATTTACTTTCTGCAAAAGCTTACACTCTGATATTTACACACACACACACATACATAGATACATACATACATGTATAGGCTTCCCTGGTGGCTTAGTGGTAAACAATTCGCCTACCAATACAGGAGGTGTGGGTTTAATCCCTGGGTTGGGAAGAGTCCCTGGAAAAGGAAATGGCAACCCAATCCAGTATTCTTGCCTGGGACATCCCAAGGACAGAGGAGCTTGGTGTTCTATAGTCCATGGGGTTGCAAAAGGATTGGACACAGCTTAGCAGTTAGACAGCTAAACAGCAACAACACACACACACACACAGGCATGCACATCACACAATAAATACACAGGACCCGGGTCTCTTCTTGCAAAGACTTTAAAGAATTGCAGTTGGATTTTCTGCTTAAGGGGTGGAAAAGCCTCCTGGGAAAAGTAAAATTTGAATCCTACTCTAAAAGGATACATTCAACCAATACACACTCAGAAAAAGTTCTTCCTATGTCCGATCACACTTTCTGAGGAAGGAATGTGAACTTTGAAGAAACTGCAGGGCTCTGAGGCTGAAAGTCACTACTTTGAGGAGGAGGGGAACTGAGATTCAGCTGGTCCACACTTTGCAAAGCCAGTGTTTGAACAACCAATGATTGACTGTGCTCACTCATATCGCTTCTTCCCCGCACACTTTTTAGCAGCAGCTCTTGAGTTCCATAGGCAGAAATTCCACTGAATGGATCTAATTCTGGCTTTAGACAAGGGAGTCTAAACTTCATTTTTGTTTGTCCTGTTGATGAGTTTGTTCAAAGTCACTGGAATGGCAAGTCAAAGGAAATGTTATGATTTCTCTCTCGTCTACCAGGGTCAAAAGATTTCCCTCCTTTTGCTATGGATAGTGGAGGCTCTCATCAAAAACCCTTTACGTTTTCTTCAATTCTGCACCTGTCTTCTGGCTATGTAATGAAATTCTTTCTCTAGAGTTGAAACTCCTGACTTACCAAAAAAGTCTCTGGCAAAAGTAAATACACTTTCTATTTATGGACCAATAGTAGAAAATGCCATTAGAGCCCAAGTACTCCTAAGAAAATTAAGATCTTTGGGTATCAGGACCTCAAAACAACATGGTATTCAGCAAGTCACTCTGAGTCATATTTTCCATCAATAAAAGTTCTTAAAACTTGTGCAAACATTAATTAAACAAAGATCAGAGAGCTCCAGACAAATAAAAAAGCATTGGCTCCCAAACATTAAGGATAACTGTGATAAGATGAGTAGGTTTGAGTAAGTTTCTTAAAAGTGTGCTGAACCCAACCGTTAGGAACTGGGTGATACCTTTAAAGATACAGAGAGCATGTGTGCCTTGCTCTGGACCAGAGGCCATGAATGAGTCTTCTTAAGTGGTATGATTTGGGAAGACCTGATAAAAATCCATTTAGTGCTTCTTTTGGAAGAGGTAAAATTTATACCATCAGAGATTCATTATTTGGGCATAGAATTTTTGTTGTTAATTTTTTAATGAAATGCACATACTCCTGGGAAGCAGTATGACCTTAGCATTAGCAATCACTTGAAATGGCATATCAGTAACTTCTCTAGAGGGTGAGAAAAATGAGTCAGAGGGAATGAATTTTGGTGGAAAGATTACTTTTCACTGTGTCAGAAAGGGGCTCAGCAGAGTTAAAATGGTGAGCGTAATAAATCCTATTAAGAGGAATCCTAGATCACCAAAAATTTAACAAAAAGTAAAAAACCTCTGGTGGCATGATTTCCTCTATTCCTCAGATTATAATACCCATCCAAATCTCCTTCAGCAAAGACTTTGGATGATTGTAATTAGGTTGTTTTAGCTGCATTATCTACATATATTATTAATACAGAACATGCATGGGCATATATACAGTTTTATAACATGCAAGCCTGGGGGCTTCTCCCTTAGGATGTTTCCACCCTTCCCTACCCCAGACAAAGGATAAGATAACCAACCAGCCAGTCAGCCCTTCTGGAGGCGTTGCAGCCATTATAGACTTGTTCGTAACAACTGCTCAAAACTCCGTATTTTCCTGCCCATTTTGCTCCTGTTTTCTGTGCCTCCTTTCTTCCAGTTCAGCGCTGCCCTAGCTGGAAATTGAGCCACTGCTCAGTTCATCTCACTGCTCATGTGATCTTATAAAATCTTATAAAACTTCATGAATTCAATATAATGGAAATCTGGCTGTGAATAAATATGACAGATGCAATTAAACAAATAAGTAAGGCTACTAGAGATAACTATAAAGCACAGTATAAACCTGACTTAGTGATGTAGACTCTTTTCAGGCAGTGTCACTTATGGGTAGCAATCTTCAGACCATAAGACAGAACCTCTCTCTATAGCAGTGAACTTGGAGTCAAATGCTATGAGTTGAAATCAGTGCTACATCCTTCAACAAATTCCTTGGGCTTTCTTTTTTAATTTTGGAATATTGGAATGTAGTTGAATAGCAATGTTAGTTTCAGGTATACACAGAATGATTCAGTTTTATATATATATATATATATATGTATATACACACACATGTATCTATTTTGTTTTTCAAATTCTTTTCCCATTTTGGTTATTATAGAGTATTGAGCAGAGTTCCTGTGCTATATAGTAGATCCTTGTTGGCTATCTATTTTAAATATAGCATTGTGCTCATGTCAATCCCAAACTCCCAATCTGTCTCTCCCTGCAACCATCCTTCCCCCTGGTAACCATAAGTTCATTCTCTAAGTCTGTGAGTCTGTTTCTGTTTTGTAAATGAGATCATTTTTAAAATTCTGCATATAAGCAATATCATTATATTTGTCTTTTTCTGCCTGACTTACTTCACTTAATATGATAATCTCCAGGTGCATCCACGTTTCTGCAAATGGCATTCTTTCATTCCTTCTTATGGCTGAGTAAGATTCCATTGTGTAATTGTACCACATCTTCTTTATCCATTCATCTGTTGATGATGGTTACTCCCTTATCTTGGCCGTTGTAAACAGTTCTGCAGTGATCATTGGGGTGCATGTATCCTTTTGAACCATGATTTTCTCTGGATATATGCCCAGGGATGGGATTGCAGGATCATGTGGTAGCTCTATTTTTAGTTTCTTAAGGAACCTCCATACTGTTCTCCATAGTGGCTGTACCAATTTACATTCCCACCAACAGTATAGGAGGGTTCCCTTTTCTCTACACCCTCTCTAGCATTTATTGTTTATAGATTTTTTGATGATAGCTGTTTTTACTGCTGTGCAGTGATATCTCACTGTAGTTTTGATCTGTATTTCCTTAATAATTAACAATGTTGAGCATCTTTTCATGTGTTGGTTGGCCATCTGTATGTCTTCTCTGGAAAAATCTCTGTAGACCTTCAGCCCATTTTTGATCGGGTTGTTTTTTGGATATTTAGCCACAGTGCTGTTTGTAAGTTTTGGAGATTAATCCTTTGTTGGTCATATCATTTGCAAATATTTTCTGCCATTCTGTGATTGTCTTTCCATTTGGTTTATAGTTTCCTTTGCAAGCAAAAGTTTTTGAGTTAATTTAGGTCCCATTTGTTTATTTTTATTTTTATTTCCATTACTCTAGAAGACAGATTGAAAAGCATATTGCTGCATTTTTGTCAAAGTGTTCTGCCTGTATTTTCCTCTAAGAGTTTTATAGTATCCAGCCTTACATTTAGGTCCATTTTGAGTTTATTTGTGTTTGATGTTAAAGAATGTTCCTATTTCATTTTTTTACATATAGCTGTCCAGTTTTCCCAGCACCACTGATTGAAGAGATTGTCTTTTTTTCATTTATCTACTCTTGCCTTCTTTGTCATAGTTCAATTGACCGTAGGTCCATGGATCTATTTCTGGGCTTTCTGCCCTGTTTTGACATGTATTTCTGGTTTTGTTTGTGCCAGTTCAGCACTGTTCTGATTACTATAGCTTTGTCATATAGTCTGCAGTCTGAAGTCAGGGAGGCAGATTGCTCCAGCTCCATTTTTTTCTTTCTAAAGATTGCTTTGGCTATTCAGGGTCTTTTATGTTTCAAAAAAATTTTAAGATTTTTCTGTTCTAGTTCTGTGAAAAATTCCATTAGTAATTTGATAGGGATTGCACTGAATCTGTAGATTGCCTTGGGTAGTATAGTCATTCTGACAACATTGATTCTTCCAGTCCAAGAGCAGTATATTTTTCCATTTGCTTGTGTCATCTTTGATTTCTTTATCAGCGCCTTAGAGTTTTCAGAGTACAGAACTTTTGCCCCCCTCAGGTAGGTTTATTCCTAGGTATTTTATTGTTTATGCTGCTGCTGCTAAGTCACTTCAGTCATGTCCAACTCTGTGCGACCCTGTAGACAGCAGCCCACCAGGCTCTGCCATTCCTGGGATTCTCCAGGCAAGAACACTGGAGTGGGGTGCCATTGCCTTCTCTGTTATTCTTTATAATGTGATAGTAAATGGTATTGTTTCTTTAATTTCTTTTTCTGATCTTTCATTGTTAGTGTAGAAATACAACAGATTTCTATGTATTTATTTTGGATCCTGAAACTTTACTGAATTCATTGATGAGCTCTAGTAGTTTTCTGGTAACATCTTTAGGATTTTTCATGTGTAGTAACATGTCATCTGCAAACAGTAACAGTTTTGCTTCTTCTTTTCCAGTTTGGCTTCTCTTTATTTCATTTTCTCTGAGTGTCATGGCTGGGACTTCCAAAACTATGATGAATAAAAGTGTCAAGAATGGACATTCTTGTCTTGTTTCTGATCTTAGAAGGAACGCTTTCAGCTTTTCACTGTTGAGTATGATGTTAGCTGATGGTTTATCATATGAAGCTTTTATTATGTTCAAGTTTGTTGGTTTGTTCTTTTATGCCCACTTTCTGGAGCAAGTGACTGTGATTTCCTTCTTCTTCTTCCTTTCTTTTTTTTTTTTTGGTGGTATTCATTCATAATTTTCTTGTTTCCAGTTGTGGCCTTTTTTCTACCTAGAAAGGTTCCTTTAGCATTTGTTGCAAAGTTTATCTGGTGGTGCTGAATTCTCTTCATTTTTGCTTTTCTGTAAAGCTGTTAATTTCTCTGTCAAATCTGAATGAGAACCTTCCTGGGTATTCATGGTTGTAGATTATTCCCTTTCATCATTTTAAATATATTGTGCCACTCCTTTCTGACCTTCAGAGTTTCTATTAAACAGTTAGGTGATAACTTTATGGGAGTTCTCTTATATATTATTTGTTGCTTTTTCCTTGTTGCTTTTATTATAATATTTTGTCTTTGTCTTTAATTTTTGTCAGTTTGATATCTATGTCTAGGTATGTGCCTCCTCAGGTTTATCCTGCCTAAGTCTCTGTGCTTCCTGGAGTTGGCTGACTATTTCCTTTTCCATATTAGGAATGTTTTCAGTTATTATCTCTTCCAATATTTTCTCAAGTCCTTTCTCTTTCTCTCTTCCTTCTGACACCTCTATAATGTGAAGTTTAAATATAAAACTCTCTGTCTGGAAGAAAAAAATTAAATAAAATAAACTAACAAGCTAAATAAAATAAACTTTTATTACAAGACAGATTTAGAAAATGACCTAAACCTAAAACTGGGTGTTCCTCCACAAATAGCATCAAACACTAGCCTCCTAATCGCCAGTTTGTATGTGTGGAGTGAAAGAAAGGGATCTAGAAAACCATGAAATATGAAAGAAAGTGAGAAACCTGTGGTACTCCACCCTACTTCAGTTCAGTTCAGTCACTCACTCATGTCCAGCTCTTTGCGACCCCATGGACTGTAGCACACCAGGCTTCCCAGTCCATCACCAACTCCCGGCACTTGCTCAAACTCATGTCCATCGAGTTACTGATGCCATCCAACCATCTCTCATCCTCTGTCATCCCCTTCTTTTCCTGCCTTCAATCTTTCCCAGTATCAGGCTCTTTTCCAATGAGTCAGTTCTTCACATCAGGTGGCCAAAGTATTGGAGCTTCAGCTTCAGCATCAGTCCTTTCAGTGAATATTCAGGATTGATTTCCTTTAGGATTGACTGGTTGGATTTTCTTGCAGTCCAAGGGACTCTCAAGAGTCTTCTCCAGCACCACAGTTCAAAAGCATCAGTTCTTCAGTGCTCAGCTTTCTTTATAGTCCAACTCTCACATCCATAAATGACCACTGGAAAAACCATAGCTTTGACTACATGGACCTTTATCTAGTCCACTAGACCACTCTACTTAGAAGGCTATAAAACAAATTTAAGTAGATTCCACTGTATATTACAGACTAAAATTAATGCATTTGTGGTGGCAATTACCTATTTTCTTATGCTCTTCTCTGATGTGCATTAATTTTGGTGCTAATTCTCAAATAAATCATGAGCCCGATGAAGGCAAGATATGCTTAGTAACCTCTGTGGCTCCCATGAGTCTCATCACAACAGAAGGAGCTCATTAAAACCTGCTGATCCAAGATACACAAATGGCTCTTAAAGTAAACAATAGGAAAATAAACAACCCAGTTTAAAAATGGGCAAGAGATATGAATAGGCACCTCACCAAAAAGATATACGAATAGCAAGAAAGCATATGAAAAGATGCTCAATATTGTATGTTCTTAAAGTTCAGTCACTAAGTTTTGTGACCCAATGTACTGTTGCATGCCAGGCTCTCTGTCCTCCACTATCTCCCGGAGTTTGCTCAAATTCATGTCTGTTGAGTCAGTAATGCTATCTAACCATCTCATCCTCTGCAAAGCAATGAAGACAAAAGGAGAAGGGAGTGATGGTATGTCTTTGTGGTGGTTGTTGTTCAGTCTCAGTCATGTCCAACTCTTTAACCTCATGGACTGCAGCACACCAGGCATCCCTGTCCTTTACTATCTCCTGGAGATTGTTCAAACTCATGTCCATTGAGTCATTGATGCCATCCAACCATCTCATTCTCTGTAACCCCCTTCTCCTCCTACGCTCAACCTTTCCCAGCACCAGGATCTTTTCCAATGAGTCGGTTCTTGCATCAAGTGGCCAAAGTATTGGAACTTCAGATTCAGCATCAGTTCTCCAATGAACATTCAGGGTTGATTTCCTTCAGGAGTGACTAATTTGGTCTCTTTGTTGTCCACAGGACTCTCAAGAGTCTTCTCCAGCACCACAGTTCAAAAGCATCAACTCTTCAGCACTCAGCCTTCTTTATGGTCCAACTCACAGCCATCCAAGACTACTGGAAAAACCATAGCTTTGACTAGACAGACCTTTGTCGGCAAAGTAATGCCTCTGCTTTTTGATACCTTGTTTAGGTTTGTCATAGCTTTTATTCCAAAGAGCAAGTGTCTAATGTCATGGCTGCAGTCACTGTCTGCAGCGATTCTGGAGCCCAAGAGAATGGCTCGTCACTGTTTCCATTTTTTTTCTCCATCTGTTTGCCATGAAAGTGATAGGACTGGATGCAGTGATTTTAGTTTTTTAAATGATGAGCTTTAAGCCAGCTTTTTCACTCTCCTCTTTCACCTTCATCAAGAGGCTCTTTAATTTTTCTTCACTTTCTGCCGTTAGGGTGGTATCATCTGCACATCTGAGGCTATTGATATTTCTCCCAGAAATCTTGATTCCAGCTTGTGCTTTATCCAGCCTGGCATTTCATATGATGTACTCTGCATATAAGTTAAATAAACAGGGTGACAATATACAGCCTTGACGCACTCCTTTCCCAATTTGGAACCAGTCTGTTGTTCCATGTCCGGTTCTAACTGTTGCTTGTTGACCTGCATACAGGTTTCTCAAGAGACAGGTAAGGGGGTCTGGTATTCCCATCTCTTGAAGAATTTTCCACAGTTTGTTGCGATCCACACAGTCAAAGACTTTAGTGTAGTCAATGAAGCAGAAATAGATGTTTTTCTGGAACTCTCTTGCTTTTTCTAAGATCCAGTGGATGTTGGCAATTTGACCTCCGGTTCCTTTGCCTTTTCTAAATCCAGCTGAAAATTCTCAGTTCACATACTGTTGAAACCTAGCTTGGAGGACTTTGAGCATGACCTTGCTATGAGTGCAACTGTTCAGTAGTTTGAACATTCTTTGGCATCACCCTTCCTTGGGATTGAAATGAAAACTGACCTTTTCCGGTCCTGTTGCCACTGCTGAGTTTTGGGAATTGCAAATTAAAACTACAATGAGATACCACTCTGCTCCTGTGAGAATGGCCCAGATCCACAGCACCAAATGCTGTTGAAGATGTGGAATGCAGGAACTCATTCATTGCTGGTGGAAATGCAAAATGCCAGGGCCACTTGGCAAGACAGATTGACAGGTTCTTACGTAACTAAATATATTCCTACCATATGATTCACAATACATTCCTTGATATTTATGCAAATGAGTTGAAAACTTATGTCCACATAAAAACCAGCACGCTAATGTTTATAGCAGCTTTATTTGTAATTGCCAAAACTTGAAAGCAGTCAAGATGTACTTCAGTAGATAAACAAATTGTGGTATATTCATATAATAGAATATTATTTGGGTATTAAAAGAAATGAGTTGCCAAACCACAAAAGAACTGGATACAAAAGACAACCACAAAAGAACTTAAATGCATACAATTAAGTGAAAGAAGTCAGTTTGAAAAGGCTACACGCTATACAATTCTAACTGTAGAACATTCTGGATAAGGCAAATCTTAAGAGTACAGCAGTGGAAAAACTCTATATGATTCTGTAATGATAGGCACATGCCATCACACATTTGTCAAAATCCATAGAACAATACAACACAAAGCATGAACCCTAATGTAAATTATGCGCTTTATTTCACATAATACATTAATACCATTCACAAATTGGAGCAAATATACTGGCAAGATGTTAATAGGGAAAACTGGGGGGCAGGGATGGAGGGATATGGCACACTGTTTTCTCTACACTTTTTCTGTAAGGGTAAGACTGATCTAAAAAATGAAGTCTGTTAGTTAATCTCTCTTTTATTTTTAATTCATGGTGATTGATTGGTTTCTTTTAATTGTAAGAAATGTATCCTCTGAAGAGATAGTTACTTTTTCCTAGTAGGCACTGCAACTGACAATTAAAACAGTGAGGAGTCTTCCCACTGAATACCAAGTGCACAGACAGTATGGAATATGAATTTACAGAGCTGTCTGCAAGTCAAGTCTCTTCTTCAGAGCCTTGATCTTTACTAAAATAAAATCCACCGGAAATTTCACATGCCATGAAAGCAAAATTTTTCCTCCCCATCACCTCCCAGGGGAAGTGCCCTTGTGCCCTTGAGCGCAGACACAGACAGGGAGAGGCCAATTAAATAGACCCCTTGCTCTCCTCCTGGGAGTCTTGGAGTTGCACAGAATCATAACTTCCCAGCCAGCTAAAAAAGCCTTTCTACCAAGCTAAGGGCATTTTAATGTATTTGCCTTATTAATCTTTGAACCCTTACTAAATGGCATGTGCATTAAATGGACCAGAGATGTGGGAGCTGAGAGGAGAATATTCTGGGTTGTATGGAGTCAGTGTGGAAAAAATAAATAAGGTACAGAAAGGTAGAAGGAGAAAGAGAAAGACAGAGGGACAGAGAGCAAGAGAGAGAATCTTTTCCAAAATCACAAAGCATAGACGTTTATTTTTTATTTTTTTATTTTATTTTTTTTCAGATTGGCTTCTTTTATTATTATTATTTATTTACTTTACTTTACAATATTGTATTGGTTCTGCCATACATTGACTTGAATCTGCCACGGGTATACGTGTATTCCGCATCTTGAAACCCCCTCCCTCTTCCCTCCCCATCCCATCCCTCTGGGTCATCCCAGTGCACCAGCCCCGAGCACCCTGTACCATGCATCAAACTTGGACTGGTGATTCGTGTCACCTATGATAATTTACATGTTTCAATGCCATTTTTCCATATCATCCTACCCTCGTCCTCTCCCACAGAGTCCAAAAGACTGTTTTATACATTTGTATCTCTTTCGCTGTCTCACCATCTTTCTAAATTCCAAATATATGCGTTACTATACTGTATTGGTGTTTTTCTTTCTGCCTTACTTCACTTTGTATAATAGGTTCTAGTTTCATCCGCCTCATCAGAACTGTTACAAATGTATTCTTTTTAATGGCTGAGTAATATTCCATTGTGTATATGTACCATAGCTTTCTTATCCATTTGTCTGCTGAGGGACATCTAGGTTGCAAGCATAGATGTTTAAATACAACCATACCCACCACGATTTGAACTCCAAAATTTATACACGGAAATGTAGGGTCACCTGCATATATGGAAAAAGACAGTTCATGGGAAGAACTGATATATTATCCCTTTGTTTTCATATTCATTCTTGTTTTTGCTGTTTTTCTCACCCATCTCCCCTAAGCTAGTATACTTTTCTAAAATTTTCCCTGTGATCACCATAAAATTCTAATTAATTAGAAAGCACTTTCCCTTCTCCAAACCCTCTCTCAGAGTTCACATTTTCTATTAAAACTTTCCAGAGGACAAATTCCTATTTAATTCATTGTGCTATTTAAGGTATCCTGATACTATAGCTAACTGGAACCAAGCATCAAAAGAAGACGTGGAGATTTGCAATAAAATAAGAACATGAAAGCAGGAAAGAAGTGTACAGGTCCTAAAGACTAATTTCCTTTTTTTTAACATATGAGGAAACTGAGACAGGAAGATACCTTCCTCAGTTTCTCATAGCAGCAGATCTAGGACAAGAACTCAAGTTTATCAGAATCTTTGTTCCCTCATCTTTAGGGCAGTAGTACCCGTTAAGCTGAATACAAATTTTGTCTCAGTCCTGTTTTAGTTTCAAAAAACATTATTGTTAAGTATAAAAACACAGTTACTCATGCATTCATTCACTCTATAATATGGTTGAAGGCACACACTGTTCTAGCACCACACTGGTCCTGGCCATACAGAAATCAATGGAACGAACAACATCTTCAGCATCTTCATTATAAAAAAAAAAAAGACAAAAGGAAGAGGGTAGGCAGGGGATAAAAATATAAATTGCACTCAGATCTTGTTCTTACGGAATTTAGAATCAGTCACAGGGTACATGAAGGGGTACAGAGGAAATAAAATTAAGGGAAATTAAAAGTTAAAGAAAATAAAATTAAGTAAAATTAAAGAGATCCTGGGAGTCAGGTCAAGAAATGGTAAGGACCTGGATCAGGGCATCACCACCCTGCTCTATACCAGCCATCCTCCTGGCCCTGGCCTTCACCGACTCTGCCCCTCACATCACAGCAGCATGTAGTTTGGCAGTTATTTTAAGAAAGACATAAGTCCCCTGTTCCGAAGGCTCTCTAACCTAAAATGCCCATCACTGATATCATTTCAGAAAAGAGGTGTTTGTTGAGTAGAGTCATTTTTAACTCAAGGGCCCCCTGAAATGCCAATGTGAGTCAGATTTAAAGATTCAGTGGCCACACCCATGAAAAGTAGTGTCGAGATGCAGTCCTTGCTGAGTCCTCAAGCTGGAGGGAGCTTCCAAACCCTTCCTCAAGTGGAGTTATCTTACATAAAAGATAGAACTCCATGAGTAGTAATTAAGACAAACTAGTTTGATTTCCTATAGTAAGGGTAGCAAAGATTTCTGTAAAGGGCCAGAGAATAAACATTTTAAGTTTCGTGGGCAGTACAGTCTCGAAGGCAACTACACAACTCTGCCACTATAGACAAAATTTAAATGAATGATCTTGGCCATGTTCCAGTAAAATCTCAGTTGCAAGCCAGGTTGACTACAGCCCAGGTCCAAACCCTTACCATTTCTTCTCCTGTCTCTCAGAATGCTTTTCAGACTGGTCTGCCTTTCCTATTATTTCACTGCACTAGAAGAAATTCTCTGAAACACAGACCTTAGTCCATGACTTCTCTGCTTGAAAAAGGCAATGGATTAGACTTAGCCTACTGGCAAGACTTGCTCTTATCCCAACCCCACTTCATTTCCCATCCTGTAAGAATCACTGTCTGTATACTTTTCCTACAAGGACATATTTGCAGTACATTACCCCATTCACCCTGAATGTGTAAAAATCTGAAATTTCAGTCGAGTTGCTATTCTTGGTTTCTCATTCTTTGCTTTTTATGAAACCGATAAATACTACCTTTCTTAGAAAGTAAATGTTGAATTTTGTTTGATTTTTAAGCATCCTAAATAGTAGCAAGTAATATAAATTTATAGCATTTAAAATTGGAAGGGGATTTAGAGATCTACTAACCCAACACCCTTTCTTGGCATAAGGATCTGAAGCTGCAGAGGCAAAGGGGACTTGCTCAAGGTCTTAGATCCTGATTGACTATGCAAATTGTGTATACAGGTTGTACATCATGAGGGGCAACCTGTTTGGGGTTTGTCCCTCTATGCAACCACAATCATATACAAATGCTCTGACATTATTTTCCTTGATTTTTTTAGCTTCATCTTGAAAAATAAAATAAAAACAATCTACCAAAAAGCCTCAAAAAAGCACATTCTGATGTCAATCCAAGTTCAGTTCAGTCGCCCAGTCATGTCTGACTCTTTGCGACCCCATGAATCGCAGCACGCCAGGCCTCCCTGTCCATCACCAACTCCCAGAGTTCACTCAGACTCGTGTCCATCGAGTTGCTGATGCCATCCAGCCATCTCATCCTTTGTCGTCCCCTTCTCCTCCTGCCCCCAATCCCTCCCAGCATCACAGTCTTTTCCAATGAGTCAACTCTTTTCATGAGGTGGCCAAAGTACTGGAGTTTCAGATTCAGCATCATTCCTTCCAAAGAAATCCCAGGGTTGATCTCCTTCAGAATGGACTGGTTGGATCTCCTTGCAGTTCAAGGGACTCTCAAGAGTCTTCTCCAACACCACAGTTCAAAAGCATCAATTCTTTGTTGCTCAGCCTTCTTCACAGTCCAACTCTCACATCCATACATGACTACTGGAAAAACCATAGCCTTGACTAGACGGACCTTAGTCAGCAAAGTAATGTCTCTGCTTTTGAATATACTATCTAAGTTGGTCATAACTTTCCTTCCAAGGAGTAAGCGTCTTTTAATGTCATGGCTGCAGTCACCATCTGCAGTGATTTTGGAGCCCCCAAAAAGTAAAGTCTGACACTGTTTCCCCATCTATTTCCCATGAAGTGATGGGACCACATGCCATGATATTCAATTTCTGAATATTGAGCTTTAAGCCAACTTTTTCACTCTCCTCTTTCACTTTCATCAGGAGGCTTTTTAGTTCCTCTTCACTTTCTGCCATAAGGGTGGTGTCATCTGCTTATCTGAGGTTATTGATATTTCTCCCAGCAACCTTGATTCCAGCTTGTGTTTCTTCCAGTCCAGTGTTTCTCATGAGGTACTCTGCATATAAGTTAAATAAGCAGGGTGACAATATACAGCCTTGACGTACTCCTTTTCCTCTTTGCAACCAGTCTGTTGTTACATGTCCAGTTCTAACTGTTGCTTCCTGACTTGCATACAGATTTCTCAAGAGGCCCGTCAGGTGGTCTGGTATTCCCATCTCTTTCAGAATTTTCCGCAGTTTATTGTGATCCACACAGTCAAAGGCTTTGGCATAGTCAACAAAGCAGAAATAGATGTTTTTCTGGAACTCTCTTGCTTTTTCCATGATCCAATGAATGTTGGCAATTTGATCTCTGGTTCCTCTGCCTTTTCTAAAACCAGCTTGAACATCAGGGAGTTCACGGTTCACATATTGCTGAATCCTGGCTTGGAGAATTTTGAGCATTACTTTACTAGCATGTGAGATGAGTGCAATTGTGTGGTAGTTTGAGCATTCTTTGGCGTTGTCTTTCTTTGGGATTGGAATGAAAAGTGACCTTTTCCAGTCCTGTGGCCACTGCTGAGTTTTCCAAATTTGCTGGCATATAGAGTGCAGCACTTTCACAGCATCATCTTTCAGGATTTTAAATAGCTCCAAACCAATTAGCAAATCATCCTGACTGAGGACTATGGTCAAGAGATTCCAATTGCCAAGCAGACACACACAGGTATTAGCTGGAGCCTGGGAGCACCTCTGAAGTTCCTGTTCTGCAGGATATGTGATGTACAGATATACTGATTTACATCAGTTTCTTCAGAAAATCCATCTTCTCTCCTAGAACTATCAGAAATAATTTGTCTATTATCTTAAAATTGTATTCTTCAGCAAGACTTCCAGTACTGTCCAAGCTAACTGAGCTTTGTAGTGAAAGTTGCTCAGTCGTGTCTGACTCTTTGTGACCCCATGGACTATACATTCCTTGGAATTTTCCAGGCCAGAATACTGGAGTGAGTAGCTATTTCCTTCTCCAGCAGATTTTCCCAACCCAGGGATCGAATCCAGGTCTCCTGCATTACAGGCAGATTCTTTACTAGCTGAGCCACCAGGGAAGCCCAGAAATGCCTGTACATTGTCCAAGGAACTGTAAGCCATGTTAACATCCATTGGGGTGGAGTGAATACCAAACTAGAGAAAAAAATGCCAGGAAAACGAATATTTCCAGCGTCACCATTTCCATTCTTCTTCTTCCATCTTTTCTCCAGGATCTCCATTTTTCATCAAGGCCCAGACACATATAGTAGCAATGTCATACACTAGTTTTGAATTTAAATATTCAAGATGGACTATTTAGGCCTGCACTGAAAATTTTTTTGAATGCAAGTCATAAAAATGAATTATGCAGTGTCCATGACTGACTCATTCAGCAATGGTTCCCAGAGAGAGGCCAGATTCACTGTATTCTGCCTTGATGTCCTTCCACTTAGCATTATGTCTACTTGGCATCTTTGCAGTTCCATATTCTGAAATCTTTTTATGCACATTCTGTTTCATCACACAAAAAGATCACAAACTCTTTATCAGTTGGTGTTGTCTTTTATTTCTGTTTTACTTTGTATATTTATTTCCTTTCCTTTACTAGAATTAATTTAGCCCCATAGCTAGTCGAGAGGACTGAGGCAATTCAAAAGAGTAAGCTCTCTTCTGGGATAGAGTAAGATGGTTCCAAAGACTTATAAACTCAGGAAGGTCCTTGGGTTTCTACCTCCTAACTTTGCTTATTAGATGCCAAGCACTACATAAGTGGTTTGTGTGAATTATGTCATTTAATCCTCCAACAACTCTATGAGATAAGCATATAATTATTTCCGTTTTACAGACAGGGTAAGGCTTTACATAAGGCTTTGGGTGGTTAAATAAACTGCCCAAGTTGACAAAACTAATAAGTGAGGAGACCAAAAGTTCCAACCTATTTTGTCAGCCAACAGAGCACAGACTCTTAAACACTATGCAAACCCTTTTAGTTTGCCAAATGATGCCAGAATAATTTTTTCCTTCAAAAATGCAAATCAGATTACATTACTCTTCTGCTGTGAACTCCTGAATAGCTTTTTATGTGGACTATGTGTACAGGACTTTATTCAAAATGCATTTTCCATAGAATAGCATTTAAAAGCCTCTATCCTCTCCCTCTTTCCTACCTTATATCTTCTCACCTATTCTCCTGGCTTGCACCTTATGTACCAACCTGCTTGCTTCTAAATAGGATGAGTTACTCACTCATACTGTTTTGCTCATAAAGCAGACACTGCTTGGAAAACCTCTACCAGTCTGCCTGGGAGATACTTACTCATTAGCATTTGATTCACTGTCGTTTCCTCTTAAAGATTTTTTTTAACTGCTCCCAGTTTCCTTCCTTCAACCCCATTTTCATCTTTTGCAGACTTTTGTCATGGTGACTAAAATACATCATTGTACTTCTTGGCTTACAAATATATCCAAATACCTCTGTAAAGCAGGCCTTAAACCTTATTTATCTTCTATCCCTAGTGCCTATCGTAGGTGCCTACAGTAGGTGTTTACTCATAGCAGCAGCAGAAAGCTACCATTTGTTGAGCATATGGTATGTGCCCAGTTTGCATATGTTTGTGAACCATATGTCTGTATAAATGTCTATGCATATGTGTGCGTATTATTACTCCCCTACAGATAAGGAAGCTCTTGTAGCTTGATTGTAGCTTGGAGAGGTTATGAGACAGAGTTGGAATTTGAACCCAGCTTTGACTGACTTCAAAGAGGAAAAGAAGGAAGGAGGAAAAGTAGAAGGAAGAGATACATAATTTTAAATGAATGAATAGAAGTACTCTACATGAGATACAGCAGCAAAATCACCCCCATCAAAATGTGAACAGCATATTTTGCAAATAAAGATAGCAGAATTAGGGGATCTTTCTTGGATGCTAAACCAGTGGTACCCCTTTTGAGGAGAAAATTCACAGTGAAAATTCCTGCTGCCCTAGAACTATTTCCCAATCCCACTGCCAGAAATAAAAGAAAAAAGAGAAACCTTTAAAAATCACAGTTCTTCCTTTTTAACAGACTGTCATTCTCTCTCAACAAATAAAAAATGAAAACCTTTATAGTGAACTACATTGGAAGGACTGATGCTGAAGCTGAAACTCCAATAATTTGGCCACTTGATATGAAGAACTGACTCATTGGAAAAGACTCTGATGCAGGGAAAAATTGAAGGCAGGAGAAGAAGGGGATGACAGAGGATGAGATGGTTGGGTGGCATCACCATCCAATTCATGACTCAATGGACATGAGTTTGAGTAAACTCCAGGAGTCAGTGATGGATAGGGAGGCCTGGTGTTCTGCAGTCCATGGGGTCACAAAGAGTCGGACACAACTGATTGACTGAACTGAATTGAACTGAACAGCTAGTAAAGAAAAAAATAAAAATAAAAAAAAACCCTTGCCCTCAACTGTGAACAGTCCCTTTAAATTAGTGTAAAATTATTCTACTTTAAGTGTACCATCTGTTTCCTGCTAGGAATCTGATTGATGCAGATAGGAGGATATAACTCCCAGGAAAAGAAATCTATCTGGACAAAAAATATGAATATGAAAATACACATTACAACAGCAGTGGGATAATGTGTCCTACCTGTTGGATTGGGAGCAATTTCCGAGTTTGGTAGTACCAAGTTTAACCAGAATTTGGGGAGAAGGAAGCTGGCAAATCTCACTGGAAGGATTATTTGGTACACCAGCTTTGAAGAACAGTTTGGCATTGCACAGTAAAGTTGAAGCTGTACCTTCACTCTACCCTAGAAATTCCACCCCTGAGTATATGCTTTAGAGAAATTCTTGCACAGGTGCACAAGCAGACATGCATGAAATGTTCATTGGAGCATCATTTGTCATAATTTAAAATGGAAATAGCCTCCATGGCCATCGAACAGGTGAATAACTAAGCAAATTATAGGATAGCTATACTCTGAGGTTCTATATGACAGCTGAAATGAATGGATTAGAATTCCATTCTATATTATCAATATGCATGAGTCTCAGAATCATCCATTTAAGAGCAAGAAGCAAGATGCAGACTGATATAAACATTTTGACATTATTTATGTAAAAAATTTTAATGCAAGAAATAACATTATTTTGCTAAAGGAGACATCTTCATGGAATTAGTGCATTATAATGTGGATAGAACTAATATTCACCAACCTCAAAGTAGGAGTTAACTCTAAGAAGGAGGAGGGGAAACTGATCATTTTTAATTTTGAAAAATCTGAAATAACTACTACAAAATGTTGATTGTTAATTTGGGGACTTCCCTGGTGGTCCAGTGGTTAAGAATTCACCTTGCAATGTAGGGGATGTGAGTTTAATCCCTGTTCGGGGAACTAAGATCCACATGCCTCAGAGCAAGGAAGCCCGCAAGCCACAACTAGAGAGCCTGCATCACAAAGAAAGATCCCACATGACGCAATGAAGAGCTGCATGCCATAAATAGGGCCTGACACAGCCAAATAAATAAATAATTTAGAAAATTGTCAACTTGGAGTGATAAGTACCTGGAGTTTTGCTATGTTAATATCTGTTTTGTTCAATAGGAACATTTTTTTAAATAAGAATATTTAATATCACTAGCAGTAGTAGACTGCTAGTTAATGACAGAGTGTGAACCTGGGTCAAGTTAATTAATTAACCAAGGAGGCCATTGGACTGGGGGGCTCTAATGCGTTGGTGCCCAAATTAAGCAAGCCAACTTCTAAGCCTATAATACCTCCAGGTTAGGAAATCCAGCCTAAGGACAATCAATCGCAAACAGTCAACTAGGCTTTTGACTATAGCCAATCAATATTTTCCTTGCTTTGCTTCTGCCTTTTCTCTGTGAAAGTCTTCTCCCAAGCTCCTGTTGGTAGAGCTCCTAACCACTTCCAGTTTGGCACAGCCCAACTAGAATCAACTTCTCCTCAAACAGATTTAAAATTTTTAATCTGATTCATCTTTTAACAGTCATATGACACCTATGTCAATGTTCTTCCAAGATCTCGTACCCCTTCTCCAAATCAGAATCAGAAGGAAAACCACTTAGTGCTTGCCCAGTAAAACTCCTAGTATGTTCTTCTTTTCTCTTTATAAATGTTATGCAAGTTATTTACTTATTACTTTATAATATTTATAGCAACAAAAAATGAGAAGAAATAAATGTAAATGTTTCCATCATTCCTGTTATCTGATGGGAGAAAAGGAAACTGTTATTTTGTAGAAAGCATTTCCAAACTGAACAACAAATCCCTATTCCAAAATCACCTTACCCTTTGTGTTTCTTCCGAGCTGATTGTCGGGACAGGTGGACTGGTTTGTAGCATAGTTGAGTTGCTAAAGGACATTCTCCATAACTTTTCTCACCGTTTAATTTCACACATAAAAAGAGAAGGACCACTATTGCAGGCAAATGTTTGCAGCTTCTCCCCATCCAGACTAGCCTCTGGGTTATAGCAAGAGCCATGACCAGCTCCCCTTCCTCCTCTTGTCATCTTTTCTGTAATCCCGTCTCCCTACGTTGCTCTTGCTGGCTAGTGTTTGATTTTCTCCTAGCCCTCTTCTGTGCCCTTCTATATGATGTCTTAATCGCCACCACAAAATGAGATTGTGTGTCAACATGTAAGTGGAATAGGGGCACCCCTAACCAGTTGTTAGTGGTCATTGCCCCATCTGAGAGTGACCCAGGATGACACCTATCACACCTCCGTGGCAGAAGGTAACCCGTACTGTGAGTCATGCTGAGTCTCAGAAGAAAGTCGCAGAGGTGTGGGGCCATCTAGGTGAGGTCAGTGTCCAAAGGGGAAGGTCAAACTCTGACATCATCAGAGCTAGAGACACTTAGAGAGTTGAACAGAGATGGAGGTGGCAGTGCCATGTGGCTAGATGAGCTATCCGTTTTAAACCAGGATACCAGGAAGTGGCTGGACTATCAGAGGCAAGTCTAGTCTATCAGAGGCTGAAAGAATGAAAAGCTCATCAGGTTCTGGGCTGCCTTGGATTCACAGCACAACTACACCTCAAGAAGGAAAACAGAGTGGGTGTAACTCAGGAAACCAAGGCAGAAGATAGTGAGCTGTATAGGCTGAAATATGGTCAAGGAGGTGGATTAATGAGTGATGGCTGTGGAGTGCCAAGGGATCATCCCTAACACAAGGACTGTGGGCTCAAGGAAGTCAGACTAATTCTGACTCCACCCGTGGAGAGGCCAAGTCAACTGATAGCCTTCCTGCCTGGGTCAGGGATTGTTCAACCCCTGGGAAAGATTGTGCCTTCAGGGAAGATTCTCAGGGCTCCCGCCTGAGAGGCTGGGGAGTCAAGTGTTGACCATCACAATTCTTCCAAGCATGGGAGACTGGGCTTCCTTCCTAGAATTGAAAGATAAGTCTATTCCACAATAAAGAAAAAACCAAGTATGCTTATTCTAGGTAAATATATCAGTGGCCCTAAATGCCTTACACTAAAAAAACGTAGAAAGGACAGTCTACTTCACTGTCTACTCACTGATCATTTGAGTTGGATCTATGAAACTGCCCTTTCTGTGTGTGAAAACAGTGTCATATATCTGCAGTTTCATATGATTCAGCCTTAGTAACCATCCTAAGGATCTTGCACAATGTGACCTCTTTTAGTGGAAAATGTGGTGGCCATTTCAGTTGTCAGTAAGTGAACTTCCCTGGGTGACTCATTTCCTAGCCTGTAAAAAGGAGATAGTGATCCACACTGCCCAGACTTAAACAGAAGTGCTTTTAAACCTAATCATGATAGTAATCATCAATCTATGAAAGAAAATAGGAAATCAAGTTACTGTCATGGCAATATTATATAATAAATGCTATAATAACCTCTGTGCATATCATCATAATTAATATTTGTGTTAATGAAGGCAAGCCATCAAAGTCACGATGCCTGTTGCTGCTGCTGCTGCTAAGTCACTTCAGTCGTGTCTGACTCTGCATGACCCCATAGATGGCAGCCCACCAGGCTCCCCTGTCCCTGGGATTCTCCAAGCAAGAACACTGGAGTTTGCCATTTCCTTCTCCAATGCATGAAAGTGAAAAGTGAAAGTGAGGTCGCTCAGTTGTGTCCGACTCTTAGTGACCCCATGGACTGTAGCCCAACAGGCTCCTCCATCCATGGGGTTTTCCAGGCAAGAGTACTGGAGTGGGGTGCCATTGCCTTCTCTACCACAGTCTGTTATCTTTGTGTAAATTCCTAGATTTACTGTGACCTCTTCTACTTCTTAACTCATAGCAAAGCCTCTTATATAATTTGTTTGGCAATTAATGCTCTGCTTTATTTTTGTTTATTATTTCATCGTATTGTTATTTAACATTTTAGCTATCTACATGACGTCACTAAATGAATTCTACAAGATCCATGAGGATAGAGACCTCATTTAAATGTTTGTGTTTAAAACATATTTGTGGGAGCATGATGAAAATGGAAATATATAGCAAGATAAGTAAACTGGAGGCTGCACCATTCCTTATTTTACTAGCCAAGGCCTGACCCAGAGTTTCTCACTTTCCACATGATTGATGTTTTTGGCCTGGTGACTCTGTATTGAGGGGAGTTTTCTTGTGCATTATTATAGGGTGTTTAGCAGCATCCCTGACCTCTACCTGTTAGACACCAGAAGCACCACTGCCTCCGTTGTAACAGACAAATATGTCTCCAGACATCACCAAATGTCTCCTGGGGCTGAGGGTGAGAGAGTCGGGACAAAATTGAACTGCTGGCTAACCAGGTCTCTAAAATGTCTTGAGCTTGCTTTTTTGTTGCTGTCATTAAGTCATACATATGTACCTATGATATTAACATTAAAACCAAAACAAATCTAATTTCAAGGAGAACATATTGTCCCAAGGCACCTGAAAGTGAGGGAGAAAAATCTCAGCGCACTAAAGCCAATCCCCAGGGCCTACGAGTGAGGAAGGCAGACCCCAAAGAGCAGAAGTGGCTCCCAGTGTCTACTTTGTGTCTTTTGAGAATTTCTCTAATATTTCAACAGCTGTAAGTTAGTAAAGGCCTCAAGACACTCTGCTGGGAGAATTGGTGCCTGCTTATCTAATTAGGGCTAGCTGGAATTTACTGTCAAGTTCCCAACATCCACATTCTTCTTGGAGTTCATAGTTCCAATTCCCCAACCCCATATGACGACAGTCATGCAGCCTCCTCCCCACATAAACCTTGAGTAGATTAGTGCCAAGAAGTCAAAGGCATTTCACCTCTCCCTCTCTTGTGGGTGTGCCAGACAGGCAGTCTCAGATCAGGCTGAGGTTGAATAATCTACCTCTGAATGATGGCATGTATAACAGAATGTGCCTTAGAAATTGTTCTTAGATAAGATCTAAAATTAGAGACCATTTCTGTCCCTGGCATCCATGATTTTATAAAAATAATGACTTCTTTCCAGATTGAAAAAAAAAAATAAGGAAGAAGTAACAGTTAATTTTGATCTAGAAACATAAAATTGTACTGGGTAGCTCCAGGGTTCTGAGAAATCACGATAGAGAGCTCAATTACTGTAAGGTCCATGTGATTATAAGCTCTCTGAAGGCAGGGAGATCCAAATCCTGCCCTCTGAAGTACCTTAGCATGGTGGTTGGCATGTAGACATAATGTTCAAAATAACTGCTGATTAACTTCAATAAAATATTTTTCCTTAATTTTTGGTTCTACTTTGAAAGATGGTTTAATGAAATATTTGTATATCATAATTTATAAGCTATATTTTAAATATAAAATAATATAAATTTATATTATATAAGAATTTATGTAACAAATTTTTAAATAAATTAAATTTCTATATAATTATATAATGTAATGTAAAGGAGAAAAGAATCAGCATTGAGCATCATGTAATGCCAAGCACTCTACTAAGTTCTTTCACATATTTCATTTCATTTAGTTTGCTGTTGCTTAGTCGCTAAGTTATACCTGACTCTTTGTGACCCATGGACTGTAGCCTGCCAGGCTCCTGTTTCCCAGGCAAGAATACTGGAGTGGGTTGCCATTTCCTTCTCCTTTAATTTAGCTTACCTTTCTACATATGCTCCCTTTTACATCCTGAAGATGCATAAGAATGGCTACCTTTTACCACAAAAGGGATAGCACCGTGAGTTGAAAAGTCAGTGATTAAATATTAAGCATCTTTTCTTTATTCATTTTTTATCCATTTGATAATCAAATGCTTATCAAATGCCTACTCAATAACAGCCCTTTATTAATATCTGAGGATACAAGTAAGAATAAGATACAGCGCCTACCCTCAAGAAGCTTATAGTCAATCTAGTGGAAAAGACAGAAACCTAAGCAGATAATTAGAATGCAGTGTGATAAGCAATATGGATATATCCAAGACATGATAGATAGCCAAAGCAAAGTAACCAAATAAAGAATAGGAGTGAGGAGGGTATATGGGTTTTAGGCTGATATGACTACTAAAAATAATATTATGGACTCAGAAAAATACATGCAGGAAGTTTCACAAAGTCTGAAACTTCTGGGGCATTGAATATCAGTCAGGATATGAGGAAAGGTGAGGATGGAGAAGCGGAGATAAGGCCCAGACTGTGGGGGCTCTATCCATGACTGGAGGAAAATCCTGGAAATGATGCAAGCAGGTGAGCCACAGGCTGGGTGGATGAGTTTGATAGTTGACTTTGGCTGCAGTAAGTGAGAGAGATCAAGGCAGCCTGGGACAAAAGATCAGGAGGAGGCTATAAAGGGGCAGCTTAGCGAGGGATGGAAAAGAAGGAGGGGAGTCAAGGACACATTCAACATCACTGCTATTCATCTAGTCCATGAAGGCCCATGATATTGCTATTAAGAACCCATGGGTCCCCAACATGGAAGAGTGTGTGTGTGTCTGTGTGTGCGTGTGTGCGTATGCACGCAAGCGAATATTTGGTAAAGGAGAACGTCACTTCAGTAGATTCTCAAGATTTTGACTTATAAGCAGATTCTGGAACATGATTTTACCTCCTATACAGAGTTCCTGATTCTGGTCATTAAAACAGGATCTTCCTTCTGACTAGCCACAGGCAGGACGTGGTAAACAACAGGCTAATGGCAAAAAAATTTAATTTAGGCAGGGGAACTAACTTTTTCAATAATACAGCCGAGCCTAGTAACTGAAGTTAGGATTGGTGAACTGAATAATGATCTCTGCTCTTGGACTCATTTCTTCTGCCCTTATAATGAGAATTCATGATTGTCATCAGAGAAAAAGGTCTGGTTCTGTTTGCCATTAACTTCACCAGCATTGTCAGACCCAAATTAGAAGTGTTACTTGTTCTTTGTGCTCATCTTCCAACCAGACATCCCACTTCCAAAGCCATCATCAGTGAGTTGAATTATATCAGTGAGTTCTAGTCTACTAACAGTTGGTTGCGTGGCTCAGTCCACTAGCTTTACCTTTTATGCTGTTCATCACGGTAGATACCCATGGACCGAGAAGGGACGTGAGAAGTTACACAAGGGGAAGAAATATGAGGGCGTAACTTTTAGGTAATCTGGCTAGGATAGTCAAATGATTCTGATTTCTGCTCTAAGAAAGCACTTTTTTTCTGTCTGTTTTCCCATGAAAGTGTTCTATACCCAGTTATATTAATGAATGACAAACTGATAATGCGCCCCATCAATAAGGACAGTGGTATGGAATTAGACGGTCTAATGGGGATAGCCCACCCACTCTTGAAAAAGACCGCTGCTGACCAAGGCAGAGCCTTCTTCTGTAGCTCTGTTCAGGGTGGGAGGGGGGTCAGAGGACAGACAGTGCTGCAGTACGACCAATGCATGAATAGGATGATACAGCGCTACGTTCCTTTGGTCTGCTTTTAGTCAGAAGTGTACGTATTCTAGGGAAGTGGAATTGTATAAAAATCAAGGCCTAGAAAACCTAGACTATAGGTTTTTGCAACTCTCCCCTATGTAATCTCCAGTAGACTATTTACATCCCAGGAAGGAAACAGGAGCCAGTATGAAAGCCCAGGGCTACAGTTTGTTATTGCTGGTCACGTCATGCTGCCTGACCTTTGTCAGAAGGTATGATGAGGATGGAAACACTTGTTTAGGAAATTACTTTGGGGTTATACCTTCTTTATACCCAGTATCTGTGTTATGCTGTACTCAGGCTTACCCGAAATGTTTGCTCAGGTTTTTCCATACTTGGCTTTCCCTGTGATCATCATCTGCAAAAATAAGGGAAATGATGACGTCCAACCTGATGTTTCCTACACAAGATAACAAATGTCTTACAAATCCTGAGTGCCATACAAATCCCATGTCTCACAAATCCTGAGTCCTGAGAGAGTTTTTGTGGGAAATTTTCAACCTGCTGGAGAATCTTCTTTAACTTCCCATAGCATTTATAATGCCTACCTTTAGGTTAGGAGTGTTGTAAAAATATTTTCACTATAGTTATTATATGTAGTCACTGTTAGAAAAGTAGGTAATTTTTATAATATGAGAATGGGGGTGTGTGTCCATATAGTGTAAGTTCCCCTCTGCTAAATGCCTAAGAGAGCAGAGTAGAGCATTAACTAAAACTGTTTAAATGCAGGTTAGTGCCTGAAGGATGCACACATATCTACATAATATGTAATACTACATATTGCATATTATGTGTACTATACATGAATTATGTACGTATTTGTGTATTTGGTATATATGTGTATTCTCTAAGCACCATCTCAGCCCCCAACTTATGTTTATATTAATATCATATACATAATTTCTAAATATAATTATTATAAGTATTAAAATATAAATAATATGGGTATATAATATTAATGTATTAATATTATATATTACTTGTATGCTTCCTTGATGGCTCACCAGGTAAAGAATCCACCTGCAATGCAGAAGACACAGGAGACGCAGGTTTGATCACTGGGTTGGGAAGATCCCCTTCAGGAGGAAATGGCAACCCACTCCAATATTCTTGCCTGGAAAATTCCATGGCCAGAGGAGCCTGGTGGGCTACAATCCAAAGGGTCACAAAGAGTCGGACACAACTGAGTGACTAAGAACATTACTTGTGTTTATACATTTAATATATAATTTACATAATATATATATGTTTATGTATACATATAGTATATATTATATATATAATATGCTATATATTGTATATACTGTGTGTATATATAGCATAGCTATACATACACAAAATGGCAACCCACTCCAGTGTTCTTGCCTGGAGAATCCCTGGGACGGGGTAGCCTGGGGGGCTGCCGTCTATGGGGTCGCGCAGAGTCGGACACAACTGAAGCAACTTAGCAGCAGCAGCAGCAACAGCATGTATACATAGTTATATAATACATGTGTATGTATATACATGTATAATGTGTGTATATGTGTGTATATACATGTACGTGTGTGTATGTGTATATACATATATAGATACTCCACTGTGCACAGTATTTCTTTTAGAAGTTGCATTATTGCATTTCATCAAAATACCTCACTGACTCCATCCCAGAGCCGACCCAGAGAGAAAAGCTTTGGTTCTCTTCTCCCCTGTGCTTAAGGACTTCCTCAAGAGCAAATTAGGAATTTATTTGCTTTACCTTTTAAGTAAATAATAAGCTAACTGTGACCCTAGTGACTTAAAAGAGTTTCAAGCATCATTTCACCCTCTCCATCATGTATACACAAGATGGAAAACCAAGTACATCTACCAAATACCCCAAATTACAACAAAACTCCTTTGGAATTTGTGATCACTGGGCTCAACCATAGTTTGTGTGTGTGTGTGAGTCGTTTCACTCTTGTCCAACTCTTTGCGACCCCATGGACTGTAGCCCACCAGGTTCCTCTGTCCATGGGATTATCCAGGCAAGAATACTGGAGTGGGTTGCCATTCCCTTTCCATGGGAATCATAGTTTACTCTTGCATATTATATCAAAATAGAACATGTTTAACCAATTTACAATATAATTTATAATATTATATATTATCATATAATACATTATTATTATACCTTAATATAAATTAAAATTTAGGAATGTGGTGATTAATAGGGTCTGTAGTCCCCACACCTGATTTGAATGCTTGTTGTGGATGAAGGAGCTTCTAACTCACTTTAGAGAGCCATTTCAGTGGCTCAGATGGTAAAGTGTCTGCCTACAATGTGGGAGACCCAGGTTCAATCCCTGGGTCGGGAAGATCCCCTGGAGAAGGAAATGGCAACCCACTCCAGTACTCTTGCCTGGAAAATCCCATGGATGGAGAAACTTCGTAGGCTACATACAGTCCATGGGGTCTCAAAGAGTCGGACATGACTGAGCAACTTCGCTTTCTTTCTTTCGCTTTTGATAGTGAGATAAGTTGATAAATCCCTACTGTTACAGGTTGAATTGTGTCCCCTCTTCCCCATCAAATCCCTCGGTTGAAACCCAGAGACTCAAGTACCTCAAAATGTGACTGTATTTAGAGATACAGTGTTTAAAGTGGTAATTACAGTAAAATTAGGTCATGTAAGTGGCCCTGGTACAAGATAACTGGTGTTCTTAGAAGAAGAAGAGATTATAACAGAGACACATGGAGAGGGAAAACCGTGTAGAGACATAGGGAGAAGATGGCCATTCCCAAGCTAAGTAGAATGGCTTCAGAAAAAATAAACCCTGCCAACACCTTGACCTCAGGCTTCTAGCTTCCAGAATGTGAAAAAAAAAATAACTTTGTTGTCTAACTCAACCATGCTATGGTACTTTGTTATGGCAGTCCTGCAAACTAATATACCTACTAAACCATCAAACTCCATAAACCCTATTTAATACCCTATCTCTGGTAACAAATTTTTGCAGAGTACCTTGCTTCTGTATAAATACATATGTCCCAGATTTCCAATTGTGAGTAATTCATATTTTTTCATTTTAAATTACAACTCTGATCAGTCCTTCTGACTTAAAACATTTTAGCTGTTACTTATTTTTCTTTGAACTACAAAATAATGACTCCTAATTTAAGTTTTTTGGTGATTACCTCCAGCATTTTGTTTGTTTAAATTATTTTCATTTTCTGTATCTTGTGTATTTGAGACAGTGGGGACTGTGCCCTTTTGAAAATGCCATATAAATATCCAAAGTTGTGGGTTTTGGTGTGAACTCTTGCATTTTTGCTCATTTGTTTATTGCATTCCTCTCTGTGTATTTGGAGCCCTTTATTTTTAAAATTTGATGCACAAAGTCAATTTTACTGTGTATAAACTTTTAAAAAAATTAAGGTAGATGATACTGATACTAACAGTATATAGCACGTAGAATGAGTCATGAGGGCAAAAAATAAATCAGGCACAGTTAGTCACTGATGTTTGGGGATAATTTTAAAAAAATTAGGCATATTTTGACCCCAAAAAGAAAATATATAAAATGTGATTTGAAAGAGTAAAGAGAGGGTCATCAATGTCAAGAACAAAGGGTGTCAGTGCCTAAAGGAAGCAGACAAAAGTCAGAATGAACCTGTATTAATCTCTTCTGCCTGCCATAGCAAAATGCCACAAACTGGGTGGCTTAAACCAAGGAAATTTATTTTCTTACATTTCTGGAGGTCGAAGTCCAAGATCAAGCCCATCACGGTTGGTTTCTGGTGAGATCTCTCTTCTTGCCTTGCAGAGGGCCACCTTCTCACTGTGCCCTCTCAAGGCCTTCCCCCTGTGTGAGTGTAGAGAGAGCTCCCCGGTGTCTCATCCTCTCCTCACAAGGGCACAACTTCTCTTTGACTAAGGTCTCCCTTATGATGTCACTTCACCTTCATACATCCTCAGAGGCCCTGTCTCCAAATACAGTTGGTGCTAGGGGGAGAGAGTTTCAACATACAGAGGGCACAGTTCAGTCCATAACACTCGTCCCTCTAGCTCTCCAAAATCTGTTTTCTTCTCATACACAGAGTGCATTCACGCTGTCTCAACCGCTCCAAAAGTCTTAACCCTTTTCATCTTCAATTCCAAGTTGAAAGTCCCACTAAATGACATCTAAAGCAGGTGTAGATGAAACTCAAGGTAAAATTTATACAAAGGCAAAATTCCCTTCCAGCTATGACCCTGAGAAAACAGACTAGCTGTGTGCTCCCAAAATACAATGGACCGGCATAAGGTAAACATTTTCATTCCAAAAGAGAAAAATCAGAAGAAGAAAGGGAAGACAGGTCCAAGCAAGTCCAAAACTTTCACAAGGCAAATTCCATTATATCTTAAAACATGAGAATAATCTTCCTCGGCTCCATGTTCTGCCTTCTGGCCCACTGGGGCAGCAGCAGCAACTCTTTAGCCCTAGATGGCAGCCCCCAATTCTACATGTTTTTGTGATGCCCCACCCCTGTGGCACTGGGAGGGGGTAGCCTGATTCTGCTGAAAGAAAGAAGATGGTCCCACCCTCTGAAACCGAGGAGGTACCAGCCTCTCCTCTCTGCCCCTAAAGAGTAAGCTTTAGGTCTGCGGTAGGAATGGCCTGCTAATCTCTGAATTGCCTTTCAGAGGGTCCTTCCCTTTTCTTGAGGGATAAAGCACATTCATGTGTGGATAGCTGTATTGTCCTATCCTGTAGAATCCTGGAAATCTGAAAGATTTCCTTCATTTCATCCTGTCTCGATCTCTTTGTTCAAACTGACAGTGTCTCGCTGGAATAATCCCACCTCTATTCTGAGCTTCTGCTGAGATAACTTATTAAGATCATGGACCATCTCTTTGTGGAATGATTGGCAAGCCACATGCCTTCTCGTTTTTTGAAATATGAATAGGCTAAGAACATTCCAAAACTTCAAGTTCTAGTTTCTTTTTGCTTAACAGACTCTTCAGTTTACCTCTCTCGTCTCTCATTTTACCATAAGTAGTAAAGAAATACCAGGCCACACCTTCAATACTTTGCTTAGAAATCTCAATTAAATACCCAGTTGCATTGCTGACAAGTCCTATGTTCCACAAGAATACAGTTCAGCCAAGTCCTTTACCACTTATAACAGGAGTCACCTTTCCTCCACAGACCAATAACATACTGAGATGTCACCAGAATCAGCATTAATGTTTATATTCTACCAGCCTTCTGTTCATGATGATATGTGTATCTCTAAGATAGATAATAGCTTCACAGGTGACTCAGTGGTAAAGAATCCGCCTGCCAATGCAGGAGATGCAAGTTCAATCCCTGGGTCTGCTGGAGAAGGAAATAGCAATCCACTTCAGTGTTCTCTCCTGGGAAATCCCACAGACAGAGAAGCCTGGTGGGCTGTAGTCCATGAGGTCTCAAAGAGTTGGACCTGACTTGGCAACTAAACAAGATAGATGGTAGAAGCTTTCTATGTACAGTTCTCTTCTTTCTGAGCCCTCACTAGAATTTCTATTGTCCATAATTCTGCCAACAAATTCTTCATAACAATTCAAGGCTTCTAACAAGGACCTCAGGACTCATCCAGCCTATATGCATTACCCAGTTCCAAATCCACTTCCACTCTTTAGGCATTTGTTACGGCAGTTCTCTACTTCACCCTAACAAAATCTGTATTAGTTTGCTAGGAATAGTAACATAATGCCACAGATGAGGTAGCTTAACCAACAGAAATGAATTTTCTCACATTTCTATAGGCTCCAAGTCCAAGATCAAGGCATCATCAGGCTGACCTCTGGTGTGGCTTCTCTTTCTGATGTTGCCTTCTCTCTGCATCCTCATGCAGTGCCTTCTCTCTGCAACCTCATGCGGTCCCTTCTCTCTGCATATACAGACAAAGCATGTTCTCTGGTGTCATTTCTCTTCTTATAAGGACAGCAGGCATATCTGATTAATTCCTTACCCTTATGACCTCATTTAACCTTAATTACCTTCTTAAAAGTCCTGTCTCCAAATAGTCACAGAGAAATTAAGATTTCCTTGTATGAATGTGGAGGAGACAGAGTTCGATCTGTAACAGGATCTAAGGGGTTCATGTAAGGGCTTTGCTTGGATATGGAGAGAAATGAAGAGTGAGCCAGAAGTAAGACCAGACTTGCAAGCTCCTGGATCTAGAGAGAATCTTAAGAAATCATACACTAGCATTTGCTTCAGAGAGTGGGTGCCAGCTAAGTCAGAACTGATGATTTTCTATTCTCTCTTCAAATGTAGAGTATAGGGCCTCTACACCCACATTAGGTAGTATAAGTCAAGGACTTCCTGATGAGGAACAAAATATCTCATCTTTTCGTCCTTCAAAATCATCAAGAATGATTTGCACATATACATTCAACAGGAATTCATGTCCACGTGGTTCAAATAGTCTTCCCCAGTGGCTCAGAGGTAAAGAATCCACCTGAAATGCAGGAGACACCGGTATGATCCCTGGGTCAGGAAGGTTTCCTGGAGGAGGAAATGGCAAGCCACTCCAGCATTCTTGCCTGGAAAATTCCATGGACAGAGGAGCCTGACGGGCTGCAACCTGTGGGGTCGCAGAGAGTCAGACACAACTGAACAACTGAGCATGTGTGCCTGGTTCACGTAGTAGAAGGTGACAGAAGGCAAAGCACGTTTCCTACTTTGAAGAAACCAAGGCAGTAGCTAAGGGATTAGGAAGTCACATAGATCAATTCATCCAGAGACCTCTGTCGTTAAATCACTCCTTTTACCTTGGTGGAAACTGCATTAAATCAGAAGGCAGGAGTGCTGGGCTGTGGTCCCAGTTCAACTCCCACTTAAGCACAGAATTCATCATCTCTGTATGAATTCTACATCTCTGTATCTCTGTTTCATTATGTGCAAAACAGTGGTAGTAGAAATAGGCAGTGGCTGTTGAGCTCGAAACTCTCTAAATACTCTACAGCTTTCTAACATTCCACAGCTATCTATTTAGTGTATATGTATATTTTTATTTCCCTGACATAGTCTTATAGGCTCAGTTGTCCCCCACTTGACTTATTTTTGTGTTTCATGTTGTCATAAACTGCAGTGACCCCAAACTGGAAACTGCATTTTAATGAAGTTTTGACTAATGCTGAATATACCTGGGCCTTGAATATCATTCTTCTTTTATGATTTCTCAATATCATGTCTCTCTTACTCCACAAGGGAAGTTTGGCTGAGAATTGTGAACCCAAAATAAAGTTGAATATGATATGGCATTTAAGCATGAAGAAGTCGGGGGAGGACTCAGTAACATTTACAGACAGTCCAAAAATAAAAATGTTTGTTTCTATGAGAAGTAAATTAAATAATCAACAACGCTCCTTTTCCTTATTTTCTATGGAGGCAATGTTTCATTTACAAGACACAGTGTGAATTACGACCATGACAATGAAAGCCTTTTCTTCCATTGATTCTGGGTGTCAGACCCAGCTGAAGTGAGAGGTCTGTCATTTAGAATGTAACCTTTCAGACTGCCTTATGCAAACCTGCATGTCTGACGTTAAACCTGTTTGACATGGTACTTGGACCCTACAGTGCCTTGAAATTTGATTCCAAAGTTTGCATACTAAATAATACTATTTTTTAAGGTCAGGATTGTCCTTGTTTAAAAATAGTTGTTCCCCTTTAGAAAGATCTTTAGATGATGTAATTGCCATATATTGCACTGTAGTTTGAGAAGATCAGGTTCAAGTATCAAATTCTCAGACACTGGGTAAGGAGAGACTAAGAATGTGACAGAACTGATAAGCTTGGTCTCCTGGAAAAAGAGTTTGCCATCCTACTTTTCAGCACCTTTTGTTGGTGGATTTACCTCCTTAATATGAGAATCAAGAAAACTACCTATCTCTTAAATAAAGATGAACCATGGTAAATGAAAAGGAAATCCAAAGTCATGGTAATTACCTGATACAAAATACAGCCAAGCACTGCACTTTGAGGAATAAATGTGCGTTTATTCTCTTTGCCTAGGAAACACACAGGGGAGATATGCATGGCATGGTGAGAGGATTTGGAGGTTGAATTCTCAAAGTCTTGGTACAATGAATGTGGGTCTTAAGGACAATATTTCATAATACAAATTAGACTATAAGAAAAGAAAGCGGGACAGAGTGGGTGAGAGATTCAAACATACTTTGGAAAGCTTGACAGGAGAAGCTCCTAATATCTTATTTTTATCCTTACAAAGCAGAATTCCTCACAGGAGCTCTGCATTCCTCAGGCTCAGACATGATTAAACACCATACCTTTTAAAATGTTTTACTATTCCAAGCTGAGGAATATATAAATAACCGCTTTCCAGCTACCACTCCTCAGCCTGGAATTTAAACCGAGTGCCTTCTGGGCTTCAGCCTGCTTTAACCAGATTTTGCATCAGAAGAACTTAAAAAGCTGCCTTGCTAAACAGCATCATGGAAGCCTGTGTAGGGGTAATAGACAATAAACAGCCCAGGAAGGCGGTAGGGGAGAGTGAGCAGCCAAGCGGAGCGCATGCTTTTCCTTGTCTGGCATGTTTTAAGAAGCAGTGATGATGTAGTGCTCATGTGAGGAACTGAAGGAAGTTTGAACCAACTCGGATCTATGATGTGCATGCATGCTGAGTCGCTCAGTTGTATCCGACTCTTTGCAACCCCATGGACTGTAACCCACCAAGCTCCTCTGTCCATGGAATTCTTCAGGCAAGAATGCTGGAGTGGATTGCCATTCGCTTCTTCAGGGGATCTTCCTGACCCAGTGATCAAACCCAGGTCTCCTGCATTTCAGGTGGATTTTTTACCATCTGAGCCACCAAATGAGCCCCAAAGATCTAGAAGAAAAGTTCTAAAAACCCCTCAGGGTGGCGAGTGTTGATAAGGACGTAGGGCTTTCATGACCAGGCCGATAGGAAGACTTGAGTGTCCACTGGAGTCAGTGCTTCAGAATGAACATGTGAAGTGATAACATACCATCACAGCTCTGATCTGGACAGAGAAGCTCATATGTCAGGGCCCCTGATTGCTGAGGCTGAGACCTGCCTTATCCGATGCTGCCTTGACCTGCCTCCCAGTTTCAGTGTGAGCACCAGCCAAACCAAATACTCTTTTTTTTTTTTTTTTGCAAAAACCAAAATGGTGGTTAGATTCCTACTCCTCTGCTTTTTCTCATACTGTGAAGGCCCTGCACCCTCCTCTCTTCCCTCTTTTCTTCTCTCTCTCTCCTCTTCCTCATTCAAGTATTGTTCTCCCCCCAAATACCAGTTCAGGAGTCCTTCCAAAATAACTTCCCTAGAAATGGTAGACCAACATCTGTTTCAGAATGAAATGTCACTTTCTGAGCCCTCACCCCAGACCCATAGGATAAGAATTCCAAATAGTGGCGCCAGGAACCTTCATTTTAACAAAGTCCCCAGGTGATTCCAATGCCCTCTCAAGTCTGAGAAACTCTTCTGCAGCCTCACGGCACGCCCCTGTAGCAGGTACTGTCAATATCCTGATGGTATCATACAGCAGTGGGTCCTTCTCAGTGGGTCTCCAACTTCAGTGTGTTTAGAGTCTCATGGAAAACTAATGCAAAATGCAGAGGCCCGGTCTCGGTGGATAGGGCCTTTGTAGTATCACCGAGTTCCCCAGGTGATCCTGACTCAGTAAGACAGAGAAGGGCAGCTTATGGGCGTGGATGGCGGGGGGTGTGAGTCAGAGAGGACCCGAATGCAACCACAAGCTTCCTTGTAAGAGGAGCTTAGAAAAAGATTTGAGCACATACACAGAGGAGGTGATGTGAAGACAGAACACAGAGAGTTCTGGAGATGCTGCTCAAAGGCGCAACCACAAGCCGCGGAATGCCAGTACCTGCCAGAAGCTGGAAGACGGTAGGAACAGACTCTCTCCCAGAACTTCCAGCAGGAGTGTGGCCCTGCTGACACCTTTGATTTTATCCACTAATATTGATTTTAGACTTAATGGCCTCCAGAATTGGGAGAGAATAAATTTCTGTTTTCCGCCTCCAAGTTTGTGGCAATTTTTTACGGCAACCACGGAAAATGAGTATACCTTTTAACTAATTTAATATGATGCAAATGTTGCTTAGGAAATTAACCTAGAATTAATGAGAACAATAAGATGAGAATAGGCACCAGAGTGGGAACTAGTTTATGGGAACAGAGATGCCAAATAGGTTGTTTGTGGCAGAGGCCTCAGGTAAAGGGGCCAAAGTTATGAATTACACTTGTGAAAACAAAGAAGAAAAAAAATATCCAAAAGCCATCTTGAAAAAGAAATTGCAAAAGTAAACGACAGAAGGCCTTCAGGTCCATAAAAGACTCAGATGAGGTAAAAGGTCTTTTTAATAAATGATGCTAGACACCCATCAAGAAAATAAAAGGACTTTGGCTTCTACTTTATACCACAGATAAAAATTAATTACACAAAGATTGCAGATTTTAACATGAAAGAAAAAACAATAATCTTGGAAGAAAATAGAGAAGAAAATCTTTGTAAACTTGGCAGTAGACAAAAAACCTTCCAAAACAAGGCACCCAAAGTGATAATTATTTTTAAAGTAAAAGATAATTTAAAAACAGGAGTGGAAAAAATATATTACTAGTAGGAGATGATATTCACAATACACATATCTGACAAAGGAATCATACCCTGAATATATAAAGAATTCTATTAATCAATAAAAATGGGCCAAAGACTCAAACCAATACTAACACCAAAGAGGGTATATGTCTAAATGGCCAAAAAACAAGTTTAAAATGTGTTCATCTTCATTAGTCATCATGAAATGTACATTTAAACCCACAGTGGGATAAATTCTGCATGACAACAGAATGGCTAAAACGTAAGATGAAAATTTCTCAAGTATTTCTGAGAATGTGGAGAAACTAGAGCTTCTGTATGTTTTTGTTTCCAATGGGAAAACCCCTATAGAAACTACTAGGATTTGTCAGTGTCACTAAAGCTGAACATATGCGCAATCTATGACCTAGCAGTCCATTCTCAAAGCAGCAAAAGCACATACATGTGTTTATCAGGAGAAGTATATTAAAAATCCCTGTATGTTCAGTCACTCAATTGCGTCTGGCTCTGTGCGATCCCACGGAGTGCAGCCCATCTGGCTCCTCTGTCCAGGGATTCTCCAGACGAGAGTACTGCAGGGGGTTGCCATTTCCTCCTCCAGGGTGCCGTCCCCACCCAGGGATTGAAACTGCGTCTCCTTCTGCACCTCTGGCAGTCTCCTACATTAGCAAGTATGGAAGGATGTGTGCATGCTCAGTCGTGTCCGACTCTCTTCAACCCTGTGGACTGTAGCCCAGCAGTCTTCTGTCCATGGGGATTCTCCAGGCAAGAACACTGGATTGGATTGCCTCCTCCAGGGGATCTTCCCAACCTAGGGACCAAACCCATGTCTCTTGTTCTCCTGCATTGGCAGGTGGATTCTTTACACTGCACCACCTAGGAAGCTCAAAAAGTCCATAGCTCTATTCATAATAGTCTCAAACTGGAAATCACCCAAAAGCCCATCAGCAGCAGAGGTATACCCACACAATGGAACACTGTACACCAGTGAAGGTGAATTGTCTACCACTAAACAGCACACATACCTACTTGTTTTTATTTTACATCTTTTGCCATTGTTTGAAAATTGTTTTTTTACTTTACCAGGGGTATTACTTTTTAAATCACAAAAGTTATACAATGTGTTAGGGCTTCATTGTGCTCAGAAATGAGGAAGAAGCCAAATATTAAAAAAATATATATATATATATATATATGCCCTGTGTTATTCTGTTTAATTAAAAGAGGAAATAAAGGGCAAAATATATGCTGTCAAAATACTAGATAGTGGTTACCAACAGGGGAGAATGTAACCTGAGGGAACATGAGGATTCTGGGAAGATGCAATGACTTCTTTTATCTGGATATTGATTACAAAGGTGTGTACAGATTGTAAAAATTCAAGCTGTACTCTCAATGTGCCATTCTCTGTACAGATTCCATTAACAATTTTGTAATACCCAAAAGTCTAAGAAATGACACAGATACATGCATGTAAAGATGTCTTGGGTTCCTGCATACCACATATGCACATAATACTGCTCTTTTGGAGGACTTAATAATCTTAGCACATTTTAAAGCTGAGCACTGAAATTCCTTCTGTCCCTTGTGATGACTTGCCCTTTCTCATAATTTTATTTGAAGTCACAAAAAGTTTGGTATTTAGGCATTGCAGCAGATTGTGCTTCTCCCAGTGAAGGGAAATAAGGAAATGTCACATGAAGACTTATATACCTCAGAGGCAGTTCTGCAAAATGTTCTTAATCATCTCATTTTCATCTCTCAGCCAGTCTTTTTGACTTAGAGGACTTATTTTTAGATAGCTGTGCAGCTGGTAGTTTAGAATCCAGCCATTCTACCCACCTCCTCTCCTTTCTCTGCCAGACCCTGTCCAGTTGGGAATTTACATTTCCAATGGTCCCAGAAAGATGGTAATGACATTGGGATTAAGTCGACATGGAAAGAGCAACCATAGATCTGGACAAAAACTGATGTTTGCAATGGAACATTTGAAAACTAAAATAATCATCATCTGATTTAAAACTGGAGTTTCATGAATTAGAAATGAGCTATGAAACTCACATCCAGGTCACTGGGTCACATTCCAATTTATATAATCAAATTAAATAACCCACAAGTCAATTAAACATCAGTTAAAAATGAAGCATTTGACCATACACTATATCTCAGTGGCACTCTAAGTGGGGTCCCCAGGTCCCAGTCTCTGAATCAGAAACTCCAGAAATAGGGTCCTGGGATCTGTGTCTAGCAGGCCCTCCAGGTGATTTATAATGCACACTCAAGTTTGAGAACCACTGATATACATGTGGTCCATAAGGAATTCAAATGTAACCACTGTGCTGCACAAGCAGAATGTTTATCACATATTAGAATGGCTGTAATGGAAACTCACTAGCAGTTTTTTCTTAATGACCTCATAGGCCAGAAATAGCAAAAGAATATGTGGCAACACAAACTGTCTTTATTTACAGAGACACGGAAGTGAGTGGGTGCGTGTAAGTCTTTGCTAGAGAGTCTGCCCTGTACTGGGCCAGTGGTACCACAGTTGCCAGCATCCATGCATGCTGCTGTCCACTATGACCTGCAATTATCACATTTGCTTGGGTTTGGAAAAATTCTTCCATTTTCAAAACTCTGCCCACTGCCTAGAGACTCGCAGAAATACCCAGTAATAGACCTACTAGCCCATCAATACAGTTTAGATAAATTTAAGGCAATAGGTGAAAGTTTACATTTTCTTTCAAGAGCAATTATGAATGCCAGAAAACTTTTCCAGATAGGGTTTTGTAAATAATTTGGCATTAATGTATCAAAGAAAACCAACCTGAGCTGAAAGAAGAGGATCTTTGGACCCAAGTCCCCATGAAGAAAACTCTGTCATTTAAGTTTGGAAATGTTTAATAAACATTTGTCAAGCATCCATCATGTATAAAGTCCTGTGGTCATTTTGATCAGAGTCCCATGATGGAGGGCACAGCACCACTGCCTTAGAAATATAACGACTACTCCTCTTATAACAGTGGCAGAAGGCCAACTTGAATTAGATTAATCAAGAAAAAAGGAAACGGAAGAATGGAAAAGGAAGTATTGGGATTTTACTGGCTCAACCAGTAAAATTTGGGAAGAGCAGGATGGAATATGCAGAATAAAATCTAAAGCCAGTGACTCAGGCACTATCTGAAGAATGCTCCCTGTCTGTCCTTATCTCTGCCTCCCTTCTCTTAGCAGCATTTTCTCTCTCTCTTTGAAATGCTTCATTGAGATAAAATTGACAAGGCATACTAGTGATCCATCTTCTAAAGTGTGCATTTCAATGGCTTTTAGTGTTTTCAGAAAGTTATGTGTCCACCCCAGTGATCCATTTGATTGAAGTATAGTTGATTTATAGTGCTAGTTGCAGATGTACTGCACAGTGATTCAGTTACACATACATATATAAATATATATATTCTTTTTTAGATTCTTTTCCCGTATCTTCCCTGGTGGCTCAGACAGTAAAGCGTCTTGCTTACAATGCAGGAGACCTGGGTTCGATCCCTGGGTCAGGAAGATCCTCTGGAGAAGGAAATGGCAACCCACTCCAGTACCCTTGCCTGGAAAATCCCATGGACAGAGGAGCATGGTGAGTCGGACACAACTGAGCGACTTCACTCACTTTCCCTTATCAGTTCAGTTATTCAATTGCGTTCGACTGTTTGCGACCCTATGGACTGCAGCACGCCAGGCTTCCCTGTCCATCACCAACTCATGGAGCTTGCTCAAAGTCATCTCCATCGAGTCGGTGATGCATCCAACCATCTCATCCTCTGTCGTCCCCTTCTCCTCCTGCCTTCTATCTCTTCCTCCACCAGAGTCTTTTCCAATGAATCAGTTCTTCATATCAGGTGGCCACAATACTGGAGCTTCAGCTTCAGCATCAGTCCTTCCAATGAATATTCAGGACTGATTTCCTTTACAACTGACTGGCTTGATCTCCTTGCAGTCCAAGGGACTCTCAAGAGTCTTTTCCAGCACCACAATTCAAAAGCATCAATTCTTCAGTGTTCAGCTTTCTTTACAGTCCAACACTCACATCTATACATGACTACTGGAAAAACCATAGCTTTGACTAGACAGACCTTTGTCGGCAAAGTATGTCTGTGCTCTCTAGGTTGGTCATAGCTTTTCTTCCAAGGAACAAGCGTCTTTTAATTTCATGGCTGCAGTCACCATCTGCAGTGATTTTGGAACCCAAGAAAATAAAGTCTCTCACTATTTCCATTGTTTTCCCATCTATTGCCATGAAGTAATGGTACCAGATGCCATGATCTTAGATTTTGCATGTTTAATTTGAAGCCAGATTTTTCACTCTCCTCTTTCAGTTTCATCAAGAGACTTCAGTTCCTTTTCACTTTCTGCCATAACAGTGGTATCATCTGCATATCTGAAGTTATTGATATTTCTCCTGGAAATCTTGATTCCAGCTTGTGCTTCATCCAGCCCAGCATTTCACATAGTGTACTCCGCGTATAGGTTAAATAAGCAGGGTGACAATATACAGCCTTGACATACTCCTTTCCCATTGTTCATGTCCGATTCTAACTGTTGCTTCTTGACCTGCATACAGATTTCTCAGGAGGCAGGTAAGGTGGTCTGGTATTCCTGTCTTTTGAAGAGTTTCCCACATTTTGTTGTGATCCACACAGTCAAAGGCTTTGGCATAGTCAATAAAGCAGAAGTAGATGTTTTTCTGGAACTCTCTTGCTTTTTCTATGATCCAACAGATGTTGACAGTTTAATCACTGATCCTCTGCCTCTTCTAAATCCAGCTTGAACATCTGGAAGTTCTTGGTTCATGTACTGTTGAAGCCTGGATTGGAGAATTTTGAGCATTATTTTACTACCGTGTGAGTTGAGTGCAATTGTGCTGTAGTAGTGAAACCATCTATTCCTGGACTTCTGTTTCTTGGGAGTTTTTAAATGATAGTTTCAATTTCAGTACTTGTAATTGGTTTGTTCATATTTTCTGTTTCTTCCTGGTTCAATCTGCGGAGATTGTACTTTTCTAAGAATTTGTCCATTTCTGCTAGGTTATCCATTTTATTGGTATAGAGTTGCCTTTTGTAGTTTCTTATGGTCCTTTGTATATGTGTGGAGTCATTTGTAACGTATTCATTTCTAACTTTATTGATTTAGGCCTGCTCCTTTTTTTTCACTATGAGTCTAGCTAAAGGTTTATCAATTTTGTTTATATTTTTAAAGTACCAGCTTTTAGCTTCATTGATCTTTTCTATTGTTCTCTTAGTTTATCTCTGCTCTGATCTTTTATGACTCTTTCTTTCTACTAACTTTAGGTTTTGTTTGTTCTTCTCTCTCTAGTTGCTTTAGGTGTCGAGTTTGGTTGTGTATTTGAGATTTGTCTTGGTTCTGGAGGTAAGTTTGTATTGCTGTAAATTTCCCTCTTAGAACTGCTTTTGCTGTATCCCATAGGTTTTGGATCCTTGTGTTTCCATTTTTATTTTGTCTCTAAGTAGTTTTTATTTCCTCTTTGATTTCTTCAGTGATCCATTGGTTGTTTAGTAACATATTGTTTAGCCTCCACATTTTTTGCAGTGTTTTTCTTGTAGTTGATTTTTATTCTCATAGTATTGTGGTCAGAAAAGATGCTTGATATGATTTCAATTTTCTTAAATTTACTGAGGTTTGCTTTTTGCCCCAGCATGTGATAAATCCTGGAGAATGTTTCATGTGCACTTGAAAAAAATGTGTGTTCTGCTGCTTTCAAATGGTATGCTCTGTAAGTATTAAGTCTATTTGACCTCATGTGTTGTTTAGGCCTGTGTTTCCTTCTTGAGCTCCTGTCTGAATGATCTTCCCATTGATGTAAATGTAGTGTTAGAGTCCCCCACTATTATTGTGTTCCTGTTGCCTTCCCTTTTTATCGCCCGTAGCCTTATATGTTGAGGCACTCCTATGTTGGGTGCATATATATTTAGAATTACTATGTCTTCTTCTTGGATTGATCCCTTAATCATTATGTAGTGTCCTTCTTTGTCTCTTGTAGCAGTCTTTAAGGTCTGTTTTGTCTGATGTAAGTATTGCCACTCTAGCTTTCTTTGGTTTCTATTTGTTTGGAATATCTTTTCCTACTTCCCCACCACCATAATCAATTTTAGAAATTTCTCAAAAATAAACCTTGCACTCCTTACACACCCTCCCCACAACCTTCCCTTTGGCCCCAACACTAAACAACCACTAATCCTCTTTCTTTCTCAATAGAGTTGTCTTTTATGGATATTTCATGTAAATAAAAATCATACACTATGTGGTCCTTTGTGACTGGCTTCTTTAACTTATTTTTTTAATAAATTTATTTATTTTAATTGGAGGCTAATTACTTTACAATATTTTATTGGTTTTGCCATACATCAACATGAATCCGCCACGGGTATACACGTGTTCCCCATACTGAACCCCCCTCCCACCTCCCTCCCCGTAACATCCCTCTGGGTCATCCCAGTGCACCAGCCCGGAGCATCCTATATCCTGTATCAAACCTGGACTGGTGATTTGTTTCTTATATGATATTATACATGTTTCAATGCCATTCTCCCATAGCTTCTTTAACTTAGTGTAATATTGTCAAGGTCATATAATAACATGAATCAATACTTCATTTTTTGTGTGCCTGATTAATACCCCATTGTATGGAGATACCACATTTTATTTAGCTATTCATCAGCTGACAGACATTTGCATTGTTTTCAATTCAAGGCTATCATGACTAATCCTTGCAGCATTCTCTTAAGCCACTTTCTTTGGATGGATAAACCTAGCCAAAACCAGCACTGTGTTCACTCTTAGTCTCTAGTCACAACTAGGGATAAGTAGAATATTCCATACAGATTTTAGATATAAAAGAAACAAAGGAAAAGTATGATTATTTGGAATCAATGCTACGTTCAAGCAGTCTAAAGGGCCAGGAAGATGGAGGCATCTAACAAAGATGACTACTCAGTTACTTGTCTAGAGAGCAAGCATATGAAATGTTTCCCAAAGAAAGTAGGCTGACATAGACATGTGTACAGAAAGGACTTTTAGTTAGGCAGCCTCTCCAATTTTTGTGTATTTTAGCTCTTCTCTACCACTACTCCAGTGAACCTCAGACATAGGAAGTCAGGAGACTTGACATCTTTAGATGTGAAACCATAATGCTGCCAACTCTACAGGCTTCAGAAGGTCCCAGAAATCCTTAAGAGTGATCTTACATGGGGTGAATCAGATTGAAAAGCAAGGACACTGGTCAGTATGAGGAGAGTTCATCCAGTTAGTCAACCATCAGATTCTGATTACATACCTACTGTGAGTAGGTATCATGCTAGTAACACAGCTAAAAAGACACAAAAAATGGTCTGGAGACTGCAGAGAACTTTCTCCAAGCCTTTCTTTTCTTTTTCACTCTTTATTCTACTTCTCTTTTTAATTCATGGTGGCTTGTGGGTATATAGGCCTGGCACAGTGCACCCCAAGGTTTCAAATTTGTAGATTTGTTCCACTGTCAATCACCCAAATTTGCTATGTTCTGTGGCACCAAAGGCAATAAGCTCTTGAAGACTAGACTTTGCATCAAGGACAGAGAACAATGGATGTTCAAATGTGGAACAAATCCATGCTGAAAAATCAAGCAAAGCTTACCAGGTGCTAGCGTGTTTGTTTTGTTTTTAGCAAAGATGAGAACTGAGCCTAGTAAGGAGGAATTTCAAGATGAATGAGATCCTCGGATTACGTGGTCCTTACTCCATTCTGTTGCATTGCACCTTTCCCTTGGGTCTCAATCACTACCATTGTCATTGTCCTAGGAACTATTCCCCTTTAAATGTCTGGATAAGTTCAGACAAAATCCTTAAAAATGAAACAGGTTAAAGCTGCCAAATGCTACTGGGGAACAGAATGATAATAAGTAAACGTAGCAGAAATAATATCGGCTCTGAAGCTCATCAAAAGCATTCTATAACTTCCTATCTATGGGATCCTGGATTGACTTCCTATGTTCCGTCAGGTTCTTTTCCTCTTCTGGGAAATGAGATTAATAATACACATCTTGTAGGATTAAGCTGAGAGCTACATAAGATTTATTCCCTCAACAAATATATACTGAGTACTCATTAGGTGTGAGGCACTGATTTAGGTAAAACAGTGACACACACACCCCAAAATCATACCCTTATGGAACCTATTGTTAAGGGAAGATAGACAATAAGCAAATCAATAAGTTGAAGATATGGGCTTATTTGTTTTCTACAGTGAGATAATCCATGAGTAGCAATGTCTAAAAAGGAAAAGTACATATAAAATTCCATCTGAAAGCCACCTGCAGTTTATACCTATTGCTCAAGAATGTATTTTTAGAGGAAGTTGGCGTCTTTGCCTGAGAACAGCATTCAAGGGGGAATTTAGTTATCCAAAAGAAAAGACCAAATTGAATTTTATAACCAAGACATTCCAGAGAATGAGGAACAAGGCTTCTATGCATAATAATGCAGAAGGCTAGTTTGGGACATTAAGACAAGTTGAGAAAAACTTGGCCTAAGGTAAGTGCCTCCAGAGTCGAGGGAGTTGGTCTGGCCCCTGACCAGTGCTGTAGCCTGGGGTCTCATGAGGGAGCAGCCAGCAGCTGGTCCCTATCCCTATGAAGAGGCTTTGTTCATGGTTTACAGGGGTAGAGTATCTGGCTCTTAGTCTGAATTTTCCATCTTGGCATTGAAATCATCTTATATTATTCTCAAACCATGTGTGAATTTCACCGTACACTTGAAGTGGTAGTTGTACTTTCTGGAAAAGAGAAAGGCCTCTGTTCACACCTGGAGTGCCTCAGGGTGGAGAGAAGATGGCAGGGTTGATGAGAGCCAGTGAAGCGTGTGGAGAGAGACGGCTGGAGGACAAGCACAGGGTAAGAGAGGATGGAGGTCAGATTAGAGGGCATATTGGCACGTTTTCTGGTGGGACTTAGAATTATGAAGGAAGAAAAAACTCATGAAGATGGGGTCATGTGGGAAAGAGCCTCAGCTTACGTTCATTCAGCATTCAAGGGAAGCTCCAAAGGCAGGAGAATTGGGGACCCCTTTTTAGTACATATGGAAATTTCTGAACGCATTGTAGACACTCAATAAAGGCTCATTCCCTTCTTCCTCCTTCTCTGTTTCCATAATAAAATGACAGGGAAAAATTGAAGTTGCAAGAAACTGTTCACCCAACCAGGAATATTTTGTAGAGCTACCAGAGTTAATTTGCCTACAAGGCAATTTTGATACAAATGCTTACACAGCTTTTCAAAGCTCCTTACTTCCCGGTTGCCACAGAAGGATCCCTGTAAGTGTGTTTGTGTATTTGTGTATAAATATTTGTATGTGTGTATGTGTGTGTCGGAGAAGGCAATGGCAACCCACTCCAGCACTCTTGCCTGGGAAATCCCATGGACAGAGGAGCCTGGTAGGCTGCAGTCCATGGGGTCACGAAGAGTCGGACACGACTGAGCGACTTCACTTTCACTTTTCACTTTCGTGCATTGGAGAAGGAAATGGCAACCCACTCCAGTGTTCTTGCCTGGAGAATCCCAGGGATGGGAGCCTGGTGGGCTGCCATCTATGGGGTCACACAGAGTCTGACACGACTGACGTGACTTAGCAGCAGCAGCAGTACGTGTGTGTATTTGCTACAGATGAGTTGCTGCCTGAAAGGTCCTTCTTCATCCCTCCTGAGACCTAAGAAAATCCTCACTGGACAACCACCTTAAGAGCAGAGCCTAATCCTGGTTTCTATTTGTCAGTATCTTCCCTCTACATAAGTGAAAGAAGTATTGCATTTGATGACATGTATGGTCTCATATCTAAGACTAGTCTTGTTCCCTAAATGCAAGGTAACTTGACCATATGACTTCCATCCAAAGAACACTTCAGTAGACACAACCATATCGCTAACATGGGAAAAACACTATTACAAGGATGGTTCTGACAGTGTAAATGATAATTATATTTTCTTCCCTGGTATCTTTCTTTGCTGTTTCCTCGCATTTAAAAGTTTCTTGTTAAAGCAGCATGAGCATGTGCTTTTTTTTTTTTTTTCCTCTCCTCTCCAGTATTTCTTTTCTCATCCCTTTCCTTAAGAGTTACTATTTACAGGTAAGCTTGGAGATGGAGTTTGGTTAGAGGTACACAATTTCATCTATTTAACCTCATCATGAAGCATTCTGGAAAGACTTTGAAGCTGGTGAACATTTTTTAAGGCTAGTAAATATCTGATGGGCATTTTAATTTACTCTCTAGCTTTTTTCCATGACTGGTGCATGTCTGCAATGGAAGAGTCAGCTCTTCCTTTAAGTGACAGAAGGAAGCCATTCTCAAGGAGAAGGAACACATATTTAAATTTATGATAGCTGAACTTGGCTGCAACAGCCACATTCTTGTTCTCCTTTGAGCTTGGCAGGCCACTCTAATATTTCTTCTTGGTCTGTAGATGAGAGCTCTCTTTTATTTTCCTATGTTGGAAACTTGAAAAGCTCAAGAATAGATTTTTTATTTGAGACTTTAATAAACTATACGACCATTATGTGAACAGTTAAGCTTTGCCCAGCCTGACAAAGCAGTAAATAGAATATACTCATAGCACATTTATGTCTCATTGCCCTGACACTGCCAGTGTCCACCCCAGCACTTTCTTTGTCCAGGAGTGGATTTACAGTCAGATCCTGATGGCATGTTGTTCTACTCTAAATGACTTGTTCAATAGATTCAACATGGAAGTAGGATTTTTAACAGAAATATTTTTGGAAGTATATAGGCCCACAGTGTGAATGGTCTAGATTAAAATGGAAAGTTATCACACTTATGTGGCTTAAACCTAGGCCATGAATCCTGGGGCAGTGCAGTGGTTTCCATCCATCTCCGTGTACAAACACACATGTAGGTCATCATGTATCAGAAGGCAATTTTACCATTAGAAATGCACACACCTCAGTGTTTTGCAACATCCCCAAAGACCACTGTTCTTCAGATTTTGATTCATTTAATGAGTAATTATTGGACATCTGTTATGTACCAGACGCTGGGAATGCAGATAACAGTAAACCAAAAGACCAACTTCCTAAAGTCATGGAGTATTCGAAAAGAGGGAGAGGGTAGTGTGCAGGGTCGAAAATAACAATCAGGTTACTGCCTCATGTAAGGTTAGCTACTGGTAAGTGCTAAGAAAAGTTAGTTTTCTTTAGAATTGAATGGGGGTGCTTGTTGGAAATGTAGATTCCTAGGTCCATCCACATTGAACCAGAATATTCTAAAGCTCCCACTGTACCCAAAAGGGATCTCCAATGTCTGTGGAGGAAGTCTGGTTCATCTAGAGGCCTACCATGCCATCTCTAGCCCTGGCAGGGGACCAGACACAGAAAGTGAAGCACCCTCCATCACCCTCTGCATGGCCATCTGGGCATGGAGAGTAATGATTCATCAAGAGTAGTAGACCTTCTACCAGACCCAGGCCACTGCAGCTTGGCCTGGGACAGCAAATGTCCCTGAAGTCAGCTCCAAGCTCCCTCACAAGGCTGCTATAGGCAAGGACGCTAAAGAGAAGGAAGCAGGTGTTAGAGAGAAGCGGTTATTGTTATTCAATGGGAGACATCAGTTAGATTCTCTTCCTAGGAAGGCATGACCCAGACATCCCAGATGGCAGATCTTTCCCACTCAAATGACAGGGTTTCCTGAAAGGAAGGCTAAGTGCTCCATCCCATTATGAGAGTCTCATATGGGGTGTGTCTGAGTGTATGTGTGTGTGAGAGAGAGAGAAAGAGAGACATACACACACACAGAACAAAAAGAGACACGGAGAGGAACAGGGGGAGAGGCAACCACAGAGCCCCTTTAAGAGAGGGCAGCTTGTTTCTCTTTGAGGATTGCTGGACTCAGTGGGAGAAAAGGTTAATACCTTAGATGGAATGGATGCCTTTATAATTTGCAGATAAAAATGGTATCTGTAATTTCATAGAGTATTAGTCCTGGAGGGAACTTTAACCAACATCTATCCAGTTTAGGTGAGAAAGGCAAGGGCTAGTGAGGCTCCCCAAGGGCTCAGGGCAGGGGCCAGAAAGTGCCAGTGTAGCCTGTGGCTCCTGGCACCAAGTCTGTCGTCACCTGTTGAAGGTGAGTCCTGTAAGGACACTCACACGGGCTTACCCAGTGTAAGCCTCTTATTGCATCCAGTGTTTATTTGATCAGAAATAACTGAATCCAGATGAACCATACTGACCGTTTACTACATGGACACCTAGACGGAGCCTAAAGCGAGGTTAACTCAAGTGTACTGGGGAGGACAGCGAGGCACCTCCTAGCACAGCTTGACGTTCTGGGCCATTTACCTCTGGCCACCTGTCATTTGGTGAGAAAAGACCTATGGAGAAATAGGGGTGAAGGGTTAAGCTGGGAATGTCTGGCCTTTGTTAGCACAGTTGGAAGGACAGCAAAGCCTGGTGGAGGCTCCCAGAGCCTCTTCTCTGAAAACAGGGAAGACACCAGAGACAAGGAAGAGGGTGTGCATCTGAGGATGCCAGCTGGTCCAGGGGCTCTGCGCTGGGCACAGCTGTTGCAAAACACAGGGAAACTACCCTCCTCCGTGAGGTCACTTTGAGAGGTGAAGGCCCATTTCTCGCAACTTGGGCTAAAAGGAAGAAAATTTTGCTTAAAAAGAGGCCTCATTGGGGAAAACAAATAAATATCTCCAAGAGGAACACCCAGGCTGCCCCTACTCCCAACCCCAGGCAATGCTGAGCCCTGCCTGTAGGCCCAGCTTTACACTCCAGAGGCTCCTGGGACCAGGCTAAGGCAGGATATGCAGAGGAATTCGATCAACTAATGCCCCTTGACAGTAGTGATAAGGGCTGGAACCTACAGACAGGGCTTGGAGTCCTAACGTCCAGCAAAGTTTGGAACTAGGCCAGTGGGGAAACAGGCAGACGCATTCAGATCTCAGCCCAGCAGTCCTTTTCCCTTCCCCCATGGAAGCCTGTCCACACCCAGCCGCATGAGCACTGCTCTCCGGATCAGACTGATCCAGGCCCAGGACTGCTGCCCAGAGTCTCCTCCTGTGCTCCCAAACCTCGCCGCCTCCCACTGGAATTCTCAACCCACAGGTCTCCTCTACGGGTGTATGAGTAGGGCGTCACCTTCCTTACCTGGGACCCTCAGAGTAGCAGGCTTTGCTTTTGTCCTCGTGGGTGTGCAAAGAGTTATTTGCTGAGTTGGATAGAAAAGTACACTTAAAGGCTTAAACTGGTAAGACAGAAAATTTCAGCTATCACTAACTGGGATTGCAAGAAAGTGTTTCTAAATTCAAACTCTCACATCCTGAGCATGGAATGGGAACAGCCTCTCTTTTTCACAAGCCGGATCAGTCCTCACCTCCTTCCCGAGCATGCAGCTCTGGTGCTAGCAACCTTCCCCACCCCAGCTCCTCATACTCAAGTGTTCTTCCTCCGCCATCTCCTCTACTTTTGGCTTTTATTGCTCCTCATATATTCTGATTACTCTATGTCACAGAGATTAAGAACAAAGACCTTGCTGTCAAATAGATCCGAGTCCAAATCCTCAACTGCCACTTATTAAACACGTGCCCTCGGACTAGGCAGCTTCTCAAGGTCTCAATTTTCATATCTAACAAATGAAAAATAATAATCCCTCCCCCCTGGGGTTATTGTGACAATTTAAGGAGTCAAAAATAAAGCGCCTAAAATAAATCCTAGCACATAGTAAGCAATAATAAAAGTTAGTTCTCGTTTTTACTATGAATAAATAATAAGTAGATCCCTGGTTATTTGATATTTTTTAGGAAATGAGTCCCTTTGGATATCTGATGTAAAACCCTTGACATTCTTCCCTGAAAAAAATACATGTACTCAAAAATTTTACACATAATTTCAGAGGAAATATGGAATCCCTGAAGCCATCCTTTGGTCTCATTTTAGGATGCCCCCAGCATAGAATATACCTCACTGTCCAAAAAGAGTATATCATTTTTGAGGGCTAAAATCATGTCTTCTAATTTTTCTGCTCCCCATAGCACCTATAATGATATCTTGTACTTGGAAAAGCACTCCATAAATATCTGATGAGTAGCTGATGCCAAATTTCAGCTCTCCATTGGATGTTGGAACTAAGCACTAATAATTTGGATTTACTTCTCTCTATTCATGGAGGAAAAAATGAGTTTTGCTTTCATGTACTACAGAATACTTGATGTTAATCCTTTTGCCCAGAGCATAAGTTGTCAATTCCAAATGGGACTCTCACTTTCCAAAGCTCTGTGGCCAGTTCCAAGGAAGGACATTCAGGCCCCAAAGCCAAGTCGCACTCACTAAGAAGGGAGTGTGTTCTCAGCCAGCCCCTGAACCAAAGGTTCCTTAAGTCTTTGCTGACAACCAGATGTCATGGTGGCCGGTGGCAATGGCTTTCATTAGGTCAAGTTTGCTGCACGTCAGTTTAGAGCAAGCCTAACTCTGGCTAAATGGGCTAGACATTGAACCAAAAATTCAATAAGAACTCTGACAATAATTAACTCATACTGATTACCTTTGTAAACATAGACGCACTGTAAACACATGTTCCTTTATCCAAAAAAAAAATCAATAAAAGGGATGTTTGTCAAGGTGCAAACGCGGTCATGTGACAGGACCTGCACTTTACGTCCCTCCCTCCCACTCTCCCATCCCTTCAGGCTTTGGTTGTTCCTCTCTGCTCTCCTCTTTAATGGCCACGGCACATTGAGAGGAAAGCAGATACTAACTGCAAATAGCAGAGCTTTTTTTTGTTGTTTTATTAAAATTGGTTTCTGTCTTTCTTGAATTAATCTATCCGTTAGTCATCCACATTAAGACTTAATAACAGTGCAAACTGAAAATGAGGTAATCATAGCCAAAGAAAAGAAACAGTACCAAAGGCTCTTTTTGCAGCTCTTGTCAGAATGAAAGCTCAGACTTCGCCATCCCTGTTCCCCTTTCTTTTGCCAGCACAGGCATGACAGATTCTAAGCTGATTCTTTTTTCTGAGCCTTGGTGCTCTTCAAACTAAATGACTCTGGCAACCTGTACACAAGAATGCAAAGGGGGCTGGTAAGCAAGCATTGACTTTTCAAAGCACAGTTGAGAATATTAGGAGGGAAGATGCGAGGAACTGTGAGCAGCTTTTGCTAATTCGGACACTCTGTCCTGCACCATGTTCTAGCTTAGGGGGAAGAAGTCCGAGGTCATGTTTGGTGGCCTTTCATTGCAGGGAGGAAACAAAGCTCTAAGAGACTTTCAGCATAGACTTCTTATACCGACCTGAAGACAGAGAAGCAAGTGCAAGGTGACCTCCAGTCCCCTGCAGGGCACAGCTTTCACATGCACCATCACACACACACACACGCACACACATGCAGGCACATACATGCACATAAATATATCTGCCCCACTACCTAAAACAAAAAGTTCTACATATTCGGTGTTCATGAAGACATTTATTAAAACAATTTCCTGAGCCCCTATCCTTGGTCTCTCCATGCCCACCAACAAGATCATTCCCACCATCCTAGCTCTTCAGCACTCCTGTCTGTGAGCAGAAGTCTGAAGCGCCCTCAGGATCCAGCTTCCTCTATGAATAACATGGGCGTCCAAACTCTGACTGGACTGGGGTGCCCCTCGTACACACCCTTCCTGTTCAAACGCCAGTAAGAAAACCAGTGCTTTTTTTAGTGTGTTCCTTTCCTCCTGCCTGGTAGTGGCTCCAGAGGACCCCTCTAGTTTCTAGTGAGTTAAACTTTCTGCCTTCCGACCCAACCCCACCCATTAATAATCTTGCTGATTAGAATCCCATGGACAGAGGAGCCTGGCAGGCTACAATCCATGAATTAGCATGTAATATATAACTTATCTTTGGAGACTGGTCTTTACCCAATCAGTAAAAGAAAAAAAAAAAAAACAAACTAGTGTTGAAAATAAAGCTTTGACTTAAACACTAGAACCAGAAGCAAGTTAGACGAAATGGGGAATGTGGCTTAGGCCAAAATCTGGAGCCCCTCTTGTTGTTATTGTTGTTCAGTTGCTCAGTTTTGTTCAACTCTTTGCAGCCCCGTGGACTGCAGCACACCAGGCTCCCTGTCCTTCACCATCTGCCTCAAACTCATGTCCATTGAGTCAGTGTCCATTGAGTCATCTCATCCTCTGTTGTCCCCTTCTCCTCTTGCCCTCAGTCTTTCCCAGCATCAGGGTCTTTTCTAGTGAGTTGACTCTTCCCATCATGTGGCCAAATTACAAGAACTTTGGCTTTAGTATCAGTCCTTCCAATGAATATTCAGAGTTTATTTCCTTTAGGATTGACTGATTTGATCTCCTTGCTGTCCGAGGGACTCTCAAGAGTCTTCTCCAGCACCACAGTTCAAAAGCATCAGTTCTTCAGTGCTCAGCTTTCTTTACGGTTCAACTCCCACATCTGTACATGACTACTGGGAAAACCATAGCTTTGACTAGATGGACCTTTGTTGGCAAAGGTCTCTGATGATGTCTCTGCTTTTTAATATGCTGTCTAGTTTTGTCATAACTTTTCTCCCAAGGAGCAGTCATCTTTCAATTTCATGGCGGCAGTCACCTACTGGGACAGAGTGAATGGGTTTATGTGGTAGATTCAGGGTGTATAAGCGGAGGAAATAAGCCTTGCTCTAACTTCCATTAGGAGAGCTGGACTCTCCACTTTGTGTTCCTTGAATAGCTCTGACCAGCAACCTGAAGCTTGTCCAGAAACCAACAGGACCTGGAGTGCCCAGCAAATAAAGATACCATTTTTTTCCTGGTTCACAGTATCTCCAGGTTTCTAAATATGAACTTCCCATCTTTCAAACCAGGAGGGTTGCATTTTCTAAGCCACAAGTCTTTGCAGGGAGCAGGATGGACAAAACACATTCTGCATCCTAGTTCTTTCAGCCTTGATGCTAGGTCCACTTGCCACCACGCCATGGCCAGTCTGTGGGAGGCTCAGACGCAGCAGTGCAGAGGAACTGGTCTCCCGTCCCCAGATTTCTGCTGCCTCCCTGGGGGCTCAATTGACTACAGAGAGTCACTCTCCTTCCACCAAGGACTCTAGAAGTCAAGGGTTCTAGGTTCACACAAAGAATCTATTTCACTTTGGAAAACCAAATGTTTTTATTTTTGCTAATTACCAACATGCGAAAAGCGTAACGGTGAAAGCAAAAAATACGAGGCGGACAGAACTCATGGAATTCACAGTCATCAGATTTTATATACATGAAAGGGTGTTATCTTCTTGGACATAAAATCTCCAATTGGTCAGATATTTAATACTTTAAGAGGCCTTGACAGTTTTGTTTTTTAATATCCTGAGGGGTGGTGGAATTTTTACCCTTTGAGGATGGAATTGGTGTTTGAAGGCAACCAGAAGTCATTTGGACTTAAATCTGAAGACTACAACCCGTCATCAAGTTGGTTATTTGTGGCAGGCAGCTTAAAAAGGCCCCAGTAATTCCTGCCTCCTGGTGATCACACCTTTATGTAAACGCTGACACTTGCCTTGGGCTGGGTTTGCTTCTAAGGACTAGCATACAGCTCACTTCCAAGAACAGTGACAAAATACCTGTGACTTCCGTCTTGTTCACACTGTCTTCCTATATGTGGCTCTCCCCAATGTTTGCTCTCTGAGGGAAGCCCCTGCCATATGGAAAGCTGCCTGGTGAGACACAGGGAACTGTTGTCTTCAGCCAGCCGCCAGAGAGGACCTGAGGTCTGCTAACAGCCCCTGCAGTAAGCTGGGAGCAGACCATCCCCATTCAAGGCTTGAGACGCTGCAGCCCTAGCCAGTACCATGACTGGGAGACGCTGGGCCGGAGGACGCGCACACAGAAACTGCACGCAGATTCCTGACTCACGGAAACTGTGAGACCAGAAGGGTCTGTTGGTTTCAAGCTGCTGTGTTTAGAGGGCACTCTGTTACATAGAAATGGATAATGAACACAGATTTGTTAGAATTAAACAAGGATGTGTCCATTGAGCAAGCAGAATGGTTTCTTTGGTACCTCAGAACTGACCAGCCCAAATAAGCCCTCTTCCCGTCTTCAAGAGCATATTATCCCCAGGGGCACCTTTCCTCAGCGATGCAAGTCTAAGACCTCGCCCCACCCCACCCCCTGACCCCCTCCTACCTCAGCCTCCGGGTGGATTCCCGGCCTATTTACCACTCGTATGTCTGACCGTGTGCTCAGGGTGTGGATGCTGTTTCCAAGGCACATCTGAGTAGAAGGCTACCTAGTAGGGTCTTTGGGGAATGTTTCTGGGCCTTCTATTGCCCTCCCTCCTGTCCTCAAAATACCATGCTGTCTTCCTGCCTCCGTGAGGATGGAAAAAGAACGTTTGAGCACACCTTTGGGCACCGAAAGGGTTTTTCTGTCAAAGTCCTAAAGAGGCCATCTCTGAACGAGTGATGGGGACCGAGTTCTGGTGGTGATAAGGGTGAAGGGCAGCAGCTGTGTCCTCTGCTATTTAATGTCCATCTCCATCCACCCAGTGTGGATGCCCACCTGTCATTTCCACCTCTCACCACCAAACCAGTCTCTAGTCAGCCTTCCTAGGAGCTAAGTCAGGGAAAACAGGCCTTTCTAACTGCTCCCTGGGAACATCTTCACGCTTTTAGGCTCCTTTCTCTGCCTCTTGGGAGATGCTGTGAGCTTCGTGGCATGCTCTGTTAGCTAAAGGGAGTGAGAAAATGAAAAGCAAGGTAGAGGAAAAAACGGAAAGTGACGGTGAAGAGGTGAAAGAGATGGATGAGTGAAGGAGAGCCGCTCACCTGGCCTGCCCCTGGGCACCACGGTTCCTCAAGAGTCCTGATAATGGACTAGCGTTTGCATGCCTGGTTTGCTCATCCCTTCGTTCAAGATTACACATGGCATCATTTAGTCCAGAGAACTGAAACTGCTCAGAAATGTGGTCACAATGCATCTCCATTTCTATTTCTGTAATTATGCTTCTCTGCAGAACTCTGAGTGGCCTACTTTTAAGTGTCTCTGCTTTTCTTTGAGTGGGAAAAATAAATACTTCTTTAAAATCTGGAATCATTGTTCTATCAACTCAATAGAACACTGTTTTTAAAAAACAGAGTATAATTTCCATGGTAACCCCACTGGCCATGGGGCCGATTCTAACTTTCTATCTTAGGTGCTGAATTTACCGTGCTGATTTTCTAACAATAATGTAAATGGTTTCTGGGCTCAAGATTTTATGGGAATATATATATTTATCCTTTTTATGATAGTTGGATAACTCTAGAAAGATGTGTATAAAAATCTTTTAATGTGACTTTTCTCTAGCCTCATCTCAAGGTTACTTGCTGTCCAACATGCTCTTCCCTTTGATACCACCAGCATACCTCTCATCTAGAACTTTCCTTTTGCATACTGACATCAGGGCGCTGAAAACATCTGCTAAGCTGTCATGCAGAACCAACAACCCCTTCTTCCAGAGCCGAGGAAAACAGGTTATCCAAGAAGTCACAAAAGGTACCCGTGAGGCACAGAATCTTCCTTGTCTCTGGACCCAGGGTATGCACAGTTATTTCCAGGGGGAATCACGAAAGGGATGTGATGACTAAATTCTAATCAGATCTCTGATTTCATCCTTCTCTTTCCTCATCATTCTTCTGATGATATCTATAATCCTAAGTCTATAACAAGCTCTCCTGTATTTCAGGTTTATTTGAGATCTGTGAATTTATGAAGAAGGGGGCTTCTCAGGTGACACAGTGGTAAAGCATTGGCCTGTCAATGCAGGAGACACAAGAGGTGGGGATTTGATCCCTGGGTTGGGAAGATCTCCTGGTGGAGGAAATGGCAACCACTCCAGTATTGTTACCTGGAAAATTCCATAGTCAGAGGAACCTGGCGGGCTACAGTCCATGGGGTCACAAAGAGACAGACATGACTCAGCCCTGAGACTTTGAGGACTCAGTGTATGCATTTGAGAGTCCCTCAGGTGTTTGCCCGGGAACACTTCTCAGCCTACTGAAAAGGAACAGCGGCAGCATTGGAGACACCAGCCTCAGGCCTGCAGAGATTCTGAGTGGCGAAGATCCTGCAAACCCCATTTCCTTCCCACTGCTAACACCTTTGGCAGCACTTCCCACCTTGGTTTCCTCTGGCTGCACAGGCTGGATGAAACTTGCTCACGCTCCTGCCGTGGGTACCGAGGGGACACATACGAGTGAGAGGTCTAAGCCATAACGTGCCTTGTCAGAAAGTACAGTGTTGATGAGTTAGAATGATGTAATTGGAAGGTCAGTGACATCATATTTGCCGTCATTTATGTTTTTAAAAAAATATTTAAATATTTTATGTAAGTCAAAAATCAAATAAATACCATTCACATATGTCAGTATTTTCAAACAGTACGAGTAGCCAGTTGCCTGGCACTCAGCCCCCTAGATGTCAGCTCTGGGTCTCAGGTCTTTACTGGATATCTTGGTCACATTTTTTATCTTCTGAAACTTGGTTTCTTTGGCAAAATGAGGATGAAAATAATCCATAGTTGATGAGGCTCTTTGGGATTTTAAAAATACTCTAATGCATGTAAAGCTTTTTGCTTAATATTAACTATTGGGAAAGCAATACTATGAATCGTTCAACTGTGCAAAAATTGTGAAAGCATTCCATGCCTGTGGCTTGTAGACTATACCCCCTGCTATCTGTCTCTTTGACAATCACTTGGTAGCCTAAGATCAAGACTATTTGTCTAGACCGAGGTTGTTAAATTACAGCCCACATGCCAAATTTAGTCCCCCTGTTTTTACAAATATAGTTTACAAAACTCACTGGCTTACATATCATATCTAGCTGCTTTCAAGCTGAAACAGCAGAGTTGAGTATAACTGTAAAATCTTAAGCTATTTACTCCATGGTTCTTTACAGAAGAATTTTGCTAGCCATTGGTTTATCGTGCTGTGAGTATCCTAGCAGAGTCTACACCAATACAGCTTTTTGGCAGAAGCAACTATGTAGGGCCCATTCCAAGCTGAAAATGCCATGCACCTTCTTCCAACATTTTGAGAGTTTCAGGACAACAGCAGCAAGTCACTCAGTCAAGCACAGAAGCCTCGTGTATGTGGCGCCCTGTGTGACTGTGGAGGTGACACCCCAGGGAGGCCAGCTCCGCCTTCTTGTCATCTAGATGTCACTCCCTTTATAAACTCCATCTTCATTTAATCCCCAAAGGACTCTTAGAGCAAAGACTAGGACAGAAAAGGGAAGCATTACCAAAGTTATACCATAAAATAATTCCAGGTAAATGGAGCTCAGAGTTCTCTATTAAAGGAATAACTGCTCATTGGAGCCATCCTGCTTTCACATGACACAGTGTTTTCCCTTTTGGTTCTTTGTTTTAAATTGTTGTCCTGGATTTTCTCCAGTTTTTAATATTATTTGACTAAACATAATTCTCTATCAACACTGGTTAGATGACTCCAGGAGAATTATCATATTTGGTGTTTGAATCTGACAACTATTAATGCATTTTCCCTTGAATGAAAAAGAATGTATTTGGTATTTTTAAACTCATGAGACTAGAAGTATCTGAAAGGCTGGAACAATACCTCTGGGCTTGTAAGTCACAAAAATTCAAAACAAAGTGAAAACACTTAAATTGTCTTTTTCTCATCTTTTCTATAAAACATGACTTCCCACATCACTGTTCACCTGAAACTACCACAACATTGTTAACTGGCTATACCCTAATACAAAATAAAAATTTCAAAGAAAAAAAAATCACCTACCATCCAGGTTCCTAAATTTTATAGGACTTTGAAAAAGTTTGCACTTTTAAAGCAATTAAACATTTTTGTCTCATCAAAGTCAGGATTTAAGAATGTCTAGTGTTTCAAGATTAGCTAGGAAACCATTTTGCTGTCCACACCAATAAACGAGAAGCTGATCAGACAGTGTCCCTCCTCTTAGTGTAATTTACGCTACAGTAACATGTGGAATAAGATAGTGGAGAATTAAAAAGAGAATAAAGCAGAGAAGACGCTCATTAGATCAGCATGTTATGTCTCAAGGGGAAGAAGATGCAGGAAGCCAAAAACCAAAGCGAGAATGAACTTCATTCGTAGACAGTCCTTCTCAGTCCTCTCTTCTCCACCAGCTTCCCAAGGCCACGAACAGGAGCAAAGCTCTCTGGATAGTAACCAAGAGACGAGACTTGCTCGCCCAGCCCCGCCCCTGGGTCTCACCTCTCTGGCCTCACTCTCCCACCCTCAGCCTTCCAGTTATTTGTTTTCTGCCCTCTCTTTTTTGGAAGACGGAAAGCTTTTTTTGAAATTTTTATATTTTTGAAGCATAGTTGATTTACAGTATTGTCAATTTCTGCTATATAAAAGCAATTTAGCCATATATATATATATATACTATATATATTCATTCTTGTTCATATTCTTTTTCTTTCCTAGTATTATGGTTTATCACAGGACACTGAAGGTAGTTCCCCGTGCTATACAGTAGCACTTTGCTCTTTATCCATCCTGTATAAGACAGTTCATCTCTGCTCATCCCAAACTCCCAATCCCTCCTCTATCTCCCTCCCCCTTGGCACTCACAAGTATGTTCTCAACGTCGGTGAGTCTGATTCTGCTTTTCAGATGAGTTCATTTGTGTCATATTTTAGATTCTGTGTGTCAGTGATAGAAAATGGTATGTGTCTTTGTGTGAGTTACTTCACTCAGTATAATAATCTCTAGTTGCATCCATGCAGCTGCAAATGGCATTATTTTGTTCTCTTTTATGACCGAGTAATATTCCATTGCATATATCTATCCCACCTTTTTTATCCATTCATCTGTTGATGGGTATTTAGGTTGTTTCCATGTCTTGGCTATGGTGAATAGAGCTTCTATCAACATTGGGGTGCATGTATGTCTTCCAATTATAGTTTTGTCTGGATATATGCCCAGGAGTGGGATTGCTGTTTTCAGCCCCTTGAAGTCAGGGAATTTTATGTGAATTTATCAAGAGTCCGTCAAGCTTTTATATTTTTGTCTCTACAACTCAACTTGACCTTCCAGTTTCCATAGACAAATGGCCTATTCTCAGCCAGCCAGACCCTCACACCTGCTGAAGAGTGACCCAAAGATGCAGAAGGAGCTAGTGATTATTCTAAAGAAAGACGTGCTTACAAGCTCCAAAGGTCCTGGTGGTGCCCAGCCAGGTTGCTGTCCTGACAACATTCTCTGCAGTGCTGTCCTGGATGCATTTCTGCTCCTGGCTTCCTGGAGTGTGGCGTATTTTCTTCTCCTTTTTATCTCACCTTCCTATCCACTTTGTGAGCACCCTGATATTATTTTTGTTCATAACTTTGCTACTTTAATTCACCGGAACTAGCTTCTGTGGTTTGTAACCAAAAGCACTAATGGATACAGCTGGCCTATAAGAAGTGATGGTGCAGTGGTAAAGAACATGCCTGCCAATTCAGGGGACTTAAGAGACGCGGGTTCAATCCCTGGGTCGGGAAGATCCCCTGGAGGAAGGTAAGGCAACACACTCCAATATTCTTGCCTTGGACAGAGGGGCCTGGTGGGCTACAGTCCGTGGGGTTACAAAGAGTCGGACATGACTGAGTGACTTAGCACACACAGAAGAAAGGATGAAAAGGCCCTGAAGTTTAGGTGGCAGTCACGCCCCTACAGGAATGAGGGGTGCTGGTTTGGCCTCCCATCAAAGTACCACTTCTCTGGCCAATACAGAGTGTGGAGTTCAGTGCTCTGTGGCAAATAAGCCTTTAACGCAGGCCCAATGGTCAGGTCTCAACGATCTTAAACGAGATGTTAGAGAGAAGACAGGTTTCAGATGGAAAAGACTTGTTTGATTATATCCTACTGAGCCTTCAAATGTCTCCTCCCCTCTTCTCATGATGGGTACTACCACCCACAAAATGAATTCAGAATCAGAAAAAAAAAAAGTTATCAGTGGCAAAAAGGTAGTCAGTCATTCATGTTCATCTCGTCTTCTCTGAGTTAGGAACACCCAGTAGTTACAAGCAAGGGTTTTGAAGACACATGACCTGGGTCCAGACTCCAGCTCCGTCATTCACTAGACCCCCGATTGTCTCTAAATTCTCTGGGCCTCAGTTTCCTCACAATAAAGTGAAGATTAAAAATGGCATCCACCTCATGAGTGTTGTGAGAATTTAAAGAGCGGCATGTAGAGCATTCAGAACAGTGACTGGAGCAAAACAAGGGCTCATCAAGTGTCTTGCTGCTGCTGCTGCTGCTGCTGTTATTATATGACTTCAGTCTACGCAGTGCTTGGTGGTACCTAGCATTTTCTCTGTAGTGGTGGGTTACATAAGTGGGAAAAGTATCAGGTGTTTCTTTTAGTATATAGAGGAAATTATATTTTTAATGCAACAGTAGGATTTCGCTTTACTCGGAAGCCCCAAGTAGAACACAGCCAACTGTTTTGATAAGTGGTGTGGGTAATTATGGTTTCCCTGGTAGTTCAGCTGGTAAAGAATCCACCTGCAATGCAGGAGACCCCAGTTTGATTCCTGGGTCAGGAAGATCCCCTGGAGAAGGGATAGGCTACCCACTCCAGTATTCTTGGGCTTTCCTGCTGGCTCTGATGGTAAAGAATCCACCTGCAATGTGGGAGATCTGGGTAATTATACTGACTTGAGCAAGCCTCTGTCTTAATGGATTCTCTTGGGCATTTCACATGCTACCTGCTGCCTCTTTGGACCAAATTTGGTTAATCTGCCATTTTAGAACCAAATAGAGATCACTGACATATTAAGACAGACACATCTCTTTGTTTTTAGCATATTTTAGTGCATTTTGATACAAGCAAGTGAAATATCAAAGATATGTAGTTTCTGGGAGTGAGGTGGACCATGTCTAGAACCACCAGTCTAGGGGACTGAACTCTGCTGAGTAATCGCATGACCTAAGGCAGGAGAATGGTTTTGACCACTGAAAGGAGAAGTGACCCTGAAATCAAATTTTATTCCAGAAAGAAACATAGCTTACCTGGTTCCGTTTGTCATCTGGACAATCCTCTATCACATGATGACCCCACCATTGCAGGGGGAGGGAACGAGGTCATTCTTTCGGAGAAATGCAGACCTGGGGTCACAGCCCTGTGGTCGGGGAAGCATGTGGCTGTGTGGGTGCCTTGGGAGAGGCGCATGGGTTCCCCAGCAGATTTCCCCTGTGAACAAAAGCAGAAATCCACCAAGAGGACCAGGAAGTTAGATTCATGGCCCACAAAGAGGAAGAGGGAACATGAGACTCGGGTGTGAGCAGGGTGACACCACATAAGTGGAAAGAAAGGTCAGGTGTCCGGGAGGCCAGAAGCAGGGGCAGGACGAGGTCACAGGATTAGACTGCCAGGGTTTGAATCCTGGTTTCAAAGTTTATAAGATATATGACTTCAAGAAAATTAGTTAAATTATGTGTGCTTTATTTTCCTCATCTGTAAAATGGGACTGGAAATAATCATCTTTCTCCTAGGATTGCTGTGTAGGTTAAATTGGTTACTACATGTAAAGTACTCAGAGCAGTGACTGGAGCAGAACAAGGGCTCATCAAGTGTCTTGCTGCTGCTGCTGCTGCTGCTGCTGCTGTTATATGACTTCCATCTCCACAGTGCTTGATACACCTGGCACGCAGTAACTCTGTTGCTGTGATTATCAGAGCTTGCTATTCTTACCATGATAGAATGCTTTCCATGTACAAAGCAATATACAAATATAAGGCATGGTACTGGATGGATCAGTGTATTAGTTTTCTAGGGCTGCCGTGACAAAGTACCACAGTCTGGGTGGCTTAAATGACAGAAATTTATTTTCTCAAAGTTCTGGAGTCTGGAAGTCTGAAGTGTTGTCAAGGTTAATCTCTGCTGAGGCCCCTCTCCTTGGCTTCTAGATGGTTCTCTTTTCCTCCCTGTATCTTCACATGTCTTCCTTCTGTGTCTGTGTCCTAATCTCCTCTTCTAATGAGGATGCCAGTCTTGTTGGTTGAACCCTCCCTAGTGGCCTCATGTAACTTAATTACTTCTTTGAAGACCTTCTCTCCAAAGATAGTTACATTCTGAGGTTCTAGGGGTTAGAATTCAACATGAATTTGGGAGGTGGTGGAGGAGACAGATATGCAACTCAGTCCATAACAACCAGTGATCCATTTGGTGAAGCTGGAACTGTATTTCCCTTATCCAAGTGAACCCTGGCTAGAGTTGGCCAAAAGAGGCCCCTTTATAGAATAAAAACAGCCCCCTGCTCTCTGGACAGCGTGGCTGTTAGAAGTAACAGATGGATGCAGGGATGCCTAGCAAGATTTAACTTACCCTGGCTCTCCTCTGTTGCCCCAGCTCATCTTCTAAATTGCTGACCATAATGATCTAGTGACTGACAGTGGCCCCGAAGCATCCCTAGACATGAGGCTGTGGACCCAGGCATTTCCCATGCTCCTCATGGTCCCCCTTCAGTGATTGGACATGCTTGGGTTCTAATTTGACTAGCTGGCGAATCCTCTGGACTCCCACGTTTCCTCACCTGCCACAGTTGTGTAAAAGCTAAATAAATCTCTTATCCTAATACACTTGTAGCGACTCTGCTTGCACGATTGAACCCTGACAGATACAGGAATGATAATAATAATACTAGTCTTCTGGACGCACTATCACTAAACCTGAAAAGAGTCTATGACTCACTCAGAAGCATGCATTTGAACTTCTTCTAATTACGGCAAGCCTGAGCTTACTCCAAAGTCCTCCAAATTAGTCTTTTCACTTCCATTTCTCCTGGCTCCAATATGTCCCACCAATGGCTGCCAGATGAAATTTCTTGAACCACCTTTATGTTATCAAGTAACAGTCAAGGGAAGTCCCCGGATGGCAGGGTCGCAGGCCCAGAGAATAACCGGTTCAGATGAGAGTGAAAGGATGGAGGGTTCCCAGAGGGATGTCTCCAGGTGGGGGGAAATGGAATGGATGCAAAGTCTGATCAATATTAAGAAGGCAGTTTACAGTGTCATTGAGTCACTGGGATGAGAATAGTAATGGGACATAGAAAATTAAGAAAATGTCTTGAAAAGTAATTTCAGGACATACAAAAAATCATATAAGAAAAGATATATACAAATTACACTACTGTACTCAAATGTGGAGAGTTTTTAGGCATAATAATGTAATAGCACATCTAATATCAAACAGTTAGAACTGGACATGGAACAACAGACTGGTTCCAAATAGGAAAAGGAGTACGTCAAGGCTGTATATTGTCACCCTACTTATTTAACTTATATGCGGAGTACATCATGAGAAACACTGGGCTGGAAGAAGCACAAGCTGGGATCAAGATTGCTGGGAGAAATATCAATAACCTCAGATATGCAGATGACACCATGCTTATGGCAGAAAGTGAAGAGGAACTAAAAAGCCTTTTGATGAAAGTGAAAGAGGAGAGTGAAAAAGTTGGCTTAAAGCTCAACATTCAGAAAACGAAGATCATGGCATCTGGTCCCATCACTTCATGGAAAATAGGTGGGGAAACAGTGGAAACAGTGTCAGACTTTATTTTGAGGGGCTCCAAAATCACTGCAGATGGTGACTGCAGCCATGAAATAAAAAGATACTTACTCCTTGGAAGAAAAGTTATGACCAACCTAGATAGCATATTGAAAAGCAGAGACATTACTTTGCCAACAAAGGTCCATCTAGTCAAGGCTATGGTTTTTCCAGTGGTCATGTATGGATGTGAGAGTTGGACTGTGAACAAAGCTGAGCACCGAAGAATTGATGCTTTTGAACTGTGGCATTGGAGAAGACTCTTGAGAGTCCCTTGGACTGCAAGGAGATCCAACCAGTCCATCCTAAAGGAGATCAGCCCTGGGTATTCTTAGGAAGGAATGATACTAAAGCTGAAACTCCAGTACTTTGGCCACCTCATGCAAGAGTTGACTCACTGGAAAGGACTCTGATGCTGGGAGGGATTGGGGGCAGGAGGAGAAGGGGACAACAGAGGATGAGATGGCCAGATGGCATCACCAACTCGATGGACGTGAGTTTGAGTGAACTCCGGGAGTTGGTGTTGGACAGGGAGGCCTGGCGTGCTGTGATTCATGGGGTCGCAAAGAGTCGGACACGACTGAGGTACTGAACTGAACTGAACTGCATATGATGACTATATATGTTAACAGTAGGTTGTGAAGTAAGCCTATGGGGGAAATGAGAAAGGGGATGGCAGGAAGAGCAGGAGCCACAATGGAGCCTATTTGAAGACTTTACCAAGACAAGTTTTTGAAGAAGGGATACTGCTGTGGGAAGCTGAGAAATAGCGCAGAGAGGCATATGGAACAAGGGAAAAATCTGGGAAGAGACAAGCCCATATATGCAGACGTCAAGACGTCCAAGAGAGGAGAGCTCCTAGCAGAAGAGGAGGTAACAGGGCAGAACCCTTGAATGGGGAAGGGGGATGGATTCAGAGCCCAAATGCAGGAGCCCGGCTTTGCTAGGAGAGGGATGCACCCTCCCTTGTATCAGGAGGGAAGAAGCCTGATCCAGAGGTAGAAAGGTTTGTGTATCTAGGTCAGAAGATGAGGGCATCTCCCTTCCTGAGTCATCTCTACCTTCACTGCCGTCGGTGCAAAGTTTCAAAGCACTTTGCTCGATCTGCCCCCTGTCCCTGCACGTTTGCAGCGGTTACCATAGAGGAGAGGAAGCTGGGCTGAAGGAGGTTGTAAACCCAGACAGAGATGAATGAACTTGTTGGAGTCACACAGCTAATTAGTGACAAGGCCAGGACTGCAACCAAACTGGCTCCCAGCCTAGTACTCTTTCACTACCAAATTACCATGTAATACTGAACAGATGGGAGCGATTAAGGTTTAGGACCATTAGAACGACCAACACAACCCAAGTTACATGAAATAAGGAACTGAGTAGAAACAGAGCGCAGAGATTTAAGCCTCGAGTCGCAGGAAGGGCTAATTTTACCCGTTGTGAGCCCATGATTAGATTAGGGTGGGTTGAACTAAATTGTCAACTGGAAAAATGCACTGCCCCCAGTGTTCCCTAACCAGCTGCAGGGCTGGCAACACCCTGGCTCCAGGAGGCGGCTCCCAATGGAGAAGACTGAGATAAACCTCAGCCAACAACACTTACCAGCATGAAGCCAAATTAACTCTTTAAATTACATAGACCTTCTGGCAATCTTCGCTCTACTCCATTATAGAAGTACTTACTAAAAATGCTGAACTGTACCGAGTTCTGAAAAATAACAGGTACTGCTCCACCTCCTTACTTATGGGGGCCCTGGCGTTCGTCACATTAATTAGAAGAGACTCTTTCTCAAAAATATTCTTTCCTTAGACTTTTCCTTCATGCCACTCATGCAGCACTTGTGCCATTTGCAACAAATGTTTTTGTTGTTCTGTATCTGAATTTCCAAAAGATCTTGGATGCTGGTGTTTATTTTGATTGATGTTTGGTTAGTTGACATGCTGGTATTATTTCTCCCTCAGTATCACTAAATGTGATGGATAGTGAATTATGAAAGCTATCATTGGGTAGGCAAGTTGGTCTTACTAGTACATAACTTAGTGGAGGTGGTGGGGAGGCAGATTAGAAAGCCCGCTTTGACGGGTTATCATCGGGTAATGCTAACTCAGAGTCTTCTCTGATTTAAAATTCTTCTGATTCAACTCTCAGTGCTTATAATGAATAGTAATTGCTAAATAATCAGCTAGTATTCACCTTTTCTCCTAGGTTTGAACCAGCCTGGTGCCCTGACCCCTAGCACAGTGCTCTTTTATTCTCCAAGCTCAGGGCAGAGTTCCTGGACCAGGGAGGCCAAGAAGACGAACCCCATGAGCTGCCAGATTGCCCCAGTCATCAGAAGAAAACACCCTACCTGCCAATATCCATTTCCCTTAGACTGTGATTCTGGCTAAAGTCTCATAATTTTGTTGTTCAGTTGCTAAACCATGCCTGACTCCTTGCAACCCCATGGACTGTAGCACACCAGGCTCCCCTTTTCTTCACTATCTCCTGGAGTTTGCTCAAACTCACATCCATTGAATCAGTGATGCCATCCAACCATCTCATCCTGTCGCCCCCTTCTCCTCCTGCCTTCAGTCTTTTCCATAATCTTAACCTCAGACTGGATAGACCCAACTGTACACAGGTCTCACTCTCACCTCACAGGTAGACTCTGAAGCACCTAGGGGAAAAGAATGCAATGGATACCATACAGAGTCCTGTTCCTCCCCATTTCACAAGGAAAAGGCTGTAACTTCTGGTGGGAATTAGTGAGAGGATTATAAATACACAAGACCTCTCTGACCACCTTATCTAAAGAAGATGCCTTCCCTCTCTTTGCATGCTATGTTATATCACAGCATCTTGTGCATTTTCTTTGTTGCACGTATCATAGTAATTTGGATTTCAGTTTTACTTATTGTCTTTTTCCTCTGCTGTAAGACTTCTATGGAAAGGATCCATGTCTGTCCGGTTCCCTATTGAAGCTTCAAGTGCCAGAAACTATGCTTGGTGCAGACTAAGCACTTGACGGGCTCCTCTGGTAGCTCAGACTGTAAAGAACCTGTGTGCAACGTGAGAGGCCCGGGCTTGATCCCTGGGTTGGGAAGGTCCCCTGGAGAAGGAAACGGCTACCCACTCCAGTTTTCTTCCCTGAAGAATTCCATGGATGGAGGAGCCTGGAAGGTTACAGTCCATGGGGTCACAAACATTCAGACATGACTGAGCAACTAACACTTTCACAGGTACTAGATAAATATTAATTGGATAGATAGAGGGATCGGTATGTGGATGGAAGCAATGTGCTCTCTTCTCCCATGGGGAGCTACCTGTTTAAAAGACATCCCAACTCTGGATAACTAGGTGGGTCTCAGGTAACATAGATATAGCAGGGAGGATGATAAGGTGCTCATTGTTTGGTCCCATTGAGACCTACACTTGAAAGAAAAGAAATAAATCAGATGAGGAATTGGGGGAGAAACCAAAAGTAGGAATAAAGAGAACTTTAGAAAACCACCTTTTATCATGTGTCTGAGGAAGCTAATACTCAACAATGAATTGAACAAGAGGGGAAACTAGATTGAGATTAGGAGATATTTAACAAATACATTTTGACTAACTAACTGAAAAAGCAAAGACAACCAAAAATGAGTAGAAACATAAATTCAATATAGGACGTGTTAGAGTGGACTTTCATCTGATCTCTGTGCTCTTAAGGAAGATCTTACATTGGGATGAAGTAGAGAGAGGTGTCTTTGGGACCCAACTGTCACTCCCTGTCACACACAATCCCATCCACACCAGTACACTTGTGCTGACATCGTGCAAACCCAGCTTCCCAAGGGCTGCTTTTTCCAAAACAGACTGCCCACTTGGTAGAATATTCCAAGAATCAGACTTTCTTCCTCCCATCAAGAATACTGTCCTGGGTCTTCTCCATTCTTAATTCTGAGGATAAATAGTTAAACTGAAAAATCCTCATTACTAGGTCATTTCCATCAAGCGGGGGGGGGGGGGAATGCTATAATTTTCTCATCTTAAAAATAATTTATTGACTTCACCTCCCCCTCTAGCTACAGTTCCACTTGCTCTCCATTTCTATGCTCTTTTTACAGAAAAACTCATTAAAAGCTTTGTCTATACTTGTCATTTCCAGTTATTTTTCCTTTCATTCCCCGTTGAGTCTATTCTAATCAAGTTTTTGTCTCAAACATTTTACCGAAACTGCCCTTTTCAAGGTCACCAACAACCCCCAAAGTTCCTAAATCTAGAAGTTATTTCCAGCCCTTCTTTTGCTTAACCCATCAGGAGTATTTGACACCATGGATTGTTCCCTCTGGCTTCTCTGATAGCTCAGCAATAAAGACTCCACCTGCAATGAAGGAGACACAGGAGATGCAGGTTCGATCCCTGGGTCAGGAAGACCCGCTGGAGAAGGAAATGGCAACTCACTCCAGAATTCTTGCCTGAAAAATCCCATGGACAAAGGAGCCTGGCAGGCTACAGTCCACCAGGTCCCAAAGAATCAGACTCTACTGAAGTGATTTAGCATGCATGCATTGTTCTCTCTGCCTGGATACACTTTCTTCTCTCAACTTCCAGAACCCCACCCTGTCATGACTTCCTTTCTATTCACTGGTCACTTCTTTTTGGATGCCTTTGCTGATCTCCTCATCCACCTGACCTGGTAGTTAGGACTCAGTCCTTTGTCTTCTCATCTTAACTGTACTCACTCCCTTGATCTCACCCAGCCTCAAGGCTTTAATGGATGTTTATATGCTGAGAAATGTATACACCTCCAGCCTACACTGATTTCCTGAACTCCAAACTAATAGGTCCTAGTGCCTAATTGGCACCTTCACTCAGATGTCTAAACTCTAGGTTTTCCTGCCTCTTTCGGCTAGTTACTATCTTCCCCACATCAATATTGCCAACTCTGCTCTTCCAGAAGCTCAAACTCAAAAACCTCACTGTCACTTGATTGCTCTCTTTCTCTCATACCTCATATCTGAACACCCACAAATTCTTTAGACTCTATTTTTCAAAATATATCCGGATTTAGACCACTTTTTTCAGTTCAGTTCAGTCTCTCAGTCATGTCCGACTCTTTTCTACCATGGACTGTAGCACATCAGGCTTCCCTGTCCATCACAACTCCCAGAGCTTGCTCAAACTCATGTCCATCAAGTCAGTGATGCCATCCAACCATCTCATCCTGTCATCCCCCTCTCCTTCTGCACTCAATTTTTCCCAGCGTCAGGGTCTTTTCTAATAAGTCAACTCTTCACATCAGGTGGCCAAAGTATTGGAATTTCAGCTTCAGTGTCAGTCCTTCCAATAAATATTCAGAATTGATTTCCTTTAGGATTGGCTGGCTTGATCTCCTTGCAGTCCAGGGGACTCTCAAGAGTCTTCTCCAACACCATAGTTCAAAAGCATCAATTCTTCGGTGCTCAGCTTTCTTTATGGTCCAACTCTCACATCCATACATGAAAAAACCATAGCTTTGACTACATGGCCCTTTGTTGGTAAAGTAATGTCTCTGCTTTTTAATAAAAAGACCACTTTTTACCACCTCCTTAATTACCATGCTGGTCCAAGACACCAAAATCTCTCTGCCAGATTAGATTAAGAACATTCTAATGAATTATCCTCCTTCTGTCCTTGCCCACCTGGAGTCTATTCTCAACACATCAGCTAAAGGGATGCTTTCAAGAGAAAGTCAGAGACTGTCACTCCTCTGCTCAGAACCTTCCCGTGGTTTCACATGTCATCTAAAATGAAAGCCCAAGCCCTTACAATAGCCTACACAACCTGGCCCCACTCTCTCTCTGCTCATTTCTTACTATTTGTCTCATCGCTCACTTCTCTAGCTGCTCTGGGCTTCCAGTTATTCCTCAGTCTTGCTAATAATGCTCCCACAACCTTCCACCTGCTGTGCCGCTGCCTTGGTCCTTCCCTGCACCCAACCGCTGATCTCCACGTGGCTTCCTCCTTCATCTCCTTCAGTCTTGTAGGGTGAGGTCCTTTCTGAGTTTTAATCACAACCTCTCCTCTTCTGCCACTTCCCCCTTTTCTCCTCTGCTCTATTTTTTTTCCAAAGCATTCATTACCATCTATTTTATTAATTTTATTACATCATTATAACAAATTTTATTGGTTATAGCCTCTGCCTACTCACATTATTGTGCAAACTCCATTAGAACAGGAAGCTTTGTTTCTTTTGTTCATTGCCTTATCCCCAGAGCCTAAGACAGACCTAGCACGTGGCAAGCAATCCATGAATATTCATTGAATCAATGAAAAAGCTATTCTGCACCAATGTGTAAGTGATTCCTAATGAGTAGCCTAGATTTGACTCACTCCCCCAACCACATTGTCTAACCCAAAGAAGTCCCTCTAATGAAGAAATGTCAGACCACATAGATTGAGACTACAGCACCAGACGGTCTAATGGGGAGAGATTTTGGTGTGGTTGGGGTCTTGTGGAAACCCTTCAAATTACACTGCATTGTTGACTCCTATGTGAAAATGACCTAGAGTTGATACCAAGCCACATGCTCTGTATGAGTCACAGAAAGAGACCCAGATGTTGATTGCATTGATGGTAATGTATTTTAATGGATAGCATAGTCCCTTTGTTTTCGGATCTAGTCAGACCACACTCAAGAGTGTCACGTTCACCTTTGGGAATTATCTTTCATGAGAAATATTGTTCAGAGAAAATCAGCCAGGAGAGTGAGGGCTCTAACAATGGTACATGAAGAATGACTGAAGGAATCAAGGGTGCCCAGTGATTCCATTACTTAAGAATAAAGTCTAAATACATGCACCATCTGTACCACCACTCTTGTCCTTTGTCCACAACAGACTTTGTTAATCAGTCTTGATTCTCTTTCCTACGGCATTTACACAGCTCACAGCCCTCCACGCAGCCACAATCCAATCTATTGGAATTGGCAAGTAAGACAAAACTTGTTAGTTGTTCTGGCCATAAGGGAGATATGTTTTTTTTTCCCATGAAATATTTGTGATATGAAAAAAACCAAACTGGTCCCATCTAGTTTCAGAGGGTAAAGCTATGAATAATGAAAATCCAGGATAGCATTCTTATGGTAATAACTGTCCAAATGTGAGGTCTTGAAAGGTAGAGAGTCTGGAGGACCACTTACCAAGGATTAACAAAGGAAATCTCCTTGTTAGGTGGGAGACTGAACTGGATAATCACTCAATTTCATCCATCCCTAAAGTTCGGTGGATATTTTCCTACTTGGCTCTACTAGGCAAGGCCAGGGAGGTCGGCTGGGAAAGAAAACCTAAAAACTGAACATTCACCTTTCAGTTGCAATTATTTCACTGAGAAAGGTAACAGAAAACCAAAACAACAACAGCAAAGGCAATGGGTTATGCACAAAGAGAGAAAATGATTATCTCTAAGCTTAATAACAATAGCAACAAAAACCTTTTTTTTAGTTTTTGAACACTCTTTGACTTTCATTTGTTTTAGTTCTTTCCTATTCCTACATATTTTAATCCCGTATTTTTGGTCAGAAGCCTTTTTAATTTCATTAAAAACGGTGGATGCCAGAAGCTTCACTTAGTGTGTTACAAGACTTGGAAATTCCTTCCCTAATGACATAGTAGAAACTCTGTCGCCACAGTTAAGACCAGGCTAGAGACAATTATTACATTTAAGTCATGCTTTGCAGGTTATCATACCCACATCTGCAAGCTATTCCGTTTGTAAAGCATTTGGGGGTATTTGCCACAGAAAACTCATTGGAAAGTGCCGGCAATTGCGTGAGGACCCATGACTGAGAATCTCCCATGTGGCTCCAGAAGACAAACAGAGAACTTTCCATTCAGCAACTCCACGCCCACTTCTTGGAGCCAGGCTTCTCTTACCAAGAGAGGAAGTCTCTGCTTGGGGTGGAATGAAAGGGTGGTAAAGAACAAATCCTTAAGCAGCCACCCACCCTGGCCTGTAAAAGCAGAGCGGCCCATCCAGAGAGTTGGTCAACTTGAGAGCTACTCTCCCTGACTTCTGTAGAAAGAAGACAACACAAGGACAGGACCTCTGCACAGGATGGCATCTTCCAACAGAGCTCACAGAACATGCTCCATCCGTCTAAACACTCAACTAGTGGCAGCTGTAGCTGTGAGTGTGTGACAGCTGCTCTGGGCCTTGGATCCCTCATCCACAAAATGGGATAGCAACACTTGTCCTTCATACCCTAAGGGCACTGGAAATATCGAAATAAATAACATATGGAAAAGCACTTGGAAAAGAATTTTAGCCACTATAATAATATTAGGAGTTTTGTGATTATGAGCATACTTTTGAGCCTGTTAGGTATTTTTTTATAAGGTGATGATTATCCTTAAACCAAGATGAAATCAAGACCAGTGTCACTCTAATGCTCTTGCTTGGGACCTTTGATTGGGTCCATCCTTTCTGAATTCATCCCTTTCCCAGTTTATCCAGAAGGTGCAGCTCTTGAATCCTTGAGTTCCGCACTTTAAAATTGAGGGTCGGTTATTGTTGGAAGGAATGTGTCAGTCAACTGGGATATGCACTCATGCAGAGATCTCTTAGAAAAATCACACTTCTCTCTGCTGACCAGAGGGGCACCCACTTTGAATTCCACCCTACCCTGCCCCTTGTCTCTTTTCCCATCCTCCCTCCCTAGTAAGTTAGACTTAATTGGATCCATCCATGTTCTTGACTTCCTATCCCCTATAATGAAAAGGATATCTTTTTTGGTGTTAGTTCAAGAAGATATTATAGGCCTTCATAGAACCGGTCAACTTTAGCATCTTCCACTTAAGTGGTTGTGGCGCAGACTTGGATTACTCTGATGTTGAATGGTTAGCCTTAGGGACAAATAGAGATTATTCTGTCATTTTTGAGATTGTACCCAAGTACTGAATTTTGGACTTTTTTGTTGATTATGAGGGCTGCTCCATTTCTTCTAAGGGATTCTTGCCCACAGTAGTAGATATAATGGTCATCTGAATTAAATTCATCCATTCCCATTCATTTTAGTTCACTGATTCCTAAGATACTGATGTTCACTCTTGTCATCTCCTGCTTGACCAAAGCCGATTTATCTTGATTCATGGACCTAACCTTCCAGGTTCCTATGCAATATTGTTCTTTACAGCATTGAACTTTACTTTCACCACCAGACACATCAACAAATGAGCATTGTTTCTGCTTTGGCCCATCTGCTTCATTATTTCTGGAGCTATTAGTAATTGTCCTCCGCTCTTCCCCAGTGGAAGGAAAAGATATCCTTCTTTTCAAAAGAAGGGACTTCCCTGGTGGCTCAGAGGTTAAAGCGTCTGCCTGCAATGTGGGAGACCTGGGTTCGATCCTTGGGTCAGGAAGATTCCCCTGGAGAAGGAAATGGCAACCCACTCCAGTATTCTTGCCTGGAGAATCCCATGGATGGAGGAGCCTGGTGGCTACAGTCCATGGGGTCACAAAGAGTCGGACACAGCTGAGCGACTTCACTCCCCAGTAGCATATTGGACACCTTTTGGCCTGGGGTGGGGGGGGGTGTCACCTTCCAGTAATTGCATCTTTTTGCCTTTTCATACTGTTCATGGAATTCTCCAGGCAAGAATGCTGCAGTGGGTTGCCATTTCCTTCTCCAGTGGACCACGTTTTGTCTCATAACTTCATTGAGTTATGCAAGCCCCTTTGCCACAAGGCTGTGATCTATGAAGGAGTGCTGATACTAGGAAAGATTGAAAGCAAGAGAAGAAGGGGGCATCAGAAAATGAGATGGTTAGATAGCGTCACCAATTTGATGGACATGAATTTGAGCAAACTCTGGAAAATAATAGAGGACAGAAGTGCCTAGTGTGCTGCAGCCCGTGGGGTCACAAAGAGTCAGACATGACTTAGCAACGGAACACAACAACCCATGTCCTGTCACTGCTGCCAAATATGCTTTTGCCAGATATGCATACACCTCAGTTTTTTTCCTGGACTGATTATTCTGGAGTTTTTTTTCTTTTAATCTCAGTCCTTTGTATCTCTACTTGTTTCTGTCTGAATTTTAATTTTACCCCTGAGACAGCTAGACCCAGAAAAATAGAACTTACACTTATTAAAAAATATTTAACAGGTACATAGGAAAAAACAGGGAGCTGGTATGTAAGGAAGAGAAAAGGAGTAAGAAGTTAGGATTGCAACACTAGTTACAAAGAGGTTTATAGATACCATTTAATGCGGTATTGGTGTCATCAGTTACTATCTATGAACTGCCTAAATCTGTGGCAAAGCAATTGTCCTCAGAGATTTTCCAAAATTTCCCAAAAAGATTAATGAACTGTTCTAGAACATGATTGGTTTTTGCCCATAAGATAGAGTCCTACAATATTAGTTAAGCATCAAGCTCTTCAAATATTACAATTCACTGTAGTCATGGAATTCTATGACATACCAAATAAAACTAAACACCAACACATTTCCTAAACTAGCTTAGCAACTAACAAATGACACAATACAGCATTATCTTCAGTCACTTAAGCTAACTCTACCTCCACTTTACAGAATCAAATTTAATATATAATTCTAATCTGGTTGCCTGGACTGTACCATAAGAACATGTGTATGCCAATATATTTCATTACAATAAATCAGAAGAGAAAAGTATTGAATCAGACCCAGCCAGTAGACAGATAAATTCACGACGTCTAATCTAAGTGTCACTTTAAACCTACTTGTCTTCCTTTCTATTGTAAATATGGCTGGTGTGTAATTTGAAATGACAATATGTGGTTATGACAAATGCAGCTTTACGCTCTCACATTGATTACTCTAAGTAGCAAATAAATCACAAAGCATTAATCCAGAAAGGACAAAGCCTTAGAAGACATAGAATGAGATATATATATATATATACTGAAGGACTGTGACCTCAGTAATCACTCAATAAATATCCATGGTTTCTTTTTCATGTTCTTTGCCTACCCCTTCTGATTCCTTATTCAAGATATTAAAACTTAAAGGAATCCTATGAATAGCTAGACTCCAGGTCCATAAAATTTCATAAAGGTGAGATATTGAAACTATTTTCAGTATCTCAAAAATCCTAATAGATGTCATCCATTTCTTGTGAAAAATGAAATGTTGATTTCATTAGCTTAATTTAGTTAGCCTATGTTGATTAAATATGAGTGGCAGTTACATGTCTTTTGTGAATAAAATATGTGAAATAAACAATTACTTCTCAGTAAAGGCAGTTAGATAAGTATGTGAAAAGGTAAGGTCTGTGTACATGGAAATGCAATTAACAGAAGAGACTAATCCTACAGCCGTCTTGGCTTGGTGGTAAAAGTTTTGAACAGTCCTCTAGTAGCAACTTCTTTAGGAGTAAATTGTAGAATAGATAAGAAAGATTCAGACTAATATGACCCCTTGGTAAAAGGAATTCCTGTCTTCCTGGTAAGGTTATTAATTTTCTTCCTTAATTCTTTCTTATTCTCATCAGGAGCAAATTTAATGGTAGTGGTGGTGGTTGTTTAGTTTCTAAGTTGTGTCTGACCCTCTGCAACCCCACAGACTATAGCTCACTAGGCTCCTCTATCCATGGGATTTCCCAGGCAAGAATACTGGAGTGGGTTGCCATTTCCTTTTCCAGGGGACTTTCCCCACCCAGATATCAAACCCATGTCTCCTGCATTGGCAGGTGGATTCTTCACCGCTGAGACATCAGGGAGTTTCAGTGGTATAGTAGTAACTGTATAAAAAAAATGATAGTCTGCACACACACACACACACACACACACACACACACACACACACAGGCACAAACACACAGGCTCTGAATTTAAGAGGGAAATCTAAAGAGTGTGGAAATGAAAATGATCACATCTTGCCTGGTATGAAACATAAGCCTTTGGTATGTCAACTATAGGACAGGCTGGAAATCTTAGAAACAAACCACTACTAAAGTGATGCCTTTTTAAGAGCAGTTCCTTTAAGAGAATCTGTTAGGTATCCCTTACTATATTTCAAGAACCTAGGATTTTCTTTGCAAAGGAAAAGATAACATGCCAAGATAACTGAGGGAAAAGTAAGAGCCAGGCCCTAAAAGCAAATCAGAGCCCTAAAAGCAATTCAGTCTCCTAATTGAGGCCCAGGCAAGTTCACTTGGTCAACAATAATTTCCATTTCCGGTGTTAATAGCCTGTCCCTATTTTGTTCATTCATTTACTTACTCTTGTATTGATTTGCTTGTTTTTCTCTTTTAGATAATGTGCAGCAGATGGTTATGCGTACCTATTACGTTCTAATACGAGTTAGTTCTACTACATGATGATAGTATTACAGTCCATACCACCAAAGAGCTTGTAGTATAGCAGAAGATTTGGTAAAACAAATATGGTTGAACAAACGAATTCCTATTGAACACTTACAATGCATTAGGCACTCTTTTCAGTGGTGTGACACAGAAGACTAAAGCAGATGCAATCTCAGCTCTGGTGCAGCTTGTCTTATAAAGATTGCTCTGGTGAAGACATGAACCGAGCCGAATTTGGAGTCTGACAATACAGTAGACAGGATTTTGTGATATTCTTGGCTCTTAGAAAATAACAGGCACCCCAGCCTAAAGCTTCAATGTATCAGGACATCACAGAGACTTTAAAAAAAATAAGTTGTGGCGAATAAGAATTATGTGTTGTGAATTTTACAACATGCTTTGAAGTCATTGATAGTGTTAGGTCCATAAAACCACTGTTTACCATTGTTATCTCAGTAGATAACTATTTAATCCACCCAGTCAAATGTGATCTTTCCACAAGTCTTTAGAAAACCAAGATATGACAATTCATTAAATCTCACTAATGTCATCTTCCTGGAGAATAGAGCTGACCTCATTATAAACTTAGTTCCCTAATCAAATGAGGGTTTTCAAAAAGATGGTAGCTGTGATCATTTGAAAGTTGTACTTGAGCTTTTCAAGGATTGTGCAAAATACAAAAATTTACATGTGCATGTAAATATATATATGCTTGTAAGTTAATTCAACATGGTTTGAAAGATACACATACTATATCATTAGTAGTGGTTGGCTTTGGAGTGTGGAAATTCAGTTGGAAGATGGAGAGACATTCAATAGTGTTTGAATTTTTTAATGATGACATAGTTACGTGTTATTCATATAATTGTTGAAATATAGTATGCATATAGAAGGGATTGTCTATATAAAAATTGTTAACAGTTAATTTATCTAAATCTCTAAATTTTGTTTTAATCATTTAATGACCTTTTGTTTTAATCATTTAATGACCTTTTGTTTTCAACTGAATAAAATGTGCTCATCTCTCTAGAAGCATCAGCAGGAGCTCAGCAAGCTGTGAGTTTATTAGGAGTAGTAAAGGTAGGGAGAGTAAGAGTGAATGACAGGACCTCTTTCTAACCCACTCAAGTTTGTTCTGCATCTTCTCATTTGAAGAGTAATGTGCAAAGGAAGTCAGGAAAATACGTTTTTAATTACAAATTGTAGAGCTGGAAAGGAAAATTATTACTACTTCACAGCTAATTTTTTTTTTATCTCTAAAGAGAATGAGGTCTTAAAGGTTAGCCTTCCCCAATGCCAGATGCTGACCCAGCAGTAGGGGGACACTGGGGGCCACGTCTTCCTGAGTCACATGCTTTCTACTGAACTTCTCTGGCTTTTAATCTCCAAGTCTCATAAAGTCTAGTTGAAACAGCTCTAAAATATAAGCTTTACCAAACACAACTGCAGTTTCTTATGATTCAGATACCAAATTGCGAGATGCTCTGCCCATCATAACATTTCATCCCAATTTCAGTAAGAGAAAAACTTCTTTAAAGTGTCTTTGGAGGTCCAGGTCTGATGTGTCTTTCTCTCTTTCTGGAGAGCCCACGTCAGCATCTCTGCAGGGATCTTTCAGTCCTAAACAACTCAAGATCATCCAGGTCTGCACCTGCACACAGCCTCGTGCCCGGATGGCCTTGGCCTGGCAGGTTCAGTGTATTCCCCTCCCTCCCTTCTACCTTCCGCCAAACCACAATAATAGAAAACACACAGCTTTATCCCTATGTCTTAGAGAACCACTCTACCTGACTTAGACTCCCAACCCAAATATTTAAGGGTTAAATTCTACAGTTGCACTCCAAAAATTAGGTCTGAGGCAAAAAAAGTAAATCGAATTCAGAAGTGACAGTAGAAAGGGAACCAAATATTTTTATAGAAAAGTTTTGTCATTTGGGGGAGCAATAAGAGAGATGGGGATTACTCAAGCTCCTCTTCAACAAGCCCAGTTGGGGGAACAGAAAGTTAATACTACATTTGGTGTTGCCCAGAACAGTAAAGATACACACTGTTGCATCAGGTGTTCAGACTCAAGCACTACATGCATTTTCTAATGTCATTTGTCAAAGAGAGTTTTTAAAGCTGATATTGTTAACACCAGCAGAAGGGTCTATGAGTCACAGCCCCGGCCTGCAGCGGAATGCCACATGGGAGCTACTTTGACCTAATTGGGCTAAAATTCAGAAGCTACACGTTGACCTCTGAAGAAAATACATTGATTGTGCTTCTGGATTTGCCCCTCAGTTAACAAACATATGAATTTGGACTCATTCACATGCCCCTCATTTTTTCAAGTTCACTCAAGCGGAGACATTTTTTAAAATGGTCCCGAACAATGCCCATTGAGCAGAGTCCTGAGATTAGCTGAGCAACCCGAAAGGCAATTTTTTGAAGTCCTCTTCTGTGTCACTCATTCATTCTCTCCACTCAACCAAACATCATTTTCCTCAGCCATGTGGGCATCTTCGGGTTAATACCTAGTAGTTGCCATATTTACACCCTGCAGATGGTTGCAAGATAGAAGATATGGATGTGTCTATTCCCAAAATGGAATTTTTTTTAATACCACGTGAAAACATTTAAAAACTGAAGAAGACTGCAGGGAAAAAAAAAAAAAGACATGTGGGGTGATGTCACACTCCAAGAGGTATTTTATGCTTAGAGCCTTCTTCTAAGCACCCATAACAAGATGAATATTCTTCTCTGGGAAAAGCTGAAACTTGTCACTGTCTAAATCTTCATTTACTCAAAAAAGAAAAGGCTTCACTCATAAGGAACTCATTTACAGTACAGTTGTTAAAATTGTATGTTTGATTCTTCTCTTTAACAATTTTATGTATCTGTATAAATGGTGAAAGTGAAGTTGCTCAGTTGTGTCCAACTCTTTGTGATCCCATGGACTGTACCTGCCAGGCTCCTCCATCCATGGGATTTTCCAGGCAAGATTACTGGAGTGGGATGCCATTTCCTTCTCCAGGGGATCTTCCCAACCCAGGGACCAAACCCAGGTCTCCTGCATTGCAGACAGACTCTTTACCATCTAAGTCACAAGGGAAGCTCTTGTATGAATGGTAAGGTTTCCATATTTCATTTTTCCAAATGCATAAAATGCATTTTCCCACTACATAGTAAATATCATATTCACAATAAATGCTATCAAAACTAGCCTACATTATTCCTAGTTGCATTAAATTTGCCTAGGAGTTTTAAACAACAGGAATTTACAATTAATTAAGATCAGAGGGGTTGTTACATTTGTTAAACCAAGGTTTTAGTAGAACCAGCTAAATCTGGTTGCCAGACACAGTGACTTTTCCTCTGTTTTACTGAGACGTAGTTCACAAATACTACTGTGTAGTTTAAGGTGTACAGCATAATGGCTTGACTTACATATATTTTGAAATGATTACTATAATAAATTTGGTCAGCATTCATCCTATAGAAACAAAAAAGGGAAAAAAGGAAAGTGGTTTTTTTACCCCCTCCTTGCAATGAGAACCCTTAGTACCTCAGTTCAGTTCAGTTTAGGCACTCAGTTGTGTCCAGCTCTTTGTGACCCTGTGGACTGCAGCACACCAGGCTTCCCCATCCATCACCAACTTCCGGAGCTTACTCAAATTCATGTCCAACGAGGCAGTGATGGCATCCAACTATCTCTGTCATCCCCTTCTCCTCCCATCTTCAATCTTTCCCAGCATTAGGGTCTTTTCCAATGAGTCAGTACTTCGCATCAGGTGACCAAAGTATCCGAGCATCAGCTTCAGCATCAGTCCTTCGAATGAATATTCAGGACTGATTTACTTTACAACTGACTGGTTTGATCTCCTTACAGTCCAAGGGACTCTCAAGAGTCTTCTCCAACATCACAGTTCAAAAGCATCAATTCTTCAGTTCTTAGCTTTCTTTATGGTCCAACTCTCACATCCATACATGACTATTGGAAAAACCATAGCTTTGACTAGACAGATCTTTGTTGGCAAAGCAATGTCTCTGCTTTTTAATATGCTGTCTAGGTTAGTACCTGAATGATCTAGTGGTTTTCCCCACTTTCTTCAATTTAAGTCTGAATTTGGCAATAGGAGTTCATGATCTGAGCCACAGTCAGCTCCTAGTCTTGTTTTTGGTGATTGTATAGAGCTTCTCCATCTCTGGCTGCAAGGAATATAATCAATCTGATTTCGATGTTGACCATATGGTGATGTCCGTGTGTAGAGTCTTCTCTCGTGTTGTTGGAAGAGGGTGTTTGCTATGACAGGTGCACTCTCTTGAAAAAACTCTATGAGCTTTTGCCCTGCTTCATTCTGTACTCCAAGGACAAATTGGCCTGTTACTCTACTTTTGCCTTCCAGGCCCCCATAATGAAAATGACATCTTTTTTGGGGTGTTAGTTCTAAAGGTCTTGTAGGTCTTCATAGAGCCATTCAACTTCAGCTTTTTCGGTGTTACTGGCTGGGGCATAGACTTGGATTACCATAATGTTGAATGGTTTGCCTTGGAAATGAACAGAGATCCTTCTGTCGTTTTTGAGACTGCATCGAACTATTGCATTTCAGACTCTTTTGTTGACTATGATGGCTACTCCATTTCTTCTAAGGGATTCCTTCCCATAGTAGTAGATATAATGGTCATCTGAGTTAAATTCCCCCATTCCAGTCCGTCTTAGTTCGCTGATTCCTAGAATGTCGACGTTCACTCTTGCCATCTCCTGTTTGACCACTTCCAATTTGCCTTGATTCATGGACCTAACATTCCAGGTTCCTATGCAATATTGCTCTTTACAGCATAGGACCCTGCTTCTATCACCAGTCATATCCACAACTGGGTGTTGCTTTTGCTTTGGCTCCATCCCTTCATTCTTTCTGGAGCTATTTCTCTACTGATCTCCAGTAGCATATTGGGCACCTACTGACCTGGAGAGTTCTTTCATTGTCTTATCTTTTTGGCTTTTCATACTGATAGTGGGGTTGTCAAGGCATATAATCCCTTATGATTATACAGTGGAAGTGAGAAATAGACTTAAGGGACTAGATCTGATAGACAGAGTGCCTGATGAACTATGCACGGAGGTTCGTGTCTTGTACAGGAGACAGGGATCAAGACAATCCCCAAGAAAAAGAAATGCAAAAAAGCAAAATGGCTGCCTAAGGAGGCCTTACAAATAGCTGTGAAAAGAAGAGAAGCAAAAGGCAAAGGAAAGATACACCCATTTGAATGCAGAGTTCCAAAAAATAGCAAGAAGAGAAGAGAAAGCCTTCCTCTGTGATCAATGCAAAAAAATAGAGGAAAACAACAGAATGGGAAAGACTAGAGATCTCTTCAAGAAAATTAGAGATACCAAGGGAACATTTCATGCAAAGATGGGCTTGATAAAGGACAGAAGTGATATGGACCTAACAGAAGCAGAAAATATTAAGAAGAGGTGGCAAGAATACACAGAAGAACTATACAAAAAAGATCTTCACAACCCAGATAATGATGATGGTGTGATCACTCACCTAGAGCCAGACATCTGGGAATGCAAAGTCAAGTGGGCCTTAGGAAGCATCATTATGAACAAAGCTAATGGAGGTGATGGAATTCCAGTTGAGCTATTTCAAATCCTGAAAGATGATGCTGTGAAAGTGCTGCACTCAATATGCCAGCATATTGGAAAAACTCAGCAGTGGCCACAGGACTGGAAAAGGTCACTTTTCATTCCAATCCCCAAGAAAGGCAATGCCAAAGAATGCTCAAACTACCGCACAACTGCACTTATCTCACACGCTAGTAAAATAATGCTCAAAATTCTCCAAGCCAGGCTTCAGTAATACATGAACCGTGAACTTCCAGATGTTCAAGCTGGTTTTTGAAAAGGCAGAGGAACCAGAGATCAAATTGCCAACATCTGCTGGATCATGGAAAAAGCAAGAGTTCCAGAAAAAGATCTATTTCTGCTTTATTGACTATGCCAAAGCCTTTGACTGTGTGGATTACAATAAACTGTGGAAAATTCTGAAAGAGATAGGCATACCAGACCACCTGACCTGCCTGTTGAGAAACCTGTATGCAGGTCAGGAAGCAACAGTTAGAACTGGACGTGGAACAACAGACTGGTTCCAAATAGGAAAAGGAGTACATCAAGGCTGTATATTGTCACCCTGCTTATTTAACTTATATGCAGAGTACATCATGAGAAACGCTGGGCTGGAAGAAGTGCAAGCTTCAATCAAGATTGCCGAGAGAAATATCAACAACCTCAGATATGCAGATGACACCACCCTTATGGGAGAAAGTGAAGAGGAACTAAAGAACCTCTTGATGAAAGTGAGAGTGGAGAGTGAAAAAGTTGGCTTAAAGCTCAACATTCAGAAAACTAAGATCAAAAAATCCGGTCCCATCACTTCATGGGAAATAGATGGGGAAACAGTGGAAACAGTGTCAGACATTATTTTTTTGGGCTCCACAATCACTGCAGATGGTGACTGCAGCCATGAAATTAAAAGATGCTTACTCCTTGGAAGGAAAGTTATGACCAGTCAAGACAACATGCCAGTCTATGTTCGATACAGGATACAGGATGCTTGGGGCTGGTGCACAGGGATGATCCAGAGAAATGATATGGGGTGAGAGGTGGGAGGGGGGTTCAGGATTGGGAACTCATGTACACCTGTGGCTGATTCATGTCAATGTATGGCAAAACCAATACAGTATTGTAAAGCAAAATAAAGTAAAAATAAAAATTAAAAATAAGTAAAAATAAAAAGCAGAGACATTACTTTGTCAACAAAGGTCTGTCTAGTCAGTTCAGTTCAGTTCAGTCACTCAGTCATGTCCGACTCTTTGTGAGCCCATGAATCGCAGCACGCCAGGCCTCCCTGTCAATCACCAACTCCCGGAATTCACTCAGACTCACAGTCCATCGAGTCAGTGATGCCATCTAGCCATCTCATCCTCTGTCGTCCCCTTCTCCTCCTGCCCCCAATCCCTCCCAGCATCAGAGTCTTCCAATGAGTCAATTCTTTGCATAATGTGGCCAAAGTACTGGAGTTTCAGCTTTAGCATCATTCCTTCCAAAGAAATCCCAGGGCTAATCTCCTTCCGAATGGACTGGTTGGATCTCCTTGCAGTCCAAGGGACTCTCAAGAGTCTTCTCCAACACCACAGTTCAAAAGCATCAATTCTTCAGCACTCAGCTTTGTTCATAGTCCAATTCTCACATCCATACATGACCACTGGAAAAACCATAGCCTTGACTAGACAGACCTTTGTTGGCAAAGTAATGTCTCTGCTTTTCAATATGCTATCTAGGTTGGTTATAACTTTCTTTCCAAGGAGTAAGCATCTTTTAATTTCATGGCTGCAGTCACCATCTGCAGTGATTGTGGAGCCCAAAAAAATAAAGTCTGACACTGTTTCCACTGTTTCCCCATCTATTTCCCATGAAGTGATGGGACTAGATGCTATGATCTTAGTTTTCTGAATGTTGAGCTTTAAGCCAAGTTTTTCACTCTCCACTCTCACTTTCATCAAGAGGTTCTTTAGTTCCTCTTCACTTTCTCCCATAAGGGTGGTGTCATCTGCATATCTGAGGTTGTTGATATTTCTCCTGGCAATCTTGATTGAAGCTTGCGCTTCTTCCAGCCCAGCGTTTCTCATGATGTACTCTGCATATAAGTTAAATAAGCAGGGTGACAATATACAGCCTTGATGTACTCCTTTTCCTATTTGGAACCAGTCTGTTGTTCCACGTCCAGTTCTAACTGTTGCTTCATGACCTGCATATAGGTTTCTCAACAGGCAGGTCAGGTGGTCTGGTATGCCCATCTCTTTCAGAATTTTCCACAGTTTATTGTAATCCACACAGTCAAAGGCTTTGGCATAGTCAATAAAGCAGAAATAGATCTTTTTCTGGAACTCTTGCTTTTTCCATGATCCAGCAGATGTTGGCAATTTGATCTCTGGTTCCTCTGCCTTTTCAAAAACCAGCTTGAACATCTGAAAGTTCACGGTTCATGTATTACTGAAGCCTGGCTTGGAGAATTTTGAGCATTACTTTACTAGCATGTGAGATAAGTGCAATTGTGCGGTAGTTTGAGCATTCTTTGGCATTGCCTTTCTTTGGGATTAGAATGAAAAGTGACCTTTTCCAGTCCTGTGGCCACTGCTGAGTTTTCCAAATTTGCTGGCATATTGAGTGCAGCACTTTCACAGCATCATCTTTCAGGATTTGAAATAGTTCAACTGGAATTCCATTACCAAGGCTATGGTTTTTCCAGTAGTCATGTGTGGATATGAGAGTTGGACTGTGAAGAAAGCTGAGCACCAAAGAATTGATGGCTTTGAACTGTGATGTTGGAGAAGACTCTGTGAGGAGATCCAACCAGTCCATCCTAAAGAAGATCAGTCCCGGGTATTCATTGGAAGGACTGATGTTGAAGCTGAAACTCCAATACTTTGGCCACCTGATGCGAAGAACTGACTCATCTGAAAAGACCCTGATGCTGGGAAAGATTGAGGGCAGGAGAAGAAGGGGACAACAGAGGATGAGATGGTTGGATGGTATCCCCGACTCAATGGACATGAGTTTGGGCAAACTCTGGGAGTTGGTGATGGACAGGGAGACCTGGCGTGCTGTGGTTCATGGGGTTGCAAAGAGTTGGACATGACTGGGTGACTGAATTGAACTGAACTAGATTGGTACCTACCCTCTCATTAACACCCAGAAACTATTTTTAACCTAGAAATGTGTGAGCCTGTGTGATCAGAATACCTCTGCATGAATATTTTCTGGACAATTGGGTGTCTATTGCATTCTCATTTCCAGAATTCAGAAACACACCTAAAGTTATTAAAATCTCATTGCCCCTATCGGATGCACGAAGATGAAAATGTCTTCTAAAGGGGCGCATCTGTCTTCCAACTAGACACAGGCATGTTTAGAATGATGAACTGCCTGTAGAGCTTGTCCGTTCTTCTCAGTACACTCGTATTCTCCCTCGGCTTAATCTCCTTTTCCTAAGTTTATTTTCATTTTGCTGTCCTCTCCACAGATACCAGTTTCAATTCCTCATCATGGTAACTAGGAATCAAGCTCTATTTTGTTTCCTTTCTCCACATTTTGTAGGAGGTGGATCAAATGAAATAGTTTTAAAGTTCTAAAATTCTGATTTTTGTCTCCAGGAGTGCCTCAGGCACAAGCCCTTGAAATCTTCACGTGGCAGGGGAAAATTCTCCTTGAGGCTTTCTGAGTTAGCTGCCTCTTAGCTTGGCTTCATGGGCTCAAATAGCCAATATTCTAAGGTTAATGCAAAACACCAGTTGCACAATAGCAGTAGAAGAGGGGGTAGGGTGAGTAAGCACGTGTTTATCTGCACACACGCCTGTCTGGAGATCTTCCCTTCAAAAGATAGTTGAACCAAGATATGATTGAACAAGAACCAAATATTTGGAATTTTTTAAATGAATACTAAAATTCTGACTCAGTATGGTACCACAAGCCAAGATGACAGAAGGTGACTATTAAGACCCAAGCTATAGACAAGTGAATGAAATTTCTTTTCACAAAAGAACATTCAAAATGTGGTCCATGTGCACTATTTAGAAACATCTTCATTAATCAAGAAGTGAAACTATATTCTTTAATATAGTTACATATCCATGCAGTCGTTTAATCTCCAGAAATTTCAGTTAACTACAGACATGAATTTCCAACAACCTCTAATGGGTGTAACTTAAGATAGAACAGATGACTCTACCAGCAGATTAATCAACCTCTTCCAAACTGCAAATTAAAAAAGAAACAAATCAAACACTGCGTTTTCCTCGCAGATGTTGAGCAAAATATATTCCGTCTTACTCCTATAATTACAGCATTAGGAGAGATTTACCAGCATTGAAGTAAATAAAAAATATACCAAATGAAAGCTGATGAAAAACTAACAAGAGACTGAATAATAATTTTTTTTAAATCTCACAGCCATAGAATCTCTTATTGATTTCAATTATATATTCATTCCTTTCAAATTGAGAGGCCTGGAGTTAGAATTAAATGCAACTCTTGTGGGGACCTCAGCCATGTTCCAACCGCACAATATCCGACTAAATTCATCTCCAGCATCTGCAGTTGGTTTTTTTTTTTTTGAAAAATAAAATGTTTTCATTTGTTTGTTAGGCCAACCTTCATTTGAGCTTTTCTAACTTTGGATAAAGGAAAAAATATCAGTATGGATGCCCTGATCTGGAATATTCAAAGCAAATGTTATAAATTGGCCTTCACAAGTGTACTGGGCACACACAGCAAATTTTCACAAGTGATTTCCTATCAGTGACACTTCTGCCGGACTTCCTGGAAACAAATGAGGGTCAGAGAGGGCTAATCTCTCAAAAGATTTATTAGCAAACGTCCCATTCCATCATCTCCTAATGCCCATGTGACTTTACCACACTAAGTCTTGGTGGTATTGCCCATAGACTGACCAAGGTTGGATATCACTTGTGCTGTCTCACTCTCTACACAGCAGCCAATCAGTGTGCCCCAGTATCACTGCTCAGGACTCCCAGTAGGATGGAATGATAGGGCAGTGGTAAATCACAGCTATAACTACTCCAGCTCCCGCCAGTCTGTCTCCACTCAAAGCGTCCATTTAGCCGGGAAGCACAGCAAAATTTATAGCCTGGACTTTTATTGTGTGGCACTTTAACACTTCGAGGAACCCTATACTCATGCCTGAAATCTTTTAAGAAGGGCAGACCCTCAATTTGTTTTAAGCTATAGGCGAGTACACTAGTCAAGGCTGCAATAGGCCTGAAATTTATCAGTTTGACATTCACAAATCTCTTCAACTATCACTTTGCATTTTACTTCGAAGATGCCACAGGTTTAAAAAAAAAAAGATTGCTTATAGCAACAGTCCTGTTTCATATTCATTTTCTTTCTGCACAACATATTTCTTAAAAATTCAAGATGAAAGGTGTTGTCTGAGAAACACTTTTAGAATGTCAATATGAAGCATTCATCTCTTTCTCTCGTCTTAATTTTTGAGTGTTTTTTTGATGAGGTGCCCATGGAAAAATTTTAACTTTTCTTTATTCACACTCTCAAGAACTCTGCCCTGCACACCATATAAAATGTCAGTACTCCCATAACCCCCAAACACAGATACATCTTACCCCACTTTCCTGTTTTATCCTTTCTCCCTAGCAATTATCACCATCCATCAGACTACCTATGTACACAGTTTATGCAAATTCCACTTGATGACTCAACCTCTGGTCTCGCTTGGTGGAATGTAAACTGCATGATACTGAGGTTTGTCAGTTTCATTCATTGCTGCATCTCCTAGCACTCGGAGCACGGTCTGGCACATAGCAGGTGCTCAATAAATACTTGTTGAATGCAGATCCTGCTGACATCATATATGATTGATGTCAGGCAATGGTTATTTCATCTCTTCACTTTTTTAAAAGTTCAGAGCTTTTTTTTTCTTTTTCTCCAACTACACTGGGTCTTCATTGCTGCGCAAGGGCCTTCTCCAGTTGTGGCAAGTGGGAGTTACTCTCCAGTTGTGGTGCACAGGCTTCTCATTGTGGGAGCTTCTCTTGTTGCAGAGCATGGGCTCTAGGCATGCAAGTGTTAGTAGTTGTGGCCCACAGGCTTAGTGGCCACATAGCATGTGAAATCTCCCTGGAGCAGGGATTGAACCCAGGTCCCCTGCATTAGCAGGCAAACTCTCAACCATTGGACCACTGGGAAACTCCAAACTTCACTCTTAATAAGTCTCCATCCCAGACTCCCTAAGCCCTCTCTTAAAGCATCAAATCTAACCTAGGCCTTCTCTCCACATCCCTGCCTCTATTCCATCCACCAGATTCCACCTAATCTAATCCTGGCAGGTAAACTGATCAGCTAAACTCTGCAGAATAATAGTTGCTGAACGTATTGAAAGTGAAAGTGTTAGCCGCTCAGTCATGTCCAACTCTTTGGACCCCATGGACTGTATGTAGCCCACCAGGCTCCTCAGCCCATGAAATTCTCCAGGCAAGAATACTGGAGTGGGTAGCCATTCCCTTCTCCAAAGGATCTTCTCAACCCAAGGATCAAACCTGGGTCTCCTGCATTACAGGCAGATTCTTTACCATCTGAGCTGCCAGGGAAGCCCAGTTGAATGTGTTACTCAGTCACAGTAATAAACAGTTAATTTGGGATTTAAAGTCTTAGCCTCAAGCAGTGACTGTTGTGACAAAGTAAGTTCCAAGTGGTCTACTCTTATCCTTACCTCATCCTGACATTGAAACGATGTAGGGGATCGATCAGTCTAGAAGAAGTTTTCAGACTCTCCTAATTCAATCTGCAGAGGTCATCAGATGGAGAGGAGGGCCAGTCACACAGAGGGGAAAGTCAGAGGGTAGTGTTGCTTGGGTAATACCAGGGGTCAGCAAAAGTTTTCCTTAAAGAGCCAGAAAGGAAATAGGTTAGGCCTTGCAGACCAGACTCAATGCTGCTGTTGTCATGTGAAGGTAGCCATATACAGTAGAATCCTGGCTGTGTTCCAGTAACAATTTATTCCCCAAAACAGACTGTAGCCAGGTTTGGTCCATGGGCCACGGTTCACTGACCCCTGCTCTGTTGTTGCTGTTCAGTTGCTAAACCGTGTCCGACTCTTTGTGACCCCATGTACTTACTCAGCATGCCAGGGCTCCCTGCCCCTCACTATCTCCCAGAATTTGCCCAAGTTCTTGTCCATTGAATCAGTGATGTCCTAGACCCCTGCTTTAGACCCAGGGTAAATGTAAAATAATCCCACTCCTACTCTCTAGGCTCTTAAAATCTAAAGGAGTTCTGATGTTTCTTTAGTGCATTTTAATGTAACCAATAACCACATGTAGGGGCTTCCCAAGTGGCGCTAGTGGTAAAGAATCTGCCTGCCATTGCAGGAGACTCAAGAGACTTGAGTTCGATCCCTGGATTGGGAAGAAGCCCTGGAGGAGGAATTGGCTACCCACTCTAGCATTCTCGCTTGGAAAATCCCATGGACAGTGGAGCCTGGTGGGCTCTAGTCCATGGGGTCACCAAGAGTCAGACACAACTGAACGAGAGCATGAATAACCCCATGCAGCTGCATATCTACAGGTTACTTTTAGTATAAGATGAAGAAGGATAACAAAATGTCTTGATAAAATAAATACACTATCATTCCTTCTTATTTTCTGTGCTCACCCACCAGTCCCCAGCCCACAGGACAGCATGGAGGAGCGCTTCCCTTCAGGAAGGAAGGTCTGATGTTTCTTGTTGCTAAGTTTCAGGGAGCACTATTATACCCCAGTCCCCAGGCCCAGTGCCCTCAGGATCTGCCAGCCTCACTCTGATACCATGGTCTTCCTGGGCAGCCCTCAGCCAATGATTGAGCATAGTGGGGACTAGGATCTGGCCATTCCCACCCAAGGGAGGACTCCTCTCCTGGCCACCTCGGCTGTAGAAACCCGCATTGTATTGACTGAGCTTTACCAGGTCTGAGTTGTATCCTGTGACCACCCTGCTCTGCTCTCTCCTCCCTTTCCTTTTCAAGGTGCCAGATCTTCATCTCCATCTAAAGGTTTCCTCTGCCCAGCTCTGTTTCCTCTCTCTCTATTTTTCCCAGGCTCACCCCCTCCCCAAACAAAAGAAACCCACTGTACTTCTAATTCCTGGTACTGTCTGCTTTCCATCCTCACTCCACCCCTACCATATTTTATTGAACTTGGTTGAGATTCTTGACATAGTCATGTTACAGAGAAAATTCCAGTGTGCGTCTACAAATACTGTGATGTGAATAAGGGGGGAGAAATTGTTTCCTGCTTCTGAAAGATGTCTTCTTATAGGTTTGGATATTTAAACTTTGCTGTTCAGTCGCTCAATCATGTCTGACTCTTTGCGACCCCATGGACTGCAGCATGCCAGGCTTCCCTGTCCTTCACTGTCTTCTGAAGATTGCTCAGACTCATGTCCATTTAATCAGTGATGCCATCCAACCATCTCAACCTCTATCATCCCTGTCTCCTCCTGCACTCAAATCTTTCCCAGCATCAAGGTCTTTTCCAATGAGTTGGCTCTTTGCATCAGGTGGCCAAGGTATTGAAGCTTCAGCTTCAGCATCAGTCCTTCCAATGAATATTCAGAATTGATTTCCTTTAGGATTGACTGGTTTGATATCCTTGCAGTGCAAGGGAGTCTCAAGAGTCTTCTCCAACACCACAGTTCAAAAGCATCAATCTTCAATGGTCCTTCTTTATGGTCCAACTCTCACATCCATACATGACTACTGGAAAAACTATAGCTTTGACTATATGAACCTTTGCTGGCAAAATTTAAAGAGTAAGTTTACTCTCCCAAATTACTCACAAATTATTATTAGGAATCAGAGTGTGGTTGCAGCATCTGCTTATGCCACGCAAAAGCATGCAGAAGGTCAGGACCATTGTGAGAGCAACCACTCCTGATCAGGACACAGGCAAGCAGCAGCCTCTGGCCAAAGACCTCAAGTTTCAGTGAATCCCACAGGTAGGACCTCTCTGGGCCTGGGAGAGGTGCTGCACTCAGGTCTCAGGCTTACTTAAATGAGAGACACCGGTTATAGTGAAATTCAGCCACAACCACTTTGGAGGCCCCTGGAAGCACAGGTGCAGAAGTGCTTGCTGCTTTGGATCCTGGTGCAGCAGCACCCAGGAAAGGCCAAGCCTCCCTTCTCTGTCTGCTGCAGGCAAAGTGATTTCCTTAGAAAGGAGGGCTTGTAGCCTGCTTTTTAAAAATATGTATTTATTTGGCTGTACTGGATTCCCAGTTGCAGCACATGGGATCTTTGATCTTCATGGCAGTGTGCAGTTGTGGTATATGGGCTTTAGTTCCCTGACCAGGGATCAAACCCAGGCTCCCTGCATTGGGAGCATGGAGTCTTCGCCACTGGCCCACCAAGGAAGTCCCTGAAGCCTGCTTGTAGTACTCTGCTGAGCCTCCGTAAAGGGCCACAATAAAGTCCATAGTTCTTGCAGTAATGGTGCTTCCAGCTGGTCCCAGGGGAGGTCTCTTAGTCTGTTTGGCATTATGACTTAGAATTTGCCCTCTCACCATATAACTGACTATATGAAAATATGAGGAAATGGGACTAGACGATGATGAAGGAGGGATGGGAGAGGGGAGAGGATGTGGCAGAGAGGAGGAGGAGGATGAAGAGAAGGAGAAGGGAACAGTTTAAAGTAAGATAGAAATCAACTAAAATGCAAGACTGATGTCTGAGGCTCTTGTAGTTAGTTATCATTGCAATGATCTGAACTTACTGTTCTGATCTGTTCTGAACTTACTGACCACCTGAGGCCTAGGAAAAAACCCAACAATTCTTCTGATGAGGCAAACTCCTTGTGGCCTAGCTCTCTGGGAATCCATTCAAGAGTATAGCCAAGTCAGTCTATCTACCCGGGCCTCAGTCTCCTTATCACTATAAAAATGTAGCTTGTATTCTGTGAACACCATGGTCCCTGCCACAGCTACCATTCTGGGATTAAGGAGGGCCCCGAGAAGCAAGCCAACCCTCAGAGCTTATCAATGCACTCTACCTCTTTGCATTCCTATAAATCGATGGGAGGTTTTAAGTGCCAAGCCTGCACGTAGAATGTCTATTTCTCCCCACTTACTGTTGCCCAGAATTCAGTAATCACCCCACCTCATCTGCAAGGAAGTCTAAGAAACAGAGTTCAGCTCTGCACTCAGGAGGGACACCATTGGGTAAACACCCTGCTCCACTAGCTTATTGTTTAAGACTCTGCTTCAACATTCACCAGGGAAAGCTAACCACTCTCTCCTTTGAGCCTCTGTTCTGCTTCCTCCCTGCTTCTGTCATCTGCCTCCAACAAAAGAGGGCGTGGGTTTGTCTTCCTATCTATTCTTACTGACTGTGGTGGTGGTTTAGTCGCCAAGTCATGTCCGACTCCTGTGACCCCATGGACGGTAGCCCACCAGGCTCCTCTGTCCATGGGATTTTCCAGGCAAGAATACTGTAGTGGTTTGCCATTTCCCTCTTCAAGGGATTTTCCAGACCCAGGGATTGAATCCAGGTCTCCTGCAGTGCAGGCAGATTCTTTACCAGCTAAGCTATCAGGAAAGCCCCCTTATTGATGATATGAACCTTGAATAAAATTCAGATCTTATTTATCTCTGAGCCCAGTTCCTAGAGCACAGTAATTATTCACTTAAACAAATATAGAGAATTTTCTAAATAACAGTAGAGTATACCTCTTTATTTAAAAAACTTTCAATAGCTCCCAACTGCCCAGAGGATTAAATCAAAATCCCTCATTATGATATTTAAGGTAGAATTTCTTACGTCCTCAGTCTTAAATCTTATTACCCAATTTGACCAAACTGCTCGCCACTTTTTTCTTTCCTCTGCTCCTTTCTTCCTTTCCTTTTTTATTTCTCTCTCTCCTTTACTTTCCCTCCTTCCCAGGGAGCCACCTCCCTGGTGGCTCAGACAGACACGACTGAGCGACTTCACTTTCTTTTCTTTCTCCTTTCCTTTCATTCCCCTCTCCTCCTTTCCTGCCTTTTTTTTTTTTTTTTTTTTTGCTTTTACCTGTGTGCATTGGCGTAACACTTGAACTTCGACTGTGTGCCAGGGATCAGGGCACATACAAAAGATACAAAGGTTGAATTGCCCTCCATGTCTACCAGAGACAGATGGAGAAACAGACAACTGGAAAGTGCTATGAAAGTCAAAGTGGCCTAGTAGCTCAGAGGATGGAATTCTGCTCAGAAAGGGGCAGCGCAGGAGGACAGACGAGAAGGTTCAGGAGAGGTGATAATCCCTGAATCTTAGAGATGGAATGGGGTTGTTCAGGCACAGGAAGGTGGTAAGGAAATTGCTGGCTGGGAGAAATGTGTGCCCAGGTACAGCGTCATTAGAGCACAGTTCATGTGAGACTTGGAGGGATGGTGTTGGGCAGGAGTTAGATTATGAAGGCAATGTTATCCTTAGATTTTTGGAGTGTCCCATCACTTCATGAAAAATAGCAGGGGAAAAAGTAGAAACAGTGACAGATTTTATTTTCTTGGGTTCCAAAATCACTGTGGACAATGACTGCACCCATGAAATTAAAAGATGCTTGCTCCTTGGAAGGAAAGCTATAGCAAACCTAGACAGCATATTAAAAAGCAGAGACATCACTTTCATCAAAGGTCCCTATAGGTCAAAGCTCTGGCTTTTCCAGTAGTCACGTACAGATATGAGAATCAGACCACAAAGAAGGCTGAGTGCTGAAGAATTGATGCCTTTGAGCTGTAGTACTGGAGAAGACTCTTGAGACTCCCTTGGACTTCTAGGAGATCAAACCAGTCAATCCTAAAGAAAATAAAACCTGAATATTCTTTGGAAGGACTGATGCTGAAGCTGAAGCTCCAATACTTTGGCCACCTGATGAGAAGAGCCGACTCATTGAAAAAGACCCTGATACTGGGAAAGACTGAGAGAAGGAGAAGGCAACAACAGATGACAAGATGGTTAGATAGCATCACCAACTCAACGGACATGGATCTGAGAAATCTCTGGGAGATAGTGGAGGACAGGGAAGCCTGGTACACTGCAGTCTGTGGGGTCGCAAAGAGTTGGACCTGACTTCGTGACTGAGCAACAACAAAGCCCAGAACGGCAGGCTGATCTCCACTTTAGCGGCATCCCTCTGGTGACAAGGAGAAGGTCAGCTGATGAGAGACAAGGAGGAGGTCCAGAGGGAAGAATGCAACACAGGGAAGGTGCAGGCCTGTCCTGAGGGAGGAGCTTTGGGACGGGAGCTGCAGAGAAGGGGAAAGAGTCAGAAGATAGCAGGAAAAAGTGGTCAGATTTTGTGACAACCTGAATGAGAGAGGGAGGCAAGTTATGGAAGAAAGAAGGGAAATAAGGGAGGCAAGAGGGTGGGTTAGTTCCTAGAACTTCATTCTTAGATGGCCAGGTGGACCATGGCTCCATCACTGTGACCAAGGACATGGGAAGAAGAATAAGATGTAGAGGCGGGGCGATGAGACCAATACTGGATCGGCTGGGACTGAGCCATGTGGAGGGCATCGAGGCAGCTACGGCAAGTGGATTCTTAGAAGCGCTCTTTTTACATACGTGGAAAATCATGCACAAGAAGATTACATGAACCAGTCAAGGAGGAATCAAGGCCACGTTGTGCTAATGCCTAGTCCTGAGCTCTTTCCATTACAATTTCTGCATACGTTGAAGCAATAACACAAGATAAGCTCTCTCCAGTCACCCACTAGCAAGACACTCATTCATCTCTGTGGCTGCACATTTAAATATGTGGGGAAGATAAGCCTCTAGAAACCTCATCAGAAAGTCCAAAATCATTTTAGATTATGGACACTTAAACTAATATTTAATTGATTAAGACTATTATTCAGTAATTTGATAGATTTGTTCCTTTTTAATTCCAAGTGTGCAGACCCAATTTATACAAAAACTTTTTCTCATTTCTCAACATCTGAGTTTATTAAAAATATCCTCAGTGTGACTCAGAATACCAGCTTCAAAAGGATTTGGTTATAAAATGTTATTATAGCTTTTCCTTGATCTTCCTCTTTCCCCATCCCAAGTATGAAACAGAGGCAAATGGAAAATCTACTCCCAGAGAGAGGTTCACACTTACTCCTGTCTCAAGAAAGTTGACATTTGGGGTGGTGTGGGTTTTACTTTATTGGAATTCATTGATCTTCAGATTTTCCTCATGGTAAAGTCAGGGAGAGCAAATGTCATAAGAAAGTCACATTTTCCAATGTTTTCCTGGTATGCCTCACACAGTAATCGTCCTCATAAAACGAATTTCTCTCTCAACTCCTCAGAGAGTTGTGCCTAGCATATGAACTTGAGAACAGTTGCCTAAGAACGAAAAGCATCAGCAAAGTGTGATTTACTTTTCCAGTCGCTGTTTTCCAGGTCTAGCTGTGAGCTCATCACTCGTTAAATGGTTAAATGACAGCTGCAACCATAAAGGTAACACTGGCAAGGATTTCTCAACCTAGCTTGCAAAGGGCCAAGCACATTTTCAGTACCTTGCCCCCATCCTCTTTTTTTAAGTGCTCTTTCTGGGGAGCTCTTTAGTGACATAGAAACATTTTGACCTTCAAAAAGAATTAAAAACTTGGGGGAGAAAAAAAAAAACCCTTCCAACTCTTTGCTGAGAAGAGCCTGAAGAAGCTGCTGGAGGAGTTGACATGAAGTAGAAAGCATTAGCAAATACTGAAAGTAATTTGCTGTGTGTGAACCTTAATTAAAAAAAAAAATACAGCATAATATTTAAACAGCTCCTTCCACCCAGAACTCTCCAAACATGACCTGCCCTGTTCAGCAGGCAGCCTTGGGGTCACCGACTCATGCCATTCCTATGGGGGTGAGTTTTCTCTAAGTCAGTTCTTGGGGCTCCTCCACCACATCCCCAAAAGTCCTCTCTGTTTCCACTCGTGCTGAGATCCACTCGTTTGTCATCTCCTGACTTCTCCTTTTTCCCTCTCATCAATACCCAGAAGTGGCCCACAGGTTGAGTTCATTCTGGCAAGAGCAGAGACTTCCTCAACTGCTTTACAAGTTCTCCTAGAGACAGTATTCAATCCCTTCTGTCAAGAATGCCAGTGAGTTCCCCACAAGCTTCCTTCAAGGTCATTTCTCTTAAATGTGATCAATCTAAATCCATAGAGTTTGGATTGTGTCCTACATTTGTTGTTTTTGTTTCCTGAGATGGAGAACAGCTGGTCACCAACTTCATATGATTCCCCTTTTGCAAACTAGCCAATAGAAGGAAGTTTTTTTATCCTTTTCTTTTACCTCCCCAAGCAAAATAACTCAGGTTTCTTTATTTTCTTTTCATATTCTTTCTACCACTTTCTTTCATTTTATACCGTCTTCATCAGGCTTCGCTTTCCCTCCTCATTTGACTCACGAGTTGCTCACTGAATCTAATCCTCTCAGCAGGGTATGATTATTACTAATGTGTCAGGAGCTGTCCTCTTGGCTGCCTCAGTGATTTATGCTCCAGCCTTGAACTGGCCTTTTGAAAACCACTTTTGGTTTTCTGACTCATGTTTAACTTTTGCTACCCAATTCCTTGAACATATGTAAAACCTAAACTGCATTTGGGCAGTCCCAAGGTCATCTGCCCCCATTCATTTGACCTCCTCCAACAGTTTGGAAGTTGGTTTTGAGCTCTAATGCCGCCTTTCCCTGTGGATTTTCCCTAGTTTGAGGATATGAGCCAGGGTATGGAGTCCCCATAATTGTCAGGCTTTTCTCTGTGTCAGCAGTATCTCTTAACCACCAATATTGTCTCCTTCCCCACACTTTGGTCGAAGGAATTTACAGAAGTATGAAGAGCTAGATATAACCAAGGACAGGTTTTCAAGCCTTAGGTATAGACATCTTTTGAAGGCAAAAAAAATTTTATAAGGTAACCATGTGAGCCTATAGTATTTAACTGAAGTGTTACTTAAATATCTATAAGCATAAATCCAGGTACAAACTCACTATACCTATAGCTCTTATACAACCATCAAGCAAAACTGAAATTATGAACTACAATTCAAATAAAGTCATTTAATGCAGACAATGAAGTTGATTTGTTGAAATGAACTCCTCTTAGTCAATATGAAAAGAGTAGTGTGTGCAGTGTCAAAGATTTTTGAATTCCGCACACCTGTAGTTTTGTTTGTGATGTGGTAATTCCATTTTAGCAACATATTTTTTTCATCCAAATTTCTACAAAGCCCTTGACCTTATAAGGTCTTAGGACCTTCACTCGGCTGGAATACATCATTTAGGGGTTAAATTTCTATCTCTTCCCTTCCATCTGACTTCTAGGTTGACTCTGCTGTAATATGTCATTTCCACCATGTCTCATCATTTTTTCAATGCATTAAATCACTTATAAAATCAAAGTCTTATTTTATGAAAATGACTTTGAAAAATGTTTGATATCAAAGTGAAGTTTTGTCATTCAGATAAAATAATTCAAGATGAATGTAGCAGTAGACACAGGACCTGGGTTATGGATTTTAAAATAGAACAAACCATCCTAGGTAGCTGAAGAAGTCTCCCAACATTTTTTATCACTTAAAATTCCTTTAGGGATCAAAAGCCAACCTAGATGTACACTTTCAAATAAAATAAATAAATGCTAGGTACTGAAATCCACAGCCATGATTTCATCATGCAAATGACCAAAAATTTACTTCTTTTTTTGTCATCAAAATATGAAATTTAGAGTTTTTCACTGGGATCTCACAGATCCAGGAGACTATGTCCATTGACCTTGGAATTAGAGAAGTATAGATGGAAAACCAACCAAGATTTTTTAGTGGAAAGGAACCTTTGAAAATGCCTATAGAGACTAAATCATCTTCATTAGTCCTTCCAACTTGAAATGACAGAATAAAGATCTAAGGAGGCTAAACTGATGGTTGGGGAGAAGATCTGCTTCTCCAGATGCCAAGTTCACGCCCTTGTCTACTACGTCAACATTTACCCGGGAGTTTTGCATTTAGGATGCTACCTCCCATAGGCAATTCACACACACAAGACCTCCTGACTCTCACAAGATATTCTTATAATCCAACACATTATATTTTTGACAACAAATCCTATAAACTATTAGTACTTCCATTCACTTAAATGACTCTCTAATGAAGGGCTCCCCTTGGGGCTCAGTCGGTAAAGCAGCTGCCTACAATGCGGGAGACTCGGGTTCGATCCCTGGGTCGGAAAGATCCTCTGGAGAAGGAAATGGCACCCCACTCCAGTACTCTTGCCTGGAAAATCCCATGGATGGAGGAGCCTGGTAGGCTACAGTCTATGGGGTCACAAAGAGTCGGACACGACCGAGCGACTTCACTTACTCAATGAATATCTAGTTGTGAAGACTATGTTTATTAATAACCTCTGTGAAAACTAGTACTTTATTTGCCATAAGGTTATTCTCACCAGTTTCAAAGATTGCCTGGAGCTTTTAAGTGTGTTCAGATCTCTGCCATCCTAAAGGGTTGCTTCTCAAATTAGTCTCTTCTCTCCTCCCATTTTAAGCCCAAGTTCCCTGAAAATAGAGTATGGATTTTGTGTCTCTATTTCTTCCAGTAACCTACACACATGAGCTTCTATTTTCATTGCTCTATTGAAATAGTTCCCTCAAAGGCCACACTGCACTTTTGCTATGTCTGGTAGACTCTCTGTACTATTCTATTTGACCTTCCTTCAGGACAGAGGCCCCTTCCCTCTTAAAACTCTTCCTTGGTTTTTCCAATGCATCACTATGTACTCTCTAGATTGCATTGTCTTTGTCTTCCCTGGTTTCTTCTCCCAACATCATAAATATTGATATTCCTTAAGATTTGTCATTATTCATGTTCTTTCCTTACTGTATATGATCTCTATGTTGACTTCATATAGATCCAGGGTGGCGCAGGCCTTCCCTCGTGGCTCAAATGGGAGAGAATCGCCTATAGTGCAGGAGACCTGGGTTCAATCCCTGGGTCAGGAAGATCCGCGGGAGGAGGAAATGGCAACCCACTCCATTATTTTTGCCTGGAAAATTCCATGGTCAGAGGAGCCTGGTGAACCACAGTCCATAAGGTTGAAAAGAGTCGGACATGACTGAGCAAATAACACAGACAGATGGTGACTTCATGTAGATCCGTGTACTAATGATGCCCAAATATGTCCCTGTAATCTCTTTTCTGAGGCCCAGAGAAGTATTTCTGGAAAACTTGCACATTTAAGAGACAAGAAAAGAATTTTTTTTTCTCCCAGTTTTGTCAAGATACTGAAATAAGTTTAGAGACCATTCTAGTAGATTTTAGTGTCATGAATAGATATGTAATGTTATCCGTGATATATAAACTTAATATATAGAGACATACATATTCATCTGTTATTCTACTTCACATATAGTAAATTTAGAAGCACATTGCTTTTGCTTTCATATTTGTTACTATTATCATATATTGTAATTCTAAATACTACATAAAACCCATAATACCTTATTACTATTTTTGCATCAGACAGTAAGTTATCTTTTGAAGCATTTCAAACTTAGGAAATAATGTCATTTCTATTTACTTCCATTTTCGTAATTTCTTAGCACAGATAAGATTTTAATCTGAAGTCATACTGTTTCTACCCTAAAACATTTCTTAGCATATCTTATAGTACATTCAAGCATAGGATTCCAAGCTCACAAAAAGCCAGAGAATATAATAATAATAATAAAAAACTCCTACATGGAAGGAAAAAGAAAAAGAAAATGAAAGAAGAGTTTCAAGAAGGGAGTAGCCAGCTGGTTCCAAAGCCATGCTGTTGTTGATCAGGGTGAAAATGGAAATATTCTTTCAACTTAGCTAGTGAAAGATCACTGGAACCTTGGCAAGAGCAATTTGGGATCAAATGCACATTGAAATAAACTGACAAGTGAGTTAGTTAGAAGAGAAGAAATGCAGACTGTGAATGTGAAGAAGCTGTAGCAACTTAACTGTTGAAGAAAGGGTGGGTAGAGAAATGACTACAGAGGAATCTAGGGTCTGAGAAAGGACACATTTTATTGGCTAAGGAAAAGAAGTCAGGATAGAGAAGGATCAAAAGTTACAAAAGAGACAAAGCCACATGGTTAAGCAATATTATGAGCTCTTATCAGGAAAAGAACTATCTCTTCCACTGACTAGGAGTGATGGAGCTGGGTATCATTGTGATATGGTTCTTGTTTTTCACTTTGAAATAGGAAGATAAGAGGCAAGGTTACTTCCTGCATTTCATAGGGAAAATGGTGAGATTTTGAGGAGAGCTGAGATTTTCAAAAGGAGCTGACTAGACTCCACAATCTGTGCTCTAATCCCTCCTGTGCCCTGTTCTGAAACACAGATCCAACCATGATTCTCTGGGGCTCCCAGTTTCTTCAGGATAAAATCCTACCCCACAGCATATTCCATAGAGCCCTCCATGACAGAGCTCCCACCTGCATCTCTAGACCATCAACCCCTTCCACTTATCATCCACCCCTGCCCCAAGTTCTAGAATCATGGTTCTCCAGACACACCACATACCAGAACTGTCAGCCTAGAATACTTTCAGCCTTGCTTCTCAGCATTGAAAGCCTCCATCCACTTTTCAAAATCCAGTTTGAGTTTCTAATTATTCCTTAATATCCCTGACTTTTACTAACCTATTTCCCTTTGTCCCAATTTTGCCACTTCTTTGTCTCTGCATTTATTTAGTCTTACACGGTCACTCTTAAGTGTTTCTGTACAGTATTTCAAATCCTTGTGGGGCAGGTACTTACATTCAATTATTTCCTTGCAGTGAGTGTATATTTTTTTAATTTTATCTTGACTGCACTGGATCTTCATTGCTGTGAGTAGGATTTCTTTGGTTGTGGCAAGTGGGAGCTACTCTCTGGCGGAAGTGCACAGGCTTCTCATTGCAATGTGGGCTCAGTAGTTGTGGTGCAAGGGCTTCGTTGCTCAGCAGCAGGTGGGATCTTCCCGGATCAGGGATTGAACCCATGTCCCCTGCATTGGCCTAACCACTGGACCACCAGGAAAGTCCCTCATTCAATTATCTAATTAACTATCCAGTGAGCATGTACTAAACAAAATGTAATCCATAATTTCGTGATGCCCACAAGGCAACAGCCGGTCCTAATGCAGTGTGACTTAAGCTGTAACTGAAGACTGACCAGGGCAGAGGGGAGAATGATGAGAATAGCTGCCAGTGCCCCTCTGCCTATGAATGCCTCTCTTCCAGAGGGGTTCCATGGTAAGTTCTCTGAAGGCTGGGGCAGAGCCTTGTCCAATAGGGTCCACCCACATTGACCATCACACTGCCGTTACTCTAAATGTAAACTGTCCTTGTACCAAAGTCACTCTATAGCTTTTACTTTCAGGAGTTTGCAGATTCCTAATGCAATCCCTTTCAACTGGAAAGATTAATTATTCTTTCTAATGTTTTGTCCCTTCCTACGATATCTGTTCATGGCCCTTGACAGAAAAGAAAGTCCTTTCTGATGCCATCCTGAAAGTCAAGTCACTACACAGGATCTGTTTCTTGCTCTGTTCCCTCTTTTCCCTGAATCCCTGATTCAAACTCCCTCATCACAAGGGCCCAGGCAGGGTCCTTTTCTGTGCTCACTACCATAGATTCGGCCTCTTGTTTTTCTTCACTTCTATTATCTATACTATTTTATTGTTGTTAAATTGCCTTTTTTGTTGTTGTTCTTGTCTATTATCGTTGTGCATAACTTCTTTCAACTAAAAAGAGAGAAAGAAAAGGAAAAAGTGCTGCTTTTGCTGTCCAGGTAGCCCTTTTCCATCCCAGTCTGGTGCTCAGCCTAGCATGACTTATGCTTTATGGACTCAGGTTGCTAAACAGAAGAGTCATTATTGTCTGTTTAATTCGAAATCATTATTTTCCTGCGAACTGTTCTAATCTCGGCTGTACCAGCAGATGGTCTTACACCTAAAATAAGACTAGCTTCACGCCTACTTGTTTTCTGTTCAAATTCTGTTTTATAGGAAGATGAAAGGCTGCAGGTTAAAATGTTCACATTTGCTGTGATTCCTTATTACAGAAGTTTCCACACTCGAAAGATGCAGCTGTAAAATATACAACTGCCAAAGCTGTATCACCCAGCCCCACTGCTGCCCATCCATGTGTCACCAGGCCCTGGCAATGTTTGCATAGAGTCTACTAGACTCAGGCACCCAGCACCTTTGCTAGCACTCTAGATACCAATTTTTTCTTAAGGTGAAAATCACATTCCTCCAAAACAGTCCTTTCTTTCTGACCATCCGTTTCTGACCATCCTTTCTTTCAGATTGATGTACAGTCTGCTTTCCTCCTAAGATTAATTTTAAGCAACAGGAAACTGTTTGTATAGTAAAGTTGCCTTCTTACCAGATAGGAGTGCATTTGGAAGACCCATATATCTATGAGTGAGGAGGTGCAAGCCCAAGAGTTATATTAGTAATGAGTAGTAGACAGTCTTAGAGATGGTGAAAATGAGAGTGTTCGTTTGCTCAGTTGATTCTGACTGTTTGTGACTCCATGAACTGTAGCCCACCAGGCTCCTCTGTCCATGGGATTCTCCAGGCAAGAATACTGAAGTGGGTGGCCATTCCCTTCTGCAGGGGATCTTTCCAATCCAGGGATTCAACCTAGGTCACCTGCATTGTAGGCAGATTATTGTCTGAGCCACCAGGGAAGCCCAGGAAGAGAAGGTGAGTTTGGTCAACTGCAGAGTTCTTGTTTGGTTTTGCTGATGTGAACATGCAACTTTGGGGAGGAACTGAATTTCTCAGGACAACAGAAAAAGAGATTGAGAGCTGTCACCTTCTCAGCTCTTCCCCCAGGGCAGCCCTTGGACTTTCTTCTAAGTAAATGTTGATCAAATATTTTAATGGCAATATCTGAAGAGGTGCCAAACTATCAGCCTGTTAGAGAAACCAGTGTCTTCGTTCCTTGCTTGGTGGTAACAGGTAGCTCAGGACTCATCATCTCCTAGCATGTGCTGCTTTTTCTCTAACACGTTCCCTTAGATCATTGCCAGCATTCAGACTCATCAGTCATTTCCTTGATGACATGTATGCTCTCAAGGTCTTCTAGAGTTTTCCCTCTTTGGACTTGGCATTGTGCTTCTGAGAAAAATGTCACTGTAAACTCTCTCTTCCAAAATATGCTGAAGAAATCTAGCCATGCCCCAATTTGGGCCCCCTGCCATACCAACCCCCCATTCAGAGAAGGGTCCATTCTCTTTGGACAGGAGGTTGTAAACATATGGAATTCGTTACTAGAAGAGTTGTTGGTTCTGGCTGTTTCCGCTCCCTAAGCCAGTTCCCTAGCCATGACAAAACATTCCCCACACTCTCATCATGACTCATTTTTATTTTTAAATAACCTCTAGTGTGGAACTTTGTCAAGATTTTTCGAAAGGTTAAAGAAATTATGTCCGCATGCTTTTGACCCCCTTGGAGAATTTTAGTAGATTAAGCACATTCTCTCATTACAGAAATCACTGGCTATGTTTGCTGAATATCCCATGACTGCCCCGAAACTCATGGATGTGAATTTCTCTAAATCTTAGTGTATGTTCATCATTCCACCCTCTATCAGTTCAGTTCAGCTCAGTTCAGTAGCTCAGTTGTGTCTGACTCTTTGCGACCCCATGGACTGCAGTATGCCAGGCATCCCTGTCCTTCAGCAACTCCTGGAGCTTGCTCAAACTCATGTCCATTGAGTCGGTGATGCCATCCAACCATCTCATCCTCTGTTATCCCCTTCTCCTCCTGCCTTCAATCTTTCCCAGCATCGGGGTCTTTTTCAATGGAGAAGGAAATGGGAACCCACTCCAGTATTCCTGCCTGGAGAATCTCATGAAAGAGGAGCCTGGCAGGCTACAGTCCATGGGGCCACAAGAGTTGGACACTACTTAGCAACTAAAGAGAGAGACAGAGTTCTTCACATCAGGTGGCCAAAGTATTGGAGTTTCAGCTTCAGCATCAGTCCTTCCAATGAATATTTAGGACAGATTTCCTTTAGGATGAACTGGTTGGATCTCCTTGCAGTCCAAGGGACTCTCAAGAGTCTTCTCCTTCACCACAGTTCAAAAGCATCAATTCTTCAGCACTCAGCTTTGTTCACAGTCCAACTCTCACATCCAAACTTGACTACTAGAAAAACCATAGCTTTGACTAGATGGACCTTTGTAGGTAAAGTAATGTCTCTGCTTTTTAATATGCTATCTAGATTGGTCATAGCTTTTCTTCCAAGGAGCAGACATCTTTTAATTTCATGGCTGCAGTCACCATCTGCAGCGATTTTGGAGCCCCCAAAAATAAAGTCTGACACAGTGTCTATTGTTTCCCCATCTATTTCCCATGAAGTGATGGGACCAGATGCCATGATCTTCGTTTTCTGAATGTTGAGCTTTAAGCCAACTTCTTCACTCTCCTCTTTCACTTTCATCAAGAGGCTCTTTAGTTCCTCTTCACTTTCTGCCATAAGGGTGGTGTCACCTGCATATCTGAGGTGATTGATATTTCTCCCGGCAATCTTGATTCCAGCTTGCGCTACTTCCAGCCCAGTGTTTCTCATGATGTACTCTGCATATAAGTTAAAAAAGCAGGGTGACAATATACAGCCTTGATGTACTCCTTTTCCTATCTGGAACCAGTCTGTTGTTCCATGTCTAGTTCTAACTGTTGCTTCCTGACCTGCATACAGGTTTCTCAAGAGGCAGGTCAGATGGTCTGGTATTCCCATCTCTTTCAGAATTTTCCACAGTTTCTTGTGATCCACACAGGCAAAGGCTTTGGCATAGTCAATAAAGTAGAAATAGATCTTTTTCTGAAACTCTCTTGCTTTTTCCATGATCCAGCAGATGTTGGCAATTTGATCTCTGGTTCCTCTGCCTTTTCTAAAACCAGCTTGAACATCTGGAAGTTCACGGTTCATGTATTGCTGAAGCCTGGCTTGGAGAATTTTGAGCATTACTTTACTAGCATGTGAGATGAGTGCAATTGTGTGGTAGTTTGAGCATTCTTTGGCATTGCCTTTCTTTGGAATTGGAATGAAAAGTGACCTTTTCCAGTCCTGTGGCCACTGCTGAGTTTTCCAAACTTGCTGGCATATTGAGTGCAGCACTTTCACAGCATCATCTTTCAGGATTTGAAATAGCTCCACTGGAATTCCATCACCTCCGCAGCTTTGTTCGTAGTGATGCTTTCTAAGGCCCACTTGACTTCACATTCCAAGATGTCTGGCTCTAGATTAGTGATCACATCATCATGATTATCAGGGTCCTGAAGATCTTTTTTGTACAGTTCTTCCGTGTATTCTTGCCACCTCTTCTTAATTTCTTCTGCTTCTGTTAGGCCCATACCATTTCTGTCCTTTATCGAGCCCATCTTTGCATGAAATGTTCCCTTGGTATCTCTAATTTTCTTGAAGAGATCTCTAGTCTTTCCCATTCTGTTGTTTTCCTCTATTTCTTTGCATTGATTGCTGAAGAAGGCTTTCTTATCACTTCTTACTTCTTCTTGCTATTCTGCACACTAGTGCGCCGGCGCAGGCGCGGCCGAGAGGATCTACCCCACGGCTGAGGTCAGGAGCAGTGGCCTAGAGTGCCAGGCCGTGATGGCGCAGGAAAGGCCGAGAGGAGCTACCCTACGTCCGAGGTCAGTAGCGGCCGGGAGGAGACACCCCGCATCCGAGGTCAGGGCGGCGGCCGGGAGGAGCTACCCCGCATCCGACGCCAGTGGCAGCCGGGAAGAGACAACCCACGTCAGAGTTCAGGGGTGGCCGGGAGAAGCCACCTCGTGCCCGAGGCCAGGGGCAGTGACCCTGAGGAGCCACCCCGAGCCCGAGGCCAGCGCTGGCGGCCGGGAGGAGCAACCCGAGGAGTGGTGGCTGCGCAGGCACAGGAGGGCCTAGAGGAGCTATCCCACGTTGAAGGTCAGGAACGGCAGTGGTAAGGAGATACCCCTCGTCCAAGGTAAGGAGCAGCAGCTGTGCTTTGTTGGAGCAGCCCTGAAGAGATACCCCACGTCCAAGGTAAGAGAAACCCACGTAAGATGGTAGGTGTTGCAAGAGGGCACCAGAGGGCAGACACACTGAAACCATACTCATAGAAAACTAGTCAATCTAATCACACTAGGACCACAGCCTTGTCTAACTCAATGAAACCAAGCCATGTCTGCGGGGCAACCCAAGATAGGTGGGTCATGGTGGAGAGGTCTGACAGAATGTGGTCCACTGCAGAAGGGAATGGCAAGCCACTTCAGTATTCTTGCCTTGAGAACCCCATGAACAGTGTGAAAAGGCAGAATGATAGGATACCAAAAGAGGAACTCCCCAGGTCAGTAGGTGCCCAATATGCTACTGGAGATCAGTGGAGAAATAACTCCAGAAAGAATGAAGGGATGGAGCCAAAGCAAAAACAATACCCAGTTGTGGTTGTGATTGATGATAGATGCAAGATCTGATGCTGTAAAGAGCAATATTGCATAGGAACCTGGAATGTCAGGTCCATGAATCAAGGCAAACTGGAAGCGGTCTTAAACAAGAGATGGCAAGGGTGAACGTCGACATTCTAGGAATCAGTGAACTAAAATGGACTGGAATGGGTGAATTTAACTCAGATGACCATTGTATCTACTACTGCGGGCAGGAATCCCTCAGAAGAAATGGAGTAGCCATCATGGTCAACAAAAGAGTCCAAAATGCAGTACTTGGATGCAATCTCAAAAACGACAGAATGATCTCTGTTCGTCTCCAAGGCAAACCATTCAATATCACAGTTATCCAAGTCTGTGCCCCAACCAGTAACGCTGAAGAAACTGAAGTTGAACGGTTTTATGAAGACCTACAAGACCTTTTAGAACTAACACCCCAAAAAGATGTCCTTTTCATTATAGGGGACTGGAATGCAAAAGTAGGAAGTCAAGAAACACCCGGAGTAACAGGCAAATTTGGCCTTGGAATGCAGAATGAAGCAGGGCAAAGACTAATAGAGTTTTGCCAAGGAAATGCACTGGTCATAGCAAACACCCTCTTCCAACAACACAAGAGAAGACTACACATGAACATCACCAGACGGTCAACACTGAAATCAGATTGATTATATTCTTTGCAGCCAAAATGGAGATTGATTATATTCTTTGCAGCCAAAGATGGAGAAGCTTTATACAGTCAACAAAAACAAGACCAGGAGCTGACTGTGGCTCAGATCATGAACTCCTTATTACCAAATTCAGACTCAAATTGAAGAAAGTAGGGAAAACTGCTAGACCATTCAGGTGTGACCTAAATCAAATCCCTTATGATTATACAGTGGAAGTGAGAAATAGATTTAAGGGCCTAGATCTGATAGATAGAGTGCTTGATGAACTGTGGAATGAGGTTCGTGACATTGTACAGGAGACAGGGATCAAGACCATCTCCACGGAAAAGAAATGCAAAAAAGCAAAATGGCTGTCTGGGAAAGCCTTACAAATAGCTGAAACTTGTATACTATCAGGTAAGAAATGAATCGCCAGTCTATATTCAATACAGGATACAGGATGCTTGGGGCTGGTGCTTGGGGATGATCCAGAGAGATGATATGGGGTGGGAGGTGGGAGGGGGGTTTAGGATTGGGAACTCATGTACACCCGTGGCGGATTCATGTCAATGTATGGCAAAACCAATACAGTAATGTAAAGGAAAATAAAAATTAAAATTAAAAAAAAAAAAAACCCAGAAAGCACATGGAGGGGTTGGGCTTACAGGACCTCAGGGACAAGAAACTGTAGGAAAGGAAAGCTTCTTTCTACTTTCTTAGATTTGAGTCAAAACATTAAACTGGCATAAGACAGAGTAGCAGACAGAAAAACGCATGTAGATTCCATTTAATATTTTTTTCATGTACACAGGCGTCTGCTAAAGGAAAATGAAGACACAAAGAAGCCATTAGTCCCCAAAGCTTACTTAACTATTTACTGTGCTTCATTTAAATCACCCTCATCTCTTTCAGAGGTACTGATGACTTGGGGCAGAGCGCAGTAATAAGGAAATTTCTCATTCCCTCTAACTTCTCTGAAAGCACTGATGCTGCCCAACCCCTTAATTTTTGAGAGAGAGGAGGTGGGGACAGAGTCCTTGCCCAAGAACACACTTTGTTAAAGCAGAGGCCAGACAAAACCCAAGGCCATTCACTTCCCAGTGACCTTCTCTCTCTATGTGATAGGCAGGCTGGATTTGACATCCCTGTCTCCCCCAGTAACTCAGGGCCATTTTCCACAGCTATTTTCACAACACTTGGGGAACATTCAGGCAGCTGTTGCTGGTATTTTAAAGCTTCCCACAGCAGTGGGGGACACCAGGTCTCCCAGTGGTGGTATTGTATAAATTCACTAGAACAGCTGGCTCACCCAACTTTTCCTTGTGATGCTTTTGAATATGAATCGGCTGGAACACACTGGCCCCGCTGCTGGTGCCTGTTCCTGGGACACAAGTATCAAGCCACACCAAACAATTAGGTCATGTTAGATTCCCTCAGTCATCAGCGTGTCAAAATCCTATTCCAGGACACAAATTCCGTTGCCCTGAGGGTTGTCTAATTAAACAATCAGAAGGATTAATTGCTTATTTCTTGTGTAAGTGCTAAGAACAAATAGAAATGCACATGACATTTTGGTGGAGAACCTAAATTTCTTGCTGCAACCTAAGAGCAAACACTTAGTTCAGCTTTAAGAAGACCCCACTTCTACTGCCTTTGACCTCAAGTTATTACTTTTGACTTTTCTGATGTGTGTAAGCTTTTACCCATGTGGTTGTTTTTTATATTAACGGACTTAGGTAAAAATATTTTTCCTGTTAATTCAGTTGGAATTAACTGTTTTCAAAGGAAAACTATCAACAAAAGAAAAATATATAGCTAATGCGAAGTAATTACTAAAGATTAAATGCATATGTGTTTTTTGGAAGGGGGTGTCAAAGTTGCCTTGAAGATAATTAATATTATTTTTATTACTCAATTCTTATTCCAATGTTTCATTCCAATTTATGAGAAATGGGCCTTGTGCCTGGTACATTGTGATCAATCCAATATTTCTATCATTGTTATTAATATATTGTATTATCATTCCCTGGGTTGCTTCTCTTGCCTTTAACTTGTATAAAAACTTGGATTTCCCACCCCCCGCCAAGTAATATTTATAGCAATTCCAGCAGTAAATAAAATGGTGCTCGTCAACAAGCAGGCTCCCTCTATACTTTTGTTTCATGAATAGGGCATTTCGTGAGCAGGACAGTCATTTATTCAACAGCTATTTTTAAAATTTGCCCTTGTAAAATTTTTTAAATTTTTTAGTATGTACAAGGTAAGACGATCCAACACAGTATACAATTTCCCCATTTTTAGCTCACTTTCTTTTGAAGGACACCATGTAGCTAAAGAACCTCTTTCAGAGGAACACGGTAATGTTGATTTAGTTAATTTATGAACTAACTGTCACACATGTTTGGCCTTAAGTGTCTCTCTCAGGGTAAAGTGCAGTAACAGTGTTTGTGGTTTAATGTGGGTACCAGGAGCCTAATCTCTGCTGTACAACAAAAAATTAGTTCTGTGATTTTAGGGGAATCATTTCACCCTCATGGGCATCAGTTTCCTGGTCATGAAAAGATGGTTTTTGAATAGCTTGGTAGTTTTTAATAATTTAAGTAAACCATATTCCTAAGTAGATCTAATGATGATATTATTAGTTCCTCAATAAAAATATGAACATACCAACTCATAGTTAATATTTCATTTCAAAAGCTCCTGGCCCTCCTTGAGGCTCACCTGTGACCTGTGGAGGTCTATGGACCCCAGGTAAAGTATCCCTGGGTGAGAACAGGGTCTCTGTTGCACTGTTTTGAAATTCTCAACCACACCACCAACACACTGTCCACCACCCAAAATTAACAGGATTGAAGTCTCTTCCTAGATAAAACGTCACTTCTCACCTCAAGATGGCTCTTCTTCTACTACTTTCTCTAATGGCAGTTATTGCCCCAAATATGCTGATAGGAATAAATGATATCAGGGAAAACACTTGCAATCAAAAGCCTTGTGCAGATCTTGAGTAATCACTTACTTTTAACTCCATGGAAACTATAGGAAAGCCCTCTAAGCACTGCAGCCTCCTGGTGATTACCTCTTGTGTCATGTACCTGGACTTCCAATCATGAGTCCCAGCTATTTCCACCGGAAGAAGCAGGTGACATGTCAAGCAACATCCAAGGGGAAAGTGAAAATCTTGCAGACCACTGAGTAAGTCAAAATAGGAAAGAAGGGTCATGGATAAAGAGAAGCTGTCCAAGAGTGCAGAACAAAGTATATTCATATTTTAAAATGATGCTGTTACAGAAAATACCTGTATCATGGACCAGGGCAACAGACCTCAGTCAGAGTTCAGAATAATCCAACCTCGCACACACCACACATGCTCGCTCTCTTACCCACACACACACACACACACATGCACGCACGCACACACACACACATGCACGCACGCACACGCACATAATTCCTGACCTCTAACCAAAGCCCTGGAATAAAGAAAATGGCATAGACAAAATTCTAAAATGATCCCCTATGACATTTGCCCTTGTATACTTTCTTCCTGAGTGTGGGCAGAAGCTGAATATACTAAAATATAACCCCATGATTATGCTACATTAATATGGCCAAAGGGATTTTGCAGGTGTGATTAAGTTCCTAAATCAGTTGACCTTAAGAGAGGCAGATTATGCAGGTAGGCCTGACCTTATCACATAATCCCTTTAAATCTGTGTTTATAGACCAGAGAGAAATTTGAAGTGGGCCAGAAGGATTCAACATGCCACTGTAGATGGAGGGGGCCATGTTGCCGGGAAGGTGGGTAGCCTCAAGAAGCTGAAAAAAGCCCTCAGCTGACCATAAGCAAAACTATGGTGACCTGAATGCTACAACTACAAGAAACTGAATTCTGCCAATGACAAGAATGGGCTTGGAAACGAAGTTTTCCTGGATCTCCAGGTGAGAACTCAGTCCAGAAAATAACTTGAATTCAGTCATGCTGTGGAGGAATGCTGACCTACAAAACTGAGTGAATGAATGGGTATATTATTTTAAGCTGCTAAACTTGTTATTATTTATTACACAGCAACAGAAAAATAATGCAGGAGAGAAACTGTAAAGATGTCTGTCTGGATTCTTGACGGCCAAGCACATGGAAAAGAATATTTCCTCTTCCCATCAAAGAGCTCAATGCTTATACCTTCAGGCTGTCCTCAATTTGCCTAAACAGTCAAAGTTATATTATGCTTTCAACAAATACTTATTGAGCTTCAGGTGGTACTTTAGGATCTGTGTACAGTTCAGTTCAGTTCAGTCACTCAGTCATGTCTGACTCGTTGTGACCTCACAGACTGCAGCACGCCAGGCCTCCCTGTCCATCACCAACTCCCGGAGTTTACACAAACTCATGTCCATTGAGTCAGTGATGCCATCCAACCATCTCATCCTCTGTTGTCCCCTTCTCTTCCTGCCTTCAAACTTTCCCAGCATCAGGGTTTTTTCAAATGAGTCAGCTCTTCACATCAGGTGGCCAAAGGATTGGAGTTTCAGCTTTAGCATCAGTCCTTCCAGTGAATATTCAGAACTGATTTCCTTTAGAGTGGTTCATCGCAGCACTGTTTATAATAGCCAGGACATGGAAACAACCTAGATGTCCATCAGCAGATGAATGGATAAGAAAGCTTTGGTACATGTACACAATGGAGTATTACTCAGCCGTTAAAAAGAATTCATTTGAATCAGTTCTGATGAGATGGATGAAACTGGAGCCGATTATACAGAGTGAAGTAAGCCAGAAAGAAAAACACCAATACAGTATACTAACACATATATATGGAATTTAGAAAGATAGCAATGACGACCCTGTATGCAAGACAGGAAAAAAGACACAGCTGTGTATAACGGACTTTTGGACTCTGTGGGAGAGGGAGAGGGTGGGATGATTTGGGAGAATGGCATTCTATCATGTATACTATCATGTAAGAATTGAATCGCCAGTCTATGTCTGATGCAGGATACAGCATGCTTGGGGCTGGTGCATGGGGATGACCCACAGAGATGTTATGGGGAGGGAGGTGGGAGGGGGTTTCATGTTTGGGAACACATGTAAGAATTAAAGATTTTAAAATTAAATTAAAAAAAACTAATTAAAAAAAATAAAAAAATAAAACATCAAAAAAAAAAGTAAAATTATTAGGACTTGATTTTTAAATATTTTAAGCCATATTTTAAGAGTAAGCCATTAGAGAAGTAAAAGTGAAGCATTTCAAATGACACTACTAACACATTTAGTAGTGTCAGCTCATACATCTGCCGACAGTTTAATACACACCTCATATGTAATTAAATTGGTAGCAATTTCTATAATCTATTGACAATGTATGCATTTGACAACTTTCATCTGATAACATCCAGCATCTCACAAACAATATCATTGTGACTGTTAAAGTGGTTCTCTATGACATCAATTGAATTTACATTGACTTTTATAATGAATTTTGAGGTGGTGTGTGGATAAATATATTCATTATTCACTGAATATTTTTTGAGTAGCTACTGGATATCAGCTACTTTCCTCAGCCCTAGATATAGATGTAACTTAGGAGCGTATAGTCTATGGAGACCCTAAATTCAATAAACAATTTTACATTTATCACTATATATATATATATGTTCATATATATGACCAATTTCCTTCATCTATATGAATCTTTAAGATGAAACTCTATGCCCTCTGCAATAGTTTGTATTAATATTAAAAAATTAAGTCCTAATAGTTTGTGATGCAAGAACATCACAAATTACACTTAAAGACAGTGACCACAGTTTGAGGTGACTCGAGTATCTGTTACTTGAGCCTCGACACTCTAATCATAATGGCAGGCCTGTGGGGCTCATCAGGGTACCACTGGCACCACAGGACCTGAGCCAATTAGCTGTCTGTGTTCAGACCACTAGCTGACTTCCCCTCCACCTCCGCCGACTGGCCATTGGAAGAAGATTTGTATCATGTGGGAGGAAACTAAGACTATCTGCCAGTGAAATGCACAGGAAGCTCGGGGGGCTAGGAATAAGGCTCTAGGTGTGGCACAGCAGCATCAGAGCCCCAGCCTAGGAGGGCCTCTCTAAGCAGGTGCTGGGAGCCAGGCTGCAGACCACCAAGGCTCCAGGCCTAGCAGATGACTTCTGGGAGACATGGACAGCCTATCTGAGACCACCACAAGCTGGGACCCTCTGCTGCTTGGTATGCATGCTATTTCTATTTACCGAATGTCTTTTTGGTTAAAAAAAAAAACAGTTATTTTTTTGTTTCAAGTCCGGACAGTTGAGATTACTGCATTTGCTCTCAGCAATCCCATAGGAGGAAAAGTGAATGTACTTTGCCTGGAGGGTGGGGGATGTGGGGTGTTGCTAGATCCTTGGCAATTTAGGGTGTCAGGGGAAGAGGCCTGTAGTCTGAAGTCTTCAGGGGAGATAAATTTTTGTGTGGAGGTCAGAAAGGAGGCCTGAGATAGTTTTTTTGGTTTTGTTTTTTTTTTGTTTTTTTTTACCAAAAAAGGTCAATATGACTGTGGCACAGAGAATGTAATTTGGGGGATTTGCCAAAACTCAGTTCTCAGTTATCACCAATGTACTGGGTAACCAATTTGCCAATTTTTCAGTTCATCAAAAGTTCAATTAACTTTCTCCAAATATTATAGCTAACCATTTCCCATAAATGGTTGTGACAGCCTTAAAGGATGTGTCTCACCGTTTAGTTTGTTTTGGTTGAGGCAACTTGAAATTCACCAGCAATGCTCATCCCCCAAATCATAAATCCAAAGAAGCTAAAGTACAGAAGCTTTGGCTGGTCCCTGGAAATGAAGTAAAATTACTTCAGTAGATTAGACTAACTGGAAACTAATAGAAAATGGTGTTTATATAGGATTCTAAGTTGTTTTAACTTTTTTCCTGATCTCCTCCCATGTGTTACCAATGGAATTTATCATTCTTTTTGGTAACCCCTTATCTGAATCCCCTTATAATGGGCTTGTTCCCTTAAGAGACTGAAATGCTAAAAACACCAGCTACTAAATTCCCTTGCTGCCCTGCCACTGACATGATTTGTTATAAAATGCATAAAATTCTCTAAGCATAACTTTTTTAAAAAATCCTTAAATATTTTTATCAAAGAGTTTGGAATGCTCCTCCCCTCGATCCTCTCATGTATGGCCCCACCCAGCCCCCCTCCCCAAGCGCAATAAACAGCTGCTTCTGTCCACACTCTGCACCATGTTCTAAATGACTGGATTGATCAGTCATAAATGCAAAATAGAAACATTTTAACTCTTTTTAATTTTTAAAAAGAGAATTTTAATTCTTTTTAAAAATTCATTTAAATTCAGTGAAAACAATGAAGTGAAAAGCAGTTAAGTAAAGCATGCAGTGTTTAGCTTAAAAGTCTCATTCAATGAACCACCAGGGAAGCCCATCCAATATGAGCTGGCACAGACTTTATACTTAAAAGAAGAAAATCTGGGAGGAATGTTAATAACTTGGATACTTTTAAGATTTTGATTTTCTAGTTAAGTTTGTTTCTAGTGAATCAGTTTTTGGCAACTTGACCTGGAACTGAGCAAGGGTCAGAGATGGCAGGTGCGGCAGCGTGAAGGGAGCCGGTCAGGAACCCTTTCCCAATCACGCTCGATCCTCAGAGCATCTGGGAATTCTTGAAGGAAGCTGACTTCTCCTGATTGCATTTTAGAAGATCTGGATGCAGCCAGATAAACTTAACAGTGGCTACATGGAGCAGGAGACAGAAGAAATATCGGGAAGATAAACCCTTTTTTTAAAAAAAATTTGATTTCTCTGCTTAAATAGTAATCATGCATTGATTAGAGGAGAGAAAGAGGGGAAAAAAGGAAAAGAACCTCTCACATTTTCCTAGTATTTTTTTTAATACTGAAGTGACAATTGCTAGATGGCTATCTTTTTATACTTTTTTCCCCACACTGTTGCTCTGTCTTCAGTAATGAAAGCTAAAACTAAAATCCCACTATCAGAAAGATAGCTTTTCACGTGATTCTTCCAGTAATTTTGAATATTGCACTCAGCAACTGAAGTAAACCCTTCTGGCATTCATCAGATGACCATTTAATAATTCACTCTCTGTGCTAGATTCTGGTTAACTGCTACATCCATGTATCTCAAAACGTGTTTCTTTAGCCCACCAGCAGCAGTTTCGCCTGAAATGCTTATTAAAAATGCAAATTCTGGGACCCAAGCCGCCCATTTAAATGCATCTCTGGGGTCAGAGCTTCAGGGTCTGCATGTAAATGAGCTTCCTCTGTGACTCTTACCCACGGGGATGTTGGGGAACCACGGCCTGATTTGGTGCTTCCCTGTTCAGTTGGGCTGGAATCACCCAGGGAATTCACTGGAAATACAGCCCTGGGTAACTCCCAAAGAACCTGATTGTATAAGTCTCTCCTGGGCTGGGCTCAGTCTTTGAAGTTCTCAGGTAAATCCAGTGGGATCAACGGCTTCACCCTGTACACTTGATAGCCCTCATGTGGGTACTCTGAAAGAAATGATAGCACTTTGCCCAGAGTCCCTCTTCTCTCTGGACACATGGTTGAGTGAAACTAAGAGTATCTTACTCTTTGACATCACGATACAGGAAGGTTTGCTGTGACTCCACAGAAAGTTTTGGCCTGAATTTCAACTGAAGCTTTCAGTGTATGTGATAAACATTGGTGGTTGCAGTAGAGAAGCTACAGTAAGTTCTAGCAGCTAGACTTTGCCAAGATCCTGATGGCATTTCCCCTTTTACAGAGATAACCTGAAATGCATTTTAATATCCTTAAACACTGCAACCTAAATGTAATCTTCACATGACCAAATAATAATAAAAATTATATATATATATATATCCCTTTTTGCAGAAGTAAGTTACAACTAGTAAAGAACTGAAATATAGTTTTTCTGATGGGGAGAAGGTCCTTAATGGTATTTCAGAGATAGAAGCCATCATTTTCATAGCATTAAAGTGGAATTTCAGGCAAATTACTATTGTCTGGCATGAAAAATGGATGAAATCCTGGATGACAGATGAGAGCAGAAGCTTGAGAGGGACTGTAAACCATCAAGAGCTTGATAGCAGCTAAAGATAATTAATTCTCTTAGAAACTAATAAATAAAGATAGCAATATGTTGCATTATGCTTAGCATGTCTGGTACCGCAAAACCGAGAATCAGAGAAAAAATGAAGTATGAGTCAGCAGTCCTAGGTGGAAAAGTCACCCCAAAAGGTGACTCTGAATTGCTTTTTTCATGAAATCAAGTGCTGCATTAGACCTAATCACTGGCCTTCAGCTCACAACTATGCGGTCATCGCTGGCGGGGAAAGGTGGATTATCAGCTTTCAGTTGGTTAAGAGTCAGGCGGCACCGACACGGTGAAGTGGGTCAATATTTGGACAATCGATTTTCTCTCTCTCCCTCAGTCTTCAAATGTTAAAGGGCCAGGAAGAGGGCAGAAGGCGACTGCAAGTGAAGGCCGACAGGAAAGAGAAGAGCACCTACGTGAGGTACTTTTATTAACTTGTCACAAGGAGACCAGATTTTTGTTATTAAAATCACGATTTCAGGATTGGCTAGGCAAACTAAAATGTACTTAGTGCACCTTCTTTGCTTTTTAAACATAAAAGCAGATGATCAGTAAGAGTGAAAATACCGGTAAATGAATATGGTAATTATTTCTTAAATATGGATTCTATCAGAGCTATTGCACTCAGTACTTCAAGGGTTCCTTTGAGATCTCATCTTTGTATAAAAATTCAACGAAGTCTTTTTTCCCAAAAATGTGCTGTCTTCCTTTAAATTATGATCTCTTTTAATGAAAAAAATGTTGCCATATCATATAAACAAGTGTGTATATTAAAATTATTTGGAAAACTCCTAAACTCTATAAATTCTCATGACCACTTTCTTTGTGCCAGGCTCTAGGTCCATAATCTGGTGAAAAGGAACTGACAGCCCAGTGAAGGAGAATGGACACCTGAACAAAAGGTTAACAAATAATTTAAATAAAATGTATTCAGCTATAAGTACATAAATAATGTGAAAAGAATTGGAAGTAAAATGTCTTGAAAGAATAGAAATCAATACGATCTGGGAGATTTAGTGCCCACATTTTTATAAAAAGAAAGTGAAGTCGCTTAGTCGTGTCTGACTCTTTGCGACCCCATGGATTGTAGCCCGCCAGGTTCCTCTGTCCATGGGATTTTCCAGGCGAGAGTACCGGAGTGGGCTGCCATCTCTTCATCTTCCCGACCCAGGGATTGAATCCGGGTCTCCCACATTGTAGGCAGGTGCTTTACCATCTGAGCCACCAGGGAAGTCCATATTTATAGAATGGTGTTAATAAATCACCTTCATTGCATTTATCCAGGTCTAGAGGACAAAAGAGATGGTGAAAAACAGGAGAGATAAAAACTGGGGGAAATTTTCATTCAAAGACTGTCATTTCTAGGTTGGATTGTGAAACAGAAAATACTTCATGGTAGAAACTAGACATAGATATAAACAGCAGAGTGCCTAATATGGGTCTGCAGGGATGATGCTGGCAGCTGGGGATACAGAGCCAGTAAGCTTGGTCCTGAGTCCCTCAGTCTTGAGGAAGAAAAAACAAGCGAATTGCAACTGTAACACTGTATAAATATTATAATACCTAAAGCACAGATGGCTGTGTTTTGGTTGTTTTGTTTCTTTTTCTCGAATCTGCATTGGCTAGCAGAGAGAAATCTCCCTGGAGAATACCAAGAAAAATACAACCATAATTAGGAGCAGAAGCCCAAATTCTGGAAATAGGAAGCAGCAGAGAATACACATTCTTTTGCCTCCTCTGCGCTGGTCCAGATCTGGCAGGTGTGAATTTGCATATAAGTAACCACTTCAGGTAGACACAGGTCAGCACCTGCATTCACAAACACAGGTGGTTGGGCAGCATTTTTGAAAATTTAGCTACTAAATTACAGTCTCTTGTTCCTACCCTGTGTTAATCTGTCTGATTTTTCTATGCTCCTTATTGAGAACTGGCAATTTAAAACCATTCAAGGGGCAAAGAAACCCAAATACAGTTAATTCTCTGCTCTAGTAGTTCTCCAGTTCTAATCATGAGCTTTGTAAAATACAAACTCCTGGGACCATCTCATATACATTGAATTAAATCCACAGGGTGTGAAGCTTGCAGGATCTGTTTGTATGGTTCCCCCCTCCACCCAGGGTTTATGATAAATGTTTATAAACTTCACTTTGATTATACAAACACATACGAAATCAGTTATTTTGGCCTGACAGTGAGATAATGAATCACTCGGCCATGTTTTATTTAATAATTAAAATTATAGTTTTACATTACAAAATTAATAGGGCCACTCATTCTCATTATATAAATTTAAACAGGGAATTACGTAGAGCAAAAAGTGCCAAGCTCCCCTTCATTCCCCTCTCCATGACACTCCCCACCTTACTTGATAGTTAGATGTCTATGTGACTTCTGTAAGTACGATACAGTTAAGTTTTATTTTATTTTACTTCGTTTTCATTTTACAGAGATGGCAACTTTTTTCACTTACCCTGTAGAGATTTTCCGAGTTAGAATTTATAAATATATTTCATTCTTTTCATCAGTTCTTTGATATTCTTGTATAGATACAACATCTTTGGCTTAATTATTTCTAGCAGGTGTATATTCAGGTTATCCTACATCCTTTTATTTTGCTACCAACATAAAGTATTTCAGTGAAACATCTTTATGAATGCCTCTTTGTGCAAATGTGCAAGAATTTTTTAAGGATAGTCACCGTCTAGAATTTCTGAGTCAAAGGTATATGCGTATTAAGCATTGTTTGCCTTCAGTCGCTACCTTTTTAGTACCACCTGATCAAAACGAGTTATCCTTTTTTTCTTTAACCGGTCTGATGGGTGGGAATTACTTCATCATTTTAATCTGCGTTTCTCTAATCATTACTAGACTGAGATTCTTATGAGGATCACCTGTGTTATTCCTGTAGCTTTCCTGCTCATGTTCTTTCCACATATGTCTGCTTTTTCTTGTTGATTCATGGGCCATTTTAAATAGCCTGGGTGATAATTTGCTTGAGAAATAATGCTAAAAGTAAGAAGAAAATCAGTCATAGAATTAATATGATTGGGGCTATAAATATGAAATCAATACTGTAAGTAATATCTTACATGGTAAATTATCTCTTTTACTTATGATGCCTATTGTTGTTTTCTGTTTATATCCAGCCACATCTCACCACCATCATCTCTATGATTCTAGATGCACTTACTGTCTGTCTTGCTTCTGGACGTGCGTGGTGGGGCGGGGCGGGGGGTGGTTGCTGGGGTGCAGGGGGGCACAGTACAAAGTGATCAGGGATTTTAGCTTCATTAACTTGGTAGTCAGTGACTAACTGACATACAGGATTGAGGAAAAGAAGCATCTTTGAGAAGGAAGAGAATGGTTAAGTTCTGTGTGGGGCATGTCGAGTTTTAGATTTCAACAGAGTATCTTGCTTATGTCCAGTAGAAAGTGGGGAAAACACCCATCACTCACCTCATCGTTGGTGTTTGCAGCCCAACAGTCTGGTTTTGCTGTGTGCGTCCACTTTCTTTGCTTATAAGAGATGGGAGCCTGGAATTCAAATAACTAGATCTTTGCTGGGTAAACTCACTCTGAGTTCTTCTTTGGTTGAAATATAATATTGCATACTTTTTAAAAATAGCCTCTTTGGGGAAAAAATTATTCCCAAGGTATTTGCAAAGGCTACTGCTTTATCTGTCCTAATGTTCACCATTTCCAAACAACTGGTGAAGAGCTATAGCACTGACGTTGCAGCATCTACCCAGTCTTCCTGCTTCAGGACTGTTTACCTTTTATGAATGTGGACAGTTTGTAGCTGTTGATAGCGTATATTAGCAACATCTGTGATAGAATTACCACCTTGATACTTGCACAAGCTTCCACATAGACTTACGGATTTTACACTGAGACGCTGCAGCTCAGAGAGGGTGAGTGTCTTGCCCAACATTACACAGCTGGTGAGTGAAACTGTCAGGAGTAAACCAAAATCTACCTGGAGGAGACTGGTGGTCAAAGAGGGAGTGGTCGTCATACAGAATAGTGTTTAAGCCTAGAGCTCAGGAGAGGGGTCTGGGCTGGAAATAGAGACCTGGGAAACACTGTGCGCTCCAAGTTCTAGAGTTGAACACAGGACCAGCTTCACGAACATGCAGCTTCCACAGTTGCCAAAGGCCCATGCTTGAAACCCATACTCTACCTGTACCATCTTGAAATGTATAATCATTGTTTAGAAAAGGACCCTGAACTTTCATTTTGCAGTAGGCCTCAAAGTTTATGTAGCCCATCCTGGGAAAATGTGACTTCTCCTGGGGCTGTGAATAAACTAAGGACAAAGGAAGTGGGAGAATCCAGGCAAACTCCACCTGGGAGTATTGGAGAGGGCCACTTGGCCATGAAGAGGACTGTGGAGTAGTAATGAGAAAAGTAGGAAGAAAACCAGAGGGAAGGGATGTGATGGAGGGTGGGGGACGAGTTCCAAGAGAGAAGAGTAGGTCTGCAGTGATGCCAGCTGTCAGGAGGTTCAGGGGACTGAGAACCAAATGAAATCTTTATCTTCTGAGGAGTCCGAAAGTGGGAAGTGGTGCTGTCTGAGACCAGACGCACCTCTGTGATAAAGTGGTCAAGGAATAGAGCTGGTGTGTGTAGAGTATTCATGGCAGAATTTAGGTCAATACAGAAAGGGGAGCAGTTTGGAGGAGATTCAGGGGCATGGACAAGAATTATCTAATGAGAGAAATGAGAAAATGCTAAGCCTGGGCAAAGAAGAGAAGGGAGGCCATTAAGTAGAAAGAAAGGAATTTATGATACAAGGGGATTTAGTATTGTCCTTGGTTTGGATGAGTGGTAATGCAGCAGAAAATTTTTGAACTAACCATCAGCAGTGCCCAGAAGAGCACCTCCTACATGCAGTCTGCAGCCCTCGCACCTTTTGTACTTCCTCAGGATCTGTCCCACCCTTACCTCCAGGGGTCACAATGCGGCCCCTTATCTCTCCCACAGTTCCAGGCTGGAGTTTATCCAGCTTCGCCCACCAGTCCGTGCTGATCTCCTGTCCATCCTAGCCCTGGTTCAGGAAGCTTGTTAAGTCAACGCCTCCAGAGTCCCACTCGGTTTAGTAGCTTAAAAGTGAAAAGATGCTCAGCTGGTCATAGCACAGCTGGAATCACAACTATGACCTTTGGTCTTAGCGGAGCAAGAGAAGATGTCTAGGCTTCTATATGCAATTCTGTATGTGAACATACGTAGGTATATACACAATGCCATGAGCAGCTTATTTGAAATAGATTTCCCACAGGGGTAATGAAAACTGGAAGCTTCGTCAAAGTAAGGACGACATAAGTAGCACATGCTGCCAAAAGCATTAAACTGAATGAGAGAGTTAGGCTCCTGGCACGGGTCCACCCTGCTTAGCCTCCAGCGCTGCCGCAGCCCTGCTGGTCCATCAGCCACCCGCCAAGGACAGCTGCTATCTGGTCGCTGAATGCATTTCTGTTTGGCACATGTGCTCACGTGGTTGAATACTCGAAGTGTGTTGTTCTGCAAAGCAGACACAGAGGATTATATTTCTAGGACTTGACCATAGACATAGCTGACTAGACATGAGGTGTTTTTAGAAACGTTATCTTATACTAGTCACAGTATTTAACCCAACGTATTTTTCATTCACATAATTTACCCCCCACCCCCAAAAAAAGGATGTTGAAAATGTTTAAGATGTTCAGAGTGGTATACCACTTTGGAAAAGAGTTTGTCATTTGCTTTAAAAAACTAAACATACACCTACCATACTAACCCATCCTCAGTTCCTCACACATATGTTTACCCAAGGAAAACGATAGTACATATCCATACAAAGACTTGTATAAAATGTTTCTTTATGATAAAACACTTCTAAAAGAAATCCCAGTGTCCATCAACAGGTGAACAGATAAATTGTAGTACATCCTTATGATGGAATATTACTCAGCAGTAAAAATGGATGAGAACATGACATAACAAAACATTGATGAATCTCAAGATAATTGTGCTGAATGAAAGAAGCCAGATAAAAGAGTTGCTGTTGTTTAGTCATTGAGTCATGTCTGACTCTTTTGCGACCCCATGGACTGAAGCCCACCAGGCTCCTCTGTCCATGGGATTTCCCAGGCAAGAATACTGGGTTGGGTTACCATTCTCTTCTCCAAGAGATCCTCCCAACCCAGAAATCAAACCTGAGTCTCCTGTATTGGCAGGTGCCTTCTTTACCACTGAACCACCAGGGAAGTCCCAAAGAATACCTATTGTATTATTCCATTATTAGGAATTTTGGCCTCTGTTAATAGTTTTTTTTTCTTGGTTTAGTGTGAGAATTCCAGTACTCTGAGGGTAAAAATAATTGGAAGGCAATTTGAACATGATGTTGAGAGAGACTAATTAATGGAACAGATACTAGTGGACAGAAATTAGAATGTGGATTGAGAAGTTCACCTTGGAAAGAAGGAAAAAACTTTTTTTAGGAAAGCAAGACCAAAAGAATAGGGGAAGAGATGGGGGGAGAGAAAGGAAGTTGGAGCACCATTTCCCAAATGATTCTCTCTGCGTTGTTAGCGGGTAGTCTTGAGATCAAGCCAGGGCGTAGGATGGAGCATGTGAGGATGGAGAATTTGGGAACAGTCGCACAGAAAGTCTATAGGGAATTGACAAGAGGTGAGGAAACAAAACAAGCTTGGCAGCACCTGAAGTCAACTAGGATGAATTTTTGTGAAACCCACCCAGCATGGTTTTGTGAAATTTTTGAAAATACTCGTGACATTCAATTAGAGGTACAGTCAGCCGTTCTTACTTTTTTATGGTGAAAATTTTATGTGCAGAATTAGTCAGCTGGACTCCATTTAGACGGTCCTAATTTTGTGGGCAGCATCCAACGTGTCATAGACACCAGTGGAACATAAGGCTTTTGCTCGCCATCAGGCCTGATCAGGATGTTCACCTTGGCCATGTCAGGGTCATAGAGCTTCCTCACAGCCTGTCCAAGCCAGTGCTGGCTGGCCGCGCGCCTACAGTGAGCATGGGGATGCTGTCCTGATCTTCTTCATGGCTGACACAGTGGTCAGGCAGAACCTGGTGACAGGGTAGCGGTCAAGCGTGTTTCTGCTGGGAGTGCTCTGCCAAGGTGTTTGGATGGCCTTTGGGGCAGCGGTATCTCGGGCTGCCATGGGGGAATGGCGTGTGGCTTTCATTTTCTTCTTCCCACGGACACCTTTCAGTGCTGCCTCCTTGGGCTTCGCAGCCTTTGCTTTGGCTTCAGCTTTGGGAGGGGCGGGGGTGTCACACAGTCAGACTCCTTCCTTGCTTTCACTGCTGTCCTGATAAAAACGTTCAGCCTTTATTTTAAAAGGTAAAAAACCAGAAAAACTGTGCTATCATCTAAAAACCAAGTTTGTTTGAAGTCTGTTCTCAAACAAATAAGCCATCACGTTGAAAATAATTGAACTGCACTGTTTAAACTGTTGCCACCTTTTCAGAGACCCTCAGTAAGTATATTGTATCTCTCATATGAATTTTATGTAGTAACTGAGTATTTTTACAGTTAACTGTAAACACAGCTATTTTAATCGTCTTTGCTCATGTTTACTGCTTACAGAATGGCAGGCACTGTTTATGGCACTTTAAGTACATTAATCTGTTCAATGCTCATAACAACATACTGTCATACTCTACAAATGAGAAACCTAAAGCACAGAACAGGTAAATATTCAATAAAGACAAAGCTAGGATTAAGAAAGCTGGTTCCAGAGCCCAATGTCTAACCTTGGCAGCATAGCACCTCTCATGCCGTGTCAAAATCACACCAAACAAACAGGAGTCATGGGGTATAATCAGAAAACAGCTTTCTTTGTGTCTGCCACTGCCCTTTAACATTTATTCTAGTTCTTTTCTCATCCTTGAATGAAATTTAGGGCCATCTCATCCCCTGTTGTGGAGGACAAAATGGTAACCCACTCCAGTATTCTTGCCTAGGAAAATCCCACAGACAGAGGAACCTTGTGGGCTATAGCCCATGAGGTCACAAAAGAGTTGGACTCAACTGGGCAGCTGAGCACACGTCCCCTGTAGAGCTGCTCTGAATAGCATAGGTCCTGTGATTAGTAACATCCACCTCTAGTCCAAAGCCACAACTAAACCTGCAACTTCATTACACATTTCTTTTTCCCAAAGCAGGCCTGATACAGGCTGGCAGCCTCTAGCAGTGGTGGTGGAAGGCAAATTTAACTTTTCTCTCGCGCCCAACCTTGCATCTCACCTCCCCCATCTTGCTCTTCTGTGGTTTCTGCTCCGAACCTCCAGGATCAAAGAGGGAAGAAGAGCTAAAGGGGCAGGAAGTGTGTCACCTAACTAGCAACAAAGTGACCTTAGTGTCCTCTAGCTGTGGGGCCAGGCTATCTCTCAGAGGCATTTTTGTGTTTTTTAGCAATTCCTCCTACCGAGTTACCAGAGATTTCTCACCTGTAGCTTTCTGGAGTCAGGCAAGTTCAGCTGGTTATTAGCTCCTTCCTCCACTCCCCGGATACCTGACAGTTTTTCCTTCTATTGAGGTAAACCTTGAAGCAGTTCTCTCGAGCAAGACTCATAAAGAACCTGCAAAAGCACATTCTCCCATTGAATCCTACCTCATCCATAAGAAACATTCCAGCGTCATTTGCCCAGGCCAGTTCTAATGGTCCAAGCCACTAATACAACCATCTTTCCTTTGCTCAGCCATCCCCTTAGCATTTCCTATAGGAAATCAGGGGCCGCAGTGCAGGACACATTACTTTAGGCTCTTTAAATCCCTACTATCTTGACTTGAGAGAAGGAGATGGGTGGGAGCTACTTTCTCCTTCATCGACAAAGAACAGCAATATAAAGAACAAAAAACCTGGATGACCAATACGCCTATTAAAAGATGTTCAACCTCACTCGTCTTTAAGGTGATAGGAACTGAAAAAAATTCTGTCCTTCTTTACACATTGAAATGGAAATAACCTCAAAGCCTAATAAGCATTGAAGAGGATGAAATAAAACAGACACTTCCACTTACTGCTGCTGCTGCTGCTGCTGCTGCTGCTGCTAAGTCGCTTCAGTCACTCTGTGAGACCCGATAGACGGCAGCCCACCAGGCTCTGCCATCCTTGGGATTCTCCAGGCAAGAACACTGGAGTGGGTTGCCATTTCCTTCTCCAATGCATGAAAGTGAAAACTGAAAGTCAAGTCACTCAGTCGTGTCCGACCCTCAGCAGCCCCATGGACTGCAGCCTACCAGGCTCCTCTGTCCACTTACTGCTAGTGGAAGAACAAAGTGATGTAAGAGCAGACTGGCTCTTTAAAGGTCTGCCCCTTAAAAAATGTGTAAGATAGATGGTGGGAAGATGCTACATAACACAGGGAGCCTGGCCTGGCACTCTAAGATGACCTAGAAGGATAGGATTGGGCGTGGGGGCTTGGAGGGAAACTCAAGAGAAAGGGAGTATATGTATATAGTTATGACTGATTTGCTTTGTTGTATGCAGAAACCAACAAGCACCATAAAGCAGTTATCCTCAAATTAAAAAAGAAATGTAAGTGTCAAGCGAATAAGACAATGCTAACATTTATAAAATCTGGGTGGTAAACACACAAATTTTTATTATATTATTACTTTGCCAACAAAGGTCCGTCTAGTCAAGGCTATGGTTTTTCCAGTGGTCATGTATGGATGTGAGAGTTGGACTGTGAAGGAGGCTGAGCGCCGAAGAATTGATGCTTTTGAACTGTGGTGTTGGAGAAGACTCTTGAGAGTCCCTTGGACTGCAAGGAGATCCAAGCAGTCCATTCTGAAGGAGATCACTCCTGGGTGTTCTTTGGAAGGACTGATGTTAAAGCTGAAACTCCAATACTTTGGCCACCTCATGCGAAGAGCTGACTCACTGGAAAAGCCTCTGATGCTGGGAGGGATTGGGGGCAGGAGGAGAAGGGGATGATAGAGGATGAGATGGCTGGATGGCATCACCGACTCAATAGATGTGAGTCTGAGTGAACTCCAGGAGTTTGGTGATGGACAGGGAGGCCTGGCATGCTGCAGTTCATAGGGTTGCAAAGAGTCGGACATGACTGAGTGACTGAACTAAACTGAATATTTATAAAATCTAGGTGGTAAATACACAAATTTTTATTATACCTAAATTTTAAATTACTTATTTTTAAATTTTGAAATAGTTTCAGATATCAAAGAATTTTTAAACAGCACAGATAATTTCTATATACATTTCACCTACATTCCATAAATATTAGCAACCTTGCATAACAGTGGGTCAAAATCAGGAAGTTATCATTGATACACCACTATTGTCTACTGACCTTACACAAATGTAAAAAATCATTTAAAAAATCTAACCATCGTATGATTCATGTCGTTTAAAATGAATCCTGGGAGTTAACTTACATAGTGACTCAGCCAGAAAATGTATTCCTGGGCATGAAGTCTACCTATTTAGGTATTCTGTACAAGTGGTGGAAAAAAATGTCTCCTCCTCCTGCAGATATACTGGAGAGAAGAGGGTCATGTAACTGATACGAAGGCTCAAGAGAACATTTTTATTCTATAGATCTTCACATCCCTAAATGTACCAAACAGAAAACGTGAGAAAAGTTGTTTTCAGATAGTTTATCTTATAGTTTTATTATGAAAATTTTAGGATATATACAGACAATACAGTTTTTACTCAAGTAAAAGTGGGATTTTAAATTTAAAAGACACTTAGTTTATGAGTATTCAGAAGTGAAGCCTGAGCAGGCTTAGTAAATTTTTTAAAAATAGCCATTGCATTTATTCATTCTCTTTTTCTCAACAAATACTTAACTATCCATCCCTCCCTAGCACACACACCCCTGTTACTGCAAAAATCCAATGTCAGGATGCATGGATGCTCCCACAAAAGCTAAACCAGTGTTTTCCAAATTTGCCAGATCAAAAGAATCACCCGGGTTATATGAAGAATGAGACCCCTGGACTCTACCTCAGAACCATGGAATCAGAATTTCCACATTTTCCAGGTATCCCAGTTAAGCCATAGGAGCAGGACAGTTTGGGAAACAGGAAAGTTAAAGGAAGACACATCTGGGAGTTTTGCTGGTGCTTGAGTTGAGCTGATGAGGAAGCCTTGGTTAATACGTTTAAGACCAATGTTGTAACCTTGGCAGAATCCTGTCAAGAGCCCATAGGGCCACCAGGGTATGTGGAAAGGAGGGGTGGGCAGCAGGGAGAGAATGGCTTTGCAAGAAGGGGCTAAAATAATTCAAAGAAATAGGGAGCTGCCACGTTTAGTCACAAAGCCACCCTCTTATTCATGTAGGTGCCCAACACTCCACTTTCATTTCTTCTGGGTTTCTACGAAGTTGTACCCCGACTCCAGGGGTCAAACTACCCGCCTGGCTGAATCCCCCAGGGTTGAAGGGGAAGACATGAGAGGAGGTGCCTAGCTGGGCAAGCTGTCTGAACCAAAGTCAAAATGCCTTGAGATGCCTCTGTGTTCTATCACTTTAGAAAGGTGGTGGTGTTAAAACATTCTTCACATAACAACTGAAGCCAGTTACTAGCCTCTGGGGACAATGATTTGTGCCAGAAGGATGCTGTAAGTTTGGAAAACTGTTCACATTGTGGGCCTTCAAATCTCAGGGAAAAAAGCGGCACACACACACACACACACAGCACACACACACACACACACACACACACACACACACACACACACACACACGAGCTGAGAGGTTGTTAACTTATCAATATGTAAACCTGGGGCCAGTCCAAACTCTGTAGCTGTCAAGTCACATATGAACCCAAATTAAAAAGCTTTATTTTTCTAGTAATGATTCATAAGAGGACCCTTCTAGAAGTTTAACTTTCAAATATCCATGGAGACGAGCAACATAAAAGGATCCAAACAAGCATTTGTGGCTACAATGAGGGAATCAGAGTCAACATATCTAATTATATCTCATGACACTGATCTACAGTGCGCATCATAAATTATGCTAGAAACTGAAGATGTTTTGGAACCATGGTTAAAACTGGGGAGAATATAATTAAAAACATGATAATTGCCAGGGTGACACAAACACCAGGCCAGTCGCACTAACCACGCTGTGTCTGCTGTCTCATGCAGTCTTCAGAGCAGCCCCATGAGACAGTGACTACTATTATGTCTATTTTCCATGTGAGGAAATTCGTGAATGGACATGTCCAATTACTTCCTCAGGGGGACTGCTTTTCAGAGGCCATACTGTTGACAACTCTAGTCTTCATCAAATCCAGTGATTTGATGGCTAAATTTCTTGGACCTGTATCCCCCTTCCTTAAGATGCCATCTCCATTTCTGGGCATTGTACTGGCATTTCACACCCTACCCACCCCAGCTTATCCTGATGCTCATTGTTTGTGACAGCCCTTCTGCTCTGCCATCTCTTCAATGTTGCTATTTAAATGTTTCTCTTGGTGTGTGTCTCCACCCTGAGTGGATCCCATGCCACCTGGGGCTGAGATCATGTCCTGTTAGTTTGTCCTCTTCTTCCTTGAGCTCTCCAAAGTAGCAGGCATTCATTAATTGATAAATATATGTTATTTCAACAGTGATGTTAGTACTGAAGTCACTGTAGCTTAAAGAATGAAAAAAAAAATTCCAAAGACATTTAGAAAACCAACTAATTCATTTTGAGATTAAAATTGTGTGTTCTCAGGGAGGACAGTTCTCAAACACAAGAGCTAATGGGCTCAAGACTCTTTTGTTATTGGGAAAAAATGAACGAAAAAGTAACTACAAGCTTCGTGGCCTGTGTGCAGTGGAATATAGATTTTGAAAATCATTTTGTTGGCAATCTCTTAGTCAGCCTTGCCTCGCCAGTAGTTAATGGCCATGCCTATTTTCCCTATAAAGAAGCAACAATTGAAAGATGAAGATGGATTGAGCTGTAGTATCCTCACATACAGCTATTTATCATCACTAACCACACTTCTGAGTCTATAACTGTTTCAAAGTAATTTATAGGAATGAAATTCATTATTCAGAAAAACCAGTAACAGATGTCAAGGATGGAGGGTTACAGCCTGCAGGTCTTGCTAATCAGCATTTTTCTTCTTGGGCCTGTCCTGTTGCTCAATTCATGCCATATCGCCACGATCTTCAATAAGCACCTTTCACAGAGGAAAGTCTGGTGGCAATCCTGAGAGTCAGTGGCCATCATTTACCATTCAGCTCTTTCAGATTCCAAACAAAAGATAAGAACTAGGTTTGCCTTCCTTCCATTAGACAGAAGAGTTTCTCCCAAAGTATTTTCAATGAAATGGGTAGAACGGCACTGTTGGATTACCTGAGTGGGCAGCTAACGTTTCTTTCTACAGCATTCATGAAGGACACAATGAGATGTTCCTTTAAGACATGTTTTTTGTATCTTATACACTGAAAAATTCTCTTCATTGGTGCACTAAAGCAGGTGACTTTTTAATAGATTGTAACCTAGTCTGTTGCTATTCACGTCTCTACTGTGGAGTCTACTTTGGTGGGATTTTTAAAAAGTGATGGCTTTATGTGTACTCTGAATGTTCCATTTGCCACTTAATAAGTCACTTACCCAAGATTGTCTCTGCTAAATTAAATCAATTTGGTATTCATTGTTAATGAAGAAAGATGTTACAGGTCTAACCTACTAGAAAGTGGATATGTGATTTTTTTAAAAAATCCTGGATTTATTATATTGGAATGTATTTAAAGAAGCAAAAAATATATAAAGGAGTTTGGATTTTGTTCATGAGAATAGCACATGTGAAAATATATCTCCCTGCTGCAAACAGAAATCATGTCCATTATTATTAAGAATGGCATGGGGAAATCTGGGCAAGAACAGTTAATCCCAGAGAAAATGCCTCCGTGGGAACACTAGCAAGGTCAGTGTTTGCTTAATTATTCACCACCAACTGTCATTCTAATTGCAAGTAATAGATGAGCCTTACATGTTGAAGGTTTCTGTAGACCTCTGTATTTCAAGGCTATTCTCAACTGTCTGAGATCTGGACTCAAGAGTCAAAGCAAAAGAAATAGGTATCTGTTAAAACCACTCCTGTTGAAAAGAGAGTTTCCATTTTGCTCTGTGTGTCCTTAGAGACAGGTCTTAGGTAATGAGATGCTAGGAGATTTAGCTCAGGTAAGCTCTGTGGGGGTAAATTCAACAAACGATTTATCGGGAGTAGGAAAATATTCATCATGTTATATAAAGGGTGTTATAATACAGATAAAACCTTTGGTCCATACATAAAGCAACAAGCAAGGCTTCTGGAGTTAAGTTAGCCTGCAAAATTCAAGATTATAAATCATGTTTACACAAGGCTGGGCCTGAAAAAAGTTAGACTGTGAAAATGTAGGATCTATATCACAGTAACAGGCTGAACATCTTTGGATTATGAGTCTTGGCTGCCAGTGGATACATGGTGTGAATCTAAAATGGCTCATTCTCCTTGTCTACACAAATTCTTTGACAATAATTTGCAGGTTAGCTCCATGGTCAGAGCAAATCAGGGTCATTGCTTGAATTTCCACTGGAGTGCTTAGCTGCCCTGGATAACATGCCCATGGACAAGGATTGCCAACTCAAAAACTCAGGAACAAAGCCACTAATGGCCATGAGTGAAATGGCCCTGGGGTAAACAACAGTGAGTGGTAAGGACTGTGGCAGTGTAGAGAATTCAAACCCCCTGCAAAGGAGCGGTTCCTCTGCGGGCTCCAGCCCGGTTACTGAGGGGGAATGTGGACACAGTATTGTTAGATCTGACTTCCAAGAAAAGCCAGAAACCTAAGACTTTTATGCAAAAATACTCCAATTTTTCACATGCTCAACTAACTCAAAAATATTAAAGCACCACAGAGAGCAACCAAAACAAGTCTCTTGATTAGAGCTGACATTGGGTCCACCAGTTTGTAATCCCTGCTTCAGCCTCTAAACTAGGCTGCTGCTGCTGCTGCTAAGTCACTTCTGTCGTGTCCGACTCTGTACGACCCCAGAAATAGCAGCCCACCAGGCTCCCCCGTCCCTGGGATTCTCCAGGCAAGAACACTGGAGTGGGTTGCCATTTCCTTCTCCAGTGCATGAAAGTGAAAAGTGAAAATGAAGTTACTCAGTCATGTCCGACCCTCAGCGACCCCATGGACTGCAGCCTTCCAGGCTCCTCTGTCCATGGGATTTTCCAGGCAAGAGTACTAGAGTGGGGTGCCATTGCCTTCTCTGCTAAATTAGGCTAGTTGATGTGTGTTCGCTTCACATTCAGGGTAAAGGAGGCAGGCGCTTACAGGTAAATCTGTATAAATCCATCATCACTATTGGGAAAGCACCTTTGTTACCTTCAGGACTTCCTGACTGTGGGTCCTGTGGTGAGCTCAGTGGTGGTACCCAAAAGGATACGTCCATGTTCTATCCCTCTGAAACCTGAGAATGTGATCTTATTTTGGAAAAAAAAAAAAGAAAAGTGGGTGGGGTGAAGAGCTTTCATAGATGTAATTAAGCTGGTGATCTTAAGATGAAATGACTCTGATTTATCCAGATGGGCCCTAAATCTGACGACATCCTTATAAGAGACAAAAGGATAGACCTGAAGAAGGAAACACCAGGTAGAGATGGAGGCAGACCTTCTAGTTATGCAAACACAAGCCATGGAAAATCAAAAGCCCCTACGAGCTAGAGGAGGCAGTGAACAGAGTTTCCCCGAGAGTTCACAGAGGGACCGCGACCCGGCTGATAGCTTCATTTTTACCTCTTGTTTTCAGAACTGGGAGCATAACTTTCTGCTGTTTTAAGTTACCCAATTTGTGGTAATCTGTTGCCACAACCCTAGGATATTAGTACAGGTCCATAACATCATCTTTCTAAACAGAGCTTCTATAAGCATCATGCTCACCATCTGATAGCGAAAGGTACCTCTGAGGATGGCTGCTTCAACAGAATGTATGCCAAAAGTTAAAAATCAACTGTACCACTTAAACTCTGGATTTCGTGATGTTGACCCTAAAATAAGGATGCTCATATAACCCACAGAGAAGATTAAACTTCAGATAAAACTGTCATTCAGGAGAAAGACACATTGAAAAACCAAAGACTGGGGCCACTCACTGACTATGCCTCAGAAGACAGCACGGAGGTGCATGTGGTAACATCTGAATTCTGACTAATGATGGCTCTTCTTCATTGTTTGCCTCTGAGTTAAAAATGAGAGCTATAACTGAGACATTTTGATGGATCTGAAGACTACTGAGACAATAGTCATTTTCTAAATTCTAGATACTAACTAAATGTGAGTTGAAAAACCAAATCCAAAATAGTAAATTACCCAAGGCTGGGTGGGCGGGGGCGGGGCGGGGGGGAGTTGAAGTCATCCATTAGAAGCCACTGATTGTTGGGATTATTCAACCCATTTATCACCCTTTCTTAAGTAAGCACTTTGGATCCCCTATGATGTCCCCAAAATTATAAGATCAAATTTAGTTGATACGTGCAGCGTAGAACAGTCCCTGGGATGCAGTAAGTGCTGTTTAGGAGTTAGCGATTGTACTTATTGTGGGCTGGTGAACTATTCATTGTGGTCAAACATCATGTCTTCTGAGAATCCTCCTCTGACCTCACATTCTGCCTCGTGTTCGCACAGCACCAGGGACCAATTAATATTTCTGTCTTTCATTATTGGTTGCCTGTCCCACTAGTCTGTGACCCCTTGAGGCCAAAGACCTCTCTTCTTGGAAATCAAAAACTCAGTCTCTGGAGTCCACCTGGGCACCCACACCAGCACCAACAATTACTATCTGTGTGTACTTCAGCAATTTTATCTAAACTGTAGTCCTAGGCTTGCTTATGTGTAGAACGGATATAATACTACTACCTACCTTGTTCGAGTAGCGACTGGCTCAGTGGTAAAGAATATGCCTGCCAATGCAGCAGATGTGGGGTTCAATCCCTGGGTCAGGGAGATCCCTGGAAAAGGAAATGGCACCACTCCACTATTCTTGCCTAGGAATTCCTATGGACAGAGGAGCCTGGTGGGCTACAGTCCATGGGCTCGCAAAGAGTCGAACACAACTTAACAACTAAACAACAATGACCTTGTTTAGGTATTGCAAGGATTTAACTATATTAAACACATAAAGGACACATTTGCTACAGATTAAGAAGTACTGATTATTAGCTATTATCTGTTTTTATAAGCTTTGTATCTCCACCACCTAGCACTTGTTTAGTACTTGTTAGGTATGCAGCGATGTTTAGTTTGAATGTGATATCTCTGTTGGTTTCAGAGGCTGTTGGAAGGACGGCCCTCAAAGATCCAAGGACAAGCAGCGCAGTGAAACCCTTGGCTTCCCTCTCGTCTCATCACACATGTCGGTCTCGTCTCTAGTGTGATTCTGGGTCTGCATCATTCTGGGTCGAGGGTGCTGCACCATACCACAGCCCACACAGATGTAAACATCACACTCCTCTCCATATCTGTACCTCTTTCTCCTCCTGCCCATGATAAGTCTTCCATGGATTCCAGAGCCAAATCTCTGCCAAAATATTAACCTGGGAATCCAAGAGAGACAGCCCACAATTCTCTACTGGGATAATAGTGACTTTACCTGTATGCACTGGAAACGTTAAAATGAGTTTCTTTGGTGTCTGTAACTAGTCTCCTTTCAAGACACATTATCTAAAATCCACCACCTCTAATCCTCTGGCTTCAGGGGAGCATGTGAACAGATGGCTTTACAATGGGAAGATCTGAGAGGTAAACAAGGAGGCCAGACCAGAATACTTCTGGTTTTACTTTAATACAAAGGCAAATAAAATTCCATAGACAAAAGTTAAGTGGGGAAAGCACAAGCAGATTCAAAGGATTTTCCTCAAACCTTCCATCCACAGTCTGTTCCCACCTGACTCCTGGTTGGCAGGATTTTCCCTCACAACACGTCTCACACGTCTGCTCTTACGAAAGGAAAGGGGAAGTCAATGCCCACCTAATATTTTTCCCTCTGATGTATTTTTTAATTAATATTCTGTGATTGTCTTGTTACAAGTGCAGGATATACTCACCAGAAAACACAGCAAAAAAAAATACCATTTCTGAACATCAACAGTCCTGCACATCCAGAGATAACTGATATGAACAGTTTGGCTAGTAGCCTTTGTATTCTGTAGCTGTAGACAGAGACATGGGCTGTAGATCCAGATAATAGACTGTAGCTCTAGGTCCGTAGGTACAGACATAGCACATCACTGTTTGTCCACTGGTAGCACTAGCACGTCGAGCTACAGAAAATGTTCAAGTTGATGGCAGTTTATTGGGTAAGAGGGGCATATTTTGATCCATAATCTGCCTTCTTCATTGAAGTCAACACACACCTTGTTTAATCCTAAATCTTTTCCCTCCTAAAACTTCAGATTGGGTTGTTCTCCGCTTATCCAACTCTAGCTTGGCTCTCCCCAGTATAGTCCAGTTTTTCAGCCTCTGTAAAGCTCCTGTAAGCCCAGCGGCTCTGTGGGTTACTGGGTCCAGGGGGTCTTCAGATTTTCCTACCACAAAGAACTGGCTACTCATGCTATGTATTGGGAAGTGACTTGGCCTAAGAATTTCAAATCAAATGTATTCACCCAGCATTTGCTGTTTCTTTTAACATCCTCAGCTTCAGTCATGACCCTTGAACATGTTTCCCAATAGCAGAGATTCCTTCCAAATTTGCAGATGATGGGGTCTTAGATGTAATGACAAAAATAATTATTATAAGTTGTAGATAACACTTTCTATTAGCTGCAAACCCTTGTTAGTTAGTTAGTTAGCTGTTAACCCTAGTTAGAACTCACCCTTGGAACCACTCTTTAAATAGATACTGTTATTGTCCCCAGTTTACAAACGAGGAAACCAAGACTTAAAGAAGTATCTTATCTAAAGTTTGAGTCAAATCCAGGATTACCTGACCCCATAGCTTGGATCATGCTGCACTGAGTTTGATCTACAAGAGTTTCTCACAGAGGATTTAGCAAACACCCAGGACATGGATCCTAAGTATTAAAGTCCTCCTTCTCAAGGTTTGAATTCTTTCTGGATGAGAACTGTATCAGCAGGTTTGTAGGAGGATCTTAGTCAAGAGAAGTAGGTCATCTCCTGGGAATCCCTCCTGGTTAGAAGATTGACTCAGCTTGATAATATTATAAACCGTGTTGCTGTTTAGTTGTTGTTCAGTTGTTCAGTCATGTCCAACTCTTTGCAACTCCACGGACTGCAGCACGCCAGGCTTCCCTGTCCTTCAACATCTCCCGGAGCTTGCTCAAACTCACATCCGTTGAGTCAGTGATGCCAACTCATCCTTTGTTGTCCCCTTCTCCTCCTGCTTTCAATCTTTCCCACCATCAGGGTCTTTTCTAATGAGTTGGCCCTTCTCATCAGGTAGCTCCAATACATAGCTTCAGCTTCAACACAGCTTCAACTGTGTAATTCTGTGTATCTGATGACTGGGAATCCTCTTCAGAGTGCTGAAGGCCAGGCTTGGTGGTGGGCAGGCTGAAGCTTTACCTAAAGACTTATTTGACTTGGAGCGCTGTTTCCCCAAAGATTGTTCCTCCAGAGAAGACTTAGCAATTATATGAAACAATTCCCAACCAGGCCCATTTATGTAGTTTCCTATTGTTGAAAACAGTTGATTTGGCATGAAGGACTTCCTAGAGATAGTTTTCTCCTGTTGAGGAGGTTCTGAAGTTTCTCTTTCTTTTCCTTTTTTTTTTTTTTTGACTGACTTTCATGAGTGTTTCCCTCCCACTTTCCACTTTCCTGTCAACTTACTGTTGACATAAGCTGAAACTGGTTGTGATCCTCCCATGTGTGGATAAATGTGAACCTTGTCCTCTTAAATCCATCTGATGATGACTAACAAGAAACAAACCAAAAAATTACATAAAAAGTGTAAATCTTGGGCAGGTTGGCAATGCAATATCCAAACTACAGTCTGGAATAGGGTATTCAAGAACTTAGCATATTTGTATCTCATCACAAACTTTCTTCTCACTTGCCTACTTTGTTAATGATAAGTGTGAAGAGCGTAGACATAGTTGTGACATCCAATTACGAGAATAGATGTTGGGACACCGTTCTCTAAGCAAGGGTCTTAGACATATTTCAGAAGAAAAGATTGTAGCTGATGCATAGAAACTGTATCTCTTCCCAATTATACTCCTGTGAAAGCTGCTCCAGTAATGCAGAGGGATCAGCTATGCTCAGGGAGGGATACCACTTCTATTGAAGCTGAAGGTAAGGAGATGAGGGTAGTGAGGAGGTTTATATATCATAAAAAGGAGCCCTTGGTTTTAGGGCTGTCATACATGATGGTTTTAATTTCCTATGATACAAGGGGACAGAAGAGATGGGGAGGGTAGCGGGAAGAGAGTAGTGAAATTCTGGCCCTAGTGGAGAATGCGAAAGGGCTTAGAGTATGAAAATTCTTTTAAAGAACACAGAAGACACCAAGAAGCTGTGAGTTTGAAGACTCTGTGGAGGGCAGCAATAGGCAGTGGAGTGACAGGTAAAAATAGGAGATAGCAGGGACTTCCCTGGCGGTCCCCATACTTCCACTGCAGGGACTATGGGCTCTCTCCTGAGTTGGGGGACTAAGATCCCACATGCCACGTGGTGTGGCCAAAAAGTTTAAAAGAAAAATAGGAGATAGCAGATAATTTGATTGATCCAGATCTGGAGTTTGAGCAGACAGGTTCAGCATAAAGTGGTGAAAGTGATGCATTTGTGTGTCTGGTTTGGATAAGGAGGGAAGCGATGCCATAGGTAGGGATAATCAATGTGGATAGAAAGGAATATTGAAGAGCTGGTGCACTGACAGTAGTGGGGGGATGAATAATCAGAAGCAAAAAGGGAATATGAGAGGAAGAGAGGAGTAGGAAGAATAGAAGTTGGCCCACGATTGATAAATTTGAGCTTAAGGCAAAGTTCCAGGTGGTAAGATCCAGGGTATATCCATCAGTGGGAATAGGTGGCTGAGATGGGAAGAATAGAAAGTGTTAAAGACACAAGACTCTTGAGGCCAATTTGTGGAAAGAGTGGACCAGTAGGATTTGAAGACATCTGTGATGATGGCCATGCCTTTTTTCTAGTACTGGTGTTATCACTGTTTTCTTGTATGCCTTCTTGTTACAGGATGCTTCTAGTACTTGTAAAAAAAAAGGAAGAAAACAAAAGAGGTAGAGAGCCAGTGAGAAGGACATCTTTGGATATAATAAGGGCCTAAATGACAGGGATTATGTATCTCAGGGACCTTAATCTCTCCTCATGTTATGGGGCTGTGTTTACATTTCTTACCTGCTCTCCTCAACTGTTGGTTTCTTGGAAGGAGACCTGTGGCTCATCATATGAGCATCCTCTTCCAGTTCTGAGCGTGCAAAGCCCTTCAGGAAAACTTCATCAGTAGCTTGCAGATGGTTCTAATACATCTTTAGATGTCTGTACACAGTTTCTGCAAATGCTATATTAATGCTCAAATGGTCATATGATGTCTCTGTATGTGCAGCCTTGGCCCACTTGCATAAGCTGGGAGATGCAGGATGATCATGAGAGTAGGTCTGGACACTGCCGAGAAAAGGAGAAGTTCCCAGAGGACAGGTACATGCGCTCCTATAGCTTCTAGACTCCAGCCTCTAGCACAGGCCCCTGTACTTCATCAATGCCAGAGAGGCCCAGATTAGAACAATAACATCCCATTTTTCAAACGAATCTACTTCTGACCAGTCAGACACTGAGAGGCAAGAAGCGTCAGTATTACCAGAAGCACAAGTCTGTCTGATCACCCACAGACTCGGGTTCATAAAATGTTTCTTGACCTTCAGATTAACACACTCTATATATCTTTTAATGAAGGCTAGTTCTTGAATTATTTTACAAACATAAACTAAATAAAGAAGATCCCAGTTGGGAAGTGTTTACTGTACTGTAGGATAATGTGTTCTGAATGGGGGTGATTTCAAGTCTAGAAATAAGAAATAGGTAGTATGGTTTTGATCCCAGTCCACTGACAGTTCTTAGCCAGTCTCTGAAATTCTTGGAGGCTTCGGCATGCTTCAGCTCAGTGAAGGGACACCATGACAAAAAGGCAAACTTCTTGTAAACACTGGTGGTACAGGCCTGGACTGGACTAGGCCAGACATGGTTCCCCTTGATGTACTCTCTTTAGAACCAGAACCAGAGAAATTGAAGCAACGGGGCAGGGGCGAGCCTGGAAGTGGTGTGTCAAGATCTATGATTTGACAATACATATTTTTTGGTGACCATCTGGGGATTAAATTAACATATTTAAAGTTCAAAAGGGAATAGACATTCATTGCTAGAATGGGAGAGGTCATTTTTTTCCTGGATCCCTCCCAAAGAGAAAATTGAGAACAGAATTTGTTGCAGGAAAAACCCAGAGGGATTTTTTTCCTTCAAAGAAGCCAGCAGATGTTTTCACTCTTTCTAGAGCCAACTCTCAGTTAACCAGCCTTTGGACATTCGGTTTTTCAGTTACAGACTTTTGCTTTTCTCACTCATGCCACCAGACCTGACAAGAGCTCCTCTCTAGCCAGTGTTTGAGAGATTCCACTGTTTGTTGGACCATAAAGAAAGCTGAGTGCTGAATAATTGATGCCTTTGAACTGTGGTGCTGGAGAAGGCTCTTGAGAGTCCCTTGGACTGCAAGGAGACCAAACCAGTCAATCCTAAAGGAAATCAACCCTGAAGATTCATTAGAAGGACTGATGTTGAAGCTGAAGCTCCAGTACTCTGGTCATCTGATGCGAAGAGCTGACTCACTGGAAAAGACCCTGATGCTGGGAAAGATTGAAGGCAGGAGGAGAAGGGGACGACAGAGGATGAGATGGTTGGCTGGCATCACTGACTCAATGGACGTGAGTGTGAGCAAGCGCCGGGAGATGACGAAGGACAGGGAAGCCTATGGTGCTGCAGTCCAGGGGGTTGGAAAGCGTCAAACTTGACTGAGTGAACAGCAACAAGTAATAGGCTTGTTAGAAAATCTATTACCAGTGAGAGAGAGCAAAAAGAACAGAAAATAAGACATTTCCGAATTTATTAGCATGTTGCCTTCTCTTCTTACCTTCTCCTTTTTCCTCTCTACCATGATCCTTCCTCACCGTCTCCTTCATGCCAGCAGCTAGACAGATCCTCAGAGTTTTGTCATCCCTCCTAGTCCTCTCCTCAAGACATATGCCCTTCTCACAGACACTCCCCCTTACACAGAACAGTTAGAAATTTAGGGCAGGTAGCAGAATTTTAAAATGAGTATAACACTGCAATGAATTAGCCTCTGGAGGTCTCATTCTCTGAAATACTTTTTTTTCAATTAAAAAAAAATTTTTTTTGTAAGTAGCATCAAAGATAGCATTGCTGTTCAGCTACAGTACTAGATTAAACCTTCAGCATCCAAGATCATGGCCCACTAGGACAGGCATATCTTATAATCTCAACTTCCTATACAGAAGAGAAGGAATGTATAGAGCACTGCCACATGATTATTTCATTTAATTTTCTCAGCAACATGCTGGGCTATACAGATGATGGTTCCTGACATGCAAAAGCCTTACCTGGTTGATCTCTAAATGCATAGTTGCTACATCACCTTCCATGTATCCCTCTTTCTACCTCCCTCTCTCTTCACATTGTCCTCAGTGGGTGGGGACAGGAAGGGATTCTGGACAAGAAATTTATGCAGCCTCCGTTTCCTCCCAAACTTATCCTGTCCCCCACCCCGCTGCCCCCCACACACTCCTTTCTTTATTCAGGGACATCTAGCCTTAGGAGAAACATAAAGGAGTTCTCCACCTAAAACTTTTTTTTAAAGCTATCCTATCAAAGTTAACTTTTTCCAAATTGTTGTTGCTCTCCATTCACTCAGTCATGTCCAATTCTCTATGACCCCATGGACTGCAGCATGCCAGGCTTCCCTCTCCTTCACCATCTCCCAGAGCTTGCTCAAACTCATGTCCATTGAATCAGTGATGCCATCCAACCATCTCATCTTCTGTCATTCCCTTCTCCTCCTGCCTTCAATCTTTCCCGCCATGAGGGTCTTTTCCAATGAGTTGGTTCTTTGCATCAGGTGGACAGAGTATTGGAGTTTCAGCTTCAGCATCAGTCCTTCCAATGAATAGTCAGAGTTGATTTCCTCTAGGCTTGACTGGTTTGATCTCCTTGCTCTCCAAGAAACTCTCAAGAGTCGTCTCCAGCACCACAGTTTGAGGACATCAATTCTTTGGTGCTCAGCCTTTTTTATTGTCCACCTCTCACATCCATACGTAGTTAATTGCAAGGTTGTGTCAGGTTTCAGGTGTCCAGCAAAAAAGTAAAACTAACTTTTAATGTTAAAAATTGGAGAATAAAACAAAAAACAAAAAAGTCTATGTCCCAAATTGAAAAATTCCTTTGTAAACAACCCTTGAAATGAAATCAAATCAAAAACTGAAAAATGACTAAGAAATGCTGATACTAGAATTACATAACAGAATTGCTTGGTGGGAGAAAATACAATTAGCTGGTTCCAGAACAATATAATACATATTTAGATGTTTTGGAAAAATAAGAATTACAACAGCCAGCCTCTGTTACTCTCAGCTACATTAATAGCCAGCCAGGATCCAGCCCAACTTACCAGCAGGCCAACAGTACATATAGAAACTTTGGCCCCCCCAACCACCCAGAACCAATGCTTTGCCTAACAATGAGCCAGGACTAGCCCTGGGGCCCCTGGAATTCCAAAACCAGACACATCATGTCCCAGCCCTGCCAGCCAGTGGTCAGCCTCCACACAAGTTAGGGCCTGGAAACCAACCAGACCAGGGGCCAGCCTGTCTCACCCTAAAAGACCACCACTGGTAATCAGCCTACCCACAAAAGGACTCCACATAGAGCCCACACAAAGGCACCCCTAAAGCATATAATTCTGGTGACCAGACATGAGCATGCTGCTGGGATGCATAAGACGTCTCCTACAAAAGGCCACTTCTCCAAGGCTGGGAAACAACCTACCAGATACATCAAAACAAAATTGGCAAGTTAGGCAAAATGAGGCAACAGAGGGATATGTTCCAGATGAAGGAACAAGATAAAGCCCCAGCAGAAGAATTAAGTGGAGATGGGAAAAAGAAAAAGTTCAGTTCAAGGTAATGATTGTAAAGATGATAGAACGGATGAACAGAGCAAACAGACGCTGGCTGTGGTAATTCTTATTTTTCCCAAACGTCTAGATATGTATTATATTGTTCTGAAACCAGCTAATTGTATTTTCTCCCACCAAGCAATTCTGCTATGTAGTTCTATTATCAGCATTTCTTAGTCGTTTTCCAGTTTTTGATTCGATTTCCTTTTCATTCCAAGGGTTGTTTACAAAGGAAATTTTCAATTTGGGACATAGACCTTTTTTTATTTTTTGTTTTATTCCCCAATTTTTAACATTAAAAGTTATATATTTTTTTGTTGTTGGACTCCTGAAACACCTGTAAGTTATTAACAAAGAGGAAATAAAAGGAAGAATTAAACAAAGATGAAGGATGCAGTAACTGAAATGAAAGATACGCTAGAAGGAATCAATAGCAGGTTAAATGATACTGGGAATTGGATCGGCAAGCCAGAAGACAGAGTGGCAGAAATGACTGAAGTTGAATAGAAAAATGAAGAGAGATTAAGAGGCCACTGGGGAAACATCAAGCATACTACCATTTGAAGTAAAGGGGTCCCAAAAAAAGGAGGAAAAAAGAGGCAGAAAACATACTTATTTGAAAACATAACAGTTGAAAACTTCCCTGCCTCAGGCAGAAAAATAAACAGATCTAGATCCAGGGGCCCAAAAAGCATCCAGCAAGGTCAACCCAAGGAGGACCCTTAACAAGACATATTGTAATTAACACAGTACAAATTAAAGATAGAATATTAAAAAACCAACATGGAGAAAGCAACACTCCTGGGCATATATTCAAAGAAAACAAACTAAAGACTGACTCAAAAAGGTGCACGCACCCCAGTGTTCATAGCAGCATTACTTACAATAACCAAGATATGGAGTCAACCTAAGTGTCCATCAGTGAATGAATGAATAAGGATATGGTACACATATATACAATGGAATACCATTAAAATGAAAATTTGCCATTTAAAATGACATGAGGACCTGGAGGATATTATGCTTTGTGAAATAAGCCAGACAGAGAAAGACAAATGCTGTATGTTATCACTTATAAGTAGAATAAATCAAAAAAATAAAAGACATGAATGAATGTAACAAAACTTTGTCCATAGGATAAACTCCACAGTACATTGTTGAATGAAAAAGTTGAAGCAAAGCAGGATGTGTAACATACTACATACACAAATATACAGCTAGCATATTGAAACAGCATGACTCGAGTGAAATCACACAGTGACTTTATTTTACATCCCACTGACCCATTAAAATGTATTCACTGGGGAAGGTCTCCTACCCCTAGATGAAAATTCATTTCCATGATTTTTCTGATCACTTGTGAGTTACACAAAGTGTTATATCACTTCAGATCACTAGTATCAATTTAGATTTCTCAAGATCAATTAAGAAATTAGAATGCCCAGTCCTATGCCATACTCAAAACTGTGAACTCAAAGTTAAGTTACCATTGCACCTCTCTCTCAAGGGAGACTTGCTTTCTCTAGCTCAACTTTGCTGCTACTTATTACTAGTTATTTCTGACCATTCTAGGGTGGGATGATGTGAGGTAAAGAGAGCATGAAAGTAGGAATTGTGCTCTACATTCTGAGGGGCTTCCCAGGTGGCTCAGCAGTAAAGAATCCACCTGCCAATGCAGGAGACACAAGTTTGATCCCTGAGTCAGGCAGATCTCCTGCAGAAGAAAATGTCAACCCACTCTCGTATTCTTGGCTGGAAAACCCCATGGACAGAGGAGCCTAGAGGGCTACAGTCCATGGGATGGCAAAGAGTAGGACACAACTTAGCAGCTAAACAACAAGTATTCCCTAGGTCTGACAGGTGATTGAAACAGACAATTTTTACTCAGGTGTAGGGTGACCAACTTATTCCAGGTTTCCAGGACCTTCCCAATTTTAAAATCAAAGTCCCTGCCTTTGAAATTCCCTCAGTCCACACCAGTTGGGATGGCCACCGTCCTACTCAGAGGATGCTGTTGTGGCCTTGTAGTGGCAATCCTCCCACCACTGGCGGTCTCGCACCTGCTTTTCCCTGATGCACCTGACGTGCTCTCATTAGGGGTACTGCCTACTCTCCCTCCTGGTAGCCTTGCACTCCACCTCCAGATTATGAGTGCTGAGCTCTCTTCCCCATCTAGATAGACTACTGTGTGTGACAACGTAGCTCTTTCCCTCCCCTTCCCCATCCCTCTCTCTCTCTCTCTCCCCTGTGTGGTCCATCCTGGTACATGAGAGTCACACATTTTTTGTGTTGACACGCTGTGAGCTTCAGGAGCCAACCCATGGGACCAAACGCCTGTGGCTCCACCCACCTGTTTCTCTGGCTCTCAGGCGAGTGGGAGACACCGCACTGTTAGTGTCTGTCACTTGGCAAGGCCCCATGTCAAAATGAGTCCCATGGAAGGTTCCCTCTACACCTGAGGGGGTGGGTCATGCACTGCTCTCTCCAAAGAAATCATCTTCAGAATCACAAATTTATCTCACTCTCATTTCCCATCAGCAACCCACTATTTTTTACCCACAAAGTAGGTACAAAATTGAGGGTCACAAAATTGGCTTCTGTTTCCATTGAGGATTTATATTTTGATATAATATTCACTTTAGTATCTGGCAATCTAATATCTGTCATCTTAGGCTTGTCACTGAAAGTGCCAATTTAACATCATATTTCTATTCTACATAAGCATAGCATAGCACTGGAAGAATGTATAAGAAATAGCAGTTAAAAAAAAAAACAAAGAAGAAATAGTGGTTGGCTCCAAAGTGGGAAGTAACTGACAGAGAAGAAAAGAGGAGACTTACTTTTCACTGTTGACATTTTAGTGTCATTTATACCATTTAAATGTATGTACTGTACATATATTATTAAAACAAATTAGTATTTCTTGAAAGGTAATGGTAGAATGCCTATGATTAAACAAGCACAAGCCTTGTATAAATTGCCAAATTTAGCTTCTAGTTCAGTTCAGTTCAGTCGCTCAGTCGTGTCCAACTCTTTGTGACCCCATGAACCGCAGCACGTCAGGCCTCCCTGTCCATAACCAACTCCCGGAGTCTACCCAAATCCATGTCCATTGAGTCAGTGATGCCATCCAACCATCTCATCCTCTGTCGTCCCCTTCTCCTCCTGCCCTCAATCTTTCCCAGCATCAGGGTCTTTTCCAATGAGTCAACTCTTCACATCAGGTGGCCAAAGTACTGGAGTTTCAGCTTCAACATCAGTCCTTCCAGTGAACACCCAGGACTGATCTCCTTTAGGATGGACTGGTTGAATCTCCTAACAGTCCAAGGGACTCTCAGGAAACTTCTCCAACACCACAGTTCAAAAGCATCAATTCTTCGGCGCTCAGCTTTCCAACTCTCACATCCATACATGACCACTGGAAAAACCATAGCCTTGACTAGACGGACCTTTGTTGACAGTAATTAACAAATGTGGTTCTATGCAGGAATAGATGAATCAAAAAAGCAGAATGGAAAGTACAGAAACAAACCTGAGGCTGTATGTGAACTTAGCATATGCTAAAAATATCTCAAGTCAATAGGGGGGATCAACGATTTTAAAAGCTGTATCTGAGCAATAGGCCAGACATTTGAAGAAACATAAAGTTAGGCTTCTTGCTCACTCCTAAACCAAACCAATTTCATGTAGACCAAAAAGATGAATTAAAGAAAATTAATCATGCAATGTTATGACATGGGGAAGGACATCAAGTATGATACAAATAGAGAAGCTGTGAAGGAGAAGTTGAATAATTAACTACATAAAAATTAAAGCCATCAAAATTTCCCCAAAGGTAAATAATGACAAAAATACATATATATGTACATACACAGAAAAATAATCCACAAAGCTATGCATCATAGCAATCAAAGTAGTTTGACTTTATGGCCATATTACACAGGCAATTTTAATTGTCCTGTCCTTTTTCTTGAAAAAAAGAAGAGTTGTCCTGTTTGTTTTTTCTTGAAATCAGTATGCATTACTTAGTAGTAGACTTATTTTAGATTACATCAGGAATAAACTGTAATCTGTTACAATAATGATTCCTTGTTGAAACAACATTTTCCAGTAAAACATAAATATGTTTGCTCATGCAAAGGACATGTTTTCATAGCAGGTATTTTATCCCTGCGGTCCTATTCCTAGAGTTACTGATACTCATCAAGAAAAGGGCTGAAACTTGAATCCTTCTATGCACTTACTTACTCTGAGCTAATGTTGATAGTCCACTGTCCACAGTGACACTTGAGACAGGTTCTATTGACGCACCTGAAATTGGAGACCTTGGTTATAAGCAACGCCCAACAGAATGCTATTGTGAAGGGTGTACATGCTCTAATTGATTTATTCTTTCACACCCAGGTTAAATTTTTCTAATTCCAGCTTCAGAGGACAGGGCAAGGCAGATATTTTTAGCCAGAAAGTTCAGAGAAGAAATTATGGTTATACTGCTTCAAAAATCAACATTTGCAGTGTTCAGAAGCTGGGGAAAAAATATGTGTAATCCACAAAAGAAAAGCTCACTATGGGATAACATACTAATAAACCATGAAACAGATATGAAGATGTCCCATTAGTAGTGGTGACAGTGACTTTATTGAATGTCTACCATATGCCAGGCACTGTGCTATATGCTTTATTATGTTCTCTTAAGCCAGAAGTAACTTCTTTAAAAACAGACTCCTTTATCGATTACTTTTCAAAAAAGATAATTTCACAAAAGTTGGATTTTTTGAGATTTTTCTAGCTCATTGCATTATCTGGAAAATTGTTGCTGAGTACAGACATAAATAATAATAAAGGTCCTCAGTTCAGTTCAGTTCAGTCGCTCAGTCATGTCCGACTCTTTGCGACCCCATGAATCGCAGCATGCCGGGCCTCCCTGTCCATCACCAACTCCCGGAGTTCACTCAGACTCATGTCCATCGAGTCGGTAATGCCATCCAGCCATCTCATCCTCGGTCGTCCCCTTCTTCTCCTGCCCCCAATCCCTCCCAGCATCAAAGTCTTTTCCAATGAGTCAACTCTTCGCATGAGGTGGCCAAAGTACTGGAGTTTCAGCTTTAGCATCTTTCCTTCCAAAGAAATCCCAGGGTTGATCTCCTTCAGAATGGACTGGTTGGATCTCCTTGCAGTCCAAGGGACTCTCAAGAGTCTTCTCCAACACCACAGTTCAAAAGCATCAATTCTTCAGCGCTCAGCCTTCTTCACTAATACCTATTAAAAGTTCTCCAGGAAGTTTTAAAATATAAATGAAGATCTTTGGACCCTTTCATTTTCCATATTGAAAAGCAGAGTTTATAGCATTGTCAAACACTAAACTTTCTCCAAGGAGCTAGAAGATGATGATGATGAAGGTGTTGCTGCTGCTGCTAAGTCGCTTCAGTCATGTCCGACTCTGTGCGACCCCATAGACGGCAGCCCACCAGGCTCCTCTGTCCCTGGGATTCTCCACGCAAGAACACTGGAGTGGGTTGCCATTTCCTTCTCCAGTGCATGAAAGTGAAAAGTGAAAGTGAAGTCGCTCAGTCGTGTCTGACTCTTCGCGACCCCATGGACTGCAGCCTGCCAGGCTCCTCCGCCCATGGGATTTTCCAGGCAAGAGCACTAGAGTGGGGTGCCATTGCCTTCTCCGGATGAAGGCGTTAGCCAGCACTTAATGAACCTTACTCTAGGTCAGGTGCTCTTCCAAGTGCTTTCCACGTGTGAATTAACTTAATCTACCCAGCAACTCTGTGAGGACTTACAAGTATTATCTCTGTTTTAAGAGAATGAAACTGAAACATAAAGAAATGTTAAAACTTCTCCAAGATCTCACAGCTAATGAGTAATGAGGCTGATAATTGGACCCAGATAGTCTGGTTCTAGGGCTCTTATACAACACACCACGACTTGGAGACTGGCCTCCCTAGGCCAGATCCCTTTAGGGAGAGGTGAGAGGGGGTGGGAGGGGGTGTCAAGTTATCAGACTTGTAGAAATAGGTCTGCATCCTTTAACTAGCATTTCAAAATGAAAAACTGAGACATTATTTGGGCAAAATCAGTCCCACATTCTTGTATGAAATTAAAAATCAGGGTGCTTAAGTTGCCAAGATAATTGCCTCAGGGTTTTATTATCCTCTGCTACAAGACAACGACATAGAAGGGAATATTTTGTTGGATACCCACGTCCTCTGTGAATCTAAAGGATCAGATTTTCACTGTCCTTGTTCTTCCCTGGGCAAGCTAGTTTGCCTTTTATCCAGTGAAGTGAAGTGAAAGTCACTCAGTCATGTCCTACTCTTTGCGACCCCATGGACTATACAGTCTGTGGAACTCTCCAGGCTAGAATACTGAAGTGGGTACCCTTTCCCTTCTCCCGGGATCCTCCCAACCCAGAGATCGAACCCAGGTCTCCTGCATTGCAGGCAGATTCTTTACCAACTGAGCTATCAGAGAAGCCTGGAGTACTAACACTGTGAAAATGTAGGCCATACATACTCATTATACATAGCAGAAATCAGAATTTCTACTATATAAACCATGTGGTGTCTCTGGAAACACAGTTGAGTCTAAGTTATGCAGTAACTTTACAAGTCAAAGCTGACTTCAGTGCTGAAAGTGAAAGTGTTGGTCACTTAGTCATATCCAACTCTTTGCAACCCCATGGACTGTAGCCCACCAGCCTCCTCTGCCCATGGAATTCTCTAGGCAAGAATACTGGAATGGGTAGCTATTCCCTTCACCAGGGGGTCTTCCTGATCCAGCAATTGAACCCAGGTCTCCTGTGTTGCAGGCACCTAGCTTATTAGCTCTGAGACCTTGAGAAAGTAGGCTTAACTTCCCTAAGCCTTAATTTTCTCATCTCCAAGATGGAGATAAAACATACTTACTTTACTGAGTTATTGAGAGGATAAAATGAGATTCTATGTCTGGTACAGTGACTGGTAAGCACTCCATCATTGTTAGCTTTTAACTGTTTTCACCTTTTTTTTTCTTCTTCAATATCTCATCATAATTAACCAATACCTGCTCTGATGTCATCATTCTTCAACATTAAAAGTGATTTCAATGTGCCTGTTATCTTGATTTTAGTTTTTATGTGTGGACAATGAGATGTTGAGACAAGGCTATCAAGGTTTCCATCTGAAGCATCTTGTAACCTGGAACCAACGGGAAGGAAGGACAGGACAAGATGGTAATGACGAAAGCCCAGCCCACAGAGCATCCATGTGGCCAAAGCTCTTGCAAAAAATGCGAAGCACATAAGACGGAATGTCCCCTTATGTCACAGCTGAAAACTGTAACATAAATATTTTTGTCAGTTGGCTTTATTCTACAGATGTTTTTGAAGATTTGTTGTTGAAACAGCCAATCCACTCCTGAATAAAATAAAAAAAAAAAAAAACCTTTGGCAGTACTCAAAGTGTCAACTAATTAGATCCAAATTGCAGCTGAACATTTTGAAATGTATGCATCGCCCACGTGAATACTGAGTGAATTTATTATAAATAGAATTTAAATTGCTGTGAAAGAAGGACCCTCAATGGGTCGGGAGTAAACTAATTGGTGAATGTTTATTAAACACCTTATTAATATCTCACCTCACAAGGGACAGTACACAATGGACTAAATGATGAGTATTCCAACTATGTACTTGGAGAAGGCATTCTGCAAGGGAGTCAGAAAGCCACTAGAAGTTCTGTGTAACAAAACTAAATCCATTTCTTCTACTAATTCTGTGAAGGTTAAAAGGTCACTTATCCTTTCTGTTTTAAACTGGACTCCTACCCTGTGGGCCTAATTCTCCCAGCAAACTTATTTATAAGTGAATTTGAATGCTTAAGGTGGTATCACCCATTCTCATTTGCAAGACCCACAGCTTCTTAGAAACTCAGTGGGTAACTTCAAACATTTATGCTACTTTCTACTCTGAAGATGAGTTGATGTAGCCTTTGAGGATCTGTTTCTGCACTTTGAGTGCAGTTGCACTTTTGTGACCCATTTGCCAAAGTACATCATGATAGGTGATATAGATGACAGAATTCTAGATGGGGTGGTTGATAAAAAAAAAAATAATGTAAGCAACCAACTTGTTCATTGCGTAAAGAACTCTATGCCTTTTAGAACCATCCCACACTGAACCTGTTTTTTAAGTAGTGTGTGGTTTGTCACTGGAGCTTCAGAGTTCAATGCCACGAAATAATCTCCAAGAGGTCTGAAGAGGAGACTCTGATGTAAATAGGTAGGTGTATTGGTTTCCTTAGGCTGACCTGACAAAGCATCACAAATGGTGGTTTAAAAGAGCAGAAATGTATTGTGTCATGGTTCTTAAAAATCCAAAATCAAGATAGCAGTAGGGCTATGCTCCCTCTTAATGCCCTAATGAAGGATCATCTTCTCTTGCCCCCTCCTAGTTTCTAGCAGTTGCCAGAAATCCTAACTGCTCCTTGGCATGTAGCTGCATCACTCCCATCTCTACTGTCCACAAAGGGACTTCTTCCCCCTGTGCGTGTTTCTACCCTCTCTCCCCTTAGAAGGGTACCAATCATTGCGTTTAGGGCCCACCCAAATCCGACATGACTCTCTATTAACTTGACTACATCTGTGCAGACCCTGTTTCCAAATAAGATCACATTCTCAGGTATAGAAGATTAGGACTTCAACCCGGGTTTTGGGGATAGGAGAGCACATAATTCAACTGACAAAAGTTGATTAGTTGATTCTAGGAGTTTATAATCGATTGATTAATTGATTGATCCTAGGAGTTTATAATTCCTTTCTATCAAAATGATGTCATTAGTTGGCCCAGCAGTTACTAACTAGCTCCCTCAGTACTAAACAAAATACTACTATTGTGAGGGGTTTTTGTTTTTATTGTTGTGATGTCTTGCTACTTCTATAAGTCTTGTATTTTATGAAGGATTAGGGAACCTTCAGTTGCTGTCTTGAGTCAGACCACAAGATGTTATTTACAGTGCGTTTTTAACTCATATTCAGGCTTACTAACCTCATATTTGCTTACATTCAGAAATACACAGATGTACACTACCAGAGTTGATTTACAGCATATAAGTGAGATAGAATGAACTTCTAAAATTTTATTAGAATTTTAATAATAGACTAGACCACAGATGTTAGCCCCCTTTGGAAAATGACCAATTGGTCTCACTGGTAAATCAGAGAACAATGTCATGGCTTTGGCCTCCTCTCCTATGCTGATTTGTACATATCTTGATTGCAAACTGTGGTGTTTTAGATGCATACATTTAAGTGATTTAGTTTTCTCTTTGTTCTGACAGGCAGTTTTTATATCTGTCTACTGTAGTTAACTGAAGGGTTTCTCAACCTCAGCACCACTGATACTTTGTGCTGGATAATTCTTTGTTGTAGGAAAGCTGTCCTGTGCTTTGTAAGATGTTTAGTAGCATCCCTGGCCTCCACAATAGATGCCAATAGCACCTCTTCCTTATAATCTCCATCCACCCAGTGTGACAATCAAAAATGTCTGCAGACATTTCAAGCACCCCTGGAGGGGAGAGTGGTCACTATCGCTCCTAGTTGTAAATCATTGCTTTGCCAAATTTTTAGAAATTTATATTCTTTGTTGTTGCTTCCAAATTTGTCTCCTCAATCCATTCGAATCTGTAACTCAATTTAAGATTAGGCCATGAACAGATAGATTAATCGTGGTTAGTTTAATCCTACTTCTGAGTCTTAAGGCCCCTTAACCCTTAAAAACTGAGGACCTCAAAGAGCTTTTGTTTATGTTAAGTATAATCCTTCCTTATTTATAACATGAGAAAAATTCAATGTTTATGTTTTCATTTAAAAACAATAATAAAACCCATTACATGTTTATATAAATAGCATATTTTATGAAAATGAACTATATTTTTCAGAAAAAAAGGAAAAATAGCTTTGTTGCATTGCTACAAATATCTTTAACATCCAGCTAGATAGTAGACAGCTGGATTTTCATCCACTTTTCATCTTGTTGATAAATGATGTTGTGCTTGACGTATGTAAAGAAAATTCCATACAGATACACAGTTGAAAAACAGAGGAGTATTTCAATTGCCTTTTCAAGGAGTTTTGGATATTTTTCTTTAATACTTCCCCAAACTATCCTTGTATGTAGTTGTTTTTTAAGGGTTACTTTGTCACATTAAAGTTCTTTTGTCTGTCTTTCATTTTTAATGGCTTTAACCCATTCATTGGTCATGTGAAAAACACTGGTTCACTTAGTTATGTGCTGCTTCTAAAATTTTTGACACATTAATCAAGTTTATTGTTCTAATATTGAACACTCATGGTCATTAACATCATCACCAATCCCACCAGCAATGTCTTCAAGTATTAGATTGTTGTCAAGCTCACAATGGTGGATATGAGCTTTCCAAAGTTCTAATTTTCACTTGAAAGCTTGGATTTTATCATTGGCAAAGAATACTGTGGGTTGCTTCCCTTGAAGTGGCAGACTCACTTCATTAATTTTTGAGAAAATGTTTGACAAATACTCAAATCTGAATAACTATAATTTGTCTGTCAGTCGTTCTTGCAAATGAAATCTTGTGTTCTGTGAAAAATAACTATATAGCTTGCAACCTATGCAATTAAATGTGCACTTTTCCCCAAGACAAGCATCCTGTTTCAGTGGGCAGCAGAAGTGTCTTACATGCCCTTCCCATTTTATCACATGGAATACTTAATAGTACTTAATAGTTGGGATTTAATAAGACTAATCATTTTTCTCTTTGATTGATCTAAGATGTCCTGAAGAGAAACTGGCTCTGTTTTCACTGCTAGTGCATTTTATTGAAGAATTCAGTATCTGTTGGCATAGTTTGATGCCACTGTCTTGGTCTGTGGTCAAGCACCAACAGGTGCAAATATCAATACAGTGAGAAAGGCAAATAATGTCATCACTTAAGTTCAGTCACTGTGTCCGACTCTTTGCTATCCCATGGACTGCAGCACACCGGGCCTCCCTGTCCATAATCAGCTCCTGGAGTTTACTCAAACTCATGTCCATTGAGTCGGCAATCCCATCCAACCATCTCATCCTCTGTTGTCCCCTTCTCCTCCCACCTTCCATCTTTCCCAGCATCAGGCTTTTCTCAAATGAGTCAGGTGTTCTTCGCATCAGGTGGCCAAATTACTGGCATTTCAGCTTTAGCATCAGTACTTCCAATGAATATTCAGGAATGATTTCCTTTAAGATTCACTGGTTTGGTCTCCTTGCTGTCCAAGGGACTCCCAAGAGTCTTCTCCAACATCACAGTTCAAAAGCATGAATTCTTCAGTGCTCAGCTTTCCTTATAGTCCAATTCCCATACCCATAAATGACTACTGGAAAAACCATAGCTTTGACTAGATGGACCTTTGTTGGCAAAGTAAAGTTTCTGCTTTTTAAAATGCTGTCTAGGTTGGTCATAACTTTTCTTCCAAGGATCAAGCGTCTTTTAATTTCATGGCTGCAGCCACCATCTACAGGGATTTTCAAGCCTCCCACAATAAAGTCTGTCACTGTTTCCATTGTTTACCCATCTATTTGTCATGACATTATAGGACCAGATGCCACGATCTTAGTTTTCTGAATGTTGAGTTTTAAGCCAACTTTTTCACTCTTCTCTTTCACTTTCATCAAGAGGCTCATTAGTTCGTCTTCACTTTCTGCAATAAGGGAGGTGTCATCTGCATATCTGAACTTATTGATATTTCTCCCAGCAATCTTGATTCCAGTTTGTGCTTCATCCAGCCCAGCATTTTGCATGATGTACTCTGCATAGAAGTTAAATAAACAGGGTGACAATTATAACCTTGATGTACTCCTCTCCTGATTTGGAACCAGTCTGTTGTTCCATGTCTGGTTCTAACTGTTGCTTTATGAATACAGATTTCTCAAGAGGCAAGTCAGGTGGTCTGGTATTCCCATCTCTTGAAGAATTTTCCAGTTTGTTGTGATCCACACAGTCAAAGGCTTTGGCATAGTCAATAAAGCAGAGGTAGATGTTTTTCTGGAATTCACTTACTTTTTCTATGATCCAGTGGATGTTGGCAATTTCGTTTCTGGTTCCTCTGCCTTTTCTAAATCCAGTTTGAACGTCTGGAAATTCACAATTCACCTACTGTTGAAGCCTGGCTTGGAGAATTTTGAGCATTACTTTGCTAGTGTGTGAGATGAGTGCAATTGTGTGGTAGTTTGAGCATTCTTTGACATTGCCTTTCTTTGGGATTGGAATGAAAAGTGACATTTTCCAGTCCTGTGGCCACTGCTGAGTCTTCCAAATTTGCTGGCATATTGAGTGAAGCACTTTCACAGCATCATCTTTTAGGAATTGAAATAGCTCAGCTGATATTCCATCGCCTCCGCTAGCTTTGTTCATAGTGATGTTCACATTCCAGGATGTCTGGTTCTAGGTGAGTGATCACACCATCGTGGTTATCTGCGTCATGAAGATCTTTTTTGTATAGTTCTTCTGTATATTCTTCCCACCTCTTCTTAATATCTTCTGCTTCTGTTGCTGCTAAGTCACTTCATTCATGTCCTACTCTGTGTGACCCCATAGACGCCAGCCCACCAGGCTCCCCCGTCCCTGAGATTCTCCAGGCAAGAACACTGGAGTGGGTTGCCATCTCCTTCTCCAATGCCTGAAAGTGAAAAGTGAAAGTGAAGTCGCTCAGTCGTGTCTGACTCTTGGCGACCCCACGGACTGCAGCCCACCAGGCTCCTCCATCCATGGGATTTTCCAGGCAAGGGTACTGGAGTGGGGTGCCATTGCCCTGTCCATCTGCTTCTGTTGCTGCTGCTGCTAAGTTGCTTCAGTCATGTCCGACTCTGTGTGACCCCATAGACAGCAGCCCACTAGGCTCCTCTGTCCCTGGGATTCTCCAGGCAAGAACACTGGAGTGGGTTGCCATTTCCTTCTCCAATGCATGAAAGTAAAAAGTGAAAGTGAAGTCACTCAGTCGTGCCCTACTGTTAGCGACCCCATTGACTGCAGCCTACCAGGCTCCTCCGTCCATGGGATTTTCCAGGCGAGAATACTGGAGTGGGTTGCCATTGCCTTCTCCATCTGCTTCTGTTAGGTCCATACTATTTCTGTCCTTTATTATGCCCATCTATGCATGAAATGTTCCCTTGATATCTCTAATTTCCTTGAAGAGATCTCTAGTCTTTCCCATTCTATTATTTTCCTCTATTTTTTGCACTGATCACTGAGGAAGGCTTTCTGATCTTTCCTTGCTGTTCTTTGGAGCTCTGCATTCAAATGTGTATAGTTTTCCTTTCTTCCTTTGCCTTTCGCTTCTCTTCATTTCTCAACTATTTGTAAGGCCTCCTCAGACAGCCATTTTGCCTTTTTGCATATCTTTTTCTTGGGGATGGTCTTGATCCCTGCCTCCTGTACAAAGTGACGATCCTCCCTCTGTCCATGTTTCTTCAGGCACCCTTCTATCAGATCTTATCCCTTGAATCTAATTGTCACAGAATAATAATGTCATAGAATTATTCCAAAAAAAACCATTTTTTACCTCAGGGACTTCTAGAGGCCCACCGAGGCTAAATCCCACCCTTCTATCAGATCTTATCCCTTGAATCTAATTGTCACAGAATAATAATGTCATTAAATTATTCCAAAAAAAACACATTTTTTACCTCAGGGACTTGTAGAGGCCCACCAAGGCTAAATCCGAGAACTGCTGAAATCATTCTACTCCAAACTTCAGTTGAATGATACAGAAAATATCTCCTGATAGACTTATGTAGTAGTAGATACGTGTCTTCAAACTAAAACTCAGTAGATCCTGAGAGCTGCACGTGGCACTCCACAAACATATTTCCCACCACCACCAAAATTTGGGAAAGATATGGTTCTTTTCCTTGACAGTAGTCTCAGAGGTTAGAAATGTGTCTTCTTCATTTTAGTCTTTCTTGATGGAGCTAATATTCGTGCACTCATTATATCTTTTTTGAGATTATTTCCACCTCTAGCCTAGATCCTTTTGGATTAGTAAATTTTAAAACTTTGTCTGTCAGGTTTGTATATCAGTACTACTTTCTTGCTCTTTTTTTCCCCCCCTTAAAGAATCGGTTCCAGTTCCAAGGAATTTGGTAAAGAAAAGAGTGAATGTACACATTCACTCTTTTTCCAACATAAAACTATGCTCAGATTCGACATTCAATTGTCTAAATATGTTACGAGCTGTTGTATCTGTTGCTGATTGACTAACAACAATTGGCAGAACTTTTCAAGAATGACCAGTGTTGCTGTAAGCTTCCATAAACGTGCCTCTTGGTGAATACTTCTCTAGAGCAGTGGGTCTCACAGTGCGGGCCCTGGACCGGTGACATTAATTTGCTAGTAATGCAGTTCTTGGGCCCCACCTCAGACCTGCTAAATCAGAACCAATAAGGGCAGGCTCAGCAATCTGTGTTTTAACAAGCCCTAACGGTGATTCTGATGCTCACTTAAGCTTGAGAATGACAGATACTGTGTGATCATGAATTTCTTCTTGTAGTTCTCTCTGTACTTGGTTTATATATTTTGAAGTTCTATTTGGGGGATATGTGAATTAGAGTTGCTGTATTTTCCTGGTGAATTGAAACTTTTAGGAAAATACAGTGATTCACTTTATGTATAGTAATGCTTTCAGCCTAGAAGTGTATTTTGTCTGATATTAGAACAGTCTTGCTAGCTTTCTCTTGTTCTCTGCTTATTGTTTAGTTTTCCATCCTTTAACTTGAACTCTTTTTCTGTATTTAAATTTTTGTTGAATGTGGACCTTGTAAGACAACTTATTACCTTTCAAAAAATCCAGTCTAATAGTCTCGTGATTGAGGAGTTTAGTCCACCTATATTGATTACTGGTCTGTTTTAATGCCTTTCTACCATCTTATTTTTACATTTTATTTGCTCTCATTTTTCCTTTTTATTTTTTTTTCTTGTTTCTTGTTTCTTTTTCTTATTTCTCTTTTTTGCTTGTTTGGGTTACTTAAGATCTACTTTTTTCTCATTCTGTTTTTTCTTCGGCTTGTTTTATGCTCTTAGTGTTTTTCCTAGAAATCGTTTTAATATGCATATTCAATTTTTAAAGTCTGAATTTAATCAGCATTTCTACTCTGAACAATATAAGAGGCATATGACATTTTAATGTTGACTGGAGCTCTTCCTGACATGTTTTATTAATCAGGGATTTTAGTTCTTAAATTTACATCTTAACTCCATAAATTAGGTATTATTATTTTATTCCATTGTTCATGTTTAGATACCAGTGCAATACTATTCTTGATGCTTGTTATTTTCCTTGTAATTTAAGTCTTCTTGGAATCCTTTCCTTCATGAAATCTGTCATGTAGGAGCTCTTTTAGAGACGATCCGGTGGTGGCAAATTCTCTCAGTTTTTGTATGAAAGGTTCACTATTTTATCCTATTTTTAAATAATAGTTTCGCTGGGTAAACAATTCTACCATGATAGTTATTTTATCTTCAGCAGCTTAAAAACAATATTCTACTATTTTCCCATTTCTGTGTTGTTGAAAAGTCAACTGTCTAATTGTACTTTTATAGTAAACCTGCCTTTCTCTCAAACTGATTTTTGTTTTGCTTCTAGTTTCTCTACAAAGTATCTCAGTCAGCTTTCTATTTAATTTTCCTAGGGATTTATTGGGATGTCTGAATCTAAGAATTGGTCTTTTCATAGAGGTAACAATTCAGTTATACAATGTTCATGTAACTTAAACTCTTTAAGTTTTGCTGTGATCTTTCCTAGCAGTCTGATTACGCTGGATCATCTCTCCCCATGCTCAGTATCTCTAGGCCTCTCTTTTATATATTTCACTCTTTTCCAAATCCTTCTATTTTCTTTTAACTTTATATCTGATAGTCCTACTACCTCCTGCTTTTGTGGGTCTGTTTCGATAGTTGGTTGTTTTGCTCGTTCTTCCTCGTGGTGGCCTGTTTCTCCATGTTACTATGATCTGGGAGATGGGGTGGAGAGAAGGATGGTGGAGGATGCTCCTTGAAACTTGACCCATAAGAATTCATTGGAAGCCTGGATTTAAAGAGGATTTATATTGCTTCTGCTAGGTATCTGTGGACAATACCAACCTGGGATCATTGTAAACACTGTATGCATATGTGCGTGCTAAGTTGCTTCAGTCATGTCCAACTCTTTGCAACCCTATGGACTGTAGCCTGCCAGCTCCTCTGTCCATGGAGTTCCCAGGCAAGAATTCTAGAGTAGGTTTCCATGACCTCCTCCAGGGGGTCTTCCCCACCCAGGGATCAAACCCGCGTCTCTCATGTCTCTGGCATCACCAGGCATTTTTTTATCACTAACACGCTTTGAGAAGGGCCAAAGATGTAGAGGTATTAGCAATTATGATCGCAAACCCCTGTCATTAGAACTTCATCGAAGAGACATTTAAAAACATTTTTCCATCCTTATTTTTTATTTGTATTACACAAATTATTGATAGAGTCTTTTATTGCAAGTCCTCTTATATCCTCTTTGAGAACACTTAATTGTCATACAAAATGAAGAGAATAAAGAACATCCAAAGGCTGGCTAATTATAACACTGGATTATTTTTAAATGAAACTTTGTTAGGATCTCAGGCAACACAAGCCAATGTATCTTAAAGTCAGCTTCAGTGCATTTCGTAAGGCAATGGTAGCAGAATGAGTTGATTTTAAAGAGTGCTTAAGCAGGCTCAAAATGTAAATGAGGAAAACGTGGAAGTTCCAAGTTAACATTAAATATTTATGTGGAAGTTAAGATTTACAGACTTAGAGATTCAGACGTGAGTTTGCTTCCCAATGTGAATGAGCTGGATGTAGCAGTGTGGGTCCTGTGTTAAAAAAAAAAGAGAGAGAGTAGTAAAACTCCAGAATATGCTAAGTGAAAACCCTTAAGTGCAGAACAGTGTGTATAGCATGCTGCTTTCATGTAAAAATAGGAGGGGATGGATATGCATTTCCTCGTGTGTTTGCATGAAGTACCAAGGGAAGGATACCCAGGATCTCTAAATATTGCTTGCCTCTGGAGACAGAACTGGATGGTGGGGGAGAAGGATGCGGGACAAATTTGATACACATTTTTCCACATGTACCATTTGGAAACTCTAGAGTTTGGTGCCATGAAACTATATTATCTATGCAAATAAGTGGATATATAGGTGCATCAGTTCAGTTCAGCTGCTCGGTAGTGTCCGACTCTTTGCGACCCAATGAACCACAGCACGCCAGGCCTCTCTGTTCATCACCAACTCCTGGAGTTTACCCAAACTCATGTCCATCGAGTCAGTGATGCCATCCAGCCATCTCATCCTCTGTCATCCCCTTCTCCTCCTGCCCCCAATCCCTCCCAGCATCAGAGTCTTTTCCAATGAGTCAACTCTTCACATAAGGTGGCCAAAGTATTGGAGTTCCAGCTTCAGCATCAGTCCTTCCAATGAACACCCAGGACTGATCTCCTTTAGGATGGACTGGTTGGATCTCCTTGCAGTCCAAGGGACTCTCAAGAGTCTTCTCCAACACCACAGTTCAAAAGCATCAATTCTTCGGCGTTCAGTTCTCTTCACAGTCCAACTCTCACATCCATACACGACCAATGGAAAAACCATAGCCTTGACTAGGCGGACCTTTGTAGGCAAAGTAATGTCTCTGCTTTTTAATATGCTATCTAAGTTGGTCATAACTTTCCTTCCAAGGAGTAAGCGTCTTTTAATTTCATGGCTGCAATCACCATCTGCAGTGATTTTGGAGCCCCCAAAAATAAAGTCTGACACTGTTTCGACTGTTTCCCCATCTATTTCCCATGAAGTGATGGGACCAGATGCCATGATCTTCATTTTCTGAATGTTGAGCTTTAAGCCAACTTTTTCACTCTCCTCTTTCACTTTCATCAAGAGGCTTTTTAGTTCCTCTTCACCTTCTGCCATAAGGGTGGTGTCATCTGCATATCTAAGGTTATTGATAATTCTCCCAGCAGTCTTGATTCCAGCTTGTGCTTCCTCCAGCCCAGCCTTTCTCATGATGTACTCTGCATATGAGTTAAATAAACAGGGTGACAATATACAGCCTTGACGTACTCCTTTTCCTATTTGGAACCAGTCTGCTGTTCCATGTCCAGTTCTAACTGTTGCTTCCCGACCTGCATATAGGTTTCTCAAGAGGCAGGTCAGGTGGTCTGGTATTCCCATCTCTTTCAGAATTTTCCACAGTTTATTGTGATCCACACAGTCAAAGGCTTTGGCATACTCAATAAAGCAGAAAAATATTTTCCTGGAACTCTCTTGCTTTTTCCATGATCCAGCGGAACTTGGCAACTTGATCTCTGGTTCTTCTGCCTTTTCTAAAACCAGCTTGAACATCTGGAAGTTCACGGTTCACATATTGCTGAAGCCTGGCTTGGAGAATTTTGAGCATTACTTTACTAGCGTGTGAGATGAGTGCAATTGTGTGGTAGTTTGAGCATTCTTTGGCGTTGCCTTTCTTTGGGATTGGAATGAAAAGTGACCTTTTCCAGTCTTGTGGCCACTGCTGAGTTTTCCAAATTTGCTGGCATATAGGTGCATAGATAAATATAAAGATAGACAGGAAGTTGATGAGTAAATGAGAGAGTGAATGAATGTATCCTTTAACTGGATGTACCATGTACTAGCTATTGTCTGAGCCCTCTGTGCCTTCACTTTCTTATCTGCAAAATGCAGATAATGGCATCCACCCCTCAATGGGTTGTTGTGTGAATTAAATAAGACAAATAGTCAGAACAAAGTGTAGCACATAGTAAGTAAACACACACACAAAATGCTAGTTTCTTTGTTTTGCTATAATCCTTGTGATATTGAGAATATGGGCTTGTGTTCATCTATACCTCAACCTATAAGTAGGTTCTCCTACTTCTGTGAGATATTGTGCAGAATTTTTAACTACTCTGCCTTCAGTCTCCATAACTGTAAAATGTGAATAATAATATAACAAAAGTAATAGTTATGAACTCAAAAAGCCATCTCACTGATATTTGTTGATATTAGAAAATAATTGTTGATATTTTCCAGTGTGGTATATTTTTATTTTTAATGAGTCCTTGTATTTCATAAGTACATACTAAAATCTTCATGGGTAAAAATATCTAAGATTTGCTTCAAAAGAATTAATGATTGCCATAAATGAGACATGAGCTCATTAGACTACTCTCTCTGATTTTGTGCATGTTTGAGTTTTTCCCTAATAAAATTTTTCCCCCCTAAGGGGCTGTTAAGTGAGAAAATACATCATCCAGTAGCAGGCATGTAGGCATGACTCAGTGAATGGCTACTAGAAGCAGGTGTAGAGCTCGTGGTTACAACAGGAGTTGTAGCAGCCTATCTACTTTTATTAGCCTCAGTTAGACGGTCAGGAACAAAAGCTTACAGCAAAACAATGGATTAACTGATACACGAGGCAAACCATCCTATATTTAATTCTCCTGATGAAGATCCCAGCTTTCTGACATATGGGGAAACACCAACCTACACTCCCACCCCACTTAACAGTCACAGCTCTCAGCCCCAAACCAGACTCTGGAAACCAGTAGTATTCTCTTTACATTTTTAAATGGCAGCAACCATTTTACCTTCATTTGAGCTCCAATTTTCAGCTTAAACAGTCAGAATGGGTGTTTTCTTTTTTTTTTATGCAAACATAACTTTGCAAGCAAATACCTTATTTTCAGCCATTTAACCCTGAAGAATAAAGTAAATTTCAGTTACTGATGTGTGGCCAGTTTCAACTTGAACACTCATTAGGATTGGAGGAGTGGGGATTTGAAAATACTGCCTTCAAAAAAAAAAGTTTTCCCTTCAACTTATTTTTACCCTTCCCATCTCTTTCTCCATGGAAATGGGGTCAGAGGCCGAAGGGAGCTCTTAGGGAGCCAGCAGCTGAGAATGTGAGTTCGCACTTAGAGATTTCAGCTGAAAGCTATAAACTCCTTCACAAAGACCAGCTGAGTCTTGGCCCCTACGGTCTCTGATTTTTTACACTGGTAAATAAGGTGACTTTTTTTTTTTTTTTTTTCCTATGTGGAGAAGGATGTGATGCTAGTAAGTAAAAACCATTTTTGCATTTAAACTTAAAATTTTTCTCTGCAGTAAATCAAAGACATCTCTTCAGAAGTTATTTTCAACTTAAAAGTTTTAAATGATCGTATACATTTGAAATTAAGCAATTATCACTAGTTTTACCTCTGTCCTCCTTTCAAGCTTATGATAGATAATACCAGATATTTGAAGGAAAACATGTGTGAACTAGCTCATTGCATATTATCAGTTGTAAATGATTCTAATGGAGTATCACTGCAGCATGATTCAAAATCATTTGAATGAAAATAAAAATCTCCAGAATACGGCTGGTCAGTAACACTTCGCAGAATGTTTTATGAATTAAAGTATAATTTACAATTATTTCCTGGTTTTTCTTGAACTGTTATCACTATTTCTTTTCTTCTTTCCTTTATTTTTTGTGCTTGAAGGATCCAGTTTATTTTCTTATAAACCATTTGAAAATATCTGAGAAGGCTAAATACTCAAATATGCCAACTATTTTAAGTTATTTTTATATATTCTATTATTCTGTTATTCAGTAGCATCCAAGTAATTATTGAAACAATATGAAATATAAATATGGTTTGAAAAAGTCCTGGCAGGTCCTGATTACATTTGGAGTTGAAAAATCTGTGTTTCAGGCTATTCCCTTTTTTTTTCTTTTTAATATTCTTTTTCTCTTTATGCCACACATCTTTATAGTTCATAGTTTATAGACTCAGCATTATCCCCAAGCAAATTTTTCAAAATTTCATCATTACTCTGACATAGAACATTCAGTTATTACTTTTAATCATTAATCACACAACTGCTCTGAATTTTCCAGGATTTAGTTTCAGTAAACATCAGAACTACAGCACCTCTCTCAAGGGCGGTTATCTCTCTCTCTCTCTCTCTCTCTCACACACACACACACACACACACACACACACACACACACACACTGTTTTGTGTCCACCAGTCTAAGGATATTGCCTTATTCCTTAGCATTGCCTTTGTCTCTCGGCCTTCTTGCCTGTCTGTGTTGAGCCCTCGCCATGTCCTGGGTTGAGCCCTTATTCCACTTTCCTTTGCTCGCAGAGTGAACAGAACATTGTGTTCTGAAGCTGCCCTAGCACACATGCTTCACACCGCTGCCAAGTTTGCAGCTGACCAATTGGCCTACTTTAGAGGGCTTGATTTATAAAATTTACAACCCTTAATTTCCACCACCCCACTCTTCCTCCCCAACACACCCCTGAAAAAGAGTGTGCCAAATGTACTGATAAATCAAGCGTCCTTTGGTTTCGTTGTAACAAAATCGGCAGTCATTTCTCTCCCCTTCATTGGCTCTCAGCCTTGCCATTCCCTCCTGAATAGATGGAAAATAGTGGTTGATGTGTTGTAGGAAGACATTTGATAGTGGCCGCCTCTGAATTAATAACTCATTTTAAGAGAAATGTACTAACAAAATCATACGCTCCTCAGTTTCTGGAACTGCACTTCTAAAGTAATTCCTGTTCCAAAAACCAATTCAGGCAAGTTTGTCTTCTTCCAGATTAGGAAGCTGGAGTTGGATCCTTGATTTTTTTCAATGAGGTTGGGTCAGGCAGGTCTCCTGCGTTACAGGCAGACTCTTTACCTTCTAAGCCACTAGGGAGGCCCCTTTTTTATTTAGATATTTTGAATACTCCTTCTTGGCATTTGACTCATTGAAGGTTTTTAAATAGATGCAAGGCCAAATAGGATGGGTTTCCCTGGTGGCTGAGTGGTAAAGAATCTGCCTGCAGTGTAGGAGACCTGGGTTCAATCCCTGGGTTGGGAAGATTCCCCTGGAGAAGGAAGTGGCAACCCACTCCAGTATTCTTGCCTAAAGAATTCCATGGACAGAGAAGCCTGGCAGGCTACAGTCCATGGGTTTGCAAAGAGGTGGACATGACTGAACGACTAACTTATAAGAAGGCCAAATCGGAGAGGGTGAGGATTTAATGGAGTAAAGAAAAGCTGTGGGAATTGGTTTCTCATGATTTTAGCGATTTCTTATGATTTTTTTTTTCCTGCTCTCTTCTTTAAGAAAAGGAGCCCTATCAGAGTAGATCTGAAGATTCACAAGGCCTGATGTTTCTTAAATAGGGAGCCCTCTTTATGAAAGAGAATATGAAACTAGATTCAGGGTAGAGATCTATTTTGAATGAAAGAAAGAAATCATAACAAATTACAAATTCCAAAAAGCATCCAGGAAAATAGCATTATTATCACTAGTATTAATTAACAGTCATTGTTACTGTTACAGTTTAACTAGTTGACCCACATATATAATGCACATTTTCCCTATATGTTTGCTTTTATACTCTTCGGTTTTCACATGGTAAAAATTTTATAATACCATTTATTATGAAATTTAATAATAAATGAGAGAATAGAAAGATAATTTTGTCTTTCTCCTGGCATAGTAGATAGAAATATATTTTTTGTTATTGATGGCTTAGAAAAGGTTTTTTTAGCTTCAGAACTTGTTAGTCATCCCACAGCTCAAACAATTTTCTTGCACTAAAGGTGCTTTGTGTCCTAGGAAAGGCTCTCAGAGGCTACAGACCTTTGATATCACTGGAAAGGGCTCCAGCTGGCCATTTGGCCGTGGCCTCAGGAGCTGATCCAACTAAGCCAGGTCTGCCATCCAGTTAGTCCTGGGCAGGGGGAGGGGGTTGCAGGGCAAAAGATGTCCTGAGTGGGGAGTAGCATTTTAATCAGAACCTTCTTGATGCCAGAGTTGGGCTCAGGGTACTTGGGGAGGCTCCCATGTAGTATAGAATGTCACTGGGGGCCAACAAAATTTAAGGGGTTCCTAGGAGCCCACTGATCTTCCCCATAGATCAGGATATAGAGGACAACCCCCTGGCTGGAGCAGGGCCTGTGTATCCATGAGTTCCAAATCCCTGAGGAAGACACACACAACAGGGGGCCCATGAAAGCAAGCAGCCATGAAGACGGAAGTCCATTAGTTTTACTGAGAATCTGCCTCTGTAGCTGAGCATATAGTGGACATTCATGTAACTGAAAATAACAGTGAATTCCCTGCCCAAGTGAGCCCTACTTAATATATGTGAAATTATAGGGTCCATAGGCAGGTTCATGACTATATCCTTATCATTTAGAACAGGACCTAGCACATGGTTGGAATTCAATAAATATTTGCAAAATGAATGAGAAGTATTTTTTTCTGAATATTTTTCCTTTTGCAGAGGGGACCAAAGTTAGTTACCAACATCTCTTATTTTCCTGGGTTAAAACAGGCCAGCCAACTGGAAGCCACTGGATATTGCGCACTTTTAATGTCTTCATCCACCCTTACTCTTTCTTACATCATCCAAGCTCCTTCCCCCCACAATGGGTGGCAGGCAGGACTTTAAAGCATAGTTTGAGCATCATGTCATTTTCTTTTCATTTTGAGTACATGCTTTTTGCTGCCCAGATACTCAAATGTCAAGCCTTTTTGACTGGGATTCTTCCAGTTATGCTATAAGGCCTGAACTTTTCCAGAGTACAAAAATTGTTTACCCTTAAAAAAATTTAGTTAAAACATTGAGAGATTTTTTTAAAATATGAGTATGTTTTCTTCTTATTTCTTGAGGATTCTGAGATGCTTCTTTTAATCTATTGGAAGAAGATAAGGAAGTCATCGTGTTTAATGTGGGGATTATTGTGACCTTTTCATTTCTGATGCCTGCACATCAGAATGTGGCCATTGCATTATCACCATGGTGAGTAGCGATGGAGAGAATGCATGAAACTCAGAGATGACATAGAATCTTATGCTGACAAGTGACATCCTGTATCCTACCTCTTTATTAATGAGGAAATTGCTGGTCAGAAAGATAGTGAATTGCCCAAAGTTATAGTCATGACTGGCATTAATCAGAAGTTCCAAAAGACAGCATAATAAAGCTATTCCTCAAAATAAGTTCTGGAACTTTTCTTATCTTTTATATTCATTTCTTCATCAACTCGTATCTCTAATACTATAAATCCAGTTAACTGTCTCTGCATCAGCAATGTTCGAAAACCCAATGTTTTATCAATATAAGGTACACTGGAAACCAACTGAGTCAGGGAGGCTGCCTTGGAGGAGCTTGACACTGGCATGGTGCTGAGCACCTAGTGAGCATTTGAAGAACACTTACTGAAATAAACTGAGTACACTGAACCTTTGTCTCTAATTTCCTATACAACACTGCAAAATTTTATTCAACAAACACTCATTAAGCCACTCTTCTAAGTTAGGTACTTTGCTTATAGGGGACTACATTGATAATTAAGAAACAAGCCCTGCCTTCCAGGTGATCACTGTTCAGTGAAGAAGACAGATGCATAATCTGTTAGTTTCTATGGCTGTGTTATTGTTATTGTTCAGTTGCTCAGTCATGTCTAGCTCTTTACAACCCCATGGACTGCAGCATGCCAGGCATCCCTGTCCTTCACCAGCTCCGAGTTTGCTCAGACTCCTGTCCATTCAGTCGGTGATGCCATCCAACCATCTCAACCTCTGTTGTCCCCTTCTTCTCGTGTCTTCAATCTTTCCCAGCATCAGGGTCTTTCTCATGAAAATGAGCTCTATGAATCAGGTGGCCAAAGTATGGAGTTTGGAGTTTCAGCTTCAGCATCAGTCCTTCCAATGAATGTTCAGGATTGATTTCCTTTAGGATGGACTGGTTGGATCTCCTTGCAGTCCAGGGGACTCTCAAGAGTCTTCTCTAACGCCACAGTTCAAAAGCATCAATTCTTCAGCACTCAGCTTTCTTTATAGTCTAACTCTCATATTCATACATGACTACTAGAAAAACCATAACTTTGACTACATGGACATTTGTCGGCAAAGTAGTGTCTCTGCTTTTTAATATGCTGTCTAGATTGGTCATAACTGTTCTTCCAAAAAGCAAGCGTCTTTTAATTTCATGGCTGCAGTTGCCATCTGCAGTGATTTTGGAGCCCCTCAAAATAGTCTGTCACTGTTTCCATTGTTTCCCCCATCTATTTGCCATGAAGTGATAGGACCAGATCTTAGTTTTCTGAATGTTGATTTTAAGCTAACTTTTTCGCTCGCCTCTGTCATGTTCATCAAGATGCTCTTTAGTTCTTCACTTTCTGCAATAAGGGTGGTGTCATCTGCATATCTAAGGTTATTGATATTTCTTCCAGCAATCTTGAATCCAGCGTGTGCTTCACCCAGCCCGGCATTTCACATGATGTACTCTGCATATAAGTTTAATAAACAGGGTAACAATTACAGCCTTGGTGTACTCCTGTCCCAATTTGGAAACAGTCTATTGTTCCATGTCCAATTCTAACTGTTGCTTCTCGATCTGAATACAGATTCCTTAAGAGGCAGGTCAGGTGATGGGAATACCAATTCCCATCTCTTGAAGAATTTTCCACAGTTTGTTGTGATCCACACAGTAAAAGGCTTTGGCTTAGTCAATAAAGCCGAGGTCTTCGTTGGACACGACTGAAGTGACTTAGCAGCAGCAGCAGCAGCAGATGTTTATCTGGAACTCTCTTGCTTTTTTGATGATCCAGCGGATGTTGGCAATTTCATCTCTGGCTCCTCTGCCTTTTCTAAATCCAGTTTGAACATCTGGAAATTCACGGTTCATGTACTATTGAAGCCTGGCTTGGATAATTTTGATCATTACTTTACTAGCACGTGAGGTGAGTGCAATTGTGCAGTAATTTAAACATTCTTTGGCATTGCCTTTCTTTGGGATTGGAATGAAAACTGACCTTTTCCAGTGCTGTGGTCACTGCTAAGTTTTCCAAATTTGCTGGCATATTGAGTGCAGCATTTTCATAGCATCATCTTTTAGGATTTGAAATAGCTCAACTAGAAATCCAACACCTCCACTAACTTTGGATGTAGTAATGCTTCCTAGGCCCACTTGACTTCGAATTCCAGGATGTCTGGCTCTAGGTGAGTGATCACACCATCATGGTTATCTGCGTCATGAAGATCTTTTTTGTATAGTTCTTCTGTATATTCTTGCCACCTCTTCTTAATATCTTCTGTTTCTGTTAGGTCCATACCTTTTCTGTCATTTATTGAGCCCATCTTGGCATGAAATGTTCCCTTGGTAGCTCTGATTTTCTTGAAAAGATCTCTAGTCTTTCCCATTCTGTTCTTTTCCTCTATTTCTTTGCATTGATCACTGAGGAAAGCTTTCTTATCTCTCCTTGCTATTCTTTGGAACTCTGCATTCAAATGGGTATATCTTTCCTTTTCTCCTTTGCCTTTAGCTTCTTTTCTCAGCTATTGTAAGGCCTCCTCAGACAACTATTTTGCCATTTTGCATTTCTTTTTTTGTGGATGGTCTTGATCCCTGTCTCCTGTACAATGTAATGAACCTCCGTCCATAGTTCATCAGGCACTCTGTCTATCAGGTCTAATCCCTTAAATCTATTTCTCACTTCCACTGTATAATTGTAAGGGATTTGATTTAGATCATACCTGAATGGTCTAGTGGTTTTCTCCACTTTCTTCCATTTAAGTCTGAATTTGACAATAAAGGAGTTCATGCTCTGAGCCACAGTCAGCTCCCAGTCTTGTTTTTGCTGACTATATAGAGCTTCTCCATCTTTGGCTGCAAAGAATATAATCAGTCTGATTTCAGTGTTGACCATCTGGTGATGTCCATGTGTAGAATCTTCTTCTGTGTTGTTGGAAGAGGGTGTTTGCTATGACCAGTGTGTTCTCTTGGCAAAACTCTATGAGCCTTTGCCCTGCTTCATTATGTACTCCAAGGCCAAATTTGCCTGTTACTTCAAGTATTTCTTGTCTTTCTACTTTTGCATTCCAGTCGCTTATAATGAAAATGACATCTTTTTTTGGGTGTTAGTTCTAAAAGGTCTTGTAGGTCTCCATAGAACCATTCAACTTCAGCTTCTTCAGCGTTACTGGTTGGGGCACAGACTTGGATTATTGTGATATTGAATGGTTTGCCTTGAAAACAAACAGAGATCATTCTGTCCTTTTTGAGATTGCTTCCAAGTACTGCATTTCAGACTCTTTTGTTGACTATGATGGCTACTCCTTTTCTTCTGAGGGATTCCTGCCCACAGTAGTAGGTATAATGGTCATCTGAGTTAAATTCACCCACTCCAATCCATTTTAGTTCACTGATTCCTAAAATGTCAATGTTCACTCTTGCTATCTCCTGTTTGACCACTTCCAATTTGCCTTGATTCATGGATCTAACATTCCAGGTTCCTATGCAATATTGCTCTTTATATCATTGGACTTTACTTCCATCACCAGTCCTATCCACAGTTGGGTGTTGTTGCTTTGGCTCCATCTCTTCAACCAAAATGGGGAGATCATCTTTCAATGTCCTGTTTGCTTTTTTATACTGTCCATGGGTTTCTCAAGGCAAGAATACTGAAGTGGTTTGCCATTCTCTTTTCCAGTGGACCACATTTTGCAGAACTCTCCACCATGACCGATCTGTCTTGGGTGGCCCTACACAGCCTGGCTCATAGTTTCATTGAGTTAGAGAAGACTGTGGTCTATATGATCAAATTGATTAGTTTTCTGTGATTGTGGTTTTCATTCTGTCTGCCCTCTGATGGAGAAGGATAAGAGGCTTACGGGAGCTTCCTGATGGGAGAGACTGACTGAGGGGGAAACTGGGTCTTGTTCCCCAGTCTAATGTAAGTTCTGGCAGCTCTGTTTTGAGGTTAATGGCGACCTCCTCCAAGAGGGCTTATGCCACACCCAAGTCTGCCGCACCCAGAGCCCCTGCCCCGGCGACAGGCCACTGCTGACCCGTACCTCCGCAGGAGACACTCAAAGACAGGTCTGGCTCAGTCTCTCTGGGGTCTCCTGGCATGCACATGGTTTTGTTTGATCCCTTGGAACATCTCTGGTGGGTATGGGGTTTGATTCTAAATGCAATTTCGCCCCTCCTACCATCTTGCTGGACGTGGGGTATTTTTTTCTGGTGGGATCCAACATTCTCCTGTCAACAGTTGTTCAGTACTGAGTTGTAATTTTGGAGTTCTCGCAGGAGAAGATGAGCACATGTCCTTCTACCCCGCTATCTTGTCCTTGTTAATTGATATTAAATATTAAAAAAATATTATTAAGTATCATAATGGTCTCATGGATTTATAAAAAGAATCTTTATATTTTAGTAATATATATAGACACATTTACTAATAAAATCATACAGTGTCTTGAAAAAATAAAGAGTAAAATTTTATTTTCTAAAAAGTTTTAAGATATTTGGAAATAGTCATGTGTGTACACATAAATGTGTACATATAGAAAACTGTACGACTGATTTTTAGTAACTGACTTCAAGTAACTTCTGTATTTTTCTCTTTTGCTTATCCTACCCTTTTATATTAGGGATGTTCAAGTACTTATTAATTAAAGAGATTTCAGTTTTAAGCAGCAGAATCTAACTCTACTTAATTCAAGGGGGTTAAAAGGGGAAGCTAGAAGCCTGGTTATCCAGTAGCCGTAGCTAGTCACTAAAGGTAGCCCCCGATGAACTACACTTCCCAGACTCTGCAGCCTTACATAGGTCCACACTGAATTTCAGTTGGCACTTTCACTCTTCCATTGTGGTTTCTTTGTATTCTTTTGTCCAGTTTTATTGAGATTTAGTTGACATTTAACATTGTATGTTTAAGATGTACAAAATAATGATGCATGTATTTGTGCAAATGATTACTACAATAAGATTCGTTAAAAGCCCATCACCTTATGTAGTTATAATTTTTTTCGTTGTGATGTAAACTTTTCAGATCTATTCTTTTATCAACTTTCAACTATATAATACAGTATTGTTAAACATACTCACCAGGCTGTACATTACATCCCCAGAATGTATTTATTCCATACCTGGAAATTTGTACATTTTTACTACCTTCAACTAATGTCCCCAATACCCTCAACCCTTTCTCTGGCAAGCAGAAACCTGTTCTCTGTTTCTATGAGTTTTGTTTTTATTAAAATCCACATATAAGTGAAATCATATAGTATTTATCTTTCTCTGTCAAACATATTTCACTTAGCATAATGCTGTCAAGTTTTACCTATACTGTTAAAAATGACAAGATGTCCTTCCTTTTATGGCTGAATATTATTTCATTTTTTCCTATTTAAAAAAATTTGAGATATAGTTGACATCTAACATTACATGGGTTTAGCATTTATAAATGTAAAGATTTGGTATATGTTTATATCATAATATGATCACCACAATAAGTCTAGTTAATATCCATCAACACACACAATTACACTTTTTTCTTGTGATGAAAACTTTAAAGATCAGCTCTCTTTGCAACATTCAAATATGCAATATAGTACTATTAATTATAGTCATCATGATACATGTTACATCCCCAGGACTTATTTCCTTTATGATTGGAAGTTTATACCTTTTGACTACCTTCACACATTCTGCCCACCCTAGTCCCTTGTTTCTGGCAACCACCAATCTGTTTTGTAACTGTGATTTGGGGTTTTGCTTGTTTGTTTGCTTGTTTTTAGATTCCATGTATAAGTGGAATCGATCACATGCCATTTGTCTCTTTCCATCTGACTTATTTCACTTAACATATCCCCTCAGTGTCTATCCATGTTGTCACAAATAACAAGATTTCCTTTTCTTGTGGCTGAATTATATACATATCACATTTTCATTATTCATTCATTCTTCAATGGACACAAGTCACTTCTATATCTTAGCTATTGTTAATAATGCTGCAATGAACATGGGGGTACATATACTTTTGGAGTTAATATTTTCATTCCTTTTGGTAATATTTATTCCCAGAAGTGAAATTGCTATATTAAATGGTGGTTCAATATTTAATTTTTTGAAGACCTTCCATACAGTTTTCCATAGTGGCTACACCAAGTTACATTCTCACCAAAAGTAATGTGGGAATGTGTTTCCTTTGCTCCACATTCTTCCCAACATTTGTTAATTCTTGTCATTTTTCTAATAGCCATTCTAACAGGTGTGTTATTGATGATTGTTGATGTTCAGCATCTTTTCAGGTACCTGTTGGCCAGCTGCATGTCATCTCTGGAGAAATGCCTATTTAGCTCCTCTACCCATTTTTAAACCAAATTTCTTGTGGTTTTTTTCTCAATTGACTTGCATGAATTTTTATGTATTTTGAATACTAACCCCTCTTCAGATATATGATTTACAACTATTTTTTCCTGTTCTGTTTTCATTTTGTTGATAGTTTCCTTTGCTGTGCAGAAGCTTTTTAGTTTGGTGTAGTCATATTTGTTTATTTTTGCTTTTATTGCCTTTGCTTTTAGTCAAATCCAAAAAAAAAATCATTGCCAAAAGCAATGTTATGGAACCTGTTTTCTTTTAGGAATTTTATGATTTCAGGTCTCATGTTTAAGCCGTTGATCCTTTTTGAGTTGAGTTTTAAGTATGGTGTTGACTAGTGTCCACTTTTAGCCTTTTGCATGTGGCTGTCCAGCTTTACCAGCACCATTTGTTGAAGGGACTGTCTTTCCCAGTTATGTGTTCTTGACTCCCTTGTTGTAAACTAACTGACTCTATACTCTTTATTTCTGGACTCTCTTTTCTGTTCCATTTATCTATGGGTCTGTTTTTTATGTCAGTACTATACTGTTTTGATTACTCTAGCTTTGAAACATAGTTTGAAATCAAGAAATGTGTTGCCTCCTGCTTTGTCCTTTTTTCTCAAGATTGTTTTGGCTACAGTCTTTTCTGATTCCATACAGATTTTAGGATTGTTTGTTCTCTTTCTATGAAAATGTCCTTTGAATTTAGATAGGGATTATATTAACTCTGTAGATTGCTTAGGGTAGTATGGACATTTTAAAATATTAACTCTTCTAACCCATGAGCATAGACGATCTTCACTTACTGTGCCTTCTTCAGTTTCTTTCGTCAATATCATATGGTTTTAAATGTACAGGTCTCTTACCTCCTTGGTTAAATTTACCCCTAAGTATTTTGGGTTTTTTAATGCAATTATAAATGGGATTATTTTCTTAATTTCTCTTTCTGATAATTAGTTATTACCATGTAGAAGTGCAACTGATTTTTTTTATTGATTTTATATATTCAAATTTAACTGAATTTTTTGTTAGTTCCAATAGTTTTTTGATGGAGTCTTTAGGGCATTCAGTACACAATAGGATGCCATCTGCTAATGGTAACAGTTTACTTCTTTCTGATTTGGATGCCTGTTATTTCTTTTTCTTGCCTAGTTGCTCTGGCTTGGATTTCCAATACTATATGAAATAAAAGTAGCAGGAGTGGAAACCCTTGTCTTGTTTCTGATCTTAGAGGAAAAGCTTTCACCTTTCCACTGCTAATAATGATGTAATTTGGGAGCTTGTCACATATGAGCATTATTATGATAAGATATGTTCCCTCTGTATCTATGTTGTTGAGAGTTCTCATCACAAATGAGCTGAATTTTACCAAAAGCTTTTTCTACATCTCTTGAGATGATTGTGTGACTTATATCTTTCAATTTGTTAATATGACATATTACATTGATTGATTTGCAATGTTGAATCATCCTTACATTGTTGGAATAAATCCTAATTGATCATGGTGTATGATCCTTTTAATATACTGTTGGATGTAGTTTACTAATAATCAGTTAAAGATTCTTTGTATCTATATTTATCAGGAATATTGACATGTAATTTTCTTTTCTTGTGTCTTTTTCTGGTTTTAGTATAAGGATAATACTAGCTTTGTAAAATAAGATTGGAAGTGTTCCCTTTTGTTTTTTCTGGAAGAGTTTGAGAAAAATTGATGTTAGTTCTTCTTTAAAAGATTGGTAGAATTCACCAATGAAACCATCTGGTCCTAAAGTTTTCTTTGTTGGGAGGTTTTTTATTACTGATTTGATCTCCTTACTGGTAATCAGCCTATTCAGATTTTCTATTTCTTCATGATCGTCTTGGTAGGCTATGTGTTTCCACGAATTTATACGCTCTTCCAATTTGTACAGGTTTTTAGTGTTCATATTTGTCTCTTATAACCCTTTGTACTTCTGCGGTACCAGTTGTAGTGTCTCCTCTTTCATTTATGATTTTGCATCCTCTATTTTTTTTTTTCTTGGTGAATCTAGCTAAAAGTTTATCTATTTTGTGTGCTCAGTCGCTTCAGTCATCTCTGACTTTTTGCGACCTAATTGACTATAGCCCTCCAGGCTCCTCTGTCCACAGGATTCTCCAGGCAGAAATACTGGACTACATTGCCATTTCCTTCTCAGAGTATCTTTCCAACCCAGGGTTCCATCTCCTGCATTGCAGGGAGATTCTTTACTGGCTGAGCCATTAAGGAAGCCCTATCTATGTATTTTATTTAAAAAGAAAAGAAAACAGCTCTTGGCTTCATTGATCTTTCTGTTGTCTTTTTAGTCTCTATTTCACTTATTTTCATTCTGATCTTTGTTATTTCCTTCCTTCTACTTACTTTGGACTTGGTTGTTTGTTTGTTTTTCTATTTCTTGAGGTGTAAATTAGATTGTTTATTTGAGATCTTTTTTGTTTCTTAGTAAGCATCTATCATTATGAACTTTCCTCTTAGAAAGCTCTCTGCTCTCTTGCTACAAACCACAAGTTTTAGTATGTTGTATTTCCATTTTCATTTGCTTCAAGATACTTTCTGATTTCTTTTTTGATTTCTTTGTTGATCCAATGATTGTTTAGTTGCAGGCTGTTTAAACACCACATATTTGTGAATTTTCCAGTTTTCTTTGAATTGATTTCCAGTTTCAAATCATCACAGTTAGAAACGATGCATGATATGATTTTAATCTCATTAACTTTATTAAGATTTGTTTTGTGGCCTAACATTTGATCTATCCTGGAGTAAGTTTTGTGTGAGCTTAAGAAGAGTGTATTTTCTGTTGTTTGGTCATGGAATGTTCTGTATATGTCTGTGCATGTATGCGCTCAGTCGCTCAGTTGTATCCAACTCTTTGTGACCAGTCTTCTCTGTCCGTGGGATTTTTCAGGCAAGAATGCTGGAGTGGGTTGCCGTTTCCTACTCCAAGGGATCTTCCCCACCAAGGGACTGAACCTGAGTCTCCTGTGCCTTCTGCATCGGCATGCGGATTCTTTACCGCTGCATCACCTGTTAAGTCCACCCAATTTAATAAGTGATTTAAGGCTAGTTTTCCTTATTGAATTTCTGACTGGATGATGTTAATATTGACAGGTATTAAAGTCCCCTACTATTACTGGATTTCTATCTATTTCTTCCTTCAGGTCTTTTCATATTTGCTTTACACATTTTGGTATTCTTATGTTGGGTGGACAGATAATTACAATTATTATATACCCTTGATGGATTGACCCCTTTATAATGACTTCTGTGTCTCTTATTACAGCTTTTGTTTTAAAGGCTGTTTGTCTGATATATGTACAGCTACTTCACTTTACTTTCCGTTCCCATTTGTGTGAAGTTATCTCTTCCATTCCTTTATTTTCAGTCTGTGTGTATTCTTACATCTGAAGTAAGTCTCTTTTAGGCAGCATATAGATGGGTCGTGTGTTTTTTTTTAAATCCATTCAGCACCTTGTTGTCTTCTGATAGACAAATTTGGTCTTTTTACATTAAAGGAACTATGAAAGGTATGGACTCGTTGCCATTTTGTTAATTATTTTCTGGCAGTTCTGTAATGCCTTTCTTCTTTATTCTTCTTTTGCTCTCTTCCTTTGTGGTTCATTGATTTTCTATAGATTTTTTTTTTCTGTGACTGTTTTCAGTTAACAGAATGAAACAGACATGATGTTGTAACAGCATGGGCTCTAAATCTTAAGAAGGTATTTTTATACGTGGAGTCCTGACCACCACGTACTCATGATGCTCTCAGAGCCTCACCTGAAGATTACATCCTGTTGGACCAAATGGACTTAACATACATATATATAATAGGTAGCAAATTTCTTTTATACTTAAACCTTTATATTTTGTATTTTCTATTAGTTATATCTGAAATGATCTTTGTATAAGGGCCATTACCAAACAAGAGAGAGGTTTTATAAGCTAGGCAAATACCTCAAGAGAGGGGTTTGGGGAAGAAGATACATGTATATGTATGGCTGAGTCCCTTCGCTGTTCACCTGAAACTACCACAACACTGTTAACCGGCTATACCCCAATACAAAATACAAAGTTTAAAATTTAAAGGGGAAAAGGAATGTAACTCCTTTTCATTTAGATAAAGAGCTGTCTTGTAAGCACAGAAATTTGGGACAATAGAGGAGGATATGAGGTCAGATGGTTTCTTATTGCCATTACAACTGTTCATGTCATCTGTTAGGAAAGGAGAATGATGGGAAAGTAACTGAAACCTCCTGAGCCCCTACTATGTGCTAGGCACTGGCCTTGGGTCTTTATGTATTTTACTGAATCTTCACAAAACCCTTTTGAGTAGGTCCTCGTAATACTGCAGATGTAGAAGCTGCAGCTCTGAGAGGGTAACTGGTGAACATTGTGTTCTGTCAGGCAGGTCTTCCATCTGGATGCACAGCTTCTTCTCTTCTCCTCTCTCCTTTGTTCAATCCCAGAAGCACCCTTTTATATCAGTTCTGTTACCTCCACCATTAAGCATAATTAAACAATTCCCAGTTGTGGATGTGACCAGTGATAGAAGCAAGGTCCGATGATGTAAACAGCAATATTGCATACGAACCTGGAATGTTAGGTCCATATTCAGTTCAGTTCAATCACTCAGTCGTGTCCGACTCTTTGTGACCCCATGAATCGCAGCACGCCAGGCCTCCCTGTCCATCACCAACTTCCGGAGTTAACTCAAACTCACGTCCATCGAATCTGTGATGCCATCCAGCCATCTTATCCTCTGTTGTCCCCTTCTCCTCCTGCCCCCAATCCCTCCCAGCATCAGAGTCTTTTCCAATGAGTCAACTCTTCACATGAGGTGGCCAAAGTACTGGAGTTGATTTAGCTTTAGAATCATTCCTTCCAAAGAAATCCCAGGGCTGATCTCCTTCAGAATGGACTGGCTGGATCTCCTTGCAGTCCAAGGGACTCTCAAGAGTCTTCTCCAACACCACAATTCAATTCAGCACTCAGCCTTCTTCACAGTCCAACTCTCACATCCATACATGCCCACTGGAAAAACCATAACCTTGACTAGATGGACCTTTGTTGGCAAAATAATGTCTCTGCTTTTGAATATGCTATCTAGGTTGGTCATAACTTTCCTTCAAACAAGTAAGTGTCTTTTAATTTCATGGCTGCAGTCACCATCTGCAGTGATTTTGGAGCCCCAAAAAATAAAGTCTGACACTGTTTCCACTGTTTCCCCATCTATTTCCCATGAATTGATGGGACCAGATGCCATGATCTTCGTTTTCTGAATGTTGAGCTTTAAGCCAACTTTTTCACTCTCCTCTTTTACTTCCATCAGGAGGCTTTTTAGCTCCTCTTCAGTTTCTGCCATAAGGGTGGTGTCATCTGCATATCTGAGGTTATTGATAATTCTCCCAGCAATCTTGATTCCAGCTTGTGCTTCTTCTAGCCCAGTGTTTCTCATGATGTACTCTGCATTTAAGTTAAATAAACAGGGTGACAATATACAGCCTTGACATACTCCTTTTCCTATTTGGAATCAGTCTGCTGTTCCATGTCCAGTTCTAACTGTTGCTTCCTGACCCGCATATAGGTTTCTCAAGAGACAGGTCAGGGGGTCTGGTATTCCCATCTCTTTCAGAATTTTCCACAGTTTATTGTGATCCACACAGTCAAAGGCTTTGGCATGGTCAATAAAGCAGAAATAGATGTTTTTCTGGAACTCTCTTGCTTTTTCCATGATCCAGCAGATGTTGGCAATTTGATCTCTGGTTCTTCTGCTGTTTCTAAAACCAGCTTGAACATCAGGGAGTTCACGGTTCACATATTGCTGAAGCCTGGCTTGGAGAATTTTGAGCATTACTTTACTAGGATGTGAGATGAGTGCAATTGTGTGGTAGTTTGAGCATTCTTTGGCATTGCCTTTCTTTGGGATTAGAATGAAAAGTGACCTTTTCCAGTCCTGTGGCCACTGCTGAGTTTTCCAAATTTTCTGGCATATTGAGTGTAACACTTTCACAGCATCATCTTTCAGGATTTGAAACAGCTCAACTGGAATTCCATCACCTCCACTAGCTTTATTCGTAGTGATGCTTTCTAAGGCCCACTTGACTTTGAAATCCAGGATGTCTGGCTCTAGATGAGTGATCACACCATCGTGATTATCCGGGTCGTGAAGATCTTTTTTGTATAGTATAGTGTTATTTCGGAGTTCGAATTTTGGAAACACACTACCTGGGTTCAGTGCTCAGCCCTATCACTTCCTGAGTGGGTTGGGCAAGTAATTTCCCCACCTGTTAAGTGGAGAAAATAACATCACCTCTCTCTTGGATGTAAAGCACACAAAACGGTATCTAGAACACAGTGAGAGCTGTGTTTCTCACCACTGACCAGCTTACAACTCATGGTCTCAGTGACGTTGATTCTTCTCCATTCTGGCCCTGTCTTGAGCACCACCCAGGAATTTTGTTATACTCTGGTTACCTTCAGTGTGAACTGAATTACAGTCTTTCTGTCATCTGCCTATATCTGCTCTAAAAAAGAATTTTTGATCCATGTGTTATGAAGTAAGGGAGACAATAAGACAAGACCCCTAATTTGGGTCCTAATATCTCTAACCTTTAGTTTTCCCTTTTTGCTTTTCCCACCTGTTGGTGGCAATAGAAGGAGTGGGGCTCAGAGTTTTCCTCATCCCACCCTCTAGATTTTGAAAGCTGCCACTAGGAAAGGATCTGATAAGCTAATTTCTGGGTAATTTACTGATAAGGCCTAACCAACAACCTCTTCTTTTAGGGACATTTTGAAGTTTTACAACAGGTTAAAGCCTAAACCAAAAGATCTCTAATGTTAGGGTTTTGGTATGAGTTAGGAGAAGGATTGGAGAAGGCAATGGCACCCCACTCCAGTACTCTTGCCTGGAAAATCCCATGGACGGAGGAGCCTGGTAGGCTTCAGTCCATGGGGTCGTGAAGAGTCAGACACAACTGAGCGACTTCACTTTCACTTTTCACTTTCGTGCGTTGGAGAAGGAAATGGCAACCCACTCCAGTGTTCTTGCCTGGAGAATCCCAGGGAGAGCCGAGCCTGGTGGGCTGCCGTCTCTGGAGTCGCATAGAGTTGGACACGACTGAAGTGACTTAGCAGCTTAGCAGTAGCAGCAGGAGAAGGATAGGTTTGCATTTTGGTTTTGTGTTGCTGGTATGGGACTGCAGAGAAGGAAAGGGAGGAAGCTCACATTTTTCCTATGAACCCAGTCTCTATCCTCCAGGCTGGGAGTGAGCTAACCATTTGGCAGTTGGGGAGAAGCACTGGATTTTTTCCCAGAATTTCTTGAGGCAACTCAACTAGGACAGAAAATCAGAATTTCTTTCAGGGGAACCGAAGAGTGGGGTTAGATGGCGACTCCACCAAAAAATAGAATGTTTACTGAGAACAAAAACATATCTAAGCCAGAATAGGATAGAGTGACCCACAAGTAATGCCAGGAATGAGTCTGAGCCCTGACCTTACACTCTTTTTTAATTTGAGCTGGCTTTGTGTGCTATGAGACAGTGACAGGTTCAAGGTCCCAAAACATGTTCACTTGTTTCTGCCCTTTCTTGCTGTTCTCAGGGCTGGTACACCTTCTAAAGAGCTGTGGATGGAGAGAGCCATTGACTATTGTGACCAAGAGTTACTTGGACTTCTGGAAAAGCGAAATTCCAGCCAGGCCCATCCATCAGCCCACACAGAGTTCCCTCTGCACTTCTTTCAAGTAAAGTTCTTTGGAAATGTGAGGAGGAAATGGATCTACAGAAACGAGAAGCCCAGATGTAGCAGTTCATCTGCTAGAGGAGAAGAGCTAGATCAGGAGCCTAGCGATGGGCATGGGAGTAGGGTGGGCAGCAGGAGCAGCAGCAGAAATGCATGCTTTCCTGATTGTGGGTCATTAGAGGCCTTTATGCAGCAAACACTAGCTACAGACTTCATAGATATGTTTTCAGACATTAGATAACATGTTTTCACATATGTATGTCACTGGTTTTTCGAACACATTTGGAAGCTATATGTAGTAACATGGTTAATGCTGCTGCTGCTAAGTCACTTCAGTCATGTCTGACTCTGTGTGATCCCAAAGACGGCAGCCCACCAGGCTCCTCTGTCCCTGGGATTCTCCAGGCAAGAATACTGGAGTGGGTTGCCATTTCGTTCTCCAACATGATTAATATCATCTCTAATTTATAATTCATTGTCAATGAATGCATAGTAAAGTTCAATGACTCTTATACAGGGTTCCACGAACTAACTTTGACTTGCAAGAGAGAGTCTTGCTCTTGTAAAGGTTAGAAACACTGGGCTATATATATGTCTTTTTATTGCCACTGCCAGGTACTCTGTGACAACCTAGAGGGGTGGGATGGGTTGCCAGACATGAAGGGGATTCAGGAGGCAGCAGACATATGTATACCTATGGCTGATTCATACTGATGTACAAAAGAGGCCAACTCAATATTGATGTCCTTGATCACTGCCTCCTGCACAACATCACGAACATAGTTCTTCAGACACTCTGTCTATCAGATCTAATCTATTTGTCACTTCCACTGTATAATCGTAAGGGATTTGCTTTAGGTCATACCTGTGTTAGCAGACAGATTCTTAACCGCTAGACTACCAGGGAAGTCCTATTTTATTTTCTTTTATTAAAACTCAACAGTTAATTCTTTTATTAAAACTCATCCAAACCAATGCTTATGCATATAACATTGAAGAAGTGCTGCTTCTTCAAATTTATATCCTCCTTCATCATCTTTGTACTTCTCCTCATCAGCATCAAAGAATCAGCTGCCGTTTGTGTTTTGTTGGGAAACTCATGTTCACAGTATCTGTTCCCACGTTTAGTAAGCAGACTGTTTCCTTGAGTTGAGACACCACCTCGGTGACCTGACATTTATTTTAGGAGCCAGAATGACGCTGGTCCCTACAATAAATCTCAGGACACTCAACAAATTTCTGAATATCCTATGATGATTGCGGGGCTTCCCTGGTGGCTCAGTGGTAAACACCTGCCTGCCAATACAGGAGACACAAGTTCAATCCCTGGGTCAGGAAGATCCCCTGGAGAAGGAAATGGCAACCCAGTTCAGTATTCTTGCCTGGAAAATCACTTGGACAGAGGAATCTGTTGAGTAATAATCCAGTCCATGGGGTCGCAAGAATCAGTCACAACTTAGTGACTACACCACCACTACCATGATGATTGCTTCCTTGCTTTCAGGGAATATTAAATATGAAATTCTTTCAAAACATGTATATATTTCTGCTTCCTCTATCAGATAACTCAATCATAAAAGGGCTAATATACTTTATACTCTCTGAACTCTGAAGGTCTCTGATTTGAGAGCAGTAATTTGGAGAGTAGGAGCAGAGATGTAGAGATTCATTAACAAATGGTATCAAATCAGGCTAAACAAGAAGTCACTTTGTGTGATGGAGGAAAATTAATAAAACTATTTTTAAAAGTCAACGAGCACCCCACTTAAGTGTGGGCTATGCATAGCGAGTTTGGAGGAACGTAGTATGGGAGGTGGGGGTGGGGAGAGGTAACCTTCCAGTGGGGAAATCTGATAAAGATTACCTCAGCCATGTGATCAAGGTCAACATCAACAATCACAGGTCATGTTGATAGTATATACTGTTGATATGGTGTGATGAAAATGGCACCTTACATCTGAGGTCCTCTACCAAAACCCGTTACCTTAGTCTAAGCACAAGAAAAGCATGAGACTTGTCCCCAGAGGGGCACATTCCCTTACCTCTTACAAAATCACTGCTGCTGCTGCTGCTAAGTTGCTTCAGTCGTGTCTGACTCTGTGCAACCCCACAGATGGCAGCCCACCAGGCTCCCCCATCCCTGGGATTCTCCAGGCAGGAACACTGGAGTGGGTTGCCATTTCCCTCTCCAAAGCATGAAAGTGAAAAGTGAAAGTGAAGTCGCTCAGTCGTGTCTGACCCTCAGCGACCCCATGGACTGCAGCCCACCAGGCTCCTCCATCCATGGGATTTTCCAGGCAAGAGTACTGGAGTGGGGTGCTATTGCCTTCTCTACTAGTATACCTCAAAACTGGCAAGGTCATCAAAACCACTGAAAGCTTGAGAAACTCTCACAGCCAAGAGGAGCCTAAGAAGATACAGCAACTAAATGCAATGTGGTGTCCTAGATGGAATCCTGACATAGGAAAAGGACAATGGGTAAACACCAAGGAAATCTGAATAAACGATGGACTTTAGTTAATACTATTTTGATATTAGTTCATTGATTATATCAAAGGTGCATCAGTAGATGTTAATAATAGTGGAAACTGGGTCTAGGGTATAGGGAACTCTGTACTATTCAGTTTCTTCCACAAATCTTAATTGTTCTAAAAACTAACAGCTATTTTTAAATTTGAAAATTTAGGAACAGTTATTTAAAATAAGAACAATGACAATTTTTTTAACAAGCTCACTGAGCCCATACGTGGGGCGGGTGGGTAAAAGCTCTTTTTGTTAAGAAGGGACCTTTCTGCCTAATGATTTGACTTCATCTGACTTTTTCTGGAATTCTCTGTAATGAAAAGAATATATAAACTATTGATTTACTCTGTACTCCCATGGCCAACTCACATTTTCTAGGCCACAGCCACCTGGAAACTTCAAGTTAAAATTTATAAGCATAAGCTAAGTTTTTCCCCAGAAAGAGTAGAAGTTATTTTATAGTTGTACCAGGATTGGTTTTCTGGCTGTACCATTTATAAGCTGTGTAACAATATTGAACATATCACTTAACCTTTCTGAAACTCAGTTTTCTCCTTTCTTTAAAAAAAAGAAAGAAAAACAAAAGACATTGCCAGATTATGACAAGCAAGACAACATGTAGTCCTTAAGTCAGTATCCAGCACATTAAAGTTCCCAGTAAGTGATAGTTAATAATAAACAGGGTCGTCAATCCACAACAAAATGAGATCATCGCTTGGGTTGCACCAAAATATAACTTAGAGCTCTTCCCTTCCAGTCCTCTTTCCCACTCCAGCAGGTCACACAGCATCAAGCATCTAGAAGGCTTTCTGCCAAAAACGGTACTGGTTTGTTATCTAAGTGAGTCTAGTTCATTTAGCAAAGTCAGGGTCTTTGTTATTGTTTTCATCACCACTAGCTGAGCAGAGAAAGACCAAGCCACAGGGTACATCTCTGCCTGCCAAAGTCCTGTGTTCCTGAAACAAAACTGCAATAAAAATGGCAGTTCACGGCAGACACTGAGCCCAGGCTCGGGAGCCCATGGGGAGGGGCTGCTCCTTCTCCTCTTCCTCAGCACCTGTCACTGAGACAGGGTGGCCCAGCCCGGGGGCAGCTCCAGCCCCGGGGCTCCCAGCAACGCCGCCCAGCCCACTCAGCGACTAGAAAGCGCCCATTGAGGGCTTGCAGCTGCCGGGGCCGCTTGCCCAAATACTGCATAAAGCCTCAACTTCAGCTCCAGTGAAGAAGTCACTACTGTGTTCTTCCTGAGCCCCAGTCACGGCTATCAAACATTCAAAGCAAACTGGCGATGGTTAAACACTGCATGTGTTTACACCCCGAATCTTGAATCACAATGGGGAGGCTTGAGCTGCCAAGGCCCGGCTTTATTCTGGACACTGAAGTCTGTTCTCTGACCCACCGGACAGGAGTAGCGTTGAGTAAATACCAGATCACTTTGCTTTTCATAGATGTTTGCTCTCAGGGACTTCAGTGGGGTTCGTCTCCAGGCAGGGCTTGAAGGGCACACACTTGCAGAGTCAAGATGCTGTCTCCCGTGAGTGGGCGTTCAGAAGCTTTAAGGCTTTGGAAGCCATCCCTAAAGAGAAAACCCAACAGTATAAAATAAAATATATCCAAGCAGATGAAAGGATAACTGGGATCCTGAAAAAAAAGAGAAAACTGCTATGAAAAAAAGTGAGGAGGAAAAAGAAGAAAGGCAGTGTGGTTAGTGGGGAGAGCTGAGGGCTGGATGTTCAGAGCCTCCTAACACTGTTCTCTACCCTTGAGAATTTAAACACAATTCATTTTAAAAAATACTATAATAAGAAAGACCCTTTGCCTCGCCCCTTTATCTAGGATAAAATACAAAACCTAGATTTTCTTTTAAATGTCCCAGTCTGTTCTGTGCTGCTAACTCTTTCAGGGTTTTTATCCTTTACATTGCATGTCAGGATTTTGTGTGGTTTTTTTTTTTTTTCTGACTACAGAAAAGTACATCATCATTGTGACAAATTGAGAAATGCAGGAAAGAAACATAAAGAAGAAAGTGTAAGTACTATATCTTCGAATTAGAGCTTGTATTTTTACACACTTCCTTGCCCCCTTTGTACACAGAGAGAAAGAGAAAAAAGTTATTTTAAACATACTTAAATAGAATCCAATTTTGTTTAGCTTTATACTATGTGTTGTTTTTCTTTTTTTTGAACTTCTCATGACCATTCCCCATACCACTAGATATTCCTAAAAGAATGACTCGTAATGGCTTTGGAATATTTTCACCCCATGTTTTTCAATGCCAAAAAAGGTTCAAAACAGAGTTTTACTTATACCATGCCATACTTTTAGAGAACAAGCTTTTTCTAGCTAGAGAGTATAAGGAAATTTATTTTGCACTAGATATATACCACTTTCTCCAGAATAATTTAGGAATTGCAGCTGGATTCAGCATAGTATTTGGCAAGTACAAATATAGTAGTAAGATGAAGTTTTCTTACCTTCAGATGTGCTCCAAAAGGGAAATGAGACAAAGGAATGGAAATTGAGCACAAGGGTGGGTTGTAGATGTGAGGAGCGAAGCCAGAAATGGGAGATGGTGACTCATTTCTCACACACAATCACACACACACACACTCACTCACTCACACCCCGACTTCTGCAGTCTGTGCACCAGCTGACAGGACCTCTCTCTTTCAAGAACTTTGAAATCAACACTCAAAAGGATCCAGTGAAAATCATAAAGATTAAGAGGAAAAGACATACTACATATTAGAAATGCAGACTAATTGAAGGGATGACAGGCAGATCGAAGGACAAGCCCTCCAGCATTGTCTGGGCACTTGCCTCACCTACAGCCATACATCGGATATGAAGGTGAAAGAATAAGCTACAGTGTTTGGCCCTGAGGAGCTCCCAGACTAATGGAGAAGACAGGATGTAAGCAAGTCGTTTCAGCTCAACATGAGACTTGAGAATGGAAGGCAGCCCTTAGCCAGCCTGGGCGCAGAAGGATGAGGATTCATGTGGCATCAGAAGGTCTCAGAGAGGATGCAGCCTAGGAGCCAAGCTGAGAAGAATGAGAGCTCACAAACGTAGGAGGAAAGGGAAAATCACGGGGGGAACACTGAGTTAGCAAAGAAAGAGAAACAACTCTATTTTAAAACATCTTTTTATCATGGGCTTGAGACCCAATATTATTTGATATAGACTTGTCCTTTTTTCCTGTAATTTACATACAGAATATATAATATTCTGAAGCACCCCTGAAAACTTTGATAATTTGAAGCATATTCCAAATAAACGAAGGGACAGTCATTTAAAGAAACCCTATTTAATTTGTTGGGATTCCCTGGTGATTAGATAGTAAAGAATCTGCCTGCAATGCAGGAAACCAGGGTTGGATCCCTGGGTCAGGAAGATTCCCCTGGAGAAAGGTAATTTGTTTATCTAGATAATCCCTTATTCCATTATTTTTTTAAAATATAGGATTATACATACTGCAATTAGTGCAATGGTGAAAATAGATGTCTCCCTACTTATTGCATTTGTTAGTTCAAAACCCAGAAGGACCTTGAATGAATTTTATGTTTATTTTCTGATGCCCTGTCTCTCACTCACACATACCCACTTACTTAGTCAACTTATATAGTGAATATTAAAATTCAGATGGCAAAGGCAGGCAACAGTACAGATAAATGTGGCCAGTTGTTGTTCAGTCCTTAAGTCCAGTCTGACTCTGTGATCTCCAAAGACTGCAGCACACCAGACTTCCCTGTCCTTCACTATCTCCTGGAGTTTGCTCAAACTCATGTCCACTGAGTCGGTGATGCTATATTACCATCTCATCATCTGTCATCCCCTTCTCGTCCTGCCCTGTCTTTCCCAGCAGCAGGGTCTTTTCCAATGAGTCAGCTCTTCATATTAGGTGGCCAAAGTATTGGAGCTCCAGCTTAAGCATCAGTCCTTCCGAAGAATATTCAGGATTAATTACCTTTAGGATTGACTGGTTTGATTTCCTTGCAGTCTAAGGGACTCTCAAGAGTCTTCTTTACCACCACAATTTGAAGGCATTGATTCTTCAGCATTCAGCCTTCTTTACGGTCCAACTCTCACATCTGTACTTGACTATTGAAAAAAAACCAGAGCTTTGACTATACGAATCTTTGCCAGCAGAGATGTCTCTGCTTTTTAATATGCTGTCTAGGTTTGCCATAGCCTTCCTTCCAAGTAGCATCTTTTAATTTCATGGCTGCAGTCACCATCTGCAGTGATTTTGGAGCCCAAGAAAATAAAATCTGTCACTGTTTCTACTTTTTCCCCTTGTCTGTGGGCCATTAAAAATAAGGCCAGTATGAATGCAAATTTTACAGATTAATCTCTTTTTTTAAAAAGCAAGTTGAGTTGATTTTGAAAACTATCACATTTGCAAAGCTGACTTAGCATTTATAATTCTCAGGATTTTTTTCAGTCAGTTTGCAGGCTCCCGCAACCTACACAGTGACAGTTAAGGTAGGTCAGGACTATAATTACCACTTAGCAAACAGAGAAACCAAAATGAAAAGGCAAGGTTGGCTTTTAGGGGCTCTCCCAGGTAGACCTTTAGATTGTCAGCTGTAAATAGAGAGGTTTTCTGAAGTGACTAGAGGCTGCAGCTCAGATGAGTTCTAGGTCCACTGAGTTACAACACAGCCTTTTTCAGGAGGTGAATCATGCCCTCTACTTCAATTTAATTAGAACTCTCAAATCTTGATGGTATTGAAAGTATCTATGAATCTGTGGCAGGATGGTCAAGTGCCCCACAAATTAGCTGAAGGGACAGGAGGCAGGAGATTATTCTTATCTCCCTATATTATTGCTTTGATCCCCAGGCCAGAATGTGTTTCACTGTAGTTAGAGTAAATACAGACTGAGAATGACTTTTTTTTTTTCCAAACAGAAAAAATTTCATTTTTCATTTGTCCAAAAGAGCAGTGATAACACAAAAGAAGACAAGTGTAGTTGTTATTTAATGAGTCATCTTGGTTTCATTTCTCTTGAATTTTTATTATTCAGAATATAATGTTCCATGGATATGTTTCTAGTTTGAAGGAACTTAAATTACTTCACAAGGTTATACTTTAAAAAAAATAAGATAGTGTAGAACATGGCATGATTGTTTATATGGATTTTAGGTCACTTATTACCACTGTTATCTTTCTCTCCTAGAGTGTGGACTATATACTTACTGGAAAATTTTCTTGACATAGAAATATCTCTGTGTTAACTTTGATTCTGGAATAATCAAGGGTCATTTCAGTGCCCATGTTGTTCTGGTAACTATTGTTGCGTTACACCTTACCCTGAAATCAGTAGCGTAAAACTGACCATTTTATTTTGGTCACAGTTTGTGGGCTGGGAATTCAGGAAGAGCTCAGCCTAGGCAGGTTTTGCTGGGGATTTTTCAGGCTGTTGCCGTCAGATGTTGGCTGGGGCTCCTACCATCAAAGGCTCCACTGTGTTCTCTCCTGAGTGTGTGGTTGAGGAATTGCTATGGGAGCTTGGCATGGTTAGTTAACAGAGCACCTACACCAGCATGGAGGTCTTGGGGTGCTCAGACTTCCCAGATGCCGCATGACTTCACCCAAGCCATCAGTCCCAAGAGAAGCAGGCAGTAGCCTTTGCCAACCTAACCTCCAACATCACACAGCATCACTGTCACAGACTCAACGGGTTACAAGCGAGTCACTAAGATTGACCCCCCTCTTATAGGGAGAAATATCAAAGACACATTTTTAATCTGCCAGATATGTCTGTGTTTGTGTGTTAAATAACAACTTAGAGTGTATTATCTGAAACTGGCAACCTGGATCCTGCACAAGTCTGTGAGTTCATTTTTTACTTACAGTACCTAGCATAGGCACTGTGTTGTATCGAATGATCCAGGGCGTCCCTGGTGGCTCAGACTATAAAGAGTCTGCCTTCAATGCAGGAGACCTGGGTTCGATCACTGGGTCAGAAAGATACCCTGAAGAAAGGAATGGCTACCCACTCCAGTATTCTTGCCTGGAGAATCCCATGTACAGAGAACCCTGGCGGGCTGCAGTCCATGGGGTCACAAAGAATCAGACTCGACTGAGCAACTGAAACACACACATGTTAAACTAAGCAGAGAACTGACAAGCTAAGGACACTGCAATCCAAATGAAGAAGGGACTTTGTGACTGCCAAATGTTTACCTTTTGTGAGCTGGAAGGATGATTGTGCTGATAAAACCACTCTATATAGTAACAACAGAAAAGCTTGGGGTTTAAAGGTAAAAGGAATCTCAGAAATCCTGTGGCCCCACCATTCCTTATAGCCTTCCTCGTTGTAGCCCAAGGGCCTCGCTGGTGGCTCAGAGGGTAAAGTGTCTGTCTGCAATCGTGGAAGACCCGGGTTCGATCCCTGGGTTTGGAAGATCCCCTGGAGAAGGAAATGGCATCCCGTTCCAGTACTCTTGCCTGGAAAATCCCATGGAAGGAGGAGCCTGGTAGGCTACAGTCCATGGGGTTGCAAAGAGTTGAACACGACTGAGCGACTTCACTTTCACTTTCATTGCACCCTAGTTTTTCCAGCTGAAGCCCAGAGAAAGTAAATGACATAACTAAGTGACAAAGATCAAGTCTCCAGTCATAAATTCCAGTCACTGCTTTTGGTACATTATAAAACTTTTTGTCAGCCACTGTTTGAGGTTATGACTTGATCAAATTGCAGGGGCTTCCCTGGTAGCTCAGACGGTAAAGCATCTGCCTGCAGTGTGGGAGACCTGAGTTCAATCCCCGGGTCGGGAAGACCCCTGGAGAAAGGAGATAGCAACCCACTCCAGCACTCAGGCCTGGAAAATTCCATGGATGGAGGAGCCTAGTAGGCTGTAGTCCATGGGATCACAAAGAGCTGGACACAACTGAGCAACTTCACTGTGTTCACTGGTTCACTGTGGTTTAGATCTTTTTCATATATAAGGGTGAATGAGGTTGAGACTCTGCCAACCTGTTGACTCAGCATGAGTCCTTTTATTGCTGGACTTTTCTATCCATTCCATCAGGCAGATAAAAGAAGTCCTAGAAATGTCTCACTGGGAGGCCCCAGGAGTGGCTCTTTTCCGTCTCGGGGCAGAAAACCTAACTTCCTAAGGCTTTCCTCCTGTCTTGCAAAACGATCTTGTAGCTTCTACGACTGGGCAGTGTAGAATCTGGAAAGCTTCCTGCAATTTACAAAAAGCAGTTAGGTAATGAAGGTATCCCTAAGATGGCCTAAAACCTGTCACAAGGATCCACTGTATTTCTGGGTAGTGACCACCCAGCCTACTATGACAACGTGAGAGGCTGTCCTAGCTGTTTGGAGTCTTGGAAGCAGAAAGATAGCTCAGTCCCCTATTTTGCACTACACTGATGCAGTTTTGTCTGGAAGAATAGGATTTTTAAAGTGACCACCCAGTTAATTACTATAAGGAAAGAAATCACACCTTCTCCTTTGAAGTTTCTGTAGCTCCCTTTAGCAAGGGAAGGCTCCTGCCATAGCCTGTGTCAGGGCCATGTTTGAGGCTTGTTCAGTTTAGTAAATTGCATAGTTTTGCAGAAAGACAAGTGATAGAACTGGTGCCTTGGACTTGTTCTTAAACTAATGTCTTAGCTCTATAAATATGCCTTTAATTCATTAAATTGATGTTTGTGAAAGTGACTGGCTCATAGCATGAACTCAGTACACATCAACTCCCCTTTTCCAACCCCTCAGAACTATATAATGAGCGACTCATGTCCACAATACTAGTGTTTCTCTAAAATCTTCTGACTCTTCGTTAGCAATGAAATGTCGTTAATATTTTCTTTCCTGACCTTATTAAGGCAGAAAAATCTTCTGGAGCTCTTTGTATTAGGGTTCCCCAGAAACCTAATAGAAAAAAAAAAAAAACAAATATATATATGTATAGAAAGTGAAAGCAGCTCAGTCGTGTCTGACTCTGTGACCCTATGGACTGTAGCCTGCCAGGCTCCTCTGTCCATGGAATTCTCCAGGCAAGAATACTAGAGTGGGTAGCTGTTCCCTTCTCCAGGGGATCTTCCCAATCTAGGGATCGGACTCAGGTCTCCCACATTGCAGGCAGATTCTTTACCATTTGAGCCACCGGGGAAGTCCATATATATGTATGGAAACATAAATATACATATGTGTGTGTGTGTGTGTGTGTGTATGTATATATAGAGAGAGAATTATTATAAGGAATTAGTGATCATGGAGGCTGACAAGTCTCCATCAGACTTGCAGTCACTCTCCATAAGATCTGCAGTCAACAAGCCGGAGACCCAAGAAAGCCAGTTTAGTTCCAATCTGAGTCCAAAAGCCTAAAAGCACCAGAATCAATAGTGTAATTGCAGGCTAAAAGCCAGCAGAGTTTCAACTCAGGAAGAGCCAGTCTGAGTCCCAGGGAAGGAGAAAAACCAATGTCCCAGCTCAAGGTGATCAAGCAAGAGGAAATTCCCTCTCCTTTGAGGGAGGGTAAGCCTTTTTATTCTATTCGGGTCCTCAAATGATTGGATTGGGTTCACCCACAGTAGGGAGGACACTCTTCTTTACTCAGTCTGCCTATGCACATGTTAATCTCATCCAGAAACACCCTCACCAACACATCCAAAATGTCTAGGCCCTCTGTGGTCCAGTACAGTTGATACACGAAATGAACCATCACATTGCTCTTCCAATGAGTGCTAGCCAAACTGAATTCAGGTGAAATCGGTATAGTTGTAACAAAAATGACTTTCTAGTTAAAATGGATGTGTTACTGAGGATGTGTAATGTAGCTAATTCTCTGTGCCATCAGGCGTAACTGAGTGCTCAGAACATTTCATTCCAGTGCTGTGTGCTTAGTCGCTCAGCCATGTCTGACTCCTTGCAACCCCATGGACTGTAGCCCGCCAGGCTTCTCTGTCTATGGGGATTCTCCAGGAAAGAATACTGGAGTGGATTGCCATGCCCTTCTTCAGCAGATCTTCCCAACCCAGGGATCAAACCCAGGTCTCCCACATTGCAGGTGGATTCTTTAGCATCTGAGCCACCAGGGAAGCCCACAGTAATTTTGTGGTTATGTAAAGGAGAAAGTGCAAGTCATTCAGTCGTGTCCAACCCTTTGCGACTCAACCCCATGGACTGTAGCCTGCCAGGCTCCTCTGTCCATGGAATTCTCCAGGCCAGAATACTGGAGTGGGTGGCTGTTCCCTTCTCCAGGGGATCTTCCCAACCCAGGGATCGAACCCAGGTCTCCCGCATTGCAGGTGGATTCTTTATCGTCTGAGCCAGCAGGGAATCCCAGCATTCCAGAGCGTGTGAATAAATGTGATGTTCCCCTATCTTTGTCCCTGGGAATGCATTTGCAAGGATAAGGCAGGGCCAGAGGCAGGAGGATGTCCTATGTAGAAGGTTGCCTAGGTCACTATCCTAGGAAGGGGTGCTGGTGCAAGCCCTCCATCCTCCCTTCAGAAGGTGAAAGACTTGCCTTCAGAGGTATCACAAGACATAGAGAGTACAGTACACTTCACAGACGTTTACAGGCAGCAATGGCATTTTAGTGCCAGTAGTCAGAAGGTAAACCATCTGCACAATCATGATGGATCCAAAATTCAGAAATTGTAAATGGGCTGCACTTTGGTCTTATTTAGAAACCAAATATTGCTGCTCATACGGTAGCAGCAATATTCTTGCCTGGGAAATCCCATGGACAGAGAAGCCTGGCAGGCTACAGTCCATGGGGTTGCAAGAGTTGGATGCGACTTAGCGACTAAACCACCGCAGCAGCAGGTTTGCACCTTAGCAGTCGGGGGTGTCAACTGCAGTGGTTCAGAGCATGCAACTATTAGGGCTGCTACTGCTGCCAACACAGAAGCGAAAATGGGGAATCTTGTAGAGTTTCGGAGTAGGAAAAAAAAGTTATAAAAACAATGGCTGAAGAAGCCTTGTGTTAGCTAGAATTTGTGCTTGTGTTAGCTAGAATCCATTATCTTTATAATGAATCACTGAAGAGATTGTATCTATATAATGTTGTACGCCCATTGTACTGTTATCTTGCTCATGATACAGTCTGAAAACAGAAACAGAGAGCATAACGAACTTGTCCTCAGGTCACGCAGCAAGTAAGTACCAGAGCTCCCTGCAGGGGTTTGAAAAGAGAGTCTGGCTCCATGTCTAGTCACCAAACTAGATGCCCCATCTAGAGAAGTGGGTCCTTTCTCTGCAACTCAAACAAAACCACAGTCTCCCCCAGGAACCCCATAGGGTTGCTGCCTTGTCCTGCCAAGGTCCAGGGGGATTACTGAGCAAAGGTTCTCCTTTTGTGTTTTCAAGCCGTGCCACTGAAGCCATAGGTAGAAGTTTATGGGGGTGAAATGAAGACCAGCTCTGGTGGAGTCAGAGCCTCTCCTCTGGACCCTTCACCTAACTTGAGCCGAACTCGCTCCATCCACCATCAACTACAAGCCCCTTGAAGTTTTTTATTGCCCATTCCACTCAAGACTTGAATTTCCCTTTGAAGTTTTTGTTAGTTTTATAACAAATATCTTGGCACTGAATTTTAATGTCCATAGCAGTGGGGCTGCCCTTGGGAAATATTTCCGTCTCCTCCCTTGGTCCTCATCACAAAGAAAGAGGGCTGCCTCTTCTTCCTTTGTGAGGAAAGCTGCGGACTGGAGACGCAGCGGTGAACAAAGCAAACAGGGCCCCTGCTCAGAGTGTATAGTTTAATGGGGAACACAAATGTGATTCAGAGACTTACACATAAATATAAAGCTTACTGTGGCAAGTGCTATAAGGGAAAGGAGCAGAGTTCAGTGGGCCAGAATGGGAGTTGACCTACTCAGGAAGGTCCAGGCAGCCTTCCCTAAGGAGGTGACACAGAGTGAAGATCTGGAGAGAAAGGAGAGTGTGTCACAGGAAAAAGCTGCTCAGAGGCTGTAGACCCAGGCAGGAAGGAGTATGGGGATTTTGAGGAACCAAGAGAAGACCAGCGTGGCTGGAGAACAGTGGATGGGGATGTGGCAGATAATGAGGGAAGAGAAGGAAGCAGAGGCAAGACCATATCCAGCCCGCACGAAGCGGGGCTTGTATGCCTAGAGCAGTTCTTGCAACGTTAACTTTTCATCAGAATCACCTAGGGAGTGTTTTAGAAATACTGGTCAGAAGATCCCACTCCGGAACAATTCAATCCAGGCGTCTGGAAGTGAGACCCAGGCCTAAGTTTCGTTTGTTTGTGCATTTGCTTGTTGTAAGGCCTCCAGATGACTTTATTGTGAAGTTTGGAATGAGAATCATTGCCCTGCAGCAAAAAAGGAAACAGTATAACATTTAAAAGATGTTTATTGCATGTGTTTGGGGGGAGATGGATGTCATCATCAGATTTACACTTCAAAAAGCATCCCTTAGCTAGAACCGTGGAGTAAGAAATGCTAGGAATTAAAGGGTTCAGAAAGGAGACCAACTGAGTGACAAGTAAATGGTGCAACAATTTTGGATTAGGGTAGCAGCAATGGAGGGCTTCCCGGGTGGTGCTAGTGGTAGAGAATCCAGTGGAAATGAAAAGAAATGGGTAAAGATGAGAGACTTCTCTTTGAACAGCTGGGACTGGTGGAATGGTGAAATGATGGACTTGGTACAGGAGAAAAGAGGGATGATAACTACTGGGGTTCTGCTTATACAGCAGACTAGATAATTGCCCTCTTTACTGAGACAGGGACAAAAGCTAGCCGCAGACATGGTTAGAGTGAGTGTGGGTCTTCAGTTTCGGCCTGTGGTGTATGGTTTCATTGCGTGCTTTACTTCTCTTTTCTCCAGGTGATCAGTATGTCGCTCACCAGTCCTTGCTATTTATTGTCCATTAAAACAAACAGCAGCTACAACAACAAGATTATTGAGCACTTACTAAGTTCAAGTCACTTGCCTTATTAATCTGCTTTCAATTTACTCGAAGAAGCTTACTTATGAGTGAATAAGCTTTCTTAGTAAATATACCTATTTCCCTAGCACAGTTCTATTTCATCTTCTCCTTAAGAATTTTTAATACTGTGTATTTATTAAGACATTGAATGCCAAGTGACAGAAGCCCCACTCCAATAAACTTAAATAGAAAAAACATTTTGTTGTAATGATATAAAGGTATCTCATGGATACAAATTTGAATCTGCAGGAAAAGCTGAAATCAGGAACTCAGGACTCGATGGTAGCTCTCCTCAGTTCCTCCTCTCTGCAAAGGTGCTTTGTTCTTCTCTCTCCTCACAAACCAGCTTCCATGACGTTTCATGTCAGCATGAAAGAAAATAGGGTAACAGACAGTTTGGGAGCTTTAAATGTTAGAGCTCAGACTGACTGACTCATCACAAAATCCAAAATCCTGAGAAAGGAACTCATTGGCTCAGTCGAGCCACATGTCCTTCTTTGGACCAATCAGCTGTGGCCAGGGGATGGTCCTCTCACACTGATTCAGAAATCCCACTGCACTCTGGCTGAAATGGATGCTCCTATGATAACCCCTGGGTACTGCATCAGTACCAGGCTTGCAAATCCTGGAGAAGCAGAGGTTAGGCAAATAGTGCAAGTTTTCCAATTCATCCCAACTGAGTAAATTCACATATGTGAGCCATCAGGTCCATCTGAGAAGAGTTTCAAAAAGGTCGATAATTTGCAAAATATTTTATCTCTCTGGACTAGTGCTATCGTGACATCTGAAGTTTCCAAAATTTCTAGAATGTCATATCAGATAGTGACCACACCAGTATGTTTGTATTTGAATGTATATGATTTGGAAAGGGCTTCTCTGGTAGCTCAGATGATAAAGAATCTGCCTACAATGCAGGAAACCTGGGTTCAATCCCTGAGTCAGGAAGATCCCCTGGATAGGGAATGGCTACCCATTCCAGTATTCTTGCCTGAGAACTCCATAGACAGGGTAGCTTGGCAGGCTAAAGTCCATGGGGTTGCAAAGAGTCGGACATGACTGATCAACTAACGCTTTTCATGATCTGGACTACAAGGTTTTGAATGGATTCAACAAAGCAATGGGAATGCACTAAGTGTAAAATTATGCTGATTTGAAATATCATTTGCATTTCTGTAGATGGAAAATTATATAACAATTTCTAGCTCTTTTGATTCTCATTAATATTTGATTAACACTGACTCCCCAAAGCCCTAAAAGAAGGAGCAGGGGTTGCAATTTCAATTGCATTTGGGAAAATATGTACTTTGTTCCCTTGGAAATGAAGGAGAACATATTAAATGACAAGTCACGAAGAAGCTGGTTTTGACAGTGTTTTCTTTTGAAGCTCTAAGATAAAATGAGGACTTTGCATATGACGGGTGATGAAAATGATCAGAAATAAAGATTTTGGCTGGGCTTTCTTATGGATGGGCCTTGAAAAACATTAGGAAATGATCAGGTTGATATTTGCATTCTAACTTCTCAGGGTGGGGCCCTCTTTGCAGACCATAGTCATGTATTCATGACCTTTGGAACGTCCCTCAAGGCATTTACCATCCGGTTAGAATTAAATGGATGCATGGCTAATAACATTTGTAAAACTTCTACTTCTGAGAGTCCAGTAGACAGTCTACATTAGTTTTAGAGAGAAGTCAAGGGATGGGAATCCAGGCAGGCATGAGCGGCCTTGCGCTGCTGGCCTGACAAAACTGTGAAATAACTGCCTCCAGACACTTTCATCGGGCTTCCCTGGTGGCTCAATTGGTAAAGAATCCACCTGCAATGAGGGAGACCTGGGTCCGATCCCTGGGTTGGGAAGATCCCCTGGAGAAGGGAAAGGCTAGTGACTCCAGTATTCTGGCCTAGAGAATTCCATGAACTATACTCATGGGGTCACACATTTATCAGCACAGACTGGGTTTTCTCCCTGTTGGCCTGTCTTTACTTACCTTTAACTTCCTTCTCCATCTTCTGGAGGGCCTCTCTGATTCATTTCAGTCTTGCTCTCAACTCGTCTTTAACTCTTTCCTGCTAAGGCGCTAACTGAAAACTGAGGTGTTGTCTCAAACACAGCAGGGCAGCGGATTGAGGGTTTAGATTCTGGATCTGTGTCTGCTGTTATCAGTGTCATCTGGGGGTCAGTTTCTCTCCTGTCCCGAGACCTCAGTTTCCTCACCTTTAAGACAAATGGGAAAGAAGTAGATGCTAAACTCTCTCCCCGGTATTGCATGTTAGTCTATGTAAGAATAGCTTTCAGATGAGTTTGTATTCTAAAAGGTATGAGGAGGACAGTCCCTCTCCCTCCCCAGTATAATTCAGAGGAAGGGTCAGCAAACTCTTTCTGTAAAGAGCTAGTAACATTTTAGGCTTTGTGAGGCATACAGTCCCTGTTGCAACTACAAACTCTGCCAGGCGAGCATAAAAGCTGCAGAGGAAAGGGGAGTTATTTATGAAAATAGGTGGTAGGCTGGAGTTAACCTGCAAGATAGAGTTTATAAACCCCTGGTTTAGAAGATGCTGTATGAGACCAAGTTGCTTGAGTTGAATTCAAAACTCAGCTCTACCAGTTCCCTGATCTTTTTGTGCCAGTTTCTTTATCTGCAAAGTGGGAGAGATGGCACAGTGGATAAATTAATTCTTATGTGTAGACCAGTGCTTGATTCATAGGAAGTGTGGTTAGTGGTTATTCTCCTCCCACTTTTCAAATTCATGTTATGTTTCTGCACACTGTCTTTCTGTTGATGAGCTTAGCCCAACAAGCTATTCTGCAGGGAGGTGTTACTAAGGCAAGGGCCACTGGCCTGCCAGGTGAAGAAAGACCTATCCCTGGACAGAAACTCGTCTCTTTTGAGCTTTCTACTGGTGGACAGTCACAGCTCTCTCCAAATCTTCTTACTAGAGCAAAAGCATATGAGCTTGGCCTGCCTCAGATGAATGGCTCTTATGCCCTCTTGTAGGATATCACCTGAATCTAAGACAAATGGTCTTCTCCCTTCTGCAGGGTAGCCTTATTGTTACGCCAAGAAGTTTCTGAACCCCTCGCTAAGAGAGGATGAATAAGGAAAAGCTTGACAAAGCCACCTCTGTCAAAGTACTGAGGCTCCCTTGGTGGTCCAGCAGTTTAGACTCTGTGCGTCCAATGCAGGGGTTGCAGGTTTGATCCCTGGTCCGGGAAATGAGATCCCATGTGCCATGAACTATGGCCAGTAAAAAAAGGTACTGAGTCTCATGATGTGTAGAATAATAGATTACCAAGGATTGGTGAGGGAATGCCTCCTGCATGAGGGGAATGTCAAGACACAGTTTTAATGTCGTCCAACATGGTCTGCTGAAGGGAGATGGTGTTGTTGCTGGGTGTGGAGAGGGTATGTGCCATCATTTTTGGCCAAGTAAATGGTTTGGGAAATGGGTACATATTCTTTTTTCCTTTTGAATTGAGTGACTGAAAAAACAGCAGGAATTGCCATCTCTTTGCCACAGAACTGTGTGGTAGAGTCTTTTATAGCATTTCACACTTAAAGAAGCTTTGTCCTTAGATTGCATCGTCAGCCTGCATGGTTCCTCCTACTTTTTCCTGTGGCTCAGTGCCTGAATTATGTACAAGATTATTAACCTTTTACAAGGCCGTTGTTGACAGACCTGTAGTCATGTATACAAGTCATAAATCTTGTCTTCCATAAGTCAACAGTGCCTGTTACATTTGGCAAGTGCTTACCGGGCACCAGCTAAACCAGAATCATACCAGTGAGGCCATGGGCCAGACCAGTAAGCCCCACACCTGGTTTAGGAGATGTAGGTTCTTGTCATGATTCTGTCACTAATTGGCTGTGTGACTTGGAGCATCACCTAACTCAGTATCATGGAGATAGTTATCTACCCTCTCTGAGACTCAGTTTCCTTCTCTGAAATATAAGAGAGTTAAACTATTAGGTTGGTACAAAAGTAATTGTGGTTTTGAATTGTTGAAGTTTGTTGTTTGACATTGGAATATATTCTTAAATGTGGTTATGTTATATATCATTTTAATGTGTATTTCTCGCTTTATGTTTTTTGGTAATGACTTATTAAGTGAAAGTGAAAGTGAAGTTGCTTAGTCGTGTCCGACTCTTTGCAACTCCATGGACTGTAACCTACCAGGCTCCTCCATCCATGGGCTTCTCCAGACAAGAATACTGGAGTGGGTTGCCATTTCCTTCTCCAGGGGATCTTCCTGACCCAGGGATTGAACCCGGGTCTCCCGCCTTGCAGGCAGATGCTTTAACCTCTGAGCCACCAGGGAAGTCCCAATGACTTATTACTTGCTGTTTATTTTATATTTATTTTAGACTAGGAAAATGATGTTAGACAAAAAGCAAATTCAAGTGATTTTTTTATTGAGTTCAAAATGGGTTGTAAAGCAGCAGAGACAACTCACAACATCAACAACCCATTTGGCCCAGGAACTGCTAACGAACATACAGTGCAGTGGTGGTTCAAGAAGTTTTGCAAAGGAGACAGGAGGTTTGAAGATGAGGAGCATCATGGCCAGCCATTGGAAGTTGACAGTGATCAACTGAGACCATCATCGAAGTTGATCCTTTTACAGCTAAACAAGAAGTTACCCAAGAATTCAACGTTGACTATTCTATGGTCATTTGGCATTTGGAGCAAACTGGAAAGGTGAAAAAGCTCAAGGAGTGGGTGCCTTGTGAGCTGATTGGAAAAAAAAAAAAAAATCATTGTTTTGAAGTGTTATCTTCTTATTGTATGCAACAACAAACCATTTCTCAGTCAGGTTGTAATGTGCAATGAAAACTGGATTTTAAATGACAACCGGTGATGACCAGCTCAGTGGTTGGACCAAGAAGAAGCTCTCAAGCACTGCCCAAAGCTAAACTTGCACCAAAAGAGGTCACGGTCACTGTTTGGTGGTCTGCTGCCCATCTGACCCACCTGGTCCACTACAGCTTTTTCAATCCTGGCAAAACCATTATATCAGAGCAGTATGCTCAGCAAATCGATGAGATACACCAAAAACTGCAGCAGGCATTGGTCAAAAGAACGGGCCAAATTCTTCTCCACGACAACGCCTGACCACACGTCGCACAATGAACATTTCAAAAGTTGAACAAATTGGACTACAGAGTTTCGCCTTACCTGCCATATGCGCCTGACTTCTTATCAGCCCAACCACCACTTCTTCAAGCATCTTGACAACATTTTGCCAACAAAGTTCTTCCACAACCAGCAGAATGCAGAAAATGCTTTCCAAGAGTTTGTCAAATCCTGAAACATGGATTTTTACAATATAGGCATAAACAAGTTTATTTCTTATTGGCAAAAATGTGTTGATTGTAATGGTTCCTATTTTGGTTAATAAAGATGTGTTTGACGTAGTTATAATGATTTAAAATTCACAGTCCAAAACCACAATTACGTTTGCACCAACCTAATAGATACAGCAGGTACTTGCCAACTCTGTGATTCAGGATTACCCAAGAAGGGAGATAAGGTGTTCCCAGAGGTGTGAAGTTCTCTGATCAGCCTAGATCCTGAGGGAACTTCCCTGGGGGTCCCGTGGTTTAAACTTTGCCTTTCAAGGCTGTGAGTTCAATCCCTTGTCAGGGAGCTAAGATCCCTCAAGCCTCATGGCTAAAAGACATAAAACAGAAGCAAAATTTCTCCTGGATTTGTAGTGATAAGATAGATTAGCTGATAATTGCAATGGTTAGACTGAAAGTTGCCTAGAAGTGACTTAGCACAGATTGAGGATAAGGAGCACATTAACCGAAAGGGAGGTATCACTGAACAGCAAGGCAGCCCATGCTGCAGTCCTAGAGTTAAAAAGCCCCAGCGGAGATTTTATTCTGCTGCTCTCCATCTGTGAGACCTGGGTCAAATCACATAGCCTTCCCAAGTCGTCTTCTTCATCTGTAAAGTGGAAATCATGATGCATGCTCTGCCTACAATGTAAAGCAGATGCATCAATTGAAAGAATTCATGACCAAGCCCTCTTGAATCGTTACAATCCAATACAAAAGCCGTAAGCTGTCATAAGCATGGCTCCCTTTTACAACAGAAAGCATAAGATGTATTTTTCAAACATATCCATGCTTAAAGAAGCTCATGTCCCCCCAAACCATCCTAAATGAGGAGTCGTCATTCCTTCACAATGCATTTTGCTTAAAGCTGTTAGCATTGTGATACAGTCACCCAACAAAAGATTTTAACTTCTTGTAGAAAATTGGTACTGTCGGAATATAGCCTTACCTGATCTAAAGCGTTTTCTTTGCATACCCAGCTTGGCAAGACCTAGAGGAAAGGCAGTGGGGTGGAGACTAGACTGGAGAGGCTGATGGTAATGGGTTTCCTTTATTCTGTGAGGCTGTCTGAATCCTTGGGGCTCGCACTGACAGTTCTGGATCCCCTCCAGTGGAGGGAACAAAGGCTGGGGTTTCTTTTGAAAAATTCTTTCTGAGCACTGAGATTGTCCAGCACAGTTTCCTTGATAAAGGGCTCATTATCTATCAGTGTGACTTTGCCCTTAATTTTTATGCTGGCAGTGCCAACATGAGCATATTTAAGCCAATCCTTTTACCCAGACAGCTGTAACAGCACCCTAACAATTTGTGCCAGTGCTCAAAGCTTGGGTGTAGAATATAATCAACTATGGGTGAAATTTCCAATTAGTTGAATCACCAAGAAATACAATTTATCAGCTTGCTTTTCCTCGTATTTACACTTCTTGTCATTTTCCAAATGCAAGCCCATTTTAAATTTAAAAAACATAGAACATTTCAGAATTGCTTCCTTAGCTCAACCGACTCATGTTTATAGATCTAAAGAGGTTGCTTTTGTTGGAGAAAGGTGGCTCCAAACTTCGGAAAAGGGGACCCTTTGAAAAAGAAATCCATATTAACAATGAACATATGAGCAACCAGCCAGAGAGGGAGAGTCTGTTGATGGTGATGGAGAAAATCTTATATATCACCAAGTCTAAACAAGGTGACTGCATTTTAGTCTCTAAAACTGGAAGGACTGGAATATGATGTTAGCTCAGAAAGCTGAAAGCTAACTAAGCATACTGTAAGCTTCGTAAACGATTTTTAATCAAAATGACAAAGGTTCAAGGAGCCTACACAAAACGGAATCAAAGAGTACAAGTGAAGTAGTACCAAGGGAAGGCGTGTGAGATGGGGTATATAAACAACACTGCTCACTGATGGGGGAGGGGTGCTCCCCATTAGGTGCCTGGGACACTTTGGTAAGGTTTTCCAAAGGCAGGATGAAACATCCCTCAAGCTTCCCCACCCCGTGTAGTATGGATGTTTTCAGGGTTTAACCCACGTTGTAGCATGTGTCAGAACTCCATTCCCTTTTTTACAGCCAAATGATGTTCCATTGCACATCAGTATACTTTGTTTAGCGTTTCATCTGTTCATGAACATTTGTGTAGTTTTCAGCTTTTGGTTATTATGAACAGCACTGTTATCAACACTGCATGCAAGTTATCTATTTGAATCCCTTCTTATTGTTGTTTTTATTTGCATTTCCCCAATAACTAAAGATGCTGAGCTTCTGTACACTTTATTCTTGGGTAAAGTGTTCAGATCTTTTGTCCATTTTTAAAAACGTTTTGTTTACTTAAAAAAAAAAATGATTGTGTTGTGAGGGTTCCTGACCTATTCTAAACACAAGTCCTATGTCGGATATATGTTTTGACAATATCTTCTCCAAGATGTGGCTCTTTAGTTTCATGAATGGTTTTTGAGAAACAAATGTTTGTGATGAAACCCAATTTATTGATTTTCTTCTCTTGATAGTTCATGCTTTTTGTGTCCTAATACTTAAGAACTCTTTCCTAAACCTATATTCTCTTTTAAAAGTTCCATTTTTAAGTGCAGATCTATGATCCATTTTCACTCAATACCCCATATTCAGTGGGGTACTAACATCAAGGTTCATTCTTCCTTGCATGTAGCTTTCCAGTTGCTCCAGGCCTGGTGATGTTTTAGCACCACTCTAACAAAGGTCCGTCTAGTCAAGGCTATGGTTTTTCCAGTAGTCATGTATGGATGTGAGAGTTGGACTGTGAAGAAGGCTGAGCGCCAAAGAATTGATGCTTTTGAACTGTGGTGTTGGAGAAGACTCTTGAGAGTCACTTGGACTGCAAGGAGATCCAACCAGTCCATCCTAAAGGAGATCAGTCCTGAGTGTTCATTGGAAGGACTGATGCTGAAGCTGAAACTCCAATATTTTGGCCACCTCATGCAAAGAGTTGACTCATTGGAAAAGACCCTAATGCTGGGAGGGATTGGTGGCAGGAGGAGAAGAGGACGACAGAGGATGAGATGGCTGGATGGCATCACCGACTAGAAGGAAATGAGTTTGAGTGAACTCCAGGAGTTGGTGATGGACGGGGAGGCCTGGCATGCCGCGATTCATGGGGTTGCAAAGAGTCGGACATGACTGAGCGACTGAACTGAACTGAACTGAACTGACTAGTAGCATTAATGGCCCTGTTGCTCTGTCCTCACATCTGGTTCTGACTTACTCAGACCTTCAGAGATTCTGTCTGAATAACCTTTGCATTCTATTGCTTTAACAGTAACACATATTAAGAATTTCCAGTTGTTTCATTTAAACTTCCAGACCTTTCTCCGTTACTGAGTGTCCACAGTGTACCGGGAAGTCTATTATTTGCTGGAGTCATACAAAAATACAAGTGGTTCCTGGCATTCAAAAAAATAGCTACAAAATTTTGTTTGCATGTTTCATATTTTATCAACTCAAATTAGATTATCACATTTTTTTAATCCAGCTTCTTATTACAGGGGATTTTGAGAGCAGATACAGAATAGAATTAACTGAAAGTTATTACTAAGGTGGCTCATTTACTTCCATTGCATACTGGTTGATTTATTTCGTTTCCTTCCCAAAGTGTGAGGACTAAAGAGCTGAAAGAGACAAGAAATGCCCAGACCACAGATTATGACCAAAGAACTTTGAGTACAGGTGATGATGATCTGACATGTTCACTGAGGGTACAGTCCGGAAGTTGCCTCTCCTTCTGATCCTTCAACATGGTTATCAGCATGTACAAGCTCAGAAACAGCAGAATGAGAATTCTCAATCTGTTGGCCTTCTGAATTCTCCCTCTGCTAGGAAGTACTATTCCAGCCAATAATTTTTTATGTGCCTCGTAATATGTGTTTAACCTGGGTAGCTCACAAAGAGTGGAAAATTTTAAGCTAAATAATACAAAGATTGATTTTTTGTCCCATTTTAGTTATCAGGGCAGGAGATAGGGCAAATAAAAATATTGGGCAAAATGTCAGAGTATTTTGCCCCAAGGTTGCTAGCACTGGTATCTCACCCATTACCAATTCTCAGCCATTGAATTCCTGCAAATGTTTGGTGTTGTAGAGAACAGAAGTTTCGAAATACATGAGCCTTGAGATTAACAGTTTGACCTCAAGTTCATTATCTTCTTGGGCGTCCTTTCTTTTTTTATTCTTTTTTTAGGCCCACTTAATTTTATGTCATAGAGCATCATAAAACTATAAACTGGTGGTCATAACTCTTATGTGGCCTAAACCCAGGGTTCAAAAAATGTTGAATGAATTGCCAGCATTTAATAATTGGGAAATCGCCCATAAAAAAAAAAAAAAAAAATCTGGATTTCCAACTTCTCTCTGAAAGGCCTGGCAAATCTGGGCTCACATTCCTGCATGACCACAGTCAGCTAAACTCTAGTACCAGCTGCTTCCTTTAAGACCAGCCATTTAGGCTCCAGTTTCTCCCTAGCTGGCTTTCCTATGGCACTTTTCCCACCTGGGTCCTTTAAGACAGTGGTTCTTGAACCTGGCTTCAAATACTGGAATCATATGAAGAACTTTAAAAGATACTGATGACTCTGTTCCAACCCCCAAAGATTTTGATATAATCTGTTGTGTAATCCAGGCATTGGGATTTTTATAAGCTCCCCAGGCAATTCCAAAATTGAGGATCAGTCTAAAAGCATCTCAGAGTTTAACTTGCATACAAAACACCTGGGGACCTTGTTGAAATGCAAATTGTGATTCAGCAGGTCTGGGATTCTGCCTATCTAGCAAGCGCCTACATAGTGCCCGAGCTGCCGGCTCTAAGACAAAGGCTTGAAGGCATTTGTTCTTGTTTAATTTTGATTTTGACCCTGAATGACAGACTTAGGTTTCAAGTCTAAAGGAAGTTTATTCTTTTTGTTTGAAGTTGTTTATTTATTTATTTCTGGCTCTTCTGGGTCTTTGCTGCTGCGTGTGAGCTTTCTCTAGTTCAGCGAGTGGGGGCTACTCTCTAGCTGCGGTGCACGTGCTTCTCGTTGCACTGGCTTCTCTTGTTGCCGAGTACAAGCCCAGTAGTTGTGAGGCCCAGGCTTACATGTGCAATCTTCCTGCACCAGGGATTGACTCAGGGCCCCCTGTGTTGGCAGGAAGACTCTCAGCCACTGAACCACCAGGGAAGTCCTAACGGAAGCTTGTTCTAGCACTCCCGTCATTGAAGTAGCTGCGGTGATGGTGACAAATGAGAATATCCTACTGGTCCTCTTTGAGGAGGGTACTTCTCAGCTTGCTGTGGGCTCTGAAAGCCTTTCAGTGTTGGGGGTCCTTGACCCCTGTAGGTCTGCCTTCTGAGCCACCTTCGCTGTCACCAACCATAATATCATGTCACCACACGATAAATCCTCTCTCTCTTTGGAGAACTGTACCTCCTTTGACATTTTGAGCTCTTTGATGGTGGCACTGCTGCCAGCCACCAGTTCGACTGTTACTGATTGAACAGTAGTGTTTGCGCATTTATTTGAGCATTTTATTGCAGTGGTTTCAGTTTGTGTTTCCAGATGCCTTAGGCCTGGAGCAATGGTTCTCACACCCTAGCATGCCACTTGGAAGGCATATTAAAACAGATTCACAGACTCTACCCCCAGTATGTCTATTTCACTGAGGAGGGAATTTGTATTTCCAACAAATTCCCAAGATGTAATGCCATGGCAGATCCAAAGACCTAGAGATGCTCTTGGTCTCACCACATGGCTTCTTATAACAGTTACATTTTGGGAGTCCAGATAAGATTAGATTAAAGGCAAAAGTTATTTTTTAAAAATCTGAATACTGCTATTTTGGTGACTTTCGCTTTTATTATTCAAGTTAGTAGAAAATGAATAAATAATTGAATATTGGTGAAATGGTGAAGAGGTATCAATTTAATAGAGATGAAACAAAGACTGCTGCTGCTGCTGCTGCTAAGTCACTTCAGTCGTGTCCGACTCTGTGCGACCCCACAGATGGCAGCCCACCAGGCTCCTCTGTCTATGGGATTTTCCAGGCAAGAGTACTGGAGTGGGTTGCCATTGCCTTCTCCGGAAACAAAGACTAAAATTATTCAGTTTATGGAAAGAGAGACATATTGTCCTTCCAGGCAACACTCTATGGACTTATGCTATGTGTTCAAATAGGATAGAAAAATATATATATACTGGAAATAAGTGGCTGAAGTCTAGAAAAAGCAGCTTGATCAAGGAGTTCATGCTATTTTTAGTTATAGAACCCCACTAGAGCAGTATGTAAGTGTCTTTCCAGGAACTCATTATATAGGAAAGGAGACAGCTGGTAAGGTTTCTTCAGGCCCATGCCTAACGGAAATACAGCAAATGTCATACCAGTTATATCTGTTTATTGGACTGGATAAAGTTATTCTGTCACAGGGGGAGGCCCCTCCTTTCATTTATAAAGCTCAATATATGAGGTCCTTCATTTCACAGGATGCATGGGAATGATGTAGCTTGGTAAACTTCATATTTACTTTTAGATGAAGTGGATTCTTACGTAAGTAGGTAGCTGTCTGCTTTTGTATCCCCAGCTCAAGAAATACGTTGGAATAACAAAAATGCCAGGCCTGAAAACCCTAGAGTAGAACTAAGCTGTCCATTAGAATGTGAATCACCTTTAGGGATGACTGTCTTTCCTAAGGACAGTCAATAAATTTCAGGATATTCTTCCTCTACTTCCATTGTCCATTAAAAATAAAGAAAAGAAAAAAACTACGGAATTAACCTGAAAAAAAAAAACCCACCAAACTCAAACTTTGACAAAAGTAAATTATTGGTTAAAAAACAAAAGTAATGTTCTTGCAAGGAAATTGGGAACAGGGCTTTAGGGCAAGTCGACTGGGCGGGTGCAGGTCTCGAAACCGCAGAAAGAGGAATCTGGGAAGAGGTTTTTAAAAGGCGGACTATTACGTGTTTTCATGGGCGAAAAGAGGAACAGAGAGGGTGGTGGCATCCCATCATACCGTCAGAGGAAGGTTTGTATCAACAGCAGATTTTTCTTGAGCAACTAAAATAATGAGGACTAGCTGAAAAATACGCATTAGAAAATTAAGAAATTTAAGGAATTCACAGTTCCCGTGAGCTTCCTTCCACCGAGCCACGAGCAACTGCGGTCTGCCTGAGCGACCTACATTTCCTCCGTCATCTCAGGACTGGGAGGGATCAGTCAGCGTGCGCCCTCCTCATGAAACTCTGCCCTTCTGGCGGGCCCGCCTGGTTCCCGGGGACGGCAGTGCCAGCCAGGCTCCTGGAGTTCGAGGCAGGCTGCGGACGCCTGTCCCTCCGGTTCACCCTTTCACCCCTCCTTCACCCCGAGGCGCCACGCGGGGTGGCGCGGTTTTTCCGCCCACCTCCGCGGCCGCACTGGCCAAGCAGAGAACTGCAGGGCCTCCGGCTTTGGCTAGCCTGGAATCCGAGTGCTCCCCGCCCCAGCCCCTGCGCTGGGACGCTGGGGGCTCGAAAGATGCTGGGATGTGTTTCAAGACACCGCGATTAGAGACGCAGCTTCTAAGTCTGAACTCGTCCTCGGTCTCTCCCAGACCCGCCGCCTCCAGTCTCGAAGACTCCCGGCAGCCGGCTCAGCCCCAGGCGGGGAGCAACCTGGCCGGCCCGGCGGGCGAAAACCCAGAGCACTCGGCCGGGTCGCCCAGGGCATCCCCGCGGCTGGGGGCGGAAGGGGAGCCGGGCCGCAGGAAGGGTCGGCAGGACCCGAGCTCCGCCCAGCTGGCCGCCGGGCTCGCTGGCCGCGCGGTGAATGGCAGCGGCGGAGGGCGCGGTGCCAGCGGAGAGGGGCGGAGCCGCGGACGCTGGTTGGCGAGGGCTCGGGGGCGGGGCGCGCGGGGCGGGGCCGGAGGCGGGGCCGCTGCCGGGCGCTGGAGCTGCTGGCGCACGGAAAGGAGTCGCGAGCAGCTGGAGCGGAGTTGGAGGAAGCGGCGGCCACGGCTGGCAGCGGGTTGGAGACGGCGAGCTCGGGTCGGGAACGGCTGGCGGATCTGAGCTGGGTCAGGGGCTCATCGGAGCCGTGCGCGCTAGAGGCTGCCGGTGTAGCCTGGGCTCAGCAGAGGAAGGAAGCCGGCCGGTGGGGGAGGTAGGCGGCGGCAGCGGGTCCGGGTGTGTGCTCGGGAGGGGGAGGCGGTGCGTGCGCGCGCGGCCACAGCCGCTGTCTTCCTGTCACCAGCAGCCGCTTCTCCTTCTGCAGAACCGAGCCGGGGGAAGCGAGCCGGCCGCCTTCCTCCCTGCCGCTGGCATCTGCCGCCCTCCGGGCACCCGCGGGTCCCTTTCTTGGCCAGCGTCCCCGCGTGCTCCCGGCTCCCTCGCGGCTCTCGTTTCCCTGGTCCTCTTCCGAGCGGGGTGTGCGCGCCGCCGGGAGCATTCTTCCCCGGAGTTGCAGGCGAACTCGGGCTTCCGCCACCTCTCCGTCACCGTACACTTTCCTGAGGGTTCCCCCCAGTCGCCCGGCTGCAGTTTTCCGGAGCCCTTCAGCGAAGGAGAGCGCCCTGACCGCCGCCTTCGCGTTAGCGGGCCGGATCTCTGCTTTCCCCCGCGCTCTCCGGCTGCACCTGGGTCGCTGCCCGGGGCGGGCGGGGGTCCCAGGAGCTCGCCCGCCGCCCCCGCCCTTCGAAGTTTGCCTCCCTCCTCTTCCGGGGTGGGGGAAGTGTGCCTCGGGGCGGCCGGTCGCTGGGGCCCTAGCTCGGCGTGTGGTGCCGGCCGGGCCTGTGGCAGGTTGTTGGAGGCAGATTTAATGGGGTCTTCGGATAGCCCAGAAATCTAGCTTTTTGTAACGTGGGGCGAGACCGGAGGGACCGGCCCCGCAGTATGGAGCCGGCTAGAGGGAGCGAGAGAGCGTGCAAGCCCGAGCTGAACGATCGTGCGGAATTGTCTGGAATCCACAGCTCTCACGCTCACTTCCCAAGGGCAGAAACTGCCCGGCAGATCACAAGACAAAGAGAACAGGAAAGCTCAGGCCAACCGCTTGAGTGCAGAAATGTACTTTGGTAACCAGATTCGATCGTGTAATGAAAGGGTGTGAGAGAAATGGCTGTTACATGTTGAAAGCAGAATGTGTGTGAACTGGATTTGGGGAAATTCTGCTTCTCTGGACGTAGTTTAATATCAGAAAGCTCTCACGTTTACCGTTAATCTCTGGTGTAGCTGCAGCACTGCTGGTATACAAGTGTGAGTTTACTGGGTTTGGGGGTTTGATGACTTTCGAAGCGATAGGGGGTTTTCCGGCCTTTTTTGCCCCCCTCTCCAGTTCTTTCCTCTTTGTCAGTCTGTGCGAAGTACGAATGGATAAAACAGTTCCGGGTTTTGAATGCAGCATTAGATTGTCATTTCAGTTTGATGGGGCTGAAGTTTTAGTTGTTAGGCGGGACATTCACAGTGTAAGTGACCCAGGCATTATGTGAAGTGGGTTCTTTTGCTTTTTTTTTTTTTTTTCATTAGCTTGTGTTGCCTTTTGGCAACTTTAAAGATGGTTAGGTGTTAGTTAGAAAAGGTCAGAATAGGAAGACAGGTTTATCACTCATCATCAGGAATTTGGTGACTTTGCACAGAAGGGCACAAACATTGAAATCGTTGAAACACACAAATCATTGAAAGAGAGGGAAAAAAAGCACTCAGCCATAATTTCTTGATAGAGTACACTGTCTTGAAATAAATAGTTTTTTTAAAAGCAGTAGATGATAGTTTTCTTAGGAACAAGAGTTACTTAAGCTTTGGGAAGCAAGTGTTTTGGTCATTCCAGAGAAAATACCCAGAGTTATTATTATTATTATTATTATTTTTTTTTGAGGGATCCCTCTTCAATTTGGAAAGATATGTTTGGTTGAGGATCAGGTTTAAACTGGAAAGGCCTGTGGAGGAGGCTCTCTGCCTTGCAGAAATCCTAGGTTATGTCAACTACTGGCTTCTTTAGCTTTTATATGCCAATTGCAACTAGAGAGTTGTACTTTTTTTCCATAGAAGTATATAAATTTTTGTGATTGGAAGAAAGTTTTGTATATCTGATACTGGCTTTCAAAGTGGGTTAGGATGTAGCTTTTTAACTTTCCTCTTGATCTGGGACCTGTTGTTGTCAGTTGCATAACAGATATTTGCATTGTACACATTACTATCTGCTGTTTTATCTCCTTTTGTAAAATGATGGTATCACTGTGTCTTTTCACCTCTGATGCTGAGAGCCGACATGAAAAAAGCATTTCATTTTCCATTGATTAATTGTATTGTCTTTCTCTAGCTGTGTCTTTAAATTTATTAAGAACGGTAAACCCCTAAAGTATTAAGTTGATTTGGGAAATAGAAGTGGTACAATAAGTGATAGGTGATATGTATTTTGCTTATTGACAGTGATGGTGGTAGTGCAAATTTATCTGCTGGAAATGCACCTTGGCTGGTTATAGAGGGTTTTGTATTTTCATGCAAGCCTGCTCCACTTACTCAAATGTTGTGTTCTTAAAAGTTTTGTTCATATCTTTAAGTAAAATTTCATGAATGCCATATAATTCTTAGGCTAGTATGTTGGTCAAAATCTTTCTTAGGTATTTTAAGGGAGTATTCTAAAAAGACATCTAATCTGAAAGGTTGTCCACTTGCTCATTAAAACAGGAACAATTCTAGTTCAGCTCGCATTGTGTTTGCATTTTGTCATATGCAAAGTCAATTTTAGTGAATAAAGAGATGGTCAATAAGCAGATTTAAAAAAAAATATTTCATGGTCAGGTAGAATATTGAAAGCTAAGATCATGTTTGCATTTGGTGTTTTGCTTTTAATTCTCCCACAACTGAGGCATACATAATGCAGAAGAAAAGGGGAAGTGCCTTTTTTTAGTATATTATACATTTAGACGGGCTGCCCACAGCTCTTCTATATTTTGGAGGACACAGGAATTTGCCAGTGAAGGCAAGAGAATAGAGTGTCCTAGTGAAGCCCTCAGAAGCCCTTACTTATCAATGGAAGGAAGGGGTTATCACCTTAGAAGGCAAGGCATAATATCAATTATATGACAGCTTTTAATAAAAAACTTAGCCTGTAATTCATTCTTGAGATATTCATCCTATTCTTTTTTCCACCCGCCCCTCTGTATCCCGGTCTCCTCCACCTACACCCTAATGTGATTACCTGCCATGATTCTCCCAACGCTCTTATTGGAATTAGTTGCTTAAGAAAGTGGCAGTTAGAGGCAATTTCACATACATGATGCCAAAGCAGCTGAAAATAGATTGTAATTACTGCTAACCATGTCTGTTTGGGTGATGTTAGGGTTTTTGTGTATTTATTTGAAAGGATAGAGTGAGTGTAATATACCTTTTGCTTAAAAAAAAAATCCTAGTATAAGAACATCTTGGAGATTTTAGCCTTCCAGCATTGTTTTCCTTGAAGTATATCTATACATATGTGCTCCCCATCCCCACTGCCCCCCACCTCCTGCACCTGTAGTCAAAACGGTGTTCATGTTAATAATCACTCCAGAGAGTATTGCAGTCATAGGAGTCTGGCAGAAGGGAGGAGAGAGTGAAGAAAGGGAGGTGCCAGGCTGGACCCCTCTCCCTCACTGGACTTCAGTGGTCCAGCCCTGAGCTCAGCCTTAGGAGCTAGGGCTGTAACAGGAGCAGCCACTGCTTTCAGTCCCTGGAGAATTGTGTGAGTGGGATCACCTGTTTTCCTTTGAAGGCAGCTAGGAAGCAGCCACCACAGCTTCCTGGAGAGGAGTTTTGTCCCCTAACTCCACCCCCTGCTTCTTACCACCCTCTCGCACAGCCCTGGCCCCTCCCAGGTCTCCTCAGCCCTGACCTCTATAGAGCCACCCTCTGCCCCAGGACTAGATGGACAAAGTCCACAAGCAACCCTTATCTGTCTATCTATTTACTCTGAAAAGGAGTTAAAGAAACAGAGTTTTATTTTGGCTAGCTTCAGGAATCTTTCTGTACAGTTTGCAGAGTTTAGAAACAGTGCCAAAGAAAAATTCTTGGCAAATGTTTCCAGTTTTAAATAGGAATTGTATAAGTGGCAATCAATGCTAATAATAATGATAGGATATACAATACTGCTGCTACTGCTGTGATTTACTAGCTGTCTGACCTGAGGCACATTATTTAACGTCTCTGTGCTGATTCTCCTATCTGTAAAATGGAGATGATAAACTGTACCCAGAATGCGAGGATTAAATGAGTTGATATATACAAAACTAGAAGGACACTGCCTGGCCCCTAGTATGCACTGTGTCGGTGTTAATTATATTAAGCTCTGATTATCAAGACCAGAGCTCAGTCTCTGTATAAATAATTTCCTTTTATCTTCATAATAAACAGTGGCACAGAGAGGTTTAAGAGACTTGGTCAAGTTGGAAAATCTAGGACCCAGTGGGGACAAGCATCTTTGAGTGTGAAGTCCAGTGCTTACACTCACCTGCTTGCTGAGAATTTTCCACAGTAACATCCTATTTTCGCAAGAGGAGAGACGCTAGAGTGTCTTTTTCCGCCCTGCCGTTCCAGGGCAGCCTCTTCTCAGGGCTTCCTTGCCCCGGGTGATGCAGAGAACTGGAATGGTCCACCCCAGGGCCTTTTCTGGCTTCTAGGATGTGTTTCTCAGGCTCTGGAAGCTGCAGCCTCCCTGTGATGACCGCTGAGCCTGAGAAATGCATCCAGCTGGGGCTGTGTTTCTGCGCCTCCAGCAGTGCTGGCGCCATCCCATCGCTTTGGTTTCTGGAGAGCCCCATGTCCTTGTTGTTTGACCAGGGCTTGTCCAGTCCCCACACACCCAGCCCCCAGAGGGCCTGCGGGCAGGAGGCATGGCTCAGATGCCCAGCTCCCCCAGAGCATGGCAGCCTGGCACTCATTCTGGTTGGTTTGAAAAATGAATGGAGATATTTGAGGTTGCTGATTTGGGGCTTCATCCCAGCCCTTCATTTTATTTTAATTGAGATGAAGTTCTCACCCCATAAAATTTTACCCAGAGCCCAGCACTTTAGGTTGAAATTCATTATGTTTAATAGGAAAATTTGATTTTCATGATTTCCAGGACACCATATTTGAAAGAGGAAAAGATTTTTAGATGATGATTAGATGATTAATTCTGTTTTCTGTTTTTTAAAAGAGCGATGTGAGTTTAGGTAGGGAGCTTGCCCTACTGAAGATGAAAGGATGAATTGTAGGGCTGGGGGCCCAAGAATTGATCCGTAGCTTTGCAGCTGGATTGAAGGTCTGTCTTGTTCTGAGAACCAGGACCAAACAGCTGATTTCATGGCAAGGTAGAATCACACGATCAGGATATATTCTTGGTTTATTTTAAGTGATTTGAAAATATTCTTTATTCCTGCCTCCCCACCAAGATTGCTAAACCTCTGTCCTTTGTAAATGGGAATGAGTAAGTCAACAAAGTCAGAGGACTTTTCAAAGAGTTGTGTTTGGTTCTTTGCCCAAATGCCTGTGGGTTAGAGGGTTAAATTGGAAATTTACTTTCAAGCAGTTGTACGTTAAGAAGTCGTGGATAGCTACTTGTGGGGTATCAGAAACAACTTTATTCTGAGGAACAGAATGAGAATTGGTCAGTATTTTAGCAGAGAAAAAATCTGCCTTCATTGCAGGCAGTCTATAAAAGGCTTCAAAGAGAGGAGCAAAATAATTCCTGTGAAGGAACTTTTGAACTGTTTCATATGATGTTCTAATAAGAGTAAGTTAATTTGTTATTTGTTCCTAGGTTTTCTTTATAGCTTTTGTTACAGTAACTCAGGTTATGCACTGGCTTAGAGCCTATGTCATAAAACTGCCTCAGTTGTTTGAAAACAGTAATTACGAATAGTGGATACTGTTGTTTAATTGCTAAGTCCTGTCTGACTCTTTTTGCGACCCCGTGGACTGTAGCCTGTCAGGCTTCTCTGTCCATGGAATTTACCAGGCAAGAATACTGGAGTCGGTTGCCCTTTCCTTCTCTAGGGGATCTTCCCTGCTCAGGGATCGAACCTGCATCTCCTGCAATGCAGGCGGATTCTTTACCATCTGAGCTGCAAGGGAAGCCCCGTGGTGGATATTATCTGCATATAAAAACCTAAACTGTGGAAATAATTCCAATGGAACTGAGTGGAAATAGTTCAATGGACAGGGGCATGTAGCCAAAGAGGTTAAAGATTCAAGCTTGTGAATCTGCGGAACATATAGTGTGGGCTCCACACTGACCACAGGCGAGTAATCTAGGCACTACCAGTGTCTGAGGTTGCAGAGATTTCTGCTGTGCTGGGGCAAACCTGAAGGTGAGAGAAAGAGAACTTGCCAGTCCTCTAAACATGATCTCCCCAGTGACTGTGGATGATTTACATCTCTCCCCCACCACCCAGCAGGGACTGAGTTGTCAGAAGTTGTGCAGTGACAGGACTAGGGTAGCAGCAGGAGGCATTTAGGTGACAGAAGCTGAAGCTTGTAGACCAGAAATGGACAGGATTCCAGAAGAGGGCAGCCTTGCCATTGCCTTCTCCATTCTAGAGGTTGGGTGCCCAATATTTGATTCACCCCTTTATGGACTTGTTTGGCAAGGGTGCATCTCAGTGAAGTCTCTTTGGAAGAAAATCTGCATGGTCCAGGATGCTGAGTCTCAGACTTGAGGGCACTCCTGCTGAGTTATAAAGGCTTCTCTATGTGCACGTGTTTTTTTGTTAAAGAGCCACAGACACTGCCAGTAAGGCCACTATCACAGAGAGTAAAAAGCAGACCGTCAAGATGAGTTTGAGAGGTCTGAGTATGCAGGCAGGGGGTCTACGTGGATGACCTTATTGACGTATCTGGCCATCCATGGGCATCCAGGGAAACTGAGTGTGAGCAGCAGGTTTTAGAATGTTAAAAGTGATGACTCTGGAGCCAGACTGCCTGGATCTGAACTCTAGTTTTACCTGTCACTTGCTGAGCATTGTCATGGCCAAGATATCACAGCCAAGACACAAACTCTCTGCACCTCATTTCCTCTTGCGTAAAGTGAGAATGTTGGTAGTACCCACCTCATGGTTACTGACCCATGTTAATACACATATCAGTCAGTCAGTTCAGTCACTCAGTCGGGTCCAACTCTTTGCTACCCCATGTATCGCAGCACACCAGGCCTCCCTGTCCATCACCAACTCCCGGAGTTCACTCAGACTCATGTCCATCGAGTCAGTGATGCCATCTAGCCATCTCATCCTCTGTCATCCCCTTCTCCTCCTGCCCCCAATCCCTCCCAGCATCAGTTGACTCTTTGCCAAAGAGTCAACTTTTCGCATGAGGTGACCAAAGTATTGGAGTTTCAGCTTTAGCGTCATTCCTTCCAATGAACACCCAGAACTGATCTCCTTTAGGATGGACTGGTTAGATTTCCTTGCAGTCCAAGGGGCTCTCAAGAGTCTTCTCCAACACCACAGTTTTCAAAAGCATCAATTCTTTGGTGCTCACCTTTCTTCACAGTCCAACTCTCACATCCATACATCACCACTGGAAAAACCATAGCCTTGACTAGACGGACCTTTGTTGGCAAAGTAGTCTCTGCTTTTCAATATGCTATCTAGGTTGGTCATAACCCTCCTTCCAAGGAGTAAGTGTCTTTTAATTTCATGGCTTCAGTCACCATCTGCAGGGATTTTAGAGCCCCCCAAAATAAAGTCTGACACTGTTTCCACTGTTTCCCCATCTGTTTCCCATGAAGTGATGGGACCAGATGCCATGATCTTCGTTTTCTGAATGTTGAGCTTTAAGCCAACTTTTTCATTCTCCTCTTTCACTTTGATCAAGAGGCTTTTTAGTTCCTCTTCACTTTCTGCCAGAAGGGTGGTGTCATCTGCATATCTGAGGTTATTGATATTTCTCCCAGCAATCTTGATTCCAGCTTGTGTTTCTTCCAGCCCAGCATTTCTCATGATGTACTCTGCACATAAGTTAAATAAGCAGGGTGACAATATACAGCCTTGACGTACTCCTTTTCCTACTTGGAACCAGTCTGTTGTTCCATGTCCAGTTCTAACTGTTGCTTCCTGACCTGCATATAGGTTTCTCAAGAGGAAGGTCAGGTGGTCTGGTATTCCCATCTCTTTCAGAATTTTCCACAGTTTATTGTGATCCACACAGTCTAGCTCCCAATAAATATTTGATGGTGATGGCTGAATGGGTTAATACATCTGTAGCTCCCAGTATTAGATGACGACCATGACGGCAATGAAATGGCAGTCCACTCCAGTACTCTTGCCTGGAAAAGCCCATGGACAGAGGAGCCTGGTAGGCTACAGTCCATGGGGTCGCAAAGAGTCGGACAAGACTGAGCGACATCCCTTTCACTTTCATGATGACAGTGACATCGTTTAAATGGGCGTGGCCATCAGGGGAAAGTGTAAGGTGTACAGCAGAGAAGCCACGTGCTTCCTCCCTCTAGCCAAGGCCTCTCTGTACCTCTCCATAGGATGCCCTTCACGTGCCCCCCAGATGGCTAGGCAGGTCTCCCTCTTAATTGCTCTCCACTCACTTAATTGCCACTGAATCATGACTGGCCTTGGATTGTTTTCATTGGTCTTTCTGGCCTTGATGGTGGAGTCCCAGAAGATAAGAGTAGTGTGTGTTACTTGCAGCCCTAGGGTCATAGAAGATCTGGGGATTTTTTTTTTTTTGGTTGAGGGCCCAGAATTCTGCACAAGATTCTGACACACAAAATAATGTGGTTCTTACAAATGGTGAGGATGGGGGGCTTTGTAGAGACAAGTCTCCGGCATGTAAGGCGAGGATTGTTATTGCTGCTCTAGAGTCTAGTAGTTGCTAGAGTCTTAGGGTTCCCTGGTGGCTCAGAGGTTAAAGTATCTGCCTGCAATGCAGGAGACCTGGGTTCGATCCCTGGGTTGGGAAGATCCCCTGGAGAAGGCAATGGCACCCCACTCCAGTATTCTTGCCTGGAGAATCCCATGGGTGGAGGAGCCTGGTGGGCTACAGTCCACGGGGTCGCAAAGAGTCGGACACGACTGAGCGACTTCACTTCACTTTTACTTCACTAGGGTTCCTCAGGGTTCTTTATCTCTTTGCAGGGATTTAGCTTCAGGCCAGTGTTAACATAGTTTTTAGGTTTATACAACCTTGAGCAGACCTAGAGGCTTTTCGTACTACAGTGTCCCCTGGTGCAGGACATGCATAGCTGCAGAGATATGTCATGAGCAAGGCTTGGCAATTTGCTGAGGCTTTTTAGAGGGGAGAGGAGGAGTTGCAGGGGGCAGGGAAGAAGAGAGAGAGGGATCATTATACTGCTCATTCTGTTAAGAATCTCACCAAACTGGCCTTCTGGGTTGTTGAAACAGGAAGCCATAGGCAGCAGCTGGCGGAAAGATCTACCCAGCCTTCTAGTTGAGGATTTTCCTCCCCCCAAAAAGACATAAATTGCCAGGAAAAGCTAAGAAAAATTTCAAGGCAAATTTGGAGGAATTAAATTATTCTTAGGCATATTGCCTGGTTTCCAGGCATTTAGGGATATGTAAATTTCCATGTTCTTTAGAGTTCTGTGTCTCGTTTGTAACAGAGTACATTAGTACTAAAAATGGGATTTGCTAGTTCTACATTTTCGTGTGAATTTATGCAGTGAATATTTAATTTGATTCTGGATCTGGCAAAAGGAGAGGCTGTCTTCAAACATAACATAGTTTATTTTTCTCATATGCTCTGCTGGCTGCTTTAATTTTTTTTTCCTCTGCCGACTGAAATACAAAGTAGAATACTACCCCAAATTAATATTCTTGCTACACAAAGATCTCCAGTGTTTGTTTTTGCTTCTTTTAATATGTAACTCTTCTAAGAGTGTTATTGTATTACAGCTAAGAGGCTTTAGCCATGTAAAGTTGAATGCTTTACACTTCTGAATGCCAGCATAACAATTAATCTGTGATTAGATTTTGCTTCTTAAGATGCCTGCACCGCAGAGTGCCTATAATATTAAACTTCTAAGGGGTTCTACTCTTGAAAACTTACAAAAGCTCTCTTTGACATAGCACACCGACATTGTGAGGCTATTGTTTTTACTGCTTTATTGTTCAGCCAGCTTAACTGAAACCTTGAGTTTGCTTTTCCTCTTTATGACCAAGATAACCTGGAGAAATGAACGTGGGGCGCATAGTGTGTCCGAGTGCACGCTGTTCTCTGTTGTTCTAGTGGCAATCCAAGCTGCTTACTGCCTCTCTTAAGAGAGTCTCTTGACTCTCCAAGCCCTCTGCCTCCACTAGTTAAAAAAAGAAGAAACTTGCATTTCCTCCTTCACTGAACTGTCTTCATAGAGTGATCTGCAGCGGCTATCTGCTTTCTCTTTATTCCTTAATTCCTTAAAGGCGTGCTGCAAAGTCCACAGGGTTGCAGAGTCGACACAATTTAGCAACTGAACAGCAACAGATCCTCTATACCATTAGACTAGAGTGGCTTGCTCTGCTTTTCTGCCATGCGTCCACGATGGACGCAGCCCTGGGGTGACCTAGCCCTGTCTGTTTTACACACCCAGAGGCCTCTGCAGGATTTAGTCTTAGAGATCACCCTTTTCTACCTGAACCCTCTTACCCCTTATTTCCAGGACGTGACATTGTCTCCAGACCTGGACTTTCCCATTTCAGCAGCATTCAGTGAGCCTCAGTGTTTTGACCTTGGATTTTTTTTTTAACTTTTAATTTTTTTTTTTCCTGAGTTCCTTCATTCCATTGAGTTTGCCCATGTCTTATTTGCAGCTGATTACCAAACTTCAGGTGTGTTCCCTGTCCTGAATCACAGACCAGGTTTTCAGCTACTCACATGTGGGTTTGGATGCTCAGCATCACTTCTAGCCCACCAAGGCCTCCTGGCTTCCCTTTGCCTGATACTGGTATCTACGGTCTTCTCATGAACTCAGGGTCAGGTACCCTTTTTGCTTTCTCTTTTTTAAAAAAATAATGTATCACTTTTATTGCTTTTTAATATCAGACAGTAATAACCTTTGGGATAAAGGAGAAAGTGGGAAGGAGAGAGCATTTTTCCTTTTTATATTGTACTTTTCTGTATAGTTTATGCTTTCTACTTTGCTTTTTATTCCTTGGAAGGTACCAGCAAAATGACCTATGTTCTGGTATTATATACTAAATTTTTGTGTCTTTTTTATTTCTGTGTATTACCACATGCTAAAATGTTGCTAAACAGACACACAAGTAAATATTTCTTGGTTATCTGACTTCATGTAGAAATGAGTTCTAAAATAGTGGATGGAGTAGCTGACCTCTAGGCCCCAGTAGTCGACAGTGCCTTGAACTCAGCTGAGCAGTGCTCAGCTCTCGAGGCTGGGAAGAGCCCTTCCTCTTGGCTTCTCTGCCGTCCGGTTCCTCATCTTGCTGTGGTCTCTCTGTCTCCCCCACTGGGATGCAGTATCCCAGTCTTGCGTGCTTCTCTCTCTCCATCCCTTTATTCAGCGCTGCCATGCCCCCCCACCTCTTTGTCCCTTTTCAGTTCCCACCTCTCCACGCCTTCTCCTGCCACTTTGGTTCATGCCCTCATGCCCACTTGCCCAGACGGCTGCAAAACGCCTTGCCTGGCTCTCCTCTTCTGTCTCTATGACAGCCCCTCTCATGCATCAGGATTCGATTGAAATTCTTCACATGTAACCCTGGTCCTGTCCGTCCCCTTTCTCCAAGCCTTTTCCTGGCTCCCCATTGCAGTTAGCATGACTCATGAACTCACCACAGGCATGCGTGGCGTCATACCACCCCTGCTTATCTTTCTAACTCGGATCCGATGCCTCCTCTTGGGCTTCACACATACTGGACTGCCTGTTCTGGCTCTTCCCAGAAGGTGACGCGTGCCGCCTCACAGCTTCACCTAAGTTCTTGCCACATGTTCTGTCTTCAGACGCCTGCAGTGAGATGGGGCTCGCCCCTGCTTGAACTCCCTAGCGTTCAGTCTCTGCTCTCTTAGGACACGTACCTCATGTCATGCTTCCTTGTGTCCCTTCTTGTCTCAGAGATGTTGCCACGTGCCAGCACCCCTCTCAGCCTGCCGAGCATTCTTAGAAAGCAGGGACCGCCTGCCTCCCTCGTCTTTGTTGTGTATACCGCGTGAAGTGCGAGCACGCCGGCCCGCGTCCTTCTGCCCGATTGGTTAAGTACTTGTTGAATGGCAGTCCAAGCCCAGACTCACGCAGATGGCCCAAGTGTGCTGCTCATTCATAAGCCTTGCTTTCCCTCTGCTAGGTGCAGCTCGCATGTGGCGTGCCACCGTCAACGACAGATGGGCAGCGTGACAAGAGTGTCAGAAAGGATCGGGCCTCGCCGGGGGAGTCAGCTGGGAGTCGACGTGTTGACGAGTCGCTGAAGAGGAGGCTGGTGGGGGCACCGTGGCCACAGAGGAGGAGAGCCTTGACTTCAGTCACACCCTTCATGGAGGACAGATGGACGGCCGGATGGCCAATCACCTCTCCTCCTAAACCTTTGGAGATTGATGCTTTATCCCCTGCTGGAGGTGTATCAGGAGCCTTGGCACACACTCTGAATTCACTTCCTGGAGAAACGTCAGGGTAGACTGCAGTGTGCAGCCAGCCTCAGCCATTGCATGGTCTCAGGTGTGCAGCCATGAGTGCCGAGGGGTACCAGTACCGGGCGCTGTACGACTATAAAAAGGAGCGGGAAGAAGACATTGACTTGCACCTGGGGGACATATTGACTGTGAACAAAGGGTCCTTAGTCGCTCTTGGATTCAGTGATGGACAGGAAGCCAAGCCTGAAGAAATTGGCTGGTTAAATGGCTATAACGAGACGACAGGGGAGAGGGGAGACTTTCCGGGAACTTACGTAGAATATATTGGAAGGAAAAAGATCTCGCCTCCCACACCAAAGCCCCGGCCGCCTCGACCCCTTCCTGTTGCCCCAGGTCCTTCAAAAACTGAAGCAGACAGTGAGCAACAAGGTCAGTATTGATGAGTGATTGCTTCAAGACTCCTTTTTTTTTTTTTTTAAAGGAAAAGTCTCAGATTGGTTGGGCTGGGCTAAAATGCTCTGGGCAGAAATTGTTTTAGCAGCTTTACTTGAATTTACAAACAGTGCATAAAAGTTGGTTAGTTATTACATGGCTAGAAATCTGTGTTCGTGGGGTGGAGGGTTGTTATAAAAAATAGGACATGATGTCTGAGAACCTGTTTAGTGAATGTCTCTGAACATGATTATTAGAGTCACTGTGGAATCAAACACCTATTGCATTCTTATTCATGTAATTGGTACTGTATATCCAAATAATCATTAGGGGAAAGTACAGGGTCAGGTTAATGTAAGTATATTTAATGGAAAATGATCTTCATGGAAAATGGAGAGAGTAATAAAATGACCACAGCACTCGGCAGAGAAGAAACCATTGTTTTTATAACCTGGTGTCTGCCTCTTGGTTTCTTCTCCAGGAGTACTGGCTGAAGCTGAAACTCGATCCTGTAGTTAGTATAGATGCACAGGGAACCTCTTGCTGCCTGGGTCATGTTGTCTGTTCATGAGCAAAAAAGAAGCCACTGAATGTTTTTCTCAAGTGGAAGCCACCTTGATCCAAACCCACTCATGGTTTTTTTTTCCTTTATATAATTTCATTTATTTATTTTTGGCTGTACTGGGTCTTCCTTTTCCCTAGTTGTGGCCAAAGGGGGCTACTCCTTAGGTGCACTGCTCGGGCTTCTCGTTGTGGTGGCTTCTCATGTTGCAGAGCACAGGCTCTAGGGGCTTTAATAACTGTGGTTCCCCAGTCTCTAGAATGCGGGCTCAATACTTGAGGCATATGGACTTAGTTGCTCCGAGGCGTGTGGGATCTTCCCAAACCAGGGATCGAACTCGTGTCTCCTGCATTGGCAGGCGGGTTCTTTACAACTGAGCCACCAGGGAAACCCCAAAACCCGCTCATTGTTGATGGGAGATGGTCCCACTTCAGCTTCGAGCACAGCTATTCCTTAGGTGTTTCACAGGGACGAGCCGTTTGCTGCTTTGCTGTTAACAGCATTGTCAAATCATTTCTTCACTAGTAAATCTCAAGTGTTATTCCCCCTGTATAATCTTTTGCCCACAGACAGAGAAAGGTATGGAAAGATGTGTTTCTAATGGGTGGACTCAACTGCAGTAGTTATTTGTCAAGTAAAACTGACTCTGTATTTCTGAATAAGCTCCTGGTACTCTTGTGTCTTCTTTAACATTGACTTAATCTAGCTCAAATGAATGACGTACCAAGAGTGAAGAAGCAGAATGTAGGGGTAAATAGAATTGGGAATATTTCATAAAAGTCAAGGAACTCGCTAAAGGTACTGGAAGAGAAGAGCTTTTCTCTTCCATCCCAACCCAACAAGGATACTTGTTTTATAAACATTATACCATTTGTTAGAAGTAATGCCCAAATGATACATTTAACTCGACAGTTCAAAGCAATAGTATTTCTTTCTAGATGACTCAAAAAAGCTTGACACATCTGCATGTAATTTTGTCAACCATTGTGTTTCTTGCATAGTTTCACTTAGCTGGGGTGGGGTGGGGAGGCGTGGAGGGAGGTAGGTGATAATTGTTTCTTTTTTCCTACCAACTACATATTCTTCATTTGACTTTTGATATTTTAAGTTAGAGACACTTCCTTATATGGAGACTAATTCAAAAGGGAAAAAAATTAAATTTCTCTCAGCATATGAAAGATTCAGTCAGTTCAGTCGCTTAGTCCTGTCTGACTCTTTGCAACCCCATGGACTGCAGCACGCCAGGCCTCCCTTGTCCATCACCAACTCCCAGAGCTTACTCAAACTCGCGTCCATCTAGTCAGTGATGCCATCCAATCATCTTATCCTCTGTCATCCCCTTCTCCTGCCCTCAGTCTTTCCCAGCATCAGAGTCTTTTCAAATGAATCAGATCTTCGCATTAGGTGGCCAAAGTATTGGAGCTTCAGCTTCAGTATCAGTCCTTCCAATGAATATTCAGGACTGATTTCCTTTAGGATTAACTGGTTTGATCTCCTTGCAGTCCAAGGGACTCTCAAGAGTCTTCTCCAACACCACAGTTAAGAAGCATCAATTCTTTGGCCCTCAGCTTTCTTTATAGTCCAACTCTCACCATCCATACATCTCTACTGGAAAAACCATAGCTTTGAATAGCTGGACCTTTGTTGGCAAAGTAATGTCTCTGCTTTTTAATATGTTTTCTAGGTTTAATATGTATGTCTAGGTTATAGTTTTTCTTCCAAGGAACAAGCATCTTTTAATTTCATGGCTACAGTCACCATCTGCAGTGATTTTGGAGCCCAAGAAAATAATGTCGGTCACTGTTTCCATCATTTGCCCCATCTATTTGCCGTGAAGTGATGGAATTGGATGCCATGATCTTAATTTTTTGAATGTTGAGTTTTAAGCCAGCTTTTTCACTTTCCTCTTTCACTTTCATCAAGAGGCTCTTTAGTTCCTCTTCACTTTCTGCCATAAGGGTAGTATCATCTGCATATCTGAGGTTATTGATATTTTTCCTGGCAGTCTTGATTCCAGCTTGTGTTTCATCCAGCCTGGCATTTCTCATGATGTGCTCTGCATATAAGATAAAGAAACAGGGTGACAGTATACAGCTTTTTTTTTTTGGCCAACACTTATATTTTCCTGTTTTTTTAATTTAATATAAATTTATTTATTTTAATTGGAGGCTAATTACTTTACAATATTGTATTAGTTTTGCCATACATTGACATGAATCCACCACAGGTGTACATGTGTTCCCCATCCTGAACGCCCCCTCCCACCTCCCTCCCCATCCCCTCCCTCTGGGTCATCCCAGTGCACCAGCCCCAAGCATTCTGTATCATGCATCAAACCTGGACTGGCGATCTGTTTCGCATATGATAATATACATGTTTCAATGCCATTCTCACAAATCATCCCACCCTCGCCCTCTCCCACAGAGTCCAAAAGAGTGTTCTATACATCTGTGTCTCTTTTGCTGTCTCGCATACAGGGTTATTGTTACCATTTTTCTAAATTCCATATATATGCGTTAATATACTGTATTGGTATTTTTCTTTCTGGCTTACTTCAATCTGTATAATAGGCTCCAGTTTCATCCACCTCATTAGGACTGATTCAAATGTATTCTTTTTAATGGCTGAGTAATACTCCATTGTGTATATGTACCACAGCTTTCTTATCCATTCATCTGCTAATGGACATCTAGGTTGCTTCCATGTCCTGGCTATTATAAACAGTGCTGCAGTGAACACTGGGGTACACGTGTCTCTTTCGATTCTGGTTTCCTTGGTGTGTATGCCCAGCAGTGGGATTGCTGGGTCATAAGGCAGTTCTATTTCCAGTTTTTTAAGGAATCTCCACACTGTTCTCCATAGTGGCTGTACTAGTTTGCATTCCCATCAACAGTGTAAGGGGGTTTCCTTTTCTCCACACCCTCTCCAGCATTTATTCCTTGTAGGCTTTTGGATAGCAGCCATTCTGACTGGTGTGAAATGGTACCTCATTGTGTTTTTGATTTGCATTTCTCTGATAATGAGTGATGTTGAGCATCTTTTCATGTGTTTGTTAGCCATCCATATGTCTTCCTTGGAGAAATGTCTGTTTAGTTCTTTGGCCCATTTTTTGATTGGGTTGTTTATTTTTCTGGAATTGAGCTGCAGGAGTTGCTTGTATATTTTTGAGATTAATTCTTTGTCAGTTGCTTTGTTTGCTATTATTTTCTCCCATTCTGAAGGCTATCTTTTCACCTTGCTTAGAGTTTCCTTTGTTGTGCAGAAGCTTTTAATTTTAATTAGGTCCCATTTGTTTATTTTTGCTTTTACTTCCAATATTCTGGGAGGTGAGTCATAGAGGATCCTGCTGTGATTTATGTTGGAGAGTGTTATACCCATTCCTCTAGGAGTCTTATAGTTTCTGGTCTTAGGTTGAGATCTTTAATCCATTTTGGGTTTATTTTTGTGTATGGTGTTAGAAAGTGTTCTTGTTTCATTCTTTTACAAGTGGTTGACCAGTTTTCCCAGCACCACTTCCTAAAGAGATTGTCTTTTCTCCATTGTATATTCTTGCCTCCTTTGTCAAAGATAAGGTGTCCATAGGTGCGTGGATTTATCTCTGGGCTTTCTGTTTTGTTCCATTGATCTATATTTCTGTCTATGTGCCACTACCATACTGTCTTGATGACTGTGGCTTTGTAGTAGAGCCTGAAGTCAGGCAGGTTGATTTCTGCAGTTCCATTCTTCTTTCTCAAGATTGCTTTGGCTATTCAAGGTTTTTTGTATTTCCATACAAATTGTGAAATTAGTTGTTCTAGCTCTGTGAAAAATACCGTTGGTAGCTTGATAGGGATTGCATTGAATCTATAGATTGCTTTGGGTAGTATACTCATTTTCACTATATTGATCCTTCCAATCCATGAACACGGTATATTTCTCCATCTATTTGTGTCCTCTTTGATTTCTTTTATAGTTTTATAGTTTCCTGTATATAGGTCTTTAGTTTCCTTAGGTAGATATATTCCTAAGTATTTTATTCTCTTTGTTGGAATTGTTTCCTTAATTTCTCTATTTTCTCATTATTAGTGTATAGGAATGCAAGGGATTTCTGTGTGTTGATTTTATATCCTGCAACTTTACTATATTCATTGATTAGCTCTAGTAATTTTCTGGTGGAGTCTTTAGGGTTTTCTATGTAGAGGATCATGTCATCTGCAAATAGTGAGAGTTTTACTTCTTCTTTTCCAATTTGGATTCCTTTTATTTCTCTTTCTGCTCTGATTGCTGTGACCAAAACTTCCAAAACTATGTTGAATAGTAGTGGTGAGAGTGGGCACCCATGTCTTGTTCCTGACTTTAGGGGAAATGCTTTCAATTTTTCACCATTGAGGATAATGTTTGCTGAGGGTTTGTCATATATAGCTTTTATTATGTTGATTTATGTTCCTTCTCTTCCTGCTTTCTGGAGGGTTTTTATCATAAATGGATATTGAGTTTTGTCAAAGGCTTTCTCTGCATCTATTGAGATAATCATGGTTTTTATTTTTCAATTTGTTAATGTGGTGTATTACATTGATTTATTTGGGGATATTGAAGAACCCTTGCATCCCTGTGATAAAGCACACTTGGTCATGATGTATGATCTTTTTCATATGTTGTTGGATTCTGTTTGCTTAAATTTTGTAAGGATTTTTGCATCTGTGTTCATCAATGATATTGGCTTTTAGTTTTCTTTGTTTTGTGGCATCTTTGTCAGGTTTTGGTATTAGGGTGATGGTGGCCTCATAGAATGAGTTTGGAAGTTTACCTTCTTCTGCAATTTTCTGGAAGAGTTTGAGTAGAATAGGTGTTAGCTCTTCTCTAAATTTTTGGTAGAATTCAACTGTGAAGCCATCTGGTCCTGGGCTTTTGTTTGCTGGAAGATTTCTGATTATGGTTTAAATTTCTGTGCTTGTGATGGATCTGTTAAGATTTTCTGTTTCTTCCTGGTTCAGTTTTGGAAAGTTGTATTCACATCAGATAAAATAGACTTTAAAACAAAGGCTGTGAAAAGAGACAAAAAAGGACAATCCAGGTATAACAATTATAAATATATATGCACCCAACATAGGAGCACCACAATATGTAAGGCAAATGCTAACAAGTATGAAAGGGGAAATTAACAATAACACAATAATAGTGGGAGACTTTGATACCCCCCTCACACCTATGGATAGATCAACTAAACAGAAAATTAGCAAGGAAACACAAACTTTAAATGATACAATGGACCAGTTAGACCTAATTGATATCTACAGGACATTTTATCCCAAAACAATGAATTTCACCTTTTTCTCAAGTGCTCACGGAACCTTCTCCAGGATAGATCACATCCTGGGCCATAAATCTAGCCTTGGTAAATTTAAAAAAATTGAAATCATTCCAAGCATCTTCTCTGACCACAATGCAGTGAGATTAGATCTCAATTACAGGAGAAAAACTATTAAAAATTCCAACATATAGAGGCTGAACAACATGCTGCTGAATAACCAACAAATCACAGAGGAAATTTAAAAAAAAATCAAAATATGCATAGAAATGAATGAAAGTGAAAACACAACAACTCAAAACCTGTGGGACACTGTAAAAGCAGTGCTAAGGGGAAGGTTCATAGCAATACAGGCATACCTCAAGAAACAAGAAGAAAGTCAAATAAATAACCGAATTCTACGACTTCCAACTAGAAAAGGAAGAAATGAAGAACCCCAGGATTAGTAGAAGGAAAGAAATCTTAAAAATTAGGGCAGAAATAAATGCAAAAGAAACAAAAGAGACCATAGCAAAAAATCAACAAAGCCAAAAGCTGGTTCTTTGAGAAGATAAATAAAATTGACAAACCATTAGCCAGACTCATCAAGAAACAAAGGGAGAAAAATCAAATCAATAAAATTAGAAATGAAAATGGAGAGATCACAACAGACAACACAGAAATACAAAGGATCATAAGAGACTACTGTCAGCAACTACATGCCAAGAAAATGGACAACTTGAAAGAAATGGACAAATTCTTAGACAGTATACAGCTTTGACATACTCCTTTACCGATTTGGAACCAGTCTGTTGTTCCATGTCCAGTTCTAACTATTGCTTCTTGACGTGCACACAGATTTCTCAGAAGGCAGGTAAGGTGGTTTGGTATTCCCATCTCTTTAAGAATTTTCCACAGTTCATTGTGATCCACACTGTTAAAGGCTCTGGTGTAGTCAATATAGCAGAAGTATATGGTTTTCTGGAACTCCTGGCTTTTTCTGTGATCCATCAGTTGTTGGCAATTTGTGTTGGCTCAGATGGTAAAGAAACTGCCTCCAATGCTGAAGATCCCGTTTCGATCCCTGGGTCAGGAAGATCCCCTGGAGATGGGAAAGGCTGCCCGCTGGAGTATTCTTGCCTAGAGAATTCCATGGACGGAATTCTATGGGCTATAGTCCATGGAGTCACAAAGAGTCGGACACAACTGAACTACTTTCACTTCATTTTCATTTGTCGCAGTTTGAGACTTCCCTGGTGGCTCAGATGGTCAAGAATCTGCAATGCAAGAGACCCAGGTTTGATCCCTGGGTTGGGAAGCTTCTTTGGAGAGGAGAATGGCTACCCACTCCAGTATTCATGCCTGGAGAGTTCTGTGGACAGAGGGGCCTGGTGGGCTACAGTCCATAGGGTCGCAGAGAGTCAAACACGACTGAGTGACTGAGCATGCATACAGTACGAAAGATTACAAAATCATAAAACTATCTGAGTTGGAGTAGAAAAGATTATTTAAAAGGTGGAAAGGGGTGCCTTGCCAAGATTAGGGACAAAAATTTTGTAAAAATAAGTGTTAAGCAAAAATTGCATTTGATATCTGCTGTAAGGTGTAACTTCATTTGATGATAGTATGCGGAAAAGCCATTTTTCCTTAAAAATAATTTTCTCTTTGTAAAATATAAAATATTTTATAATGCTTTCTTTCTCATGTACTGTGGTAACAACTGAGATTTTTAACAGCTTTCTCTTTTTTTTTTAATGCATAGAAAGTTAGAGTAAAATGAAAAATTTTAGCAGAGTTTAAAAAGAAAGAGATTCATAATGTGCACTAAAGTAAAGAGCAGGCCTGAATATAAATGAGAAATTAGGAGCCATTGAAAGGTTGAAAAGGTAATATGGGGAGGTTGGGTAGGGAATTGAGAAGCTAATTGTTAGATTTTCTAGAAATGTTAGTCTTGTCTTCTGAAGAGGATTCAGCAGCTCATGGTAGTTGCATGTCAGATTGATAGAGAAAACAGTCGTAAGGACAGATTTGTTGGAACCTGTGGGACTCTAATTTTGTTTGCCTAAGAGTGTGTTTATTTGAAAAGTGTTTGCAGGGACAAATTATGTGAAGGTGAGAAAGGATGGTTCTTTTCTTACTGTAATTGAATTCGTTGGCCTTTTTTCTGTTTTTACTCCTTCACCTGACTTAGCCTGTTTTTCAGGTTTGACTGTTTTTATTTTATTGAGGAGTTACCCCCATGACATGACATGCAGGTCTCTTGTGGAAGGAGTGTCCTGAGGATGGTGGGCATGGCACCCCTGCCCCCACGAGCTTGGAATAAAAGGAGGCTGCTGGGATGCGCCTTTAAGACTCCTCACTGCCTACCCTGTTTGTAAAAGGAAGTTGTCCTTAAACTCTGCCCCCAAGTAGAATCTCTGTGAGAAGTTCCCTCTTAGATAACAACATGCTTTCCCCACTTTTCTTGTATGTTCCTAGAAGTAACGCTGTCATGTTTCACTTTGGGGAGGAAAAGAGGGTCACAAACCTATTTGAAGATCTGGCACCCAATTCCTCTCGGGACAATGGGCCATCCACCTATCTGGTTTGCATGCACTTTTCTTAGGAAGCGCTGGCCTGTTGTTTGGATTGAGTTTGTATACTGAATAACCTTGTGTTTATTGGAGTTTAAATGATCTGAGTGCCTAATTGTGCTAGAAAGCAGGCATGAAAGATGAAGTCAGGACCTGAGAGAGATGGTGTGCCCTCTGATGCACTTTGCAGCCCCCCTCAAGCCCCTTTCCCACCTTGTGCTCTGCTTGGACACTCTCTCTGCTGACCTGCTCTCCACTCTTTGCTTAAAGCTTTCTTCTCAAGGAGACTGGCTCTGCCCACCTCAGTCCCACGTGGCAGCCTGCCTCTCTGCTTTGGCAAAGCATTTATCATCTAACTTGCTACAGAATTTACTTGCCGTGTCCTTTGTTTATTTTCTGCTCCCTCAGGTAGACTGTAAGCCCCGTGAGGGCAGAGCACGCTCCATTGTCCCAACAGTGCTGTGGGTGCTCAGCAGGGGGACAGATGCTTGCTGTTGAAATGCATCATCTAACTGATTCACAGCCCACGTGACTGTGGAAATGAGCCATAGGCTTTGTTTGTCAAGTCTGTCGCAGCCCATTTCTGTTTTTAGACATCACGATTTATTGTTCATGCATATCATTCACATCTGAGGAATCTTGCAGCCTTGGCCTTGACTGTTGCCTGGTTTTCTCTGAAACTGTTATTTTTTTATCCCATTTCCTAGGACTGGTGGTTCTGCTGGCAGGAAAGTTTGTGGAGCTGAGAGTGGGCTCTGTCAGCCACTTAAGCGAAGTGAATAGAACTTGTGTCAAGATCAGCAAGTGTCCTTGGGAACAGATTTTGTGCCCTCAATCCCCGTTTTTTATCTCCTCTTTGCATGGAAGCTAAAATCACAGCTATGAGCAGCACATTTCGTTTCCGCAAACCCAGTCGAACCCTGTTTTACCCTCTGGAGAGAACCTCTTCCCTGCCTGGTGCAGGTAACGGGTGTGCATAGTGGATGGGACGTGTGAGCTCTTGAAAAGCAGTCCTGCCGCCCCCTCTGCATCAGGCTGCTTGCACGGGACATGGCATTCCCGTAAACACAGCCCTCTTTAACCACGCTGCCATATTTCCCCTGACACAAGGAAATGAGTTGATGGAAGTGAGGATTTAGGGATAAGAGAATCAAAATGTGTTTCTTTTAGATAGCATCCACTGGGGCTATTTCTTGAGACAGTCTTCTGCAGTCCTTCAATTAAAATCACGCTAATGTGGAATATTTAGACTAGCGAGATTCCATGACCACGTCAGTTCGTATAGGATGTTGAAATCCGCTAGCCTGAGAGATCACTTAGGAATCTGAGTTCATCTCCACCTCCATCCCCCATCCACACACTCCTCCCCCCAGCTCCTACTTTGGACTCTGACAGTGGGTCCCAGCTGGTCCCACATATAAAACATAAAGCACACATTTGGTGTGGCTTATTTTAAACTTTGATCAAAATTCTTTCTAAACAGAAAAGGAGAAAAGCCTGCAGCTTGTGTTTGCTTTCACGGTCTCCCCAGGCACGTGCTTTTTCCATTTTTCACACTCAGTATTTGTGTGTCCCTTCACGGTTATCGTTCCCTGTCTGGGAAGCCAGCTGTAATAAATCACATAAATCAGCCAGACTCTACAGAGGTCACAGAGGATGGTGACCTGATCCCAAATTATATACTTCTGCCGAGCCCCGGGGTAGAGCGTACTGCTGTTACCCACAGAAATGGTACCCGTGAAAATAGTTGGCTTCGCCTCACGAATTCCTGCCTTATGAATTCTGTTTTAGTTCAGAATCTGCTTTGTCGCAAATTTGCTCACCTTTCCTCCTGCTTAAGTGAGACTTTGCTGTGACACGGGAGGACTGTGCTTAGCCACCCCCAGTGACGGGGAGAGACCCTTCACTTTGGTGTTGACTCCCTGTCAGTCACTCTGCTTTGGGGAGCAAGCAGGCCTGGTTATAGGATATTTGAAGATCAGGACCTTGGTGTCCTGTCTTTAACTTCTGACCATTCAGAAAAAAGTCAGAACAATAGAAATTTTTACCCAGATATTAATATATAAGTGGGTTTTTTTGTGGGGCGGGCGGGAGCGTGGAGATCTTAGTTCCCCGACCAGAGATTGGACCGTGGGCCCCAGCAGTGGAACACCCAGTCCTAACCACTGGACTGCCAGGGAATTCCCAATATATGTGTTTGCTCTTTGTGTTTTAGTAAGAAAAGTGCTGCTGAAAGATGTCAATGTAATTGATTAAAGAGCAGGCCTGGGTGGGGGGGGGGGGAATGTGATCATCATTTTTGATAAAATCAGGTGAGCCTAACCACTTTTCTCATGATAGAATATATCACTCAGGCATTTAGTTACATATTAGAACACAATTCTCTCTCTCAGAAGCACCAATGTTTCTATTCTTCTTACTGAATTCTCTAATTTTAAGATGTTGTCCCTGTTAATTTTAAATTTATTTATTTAGTTTCCCCAGAGGAAGTAACCCTAATTAACAATTTCCATATCCACAGTTATTTGAAAAGGAAATTGACGAGAAGAGAAAGGATTCTCACCTTTGCTGCTGTTTAGCAGGAAGGTTCCACCCAGAGCTGACCCAGCCACATTAGAAACTTGCAGGCCACCCCGAGGTGAGAAGGAGCCAGAAGCTCCTCTCTCCCAGGTGGGAATGAGCTGGACCCTCTCCTCTTCAGCTAGAGTTTAGAACTTCTCCCTCCTTCTTCCAGTCTGTTATTAGAAGAGAAGGTCTTGATACTCTTTCCTGGAGCTTCCGTGACAGCTAAGTTCAGGGTTACAGATAAGACATTATTCGAGGAAAAGCTTTCCTACCAGGATTCCATGGCCTGTGTCATTTAGAATCTCAGCTGTAGTATGAAAATTATTACTACATTTTACTTAAGTGAGTTATATTTCAGAGGCTTTTATTAAGGCTACTGGCTCGACAGGTTTCATTCTGTGTTTTTTTTTCCAAAATGGGTAAAGGGTCCAATGTCTATATCTGTGCAACCTAGCAAAGCCCTCCCACTTCTGATTCAAACAGGAGCTGTATAAGTGGAGGGATCCTGTTTTGTTTACTAGCGACCTAGCTAATGTTAATGTTCTGATACAGTTTTCTTTGTCGTGAGAACGCTGTATGTTAAAAGTGTTTCTGTTTTAACTTTTTAGCTTAGTTGTCAATAGATCCTGTGATAACTTTGATGTCAGTCTTTTCTGGTTTCTAAGTGAACATATCTTAGTCTAAAACAGGCAAAATTGTGAATTCTGATTAATAAGCACTTTTCAGTAAGTCAGAGTTTGTGAAAATAAACATTCAAAATTCTGAAATTCAGCAACACATGGCACCTTATATGCTAAGTGGCTTCCCAAAAGGGGGAGAATATGGTACCTCTGGCAAATAAGAATACGAAGTATTAGATGCTATTTACATATCCGTGTTTTTCTTAGTAAAACAAAACAGATGTTAGCAGTACAGCTGGCTGTTGCATATTTGTGTGTTTTTGTTGCTAACAAATTTCCATGAGGAAGGACATAAAATTGGTTTGAAGGCTAAAATGGGAGAAAATAAGTTGATATTTTAACTAGAAATGAGAGGCATAATTATATGATGGATTGTATCTTAATTTTTGAGGTCTTGATTGAATTTATAGCATTCAAAATCAAAACAGTGTTTTCAGCTTGCAATGAAACTAATCTAAATAGAGGAGGTCAGAGTGAACTAGAAATTGGCTTTATTTGAATTACTCGGTACAGCTCCCTAAAATGACAAGTTCAATGGAATGTTAGAATACTTTGTATGGCCTTCCCTGGGGGCTCAGATGGTAAAGCGTGTAAAGTATAAAATACTTTATATAGTAAATGTGTTATTCCTAGTTACTAATTTATATAAAAGACTGTGATTTGCATCTGCTATGATAATTGCATGCAGTATGCGTTTTTAAAATGTTCTGATAAGACGTAACTTTGCAGTTAAAAACAAAGCAGGCAAGCAGAAGATCTTTATGTTTAATTTTTATATGCAGAACTTTGTCCCACTGACTGTATGCCACCTAAAGTTTGGCTGTCGTTGTCCTGAATACCTTCTCTACTCTGTTTCTTGCTTGGGGGTGTTAGCACTCAGCTATTTTGTCTGTTCTTGGTTGGCTGCTTGTATCATGCAGCACCTATAGATTCTTCTGTCCTGTCACAGTCTGATGCATACTAAACTTAGTACTGTGAGTTCGTTACACTCTATTATAGGAGACTATTTGTAATTTGATGATCAAATCTGATACCCAAGATGGTGAAGATGTAGGCATATGTGAAATAGAAATCCCTGTGATATATCATTTGAATCAAAAATTCCACTCAGCTTTGCTTTCTGTAAATTATGTAACCCTTCTTATTTATCTTACTGGTCTCTACTTGTAAAATAAGAAGTAGATGCTGGATCTGGCTATATTTTTATTTTAACCTCTCACTCCAGTGTTCTTGCCTGGAGAATCCCAGGGACGGGGGAGCCTGGTGGGCTGCCATCTCTGGGGTCGCACAGAGTCAGACATGACTGAAGTGACTTAGCAGCAGCAGCAGCAGCAGTGACACTTGACCAGTAAAAGTTTCTCCATTCCTGTTTATAAGAATTGTTGGGCAACCAAAACCCAGAAAATATAAGTTCTCACCAGTAGTGTTTCCGCAGTAATGCAAACCAGGACTTCCCTGGTCCTCCAGTAGTTAAGGCTCCATCACTTGCTGTGCATGGGGCACAGGTTCAGTCCTTGGTCAGGGAACTGGGATCCCACATGCTGAGGGGCGCAGCCAAAAAATGTATGTGTGTCTATGTTAGTTGCTCAGTCGTGTCTGACTCTTTGCAACCCCGTGGACTGTAGCCTGCCAGTTTCCTCTGTCCATGGAATTCTCCAGGCAAGAATACTAGAGTGGATTGCCATCCCCTTCTCCAGGGAGTCTTCATGAACCATGGATCAAATCCTAGTCTTCCCTGCATTGGAGGCAGATTCTTTACCGTCTGAGCCAGCAGGGAAGCCCCGGCCAAAAAATAAAAATAACAATAGTGTAACTCAGAAGCTAGAAGAGAAAACAAGGAAGGAACTCAGAGAAATGAACAAGGACAGGTGAGCAGAGGTGCTCACGTGACCTCACGCAAGCCCTGATTGCAGGTCTGATTGGGATGATGTGGGATTGTTGCTAATGAAAGTGCCAAATTGGTACCAAGTTTTTTCAGATCTGTGTACTGTGTGATTTTAAGATCTATTTCACGAGTGTGAGAATTTATGCTCTACCTTTATCGCTGGCGTCAAAATTGGTTTGGGAGTCTTCCCATTTTACACGTTGCAGTTCATCAGCGAGTTAAGACATTGATGGAATGCCTCCCTTGGCCTGTGTCTGTGTGGCATAACTGAATTTGTTGACGTGATATGTGATCAGAGCTCCTAGGGATTTTTCTAGTGGGTTTTTTGTTAAATTTTCCAAGGCAGGAGGTGATGTTTATAACATTTGCCTATTCAAGTTTTAAAGACTTATTTAGACTTCTTCCAATTTATGAGATAGACATATTAAAATATCTACCCAAGAGAATAATACTCTTGCATAAGTGTTAGGTAGTGTGCATTGTAAAACTAGAGGGACTACTGTGTGGTCAGTGTTATCTCCCAGACTTTACCTTAAGAAGGAAAACGGCGCGGTGCCCTCAGACTCAGCACGTGGGACCACCGCCACAGCAAGAGAAAGGCAGCATTGGTTCCCACTGGCTACTGTGTTTTGGAACATGCAGTTTTCAAAATGACCTGAGGTTGTTCATAGAATAATCTATTGTGAATCTGCACTCTTTTTATTTTTATTCTTTATTTTTTATTCTTTTGAATAAAAGAATTATTTTATTTTTATTCTTTTGAAAATTTTTCTAATGTTTAAGAATGTTGCTTCTTTTATCAGTAAATAATTCATTTGAAATTTCTTTCTATTCCTGTGTCTTAACTATGGAAATGTCATTGAATACTTGTATCATTGTTAATTTATAATTTCAGAGTATTTTACAGCATGGTTAACTTAGGTCTTGCCATGCTTCTTCCAGGAGCAAAAAGTAAATTTTCCATTTTCAAAGGAGAGAGGTTCGAAGAAGTTAGAGCAAGATGTGATTTTATTGGTAAATAATTGCTCAGTGATTATCTACAGAATTTAGTTATCAAAGTATACATTAGAGTCATTGTCCCATGTTTCCCCATGTATTTATTTAAATACTGAAAATGGCTTTTTCAAAATACACCCTAAAAATCTGCTGACTTAACAGTTTGCTAAACATTCTGCTAGGCATTTTAAAGACATTTTTCCTTTGATCCTTATAGCCACTCTGCAAATACGGCATTATTATAACCATTTCCCAGATTAAGAAACTAAAGCTCAAATGATTGTATAAATATTTGAAAGGGGGGCAGGGGGGCTCCCTAAAAGGAGCATTCAGAGGTTCAAGAACACCCCAGCAGGCAGTTGGGTGGGTCTCGTGAAGCAGTCTGTTGTGGAGTTACCAGTAACTGAAGAAGTCAACTATTTTCTGCTTTTTGGGTGGTCTGTAATTATGTGTATTTAATCTGTTAAGTTTAATTGGCTGTTACATTCATACAGTCACACAAATTATCTTATTTTACCTACAACTTGAAGAGTTTTCTTATGTTGCTAAAAGTATGAAAGAGTTGAGTCACAAAGAGAGTGATAATGGATTAGGCCATGAACCTGAAACCAAGTTTGGGGTTACATGTGTGTATGTGCAGTTTTTCTCAGATACCTAAAAGCTGTGTACCATTGATAAGTGGTTAGTTTTGAAGAAGTTAAATGTCTGCCTCAAATGTGTCCCTGAGCTCCACATTTTCTGACTTCTGATTCAAAATTGAGTCATTTTGTCTAAAATTGAGCACAGGCTGGTTATTACCTGCTTCTTAAAAGCCCAAACCTGAAGATATTCAGCATAAAAGTTATGTGTTTTGGCATGTGGATAGCAGCTGCTTAAAATTCCTAATTTTAAGAAATCTCAAATGAAATCACGTGAATATGAAGTCTTGTACCTGAGTTCTGTCAAAATTAGCAATAAATGCCATTTTTAGAGTTTGGCTAAATTACTAACTTCCTTTGAATGTCAAACTTTATTTCTCAAGAATGTTAGTCACTGCCAAGTTTATAACATAAACATCGTGTTTTTGTTACCTGAATTCTGACGACAAGAGGGTAGATGAGGGCAAGTGAAAGGCTCAGGTGAATTTTATTTCTAGGTGTTTAATTTAAAAGGACACTGTGACATTACACAGAGAAAGTCTCTCCAGGGATGTGAGTGCCAGTAAAAATTCTTGGATGCTTTTATTTTTGATTATTATTATTTTTTTCAATTAAAAAGGAAACTTATTAAAAGTTTTCTGATTTAAAAAGGTGTCTGCCTGGTAGTTCTGACATGCTTCTCGCTGGAGTCTCTAAGAAGGTAGAGAAAAGCCCTTACATTCTAAACAGTTATAAAAACTAGAACTAGCTGGAGAAGTGTCTACTGTAAACCAAAGGAACTGGGTTTAAAAATACGGGCAGAATAAGTTTTGACACCTAAAAATAGGTAGGCAGAGCCATGTCCTTGCTGACTCTGCCTGTAATTCAGAAAGAGCCTCCTAGCAGCTGTCCCCAGAATGCTCTTCCCTTCCTCTTTCTAATCTCCTCCAACAGTGCCTTTTTATTCAGTGGAAGGTCATAACTCAGAAAATAACCAGGCAGAGCTGGGGGTGGGATGGGTAGGGGCTGTATTACTGTTACATCCTGAGAATCTTACTCCATAAAAGTCAAGTGCTGGAGGTCGGGTAGAGTTAGAGCTGTGTTTCCTGAGGGTTTGAGTATTGTTTGAGTCCACCATCATTTAGAGCTTCAGAAAGCCTTGGCAGTAAAGGTTGGAGAAGGTTTGCTTTCAGCAAAGCTATATTACAGTGAAAATCACATTGGAAATTGGCCTGGGAACTATTCAGCTCATCTTGCCCACCAGCTCTTGGTCTGAAGCCAGCACCCATGTGGATCAGCAGTAGCTCAGAGCAAACACCAGGGCTAGGCACTTATCTCCCTGTATAGTGACCAATAAATAGGAGGGGGGAAATAGCTGAAAAACATTGCTTTGTAAAGGAAAGGAGAGATCATAGCGAGATTTGAAGGAAGAACAGACTGCCAAACAATGGCCCAAATGAAAGAGGAGCAGAAAGCAGTTAGATGATAACGAGCTAAAAAGAATTAGATGGGATGAAATGAGAGTGAAACCATTAAGAAAAAAATGTAAAGAAATTAAGAATGCTGTATAGTGCATTAAAATCCATAGGAGATGGCAATGAAGAATAGAATTAACACTGCTGCTGCTGCTGCTGCTAAGTCACTTCAGTCGTGTTCAACTCTATGTGACCCCATAGATGGCAGCCCACTCGGGCTCCCCTGTCCCTGGGATTCTCTAGGCAAGAACACTGGAGTGGGTTGCCATTTCCTTCTCCAATGCATGAAAGTGAAAAGTGAAAGTGAAGTCGCTCAGTCGTGTCTGACTCTTCATGACCGCATGGACTGCAGCCCACCAGGCTCCTCTGTCCATGGGATTTTCCAGGCAAGAGTGCTGGAGTGGGTTGCCATTGCCTTCTCCTGAAAGTAAAATTAATGTTGTGAAGGAGAAACTCAAAGCTCTCCTAGAGTCCAAAGAGAGGAGAAAAATAAAAGAAGATTGTAGATGCATTGTGAAAAGATACAACCTGGGGATTTTAAGTGTTGACAAACGAGAAAGAACTAAATCATATCAAATGAAAAAAATAAAGATATATAAGAATAAGCCTGTGTGTATTTTGTGCTGATTTGAAAGTGTTACTCACGTTGTTCAGAGAAGATCAATGAAAGGCCACCTCTAGATATGTTTTGACAATTAAAAAATTTTTGTTTAAGAATACTATCAAACATCTTGCCAAAATATCTGTTTAACTATCACAAACCCAAGTTCAGGCTTCCTTCTCTTTTGTAGCAGTAAAGCCAAGGTGGTGGATGGAGTTTTGAGGAAGAAAAATGGTGACACAAGACCTCAGTGTGTTGCTTCCTTACATATCATGTGGAAGGAATTGAGAGGCGTTCTCTGATAATCAAGAACTCAGGGAGATACGCTCAACTTCTCTTGTCAGGAGGGTGAACTTCAAAATTGCCGTTTCATTAAGTTTTATAATTAGAAAAGCATAGATTGAAAAGAAATTCATTTTGATTATTTTAAAAATAATTAGCAGAAGAATAAAACTGTAAGATTGTTTTTTTCCAAATGCCTAGGCATATTTATTAAAAAAACAACTAGACAACAAAGGGCAAAACTGTTATTGACATGGAGAAAATGTTTACTGTGTATGAAAATTTAAAGAAATACATATATCAACATATATATATACATGCAGAAATATAAAATTCAATTTGTTACCTACCTATATTTGTGTGTTCAACAGATACTTGCTTTGTGTCAGATGCTGTTCTAACATTTTGCTACATTGACATGTTACTTTTCATTAGGTTTCATGACATTGGCCTTAATGTTTTACCTGTTGTAAAGATAAAGAAATTAAAGCTTAGCTAATGGCCCATAGTCACATAGCTTATGCAGGAGTTAGGGTTTGCCCCCAGCCGTGTGACTTTTGACCCAGCTTTCTTTCTTTCTTTCTTTATGTCTGGCTGTACTGGCTCTTCGTTGCTGCGTGCAGCCTTCTCTAGTTGCTGTGAGTGGGGTCTCGTTGCCGTGGTTTCTCTTGTCGCGGAGCACAAGCTCTATGGTGTGCGGGCCTCGGTAGTTGGAGCACACAGGCTCAGTAGTTGGGGCTTGAGGGCTCCAGAGTGTGGGCTCAGTGGTTATCACTCACCAGCTTAGCTGCTGTGCAGCATATGGAATCTTCCTAGACCAGGGATTGAACCCGAGTCCCCTGCATTGACAGGCAGATGAATGCTGAACCACCAGGCAAGTCCTGACCCAGCCTTCGTAAGTGACGGTGTGATGTGGTGGAAGCACGCTTGGGCAGTGTTGTTTGTGCTGTGTGACACTGCTGTGTTTCTGGCCACAGTCTCCTAGCCAGGAGGACAGATCATCTCCTGGTTTGCCAGTGACCTATGCTGTGGTCTGATATCGGGGGAAAAAAAAAGTTAACCAGGTTTTTCCATTCTCAGGCAGTAGACCCAAGAAAATCTAAAGAGAATGAAACAAATGCACGAATTACTCTTGGGTTCAGCAAAAGAACCTCATCGGAACAGACTGGGAAGAGGTGATTAGTTTTAAGGGACAGTTCCTTCCCTTGGCAGTTGGAAGCTGTGCGGCTTATTAAATGGTTAAACTATTAACCTTTGCGTCACCCCTCACTTGGCTAGGGTTTCTCAAAATGTTTTATATATCTATATCCATAGATATATTATTATATATATTACATATATACATAGATATATAAAACATAAACAAAACATAAACTTATGGTATAACTAATATATAATCATGTATGTATGTTACATACATGATTATATATTACATACATTATTATATAAAGTTATATAATTTATGTGTTTAATAACATTTACATAGACAATGTTTATGTAAACATCTGTCTGCTAGAGCAGTGTATAAGGCAATATAGGAAAGTCATTGTTGGGTTGATTATGCAAATATAACTGATCTGTTTCGCTAAAACAGGCTTGAAAGGATTGAAAGCAACTCTAACTCGCTGCTTTCCTGACGATCACTGTCTGCAGTTACATGCACAGTTATAATGTAACTGTCATTTGTGGTCTAATCTTTCCCTCAAGGGAAGCTTGAGAAACCTGGTCAGCTTTAACATTTAGAGGAAGTTTAAACATACTGGAACATAAAATGTACAGTTGTTTAGGTTAAAACTCCGTTTCTTGTCAGATCACATCTATCCAGCTCTTCTGTGATTAGAGTCATCTGACTTTGACCTGAATTAAGAAAGAGCCTCGCTAGACACACAATATGTTTGTTCTTGTTTGCTTTGCCAGCTTCCGGAGACTGTGCAGTGGGCTGAGACCTCTGAAGGCAGTGTGGCCGCATAAACCAGTTGTCACTGGTTAACTGTTTTCATCCCCCTGAGCTGCTTTGGGTGAATTTCAGCCTAGTGACTACATCTCTTTAATATTTTCAGCAATTTATGTTCTTTAAGAGTGAAGATATTTGTGGGATTTTTTTTTGAGGGGGAGGGGTTAGTTATAGTATAGCTATGAGGCTGGTTCCTTTCATATACTCCAGAAGAGAAGGAAAGGGTCAGTTTCACAATGATCTTTTTCCAGAATGCAAAACCACTGTCCTTCTCATCTCTTGGGCAACCCCTGCTCAGTCCATTTTCTAGAAGAATTTAAAATGCAGCCAAGGCTTTGGCTTCAGAGTCTCTGGGTCCCTAAAGGACCATCTTTTGGCTGTGTCATATGTTGTGTTTAGTTTGCATTTTGAAATGTTCCAAATTTTATATGCTAGTAAATATAGTTAATAGTCTTCAGGTTATGTTGTCTCACATTTGTGTGTAATTTCCTAAGAAAGGGAAATGGAGAGGGTGGGGGTGAATAGAGTAGTTAAACCTTCTTAAAAGGAAGGGAGGGAAGTCTCTTGTTTATACATGTTGAATAGACCACTACTGATTGATGTTACTTTTCCTGGAAATCCAATTCTCACAGAGTTGATACTCAATGTTTTAGGCAGAGGTGGTATAGGCTCTGATAATTTTGTCACCTTATTCTAGACCTTTCATTTATGGTCATTTAGTTGAGAAGGCAATGGCAACCCACTCTAGTACTCTTGCCTGGAAAATCCCGTGGATAGAGGAGCCTGGTAGGCTGCAGTCCGTGGGGTCGTGAAGTCAGACACGACTGAGCGACTTCACTCTCACTTTTCATTTTCATGTGTTGGAGAAGGAAATGGCAACCCACTCCAGTGTTCTTGCCCGGAGAATCCCAGGGACGGGGGAGCCTGGTGGGGTCGCACAGGGTCGGAAACGACTGATGCAACTTAGTAGTAGTAGTAGTAGTAGCTGAATGATGAGGGCTCCCTTGTTGGCTCAGTAGTAAAGAATCCACCTGCCAATGCAGGAGACCCAGGTTTGATCCCTGGGTTGGGAAGATCCCCGGGAGGAGGGCATGGCAACCCACTCCAGCATTCCATGGACAGCGGAGGCTGATGGGCTACAGTCCATGGGGTCGCAAAAGAGTTAGACATGACTTAGTGACTGAACAGCAAGTTGAATGATTACATGAATTTTTGATTTGCTAAAAATATGCAATTTTAAAAATTTTACTTTTTAGTTCACTGAATCTGAATGCTGCCTCTTTCCTTTCTTCAATATGTGTCAGATGAAATGTTTTACCTCTGAGATGAAAAGTTCCAAGTTTATTCTTTATTGATACGTTTGCTAGCATGTGTGAGCATTTGCTCTGTGCTTTATCTCTATAATTTTATTTATTTAGTGCTATTTATAGGTGGTGGCTTAGAAAAAAACAACCTAGTAGATGACATTAGACGTCTGATGTAGTAGATGGTAGACAGCTGAGACTTGGCATCCAGGCTCTGACCTGAGGATGTGTGCTTTCTAACCTGTATCGTCCTCCAAGGAAAATGGGGAGGGAAGGAACCTCTAGTAGAAGTAACTTCTCCAGAAATCATGTCATTAAAGCAATCACAGGTTCTGAAAACAAATACTAAAAGGCAGACATTTTAAACGGTCTCACATCTTTGTAATCTTTGCTCTATAATCAGGTTACCCTCAAATTAATTGAAAAATGTTAAAGACAGATACTAAAAATGCTTGATTGGCTGATATTTTGTCTCTGTCAAGATCATGTGCTTGAACCATACGTCAAACCAGAAACTTTTTTGAGACAATTTGTATGAAAATGTCAGCTTCTCTAACAGTTTTCTTGCAGTAAAAAGGGAAGAATATGAACTCTATAAGTTAAAACAGTGACCTCATTCCGTTCATGCAAAAGTGTTGTGCTGTCAGAACAGTATCAATGTTTAAATCTGGAGTTGAACTCCTTGATAGCAGTGCCAGTCTAGAAGAGTATGTGTGTTTTAATGTGCCATTTAAATAAAAGGTTAATTGTTACTCGGAAAAGAGAGCACTCTGAGAACAGTTGAAGCTAGAACATGGATCAGGGGACTGATTGAATGTCCCCATGTGGCCTCTCGTTGGGTCTTCCTCAGGGAACACAGCAGCCAAACTTCAGTTCATGTCAGTCATGATGTCAGAAGCCAAAGAAAAAGTCCTAGGTGCTAGGTGGTTTTGTTAAGTCATCAAGATGGATTTAATGTTTTTACTTGAAGCATTACTTCCAGTAAACCACAGCTTGGGGGCTCAGAGAGTTCTTCCAAGGGTAGACAGGCCCTCAAATGCTTTTCCAGTGTCCGTTACTGCAATCTATTTTAACTCTAAGGCAGAAAACTCTTCCCCTCTTAGAAGTTAGGGTATCCTCTGTAGCTGGGATAGGGGAAGCTTCACTCCCATTAAATGGGAGTTATGAGGGCTTGACCAGTTCGCCCAAAGCTCAACCATAGACAAGGATTTCTCAAATTCACAGGGCCTCTTTCTTAAGCTTGTCTTCCTTCAGACTTAACGCTCAGTTTCTGGGTAAGTTGCTGAATATCTATAGGGAAAGCCCCTGGTTTGAGTTTAGTCAAGCTTGCCAGAGAATACTGGATCTAAGTGGGAATAAAATTTACTGACCCCTGTTCTCAGAGGTTAACATTTTCATTTATGTTTTACATGACTCATTTTAAATTACAGTGCTCTACAGATATAGAAAGAAGCTTTCCTCTTCCCACCCTCCCCCAGACACCACATAATGGAAAAAGCAAGAATTTTCTGCATAAGCAAGACTTTTTTCTTTTTTAAACAAAAAGCCAGTCTCTGATGGGACTTTTTTTCCTGCCAGAATTCCCACTGGTCCACTGTTGCAATATTTACAAAAGGCCACGAAGAAAGAGGAAGGCCCATTTTTTATGCACTTTGCCTCTGTGTTATGTGAAAGTAACTTGTATTTCTGTTCTTGGTGTCAGAAGAATTGCTCTCTTTTCACTTCTCTGATAGATTTATAAACCCACTAGGCCCTCTGAACTCTTAAGGTATCATTTTAAGAGAAGATTTGTTCCTCTGCTCTAACTAGACACGTAAGACTTTGAAGGGTTTTGATGTTCTATTTCCTGTTTAAAAAAAAGGTGTCCTCTCTTGCGAACTCCAACTAGATGAGAGGATTTTCCTCAGAGAAAATTCAGCTCTGGGAAGAACCATCCATGGAGGTCGTAACCTAGAACATTTTTGAAGGGAAGTTTCAGTGAATTAAAAGAGGGCAGGGTAAGGAAACAACATTCTGTCCTACCATAGCTGCAGCTAAATCAACCGTTTCACTCTAGAGCCTGGGCAGTATCATAATTTGTAGCCAATTGTCCACAGAGGTCACTGATTACAGTTCATTGTGGAGGGGAGAGGAGGCCTGGACCCCGCTAAGAATTTATATTAATAGTTGTGTCTTTCCCAGAATGTTATCTGGAGAGCATTCTGTCAACCACTGATCCTCAGTGATCTTTTATTTCTACGTCAGTTCAGTTCAGTCGCTCAGTTCACGTCCGACTCTTTGTGACCCCATGGACTGCAGCATGCCAGGCTTCCCTGTCCATCACCAACTCCCGGAGCTTGCTCAAACTGTTGTCCATCAAGTCGGTGATGCCTTCCAACCATCTTATCCTCTGTTTCTACATAAAAACCTTTTAAAATGGAAGTAATTTGACTTGATTTTTCTTTTTCTTTTTTTAGTTAGGTGAAAGGAAAGTGAATCTGCTCAAAACACGCTTAAAAGAAGTGTATTTGCTTGGGTGCGGGTCTGAGAGATGGAAAACTGCTCTTTCCTCAGTGGGACAGTGTAAGCAACTGCAGTAAACACATATCGCCCCTTGTGTAGCCTTTCTTCTACTTTAGAGACAGTCTGATATGGTGACCAAAAAGAAGCTACATCATGACAAGCTTCCATCCCAGGCCTTTAGCATAAAGCAAGTGCTCAGTTCACTTTGGGGGCTCAGGAGGAAGAAGCAAGTTAGCTTTGGGATCCAGAGTCTGAAGAGTCTGCTGTTGAACAACCACAGGGACCCGGGTGACAAGAGGCTGTTTAATTGAAGCTTCATAAAATGGTTCCTTAAGTTTCATGGACAATTAAGGAACTTTCAGTTTCCTCTCTTTACTCTTGTTCACTTCCTGCTCTTCTAGAATCAAGCGTTAGGTACTCTAGTCTCTCACAATGAGAAGCTTAGACAGATGTAGTTTAAATTAAAGCATTAATTTGGAGTGTTCTGTAGCTGCGTTAATTATATCTTTCCTAAGATTACATTCCTGTGGATTCAACAGAGGCATATGAGCAGCAGTATGACTTATCTGGGGCAAACCCAGATTCTGTTAACCATTGAGCCTTGGTGATCTTTTATTTATACATAAACACCTTTTAACAATGAAATAATTCACCTTTATTTTTTTTTTTCTTTTTTTTTTTAAATACTAGTTAGGTAGAAAAACAAAAGAACTGGCCTGGTGCAGAGTTGTGAAGAGTGTTTGCATGGATGTAAGACTGAAGTATGTATGAAAAAGTCTGTTCCTCAGTGAGAATTAGCAGGAAGCATATGTTGAAAGTTTCTCACCTAAACAGGTCATAATTACAGACTTTAGGATTTATTTCTTTTAATAGAACATGAAGCTCACTTAGTGGTCCTTCTGAAAACTTTCCTTCCAACTGCACATTTTATGTCGAATAGTAAGTTAAATTTCTCAGGTAGGAAGAAGAGTTTTTTGTTGTAACTGTGATTGTAGCTCGTGCCGAATATATCAATGCTGCTTTTCCCTAAGTAGTTGACTAGTCAGCTTTTAAGTTTTCTTCCTTTGTTTTCTAAGATTAGCCTTAAGTCAGTGCATGTTTTTAGAAAAATGTACTTGTTTGGAATGTCTCAGATCTACCATGACCATCAGTGGCAATAGAGGTGAGAAATTACAGCTTTTAACTGAGCATCGTCTAGAATTCTGTAATATTCCATTGCATGACACATCCCATGTTTTTTACAGTTTCTACGAAATTCAACATTGTGTGCAGTTTTATCAACCTCCCTGCATCCCTGGAGCACAGGGAATTATTTTTGTTATTGAGGGGACAAAACAGGGGTGAAGTGACTCACAGTTAATTGCCGGATTAAATCGGGCATCTAAGCCTCTCTGCTTCGGGTAGATTCTCAGACTCAGCTGCTATCTTCAAAAGGAAGAAATACATCGCCGCATCCGAAAAGAACATGGTGTGCAGTATGTGATGGGTTTTGTTAACTATCCCTTGTTTTCTAATCAAAATAGCCTCTGGGCTGGAGGAAAGTTTTGAACTTCTGTAGTAAATCAGTACATCTCTTATTATGTTTCACCATTATTTATAGCATTGTGAATGAATATATTTAACAGTGGCAGGTTATGGTAAGTTGAGGAATTCTAATTTTTTTTCTTTTACTTTAAGATGGTTGAGTTCTACATAGGCTAAGTTCTGATCTCTGTGGGCTTGTGAAGATGCGTCGGAGAATGCGTTCGTTACTGATGTTACAGGAGCACCCAAGCAACCATCACACTTGTTCAGCGTCCTTTTTCATTGTTCTTGCTTTCACGGAGCCCTGTGCACCGGCCGAGCATCTCAGGGCTTTGAATAATGCCCTTTGCCAACCGTTAGTCCTAATTGCTGTAACTAATTTGCTGTGTGACCTAAAGACAGTAACATCCTTAACTTTGGTTTTCTCATCTGTAAAATAGAATTAATGACACTCTACAGGCCAGGGATTTCAGGGAGGCGGCGTCATCACAATACTAATTAGAGTGTTAAAAACCAAATATCTGGTGAAAGCCAGATATACTCATTGATGCCAGTCAAAACCATGAAAAACACATTTGCCACAGACAGATAAAAATATTTCATAGACTTAAGTGATATGTTTAGACCTGAAGGAAATGAAAGGAGTCGAGTTGTTGAACTATAGGAAATGAAGATCTGGGGCCGATTTAAACAGTTGAAAATTATTTGAAGAAGTGTTTTGTCTCCATAGTAATGAATTCTTTTTTAGCTTCTTTTGAGGCTATCCAAAGAAGAAGTGAGATTCAATTACAGCAGAATTACATAAGTTAGACAACAACGGTAGTGATACCAATTCTTTGTAAGATGCAAACCTGAGTACCTCAGTTTCAACAAAAAGGTCACTGAATGTGCCAGAGTTGTGTATGCGTTGCCTCAAAAGAAAATTAAAAAAAAAAAAACCCACAAAAACACTGGGCTAGTGCTCTGAAGATGTTTTCTAGTTAACCCCTGTGTTCTTTTTCTATTTGTACGGCTTCATTACCTGTACAGTTTCACTGACAGACGTTCCAGAATCTTCATCACGCTACCCGGGCACACTGTGTACTTTCCTTTGCTGTGTTTGGAGATAATACTGTCAAGACCATGCTGGATCCTCCCCCACCCCCTGAAAAGCGTCTCCTGTTTTTCGTGTTTATTTCTGAGGAGATTTCCAGGTTGTCTTTTTCTCTTCCAAGCCAAAATTACAGTGACTTAGTAAATTACAACTCTTTCATTTTTTTACCATTACCAATCATTTGTCAAATAGCTCATTTGTGTAAAAAAAAAAACCAACATTCTGAGCCTTGACAGGAGGGAGAGAAAAAACAGTCTTACCCAGCTGAATCTTTTGCCTGAATATTCTTGGCAATAAAGATTGCCACCTATTGGTTAAAGAAAAGAACTAAAACTGAAAAAAGGTTTGCCAGTCCCAAGTACTAAGTGTGATCAAAACAGGATTATTTCAGTGGTGCTCTGGGTGGAGGTATTTGAAAATGTGTGATCTGATGAGAATCTTTATTCCGTGCTTTGAACTTCGCACAGCCAGTATCATTAAAGTACAGCAGATATTTAAGGAGAGGATCCCTTAAATATCTGTTCTCAGGATCCCTTTTAAACATGTATTTTTGAGACTGTCAGAATTCCATTTTAATGGAATCCTAAGTGGGTAAGTGCATTTTTAATTGGACAAATGTTGGAAGCTTGATTTTGAAAACATTTTTCTAACTCTGTAATTTGGGCTTCCCTTCAGACTTTGAAATCCAGCATTTGCTGTCCAGCCAAAATGGGATGGGGTTGGTGACATTGGCTTTTCGTGCCCCGTGGTGCCAGGATGTGTTTTTTCCAGATTGCAAACACTACATAGAACACAGCCCTGGGCTACGTCCTCTCTCCAGCGTCACCAAGTGTCCTTTTAAGGTGCATTTGATAATCAAAAAAAAAAAGCTTCCTATTTTGAAAAGTCCCAAATGGTTGCATACTGGGAAAATGTTCTTTTTAATTATTTTTTCCTAATATTATATATGTATTTATACATATATATAAATTCAGTTATTAGGAATACTTCTACTTGATATAAAACACCAGTGTACCAATTCTTTGTTAATACTGTACCATCTTACGTCTGCCTCCCTCTGTGTTTCCTCAGCATTTAAACACCCTTTACATCTACAGCTAATTAAAGTTTACAGTGTGTTTTATCAGTGCTTGTATGTTACATATGTATATGTAGGTATATATCCTAATAAATTTAGGATTAAGGCCATCACTGTTCCTGTGTTGTTTATTTTTTGCTCATATGTGTTTGTATTTAAAATGTTAAGCATTTTCATCTTAGGTACTTGCCAAATAATTCGATGCCCTTTGTTGGCATCATCTATTTGGTTAGTAAATTTGACCAAGCCTGTTGATCATCCTTCCTGGCTAGGGAACCAAGTACTCTTAACAGCTACAGAAGAGGTGGTACAAGGGAAATTAGGAGAAGAACCATATGTTATTTGACTTAATTTGTACATAGCACACCTATATGTGTGTTAAAAATATACATAAACTGTTATAAAGCGACATATTGATGAATTTAAATTAGTAGGTACAATTAAAAACAAAAGTCAAGCAGAAGAGCAGTTGGAGTGAGGCCATAATAAATCAAGGAATGTTTTTCAGCAGATTCCAATCTGTGTCGGGAGTAGGCTTATACCTGCTGTATACTTTGAAAAGCTGAGATAGAGAAGAAAAGGTAGCTTTGTCAACATTGTCGAAGAATGTAAGACCTGAGCATTTTTATGTAGGAAAGTTGGAATGCATTGTTACAATCAGTCTGTGTAATTTCCTTCTGTAAAGGCCTGCCCATTTACCAGTAATGATACCTTCTTTCTCTTCTATTTTTGTCCCTTCCCTTAGGAAAAGGAATATATGCTTACTCATTATTTAAAATTCAGAGTCATTTTCCTGTTCCAGTTGGTGGGGTTCCTACCATTACAGAAGAGTGGAATTAGGTGCATGTGAAACTTCAGCCCTCCTTAACTTGTACTCTTTCCAGCTACCCAGCTTTGTATACCTTTTAGAATTCCACTCTTCCAAACATCAAGTCTGTATAGTGGTTATCTCACCTTGGTCTTTTTGTGGTTTGTTTCCATCAAAGCAGATGTACTGGGCTTTTTCAGTTGCTGGAATGATCTGCCTTTGGCACTAAGAGGTGCTGTCACAGAATCCAGTGCTTAAACATACAGGATTGACCTGTTTACGTTCAAACTCACTTATAAAGAATACTGTATAGGGCAGTTGAAGGTCTTAGCTAAACAGTTTCTTTTCCCCAAAGGACATGTTAGTCCAACAGGCCATTCTAGGACTAATACTAGCCCAGTAGCTCCTGTTACGGTGCTACTACAATAATGATTTAATCTCCCATAAAGCTGCATTTTAATAGGTGTTTATAGGCATCACTTACCAAGCGTTTTAAGTACTCTTTGGATGGAAACTGCTGGGGAAAAATGTTAACACAGGTACTTTCTCAATCAGGCCACCATTTGAACATTTTACATAGAAAGCAGTTGGTAGATGGTTTTGTGAGTAAATGAATATAGTCGTTTACATTCAGATGGGATTTGTTTACCAGTTAATAATATTTATTATTCAGATGGGTAAATGAATACCCAGCTCAGGCCAGTGACCTTCAGTTGTTCCCGTAGGGATGTGGAGGTGATTCCCTGGGCACCTCTGTTCACATTTATTAGGCGCTTATTTTATGCTCCATGCTGAGCTGGATGCTGGGGTCACCATAATGAATAAAGCATCTTCATTGCCTGCCGGGAAGCTCCAAAAGTGCAGGCAAACAGAGAGCATGAGCGAAGTGCCACCCCTGCTGTGTGTACGGCGAACCTCGGAAACGGAAGGCGGTGCTTGCTTTCACCCCTGCACCAAGCCTCTCTCCTGCATCACTGCCCTTCTCCCTGATGTGGGTTGCCGGGGCTACAATGCCCCCTCCTCTGCTCATCCAAGCAGGAGGAGGGTGGGGGTAGCCTCTCACAGGGTCTGGGGTGTCAGTGACAGTCCTCAGCTGGATAGAACCCACATGTTGCTTCCTGGCATTGCTAGGTCTCTTCTAACTCTTGCTTCCCACCCCTTGAATTTCCCCCCTGCTCCGTCATTGCCTGTGCCTCTGATGTCACTGGGAAAGGGAGGGAGGTCTGGATTATTCCTGTCGGTCTTGAAATTCTTACATAGAGAAATTCGTTCAAGTGATTTCCGTGTTTATTTACTATAAATTCTGTTACCCATGGTGCCATGAAATACACTAATTTGCAGTCATCACCCATGTAGTTACTGAAAATAGCTTGTGAAAGAGACTTTGGTGGTCTAATCTGGGGAAGCTAACCACCTTTTGTAATGTTTCTAGGGAAAATGTGTTCCAAGTTTTGCACAACCAACTTACAAATGAGCTTGGAAAACACAGTTCATATGTAAGTCAGAGACTTCCTGTATTGACATTCAGCCACACTGGGAGAGCCTCATTTTGCTAGTGCTGGTGTGTCCCCAGCCTTCTGCTCCCAAAAGTAATCTGAAAGCAATGCTGCTGGGGATTTCAAATTGATTCTGGGATTCTTGAAGTTAGGTATGCAATTTCAAAATCTGCTTACCAGCACCACAGAGCTAAATGAAACCTAATTCATATCTGAAATGGTCCTTTCAGATCAGGAGTGTGTGTTTTTACCTTTTATGCACATACTGAAGTTAACCTGGTGCTCCCAACAACTTTGTTGCCTTGGGATGCTCTGAGGCATTAGGGAAGGGAGTGAAATGATTAATTTCCTGACAAAGTAATCACCTCTTGGATATTAAAGATTTATCTTCAAAACCTTTCAGCATACAATAGGTTACCTTTGGATAAGGATCCCATTTAAACTGCCTTAGAGTTTGTATGGAGAAGGCAATGGCACCCCCCACTCCAGTACTCTTGCCTGGAAAATCCCATGGACGGAGGAGCCTGGTAGGCTGCAGTCCATGGGGTCGCTGGGAGTCAGACACGACTGAGCGACTTCACTTTCACTTTTCACTTTCATGCATTGGAGAAGGACATGGCAACCCACTCCAGTGTTCTTGCCTGGAGAATCCCAGGGACGGGGGAGCCTGGTGGGCTGCCATCTATGGCGTCGCGAAGAGTGACACAACTAAAGTGACTTAGCAGCTGCAGCACCAGGGTTTGTATTGTTTGTTTGGTTGAGGTTTGTTTTTTTTTGGCCAGGAAGATTCTTGTAAAGTAGTTGATTCTTAGTTAAAATTCCTGAATTCTAGATTTGATTTTAAAATAGCTATTTGATAATGTGTGATGTATTCTTGATAAAACCTTTCCAGGACATCTCTGGTGGCCCTGCTGTCCGTGAGATGATCCAGAGTTTCTTGGTTCAGCAGATGCAGGGTGTACAGTGTTTCTGAGTTGGTTTTTCAATGAACCCTATGTTTTTTTAAAAAACTTTATAATGAATATATCTTTTTTTGAGCCTTACTGGTCCTTAACGTTTTTACTTATTTGAACTAAGCAGGCTGAATGTTCCTGAGCCATTCACTAATACAGGAAGTGCATCAAAGTCAGTCTAGGTTAGAGCTGGGGTGAGTGGATTGACGGGTTCCTGGAGCCCTGGATTCATCAGGCATCTATTCTGGATGGTAGACCCAGCTGCAGAAAGTAGGAGGCCTCCCTTAGGGGCTAGAACAACTCCTGTTCTTTCTTTCAAAACTTCTAGCCTTTTCATTTTTCAGATTTTGCAGGTTTGAAAATCGAGTCTTTCTCTATCCAGAGGAAGGCCCAAAATTGACACTACTGAGAGAGACAGATAGAGAGATGGGAGGGGACTCATATCCTCTAAGGAGGGCCTCAGATCTGGAGGTCTGCATGTCCCCCACCCTGCTGGGGGTGGGGGGTGTTGGTGGAGCCTTGGCTGTGTGTGGAAGGAATGGCTGACCTGGGAGATGTTCCGGCTGAATCATGCATTTGGGCTCGGAAAGCCCTGCCTCAAGTTCACTGGCAAGAATGAGGCAGAATTCACGATGTGGTGTCTTAAGATCCTGACGTTTGCCAAGGATTTGAGCAATCCTTGACATCTCCTGTGGAAGAGAAGAGCTGTGTCTTATCCCGCAGTAAGTCCAGCAGAGATGGAAAAAGTCAGTCCCTTACATCTCTCTTGTGCTGTTAAGACTAAGACCTCGGCCTTGCTGGCCCACTGTTGGCACACGTTCCTGAACCTGAGGACCAGCAGAATTACAGGCCCAATTTCAGGCCGACTTGAGTTGGTGTCTGATGACGGACAAGTACCTACATGTGTCTTTCATTATTCTGTTGCCTTAGGAGATGCTGTTTAAGTTGGCAGATAGACTTATTGAAAGCAAAGCTTGTCACTGGTGAGATTACTGATTTCACCAAAAAAAAAAAAAAAAAGGCTCAAATGCCAAGGGAGAAGGAGGGGTATGTGTAGCATTTAAAAGTGTGGTGAAGCCATCAAGTTAACAAGAAAAAATAGAATAAAATGTGGTTTCAATTTGTTGTACTGGGCTTGGGATGATAATGTTTCAATAGTAAACTGTAGGGAGAGAGTTTTCTGAATTTCAAAGTTCTGGAAGTTATTTAGGAGGTTTAAATTTGCTTCAGTTCCCAATTCTAGACTATAGTAAATAAAGATTTTTTTGCAGGACTTGCTGATGATAACAGGTTGGCAATTCTAGGCTGGAGGTCCTCAGCCTCTTTATGGAGAGGAGCTACTTTTTATCTCCTGAAGCCTTGGGTTATGGGGCAGAGTGTGTTGGGGATGTTGAACAACCCATCCTTAATCTTCACACTTCTTACCTACGTGACGCCCAGCTGCCGTCCAGTGGCAGCTGCTGGACAGCATGGGAGCTGTCGAATCTACCTTGTTTTGTTCTCCTTTCCTAAGCATCCGCTTCTCTGCTGCTTCTAGTTTGGGCGTGTTTTCCGTAGATAATACCTGACCCAGTCTTGGATGGGAAGAATTGACTATATGTCTAGTTTCAGTCTTTCAGGGTAAATGTGCATTTCTTTACCTCGTCCCTTCTTCCTAGTGGTACTAATTATTGTCTGTATTGATATTTTTCCTCCTCAAATTAGTGATAATGTGCATACTTTTTCCTTCAATGTTCTTGTTTCGTTGGCTAAAGAGTTAGTGCCTGATGGTATTTCCCCATTACAGTTTTAATTCAAATGAGTCTTCACTTATATCTTCGTGTTTATGCTTTGAGCTGTGATTTCCCAGCTCCCAAGTATGTTTCATGACACTTACCCTACATTTCAGACAAGGATTTGTGTGTCCCATAGGATTCAAGCTGGATTTGGAGAAAGCGCCAACTAGCAAATGGAATTATTCTGTCTCGTGAAAGGTTCCAGCCCTTTTAAAACTCGACTCAGCGAGATAGAAAACAAATATTCTTGGGAAGAAACTGGGTTTGTTAGTACTTGGCGAGAAACTTTCAGAAAGGAAAGAACATTTCCCCTGGCCTCAGGAGCACATTCAATGTGAAATATGACTGTTTTTAAAAGAGTTAAACTTAAATTTATCTTTGGGTCATTTATTTGACTTGAAAATGAATGAATCTAGTCCTTAGTTTAAAAAGAAAAGATTCAGAATCCTATTTTAAATAAGATGATAGTTCAGTACATTAGGCAAGATACTCCCAACATCAACTCTTCACTGAAAACAGCTGGGATTCCAGAGGTGTTTGCAGAAATCCTTACGAGCTGGGGGATGGGCGAAATGTGGCACAAGTTAGTTCCAGCTGCACACATTTGCCTCGTCTGAGCTCCTTATGGTAAATGAAGCACACGCTTCAGACTTACTGTGGTGGAGTCAGATTCTCTCAGCAGCGGACTGAGCAGGTGGAAAGTTTATTTAGTCAGAGGAATGAGAACAGTGAGCTATAAATCCATCAATAGCCATTCCAAGAAAGAGCTGTTAAATGTCTTCTTTTTATTTTCCCACAAATCCCATTTTGGGGGTTTGTTTTCATATTTTTATAACCTTTCCAGAATCTTGAGTGATTTTGAAACGCTTGCCATTTGGTCATAAATGTGACAAGTGAATAGGAGCCTGTGCACTTGGATATGATTTAATGCAGTTGACCCACCAGTGCTGGGCATAACTTCTGAAGATGGCTCCGTGAACACCCTTTCTCCTGGCACCAACAGCAAACAGGAAGTGGGCCAGGAGAGATTTGTTCTTGACAAAAGAGTGATCTGTATCCCAGCTCTAAACTCACACTGTTCAGATGTTGCTGTGTTTGGTGTGGTCCGTTCCCTCCTCTTGTCCTCTCCAGGGTGGAAAATGGAAAGTGTACTGAACAGAATTTTGAGTGGAATTTTAGATTGGAAAAGGACCATAGGGATCATCTAGTCCAAATCGAAAGGAAAAAAAAAAAAAAAGTCCAAAGAGAATGAATGATGTCGTGTTGGAATACTGGAATCGCTTCATAAAGCAAGAATCATCTTAAGGTGTCTTCATCTGAGACCTCTATCCAAAAGGGTAGCTTTACAAAGACTGCTTTAGTGAAGTCTTCAGTTTCAAAAAAGTGGCTCTTTGTCAGGCATTCTAAGGACAGGATAATGGGTATGTTGCCTCAAACAGTAAAGAATCTGACTGCCTTGCAGGAGACCCGGATTCAATCTCTGGGTCCAGAAGATGCCCTGGAGAAGGGAATGGCAACCCACTCCAGTATTCTTGTCTAGAGAATTGCATGAACAGAGGAGTCTGGAGAGCTAGAGACCATGGGGTTTGCAAAGAGTCGGACACGACCGACAATAAACACGTTCACTTTCAACATTTCCTGAACACTGGTTTAGTATTGAAGTCATTCTTACCTTGGTGCTGGTCTGAATAGCCTGGTAATTGAGTTAGTCACCATCTGTAACTTACTTTGTACAATTCTAATGTGATTTCAGGGAAGACACCCTTGGAAGTGCTTAGCTATGGTTCATGCCCATAATCAATCAATCATATTTCTTCTCGGTCTTAAAACTTTATATAATACAGGGAAGTAGATTGAACAAGGACATTCTTTTTTTTTTTTAATGAAGCAGTGTCTTAAATTGAATCAGGGTTTCCTGAGGATCTGGAATCTTATTCCTAAATTTTCCCCTGGGTAGCCTCCAAATCCTTCTCTCGCCTTTGTCCCTAGTTGACACGAGTCCGGTCACAATTCACACTGTGAACGGAAACGATGCTGCTCTGAGGCGATACTTGTTGGCAGGGAAAGATTTCTTCAAGGGAAGTCAGTCTAGACGAACGTGTGTTGCTGGATGGCTCCAGAAGCATCTCATTAGAGCTTAACTCCTGAGATTTTTCAATAAGGGGAATGAAATTTTAACAGTATGTAATTTTCTAAAATTACTGAAAGAAAATGGTTTCAGCCCCTGATTTGCAAAGTACTCACATTATAGTACTCTTGAAATTTTTGTTGGATCAAGATTTTTCCATGCCACGGATGTGGAGGGAATGGCCCACTCTTGCTGATAAAGGGAAGCTAGTGTTGGACAGGAACAAACGGTGAATTCAGGGCTTTTCCGGAGTCTTTGGAGGTATTCATTCTTGACCAAGCTATATGCGAATAGCATCTTTATCTGGCTCTGCCTCTGATTCAGCCTCACCATCTCCTTCAGCAATAGATTAAACAAATGTCACTTGTTAGCTACTTCTTCCTGACCCTAATGGACCAAGCATTAATTTGAAGCCGTGTTCTATGAAATACTCCTTGGGGAAATGGGTCAGTGATTTTATAATGATAATGGGGGTTGGAGAACATGCTTAAGCTTGCTCATAATGATTGTATACGTCTTCATTTTGATTCTCAGCTTCACTGCTTTCATAGCATTCTTTTAGGATCCCAGCCTGACTTCATCCACCCTGCACTGCTTCTTTTAACTCAGAAATTGAGGGCCACAGAGAAACATGCTGGCCGTCAGGATGAAGCAGCTTTTTAGCATTGGTGTCTGTGGTCTTCTATCACTCTTGCAATGGAGAGATTATAATATATACATTCATCTGTGTTCTTAGGTTGGCTGGAATATTATTTATGCTTTGCAAAATTCCCAAGAGTGGTGCTTGGAACTTTGGTCTGCAAGCCATTTCGCATTAAAATGCAGATAACATCTTTAAAAACCACGAAGTCATGGGCTTTGCAGGCTTGGTAACTGAGTGCCTCTGTGGTGTGGTTTTACTCTTTTTTTCTGAAGTACTTGGTTGCAAGTAGTGGGACACAACTCATAGGGGCGTATGCACTGAAACCTTTAAAAATAGTATCTATTTATTCCACTTAGCACATCTTTCAAAACAACTTTGATGACCCCAACTAGCTGTTTTTCTGGTCTTAAATAATAACATCCTGAGCTTATTTATTAACCTGGTCTTTCTCGCCCTTGACCACTCCCCTCTGCTTTTTTTCTTTATCTAGTTTCTCTCTCGAGGATCTCAAAAACAAACACATATGCACTCATTTTGTAATCTTTTAAAGGGTCTAGATATGGAAGGCATTACTGTTATCCTTCTTTCTTTTACTGTTGTGGTGTGAAGTGGATTGTTGCTGAAGCATTGACCGCGAGGATGGTTGGGTGTCTTCAGTGATCATCCAGTCTCAGCTTTGCACACCCACCGAGATCCTGAGCATTTTAATGATCTTAATTAGATGTGTTCTGATGATTCATTCATAGCAAAGTACTAAAGGACCATATAAGTGGGTGTATGTTTTCAGAGAAGATCATGCTTGGAATTTCTGTAGAAGAACTTTGCCGCAGACCCTATTAAAATCATCCCTGTCCCTCTGATACAACACAGAAAGCTTTGTTAACTTCCATTTCAGTGTGATTGTTTATCAGACCTTTCCTAAGAGACTGGTTTCTGAGTGGGGGTGGCGGGTGGAGGGGGTGGGTGATGCGAGAGACCGTGGGGCCCTGAGTGGTCTCAGGGCTGAGGGAGGAGGGTTAGCAAGAAAGCGAGATGATGGAGGAAGAAACGTTTGCCAAGCAGGACACAGGTTTAGGAGGAGAAGATGGAGGTGCTCAGGACAGGCCCCTGGTTTTCCGTTGTTTTAGGCCTTGCCCTGTTGAGGAAGGCCAGTGCATCCACCTGGCCGGCTCGGGGTTACATTAGTGCTTGTCCTCTGCAGGGCGTGGCCACACCGGGGAGAGGCGGACGTGCTTTATGGTGCATCCCGGTCACTTCTGTGGTGGGTACCGTGGGGACGTGGGCCGCTGCATGGTCTATAGTCCGAGGTGGGGACCCCAGAGAGGGGGCTGCTCAGGGCCCAGCCAGGCCCCGCTCACCTCCACACCCTGTCATTTCTCTCCCCGTCAGTATTCTGAATTACAGGAGCAAGTATAGGGGCTCATAACGCAAAGAGATGTGACAGACTCACGGGGAAGCTGCGTCTTCATCGGGAGAAGTCACAAAGTCCCTCTACCCACAAGTTTCACCCCCTGTCATCTACCAAGTAGCCTGCTGAAGTGCAGACTTTACCATGAGCAACCGACCCATTAATACAAGCCTGGCCTTTATTAATTTTAAGTTGGTCCTAATGCCTTTGGCTTATTATCTGTGGAGGGTCCTAAAAGGGAGTGATAGAGTGTGGTAGTCGGTAGGATAGGGAGAGGGGCTTTCACTACTCTGAAGTTATGATACTTTTACTTACATCTTGCAGAGCAGTATTCTCCTTCCTTTGTTAGACAATTTTTGTAGAACACATTAATTGACGTTTTCAAACATTTACTGTATATGGTGTTACTTAGAATTTTGTTTCGTTGTTTTTTTTTCTCTAACACCATAATATCATTTTATTGTTCATCAGTAATCTCTGAGTTATTCATATACCATCTTCAAGTGCTGTGTAAGGAAAGATCTATTACTTATGGTTGTTAAAATTTTGGTGATATATTACATTAGGTATTTTAACATATTGTTGACAGAAATACACAACACAGTTGCTCAGTTATTTTCAAACAGCTAGTTCAGTTCTCAACCATTGTTCAGAGAGCTTTTGAAAAGATCTTAGAAATAATCCACTCCTTATAGTTTTATGTCTAAGAAAACTGAGATCCGGAAAGAGTCAACTTAGAGGAGTCCAACATTCATTCATCAAAAGGCTTCTATGTATCAGGCACTTCACAAAGTGCAGGGTCCAGTGACTATCATCATTGCTCCAGTTCCCTGCCCTAGAGACACCACCCGGTGGAAGAGAGGCAGAGGTGTTATTTGAACCCGGGTCAAACTAATTCTAAAGTGATTGCTCTTTCATTAAGTACCTAAGGTTTCTTAATTAAGCACCTCAGATAGATTGTAATCTGTCCAGAGTTTTATCTTCCAATGGTCCTTGTAGAACAAGATTTCTTAAATATTTGAGGTGACAGGGACCCCTTTATAAATGCATTGTCAGCTGATCATATCCTCTGTGTCCTTGTACAGTGAGTTTAGGGCACATTCCAGGAGTGATGTCCCCAGACCTATATTCTCTTCATGATCTTGAGCCCCTTTTTGGAAATACGAGTTTGCAGCTGAAGTGAATCTCCTGGCTCTTGAGTGTAGGTGTTGTGGACCTAGTTTTACAGACCATACTCTTCAGCCAGTTTTCCTAGGTATTGCCACCATAAAGCACATTATACGAGGGCTTCACCTGCAGAGTCAAAACCTGAAACCATTCACACTGACACCTCAAAAGCCATGCTACCTTGAAGAACTCTGGGTCAGCTGCCTTTCAAGGAGCCAGCTCATGCAGACTTCTGCTTAGAAGTTCAGGCAGTTCAAAAATTCGTGCTGCCTTCAGCCCTGTAGACCTTATGCCAGAAAGAGCCCAGAGGGCTCAGAAGGACACACTCACTGGAGATTTCTATTCTTTTCTCGTTGCCTTTCCTGCATGAGGAATCTTGATTCGGTGCCTTTGAGCTCTTTCTCATGTTATCATATCATCTGAATTGGAGCTGCTTGCCACTTCCAGCCTCTGCCACCCGTGAAACATTTCACATTTGGAGAAAACAATAGCAGCTTGACTTTCTAAAGGAAACAGCTTCTCTTCCGGGATCAAACTGGAAGCAGATATTTGAGCTGTGAAACTCTTTTTTAAGTGTCAGGGGCTGAATTGAAGCATCATGTTCCATGTACTGGGACAAAGTCAAGTTTTAGGGCTAGAAGCAGGCGGCGTGGACACCTGCTGCAGAAGAGACCGCCTCGGACAGTTCAGTCTGTCCCTTAAATGTCTCCACCCTTGTCCACAGCCCCAGGTTTTAGCCGAAGTTGGAAGCCCGGAAGGCATTTACTGTTGTAACCCATAGAGCTTAGTCTCCAAGGTTTTATAAGAATGGATACATTAAATTATACCTTCTGAAAAGAGTCAGTGTATTAAGAGGCTGAATATAAAGATGCCGGGTAACACACTGGGCCAGCTTATCAGAAGGAATGCTCTCTAAGGTGCCTGTCTCTGCCCATCAGAGGAGGTAGTCATTTCTACCTCCATCCTTTTGTTTTGACTTTTGCTTATTTATCCTGCAGCAAATATCAGACATGTTAACGAACCCTAATTTTATAAATGAAATTATTGCAGCTCACGCTGTCAAGATGTGAACCTAACCAGACCTCAGGTTTTCTGACTTAATAGCTGGACTGTAGCAGCCTTTCCCAGATAATGGAAGCTTCTGTCAGCTGCAGTCAGCCACCTGTTTCTAACAGGAGGCACCCAGACACACAGAATGCAAATTCTAAGGGTAGCCAGTGGCAGATGGAGAGCCATCAGATGAAGCAGTTCCACTAATCACGGGCATTTCTGAAGAACCGACTTACAGGTCTGGCCTCATGTCCTGACCCCAGGCCAGGCACTGTGACGGACACCAGGCATCTGCTGTCTCATATTCCAAAAGGTTCTTAGTGTATAATGAACTCTGCAGGTGCCCTAGCCTCCCAGTCAACCTGGACTCAGTGCCTTCACAGTAGGATTAAAGCTGGTTGTACTCATTACACACAGTAATGAGTAAAGAAGAGTGGAAAACTCAGAACTCTTGTTTGGTCTTTGGGGATCTAAGGAATATATTTCTTTTTTGTCTGTTTTTTTGTTTTTTTTAGTTTTGATCCCACAGCTAACATCATTTGCAGATCACCAAATTAGCATGAAGACAAGCCGAAAGCTGTCCTTCTCGAGCTGTACTTCCCAGTACAGGGTCCACCAGCCACGTGTTTCACAGTCACCCTGAGCCATGGAAATGTGGCCGTGAGGATGAAAAGAGAAATGAAAATTGTCAAATAGCTCATTAATAACTTTTATACCGATCATATGTTGAAATACTACTATTTTGGATATATAGTACTAAGTAGAAGATTAAACTTTCACCTGTTTCTTTTTGCTGGTAACGTGGCTAGTAGAAAATTTTAACCAACATGGCTTACATTTGGACCCCACCATTCATGGGAAATAGATGGGGAAACAGTGGAAACAGTGTCAGACTTTATTTTGAGGGGCTCCAAAATCACTGCAGATGGTGATTGCAGCCATGAAATTAAAAGACTCTTACTCCTTGGAAGAAAAGTTATGACCAAGCTAGATAGTCTGTTGAAAAACAGAGACATTACTTTGCCGACTAAGGTCCGTCTAGTCAAGGCTATGGTTTTTCCTGTGGTCATGTATGGATGTGAGAGTTGGACTGTGAAGAAGGCTGAGCGCTGAAGAATTGATGCTTTTGAAGTGTGGTGTTGGAGAAGACTCTTGAGAGTCCTTTGGACTGCAAGGGGATCTAACCAGTCCATTCTGAAGGACATCAACCCTGGGATTTCTTTGGAGGGAATGATGCTGAAGCTGAAACTCCAGTACTTTGGCCACCTCATGTGAAGAGTTGACTCACTGGAAAAGACTCTGATGCTGGAAGGGATTGGGGCAGGAGGAGAAGGAGATGACAAAGGATGAGATGGCTGGATGGCATCACTGACTCGATGGACGTGAGTCTGAGTGAACTCCAGGAGTTGGTGATGGACAGGGAGGCCTGGCGAGCTGTGATTCATGGGGTTGCAAAGAGTCGAACACGACTGAGCGACTGAAAAAAAAAAAATTCAAGGTACATGGAGTAGGAAATGGCAACCCACTCCAGTATTCTTGCCTGAAAAATTCTGTGGACAGAGGAGTTGGGTGGGCTACATACAATCTCTGGGGTCACAAGGAGTTGGACATGACTGAGGAACTAAATGTACTGAAAGCATCTTCTTTCTCTGAGTTTCTATAAACTCAATGACTATTTTGCATATTCTGTTGGATTCCATTTCATGTATGCATATCTGTGTCTCTTTTTCCAAAATGAATCATCACTTACTCAAAGACAGGACCTTGGAAATAGTCTGTCTTATGCCATGAATTTCAGCAGTGGAGAGGACTGGTAGTCCCCATGCCTGGAGAGGGTTTCTCTACTTTGTGAGTACAGAGCACCCCTGCCTGGAAAATCCCATGGACGGAAGTGCCTGGAAGGCTGTAGTCCATGGGGTCACTGAGGGTTGGACACGACTGAGCGACTTCACTTTCACTTTTCACTTTCATGCATTGGAGAAGGAAATGGCAACCCACTCCAGTGTTCTTGCCTGGAGAATCCCAGGGACAAGGGAGCCTGGTGGGCTGCCGTCTCTGGGGTCACACAGAGTCGGACATGACTGAAGTGACTTAGCAGCAGCAGCATGCTCAACATCCTATAGAATGTCATAGAATTCAAAACACATGGGTACCAGGGACATGGGCCAGCAGGGGGCGCTATTCCTGAGCACCTATTCTCTGCTTTCCTGGTCTGTCCTTGGGAGAACTCTAGACAGCTTTGTGTTTTTGTTTTTTTCCTTTGTGGTTCTGACTCTTGGCTGTACCAGTTTCTAGAGTAGACAAGAAAAGGTACAGTCTTTAAAGAAGCCATGTGCCCTGTGTCCTCAAGGGGAATGACAGTACAGAAGAACACTTGCAAGGGAACTGCTGGATGGTTCTCCAAACCAGATAACCCCTCTCAATTAAGTCCTGGCTCTGACTGGTACAGCTGTGTGAGCCCGGGCAAAGCTGTTAACCTCTCTGAGCCTCCATTTTCTTCTGTGTAAAATGAGAATACTGATAGAACATTCCTCATAATCAGATAATTTCAGTAAAATAACAGCGCAGTATCTGGCACATCATAAGTGTTACCCATTGTTATTATTACTATCGTGGTAATGAGAGCCTCCGCTACTAAGCAATCTTGAATGGTTTTTTCCTGATCTTGTGTGATTTGGGATTATTCCTACTGCCACATTTTTGAAAATGTATCATTTTTCAAATGACTGAATGGCAAGCCCCAAGTCCAGAGGGGACTGGGTAAACTGACAAAGATCTAGGATTTGGGGAACAGGGCAGTTTCCTCTGAGCATCTAATTCTGTCCCTTTACCTGTTTTATCACTGACGTTTGCATTCACTGAGTGCGCAGCATAGATCACAAGCTGATTTTGCATGGAGTCCCATTTACTGGAGCCCACTGTGCTTTGGTCAGAAATCTCAAGATGTTGAAAGGAACTGGGTTTACAAGCAACTTAATTCAGAAACTCAGAAGAGGGTGTGTGTGTGTGTGTGTGTGTATGTGCACGTGTGCACTTAGTTACTCAGTCATGTCCAACTCTTTGCAACCCCACAGAAATCTCAAGATGTTGAAAGGAACTGGGTTTACAAGCAACTTAATTCAGAAACTCAGAAGAGGGTGTGTGTGTGTGTGTGTGTGTGTGTATGCGCACGTGTGCGCATAGTTACTCAGTCATGTCCAACTCTTTGCAACCCCGCAGTCTGTAGCCTGCCAGGCTCCTCTGTCTGTGGGATATTTCCAGGCAAGAATACTGGAGTGGGTTGCCATTTCCTTCGCCAGGGGAACTTCCAGACTCAGGGATCAAACCTGGGTCTCCTGCACTGTAGGCAGATTCGTTACTGGCTGGGCCACCAGGGAGACCCCAGAAAAGGGTGAACAGGAGAAAACTCCCTGGAGGAAAATCACAGGTGAAGTATAATGAGCAGGGCCCTTGGATTCAGACAGACATGGGTTGTAGGATCTGCTCTGCCAAGCATCAGTCAGTTGATCTTGCTCTAGCCATCTAACCTGTGTCTTTCCCACATACACAGTGAGACGGATGGACTTTGCAAGGCTGTTACCATGACTAGGAAGTGACCTAGATGACTAGAACCGTCTAAGCCGGTGACTGCTCACTCCTCCCCTCCCTTCCTCACTTGGCCTGACCCTCAGTCTTCATTTCACGATCTTTCCTCCCCACTCGCACTCCCCCAAATCGTGGTGTATAGCAGGGGTCCACAACCTCTGCAATCTGACGCCTGATGATCTGAGGTGGCGCGGATGTGATAATAATAGAACTAAAATGCGCTTGAATCATCCCACACACCCCCATCGCCTGTCCATGGAAAAATTGGCTTCCACAAAACCAGCCTCTGGTGCCACAAAGGTTGGAGACTGCTGGATAGAAACCAGTTGGTGTTAGATTCCCTGACTTGCAGCAGCAGTGACTGTGCAGTACACTTAAGAACATGTGGTTAGTAGTCTTCCATTAGACCCACTTACAGAAACGGGAGAGAGATTTTAGTTCTTCTTGAATTTACTATTCATTCTGGAAAAGTGGAAGTTTATATCTCACTTAAAAACTTTCAAAAAAGTTTCCCCTCCTCTGTTAGAAACGATGGGTTAAAGTGTAAAAATGAAATACAACTAAATGTTGCCATTTTCCTACTGACTTTATTTAATTTACCCCCCACTCAGTTATTTGAAGTAAGTTTTTGCTTGGGGCCAACACCAGCCATCTCCCAGGTACCTGTGATTTTTGTCAGATTTATAGCAACACGGTGGCTAACTGGAATATAGAGTTATTTTTACAGTAATTTATGATTAAGTGCAATTTATGATCTCCTTGACTTTTATCTTCAAATCATGGAATTATAAGGACTCGTAGTTACTTTAGAACTTATCTAATCCTTACCACTTCATTGATACAGAAGTGAAGACCCAGAGGTATTAAATATCTTTCCCAAAGTTCCCAATATGTTATTGACAGATCTAGAACTCGTCCTTGCCTGTTGTCTTTTTTTTTTCTTTACTATGACACAGTGGCTTCTGGGTTGTTTTTCATATGATACAGTAACAATCTTGCATAGGTATGGCATTTTAATTGTGTGTGTGTGTGTGTGTTTTTTTTTAACAGAAGTCAAAGAAAGTCTGGCAATGTATTTTAGGACCCTAATTTTCAGTTTCTTTAACAGATTACATTCAAGTAATACCCAGAAAGTATTTTACAGGCTGAAATGAAAGACTTTAGTCTTTAAAAGACTAATGCAACAAGTGACCAACAGGGGGAAACCTTCTACAGCCTTTTGGATTAATTCGCTTAGGTTTAGCCCCTTTTAAAAGCTCCTGTTGAAGTCAGCAAAAAACGTCTGTTGACTTATTTATAGCCGCAATTTCTAAGAAGCATATTCTATAGCAGATGAAGAAGTAGTTGACAGCTCATAATTCATAGAGTTACTGAGGCCTAATCTAATAGAACAAAATGTACACAGCTGGTTCCTGTGGTTCAGGCCGTCACTCCCCTTGCAGCTGCGGACAGAATGCTAACGGGGGGTGCAGGTGGTTCTGGTGGTTAAGACAGGCGGCTGGATCCTTTCTCATGACAACGTCACAGGTCTTTCGGTTGTAGGAGACCAGCGTTTTTCTGACCAATCTCACACGGTGATATCTACAAATTGTTACCAGTGTATTGTCTGGTAATCTAAGATGTTGATAAGAATGACTGATTGAATACTTCTGTATCTGGGTTAAGCTTAACTTGTTACTTCACTCCTTTTCTTTGGCCACGTATTGTATTATAATATTTGACAAAGCCATGTTGTCCTTGCTGACTTTTAAGCAATTACTAAAAATATACCTAAAAAATCTATATTTTGTAGCTCACTTCTGGTCTTTTTTGGGAACGTAGTCAGATTTCTTTCTATAATTAATTCATTTTATATTTTGCTTCTGTTCTATCTGTAGGACCAACCCAGTTGGTTTTTTTGTTTCTCGTTTTTCTGGGGTTTTTTTTAGTCACAGTTTGGGGGGAAGAAAATGGTAGCTTGGTCTGGCACAATTAAGTCTCTGTAGCATTTATTACCCTGTGCTTTTTTGAGAATTTAATGATAGGATCCAACTGCTGCCAATACTGACCCATCTAAAATTATTATCCTTAAAAAGAAAATTATATCCAGAACAAGTCCATGGACTTTAGCTGAGGGGTGAATAGCCTTGTGTTCATTTCACAAATGATTGTCGTACATTGTGAAAACGGAGAATTTATTAACCCACCAGAATTACTCACATTTGTCTGAGGTAGTAAAAGCATCACTCTATTTTTTAAAAACTCGATTCCTCACACAATTGTTAATGGTTGTGTTTGCTTTTATCTCACAGTTGCTATCCCTTATTGTATATATGAATTGCTTAGTTTTCTGTGATTAAAAAAAAAACATTTAATCAAAAAGCATGATGAAGTTATCTCTTGCATGCTTAGTTTTCTCTGTTAGCTGACAGGGTATTTCTATTCAGTTATTTTCAGGTCCCTTGTCTTTCTCACCTTTTTCTTTCTAATCCTGTGGACGCATCATCTTTTTCCTTTTCTCTGCCACTTTGATCATGAGCATTTTAACTCCCTTATCCTCATTAAGCAGGCATACCACATTAATATTTCATTTTGGACTCTTTGAAATATAAGTTACTATGTAAATCTTTAATTTTTTTTTTTTGGTAAATTATTTGCGGGGCCCTTTCCCTATCTGATGATTAACCAAAAAAAAAGTCCATCTGTACCTTGCAGAAAGTGATGTTAGTCAGCTATATTTAGCTAAATAAAACCCATTACATCCTTGGGGAAGAATGTGCTTAGTTTAGCCTTATGAGAAAACATTGAATAAATGCTGTCCTGAAAATATTTAGCCTGGCTGGGTAGACTGGCGAGGGTTCAGTCCTGATAAAGCTGAGGTGATGGTGAGAAGCTGGCCCTCTAGTCCAAGCTCAGGCTGAACAGACGCACCTCTTGTCAGTAAGGGGGTAGCTGTGGGTGCCTCCTGTTGCCACGTGCTGTACCATTGGCTTCCTGCAAGGACTTTCCACCCGCTTCTCGTGGCTCATAACCTCCAGAAGGGCATATGCGGCATGTCTGCGTAAGGAGGAAATGAGGTTCATGGAGTGGTTTTATGGCCAACGTGCTGAACTTGGCCTCAGTGTCCTCCTCTGTAAAATGGGGACAATCATAATACCACAGAAAGTTCTGCACACTAAATGAGGGGAAGCGCATCAAGTGCTGAGCAGTTTCCAGCACTAATTGTTCAGTACATAGAAACCACTGGTTGTCGTAGGAGTAGCTTGTCAGGTCAGCTTTCCTAAGGTTTCCTTACCTTCCTCCCTCCCACCCACCCTGCAGTTTAACAAACTGAGTCCTCTGAATGTGGCAAGGTAGGAAAAGCTCTTGTGTGGCCATCAGGACTAGGTTCTAGCCCTTGGCCTGAACTTCTGTGGGATCTTGGGCACATGGTGACTCACGTGATCTCTTCCCACACAATGGTACACAGAGGCACAGAGCAACACTAATAAGATCACACCTTGGTCTCCATTCTGCTGGTGACCCTTAGCCTTGGAAGAGAAGAAAAATGCTCATCTCTCTCTTCTGATATCTAATTGGGTATGATAGAAAGTGAAAGTGAAGTCGCTCAGTCATGTCTGACTCTTTGTGACCCCATGGACTGTAGCCCACCAGGCTCCTCAGTCCATGGGATTCTCCAGGCAAGAATACTGGAATGGGTTGCCATTTCCTTCTCCAGGGGATCTTCCCAACCCAGGGATCGAACCCAGGTCTCCCTCATTGCAGGCAGACGCTTTAACCTCTGAGCCACCAGGGAAGCCCCTAATTGGGTATGATAGCAGATCTAATTAGAATTGAGAGCCAGACCCATCACCTGCCTGACACATATTTGGATACTGGGCTGTGAGATCTGGTGTAACATCAGCCTGTGAAGCCGAGGGCAATTTAAGTGACAAGTTATCAGTGTGTGAAGGTTAATTGTTGAGAGTTTGTCTCCCACAGTGATCTGGATTTTCTCTCTCCAATTGGTGGGCCCAATCCTTGCTATTCAGAGTGGTCTGAGGACCAGCAGCTGGGTATCAATTGGGAGCTTGCTGGAAATGCAGAATCCCGAACCTCACCCTGATCTACTGAATCAGGTTATTAATACACATTAAAGTTCAGGAAGCACTGCCCCAAGTGGCTGCCATGGGGAATATTCTATCTGACAAAGAGGACGTTTACTAAATACCTATAGAATTGGTATTTGACATTGATTCCCACCCCCGCCCCCACCCCCGCCTAGATTTATAGCTTCTTTCCTCTCTTTGGGTGTAATGTGTTGATGTGTTAGGTTTGTCATGACAAAATACCATATCAAAGTGGCTTAAATAGCAACAACAAAAAGTAGTTTCTCAGTTCAGGTCGTGTGGCTGAAAGTCTGAGATCAGGTGCCAGTGTGGTTGAGTTCTGGCGGGGGCCCTTTCCTGGACAGTGTACAGTAGCTTGTTTTGTGTTCTCACATATTGGGGGGCACTAGTGGTAAAAAGAACCCAGCTGCCTATGCAGGAGACGTTAAGAGACGTGAGTTCGATCCCTGGGTCAGAAAGATCCCCTGGGGAAGGAAATAGCCACCCACTCCAGTATTCTTGCCTGGAGAATCCCACAGACAGAGGAGCCTGGAGGGCTGCAGTCCATGGGGTCGCAAAGAGTTGGACATTACTGGAGTGACTTTAGCACATATTGGGGCTCTCTGGTATCTCTTCTTACAAGGGCACTAATCCCATCGTGATGGCCCCCACCCTTATGATTTTATCTCAGTTTAATTACATCCCAAAGGTTACATCTCCAAATATCACGTTGGGAGTAAGGCTTCAACATATTAATTTGGAGGGATGTGGTTTAGTCCATGGCAGCTGATTTCTGCAACTTATTTTGAGATTCATCCAAAAAAGTAAAACAGGCAGATGGAAAGATACGTAATTAAATATAGTAAAATGTTAATAATAAAATCTAGGATATCCACATTCACTGTACAGTTCTTTCTGGCATATTCAAAATTGTCAGAGAAAAAGCCTTGCTCTCTTTAGTTACTGCAGTGAATCTAGTGGTTCTTTTCTCTGATTTCCATCCAGGCTTTCTTAAAACGGCCTCACTGGACAGCTTTGCCACTTTGGCAGGAGACCCCTTTGCATGCCCTCCTTGGTCAGGTAATGTCCTGTTAGTTATAAGGTTCCAGCCTCCACTGAGATGCTTCATTCTGGCCTCTGGCTTCCCCAGTAGTATCTTTCTGTTCAGTTTCTCTTAGCCCTCTCCTGATAAGAGGACCCTTCGATGCTTATAAGGTTGGTGCCTCTCAAGTTTCATTGAAAGAGCCTACATAAAGCATTTCTTACTTTTTCTGCACTTGACCATGAAATCTATTACCAGATGAAAGTGGGAGAGAAGGGTGTGCTTCCGTGGTCCACCCTGCCCCTGAGAGAGAGAGCGTGACTCACCTGGAGCCCCCACCTCACTCATGTTATTAACGGGGCTCCCATTGTTTTCTTTTTAGGACCATCCGGACCTGAAGTTCAGGGTATTTTCTAGTGAGGGGCAATGTACTGGCTTATTTATTTGGTCAGTTCAGTTCAGTCGCTCACTCGTGTTCAACTCTTTGCTACCTCATGGACTGCAGCACGCCAGGCCTCCCTGTCCATCACCAACTCCTGGAGCTTGCTCAAACTCATGTCCTTTGAGTCAGTATGCCATCGAACCATCTCATCCTCTGTCGTTCCCTTCTCCTCCTGCCTTCGATCTTTCCCGGCATCAGGGTCTTGTCCAATGAGTCAGCACTTTGTGTCAAGGTGGCCAAAGTATTGGAGCTTCAGCATCAGTCCTTCCAGTGAACATTTGGGACTGATTTCCTTTATGGATTGATTGACTGGTTGACTGGTTGGATCTCCTTGCAGTCCAGGGGATTCTCAAGAGTCTTCTCCAGCACCACAGTTCAAAAGCATCCATTCTTTGGCGCTCAGCTTTCTTTATAGTCCACCTCTCACATCCATACATGACCATGGGAAAAACCATAACTTTGACTACACAGACCTTTGTTGTGTAGTGGTAATGTCTCTGCTTTTTAACCTGCTGTCTAGGTTGGTCTTAGCTTATCTTCCAAGGAGCAAGAGTCTTTTAATTTTATGGCTGCAGTCACCATCTGCAGTGATTTGGGAGCCCAAAAAAAGTCTCACCGTTTCCATTGTTTCCTCATCTATTTGCCATGAAGTGATGGGACCGGATGCCATGATCTTAGTTTTCTGAATGTTGAGTTTTAAGCCAAGTTTTTTGCTCTCCTCTTTCACTTTTATCAAGAGGCTCTTCAGTTCTTCACTTTCTGCCATGAGGGTGGTGTCATCTGCATATCTGAGGTTATTGATATTTCTCCCAGCAATCATGATTCCAGCTTGTGCTTCATCCAGCCCAGCATTTCACACGATGTACTCTGCATATAAGTTACATAAACAGGGTGACAATATATAGCCTTGACATACTCGTTTCCCAATTTGGAACCAGTCTGTTGTTCCATATCCAGTTCTAACTTTTGCTTGTTGACCTGCATACAGATTTCTCAGAAGGCAGGTCAGGTGGTCTGGTATTCCCATCTCTTTCAGAATTTTCCACAGTTTGTGGTGATCCACAGTCAAAGGCTTTGGCATAGTCAAAAAATCAGAAGTAGATGTTTTCCTGGACCTCTCTTGCTTTTTTGATGATCCAACGGATGTTGGCAATTTGATCTCTGGTTCTTCTGCCTTTTTTAAATCCAATTTGAACATCTGGAAGTTCACGGTTCACGTACTATTGAAGCCTGGCTTGGAGAATTTTGAGCATTACTCTGCTAGAGTGTGAGATGAGTGCAATCGCGTGGTAGCTTGAACATCCTTTGTTTATTTGGTGGGGAGTGCAAAAACTGGTATTATTAGAGTCATTTTACTTGAAGACACCAGAAAGTATCAATACTATAGCTGCCCACTTGGGGAGCATCCACTGTGTGACACATGAGTCCCTTGCTACAGTTACCCTTAAACTAGGGAGCCTTGGTGGAAAATTTGGGGAAACTTATCACAGGTTTCTGTCTTTGAAAAGAAGAAATAAGATCCTGGTGGAGAGAAACAGGTCCAAGCTGAACTCAGGGACACTATTCAGGAGGTTTGTGATTAAATGGCTTCATTTCTCTCAGTCTCCTTGCCTTTAAATTGAGGGTGGTAAGAACTGCTGTGAAAAATAAGTGAAAGCCTGTCTGTAAAACGCTTAGTGTGGAGGTGTGATTCCTGACTGATGTTCCGTAACAGTCATTCACTCAATAAATGGTCAAGCGCCTGTTGGGTTTGAGTCACAGGATTCTTCCTCTCTTTCCTTCCCTTTTGGGGCCTCTCAGCACACTTTGTATGAAATCTTTCTAAGCCAACCAACCAAAGGATCCCACCTTTTCTTATAAACCATTAGGCTCCCAGATCCTAGGGACTCAACTACGAATTATTTTCTGCGTTCTGGGGAGAGGGAGAAGTCTTTTTCTCTTCCCCGTTTATCTCTTGCTCAGCATCTTAATTTGCTATGTGCTATAAATGGTAATCTTTAAATCAGACTCCAATTTAGGTGATAAGAATCACAATTAATTAGGCTAGCCTGTCAAAGATTAAGTGTAATCTTGCATTTCAATTATCTCAATGCCTAGACTTCAGCCAAGGCCATCAGAAGTGAAACTAATGTCTGCTTAGGTTTAATAAAGTCTTTGCCTGCTGTTTGTTTCCTGGACTAGTCTCTTGTCTGGAAATAAATTAGATGGGCAGAGGATCTCAGATCCCTTTTTTCAGCTGTGGAGCAGAAGAGATAAATGGGAGAAGATAAAACTTAAAGGTATTAAAGACTAATTAGGGGATCTGAAAAGATTTGCAAACTTCATGTTTAAATCTGTTGACAACTCTTTAATTCCCTCCAACTAGTTATGCCTAAAAATAGTGTAGTTATGGCTGAAGATTTCCTTTGATATTTACTTTCTATTCCCATTTTCAGTTGCTCGTGTTTTTTTTCCTTTCTGCTACTCCAAAAGAAAAATCCTAGTTTCCACCAAGTTCAGTATCATTCCAACCACATCTTTCCTTTACATTCAGAAAACTGAGGCATAGTATCTCAAATAGATAGTCCTTACAGGGAAAAAGTGCACTGTAGTGAAAATCATGTGATAATTTAGATATGATTTCTGAAAAGATATTGAGTGTTTTTTTATATATAGAAAGGCAAAATGCAGATATCTACTCTAATTAAATGTTTCCTGTTTGCCACCTTAAAAAAAAACTGTTGAGAATTCTGTCTTAATTAATAATTTCTGATGTTAAAACTTACCATTGCTTTTGGGTATTTTAAAAATCTATGAATAATAAAAAAGATTAAATGGATAATTCAAAATTAATAATAACTACTCATTAGCTTGTGCTTGCTACATTCTAGGCACTGTACTTACCATGTTTGTTTATATATTATTCATTAATCCTTGCTGCACTTAAAATTATTCCCATTTTACAGGTGAAGAAACTGGGGTTCAAGTTAAATTAACATACCCAAGATTATACTCAGTAAGTGGCAAAACCAAGGTTAAAACCCAGGTCTCTTTGGCTTTAAAGTTGTGCTTTTAGTAATTTCTCTACTGCTCATTAAACAGTTACAAAGTTAAGGAACTCATGATTATTTTATTTTTGTGGGATTTGTTTGTTTGTTTAGCTTTTTTCTGCATTGCCTTAGCCAGCATTTGTTATGGCTTTGCCCATAGAACTTGAGAAGTTTAAACGTTCAGAGTACTAGCCATTATAAGCATAAAGTATGAATGTGCTTATAAGGTTTATTTAAGAAAAGTATTATTGGGATTTATTATATTTTAGCCTACCAACATGTCCATTTTTCATTTGAAAGAATGAGAGAGATTGTTCCAGGTGGAAAAAAGTTTTGATTGAGCAACAGTTAATAGGCAAGCATCTTGATTTAATATTGATCCACGCTTTGCATATACTTTCTTTTCTGTTTATTTGTACTACATTTTAAAAGGTAAGTGGCAGCTTTTTATGTACTTCCAAGCTGCTTCCATCAGTAATGAAATACTTGGCTTGGGCCGTTTCTGGAGTCCCAGAATTTCAGCTTAAATTTTCCGTTCGTCCCTGCCAGGCCCTAATTCTAAAATATCTTTTTTTATGGAGAAGGCCTCCAAAAGGTGCAGCTGTGTGCTGGTTTCATCTTGCACTTTGTAGCGGTGTTGGCACCGTTGAACATGAGGAATGCCACTGTCTCCCACACACCACTGGCGCCCAAGGATTGTTCAGGCCTGTCCATGTTAGTGATTTGGGAAGGGCCTCCGTCGGGAGGGAAGGCTCTCTTCTGTTGCATGCGATTGGCTGTCGCCAGGGCGAAGAGGGGGAAATAGAACGAGTGGGAAATCCAGCATCTGATGAGTTTGAGCAAGCGCTGGGAGTTGGTGATGGACAGGGAAGCCTGGTGTGCTGAAGGCCATGGGGTTGCAAAGAGTCGGACGCGACTGAGTGAGTGAACTGACGGACTGATGTGTCCCCAAGAATTCTTTTCTACAGCCTGGGACACCTAACTCGTTAGCTGGTTGTTGTTCAGTCGCTCAGTGGCATCTGACTCTGCAATCCCATGGAACTGCAGCACGCCAGGCTTCCGTGTCCTTCACTGTCTCCTGGAGTTTGCTCACACTCATGTCCATAGAGTCGGTGATGCCGTCCAACCATCTCCTCCTTTTGTCGCCCCCTTTTCCTGCCCTCAATCTTTCCAATGAGCGGGCTCTTAAACAGTATGGCTAGTTCATTGGTGTTCCTGTAAAAGGCTGATTCCTCTTTTTTGTTTTTTTTAAACAAGATGCATCTTGGCTTCACCATCACTTTTAGAGCCTTCTGCTGTTCTTTCTTGTCTTCTTTCTCTTTAAGTAATACTGATTTCTCTTGATGAAAAGTGATTCAGCTAAGTGAAAAACTGGTGTTGGCTTATAGTGGAGGAATCTAAAATTCACCCAGCTTTAAGAGTAGACTTGGCTCTCCACACGTTTACACTGATTACACCAGCATTCAGAAACCAAAAAACATTCCTCATTCAGGTATACAAATCTGTCTGTAAGGTGAAATCAAATGAGAATTTATATGTAAACTTGATGAGGATGACGCTCTGCTAATTTGTATTTCGTTTAATGGTCACCATATATGACCTCCATATTGTGTGTGTATATGAGTTCCATTATGTTTTAGTTTATTGACCTGTATGATGTACTTTATCAAGGACTTTTCAAAGAACAACTTGCCAAATTTGGTACTTCTTAGCAGTTGTCATTTCCTGCTGAAATTCTTTAAAATGGGATCTAACAGAAGTGTAAATATTAACCTTGAGAATTTAATAAAACTAAAGGAATAGTTGATTTTAGTTGAAATAATTAATACTTTGCTTTAAAGTGCTTTTTAGACTTTCACTGTTAATTGATCCAAATACTCAAAGTAGAAAATGTGAACTTCGTAAGTTTCTTGGGTAAAGCTTTCACATCCCCTGTTTTTAAATATTTTTAAGGGAAATGGACTGAATCATAGATATTGTACTACAGAATAGGAAATCCTTGCACTGTTATTTTTAAAAACATTGTGTCTTTGTAAAATTTACTTTTTAAAGGATTGCAAAACTTTAATCAGTTGTAATGATTTATACGTTTGAGTAATAAGCTTTTTTCAATATTAAAAAAAGATGCAGTGATAAATTCACCCGATGTGTTACAAAGGAGTACCTGTACTTCCTACTGCATACGTCTAATATTTTTCTTTCTAAAATATTTTGGGGTGTACTTTGAGAAAGGTGTTGTTATAGATACCTGATAGCCATCACAGTGCTTTTTAGAAACTTCACGTTGCACTCGTATGAGTGAAAGAGATGATACTTTGCATCTCAGGATATGGAAAGCAAACTACCATGTTTTGCCAAAGAAACATTGAAAGGACTTAGGGAAGATTTTTTTTTTCCCTCCTTCAAACTGAAATGAAGAAATAAGAGTTTTATATGTAGTATTTGCCATCCCAGTAATATAACAACTGTTGGGTGCACATTTCAATCACAGTTAGGTGAAATCTTTAATTATCACTTAATTTAACTTTCATATTTGCTTGCAGAAATGATCATGTTGATAAGATTCTGGGAGAAGATAAACTTTTATTAAGCAATTCCATCTTTGGTTGCCAACTTTTTTTTTTTTTTAATTAAAAAAAATGCCTGTGTAATTTATGAGGGAAGAGAAAGAGGAACTAGACATGTTAGTTGGATGAATGTTGTGCAGATATGTGGGTTCATGTATTTACTATTTAATCTTTAGCTTTTTGCACTTTGGTGTATGCTGAGGTCTTTAAATTTGAGAAGGTTAAGAGATGCTACAGTGAGTTCTAATTAATAATATTTCTCTACATCTGATCTCTACCTTTGTGTTTTTCTCCTGTTACATGTGCTGATAGGAAATTTCATTTTGCTCAGTGTAGAAGTCATCTGTAGGGGAGGATATTTTTTGTGAGCTGACAATCTAAGGCAAAAGGAAGTAGTTTATAATTTACCAGAGGAAATGAGATGCTGTGCTCTTTTATAGTATTTTTTTTTAATTTACAGTGCTTTTAATTAAAAAGACTAGTTAAAAAGAAACTTTCAAGATATTTGCATTTTTTTACTAAAGAATAGTTGATTTACAGTATCATGTTAATTTCAGGTGTACATCATAGCAAGCAATTCAGTTTCATATATACATATATATAGTCTTCAGATTTTCTTCTGTATAGGTTACTGCAAAATACTGAGTAGAGTTCCCTGTGCTATGCAGCAGGCCCTTGATTATCTATTTTATATACAGTAGTGTGTATATGTTAATCCCAGTCTCCTAATGTATCCCTCCCCCCACCCCAAGATACTTCTATTTTAAGGACTTTTCAGGTATACTCATATTTTAACAGATGTGGGCAGTGTCATTGCTGGATTTTTTTTCAGGCAGTGGCTAGGGGTCACTTGCATGGATTTGCTTCTCATAATAGCATGTCCTAAAACTTTATTACTAACCCCAAACAGATGACTAGCTTCATTCTTGGGTATTCTGATTCTGGGGGTTTGTAGTTGTACCAGCAGTCTGTCTGTGTACCAAGTTCTCCAGATGATCCATAGGCTCAGGTTGGTGGCGGAAACACAGGTGAGATGAAGTTCCCACTCAGCTTTCTGCATTGTGACTGTCTGGCGAGTCAGTAGCATGCCTGCCCTGCTTTTATGAAGTGCGAAGTACATTCAAGTCCTGTTGCAGTAGGACAAAGTGGCCCAGGAAACTCAGTGATAAACCTCATGTGCCCTGTGTTCAGACGTTGTTGAGTCCCATGTACCAATGCTGGGTGCTCAGGGCTGGCTTTATAGTGGGATCTTTGTAGTACAAAATCAACTCAGGAATCTTTCTTGTGCTTTTGACGAAACCTGCCCTTGTTCAGGCTATGGAACTGTGCTCTTCAGGACTGTGGTCAGTAGTCGTTTATAGCTATTTCATTTTAAATCAATAGACATTGAAAATTCTCTTCCTCCATTGCAGGAGTTACATTCCAGGTGCTCAGGGCACTTGCTGGGTAGCACAGCTGATAGCGCATTTCCACTATCACAGCAAGTTCTTCTGGCGAGCGCTGCTATAGGATTTTCTTCTGTGATGTACCTCTTCTCCTTTTATCCTCGGTAGTTGGTATGCCTAATAGAGTTAGGGGGCAAAATCATGTTACGGTCTCAGGGAATAGAAGGGTCTTATACTATAGGCTCTGGGTTTCCAAAATCACATAAACAATACTTAATTTTCTGAGGTCAGAGTGTAACATAATCTTGCTTGACTGTTGTTGTCTTGTGAGCCTGTTGTTTTTCTGTGCTATCTCACTATTAGAAAGATTGGCTGCATTAGAAATTTGCTTAACATGATATATGGCTTTAAAAGTCACACCACTGAAATCTCATTGAAACAAAATTGTCAATATTTAGTCTTAGATTATATAAACTATGTGAGAGTACATACACAGCCATGAACCTCAGGTGTCTAAAAGTGATTTATGAGTTGCTGATAAATAGACTGCACAGCTAAGTATTTTCATAAAGACTCTCATTTACCTATATTTTGCATTTTGAGACATTTGAGGTGCGTATATTTAGCTCCCTCTTCTGGTATCTTATGAGAAAGGTATTTATATTTATGTATATTTTTTGGAGTGAAAAATACAGTTATCAAATGTTGAAGGACATTATGTGTGTCACCCAATTAGATTTTTTTTCTTCTGTTATCATTTGGTAAAACATGTAAATGCATGGAAAGAACAGTTTGTGACAGTATCACATGTGTTAAGATATTAACTGACCAAAACACGTGTAAGCCAATAAAGGCATTTCAGTAGCAGGTCCATGGGGACTTGTACCTGCTTTGTATTTGATAGTACACCCAGCTTGGCATTTGTGGATCCTGGGGCAAAACACAAAGGAGGCCCAAGCAACTTGCATCTGAATATTTGAAAGTTAAAATCACATTAACAGACGGTTTGATAAAAGTGGTTCCATCTTCCTACGTTGACAGCTATATCTTCACAATGACCAGGAAGCTGGATTTGAATTTTGATTTCTTGGGTTCCGAGTTCTGCCTGAAAGCGCATGTGGAGAGCTGGTCCACACCTGGCTTGGCCCCGTGCTGCCGGAACCTTGCGCAGCCAGACTGCATTCCATCCTGAGCCCACTTCCCTCCGCCCCAGCCCATGCCTTGGGCCAGCTGGGCACGCGGGAGCTAGGTCTGCGCTCAGATGGATGGGCCTGAGGCAGGGGGTCTGGGCTTCTGGGGAGCCTTCTGATTGTGTCCTAGGAGAGGAGCAGCAGGTGTGTCCCCCAGGCAGCTCACCCCGTGGGAAGAGGCAGCGCTGGAGGGTGGTGTCCTAAGAGGAGCCTTCTAAACACAGGGCCCTGCTCAGAGGCGCTCTCTTTCATCCTGGCCTGAGTTTGCTGCTGTCCTGATTGCAGTCCGTGGCGCCGTGTTGGGATCGTTTTCACTGCTGCTGTCTGCGTTGGATTACCCTCAATCAGACGTAACCGCAGCATTGTTTTCGTTTGCAGCTGCCACTCTCCCGGACCTTGCAGAGCAGTTCGCTCCCCCTGACGTTGCTGCTCCACCGCTGCTTATCAAGCTCGTGGAAGCCATTGAAAAGAAAGGTAATCCAGCTGGTCAGGGAAGTCAGCTCACAGGTTATAGCCTGATCTTGTGGGTGTCATCATTTGTATCTGTTGCGTGGACGTTCATTGAATCCACTTCCTGCCACCTGCGCTGGATACATAAGCTGTTTGTGGCCGTGACCTGGGGAGATAGTCTTGTTTGACTTCTCACTCCATACTAACGTGTAGTTACTATATGGGAACTTTTAAATTCTATCTTAATAAATGGAATTAACTTGTTCCTCCGTGGCCAGATGATTTTGCCAAAAGTATTGATATGCCAAATACGATGAATAGTGGGAGTTGACTTCCAAGAATGCTCGGTACACATCTTGAATAGACACTGGATGAAAACTGGAATGTCTCTCTGGCTGCAGGCTTGCAGGTTCCCCAGAGAGCTGTGTTTTGCATACTCAGTCTCTTTTGTGTCCTAGGTCTGGAATGTTCAACTCTATACAGAACACAGAGCTCCAGCAACCCAGCCGAGTTACGACAGCTTCTTGATTGTGGTGAGTGTCAGAGAGCTGGAAATACACAGAGGGAAAGACGGTTCTTACCTTTGCGTTTCAGGTAAAGCACAAAACCCTTGAGCTTAAGCGTGCAACGTCCTCAGTTTGGAGGGAGCTCAGAAATCAGGCACACTTCCCTCTGTGCTCTTCCTGTAAGAGGGCAGGCCTTTGATGTTTGTCTCCTGAGCAAGGGGTGTCTGTGCCCGTTTGCCAGCAGGCACATTGGCTGGCATCACAGCCATGAGCCTCTTGGGCCTGCAGAAATTGCACAGGAGAGAAACATCTTGGGATTTCTCTGATTCTGCTCACCTGTCATTTTCCTCCACCTAGTTCATCTGGACTAGTTGAAAAAGTACTTATGAACCTGTCATTTAACAAAGGTCTCTTCTGACCTTTTCCCTTCTTTTCTGTCCTCATTCCTTTCTTGCTTGCTTCCTTTTCATGCCATATTTTTATCAAGTAAAGTGAAAGTGAAAGTCGTCTCAGTCATGTCTGACTCTTTGTGACCCTATGGACTATACAGTCCATGGAATTCTCCAGGCCAGAATACTGGAGTGGGTTGACGTTCCCTTCTCCAGGGGATCTTCCCAACCCAGGCATTGAACCCGGGTCTCCCGCATTGCAGGTGGATTCTTTACCAGCTGAGCCACATAACCACACTGTAAAGAATCTGCCAGGTTTGATCCCTGGGTTGGGAAGATCCCCTGGAGAAGGAAATGGCAACCCACTCCAGTATTCTTACCTGGAGAATTCCATGGACAGTATAGTCCGTGGGGTAGCAGAGAGTCGGACACAACTGAGTGACTAACAATTTCAACATCATGATATTATTATGTTTAGTAGTGTGCTGGTAAACCAATTCTTGGAGAAGGGGGGGAACCCCTGGTTTGTAGTGTCGTGTAAATATTCCTACGCAATTAATTTCATGTTACCAATGTGTTACCACTTGGGAACAGTTGAGCCAATTCAAGTCAACTCTTAGCACACCATAAATGGCATCCATTAATTTAACCAAATGGTACCTGAACTGTTGGTTCCTTCTCTCGTTGCCATACAGAATACAACTAGAAAATATAAATTTACTTGCCATCATTCCAGCAAGTCATCTTCTACATCAGCTTTGGGAATCTCTTAGACCCTTTGTTCCCTCACAGTTCTTTTCTTTTTACTGATAATTTTTTTTTGCCTTGCACTGTTTTAACTGAATTTGGGTGCTTGAACCAAAAGAAGTAAAATCTAGTTTTAGAAGAAGCATTTTCAGATGTACAGTTATGCAGAGAATACCCACGTGATATTTAATAAATGAAAAAAATGTGAAGTGTGAGGCAGCTTCAAAACGAGGCAGCTTATGAAAATTTCTAGAAAAGATGTTTCTGGGAAAAGAAGGAGATTAGATCTTCATCAGTTGATAGTTTGACTTGAAACACACCACCCAAATGTTTGAAGTTTGAAAAAAGATTTTTTTTAACTTTCATTTTTCCTTTGTACATGGAAATCAGTCTTACACACAACACAGGGTACATCCTCCTACACATCCAGAGTAGGTCATTAGAAGTTGACTGGCAGAAAAAGCAAGGTGAAAAGCCGTGGTTTTTTTTTTTTTTTCTTCTTCTTCTAACAGCTTTACCAGGGTGTTAAGGAAACACTGAATTTTGTCCTAGCCAATTGAACTAGAGATACATGTTTTGGTCAGAAAATTCGTCAAATTGAGCATGTTAAAAGTCACAGGAAATGTTTAGACTTCAGAGACTGATGAAATGGGGGTTATTTGAAAAAGAGTAGTAATGTTTTCAAATGTGACCAAAAACAAAATGATCCAGTTGAGCTTTTAAAAAAAATCTTCACACCACCTGTAAGAGGGAATAAATAACCCAAGTTCAAGTCAACAAGCTATTTTGATAGACAGCTTTCCTCCTCATTTGAGACCAAGACACACACAGAAAACTGGTTTTCCTTGGATTCTGTGCTATAAAAGTGAATTTTGTGGCAAAACAAAAAGAGTAAACTTTATCTCAGTTTAGGAGTGAAGATCCTCTAGGACTATTTCTAGCTTGAGTATTTGTCTATTTAAAAAAAAAACGTGATTTCCAGAGATTAAAAACTTATCTCTGGAGGAAGCTCAGAGATAAGTCACTTAAAAACAAAAAGCATGGCTTTTAACTAACCCCACGAATCAGCAATGTCAGACAAGGGTGGACGTGGGTGGAGGACCACAGCCCACTTTTATTAGCGCCCACTAAGTTACTTTATTTCATCCACACATCAGTCTTGTGTATAAAAGTTACTGCTGCTTATAAAGCCATGACTTGCATGCAGATTGTTCTGACCCTAAAAGTCCTTATTCTCCCCCCTCCATATTGCCCTAAAATACATTGTCTATTTAAAAATTTTAATGGTGTGAATTATTCTCCTTCTCCCCACCTTTTTGGTTTCTCTTAACCTGATTCAGGTTTTTTCTTTAAAAGTTATCATCACAAGCAAAAAATTTCTATGTGTGACTCTGTGTGGATATCAACCAGACTTACTGTGGTGAGGCTTTAACAATGGTATATACAAATAAGAAATCATTATGTGGTAATCATATGTCAAGATACCTCAGTTTTAAAATTCAAACTTTTTCAGCCTCAGTGCATGGACATTTTAGGATGGATAATTCTTTGTTGTCAAGGAGCTGTTCTTAGCATTGTAGGATTTCAGCAGCATTCTTGGCCTCTGCCCACTTGATGCCAGTGAGATTGTACCCTGCTTGTGACAGTCAGAACTGTCTGCAGGTACTGGCTGATGTCTCCTGAAGTCAGGAGTAGGGCAGCAAAATTGAGGACCCCAGTTGACAACCCTTGACTCAGCTAGAGATCAGTCAGGGAGGGGACTCCATTCCAGTGGAAGAAGGGCCGAAATGTAGGAGAGGTTACTGGTTACCTGTCAGGCGCAGACTCATTGAAAAGCAGGGTGGAAGAGAGTGTAAATGCCCCCAACCCAGACCCGAAGACTCAGCCAACTTCCACAGTCCTCACATGACAGCTGTGTCCAGCTCTTGGAAAAGCATGTTAGGATAGCTTTAATACAGAAAAGGAGACTTCTAGAACAGAAGTCAGAAAGTCCAAGGAGCTTTAGAAGTTATCTGTAAATAAATAGAACATACTACATCAGTTCTGGTGGAATTTGACATAAGGCGAGGTACCTAAAGACTCGAAGTAAGGTTACTTCATCCAAAAGCTATAAAGTCTCTTTGGAATAATACCTCATGTGTTGGAGAAGGGCTTCGGTGAGTTAACATCACTCTCAGGAAAGTCCTGAGCCCACAAAGTAGCTCAGCCCACGAACATTTAACAAGCACATTCTGTGTTGAGCCCTGAGGGATGTGAGAATAACAGGCGAGAGCCACAGTCTGTGCCCTTGAGGGACGTCAGCCTAGTAGTGCCCATCAGTCTCCGAGAGAGACTCGTAATTACCATAGTGGGAAGTGTCCCAGTAGAGGGATGGCTTATCAGCCCTGCTCCTGCACAGAGAAGGCAGCAGATAGCCTGCCTGAGGGAAGGACGTAGGGAATATTTAGCATCTTAAAGTTTATACCTCATTGCGAAAATGGTTTATTACTCTTTTTAGGATGAGCAAATTAGGAAATATGAATTTTCTGGGCAAAGTAATATTAAATGGAGTATACAGATGATTGGATTGCGGGGGGCGGGGGGGCGGTGGCCAGCAGCTATGGAATGCTCCAGCAGGGATGCACACACAATTTTCACAGTCACACTAGTTGTATTACTTTCCACATGGATCCTTTATGCAGAGACCTAGTCTTGCCCTTCCCCACACTTAACTAAAGATGTGATATGTACCTGGTTTCTTCTTTGTGGGACATTTAAGTGGTTTAACCCCTTGCTTCTCCACCTTTTCATTCTTTTCCTATCCGTATTTGCTACCAGATGGATATCTCTGAGCTTTGAGATATTATATGATTATCTTTCATAAGATCTACCTAGCTGGTGAGACAGGTTTGGCTTATGATGACAATGTGTTCAAGGAACTCTGGTAGCTTCCAGCTCCACGTGAGTGCTTTATACAGTATCACACCTGGTTCATGAGCATCCAGGATGCTGCTTCTCCTTCTCAAGCTGAACGTCTCCGAGTGAACTTCGCTTCTCTCTTCTCCTCTCCTAGGCCATCACCCCATCCCATCAGCCTCCTAGTTAGGTTACTTCTCCTAGTTAGTTTCTAACTGTCTTGGAATCCAGATTACCAAAAGCGGTATCCGCACTTCAGCAGTGCTCCTTTCTGACTTACTTGAATGCCCAGTTAATAAAGCTGTTTAACAGATATCGTGTATTAATGAAAATATACGGAATCTAGAAAAATGGTACTGATGAACCTATTTGCAGGGCAGGAATAGAGACGCGGACGTAGAGAACTGACTTGTGGACACGTGGCAGCGGGGGAAGGAGCAGGTGGGCAGAGAGTAGGGCTGACGTACATACACTGCCATGTGTAAAGCAGTCAGCGGGAAGCTGCTGTATGGCACGGGAGCTCAGTTGGTCCTCTATGATGACCTAGAAGGGTAGGATGGGGGTGGGAGGGAGGCGATAAATGTATGAAAGTGAAAGTCGCTCAGTCGTGTCCGACTCTTTGCAACCCCATGGAATATACAGTCCATGGAATTTTCCAGGCCAGAATACTGGAGTGGGTAGCCTATCCCTCCTCCAGGGGATCCTCCCAATCCAGGAATTGAACCAGGGTCTCCAGCGGATTCTTCACCAACTGAGCTATCATCATGTATGCTTAATAGCTGATTCACATTGCTGTAAGCAGAAACTGACACAACATTGTAGAGCAGTTACTCTCTAAACAAATTTTTTTTAATGAAAAAAAGCTGTTTAAAGATGTAGCATTTTGCTCCTCAGCTTCCCTGTTCTCCACTGAGTACACGAGTCCCCAGATAATTGCTCTTGAGTCGTCTTTCCCATCGCTAGTGTGCGTCCTTCAGCAGTGACTGTGGTCCTTCCAGCCCCCAGCAGCACTTCTTCCCACTGGGCTGTATGCCTCATTATACCCCAGGTACTCACAGAGCAGCTGTGATTCACATCAGCCCAGGGTTGAATTGCCTGACCTCTTTTCCAGATGAAGGATTTACTGGACAGATTGCACATCTTATATTTCTTTCGAGATAGTTTGGTGCCCACAGGTTTAATTCATAATACCTTTATCAGAATACTCTGTCAGTACTAGGGAGAAACATTCTAAGGATGTTCACATTTTTTTTATGGCTATTCTTGAGATTACTAAAATTCTGTAATTGCTTGCTGTTAAATCAATCAGTCTGTACTCTCCTGGGTTAAATTGATACTGACATTGAACAACTCAGATTTTAGGAAATCTGGGGACAGGATTGCATTTCATGTTTCCTCATTGGGATTTCAGGAAGGTTTTACTATGTGATTCAGCATCCTTAGAACCCTTCTCCACCAGGGCAGCAGAAGCCCCATCTCCAGAACGTATTTGCAAGTGATGTTGTGGGCTGCGGTAGTTTGCCATGGCTGCAATAACAAAATTCCATAAACTGGATGCTTTAAAACACAGAAGTCTGTTTTCTCACCATCCTGGAGGCTCGAAGTCGCAGCCTGGCAGGTGTGGCTGCTTCTTGGCTTCCAGGCGGCCGCTTCTTTGCTGTGTCCTCGTGGGGCGTGTCCTCTGCATGCCCTTTGCTGTGTCTCTGTCTAAATTCTCTCCTTTTATAATGCCAGTCCAGTTGACTAGAGCTCACTCCAATGGCCCCTAAAACACCTCTTCAAAGGCCCTGTCTCCAAATACATTCGTATGTGGGGGTGCTGGGAGTCAGGGCTTTGACATAGGAGTTGCAGGGGACTCAATTCAGCCCACAGCAGAGGCACTGTCTTCTGTTGTCCCAAAGTCTGGGAATGTGTTCTGGCACCACGGGCAGGGGCAGGGGCCTTCATGCTAAATGCTTACAGTGTGGGCGACAGACCTGCACAAGGAGAAATGCTCCGTTCGAAATGCCATGCGCAGCCCCTGAGAGAAACACTGCCAATAAATGCTCAGGCATCTTCTATTTGTCTTCATCCTGCTTCCTTTCACACATCACACTTAAGTTGCACATTCAGAAAATCGCCCCAAACAGTGCATAACAGGTCTGATTTGGGTTGTTGTTGCACATTTCTATCAACAGATGCCGCCTCCTTGGACTTGGAGATGTTCGATGTGCACGTTTTAGCTGACGCCTTCAAACGCTATCTCCTGGACTTACCGAATCCTGTCATTCCGGTAGCCGTTTCCAGTGAACTGATTTCTTTAGCCCCAGGTATGTTGTCTCTTCTGAGAGCCTCCTTGAACATATGTTGAGATGTGGATGGACTTGTAAACTCAAGTGCTGCATATAAAGAGAGATTGCTTAGAAAATGTTAGTAAGACTTTGCTCGCCCACCCCACCCCCGTCCCATCAGCACAAACTCCCTCCCTTCCAGGGTATCCAGTAGAAGACCCACGTTCTCATTTTCATCCCCATGCTGAATTTGGCTAATCGTGAACCCTTTGTCGGTATTTTAAGGCTCACTACATCAGAGAATGCCTCACAGTGCCAAGCATCATCACTGGACTCAGGGAACTGGGCTAGGACTGAGGGGCTGGGGATGTTCCTATCACCTTCCTCCAGTAGAACATGAGTTCAGGGAAGAAGACTCTCTGTTTCAGGAGCTAATGCTCAGTTAAAGTGCTCTGGGGACAGGAAATTGTGGTTCGTAACCTTCACAGTTAAAACCTGCGATACTTATCTGCTGCTCCTCCGAATTAGCCAATCACACTTGAAGTTGGCCCACAGAAGGCAGCACACCCAGAACCTCCTGGGTTCTGCACACCAAGAGTTTCTTGCGTTTCCATTTGACATGAGATTTCGACTTTCTCATAATGCCTTTTCTAATGAGAAGAGCAAACGTACTCTGCTGATTCTGGTGCCTTCGTTTTAAACGACTTCTCTGTAGCTAGAACGGAAATCTAGGTGTTTAGTCACTGATAGCTACCAACAGTCTCTTAGTCTTTTCCTTGCTTTTTTGTTTTCACTCACAGAAGTGCAGAGTTCTGAAGAATACATCCAGCTGTTGAAGAAGCTCATTAGGTCGCCCAGCATACCTCATCAGTACTGGCTCACGCTACAGTATTTGCTAAAACATTTCTTCAAGCTCTCTCAAACGTCCAGCAAAAATCTTTTGAATGCAAGAGTACTTTCTGAACTCTTCAGCCCTCTGCTTTTCAGATTCCCAGCAGCAAGGTGAGTGATAGAAGAGAAACCTGGATTTGGGGGTGATGAGGGTAGTCCTAAGGTGGTGGGTCATTTAGGCTTCTAAAGATATTAGTTCACAAATGCATTTGCACACTTCCATCAGACAGAGTCACCTGGATGTGCAGAAATGAAAATGAGTTTGTTTAGGCAACAAGCTTTCTAACAGACCTCTCTCTCTCTTTTTTTTTTTTTTGTAGTTCTGAGAATACTGAACACCTCATAAAAATTATAGAAATCTTAATCTCCACCGAATGGAATGAACGCCAGCCTGCACCAGGTAATGCCTTCTGAACTTTTAAAATTTCCTCACTGTTCAATTTTTAGAGCCTGAAAAATGGTGGCTTTCAACCTCCTTTGAAGTAGCATAAGTTTCTCGTGAAATTGAGATTCATAATAACATGTTACTTTATGATTTAAAGAAAAAAATATCTGGGTGCTGCATATATAATCAGTATTATGTGGCTTTTGAAATTTGTGGATTTTCCATGATCTTGGTTTTAGATGAGGGTTGTTGGGAGTGCTCCCCCGACCCCTTCAACTTGATGCTTCTGGTTGTTGCATAAATTATGGCGTTCATTTTACTTGTTGACATTTCTGTTTTTCTTTCTAATATGTATAAAGTAGGGAGTTTATAATTACTATGTAATTTAAAGTATTTTGGAATGTGTTTTTTGGAAATAGGTAGGCTAAGAAATGTCCTGTCAAGATAAACATTTTTAGTAATGCAAGCAGTATGAAAATAGGGGTCGACTGCAACAAGTTAGAGCAAGCCATACACTTCTGTGAAAGCAGCTTGGCATTCAGTTAGCCTTTTAACAAAGTGGGAAATGCAGATGGAACTAGCAGTGGATTTTATCTAAACTGATGTATTTTTCTTCTACTGTGGAAAGTCTAAACAACCTTGTTTTGCTGTGTACTGATTAAAAGTGAACTGGTCATTTAGAAATGGTGATGAGGGCCCTAGAAGTGAGGTGAGAGGTTTCAGGACCAGTAATATCGCTTGTAGTCTGAGTTTATGTCTTGAATTTAATTAAAACATCATGAATTTATTGCTTATTACAAGTAACTCATGCAGATTACCAAACTCATCTCTGTATGAGCAAGCAGTGGGAACCCAGTTATCAGCCATACATTGGTACATTATGTTGTGCTTGTGTGTGTGCATGTGTGCACACAGATTTTTTTAAGGGTGTTACATAGCCAGGCTTAGTTGTATCTGAACTGGGTGGACAGAGAGGGGAAGGCCTCAACTTAAAACCCACCTAAAGGATGGGATAGGTAACCCATTCATGACGCAGGTATTGGGCAGGACTTCTATGGACAGACCCAAAATACGGGATCCACAGGTGAAAGCTGTAGCAGAAACAGTCCCTAAGGCAAGCCTGGTCCATTCCAAATGGTCCAGATCCCAGCAAGGAGGATATATAACAGGGATATCCTGGATTGTAGGTCCACTGCATCAGAGAATGTTAACAGGTATGGCCCAGGTGTGTAGTCCTGGCCTGTAGTCCTGGGGCTCCAGGCCCCAACTTTGGGGTTGGCCGAAAAGTTTCATCTGTGTGACTGCTCAGATCACTCGATAATGGTTAGGGAGCTCTGAGCTGGTGTTCAGAGGCTGCCTTTGGGCTCAGTAGGAAATGATGCAGTGACAGGTTAGAAGTGCTCTGAGGGGCGGGGGTGGGCCGGTGTGACCATGGCACTAGAGCTGTTTATAGCCCACCCCCTCTAGGCTGATCACAGGGTGGAGAGGAAGAGGACAGGACCCTGGGTCAAAGCATCGAGCTGCCATCTTTCATTTCCTCCTGATTCTTGTGGAGGTCCATCTCAGAGACAGGGAGAGCTGTGCCCAGCTTGCAAGGAAAGTGGGGGTTCCTAGTCCTCTCAGCGCCCCACCCTGCTCCAGAGAAGACGGGAAAACATGGAAGTGAAAAGCCAGACCCGGCTTGACGGAGACCACAAATGATTTCATTCCATGAGAGTTTTCAAGCATTTGTACTGCACGGGGTATACTAGAATCGGTGGTAGAGTTTGATGCTTCTGCTTCTGATGTAAACTGGCTAAATGTCTTTCTTAGTTTCAGCCTAATTCCACCCAAGAAAAGCTTACTCTGTAACTGTTTTTCATCATGCACGCTCAAGACTGCTTGCTGTGTCATGGACCCTACCTACATCTTTCTGCTAAGAATTTAGTGTGCCAATTTCAAGGGTGGATTTGTTCTATCAGCTCTGTTGAAAATGATCGATAAAGCTTTGAACATTTCCTCGACTATCCCAGAACTCATGCAGCCTCTCCCCCCCAAATTGCATCCAATTAATTTTTAAACCCAAGTTGGAGGCATTTCCCCATTTGTGTGATATCTCTCATGTGATTCTGGAAATCATATGGAACCTTTGGAATTAACTTGTTGCTTCATTGCCTCTCACTGGTGAAAATAGCCCACCCACCCCAGGAGAGTATCTCATCATCCACACCTTTGTATTCAGGAATGGCTCCAGTGTAGATGATTAGCGGGGCACCCCAGGTTAGAGAACTGACTTCCTTGGCTTGGTAGGAACGTGATGTTTTCCTGGAGTCTCTCATCATTACCCTGACACGTGCTCGTCCCATGGGGCTGGGAAGAACAACACTGGCGCACCTCCAGGGAACAGTCATAAATCATTCATTTGCAGTAACTTTATTATCGTGAATAGAAATGAATGCCTGAGTGATATTTGGGGGGTGGAGGACAAGCAAGACTATTATGGGGCAAACAGATACCTTTTCTAGTTGTTACCAGTTAGAACTGGAAATGAAAGACAGAACTAATGATGTGTGAGGCACCGTGTCAGTTCAAATAAAACCCATCAGCACATAGCATCTCATTAAATTCTAGGTGGGAGGGAGTGTACTGGAAGTATAAAAAGAATTTGAGAGATGTGATTGGTGACTTTTTAGGGTAATTGAATAGACAGAAAAAAACTCATAGGGAAAAACACAGAACTTGAAACGGGCTTTGAAGAATAGGTACAACTTGAAAGAGGGAAGAAGAAATAGCATTTCATTGAAAGAGTTTCAAAGATTTATTCAAAATAAATTGTAAAGGATAAAAATAACGGCTCAATATTTTTACCAGGTTTGAAAAAGCAGTAAATACTTTTAAGTGACAGCATCGTCCAAAGCATTGCTTTAGAGTTGAAAGTATTGTCCAGCTCTTCGCTTGTACCTGAAGGCCATAGAGCTTGATGGTTTCACCTGGGGCCACCTCAACCAGTATGAGCCAGGGCTGGGTCTGCAGCAGGGGGCCTGGGCTCAGGACACCAGCCTGCGGCTCTGTCTGCCGCCTGGACTTCGGGAATCTTCACTGGCAACAGGGCTGCTGTTAGTGTCCAGTCAAAAAGTCCTCTGAAGTTTCCAGCAAGTAATACATTAAAAATAGGTGACGTTTGCACCCATGGATCACATATAGGGAACAGCCACAGTGCAACTGTTACAGCTTTTGAGATCAGGCTCCAAGTTGCTCCGTCGTGCTTCATACATCGTGCAATGGAGAGAAGAGGATGAGTCAGATAGATCCAGGTGTTTGAATTCCAATTCTTGCTGCTTCCTTGCTGGCTTCATCGCCAAGACCTTCATTCAGCCTTTGCTAACTGTTTTCCAGTCTGTGAAATGGGAATAATGCCTCTCTCCTGGGATGGTTATGAGAATTAAAGGAGGTGAGGCAGACTGAAGCTCGTGACAATATAGTGTGTCTTTAATGTCCTCCTGTCAGCTCTAGTGTTTGAGACCAGAGCTGGCCTCGTGCTCAGCTCCGTCTCCTCAAGCCGGCTTCCTGGTTAATGCTGTCCAAATCCTAGCAGGCGGTGCTCCCCACTGGAAAGCTGGAGGGGATCTGAAAAGGACACTCTCTGGGCAGTTGCTGCCCCGTGGGCGCACTGCTTGGAGGGCTGATGCCCTCGGCTCTGTGTGCAGCCGGGTGAGTGGAGGCGCCTGGATCTCGGGACCAGCCCTCCTCCGCCACCTTGCCCTGGTGCCCTTAAGTCGCTGCGCACAATGTATCAGTGCCCAGCAGCCGCTGACAGTGCCATCCTCTTCTCTGGCACCCAGGGAGCTTCTCCCCTGCTGGATGTGCAGGGTTTTGACCCATTCAGTACATTTATCTCCTGAAGTCCCTCATCCTGTTTTATATTTAGCTGTTCAGTAGTGTTCTGTTCATTTCATCTGCTCAGCTACATTTCTCAAGGACAAAGCCTTCTTTTCGGCTCTTTCTAGCGTAGAACTGGGCATAGCCTAGTAATCCTCCAAGTAAAATTTTTAAAAATTCTTTGATAAAGTTCCCTACTGTCGGAGTACTCTTAAACACCAACCCATTTAATGCAGCCAGCACACCTGTGAAGTAAGGCTTCTGTCCTGTAGGGAGGGAAACTAAGGTTTGAAAGAGTAGGCACCTAGTATGTTCTTAGAACTTGGTTGACAGTTTGCTGTTCTCTTTGTTACTAAAAGTCAAAAATGGTTAAAGCAGAGCAGCAGGTTTTCTTGAATCACTTTGTGTTATGTTTACCCTACTTGATCCTTAGGTTGCTAAAGCAGATTTCTATAGGGCAACTAAGGTAAAACAGGGGCTATTTAACACAGGGTGCCTTTGAATGAAACCCATTATAAGTGTATTGACATATTTCAGATTTCACGGATATATTCAGAAATATTAATGTAGCATAATTGAAGTCTAATATTGCACCCTCAAGCCCAGAGGGAAAATAAATGACTTTCTTTCTCCCCCTTGCCCTTCTACACCTGTCAGAGTTAATTTTTAACCACTGGTGCATTGCAAAACATTTATCCTGAAGAGCCTAATTCATAAATCTTATTTTAAATGCTCTGGGCTTGGTTTGCAACCAAGACTAAAGCAAGCACTAAGCCAGAGGGAAATGACTTTCAAAGAGTTTTACTTTTCTCTGATTTATTTTTTATTGGGTTTAAAATGTGGTCTGACATTAGAGGTTTGTTTCGAAGGTGAGAAATGAAACCTTGAAAAAACTGTGTGTTTAATAGATGGGTAGGAGTAAACAGGCCAGGCGTGCTCGGTTTTGACAAAAAATAGGAAGTTTATTTGTGCTCTGAACAGCAGGAGCATGTCTTGGAGGCTGTGGTTCACGTCTACTTTTGTTTTCACAGTGCAGCCTTCTTTGTCTCAAGGGGCAGCTGAGAGGGAAATTGTGAAGGGGCTCTTTTTTTTTTCTGCTAAGCAATGGGCACACCTTTTCCAGTAGTCTACAGAACGTATAACTTTGGTGCATCTGTAAACCTGAGTTTATATATAAACTCAAATGGACATTTTTCTTAGTGTAGGGTCATGAAGAGCCCTGGATGTGGACTGGAGAACTGGTATCACCCTGAAAGGCCCTTCTACTCTAAGTTGTCTTAAGTTGAAATTAAGAAAAGAGGCATTAGTTGAACCCTTAAAAGAAGATTTGGGTTCATTTATTTTTTTTCTCACTGCCCTTGTTTGTTTTTCAAATGGGCTTTTGTTCATAAATTGTGGCCCACAAAACCATTTAGGAAGCTGTGCAGGTTGAAAGCTGCCTGTGGAGCATTGGCAACTCAATGGTGATTGGCACGTATGAGATTCAGCGTTCAGTGTGGAGCTTTCACACTATGTTAACAATTAAGAAACCTTTTCCTGACTAGCTCACACCTGCTGAGAAGTGCCACATGGCCTATTCTGCCTCTGAAATGAGTTTTACAAAACTTTGAGGAAGGGGAAAGTCTTAAGACTTAGAGTTTTGAAGAATCTGGAAGGTAAAGTTAGTTTTCAATTGAGTAAGTTTTCTATTGTGGAAACCCAGATTTCTGAAATCTCTGGGTTTCAGAAATTAAAAGTTTTCTTACAAGAGTTTAGCAGGCATGTGTGAAATATTTCCAAGGTTGTTATGACATCTGTGCATTTATTAGTTTTTTTCTTAGTGAGTCATATAGATTAAAAGACAGTCGGGCAGTTATTTTTGTGTGTGTGAACTTTTGAACACAGTGGGAGATGAGTGAAATACACAGCAAGTTTTCTCTGGAGCCGAAGTTACTGATTCTGTTCTACCAGCAGAGGGCTCCCTTTTTAAACTAATAAACAGCATGTGTTTTGCAGATTCCTAAGTTGACTAAAATTGAATGGGGAGAGACTCTTCTCATACTTTGAGTAATTAATAGAACCTCTATGGTAGATGGTTGTACATACTGTGAGAAATGTGAAGCAAAGTTTTCAAATCTTTTTAAAGGTCTTCTCTAAGTAGTGAGCTATTTCCCCATGGATAATTTTCTTCTGACACGGGAAACAGACTGTTGGACTAGAGAACATTTTAATCTTAAAAGGTTTTGACATGACACATCCTGTGAATCCAGACAGATATGCCCAAGTTACTGATGTTTCCAAGATTTCCAAGCTTTAGAAAGACTTTTTCTTTTTTTTTTTTTTTTAGGTAGGGCAAGATTATGCAACTCAGGATGCAAGAAAGGGTATTCTCTGAACTAACCGTATGTCTGTAATCAGTTGGCAGGAGCTAGGAAATTCACGTATAGACCAATTTTTCCCCCATTGGAAAAGTAGATGCTTCATATTCTATCAATTGCACGAAAGCAGAGCTTGTAAAATCACTCTCGTTGTGAGTTTGGCAGCATTTCCCAGATATTGCAATAATTCTGAAGCTGGTTCCTCCCTTTTGGACTCTGGGTCAGCACTTAGATCTTCCTTTATCATTGCATATGACCTTTGACATTGCATGTCACCTTCTTGTATAGAGTCTAAGAGTATCACAGAATGCATGTTTCTTCAAAGATAAGTAGAAGGCAGCTTTTTTAAAAAATTAAAAATAGGAAACAAAAAAAAAGTCAGTTTTGTTCTAGGTGTGAAGTTTTTTGCATGTGGCTTGAAAGAAATTAACTTCAGTTTCACTTGTTAATTTTTACTTTCTCTGGCAGAGGGAAGTAAAGAGCAGGGCCAGTGGGTGGAGAAAAAGGAGTTTAGGACCAAAAAGGAGTTTAGGACTAGTGCTATAATCTTATGCAAACCACTTCACTCTGGGTCAGAAGAGTGTGTGTGTGTTGTACGAGGGAATTGCTTGAAGTGATCTCTAAACTTTGTTCTGGTTTTCAAGCGAGTGTTCTGGTTTTCAGGCATGTGTGTGTGTGTGTGTGTAGTAGGAGGGAATTGCTTGAAGTGATCTCTAAATTTTGTTTTCACCTTCTAGCAAGTGTTCTGGTTTTCAAACGTGTGTGTGTTATAGTAGGAGGGAATTCCTTAAAGTGACCTCTGAATTTTGCTCTGGTTTTCAAGCTAGTGATTCTGTGATTTTACATTGGGTTAAGGTTCTTGAGATAACAGTAAAGCCATCTGTGCTGATGTGAGTGAAAATTTTCTTTGGCCGAATTTTAGGTTTGTTTTTTTAATAGAAGCCAAGGGCCCTAAGTTTGGTTCGTTGCAACTTTTATCAAGTAAAGAGAAAAGAATCCTCTAGCATGGGGTGCCACCTCCTTGCCCTCCTATTCTTTGCTCCCTGTAGAGTATGCATTTTTATGGCCATTTTAACTGGAGTTGAAATTGACTCCATACAAATAGCTGCAGAGTACAGTTTTTATCTGAGTGTATCTTTAATACTATGGCACTTACTGTGGCCATGCAGTCACTCTTCCCTAGGAGCCTCCTCCTGTGGACCAATTTGTAACCCTGTTCCCTGCTGGGGGGCTCCCCTGGGGGCTCCCCGTGACACCTGCAGGGTTGTCTGTGCTGGTGCGTGGGAGGAGGTGGACGCGAGCAAGGCACGGTGTTCTGGGCCCTTCTGAGAGAGGTTCAGGCCTTTACAAGCAAGGCTTTGATTCTATTTTTTGCTGAACTAGCTCAGCCACTTCCTGTGTTTGGCAGCGCCTAGTGCCTCGCTGCGCTGTGGCCACTTGAGCCCCACGAGCCTGCGAGCCGCGCTGCCGCCGCAGCCTGTGGAGAACCTATTTTAGGCCCCCTGACAATGGCCTTCTCACTTCCTCGGCGAGGAGGAAGAGGAGGAGGAGGAGGACCCGGGCTGGCACTGGCCACTTGTTAGCCGATGATGACAACTTGGACTTGGGCTCCCCTCCCCCACCCGAAATCCCTAGCTCAGCAAATATTTGAACCTGCCCGAGTTAATCATGAAGCCGCGATCTTTATCTGAGAGGGACGTGCGAGCGCCCCGGCTCCTTCTCTCGCCGGCAGAGCCCCGACCCCGGGCGGCCGGCTTCTGCGCGGGCTGCGGGCGCTGAGCGGCGCTGCCGCGGGCGGACGAGTCCCGGGGTCCTGCGCCGCCTGGCTGGAGGAATCGGTTTGGGGATTTTTTTTTTTTTTTTTTTCCATTGCCGGATACAAGCATTTCCAAGGGAAACCGTTGAAATGCATAACCTGCAAAGTAAGTTGCTTTTCATTTGTGCACTGTTCTGTCCCTTGGCTTTTGCACAGTTTTGGGGGGACTCTTTTGGAAGGTTCATTTCTACAGTTTGTGTGTGTGTGTCCCAGGGAGAGAGGGAGCGACAGTAAGCACTTCATGAGGAGGGCAGATGAGAGATTAGGGGAACCACTCCCCCATTTCCTTGGGACAGTGTGAGGGAAAGATGGGGTTCCGGTTGGAAATGGGGAGGGACGGTAATTACCAAGTGCTGGTCTGGAAGTTGGGGTCTGGCCAGGCCTGGGAGAGACGTGAAAAGTCACCTGTCTCCCTGCCCTCCTCCCGGGTCTGTTTGCACATGGGCTCCAGCGGCAGGACAGGTTTGCACCAAGTGCGTCCAAAGGCATGGGGTGGGGGAAGCCCTTGGGGCTGTCGCGCTGTCCGTAGCTGCTGGGAGGACTTGGGTCAACATTTTTATTAAACTCAAAAAAAATTTTTTTTTTCTGAATCTTTTCTGAGGGCTTATCCCCCCCCATCCCCACCATCACTTTTACCATTTCTTTGCATTTCGGGTTACTAAAGCTTTAAGCAAAGAGAGCATGTGAGTGAGAGAGGGTGGGAGGGTGTAGGATGCATCTGCCTTCCTCCTTAGTGGGAAAATGAAATAAGCTGGAAGAGGGACACGTGAGCAGTGCTCAGAGACTGCCTTGCCTTTTCTATTTCTATATATTTTATGATTCCAAATTTGACAGAACTTCTAAGAATAAATTTCAAGGGCTTCTGTGTTCTTTAAATTGTGACAGAAATATGTGACAGGCACACGTACGCAGATCACACAGCCCACTGTAGTTTTTTAAATTAGCTACATTTACCATGGGTGAGGGAAACCTTTTCTTCTTCTTCCCTGCTCATTATAGAAGAACTAGCATTTAGATTTATAGGGGAGTTGATTTCTTTATATTAAATACTGCTAAGAAGGAATAATAATATTTCTCCCCAAAGTGAGGCATTTGAGATGGAACGGGAGAAAAAACATACCCCCCCCCAAGTGATTACATCACCCACCCCCTCAAGCAGTATTTAGCACAGTAAATCTGAAGATGGGCTCATCAGTGAGAAATACTTTGCAAAGATAACTCTGCCTGTACTCTGCATTCTGATATATGGCCTGTTTTTTTTTGGGGGGGTTGCATTCCATATTCTATAAAGTCTAGTTTCAGCTGCAGTGTTTAATAGAGATTTTTGCCTCTACGTTTTCTTTTAATTGTGCTTTCTAATGTAGTACATTTGTGACAGTGTATAAGTTCTGAGTGCGTGAAATATCCAGAGAGTTTTTGATCCTTCTTGCTCTTAATATATATCGGAGGCATTTTAGGACTGTAAAACATATCCTAAGTATACCATTTGGATGCCTTTATAAGATTTTTAAACCAAGACATGATCAGGCTATCTATAAACCCAGATGCACTAGGGGGAGGCGGCAGGGGGGGAAGCTACGTGCGGCTGCATATCAGCTTTTGTCAGCCTGCCAACAGTGGAGCATACCATGCTGCAAGGAGCAATAAAAAAGGAATTAGAAAACTCACGGCTCAAGAAGAACAGTCAGATTAAACACCTTTTTGAAACGAAGAGCGTTTACACATTGCAGCTCTGTCAAATGTAGGATCTTCGTGAGGTCGGGGCTGTGTTAAGGCTGGTAGGGAAGAGAAATGATGAAGCAGGAGTGGTCTGGTGACATTTTTGTGACTTGATTGGCTGGGGTGTGTGATGTCATAGGTTACAGTGCAGCCCCTTATAGGTTTTAAAATGAATTCCAAGACACCATTACAAAGAAAGCCGGACTCTTTTCTTATAACTGAGCTCAGCCAAGGAAACTCTCGCACAAATGTACAACACTGTTTGGAATATGGAAGACCTGGATTTAGAATATGCTAAGACAGATATAAATTGTGGCACAGACTTGATGTTTTATATAGAAATGGATCCACCAGGTAATACTGCAGTATTCTTTAGAGAACTGGTTAATGTTGTGGCATTTAATTTTTTTGACAACTGCTATTAACAGCTCCTCTTTGGATGTCCGTTTTTATTAATTTGTTCTAATTTAATGAGTTTGCTCACAGTGTGAAAATGAAACAAATGGTTTGACTGCCTGTGGAAGCAAGCAGGTCAGGCTGTGTTGGGTAAATGCTTATTCTTAGTTGAATGGATATAAAATTGGATTCCAGTTTTTCACCTGTGTCTTTTGTCACTCGAGCTCATTTGCTATTTGGGTTATATTGTTGTGTATTGTTCCTTTAATTAAAAGGCTGCATCCTTGGTGCTTCTTTTCTGACAGTGGTTGAGAACAGTGTGGTACTTTGCAGTGATAACACTCGGTACTTTAGAAAGCATGTCAAATGTAGCAGTGATTGCAACTCAGTTCTTGGTGCCTTGAAACTATTCTGAATCAAATGTTGAGACTTTGTCTGTTCTCTCTTTTAAGATACTGCAGTGAGAGAAGTTGGCTTTCCATTATTGAGTCTCAGGCATTATAAGATATACCTGCTAGACTACTGAAATAATTTTTGCTTAAAATGTAACAGTGGCGCTTTAAAACTTGTGACTTAGAATTTAGCAAGATATCCTAGACTTATTTTACTTTCTCAATTATTTCAGCCTTCCTCCCAATTAAGAAATTTGGAAATACTGCAGTCTTTTTTTTGTCACCAGTTGGTTTATGAATACTGATTTGACATTGAGGAAGAGGGGATATGGTTTTTAATCAGTCTTGGCATAATATAGAGCACAGTTATCCAATAGAATATTAACATGAATACTAAAGAGATTGAGGTCACAGAGGAGTCTCTTCAAGTGGCATTTGGCAGAACAGTGCCTGAAATACTAAGATTAGAGAAACCCAATTCCTTCTCTTAAAACATATTGCTGTGTAGATGAGCTTTTTTATTACTGCAACGGCATTTGTGGAGGACAGAAAGGAAATTTGTCTTTTATAATTAAATAAGAGGAGGAAATTAAAACCAAGCCATGTGATTGCTCCTGCTACTCTGTTCGTGGTTTCTTACTTTAGCTAGATTTGACCAGATATGAAACTTTAATACAACTCAGACCTAAAAGTAGATGTTGTGACTCTGGATTTACTTTGAAATTCATTTACATGGCCAGCCCATTTTATTTGCTAGTCTCTAAGCTCTTTTTTAAAATTTTAATCTGTAGTCAAAAATTTCTGATTTAAAAAAAAGTTTCATGGACTTGTACATTACTGCTGTTTCATAGCTAATCTTTTCTACATGAAAATGTTATTTATCTAAGGGAACTTGGGTAGAATTTTAAATGTTTATTTACAGTTGGGATTGCAAAACTTTTTCTTTCTCCTCCATCTACAGCACTGCCTCCCAAACCACCAAAACCCACTACTGTAGCCAACAACGGTATGAATAACAATATGTCTTTACAAGATGCTGAATGGTACTGGGGAGATATCTCGAGGTAAGGCTATAGAGACTCTGAGTTTTTCAGCAGAGCTGGGGAGTTTAGAGGAAGAGAAAGAAAAGCAAAAGCACCAGCTTGCTAAATTCCATTTTTAGGATATCATCCAACATAAGCATGAAGCATAGTTGGTTCCCTTCCAGAGACGACCATAGAGGTCACTGAGCTCTGGGGAGCTGTGGGTGCTGGATGCCGCAGGAAATTAAATACCCGAGAAGGTTCATTATTGACAGAGATGTCAGGGAGGCAGGAGGGTGAAGTGGCACTGCCTCAAGGCAGAGTGTAAAGTCACTCTCTTTATTAGACGAAAACTCTCAGAATTAACGTTAAACATAATGAAGTGGCATTTTTAGTCTAAGCATGTTTTTTTTTTTTTTGAGGGAAATAAAGAAACCTTTTGGGGATCATGATTTTCTGTGCTGATTTGTTCAGAGTGACTGGGGTGTTAATTCTGAAAATGCCTTGAAAAAACATAACTCACGAACCATCAAATCTTCGAGGTGAGCATTGTCTCATGTTCTTTTCACTTCAGGGAAGAAGTGAATGAAAAACTTCGAGATACAGCTGACGGGACCTTTTTGGTACGAGACGCATCTACTAAAATGCATGGGGATTACACTCTTACACTAAGGTGAGTTAGGGCACGTGGCTAAAATTGGCATGTTCAGGGTGATAGTAGAACATACTGGGGTTTGTTTGTTTTTTTTTTTTAAAGAGAATTCTAATGCCATTATTTTTATATTGCCTTTGCAGGAAAGGAGGAAATAACAAATTAATCAAAATATTTCACCGAGATGGGAAATATGGCTTCTCTGACCCATTAACCTTCAACTCTGTGGTTGAACTAATAAACCACTACCGGAATGAATCTCTAGCTCAGTATAATCCCAAACTGGATGTGAAATTACTTTATCCAGTATCCAAATACCAACAGGTAATCACATACCCATGTTATTAAAATATTTGTAAAGGATTCTTTTATTGCTTAGAAAATATTTTGAGGCAGATGATTTCCATGTCATTAAACTCAAAAAACTTTCAAACTGTAATTTTGTGATCACAAGTATATAAAATACTTTAACAATAAAGTACTGTAACAGACTTTCTGATGTGGAAAAATCCTCCCAACAGTGGTCATTTAAAAGTACCTTATCAACTGAATTTATTTTTCCCTTTTTCTTCCAATCTCTATAATCCTTCCAGGATCAAGTTGTCAAAGAAGATAATATTGAAGCTGTAGGGAAAAAATTACATGAATATAACACTCAATTTCAAGAAAAAAGTCGGGAATATGATAGATTATATGAAGACTATACCCGAACTTCCCAGGTGAGTTTTCTGTGAAAATCACGTTAAAACTATAGAGTTCTTAATTATTAGAATCAAGTGCATGTTATAGTCAGCTTCCAAAAAAGACTGTAGAATGTTCTTTTCTGGCAATAGAGGAGAGAGATCATTTATTTGTGAATCATTGTTGATTATTCTAGTACTTACTTACTATATCTCTAAACCTTTTAAAGAAAGCCTGTAAGTATCAGAATAATAAATTGATTTGACATAATTGCTGATTGCAGAATTCTCTTTAGAGTAAAAGCTAATAATTGGAAGTTCTATAGACTTGTCTAATCTCTGAAATGGGGATTTAACTATGATAGGTAGGTCCTGCTGCAATGAAAGGTTGAGGCTACATTTACTGCCTTGTTTTCCTAGAGGCTTAATCTCCTCTAGGCCATCACATATCTGGGACCGCCAGAGGGAGCAGAAGGATGCCATAAACTGCTGATAAAAGTGGAATGGCTTTTAAAAAAAGATGAAAAGTGTAGCAGTGTCAAGCAATCATCTTCCATAGACTGGGAAAATTCTCCAAAGGAAATGTGTACTTCTCTGATACTATTTTAAGGAGCTTTATGAATTAGAGTCCTACCTTGCTAACACAGGACTTACATGTCAGATAGTAGTGCCAATCAATTGTCTCTAGTAGTGTCTTGCCGTAAGAAATTGTCTGTTTTGTGAAAGGAATGACCTTGTCTTATTAAAATTTGTGTTGCAGGAAATCCAAATGAAAAGAACAGCTATTGAAGCATTTAATGAAACCATAAAAATATTTGAAGAACAGTGCCAAACCCAGGAGCGGTACAGCAAAGAATACATAGAAAAGTTCAAACGTGAAGGCAATGAGACGGAAATCCAAAGGTTGGTGACCTGGGAGGGCTTCATTGCCCTTGTGCTTGAGCTCACCACAATTCTCTTACGCTGTCTAAAGGTGACCTCTATTTCTGAAATGACAGGGAGAGAAAGCATTCTTTACCTGAGGCAAACTGCTGGGAATCAATACTGAAACCTTGGGGGAACTTTCATGATTCTCCAGGTAATTACAGATGCATTTCTCTTGCCTCTACAGGATTATGCATAATTACGAAAAGTTAAAGTCTCGAATCAGTGAAATTGTCGACAGCAGAAGGAGATTGGAAGAGGACTTGAAGAAGCAGGCGGCTGAGTATCGTGAGATTGACAAACGCATGAACAGCATTAAACCAGACCTCATTCAGCTAAGAAAGACAAGAGACCAATACTTGATGTACGTACTGGAAGTGGAATCCTGCCCATGCATGATAGGTAATTGCGAAAATAAAGGATAGGTTCCTAATGTATTTTCTTTTTAAAACTCTTTTCCAGGTGGTTGACTCAGAAAGGTGTTCGGCAGAAGAAATTGAACGAGTGGCTGGGCAATGAAAACACTGAAGAGTAAGTATTTAAGTACAGATGGGAGAGGGCACGGGTATTTTTTTCTTTTGAGGAAAATGCATGACTTGCTTTGTCTGCAGAGCAAGTGAGGAATGGACTGTCTTGTAGGAGAAAATACATCAGTCTCATTACCCAGAATTTTCAAAAAGGAAAGTTTAGCAAAAGAGAATGTAGATTTATCCGCACCACTTCCCTACTCCCACCATAGGCTGGGGAATAAGTGACGCTGTGTCCATAATGAAGCCCCAGAACCATCTGGAAAATCCCGACATATTTTGGGAACAGTCAGAGGGGAGTTGGGAGGGAGACAACTGCTGTTTAGTATATTTTTAAAGCTTATGTATACCTTTTGTTTCAATTATTTAAAAATTGGCGTTCCTCCTAGTCAGTCAATTTCCTGATCTAAACTGGACAAACAGGATTGTTTAATACCGTCCTCTCTGCCCAGGTAGCTGAGCATAGTTGCCGACTTGAAAACAGGAAGAGTCTCACTTAGTGCTGCTAACTTTGTTCAGGGGGTTGAAGGCTAAACGCGATGAGGAAGCTCAGGCCCGAGGAGCTGGTTGAGTCAGCCCCGCGGCCGCCAGCCTGAGTCGCTCAGAGCAGAGGCAGGAAGCAGGTCGAGGCGATAGGCAGGCGAGGGGCAGCGAGTGGCCGCCACGCGCACTTCACTCAGAAACCTCCTCTTCCACCTTTTCAGCCAATATTCACTGGTAGAAGATGATGAGGATTTGCCCCACCATGACGAGAAGACTTGGAATGTTGGAAGCAGCAACCGAAACAAAGCTGAAAACCTGTTGCGAGGGAAGCGAGACGGCACTTTTCTTGTCCGGGAAAGCAGTAAACAGGGCTGCTACGCCTGCTCTGTGGTGTATGTATCTCCAGCCAATTATCTGTCTTGGGAAACGCCTCAAGGAAGTATTCCAGCCAGCCAACCTTGGGGGCAAGGATTTGAAAAAGTTCTAATTGTCAAGCATTACGATAGTGTAGAAGAGGAAATAAAGCCTAATATTTGAACATCTAAGTAGAGTATCTACTCAGAGGGCCAGCAGAAAGAAAGCTGCTCTTCTGGTGGAAAACTGGGGCTCTGGGCGGCAGTTCAGCAACTGTCTCATCAAGAGAAGTCTTTTGTTTTTCATCTTTAAAATGGAAACAGCCATACTTGCTGTTTGGGGGCTTTCGGATAGTTAAAATCTGAGGAGATTCATGTGGAAATACCACCACCAGGTAAAGTCCCTATCAGGGACAGGTTAAAACGGTAAGAGAAAGGGCTCTGCTCACTGTCCCTGCCATCAGTACACCCAAGAGAAGATGCTTCCCTCCTAGGGCCGGTCTTTTCTTTGTTTATTGTCATAGTCTGGGGAGTACCATGAAGGGGGAGAGGTTGGGTCACTAACGTTAGTGGCCTGCTGAAGGGAAAGGCTCTCAGGTATTTTCCAGCCTATCGTGTCCCTCCATGTAAGCAGAGGACCACTGCCACAGGGAGGAAGGGAAAAGATCTTGAATGAGGACGAGGCAATAGGAGAATTTAGAATAGATGGAGAGGTATGCGGACAATTGCAGACCCGTCTCAAAATGACCATCCAGCAGCAGCTCAGTGAAGCTGGCTACCTCCTCAAATCGCTCAGCCACTAAGGAGCACGGGGACAACGCCGCCAGCCCAGAGCTCAGGCAGCATCGGGTGTACCTCAGCACAACGCTCTTCCCTTAGCTTACGCAGGCCTGTGTGCTCTCTCCCCTGTGCAGGGTGGACGGTGAGGTCAAGCACTGCGTCATCAACAAGACGGCCACGGGCTATGGCTTCGCCGAGCCCTACAACCTGTACAGCTCCCTCAAGGAGCTCGTGCTCCACTACCAGCACACGTCCCTCGTGCAGCACAACGACTCCCTGAACGTCACACTAGCCTACCCGGTGTACGCGCAGCAGAGGCGATGAAGGGCCACCCTCCAGCCTGCTCCTCACCCTCGACTCCCCAAGGCCTCTGGCGAGCACAGGGCTCCCCTGCAGCCTGACCTGGGAACTGAGCTGCGGACACCCAGCCGCCTGTCTTCAGATGGGACTCGAGCCTTCGACCCCACGGCAGGAAGGGAAGACGCACCGCAGGGCCACGCACCGGACAGCCGCCGTTCCTCGTCTGGAGTGCTTCGTCAGCCTTCCTCTCTTCCCTCTTTCTGTTTTGGGTTTTGGTTTTTTTTTGGTTTAATTTAAAGCCACAACCACACACAAAGAGAAAAAGAAATGCAAAAATCTCTGCGTGCAGGGACAAAGAGGCCTTTAACCATGGTGCTTGTTCGTGCTTTCAGAAGCTTTACCAGCTCAAGAGTTGGGACCTTGGAGACTGGAGCGGGGACGGGCTGATGAGCCCGAGCCTGGGGTCGCTCAGTCCAGCCTGGGTGTTGCCCTGCACGGTGGCCCCCAGACACACTGCACTGTGGATTATTTCATTTTCTAACGAAATGAACCGATATGTAGCAGAAAGGCACTTCCGCTCGCAGGGAACACTTGAGGGAACGTCTGCTCCGTGCGTTCATAGGAAATTCTGTTGTAGCAGAGTGCCAGAAAGTGTTTTGTTGAAATTCTCAAACCAAGAAGACCCACCAACAGAGAAATGGAGCTTTGAAAACAGGACTTCAAAATGACATTTAGTATATAAAATCTGTACATACTATTGGATGACTAACTATCAAATAGATGGATTTGTATCAATACCAAATAGCTTCTGTTTTGTTGTGCTGAAGGCTAAATTCACAGTGCTATGCAATTCTTTTCACTGTTATCTGTTTTAAATGTACCTTCAGAATAAGCTTCCCCTGCCCCAGTTTTTGTTGCTTGAAAATACTGTCCCTGATTTTTTTGTTAATATTCATTTTGTTACTCATTTCCTTTTTTTTTTTTTTTAAAGAAATGTACAGGATGCCAGTTTAAGAAAAAAATGGCTTCAGAATTAAAACTATGAAATATTTTACAGTCTTTCTTGTACAGAGTACTTGGCTGTTAGCCCAAGGTTAAAAAGTTCATAACAGATTTTTTTTTGGACTAAATGTTTTGTTGGGCAGTGCCTGATAAGCTTCAAAGCTGCTTTATTCAATAAAAAAAAAAAAGATACATGAATATGACAAAGTATCGCTGAGTTCAACAATGTTGTTTCAAGACTTAAGATACGGTACCTGGCAATGTTTGTTTCGTAAAGAATTGTGAACTTCTTGAATCTGGGGAGGGGGATGTAGCAAAGGGTTGTACAAGTGGGGTGGGGGAGGGTTGGCGAGGTGGCATGCACTTTCTCTTTCTTGTGATTACGGAGAAGCGGATCACTGCAAAGTGAAGTCTCTTCCTACTTTGATCTGCTACTTACTATGCCCTCATGACAATTACAAACCTACTGGAACGCTAGTTCTTAGGAAGGCAGGCAGGGTCTTTGAGCAGTGTTCATCCTTGTTGGAAACACTGATTTCAAAATATCATTGCTGCATTTAGAAAACCTGTCTCTCTTTAACATTAGACAACCCATTAACCACCAGCCAACATCCATTTTAAGAAAAAGCATGACCTGAAAAAGATATTTTTATCTGGGTATCTGCTATTTTCCTAGCTTTCCATTCAACTTAGAAAGCCTCACATGGTCATCATCGTTCCTGCCCCGATTGTGGGGAGCTTGTTGAAGTCATGGCCATTGTAGGCATCATAGTAACAGTCCTCATTCACCCAAATAATTGTATGTGTTATACTTCACTGTGGGGAAGAGGGAGGAATTGTTAGAGTATTCTTTCCAACTTACCGCAAGAGCAAGACGTCTCTGCCCCCAACTCATGTGTGTAAAAGCCTTTCAGTTTAGTGGGAACTGTACCTGCACTGGAAGGAATAAAGGGGAGATTAAAATGGAATCTTACAACTTCAGTACTTCTTGCTCAATATTAGATTCTCCACAGCTTTGTTTCTCTTTCCTTCCAACTACTGGGGTAAGGGGTTTTGTTTTGTTTTTAATGTTGTTCCTTTGAAAGGATCAGTCCAGCAGCTGACTTAACTAGAATGTATTTTTTTTTTCCTTTTTACATGAAGCTACTCATATCAAGAGCAATAGTCAGTCTTACAGCCAGACTGTCAGTCCTCAAACTTGACTGTACTGACCTGACCATCTCCCTTTCATCTCCAGACAATTGATGATTCCCCTAGTTTTAGTCTAGGAGTGTCTGCTTTACAACTATCCTTCCATGTCATACAGAAGCCCAGCCATTAGTTAACAGTAGTTTATCAACTAGGTTTATTGCTTTTTTGATAGCACATCCATGTATATTATTAAGTAACTATCATTTAATTTCTAAAATAGCTGAGATGGAGTATTTCTTGGAAAAGCTACCATTCTGTTCACATTTTTTGCTTTAACACTTTGCGAGATGGCATGGTATTAGGCACTTGCCTCATTTTTACATCTCATGAGCATAAATTTTCTTTGAACAGCAAAGGCAGAATTCATGATTTCCTATCACAGTGAGTCACACCTTGCCTAGGATGCTATGCCTCTGGCCCAACGCCTTATTGATAGTGTATAGCATGCCGTCACATCTGTCTTTGTAGATGTTTGACCAGCAGGGTTCTTAGAGTCCAACCATTCATCTGACAACACTGAGTGGCTTATGAGTATAAATGGATACAGCAGAGGCATTCCTGATACATGCTTACATGTATCGGGTGTTGATTTTCCCCACCCGGTGTAGCATCCTAAAGGTTAAAGCCAGAAGCTAAGCTGCAGAGAGGCTGTGATGGGGCTGTAGAAGTGGGAGCGCTGCGACCTGAAATTACAAGGGAAAAATCACAACCATGTGGAAAAGGCAGAAAACTTGTTTTTGCAACTTCTGATGACTTCACGGCCCTTGATATATGTATATATGTATATGTGCATGGACTGTTTCCAGTACACCTTTCAGCCAAAACAGATCCACAGTCGTTGAGTTCAAGTACATAATGAGACAATGTCTAGTACAATTCTTGTATATGTGTATGGGTTTTTTTTCTTTGAAGTTGTTTTGTTTTGTCTTAACAAAGATGAAAATTGTTTGCAAGTGGAGTGAGAAGTTCATAATTCTTTGGCTTTTTTTCTATTGTTTAAAAGTTACTCCTTTTGGGTAGCTGGTCTACGTGGCTCACTGAACTTGGAAATCCTCGTTTTCAGTGTGTCAAGTCAAATGTGTTAATGTGAGCTGTCACTGTGCGGAACCAATTGCTTTGTCATATAGCTGGTTATGAACTAGTAACGTGTTTGGGAAGTCCTACTGATGTTCCTTTTTGGGAGAAAAATTCTGCTGGTTCTAACAACTGTGCTTCTGCTATGCATGGTATCCAAGTCAGTTGGAAAGCAGACCCTGAAATTTGAGTTTAGGGTCATTTAAGAAAGGGGCAGTTTATAGCACAATGCCTCACATGAGACAAAGTTCTGAAATGCCAAATTCTTATTTTTCAGAAATCTAGTTAAATTACTAGTGTAAATGACTAGTATGAACAGAATTGGGTTCATTGGAAACACTAACCAACTTAACATTGAGCTTGTCACCATGAGAGCATTAGCTGCCCAGGATGCTGCTATTTAAAAAAAAAAAAAAAAAAGGCAAAACAAAAATAGCTCATTTATATGTGTGTATTTTTTAAAGCTACGATCTGTTCGATGTTTTTACAAATCTGTTTCTATGACATTGTTAAAATAAAGTTGGTCTTTTGACGAGAGGGAGGTTGTCATGGTCAGCTGTAATTTTGCCTTTACAAGGCACCTGGGGCGGGGGGCGGGGGGACTGTGCCTCCTTGACATTGGTTCAAGCTATAGGTTCAATGGAGCTATGTCTTGTTGTTTTAAGTTGCTTTAATGCATTGTATTAGGTCTTCAAACAGAATAAAGGTTGTTTTGAAACTGAAGTCATAGTTTGAAATTTCAGCAATCACCCAAGAACTTTTTAAACGCTCTTCCTCTTTCCATTAATGATGTTGCATCTCCTTCTGTAGTCTCCCACCCACCTCGGCACTGTCATTATCTCGTTTTTGTCCAGTGAGAAAAACAGGAGTGGTCACGTGAATGATGGGTCAGTGTCATTTACATCATTTCACTATATCCTTAATGGTGGAAAGACATAGCTCTAGGTAACATCATTTCAAGGCACTGCTCTTGCTCTAAGAAAACGTAATCACTGTCAATCTCTCCCATTCACCATCCATCTCCAAAGCTGCAGAATCATTCTTAAAAACTGGTTGGTGAAAGTAACCTCTTTGTCCCTCTGTTCTCCGGGCTGCATATGTGGGCCAGCCACAGCACAGGGGTCCTGTGAGGCATGGAAAGGTGACATGGAGCTCCAGACAGGAAACAAAGATGCACTCTAGATTCTGCTTTCACATTATAGCATCTAGTCAATATATGTAAACCATTCTTAATCTAAAATAACCTTCCCACTTGTTTTGACTGCTGACTGAATTTATAATGAGGTCACTTTGCATGCACCTGGCACTCAACACCTAAGCACAGTGAGGGTCCCAGACATGAAGGCGTGGTCTGGTGATGGTGATGAGATGGGCACACAGTAATTACAGTCATGGCAACAATGACTAAGACACCAAGTATGGCAGTAACTCTTGGATTCATTTCCTGCTCTTTCCCTGCTCTGTTCTGTATTACAGAGAACTCTACACTCAGAATCTCCTGACCTCTGGCTTCTAGGTAGTGAATCTCCCTTGTTTCACCACCTCGGTAGTGATTCTAGGTAGTGAATCTCCCAGCTCCTGCCAGAAACTCTTGGGGATCTGAGCAGCCTTACTATGCTCCTCTCTCCCTCTCTGTTCCTCTGGCAATAGTGTGTCTTCCCATTTTTGCTCTAACCCAAGGTGTAGTTGCAGCTTTCTGTTGTTGCTAAACTTCTGGTTTCTCTCAGAACTCCCAGTTTGGTTTCTGAGCCAAACCTAGTCTATTCTCTGTCACCTAAGTAGCCAACCCTCTTTATTCAGTCCTTTCTTTAAGACTAGTACATTTCTTTTTTCCTGACTGCTCTTTGATTGATAGACCAAGTGATTATTATCCATTTAAACTATGTATGTATTATCTGATTTAATAATTCTTTCACAATTATGAGTTTGAAGACTATCTCAGGTGGGAAAACAAGTATTGAATCTAGGTGACATCCAAGGTCATGCAGCCCTATGACCACAGAGTACCCAGGTGCTCTGACTCAAGCTACAGCTCTTCACTACTAAGTGCTGGAAAAGGCACTAGGAAGTTCAGAGAAAAGTTCACTGGTTGGTCTTCCTGCTGGAGAGTGTACAAGTGGCACATAATGAATGGCAGGAAATGGCATGGGTTTGCTTTAGACCAGTGGTTCCTGCAGTGTGATCCCCAGACCAACAGCATTAGCATCAGGACCACTTGGAAACCTGTTAGAAGTGCCTCTTCAAGGGCCCCACCCCTGACCTACTAACTCAGAGTGAGGCCCAGAAATCTGTTTCAGGAAGTTCTCTGGGTGATTTTAATGTATACTAAAATTTGAGATTCACTACTTAAGATCACCAGATAGTTGAAATAGTGTTTCTTATATTTTAATTAAAAGTCACTACCATTAATGAGTGATACGTAGTTTTACTTTATCATTTGTGTTCATAGCATAGACTATATAGGGAAGAGAATAGATCCATTTACAGCTTAGGAGGTCTTAGCTAGGTCAGCTCTTTCTTTAACCCAGCTGTGGGGATTTATCAACTCCATTTACCTGGAGACCTCCAATTCTACACCTATGAAGTAAGGTTATGAGAAAGTCCAGAAAGTCTTCAGGACTCCTAGGGCACATGTTGTGTACTGAATGAAACAGCTCAGTTGCCCAGTTCTCCACTTACAATTTGGCCAAAATTATAACCCACAACATGACTGTGGCTATAGACCACTAAGATTGTAGTATGGCCCTTTATCTGTAGCAGTGGCTGAGAAGCATTAGCAAAATTAGAATCCTCTTATCTCATTCATGTCTTAAAGCTACACTTCAGATGAGTCCAAATGGGAAGCCAAGTTCTTGATAATATGATGAAGAATACAGTTGAAGATGGCACTTTGTCCCATCTATCTAAACCACAAGACCCTGAGTCAGAGAATTGGGCCTACCAAATCTTTGGAGTTAGGTAAGTATAGTAAGACTTGATACTGTGTCAACTCAAAAAAATATTTCCCCCCTGGACTTGCCCCTTAAAAATGAAAAAGTATTTGTCTAAAAATAAGAATCCTGTAAAGACTTAAATGTACAAGACCTGAAACCATGAAACTCCTAGAAGAAAATAGGGAAAAAGCCCCTTGGTACGGGTCTTGGTTATGATTTTGGATGGGACACAAAGCCCAAACAACAAAATCAAAAATAAACAAGACAGACTGCATCAAACTAAACAGCTTTTGCACAGCAAAAGAAATAATCTACCTAATGAAAATACAATGAACAGAACAGGAAAAATATTTGCAAACCACATATTTTATGAGGTAAATATCCAAAATACATAAAAAATTCATACAACTCAATAGCAGAAAGCCCCACAAATAATCCAAATGAGCAAGAGACTTGAGTAGACATTTTTTAAGGCATTCAAAAGGCCAAAAAGCACATGGAAAAAAATGTTCAAATCACTAGTCATTGGTAAATGCAAGTGGAAACCACAAGTTGTCCCCAGAATGGCTATTATTGATAAGTGATGTCACCCAAATGGTGACATAAGTGACTCCTGATTTGACTTCCCCTCACACAAGGAACAATGCACAGCTATTCATGGACAAGCTGCAACTGCGAATCCTAGAACAAGGGAGTGAGGGGAGCATGCCCCTGCTTCAGTAGTTGTCCCAATCAGCAGCTTTGCCCACCTGTAGAACCAAGTGAGTGGCCCAGTCTGGCTAAGGATACTGGTCTATCTGATTAAAGTGCCTAGTGGAAGTGTTTTGCTGGCCCTGGAGCCTGATCTGCTTACATCCAGGCAGAAAAGCTGAGTCACAGCCTACCAGCTGCAGAACATGGCTCCCATCCTCATATGACAGAAAGGGCTGGTGAGAACATCTGGAAGCTGTGAAACCCAGCAACACTCAAGCTGAGAGGCAGGTAGACAGAGCTGATCACCCTCAGGGTGAAGCTAGTGGATCTGTTCAGCCAAGAAACTTGGGGCCCATGTCTCTGTGACAAAGCTCTGAAACAAAAAGCTTTCGTGGTTTTGGAGCTACTTTTCTCAAGATGCTCAGGCAGGGAAACAAATTCATAGCCCTGTTCATTGCTGAAGACAGCCTTCAGCCTGTCTGACCAGGGAAGCTAACCAGAGCACCTAGGAAGCTGCATAGCCCACCCAATAATCCTGCTTACATGGGAACTTCAACAGAGAGCATACCCCATGCTTTCTCTATCTCCAGAGCAAAACTGGTGACCAAAATATTCAGTTCACATTGTTGCCTGATTCAGGTCCCCATATAATTAGTTGTGCAGGCTATAAGTCCTATCCTGCTGTCCTGCCAGGGAAGGGAAGCTAATTCATAGTCCCACTTACTCCTGAGTACATTACTCAGTCCCTGCCATCTAGTAAACATGACCAGAGAATCCATGCAACTGTGGAGCCCATCCTAAAGCATCATGTGGGCAGGTAACCAAGCTAGCAGTCTCATCCAGCTGTTCTTAGCCAGTGGCACATGACCCCACTCCTGACCTCAAAGCTCAAATTGCTGCCTCACCCCATAATAGACCTTAATAGCAGGCTCAGCCTGCCCAAGGTCATTACCAGGATACCTGTCCGAAACCCAACCTGAACTAACTGGTGAAGAATTATCTCTACCAAAATGTACATGCAATGTCTGGAAAAGGAGGCTACATACTCAAATGCACAGATATCAGTGTAAGAAATCAAGGTTCACAAAAAATGAGGTAAATATCATACCACCAAAGGAAACTAAGAAAGCCCTAATAGCTAACCCTAAAGAAATGGAACTCTGAATAGTCAAAATTTTCAGAATAATTCTCCTAAAGAAGTTTAGTGAACTAAAAGAACACAAACTAAATGAAATTAGGAAAACCACATGACCAAAACATGAACTTCAACAAAGAAACAAACCACTAAAAAAGACATCCTAGAGCTGTCAAAACTGAGGATTCAATAGAGAGCTTCAAAAATGACTCAATCCCATAGAAGAATCAGTGACTTGGAAGACAATATACTTGAAATTAACTAGTCAGAAGAGCAACAAGACAAAAGAAAAGAAAGAGAGTGAAAAATGCCTACATAACTTATGGGGCACAATAAAAAGTAAAAATAGTCATATTATGGGAATTCCAGAAGGAGAGAAAGAGAAAAGGACAAAGTCTAACGAAAGCAATAATGACTGAGAAGTTCCAAAACAGAAATAGATGTTCAGATCCAAAAGGCCCAGAAGTACCTCAAATAGGTTAAACCAGCACAGGGCTGCACAGAGACACAATATAATTAAATTATCAAAAGACAAAGAGCAGCAAGAGAAAAGAAAGGAATTACATATAAGGGAATCCCTATTAGACAATCAACCATGTTCTCAACAGAAACATTTCAGGCTGAGAAAAATGGGATGACATAGTCTACATGGAGAAAGCAACAGCAAGCCACTGCAGTACTCTTGGCCTAGAAAATCCCATGGACGGAGGAGCCTGGTAGGCTGCAGTCCATGGGGTTGCTATGACTGAGCAACTTCACTTTCACTTTTCACTTTCATGCATTGGAGAAGGAAATGGCAACCCACTCCAGTGTTCTTGCCTGGAGAATCCCAGGGACAGGGGAGCCTGGTAGACTGCTATCTATGGGGTCGCACAGAGTCAGACATGACTGAAGCGACTTAGCAGCAGCAGTAGCAGCAGCAGTAGCAGCAGCAGTCTACATGAGGATGAAAGTGAAAGTTGCTCAGTCATGTCCAACTCTTTGCAATCCCATGGAATTCTCTTTGCAATTCTCTTTGTCCAACTCTCTTTGTCCAACAACTCTCTTTGTCCAACTCTTTGCAATCCATGGAATTTTCCAGGATACATACATACATTGTATATATTGCCAGGATACATACATACATCCAGGATACATACATACATTGCAATACATGGAATTCTCCAGTAGCAGCACCAGTCTACACGAGAATGAAAGTGAAAGTTGCTTAGTCATGTCCAACTCTTTGCAATCCCATGGAATTCTCTTTGCAATTCTCTTTGTCCAAAAATTCTCTTTGTCCAACTCTTTGCAATCCATGGAATTCTCCAGGCCAGAACACTGGAGCCGTTCCCTTCTCCAGGGGAGCTTCCCAACCCAGGGATTGAACCCAGGTCTCCCACATTGCAGGCAGATTCTCTACCAGCTGAGCCACCAGGGAAGCCCAATATGTAGACTACCTTTCAATAGTCTACATATTGAAAGATAAAAACATTTGACCAAGAATTCTACACCTGGTGAAGCCATCCTTTAGAAAAAAAGGAGTAATACAGACTCCCAAACAAACAAAAGCTGAGGGAGTTCATTACTACCAGAACTGCCTTCCAAGATATGCTAAAGGGAGCTCTTTGAGTGGGTTGAAAAATGCTAATTAACATCATAAAAACAAGATTGGGAGAGAAAATGACCAAGTAGAAGGACATGAGCTCATCTGCTCTCACATAAACACCAAAATCACAAATAACTGTTGAACAATCATTGATTAAAAAACACTGGAACCTATCAAAAGAGATATCCTACATCCAAAGACAAAGGCAACTACAATGAGATGGTACAAGAGGCACAGTCATTGATAAAAAACAAATCCCATACTCACCAAGTGGGCACCCTCAAACTGGGAAATAGTTATATCACAGAGGCTCTCTGACAGGAGTCAAAATTCTGAACCCCACATCAGGTTCCCCAGCCTGGGAGTCTGGCAGTGAGAGGAGAAGCCCTCAGAGCATGTGGCCTTAAAGGTTAGCAGGGTTTGATCATAAGAATTCCACCAGACTGGGGGAAACAGAAACTCTACTCTTGGAGGACACACACACAAGATCTCATGCACACCAAGACTAGGGGAAAAAGCAGTGACCTCATAGGAGTCTGGGTCATACCTACCTGCTGGTATTGGAAGGTCTTCTGTGGAGGCTGGTGGCATCTGTGGCTCACTATGGGAACAAAGACATCGGTGGCTCTAGTTCCGGGGAGTACTCATTGGCATGAGCCCTCTCAAGGCCACCATTTTCTCACCAAAACATCGCCCCACCCAAAAGCCTGCAGGCTCCAGTGCTGGGATGCCTCAGGCAAACAGGGCAGAAATATAGCACCACTCACCAGCGGACAGGCTGGCTAAATTCTCCATGAATCCACAGCTGTCTGCTAAACACACCCCTTGACATAGCCCTGCCCACCAAAGAAACAACACCCAGCTCCATTCACGAATGGGCCAGGAACAAGCCCCACCCACCAAGAAGGCTGCCCAAACCTCTTAGACCAGCCTCATCCATCAGGGGGCAGAGAACAGAAGAAAGAATTACTACATTGCAGCTTACAGAATGAAAACCATCATAGAAAGTTAGGCAAAATGAGATGGCAAAGGACTAGGTTCCAGACAAAGGAACAAGATATAACCCTAGAAGAACAATTACGTGAAATGGAGATAGGCAATCTACCCGAAAAAGAATTCAGAATAATGATAGTAAAGATAATCCAAGATCTCAGGGGCAAAATGGAGGCACAGACCGAGAAGATATAAGAAATGTTTGACAAAGAAAAGATCTAAAGAACAGAGATAACAAAATAATAACTGAAATGAAAAATAACACTAGAAGGAATCAATAGCAGAGTAAGTGAGGAAGAAGAACAGAGAAGTGAGCTGGATGGTGAAGACAGAATGGTGGAAATCACCGCTTTGAAACAGAATAAAGGAAAAAGAATGAAAAGAAGTGAGGACAGTATAAGAGACTTCTGGGACAATATAAAATGCACCAACATTTGCATTATAGGGATCCCCACAAGGAAAAGGCAAAGAGAAAGGACCAGAGAAAATATTTGAAGTGATAACAGCTGAAAACATCCCTAACACAGTGAAGGAAACAGTCACCCAACTCCAGGAAGCACAGGTCCCAGGCAGGATAAACCTGAGGAGGAACATGCCTAGACACATAGCAATCAAATTGGTAAAAATTAAAGAGAAAACATTAAAAGCAACAAGGAAAAAGCAACCAATAACAAACACAGGAATTTCCATAAGGTTATCAGCTAATTTTTCAGCAGAAATTCTGCAGGCCAGAAGGTAGTGACACAATATATTTGAAGTGATGAAAGGGAAGAATCTACAACCCAAAACATTCTACCCAGCAAGGCTCTCATTCAGATTCAATGGAGAAATCAAAAGCTTTACAGATAAGCAAAAGCTAAGCAAATTCAGCACTACCAGAAGAGCTTTGCAACAAATGTTACAGATCTTCTCTAGAAGAAGAAAGAGCCACAACTAGAAACAAGAAAATTATGAATAGAAAAGCTCACCTGTAAAGGCAAACATGCAATGAAGGTAGGAAATCATCTACACACAAATATGACATCAAAACCAGCAATTGTGGGATTTCCTTGGCAGTCCAGTGGTTAAGACTTCATGCTCCCAATGCATGGGGCATAGGTTCAACCCCAAGTCAGGGACTAAGATCTTGTATGCCACACAGCATGGCCAATAAATAAATACATAAAAATAAATTTAAAAATAAATATAAAATAGGTAAAACATAATTTAAAATAAATAAAAGTCTTAAAAAAACAACAATTGTGAAAAGAGGAGAGTGACCAATTCAGGATATTGGAAATGTGTTTGAAATTAAAAGACCAGCATCTTAAAATAACCTTGTGTATCTATATCTATTTGACTCCTATATCAAAACCTCATGGTAACCACAAACCCAAAATCTATGGTACAAACACAGATACACACAAAAGAAATTAAAACACAACAATACAGTTAGTCATCAAATCACAAGAGAAAAGAAGAAAAGAGAAAGGGAAGAAAAAGATCTACAAAAACAAACTCAAAACAATCAACAAAATGGCAGTTAGAACACATGTATTGATAATTATCTTAAACACAAATACTCTAACAGAAAGATACAGACTGGCTGAATGCATGCAAAAATAAGACCCATGTACATGCTTTCTACCAGAGACCCACTTCAGATCTAGGGACACATACAGACTAAAAGTAAGGAGACATAAAAAGGTATTCCACGCAAATGGAAGTCAAAAGTAAGTTCTAATAGCAATATTCATATCAGACAAAATAGACTGTTACAAGAGACAAAGAACACTACATCATAATCAAGGGATCAATCTAAAAAGAAGCTATAACAACTATAGATATATATATGCACCCAATATAGGAGCACCTCAACATATAAGCAAATACTAACAGCCATAAAAGGATTAATCAACAGTTACACAATAATAGTGGGGGAACTTTTAACACTCCACTTTAATCAATGCACAAAGAATCCAAAGAGAAAATCAATAAGGAAAGAGAGGCTTTAAATTATACATTACACGAGATAGGCTTAACTGATATTTATAGAGCATTCCATCCAAAAGTTGCAGAATACACCTTCTTCTCAAATGCACATGGAATATTCTCCAGGCTTGATTACATGCTGGGCCACAAAGTGAGCCTTGGTAAATATAAGAAAATTGAAATAATCTCAAGCATGTTTTCTGACTACAATGCTATGAGATTAGAAATCAACAACAAGGAAAAATTGTAGAAAAAAAAAAAAACCCACAAACATTGGGATACTAAAAAATATGTTACTAAACAACCAATGAATCACTGAGGAAATCAAAGACAAAAATCAAGAACTAACTAGAGATAAATGAAAATTAAGGCACGATGATCCAAAACCCTACAGGGTTGCAGCAACAGCAGTTCTAAGAAGGAAGTTTATAGCAGTATAAGCTTAGCTCAGGAAACAAGAAAAGTCTCAACCAACCTAAACTTACTCCTAAAGCAACAAAAAAAGAACAAGCAAAAACCAAAGTTAGTAGAAGGAAATAAACCATAAAGATTAGAGCAGAAAAGAAATGAAATAGAGGTGAAGAAAATAATAGGAAAGGTCAATGAAGCTAAAAGTTAGTTCTTTCAAAAAGTAAAGTGGATAAACTTTCAGCCAGACTCATCAAGAAAAAAAAAAAAATAGAAGGCTGAGATCAATAAAATTAGAAATGAAAAAGAGAAAGATACTACTGACTCTGCAAAAATACAAAGTAGTAACTCTATGACAATACACAGACAACCTGGAAGAAATGGACAAATTTTTAGATGAGTATATTCTCCCAGGAAGAAATAAAAAATACTAACAGACCTATCACAAGTACTGAAATTGAAACTGTGATTTAAAAGCTTCTAATAAAATCCCAGAACCAGATAATTTCATGGGTGAGTTCCACCAAATATTTAGAGAAGAGTTAACATCTATCCTTCTGAAACAACTGCAGAAAACTTGCAGAGGAAGGAACACTCACAAACTCATTCTATGAGGCCACCATCAACCTGATACCTAAACCAGACAAAGATATTACAAAAAAAGAAAATTACAGGCCAATATGTCTCAGAAACACAGACACAAATATCCTCAACAAAATATTAGCAAACAGAATCCAACAGTATGGATTCAATACAATCCTTATCATATTGCCAATGGCATTTTTCACAGAACTATAACAAAAAAGAAAGAAATGGCAACACTCCAGTATTCTTGCCTGGAGAATTTCAGGGACCAAGGAGCCTGTCAGGCTACTGTCCATGGGACTGCAAAGAGTCAGACATTCCTGAGCAACTGACACTTACTTAGAACAACAAAAAAAATTGGTTTTGTATGGAGACACAAAAGATTCGAAATAGCCAAAGCAATTCTGAGAATGAAAAATAGAGCTGGAGGAATCAGATTCCCTGACTTCAGACTACAATACAAAGCTACAATCATAGAATCATTATGGTACTGGCACACGCACAAAAAAAAAAACCAGAAATATAGATCAATGGAACAGAATAGAAAGCCCAGAAATAAACCCATGTGTCTATGGTCAAATTAATCTAAAACATAGGAGGCAACAATATACAGTGGAGAAAAGAGAGTCTGTTCAATAAGTGGTGCTGTGAAAACTGGACAGCTACATGTAAATGGAACTAGAACATTCTCTAATACCATACAATAAGCTCAAAACAGATCGAAGTCCTAAATGTAGGCAGAACGCTCTCTGACATAAATCGCAGCAATATTTTTTTGGATCATTCTCTAGAATAATGGAAATAAAAACAAAAATAAACCAAAGGGTCCTAAGTAAACTTAAAATCTTTGGCACGGCAAAGGATACCATAAACAAAATGAAAAGATAACCCACAGAATGGGAGAAAGTATTTGCAAACAATGTGACAGACAAGGGGTTAATCTCCAAAATTCACAAGCAGCTCATATAGCTCAAGATGAAAAAGACAAACAACCCATTCAAAAATGGGCAGACCTAAATAGACATTTCTCCAAGGAGGACATACTGATGGCCAAGAAGAACAGGAAAAGATATCCAGCATTGCTAATTACTAGAGAAAAGCAAGTCAAAATGAGGAGATACAGCCTCACACCAATCAGAATGGCCATCATCAAAAAGGCTACAAACAATAAATTCTGCAAAGGATGTGGAGAAGATGAAAACCTCCTACACTGTTGGTGGGAATGTAAGTTGGTATAGCCGCTATGAAGAACAGTACAGAGCTGCCTTAAACAACTAAAAACAGAGCTACCATACGATCCAGTAATCCACTCCTGGGCGTGTATATGGAGAAAAACATAATAAAAGACACATGCATCCAGTGTTCACCACAGCATTGTTTACAATAGCCAAGACAGAAGCACCGTAAAGGTCCATTGATAAATGAATGGATAATGAAGATGGGGTACATATATACAATGGAATATCACTCAGCCATAAAATAATAAATAATGCTATTTATAGCAACATGAAGGAACCTAGAGATTATCATACTAAGTGAAATAAATCAAAGACAAATACATGATATCTCTTGCAAGTGGAATCTAAAAAAGAGGTACAAATGAACTTATATACAAAACAGAAACAGACTCACAGACATAGGAAACTAACTTATGGGTACCAAAGGGGGAAGGGTTGAGGGATAAACACAAGTGTGGGATTAACATAGACACACGACTATATTTAAAATAGGGCCTCCCTGGTGGCTCAGACATTAGGGTTTACTCTCTAAGTAACATCTAACCTTACAGCATTGTAAATCAACTCTACTTCCATAAAAAAGAAACTAATTAAAAAATACATTGAAATATCACTTCATACTTAGTTCAGCCATCCTCAGATAGAAAACTGAGAATAAATGCTAAGCAAGGATGTGCACTGTTGGTGAGATTATATACAAGTGCATTATCTACTAGTGAGGATGTAGGCTCCTCAAAAAATAAAACAAAATTACCGTATGATCCAGGAATTCCACTTCTGGGAATATATCCGAACTAAACAACAACACGAACTTGAAAAGGTATCTTCACTCCCATGCTACTTACAATAACCAAGACATAGAGACCACTTTAGTGTTCACTGATAGATGAATGGATGAAGAAGTCGTGACACATATACATATCTATATACGCACACATATATACATATATATCAGTTCAGTTCAGTTGCTCAGTCATGTCTGACTCTTTGTGACCCCATGAATCACAGCACGCCAGGCCTCCCTGTCCATCATCAACTCCCGGAGTTCACTCAAAACTCACGTCCATCGACTCAGTGATGCCATCCAGCCATCTCATCCTCTGTTGTCCCCTTTTCCTCCTGCCCCCAATCCCTCCCAGCATCAGTCTTTTCCAATGAGTCAACTCTTTGCATAATGAGGCCAAAGTACTGGGGTTTCAGCTTTAGCATCATTCCTTCCAAAGAACACCCAGGACTGATCTCCTTTAGAATGGACTGGTTGGATCTCCTTGCAGTCCAAGGGACTCTCAAGAGTCTTCTCCAACACCACAGTTCACAGCATATATATAATGGAATATTATTTAACCATTTTAAAAATTACAAAGAAATCCTGGCATTTGTGATAACATAGGTGGGCCTTGAGGGCATTAGGCTAAGTGAAGTAAGTCAGACTAAGAGAGACAAATCCTGTATGCTTTCACTTATTCGTGGACTCTAATAATAAAAATAAAAAAACAAACTTACAGAAGAAGATTGGATATGTGGCAAACAGAAGTGAAGGGTAGGGGGAGGCAGAATTGGAGGAAGGTGGTCAAAAGGTACAAACTTTCAGTTATAAGATGAATAAGACAATTAATGTACATGATAATTAGTTAACATTGCTACATGTTATGTACGAAAGTTGTTCAGAGAGTAAATTCTAAGAGTTCTCATTACAAGGAAAATAATTTTTGTTTCGCATTTTCTTTTTATTTTATCTATATGTGATGATGGATACTAACTACATTTGTTACAGTAATCATTTCCCATTATATGTAAGTCAGGCCATTATCAGTTCAGTTCAGTTCAGTTGCTCAGTTGTGTCCGACTCTTTGCGAACGGCCACTATCAAAAAGATAAGAACTAACAAAAGTTGGGGAGGATGTAGAGAAAAGGGTACGTTGTTAGTGGGAATGTAAACTGGTGTAGCCACTATAGAAAGCAGTATGGAAGTTCCTCAAAAAGTTAAAAATAGAACTACCATATGGTCCAGCAATCTTGCCTCTAGGAATACATCCAAAGGAAACAAAAACACTATGTCAAAGAGATACCTGCCCCTTAACCTTTATAGTACACATACATACAAACATGCGCGCCCATGCATGCACACGTGCGCGCGTGCACGCGAATACACACACACACACACACACACACACACACACACACACGCGCGCTAGAATATTACTCAGCCAGAAAAAGAAGAAAATCCTGCCATTTGTCATAACATGGATGACCTTGAGGGCATGATGCTAAGTGAAGTGAGTCAGAGACAAATGCTGTATGGTCTTATGGATATGTGGAATCTAACTAAACAAAAAACAGAACAAGAAGCAAAACTCATAGAAAAAGAGATCATATTTGTGGTTACAAGAAAGAGGGGTGGGAATTAGATGAAGGAGGCCAAGAGGTACAAGCTTCTAGCTGTAAGATAAAAACAGATTAAGAATGTAGTCTGCAAAATGATGTAGCTAACACTGTGTGGTGTATAAATGCTGTTAACACAGCAAATCCTAAGAGGTATCATCACAAAAATTCTTTTCTTTTTTTTTTTTGTACTTACATGAGATAACAGATGTTAACTTAATATATATGTAACATTATTATGCTGTATACATTAAACTTATATACTGCTCCAGTCAATTATATCTCAATAAAACTATATATATAATTGATTATTAACCACTCAAACTTCAGATAATCTTCTCAAAAGATAGCAGCATTTTTTGTCTGGTTTGTTTGTTTGACCTCCAGCTTGATACCGATCAGCTCAGCAGAAAACTGCTGAAATACTTTTAGGAGGAAAAAAAGAAGAGCGGGAGGATAAACAAGTAACCATCAACATGCATGTCTGCATTTACGTTCCAGAAGGAAATTCAGAAATTCCCTGCTCTGTGCACACTCAATCACAGCTGTCTGAAGCATGACCTCAGGTTTAACTTTCTCTTAAATAAAAATTTCTAAAGCTGTACTGGTTTGATATGTGTAAAGGTTTGGTCTGTAAGACAAGACTAGGACAGTCAACCTCCAGCTGCCACCCTCATCACATTAAGAGTAAAGTTATAGGACAGCTCCATGCATCACCAAGACTGTGCATGAGAATTATGGTTTTGACTGGGAAATATACCATACCTTCTATGACTAACCTACTGGAATCAATTTATTTACAGAGCTCTCATTTCAGAGCTCAATGATTTATAGTCGAAACCCTCACAAACCAAAAAATATGGATAACTTCACCACAGTGGAGAAAATGTACTCGTCACTTAATTTCACATTTACTTATCTTGAGAGGCCCTGTGACTCATGGTTTGGTACTTTAAACAGTTTTTGTTGACAGAGGTGATGATCTTTTTCATAGAGACTAATGAGTTTGAGAAGTCTGATAACAGCCTATTGATTCATTCAACAAATCCTTATTAAGCACCTATTAGGTACACCATATTACCCGTCCCTCTGGATTACCAGGCGGTGCCAGTGGTAAAGAACCTGCCTGCTGATGCAGGAGATGGAAGAGACATGAGTTCGATCCCTGGGTCAGGAAGAGCCCCTGGAGGAGGGTATGACCACCCACTCTAGTGTTCTTGCCTGGAGAATCCCATGGACGGAGGAGCCTGATGGTCTACAGTTCACAGGGTTGCACAGGGTCAGACATTACTGAAGCGATTTAGCACGCACGTACTGGCAGTCCAACAATAAAGAAGTCAGGTAGCTGCCTTGAAAAACTTGAGTCTGCTGGGGAAGACATACTCTTAAACCACCATTGTCTATCATGATAAGAGACACGGTAGAGAAGAATGAACAGTAAGCCTGAAGAGGCCACGGGGAGCAGTTAAGCAAAGCCTCAGAGAGGAGACACCTTAGCACGATACCTAGTTTAGAAAGGTCACCTTTCGTCCAGGCTGCTCCTTGTTTTAGCTTGGACTACCATCACAAAAATACCCATAGCTTATAAACAAGAAAGAACAGAAATGCATTTCTCACCATTCTGGAGGCTGGGAAATTGAAGAGGGAGGAGCTGGGGAGGTAGGCCTTACTCTAAGTCTTCCTCTTTGGGCCTATGGTCTGCAGTTCTCTGCTCACGTGCCCTCACGTGTGCGTGCGAGCACATGTGTGCATGGGGGCAGGGGAAGGCACTTAGGTGTCTATAAGAAATGGCATTAATCCTATCACGAGGGCCCCACCCTCCTTTATTTCATCTAACCTTAACTGGGGCCTCTCTGATGGTTCAGACAGTAAAGAATCTGCCAGCAATGCAGGAGACCTGGGTTTGATCCCTGGTTCTGGAAGATCCCCTGGAGAAGAAACTGGCAACACACTCCAGTATTCTTGCCTGGAAAATCCCATGGACAGAGGAACCTGGTGGGCTACAGTCCATGGGGTTGCAAAGAGTCAGACAGGACTGAGTGACTAACACTTTCACTTTCAACCTTAATTACCTCCCAAAGGCCTCATCTCCAAATACCATCAAAACTGGTGACAAACCTCAGAATATGAATTTGGAGGAAAAGGAACAACACTTAGCTGATAACTCTCCTCCCCAGCCTTTATGAGAGCTTGTATTGTCAAGGCTAAGCCATTGCACCTCTTTAATATAATCACTTTTCAAATATAGTTTATTTTTCCTTTTCTTTGTAAAAGTACTGTCATAGGCATTACTTCCATTGCAAGTTCTCCAGAATTGAACGTCTGCCCCTGTGGTTCCTATTCTGCAGGTGGTTCCAATGACTGACATCACACCCTCCGCTCCAGGCAGGCTGCTGTCCTCCCCATGCATGGACAAATGTGATGGCATCATTTGGCTCTGCTTTGCATGCTCTGCATCCAGTGTGAATTGCATGCAGTCACTTCTATTTCTTTTACTCTGGATTAGAAATGCTCAGCACAGGCTGCACATTAGAATCACCTGGATAGCAATTTAATAAAAACCTGACCCAATGAGTTGATGTCTTAGGGGTGAGGACTCAGTAAGACAATATACAGAATGCACCTGGAACATGGCTGCACCTAGTAACTAGAAGCCAGGAATTATGGTCATTGGAAAGACTTCCCTAGCCAATAAGATTAGGTTCTCAAGAAACCATAACTTTAGATTTTCTGAGTTCTTAGCATAGGACTGAACATTCAGTAGGCCATTCCAAATGTATTTACTTAACTTCTAAAATATTAATTTATACTTTTACTAACTTCCAGAAAATATTCCATTGCTTTACTTTTATTGGATTGTTGGTACACAGCATTAGACTACTCATAATTCAACAAACTAAAGTCACTGATCCATACATGGTTGGCTGTTCTATTTAGGTATTTATTCTGATAAAAATATAGTATAGCATTTTATTAATTACAAGGATGATGAGTGAAGAAAAAAAAGGACCAGTATAAAATAGACACAAAACAGGTAGTAAAGGAAGAGGGGAAGGGAGAAGTTATTGAAAATAAAATTATACCCACAGAAATTTTCAATAATTGAAGGGAAATGGAGCTTCCTATTAGTCAGGCAAAAATAAAAGACCACACCATGGTTTCATAGTCCTAACACTCGAATAGAAGGAACTTGCTAGCTCATTGTGAGATAAGCATTTCCCTTGCCCTGATTCTTGAGAGGAATCTGTCAGAGTGGACTTTGTAAATGATTAGTGCCTCTTGCACAATGTTCTTGAAGTTAAAAAATTGTTTCATAGCTACTCCCTGTATAGGACTTTCTTATTTGCCCTGTGGCAGAAGCTAGGTATTGTTCTAGAGAGGTTCTATGGCTCGGCCCTAAAATCATATTGCAATGTGTTCGTTTCCTAGCTGCACTTGCTTTAGCATACCTGATCAAAGTAGATGTGCGAGCTCTTCAGAGGAAAGGCAGCAAAATCACAGACCACAGTTTATATGCTAGACTGTTCCAGGCGGAAAGCTCAGTGGTAAATCTCTCTTGACACTCAATGTTCATTTTGGCATGTGGATACTAAAAGTTAGTGCAAAATAAAAGCTAATGCACCTTTTCAAGAAGTCCATATGACATCTTTGGCAGTGCCAGATGGCAAAGGTGTGGGGAACCAGATGCTACCATCTCTTACCCATCTGCACATCACCTCGATCTGGTCTAGAGCCCAGCTTCACGTGACTACATCCTGTTCATCGTTCTCCCACAGGACTTCCTAATTCAGTTCATTTTTACTGTTCATTTTCTTTTTAACTTCATCTCTCACAGATCAATTTCAATGATACATTTCAGCTACAATAACACCCATGAATCTTTGGGAGTTCAAGTTTTTTGGCCTTTTCCTTAGGGATGGACTTATAATCAATAGGAAGAACTTAACTTTTGATAAATTTCTACAAAAACTTGTGAGCACAGGCTAGGATGAAAGGAAGTTCTGATCAGTCTATGATCAAAGGCTTTAGAAGGATAGGCATCTCTGGGAAGTAAATAGCTATAAATCTTCAGCAGAACCCCACAGCACATCTCTCTCTCCCCTGATTTCAGAGAAAATTGATGCCAGAGGTGATGGTGAATCAACAGAGGTAGGGTAGAAAATGATCAACCACCAGCTCTCCCTCACATCACTGAATGGGGAATTGGGAAGCGATACACAGGAGCACACTGATACTACTTAGTATTGCCACCATATGGATACAAGAGATAAAAAATATCCTCAAAAGCACAGATAATAAAATGTTGTAAAGCAACTAGGAAATGATGAGTTTTGAATGTACATTTGATTGTAAGTTTACATGACTTAATTTTTAATGATACTTATAACTTATTTTTCAGTTTGTATCACATACTTTTAAATAAGAGCTGTATATAACAACCAAGTTGCAAAATACTGGAAAACATAGCTGGCTGAGTTTTGTGTCAGCTCCAGCACACCCCTATAGCTGTAGGAAAGGACTGATCTTAAATTTAAGGGCACTTCAGATGATGCGCTGGGCTATCTACATATACCAATGGCTAGGGGACCTCACATTCTGCTCCTACTTAGAAGGATGGTTGCTAAGAAAAGCAGAAGGATCCCCATACCAGATTCCAACAATATCAGTTACGAGGAGGATCACACTGTGTCCTGGCTAACTCAGTTGTATTACAATAACATGGAAAACAAATAGGAGCAGTGACTGGTTTTATTTAGGAGTTCTGCCTTGTTTCATCACAAAACAATGGTCCTCTAGTCTAGAAAAATGTTTAGAAATTCTTAGATGATTGAAAGTTTTATAATTTTTTTAAAGTAAAAACTTTGAAGTATTAAAAGATGTTTATGTAACTCTCTCCATGCCCCACAATCTCAGGCAGAATTCATGTGTGTTCTCAGTGATAAACTGCCCTGCTGCAGAAATTCTACAGCCAATCTCTGGGCCCTTGAAAAGTTTTAGTAATTAAAACAAAGGGGATGTTTCTGGAGGGTTAGAACAAACATCTTCCATATAAAACAAATTGACTATAGGAAAAAAAACATTGGGAACGCATGTACACCCGTGGTGGATTCATGTTAATGTATGGCAAAACCAATACAGTACTGTAAAGTAAAATAAAGTAAAAATAACAATTAAAAAAAAAGAAAAAAACCAAAAAATTAAAATATTTTCTCAGTTAAAGTTGATAAAACCTTGTATTATATGAAAAGAAAATAATCTGAGATCAGGTCTAGTGGCTATCAGGCTTCCCAGGTGGTACTAGTAGGGGTAAAGAATCCACCTGTCAGTGCAGGAGATGTGAGAGACACGGGTTTGATGTTTGGGTAGGGAAGATCCCCTGGAGGAGGGCATGGCAACCCACTCCATTATTCTTGCCTGGAGAATCCCATGTACAGGGGAGCCTGGCAGACTATAGTCCATACAGTCGCAAAGAGTCAGACACAATTAAAGCAACTTAGCAATGGCACCCCACTCTAGTACTCTTGCCTGGAAAATCCCATGGATGGAGGAGCCTGGTGGGCTGCAGTCCATGGGGTCGCGAAGAGTCGGACACAGCTGAGCGACTTCACTTTCGCTTTTCACTTTCACGCATTGGAGAAGGAAACGGCAACCCACTCCAGAGTTCTTGCCTGGAGAATCCCAGGGACGGGGGAGCCTGGCGGGCTGCCGTCTATGGGGTCGCACAGAGTTGGACACGACTGAAGCGACTTAGCAGCAGTAGCAGCAGCGTGCATGCACGCATACACACTAGCTGCTATCTGATGAAAAACACTATTAGCAAAGTGTAAAATGGAAAGTTGTCAGTAAAAAAAGACATCAGGTCCAACAGAAACTTATACTAACGAATCAGAATAATACTTCAAGGTATTTCTCAGTACACAGAGAAAGAAATGAACATGCCAAGTGGAAAGACAGAAGACCTAGTGAATGAACAACATGGGCTTGAACTGCGTGGGTTCACTTATAAGTGGGTTTTCTTCCAACAGTAACTACTACACAGACCACAGTTGGTTGAATTCAAGGATGTGGAATCATGGGTACTAGAAAAATCACCTATACAGAGGGCTGACTACAAGTTATACGAGGTTTTTCCCACTGCATGAAGGGTTGGCACCTCTAATCCCCATCTTGTTCAAGGGTCAACAGTACTCGGAGTTTCAGGAGAGCAGGGCAGGCAGAGGAATACTAATGAAATAACTGCTGGAAAAAAACTTCCTTGGGTTGAATAAGGATTGAGCCCACATAAAGAACCCCCTGAGTCACAGAAAATAATGAAGAACCTCAAATTGCTGGTAATTCTTTTCAAGACTCAAGAGCAAAAAAATTTACAAGTAGCCAAACAAAAATATAGACTATGCTAATAAAATATCTTTTAAAATAAGGTTGATGATGACTTTTCTTCAAGCCACTTAATGACAGAGAACAGTGGAAGAATACCCACAGTGTTTGAGGGAAAGGACTGTGACATAACAACTATATGACCATCAAACAACTGATCATGTTAAAAGGCAAGAGAAATTTAAGACAATGCCCAAGAGTGCCCACTGTTTACCTTTTCTGTAAAAAAATATTACTAAAAAAAAAAACAACTCATCTAGCCAAATGAAAGGAAAATCAATATAAAAAACACTATATGGAAAACTGTCTTTAAAGATTAGTGCAAAACAGTGACGGTAGTAAAAACATCTATTATCCATATTATTGCTAACACATAATATATGAAAAATAATGAAAATGACAAAATGATTATTGAATGGGGTATTACTGAAATGTAAAGGCAAATTAAGATGAAAGGGGAAAATATAGATCAAAAAATTGAAATTGTTCCAATAATCCTGAAATGGATAATTGAACATGTGTATATTTATATATGAGCAAGGATATATAGAAAAAGAAATGCAAGAAGGCAAAATGGTTGTCTGAGGAAGCCTTACAAATAGCTGAGAAAAGAAGAGAAGTGAAAGGCAAAGAAGAAAAGGAAAGATATACCCAACTGAATCCAGATTTCCAAAGAAGATCAAGGAGAGATAAGAAAGCTTTTTGAGTGAACAATGCAAAGAAATAGAGGAAAACCACAGAAGGAGAAAGACTAGTGATCTCTTCAAGAGAATTAGAGATACCAAGGGAACATTTCACGCAAAGGTGGGCACAATAAAGGACAGAAACGGTAAGGACATAACAGAAGCAGACAAGATTAAGAAGAGGTGGCAAGAATACACAGAACAAATGTACAAAAAAGGTCTTAATGACCTAGATAACTACAATGGTGTGGTTACTCACCTAGAGCCAGACATCCTGGAGTCAGAAGTCAAGAGGGCCTTAGGAAGCATCAATACAAACAAAGCTAGTGGAGGTGATGGAATTCAAGCTGAGCTATTTCAAATCCTAAAAGATGATGCTGTTAAAGTGCTGCACTCAATATGCCAGCAAGTTTGGAGAACTCAGCAGTGGTCACAGGACTGGAAAAGGTCAGTTTTCATTCCAGTGCCAAAGAATGTTCAAGCTACCGCACAATTGTACCCATTTCACATGCTAGCAAGGTCATGCTCAAAATCTTTCAAGCTAGGTTTCAACAGTATGTGAACCAAAAAATTCCAGATATGCAAACTGGATTTAGAAAAGGCAAAGGAACCAGAGATCAAATCGCCAACGTCTGTGGATCATAGAAAAAGCAAGAGAATTCCATCTACTTCTTCTTCACTGACTATGTGGATCACAACAAACTGTGGACAATTCTTGAAGAGATGGGAATACCAGATTCCTTTACTTGTCTCCTGAGAAACCTGTATGTAGGTGAACAAGAACTAGTTAGAACTGGACATGGAACAACAGACTGGTTCAAATCTGGGAAAGGAGTACACCAAGGCTGTATATTGTCACCCTGATTACTTAATTTATATGCAGAGTTCAGTTCAGTCGCTTAGTCATGTCCAGCTCTTTGTGACCCCATGGAATACAGCATGCCAGGCCTCCCTGTCCAGCACCAACTCCTGGAGTTTACTCAAACTCACGTCCACTGAGTCGGTGATGCCATCCAATCATCTCATCCTCTATCGTCCCCTTCTCCTCTCACCTTCAATCCTTCTGAGCATCACAGTCTTTTCAAATGAGTCAGCTCTTTGCATCAAGTGGCCAAAGTAATTGGAGTTTCAGCTTCAACATCAGTCCTTCCAATGAACACCCAGGACTGATCTCCTTTAGGATGGACTGGTTGGATCTCCTTGCAGTCCACGGGACTCTCAAGAGTCTTCCAACACCACAGTTCAAAAGTATCAATTCTTCGGTGCTCAGCTTTCTTTATAGTCCAACTCTCACATCCATACATGACTACTGGAAAAACCATAGCCTTGACTAGATGGACCTTTGTTGACAAAGTAATGTCTCTGCTTTTTAATATGCTGTCTAGGTTGGTCATAACTTTCCTTCCAAGGAGTAAGCATCTTTTAATTTCATTGCTGTAATCACCATCTGCTGTGATTTTGGAGCCCAGAAAGATAGTCAGCCACTGTTTCCACTGTTTCCCCATCTATTTGCCATGAAGTGATGGGACCAGATGCCATGATCTTCGATTTCTGAATGTTGAGCTTTAAGCCAACTTTTTCACTCTCTTTCACTTTCATCAAGACATTCTTTGGTTCTTCTTCACTTTCTGCCATAAGGGTGGTGTCATCTGCATATCTGAGCTCATTGATATTTCTCCTGGCAATCTTGATTCTAGCTTGCGCTTCATCAGCCCAGCATTTCACATGATGTACTCTGCATACAAGTTAAATAAGCAGGGTGACAATATTTACAGCCTTGACATACTCCTTTTCCTATTTGGAACCAGTCTGTTGTTCCATGTCCAGTTCTAACTGTTGCTTCCTGACCTGCATATAGGTTTCTCAAGAGGCAGGTCAGGTGGTCTGGTATTCCCATCTCTTTAAGAATTCTCCACAGTTTACTGTGATCCACAGAGTCAAAGGCTTTGGCATAGTCAAAAAGAAGAAATAGCTGTTTTTCTGGAACTCTCTTGCTTTTTTGATGATCCAGCAGATGTTGGCAATTTGATCTCTGGTTCCTCAGAGTACATCATGTGAAATGCCAGGCTGGATGAATCACAAGCTGGAATCAAGATTTCTGGGGGAAATATCAACAATCTCAGATATGCAGATGATACCACCCTAATGGAAGAAAGGGAAGAGTAACTAAAGAGCCACTTGATGAAGGTAAAAGAGGAGAGTGGAAAAGCTGGCTTAAAACTCAACATTCAAAAGTAAGATCACGGCATCTGGTCCCATCTTTTCATGGCAAATAGATGGGGAAACAATGGAAACAGTGGCAGACTTTATTTTGGGGGGCTCCAAAATCACTTCAGATGGTGACTGCAGGCATGAAATTAAAAGACGCTTATTCCCTGGAAGAAAAGCTATGACCAACCTAGACAGTGTATTAAAAAGCAGAGACATTACCTTGCTGACAAAGGTCCATATAGTCAAAGCTATGGTTTTTTCAGTAGTCATGTATGGATGTGAGAGTTGGACCATAGAGAAGGCTGAGCACCAAAGAATTGATGCTTTTGAACTGAGGTGTTGGAGAAGACTCTTGTGAGTCCCTTGGACTGCAAAGAGATCAAACCAGTCAATCCTAAAGGAAATCAACCCTGAATATTCATTTGAAGGACTGATGCTGAAACTCCAATACTTTGGCCACCTGATGTGAAGAGCCGACTCATCGGAAAAGACCTTGATGCTAGGAAAGACTGAAGGCAGGAGGAGAAGGGGATGACAGAGGATGAGATGGTTGGATGGCATCACTGACTGGATGGACATGAGTTTGAGCTAAGTCCAGGAGATGGTGAAGGACAGGGAAGTCTGGCCTGCTGCAGTCCATGGGGTCACAAAGAATCAGACATGTCTAAACAGCTGATCAACAACAACACAACAAGGATGCTTGTTGATGCATCCTTTTAATAACAAATATTGTAATTCATGTAAATGGGAAATAATTTGTTGAATAAAATTATAGTATAGATCAGAAGGAAACCACAAGCAATTAAAAAGTTATATATGGTATCACTCATATGTGGAATCTGTCCAAACTCATAGAAATGGAAAGTAGATTGGAAGCTGCCAGGGATTAGGGGATGGGGGAAGTGGGTGAAGGTGGTCAAAGGTACAAGGCCCCAGTTTTGAGATGAATAAGTTCTGGGCATGTAACATACAGCATGGTGATTATAGTTTACGATAGCATATTTTACACAAGAGAGTAGATCTTACACATTCTTACCACAAGAAGGAAAAAAATAGGTAAGTATATGAGGTAATGGGTGTAACTAACCTTACTGTGGTAATGGTTTCTCTGTACACACATCCAACTATCACACTGCACACCTTAAATTTACACAGTTATGTGTCAATTACATCTCAATAAAGCTGGGAAAGAATCTTTAAAACTGAAGTTTATCCTTCTGAATTGCTTAATGTTCCATTTAAAACTAAAAATAAAAAATTATATATTATATCAGCAGTTTGTTTTAGCAGTTACTTAAGATATCTTTTGTGGCTGTTCCAGTTTCATTAAATTCAATTATTAGTCTCATCCAGTTTACTCCAGACTATGCCAACTCTATTAAAAAGCAGAGACATTACTTTGCCAACAAAAGTCCATCTAGCCAAAGCTATGTCATGTATGGATGTGAGAGTTGGACTATAAAGAAAGTTGAGCACCGAAGAACTGATGCTTTTGAACTGTGGTGTTGGAGAAGACTCTTGAGAGTCCCTTGGACTGCAAGGAGATCCAACCAGTCCATCCTAAAGGAGATCAGTCCTCAATATTCACTGGAAGGACTGATGCTAAAGCTGAAACTCCAATACTCTGGCCACCTGATGCAAACAACTGATTCATTTGAAAAGATGCTGGGAGGGAGAAGTCCAGGAGATGGTGGGAGGAGAAGGGGATGACAGAGGATGAGATGGTTGGATGGCATCATCAACTCGATGGACATGAGTTTGAGTAAGCTCCAGGAGTTGATGATAGACAGGGAAGCCTGCGTGCTGCAGTCCATGGGGTCAAAAAGAGTCAGACACGACTGAGCAACTGAACTTAACTGATAGCAACTCTGAAAACATCACTGAACCTAAATGTCATTATTTAAAGTTTTGATCTTTTTACTATACCTAATTATTGTATCTTCTGCTGGATCAAACAATTGTGTGATAAATTTTAGCTTAAAAATCTATTTACAGGGCTTAAAAATAATAAAATGTAATGTTATTTATATACTCCAGGAAAATTTGCTTTAAAGAAAAATTATTTCATAAGGACCTTTGTTAATGTCCAAAACATCTTTGAGAGATGATATTCCCATACGGTAGATGGAACAACTGGGTTCCAGGGGGTTAAACAAGCATCCCTATGGTGACTTAAAAAAAATATACAAAATAATATCTGATCATAATAATGGTGATTATTCTTGGTTTCATATTCACAACTACCACTCATATTATTGATGGTAATAACAACTACCACTTAGTATGTACTGAGCACCATCTATGTGCCTTGCATATGTTATTTGGTTAATTTTTACTGCTTTGAGAGTATAGATGAGGCAGCCAAAGTTTAACAAGTTTATGCAAAGTGCTGAGTCACACAGCCAGTTTGCAGAGGAGCTGGGGCTCAAACCCAAGTCTGTCTAATGCCAGAACCTTTGCTCACACACATACACTATACTCCCTCCAACGACGCAAGATGTCCCTAGCCTTGTCACATCTTATGGTACAGGGACCAACATGATCTTGTCTTTAGAGATACAGATTCAGTGACAACAATAAATGGAGATATCTGGTGCATCCCCTCTCGAATGCCATCCTTCCTTTCATCGGCTATATTCCATGTATCCAAGCACACCCCAGTGACTTGGATTCCTCTGACTAGCCTTCTCTTAGCTCCCAGCTCTCACTGAAGTCATTTCGCATTGACCTTTCAGCGTCTTTACCTTCTAACACTTACTATACTTAGGATGAAAATGAAACCAAGAGAAAAGCCACCTCAAAGTGGCTTTAATGACTATTACTAGCAGTCTGGAGGTAGGGGATTGATGGAAGTTTGGAAAGACAGCGGTTCCATCCCTGACGAAGTTTCCCTTCATGCATCGCTCTGCATGTGGGTTTTTTGGCCACAGAATTGTGCTTCATGGTCACAAGATAACTGTCCTACGCTAGCCCAACATTCACATTCAATGCAGGAGACGAGGGGGCAATGCTAGTAAGACCTCTCTTCACATACTTTCCCAAATATCTCTAGCAGACCGTATGTCTCATGGGCCAGGACTGGGCAATGTGGGCAGCCCTAGCTTCCAGAAAAGCAAGTACCTTGCTTCTCTGTCTATAGTGGAAGTAGGGCTAGAGAAAGGTCCGGAGTGCCTGCTGGGTCAGCCAGTCAAACGTGTCTGCCACTGTGGCACTGTAGTTTCTTTCAGCATTTTTTTTATTGCTTTGTTACTCCCAATAGACCATAAGATTTTTGAGGGCAGAGTTTTCCAAATTAATTCTTGGGACTTCTCTAGCGGTCCAGTGGCTTAGACTCCATGTTCCCAATGCAAGGGGCCTGGGTTTGATACCCAGTCAGGGATCTAGATCCCACTGCTGCAACTAAGAGGTAATACGCCGCAAATAGAGATTTTGCATGCCGCAACTAAGACCGATTGGTATACCAATTAGTTAGTTAATTAATTTACTTTTTAAACTGAAAAAAAGAAAATTCTCTTTTCACTGTGTCTCCTCCTTACTCTCATCTTGCAAAGTTCTGCAGCACAGTTGGTATTATATAAATACCTGTAAAACTGAGTGCATTAAGTACACAGTGCACACCTAGAAATACAAGGAGTGTTCTTTTTCATCTCATAAAATCTTGAGTGAGACACAAAAAAGAAAAAGAAAACATTTGAGCAAGTCTGTCAAGATCTGACTGTATTTCATTATCGTAGGGGGAAAAATGCAAAGCCCAGAGCAAGAAGGGCAGTTGCTGAGCTTAATGCTTTCTCTTTCGGCCCCCTTTCTGACCATTTCTGTGTAGGCTGACCCCGTTACAGAGGCTGAGCAGGAAATAGCACAGGAAGTCAAGCTTATATTTGCTTTTTGTTGGCAGGATGGATGAAAGGTCTGGTGGGGTGAGAATTCGAAACTATTGGTCAGAGCTGACTTAGTAACTCTCCTGACTTGTAACAGGCAAAAAGAGGGCCAAGCAGGACAATGCTCAGCATTCCTGAAGCTTTCCTGAGCCTCTCAAGCCATCCTTATTCATTGCTCTTTTTAAGTATTCATGACACTTTCTTGCTGTCTCTTTCCTATCATCTGTATTTTGGAGTCTAAAGTTCAGAGAACAGAAAGAGCTGCTGGGCTAGAGGAGGCCTGAAATTTAGCTGAGGTCATCACTTATACTAGAAGTAGTTCCAACTTAGAGCAATAATCTCAGAACAGTACATCCAGTGACATCTGCTGTAGCCAGCTTATCAAATGACTTCTAGGATGGCTCCAGTGATTCCTAGCCCTTGGTATTCGTGTTTCTAGCAGTCCCATCTGCACTGAATAGAGCTGCCCTAGGTAACCAAGAGCACGCCTGTGCTGAGAATTGTTTCTCATGGCTTTCCTTCCAAGGAGCAAGTGTCTTTTAATTTCATGGCTGCAGTCACCATCTGCAGTGATTCTGGAGCCCAAGAAAATAAGTCTGCCACTTTCCATTGTTTCCCCATCAATATTTGCCATGAATTGATGGGACTGGAGCCCCAGAAATGTCTGACACTGTTTGCACTGTTTCCCCATCTATTTCCCATGAAGTGATGGGACCAGATGCCATGATTTTTGTTTTCTGAATGTTGAGCATTAAGCCAACTTTTTCACTCTCCTCTTTCACTTTCATCAAGAGGCTTTTTAGTTCCTCTTCACTGTTTGCCATAAGGGTGGTGTTATCTGCATATCTGAGGTTATTGATATTTCTCCCGGCAATCTTGATTCCAGCTTGTGCTTCTTCCAGCCCAGCGTTTCTCTTGATGTACTCTACATATAAGTTAAATAAGCAGGGTGACTGAGCGACTTCACTTTCACTTTCATACATTGGAGAAGGAAATGGCAACCCACTCCAGTATTCTTTCCTGGAGAATCCCAGGGATGGGGGAGCCTGGTGGGCTGCCGTCTATGGAGTTGCACAGAGTTGGACACGACTGAAGCAACTTAGCAGCAGCAAGCAGGGTGACAATATACAGCCTCGACGGACTCCTTTTCCTATTTGGAACCAGTCTGTTGTTCCATGTCCAGTTCTAACTGTTGCTTCCTGACCTGCACACAGGTTTCTCAAGAGGCAGGTCAGGGGGTCTGGTATTCCCATCTCTTGAAGAATTTTCCACAGTTTATTGTGATCCACACAGTTAAAGGCTTTGGCATAGTCAATAAAGCAGAAATAGATGTTTTTCTGGAATTTTCTTGCTTTTTCCATGATCCAGATGTTGGCAATTTGATCTCTGGTCCCTCTGCCTTTTCTAAAGCCAGCTTGAACATCTGGAAGTTCATGGTTCACATATTGCTGAAGCCTGGCTTGGAGAATTTTTAGCATTACTTTGCTAGCGTGTGAGGTGAGTGCAATTGTGCGGTAGTTTGAACATTATTTGACATTGCCTTTCTTTGGGATTGGAATGAAAACTGACCTTTTCCAGTCCTGTTGCCACCACTGAGTTTTCCAAATTTGCTGGCATATTGAGTGCAGTACTTTCACAGCATCATCTTTCAGGATTTGAAATAGCTCCACTGGAATTCCATCATGTCCACTAGCTTTGTTCGTAGTGATGCTTTCTAAGGCCCACTTGACTTCACATTCCAGGATGTCTGGCTCTAGGTGAGTGATCACACCATTGTGATTATCTTGGTCATGAAGATCTTTTCTGGGTCGTGCAGATGGTGATCGCAGCCATGAAATTAAAAGATGCTTATTCCTTGGAAGGAAAGTTATGACCAACCTAGACAGCATATTAAAAAGCAGAGATATTACTTTGCCTACAAAGTCCATCTAGTGAAGGCTATGGTTTTTCCAGTGGTCATGTATGGATGTGAGAGTTGGACTATAAAGAAAGCTGAACGCCAAAGAACTGATGCTTTTGAACTCTGGTGTTGAAGAAGACTCTTGAGAGTCCCTTGAACTGCAAGGAGAGCCAACCAGTCCATCCTAAAGGAGATCAGTCCTGGGTGTTCTTTGGAAGGAATGATGCTAAAGCTGAAACTCCAATACTTTGACCACCTCATGTGAAGAGTTGACTCATTGGAAAAGACCCTGATGCTAGGAGGGATTGGGGGCAGGAGGAGAAGGGGATGACAGAGGATGAGATGGCTGGATGGCATCACCAACTCGATGGATTGAGTTTGAGTGAACTCCTGGAAGTGGTGATGGACAGGGAGGCCTGGCATGCTGCAATTCATTCAGTTGCAAAGAATTGGACACGACTGAGCAACTGAACTACTGATGGGACCGGATGCCATGATCTTACTTTTCAATGTTGAGTTTTAAACGAGCTTTTTCACTCTCCTTTTTCACCTTCATCAGGAGGCTCTTTAGCTCTTCTTCACTTTCTGCCATAAGTGTGGTGTCATCTGCATTTCTGAGGTTATTGATATTTCTCCCAGGCCATCTTGATTCCAGCTTGTGCTTCATCCAGCCCGGCATTGCTCATGATGTACTCAGCATATATGTTAAATAAACAGGATGACAATATTTAGCCTTGATGTATTCCTTTCCCAATTTGGAACCAGTCTGTTGTTCCATGTCTGGTTCTGTTACTTCTTAAACTGTACACAGGTTTCTCAGCAGGCAGGTCAGGTGGTCTGGTATTCCCATTTCCTTAAGAATTTTCCACAGTTTGTGGTGAGCCACATAGTCAAAGGCTTTAGCATAGTCAAGGAAGCAGAAGTAGATGCTTTTCTGGAATTCTCTAGCTTTTTCTATGATCCAGGAGGTTTGTTGGCAATTTGATCTCTTGTTCCTCTGCCTTTTCTTAATCCAGCTTGAACATTTGGAATTTCTCACAATTTCACCCTTCCTACTGTCTTGTTGGGGCTTCTCCTTTGCCCTTGGACTTGGAGTAGCTTTTCTTGGTGGGATTCAACATTCTCCTGTCGATGGCTGTTCAGCAGCTAGTTGTGATTTTGGTGTTCTCTCAGGGGAAGATGAGCACACATCCTTCTAGCCCACCATCTTGGGCACAAGTTCTGGGCATATGTGAGCTCAGGTAAAGCATTTCAACTAAAGCTTTCCTTCCTGCAGATGACTTCTTTCACCATGGCAGGGAAGTTCCAACCAGAGCCTCTGGCCTCTCCCAGGTTACATCTCCCACAGGTCCACTTGTCCAACAGAAAGGCTTGCCTCAGTGTTTACCAACACAGACAGGGAGCAGATGTCTAGGGTCAAATGGGACTTCTGTTTTCTAAAACACATTGTTTTTGTACAATTATAGGTGCTCATGGTTGGAAATGTCTTTGGAAGTCATATAGCTCAACTTGTGCATTTTATAGGCTAAGGATGAAAGGATGAGAAACACCTGGGGTTCATGATAGCCCTATGCCTTGCTCTCCTTCTTCCCACATTGCTAAACCTCCCCCACAGCCTACTAATCTTGCTAAGAGAGAACTCAGAATATTTCCTCTTCTGTCATCTCTCTACTGTTTGGGAATTGACCATGTCGTGGGTTTGGGAGTAACCTTCACTTGGAATCTCCTCCATGGGGATCATCTAAGGCTTTCACATAACACATTTACTACAATTTTCACTTATCCTCTGTGACTCAGTTTCTTCATCTACAAAATGCGTATAAGAATAACACTTGTATGTTGGAAGAATTGAATGAGGGTAAAAACTATGCAAAGAACTTAACCCAGTGCCTGGCATATAGAAAACTCCCAATAAATGTTAACCATCAGAAAAAGACAAATCATAGAAAGAAAACATCTCTGGAGTATGGAGTAGTAAAGATGTACGATAGGGGAAGTGGGTTCCTTTGGTCAGAAGTGGAGTGTTTATCAAAGGTTGTCCTGGCCACCCAATATTACAAAAAGGCCACATCAGGCCAAGTGGGGAACAGAGGCCACCTATATAAGGGGAGGATCTGGGGAAGCAGACAGCTGAGAAGAGCCTTTATCTTCCTAAGCATTCTGAGAACGTGGTCCTTGGTCAGCTCCCCGAGAAACCAGGAAGGGATGAATGAAACACACAACGGTGATGGCAAAGAAATGAAGGTTTCCCTCCTCTTACCAGAGGGGCTTCCCTGGTGACTCAGAGGTTAAATCGTCTGCCTCTAAAGTGGGAGACCTGGGTTCGATTCCTGGGTTGGGAAGATCCCCTGGAGAAGGAAATGGCAACCCACTCCAGTATTCTTGCCTGGAGAATCCCATGGACAGAGAAGCCTGGTGGGCTACAGTCCACGGGGTCGCAAAGAGTCAGACATGACTGAGCGACTTCACTTCCTCTTACCAGGCTCTCTGTAAAGCAGGTCCAGAGTGAGCTTCCCTGGCAGTCCAGTGGTAAAGAAGCTGCCTGCCAATGCAGGGGACACGAGTTTGATCCCTGGTCTGGGAAGACCCCACGAGGCATGGAGCAACTAAGACCTAGCACCCAAACTCCTGAACTCTGCTCCAGAGCCCGGGAGCTTCGACTACTGGGCCCATGCGCAGCAACCATGGTAGCCTGCATGCCCCAGAGCTTGTGCTCACAAGAGAAGCCACCACAATGAGAAGCCCATGCACAGCCATGGAGACCCACCACAGACAAAGAAAATAAATGAATCTTAAAAAAAAAAAAAAAAAGGGACCCAGGGCTGGACACACCCTCAGGCGCTCAGGTCCTGGAATTCCCCACTCTTCACCAGGCCCTTCCATTCACCACAGCTCCTTCCACAAGGCTGCTGGCTGGTATCCAGGTGCAGCTGTGGCTTGGCCTGGAAGGATGCAGAAATTCATTCTTCCTCACCCCTCCTGTGAGTCATACTCCGGACTTGCCCACTTCCACTCACCTCAGTAGCATCTTCTCCCAAGAGAACAGAAGAGCAAGCAAGCCTGAATGGACAGCTTATTTGTTGGGAAGTCTTAGGGTATTTGTGGGTAGTGATCAGGTCTTAACACCTTGGGTAGGTAACTTAGCCTCAGATGCCACATCCATAAAATGAAGTTAATTGGACTCTCCCCTGCTGTCTGTCCTCCCAAACAGGGAGCAGGTTTGGATCAGTGAACTGATGAAAGAAATTGCCTCAGGATGTCAGGTGTCCTGACTGATCTGGTGAATTTCTCTGATGGACACAAAAAAGGAAAAGAGAGGAAACAGAAAGAGGTAGGTATGAAGAGAAAGAGGAGAGAGAAACTGGAGGGAGAGAAGGAAGAAGAGGGAGGCACAGAGAGAGAAATTTTTTAAAAGCTATGGTAATTACTCATTGGAAAAGACCCTGATGCTGGGAGGGACTGGGGGCAGGAGAAGGGGACGACAGAGGATGAGATGGCTAGATGGCATCACTGACTTGATGGACATGAGTTTGGGTGAACTCTGGGAGTTGGTGATGGACAGGGAGGCCTGGCGTGCTGCGATTTGTGGGGTCAAAGAGTCGGACATGAATGAGCAACTGAACTGAACTGATGGTAATTTCAAATATAAACAAGCTTCTTTCTCACTGTCTAGCCTCAGGAGAAAGGAGACACTGACTTTCCATTCCCCAAAAAGGCTTCCCAAGAGTGAGGGCATCCTGAAGGACTTTAGAAGAAAAGGGGATTTTATTCTCCTCAAGATGAATTCTGTACAGTCATGCTCTCAATATAACCCCCTATCTGGTTTTGTAACTATTTTTAGTGTCACCCTGAAAACTTTAGGGTCTGTGAGTCTATTTGTTTGCTTGGAGGTAAGTAGAATAGGTAAGCCTGTAGGATGGCAGTGTTTGCCTGAAAGAAGTGATGCTTCCTTAGAATTCCCCCATTCTGTCCAATGCTCTATACAAGTGGTCCTCAAGGTGTGATTTCCTGGGCACTTGTAAGAAAGTAAAATTCTTGGATCCTACTGAGACTTACCAAATCAGAAATTCAGCAATTTATGTTACAACAAGCCATCTGGGTTGATCTTAATGCTTAGCAAAATTTGAGAATCATTGATCCTACCACTGCCCCTTAAATGTTAATGTACATGCAAAGCACTTAAGATTGTGTTAATCGTCAGGATTTAATTTAGCAACTCTAGGTACTCCACACATCTACTGAGCTCCAGGTGTGGCTTATGCTCTGGTCTTTGGACCACACTTGGAGTAGCAAAACTCCACATCAGTGCTTCACATAGAAGTTCACATGAGAATCATCTGAGAAAATTTTTTAGCCTATCAGTGCTTGAGCTTCATCCCCAGAAATGCTGATTCAATTGCTCTAAGGTTGTACCCCAGCCCCAGCATTTTTTATAAACCTCCCCAGGGACCAACCTCTCACTAGGGTGAAAACTGCTTCCCACACTTTCAACCTTATTGCATTCAGGTAACAATGTTTTGATTCTTGTTTGTTTTATACTCACTCAAGAGCACAGGCAGACCTCTGAGATATTGTGGGTTCAGTTCCAGCCCACTTCAATAGAGCAAACAATGAAAAAAGTGAGTCACACAATTTTTTTTTTTTTTGGTTTTCCAGTGCATGTAAAGGTTATGTTTATATGATACTGCAGTTTATTAAGTGCAAAATAGCATCATGTGTGAAAAAAAAAAAGATGTACAAGGACTTCCCTGGTGGTCCAGAAGCTAAAACTGTGAGCTTCCAATGCAGGGGACTAGGGTTCGATCCCTGGTCAGTGAACTAGATCCAACATGCTGCAATTAAGACCCAGAGCAGCCAAAAAGAAAAAAAAAAAAAACTACATACATTAATTTTAAAACACTTTATTGCTCAAAGGAAATCATTTCCAAAAAGGCAACCTACTGAAAGGGAGAAAATAAATTATGTGACTGATAAGAGGTTAAGATCCAAAATATATAAACAGCTCATACCTATTAACATCAAAAAACAAACAACCCAAATTAAAAATGGGCAGAAGAACTGAATAGACATTTTTCTTAAGGAGACATACAGATGGCCAACAAGTCCGTGAAAAGATGCTCAACATCATTAATCATCAGAGAAACTCAAATTGAACCACAATTAGATATTACCTCACACCTGTCAGAATAGCTAACAAAAAGACCACAAGTACCAAATGTTGGTGAAGATGCAGAGAAAAGGGAACACTCTTACACCATTGCTGGTAATGTAAATTGATGCAGCCTCTGCGGAAAACAATATGGGAGTTCCTGAGAAAGCTAAAAATAGGACTTCTATATGATCTAGAATGTCATTGCTGAGGATTTATCCAAAAAGACCCCAAAACATTAATTTGAAAACATACCTGCACCCCAATGTCCATAGTAGCATTATCTACAATTGCCAAGATTTGAAAATAATTTAAGGGTCCATCACCAGAGGAATGTACAAAGACGATTATATATATACACACACACACACACACACACACACACACACACACACACACACAATGGAATACTACCCCGTCATAAAAAAGAATGAAAATTTGCGGTGTGCACCAACACAGATGGACTTGGAGGGTATTATGCTAAGTGAAATAAGTCAGACAGGAAAAAGCAAATACTGTATGATAATATGTATACACGGAATCTAAAATAATAAAACAAACTAGTGACTATCGCAAAAGAGAAACAGATTTACAGATATGGGGAACAAACTAGCGGTTACTGGGGGAAAAGGGTAGAGGGGAAGAGCAAGATAGGGGTAGGGGACTCAGAGGTACAAATCACCATGTATTAAATAAATAAGCTACAAGGGCAATGCAGGGAATATAACCAATATTTTATAAGAACTATAAATGGGATATAACCTTTAAAAATTGTAAATCACTATATTATAAACCTAAAACTTACATAACACTGTAAATCAACTATACCTCAACAACAAAGGTACTTTATAGCTAAAACATGCTAACCATCATCTGAGCCTTCAGTGAGCTGTAATCTTTTGCAGTAATATCAAGGATCACAAATATAAAAATACTGAAAAAGTATAAATTGCTGTGAGAATTACCAAAGTGGTACACAGAGACGTGCAGTAAGCAAATGTCGTTGGGAAAATGGTGCTAACAGACTCGCTCAGGACAAGGCTGCCACAGACCTTCAATGTGTATCTTTGCAAAGTGCAAGAAAGCTTGAATGCAATAAAACAAGGTATGCCTGTGTAAGCATTTTAAGCAACTGATCATAGCAGTGCGTATCAGTGAAGTAGCAGATCTAGTGATATAAGGGTGAAGAGAACTTGAGGCACTGAGAAGGGAGGGAAGCCTCTAGAAGGACTAGAGAGTCAGGAAGCTGGAAGTGCTGATGCCTGACTGCATTTGTTACAGTTCTTTGGAGTTGCATAGTATTTCTTTGAGGATCAAAGGGAATTCTTCAATTGTAGGAGCTGTCAGAAGTATTGTGAAAGATAGAAATGGGCAAACAAGATCATTGGGTATCTGGGATAACACACTGGGTTATCTTGGTCTTTCAAATGAAACCACAACTCTGCAAGGTGTAGAATAGTGATAGTAATAGAAACCACTTTTGTTTTCATAGAAATGCAAATTATGTGGAGATATACTCGATTTTTGTCCTATAGATATGGACCAATTTTATATCCATCTATAAATGCATTTCAGCATTCCTAATGGTCTACGTATGTGAGTTTTTAACCTTTGAAACAGTTGTGCCATTCCTTGATTTATTGATGAGTTAAATACAATCTTTGATGTATTGATTTTATTTTGTATTTGTAGAGAGTTATAGTTTTATCACTGGGGGGAGGAAAGTAGCCTTTAGCAAAGGGGATGAACTTCACTGCATAGTCGTTAATAGGTTGAATAATGGCCACAAGAGATGATGACTCCCTAATCCCCAAAGACTGCTGAATATGTTTCCTTCCCTGGTAAGAGGGATTTTAGTGATGTCATTGAGTTCAGGATCTTGAGATGGGAAAATTATACTGGATTATTTGCAGGGGGTAGAGGGTAGACAGTGTAGTCACAATAGTCCTTTTAAGTGGGAGACAGAAAGATCATATCAGAGAGGGGATATGATGACAAAAACAGAGTTTCAAGTGATGAGCATAGGGACCACAAGCCAAAGATTCAAGATGTCTCTAGAGCCTGGAAAAGGTAAGGAAACGGATTTTCCCCAGAGCATCTTGAAGGAATGCAGCTCTACCTTGACTGTAGCCCTTATGATCTGGACTTTTGAGCTCTAGAATTGGAAATGAATACATCTGTATTGTTATAATTTGTTACATCAGCAACAGGAAACTAATAGAGTAGTGGTCAGAAGGCTGCTTCTGGTTCCCTTGAAAGGCGATGACTCACGTGAGTCTGCTTTGACAAGCAGTGACACTTGCTCGTGTCACTGTGCTCCCACCTCGAGTGCTCCGTGGCTAAAAGCGGAAGCCTTGACTTACGTTCCCTCCAGCCTTCCCTCCGGTTTGATGTTTCAGCTTCCCTGGCTGAATGCTACCTCACTTCTAATAACCTTTGAGTCAATCACCTATTCTTTACCCTCTCACTCAGGCTTAGCAAAAATGATGCTACTGAGGTTTAAATCCTCAGTGCTTGGAGGCCCTCAGAAGCATTCCTCAGCCTCCTCTCACCCCTCTGTAACTTACTCTTATTCTTGTCATTTTTCTAATGGCAGAGAGTGAGGAGGAACTAAAGAGCCTCTTGATGAGGGTGAAAGAGGAGAGTGAAAAAGCTCGCTCAAAACTCTACATTCAAAAAACTAAGATCATGGCATCTGGTCCCATCACTTCATGGCAAATAGATGAGGAAAAAGTGGAAATAGTGACAGATTTTATTTTTCTGGGCTCCAAAATCACTGCGGACAGTGACTGCAGCCACAAAATTAAAAGATGCTTCCTCCTTGGAAGAAAAACTATGACAAATCTAGATAGCATATTAAAAAGCAGAGACATCACTTTGCTGACAAAGGTCTGTAGAGTCAGAACTATGTTTTTTCCAGTAGTCATGTGTGCATGTGAGAACTGGATCATAAAGAAAGCTAAGCATTAAATAATTGATGCCTATGAACTGTGGTGCAGGAGAAGATTCTTCAGAGTCCTTTGGACAGCAAGGAGATCAAACCAGTCAATCCTAATGGAAATCAACCCTGAATATTATTGGAAGAACTGATGCTGAAGCTTCAATACTTTGGCCACCTGGTGTGAAGAGCCAACTCATTGGAAAAGACCCTGATGCTGGGAAAGACTGAAGGCAGGAGGAGAAGGGGATGACAGAGGATGAGATGGCTGGATGGCATCACTGACTCAATGGACATGAGTCTGAGCAGGCTCTGGGAGATGGTAAAGGACAGGGAAGCCTGGCATGCTGCAGTTCACGGGGTCTTGGAGAGTCAGACATGACTGAGTGACTGAACAAGAACAGCAACCAAGGACCAAGGCTTGGGTGGCTCACAGAGGGCCATTAAATGAGTGGCTGGGCCTCCCTCTTCCTCCCAAGGGGTACAGCTGCTCTGGTCTGACTCCTTCTCTAACAAGATACTCCCAGCATGCCCTTCACACTGCAAAAGAATGAGTTCCAAAAATGTCTCCTGATCCCTGAACTTGAGCTTCTTGTTCTCTTATCCTGAATCCTGGTTTTTCTCCCACTCATCTAAGCACTCTTTGAGCTTCTGAACTCTTTCTCACTTACAAAAGCAGTTATGGAAACCCCTACCTGCTGTATTAATCGCTGAACCAAGAGAACAGCAAAGAGACACAGCCTTTGACCCTTGAGTGTTCAGAATTTAAGACAGGGACAAGATAGCCCACTTAAGCATGAGACAGTGAACAGACAAGAAAGAAGTTAACCGTTTAGGTCAAGGCGAAATGCACAGTGGGAGGAGTGGCTGCGGTGGGGAGGGAGGTTGGGGAGGGCCCATGAGGTCCAGGCCCAGGCAGGAAGAAGTGAGAAGCTGCTACATGCCAGTGATCAGCGCTGGGCTGGGCTTTCATGAGCTCCAGGGACGGCATGAACCTCTTTGTAGCGGGCTTTCCAGATGCCTGCAGTTCAATGGGACCCCAGGGAGGACACCCTCGAGGGCACTGGCCCGAAAGCTTCAGAGCAGTGAGAGTCAGAAGACACTATTTACGCCTAATAAGAACCCTGTGGACAGACCTCTCCAGGAGAAACAAAAGCAAGTTACAGCCCCATTGCACTATTATGGTTGATTTTTCAGCCAACTGCACCTAGAGCAAGCTGGATAAAGGTACCAATGAGCTGTTTTGATGTAGCAGCAGTCAGGAAAACAACCCCAAGCTCCAATCTTGTCATTTTTCCTTGCTAGACAAGCAGAGTGGCAGAGCTTCATGAAAAACACCATCCCGGGAGGCATTCCCCCTACAAGGAAATAGCAGGGTGGGGCCAGGGCCTGGGCTGTTTCATTAGGAGAAATCCCTGGACTGTTCTCCACTGCTTTCTAAGAAACAGGCCTAGGAAGGGGACTATTTCTACACCCTCGAAGACTTAAAGAGGAAGGATAATGACAAAATATCAGTGAGAAAAAGCTATTTTTAAATAGACGCACTAAGCAGGAAGCATCATCTTCTCTCTCTTCCTCTCTGCCTCGTTTCAGGAGAATGAGGAACAAGGATGTGGTTCCAGGTTAGTGTGGCTAGAAAGTGCCCCCCCTCAACTCCCCTGCTACAAAGCTCCCTTGATAGGGATTTCTGCTTGTCCTACCTGCTTTTTAAAGAAGTAGCATTATTTCCTTATCAGAGTAATGCATGAGGATGTTAGAAAATAAAATGATACTGGATGAGATTTATTGAGTGTTTCCTATAGGCCAGACTTCTCAATATATCCATGACTCACGTCATCCACATAGGACGGATGATAAAACGAAGGTTGATCATCAGTAACTTTCCCAAGGTCACGATGCTACTAAGTAGTGGCATTAAAAAGTGAACTCTTACAGTTTTTCCTCTAGAATCAACACATTTAACAAGCAGGAATTCATTCAAGCAAGTTTACAATAAAAGTCTGAAGTTTAGCCTCTTCAGAAATAAAAGCGCCAGATTCCTAAAAGACATACACACCCACACATCACTGTCCCACTTATGAGAGGCATCTATTTTTAACCCTTGAGGTGTGTCTTTGGGTTTCTACCACTGTAGTTCTAAATAATATTCATATACTTACAACTCTTGGTTTATAATTTATCTATAAGCTATTTTGTTATTATGGTAGATGAGCATTATAGCGCCTTTATGTTTCAATATAACTATAATTACAGTTTTTGGTTAAATACTTATTCAGTGTTTTATATTTGACTATGCTTTTGAACTGTGGTGTTGGAGAAGACTCTTGAGAGTCCCTTGGACTGCAAGGAGATCCAACCAGTCTATTCTGAAGATCAGCCCTGGGATTTCTTTGGAAGGAATGATGCTAAAGCTGAAACTCTAGTACTTTGGCCAACTCATGCGAAGAGTTGACTCATTGGAAAAGACTCTGATGCTGGGAGGGATTGGGGGCAGGAGGAGAAGGGGACGACAGAGGATGAGATGGCTGGATGGCATCACTGACTCGATGGACGTGAGTCTGAGTGAACTCCAGGAGTTGGTGATGGACAGGGAGGCCTGGCGTGCTGCGATTCATGGGGTCGCAAAGAGTCGGACACGACTGAGCGACTGAACTGAACTGACTGTTCACTTATAAGCAAGTAATGTACACTATTTACATTCCCTATATTGTATAACTTGTTTCTCCTATAGTTAATTATTACCTAATTTTTTAATTTGCTTAGGGTTTTTAATCAATGGCAACATCTTTCTGTGTCTTCTATGGCTTTTAATAAATTTTTTTCATCTTCTAGCCCACATCAGATGCCTAAGTTTTTACATCTCTCTGGAGGCATTCCTCCCAGCACCTTCTTTTCTTTTGCTCCCCTTTGGGCTGGTGCACAGCTGTGGTTCGGGGACTTCCCTTTGCCATCATTCAGGGAATTCCCTTTACCTCTTTCCTGCATGAATCTCCTGCTTCCTAAAATCCCTGTCTTCCTCTGTATTAGTTTATACCCTGTTTGGGTCATCATATCCTTCAACAGCTTCCTTAAAAAATAGCACAGTAGCTATTTGGGTCCAAGGGGGTCCAAATAACTTGCATGTAGCTTTGGTTTTATAAGCTCCCTCACCCAATCTCCTCCCATATTTTGCAATACTTGTCGTCTTTGATCTTGATGCCTTTCCAGAGTCCTGAAGGTGAATTGGCTAAATTTATTTCTTCCTTTATGGACCCTGAGTTTTGACCCTGCACTGTTTTGCTAAGTCATTCACCAAACTTCTGTCTACTTTCTGTCTCCGTATCTCCTGTCTCAGGGCTTCATTTGGCTCCTAGTATCATGAAAGGCAGCGATTCTTGTTATTAAGGGGATGGATTTTGAGAGGGGAATGGGCTACTGTTACCCTGCTATCATTAAGCCCCATGTCTCTATCACTGGCTCTCTTACAGAGGTGGTGTTGGGCAAGGTTGGATCATAAGAGGATCAGTGCTCTTTACTCCGTAAATGTCCCACAAGGCCAATTCGTTATTACCTCTGCAGTCAACTGATTGAAGGCCTAGGAACTGGGATCATTTTGCCAAACCTAAAGGCTCGGGCTGCTTTGTCCACCTTCATATCCACTTTAACCCTGGTGGGATGCTGTTTTTCAATCCTTGGACGGGTGGTAACTAAGTGCCTAATAATCACCAGAGAAGGAAAGAGAAAAGAAAAAGAAATTCCCAGGGCTTCTGAATGCATAGTATTCAGGCATTTACCTTTTCAGAAGTCCTCAGGGAAGAGGCCCTCAGACTTCACTTGGAGCAACACTTAAGACGACTTCTGTCACTTCTCTCCTTGCCAAGCTGCCTGGCCTCCCTTTTGTTCTGCTTCCTATCCGATAAAGAAACTTGAGTTACAGCTCAATGTGCTTTACTTGTAAAACAGTTACTTGTCAGTCTTGTTCTGAAATCACGTTACAACTTGTTCTTATATATTTACAATTCCTATGTCTTGATTTGATTTTAGTGCCTGAACCCAGCCAATATCCCCACTGGACCCTTGAGACGCTCTGGAAAGAATAATGAACAAATCTTGATTGAGCACCTGTGTGCCAAGCATTAGCCTGAGTGCTTTACAGTTACTCATTGAATCACACAACCCTGAGAGGTAGACACCATTATTATCAGATTGTTATGGTAGCAACACTCATGGCAAGAGAGTTGAACGACTTACCCAGGCCACACAACTAGCAAGTCAAAGAGCCAGGAGTGACTGACATATAAGGAACTGCCGGTCCTTTCAATAATTATCAAGGGACTGAGGAAGGAACAAGACCCAAGCAGCCCCCAAGTGACTCATCAACTTCTGTCCTTCCGCTTCCTGACCACCACACAGGTGTTCCCTGGTGGAGCAGGTGGCTAGAACCGGAAGCAGTGCTGGGAGGTAACAGCAGCAGCTGCTGATAGAGGTGCTCCAGCAACATATGCAGACTTGAATCTGGGGTAGTTATTATGGGATGACACTGCTGATACTGAATCCACAAATCTGCTTCAGCCAGAGCTTAAGGGTCCCCACAATTGAAACTACCTAACCCTAAAATTATCAGTTTCAGAAGAGTGGCAGAAATTGTGGTGGAAACAAAAGAAATGATAAGTCAGAGTCTAATCATGGAGGTGATGATGCTTATAGCAAAGCAAGTCTTCTGGGGAATGACATAGGCCCTTTCCAAGCTTCCCTTTCCCCATTTATAAAGTACTGATAATATATGTATATATAATATATATACACACACACATATACATATGTATGTAACAAAGTTAGTAACGGTTTAATGAGTGGACATTTAAATGGTATTGCATAGCACCTGACACAAAGTGTTCAGTAAACATTAGCTCTTCTTACTAAATCTTTTTCTTCATTTAAGTTTCTGACCCAGATGGAATTTTTCATAAAAGGAAAAAGATGGATAACACTGTAAAGTTTTAATTTTTTAAATTTGGTCTCTGCTTAACTCTGTGAAAATAGAAATACTTTGATTTATAAACAAATAATCAAATCAGCCTTCTATAACTACTGCAGCCTGTGGGAACCTCTTGACATCCAGTAGCATCTTTTTCTTGTTACTCTCTCGGTACTTTAATCAAACAGCCAGAGGCCAGAGAGACCATGCATTTGGCCTTCTGAACAAATGCCTCTCTCCAAAACCCTCCTCTCACACAACCTATTTGTGAGATCCTTAAAATTTTAGAGAACTGGTTTTGTATCAGTATTTCTTCTGAAAGTCTTCAGCACAAGTAGGTATTAAACTTTTGTTTCATAATGAATAAGAATCACCATTCTGATGATATTCTTGCCCAATACAAAAAAGAAAGTTTGAGCACCAGTCATTTTATGAAGACTGCTTCTTTCTAGCAACCCAGGCAAGACATTGCCTTTTGTCCTTCCCTGAGCACCAGAAGGCCCTGGGGGCCAGTTAGCATAAGTTTAGCAGAGGCGTCTCATGTCTGGCTGAACCCACAGAAGAGTTATTTTTTTGGCCGCCTTACCCCACCTTCAGGCTTCACTGGTGGTTAAGTTGTAATGAATCTGCCTGCTAATGCAGGAGACTTGGGTTCAATCCCTGGGTCAGGAAGATCTCCTGGAGAAGGAAATGGCAACCCACTCTAGTATTCTTGCCTGGAGAAACCCATGGACAGAGGAGCCTGGCAGGCTATAGTCCATGAGGTCACAAAGGAGTCAGACATGACTTCACAACTAAACAACAACAACCTCACTTCAGACCCTCACCGTTGACCCCTGCTGTACTGAAAAAACCTCAGGGCAGTGGGTCTTCACCCTTAAGGCTGGCAAGCCAGCCTTTGTCCTGTGATGCTTCCAAAAGCAACACTTACACCAAGGCAATCAAAGCCTTTTTGGCCAAAATCTAAGCTTCTACTAAACCAGTTTTAAACCTCCTCCCCCTTTTCCTCCCATGTCTCCCCTGCATGAACCTCCTGTTTCAGCCAGAATGGCCTGTTTATTGCATCTTCTCCTCTCTTGAATATGGGACATTTGTACCCTGGTCGGACACGACTGGGCGACTTCACTTTCACTTATCACTTTCATGCACTGGAGAAGGAAATGGCAACCCCCTCCAGTGTTCTTGCCTGGAGAATCCCAGGGACGAGGGAGGCTGGTGGGCTTCCGTCTATGGGGTTGCACAGTCGGACACGACTGAAGTGACGCAGCAGCAGCAGCAGCAGCAGCTCACCAAGATACAATCAATGAGCTAATCTCCCACCTATGTGTCAGAACTCCAGTAAAACCCTACATCCTCCAGGAGGAAGTCCTCCGCACTGATTCACAGAGATCCTTTCTCTCAGGGTGCTGTAGTCGCCCTTCCGTATTTATCATATGCCCTCTTTTGGCAGAGTTGCATTTTTATGTGCAGATATGTTATTTCCTCTAACTATAGCATGTGACTGGTTGCTCTGTGCCACTTACTTTATAAATGCCTAGTTAACAAAGTTTATAAATGACTAAAATTAATTTTTAATTTTCACAACAAATATATGAGGCAAGTCCTGTTATTAGCCTCACATTAAATTAGAGAACTGGGACAGAAAGAGGCACAGCAAGCTGCCTAGTAAGTGGTAGAGCCGGTAGACCTAATGCTTATGTACATAACCGCTGTGCTTTGCTTTTGCCCTGCACACAATAGTCACTCAATAAATATTTGCTCACCAATTAATTGTTGATTTTCCCACCTATCCTCTGACCCAGTCCTGCCTACACTAACTTCTTGAAGAGAGCCTGGCTTCAGAAAATGACCAAACATCTTCATTATGTTGACCTCCATGGAATAAAAGTATTTCCCCAAATAGCTGAAACTGTGCTATTCTGATTCTGTAGTTCATCACTGTGGTTTGCGATTCCACTCCGAAATTCTTTGTTGCCAGAAGTGCCCCCCCCCCCACCCCCAGATATAAGGTCTGGTGCAAAGTTGTTATTTTTGATGTCAGAGAGTTGGGGATGTTTCTGTTTGAAACATTGTCTATTTACATTCCTTAGCCCAAAATGGTCTCAAGTGTCAGTATTATGTCTTCATGTTTCCAAGAGAACATGATGAGGTTACATCAATAGTCATGAGTTTCCGAGAGGTATTTTTGCCCTTTCCAGGTTTTGGGAAAGTGCACTGTGATAATGAGTAAGGTCATATTTATGAAGTGATGCCAGTGTATCTTCTTCCCCAATATGAGAAGGAAGATAGAGTTTGTATAGAATTAAGTTGTTGGCAACACACAGGAATAAGTGGCCCACATTACGGCAAAAGTTCTCACAACTCCCACATTACAGAGTCACGGATCAGCCCACTCCTGGTTTTATTCTGGCCCCCAAAAGCAAATCACACTTCAAAGGCCATTCCTGTGGGACTGTAGGACCCAGGACCTATTATACTATGTGAGCAGCTTTATTTTCTCCTGTTATTATTGAGATAAATTCTAGTTACAGTAAATAACATCAAGGATAACCTTCAGGAGGAAAATTGAGACAAACTCATCCTGATGGTCTATGGAAGAGGAGGAGGGAGGCTTGCTGCCAGTCACTGTCATATCACAACTCTATTCGCCTGCTATCTGCGTGCTCACGGTTCCACCAAAGAGCCAAGAAAAATATAGGGGGTGGTTTCTTTGTTATTGTCTGGCTCTAAAGCAAACGTATCAGAACTCAGTCATTTATATCAGTATGTTCTTAAAGGTAGTTCTTAAAAACATTAGGAAGTTGGACCCTACCACTGCTGACATACTTCTTTCTTTCTTTTTGGAATTGTCTTTAGAACAGGATATCATTATTTATCACTCAAAGTGGGGCACTTGGAGAGTGACAGTGGGTCCTATTAAAAATTAAGCTAAGACAACTAGGGAAAACTCAGTCTTGGGCAACTGGAATGGGTGATTACTTTGCTCTAGAGCTACATCAGAAAATCAGTTTTCATCATTTTTTTGACCAAAATGTTCTTACTTAGCTGATATTGGTATAATATTATTTAGAGTTTGTACAGTATAATAATTTCATAAGATAAATACCATAAAAACATGTTTCATATTATTTAGAAATATGCATGTATAAACAGACTGGATTGACCTCAGGTCACGACAATGGTTGCTTCTAGGAAATAGAGAGGAAAATGGGACCAGAGAGAACAAAGAAGACTTCAACTTTATCAGGGACATTTTTTAAAACCTATGATGTAAAATTCAGTTCAGTTCAGTCGCTCAGCCATGTCTGACTCTTTGCGACCCCATGGACTGCAGCACACCAGGCCTCCCTGTCCATCACCAACTCCCAGAGTTTACTCAAACTCATGTCCATTGAGTTGGTGATGCCATCCAACCATCTCATCCTCTGTCATCCCCTTCTCCTCCTGCCTTCAATCTTTCCCAGCATCAGGGTCTTTTCCAAAGAGTCAGTTCTTCACATCAGGTGGCCAAAGTATTGGAGTTTCAGCTTCAACATCAGTCCTTCCAATGAACACCCAGGACGGACCTCCTTTAGCATGGACTGGTTGGATCTCCTTGCAGTCCAAGGGACTATCAACAGTCTTTTCCAACACCACAGTTTAAAAGCATCAATTCTTTGGTGCTCAGCTTTCTTTATAGTCCAACTCTCACAGCCATACATGACCACTGGAAAAATCATAGCCTTGACTAGACAGACCTTTGTTGGCAAAGTAATGTCTGCTTTTTAACATGCTGTCTAGGCTGGTCATAACTTTTCTTCCAAGGAGTAAGTATCTTTTTATTTCATGGCTGCAGTCACCATCTACAGTGATTTTGGAGCCCAAGAAAATAAAGTCTGCCACTGTTTCCACTGTTTCCCCATCTATTTGCCATAAAGTAATGGGATCAGATGCCATGATCTTCGTTTTCTGAATGTTGAGCTCTAAGCCAACTTTTTCACTCTCCTCTTTCACTTTCATCAAGAGGCTTTATAGTTCCTCTTCACTTTCTGCCATAAGGGTGATGTCATCTGAATATCTGAGGTTATTGAGATTTCTCCTGGCAATCTTGATTCCAGCTTGTGCTTCTTCCAGTCCAGAGTTTCTCATGATGTACTCTGCATATAAGTTCAATAAACAGGGTGACAGTATATAGCCTTGGCGTACTCCTTTTCCTATTTGGAACCAGTCTGCTGTTCCGTGTCCAGTTCTAACTGTTGCTCCCTGACCTGCATACAGGTTTCTCAAGCAGGTCAGGTGGTCTGCTATTCCCATCTCTTTAAGAATTTTCCACAATTTATTGTGATCCACACAATAGTTAAATTATAGTAAAATTGTACACTTACAAATTGCACATTAATATTGACAGTATTATCCTTTGCAACTGCTTTTTTTTTTTTTCCCAGAATTAAGGCAAAAGTAGCAGTTTTACTAAATGTCACTTCGCGTAGCTAAAAAAAACGGATGCAACACACATCAGAGGTACAACTTTCCAGAGATGCTCTGTACACACCCCCAACTGAAGTCCCCCTGTCAGCAACCCTGCTCTCTCTGACCCACTGCCCTTGAATGTATTAATTCTCTCCCCTTCCCTCCTTCCCACATGAAAAAATCACCTGATCTACTCTCAATTTCTGCCTCAGTCTTTCTGAGGCAAAACATGCAAAGACATGGGCATTCATCCCAAGCAGAATAAACTGGGAGCTGGTAACTAGCTTCTGTAGATAGAGCTTCTCAAACTTTAATGCACTTGGGGATCTTGTTGAAATGCAAATTCTGATTCAGTAGCACTGGGTGAGCCTGAGATCTCCTTGGTCTATGGAACTCCCTGATGTCTTGGTGCTGCTGGTGCCTGGACCACATTTGGAGGAAAGAGGCCTTGGAAACTGTGATATATTCATGAAGGAGGGGGAGAGGAAAGGGATGGTGGGAGCCTGCAATTACAATTCAGTGTTTTTCCCTGTGTTCCTTGTCACACACACAAAACCTGCCACCCTGACCCCAGCAATGTCCATTGTGGCCTCTCCGTCTCTGATTTCTATCACTTCCCTTGAAACTTATTTTCTATACTTGCAGAGTAAACCTAAACATAATGTTGGGCTCTGTATCAAAGAGGGGACGAATGTTATCAGCAGAACATTTATAGTATTAAACTCAGATTGTCAGAGGCTAGATATTGTTTTCTGACATTTATGACCCTGCTTCTAAAAAGAGAAGAAATGAAAAGGTGAAAATAATTGTATTAAGTACTATTTCCATTCATAGTTTTGTGACAACTAACTGTCATTCATTTATAGACTAATTAAAATAATCAACAGTACTTGCTTAATCACTGTAGATTTTTTTGTTTTTAATGGCCTTACTGCTTAGGAGAAAGTCAGACCCAGAAAAATGATTTATCTAGTGATTGAGGAATCCTCAGGAAACTTAACTCCTTTGCCATCCTCTTCATTTCTAATCCATTAACCTGCTGTGACCTGAAGCTTCTGGCCACTTTGGTCTACTGCTTGAAACTGCTGGGGTGACAGATTCTATTTTGCCCTAGAAAAACTCTTAAACAATGACTGTTGTTTTATGTATGCATAAACCCATATACAGAAACACTTAATATGGCCTGAACACCCCATTAATTCCTTTTAAAATGTTTACTTCTGCTAATAATCCTAAAGTGTACATAATATTATGATCCCCACTGTACAGATGAAAAAAACTAAGGGACAGAAGTGAAGAAACTCAACCAAGGTCACATAGCTAGTGTCAGGCAGTGTTATTTCTAAATTTCATATTCACCCACTTCCATGGAATGAACTGTATTTTAGTTTGGGGTCCCTCAAAATTAGAGGCTGAGGCAAGTGCTTGATGCAAGCTATTTATTCGGAGATGATCCCTGGTAATAAAATACAAGGGAGAAGGGGGTGGGGGTAGTGAAATTGGAAAGGAAGAGGACCCGATATAAATGAGCACCATCCAAAGCCCTGAGAATCGCAGAGAGAGCCCCAGAAACATTCATCTGGAAGAGGGTAGACCCAGGGTCCACCTCCACATTGACTGAAGGTCACCCCCAGGGCAAACCCCTACTTCTGGGCTGTGTTTGCACAGTAAATGGCCTGGGAGAGGGTCATGAACAGATGTGGGAATCCGTAGGCTCACCAATGACCTCAAAGTGAGTCTGGTTTGGGCACGGCTGAAATCAGAGGTGGGTTGAGCTGATGCGACAGGGCTCCAGCAATATCAACACAGACCGCCTCTAGAAGCAGTGACAGGTGGTGGTGAAGGACTGTCCCTGGGAGATGCTGCTGAGCATGTAGGCTAGATCATCCCTTCATATAGGCAACGCTATAACTGTCTAAGTAAAAGTTCATAGGGACCTTCATACTTAGGCAATAATAAATATGGTATATCTTTGACATTATAATTATCAAGAGTCATGAGAAGTATCGGGACTTTTCTGGTAGTCCAGTGGCTAAGACTCCACGTTTCCAGTGAAGCGGGCCTGAGTTCGAAACCTGGTCAGGGAACCAGATCCCACATGCCACAACTACGAGCTGGCATGCTACAGTGAAGATCAAGATCCCATGTGCCACAACTAAGACCCAGTGCAGTCAAATAAATAAATAAAAATAAATATTAACAATGACAACAACAAGAAAATGCAATGGAAGTATAATTTAAGGGAATACTGTCAATTGTAGCCAACTTCGTTTCATCCAGGTACTATTTAGACATGACCCCCTAATAGTAACACTTCCAGTAGAGAAACAAGTCCTTTTGAAATACGTGTTAATGTGCTCTAACTTTGGTAAATTGGAGGGAGAAAACTTCCTGTAGACTCTCCACCAGAGGCCATTATGATTAAGAACATGAGATTTCCAATCTTCTAATGATCATTTCAGGTCAGGAATGTGTCACACAGGAATGCATATATGTCCTCTTGCTAAACAGAAACTCAGTTACCAAAGGAGGTTTTGAAAACTGGAAGTTGACTTTCTGTGCTCAGTGCAATACCAGCCCTCCTACGCATTTTAGTGAATTCCTGAGTTCCTATCAGAAGGACTCTTGGTAAAGACTCAGTTTTGTCCACTGACTCACAGTTGTGCTTAAAGTTGAAGAAATTCTCCGTCTTCTGCCTCTGGGCCACAGGCTGTTTCTGAGTTCAGAGATTCTATTTGGTCACTTCAGGATGCTTCTGGGGAATCATGGGTTAGGACTGTGGGGAGTTGGGATAGCTCAGGTCACATCAAAGTGCAGCTCCGCCCAGCCTATGCAGCTGGTCAGGGTTTGGCACCACTGGTGAAAGGATGGGCTGGAGGTCAGCTTTGCTGGTTTGACCCTTCAGTGGACCTGTCAGCTTGGGTCAATTCCCCGGCCACAGAGTCTAACCTCATTCCAAGCAGTGGTCTCCTTCGGGCCTCCCTCCTGGCTCATCCAGGAAGCAAAAGAAAGGCTGTGGATGAGTCTCTGCACATTCATCATCTCTACCGGGTGAAACCACAAAACCTTTGGATGTTTTCCCCAAACGCCCACACAGAAAATTGGGAAACTGCGAAGGCAACCAGCGCCCAGAGAGAGTGTCACTGGAGAACAAGAGTGACACCATCTTCTCCGCACCCTTTTCCTCGCATGTTGACAGCATCAATATGCACTTCCCTTTTTTTTAATTTCTGCTCACTAGTGAGGTTTCCCCCTTTAGTGATATGACGATTATATTGTCTTGCTGCTCTTGACGGTCAACATACCCTTTCTTCTCAGGAAACGGAAGAGGAGGACATAACTAGACTTCAGCAGGGGCACAAGCAGATAGAGTATAGAAGAATTATAGTCCCTAAGGACTGCTGATTGTGTTGAGGGCTGGCCCTACTTTGCTATGCCGGAGTCTTGCTTCCTGTGGGAAGGGTCATTGAGAATACAAAAAAAAAAAAAAGATAATTCTAGATTGCCACATGAGTCAGTCAAAAGAAAGGGTTGTGATTGTGAGGACTCTGGTCATTGCAGAGGATGGAAACACAATTCAAATTAGCTTGAACAAAGATGGGGATGTCTTTCTCACATCACTGAGAGTCAAAGGGTCAAACAGCTTTTGTGTTCAAGCGTGTGCAAGAACTCGAAAGAGGCTGACAGCATTCTTTCTCTTCATTCTGCTTGTGTCCCACTGCCTTCCTTTTCAGAGAGACCCTCGCTTCATGTAGCACCAGGGCCGTAGGAAGTTTCAAGTTCAAAATATCTCAAAATGTACTATTGAGGCCAGAGAAAGTGAGAGGCAAAGTCTTTCCTGAGAGTTCTGAGAAGTCTCAGAACTCTTAGAGGACTGTGCATCAGTCAGCACAGGCTTGTGACGCTATGGTAACAATCAATACCAAATCATAGGCTCAACACCCAAGTTTATTTTTTATTCACATTACATGTCCCATGTCGCTGGAGAATAGATACTCCACCATTTTGTAGCTGCACAACCTGGGATTAAAGATTTCTTTTATTGCCGCAGCAGCAGAAGAAAAAGAACCAGAGATATGGCATGAGTTTTTCACTGCGTCAGCTCAGAGGTAACCAACGTCATGTCCTCTTCCTTTCTTTGGCCAGAAATAGACCATGGTCCTGCCTAACTGCAAGGTGCCTAGGAAAGTGAGAGGGGACTTAGAATGTTCAACAGCATCACTGTCCCTATCACACCTAGCTTGGGTCATATACCTATCTTTGGTCAAGACTGTGGTCAAAGAATTAAATGCTACCATTGCTGGGCCCATCCCAGGGACTGGTGAGGAGGCTCAGCACGAACCTTTGCAGAGATCCAGCAGCCCCAGGCCTAGGTCAGGGCTGGCACTTTAAACACTGATTGCTGTTAGCTGTTAACAATCAGCTAGTGTTAAAGTCCTAGAGAGCATATCTCAATCCATGTTTCCCAAATTGAAATTTTCATCCAAGATAAAGTCTGGTGAACTGGTCACAAGGTGATGGCTGAGAATAAAGAACTTGTGTCATCTGAGAGAGAGAGAACACTGGGATCCCCAAAAGTTGATTCAGATTACATGCCTGGGAAGACAGCCAAGGGAAGTGGATCATGAATGGTCACCAATGGTCAGGAGGAGGCAGTTTAGAGGGTGTGGCTGCTGGAAGCCCAGCCCCTGACCAGGCCTACTTCTAGCAATGGCCCTGTGCACCCTCCACCTTATAGAAAGAGAGGCACATGGTTGGCAGAAAAATGCTCGCAAAGGTATCCTCAGTCTTGTCCCCAGGTCCTAGGAATATATAATGTTATGTGGTAAAGATGAATTAAGGTTGTAGATAAAATTAAGGTTGATAATTGGTTGACCTTGAGAAGGGAGATTCTCCTGCACTATCCAGGTGGGCACAACATAATCAGAAGGGTCTTTATAAGCGGAAAGGGGAGATAGGGGAGAGAGAACCAGAGAGACGGCAGCACAACCAGAGACTCGGCCACCTTGCTGGCTTTGAAGATGGAAGATGGGGACCAGGAGCCAAGGAATATGGATGGCCTCCAGAAGCTGGAAAAAGCAACGAAACAGATGCTTCCCTAGCACCTTCAGAAGGAAGGCAGCTTTGCCAAACCTTGATTTTAGCTCAGTGGACTTCTGATGTCCAGAACTGGAAAATGATACATTTGTGTTAGGTCGTTATGTTCATTTGAATCTGTCACAGCAGCAAGAGACACACTGTGTCTCAGCTGTTTAGCAGCCTCCCCCTAGAAAGTGCATAAGAGAGAGGAGTTTGGATATGACTGAGACCGTCAGGTTCAGGACAGAGTGGGGGCACCTCCTAGGCTGGGCTCAGAAAGTGGTAAGGGTCACAGGCTGATGAGGAGGGCAGACACTATGGTTCCTATGATGGGGAAGTAGATCAAATTCCAAGAAGGTACCAGGGAACATGGCCCTCCTTGGTCCACTGTGTCCTTCCTGGTTTAAGGCAGTTCAGAGTTTGGCCATCGTTTGACTACCATCTTTACCTGAAACATGATCAAATTGGAACATACAAAAATCAAACCCAAACAACTGGATATTTTTCCATCAAGATCAGGAGGGTGGGGCACAGCAAGAACTGAAATTTTATAAGCCAGGAATCTATGCCAGACCCACAGACCTGGTAGTAAATGAGTCTGAGCTGACAGTCATAGACAGCCTGACCTTTGCTAATAATCTTCATATAAGTGGGTCCTCACAGTGTGCTCTACATCAGGGTAACACAGAAGGAAGTGATCATGAAAGCAATATTCTTTTATGGTTACTGGTGAGTTTGCACACATAGCCACACACACACAAGCACACAGAGACAGCAAAAATTAGCTTGTCTGCCAAGAACTGAATGCTAGCAGGGAAGACTTGCCTCCTTTGAGTCAAATGGATTTTCCCCTCCTACCTTTGAGAACTGCTCCCATGCACAGGCAGGTAGACTTCAAGTAGGGCCAGAGGAACGAGGCTTCAACAGTGGGTAATGAGACTCAGGACTCATCACTGCCCTGAGGGGAATACCAACTGAGCCCCGCAATCATTTCACAGAGGCTCCGAGCCTGCGTGCTGTGAGCTAATGGTCCCAGTCTTGTTCTTAGGCGAGAACGTGTTCGCATTAAGCTTGAACTTGAGTGCTCGTCTATCTATTAGTTACCAGCATCGGAGTCATCCAGAGCAGACAAGCCGCTCTAACATTTGGATCTCATTAGCACCCTTCCTGGCAATCACCCTTACACAGCAAAGGCAGGGAATGAAGCTGCTTACAGAAGCCAAAGTATTTTCAGAGCCCCCTTCCAGGAATGGCTCTGCTTCAGGACAGCCAAGGCCGAGAACTGTCAAGATACTTGGCCACCCATAACGAGTACTCACTGTACCTGGTTTGGGGGCAGGAGAAGGCTTCTGAATTCTGGGCTTTAGTTACCAGATTTCATCAGGTAGACATTTGTTGATCTAACATGTGAGGGAGAGGAAATCAATGTCTCCAGAGCATCTCTTTGCCAGGCAGTCATCTATAATCTATTTTAACCACCACAGCAACACCATGAAGCTAAGACTTATTCTCAATTCTGAACTTGGGGAACTAACAAGGTCAAGTAACTTGCCAAAGTAGCAGAGCCCAGGCCTTCTCGTGAGCTCCTTGGGCTGTCCTTGCTGCACACTAATAAAGTCGCCTTTGAAAAAAAATCCCACTCCGCTTGCTGAATTTCTGTATGGTCTGAATAAACTTTCTTTCCATCCTGGGAATACAATTTCCTAATAAGTGATTATGAAAGAGAAGAGTGCATGTATTTTCACTGAGCGTTTCAGAGATGAATACATACATTTTAGAGTGGTCAGGTGGCATAATCTCTGAATTTCATTTTAGAAGGCAGGCACATGAGTCTGAGGGTAAACCATTTAATCTCACTAATCCTTATCAAAGCCATTTGTGAAGGGAAGAAAATAATATCCATCATCCATCACAAGACTGCTATAAGGATCAAATGAAATAATTGATAAAAAATTCCTACTACTTGCAGGGTGTTTTGAGCTCACAGAATATACACATTAAAGCTTTGTATTGTTATTTTCAAAATCAGGATGACCAGAAGTCTATACCTTTCACATGATTTGGTTCATCCTCGGACACTCCATTAACTTGGGAAATGAGTTCTAGAGTAGTTATCATAATATTATCTACCACTTATTGAGATACCATTTATACATTATTCCCATCCTCGCAGCTCACTCCTTCAAGCAGATATTATTGTCCATAATTAAAATCTGAGAATGACTTCCCTGGTGGTCAGTGGCTAAGACGCCACACTTCTAATACAGAGGGCCTGGGTTTGATCCCTGGTCAGGGAACTAGATGCCACATGTCATAACTAAGAGTTCACATGCCATGGCTAAAGATCCTGTGTGCCATCATGAAGACTGAAGATCCCGAGCGCCATAGTTAAGACCAGGCACGGCCAAATACATTAATTAAAAATAAAATCTGAGAAACTAAGACCTAGAGCCTAAGTAACTCACTCAAACAAGTGGCAGAAGCAGGATGGGCATTAGGTATGTCTAATACAAACTTGATGTTCTATGCCTTGAATTTTGTAGGGAAAACACTCTCTTGATGTTATTAATTTATAATACAATTTATTTATAAATGTACTAATTTACGTAGATTCCATACATAGCTTGTGGGTCTGTCCTAAAGATTCTGCACTGATTCCTAATTCCTGGTGTGTTTTCTGCTGACCCTTCATTTCTGCTTCCTCCCTTTTTTGACTTGAAGATTTGGACAAATGCTATACACAGGATAAAACAGGTCAGATTCTGCCAAAATCAACATATTCCACAAAACCAATAAACCAACACGAGGCAGTCTGAGCTTGTGTTCCCACTGCCCCTTGCCCTGGTTGGCCCTGGCGAGGGGCTGCCTGTGTTCCCCGAGGTCAGCCTGGTGAGCAGGGCAAAGGGCAAAGTTCATAGCAAATGGGCAAGCTCATCCTGCCCTGCACACAGATGCTCCAGTTCCCCTCCATCCCACTGGACTTCTTCCTTAGCTTTTATTTTAGTTCTTTGAAAGTAAATGTGCAAAGAAGGGAAAGATCCCAGCTAGATCACAGGATGGAAGTGCAGTGACAGTGGGGGATGGAATGTCTTTAGGTAGAAAGAAATCCCATGGATCTGCCTTGCTCCCCAATCCCAGACCTGTTTGATTTAGAAGGAGGATGGATAGTGTTGCTTGGATGGACTAGGTTGCTTGGAGGAACATCTCAACACAGCCACTCTCGCATTGGGTTGAGACAAATGTCTGAACCTCTCTAGACCTGTTTTATCATCTCTACTGGGTGAATAACCCATAGCATTATTGTGAAGATTAACCTACCCACCTGAAAGGGACTGACACATAGGAAACAATAAATTGGTTGGGTGGGGAAGGAAGTGTGAATATTCTCATGAAGACTGGAGAAAGCCTGGTGTGTCTCCAGCCGTCCACTGCGACTCTGGGATGAAACAGAAGCATCATCTTCCCATAGAATGGTCCTAGTATGACCCAGAAAGGCCTTTTTGGATTGCCAGCTGAAGTGTGACCCGATTCCTTCAGAAATGGTACCAAATATCTGTTTAAAACAATGTTTTTTTCTGACTGTGTTGTGGGGACCATTTGAGTCACAGTGGTCTTGAGTGCCTTTCAAAATGCGCATAACTGGGCTCCACCCAAATCTATAGAACCAACACCTCTTGGGTGGGAATGGAGTGAGACTTTTCATCCTTGGTTCTCTCTTGGTCCAGAACCTGATGGAATACGCCAAGCTGAGACTGGGCAAGAGAGGTGAGGGAGTAAGACTCCAAGAGGGGCTAGAGTTAAACATTTCTCTGAGGAACCCTTCACCTCCCAAGCTCAGTAAACCCCTTGTCACTGAATTCCCAAAGGGCAGAGTAGAGTCTGTGCTCTGCAAGTTTTCTTCTGTCTACCAAAGAGAATCCTGCAGGACATTTTACGACAGGAATTTCCAGGATTTTCCTAATAATTCTGGGTTATTCTGTCATAATCAAATCCTTTTTCTACAGGAAGCTCTGCTAGGAGCTGGAGCAATAGGAAAAATGAGACACAATCCAGGGACTTCCCTGGGGGTCCAGGGGCTAAGACTCTGTGCTCCCAATGTGGGGGGCCTGTGGTTCGATCCCTGGTTAGGAACTGGATCCCACATGCTGCAACTAAAGATTCTGCATGCCACAATGAAGACTGATGATCCCATGTGCTGCAACTAAGATCTGGTGCAGCCAAATTTTTTATTTTTTTTTAAAGACACAACCTATACCTGGAATGCTGTGCACAGATGATCCATTGGCAAGACAAGGCAACCCTTGATAAAGTAATTTAGGAGAGAATAGATTGTGACAAAATTGTGGCTGGCTCAAAATGGCTCCAATGCAAGGTATGACATAGTCCCTCTCTTGTATGGATCACCCCACTACACACCAGGAATTCTGCTTCATTATCCTTGAAGCAAGGGAAGTGAACGTGGCTGTGCCATAGATGAAGTCCTTGGGTGACCAGGGGTATGTTTGGGGGAGAAATGCATTGTTAGAGTCCATGAGCTTAGCACAAGCAGATTCTGGGCTTTTGGAGAATAGGGGGACGGTGGAAGAAAGAGGAAAGAGCATAGGGAAGGCTCTCCATCAACCAGACGCATACACTCAGGACTCTCCTAAGAAAAGGGAAACAGATCTGAGAAAAGGCATCTCCCTTCCCTCTCTAACTCCGCCGGGGGCCAAAGTGGCACTGAGCACTGTGATGACAGACAAGTCCCTGATGTTTGAGTTTAACCCCAAATTCACTTCCAAACACGTACTTCATTTTGAAAAATGAACTCAGCCTGTCTGAGGTTCATTTTTCTCATGCACAAAGTGCAGAAGATAATCTTTTACTACAGGTTGGTTGCAATAAATAACAAAATTTACATGATAGGACTCTATAAACTCTAATATGCCAGACATTTATTTCTATTATTTTTTTAGAATGCACAAGTCCTATGCCACATCAGAGAGTACACATGGGAGGTGTCACTTTTGCTATTTCTCACAGCTCCTAACAGGATGTCATACCCAGAGCAGATCCTCAGAATACGTTACCAGCTGACATGGGTAATCCTCATGCTAACCCTTCGACAATGCGAAGAAACGTCTCTGCTCTGGTAAGTTCTTGGGTAGGAGCTTGGGGGTTAGGAATGCTTTGCAGAGAAGTAAACATTTCAGAAGACCTGAAATCATTAAAAACAAGTCTTAATTGTCTACTTTTACTTTCTTCAGGCGACAGGAGCTCTGTCTTGGAAGATGCAGGTCTGTGAGGCACAATGGTCAGAGTAGAACAGAAGTGTGAGTACAGAGAGGGATATTTTCCTGCTAGTGACCCTGCCAACTAAAAAAATCTCCCAAGGCCTCTGGTCCAAACAGAGAAACCCACACTGGGACCCTAGTGATGAGGCCAGCCCTATGGTGCTTGGAGAGTGCAATTTTGCTGACTATGGGTCCTTAACCACTTGGCTAAACAGCCAAGCATTCCAGTGCAGTGGGTCTCCACCTGGCTTTGGACAACCTCATACTCACCACTCGTAGTCCACAATGTGCGGGACCTAGAATGGAAGGAGTAAGGGCCTGTGACTGCTTCATCTAGGTCTCATGACCTCAGAGAGGCCATCCCGGAGTGGGGGGATGGGGCAGGTCCATTGGACCACCTGATTGGTGGGTACAAGCTGCTTCTTTCTCAGATCCAGGACATCCTGGAGAAAAACCTTGCAGGGATGTTTCCCTTTATCAGGCAGTGTCTAATTGCCCAGCCTGAGCTAGAGATAACTCCTGGCAACAGTGGAGGCTGATGAGTCACCAGAGAGGTTTCCAACCTATTCTCATACCATGAAGAGCAGAGGTTACTGATTTGCATCAGCACACCTCTATTTTGGGCAGGGCTTTCTCAGAGTTGGGTTTTCCTGCAGTCTGCACTAAGCCCTCAGTCTCTCATGAGGTCCCCTCCTCCCAAATCTGGCATCTCCAGCCTGTTGAGTCACCTTGGCAACACAATGTCAGACAGAGGTGGGACTCACACACCAAGGTTTCCTGAATCACTTTCTTATTCAAGTTGCTCAGATTCTGATCAACTAAGATGATATAATTAGACGCTGGCAGCTTGGTCTCATGCTGAGGGCATGATAAGAGGCCTCAGCACTGGCAGTTCTATTTCCCTTCTCCTTTATGGAGGTGATGAGATTGGAAAATCCAAAGGCACGTGTTTCTGTTCTCATATCTGTTGGTAGAAGCAGGCTGTTGTAAGATGGCACGCTCAGCTCTGATGAACAGAGCTCTTGCTATTCAAGGTATGGACCGTGCAATAGCACCGTCTCTTAGATGTGCAGAAATCATTAGCCCACCCCAGACTTCCTGACCTGAGTCTGCATTTTAATGAGATCTGGGTGATATGTATGCATGTTACCTTTTGGGAAGCAGGAGTTAAACCACTATGCTGGAGACTGGGTGAGTCTGATCACACAGCTCCAGAAAGAGTGACCTGGGTTAGAGGGAGGAGTTATACCAGGTAAACTGATAAAATGCTATCTCTCCAGGGTCCCACAGAGCAGGAAAGCAGGACCTCCCTCGGGCCACCCTCTCTCATTCATTAGCGACTTTAGACAAGTAATTTAATGCCATATCACTTGACTGACAGCCTCTGCAAGTCTGTGGAATAAAATAATGACCGCCAATCACCCCAGCCTTCTGCACACAGTGGGCTGCCAGAGGAGGCAGACCGACAGCTCTTAGGCTAGAACTTGTCCTAAATCATCAGATGTCTAGCAGCCACGTTGTCATTTTCATGACACCTATGGAAACCACAGAGCTGTTTGAAACAGTATTCACTTGGCTCAGAAGATCTGAATGGGGGCCTAAGAAAGGATAAAGGGCTTGCATGGACCGGGAAGAAGGAAAATAGAAGAGGGTCTTAGGGGTGGCAGGCAAGATTGCCTCCCTGAAGTAAAGATTCAATTTCCTTTTACATTTCAGTTTCCTTTCACATTTCAGTTTCCTTTCATTTGCAAGATATTTCTCCCACTTTCTCAATGGTTTTCTTAATTATCATTCAGCTCATAAAATGCTCGCTCACCCATGCACAGAAGCTTAGGGGCACTGCGTGGGGGAGGGTGCAGACAGGCAGCCCTGCAGGGAAGGATGTGCTATTGTTCAGACACACTGAGACTCCCCAACTTCTTCTACCTGCCTACCTCATAAGAAACCCAAGAGCAGAGATTGTGTATCACAAACCACTCTCTGCCCTCAGAAGAGAAAAGTGAAATATTAAAGAGTGTAACAATGTCATTGTAACAGGAGCAAGTTTGTACACCATCCTTTCTGGTAACCTAACTGTTGCCATATTATTCTGCAAACAAAGGTACATCTAGTCAAAGCTATGATTTTTCCAGCAGTCATGTATGGAGAGTTGGACTATAAAGAAAGCTGAGCACCAAAGAATTGATGCTTTTAAACTGTGGTGTTGGAGAAGACTCTCGAGAGTCCCTTGGACTGCAAGGAGATCCAACCAGTCAATCCTAAAGAAAATCAGTCCTGAGTATTCTTTGGAAGGACTGATGCTGAAGCTGAAGCTCCAATGCTTTGGCCACCTGATGTGAAAAACTGACTCATTGGTAAAGACCCTGATACTAGGAAAGATTGAAAGTGGGAGGAGAAGGGGACGACAGAGGATGAGATGGTTGGATGGCATCATTGACTCGATGGAAATGAGCTTGAGTAAGCTATGGGAGTTCGTGATGGACAGGGAAGCCTGGCGTGCTGCAGTCCATGGGGTCACAAAGAGTTGGACATGACTGAGCAGCTGAACTAAACTGTTGCCACAAGCATCCATCAGAGGCATCCAGGTGAGCCTCGGACCTCTGGCACACATTGTGAACTATAACTCATGCACACAGAGCAACAGCTTTGAGGGGTAGGGACAAAGAGGCCCTGATTCATCCTCCTGACCTTTATGAACAGACAAAGGGGGAAATGCTCTTTTACAGGTGATTAGACAGGTTTACTGAATGACTTCCTCCTCTGTCATTATCATCATCATGACCATCATTGCCATCATGGACAATGACACATGGCTTTTGAGAACTGACTGCGCAGATAGAATTTGCATCCTTGTGGAATTTATGTTACAGAGATCTGAATTAAAATCTTTTCTTGATTATTAAATCAGATTGGGCAAAATCCCCAAGGAAACAAATTCTGGTTTTTAAAAGATATAAAATCTGTTCTCTGAGAATAGTTTGTGGCTGGGCCACTTTTGTTAATAACATTACAGATCTATTTGTATGCAGAGAGACCAAATTTTTGAGTTTTCTGAATTGGTGCAACTTGAGCAATGGGTCCTCTCCTGGCCCAATGGAGTCACATAAAGAATGTGCCTGATCGAGGCTGGCTTCCCCCAGAAGAGTCATGTGGTAGGAAAGGGTGCAGCTGCCAAGAGATGGGAAATAGGAAGACGCCCTAACTGCTACACAGAGACATCCAAGGGAAATGCTGCTAGGGGCTAGGACTGCCCTGTTCTTTTCTTTTTCTTCATGGGCAAACAACAGAACTTCACTATTCGCTACCTCCATTCTCTCATTTCTTTCTTTTTCTTTCAATCATATACTTTATGTTTAAGGCAGTTTTAGACTTACAGGAAAATTAGGCAGAAAGTAGGAAGATTCTTTATCCCCACCTCCAGACTCACTGCCCCTATTATTAACATCTTGCATTAGTGGGGTATCCTTAGTGTAACTGATAAACCAGTATCGATACACTATTATTAGCTAATGTCCATAGTTTATATTAGGGCTTCCCTGGTGGCTCAGACAGTAAAGAATTTGCCTGCAATGCAGAAGACCCAGGTTTGATCCCTGGGCTGGGAAGATCTCCTGGAGAAAGGAATGGCAACCGACTCCAGTGAAGACTGGCAAGCTACAGTCCATGGGGTGGAAAAGAGTCGCATATGACTGAGTGACTAAGCATGCGCACACATAATTTACATTAGGGTTCACTCTTTGTGGTTTATTATTCTATGCCTGTGTGTCTGCTAAGTCACTTCAGTTGTGTCCAACTCTTCGCGACCTTATGGACTGTAGCCAGCCAGGCTCCTCTGTCCATGGGATTCTCCAGGCAAGAGTATTGCAGTGGGTTGCCATGCCCTCCTCCAGGGGATCTTCCCGACCCAGGGATTGAGCTTGCACCTCCTATGGATGGCTCCTGCATTGCAGGTGGATCCTTTACCACTGACCCACCGGGAAAGCCCTCATTGTTCTCTAGGTTTTGACCATTGTTTATCATGCCCCTGTCATTATAGTATTATATTAGTTACACTGCCCTCAAGATATCCCTAAAGATTTCAGGGGCTCCAAAATCACTGCAGATGGTGACTGCAGCCATGAAATTAAAAGACTCTCACTCCTTGGAAGAAAAGCTATGACCAACCTAGAGAGCATATTAAAAAGCTGAGACATTACTTTGCTGCTAAAGGTCCATCTAAGTCAAAACTATGGTTTTTTCCAGTAGTCATGAATGGATGTAAGACTTGGACTATAAAGAAAGCTGAGCACTGAAGAATTGATGCTTTTGAAGTGTGATTTTGGGAAAGACTCTTGAGAGTCCTTGGACTGCAAGATCAAACCAGTCCATCCTGAAGGAAATCAGTCCTGGATGTTCGTTGGAAGGACTGATGCTGAAGCTCCAATACTTTGGCCACCTGATGCAAAGAGCTGACTCATTGGAAAAGACCCTGATGCTGGCAAAGATTGAAGGCAGGAGGAGAAGGGGATGATAGAAGATGAGATGGTTGGATGGTATCACCGACTGCATGGACATGAGTTTGAGCAATCTCCGAGAGTTGGTGATGGACAGGGAAGCCTCAAGTGCTGCAGTCCATCGGGTCACAAAGAGTCAGACACAACTGAGCAACTAACCTGAAAGATCCCCCATGTTCTACCTATTCTTTCTTCCTTCCAAATTCCTGGTAACCACTCATCTTTTTACTATCTCTGTAATTTTGCCATTTCCAGAATGTCACAGAACTAGAAACATGTAGTATGGTTATAGCACAAACTACATACAGTAGCCTTTCCATACTGACTTCTTTGACTTAGCAATACGAATTTAATATTCTTCCATGTCTTTTCTCAGCATGATCGCTCATTACTTTTTATTGCTAAGTAGTATTCCATTATATTGATATACCAAACTTTGTTGAGGCATTCACTTATGGAAGGACACCATCATTTTCTTTCTACTTTTCTGTCGGTAGATTCCCACTTCATGTTTTTAATGGGTCACTATGAACTTCCTGCTCCTTGATATTAGCTCATGCAGTTACTATGTCTCTATGAAAGTGACAGGACTTAGAGTGTCATTTTGGTTGGCCACTTGGGTACTGGTGGTATTTGAGTATGTACCTAAAGCCAGTGAAATGTGTGCTTAAGGTAGAATGCCAACATTTACACAATGAATTGGCTATTCAGGCTGCAAGTGACTTACTGGATATTCTAAAAAGTAGTGGCACTTCAACAATTAGAATTTTAAGTTAGGAATTTTTAAGAATAAAGACACTATCTGTAAAATGGAAATAGGTCAAATAGTAACTAAGGAGGATACTGCCCAGCAACAAGCCAAGGGTACTGGCCACACTGAGTTAGTGCCAAGAAAGGTTGAACAGGGTCAGTGATGTCAGGTTTAGGCAATGTTAGACACACACACACAGTTTATTAGATTTATCTTTAAATGTATAAAGATGGTTATTGAGGAGTGGCATGAATATTATTTTGTTCCTTCATTCACATGGCTGTTTCATGGTATGTTTCAAACACAGTCTTTAGGGGAACCCATCCCCCTGGCTGCAGTTGTATTTGGTCCAAAAGAGGACACGGACTCTAGCTAGGCCAGCCGGGTACAAAGGAAAAACTCCATTTCTTTGAGTGTGGCTAGATTTCGAACAATTAAGCTTTCACGCTATTAGAGGTCATATTTTATGACTTGGACACTAAATTCTCTTTAGAATGAGAATGATACAGATGTGTATGAGGAAGGATCACAGAACCTTGTTATCTTTTTCCTTTATTGCTCCTGTTTCCAAAGACTTTTTTGAAAAAACCATTATGGTTGTCTTAGCATCAGTTCTTCCTTCTTTTGGTCACTGCCTCAGTTTTCACTTTTATATGCACGGATACCCCACACATACAGAGTCAAATGACTATGGCCTACATTTATCATAATCCTAGTCTCTGGGCACAAGTGTCGGTCCAGAGTTTGAGGGGGCCACCACGTGGAGCCAGCAAGACAGAAGAAGATAACTGTTGGGAGATTTAAGGAAAGAGGTTTCCTTACTCATCTAGAAGAGATGGGGGTGATGTTTTGGACTCAGTTTTTGTGCCATCCCAGAGGCACACACTTGCCTTGCTTATGGAGCAGCAAGACCCTAGCTACAGTCCACTGTTCCTGAGATGATGGATCTGGGTTATTGTTAGAGGTGGAGAAGTCACATACTCAGGGCCATCTGGCAAAGAGAGATTGCTGGGTCTGTGCTCTAGCCTTACTTGGTCTGTGGGGACCACAGCTTTATCAGGAGCTGCCTAGAGAAGCCTCGGGACAGAACTAGGAAGGGAGGGGGAGGTAGGTTCCATGAGAATGACTCTGATTGGTGGAAGATGTGGGCCAGGAAGCTGCTGATAAACCCTGCTCTCTTCCTGCACTCACACAGCGGCTCCTGAGATATGGCAGCTGCTGCACCCTCTCTGAAAATTTCCCTTCGAACCTGCTCTCTCCTCTTTCCGGTCTCATCCCTGCTTTTCCTTCTCCTGCTTCCCCAAATCACACTCCAGTCTCAAATAAAGTATCAACGCATCAGTGTTTCTGGGAACCCAGGCTAACACAGGAGGCTATAACCTCATGGACTGCTGGCAGGTCTCCTATGGGATCCAGTATATGGACTGAGGCCAGTAGTATGAAAGGCATGCGGGGAGCTGACAGAAACGTGATGACATCATAACCAACCTGGAAGCCCTTCCTATCTCTGGACCTCCAGTTACCTGAGCCAGGCAGAAGTCCATTATATCTAGTTTTCTGTGAAGGGCAGCTGAATACATTGTAACTGACAACCTTCTTTAGCTTCACCTATATTTGCAGATTCTGGGAGGGCCTCTCTTGTATCATAGACTTATAATAAATTCCCCTTTTGATCTCAGTTAACATAAGCTGATTCTGGTACCTGCCAGCAATCAAATCCTGATATGCCCACCTCCCTTTTGACTCTGATGAAAAACTTTCAGAACTTTTAGAATTCCTTGTTGGAATTCTGGTCCTTTTCAACCATTTAAGAAAGAAAAATCAGCTAAAATGTATAAAGCACATCCATAGCCAGGCATAAAACAGAGGTTCTTTCTGCTTTAATTAAAAACAAATCAGTTTTTGAAACAATTCTGGAAGTTCTCCCAAATAAAAGCCATCAATGCCCCCAAATAAGAATAGTTTAAGAACTAATCTCTGCCAAGTCAGCTTTCCCCCAGATGATGGATTTGTTAGTTAATCATTCTGAAGCCAGGATTAGAGCACAGTGAACGTTTAATAAACCATTCATTTCCTACAGTGCCGAGTAGTTCCATGGGTTTTGTACTTGCATGCCATAAACAGGACTATAAATTGTATTAGTAATTGTTTTTGAAAAGGATGTCGAGACTTCCGTTCTACAGTAAGATGGCGATTTGTGCCAGCATGTTTAACAACTCCCTTTCTTCCCCAGTTCCTATGGAAATGACCACAAACATATTTCAGAATATGGTTTAAAAGAAAAAACAACCAAGCATCTTTAGGCTGAAATACAGTGAAAAGCGCTATGAACAGGTGGCCAGCCCAGAGGAGTTGGGCAAAATAGCAGAGACAGAAATAGCTGAAAAACCAACTAGCCTGAGATTTGACCAAGAGCAAGGAAAAGCTCTCCTGCATTTGAGCAGGAATCTGGCAGAATCTCCTAGATTCGGATACTCCTGGAGTAGCCGGGGCAGGAAGTGGAGGCTGGGTAGTGGAGCACTTGGTGCCTATAAAGCAAGAACTTTGTTAAATTGGGCTCCCGATAGGGGTCATCTTATCCCTTAGAAGGGAGATAATGGCCCAGCTAACCTCAGGTCACTACAACAGACACCGGAAAAATAACAAAACAGGAAAAAGAAGAAAAGAACATCAGGGACCTACAGAGACGCTGAGAGCCTGGCCTCTCGAACTGCATTCTTTTCTTGAGGTCAGTGTCAGAAACTAGAAAACACTTTCCAATCATGAGCCAGGGGCTGCTGGGCAATTTTCTTCCATCAGGAAGTAATTTGAGTTTTGCTGTTTATGTGAAAAAAGCAGAGCCATACCGGATCTGAAAGTCGCCGGAACAGAAAAGGCCCTTCTGCCATCCAAAGGTTAAGGTACTAGAAGCTAGGGAACGGATTGAAGTTTATTGATTTTCAATTGATGAAACATTGACAACAGCACTGGGTGGTGAAATTACACCTCTCAGCTCAGAGAATATTGTTTCTCGACCCAGACTGATTGTTGAAGTTGACAAGTAAATGGGTTTCTGGTAAACATTTATTCCATTTTTCAATCTAGACACCAAATTGATGTGTAGCAATAATGTGAACGTAATTATAGGAATCTGAAGCACCTGAAGTCTTGCAAAAGCCTAAACGGTTTAGAAAGCAGGCTATTTCTTTTGCTATTGAGTTGGCATTAGGTTGCTCAAGGGGAAAATGCACAGTGAAGAACTGCCTTCAATTCCATTCAAAAACTACGTATGTGGGTTTTCTGGGAGGCAAGGTACAGAGCTTAAGGTGGCACCGATGATGTTTTCTTTCTCATCCTCCTCCCATCCTCTCCTTTAAAGACCCTTTCATTAATTCTGTAAAATCCAGAGCGTTCTCTGTTCCCTGGGGCTTTCTCACCTTAGTTGAAAACAGCTCTTCACAGCAGATGATTAAATTTTATTTTCCCCTTGCTGAAGGAATTATTCCCGTAAACTAAGATTTCTCAACATTTCACATTGTCTTCCTCCTTCATATTCATGAGCCACTCTCCTCCCCCTTCATTTCTCATTAAGAATGTTCTACAGCAAAACTCTAATTAAAGTGTACCTAACTCAGGATGGGCTTCCCTGGTGGCTCAGACAGTAAAGAATCCGCTTGCAGTGCAGGAGACCGTGGTTCAATCCCTGGGTCGGGAAGATCCCCTGGAGAAGGGCACGGCTACCTACTCCAGGATTCTGGCCTGGAGAATTCTGTGGACAGAGGAGCCTGGCTGGCTACAGTCCATGGGGTCGCAAAGAGTCAGACATGACTAAGCGACTTTCAAATAGTAACATGATTACAAAGGATAGTGAGGCTTAAACCTCTGAGGCCCAGTGTCCATATCTGTAGAATGGGGCTAATTAACTCATCCCTCATAGGATTCTGCGAGGAATTAATGAGATACTTTATATAAAAACATGTTCTAAAGCAGAAGTACCATAAGGGATACAGAGATAGAGTGAGAATATAGGGTGATGGAGAGCTCAGCCCAGGAACCTGCCAGCCCCATTTAATGTCTGAATCTGAGTGAATTATTTAACCTTTCTGTTCCCTTAGCTTACCCATCTGTAGATGGGGATAGGAGTGCCCACGTCAGACAGTTTCTGTGAGAATCAGTGAGTTACTGCTGGCAAGTTCTTAATGAATACAGTGGTGGTTTAGCTGCTAAGCCATGTCCAACTCTTGGACAGGGGTCGCCATTTCCTTCTCCAGGGGATCTCCCAACCCAGGGATCGAACTCGGGTCTCCTGCATTGCAGGCAGATTCTTTACCAACTGAGCTACGAGGGAAGGCTAATACAAAAATGAAAGATGTTGTTACAATTTCAGAATAATCCTGTCATACTTAAGAGGTTTTCCATATCCTTCACAGAGCAATTACTTTTCAAATATATATTCGATGGTCTTTCTGGGGTTGTGTGGTGTGTGGGAAAAAACAGATCCAGGTATATAGAGTCAACCCTCTGCATTCGGCTGGGGTCTGAATTTCACATGGAGGTCAAGGGTATACGTCATGGAATGAAGGGGGAGGTATTTAAACAGGGGGATGGAAGCAACTGAGTAAGTGCACAGGCCCAAGTCTATACAATGGAGAGGGGCGGGCCACTCACCTGCCCATTCTGGGGCCTTTCCCGTCCTGAGCTCCTAGTCGTCCAAGTCCTCATCTCATATCTTGACAATTTTGGTGTCAAACTAAAACGGTGTTAACCCTAAACTGGGTTGAACTACTGAGATAAGTCCTAAAAGGCTTTTCATTCTAGAGGTATTGGCAAAAGCTCTTAACCAGGACTTCCCTGGTGGCCCAGTGGCTAAGACTCCCAGCTCCCAAGGCAGTCCTTGGTTCATTCAGGGAATGGTTAGTCAGGGAACTGGATCCCACATACTGCAACTGAGAGTTCACATGCTACACCTAAAGATCCCGCAGGCCACAACTAAGATCTGGCACAAAATAAATAAATAAATGTGTGTGTGTGTATATATATATATATATATATTTTTTTTTTTTTTTCTTTTTTAAGTTCTTAACCTTCCAAAGAGGGATCTGTATTTGTGGAATCTGAGACACAAGTAACATCGACGGAGGCATTTTGCAAGAGATGGAGGTTGACAGGTCCAGAAGAGTTGCAAAAGTTTCAGGGCCAGATCGACTGTTGGAGGCCCTAAACACTGATAACAATTTGGCAATCATCATACCCATATAATTCACTAAACGTTATATAAAATCATAAAACACAAATACCATGCCCACATGTACACTGAAAAGGAAATATGTTCATTCTAGATTTCCTGATTTCAAAATTCTGGGTAAGTTCATCAAAGCTGAATCCATACAGTCGCTTTTCTCTTCTTCTCTGGTCCTGCTTTCTGGTGAACTTGCTTAGGCTGCCTGTCGGGCGCTCATGCACTGCCATCTCTACATCCTCTGCTGTGATCACCAGCCAGGCCCCCTCCTTCAGCTCTCCAAGCAGGCTCCTCAGGAGTTCTTGCCAGGCTCTGCCACCCGGGGCCATCCTATCCCCTCCCCGTCACACAGAGTTTCCAGATCTCAGTACCATGAACGAGTCTCCATTCTGCCTGTGAAGTTCAGCTCCCTGCACTCTCACTTCAGGGAGCTGTGACAACCAACACCTTGTCATGTCTGGAGTGTCTTCTGTATTGGGGAAAATGACTAGAAAGTGGGTTCCCAGGAATGGCTTTCCTGCCTCTCTGGGGACTGAGCTGGGGCCTCTTCCCACGGTATGGGGTATATAATCCCTGCAACGCCAGTTTCTACAACAAAGATGGCGGACAGAACTGCGTGGAGCAAAGAGCTTGGACATTTAAATGAGCATGATGAGAGAGTTTGTTAAGAGTACTTACAGTAAGGTAAATTGGTGCCATGCCTGGCTCAGAGCAAGTGCGTAATACACGGGAGTTTTATTTACAGCAAGACCGGGTCCTATGACTCAGAGATGGTGGCAACTTGTCCTTTACATGTACCTATGATTCTCCTGTTCCTCTGGGTGAATCCACTGGAAAAGCAGCCTGGAGATTTGCTTGCTGCTGCTGCTGCTGCTGCTAAGTCACTTCAGTCGTGTCCAACTCTGTGCAACCCCATAGACGGCAGCCCAACAGGCTCCCCCATCCCTGGGATTCTCCAGGCAAGAACACTGGAGTGGGTTGCCATTTCCTTCTCCAATGCATGAGAGTGAAAAGTGAAAGTGAAGTCGCTCAGTCGTGTCCGACTCTTAGCAACCCCATGGACTGCAGCCTACCAGGCTCCTTCATCCATGGGAGTTTCCAGGCAAGAGTACTGGAGTGGGGTGCCGACTTGCTTACACCATCAGAAAGGGTACCTCACACTCCACCTTAACGACCCTTTATTCACAACTTGTCACCAAGTCAAGGCTGCGTTAGAAGACACACTTGGTCTAAGGATTAGGAAGAAATGCAGCCCTGCCATCCCCAAGCTCCCAAAGACCACTTAGCTTTTTAGGGCCAGATAGTGGAAGAAGGAAAAACATCCTTAAGGCTTTCAAGCAGGATGTCTAAAGTGAATCCATTATGTATAAGGAATTGCCTGAACATTGAGAAAGGCTAATCTGATGGGCTGAGAGTAAAAATAAGGCCTCTGACAGTTTTAGTTCTGGGGCTTTTAATAATTTTTTTTTTTTTTAAAGTATAAAACTCAGAGGAATTCCCTGGCAGTCTAGTGGCTAAGACTCCATACTCCTAATGCAGGAGGTCTGGATTTGAACCAGGCCCAAGGGGTCAGGGAACTAGATCCTGCATGCTGCAACTAAGGCCAGGTGCAGCCAAATAAATAATTATTTTTTTAAGTATAAAACTCAGGTAACTCCCATCAGCATTTAGATTTCCTTGCTTATAAAGTATGAGCTCTACAGTCAAGTGACTGCTTAAGGAATCTGTTAAAATGGATTCTAGAACATTCTGCCTCCCACCTAGGGACTAGTCTGGGTCTCACTTATTTTCTCCCTTGGGACCAGGGACACCACAACCTGACAAGCGCCAGTCAGGACCTGCTTCCTGGGCTCATGGCCTTGCAGTCTCACAGGGCCCAGTGCTTAGAATGGTCCTATAATTGGTTTGATGCTCTGCTGTCAGAACATCAAATTCTTAACAATTATTATTCAATTCTTAACAGTTTTTGAACAGGGAACCCTGCATTTTCATTTTGCACTGGGCTCTGCAAATTATGTAGCAGATTCTGGCAGTGGTACTCAGCCAATTGTCTGTTGTATAATAGATGCTTATTTACTACCTGAAGAAAATTAATGATCAATAATGTAACATCTTCTCTAATTCTTCATTAGAGTATATTCAAGCTAAGGTCCATAGTCATTTGAAATCCTCCAATGTGTTATAACCTGCACAAAGGCCTCATTAAATCTAAAAATTATACTGGAAACTTAGAAACCTAATGTGATACATGAAATGCCAACTACAAGTGTGTTCCCTGCCAAACAGGAACAACCTACAAATCTCCTGTTTTCCTGGTAGTGACAGCTTCTGTTATTGAAAATCTCAAAGGAATAATAGGTCAAAGTGCTGGGTATAGACTTCTGCCAATTCAATGTTCTAACGCTATCGAGGTGATGCTATTAAGTACCAAGAAGCAAATATTCAGATCTCAGTCAAACGAAGTTCTCAAGGGGAATTGTCCTTTATATAACAATTGATTTTGCGAAAGTAAATTACCAGTTACAGGATATTTACTCCAGTTTGTTGTTTAGGGACTTGGGGATGTGTCTGAATGACATGTAAGGAAAGAGAGCTGGAAAGCAGGGAAGAATTGTAATCAGGAGGTAGATGATAAAATCATTTAAAGAAAAAAAGCAGAAGCTAGCCAAAAGACACAATCAAAAAACTGAGAAGTAAGTGAAATCCCCAAAGCATGACCATGGTGGGGTTCTGAAGTTGAGAATGATGTAATACATTGAATTTCATCTTCCATTCCCAAGGATTCAATTTGCAAGGGTACCATCAGTGTAGGTTAAATAAAACACTCTTGGAAATAAGTGGTGGTGAGCGAGGGGAGCTGTAACACCTTATAACAAGTGTAATGGGAACAGTATGTAACCTTCCTTCTCCACATCTCCTCTTGTATCCATCTATGGACCTTTATTGACGTGTCTGAGCATTCTCTCTTAGACCCAGACAGTCGCTGAAGTTTCAGAGCAACGGCCACAGCACAGCGAGTAATTACAGCATAAACACAACCAGCCACAGAGAAGGCCAAGTAGGAAAGGAAATGAGAGCAGCAAGAGGCTAGATTTACTAGCTAATTCAGGAATCATTTTGGAATACAGTGTGCCCTGTACTCACAAGCCCTACATGAAGGGTTGCAGCCAGGAGAATATTTGATTGTGCTACACCAGAAGTATATAGCATATGTAACTCCTGAATGAGTCTTTTCCCACATGGATTTAACTTGGAGGCGGTTCTCAGCCTCCCAAGCCAAAAGCCAAAGCACAGGATATAATTCCTCTCAGATGGAGAATGAACACCAGGAAGAGGAATGAGCAAGAGGCAATTTCATACACAGGCAACATACTGCAATTTATGGAGCTTCAACTGTTGTGGATGGAAAGACAGCATTCTCTATAATTGGGGTTAAAGCCTTACCACAAGGATTTCCATACGGCCAGAAAGAATAAAAATGGGACAGAAAAGAGATCAGATAATAAGAAAGAAGGAAAGGATGCCGGCCAGACAGGGACTGAGACAGTTTTGGAAGCCACAGCTTGCTTGTGGGTCTCACCAATTCCATGGTTAAGAGAGAGTGAGAGTTAACATCAGAAGCACATTATTTTATTTGTAGTTTACTGGTGGTACTCAGATTAACAGTTGAATGAACTATGTGTGGTTCTCAGTTCAGTATAGAATGCAACATAAGAATTATTATTAGGCTTTGGTGTCTTAAAGTTCCTTGGCCACCCCTACCATAGGCAAATTTACACTGCCAACTGCTTCCCTGTCCCCGGCCCCTCCTGCTCGCAAGTAGCTGACTTGACTCCCCCTGGACCCCCGATCCATCCACTCTTCCTATATTCATTTAAACCCCTCCTACTGCTATGAGAGCTGCTAAAGGCCCAGTCCCACATTCCCTTGCTTTTTAAAGCAGTGGGACAGAACACTTCTTTGTGTAAATGACTTCTATCTAGGTGATGCCGGGGGAGGGCCACAACTTTCAAAGTGAAACAAGCCCTTTCAAGTGCTTTTCTAAACCAAGAGTGAAGTCTCACTATAAAAGGCATCCTACCCTGCCCTTTGACCAACAGTTCAAACTTCAAGGAGTTCTTTAAAAATAATTTCTTTCTTTTTTCTTTACAAGTTGCAATGTCACTAAATAGTCCTCTAACTATTATTTTTAAATAGTGGCATACCATTCAGTCCATAGAGGTGACACTTATGAAATACAATGGCTTGCTGTTGGATGTTTTAATTTATTTAAGTTGTTTAATATTGTGGCCAATATTTTGCTATTATACATAGGGCTAAAATATTTCCTATGTGTATACTCTCATGCATATATGATTATTTCCTTATTGTAAATACATCAAAGTAGAATCATTACAAAATATCATACATTTGCAGCAAATTATTCTACACTTTCTTTTATGTATTTTAAATGAAATGCTGAAGGCTTTACAAATGTATAAAAGGCCTACATTATTGCACCCTTAGCCACTTAGAGAATAAGTTTAAAAAAGTTTAGAGCATTAGAATCATGAATGATTATCATAAAAATAAGTAAATTGCCAGGTAGTCAATAGTCATAAATAGTAATCTGCTGCTTGAGGTTTAAAGAAATAAGAAAAATTAAAACTTGACAAAAGGAGTTTCAAAAAGCTTTTATGAATAATAAATCACTCCAGATTCACTTCTTGCTATTGATAACTATGATGGGCATCCACCTCAAGGTAACTGTGATTTGACATATTTTATAAGAGTTAGATATAATAATCCCAAAGCTTCAAGAAGCAAAGGCTTTTAAAGGGTTTTATTATCAGAAAAGCTTCAGTTGAGCCAATAGTCCTATTCATTTGCATTAATGCAAGATTATTTTGAAGAATTATGAGTCAATACTGCAAACATGTATTGGCATATACTATATTTTATTTTTTGTTTGTTTGTTTTTCATATACTATATTTTAAAAACATATTTTCCTTACTGCTTCCCTATATTTACTTTCGGCTCCAATCAAGTTGGTCAGATCATGCTTACAAAATGTTTCCTTAATTTTACAAGAAATATATGAATACTTTCTTTTAGAGATAATAAGTGTGACAGAAATCTTTCATTTCCAGTTACAAAGCAGCATGTATCAGATTAAACCAATACTTAAGATCAATCTGCTCTTCTAGAACATTTCAAGTATACAATACAGAACATTTAATAAAATTGACTAATTTCTAGGGCACAATGCAAGCCTCAACAAATTTCAAAGGACTGAGGGGAAAAAAAGTATTTTCTGACTTTAGCAAAGTTAAGCTAGAAATTGATCACATATACAGAAATTTTAAAAAAATCACTAAAAATGTTTTCAGTGTTTGAAATTAAGCAATAAACTACTAAATATTTCATTGATCTAATTAAGAAATCACAATGGAAATTATAAAATGTTTTAAACTAAATGATAATCATATCAACACTACTGGGCCAGGTTAGAACTTGCTTTAGCTGGCTTTTGACATGTAACAAACCATCCCTAAATTTAGTGGCTTACAAACAACCACCACTTTATTTACATCAAGATTCTATGGTTTGGTTGGATGGTTCTTCTCTTCTGGCTTAGCTGATATGTTGGACTCTCTTGAATCTATGATAAGATAAAGTCTGGGGAAGATGAAAGATCTAGAGTGACCTCCCTCACACGTCTGGAACCTAGCAGGCTTTCAGACAGAATACCTTAGATCTTCTCCACGTGACCTCTTTCCCTCCAGCAAGCTAGCCTGCTTTCACTCATGGAGTGTTTTCAGGGACAATAAGAAAAAGTTTTCCAAATCTCTGTTTTATATTTGCTAACATCTGCTGATTAAAATAAGTTACATAGCCAAATCTAGACTCAAGAGCAGAGACATTTGATGGAAAAAACTGCAGAATTATATCACAATGGTCACGCAGACAGAGATAGGAACAAACCTGCGATCACTCTCACAGTCTACACACAGCTATATAGCGCTCAGAGGGAAATTTATGTCTTTAAATACAGATATGAGAAACTGAGAGAAATTTGAGTTTTTAATCTCAAGAAGTTACCAAAGGAAAAACAAACTAAATCCAAAGAAAACAGAAAGAAGGCCATAATAAAGAATAAAAACCAATGATAAAAAAAATAACCAATAGAGAAATTCAACAAAGCCAAAAGATTGTTTCCTAAAAATACTGATAAAATTGATCAATAGGAAAAAGTATCAGAGAAAACACAAATTATAAATAAAAAGAATAAAATAATAGCCATTATGACCGATTGTTCAGGTGTTACAAAGATGAGAATTCATAAACAATTGTTTACCAATGCATTTTAAAATTTAGGTAAAATGGAAAAACACCTTATATTTATTACAGTAATTGTCTTTGTATTAAAAAAATCTTTCTGCAAAGAAAACTCAGGCCCACAAAGAGGATACTACAGGAAGGAAAATTATGAGCCAATCTCTCTTATAAACACAAAAGCAAAAATTCTAAATAAAATATTAGCAAGTTAAATCCAGAAACCATTTAAGATCATTTAAGTTTAGAAAAAGTAGGAAATCAATCAATAAAATCAGTCATATTAATAAAATAAAGGAGAAAAACCATGTGATCATTATTTTGCCAACTGCAAAAAAACAAAAACAAAAACAGAGATTTTGATTGAATTTAATAACCATTAAAAAAAAAACTTTTCAGGGTGGGGAGCATTCCAACAACAGAAGAGACTTCCTTAATGTCCATAAAGGATGTATTTTTAAAAGCCTACATAAAACTTCATATATAATGATAAAATTATTTAAAAGATCTGTCTGAGATTAGGAATAAGGCAAAAAGGATAATTTTTACTACTTACATTCAATGTTGTATTTGATATTTGTCAGTGTAATAATTTTTTAAAAATTGATAGGTATAAGTACTTAAAAGGTGAAATAAAATTATTATTCACAATGATATAATTATGTATGTAGAAAATTCAAAGGATTAAATATCAGAATAAATAAGTGAATTTAGTAAGGTCCCTGGATATAAGATATTCAAAAGCTAATTATATTTTTGTATCTTCAGTTCAGTAGCTCAGTCGTGTCTGACTCTTTGTGACCCCATAAATCGCAGCACGCCAGGCCTCCCTGTCTATCACCAACTCCCGGAGTTCACTCAGACTCAGGTCCATCGAGTCAGTGATGCCATCCAGCCGTCTCATCCTCTGTCGTCCCCTTCTCCTCCTGCCCCCAATCCCTCCCAGCATCAGAGTCTTTTCCAGTGAGTCAACTCTTCTCATGAGGTGGCCAAAGTACTGGAGTTTTAGCTTTAGCATCATTCTTTCCAAAGAAATCCCAGGGCTGATCTCCTTCAGAATGGACTGGTTGGATCTCCTTGCAGTCCAAGGGACTCTCAAGAGTCTTCTCCAACACCACAGTTCAAAAGCATCAATTCTTCGGCACTCAGCCTTCTTCACAGTCCAACTCTCACATCCATACATGACTACTGGAAAAACCATAGCCTTGACTAGATGGACCTTAGTCGGCAAAGTAATGTCTCTGCTTTTGAATATGCTGCCTAGGTTGGTCATAACTTTTCTTCCAAGGAGTAAGTGTCTTTTAATTTCATGGCTGCAATCACCATCTGCAGTGATTTTGGAGCCCAAAAAAATATCTTATTTATTATTATTATTAGTATTATTCTGTATCTTAACAAGATATAATTAGAAGATAAAATTTTAAAATTACATAATATAAAACAGCATAAAAACTTTAAACACCAAGGGATAAATCAAATAAAAAATGTGTACAACACCACCAAAGAAAACTACAAAACATTACTGAAAGAAATAAAAGAGGATCTGAATAAAAAGATATACCAGTTTTTGTACTGGACTACTGAACCCTGTAAAATTGTTCATTTTTCAATAAATCTTTAGGTTCAACAAAATCCCAGTCGAAAACGCCAGAAGCCTTGTGTGTATGTGTGTGTAAATTGACAAGTATATACTAAAATTTAAAATGGAAACACAAACGGCCAAGGATAACAAAAGACAAACTTCATAAATAACAAGGTAGAGGATTTAAGCTACCAAATATCAACGTATTACAAAGCTATAGTTATTAAAACAAAAGAGCAAAACAATGATGTGACATTGTTTTACATTTCAAAGCAATGTGAAAAATAAAGGAAGGATCAGAGTCCCAAAATGGATTTATACATACACAGCAACCATTTTTACAACAAAGATGTCACAACACTGTGGTGAGGACAAGGGCGTCATTTTCTTTTAAACGATCCTTTATCTATACAGAAAGAGATGAATCTTGACCCCTACCACACACAAAACTCAGTTCCAGAAAGATGATAGATCTAAATGTGCAAGGTAAAATAATAAAACACCTAGAAAGTAACACAGCAGTGTATCTTCATGACCTTGGCAGTACAAACTGGACCACCTTTATTTAAGTATCTTTCTCAAATGTATGATATATCCAGTCTGCTCTATCCATTCTTTTCCATTCATTCTAGCTCACTCCGATTACCCTCTTTTCAGAGCTCCTATTTCTCTCTCTCTGTTTCTATCATATTATAAATTATCCTAACTTTTGTCATGTGTGTTGGTCTTGCAAACTTTATGATGGCATAACTCATCATTCTCCTCTGTTTTGAATAGTGTGAGCTAGAGCCAGACTCTCAATTAATAACTTAGAAGTCCAGGTGGTCCACAATCTCTCTGAATCTCTGTTCTGTTCTCTGCCATTTCCAGGACAGAGTGCTTGAACCCCTTCAATCATCTAGACACTCTAGAAATCTGACCAACAGTCACCTGAAAGCAAAACAGTCTACCAGGCATTAAGCAGGCTGTAAAGTCGTGCAGTCTCATCGTATTCTCTCAACAAGTTTATCATCTCTTCGGGAAGATATGGGACAGAATCATTATTTTATATTTCAAAGAAGTATGGGATGAGTACCTGGAGAAAAGGAAGGAGAGGAGAGAAGAAGGAATTATTTTGCCCAGGCTAATCAGGAAGAGCATTTTAAGTAAGTAGCATCTGAGATGAGACCTGAAGCTTATAAAAAAAAAAGAAAACTATTCTAGGCAGAGCCAAACCCTAATGAATATTATTTGAATTGATGCACTATGTCTCCTGGGTAACTGTCTGAGTAGATTTCTTCTGGAATAGTTAGATTGACTTTCTGTAACCACAGAAGGGCACTTGTTCAGGCTATAAAGCAAGTGCCCCTGGAAGAAGAGAATAGACAAAATGCTTGCTTCTGTGTGAATGCTATGGCTTTTAAAGGATTGTGTTAGCAGAGGCTCTTATCTTTCATATATATAGATGGCTCTTTTCTACTGGTTCCTTCCAGCTCAGGAGAAGAAGCTACTGCGACCTGTCTGCTTTGGAACTTTTTAGTAAGTCTTCCCCTGCCTTTGTGAAATTGAATGAAGAGACTGCATTATGTTTTTAAGAGCTGAAAGAAGTCAGAACAGTCAGAAGTCCAGAGAAGCTTCAAGATTCATGTCAGAGATTAGTGAGAATTTAGGACAGATGCAAGGGTCCCTTGGTGTTAGAATAACACAGCGCCTCAGTTGCAAACTCAAATGCCTACAGGAAGCATGGAGGTAAAAGGGTGGGTGGGCTGAATATAAAAATAGCAACAGCACAAATGTGATGAGAAATAGCAGCTCACACTTGGTTGTAAGGCAAATTCTCAGGCCCTACCCAGGTTTACTGAATCAGAAGCTCTGGGTGGGACCCAGCAATCTCCAGATGGTTCTGATGTATAGTCACATCTGAGAAATACTGCAATACGGAAAGCGGAAAGAGAGGCAAACTGGGGTGTTCATACCCCGTGTAAAGGCCAGACATTTCTCTGCTCTGTGTGACTTTTGCTTTTTAGGACATGGAACCGATGTCACCAGATCTTCCAATTTTGTAAAGAGAAGTCACACATCTGAATTTTTACATGATATTTCTTGAATTTTTAAAGTACAGTAATGGTCATCACTAAAAAATAAAAAAAGGAAAACAGCTCTGGCGAAATATAGTCATGGTCAGTATTTTATCACTGACTGTTGGCTTCCAGTCTCTAGCATAGTGATCAAAAGCATAAGCTCTAGGTTCAGACAGTTGTTGAATTCAAACTCTAGCTCTTATTTCGTGGGTACTTGAGGCAAATTGTTTAACTTCTCCAAGCCTCAATTTCCTCCTGTGTGAAATGGGCATAACGATAATACCTGCTTTACACGGTCCTTGTGAAGGCGGAGTTGGTAAAGGCTATTCTAGAGTCTGGCACCTAGTAAATGCTCACTAATGGATACCTGTATAATTACTCTGCTCAAGCACAGGATGTGCTGGGTCTGTAGGGAAATGAAGGCATCTGAGATAGGAGAGAAGGGAACTCATCGACTTCTCTGGGCTGGGCGGGGTGGTCCTACACAGTGTCCACAGTATGTGGCAGCCTCACTGAGGGAACAGGGTGTGCTCAAGCAAGAAGGGGATGGGTCTGACGCAGAAGGAGAAGATTCCCATAATCTCCTATGTCATTTTGGGCAATCAGCCAGAACTCAGTCTGGGTTGGAAGTAAGAACCTTGGCAAGTCTTAAATTTCTGGGAGCCCAAATAAGCAAGTTATATTCACAGCTTAAAAGTAAGAATATCCACGTAGCCTGCAGCAGCAGCTCGGACCCACACTTGAGGCTGTATATGTGAGGGGGTAGGGAAAGGGGAAGTAGAAACAAAGATAAAAAGTGGTGTGCCCTGGAGGCTAAGTTGGCATCAAGGGCATATGCTAGGTAGAGCTGATACCAGGTCTGTGGGCAGCCATGATTAACTCCAGGCCCCACGTCTGGAGGGGCTGAGGTAGCTGATATACTTCCTGTCTTAATCTAGACCAGTTCAGCATCTAGGCATGAATGAGCCTGAAGGTGGAAGGCTTTGGGAACTCTTCCATCTATGACTAGGAAAAATGAAGCTTGATAGATATAGATGCTGGCTTAGGCAATGGGGTATCAGGCATTTTCTTAGGAGGCAAGAAATTATAGTGTAATTAAAAGCGTAGATTTTGAGTCAGTGTAAAGATGCACTAGATGAGGAGTCAGGGAGAAAAGAAGACTATGGCCCTTTCCTTGGCCAGAATCTCAGCATTTGGACCACTCTTCTCAGTTATTCTCAGCATAGACATCTTTAATTGATTAAAATATCCCCTTCTGCTGATATCCCTGACAAGGTACCAACATCTTTTCAAAACCCTGCTCTATCTAGACTTACCGTATGGTTCGTCAATCCCACTCCTGGCCATAGATCCAGAGAAGACTCTTGGATAAAACTCTAATTTGAAAAGATACACACACCCCAATGTTCATAGTAGCACTATTTACAACAACAAAGGTATGGAAGTAACCTAAATGTCCATCAACAGATGACTAGATAAAGAAGATGTGGTATGAATACAATGGAATATTACTCAGCCATAAAAAGAATGAAACAATGTCTTTGCAGTGACGTGGATGGATCTACAGATTATCATACTAAGCGACATAAATCAGAGAAAGACAAAAGTCAGGTGGTATCCATGGAGTCACAAAAAGGTGGACCCCAGTGAGCAACTGAACACATACACACATGCACATATATATCATTTATTTGTGGAATCCAGAAATATGATTTATCTTATTTTAATTTACTGGTCTTTAATTTCCTGGTCTGGGTGTCTACTGCTATAGGGTGATGACAATGGGGGTGGAAGAAATGTACTTATCTACAAAACAGAAACAGACTCACAGACATAGAAAACAAACCAATTGTTGCTAAAGGGGAAGGGGGGGTGGATAAATTAGGAGTTTGGGATTAGCAGATACACATTACTATGTATAAAACAGGCAAACAACAAGGACTGACTGTGTAGCACAGGGAAATATATCCAATATCTTATAATAACCTATAATGTAAGATCATGGCATCCGGTCCCCTCACTTCATGGCAAATAGATGGGGGAACAGTGGAAACAGTGACAGATCTTATTTTAGGGGCTCCAAAATCACTGTGCATGGTGACTGCGGCCATGAAATAAAAAGACGCTTGCTCCTTGGAAGAAAAGCTATGACCAACCTAGATAGTATATTGAAAGGCAGAGACATTACTTTGCCAACAAAGGTCCATCTAGTCAAGGCTATGGTTTTTCCAGTAGTCATGTATGGATGTGAGAGTTGGACTATAAAGAAAGATGAGCCCTGAAGAACTGATGACTTTGAACTGTGAGAAGACTCTTGAGAGTCCCTTGGACTGCAAGGAGATCCAACCAGTCCATCCTAAAGGAGATCAGTCCTGGGTGTTCATTGGAAGGACTGATGTTGAAACTGAAACTCCAATACTTTGGCCACCTGATGAGAGGAGCTGACTCATTTGAAAAGACCCTGATGTTAGGAAAGATTGAGGGCAGGAGGAGAAGGGGACGACAGAGGATGAGATGGGTGGATGGCATCACTGACTCAATGGACATGAATTTGCGTGAACTCCGGGAGTTGGTGATGGACAGGGAGGCCTGGCGTGCTGCAGTCCATGGGGTCGCAAAGAGTTGGACACAGCTGAGTGACTGAACTGAACTGATAGATACAGATACATATGAATAAGGGAATCACTTTGCTGTATACCTGAAACTAACACAACATTGTCAACTAACTACACTTCAATAAAACAAAATAACTGCTCTATTTAGACAGCTACTCCAACAGATGGAGATGAGCACTTTAATTTCCTAATTTGGGTGTCCATTGCTAGAGAGTGATGACAATGGGGGTAGAAGAAAAGAGTTATTCAGAGTATGTTGTGAAATATCATCAAGAGGAGTCAGTGCTTAAATTTTTGATGGAGGTTGAAAAGCAAAATGGGGCCAGCACAAAGAATTCCAGGTGAAAGATCACAATGGGGTTTCAAGTCTAAGAGTAACAGACTGTTTGATGCTGTTAAGAAAAGCACTTCCCCTCCAATAAACAAACAAACAAAATATATAAACAATCACCCATCAAGAAATTCAGAAGAATGAGCAGGTGGGTGCAGAAAAGATGATAAGTTCTGCTTTTGACGTCCTGGCAGAATAAGGACCTGGAGATATTAGAGCAGCTGGGAATGCTGTGTTCTTCTCAAATCCTAATGGCTGACACACATGACTAACAAGGACTTGTATAGCCAAAGCAATCAAACAGAAATCACACACATATTTAGGAAGAGGGTGAGTGGAGAAACAAGGCAAGTCATGGAAGCGGGAGGTGGATCTCAAAGAAATTCTGAGCATGAACAGAACACTGGGGCCAAAAGATGATCTGAATTATTCCATGGACATGCATAATTATCCAGAAAGGACATATGCATGGCCTAAGAATCCCTGAACTATCGCTGATGCCATCATCATACAATATTTACTTACTAAAAGCACCAGCATATTAGCATTATGTTAGTGGTCAAAAACCCTTTGCCCTTGAGGAACTCAAAGACTGGTAGGTGAGAGATATGTACCAAGGTATTGCAATATACCATGAGAAGTGCTAAGATATCTGTACACACAGAGAGTTACAGGTTCATGATACCTGCATACACGGGGTGATACCGACACATGTAGCAGGGTCTAAAGCAGCCTGAGAGGAGCAGGGCAGGTGCCACAGAGGATGAAGATGGAGACACACCGAAAGCAAACTAGAAAGATTGATTCACCTACCCATGCTTGTCCATCTGCATGCTGAGTTTCCCAGCCTTTCTGGGCAACACCAAGCAGGACCAGAGAAGTGTGTAGGTGTGGAGTGGGACTCAGGATGGGCTCTTGAATGCAGTTTCTCAAGCTTGTTCTTGGGAAAAGGCCAGAGAGTTTTAAATTACCTTTTATTTATTTAGTCATTCATTCTTTTTTTTTTTCTTTTTTGAGGGAAGCAAAACAGCATTTGTAGCTTAACCATTGTAATTCTTCTATGCTGGCTGGCTTCCAGAATAAGCTGACTAAATAGACTCATCATCTTTTGGGACAGATACTCCAAGGCATCCTTCTTATATACGGATCTTCCCAAAGTCTTCTCTATTAACACTAGCAAAATGAAAGGGAAATTGATCTCAGAAAGTTGTTAAGACAAGAGGATTTTTTGGTTATTATTGTTGGCTTTATTGTTAGGTCTCCCATTTTTTAAAAGTTAAATTTTATTTTTCTATCATTTTTATAATGTTTAATCTTGAAAAAAGGAAAAAAAACACAACAAAGTTTGCTATCTCAACCATTTTTAAAAGTACAGTTCAGTAGTGTTAAGTATATTCACATTGCTGGTTAACTGATCTCCAGAAATTTTTAATCTTGCAAAACTAAAACTTAAATAACAATTCTCCATTTCCTCCTCTCCTAGTTCCTGGAGACCACCCTTCTACTCTGTTTCTATAAATTTATAGAATTTAACTACTTTAGATATCTCATATAAGTGAGATTATGTAGTGTTTGTCTTTTTGTGACTGGCTTATTTGGTCCCAAGATTCATCCATGTTGTACCATGTGTCAGAATAGCCTTCCTTTTCAGGGCTGAATGCTATTTCATTGCATGTATACACCACATATCCTTTATCCATTCACTGGTGGCTTGCCTCTACATCTTGGTTATTGTGAATAATGATGCTATGAGCATAAATATACAAGTATCTCTTCAATATTCCATTTTCAGTTCTTTCAGATATAATCCTAGAAGTGGGACTGCTGGATGATATAGTAATTCTACTTTTAATTTTGTAAGGAACCACCATACTGTTTCCCATAGTAGCTGCATCATTTTACATTTAGGTCTCCCATTTTTCAAGGAGGAATTTATACCCTCTGATATCAGGAGGACTCCCAGGACTCCTGAACCCCCTCTACCTCCTGACCAAATTAAGGCCCTATCCTTCCGCTTGTCCTTTGCGGAGAAGGAGGAAGCTGTCCTCAAATATAAATCAAAACTACAATGAGGGCTTCTGGTTCAAGAAGGCAGAGTAGAAGAACATACACTCACCTTCTCCTGCAAGAGCACCAAAACTGCAACTAACTGTTGAACAACCATTGACAGGAGGCCGGTGTAATCCACCAGAAAGGATAATCTATGTCCAAGACAAAGAAGAAGCTGCAGCAAGATGGTAGGAGAGGATGCAATCATGATAAAATCAAATCCCATATCCAATGGGTGGGTGAACCACAGACTGGAGAACAATAATACCAAAAAAGTTCTTGCACTATTGTGAAGGTTCTAAATACCATGTCAGGCTTCCCAGCCTGGGGATCTGACAAAGGGATTGGGAATCCCCAGGGAATCTGGCTTTGAGGGCCAGGGAGACTTGTTACAGGCCTTTCAGAGGACTGGGGGAAACAGAGACTCCAGTCTTGGAGGGCATATACAAAATGTTATGCTCACCAAGACCCAGAGGAGAGGAGCAGTGACCACACAGGAGGGACCAAAACTGCCTGCTAGTGTTGGAGGGCCTCCTGCAGAGATGTGGGTCAGCAGGGGCTCGCCACAGGGACAGGGGCATTGGAAGGTCCCCGTTGGTGTAAGCCCTCTTGGAGGGCAGAATGGTGGAAATCACTGTTACAGAACAGAATATAGAAAAAAGAATAAAAAGAAATGAAAACAGCCTAAGAGACCTCTAGCACAATATTAAATGCACCAACATTCACATTATAGGGGTCCCAGAAGGAGAAGAGCAAGAGAAAGGACCTGAGAAAATATTTGCAGAGATAGTAGCTGAAAACTTCCCAAACATAGGAAAGGAAACAGTCAACCAGGTGCAGGAAGCACAGAGAGTCCCAGGAAGGATAAACCCAAGGAGAAACACACTGAGACATTGTAATCAAACTGACAAAAATTAAGGACCAAGATAAAATGTTAAAAGCAACAAAGGAAAAATGACAAATAATATACAGGGGAACTCCCACCATTCTATCAGCTGATTTCTCAACAGAAACTCTACAAGTCAGAAGGGAATGGCATGATATACTTCAAGTGATGAAAGGGAAGAACAGACAACCAAGAATACTCTACCCAGCAAGACTCTCCTTCAGATTTGATGGAGAAATCAAAAGCTTCCCAGACAAGCAAAAGTTAAGAGAATTCAGCATCATAAAACCAACTTTATAACAAATGTTAAAGGAACTTCTCTAGGCAGGAAGCACAAGAAAAGGAAAAGACCTACAGAAAATAAACACAAAACAACTAAGAAAATGGTAACAAGATCATCAGTTCAGTCACTCAGTGGTGTCTCTTTGTGACCCCATGGATGTCAGCATCCCAGGCTTCCCTGTCCATCACCAACTCCTGGAGCTTACTCAAACTCACGTTCGTCGAGTTGGTGATGACATCCAACTATTTCATCCTCTGTCGTCCCCTTCTCCCACCATCAGGGTCTTTTCCAATGAGTCACTTCTTTGCATCAGGTGGCCAAAGTATTGAAGTTTCAGCTTCAGCATCAGTCCTTCCAATGAATATTCAGGACTGATTTCCTTTAGGACTGACTGATCTGGTCTCTCTGAAGTCCAAGGGACTCTCAAGAGTCTTCTCCAACACCACAGTTCAAAAGCATCAATTTTTTGGCACTCAGCTTTCTTTATAGTTCAATTCTCACATCCATACATGACTATGGAAAAACCATAGCTTTAACTAGACGGACCTTTATCAGCAAAGTAATGCTTTCCAATAAGCTTTTTAATATGTTGTCTAGGTTGGTCATAGCTTTTCTTCCAAGGAGCAAGTGTCTTTTAATTTAATGGCTGCAGTAACCATGTGCAGTGATTTTGGAGCCCAAGAAAATATATTGATAATTACCTAAAATGTAAATGGATTAAATGCACCAACCAAAAGACATAGACTGGCTGGGTGGATGAAGACATGTGCACATATGCACTTCCACTTACCACATCACTCTGCTTGACCCTCCCCCCCAAATTGTATATAATTATTTTATATTGTTAAGTTAATCATGTTCCCATTATGGCATGCAATTGTAATTGTCTTTTATTTTTTGTCTGGCTTTTGATTGTGAAAACTGATAAACATCTTTTACTATTGTGATTATACAACTAGTACTCACTTAATACCAATGTATCATGATTGAGCAACAGAAAAATAATAGAAATCTATGTCACCAAAGCTAGACTCTAATAGAAAACCCTATGATAACTTTTTAAAATCCAGATGTATATCAGAATTATCTTGACGTTTTCTTCAAAAATACAAATGCTCAGGTATTGTTTTTTTCCTCCAGAGTTTGTTATGTTTCTAATGAGCAGTCATGTTTAAAAACAACTGGACTATATGATGATCTTTTACTTTTATTGAGTTTGTTTCACTTTTTCTATTTCATATTCACTGCTTCAGTTTCATGTATGTTCTCCAATTTCTCCATCTCTTTGTTATTTTTTTGATGTTCCTTCTCAAGTCTTTATCAAGTATAGTAGAAAAGCTTTGGTATACATATATAAATAAATGTGCATAATATATATATTTTTGAAAACATATGTATTTTTGCCTCATTAAAAAAATCATGATATTTTGATTCCACTTGTTTGACTTAGTATAAATAGAATGCTAGATTTCTAATTGAAAAATAGATATGCAAAAAGCAACAAAGGTTTACTGTATAGCATAGGGAACTATATTCAATATCTTGTAATAACCTATTATGGAAAATTATTTCTAAAATAATGTGTATATTTGCATAATTGAATCATCTTGTTGTGTACCTGTAACACTGTAAATCAACTATGCTTCCATAAAATATACAATTAAAAAACTACAATGAGGTATCACCTCACACTAGCCAGAATGGCCATCATCATCAAACAGTCCATAAACAATAAATTCTGGAGAGGATGTGAAGAAAAGGGAACCCCCCTACACTGTTGGTGGGGCTGTAAATTCATACAACCACTATGGAGAACAGTATGAAGGTTCTTTAAAAAACTAAACATAGAACTACCATATGACCCAGAAATCCCACTACTGTGCATATCCCCAAGGAAACCATAACTGAGAAGGACATATGCACCCCAGAGTTCACTGAAGTACTATCTATAATAGCCAGGACATGGAGACAACCTAGATGTCCATCAACAGCTGAGTGAATCGAGAAGATGTGGTGCACACATACATGATGAAGTACTACTCAGCCTTTAAAAGGGATGAGATTGGGTCATTTGTAGAGATGTGGATGGACCTTCAGACTGCCACACAGAATGAAGTCAAGTCAGGAAGAGAAAGACAAATATCATGTATTAATGCACATGTGTGGAATCTAGAAAAATGGTATAATGACCTTTTTCAGGGCAAGAATAGGGACACAGATGTAGGAAGCAGATGTGTGGACACCTGTCTGTGGGGTTGTGGGGAAAGGGGGATGGGAAGAATTGGGAGATTGGGATTGACATGCCCACCCGACCATGTGTAAATTGGATAGCTAGTGGGAACCTGCTATAAAGCAAACGATGCTCAGCTTGCTGCTCTGTGATGACCTTGATGTGTGGGAGAGGGGGTGGCATGGGATTGAGGTCTGAGAGGGAGGAGATATACACATATATATAGCTGATTCGACAAGGTTGTATACTTTCTTCTTTATTTATCTTATATGCAGTGTACATGATGCAAACTGCTGGGTTGGATGAATCACAAGCTGGAATCAAGATTGCTAGCAGAAATATCAATAAACTCAGATCTGCAGATAAGTGAAGAGGAATAAAGAGCCTCTTAATGAAGGTGAAAGAGAGTGAAAAAGATGGCTTGAAACTCAACACTCAAAAAACTAAGACCATGACGTCTGGTTCCATCACTTCGTGACAAATGGAAGGGGAAAAAATGAAAGCAGTGACATTTTCTTGGGCTCCAAATCACTGCAGATGGTAACTGCTGCCATGAAATTAAAAGATGATTGCTACCTGGAAGGAAAGCTATGACAAATCTAGACAGTGTATTAAAAAGCAGATACAACACTTTGCTGACAAAGCTCGATATAGTCAAAGCTACAGTTTTTCCCAGTAGTCATGTATGGATGTGAGAGTTGGACCGTAAAGAAGGCTGAGCATTGAAGAATTGATGCTTTTGAATTGTGGTGTTAGAGAAGACTGTTGAAAGTCCCTTGGACAGTAAGGAGAACAAACCAGTTAATCTTAAAGGAAATCAACCCTGAATATTCATCAGAAGTGAAACAGGAGGGAAAGGGGCAGGACACAACTTTGGAAAGAATGATATAGCCCGAGGATACAATAGAAACTGACTAGAATCAAATGGATCCAAAAGGGGAGACAAGTCAACTTTGCTTCTCAATCAGCAAGCAAAATGACATGACAGTTTCAAGCACCATCAGAAGACCAAAAATTGCGTGATGGCCCAACTCTTGGAAATCTCCACCCCTTTCCCCAAACAGCTGGAATAATCCTCCCAGTCATTAGCCTATGAAAATACCCAGCCCATAAAAGCTAACCATGCCACCTTTTTGAGGTTGTCAGACTCACCCTCTGTGACAGCCCACACTCTGTGAAGTCTGTTTCTCTCTTAATAAATCCACTTTTCACCTATTACTTTGTCTCTCACTGAATTCTTTCGGCAATAAGACATCAAGAACTTGAGTTTCATTGAGTCCTGAAACCAGGTATTGTGGGTTTTGGCTGAGTTAGAGTCCTGGCCATGTGGGTTAGAGTCCCAAACTGGGTTTTGGCCAGGTTTGAGTCCCAGGAACATGGGTTCAAGTCCCGAACTAAGGTACACGGTTTCAGAAGGACAGATGTTGATGGTGAAGCTGAAGCTCCAATACTTTGGCCACCTGATGCAAAGAACTGATTCACTGGAAAAAACCCTGATGCTGGGAAAGACTGAAGGCAGGAGAAGCGGGCAGCAGAAGATGAGATGGTTAGACAGTTCACTGACTCAGTGGTGAATCTGAGCAAATTCCAGGAGATGGTGGAGGACAGAGAAGGCTGGCAGGCTATGGTTCATGGGACAAAGAGCTGGACACGACTTAGTGGCTGAACAACAATACCTGATTCACTGTTGTACAGCAGAAACTGACATCACTGGAAAGCAACTGTACCCCAGGTTTTAAAAAATGGACAAAGAAGTTAGGACACCATCAATGGGTGAGGTGGCAATGCTGCAGAGCAATTGGATCACAATCTGAGGCCCAAATAGAGGATGAATTCACTCAGTATCATCACCTGCTGAACTGCTAACTGATCTCTGCTTCTGCCAGAGAGCAATCCATTCATGTGGCTGGGGACCCTGCTTCCTTCGGGAACCTGCTTCAGCTGATTTGATGCCTTTAGCATTTGATCCTTGATTTCCAGTGGGATAAGCGATATTGTGATTTATAAGAAATAAATATTTGGACATTGAGATGACCAAAATATCTTTTTCATATGTGGTTCCTGGCTTACAGCCCCTAAAACCCTTGGAATTTCCTAAGTGAAGAGAGCAATACAGATGTCTTTTGTTATGTTAATGAGGTGACTTTTCAAAAACACATAAGGATGGGGTTTGGTTGCCAGAGGGATACACCAGGTGACCCAACAGTTGGAACTTTCAGTCCTATCCTGACCTCCAGGGGAAGAATGCTCTAGGTTTTAAGACATCTAATGTCAGTCTCTGGCGTAGAGCCCTCCTAAAAGGAGGTCTATGTAATTTCCATATGACTTCTCCCTGCTGATTAGAACTTATGCCCAAAGTTTGATGCAATTCTGCTGAAATCAGCTGGATGACTCTAGAGTGTTATTGTCTTCCTGATGCTCAAGTTTTCTCAAGTGTCTATGGAAAATTAGACCAGAAGACCTGGAATATTCCTTCAATCTTCAGTCATTCCACCAGAGTAGGAGGAGCTGTAGAAAATACCTGTCTTGGGGAAAAAGCAGAAGAGTTTCTGTCCTTTCTTGCTTTAATGCTCTCATTGCATCTACCTGCTGGGCAAACAAGAGCTAGGAGTCCCAGATGAGAACCCACATTAAATAGCCTCACATGGTAGTGTCCAGTGGTCCCCTAGAATCTGCCTGACAGTTACTGAGGCAGCATCTCATTGTAAGATTGCTCACAGTTCTTCTTGATGAAATGGAGGACACTGTGGGGCCCCCCAGAGTAAAAAATCCTTTCCCTGACCTCTGTTTTTTATTTATAGGAAATAGGCTTCATTCAGCCTGCTGTGAACATTGACATTTTAAGAACTAGTGAACTAAAATGAGGAGGCAAGAATACACGGAAGAACTATACAAAAAAAGATCGTAATGACCCAGATAATCACAATGGTGTGATCACTCACCTAGAGCCAGACATCTTGCAGTATGAAGTCAAGCAGGCATTATGAAGCATCACTATGAACAAAGCGAGTGGAGGTGATGGAATTCCAGCTGAGGTATTTCAAATCCTAAAAGATGATGCTGTGAAAGTGCTGCACTCAATGTGCCAGCAAATTTGGAAAACTCAGCAGTGGCCACAGGACTGGAAAAGGTCAGTTTTCATTTCAATCCCAAAGAAAGGCAATGTCAAAAAATGTTCAAACTATTGCACAATTGCACAAATTTCATATGCTAGCAAAGTAATGCTCAAAATTCTCCAAGCTAGACTTCAACAGTACATGAACCAAGAACTCCCAGATGTTCAAGTTAGATTTAGAAAAGGCAGAGGAACCAGAGATCAAATTGCCAACATATGTTAGATATAGAAAAAGCTAGAGAATTCCAGAAAAACATCTACTTCTACTTCATTGACTATACTAAAGCCTTTGACTGTGTAGATCACAACAAACTGTGGAAAACTCTTCAAGAGATAGGAATACCAGACCACCTTACCTGTGAGAAATCTGTATGCAGGTCAAGAAGCAACAGTTAGAACAAGAAATGGAATGAAGGACTGGTTTCAAATTGGAAAAGGGGTATGTCAAGGTTGTATATTGTCACCTTGCTTATTTAACTTATATGCAGAGTACATTGTGAGAAATGCTAGGCTGGATGAAGTACCAGCTTGAATAAAGACTGCTCAAATATGCAGATGATTCCATCCTAATGAAAAAAAGTGAAGAGGAACTGAAGAGACTCCTGATGAAGATGAAAAAGGAGAGTGAAAAGCTGGCTTAAAACAGGAGAGTGAAAAGCTGGCTTAAAACTCAACACAAAAAAACAAAGATCGTAGTATCTGGTCCCATCACTTCATGGCAAATAGGTGGGGAAACAATGGAAACAGTGACAGACTTTATTTTCTTGGGCTCCAAAATCACTGCGGATAGTGACTGCAGCCATAAAATTAGGACTCTTGCTCCTTGGATAAAAGCTATGACCAACCTAGACAGCATGTTAAAAAGCAGAGACATTACTTTACTGATCAAGTTCTGTCTAGTCAAAGCTATGGTTTTTCCAGTAGTCATGTATGGATGTGAGAGTTGGACCATAAAGAAGGCTGACTGCAGAAGAATTGATGCTTTTGAACTGTCATGTTGGAGAAGACTCTTGAGAGTCCCTTGGACTTCAGAGAGACCAGATCAGTCAGTCCTAAAGGAAATCAGTCCTGAATATTCATTGGAAGTGTTAGGGGAAACACACTGATTGAAACTGCCCACCCTGGCCAGGCACCATAGTAACCATTTGCATGAGTTGTTTTATGACAGGAGATCCTGACAAGGAATACAGAACTAATAAGCCACCACCAACCTATATGCAGAGGACATCATGAGAAATGCTGGACTGGAAGAAACACAAGCTGGAATCAAGATTGCCAGGAGAAATATCAATCACCTCAGATATGCAGATGACACCACCCTTATGGCAGAAAGTGAAAAGGAACTAAAAAGCCTCTTGATGAAAGTGAAAGAGGAGACTGAAAAAGTTGGCTTAAAGCTCAACATTCAGAAAACGAAGATCATGGCATCTGGTCCCATCACTTCATGGCAAATAGATGGGGAAACAGTGGAAACAGTGGAAACAGTGCCAGAATTTATTTTTTTGGGCTCCAAAATCACTGCAGATGGTGATTGCAGCCATGAAATTAAAAGACGCTTACTCCTTGGAAGAAAAGTTATGACCAACCTAAATAGCATATTCAAAAGCAGAGACATTACTTTGCCAACTAAGGTCCGTCTCATCAGGGCTATGGTTTTTCCAGTAGTCATGTATGGATGTGAGAGTTGGACTGGGAAGGAAGCTGAGCGCCGAAGAATTGATGCTTTTGAACTGTGGTGTTGGAGAAGACACTTGAGAGTCCCTTGGACTGCAAGGAGATCCAACCAGTCCATTCTGAAGGAGATCAGCCCTGGGATTTCTTTGGAAGGAATGATGCTAAAGCTGAAACTCCAGTACTTTGGCCACCTCATGAGAAGAGTTGACTCATTGGAAAAGACTCTGATGCTGGGAGGGATTGGGGGCAGGAGGAGAAGGGGACGACAGAGGATGAGATGGCTGGATGGCATCATGGACTCGATGGATGTGAATCTGAGTGAACTCCGGGAGCTGGTGATGGACAGGGAGGCCTGGCATGCTGGGATTCATGGGGTCGCAAGGAGTCGGACACAACTGAGCGACTGAACTGAACCAGAAGAGTTCAGGGAAGGTCAAAAGGAGACACTGCGTGTCTGTCCACTTCCCAGAATCCCTCTCCTTAGCATCCATCTTGGCTGAGTGATGCATGTGCCACCAGGAATGACTCGTCAAAGACCACCCAGAAACTAATCCCATCACCATAAAACCCGAGACTGCGAGCCACTCGGTAGAGCAGTTCTCCTGGCTTCCCTTACCCCACGGCTCTCCACCCAGGTGCCCTTTCCCAATAAAATCTCTTGCTTTGTCAGCACATGTGTCTCCTCAGACAATTCATTTCTGAGTGTTAAACAAGAGCCCAGTTTCGGGCCCTGGAAGGGGGTCCACCTTTCTGCAACAGAAGGATTGATGCTGAAGCTGAAATTCCAATGCTTTGGTCACCTGATCAGAAGAGCACACTCATTAGAAAAGACCTTGATGCTGGGAAAGATTGAAAGCAGGAGAAGGGGATGACAGAGAATGGGATGGTTGGATGGTATCACAAGCTCAATATACATGAGTTTGAGCAAACTCTGGAGATGGTGAAGAACAGGGAAGCCTGACATGCTACAGTCCATGGGGTTGTGAAGAGTCAGCCAAGACAGCAACCGAACAACAACAGCCTCCTTGACCTTCCCTGAGTTCCAAAAGGAGATTCAAACAGTTGCTTATCAGAGAAAGAAGGAAATGCAGAAACAAAGGAGGAGCAATCAAGAAACAATAGTGCAATGATTAAACAGGATCCCGGTTCCTCTTTGAGGAATCTACAGAACAATTATCTTTGAGTTTTCTGCAGGAACTAAGGCCTCCACCCAGGTGGAAGATGGTAACTTCATGCTGAGCACTAGATTCCTGAACATTGCTTTAACTCAGTTCAGTTCAGTTGCTCACTCCTGTCCAACTCTTTGCGACCCCATGAATCACAGCACGCCAGGCCTCCCAGAGTTCACCCAGACTCATGTGCATCGAGTCGATGATGCCATCCAGCCATCTCATCTTCTGTCGTCCCCTTCTCCTCTGGCCCCAATACCTCCCAGCATCAGGGTCCTTTCCAATGAGTTAACTCTTCAGATGAGGTGGCCAACGTATTGGAGTTTCAGCCTCAGCATCTGCCCTTCCAGTGAACACCCAGGACTGGTCTCCTTTAGAATGGACTGATTGGATCTCCTTGCAGTCCAAGGGACTCGCAAGAGTCTTCTCCAACACCACAGTTCAAAAGCATCAATTCTTCAGCAAAATTCTTTCAGAATTTTCCACAGTTTATTGTGATCCACACAGTCAAAGGCTTTGGCATAGTCAATAAAGCAGAAATAGATGTTTTTCCGGAACTTTCTTGCTTTTTCCATGATCCAGCAGATGTTGGCAATTTGATCTCTGGTTCCTCTGCCTTTTCTCAATCCAGCTTCAACATCTGGAAGTTCATGGTTCATGTATTGCTGAAGCCTGGCTTGGAGAATTTTGAGCATTACTTTGCTAGCATGTGAGATGAGTGCAACTGTGCAGTAGTTGAGCATTCTTTGGCATTGCCTTTCTTTGGGACTGGAATGAAAAGTGACCTTTTCCAGACCTGTGGCCACTGCTGAGTTTTCCAAATTTGCTGGCATATTGAGTGCAGCACTTTCACAGCATCATCTTTCAGGATTTGAAATAGCTCCACTGGAATTCCATCACCTCCACTAGCTTTGTTCATAGTGATACTTTCTAAGGCCCACTTGACTTCACATTTCAGGATGTCTGGCTCTAGATTAGTGATCACAGCATTGTGATTATCTGGGTCATGAAGATCTTTTTGGTATAGTTCTGTGTATTCTTGCCACCTCTTCTTAATATCTTCTGCTTCTGTTAAGAAAGTGAAAGCAAAGTCGCTCAGTCATGTCTGACTCTTTGCAACCCCATGGACTGTAACCTATCAGGCTCCTCTGTCCATGGGATTTTCCAGGCAATAGTACTAGAGTGGATTGCCATTTCCTTCTCCAGCGGATCTTCCCGACCCAGGGATCGAACCCAGGTCTCCCGCATTGTAGACAGACGCTTTACCGGAAATTTCTGTCCTTTATCAAGCCCATCTTTGCATGAAATGTTCACCTGATATCTCTATTTATCTTGACAAGATCTCTAGTCTTTCCCATTCTGTTATTTTCTTCTATTTCTTTGCACTGATCGCTGAAAAAACATTTTCTTATCTCACCTTGCTATTGTTTGGAACTCTGCATTCAGATGCTTACATCTTTCCTTTTCTCCTTTGCTTTTCACTTCTCTTCTTTTCACAGCTACTTGTAAGTCCTCCCCAGAGAGCCATTTTGCTTTTCTGCATTACTTTTCCATGGGGATGGTCTTGATTCCTGTCTCCTGTACAACGTCACAAACCTCCGTCCATAGTTCATCAGGCACTCTATCAGATCTAGGCTCTTAAATCTATTTCTCGCTTCTACTGTATAATCATAAGGGATTTGATTTAGGTCATACCTGAATGGTCTAGAGGTTTTCGCTACTTTCTTCAAATCAAGTCTGAATTTGGCAATAAGGAGTTCATGATCTGAGCCACAGTCAGCTCCTGGTCTTGTTTTTGCTGACTGTATAGAGCTTCTCCATCTTTGGCTGCAAAGAATATAATCAATCTGATTTCAGTGTTGACCATCTGGTGATGTCTATGTGTAGAGTCTTCTCTTGTGTTGTTGGAAGACGGTGTTTGCTATGACCAGTGCGTTCTCTTGGCAAAACTCTATTAGTCTTTGCCCTGCTTCATTCTGTATTCCAAGGCCAAATTTGCCTGTTACTCCAAGTGTTTCTTGACTTCCTACTTTTGCATTCCAGTCCCCTATAATGAAAAGGACATCTTTTTTGGGTATTAGTTCTAAAAGGTCTTGTAGGTCTTCATAGGACCGTTCAACTTCAGCTTCTTCAGCATTACTCGTTGGGGCATAGGCTTGGATCCCTATGATATTGAATGGTTTGCCCTGGAAATGAACAGAGATCATTCTGTCGTTTTTGAGATTGCATCCAAGTACTGCTTTTCGGACTCTTTTGTTGACCATTGGCGACTCCATTTCTTCTAAGGGATTCCTGCCTGCAGTAGTAGATATAATGGTCATCTGAGTTAAATTCACCCATTCCAGTCCATTTTAGTTCGCTGATTCCTAGAATGTCGATGTTCACTCTTGCCATCTCCTATTTGACCACTTTCAATTTGCCTTGATTCATGGACCTAATATTCCAGGTTCGTATGCAAATTGTTCTTTACAGCATTGGACCTTGCTTCTATCACCAGTCGCATCGACAGCTGGGTATTGTTTTTGCTTTGGCTCCATTCCTTCATTCTTTCTGGAGGTATTTCTCCACTGATCTCCAGTAGTGTGTTGGACACCTACTGACCTGAGGAGTTCCTCTTTCAGTATCCTATCATTTTGCCTTTTTATACTGTTCATGGGGTTCTCAAGGCAAAAATACTGAAATGGTCCACTGGAAAAGGACCACATTCTCCACCATGACCTGTCCGTCTTGAGTAGCCCCACAGGGCATGGCTTAGTTTCATTGAGATAGACAAGGCTGTGGTCTATGCGATCAGATTGGCTAGTTTTCTGTGATTATGGTTTCAATGTGTCTGCCCTCTGATGCCCTCTCACAACACCTACTGTCTCACTTGGGTTTCTCTTACCTTGGACGTGAGGTATCTCTTCACGGCTGCTCCAGCAAAGTGCAGCTGCTGCTCCTTACCTTGGACAATGTATCCCACATCTGAGGTCGGGGCGGTGGCCGAGAGGAGCTACCGCATGCCCAAGGTCAGGGGTGGTGGCCAAGATGAGCTACCCCACGCCCGAGATCAGGGGTGGTGGTGGAGAGGAGCTACCCCACATCTGAGGTCAGGGGCAGTGGCTGAGAGGAGCAACCCCATGTCCAAGGAGTGGCGGCTGCATGGCTGCAGGAGGGCAGAGAGGAGCTTTGCCTCACTACCAACCAATCAAAAGAAAGTCTGCAGACAATGGAAGATAAGAGAACTCTGAGCCACTTCCCAAATGATTCTCCCTTTAAAATTTTCATCTTTGAGGACAATCTTCACAGTTGGATTTCTAGCACAAGTCCACCATCTCCCCAGGTTGCTGGCCTCCTGAATAAAGCAATCTTTCCATTCCTACCAACACTTTTCTCTTGAATATTGGCTTTCAAATAGCAAGGAGTCAAACCTGAATTGAGTAACACTTAGAAAAAGTCTTCTTGACATTAATGCTGATTTGCCTTGCTGTACTTTTCATTTATCAATTCAAATTCTACCACTAGGATTACACAGAACAAAGTATCTTGGTGTAATTTGCATCTTGGTGTTGTAACTGGAGTCCAAGCTCACTCTGCTTGCCACATACTACGCCAATAATCCAAGAGATGAGGTGTTGAGTCAAGGAATACTTTATCCAGAAAGCCAGCAGACCGAGAAGAAGGCAGATTAATGTCTCAAAATAACCATCTTGTCAGGGTTTGGATGCAGGTTCTCTTATAGAACAGGGCGAGGGAGAAGGTGAGGAAGTAAGGTAAAAAGGTCATAGGTCTTGCAAATATCTCATGGAATGGCCAGCCTCTGGGAGGGGATGTTTTAACTTCTTATTTTTTGCAGCCATTCACAGGTAGGCAGGATCAGATTGTCTCTCTGGGAGCTGAACAAAGGCACTATAGTTTAACAGTCAGGCAGAGGGGTAGAGTTCCCTGAGGCAGGCAGTATGTATTATTATAATAACAAAAGCAATGAAAAACAAAGGTTAAAGTCAAAGAAACACATCCAACATGGAGTCAAAATTGGCTCTGCCCTGTAACTGTGGTGTGTGTTTTGGTGATGTGTGTATATACCCAATAACACCTTTATACTGGGTCCTTAAGAGTTGTGTGTGGTCATTGTAGGATGGGTCTTGATGCCCTAGTGTTTTTTATGACACTAGAAAGGCCAGTATTCTGAGTTAGGCTGATGCAATTTAGTGAACTATGATTTACAGAAACAATTTGCAGGTTAAGTGGTGGAATAACAAAGATGATTAATGAAGGCAAGCTGTCCATTGATACATTCCTCTTGTTCAACTGACTTGTAAACAACAGTACATTTATTGCAAAAGCCCAGTTCCTTTATTGAAGGAAAATTTCCCCTCAACTTTCTCCCTCTCTTCTTGCCTTCCCCAGGCCTCTCTTCCTGTCTCCAGGTCAGGTTTAGGCTCAAAGCTAGATTCGGCCCTTCTATAAACTAGTTGTGTGGCCCTGCATTTGTTTCTAAACCTCTCTACTCCTTGGTGTTTCCGTGAAGGCAGACCAATGGCCTGGAAGCTATGGCTATGTTAGGTTACATGGTGAAGGAAAATTAAGTTTGCAGATGGTAGTGTGCTTGCTAATTAGCTGACCTTGAGATGGGAAGATTATCCTGGATTGTCCATACAAGCTCAATGTAATCACATAGGAAGAGGAAGACAGAAAGGGTCAGAGTGACAAGAGATGTGTTAAAAATTCAACCCAGCTTCTGTTGGCTTTGAAAATGGAGAAAGGCAGGCATGAGTCAAGAAATGTGAGTGGTCTTTAGAAGGCAGAACTGAAGGGAAAAAAAAAAAGATTCTTCCCTATAGCTTCCAGAAAGGACTACAGCCCTTCTGCCACCTTGATTTTAGCCCAGCAAAACCACTGTCAGACTTCTTCAGAACTATAAGATTATAAATTTGTGTAGTGTTAAGCCACTAGGTTTGTGGAATTTGCCACAGCAGCATAGAAAATATACTATCTATAAAATGCAGTTAATAATGGTGTTTGTCTTAAAATGATTACTGAGGCAAAAATTAAAAAAACAAAACCAAAACATTCACTGCCTGATACACACTGAGTACTCAGAATATCAGAATATAAATGCTATTATTTTCAATCCTCCTCCCAACTTTCTTCCCTTCTTCTCCCAAAGCCCACAGTCATGGTACATTGGTACATGGTACAATGTACACGCAGTACGTTGGCTGCACCACACCTATGAATGGGCCTGCCATCAGCAACTCTCCCAGAGGTCAGCTGCCAGAAGGAGAAAGCACAGTGCTTTCAAATCCATTTGACCAGGGTTGAAAGTCTGCCAGCATTCTAAAGGAATTTGCTTTTTTACATTCAAGTGACAGATCTTTATGACAATAGGAGCAGCTGCTGCCCAGGGAGCCACCTTTGCTCCTTTTACGTATTCATTCCTATTTTATTTTAACTTGTATGTTATAAGAAGCAGCCAAGGATATCTCAGCTTTGAAGCAACGTCCTACCTATAAGCTTTTAATTCCTTACTTGGGGAGCACAACAGTTCATATCATGGATGAATTCAATGAAAAGAGATGGTATTTCCTTCTGGGTGGAGGACAGATCCAACAGTTTCTGGGAAACTTCTCTCTTGGCACTTTGCCTAACCACCAGGCTCTTCATTGCCCCCACCCCCTTTACAGTTACCCCAATATTCCAAGAAATTGCCCAATTCTTTCAAAACCTTAAATCAAAGTCTGGTTCCATATGTCTTAGGTATAGGCAACAAAAGTCCTTAGAGGACGACTTGACTCCCTTGGGTTATGCAAAAAAATGTTAATGTAACATTTATGGTTGAGACTTTACATGCATAAAAGTCAGGAAAGCTTTATTTATGGCTTGCACAGCTGTTGTAAGGTACTTGCCTCCTTCTGATTGCGTGGGGATTATCATATAGGCCGTTAACCTTAATGCTATGTTAGCCCTTATTTGGAATCCTCTCATCCCAGTTCTATCTCACCATTTGCATTTGTTGTCTTTGGCAGAGAAAATAAAAAGAGAAAGAGAACCATTGTTGATTGCATATTCAAATAAACACAGCATTCACACAGACTGGGGTGTGGGGGCAGATGCAAATCAAGAAGTCTGGTTTGATGAATGAGTTGAGGGTAGCGAGGGGTGGGCTGCTGCCTGATCTAAGCAGGGGGTTTCTTTCATTTTTTGGGGGGGTGAGCAGTGGATGGGTCAAATGTTTCAATTCCTTTCATGCTGTTGATACATGCATGTGCTTGTTCATGCAAGATCAGCAGTTCAAAGAATGGTATGATTTTCCTATTTCTCTTTTCTTTCAATAAGGAGAAGCAATGAAAGAGTCTCTTGAGAGCATCTGATTCTTCTCCCCACCAGCAGCCTACTTACAGTGCTGTGAACAACGCAGGGCCTCCTCATCTCTAGTCCCAGGCAGGCCAGTCTTCATCTGCTTTATCTGGGCCCCACAGAGACAATGGGACAGAGCCAACTAGGGTGAGCCAGGGAAGCAGATAGCAAAAGTGAGGAAAGATTTTGGAAGTGAGCCATACCTGGAAGGAATGTGGGAATGGGACGTAATTGTATGGAAGAGAGAAGGGCTTTGTGAAGAGGGCCTAATTACAGAGAAGAGAAGGAGCCAGCCTTCAGTGTGCACTGTCTGAATGACAGAACCCACCCATGCCCTCCTACAGAGGACCTAGCAGGAAAGAGAACATTCAAGTGGGAAGATGGATGAGACTGAGACACAAAGATCTGACCATAAGGATGGGGAAGGATGGGTCTGTTTCTTTTCCCAGATAATCTGTTTATATTTCATATGGGCGGTTTCCTTTCTGTTCTGTCACAATTGCAATTCCATCTAGGAAGGAAGAATGGATTAGGATTTCTCAAGAACTCTTCCAAACTTTTCAGCCAGAAGCCTGAATTCCATATGAAGTTCCACCTTTAATAATATTTAAGTTGTTTTTTTTTTTTTTTTTTTTTTAACTAAAGGAAAGTAAGACATTTTACCAACACAGCATGCTGGAAGAGTTTATCACCTTCATTTTTGAAAAGACGGAAGCTGACACCTAAAAAGCATTAGTATTCTTTTCCTTCCCATATAAATAGAAAGTTCTCTAGGCATATGATTTCCAGTTTCCTGTCATTGACTCTGGATTTGGCTTTTGAACATGGAGCAAACATAAAATATCACTGGTGTTTTGAAATTGCTATGCCTGCGTCTTTCTTGGTTATACTCACCTCCATTTGCTTTTCCTAGGAATGAATAATATTCCGGGCAGTCTTACAGATAACCATTTCCTCTTTACCAAGGCAAAGCCACAATACCTGAGTGATACAACAGTGTTTATTTCAATCATGTTACTGACTACAGAGGGATACAGGATGGAGGGGCAAATTCTGAGACAGTGGAAAGGAAAAACTTCCTGGTAAAAATCAGAGTGGTCAGAAAACATCTGTGCTTACTGAAAGATCCTGGAAAGGGTTTGTTGGAAAAAGTGGCTGTACTTATTATCATCAAGGCTTCAGAATCCAGTCCCATTTACTTATTAAGTCCCTATTATTTATCTTTAAAAGGAATCCAAAGAGAAAGCCCAGCCTGCGAAACAAACTGGAGGGCAAATCGAGACGGGATTCCATCCTCTCTGCTTCCCCACACTTCAGCTGCAGTGTTACAACACTATAGATGTACCCACCCCCCGTGAAAGCTGGAATGCAGTGGACCTTTGCTTCCAAAATAAATAGGAGTTTAATTTCCCAGCATTTCCCGTCTTTTCCAGGTTCATTCCAGGAGCTTGGTTTTAAACAAGATTAAACATGCACACAGCTGAAATCAAACTGGGTGCTATGGAAATGTTGAAAGAGTGGACTTAAATCTTAGCTCCTCAAGACAGTCTAGATTCATCCCGCAGCAAATGTTCCTTGCAGCTGCTGCTCTTCTGGTAAACAGAAGAGAGAAGGGCAAAAAAAGTTAGTGTCTGCCTGTTGAAACTACTCCAAACTTAGGTAGCATACTCATCATGTAGCATAAATTTAACTTTTCTTTTCAGTTTTCATCAACCAGAACTGCTGCCTGTTGGAGACCTCTATGAAGAGAAAAATAATTTCACTTATTAAAAACTTGATTTTGCTCCTCCTTGGACATCTCTATGGCAGATTTATGGCTGGATTCAGTCTCTTTCCTGAATCTGAATTCACCATTTATTCAGGTTCTCTGTCTTGTTGGCAGTTATGATACAGAAGAACTATTTTTATATCTAGCAAGAGCTGTTTGTCTTATCTTTTAAGGATAATATTGACTTAAGACAGAAGACAACCAGGCAATGTATATTTGGGAAATGATCATTACCCTTGAAGTCCTAGGTGTCTAAGGCCAAGGAAGATAACTGATTATCTGATCTCAACACAAAATACACAGTCACATCAAGGGGAACACACCTCAGAGACGGGCAGTCTATAGCCTCTTCACTTACTTTAAATGAGGAAGCTGAGCCCTAGAGGAGACATCGTGTCCTTCCAGCATCTTCCTAGGGGGAATTTACTTTGGCTTCCCTCATTGTGACAAATAAATCAAGAAATTCTGCAAACAGACATGCCCAGGTAAGAATTCCATAAATACCATGGCTGCTTGGTATTTATCGGCTACACAGGGCACTAAGCCAGACTGAAAGTGGTCTGGGTGGCCACTGGTCAGTTCAGGTAAGGGTCAGAACAGAAGGATCTTGGCACAGATAGCCTCAGAAAGGTGACATAGCCTCCAAATCAAAATTCCCTACTCCCCCGTGGACTGTTTCTAAGGGTTCATGATTTAAAAGGGGGCACAAAGTGAGAAGTGTTCCCATTTAAGGTGTCCTCAGGCATTGGTGGTGGTTTATCCCTGATCTCCAAACCCTGGGTTCCAGACTGAATCTCCTAAGCAAAGAAATCTGGTTTTCCTGTGTGTGTGAACCACTCTTTCACTGTCACTGGTTATATCTATTGTTATTGTGGCACCTGGAATTTAAGCCCAGTTAGGGCCCAGAGGCAATGGCACCCCACTGCAGTACTCTCGCCTGGAAAATCCCATGGGTGGAGGAGCCTGGTAGGCTGCAGTCCATGGGGTCGTGAAGAGTTGGACACAACTGAGCAACTTCACTTTCACGCATTGGAGAAGGAAATGGCAACCCACTCCAGTGTTCTTGCCTGGAGAATCCCAGGGACGGGGAGCCTGGTGGGCTGCCATCTATGGGGTCGCACAGAGTCGGACACGACTGAAGCGACTTAGGAGCAGCAGCAGCAGCAGGGCCCAGAGGAGCCCTAACCAGCTCTCCTGATCAAGGAGGAGTGTAAAAGAAAGAGAGTTAGTCCAGGCTGTTCGGGATTAATAGATACACACTACTATGGACAAAACAGAAGAGCCGCAGGATTTATTGTATAACACGGGAAGCTATACTCAATATGCTATAATAACCTACAATGGAAAAGAATATAGATGTGAACGGAATCACTTTACTGTGTACCTGAAACATTGTAAATCAGCTATACTTCAACAAAAGTAAGTAAAAAAATAAATAAGGGGGGAAAAGTTAAAAAAGAGAGTTTTGGCCCTGTTGGAAGAAAGCCTCGAGGCAGTGAGTGAGGTCTGATTTGGCCTTGCAACTCAAAGGGTCCCCTACTGGGGACATGAGCCTCTTCTGGGAACTTGTTAAAAAAGCAGAACCCGCAGGGTCACAAGGTCTTCAGGTGATGCGTTAAACTTGGAGAGTAGTATCTGGTCCTCCTCCCAGAGATTCTGACTAAATTGGTTGACTTTGTGGCCTGGGCATGGCCACATTGACAGACTCGCCCCGGTGATTCTGAAGTGTAGCCACACTTAACAACTATGGCCCTAGAGGGCTGGGCTGTGACCACATGCCCAGGACAAGAGGGCATTGGGCAAGTACTCTTGACCCAAGGAAGTATAGCTTATTTTTGCTGTTGTTAGTTTTCCATGCAAAAATCTTCATGGAAGTTTAGAGAAAGGATTGCACCCCGTCCCCCCCACATACACACACACAACCCCCACCCCCACCCAAGCATTCTGGGCTGTTTTTTTTTTTTTTTCTTTCCTATTGAAAGATAATTGTTTCACAATATTGTGTTGGTTTCTGCCATACATCATCATGAATCAGCCATAGATATATACATGTTCCCTCCCTCTTGAATCTCCCTCCCACCTGACCGCATCCCTCTAGGTTGTCACAGAGCAGGGTTTGAGCTCCCTGAGTCACAGAGCAGATTCCCACTGGCTATCTATTTTACATACAGTAATGAATACATTTCCATGCTGCTCTCTCCATTCATCCAACCCTCCCCACCACCCTCTTCCACCCTGCCTGGTCCCTAAGTCTGTCTAGAGAAAGGATTTTTTTTTTTAAGAGGAAAATAATGGGGAGAAGGCAAACCTATGGTTGGTCAGGGAAAGATGGCTGTTGTTGTTTACTCAACTTGGCCCAGTAATTGGGATGAAATTAATTAATATAAGCAAAGCACTTAGAATAGCTATGATCTAAGTGATCAGAGCTTTACTGATCATTAACATATCATCAGAGCTTTAGATATGTCTATTATTGTTACTACTATTGTTATTCATAGAGAATGTGGACTTGAATAAAGAGGTTACTACAATGGCTGCCTTTCATTTAGTATCTAAGTGTCCAGCCTTCTACATTCATTATCTCATATACTCCTCATAACAGAACTTTCAAGAAGGTATTACTACCCCATTTGGAGGAGAAGAAACGGAGGCTAAGAGAGATGTCTTAGACTGCTTGCCAGGTATCACAAAATACCATAGACCAGGTGGCTGAAACCACAAACACTCCTTCTCACCCTTCTGGAGGCTGGAAAGTCCTGGAAAGTCCAAGGTCAAGGTTCCTGCTTAGAGCCACCTTTCTGGTTTGCAGACCACTCTGTCCTCCCATGGTGGAGAAAACAGGACTCTGGTCTTCTTTCTGTAAGAGCACTAACCCCATCATGGGAGCCCTACCCTCATGAGGTCCCACTCAGATATACTTGATCCTAAAGCACCGTTTCAGCCAAGATAAAGGTTACATCATTGTATGTCCTGGGAATGCAGAAGACGGAGGTAGGTAAGCAGAGGCTGAGAAAAGTGAAAGGAGAAATTGGAATGAACTTGATAAATTCCAAAAGTTATCAATTTATTAGGCCCTGCCTCCTCTCAGTTCCCAGACCCTCACTCGGCCTGCTGCCCAAAGTGCAGTTATGCGTTGTCTTGGAATAATGCAACACTTGGTCATTCTAGAAAAGCTCATCTCTGCGATCAAGAGAGATGTCTTGCCCCCGGCTTCCAGGGCTGGGTTCCAGCTAACAAACCTCCTCTTAGCCAATTACAAAGGAGGGTGGAAAGGCTAAGAATTAGAAAGGAGTGAGTGCCAAGCCCAGCGCATTTTATTACCAAACTGTTAGAATCAGAAGAGGGCGTCTATCAGATTGGCTAAGAAAACACTAGCAAGCACTTGGACTGTGGAACTGCAAAAGGATTTGCAGTAACAGAGTCTGATAAGATGTAGCCAGTGTGGATTTGTGAGGGCAGGCCTAGCTTGAAAGAACTCGTTGGGTTTGTTTTGATTTAATTTTTTTAAGAGGAATTACAGTTATAGGAGACAAAAGGAAAAAGAAAAGTCTAGGGTTCTATTTACCTAAAATTTCAAAAAGCATTTGATAAGGTTGCGCATTAAAGCCAATTGCCCCAGGTGAGAAATCATGGTAGGGGGTAAAACAGTACACTGTGAAGACAAGGCGCTGCCCAAACAGGAAACCAAAAAAGGGTAATAAAAGGTAATATCTCTAGTTGGAAAGGGGTTATCTGTGGGGCTGGTTTGATCTTTTCTCATTTATACAATTTAATCAAAAGACAAAAACTCTGGTGGTTTTTCATTGTCTTTTTTTCAGGTGGAAAAGAAATTGAACAAGGGTTTTGACATCATGTGCGTGTGTGCGTGCGTGCATGCGTGCATGCGTGCATCTCTCAGTCATGTCTGACTCTTTTGAGACCCTATGGACAATAGCCTGCCAGGCTCCTCTGTCCATGGAATTCTCCAGGGAAGAATACTGGAGTGAGTTTCCATGCCCTTCTCCAGGGGAACTTCCCGACCCAGGCTCGAACCTGGGTCTCCTGCATTGCAGGCAGATTATTTACCATCTGAGCTACCAGGGAATTCTACTGACAATCTAGCAGCATCAAAATCTAGACTCCCCAAGTCTTCCTTCAATAACAATTCATGGGATGCTTCTGTAATGAGAGGGGCTTGTTGTAGACCCTTGGGATAATCAGTGAACCAAAACGACAGAAACCCCTGCCCTCCTGGAGTTTGCAGTTGTAGCAAACAGACAATAAACAATATACACACGCTGTTCAGTTTGGGCCTACACACCTAAGTTACAAATGAAATTGAATCCCAGGAATGTTGCCATGGTTGAGTAAAGACGAATCAAAACAAAATGACTACAAAAATCGAGTGATTTGTTAGAACTGTGACCTATCCCACCAGGGCTACATAGCAAGACTTTTGGAATCCCTTCATTTCCAGGTTAGGATTAAGGGGCACTTAAAAGTCTTTAGTTCTTGATGTGAGTATATTCCTGCACCCTTGCCCCAGCACAACTTGAAAGTCCTAGAGGGCAAGAATCACTGCACCTCTTCTATTTCCTACATTTCTACCTGGCTCATGGGAAACAATAAATTCTCAACCCTACAAATGTCAATGACTTTGTTACCAGTTTCCATAAACTAGAGGAGACGACTGTGGAAAGAGTTACAGTTGCATCTCTAAACCCACAAAAGATCATTACTATTAAGACTATGACAAACAGTTCTCCAACTCTGCAGAAGCCAGGAAACAAAACAAAGCAAAGCAGCAGAGGAAGGAAGGCTGCTGGTTTGCCAGACAGGTGGATAAAGACATCTACAGAACTTTTTTCCCCTAGAGATACTTGAAACAGAAAAGATTCTCAAGGGCCTAATGAGGTTTGGTGATGGAGGTTTCTAAAAAACAGACAGTGGTAATAATTGCTTATGTCAATTCTAATTTGTGATAACAATCTAAAAAGCATGAGGCTAGCACTGGAGAGTTGAGTTCACAGTTGGACATTTAAGGATTGAGTCCCTGCTCCCAGAAGGATCTTTGCCAATGGGGAAGGCACAAGGTCTCTCTGGGAGATAGAGCCATGCCATATGATAAACTCAACGCTTGAGCCAGATGATTCAGTGGATTGAGTGGGCTGTGATCAAGTATGGAGCCTCTGAAGCTTTAACTGGCCACTGTAGGATGGCAACCATAACAGGAGACGAAAGCTCTCAAGATCAGTCCTGGAAGAAGTCTTCAGCTTTGAAGAAGAAGGTTCCAAAGAATGTGGTCATGATCCATCAATGCTCTAGCAAAGTAGGCAACAGCCATGGCGTGTCAACTTAAACAAGGAGATGAGTGCTCCCTAGCCAGGGGGGATTTCCACCCACTGGTTTTGTGGGTTGTGGTGGCGTAAGACTTGATCACACAAGGCTTCAAATGATGCCAAGAGCCAAGGTAGTACTCAAGGTCAAAGGCATGGTAGTCAAGTATTGGTTTTCCCCTTCTCCTCTTACACCTGCTGTCCTCTGTGTCCTACTAAACACATATGCACACTCAGATGGACAGTAGAGTCCTTAAGCCTCTGGCGTTTCATTGTTCAGTACATTTAGGCAGGTTTTCTGACCACTATGACTTCCTGATATCCATTTGTATCATACTTCAAAACAGCAAGTCTGCCCAAAATGACCTTGTCTTTAAAACTGTCAGATTTATCTTTGACCTTACAATTTTTTGTGTGGCAGAAAGTCTTCTTTTCTGAAGACTGCAAACTTCCTACAGCAGCGTGTATAATCCAAAAGAAATCTGCTATAAGAAGCACATCACAGTTTTGACTGATGACTTTGCTTGGATTCCAAGTATAGAGAGTGCTTCTAAAAGTCTCTCTTCTGAGTGTCTGATGTTCCATGCCTTTTGCATCATCAGAAGAGGGAATTGGAGCCCAAGACTTTCAGAATTCAATAGGCAGTGTTCTTTCTTCCATATCATAGTGTTTCAAAAATTAGCAACATTCTCCTGACATATCTTGCTAAACCAAAGTGCATCTCTTAATCACTTCTTTATGACTCTAACTTTCTCCTTCTCTTACAATTTTTTTTTTCAATTTTATATTCTCAAGCCACTCTGCCTTCAATCTCCAAGTCCTAGCATCCCATGGATTTGGCTTCCAAAGGACCTTCTTTGTGCTATTTTTCCAGACCAGGAACAACTATTTCTCTGGACCTTTCTGTTTGTGAAGTCATGAGCCATATGGACTGGCAAGGCCCTGAGACATCACCTTGTCAAATGCCCACATTTTACAGGAGGTAGAGATTGAGTGCAAGGGAGCCCTCAGTCATACTGTGTTCATGACTCACAACCTACATCCTTTCTACTTTATTAGGCCACCCTTAACAAACTCAGCATCAACTCAAAATTGTCCAGAGCACTTTCTCTATGCCCCCTATTCTCTGCTGGTTATGACAGAACTGAAGTACTCAGAGAAAAGTTCTAATTGATGTGCTTTCTCAGCAATAGATTGCCATTCTGAGGTATTAGTGTCTTAACTCAGTAAACTGTGCTGTTTTACAGATGACCATGTTGTGATATGAAATAAATGGTAGGAATCTGAGGCTTTGAGGCAGAAGGGAGAGAGACTATAGATTGAATAGTTTTGTCAGACTCATGGATCACTCCTTTAGAACTTGTGGAATGTTGAGAGAGGGCCCCTAAACCCGAGGCCCCCATGCTATTTCTTTCTAAATGTAGATCAAGCATGATACCCTGAGAAATGGCAATTAGTCAAGGAACCAAGGAGCCAGCTTCTCCTTCACCGCACATTTTCTGTGAATTTTAGATATATTTAAATCTATTTGGGACTAGTTTCCTGGACTAGTTAATCCTAGGGACATTCCCAATATAAGAATTCCATGAGGGGCCTGGTGGGCGACATTCCCAATATAAGAATTCCATGAGGAGCCTGGTGGGCTACAGTCCACAGCGTCACAAAGAATCAGACACAACTAAAGTGACTGAGCGCACATGCATATCCCCAGTTTAAAACATTATGCTTTATGGTAACAGTGAAGTCATCTGCATATCTGAGGTTATTGAGATTTCTCCCGGCAATCTTGATTCCAGCTTGTGCTTCTTCCAGCCCAGCGTTTCTCATGATGTACTCTGCATACAAGTTAAATAAGCAGGGAGACAATATACAGCCTTGATGTACTCCTTTTCTATTTGGAACCAGTCTGTTGTTCCATGTCTAACTGTTGCTTCCTGACCTGCATATAGGTTTCTCAAGGGGCAAAGAGGAACTAAAAAGCCTCTTGATGAAAGTGAAAGTGGAGAGTGAAAAAGTTGGCTTAAAGCTCAACATTCAGAAAACAAAGATCATGGCATCTGGTCCCATTACTTCATGGCAAATAGATGGGGAAACAGTGGAAACAGTGTCAGACTTTATTTTGGGGGGCTCCAAAATCACTGCTGATGGTGACTGCAACCATGAAATTAAAAGACTCTTACTCCTTGGAAGGAAAGTTATGACCAACCTAGATAGTATATTGAAAAGCAGAGACATTACTTTGCCAACAAAGGTCTGTCTAGTCAAGGCTATGGTTTTTCCAGTGGTCATATATGGATGTGAGAGTTGGACTGTGAAGAAGGCTGAGCGCCGAAGAATTGATGCTTTTGAACTGTGGTGTTGGAGAAGACTCTTGAGAGTCCCTTGGCCTGCAAGGAGATCCAACCAGTCTATTCTGAAGGAGATCAGTCCTGGGATTTTTTTGGAAGGAATGATGCTAAAGCTGAAACTCCAGTACTTTGGCCACCTCATGTGAAGAGTTGACTCATTGGAAAAGACTCTGATGCTGGGAGGGATTGGCGGCAGGAGGAGAAGGGGATGACAGAGGATGAGATAGCTGGATAGCATCACTGACTCGATGGACGTGAGTCTGAGTGAACTCCGGGAATTAGTGATGGACAGGGAGGCCTGGCGTGCTGCGATTCATGGGGTCACGAAGAGTCAGACACGACTCAGCGACTGAACTGAACTGAACAGTGAAGTAACCTCTGGTTTAGGATTTGCAAACTCAGATATCTAGTGGGACAGGAAGTTCACATAAGGAAGTAGGACGTTTGTATATTAAGCATTTTATTTGCTATTAATTGTGAAGGGCATACTGGGCATCTTTCTTGAAGATTTGGAATGTATAACATTATATTCAAGGATTTGAGATGTACTATAGTACCTAAAGTCATTTAATTGTTTAACATAGAACCCTGTTTCCTAGCACTCTTAGAAACCTGCAGGGGAACAGTGTTTCATGAATGTCAGTTTGGTAAAGGGTTTATTTAATGAGTTTTATACATTGGAGAAGGAAATGGCAACACACTCCAGTATTCTTGCCTGGAGAATCCCAGGGACAGGGGAGCCTGGTGGGCTGCCATCTATGGGGTCGCACAGAGTCGGACACGACTGAAGCGACTTAGCAGCAGCAGCATACATTGTTTGGAAATATATAATTTAGAATGACAAGTTTACTCTATGAAAAAACAAAAACAAAAACAAACCTGTAGGGCAACTATTCTCTCTACAATGAACTATGATGGTCCAGTGTTGCTAGAGTCTCTAATTTTTATCAAGGAAACCCCCAAATCCAAACTTAAGCGTGAAAGCCTTGATTTTTCAATGCTGGCAATTCAAATTTGAACAATGGAACTTGTAGGAGCACAAAGCAACTCCCATCCTCAGGCTGTACGAAGCACTGATTGGCCCCTGGGAGATCACAATATAACCGGGGCAGCCTGGAGTCCTATGTCCAAGGGATGCTGACTGGTACTTGGAAGTGTTTTAAAGAAAGTCTACTGCACCTTGGAAGTGCATTTCTGTGCAGGAACAAAGAATTACTATGCCTCGATTCCTCCTGCAGAAGCTGGGGACTCACGGGAGGGCTCAGCGGTGTGGAGTTCCCTACCTGGGTGGTCCAAAGAGCTCAGACCAGTTGGGCTCTGCTGTGCGCCCCCAGGCTCTTAGCCTTCACAGTTCAAGGAGCACTTATTGTTAGATTACAGCTCTGCTTTGAGGAATGTGAAAGTGCCTAGAGGTTATCACTTTACAACCCAGAGAAGGGAAGAGGATGCCATTCCCTCACTGTTTTGTTGGGGAGAAGCTGGCCACGGTCCAACCCTGAAACCAGGGCACAGAGAGAAGGCTATTTCAAGAGGCAGAAAGACACTGATGGGGTGAGGCCCACAGATGATTAAGTCACCAAGGACCAAGCTCGATAATAACGATACTAATCACAATTGCTACGTAGTGACCTCTGCCTCTAAGTGAGAAGTACTTTATAAGCAAGATTGCATTTAATTTCTGCAACAACACGACAAAGATTAAGTCAGTTACCCAAGGTCACCCAGAAAGTGGGAGAGTCCGGATGCAAAATCAAGCTCAGGCAAAATTTCTGAGTTGGCTGTTAACTCACAGAACAAAACTTCTGCTTAGGGGGTTCGAGAGAAATTTAATGTGGTTTGTTGTCCCTTAACATATTTGCCCTTACCTTCTTGGAACTACTCGGTTTCCCAGGTGGTGCTAATGGTAAAGAACCCACCTGCCAATGCAAGAGACATAGAGACGTGGGTTCAATCCCTGGGTGGGGAAGATCCCCTGGAGGAGGACATGGCAACCCATTCCAGGATTCTTGCCGGGAGGATCCCATGGACAGAAGAGCCTGGCGGGCTACAATCCACAGGGTCACAAAGAATCAGACACGACTGAAGCTACTTTACATGCATGCTTGGAACTGTTATAACTGGTTTTGATTTTCTGGGTGTCATCAACTTCTCCACGATTTTATCAGAAGTTGTCTTTGCAATTTGTCATATTTAATTCAAATCCTGTTCTCTGTATTTTAAAGGAATAGGATGTTTGTAAATAAAGGCATGGTTTTTATCTTGTCCAAAGCCAAAAAAGCTCAGGTAAAAAGCTGGTGGCCAGTGTGATCTTAAGGGACAGTGATAGGTCATGGTCAATGACTGATCTCTCAATGAGGGGAGCAGGCCATGTATGTTCCCATGAGAAAATTAATTTTCCATTTTTTCTACAGAGGAGACCCCTATAGCTTCAACTTCCTGCCTGGCCAAGCTAAAGCTGCTCTCTTTCTAAATTCTCTCCCCCATTTCTGTTGTCTCAAGAAAGTATATTTTAATGAAACTTTTTAAAACCCAACTTACTTACTTGTCACCTCCCCAGATCTACAAGGTGGTCTCTTCTTATGGATATAGCTTGTCACATGATTCCACTCATAATAAAAGAACCATGGACCATAGAATGACCTAGTTTTTCTGAAAAGTTTTTGCTGATACAGTAACTGATTTTATTTTCCTATTAACAATGAAACTAGAAGGCTCCTTTCAGCAGCTTGTTGCATTGATGACCACCACCTCAGTCCCATTCAACAGCCAATAAGGACTACAAATGAACCCAGTGGATAGGTCTGGCATATTACATTATTTGACATTGTTGAGGTCACTGCTGTCTGCCAAGTAACCAATCTCACTTTTAATCAGAAAGGGCATAAAGGGTCACAAGTTTCATTTGAGACAATGGTTAAGAGGGCAAAGGAAAAGGTGGGTCAGATGATTTATCTTAATATGCATTTATTTGATGGACATTTCCATGTATCTTATCTATCCACAGAGTAGACAGAGGGAGGGGAGACTTTGAAGGGGAAAAAGGGAATGAAGTGTAGGGATTCATCTGGGAGTGATGGCTTTGCCATGGAGGGCAGTGAAATAACACAGTGAACTCAGGAACATCAATCATCAGTCTCCCAGTTAATCTCCAGGGTTTTGGCTTTGATTACTTATAATATGAACCCTGGGATTCTAGTAGAACTTATCCACAATCAGGGCACCTTCATCTTGAGTTTGGATGGGCCTATGCTGAGAGTCCTTGACGTGGCTGATTCATTGGAAGGAATATCCTCACCATAGTCAATACTACAAAAACAGGTCAGTGCTTAGTGATCACTTAGGATGAGTCTAGGCTCTGCTTGGCACAAGAGTTGAGAGGAAGAGAAGTTACCAAAGCATTATATCTGATAGCTGCGCTCAAGGGGTTTATACTTGGAGAAGAAAGAGTGATGCACAAAGCATCTAGAGAGACCTGAGGACATGGACTGAAGAAGAGTATTTAAACAGAAAATGCTGCCAGGAGAGGAAGAAGAATGAGATGGGTGTGGGCCTGATTAGCCTTACAGTACTATCAGTTCAAGAACTTAACGTTTAATAAAAGGTTCCTAATTCCAATGTTCTTGGTTATTTCCCCCAGCCTACAATTAGCCATTATAGTATGTGCAGTGGTAGCTCAGCTAGTAAAGAATCTCCCTGCAATGCAGGAGAGCTGGTTCGATCCCTGGGTTGGGAAGATCCCCTGGAGGAGGGCATGGCAACCCACTCCAGTACACTTGCCTGGGGAATCCCCATTTACAGAGGAGCCTGGTGAGCTACAGTCCATGGGGTCGGTCATGACTGAGCAACTAAGTACAGCACAGGAGAAGCTTAAAATAGAAGAGGCCATTGTGAACTAAGAAGCCAGGAGTTAGTTATCTGTTGCTGCTTGTAGTCTCACTTACTACTTGCAGAAAAGAACAAAAATGTGGGATCCAGACAATACATGATTATTTGGGTCTTCTACCTACCATCACTTTAAAAAGACTTGGTTAAATTGATACAGCCACCACTATGGGGAACAGTATGGAGGTTTCTTTAAAACTAGAAATAAAGTTACCATATGATCCTGCAATCCTACTCCTGGGCATATACCAAAAATAATAATAATAATTCAAACAGATGCATGCACCCCACTGTTCTTTGTAACACTATTTATGATACCCAAGACATGGATGCAACCTAAATGTCTATCTACAGGTGAATGAATAAAGAAAATGTGGTGTATAAATATACATATATATACATACACACACACATAATGGAACTCAGTCTCAAAAAAAAATAACGCCCTTTGCAGCAACATGGATAAACCTAGAGAGTGCCATACTAGGTGAAGTAAGTCAAGGACAAATATCACATGATATCACTTATATATGGAATTTAAAAAAAACGATACAAAGTAAGTTATACACAAAACAGAAATAGACCCACAGACACAGAAAACAAGCTTATGGTTACCAAAGGGGAAGCAGGGCAAGGGATAAATTAAGAATGTGGGATTAACATAAACATACTGCCATATAGAAGATAACCAACAAGGACCTACTCTATAGCACAGGGAACCATACTCAATATTTTCTGATAATCCATAAGGGGAAAAGAATTTGAGGGGGAAAAATAATATATATATACATATGAAAAAAGTGAAAGTGTTAGTCACTCACTCACCCAACTTTTTGCAACCTCATGGACTATAGTCCACTAGTCTCCTCTGTCCATGAAACTGTCCAGGCAAGAACACTGGAGTGGGTAGGCTTTCCCTTCTCCAGGGGATCTTCCTGACCCCGGGATCAAACCATGGCCTCCTGCATCGCAGGCGGATTCTTTACTGTCTGAGCCACCAGGGAAGCAAAGTAATGCAGATATACGTTGCTGTACACCTGAAACTAACACAACGTTATAAATCAACTATATTCAGTTTAAGAAATTAAAGTCTTTTAATGTAAGTTCTGCTTCATCAGACAAGAGTTAGACATCAGTCTTCATATAGAGCACATAACTCAGGAGTTGTGCACCTAGGAGTCAGTTAATGTGAATGAGTCACAGGGGTAGAGGCAAGTGTAACAACAGGCGGGGATTCTGGGGCCCTGGAGGGGAAGGCAGACTCTACCAAAGGCAGTATTACCCAGCAATACACTGCTCCCATGTGTAGACACGGTCCTGCACAGCCCGTGTATGCAGTTTTTCAGAAGATAAAATGGTAGTTTGCGGCCCAGTCCAGTATTCCCGTCTGGAGAATCTCACGGGCAGAGGAGCCTGGTGGGCTGCCGTTCATGGGGTAGCAGAGTCAGATACGACTGAGCGACTAAGCGCACACGTGAGATTTAGTCATGTCTAAGTCACTGTTAAACTCACAGCAAAACAAAACTCACATGTGGATCTGGTCCTTGGATTTCTGGTTTAGACTGCCTGATTTAGAGCAATCTGTTCATTTGACAGATGAAGAAATAAGATCCATAAAAAAGCAAGATGAGTTTCTCAAGGTCATACAACTAACTCAAGAGCCAAAACACAGGTTTCCTGAATCTCAAATCTCAGTTGCTTTCGTTATATCATACTGTCTTATAAGAAACCAGTCTCAGAGATTATAGAAAGATTCAAACTACAGAAGACCTGAGAAGGACTTTCGTTCTTCCTTACCCCTCCATCCTCAGTTTTAAGGATTAACCACAGTCATTGTGGAAGGTCTGAGACCTCCTTGTAGCTCCATCTCAAGCCCTTCTCAGCTGAGTGTTCCTTTAAGATTTGTCTCAACAAAGGGAAAATGGGAGTGATGGAGCCATCTACAAAGGCAAAAGGCACTGGGCCTTGACTGCTCACTGGGGAGTCTCAAAGGAGAATTCTCCAGAGCTTAGGCTTGCAGAATGCGACAGACTGTGTTTCAGCTCCCATAGCCCAGAACCAGCAAACTCTTCCCAGTTTATAATTTGGAGTGAGAATCAGCAATGGACTCAACAACTCTTAGTTTCATTTCCTACCAGGAATAGACAAAGCCTCCCCAAGAAAATCATCCCTTCATGGCTAATAAAAATAGAACTGCAATTTATGCTTCCGTCTACTCCCTCTGTCTTCAGGCTCTTAAGGCGCATTTTCCTCTGCAGTGGCTGATTTAGATGGATTCTCGGGGCACTGCATCGCTGCTGATGACATTAATAGTCTTGGGCTCCCTGAATTTTGATTGATTGGTGTAATCTGCAAAACTATTTCAAGACATAGATTTATTATTATTAACCCTATAAAGTGGTGTCAGGGTCAAAGCAAGCCGGTGATGTGTGTCGTGATGCAAACACGGCCAAGGAACAGAAGCTACCATTTAATAGACGTGAGTGGCAGGAGCAAACCGTCCTTCATCCTCTGCTCATGACCTGTCTCTAAGCCTTCTCCCAAAAGCACAGTGGATTTAGGCCCCAGTTGTACTGGGCAAAGGGTTGGGGGTGGGGAAGAAGGAAGATAAAGTGTGTACTACTAATTACCCTCTTAAATTGCTTAATTCCTTACAGAGGCTTTGGAGATTTTTCTTTTCAGCTCATTTGGAAGGGATTAAAGATTTCCTCCAATTTTTTCTTTGTCTTGCAAAGATTTTCTAGCTCAAACCTATTGTTTTTGGAGTCAAAGAAATATTGATGCTATCTCATTTAACCTCTATGAAGGCAAGAAGGAAAGACTGAGACTAAACAAGGAATTATACAACTAGCCATTTTATCCTTCCTTCCCTCCTTCAGAAAGCTTAGCTCCAGTACTAAGAGCAAAGAAATAGACCTTATGTTAGGCTGGGATCCAGAAAGATATTCTCAAGAATGCCTTTGCAAATTCCTTTTTGGAAAGGATGGGATAGTCCATAAAATAATAACCTATACGTTCCATTTATATATGAAATACAGAAAGGTGAAAAGAGCTTCACTCTTACTCTTACAACAGCAAAAGCTGGACTTGCATATTCACAACTTTCCATAAATTTATCAAAGAGCTGAGGTTACTAGGCAACCAACTAGCTAACCAACCAAAATTAATTTGAAGGAAGACAAGATGATTGAAAGCAGAGATGGGATGTGAGTACTTTTTCCCTTGGACTGATACAGTTGGACATCCAGAATGAGAAGGGTTCCGTTAAAATTATGAATGAATTGATTGGCAGTTGTCGAGTGTGGGCTAATGAGACAGTATGGAATCCTGGGAGCCATAGATATAATGGAATTCAGGCTGATTCTTCTCCACTGGCCTCAGAGGGCACTCACAGAAAAGACTGGTGAGAGTCCTGGGAAAAATCCCTGCAGGTACACACTGGCAGAGAGGAAGAGCAGCCACCACGAGCAAGGTATGCAGCTTTGCCTAGATTCTCCCCTGTCCTCCTCTCTACAGAATAAAAGTCTTAAACTACTGTGGGGAAAAGGCAACAGCCCATTGCAACTGGGATGAGAAAAAAATCCTCTGCCTCCTGGGATAAAGAAGAATACTGAATACTGATAAAGGGGTTAATTATCCAAAAGACAATTTCAGTTGAGCTATTCAAAGCCCGAAAGATGATGCTGTGAAAGTGCTACACTCAATATGCCAGCAAATTTGGAAAACTCAGCAGTGGCCACAGGACTGGAAAAGGTCAGTTTTCATTCCAATCACAAAGAAAGGCAACGCCAAAGAATGCTCAAACTGCCACACAATTGCATTCATCTCACACGCTAATAAAGTAATGGTCAAAATTCTCCAAGCCAGGCTTCAACAGTACATGAACCATGAACTTCCAGATGTTGAAGCTGGATTGAGAAAAGGCAGAGGAACCAGAGATCAAATTGCCAACATCTGCTGGATCATGGAAAAAGCAAGAGAGTTCCAGAAAAACATCTACTTCTGTTTTATTGACTATGCCAAAGCCTTTGACTGTGTGGATCATAATAAACTGTGAAAAATTCTGAAAGAGATGGGAATACCAGACCACCTGACCTGCCTCTTGAGAAATGTGTATACAGGTCAAGAAGCAACAGTTAGAACTGGACATGGAACAATGGACTGGTTCCAAATCAGGAAAGGAGTATGTCAAGGCTGTATACTGTCATCCTGCTTATTTAACTTAAATGCAGAGCCCATCATGCGAAGTGCCAGGCTGGATGAAGCACAAGTTGGAATCAAGATTGCTGGGAGAAATATCAATAACCTCAGATATGCAGATGACACCACCCTTATGGCAGAAAGCAAAGAAGAACTAAAGAGCCTCTAATGAAAGTGAAAAAGGAGAGTGAAAAAAGTTGGCTTAAAACGTTGACATTCAAATAACTAAGATCAAGTTATCTGGTCCCATCACATCATGGCAAATAGATGGGGAAACAATGGAAACAGTGACAGACTTTATTTTGGGGGGCTCCAAAATCACTGCAGATGGTGACTGCAGCCACAAAATTAAAAGACGCTTGCTCCTTGGAAGAAAAGCTATGACCAAACTAGACAGTATATTAAAAAGCAGAGACGTTACTTTGCCAACAAAGGTCCATCTAGTCAAAACTATGGTTTTTCCAGTAGTCATGTATGGATGTGAGAGCTGGACCATAAAGAAGTATGAGCGCCGAAGAACTGATGCTTTTGATCTGTGATGCTGGAGAAGACTCTTGAGAGTCTCTCAGACTGCAAGGAGATCCAACCAGTCCATTCTAAAGGAAATCAGTCCTGAGTACTCATTGGAAGGACTGATGTTGAAGCTAAAACTCCAATACTTGGGCCACCTGATGCGAAGAAGTGACTCATTGGAAAACACCCTGATGCTGGGAAACATTGAAGGCAAGAGGAGAAAGGGACAACAGAGGATGAAATGGTTGGATGGCATCATCAACTCAATGGACATGAGTTAGAGCAAACTCCAGGAGTTGGTGATGGACAGGGAGGCCTGGCGTGCTGCAGTCCATGGGGTTGCAAAGGGTCGGATATGACTGAGCAACTGAACTGAACTATCCAAAAGACAACATCCCAAATGCACCTAACACCAGAGCATTAAGATACTTGAATCAGAAATTGGAAGAAATGAAAGGAGAAATTGCTCATCAAAATTAAAGGCTTCAACATTCTTTTCTCTGTTACTAATACAAAAATAGGCAGAAAATCAGTAAGAGCAAAGAGTATGTGAAATGACCTAATTGAAATCTATAGAATATTGTATTTAACAATGGCAGAATACACATTTTTTTTTACAAGAGCACAAGGACCTTTCATGAAGAAAGGCCATATTCTAGGCATAAACTAAATCTTAATAAATTAAAAACACTGGAAAATCATACCAGAAAAACAGTCTCTGACCATGAAGGAATTAAGCTAGGAATAACAGAAAGATATCTTTAAATATTTAGAAATTAAGCTATGTATTTCTAAATTTCCCAGGGTTCCAAGAGACATTCTCAAGGGAAACTAAAATGACTTTAATAAAATAGAAATAAAAGTAAGCCATATCAAAATGTGTGGGATACAGTTAAGGCAGTAGTTAAAGGAAAATGTATAGCACCAATTGCTTATATTATAAAAGGGGAACGTTTTCAAATTGGTTATCAAAGTTCCTTCTTTAAGAAGCTAATAAAGACAGAGCAAGTTAAACCCAAACCAAGACAATGTCAAGATATAATAAAGAGTAGAAATCAGTGAAATTTGGACCTGAAAAGCAACAAAAGAGGGCCTCTTTATTTATTTAGTTATTTTTGGTACTTATTGGATTCTATTATCCTAACATACTTTGAAGAATTCAAAGCTATCATTTCCTTAAGAGTGGCTAGGAGCTTCCTATAAGCCTGATCTTCCCCAGAAGTCAGCCAGGAAAGAAGAGTGTGGAGGTCACTGTCTGGGTTTGACACTGCCCTCCGTTAGCCGGCCGTGCAGGACAGCTGCAGAGGACTGCCGTGAAGCTGAATGGACACTTGCATAAAAACATACACACACCGGTAAGCAAAGACTTTATACATCACCACTAAAATTTAGTACAGAAGATACCCCCAAACCCTGAAAAATATGTTTCTAGACACTATAAATGTAACAAACAGCTCCTAAGACACTGAGTTCAGGTGTCTGTATGGGGCATAGTTATATTTAGACTGAAGTCTTGTTAAAAGCATTCTGCAGAAATCAAATAGTCAGGTTTTTTAGTAACCCCATGAAAGTAGAAATTCTGTAAGTGTGTGTGTGTATGTGTGTCTGGAAAGTCTTCCCTGGAAAAGCTTCCCCAGGCAGATGGTGTGTGTGCATGCATGCACGGGTGACTGCATGTGTGCTCAGCAGTGTCCCATTCTTTGTCCAACCCCCTGGACCATAGCCTGCCAAGCTCCTCTGTTCATAGAATTTTCCCGGCAAGAATACTGGAATGGGTCGGCATTTCCTGCTCCCGGAGATCTTCTCCACCCAGGGATCGAAGCTGCGTCTCTCGGGTCTCCTGCATTGGCATGCGGATTCCTTACTGCTGAACCAACGGGGAATCCCCCAGGCAGATGGTTTCCTACCAGTTAAAATGAGGGGCGGTGATGGGAGGCGACACTCAGGGAGACCACAGACCCATCTGGGGCTGGAACAGGCATTCGTTGTGTCTCAGGAAAAGCCAAGAACTGAAACTGTGAGAGGCAAGGAGCTCGTGGAAGGGAGAGAAGAGTTAGAGCTGAATGAAGGTTGGAGCCCAGGCTCTAGTTCCCAAAAGGAATTTAAATGCCTTCTGGAAATGTCACCTACTCCATATCCATTAAACCAACATATTTTAGAAGCTTAGATTTTTGTCTTAAACCTCTGGTGAGAACCTAGCCCTTTTCCTGAGGCCTCTCAGGGGCCCAGCCAAGCCCCAGACTTGCTTGCCTAGAGAGACAAAGTAGAGAACTCAAAACAAGGAGTCTAATCTGACAGGTGACCATGGAGGTGTGTTTCCTGAGAAGTCTAGAGCACTGTTTCAATTCTCAGCTCTGTCTATAAAGCACCATCTCCCAATCTGGTTATATTCTTTCCAATGGTAGGGACTAGACACCTTATTTTTTTGTTTGTTTTAAACTTCCATGATTTTGCTCTGCAGTCCCATGAGAACCATTGTATTAGATGGGAATTTCTCCAAGGGCAAAGACTGTATTTTTCTCTATTTATTCAAACAATATTTGTAGAACATCTACAATGGGCCAGGAACTGTAGGGGCTGGCCACAGGATAATGGGCAGGAGGGGCCGTGTCCCTGATCCCATGGGACTTTCAGTGGGGGAGTTAGACACTAAACAAATAATTATAGTTACTTAAATATTTACAACTGATTTAAGAACTACAAAAGAATGACAAATTTCTATATCCCAGGCACTTGGCCTACCTAGCGCAGTACATAAGCATAACAAATATTTGTCGAATGTCGGCCTCTGTGGTTATCTGCATGGACATTAAATGCCCAAGTATATTCTGGTAAGAGCTACTGGGCAAGAAAAACTCTCAGAAAATTTTGGGAAGCCTGCTATAGACAAAGTCAAAGGTTTCCTTCATGTAGGATTTTCTCCAGACTTTAGCCTGCTGATGTGTACTGGGACTCTAAAGGAGCCCCCGGTGTGCACGGGGCATCACAGGCCCTTGTACTCTGCAGTGACCCAAAAAGCCTAATCATCAAGGGAATCTCTCTTGGAAACACTTTGAATGTTTTCAAGAGGAACATCAGTGCTCCCTGCCATGGCCAGCAGTTGAGCCTTGGAGAGTCTTGTGAAGATCTGGATTTTTTTCTGGTAAAACAATCCTGCCCCTTGTTCAGGGAACACACTGTATGGCACCCAGATACCAGGGGAATATTGCTCCCACTTAGGGTTGCTTGGGACACACTTATACTAAAACATTTTATTTGTGTTTATCTAAAATTCAGGGCTTCCCAGGTGGTGCAGTGGTGAAGAATCCACCTGCCAGTGCAGGAAATACAAGAGACATGGGTTCGATCCCTGGCTCAGGAAAATCCCCTGCGTCCCGCTCCAGTATTTTTGCCTGGAAAGATCCCATGGATAGAGGAGTCGTCCATGGGGTCACAAAGAGTCAGACAAAACTGAGAGACCGAGCTAATCTGAAATGCAAATTTAGGTGGGCATCCTATATTTTTAATCTGCTAAATCTGCCGGCCCTACTTTTGCGCCAGCCTGATCTGCTGGCTGCCACAAAGTCTGCCTGTGGAGAGCTAGGCTTTGAATCCAAGGGGCTGAAGAGGCCACCCTGCAGGTGCCATGCTGGCCAAGCCCATAGAAGCCAAGTCAGCTGTTGTGCAGATGTGCAGGACAAACCTTGCCGGGAGGCACTCCCGCCGCTGCCCTACTTGGCCAGGGTCCACTGCTGGGGAGCAGGTCAATTTCACACTTCTCGTTTCAAAACCAGGAAAAAGATGAGTTCTGTCATCAAATTTCTGTGGTGCGGAATAGACTGAAGTGGTAATTCTTAACCAGGGGCAATTTGGCAAAGTTTGAAAATAGTTTGGTTATCACAACTGGGAGTAGGGGGCAGTGTTACCGTAGGGAGCAGTGTTACCGGCATCTAGTGGGCCCAGGCCAGGATAAACATCCTACAATGCACAGAGAAGCCCTTGCATCCAAGTATGACCCCATCCAAGACACAAACAGTGCTGAGGCTCAGAAACCCTGGGCAAGAGAAAGCATGACCACGTTTCAGAAGCAAGGCCAACTCTAAGCAAATTTGTGAAGAGGAGAAAGGTTTAGTTCTCTATTCCCTGACCTTTGTCCAACAATCCCCGCTCTGCAAAGAGTCCCTACGTTGCTTTTGCTTCCTTTGAGAAAAACAATATCTGTGTACTGCACCCCAATTTTTATGATGTATCAATGACACAAAGTGCTAATTTTTAAAAACATGTTCCTGTTCAAAAGATGGTGTGGCATACCTTGCTCATTCCTTACTTTGGAGCCAATCTTCTCTTTTTTTCTTACTAGGAAGACATTCAGCTTTGTCCAAGGAAGCAAGGTACTCGGTTGAAAATATGGACCTCCTCAAACTTCGACTCGGCTAGAGGTGGATATGAGATAGGACAGGAAGTCTGCTGGGTGGAGGTTTCAGGAGGAGACTGTCACTAAATGTGGTCAGACTTAACTGGCACCTGGACTGAGGGTGTGATCTGAGACAGAAAAGTAGCTTCCACATTGTTAAGTGTGAAGAAAAGAGCCCCACCTAGAAGGTGCTTTAGCAAGAGGCTGGAAGAGAGCTTGAGTCCTGTGGGGGGCCCTGCGGTTTCCTTCAGCTGGGGTTCCATCCTGGATTAGAAGGCTCAAGCCTCCTCTTTACAAAAGAAAGACAAACAGTTTGGTTCCAATGCTCAGGATGGGTTTCTGGTCCATGCAGCTCAACTCAGTTTTAATGGAGACACAGGCCTGGAGAATACTAATGGTGCTGGTCATTGCTACTAAGAGTGGCGACAACTACGCACACGCACACATGTGCGCACACACACACACACACGAGTTCCCTAGGGGGCCCAGTACAAATAACTATTGACTGGCCTTCATTAGGACCCTATCCTGTGAGGACTCACAGGACCAGAAGATGCTTTGGATGGCAATTACTTTTGAGAGAACAAGGTCAGCATGGATCCAAAAAGAGAGGGTCTGGGAATCCTTAAAATTGACACACAGTAACCGCTCTCTTTTCATATCCACTTTAGGTGTGTAGGAGGGTAGAGTGGATTATGATAAAGAAAAGGCCATCCTTGGAACTTCCCTGGTGGTCCGCTGATTACGACTCTGTGCTTCCACTGCAGAGGGCACAGGTTCAGATCCTGGTTGGGGAACTAAGGTCCTGCATGCTACTCAGCCTGGCCAAAAAAAAGCCATTCTCAATACCAAAGACCTGTTTGCAGAGATCAGCAGCCACCTTTCCCTTAGCGGAATTCACCCAGGTATGTAGCCTCGTGGGAACAGAGCCTGTGATGAGGTATCACATCGTTCTGATATTATGGACCTAATCAGAGGAAGGGCCCTTTATCCCCAGTTCACACCCCTTTTCGTCCCCCGCCCCCTCCAGACCCTGATCTGTGTGTCCCAAACAGGGCTAGGCTGGGCCAAGAAGAAGAATGGCTAGGTCGGAAACTGCTTCTTATCAGGATGTGGCCTTGGGTTCCTGCCTCCCTCTGTCTGTTACTTGAGGTTTCCTCATCTGCATGAATGGTGTCAATCACAGCACCTCCTAGGGTCCTTGTGAGGAGTAACAGGAATAATTCTAAAAAGGGCCAGACAGACACCCGACCCTGAACGCTGAGTTGCCTTGTTTTATGATCCGGTTGCTTTACTCGGTGATCTGAGAGAACACACAGTGGTCCAGCGCAGTTCTCAGAGAGGAAGAAAGTCACCCAGCGGGCGCTGAAGCAGTCACTTCTTTTAGGGGGTGGGAGAGGTGCTGCTCTGCCCTGTCAGGCCCGAGGTGCCCACTGCCCCACCTCTCAGGCCTCGTGATGCTGGCTGGACACAAGCCCCGAGGGCCTGAGGGTGTGGAGTCACATGGGAGGGCAGCAGCGGTTCCAGGGGGAGGGAACAGACGCTAGATGACTGAGGAGAGCCGCGGGGAGGGGGAGGGAGGCTCTGCACCCCAGGTATTAGGAGTGCAAAGCCTCCCTTAGTGAGGTGAGTCCTCAGGTTGCTCCTGCCGAACACGAAGTCTATGTTTAAACTGGAGGACAGAGTGTGTAAACCATTAACAGGCCTCCCGACAAAGCGACAGTGATACAATATGCCCTTGTTGGGAGGCCTACCTTTGTGTAATAAAATCTGTGCAAACGGCCTCTGGGCTGGGAGCCACTGTAAGCAGGCTTTTTATCTAAAAGCCTTACCTAAGAAACACAATAGCCCAAGTTCACCTGACATGATTTCTTTTCAAGGGGTGTGTGTGTGTGTTTTCTGAGGGGGAAGGGAAGCAGGTAAATGAACCACACTGGAACTCACATGTCAACTTCTCACTTGTAAAATCTGTGGGGAAAGAAAGAGAGGGCGTAAATGCGATGGTCGAAATCCCACATGGAGAGGGATTCGACCAGAGGCAGCCACCCAGTTGCAGGCTGTGTGTCCCACTGGCGCATCCTCGGTTAAACAGTAAATAGGTTCTGGGATTTTTATTCTTCCCAGAGGAGAAGAGGCTGCTCCTCCCCTGGGCAGACCACACACCTTTCTCTAGGGATCCTCAAGCAGTCTGTCAACATGGCCTCATTGTTAAAGCAAGCTCCCCGCCCCCTGACGTGGTCAAGAGAGCCTGGAAGAGCCAACAAGGTCTCTGTCCTATTTCCTCATCGGGGAGTGACCTTGAGTCCCCTCACAAGTCTGAACAGGATCTTGCTGAAATATTTCAGCTGGATTTCAGTGCCTCTGTCACTAAGAAAGATTCTCCAGGTCCATAGTAACGAGTGTCCCTGACATCCCTTCTTAGGTTCCTTTGTTTATTTCTACCCCCAGCAGAATCCCACATGCGTGCACAATCGCTTCAGATGTGTCCGATTCTTGGTGACCCCATGGACTGTAGCCTGCCAGGCTCCTCTGTTCCTGGACTTTCCCAGGCAAGAATACTGGAGTGGGTAGTCATTTCCTTCTCCAGGGAGTCTTCCTGACCCAGGGATCAAACCCAGGTCTCCTGCATTGGCAGGTGGGTTCTTTACCAACTGAGGCACCAGGCAAGCCCTAAACCCAATGACAAGTATCTTTAATAACAGACAGAAAGGGAGAAGGCAAGTGAGGATGGAGGCACGCACTGCAGTGATGCAGCCACAGCCAAGGACCGTCTGGAGTTACCAAGAGCTGGGAGACGCAAGGAGCGGATTCTCCCCTAGAGCCTCTGGCAGGCGCACTTCCCTGTGGCCACCTTGATCTTGGATATCCACCCTCCAGAACCATGGAGAGTATATTTCTGTTGTTTCTAGTCACCCAGTTTGTGGGAATTTGTTACAATAGTCCTAGGAAACTAATATAATCTCTAAGATTTAAGACTAGAAAACCAAAAACAGGAAACCAGGTGAAAGAATATATACAGTAGATAGTGTATAGTATGTGCTACTCTTGGTATTTTTACAAAATATGTTTTGAAGAACACATTTGCATATGCATATGTGCATATGCGGAGAAGGAAATGGCAACCCACTCCAGTGTTCTTGCCTGGAGAATCCCAGGGACGGGGATAACCCTAGTGGGCTGCCGTCTATGGGGTCACACAGAGTCAGACACGACTGAAGCGACTTAGCACGTGCATATGCAACTCGAGGATATGAAAGATACTGGCAACAGGGCTACCTCTGGAGAGAAAGGCACTTGTGTCGTGTTCTCAACAGCATGCCCTGGAGAGGGCAGCAGTCTGACCCGCAGAACAATGGCCCCCTACAATGACATCCGCATGCTAACCTCCAGAACCTAGGACCAGGTTATTATGGTCAATGGCAAGAGGGAATTAAGATTGCAGATGGGCGTAAGGTTGCTAAAGATCTGACCATAAGATAGGACGATTATCCTAGACTGTCCAGGTGGGCCCAAGAGGCACAAGAGTCTTTACGAGTAGAAAAGGGAGATGTTGGAATATTGGTGGTGGTTTAGTTGTTAAGTTGCGTCCAACTCTTTCGATCTCATGGACTGTAGCCCACCAGGCTCTTCTGTCTATGGGATTCTCCAGGCAAGAATACTGGAGTGGGTTGCCATTTCCTTTTCCAGGGGTTCTTCCCGATCTAGGAATCAAACCTGGGTCTCCTGCATTGCAGGTGGATTCTTTACCAACTAAGCTACAAGGGAAACCTGATTGGAATGTTACTTGATTAATAAAAAGAAAGGAAGTAGTCATACACACAACACAGATGAATTGCAAAAGCATCATGTGAGGTGAAAGAAGCCAGTCACCAGGGATGACATATGGTTCCACTCAGGAAAAATCCAGAATAGGCAAATCCATAGAAGTCAGAAAATAGATCAGTGGTTGCCAGGGGCTGGGGAGGAAGGAGCCGTTGCAGAGGAGGGGATGAGGACACGGTTTCTTTTGGGTGTGCTGAATATGTTCTAAGATTGACAGTGGTCATGGGTATACAGTTCTGTTCATATATATATCAATCGCCTCAGATATGCAGATGACACCACCCTTATGGCAGAAAGTGAAGAGGAGCTAAAAAGCCTCTTAATGAAAGTGAAAGAGGAGAGTGAAAAATGGCTTAAAGCTCAACATTCAGAAAACGAAGATCATGGCATCTGGTCTCATCACTTCATGGAAAATAGATGGGCAAACAGTGGAAACAGTGTCAGACTTTATTTTTTTGGGCTCCAAAATCACTGCAGATGGTGACTGCAGTTATGAAATTAAAAGACGCTTACTCCTTGGAAGGAAAGTTATGACCAACCTAGATAGTATATTCAAAAGCAGAGGCGTTACTTTGCCGACTAAGGTCCATCTAGTCAAGGCTATGGTTTTTCCTGTGGTCATGTGTGGATGTGAGAGTTGGACTGTGAAGAAGGCTGAGCGCCGAAGAATTGATGCTTTTGAACTGTGGTGTAGGAGAAGACTCTTGAGAGTTCCTTGGACTGCGAGGAGATCCAACCAATCCATTCTGAAGGAGATCAGCCCTGGGATTTCTTTGGAAGGAATGATGCTAAAGCTGAATCTCCAGTACTTTGGCCACCTCATGCAAAGAGTTGACTCATTGGAAAAGACTCTGATGCTGGGAGGGATTGGCGGCAGGAGGAGAAGGGGATGACAGAGGATGAGATGGCTGGATGGCATCACTGACTCGATGGACGTGAATCTGAGTGAACTCCGGGAGCTGGTGATGGACAGGGAGGCCTGGTGTGCTGTGATTCATGGGGTTGCAGAGAGTCGGACACAACTGAACTGAACTGATGGATATACAACTTTGTGATTATATACAAGGACATTTAAGTGAGTCAGTTGTATGATATGTAAATTATTTCTCAATAAAGTTGACTTAAAAAAAGTAGAAAAGGGAGACAGAAAGGGATCAGAGTAGGAGAAGTAACCTATCACTGATGGCCTTGAGTAAGGCTGGGGCCCACAAACCAAAGAATTCAGGCAACCTCTAGAAGTTGGAAAAGGCAAGCAAGCCTCCGGAAGGGATGAGATACCTTAAGCTTAGCCCAGTGTGACCCATTTCAGGCTTCTGACTTCCAGAACTCTAAAAGACTAAATCTGTGTTGGTAAGCCACTTATTTTCTGATAATTTGTTACAGCAGCAATAGAATACTATTATAAGTACTTCTTATACCCTTTTGAATTTTGTGTTATGTTCGTATATTACCTCTTCAAAATTCAAATCAAAACAAGGCAAAACACCTATTCAGAACAGTGATTTGATGTCATTTGGGAAATTTTCAAATATTTGTAACCCTCTTCTTCAATAGAAATACAGTGCAGCCACGGATGTGAGCCATATGTGTAATTTTAAATTTTCTTGTAGCCACATTTTAAAAAAGAAAAAGAACCAGGTGTAATTAATTTTAGTAATACAATCTGTTTAACTTATTATATCTAACATATACCATTTCTATATAAAATATAAAATTATTAGAGATATTTACATTTTCTTCCACATACTAAGTCCTTGAAATCTGGCATGTATTTTAGTCAGAGCACATTTTCATTCAGACACACCACACTGCAGGCACTTAATGCATGTGTCTAATGAACAACATGAATATATCAATTCGACAGCAATTTGGGGTGCAAGGTAGGCTTTTCACCTTTTGAGCATGCTACATCATGCCTAAGAATGTGGCTATGAAAATATTTATTGCAGCATTGATCAAAGGATAAAAATCTGAAAATAAAAACAGTCTCCAATGCAATACAGACACACTTTGGATATAATGTAGACATTAAAAAGAATTAGCTAAGGCTACATGAATTGACCATAACATATTGGCCATGACCCTGAGTATTACTAAATGAGAACAACCAGGTATGCAGTATTTTGGGATATTTTTTTTTGTTAAGAAAACCAACCAACATACAAATACGATATTATTCACACAAAACCATTAAAGCTGGTTACTCTGCCAAACAGTACAAATACTGTATTTTTATTATACTATCGTTACAAATGATATTACAAAGGTATTACCAATACTATCATTAATATTCCCCTTGTACACATTTTGTTGTGTATTGCTTTGTAATTTAATAACTGATGGATAGAGAGAAATATTGGTAAATAGATAGACTCAAGAGTAAGTTGCTAATCAAATCCTTAGGAGCATCCCCAGTGATCACTGCCAAAGCATAAGCAGCTCCATCAAAGACTCTCTCCTTACCATAACCGTATATAGAACCGACTCCTTTTACCAGGTACCTTTTCCTAATGAGAGAAAGGATCTCAAAATATGCTCTATGTAACAATACTTCTGAATACGCACACAAAGTTACTATGCCTGTAGAATCTACCAGTCTGCAATAGAACGAAGGTCTCTTCTGCCATTCTGAGAAAAACAGTTTGCCATCTTTCCAAATTCACACTTCACCAAACCATCCATCCAATACCCAGATAATAATGAGATTTTTAAAAACTTGAATGTGCAGGGGGGGAGAAAAAAACATGAGGGAGGGAGCCACCATGGGGTGCCTACCAAATAGAAAGCAAGAGGTTCCATGAATGGATTAAAAGAAACTCCCAGAAGGTTTCTAACGTTGCAGACCTTGGAGTCTCTTCTAGTGCGCAGCACTGAGCAGTATTATTTGTTACATGGTGCCTTCAGTCCGGTGCAAGGTCTGTCGTCCTGCGTTAGCAGTATGCAACAGGGAACTCAGGCCCTACAGTATGGCTGTCCAGCCCGCAACGTCTAGGGAATGAGATTCTAATCTGGGTAATTCGGACGTGAGTTAATCCTACAGCACAGTGCCCCTGTAAAGTGAGCCACCACATGCTAGCCTGATAGTCTGTCACTCAAACAGCCCCATTCAGGAAGCAGCATACCTGTGTTCCTTGGACTGACCTGGGTGACTGTGTACCTGAGCATTCTTTCCAGGCAAAGAATGACCTGTTGAAGAGTTTGGCCAAGATCCCAAGGTTGTCATAATATTTTTGCTTTTCGTCCTTTTTTTCCCATGGCAAGTAACATTCAAAGTGTTACTGAGACTTTGTTTTGTATTCTTCCCCTTCCTGCATTTTAAAGATTTGGGAAGGATGGGCTGGGGGTGGGGAACCCTCTGATGCACTCAGAAGTGGGTGCTGGCTCTTACTGACCTTCTTCTCTTTGCTCTACATGCTAATTACAAAGCAGCAGAGAGAATCCAGGAGACAACAAGTCAAACTTCAACAAATATTTCTTGGGGGCTTAGTATGTCTCCTGGATATGCTGCTGCTGCTGCTAAGTCGCTTCAGTTGTGTGGACATGAGACCTATTCAATTCTTTTGATCAGTTCAGTTGCACAAGGCTCTAGACTGAGAAGGGCCCAGTGCTTGGTTTAGAGCTCTGCTGTCATTGTAGAATTCTTAAGAATTCTTTGGTATATCTTCTATGCTCACACAAATAGACACGCACAACTGTGATTCGACAGCAGCCCGGTAGCACAGTGAGCAGTGTGCCCAGCAGTTGTCCAAGTCATCCTGTGTGCAGAAGCAGCCTCGGGCACTGGGGTACCATGGACCCACAGGGGTTGGCTGGGCCATGACCTCGACCCAGAGGTACGGCAGTGGCCACAGCAGTGGAAATAGCTGGGTCCCAGGCCCAGGGAAAAGGAGACCCACGGTGGGAGGCCAGCTTGCCCATCGGTCCCTAAAGCCCGACCTTGCCACGCCCGCACAAATATTAGCTCTCCCACATGAGCACTAGGACTGGAACCACAGGCACTTGGGCAGTAAACTTCGAAAGTAAATTATTATAAAACAGAAGCACAAATGAGGGCATCAAAATAGAGCTTCTTATGGAGTTAATTAGAATGCAAAGAGTTTAGAATCACCAGTGTGGAAACTGCTGCCAAACACTGAAGAGAGAATGTCTACAAACTTAGAAAGAGGAATTAATAAAAATATGAGCACACTAAGTAGAAAAACCCTACACTATTTTCATTCGAAGCTTGAGATGAACCGATGATTAACAAAGAAAACAATTTTAAAATTTAAATTTTCTGCTTAATTGAAGGTAAGGCAAAGCATGCATGAATATGTTTTAATCTATATAAAAATTATGAAGGCACTTGTTTCTTGTACAGCCTCTACCAGCTGACAGAAACTATCAGAGGAAACACTAAAAGGCCTTTGAATAAATTTACATATGAAATTAAATTCAGGCTAACATCAACTGCTTTGTAGAGAGTTAAATCTTTTTAGAAAAACTGTTCTACAAGAATTAGTTCTAGATGTGTGAAAATTTTATATACTCTGAAATTATCAGAAATGTAGCCTAATGTCACAGTCTATAACATATTCCTAACTCTAGTAACCCTAGATGCATCAGATTTCTCAAAATTAAAAATCAGAAGTTATTTTCTTTCTATCTTGAATTTGTTAAGAATGACTGACATCACTTTCAAAATTAAAGTATCAATATCATTAAAAGTATAAATTTGATGACCTGAATTTGCAGAAAACCGAGCCAATAAATAATCTTGTGAGCAATCAAGATACTGAATTAATGCATTGCATTTATGTATTCTATGAAATTATGTCATGAAAAATATCTTTTTGTAAACTTTGTGTTATTTCTCATGCATTGACATTACTCTTACTATGTTTCATAATAAAATATTTTTAAGGAAAAATCTTTATGTTTTTGTACCTTAAATAGCATTTTCTCCTGCCTTTTGAACATAGGCTTGACGTTTTCATTTTGCACTGAGATCTGCAAACTATATAGCTGACCATGGATACAACATTGCATTCAAGTCAACAAATGTATATTGATTGACTTGTACGTTGTAGGATTAATCAAGATGAAAAGGTGGGAGATGTATCTTCGAGGAACTTACATTCTATTGTTTCAGGTCAAATAATTTTAATGTATGGTAGAATTGAAGTATCATGTAATGAACAATGAAAGTATTATGAGAATATAGAGGGAGATTAGTCATTTAATTTATGACCTCTTAGGATCTTCAAGTGGCTTTAAGGGACAACTCAAACGTTTCTAAATTTCTTTCTGACTTCCTCAGAAAGCTTAGGCCTGTGTCCCAAGTTTCAGTTTACCAGTATTCCTAGTCAGTTGGCAATTACATGGTTGGTAGTATCAGAAGGAGTAATGCCTTTCTTCTTTAAAGCCCTTCTTCATTACCAGCAGCATGAAGATGAATTGTGGACTGAGTCCACATATGGTCTAGTCCATGCTGCTATGCCTAAGTGTAGTATGTACTATTCAATACTCTTCCATTCAATGTCCTAAGAAGTTTGGAAGGTAAATGACCTCATCTAATTCATGCATCATTCCAGATCTGTCCACTTGCCTTCATTTTGACCTTGAGAGGAGTAATACCTTGTGCTTAAGGAGCCAGATCCCAGCTGCCTTGGCCAGCATCACAAGCCACTTCAGTGACTGCTTACCTAGACCCTGGAATCGCTCCTAGGCACAACCTAACAGCAGCTGGCCACAGACCATACCTCTAGATTCTTGCCTCTTGACTTAGGAGTTTTCTGTTACTGTTGAGACATGAGTTATCTTAGGGCCCACTTGGCATCCATGTATGCACAATGCAGAAAATACATGCGAGTTAATATCCCTTAGGACAGACTTTGACCAATGGGTGTGAACACTAGCAGATAAATTCTTCTCCTTTTGTTCTGATGAATGGACTGTTCAGAGATATAGTTTCATGTGACTCCTCTGGAGACATCCTCTGAGCCCAAGCAATAGTTCCTGAAAGCTATGGGCAGCTCAGAAGAACATTTCTTTGCTTTTGCTTTTTCCTTCTGTGCTAACTTCCTCTCTTTTCTCATCATTGCCTCTTCCCTAGGATTTCACATCTAAGTAAATTATTAGCATGTAAGAATTTGACTCGGGTTTAATTTTCTAGGACATATGGGCTGAGATATTAATATGCTGTAGGTGTATTTCTGACATGAACACTTAGGCAGCAGTATAATCTGGTTAAAAGCATAGATTCAAGCTGGGCAACCTGGGTTCCAATCCCAGCTCCTACATTTAGCACTGGTATGACACTGGGTAAGTCACGGAGTCTGCATTTCATTGCCATTAGCAAAAATGCATATTAGTAGCTACCTCAAAATTTTTATGTGAGATTTATAAGGCACATAGTGAGAGTTATGTGTGTTAAATAATTGAAGGAGAAAAAGAGACAATCATTGAATTTCTTTGCTAAAGAAAACTCCCAATCAAAACAGATCCTATCAGCAGACTTCACCTTTTGACCAAATTGAATTCAAGGAACTCAAGATAGAGGAGCCTTGGGGGATAAAACTTGGAATGACAAGAACTGAAGCTGAGTCTCACCTACTATGCACGGTGATGTAGGAGAGAGCTGACTGTTAAATATTCAGGAATGTTGCGAGTGGCTGTTCAACTGTCGTTAGCTTGAAATTGGCCATGATATCATTTACACTGTGGAAACTGGCAAATGCCACAAATCAGGGCTTCACATTTCTTCTGAATCTCAAAAATGCCATGGAGAGTAAGGGGAAATATTTGTTAAGCTATGAAGTGTTATTACAAAAATTAGCATTAATCTTTGCCTGTCATACTACTAGATAAGGGCTTGGATCTTTGTATTATTTGGCTCCATTCAAATCAAGAGCCCTTGATGCTTCTGGTGACTTCATTTCTGCCTCAAGAAAAGAAAGATGCCTAAAAGACAACAGAGGGCTTAGTAAGAAGTGTTATCCATGATCTCAGTTTTAATCACTTCACATAACATAAATTGTAAATTTGCTCAATTTGTGTCACAGATTTTTCAAAGCACTTAAAGTATTAATTTTATCTCACATTTGTGTATAATGGAGACTTGAACTACAATCAGTTCCTTGCTCTCCATTCCTAACTTCACTCTTTTTCACTCACATTGCCCATGCCTCTTCTTCAGTAGCATTCTCTCCTCCAACATTCTTGTTTCACCCTTCCCCAGCCTCCCACATTGCCAAATTCATTTTTATTTAATGGATTTCTGTCCCCTTATCACTTGGGAACTCTCTTCTAATTTTCAGAATTAAGGGAAGTACCTTTCTACCTATTTTCATTGTAGCCTCCACACGCTTCATCGTATCTATTATTTCTGTATAAGAAAATTCAACTCATTTCCTGGTCTCCCTTACAAGGCTGTGCATTTCTGTTTTATTATGTATCCCCATATTTAGTGCAGTTCTTGGCTCATAGTAGATTTCAAACACTGATAAATTTCTATATGGCCTTAAAAAAATTTTTTCCCCCTAATTCCTACATGAATACTTATATATCCATAGAAGACCAATTTTGCTATAGAACAGCTTACTTGAGTAGAAAATTTGTAAGTGTACCAAGTATAGTTCAGGAACCTACAAGCTAATGTCTAACAGATGTCAGATACATGGATATATTCTAGCATAAATCACTCATTCTGGATTTTCAAACCAAAAAGTGTACATTTCCTTATAGAAACCAAAGGGAAAAGGAGTCTGAGAGCAAAGGAATCATTTCTGAAGTCTCTGATAATATGGAAGGAAACAAGCGTCCTCAGATGTCACCATAACCCTGGATAGACTTGCTTTTATTAGATAGCAAACTGTGATCCTCTGTCCTAGTATATTTCAAGGAATGTTTTAATTAAAATGTGTTCAGCATGTATGAGTTAGCATACTGGAAATGTCATTTTAACAGAAAAACTTTCATATATTTTGTGGCTGTGAACCAAGGAGTCAGTCACAAATGGAAACTACAACCAAAAAGCTATTTTTAGATTGGAAACTTAGAGGTACTCTATTTTGCACTATGAATTTCTCTTCCTCATTGGGCTTTTATCTTTGCATTTCTTTAAGAACTTCTCATTTATTTCAAAATAATCTCCCTTTTCTAGTATCTCCCCTTAACAAAGCAGCACCCTTCTGCCCTTGGAATCTTGTCAATTACATTTTGGATAGAATTAGGATATGTGCTTCTTTATGACCCATTTTCCACCAAAACAGAGAAAATCATGCGCCTCCCTGGATAAAGTAGAAAATCATTAAAATTGGTCCAAGACCATACTACAAAGCTACAGTAATCAAACAAGCAAGGTATTGACACAAAAAAACAGACATGCATCAAAGGAATAGAATAGAGAGCTTAGGAACAAACCCACACATCTACAGCCAATTAATCGCCAATAAAGGAGGCAAGAATACACGATGGGAAGCCGACAGTCTCTTCAGCAAGTGGTGCAGGGGAAGTTAGACAGCCGCATGCAAATCAATGAAGTTAGAACACTCCCTCACACCACACACAGAAATAAACTTAAAATGGCTTAAAGACTGAAATATGAGAAGTGGCACCATAAAATTCTTAGAAGAGAGCATAGGCAAAACATTCTCTGACATAAATTGTACCCATGTTTCCTAGGTCAGTCTCATAAGGCAACAGAAATAAAAGTAAAAACAAATGGGACCTAATTAAACTTAAAAGCCTTTGCACATCAGAGAAAAACATGAAACAAAAAGACAACCTGCAGATTGGGAGAAAATATTTGCAAGCAATGCAACTGATGAGAGCTTAATTTCCAAAATATACGAACAGCTCATACAACTCAACAGCAACAACAACAAAAAATTGAAAAATGGGCAAAAAACCTTTGAGTTCTTTTAGTCATTTCTCCTGATAAGAACCATGTATAAGAGAAAAATCTTCATCTGTCTTATTCACATCCCTAGAGGCAAAAAAACAGGTAGCAGCACAATAAATATAAATGGATGGCTCAGCCAAGGCACTGCAGCCAAATGATCACCTGTCTTTACACAGAGGCAGAAGCAAACGCCACAGCTTCACCAGGCTACACTCATTCCAGCAAAGGGCACCCCTGTGTACTTGCAGGAACCTACTATGTTCTAAAATGCCCACCGTGCATCCAGGGATTAAGAACAACTGTAGAAGTGAGCAGATCAGAGGCTCAAAGGCACAGAAAACTCCCAACAATATACCAGGTAGAGCTCTTGCTTTGGGTTTGCAAACTATTCTTAGAAACCTTACATGGAGTCAAGATTCAGAATATTCACAAATTCCACTCAATTTCATAAATGTGCTATACTTTTGAACATACCTTTGATTGAGATGGAGAAGTTTATCCAAGAAGCACTCCTTCTTTAAAAAGTGAGTAATTCACATTTCTTGGGAGATACAGTAACTGAAAGAATCAGAAGGAGGAAGGTTTGACAGTGACATCTAGAATACCTCTTTCATATTACCTAACACATTCTGATTAGCATCATTACTCCCAATTTCAGAAAACTGAGATGAAGAGCCATGTAGAATTAGATTTAAAACTCAGTTTCTCAGCTGGGATGGGATGGGATGGTCTTCAACTCTGTCTACAGAGCCCTTTCTTCTGCATCATAAAACCCCTCATGAGGCTCTTTAATAGCAGCAATAAAGGGATCAAGAGTACGACACTACCAATTGTATCACTGGTCCCTTGGCTTTTGACTCAGTTGCAATATACACTACGCAATAAATGGTCCAAGGGCCCCATCACTATTAATTTATGCCACTCTTTAATGGGCTTTTGGCCAAAACTTGTCACCTCAATGTTTCAAAAGTACTATGAAGACAAATTCAATGTTTATACTGGTGTACTCTTTATCATAAGAATCCTAAATTTGGCCCCCTATTCTAATTTATATTACTTCAATTTTTTGTAAAGTTTTTATGTTTGTTACCATATCACTATGTTCATTTTTGCTATAAGCCACCTCAAAGCCATTGTGAAATAAAGGTAAGTATAAAGAAATAAATTACACTTACTGTAATAGATGACAAAAATAGTCATAAATTTTCATGCTTCTTTATATCCATGGCTTTTGCCATAGAACATAACTCCTCCCAGAAAGAGAATCTATTTCCCTACTCCTTAAATCTAGACCGACTTTGTGATTTGCTTTAGACAATAGAATATGACAGAAATGATAGTGTGCCAGTTCTGAGCCTAGGCCTCCACCCCTTGCACGCTTTTCTCCCTCTTGGGTCCTTGAGGCAACCATGGTAGACAAACCCATATTAAGATGAGAGACCACTTGGGACCACTGATTCCATCTTCCTAGTGAAAAACCAGCCATCCTCCAGAAGCAGAGACACCTGGGTGCTCTGTCATGAACTCCAGATTCATAAAGGAGCCCAGCTAAAACTAGTAGAACTAGACAGCTAATTCCAGCCTAAGTAAGCAAAATAAATCGTTGTTTTCTTAACTAAGGAAGCAATGGCTACCTGATGCACCTATAATTATAATTGCCATGCCTATGCACTCATACCGTAAGAGGTGACTTACTTACATAATCTCAGCCATTTTGAGCTGGGCACTGTCCTTGTTTTATAGCCGATCCTTATACAGGTTTAGTGACTGGCCTTTCCTCTTCCATAGTGTAAAGTAGATCAACCTATTGGATTATCATAACAGGAAATGTTAGTTAGAACTCCTTAGCCATGCACTATTTCACTTGTATACTTTCCCATTTGGCCTCCAATTGAACAGACTGAAAAATGAAGCTTGAAAATCATTTGCAAATTTTTCACATTTTTGCTTAAAGGTTAAACCTTAGATCATTGAAAGGGATGAAGTCAAATTATATGGAAGAACCATCTTATCAGAAAGATTTTTCCCAAGTCCGAGAGGTTTTAAGAAAGTTCTGAGAAAGCCAGTCCTCTCTGAAGGATCCAGCCCATCCCCAAGTTGCCTGACATCCCTGAAGGTTACTCTGTAGAGCACTCCTCAGGGGGCTTTTGAGACTACAAATTACTCATTTGGAAGTTTATGGGCTGACACATCTTGAGAACGTATTTGAAGGAACACAAATGAACGTTCTATTTTCTGACTACAAAACTCAGTACCAAGTCATGAGCCAAATTCTGTTCATTCTATTGGTCTTTGTCCATCAAGCATCCCTTCCCAATGCATGGACAAAAATCAGCCCCCAATGTCAGAATGTAAAGATTCCAGGAGATAGGAAAAACAACAACAACAACAACAACCAACCCAACGTCCTTTCAGGCTGCCTCTGCAATCTGTAACCTTTGAGAGTCAAGATCTCTTCCAGTAAAAGAGATAGCATAGGCATTCCAGTGGTTGGATGAACGTTGTATTATGTAAGGATGAAATAAAGAACAAAAGGCTGCTCAGTTATCCCGGCTGTGCTCAGATGGGCAAATACAAATTTATAAACTAAAATTAGAGCACTTAAAATTTTTTCTACTTGATACCTTCAAAAAACAAGATGCACTGAATTTTTCTCACTTTCATCTTGCTTCTAGTTTGCATTTCATTTTGTTGTTCTTGAGTATTTTATACTCTATCAATCCCTTCCTTGCCCAAGGACTGTGTGTGTCTGAGTGGACATCGGGGCAATGAGCTTTGGGGACAATGGAGGCAAGGGTGGATGTACCCAGATAATAAGAAGGGGACAAATCTGTAAAGTCAAGGAGAACTAAAGACTGTTCAATAATAAAAACTATACACACATGCAATTGAGCAAAAATCAAAAATATAATAGGTCACATTAAATTTGACAGTCACAAATTTTCCAGAGAGCCCTCCTTAGACCTCAGTTCCTACAATGACAGTTCTAACTCAATTCATTAACTCAAAGCCCTACAGGATTGGCCCTCTGCCAACCAACACTCCTTATCATATTTACTTTCTGGTGTTGAATTCTTGCACCTTGTCTATGAGACTAACCTTCAGACATTTCACTAGTAGTTATTAGGCTAAGAGTCAATCAATCTCCTTTGCAGAAACTTTAACTTTGAAATGAGGTTCACACTGGTTGGATGCAACTGTGGGGCTTTTGAATGACTGGGTCAGGAAGGCAGATAGGTCTGAAAGTTCAAGTGGGAGATGGTACTCAAAAATTGACAAAGGGAGACGTGAAAAATTAGCCTCCTGGTTCTGCATCTTACAGACTTCTTGTGTGGTCTCTTAAAAGATTACCATTCTCAGGATTTTTAATGTTGAGAAATGTTCCATCATTTTACTGAAATAGTTATGAAAAAAGACAAGCACTGAACATATGTAGGTAGCTTTAGAACTACACTGAAATCCAAAGAAATGTTAAGTTACAAAACTTTATCAATTTAAAATCAGTGAAAATAATTTGAAGAAAAGGGTGATTTTGTTTTTGCTGAAATGAAATAATCCAGATTGTATTTAAGGATAGAAAGATGCATTTATGTGCTTAGTGCCTCTTCCTTTTTTTACTGGATTCTTCTGCTTTGGATAAGCTATTGCTTGACTCATTATTCTTACTTTGGTAAAAAATATTTAGTCATCAGTATATTAGATTGACCAGTCATTTAAAACTCTGCCACAGGTAATACTCTGTAATGACCTATATGGAAAAATAATCCAAAGAAGAGTGAATATAAGTGCATGCATGACTGATTTACTTTGCTGTACTGCAAAAGGTAACAGCATTATAAATGAACTATATTCAAATAAAACTCAAAAGAAAAAAAAAAAAAAAAAACACGGCCAAAATGAAACACAGTGGGAAAAAGTTAAATTCCATGTAATAAGTTTTCCAAGTGTTTTTATAACTTCCCATATGTCTACTTATGACCCACTCCATGTCCATGAATAAAAAGATGGGTGCCACCATCACGCTGGCCAGCAGCACCATCATGGTGTTGACTGTTAAGATTGAGGTCTTTTTGAGCTGGGCTTTCCGAGGTTGCTCTTTCTTGAGTGTTTACTTTTTGGAAACAAATGCAAATTCATATATGGAAACTGAGTAACAACACTCAGGTACAAGGTAACAGATCAATGTCCAGAATTGCTTACAGTAACTTGTATGACAACACAAAACTAAAATTATCACAGAAAACTATACCTTGGCGAACACATTCCATGCTTGTAAAACATCTTCCTAGTATACTGTTTTGCCTGGGACAAGCTGGCCTTGCTAATAGATTACTTATCAAAGCATCATGAATAACTTTGGGGACTTAGAAAGGTGGTGCCGCAAACTTACTCCTACAGTGGGACTTGAGAAGGACTAGATATACAAAGACATCTGATAATTGAAGGTAAGGTTTAAGAACAGCTCCTAATTTTTAATTTATTTTTCTGCCTTAGAAAGCACAAACTGAAAAGTTTAAAATGTTCTTACTTTTTAAGAACATTAGCATTTTTATTTAACATATCTGAAAACTAACCTTCAAAGGCTAGAGTTTGTTTCTGGTTTATTCGCCTGATCAAGTCAGAGGCTGCTCCCTCATGCCATTTTAGTGTCTCTTGTTGGGGGGGAGGTGTGGGGGGAAAAGTCAAACCCTTTCTTTTACACAGAAATGAGCAACGAACAAAATTAAGGAAGAACACTGTATGTCCCCTTTTAAAAGTTAACCTAAAACCCAAAGATTATTTTAAGTTCTATTAGATAGAGATCATCATCCAAGGGATAGACTTGTCCACAAGGGTGTTAATTTTTCTTTATGAAGTACATTATTTTACCTGTGGCTTCATGAATCCCCCCCCCCCACATAAAGATGTCCCACCTGTACAATTATCCCACGCACATATACATCTTCCCCACACCTTGCAGTAATTTAAGTACCAGTCTCCTCCAATGTCCTGTTTCTTCCATAACAGAATATGCAGACTTGGTAGCCCTGGGACTTTGTTTTCTACCACTAGGTTGAAATAATTCTGGCAACTGGGACCCCAGAGATTTCACCATCTGATTGCCTTAAGATCACCGGCCAACTTAATGGGTTCAGAGGATTATTGCAATCTTGGGGAAAACATTTTAGAACAAGTCATTATTACTTACAGAAATAGCTTTAAAACTTTCCCAATATACAACTCTACTTAAAATATTACGTAGTGACCTATATAATTTGTTTGTATGCTTATTTAAATGCCTAACAATTTATATTCAAGGAGTAAATCATCTGGATTGCTTTTTAGAAACATATATTCTTCATTCTACAAAGAGCCACCGCGCCCCCCCCACCCCACCTCCAGTCTATTTTTCGACTTTTTTGAGGCAGAGGCAGCTCCTTTTCCTCGACTATCCTTTCTCCTTAATAATATGATGGGTAGCAGGCACATGACTGTCCTGATAAAGATGTTTCCCAGCCTCCCTTGAAGCCATGTGTGGTCCGTGATTAAGCTCTGGTTAATGTGGTACCCCACTCCAGTACTCTTGCCTGGAAAATCCCACAGATGGAGGAGCTTGGTAGGCTGCAGTCCATGGGGTCACTAAGAGTCAGACTCGACTGAGTGACTTCACTTTCACTTTTCACTTTCATGCGCTGGAGAAGGAAATGGCAACCCACTCCATTGTTCTTGCCTGGAGAGTCCCGGGGACGGGCAGCCTGGTGGGACTTAGCAGCAGCAGCAGCAGCAGCAGCAATGGGAAGTAAGTGAAAGTGTCAGAGAGCAGCTTCTGGGAAAGTTACATGAGATTTGGGTGACATATGGCCTCTGCCTCTCTTTCATTACTTCACCCCTCCTGATACCTAGAAGTAGATACCACTTTGACCATGAACATGAGGTCATACCATACAGGAAACAGCCCAGAGAACTGTTTAAGGACTTCCAGGAGCCCAGTCACCCCACCAGCTCTGCAATGCTTTTGTCTACACTCACCTGAGAGATATCTCCTATTTCTTGACCTCTTTTGTTAAGTTTTTATAATGTTGGATTTCACTGTAACATGCACATAAACCCAAAGTTACAGAACGCAGTTTGGTATGAATCATATGGCTAAGTCGCCAGCTTACAGCACTAATATGGCACAGATATGTAAAGTACAAGAGACATGAGGTCTCCCCGTGAATAATATAGAATTCCGAAGGCTTGCACGTTAAGTCTAGGGTGATCATTTCTATCACTAACAGGGAGAAGAATCATGTTCTGAATCCACACAGGATGGAGTGAGGAAAGGTCATCAGCTTGCATAAATGCCTGAAGGTCAAATGTCAAGAGTTGTTTGAACAGCTTGGTGGGCTAAAATGAGGTAATCCAGACCCACAGACTCTTGGGAATAAGCTGAGCGGTTGAAAGAGAATCCCAGACAGAAGGGACTTTGAGAAGGTACATGGGCCAGGCCGACACCAGCCCAGCTCCCGTTCTCTGGGGCTGACGCAACCTGCCCTACTCCGCCCTAACCTCTGACCTTCTGTACAGCCCCACACAGAGGAAAGCCCTGGGCAACTGCACTCTTGTTCCTTTACCAGCCTGGCTGCAAAAATAACCCCCAGCTGCTCCAAGAGTGCCAGAGGGCATGGGGCCGGGCCCGACCCCACACTTGGAGTTTGGAGAGGGAAGGGCAGCCCACTCAGGCAAGCATCAGATGCCTGAAGCTCCCTCTTCCTTGCCCGAGTGTGGCAGCTGCCACAAGAAAGGAAAGGACCCTGAGAATGCTCAGTCACACGTGCTCGGTAAGCACGCAGGAATGGCAGCAGAGGTGGCAGCCATTCCTGGGTGCCCGGGCTCCATTCAACAGCCAGTGAAAAGGCCAGGGGCACAGAGCTAAAAAAGCCCATGGAAAGCCCCCACCCCTGGCGAGTCCGGGTGACACTGAACAGCTCCGGTCTCTCCCAGCATCAACACCAGGAAGGGACAGCTGGTGTGACCCGGGCATGATAACAAGAAACCAGGCTGAAACCAAAGCAGCAGGAAGTGAAGCCCAGCTGTGTCAAGGAGGCGAGGAAGCCACGTGGTCCCTGGGGAGAACAGGGTGGGGCAGGAAGGACTAAGCCGGGGTCCAGATAAACCGGGAAAGACAGAGGTTTTTAAAGCTCTGTGCTATTTCAAGGTAAAGGGAGTTTATTCAGAGTGGCTGAGCCAAGCCTCTGCTTCATCACATTCTTAATGGGACTCAGACATCGTCTCTGAAGGGATGACACACTTGGATGCTCTGGGGCCCCTTGTTAACATGGCAGACTTCCTCCATTTCATTCCCCTAGATTCTCGTGCTAAGGCAAAGACTTCTAGTGCAGACAACCCTTTTCAGTTAGCCTGACAATCCTCCACTCATTCATCTGTACACAGGCTCTATGAAAGTGACCAGAGGGTCTCTGCCCAGTAGGCAGAATTGTATCCTAGAGCACGCAGATTGAAATGCAAGGCCTCCAGCAAAGGACTGGCAGACTGCCCAACCTGGGTGGCCTGTGTCAGCTTGATAATTCCTCCAAAGCACCACGCTATCATGGTAGAGCAAGGACTGGGGTGGTGATGCTGATGATGCAAAATGCTGTTAAGCTTGACTCACCCACTTTTTTGATGAATTGAGGATCTAGAGACTTCCGTTCTTTCTCTCTCCCCTCTCCATTCCCTTTAGTCAGCTCATAGCTTTCAAGCACCATACCACCTGAAAGCATTCTCTTAGATTCTCTCCAACAAATATAGTCAAGGAATCCTTTATTCAACGTTATTGAGTATTAGTTCCTATCCTATCATTGGACTTGTCTCTGCCTACTCCTTACCCCAAACTAACCTCTCAGATTTTCTGAAATTAAATCAGCAAGTATGTGTTGAGTTCATATCAAAAGTATCATGAGTATAACGGGATGAACATACGTAAGGAGCTCAAATTCTATATGGGGAAGGTACATAGACATGGAGGGGCTTCCCAGATGGCTCGTGGTAAAGAATCCTCCTGCCAATGCAGGAGATGGAGGTTTGATCCCAGCGCTGGGAAGATCCCCTGGAGGCAGACATGCAGAAAGAGAAATCAATGTGAAGAGACATGGGGAGAAGACGGCCATCTACCAGCCAGGAAGAGCAATCTGGAACAGACCCTTCTCTCTCAGTCATCAGATGGAAACAACCCTCCTGACAACCTTGATTTTAGGCTTTTAGGCTTCAGAACTCAGAGACAAGTCTCTAGGTGGTTTTTTTAAGCCACCTAATCTGAGGTACTTTTCTGAGGGAAAAAATACAGCTTGGCACATGGGTAAGACCTGAGTAAGCACAGGACAATGAGGAAAGCCTTACATGTTGGTGAAACAGCACAAACAAAATAACCAATCGGAATGCCACACGCAGTGTGAGACAATCACTTTACCTGAAGCAAAACATTCATGAGGAGGCTGGTAAAACATATCTTGTAAGGGCCTTTGTGTCAGCTCGTAAGAGGCTGTGGTCTCCATTAAGGCATTTGAAATGTGTTCTGCAGGCAGAGGTAAACTTCGACGGCATTTCATCCGGAGCCGTGTGAAACAGAGGTGGGGATGTGTTAGGAAGATGGTGAGCAAGATAGACTGGACAAAGGAGCCTGGAAGAAGTTTGCTCAGTTATGAGTGGTTCACAAACTCGGCTGCAAATTAGAATCACCTGGTGTGATGGGCCGACTGATGACTTCCAAGGATCGTCATGGCTTATCCGGAAAACCTGATATAGCCAAAGAGACTTTACCACTGTGCTTTAGGATCTTGAGAAGAAGAGATGACACTGGATTACGCAGATGGACCCTAAATGTAATCACCAGTATCTTTGTTGTAGAGGAAGCAGAGGGAAACTTGGCTTACAGCAGAGAAGGTGATGTGGTAACAGAAAGAGGGAGAGACGGGAACAGAGAGAAAGAAGGCCTCGAGACGGGCCAAGGCTCTCAGCAGATTGAATCAAGCCCACCTGCGTTGGAGGGCCACCTTCTTCATCAGTCTAGATTAGACTCCAATGCTAATTTCTTCCAGAAACGTCCTTACAGACACCCCTTAGAAATAATGTTTTCCCAGCTCTCTGGGGATCGCTTAGTCAAGGTGACACATGAACTAGCCATTCTGAGGAGAAATCATCAGAGCAGCCGCAGGAGACTCCACATCACAACGGAAAAACCTAGTGTGTTGGGGGTGGGGGAGGCGAGCCCCAAAGGGAGGGGGAGAACACAGAGTCACATGACGCACAAAGGGCGGAGAGAAGGGCGCCTAAGAAGCGCTGGCAGATCAGAGGCCAGTCCTGACCTCTGAGAACAGTTTCCAGAGGGGGGACGAGTTGGGGGTGGGTCATAAATCAGGTTACAGGAGGAAGTGTGTGGAGAGGATGTGGAAGCAGCTTAGGGGCTAGCTTTGGGAGCTCCAGCAATGAAATCAAGTAGAGGAAAAGAGTGCGAGCCTAGCCAACTAGACAGAGCTAACTTAGCAAAATGGACATTGGCGTCAGACTGACCTGACACACCCCTACCCCCACCACCTCCTAAAGTTTGCATTAAACCAATTGTTTAATTTTGCACAAACTCAGTTGCCTTGTTTGCAAAATAGCTGTAAACAATACCAACACAAATAACACCAACACCAAAGTATTGTGAGGATCAAATGAAAGAGAAGAGGTAAGTTGCCTATTTTAACCGGCTGGTATATAGTAAGTGCCTAGAAGTCAAGGCAGAAACATACAAGAGTTTTGGAATCCCACTTTCCAATCAACAGGGTTGACAGGCAAAATACAGGTTTCACAGTTAAATTTTAACTTCAAAACAGAAATAGTATTAGATATGTGTATCCTAAATATCGCATGGCCATACTTATACTAAAAAAACTTATCTTTTTAAAATGAATTTTCCATTGCTGATGTTAACAAATTATCACAAACTAAGTGACACCAATTTATTATCTTACTGATATAGCTCTCACTGCGCTAAAATCCAGGTGTCGGGGGCTACGTTCCTGCTGAAAGCTCTAGGGGACAACTTATTCTTTTACCTGTTCCAGCTCCTGAGGCCACCCGCACACCCAGCCTTCTTCCACCCTCTTGAAAGGCAGAGATGTTGCAGCCTTTGACTCACCGTCCTTAATCACATCTCCCTGATGGCAGCTGGTGAAGGTTCTCCCCTTTGAAGGACACACTTGATTAGATTGAATCCAGCTGCCAAAGCCAGGAGACTCTCCCCATTTCCAGGACCATTAGCTTAATCACATCTGAAAGTGCTTTCGCCATATAAGGTAACACAGTCACAGGTTCCAGGGGCTAGGAGAGGAACATCTTTGGTGGCACATTATTCTGCCTACTCCGCTGTTAATCTGGGGTTTCCCTGGTGGCTCAGCAGTCAAGAACTGCCCACCAGTACAGGAGAAGCAGGTACGATCCCTGGGTTGGGAAGGTCCCCTAGAGTAGGAAATGGCAACCCACCCCAGTATTCTTGGCTGGAAAATTCCATGGACAGAGGAGCCTGGCAGGCTACAGTCCATGGGGTCTCAAAGAGTCAGACACTACTGAGCATACACACACACCCCCCCACACACTCATACACCACTGTTAATCTAAAGTCCTAATTCAACTAGGTGACCTCTCCTTGCTTGCGAAATCTGGTGATTGTGAACCCACCTATAAACATGATTTGATTAATTGGCAGGAAAAATGCTAGTTTCCCCTGCCCTGGAGCCCCAGCTACACATTGTGTTACTTCCTCTTTCCATTCCACAATTCCCCCATATGTATCTCCCTCCAGGCTGTATGATGTGAACGTGTTTGCGTTCAAAGTTTTATGAAAAAGATCTGTAGCTGTTTGAAGAGAAGAAAAACTGTGCGGAGAGAAATTCTACTTTCTTGACTTCCATTATAAAATGAAATTTAGGCTTATGTCATAAGAATTAGTAGGAATAACAGAAACAATTTTAGGTATTTTGGGCAATAGAAGGAATTTAACACAAGGAACCCAAGACTGTGGTGCTGGGAGGGATTGGGGGCAGGAGGAGAAGGGGACGACAGAGGATGAGATGGCTGGATGGCATCACCGCCTCGAAGGACGTGAGTTTGAGTGAACTCCAGGAGTTAGTGATGGACAGGGAGGCCTGGCGTGCGTGGGATCGCAAAGAGTCAGACACCACTGAGCGACTGAACTGAACTGAACTCAAGGAACTGGATGCACACAAAGCTCCTGGAAGGTCTGGAGGAGGGCAGGTCAGGGAAAGCAACAGCTTTTAAGTTTGCTGCTAGCTTTAGAGACAGGAAGCTTCAGGGACTTCAGGAAACGGCTGGCGATGATTTCCTCTGCTTCCAGCGCTCACTGAGGCGGATGATTCAAAGGGAAATGTCTGGGATCTAATACAAACTCTGATATCTGTTGAACCCCTCACGTCTGCTCACTTCTGACAGAGGAGCAATAGCATAACTTCAACCTCTCCTCCCCCTTCCAAGTCCCGTGCAATTACCTCTGGTTGTCAGCATCATCCTAAAATCTCTTTTGGCAAGGGATGCTGGGAAATGTAGTTCCCAGACTTCCAACCTTAACACTTGGAAGGAATTGCATAACAGACAAGCTGGCCTATCCAGCTAAAGAAACACTCCCAAAGAATCGAAGAGGGAAAATTTTTGCCAAAGGAAAAGGGAAAATAATCCCTGGTGCTCAGGTTCCTGGTTATTGCAAAATACCAAAATCCCTGTGTTTTGTATCTATCTGTAACTTTTATTTTAAAACGATACTTTGGAAATTTGCTGTGGGCTTACCCTGGCCCTAGGCTTTGGTCTTAGGATTTGGCCCTAGGATTTCACTGTCTACAAACTCTTGGCCACCAGAATTTTGCTTTCTGGTCTAAGATGGCAATATGTGAAAAGAAGAGTCTTAGTAAATACGTTTGTTTCCAGGGCTAATTCGTGAACCATAAGATATGACAATTTTATTATCTATTGCTGTGGCACAAAGTACCCTCTAAAACTTAGTGCTTTAGAACAAAAGTTCTCCTTTTTTCAGAATTATCTGCTGGGCTCTTCCGCCCCTGTGGTGTCCACTCATTCAGGGCCACTCATTCAGCTACGTTCAGTTGGCTAGGCTGGAAGACCTAAGAGAGCTTCTCGGTGCCCCTCAGGGGGCCTAACTCAGGCTTCCCCATAACTCAGTCGCATATGGTCAGACTCTGACTGCCCAGAAGGAGGAAGTGGAAGCTTCCAGACTTCTAACAGCCTGGGCATGAAAGACCTAGAATATTGCCTCCATTATATCCTATGGCTCAAGGAAAGGCACAGTGTTCTGATTCAAGCAGAGGAGAAATGCGCTCTACCTCTCAAAGGATAGAAAGCTTGTGCATACAGAGAGGGAAGGAATTAATCAGAGCCAGTCCCCCATGGATACCTAGGGAAGACTGAATGTGTTTAAGACACTGCCTTTGAACAATACACAGGTTAGGGACAGTGACCTCTAACTGGGTTGCTGCTGCTGTTGCTGCTGCTAAGTCACTTCTGTCGTGTCCAACTCTGTGCGACCCCACAGACGGCAGCCCACCAGGCTCCCCCATCCCTGGGATTCTCCAGGCAAGAATACTGGGGTGGGTTGCCATTTCCTAGTACAAGATAAATGTATAACTTTATCCTGACCCAGATCATGTAGTACTGCAATATTTAGTGAAGGAAATCCTTGTAGAAGTGCACCCACATGGTTTAAACCCATGTTGTTCAAGGGTCAACTGTAAGTACACATTTTGTGTATATTACACATTATATAGTAGTGTGTATATTTATATATAGTATACAGGCTTCCCAGGCGGCTCAGTGGTAAAGAATCCACCTGCCAAAGCAGGAGACTCGAGTTTGATCCCTGGGTCAGGAAGATCCCCTGGAGATGGCAACCCACTCCAGTACTTTTGCCTGGGAAATACCATGGACACAGGACCTAGGTGGGCTACAGTCCATGGGGTCAAAGAGTCTCACATGACTTAGCAACTAAATAACAAAAACATATAGTATACACATATACTACTGCCAATCTATTTGTTAAATATTAATAAAGTTTAATGTATTTTTAAAACTTTAGTAAGTGTAGCTTATGAACAGAAGATCGTGTATTATTTTTTTACACTCCGCTGTGAAGATCACAGATCTTCCTTCTGTCTTGGGTTTTCTCATTAAGTGCCTACCCTTGCAAAGCCCCTTCTACTACCCTTAAGGTGACACTGAGAATTTGCTCCCTCTTTTTATCCTCTTCTTCTTACCTAGATATATCAAATATCAGACAGAATCCAGCCTTGTTCCACACTTCACAGCAGATGGCTAAGAATTTATGAACTCAAGCATTGTGAAATATTAAGGCTTATAGTTGGGTAAAGCAGATTTGCTCTTCTTTTATAAATGTCATTACATTTTTAGGCCCCCAATGTTTGTATAAATATATATGGGTACTTGGGCACCCTCATCCCTCTGGAAAAAAAAAAAACATTTGGGGATTAAGCATTGATTAGAATTATGTTCTCTCAACAGAGTAGAAGCCTGAGAATACCCTCAGCTTATAGGAGGCAGGTGGGTGCCTTATCATCTCTGTCTCCAGAGTTCTAGCACAGGGGCTAGCAAACAGTAGGTGCTTAATAGATGTTTGTTACACTAATGACTGACCCCTTACCTCTAGCCATCTTGTACCTACTGCCTTTTTTCGTGTATGAATGGAAATGTACACTTTGGTTTGTAAGTAGTTACCAAGAAACTCGGAAACACACAAACAGATGCATTTCATAATACAAAAACCAAACTCTAATCATCACAGAAAATGTCAGATAGAAGGAAAAATAAATTGGATATTGTAGTTGTGAGTGCTCTATCCTTTTAGTTTTGAGTACAAATTAATTTCCTTCTAATCTTTAGGGGAAAACAATGTGTGGAATCAGAAGTGGAGACTCGAGGCAGAAGCAAGGGTGGAGGATGGTAAACGGCCCCTTGTGATCTGCAGCTCCTGTCTCAGCCAGGATCGGCTCCAAACAGGCCTCGTTGGGAGAGAAGATGCAGTAGGAGGCCAGCTTCCTTGTTAATCAGACACAAAGCTGCTGTGTGCGCAACCCTGAGGTCCAGGCTGCTGAAGGCGCTGATAGCTGAGGCAGAAGCACGGGAGAGTCTGATAACGGGGCCTCTGGCGGGCCGTTCTCGTGCTTCTGGCTGCCAGAGGTCATGCCTGGCTCAGGGACCTGATTCATGGCCTGGAGGTGGAGGGAGCGGGGTGGGGCTTTCCCTTTCTCAGCTTGTCTATAATTTACCCTGGTTTTCTGTCTGGCTCCCCTCCGCTTCAGAAGGGAGACTGGAGGGCTTGCCTACACTACACGACAGAGTCCTAGGGAACTTTCTCAGTCGGTATTTCGAAATAAGCACTGGAGGCAGCCTGTCAGGCAAGTGCTGAGAAGCAAGAAATATGTGCAGGGGTGTGTGTGGGTGGGGGGTTGGAAGGGAACCTGGGCTCTGACTAGATGCCTTTTGTTCCTTTCATTCCAGGCTGCCGTTCCCATTGTTTTGACCAAGACGTTTTTTCTCCCCCAAATGCAAAAGCTGGCGCTGTAGGAACCCACCCCTGGCCCTTTATACAAACAAACCCTGGGCTGCGAGCTACAGCCGGAAGCAAGAGTCCTGCTCCCGCTGAAGGTGCTGACAGCTCACCTCAGGGCTCCCTTCCAGCAGGCAGACGGGGAGCCAGGCTGCTGGGACTCCCGCCACTGGATACAGGGTAGTTACCCTTAGTGAGACCTGAAAATAAAATCAGGATACTCGGTCGGTTACAGAGAAGACCTTTCTTTTAGGTTTTTCAACGCCGGTGCTCCTTAAGCTGGGTCCTGCTCCCCAGTCTCTGGGCCATCCCCCTGACATGAAAAGATTGGGCCAGAGGATGTTCAAACCCCCCTGCTGCTACCACTGCCTCTGATCCCATGACCTTTAGCTGTCAGGACTATGAAGACCAGCAAGGGACTGGAAAAGCCAAAAGACTGGAAAATCCCCAGATAGTTCTTCACCTTGGAATATCAGTACTTGATTTAGAACGCGCATATGCAATTTCATGAAATCACACAATAAAGATCTGACATAGAAGGTTTCCCTGGTTTCTCCACTCCGCCCCTTTAAATCCTGAAGAAGTCTGTTCACCTTTCCAAAGAGATTTAAATACCTGCTTAAGCCTTCCTTAGCTGCTTCCCTGCCCCCATCCGGACTAGTCTTTCCAGTTTCTCTATCTAGTTAGCGCTTCCTCAGACTGGGAGAGGGGGTGATGTTTGGTTTAAGAGCCCTCACTACAGGAAAGGGCTGCAGTTCCTCTTTGCACCCCTCTTTTTTTTAAAAAAAAAATGATTGCACACATACATTTAACAGTACAGTTTTACACAGAATACTAAAAGCACTTTCTTCATATTTTGCAGAAGGCCTTGAAACATATGGACTTTCTATTAATATTCATACCATAGCACAGACAAATCTAACTCCTAAATAGATGCATTACAAGTCATTTAGAGTTTGAAGGCTTAATGGCAAAAATGAAGGGAGAGAAAAGAGTAAGAGTATTTTTATAAAACTGAAGGAAAAATATACTTATGAAATAGTAAATAAAATTAAACATGGTCTTATGCTCCCCGAAGGAGATGATGCCCAATTTGGAGCGGTGACTGCTATGTCCAAATAATCTCCATTTGGAATCTCTGTGATTGCAGAGATGAACTGCAGTTTAAGTTGCATCTTAAGCAGTTCACAGAGAGAGAAAGAGTTATTAACCAGGTTTTGAAACAGCCAACATGATACATAAGAGATCACGCCATCTCTGACTTTGTTCCGTTTACAGTGCTATACGTATAGCCCCATTTTACAGATGGGAATACTGACTCTGAGATAACTAAGTTAATCAAAACTATCAAGGCTCTTTAAAAGGTCAAATGAAGAGTAGAAACCAAGCCTTCTGATTCATAACAATCCCCCCACTCCACAGCACTGTTTAAAATATTGATCATCTTTCTGGAGGAAATGTTGGCCTTCCACGTTCACCTATCCTTGGATTGAAAGAGTGGAAAAATGGAATAAGTAGGGAGAGGTCAGTTCAGAGTTAAAACTCTTCTTAAAGGGATTTGACTCCTCTCTTGCTATGCTCAAAAAGCTGCTTCTGCTTCCAGGATTTTACAGAAACCCATAATCACAAAACCTGTAGCTCTTTTTGTCATGTGTAACTACTTAAAACTGTGAGGGCAGAGTCCAACCCAAGGGTCACCTTTCTGTTATATGAGATGATGAAGCTACAGCATTCACCGGGTATTACAGAGGGCAGGACACCCTCCCCAGTAGTATCACTTTGGTGGTCGTGTTCCTTGCTTTGGCAGTGTCCTTTAGTAGACAGAGAGGTGTGCTACTGAAGCGGGACTTTTTCCTGTTTAATGTGAAAGGGCAAGAAACTTAAACTCATTGGAATATGAATTTGGAAAAGATATTGATATGTTCATTTTTTCCTAATGCAATACTTATGAAAAGATATAATTTCAGTTCTGACTCTGCACAATTCACTGGTGGTTTTATAAGGCAAAGCTCATTTTGATTTGTTTTAAAATTCAGTTAAAAACATTGCTGATGAGTGTTACTGGGGGTTCATGTCAAGGATTTTATATTTTCACAGTTCTGTTTTGTTGAGGTACTGAAAAGGTCTATGAATATTCAGAGTATGAATTTGATCCAAGAAAAAAAGAAAGAAAAAAGAAAAAGATAAAAAAACAAAACACACACAAAAAAACAAAAAGCCTCAAGAATGCAAAAATTTTTTGAAAATCACTAAACAATAGGCTTCTGATGGCCATGATTTAAACAAGATGAACTGCAAAGTTTGTCAGTCCATTTTGGATTGAAAAATAGCAGATCCTTCTTTTTCTAAATTTCCTTAATCATCTCCTTTACAATGGTTTTCTATGCCCAAAGCATACCATTTCATTCTCTAAAAGACCTCTGTCCTGACTTGAACTTTGAACTGACTTGACAAAAGCAGTTTCTGGTTCTGTATTTTAGAGGGTTTGTTGGAAGAGGTTTTCAGGGAGGTCACGTTGAAAAGCCTGAAATGCCCAAGGATATGTGAGGAACTTTTTTCTGCAACACAGATGCACAGAACCCAAACAGCAGAACCAAGAGGGGGATGTGCAAACAGGAGGCTGTGTTCCAGGGACGTCCCTACCTTTAGCTAACTTGCTCATTTTGCTAACACATTTATCTGGTGATGTTGCTTTGGCAAAAACAGTATGGTGGTTTGAGTTCTTTTAGTGTCACTGGTGGTTTTAAATGCCTTTTCCCCCAGTGAAGTAGTTCACACACATTTCTTAGCCACAAAAGAGTTCAACGAAATGCCTTAGAAAATGAACACTTCCTCTAGACTCTTGCCTTTCTTCATCACCACACACATACAAGTTTCCCTTGTGGGAAACTTCCCATTTCTTCTATTCTTCACCCCAGTGGAGCCTGGTTGTTTGGATTTTTATCATCAACTTAATTGCTTCATTTTGGTTAAAGATCATTTAATCACTGAAGATGTCCACTCATCAGAGGCCTATTAAACTTGCAGCTTTTGTTTAACTTTTGTATTTATTTTTAAATTGAAATATTTATGGTACAATATTATGTTAGTTTCAGGTCTACTAAAAGTAACAACTTTTTAATCAGATTTCAAAGGCCTCAGTTTTCTCATCTAAAAAAAATGAAGATGGCAACAGGACCTCCTCACTCAAGGGACTGAGAAAATTATACTCAGAAGATTCCAGCAGACCACTTGCTAGGTGTTCTGTAAGTGTCTGATGCAATTATCCTAACTTCAGACAGGCCTCTTTCTCTCTCTGGACTCGAGTCAGGCTGAGATGGGCATCTGCAGACATCCCTGAGAGGACGTGGGGGAGATCTCGGTGACATGGTTTATGGTTAGCCATCCTTAGGGGGAAGCTTCCAGTCTCCTTCAACTTGTCTTAACTGCAGAAGTGTAAGTTTTCCCTTTCAGAGCAAGGGATAAAAAGGCATCCCAAATCTCTACTTTTCTGCCAATCCCAAGCCTCACACTGAACTGATCTGTGAGGGGAAAACATAAGCTTCCTTCTCCACATTAATTTCAATAGTTGCATTTCAAGTAGCAGACAATAAGCAGGCTTTTCTCTTTCCTTTATAAGGTGGCCAATCTGGGGGAAGGAGAAAGACTCAGGATAAGACTGGCACCAAGGAACAGGGTAAGACCAACTGGTCTCTATTCATGGAAGTACCTGTGCCACCACTATCTCACCAGGTGCAGTGAGTCATAGGCTCCCTCCCTGCCCCTTGTCACTGCGGGAAGGAAGGAAGTAACAGTGGCAGCTCCTGGGATGCTGCACGTGTTTGCAACTTGGAGAGGAATTTCTCATCCCTCCCTTGTTCTTGTCTGCATGCCTACTACTGCTAGGACACCTCTGACACAGTCCACCTGCAACCTCTTCCAAGATCCTCTTCCATGTTGTCCCAGGAGCTGCTTGGTTTTATCTCTTAGGATCTGAAAATATTCTAGCCAAAGGTTTTTTTGAGGGGTCATATTAATGTTCTCATGTTTTTGCCAAGTAGGGGACATAAGGAGGTTATCTGCTCTCGCTCTTTCTCTCTGTCTCAGAAACTCAGCCAGTGCCACATCCACATAGAATTAGGAGTCCTGAGCTCAGAACTCATGCTTTGTCTCCAAGATTATCCAACCTGTAAGAAATACCAGAACTTTCCTGAGATCCCTATCAGCTGGACATTAATCAGCATCTCACCTGAAAGAGGTGGTTTCTACATTAGATTTCACAGAGTAATAGGTGAACTAAACATATCTCCCCTGCCTTGGACAAAATATATTAATTCATACCCTGAGTCACAAAGGTTAATGCTTAAGAGGCAGCTGGCTTGCGTGTGCACTTCACCACCTGTTGGCTACATGACCTGGAGCTCAGGTCTTTACTTTCCAGCACCTCAGTTTTCTCATCTGTAAAACAGAGAGAAGAATCATTTAACTGGCAGGGTTCATGGCAGGCAGACTGCCCAGCAATAGTAAAGACTTTGATGATACAGACTATCAGTGACCCTGGCATGGAGAAGAAGGAGCTTCCAAATTCCAATTCAGCTCAATATTTAGGTTGGTATAAATAAGCCCAGCTTCCCGGGTGGCTCACTGGTAAAGAAGCCACCTGCTAATGCAGGAGACACTTGGATCCCTGGGTCAGGAATATCCCCTGGAGTAGCAAATGACAACCCACTCCAATATCCTTGCCTGGGAAATCCCATAGACAGGGGAGTCAGATGGGCCACAGTTCTTGGAGTTTCAAAGAGTCAGACACGGATGAGTGAGCATGCATGCACAAATAAGCACAACACATTCTTCACTGCACATCTTTGCCCAAGTTTCTGACACCCCTGGTTCTTTTCCCACTGACTTGATACTGGTTTTCTGCCTCTTTCCCTGTCCCCTCCCAGCTCCAACTCCCCAGGTACTTCTGCCCAAGGAGATATCTCCTGTTTCCTTGCTTGTGGGCTTCCCTTGTGGCTCAGCTGGTAAACAATCTGCCTGCAATGCAGGAGACCTGGGTTCCATCCCTGGGTTGGGAAGATCCCCTGGAGAAGGGAAAGGCTACCCATTCCAATATTCTGGGCTGGAGAATTCTGGCCTGGGGTGGCAGAGAGTTGGTCAGGACTGAGTGACTTTCACTTCACTTTCACTTGCAACCCTCCTTCTTACTTTTCATTTTCTAGAGAGTCACTGGACATGAATTTGAGCAGACTTCAGGAGATAATGGAGGACAGAGGAGCCTGGGGTGCTGCAGTCCATGGAGTAACAAAGAGTCAGACAGGATTTACGGGCTGAACAACAACAACCTTTACATTCAAAGCAGAACTGTAAATGGATTCCTTTTAAGCCACCCATAAAGGCAGGCCCAGTGCTGGGCGCATGCTGCGGACGCGCAGTTCGGAAAAGTGGAATGCCTGGGCTATGGAGACCTTTCTCAGAAACTTGCGACTTAAGCGCAAACCATGTGATCTCCCAGGTGGAACCCTGGGGTGCTGCGGGGCTGCGCAGAGATTTGCAAATCCTGAGCACAGGACTGTGAAGTCCGGGAAGGGAGCGTGCGCTGCGTGCCGAGGCGACTATTCCAATAATAGCTGCAGCCCGGGAGGATGGTGCGGTGACTCACGCCCTTGGCGCACGTCCCCAGGCAGCGGTGTGGGCGGGGACGCGCACCAGGACAAGGGGGATTTACCTGGGGAGGCCGCCTGCAGACACTGACTCGGGAGGGAGCCGAGGGCACTAGGGCAGCGAGGCTGACTCACACGGGAAAGCCAGAGGGCAGTGACCAAATTTGAAAGAGCAAATCGCCTCTGTCTGGGAAGCTCTTAGAGAAACAGGAAGTGATCAGCTGGTACCAAGCTCAGGAAGGGAAAATCACCTGTCGTCGTGCCTTTGTGCTTGCTGAAATTTATCAAGATGAGCGTCTGCTGAACGCAGCACTGTGCTTCTGAGAAGTGAGACGCATCATTCCCACCCCACCCCCACCTTGTCATTTTCAAAGTCTGCTGAGGGAGAATCCTGGTTCAAGCTCACTCCCACCCTCACGTGGAATTATTACTAATATAGCTAACATCTAGTCACAGATACCTGTAATCACAGATGACTAGATAACATACAGTCATCTAGCAAACTCTGGGAGTTGGCGATGGACAGGGAAGACTGGCGTGCTGCAGTCCATGGGGTCGCGAAGAGTTGGACATGACTGAGTGACTGAACTGAACTGAACATCTATCTAGTCACAGCCTTCGCGTTCAGCTTTACAGGCTGTGATTAACTGAAGCGGTGGCCAGCTGAGAGGGTACTCTGCCCACCAAGATAAGAGCTGGGACACCAGCCTAAGCCAGTCCAGAGGAAAGGAAATCTTTTCTAATATGTCTACCCAAAGGAGAACAGCATTTTTTTTCTAAATAGCACACCATTCTGCATGCTAGCAGTGGTCCTGTTTACTGAGAACTTACTCTATGCCTAAATCTGTGTGAAGAATTTCATACGCATTGGCACATTTAATTCTTATAGCAATCCTAAGAAGCTAATTCTTGAAAGTGAAGGCGCTCAGTCGTGTCCGACTCTTTGTGACCCCATGGGCTGTAGCCTGCCAGGCTCCTCCGTCCTTGGGATTTTCCAGGCAAGGATACTGGAGTGGGTTGCCATTTCCTTCTCCAGGGGATCTTCCCGACCCAGGGTTTGAACCTGGGTCTCCCACACGGCAGGCAGACGCTTTACCGTCTGAGCCGCTTTCAGTACCCTTTTTGAAGGGTGAGGGAATGGAAGCACAGAGAGGTAGAGTGGCCTGCCTCACACCACACAGCCGTTTCTGTCAGATTTGGACTTTGACACAGGCCATGCCCCCTCCCAATATGATTTAGTCCTAGTTGATGAGGAGGAGGAGGGGGGGGTGACTTAAGTCTTTGGATGCCTTTTTTTGTAGCCTGTGTTCTCAGGGGTGTTTCAGTCAGCCTACTGGACCTCTAGGGAGAACTGGGAAGGCGGAGGATTGGGGAATTCTAAGAGAGATGGGCTCCATCCTTCCAGGGCCAGGCTGCCCCAGGGCCTACCTATGGGCAGGATGGGGCTGAAGTGCCCCTGGCTGAGTAGCAGGTCTGGGAGGGAGGTCCCAGGCAGCACAGGGCAGTTGGCCCTGTTGAAGAGCATAGACTTGCCACTGCCCTGTTCCCTTGATGCCCTGAACGAGGCGGACCTTCCTGTTATGTAGGGGATTTACATGGCACTCTTCAGAGATGACAGGACAACATGCCGCTTAAACGGAGCTAAACAACCTTCAGTTCAGAAGCTCTCAAGCATCTTTACAACTACACTCCCAGCCTAAGAACTGGCATGTTAACAAGCTTCCCAGGTGATTCTGATATATGTAGTTGTTAAGACTATTCTTCATGAAACATGGCCTTGGGCCTTTTATATTATGGAATGTAGGCCATCTTCCCAGTTAAATGAAAAGAGGAAAACTAACATTGAAAGTCCCCTTGTCAAACAAAAGCCAACAACCCTGGGTGTCTCGGCTGGCCACCATAACTGTTCAGGATACTTTTATTTTTGAAAAGAACCTGGAAACAGTTTGCTCACAAGCACAGGTAAAGGATCTTGGTTGGGGAGGCGGGGCTGGTGGAGAGCAACCTGTAGCACCATGAATTGTCCTGCAGAAAATCTTAGGAAAAGATTATATAAATAGGAGTTGCCTGGGGCCATATTTTTTGAACGTGTTTTCCAATGGCTCTGCAGAACTAAAGATGTTTAGGTGTAGAAAAACCAAAGATTTGGAAAATGAGGGCAGATAAGGATCCGTGTTTCAGAGGGTGGCTTACACCTCCAGACTCAGGTGTAGATGGTTCCTGAGACAAGAGGGTGAGGGGCCTCCTCTAATTTCCCACTGGGCCTCCCTTCTGCTTACAGGAGTAGCAGGCTTGACCTGGGTTGTGATAGGAAAAACAACACGAAGGCATGGGGCCCAGAAATTTCTCTCCAGGCTCTGTGACACTTTTCCTTACGTGGTTTCCCTAGGTCTCCAGAAGCAGTGGGATCTATAAGACCACCCGCATGAAAGTGCCTGAGAGGGAACATCTTCCTCCCTTTGACATCTGCCATCTGGGTAGGGATTTAGACATCTTGATAGCTGGCTGAGAGGATTAAGGCAGGTAAGGAGGCATGGAAGAAAAGCTATGACCAACCTAGACAGCATATTTAAAAAGAGAGACATTACTGTGCCAACAAAGGTCCATCTAGTCAAAGCTATGGTTTTTCCAGTAGTCATGAATGGATATGAGAGTTGGACTATAAAGAAAGCTGAATGCCAAAGAATTGATGCTTTTGAAATATGATGTAGGAGAAGACTCTACAGAGTCCCTTGGACTGCAAGGAGATTCAACCAGTCCATCCTAAAGGAAACCAGTCCTGAATATTCATTGAAAGGACTGATGCTAAAGCTGAAACTCCAATATTTTGGCCACCTGATGTGAAGAACTGACTCATTGGAAAAGACCCTGTTGCTGGGAAAGATTGAAGGCAGGAGGAGAAGGGGACAACAGAGGATGAAATGGTTGGATGGCATCACTGACTCGATGCACATGAGTTTGAGCAAGCTCCGGGAGTTGATGATGGACAGGAAAGCCTGGGGTACTGCAGTCCATGGGGTCGGAAAGAGGCAGATGTGACTGAGCTGCTGAACTGAACTGAAAGGAGGTATCGGATGGTTAGTGGGATGGGAGGCAACTAACGAGATCAGTCAAGGCACCTAATAAGGGGAGTGGATCTCCCATGTCAAAGACCAATTCTGCTAACTCCCTTCTTCCTTATGATTAGAGACGGAATTGTCCCTTATTCCCTCCCTGGCTTGCCCCATTCCTAAGAGTCAATACTCTAGAAGTCTAAACAACTGACCACATCATATATTTTGCCTTCTTCCTTTCACAAAGGAATAAGGCAGGTGGGTGTGTGTGTGTGTGTGTGTGTGTGTGTGTGTGTGTGTGTGTGTGTAGGTATGTCAGGCTCTAGAGCTACAAATTTTATCCCCTTTATGTGCCCCTCAGGCCTTTTCATGACGTCAGTTCGGACAATCCCAGGGACTGCACAGACAGGCAGCTGGGAACCTGTCTCCTGGGGGCAGACCACCCTTCGATGGAGCCAAAGCTGCAGTCAATCCCTCTCGAAAGGAGCAGACTCCCTGTAAGGTGCAAAGGCCAGACCTTGGCTACCACACTTCCCTGTGTTTGGTTCAAGAGGTTTGAAGGCCCTCAATGGGCAGAAATAAGGAGACGCAGGTTCTGAGCACTTTCCTTAGGAGCAAACCTTTGGGATCACAAAGCATCAGTGAAGTTGGGCAAAGAACAGCCTCTTTGGGCTCAACTCTGTTTCCACAAATGTAAAACAAATCAGTTGATCACAGAAGGCCCTTTCGGCTTTAAAGTTGTATCATTCCTTAACACGTAACACCGTTTATGTGGCACACATTTAGATGTGTGCCTATCTAGAGAGACACATATAGGTGTTTAACTTATGTGAATTCAATTGTATCAGTTCTGTCTTTTTACATACTTAAAAGCAAAAGTGCTGTAGGATTACATTTTGCACACATATGTGTGGGGGAGGGGTATCTTGCTCCTTTGACTGCGCACCCGCCCTCATGGGCCCCTGCTTCCCCTCACTGCCTACACTGCCTGCTGTGGCCCGGTACTAGGAAAAAATGTAGCACGTGTTAACACGTTCAGAAAAGCTGTTGGTGATTTCCAGGAGTCTGATTCCCCTCCAGGGAATATCTGCTTTGTCAAATGCAGGAGGAAAGGGACGGTGGTGGAAGCTGGGTCCTCAGATCATTCCCCTGTCATTCACCTCTGGCCTCTTCCAAGGCGTGTTGAGCAAAATTTCTGGTCAAATCAGATTGTGTGGGTTGAGAAAAAGGAGGCTGATAAGTGAGGGAAAGAGCTCAATGATTTTTAAATGGCATCATTCCAATCTGACCAAATACACCAAGGCACCTTCCCTTCCAAGAGCAGCGACTGATGAAAATTCCCAGTTCTTCCTCTGCTTCCCCCGACACCACATATACGAGCTATTGCTCTTCTCCATTTGTCAAGACATAGGTGGATGGCCGACTTCCCATATAAATGACATTTTCCTCTTTCAGCTAGCATTTCCCTTGAGGGAGCAGAAAGATACAGGCATCAGTGTTGCTTGTCTCCATGACTCCTCCGAGTTCCCATAATTGGTATGTTTCCTGTCTAGCAGAAAACACATGCACCTCCCCAGGAGAACCCAAATGACGTTGTGACTCCCACTGTGTGCCAGCTGCCCCCATCTGGAGAGTTCTGGCCTGAGTTTCTCTCTGTTCCTAGACTATCTTTGATATGGTGACCCATTTTACCTCTTTTTGTCCATAAGTGGCTGTTCCTCAGAGAAGGCTGAATCACTTTGTATCCATAACAATGCAAGCAATTCCCAAACATCAGACGCCTTTCTATGTTTCAGAGTTTTGAACAGGCTTTGAAGGGAACTTCGCAAAGCAGTTACCTGTGGGTTAACACCTGGTAGGAGGTGGTACAATTTGAAATATAACGTCACAACCCGCCTCAAATTCAGTAGAGATAAAGATTTGAAGCAGAAAGGCCGTGCTCCTCTAAGCAGTCCAGCATATTTCCTTCCAACCAAGCAGTAAGCCCAGCGTAACAGCAGAATTCCAGCATCGTCCTGAGTTAGCACAAAGCTGCCATGTTGCCGTGGCTCCATTTGAGCCCTGCTGCTAGTCAGCCTCATGTTACCATATCTAACAAATCAGATAGAGGCTGGTTGCCTCCTAAAAGATGGAGTTTGCCTTGATTCTCTGTACCACACGCAAGCAAGCAGTCATTTATAACTGCCTGGAAACCAGCAGCACAAACAGTGATAAGTAAATGTTCAATTGAAGCCAAATTCCTCTTTCTATTCATGAAAGGAACTTGGATGCCCACCCTCAAGTGTCAATCATCTTGAATCACACTGGTGCTGATCTGAGCTAATGTTTTTTTCCAAAGTAGCATCTCCCATTAAGCCAAACGATTCCTTCAGGCATATTATTCCTTTAAAATGTTATACTGTATGTGAATAGAAAAGAACTTTAAATGTGGGAAAAGAAGTAAGTCTGTTTGGGTGGTTGGTTATATCACCAGGGTTAAGTGTCTGCACTGCAAGTTACTATTTTGAATCAAGGGTTTTCATATAATTGGACCCTACAGGAAAGCATAGAAAAATTTGAACCGGAAATTTACCTACTGTAATGGATTATAACCAAAGAATAAATAAATCACATTCAGGAATAGGAAAGAAAGAAAAGCGACATTTTTAAAAAGCTGTCCACTTTTCAGAGCAAAATCCCTTCCCCACAGTCTGCTCCCCTACCCCCTCAACTCCCCTTCCCACCTCAACCAGGAGCTCAATGACCTTATGCACTTCACATCATTTCTCGTTTTTCAAACTTGCCTAATGGAAAAGATCTGAAACTCATTTTTATTGTGGTACAAATGACTGATAGCTTAAGTGTTACCTGTTTTCAGATTATTCATTTCTTTTAACATACTTGCTAGTGCTTTAGGCTAAAGGCAGGAACTCTGATAGGAATTTGAGCAGCCAGACCACAGGGGAAGGATTTTTGTCTGTGAAGCTGGTGATATTGGGGGAATGCCTTTCCAACCCAAGTGAGATCTTGATAGATATATCAATGAACATGGGCTAAAACAAAATATTTCATAAGCACATTAAAAAAAAGATAGTTGTGTGCCAGGAATTTAAGTAGCCTCAGCACAAAAGATTTGGGCATTTGGTAAAAATAGCAAGATATGAACACTAAGAAGATAAACACACAACCAGTTCAGTTCGGTCTCTCAGCAGCGTCCGACTCTGCGATGCCATGGATTGAAGCACACCAGGCTTCCCTGTCCATCACCTACTCCCGGAGTTTACTCAAACTCATTTCCATTGACACAGTGATGCCATCCAACCATCTCATCCTCTGTTGTCCCCTTCTTCTCCCACCTTCAATCTTTCCCAGCATTAGGGTCTTTCCAACGAGTGAGCTCTTCACATCAGCTGGTCAAAGTATTAGAGTTTCAGCCTCAGCATCAGTCTTTCCAAAGAACACCCAGGACTGATCTCCTTTAGGATGGACTGGTTGGATCTCCTTGCAGTCCAAGGGACTCTCAAGAGTCTTCTCCAACACCACAGTTCAAAAGCATCAATTCTTCAGTGCTCAGCTTTCTTTATAGTCCAACTCTCACATCCATACATGACTACTGGAAAAACCATAGCTTTGACTAGAGGTAACTTTGTTGGCAAAGTATTGTCTCTGCTTTTTAATATGCTGTCTAGGTTGGTAATAACTTTTCTTCCTAGGAGGAAGCGTCTTTTAATTTTATGGCTGTAGTCACCATCTGCAGTGATTTTGGAGCCCAAGAAAATAAAGTCTGACACTGTTTCCACTGTTTCCCCATTTATTTGCCATGAAGTGATGTGACTGGATGCCATAATCTTAGTTTTCCGAATGTTGAGCTTTAAGCTAGCTTTTTCAATTTCCTCTTTCACTTTCGTCAAGAGGCTCTTTAGTTCTTCTTTGCTTTCTGCCATAGGGGTGGTGTCATCTGCATATCTGAGGTTGTTGATATTTCTCCCAGAAATCTTGATTCCAGCTTGTGCTTCATCCAGTCCAGCATTTCTCATGATGTACTCTGCATATAAGTTAAATAACCTGGGTGTATATACAGCCTTGACGTACTCCTTTCCTGATTTGGAACCAGTCTGTTGTTCCATGTAAAGTTCTAACTGTTGCTTCTTGATCTGCATACGGATTTTTAGGAGGCAGGTCAGGTGGTCTGGTATTCCCATCTTTTGAAGAATTTTCCACAGTTTACTATCATCCACACAGTCAAAGGCTTTGGTATACTCAGTAAAGCAGAATTTTTTATGGAACTCTCTTGCTTTTTTGATAATCCAACAGATGCTTACAATTTGGTCTCTGGTTCCTCTGCCTTTTCTAAATCCAGTTTGAACATCTGGAATTTCATGGTTCACATACTTTTGAAGCCTGGCTTGGAGAATTTTGAGCATTACTTTGCTAGCTTGTGAGATGAGTACAATTGTGTGGTAGTTTGAACATTCTTTGGCATTGCTTTTCTTGGGATTGGAATGAAAACTGGCTTTTTCCAGTCCTGTGGCCACTGCTGAGTTTTCCAAATTTGCTGGCTTATTGAGTGAAGCACTTTCACAGCATCATCTTTAAGGATTTGAAATAGCTTAACTGGAATTCCATCACCTCCACTAGCTCTGTTCATAGTGATGCTTCCTAAGGCCTACTTAATTTCTCATTCCAAGATGTCTGGCTCAAGGAGAGTGATCACACTATCGTGATTATCTGGGTCCTAAAGATCATTTTTGTATAGTTCTTCTGTGTTTTCTTGCCACCTCTTCTTAATATCTTCTGCTTCTGTTAGGTCCATACCATTTCTGTCCTTTACTGTGCCCATCTTTGCATGAAATGTTCCCTTGGTATCTCAGATTTTCTTGAAGAGATCTCTAGTCTTTCCCATTCTACTGTTTTCCTCTGTTTCTTTGCATTGATCACTGAGGAAGGCTTTCTTATCTCTCCTTGCTATTATTTGGAACTCTGCATTCAAATAGGTATATCTTTCCTTTTCTCCTTTGCCTTTAGCTTCTCTTCTTTTCATAGCTGTTTGTAAGGCCTCCTCAAGCGACTTCACTTTCACTTTTCACTTTCATGCATTGGAGAAGGAAATGGCGACCCACTCCAGTGTTCTTGCCTGGAGAATCCCAGGGATGGGGGAGCCTGGTGGGCTGCCATCTATGGGGTCACACAGAGTCGGACACGACTGAAGTGACTTAGCAGCAAGGCCTCCTCAGACAGCCATTTTGCCTTTTTGCATTTCTTTTTCTTGGGGATGGTCTTAATCCCTTTCTCCTGTACAATGTCATGAACCTCCATCCATAGTTCTTCAAGCACTCTGTCTATCAGATCTAATCCCTTGAGTCTATTTGTCACTTCCACTGTATAATCATAAGGGATTTGATTTAGGTCATACCTGAATGGTCTAGTGGTTTTCCCTACTTTCTTCAATTTAAGTCTGAATTTGGCAATAAAGAGTTCATGGTCTGAACCACAGTCAACTCCCCATCCTGTTTGCTGATTGTATAGAGCGTCTCCATCTTTGGCTGCAAAGAATATAGTCAATCTGATTTCGGTATTGACCATCTGATGATGTTTATTTGTAGAGTCTTCTCTTGTGTTGTTGGAAGAGGGTGTTTGCTATGACCAGTGCATTCTCTTGGCAAAACTCTATTAGCCTTTATCCTGATTCATTCTGTACTCCAAGGCCAAATTTGCCTGTTACTCCAAGTGTCTCTTGACTTCCTACTTTTGCATTTCAGTCTCCTATAATGAAATGGACATCTTTTTTGGGTGTTAGTTCTAGAAGGTCTTGTAGGTCTTCATAGAACAGTCCCACTTAGCTTCTTTAGTGTTACTGGTTGGGGCATAGGCTTGGATTACTGTGCTATTGAATGGTTTGCCTTGAAAATGAACAGAGATCTTTCTGTCGTTTTTGAGATTGCATCCAAGTACTGCATTTCGGACTCTTGTTGACTACGATGGCTACTCCATTTCTTCTAACACACACATACCACACTTTAAAGAGTTTACAAAGAATGTGCATATTTGTATAACTGAGTCCCTTTGCTTACAGCAAAAGTTCACAGAACATTGTTAGTCAACTGCTTCAATAAAATAAATACATAACAGAGTTTGCTGTATCTTCTCTTACATTAAGGAGGTACAAGGGGAATGGGGTAGAGCCCTGAGGCTCTTGAAGGACATGGAAAATACAGGCTTATGGGAGCCAGTGTCTCAGGGGAAGCGTGTGTACGCTCAGTTGTATCCAACTCTTTGTCACCCCATGGACTGCAACCTTCCAGCCTCCTCTGTCCATGGAATTTTCCAGGCAAGAATACTGAATACAGTGTGTGTGTGTGTGTGATAAGTTGCTTCAGTTGTGGGTTGCCATATCTTGTTCCAGGGATCTTCCTGACCCAGGGATTGAACCTACATCTCTTGAGTCTCCTGCATTGGCAGGCAGAATTTTTTACCACTGAACCATCTGGGAAACCTCAATGTCTCAGGGACCCTAACATTTGGGGAAGAAGGAAACTGGGAAAATGCTGCAAAACCAGCTAACTAGTAGGTCACTGGTAACCTTTATTGAGGATAATTCTGGAAGCCACTGTTTTCATGACAAAGACTGAATATCTCAAGACCCTAGATAATCTGGTCCCTGCCTACCTATCATCTCTTTCTACTTCCTCCCACCCCTACCCCAGCTTCAGCCAAAGGTCTTTGAACCTGACATTTCCCAAATCTGAAACATTCTTATATTCCTCTGACTGCTCCAGTTAACCCTTAATAACTTTTCAGATCTCAGCTCAGTGGCCATATCCTCTGAGAACTCTGAATCCTCAGACTAGACAAGTTCTCCTGCTCTCTAACTATGAAACTCTCCTTTTAAAACTATCAATACATTTCTTAGTTTATAGTTTGTGTAACAATTGATTAATGCCTGTCCCCTTTACAGCTCTGTAAACACTATGAGGATAGGACCACAACTCTTTGGTTACCTTTGGGTCCCTGGTGCCAAGAATAGTGTTTGGTACAAAATATGTGCTCAATAAATCTTAACTGATTATGTAAATGAATCAATGTGTGTGTGTGTTAAGTTGCTTCAGTTGTGTCTGACTCTTTGTGATCCTGTGGGCTATAGCCCACCAGGCTCCTCTGTCCATGGGGTTCTCCAGGCAAGAATACTGGAGTGGATGGCCATGTCCTCCTCCGGGGGATCTTCCTGACCCAGGGATCGAACCCACTTCTGTTACATCTTCTGCATTGGCAGGCATGTTCCTTACCATTGGCGCCACTTGGGAAGCCCAAATGAATCAATAATTGTAAAAGAATCAATAATTCTTCTCATCAGTTGCTTTATACTGAATGTTTATGTCCCACCAAGATTCCTATGTGAATTCTGAAGCCTAATCCCACATTGTGATGATATTTGGAGGTGAGGCCTTTGGGACGTAATTAGGTCATGAAGACAGAATCTCCGTTAAGTGGTGCCCTTATAAGAAGAGATCTCTCTGGAATTCCTTGGCAATCCAGTGGTGAGGACTCAGCACTTTCATTGTAAGGGCCTGGGTTCAATCCCTGGCGGGAGAACTAAGATCCCACATTCTGGCCATCATGGAAAAAAAAAGAGATCTCTGCCCACCATGTAAGGACATAGCAAGAATGTGTCCATGTGTAAACCAGGAAGAAGGCTCTCACCAGACACTAAACTGGCTGGCATCTTGCTCTCAGACTTACCATTCTCCAGAGCTGGAAGCAAAGTTGTTGTTTAAGGCTCCAGTCTGTGGTATTGTGATTCTAAGACATCAAGACAGCTCAGGAGAATTAACAAGCTAGCAACCTCAAGTAAGTAGCTTATTCAAACGTCAGTTTCCTTTACCTCTATTATAGCATTAGCAACAGTACCTGTTTCTAAGGGTTGTTTTGAGAATTAAGTGAATACATGAAAACACACTCAGTAAAGTTTTCTTATTATTACTGTTACAACTTACTTCCTTGTACCAGCTTTCTCATCTATAAACTGATTGTTTTAAAGGTTCCTTCCACTTTAAGCACGCTATAAATCCTTTCTAATCCTAAAAGAAAAATTCTTTGTTTTCTAGATTTGTCAACCTGGCAACTTTAACAATCAATATGTTAACTTTTCTTTCCGGTAAAAAAGTTCTACCAGAACCAGCAAAGATTCATCAGCCTGTAATAATATGCATGAATTTAGGACATGGCCAGAATTATTTTTTGAACTTAAGTTTAATGTACCGAAAAGTTTCATTCACCTCACAAGATTTCAGGAGATACATAGAGGCAGTGATTTGAAATGATAAAGCTCGCTTTTCATCTCTAGTCCTGAAGAAGGGCATGTTTTCTCTCTCTCTTTTTTTAATATACATGCCCTTACTTGAAAGAGAATAAAACCAGAAAACCAAAAGTTAAGATATTCATATTACACAAGCCAAAATATTAAACAGAAGCCTGTGTGCCACTTTGATTTTTTAACTCTATGGAATATCTTCCTGGATTTAAAACCCATGGAATAAGTAATGTTCATGACCTAATAGTGATGTGCTGTATATGGCCTCTTACTTTCAGTGAAAAATATGATGTTTTCTACTCTTATAAGGTGTAATGGGAGTTTTATGTCCACTTCATGCATGAGAAAGTTGAGGATCCATGAAGGCAGACAATTACCTAAAAATTATTAAGCTAACCAGGAATGAAACCAATGCCAAATAAGCTCAAAGGTTTAGGCCTCATGATCAGACACCCCACTTCCCTTTGCTTACCTGCCAAGTCCCATAAGTGTGAGCGATATTTCATGTTTGTTTCCCATAAATACATCCTTATTGATAATGTCAATAAAGTAAATTTCATCACCCACTTGGAACGTCTCCATCTTCATCCCGGCAGTGTTTTGCCTTCCAGAAGAGCAGAACAATGCTCCATAGTGTCCAGGTGCCTTTCATTTGTCACTGGGACCTTTGCATTTGGATCAAACTTCCTCCTTCCCAGACCTTAGCAAATATAATATCTTGGTCCAAATAATTGTCTCTGTAACAGAGGTAATTGCAATGGTAAGCACATTTTACCCAAATTCCCATATTTCTCCAGTGTTTTTTTTTTTTTTTTTTAGGTTGACCCATGCTATCAAAAAATGTTTCAGTGACAGCTAAAGCTAGAAAGGGACAAGGTACTAAGAAAAAAATTATTAAAACCAGCAACCAATATTTATATAAAGTTTTAAAGTTCATGTGCCAGGTCACTTTAGCTGTGTCCAATTCTTTGCAACCTTATGGACTGTAGCCTGCCAGGCTCCTCTGTCCATGGGATTCTCCAGGCAAGGATAGTGGAGTGGGTTGCCATGCCCTTCTCCAGGGGATCTTCCTGACCCAGAGGTTGAACCTGGGTCTCTTACACCTCCTGCACTGGCAGGCAGGCTCTTTACCACCAGCGTCACTAGATTCAATCCAGGGAGGTAACTAGGGCAGACCTCATTGTTCCCATTTTATAGATGAGCAAAATGAGGTTCATTCAGACCTCTTTATTTCAAATTCCATGCTACAGCTATACTACCCCAATGCCACAATAATACAATTCCCAAGTGCTTCACCAGTATTGTTGTTATTACTCTTACCATTCAAAACCAGAAGGGCATTTTCCTGAACTTCCACCCACATGAGCAGTCAAAGAAATCAGAATTGGAGTCATCAACCAAATTTTACTTAAAATAACTTACTTATTATTTTCCAGACATGCTTTGGACAAGTTATTTTAAACACGATTGCACATCAGTAAAAGTCCATGGGAACAATGAACCCTCCACAGGCTTCTATTGGAAAAAGTGAATTCAGAATGAACCTTGTTACAGTGTCGAAATGAAACAATGCCTGGGCAAGTTCCATTACCATTCCACAAACCAAATGAAGGAAATGGGAGAAGAAAGGAGAAAAGTAAAGTGAATTTATGTCCTGCAGGGCTGAAACTCTGGCAGGAAATTCTGAGTGAGAGCTCTCATCCTTGCCCTACCACCTGACCTGGGGTTGTGGAGGCTTTGTGTGACCATCTCCCACCAAGCATGTGTTGGCTCCTTCCACAGGGTCCAGAGGCAAAGAAGTCTGAGCTTCACTCAGCCTTTCCATATCTCCTCAAACCCAGTCACTGCCTCTATAGGAGAGCTTCCCTTCTGCTCTTATAAGCCTTGTAGACTTCTAGTTTATGGCAGAAAGAGCTGTTTCTCTCCGCTCACCTTTTACACCACTGCCACATACATCACTCACTGATTTGTCTTAGTAAGTCTTTATTAGTTATTTATCTTTTTGAAGTCTTTATTGAATTTGTTACAATGTTACCTCTGTTTTATATTTTGATTTTTTGGCCCTAAGCCTGTGGGATGTTAGCTCCCCAACCAGGGACCGAAACCCACACCCCATGCATTGGAAGGCAAAGTTTCAACCACTGGACTACCAGGGAAGTCCCAGCAAGTCTTAAAATAAGTGCTTTCAAGGCTATGGTTTTTCCAGTGGTCATGTATGGATGTGAGAGTTGGACTATAAAGAAAACCGAGCACTGAAGAATTGATGCTTTTGAACTGTGGTGTTGGAGAAGACTCTTGAGAGTCCCTTAGACTGCAAGGAGATCCAACCAGTCCGTCCTAAAAGAGATCAGTCCTGGGTGTTCATTGGAAGAACTGATGTTGAAGCTGAAACTCCAATACTTTGGCCACATGATGTGAAGAGATGACTCATTTGAAAATACCCTGATGCTGGGAAAGATTAAAGTCAGAAGGGGATGACAGAGGATGAGATGGTTGGATGGCATCACCAACTCAATGGACATGAGTTTGAGTAAACTCTGGGAGTTGGTGATGGACAGGGAGGCCTGGTGTGCTGCAGTCCATGGGATTGCAAAGAGTCAGACACGACTGAGCAATGGAACTGACTGACCTATTGACTGGGCACAGACAACCTGAAGAGACATGCTACGTGCCAGGCACATAGCAATATTCTCAAACTTGGTTATGTCAGAATCACTTGGAAAGCCCATTGAAAATGCAGACTTCAGGATTCCACCTCTGGAGAGTCTCTCTCTCTATATATATAGTTTATATATATTATATACATATATTTATATATATATTATATATATATTATATGGTAGGCATGGGATGGAACTCAAGGTCTAGGTTATAATCAAGCACTCCAGATGATTTTGATGTAGGGGATCTAGTATCACTTTGAGAAATACCATTGGGAGGGCTGAAGAATTCAATGAAAGAATGGTAGTATCATAAATGAGAATCAGTGGTTGAATAGTATTTCCCTCATTTGCCTTGCCAGGAGGATCATTGGTACAATTAATAAAAATACTGATTCCTAAGCCTAGGAGAGTAAAAAAGTTGGCTTAAAGCTCAACATTCAGAGAACTAAGATCATGGCATCTGGCCCCATCACTTCACTGCAAATAGATGGGGAAACAGTGGAAACAGTAGCTGACTATTTTTCTGGGCTCCAAAATCATTGCAGATGGTGACTGCAGCCATGAAATTAAAAGATGCTTCCTCCTTGGAAGGAAAGTTATGACCAACCTAGACAGCATACTAAAAAGCAGAGACATTACTTTGTCAACAAAGGTCTGTCTAGTCAAGGCTTGGTTTTTCCAGTGGTCATGTATGGATGTGAGAATTGGACTATAAAGAAAGCTGAGCAAAGAAAGCTGAGCATTGATGAATTGATGGTTTTGAACTGTGGTGTTGGAGAAGACTCTTGAGAGTCCCTTGGGCTGCAAGGAGATCCAACCAGTCCATCCTAAAGGAGAGTCCTGGGTGTTCATTGGAAGGACTGATGCTGAAGCTGAAACTCCAATACTTTGGCCACCTGATTCGAAGAGCTGACTCATTTGAAAAGACCCTGATGCTAGGAAAGATTGAAGGCCGGAGGAGAAGGGGACGACAGAGGATGAGATGGTTGGACGGCATCACCAACTCGATGGACATGGGTGGAGTCCAGGAGTTGGTGAGGGACAGGGATGCCTGGTGTGCTGCAGTTCATGGGTCTCAAAGAGTCGGACACGCCGGAGCGACTGAACTGAACTGAAGCCTACCCCAGACATAGTCATCACAGTCTGCAGGGAAAGCATCTGAGAATCTAGATTCTTAAATAAGTGCTCCAAATAAACCTTACGATGAGGTACTTTTGGGGAATACTACTACTATATAGGTTATGGTCTCTACAGTTCCCACAACACTCATTTCCTGTTCTTTGAAGCGAAAACTGGGGTGACCACGTTCAAGCAGGTGCCTGAAGTTCTTATTGTCTTGGTAAAACTGCTCCTTCACTTTTTAGAAAAAGTCAGACCCTTCAGTCATACCCCATGTGATGCTTCCATAGTCAACAGTTATGGATTCAAATGGGTTTTAACATAATTTGCCAAGATTTCAAAATATCTAATGATCAGTACCATCTGGGCACCAACTAATCCAAGTAGATACAGAGTATATATAATATAAGCAAACAATAGTTACTGTCTAGATATCAGTCCCTAGTGTAATATTTTAAATAATGGCTTTTATTTAAGTATAGTTGATTGAATTTATATATATATATATATATATATTCTTTTTCAAATTCTTTTCCCTTACAGGTTATTACAAAATATTGAGTATAGTTCCTGTTCTATACACTAGGTCCTTATTGGTTATCTATTTTATATATAGTAATGTCAATCTGTTACTCCCAAATCCCTAATGTATTCCTCCCCCTTAAATGATAGTGTTTTCAATTTTATTAGACTAATAGAGCTTGGGAAGAATGCTATATTTTCAAGATTCCTTTCTACTTTATTTTTTTTTCTTTAAAATAAATTTATTTATTTTAATTGTAGGTTAATTACCTTAAAATATTATATTGGTTTTGCCATACATCTACTCTATTTCTTGCACTCCATTATAGAAGACTTGAGTTTGGTAAATATCGTGAAGGTAATGCCTGGTAATTTTGCTCAGGTTTGGTTAATACATCTTTCTCTGTTTAATTTGTTGCATGCTCCATGCCCTGACATCTTATTCTTTACCAGACCAGAAGTTTTTAAATGTGCAAGCCTATTGTGCCTGGGGAAATATGTTGAACTTTTGCCTTTGTAATAAGATATGCTCCAATGACCAACTTTAGCAATTTAATATAGTTGAATAATAACTGAATGGGACACTTTGTCACTCAGTCATTATTCAAGCTCCTACTGGGGGTGGAGAGAGAAGTTGCTGGAGGCCAGATTATTCCTGGGGGAGCTCAGCCACACAAATCAACCCTGAGAGAATCTTTTAAGAAATAATGTTACAAAAAATCAAAAATTCCAGGAAATACAAGTCAAACTATAGATTTGTAAAATGCTAATAAGAGTTCAAGTTCAACTTGATAAAAATGGCATAGTGTTTAATATTCATTTAAGATATTTTTATACATGAAAAGTATGCTGGAAGGATAAAGCAATCACCTGGATAATGCAATCTAAAAAATGCTTTGTAGGTGGACATGATCCAGATAGATGAGATCATTGCCATACAGGCCAGAGTATGTGAAAATTCTCCTTCACCCTACATTGCATGTTACCTCAGATTCTGAGGATATTCCAATATTCATTATGAACTTCAAGCACCTGTATCTTGCTCTGATGTGTACACAGAGATTCTGCTGAAAATTTCAAGGTCTCTTATTTGTATGCAAAACTTTTAGAAGCCAAAGTTTTTGTTTATTCATTTGAGTCTGAGTTGTTTTGTTTTGCTTTTTGAGTTGCACTATTTCAAGTGCAAAAGAAAAAAGCCAATTTTTCTTTTTTCTGAATCTAGGATCAGGGCTTCATTTGCCAGTGAAGAAAATACCATGTGTAGACTTTTAATTTATGTACATAGCATATACAATATGTTCTAGAGTTTCCTGAAAGCTTATCAAGGGAAAACCCAGGTGGCCTGGCAGCCTTAGGGAACTAGGCTGTTGTCATTTGGGAAGGCTGCCTTTACTTCTGGAAAGACATCTGGTTGAGATGAGGCTGGGCCAAGGGTATCTGGTCAGTGATGGCTGCCTCAGTATCAGGAGGGCTTCCCTGATGGCTCAGCAGTAAAGAATCCACCTGCCAAGCAGGAGATGCGGGTTCTATCCCTGGGTTGGGAAGATCCCCTGGAGAGGAAAGTAGCAAACCACTCTAGGATTCTTGACTGGAAAATCCTATGGACAGAGAAGCTTGGTGGGCTGCAGTCCATGTGGTCACAAAGAGTTGGACTGGACTTAATGATTAAATAGCAGCAGCAGTGTCAGGATGGAGGCTCTCAGAGAAGATGTGATTCTCTTCTAAATACCTGAGCCCTGATCCTTACAACCCTACAGTCTTCATTTTTACTCCAGGTGTGGATATCACTACCAAAGAAGTCACTGAAGCTTCCTGACCTCATCTCTATTGCAAGGAAGGACCTCACCGGCTGCCTAGACCTTTTCCTTTTGAGGGATTCTTAGAAGACTCAGGAGAGTTGCAGGAGTTCTGGAAAGAGTTTCAGAAGGTGTAGGAAGCCCTGAAAGACATCATCAACAGAGGGCCACAGATATCATGGAAGTGGCTCCTCACCCCTCCCCTACCTACTTGACGGCAATCCTTAGGGTTTTCACAAACCAGGTTGAGGGACCAACCACAAGTCAAGAAAAACCTCCAGTTCTGTGACTGATATGTTAATTAAGGGACCTCAAAGGATTTTTACAATTGTTGATAACCTCTTACAGTCACACCTACTTATTGTCAACAAAATTTTTTCTCCTGTCTGAGATGTGGATAGAAAGACTTAGAAGCAGGGTACGTGTTCAGTTCAGTAGATGTATTTTCTTGATAGAAGATCTACATGGCTACGGATAGAAGTTGAAAAACACATTTCCTAAAGTACTAATTTTCTCATATCAAGACTCTGGTTAGATGTCCCATGGTTAAAGGTCCCCATGTAGGAACCTTTCTCTATAACTTGTGAATGGACAGAGAAAATCCTAGTCTTTGCCTTGGATTTCATTTCAGGAGCTCTGCTTATCTAGAAAGATTCTGTTGGCCTGGTCCAAGGAATATTCAAAGAATTTTGTTTCAGTGGAAACAGAATCTCCTTTTCACTGTCTCCCGTGAACTTACAGAAAACAGATTGATTGCCCCATAGTGGAGCTGCCAGAGAAACTCTAAGCCACACTTTGGTAAATGGAGGTTCTCATGAGCACCACACGGCCCTGGGGAAGCATCTGGAATGATCTTCGTTATTGTCTTCACGGCCTTACCTGACTCCTCAAATTCCCTCCGTTAAGCCTGATCTGAGGACCACACCTCTAAAATCCACACCAGCTCGACTTCCTCATTCTGATTCCCATTCTGGTCATTTCTAGGGCCAGGCTCAGCCTCTGTTCCTGATTTTACCTGTCCAACAAACCTTAGTCTCACCTGCCATTGCTGATTATTCAAGCTGAACACGTCTGCTAGTCCCACCCAGGCCCAGGCCCATCGGGAAGGCTAACCTCATCCTAGCCCTTATTCTGGCTCAGTGCCTCTGATGTCTGTTGCACAATTGGGCACCGCAAGGAGCACATGACTACCATCCACAAAGACAAAGATGGAAAATATGAGCCATCCACTTGGCAACCATGTTGGCATCTTCTTCCATTCATGCTGCCAAGCTCTGACCAGAAAGATCCTGGACTGCTTATTGCCTAATGCGGTCAGTCCAGACCCAGGGTGGCTCAGGTCATGGCGGGAGGAGTCGGCTTAATGAGACTTATACACACAAGAAAAGGAGAGAGAAGAAGACCCAGCCTCCATATCAGCTTGTGCCCACCAGATTCAAGCTAATGGGAGAGCTAGAAAATCTTCATGAACTTACAGAGGAAAGTTTTATTATTGCTATTGATATTATTATTTAGAAAATGACCAAAAATATAGTCTCCTTTTTTAAATGTTTGATTTGATTTTTCATAGGAAAAACTGAATGTGTTCTGTCCACAGAAAGCATATATATGGCCTTTTTCCAGGAAAAAGGGAAGCAGGAAGGCAGGTAAAGAAAATTAAGTAAATGGATTAGGACATAGGCTATGTCCTATCTTCCCAGTAGGGAAGAGCTATATCATTGTTGCCTACAGAGTTCTAATCCTGGGTCCCAGGTGACTCTGAAAACACTTTAAAGACAACAGGAAGAAAATTAAGCACTGGGCTACATATTTATCTCATTTTATCCCCTCCCAAATCTTTCAAGTGAAGAGTTATACTCCCCACCTTGCAAATAAGGAAACTGAGGCAGCCTAAAGCAGTAAAGATTGTTCAAGGTTATAAAGCTACAAAATGATTGAGTTCACCAGATGTCAAAGCTCACACTGTCTCTCATTAGGGATTGTCATTAATGTAGACAACTATCCTCTCCCTGAAGCATATGCCAAAAGAACTTCACCAACATTCCAAGACGATGTCATCAGGGAGAACACAGTCAAGTTACTATTGAAGGAGTCCTTCCAGTCCATTTCCCAAAACTAGTGTTGGAAGTGTTGGGAGGTGAGTTTGGTAATTGGTTCACTTTTAATAGATGATTTATTTTAAGCTGCCTGGTTTGATGATGCAACAAGCAGGGGAATGAGCTTGGTTTGAAGATAGATTTCTGATCTTCTGGGAAGTGTTTCTGCTTTAATAAGCTTTGACTCACCAAGGAAATTCCTAAGGACGTTTAGTCACAACCTGCTAAGCTGCCAACTCTGTAAATACACACATGCCCATATGCACACATATGCATAGGAATACATACTTTTGTAGTCATGGCAATGAATGCTGCTTTCATCAGGGAGCAAGCCATCGCAGTCAGCAGAGAGAGACTGTTATGCAGGAAACTTTTCTTTCAACTTGGGTCCAGTGATTGGTGGCCTGCAAATTAACTGGCAAGAGATAGGTTAGCAGGAAAAGAGACAAGAGACATTCTGTGTGTGTATGTCTGCACACAGAACTACTCAGTAATAGGTAACTTAATCAATAGACTAGGATAAAAAGGTTTATATGCCAAGCTTAACAAAGGGGGTGGTGAAGGTGGTGGTTATGCCTTCAGAGGGATGGTAGAAAAGGTTCGGTGGGAGTTTCTGATGCTAATGGCTATGGGCAGTCTGCCTCCACAGCGGCTAAATGCAGGAAGCAACTACGGAGGGGAACAGGGAGCAGGCTAATTGCAGCTGTATGTTCCGAAAACTGTGCTTGAGTCAGATAAAGGAATTTGAGATAAGATTTATTTCTGTATCTTTCTTCAACTTTAGGGGTTTGAAATGTGGTGCCCCACAGTATCCCCACCTGAAGCATCCCTGAAAGTTTCAAGAGAAGGGAGGCTTGGTTGATTGTTACAGAGAGAGAGATTTGGATTAGAAGTTGAAGGCAAAGAGATACCCAAAGGGAGAGAAAGACACCAGTCAAGATTTCTAAATGCTGGGAGTTGAAGCACTTTTAGCGAGGATGTTAGTGGCAATATCATAGTCATGGCTATTTCCTGGAGCAGAGCATGGAAGATGCATGTGTTCTGGTGAATTTTCTGAGTGGGCCACACTGTTGCGGTGATAAATCCTTTGAAGTTATACTGTGTTGTCCAGCTTCATCTCACAGGGCTTCAGGAAAATGGTAGTTTTAGTTCACAGTGATGCCAAGTTGGGAGTGGGAGAAAGATTTAATTACCAGCAAAATGTGTAAGAGAGCAGGTAGAATTCACAAAGAGATGGAAAATAGCTCTGAGACAGTGAACAGGACATAGACCTGGTAACATCTAAGGTAGGTTATTATTTTCTGATGAAACATACAATTTCTTTCTATAATCATCCCTATTTTGATCAAAGATTATCAAAGGGAGATTACTCTTGTTTACAAAACAAATCTAGTCTCATTAAATTCGGTCTGATCATTTACACAACTGCAGCAAGATTGGTAATAGGACCACAAAGGCCTTTTAAAGTTTGCATTGCTGGAACTTTTGTAAGGAATCTCAGAATGAACATTTAAATGCCTCTTGATGTTTGTAAACCACACCATGAAGTTATCAGATTTAAACTGTGTGTTTACAGATTTGGTGATTTTCTTTCTTCTTGAGGTTCCCAAAATATTCTAAAGTTTCTGGGCCTGCCTGAAAGTGACTTTCCTTACCCACATATAAATCTGTAAGTCAGGTACCAGACTAGTTGTTCCAAAAGGGTTTTGTAAACATTGACTTCATAAAGCAATCTTGATTCCTGAAAACTGTATGGTCATATCTGAATCTGTACACCTGAATCTCAAATATGATATTCCTGTTAAAGCCTTGGTGACATAACCAATTTTCTCAATTATGTTCTGTTACAAACAGAACAGATTCCTATCGAACTTATACAAGTGAGTATTTTACAATGAGAATAAGAATATTCAATAAGAGTTTCTGAATTCTGGAGGGATCAGGTAGGAAGAAAACAATAAATGTTTCTTTTAGTTTGCAAAGATATAATCTTCTAAACTGTTGTGAGTTATTGATAGGCTTAGGAGAAAATAGAAAAGTGTTTCCTTATATCCAGAAAAATAACGCATTTAAGAACAATAATATCAATAATATTTAGGCATACAAATATAACGTAGGGATGGCTAAGCACCTCTTCACATCTGACAATGCGTCCCATGCAACTTATCTGATGAAATAAACTTAATTAATTAAACATATCCCTTTTTACAAGGTGAGAGGAGAAATCCCTTGATATTTTACAGGGACCCACCTGGAAACTCTCAAAGTCAGTTCCAGGTCAAAAAGACTTCATTTAGAATTTAATTTAGGGAAGTTGTCCAAAATGTCAAAAGGTTTGGACATCTGATTAAATAGAATCACCAGTCAGTGTTTTGTTTTTGTTTTTAAGAAAACAGACTTGCTCTTATAAAATAATCAGACATGATAAAGTTCAGTTCAGTTGCTCAGTCGTGTCTAAATCTTGGCAAACCCATGGTGTGCAGCACTCCAGGCATCCCTGTCCATCACCAACTCCTGGAGTTTACTCTAACTCATGTCCATTGAGTTGGTGATGCCATCCAACCATCTCATCCTCTGTCATCCCCTTCTCCTCCTGCCTTCAATCTTTTCCAGCATGAGAGTCTTTCCTAATGAGTCAGCTCTTCGCATCAGGTGGCCAAAGTATTGGAGATTCAGGTTCACCTTCCAATGAATATTCAGAACTGATCTTTAGAATGGACTGGTTGGATCTCCTTGCAGTCCAAGGCACTCTCAAGATTCTTCTCCAACACCACAATTCAAAAGCATCAATTCTTCAGCACTCAGCTTTCCTTACAGTCCAACTCACATCCACACATGACTACTGGAAAAACGATAGCCTTGACTAGATGGACCTTTGTTGGCAAAGTAATGTCTCTGCTTTATAATATGCTGTCTAGGTTGGTCATAGCTTTTCTTCCAAGGAGTAAGCATCTTTTAATTCCATGGCTGCAGTCAACATCTGCAGTGATTTTGGAGCCCAAGAAAATAAAGTCTGACACTGTTTCCACTGTTTCCCCATCTATTTGCCATGAAGTGATGGGACCAGATGCCATGATCTTAGTTTTCTGAGTGTTGCGCTTTAAGCCAGCTTTTCCAATTTCCTCCTTTACTTTCATCAAGAGGCTCTTTAGTTCTTCTTTGCTTTCTGCCATAAGGGTGGTGTCATCTGCATATCTGAGGTTATTGATATTTCTCCCATCAATCATGATTCTAGCTTGTACTTCATCCAGCCCAGCATTTCTCATGATGTACTCTGCATATAAGTTAAATAAACAGGGTGACAATATACAGCCTTGACATACTCCTTTTCCTATTTGGAACCAGTCTGTTGTTCCATGTCCAGTTCTAACTGTTGCTTCCTGACCTGCATACGGATTTCTCAAGAGGCAGGTCAGGTGGTCTGGTATTCCCATCTCTTTCAGAATTTCGCACAGTTTGTGGTGATCCACACAGTTAAAGGTTTTGGCATAGTCAATACAGCAGAAGTAGATGTTTTAATGGAACTCTCTTGATTTTTTGATAATCCAACGGATGTTGGCAATTTGATCTCTGGTTCCTAAAACCAGCTTGAACATCTGGAAGTTCACGGTTCACGTACTGTTGAAGCCTGGCTTGGAGAATTTTGAGCATCACTTTGCTAGCATGTGAGATGAGTACAACTGTGTGGTAGTTTGAACATTCTTTGGCATTGCCTTTCTTTGGGATTGGAATGAAAACTGACCTTTTCCAGTCCTGTGGCCACTGCTGAGTTTTCCAAATTTGCTGGCTTATTGAGTGTAGCACTTTCACAGCATCATCTTTCAGGATTTGAAATAGCTCAACTGGAATTCCATCACCTCCACTAGCTCTGTTCGTAGTGATGCTTCCTAAGGCCCACTTGACTTCACATTCCAGGATGTCTGGCTCTAGGTGAGTGATCACACCATCATGATTATCTGGGTCCTGAAGATCATTTTTGTATAGTTCTTCTGTGTATTCTTGCCACCTCTTCTTAATATCTTCTGCTTCTGTTAAGTCCATACCATTTCTGTCCTTTACTGTGCCCATCTTTGCATGAAATGTTCCCTTGGTATTTCTAATTTTCTTGAAGAGATCTCTAGTCTTTCCCATTCTATTATTTTCCTCTATTTCTTTGCACTGATCACTGAGGAAGGCTTTCTTATCTCTTCTTGCTAGTCTTTGGAGCTCTGCATTCAAATGGGTGTATCTTTTCTTTTCTCCTTTGCTTTTCCCTCTTCTTCTTTTCACAGCTATTTGAAAGCCCTCCTCAGACAGCCATTTTGCTTCTTTGCACATCTTTTTCTTGGGGATGGTCTTAATCCCTGTCTCCTGTACAATGTCACAAACCTCCATCCATAGTTCATCAGGCACTCTGTCTATCAGATCTAATCCCTTGAGTCTAGTTGCCACTTCCACTGTATAATCATAAGGGATTTGATTTAGGTCATACCTGAATGGTTTAGCGGTTTTCCACCATGAAAAAGTACTGGAAATTATTCCAATAAGGCACAGAATCCTTGCGTGAAAAGTTCTTTACCTTTTAAGATGGGTTAAAAGATAAAGAGAAACTTTTACAGTCCCTTATTAAGAACAGACCAATAATCCAAGAAACTGTCCTTTTAAGAGACAGAAAACCAATCTCTAGTTTTGCATCAGTATGGTATTGATATTAAAACTCATTTTAAAGCCTTACAGTAAATCCATTCAATCTTGGCCAGCCTGACCATATGAGGTAAGATTCTCTGTATGTGTGTCCCATGAAATGGTCCCTCTCTCCCAACTTTTAAAACTTCTATATTTATTCCTATTTTCATCTTTCATTTTTCTTTTTCCTTCTAGAACAATCTTTAAGTAATTACTTTTGGAAAAAATTAACTCTTTTTCATAACAAAAATAATCCTACATTCCTTGAATACTCTGGAGTCAGAATGTCCTTCTTCATTCTTATTATTTCTAAGTTTCATTTACATATATTGATTATAAATTTCAACCCTTAGTAACTTTTATTTTCCAGAGAAAATTACGAAGTAGACAATTGTGAATTGCCTGTCATATACCAGTATTGTGTAATAGATTAGTAAATTTATCAAAACACCATCTCATAATTTCTAGAGATGTATACAGCCTCATAGTACAATTTCTCAATGTGACAAAAAGATCATCTTTAGCATTTTGTGTAAATAAGTCAATAGTAGAAAAGTTAAAGCTATGTTTAGTAATTAATGTCTCAGTATTTTATATTATTTGAAAGTGATCTAACTGCTATCTATCATTAACTTCATATACCTCTGAAGTTTCAAGTTACCTAAAAGATTTTAGAAACTACTTGTAACCAGATGTACAATAAAACATAATTATGTTGAAATAAAGTTTGTAAGAGCAATGATTCAATTTGATTGAAATAAAATGTATTAAGAATCATACTCCCTGACTTCAGACTATAATACAAACCCACAGTAATCAAAACTGTGTGGTACTGGCACAAAAAAAGACACATAGATCAATGGAAGAGGAAATAAAGCCCAGAAATAATCCACTCACTATGGTCAATTAATTTGTCATAAAAGATGCAACAATATGCAATGGAGAAAAGACAGTCTCTTCAATAAGTGGTGCTGGGAACCCTGGAAAGCTACATGCAAGAGAATGAAGTTTGAACATTCCCTAACACCATATACAAAAATAAACTCAAAAAGGACCTAAATAAAACTCCTAGAGGGAAACATACGTAAAACATTTTTTGACATATATACCAGCAATTTTTGATCAGTCTCCTAGAGTAATGGAAACAAAAGCAAAAATAAACAAATGGGACTTAATTAAACTTGAAAGTTTTTGCATGGCCAAAGAAACCATAAACAAAACAAAAAGACAACCTAAGGAGTGGGAGAAAATATTTGCAAACAATGTGACCAATAAGGGTTTACTTTCCAAAATATATATCTTACGTGACTCACTATTAAAAAAGGGGGGTGGCAGAAGATCTAAAGAGACATTTTTCCAAAGAAGACATATAGATGGCCAACAGGCGCATGAAAAGAAGCCCAACACTGCTAATTACTAGAGAAATGCAAATCAAAACTAGATGAGGTATCACCTCACACCGATCAGATTGGCCATCATCAAAAACTCTACAAACAATAAATGCTGGAGAGGATGTGGAGCAAAGGGAATGTACTGCTATTGGGAATGTAAACTGATACAACCACTATGGAGAACAGTATGGAAATTCCATAAGGAACTAGGACTAAACTACCATACGACCCAGAAATCCCACTACTGGACATATACCCCAAGAAAACCATAACTCAAAAAGACACGTGGATCCCAGTGTTCATGCAGCACTATTTACAATAGCCAGGACATGAAGCAACCTAGATATCCATTGATAGATAAATGGATAAAGAAATCATGGTACATATATATAATGGAATATTACTCAGCCATAAAAGAAACAAATTTGAGTTACTTGGACTGAGATGGCTGAACCTAGAGCCTGTTTACAGAGTGAAGTAAGTCAAAAAGAAAAAGAAATATTGTGTATTAATGCATACATATAAACGGTACTAATGAAACTATTTACAGAGCAGGAATGAGATGCAGATATTGAGAATGGACTTGTGTACACAGTAGGAGAAGGAGGGGTTGGGACAAAGTGAAAGAGAAGCATTGAAATATATATATTACCATGTGTAAACAGATAGCTAGTGGGAAGGTGGTGTATAACACAGGGAGCTCACCCCAGTGCTCTGTGATGACCTAGAGAGGTGGGATGGGGAGTGGGAAGGAGGTTCAAGAGGAAAGGGATATATGTACACTTATGGCTGATTCACGTTGTTGTATAGCAGAAACTAACACAACATTGTAAAGCAATTGTCTTCCAATTAAAAATAAATTAAAAAAAACTATAATTCAATTTCTTGTAATAACCTGCAATGCAAAACAGTCTGAAAAAGAATATATACATATATATGTGAGTATACATAGGTATATATATGCTTGAGTCAGTTTGCTGTACTCCTGAAACTTTGTAAATCAACTATATGTCAACTTAAAAAAATAAAATCTGTAAGTTTTATAATCTTAAACATATAATAAATAATAACTTCTTTTCTTGGGTAAATCCAAGTAGTCTAAACATATATGTTTGTATCATAATGCTGATAATTCAGATGATACAGTTGTTTTTATTATTAAACCAAAAATAAGTAAGCTAGTCTAATTTATCAAACATTTACCCAAATCATGTGAATTTTAATAAGACAATTTTGAACTTTAGAAATATTTCATTTATGTAAGTTTTCTTTTTCACTAAGCAAATAAAGCGGAGCTCTTTTAAGGAATTTCATAAATTGATTTGGCAATGACTTCCAGAGGTAAGAAAATGCCACATACACGTAATATATCTGCAGAGACAGACATAAGCATACATGCAGACACCAACAGAGACCTTACAGCTTTCACAGTGATCCTGGGTGTCCTCAGACTGCTGTGGCTTGGAGCAGGATTTCAGTTCTGGGTCAGAGACTGGAGTCAGGCCATGGCAGTGAAATCACTGAATTCTAGCCACCAGACCACCGGAGACCAGGAACCAGTGGCAAGGCCCTGGCCTGTCACCTACGTAGAAATGAATTTCCACATAGAGACTGAAAGTAGTGAAATAAGCGTTTATTACGAGGAACAGGGGTATACATGGATAGACTCCCGGAGGGCTTAGAGAGGATGCTGTGCCCTTGTAGTAGTTTGAGTCATGTATACGGGCATTTTTTTCTGGGTCTCCTTTGCCGATGATCTTGCTTTGCCTGGTTCTGAGTCTGTATTTGGTTATCTCAGCACACTCCCATGTCTGCGTGCGCATCTCTTAGCTAAGATGTTGTTGTTGTTGTTGTTTTTCAGTTGTTCAGTCATGTCCGACTCTTTGCAACCCCATGGGCAGCGCAGCATGCCAAGCTTCCCTGTCCTTCACCACCTCCCAGAACTTGCTCAAACTCATGTCCATCGAGTCGGTGATGCCAGCCAACTGTCTCGTCCTCTGTCGTCCTCTTCTCCTCCTGTCTTCAGTCTTCCCCAGCATCAGGGTCTTCTCTAATGAGAGTCTTAGCCAAGATGGATTCTAGCAAAGAAGCCTATGGGCATGTTGATGTCACTCCCTTTTTGTTCTCCAAGAAGCCTTTCTGGTCAAGTATAGTCAGGAAGATCTCCTTGACCTTGAAAATGAGAAATATGAGGTCTTTTATCTGGGCAGGGCTTAGCTTCCCCTCCTCTTCATCTCAGAAAGTCTGTCCACAGGGGACAGGCTCCTGCCGTTCAACCAGGGACCCAGCTATCTCCTGCCTCAATAGTAAGAGTTGTGTTTGGCTTTGTCCCACTTTTTACTCAGAGCAGATGGAATGAGTTGCTGTTTGTTCAACACAAGGGCTGAAGTTTTTACCAATATTTGTAGGGGAGATTTTTATAGGGGAGACTTCCACTGGTTGCATATCTTTACTTTGTCTTAATATGTAACCAGTGGAGGCTGCAGTTCAGTCTCAGATGGTTGTTACAGTGGACTGAGAAGTTACTTGTTAAAGTCTGGGCTGTGCTGAGGAAAAGAGCACTGGGGGGCTTATTAAAAGGGGATATATTAATTGATTCGCATCAGGAGGTGAAATAAATTTCTCATTTTTTATGACAGGAAGCAGTAGTACAAGTGAAGCAAGAGAGCCCTCAGGCTGACAGCCAGCCTTATTTCCTTGGATGTTTGCATTTTAAAGAGTTGGCTCTTGAGTCGGGGGAAGACAGTTCTGGGTGGTAGAAGATTTACATCTCAAAGAGGGAGAGGAAGAAAGCAACCTTTTTAAATAACTGCTCTAAGAGGGTTTTCAGGGCCATATTTGCCTATTGCCAGATTTTGGCTGGGACAAAGAGTAAATTTACCTGGTAACATTGAGGTCTGCAAGCAGGCATTTTAAGGGGGTACTAGTGAACAGAATTATTTGTGTGGAGAGTCTCTAGTTTCTAACTGGCCCAGGTTGAAGCCTAATTGCAAAGAGGTTCGGAGGAGCCTAAATAAGGAGGCTGAGGCCTAGAATAATTACTATCTGTGTTTCTTTTTCTTTAAGTTCATGTCAGTTTTCCCTCCAATGTCCTGACATTTTAAAGTATTAGCAAGTATCTTGAGATGAATAGAGGAGGCTTTGGAATTGGCAAAAAAGATGGTAGACTTTGCGCTAGTTCTAGAGCCATAGATCTGATTTTGTAAAGATTAATAAGATGAAGGCAGATATTTTTAATTCTTCAAAGAATTGAGTGGCAGCCTCAACAGTACCATAGATGGTTGGCTGGCATCACCAACTCAAGGAACAGGAGTCTGAGTAAACTCTGGGAACTTGTGATGGACAGTGAGGCCTGGCGTGCTGCAGTCCATGGAGTCACAAAGAGTTGGACATGACTGAGCGACTGAACTGAACTGAACTCAATAGTACCAAGGGGCTGGCCTACCCATCCAACTATATTATTTTGAAATTATTTCTTACTTATATCAGAGAGAGTTCCAGTTAAGGCAAAAACCAAGATTCTTTATGTTCTAGGGTGCCTGGGTTTAGAGTTCTATGTCTTTGAAATGTTTTTTATAAATCACTCAACAATGGCTTTATGATGTATTTCTTTCCTCTGGGTACCATTCCACTTCAGCCCAATTAACCTTCGGGGAAAGGCTTCTATAATAATTGCTATTGGGCCCTGAACACCAGCTTCCAATTGGGCCATTTGTACCAGGGAGGTGGTGGAGGGGAGTTTATGGTGGTTGCAGATTTAATTTTTGTTCTAAATCTGATTTCTGTCCTTTAATTTTGTTAGTGGAGACTCTAAGCTATCTGTGATCTTCTTTATATCCTTTTTTCATATTGGTAAAAGGATATTTGTTTAGGGTGAGAATTTTCTCAAAACTCTTACAAGTATAAACTCTTTTCCAAATCAAAGGACTTGTTGACTGGTCACTGATATTTAGGATCCCCAAAGGCATATCTATTGTAAAATGTGACTCAAAACCAATTAGCCTTTTTATGACTTATCCTTGGACACAGAGGCATCCCCCCAAAAGGGAACAGAAAATGAAGCACCATAGTTTAAAGTCACTCCCAACAATAGCCAAAGAGAAAGAAAGTAAAGCATCTCATTTGCTGTGGGGCTTCCCAGGTGGCACTAGTGGTAAGGAACCGCCTGCCAGTGCAGGAGACTCAAGAGATGAGAGTGCAAGCCCTGGGTCAGGAAGATCCCCTGGAGGAGGGCCCAGCAACCTACTCCATTCCCAGAGAATCCCATGGACAGAGGTGCCTGGCGGGCTACAATCCATAAGATCTCAAAGAGTTGGACACGACTGAAGCAACTTAGCACACACGCACACTCATTTGCCACAGTTGACAGGTGTTTGTGAAAACTTGTGTGTCTAGTTTCCCATAAAAGTGAGACCCTGTCTGTATCTGACATCAGGCAGGGTATACGAGAATAGGACTTGCCAGCATAAGTCAAGGCAAGAAGGAAACAGAGGATGAGGTCCTGATGGACTGAGGCCTGAGATGGACACACTCAGAGCTGGCGATGGTTAGCAGGACACCAGCCACAAATGGGGTGCCCAGTCTGCTTACATTTTTACCTGGGAGGCTACAGATTTTCATGCCCTCATCTGAATGTTTGGCTTCTTCTCAACACAGATCCAAAAATCTGCATCTCTGTGCAGACAGACAACCAAAGGGTGAATGCTCTTCTTACTAGATCCAAACCAGGCTCTCAGGACACAAAAAGCAATGAAGAGATAGGACAAGAAGCTATCCCTGGCAGGGAGAGGATCTATCATAAGAGAACTCAAACCATGAGTCACAATATACAAACAACTAGTTCATGTAAGTGTTCTTTTTTCCCCTTCTAATCTCAACCTCAGAAAGAAAAGAAGATGAGAAACTCCTACGGCCTTTCCTCACCCAGACCCTGAGAGATATGGGAGTCTGGCTGGCAAAGAAATTGAACTGTCAGCTTGGTCAGAGGTCCCAAGATCTTGCTACAGGCTCCAGAGTGAGCAGGGTGTCCCAGCCACCCTGTCCTTATCAATGAAGCTGTTGAACTACTGAAGAAGGAAAGCTTCTCTTCTTGCAGCTTATTTATGTCTAGTGGTTGCGGGCCTGCAAATTAACCAACAACAGATTAACAGGAGAAAACACAAGGATAATTTACACATGCAGGTGGAAGTAGTCAGTGATGAGAAACTCACTCAACAGTCAGGGATTAATAGGTTCATGTGGCAAATTTGACAAAGGGCTCATGGTGGTGTTAGTGGTGGTAGGGAAGGCTCTGTGGGGCTTTTTGATGCTAAGGGAATGGATAGTCTGTCTCCATGGCAGCTGAATTTACAGGAAGCTCCCTGGGAAGGAAGTTGGTGGTGGTAGTTTAGTCGTTAGGTTGTGTCTGACTCTTGCGACCCCATGGACTGTAGCCTGGCAGGTTCCTCCGGCTCCATGGCATTCCCCAGGCAAGAAAACTGGAGTGGGTTGCCATTTTCCTTCTTGGGGGAATCTTCCCAACCCAGGGATCGAACCTGGGTCTCCTGCATTGCAGGCAAATTCTTTACTGTCTGAGCCACCAGGGAAGCACCAGGAAAGGAGTTAACCACAGCTGTATTTTTCTGGAGGCTCTGCCATAGTCAGACAAGGACCATTTAGGTAAGATTTCGTTCTGCTTCTGCTTTAGCTAAAACATTTGCCTTTAAAATTATCTTAATTTTTTAGACTTTAGGGTTCTGAGTGGATCCCCCACAAGACAGAAGACTCCTCCTCATCATCACAAAAATTTTAAAGAAGGAAAATCTCCCGGGTCTTTCCTGTGAAAAGGATTGACATAGGCTATATTTCTAGGATGGACATAAGAGCTTCTGGAAGATTCAGTGAAATTCCTGGTGACAGACACATTGCTGCCTAGTACAAAGGCACTGCGGGTTTATCAATGTGGTGTCTGCACATGGTAAGATCATCATGGGCCTCCTTTAAAAAACTCAAGTCCTGGCTTCTGTGCCCACAGTGAGGGCTGGTCTTTAACTTCATTAAGTCCCCAAGGTTCAACACCCATTACTTGCCTTCAGAAAACCATTGCACAGTATTTCAAGACTTAAAGTGGTATCAGTTTTCAAACTGTTTATGTACGGTTGCTTTTGCCTTTTACCCACCACAAGCAAGAAAGACAGGCTGGTTATATTTTCAGGTCACAAATTGATCTTATAATCAAAATCCTAATGTCCAAGGAAATGCTGTTATCTGGGAAAATACTTAGAAGAAAAGGAAAAATTCAATTCTAATTTTCAAGGCAGCATTTCATATTCTCTATTTCTTTGAATTAGTGGTATGGTTTAGTGCTCTTTGGTTGCCGAAGAACAAGTCTCTTGTTCATTAAAGTCATTTTCACACTTTTAGAAATTCTAGTTATTAAAATAGATAAGGATATCTCCATAAAAAACTGCAGTCTCGGGTCCCTCAATTCAAATTTCTCATCCAGAATTCAAAGTGTAGAAATTAAAGATAAATGAACTACCGGGCGATCTTAGAAGATGAAAAACATCATAAAAAGGCAGGTATTTGTTTGCAGTACAGACTCTCAGGATGAAATTCTAAAGGATGGGCAGCATGGGTTGGGGGCTTACTCACCTGTAGGGCTACTAGAAATGAATAGCAATGAAAATAAGAACATAGCTAGAATGCTTCAGAGTTTGAACCACTGAACCATTGAACCATCCTACATACTTTTATATAGAATGAGCCTAGACATTGCTAATTAGTGGCTCAAATGCTAGTTCACGCAAACACAATCAAAACAACCTTTTGATACTAGGTAATGCTTTGTTAGAAGAGGGGGATTGTCTTGGGCAGGATGTTTAGCAGCAATCTTGACCCTGACCTAGATGCCAGTAGCAACCCTGGTCATGACAATCAAATATATCTCCAGACACTGCTCCATGTCCCCTGGGAGGAAAAATCAGCACCAGTTAAGAAGCCAGCGCTTTACAGGTAATAGAGATCACCACCTTGACAGTCTTATCAGAGGCTCAGAGTTGGGAAGGAAGATTGAAAAGAGTTTTGAGATTTTTGAAGCATAGCTTTTTCAACATGTGTCTTTTTTTCTTTTTTTTTTTTAGGGAAAGTTGCTCAGTTACATCCGACTCTTTGTGACTCCATGGACTGTATAGTCCTTGGAATTCTCCAGGCCAGAATACTGAAGTGGGTAGCCTTTCCCTTCTCCAGGGATCGAACCCAGGTCTCCCACATTGCAGGGGGATTCTTTACCAACTGAGCCACAAGGGAAGCCCCAACATGTGTCTCTCATTTTGAGTATGGGGAAGAACTGGTTAGGGCTGAGTGAGGACTATAATATAATCTTTAGGATGAGTGGACATAGAAAAGTGAACATTTTGAGGTGCATGTGTGCTAAGTCGCTTCAGTCATGTCCAACTCTTTGCAACCCCATGGATTGCAGCTTACCAGGCTTCTCTCTCCATGGAATTTTCCAGGCAAGAATACTGGAGAGGGTTGCCATTTCCTCCTCCAGGGGATCTTCCTGACCCAGGGATCGAACCCACGTCTCTTAAGTCTCCTTCATTGGAAAAGGGTTCTTTACCACTAGCATCACCTGGGAAACCTCATTTTGAGGTGAGGGTTTTGAAAAGGCCAAAATTGATGTAAAATTATCCTTGTTTTCTATAGATGAATTGAGGGCTTCCCTGGTGACTCAGCTGGTAAAAAAGTTTGCCTACAATATGGGAGACCTGAATTCAGTCCCTGGGTTGGGAAGAGCCCCTGGAGAAGGGTAAAGCTACCCACTCTAGTATTCTGGCCTGGAGAATTCCATGGACTGTATAGTCCACAGGGTTGCAAAGAGTCGGACACAACTGAGCGACTTTCACTTTCATAGATGAATGGAAGGGTCTTTGAGGAGGTCTTTGGAATGAATGATAAAGTCACTTGCAATTGTCATCTTCCTGGGCTTTCTGGAACAGAATAGTTATGCTGGTGAAGGCTGCAGAATAGAAAAGGCCTGTTAATGCAGAGTGTGGGGATGGAAATGATTTGGTTTTTGGTAGGTTTCTTCAGCCTCCCCCCTCGGGTTGCTACCTGCCTTTTTGTTTCCTATTACCACATTCACAAAGGTTAGTATATGAGATGCCAAAGATGCAGAAGTGAACCAGACTCTGGGTTACTCATAGGGTTCCATCCTGGTTTCACCACATTATTTGTGACCTAGGCAAGCAACACACTCTTGTCAAAACTCAGCGTCTCCATCAATAAATATACTGAAGTTAGTAATAGTATCTCCTCATCAGATTGTGGTGGAGCTTGAATGAGATAATACTTGTCTGGAGTGCTGAACATAATATGCACTCAAAGGGTATGGACCAATTATGCAAAACTGTGAAAAAATATGTCCTAGCAACAGTGTACCTATGCTCAGACCATCATAGTTTTTAGGACCCACTGCATTCTCTTTCTCATAAGGTCTAAGAAAAGACTGGGTTGGAAAAGAAACAGAAACGCTCTCTCTGCACCCTAGAAGCATCGTGGAGAGAGAGAGTGGCTACCTGTTCTAAGTTCCTTCACTCATGTTCTTAATGGAGCTTGATCTTCGATCACCACTAACATGCGACAGGTGACTTAGGCTATAGTTTGGTTAATGTCACTGCTGTGAAAGTCGGTGAACAGTAAGAGCACCATGGCACTAGCCTGGGGTAGGTTATAAAGCTACTTTCCTGAAACTTATCCAGTGTAATGTTCATCTATTTTCCATGGGATGTTTTAAAAACAATATGCTTTAATAGTCAAGACCTTGAACCCATTATACTGTGGAATTATGATTTTTGCTCTCTCCTAATTTTACTAACAGGTCATATTCTATAGGTGCTGATTTAGGCACTTATAATTTTCTCATTTAATCGTCACTCTATAAGGTAAATATTGTAATGAGAAATCTGATATGCATAGAGTCAAAGTAACTTGCTGCAGAGACCTGGCTGATACATGAGTAGTAGCTGGTCCGCTCCAAAGTTGATGGTTCTCTACTACAGCATGGTACATGCTATTTTTATTACATGCCTATTTCACAAAATAAGAGCAAACAAAAAAGCCCAAGGATAAGACATCAAACACATCCTCGCCATGGTGTTACAATTATTTTCTGAAATATTGTCAAAGACTAGACAATCTTGCAAACTGGTAGATATAATCTGATCACAGAGTGATTGAAATAACTAAACACTAATCTCAGGGGACCACAGCCATTGATGGGATTAGGAGGTGGGGGGGAAAAAAAACCTCTACACACATCCAGTCCTCCAAAGCACTTTGAGGACTGCATACATCTGGCAAAGAAGTATTTCAACAGCAAAGATTATCAACAAAATGGCAGCAGGCTAAGGGAATTTCTTGGGATAGCACTGTGACTGGGGAATAAAATGCCTTCAAGAAAAAATGTCAAAGGTTTTCTGGGATAGTGTCCTTTTTTATGGTGATGTGGTATTATTGTTTTCAGAAAGGGTGATTCAGTAACTAGAGAACTGAATGCAACTTGAGTTATGAATTCTGTACATTTTTTAAAACATGGATCAGAATTCTTCATTCTCTGACACAATGTTGCAAATCATCTATACTTTAATTTTAAAAATTAAATTACAAAAAAGAATTCTTTAGTTTTATCTCAGCTCTGCTTAGTGCTAGCTGTGCGTTTCTGAATAAGTCAACTGATTTCTCTGGGCCTCAATTTTCTCCTCTGTAAGAAAGAGGAATCCATAAGGTCCCTTCCTGCTTCAGTCAAAAAGATGTTATTAACTGACTACTGCCCTCTACAGGCAACTAGCTCCTCAGTTTGAGAATTCGTAAAGGGGAGGTTGGCAAAATTCTCTGGGTACATTTCAAGCTGTGACAGCATTCCACAGAATATCTTGTTATTCAATGAACCATGGGTATGAAGCAATTAAAATGTTAGATTTTGTCTAGACTTCATTTAACAGATAAGGAATGATAAGGAACGTGAGGACTCCCATGGCTGTGAACGTTTCCAGTTCCCCTGGAGTAAGGCTGGGCTTGAATACAAGTGTCTTCATAATCAGTTCAATAACATCCAATAAATGACCTCTCCAGTTGTCTTCAAAATATGCTTCCCTTCCTTTGTTGGACAGCATTGGAACTCAGCATTTTCTAAATTTTCTATGAACTTACTACCTTTAGGAGTTGATGAACTGTGGATTTTTCCATTAGAGCAGGAGATGGTTGTTTCAGCATCGCCTGGTAATTATGTGAGCACCACGTTGTCAGGTTGCTTTCTTGCAGCCGTCCCTGCTCCTGATGGGGAGGCCATTTACCTATATCGCCAGTAGAAAATGTATACATGCTCAATATCTGATTGATTCCCTTTCAGTTCAAGGACTGCTAAAAACTTTAACTTTTCACGCAGAGACCTACTAGGAAGTTGGGACACTATTCATTTCCAAGGTGAAGGACACAGGAAAAAAAAATGTCCTGGACAGCTTTCAGTGAAAATCTGAGCCTCCTTGAAATCTCTTAAAAATTCATTCATGTTTTAATTTTTATTATTGCAAAAGTTACAGTGTGCCTTGCAGAAAGTTATAAAATCAGATTTAAAAAAAATAGGAAAATGCCCCATATTCCTACCACTGTTAATACACCTGTATGTAGATTCTGAAAGCTTTTCCCACGCATATATAAATATACATATATATATATATTTTACCAAATGAAATCACGTTGTTCATAACCTGCTTTCTTCAGTTAATGATCTCCATCTTTCTTTGTCAATAAATTGTTTTCTTACCTAAACCCTAGTTTGTATTCAAATTTCCCCTTCTTGTCCCCAAAATGTCCTTTACAGTGTTTTTATCCAAACCAGACTCAAACCTAGAACTCTGCATTGCACCTATTTATTCTGTCCCTTAAACATCTTTAATCTAGTGTCTTTATTATTATTTTATTTTTCATCAAACTCCTAGTTGAAGAGAACAGGGAAGGTTGAAGTTTTGGATGTTTTCCTTTTGTCTTTCATATTTTATTCTGTACATAAACCAGATTTTTAGGAAAGTGCCCAACTTTCTGCTTTATCTTCACCTGAAGCAATACTGCCTTAATGGTATAACAGATGGTCAACTGCTTAAAAATAAAGTCTAAGATGAAATCTGTAAACCTGATCAAACATCTCTATTTTTCCTTTCTCTCTCCCACTCTAGCACCTAGAACAAAGGAAAATGAATCAAAATGATGTCAGCTCCCATGGTTTTTTTTTTTTACTACTACTAATTTTATTTCTGAAAACAAGTATTTTTTGAAAGGAAACACACACATACACACAAAACCAGAAAAACTTTCTTTGAGCACCTCTTAAGTGCAGGCAGAGAGGAGCCCCTCTGGGGCTCAAAGCCTAAGACAGATGCAGCAATGACTAGGACACCCTACATAAGAACGTGACAAAAGGAAAGAAGGAATACGCTCTTTGGGACACGGTTAAGAGAAGGGACTTAGGGCAAGTTTGCACTGTTTGACTTGGGATCGGACTGAGGGACGGGGTGTATGAGGCAGCAGGGATGTCACCAGAACTCTCTTTTCTCTTTTGTAGAGTCTTCATATAGAAAAGCATTGAGGGCCTCAAGGGTCAGCACGAAGAATCAAAAGTGTAAAATGATCCGGAACAGGGAAAGTCTAGATAAGAGGGGTCCAGTGGAGAGGTTGTCCACTTGAGTGCTACTGAGGTTGAAGAGGACTCGAAGGGAAGGGAAGGAGAGACAGGGGTGAGGAAACTTCCGAGGCGAAATCAGCAGGCCTGGAAGGTGATGTGAGGTTGGCAGTAAGGAAGAGAGAGGGCTACAGGGTGATGTTGAGGTTTCAAGCCAGACCTGGAGAAGGGTGAAACGTGGAGCTCCCTGAAATCCCAAGGAAACACGGTTTAAAAAGGAAAGGACTGGTGAAGTCCCAGTGGTAAAGACTCTGTGCTTCCAAAGCAAGGGGCACAGGCTCCATCCCTGATAGGGGAACTAAGATCCCAGGAGGCTGGGATGAATCGGGAGATTGGATTTGACATAAATACACAACCATGTACAAAACAGCTAGCTAGAAGGAAAGTAGTTGCTGATGGACAGGGAAGCCTGGCATACTGCAGGCCATGGGGTTGCAAAGAGTCACGACTGAGCGACGGAACTGAACTGAGAGGGAAACTGCTATTTAGCGCGGGGAGCTCAGCTTGGTGCTCTGTGATGGCCCAGAAGGTAGGATGGTTTCCAGGGAGGTCCAAAGGGAGGGAACACATGTACGCATGTGGCTGATCCCCTTCACTGCACAGCAGAAGCCACCACAGCGCTGCAAAGCAATTGTACCCCAGTTAGAGAGGGAGCGGAGAAGGCAGTGGCACCCCACTCCAGCACTCTTGCCTGGAAAATCCCATGGACGGAGGAGCCTGGAAGGCTGCAGTCCATCGGGTCGCTGAGGGTCGGACACGACTGAGCCACTTCACTTTCAAACCCACTCCAGTGTTCTTGCCTGGAGAATCCCAGGGATGGGGGAGCCTGGTAGGCTGCCGTCTTTGGGGTTGCACAGAGTCGGACACGACTGAAGTGACTTAGCAGTAGAGAGGGAAAGGAAAGGACGAAAGTGCCAGCACCATGACACTATGGAAGTGTCCAGCAAGGAGTGTGAGATGAAGGGTTAGGAACTGAGGAAAGGGGGCTAGGGCTGGAGAGGCGACTTTTTCTAAAGGAGGAGGGGGTCTTCTGATGTCAGAGTGGCATTTCAGTCATCTTGGCTGCTCCAGCCAGTCTGTCTTCCCTGGAATCCCAGCTCTTTCACTTAGTACCTGTGTGAGCTCGGGCTTGTCACTTAACCTCTCTGAGCCTCAATTTCTTTCTTTTTAAAAATTAATTAATTTATTTTAATTGGAGGCCCCACAATATTGTGGTGGCCTCTGCCATACACTGACATGAATCAGCCATGGCCATACACGTGTCCCCCCATCCGGAACCCTCCTCCCACATCCCTCCCCATGTCAGGCCCTTTGAAAAGCTATCAGATCAGTTCAGTTCAGCTCAGTTCAGTCGCTCAGTCAGGTCCAGCTCTTTGCGACCCCATGAATCGCAGCACGCCAGGCCTCCCTGCGTGGTAAACAAAATCGTCATGACCCCGTTCCTCATGGAGCATATAGTCTAGGGGGAGAGTTAGATTTGAGGTTAATCATTAACATTAAATGATGACAAATACGCATGCTGAGAAGGAAAAGTATAGAGTACAAGGTGTGAGAGATGGCTCAGGGGAAAAGGGGGCCTGGTTCAGTATGTTAGGGCAGCTTTCTTCTGAGGAATGACATTTAAGTCATAGGGAAAGGAGATCAAGGGAAGCCTCTTTCAGGCACTGGAAATGGCATTTGCAAAGGAGCTGAGATTTAGGAGTAGTGCCTAGCACCGCTGGGATGAAGCAAGGAAGAGGGAAGATGGAATGAGATAAAGCTGGAAAGGTAGACAGGAGCATGCCAATTCACCCACTCACAGGGCATGTGAGTCATTTGGGGACATAATTATATGGGCAAGAGGGATCAATGGAGAGCTCGAAGTAGGAGAGATACAGAGTCAGATTTTAGGTTTTATTAAGATCTTGTGGACCACTGTGTAGAGAGCAGATTGAAGATACCAGAAGGGATACAAGGAACCAGTTAGAATGCCACTGTGATTGTCCAGAAATGATGGTTTGGCTTAGGGTGATGGTTGGACTAAAGTGAAGTAGGCTGATTTTAGAGATATTAATATTTAGCTAATTAGGCAGTGCAATAAAAGAGACTGAAGGACTAATTGGACGGGGAGGGTGTGTGTGTGAGAGGAGGGGAGGCAGTAAAAATAACAGAACTGTTTCTATGTAAGTGACTGCAGCCCAATTCAAAGTGGCTTAAGCCTGGCAGGAAATTGATGGGTTCAAGTTCAGGAAAAGCCTGGGAGTAGCTCAGGGGCTTCAGGCATGGCTGGATCCGGGAGTTCAGATGCCGTCTCTCAGAGCAGGTCTCTTTCCGCTGCTTTGCCTGCTGCTTCGGCATCCCTTCCTCGCTGGAAAGCTCTTTCTACATGCTGGCAAAAGAGCAGCTAGAAGCTGCAGGTTCACATCCTCACAGAGCAGCAACCCCAACAGAAGAGAACTTCTCATCATTTTTAGGAAATACCCTAGAACTGAGTTTCACTGACTAGTCTTGGGTATCCCTGGAGCTGAAGGGCAGAATTTGTCCCACTGAAGCAAATAGACCCAGAGTAGGCAAGGAAATTTAAGGAGCTCTTATCAGTACACTGGTGAATGAAAGCTAAGCAGGCAAGAATACCAGTACTTACTACAGTTAACAACTAGGATATTTACAGGCACAACTGAGTGAATGGTAGGGTCATTTGCTGGAGGAAGGGTACAATGTCAAGAAGAATGGTCACAAGCTCAAGTTTGCACCATGTTCTTTTGGGGGGGGCGTTGGCTATTAAACTTATATATGCAGATGTCATGTAGGCAGATGGATACATGGGTCTGAAGATCAGCAGAAAGTTCTTGGCAGCAGGTCAAGGTTTGGAAGTTATTAGTGTACAGGGTATGGATGAGATCATCTGAGGAGTATGTCAAGTGAGAAGAAATTTAATGCTGAGTAGAAGAAGAGGAGGCAGCTACAGAACAGGGTGAAAAAGAAGGGATGGTCAGCCAATTGAAAGAAAACCCAGTGGGAATGGTTCCGTAAAGTTCAGATTGTTCCCTGAAGGTAAGTGTGGAGTGTCTAACTGTGTGTCATGCTTCCGAGAGATAAGATCAGATGAGGAATTGTCCACTGAATGTAGCAATCTGGAGATTGTTGGTGAGTTTAGTTAGTGGAACAGGTTTAGATAGAATTATGGGGAAGGAAGCAGGTTTGGTAAGAGAATAAGGACTGAATAAGAGTTTAAAATTTGATAAAGGTGAGAAGTTTACCATGAATGGGTGGGAAAGTGACAAAATAATGGCTACAGTAAGAGGCGGAGGTCTAATGAAGGATTTTTGTTTTGTCTTATTCTTTGATAGAGACGTGAACTTATTGAAGAAGACTGTTAGACAAACACAAGATAAATGATAGAGGAACATGGGATCCAGAGCCCTGTGGATGAAGAAAGAGACCTTATGATAGAGAAGGACCTCCTCCTCCACTGTAACTGGAATGGGGAAAAAAAGAAATAAACACTGATGCAGGAACATGGGTGGATTCCATGGCCAGAAGCCAAAGTCATTTCGTATGAAGTTTTCTATTGTCTCTGGAAAGGGAAGTCATCTCCTTTAAGTGAGGAAGGGGTGTGAGGTGGGAAGAGAATAGAAAGACTTGAAACAGGGTTTAGGAAAACTGGAGCTAGAGCAGGATCTCAGAGCAGAACCTGAACTTGCCTTCACCTGGCCAGTTGGTGATTCCTTCCAGCAGTTCTCAGCAGGTCAAGTGCTGGACCCGAGGAGATGTACAGTTGGCCAACGGATGTGATGAAGGATCTCTCAGTTAAAAGCAGTTGATAGTAGAGTAAAATCCCATCATAGCATTATGCACAGTGTAAAATGAAGAGCCTTTTTATGCCCAGGTTAGTGAAATGAGACTGGGGGCACATGGAGAAAAGAATGTCTATGGAATTCACATTATCACAGGATAGGTTCTCATTCTCATGAGGCTTCACTGAGTGTACAAGAGAATAAATGAAGGGATGAGCCGTGAAACCTGTGTTGGGTGGGAAGTGGGTGGGGAGAGGAAGTCACTGAAAACAGGGGTTGAGCAGAGGACTGACCGCCAGCAACACAGGCTCAGCCTTAGGGAGAGGCAGCCTTGCGCCACAAAAGCGCACGGAAGTGGGTGCGGGAAGGCCTCAGCTCTACCACAGGTTAGTCACATGGACTTGTCTCTGCTTCAGTTCCCCAATTTAAAAATTGGGGACAATGGCATCTCTCCTGTTCTCACTGAGCTATTGTCAGCAACCAGCTGAAGTGCTATTAACGTGTGAGCTATATTAGAAAACAGCCCCAAAGGTCTGTTTTTTCCATTGTGCACAGAGGGGTGTGTGGAAAGAGAGGTGGTTACCCAAGAACTCACCACCAACTAGCGGTGGCCTCACATGTGTGCTGTGCTTAGGTTAGGAGAGGAAAAACAAACTTTGCCTGCTCTGTCTTGAACTGTTGCTATTTACTAACAAGTTGTTCTTGAGCAGTGCTGCAGTTCTATTTTAATTTTTTAATTGTTTGTTTTTATTCCATAACACTGTAGCCTTCCTGGATCATCCACACACATTAGAACGTTAGATCAGGGCACAGTGCCTGAGGACTGATGCTTCAGAGTGATACCCTAGAGGAGGTTACCCAGTCTCTCCCCAACAAGAAGCACAATATTTTTAACATTTTAGTCTCATTTTTCTCTCTTCATTTTCTTTTTCCCATTAATCTCCTGCTCTGGGGAAAAAAAAAAATCCTTTTTTTTCCTGCCATTTTCTCTATGGAATCACTACTCATCCAGGACGATCAAGCCAAAAACGTGGGAGTCATTTTTGATTGCTGCCTTTCTCTGATCCTCAGTCTACTGACAGGTTTGAGTGACTCTAATTCCAAGAAACACCCACTTTTCTTTGCCACCATTACCGCAGTCCAGCAACCATCGTTTCTCCCAGGAACAACTGCAATGACCTCTCACCCAGTCTCCCTACTTCGTGTTTGCCAAGTCTCTTCTCCCCACAACCCATCTGCTAGAGCCACATTTTTCAAAGCACAAGTTGGATGTCACTGAGAACTGAAATCTGGCCTCCTCCCCTACTTCGCTCAGTCTACCCTAGCCCTCTTCTGAGTCCTTGAACTTGTTGAGCTTGTTTTAGCCTCCATTCCTTTGCCACAGCTGTTCTCTTGCCTTGGAATGCTGTCCTCCCTGATCCTCACGTGGCTGGTTCTTTCTTGTTATTCAGATCTCAGATTGCCACCTCTCCAGAGAGTCCTTCCCTGTCCACCCAGCCCAAAGTAGGATAAATCATTTCCTCTGTCTCACAGTAACATATCCACCATTTTCCTTCTTCTATCTTGTTCATTCCTGTTTTCCTTTTTCATTCTTAAAAAGATATTTTTCATCTATTTCTTAATTTAGCCTATGGTTTATAAAAACAATCACTGGTTGCATTAGTGGAGAACATTCCCTTGAGGGTCAGATAGATTCCTCCTCCTTCTCTTTTTTCCTCTCTTCATCCTTCCTTCCCTTCTTGCCTTCCCAGCTTTCCTTCCCTTACATCATTAACTCTCCCTTCCTCCCCTCCTTTACATCATTAACTCATAGGCTCCCAAGATATATCAGAGTCATATTTCTAACATAAAAGCAGCTATGGCACGAAGACTCGGGCTAAATACTATTTTCCTCCTATTTGTTCCTGAGCATCAGTTTTCTTATATTTGAAGTAGAAATAAAAAGTATTATTTCACAGGTTGTAGTTGAGTGAGATGAGGAGTGTTTCAGTTATATACTGCCTCAGTAATGCTGTGTAACAAATTACCTCAAATCTTATTGGCTTAAAACAGCCATTAAAAAAAAAATCATTTCTCTATGAATCATAGAGAAGTTTTGCTGATCTGGCCAGGGCTCACACACATATCTGCAACCAGCTGTCCACTTATCTGGGGCTGGCTGGCCTGGGCTGCGTTTCAGCTGGGGTAGCTCATCTCTGTTCCATAGGGTCTCCTATCTGCCAGCCAGTTAGTCTAGACTTGTACTTCTGGTGGTAGCAGGGTTCCAAGAGAGAAATCGGAAATCACATTTCAAGTTTCTGCTTGCATCAAGTTTGCTAATGTTCCATTGTCCAAACAAGTTGTATGGAAAAGCTCAATGTCAAAGGGCATGCCTATAGGGAGGTATGAAAATCCCATGGCTAATAATGCAATTTATTCATCACAATGAGATCAAATCATGATAACGTAGAGCCTCCTCCTCTGGAAAGACTTCCCTGATTTCTCTCAGCAGGCTTGCACACTCTTTCTGACTTGCTTCTGGTGTAGAAATTACTCATGAATATGTCTTGAATCTCTAACATTCTCTAGAGTCTAGGTGCTGGGCTGCTACAAAGCTAGCAGGGAATGTAATGAAGTCCACTGCACTACTGTGGTGAAGGACAGAGAGTGAGTAAATAAACACATGGAAATACACATAATTCCACATACTGATATGTGCTTTAAAAGTATTGTTTGTAGCTTTATGAGCATGTCTGTCTCTCCCAATATGTTGGGATCTCACTGAGGGCAGGGACCACCAAGTCTTTTCATCTTTGCATCCCCAGTCCCTAGCATGCTGCCTGATCCAAGAGGCGCTCAACAAATAATGCTCAATAAACAATGAAACTGCAAGTGGGCAAGAGAGCCCTGCAGAAGGAATTGCCCACAGAAGGGATGATGATGAGAAGGGTGGAGCCAAGAACCCTGCCGTGGCAGAGCTATTCATTCTCAGGTTCTTTTTTTGGTTTGTTTGACTCATGTATTCCCATGAGAAGATACAAGGACTGACTGTTCGCCCTGAGACTCTTCTCTCTAGTTAAGTCTCCACAGGGACCCTCCTGACGCAGATGTCTATCACTCAGCAGTGATTCTGACATACAGCTCAGGCAGCATTTGCCTAGTTTTTCTTTTCCTCTAATGCAAAGGAGCTTTTGCTCCCTACTTCTCAGCTCTTGTATGTGTCATCACAGATGGCTGTGGTGTCAAAGTCAGATAGGACAAGGGACACGGGACTTGGGTGCTTGCATTTTCCTTTTGAGATTGTGAAGGCAAAAGTCAATCACTTTGAGTGTAAGATTCCACATTACTCTACCTCTCCTTGTGAATGAAAAAGAGATTATTAATTGTGAGAGTTCCTCTTCAACTGGCTTGGTTCTATGTGCCCTCTATTTATATGTTATTCTGAAACTCTTTTCAAAGATTATATGCTTATTTGGAGACATAGGTTGGCTTAAAAAGGACTGATGTGGCTACTTGACAGGTTTTAAACTGCTCAGCCGTTGAAATCCCTCCTTCCTTTCAGGGTGTCCTCAAAGCATGCATCTTGGCAGAAGTCCCCCATTCTAGAAACTGAGGAGGCCAGTCTAACTTTCTTTCTGTTCACTGGCAGGGGTGGTGTGTACATGAGACCAAGTTCAGTCAGGTGCTACCAGCTGGGGCAGTGGAGTACTGCTCCCTCAGTGATCAAGGCAGGAGAGGTGATAGCGCAAGCATGAAACTGAGTTCTATAACTAGTATTCAGTGGGGTTATCTGTTTGGGGTTGAACTGTGTCCGAGCTGTGTCCCCCCAAATTCTCATGTTGTTGTTAAGCTGCTCAGTCGTGTCCAGCTCTTTGAGACCCCACGGACTGTAACACGCCAGGTTTCCCTGTCCTTTACCAGCTCTCAGAGTTTTCTCAAACTCGTGTCCATTGAGTCAGTGATGCCATCCAACCAAATTCTTATGATGAATACCTAATCTCCAGTATCTCAGAATGTGACCTTGTTTGGAGATAGGGTCTTTGCAGAGGTCATCAGTTAGGGTGGGTATTAATCCCAAATGACTGATGTTCTTAAAAAAAGTGGCAATTTGGACCCAGGGACATGAGTAGAAGGAAGACAATGTGAAGAGAAATACAGGGAGAATGCCATGTGAACATGAAGACAGCCACCTATAAGCCAGAGAACGGCCTGGAACAGATCCTTCCCTTACTGCCCTCAGAAGGAACCAGCCCTGACCACGCTTGGATCTTGGCCTTCTGATCTCTAGAACAACAAAACAATAAATTTCTGTTGTTTAAGCCACACAGCCTGTGGTTCTTAGTCACGGTAGCTTCAGGAAACCAATAAACCAACCTCACCAGAAAATTCCTGTAGCATGGCTTTGGCTCTGGTCCTAGCCTCTTTAGATTCTTTGTTCTCTATCTCCCAGGCCTTTCTGAAGCAATTAAGTACGTTTTCAAGAAAATTTTTTAAATTAAAACTCAGCCAAAGTTTCTTGTTTCCAACTATTAATAAGAAACCCAACTAATACAAATACAAAGTACTATAGAGTATCCCCTCTATAAGGGATTCGGAGTTCATTTTTCTTCCTCTCTCAGTGAACTAGTTCCTGCTTCGGAGCTTCTGGTCCAGCCAAGCCTTTGTAGGACTGACATATCTATCCTTCCATTGTGGTCAGTGAGCTTTTTAACAGATCTATCCCTACTCTTGGAGGAATACAGGGATTCCCAAGTGGTACAGTGGTAAATAGCCCACCTGCCAATGCAGAAGACATAAGAGATGTGGGTTTGATCCCTCGTTGGGAAGATCCCCTGGTGAAGGGATACCCACTCCAGTATTCTTGCCTGGAGAATCCCATGGACAGAGGAGCCTGGTGGGCTACATCTTCATAGGGTCACCAACAGTTGGACACAACTGAAGTCACTCAGCATGCATGCATCCCTCCTCCTACTCTTCCCTTCTTCCTGATAATACAAGTGCGCCTTTCTTATGTGACTCATCTGAAGATTGGCTGATTTATTGACCGTCTTTATTTAAAACAGCCAGGATCAGAATACTATTCTAGTCATACTACAGGGGGGAAGATGTGTTCTTGGAAGCATGGCATATTCTGTAATATCAATAGGCTAACCCTGCTGCAATGCCTCAAAGGTACACCCCAATTTTATTCCTGCTCTAGAGTGTGTTATGAGTAAGTACTCCGTTGCCTTTACTTTGGGTTTAGTCACATTAACACCATAACTTGAACTCTTGGGTTGCTAATACATTTTGATACAACATCCAGATTAAATCTACAGTAATAGTGCTACAGTCCTTATAAATATATGACACAGAGGCTATGTAACCAGTGATTGAGTGAAACTGTCTTATCAAAGGTTTGCACAGGGTCAAAATGCTGGTGAGTTGAACAACTGTTTTCTTGGTTCCTCTTATATTTCACAGTTCAAAAGACAGAGGAGGAAAAAAGTCCCTCTAATAGAAGTATATTATTCAGCCAAGGCACTCTTATTTCAAGTTCAAAGCAGAGAAGAGGGAAAGAGGAAAAAGCCAACAGGGTATATTGCCAGCTTTTGCCCCTATTTCCATTTCTCAAAAAAGCAGCAGAGGATTCACTTCTGTTAGGGAAGAACCATATGCTAGATATAATGCTGACTACTTCACAAATATCTAATTTAGTTCTTGCAACAACCCTCCACATTCACTACACTCATTTTCATTGTCATTTTATAGATTAGCAAATATGCTTTTGGGCTTCCCAGGTGGCTCAGTGGTAAAAACTCTGCCTGACAATGCAGGACCCTCAGGAGATGCGGGTTTGATTCCGGGGCCGGGTAGATGCCCTGGAGGAGAAAATGGCAAACCATTCCAGTATTCTTGCCAGGATAATCCCATGTACAGTGGAGCTTGGCAGGCTACAGGGGTAGCAAAGAGCCGGACATGATTGAGTAACTGAGCATACAGGCACACAAATATGTTTTCACATTGATAAATGGCCAAATCAGTATCACACATTACTCGAAAGGATGTTCTTCCTTCCTTTCTTTCCAAGGATGTTCTTTCTACCCCACAGGGAAAGGAGGACGTGTTTTCATGTCCCCTAAGAAAAGGAAAACTCCGGGAGTTGGTGATGGACAGGGAGGCCTGGCGTGCTGCGATTCATGGGGTCGCAAAGAGTCAGACACGACTGAGCGACTGAACTGAACTGAACTGAAGAAAGCCCAGAAGTCATAGTGGTCCCTTTGCTCCAACAGAGTAGCTGGGAATAAATAGGACAGAAAAGTCCAGTTGCTCCTCTGAGAAGTCAATAATGCTGATACACTGTTACCTCTCATTATTCTCTTCTTTCAAGCTCATTCCTCACAACACCGGTAGACCCATATCTCAGGGGTGCTGCCTGTTAACATCTAGGATTTGATTTGTTGTATCCATTTTTAGGGTCCAGAAATTTTGTTTCTTTCTTTTCTACTCTTTTTTCTCTCTAAGTCTTTTGTAGTTTATAGTGGAGAATTTGGTATATATTCTATCATTATTGATGGCTATGACCCCTTGCTCTCCCTGGAGAAAAAAGACAGTATGATGGCACAAAACGTAAAGTTATTTTCTTCCTTTCACCTTTATGCCCTCCTGCTAACAATGATCTAATGGAGTGATCTTGGACAAGTCAGTTAACCTCTTGAAATTTTGGTGATTCCATTATAGAGTAGAGATGAAGGTGCCTTGTGTGTCTGAAGAAATGGACATGACCTAAAGAATCTCTTGAGCCTCTTGCCTTTTCTACATCGGAAACTAGGACTCATAACAAGTACACTTTCTCTCTATGACATAAATAATGAATTGCTACTCCAACTACATGTCTTCAATAGGAACATCTTATAGTGAACATTCTTCTGAATGGCAGTTATGATTATTAAACAGCACCAATCTTGCAGTATTAAGGACCAGAACATCCCTGACTGCAGGTTCACTTTGCACATGTCACTGGTCAGTCATCCAAATGCTGTATTTTAAAATTAGTTTCCTCAGATCTTTTTAATTTCCAAATTACATAGGGAAAAGGTTATGTTTTATAACACCATTAACACCAGGGCACAAAGCACACTTTGACCCAGAAGGGAAGGGCAAAGTCATTTGGGAAGTGAAGTTTGACCTGCTCTCATTTTTTTTTTTTTAATTTATTAAACCCCCCTGTGTCGGAAATTCCAAAAACATCATGGGATATTCTCTAGGAAATATTCATGGTTGCGATATTTGAGCTTACTGTTGAACACATGAAACAGAAGTTATACTTGGCTTCTCTCCTGCTGGAGTACAGTAATAGCCCTCCCACTAGAGCCACTTGTTTGGAGCATGGATTTGAGACTATGAACCTGAAAGGGGTCTCTGGTTGGATGTGAAATGATGATGCATTTTGTGAATGCTGTAAGTGTGGGTTGAAGCCTTTTACTTCCTTTCTTTCCATGGAAAAGAGAAGGTGGAGTCAAATGATAGATGAATACTTCTCTGTGTAGCAATGGGAAGAGTCTACTGTTATGAGTAAAACTCTTTTACTCGACCTTCTTTCCTTTTGGAGAGTTAGAAGAGCTCTAGGTATTGCATGGGAATGAAAACCAGAAAATATAAGCTTCTAGTGACACCAGGTTTCCTAGTACGAAACTGCTATTCACTTTTTAAAGATGATTTTGGTAAGTGACAGTAGCAGGATTACCAATCACCACAGCAATAATATATACTTAACATGCATGAGGCATGATTCATAGTCCAGGAATCTTTATTATTTAAAGATTCCAGGAATCTTTAAATGCTTTACATGTGTTAACTCATATCATTCTCACAATAACCATATGAATTAGATGCAATTATTACACACACTTAACAAATGAGAAAAGTGGTGCATAGAGACCTCCTCTAAGGTCACACAATTAGTAGAATCAGGATTTGAACCCAGGATGTCTGCTCTGAAGCCCACACATTTTAATTACTGCACAAAAGACTGATGGTCCCCACCTTCCCTAGGATCTTCCCAGTGCCATCTCTGACTGGTGACTCTCAGTGGTAGCCCTGGGGGTATTTCCTGCCAGGCTCACTGACGTCACTGCAAGAGGCTCCTCTCCTTGGACATGGTCCTGTGGCAGGGACCATGCTCAGCAGGTGTTCCACTGGGGAAGTTTTTGTCATTGGAAGTGGCTTCCATCGCCACCTCTTGTTGAGGCTGCTGCAGATGGATGGTGGTTTTGGGAATCCACTCCTGCCAACATCATTTTTAGGGCCCTCTTCATGTCTGCACCTCCTATAAAAATATCCAGGTGTCTCAGCCCTTGTTAGCACCTCCTCTATCTAAACTGTAGCTTACTGAAGTTTCAGCGTCACACAATTTTTTCAAGGAACTTATTCGAGTAGTATAAAAATTTAAAAATGGCAGCAAGAAAGCTAGTTTACCTACCCTCTCATCTCCCTTTTTTCCTTTGAGGCATAGCACTGGTCCTCATGGCTTATCAGACCCAATAATGAGACCTGCATATTGGTGGCTCAGTGGTAAAGAATCTGTCTGCCAATACAGGAGACACAAGTTCAAACCCTGGGTAGGGAAGATGCCCAGCAGAAGGAAATGGCAACCCACTTCAGTATTCTTGCCTGGGAAATCCCGCGGAGAGAGGAGCCTGCTGGGCTACAGTTCATGGGGTCACAGAAGAGTCAGACATGACCTAGCAGCTAAACAACAACAATAACATATTATACTTGTATAGCTGTGTGTCCATTACTTTTGAATTTGCAAAGTCCTTTTTAAAATTCATTATCTTATCTTTAACCTTGTGAATGAGACTATTATGCGCTCCATTTTAAAGATGAGCAAGTTAAGGCTAAGAAAGCTTTCCTAAGATTTTACACATTGCATCCAGTCCCATCACTTCATGGCAAATAGATGGCAAGAAAATGGAAATAGTGAGAGACTTTATTTTCTTGGGCTCCAAAATCACTGCAGATGGTGACTGAAGCCATGAAATTAAAAGACGCTTGCTCCTTGGAAGAAAAGCTATGACAAACTTAGCATATTAAAAAGCAGAGATATCACTTTGCCAACAAAGGTTCATGTAGTAAAAGCTATGGTTTTTCCAGTAGTCATGTATGGATGTGAGAGTTGGACTATAAAGAAAGCTGAGCACTGAAGAATTGACGCTTTTGAACTGTGGTGTTGGAGAAGACTCCTGAGAGGAACTTGGACTGAAAGGAGATCCAACCAGTCAATCCTAAAGGAAATCAACCCTGAAGATTCATTAGAAGGACTGATGCTGAAGCTGAAGCTCCAATACTCTGGTCATCTGATGCGAAGAGCTGACTCACTGGAAGAGACCTTGATGCTGGGAAAGATTGAAGGCAGGAGGAGAAGCAGACGACAGAGGACAAGATGGTTGGATGACATCATCAAGTCAATGGACATGAGTTTGAGCAAACTCCAAGAGACATTGAAGGACAGGGAAGCCTGGTGTGCTGCAGTCCATGGGGTCCCAAAGAGTTGGACACAACTGAGTGACTGAACAGCAACAATGAAATCTAATCTTGGAGTGTTAACTTTGGCATACCATTACCAAGGCTATCATCAGTCTTTGATTTTATTGGCAAAATAGTGTCTCATTGTTTTAATTTATTCTACTTTAAGTATCCCTGCAGCTCTTTTGTATTTCTTTCTTACCAATTGCCTATGCCAATTTTTTTTTTTTTCTTTTGAGGGAGTATCATTTCTGAATTGACTAATAAGAATTGTTGCTATCAGGGAGATACTGATTCTTTATCATATTTTGAAAATGTGTTTTCCAGTTTCTCCTATGCCTTTAACTTTTATATTTTTAGGATGTACAGAAACAGAAAATTGTTAGGTTTTCAAATTTATCCACCTATTTCTTCATAGTTTCTGTCTTGGAAAAGGCTCCTTAATCCAAAATCATATACAGTTTTTCCTACTTAATTTGTACTTTTACTTTTCTATTTAATTTTTTAGTCTATCTGGAATATATTTAAGTATATAATGTGAGTTAAGGGTTCATCTTGACACTTTTACAAATGAACAGTGTTTCCTGCACTATTTATTAAATAACGTGTTTTTCCCCACTGACTTGACCTTCATCACATGTTAAGCACAACTTATATTTGGGTTTGACGCTAGGCTTTCTTTTCACTTTCTCTGATATGTTAATCCTAGTTCCAATTACAGATTCCTCCCATGTCTACCCCATGATTGTCACTGGGGCTAAAGAGGGTAGAACCTGCCCTCCAGTCTCAGCATCACTTTCCCTTAGGCACCTAGGAAGGGACTTGGCACCAACACCTAATGCCTTGTCACTTGTTCCTCTCTAGAGAGAAGAGCCATGTTCTGCACTGACTGAAAAAGGATGCTTCCTTCAACTATAAATGTGTGTGTGTGTGTGTGTGTGTGTGTGTGTGTGTGTGTGTGTGTGTGTGTGTGGTTCAGGTTCTCCAAACTAGAGAGACAGTTTCTACCTATGACTAGTGTTAGAGAATACCTAGAATCTGAGGTTGATTTAATGGCTGTTCCCATTCAGAGAAATCTTATTTAAGAAAAGTTTTGCTTCATGTAACTTGGGGTCTTGTGGAGAAGATTTTGCACACTTCGTTTCCTTTTAAATCGTGCAAGTCGTAATAAAATATGGAAATACATGAGCGCTCAAGACCTAAGTCACTGCATGTGTAGAAGCAGGCCGTCAATCTGGGGAATAAGAGATCAATTGTTCTGGTCTTAAGGTCTCCATGTCTGTGCCATTTATGGTCTGTTCAAGTCACTGGAGGAGGAAATGGCAGCCCACTCCAGTACTCTTGCCTGGAAAATCTCATGGACGGAGAAGCCTGGTAGGCTACTGTCCTTGGGGTCGCAAAGAGTCGGACATGACTGAGTGACTTCACTTCACTTCAAGTCCCTGAAAATCACAAAATATTATCCCTGAAATGGACCCTCGACCTCTTTGACTCCATCCTCCTTGTTTTTGCAGATGTGGAAACTGAGACCCAGAGAGCTTACATGACCTGCCCCATAGGGCAGAAAATGGCTTAAAAAAAGGGGATCTCAATGCATTTACACTCTGCACCCCCCTTGTTTTATAGCTTAGAGTTAGTTAAATAAATCAAGCAATCCAGCTGACCAAAACTGTGTTAATCTCTGGTGTCTGAGATTTTCTTCAAAATAATAAAGGAGGGGTGAATCATAGAGATGAACCAGAATCAGCCAAGATGGAAGCTGAGTAGTAGGTACATGGAGGAAATTATAGTATTCTTGCTGTTTGCATCTGTTTAAAATTCTCCATATAAAAATTTCTCATGGTTATCAGGCTGTATATGATACTTTGGGACTTTTTCTAAACTAAATATTTTATTGCTAAGAATCATTCACCTTGTTACTTATTTTGATTTCTGCATGATATTCCCTATTGTAAATAGGTCACAGTATATTTGAAATATTTTTGAATACAAAAATTGAAGCAAAAGGTTTTCTGTTCACCTAAAAGTCCAAAGTAAAAATATTCTCCTTTTTCCCCCTGTCTTCCCTGCCTCCTCTCCCCCATCTCTTACACCATCTCCCAGTGTTCCGTGAACTGGGTCCAGCACCCCGTGAGCTCTCTCTGGTCAGAACCTTGACATTTCCACCTGACTCCAGTTGGATGTGGCTCTTAGTTACCATGCAGAGCTGGGCTTCCCCGAGGTGTTACCCTCCAGGGACATTCTTCCTTCCCTGTCCCCAGGCAGTGAAGGACCCAGGAGAGCGCTGGGTGGGTGGGGAGGGTGTTCTTGAATCTCTGCAGTAGCATTGTCCCTTCTGCTGCAAATAGCCTCACTCTTCCAGGACCTATCACTGAGCCCCCCCTTCCCAGGAGCTGGGTCCCAGTTGGACCTAAACTTTCAGTCTTCACACAAAGACTGCTCTAAAGTAAATCCAGAGAAAACAATATGTCTCCCTCTCTCTCCCTCTCACTCTCTCTTGGCCTGCTCAATGACTTTTCTTTCCTTTTGAATTTTCATCTGCATAACACAGAATACCACTTTCAAATGCATTTCTAGGTGGCCCTTACATTGATTCACTTAGAGACTTAGCAACAATCTTTTCAGGGCATCATACATTGCGTGTGACCCAAAATGTTAATCATTTCCTTCCTTCATCAAATATTTATTGGCTGCCTATTATATGCCAGGGCTTTCCAAGTGGCTCAGTGGTAAAGAATCTGACTGCCAATGCAGGAGAAGCGAGTTCAATACCTCAGCTGGGATTATTCCCTGGAGAAGGAAATGGCAACCCACTCCAGTATTCTTGCCTGGAAAATCCCAAGGACTAAGGAACCTGGTGGGCTATAGTCCATGGGGTTGCAAACAAGAATATTATGTGCCAGGCACCACGATAGGGTTTTGTGTGTACACAAAGAAGATGCAATCTCTGCTCAAAGATCTCTTCATTCTGTCGGGGACACAGAGAAGTACATGAGCAAATGTAACGAGGCGTTTGCCAGTCAGGGCTGTATTATGATACCTGTGGCCCCAAATACTTTGTCGTCATTGGACTCTTCCTCTACAAAAGTCTTAAAATTATGTATAAAATTATGTGTTAATATTATATATTAAAACTTTTTTTTCTAATTTTAAAAGAATATTTTTATGATCCCCTAAAATTATCCTGAGTCCTAGGCTGTCTATCTACTGTGCTTAATGGGAAACATTGGCTGTGACTTCCACATATATTTTCTTCTCTATTTTGAGATAACTCAGCCCCACCTCTTTATTCCTTCCATCCCTTTCTGAGAACGAGGATCTCCTATATGATAATAATCCTACATTTGATTTCTATCCACTGAAACTGCATGTATTTGCAGAGAGTAGCAATGAAATCACATTCAAACGAATACCTTTTTCATTTATCATGATGGCAGCCACTAATATGTCTGTCAAGCAGTAACAATAGTTAAAATGTGTTGGGTCCTAACTATGTGAGAGAACTAGTTCACATTTTGCGGAGATGAAGAAACAAAAGTATTCAGAAGTGAAATAACGTGCTCAGGGCCACACCGCTAGGAAGCCACACCATGGGCAGCATTTGAAACTGTCAGGCTCCAGGGCCTTAACCACTAGGTTAGATGTCTGAGGACATGATTGTATGAGATATATCATGAAGTCTATTTTCTACCCAATTTCTCACCCTTTGCAAAACTGCAGCCTGCCAGGAGCCCACAGCACACAGGCTGGGAACCTATACTTAGGGCAAAAGTTCTAACTCTTTTTATAGCATTAAGCTGCCATTGGGACTCATTTACCACCTGAAATGTTCCTATTTCAGGGAACCTATTATCAAAATGCAGGAGCTGTGCTTCCCCCGTGTGTCCCGGAGCTCTCTCTGGTAGCTGTACACGAGCCAACCTAATGAGAAGCTGTGACCCCCCTCCTCCCAGTCCTTAGTACCTGCTAAAATAATTTAAAATATTTAAGTCCCCTGGACCCTTGTCCTTAGACTTGAGCACTGAAATTACAGCCAGTATCCCCCTGGGTTGTGTCTTCCCCAACAAAGTAGATTCACAGGAAAGGAATTTAGGTAAAAAAAAAAAAGAGGGTGTCTTAAATTCTAGGCCCACAATGCCAGAAAAATCCTTGTTTGCCAAGTAGAAATTTATATAATCATGAGACTAAAGACACTTCTTATTTCCAAAATGTTACTGCCACCAGCATAATAATTCTCCCTAAGTAGGTGCCAAAAGACTTTCCCTGAGTCCTCCCAAGTGCTTTAAGTTGATAGAAAATTATCCTCTTGAAATTATACAAGTCAACTACAGAACTACAGCTGTGCCACATGAGAAAAGAAGACAGGAAGGAAACAATTCAACTGAGATATACATTATGGGGGAAGAAAAGACATAACATCCTGACCCATATACATTATTTTCTGTTCCAGAAATATTATTTGCTTAACAAGAACTGTAGTAGAGAATCAAAAGCAATGATAAAAAATTCTGATGTTTTTCTGTCTGGAGGAACAAAGCTTGAGAGTTTGTCATATTTTTCATTCATACAGCTTGGGGCCAACAAACATGCTGTAACTGGATAATATAACAATAAATGGAAGAAAATATATGAAAGCTGACTCACAGTAGCCCTCCACTGTGGCCTCTGGATAACTAGCAACGTGCTGACAGATAAAAGAGCATATGACCTTCTCTACAACATGGCCACCTTTCTTAAAAAGACCCCCAAAGTTATGTGCTTTTAAAAAGAAGTTTAAATTCCATGGGAGTCTATGCCTAAATCACTGAACTCTAGATAAAGCAGTGTATGATACTTAGTTTGAAGTCCTGGTATGGGATTCCAGGCTCAGGCAAATGCTTCGGACAGGGCGTGTAGATAGGTGACAGATGGTGGATTTTCGCCTTTCAACACATAACTGTAACCTTATGCACTGTCTGAGTTTATTTTCAATCACATACACAAGGGCTTACTGTGTATAATAAGCTGTCCTCCAAACCCATTTCCAGGAAAAGATTCTTTGTGTGGGCCAACCTGCATCACTTCCTGGGTCGCACAGTGATCATAGGGACTTCAGGACCCAGGGCCAAGTGTCCAGCACCAATAATGGGGTTGGTCGGGAGATGACATTTCCGGTCCTTGTTACTATTTATCTTTGTTTCCCATCCAATCTAGTCTCAGATCATTTTAGATGCATTACTCAGAATTTACAACCTTACTTCTACTTTCTCACCTGGAATGAAAACAAACACACATTTCACCAAGCCATTCCTAGTTGTCAGAAAAGGAGGAAAGAAGAGAAAATTCTGTCTCACAGGTCAGGTCTCTATCTCAAGGTGGGAAAACTTGATAATTTCTACCTAAAAGTAAACAAGCTACCAAAAATGGGCAATTCTAATTTTATTCCTGGTATTGCGTTCATGTTTTGAACCAACTCTCGTCTTTATTTTGAAGCAAATGAAGGCAGGCCTCCGAAGCGACCTGATACCCTGTGATTCCACTGGGCTTTTCAGAAGGATTAAGGCCAACACAAGGATGTGAATTTGAACAGAACTCTAGCTATAGGGCCCCCACTAAAATGTGAGGCAGAGAACAGCTCTGGGATTCATGAATGTCAATTTACTTTGGGGAGAAGCTGGATGAAACTTTGAGTTTGATCTCAAAAATAGCCTGGACAATTTTAGTTTTCTGACAGCATTTGGTGGCAAGCCTGTTAAAGAACACCATCTTGAAATTTCCCATTTGTGTGCTGTAGATAGCCGATCATCTGGACACACCCAGAGCTTCAAAAGCATTAATCACCAAAGCACACCTGGCTTGGAACAGAGATATGAGGCGAGAAGGAGGCAGAGCTTCAGGTGGACCCCATGCCTTGTGTTTTCTGCATTTCTGCCTAGTTGATGAGATAGCACTTACCTCACTGCTAACCCAGGGAGGCCTTGGGATACAGTGCTTAAGACACAGATGCTGGACTCATGAAATCTTGATTCTGAATCCCAGATCTGCCACATACTGGCTATGTGACCATGGGCAGGCTCCTTAACTTCTCCCAGTCTTAGCTTTCTAATAATGAGACAAAGTATGTCAGGACTAGCGCAGTAGCTGCATAGTAGGTGGGGGCCCAGGGCTCTTCCTTCCCTAGTTTTTCCTTTTCCCTGTTAATAAAGATGATAGGTACGAACGTACTCAGCCCACAGTCAGTTCTCACAAACTATTAGTTTGTCTTTGTCACCCAATATATAGGACTTAAAATTATTATTTTATTATTAGTATCTGAAAAAGGCCATCTAAAATTCCCTGTTTCTGATTCTAATTATCAAGTTATCTAGCTAGATACTAACTGTCTAGCTATCAAGTCCCTTTGATGTAGACACTTTTGCTAAGTGCTAAGCTGTATGAAGGGTTCAATTGAAGTAAGGCTAGTGCTCGCCCAACATTCTCATGAAAGGGTTCTAACAGGGTATTCCCTGACTTGACAAAGTCTTAGTGCTTGGCTGCTATTGGCAATGGCATTATACAGGGCACTCCTGTTAAGTACCAATCCAGTATTCATAATGGGATTCAGGGGATTCTTCGGTGGTTGAAGAGACACAAGACTCAAAGTTCTTATTTTAGATACTCCAATTTTAAAAACTTCTTTAAAAACTTCTAAAGAATATCTCTGAAATAGAGAAATGTTTTGTATTGAACTAACTTAGCAAGAAAAGTCATTGAGCTCAAAGGGAAACTCACCATCGGGTCCATTTGAGTGCCTTCAGTTCAAGAACAGGGTTGAGATTGTCCAAGGGGGAGCTAGTTTGGCACTGATACCGTCCCTTCTTGATTCAGTTGTCTTCGTATAATGGCCATGCCCAGTGGAAAATAACTGAGGATGTGAGAGAGAAAACTGATCACAAAGGCTCGCCTTGCCAGGACCCCATATGCTATGGCATGGAGCCTCATAGCTGAGTGGAACATGGCACTCCAGGGAGAAACACTCTGCCCTGCCAACCTCCCCGACCCCAGATGGTTGTCAGTAGAGACAAAGCTGAAGAAGAGGCCTGTCATCTTCTTCCATGAGTGCTTGTCCTTTGTGGACTTGGGTTCTTAAGTCTCCTCATGAGTAATGGCCAGGAAAGAAAGTATAGACTTCTCGGTGAGAACTGGGGATTACAGTTATTATAAACTGAACTTTCAAAGAAGTGTGAGGTTATTTCATATTCCAAACTGATGGAGCGGGATATATTAGTGACGCCTAGGTGCATTTGAGTTGGCAGACTTCTTAGCATATGTTTCCAAGTCCTTCGGCAAATTCTTAAACTCAAGAATTTGCGAAAATCGCCAGGAGCTCATATCTTAGAATGAGTTATACCTGTTTACTTTACTGCCTCCCAGTCCAGATTTCTAAATGAGGACTCTGCTGAAATGGAGGTTAGGGACACAGATAAGCTAACTTATCTTTTGAGCTGGACAATTCATTCCCCTTTGGTGACTAATTTCCAAACCCTTCCTCCCACTCGTTTGATCTTTGGCCAATTTCAATTAATTATAGAAACTTGCATTGTTTGAGGTTCCTGGTTTTAGAGACAGAAATGACATTGCATTGAGGTGATCCAGGGTCTTAGTATTCTTAAGGGAAGATCCAGACAATCTCATTAGAAGCAAATGTGGTAGATATTCTTGTGATGGTACCAGGAACAAGCAAGGAACAGGGGTCTTCATCCCAGCTCTGTTTAATATAGACTCAAAAGTATCATCACAATTGATTGGCTGTATAGCAAATTTGTCAGGTTGGGTATAATTTTAAATAAATGACATGACACAGGGGGAAACATTTCTCCTTATATAAAGATATAGTCATAGAATTGGTAGTTTTTGAATCTGACCCATATAGCATTTTTTTACCTGATAATCTCAAAGCAATTCTCAGCATCAATACTGACTTTCATTACACTATCAGTGTGTGGGGAAGGCATCAAATATTTGCTAACCAGTTGTGTACCTTAGCTTCAAGCATTAGCTCTGGGAACAAAATGGAAGGGAAATAGCACAGATCCTGAATTTAGACTCCTCTCTCTCTCAATCTATCATTCCCACCAGCATCCCAACTGCCCCAACTGCTGGGCAGTTGAAGGGATGGGATGTCAGAGAATGTGTATATTTTTGTGATGTGCTTTCCTGGTTCTTAGAATTTGTCCTGGGGTGGGGCTTTGGTTCTAAGAGATGATTTCTTTCTGTGGGCCTGAGAAGCTGCAGTACAATCAAGCTCTCTTGTCTGTTGGGCTTGAATGAGCCCATTAGGAAGGAACACCCAGTATGACCACAGTGCCATAAAGATACTGGATATTCTCCTATTTATTTAGTACAAAGTTTTAGGGGAAAAATATTCTTGGGCATCACACTTTCAAAATGCCCATTTACTAAGTTCTTTAGGGGATTTAGATCAGACACACAGATCTTAACAATTGTCTAAACCAAACCCCCTGTTTTACTGACAAATGAACGAGCCCAGTGTCATATAGATGACAACGGCAGGTCCATGTCCAAGATGGCTTTGTGTTCCTTCTATCACCCTAGTTGTTGTGTGCCTAGTCATGTCTGACTGTTTGCAGCCCCATGGACTGCAGCTTGCCAGGCTCCTCTGTCTATGGAATTTTCTAGGCAAGAATACTGGAGTGGGTTGCCATTTCCTCCTCCAGGAGATCTTCCTACCCAGGGATCGAACCCACATCTCTTGGGTCTCATTTATTGGCAGGCAGATTTTTTTTACCAGCTGTGCCACCTAGGAAGCCCTACTCTTCCCTATGTAAAAACAAATAGGATGTGACTTTTGACCTGGAGGGGTTTACAGTAATGAAGGGGAAATGAGACTTCATGCCAATGAATAATGAATATACCAGCAGGAGAATGTGATGGGTGGGGGCGGAGAATTAACCGGTACTGAGCATCTGCAATTTACAAAGGGTTCCACTGCACATGTTCTCACATAATTCTCATGTTAAACTTACAAGGAATACATAATCATTCCATTTTGTTGATAAGGGAACTGAGGATCAAAAACTCTGCAAATCTTTATTGGCACGTGCATGGAACTGTGGTCCATCTACCCACCTACAGCTCTGAAGCCTCAGGCAGCAGACTCCCAAAGAGGAGTGGTCTGGGCGGAGAAGCCTGCTCAGAGAGGCAAGGCTTGTGTTGGTTTCTTGTACTTGTTTAGGTGCAGAGAAAACTCAGCAGATGGAGAAAACGCAGATGGCCTCCCCACGATTGCGTCACCACCCAGACAAGGTTGGAACCAGTTGCACACCCACTGCTCTGCAGTCTCCAATGTAAATTGCTTAGAACATCTAGCACGCTGAAGAGAAAATTTGCAATTTAAACTTGTAGTGGCCTCATTTACAGATAATCTATTCTAGGCAAGGAGTTACACAATATATAAAGAGGCGGTCCCAAGGATGTAGCAGACCCTGCTGCCCCTTTTGTGAGTTGAATCCTTTCATGATGACTCAGGGGATGGAGAGCTGGCCATGGCTACACGCTAGAATCAAGGGAGAGTCAGATGGAGCAGGATGAGGACAGAGGGTGGAACGCATGTGCCAAGTTTAAGGAGGAGGAATATCCTGAGTGATGGTTTGAAGGATGTGCTTGGCAGAGAGCGGGGAGAAGCACTTACAGGAAGGTTTTTGAAGTGAGAGAAGGAAATCCCATGCTTAGTTGGGACAGAGAAATGAAACAGTATGAGAGCTGGAGATGAGGCAGTTTGGTTAGGAGTATATGTCAGGATGTTGAGAAATGTATAAATTCAACCACATTACCCTTGATTGCCTACACACAGAACCATCAAACCTTCTCAAGGAGTCATTTTCTCTTTAAACACCTTTGCATGTGACCACTCTGACACTGTCATCTTTCTTTATACATGAAATAGTGAGTCAGCAGAGAAAGTCAGGATTTAGGTTTTTACCATCCCCTTAAAGAATAGGTTCAAAGCAAGACAGCAACTAGACTTAAGTAAATTCTGAATTTGAATTTTATGAAAGAGTGTCAGAACACACAACAGGTTGGTGGAAGTGTGCCCCAGAAAATAAAGCCATGAACTGTCAATGGGCAGGAACCACTCTGTGAGTAATCTCCATGAGGTATAAGTTCAATAGTATCCCACATTTCCTGAAACTCCTGGTGGCTGTAAAGGTGCAAACTGGAACTGGTGTTTAAAGCAGTCTCTCATGCAGGGAAAAAAGTGAAAATGTACTTTCTGAGAAATCTCTGAACAGAGTGACCTAGAGGCAGGTGCTTTAGACTGAGATGGTAAATATCCTGTTGAACAACCCAAGAGACTTGAAACAGGTAGGTGGGTTCATTTGGGGGAAAAAACAATGTTTGTTGTGTGCTTTTTTCCCCTGACTTCTTCTCATAGACAGAGAGAGAGAGAGAGAGAGAGAGAGAGAGAGAGAGAGAGGCCTCTATACCTCAGGAATGATCAGAGTCATCAGGGGAATAAACAGTGGTACAGTTGTGTCCTGCGTGGAGGTGCTCAGCTAAGGGGACAATTGAGAGTGGAAACCCAGTTTCTCCCATTAAAACATAAGATCTGAGAGGGGGAGGGGGGGCATTGAGATCTTGGTGTCTCCCATATCTCCCATATCTAGAACAGTCTGTGACACACAGAAGTTGTTGAAGTGTTTGTTAATTGAATGAATAAGGATCTCACACGCTAGTAAAGTAATGCTCAAAATTCTCCAAGCCAGGCTTCAGCAATACATGAACCGTGAACTCCCTGATGTTCAAGTTGGTTTTAGAAAAGGCAGAGGAACCAGAGATCAAATCGCCAACATCCGCTGGATCATTGAAAAAGCAAGAGAGTTCCAGAAAAACATCTACTTCTGCTTTATTGACTATGCCAAAGCCTTTGACTGTGTGGATTACAATAAACTGTGGAAAATTCTGAAAGAGATGGGAATACCAGACCACCCGACCTGCCTCTTGAGAAATCTGTATGCAGGTCATGAAGCAACAGTTAGAACTGGACATGGAACAACAGACTGGTTCCGAATAGGAAAAGGAGTACATCAAGGCTGTATATTGTCACCCTGCTTATTTAACTTCTATGCAGAGTACATCATAAGAAATGCTGGATTGGAAGAAACACAAGCTGGAGTCAAGATTGCTGGGAGAAATATCAATAACCTCAGATATGCAGATGACACCACCCTTATGGCAGAAAATGAAGAGGAACTAAAAAGCCTCTTGATGAAAGTGAAAGAGGAGAGTGAAAAAGTTGACTTAAAGCTCAACATTCAGAAAACGAAGATCATGGCATCTGGTCCCATCACTTCATGGCAAATAGATGGGGAAACAGTGGAAACAGTGGCAGAATTTATTTTTGGGGGCTCCAAAATCACTGCAGATGGTGATTGCAACCATGAAATTAACAGACACTTACTCCTTGGAAGAAAAGTTATGACCAACCTAGATAGTGTATTCAAAAGCAGAGACATTACTTGGCCAACTAAGGTCCATCTAGCCAAGGCTATGGTTTTTCCAGTGGTCATGTATGGATGTGAGAGTTGGACTGTGAAGAAAGCTGAGCGCCAAAGAATTGATGCTTTTGAACTGTGGTGTTGGAGAAGACTCTTGAGGGTCCCTTGGACTGCAAGGAGATCCAACCAGTCCATTCTGAAGGAGATCAACCCTGGGATTTTTTTGGAAGGAATGATGCTAAAGCTGAAACTCCAGTACTTTGGCCACCTCATGCGAAGAGTTGACTCATTGGAAAAGACTCTGATGCTGGGAGGGATTGGGGGCAGGAGGAGAAGGGGATGACCCAGGATGAGATGGCTGGATGGCATCACTGACTCGATGGACGTGAGTCTGAGTGAACTCCAGGAGTTGGTGATGGACAGGGAGGCCTGGTGTGCTGCGATTCATGGGGTCACAAAGAGTGGGACATGACTGAGCGACTGAACTGAACTGACCTGAAGGAACTAAAGTGGTTTCAGGAATATGACGTCAGGCTGCAGGAGCAGGAAGTAAGATCCAGCAGGCCACGCCCCGCTGAGGAGACAAGGCCATCACCAAGCCGCTCGTATCTGGTGAGAGTTCTGCCCTGCAGTGAGGAGATGGCCAGACCTGGCCTGTGAGGAGAAGCAAGGAGCAGGGGCTCAGGGTGAGGGGTGGGAGGGCTGGCAGACCCTGCTGGGGGACTCAGCCGCCATGCTCCCCTTTTTCCTTACCAACCACATTCACATTTTGTTTCTTTCACCGAAACTCTTGCTTTCCCAGACTTCAGGGAACGCACTGTTATTTGTGTCAGGCCACTGAGACGTAATTACCAGTCTGTGGGGGCTTTCGGGGAATGTTTTGCTTTCCTGCTTCAAGTGTTACCCTTAATTCTTTGTCGTTTCTTCTTTCTGCTTAGAGCAAAGGCCTGAACTTGGAAAAGGGGAAGCTATCTCATGACCATGAAGCAACAAGAATGAGGTAAAAGCCTTGTGTTTGAGAGAGACAGGAAAGAAATATAGACAGGGCTTGGAACACTAAAGACCTCACAGAATCACTGGACTGCTCAATGCCAGACTTGAAGTGTGAGAAAATACCCCTCCTTCTGTTTGGTTAGACCGCACCAGTTAAGCTCTGGCTACAGGCAGACATTCCCAGTTCCTAACTAAGACAATATGCAACCACCAGGAATGTAAGTCATCCAGGAATGTTTAGAAATACTTGAGGAGGAGACAGGACTGCTGGATCCAAGATGGGGACTTGGTGTAAGACTGATGGCCACTCAAGGACATAGTGACTCCTTATAATGCTGGAAGACTTGGGTTACAAAATAAAGAATTTTCCAATAGGGAAGCTTTAAGATTTATTGAAATACATTATGCACACTCTCTGTGGACTCTAAAATATGTGCTTTTGGGATTTCCATTCTGACAACAGCAGAAATGATGTCCTAGTTGAGCAATGTCTGAAAGAACCATTTGTCCAGAACTTCATCAAGCTTGAGTTGGTACAAACCAGTTTGAGAACTTCGCATTCTTTCTATTGCCTAATGGCACTGAATTGAAATGAACCAATTTATTTTGAATGGCTGCTGTAAATTTGAGCTCTAAACGACTGGTTGGTAATTTTAGTGTCCATGATCTAAAAGTACCCTATGATTGTAAGGAAAAACAGTTGATATAATCACTGTCATCAACATAACAACCTCATTTCACACTCTAACACCTTGAGTTTGTTGACATTATTGGTAACTACGCTACACATCTATTCTGCTTTTCACAATACTGGTGTGAATTAGTGTCCTGAAGAGCTGTGGGCTCTTTGAAGTCTATTTGGAGACTTTTTCTGTCCTTAGCCTCCACACAGCTAGGAACAACAGGGAGGTGTTGATTGGTAGGTATATTTTTAGTTGGATTACTTCAGCCCCAAACAGGGAATGCTTGAGGCAGTAAGTAGCAAGGTACATCTGATTAGGACTCATAAACTTTGTTTAGGACTACTCATATGGCTAAGTGGCTGGTGTGGCGTGTCTACAGGTGTGTGTGTTTTGGTGGATGCCCTTAGGTGACCCACTCTCATATGAAAAAATAATACATAATTGTGGCAAACTACCATCTTTATTCTGCAGAACTTCAGATTTTATTTTTCAAAAGGGTCTTCTCTTTTTCACCACAGGTCTGAGATACAGTTAGACATCCTATGCCAAGTACCTCTTTCCTGACACATGAGCTAATTGAAAAGCCAGCTTCAATATGAGGCTAAAGGGTTGGAAACTTATAAATTATATTGAAATTTGCAAAAGTAAATAGAGAGTCTTCATCCTGTCTCTCAGATCTTATCTTTTTCAGGAGTGCTTTGTTTCCACAGGTAGGCAAAGTTAATGTTATCACTTCCAGGTCACGGTCTCTGCTATTCCTTGAATGCTCCAGGTCTCTGACACCAGGTGGCCATTTGGACCTGATTTCTGCTGCCTGTGTTTGTCTCTAGCATGGCGTAGCTTGTCTCTAGCATGGCGTAGCTTGTCTCATGTGCACCTAGCCCTTGAAGTAGAGTCTGTGGTTTCGGCCGTAGTCTTCTGTCCTGAGGACTCAGCATCATGAAATAACCTCCCCACCTCACCTCTTGGACTTTGCTTTGTCCTTCTCTATTTCAGTGGTGTCCAGCACTTCTTGATTCTTTTATTGAAATGCATGAGGATTCTGGAGTTCTATCCTGGCCATGTAGAATAGTTTGGGCCTTACTAAATTCCCACTCGGGTGGCCCAGTGCTAGACTGAGAACAGCGAGTTTCCCTGAGGGGCTTTTGTATTTCCTCTACTTATCTTCATATCTTGAGATGTTTGGGCTACCTCAACCTACTCTGAGGGTTTCTCAAACCTTCTTCCACCCAGAATTTTCATCCTGAACGTGAAGTCACATTCTTCAGTTCTGCTACCTTGCCTCTCTTTCTCGCTCTTCCTTCTTGAACTCCCCTCTCTGGAACCTTACGGGATTTCTTAATTTCCCTTTCAGTCAGGTGAAATTTTTTCTTACATCACGTCTTCCTTCTTTCTTTTTCTAGGGCTCTGGAATCCAAATCTAGCAGCTCAACCCTTGTTAAGGAAAGGAAAGCTTTACAGTTAGAAGGGTCTTTTCTTTTTCAAAGGCCTGGCTTTTAAGCTTATTGTCACACTGTAGACGCGGAATGTCAGCTTTTCAACTCAGAGCTAAATGCTAACTTCTGAGGCGTTTGAGTATGTGCCCACCTTCTCTTTTCCTGTGGCAATCAACTGTAAAGGTCCAAGGAATTTACAGAAACAGGAGTTGCCAGGGATTAATGTTTGAAGGGAAGAGGAAGAAAGACTGGTTTAGTATTTAAAGCTCTACTGAGCTTACGGGAGAACTAACTGTGGCCCATCAACTATATGCCAGGCCCAGTGTTAAGTGTTTCTGTTACTTCCTTCCTTTCATCCTCACAGCTCCCAAGGAGGTCTTTACTTATGAGGACACTAAAGCTTATAGAACTTACGGATATCACTGAAAGTCACATAGCTAAACAGCAGTGGAGCCAGTATTGGAGCCCGTGGGCTCTGCCTTGACAGCTTGCTGGATGACTGACTTGTGATGCTCTGTCAGAGAGAGAACAGAGGGGTGATGACATGGAAATCCACATCATGTCCAAGAGCACACTCCATAAATCTCATCACACCCATTTCCATATTTTTCACTCAAGTTTTCATGCCCCTTGAAACACATCAGGCAAATCCAAATACTGCTCATTGGAAGAGAAGATGGCTCACAATTTGGCAGGAGGAGATAGGAAGAGGAAGGCATAGGATGTTCACAGAATTCCAATTCCTGGGAAACAGACTTGCTGGTGAGTTCATTAATTTTTCACCCACATCACTTTGAAGATGATTTTAATGAGCCATTTATTGGAAGTTTGTTAAGGGCCTATATTTTGGGTGCTATATTTTTATTGGCTTCCTTTTTATAAAAAGGCAAAACCAGAGTACACAGCGTTCAGATGACTTTCTTAAAATGGGAGGCCATCTGAGTCACAGAAGTAAAGTTAAATTCTCTAAGCTTCCGGTCCCATAATATCTTTCTTTAAATACACTTTTGTCCTGCAGCTCCACTTTCTCAAGATCACAGGATGATTCTGTAGGAAGAAGAAAATCCATCTGACCTGCCTACACGACAGTGAGGCAACCTCCTTGGAACCTATTTCTTTTCACACTCCAAAGAAATCATGTTTCAAACAACAGAGGTGGCAGGAATTTGGAAATAAAACAGAAAGTTTAATGTTCTTTTAAATATTCAGAAAGCACTCTTTCTTAAAGTACTGCTCAGTCGTGTGAGGCCACATTTCAATATTGTCTTGCTTTCTCATTCAGACTGGCTATATCTTAGTGTATACTATGGGAAGGAAAAAACAGCAAGTCATCATCAAACCTGTCTAAAAACGAACGACAAAATGTTCCAGAATAGCAATGAAAACCATTAAGATCTATAGTTGTTCTTAGATGACTTAAGAGGGGTTCTTTCGTAATCAAAACAGATGACATGAAGACTCCAAATGAAAACAAGAGAACTAGAAGGGAAAAACGGAGCAAGAATATTACACAAGAAAATAAGAGTAGTTTAAAATACATAAAGCAGAGGAGGACGACAGAGCCCACAAGACTGTGGAGAGAGAACTCAAGAACTTTCTTTAAGAAGCAGGAAAGATGGCTTGAGAAAAGAAATGACTTCTTTGTCTCAGTGTGTGAAGCTGGGTAAGTGGGCACAGATGCCAGAGACAGGCACACTTGCCAAAGGAGGAAGAAATAGAAAATTGGTTTCCTGCCAGAACAGGTGGCGTGCTGACATGCACATGTATGACGTTTCTGAAGCTCTCCAAGGGTCTGACCAGGCCAGCTGAAGTTGTCTCCAAGACTTCAGGGAGAGGTGCTGCAGGGGGCCCCAGGGATACTGTTTCAGGTGTGATTGCATAAGAAACAGTAGTGGTGGGTAAGGAAAGTCACGTAGCAGCCTGCTATGAAGCACACGCTGTAGGGTGGACCAAACTCTTTCCGAGCTCACGGTCTGATATTTTTAACCATCCATTATAGGACCAGAGCCAAATGTCTGGATAATTTCAGGAGCAGGCAGATATTAACTCACTAAACTCCCTTTGACCTTCTCGAATACTGTGGAAGCTTTATCAGGACATTTTTTTTTCTTCTTCTTTTTTCCCTTTTGGTTGTGGTGGCAATAGTAGGGAGTAAGTGGGTGGGTGGGTCTAAGATTGGAAAAGAATATGGGTGGTAGGGTGAAAGGCTGCTATTCAGTTTTCCTACAGAGTCTGGAATCTTGTTTTGTGTAAATAACTGGCTTATAATATGACCTGTGAATGGGACTCTGTAAATGGCACACTTATCCAATCATAAAAATATTTAAATAATAATCTGGGGCTAGCCCTGGGTGAAACTAATCAAACAAAATAGTGATGTCTTGAGAACAATGTTTCTCACCCTGTGATAACTGAGGGGCAGTGGAGGTGTGGTTACAAGCATGGACTTAGGAATAAAACTACTTGTTTTTGAACCCCTATCCCACTGACTTACTGTGTGGTCTTGTGTGTGAAACCTTTGAGCCTTCATCCCCTCAGCTGTAAAGCAGGGATTATCATAGCGTCTATGTGGGGCAGAAACACTGTTGCAATGCTTACTGCGCCCTCTGTTTCTTTTCCTTGCTGGGAACAAAGGAAAATCGCATTTCCCATTTTCCACTTGCATCTGTGTGGGAAATGCAGTGACTAGTTCTAAACATTAGAATGTGGCCGCAAGTAGTTATGCCACTACCGGGAAGATCTGAAAACCTCCCACAAGATTTTCCATGTTCTTTCTGCCCTCTCGCCGTCTGCTAACCACTTAACAAAAGATCCAACAGACGATTGTGAGGACCCCATAGCTGTTGTTGCCTCCTCAAATCACGGCCGTCTGCCAACCATTCAGTGGCCTGTGATGTAAGCACAAAATAAACCTTCTGTACAAAGCCACTAAGATTGAGGGGATGCTTGTTACAGCAGTTTGTCAGTTCTAATGCTATCTCAAATATTAGCCACTCCTGAATAAAACTATATTGTAAGGTTATTGTAAAGATTAAATGCGTTACTGTATATAAGACTATTAGATCTGTTATACAAAGTGTTTGTTGTTCAGTCATGTCTGACTCTTTGCGACCCCATGGACTGTAGCCTACCGGGCTCCTCTGTCCATGGAATTCTCCAGGCAAGAATATTGGAGTGGGTAGCTATTCCCTTTCCTACGGGATCTTCCTGACCCAGGGATCAAATCTGGGTCTCCTGCATTGCAGGCAGATTCTTTACTGTCTGAACCACCAGGGAAATCCTTAAACTCTCAATAAATACTATTTCACATATCATAATCAGTATAGAATTGGCTAGGTGGCTATTAGTTGGTCCATTAATTCTAAAAAATAATATCTGCATCTTCTTAGCAAACTTGAGAGGCTTTCCTAGTGGCTGAGTTGGTAAAGAATCTGCCTGCAATGCAGGAGATGTGGGTTCAATCCCTGGGTTGGGAAGATCACTTGGTTGGGAATGGCAACCCACGCCAGTATTCTTGCCTGGAAAGCTCCATGGACAGAGGAGCCTGGCCAGCTACAGTCCTTGGGATTGCAAAGAGAGCACAGACTGGGCTACCTGTACCTCATAGTTGTCAAATCAATTCTATGATACACTTCAAATAATCACCTTGGGTCATACTGGGCAAGACAGTGTGCTTGAATGGTTGGAAATCTGCAGGAACCTTTAAGTGTAAGTCATTCCGACTGTTTGGAGATCCCTTTCCATATTAACCTAAGATTCAGATGGATGACAACATGGCCTCTAAATTCTGATTGGGAATTTTATAAAAGAAGTTATACCAACTAAATACTTGTGCTGAAGGGTTGTTAGGTTTAAAACTAGCATATGTCCTGTGTGTAGCAGTACAGGACATAACCCAATTTCAAGCGCATGCTAGGTGTCTGATAAAAATTAGTGATAACAACAAATAAAAATAATTGTCACTATTATTTGAAGACATCTTTTTTTTTTTTTTTTCCTTAGAACTTCAAGAGTCTGTCTGCTATATACTTTCTACCTGGGGCTCTTGGGAAAGTCACTTTATATCCTGACGATGCAGCTATGGCCTTGCTTATAACATAATGCCATCTTTTCTAACATTTCAGTTCCTTTTTCCCTACTGCAGTCAGAGGCCATTACTTGTCCTTATGCTTGCTCAACCTACTGAGATGAACTGGCCCCTATCCTCTTTATAACATCCTTTACTTACTTGCAAACTCCACACTTGTGTACTATTGAATATCAGGCATTAGATATGCAATACTGCACAGAGATCTCAGAAATAATTAGGCAGTAGGAGGTGATATTTTTCAAAGACACATGAGTCTCAATTCTAAAATTCCCTTTTCCTCAGTAGTTCAGGTCAATAGATAAAGACCTTAATGTTCCTTTAATGTGGAGATGAGCAAATCTGGCTGCTTTTGGTTCTGGCAAACTCTTTCTGGCTATTTTTCAAGCATTATATGGCTGGCAACTTAGTGGATATATTCTGCCAAAGGCTTTCTGTCCTTAACCTCTAGGTGTATATGTATTTCAAAGGGAATTTAAATCTTGAATTTCTGATTTATTCATACTTAACTGATCTAAACTGCCACATTTGTCTTAGTCAACACTTACAGTTTCTAAATTTTATTTCTTTGACTCAGGAAACTTGAAGAGGTTGGCAGCAACCACCTCCTGGAGAAGAAATCAAACCAGTTGTCTGGGTCTGGGAGGCAACTAGTTTACATCTGTCCTTAGACGATATTTACAATGATTTTTTTGTCTTTGAATTCTAAGGCAAGGTAAATAAAAAGATGTGCTTTCAAACCTCTCTTAGCTGATATCAACATGAAATTAAAAAGTCCCAGAACACCTCAATCGGAGAGGTCTGGGGGCTGCAATCTGGTTAGAAGGGTGTAGGTATGGGAATCTCACCCTGGAGGCTAGTTTACACAGCACTTCATATAAGTCTGAGAAAACATCAGCTGTCCATATTTTTAAAAGGACAGTGGGAATGTGGAGGGGAGGGCAGGAGTGGGCATAGCAGTACTGGGGGCTCTTGGTACTCCTTCCAAGCCACTCCTTAGTGCTCTTCCTGACCTGACAGCACCACACTTTGGACTTAATATTTTGGGGCTGATGTTTCCAGAGCAAAAGCAAACACTCAAATACTGGGTAGGCAGAAAGCGGCAATTAAAGGCAAATCTTTGCTAAAAGGATGCAGACATCAAGCATGCCAAACTCACAGGCTGGTTAAACGCCCAGGTTATTTGGCTGTGATCCATTTTTTTCCCCCTGGCAATATTTTATAATATTGGCTCTCCTCCCAAAGAGGACAGAGCATCATGTGAGTGTTCACAGAGGACTTCACTCTGCAAATAGTCCAGGGATAGCAGTCTCCAAGAAAGGCAAGTTAAAAAATTTGATAGATTTATTTTGGCTGAATATTGCCTAATATACGATGGAGTGATCTTACGACAAAAAGATAGGAGGTAGCCTTAGACTGTCATGAAAAACATAAGTGTGCAGATGTCTGTTGATTTACAAACCAGTTCAAATTAACGTCAAAAAGATATACCTCCTGCTCTAGTTTCAGAGGAGACCCGTGGACAACAAACTTTAAATTTATAAATGGAACATATTTAAGACATCTGCTACTTAGTAATCACTGAAGTTTATTACATTAGTAGGTTATAACTTCCAAAGACAATTATCTTTTTTTAATAAAACCAAGAATGGTGGGAAGACTCTAATATGGCCCCATGACTCCTGGTCCTATGTTCTGGGCATTCACACCCTCGGTACTCTGCTTCCCTTGTGGATGGGCACTAGAGTTACATCTAACCCAAGAAAATGTGGCAAAAGTGATGAGCTGTCACTTCCATGATTATGTTGTGTTATTAAGACTCTATCTTCTTAGCAGACTGGCCCACAAGGCAAGGGACTGATTGCAGCCTCCAGAATGGCTTCCAGTTGACAGTTGGCAAGAAGTCAGGGCCCTTGGTCCTGCAGCCACAAGGAAATACATTCTCTCAGCAAACTGTCAGTGACCTCGGAAGCAGGTTCTTCCCCAGGTAAGCCTCCAGACGAGAATGTCGACCAACAGATGCTCTGATTACAGGCTTCTGAGACCCTGAGCAGAGGACCCAGCTGAGCTGAACCTGGCCTCCTGGGTCACAGAATCTGTGAGACAATAAATAATACACCAAATTCTATCACAGGTTTTCTGCTACTTAGAGGGTTAATGCTGAATAACCAAAAAGAAAGCTGAATAACCAAAAGAAAGCTTATTAGATGACACAGTGAACCACAACTCTACCACTGCCACATTGAGCTCAGTCACTCAGCTGTGTCTGACTCTTTGCAACCCCATGGACTGCAGCCCACAAGGCTCCTCTGTCCATAGAATTTTCCAGGCAAGAATACTGGAATGGGTTGCCATTTCCTACTCCAACTGCCAAATTACCACCAAAGTAAACTGAGCTAAACAATTTGTCAGGGGTATTCCTTCTCCCTCTTCCATTTCAGCATAGTTAGAAGAAAATCATAGATAATGATGACCTTTCTGTTCCTTAGGCACTTGGACCACATGCCTAAGTACAGGATGGAGTGCCCTTACTACAAAAAGATAGGAGGTAGCCTTAGACTGTCATGAAAAACATGGGTCAAGGGCCATGTTTTGTTAGAACAAATAGAACTGAACACACTAAAGCTTTCCTTACCCTAGAGGTCACTAGTAGAACTACCTGAAGGCCCCATCCAAATATATGAAACAGTTAGGACAGCCCACATACATTTGCATTTGTATCATCAGTCGACCGTGAATTGCAGTTGCGTTACACACATTTTTCAAAATTCCGTTATGCCCACAGTGAAATCCATACTCCTTTCTGTGACGTTCAAGGTCACAGAATCTGGCACAGCCTTCATCTCTGACCTCCGCGCTAGCCTCTTTGTTCAATATTTGCTCTGCAATGACCTTCTTTCTCTTCTTCAAGCACACAAACCAGGGTCACGTCTCCCATCCGGGCTTCTATCTGGAACACTCTCTGGAAATCCCATGGGTGACTACTCAGACTTTACTCTCAATCATCCCCTCCCTCAGCAAGGCCTTCCCTAATTTCCCTGAAGGCTCCATTCCTGCCCAGTCACTCTCTTTCACATTAACTTATTTCCACCAAGGCATTAATACTACTTGAAATGACCTGCTTATGGATCTCCGTGATGATTCTATCTCTCACTAGAATGTGATTGCCATGTAGTACGTGCTCAATAAGTATTAACTGACTATATCAATGAAATACCATTTGGTTATTATAACAAGACTGTCATTTCTTGATTTATTTTTCTTCTTTTCCTCTTGTTCACCCTTTCACAGGTCTGGAATCCCACAGCAGTTTTGCCACCAACTCAGCCAGTATACTTCACATACCTGCACACACAGCAGCAAACTATGTATCTGAAAGGAAACAGAAATGAGAGAAGACATCGTTCTGCCCTTAGGACCATACAAATTGACTGGGCAGAAGATGCCGCATACGTAAATGGATTAAAATCCAACTACGAGGCACTCATCACAGTAACTGGGCCAAGCTAAATATGAAATTGCCTAGGGAGTACTGAGGAAGGGAGTGATCAGAAAACTTCTTATAGGAGCTGATTCTTGAGACAGAAGTGTCTATGGAAAAGAAGGCAAGGGCATTCAGAGTGGGGGTTGAGGGGAGAATGAGGGGAAGCCATTGAACCCCCAGAATTCATGCATCCATTTCTCAGAGAGAATGTATCTCTAATCCAGAACTTGCCTGAGTTTTGCATTCACTTTTTTTTTTCTGACTTTTTATTTTGTATTGGAGCATAGCCGGTTAACAAATAGTGTTTTGGCAGTTTCAGGTAAGCAGGAAAAGGACTCAGCTATACATGTATCCATTCTCTGCCAAAACTCCCCTCCCAGCCAGGCTCCATATAAGATTGAACAGAGTTTCATGTGTTATACAGTAGGTCTTTGTTGGTTATCCATTTTAAATTTAGCAGTATCTGTCTATCCCAAACTCCCTAACTAGCCCTTCCTCTCATCCTTGCCCTGCGGCAACCGTAAGTTCATTCTCTAAGTCCGTGAGTCTTTTTCTCTTTTGAAAGTAAGTTCATTTGTATCATTTCTTTTTAGATGGAACCACTTAAAAAAAAAATACTGGCCTCTACTGAAACTGAAGCTATTAATATTCTCCTCAACTCCGATTTAGACAGAATCTCTGAAGGCTGGGCTTAGGCTTGGTATATTTCAAAAGGTCCTTAGTGAGTCAGTGTGTGCCCTGGGTTGAGATCCCTTGCTGGCCTGAAATGCCATCACAGAGTTAAATTGATGAGAAATGCTCCAGGACAACAGAGAAAAACAGTGGCAGATAGCAGCTAAGGCGCTGGAGTAGAGTAGCCTAGATTCAAATCTAAATCCTGCAACTTACCTACTGGGTGACCTTGGGCAAGTGACTTAACCTCTCTGAACCTCTGTTTACACGTCTATAGGCTGAGAATTATAAATGTAATTACTTCATAAGGTTTATGGAGAATTAAGTGAGATATGCTTATGAAACACCTGATAATATGCACGGCACATAGTAAGATACTGAACTTTTCTCACTAGCATTATTATATATGTCCCCAATTCTTCATTTTTCCTAAAGGCACTAGAAAGTCCAATATGCATTTCTGAAGTCTTTGCATCCATCAGCTTAACAAATTATTTGAAGTCTGACCACAGCCTTAACCTAGCACACGTGAATTCAAGCACATTGAAGCAGGGTCACAAAAGAGTAAGACAGGACTGAGATAAGTCAACCTGGGAGCAAATGAGCATTTTAATGGAAATTGAAATCATGAGTGATGGGCCAGCAGCCTTGCCTGATGAAGAAACCAGGAGCTCACAATGTCAGAACAACTCTGTCTGTAAAAAATTTTATAGGGCATTTAAATGAAACATAGCAAAGATTTTCCATATTACTTGGATTAACAGCACCATCCTTTCGCTACCATTAGTGTGGAACCCAGCCCTAGAATAAAGATCATTTCCTGAATCACTCTCTCTCTGTCTCTCCCTGGGTCTGATCCCTTGACTCCAAAGTTCCTGAACATATGTCCCACATAATATCTTTAGGACAAGTCATTTGAAAGTTTCCCAAACATTTTAAAACTAGCAAGAGGCCAAGAATAAAACAATTTAGGTCATTTATCCTTATCAGAGGAGCAGTTAAGTGTAGAGAATTCACTGCATAACTTTGTTTTCATATTTCTACATTATGTTTAAAATGTGTGCCCTGTGATGACACAGCACACAGATTTGAAAATCATGGGCACATAGACCTGAAGTTACAAAACAGAAGAGCTTTAGAAGCCACGGGTTTTAGAGACCATGAAACAAAAGGGCTGCCAGAACAGAAAATTGATAAAAAGCAAAAAGAGCATAAAGAGATACCCCATCGACAATTTCAAATCCTCTGGAGAGCCAAGTAAAATAGGAGTGGAGAGGTTTCCTTTCAACAAAGCCACGTGGTCTTTGGTGATTTTAATTTCAGTTGTCGTAGCTGCAAGTTCTAAAATATACGTTTGCTTCTTCTTTTATAGTTAAAAAAATGCGTGCCTTGAATGTTCTTAAATGCTTAGAAAGTAAAGTGTGGAAAAGTATCCTCCAATCCTTTGATAATGGTCATTTCTAGATGAACATTAAAGGAGACTTTAAGTTTTTAAATTAGTCTGTTTAGTGGCATTTGAAATTTGTATATAAGCATTTATTTTTGTACTACTTAAAAATAAATACAATTCTAGATGAAATAAAACACATGTTTTACAGAAGGACCTTGGCCCTTTTGGAAATAAGTAAGCTTCGAAACTGCCAACCCCGTCAACTTAGTCGAGAAAGGGCTGTCACTGAGTATGAATTTTAAATATTCAGTGGGTTGGAAGAAGCCTTCTGCACTGGAAAGAGAAGATGAAAAAGACTCCTGGTTAGAAAAGGACAACCTTTCTGGCTCCCCCTGGGTGGTTTTGAGGATCTCAGCTCAGCTTTCAAAGGCTGACCAGTGAAGTGACAGCGAATACTCCCTTGCATATGTTTGTGAAGTGTAGACCTCCAAGGCCGGCTAAGAAACGTCCTCCTCAGCAAAGACTTAAGTCTCCATTTTACTCATTGAATCAGTGCTTTTCATGATTCCAAAGGACTACCATTCAACTTTTTTTTTTTTTCCTCTTCCCTCATTCAACTCGGAAACATTCCTTTCTGTGGATTTTCATGAACCCCTGCCCAACACCAGGTGCAAATTGAAAAAATCCCACTGGCCAATTTCAGCATAGGAAGGCCTACTGTTCTTTCAACAGAGCCCCTCTTTCAGGCCAGGAGTTCAGATCTTTGCCCCTGGGCACACAAGTCAGGGGTTTCACTTTCATCCACAAGCGTCACTCATGAAAAAACTTCTCTGTGGTGGCTGCCTCTCCAGACCCCCCAGCCAAGAGGCTCTGATACATCTGCTTGTGTGAACCTGGGCATTTGTCAGGGAGGAAAGCCAGAGGGATTCCTTGCTGATCCTACCTTTAAATGTTCAACTGTCCCCGTCTCAGACATGTAATTTTCCACCCACTGTGGTTTATGTGCAGTTGACATTATCATTTGGCAAATACTTTACAGCAAGTTACCCTCCTCGGTTTGCAATTCAGAGACTATTGGGTGGTCTTCCCCACTTGGGACGCTCCACAGATGAATCACAATGTTACCTCTGCTATCAGTGTCCCAGGAAGGACCTGGGTGCCTTCAGAAACTGGCGGGTTCAGATACGAATTCAATTCTGGTTTCAAGTCAGCACTCCACAGTACTTGTGTGATCATTCAGTTAAATTGTATTTTATAGGCCTGTACTGAGCATCTACTTTGGATTAATTTTCTATGGCCACCCAAATACTAACACCTGTTATTGAGTTGCATTGCTACCACCATATTGGGGGGTGGGATTGGAGGATCAGGACTGGGGTCCACACTGCCTCCAGCCTTTATATAAATGTTTCCTCCTCCGCTAAGTGGCATAGGGTACACCCAGGTATCAAAGTTCTACTGTTGGGATTTTCCTGATCAGAATTGACTAGATATGTCACTGTGGACTCAGCAAATGGACACGGCATCCAGACTCCCCATCTGAGGTGCAAAAGTGGGGGGTTTGGGATAGTATCTTCTGTTGTTGTTAACAGTCTGGGCTACCCATCGTATAGCTCTAAGATGGCATCTTGAGGAAAAAGCAATACCAAATGATCAGACTGTAGATGTTACATAAAGCTCCCGATTTTACTGTGCAAACCAGGTGTATCAGTCAGAGTCCTACAGGGTACAGATGGTCCACTCAGATTGGGTCCTTAAAGACCGTTCACAGAGGCCTGGGCAGGGTTTCAGGGAACAGACAAGGGTGGGGTAGTACAGCATGGCCAGCAGCAAGGAAAAACTGCTGCTGCCACTAGAGACCCGAATAAGCAGGAAGCGGGAGAGGATCCCAGAGGCAGGAAAGGATACCTCTAGGGAGAGAGTTGCCTGCGAGGAATTGTAGATTTTTGGTAGAAAGACCCTAACAAATCATAGCAACCATGCACCAGGGAGCCAGGAAATAAATGCCTCAACTCCCTCTCATCCTCCTCTCTGATCTCCTGCCAGTGACTTCCATTGGCCAAATCCCACTGGGGGCTGGAAGACAAGGCAGCTTCGAGCGCATGCAGGCAGCCTCCTGGGGCACAGAGAACGCAGCAAGGAGAAGAGTGAGACCCCTTATCCAGAAGACCTACTCTGTCCAAGTGCAACACAACAAAAGACTACAATAAAGGCGCTCTTTCCTGGAAGCTAAAAGCAAAGGTGTAGAGAGCTGATGCCTGAGCTGTTTCGAGGTAGAAGTGTCATCTAGGTGGGAGGAGAAGCCTATGTGGAAAGAAGCTTCAGGAAATAGCTGGGTAGGGACTGCCCTGGTAGTCCAGTGACTAAGATGCCATGCTCCCAGTACAGGGAGCATGATCCCTAGTCAGGGAACTAGATCCCACACACGGTATTTAAGATCCCACGAGCCGTAAGTGAAGATCCCTCACATGGCAGCTAAAAGACTCTGCATGCTGCAATGAAGATCAAAGATCCCAACTGCCACAAGTAAGCCTGGCACAGCCAAATACATACATACATAAATAAGTAAGCTGTGTGGCTGAAGCCTGGAATGTAAACGACATGTCAAGTTGGAGCCTGGAGGAGAAGGGGGCCAGGCTCTGGAATCCTATTCTAGGTTGAGGCATTGGGATGTTTTTTTATGGATTTTAAGCAGGGAAGTGTTATAATCAGACTTTCATTTTAGAAAGGCTGTTAGCTGTACAGAAATGGGATGAATGATACTGTGGGGCTTCTAACTTTTTTTTCTGGAAACAAGTAGGGCAAGGAGATTAGAAAATCACAATAAGTGAAAGAATTCCTTCTGACTGATATTCCTAGATCTGGTCTTGGTAATAGTTGAGAAGGAGTCACTACAATTATCCTCCTTCCTAACCCTAACAATTATTATGTTCAATTATCTTTGCCAAAAGGTAGTCTTCACCTGGTTTCTAATATTCTTTCCCTAATCTACAGATGTTCTTTGCAACAACTTTGAGCATATGACACAAAAGAACAAGTCCATTTTTTGTCACAAGCTTGTGAAGAACCCCTCCTTGGCACTTGAAGCTCCCTCTGGCTGACTTTGTTGCTAAATTCTTATACCTTTTAAATGCCAGCCATATTATTTTACATTAAAATGTGTACACAGTGTAATTTTCTCTGACTGTGTTGTTAATTTTGATTAATTAGATTGCAACCTCTTTGAATGCACCATGTTGAATCCTGTTGTGTGTTCCTCACTGCCACCTCAGTGCTAAGTGTGTATTTGTTTTTTCGAGAGCATATATGATCATACTTTACCTAGGAAGCAATTTGTGTCTTATGACTCACTGGTGTGTCTCTCTTCAAAACAATCTATGCCTTTAAACACCACTATGAGCCCAGGACAAGTATTTGTTTAATTTAATAAAAAGTATTCTGAGCATATATAGTATACAAGGACTAGCTCAGATAATCAATAAAATATACTAATTTGGAACATAAAAATAAGGAAGTTCAGGCTAGTATATTAGTGACTAAAAATGACCCACTGTATAACCATTTCCAAATAATATTTTAAACTTTGCAGAGACCTTCAAAGCCAAAAGGTGGAGGATGGAATGTTATGTAGGAGTTTTGAACCCTGTAGGGGGCTAATGAGGAGGCATTTTTGGTTAGGGAAGCTTTTTGGCATCTGTCAGGTTATACCAGTCCCTGAGGATGAGATGGTTGCATGGCATCACTGACTCAGTGAACATGAGTTTGAACAAACTCCAGGAGATGGTGAAGGATAGGGGAGCCTGGCATACTGCAGTCTACGGGGTCGGAAAGCACTGGATACAACTTAGTGACTGAGTAACAACAAGCCAATCCCAGCATGTGGGGCTGCCAGGAGTCTGGACCGACTGAACTGTCATCTCTGTGGAGGCTTTCCAGATGAGTCCCTGCACAGTCTCAGAATCACTCCAAACTCAGTAGTATTTCTACAGCTAATGTTCCTTAAAAATGTGATTTCCAGTCATGCTCTTCAGAGTAACTCAGGGAATCTTGTTAGGCCTGCATCCCATCAATGGCATCCACGGTCCAAGCCTTGACGTTTCACCTGCATCTATCATTTCCATCAGACTGTGAACTTCTTAAAAACAGGAGCCATACATGAATAGCTATATCCCCCAGCTTGGCACAAAACCAGGAAAACAGTAGATTTCTTTATTAAATGTGATCATTTTTGCACAATTTTAAGATGTCCCTATGGATCACCATATTCAAATGCTCATCCCTTGAACCCAACCACTGTGTTTCTGGTATTTACTGCCACATGACACAGTACCACAGAGACAGGCACAGTGATACCTCCAAAATATTCTATTGATCAAGCAGCCACAGAGCATGTCCAGATTGAAGCTGAGCAGACGTAGACCTCACTTCTCATTGAGAGAGTGTCAAAGAATTTGTAGCCATCTGTAAACTACCACATAGCATATGCCAAAGCCTGCTAAATGAAGAATGGCTGTAATCCTTTCATCTGGTTTTACGGTCCTTTCAAAGAGCCAAATAAGGAAACCAGACATTTCACTGGTGCTGAATGGAATAACTGGCACTCCTCATCAGTCTTAGGGCAGGATCAGAGATTGAAGCTGCAAAAGTATTAGAACCCCCTGGGAACAGACCTAGGGTATTGAGCCCAGGAATATTCTACCATAGGATTCTCTTAGCTTGTAACTTTGGGTCCAACTCTGGATGTAGGAGGTTGTTTCTCTGGATGACTCTCAACTGGAGAATCTCCTCTCCTTATTTTGCATGTTGGCAGCTCTCATCAGCCATGTGCCTAAATAACACACATCTTATGATCCACTTCCCGTAACAGAGATATAGGACCTCACCACCCAATTCGATGTCTGGACCAAATGCATGGCCAAGCCAATAGACATGGATCAACCAAGTTGGTTAGCTATTAGACAGTCAAAAGTGAAGAACTGTACTTGGTCGATATAGAAACTAAAATAAGTTGTCCTTCTGAAGCTGAGTGAAAATAGCATTTCAGCTAACAGCACTTTTGTTGAACTTGAAAAGTCTTGACTAAGGGGTGAGAGTCACAAAGTACTTTATGAGTCATGGGAAGGTCAAAGATCACCTTTCAACTTGTAAAACTCACCCTAGCTACTTATGGTAGCTTTCTTTCTTTTCCTCTTCCCCCTACCCTCCCCATCAGCTTCATCATCTCTGTCCACTTCACAGTATATCTGTAATGAATTTGGATCAAGTTCAAGGAATACACGGGAAGCCTTAAACTCCCAAAGCAAGCTGCTCCGTAGGCGGGAGAGAGAAAAGAAAACACCCTGGGGCAGCTCTGTATTTCCAGAAGATTAAAAATAATTAAACAATATGATATTCAACTTGGATTATTTCAGGACAGTGATTAATAATGTTTTTCCCTCTAATGATGCCCTCCTCTCTGCTAATCCTTCCCAGTCTCATTCCAAAGAAGATGTTGGTTAACACTTTGTTTCATTTCATGTGCTCCTAAGTAAGTCAGGGTATATTATGCCCCCGACACTCATATCAGCCAGCTGCCTCCCTCCCTCCCCTCTTGGAATAATGAGGGTGAAAGAAGGCATTCTTAAAGGTATCAGTGCTTAACTAATTATCTCCCTCCCAAGGCAATCAAACTGGGGGCACCCAACAGGCTGCTCTTGGAACTAGAAGTCAGAGCATGAGTGTCCCCCAGCCAGTATTCCCGGCACTGTGTCTACCACAACTAGCCATTTGGCAGATGTTTGTTGCATGAACACACTGTAGGAACAATTCCTTTCCTTTTTTGACCAGGGAAAGTGCATCTTTTTCCTGGGGACACAGTCTGAGCAGAAGTGATGCTGATTCACATGGGATTTCTCAGATGTCATAATGGCCTTGTGTATTCATTCATCAAGCATTTACTCAGCACCCACTATGTGCCAGACTCTCGATCCCATGTTGTAGAGCATTAAAACAAGGCTTCCTCTAGCAGAGGTGGCAGCAAATTGCAAATAAATAATTACCCCAGTGACAGTAGAGAGCAGTTTTGTTGTACTTAGATAGTGCATAGCATATTAAAGCACTCAGGAAATATTAATTGAATGAAGAATAATGTAAAAAAACCCAGATCATTTTTAAGGGTGACATCTCCCAAGCTCATGTCCTTGAATCTCAATGCAGCAATCTGTTGGCAGCCCAGTCTTGGGACATTTAATTTAAACTGTAAGAATATAACAAAAGCATAGATTTTAGCTCTTGTGTCTCTCCTTACCTTCAATACGGTCAGGCAGACAGCCCTTTTCTCTGGGGAAGTCAGAAGGTTCTTTGGTAAGATGACAATTTACCAAAACCACATAGAAATGGCTGAGTGTGGCAAGTTCATTTTCATAAATTCATGATAAATTTAATTTGAAATAAAACCTTGACCTTTGACTTAATGACAAGAGTAAGAACAAACTTAGCAACTTTTACTGCACATTTTCAATTGCTTCCCCAAAGGACTTCATCAGCTTCCAATTTGGACTTCCTAGCATAGGAGAAGGCGATGGCACCCCACTCCAGTACTCTTGCCTGGAAAACCCCATGGACGGAGGAGCCTGGTGGGCTGCAATCCATGGGGTCGCTAAGAGTCAGATAGACTGAGAGACTTCACTTTCATGCATTGGAGAAGGAAATGGCAACCCACTCCAGTGTTCTTGCCTGGAGAATCCCAGGGACAGGGGAGCCTGGTGGGCTGCTGTCTGTGGGGTCACACAGAACCGGACACGACTGAGGCGACATAGCAGCAGCAGCAGCAGCAGCAGCAGCAGCATAGGGACACTTAAGCTTTATTCTATAACTCCACCAGTGGAACTGCAGCAAATAAAGGTTCATTCTTTAATCAATGCTGCTTGGTTACATCTTCCTTTATTCACCCAAGACAGAAGCTTTCCATTTGGGTAACAGTGACTCTCTTTTTTTCACTTGTAGGAAGGGAGAAAACCCTTACAATCATAGGCCCAAGAAGACTACACTGCATGTAAATTTTAAAAAAGACAACTTCTGTCCCACTCAGCTGCTGTCAAAAAGCAACTCAATGCAGCCTCTATGTAAGCTGGAGCTGGGCTCTTAAGCATCCCTTAAGAGCCCTTAAGTAACTCTGACTCTCTGACGGAAGTCTCTGTCACTGCATAAGCAAGAAGCTGACCCTACCACCCAGGGAATACTCCAGGGAAACAAAAAAGATTCACCCCATCAGCTATGGCAAAGACTCATGGTATCATTCCCTTCATGACCACAGACACATAGGACTGAGTGTCTTTTGAGATTATGATCACTACTTTCTTTAACCAATAATACAAATCAGATATTTTTAAAAGGTTGAAGCTTCTATGAAAAATAACCTTGGACCAGTTCAGTTCAGTTCAGTCACTCAGTCATGTCTGACTCTTTGTGACCCCATGGACTGTAGCACGCCAGGCTTTTCTGTCCATCACCAACTCCTGGAGCTTACTCAAACTCATGTCCATCACGTCGATGATGCCATCCAACCATCTCATCCTCAGCACAATAAGCATCCATTTAATACTCATGTCTCAGTCATTAAGAGTTGGATGGTTTTCCTAGACAGTTTGCATTCGTGACTGTGCTACCATCATCTGCAGCATATGGACTCCATATCTATATGGAAAAAAGAGAAATAGCCAAGAAAATGGTCTAGAGAAGTTTCTGTCTAGGCTTGGAAGGAGCATATGTCACTTTTTGTCCCATCTCAGGGGTACTATGAGCATGTATCTCCAAGTTAACTTCAAGGGAGAATAGGAAATTTAGACTTCCAGTGTGCCTGGCAAGAGGAAAGAAGTTAGTATCTACCTAGCATCCACTACAATTATTATGCTTTACAGTAATAAAATGTGGAGTGGGAGAAATAGAAAGATCCTAACATTTTAAAGTGCTAAAGAAAAGATCATCATAGGTAATGCTCCCTGGGCTATTTCAGCAAAAGGAGGGAGAGTCGCTTAGTGATTAGAAGCATGGGCTCAGGAGTCACACATCTTCAATTCATATCCTGATTCAACCAGTTATTAGATATGTGACACTGGGTAAAATGCTCCATTTCTTTGTGCACCAAATTTACCTGCAAAGTGGAGATAATAACAGTATTTACGTCATGAAAGAGCTATTATAAGGATTAAATAATATGAAAGATTTGAAGCACCTGTCTATTTTGGAGCCTAAGATAAAGTGTAATGAGGAGGTTTTGGAAGGACTCAGCCTCTGAGATGGAGAAGGCAATGGCACCCCACTCCAGTACTCTTGCCTGGAAGAGCCTGATAGGCTGCAGTCCATGGGGTCACAAAGAGTCGGACACGACTGAGAGAAGTTACTTTCACTTTTACTTTTCACTTTCATGCATTGGAGAAGGAAATGGCAACCCACTCCAGTGTTCTTGCCTGGAGAATCCCAGGGACGAGGGAGCCTGGTGGGCTGCCATCTATGGGGTCGCACAGAATCAGACATGACTGAAGTGACTTCGCAGCAGCAGCAGTAAACACATACGGCGGGAGGAAGGGGGTATTAGGAAAGCATCCACAACTTGGACCAGGAATTCCCCGGATTTCCAATGCTACAGGCCAGGCAGATGTCAGATCAACTTGTCAACTTGTTAAAGATTAAATTGCTTCTTGCAGAAGAAGAAGTGCACCCTTAAGTGGAAATAGAATTGCCTCATGGATCTCAAGGACAAAGAGAAAACTGAAATTCAGGACAGCTGAAACTAGAGACTAGAGCCCATTAGAGAACCAGAGGCCCTTCTCTCCTTTTATCTTTGCTTCTCTTTTCACATCTGCCCCATTCATTTTCCTCACTGCAAATGATTTTCTTTGCTTTGTCAAGATGGAAAATGGCTGCTACCAATGTTTACATCTCTTCTATAAAGGATAATAACCAAACTACACCCAATTCCAAATACCTAGTAAATGATCTGATTGGTCCAGCTTGGTCAGGTACCACCCTTGGCCCATTCAACTTTGGCCAAGCAGGTGGGTTCACATTACAAGAACATGACTTCTACAGTGATCCTGTCTATCAGGATGGGGAAGTGATGCTTCCCCTAAAAATGAAAAGGGCAAAGTAGATTCTATTCTTCCGTTTTCTGATCATATATTGCCTTTTATTTATTTATTTTTGTATTGACATTTCCGTTATTGATTACCTTAGTTTTTCATGTGTTTGTATCTTTTCTCCTCAGTTAGGTTATACTATGGTATGAATGTGAAAGTGTTAGTCACGTTCACAGTCAGACAATTGTGTCTGACTCTTTCTGACCCTATGGACTGTGGTTTGCCAGGCTCCTCTGTCCATGGAATTCTCCAGGCAAGAATACTGGAGGGGGTAGTCATTCCCTTCTCCAAGGGATCTTCCTGACCCAGGGATTGAACCCAGGTGTCCTGCATTGCAGGTGGATTCTTTACCATCTGAGCCACCAGGGCAGCCCATGGTATGAATGTATACCTTCAAATTTGATATGTTGAAACCTAACACCCAAGGTGATGGCATTAGGAGATGGGGTCCTTTGGAGGCGATTAGGTCAAGGCTAATCACAGCCCTCACAAATGGAATCAGTGCCCTTGTAAAAGTGGCTCTCAAGAGCTCCCTTGCCCCTCCCCCACCTTTGTGAGCATACAATGAGAAGTCACCATTTGAAACCCAGAAAAGGGCCTTCACCTGACCATGCTGGCGCCCTGATTGAGGACTGCCAGCTCCCAGAACAGCGAGACATAAATTTCTGTTGTTAACAAGTCACCCAGTCTATGATATTTTTGTTACAGCAGCTCAGACTAAGACAGTTTATAAGTAATGAGGGTAAGTATGCTGTGTACATTTTTTTCTGTTCTACAGTTTTATACCTATATTAGGTATAAAAATACTTATAATACTTATTGAACAAAAGAAGAAACAATTAATAAGGGGGGAGGGGACAAGTCTTGCCAACCTGTGGCTTCAAAGGATCAGTGTAACACCTTTGGATGAAAGTGGTTGAGTCATAATGAGGGCAGAGGAAAAGCTAAAGTTTTCTAGCTCTTTTTTTTTTACCATCCTTGCAAATGACTGATTTGAAGCTTAAAAAATTGACCTGCCAGTGACTACTAACTTCTTTTGCTTATCAACCCTTGGATACTGCAACTTCACTGAGTATTTTGACCCTTACCTCTTCTTGTCATCATGCATTCCTAAAACTGAACTTCAACATAAACAGAAAAAAAGAATATTTTCACCCTAACATCACCATTATGGAGGCACATGATGAATGTTTAATGTTAATTTAGTGCATTTGTTACTATAGCACTCAATTCTTAACTCCGTAATCTTCCTTGTTGCTCATTCATTCATTTACTATCCACTGAGTATCTCCCATGAACAATAGCCTGGGTTTACAACAGTGATTAAGGCCCAATGCCTTTATCAAGGAGATTACAATCAGAAGTAATGAACAGGCAGTTACTGAGGAAGTTAATATACACCTTTCTCATCTTAGTGGTTCTGCAGACAACAGTCAGCAAATGAAGAGGCTTTACAGAAAACTGTTCCATAGCATCTAAGTAAAAAGAATTATTGGAAAGTCTCCAAGTAGGTCGAGGTAAAAACATGCACCTCATTTAATGGATAGAATTGTATCCATTCTCTGGTTATAGTAGCCACAGTCTATATTTCTTTCTCTTTTCAAGTTGAAGTCTGACTATGGTAAAACCGAAAGGCCACTTCTCTTTTCTTTTTTTTCTAGTCTTTCCCATCTATTTATTCTCACTGGCTTGGAATTCAATTATCAAAGGGCATTGTAAAGAGAGAGAACTCCCTGAGGGCCTGGAGAGTGGTAAGTGTGGAAATGAGAGATAATTGCAATCTTGAGAAGTCTGTCAAGAAGAGATCTGCCTTTAATTCCACTCCCCTCCCTCATTAGAGTGAACCATCTGAACACCTTCAGTGGCTACAAGGTGAGGAATTGAAGAGACCTGCTTATGGAGGGAGTACTGACTGGCCTTTTTCTTGGCTATTTAGCATTTATTCCTAGTATCCTAGAACTTACTTACCATCATCCAGAGAAAAGGAAAGTCAACTGCTAATCCCCTCCACTCTGAATAATCAACAAGGCATCTCTTTGGAAACTCAATGGCACAGCTAGATTCTTGAGAAAGAGATTGATGTCACCCTCTTTCCTACAAATCTATCTACATATTCCATTCCCTCATCACTTCCTCCAAAAGTAACTGTGACACAATCAACCAACCAAAAAGCAACAGAACTCCCTATATACAAAAGTAACAAAAATTCCTGGTGTTGTTTAGAAGTAAAGATTCTCATGTGAGAGGAACGCAAGCTCTTTGTTGGAGCTCCAGATCCTTATGTACGTGTAACTACAAGGTTTGGCTTTGCGGTTACTTGTGGATCTGAGAAGGTTGCAGAATTAGCAGTTCTTGTGTGAGAATGTGGTTCCATTATTTATTCAGAGTAAATAGTCACATAAAAGCCCACAGGAGCTGTCAAAGCCAGCATTAGACCAGGCCTGCGGGCAGAACTGTTCTTTCTTCTGTCTTCTTCAGGGACCCTTTCTAAAGAAAGCATCACCACATATTTAAAACATGATGGGCCTGGTCTGACTTCATTTTGGGTGGTGCAAAACTTGGGCTGTTTTTTTTCCAACTTGGGAAAATTGAAGTAGTGGCAATGCGGTTAACCTTGGGAGACTCACGACCTACTCCCCTCCCACATTTGTAGATTGTTCCATTCTTACTTAGTTTCCTCTTCCAAAGAAATGTGGATTCATTGTTCTACCATTACACTATTCAGCTTCTGCCAGTGAAGCGGTAGCAAATTTCAACTCTTTCAGAGATGGGGCTTTTCTTTTTCATTTCTGGAGTCACAGATCACAATGCTTAGGTTAGTCACCACCAAATTATAGCTGTGAGTTTTGTGACCTAGACCAGGGTGACAAATACGTGAAGAGAGCTTGACAGTAGCCAAGGGCCTTGGTGGGATCTTTGTGTATTTTTAAACTTTAGTAATTTAGGTTGTAGGCCCTGTTAGAAATAATTTCACAAGTGGCTTTTATAGCAGAAGGAATGGCTGAACCCCCAATACTTTGGCCACCAGGTATGAAGAGCCAACTCATTAGAAAACACCCTGATGCTGGAAAAGATTGTGGGCAGGAGGAGAAGGGGGCAACAGAGGATGAGATGGTTAGATAGCATCATCGATATAATGGACATGAGTTTGAGCAAACTCTGGGAGAAGGACAGGAGAGCCTGGTATGATGCGGTTCATGACGTTGCAAAGAGTTGGACATGACTCAGTGACTAAAGAACAACAATCTATTTTTAAAACAGCTACACTGGATAAGCACACAATGTATCCCTCTCCACTCCCCACCACCTACCCCCAGAATCCATGACAGATTAAAAAAGACTTCCATAGATAAACTGTGTCCTGTGGTGAGCAGGACTGAAGTCCATATCAGCTGTAAGAAAAACAAACAAACAAACTCAACTTGTGTTTAAATGCCATTTATAACTTTGTTTCTTTCACAGTTGCAGCTGAAGTTGTTAAACTTTAAGAGTTAAATGTTTAAAAGCTGCTCAAGGATTTTATGATGTCTGAATTCTAAAAGCAAAAGCATGTCCATGTTCACCTTTTACAGAATTTAAATAATTAAATGAAAAAAGTATGAGCAAAGGGTATATTTAATAACACCCAGGGGAGGAAGAGTCAAGGTCAACTGTTGGGGACCTTGAACCACGGGTGTTGGGCGGCCCTCTCTGCTTTTCTCCGAGACTCTGCTCCTGGCTGTCATGCCTTCTCCACTGCCCCATCTCTACAAGTGTGCTTGTGAATCAGTCACGCAATTCAGGAACCAGTTTTGTGATCAGCAAGCACCCATATCTATTTCATGTTCCATCTGGATGTGAGTTGGGCAGCATAAGGGGCAAGCTTTGGAAGATGGGGACTAAGTTCAACCTTCCCTTTTCCAAGCCAAAGGATTGAAGGTGCCACTTTCTGCACAGAATGAGGGTCTCTGTGAGGGAACGTTTTGACTGTAAGAGGAATTTGCTGTTGGCATTGCCTAGATCTCCTGACCCAGATGGGGGTGTGGCCACACCCCAGCTCACTTTCCAAGCCCCTGAGCTCTCTTATCAGTACCTTGCCTGCACTCAGAATGACTCTGGTCACCGAACCTGAATTCTAAATCCAATGCCACCATTTATCAGCTGTGTAACTTTAGGCTGGGAAAGATTGAAGGCAGGAGGAGAAGGGGATGACAGAGGATGAGATGGTTGGATGGCATCATCGACACAATGAACATGAGTTTGAGCAAACTCCTAGAGATGGTGAAGGACAGGGAAGCCTGGCATGCTGCAGTCCATGGGGTTGCAAAGAGTTAGACATGACTGAGGGAATGAACAACAAAATCCTTCAGCAGGTCACCTCTCCTTTCTGAGCTTCCACTCATTTATCTGTAAAATGAGGATCATAATAACATAATTCATGGAGTAGTTGTGAGGACTGATGAGATAACACATGCAAAGCACTTCCTACAGGGTCTGGCATACAGTGAACACCCAACAATCATGTGCAGTTATTATAATAACCAACATGCACCTGGCAAAGTGTCCAGCCCTTTGAGGCTAAAACCATTAAAGTCATAGACTGTCTCATGTTGACACAAAACACCTATTTAAAATGATGCTGTGAATAGCAGGGTATCTCTATCAGGCCTAAAACTTACTTCTTTTAGTTGTTTCTGAACTTGGAATCAAAGTCAAATGTCTGTGTAGAGTTGGAATATTGCAGTTTCCAGTCTTAAAGTAAAAATCTTCAACAGTCAAGGCAGCTTGGAAATCCAATAGTTTTCTCCTATGAGAGTTCTTCACCGTGGTGTCTCTGAAATGTCTCTTGAATCTGTTCCTTTTCTTGCTGTACTGCTTTTGTGAATTATGATGACCCGATCTTGCTCTATCTCCAAGCTGCTGAGGTAGAAAAATACTAGGTGGACTCAAAAACACAGTAGAGTTGACCCTTCAACAATGCAGGAGTTGGGGCCAACCCTACTCATAGTCAAAAATTCCACACATCATGACTTGCCATATAGGCTCTCCCCACTGCCCCCACACTATCAGCCCTTCTTCCCCTAGATAGGGTTGGATTGTAAACACAGGGTGCACCTGTATCAATCACCAAACCTTAAACCTTGACCAAATCTTTAGCTGGACAACTCAATGGGCTGCCTTTACCCCATTTGGAGCTTTCTTCGTAAGGGTTCTTCCACTGTTCCCACCAGAGTCTAGGGCCTCCTTAAACCTCGACACTGGGGACTACCCTGGCAGCCCAGTGATTAAGACTTCCCCTTCCAATGCAGGGGGTGCATTTTTGATCCTGATCGGGGTGTTAAGATCCCACATGGCTCATGGCCAAAAAGAACAAATCATAAAACAGAAGCAATATTGTAACAAATTCCCACACCAGGATCTACAATATCACACGGGAAGTATATTTAAAAAATGTAGACTCCCCTCTGTCTCCTTCCCCACCCCACCCCACCCCACCTCACTCGCAGGTCTTTTATTCAGTAGTCAGGACATAGGCCTAGGAACATGCATGTTTCAAAAGCTGTTCTGATACAACTCTCTGGTTCCCGTGAGTGGACTTGCCTTTGGAAACAATGACTTAGGTCCTCCAGCAGGGCTTAGTTAAGACTTTCCTAAACTCATTGGTCCACCATGTTACAAGGGATAGAGAACCAAGGCAAGGAGAAGGGCACCTGGGGACAGGGGTGGCAGCATTCTGAAATATCCTGTCAGGCAGAGGGATGCGTTAGGAGAGATGTGGGGATGGAGTGGCATGGGGGTGAAGGTAAGGGGATAAACCCAATGTTGGACCAACGAGGGATGCAGGATATGACACGAGTAACAACAGAAAAGTTCTCCAGAAACAGTGTTTTTGAGAGGCAAGGAGAGAGAGGCAGGCAGGAAGCCTGAGGAAGTCGTACAGCAGCTCAGGAAAGGCTGTGCAGTGGTTCAGCCCGGGGGATTTCCAACTCACAGGACAGGAGAGACTTCACAGGACAATCAGGTGTTCCAGCCTGAATGCACAGGGATGGAGGCAAGGCTGAGCTCCTTTCTCATTTCATTAGTGTAAGTTGTGATGATACTCAGGAGACAGAGTAGATGTGAGGTGGCTCAGGCTTGGGTGTCTCCCTCTAAGAGATCCAGGAAAGGCCAAGTGAATTTGGACAAGAGCAAAATCAGAATATGACTCAAGGAGATGATCTATGTAAGTGGAAAAATATTTGATGCTGTTATTATCCATTGGTTCACTAGATATCTTTAAATGGAGAAAAAGATACCCAAACCAGGTTGTTCCCAGCCTTTGGTTGCACACAGAGGGCTGGGTGTGACTCCCTGAAGGCACAAGGTGAGCCAGCCAGTTCAGTTCAGTTCAGTCGCTCAGTCATGTCCGACTCTTTGTGACCCCATGAGTCGCAGCACGCCAGGCCTCCCTGTCCATCACCAACTCCCAGAGTTCACCAAAACTCTGAGATGCCATCCAGCCATCTCATCCTCTGTTGTCCCCTTCTCCTCCTGCCCCCAATCCCTCCCAGCATCAGAGTCTTTTCCAATGAGTCAACTCTTCGCATGAGGTGGCCAAAGTACTGGAGTTTCAGCTTTAGCATCATTCCTTCCAAAGAATATCCAGGGCTGATTTCCTTTAGAATGGACTGGTTGGATCTCCTTGCAGTCCAAGGGATTCTCAAGAATCTTCTCCAACACCACAGTTCAAAAGCATCAATTCTTCGGCGCTCAGCTTTCTTCACGGTCCAACTCTCACATCCATACATGACCACTGGAAAAACCATAGCCTTGACTAGATGGACCTTTGTTGGCAAAGTAATGTCTCTGCTTTTCAATATGCTATCAAGGTTGGTCATAACTTTCCTTCCAAGGAGTAAGCATCTTTTAATTTCATGGCTGCAGTCACCATCTGCACTGATTTTGGAGCCCAAAAAAATAAAGTTGGACACTGTTTCCACTCTTTCCCCATCTATTTCCCATGAAGTGATGGGACCAGATGCCAGGATCTTCGTTTTCTGAATGTTGAGCTTTAACTCAACTTTTTCACTCTCCTCTTTCACTTTTATCAAGAGGCTTTTTAGTTCCTCTTCACTTTCTGCCATAAGGGTGGTGTCACCTGCATATCTGAGGTGATTGCTATTTCTCCTGGCAATCTTGATTCCAGCTTGTGCTTCTTCCAGTCCAGCGTTTCTCATGACGTACTCTGCATATAAGTTAAATAACCAGGTTGACAATATACAGCCTTGACGTACTCCTTTTCCTATTTGGAACCAGTCTGTTGTTCAATGTCCAGTTCTAACTGTTGCTTCCTGACCTACACACAGGTTTCTCAAGAGGCAGGTCAGGGGGTCTGGAATGCTCATCTCTTTCAGAATTTTCCACAGTTTATTATGATCCACACAGTCAAAGGCTTCGGCATAGTCAATAAAGCAGAAATAGATGTTTTTCTGGAACTCTCTTGCTTTTTTGATGATCTAGTGGATGTTGGCAATTCGATCTCAGGTGCTCTCTAAATGGAAGAAGGAATCAAGAGCTCAGGTAGAGGCACAAGCAGTCCCCTGACATAAAGGAGCCATCTTGGAGGTGGGCAGGTGTCAGCTGCAGGATGGTAGATGTGACATCGTAAGTTGGGAATATTCTGAGAGAGAGGAAGAGTCTTATGAGGAAGAGACTTAGGTGCAAAAGGGAGATCCTCCTCTGAACTCTGTACTGCACACTTGGCAGTCACATGCTTCTCCGGCCTCTGCTGCCCCACTGGGCTTCTCAGCGCCTGTTGGTCCTGCTGTGGCCCTCACTATGCCACTCGGGAACTTCCAGGGCCCTGTGTGTCCTGCCTGCAAACTGGGGAATCAGAAGCACCATTATACATCCATTGGCCTAGACTTCACCATTGCTCTCAGTCTTAAAATGCACTAGCTGTGGCACTGAGCCAAATATGGGCTTCCTCCAAAGACACATCCTGAAGAAGGGCAATGCCAAAGAATTTTCAGACTACCATACAATTGTGCACATTGCTCATGCTAGCAAGATTATGCTTAAAATCCTTCAAGCTAGGCTTCGAAAGTACATGAACTGAGAACTTCCAGATGTAGAAGTTGGGTTTAGAAAAGGCAGAGGAACCAGAGATCAAATTGCCAACATTTGTTGGATCCTAGAGAAAACAAGGGAATTCCAGAAAAATATCTATTTCTGATTCATTGACTATGCTAAATTAAAAGACACTTGCTCCTTGGAAGAAAAGCTTTGATAAACCTAGACATTATATTAAAAAGCATAGACATTACTTTGCCAACAAATCTCTATAATCAAAGCTATGGTTTCTCCAGCAGTCATGTATGGATGTGAAAGTTAGACCATAAAGAAGGCTGAGAGATGAAGGATTGATGCTTTTGAACTGTGGTGTTGGAGAAGACTCTTGAGAATCCCTTCAACTGCAAGGAGATCCAACCCATCAATCCTAAAGGAAATCAATCCTGAATATTCATTGAAAGGACAGATGCTGATGCTGAAGCTGAAGCTCCAATACTTTGGTCACCTGATGTGAAAAGCTGACTCATTAGAAAAGACCGGGATGCTGGGAAAGATTGAGGGCAGGAGGAGAATGGGACAACAAAGGATGAGACGGTTGGATGGCATCATCTGCTCAATGGACACGAGTTTGAGCAAGTGCCAGCAGATGGTGAAGGACAGGGGGGCCTGGCATGCTTTAGTCTGTGAGGTTGGAAAGAGTGACACAATTGAGCAACTGAGCAACAACAACAAAGCCTTTGACTGTATGGATCACAACAAACTGGAAAATTCTTAAAGAAATCAGAATACCGGACCACCTTACCTGCCTCCTGAGAAACTTGTATGCAAGTCAAGAAGCAACAGTTAGAACGAGACATGGAACAATGGACTGGTTCAAAATTTGGAAAGGAGTATGACAAGGCTATATATTGTCACTCTGTTTATTTAACTTATATGCAAAGTACATCATGAGAAATGCTTAGCTGGATGAACCACAAGCTGGAATCAGGATTGCTGGGAGAAATATCAATAACCTCAGGTATGAAAATAATACCACTTTAATGGCAGAAAGTGAAGAGGAAGCCTCTTGATGACAGTGAAAGAGGAGAGTGAAAAAGCTGGCTTCAAACTCAACATTCAAGATCATGGTATCTGGTCCTATCACTTCATGGCAAATAAATGGGGGAAAGTGAAAAAAGTGGCAGATTTTATTTTCTTGGGCTCCAAAATCACTGCAGATGGTGACTGCAGCCATGTAATTAAAAGATGCTTGCTTCCTGGAAGGAAAGCTATGACAAACCTAGAAAGTATATTAAAAAGCAGATATATTACTTTGCCGACAAAGGTTCGTATAATCAAAGCTATGGTTTTTCTAGTAGTCATGTATGGATGTGAGAGTTGGACCATAAAGAAGGCTGAGAACCAAAGAATTGATGCTTTTTAACTGTGGTGCTGAAGAAAACTCTTGAGAATCCCTTTGATAGCAAGAAGATCAAACCAATTAATCCTAAGGAAATCAACCCTGAATATTCCTTGGAAGGACTGATGCCGAAGCTGAAACTCCAATACTTTGACCCCCTGATGTGAAGAGCCAACTCATTGGAAAAGACTCTGATGCTGGGAAAGACTGAGAACAGGAGGAAAAGGAGACGACAGAGGATGAGATGGTTGGATAATATCACTGACTCAATGTACATGAATTTGAGCAAACTCCAGGAGATAGTGAAAGACAGAGGAGCCTGATGTGCTGAAGTCCATGGGGTCACAAAGAGTTGGACATGACTTAGCCAATGAACAAAAACAAAAAGAGACTTGGAGCCACCCATGGTTACGCTCAGAGAAACAAGCCACTGACATTCTCTGACATTCTCTGGTTTGTTTTTACTAAACTGGTTGCTTCCATAATTTTCTATCCCAGTCCCCCTTTCAAAGTTTCATACTGTAGTAGATACTGAGGTTTCTTCCCCTTTCTTCCCTTCTAATAGAACCCCAATCTTGTCCAGGTAGCCTGGTACTAAGGAAAAGCTGATCCCACTCCTAGCCCCAGGGGTGATCCTGATCAGAGTAAGGAAAATCTCATTTTCCTTGTCATGTTTGTTCAGGAGTGGTTATGTGACCTAATTCCAGCCAAAGAAACATGAAGGGAAATCTGAGCACTTCTGGAGAAACTTTTCAATCTTCCAAGAGAGCTGCAGGAAGAGATTGTGTTCCCCTTTCCTCTGCAGACATTGCCACATCTGGACATGTGACCCCAAACTACTGTGGCCATCTTGCTGCCAGAATGCAGAGGATGCCAGCTTTAAAGATGAGGCATAGGAGTGTTGGTGAGAACACGGGTCTTTTAAGGGACCAGGACTGAGCCACTGAGTCAACTCATTCTGAAGTCCATTCTGTCCTGGACTTCCAACTACGTGAAATAATACACTCCTTCATTGTTTAAAGCAATGTGAGTCAGGGTTTCTGCTACTTATAGCTGAAAGCATTCTGATTGTTTAAAGTCTCAAGAGGAAAGGGAAGCATCTGAATAGATCTTTTTCATTCTTTCCCGAACTTGTAAAGAATGGAAGGGTGGTTTCCACTTGCTATTCCAGTCCTCCTCGTTACTGAATTAGTGTTTCTACCTCTACATGACCTCTAGTATTTGCAGCGCGTTTAGGGCATCTGTTTAATTGATGCAATTCAAAAGGAAGAAATTGTTTGAAGCAATGGGACACAGGAAAGGAAAGAAGAGGGAAGTAAAGGTTATGGATGAAAGTTCTGGACACTGTATAAAATGCTTACAAAGTTTCCATGCAGACATGGTTATGGCACACATACCTGCAATGCAATTCCAAGTCACCTTTCACACCCACTGCTCTTGAGGACCCCTCCTAGAGAGCTACGCTGTTCTATATAGTAGCCAACAGCCATCAGCCATCTGTTCTAGCCACTAGGCATGTAAGGTGATTTAAAATTTTAATTAAAATTAAATAAAAAATTCAGTTCTTCAATCACACTAGCCACATTTTTATTCTCAATAGCCATATATGGCTACCATATTGGACAGAACAGACACAGAACATTTCTATCATTGCAGAAAGTTCTATTGGACAGCACTGTTATAGTGCCGTCTCTTTATTCAAAGTGGAACGATAACCAGAGAACCTATTCCAGGCTTAGCAAGCAGGAAAGATGGATGGCACAGTGTCATGGACTCAGTTTTGTGATGAGTCCTGGCTCTGCTTCTTACCTAGTTTCTTTGAACCTTAGCTTTCTCATAATAGAAATAAAGATATTTACTAGCAGGATGTTGAGAGGAGTAGAGTTGATAAGAAGGGTCCTATCATGCTGTATGTGATCAATGACAGTAAATATTACCCCTGGTTTACTTCCTTGGAAACAGGTTATACACAGTTTTGTTGTGGCCATACAACCCTCTACTCCTTTGATACTCAAAAGGTGGTCCCCAGACCAGCAGTATCAGCCTCACCTCTGAGAATGTTAGAAATGCAAGCTCTCAAGCCCCGCCTTAGAGCTATTGAATCAGAATTTAAATTTTAACAAGATCCCCACTTGATTGATATGCACATTAAATGTTAGGAAGCACTGATCTATACAGGCAAAAATCCAAAATAAGTGAACTATGTGAACACATAAAAAGGATCTGGAACACATAAAAAGGATAAGTAGATTACAGAACCTTAACCATAACTTAGATTCCTCAGTTTGAAGAGTCTGTGAGAGACTAATGGTTAAGCCCAGTAATGATGGGGCCTTGGTCAAGAAGGAGAGACCAGCACAGAGAGCCCTTGCACCAACCTAGCAAAACAGTGCTGCAAAAAAGCAGAATCTGCTAGTTCCCTGGGTGGCTGATCTGGTGGCATCCCTGAATTCTCCCAGAAGAATAACAAATTACTCCCAAAGTTAATGGTTTAAAACAACAATACAGTAATTATTTATTATCTCTCACAGTTCCTTCAGGTCAGGAATTCAGACAGGGCACCAGATCCTGGTAGCTCAGCTGGTAAAGAAACTGCCTGCAATGCAGGAGACCCCGGTTCAATTCGTAGGTCAGGAAGATCCGCTGGAGAAGGGATAGGCTACCCACTCCAGTATTCTTGGGCTTCCCTGGTGCCTCAGCTGGTAAAGAATCCACCTGCAATATGGGAGATCTCGGTGCAATCCCTGGGTTGGGAAGATCCCATGGAGAAGGGAAAGGCTATCCACTCCAATATTCTGGCCTGGAGAATTCCATGGTGTTGCAAAGAGTCGGATATGACTGAGTGACTTTCACTTTCATTTTTCACTTTCACCAGATCTGGGGCCTCAGCTGGAAGATGTACTGGGGGCTGGAATCATCTGAAGGCTCCTTCAACCACATGTCTGGCAGTGATGCTGGCTGTCAGTAGGGGGCCTCCTTACCGATGTCAGTTGGAATACACACAGATGGCCTCTTCATGTGGGCTATCTGCCTCAGAAAATGGTGGCTGGGGCCCAAGGACAGTAAGAGAGAGAGGAAGAGAGAGAGAGAACCGAATAGAAGCCATATTGCTTTTTATGACCTTGGAAGTCACGCAGCATCACCACTGCCACATTCTGTTGGTCAAGGTAATTACAAAGGTCTGCCCAGGAAGGCAACAGAGACCAAAGGCATGTCAAGGTCATACTCTGACATAAAAACAGAGGTACATCAAGCTCACATTGTAAGAATACCTTGTGGGAAGTGATATTTCTGTGACGGCCATATAATTGAAGCCACTTTATTATGGCCGTCTTTGGAAAACAAAATCTGCCACGTGAATTTTTTTTAGTTCAATTTATTTGAGATCTCAAATCACCACACCCACCACCATTACCATAAACAAGTTCTTATTTTCATTCATATTTATTTTACAGCAGGAGTTATAGGATGTTCATCTCCCTCCAGTGCACCTCATCCTTGGGAATTTTTTTTTTTTTTTTCAAAAAAGATAGCCTGAAGGTTAGTTTCAATTTCTATTCCATCTTGTTCTCTTGCATTATTTCATTAAAGTCAATCTCTTTGGATGTGGCATCAAAGGACTTCAAAAATAAAGTGAGAATAAATAAAGATAATGGCTCATTCACGAGTACTAAGTTCTCAAATAGGTTTTTGGCAGCTCTACAGTTTGAGAGTCCATGCTAATGGCAAAATAATTATAGCAAAATGTGCCCATGCATTAAAATTTTGATTTCCAATTTTGTAGCTATCTAAGTACCTTATATTTTCAGACTAAAACTTTTCTCTGTGTATTTTCATCTTCATAATAAAACTTTCTTGGCAAGACTGATCTCAATCTGTTTGGTGATTCTTAGAGTAGAATCAAGAAAGAGGGAGGAAGAGATAGAGTTTTCTATACGTGACAAAATGAAAAATGCTAGTGTTTGTTTCTCATTTTAAAAAATCAAAGGCGAAACTACAATTGGATCTGGCCTACAGTCATTCATCCTAAAAAATGGAGGAAGAGAAGCATAAGGCAACTGGATATAGAGTTGGCACAGACTTTCAGAGTTTCTAGTTCTATACAATCTTCATTGTCCCCTTTCACCAGAAAGGCACATTGTAACTTCTTACGGTTAGAGGATCTGCCCCTGTGATAGACCTTTCTTCTCACCCTGTCCTAACCGCTGTTAACATCTCAGAGCTCCCATTATTTCCTTCTTCTAGAAATTTCACACACAGATACATACACACCCAATCATTCACCACATATGTACGCAATCACTTACTCAGACTTGCATGCACAGAGACACAGTCACACACGCACATGGTCACTCACACACAAAGCCATTCCCAAGCACATATGTGTACACACACACACACACACACACACAAGCCTAGCACAATAAACTTCCTGACTTGAACATCCCAGTTCATCCACCTCTGAGCAAGAGAAAACCTATCTTTTGGGATCTTTCCATATGACAATAGCAACTTTCATGTTCGAGACCCCTGTGCCCAGGGTCCTAAACCTTTTTTGTGCCAGCAATATATGACACCACCCTATTCTGCTAATCAAGATTATCAGAATGTGATTTAAAGTAAGTGAAATTTGCATAAGGTTAACACCAAATCTGTTCTAATTTATTTTTAATTTCACAAAATTCTGTTATGTGCATTGATTGGAAAAGACCTGAATCAGGAAGAAAAAAGACTTCTTGGGAAGGTGAGAGTGTAGACATGATCAGACAGCAGAAGAACAGATTCCAGATGAGAGAGAATAATGTATATCAAAAGAAGAAGGAAAAGACATTTCCATTTATCCTATCAATTGTACCTGTATGCCTGGTATTTCACATTTGTATTGGTATTTAACCCTAGCAACATCTTTAGGCATGGGTACCAAGTCCATTGTAAGGATAATAAAATTGAAGCTGCTGCTGCTGCTGCTAAGTCACTACAGTTGTGTCCAACTCTGTGTGACCCCATAGATGGCAGCCCATCAGGCTCCCCCATCCCCAGGATTCTCCAGGCAAGAACACTGGAGTGGGTTGCCATTTCCTTCTCCAATGCATGAAAGTAAAAAGTGAAAGTGAAGTTGCTCAGTTGTGTCCGACTCTTCGCGACCCCATGGACTGCAGCCTTCCAGGCTCCTCTGTCCATGGGATTTTCCAGGCACAAGTACTGGAGCTAGGAGAGCTTAAATGATCTGCTCTAAGTCACACAGCTAGTAAGTGGATGACCTAGGATCTGAATCCAGTTATGTCTGACTCCTAATCCTGGCAACAGGTAGTGGAAACTCAAGTATTCGGTCACCTTTTAGAAAAGCTGTTCAGATTTACCAGAATCAAGGAAGAAAGCTACATTCTTTGATTATCAACTTTGAACTGTAAGTAGCCACATCTTTTAAACTGCATATAATGGCAATCTTACTTGAAGCCTAGACCGGCATGCATTGTTCAAATGATGACTTAGTGAGAGCTAAGATTTAGGAAACTACTACGGCAATTTTCTCTCTTTTCTTCACAATACTAAAACTCCCAATTTTAGCTAAGGTCATGACCACATTTCTTAGTTTCCTTTATAACTAGATGTAGCCATGTCTTTAATTGCTGACCAATGAGAAATAGATGGAACTATCATGTAGTTTCAGTAAACTTCCTCAAACAATGTTGAAATATGCACTTTGTCCCTTTCATCTCCATTCCTTCTTTCTCCTTAAAGCTTGGGTCTGATGACTTAACTCTAGTCACCATCTTGGACTCTGAGGACAAAGGCCTCACTTTAGAAACAGCAGACCAGTGAGTTGAAGAGTCCAAGTTTTTGAGGACTTTGTAAAGCAGAGCTGCCATTCATTCCTGGACTGCCCACTTCCTACTTGTATACAAGAAAGAAATGTCTTACTTGAGCTCCTATAATTTGAATCTTCGTTGCTTGCAGTCAGTGCTAATCTTAACAGGCTCATCACAGAGACAGGGATTGTCATGTGTCAGCAGCTTCCAAAGTCATAGAGACTTCTGTTCCTTTAAAAAGATAATTCCCTGGGTATCTTCATAGACTCACTTCCCTCCACAAAAAGCCTAAAGCCCTCAAACACGGGGTACTCAATTACCATCTATTGTCAATAAGTCAATTAAATGTCATCAAATTTCATATTTTTTTCCATTTCTTTATTTTATTCCTCACTGTTATTTTTACTTGCACATGCTGTTTAATCTGGTTTGTCAAACTTCTGCCTTTGTGCTCTTTGAAAGCGTTCATTATAGTTTTCATGTTAAAGGGATCCTGATACTTTTACCCTCTCCTCACTAGATGATGTAAGGTTGAAGGATCAGAACAGACCCAAGGGCAAAGGGAAAATGAAATCAAATGCTCTCAGCAACTCACCAGGAAGCTTTGTTTTTTTATCTAGAACATCTGTGTGTTATAGATTTGCTTTCTCTCATTTTTGATGAGAATATAAACCCACAGCCTCACAGACATAGAAAAGAAACTTATAGTTACCAATAGGAAGTGGTGGGGTAAGAGGAGGCTAAATCAGGAATATGGGATTAACAGATACACATTATATATATAAAAGAAATGAGTTTTACTATATAGCACAGAGAACTATATCTAGTATCTCATAATAACCTATATTGGAAAAGAATTTTAAAAAATAATATATATATACACACATATACATACAGAGAAGGCAATGGCACCCCACTCCAGTACTCTTGCCTGGAGGATCCCAGGGACGGGGGACCCTGGTGGGCTGCCATCTATGGGGTTACACTTCGGACACGACTGAAGTGACTTAGCAGTCACATATACATACACACACATATATATAATCACTATGCTGTATATCTGAAACTAACATAATATTGTAAATAAACTATACTTCAATTGAAAAAAAGTAAGTTAAAGAAAGAATATAAATCCACTAACCAGAAACTCTCCCTTCATCTTCTATATGCTGAGAACACCAGATGAATAGGTAGTAGGCAATTAAGTATTCACAACAATCGAAGGGAAACCCCAAATCTAAAACTCTAATCTTCATTTATGATATTTTCTTATTCTTCTAAAACCTGTTCTTTCATTCACTTCACCAGAAGCTTAGGAAAAGTTGTTACTTCAGCAGGAGGTGACCCAGAGGGGAGGCTGGGAGAGAGACTGGGGAAGAGAGAGGGCATTGGAGGAGGCTTTACACACTCTCGGGGCTGCCATTCTGCCCACCTTGAATTCACACTCAGTCCACTCTCTACCGTGGGCCAAACCCCACGCAAGCACCACCCAGTCGCTGGGTCCCATGGCAGTGTGAGTGGGCCAGAAGGAGCAAAGGGAATCTCCAGAGGTGGGCAGCTCTCCTTACAGACAGGCAGGCCAGGGAGGCGCTTCCTTAGAGTTGTACTGTCTTCAAATTTGGGTCAGTCAGTTCTCACAGCTAGTCTGCACACATGCACAGCGATGTCTGCTCCGAGTGCTGCACCTACATGTCATCAGCCCCACTCACTTTCCTCACTGAAACAGCGGTGGAAATAAGTGAGCCTGTAGGCTGCCCACACTTTCTGGTACTACCTCTGATCTGCCCAACAGCAGATGAACTTCAGTCTCTGTTGCATGAGCCCAAGTCCATCAAACTCATTGCCTCTGTGCAAGGTTTGACCAGAAAGGGGGCCCAATAAACCCTCAATGAAATCAGCTGGCCAGTTCTCAGGATTTGACTGAGAGAAATATTTGGATAGAATAAACCAACTGCTATGAACAAAAAATTAAGTGAGAGAACTTCTAGTAATGGAAGGATACTGAGGCAAAGTGAAATAGCAATACGCAAACAATAGTAATAGCTAACACTTAGTGAGCATTTACTGGGTAAAATGTTACGCTATATACTTTGAATAAAAGTCCTTCATCAGATATGTCTGTTGCGAATACATTCTTCCAGTCTGTGGCATATCTTATTCTATAGGTAGTATCTTTCTCAGAGCAGAAGTTTTGTTTTAACTTAAGTTCAATTCATCAATTTTTTCTTTCATGGATTATGCCTCTGGTGTTACATCTAAAAAGTCATTTTCATACCCATGGGCATCTAGATTTTCTCTTATGTTGTCTTCTAGGAGTCTTACAGTTTTGCTTTACTTTTAAGTCTAAGAATCATTTTGTGTTCATTTTTGTGAAGTGTGTAAGATATGTTTCTAGATTTTTTAATTTTGTTGGTACATGGATATCCAGTTGTTCCAAGCATCATACTGCTTTTGCGCCTTTTCAAAGATCAGATGACTACATTTATGTGGGTCTATTTCTGAGTTCTTTATTCCATTCCAATGATCTATTTATCTGTTCTTTCAACACTGCCACACTGCCTTGATTACTATAGCTTTACAGTAAATTTTAAAATTAGGTAGTTTCAGATTTTCAACTTTGCTCTTTTCCTTCAATGTTGTGCTGCATATTTTGTATCCTTTGCCTGTCCATATAAACTTTAGAATAAGTAATCATCCTCCAATTAAAATAAATAATTTTAAAAAGAAAAAATATTATAAGCAATTATCCTCCAATTTAAAATAAATTTTAGTTTCCTTTGTTGTGCAGAAGCTTTTAAGTTTAATTAGGTCCCATTTGTTTATTTTCGCTTCTATTTCCAGTATTCTGGGAGGTGGGTCATAGAGGATCCTGCTGTGATGTATGTCAGAGGGTGTTTTGCCTATGTTCTCCTCTAGGAGTTTTATAGTTTCTGGTCTTACATTTAGATCTTTAATCCATTTTGAGTTTATTTTTGTGTATGGTGTTAGAAAATGTTCTAGTTTCATTCTTTTACAAGTGATTGACCAGTTTTCCCAGCACCACTTGTTAAAGAGATTGTCTTTACTCCATTGTATATTCTTGCCTCCTTTGTCAAAGATAAGGTGTCCATAGGTGTGTGGATTTATCTCTGGGCTTTCTATTTTGTTCCATTGGTCTATATTTCTGTCTTTGTGCCAGTACCATACTGTCTTGATGACTATGGCTTTGTAGTAGAGCCTGAAGTCAAGCAGGTTGATTCCTCCAGTTCCATTCTTCTTTCTCAAGATTGCTTTGGCTATTCAAGGTTTTTTGTATTTCATACAAATTGTAAAATTATTTCTTCTAGCTCTGTGAAAAATACCGCTGGTAGCTTGACAGGGATTGCACTGAATCTATAGATTGCTTTGGGTAGTATACTCATTTTCACTATATTGATTCTTCTGATCCATGAACATGGTATATTTCTCCATCTATTAGTGACAGCCTTCAGAATGGGAGAAAATAATAGCAAATGAAGCAACTGACAAACAAATATTCTCAAAAATATACAAGCAACTCCTGCAGCTCAATTCCAGAAAAATAAACGACCCAACCAAAAAATGGGCCAAAGAACTAAATAGACTTCTCCAAAGACATACAGATGGCTAACAAACACATGAAAAGATGCTCAACATCACTCATTATTAGAGAAATGCAAATCGAAACCACAATGAGGTACCATTTCACGCCAGTCAGAATGGCTGTGATCCAAAAGTCTACAAGCAATAAATGCCGGAGAGGGTGTAGAGAAAAGGAAACTCTCTTACACTGTTGGTGGGAATGCAAACTAGTACAGCCACTACAGAGAACAGTGTGGAGATTCCTTAAAAAACTGGAAATAGAACTGCCTTATGACCCAGCAATCCCACTGCTGGGCATACACACCAAGGAAACCATAATCAAAAGAGACAGGTGTACCCCAGTGTTCATCGCAGCACTGTTTATAATAGCCAGGACATGGAAGCAACCTAGATGTCCATCAGCAGATGAATGGATAAGAAAGCTGTGGTACATATACACAATGAAGTATTACTCGGCCATTAAAAAGAATACATTTGAATCAGTTCTAATGAGGTGGATGAAACTGGAGCCTATTATACAGAGTGAAGTAAGCCAGAAAGAAAAACACCAGTACAGTATACTAACACATATATATGGAATTTAGAAAGATGGTAACGATGACCCTGTATGCTAGATAGCAAAAGAGACACAGATGTATAGAATCGTCTTTTGGACTCCATGGGAGAGGGAGAGGGTGGGATGATTTGGGAGAATGGCATTGAAACATGTATAATATCATATATGAAATGAATTGCCAGTCCAGGTTCAGTGCATGATACTGGATGCTTGGGGCTGGTGCCCTAGGACGACCCAGAGGGATGGTACAGGGAGGGAGGAGGGAGGGGGGTTCAGGATGGGGAACACGTGTATACCTGTGGCAGATTCATGTTGACGTATGGCAAAACCAATACAATATTGTAAAGTAATTAACCTCCAATTAAAATAAATAAATATATATTAAACAATAACAGGTAGAATAAATAAAAGGAAATCTGCAAATAAAAAAAGAAAATAAATTTTAAAAAGATAATCTATGTTAAAATAAAAAAAAAAAGCTTGCTGATATCCATAAAACAACTTGCTAGGATTCTGATGGGCAATGAACTGAATTTATAGATCAAGTTGGGAAGAATTGACATCTTGACAATATTGAATCTTCCTATCCATGAACATGGCATATCTCTCCTTTTATTTAGCTCTTATTTCTTCCATCAAAGTTGTATAGTTTTTCTCATATAGCTCTTAAGCATATTTTGTTTGATATATACTAAGTGCTACATTTTGGGAGGGTAATATTAAGGTATTGTGTTTTAAATTTCAAATTCGATTGTTCATTGCTGATGTCCAGGAAAGTCATTGAGTTTTTTATATTAATTTTTTTATCCTGAAACTTTGCTAAAATTACTTATTAGTTCCAGGAAGTGTTTTGTTGTTGTTCACTCTTTTGAGCTTCTATGTTGACAATTACCTCATATGCAAAGACAGTTTTATATCTTTCTTCTCAATCTGTATACCTTTTCTTTTCTTGTTGTATTATCGAGGCCTTTCAGTATGACACTGAAAGGCAGTGATAAGAAGACATTCTTGCTATGTTCCTGTTTTTAGTGGGAAACATTATACTACACACTTCATATACATGTCTCAGAAAACCCTTGCAAAGACCCTGTGAGATAAGAACTATTTTATTCTTATCTTTTCATGTGAGAATACTGAAATTCAGAGAGGTCATGCCCAAGGTTACATGGCTTTCAAATGGCTCGAGGGGACATTTAAACTCATATTCTGTCTCCAGTGTCCAGCTTCTGAACCACTATTTCAGGCACTAAGTTCAATTCAGTCACTCAGTCATGACCAACTCTTAGTGACCCCATAGACTGCAGCACACAACGATTCCCTGACCTTCACCAACTCGTGGAGCTTGCTCAAACTCATGTCCATCAAGTCAGTGATGCCATTCAAACATTTCACCTCTGTTGTTGCCTTCTCCTCCTGCCTTCACTCTTTCCCAGCATCAGGGTCTTTTCCAATGAGTCAGTTCTTCACATCAGGTGGCCAGAGTATTGTAGCTTCAGCTTCAGCATCTGTCCTTCAAATGAATATTCAGGACTGATTTCCTTTAGGATGGACTGGTTGGATCTCCTTGCAGTCCAGGGGATTCTCAACAGTCTTCTCCAACAACACAGTTCAAAAGCATCAAACTTCAGCACTCAATTTTCTTTATAGTCCAACTCTCACATCCATACATGACTACTGGAAAACCATAGCTTTCACTAGATGGACCTTTGTCAGCAAAGTAATGTCTCTGCTTTTTAATATGCTATCTAGGTTGGTGATAGCTTTTCTTCCAAAGAGCAATCGTCCTTTAACTTCATGGCTGCAGTCACCATCTGCAGTGATTATGGAGCCCCCAAAAATAAAGTCTCTCACTGTTCCCATTGTTTCCCCATGTATTTGCCATGAAGTAATGGGACCAAATGCCTTGATCTTAGTTTTCTGAATGTTGAGCTTTAAGCCAACTTTTTCACTCTCCTCTTTCTTTTTCATCAAGAGGCTCTTTATTTCTTCTTTGCTTTCTGCCATAAGGGTGGTGTCATCCGCGTATTTGAAGTTATTGATATTTCTTCCGGCAATCCTGATTCCAGCTTGGGCTTCATACAGCCTCATGTTTCACATGATGTACTCTGCATATAAGTTAAATAAGCAGGGTGACAATATATAGCCTTGATGTTTATGTAGCTCCTTTCCCAATTTGGAACCAGTCTGTTGTTCCATGTCCAGTTCTAACTGTTGCTTCTTGATCTGCATACAGATTTCTCAGGAGGCAGGTCAAGTGGTCTGGTATTCCCATCTTTTTAAGAATTTTCCAGTTTGTTGAGATTCACACAGTCAAAGGCTTTGGTGTAGTCAATGAAGCAGATGTAGATGTTTTTCTGGAACTCTCTTGCTTTTTCAATGATCCAACGGATGTTGACAATTTGATCTCTGGTTCCTCTGCCTTTTCTAAAACCAGCTTGAACATCTGGGAGTTCACGGTTCATGTATTGCTGAAGCTTGGCTTGGAGAATTTGAGCATTACTTTACTAGCGTGTGAGATGAGTGCAATTGTGTGGTAGTTTGAGCATTCTTTGGCATTGGAATGAAAACTGACCTTTTCCAGTCCTGAGGCCACTGCTGAGTTTTCCAAATTTGCTGGCATATTGAGTGCAGCACTTTCACAGCATCATCTTTTAGGATTTCAAATGGCTCAGCTGGAATTCTATCACCTCCACTAACTTTGTTCATAGTGCTTCCTAAGGCCCACTTGACTTTGCATTCCAGTATATCTGGCTCTAGGTGAGTGATCACACCATCATGGTTATCTGGGTCCTGAAGATCTTTTTTGTATAGTTCCTCTGCATATTCTTGCCACCTTTTCTTAATATCTTCTGCTTCTGTTAGGTCCCTATCATTTCTGTTCTTTATTGTGCCCATCTTTGCATGAAAATTTCCCTTGGTATCTCTCATTTTCTTGAAGAGATCTCCAGTCTTTCCCATTCTATTGTTTTCCTCTATTTCTTTGCACTGATCACTGGGGAAGGCTTTCTCATCTCTCCTTGCTATTCTTTAGAACTCTGCATTCAAATGGATATATCTTTGTTTTTCTCCTTTGCTTTTTACTTCTCTTCTTTTCTCAGCTATTTGTTAGGCCTCCTCAGACAACCATTTTGCCTATTTGCATTTCTTTTTCTTGGGGATGGTCTTACTCCTTGTCTCCTGTACAGTGTCACGAACTTCCACCCATAGTTCTTCAGGCACTCTGTCTATCATATCGAATCCTTTGAATCTATTTCTCACTTTTACCGTATAATTGTAAGGGGTTTGATTTAGGTCATACCTGAATGGTCTAGTGGTTTTCCCTATTTTCTTCAGTTTAAGTCTGAATTTGGCAATAAGGAGTTCATGATCTGAGCCACAGTCAGCTCCTGCTCTTGTTTTTGCTGATCTATAGAGCTTCTCCTTCTTTGGCTGCAAAGAAGATAATCAATCTGATTTTGATATTGACCATCTGGTGATGTCCATGTGTAGAGTTTTCTCTTGTGTTGTTGGAAGACAGAGTTGGCTATGACCAGTGCATTCTCTTAGCAAAACTCTGTTAACACTTTGCCCTGCTTCATTTTGTACTCCAAGGCCAAATTTGCCTGTTACTGCAGGTATCTCATGAGTTTCTACTTTTGTATTCCAGTCCCCTATAATGAAAAGGACATCTTTTTTGAGTGTTACTTCTAGAAGGTCTTGTAGGTCTTCATAGAACCGTTCAACTTCAGCTTCTTCAGCATTACTAGTTGGGGCATAGACTTGGATTACTGTGATATTGAATGGTTTGCCTTGGAAATAAGCAGACCATTCTGTCATTTTTGAGATCGTTGTTTTGAGATGGAAGCACTAAGACATCCTGTGAAAAACTGTCAACATCTGGAGGTGCTCAGACTCTCAGCCAGTACATAGATCCACTGAGGTAAAAAGATCAACACATATTGCAAAAGTTATTCAACTGATTTTAACATTTAGAATCTACCTGAATTATACTTTAATAGAGAAAACTCAGTGGACGGTCTGGTTAATTTGCCATACTCCTCTGTTATAATTTAATTTCATCATATACATGCTACTAGACTTGACACTATCAGCTATCACACAACATAGACTAATGAGACACTGACCCAGATCACTGAGGTCCCTACTCTAAAATGCAATGGATGCTTTGAAAGCACAGATAGTGGCATCACCTGAAATCATTTAACAAGAGCAAACCTGATGAGACTGAATATTGTCATCATAGGCCACATCCTAGGCTTTATGTCCAGAAATGGCTTAACTTTCATACTGAGTGGGAGAAGAAATAAACCACACTTCATTCTCTTTGCCCAGAAACTACTTACAAGTGAGATTAGACTTTGGGAAAGGCCTTTCTTTAAGCAGGAAAAGTAGTACTTCTTTCTGTGTAAACTTCCTACCAAATAAAATTCAGTTGAGTTTTGACTTAGAGGTGAAGAACTGGCAGATAAATTATTGCTGAGTTTCTGAAAGTACACAGTTCAGGGCACAGAGTAGGCTCTTGAAAAATAATTTTAAAAGATTCAATGAATAAACGAAAGAACCACACTGAGTGATTTTTTTTTTTTTTAAGGAATGGGTTACATTATCCTGAACTTACATCTGTGTCCTAAGTAGAGTTATTTGTGTAATAGGATCCAGAATGGGGATCCGAGCTGTGGCCTTCCTGCATACTCTACCATTCCACTGGGCATGCATAGAGAGCAGATGAGCAGCAGTTTATTCCCATAAGGACCCCAAGTGTCTCATGGGAGAATCAGTGACTGAATGCAGTGAGGCTCAGAGATATCACAGTTGTTGAAAATAAGTCTGAGCATCTCAGTTCTCTGATCATTTTCATCCTGAGGAAGAGATTGTAGGTACTGTATCAGTTTCCTGTGGCTGCTGTAACAAATTACCACATCCTTGTCACTTAAAACAACATACATTTATTCTCTTGCAGTTCTGGAGGCCAGAGATTCAAACTCACTATCCCTGAGCAGAAATCAGCATGAAGCAGGGCTCCTTCCAGAGACTCTTTGGAAACACCCATTCCTTGCCTCTTCCAGCTTTTGTAGCTTCACCATCCTATGGCTTGTGACCACATCCATCACTCCAGTCATCAAGGCCAGCACCTTTGAATCTCCCTCCTCTCTGGCTACAGACCATTTTCTCTTCTTTGTCTGGCATATCTGCCTTTTGTAGGGATGCATGTGATTACATTTGGGACACACCCTGATAATCCAAGATAATCTCCCCATCTCAAGAATCTTAATTTAATCACATCTGCAAAGACTCTGTCATATACCTTAATATACACAGATGCCAGGGATTTGGATCTTCAGGGGCCATTATCCAGCCTATTGGGCTTGCCAGGTAGCTAAGTGGTAAAGAATCCACCTGCCAATGCAGGAGATGCAGGGGATAGGGGTTTAATCCCCAGGTGGCAAAGATTCCCTGAAGGAAGAAATGATAACCCACTGCAGTATTCTTGCCTGGAGAATCCCATGGACAGAGGAGCCTGGTGGGCTACAGTCATACAGTCACAAAGAGTCAGATGCAACGGGGTGACTGAGCACGCACACACATCCAGTCTACCACAGGGAAAGAAGGGGATGACACAGAACAAGACAGCTGGATGGCATCACTGACTCAATGGACATGAATGTGAGCAAGCTCTGGGAGATGGTGAAGGACAGGGATGCCTGGCGTGCGGCAGTCCATGGGATTGCAAAGAGTCAGACATGACTGAGTGACTGAACAACCACCACAACAGGGACACAGCCTGACCAAGGGGCCTGTGACAGAACAGTCTCCTGTCCGGGTCCCCAGAAACTGTGCTGTCATTCTAGGGTGAAGGGGTGCTGCTGCACAATGGCTCCAATGGCGATATATGTCAATCTGCTGTTTAAATGCAATTTACTTGGCTGTTAATATAGCTAAGGAAATACAGATCTGCTCACCATTCAGATACTTTGCATCATGTTGTCAAGCCCTAAATGATTTGTTTTTTGCCTGGAGCAGAATTTCAATTTAATGAATGCTGTAAAAATGAATGTGAGCATATTTCTGTGGAATTAAGTTATAAAACGTTAAATTTAGTATACATTTTTCTGAGGTGTGGCTCATTCGTGACTTCCGTTCCTATCATCTCGTGTTTGCACAACTGATAACTGTCAATTCAACATGAAAACAGTGTTTGAAAGTCAGTGGACATTTCACTAAGCTCGGGGCTGAATCTGTCACTGCTGAATTCTGCTGTGATTTATATTCTCAGTCTCTTGACTTTGTTGGCAGGAGTCGGGGGTGGTAATGAGTATGATGTCACTCACATGGGGGTCTAATGTTTACCCAGACGTATACAAGATACTTAAACCTTATCTAGAGAATTTTTTCCGTTCTATCCACAGAAAGGAACATGATATAAGGAATAGGCTTAACACTGGCATTAGGAGGGACTTTCTGAGAGTTCAGAGTTCAGCTACAGCTCTGCTGAGAGTTCTGGCAGAACGAGCAGCAAAGAATGTTCCAGAAAGCATCAGAGCAGACCCTCTTGCTAACAACCATCCTCCTGTCAATGAAGTCTCCAGTGCCTTTTCCTCTTGCTGTTTATCAGCAGGTGGTGCCTGCCACATTCTTTCCTAATGGCCTAGGAAGGGGATCCCAGTTGCAAAAGTGGCTGTGTGTACAGTTGGGTAGGTTTTGTGATGAAAAAGCCAGCCCAAGTCCCTCTTCTTAGGTTTCTGAGAGGCTCAGGATGGCTTGTGAAGGAAAACAGATGCTCAGCAGCTGCCCTCAATGTTACAAACAACAGCAGCCCCCCCTCTCCTCACCAGCCCCTGCAAGTCCCACAAAAAATACATATTCTCCTTCACAAGGACTCCTTCACAAGGACTCACCAGGCCGCCAGTCAATGGTCGACAGAAATGGAAAATCGATTTTAGATTTATCTCTGCTGGGAATTAAGTATATTCCTTAGAAATAATGAGTTATGAGGTCATCGAGGGCTTGTTCTCTTTCCTGCTTGCAGAGACATTTTAATTTTAGAAGAAAAAGTGACTAATTTAACAGGGCATTCTAATTCCAGTGATGTGCTTTTTCCCATTTTAATGTCAGTTGAGCCACAAAAATGTTCATTTTTCTCTCCTCATTACTCCTCAGGGTTCAGGAAGAACTCTGTCGCCAAAGGGGAAAAAAAACCGGGTAGCTCTTGATCCCTCCACCCACCTTCCAAGCAACAAAATGTAGCTCTGGCCTCATTCAGCCTGTGTTTTCACTGTTCGCTCTGGGGCCATTCCACTCACCAGCAAGATACCCACAAGGCAACATTTTCCATGCTTTTTAGATAGAGGAAGGATATAAGGGAGACCATGCTCAGAACCCAGGACATTCAACAGGGTGGGGAGAGGCTTGATAAGCAAAACCAAACTCTCTTATGTTGTTGATTTTCTCACACGATCCTTGTAACATCCCTTGGATGTCACACCATAAACCAGAATTGATCTTAGAACCCGCATAACATTGTCTGTATTTTTCAGCCCCCTGCTCTCATCTAGTGGTCTCCAAACTTAAGAAGGGATCAGCATCACCTGGAAGGCTTGTCAAAATGAAATGCTGAGCCTCACCTGAGAATTTCAGATTCAGTAGGTCAGAGGTTCACAGTTTGGGAATGGCAACTCTAATGGTTCTCTGATCATCAGCAATCATATTCTAAACAGAGGCAAGGAAGAGCTGCAGATACAGGACGCCATTCTTCGTCTCCTGTTCCCTTCTCTACTTCCTAAAAGAGAAACTGAGAAGGATGGCTGGTATATGCAAGGCCAAATAGAGAAAAAGAAAAGGGAAGGAAGAAAAGACACCGATTTCTCTTATAACAATGTCTCAATCCAAATAAACTCTCTATAGTGGACCAGGGCATCCAGAAGACTATGGGTTTGAAGTGAAGCTCCCCTTGGAAGTGAATGCCTCCTTTACATGGGCAGGACTTGACCCTATGGGAATGACTTCTCTTTTTTTTTTTTCTCCACCATTGCGGCTCTTAGGTTAGTTCTCATGGTTTAGAATACTTTGCATTTCCTATCTTTCTTGAGCTCCCCTGGTGCCATCACTGTGATCCCACAGTCAACTCAGCCACTGAGGCACCCACACAGGTGCAACCTCATTACCAATGTTCTCAATGAGTTTGAGCTTTTCTTCCTCTAGGAGGGTGTATCCCTCTCCCTCATATTCTCTTTCTCCTTGTCTTACATTTATTGCTCACATTTTTCTCTGCTGCTGCTGCTAAGTTGCTTCAGTCATGTCTAACTCTGTGTGACCCCATAGACAGCAGCCAGCCCACCAGGCTCCCCCATCCCTGGGATTCTCCAGGCAAGAATACTGGAGTGGGTTGCCATTTCCTTCTCCAAATTTTGTCATGAGTGAGTTAATCACTGGATGATTCAATAGTGAATCTGATGCAGTGCAATAAAACACCCGAAATAGAGATAGCTGGGTACTCTGATTACAAAGGGCAAGGATCTAACAGGACTTCTTTCTCCCACCTTTTCTTCCCCAACAACATCTCTACTCTCTACTCTGGACCTTAGAGACTCTCCCTCCTCCCCTCTCCCATTCACTTGTGATGGTGAAGACTTTCAGAAAGGAGAATAATGATACTAGTCCCCTCAATGATGGCATAGCTTCTGTAACTTAAAACAAGCCCTGAACAAGGGCTGCCATGCCTCTGTAGCCCTCAAAGAGCAAGGGGAGGAGATGTGCTCCTCAGAGATGAAGTTTGGCATGACCAAAGCCTACTTGACTCACAGATTAAAGATTTCTTTTTAGATGGTTTCATCCCAACAAGTCAGAATATAACAATAACAGGAGATAAGGCCTCAAGTTTCACTTGTCAGTATTGAAAGTCTCAAGGGTAGTTAATTCAAACTCCCAAAGACTTTATAAAATGAATAGGATTTGCCTAAAATGGAAAAGGAAATTTAACATTTGTGGACACCTACAATATACCAGGCACTAAGTGAGAGATGCCAGCTATGTGCTGTTTAATTTAGTTACCATAATAGCACTCAGAGGTTGGATTGACAATTTATTTCATAGTAAAGAGAGCTGAGGCTGAGAGGTTTTATAATTTGCCCAAGATCAAATTGAGCCAAGACTGGAACCAAGACTTGTCTTTCTTCTATATTAGGTGGCCTTCTTGGAAAGGATGTAGTAAATAAAGATGGCAGAAGGGAAGACAAAGATAAGCAACCTAAAAAGGAAAATCAAGAAAGCGTACACAATGGAAAAACATCAAAGACGTTTGCAGGGATTGTGCAACCAAAACATTTCCCATTCTGACACTGATTCCAATGTGTGTTTTTTCAACCTGCCACCAAGCAATTAACTCAATTTTCTATGGATACTGACCAGATGTCCCACAAGTTTAACTCAATTCTGACACTGTCTACCTAGAGATAATGTCAGATTCCACAAGTTAAGGGTTCAGCCCCACAAGACTACACCTCCGCTTCAGATGCCAATTGCAAGTCAGTGTTGTCATCTTTGTTACCAGTTACAAATCAGAGGTTCCCGCAACCACCTCAGGTTTGATTCATTTACTAGTTTAACGCACAGAACTCAGTATATTAGTTTACCTACTAGATGGCCAGTTGATTACAAAGCATACCAAAGGATATTACTCACATAATATGAAAATACCTGGGTCAAGGCCTTGAATGTAAGAATTTGGGCCCCATGGAGTTTGGCGCCCAGCACATGGTTGTGTTCTGTTTGGTTCGCCAACATGGAGACTCTCAGAAACCGCATCCTTTTGGGGTTTTATGGAGGCTTCTTTACACAGGCATGGTTAATTAAGTCATTGGCAATGGGCTGGTGAATTCAACCTGCAGCCCCTCTCCCCAGAGGTCAGAAGGTGGGGCTGAAATGTCAAACTGTCTAATCAAGGCTGATTCCCCCAGCAACCAGCCCCCACCCTTTGGTTACCTAGGAGCTTTCCAAAAGTCACCTTATTAACACAAAATGGGATACCTTAATCAATTAGGGTGGAAGGTGTGTGTGTGTGTGTGTGTGTGTGTGTGTGTGTGTGTGTGTGTGTGTGTGTGTGTGTGAGACTCAGTCTTGTCCAACTCTTTGTGACCCCATGGACTGTAGCCCAGCAGGCTCTTCTGTCCATGGAATTTTCCAGATAAGAATACTGGAGTGGATTGCCATTTCCTACTTCGTTTAAGAAATTTCAAAGGTGCTAGGAGTTCTGTGCCAGAAACAAGGAGGCAAACAAAACATACATTTCTAATAATAATTCACAATAAAACATTTAAAAAAACACTAAAAACAGGCAGGCATTTTGAAGAAATTTGAGAATTAATGAGCGACAGTAATAGAACGTTTCAGGATAGATAAGAATTTGACCTATTGATAAGAAAGGAAGAAAGGCAAAAGAGCACCAAATGCTTGTCCATGAATATATGAATTCACTGTGACAAAGATGCTGCAGAAACAGGACCAAGATGATGGAGAATAGGAATGTGGACAGCACCGACTAAAAGCAAGTGTTTCTTTAGTCTTGTTTAAAAGTAGAAAAGGAGATACAAATAAGAACAAGATTCTCAAAGTGGGAAACCCTAGAAATGTGTAAAACAATTAGGAAAATAGGTTGCCCAAAGAAGAGGGAAGAGGAGGGGGAAGGGGAGGGAGGAACTGGAGTAGGAGCTGGAGGGGAAGGGGAAGGGGGTGGGGAAGAGAGAAGACTGGGGCAAAGCGTGGAGAGGAGCAAGACACAGGCGGAAAAATGTTTCCAGTGTTTCTAAAAACAGATGTGCAATATTCTTATGTTTGTAGAAACACTGAGTTTCTCTTAATGAGGAAAATACAAAATAGCTCTGCTAAATCTCAAAATAAAACCAGAGACAAGGCTAAAGTGCTAATACCAATGAGGGGTTCTTCAGGGAAAGGACTCATGCGAATAAGAAAGCTGAGCTCCACTCTTTCCTTCAAGATACCTGGAAAAAACCTTGGAAAATTCAATTCCCTTCCTTTCCTTGCCTTTCTTGGGTTATTACTAAGGTACAGGCAGCCAGATGCCATCACAATGCCCACGCAATAAAGGCTTTGTTGGAAAGACAGACCTGCTACTCTCTCTTTTACAGCTGGGAGTACATGGTGCTGGTTAGGATTTACACTAGGTCTGAAAATGCCCCCAAGGTGGCTTCTGTCCACAGGCTATCTAGTGGAGATGCTCCAGTCTCAGCTATAGATCCCTCCAGTTCCCTATTCCATGTTGCTGTCTTTATCAACTGTAGGAGAGTAATTGAGGTCAATTGCCACTGAATGATACATGCCACACCATCTTTTTATGTCTGTTTAGTGAGACAGTTCCAACAGAGAGAGATTTCTCAGGGGCTCCCCAGTAAGTTGCTCTCTGCGCTTCTCTGATCCTTACAGTTACAGGTTATGCACAAGTTAATGGGGCTAATTGCTCCAGCCAAAGCCCCTGTACCATTTCCCTGCCTCCTGCCTGAATGTCATTGTCTTCTTGGGCTTCTGGGTTTCCACATTTTGTAGTCTTCATCATTTAACTGCTGCTGGAAAGAGGGGAAGTTACCACAACTGGAGGTTGGCGGCCTTGACTGTTTTTCTCTGCTCCAGAGAGATTTTGTTTTTCGAATCACAGAATCAAATGATGTAAGAAAAAGAATCCTCAGTGCTCAGGCTCTGCCTTTCAGCTTCAAAGCCTTTTACAAGCTGCAATTCATTAAACACAATAATCGTTTGAGGTCAGTGGTCCGACCTCTGCAGAGAGAGGGGCCAAGGCCTCCCACCCCACCCTCTTTCTCTTTGTGTTCCCAACCACAGCAGGCAGGAGGGTGCTCCCAGTGGGCGGCCACCCATGGCCCTCCGCCCAGGCCTGCCTTTCTTTTCCTCCCTGCCAGGGCTCCATGCTCCACTTACCCATCGGGTACACGATCTTCCCTCCTCCAGGCTGCATTTGTCTGCCTTTCACAAAACAGTCAACCCACTTTTTTTGTTTCCTTTATATAAGTGAGGAATCTCCTAGCCAGAGGGCCCAACCAAGCCTGACATTTCCCCCCCTGGAATGGATGTCTACCTGCTTGACCACTCTAGGACCAACAGCCAAGAAGGATCACACCCTCTGTCAACATGAGACCAAGCCAGCATGTCGCCCACAGCAGGCAGGCTCATTACCCCAACATGTGCCCTGGGTATCCCAGCCAGACCCAGGTACCAGTGGGCAGCTCCCCATCTTCTGCTGCCAAGTGGTTGCCTCTCCAGAAGGTGTATGGGCATAGCAGATCATGGGTCTTGGGTATCAGGGTCACCAAAACGAAGAGTATGTGGTCTACAGGCTCCCGTGAGTCATCTTGCAATTTGTAAGCCTCATTTTGCTTGCTTTCCATTCTTCCACATGGCCCCTACCCAGATCCTTTCTTTGAGAGAGGGGAAAAAATAATAAAGCACCCACAAGGTCTGACCATGGTATATTAAGTTTCATAAGGCAATGCTGAATTGATTTTTTATAATTCTTCTTTCCTCTTAGTTCCTTCCGTCTCCTAAACTTTGCCCACTAGTTTAAGGAAAAACAAGCCTAGTATCCCCTTAAAATACCACATTCATAATTCTAGTGTAAGAATGCAAATTTGGTCTACTTTTCACTGCTGAGCATTTCCCATTGGTACTGAAAACAATCATGAGTTTCATCCAGGAACAACCTGAGAAGCAAAAACATGTGCCCGGATCTTCATGGGCCAGAGTTCATGTGGGTAGAAGATGAGTAACCACACCCCATGCTGGGCCTTCCCCCTCCAGTGCCTTCTTCACCAGAGCTCACCCAACCTCTCTGCCTTTTCTCCAGGTCTACCCCCAAGGCATACTTTTTCTCCACTGCTCTCTCCTCCTGCCTGAAGGTCCATATCCTGCCCTCCCACTGAAGGCTCAGCATCTCTCCTAGCAACTTCACCAAGGCTTTTCTATCTGCTCCAGCCCAAACGGATCTCTCCCTTCTCTGAAGTCTTTACATGTTTGTGCTCATCAATACGAAAAATCCTAACTTTGGACCTGGAAGGAGCCTAGATTTCCATGCTGTCCATTTACAGACTAGGAAAGAGAGTCATCCTGAGCAGCAGTGCGTCTCCCTACGTCTTACAGCTGGTTTGTGGAAGGGCAAGACAAGAATCTGAGTCTCCTGGCAATGATTTGCCCAACCACCTCCCCTGCAGAAGTTACCAGAGACAGGGATGCCTGAAAATCCCTAAGGGCATTGGGCAGGGCATACTTAGTCCCCCTAAAAAGCCACTGAGGCAAAAGGCCTCTGCTTTCAGCAGAATTCATGTCATTCCTCTGTCAGGCCACAGCCTGGGACCCTTTGGACAGAGAACATTCAGATGTCACTAATATATTCAAAGTTAAAAACTATCACTTAATTGTGAAATTAACTGGCACCAATCTGACCATGAAGACAAACTGTATGACAGAATTTGGCTATAAAGAGGAGGTCGAGATGACTCAGATGATATGTGTATTAAATTGGTCTTTTAAAATAATTTCAAACTTATAGGAAAAAGTCGAGTTTAAGGAACTTTTTTTTGAACCTTTTGAGAGTAAGTTGCTGACAAGATGTGCCATGACACCCCAACTCAAAAAATACTTAAGTGCCTAATTCCCACTAAAAAAGATATTGTCCTATATAATATAAACATCAAATTCCAGACACTAACAATGATATATAACTAGTCTCTAATTCACAGACCTCATTCAAGTTTTGCCAATTGTCCAAATAAGGTTCTTTATGGTAAATGCACCCAATTCAGGATTGTGTATTAGATTTAGTTGTCATGTCTTTTAATCCCCAGCAATCCAGAACAATTCTTTGGTCTTCCCTTGAGTTTTGTAACTTCAACACTTTTGGAAAGAATACAGGCCAATTATTTCATAGGAAATTCCTCAATCTGCATTTATCTTCATGAATAGATTAGATTTTGCATTTTGTATAGAAATATCACAGAACTGGTGCTCTTATTATATCTCAGGTGGTGCATCAATTTGTCCCCTTGACATTAACCCTTTATGAGCAGAATAATATATCATCAAAACATATGAAGCAAAAACCTCAGACTTATGAAGGAATTTATAGAAGTATAGTATTGTCACCCTGCTTATTTAACTTATATTGCAGAGTACATAATACAAAATGCTGGCCTGGATGACTCACAAGCTGGAATCAAGATTGCCAGGAGAAATATCAACACCTTCAGATATGCAGATGATACTACTTTCATAGCAGAAGTGAAGAAGAACTAAAGAACCTCTTGATGAAAGTGAAAGAGGAGAGTGAAAAAGCTGGCTTAAAACTCAGCATTCAAAAAAGCAAAGATCATGGCATCTGGTCCCATCACTTCATGGAATATAGATGGGGGAAAAGTGGAAACAGTGTCAGATTTCATTTTCTTGGGCTCCAAAATCACTGTGGACAGTGACTGTAGCCGCAAAATTAAAAGACACTTACTCCTTGGAAGAAAAGTTATGACAAACCTAGACAGTGTATTAAAGAGCAGAAGCATCACTTTGCCAACAAAATCTGTGTAGTCAAATCTATGGTTTTTCCAGTACTCATGTATGGATGTAAGAGTTGGATCCTAAAGGAGGCTGAGTGCTGAAAACTTGATGCTTTTGAACTGTGGTGCTAGACAAAGCTCTTGTAAGTCTCTTGGACTGCATGGTGATCAAACCAGTCAATTGAAAAGGAAATCAACCCTGAATATTCATTGGAAGAACTGATGCTGAATCTAAAGCTCCAATGCTTTGGCCACCTGATGTGAAGAGCCGACTCACTGGAAAAGACCCTGATGTTGGGAAAGATTGAAAGCAGGAAGAGAAGGGGACAACAGAGGATGAGATCATTGGATGGCATCACTGACTCAATGGAGATGAGTTCAAGCAAACTCAGGGAGACAGTGAAGGACAGAGAAGCCTGGAGTGCTGTAGTTCATGGGGTCGCAAAGAGTCAGACACGACTTAGCAACATAACAACAACAACATGGAAACACAATAATAGAGAAAACATTAACAACATACTTTTTTCTGTTTTGCTAGATTAGAGTCAAGAAAGAGAGAGAATTTGAAAAATATAATTGATACATAGTTGGCTCATTTAATATATATTGACTTTTGGATCAAACAAACAGATAAATATTTTTCCCTATATTGGGTTACTGAGAAAATAGCAATAACTTTCCCACATAAGACATTTAATATTTTAATAATGAACATATTAAAAAGTAAATCACTACATGATTACTTAAAGATCCCTTTAGAAATAATTCTTGGGACAAAGAAAAAATCAAAACTCTAATTAAAGAGTCCTTCAGTTCAGTTCAGTTCAGTTCAGTCGCTCAGTCGTGTCCAACTCTTTGCAACACCATGAACTCAGTTCAAAAGCATCAATTCTTCGGCACTCAGCTTTCTTCACAGTCCAACTCTCACATCCATACATGACCACAGGAAAAACCTTAGCCTTGACTAGACGGACCTTTGTTGGCAAAGTAATATTTCTGCTTTTGAATATGCTATCTAGGTTGGTCATAACTTTCCTTCCAAGGAGTAAGCATCTTTTAATTTCATGGCTGCAATCACCATCTGCAGTGATTTTGGAGCCCCCCAAAATAAAGACTGACACTGTTTCCACCGTTTCCCCATCTATTTCTCATGAAGTGAGGGGACCAGATGCCATGATCTTCGTTTTCTGAATGTTGAGCTTTAAGCCAACTTTTTCACTCTCCTCTTTTACTTTCATCAAGAGGCTTTTTAGTTCCTCTTCCTGCCATATTACTTTCTGCCATAAGGGTGGTGTCATCTGCATATCTGAGCTCATTGATATTTCTCCCAGCAATCTTGATTCCAGCTTGTGCTTCTTCCAGCCCAGTGTTTCTCATGATGTACTCTGCATAGAAGTTAAATAAGCAGGGTGACAATATACATCCTTGAAGTACTCCTTTTCCTATTTGGAACCACTCTGTTGTTCCATGTAAAGTTATAACTGTTGCTTCCTGACCTGCATACAGATTTCTCAAGAGGCAGGTCAGGTGGTCTGGTATTCTCATCTCTTTCAGAATTTTCCACAGTTGATTGTGATCCACACAGTCAAAGGCTTTGGCATAGTCAAAAAGGAGAAATAGATGTTTTTCTGGAACTCTCTTGCTTTTTCCATGATCCAGTGGATGTTGGCAATTTGATCTCTGGTTCCTCTGCCTTTTCTAAAACCAGCTTGAACATCTGGAAGTTCACGGTTCATGTATTGCTGAAGCCTGGCTTGGAGAATTTTGAGCATTACTTTACTAGGGTGTGAGATGAGTACAATTGTGCAGTAGTTTCAGCATTCTTTGGCATTGCCTTTCTTTGGGATTGGAAAGAAAACTGACCTTTCCAGTCCTGAGGCCACTGCTGAGTTTTCCAAATTTGCTGGCATATTGAGTGCAGCACTTTCACAGCATCATCTTTCAGGATTTGAAATAGCTCAACTGGAATGCCATCACCTCTACTAGCTTTGTTCGTAGTGATGCTTTCTAAGGTCCACTTGACTTCACATTCCAGGATGTCTGGCTCTAGCTGAGTGATCACACCATCATGATTATCTGGGTCGTGAAGCTCTTTTTTGTACAGTTCTTCTGTGTATTCTTACCACCTCTTCTTAATACCTTCTGCTTCTGTTAGGTCCATACCATAACAGTTAAATTCAGTCGCTCAGTCATGTCCGACTCTTTGCGATCCCATGAATTGCAGCACGCCAGGCTTCCCTGTCCATCACCAACTCCCAGAGTTCACTCAGACTCACGTCCATCGAGTCAGTATGCCATCAAGCCATCTCATCCTCTGTCGTCCCCTTCTCCTCCTGCCCCCAATCCCTCCCAGCATCAGAGTCTTTTCCAATGAGTCAACTCTGCATGAGGTGGCCAAAGTACTGGAGTTTCAGCTTTAGCATCATTCCTTCCAAAGAAATCCCAGGGCTGATCTCCTTCAGAATGGACTGGTAGGATCTCCTTGCAGTCCAAGGGACTCTCAAGAGTCTTCTCCAACACCACAGTTCGAAAGCATCAATTCTTCAGCGCTAAATATAAGGGCAGGATTTGCAGCAACATGGATGAACCTTGAGATTGTCATACTGAGTGAAGTAAGTCAGACAAAGAAATATCATATGACATCCCTTATATGTGGAATCTAAAGAGAAATGATACAAATTAGCTTATAAAATAGAATAGACTCACAGACTTAGAGAAGAAATTTATGTTTACCAGGGGAAAGGATGGGGGAAAGGGACAGTTAGGGAGTTTGGGATATACACACTGCTATATTTAAAATGGGTAACCAACAAGGGCCAACAGTATAGCACATATCTGCTCAGTGTTATGTGGCAGCCTGGATGGGAGGGGAGTTTTGGAGAGAATGGATACATGCACATGGATGGCTGAGTCTGTACGCTGTTCACCTGAAACTATCAGAACATTGTTAATTATCTATGTGTGTTCATGTGTTGTCGCTTCAGCCCTGTATGACTCTGTGTGACCCCATGGACTGTAGCCCACCAGGCTCCTCTGTCCATGGGATTCTCCAGACAAGAATGCTGGAGTGGGTTGCCATGTCCTCCTCCAGGGGATCTTCCCAACCCAGGGATCGAACCTACGTCTCTTAAGCCTCTTGTGTTGGCAGGCAGGTTCTTAACCACTAGCACCACCTGGGAAGCTGGCTATACCCCAAGACAAAATAAAAAGCTTTAAAAATAAATATAAGGGCAAGAAGAATCTATGATTACTCAAGTAGTGTGTAATGCTTCAGAATTGTACAGACAGATGAATAAAATTATATAAAGTTCCCAGAAACAGAGTTCATATATAAATATTTCATATATCAGCTAGTTGGCATTTTGTATCAATGAAGGATGACTCTATTATTTAATAAATGGTGCTGGGAAAATAGGTTAACCTCAAGATGTCAGGGGAGGAAGTGAGACTTCTTCCTTATACTATGTACCCAAAATTACAAATGATTAAAGTGAAATGAAGTGAAGTGAAGTCGCTCAGTCATGTCTGACTTTTTGCGACCTCATGGACTGTAGTCTACCATGCTCCTCCGACCATGGGATCTTCCAGGCAAGAGTACTGGAGTGGGTTGCTTATTTCTAAATATTAGAAAAAAGATGACTATTCTATCCTATAGGAGAAACAATCTCCCTGAATAGCATCATATATAGATAGCCTAAAGTTAAAAGATGAGCCCATTTGATTATATAACATTTGAATAATTACAAACTAAAATTAAAAGAAAATAAATTATAAAAGTATTTGCATTACATAAAAGAAAGAGAAGGCGTACTAAAGTATACACAGCTCTTACAAAGCAATTAAAAACAGGGAGACCCCATTTATTGGTGATATGTATGTATATACATCAACAATAAATAAATTAAAAAATACCAAATCACACTAATAAAAAGATTCAAATTAAAATAATGACATAGAACTTTCTACTTCTCAACTAGACAAAGATTAACAAAGAAACAGTCTATCCAATGTAGACTGTAAAGAGAAACAGATATTTCATATATTACTGATATAAATATAATTTAGAACAATTTTACTAGAGAGAAACATGTCAGTGTCTATAACAAATTTAACATGAGCATTCCACTTCTAGAAATGTAGTCTAAATGTATATTTATAAAGGTGAACAAAGACTTCAGTTAAAATTAGAGACAACCTACATGTCCAACAATGGAGGTTTGATTGACTAAATTAAGGTACATGAAAAAGATGGAATAATAGCTCTTAAAATCATTTTATGGAAAAACATATAATGCTGAGTAAGAAAGACAGGATGTATGACATATTCTTCCTTTAGTTAAAAATATATACACACATATAATATATAACTTTATATACATTTAATATATGTATATATGTTTATATGTGAGTATGTATATGTGTGTATATATATATATATATATATATATGAAAAAGGGCTTCCCTGGTTACTCAGTGGTAAAGAATCTGCCTGGCAATACAGGAGACACAGGTTCGATCCCTGGGTTGGGAAGATTCCCTGGAGAAGGAAATGGCAACCCACTCCAATATTCTTGCCTGGGAAATCCCATGGACAGAGGCACCAGGTGGGTTACAGTCCATGGGATCGCAAAAAAGAGTCAGACATGACTTAGCAACTAAAACAACAAATGTATGAAAAAGACCAGATGAATTTATGTAAAAATATTAACATCATGAGAAATGCTGGGCTGGATGAAACACAAGCTGGAATCAAGACTGCCAGGAGAAATATCAATAACCTCAGATATGCAGATGCGGAGAAAGCAATGGTACCTCACTCCAGTACTCTTGCCTGGAAAATCCCATGGACGGAGGAGCCTGCAGTCCATGGGGTTGCTAAGAGTTGAACACAACTGTGCAACTTCATTTTCAATTTTCACTTTCATGCATTAGAGAAGGAAATGGCAACCTACTCCATTATTCTTGCTTGGAGAATCCCAGAGATGGTGGAGCCTGGTGGGCTGCCGTCGATGGGTTCGCACAGAGTCGGACACAACTAAAGTGACTGAGCAGCAGCAGCAGCAGCAGATATGCAGATGACACCACCATTATGGCAGAAAGTGAAGAAGAACTAAAGAGCCTCTTGACGAAAGTGAAAGAGGAGAGTGAAAAAGTTGGCTTAAAGCTCAACATTCAGAAAACTAAGATCATGGTATCTGGTTCCATCACTTCATGGCAAATAGATGGGGAAACAGTGGCTGACTACTTTTCTGGGCTCCATAATCACTGCAGATGGTGATTGCAGCCATGAAATTAAAAGATGCTTACTCCTTGGAAGGAAAGTTATGACCAACCTAGACAGCATATTAAAAAGCAAAGACATTACTTTGCCAACAAAGGTCCATCTAGTCAAGGCTATGGTTTTTCCAGTAGCCGTGTATGGATGTGAGAGTTGGACTATAAAGAAAGCTGACGCCGAAGAATTGATGCTTTTGAACTGTGGTGTTGGAGAAGACTCTTGAGAATCCCTTGGACTGCAAGGAGATCCAACAAGTCCATCCTAAAGGAAATCAGTCCTGGGTGTTCATTGGAAAGACTGATGTTGAACCTGAAACTCCAATATTTTGGCCACCTGATGCGAAGAGCTGATTCATTTGAAAAGACCTTAATACTGGGCAAGTTTGAAGGCAGAAGGGGACGACAGAGGATGAGATGGTTAGATGGTATCACCGATTCAATGGACATGAGTTGGTTGAACTCCAGGAGCTGGTGATGGATAGGGAGGCCTGGCATGCTGCAGTTCATGGGGTCTTAAAGAATCAGATATGACTGAGCGACTGAAATGAACTGAACTGAACTGAATTAACATATTAACAAGAGTTGTCCCCATTTAGATGATTTTTGTTTTCCTATTGGTGTTGTAGTTTTCATGTTTTCTATAGCGAGCATGGATGTTTTTATAAACAGGAAAAGAAAATCCACTATTTAAAAGAAAAAATTGAGCCCTTTAATGACCGTCACTAATTTTTTTCTCCCCAAAATTGCTGGTAATGAGCTTAGTTCAATAAGTCAAAGCCAGATATACCCAGGCTGCCTTCTCCCCTAACCCTGCTCATCCACCCCTCCTCCTATGGCTGCATCCCCAGAGTGCTCCTCCATACACTTTGTACACAAACTGCTCCTTCTCTGAGCTCTGTCCTGGGTTCCTGGAATAAGGAAGCACCAGGGAAGCCCCCGTCCTGAGCCCTGGGGTTCCACGGTAGCTCCAATCTTCCACCCCGCCACCCCTGTGGACAGTGTACCCTCAAGCAGACTCATCCCTGCATGACTCTGCTGAGCCCCAGCCAACCCCAACACAATGGGAACTTCACAGCTTCCACAGAAAGGAAGCCAAGCGAAGGGTCCAGCGTGGTCAGAACAAACTGTCCAAGTTGCAGAGCAGAGGGCAGCCTGTGGCAATTGTTGTCACTAACCATGTGTCCAGGCTGACAACAGAGACCCATGGAATGGTAGTGACTAACCAGAGCATCTGAGGCCAGTCTGGGATTATTTTTTTCACAAGCAGACACGAATCGCTCTACAATAATTGAGATTAACTGTGTAGAACAAAGCTAAGACGACATTGCCACTATTCCCCCAGGCACTTGGCCTAGGCGATCCTGGCTTCTCTAGACTTCAACAAAAGAGAGAGGGGAGAAGGACAATAGATGGAGGAGGTTCCAGGCTGCAAAGCACAGTGATATTGAAAGCTTCTGTTAGCGTCTAAGCCCCTCCCCACTGTGTGTGTGCTCAGTTGCTCAGTCATGTCCGACTCTTTCCAACCCCATGGACTGTAGCCCACCAGGCTCCTCTGTCTATGGGATTTCCTAGGCGAGACTACTGGAGTGGGTAGCCATTCCCTTCTCCAGGGGATCCTCCCAACCCGGGGATCAAACCCATGTCTCTTGCATCTCCTGAATTGGCAAGTGGATTCTTTACCACTGTGACACCTAGAAGCCACCCCACTAGCTTCTGTCAAAAGAAAATGAAAGTGAAAGAGTCCATTGAATACTCCACACCAGAAAACTGGAGTGGGTAACCTTTCTCTTCTCCAGGGGATCTTCCCAATTCAGGGATTGAACTCAGGTCTCCCACATTGCAGGCAAATTCTTAATCAGCTGAGCCACCAGGGAAGCCCAAATTCAGTTGTTGGGCTTCTAAAGTAATTCTAATTACTTTAGAATTACTAAAGTAATTTCTAGAAACCTAAAGAAAATCAATCCATAGTAGTCCATGTGAGTGGATGTGTGGCCTTCTCCTCAGAGGGCCCATTAAAAACAGCATGGCTGGCAGGGCATTCCGGGGAGAGGGAGGCAATGATGAAGGTGTTTCCTAAGTGACCAGATCTAGGAGGAAGCCATGAGTGATTCAGGGGCCACGGCGGGGCTCTAGGGCCATCAGGGAAGAGGGAAACCAGAAAACGGGAGCGTTTCAAGCAGGGTGTAGAGGTTTGAAGACATAGTTTCCCTCATTTTTTTGTCCTGGCCAGCCCTGGGTTTGGGGTTTCCACCTATCCACAGGGACAAAGGGTTGGTACTCAGCTGAGATCCATCAGATTCTTGTTCTGCACTGAGGGTAATCATTGGTATCAGTCTGGTTATTTGGAAGAAAATTTAATATAAAATACATATGTGTTTAACATTTTGAAGGGTCTATTCATTTTCACATGCTGAGCTCTGAAGCTTTGGCTTGAATGGCAAGCACTGAGCTGTGACCAGATCCTTCTGTCTCCTTCGCCATCCACCATAACTTCCCTGTCTAGTGTCCTAGCTCCCCTGAGAGCTTCCTTCTGCAGGGAATGGAGCATGGAGCGTGGCAGGCATGAAAGAGAAGCCAAGCCTACTGAACATCAATGGGTTCCAGCCATGTATTGGAGCAAACTCACTGTAATGTGTTCCTGATTCTAGAGGTCATATTATTTTCCCTTAACCCAGTGAGTTAAGAAGGGAATTAGATTGTACTGTTTCATGATATGAAGCTCACTTTGCCCACAGATACACAAGCCACGCCCCCCCCCAGTTAATAATAGCTCACTATAATTATAGCTCACCTATCCTCTAAGATGTCTTAAGGACCCCAGACTACTCCAGGCAGGGGACATGAAGAGCCAAAGTTACATCTCAACATGAATCCAGGAAAAGCCCTTTTATTCTATATAGTCAGCACTATGGCTTCAGTGAACTTTTTTTCTTGGTCTACAAGAAGCTTAGAAAACAGTATTCCTTTTGAGGAAATGATTTCAGTACTCATGTTTTGTCATGCGTAATTCAGTAAAGAGACTCCTTTGGAAACATCTCATATCAGTGGACTTTGATAATGCCAAATGTTTTCTTCGTGCCTTGCACATTGCTCTAAATTATGGATCTTAAACTAGGCTTGCTATACTGTTGTCACTGTCAGTGATATTTATGCTGTTGATGATATATACATTTAAAACATGATCATGGAGGGCTGGTTCTGCATCTAGACCAACAACAGATCCCTGATTTATTACAAATTGGAGGCAGGATGGAAAGCGTGAAAAAAAAGAAAGCTAGAAGTAAAAGTCTCCTTCCTCTCACTCTTCTCCTTTATCAAAGTGGCTTTGTTTTTGTCTCTCTTTTTTTTTTTTAAAGGAAAACAAGGAGTGTTTTTTATTTTTTCATCAATCATAGTCTGTTAGAGACATCTCCATTAAAAATAAACAGAGGTTCTTACTAAATTGTTCCAAGTTTACATTCTTTGATGAGTTTGGGCAGGCAGGAGAGAGAAATATTTTCCCTAAGTGGCCACCTGGCAACCGTTCTCCCATCTCTTGACCCCTCTCCTGAGAACTCCCTTGCTTAATTCAAGTCTTGTATTTGCTTTGGGCTTTCATTCAATACAGTGGGTCTTCTCTGCAGGAGAGTCATTCCAGTCCCACAGACAGCCCTGGTTCTGGGTTCTCCTTTCCTATGAATCATGTGTTAAATCACCTCATTTCCCCCATTTCTGTTTATGGGGAGGATTTGTTTAAAAAAAAAAAAAAAGCTACCTTAATGTCTTATGTCCAATTGCACTGATTCTCTTTACACCATTTGAATTTCAGGAAAATCAAAGTCAATAGTAGCCACTGGCATAAGGACATAAAGATGCAAATGAATTGACAGAAGTAAATCTTTATATTTAAGGCCAACTGATTTTTGACACAAAATTCAATGAGGAAAGAATAATCATTTTAACAAACAATGTTGGGAAAATTGTATGTCCACCTGAGGAAAGGTAAACTCAGACATCATACCATTCACAAAAATTAACTCAAGATGGATCAGAGACCTAAACGTGAAAGCTAAAATATAAAACGTTTGGAAGAAAATAGGAAAAAAATCTTCAGAAACTTGGGGTAGGCAAAAATATCCTTAATACAACACCAAAAAAGTATGAGCCATGAAAAGAAAAACATTGATAACTCAAAATTATTTAAATTCAAAATTCTGTGCTTCAAAGACATGATTAAACAAATGAAAAGATAAGCCCCAAACTGAGAGAAAATATTTTTGCAAATTACATACATGGTAAAGGACTGTCAACCAGAAAATATAAAAAAACTCTTTAAGACAAAAAATTCATATAAAAGTTGACCTAAGGTATGAATCAACATTTCACCAAAGAAGATATATGAATAACAAATAAGCTCACAAAAGGAAGTTCCATCTCATTAGTCATTAGAAGAATGGAAATCAAAACCACAATGAGGTACCATGCTCACTAGAATGGCTATAATCAAAAAGACAGATAATAGCAAATGTTGTCCAAGATGTGGAGAAACAGGAAACCTCACACAGTGCTAGCAAGAATATAAAATGGTACAGATGCTTTGAAAAATGTTTTACGGTTTCTTAAAACTTAAACATAAATTTACCATATGACCCAGGAATTCCAGACCTACTCATTTAACCAAGAGAAATGGTAACATATGTCCACACTAAGACCTGCATGCAAATATTGCCATATTGTTCATAATAGCTTAGAAGTGGACATAACCCAAATGTCCATAAACTGATGAATAAACAAAATGTGGTATATTCATACATTGGAATATTCTCAGCAATAAAAAGGAGTGAAATATTGATACATACTACAACATTAATATACTTCAAAGAAAGATGCCAGATATGAAAGACTACATATTGAATGATTCCATTTATGTGAAATGTAAAGAAAATGCATGAGATATAAAGAAATGCAAAGAAACTGGAAGTAAACTAGAGATTGTCTGAGGCTTGGGATAGGAAAAAGATTAGGTAAAATGGATATGAGAAACTTCACTAGAGTAATACAAATATTTCTAAATGATTATTGAGATTTTACATAAGTTGACATAAAAATCATTGAACTGCACACCTAAAATGGGTGAATCTCATGATACATTATTTGTTAAAAGTCAGTAGCCACCAAAGGAAACATGATAGAAGATGTAAGCCTAAACTCTCAATCTTAACTTCAAATTCTTTCTATTATTTGTTAACCCTTTTTTAAAGGGACTAGCTCTCTAGCTGCAAAGATATAATGGAAAACAATAGAGAAAATAATGGAGAAGCATAAGATGATCCATCAGTAGAAAACAAGTTCAAACTAACCTAGCCACAATCAAAGGGAAAGCTAGTTTTCTTCTATGCATTTTCTTCATAGAAGATATCCCATCTCAATATAAATGTATCCTGTCTCAAAAAGAATTATTCCTGAACCCCATATACTAAAGTCAGATATTGGGGATATCATCCATGATATTTTCACCAAAGATCTTTTCTAAACAGAAAGAAAAGATGAAAGGAGAAGGATGGAAGGGAGAAAAAGAAAAGCCAGCAAGTTCAAAGAAGAGACAGGTGTTTGAGATTTGAAGAAGCTCCAGCCAATCTCCAAGGTAGGAAAAATTTCACAAAGTTGGTGAATCAAATTCGCATGACTCCTCACTCACAGGGCTAGTTTTCAGGGAGAAGAGCCCACTGCTATTCCACACTTCTCTCCCATCACCCCCGTGCAGCACACACAACCTCACACTTCATTCCTGAATAAACACAAACACTAGTGATACCAAGGATTCCAAACAAAAGCCCAGCTGCACCCTGAGTTGATTAACTCCAGGGTCTACCAAATTGGCCAAGTCCTTTAACTTCTGATAGCCAGGGAGATACACAGATACCTGTTATGGATTCTGCAATGCCAAGGAGAATGCAGCCTTGTCCCAAACCCCAAGTCAGATTATTCATCAGTTTTCCATTCCTTTAATAGTTATGTTTCTTTTATTTTTTCAACTGAGAGGTAGCTGATTATTAGACAGTCAAGATTCTTCTAAAGAAGAAATATGAATTGTGAGGTTTCAGAACATGTGTCTGTAAATCCAAAACCTTTGGCTGCTTCTCTCCAGGGTTAACCCTGAAATGGTAACTAGGGGATGTGTGTTTAACTTACTGTCAGCCATGAGCCCAATCAATGTTATTTTCTATTGCCTTCAGCTGGAAGAATTCAAGTCAAGAAGGACTTGTACAGAAACTATGTTGGGGAGATGACAAAGGTCTAGTTCTTGTTTAAGAACTGGGATCTTTTCTTTCATAGGCAGGAGAGAAGGGTGTGAGAAATAAATGTCTTGCTGACACAAAGAAGGGGTTCTCGTAACTGTTTACTCTACCCACAACAGTTCTGAACCCTATCAGACAAAAGGTGGCTTGTTCCTCTGCAGACTCAGTGATATGCGGAATTGGCTGAGGTGGTTCCAAAAGGTGTTTGGCCAGTGCAAATGAATGAGCTTGGCGAAGGGCTTGCCAAGTCCTGTTAAGGTTTATAGAAGTCAAGAAGCCATGGCATTCCAACTCTGGTCATATTTCTCCAGTTCGGCTCAAGTTTTGTGCCTGCAGTTGACTGCCTTTTTTGTATTTTGATTTTCATTAACACAGAAGGCTTGCTGTTGGCAATAAAGCCATGGAACGTCCTTGCTGGAGCTTAACATTTCAGCACATTTTGCCTTGCCTAATGATGGGGTTGTGGTTTGCCAGGAAGGGACTGTTAACGCTTTCCTCCTAGAACTGGGTAGAACTATCCCTGTGCAAACCTCAGCTAGTTCAAACAAAGCTTCTGTAATGGCAAAGGGAGAGAAAAGCTGCCATAAATACTTTTAAAGGCTGCATAGGTGATTTACAACTCACTTTATTAATCCTATAAAAAGGCACAGCTGAACGCCTTTAAGTTACATGCATACAGATGACTAATTAAATACACAGTTAAAAGTCTTGACCCAGCACAATTCTGACCATTAAAGAAATAAGTCTTGAATTACCCTCTAGGCAAAAGTTTTTGGATAAATTTGTGGGTAGAAGAGGATGAGCGGTGAGGTGAAGGGAGAAGGTTGACATAGTAGATGACGGCAGGTGACAGAGAAGAGGGGAAATTGAGTTCCTGCTGGTCCATGTTTATCCAGCATCACAACACTTACTGACGACAACACAGCAGCCGTAGAACTGCCCACCACTGCCAAAAGCCACTTCCTCTCACCTCTCACAATGACTGGACTACAGTTAGTTTGAGCAGGGGTAAATTAAAGTGGCTTCGGATGCAGAAAGAATAATAGAATCCTAACATTCTGGTGGGGTGACATCTCACAGGCTTGCTGACCTCAATTGGTTTATACTTTTAAAAACTGATACTTGGGGATGAGAGGATTTTTTTTTCTATCACAGGACTACTTATCAGCAAAATGAGAACAAGGACCAAGAAGCAACCTCTAAAACATTAACCTTTCCAAGACACCACTCATTCTGCAGGCTGTGTTGCCAGGAGACACAACATATTTTGATGGAGGAGAGAGCGGATTAGTGGAAGGCAAGTCAGGTAGGATGCAATTCCAAAACTTTAAATGTTTGCCAAACCATTTATCAGAAACATAAAAGGCTCTTTCAGTTTTAAGGTTCTTGGAAAGGATTGGGAGAGGAGGGAGTGGCCTTTCCCATCAGGGGACAAGACTGAACAATTCTTCCATCGGCTAAGTGGGGTTTTCTTCGTTGCTTGGCCCCCTCACAAAATCTGGCTCTGTACAAAACATTTTTAGAAACTCCCAAATCAGGCTGTGAAAGTGTTGTGTGAGAACATTGGGTCAGGAAGATGGGATAGCATGCCTGAGGGGCTGCTTGGGGGCAGCCAGTGTTATTCCTCTTGCATTTAGCACTTGAGGTGATCCACCAAGGTCAAGGTCACCTCCATACAGGCTGCCCAAATAAAGTCTGCAGCTGATAACTTTTTTTTTTCCACTTGCACAGCTCTACCTGCTTTGTTTGCTTCCGTAGTGACCCTGAGGCTATTTCCTCAGTTCCAAATAGAGGACAAGTTTACTTCCCTATTTATATGTGAAGCACGGAGCCTAGCTGTTGCCTTTACCTAGAAACGTTACCTTCTTTGCCCTCACTGTTTTTCATTTATTTTACACCCCTTTCATCAGCTAATTTCTATCCATGACTCAAGTTTCAGCTCAGATGTCACTTCAGAGTGACAGAGAAATCTTTCTGGATCCCAGGAGAAGATTCAGGGCTCTCTTACCTCTTCTCACAGGAGGCTTTGCATACCCTTGTCATAGGAAACACTCATCACACTTGCTTTTTTTTTTTTTTACTGCTGATAATAGGCTCCATGAGGGCAGGAACCATGTTCTGTTATTCACCATTGTATATATATTATGGTACCTGACATAAAGAGGGATGCTTATAAAACACAGTTTTTAAATAGCCGAATGTCCTTCTCTCTTTCTCACCATCTCTCCATTGCTTTCCATATGGGAAAACAATCTAATAGAATATAAGGTTTCATTAAAATAAAAAATTATTTTACTTTAAACATAGAAAAGTGGATGAGAATGACTGAATGTGAGAATTTGACTAGTTTCATAGGGCTGTAACAACAAAATATCAAAGACAAGGTAGCCTGTATGACAGGAATTTATTGTCTGGAGGCCAGAAGGCCAAATCAAGGTTGTGAGCAGGACTGATTCCTTCTGAGGATTATGAAGGAAGGATCTGTTCCAGGCCTTCCTAGTATGTAGATGGCCATCTTCATGTTCATATGGCATTCTTTCTGTGTGCCTGTTTGTCTCCAAGTTTCTCCCTTTTTATAAGGACCCGAGTCATATTGGATTAGGGCCCTCCCTAATGATCTCATTTTGACTTGATTAGCTCTAAAACCCCAGTCTCCAAATAAGTCACATTCTGAGGTACTATGGGTTAGGACCTAAAAAAATGAAGTTAGTGGGACATGATTCAACCCATAATAGGAACAACGGATGTCACTGCAACTATAGCTGGCCACTTGAAAGACTAAAATCACAATGAGATTGAAATACTTCAACAGTCTCTATAGGCTGATTATGGTCACTTCTAATAGAGCTTAGAAAGCCAGGCTGAGTAGCATATTCTAGGGATATAATCCCCAAATGGAAGCCTTAGGATTTTCAAGACCCTCCACCAGAGTGTTCAGTCAGAACACAAGATGCTATAGAATCATTTTGCTAAAAGAATCCCCTGGATCACGTGTCACAGTCAAATAATTGCAGCCCTTTCCCCTCAAAATCATTTATGTGCTCATGCCAAGAAGCAAAGGGAAGCTAAGTTTCTTAAGGGCATTATGGGGTTTCCATCTTTTGTTCTAAACTTGCACTATTATTCCCAGAATAACTGTGAAATTGAATTTGATCCATGAACCTGATGAGTAATCAGCTAGGTCACCTAGAGGTGAAATATACCTCTGCCCACTGATTCAGTGTTTCTTTTGTAAATGCTCTTTACATATGATGGAAGGTGGCTCTTAATGTGGCCCATTTTCTTCCCTGTTTCCAAGTTTCAGTTTTATTTATGAATTTTTTCCTGCAAAAATTTTAAATGCTTATGTAGTCAAGTAGTAAGTCTTTTCCTTTTTTATCTTCTGTGCTTCTCATGTGTTTTCCTCTCAGGAGCCTTGTTGCTTCCCTAGTGGCATCCTCCATCCCCTGCCTCCTACACCAGCAGTTGTTTGTGTCTGACTTCTCTAGGAGCCTTGAGAAACTGCACAGGCTCCTTAACTGATAGGTTTTATTTTTTCAAGGGTGGCTTTGCAATATCCTGGATAAGACACATTTAATAGCATCAAACAGCACTTCTTCTATACCATTCGCCATATTTTATGCAATTGGGCAGATGTTTGTGTCTCCCATTAGAATGACCTCCACTGAAGGCAGAGACCATGTTTGGTTCACTGTTTTAGCCCTAGAACCTAACCCAGTGCATGTTCAACACAGGTGAATGCTACACTGAATGCCTATCTAACATCTGTGAATGTCATCACTGGGGGGCCCTCTCCTCTCCCTTGGGTGCTCCTTATCCTTTAACACCCATGTCTTGCATGTTAAATTCTCTCGGATTATTCCAAACTCAAAACTCAGCATCTTATGACATCATCAGCTTGTTGGTCACATGGTATTAAGTGGTCACGTAACCCTATTACAAAACTAATTTTATTAGCAAAAAAGAACAAAATCCAAAGGACTGAATACTTTGAAGTCACTCAAAGGATTCTGTCTCTAGGCCGATTTTATCTACATTTGAGGATGAATCAGATCAAGTGACTTTCATACCCAACACCTTGGTTATTTCTTAAGTTAATTGTTATTCATTTCTTCTCAATGCAATCAACAAAGCCCCATCTTTAGTATCTTCCATTTCACTCTTACTGTTTGTAAGAGAGTGAAGCTAGACCTCTGTTGAGAAACTGATGCTGTAAAAAGAATTTTAGATACAATCAGTTCAGTTCAGTCACTCAGTCGTTTCTGATCCTTTGCAACCCCATGGACTGCAGCACACCAGGCTTCCCTGTCCTTCACCATCTCCTGGAGCTTTCTCAAACTCATGTCCATCCAGTCAGTGATGCCATCCCCTTCCTCTATCATCCTCTGTCATCCCCTCCTGCCTTCAATCTTTCCCAGCATCAGGGTCTTTTCCAATGAGACAGTTCTTTGCATCAGGTGGCCAAAGTATTGGAGCTTCAGCTTTAGTATCAGTCATTCCAATGAATATTCAGGACTTAGATACAATATGGGCCATTAAACAGAATAACAGAATAATGAGATTCTTTTCTCAGAATACACGTGTGGCAACTACCAATCTCTCCCACTCATTTTTTTCCTCTCTCACTTACCTCTGCTGAAAACAGATAAGACACATGCTTGCTGAACTAATCTAAACCTCGCAAACCAAGTATAATGATGTTATTCAAGGAAAATAACCCTACTTTGTGTTTCTCAATTCCATCTTAGCAAATTTAGGCTGCTACTCAGGAGCCGGGCAAGCATGTGAAGGGAGAGAATGAGAAGAATGAAGTGGGATGCGTCTGTCAAATCCAGCACAAGTTTGCTTTTGGATTTGCTATGAAAGTGACTCATTTCATAAACAATACAGCTGCTGTAGGAGGCAGCCTTGTCAGATTTGATGGATGGCTGTGTATCTCTGAATCTTCTGCAGTTGTCGGGCAGACACGCTTAGGGCCCAAGCAACCATATCAAATATATCTTGAGTCAATAAGAAATATGAGAACTCTTCCTACCAATGGTAAAACTAAGGCATAATTCTCTGAACAGTGGGACTCTGGATCCACTCTACATGCTGGCCCCAGCCTATGTTTTGACCACAGTTTCACATCTGACCTATCCAAGTGCCCCTGCTTTGCAAAGGAGTTCTAGGGAGTCTCTCCCTTTTACAGAGCAAGGTCAATCTCATGGTACCCAAATAGGAAAGCCTAAGCGAGGGAATGGATAAGTGATAGCTAGTATGAGGAAAGATTGGATTTCTGGCAAATGTGAACTTATGAGCACGAATCAGTGGGTTGGATAATGAACTTCCCCTTTTTTAAAAAGTTAGTCCAGCCGCATTCCTCATTTCTAGCAGAAACGCAATCTACAGGACAGCTTCTATGGTTCCCAAGCAAAGAGAACAAGAATAACCACCAATGGGCTGTTTGCACGGCAGAGCTTTTATTCACTTCTATACTTCACTCCAGCTTAAGGAAAAATGGCGTTTGCTCAGATCTGACCTCTCAACTTCTAGAAAGCCTACATTCTGGCCAGGAAACATGCCAATTTTGACAGAGGGAATGTTACTGGAAGAAATTTGGAAAAGTCTTCTCAGTCAAATACATCAATACATCAATTACCCCTATTCTCATGGTCTCTAAAAGCTCCACCATAAAACCTTCCTTTGTTTTAAGACACCAAAGACATCTGTGAAAATGCAATTGCAAGGGTAAAACATCCAGCCACTTCTTACAAGCCATTTGTCAAGGAACTTGATCCTGGTTGAATGTCCCTGAGCAGAGGTTCCTCTGCCAGTAGCTGACCATCCTCTGCCAGGGTTCTCCACCATCTCCCTCCTGCTTCCAACTCTGTTCGCCCACCCTCTTTTTTCATCTCTTTTTCTCTTCAGATAGGACTTACTTTTAAAAGTGTGTCTAGGTTGGACCCTCATGATTAGTTTTTGGCCTCAGACCAAGGGTTGATACCAGTTGTTCTTTCAACGGGACTTCACCTGTGTAAACCAATACGGACTACACTTTACAAAATCCCTCTAACAATGTCAAAGTTCCAGATAGAAGGGACATCTTAAAGGCTTGCTTTACATTCTTAATGACTTTTTTTATTTTCATAAAATTATAGATTCACATGCAATTGTAAGAAATAATAGAGAGATGTTGCCACAGCCACTTCCTTCCACACCTCCAGTCCCTGGCAACCACTAATCTGTTACCCATCTCTAGTAGTTTGTCACTGTGGGAATTTATATTTATGGGTCATATCTAACCTTTATGTAACCTTTTGATATTGACTTTTTCACTCAGCATAATTCTCTGGAGATTCATTCAGGCTGTTCTATGTCTCAGAAGCTTCCTTTATATCACAGAATAGTATCCATGGGATAGATGTATCAATGGTCTGATGAACCTCCCACCCGCTGAAGGACTTTTGAGTTGTTTCTCATTTTTGGCTATCACAAATAAAGTTGCTATGAACAATTGTTTTCAGGTTTTGGTATAGACATAGGTTTTCATTGTGTGTGTGTATGTGTGTGTGTTCTCAGTTATTCTGATTCTTTGCAGCACTATGAACTGTATACTGCCAGGCTCCTCTGTCCATGAGATTTTCCAGGCAAGAATACTGGAGTGAGTTGCCATTTCCTTCTGCAGGGGATCTTCCTGATCCAGGGATCAAACCTGTGTCTCTTGCATCTCCTGCATTAGCAGGCAGATTCTTTACCACTGCGCCACCTGGGAAGCCAGGTTTCATTACTCTGGGATAAATGCCCAAGAATGCAATGGCTGAGTCGTACCATAGTTGCATATTTAGTTTTGTAAGGAACTACCATAGTCTTTTCCAAAGTGGCTGTACCATCTTGTATTCCCATCAGCAATGTATTGAGAAAGTCCTTGATCTACATTTTGAGTGTTTTTATCTCACTAAATGTCAAAATCAAAGTCCTTTCAACAGTTCCCTTTAGGCACCCAAAGAAACAACAGAAAGGGCGGCCCTCACCCTCTTTGAGTTGCATGGTTTATGCTCCTGCCTGATATATGGCTCTCTCTGCCCACGCTCACTTTGATTCTGCAGACTGCCTTCATGTTTGCCCCTCCTCTGAGTACCTTCCAAAACCCTTATCAACATCAGCTGCAATTCCTTTGTGTCTTGTTCCGATCATAATCTCCTAATCCTCCCCAGATGCCATGCCAAGCCCAGCAGCGCAGCAGCAGCTGCAACCACAGCTCATGCATGACTCAGCACCTCGGACAGAAGAGCTGGACCTCTGACCCCAGGGATCTGGGCCAGCACTAGCCACTCACTCTTTCCAGGTCCAAGGGACAACTCTGTCTTCACTCCTATTCTGCCAGGAATAAAGCAGAACTTTCATAGGGCAGAGAATGCAGTTCGAATTGAACTAGGCAGGGACAAGAGCCTGCTGACAGGGAAGTCCATGCCGGGGGTGGGCACAGCCTTAGCACCAGAAGTTTTACCATGTGGGGCAGGTCTTTCCTCACTTCTGAGCATCATGACCATAAGTATAAAAGTGCTAGTTATCATTTATGGAGTATCTGATGTGGTCCAGAAACGTTTAAAGTATACTTTCCATGTATCAGGGCTTCTCTGATTGCTCAGATAGTAAGGAATCTGCCTGCAATGCAGACCTGGATTCAGTCCCTAGGTCAGGAAGATCTCCTGGAGGAGGGCATGGCAACCCACTCCAGTATTCTTGCCTGCAGCATTCCATGGACAGAGGAGCCTGGAGGGTTGCAGTCCATGGGGTCACAGAGAATTGGACATGACTGAGTGACTAACACTTCCATGTATCAGCTCACCAAATCCTCACAGCCTCACTACAAGGATGATTCTAGTTTCTTCTCCATTCTACAAGTGAGAAATCTGAGACCTGACATCACACAGGGATTTGAGTCCAAGCAGCCAACTTCAGAGCCCATACATTTAACTATACTCATTCTCAAATGAGCAGACCTCTGCAGCTCCTGGTTCTACATATCTTGATAGAAAGTTCTACGTCCTCTTCTTACTAATTCAGATCCAAATCATGTGCAAGTCAGGAAGGAGAGTCCATGTAGGGTGGAGAGCAAGTTATAGGCAACAGCTGTACCCCCTAGTAATCTTAGCTCTTATCTGAAGAGTTGGGTGGTGCTGCCTTATCCCCATTAACCAAAGTCTTTCTGGCAGTTTACACCTCTCATGATGAAGGAATGCAATTGAAAAGCTGCTGCCTATACAAAGTGTTTGAGGGGATATGGTATGCAGCAAGCTTCCAGCTAGGGACACAGACGAGCATGGTTCTCATCCACCTGCTCACAGCCCTGCAGCATACCACAAACTGGCAAGGACACAGAGCAGCTTCACGGCATGCCACAGTCCCAAATGCATATTTGTCACATACCATTCACTCTGGCAACACGCATTCCACATGCCCCAGAGTCCTGCAACTTGTGCTGTTTTGCCTTCAGATGCAATAGTTTGCTCGCAGTAAATATTTCTTGATAGAGGCCCTCCGTGCCCAAGATGAATGTTATTTGGCTAATGTGTGAGATTCTTTTCCTCTCTCACTTTAAGCCACACCTCCATATTCTTCACACACCCCAGCTTGCATGGCCTGCTAAATATTCCATTCTGTCCTCAAGAGGACTGCCTTCTAGACAATTCCTTGCCTTCTTAACCCAGACTTGTCATGGGACTTCCTGACACTGAGGGCTGCCAAGAACAACTTGGAATTCTTGCAATCAACACACTTCATGCTCCTCTCAGCCTCCCTTCACACTCTGGGAGCCCCACCTTTCTTGGGCACATTCCATCCCCACTCATCCCACCCACCTGGCCTCCTCTACGCCATCCCCGGGAGGTGCCACTCAAGCTCTTTTCCCTCAGGCAAGGGATTTGGGTTTGACAATTTTATCTACTTTATGTGGTCTAGGACAATATTTTAGGATTTAATAATCAGAAGTCTGTGGCTCCCAGTCCTTACACTTATGTTAATAACATCCCCAGGTACCAGTAGTGTTCAAAATCACTGGGTTATCAATAATCTATATGAACCTTAAAATTCTTGGCACAATGTTCATTACCAGATTAGGTCCCAAATTTTAAGGCATTAAGGGCAATTTCTTGCTTTGCTGCTCCTAAATTACAAGTATCTTCTTTCTACCTAATGACCCCCTCCCTTGCTTCATTTTTCTCTTTCATCTTTGCTTTTTATATATGCTGTTTTTATGTGTTTCACAAATGCTCATAAACTGGTTTCAGTGCCTTCTGGTTTTATATAGTGGAAGGAGGGCAGGGAAGAAAGGAGATAGGAAGAAAGAAGGGAAGGAGGGAGGGAGAGAGATGTAAACAAAAATTAATAAATTCCAGGGCTTCCCTGGTGGTTCAGACAGTAAAGAATCTGTCAGCAATGCCAGAGACCTGGGTTCGATCCCTGGGTTGGGAAGATCCCCTGGAGGAGGGCATGGCAACCCCACTCCAGTATCCTTGCCTGGAGAATCATCATGGACAGAGGAGCCTGGCGGGCAGTCCATGAGGTTGCAAAAGAGTCAGACACAACTTAGCAACTAAGGAACAAAAAAATAAATAAAAATAAAATAAATTCCAGACAGAACTCTGTCCACAGCAAATAAGCTCAGAATGCCTTAGAAATTTAGATTTTTCTATCTATAGGAAGCAAGGGTCAACCAAAGGACAGAACACACCTGAAATCTCACAGGTAAGATTTGAATAGCTCAGATTTCCTGTATTCTGTGCACATCTTCATAAGTGTGCTAAACTTTCTAATTCTTTCTCCATTTGTAAAATGAGATAGGAATTATGAAACTAGACCTCAATAACCAACATAAGACAACCTCTTATAAAATACTGGCATCACAAACACAAAGTAGCATTATTAGGGTAAAGACTGTTCCAAACAGTATGGTAATTATTGGAACAAAAGCATCATTTGTCACTATTGTCTACATAGAACCACAAATGCTAATGCTAATTGAAATAGAAAGTGTTCTATTTCTGATCAAAAAATACTTGATAATTATGGGAATGATTAAATAGTTTAAAGTACCTCAGCAATTTCCCTCACCTTTGTTCATGGGACACTTTGCCTCAGTTCTTCTTAGAAAGAAACGATTCAGGAGCAACCTGTTTCCCATTTTAGGGCATACTCTGCTTGACCATTCTTTGCTTTCCATTGTTGGGTCCTCCTTCTCTGTCCTAACTGTAGCCTCTACTGCGCTCACTTTACACCCTCTCCCTCCCAGTGTTTCTGTGATTCCTAAGGGGAATACTATTGGCAATTTGGCTGGGAAAATTCATCATGTGCAACTGTTCTTTGTGTTGCAGGACAGTTAGCATCCTCAATTCCCACTCAGTTCTGCCATCAGTATCACCTCCAGTTATTGTGCCAACCAAAACACTTTCATATTTCAAAATGGCCCTTGGAGAAACCACACCACTTACATAGTTTGAGAATTTCTGTGTTGTTTGGAGGGAATGGCAACCCACTCTAATATTCTTGCCTGGAGAATACCATGGACAGAGGAGCCTGGTGGGCTACAGTCCATAGGGTTGCAAAGAGTTAGACACAAGTGGGTAACTATCACTTTTACTTTCACTTTATCATACCTAGCCCAAATATCTCTCATCTGCTTTAATCCATTGTTGACTAGCTATTCTCACTTGGATGACACAAAAGAATTTTAACCTCCTGTCTAAAGCAGCCTGTCATCTCCCACTTCCCCAAATCTGATTTTCCTCCTGAAATTCTATCTTTGTTGGCCGCATGTAATCAAAGCCAGCAACCTAGGTATCAACTTTCACTCCTTCCTCTTATTCAAATCCCACAATTACTCACAAAGTAATTCTACCTCTTTTGAAATCATCTCTTCCCTCTCTCTCTACATAATAACTATTTCTTTCCCAGCCCAGAGTTTTCAGGAACATCTTCATAACACAACATTTTCAGCCTGCTGGTTGGCTGTGAAAGGACTCCTAATAAACGATGTAATGATCAAATGAGTTTAGAGAGAATTGCTGGATAATAAACATTGAACATATCTAAACACATATTCTTCTTACTGAGTAAAGGTATATTTCTATTCAGAATCTTTCTCTAGAGTCTTTTACACCAGACAGTGAACTTTCTAGAGTAGATGTGTTAAGGAAGCTTGTGTCCCAACTAAGCGAGCTAACAGGTTGTGTACCACTATCCCAGATAATAAGTTCTTAAATATACTAACCTGATTCTCATCCTTTTCAGCTCTCTCTCTTCTCCCTCTCAAGGCTGTTCTCTTCTTCCTAAAATATTTACTTGCAATGGTGACACCTCTGCTAAAATTTGTTAAATGAATTTTTGTCACCTAAAACATACATCTTTGTTGACTACATGTGGAACACAAAGATATGGTTCCCTCTCAAACTTTTCAACCTCTCTCTCTACTTTGGTCTCCAAATTTCACGTGAAGCTCTCTAGCAGTGACAAACTCTAATAGTTTCCTAACTACAGCTTGTAGTTCTGTGCCTCTCTGCCTTTTCACATGTGGTTCTCTTAGCCTGGAATTGCTTCTCACTGTTTTGACTTCACTTATGTTTCAAGAGCATCAGTGTTGATATTATATAGCAAACAGTCTTGAGAAGGCCAGAGCAGAAGAAGGGAGGCCTGAGCTGGTTGCAGGTGGCTTAGCCCATGGTTACAGCAGTGAAGGTAGAAAATAGTGCTCAGATTCTCATATTTTTTTAAAATTTATTTATTATAATTGAAGGCTAATTTCTTTACAACATCATGGTAGTTTTTGCCATACATTGACATGAATAAGCCATGGGTGCAGATGTGTCCCTGTGTCCTGAACCCCCCACCAACCTTCCCTCCCTCCCCCATCCCATCCCTCTGGCTTGTTCCAGTTCACTGGCTTTGAGTGTCCTGTTTCCTGCATCGAACTGGACTGGCCATCTATTTCTCATATGGCACTATACATATTTCAGTGCTGTTCTCTCAGATCATCCCACCCTCGCCTTCTCCCACAGAGTCCAAAAGTCTGTTCTTTATTTGTGTGTCTCTTTTGCTGTCTCGCATATAGGGTTGTCATTACCATCTTTCTAAATTCTATATATATATGAGTTAATATACTGTATTGGTGTTTTTCTTTCTGACTTACTTCGCTCTGTATAATAGGCTCCAGTTTCATCCCCCTCATTAGAACTGACTCAAATGCATTCTTTTTAATAGCTGAGTAATATTCCATTGTGTATATGTACCACAGCTTTCTTATCCATTCATCTGCCAATGGACATCTAGGTTGCTTCCATGTCTGAGCTATAGATTCCCATATGTTTTTAAGGTTTCCGTTTTATATATCTTATTTAAAAGCCTATTGAAATTGTAAACTCTTTAAAATTTGACATGGGAAAACTGAGTCATGAGATAATCAAATATCTTGGCCAGTAGTTTTCTAATATTTATTTGTTTATCTGGTTGCATCAGGTCTTAGTTGTGGCACAAGGGATCTGTGTTGGGTCATGAGGGATCCTTTTCATTGTGATGCATGGATGCACTAGTTGTGGCACAGGCTTAGTAGTTGCAATGCACAGGCTTGGTTTCTCTGAAAAAAGTGGGATTTTAGTTCCCCAGCCAGGGATAGAACTTGCATCCCCTGCATTGCAAGGCAGATTCTTAACTACTAGACCACCAGGAAAGTCCCTCTTATCAGTATTAATACCTGAAAATTCCATAATCCATTTTCCTACCTAAACAGATTCTCTGTCAAAAAAACAAAAAACAAAAAAACAAAAAACCCCGATACTCTTTGTAAACTGAGCAGGAGTCTCATTTCTATCTCTCTTGGGGCTCTTAAAAGATAAGTACTTATCTTAGTTATCTTGAAAATAATTCTCCACTTGAGGTTTTTGTTGTTAAACAATATTCTTCATAGGAAAAATCATGAAATTAGTGAAGTTTATCTCTGGCTCTTGGCTTTCTCTTTTTTCAGTACTCTAACAATATTCCCATATCCACATAAGGTCTTTTATCCTAATAGCTGCATTGGTAATTTGTCACATTAACAGTAGGAGTAGTGGAAATAATAGTAATAATATAATGTATTAACTGGCATTCATAGAATCTTGCCATATTAAAGGTTTATGCAGAATATCTCATTTAATTCTTATGTGTGTTGGTTGCTCAGTTGTGTCTGACTCTTTGTTACCCATGGACTATAGCCCACCAGGCTTTCTGTCCAGGGAATTCTCGAGGCAAGAATACTGGAGGGGGTTGCCATTCCCTTCTTCAGGGGATCTTCCCAACCCAGGGATCGAACCTGGGTCTCCTGCATTACAGGCAGATTCTTTACTATCTGAGCCACAGGAGAAGGAACCCTAAAAAGTAGATAGTGTATTTATCCTCATTTTGAAGGTAAGGTAATAAAGGTTCCAAGAAGTTACATAATTTGTTCAAGATCACTCACCTAACAAACTACAGAGAGAAATTCAACCCCAGATTTCATGTCCTCTCCCCTTATCCATTGCACCATATTGGCTCCCTTACAAATATTTTATCTAGATTCTAATTAAAATGTAATTGTAAATTAATCCACTAAAGCATTTTAAGTAATGTTTTAAAATTTTTAAAAAATAAAGATTTGTTTATCGTAGAAAATTTGGAAAACTAAGAAAAGCACAAAGCAGAAAGTATTTCTATAATTACATCACCCAGGAATGCTTATAACAGGTTAAGATTGTAGTGATTAATCTGAGCTCACTTTTTGTAATCTAATTTTTTCAATTCAGTAAAATTGTTAAAACATTTTCCCATATCATTGTTATATTTATTTTTAAAATTTTGTAGTTAAATAGTATATCTTTACATGGATGCACCAACAAATTTATTTCACCAATTCCATACTGTTGGACATTTAAGTTAAATTTTTTCTTTATTATATGTTAACTTTTTAATTATAATTAATTCTATAATATATAATTTTATAGGTCTTATTATTTTCTCTGAATAAAACTCTAAAAGAAAAATTGCTAGTTCAAAAATTGAAAATACTTGAGTTTTCTTTTTTATATTGCCAAAATGTCTTCCTGAAAGACTGTTCAAAGTTAAGCACCAAACAGTAGTTTTTTAATGTGGCCTACTTTCATATACTCCAGCTAATACTCGGTATTAACTGTTACTATTTTTATTATCTGGAGTTGTTTTCTGTTACTTTTAATAGCTCATCCCATTTATTTTTAAAATCACAAAGGGAAGGACTTGTGGTTCGACCCATGATAAGTAGTATCTGATGGTATTTGTACTCTTCCCCTCCCCCCAGCGCCCATAACTGATAAACACTACCGAATTAAACAAAAAAGTATGAAATGTCTGTTTTTAGATACTAGATAACATACATACAAATCTGTGATCCCTAAGAGCATCATTTTCATCCTAGAGCAAATTTTCTAGCCTCAGGGAAGGGCAGAAGAGCACCTCTAGAGCTTGGCAACTTGAGTTGAGGAGAGAGAGAGAAAGGAGCTTGGAAAAGCTGAAGTATCTGGTAATTGCTGGGAAGCATTTCTGAGAGGGGAGAGCTACATAAAACAAGAGCTCCAAATATCTGTATAGGAGTCTCATTGAGTCTTAGGCTGAATCCCAAACTGCACATATGTAATGAACACCACAAAACAGGCAAAGAACAACTGCAAGGGCTTTCTAACTGAACAATTCTCTGAGCTCACACTGGGTTAAGAGACATTCAGAGTGGAAAGATTTCATCGACCACCTAAGCATTCAGGTAAAGACTACAGAAAACTCAAGGCTCATTAATAGGAATAGAATAGCCTTATAATAAGGCTACTCTAGATTTGCCCTAACAAAACTTAACAACCCTCAAAAGGATCAAATGAATCACAAGTAACCTAACTGTCTGCCAGTACAATTGCCTATACTCTCTGAAAGAAAGCAACAAAATACCTCAAAAATGTAACATCCTTAATATCCAACATCCAAAATAAAATTACCAGATATGTCAAGAAAATGTGACCTCAATTAGGAATATTATTAGTCAATGAAAATGAATCCAGAAGTGGCAGAAATGTGAAATAGAAGACAAGGACTTTAAAAGAGTTATTATAAAAGGCCAACAATTTAAGAGAAAACAAAGAAATGAAGAGCTAAGAAGTTGAAAGCATAAAAAGCAGTCACATAAATATTCTAGAGGTCCAACACACAATAGCAGAAATGAAAATATGCACTTATGGATTTAAGGGCCACTTAGATATTGCAGGAAAAAAAAATCACCGAATTTGAAGACATAGTAATAAAAACTATCCAAAACAAGCACAGAAAACAGAAATACTAGAGAAAAAATGAATGAGACCATAGTAACATGTGAGACTTCACTTTCACTTTTCACTTTCATGCATTGGAGAAGGAATTGGCAACCCACTCCAGTGTTCTTGCCTGGAGAATCCCAGGGATGGGGGAGCCTGGTGGGCTGCTGCCTATGGGGTCACACAGAGTCAGACACGACTGAAGTGACTTAGCAGCAGCAGTAGCAGCAGCAACATGTGAGACAATATCAAGCCATACAATATATGAGAAATTAAAGTTCTAAATCAAGAGATGGAAAGAAAGAGGCAGAAAAAAATTTTTTTTTAAATGGTTGAACATATGCCACAATTGATTTTAAAAATTAAAACTTACACTTTTACAATGTACGAAAAATCTTAAGAAGATAAACTTTTAAAATTTCACATCCACAAAGATAGACCACATTCTGGCCTTAAAACATATGATAATGAATCAGGAAGAACAGAAATCATACAACATCTGTTCTCAGACTATAGTGGAACTAAAATAGAAACCAACAACAGAAAGATACATGGAATATAACAAAACACATGAAGATTAAACAACATATTTCTAAATAATACTTTAGTCAAAGAAGAAATTTCAGGAGAAAATTTTAAATGTCTTGAAACTAAATGAAAATGAACAACCTATCCAAATTCGTGGGCTGCAGAAAAAACAGTAGAGGGAAATTTATATCACTTAATAATTTATTAGAAAAGGGGAATGATCTAAAGTCAATAATCCAAGCTTCCACCTTAGAAACTAGAGAAAGAAGGGCAAAATACATCCAAAATAAGCAGAAGAAAAGGAATAACAATAATTAGAGCAGAAATCAATGAAATTTATAACAGGAAACAGAGAAAATCAACAAAACCAAAATCTGGTTCTTTAAATAGATCAACAGAATTGATAAGCCTCTAGTCAGGTTAACTAAGAAAAAGAGAGGACACAAATTGCTAACATCAGAAACCAAAGGAGGGATATCACTACAGATCCCACAGAAATTAAAAGGATAATAAAGTAAGTCCAAGAACAATTCTATGCCCACATATCTGATAATCTAGATGAAATGGACCTACTCCTTGAAACATACCACCTGTCAAAATTCATGTAAGAAGAAATAGATAATATGAATAGACCTGATCTAGAAAAGATATTGAATTAAAAAATAATAATCTTCCAAATAAGAAATAACCAGGCTCAAATGAACTTACCAATTAATTCTATAAAACATGTAAGGGAGAAATTACACCAATTCTCTACAATCTCTTTCAGAGGACAGAAACAGAAGGAATATTTCCTAACTTATTCTATGAGGCCAGCATTATCCTAATACCCAAGTCAGACAGGTACTGTAAGAAAATAGAACTATAGACCAATATCTCCCATGAACATAGATGTAAAACTCCTCAACAATATATTAGCAAATCAAACAACAATGTATAAAAAAATTATGCAACACAACCCAGTGGGATTTATCCCAGGTATGAAAAGTTGATTCAACATTCAAAAATCAACTATGCAATCCATCACATCAACAGGTTAAAAAAGAAAAATCACATGATTATATCAATAGACACAGAAAAAGCATTTGACAAAATCCAACACCCATTTCATGATAAAAACTCTTAGTAAATTAGGAATAGGTGGGATCTTCCTCAACTTGACAAAGTGTATCTGCAAAAATCCTACAGCTAACATCATATTTAATGGTGAGAAACTTGAAGCTTTTCCACTAATATAAAAAAAAAAAGGCAGGATGTCTCCTTTCACCACACCTCTTCAAAATCATACTGGAAGTTCTAGATAATGTAATAAGACAAGAAAAAGAAATTAAAGGTATATAGATCAGGAAAGAATAAATAGAACTATCTTTGTTCACAGATGATATGGTCACCTACGTAGAACTCAAAAAATTAGCAAAAATTTCTGGATCTAAAAAGCAATTATAGTAAGGTTTCAGGACACAAGACTAATATGCAAAAAGTTAATGTCTTTCCTGTACATCAGCCATGAACAAATGAAATTTGACATTAAATATATAATATCACTTACATTAGCACCCCCCAAAATGAAATTGTTGGGTACAAAACTAGTAAAATGTATATAAGATTTGCTTGAGGAAAGCTACAAGACTCTGATGAGAGAAATAAAAGAAGAGCTAAGTAAATGGAGAGCTAGTCCACGTTCATGGATAGGAAGAGTCAATATTGTCAAGTTGTCAGTTTTTCCCAACTTCATCTATAAATTCAATGCAATCAAAATCCCAGTGAATTATTTTGGGAGTACTGATAAACTAATTATGAAGTTCATATGGAGAGGCAAAAGCTATAGAACAGCCAATATAATACTGAAGGATAAGAACAAAATTGTAAGACTTTTTAAAAGACTTACTATAAATACTCTTGCCTGGCAAATCCCATGGGCAGAGGAGCCTAGTAGGCTGCAGTCCATGGGGTCACTAAGAGTCAGATACAACTGAGCAACTTCACTTTCACTTTTCACTTTCATGCATTGAAGAAGGAATTGGCAACCCACTCCAGTGTTCTTGCCTGGAGAATCCCAGGGATGGGGGAGCCTGGTGGACTGCCCTCTGTGGGGTCGCACAGAGTCAGACACGCCTGAAGTGACCTAGCAGTAGTAGCAGCATAAAGCTATAGTAATCAAGACAGGTTGATACTGGTGAAAGAAGAGACAAACAGATCAGTGATACAGAATAAGAAGTCCATGTGCGTGCATTCAAAGTCACTTCAGTCACATCCAACTCTTTGTAACCCTATGGACTATAGCACACCAGGCTCCTCTGTCCATGGGATTCTCCAGGCAAGAATACTGGAGTGGGGTGCCATGCCCTCCTCCAGGGGATCTTCCTGACTCAGGGATAGAACCCAGGTTTTCTAGGTCTCCTCTATTGGTAGGCGAGTTCTTTATCACTAGCGCCACCTGGGAAACCCAAGAAGCCCATAAAAAGACCCAAATAAATATAGTAAATTAATCTTTGACAAAGAGCAAAGGTAATATAATGGGAAGAAGACAGTCTTTTTAATATTTGATACTGGAATAACTAGACATTCATGTGAAATATATATATATATAAACACAGACCTTGTATCCATTGCAAAAATCCATACAAAATGGATCCTAGATCTAAATGTAAAGCACAAAATGAAAAAACTCCTAGAAGATAACATAGGATAAAATCTAGATGACCTTGGGCATAATGATGACTTTTTAGATATAACACCAAAGGTGTAATCCATGAATGCTGTAAAAAGCTAGGCTTCATTAACATTTTCAAAAATTGCTCTGAAAAAAATACTGTTGAGAAAATGAGAAGATGTGTCATGGACTGGGAGAAAACATCTACAAAAGAGACATCTGATAAAGAACTGTTATCCAAAAATATACAAAGAACTTTCAAACTCAACAATAAGAAAACAAACTACCCAGAGAAAAGAACGGGGCCAAAACCTTAACTGACATTTCACCAAAGAAAGTACTCTGATGGCAAATAAGCATATGAAATAATGCTCCACAACATATGACATCAGAAAAACACATATTAAAACAACAATAAGATACTACCACATAGTTATTAGAAAGGCCAAAATCCAGAACAACTTACAATACCAAATGCTGGTGAGGATGTGAAGCAAGAGAAACTTCCATTCTTTGCTAGTGAGAATGCAAAATGGTATAGCACTTTGGCAGACAATTTTGTCTTCCATTTTTCTTACCAAACTAAACATGCTCTTACCACATAATCCAGCAATTAAGGTTCTTGATATTTATCTAAAGGAGTTGAAAATTTGTATCCACACAAAAACCTACATATAGATATTTATAGCAGTTTTATTCATAATTACCCAAACTTAGAAGCAACCAAGATGGATAAGTAAACTAAATGGTACATCTGGACAATGGAATATTTTTTAAATATAAAAGAAATGTGATGCCAAGCCATGAAGAGACACAGAGGAAACAAGTGCATTGTACTAAGTGTAAGAAGTCAGTATGAAAAAGCTACATACTGTGTGTTACTGACTATCTGACATTATGGAAAAGGCAAAACTTATGGAGACAGTAAAAGGATCAGTGGCTGTCCTGTCATGTGTGTGTGTGTGTGTGTGTGTGTGTGTGTGTGTGTGTTGGGGTTCGAGGAGGTTGAATTGGTGGAACACAGAGGATTTTTAGAGTAGTGAAAATACTCTACATGATACTGTAATGATTAATAAATGTCATTATACATTTGTCCAATCCCATAGAATGCACAACACCAAGAGTACACCTTGATGTAAATGATGGACTTTGGGTGATTTTGATGTGCCAATGTAGGTTGTTATCAGTTTTAACAAATGTACCACTCTGATGAGAGAGGCTGGTAATAGAGGTGGCTGTGCATGTTTTGGGCAGAGGGAATCTCTCTGCATTTCTCTCAGTTTTTCAGTGAATCTAAAATTCCTCTTTAAAAAGTCTTAAACACACACACACACCAAATGTGATAATTGATGTCTAAGATGGTTCTTAATGATCCTTACCTGCTGATATTTATGCCCTTGCATATTCCCCTCTGCTCCCCCACAGAAAATCATAGGACCTGTGTGACTAATTGGATATTATGGAGATAACAGCATATGGCTTATGAATCTAGATCAGTAGGAGTCTTTAACAGACACTACAGCTTCTGCCTAGCTCTCTTTTGAATCACTTGCTATGGGAGAAGCTAACTATCATGTCATGAGGACACTCAAGCAGCACCATGGAGAGGCCCATGTGGAAACAAACCAAAGTGTTCTATACAAGTCAGTACAAACTTGCCACCACATGAGTGAGCCATCTTGGAAGCAGATCATTAAGCTCTTTCAGTTAACTGCAGCCCCAACCGACACCTTGATTGAAATCTTATAATAATTTACAGCAGAGCTACGCAGGTAAATTAAACCTAAATTTATGATGCACAGAAACAGTGGGACATAAGAAATGATTTTGTTGTTTATTGCCAGATAATATTGTGGATGATATTTTATACAACAATAATCATTGTGTTTCTATTTGTTAGCAAAAAAAAAAAAAAAAAGGAAAGAAAAATGAAAAAGAAAATATATACAAGAATATCAAACTAAAATGAAATATCTAGAGAAAAATATAATGAAATAAAGGAAAACTTCACTAAAAAATAGAGAGTATCATTATAAGAAATTAAAGAAGACCTAAATAAATGGATTTTTTTTAACCACGTCCAAGGTAAGAGAAACCCAAGTAAGACGGTAGGCACTGAGAGAGGGGATCAGAGGGCAGACAGACTGAAACTACAATCACAGACAACTAGCCAATCTGATCAAATGGACCACAGCCTTGTCTAACTCAATGAAACTAAGCCATGCCGTGTGGGGCCACCCAGACAGACAGGTCATGGTGGAGAGGTCTGACAGAATGTGGTCCACTGGAGAAGGGAATGGCAAACCACTTCAGTATTCTTGCCTTGAGAACCGCATGAACAGTATGAAAAGGCAAAAAGATAGGACACTGAAAGATGAACTCCCCAGGTCGGTTGGTGCCCAATATGCTACTGGAGATCACTGGAGAAATAACTCCAGAAAGAATGAAGGGATGGAGCCAAAGCAAAAACAACACCAAGTTGTGAATGGGACTGGTGATGGAAGCAGGGTTTGATGTTGTAAAGAGTAATATTGCATGGGAATCTGGTCCATGAATCAAGGCAAATTGGAAGTGGTCAAATAGGAGATGGCAAGAGTGAACATCGACATTCTAGGAATCAGCGAACTAAGATGGACTGGAATGGGTGAATTTAACTCAGATGAACATTATAGCTACTACTGTGGGCAGGAATCCCTTAGAAGAAATGGAGTAGCCATCATAGTCAACAAAAGAGTCCGAAATGCAGTACTTGGATGCAATCTCAAAAACGACAGAATGATCTCTGTTTGTTTCCAGGGCAAACCACTCAATATCACAGTAATCCAAGTCTATGCCCCGACAAGTAACACTGAAGAAGCTGAAGTTGAACACTCTATGAAGACCTACAACATCTTCTTGAACTAACACCCTCAAAAAATCTCCTTTTCATTATAGGGGACTGTAATGCAAAAGTAGGAAGTCAAGAAACACCTGGAGTAACAGGCAAATTTGGCCTTGGAGTACAGAATGAAGCAGAGAAAAGGCTAATAGAGTTCTGCCAAGAGAATGCACTGGTCATAGCAAACACGCTTTTCCAACAACACAAGAGAAGACTCTACCCATGGACATCACCAGATGGTTGACACCGAAATCAAATTGATTATATTCTTTGCAGCCAAAGATGGAGAAGCTCTATACAGTCAGCAAAAACAAGACCAGGAGCTGACTGTGGCACAGATCATGAGCTCCTTATTGCTAAATTCAGACTGAAATTGAAGAAACTGGAGAAAACCACTAGACCATTCAGGTATGACCTAAATCAAATCCCTTATGACTATACAGTGGAAGTGAGAAATAGGTTTAAGGGACTAGATCTGATGGACCAAGTGCCTGAAGAACTATGGATGGAGGTTCATGACATTGTACAGGAGACAGGAATCAAGACAATCCCCATGGAAGAGAAATGCAAAAAAGCAAAATGGCTGTCCGAGGAGGCCTTACAAATACCTGTGAAATGTGAAGTGAGAAGCAAAGGAGAAAAGGAAAGATATACCAATTGAAAGCAGAGTTCCAAAGAAGAGCTATGAGAGATGATAAAACCTTCCTCAGTGATCAGTGCAAAGAAATAGAGGAAAACAATAGAGTAGGAAAGATTAGAGATCTCTTCAAGAGAATTCAAGATACCAAGGGAACATTTCATGCAAAGATGGGCTCGATAAAGGACAGAAATGGTAGGGTCCTAACAGAAGCAGAAGATATTAAGAAGAGGTGGTAAGAATACACAGAAGATACAAAAAAGATCTTCATGACCAAGATAATCATGATGGTGTGATCACTCACCTAGAGCCAGACATCCTGGAATGTGAAGTCAAGTGGGCCTTAGAAAGCATCACTACAAACAAAGCCAGTGGAGGTGATCGCATTCCAGTTGAGCTATTTCAAATCCTGAAAGATGACGCTGTGAAAGTGCTGCACTCAATATGCCAGCAAATTTGGAAAACTCAGCAGTGGCCACAGGACTGGAAAAGGTCAGTTTTCATTCCAATCCCAAAGAAAGGCAATGCCAAAGAATGCTCAAACTACCACCCAATTGCACTCATCTCACATCCTAGCAAAGTAATGCTCAAAATTCTCCAAGCCAGGCTTCAGCAATATGTCAACTGTGAACTTCCAGATGTTCAAGCTGGTTTTAGAAAAGACAGAGGAACCAAAGATCAAATTGCCAACATCTGCTGAATCATGGAAAAAGCAAGAGAGTTCCAGAAAAACATCTATTTCTGCTTTATTGACTATGCCAAAGCCTTTGACTGTGTGGATCACAATAAATTGTGGAAAATTCTTCAAGAGATGGGAATACCAGACCACCTGACCTGCCTCTTGAGAAATCTGTATGCAGGTCAGGAAGCAACAGTTAGAACTGGACATGGAACAACAGACTGGTTCCAAATAGGAAAAGGAGTACATCAAAGCTGTATATTGTCACCCTGCTTATTTAACTTATATGCAGAATACATCATGAAAAACGCTGGGCTGGAAGAAGCACAAGCTGGAATCAAGATTGCCGGGAGAAATATCAATCACCTCAGATATGCAGATGACACCACCCTTATGGCAGAAAGTGAAGAACCAAAGAGCCTCTTGATGAAAGTGAAAGAGGAGAGTGAAAAAGTTGGCTTAAAGCTCAACATTCAGAAAACGAAGATCATGGCATCTGGTTCCATTACTTCATGGGAAATAGATGGGGAAAAAGTGTAAACAGTGGCTGACTATTTTTTGGGCTCCAAAATCACTGCAGATGGTGACTGCAGCCATGAAATTAAGACACCTACTCCTTGGAAGGAAAGTTATGACCAACCTAGATGGCATATTAAAAGGCAGAGACATTACTTTGCCAACAAATGTCCATCTCATCAAGGCTATGTTTTTCCAGTGGTCATGTATGGATGTGAGAGTTTGACTATAAAGAAAACTGAGCACCAAAGAATTGATGATTTTGAACTGTGGTGTTGGAGAAGACTCTTGAGAGTCCGTTGGACTGCAAGGAGATCTAACCAGTCCATCTAAAGGAGATCAGTCCTGGGTGTTCATTGGAAGAACTGATGTTGAAGCTGAAACTCCAGTACTTTGGCCACCTGATGCAAAGAGCTGACTCATTTGGAAAAACCCTGATACTGGGAAAGATTCAGGGCAGGAGGAGAAGGGGACGACAGAGGATGAGATGGTTGGATGGCATCACTGACTCGATAGACATGGGTTTGGGTGAACTCTTGGGTGAACTCCAGGAGTTGGTGATGAACAGGGAGGCCTGGCATTCATGGGGTCACCACGAGTCGGACGTGACTGAGCAACTGAACTGAACTGAAATAAATGGAGATGTTTCCCATGTTCATGTATTGGAAAAAATGTGTTGTTAAAATATCAGCTATCCTTAGTATCTCTAACTTATATTTCTTAAGTTGATATCTAATAATATCTACCTAATAATTATCTAATAATAACAATAATCTAAGAATACAATTATTAATAATACAATAATCTAATATCTCTAAGTTATATCTCTTAAATTTTTAATCTCAAAGTTATAAAGGTTTAGTGCTAACCTCAATCAAAAGTTTGATAGTCTTTTCATAGGAAGTAATAAGCTAATTCTAAAGTTTATGTAGAGATAGGAAAACAAGCCTTGAAATAAGAAGAACGGAGCTGGGGGCTTTATCTTATTTCTGAATTATTATAAAGCTACAGAATCTAAGACAATGTGTTATTACTGTAAAAGTAGACATACAGATTAATGGAATAGAATACAGAGTCCAAAACTAGACTGTGCATATCAAAGCAATTGTTTTTAGCAAGAGTGTCAAGACATTTCAGTGAGAAAAGGAAAATCTTTCAACATGTGATGCTGAAATCATGGGATATCCCTGGGGAGAAAAAATCAACATCAACTTCTACTTCACACCATACCCAAAAGTTAGCCTGAAATGGCCATAGAAGTAAATGTAAAAGCTAAAATTACAAAATTCCTAGGAGAAAACTTTTGTGAGCTTGCGATAGGTAAAGATTTCTAAACACAGTATAAAAAAATCACAAACTTAAAGAAAAAATTGATAAATTAGACAGTATCAACTTTTAAAACTATTGCTATTCATCAATTATTAAGGCATCAAAAAGTCTAGTCACAAAATGGGGGAAATATTTGCAACACATGTATGACGAAGTACTTGTATCTAGAATATGTAAAGAGCTCAAAACAATAATAAAAAATAAATAACCGAATTAAAGATGGACAAAGGATTTAAACAAACATTTCACAAAAGATAATATATAGATAGATGACCAATAAACACATGAAAGGACTCAGCATTATTAGTCATTAGAGAAACATGAGTCAAAATTATGAGGTATCGTTACCCATAGCAAAATGGATAAAAATTTTAAACTGATAATACCAAGTGTGGTGAAGCTATGGAGCAACTGGAATTCTTGTGAAAAATGATACAACCACTTTGGAAAACTGGCAATTTCTCAAATATTAGACATGCAGTAACTACCATGTCAATTTGCACAAGAGAAATAAAAACACATGTCCACAGAAAACTTGTAATTGAAAGATTATAGCAGTTTTATAAATGAAAGCCCCAAACTGGGATCAACACAGTTGGTGAATGTGGGGAGAGAGCAAATTAGCCAAGATGGCGTGTTCAGGCTCTCTCACCTCACGTTTTGTAAATAATGACTATGTAACAGCTGAGCTCATTTGTAGCATATCACAAGGCACTTGATTGGTCAAGGGATGTGTGCTGTGCAGATATGAGCTCCACCTAGAAAGTGGTGGCATTACTACCACGTCATGGCTGTGTCTGCTGGGTCAGCCACGAGAGGAGAGAATATAGCGTGTTTACTACTACCGCTGCTGCGTCAGCCAGGAGAGAATACTGGTATGGCTGCTGTGCCTGCCAGGAGAGAATAAACATGTCTGCAGTTCCTAAGGCTCCTTCCTGTCTTCTTCCAGTCTTCTAGCTCTCACCTTGCCTACCCTGGATTCAGCGTGGACAGTGTGAACAGCAAGACAATTGGCATCAGGAACAGGATCAGCAATACAGTGAATAGATAAACATAGTGTGTTTCCACTCGGAAATAAAAGGAAACAAACTACTGATACACATAGCACAATAGGTGAATCTCAAAATCATTATGCTGCATGAAAGAAATGAGACACAGGATTCTATAAAGGATTTCAGATAAAGAAGATGTGGTACATTTACGCAATGGAATATTACTCAGCGATAACAGGAACAAAGTTAGTTGTAGTGAAGTGGATGAACCTAGAGCCTCTTTTACAGAGTAAAGTCAGAAAGAGAAAAACAAATACAGTATATTAGCACATACAAATGGATTCTAGAAAAATGGTACTGATTAACCTAGCAGAGTTCATCATGAGAAATGTGGGGCTGGAGGAAGCACAAGCTGGAATCAAGAATGCTGGGAGAAATATCAATAACTTCAGATATGCAGATGACACCACCCTTATGGCAGAAAGCGAAGAAGACCTAAAGAACCTCTTGATGAAGGTGAAAGAGGAGAGTGAAAAAGTTGGCTTAAAGCTCAACCTTCAGAAAACTAAGATCATGGAATCTGGTCCCATCACCTCATGGGAAATAGATGGGGAAACAGTGGAAACTGTTAGACTTTATTTTGGGGGGCTCCAAAATCACTGCAGATGGTGATTGCAGCCATGAAATTAAAAGACACTTACTCCTTGGAAGGAAAGTTATGACCAACCGAGACAGCATAGTCAAAAGCAGAGACATTACTTTGTCAACAAAGGTCCATCTCATCAAGGCTATGGTTTTTCCAGTGGTCATGTATGGATCTGAGAGTTGGACTATAAAGAAAGCTGAGCACCGAAGAATTGATGCTTTTGAACTGTGGTGTTGGAGAAGACCCTTGAGAGTCCCTTGGACTGCAAGGAGATCCAACCAGTTCATCCTAAAGGAGATCAGTCCTGGGTGTTCATTGGAAGAACTGATGCTGAAGCTGAAACTCCAGTACTTTGGCCACCTGATGCCAAGAGCTGACTCATTTGAAAAGACCCTGATGCTGGGAAAGATTGAGGGCAGGAGGAGAACGAGACAACAGAGGATGATATGGTTGGATGGCATCACTGACTCAATGGAGATGGGTTTGGGTGAACTCCGGGAGTTGGTGATGGACAGGGAGGCCTGGTGTGCTGTGGTTCATGGGGTCGCAAAGAGTCAGACACGACTGAGTGACTGAACTGAACTGAACCCAGCAGAGAGCAGACTTGTGTACACAGTAGGGGAAGGTGAGGGTGGGATGAGTTAATAAAGTAGCGATGACATATATATGCTATCTGTGTAAAATAGACAGTGGGAAGTTGCTTTATACCACAGGGAGCCCAGCCTAGCTCTCTGTGATGAGCTTGGGAGTAGGATGGGAAAGCAGAGGGAGGCTCAGGAGGGAAGGGACATATATATATAAAACAAGGACTGATTCATGTGGTTGTATGACAGAAACCAACACAAAATTGTAAAGTGATTTTCCACCAATTAAAAAATAAACTTAAAGAATTTTTAAAGAGTATATAAATGACTCCAATTAAACGAAATTCTGGAAAATGTAAACTAATGTATAGCGATAAAAATAGATCAGTGATTCACTCCTAATTAGGTGCCCAAGAGAAACAAAAATATATGCCTCCACACAAAACTTACATATCAATGTTCATAATAAAAACATCATTCATAACAGCCAGAAATTGAAAACTACCTAATTATCCATCAACTGATGAATGAATAAATAAAAACATGATGTATACATACAAAGGACTATTATTCAACAATAAAAGGAATGAAGCACTGACATATGGTACAACATGGATGTGCCTTGTAAAATTCATCCTAAGTGAAAGAAGCCAGTTACAAAAGTTTCAAAAGATTTCATTTATCGGAAATGTCCAGAATAAGCAAATCCATAGATAGATCTTATATGTGTGGTCTGTTTTGTAGTCTATATTCATAACTTTGTGAATATACTGAAAACTACTGATTTACATGCTCCAAATGGGTGAATACCATGGTATGTGAATTGTATATCAATAAAGCTATTATTTAAAAAACTGAACAGATCGGTTATTGCTGAAAGTCAGAAGTTGATTGCAAAGGAGCATGAGGAATCTTTTAATGGTGATGAAAATATTTTGTATCTTCATTGTATCAGTAGCTTCATATATGATACTGTGAGGATCATTTAATTGTTCACTATAAACAAATGCAGCTTATTATATGTAAATCAGTCAGGCTGATTTTATAAACGGTATACACTAAAAGTCTCCTTTCTTCCTCTGGCAGCCATTTCCCATCCCCATATGCAATTTAACATTATCAACTTTTTGTATATTCATCTAGATGTATTTTATATATATGTAACTATATTCTTATTACATTATTTTTACCTTCTTAAAACAATGGTTCAGTTCAGTTCAGTTCAGTTCAGTCGCTTAGTCATATCCAACTCTTTGTGACACCATGAACTGCAGCACACCAGGCCTCCCTGTCCATTACCAACTCCCGGAGTTCACTCAAACTCACATCCCTCGAGTTGGTGATGCCATCCAACCATCTCATCCTCTGTCATCCCCTTTTCCTACTGTCCCCAATCCCTCCCAGCATCAGAGTCTTTTCCAATGAGTCAACTCTTCACATCAGGTGGCCAGAGTATTGGAGTTTCAGCTTTAGCATCAGTCCTTCCAAAGAAACACCCAGGGATGATCTCCTTCAGAATGGACTGGTTGGATCTCCTTGCAGTCCAAGGGACTCTCAAGAGTGTTCTCCAGCACCACAGTTCAAAAGCATCAATTCTTCGGTGCTCAGCTTTCTTCACAGTCCAACTCTCGCATCTATACATGACCACAGGAAAAACCATAGCCTTGACTAGATAGACCTTTGTTGACAAAGTAATGTCTCTGCTTTTCAATTTGCTATCTAGGTTGGTCATAACTTTTCTTCCAAGGAGTAAGCGTCTTTTAATTTCATGGCTGCAGTCACCATCTGCAGTGATTTTGGAGCCCCAAAAAATAAAGTCTGACACTGTTTCCACTCTTTCCCCATCTATTTCCCATGAAGTGATGGGACCGGATGCCATGATCTTCATTTTCTGAATGTTGAGCTTTAAGCCAACCTTTTCACTCTCCTCTTTCACTTTCATCAAGAGGCTTTTTAGTTCCTCTTCACTTTCTGCCATAAGGGTGGTGTCATCTGCATATCTGAGGTTATTGATATTTCTCCCGGCAATCTTGACTCCAGCTTGTGCTTCTTCCAGCCTAGCGTTTCTCATGATGTACTCTGCATAGAAGTTAAATAAGCAGGGTGACAATATACAGCCTTGACGGACTCCTTTCCCTATTTGGAACCAGTCTGTTGTTCCATGTCCAGTTCTAACTGTTGGTTTCTGACCTGCATATAGGTTTCTCAAGAGGCAGGTCAGGTGGTCTGATATTCCCATCTCTTAAAGAATTTTCCACAGTTTATTGTGATCCACACAGTCAAAGGCTTTGGCATAGTCAATAAAGCAGAAATAGATGTTTTTCTGGAACTCTCTTGCTTTTTCCATGATCCAACAGAGGTTGGCAATTTGATCTCTGGTTCCTCTGCCTTTTCTAAAACTGGCTTGAACATCTGGAAGTTCATGGTTGACGTATTGTTGAAGTCTGGCTTGGAGAATTTTGAGCATTACTTTGCTAGCATGTGAGATGCGTGCAATTGTGTGGTAGTTTGAACATTCATCAGCATTGCCTTTCTTTGGGATTGGAATGAAAACTGACCTTTTCCAGTCCTGTGGCCACTGCTGAGTTTTCCAAATTTGCTGGCATATTGAGTGCAGCACTTTCACAGCGTCATCTTTCAGGATTTGAAATAGCTCAACTGGAATGCCATCACCTCCACTAGCTTTGTTTGTAGTGATGCTTTCTAAGGCCCACTTGACTTCACATTCCAGGATGTCTGGCTCTAGGTGAGTGATCACACCACCGTGATTATCTGGGTCATGAAGATCTTTTTTGTACAGTTCTGTGTATTCTTGCCACCTCTTCTTAATCTCTTCTTCTTCTGTTAAGTCCCTACCATTTCTGTCCTTTATCGAGCCCATCTTTGCATGAAATGTTCCCTTGGCATCTCTAATTTTCTTGAAGAGATATATACTCTACACCTTGCTTTTTCCACTTAATATATTTTGAAGATCATTCTCCATCAGAATATAAAAAACTTCATTACTTTTTTACATCTCATTAGAAATGGGTGGTATGGATACACCCCAATTTGTTCAATCAATATCTTACTAATTCATGTTTATTTCCTTTTTTTTTGGTATTACATAAGTGCACATGTAATTTCACATAAGTATACATCTACCTAGAGGCTAAATTTTTAGCCAACAGATTTCTGGAAAAAAATCTATTATATCTATCTTTGATAGATATAATAAATTCTCCTTCATGAGATTGTATATATTTATATTACCAACAAGAGGTATTGGTTTTTTGTGTTTTTTTAATCTACCATTCCAACCATTTAAATAATTTATGTATCTGCCATTCTAACCATTTAAATAATTTATGTATGTATGTATGTATGTATTTACATTTATTTACTTTTGGCTGTGCTGTGTCTTTGCTGCTGCAAGCGGGGGCTTCTCTCTAATGTGGTGTGTGGGCTTCTCATTCCTGCGGCTTTTCCTGTTGCAGAGTGTGGGCTCTAAGGTGCTCGGGCTCAGTAGTTGCAGTTCCTGGGCTCTAGAGCACAGGCTTAGTTTCTCTGTGGCATGTGGGATCCTCTCAGAAAAGGGAACAAACCTGTGTCTCCTGCATTGGCAGGATTCTTTACCACTGACCCACCAGGGAAGCCCTATTGGTTTCTTTGATCTCTGACAATATGAGTAAAAATGGAATCTACTTTACTTGAAGTCATGCTTCTAAGATTGTGAGGAAAATTGAATATCTGTTCATAGTTCTCAGAATTATCTGTATCTTCTTTTCTGTAAAACAGCACTGGTAACTTTTGCCTATTTTTCTATTAAATTCTTGGTCATTTATGTATTTATTTGTAGAAGCTCTTTCTATATAAGTATATTAATCTTTATATGTGTTGTAAGTTGCAAATATCTCCAATTTGCCACTTACTCTTTGACTTCAATTATACTGAGTTTTACAAACATTTAAAAAATGTAGTCTAATATATCACTCTTTCATGATTTCTGTGATTCATACTATGCTTTGGTCTTTCCCATCCAAAGATTATAAAAATAATTCTCCAGAGTTTTCTAAGGTATTTATGGTTTTATATTTTATGCTGAAACTTTTAATTAGTTGGGACTATATTTTGGTATACCATGCAAAGTTCCCATATTTTATCCAGATGGTTACTCAATTCTTCCAATACCATTTATTGAATAATCCATCTTTTCTCCATTGATTTGAAATATCATCTTTATCATGTACTACATAACCATATGGACTTGGATCTATTTTGATAATTTCTGTTCTGTTCTCCTGATTTTCCTGTCTATTAATGAAACAATATCAGATTGTTCTAATTATTATAGCTTCATAACAAGAGCTAATAGCTAGCAAGCCAGTTTCTCCCTTCTAGTATCTTCTTTATCAGAATTTTCACTAGCTACCTTTGCTTATTTTCCATTTGAACGTTAGAAACGCTTGTATTGTTCCACAAGAAAAATCGTTTTGATATTTGCATTGGAATCACATGAAATTTAGAGATTACGGGAAATACACATCTCTCTGATTTTAATGCTTCCTATCCAAAATCAATTACAGTATGCCTTTTCATTTGTGTAAATCTTCTTTTATTAGTCTTCAAGTCTCTTATTAGCATTTAAGTTTTCCTCTGGCAAGTTTCCTTTTCAGTTGTTTTAATCTACTTGCATTGGCTAGAATCCTTAGAGCTTTTAAAATAAGACTGCTTACAGGGTATGTCTTTGTCGTGTTCTTAAATTTAACAGAAATGTTTCTAACATTTTCCTATTAAGAATCACATGGCAGGGGGAAGGAGAGAGTGAGATGTATAGAGAGAATAACATGGAAACTTACATTACCATATGTAAAATTTATAGCCAATGGGAATTTGTGTATGACTCAGGGAACTCAAACAGGGGCTCTGAAACAACCTAGAAGGGTGGGATGGGGAGGGAGATACATGTATACCTATGGCTGATTCATGTTGATGTTTGGAAAAAAACCAATTATGTAAAGCAATTATCCTTCCATTAAAAACTAAATAAATTTATAAAGAAAAACCATCATGGTTGAGCAGAATATATATATATATTTTTTATATTCACATGTATATATTTTTACATACATATACAAACACAGGCTATTTCTACCTACTGAGAGATTTTAAAGTTCAGGGATAAAAACTGAACTTTATTAAATGCATTTTAAGCTTCTATGGAGGTTTATAATATTTGTTTTATTTTATTTATTACTATTATAGATTTTGAAATTAAATTTTTATAATATCAAATAATTCTTGCTTTTCCAAAATAAACTTCTCCATGCTATATTAATTTTTTATATTCTGTTGGGTTCTGTTTGGAACTATTTTATTTTGGATTTTATATTAGCTTACAGAAGTGAAAATGATAGCCTGAGCTTTTTGTTCAATATTTGTTGTATTTTGAAATTAGTGTTTACTTGCATTGTGAGATATTTTGGAAGCTTACATTCTTTTTCTGTGATCTGTAGTATTAGAAAGTCAGATATAACTGCACTATCTATAGCTTTTCGTCCCCCATCCCCATCAATTTTTATTATATACATCATTTCTACATTTTTAGGGTTTGTAACATTTGCATTCTATTGACTGTTCCCATTCCTTTTTATCTCTACTTTTTCATTCACTTACTGGTTGGCTAAAATTCTCTGTCAATATCCTTAAAAAGATCTTATGTGAAAAAAAATCCATTATTTTTTATGTTAAATATTTTGCTGATGTTTTCATTTTTTTGTGTAAATGAAAACTTATCTGAGTATATTATTCTTAACTTACATTTTCTTTCCTTCAGTACTTAAAAATACTACTCTATCCCCTTCCAACACTGACAGTTGCAGTGAAGAAGTCTGAGGCTGGCATTATTTATTTTCTTTATAGGTGACCTTCTCTTTTTGCCCAGATGCCCAAAATATTCTCTAGCTTTAAGTCTAGTAACTTTATAGGGAGATTTTGGTGTTATTGTTCTATAGCAATGTTTCCCTGATACACCCTAGACATTTCTAGATTCTAGTCCTGAAAGTTTCTTTAAATATATTTTTATTTGGCTCTTTACTATAGAAACACTAATTGTGCTATTCTGGATCTTCTTTGCCTGTCTCCCAGGTAATAAGTTCTCTTCAACTCTATAGCAATATGTGGAACCACAGTTTTCACCTGTGCTGTAACAACATTTTAATGAGAAGTATTTTCCCTGTCAAATGGTTACTCCTTCTTTTTTCCAAATTTTTTTTCTTGTATTATTTCTATATAGATCTTGTGATGGTTCCTCTGTTATTACGTGGTGGTTGATATTTTAATAAGATAAGTGATTCCTGGATCAGCTATTCATAGTCAGCTTGTTTTAGGGAAAAGTCTACAAACTTGTTCACAGACAAAATAATTACCACAGCACCAGCCTGTGAGTATATGAATGAGACTGTTTAACCTTTACTCCTCAGCTAACAAAAATCACACTGCATGGCTCACCCTGTGAGTCAGAAGTGGCTTCTCTCCAGTCTTACCAATGAACCAGTTCCAGTCAGCATGGCTGTCTATATGTTTCCTCTTCAATACTGATTACTCGGCTTCTCAAAACACCTTTCTGTGCAGACTCATGGAAGCTGTATCTGCCAGTCTGCTCACTCCATCTTTGCTGATACAAACAAAGGAAAGCTGGTTTTATACCTCAGCACTCAATCCTAAAGGAAATCAACCCAATATTCATTGGAAGGACTGATGCTGAAGCTCCAATATTTTGGCCACCTGATGAGAAGAGTTGACTCATTGGAAAAGACCATGATGCTGGGGAAATTGAGGGGAGGAGAAGGGAGCAACAGAGAATGAGGTGGTCGGATGGCATCAGCAACTCAATGGACATAAGTTTAAGCAAACTCTGGGAGACAGTGAGGGACAGGGAAACACGGCATGCTGCAGTTCATAGAGTCACAGAGCAGGACGCGGCTGAGCGACTGAACAACAGCAAAATATACCACTTATTTTAAAGATGCGTGTTTGCGAATTTCTAGTGAGATGCTCAAAGCATCCTTTCTCTGTGTCTTCCTCTACTCCTGTTTGACCGTCACTGTTTCAGACAGTGCTTCCTCTTATTATATGGTTTAAGTTTCAGGTGTCTTCTTTTCTCAGTGATAACAGAACTTTTGCTTCTGCTTTTCATTATCTTTGTTGCTTTGGATAATTCCAAGAAAATAAGAAGTACTGATTTTGTTTTATACTTTCAAAAAACAGAAATATAGTTGATAAGGTTAAATTGCAGCTTCCATTTTGGAAATAATTAATTTAAAATTCAGTCAGCTGAAATTCCAACAAAGTTTTTGTTAGAACTACAGCTCACCAAACTGGCTTTAAGACCATAAGCAAGTAAGCACAGTACCTACATATGTGTCAGTCTTGGCGTCATTCTCACACATTTCTTACTTTTCATCATCTACTCAGAAGCAAGCATTTGATGGTAATGGGGGCTAAGTATCAGATGGGCTAATATCTCTTGGAAATGGCTAAATTAAGTCCTCAGTAACTTCTTTCCATTATTAATAATAGCATCATTCTATGCTCACTTTAATTTTATAAGAGAGAATTTTCTTTTCACTTCAGTTGCCTATCTAGTACTTACTGAACATATATACAAGCAACTTTGATGAAACTTTTCCCACAGGAACTGTCACTTCATGGATAGATTTCATAAAAATCAAATATTTCACCAAACTGAACAATCTTCATAGGCCCCAACTCCATTAGAAAGCTTCTGTAGAACATGTAAATGCCTTTGTCTTTCAGTTCAGTTCAGTTGCTCAGTCATGTCTGACTCTTTGGACCCCATGGACTGCAGCACGCCAGGATTCTCTGTCCATCACCAACTCGAGGAACTTGCACAAACTCTTTGTCCTTAGATATTGTTAATATCCAATTTTATTGAATTGTGATTAGAAAGTGTTGACTATAATATGTCTCATTTTTTTAATTTATTGAGATTAATATCTGGTTAATATGAAATGGTGATTGCAGTCATGAAATTATAAGATGCTTACTGCTTGGAAGGAAATTTATGACCAACCTAGATAGCATATTGGAAAGCTGAGACATTACTTTGCCAACAAAGGTCCGTCTAGTCAAGGCTATGGTTTTTCCAGTGGTCATGTATGGGTGTGAGAGTTGGACTGTAAAGAAAGCTGAGCACCGAAGAATTGATGCTTTTGAACTGTGGTGTTGGAGAAGACTCTTGAGAGTCCCTTGGACTGCAAGGAGATCCAACCAGTCCATTCTAAACGAGATCAGTCCTGGGTGTTCTTTGGAAGGACTGATGCTAAAGCTGAAACTCCAATACTTTTGGCGACCTCATGAGAAGAGTTGACTCATTGGAAAAGACTCTGATGCTGGGAGGGATTGGGGGCAGGAGGAGAAGGGGATGACAGAGGATGAGATGGATGGATGGCATCACCGACTCGATGGACATGAGTTTGAGTGAACTCTGGGAGTTAGTAATAGAGAGGGAGGCCTGGCGTGCTGCAATTCGTGGGGTCGCAAACAGTCGGACACAACTGAGCGACTGAACTGAACTGAACATGAAATGTCTATTTTCATGAATGTTCTTGAGTATTAAAAAATGGAATATTCCCAATCATCAGTTCCTACATGTAAGTCATAGCAATTACTATATTATTTATCTTATATTAGTCATCTTTAGCCTTACTTTTTCCTCTCATTTTCGCCCCTTTTCCTATAATTCCTGTTACTGCTGAAGTGTAAATTAGAGACACATTTGTAGCTAATATCACCCTTACAAATTGCATTTCATGGCATCAAATGGCCTGTAGCATTAATTTCCTTGAAATGATTCAACTTCCTAAATTCCACCTTATCCAACATTAATATCAGGGCTTCAACTTTTATTTGGGGAGAGTTGGTTTCTCTTTTAACTTGCTCTACTGTCTTTTTGCTCACCCATTCATTTTCAAACATCTTATAGCTTTAAATGTTCACTAGTTCATCAAATTTGGTTTTGATATATAGCTCAATTTGAAAAGTTTATTAATTTAATAGATGCTTCAAACACATTTATTGATATAGTAGATTTTTTAGCTATAGTATTCTCATTTTTAGTTTGTTTTTTGTTTTATATAGTTTTTAAAAATATCTTTAACTTTGTGGCCTGTTGATATCTGTACATTAATTTTAAACCCTAATAGTTAACTATATAGTCTATTATTCAATGATTTTCATGGATTTCCAGATGAGTGATTTCAAACAAAATTCTTCTAAAATGATTATTGGTAAAGACACCAAAATATTTTTAAAATATGCATTTAAGCTCCAAAGTTATGTCATGTTCAATGGAAAGACACTGTATGCATTTCAATTTGGACCAGAAATAATACAGTAATGCCTGCTATCACTGTTATGGTTATGTAATTATCTGAGAGAAAGAGAAAAATGGCATAAAAATTATATATATGGAATATAACTGGAATTCTCAAAAGAATCAAATGCATCAAAAACTACTATGAATAATAGGAGAATTCACAAATTAAAATATACAAATTAATTGTTTTCATATGTTTAAATAATCACAAGATGTATTGGATCAAAAATCCCATTTAAAATATAATTTCTACTATAAAATACCTAAGAGAAAATTTCAAAAGTTTGTGAGAGGGAAAAAAATTTTCAAAAGTTTGTGAGAGGGAAAATATAGACATTTAACACTCTTGTAGGGTATAAAATAAGATCTGAACTAACAAAAAGACACACTATTTTCTTAGATAGGAAGATAATTAAATGCTGTAATTTTATAAATTAGTAATATCAATTTATAATATATCAATAAATTTTTATTATAGCACACTAACACTTTTTGTCTGAAATTAGATAAGCTGATTTTAAATATCATGTGAAAAATAATACAAATTTTCAGTAGAATTCTGAGAAAGAGGAGCAATTTTTTCAAAAGCTCACTGAATATTAAAATATATTATAAAGCTAAAATAATTCAAATTGTGTGATACTGGCTATGGATAGACAGCAGAACATAACAAAATAGAGAAACAGCGGAATTCAATTTGGAAACTTAGTATATGATTTTAAAAATTTGACATTTCAAATTAATAGAGTTAAAAGAACAGAACAGAACAGTCATCTAAAAAATGTTATATCAACTCCTGACAATTTACCAGAATATAATGAGAACAGATCAAAGACTTACTTGCAAAATTAAACCTTCAAAGTAATAGGAAAAAAATGTGAGAAACTTTTTAAAAAAATTTTAAGATGGGAGTAGCACTTCAGATTAAAACAAAAACATCCTAAAGCCATAAAGTCAAAGTGAAAGCATTAGTCTCTCAGTCATGTTCGACTCTTGACAACCCCATGGACTACAGCTCACCATAAAACCATAAAAAGTACAGGTTAATGTAACTACATTTTTTTAAAAACTTCTTCATGGCAACGTTATCATAAACAAGGTCAAAAGATAAATGACAACTAAGAAAAAATAGTTGCAACTTACACCACAGAAAAATTTTTTAGCATTTAAAGAGCTCCTAGAAAGTGAAACGAAAACAACCAACAATTGAAGAGAAAAATGAGAGAGAAGAACAAGACGGCGGAGGAGGAGGTGGATGTGGAGTACAACTCTCTCCATAGATAAACCAGAAATACATCTTCAGACACAGAAGTACATGCAGAACACCAGCTGAGAGAGGACAGGGGTACCTGACCAGAGGAAAAGAATATATAGACCCATGCAAAACTCGGTAGGAGGAAGGAACTAGGGGGGAAAACAGGAGAATTAGTAGGACTGGCCCTGCCCTTGGCGGGTGGGGGAACTGAAGCAGGGGTCCGATCCCCACATCCAGACAACTGTCTGACTCAGAGGAGAAACATTTAAGGCTGAGAGTGAAACAGCTGATCTGTGGCAGCCTACACAGAGTAAGAATCAGACAGTCCTTGCCACAGCCATACATATCCCGGACAGGACAGATTGAGGGGAGGTGAGGGAGGAGACTGCGATGGGAAATGCCTGTGGAGGAAAGCCAGGCAGCCATGGAAGCAAGGCGATACTGCTGAGTCATGCGTAGGGGGTGGAGCCATCACCATAGCCTCTCTCTCCCCACACACCAGCATTGGCTGCTGAAAAAGAGAGAGGCTGGCCCATCAAACACCTGACAAACTGAACTGCAGAGCAGGACCCCACCCAGGGTGTTCCTTTAAGTAACTGATGCGCGCAACTACAGAGTAGGACACTACCCAGGGTGTCCCTGTAAGTGCCTGACACCCCAATCTACAGAGTAAGACCCCAGCCAGGGGGGCCCCTCTAAGTGCCTGACACTCTGAACAACAGAGAAGGACCCCAGGCAAGGGAGCCCTCTAAGTGCCTGAACAGGCGGAGCTACAGAGAAGGACTGACCAAAGAGGCCTGTTGATTGCCAGCTACAAGAGGCTCGAGAAAAGACTCTGATAGGGCTATAATTCCTGCAGTGGAGGCAATCCATGTCCCTGCACACTTGGTGCCACCAGGGTCCCCGCAATCCAAGCAGCTTCATCACCTTCACACTCAACTCTCACTGGGGCAGAGCTGCCACAGGCAAAAAAGTCTTGCATCTATATGCCCAGGGTCACTTTGGTAGTGTATGACTCCTTGCAACCCTGCAGACTGTGCCTGCCAGGCTTCTCTGTCAGGGAAGGGGTTCCCCAGGCAAGAACGCTGGTGCGTATGGGCCCATACTGGTTGCCATACCCTTCTAGAGCACTATATTTCCTGCTGTCCCAGCTGCCAACTCCCCTGAGTACCTGGTGCTGCCAGAAACCCTGTGACCCAAGCAGCTGCACCACCTCCACACCTGGCCCTCACAGGGGCAAACCCAAGCCCTCCAGGGCAGCCTCAGGAGCAAACTGACCCAAAGGCAGAGGTGGAAATAAAACCACAATTGAAACCCAAGAGCAGTGTGCCTAAGGAAAAAGACCCAAAACTTTCCCATCAGTTGTACAAGCTGCAGATTAAATCCACACGATCAACTAAGCAGACTCTGTGTCTGTGGAATATATAAAAGGTCATTGAGAACCTCCATAAAAGAAAATGCACTAGTTCTGATAGCTGTGGACATTGGAGACAAGAACACACAGGAGTAGGACCAGATTAGAATCTGAGCTGCCCCCACAGCAGGTCCAGAGATCAGCACAGTGCTGGAGGGCATCCTAGGGAGGTGAGGTGGATTGTGACTCCCAGTAAGGGAAAGGACTCTGACAGCAGTGACTCAAGAAAAACATTGATTATTCTTATGTTTTGACTTGTTCTGTAGATTCTTTTGGATTTCCACACCCCCCTTCATTCCCCCTATGTTGTGGGTGTTGATTTTATCGGCACTATAAAATCTAATTAAGCTTTTTTTAAATCCCTCAGTCAAAGTTTTTATTGTTGTTATAAACCTCTGCCTCTACGTCAGGCTTTTGCAGTTCTGTGGAGTTTTTTTTTTTTTCTCTCTTTTATTAATTTAAAATTTTTAATTTTTTAAACCTATTATTATTTTTCTACATTTATTTCTTTGCTTGCTTTTCCTACTCTTCTTTTCCCCTTGCAGTTAATCTTTAATGTATATAAATCTTCTTTACCTACCTCTGTTTAATTTTGTATATCTATCCTTTCTTTCTTTTCTTTCTTTCCTTTCCACTCAACATAGTTGTTAGTTTTATTTTCATTGCTTTATTCCCTGATTGGCATCTTGCTTTAGATTTGTTTTCCAGTTTGTGTTTTAGTTAGTTTTTGGTTTCCTTTGTTCACCAAGTCAACCTATTGTACTTTTTGTTGGACTGTTTTGATTTTGCTTATGGGTGTATATGTATATGTGTATATTCAGTCATACTTTTTATTGCTGCTATAAGCCTCTGTCTATACGTTGGGCTTTTGCTGTTCTGTGGTGTGTTCCTTTTCTCCCCCCTTTTTTACTTCTTCCATTTTTTTTCCTCTTTTTTATAATTTTAATTTTTAATTTTTTTAAACCTATTGTATTTTTCTACATTTATTCCTTTGTTTGGCTTTCCTACTGATCTTTTTCCCTTAAAGTTAATCTTTTATGTATATAAATCTGCTTCATCTACCTCTATTAACTTTGTGTATCTATTCTTTCTTTCTTCTCTTTCTTTCCTTTCCTCTCAACACATTTGTTAGTTTTGTTTTCATTGTTTTATTCCCCACTTGGCACCTTGCTTTTGTTTTGTTTTCTAGTTTGTGCTTCCATTAGTTTTGTTATCTGGTAAGTATAATTTTTGATTTCCTTTGTTTGCCAGGTCAATCTACGGTACTTTATTTTTGTTGGACTGGTTTGACTTTTCTCATGGATGTATATGTACATGTGTATATTCCATTATTTTAACTATTATTTGCCTGATTTTGTAACTGCTGTTTGTCTGGGGTTCATCTTTGGTTTCTTGGTTTTGGATATTTGGATATTTGTTTTAATCTCACGTAATGCCATAGTAAACCACTTGTGGAATCTTTGTTCCTGATGAGATCAAGCCCTGAGCCATTGGAGTGGGAGCACTGACTCCAAGACCCTAGACTACCAGAGAACTAACTCTGTGGACTATGTTAGTCGCTCAGTTGTGTCCAACTCTTTGCGACCCCAGGCTTCTCTGTCCACAGAATTCTCCAGGGAAGAATACTGGAGTGGATTGCCATTCTCTTCTCCAGAGGAACTCCCCAACCCAGGGATCGAACCCTGGTCTCCAGCCTCACAGGTAGATTCTTTATTGTTTGAGTTACAGGGAAGACTAGCTAACCCTAGGGAGCATCAAATAATGAGAATTCACACAAAGGAAACCACTTGAATACGAGACCTGGCATCACCTAACCACCAGTAGCACCCTGTGCAGGATGCTTCATCTAAACAACAAACAAAACAAAAAATACAAAGCCAATCATCAGCAGACAGGATTACCACCTCATATAGCCTTGTCCATCAGAGGAAAAATAAACAAACAAAAACTTAGCACAAATCTCACCCTATATGAAGCTTACACAAACCACTGGACTAATCTAAGGAGGGCAGAAACCAAAAGAAGGAAAGAATTCAACTTTCCTTGAAGCCTGGTAAAAGGAGACCTCAAACACAATAACTTTAAAAAAAAAAATGAAAAGGCAGAGAAATACTGCACAAATGAAGGAACAAACTAGAAACACAGAAGTCCAAATAAATAAAGAGGAAATAGGAAAATTACCTGAAAAATAATTCAGAATAATTATAGTAAAGATGATCAAAAACCTTGAAAACAAAATGTAGAACATGCAAGAATCAATTAACAAAGACCCAGAAGAATTCCAGAATGAGTATACAGAGACAAACAATTACTGAAATTAAAAATACTCTAGAAGGAATCAATAGCAGAATATCTGAAGCAGAAGAATGAATCAGTGAGTTGAAAGATAAAATGGTAGAAATAACTTCTGAAGAGCAGAATAAAGTAAAAAGAATGAAAAGAACTGAGGATAGTCTCAGAGACCTCTGGGACCATATCAAATGCACCAACATTCGAATTATAGGGGTCCCAGAAGAAGACGAGAAAAAGAAAGGGTATGAGAAAATTTTTGAAGAGATTATAGTTGAAAATTTCCCTAACATGGAAAAGGAAATAGTCAATCAAGTCCAAGAGGCACAAAGAGTCCCTTACAGGATAAACCCAAGGAGATACACACCAAGACACATACTAATCAAACTAATAAAGACTAAACACAAAGAAAGAATATTAAAAGCAGCAAGGGAGAAGCAACAGGTAACATACAAGGGAAACCCCATACACTTAACAGCTGATCTTTCAGCAGAAACTCACAGGCCAGAAGGAAATGGAAGGATATATTTAAAGCATTGAAAGGGAAAAATCTACAACCAAGATTACAGTATCCAGCAAGGATCACATTCAAAATTGATAGAGAAATAAAAAGCTTTTCAGATAAGCAAAAGTTAAGAGAATTCAGTATCATCAAACCAGCTTTACAACAAATGTTAAAGGGACTTATATAGCCAAGAAATACAAGAGAAGAAAAAAGATCTATAAAATCAACCCCAAACAATTAAGAAAATGGCAATAGGAACATATGTATCAATAATTACTTTAAATGTAAATGGATTAAATACTCCATCAAAAGACACAGACTGGCTGAATGGATACAAAAACAAGACCCATATATATGCTGTCTACAAGAAACCCACTTCAGACCTAAAGATACATATAGACTGAAAGTAAAAGGATGGAAAATATATTCCATGCAAATGGAAAGCAAAAGACAGCAGGAGTAGCAATCCTCATATCAGACAAAATAGACCTTAAAATAAAGAAGATTACAAGAGATAAAGAAGGACACTACATAATGATCAAGGGATCAATCCAAGAGGAAGACATACAATTGTAAATACCTATGCACCCAACATAGGAGCACCTCAGTACATAAGACAAACACTAACAGACACAAAAGGAGAAACTGACAGTAACACAATAAGAGTAGGAGATTTTAACACCCCACTCACACCAATGGACAGATCATCAAAACAGAAAATTAATCAGGAAACACAAGTTTTAAATGATACATTAGATGAGATGGCTCTTATTGATACCTTCAGGACATTCCATCCAAATGCAGAAGAATACATCTTTTTCTTAAGTGCACATGGAACATTCTCCAGGATAGACACATCTTGGGTCACAAATCAAACCTCAGTAAATTTAAGAAAATTAAAACCATATCAAGCATCTTCTCTGACCACAATGCTATGAAACTAGATATTGATTACAAGAAAAAACTGTAAGAAACACAAACACGTGGAGATTAAACAACACATTTCTAAATAACCAACAGGTTACTGAAGAAATCAAAAGGGAAATCAAAAAATTTCTAGAAACAAATGGCAGTGAAAACACAATAACTCAAAACCTATGGGATGCAGCAAAAGCAGTTTGAAGAGGGAAGTTTATAGCAATACAATCCTACCTCAAGAAACAAGAAAAATATTGAATAGATGTTAGGTGTAAACCTAACTTTACACCTAAAGCAACTGGAAAAAGAAGAACAAAAAAGCCCCAAAATTAGTAGAAGGAATGAAATCATAAAGATCTGAGCAGAAATAAATGAAAAAGAGATGAAAGAAACAATAGTAAAAGATTAATAAAACTAAAAGCTGTTTTTTGAAAAGATAAACAAAATTGACAAGCCTTTAGCCAGACTCATCAAGAAAAAAAGAAGAATCAAATCAACAAAATTAGAAATGAAAAAGGAGAGGTTACAACAGAAAATGCAGAAATACACAAGATTATAAGAGACGATTATGAGCAATTATATGGCAATGAAATGAATAACCTGGAAGAAATGGGCAGATTCTTAGAAAAGTTCAATATACTGAATCAGGAAGAAATAGAAATTATGAACAACCCAATGACAAGCACTGAAGTTGAAGCTGTGTGTCAAAAATCTCCCAAAAAACAAAAGCCCAGGACCAGATGGCTTCACAGTAGAGTTCTATCAAACATTTAGAGAAGATAAAATGCCTATCCTTCTAAAATTCTTTCAAAAAATTGCAGAGGAAGGAATAATTCCAAACTCATTCTAAGAGGCCACCACGTCCTGATCCCAAAACCAGACAAAGACAACACAAAAAAAGAAAACTAGGCCAATATCACTGATGAACATAAATGCAAAAATCCTCAACAAAATTTTAAGAAACAGAATTCAGCAACACATCAAAAAGCTCATGCACCATGATCAAGTTGGGTTTATTCCAGAAATGCAATGATTCTTCAAAATACACAAATCAACCAATGTGATACACCATATTAACAAACTGAAAGACAAAAACTATATGATCATCTTAATAGAGGCAGGAAAAGCCTTTGACAAAATTCAGCACCCATTTATGATTAAAACTCTTCAAAAAACAGGCACAGAAGGAACCTACCTCAACGTAGTAAAGGCCATATATGATAATCCTACAGCAAACATTATTCTCAGTGGTGAAAAACTGAAAGCATTCCCCCTAAGATCAGGAACAAGACAAGGTTGTCCACTTTTGCCACTATTATTCAACATATTTCTGGAAGTCCTAGCTATAGCAATTAGAGAAGAAAAAGAAATAAAAGGAATGCAGAGTGGAAAAGAAGAAGTAAAGCTTTCACTGTTTGCAGATGACATGATACTGCACAGAGAAAACCCTAAAGATAGTACCAGAAAATTACTAGAGCTTATCAGTGAATTTAGCAAAGTTGCAGGGTACAAAATCAATACACAGAAATCCCTCAATTTCTACATACTAACAATAAAAAATCAGAAATAGAAATTAAGGAAGCAATACCATTCACCACTGCAACAAAAAGAATTAAATATCTAGGAATAAACTTACCTAAGGAGACAAAAGAACACAAAAGATTATAAGACACTAATGAAAGAAATCAAAGATGATATAAACAGATGGAGAGATATTCCATGTTCCTGGGTAGGAAGAATCAATATTATGAAAATGACTATACTACCAAATGCAATCTACAGATTCAATGCGATCCCTATCAAATTACCAATGGCATTTTAAACAGAACTAGAACAAAAAATTTCACAATTCATATGGAAACACAAAAGACCCCGAATAGCCAAAGCAGTCTTGAGAAAGAAGAATGGAGCTGGAGGAATCAACCTTCCTGACTTCAGATTATACTACAAAGCTACAGTCATCAAGACAGTATGGTACTGGCACAAAAACAGAAATATAGACAAATGGAATAAGATAGAAAGCCCAGAAATAAGCCCATGCACCTATGGGTACCTTATTTTCAACAAAGGAGGCAAGAATATACAATGGGGCAAAGATAGCTTCTTCAATAAATGGTGCTGGAAAAACTGGACAGCTACATGTAAAAGAATGAAATTAGAACACTTCCTAACACCATACACAAAGATAAACTCAAAATGGATTAAAGATCTAAAGGTAAGACCAGAAACTATAAAACTCTTAGAGGAAAACATAAGCAGAACACTCGATGACATAAATCAAAGCAAGATCCTCTATGACCCACCTCCTAGAGTAATGGAAATAAAAACAAAAGTAAAAAAAGTGGTACCTGACTAAACTTAAAGCTTTTGCATAGCAAAGGAAACTATAAGCAAGGTGAAAAGACAATCCTCAGAATGGGAGAAAATAACAACAAATGAAACAACTGACATAGGATTAATTTCCACAATATACAAGCAGCTCATACAACTCAATGCCAGAAAAACAAACAACCCAATCAAAAAGTGGGAAAAAGACCTAAACAGACATTTCTCCAAAAAAGACATACAGATGTCTAACAAACACATGAAAGATGCTCAACATCCCTCATTATTAAAGAAATGCAAATCAAAACTACAACGAGCTATCACCTCACACTAGTCAGAATGGCCATCATCGAAAAGTCTACACACAATAAATGTTGGAGAGGGTGTGGAGAAAAGGGAACACTCTTGCAGTGTTGGTGGGAATGTAAATTGATACAGCCACTATGGAAGATGGTATGGAGATTCCTTAAAAAACTAGTAATAAAACCACCATATGACCCAGCAATCCCACTCCTAGGTATATACTCTGAGGAAACCAAAATTTAAAGACACATATATCTCATGGTTCATTGCAGCACTATTTACAATAGCTAGAACCAACCTAGATGCCCATTGACAGATGAATAGATAAAGAAGTTGTGGTACATATACACTGCCAGGAGCCAGCACGAGGAGTCCCGCCCGTAGCAAATGTCATGAGGTTAAGAGGTCCGACAGGCAAAGGTGAGTTGGGCCTTAAGGGAGCCTTGCTGAATTTTCTCAAACATCTACCCCCAAAACCAGAGTCTGCCTGCCTTACTGCATTATACTTTCCACCTACTCGTCTGACATAACAGGGGGCTATCCCCGACCACCTTTCTCTGGAAAAAGTTAACTTAGAGCTCCAACTGGTCTCCTGCATATGAAAGGAATGTTTCAGCTCAAATCCCTCTGATGGCTCTCTAACTTGCCTGATAGGTTCCCCCGGACTTTTACAACTTGTGATTGTTTACAGCCCCGCAACCATGAGAGGCATGAAGCTTAAAACATCTTAAAGATATAGAGCCTTTTAGAGCTAAGAATTAGTTTGGTGAAGGGTTTCACTGTTGACTCAATGACTGCTGCCAGGCCTCCATATCCTTTACCTTTTAGGCACCTGGGAAGATATTAATCAATGTAAACAGGATGCAGAAATAGGAATATAGTAGTTTTGATGTTAGCAATACTAGACTTTTGAGTTAATGAGTTTTCTCTTTGTTATTAATCACTGTACTCCTCTTTCTTTGTTATATATAGATGTGTCCTTGCTATGTAAGAATGTAACTTTATTTAGTGCTTTCTGAGAGTGGCACCAGACTTTGGAAAGAACGACACTTTTAAGGGCAAATAAGTTTTCTTGTTGACAGATCCTTATCAGAAAAGGGCCGTAAAATGTTAATTGGCCTCCTGGCCAGAAGATGATGTAAATCACCTAAGACTTGTGTATAAGCTAGGTATGCAGAGAGAAAGCCTGGTCTCGATAAGAGTCAGGGCTGCTGATGCTGCATAATTTTGTGTTATCCGTTGATCTCTATGTACAACCAAAGTATAAAAAGTTTTCCTGAACAATAAAGGATGAGCCAGTCACTGGAAAGACTGGTTTCCCCCATATGGTCTTTTCAAACTCCTTTTCAGGCTGAATTCCCATCTGGGGCGTGAAGGCTCACCATGTCTATTTACTTGTCCTGGCTTCAAGACCCACGCAAGAGGGAGCCCAAGGTGGGGCACCCTCCGCTATTCAAGTGTGCACTGGTGGCCTATGCAGATGATGCAAACCTCTTGTCTCAAGGTTTTATTAGCTCTCCACGTAAACCAAGTTATTCAGCATCTTTTCTCCACTAATTTTCCTTCTATACTATTCTTTCCTAATCTCTTTTTATATTTCTAAATAAGTAAGTTTTTCCTCGCCTACTCCATCTCCCCTTTGAATTCCCTGGATCCACTGGGGCTGGACCTCGGCAATACACAATGGTATATTCAGTTCAGTTCGGTCACTCAGTCATGTCTGACTCTTTGCAACCCCATTAATCCAAGCACACCAGGCCTCCCTGTCCATCACCATCTCCCAGAGTTCACTCAGGCTCATGTACATTGAGTCGGTGATGCCATCCAGCCATCCCATCCTCTGTCGTCCCCTTTTCCTCCTGACACAAATCCTTCCCAGCATCAGAGTGTTATCCAATGAGTCAACTCTCCCCAAGAGGTAGCCAAAGTACTGGAGTTCAGCTTTAGCATCATTCCTTCCAAAGAAATCCCAGGGCTGATCTCCTGTAGAATGGACTGGTTGGATCTCCTTGCAGTCCAAGGGACTCTCCAGAGTCTTCTCCAACACCACAGTTCAAAAGCATCAATTCTTCGGCGCTCAGCTTTCTTCACAGTCCAACTCTCACATCCATACATGACCACTGGAAAAATCATAGCCTTAACTAGACAGATCTTTGTTGGCAAAGTAATGTCTCTGCTTTCCAATATGCTATCTAGGTTGGTCATAACTTTTCTTCCAAGGAGTAAGTGTCTTAATTTCATGGCTGCAATCACCATCTGCAGTGATTTTGGAGCCCCCCAAAATAAAATCTGACACTGTTTACACTGTTTTCCCATCTATTTGCCATGAAGTGATGGGACCAGATGCCATGATCTTCATTTTCTGAATGTTGAGCTTTAAGCCAACTTTTTCACTCTCCTCTTTCACTTTCATCAAGAGGCTTTTTAGTTTCTCTTCACTTTCTGCCATAAGGGTGGTGTCATCTGCATATCTGAGCTCATTTATATTTCTCCCGGCAATCTTGACTCCAGCTTGTGCTTCTTCCAGCTCAGCGTTTCTCATGATGCACTCTGCATAGAGGTTAAATAAGCAGGGTGACAATATACAGCCTTGACATACTCCTTTTCCTATTTGGAAACAGTCTGCTGTTCCATGTCCAGTTCTAACTGTTGGTTCCTGACCTGCATATTGGTTTCTCAAGAGGCAGGTCAGCTGGTCTGGTATTCCCATCTCTTTCAGAATTTTCCACAGTTGATTGTGATACACACAGTCAAAGGCTTTGGCATAGTCAATAAAGCAGAAATAGATGTTTTTCTGGAACTCTCTTGCTTTTTCCATGATCCAGCAGATGTTGGCAATTTGATCTCTGGTTCCTCTGCCTTTTCTAAAGCCAGCTTGAACATCTGGAAGTTCACAGTTCACGTATTGCTAAAGCCTGGCTTGGAGATTTTGAGCATTACTTTACTAGCATGTGAGATGAGTTCAACTGTGCAGTAGTTTGAGCATTCATCAGGATTGCCTTTCTTTGGTGTTGGAATGAAAACCGATCTTTTCCAGTCCTGTGGCCACTGCTGAGTTTTCCAAATTTGCTGGCATGTTGGGTGCAGCACTTTCACAGCACCATCTTTTAGGATTTGAAATAGCTCAACTGGAATGCCATCACCTCCACTAGCTTTGTTCATAGTGATGCTTTCTAAGGCCCACTTGACTTCACATTCCAGAATGTCTGGCTCTAGGTCAGTGATCATACCATCGTGATTATCTTGGTCATGAAGATCTTTTTTGTACAGTTCTTCTGTGTTCTTGCCACTTCTTCTTAATATCTTCTGCTTATGTTAGGTTCATACCATTTCTGTCCTTTATTGAGCCTATCTTTGCATGAAATGTTCTCTTGGTATCTCTAATTTTCTTGAAGAGATCTCTAGTCTTTCCCATTCTGTTCTTGTCCTCTATTTCTTTGCATTGATCGCTGAGGAAAGCTTTCTTATCTCTTCTTGCTATTCTTTGGAACTCTGCATTCAAATGCTTATATGTTTCCTTTTCTCCTTTGCTTTTCAGTTTTCTTCTTTTCACAGCTATTTTAAGGCCTCCCCAGACAGCCATTTGTTTTTTTGCATTTCTTTTAAATGGGGATGGTCTTGATCCCTGTCTCCTGTACAATGTCACGAACCTCAGTCCATAGTTCATCAATGGAATATTACTCAGCCATCAAAAGGAACACATCTGAGTCAGTTCTGATGAGTTGGATGAACCTAGAACCTATCAGAGTGAAGTGAGTCAGAAAGAGAAAGATAAATATCATATTCTAACACATATATATGGAATCTAGAAAATTGGTACTGAAGAATTATTTTCAGGACTGCAATGAAGAAATAGATATATAGAATAGACTTACGGACACGGGGAGAGGGGAGGAGAGATTGAGATGTATGGAAAGAGTAACATGGAAACTTACATTACCATATGTAAAATAGATAACCAATGGGAATTTGCTGTATGGTTCAGGAAACTTAAACAGGTGCTCCGTATCAATCTAGAGGGGTGGATGGGGTGGAGATGGGAGAGAGGTTCAAAAGGGAGGGGATATATGTATACCTATGGCTGATTCATGTTGAGTTTTGACAGAAAACAACAAAATTCTGTAAAGCAATTATCCTTCTATAAAAGAATAAATTAAAAAAAAAAACAGAAAAACTGACAAGTGATATGAATAGAAATTCACAGAATATGAAATATGAAATATAAACAACACTTGAAAAGATGCTTAATATCAGTGAAAGGAATGTACACTATACATTATATGCAAAAGTTTGTGTTCTGGATGCTCAGTCATATCTGACTCATGGATTGTAGCCTGCCAGGCTCCTCTGTCAGCGAAATTTTCCAGGCAGAATACTAGAGTGGGTAGCCATTCCCTTCTCCAGGGGATTTTCTCGACCCAGGGATCAAACCCAGGTCTTTTGTATTGCAGGCAGATTCTTTACTGTCTGAGCCATCAGGGAAGCAGATGACATGGTATCAATATAGAAAACCCTAAAGACCACACAAAAACTATTAGAACTAACAAACAAATCCAGCAAGGTAGCAGGATACAAGATTAATATACAGCAACTGGTTGCATTTCTTTACACTAACAATGAAATAATAGAAAAAGAAGGTGAAAAAACAATCCCTTTTAAAATCACATCAAAAATAAAATACATAGAAATAAACCTGACCAAGGAGGTGAAAGATTTACATGCTGAGAACTATAAAACATTGATAAAGGAACCTGTCATACTCTTAGCCTCGAAGAATATTGTTACAATGGCAATACTACCCAGTGCAATATACAATACTATCCAATACAATACTACCCAAAGCAATGATGCAATGGCTATCAAATTACTCATGACATTTTCACAGAACTAGAATGAATTATCATAAAATTAATTCGAGGCCATAAAAAAAACAGAATTGCAAAGCAACCTTGAGGGAAAAGAACAAAACAGGAGGCATAATCCTTCCAGACTTCAGAAAATACTACAAAACTACAATAGTCAAAACAAGATGGTACTGTACAAATACAGACATATGGATCAATGGAACAGAATAGGAAGTCCAGAAATAAACCCACACACCCACAATTAGTCTTTGACAAAGGAAGTGAGAATATAAAATGAAGAAAAGATAGTCTCTTCAGCAAGTGGTGTTGGGAAAGCTGGACAGCATATGTAAACCAGTGAAGTTAGCACATTCCCTTACACCATAAACAAAAATAAACTCAAAATAGTTTACATACTTAAATATTAGACATAACACCATAAAACTCCTAGAAGAGAACATAGGCAAAACATTCTCTAACATAAATCACACCAATGTTTCCTGAAGTCAGTCTCACAAAGCAATAGAAATAAAAGCAAAAATTAACAAATGGGACCTAATTAAACATAAGCTTTTGCATAGCAAAAGAGACCCTAAGTAAAATGGAAAGACAACCTGTGAACTGGGAGAAAATATTTTCAAATGATGCAACCTACAAAGGCTTAATTTTCAAAATGTACAAACAGCTCATACAACTCAATAACAACAACAACAAAAAGCAAACAACCCAATCAAAAAATGGACAGAAGATCAAAATAGACATTTCTCAAAAAAAAGACCCTCAGATGGACAATAGTTACATGAAAAGATGCTCAACATCACTAATTATTAGAGAAATGAAAATCAAAACTACAGTGAGGTACCACTTCACACTGTTCAGAATGCTTTGATGATATTTTGATGCTAAGTTGCTTCAGTCATGTCTGACTCTTTGCAACCCCATGGACTATAGCCTGCCAGGATCCTCTATCCATGGGATTCTCTAGACAATAATACTGAAGTGGGTTACCATTTCCTTCTCCAGGGGATCTTCCTGGCCCAGGGATCTGTTCAGAATGGCTATCATTAAAAAGTCTACAAATAATAAATATTGGACAGATATAAAGAAAAGGGAACCCTTGTACACTATTTGTAAGAATACAAGTTTATGCAGCCACTATGGAGAACAGTATGGGGTTTCCTTAAAAACTAAGATTCCCTGGTGGCTCAGATGGTAGAGTGTCTGCCTACAACGTGGGAGACCTGGGTTCGATCCCTGGGTCAGGAAGATCCTCTGGAGAAGGAAATGGCGACCCACTCCAGTATTCTTGCCTGGAAAATCCCATGGACAGAGGAGCCTGGTAGACTACAGTCCATGGGTTTGCAAAGAGTTGGACACGACTGAGCGACTAAACTAAACTAAAAAAAACTTAAAAACTAAACATACAGCTACTACATGATCCTGTAATAGCACTCCTGGGGTTGTACCCAAAGAAAACCATGATTCAAAGAGATACATGTAGCCCAGCATTCATAGCAGCAATATTTACAATAGCCAAGACAAGAAAACAACCTAAACATCCATTGACAGATGAATGGATAAGAAAAATGTGGTACATGTAAACAACGGAATATTACTCATGCATAATAGAGAATGAAACATTGCCATCTGCAGCAACATGTATGGGTCTGGAGATTATCACAATAAGTGAAGTCGAGCAGAGAAAGACAAATATTACATGATATTACTTACTCTGTGTTTAGTCACTCAGTCACGTCTGACTCTGTGACCTCATGGACTGTAACCCATCAGGCCCCTCTGTCCATGGGGATTCTCCAGGCAAGAATAGTAGAGTCAGTCGCCATGCCCTCCTTCAGGGGATCTTCCCAACTCAGGGATCAAACCCAGGTCTCCTGCATTGCAGGTGGATTCTTTACCATCTGAGCCACCAGGGAAGCCTAAGAATACTGGAGTAGGTAGCCTATCCCTTCTCCAGGGGATCTTCCCAACCCAGGAATTGAATCAGGGTCTCCTGCATTGCAGGAGGATTCTTTGCCAGCTGAGCAACCAGGGAAGCCCAATATCACTTATGTATGGAACCTGAAATATGACATAACAAAAGAGAAACAGACTTACAGACACAGAGAACAGGCTTGTGGTTGCCAATGAGAAGGGCAAGCAGAGAAGAGACAGATGCAAGCTATTATATATAGAATGGATAAAAAAGGTCCTACTGTATAGCTCAGGGAACTGTGTTCAACATCCTGTGATAAACCATAATGGAAAAGAATATGAAAAAGAACATGTATATGTATGTATGCATGTGTGTGTGTGTGTGTGTGTGTATGATTGTATAACTGAATCAGCACTGTAAATCAACTATACCTCAATAAAAATTTTTTTAAAAGAAATGCTCATTATAACAACTCTAGGATGCATTTTTTAACATCAAATTGACCAAAAATCCAAATGTTTACAAAGATATTTTGTTGGTAACATCTATCAAAAATTACAATAGTATATAAATACATATGCCCCAGACTGAGTAATCCAGTACTCCATAATCTATGCATATATCTGAAAATTGTATTTAGTATTATTTTTATAATATTTTAATAAGTTAAATTAACCCTAATATCACTATGACTGGTTAAATAAGCACTAATATAGTACATCTATTGAAAAATACTATGATGTTTTAAAAACTGAGGAACCTATATATAGATATGAAAAGATTTCCACAATACATTAAATAAAAAGAATTAGGTACAAAATTTGGTATAAGTATGATAACTTTGAGGTAAGTGTTAAATATGAATATACATTCATATTTGCTTATGTTAAGATACACTGGAAGGACACATTAAAAATGTAAAACAGAGGTTTTGTTGGCGGAGAAGGCTATATGAGTTAGGCATAGGGTGAAAGGAACACGCTATTAACTTTTAAATATTTTTCTAGATTTTCCAATTAAATGAATTTATTACCAACTCAAAAGATTACATTTAAACATCCTTTCACTTTTTACTAAATTCTATGAATAGAATTTATAGATTAATTTAGGAAGAAATTATCTTTACTATAATGAGCCTTCCTATGCATGAACACAGTATTTTCTTTCATTCTACTCATTTTCAACCTATCTAGGTTTGCAAAAGTTTCTTTGTGTTAACCCTAAAGATTTATCACCACCTTTATTACTAAATATTTTATTATTTTGGGATGTGTTATAAATGGTACTTTTTTCTATACTTTTTAAAGGATCTTTTTTTCTTTTTTGCATAGAGAGACTGTCTTAGTCTGTTTGGGTTACTATAAGAGAATACTATAGACTAGGTGGCTTGTAAATAACAGATATTGTTATTTCTAACAATTACAAAATGTGGGAAACTCAAAATGAAGGCACCAGAAGATTCATTTTTTGTTGAAAGTTTTCTGGGTCATAAACAGTCATCTTTTTACTTTGTCCTCCGATGGTGGAAAGGGTGGGGAATTTCTTTTGGGTCTCAAAGAACATTAATTCTATTAATGAGCACTCCACCCTCAGGACCTAAGTACTTCCAAAAACCCCACCTCAAAATACTGTTACATTGGGGTTATGTTTCAATATATAAATTTGGAAAGGACATAAGCATTCAGTCTAAAGCAGAAATTATTGATTTTATTACATTAATTTCATACTCAGATATTTTTATCTATTGTTACTTTTTTAATATAATACTTTCACAGTTGAACTTTTTGGATTCATTTCTTTTGTTCCTTTACATCAGCTTAAACATCTGGAATAGTGAGCATTAAATTGTAGCAGGGAGGTGGACCTCTTTGTTATATTCAGGACTTTAATGGGGAAAGTTTCTTATGTTTTACACACATGCAAAGTCACTTAATGAGATTTTATAGCAAGTAAAAACAATACTTTGAGGAGGTATGGTCAGAACATGATAAGACCATGTATTGAAAATCTACAGACATAGACCAAATCCAGCTTGCTGCTGGTTTTTATAAAGTTTTATAGGAACACAGTCATATTCCCTTGTTTATGTACTGCCCATGGCTGCTTTCACTAAAAATATTCACTGTCTGCTTCTTTACAAAAATTTTTCTATCTCCAGGGCTAGACCATACTTTAGTAACAATTCCAAAATATTAGCTGATTAACATAACAAAAAGTTTATTTTTCTTGCTTAAACTGCCTATCCGACTCCTATCCGAGTCGGTGAAATCTTACAGTCCTATAGATGCACTGTCCATAACACACACTCTTCTGGTTACACATATCATTTCTACTCATGCCCTATTGGCCAGAACTCATCACATGGTTCTATACTGGGTGCTATTAAGATTAAAAAATGGAAGAACCTCTTATCTTTGCTCTTGGGAGTTTATAGTTGGATAAGGGAGAAATGAGCAAAAGGACAAATAATCAGTTAAAATCCAAGTTTCATCAAGAGGATCAAAGTTATTTTAAAAAGGCAAAAGTAGGAAGGAAGTGGGGCTTCCCTGATAGCTCAGTTCGTAAAGAATCGCCTGCAGTGCAGGAGACCCTGGTTTGATTCTTGGGAGAGGAAGATCTGCTGGAGAAGGGAAAGGTTACCCATTCTGGTATTCTGGCCTGGAGAATTCCATGGACTGTATAGTCCACGGGGTCTCAAAGAGTCGGACATGACTCAGCAACTGTCACTTCACTTTAGGAAGGAAGAAAGTGTGTGAAGTCTTCTGCCAATGGGTGTAGACATGGAGACTCTTCAGTCTCAATGGTTTAGTTCACCATAGTATCCTTAGCACTAAGAAGAGCTGTTGGTATATACAAGTTTTCAATAAATATTTATTAAATGAATGAAAGGATAGGATATTCTTTCCTAATATTCCCCTTTGTTATTTTAGAATTTACTGATAATGCATAATAAACAAAAGAGATCAGTGAAGATAAAGCTGCTCTTTGATCTTATAAAAAACATCTTCAATAAACAACCTAGGCATATTGTTGTTGTTGTTCACTAAGTAAGTCATGTCAACTCTTTGCAACCCCATGGACTGCAGTACACCAGGCCTCTCTGTTCCTCACTGTCTCACGGAGTTTGCCCAAGTTCATGTCCATCGAATCAGTGATGCTATCCAACCACCTCATCCTCTGCCACCCTCTTCTCCTTTTGCCTTCAACCTTTCCCAACATCAGGTGTATTGGCCTTCTACAAATAAATAAGGCTGAAAGTAATTATTTTCTCCATCTTCCTGCTTTCAACTGAGTTTCATCCATTAATTTCAGTGTCATTCAGTCATGACACTCAGTCGATCAGTCGTGTCCAACTCTTTGTGACCCCACAGACTGTAACCTCACCAGGCTCCTCCATCCATGGAATTTTCCAGGCACAAGTACTGGAGCAGGTTGCCAAGTCCTTCTCCAGGGAATCTTCCTGACCCAGGGATCGAAGCCGGGTCTCCCGCATTGCAGGCAGACACTTTACCATCAGAGCCACCAGGGAAGCCAGATTATTTTCTCCATCTTCCTGCTTTCAACTAAGTTTCATCCATTAATTTCAGTATTCTCCCTCAATTCCTTTATTCCCTCAACTCCCTGCTCCACTTCTCCCAACCAGAGATCTCGTCCCATTAGTGACTTCCTACAAGTACTTTCAAATTAAGTTTTCTACCTTGAAGTTATTTTTTCCAAAAGGAAATTCTAAATTAAGAATCACTTTAAATAAATGGAGAAAAATGCTTTCTTATACCATAGACCAAAATAAATTCCAGATGGATTAGAGTAAATTGCTTAAAAAATTCAAATCATAGGAGAAAATGGAATCAGGTAACTATCAAACATCTGAAGAGAGAATGACTTTGTAAGCTTAGAAGCAGCAGAAGTTATTTTAGAAGGGAAAAGTCAACAGGCTTACTACAAAATCCTAAATGTCCATAAATGAATGAAAACAAATAAGTATATTAAAGAAGTCACAGACTAAAGAAATTACTTGTACTATATATAATATACAAATGGATAATATCTTAAAAGTAAAAAAAGAACTTAATTTACTGAGTTGCCAAGATCTCTGAGTGAGCAAAGGAAGGACAGTTTAAATTTTTAAAAAACTTTTAAAAATTAGAAAGGTGGTCAGTCTTACTAGTAATAAAATCCATATTAAAAGTTAAGATACCCCTTTACTGGAGAAATAAAAAAAAATGTATAAAATCCAATGCTGGAGAGATTTGTAGTAGTTGTACTTTTTTTAAAATATAAATTTATTTATTTTAATTGGAGAATAGTTGTACTTTTATTGATAGCTGCTATGTTTGTGAAATTGGTACAGCTCTTTAGGAAAGCAATTTGGTAATATGTATAAAGAAACAGAAAAATGTAGTTACTTTTTGATCCAATAATTTCACTTCTGGGAACCTGTCCTAAAGAAACAATCCAAAATATGGGGAAAGGTTCATTTACCAAGATGTTTATCACAGCACTATTTGTAATTATGAAAAAATTAAAATTATCCAAATTTCCAACAAGGGGATACTAAAGTAAATCACAATGCATCATTTGAGGAATTTTATGTGGCTGTTAAAATACAGTTAAAAAGAAACTTAATAGGAAAATGATTATTCTATAATTAGAAGAAATATGCAAAACATTGAGTAGAATACAATATCCAATTAGCAAGAATTGTCATTTAAATGGTAAAATCGTAAGGTTAACCCTCTTCATTCCCTTTGAAAAATCTTTGATCATGACAGCTTCCCACCTTAATGTCCTAATGATGAATTCCTTTCTTAGTGAAGACATGGCAAGGAACTGCAGTTAACACAGCCCCATGTCATTCTTAGGTTATTTTAAAGCACAATTCATCCTGCTCATCCAGAAACTCCCTCTCCACTGCCATAGAGACCACTCTTACTTCTGGGCTGTAGGAAACTGAGACTTAGTGTGTCTTTCCATCAAACTTGGATTCTACCTAGACTCAGTGAGCTGGTAGAGAGGCGATTAGCTTAGGACAGGAAGGAAATGGAGGGTCTCTTACCTCTATGATCAGCTTCTCATGACACCCCTTCTACAGGGGAAAGAAGGCTAATATCTGCTTCCCAGATTATCGTAGGTTCAGTAATATCTACAGCATATTGGTGAACTCCTACAGTGGTCAACTCTGCACTAAACTGTACAAAGACTAAACAGGCTAGATTGCCTTGGCCTTCCCTAAGAGTACACTCCAGGTAGTATGTCTATGGTAGATTTCTACAGCTATATAATCATTTTTAATATGAATCAGACTCAATAATTTAACTATTTCAAGTGCTTACCTTAGGTTTGGCCCTAAGTGCTCAACATTTATTAATTCATTCAATAGTCACAACAGTTCCATGAGGTATGTGGTATCATCATTCTCATTTTACAGATGGGAAGACTCAGGTACAAAGAAGTTAGATGACTTACCCAATGTCACTTAGCTAGTAAGTGATGAATTTGCTCACGTGGATTCACAGCCTCGAAGTAAGAGAGTAGTCTCTATGGCAGTGGAGAGGAAGAGTTTCTGGATGAGCAGGATGAATTGAACTTTAAAACAACATAAGAATGACACAGTTATGTGTAAACTTCAGTTCCCTGCCATGTCTTCATCAAGAAAGGAACTGAACATTAGGACATTTAAGGTGGGAAATTAAATTCATATCTTAAAGTCCTAACCCCCAACAACTCAGAATATGACCTTTTTTGGAGGCTGGATCTTTGCAGATGTAATAAAGTTAGAATGAAGTCATTAGGGAGCACTCTAATGTAATATGACTGTTGTCTTTATAAAAGGAGAAACTTCGGAGTCACACAGAGATGATACCATGTGAAGATAAAGGCAGAAATGGGGCAGTTCTTCTACAAGCCAAGGTATGAAAGAGATGTCCAGCAAAGTACCAAAAAGCTAGAAGAAAGACATAGAAATGATTCTCTCTCATACTTCTCAGAGTAAATTACTCCTGTCAATACCTTGATCTTAGAGTTCCAGTCTGTGACACTGTTATTGGATCCCTAGCAAACTAACCCAGTACCTTTCCCATTTTTGTTATTTTTGTCTGTCTACATAATGAAAAAAATTTTTTCAAACCAAACAGCTGAGGAAATGGATAGAGGAGTCAAGTAAATGACTTACTTTCAAAAATATACAAGCAGCTCATACAACTCAATAACAAAAAAACAAACAACCCAATCAAAAAAAGTAGAATATCTGAATAGACATTTATCTAAAGAAGACATCCAAATAGGCACATGAAAAGATGCTCAACACTAATTATTAGAGAAATGCAAAGAAAGACTACAATGAGGTATCACCTCACACTAGTCAGAATGGCCATCATAAAAAGTCTACAAATAATAAATCCTGAAGAGTGTGGAGAAAAGGAAACCCTTCTACACTGTTGGTGGGAATGTATATTGATGCAGCCATTATGGAAAACAGTATGGAGACTCCTTAAAAACCTAAACATAGAGTTATCCTATGATCCATCAATCCCATTCCTGGGCATATATCAAGAAAAAACTCTAATTAGAAAATATACAGGGAGGGAGATAGGGAAGGGAAGGACTGGGAGTGTGGGATTGGCAGATGTAAACTCTTATATATATATTTTCCATATGATGGAAAAATAAGGACCAGGTCCTGAAAAACAGGTCCTACTGTACAGCACAGGAAACTATATTCAATATCCTGTGATAAAGCAAAATGGAAAAGAATATTTTATAAAACGATGTCTATGTGTGTATAACTGAGTCACTTTATTGTATAGCAGAGATTGGGACAATATTGCAAATATTTGAGCAAAAATTTTAATGCGTGCCCTCCCGAAAAGAAAAGATACATGTACCCCAATGTTCATAGCAGCTCTGTTTACAATGGCCAAGACATGGAAGCAATCTAAATGTCCATTGACAGATGAGTTTATAAAGCAGATGTGGTACATATATACAATGAAATATTACTCAGCCATAAAAAGCATGGAATAATGCCATTTGTAGCAGCATGGATGAAACTAGGTATAATTTACTGAGGTGTCTCAAAGAAATGTAAATTATGAAGTTTTACTATTAAATAAAGAGTAAAATGAGAAACAATAGGAATTGGCTTGTCTCCATTCATTTCAAAACAGCAACCAACAGATATTTGAGCCTACAGGTATTTCAGGAAGCTGGAGTTTCTTAGTTTGGGGTTATGTACAGCCCGGAAGGAATGAGGCTTCAAAGGTATTAAATAAATAATATTCTGGAACATAACTGCCGCAGAGATGGTTTCAAGTCTGCTGAAGATTAACTTGAAGTTTTGGCATTTACTCAGCCTCAGAAACAGATGGATCATTCTGTTGTCAAATATTTACCTAGCAGAGATGTGTGCAAGACCATGCACGAGGCAGAGGAGGCCCAGCCCAACAGCAGAGCAGGAAAGCTATGGGAAGAACTAGTAGGGGTTATAACCATTAAACAGGCCTGGCTGGCCTAGCTGGCCAGCTCCCTTCCTTCCTGCCCCCAGCCTGCACTATCCCCACTCCATCAGGGTTGAAGGCCCCTTACTCTTCACTAACTAGACAAAGAGGTGTTTCCTCTGAGGTTGTTATTATTATTATTGCAATTTAAAAGAAAGAGGACTTTTTATGCTACCGCAATTGTCATTAAAAAACCTCAATCCTTAAAGATTTAGTTTGCATATTACCAGACAAGAAACATCAACTGTGTCTCCACTTTCTTTAAAATAATGCACTAGTTTCTGTAGAGAAATAGCAACAGAGAAGCAGCTCACAGAGTGAGGCTATAAACTCATGAGCCTGATTTTTAAACAGAGTCCCAATAATTGGGATCCAAACAACGATTCTTTTCCTTCACAAATGACACCCACAAAGCTATAAACATTGTCATAATGGTGCCATTGGCCAAAGATGGCCAAGAAATACTTTTGGAATTGCCCTCCAGAGTCTGAAACACTTTCTCTTAAACAACCTCAAAGGTGATAAATCATTTTAGGCAAGTGATTTAATTTCTTTGTGCCTAAGTTGACTCACAGGAAAACAGCAATAATGATGGAATCTACCTCACCGGTTTTCTGTGCAGGTTATATGAGAAAATCCACAAATAGTACTTAGCACCGTGCTTGGCACCTATCAAGCATTCAGTAAATGCTATTAGTATTATTAGTACTATAATTACCACTGTCACAGTTCCTGGAGGATGTGTGCTTTTCAGAGTGTTGAAAGCCTTTTGAAAATAGCTCTTAAATTAGATGGGTGATACAAATGAATAGCAGTTTTATGTCAGCAGCAAAAGGAGGCAACAACACAAGAAGTATCTTTTATTTTCCAGGCTAATAAACTGGACTTTTACAAAATGTGTTAAATAATGGCAGCACACTTAAAATAAGCACTGTCTTTCTAATGTGACTCCTCTGAAAGAGACAAACAGGCTTCTTGCAATAGAAACTTCATGGAAATGTGTGACTTCACCATCAGTCACTGTTTCCAGGGTCACGCTTGGTTCAGTATAATGGGAGTTGACAAACACGAACGCAGCATGTGCAAACTGAAGTAATGCAAACAAGCACCTGCAAAGTTGTACTTTGTAATTCCCTCTAATTTTATCTCCTCCATGTGTTGTCTCTCTGTGAGCCTTTGAGGGCAAGGGAAAGGGGATTTTCTTAGAAGCTTCAGGTGTCTTGTGTTCTTCATGTCATTAGACGTTTAAAATGGGGAATCTAAATTGTTCATGCAGTAAAGAACATGGATAAGGTTCCTTTCTCCTTTCTTCAGCTTGCTCCTAGTTACACATGGTTCAGCTCTTCAATTCTTTAATTCTAGAAGCATTCATGGAGTGTCTGTTATGTGTAGGGCCCTGTCCTTGTAGATCTGATTCACATCATCAAGGAGCTTCCTATCTGATTAAGACAGACAAGATTTTAAATCCACATGGAACAAATGAATCATGATACCACGTAGGACTAAAGTCTCAGAAACAAATAACTGTTGTGGGATATAAGCATAAGATTGATCTGATAAATGGTCTGGAGAAACATTATGGAAAAATGAGATTTAAGGGAGCTTAAATTCAATATTGTTTGTAATGGGGACAGGGAGTTGGGGGAGGACAGCCACCATTCATTCCACATCTGTGCTTGAACGCCCCTTGTTTGCCAAGGAGATCTTGATGCAAAAGTGAAAAGTACCTTTCCTAATGGGAAGGAAATTCAGAATCTGGCTTTACAGAGAAATAGATACAAAAATAACTAAAGAATAAAATGTGAAACTTGCTATGAGGTAGAAGAGTATTCAGATGGTTTAAAAGTACTTCCATATTTATGTGTCAAGATAAAAGCCCACAAAGATAGACACCAAACTGTTAACTGGGGCATGTCCACTTTACATTCTGTGAACTATTTGACAGTTTTTCCAGTGGACACATATGCATATATTATGTGGGATATTTTTACAAGGTACTGTAGAAAATGTTTTGGAAAAAAAAGAAGAGGATGCTGACTTTGGGGATTCAGGGAGGTTCTATAGGAAGATGGCTAAGGAGTTCACACATTTGCAGCCAAAGTTTATAAAGTCAAGTTGTCTAGTTCCAGAATCTATGCAGTCAACTTCACATTAAATTGCTTCGGTGCAAATGGAGGGCATACTCCTCCAGCTTTAGAGATGAGAATTCAATAAAAATAAGGAGGTGGAATAGCAAGTTATATGTGGGGAATCCTGAACATCTTCATGTATGAACCAATATCCATATTAGGAAATTTCCGAATATGGAGTAAATTTACTCCATAAAAGGCTATGAATATTTTTAAGGCTCCTGATTAATTATAATTGTTCCTACATAGCCTCCTTGCCTCTTATAGTCTACACATAGAAGATGTTTATCACACTAATGCCAAATAAATATTCCTATAGCAGTTACTTTCCCAGTTAAATACATCAGTCAATCATATAGTGTGTAGAATCCTTTCCCAAATTCTTTTTTTTTTATTTTTATTTTTTTAATTAAATTTTAAAATCTTTAATTCTTACATGTGTTCCCAAACATGAAACCCCCTCCCACCTCCCTCCCCATAACATCTCTGTGGGTGATCCCCATGCACCAGCCCCAAGCATGCTGTATCCTGCGTCAGACATAGACTGGCGATTCAATTCTTACATGATAGTATACATGATAGAATGCCATTCTCCCAAATCATCCCGCCCTCTCCCTCTCTCTCTGAGTCCAAAAGTCCGTTATACACAGCTGTGTCTTTTTTCCTGTCTTGCATACAGGGTCGTCATTGCCATCTTTCTAAATTCCATATATATGTGTTAGTATACTGTATTGGTGTTTTTCTTTCTGGCTTACTTCACTCTGTATAATCGGCTCCAGTTTCATCCATCTCATCAGAACTGATTCAAATGAATTCTTTTTAACGGCTGAGTAATACTCCATCGTGTACATGTACCAAAGCTTTCTTATCCATTCATCTGCTGATGGACATCTAGGTTGTTTCCATGTCCTGGCTATTATAAACAGTGCTGCGATGAACATTGGGGTACATGTGTCTCTTTCAATTCTGGTTTCCTCGGTGTGTATACCCAGCAGTGGGATTGCTGGGTCATAAGGTAGTTCTATTTGCAATTTTTTAAGGAATCTCCACACTGTTCTCCATAGTGGCTGTACTAGTTTGCATTCCCACCAACAGTGTAGGAGGGTTCCCTTTTCTCCACACCCTCTCCAGCATTTATTGCTTGCAGATTTTTGGATCGCAGCCATTCTGACTGGTGTGAAGTGGTACCTCATTGTGGTTTTGACTTGCATTTCTCTGATAATGAGTGATGTTGAGCATCTTTTCATGTGTTTGTTAGCCATCCGTATGTCTTCTTTGGAGAAATGTCTATTTAGTTCTTTGGCCCATTTTTTGATTGGGTCGTTTATTTTTCTGGAATTGAGCTGCATAAGTTGCTTGTATATTTTTGAGATTAGTTGTTTGTCAGTTGCTTCATTTGCTATTATTTTCTCCCATTCAGAAGGCTGTCTTTTCACCTTGTGTATATTTTCCTTTGTTGTGCAGAAGCTTTTAATTTTAATTAGATCCCATTTGTTTATTTTTGCTTTTATTTCCAGAATTCTGGGAGGTGGATCATAGAGGATCCTGCTGTGATTTATGTCTGAGAGTGTTTTGCCTATATTCTCCTCTAGGAGTTTTATAGTTTCTGGTCTTACATTTAGATCTTTAATCCATTTTGAGTTTATTTTTGTGTGCGGTGTTAGAAAGTGATCTAGTTTCATTCTTTTACAAGTGGTTGACCAGTTTTCCCAGCACCACTTGTTAAAGAGATTGTCTTTACTCCATTGTATATTCTTGCCTCCTTTGTCAAAGATAAGGTGTCCATAGGTGTGTGGATTTATCTCTGGGCTTTCTATTTTGTTCCATTGATCTATATGTCTGTCTTTGTGCCAGTACCATACTGTTTTGATGACTGTGGCTTTGTAGTAGAGCCTGAAGTCAGGCAAGTTGATTCCTCCAGTTCCATTCTTCTTTCTCAAGATTGCTTTGGCTATTCGAGGTTTTTTGTATTTCCATACAAATCTTGAAATTATTTGTTCTAGTTCTGTGAAAAATATGGCTGGTAGCTTGATAGGGATTGCGTTGAATTTGTAAATTGCTTTGGGTAGTATACTCATTTTCACTATATTGATTCTTCCAATCCATGAACATGGTATATTTCTCCATCTATTAGTGTCCTCTTTGATTTCTTTCATCAGTGTTTTATAGTTTTCTATATATAGGTCTTTAGTTTCTTTGGGTAGATATATTCCTAAGTATTTTATTCTTTTTGTTGCAATGGTGAATGGAATTGTTTCCTTAATTTCTTTTCCTACTTTCTCATTATTAGTGTATAGGAATGCAAGGGATTTCTGTGTGTTGATTTTATATCCTGCAACTTTACTATATTCATTGATGAGCTCTAGTAATTTTCTGGTGGAGTCTTTAGGGTTTTCCATGTAGAGGATCATGTCATCTGCAAACAGTGAGAGTTTTACTTCTTCTTTTCCAATTTGGATTCCTTTTATTTCTTTTTCTGCTCTGATTGCTGTGGCCAAAACTTCCAGAACTATGTTGAATAGTAGCGGTGAAAGTGGACACCCTTGTCTTGTTCCTGACTTTAGGGGAAATGCTTTCAATTTTTCACCATTAAGGATAATGTTTGCTGTGGGTTTGTCATATATAGCTTTTATTATGTTGAGGTATGTTCCTTCTATTCCTGCTTTCTGGAGAGTTTTTATCATAAATGGATGTTGAATTTTGTCAAAGGCCTTCTCTGCATCTATTGAGATAATCATATGGTTTTTATTTTTCAATTTGTTAATGTGGTGAATTACATTGATTGATTTGCGGATATTGAAGAATCCTTGCATCCCTGGGATAAAGCCCACTTGGTCATGGTGTATGATCTTTTTAATATGTTGTTGGATTCTGATTGCTAGAATTTTGTTGAGGATTTTTGCATCTATGTTCATCAGTGATATTGGCCTGTAGTTTTCTTTTTTTGTGACATCTTTGTCAGGTTTTGGTATTAGGGTGATGGTGGCCTCATAGAATGAGTTTGGAAGTTTACCTTCCTCTGCAATTTTCTGGAAGAGTTTGAGTAGGATAGGTGTTAGCTCTTCTCAAAATTTTTGGTAGAATTCAGCTGTGAAGCCGTCTGGACCTGGGCTTTTGTTTGCTGGAAGATTTCTGATTACAGTTTCAATTTCCGTGCTGGTGATGGGTCTGTTAAGATTTTCTATTTCTTCCTGGTTCAGTTTTGGAAAATTGTACTTTTCTAAGAATTTGTCCATTTCTTCCACATTGTCCATTTTAGGCATACAACTGCTGATAGTAGTCTCTTATGATCTTTTGTATTTCTGTGTTGTCTGTTGTGATCTCTCCATTTTCATCTCTAATTTTATTGATTTGATTTTTCTCTCTTTGCTTCTTGATGAGTCTGGCTAGTGGTTTGTCAATTTTATTTATCCTTTCAAAGAACCAGCTTTTGGCCTTGTTGATTTTTTCTATGGTCTCTTTTGTTTCTTTAGCATTTATTTCTGCCCTAATTTTTAAGATTTCTTTCCTTCTACTAACTCTGGGGTTCTCCAATTCTTCCTTTTCTAGTTGCTTTAGTTGTAGAGTTAGGTTATTTATTTGACTTTTTTCTTGTTTCTTGAGGTATGCCTGTATTGCTATGAACTTTCCTCTTAGCACTGCTTTTATAGTGTCCCACAGGTTTTGGGTTGTTGTGTTTTCATTTTCATTAGTTTCTATGCATATTTTGATTTCTTTTTTGATTTCTTCTGTGATTTGTTGGTTATTCAGAAGTGTGTTGTTCAACCTCCATATGTTGGAATTTTTAGTAGTTTTTCTCCTGTAATTGAGATCTAATCTTAATGCATTATGGTCGGAAAAGATGCTTGGAATGATTTCGATTTTTTTGAATTTATCAAGTTTAGATTTATGGCCCAGGATGTGATCTATCCTGGAGAAGGTTCCATGAGCACTTGAAAAAAAGGTGAAATTCATTGTTTTGGGGTGAAATGTCCTATAGATATCAATTAGGTCTAATTGATCTAATGTATCATTTAAAGTTTGCGTTTCTTTGTTAATTTTCTGTTTAGTTGATCTGTCCATAGGTGTGAGTGGGGTATTAAAGTCTCCCACTATTATTGTGTTATTGTTGATTTCCCCTTTTATACTTGTTAGCATTTGTCTTACATATTGCGGTGCTCCTATATTGGGTGCATATATATTTATAATTGTTATATCTTCTTCTTGGATTGATCCTTTGATCATTATGTAGTGGCCTTCTTTGTCTCTTTTCACAGCCTTTGTTTTAAAGTCTATTTTATCAGATATGAGTATTGCCACTCCTGCTTTCTTTTGGTCTCTATTTGCGTGGTATATCTTATTCCAGCCCTTCACTTTCAGTCTATATGTGTCCCTTGTTTTGAGGTGGGTCTCTTGTAAGCAGCATATAGAGGGGTCTTGTTTTTGTATCCATTCGGCCAGTCTTTGCCTTTTGGTTGGGGCGTTCAACCCATTTACGTTTAAGGTAATTATTGATAAGTATGATCCCGTTACCATTTACTTTATTGTTTTGGGTTCGGGTTTATACACCCTTTTCAGTTTCCTGTCTAGAGAATATCCTTTAGAATTTGTTGGAGAGCTGGTTTGGTGGTGCTGAATTCTCTCAGCTTTTGCTTGTCTGTAAAGCTTTTGATTTCTCCTTCGTATTTGAATGAGATCCTTGCTGGGTACAGTAATCTGGGCTGTAGGTTATTGTCTTTCATCACTTTAAGTATGTCTTGCCATTCCCTCCTGGCCTGAAGAGTTTCTATTGAAAGATCAGCTGTTATCCTTATGGGAATCCCCTTGTGTGTTATTTGTTGTTTTTCCCTTGCTGCTTTTAATATTTGTTCTTTGTGTTTGACCTTTGTTAATTTAATTAATATGTGTCTTGGGGTGTTTCGCCTTGGGTTTATCCTATTTGGAACTCTCTGTGTTTCTTGGACTTGGGTGATTATTTCCTTCCCCATTTTAGGGAAGTTTTCAACTATTATCTCCTCAAGGATTTTCTCATGATCTTTCTTTCTGTCTTCTTCTTCTGGGACTCCTATAATTCGAATGTTGGAGCGTTTCATATTGTCCTGGAGGTCTCTGAGATTGTCCTCGTTTCTTTTAATTCGTATTTCTTGTTTCCTCTCTGATTCATTTATTTCTACCATTCTATCTTCTATTTCACTAATCCTATCTTCTGCCTCCGTTATTCTACTATTTGTTGCCTCCAGAGTGTTTCTGATCTCATTTATTGCGTTATTCATTATATTTTGACTCTTTTTTATTTCTTCTAGGTCCTTGTTAAACCTTTCTTGCATCTTCTCAATCCTTGTCTCTAGGCTATTTATCTGTGATTCCATTTTGATTTCAAGATTTTGGATCATTTTCACTATCAATATTCGGAATTCCTTCTCAGGTAGATTCCCTACTTCTTCCTCTTTTGTTTGGTTTGGTGGGCAACTCTCCTGTTCCTTTACCTGCTGAGTATTCCTCTGTCTCTTCATCTTGGTTATATTGCTGCGTTTGGGGTGGTCTTTTTATATTCTGGTAATTTGTGGAGTTCTCTTTATTATGGAGCTTCCTCACTGTGGGTGGGGTTCTATCAGTGGCTTGTCAAGGTTTCCTGGTTAGGGAGGCTTGTGTTGGAGTTCTGGTGGGTGGAGCTGGGTTTCTTCTCTCTGGAGTGCAGTGGAGTGACCAGTGATGGGTTATGAGACATCAAAGGTTTTGGAATAATTTTGAGCTGCCTGTATATTGAAGCTCAGGGGAGTGTTCCTGTGTTGCTGGAGAATTTGAGTGATATGTCTTGTTTTGGAACTTGTTGGCCCTTGGGTGGAGCTTGGTTTCAGTGTAAGTATGAAGGCATTTGATGAGCTCCTATTGCTTAATGTTCCCTGAATTCAAGAGTTCTCTAATGTTTTCAGGCTTTGTATTTAAGCCTCCTGCTTCTGGTCTTCAGTTTTTACAGTAACCTCTAGACTTCTCCATCTATACAGCACCGATGATAAAACATCTAGGTTAAAGATGAAAAGTTTCTCCACATTGAGGGACACTCAGAGAGGTTCACTGAGTTACAAGGAGAAGAGAAGATGGAGGGGGTAGTTAGAGGTAACTGGAATGAGATGTGGTGTGATCAAAAGAGGAGAGAGCAAGCTAGGCAGTAGTCACTTCCTTATGTGCGCTCTATAGTCTGGCCTGCTCAGGTATTTACGGAGTTATACAGGGAAGAGGAGAGGGAGGAAGTAGACAGAGGTGACCAGGAGGATAAGAGAGAGGAATGAGAAGGAGAGAGACAAATCCTGCCAGTAACCAGTTCCTTAGGTGTTCTCCACTGTCTGGAACACACAGAGATTCACAGAGTTGGATAGAGAAGAGATGGGGGAGAAAAGAGACAGAGGCCACCTGGTGGAGAAAAAGGAGAGTCCATAGGAGAAGAGAGTGGTCAAGCCAGTAATCTCGCTCTCAGGTAAACTTGGGTAGTGAAGTTTGGGTTTTTAAATGAACATAATTGACAACAAAAACCTAAGAGCAAAGGTTAAAAATCTAGAGTAGAGGTTGGATTTTCAAAAATACAATATTAAAGAAAAGAAGCAGAAGGAAAAAGCAGGAAAGAAAGAAAGAAAAAAACCAAGAATTATTAAAAAAAAAACAAGCAAACAAAAAAAACAAAACAAACAAAAAAAAAAAAACCCCACCAACAACCATCCAAAGGCTATATATGGTGTTTGCCTTAAAAAAAAAAAAAAAGTCTTTTTTTTAAAAAATAGTAATAATAGGTTATAGTAATAAAAATTAGAGGAGAAATAGAAGATTTAACAATTAAAAAAAAAAGGTTAGAAAAAAAAAGAAGAAGAAAAAAGAAAAAAAAAAAGGAATGATTTTTTAAATAGTAAAAATATATCTGGGTCCTCTTTGATGTTTTGGGCCGTGTGGGATCACTTCCAAGGTGGTTCCCTCTGTTTAACTTCTTCCGTTTGCTGGTTTTTCAGGCTCACTAGTTCAGTCGCGCTGTGGGGAGGGGGAATGCCGCAAACAAATAGCGCTGTCGTGTGCTCACAGTGTCACAGCCCCGCTTGACCTGTCCCTTCTCGCGGCGCACAAACCGCTCCGGCTCTACGATGCACAGCCGGGAACCGTCTGGGGCCGGCCCTAGGCTGCGTGCACTTCCCGGTCCAAGCCGCTCATGTTTGGCGCTCAGGCAGCCCTCAGAGGCACAGATTCGGCTGGGACTGCGCTTTGTGCCCTTCCCAGGTCCGAGTATCTCAGGAGTTTGGCGAGCGTGATCGCCGCGGCTTGTCACCTTTTCTGTCGCTGCTGCTCAACTTTCTGGGTGGACCGCTGGCGTCCCCCGTGAGGCAAATTGTGACTGTCCAGCACCCCCAGAAGTCTTAGCAAAGAAGCCCGCTTGCAGTTAGGTAAGTAAAGTCTCTCCGGGTCTGCAATTGCCCCTTTCCAGTCCTTACGGCTCTGGCTGCCTGTCCCCGGCGGGGGTTGATCTGCAGCCGGCTTTTTCCGTTCCGTCCTTTGTTCTGTGCTCGGTCCTGGCGGCGTCTTATGTTCAAGCTTTTCGTGCTGTAGCTATCCCACAGTCTGGTTTGCTAGCGCAAGTTAGATCGTTCTGGTTGCGCGTGGGGCGTTCCTGCCCGATTCTTACAAAGCACTGCAGCCCGCGCCTCCCGCGCGTCCCTGCCCTGCCCCCACTTCCCAATGGCGGATGCAGGCGTCTGTGCTGCTTTTCCGCTGGGGGAGTTACTGTTGGGCTTGTAATCTCTTGGTTTTAATTATTTCTTTATTTTTCCTTCCTGTTATGTTGCCCTCTGGGTTTCCAAGACTCGCCACAGACTCGGCAGGGAGAGTGTTTCCTGGTGTTTGGAAACCTCTCTTCTTAAAATTCCCTTCCTGGGACGGGCTTCCCTTCCCGGGACGGAGTTCCCTCCCCACCTCCTTTGTCTCCTTTTTCGTCGTTTATATTTTTTCCTACCTGTTTTTGAAGACAATGGTCTGCTTTTCTGGTTGCCTGCTGTCCTCTGCCAGCCTACAGAGGTTGTTTTGTGGAGTTTGCTCAGCGTTGAAATGTTCTTTTGAGGAATTTGTGAGGGAGAAAGTGGTCTTCCCGTCCTATTCCTCCGCCATCTTTATCGAAACCCCCCCCAAATTCTTTATCACATAGATCAAATTGCTGCACCATCTGGGCCCAATCAATTTAATAAGTTCGCAACATATCTTGAACATTACAAATAAGAAGCTCAAGGTCTATTTTTTAAGTCACATTGGTTAAAGCCTATTTTTATTTCCTTGTGGAGGAAGGATGGAAGACCAATAACAGAAAAGTACCTTTTTTAAAAGTCTTTATTACACTTGTTACAATATTGCTTCTGTTGTTTATGTTCTGGCTAAGTGGCCTGAGGCATGTGGGATCTTGACCAGGAATGGAACCCACCCTCACTGCATCGGAAGGCAAAGTCTTAGTGACTGGATTGCCAAGGAAGTCTTAGAACAGTATCTTTTATAGACAAATAACCAAGCACAGTAACTAATTGAGTCTTCCTGTGATGAGAGAAAATTATGCTTTCAAGCAAAAATTGATTAATTTTATTGTCTAGAGCAAAGAAGAGATGAAAATCTCAGGTGTATCATTCAAAAAGTGCACTCTTTGTAACAAAAAGAAGTTCAAAGTCATAATATTTCCAAGAAATTTTACAGCCACCTACAAAGTTGGTAGCAAAGATTCTTAAATTCCTGTGTCAAATAATATTGCTGGATAGAGCATATTATCAAACTGTAGACACAATTCTTTCATATATACATAAATTATTTTGTGAAACAAAACTACGGGTGAACCTAACAAATCAACTCGTGGCATATATGTGGTATGTTGGTGAACATTTGGTAAATATGTAGATTTTATCACTGAAAGCACATGCTACTAGAGAAGATGTTTGCTTGTTTTATTTTTCTTTTCAATGCCAATTATTTGGGGAGTTAAAAGGTATAGACAAATACCATTTGGTTGCATTTGGGCTAACAGCTGTTAAATACCAACTGACTGGACAGAGTAAGAGATGGTTTTATTATATGAATAAAAGATGTTACACTTGGATATAAGTCCACATGTTAGCAGCTCATGGTCAGCAATACACCTTTGACTTCTGATTCAGTGTTGAGGGAAGTAGTGAAAATTGTTCGCACAATCAAGTCATGACTTGAGGCATGAAGTGGAGTGGATGTTGGATATTCTGTGTTTCCACCTGCGGTATTCTATCCATGAAAAAATAAGGGTGCTTACAGTCATTTTTAAGATGAAAGATAAAATGAAAAGATTTCTTCATGACACTGATCTTGAGTGGTGTTTATCAGTGATGCACACAGTATTTTAAATAGGTTGGACCTGTTGCCTTAGGATAAAATTATCACACAGATTTTAGTGCTGTGCACAAAATATCAGCATTTTCTTATGACCAAACTGTGACCCAAACAGCTCATTCTCTCAGCTTGTCTCTTTTTAGCATTAGATGAATTTCTTCACTCAGCTGAAAAATAAATCTGGGATTATTATTATTGAACATATTTTTTAAAAATCATATCCATATTGTAACAAAGAACATGGAAAAGTACAGAGGCCAATACTACCAAAGAGGGAATTTGGAACCCATTCACCCTCATCTTCCAAGCTGAGTCACTCAGCATTCAAATGTCATACTTTTGAATGTAACAGACACATCGACTCAACATATGATAAAAAACCCAAAGCAATCTATAGTGAGAAATTGCTCCATAATTTCTCAATCTTAATACCTAGCACTCACTGCGCTAGGTATTAAATACCTAGCATTTCTAAAGAACTATAACTCTGCCAAGAGTTTTGCAATTAAATACAAAGAAAAAGTAAAAGGTAAGCCACCTGGATGTGGAATCTGGCCTAAAACTCAGACGGAGGTTGAGACAAGGGTATTCTTATTCAGATTAATTTTAAAATATGTTTTCTTTTTAAAACATCATGATGAATTTTTTTCACTTGTTGGCCATCAGTAATCTATTCCTTAAGTGGTTTCCAGATGTCAAACTTTAAAAACTGTGCCTTACAGAGTCCTGTCTTACTAAGCCTTATTTCTCTGTTTCAAATTACATCGTATCTATACTTTCCGTTCATAACTTCAAAATTGCTTTGTAAGTGGCTTGCTCAGCATTACTCAAGCCCAAGGGGGAACTCTGTCTTACCCTGAGTAAATGCTGCCAAGCAATGGTAATATCACTAGAACATTAAAATCAATAATCCTGAAACATTGGGGATTTTCTTTACTTAAAAACCATGTCTTTTCTGGTTATTATATCTTTTCCCTTGGAATCTAGAGTCTATTAGAAGTTCCTTATCTATAGAGAAACAAAAAATAAGAGATGAGGAATACAAAGAGGAAAAGCATACATTATCTGCATGCACGCATGCTAAGTCACTTCGGTTATGTCCGACCTTCTAAGACCCAATGGACTATAGCCCGCCAGGTTCCTCTGATCATGGATTCTCCAGGCAAGAACACTGGAATGGGTTGCCATGCCCTCCTCCAGGGGATCTTCCCAGGCCAGGAATCGAACACGCAGTGCTTAGGTCTCCTGCATTGGCAGGCACATTCTTTACCCTAGCGCTACCTGGGAAACCCATATAGTGCCTAACTCCCTCAATAATGTAGGTCCATTAAGAGAAAGCCTGAAGTTTGTAGACAAAGGTCTGTCTTTAGATGCTGACATATCATAGCATTGGCAGTGGCAACCTACTCCAGTACTCTTGCCTGGAAAACCCCATGGATGGAGGAGCCTGGTGGGCTGCAGTCCATAGGGTCGCTAAGAGTCGGACATGACTGAGCGACTTCACTTTCACTTTTCACTTTCATGCATTGGAGAAGAAAATGGCAACCCCACTCCAGTGTTCTTGCCTGGAGAATTCCAGGGACGGGGGAGCCTGGCAGGCTGCCGTCTATGGGGTCGCACAGAGTCGGACATGACTGAAGCGACTTAGCAGCAGCATCATAGCAATGGCTGAATGTGAGGACATGTGGATTCTCAGCTTCATACCCCAGTTTCCCAAGGGTCAATATTTGTGTCTTAGTGGCAAAACATTTAGGAGACTCTATTAGTAACTCTAATCATGAAACTTTGGTATGTTCCAAAAAAAGAAAAATCTGTACCCTGTTTAGGTAGGTAAATTTCTGGGTGTGTGAGTAAGGAAGATTCCAAGGCAGATGTTAGACAACCAGTGGTCACTGATTACATTTTTCTTCTGAACCTAGCAACTGATTTCCCAAGTGAATTAAATCACAAGCTGCAAGAATCTTAGAGCTGTAAAAGACTTGAGTGATCTTCATTATACACATAAGGAAACCAAGGCCAAAACAGGTTATGTCACTAACTCAGAGTCAAACTAGCTTCTAGGTCCAAGTAAGGAAAAATGTTCCTCAAACTCGCAGACAACAAGATTGTTTTCAGCTCTTGCTTTTTGATCCTTTGTTTTCTTAAGAGAGAGAGGCAGCTCATGACCTACCCTCTGTGCTCCCCAAATCTCATAATCAGCTTCCTAGGGACTGCCTTACATTAGAGAGACTCAGAACACATTAGCATAGCAATGGTGGGTCTCTCTCTAGACAGTTTGAAGAAGCTCTCGATTAAGGACTATTTGATACATAGTCCTTACTGGAGGACTGCTGAAATTCCTTTCATGTCCCATCATTCTTTTATTCAATGTTCTCTAGGAAAAACATAGAGTTTTGAGAGGCCTCCCAGCAAGTCAACATCAAAATGAATGTCATCTCAGATAAGAGCAAAATTAACCTTTGATTAAATCCTACTAAGTCCTGTGGCCAGTTTCTTTGGGTTAGTTTGAGTCCAGTAGAGACAGAAATTAAACTAATTAGAGCACAAATTGATGATGGAGCAGGTTTTCAGAGGTGTCTGAAAACTGTGAAGACTGTTTTGAAGACTGTGTCTACCTAGTCAGCCCAAGACTTGCAGTGAGTAAATAAACTTAGATTGACCCTAGATTAATCCAAAGACAAAAGAACCTTCAGCCAGGAGACGAAGATAGAGCTGAGGGAGAGGGGTAAGAAAACGATGCTATGTCCTAATCACTAGAAAAGAACAGGCTGTCCAAGCCAGTTCTGTTCTGATCTCTAATGAGATCAATTGTTTCTGGAGCTCTTGGGGCACTGGCAGCAGACACAGGGATGGCGGTACGGTGCTGTGGAAGGATTACCTCATTGAACAGAGCAGCTGAGGCTCCCAACCTCCCTTTCTGACCCTCCCTCTCTGAGCTTTGCCTTACCTCCTCTCCATCACCAATGAACTGCCAGTTGCCCAGTGAAGCACAGCTAACCTGAGAAGTAAATATGTCGATATACTGAACCTCCAGTCTCTTTTCCAATCAACCAACTAAGTGTCTTCCTGTCCCAATCTATCTTAAACTTTAAACCAGTACAAGTACACCACCACCCACAGAATCAAGAAAGAGCTCTCAATCTGTCAATCCTGTCCATGTTTGCTCTCAAATGGTTGGTCTTTTTTTTCTTTTTTTCCCCCCAAAATTCTCTTTTCATTCTACTCTCTGACTGAAAGTTCATTGGAAGATGAATGTGAAGCTCCAACACTTTGACCAACTGATGTGAAGAGACAACTCGTTAGAAAAGACCCTGATGCTCGGAAAGATTGAGGGCAGGAGGAGAAGGAGGTGACAGAAGATGAGATGGTTGGATGGCATCACTGACTCAATGGACATGGGTTGGAGCAACCTCCCAGAGATAGTGAAGGACAAGGAAGCCTGGCATGCTGCAGGCAACAGGGTCACAAGGAGTCGGACATATCTGAGCGACTGAACAATAACTCTGACCAAAGAAGATGCAAATTACTATAGGAATCAGACTCCTACCCAAAGGAAAAGTTAGGGTCTTTTTCTTCATTCTTTCCTCTCTTTTACTTATTTCCTCCTTCAGATAGCACAAGAAAACAAAATGGACAGTCTCAATGAGCCACTTCAATTAGTGATCACGTACGTGTGTTAGTCACTCAGTCTTGTCCGACTCTTTGCAACCCCATGGACTTAGCCCACCAGGCTCCTCTGTCCATGGGATTTTCAGGCAAGAATCCTGGAGTGGGTTGCCATTCCCTTCTCCAAGGGATCGTCCCATCCCAAGAACTGAACCCAGTTCACCTGCATTGCAGGCAGATTCTTTACCATCTGAGCCACCAGAAAGTCATCAGCAATCATTCCAGAGTAGAATTGGCATGGAATGAGAGTCAGAGGAAGGGTACAATAAAGCTTGAGTCAGATAGGGGCTGAGAAGACAACAATTCCCTACTAGCAGAGGAAAGAACTGTAAGGGAAGAAAGGCTTACACTGGCTTTTTTTTTTTTTTTTTTTTTAATGGCATAGCAGGCCTTTTGGACTTCAGATAACTCTTACAAAATATTTTGATGGATTGAGTGCAAAAAGTGAATCAAACATATGGATTAAATTTTCATTAAAACACAGATGGGTTTTTTTATTGTTATTATTAAATTAAGTAAAATGTTTGGCAAAGTAGATTTGGCTTTGGCCAAACCCAGGACATTTGAAAAATAGTTTTGAGATATTCAGTGAACTGAACACAAAGCCAGGTTTACCCATCCCTGGAGTTTGGAAAAATGAAGTTTGGCTCATCAAGGTTTGATTCAATGTCAAATGTATTTGTGGGGAAATAAGTTTCTGAAGCACCAAAACTGCCTATATACCTTGGGAGTGCAGTGGAAATGCCCAATAGTTATTGAGTAACTCAGTCTGCCCCAGCACCACAAAAGGCAGCAATCCACTGACCTGAGAAAAAGGTGAGTTGCTCCCCTCCTCCCTCACCAAGATACTAAGAACTGAACCAAAGCCAGTGTGCTGTCTAGCCTAGAAAATTAGCACAAAGCAGCAAATGAATAGGAAGTGCTCATTTGAGAGGGAGGTCATCACCACAGCTGGGTGGCTGACAGGGGGCTTATATTACCTGCATTGACCAGAAGAATTTAGAAAAGTAACAGACAGTAAAAGTATTTATGAAAGGTGAGGCAATATTGTTAAGAAGTTTTTTTCAGGCATTAAGAACTTAGTTTTATTTTTTCAAAAAAAAATTCCAAAGGAATGCATGGAAATTTTTGCACTCTAATGCCAGTCCATTGAAATATCTTTCCATCAACCTATGGGTTACTGGAAAAAAAAAATTTTAATCCATCTATCAGCAACCCATCTGAACATGACTATACATGAGATTTCAAGTTTAGCAATCTTTAATTCTTGCATGTGGCCATTATGAAATGCCATTCTACCCATGGTAAAACTTTAGTTTTCTTGCCAGTATTTTAGGGGAATGAGGTCAACTGAAGAGCCAAGTTTTCTAGGCAACTAAATGCTCTAAGTATTGAGCCTCAGCATTAAATTACTGGAGATTCACATTTAAACCAATTTGAATAGAAGTATTTGTCAATCTATGATCTACTCCTTCTTCTTAAAGGACCACATTTTATTGCAAGAATGTTCTAAAGGTGACTGAGGCAAATAGGACTGTTTAACTTTATAGGCTCTAAGCTTAGGATACTTTTTTGTACTTAACTATAGTTGGTTTAAACAGTGTGTTAGTTTCAAATGTGCAATGCTTTTTTAATACTTGTATTTTCTCCATATGGTGTGTGAGTTAGGAAAACAGAATCGCTCTAGGTATTTAAAGCATGACGGAATTTAATATAGGAATGTTAGCAACATATGCAATCATTGAAAAGGCTGGGTGATGGAAAGATCAGGGAAATCTCTTCTAGCACTTAATAATTCAGAAAATGAAGGTTTCATCAGAGGCTGCTCTTCATGACCTTAACTGTGGTGCAAAAGTAGGATTCTTTTGGTGATTCTCAGAGGGTTATCCAGAAGTCCTTGAAAAACTTTCTTTTGCTGCTGCTGATGTCCACATACCCACTAAAGCTATAGCTAAAAAATAGCCTCTCTTTTTTCACATTCTATGTCTTGTGCAAACATCTCTCTTTGGTAAAACCAAAACCTGAACCCTCCTAGTAAAAGGAAATGTAGATTCCAGACTCCCAGTACCTGCCCATAGGAGACACTTCAGGAGGGAATGATGTGAATAAACATCAATTGTACATATGGTTTTCCTGCCTTCTTTGCCTGTTGCTGAGCACTCTACCACCTACTACGTGTGTTTGTCCTAGTCATCTCACTCCATTCTTTTCCATCTTTTATTTTTGTGGCACTTAACATGGTATTGAGTAGAAAATCTGATAATTTATTAAGAATAAACTATCCTGAGTGAGAACACTGAGAACTTTTCTAATGAAAAGACAGCATAGTTGAGTGGTGGGTGCTGGGTCAAAAGTATCAAGCCTACCTCTGCCAACTACTAGTTATATTTTATTCATATTTCTGACCATTTCTTCTCTAAAAAATGGGAATAATATCACCTGCTATTCTTTTTCCCAAAGATGTTGAAAGTATCAAAAGATTTATACACATGAAGGCATTTCACAGATTGTAGAATACTCTAATTCATCCTCTCAGTCATTCATTCAACACATTTATTTAGTGCTCAGTCTAAGGCAAAGACTTACATATTTCAGGAGTATGACAGAAGGATCATACTCCTAGAAATCTGCCAGTCAGTAGCAGAATAAAATACATTAATATAAAATACAAAGTAGAATGTCATGAGAGCCTTAAGAAAATGTAAACAATGACAATTTAGTCTGGGGTGGAGCTGTTATGTCCATCTGGAGCAATTATTATAGAAAGGGTTTTTTGACCCAGCTCTCTCATCTGCTTAGGTATTCTATTCGATACCTGCTCTCCCACTTTCATGTATTCACCATGTCCTATAGATGCCACTGCATAAATGTCACCAGTTATCCATCTAACTCCTTTTTTTTTTTTTTTTTGCCATTTGTAACTGTTTTAGTTCAGAGTATTATTACCATTTGCTTGCTCCACTGCAATACCTTCCACACTAATCTATCTGCCCACAAGCTTGCCCCAATTCACGTCACCCAACAGATAACCTCATATAAGGTTCACCTATCACTGCTGCTCTCAGAATAATCTACCTAAAATGCAAATCTAGTCACAAAATAGCTTATTTAAAATTATTTCAAAAAACAACCTCTAATGCAGACATAGAGAACAGATTTTGGACACAGCGGGGGAAGGAGAGGGTGAGACACGTTGAGAGGCTAGCACTGACATATACACACTACCATGTGTGAAGCTCAGCCTGGTGCCCTGTGACAACCTAGAGGGTTGGGATGGGCTGCGGGGGGAGCTTCAGGAGAGAGGCGATATATGTGCACTGTGGCTCATCCACGTTCTTATATGGCAGAAGCCAACACAATATTGTAAAGCAATTATCCTCCAATTAAAAAAAAAGAAATAAGAAAAACAACCTCTAATTTCAGGATGAAGCTGAAATGCACTCATTTAGTATACAAAGTCTTCCATGACTTTGCCCGTTATCCTTTCTAACCTTGATTTACATGAAATGTGCCTACATTCATGAACTTTTTTTACACAACGCTATTTGCTATGGTTTTTCCAGTGGTCATGTATGGAGGTGAGAGTTGGACTGTGAAGGAAGCTGAGTGCCGAAGAATTGATGCTTTTGAACTGTGGCATTGGAGAAGACTCTTGAGAGTCCCTTGGACTGCAAGGAGATCCAACCAGTCCATTCTGAAGGAGATCAGCCCTGGGATTTCTTTGGAAGGAATGATGCTGAAACTGAAACTCCAGTACTTTGGCCACCTCATGCGAAGAGTTGACTCATTGGAAAAGACTCTGATGCTGGGAGGGATTGGGGGTAGGAGGAGAAGGGGACGACAGAGGATGAGATGGCTGGATGGCATCACTGACTCGATGGACGTGAGTCTGAGTGAACTCCGGGAGTTGGTGATGGACAGGGAGGCCTGGTGTGCTGCGATTCATGGAGTCACAAAGAGTCGGACACGACTGAGTGACTGAACTGACTGATAGTTCATGAGAGTTTAAGGTTAAGTCCTTAAAATAGGATTAGAATATGGAGATTGGTGGCCTGGGGAACAAAAGAGCTAGCTGGAGAGAATAAAGGGTGAAAAGTGTAATAAGAGGGGAGAAAGAAAGATAAAATCTGCTGTTGGAGACATCTGGCTTACATAAGACTGGATATGTAGGAATCAGGACTCAAGCTGATTATCAATAACCAGAGAATTCAGCAGGGAGGGCTTTCAATACTGTGACCATACAGACAAGATTCTTCTCTATGTGAAGGCCCAAGTCAGGAACTCTGAATCTCTCTATGGAAGAAAACTCCACTGGAGAGGAAGACTTACTTTTCCATATGATGCTCCACTATACATAATGTTCTCCAAATGTTTTCTGTTTGGATGTGGTTATGTTAGGAGAACCACTGACTGAAACTACCCTCCCTGGCTAGGCAAGAAAGTAACCACTTGCATCAGTTAACTATCCTACAACAGGAGGTTCTGGTAAGGCATACAGAACTAACAAGCTACCACCAACTTGAAGAATTTGGGAAAGCTCAAAAGAAGATAGGAGACACCAGTCCATATGTCCTGCTAACATCCCAGAATCCTTCTCACTGGAATCCATCTTGGCTGAGTAATGCATGTACCACAAGGAAGGACCCTGAGCCACAGTGACCGGCCAGAAACAACCCGGAAACTAATCCCATATCATAAAACCCAAGACTGCAAGCCATGTGGCAGAGCAATTCTCTTGGGTTCCCTTACCCTGGGCATCCCTTTACAATAAAGTCTCTTCCTATGTCAGCATATGTGTCTCCTCAATTTATTTCTGAGTAATAGATCAGAGCCCACTCTAGGCCCTGGGAGGTGTCCCCTTTCTTGAAACTTCTGTTGCACTTATTGTGATGATTATATCATATTGCATAGTACATATTTCAGTTTCCCAGAGGTTGCCATAAATATCTCACTTGAGGATCAGATTCTGGGCTCTCCAAATTAAAGGACAGAGTTTTCAAAGGATGCCTAGGCTACCTTTGCTGCTGCTGCTAAGTCGCTTCAGTCATGTCCAACTCTGTGCGACCCCAGAGACGGCAGCCCACCAGACTCCCCAGTCCCTGGGATTCTCCAGGTAAGAGCACTGGAGTGGGTTGCCAGTTTCTTCTCCAATGCATGAAAGTGAAAAGGGAAAGTGAAGTTGCTCAGTCGGGTCAGACTCCTAGAGACCCCATGGACTGCAGCCTACCAGGCTCCTCCGTCTATGGGATTTTCCAGGCAAGAGTATTTGAGTGGGGTGCCATTGCTAGGTTAACTAAAATGGTTATCAAATACTATATTTTGGTGGAGCATTTGAACCCTATTAACTCTTGGCAAAACTAGTGTGTTTAATTGGGAGTTACTTGAAATTAACATGACAACATAATAGAGTCTCAGAAATATTTAAATGAATGAATAATCGCAAATCTTTGTGCTGAGAACTTAGATCAACTCTTTAAGAAAATCAGCTAGTGGAGAACAGAAGATTAAAAGAGAGTAGGAAGTATAAGAAGACAAGAAGGCTAGTCTTGACTGTTGACACACCCATCTTTGCTCTCTTTATGTGTCAGACTGGTCTGGGTATGCCCCTGTGTCTAAGGGGGAAAGTGAGGAAGACATATTTGGGAAGGAAGAAAAAGATCCTTTCACTTTATAATTAATGGATTAACTAAACTTTACTGAACATTTTTCCTTATTTAAAGATTTAAAGGCACACAAGTTTAATCTTGTGTTACTGAACTAGTGATTTGTTTACACCAAGCATATTAAAAATTAACTTTTCCACAAAATCTTTCTCCTTGTTAACTCAAACACCAAAGGTCTGTCAAGGTCAACTTAGGGTAACAGAACTAAATAAAATGTAATTTAGGCCCCAAATTGAAACTTGAAAAGGATAAAAAATCCTAAACATAAACAATGCTTTTCAATTATTTCACAGATCATTTGTTTTGTTGCTGTTTAGTTACTAAGTCACATCCAACTCTTTTGTGACCCCATGGACTAAGCCCACCAGGTTCCTCTGTCCATGGGATTCTCCAGGCAAGAATAGAGTGGGTTTCCATTTCCTTCTCCAGAGGATCTTCTGGAGATCAAGGGATCTCCCTGGAGACCCAGAGATCAAACTTGTATCTCCTGCACTGGCATGCAGATTCTTTACCACTGAACCACCAGGGTTATCCCTTCCTTTTCCCTCCCTTCTGAAGTTCTCTTCTGAAATAGCTATATTTTTGTGTTCTGAAGCTTCTGAAGGTTCTGGCAGGATCCATAAGACTCAATTAGACCACAGGACAAATGCCCTACTGAAGCAAACCAAAAGCCAGAAGTGTTTTTTTCAGTTGGGACATCTGGTCACCTAGTCTTTTGACTTTTCTGTAAGAGTAGTGTAGTCCCTAAATTTCTGAATATCCTTCTGTAGAATCTGGAGGACTGCTTCACTTACATCTCAGTCTTACATGCTAGAAGAGAATACTTCATGGCCTTAGGCTTCTTTGGGAAAAATTAGAACTGTTACTGTGGCCTTAACTTAAAAGATCTTTCATACTCATGATTGCTCTCCACTTAGGGAATGGATGAAAAATAATATTTGTGAAATGCTCCATGGCTGCTTTTCATAATTTTTGTATTTGTTTTCAGTTCATGCTACAAAAAATCACCATAAAGTTGATGGCTTTAAAAAACTGTAAATTTACTCTCTTAGAGTTCTAGAGTTCAGAAGTCTGAAATCACTTTCACTTGGCCAAAATCAAGGTGTCAGCAGGGCCATACTCCTTTTTGCAGGCTCCAGAGGAGAAACTGTTTTCTTGACTTTCCTACCATTTAGAGCTGTTTTTCTTGCATTTTGTGGCTTATGAGTCTTTCTTCTTTAAAGTCAGCCATTCTTGCTTCAGGGGTCACATTGCTGCCTTCTGTGTCAAATCTTGCTCTGCCTCCCTATTATAAGAACACCACCCAGATAATCCAGGAAAACTTCTTTATCTCAAGATTCTTGGCTTAATCACATCTGCAAAGTCATTCTTTCCATAAAAAGTAACATTCACAGTTTCCAGGGGTTGGAACTTGGATATCTTCAGGGCCAATATTAAGCAGTCAGTTCAGTTCAGTTCAGTCGCTCAGGTGCGTCCGACTCTTTGTGACCCCAAGAACTGCAGCACGCCAGGCCTCCCTATCCACCACCAACTCCCAGAGTTCACTCAAACTCATGTCCATCGAGTCAGTGATGCCATCCAGTTATCTCATCCTCTGTGGTCCGCTTCTCCTCCTGACCACAATCCCTCCCAGCATCAGGGTCTTCCAATGAGTCAACATTTTGCATGAGGTGGCCAAAGTACTGGAGTTTCAGCTTTAGCATCAGTCCTTCTAATGAACACCCAGGACTGATCTCCTTTAGAATGGACTGTTTGGATCTCCTAGCAGTCCAAGGGACTCTCAAGAGTCTTCTCCAACACCATAGTTCAAAAGCATCAATTCTTCAGCACTCACTTTGCTTCACAGTCCAACTCTCACATCCATACATGACCACAGGAAAAACCACAGCCTTGACTAGATGGACCTTTGCTGGCAAAATAATGTCTCTGCTTTTGAATATGCTATCTAGGTTGGTCATAACTTTTTTCCAAGGAGTAAGCGTCTTTTAATTTCATGGCTGGAGTAACCATCTGCAGCGATTTTGGAGCCCCCCAAAATAAAGTCTGACACTGTTTCCACTGTTTCCCCATCTATTTGCCATGAAGTGATGGGACCAGATGCCATGATCTTCGTTTTCTGAATGTTGAGCTTTAAGCCAACTTTTTCACTCTCCTCTTTCACTTTCATCAAGAGGCTTTTTAGTTTCTCTTCACTTTCTGCAATAAGGGTGGTGTCATCTGCATATCTGAGCTCACTGATATTTCTCCCAGCAATCTTGATTCCAACTTGTGCTTCTTCCAGCCCAGCGTTTCTCATGATGTATTCTTCATATAAGTTAAATAAGCAGGGTGACAATATACAGCCTTGATGTACTCCTTTTCCTATTTGGAACCAGTCTGTTGTTCCACGTCCAGTTCTAACTGTTGCTTCATGACCTGAATATAGGTTTCTCAAGAGGCAGGTCAGGGGGTCTGGTATTTCCATCTCTTTGAGAATTCTCCACAGTTTGTGATCCACACAGTCAAAGGCTTTGGTTAGTCAATACAGCAGAAATAGATGTTTGTCTGGAACTCTCTTGCTTTTTCCATGATCCAGCGGATGTTGGCAATTTGACCTCTGGTTCCTCTGCCTTTTCTAAAACCAGCTTGAACATCAGGAAATTCATGGTTCACATATTGCTGAAGACTGGCTTAGAGAATTTTGAGCATTACTTTACTAGGGTGTGTGATGAGTACAATTTTGCGGTAGTTTGAGCATTCTTTGGCATTGCCTTTCTTTGGGATTGGAATGAAAACTGACCTTTTCCAGTCCTGTGGCCACTGCTGAGTTTTCCAAATTTGCTGGCATATTGAGTGTAGCACTTTCACAGCATCATCGTTCAGGATTTGAAATAGCTCCACTGGAATTCCATCACCTCCACTGGCTTTGTTCGTAGTGATGCTTTCTAAGGCCCACTTGACTTCACATTCCAGGATGTCTGGCTCTAGGTGAGTGATCACACCATCGTGAATATCTGGATCCTGAAGATCTTTTTTGTATAGTTCTTCTGTGTATTCTTGCCACTTCTTCTTAATATCTTCTGCTTCTGTTAGGTCCCTACCATTTCTGTCCTTTATCGAGCCCATCTTTGCATGAAATGTTCCCTTGGCATCTCTAATTTTCTTTAAGAGATCTCTAGTCTTTCCCATTCTGTTGTTTTCCTCTAATCTTTGTATTGATCACTGAGGAAGGCTTTCTAATCTCTCCTTGCTATTCTTTGGAACTCTGCATTCAGATGCTTATATTTTTCCTTTTCTCCTTTGCTTTTCACTTCTCTTCTTTTCACAGCTATTTGTAAGGCCTCCCCCGACAGCCATTTTGCTTTTTTGCATTTCTTTTCCATGGGGATGGTCTTGATCCTTGTCTCCTGTACAATGTCACAAACCTCCATCCATAGTTCATCAGGTATTCTGTCTATCAGATCTAGTCCTTAAATCTATTTCTCACTTTCACTGTATAATCATAAGGGATTTGATTTAGGTCATGCCTGAGTGGTCTAGTGGTTTTTGCCACTTTCTTCAATTTCAGTCTGAATTTGGCAAGAAGGAGTTCATGATCTGAGCTACAGTCAGCTCCCAGTCTTGTTTTTGCTGACTGTATGGAGCTTTTACATCTTCGGCTGCAAAGAATATGATCAATCTGATTACAGTGTTGACCATCTAGTGATGTCCATGTGTAGAGTCTTCTCTTATGTTGTTGGAAGAGGTGGTCCACTGCAGAAGGGAATGGCAAACCACTTCAGTATTCTTGCCTTGAGAACTCCATGAACCGTATGAAAAGGCAAAATGATAGGATACTGAAAGAGGAACTCCTCAGGTCGGTTGGCGCCCAATATGCTACTGGAGATCAGAGGAGGAAATAACTCCAGAAAGAATGAAGGGATGGAGCCAAAGCAAAAACAATATCCAGTTGTGGATGTGACCAGTGATAAAGGCTAGGTCCAATGCTGTAAAGAGCAATATTGCATAGGAACCTGGAATCTCAGGTCCATGAATCAAGGCAAATTGGAATTGGTCAAACAGGAGATGGCAAGAGTGAATGTCGACATTCTAGGAATCAGCGAACTAAAATAGACTGGAATGGGTTAATTTAACTCAGATGACCATTATATCTACTACTGTGGGCAGGAATCTCTTAGAAGAAATGGAATAGCCATCATGGTCAACAAAAGAGTCCGAAATGCAGTACTTGGATGCAATCTCAAAAACGACAGGATGATCTCTGTTCATTTCCAAGGCAAACCATTCAATATCACAGTAATCCAAGCCTATGCCCCAACCAGTAGCATGAAGAAGCTGAACGGTTCTATGAAGACCTACAAGACCTTTTAGAACTAACACCCAAAAAAGATGTCCTTTTCATTATAGGGGACTGGAATGCAAAAGTAGGAAGTCAAGAAACACCTGGAGTAGCAGGCAAATTTGGCCTTGGGGTACAGAATGAAGCAGGGCAAAGGCTAATTAGAGTTTTGCCATTATTAATCAACCTCCTACGAATCTGTTTTTTATTTTCACAACTACACAATCACATACACATCGTTCAGTTCAGTTCAGTCGCTCAGTCATGTCCGACTCTTTGCGACCCCACGAATCGAAGCACGCCAGGCCTCCCTGTCCATCACCAACTCCCGGAGTTCACTCAGACTCACATCCATCGAGTCAGTGATGCCATCCAGCCATCTCATCCTCTGTCGTCCCCTTCTCCTCCTGCCCCCAATCCCTCCCAGCAACAGAGTCTTTTCCAATGAGTCAACTCTTGGCATCAGGTGGCCAAAGTACTGGAGCTTCAGCTTTAGCATCATTCCTTCCAAAGAAATCCCAGGGCTGATCTCCTTCAGAATGGACTGGTTGCATCTCCTTGCAGTCCAAGGGACTCTCAAGAGTCTTCTCCAACACCACCGTTCAAAAGCATCAATTCTTCGGCACTCAGCCTTCTTCACAGTCCAGCTCTCACATTCATATATGACCACAGGAAAAACCATAGCCTTGACTAGATGGACCTTAGTTGGCAAAGTAATGTCTCTGCTTTTGAATATGCTGTCTAGGTTGGTCATAACTTCTTCCAAGGTGTAAGCGTCTATCTCCTTTCGAAAGATAAGGCTCCTGATGCAGAGACAGACTGAGAAATGTATCATTGTTACAGGTAATGTGCAGCAGAGCCAATTCATCTAGACTTATGGAAGGAAAGAACAAATATCATAGATACAACTAAACACTGATGACAACTTTTTCAAATCTTTTTCTCAAATTCCCTCTGTATTTTCTCCTTATATAGCAGGGAAACATAAGATCTGCCCTCTATATCTGCCTGGCATTGGCAGAAAAACAACAATGACAAATTCTCCATTTTCAAACATACAGTTGGAAGGGAATGGTCACTGGCAATGGATGGAGACTGAACTTCATATTTTATCTAAACCTATTTTATGACTTTTCTCATCTTTCAACTTTTATTATAAAAACAATTTTTTAGTCTTTTCTATGTGTCAGCTACTGTTCTGTATGTTTTTGTATGTATCAACTCATCTAATCAATTTGACCTCCCTATGCTGTTGATGTTATCATTATTCTTATTTTTTCTTTTCACAAATGAGAAAATTGAATCATTACTTAATCATATGGTGGCTAAGTAATTTGGTCACTTTCACAGACCAGATTCAAGCCCAGGCATCTTTAACCATTAGGTTCTGCTCTATACTACTCATAATCTAATGCTTATATATTTTTAAACCTCTTTCTACTTTGTAATAACAGGTTTTATTCTGATTCCCCCCCTTTTCCCCCCCATATAACTAAGTATAGTTTGCTATACATACTAGGCCTTTGAACACTGAATAAATGAATGAATATTGATTGTGACTGTATTTCTCTTCTTTTCTCATATATTTACTCCTGAATGTATGCCTTCAAAATCTTGTTACTCAAAGTATAGCTCCCAGCATAGGCACCACCTGGAACATTGTGAGAAATGCGGAATCCCCGGACCTATCCCAGATCTACTATGACAGTAAGTTTCCCACATGACTCACCCACACATTAAAGTTTGAAAAGCACATTTTAAAGTACGTGTGTAAATTTACAAACTTAACCCATGATATCCACCCAGCTCTCTCACCTGCTCACACACCTGAATGCCTTCGCTCTGGCCTCTCCAGTCCCATCCCAAGGTTCTATGATTTGGTCAGCTGCATTGTAAGCAGTGGTTTCTTTGTGAGTTGAGCCAAGTGACTCAAGGAAAACACTAGTAGCTAATTTTTTATTTTTGTATTTTGCTTCAAAGCAAGCGCACAAGTATCTCTCCTGCCCAGTGCCCCCACGACACACACATGGATTAGCTTCCTTAGGCTACAACTGCAGGTGTGCTGAAGAAAGCAGCAACTCAGATGGAGCAAGGGCTCACAGCCTCGTATAGAGAAGAAAGCTGGTAATCACCAGGACAGACCATTAAGCCCCTAAAGTAGCTCATATGTCTCAATCATCAGGAGGGTTTCATAACAGCACATTTCATCTTTGCATACTCCTCTCCAGCCACTGTGAAACCTGACTGTGGGAGCTTGTGAATAAAGAAGGTATTGATGTAGAACATCCAAGAAAATACATTCTAGAGAATCTAAACGGCATTTTGTGATCCCAAGACTGAGGTATCTCTTTCTAAACTAAGAGATATCAGCACAAGAGTAATGAAAAGAAAGTCCTCACTCAGCATGAAGGGAAAGCAGATAATTGTGGATCCCCACTCTTGAAACTGGAAATCTGGTTGATTTGTTTAAAAGCAAGACCCAAAAGGATTAAACTGTTTTCAAGTTACTTAACCTTGTCCTCAATTGCTTCAGTTGTATCTGACACTTTGTGACCCTATGATCTGTTACCCAATTAGCTCCTCTGTCCATGGGATTCTCCAGGCAAGAATACGGGAGTGGGTTGTCATGGCCTCCTCCAAGGGATCTTCCCAACCCAGGAATTGAATCCATGTCCCTTATGTCTCCTGCACTGGCAGCTGGGTTCTTAACCACTAATACCACCTGGGAGCCCTACTTAACCATATCCAAAAATAAAACTCTAGAATATCTATAGGAACACAAAAATACCTAGCAGCCAAAAAATAAAACTCACAATATTTAATATATAGTAAAAACTTCAGTTCAGTTCAGTCACTAAGTTGTCTCTCTGCGGCACCACGGACTGTAGCACACCAGGTTTCCCAGTCCATCACCAAATTCTGGAGTTTGTTCAAACTCATATTCATAATACGGTGATGCCATCCAATTATCTGATCCTCTGTCATCCACTTCTCCTCCCATCTTCTATCTTTCCCACCATCAGAGTCTTTTCAAATGAGTCAGTTATTCGTATCAGGTAACCAAAATATTGGAGCTTCAGCTTCAGATCAGTCCTTCACATGAATATTTAGGACTGATTTCCTTTAGGATTGACTGGTTGGATCTCCTTGCAGTCCAAGGAACTATCAAGAGTCTTCTCCAACACCACTGTTCAAAAGCATCAGTTCTTCAGCACTCAACTTCTTTATGGTCCAACTCTCACATTCATACGTGGCTATTGGAAAAACCATAGCTTTGATTAGATGGACATTTGCAGACAAAGTGATATCTCTGCTTTTTAATATGCCATGTAGGTTTGTCATAGCTTCTCTTCCATGGAGCAAGTGTCTTATAATTTTATGGCTATAGCACCATCTGCAGTGATTTCGGAGCCCAAGGAAATAAAGTCTGACACTGTTTCCACTGTTTCCCCATCTATTTGCCATGAAGTGATTGACTCAGATAATCACAATGGTGTGATCACTCACCTAGAGCCAGACATCCTGGAATGTGAAGTCAAGTGGGCCTTAGAAAGCATCACTATGAACAAAGCTAGTGGAGATTATGGCATTCCAGTTGAGCTATTTCAAATCCTGAAAGATGATGCTGTGAAAGTGCTACACTCAATATGCCAGCAAATTTGGAAAACTCAGCAGTGGCCACAGGACTGGAAAAGGTCAGTTTTCATTCCAATCCCAAAGAAAGGCAATGCCAAAGAATGCTCAAACTACCACACAATTGTACTCATCTCACACGCTAGTAAAGTAATGCTCAAAATTCTCCAAGCCAGGCTTCAGCAATACATGATCTGTGAACTTCCTGATGTTCAAGCTGGTTTTAGAAAAGGCAGAGGAACCAGAGATCAAATTGCCAACATCTGCTGGATCATGGAAAAAGCAAGAGAGTTCCAGAAGAACATCTATTTCTGCTTTATTGACGATGCCAAAGCCTTTGACTGTGTGGATCACAATCAACTGTGGAAAATTCTGAAAGAGATGAGAATACCAGACCACCTGACCTGCCTCTTGAGAAACCTGTATGCAGGTCAGGAAGCAACAGTTAGAACTGGACGTGGAACAACAGACTGGTTCCAAATAGGAAAAGGAGTACATCAAGGCTGTATATTGTCACCCTGCTCATTTAATTTCTATGCAGAGTACATCATGAGAAACTCTGGGCTGGAAGAAGCACAAGCTGGAATCAAGATTGCTGGGAGAAATATCAATGAGTTCAGATATGCAGATGACACCACCTTTATGGCAGAAAGTGAAGAGGAACTAAAAAGCCTCTTGATGAAAGTGAAAGAGGAAAGTGAAAAAGGTGGCTTAACGCTCAAAATTCAGAAAACGAAGATCATGGCATCTGGTCCCATCACTTCATGGCAAATAGATGGGGAAACAGTGGAAACAGTGTCAGACTTTATTTTGGGGGGCTCCAAAATCGCTGCAGATGGTGATTGCAGCCATGAAATTAAAAGACGGTTATTCCTTGGAAGTAAAGTTATGACCAACCTAGATGGCATATTAAAAAGCAGAGACATTACTTTGCCAACAAACGTCTGTCTAGTCAAGGCTATGGTTTTTCCAGTGGTCATGTATGGATGTGAGAGTTGGACTGTGAAGAAAGCTGAGCACCAAAGAATTGATGCTTTTGAACTGTGGTGTTGGAGAAGATGCTTGAGAGTCCCTTGACTGCAAGGAGATCCAAACAGTCCATTCTAAAGGAGATCAGTCCTGGGTGTTCATTGGAAGGACTGATGCTAAAGCTGAAACTCCAATACTTTGGCCACCTTATGCAAAGAGTTGACTTATTGGAAAAGACGCTGATTCTGGGAGGGATTGTGGTCAGGAGGAAAAGGGGATGACAGAAGATGAGATGGCTGGATGGCATCATCGACTCGATGGACGTGAGTCTGAGTGGACTCTGGGAGCTGGTGATGGACAGGGAGGCCTGGTGTGCTGCGATTCATGGGGTCACAAAGAGTCGGACATGACTGAGTGACTGAACTAAACTGAACAGATGGGACCAGATACCATGATCTTAGTTTTCCAAATGTTGACTTTCAGCCAGCTTTTTCACTCCCCTCTCTCACTTTCATCAAGAGGTTCTTTAGTTCTTCTTTGCTTTCTGCCATTAGGGTAGTATCATCTTCATATCTAAGGATATTGATATTTTCCCCCACAATCTTGATTCCAGCTTGTGCTTCATCCAGCCCAGCATTTTGCATGATGCACTGTGCACATAAGCTAAATAAGCAGGGTGACAATATGCAGCCTTGAACGTACTCCTTTCTCAATTTGGAACCAGTCCATTGTTCCATGTATGGTTCTCACTGTTGCCTCTTGACCTGCATACAGATTTCTCAGGCAGCAAGTAAGGTGGCCTGGTATTCTGATTTCTTTAAGAATTTTCCACAGTTTGTTGTGATCCACACAAAGGCTTAGGTGTAGTCAATGAAACAGAAGTAAATGTTTTTCTGGAATTCTCTTGCTTTTCCTATTAACATAGATGTTCTATACCAACATCTATGGATGTTGGCCATTTGATCTCCTGTTCCTCTCCCTTTTCTAAATTCAGCTTGAACATCTGGAAGTTCTCAGCTCACGTATTGTTGAAGCCTGGCTTGGAGAATTTTGAGCATTAATTTGCTAGCGTGTGAGATGAGTAGAATTGTGTGGTAGTTTGAACCTTCTTTAGCATTGCCTTTCTTTGGTATTGAAATGAAAACTGACCTTTTCCAGTCCTGTGACCACTGCTGAGTTTTCCACATTTGCTGGCATATTGAGTGCAGCACTTTCACAGCATCATCTTTTAGGATTGAAACAGCTCGGCTGGAATTCCATATCCTCCACTAGCTTTATTCGTAGTGAGGCTTCCTAAGGCCCACTTGACTTCACATTCCAGGATGTCTGGCCCTAGGTTAGTGATCACACCATCATGGTTATCTGGGTCTGGAAGATCTTTTTTGTATAGTTCTTCTGTGTATTCTTGCCACCTCTTCTTAATATCTTCTGCTTCTGTTAGGGCCATACCATTTCTGTCCTTTATTGAGCCCATCTTTGCATGAAAATTTCCCTTGGTATCCCTAATTTTCTTGAAGAGATCTCTAGTGTATCCCATTCTATTGCTTTCCTCTATTTCTTTGCATTGATCACTCAAGAAGGCTTTCTTATCCCTCCTTGCTATTCTTTGGAACTCTGCATTCAGATGGGTATATCTTTCCTTTCCTCCTTTGCCTTTTGCTTCTCTTCTTTTCTCAGCTATTTGTAAGGCCTCCTCAGACAACCATTTTGCTTTTTCACATTTCTTTTTCTTGGGGATGGCCTTGATCACTGCCACCTGTACAATGTCACGAACCTCCATCCATAGTTCTTCAGACATTCTGTCCATCAGATCTAATCTATTTGTCACTTCCACTGTATAATCATAAGGGATTTGATTTAGGTCATACCTGAATGGTCTAGTGGTTTTACCTACTTTCTTCAATTTCAGTCTGAATTTGGCAATAAGAAGTTCTTGTTCTGAGACACACTCAGCTCCTAGTCTTGTTTTTGCTGACTGTGTAGAGCTTCTCTATCTTCAGCTGCAAAGAATATAATCAATCTGATTTTGGTGTTGACCATCTGGTAATGTTCATGTGTAGTCTTCTCTTATGCTGTTGGAAGAGGGTGTTTGCTATGCCCAGTGCATTGTCTTGGCAAAACTCTGTTAGCCTTTGCCCTGCTTCATTTTGCACTCCAAGGCCAATTTTGCCCGTTATTTCAGAGATCTCTTGACTTCCTACTTTTGCATTCCAGTCCCCTATGTTGAAAAGGACATAATTTTTTGGTGTTAGTTCTTGAAGGTCTTGTAGGTCTTCACAGAATCATTCAACTTTAGCTTCTTCAGCATTAGGGGTTGGGGCATAGACTTGGATTACTGCGATACTGAATGGTTTGCCTTGGAAAGGACCGGAGATCTCCATCAGTTTTGAGATCGCACCTAAGTACTGCATTTTCTCCTAAGGGATTCTTGTCCACAGTAGTAGATATAATGGTCATCTGAATTAAATTCACCCATTCTGGTCCATTTTTGTTCACTGATTCCTAAAATGCTGACTAACAAATTATCAAGTATGGAAAGCAGCAGGAATGTTTGACTTATAATGAAGAAATAAATAATAAATCCAAACCAAATCAGCACTGACAGCAATAATAAAATTATAAAAAAAGATCTTAACATAGTGATTATATCTATATTCTATATGATCAAAAAGCTGCAGGGCAGATAGAACATATTAGGTAGATATATAAATTATATTTATTAAAAGACTCAAAATGATCTTTTAAAGAAGAAAAATATACTAGATAAGATTGATGTCAAATTAGATACTGCAGAAGAAAACTGGAAGATATCAATCAAAACTATCCAAAATTAAGCACAGAAAAAATGCATACAAATAAAGAACTCAGTTCAGTTCAGTTGCTCAGTCATGTCCGACTCTTTGACCCCATGAATTGCATGCAGCACGCCAGGCCTCCCTGTCCACCACCAACTCCCAGAGCTCACTCAAACTCATGTCCATTGGTAGGTGGTGCCATCCAGCCATCTCATCCTCTGTTGTCCCCTTGTCCTCCTGCCCCCAATCCCTCCCACCATCAGAGTCTTTCCAATGATTCAACTCCTCGCATGAGGTGGCCAAAGTACCAGAGTTTCAGCTTTAGCATCATTCCTTCCAAAGACTATCCAGGGCTGATCACCTTTAAATGGACTGGTTGGATCTCCTTGCAGTGCAAGGGACTCTCAAGAGTCTTCTCCAACACCACAGTTCAAAAGCATCACTTCTTTGGCACTCAGCTTTCTTCACAGTCCAACTCTCACATCCATACATGACCACAGGAAAAACCATAGCCTTAACTAGCCAGACATTTGATGGCAAAGTAATGTCTCTGCTTTTGAATATGTTATCTAGGTTGGTCATAACTTTTCTTCCACGGAGTAAGCGTCTTTTAATTTCATGGCCACAATCATCGTCTGCAGTGATTTTGGAGCCCAGAAAATAAACTCAGTCACTGTTTCCACTGTTTCCCCATCTATTTGCCATGAAGTGATGGGACCGGATGCCATGATCTTCGTTTTCTGAATGTTGAGCTTTAAGCCAACCTTTTCACTCTCCTCTTTTACTTTCATCAAGAGGCTTTTTAGTTCCTCTTCACTTTCTGCCATAAGGGTGGTGTCATCTGCATATCTGAACTCACTGATATTTCTCCCGGCAATCTTGATTCCAGCTTGTGTTTCTTCCAGCCCAGCATTTCTCATGATGTAATCTGCATATAAGTTAAATAAGCAGGGTGACAATATACAGCCTTGACATACTCCTTTTCCTATTTGGAACCAGTCTGTTGTTCCATATCCAGTTCTAACTGTTGCTTCCTGACCTGCATACAGGTTTCTCAAGAGGCAGGTCAGGTGGTCTGGTATTCTCATCTCTTGAAGAATTTTCCACAGTTGATTGTGATCCACACAGTCAAAGGCTTTGGTATAGTCAATGAAGCAGAAATAGATGTTTTTCTGGAACTCTCTTGCTTTTTCCATGATCCAGCGCACATTGGCAATTTGATCTCTGGTTCCTCTGCCTTTTCTAAAACCAGCTTGAACATCTGGAAGTTCACGGTTCACATATTGCTGAAGCCTGGCTTGAAGAATCTTGAGCATTACTTTATTAGCATATGAGATGAGTGCAATTGTGCAGTAGTTTGAGCATTCTTTGGCATTGCCTTTCTTTGGATTGTAATGAAAACTGACCTTTTCCAGTCCTGTGACCATTGCTGAGTTTTCCAAATTTGCTGGCATATTGAGTGCAGCACTTTCACAGCATCATCTTTCAGGATTTGAAATAGCTCAACTGGAATGCGATCACCTCCACTGGCTTTGTTCATAGTGATGCTTTCTAAGGCCCACTTGACTTCACATTCCAGGATGTCTGGCTCTAGATGAGTGATCACCCCATTGTGATTATCTGGATCATGAAGATCTTTTTTCTACAGTTCTTCTGTGTATTCTTGCCTCCTCTTCTTAATATCTTCTGCTTCTGTTAGGTCCATACCATTTCTGTCCTTTATCGAGCCCATCTTTGCATGAAATGTTCCCTTGGTATCTCTAATTTTCTTTAAGAGATCTCTAGTCTTTCCCATTCTGTTGTTTTCCTCTATTCTTTGCATTGATCGCTGAGGAAGGCTTTCTTATCTCTCCTTGCTATTTTTTGGAACTCTGCATTATATCTTTCCTTTTCTCCTTTGCTTCTCACTTCTCTTCTTTTCACAGCTATTTGTAAGGCCTCCCCAGACAGCCATTTTGCTTTTTTGCATTTTCTTTTCCATGGGGATGGTCTTGATCCCTGTCTCCTGTACAATGTCATGAACCTCATTCCATAGTTCATCAGGCACTCTATCTATCACATCTAAGCCCTTAAATCAATTTCTCAATTCCACAGTATAATCATAAGGGATTTGATTTAGGTCATATCTGAATGGTCTAGTGGTTTTCCATACTTTCTTCAATGTCAGTCTGAATTTGGCAAGGAGTTCATGATCTGAGCCACAGTCAGCTCCCAGTCTTGTTTTTGCTGACTGTATAGAGCTTCTCCACCTTTGGCTGTAAAGAATATAATCAATCTGATTTCGGTGTTGACCATCTTGCTGTCCATGTGTAGAGTCTTCTCTTGTGTTGTTGGAAGAGGGTATTGCGATGACCAGTGCATTCTCTTGGCAAAACTCTATTAGCCTTTGCCCTGCTTCATTAAGAGAACATAAATGAGATGTGTTTTAGGGCTTCCCTGGTGGCTCAGATGGTAAAGAATATACCTGCAATGTGAAAGACTTGGGTTCATGTCTGGGGAACGATAAAGGAGATGTAGGCAACTTCAAATGCCTAACATTTATATAATTAGACTCCTTGAAGGGACAGGAAAAAAATATAAGAAATAATGGCTGAAAAACTTTCAAACTAAAACAAAACACAAAAACAAAAACAAAAAACTATATGCCCACAGATCCAAGAACCTCATGCTACCTCAAGCATAAGATGTATGAGAAAACTGTTCCAAGCATATCACAATCCAATTGCTCAAAATCAGTGATAAAAAGAAAACCATAAAAGCAGTGAAAAAGAAAGTCAAGTCATGATATGTTCATAGTAACAAAGATAAGGATAAAAGCATATATCTCATCAAAACAATGTGAATGAGAAGATAGTGGAACATCTTTAAGATATTAGAAAAAAATTGTCAGCATAGAATTCTATACCCAGCAAAATCTTTTAACATATCACTGACTAGGGGATTTTTGCAGAAACTAACACCTGTGGCATTAATACATCTCAGGTCAATAATGTGTTAAAAATGAAGGTGAAATAAAGAAAAGTTTTTTGATATACAATAGCTGAAAAAAAAAATCCATCAGCATGAGACCTGCAGTATAGGAAACATTAAAGAAAATCTTAAACTCACAAGGAAAATGATATCAGATTCTGCCAAAAGGAATGAAAAGCATCAGAATGGTAACTACATGGGTAAATATGATTTATTTATTACTAGTGGAATATCCTTAAGATAACTGGCTGTTTAGAACAGGGATTGAAAAACTTTTCTGGAAAGGGTTAGGAAGTAAATATTTTAGGCATTGTGAGATGTGCAGTCTGTGGCAACTACTCAACTCTGCTGTTATAGTATGAAAGCATCCATTAAAACGTGTGTAAATAAATTGGCATGGGTGTGTTACAGTGAAACTTTACTTACCAATACAGGTGGGAGGCTGGTTTGACCCTTGGCCTTAGGTTACCAATCCCTGATTTAAACTACTGTGGGAAAGAATCCCTCAGAAGAAATGGAGTAGCCATCATGGTCAACAAAAGAGTCCGAAATGCAGTACTTGGATGCAATCTCAAAAATGACAGAATGATCTCTGTTCGTTTTCAAGGCAAACCATTCAATATCACAGTAATCCAAGTTTATGCCTCAACCAGTAAAGCTGAAGAAGCTGAAGTTGAACGGTTCTATGAAGACCTACAAGACCTTTTAGAACTAACACCCCAAAAAAGATGTCCTTTTCATTACAGGGGACTGGAATGCAAAAATAGAAAGTCAAGAAACACCTGGAGTAACAGGTAAATTTGGCCTTGGAATGCGGAATGAAGCAGGGCAAAGACTAATAGAGTTTTGCCAAGAAAATGCACTGGTCATAGCAAACACCCTCTTCCAAAAACACAAGAGAAGACTACACATGGACATTAAGATGGTCAACACCGAAATCAGATTGATTATATTCTATGCAGCCAAAGATGGAGAAGCTCTTTACAGTCATCAAAAACAAAACCAGGAGCTGACAGTGGCTCAGATCATGAACTCCTTATTACCAAATTCAGACTTAAATTGAAGAATGTAGGGAAACATGCTAGACCATTCAGGTATGACCTAAATCAAATCCATTATGATTATACAGTGGAAGTGAGAAATAGATTTAAGGGCCTAGATCTGATAGATAGAGTGCCTGATGAACTATGGAATGAGGTTCATGACATTGTACAGGAGACAGGGATCAAGACCATCCCCATGGAAAAGAAATGAAAAAAGCAAAATGGCTGTCTGTGGAGACCTTACAAACAGCTGTGGAAAGCAAGAAGTGAAAAGCAAAGGAGAAAAGGAAAGATACAAGCATCTGAATGCAGAGTTCCAAAGAATAACAAGAAGAGATAAGAAAGCTTTCTTCAGTGATCAATGCAAAGAAATAGAGGAAAACAACAGAATGGGAAAGATCTCTTCAAGAAAATTAGAGATACCACAGGAACATTTCATGCAAAGATGGGCTCGATAAAGGACAGAAATGGTAGGGACCTAACAGAAGCAGAAGATATTAAGAAGAGGAGGCAAGAATACACGGAAGAACTGTAGAAAAAAGATCTTCATGATCCAGATAATCACAATGGGGTGATCACTCATCTAGAGCCAGACATCCTGGAATGTGAAGTCAAGTGGGCCTTAGAAAGCATCACTATGAACAAAGCTAGTGGAGGTGATGGAGTTCCAGTTGAGCTATTTCAAATCCTGAAAGATGATGCTGTGAAAGTGCTGCACTCAATATGCCAGCAAATTTGGAAAACTCAGCAGTGGTCACAGGACTGGAAAAGGTCAGTTTTCATTCCAATCCCAAGGAAAGGCAATGCCACAGAATGCTCAAACTGCCACACAGTTGCACTCATCCAACATGCTAGTAAAGTAATGCTCAAAATTCTCCAAGCCAGGCTTCAGTAATACGTGAACCATGAACTTCCAGATGTTGAAGCTGGTTTTAGAAAAAGCAGAGGAACCAGAGATCAAATTGCAACATCCGCTGGATCATGGAAAAAGCAAGAGAGTTCAGAAAAACATCTATTTCTGCTTTATTGACTATGCCAAAGCTTTTGACTGTGTGGATCACAATAAACTGTAGAAAATTCTCAAAGAGATGGGACTACCAGACCACCTAACCTGCCTCTTGAGAAATCTGTATGCAGGTCAGGAAGCAACAGTTAGAACTGAACATGGAACAACAGACTGGTTCCAAATAGGAGAAGGAACACATCAAGGCTGTATATTGTCACCCTGCTTATTTAACTTCTATGCAGAGTACATCATGAGAAACGCTGGACTGGAAGAAACACAAGCTGGAATCAAGATTGCCAAGAGAAATATCAATAACCTCAGATATGCAGATGACACCATCCTTATGGCAGAAAGTGAAGAGGAACTAAAAAGCCTCTTGATGAAAGTGAAAGAGGAGAGTGAAAAGGTTGGCTTAAAGCTCAACATTCAGAAAATGAAGATCATGGCATCTGGTCCCATCACTTCATGGCAAATAGATGGGCAAACAGTGGAAACAGTATCAGACTTTATTTTTGGGGGCTCCAAAATCACTGCAGATGGTGATTGTGGCCATGAAATTAAAAGATGCTTACTCCTTGGAAGAAAAGTTATGACCAACCCAGATAACATATTCAAAAGCAGAGACATTACTTTGCCGACTAAGGTCCATCTATTCAAGGCTATGGTTTTTCCTGTGGTCATGTATGGATGTGAGACTTGGACTGTGAAGAAGGCTGAGTGCTGAAGAATTGATGCTTTTGAACTGTGGTGTTGGAGAAGACTCTTGAGAGTCCCTTGGACTGCAAGGAGATCCAACCAGTCCATTCTGAAGGAGATCAACCCTGGGATTTCTTTGGAAGGAATGATGCTGAAGCTGAAACTCCAGTACTTTGGCCAACTCATGTGAAGAGTTGACTCATTGGAAAAGACTCTGATGCTGGGAGGGATTGGGAGCAGGAGGAGAAGGGGACGACAGAGGATGAGATGGCTGATGGCATCACTGACTCGATGGATGTGAGTCTGAGTAAACTCCAGGAGTTGGTGACGGACAGGGAGGCCTGGCGTGCTGCGATTCATGGGGTCGCAAAGAGTCGGACACGACTGAGCAACTGAACTGAACTGAACTGATTTAAAGCAAAAATAATAATAACATATTGTGTGATTTATGACACATATAAAAATAAAAAATGTGGCAACCGTAAATTAAAGCCAGAAGGTAAGAACTGAACATATACTACTCTAAAGGTTTTTTATTATATGTGAAACATAAAATGTTACTGAGGTAAACTGTACTAAGTATTTAAGTGTGCTGTTACTCCTATTGCAATTGCTAACATAACAAAGAGTTACAGTTAATACTCCAATAAAGGAAACAGAGTAAAGTTGTAAATTATACTTTAAAAGAAAGCAGTGAAGAGTAGAAAGAGGAAAAAAGACAAATGGGATAAGCAGAAATCGAGTAGCAAGAAAATATAAAACACTGATTAAGATGTCAAAGACAGTAATAGAAGAGGTGAAAGCAACAAGTCAGATGGGTAATATTAGTGGAGAGATGAATACTGTAAGAAAATAATCAAATGAAACACTAGAAACAAAATCACAGTGATTAAAAACGCCTTTCACATGCCTATCAGTAGATGTCACATAGTTGAAAAAAATCAGTGACCTTGAAGATAAATCAATAGAAATAACTCAAAAGCACAAAGAAAAAATAGTGGAAAAATAAAAAAAGAGCATCGAAGAGATAGAGAATAATGTCAGATGGTCTAATAAACTTGATGACAAAATCCAAATCACAGATTCAAGAAGTTCAGAAAACATCAAAGAAGATGTTCAAACTGCCGAAAACAATAACAATGAAGAGAAAATCTCAAAGGCAGCTAGAGGGAAAAAGCCACATTAAGTACACAAGAACAAAAATAAAATGAGAGTAGACTTTTCATTAGAAACCATGCAAGCCAGAAGACAACGCAGTAATGTCTTTAAAGTGCTGAAAGGAAAAAGAAAAACTTGTCAATTCAGAACTCTAAAACCCAGAGAAAAGAGTTTTCAAAGAGGAAGGACGAAATAGTGATCTTCTCACACAAACAAAATCTCAACTAATTCACTGCCGCTAGCTCTTCACGATATGTTAAAGGAAGTTCTTATGGTAGAAGATGTAAAATATCAAACAGAAATTCGAATCTACACTAAGAGATGAACAGCATTGTAAATGGAATAAATGAAGGCAAAAATAATTTTTATTTTTTAAAAATTGCTTTAGAAGGCAACTATAATATTTCTCATTCTTAAGTCTGTTTTTCCTGATATCAATATAGCTTTCTCTTTTTGTCCCACAAATAATATCTTCCTTGAGGTAACACTGGTTTATAACATTGTATCTTTCACTTGTACAAAATTAGAATTAGACTTCTGAATATACTAGTAGCATGCTTACCACCAAGAATCTAGTTTTCCAGGTTCCTTTTTATTAGTGTTTGTGTGTAATATGTTTCCATTCTTTTACTTTTAACATAGTTATTAGTTCACATTTAAAGTTGATTTTTGTTAACAGTATATAGTTGGGTCTGATTTAATTTTTGTCTAATTATATAATTTCCGTCTTTTTATTGAGATGTTTAGTTTGCATTTAATATTATTAGTATGGTAAGTTTTAAATCTATCATCCTATTAAATGTTTCCCATTTGTATTATATATTCCTTTCTTTTCTTCTTTTTGATTGACTATTTTTATGCCTCTATCATGTCTCCGCTGCTGATTTGTTATTTCTATTACTTCTACACAAAAAAATCCTTTCTAGTCTCTGCCCTAGGATTTACAACAGGTGTATTTAATTAATCAGAAGTCAAATAATATTATAAAATCTTGTATGTCTTATAAAGATTTTGTAAAAGTGTCTTTTTGGTTCCTTCCTCCCATCCTTTGTGTCATTAATATACAATTTACTTTTATATATGCTTAAAACACACAATATATTTCTACTATTTGGGGTTTAGATATTAATACAAAAAGTGGTAAGAAAATAAGTAAGGATAGAGAAGAGACTAACAACACAACGTGACCTAACTGACCATTCATCCTACAAGAGGAGAACATTCTTCTCAAGTGTACAGGGAATATTCATAAGATAGACCATATTCCCTGTCATAAAACAAACACTAACAAATTTATAAGAATAGCAACTGTACAACATAGTGAAATTAAACTAGAAATCATAATCAGAGTATCTGGAAAACTCATAAATATTTGGAAATTAAACAACAAATTTCTAAATAACCCATGAATCAATGACATCTTAAGAGAAATTTTGAAATAATCTGAACTCACAAAATGAAAAATATGACAAAGGTTAAAAAACATACATGTACCATACAACCCAGACATTCCATCCTCATTTAGCCATGAGAAAGAAGAAAACTGTGTCCATACAATGACTTTTATATGAATGTCCTTAAAATTTTTATTTGTAATTGCCAAAATTTCAAAACAACCCAAGTATCAAAAGGTAAATAAGTAAATGTTGGTGTATCCAGATAACAGAATACTACCTGTAATATAAAAAATATAAACAAACCGTGGTATATTTGTACAGTGTAACACTATCCAGAATAGAAAGAAATATACACATATGGGTGAATTTCAAAACTATTATGCTGAGAGAAATAAGCCAGGCAAAGCGGAGTATATATTTTACAACTCCATTTATACAAAATTCTAGAAAATGCAGACTTAATCGATAATGACAGATCAGTGGTTGCCTAGAATGAAGGGTGGGGTAGGGAGAAAAGAGAAGGAGGGATTACCAATAGATCCACACTTTTAGGGGTGATGGCTATGTTCACAAGCTTGATTGTGGTGATAATTTCACAGGGGTGCAAATATGTCAAATGTATCAAACTTGCACAATTTGAAATATATGCAGTTATATGTCAACCTTGACAAAGCAGTTAAAAATAAATCAGGGAAACTCATGTGAACTTTTACAATTTTAGCTGACTTCAAGCAGACATCTTGAATAGGACCTAAGAATAACCATACTCTACCCCATTATTTCCTAGCATATGTAAAAATAAATATAGGAGATTTTTTTCAGAGCTTGACTTCATAAAATTTTGCTTAAATGTCTAGAGTTTAAATCAATGTTGCAAACTTGAAAAAAAAAACTTTTTCCAAAAATAAATATGATTCAAAAGAATAATTATTGCCCTAACTTTTACTTGTACAATCTTTCAGCCTATTTACTACTTCGTCCCCTGGACCACAATTATCAGCAACAGCATCATGTTCTCTCTTTTTCATTATCATTATGCCATAGGATCATTTTTATAAAGTCATCTGGATCCACTATTAAGATGCTGTGTTACCTCATGAAGAAGTAGTTTTCACTTTTTATTCACAATAAAAGCTCAGACTGGGCAGTTTTATCACTGCTTATTCCACATCCAGGGAAAAATCACCCTCCAGTTGGCAGCAAAGAACAGCTAGTAACTTTAAGGCTGTAATAGGCGTTGACTGCTAGGGGGCACACCCCTGCTTTAAGGGGGTGAGGGCTTAGGCAGCAGGAAATTCTTATAGCACCATGACTCACTCCAATAAAACAAACGAACCAGGCCATGAGAACTTGGAGAATATATATATAATTTTGCAGCCTATTCCCATCTGTTCAATGATACCAGCATTCATAACCAATATATTAAATTGAATATCCTAATGATATTTGCCATTCCTGGTTTTGAGTTTATTTCCTGAAAGAATTAGCATTTTGCTTTTATAATTTCAGAGAATATGAAGAACTGTTCTCTAACTAAATCCAGGATTATGAATGTTTCCTCCTAACAAAGCAGCCCCTATGCCCCTCCATCCATTTGACAATTCAGTTGCTAAGAAAATAAAGGCTGTTTCTCTGCGTTTGCATGTGAGGCCTCATGAGCATCTGAGCCTCGCAGCCCTACCTCTCACACAGAAGGAGTCCCCTGTGCCCTCATGCTCTTCAGCTCTCACCTTGGGCCAAGGAAATAGTTTGTGGTCAGTAGTCACACAATAATCCCTGGCAAGTGAGTATTGCCATTTTGAACCCCAAGTCTCAAAGGCATATTTCCTCTCTCCTGTTTATTGTTACTGCTAGAGCTTCATCCTGTAGCTTGTTGTCGTTATTATTATTTTTTAAAGCCACAGGAAGTTGCTATTGTCTAATTTGGGTCGAGTTTCTTTAGTTTGTTCTTTCTGCTGCCACATTATGAAAGGCGCTAGGAAAGCACTATTTGTATTTCTCTTCTCCTAAATGTCAGCTTCCCCTGGCTGCTCAGGTAAGTGGAATTTTCCAGTACCAGTGTCCCCCAGTTTCCTCATTCTTGATTTGGCAGCTAATTGACCTGTCAGCACTCACTCTGCATACGTTATTTGCAATGTTTGGAACATTTCTGAAAAGTAAAATAATGAGGCCTACAGTCAACACTTTTTAAAAGAAACTTTACATTGTCCTCTCCATTTTACCAGAAAGGGAGTTACTGAAGTGACCTGATGGTAAACTAATGTTTCCACTTTTAAGAATCTTTTTGGATGGGTTGATTAGCCCAAACTTGGATATCTTCTTCAGAATGTTCCTTTAGGTTCTCCTGTATGATTTACCCATTGGTATTAATAGAATCAACCATGGATTGTTTGTTCAGTAGTTTGTTAGGTATTAGTACAATCTGACTTGAAATTTATCTCATCATGCATTTGGCCAATTAGTTAAGAACTAGCCACTCTAGTGGCTCAGATGGTAAAGAATCTGTCTATGATGCAGGAAACCTGGGTTTGATCCCTGGGTCAGGAAGATCCTCTGGTAAAAGGAACAGCAACCCACTCCAGTATTCTTGCCTGGAGAATCCCATGGACAGAGGAGCCTGGCAGGCTACAGTCCTTGAGGTTGCAAAGAATCAGACATGACTGAGAGACTAAGCGGACACACGCAACACTCTGCTGACACTGCACAGCTACCTTTGGCTGCCTAACTCCAAATTTCTTTTATGAAAGAAATAAAAGTCTATCATAATCCCCATATTAAGATGTCTCAATCCTTGGTCCCAATGAATGTTACCTTAGGTGACAAAGATTCTGCAGGTATGATTAAGTTAAGGGTCTTGAGATGAGGTTATTCTGAATGATCTGGGTGAATCTTAATTGCCATCAAGTGCTTATAAGAGAGAAGCAGAAGGAAATTAGACGCACTGGGGAGAAGTTGATGTGAAGACAGGAACAAAGATTGGAGTGAGGTGACTACAAGCTAAGGAATGCTGTATCTCACCAGAAGCTAGAAGAGATAGGCACTTTCTGCCCTCCCCCTGCCCAAGGTAGAGTGTCTCTGATCACACCTTGATTTCAGCCCAGGGAAAATGATTTCAGACTTCTGGCCTCCAAGACTACGAGAGGGTACATTTCTATTTTTAATGCTAAAAACAAAACAAAAATTTAAGGACTATTAGAAAACACCTCCAGGACTTTCTAAAATCTCTGTTCCTTGTTAGAGATTTTGTGATGACATGAACGACAGCATCATTTACTCACACAGGAGGGTCTCAGGCTGAAACTGTCCCAGACACACCTAAAATCAGTGACCTCACTGTATGTCTGTACTCCCAACATATAGGAAATTAAGTCTGGCAAGTCTGAGAACAGAGCCCAAAGAGAGGGCTACTCTGAATGATAATGTCAGAGGTAGGGGTAATTCACATCTCTAACTTCCCTTTCCCTTCAGAAACACAAATCAATGGACCTGCCTTTCTTTAATTTATCTAAACTTTTCTTGAACCTGGTTATATGTTCAGCCTGTATGAACTCCTGGGGTAAAGAATCTGAGAACCACTGTTTAAGAGGATTGATTGTATTGCCTGTAGGAAAATAGAGTGAAGATGAATCATTCAGGCAGAATCATTGTGCTGCAAGCCAGCTCAAAAGATTCTCTGAGGCTCCCCATGTACACATGCTCCTCCTGCAATCACAGAGCATCTGCTCATATCCTGCCCTGGTGGGCAGAAGGAAACACAAGCTCTCACCCTGCCAGCTGTGTTTTCCATCTTAATTTAAAATTCACACTGAAGCTAGAGTTAATATACTCAGCTGGGCTATGCAAGCTCTTAACCGTTCTTTTCAGAAAGGGCTATTGATATCTTTCTTGAAAAAATATTTACTACTGCCTATGAAGCTGCTTTGTGCTAGTTGTTGTTTAGATAAATAAAAAAGGCATGGCTCTTACCACTTGCAGGATTCACTCAGCAAAATAAGCAAAAATAGGCAGACAAACAAAAAGAAGTCTACAGCAGGAGATAGGATAACTATGCAGAGACATTAATTAATTAAGAGGAGAGGATTAAATGTTTATAGTCTTTACCAGAGTTACCCTACCCTACAAGTGCCAAAGTTGAGTGGATGGATAGATGGATAGAAGGAAGGAAAGCGGTCGACAGATGTACAGATGGACAGAAAGACAGACACTGACTCCACATTTGCTCAGGAACTGGGAGAAAATTTAAAGAGGTCAATGGCTTGATTCTTCTGAATCTGGTAATACTAATGAAGAGATGGTCAGTACTCAGTAGATTTGCCACAAGAGGAATAGGCATACTGGGATCACATTTTTAAAAGAGCTAGTCTGATAGGGTGAGTAGGCAAAATAAAAATAACCACAATGGAAATGGAAGAGGTGAGAAAACTGGGGCTGAAGGGGCAGTGCATATGAGAGAGGAGAAGACAAGCAGGGAAGATTTGGGGGAGAGATTTCTGGTAAAGAATTTGTGTATTGAGGGACAATCTGGATTTTTCAAAGCTCTTCAGATGATCCTACCATACAGTCAAATCTCAGAACCAGTTACCTCTACCACCCTACAAATGGCCATCAGATCAAGCTTTCAGCTATTTTCATTTTATTATTTCCTCTATTAAAAGACCACACATTGTTTCCTTCCCAATTATTCAGTAGGTATTATCTCTTCTTTTTATAAATTAATTTATCTATTTTAATTGGAGGCTAATTACTTTACAATATCATGGTCGGTTTTGCCATACATTGACACGAATCAGCTACAGGTTATATGTGTCCCCCGGTCCAGAACCCCCCTCCTATCTCCCTGCCCACTCTCTTTTTATAAAGGCAAGTTGTGCACATGCATACATGCTCAGTTGTGTCCAACTCTCTTTGCGACTTCCTGAACTGAAACCCACCAGGCTCCTCTGTCTGTGGGATTTTCCAGGCAAGAATACTGAAGTGGGTTGCCATTCCCTTCTCCAGGGAATTCTTCCCAACTCAAGGACTGAACCCCCATCCCCTGCATCTCCTACATTGGTAAGCATATTCTTTATCACTGAGCCACCTACAAAGCCTTTAAGGCAAGGAATATGACTTTATTCAGAAAGCTAGCAAACAGAGAAGATGGCAGACTAATGTCCCCAAACAACCATCCCATCCAGTCTGAGGAAAACAATAAAATGGAAAGACTAGAGATCTCTTTTTGACAACTGGAGATACCAAGGGAATATTTCATGTAAAGATAGGTACAATAAAGTCAAGGACCTAACAGAAGCACAAGACATTAAGAAGAGGTGGTAAGAACATACAGAAGAATTATACAAAAAAGCTCTTAATGACCCAGATAACCAGGATGGTGTGGTCATTCACCTAGAGCTAGACATCCTGGAGTGTGAAGTCAAGTGGGTCTTAGGAAGCATTACTATGAACAAAGCTAGTGGAAGGGATAGAATTCCAGCTGAGCTTTTTCAAATCCTAAAAGATGCTGCTGCTATAGCGCTGCACTCAATATGCCAGCAAATTTGGAGAACTCAGCAGTGACCACTGGAAAAGGTCAGTTTTCATTCCAATCCCAAAGGAAGGCAATGCCAAAGAAGGTTCAAACTACCACACAATTGCACTCATTTCACAAGCCAGCAAGCTTATGCTCAAAATCCTTCAAGCTAGGCTTCAACAGTACATGAACCAAGAACTTCCAGATGTACAAGCTGGATTTAGAAAAGGCAGAGGAACCAGAGATCAAATTGTCAACATCCATTAGGTCATAGAAAAAGCAAAGGAATGTCAGAGAAACATCTACTTCTGCTTTATTGACTATGCAAAGCCTTTGACTGTGTAGATCACAACAAACTGTGGAAAATTCTTTAAGAGATGAGAACCAGTCCTGTTTATCTGCCTCCTGAGAAACCTAAATGCAGGTCAAGAAGCAACAGTTAGAACTGGACATGGAACAACAAACTACTTTAAAATTGGGAAAGGAGTACGTCAAGGCTGTATATTGTCACCCTGCTTATTTAACTTATATGCAGAGTACATCATGCAAAATGCCAAGTTGGATGAAGCTCAAGCTGGAATCAAGATTGCTGGGAGAAGTATCAATAATCTCAGATATGCAGATGATACCACCCTAACAGCAGAAAGCAAAGAGCAACTAAAGAGCTTCTTGATGAAGGTGAAAGAGAAGAGTGAAAAAGCTAACTTAGAACTCGGCATTCAAAAAACTAAGATCATGGCATCCAGTCCCATCACCTCAAGGCAAACAGATAGGGAAAAAATGGAAACAGTGACAGACTATATTTTCTTGGGTTCCAAAATCACTGCAGATTGTGTCTGCAGCCATGAAATTAAAAGATGCATGCTCTTTGGAAGAAAAGCTATGAAAACCTAGACAGTGTATTTAAAAGTAGAGATATTACTTTGCTGATAAAGGTCCGTCTAGTCAAAGCTGTTGTTTTTGCAGTAGTCATGTATGGATGTCAGAGTTGGACCAGAAAGAAAGCTAAGCACTGAAGAATTGATGCTTTTGAACTGGGGTGTTGGAGAAGATTCTTGAGAGTCCCTTGGACTGCAAGGAGATCCAACCAGTCCATCCTAAAGGAAATCAGTCTTGAATATATTCATTGGAAAGACTGATGCTGAAGCTGAAAGTCCAATCCTTTGGCCACCTGATTTGAAGAACTGACTCATTGGAAAAGCCCCTGCTGCTGAGAAAGATTGAGGGCAGGAGGAGAAGGGGATGACAGAGAATGAGACAATTGGATGGCATCATTGGCTCAGTGGACATGAATCTGAACAAACTCTGGGAGATACTGAAGGACCAGGAAGTCCAGTGTTATGCAGCCCATGGGGTCTCAAAGATTCAGACACAACAGAGTGACTGAACAACAAATTGGGGTCTGGATGCCAGCTTCTTTTACATAACAGAGAAGAGGGAAGTAAGGAAGTAAAGTAAAAACATCATAAGTCTTGCAAATATCTCCTGGCATGGTCAGCCTCAGAAAGGACATATCATCTCTTCTTTCATTTACTCTTTTAACAAATGACCTGTAACTGTGTGGAGTCTTGGGCTTCAACTGTAAAATGAGGATAATAATATCTATTTGTAACTTTGCCTTAAAAACTAGATGAGGCAATATTTGCAAAGCATTTATCATAGTGCTTGGCATATAGAATAGTAACAGTGGTGATTACTGTTAGTAACTCTCGTTATTCTCTAACAGATGGTTTTGCTACAGTCTTCACTCCACCCACTGAAAGCATCAGGTAACCACTTCTGGATCTTTGCTCCTGCTATTCTTTTCTCTGGATAAAGACCCTGTTCCTCTCAGCCTGCTGCTGCTAAGTCGCTTCAGTCGTGTCCAACTCTGTGCGACCCCAGAGATGGCTCCAGACAAGAACACTGGAGTGGGTTGCCATTTCCTTCTCCAATGCATGAAAGTGAAAAGTGAAAGTGACGTCTCTCAGTCATGTCCGACTCTTAGCGACCCCATGGACTGCAGCCCACCAGGCTCCTCTGCCCATGGGATTTTCCAGGCAAGGTTACTGGAGTGCGGCGCCATTGCCTTCTCCTCTCAGCCTAAGCCCTGCTTATCAGAAGTTCTACGTCCTTTAAGTCTTTTAAGAAAATCTCTCCTAAACAACTAATCCCCAGTTTGGGATTTCTAAGGACAGTTTTCTTTGCAGTAGTTGATCTGGAATTGTCTCTTCATTTTTCTGAGATGTTAAGCACTGTCTTTGCAGTTCTGTTGCATATTCCCTGAGATTAGTTATCTGATTGTGTCACATTCAGAGCCCACTTAGTGTGTTGAATATTCATCCACATACAAGAGACACCCAGCAGACTACAAGCTTGTGAGGGCAGGGGCCCAGTGTGTAAGATTCATCTAAGTACCACTAGAACTTACATAGTTCACTTCAGTTCAGTTCAGTCACTCAGTTGTGTCAGACTCTTTGTGACCCCATGAATTGCAACACACCAGGCCTCTCTGTCCATCACCAACTCCCAGAGTTCACCCAAACTCATGTCCATCGAGTCGGTGATGCCATCCAGCCATCTCATCCTCTGTCGTCCCCTTCTCCTCCTGCCCCCAATCCCTCCCAGTATCAGAGTCTTTTCCAATGAGTCAACTCTTGGCATCAGGTGGCCAAAGTACTGGAGTTTCAGCTTTAGCATCATTCCTTCCAATGAACACCCAGGACTGATCTCCTTTAGAATGGACTGGTTGGATCTCCTTGCAGTCCAAGGGACTCTCAAGAGTCTTCTCCAGCACCACAGTTCAAAAGCATCAATTCTTCAGCGCTCAGCCTTCTTCACAGTCCAACTCTCACATCCATACGTGACCACAGGAAAAATCATAGCCTTGACCAGATGGACCTTTGTTGGTGAATGTCTCTGTTTTTTAATATGCTATCTAGGTTGGTCATAACTTTCCTTCCAAGGAGTAAGTGTCTGTTAATTTCATGGCTGCAATCACCATCTGCAGTGATTTTGGAGCCCAACAAATAAAGTCTGACACTGTTTCCACTGTTTCCCCATCTATTTCCCACGAAGTGATGGGACCAGATGCCATGATCTTAGTTTTCTGAATGTTGAGTTTTAAGCCAACTTTTTCCCTCTCCTCTTTCACTTTCATCAAGAGGCTCTTTAGTTCCTCTTCACTTTCTGCCAGAAGGGTGGTGTCATCTGCATATCTGAGGTTATTGATATTTCTCCCAGCAATCTTGATTCCAGCTTGTGCTTCTTCCAGTCCAGCGTTTCTCATGATGTACTCTGCATAGAAGTTAAATAAGCAGGGTGACAATAAATATTTGTTGAATGAATGAACTGCATGCTGCCCAACAAGTCTTCACTGCTTAATCCAGTGTCACTGTTTAGTGCAGTTTGACATTTATTAAGCAACTATTGTGTTTCTATCTCAAATAAATGAGAATTTTATAGGATAGGAAGACAAGAAGGAACTGATTTTAGAATTAAATGATTACACTGTCTACAGAGTGGGGGATGGTTTTAATGGGAGTGTTTGTGGCATGAAGAAGTACAAACATGATTATACTAATCCAGGTGACAGCCACTATGGAGAACAGTGTGGAGATTCCTTAAAAAATTGCAGATAGAACTGCTCTATGACCCAGCAATCCCACTGCTGGGCATACACACCGAGGAAACCAGAATTGAAAGAGACACATGTACCCCAATGTTCACTGAAGCACTGTTTATAATAGCCAGGACATGGAAACAACCTAGGTGTCCATCAGCAGATGAATGGATAAGAAAGCTGTGGTACATATACACAATGGAGTATTACTCAGCCATTAAAAAGAATACATTTGAATCTGTTCTAATGAGATGGATGAAACTGGAGCCGATCATACAGAGTGAAGTAAGCCAGAAGAAAAAACACCAGTACAGTATACTAACACATATATATGGAATTTAGAAAGATGGTAACGATAACCCTGTATGCGAGACAGCAAAAGAGACACAGATGTATAGAATGGACTTTTGGACTGTGAGGGAGAGGGAGAGGGTGGGATGATTTGGGAGAATGGCATTGAAACATGTATACTACCATGTAAGAATTGAATCGCCAGTCTATGTTCCATACAGGATACAGGATGCTTGGGGCTGGTGCATGGGGATGATCCAAAGAGATGATATGGGGTGGGAAGTGGGAGAGGGGTTCAGGATTGGGAACTCATGTACACCCGTGGCGGATTCATGTCAATGTATGGCAAAACCAATACAGTATTGTAAAGTAAAATAAAGTAAAAATATAAATAAATAAATAAATAAATAAAAAGACACCTGCAAAAAAAAAAAAAAAAGAAGAAGATAAATGAGAATTTTATAGGAAAGAAAGACAAGAAGGAACTGATTTTAGAATTAAATGATTACACTGTCTACGAAGTGGTGGATGGTTTTAACAGGAGTGTTTGTGGCATGAAGAAGTACAAACAGATGATTATACTAATCCAGGTGAGAGATGGAGATGGAAGGAATTTGGTTAGTGGGAAGTCAGGGCAAAGAAATCAGCAGTCATGAGAAACATTTAAAGGGTAAAATCTACTGGCCTTATTGAATATAGAGGTGTTGGAGAGTAGAGGTATGCATGAGTGTGTACCCAGGCATTAAGTTGTGTTTGACTCTTTGTGACTCCATGGATTGTTGCCCACCAGGCTCCTCAATCCATGGGATTTCCTAGGGAAGATTACTAGAGTCGGTTGCCATTTCTTCCTCCAGTGGATCTCCCCAATCCAGGGATCAAACCTGTGTCTCCTGCATTGGCAGACGGATTCTTTACCACTAAGCCACCCGGGAAGCCTGAGTAGAGGTATGGGGTAGTTCAAAAGGTGGGAGGAAGGCTGAATAATTTGTGGCCATTTTTTAAAAAACCACTACAATCAGCAGCACATGCATGGGACCTTATAGGAAATACATACTCTTGGGGTCCACTATAGACCCACCAAACCAGACTCTCTAAGAGTGGGACCCACGTATCTGTTTTAACAAGCCCTGGCACCTGATAACAAGCCCTACTCTAAGGATAAAAGACATTCTCTTTGTATCCAGGAATACACATTTGGTCCCCTTTGTTTCTTCCTAACAACGGTCGTTGAACTATTTATCTTCCCATCCTTGCTGAATAGTTAAAAATCAATTAGTTGAAGGGTGGGGGAAAAAATGAGGGAATGGTAGGGATGTATAAAATATATGGGTGTGAGTATGTGCTGGGAAAAGAGTTGAGGAAAGTGCCCAATTACAAAGGATCTCTGTTCATCAAAAGGCTTTCTGAAATCTGGTGTTCATCATTTATAAAATCAAATGTAATATATGACCAAGCTTTAGGAAAATATTTTCTAGTAAGATCATGAATTGAAAGAAAATGTAAGCACATCAAAGAAAAGGGCTCTAGTCTGGGGAGCATATTTGGAAAGCACAATTTTTTTGATCTCCAATGTGTTACTCATGCCCACTGAAAGAGAGAATGTATTAAAATAACTGGTCAATAATCTCAATCAATATTTTAGTGGAACCCCATGGTGGAATCAATAATGGTGACCCAAATGCAATGACCTTTAGAGCTCAGAACTCTGCTGTCTCATAGGTTGTTTCTAATCGACTTAATAAAAAATGTTCAGGCGCAAAACCAAATGGTTCAATTCTTGGAAAATCATTAGTAGTTAAGTAATTAAACAATCACTCACTTATTAACTTTTCCAGGTACTTTGGTCACACTTGACAACACCAAGATTGCCTAGTAATTATATAAATTATTCCTTTTCTCCATTCAGTATTTACTCTAAAAAATAAATTTTCGTGAAAAAAAGATAACTTCTGAAGCATGGGCAGTGGAAATAGGGTGCTAAATTCTCCCACAGGTACTGCTGATTCCAAACATATGTCAGGAGTAAGCAGCATGGAGCAATGGAAACAACAATGATTATTTCATGAATTATTTGAAATTTTAACACGAATGAGCATTTCATAATAATAAAAAATAATTATTTTCTTTTAAAATAAAGTTTAAAAAGAAAGAAAAGATACGCATGAAGAAAAAAAGTACAAGTGTCGAAGTCATAATGTGTTGGTTCAGTTCCTGATTCTGCAACTTACTAGCTTCCGTGACCTTGGGCATGTTACTTAGCTGCTCTGGGCTTCTGTGTTCTTCTCTTGAAGATAGAAATGCTTACCTCGAATGGTTACTTATATTAAAAGAGCTAATAGATAGAAATCACTTAGCACAATACTTGTCCAGATGAGTACTCAATTTTACAATATTAGCTTTTGGTTGCTATTTCTAGTTTTGGACTCAGGTCAACTCAGAGTTCAAATCCCAGCTCTTCTACTTGCTAGCTATGTACCTTGGGCCAATCATTCATCTCTAAAAGAGAATGTTTGTTGGTTTGTTTTTAAGATATGGAAAATGAGGACAAGATTATCTACTATGTAAGAAGTTGGAGATCAACGAGTAGACACACAAGTCATGACTACTTTACTTTAACTCTTCAGAATGAATTTTACCTTCTATATCAGTTTTCCTCAGACTCCCCTGTTAAGCTCAGTACAATCCTTAGCACCGCCCTATCCACACTGATACTGGCATGTCCACACTGGGACTGGCAGAAGACCCTATTCTTATAGAAGAGATGGTTCTCTTCATTTTGTGTGTTTGTACAAAGGTCATCTTTCACACATCTGCTCTCAGACTGTTCAGGAACCACCATATGAAAATCTTACAATCCATGGGGTCATGCCTTTAAATGAGAGAACAGAGGTGATCACAAACACATTTTCTAGTTATTTTCCCATTTTTACCTGCATGGTCCCTTGTCTTATTGGAATGAATTGTTGGCCATCTGGTAATCACTCAAGCCTCAAATTCAGTTGGGTACAACCAGTGAGACAGTATAATTAGAAATGAAGATAAAACATAAAAATACAAAACCATGAAAGAAAAGGTGATTAGATATGGCCATGGTTTTTCTGTTTGTTTGTTTTAACCTCTCAATGACAAAGACAACATAAAAAATTAAATGTGAAATAATATATAGAAAAGATATTTGTAATAGGTATAGCAAAGTGTCAACGCCCTTAATGTACAAAGAGCACCTGTAAATCATTAATGTGAAAAGATCAGAATCTCAAAAGAAAAAAATAGGCAAAGGATATGAACAGAAGGTTCACAAAAGAAGATATATAAAGAATGAATAGACAGATAACAATCAAATTACTAACAAGTAAAAGTAACTTTTGGAGGGAATGATGCTAAAGCTGAAGCTCCAGTACTTTCGCCACCTCATGTGAAGAGTTGGCTCATTGGAAAAGACTCTGATGCTGGGAGGGATTGGGGGCAGGAGGAAAATGGGACGACAGAGGATGAGATGGCTGGATGGCATCACCAACTTGATGGACATGGGTCTGAGTGAACTCCGGGAGTTGGTGATGGACAGGGAGGCCTGGTGTGATGCGATTCATGGGGTTGCAAAGAGTCGGACATGACTGAGCGACTGAACTGGACTGAACTGAAAAATAACTTTCATCAGATGGTCAAAGGTTTCAAAAACTGAGGATTCCTACTATTGGTAAGGTATGGGAAAATGACTTTACATACTGTTGCTAGAACTTTCAGAAGGGCAACACGTATCAAAAATTTCAAGCCTATATCATTTGATCTAGTAATTCCACTTTAAGGAATGTACCCTAAAATAAATGGTCAGGATGTTTACAAAAGAATGTTTGTTAGACAGTTATTTATAACAGAAAAAAATATTTGAAACAAACTAAAATCTAATAATAAAGTCATTGGTTAAAAGTAAAAATGAATCAATGATTCATCCATACAAAAGAAAACAGACTTCCATTTAATATACAGCAGAATTATATCTTTTAATGTAGAAATCCTTCCACAGTAGGGGGAAGGGAGAGAAGCAATCCAGGCAGAGAAGCCAGCTTGTTCAAAGGCTCCACTATCAAGCACAGGGCTCCTGGCCCACATGGGGTTTTGTAATCAGCATCACTTTTCTGGGAACCTGCCTTAAATGAAGGCTGAGAGTGAAACTCAGTTAGGCAGGGCTCCTCCCTGTCTTGTTCACTGCTTGTTCATGTATGCCAAATGCCTTGCATAGTCCTGGCACAATGAGTGTCTGTTAACTTAAACTGCATATCATTCCTACAAAAGTGTTTCAGTGTGGGTATATGTTTGCAGTGGGGTATACATAGAAGGATGTTTGCTAAAGTGGCATACTCTAGGTTGAAGGATCTGAGTTGATACCTACTTTCTTCCTTATATTTTCATGTATTGTTTGAAAATTTATGATAAGCAAGAGTCATTTTCACAGTTAGAGATAGCTAACAAGACTATTGCCACTCAAAATTACTAGAGCTAATCAATGAATACAGTAAAGTTGAAAGATATAAAATTAATACACAGAAATTCCTTGCATTCCTATATACTAACAATGAAAAATCAGAGAAATTAAGGAAACAATCCCATTCACCATTACAAAGAAAGAATAAAATACTTAAGAATAAATTGACCAAAGAAACAAAAGACCTGTATATAGAAAACTATAAAACACTGGTGAAAGAAATCAAAGATGACACAAATAGATGGAGAAATATACCATGTTCGTGGATTGGAAGAATCAATATAGTGAAAATGAGTACACTACCCAAAGCAATCTATAGATTCATTGCAATTCCTATCGAACTACCAATGGTATTTTTCATAGAACTAAAACAAATAATTTCAAAATTTGTATGGAAACACAAAATACTCAAGCAAATGAAGCAATCTTGAGAAAGAAGAATGAAACTGTAGGAATCAACCATCCTGACTTCAGAAAGCTACAATCATCAAGACAGTACGGTATCGGCACAATGACAGAAATATAGATCAATGGAACAAAATAGAAAGTCCAGAGGTAAATCCACGCACCTATGGACAACTTATCTTTAACAAAGGAGGCAAAAATATACAATGGAGAAAAGATAGTCTCTTTAACAAGTGGTGCTGGGAAAACTGTTCAACCACATGTGAAAGAATGAAACTAGAACACTTTCTAACACCATACACAAAAATAAATTCAAAATGGATTAAAGATCTAAATATAAGACCAGAAACTATAAACTTAGATGAAAACATAGGCAGAACACTCTCTGACATAAATCACACCAATATCCTCTATGACCCACCTCCCAGAGTAATGGAAATAAAAACAAAAATAAACAAATGGGGCCTAATTAAGCTTAAAAGCTTTTGCACAATGAAGGAAACTCTCAATCAGTATCAGTTCAGTCATTCAGTCATGTCTGACTCCTTGTGACCCCATGGACTGCAGCACGTCAGGCTCCCTGTCCATCACCAACTCCTGGAGCTTACTCAAACTCATATCCATCGAGTCAGTGATGCCATCCAACCATCTCATCCTCTGTTATCCCCTTCTCCTCCCACCTTCACATCTACTGGTTTATTGACTATACCTAAGCCTTTGACTGTGTGGATCACAACAAACCGTGGAAAATTCTTAAAGAGATGGGAATACCAGACCACCTTACCTGCCTCTTGAGAAAGCTATATGCAGGTCAAGAAGCAACAGTTAAAACTGGACATAGAAAAACAGATTGCGTCCAAACTGTGAAAGGAGTACATCAAGGCTCTATATTGTCACCCTGCTTATTTAACTTACATGGAAAGTACATCACATGAAATGCTGGGCTGGAAGAAGCACAAGCTGGAACCAAGAGTACTGGGAGAAATATCAATAACAACCCTTATGGAAGAAAGCAAAGAAGAACTAGAGCCTCTTGATGAAAGTGAAAGAGGAGAGTGAAAAAGTTGGCTTAAAACTCAACATTCAGAAAACTAAGATCATAGCATCTGGTCCCATCATTTCACGGCAAACAGATGGGGAAACAATGGAAACAGTGACAGACTATTTTCTTGGGCTCCAAAATCACTGCAGATGGTGACTGCAGCCATGAAATTAAAAGACGCTTGCTCCTTGGAAGAAAAGCTATGGCCAACTTAGACAGTATATTAAAAAGCAGACGTTACTTTGCCGACACAGGCCCATCTAGTCAAAGCTATGAACTTTGACTTTAGTTTTTTCAGTAGTCATGTATGGATGTGAGAGTTGGAGTATAAAGAAAGCTGAGTGCCATAGAATTGATGTTTTTGAACTGTGGTGTTGGAAAAGATGCTTGAGAGTCCCTTGGACTGCAAGGAGATCCAATCAGTCCATCCTAAAGGAAATCAGTCCTGAATATTCATTGGAAGGACTGATGCAGGAGGTGAAACTCCAATACTTTGGCCCCCTGGTGCAAAGAACTGACTCATTGGAAAAGGAAACTATAAGCAAGGTAAAAAGGCAGCCTTCAGAATAGGAAAAAATAATAGCAAACAAAACAACTGACAAAGAATTAATCTCCAAAAAATACAAACAGCACATGCAGCTCAATACCACAAAAACTAACAATCCAATCAAAAAGTGGGCAAAAGAACTAAACAGACATTTCTCCAAAGAAGACATACAGATAGCTAACAAACAAATGAAAACATGCTCACTCATTCTTAGAGAGCAAATGTGAATCAAAACCGCAATGATGTATCATATCACGCTAGTCAGAATGGCCGTTGTCAAAAAGTCTACAAATAATAAATGCTGTAGAGGGTGTGGAGAAAAGGGTACCTTCTTATATTGTTGGTGAGAATGCAAACTCATACAGCCACTATGGAAAACAGTGTGGAGATTCCTTTAAAAACTGGGAACAGAACTGCTATACAACTCAACAATCCCACTGCTGGGCATACACCCTGAGAAAACCAAAACTGAAAGAGACACATGTACCTCAGTGTTCATCGTAGCACTATTTACAATAGCTAGGATATGGAAGCAACCTAGGTGTCCATCAGTAGATGAATGGATAAGGAAATTGTGGTACTCAGCTATAAAAAGGAACACATTTGAGTCAGTTCTAATGAGGTAGATGAAACTGGAGTCTATTATACACAGTGAAGTCAGAAAGAGAAATACAAATCCTGTATATTAACACATATCTGAAATTTAGCAAGATGGTGACAACAATCCTACAGGTAGGGCAGCAAAACAGACACGGATATAAAGAACAGATTTTTGGACTCCGTAGGAGAAGACAAGGGTGGGGTGATTTGAGAGAGTAGCAATAAAACATGTATATTACCATATGTAAAGTAGATGACCAGTGCAAATCCAATGCATGAAGCAGGGAACCCAAGGCCAGTGTTCTGGGAGAACCCAGAGGGTTGGGGTGGGGAGGGAGAAAAGAGGGAGGTTCAGAATGGGACACATGTGTACTATGGCTGTTTCATGTCCATGTATGGCAAAAACCATCACAATATTGTAAAGTAATTAGCCTCCAATTAAAATAAATAATTTAAAAATTAAAAAGAAAAAACTTCAAAAAGAGAGAAAAAGATCTAAATGAAGAACAAAGCACACTGCTGGTGATCAGACTTGGATATGATTCTTTTCTTTTAAGTAGCCCCTTACTTTGCTGTTAGAGACTGCAAGTGAGGCAGCCACAGGTCACTGTTGGTGGATGAAAGGTCAGTGACACCATCTAGGATTCAGCAAATGTGTCTGCCCAGTACTTCAAGAGATGCTTCCACAACCCCAGGCTTGCAGTTTTGACTGCCTATCTGTGGAAGGCTGTGTTCTTCCCACCCCTCACCACCCACTCACCACCTGGTAGGGCTTACCTGGTGGTTCAGACAATAAAGAAACTGCTTGCAATGCAGGAGACCCGGGGTTGGATCCCTAGATTGGGAAGCTCCCCTGGAGAAGAAAATGGCTACCCATTCCAATATTCTTGACTGGAGAATTCCATGGACAGAGGAACATAATTGGCTACAGTTCATGGGGTTAAAAAGAGCTATACATGACTGAGCACCTAACATACACATGGTAGCAGCATACCTCTCATTCTTCAATACCTGACTCAAATCTTCAGTTCAGTTCTGTCACTCAGTTGTGTCTAACTCTTTGTGATCCCATGAATTGCAGCAAGCCAGGCCTCCCTGTCCATCATCAACTCCCAGAGTTCACCCAAACTCATGTCCATTGAGTCGGTGATGCCATCCAACCATCTCATCCTCTGTCGTCCCCTTCTCCTCCTGCCTTCAATCTTTCCCAGCATCAGGGTCTTTTCAAATGAGTCAGCTCTTTGCATCAGGTGGCCAAAGTATTGGAGTCTCAGCTTCAACATCAGTCCTTCCAATGAACACAGGACTGATCTCCTTTAGGATGGGCTGGTTGGATCTCCTTGCAGTCCAAGGGACTCTCAAGAGTCTTCTCCAACACCACAGTTCAAAAGCATCAATTCTCTGGCACTCAGCTTCTTTATAGTCCAACTCTCACATCCATACATGACCACAGGAAAAACCATAGCCTTGACTAGAGTACCTTTGTCGGCAAAGTAATGTCTCTGCTTTTTAATATGCTATCTAGGTTGGTCATAACTTTCCTTCCAAGGAGTAAGCATCTTTTAATTTCATGGCTGCAGTCACCATCTGCACTGATTTTGGGGCCCAGAAAAATAAAGTTTGCCATGGTTTCCACTGTTTCTCCATCTATTTCCCATGAAGTGATGGGATCAGATGCCATGATCTCTGTTTTCTGAATGTTGAGCTTTAAGCCAACTTTTTCACTCTCCTCTTTCACTTTCATCAAGAGGCTCTTTCATTCTTCTTCACTTTCTGCCATAAGGGTGGTATCATCTACATATCTGAGGTTATTGATATTTCTCCTGGCAGTCTTGATTCCAGCTTGTGTTTCTTCCAGCCCAGCGTTTCTCATGATGTTTTCTGCATATAAGTTAAATGAGCAGGGTGACAATATACAGCCTTGACAATTTCCTTTTCCTATTTGGAACCAGTCTGTTGTTCCATGTCCAGTTCTAACTGTTGCTTCCTGACCTGCATATAGGTTTCTCAAGAGGCAGGTCAGGTGGTCTGGTATTCCCATCTCTTTCAGAATTTTCCACAGTTGATTGTGATCCACACAGTCAAAGGCTTTGGCATAGTCAATACAGCAGAAATAGATGATTTTCTGGAACTCTCTTGCTTTTTCCATGATCCAGCAGATGTTGAAATTTGATCTCTGGTTCCTCTGCCTTTTCTAAATCCAGCTTGAACATCTGGAAGTTCACGGTCCACATATTGCTGAAGCCTGGCTTGGAGAATTTTGAGCATGACTTTACTAGCATGTGAGATGAGTGCAATTGTGCGGTAGTTTGAGCATTCTTTGGCGTTGCCTTTCTTTGGGATTGTAAGGAAAATTGACATTTTCCAGTCCTGTGACCACTGCTGAGTTTTCCAACTTGCTGGCATATTGAGTGCAGCACTTTCACAGAATCAACTTTTAGGATTTGAAATAGCTCAGCTGGAATGCCATCACCTCCACCAGCTTTGTTCATAGTGATGCTTCCTAAGGCCCACTTGACTTCACATTCCAGGATGTCTGGCTCTAGGTGAGTGATCATACCATCGTGATTATCTGGGTCGTGAAGATATTTTTTGTACAGTTCTGTGTATTCTTGCCACCTCTTCTTAATATCTTCTGCTTTTGTTAGGTCCACCATTTCTGTCCCTGAAAACTTCCCAATCCTCGTGCTTTTCCTGTGTGTCCCCCATGATACTTCTTATTCCTCTTGTGTCCTCTCCTGGGCTCTAAATGATCCATTTACTTGCCTGTCTCATCCATTCACACAAGCTCCTGGAAAGCAGGAAGCATGTTTCATTCAACTGCTCTTTCCAGACCCAGATTATCATCTGATATTAATACACAGCAAAAATTCAATATATGCTTGTGAACAAACCAGTAGACAGTGGCTGCCATTTCCCAGGCTTTGCCATACAGCTGTTAACTTTCCCCTAAGAAAGCTTCCACACCCCTAAGTTCTCTTGCAGCTCAGTTGGCCTAGCAGTCCCCCAGCTGTGTCAGGCTTTCAGCAGATACCCATTCACCTGTGGCAGCCAGGTTTGAGGGATGGAGGTGGTTTATCTCCCAAATACCATGAAGGCTATGGGATGCTCCTTTGTGTGTCCTGTCGCTTCCTTACACCCTCCAGTGTTCAAAAAAAGCAAGATGGACTACCAGTGGAGAGTCATGTGTCTGGGCACCAAAGCTGTCTGATGGGGAGACAGTATTCCTCCAACCCATGTTTTACCAGCACGTGGAGAATCCGATGCCTCTTTCATCATATTGATCCTCACCACACAGCCGAACGTCCTCACACACACGCAAGGCCTCTGCACAAACTAGCACTGCCACAGTGTCCCTTCAAATCCCTCAGCCACAGACTACCAGGTAGGTTCATGTCACTGGGCAGAAAAACATATATAAATGTCACCTGAACAAAGCAGAATAGAAAAAAACAGAATTTCTGTGTGTGCCAACAGATTGGAAATGTTTTTATCCAATTGTGTGAGTTTTTCTCGAGGTTCAGCAGGAATGTGAACACTAAGCTGTTCCACCTGAGCTGAGCTTTTTAAATGTTGCTGCCTTAGAATCAGAGCCATGGGAGATGATCACATTTGCACTAACAAGAACAGGGTCATTGTACAACAGTGTCCTTCCAGTGCTTCAAAAGGCTAACAGGATTCGGGTAAGGTTCTCAAGAGGTACACGGGTGATAGTCAGCATCTAGTACATTCTCTCCACCTCTCTCTTCCATGCCTAACAGGCGCTTTAATTCTTCACGTGTATATGTTTAGTTACTCAGTCATGTCCAACTCTTCAGCCCCGTGGACTTTTCAGCTCCTCTGTCCATGGAATTTTCAAGGCAAGAATACTAGAGCGAGGGATTGAACCCTGATCAAACCCTGATCTCTTGCATCTTCTGCATTGGCAGATGGATTCTTGACCACTAGCGCCACCTGGGAAGCCCATACTTTAATTCTGGGTCTATAATTTATGGAAATAACCCAAAATGTAGGAAGGTGAGTTTTCCCTTAGTTATATAAGGAGGGAAGGAAAGAAAAGAGGGAGAGAGGAAGGAAGGGAGGGAGGGACTAAAGCCCATTATTAAGAGATAATTAAATAATTTATGGAATTCTACTACAGAGATTATTGTGAATACATTAAAATGATTTTAGAGAATCAAAACTACAATGAGATGTCACCTCACATGGGTCAGAATGGCTATTATTAAAAAAAAAAATCCACAAACAACAAATGTTGAAGAGGGTGTGGACAGAAGGGAAGCCTATTCACACTATTGGTGTTAATGTAAACTGGTACAGCCACTATGGAGAACAGTATGGAGATTCCTTAAAAAACTAAAATTAGAGCTGCCATATGACCCTGCAATCCCACTCCTGGGCATATATCCAGAGAAAAACATGATCCAAAAGAACACATGCACCCCAATGTTCATTGCAGGGCTATTTACAATAACCAAGACATGGAAGCAATGTAAATGTCCATCACCAGATGAGTAAATAAAAAAGATATGATACATATATACAATGGAATACTACTCAGCCATTAAAAAGAATGAAATAATGCCATTTGCAGCAACATGGATGGAGCTAGAGAGTGTCATACTGAGTGAAGTAAGTCATACAGAGAATAAGAAATGTCATATGTCATCCCTTACATGTGGAAGATAAAAAGAAATTATACAAATGAACTTACTTACAAAACAGAAAGACTCATAGACTTCGAAAACAAATTTATGGTTGCCAGGGGAAGGGATAGTTAGGGAATTTGTGAAGCTCATGTATATACTGCTATATTTGAAATGGATAACCAAAAAGGACCTGTTGCATAGCACATGGAACTCTACTCAGTGTTATGTGCCAGCCTGAATGGGAGAGGAATTTGGGGGAGAATGGACACATGTTTATGCATGACTGAGTCCCTTCTCTGTTCACCTGAAACTGCCACATCAGTGTTAATTGGCTATGCATGTGTGCTAGTCACCACAGTTGTGTCCAGTTCTTTGCAACACTATGGACTATAGTCCGCCTGGCTCCTCTGTCCATGGGATTCTCCAGGCAAGAATACTGGAGTGGGTTGTCATGCCCTCCTCCAGGGGATCTTCCCAACCCAGGGATCGAACCCATGTGTCTTATGTCTCCTACATTAGCAGGTGGGTTCCTTACAACTAGGCACCACCTATATTCCAATAAAAAATTAAAAGTTTAAAGTTTGGAAAAAAAATGATTTTTGAGAAATGCAATACTGTGGAAAATGCTAGCTTATGACTTTTGAAGGAAATGCAGAATATTAGTGTTATCATAACCATTCAAATTTAGAGAAGATAGTAAATTATAAGACAAAAGTAAATCAAAAGATTAATATAATTCAATCAATCATAGAACTAATATGAATTTAATAATATGAATAAATAATAATAATATGAAGAATTGAAATGATCTTTCTGACCATGTATGTACACATATACACAAATGTGTGTTTTAATCAAATAAAATGGAGATTTCATGCTATATACTTATTTTCATGCCCTACCTTTATTCAGTTCAGTTCAGTCACTCAGTCATGTCTGACTCTTTGGGACCCCATGAACCACAGCATGCCAGGCCTCCCCGTCCATCACCAGCTCCTGGAGTCCACCCAAATTCATGTCCATTGAGTCAGTGATGCCATCCAACCATCTCATCTTCTGTCATCCCCTTCTCCTCCTGCCTTCAATCTTTCCCAGCATCAAGGTCTTTTCAAATAAGTCAGCTCTTTGCATGAGGTGGCCAAAGTATTGGAGTCTCAGCTTCAACATCAGTCTTTCCAATGAACACCCAGGACTGATCTCCTTTAGAATGGACTGGTTGGATCTCCTTGCAGTCCAAGGGACTCTCAAGAGTCTTCTCCAACACCACAGTTTGAAAGCATCAATTCTTTGGCGTTCAGCTTTCTTTATAGTCCAACTCTCACATCCATACATGACCATTGGAAAAACCATAGCCTTGACTAGATGGACCTTTGTTGGCAAAGTAATGTCTCTGCTTTTTAATATGCTGTGCCTCTTGAAAAATCTGTATGCACGTCAGGAAGCAGCAGTTAGAACTGGACATGGAACAACAGACTGGTTCCAAATAGGGAAAGGAGTAGGTTGAGGCTGTATATTGTCACCCTGCTTATTTAACTTACATGCAGAGTACATCATGAGAAACACTGGACTAGAAGAAACACAAGCTGGAATCAAGATTGCCAAGAGAAATATCAATAACCTCAGATATGCAGATGACACCACCCTTATGGCAGGAAGTGAAGAGGAACTAAAAAGCCTCTTGATGAAAGTGAAAGAGGAGAGTGAAAAAGTTGGCTTAAAGCTCAACATTCAGAAAATGAAGATCATGGCATCTGGTCCCATCACTTCATGAGAAATAGATGGGGAAACGGTGGAAACAGTGTCAGACTTTATTTTTGGGGGGCTCCAAAACCACTGCAGATGGTGATTGCAACCATGAAATTAAAAGACGCTTACTCCTTGGAAGAAAAGTTATGACCAACCTAGATAGCATATTCAAAAGCAGAGACATTACTTTGCCGACTAAGGTCCGTCTAGTCAAGGCTATGGTTTTTCCAGTGGTCATGTATGGATGTGAGAGTTGGACTGTGAAGAAAGCTGAGCGCCGAAGAATTGATGCTTTTGAACTGTGGTGTTGGAGAAGACTCTTGAGAGTCTCTTGGACTCCAAGGAGATCCAACCAGTCCATTCTGAAGGAGATCAACCCTGGGATTTCTTTGGAAGGAATGATGCTAAAGCTGAAACTCCAGTACTTTGGACACCTCATGCGAAGAGTTGACTCATTGGAAAAGACTCTGATGCTGGGAGGGATTGGGGGCCGGAGGAGAAGGGGACAACAGAGGATGAGATGGCTGGATGGCATCACTGACTCGATGGACGTGAATCTGAGTGAAGTCCAAGAGTTGGTGATGGACAGGGAGGCCTGGCATGCTGCGATTCATGGGGTCGCAAAGAGTCGGATACGACTGAGCGACTGAACTGAACTGAACTAGTCATAACTTTCCTTCCAAGGAGTAAGCGTCTTTTAATTTCATGGCTGCAATCACCATCTGCAGTGATTTTGGAGCCCAAAAAAATAAAGTCTGACACTGTTTCCACTGTTTCCCTCTCTATTTGCCATGAAGTGATGGGACCAGATGCCATGATCTTCGTTTTCTGAATTTTGAGCTTTAAGCCACCTATTCCACTCTCCTCTTTCACTTTCATCAAGAGGCTCTTTAGTTCTTCTTCACTTTCTGCCATAAGGGTGGTGTCATCTGCATATCTGAGGTTATTGATATTTCTCCCAGCAATCTTGATTCCAGCTTGTGCTTCCTCCAGCCCAGAGTTTCTCATGATGTACTCTGCATATAAGTTAAATAAGCAGGGTGACAATATACAGCCTTGATGTACTCCTTTTCCTATTTGGAACCAGGCTGTTGTTCCATGTCCAGTTCTAACCATTGCCTCCTGACCTGCATACAGGTTTCTCAAGAGGCAGGTCAGGTGGTCTGGTATGTTTATTCATGAGCATTAAATATTCTTTTAAAATGCAATTTTCAATACATGTATAGAAGTCTATCATGTGAACCTCCCACAATTCATTAGGTTGAACCATACAAAAAGTTGTTTTGTAGGTCAACATTTGTCAACTATCAGAAACTTCATATGATTCAATTTAATATCTATCTAATTTCCATTAGAAAATCATGAGTATATTAATTACTCATGATGAAATTAGTTTAAATAAATATTTAGTGCCTCTTAAACAGTTTTATGGACTTCCCTGGTGGCTCAGACGGTTAAGCGTCTGTCTACAATGTGGGAGACCCGGGTTCAATCCCTGGGTTGGGAAGATCCCCTGGAGAAGGAAATGGCACCCCACTCCAGTACTATTGCCTGGAAAATCCCATGGACAGAGGAGCCTGGTAGGCTACAGCCCATGGGGTCGCAAAGAGTCGGACACGACTGAGCGACTTTACCTTTACCAAACAGTTTTATATGGACAAAATTTCTAGAAGGGGGATTTTCAGATAAGCACATTTATAAGATTCCTACAATGTTTTTTCTATATTGCCCTTCAGGAAATCTGTACCAACCTACATTCCATAGTGGTGTTGGTTATTCTGTTTTTGCAGCATGCCAAATGAAAGAAAATCTTTATAGTTTTTCTTTAACACATAATATTCCTTTAAAAATGCCATTTTCTCTTTCTGTCTATTTAAAACATCTCCCCACAACAGCTAAAAATAAGTTATCTCGCAAAGATTGTTGGTATTGAGGAAAAAAATTTCCTGTTGAAACACCATCTCCAGACAGATCAAAACTGGAAATCAGCTCTGAAGTCTAGAGTAAGAAACAGGAAAGATAGGTTCTGGGCTAACACCACAATGAGCAGAAACAGAGGAAATGTGAAATTTCAGAGTTAAGTTCAAAATTCCCAAGTTTAGAGTCTAGAGAACTGATGAAAACCCACCAGTTTAGACTGGAACAGGATGATGCTCAAGAGTACAACTGCTTCATCAACAAATTGAGAAGGCTACCTACTGAATGAGAAAAGATATTTTCAAACAATACATTCAGAAAAAGGTTAATGTCCAAAGTAGACAAAGAACTCAAACAACTCAAAATTAAAAAATAATTAAAAATTGAGCAGAGGAACTGAACAGACATCTTCCCAAGACATACAGATGGCCAACAGGCACATAAAAGGATGCTCAACATCACTAATCATCAGGGAAATGCAAATCAGAACCACAATAAAATATTACCTCACATCTGTCAGAAAGGCTATTATCAAAGAGACAACAAATAGCAGGTGTTGATGAGAATGTGGAGAAAAAGGAACCCCGTGCACTGGCGGTGGGAATGTAACCTATAGCAGCCACAGTGGAAAACAGTGCAGTGACTCCTCAAAAAGACCAAAACGGCAACCACCATACGACCCAGCAATCCCACTCCTCTGGGTGGAATTTGGGTATTCCTCCAAAGAAAACAAAGACAAAATTCGAAAAGATATGTGTGCCCCTATGTTCATTATAGTATTATTTACAATAGGCAAGATATGGGAACAACAGGCGCCCATCAATAGACGAGTGGATAAAGATGTGGTATGTGTATAATATATAACATTAATAATATACTGATATTAATAATATATAACAATATATTAATATTAATAATATATGAAAATGTCAGTGATATGATCTATAATGGAATACTAGTCAGTCATAGAAAGAATGAAATCTTGCTACTTGTGACAGCATGAATGGATCTAAAGGGTATTATGCTAGGTCAGATAAGTCAGAGAACGAGAATGTATGGTTTCACTTATATATGGAATCTGAAAAAAAAAGAACAAATATAACAAATGAGAAACAGTTATAGATACAGAAGACAAACAGGTGGTTGCCAGAGGTGAGGAGAGGAAAGACACAGATGAGGGAAATTAAGAGGTACATACTTTCAGTTGCAAAATAAATGAGTCATGGATATGAAATATATAGTAAGGAGAATATAGTCAGTATCTAAATATCTCTGTGTGGTGAACTTCCAGATGTACAAGCTGGGTTTAGAAAAGGCAGAGGAACCAAGATCAAATTACCAACAATTGTTGGCTCATAGAGAAAGCAAGAGAATTTCAGAAAAACTGAAAAACAGAAGTAGCAAACTAATTCTGCTTCATTGACTACACAAAAGCCTTTGACTGAATGGATCATAACAAACTGTAGAAAATTCTTGAAGCAATGGGAATACCAGACCATCTTACCTGTCTCCTGAGAAACCTATATGCAGATCAAGAAGCAACAGTTAGAAATTTCAAGGAACAACTGATTGGTTTAAAACTGAAGAAGAAGTAAGACAAGGCTATATATTGTCACCCTGATTATTTAACTTATATGCAGAGTACATCATGCAAAATGCTGGGCTGGAATGAACACAGGGTAGAATCAAGATTGCCAGGAGATATATCAACAACTTTAGGTATGCAGACGATACTACTCTAATGGCAGAAAGTGAAGAGGAACCCTCTTCAGGGTGAAAGAGGAGGGTGATAGGGATGGCTTAAAAGTCAATATTCAAAAAACTAAGATCATAGCATCTGGTTCTATCACTTTATGGCAAATAGAAGGGGAAAAAGTGGAAACAGTGACAGATTATTTTTTATTTTCTTGGGCTCCAAAATCACTGCAGACAGTGACTGTAGCCATGAAATTAAAACACACCTGTTCCTTGGAAGGAAAGCTATGAACAACTTAAGACAGCATTTTAAAAAGCAAAGACGTTAGTTACTTTGATGACAAAGGTCCATATAGTCAAAGCTATAGTTTTTCCAGCAGTCACATACAGATGTGAGAGTTGGACCATAAAGAAGGCTGAGTACCAAAGAATGGCTGCTTTTGAATTATGGTACTGGAGAAGACTCTTGAGAGTCCCTTGGACAGTATGCAGATCAAACTAGTCAATCATAAAGGAAATGAACTCTGAATACTCACTATAAGGACTGATGCTGGTACTCCAATACTTTGGCCACCTATTGAGAAGAGTTGATTCATGGGACAAGGCCCTAATGCTGGGAAAGATTGAAGGCAAAAAGAGAAGAGCGTGGCAGAGCATAAAATGGTTGGATAGTATCACTGACTCAACAGACATGAAGGACAGAGAAGCCTGGCATGCTGCAGTCCATGGGGTCTCAAAGAGTTGGACATGACTTAGTGACTAAACAACAATAGCAAATGGAGATATATTATAACCAGACTTATCAGGGTGAGCATTTTGAAATATACAGAAATATCAATTTACTATGTAGTATAACAGAAACTAACATAGTTTTGTAAGTCAATCATAAATATAATTAATATATACATATATATATGAAATTTGATAAAAGAATAAATCCCAAAAGTTCTCATCACAAGGAAAAAACTTTCTATTTCTTTAATTTTGTATCCATATGAGATGATGAATATCCTCTAAATTATTGTGATAATCACATCATGATATATGTAAGTCACATCATTATGCTGCATACCTTAAACTTACACGAAGTTGTATGTCAGTCATATCTCAGTCAAACTGGAAGAAAAAAAAAGAAAAGGAAAAAGTATGATTGCATTTAAGTGAGAGGGTTTGGGTGTCTTTGGTGTCTGGCTGTGGCCAGTGATGTCTCCATCTCCATCAGAGTAACTCTGCATCCCAATCAGCACCCATTTTACTACAGAGACCAGACATACTAGCTGTCATAAAATCATATGATGACATAGTATTGGGTAATGGATAAAGTCCAGGGGATCAAGAATTGTAAAAAGAAAAGAGGCAGATAATTTAGAAGGTGCCCTTCTAGGAGGATTTCTACTCACTCTTTTTAATGCAAGCAGAAAATCACTCATTTATTCAGATGAATATCTTTGCAAGGGTAGTAAGTAAATCCTTGGCAATTCTGACCATCTCCCTTCGATAAGAAAGGTGAATACTGGGAGGCCTACAGAGACTTGCAAAGTCCAATGCAGCCTGGGGGCTGCTGAGACCTCTGTAAAGGGAACTGAAAGAGTGACTTTGTTCTCCAGAAAACAACCTAAAGAAAAGACAGAAATCCTCTAGCTAAAGTGACTCCAGGCCAACTAAAACATCAAGCTAAATAAAAATATGGAGACCTTTCAAGGGGAGACTCCATAATGAGCAATTGCAAAAGCTTTGAGTCATGGCAAGACCTTGGTTTTCAGTAAAATTCTAGACCCTCCAAGTTTGCCTGGCTGGGGACTCCTCTAGAAGCAGAACACAGAGCTCTCCTGGAGTCTTTCAAAGACCTTTTCACAGACTTTCACGTTCCCACCAGCAGCGAGTATGCCATCTGCAGAGATGCTTAAGTCAGCTTGGTCCAGCTCATGAATGCTCCCAGAATCTAATTTTCCTTTTCCAAGCTCATTGGCTATAAAGACATTCAGCTGCAGCAATTTAGTTTTTCACATTACCAATGACTAAGCTTTATACTTGTCAAAGAAAAATGAATTGTTTCTGACCTGGAGGCCAGGGTTTAGAACTGACCCTGGTCTCTGAACAGTTTCCCTCCCTTTCAGCCTCTCAGATTCCTGTCCTGTCCAGACTGTCATAGACCATTAGCAATGAAACAGACTGGAGACAGAAAATGGGCTTTGAAGCTTCTACATTTCAGAAAAGATCAAGAAACTCAGCTTTTCTTTCTCTTAAGATTCGTTCTTCTCCTTCTGATTCAGAAGTCATGCATGCAGACCAAATATATATCCTATTCCATATAGAACTCCACAATCATGTATAATAACTTTTCCCTTCATGCTTCCTATTCACATAGAAGTCTAAACCAGCGGTGCTAGTATTCTTTCCACCAATAATTCTTTGGGCATCTGATGTATCTCCATGAATAACTATTTCCCACTGCCATCACTGGATTCATGTACATTAGTATTACTTTCTCTCTCCTCACTCTATAGCCAGTGTTAGAGAATCTGAGATGAGCTTTGGGGGATTCAAGTTCCTGGAAGAACCACTTAAAGTCTTAGAGAACATCAGTGGGCTAGTAACTATTTTCAGAAGTCTTGGACAAACCTTCTCTCATCTATTATTAAATGTTACATCTTAGAACTCATAGAACTAGGCCCCTTAAATATTGCCAATGAATCTGAAGCAGAATTTCATCTGAAGTATTTATTATACTTTATTTTTGTGTTTACCTGTTTACACAGTTTTGTAGTAATTTTTACATGTTAAGGCCTTCACTGGGTGTGTATTCTTTTCCAAATGTACTCTTAGCACCAAAATTTGAGATTCCATAGGTAATGGGTAGATCATAGTTTCTCCATTTTAGTAGAGAAGAAATTGGTTTTATTTTAAATTGTGTTTCCACTTCCGATATGACTGAGAAAGCTCCTGTTGATGTTTAGTCGCTCAGTTATGTCTGACTCTTTTGTCACCCCATGGACTGTAGTCCACTAGGCTCTTCTGTCCATGGGATTTCCCAGGCAAGAAGAGTGGGTTGCCATTTCCTTACCTAGGGGATCTTCCCAACCCAGGGATAAACCCATCTCCTGCATTGGCAGGTGGATTCTTTACCACTGAGCCACCAGGGAAGCAAGAAAGCTCTTACCACATCCTATCCTACAACAGATAACTATAAAACATGGATAAAATATACAAATAAACATCAAATATCCAAAGGTGCTAGAGAGTAAACTCAAGTAGCCAATTTCTAGATAGGAGGTGAGATTTCATACAAGGGATAGGTACAAGGAAGTTGACAATTTGTATGCCTTCTGTTTGAAGGCAGGCTGAAGTCAGTGTTACTCAGGGTAATAAAATCTTTAATAGAACCATTAAGTCTTTTTGAAGAAAAGAACCAAAGAACAAAATTTAGGGCAACCACAGCTACTAGAAAGTGAGCAGAAGTTTCCTACAAGGAGTGATTTAGAAAGGGAGAGTGCCAAATTTGTACATACCCTCTTTCCAAGTATCTGGATTACCCTTGAATTATACATGCATACGGTAGACCTTAAGCAAAATAGCAAAAAAAAGAAAAAAAGAAAAAACCCTAAGGTTTGAGCTACTATATAAGAGACAGAGTTTTCAGTTTGAGTCACCAAGTTAATTATATGTTGAAGTAAATCATCTCTCTTCAGAAGAAATAAGAGATTCCAGGATATCTAAAACAAATCATTTATAACATCCAGGGTATAATCCCAAAATTCCAATCATATAAAGAAATGATCCTCATCAAAATAAAGAAAAATACTATCACAGTGAATGAAAAGTTAGGAAACCTCTGCTGAGAAATGAAAGCTATTTAAAAAAAAATTAAATAGAGAACTAAATAGAAATGCTACAACTTAAAACACCATAATTAAAATTTTTATTTGATTTTTTTAATTTAAATTTATTTTAATTGGAGGCTAATTACAATATTGTATTGGTTTTGCCATACATCAACATGAATCCGCCACGGGTGTACACATGTTCCCCATCCTGAACCCGCCTCCCACCTCCCTCCCCGTACCATCCCTCTGCGTCATAATTAAAAATTTTAAATCCACTGTATATGTTCAGTAGTAGGATGGAAAAATACAAATGAGTCAGATAACTTTAAGACAGATAAATAGAAACAATCCAATCTAAAAACAGATAAGAAAAAAACTGGGGAAAACGGAAAAGATTCTCAGAGGTGGGTGGGGGGTTCATGTTTGGGAACGCATGTACACCCGTGGTGGATTCATGTCAATGTATGGCAAAACCATTACAGTATTGTAAATTAAAATAAAGGAAAAAATAAAGAAAAAAAAGAATAATAATTAAAGGTTTTACATATGTATAATTGGAATTTCATGAGAAGAGAGACAGAATAGACATTTAAAAATAACAAAACTATAATGCCTGAAAATCTTTCAAATTTAGGATAAAGACTTAACTTTACCAGTCCAAGAAGCTCAGCAAACTCCAAATAGGAAGTTTCATTGTAGTCACACTGCTGAAACCAAACCGAAGATAAAAGAGAAATTCCTGATACCAGTCTAATAAAAATATATTATACACAGGGAAGCCATGATGCAAACTCAATGACTTTTCATTGGAAATTGTAGAAAACAGAGCATGCAACAAATAAAACATTAATCCTAAATTTAATATTCAGTGAAAATATTTTTCAAGAATAAAGACAAAGACATTTTCATTTAAAAAAAGAAATTAAGGGAATTTATTGTTAGCCGATCTGCATGATAAGAAAAGCTGAAAGAAATTCAACTTTACAAAAAGGAATATAAAATGTCAGAAATGGTTTGCATCTGGTTAAATATCTGAGTAAATACAAAAGACATTTTGCCCTTTATTTCTTTGAAATGCATGAGTATTTACAAGAAACACATACATTGTCTCATGTCTCATAATGTATGTTGATGATACATATAATAATTATAGCACAAAGGATAGGAAGACAGAAAACAGACTCACACAGTTACGAAGTTTCTACATTTTATATGAAGGGGTAGAATATTAGCTCTAAGTAGTAGACCGTGAAAAGTTAAGTACAGACACACCTTGTTTTATTGTGCTTCACAGATACTGCATTTTTCACAAGTTGAAGGAACTGTGGCAACCCTGCAACAACTGGCAACTTGCTTAAGTGAGTCGATTGGTGCCATTCGTCCAGTATCATTTGCTCACTTCACGTCTCTGTATCCCATTTTGATAGTACTCCAAAATTTTTTACCTTTTTCATTATTATTACATTTATTATGATGATCTGTGGTCTTTGATATTTACTGTTGCAAAAAGATTATGACTCAGTGAAGGCTCAAATGAATGGTTGGCAGTTTTTAGCAATCAAGTATCTTTAACTAGGTATATACACTGTTTTCTTCAACATGAAGTATTTGTACAGTTGCTGCTGCTGCTGCTAAGTCACTTCAGTTGTGTCCGACTCTGTGTGACCCCATAGACGGCAGCCCACCAGGCTCCCCTGTCCCTGTGATTCTCCAGGCAAGAACACTGGAGTGGGTTGCCATTTCCTTCTCCATTTGTACAGTTGGTAGACTATAATATGGAATAAACATCACTTTTATATGCATTGGGAAACCAAAAACTTCATGTGACTTGCTTTATTGTCATGTTAGCTTTATTGCAGTGGTTTAGAACCTAATCCACAATATCTCCAAGGTATGTGCCGTGCTGTGCTCTGCTTAGTGGCTGTCATGTCTGACTCTTTGTGAAACTATGGACTGAAGCCTACCAAGCTCCTCTGTCCATGGGGATTCTCCAGGCAAGAATACTGGAGTGGGTTGCCATGCCCTCTTCCAGGGGATCTTCCCAACTCAGGGATCGAACCCAGGTCTCCCACATTGCAGGCAGACTCTTTTACCAGCTGAACCACAAGGGAAACCCAAGAATACAGGAGTGGGTAGCCTATCCCTTCTCCAGTTAGATCTTCCTGACCCAGGAATCAAACTGGGGTCTCCTGAATGCAGGTGGTTTATTTACCAACTGAACTATTAGGGAAGCCCTTTAATCTCTAGAATAGCCACTAAAAACAGTGTAAAGAAAAATACAGTAGATATCATAAACATTTTAAAGATAATGCAAATACTACAAAAGAAGAAAACAAAGGAAGAACAAAGAAACAATGCAAAAATAATAATAAAATGGTAGACCTAAATTCAACCATAGCAATGGTTTCCTTAATTGTTTACAAACCAAACAGAGATAGTCAGAATGGTAAAACAGAGACCCAGTTTCTAGAGATGTAGTTTAAATATAGAGAAACTAAGAAACAAAAGAGAATCTGTCCAAACCATAAAACAGAAATAAAGCAAAACAAAATTAGACTTATGAAGAACACTTGACAAATCTGTATAAAGTCTGTGCTTGAGAAAACAGTCTGTCGATTTTCTGAACTTTATCATTCAGCGTAGCAGGCACAATTCACTGATTTTAGCCAAACGCCACGATAATTTTCTGTACTCAACCTACCTTCATATAACTATTATTAATCTACACAGGAGTGAGATATCATTACTATTATTCCCTTCCTCCTAACTTCTCCTTGAGCAGATATGCTTCTCTTATCAAGCCTAATCATCAGGCAAGGTGTATACACCAGTTTTCTCATACATAGTCTCAGAATTCTTGACCCCAGAACCAATTCTTTACTTGAACAATACACTCTTAGTTGCATCTTGAGAGGAGGCAGGAAAAGTGGTCTCTGATTGACTTCTATTTATGAACTAAATTTTATCAAGTAGCTTTCATTTTCATGGTCTATTTTTACCATTTTCTAGATAGCTAGAAGTTTAACTTCCTCTAATTGACAATCATTTTCTCCTCTGCCCACACAATTAATTAGATGTGATTCTCACTGAGTTCTCCTCTGCTGAAACAATCCATAACCTCAAGATGATGCCAATGTAGACTAACAACTTTCCTGTTATTACTGCAGTGCATTGGGAATGGCAATCTGAATGTAAAAGTCAACTCAAAATAATATCGAGGAATAGAAAATCAGTGTTTTGGGCTTGAATAAATGTCCGGCAAGGGGGATTGTTGATTTGAAGAACTGTTCCCTTAGAACTAATGTTATGATAAATGACAATCTGAGGAGACACTAAAACCTTAAAATGTGAGATGCACGGCATGAGATTCATTATATGGCAGGCATAGATATTAAGCTAATTTCATTGTGCAAAGCTATATGACCATTGTTTTTCCTAAGCAAAATGGCTAAAAACAATATCTCCTCTTTTGTTTTGAAAAGATGAGCTGAGAGTGTTATGGAAAGAGCATGGTTTGATAACCATGGTAGCCATATAAAAGTCAAACACGGTGGGGAAAAGCAAACACTGAAGAATGGTAAAAGTGAAAATGTAAAATTCCTGCTTTGCCCTTCTTGGTCTCCTTCTGTCTCTGTCTCACTCTGACTTTCTCTCCATGCTCTGCCCATAATCCTACTTGTTAGAAGTCAACTGTATTAGCAGTTTCTTAGCTAGCTCCCAGAAAATTCTGTGCCTGTGCATGTTACCAAAGCCTTCCCTTGCCTTTTGAGGATAAGCTTAAAAAAATAATTGTAGATTTATAGAAAAGTCACAGAGAATTCCCATATATCCCTTCACCTAGGTAACCCTATTGTTAACGTTTTACAAAGTCATGGTACATTTATCAAAACTAATAGATTCACTACTATTAATTGAACTAGAGACTTCATTGAGATTTCACTCATTTTTTCACAAATATCATTTTTATTGTTCCAAGAATCCACCCTGGGATTATGCTAAATTGACATCTCTCCTAATCTCTGCTCTGTTTTCTCAGTCTTTCCTTTTTTTTTTTTTTCATTATCATAGACAGTTACGAGAAGTATTGGTCAGATATTTTTTAGAATGTCTCTCAGTCTGGATTTGTCTGGTGTTTTTCTCATGACTGCACAGGTATTACTCGTTTGGGAGAAGAAAACCACAGAATTGAATGGCCCTTGTCATCACACGATTTCAAGGGGCTTATCAAGATACAATCAATATGGCTTATCACTGGCAATAAGAATGTTGACCACTTGGCTAGGGTAAGGTCTTAAAAGTTTCTCTTCTGTAATGTTAAAATTGTTCTCTTTCCATATTCCATTCTTTGGAAGCAGATCACTAAATCTAGCCCACACTCAAGACAAAGAGAATTAAGCTCTGCCTTTTGAGGGAGTGATATCTACATATATTACTTGGAATTCTTCTTCTGAAGAGAAAAATATTTCCCTCCTTCCTTATTTATTGATTTATATCAGTATAGATTCGGGTATTTACTTTATGCCACTCTTCTTAATATATATAAACTCAGTTTATATAAATAATTCTGAAGCTTTTTGAATCACATAATCCACACTTTCTATATCAGCCTCAATAGATTTTTTAATTAGTATTTAATATTACATTGTAAAAGTGTTTCCTGTTTTATGTATTTAGTCCTGTTTTATAAGATATTTAAGTTTGATGAATTTTTATTCTTATCCAAACAATGCTTGGTGAAATTCCCATGTATATCTTTATGTATTGCAGATCAATATCAGAAAGATAAGTTCCTAACAATGAAATTTCTGAATCAAATGTATGTGAATTTTCCAATGTAATAGATATTGTCCAGTTGTTTTCCAAGAGTTCCATCAAATGATACTCATGAAGAGCTTTCAATAGGTTACGGCGCATGTAGCAGGGGATCTGCTTTCTTTTCGTAACTGTGATGCATGGCCACCTTTCCTAATTACAGTGGGATGTTATCTTTGTGAAAGTCACTCAGTAGTGTCCGACTCTTTGCTTCCCTATGGACTGTAGTCCATAGAATTCTCCAGGCCAGAATACTGGGGTGGATAGCCTTTCCCTTCTCCAGGGGTTCTTCCCAACCCAGGTATCGAACCCAGGTATCCTACATTGCAGGCGGATAGAATCTGTAGATGTGGTGTTAAGATATGTTCTGATGGGCAAAAATGGACAGATTGCAGCCAAAGAAATAACTAAGGCTTGCTATAACACAGCAGCAGAAAATAGAAATAAGAGAAAAGTGATCAGGAGGAGAAAAAAAAGCACACATGTAAACACATACACGGGCTTTCCTGGTGGCTCAGTGGTAAAGCATCCTCCTGCCAATGCAGGAGACTTGGGTTCCATCCCTGGGTCAGAAGAATCCCTGGAGAAGGAAATGGCAACCCTCTCCAGTATTCTTGCCTGGAGAATTTCATGGACAGAGGAGCCTGGTGGACTACAGTCCATGGGGTCACAAAGAGTCGGACACAACTCAGCGACTAAACACAACACATACACACACACACACACCCCAGAGAGAGAGATAGAATCAAACAGATTACAGTTAATTGGCACCAGGACATGACAAATTGGGAAAACTGACCAAGGTATGTTCTTGAGAAATTGTTTCAAGAGCTTCTTGACATAAGATTCCAAGAAAATGGAATAATCAGCCCCCAATATAAGACTTAACCTACGAGTCATGGCAAATAGATGGGGAAACAATGGAAACAGTGACAGACTTTATTTTGGGGGGGATCCAAAATCATTGAAGATGGTGACTGCAGCCATAAAATTAAAAGACGCTTGTCCTTGGAAGAAAAGTTATGACCAACCTAGACAGTGTATTAAAAAGCAGAGACATTACTTTGCCAACAAAGGTCCATCTAGTCAAAGCTATGGTTTTTCCAGTAGTCATGTATGGATATGAGAGTTGGACTATAAAGAAAGCTGAGTACCAGAGAATTGATGATTTTGAACTGTGGTGTTGGAGAAGACTCTTGAGAGTCCCTTGGACTGCAAGGAGATCCAACCAGTCCATTCTAAAGGAAATCAGTCCTGAATATTCATTGGAAGGACTGATACTGAAGCTGAAACTTCGATATTTTGGCCACCTGATGCGAAGAGATGACTCATTTGAAGAGACCCCGATGCTGGGAAAGATTGAAGGCGGGAGGAGAAGGGGATGAAAGAGGATGAGATGGTTGGATGGCATCACCAACTCAATGGACGTGAGTTTGAGTAAGCTCCGGGAGTTGGTGATGGACAGGGAGACCTGGAGTGCTGCAGTCCATGGGGCTGCGAAGAGTTAGACACAACTGAGTGACCGAACCGAACTGAGGAGTCAGCCTTAATATTCCCCCCAAAAAGGCCTAAGGTACTAGGCCTTGTTTTTTGAAGGGGTTAAAAACTGAAAGAAAGTGAAAGTGTTAGTTACTCAGTTGCTTCCAATTCTTTGTGACCCCACAAACTGTAGCCTGCCAGGCTCCTCTGTCCATGGAATTCTCCAGGCAAGAATTCCAGAAAAGGTAGCCACTCCCTTTTCCAGGGGATCTTCCAGCCCAGGGATCGAACTCAGGTCTCCTATGACCCAGGGCTACTTCGTATTGAATCCGACTAAGAAGCATATGAGGTTAGGGCACTAATCATTTCAATTAAGAATTGCAGGTGACTTCTTTACCATCTGGTGATTCTTTACCAGCAGGGAAGCCCCCAAATTGAAAGAAGCGATGATTAAAAAAAAGAAAATTGAAACTTGGGTTTGTTTTATTCACGAGATAGCTAAATTCTAAACTTTTGCTTAATTTTTTTTACTTTCCCTCCTCAAATGGGCTCATCCCTAGAATTTCTTTCATCATAAATCTTTTGGCAGATGGGATGCCTGTCTAAGGTGTCAGATGTTGCCCATGAAAGAGACTTGACATGACCTCCATATCACATTCAAGAGAGGAGCCTCTTCTTTTATTCCTTGGAAAGCACCTGTGAAGCACCTTTTATTCCTTAGGATCATAGTGCAGAAGGGTAGGGCTCATCTTAAAGCCTCTGCCTGGAGTTTTCCCACCATTTTTGCTACAAGTAGAGTCCCCAACCTGCGCCTGCACCGGTGTCGCCTCTCCCATGGCACAATAAATATGAATACATTTGTAACAGACAGGCTGCCTCTTTCTTAATCACAAGTTACATCTGCTGACTTGTCTGGGGTTGGTTGGTCACTAAGAAGCATATTAGGTTAGGGCACTCATCTTTTCAATAATGATACAGAATCTCCACATCTCTCAAAGAGATATCAAGCTTGGGAGTCATTCATTTTCATTACCCTCACTCCCCATAGGAAAACCTCAAGAACACAGCTTATGTACTTAAAACAATAAGCTGAATCACTGTTGCTATTTAACATCTTATTTATTAGAAAATGCTCATTCTTTGTCACTATGCCCAAAGTCAATGCAGCAAAGGAAACAATTATTTTAAATAGAAGAAATAAATGGAATAATACCAACTTGCAAACAAATTCAAAATTAAAACAATCCCCTATATGTTCTTTTTGGACAGCTCTGCCTGATCTCCCAAGAGACCAGTAGGTACATGACATCCTATTTTCTGTTTGCACAACATGGATCATGGAGGAAAGAGGGGATAAAATAACATCCTTGCACCAAAAGTTTGTTTTCTTCAGTTTGCAGCTAATATATAATGAGTTTGCAACCCATGGATTTTGTAGGCTGTTTCTCTGTGACCTAAGGAGTCACCGTGACAATTCCAAAGGCTATATGAATTCCTTTTTAAAATAAAATAGGGAGGGGTTGCTAAGGGTGGACAATAGGAACTGAGCTATTTCCATTACCTTATTTTAAGAAAAACACTAATGAGATGACCCAGCTATTATTGACCCCTAACTTCAGAAACTCATTTGCAATGAGCTTTCTATACCTATTTGGATGGAAAATGTACTATTGCTTCTCTTCTCTAGGAGGTTATCAAGAAACACACTTTACAAAACTCCCAAAGGACACATAATCATTCTTTCAAGATAGCAATTTGGCTGTTAGCAGGTTTCTGCCCATTCAGCTAAGCAGGTCTATGAATGGTAATGGAGACAGCTAATGCCTTTGGGTTTTCTGGGCATTGGGGAAACTTACCACAATATGTGATTAGGAAGAAAGAGCAGAAAAAGCTAACTTGTGGAAGCCCAACAGAAAATATACCAACAAATAAGTCAACACAATATATCACTGTGCCCTTTGGGAATAGGGTAGGGGATAATTTTCTAATGTTAAGAATGTCATAAGTCTGCCAAAGTCATAAATCAGCACGACTTTACAAGGGCCTCTGAAAGGAGAGAGGGAGACCCCATAAGAAAATGACAGATGCTCATTTATTTCCATGACCTTTTTTTAAAATAGAAACCTGTTAGCTCTTAGTTTTTTTTTTTAACCTGTTAGCTCTTTCTTCTCGGTCAGTATACGTGGTATCTCCACTTCCCCCAACAACAACAATAATGAAAAGATTCTTGACTGTCATACCTTGGATTGCCCCTCATCTGCTAAAACATGGAAGAATCGATTGTATAAGAACATTTCAAAAGCCTGCAGTTTTTGAAGCACACCAAGGCCAGTAAGGGCTACCTAAGAGAGGAGGTAAAGGCTTTACCACACACCAAAATCTGGATCCACTGCCTCCGTATGCCCCCCAACAGGGGTTCCAGCTCTGGATTCTCCCAGGAAGCCCCCCAGACCTTTCCTGCTGCCTCCAGGCCTTTGTCCTCGTGTCTGTCTGGAACTGCCTGGGGTGCCCCCTCTTCTAACCCATCCTCATCTGATTTGAATTCATTCCTCAAGGACCCAGCTCTTTCCAGTTTACAGGCCTTTTCCTCTCATCCAGCCCACACTGACTTCCCACTTTTCCAAATTCTCATTGTTTTTATGATCTATGTAATAATATTTTATGTGTATACCCATGTATTGACTACTCACTACGTGGTAGGGTCTCTATTAAGTAGTTCTTTATACTATCTTATTTAATCTTCACAGCTACCCCAATCTGTTTTCCATTTGAGGAAATTATGGCTCAGAGTCAGTGAGCAGCAGGGATGGGATTTGAACCCAAATCTGTCATCAGTCAAGTCCAGGCTCTTTCTCATATTCCTTCCTCTGGGCTACATCACAGTATACTTGCATTCAGGTCAGTTCAGTTCAGTCACTCAGTCATGTCCGACTGTGCAACCCCATGAATCACAGCATGCCAGGCCTCCCTGTCCATCACCAACTCCCGGAGTTCACTCAGACTCACGTCCATCGAGTCAGTGATGCCATCTAGCCATCTCATCCTCTGTTGTCCCCTTCTCCTCCTTCCCCCAATCCCTCCCAGCATCAGAGTCTTTTCCAATGAGTCAACTCTTCACATGAGGTGGCCAAAGTACTGGAGTTTCAGCTTCAGCACCATTCCCTGCAAAGAAATCCCAGGGCTGATCTCCTTCAGAATGGACTGGTTGGATCTCCTTGCAGTCCAAGGGATTCTCAAGAGTCTTCTCCAACACCACAGTTCAAAAACATCAGTTCTTTGGCACTCAGCTTTCTTCACAGTCCAACTCTCACATCCATACATGACCACAGGAAAAACCATAGCCTTGGCTAGACAGACCTTTGTTGGCAAAGTAATGTCTCTGCTTTTGAATATGCTATCTAGGTTGGTCATAACTTTTCTTCCAAGGAGTAAGCGTCTTTTAATGTCATGGCTGCAATCACCATCTGCAGTGATTTTGGAGCCCCCCTAAATAAAGTCTGACGGACCCTCTTTTATCTTATTCTATGTGCTTGTGCCTGCCCTAGACAATGGCATTTACTTCACTAATGAACGGGGATCACATGTTATATTTGTCTAGCATGGAGCAAAGCATGCAGTAGGTGCCTAGTTTTTGTGAATGGATGTAGAATGAATGAATGGGCATATTTCTTTAAGGTTCTCAAAGCCTTTATAAGAACAACCCGGACAGACTGTGGTGGATGGATAGGGAAGAGCAGAGGGGACAGCGATTTGTGGAAAGAGTCCATGACAGTCAACAGATCATCTTGCCTGGGTTCGCTGTATTTCCCTTAGACCCTCAGTAACAAGTAGGGCCATGTAAAACCTGGCACAGAGGCAGTGTCAGGGAAATCCCCAGATGTACCACTGCCACCACAAAAGTAGTATGACTGTGGTAATCGTTGCTCCTGAAGCTTCTCTGAGGAGCCAACACTCCTTCAGCCAATCAGCAGCAGGACAGGAATTCAGCATATAACTGGGATCCCTTGCTAAAATTTTAATGGCTTAGTTAGATCATTGGAAACTAGTGCCAAATGAAAGTCTTTTTCATTGACCTGCTACTAGGAGGCCATTGCATTATAAACCTTCAAAGCTTGAGCCATAAAATAATTTCAAATGCAGAGCCAAGAGATGAGTTCCAACATGTAATAAATTAAATTTAGGAGAAGCATAAAAATTAAAAGGAAGGTCAACTAGTTTGAATGGCATACAGATTTAATGGTAGTGTCACAATCTGATGGAAAATCTCAGGATTTGAGGAGGTTCATGTCAATTCCATCATTGCCCTTCATAGAACTTCAACTAGCTTACTTCACCTTGCTGTGCCTTAGTCTCCCCATCTGTATGAGGAAGAATGCAGTCTCTTTTATTCTCCAATTACCTTCTTGATGTCATCTGAGATCCATTTGATGGCTGAGTTTCCTTTCCCAAGTCTCATGTAAATATACACAATGTTTCTATAAACCTATCTGCATGCACACCTCCGTTATAAGAGCATATCACTCAGGACTTAAAAATCTGCAAGCAATAAATGCTGGAGAGGGTGTGGAGAAAAGGAACCCTCTGACACTGTTGGTGGGAATGCAAACTAGTACAGCCACTATGGAGAACAGTGTGGAGATTCCTTTAAAAATTGCAGATAGAACTGCCTTATGACCCAGCAACCCCACTGCTGGGCATACACACCAAGGAAACCAGAACTGAAAGAGACACATGTACCCCAATGTTCATCGCAGCACTGTTTATAATAGCCAGGACATGGAAACAACCTAGATGTCCATCAACAGATGAATGGATAAGAAAGCTGTGGTACATATACACAATGGAGTATTACTCAGCCATTAAAAAGAATACATTTGAATCAGTTCTAATGAGGTGGATGAAACTGGAGCCGATCATACAGAGTGAAGTAAGCCAGAAAGAAAAACACCAATACAGTATACTAACACATATATATGGAATTTAGAAAGATGGTAATGATGACCCTGTATGTGAGACAGCAAAAGAGACACAGATGTATAGAACGGACTTTTGGACTGTGAGGGAGAGGGAGAGGGTGGGATGATTTGGGAGAATGGCATTGAAACATGTATACTATCATGTAAGAAACGAATTGCCAGTCTATGTTTGATGCAGGATGCAGGATGCTTGGGGCTGGTGCACGGGGATGATCCAGAGAAATGATATGGGGTGGGAGGTGGGAGGGGGGTTCAGGATTGGGAACTCATGTACACCTGTGGTGGATTCATGTCAATGTATGGCAAAACCGATACAGTATTGTTAAGTAAAATAAAGTAAAAATTAAAAATTAAAAAAAAAAACAGAATGGGAGGGTCGAGTGGTAGAGTTATTTTCAGAGTTAGAGAAATGGCACAGAAACAGGTTCCAGATAAACAATCTGCTGTTTATCCATTAAGCCTTGCTACTTCCCTTTTGGAGTACTTAAAGAATATGATTCTATCTTAGATCTCATCCAAGAGAGCAATACTTTTGCAATGACTTTTAAAATAACTTGAGACACTCCTTTCTTCTCACAAATTACTGTAATTTTCATGTCAATTAAAAATTGGGGAAATACTTAGTGTATTCCTCAATTGGACAAAATGCCAGGAAAACAGAATCCAAGATTCACAAAAAAGGGGAAAAACACAAGGCTCTCACCGAATCCCTATCCCCAACACACTTGGCCAGAGCTCTCTTAAGTTTTAGGGCTTTCCTGGTGGCTCAGATGGTAGAGAATCTGCCTGCAATGCAGAAGACATGGATTCAGTCCCTGGGTCAGAAAGGTCCCCTGGAGAAGGAAATGGCAGGCCACTCCAGTATTCTTGCCTGGAGAATTCCATGAACAGAGGAGCCTGGAGGGCTACAGTCCATGGGGTCACAAAGATTTGGACATGACTAAACGACACACATGGAGAAGGAAATGGCAACCCACTCCAGTATTCTTGCCTGGAAAATTCCATGGACTGAGGAGCCTGGTAGGCTACAGTCCATGGGGTCGCAAAGAGTCGGACACGACTGAGTGACTTCACTTTCACTATCAAATGACACACATATACTCTTCAGTTTTAAATTCTCGTGTCTGCTTCTCATGGGTCTCCTCTTGCTTTTTGCCCATTGCCCAGCTGTCTGAAGTCTCTCCTGGCCCCCTCTGGAAGTCAACTCCTTCATCCTTTCTCTTTTCTTTGCTTTTTGCATCTAACATCTGGGGTGGGGTGAGGGGGCTGGAAAACAAGAGAACCAAGACCATTAAGATTAGGACTAGTTCCAGGGCTAGAGGGAACCTGAACTGCCTCCTTGAGAAAAAGGCATGAACGTGTGTCACCTGCCAGTTACTAGGCTCTAAGTCATAGACTGGTGAAGCTATTAGATTTTTCTCTTTCAGAATAAGGAAGATTTGCTCCACTTATAAGGCAACATCATTTAAGCTTATGTTTCGGCTTTGGGAGAAGGAACCCCTCCTGTTCCTTATCTAGTTAGCTCTTACTCCGTCGGGACTATAGTTAAAGTGTTATGCTGGGACAAGTAAAGAATAGAGCCCCTTTCCTGAAAGGCATCTTTGATAAGATCCTTCATCAGACAGACACTGTGACCCAGTCAAGCAGCAATGACAAGTCTAGTCCTACACATAAAAATAATAGAAAGTAGGGACAGGAACCTGAGTTTGGCCAAGTTGTAATCTAATCTTTGGGGCTTTGCTAGTAAATAGGATAAAGTCCTTTGGAGACCACACTGGGTGTTAGGAAATAAAATGTTTCCTTCTTCAAAGAAGCAGCTAGAAAGGAATGATCCCAGGCTATATCCTGAAAGGCTACCCTTTGGAACTCAATTACAGTTATCAAAATCTCTATTTTGGAAATAAATTATTAATTGTAGTGATGATACCAGACCTCTCATTTGTATCTGTTCCTCAAATCTCACCCATGAGTTATGCCCTCCAGGAAGCTCTCCATAAACCCCTCTCCACCTTGGGTTAGACGCTGTTCCTCTTCCTGCAGCCTCCATCTCAGTACTGACTTACTATACACATCGTACCATACTAGTGTGCTTTTTCTCACCTGAAGGCTCCAGCTTCATGAGGAAAGGTTTATATCTTTCAGCTGACAACTTTAGCACCAAGAATTGTGCCTTGTGCAGGGTATATGTACACTATATGCTTGAATGAACGAGTAAATGAATGAATGAACCCCTGTATCTTCCATAACATAGCTCCTCCTCTGACCAAAAAGCTAGTCTAGCGTGTTCTCATTATCCCACAAGGGTAGGGTATCATGACATCACTCTAAGAGAAGCCAAAAGAATCAGCAGAAGCTCTATGAGCAGAGTCCAAGGAGGCTGTCCTCCACAAACTTAGGAAGTTTCCCCCAAGTGAAGTAGCCCAGAGGTATTTTCTTAGCTTCCCATTGGGCCAAGCCAACCCTAGATGGGGAGATGATCTATGATCTTGAAAGCACGTCCTTCTTTGTTATGGGAACCCAAAGGAAACAGAGTTGGGCCATGGACAGGTCTGGTCTCCAAAGCCTGGGAGGATAAGATTGATGGTCTGTACTGTGGCTCCAAGGACAATGTGATCTGTTCTTGAGCACAGGGTGAGCCTCCTTAGGACCCACAAAGGAATTCAAGCTCTGCACTGTGAAGTTATCTTGCGCCTTTCCTGAGCTCTTAATTCAATTTTCATTAGAAAAAAAAGAAGGAAAGAAAAAACAGCTGGCATTTTCCTTTGAGGACTCAGAACAAACCCGGAGCTACCTCGTGCTGCTAGGGGACAGAGGGAAGATGATCTACTGAACTGTAATGGTTCCTTAAACTAACAGGCCATGGAGCCACAGGAGAAGACATCTAGGAAGGTATATCTTCCTTAGTCCTTCTTTTAAAGGCCTACAAGATTTTTTTTTTAAACTACATGAATTCTGTTTTTAACGTGAATAAAAGCCTGAAGCTAATTTTTATGAGCAGAATTTAAATCCCTGAAAAACAGGTTTGGTAAAAATCTCTGACAAGACTTGAACTGCAAGATTGAGGGAAACTGCAGGGGGTGGGGGGAAAGACATATTTATGTCCTTTGTACATTTTCCCTACAAAGTCAGGTCAGATTTTTAGTAAATAATATTTAAAAGACAAAAAAATCTTTTCTAACAACTTAATTCCAATCCTCCCATGGAAAATGCCCAAATGAGTAACTTCCTGAGCTTTCATGGGTGGATACAAACCATCAGAACCAATCACTCTCAGATTAAGACTTTTCTTCATTTCTTTTCTTAAAAATATATTTCTTATTGATTTTAAAGATAAATCAATAGCAAACGTTCAAGAGCTTTCTGGGGTTCTAATGTCACGCTGCAGGGCAAAGACTAATAGAGTTTTGCCAAGAAAAAGCACTAGTGCAAACACCCTCTTCCAACAACACAAAAGAAGACTCTACACATGGACATCACCAGATGGTCAACACCGAAATCAGATTGATTATATTCTTTGCAGCCAAAGATGGAGAAGCTCTATACAGTCAACAAAAACAAGACCAGGAGCTGACAGTGGCTCAGATCATGAACTCCTATTACCAAATTCAGGCTCAAATTGAAGAAAGTAGGGAAAACCGCTAGATAATTCAGGTATGACCTAAATCAAATCCCTTATGACTATACAGTGGAAGTGAGAAATAGATATAAGGGCCTAGATCTGATAGATAGAGTGCCTGATGAACTATGGAATGAGGTTTGTGACATTGTACAGGAGACAAGGATCAAGACCATCCCCATGGAAAAGAAATGCAAAAAAGGAAAATGGCTGTCTGGGGAGGCTTTACAAATAGTTGTGAAAAGAAAAGAGGTGAAAAGCAAAGAAGAAAAGGAAAGATATAAGCATTTTAATGCAGAGTTCCAAAGAATAGCAAGGAGAGATAAGAAAGCCTTCCTCGGCGATCAATGCAAAGAAATAGAGGGAAAGAACAGACTGGGAAAGACTAGAGATCTCTTCAAGAAAATTAGAGATACCAAGGGAACATGTCATGCAAAGATGGGCTCGATAAAGGATAGAAATGGTAGGGACCTAACAGAAGCAGAAGATATTAAGAAGAGGTGGCAAGAATACACAGAAGAACTGTACAAAAAAGATCTTCATGACCCAGATAATCATGATGGTGTGATCACTAATCTAGAGCCAGACACTCTGGAATGTGAAGTCAAGTGGGCCTTAGAAAGCATCACTATGAACAAAGCTAGTGGAGGTGATAGAATTCCAGTTGAGCTGTTTCAAATCCTGAACGATGATGTTGTGAAAGTGCTACACTCAATATGCCAGCAAATTTGGAAAACTCAGCAGTGGCCACAGGACTGAAAAAGGTCAATTTTCATTCCAATCCCAAAGAGAGGCAATGCCAAAGAATGTTCAAACTACCGCACAATTGCACTCATCTCACATGCTAGTAAAGTAATGTTAAAAATTCTCCAAGCCAGGCTTCAGCAATACGTGAACCGTGAACTTCCTGATGTTGAAGCTGGTTTTAGAAAAGGCAGAGGAACCAGAGATCAAATTGCCAACATCGCTGCCTCATCGAAAAAGCAAAAGAGTGCCAGAAAAACATCTATTTCTGCTGTATTGACTATGCCAAAGACTTTGAGTGTGTGGATCACAATACACTGTGGAAAATTCTGAAAGAGATGGGCATACCAGACCACCTAACCTGCCTCTTGAGAAATCTGTATGCAGGTCAGGAAGCAACAGTTAGGACTGGACATGGAACAATAGACTGGTTCCAAATAGGAAAAGGAGTCCATCAACGGTGTATATTGTCACCCTGTTTATTTAACTTATATGCAGAGTACATCATGAGAAATGCTGGACTGGAAGAAATACAAACTGGAATCAAGATTGCCGGGAGAAATAATAACAACCTCAGATATGCAGATGACACCACCCTTATGGCAGAAAGTGAAGAGGAACTAAAAAGCCTCTTCATGAAAGTGAAAGAGGAGAGTGAAAAAGTTGGCTTAAAGCTCAACATTCAGAAAACGAAGATCATGGCATCTGGTCCCATCATTTCATGGCAAATAGATGGGCAAACGGTGGAAACAGTGTCAGACTTTATTTTTGGGGGGCTCCAAAATCACTGCAGATGGTGATTGCAGCCATGACATTAAAAGACGCTTACTCCTTGGAAGGAAAGTTATGATCAACCTAGATAGCATATTCAAAAGCAGAGACATTACTTTGCTGACTAAGGTCCATCTATTCAAGGCTATGGTTTTTCCAGTGGTCATGTATGGATGTGAGAGTTGGACTGTGAAGAAGGCAGAGCACTGAAGAATTTATGCTTTTGAACTGTGGTGTTGGAGAAGACTCTTGAGAGTCTCTTGGACTGCAAGGAGATTCAACCAGTCCATTCTGAAGGAGATCAACCCTGGGATTTCTTTGGAAGAAATGATGCTGAAGCTGAAACTCCAGTACTTTGGCCAACCTCATGTGAAGAGTTGACTCATTGGAAAAGACTCTGATGCTGGGAGGGATTGGGGGCAGGAGGAGAAGGGGACGACAGAGGATGAGACAGCTGGATGGCATCACTGACTCGATGGGCATGAGTCTGAGTGAACTCCAGGATTTGGTGATGGACAGGGAGGCCTGGCGTGCTACGATTCATGGGGTCACAAAGAGTCGAACACGACTGAGCAACTGAACTGAACTGAATGTCATGCTGAAAAAATATTCCATAAAGCATACCATCTGTCCCCCTCTCCTACCCCTAAAACACTTCACCCAACTGAGATTTTCTCTTTATCTTCCTCAAACTGGCAGAAGGTATAAATGGCTAACTGGGACTTCCTCATGCATCATCCTGGGTCTTGGCTTGGTCTGGCTCTATACATGTAAGTCAATGAAAACAAACAGATCTAAAAATTCTTTTCTCTTAATTTAGCCACAGAATTGATTAGTATCCTTAGTTTCAACAAGCTGTTTAACTCTAATTTCCCCCCAATAATCTATGGTTTGATTGACATTACTGGGGTGATCAAATTCCCTTCACAGGTTCATATCTGTATAAGCACATTATAAAGGGACTAACCCTAGGTCCTAAAGGCAGATGATTTGTTCTTTTCCACTCACTTTTTCCTTACTCCAAACCCAAAAGAGTGGAAGGCCAAACTGTGGCATCCTGGCTACACTTGAAGAGTCAGTCTACCATATACAACATTTCTGCATGCTCTTCTCACTATCGGAATAAACAATGGTTCAGGGAGCCAGCAGCAGCAGACAGCTGCAGCCAAGCAGTAAAATTAAGAACTCAGAGCCCGGACACCGGCTCCCTGTCATGGCACAAGACCCAGGGCATCAGGAAGTGCCCAGGGCTTGCATCCAGCCAGAAACTGAGGCACAGACTCCCCTCTATCACCTCCACACCCTTCCATCCTCACGCCGCTTCTCCCTACCTTTGTTGACCTTTGCTGACCTTCTCTACCCTGGAAGCCCAGACCCTAAACAGGCCATATCGAGAAACTGCCTAGCTTACGGCCAGGATGTGAAATATTTTAAACACCTAACCCCACCACAAGAGTGATCAGTGGCTTCATTTTACATCCACCCTAAAGTGAGGACCCAATAGCAATAATCTTTTAATTACAGCATTATTCCCAGAATGATAGGAGGATTTACTTAAGGATTTGGGAAGTAGGAGATAGTGTTAAGCGTCTTGGAGGAATAAAGGTTGGAAGCAGAAAGTGCAGCTTGATCCAAATGAAGGATTGTCCTAAATTCTGCCAGACCAACCATGGACACAGCAGGCAAGTGTGTCTGGGTTAGCTAGGCCATTATGGAAAGGCAGTGATGTTTCTCCTTCCAGCCTGACTGGAGAAGCAACCAGTATGTATGGCATGGGAACCATATCCTTTTCAAATATCAAAAAAAAAAATCCAATTTACACATTTTCCATGCATTTCTCTCTTGACAACTGATCACATTAGAATCCTGGAATCCTAAAATCTCAGATATTATTCACTCCAACTTTTTCATTTGACTGATGGAAAACCTAAAGTCTAGAGAGATAAAGTGACTTCTCTCAAATTATTAAAGTTTCCTGTTTCCCTAAGGGTATAATAATACAAAAAGGTTATTAACCTATGTGACGTGGAGAAAGGAGGCCAGTGTAATGCTCTATGTTTGGATGTCTGCCAACCGTGTGATCTCAACTAATTTGTTCATTTCCCTGAACCTCAGTTTCCTCATTTCCAACAACTGGAATAAAAATAGCAACCAACTTCAAAGGGTTGTTGTAAGAATTAAATGAGAAAATATATTTTAATCATTGAGTGCCATGCCTGGTACTAGTAGGTATCAACAAAATAATATAATTATTGTTGTTGTTATCTCTACTGATAGCATTAATAGTCTATGGAACTGTGAAGTCAGCAGTCAAAATAATTTTAATCAAAATAATGATATTATTATAATAATAATATGACTAGAATTTCTTGAGTATGTGCCTGGGCACTTTGCTAATTGCTTTAAATACATCATTTCATCCCAATCTTTCTAACTCCGTAGATAGGAAAACTACTCCTGAAAAAAACTTAAAAGCTGGTAAATGGTGCTCCTAAGACATGAACTAGATCTCTCAGACTCCAGAATGCACATTGTTGTTCTGAATCAAGACTAACCATCTATAAATAAAGGAGAAATAAAGAAAAGGGAAATGTGTGATTTCATGAGTGAGGTCTTTGACTCTTCTCCCAACTACAACAGAGGAAAGGCTGCATTTAGAGCTGAATGGGCCAATATCAATCATTACACTTAACCACATCAGACTTTTATAATAAATGTTTTGGCTGAGTATGTGGTCACTCAATGTCAGCTCCATATCCCTTTAACAGGGAGCTATAAGTCAATCTGCCATCTTGAGATATATCTCAGATGTACACTAAAATTGGTTGGTTTTCTATTGATTGAACATTTGAGATACAGAAGTTTGAGAATTAGTTGCTATTTATTTGATGTGTTCCTGTATCCATCAAACTTGGAGCCACATTATCTGCTGTTTTAATGTATCTTGAAGTGTCCCAAATCTGGCTTCCATAATTGTGTGGAAAATGGCATTCATTCGGAAAATGGTAGTAAATTTTCCTGCTTGTGGATATTCAGAGATTTTATTTACACAGGCTGTTAACCAGGTTAATGTCACCCAACCCGTCCCTAGGGTGGAGGTAGAAGTCGGGGTGTGGGCGAGGCCAATTTCTTAAGGATGCTCAAAGCCATCTCAAAAAACTGTATCTTCAGTCACAAGGCCCACATGTTGCAAAATATTGAAAGGAGGGTGCCTTAAGTTGTGAAATCTTCTGTGAGGGATCTCATTTTTCTGGAACTCCCTGACATCTGAGCCCTCGTGCTGCTGGAAGAGTTCCAAGAGCACCATAAAATTAGGGCTGGACCTGTCTGAACTGAGTCCAAATCATTTCAAAGTGACTCAAGGCAGGGAAATAAATATTGAACCTAGTTAAATGTTGCTTGAGATTATGCTTGGCACTGGGTGTCCGGTCACTGATTTACTCTTAGGTTACATGGGTTATTTTGAGCTCAAGTGGATGTGCCAGGGTGGATTCATTCAATGGCAGCAACTATTTGCAAGTGCACTTACATTTCTGAACACTTAGTGGAACGTAGTGTAAAGATGCATGGGATGGCTGGGCGGGTGGAGATGTCAGAGTCCTTGGTTTCATGCTGCTCTATTCAACTCTGGGTCACACTGTGTCCCCACTTCCTTGTCTCGTTTTCCTTACCTTCCTTGAACAAACTGTCTTTCTTTCTTCCCACTTGTTTTCTTTCTTTCTTCTTCCTTTCCTTTTTTAGGCAGTAACATAAGTAATGAATGAACAGTAAGAAATCAAGATCAAAGAGCTGTAATGATCTGTAGCTCACCCCACCCCTTTAAACTGCCCAAATACATGGGGGTAGCTGTTTGGAAAAGAAATGTTTTAAGTGGCCAGTTATGTGTTTAATGAACAGACTTTGAAGCAAAGGGGCCCCATACATAGCACATTTGTACTGTGTACACACCTGCCTGAACTGACATTTTCAGTCTGGGACTAATGTTGGGCTTGTTACCTCAGTGCCACAAGATAGAAGTCCTAGGCACTCCCAGCCCTCTGCCTCCCCTCCCTTCAGCAAGAGGAGAACACTCCCCAGGGCTAAGTTTGATCTTGCCCTGTGATCTGAGGCTCTGGTTTCCATGTCCAGTCGCAGCCCGTCCAGGCCCAGGATCAGCATTCTGCTAAGAACCACATTTGGGGCCCCACAGTCCCATATGGGACTCCTGATCTGTACTACATTAGCTGTTGACCTCCAACATCTGATCTAAAACTCTCCAAGCTCAGATTCCTTATCTGCAAAATGAGGTTGATAGGAGTTCCTACCTAATGGAGTTACTGTGAAGATTTAATTGGGGTGGTGAATGGAAAGTTGGGCACCTGGCATACAGTAAATAATAAGTAATAGCAATTATAATAATTCTCCAAGTGTCAAACCACTTCTTTTTCTGAAAGACCTGCAGACTCTGGGCACAGATGTAACCACAGCCCCCAGCTTCTACAGAACTCAGTACACCAATGAGATAGTTCAAAGGCCTGGTAGAGGTGGAAGATGGGGCCAGAGGAGGGGCCCTACCACAGCAACCAAGCAGGGACTCCCTTCCAAAGACATACACCTGTTCCAGACAGGATTGCTCCGGCTCTGACCAGTTTCCACCTTGGCTCAGCAGAGTGCAGGGCCCTGCACAACACGATTTAAAGCACAAACCTTTTTAACTGGCCTATCTTTGGAAAAATTAGACATAAGACAACAGAGTATAGATTAAATCCTGTTAGGAGAAAAATCAATAAGAAATATCTGTTTAACAAAGCTCCAGACTTAGACCGTCTTCTTTCAAAACCTCTTTGATCCAACTTAAGTCCAAGACTCACAATTTCCGTGTGTTTAATATTGTGCAGTTCCCAAGGTACTTCCCCACCTTATCTGACTTGAGCCTTCCCCAGATCTTTCAAGGTGTGTATTACTATCTACACTTTATGAATAAGAAACTGATGTTCAGAGAGTTTTAAGTCAAGTCCAGTGTAAATAAGCTAACACCTGGCTGAGCTATTTCTTAGCCCCAGTGATCCTGGCATAACACTGTTCAGCTTCTTCTACCCAGTGAAGCTTGGTCATCACAACCCCCACCACACTGAAAAATCCAATCTGGTTCTGATTAGAAGTGTGTCCTGTGTAGAGGCTCTGAATAGGGGATCAGCTGAAGTAGGGCATGAAGAATCTCTGGTTTTAAAATCTGGTCATGAATACGTACCTTATACTAAAGAACTTTCAGGAAAGAAACACAGTCCAAGCACTTCTGGAAGCTCTTCACTGGGGAGCTTTAAGAAGTAGACTGGAAATGAGAGGTGATATACTTGGTAAGCCAGTTGAATACAAATACCATGGTAAATTTAATGATAGCATGCCCCAAACTGCAGACCTAAGAGTCTCACCAAAGGCGCAAATGAAGAGGGATTTTACAGAAGCAGACCAGTTCTTGTGCCTCCAGCCACAGTGAATTATTTCTGCCCCTCCCAACACAACATTTTCAGAGGGTCCCCATGCCCCCCATACCCACTCTTTGCTAAGTGGGGAAGAAAGACCTGAGCCGGCCAAAAGAGCAGGGCTCCCAAAGAGAAGCGGATGGATCTCGTGATGCTGTTTTCACCTTTTCCTACCACATAGGATAAGAAGACGGACAATGATTAAGTGTGTCCTGGTAACCATATATGGATTATTCATCAGAGAAAGCATGATTGAAACCATAGCTAAGAGATGATGATTTCAAAATACCCTACATTTCCCATCCCAACCTGAAGCTGTGGGGGTGGACAGAGCCAACACACAAAGCTTCCAGAGGAGCCCAGCTCCTTAACTCGGTCACCATGGGGAGCCCAGGGCCTGGCCCTGACTGTATGTCAACCACACTGGGGAGCCAGAGAGACTGTCTTTGTTAGGCTATGTTCCAAAATGGTTTTCTTGCCTCCTTTTCAGCCCAGAGAGAAAGAGGTTGATTCCTTTGCAGAAAGCATAGCCCTGCCTTTCCCCATGGTGAGGGAACACTCAGCAGACACCCTCCCTGAGCTGACTTAACTGATGGGTCTCTCAGTAAGGAGCCACTGGGCTATAGCTGAGGCCAAGTGGAGCATGTCCAATGACGTCTGTAGATCCCAAGATTTGGTTTCATTAATCTCAGCAGACAAATCAACTGGGCATTTCCTGGCAGTGTGTGTTTGGTTTTTTTTTGTTTGTTTTTTTTTTGTTTTTTTTTTAGTTTCTTCTCTTTCTCTCTCTCTTTTTTTAAACTTTTTTGGCCACATCATGAGGCATTTGGAATCTTAAGTTCCCAGACCAGGAATCAAACCTGCACCCCCTGCAGCAGAAGTATGGAGTCTTTTTTTTTTTTTAACAAGTATATGGAATTTTTTTTTTTTCCATTTGATGCACAAAGAGCAAAATATTTATTTAATATAGAAGTGGTAGAGTGGTAGATCTCTCCTATATATTTTTTTAATTTTTATTTTTACTTTATTTCACTTTACAATACTGTATTGGTTTTGCCATACATTGACATGAATCCACCATGGGTGTACACGAGCTCCTAAACATGAACCCCCCTCCCAACTCCCACCCCACACCATCCCTCTGGATCATCCCCGCGCACCAGCCCCAAGCATCCTGCATCCTGCATCAAACATAGACTGGCAATTCGTTTCCTACATGACACTATACATGTTTCAATGCCATTCCCCAAGATCATCCCACCCTCTCCCTCTCCCTCTGAGTCCAAAAGTCTGCTCTACACATCTGTGTCTCTTTTGCTGTCTTGCATACAGGGTCATCATTACCATCTTTCTAAATTCCATATATATGTGTTAGTATACTGTATTGGTGTTTTTCTTTCTGGCTTACTTCACTCTGTATGATCGGCTCCAGTTTCATCCATCTCATTAGAACTGATTCAAATGTATTCTTTTTAATGGCTGAGTAACACTCCATTGTGTATATGTACCACAGCTTTCTTATCCATTCATCTGTTGATGGACATCTAGGTTGTTTCCATGTCCTGGCTATTATAAACAGTGCTGCGATGAACACTGGGGTACATGTGTCTCTTTCTATTCTGGTTTCCTTGGTGTGTATGCCCAGCAGTGGAATTGCTGGGTCATAAGGCAGTTCTATTTGCAATTTTTTAAGGAATCTCCACACTGTTCTCCATAGTGGCTGTACTAGTTTGCATTCCCACCAACAGTGTAGGAGGGTTCCCTTTTCTCCACACCCTCTCCAGCATTTATTGCTTGTAGACTTCTGGATCGCAGCCATTCTGACTGGTGTGAAGTGGTACCTCATTGTGGTCTTGATTGGCATTTCTTTAATAATGGGTGATGTTGAGCATCTTTTCATGTGTTTGTTAGCCATCCGTATGTCTTCTTTGGAGAAATGTCTATTTAGTTCTTTGGCCCATTTTTTGATTGGATAATTTATTTTTCTGGAATTGAGCTGCATAAGTTGCTTGTATATTTTTGAGAATAGTTGTTTGTCAGTTGCTTCATTTGCTATTACTTTCTCCCATTCAGAAGGCTGTCTTTTCACCTTGCTTATATTTTGCTTTGTTGTGCAGAAGCTTTTAATTTTTAATTAGATCCCATTTGTTTATTTTTGCTTTTATTTCCAGTATTCTGGGAGGTGGATCATAGAGGATCCTGCTGTGATTTATGTCGGAGAGTGTTTGCCTATGTTCTCCTCTAGGAGTTTTACAGTTTCTGGTCTTATGTTTAGATCTTTAATCCATTTTGAGTTTATTTTTGTATGTGGTGTTAGAAAGTGATCTAGTTTCATTCTTTTACAAGTGGTTGACCAGTTTTCCCAGCAGCACTTGTTAAAGAGATTGTCTTTACTCCATTGTATATTCTTGCCTCCTTTGTCAAAGATAAGGTGTCCATATGTGTGTGGATTTATCTCTGGGCTTTCTATTTTGTTCTATTGATCTATATTTCTGTCTATGTGCCAGTACCATACTGTCTTGATGACTGTGGCTTTGTAGTAGAGCCTGAAGTCAGGCAAGTTGATTCCTTCAGTTCCATTCTTCTTCCTCAAGATTGCTTTGGCTATTCGAGGTTTTTTGTATTTCCATACAAATCTTGAAATTATTTGTTCTAGTTCTGTGAAAAACACCGCTGGTAGCTTGATAGAGAAGTGTGGAGTCTTAACTGCTGGACTGCCAGGGATTTCCCCCAGCAGTGTTTCAGCTGCCATGGTGGGTCTGATTAGGAAGTTGCTAGAACTACAAGTCCAAAGGTGACTCAGGGAGGGTCTTAGCTTCTGCCAAGGGTAAATAAGATGCCACGGCTGCTCTGAAGGTGATCCCACCAGAACTGAGGGAGGCTGGCAAACCTATCACTCCCTCCTGATGGGATATGACCACCGGCCACCACCATGACACACATCTCTACTACAACCAGAGACAGCTAAGGGGCCTTGGACTACAGGCAGGCCTGAGTGCCTGCAACCAAGGCTTCCTTCCAGGAAGACTTCTCCCCAGAGGTGCTCCTCCTCCTCCCGGGGAGGCGAGGTGGTGAACGGCAGGAGCTGAGAGTCAGGCTGCCAAGGTTTGAATCCCAGCTCTGTCCATGAACCGTGTGATCCCGAGTCACTTAGCCTTTTTAGGTTTCAGGCTCCTCTTCTACTGAAGGGGATGGCCAAAGCTCCCACACAGCACTCTGAAGTGGCTGTGGGATTAAACAGTATCATCTGTGGTGGTTGTTGTTTAGTCACTAAGTCATGTCCAGTTCTTTTGCAACCCCATGGGCTGAAGCCTGCCAGGCTCCTGTCCATGGGATTTCCCAGGCAAGAACACTGGAGTGAGTTGCCATTTCCTTACAATTTATATACAGATTTAGAGCAAGGCCTAAGTCTGAGTAAAGGTGGAGTCATGTTAGATGGGATTTCCCTCTTCCTGGGCACTAGGCCCACCATGTTCTCCTCTCCCCAAGACTCCATCCTATTTGCCCTGTGGGGCCATTGTGTTCTGGGCCTTTCTGCCCTTTATCTTCTTTTTTTTTAATTGAAGGGTTGACACAGCAGGGGAAGAAGAGGGTAAGAGGAATTGAGAGAGTAGCATTGAAAGGTATACATTACCATATGCCCTTTATCCTTTGAAACCTTCTGTCAGCTGTCATATTAAACAACATCTGCATCCACAAATCCATGCCATGCTCAATGTGTTGCCCTATGAGGGGCATCTGTGTTCCTCAGGGAGGCAAAGCCTTAGATACAAGGAATGAACATCTAGGAGGAACTCTTAGACATTATTGGCCCAAAAATGGAAAAGGTTTTTATATCCTGTAGGAGAGTATTAAAGAACAGAGGAGAAAGCAAGCCAGGGCCTTATCATCCAAACAATAATTTTAGGATAAGAAGAGCACAGGTACCCAGGTGGCGCTAGTGGTAAAGAATCTGCCTGCCCATGCAGGAGAAGTAAGAGACACAGGTTCATTCCCTGGAGAAGGGCATGACAACCCACTCCAGCATTCTTTCCTGGAGAATCCCATGGACAGAGAAGCCTGGCGGGCCAAAGTCCATGGGGTTGCAAAGAGTCAGACACCACTGAAGCAACTAACAGTTTTCATTCTTTATAGGTAGAGTTGAGGAGGAGAGAAAAGATGATACCACAAAGTACTTTACAGAAAAATAACTTTAGGGAACCTGGTATCCCCAGGTGGGGGCTGAGGTGCAGACACCCTGTTTATAGCACTCACGAGCCCAGAGCTACCAGGCTAGCCTCTGGGTCCTAGGGCCTCCTGAGTAGGATGTGAAAAATGAATGAGAGAAAATTTCACCTCCTTGTGCTTTTCTCATATCCAAGGGTACAGGCAACTGAGAGACACCTTGGTAAGTCTGTACTCCATCCGCAATTGTCTGGGATCAACGCAACAATTAATCCTCTTTATCACTCCTCACCTCCCTTACATCTCCACACACACACACACTCCCCCTCTTTCTAAGCTTTGACAAAATGGAACAACGCAAGACACAGACTCTAAGGACCATGTAAGGACAGGTGATGGGGACCAGGAGCAATCATATCTGCCCACGGATACAGGCAAGATTTGTCACCAAAGGCTCTACCTCTTGTGCTCTCTAAAAATTGTCATCTTCCTGCAGGTGGATGGTGACTGTCAACTAAAGAAAATGCACAACCTAAAAGTTGAGAATTATGGCTTACTCAGCAGACCTACTGAGGGCGTAAGCCCAGAAGACAGCCTCTCAGACCACTCAGAAGCCCTGCTCTGAAGTGGTAAAGGGGCAGCCAGGACAAACAGGAATTTTCCAAAAAAAAAAAAAAAAAAAGGATGAAACATCAAAAGATTACTGTTAATTAAAGAAAATTAGACATGTCAAGTTAATGAATTTAGTTAGCGCTTTTCTAAGTATGGGAAGATACAAGAGTCTGGCCTCGTTGAAACCATTCCTCTGATACACACCTTAATGATCTAGGACCTGTATCCTCCTTTTCTCCAACCTGAGTCCCCCTCAGGTGCCCAGCTGGTGGCCGGCTGTAGCGGCTGCTGGTTTGATGGCCACAGAGGCCTTTGTTTGCTGGTAAGGCAGGCAATGATATGGTATCCACTTGACAATCCCACTCCTCTCCACCTCATGCTCAGGCCACCATGAGCCTGTGGCTGGCCACGTGGTGGTATAAAGACAGTGAAAAGGTCTGTTGGTCAGAGGGACAGAAGGGGAATGAAGGAAGCCAGACACCCCCACATTCCCACCCTGGACATTATCCTCTGGCACGCGATGTGAGGTCTTCTCTGTGGCCAGGGGGCCACCTCTCAGTGAGGTAGTTCAGAGAGGGCTCCAGGTCCTGGAGAGAGTTCCTTGACCAGTGCTTTCAACCAACTTCATGCAGCATGAAGCCCAGTGCATCTCGCATAGCTCTGGGCATTTAACAAATGCTTTTAATAAGGATGACACAACCCTCCCAGCCTAGATTTGTCAGGATCTCTAAAGCATGAAATGATCCCTGGAGAAACATATATTATCTGAAGCTTTCCCTTTTGCTTAATTATATTGTCCTAATGTTCATTTTCCACAGGATTTCTCGTCCCCCCAGTCCTCCACCCAAACCTGGCTTCACTGTGGGTTGGATTTACATAAAAGACCAGCACATTATAATTGTGATGATGGATCACCGAAGTTTCCCTGGCTTCAGATTGTTTCCTAATGTGGGTCATTTTTCATCATAAAGAGTCGGCTGATAATGATGTCATTTCCATTGCTTGAATTTTGAGGCAGTGGCCACATATCACAGAGTTTAAATGACTGTCTATAGGGCAGCAAAATCGTGTTGTTATCAGTTTAAAGCAGATCCTGCTTTACTCCTGGGGACAAGACAAGAACTGGGGCCTCTGAGAACTCATCAGATGAGAGCAGGATACCAGGAATACAAATCTGTCCTGGGAGCTGGGGGGCAGGGAGTGGAGGCAGGGGAACAAACCTGTTTTGTGTGAAGCTGTGTGGTAAGCATCAGATAAAAACGACGAAGTCATACTTGACAGAAAATGCGCCACACTGTTGACCACTGGATATCTTAAATGCACCCTCCCACAATCATTTAATCATGGTTCTCCAGCAAGGTTAATGAGGAAGAATTGAAATCACTCGTGAGGAGGAGCTTTACCCTAAAAGCCACCTATCAGACAAGCCAAGCAATGCGCCTCTCATTGAGCGAGTGGACCTGGGACAGAGTTGGAATAGGACCTCAATTTGTGTGTGTGAAATATGGGTATGGAATGAAATCATATTTGAAACAAATAGCTGCATCATTAAAACCCAAGGCTCACACGTGCTCAATCACCGCTGCCCTTGATGTTCCATTTTCTTTTGGCCTCAAACCACCTTCCCCTGCGGCCCCGCCTTGTAGCACCCTCTGAGACAGCCCGTGGAGGTTCACAGTTTGCAGCTTGACCCCAGTCCTGCCTGCCACAGTCTTTCTCACTTGATCCAACAATGTGTTCCTTCCTCTCCAACTTTTTATTTTGAAAATCTTTCAACATAAAGAAAACTGTAAGACGAGTATAATGAATAGCTCACCTAGATTCGCCAGTTGTCCACATCATCTCAAATTTGCCTTATCTCTCTGTAAACACACATAACATGTTTTTATTTAACCATTTAACCATATAGCATGTTGGTTGCATTAGTTTTATGACAAGACACCACCCACCCCATACTTCACAGTATGTCTCAAAAGAACGAGAGGTTCTCTTCATTTCCACAACATGATTATCTTACAAAAAATGTAACAATGATACAATACTATTATCTAATATATAGTCCTTAAGTTCCCCAAAATCCCTATAAATTCTTATGCAGCTGATTGAGATGTATATGTGTATATATATTTAAATTATATATGTATATACAGATTAATAATACAGAGATAGAGATAATGCTATATAGAGCTATATCTACAGATTTAATCAAAGAACTCATATTGCATTTATTGGACGTATCCCTTTACTTTGGTTTCCTTTTTGCTTTGTTATGGTTTGAGTTTGTATTTGCTTTGTTTCATGATACTTAGGTTTGTCTTAGCAGACACAATTTTTTCAAAAAAGGTGTATCTCTGCATAATGGAGATGTATCAAAAGGACACAGGTTCTGCTTATAGGAATTCTCACTGGGAAAATGCATAATTTGAACATCAAAATGGATAATCACAGAAATGACTATAGTATGTTGGTTGTGGGTAGCGGCAATCCCACTGCTGGGCATACACACCGAGGAAACCAGAATTGAAAGAGACACGTGTGCCCCAATGTTCATCGCAGCACTGTTTATAATAGCCAGGACATGGAAGGAACCTAGATGTCCATCAGCAGATGAATGGATAAGAAAGCTGTGGTACATATACACAATGGAGTATTACTCAGCCATTAAAAAGAATACATTTGAATCAGTTCTAATGAGGTGGATGAAACTGGAGCAAAGTAAACCAGAAAGAAAAACACCAATACAGTATACTAACACATATATATGGAATTTAGAAAGATGGTAACGATAACCCTGTATGCGAGACAGCAAAAGAGACACAGATGTATAGAACGGACTTTTGGCCTCTGTGGGAGAGGGAGAGGGTGGGATGATTTGGGAGAATGGCATTGACACATGCATAATATCATGTAAAAAACAAATCACCAGTCTAGGTTCGATGCAGGATACAGGATGCTTGGGGCTGGTGCACTGGGATGACCCAGAGAGATGGTATGGGGAGGGAGGTGGGAGGGGGGTTCAGGATTGGGAACTCATGTACACCTGTGGTGGATTCATGTTGCTGCTGCTGCTAAGTCACTTCAGTCATGTCCGACTCTGTGTGACCCCACAGATGGCAGCCCATGAGGCTCCCCCGTCCCTGGGATTCTCCAGGCAAGAACACTGGAAGGTATGGCAAAACCAATACAGTATTGTAAAGTAAAATAAAGTAAAATTTTTTAAAAAAGAAAAGTGGGAAGAAATAGAAAAGAAAGCTTTTTACAGAAGAAAATCAACTAATAAATGAGGAAGGAATTCAGAAAATTACCATTTCTACCATTGCCATCAAAGTAGAGTAATAATTCAGATAAGAATCATCTTATCCCAGTCCAAATATCTATCTCCCCTACCTCATAGTAAGAACCTAAGTTCCCAGCATCCCCGATATCTTCATTTGCTGGGTCTTGCAATATATATAAGAGTTTCAAGATTGCTACACAATTACCACTACCAACAGCTTTTGTAAATTTCCAGATTTCTTTGCAATTTTTTCTTAGGAAAAAAAATCCCATTGGGAGCACACTCAGAACACTGTGTTTAAAAGTGAATTGAATGACTTCTCTTATGTGAGATATTTATCTATTTGATATAAAGTTAGATTCTCCTTTTTCTGTTAAATTCAATATCTATCATTTTCATCTTTGGTAATTTAATTTCACTTTTTGGAAATACAACCTATTTTACTGTTGAGTCACCCAGTCATTTCTGACTCTTTGGACTGCAGCACAACAGGCCTCCCTGTCCTCCACCATCTCCCAGAGTTTGCCTGAGTTCATGTCCATTACATCAGTGATGCCATCCAGCCACCTCATCCTCTGACGCCCTCTTCTTCTGTCCTCAAACTTTCCCAGCATCAGAGACTTTCCAATGAGTCATCTGTTCACATCGGATAACCAAAATACTGGAGCTTCAAATTCAGCTCAGTCCAATAATTATTCAGGGTTGATTTACTTTAATATTGACTGGTTTGATCTCCTTGCTGTCCAAGGGACTCTCAGGAGTCTTCTTCAGCACCACAGTAGGAAGGCAGCAATTCCTCGGCAACAAGTTTTCAAGTTTTCAGCAACAATTCCTGGACAACAGAGTTTTACCAAGAGAATGCACTGGTCGTAGCAAACACCCTCTTACAACAACGCAAGAGAAGATTCTACAGACAGACATCACCAGATGGTCAATACCAAAATCAGACTGATAATATTCTTTGCACCAAAGATGGAGAAGCTGTATACAGTCAGCAGAAACAAGACTGGAAGCTGACTGTGGCTCAGATCATGAATTCCTTATTGCCAAATTCAGACTAAAATTGAAATAAGTAGGGAAAACCACTAGACCATTCAGATATGACCTAAATCAAATCCCTTACTACTATACAGTGGAAGTGACAAATAGAATCAAGGGATTAGACCTGATAAACAGAATGCCTGAAGAACTGTGGATGGAGGTTCCTGACATTGTGATCAAGACCATCCCCAAGAAAAAGAAACGCAGAAAGGCAAAATGTGTCTGAGGAGGCCTTACAAATAGCTGTGAAAAGAAGAAAAGCTAAAGGCAAAGAGATAAGGAAAGATATACCTATTTGAACGCAGAGTTTCAAAGAATAGCAAGGAGTCATAAGCAAGAAAGCCTTCCTCAGTGATCAGTGCAAAGAAACAGAGGAAAACACAGAATGGGAAAGACTAGAGATCTCTTCAAGAAAAGTAGAGATACCAAGGGAACATTTCATGCAAAGATGCGCACAATAAAGGACAGAAATGGTATGGACCTAACAGAAGCAGAAGACATTAAAAAGATGTGGCAAAAATACACAGAAGAACTGTACAAAAAAGATCTGCATGACCCAGATAACCATGATGGTGTGATCACTCACCTAGAGCCAGACATCCGGAGTGCAAAATCAAGTGGGCCTTAGGAAGCATCACTACAAACAAAGCTACTGGACGTGATGGAATTCCACTTGAGCTATTTCAAATCCTAAAAAATGATGCTGTTAAAGTATTGCACCCAATATGCCAACAAATTTGGAAAACTCAGCAGTGGCCGCAGGACTGGAAAAGGTCAGTTTTCATTTCAATCCCAAAGAAAAGCAATGCCAAAGAATGTTCAGACTACTGCACAATTACACTCATTTCACATGCTAGCAAAATGATGCTCAAAATTCTCCAAGCCAGGTTTCAAGAGTATGTGAACCATGAACCCCCAGATGTTCAAGCTGGATTTAGAAAAGGCAGAGGAACCAGAGATTAAACTGCCAAACAAGCATTGGATCATCAAAAAAAATAACAAAGTTCCAGAAAAACATCTACTTCTGCTTTATTGATTATGCCAAAGCCTTTGACTGTGTACATCACAACAAACTGTGGAAAATTCTTCAAGAGATGGGAATACCAGACCGCTTTACCTGCCTCCTGAGAAATCTGTATGCAGGTCAAGAAGGAATAGTTAGAACTGGACATGGAACAACAGACTGTTTCCAAATTGGGAAAGGAGCACGTTTAGGCTGTATATTGTCACCCTGCTTATTTAACTTATATGAAGAGTACATCATGAGAAATGCTGGGCTGGAGGAAGCACAAGCTGGAATCAAAATTGCCGGGAGAAATATCAATAACCTCAGATAAGCAGATGATACCACCCTTAAGGCAGAAAGCAAAGAACTAAAGAGTCTCTTGATGAAAGTGAAAGAATGAAAAAGTTGGCTTAAAACTCAACATTCAGAAAATTAAGATCATGGCATCCGGTCCCATCACTTCATGGCAAATAGATGGGGAAACAATAGAAACAATGACACACTTTATTTTCTTGGGTTCCAAAATCACAGCAGATGATGACTGCAGCCATAAAATTAAAAGACATTGGCTCATTGGAAGAAAAGCTATGACAAACCTAGACAGCATATTAAAACACAGAGACATTACTTTGCCAACAAAGGTCTGTCTAGTCAAAGCTATGGTTTTTCCAATAGTCATGTATGGATGTGAGAGTTGGACTATTAAGAAAACTGAACGCTGAAGAATTGATGCTTTTGAACTGTGGTGTTGGAGAAGACTCTTGAGAGTCCCTTGGACTTCAAGGAGATCCAACTAGTCCATCCTAAAGGAAACAGTCCTGAATATACATAAGAAGGACTGATGCTAAAGCTGAAACTCCAATACTTTAGCCACCTGATGCAAAGAACCAAATCATTGGAAAAGACCCTAATGCTGGGAAGGATTGAAGTTGGGAGGAGAAGGGGATGACAGAGGATGAGATGGTTGGATGGCATCACCAACTCGATGGACATGAGTTTGAGCAAGCTCCAGGAGTTGGTGATGGACAGGGAAGCCTGGCATGCTGCAGTCCATGGGACTGCGAAAGAGTCGGACTCAACTGAGCAACTGAACTGAAATGAATTCTTCAACATTCTGCCTTCTTTATGGCCCAGCTCCCACAACCTTACGTGACCACTGAGAAGACCATAGCCTTGACTATAAGGACCTTTGTCAGCAGAGTGTCAACGAGTGTCAACCTTTGTTGGCTTTTGAACACTGTCTAGGATTGTCATAGATATCCTTCCAAGAAGCAATTGCCTTCTGATTTCATGGCTGCAGTCACCATTCACAGCAAGTCAAAACCAAGTCAACAGGTACAAAGAAAGGTCCTTCCCCTGCACCTGGTTCCCACTCAGCACCATAGATAATAAATTCCATAACCTTCTGCCTTATTTTTATTGGATTTCTTTTTGCAAAAATAAGCAGGCTTATCAATAACTTTTAAAAGTCACTAACATTTGCATCCTTTTCTGTAATGAAAGTGAAAGTATTAGTTGCTCAGTTGTATCCAACTCTTTGCAAACCCCATTGACCATACCCTGCCAAGCTCTTCAGTCCTTGGAATTCTCCAGGCAAGAATACTGGAGCAGGTTGCCATGCCCTTCTCCAGGGGATTTTCCCAACCCAGGAACGGAACCCAGGTCTCCTGCATTGCAGGCAGATTCTTTACCATGTGAGCCACCAGGTGGCTCATTTCTGTAATAATTATTTTCAAAGTTTGGAAAAGTACATGAGAAAAGTCTAAAAGATAAATTCATCCCCAAGTTTTCCTTCCCAATTCCTGTTTGGATTTGGAGAAAGTATCTTTGTGTCCTTTTCAAAGCACATCAGAAAAGATGGACAGTAGGGAATAAGGAGAATGAAGGAGGCCAAACCCAGCCATGTGACTTAGGAAGCTAAGCACTACCGAAGTCCTCAAAATGTGTAGTTTTCTCTTGCCTAGGCAGCAAATGAAAAAGTAACTAACTTGCCCCATGTCTGATTCACTTGTCACTGATATAATCAAACAACAGCCCAGGTATAGTACTTCCTAAGCTAAAAATCTCATCACATCATTCTCTAGCTTAAACCACTTCCATGGCTCACCATGGCCTTCAAGACAAATCACAGACTTACAAAGTCTTCAGAAGGCTGCTCTCTGCAGCCTTGTGTCACGAACATGTACACGAGTTAATGACTCCCAACCGCTTGGTTTTTCCTCACCCTACTCTTGTCTTTGCTAACACGGATCCCAGTGCTTGAAATGCTCTCCCCGACAGGGACCAGTATGTCACTGAATGGGCTCCACTTTGATCAGCCCCATTAAGCAAGTCTGTTCTTTAAGCCCTCGGAAAGCCTCTCACACCGCAAAGCTCCCCATGTCCACAGCTTGGGTGTTAAGTGTGTAATAAGACCCACAGAAATTGCAACGACTTATTGTCTAACATGAGCGAGGTGTGATAGGACACAAGGTGGGCAAGTTTCACCTTCAAGCCAGGGACAGGCAGAGGAAGGCTCACCACTGGGGCAGCGCAGATCTTAGCCCCAGCCTATCAGGTCCCATGCTGGGTGCATCCCCACGCCCTCCTGATGGTGAGGGCCAGTGCCCCTCACCCAGCACCTCCCCTGCCTCTGGCCTCCTAGGTTACCATGCCTCACCTCTGCCTCCCTCTCTTACATTTTCAACCAAGTGAGTAACAGTCTCCTGAGACATCTCTTTTTGACAGCTCTTCTCACATTCCTGTTTCCTAGATCCTCCATCAGTCAGAGCACTACGTAGGACACCTTGTGTCCTGTCACCTCTCTCTCATGTTAGACAATAAGTAGTTGCAATTTCTGTGAGTCTTATTACACACTTAACACCCAAGCTGTGGACATGGGGAGCTTTGCGGTGTGAGAGGCTTCCCGAGGGCTTAAAGAACAGACTTGCTTAATGGGGCTGATCAAAGTGGAGCCCATTCAGTGACATACTCTGTAGGGGAGAATATTTCAAGCTCCCTACGTAGCACTATTAACAATCCCCAACATTTCCTCTTGGTCTGTTTCCTTCTGTTACCTTCCACTCCTTCCTCCCACCTGAAGAGATGCCGACAGAGAAGTGATTTTCAGGCTTTACTACAAAAAAAGATCACCTAAGGAATTTCTGACTCAGTAGGTTATGGGTGAGGCCCTGGAATCTGCATTTTCAGCACAGACCTGGAAAGTGGTTCAAGGATTCCTTTAAGGAAAACAGGACGTAGACTCGATCTCAGTACTCTGTGTCACCCTTCAGCCAACTGGACTCTCTGAATGCTAGAGACAGTCTTTCTCCTAATGACTCAAAATGACCATTCACCAGACATCATGAGTGGAATCCGGGCAGACAGCCCTCATCACAACAACTGCCCTCAGCTGGTCCAGGCAGGAACTACAGCTCTAAAACACCCTTCCAGCTCTAGACCCCATTAGATCCTTACCCTGACATAACTTTGTCTTTGAGCTATGAATAATATTTTATTTTCCACTCAAATAATAATGCTTCTCTATGCATTTCATTTTTTAAATAATTTTATTTATTTGGGGCTGTGCTGAGTCTTCGTTGCTATGTGGGTGTTTCTCTGGTTGTGGCAAGCGTGGGCTACTCTCTAGTTGTGGTGCACAGGTTTCTCCCTGCAGTGACTTCTCTTGTTACAGAACATGGGCTTTAGGGCTCATGAGCTTCAGTAGTCACATCACGTGGGCTCAGTAGTTGTGGTTCCCGGGCTCCAGAGCACTGGCTCAATAATTGTAGCACACCAGCTTTGTTGCTCCACAGCACATGGGATCTTCCCAGATTAGGGATCAAACCCATGTCTCCTACATTGGCAGGTAGATTCTTTACCACTGAGCCACCAGGGAAGCCCTATGTAATTCATTTTTTAAAGATATTTAGATAGTATACAGATTTAGAATTCATAACCCAACTTTTGCAGAAACAATTCTACTAACAGTCATCTAATCATATATACTTTCCTCAAATATGTTATAATAGCTAACTGAGCTTGACATCAATGGAGATGATAGAGATTAGTGAGAAATACTACCATCCTCTGGCAAGTGCATGGCTACTAGAAGCAGTGTGAAGTGTCAGGACCAGTTATAAACAGAGCTTGAAGGAGGCAACACATAGCACAGTCCAATGGAAGCAAAGGGTGGGGGCCCGGGGAGCTGTTTTCCTTGTCCTTTGGGACATGAGCATGCTTATGTTCTGTGAGTGTCAGAAGCCATTTCAGCCAAAAATGCATGCTGTTTTACATGTAAAGAGTTTTTATTATATACATAACATAAATTTTATGATTTTAACCATTTTTAAGTGTACAACAACTCAGTGCCATTGAGTACATTCACATTTTTGTCTAACCATCATCACTATCCACCTCCAGAATCTTTTCATCATCCAAGACTGAAACTCTATTATTATTTTGATCCATTAACTGGTTTTGGTCACGTTCATCAATTTTTTTTAGCATGGTACCTAAATGCATGTTAACTATATTAACTGTCACAATAACATCAGGGATGTTGGGTCTTCATGTTCCCTTTTGAGTTTCATTTTTGAGAAGTCCTGCTTGTAGGAAGTAATGTTTCATTGCTATTACTTTTTCTTAGAAGTCTTCCAATGAACAAAGAGATCTGCTTTTTAAAAAAACAGAATGAAACTCACTGTATCTTGACTTTTTATAAACTTAAGATATAGGATCTTAGCAATTTCATTTTTCCTATATCTTTTTTTTTAACTTTTATTTTTACTATATTTTACTTTACATTACTGTATTGGTTTTGCCATACATTGACATGAATCCACCACGGGTATACATGAGTTCCCAATACTGAACCCCCCTCCCACCTCCCACCTTAAAATATTTTGCTATTCATCACTTTAGGCATTATTTGATATTACTCACCAATTATTCTCAATTATGCTAAAAACATTAAAATAATGTATAATGGAAAAATAATGAAATTGCCTAAAAGTTTCATGCAATAATAAAATAAACCATCAGCATTACATCATCCTTCAATTTTCCTATTGTCTTGCCCCAAGTACTGCAGCATCTTTCAAGGATTAAGAGAAGACAGGGGATACCATCTTTGCAATTTTTAAAATATCTTTCAGTCAACACAGTTGAGAATTTACAATTTTTATTTTCTACCCATAGTGGCAAAAATAAGGAAATTTGCAGAGGAAGTTGTTTCACAAGCATTACACAGATCATAAGATCAACGCAAGAGATTGCATGTAACCAAGATCTCAGACTATGAGTCTTCAGATGATGATATGCTAGGCAAATTTTCTCAAACTCTAGAACCATTGAGTGGATACTATATTTCTAAAGATTAAAAGGAAATGTGGTGTTCTCAATGAGACAGTCACCCAGTAAGCACTTTATCATGCAATGTTTTCTGATCAGAACCTGGCCCATCCTGTTTTGCTGAAAAGATGAATTTCAATATTCTTTCATCTTTATGATGACTGTACACCAAAATTTTGCTTGATATGGGTCATAAGCAGACAAGACAGGTATGTATAAAAGGGTGGATGAAAGAAAGAAAAAATGCAAATTAAAAAAATCTACTGACACTAATTCATGTTTATAACTCTGAAGTGTTTTACAATTATGGAAAAAATATGGCTGTCCTCTCAAAACTATGAGCCATCAAATTTTTCAAAAGTATATTTTGATGATGTTAACTGCAAGAAGATAAAAATCAAAAGCAATGATAAGCTAAAACTTATATAGGTATATTTAAAATCTGGAATCAGATTTACAAGATGGATATGTTCCAGAATCATACATGACAGTCGATGACTGTGGTTGAATGGTATTCAAAGAAAGTTGCCCCTTTTTGGTGTATGTACCTTAGGAAACCTGGGTGGCTCAGATTATTAAGAATATACCTGCAATGTGGAAGACCCCAGTTTGATCCCTGGATTGGGAAGATCCCCTGTAGAAGGAAATGGCAACCCACTCCAGTACTCTTGCCTGGAGAATTCCATGGACAGAGAAGCCTGGTAGGCTATAGCTCATGGGGTTGCAAAGAGCCAGACATGACTGAGTAACTAACACTTTCATTTTTCACCCTCTAAACCAGGAATTGGGATTTTCTATGTTGAAATTTTTATTAAAATTTCTAATAAATCTGTCTTCACACTATCTGTGGTTTTACTTCTACAAATTACTCATAAAATGACTTAAAAATATAAAAGCACAAAAAAAGATTCTTTGGAGGCAAATGGTAAATATTGACAACTATTCCTGGTATACCAAGTGGTAAGTACTCAGTAAACTCTGCTGTTATTATCACAGTCTTCATACAGAGTTCAATCAAGTCCTAGATTTACCCTGAGAAAGAAACCACATCCTATGCTCACGAAACAATAAGGACTCATGAGCACCAGCAGGTCTGAGGTATCCCGTTACCACACCCGGCACAAAATGTGTCTAGTAGGCAATCTCACTGTGGTACACAAAAGGCCCATCTGGGGGCCTGATGTGGCCATTCACAGGTAAACCTTCTTCCTGGAGTGTGTGTGACTTGGTGCAAAGCCTGCCAAGATGCATGACTCCCAGAGAGCAGCACTGAAATATATACATTATCGTAGGGAGCTCAGCCTGGTGCTCTGTGACAGCCTAGAGCTGAGGGATAGTGTGGGAGGTGGGAGGGAGGTTCAAGAGGGAGGGGACATGTGTATACCTATGGCTGATTCATGTTGATGCATGGCAGAAACAGGCACAACACTGTAAAGCAATTATCCTGCAATCAAAAATAAATAAATTATTTTAAAAATAAACTAAACAACTGAAAAGATGCATCATTCTCCCTGACTACCACTCACTTCCGTTGACTCACACAGGACTAAGATACCAGAAGACCTGGTAATGTACCTTCCATGAATTTTAAGAGCTCAGCCCTTTAAAACAAAAGGAAAAGGAAAACTTGTACCCCAAGCTCCTTTAATCAAAGGTTGTGATTTTAAATGAAGAAGAAGGCTATGAGACATGACCATCTGGCTCGAGGAAGGAGTATCCACTGAAAAACATCATACCACTGAATCCAGAAAAGGACACCACGAGGGCCACAGAAGAGAAAACAGAAATAGAGGAATTTTTTAGTAACCCTGAAAAGAAAAACATAAGTGGGTAAAGAGGAAAACTTGGTGATTCAAATATCTACATTTACATGTATATATGTAGTATATATATATACATATATATATATATATACATACACACACATAATTTTTTAAATTAGAAATATGACCTCCTGGGTTTGTCCAATGCAAGGAATAACTTTCCAGTTACAGAAGGATCCTTTAATGGGAAAAAAAAGTTCCCACAAGACTGTGGATGGTCCCCATGCAGCATATAGTCAAGTAGTGACCAGAGGACCACCTGAAAACTGTGCTGCAAAAGTCATTCCTGAGCTGGGAGAGAGGAAACTGGATTCCCTCTAAGGTCTCTTCCACCTGAACTCAGGATAACACAATGGGGAGAATGTGGGTCTTGCAATCAGAGTATCTGGGTTCAAATTCTAGCCTAGTCTTTAGAACAGGGCTATGGTATGCCATGGTTAGTCATTCAGTCGAGTCTGACTTTGCGACCCCATGGACTGTAGCCCACCAGTCTCCTGTCCATGGGGATTTTCCAGGCAAGAATACTGGAGTGGTTGCCATGCCCTCCTCCAGGGGATCTTCCCAACCCCAGGATCAAACCCAGATCTCCCACACTGGAGGCAGATTCTTCATCCTCTGAGCTACTTAGAACAGGGCTCAGTTCAGTTCCGTTCAGTTCAGTCGTGTCCAGCTCTTTGCAACCCCATGGACTGTAGCACACCAGGCTTCCCTGTCCATCACCAACTCCCAGAGCTTACTCAAACTCATGTCCATCGCATTGGTGATGCCATCCAACAATCCCATCCTCTGTCGTCCCCTTCTCCTCCAGCCCTCAATCTTTCCCAGAATCAGGAGTCTCCAGCAGAGGTAAGGGTTGGTAGGGCCTGCTGCAGGGTCGGAGGCACGGAGTGCAGCAGTGCATCCATGGGACCTTTTGAAGGAGGTCACCATTATCTTCCTTACCTTCACCATAGTTTGGCCTCAGGTCAAGCAACAGGGAGGAACATAGCCCCACCCAATACAAAAAATTGAATTAAAGAATTACCGAACATGGCCCCACATTCTGACAGAATGTGGTCCACTGGAGAAGGGAATGGCAAACCACTTCAGTATTCTTGCCTTGAGAACCCCATGAACAGCATGAAAAGGCAAAATGATAGGATACTGAAACAGGAACTCCCCAGGTCAAGAGGTACCCAATATGCTATTGGAGATCAGTGGAGAAATAACTCCAGAAAGGATGAAGGGACGGAGCCAAAGCAAAAACAATACCCAGTTGTGGATGTGACTGGTGATAGAAGCAAGGTCTGATGCTGTAAAGAGCAATATTGCATAGGAACCTGGAATGTCAGGTCCATGAATCAAGGTAAATTGGAAGTGGTCAAACAAAGATGGCAAGAGTGAATGCTGACATTTTAGGAATCAGCGAACTAAAATGGACTGGAATGGGTGAATTTAACTCAAATGACCATTATATCTACTACTGTGGGCAGGAATCCCTCAGAAGAAATGGAGTAGCCATCATGGTCAACAAAAGAGTCCAAAATGCAGTACTTGGATGCAATCTCAAAAACAGCAGAATGATCTCTATTCATTTCCAAGGCAAACCATTCAATATCACAGTTATCCAAGTCTATGCCCCAACCAGTAATGCTGAAGAAACTGAAGTTGAACGGGTCTATGAAGACCTACAAGACCTTTTAGAACTAACAACCCAAAAAGATGTCCTTTTCATTATAGGGGACTGGAATGCAAAAGTAGGAAGTCAACAAACACCTGGAGTAAGAGGCAAATTTGGCCTTGGAATGTGGAATGAAGCACGGCAAAGACTAATAGAGTTTTGCCAAGAAAATACACTGGTCATAGCAAACACTCTCTTCCAACAACACAAGAGAAGACTCTACACATGGACATCACCAGATGGTCAACACTGAAATCAGATTGATTATATTCTTTGCAGCCAAAGATGGAGAAGCTCTATACAGTCAACAAAAACAAGACCAGGAGCTGACAGTGGCTCAGATCATGAACTCCTTATTACCAAATTCAGACTCAAATTGAAGAAAGTAGGGAAAAACGCTAGACCATTCCAGTATGACCTAAATCAAATCCCTTATGACTATACAGTGGAAGTGAGAAATAGATTTAAGAGCCTAGATCTGATAGATAGAGTGCCTGATGAACTATGGAATGAGGTTTGTGACATTGTACAGGAGACAAGGATCAAGACCATCCCCATGGAAAAGAAATGCAAAAAAGCAAAATGGCTGTCCGAGGAGGCCTTACAAACAGCTGTGAAAAGAAAAGAGGTGAAAAGCAAAGGAGAAAAGGAAAGATATAAGCAACTGAATGCAGAGTTCCAAAGAATAGCAAGGAGAGATAAGAAAGCCTTCTTCAGTGATCAATGCAAAGAAATAGAGGAAAAGAACAGAATGGGAAAGACAAGAGATCTCTTCAAGAAAATTAGAGATACCGAGGGAACATTTCATGCAAAGATGGGCTCAATAAAGGACAGAAATGGTAGGGTCCTAACAGAAGCAGAAGATATTAGGAAGACATGGCAAGAATACACAGAAGAACTGTACAAAAAAGATCTTCATGACCCAGATATTCATGATGGTGTGATCACTAATCTAGAGCCAGACATCCTGGAATGTGAAGTCAAGCAGGCCTTAGGAAGCATCACTATGAACTAAACTAGTGGAGGTGATGGAATTCTAGTTGAGCTGTTTCAAATCCTGAAAGATGATGCTGTGAAAGTGCTGCACTCAATATGCCAACAAATTTGGAAAACTCAGCAGTGGCCACAGGACTGGAAAAGGTCAGTTTTCATTCCAATCCCAAAGAAAGGCAATGCCACAGAATGCTCAAACTACTGCACAGTTGCACTCCTCTCACATGCTAATAAAGTAATGCTCAAAATTCTCCAAGCCAGGCTTCAGCAATACGTGAACCATGAATTTCCTGATGTTCAAGCTGGTTTTAGAAAAGGCAGAGGAACCAGAGATCAAATTGCCAACATCCGCTGGATCATGGAAAAATCAAGAAAGTTCCAGAAAAACATCTATTTCTGCTTTATTGACTATGCCAAAGCCTTTGACTGTATGGATCACAATCAACTGTGGAAAATTCTAAAAGAGACGGGAATACCAGACCACCTGACCTTCCTCTTGAGAAATCTGTATGCAGGTCAGGAAGCAACAGCTAGAACTGAACATGGAACAACAGACTGGTTCCAAATAGGGAAAGGAGTACGTGAAAGCTGTATATTGTCACCCTGCTTATTTAACTTCTATGCAGAGTACATCATGAGAAACGCTGGACTGGAAGAAGCACAAGCTGGAATCAAGATTGCTGGGAGAAATATCAATAATCTCAGATATGCAGATGACACCACCCTTATGGCAGGAAGTGAAGAGGAACTAAAGAGCCTCTTGATGAAAGTGAAAGAGGAGAGTGAAAAAGTTGGCTTAAAGCTCAACATTCAGAAAATGAAGATCATGGCATCTGGTCCCATCACTTCATGGGAAATAGATGGGCAAACAGTGGAAACAGTGTCAGACTTTATTTTTGGGGGCTCCAAAATCACTGCAGATGGTGACTGCAGCCATGAAATTAAAAGAAGCTTACTCCTTGGAAGAAAAGGTATGATCAACCTAGATAGTATATTCAAAAGCAGAGACATTACTTTGCTGACTAAGGTCCGTCTATCAAGGCTATGGTTTTTCCAGTGGTCATGTATGGATGTGAGAGTTGGACTGTGAAGAAAGCTGAGTGCTGAAGAATTGATGCTTTTGAACTGTGGTGTTGGAGAAGACTCGAGAGTCCCCTGGACTGCAAGGAGATCCAACCAGTCCATTCTGAAGGAGATCAGACCTGGGATTTCTTTGGAAGGGATGATGCTAAAGCTGAAGCTCCAGTACTTTGGCCACCTCATGCAAATAGTTGACTCATTGGAAAAGACTCTGATGCTGGGAGGGATTGGGGGCAGGAGGAGAAGGGGGCAAGTGAGGATGAGATGGCTGGATGGCATCACAGACTCGATGGACGTGAGTCTGAGTGAACTCCGGGAGATGGTGATGAACAGGGAGGCCTGGCGTGCTGCGATTCATGGGGTCACAGTGAGTCGGACACAAGTGAGCAACTGAACTGAACTGAACTGAAATTGTATCATCTGTGGGCAAGCGGGACCCAATGATGGCAGTGGTACCCACTTGGGGAGGATATATTCTGTTTGCCCCTACAGACCCCTTTGCAACCTTCACTAGCCCTGTCTGCCCAGAAGACATCCCCTGGCCTAGAGGAAATTCTTCTACAGACTGTCTTGTTGGGTGCAAGAGGCTCCTGCCACAGTAGGAGACTGCAGGAAGGGAAATGTGTGAGAGGGGGACAGTGAAGCCATGGGCTGTCTCCTGGTCCCTATCCTATCTGACGGGCTGTGTCCTTCAAGTGAAGGTCATGTGCTCTCCAGGCAGCCCTATCTACATGCTTGCTTCTGGACTCTAGAAATTCCTCCCCTAACCTCAACCCTTCAGGCCCAGAAGTGACAGCTCCTTTGCTACTAGCCCAGAGATACTGCACTTTCTCTTGTAGATCCCTACGCCTGCTCTCACTTCACAAATAGTCTACTAATTAAAGCCTCTTCCAGTGATCTTAATTTGAAGTTGCTTCTGTGCTTTGCTGGGACCCTGATGCCTTTGAGGATGGTTAAGAGGGTTAATGTGCACTTAGAAAACATCATGACAATGATAGCTATATCCTCCTTTCTCCTGTGTCCCACTCCTCTTTTCACCCAGGGTTAACCCTTCTATCTAGTTCCTGTTCTGATTCTTTAACAGAGGAGTCAACAAACTCTGCAAAGAGCCAGACAGTTCATCTTTTAGGCTTCATGGGCTACCAGCCTGTCACCATGACTCAACTCTTTCCTTGTTGGAAAGAAGCAGCCATAAGCAATATAAAAACAATAAGCATGGCTATGTTCCCATAACATTTATGAACACTAATATTTGCATTTCTTAGAATTTTCATGGGTCATGTAATAGTCTTATTTTGATTCTTTTTCAACCACTTGAAAAATATAAAAACCATTTTCAGCTCTCAAGTTATACAAAAACAGACAGGCTTTGTACTCCACTCCATAGTTTGCCAACCCCTGCTTTAACAAAGTTCTGAGATTTAGCGTTTATACTACACCAGAGAGCTTTTAAGCTCCAAATTATTATTCTACTTTTCTTCTAGTTTCCTTTTAATTTAAGAAGCCTACAAATTCATTCTTTGAAGCCAAAGCTTGCTAACTCTTTACCATCATCTTTGCCAAATAGCTTCCAAAATCCTGTCCCATAGCACATTCAGACCCCTCTCCTCTATAGCATCTTCCAGGGGCAATGACTCTGAAGCTGTTCCCACACAAGAAACCCATCCAAGCACTGTCTCATCTAGGAAAAGGCACAGCCAGGACTAGCCCAGGGTGATTCACTCCTGGAGATAACAGCGTGGTGTATCTGGACACACCCTGTATACTGGCAGTGTTGAGAAGATGAGGATAGTGTTTGCAGGATTTCACCTGATTATGTCCACCGTGGGCTGCTACCCGTTCAGGACATTTATGTATATCTGATGATTTACCGCTCTGATGATGATTCTCTCCTTCCTCCCTTCCTCCAAAGGCCAATCTGATCAGTTGGTGCAAAAGTGCTGGTAGATACTAAGCTGTTTAACCCACTCCAACAAACATGACTTTTACAGGCACAGACATTCTTGAATTTCATTCATCCAGTCTTTAAAATAATCATGGGGTCACAAAGAGTCGGACACGATTGAGCGACTGAATTGAACTGAACTGAACTTATCTAAGCAGTGATTTTCAACTCTGGCTGCACATTAGAATCACCTGGAAAGCATTTTAAAATGCTGATGTGCAGACCCCACCCTACAATGATTACAACGTTTGCGATTTTACAGTGCTTCCCAGTGAATTATGGGGCAAAGTGAGGCTTTAGAATTATGGACCTAGAGGGATGGCCAAGGAAAAAATTTTCAGGCAACTGAAGGAGGTCATGTCACAGCACACCCATTCAAATCACAAATGCTTTATTTTTCTTACTCTCCATGCAGAGTTGCAAAAATGAAGGCAATTAGGAGAATGGATTAGAAATAAAAATTACTGTGCACCTAGTTTGTGTTTTGCTTGTATTAGTAACTTTTCATTCATTTACTCATTCATCTAATAGCATTTTTAAAGTTACTCTGTGCCAGGCACCCTGCTAAACACTGCATATATGAGGTGAGTAAAACAGGCATGATCTCTGCCCTCATGGAGTTTATATTCTCATGGGTGGAAAGTGTAGAGGAACTGAACTAATTATGACACAATTATTATTCAATGACAATTAAGTCTTACAACCTCAGAATACACCTTCCATGGGTATCAACTTACTTGAGAGAGATCAGGCAATCTGGCTAAACCTCAAAGCATGAACAAGAACTTATGAAATAAAAAGTGGGGATGGCAGAGGGAACCACACATGCAAAGGTCCTGTGGTAAGTAGGTAGGAGTTTAGAGCTTTTGAAGAACTGAAGACAATGTGGGTAAAATTCAGAGAGCAAAAGAATAGTGGGATACATGAGGGCCATGGCCTTGGAGGCCTTATTAAGACACTATACATTACCTCATTTGTACTTCATTAATGTCTGCATTTTATGGACTCAGAACACCAGTAACATGCTCAGGGTGTCATCACTGGAAAAGAGGTGAGGCCAGCACTCAAACCCCCTCAGTTTAATTTCCCCTCTGTACTTTTATGGTGAGATGATTCCCTACAAACAGAGATTATAAATCCTTGAAGAAGGAAATGGAAACCCACTCCAGTATTCTTGCTTGGGAAATCCCATGGGCAGAGGAGCCTGGCAGGCTACAGTCCATAGGTTCACAAGAGTCTGACACTGCTGCTGCTGCTGCTAAGTCACTTCAGTCGTGTTCAATTCTGTGCGACCCCATAGACGGCAGTCCACCAGGCTCCCCCATCCCTGGGGTTCTCCAGGCAAGAACACTGGAGTGGGTTGCCATTTCCTTCTCCAATGCATGAAAGTGAAGTCACTCAGTCGTGTCTGACTCTTAGTGACCCCATGGACTACAACCTACCAGGCTCCTCCATCCATGGGATTTTCCAGGCAAGAGTGCTAGAGTGGGGTGCCATTGCCTTCTCTGGAGTCTGACACTACTTAGAAACTAAACCACCACAACCAAACGCCTCTGGAAGATTGTTCCCAGGTGTTTCGTGTGGGGCCAACCTACCACTCATGAGTCAGCACCCAGATGCGCAGGGTTACTGTTCCCTCCAACAACCCTGACCTGGTAGGCTCAAACTGACAACTCTGCCTCTCTTGCTCATTCAGATACTAGGGGGACTCAGAGATGAATAAAATAATGTGTTAACATAAGGCAGGTTGTAACAATGCTTGGAAAGAAAGCAGCCTGTTCTAAGACTAATAGTGTCAGAGGGACTGATTTTGATTGAGAACATAAAACGTGAATCCAGCTATGATGGATGATAGCCCATATTGATCAAGGGTTAACTGCAATGCCTTATTTGACTGTTGTCTCTGGTTTGGTAGTATTCCTAATTTTGTTCTAGCTTATACCCTCAGTCATCTTCTGTGTGAAAGCTCTTAGGCAATCTGAATAAAAGGAGTCTTTTTTAAAATGGTTTTAAAAATAAGTTATAAATCATTTGTGTTTCTATATAGTGTCTTTTCATATAGAAATGTAATACTGTGCTTATATGTAGATGTATAGATTGCTGTTGTTCAGTCTCTAACTTGTGACCACCTCTTTGTGACCTCATGGACTATAGCATGCTCCTCCACTACTTCTGGGAGTTTGCTCAGATTAATGTCCATTGAGTCTGTGATACTGTCTATCTCATACTGCATTATAGGTGGATTCTTTACCACTGAGCCACCAGGGAAGCCCAGATACATAGATAGGAAGGAACAAAATAAAAGGAATACAAGAATCAACTTCAGGGAAATTAACTTTCACTTTATGAAGGAAAAGATTGTCCTGCACCTCCAAGTCAGTCTGCGACAGAATTCGGAAAAAAGTTCCTATCACTGGACCACAATAATAATAATCAGAAAAAAATCATTCGTTGATTTATTTATCAGTATTTATGAGCACTTACATACCAAGCAGTAGAGACACAGATGGAAATACAGAATCTCAACACTAGTAGATTTAACAGTCTTTTCTACAAGAGAGGATAGAAGCAATGTACTTAAGTTCAGTTCAGTCACTCAGTCGTGTCCAACTCTTTGCAACCCCATGAACTGCAGCACGCCAGGCCTCCCTGTCCATCACCAACTCCCAGAGATTACCCAAACTCATGTCCATCAAGTTGGTGATGCCATCCAGCCATCTCATCCTCTGTCGTCCCCTTCTCCTCCTGACCACAATCCCTCCCAGCATCAGAGTCTTTTCCAATGAGTCAACCCTTCGCATGAAGTAGCCAAAGTATTGGAGTTTCAGCTTCAGCGTCAGTCCATGCAATGAACACCCAGGACTGATCTCCTTTAGGATGGACTGGTTGGATCTCCTTGCAGTCCAAGGGACTCTCAAGAGTCTTTTCCAACACCACAGTTCAAAAGCATCAATTCTTCAGCGCTCAGCTTTCTTCAGAGTCCAACTCTCACATCCATACATGACCACTGGAAAAACCATAGCCCTGACCAGACGGACCTTTGTTGGCAAAGTAATGTCTCTGCTTTTTAATATGCCATCTAGGTTGGTCATAACTTTCCTTCCAAGGAGTAAGTGTCTTTTAATTTCATGGCTGCAGTCACCATCTGCAGTGATTTTGGAGCCCAAAATAATAAAGTCTGACACTGTTTTCACTGTTTCCCCAGCTACCCCGAGGCAGCGGCCGAGAGGAGCAAGCCCACGTCCAAGGAGCAGCAGCTGCACGGCAGCAGGAGGGCCAAGAGGAGCTACTCCATGTCCAAGATCAGGAGGGGTGACCTCATCCAAGGTAAGAAGCAGTGGCTGTGCTTTGCTGTAGCAGCTGTGAAGAGATACCCCACCTCCAAGGTAAGAGAAACCCAAGTAAGACAGTAGGTGTTGCAAGAGGGCATCAGAGGGCAGACACACTGAAACCGTAATCACAGAAAACTGGCCAATCTGATCACACAGACCACAGCCTTGTCTAACTCACTGAAACTAAGCCATGCTGTGTGGGGCCACCCAAGACAGATGGGTCATGGTGGAGAGGTCTGACAGAATGTGGTCCACTGGAGAAGGGAATGGCAAACCACTTCAGTATTCTTTCCTTGAGAATCCCATGAACAGTATAAAAAAGCAATGTACTTAGCCCAATGCAAATCAGAAATTCTTAAAGTTTAATAGAAGAAAAGAAAGTGGTAATACTTTATAGTTACTATTTATTTCTACCAGGATTATCTTTTTCTACTCTACTCCTTCACCCCAAAGTTTTTCAAATGTGAACATCCAAAAAATTAAGGTCAATAAAAATTGCCATTATTTGGTAATTAGGGAAGAACACATTGTGAATAAAATTTAAGCAATGGGCAAGGACATTCTGAAGCATGATCAAAAAATTGTACAAATTTTGGAAAATTGTACAAATCTTCCCAAAAGGGCCTGATCCAGTTCCAAAATCAGCAATGTACATGAGATTGCTCCAATCCTCTTCCAGATGGTTTGAGGAAATGGGAGCTGAGTCCTAGACATAATGCTTAGTATAAGAGATAGAAATGGACAAATAAAAAGCTTCATTAAAATCCTAAAATAAAATGGAAAAGTCTGCAGCAGATGGTATGGATTATACACAGTTAAATGTCTGACAAAGGCAGTCGTGATTTTTTATCAGCAACAAGGATTTGGGAGAAAATGGGAAGACTAAAAACACAGTATTGATTTTTGCAAATGGAAGTAAGATTATCCTAACCAGTTCCTCAGGTAAACTTTTTCAATTTCTATTAAAATATTCAGTTTGAGTCTAACAATCAAGGAGGCATCTCAGCACACTTTCTGAGACCCAGTGGGAGGTGGTGGGGAAGGGCCAGTCTTCTCCTCTTCTTCTCCAAAAACAGCCAACAACTGCTCAGAACAGTTGACCTTGGGGGACCAGCACACCTGCCCATGGTCAGGAGAGGTGACGGAGTGGGGAGGCCCTGCTAAGTTCCACACACCAGTCTATTGCATATCAAAACCACACCATGTGTGTACATATACGCACACAGGCACACATGTACATATACATCACCAGTCACCCTCTTTCCTCTCTTAAACGCTATTTCTTCTGCCCTATCACCCAGCTAGCATTTGGCAAAAGAGAAGAGACTCAGGCCCTCAGAGCACAATGAAGCCTCTCCCCGTGTATTCCCCAAACTAAGATGCATAGGAACACCTTCCTGGTCCTCTTTGGAGACCACTGAGCCAGAGTTGTGCCTAGGAACAGCCTTCTCTTTCTCCCTTCCAAGAAGACTCCAGGGGCCATCACCTCACATGTCCTTCAGTCACCCTTCCCTCAAGTAAAATGTTAAAAATGGCAATAGACTATAAGAACTTCGCTTTCAAGGGCCACAAACACTTACCGTATAATACTTTGTGCCAGCCCCACCCACATCAAACTTATTCTCATTAATACTTTGACTCTCACCTTCTCATCCTCCAACATTATGAACCTTAATGTCATCAGCCAGCCATCCCAGTTTCCTGGATTTGAGCACATGCAGTTGTCTGTTCATCATACCCATTATAAGTGTCCTTAGTAGGTTGTCAGCTGCCTTTGATGTGTTAATGTGTGGTCTAGACGCACTGAAAGTGTGGTTCCAGGATTAACAACATCGGTAGAATTATTAGAGAAATGCAAAGCAAAACTACAATGAGGTGCCACCTCACAAAGGTCAGAATGGCCACCATTAAAAAGTCTACAAATAACAAATGTTGGAGAGGGTGTGGAGAAAAGGGAACCCTCGTACACTGTTGTTGGGAATGTAAGTTGGAACAGCCACTATGGAAAACAGTATGGTGATTCCTCAAAAACTAAAACTAGAGCTGCTATATGTTCCAGCAATTCCACCCCGGGGCATGTATCCAGACAAAACTATCATTCAGAAAGATACATGCACCCCACTGTTCACAGCAGCACTCTTCACAATAACCAAGACATGGAAACAACCTAAATGTCCATCAACAGATGAATGGATAAAGAAGATGCAGAATAAACACAATGGACTATTAGCCATAAAAAAGAATAAAAGAATGCCATTTGCAGCAACATGGATGAACCTAGAGATTATCATACTAAATGAAGCCAGAAAGATAAAGACAAATACTGTATGATATCACTTACATGAGGAATCTAAAATATGGCACAAATGAACATATCTATGGAACAAAAACATATTTATAGAGAACAGAATTGTGGTTGCCAAGGGGAAGGTGCAGCGGGGAATGGAAGGATGGGGAGTTTGGAATTAGCAGATGTAAGCTATAATATATAGAATGGATAAACAACAGACCCTATTATGGCAGAGGGAACTATATTCAATATCCTGTGATAAACCATAATGCAAAAGAATATAAACACAATGTATATATATCTAACTGAACTATTCTGCTGTATAGAAGTTAACACTGTAAGTCAACAATACTTCAATAAAAAAGGAAAGAAATAAAAGACAAAGATCAGAAGGAAAAAAAAAAATTCAGCAGAACTCTAGGCCTCACCCCAGATCTCCTGAGGCAAAATCTGCGTTTTAACACTATCCTGGGTGATCCTTATGCACACGAAAGTTTAAAAATTACTGAGAAATAGTTCTCTGTCTAAACTTCAAGGCACTTATCATACTCCTAAATACAGGTTGGGAGTAAACATGAAATGTTAACTGAGTCACTAGAATTGGATTTTACAGAGATAATGAGGGAATATCTAACAAATAGCTGTCAATACTATTTACATCTTGACTCCATAATCTACGTCCCTTATATGAAGCACTTTGAGAACTCAATGACTCTATGTATTTAAGTGTGAGTGCCAGAGAAGTTCAAAGAAAGGAGAGCTTGATGCGGGATATCCAGGTGTGGGGGGGAAATACCACTGAGACAGCAGGACTTGAACCAAAGATAAGTGGATAAGACCTTGCTAAAATATAGCTACTAGGAAAATCTTGTAAATCTAAAACAGATGGATTGAGTTGTCAGCTAGTGTTTACCAACCATGTGAACCTCAATAAATTGCTTCTTTTCTCCCAGCATTAATAAACCAGGAAGGTAACACAGCGGAGTGGAAACAAGACTTGGTGTCAGAAGGACCCACCTCCAATTCTAGCCAGTCTATGTCACCTTGGGACAGTTACCTTCCCTCGCTAAGCCTCAGCAGCCTACCTAAAAATGAGAGTAATACCTGAGAATTCAATAATATGAGAATAAACTTCTCAGATGTATCTGTTGCATAACAGGCGGTCAACTAACATTACTCTACTGTTGCTCCTCCCTTCCTCCGGCAAAGAATTGGGCCAAGAGAAATGTGTTGCAAAGGACAACCTGGATGAGGAAAGTCCTGAAGAGCTCAAGTTTGATGCAGCAAGAACTAAGGGTCATCGTGCAAAAGTGAGATTAGTATTTTAGGAAGACCAGCCTAGTAGTGTTTCCAGAATGGACTAGAGAGACAGACAGGTGATTGCAATAGCGAATTGGCAAGTTCACTGAAATTCATAAAGGACTTTGTACCAGCTTTCACAGCACATCCACGTGGATCATTTATCTCTGCCCCAAGATCTACTCTGCACTTCACCAGCTCTAACCTGCATATTTGAGGACTGGGTTTCTTGCCGACTGGGTTTCTTGCCAACTGGCTTCCAGGTAGGAACAGCCAATGGGAGGCTAGAAAGCTTGAAGTAGGAGGAGGAAGAGAGCTGTTTACCCTTTCCTAACCCTGCTCAAGGTGGCATCTTACAGCTCATTTCTCCTGGGTGCCTCCAGCTCCAACAAGCAACCTTGGCCTTTGAGCTCCCTGCTTCCACCAGGCAGCCTTTGCAGAACTCCCCAACTCTAGGCTCTGGTGACACCTCCACCCTCTGTGGTCTCTCTGGTGTGATGGTGTGACAAGCTCCCAGCCACTGCCAACCTGTGAGTTGCTGTACCCTCTCCTTCTTGCTTCTCAGTTTTACCATCACCTAGGTAACCATACTAAAATATAACAAAACTATAATATGGCTTCCTGTAATATATTAGGGATGGAGCCAAAGCAAAAACAATACTCAGTTGTGGATGTGACTGGTGATAGAAGCAAGGTCCGATGCTGTAAAGAGCAATATTGCATAGGAACCTGGAATGTCAGGTCCACGAATCAAGGCAAATTGGAAGTGGTCCATCAGGAGATGGCAAGAGTGAACATCAACATTTTAGGAATCAGCGAACTAAACTGGACTGGAATGGGTGAATTTAACTCAGATGACCATGATATCTACTACTGCGGGCAGGAATCCCTTAGAAGAAATGGAGTAGCCATCATGGTCAACAAAAGAGTCCGAAATGCACTACTTGGATGCAATCTCAAAAAAAACAGAATGATCTTTGTTCGTTTCCAAGGGAAACCATTCAATATCATAGTAATCCAAGTTTATGCCCCAACCAGTAATGCTGAAGAAGATGAAGTTGAATGGTTCTATGAAAACCTACAAGACCTTGTAGAACTAACACCCAAAAACGATGTCCTTTTCATTATAGGGGACTGGAATGCAAAAGTAGGAAGTCAAGAAACAGCTGGGGTGACAGGCAAATTTGGTCTTGGAATGCGGGATGAAGCAGGGCAAAGGCTAATGAAGTTTTGCCAAGAGAACACACTGGTCATAGCAACCTCTTCCAACAACACAAGAGAAGACTCTACACATAGGCATCACCAGATGGTCAACACTGAAATCAGATTGATTATATTCTTTGCAGCCAAAGATAGAGAAGCTCTATACAGTCAGCAAAAACAAGACTGGGAGCTGACTGTGGCCCAGATCATGAACCCCTTACTGCCAAAACAGACTTAAATTGAAGAAAGTAGGGAAAACTACTAGACCATTCAGGTATGATCTAAATCAAATCACTTATGATTATACAGTGCAAGTGAGAAATAGGTTTAAGGGACTAGACCTGATATATAGAGCGCCTGATGAATTACGGACGGAGGTTTGTGACATTGTACAGAAGACAGGGATCAAGACCATCCCCATGGAAAAGAAATGCAAAAAAAAACCAAAATGGCTGTCTGTGGAGGCCTTACAAATAGCTGTGAAAAGAAGAGAAACAAAAAGCAAAGGAGAAAAGGAAAGATATAAGCATCTGAATGCAGAGTTCCAAAGAATAGCAAGAAGAGATAAGAAAGCCTTCCTCAGAGATCAATGCAAAGAAATAGAGGAAAACAACAGAATGGGAAAGACTAGAGATCTCTTCAAGAAAATTAGAGATATTGAGGGAACATTTCATGTAAAGATGAGCTCGATAAAGGACAGAAATAGTATGGACCTAACAGAAGCAAAAGATATTAAGAAGAGGTGGCAAGAATATACAGAAGAACTATACAAAAGAGATCTTCAAAACCTACATAATCACGATGGTGTGATCACTCACCTAGAGCCAGACATCCTGGAATGTGAAGTCAAGTGGGCCTTAGGAAGCATCACTACGAACAAAGCTAGTGGAGGTGATGGAATTCCAGTTGAGCTATTTCAAATCCTGAAAGATGATGCTGTGAGAGTGCTACACTCAATATGCCAGCAAATTTGGAAAACTCAGCAGTGGCCACAGGACTAGAAAAGGTCAGTTTTCATTCCAATCCCAAAGAAAGGCAATGCCAAAGAATGCTCAAACTACCGCACAATTGCACTCATCTCACATGCTAGTAAAGTGATGCTCAAAATTCTCCAAGCCAGGCTTCAGCAATACATGAACCGTGAACTTCCAGATGTTCAAGCTGGATTTAGAAAAGACAGAGAAACCAGAGATCAAATTGCCAACATCGCTGCATCATCGAAAAAGCAAGAGAGTGCCAGAAAAACATCTATTTCTGCTGTATTGACTATGCCAAAGCCTTTGACTGTGTGGATCACAATAAACTGTGGAAAATTCTGAAAGAGATGGGAATACCAGACCACCTAACCTGCCTCTTGAGAAACCTATATGCAGGTCAAGAAGCAACAGTTAGAACTGGACATGGAACAACAGACTGGTTCCAAATAGGAAAAGGAGTACGTCAAGGCTGTATATTGTCAACCTGCTTATTTAATTTCTATGCAGAGTACATCATGAGAAAGCCTGGGCTGGAAGAAGCACAAGCTGGAATCAAGATTGCCAGGAGAAATATCAATAACCTCAGATATGCAGATGACACCACCCTTATGGCAGAAAGTGAAGAGGAACTAAAAAGCCTCTTCATGAAAGTGAAAGAGGAGAGTGAAAAAGTTGGCTTAAAGCTCAACATTCAGAAAATGAAGATCATGGCATCTGGTCCCCTCACTTCATGGGAAATAAATGGAGAAACAGTGGAAACAGTTTCAGACTTTATATTTTGGGGCTCCAAAATCACTGCAGATGGTGATTGCAGCCATGACATTAAAAGACGTTTACTCCTTGGAAGGAAAGTTATGACCAACCTTGATAGCATTTTCAAAAACAGAGACATTACTTTGCCAACAAAGTTTCATCTCGTCAAGGCTATGGTTTTTCCAGTGGTCATGTATGGATGTGAGAGTTGGACTCTGAAGAAAGCTGAGCGCCGAGGAATTGATGCTTTTGAACTGTGGTGTTGGAGAAGACTCTTGAGAGTCCCTTGGACTGCAAGGAGATCCAACCAGTCCATCCTAAAGGAGAACAGTCCTGGGTGTTCTTTGGAAGGAATGATACTAAAGCTGAAACTCTAGTACTTTGGCCACCTCATGCAAAGAGTTGACTCATTGGAAAAGACTCTGATGCTGGGAGGGATTGGGCGAAGGAGGAGAAGGGGACGACAGAGGATGAGATGGCTGGATGGCATCACTGACTCGATGGAGTGAGTTTGGGTGAACTCCGGGAGTTGGTGATGTACAGGGAGGCCTGGCGTGCTGCAATTCATGGGGTCGCAAAGAGTTGGACATGACTGAGTGACTGAACTGAACTGTACTATATTATTCCTTCTAACTAAAGATTAAAAGTCATTTATATTGCCCAGCTAGACCTTATCTGGCAACAGCATCGAAATCACAATGCATCTTAGATGATTTTTATATGATGATGTGGAAAATATAGAAATAAAAGATATATAACGACTGATCTTCCACTGAAGAGAGGGAGCGAAATTGGGGTCAGAATTCTCCAACCAAAACATATCACGAATCCATTAACACAGGATAATTATTAATCTGGGACTGTAATGGTACCTGTGAGTGTGTTACATTTAATTTAGCCCTTTCACGTGTGATCTGGAAAGGTGAATAACAAACGCAAAAATTAATTCCACAGGTCTACTCGGGAGATATTGCAAATACCCAAAAGGATTGTGAAATAATCATACACACAAAAAAACCTTACAGTTAGAGAAATATGGGCAGGATATGGTGGTGAAACTTACCAAAATGCATAGCTGAATCAGAATAGTATAATGAGATACTGCCCCCAAATCACATTTGCATAGTTAAAAGAAAGCAATCAAAAACACAGATATTCCATAGGTAGGAAAGAAAGTAAGAAATGAATAAAGCTCAGAAGACCGAAGATGACAGTGCAAATTTGTATGTAATTTTGAAATTCGATAGAGGAAAAAGAGCCTAGTTAAGTTGAACTTTAACTACAGACACCCTGTGGCTTTAAAAAGAAAGAAAAAAAAAAAAAACAACGATGAAAGATACTCTCTCCCTCCAACTTCCAATCACTCCCCCAATTTACACACTATGGATCAGGTCTTATTCACTATGCCTTATTCAGTTTTGTGTAGCTCAATAACGAAAATGAGAAAAATATTAAGAATTGTAAGAACTCTGGGAAATAAAATCCGAAAGATAATCAGCTAGAGGATACGAGTGATAAAGGAAGCTGAAAGAACCAGATTGGCTGAACAAGCCTATTTCTAGCACAGACCCAGAGAAAATTAGGCATATTGTGCGGAGCAAACAAATTCCAATTAGGGAATAGATCTCAATGTTGACCTAATCATCAAGTATCCAGCTTTCGTTTTTATGGGATGAATCCAAGCAAGTAAAATAAATTCTTGGAGACAAAACTGATCTTTCTAATAAGGAAAGTGACTTCCTCTTTTTCCATGAAACCCCAGATGGTCAAAAAACAAAACCCAGTATATCATTTTTTTGTTCAGCTTGAACCTTAAATCCTTCTATAAGGATAGTATTGACTTTGAGGGATCCAGGCAGTGTGTTTCTGTGTGGTCAAGAAGGGTTCTCTTTTAGGGAAAGAAGAGTTCAAAATAAGGACAAAAACTCTTAACTACGCAAGGATATAGCTGGCACAAAGTAGCAGCCATCACCAGTAAGATGGCTTGCTCCCTAGTAAATTATTAGGTGAACGAAGAATAAAGGATTAAAGTGAAGCACTCACAGCTCCGTGTTAAGCTGGGCTGTTATAATCTAAGTGTTCATGAGAAACCATTTTAGAATTTAGAAGTGGGTGGGAGAGAAGTAACTCAAGTCAACTGTAATATAGTAAGGGTCTGTCACATGATCTAATTACAGAAATGAAAGCAACCCAGGAATTATGTGGCCTATTCAAGTCTGCAGGGAGGATGAACAAAGAATATAATTATCCATCAAGCCTGTTGATGAAACAATTACTATTTAAAGCAGATATAGATTTAAAATTAATTTGCTTCTGCATTCTGCGGATTTGGGGATGGAGATAAACAGTGTTTGAAGTTTAATTATCCATGTGTAAGATGAAGGGGCTCATTTCAATTCGGTTAGCACTGCAGAGCGTTTGGGATGGTGTGAAAGGAAGGATCTGACTCGGTTGCAAGTCCCGGCACTGCCAAAACCTGTGATTAAAGCGAGCAAGGAGGCTCCCTCAGCCTAATCCCCACAGGATGTGGTAATATCACAGGAGAGAGGGTGCAATTGCAAATTAATATTTAAATGAACACTAGTTTGAAATTTACCTGGAGGGGGAAATACACTATCTCTAAAAGAACAGAAGAGGGCCAGCCAAAGAGCTCCAGACTCCACACCCATGCGATCTAGGGAGTGGAGACCTTCACGCATGTTTGAGCAAAGAGGACATCTACCTGCCAGCTACTCTGAATGGACTGATTCTTATCGGAGGCCAGGTGGGCAGCGTCCCAGGACCAAACAGCAGGGCCAAGGGGAGGGCAGGATGAAAGGGTGAATTGGAGCTGGAGTGCAAGATAAAAAACAGAGACCAGAAAATTCAAAAGTTAAAGAATGACTATGGAGATGCATGGAATCGTGTCTGTGCTCAGACATCAAAACCCTCCCGGACAGAATTTCCAGATGTCAGATCTACTCACTGGCTGCACAGAGGAGGTGTGCTCAGTGACCCGGTCAGCTCAAAGGGCTCGGAGCAGGGGGCTATGTGGCGTGGTGGTTCAAAGGGTGGACTTGAGGTTGGACCAGCATGAGTGTAAATCCAGCCCTGCCACTTCTCAATTTTGAGACCGCCTCTAAGCATTTGGCTCTCTAAATCCCTTGCATCTCACTGATGACATGATTTATCTCCTCATTGGATAGCTGTAAGTATTGAATGTGGTTACAAGGGAAAGCCTCGGGTCCTCTCCCCACTTAAACTTCCAAGGTGTTTTGGGTAAAGAATCTCTTAAAAGTGGACTGCAGAGCCCAGAAACAGAGAGACTCTGGCTCCTCACCTAGCTTCCCTTTCCCTCCGTACCACTCTCGCCGCTCAGCCTCCTTTAACTCCTCCACTCTCTCTCCTGCCCGAGGGTACACCCATGCACTTTTGTCTTTGCCTCAGAACAATTTCCCTCCCGCCTCCACCTTAAGCATTCAACATCTATTCATTCTGCAGATCTCAACTCATGGTATCTTGGGTGGTAGTTAGAAGCGCAGGCTTTGAGGACAACTCATTACGTTCAATGGAGAAGGCAATGGCACCCCACTCCAGTACCCTTGCCTGGAAAATCCAATGGACAGAGAAGCCTGATAGGCTGCAGTCCATGGGGTCGCTAAGAGTCTGACTGAGCAACTTCACTTTCACTTTTCACTTTCATGCATTAGAGAAGGAAATGGCAACCCACTGCAGTTTTCTTGCCTGGAGAATCCCAGGGACAGAGGAGCCTAGAAGGCTGCCGTCTGTGGGGTCGCACAGAGTCGGACATGACTGAAGCGACATAGCAGGAGTAGCAGCATTACGTTCAAAATCCCAATTCCACATTTACTATCTGTGTGACTGTCACCTATCCTAGAGTCAACTTCCTTACTACAAAACAGGTACGAATGCCAGCAGAGATGGGCCTTATACTGTTGTTGGAAGGAGCACAGGAAAGAATACGTGTGACAGTCTCAGCACACAGCCTGGTCATGGGGAGCACTGCTTTTGCCAGAATCTTCAAAGCCCTCCCTACTTTGTCGCTTGTCAGGGTGGCGACTTTATGTTTGTGTGATTATTTCAATCTGCCCATCTCTCTGCCAGAATGGAAGCTCCACAGGGGCAGGAGCTTTCCAGTGTTTAGCCCACAGAACAGATTCAGTTCCTAGCAGAATACACACCCAAGCATACACTGAGGAATAAATGAGTGTAAATGCTGAGCACAGTACCTGGCATGTCCCAGGACCTCAATAGTAGCTTTTCAATAATAACCCACTGATAATGCCAACTGATAAGTGAAAATATGAATATTCATTTTGCCCCAAGGTTCTCAACTAGAAGTCATTTTGCCTCCTACCCCGCTCCACCCCAGGGAAGACTGGCAATGTCTGGATGGGCAGGGAGAGGGGCATGTGGGTGCTACTGGCACCTAGTATACAGAGGCCCTGCTAAATGTCCTACATGCACAGGGCAGCCTTCCCACGACACACAGCTATCCAGCACAAAGTGCAATGACACTGAGGTTGAGAATTTGGCCTTCTTTCAGTTTTCCCTGATCAGTTAATTCACCAGTTGAGTTACAGCAGGCAAATCCAGCTTAAAGTAATCATTATCACCTTTCACCCTGTCCATTCCTGTAGGTACAAGGCCATCTTTGCCTCCCCCTCTGTCCCCAAACTCTGTTGGCCCAACTGAACAGTCTTATTTCTTCTCACCCCTGTGACCAGTGGAAGCTTGAAATGTGGGCATGTGGCTGAGGCTGAAGAAGAGCACACACTCCAAGATGTTGCCCCCTTTGTTCCCTCTTTTGCCGCATACACACATGCCTATTTTCAGCAGAGCTTTGGTACAAGCCAAATGTGATTGCTGCTACTTGGCTTTCAGGACAGAGCTTGGTTATGAACTCATGCTTCAAGAAAGTTCAGCCGGCCAAAATGCAGAGCAGGGGCCAACATGTATGAACTCTCAGGTCTAATACAGAGGTCACTCTCAGGTGCAAGAGAATTTGCTCCAACAATAAGCCCTGGGCTCAAAATGGTCAAATGTAGTCACAGGGATGAATTATAGGATCTGAGAAAAAGTAGGATAATGGGACAAAATTGCTCTGAAGTGGCAATCCAGGTAATATCAAATGCACGAATACACATGAATGCTAGACGTTAATACAAATTTTAAAACTCAGCCTTTAGTTGATTGCCTACAATGACATGTTCACAATGGTTAAAAGTATGTCAAACAGAAATTACAAGTGTTGCCAAGGGTGTGAAGAAATTGAACCCCTTGCACACTATTGGCTAGAAGGCATAATGGTTCAGCCACAGTAGAAACCAGTTTGGCTGTTCCTCAAAACCTTAAACGTAGAGTCATCCTATAACCCAGCAATTATGTTAATATCAATATAAATTAGGCATAGAACCAAAAGAATTGAAAAACAGAGAAACAAGAACATAGACATACATATTCACATCAACACTATTCACAACCCCAAAATGTTGAAATAACCCAAATATCCATAGATAAATAAATGGTGGCATATCCTTACAATGGAATATTATGCAGCCATAAAACAGTGAAAAGTACTGATACATGCATGCTACAGTATGAGTAAACCTACAAGGACAGTATGCAAAACAAAGTCATGTAATACACGTAACACATGACTGTTTATATAAAATTCTAGAATAAATAAATCCACAAAAACAGAATGTGCATTAGTTGTTTCTAGGTGCTGGAAAAAGAGAGAAATGCAGAGAAATGCAGGAAAACTGTTTACTCGGTTAGAGATTTTACTGATTAATACAGACTATCATCTCCTTAATTAAGACAGAAATATTTTGGAACTAGATGAACATGATTGCACAACACTGAGAATGTACTAATACCACTGAACTGTTCACTTTTAAAATGGTTGATTTTATGTTATGTAAATTTCATCTCAATAAATGACTTTTTTAAAGCTTTCCAGAATCACACAAAATTGACAAACACTGAAAGAGAGAACACTTCAAAATGGAAATAGATATAGTAGCCTGAGGGATTATATGTAATTTATTTTTGCAGTCTTAATATTACTTTTTTCAAAGTAATATTATTGACTATAAAAACTTTATAAAATACATAAAAGCACCACAAAGAATATATGAGACTCTATGAATAATAGTTCCAATTCAGTATCAAATTAACTTTGCAATTAAAAAAAACCCAAGACCCAAGGCATTAAGTAATATAAGCCTAAACTGTTGAACATCTATTTCTGCTATAACTTTTATTATAAGTTCATTTCTTTCTAATGGGCAGAGGCCAGGCTGGGGGACCAAGAGTTGCAGGGAAGTAGGTAAGCCTTTTTGACTAAGGCCTCACTTCTATCCTTCCAGCCACATCAGACCAGGCTGACAAAATCTGGTCTCCAATGGACAGAGTTCAAGAAAGCCTCCTTCTCCACATCTGAGCCATCAACCCTCCATGAAAGAAACTAGAATTTCTACTGCTTTCCTTGAAGAGCCTCCTTCCTGCCCACAGCAAGAGGTATCCATAAACTATTTTACTAGTAAGCTCTGGGAATGCGGTGATAGGGGCTTAGTATCCCTGACTTCATGAAAAAGATCACTACCTCCAAAGAATTCACAAAGGATGGTGAATTCTATGTCTCACAAGCTCTTATCCAACCAAACCTTTATGAGCATGAACATGAATAAAACGAAAAAGGAACAAAAAGAGGAACAGAAGTTTGGAGCTTGGCTCAGCATAGAATGGGTACATTAACAGCAAATGAACAGTCAAAGATCCATATTATAACCATACCAGAGTGACAACTGTCTCTATGAAAAGACACCACCCCAATTCACAGATCCAGAGGTTTTGGTTTTAAATATTCACTCTTACCTTCAACCATCAGTGGCCTCTCTTTCAATGCAATTTTATCACCAGAGCGTCAGCTCCAATATCCCTCCTCTTCTTGCAACACTTGCTCCTTCTGTTCTTAGAGCAAACCTGCTCATTGTGAGTCACTTCCTCCTGATTAAAAAGACCAGATGTCAAAGGTGTGCACCTCTCCTATGTCTCCTCCCTACACAGACTGATGGGACCAAAAGAGCACCTGTTTACAAACACATGGTGAAGGAAAGAAAGTAAAAGTGTTAGTCACTCAGTCGTGTCCGACTCTTTGCGACCCCATGTACTGTAGCCCACCAGGCTCCTCTGCCCATGGGATTCTCCAGGCAAGAGTACTGGAATGGGTTGCCATTTCCTTCACTACGAGACCTTCTTGACTCAGGGATCAAACCAATGGCTCCTGAGTTGCAGACAGATTCTTTACTGTAAATAGGTAATTGTCAGACTCATCAACATTGACATAAAAGGGCAGAGAATTTTCCAAATATGGAGTTGCCTCCCTGGCTTGGAAAGTCTATCCCACAGCTGATGGAAGGTACCAATTCTTCTACATTTCCCCAGGGAAGTTAGCATGAATGGTTTTCCCAAAAACAGTTGCTTGAGGAAACATCAGCAAAGCAGACAGAAGAAGCCAGGCCAGCTGGCCTTGCTCTGCTCCTTGCAGTGTGTGACACACAGACACACAGAGCCCACAGCAGGGTCCCACAGAGTAACACAGTCAAGAGAAATAGAGAAGAGACAAATACTTAGTCAATGCTCAGTGTCCTCTTGTTCTGTCTTGTCATGATGTGCAGACATGAGAAATCACAGGAGCTTAAAAAAGAAGTGAATTATGCTCAGCATACACTATGGGGTTATGGGGTCCAAGGGTCTTCACTTCAAGTGTCTTTCCCTCTGCAGAGGTGGAATTTTAGGTCTTCAAAATGGTACATTTCCATATAAACCAAAGTGGCCACCAGATGTGAGGCACTCACAACCCTAATCTATGATAAAATGGAAAAGTCAGAACACCCTCGTGAGCCATTTGGTATCACTTAATTTCTCCTGGGACACTCTACTGCCTGAAGATATGCCAAAAGTCAGTACTAGGTGGCTTCTGGAACAAAGCAAGTGGTCAAGATTTATTCAGGCCAACATCTGGAAACATGCATATTCCAGCTAACTCTGTGAAAAAGCACAGTCATATCCAGGGACTGCCTTCTCCCCACCCGACCCCCATCTCCACCCACCCCTCCTCTACCAGCCTAAAAACTTTCATGGTACAATCTGTCTCTAGTAAGTTTTAAGATAGCATCACAAAACTGGACAATAGCTGGCAGCAATCATCTCCCAGACTTGCCAGACTTAATTATTATTTTAGGGTGGAAAGCATCTAATGGCCATGAGTACTTCATTTAGTGTTTTCCTCATGCATTGCAAGAAGTTCACTCTCTAGCACTGAACTCTGCCAAGGAACCCATCTCAACCTCCCTTTCAACTTCTAGAGAAATTTCATCCAAATCTTTTATTAAGCTTGTCCCAAATGCTCAGGGTTTGCAGAGTACTTTGCAATAATACTAGCCTTCACTCAAGACACACCTAGAGAAAGGAGATTGACCACACACTATCAACTTTTACTTTATAGAGGGAGACCCCGGAGTCTCTAGGGAGGTTAACAGCTGGTGGCCAAGTTCTTTTTGGAGTCATAAATAAAGTTCAAGTCTTGACTCCTAGACCTTCACCCTGGGGACCATCCCATACAAAGAAGGGGCAGCTGATTCCCCTGGGAAGGGGACGAGTGACTGCAAGGTCTTCCTTTGGGGTTGGTGATATTTCATTTCCCATTAGAGTTACTGCTTGGAAGGCTTCTTAGACAAAAGTCTATCTTGAAGTGTTTTAAGATATTGCTTCTCAGGAAGAAGTAAATGTTCAAGTTTCTGGATAACCTAGTATCACCCACATGAGAACAGGTCCTGAAATGATGAGATCCAGGACAGACAAGTTTGGAAAAGGAAGCTAAAAAGGAAGGGGAGGATGATCCACAGTAGGGGGTGGTCTAGGGCCAGAATACAGGACAGGGGAGGAGGGGGTAAAGCGAAGGGGCTGGGAGAGAGGACATGAGGGCACTGGACACTTGGCTGGTGTGAAACATGGCAGGAGGAGCAGAGGAAACGAAAACCAGACGGCTGAGCTGACAAATCTGCCTGGGCCAGCACTGCGTTTACTAGCACGCAAGGAGGAGACCCCAGGGAAGGGGCATGTGACTGGTCTTCACACCCTGCCCTCCTTGGCACCCTCAGGAAATAAACAACCTCTCACAGAACTGTGAGACTGGGTGGAGTGTCAGGAGCAGAGCAGGAGCAGGGGAAAGATGTAGGAGAGTGTTGGAGGTTCTTCAGGTTGGGAAGAGTGGAGTGGGTCAGAGGCCCTGGAATTTCCCACTGGCTACCCGTGTCAGTACTTTGGCCACCTCAGGAGAAGAGTTGACTCATTGGGAAAGACTCTGATGCTGGGAGGGATTGGGGCCAGGAGGAAAAGGGGGCGACCGAGGATGAGATGGCTGGATGGCATCACTGACTCAATGGACGTGGGTTTGGGTGGACTCCGGGAGTTGGTGATGCACAGGGAGGCCTGGCGATTCATGGGGTCGCCAAGAGTCGGACATGACTGAGCGACTGTACTGGCTCACTGACTGAACCGTGCCTGGGCCCATCTCCTGGGGAGGTGGGCAAGCCGGCACAGTTCACCCCACAGCCAGGCATCTGGGAGTGACTCCAGAGCCCATCCAGGATCTCTGTGTTCCTAGGAAAGAGCGTGTGAAAAGAGCTAGCAACACCATGCTTCTGCCCTGATTCTGCCGTGGAAACGTGTTCATCAGCCGCATGATCCTTTTCCCTCTTCTCATCATCTCCTGCAGGCTTCTTCTAGTACTACCAAGACAACATTATGAAGAAATGCAGTCTACTTCTTCGATAAACTATAACTACTGAGTGGTACCCACTGATAAACCTTACCTAAACAGATGAGAAAGAAATTTAAATATTTAAGTCGCCTATGGATTCCCCTCTGTATACAAACGTTCTTCACATTTTAGCTTCATCGCCTTCTGTGGTCTCAGCGCCACTTCCTGGGATATCCAACGTTTGATGCTGGTCTCTGGATGCTTTCAATTCTATCAGGATTCACCCCAAGGGACAGGGCCTAATGCTCCTGGCCTTTGCCAACACCTCTCCTGATCATCTTTCTTACCATCAAAATGCGCCTGTCCTGTGCTCCATTCCCTGAGGACTTTGCTCAGTGCTGTCTGTTCTGACACATTCACCTATGTCAAAAGAAAACACATGCCTTATGGTTTTTTTGAGAAACTCAAATGAGAGAAATCAATATATACAGGTGCCCTTGCAGGTAATAAACTGACATTTCAGGTAGGACTGAAAGAACTCTCATCTAAACCAATGGTTGTTTTGGAAAGTTTTAGGCATCAGGCAGGCTGACCTGGGAACAGCAGGCTGGGTGAGCAGAACACAGGGAGAGACTGCAGCTTTGACTCTGACATTTTATAGGCCAGCTGCCCTCTCCTCGTGTGCTCACTGCCCATCCTGTGGCCCGTCCACATTTACTTCATTCAATTGAATCTGGCGGGGAGAACCTTAGATTGATCTATAGTTAGTAAAATTAAGTGTTTGAAGGACACGAGAGCAATAATGTAGAGTTAGTTCCCAATTATGGTAAATAGCATGCCTGAGGGCCAAATATCTTTTAAATTTTCTGCAGTTGGCAAGGAACCAGTAGGAGCTCACTCACTCCCCTAGACCGGGGCTGAACTGCTTCTATTTGGGGAGCCTGTCAATTTCCAGTTCTGTAATATCACACAAGAGGTTCGACCTCTCTGAGCCTCAGGTACTCTTCTATTAAATGGGGTTAAATACACCTAGCTCATCAGGTTGTAAGGATTCAATGTAATAGTTATATAATATCTGCAAGCACATAACTCAGGGCTTGTTACATATGGAACATGTGAAAAGAGTAGCAAGTACGACAGCTACTCCCAGGCATTTTTGAGAGTGGAAGTATTCAGCCTTCAGGACTCCCTGGCAGTCCAGTGGTTAAGACTCTGCCCTTCCACTGCACGGGACATGGGTTCATTTCCTGGTCAGAGAACTAAGATCCCACATGCTATATAGCACAACCAAAGGAAAAAAAAAAAGTTTTTTTTTTTAATCTCAGGGAAAAAAAGAAGAAATATTCAGCCTTCAAAAGGTACTGGAAGGTAGCTGTGTTATCTACATATCAGCCAAGAGACTTGGAAACCATTTGGGTTTGGGAGTTTCACATTGCCCTTTGAGACAGCTGGCAAACCCATGAAGTATCTCAACCTCAAGGACAGGAATTTCTGCCCTAGAGATAGACATGACCTGTCTACCCGGAGACAGAACAGAGGGCCTGGCCACCCCCGTGAGATTTTTCCCTCCCACCAAGCCAAGGGCATACCCGCTCCGTGTCCTTTTCCTGACCTCCCTTTCCGCCCACCCCCGCCCCACCCACTCCCGGCTGTGAGAGCCTGCAAGAGCCTGCCTAATCTCAACTCCAGGAGGGCTCTTTGCTTTTAAAATGCTTTGCCCAGCTTAATCAGTAACCAGCCTCCCTCCCCTGCCAGTTAGTCGCCTGCCCTGACATGAGTTCTTCCTCCTGCCAGCCAGCAGATGTGACTTTTTTAGGAAGATTCAGTCCCCAGACTGCGCCCTTCTGCTAATGACAAACTCTCTCTGAAGGTTACCTGTCGCCAGCCAGCATTCTTGCTCATGAATGCAAAGTAAAGTGGGTGCTTGCCCTGACCTTGAAGAAGCACATCATTCTATATATGAGTTCTAAAAAAGAACATTTGACATTTGCTGTCTTATCTGTGTCAGGACTGAGAAAAGGGAGCCCCGTGTGGCAAGATACCCTCTTAGGTTCAGGGATGTGGTTCGTGAATGGCATTTGTCAATGAAACCTTGCAATGATATTCAGCAGGCATGATGTGCAGAAAATGTTAATGAAATCTTGCCTAACTGCAGGAACACATTTGAATAGAATCAAAGTCATACGTGAGATCTTTTTTCTCTTATACTAAGTCTTTTCTGCATATATTAACCTTTTGCCTGTTTTTTTTTTTTTTAAAAAAAAGCACAAAACTAGGATAATTCACTCATCCAATTATTCTTCAAACATTTATCAAGCACTCATCAGGTACCAGACCCTGTACTGAGCGCTAGGATTAAATATGAAATGAGATAAAGATTACTTTAGGCAAATTATTATTCAAGATTTTGTGCTGAGAACCCAACTTACTGGTCTGCTAAGAACAAAGCAAAATGACAACATGCATTTCTGGACCTTGCCATCATTTGGAAATGGGCAAAGGGAAAGGCAGGGCTTAAAAGAGCAAACAGAATGCAAGCAACCAGAAGGGATCGGATGATCTCAGGCAAATCGGGATGGCCTTCAGAAGGAGAATGTCCTGACTTGCCGCTGCTTGTGAAAGTCTTTCAAGCAAGAAGGGCCTGCGATGGCCAAGCTAGGTGTGCCCTTCTTGACCAGATTCTGCTCAGCTGCCTGACACCACTGATAGTGAAATCCAGTTGACCCCTGCTCTCCTGATAGTGCTGCAAGGCACAATTTAACAGAAGCTTCCTGATGCAGAACGTTCAGAGAATTTAAGGACTCACTCTGTCGTCATCATCAGAAGTGCATGTTTCCATTGCTGAGTCAGAAGAACTAAATTGGAGCTGGCCCAGAAACAAATGGTGAGTCAAATGAGAGCTGAAACTGCAGAGCAAATGCCCCGGGTGCTAAGATTGCTGGGGAATAGTGTGGAGCACCTCTGCAAATGCCTAGGGCCCATTCATTCATGCCACAAATGGTTGTGGAACACCTCCCATGCTTAAAGAGCTGTCCTAGGTGCTGGGGACAGAGCAGTGAACCGGACAGATGAGGCCCCATCCTCATGAAGCTTTTCTTTTAGTGGAGAAAGACAATACACAAATAGTCGAAATTATAAGGGTGAAGAATAAAAGTTAAAAGATGAGCTAAAGAGTAACTTATAGCAGTACTTGTATTGGTCCAGATTTGATCGCAGACAACAGAATCCACTCTTACTAGCTTAAACAGAAAGGGATTGTATACAGGGAAATTAGTGATTATGAAATTGTTCAAAGGGTTGGAAAAGCAGGCTCTAGACTGATCTCTCAAGAACAATCCCCAATTTCTGCATTATCTGTCATAAGAAGCTGTTGTACTAGGAAGGTGCTACACCCCTGCTGACTACAGAACCATTCTATGCCCCAATGCAATTAAAACTGCTACAGAGCCACAGAATCCAAAAGCTGTTCTTTGCTGCAACACACTGCAGCCATAGTTACAACAACTTTCTCCAAAATCCACACCACAGCTGCCACATATCAGCAAAATGATGCTTGGTCCCCTCAAAACGGAGACCTTACGAATCACAAAATGAGTGCCCGGCACTTTGTTCCTGGAAAGAAAATCATTTCCAGAGTCCCAGCTCCAAGATAGTTTGGGAAATGTGAATTTCAGTTTTGCTCTCTTGGCATAGGAAGAAAGTTTGAATGGAGGTTAAACTACCCAATTCATAGTAACTATCATACCACTTTGGAAGAATAATCAAGGAATGTCTTTGGGGGAGGTGGCATTTAAGTTAAGACCATGTAGAGAACTGAGGAAGAAACTTTATAGGGATAGGGAAAAAACAAACAAACAAACAAAGGTAACAACTCTTGGCATAGTGATTGAGAGCAATAGACAACTTGGAGGAGTTAGAAGCTAGATGAAGCAGGGCTTACGAGGTCACAGTAAGGACTCAGATTTTATTCAGAGTGTTACCCATACAGAGTTTAATCAAGGGGGGTCACCTTATTCTGATTTGTATTTTTAAAAGAAAATTCTGGAAGAATACAAGAATGCCACTTGCCGCAATATGAATGGACCTAGAGCTCATCATCTTAAGTAAAATAGGTCCGACAAAGACATATGATATCATTTATACACGGCATCTAAAATATGACACGAATGAACTTATCTACAGAACATAAACAGGCTCACAGACATAGAGAACAGACTGGAGATTGCTGGGGTGAGGGTTAGAGGGCGGACTGGGAGTTTGGGGATGGCAGATGCAAACTATTACATGTAGGACAGATACATGACAAGGTCCTACTGTACAGCATGGGGAACTGTATTCAACATCCTATGATAAACCGTAATGGAAAAGAATATGAAAAAGAATATATATATGTATAACTGAATCACTGCACTGTACACCAGAAATTAACACAACATTGTAAACCAACTATACTTAAATAAAAATAAAAATGTTTAAAGGGGGAAATCCCCTAAGTGGTCCAGATGTTAGAACTCCAAGCTTTCACCGCCAAGGGCCTAGGTTTGATTCCTGATCAGGGAACTAAGAGCCCACAAGTCATGCAGTACAGCCAAAAAGAAAGGAAAAAAAAAAATGTCTTGCTTCAAGGTGGAGAATGGATTGCAGATAAGCAAGGATTAAGCCAAGGAAACAAGACAGAACATTCTTGAGGATTAGAGATGATGCTGGTTTGGGCAAGAGCATTGAATACAGAGATGAAATTGACACATTCTAAGTGTATTTTGTAGGGAGAACCACAGGATTTCAGAATGAGCTAGATGTGAGGAATAACAAGAAAAGGAAGCATTAGGGATTGTTCCTATGTTTCTAATCTAAACAAAGGGTCGATGGCATATTTCATTTACTGGGTTGAAAAACAGTGGAGAGGACATTCAGTGAATGCATGACCCACCGAAACAACTGACCAAGTCCTCAATGTTTAAAACAAAACAAAACAAAACAGTTATGCAGATAGGCTGGAAGTGGACTCAACCAACTCAAAGTCTCATGTTCTGTTCTCCCAATTGACCACTACTTTCATCCTTCAGCATACTCAGAGTATTCTTGTGGTTCTGGGGCAGCAGGAATTAAATTCTATGTATAAAGTGTTCTGACACAGGCAGGATCCATAGACTGGGATAAAGGTTTGCATGGCAAAAGACACATGGAGCAGTGCAGAAGAGTTTGGGGAGTTGGCAGCTAATAGCTGAAAGAAACAAAAGCGATAAAAAATAAAGTCATTTGAAGGTGAGAGACTGAGCTCTGAAAAGTCGCAGGAATTTAGGACTGCGGCAATTCAAAGCCCCATGTTTCCATTTTGGCACAGCAAAATAATCCTCGGGTCACCTACTTTCACGCCTCTCTCCCCCTCACCTCTCTCTATTCACTTCCACCATCAGAACACTTGCTAGAGTTAGAATTAAATGCTTCTTGGGTTTTATGAACCAATAGTTCAATGATAAAATGATGCCAAAAGCAAAAATGCAGATTATTATCTCTTTATAAACACGAATACTATTAGTGATCGGTCTGGGAGTCACCTAGAAGAACAAATTCAAAAACCACTGCTCTATGCTGTAATCCCTTCGACAAATAAATAAACCAACAAGAATTTAAAAGTCCAAAGAGACAGAAAGGGAGGCCATGCCTGTGCCGTGCCTTTCTTAAGCAATCAGAACTCTTAGAATAGCTCTGTTGCTGGGGCAGAATCTTTTGCTCTCCCTAAGCATTAAATCTTCCAATGTCTTTAGCACTCTCCATGGGCACACTGGTGCCAAAGCAGAAAAAGATTTAATTTCATGTTGCTAGGTTTTCACTGTTCTGCGGTTATTAAAGAGGCAGGTGCAGTCAGCCAGGCTGTTAAAAAAAGAAAGGCGGGGCTGGGGGTGGCGGGAGTTAAGATTGTTTATTTGACCAACTTCAAATCTTGCTAAACCACAGTATAAGACAACTCATAACTTGTTCTCAGCTCCTGTATCTCAATTGATTTCAAAGGAAATGCTTCTAAAGGTATTTCACACTTACAAATGAAATTATTTTCCAACACAGAGCACTCTAAGCTCTGCATATAAGAAATTTTGAGCCCTTCTTCTACCCCTCTTAGGGCTTCCCTCATAACTCGGTTGATAAAGAATCCCCCTGCAACGCAGGAGACCCCAGTTCAATTCCTAGGTTGGGAAGATCCTCTGGAGAAGGAATAGGCTACCCACTCCAGTATTCCTGGGCTTCCCTTGTGACTCAGCTGGTAAAGAACCTGCCTGCACTGTGGGAGACCTAGGTTCAATTCCTGGGTTGGGAAGATCCCCTGGAGAAGGGAAAGGCTACCCACTCCAGTATTCTGGCCTGGAGAATTCCATGGACTCTATAGTCCACAGGGTCGCAAAGAGTTAGACACAACTGAGCGACTTTCACTTCACTTCACTTCCTACCCCTCTTAATATAAAAGAGGCATTCCTACCTCTCAATATAAAAGATGTAAATAAGCCCAAGAGTAGTTACCAGCTGTCAAACTGGAGTTATGGGTTACGGAAATGCATACCCAATGTTCTCAAGAGTTACAGCTTAAGTCAGAGTAATCTATCACCTGATAAAGATAAGTTCATCTGTACAAAAAGAAAGATTAATTCTTCTCAAGGATGGTGTAATTAGTAACTAAGTGGCTGACTGAATTTGGCCAGTTTCCTTGTTTGGGAGCTGTCAATTTGGGATCAGTTTCCACCTTTGGCTGTGTTGGGATTTTTGTTGAGTTCTTACACTGAAGGGTAGGGAGGCAAAAGCAGAAGGGGCATGAGCCACAGTTTGCCATTTTTGCCACCTAATAGGAAAATGTATTCATGTGTAACTTTTCTTTAGAATCACTTGGTTCTGAGCAGACGGCAGATATTTAATACATGTCTCTTGAATATGTCAATGAATCATGGTACCCATCTGGTGCAAGCAAATTCTACACTGGAGATTGTGGTTGCCTCTGTAACATACATCCCACTTTCCTCTTATGGAGAAAAAGCAATGATGTCTGAGGGAATGACCTCATTTAAAGAGACAGACCTAACTGCCTATGGGTAATCTCAACCCATTTTCCAGAGATAGGCTAAGAAATGGTCCTGTGACCCTTGATTCTGGCCAATGAGAAGGAAAGCAGGTTTCTGGGAAAGTTCTTCTTTGTTCTTGACAGAGCAACAGGAAGCTGGTTTTCTCTTCTTCACTATATGTGAAGAACAGGATTCTACCCCCAAATGCTGCTGTCAACCAGTTTGTGAACACAAGGAAAACCAACTCATGAGTGAAGGCAAATCTTCAAAACAGAATAAAGAGATGGAAAGAACCTGCCCCTTTGATGACATTTTTTTGAGTCACTGAATCAATCAAACATAAAACCCATTCCCTGGTGGCTCAGATGGTAAAGAATCCGCCAGGAATGCAGACCTGGGTTCGATCCCTGGGTTGGGAAGATTCCCTGGAGGAGGGCATGGCAACCCACTCCAGTATTCTTGCCTGGAGAATCCCCATGGACAGAGGAGCCTGGCGGGCTATAGTCCATGAGGTCGCAGAGAATCAGATACGACTGAGCGATTAAGCCCAGCACAGCATAAGACCTAATAAATAGCCTTGTTGTTTAAGCCCATTTGAGTTTGGTCATCTGTTTCCTGCAAATGAATTTAAGTGATGTGAAGACTGACACCATTTGCAAAAAGAGATTTTTTTAAAGTATTATTTCAAATACCCAGTTCACCTCTCTTTGACATAGATAATTGGTAATTAATTTTTATATTACTTAAATGTCCCTAACAGTTTTTTTCTCACTATCAAGCTGATTTAAAGAATCTAAAGTCTACAAGGGCAACAGGAAATCAGAACTGAGAGCATTTAGAGCATTTACCCCTTCTTCCACCAGTGACATACCCATTCTCTAAGTATTGGTTATGAAGCTGACTGTCCATTGCCGGATAGCAGAGCCGCTAAGAGCATGAACTCAAATCTTGATTCTGCTAGTTATTAGCTGTGTGCTTTTGAGTAAAATACTGAATCTCTATAAACTTCTATTTATCTTCTGTAAATGAAGATAATAGTTGTATTTATTTCATACCACTGTGGTGGTGGTGGTGGTTTAGTCGCTAAGTCGCGTCCAACTCTTGCAACCCCGTGGACTGTAGCCTGATGGACTGTAGCCCGCCAGGTTCCTCTGTCCAAGGGGTTCTCCAGGCAAGATCCCCATCTGTTAAATGAAGGGTTTGGGCATGAACCAGTGTTTTATACCTTGTGCTTCCTAGAGCCTGGTCAGGGACTGGCACAGGTGTGAGTGAATCCCCTTAAGGGGGGTCTTTGGGGTCCCCTCCCAGTGGCTCAGCAGTAAAGAATCCACCTGCCAATGCAAGAGATTCAGATTCAATTCCTGGGTCAGGAAGATGCCTTGGAGGAGGAATTGGCAACCTACTTCAATATTGTTGCCTGGGAAATCCCCTGGACAGAGGAACCAGGCAGGCTACAGTTCATGAGGTTGCAAAGAGTTGGACACAACCAAAAGACTGAAAACACACACACATTTTCTCTAACCAGCTCTGTGGTCACCTGCTTTACATATTATGTTGCAACAAAACATTTGAACACACACATACAAGATAATAAGTCAATGATCTCTAACATCCTTCCAACCCTGACTTGCCAAGATTCCCTCCCCATGGCTGTGACTGCCAATCCTCCAGGCACAGCACAATCTTTCCGTTTCCACTGCACAGACAGGGGACGTTATCAGCTGTGCAGCCTCCATCCTCCTCTAACAGGAAGGTGGGCAATGTCACAGCGTCATGGCTGTGACCAGGACACCTAGAGCAATCTGTTAATGAGCCCACAGAGATGCAGGAATGCAGGGGTGGGAGGTCACGCGAAGGGCAGGAAACAATCCTGACAGCAGAAACAGAGATGCCTTGGAGTTGCTGAATCTTCTCAGAAGTTTCCGATCTCTGAGGCTTTCCCTGAGCCAACATTCTTCTCCCCAGCCCATCCTCAAAGTCCCCAGAGAAGACAGCTAAAGAAATCCTTTCTGATTACCCTCAGGATGCTTGATTTATTTGGGTTAATCTAGCTATCCTCTTTCAGAGTCCCTGTAGAGTCAGAGATAGAGTTTATCAGACTAAACTCCATGATCTATGAAAGTTGGGTTTCACTGGTCAAAAACTAGGATTTATAACTTTAATTTTAATCAGATCACAATAATGTATTTCCCTTAGATAATTCATTTATTTAAACTTAATTTTTTCCTTAAATTCTGAAATAGTTCAAACATACCAAAAAGTAGAAAATGAAATCACAGACATTTATGTACCCACCACTCAGCTTTGTCAAAGTCTAAAATTTTGACTTATAATTTGAGTGCTTTAGGGTCTTCAAGGGGAAAAAATTACTGCAGATAGGATGAAAGCCCTCTCCTCAGTCCCAATCTTCTCCTTCTCATACTCCTTTCTACAGAAGGAATGAGCATCTTTAATTTTGGTGTTTTTCACTCCCGTTCATGTTTTATAATATTTAGTAAAATATTATAAAATATATGTAATATAGGTATAATACGTGTACTATATTGTGTAATATGTATCATCACATATATGTGATATGTGCAATATGTACAATTACATATATGAACTGCATGCATGTAATGTGTATAAATTCAAAAACCACATATAGCATTATACTTTAAATATTTTGTAACTCAGTTTGGAGTTTGGTTTTTTTGGTTCAATATTTTACTTTTAAGGTCCTTCCACATTGAGACATGTGATTCTAGATTACTTTAACTTCTACAATATGTCTTTGGTTTGAAGATACTTCAACTTATCCATTCACCAGTGAATGGAAATTAAAGCTATCTCCAATTTCCATCCATTACAAACGGTACTAAACTGAGCATTCTTATACACATGTGAAAACAATTTCCTAGCATAGTAGAGGATTGTTGGAGTGAAAACTAAGTCCATTCTAAATTTTATCTGATATTCTAAATCACTTTCCAAAGTGGTTGTTCCAATGACACTCATTCTCTACACCTCACTAGAAGAGTATGAATATCTTCTTGCTCCACATCCTCAGTGACACTTGGAACTGGTAAATTTCTCAATTTTTGCAAACCTGGTGGATGTGAAAAATATTTCACTATGGTTTCAATGAACTCTACCCAGGTTGCTGAGGAAAGTGAACAGCTTTTCAAAAGCATATTGCCCATTCATTGTTCATCTTCTCTGAACTGCTTGTTCTTATCCTTTGCCTATTTATATGTTGATGTGCCTTTTCCTTTTTGTTTGGGGGAGTTCTTTAAGTATTCCAGATATTATTCCTCTATCAATTACATGTATTGCAAATATCTTTCTTCATGTCATGAACTGTCATTTAAGTTGTATTTTCTGTGTAAACTTTTAAAGGCATCAAAGTTATCAGTATTTTCCTTCATGACATGGTTTTCATGCCTTGGTTAAGAAATCTTTTACTACCTCAAATCATAAAGACTTTTCTATATGTTTTCTAGTAAAACTTTTATTAAAGTTTTACAATTTATTCACATTCAGTCTGCTTGGAATCAAATTTTATATATGGAATAAAATAGTTATAATGCTATTTTTCACTATAGAGATAATCAGTTGCTTCAGCACCATTTAAAAAAAAACCTGTTCCCCCACTAATTTACAAAGCTACTACCATCTTGCATTAAGTATTTATTCAAACAAAGGTAAAATTCCTATTATGTTGTGCTAGACTATATCCCAAAGCACTAACCTCCTATTTTGACTATTTTAATTTTTAATAAATCTGATTATCCAGTGCTTCCCAGGTGGCTCAGTGGTAAAGGATCTGCCCATGCAAGAGATGCAAGAGATGTGGGTTTGATCCCTGAGTCAGGAAGAGGCCCTGGAGGAGAAAACCACTCCAGTATTCTTGCCTGAAAAAACCCACAGACAGAGGAGCGTGGTGGGCTATGGTCCATAGGGCTGCAAAGAGTCAGACATGACTGAGCGACTGAGCATGCATGCGCATCCAGTAGGGAAAGTCCTCCTGCCTCATTCTGACTTGGAACTTGTTTTGGCTATTGTTGACCCTTTGTTCTTTTCATAGTTTAGAACAATAATCAATTTTAGAATAACATTGTCAAGTTTTTAAAAGCTATTGGGATTTTGAATTTTATATTAATTTGAGCATTAACAGCTTTAGAATACTGAATCTTGCCATTCATAAACATGATATATCTATTCAAGTCTACTTTAATGTCTTTCAATAAAAGACATTATCATTTTTTCTTAAGATGCCATAAACACTTACTAGATTATCAGACACCTAAGAATTTTTGTTATTCTTTTAAAAGTTGTCATTACTTAAATTATATTTTCTAAATCTGAAAATTCTCTACTTTTGTGGCCAATGTTTAGGGATCTTCATAGTGAACACTGTGATGTACCGTCTAGATCTCCCTTTAAGACTGAAGGGCTTATTTGCCTTCAATGGGATATGCTACTCGCAAATATCCCCCAGCTATTGCAACTCTCAAAAAAGTACCTTACCTAAAGTCACATCCCTTTTCTGTGGACTCCCACATGCAAAGACTGATTGACAGGGAATAAGAGCTCATACCCCTCTTCTCAGCTGGGACAAATTGGAATGGCCATCCCAGTTCTAGAGCTTTCCTACCAAGGTCTTCATTGAGAGTATATCCCAGCTCATCTTCCCCTTGATTCAGTCTTGCTTCTTTCCCATCCTCTCCACAGGTATCTACTCGAGAGCCTGCTTCCTGCAGGTTAATCTCTATCTCAGTGTCTCCTTCCTGGAGAGCCCAACCTGAGACAGGCCATGAAAGCAAATGCTAAGGTGAGATTTGGGAATTGGATCATCCCCCACATAGCTGACAATAAGGACCCATCATTGGCAAAAGGTAGAGGTATAATTGTTTAAAACTTCCATCAGTGGTAAACTGAGAGGGTATTCTGGTGAAGAAGAGTACACAAAAGAATGTAATTTATCAGGCATTTGAGAAACATGGGTCAAATAATAACAATAAAAACAGCAGAATTGGGTGGCTATAGCTGAATCATTAATCCTTTGAAAAAGATAAAGACTAACAGAAATTAATTGTCAATTAAAAACTAAATGTGAAAGCCAAAGAGTCTTCATAGCATCATATATATAAAGTGGCTCTCACATCTTACAGCCTGAGGGAAGAGTGAAGAAGAAATGCTAAGGACCAGGCCCAGGATTCAACCACAAAGAAGCAGAGTTCCAAAGAAGATGAAGCTCTATTGCAGTTCAGGGCCGGGGCTGGGAAAGAATGAACCCTATTGCAGCAATGTGGATGCTGGGGTTTATACCCCTGAAACTGTTTAGTTTCCTGGAACCCTCTGAGCCTGCAGAAGTGGCCTCCCTGTTCATATCCAGTTCTTTTTCTCTTATTTGCACATAGTGAAGAGGGCTCTCTCCTGCAGGACAACATGCATCCCCCTTGGGACTTGCTTCCCCCTCCCCTGCTGGCAAGAAAGACAATAATGAAGGTTAACCCAGCCCAGGACATGCTGATCCTGATAAAGAAGAAAAGAGAGCATGCCAAAACGGAGCTGCAGGGCCTAGAAAACACGTCCCAGAGAGAGCCAAGAGAGTGTGCACTGGACTCTGACTCAAGGGAGGCAGAAGATAAAACTGAAGGAGGGAGTGTTTAGGGAACTGTGACAGGACATGGGATTTAACAGGGGTCCAGTCGAGGACCTTGGGAGATTGTGCAATCCTGATAGCACAGCTCCCAGAAGCACGGAAAAGTGATGCCCCAGGGGCTGCAAACTTTGCTGGCCAAATCCAGCCTATGCCTTATTTTTGTGCAGCCCGCAAGCTAAGAATGTCTTTTCCATTTTTAAAAGGCTATAAAAAATAAACAAAGATATGCAAACAAGGCTGTTTGTGGTCCACAAAGCCTAAAATATTTACTTTCTGGCCCTTTATAGGAAAAGTTTGTTTTGACCCTAGCCCGCACTAAGTGAAGGGAGAATGCTTAAATTACCCAGACAGAAAGCAGAAGAAATAAAGACCCAATATAAAATGTTTTTGGTGTTAAAAAAAAAAAAAAGACTCAGATAAGTAGGCCTATAAGAGAGGACTTACCCTGTCAAGCTGAAAAATCCGCAGGATGATAATACTCCACAGTAGGGCCTGAAGCAGTAAAGAATGTGCTGGTGAGGAGGGGCAGCAGCCTCCTCAAGTTCACTTGGTGCCTCCTGTCTGCAGGCCTGGAATGAGAGTCAGAGGCCCTTACAGAGCTGGGCTAACTGAGAGCAATGGAGGACCCTGAAATAGCAGAGGCCAGAGAGTAGCACTTAATTGTTAAAAGCCAAAGAGATGCAATTATTATAATAAGTGATAGGTTCAGGGTGGCAGAGGTATTAATGTTGATTATTACGTATCAGGAGAAGATAGGGTTGCTGTTTCATAATGTAGGCAGGGAAGAATATACTTGGCATTTAAGTGATGCACCTGGGTTCTTCTTGGTAGTATCTTGCCCCCGTTTTGATGGTACCTGGACAGTTGCAGCAACTTTGGCTTAAGAAGGGCATCAGTGACCAGGGTGTCAGACCACTCAGCAGTGAGGATATGGGTCACCCACGAGATAAGCCGATGAGACTAGTGCAGGTGTTAGTTAAGAGGAGGGGGCAGATCTGGTGTGTCAAGTAAAGCAGGATCAATGAGTATCACCTATGGCCCCAAGACCAGCTTCAACAATAGGAGTTATCCTTCATCCCACTCATCTTCCTCTAACAAAGGTCCACCAAGGCAAAGACACCCCCCACCTCCCCCCAACCCCTGCCCCGGAATCCTGAAGGGATGGCTCCCAGAACTTGGATGAATAGGTAGATTCCAGTGCCACCCACATCCCTTTCGGAACTAAAGAATTCATCCCTTAGGTGCAGGAAGTAATACCAACAGTCAGATCTCATCTACCAACTCTCTTCAAGAGTCTCGGTGGAAAGCAGATAGCAAGCCCAGAACCACGCCCCTTCTGGGGCATCCTGCCCCCCACCCCCACCCCCGGAAGTGGTCAACTTGGGGACGGAAAGGGGGCGCCTCCTCATCCCAACTTGGGACGATTCTGAAAGGGCTTGCCAGCTCCAGATCCTCCCATGGGGTTGTCCCTGACCTTCTTTAGGACCGCACTGCAGCTCAGCTTCTCCCTTGGCACAATCACGCCCTTTCCACAGGTGCTGAGATCAAGAGCTCAACCTAAAAACCTCTCTGCAGATAAATCTCCGCTGAGCATCAGCCTCCAACAACCTTTTATCCAATTCTTGAATTTCTTGACAGCTTGTTATGAATATATAAATAGATTGTCTAAAAAATGAGAAAAACTGTATACCTGAAATTAACACAATATCATTAATCAACTGTATTCCAATATAAATTTTTAAAAAGAAAAAAACAAAGATTAACACTTTTAAAGAAAATGAAATAGAAAAGATTTTTATTCCTTCCAATCTTTATAGCTTTCATTTCTTTTTCTTTCTGCCATTACTGATGAGAGTTTACAGTACATTGATAAATAGATGCTGTGATGACAAGCATGCTTGTCTTTTGCCTCTCTGAAGTTAATATCATATAGTGTAATATTTGCTCTAACATTTGGGTAGATATCTTTTATCAAATGCTCCTTTTCTATTTTACTAAAAATTTTTTATCATAAAAATATTGAATTTTCAAGTACCTTTTCTGCTTCAATTTAAATGATTATATTTCTCCTTTAGCAATTGCATTAAAATGGTTCTATCGTTAAACCTTCTTTATATTAGTACTTAGTAAGCCCCACACATACACACACCACACACGCATGCACGCACACGAATGTATATAAAACTCACAAAGATACAGTTGGATGCTGACTTGTAAATATTTTATGATATTTGGTCCTATATTCATTAGTGATTACTGGCCTACAAATTTCCTTTTTTATACTAATTTTTCCTGTTTTTAGTATTGATCAAACTTTGATTTCTTATCAAAGTTATACTAGTCATAAGATAAACAGCATTCACTTTTTATTATCTGAAACATGTAAATAAGATTGGATGTTTGATAGAACACACTTGTAAATGAGAAATTTGAAATATGTATGTGTGTATATGTGTGTATCCTTGTGCACATATACACGTAGATTTTTTTTCAAAAGGCTGAGTTTTGTTGATGACTGTAACTACTTATCTGTTTCTGCCTGAGTCTGTTTTGGTGAATTTCTATTTTTCTATGAAAGATCTATTTCATCAAAGTCTTAAATTTTATGGGTATTTGGCTTGCCATAGGATACTCTTTTCATTTTTTAATGTCTACTAAATTTTACCATGTTTCCTTATTTGTTCCTAAAAAGATTTATTTGTGCCTTACCTCTTTCCTGCCCAAGTTATGAACAAATTGAGAAATCCAATAAAGGAGTAACTTTATTACTGATAAGGTTAGGTTGGAGGTTGTGTCTTAATATGAGAGCCAGAATTTGACTGAGTAAGAACACCCTGAAAGTGCTGCCTGGGTGAAGTCTAAGGCATGGGGGAGCAGAGGGAAACATATTCTTTCTCCAGACGGATTTTCCCTGAAAGGGAAGAGCTGAGTTCAGTAAGCTCAGCTTAGAAAGAGAAAGAGACTTGCCTGGTGGCTCAGACAGTAAAGAATCCTCCTGCAATGCAGGAGATGCAGATTCAATCTCTGGGTTGAGAAGAACCCCTGGAGAAGGGAATGGCGACCCACTCCAGCAAAATCCCAAGGACAGAGAAGCCTGGCAGAAGCCCATGGGGTTGCAAAGAGCCAGAGGACTGGGTGTGTGCATCTAAGTGTATCAGTCACACTCCAAGTAGCATGTTAGCTCTATCACACTACTTTATCTATGACATTTTCATTATTATTACATTATAAATTTTATCTCCATTGTTATTATTTATCTAGTAATAAAGTTATTTTTAACTTTCAAAAAATACTGGGTCTTTTTCATTTCTACCTATTGTTTTCTCATTTAATCCCATTGTCGTCATTGAGCTTGTTGATATATGCTTTTTTGGTCTTCAAGTATTTATTAAGACTCTCTCTGTAATGGTACATGAGTTTTTCTAAATGTCCCATGAGTCCTTGAAAGGAATTTGTATCTTCCTAGCACACTGCTGAACTTTTGTTTATTTCAGGGTCATCTTTACCTCTAATAAATAAAAACTATTTTGTATGATTTTAATTTAGCTGTATTACCTTTCTTTTGGTTAAAATATGTCCGCTATATCTTTTGTCATGTTTTTACTTTTAACTTTGGGTCCTTATATTATACATATGACTGGTTTTTGTTTTGCTTTACTTTTCTATATTCTATATAATAATCATGATCTTTTAACAGGAGTTAGTCCTGTACGTGTACTGTAATTACTGACATATTTGAGTAGATCCCTACCATTTTATTTTGTGTTTCCTATTTACTCTAATGTATATTTCTGTCTTATGTTGGACTCTAATGCATTCAATGAATTTTCTTTTTTTTTTTTTTTTTGCCCCTTCTCCTCTTGTTTGGAAGTTACATATTTCTTTTTTTAAGTGGTTATTGTGAAGTTTTAATGTGCATACTACCTTAACAAAGTTTCTATTTAATCTATATCTCTATCTTCCTCCAAAATAACACAAGAATTTAGAATACTTTAAATCCAATCAGTGCCTTCCCATCTTGAACATTACTTGTGTACAGCTTTTAATTTTTTGTCTTTTTGCCTCTAAATCATGCTATTGTTGGCACTGTTATTTTGCAGAGTCAACACTAATTTAGATTTATCTCACACTTGCTAATTTATGGGTTCATCATTCCTTTTTCCTTTTCACTCCTAATTTCTGAATTTAATGTTATTGAATAATTCTGTGTTGAGCCAAATGATCATTCCAAAATGGGAGTGTAATAACAAAATTTTATCTTTGCACTTTAGCCAATTCCCTGTGGAAGAAGATATTCTGAGGATTATCAGGGTGGGGAGGTGAATACTATTTAGGAAATCATTTTGGGTATGTATGAAGATTGAAAAGGGTCTAATAAAGAGGGTATTTTATCCACCAGGGATTAAAAAAAAAGGAGCAAAATTCTTATAATCCGCTAGTTTTATACACTGTCCTGAGCATTAGCAAGATACTGCTTGAGAAACAAGGAAATAGATTTCCCATAGACCTATGCATGTTGAAAATATTATTCTTCTGCTCTTGAAACATCTGTTGTCAGTTGTTGTAAATAATATAGTGTTTCCTTTTATTATTTCTAAAACATTGTCTTTGTCTTTTGGGTTCTTAAATTTCATTTCAATAAGACCAGTGTATTTCTTTTCACTAAAACTGATTGTGCTCTATTATAGTTCCCAGATAAGAGGACTTTTAACTCTGGAAAATTCTTAATCATGATTTCTTCAAGAATTGCTTTTTCCCTACTCTCTTTATTTCCTTCAGGAACTATGATTAACATATATAAATCTTCTAATCCTATTCTACGTGTGTTTTTAACCTGTCATATATTTCCATTGCTCTATCTCTCAGTGCTAATTTCTGGGTAATTTTATTAGATCTACTTTCTACTTACTAATTCTCTTTTCAATTTCATTCAGTTATATTACCTTCTAAAAGTTCTAGTAAGTTCTTTTAAAATTTGCCTTGTCCTTTTAAAATTATTTTTATAATAGCTTGTTCTTCTCTCATATTTTAAATTCCCTATTTTATGTCTTTAATCACTTAAACATTAGTTTTATAAAACATTAGTTTTATAACTTCTACCCAATGACTCTACTATCTAAAATTATTGAAAACTGTCTAATTTTAATGTGCTTTTAAAAAATATCTACTAATGCACATTCACTGTAGTCTGTCTTATGCATTTTACAACTGTTGGGTAGGAAGTTAAGCATCAGCAACAAGGGGTGGCCTGGCTGAAAGGAATGCAAGCTGATCCCTAAAACCCATCCCATACATACCCAGAAGAACTCACAGATATACCACAAAATAACCCCAGAGACTTCTTTAACTCCTGCACATGCACCCTAGGTACACAATGGATACAAAATGACCACAGGGGCTTCAAATAACCTTAGGAGCTGAAAGCCTATTAAGAGTTCATAAATATTCTACATCTGATTATAACAGAATGAATTATGGGAAGACATAAACAATACAGCCTGTTCCTATATAACTTGCGATTGTCAATGGGCCTTGAGCATATGCCCACTTGCATTCCCCTTCACTGACTGGTGGAGGGTACAAGCAAGCCCTATTTTGCATACAGCATAACCAAAAAGAGGAGACTGGAAGTATAAAAACGGTGAAAAGAGAGGACTCCTTTGAGATCAGCCTGCTCTCACGTCTTGTGAGCATCTAATACAAGATCTTTCTGTTTGAGCTAAACTGAGATATAATTTATCTGCTGTTTTAAACCTTAGTCCACTGCTCCAAATATTTGTTGTGATGAGACAAGAACCGAGAAAGAGAAATAAACTGACCTGACACAACTATGCTTTATCAAGAGCTCATGCTCAGCAGGTATCATATTAACAGACCCAGATCAAGAGTTCATCCCACTATGTCTGTTTTGTATTTGCTTCTGCAGAAACTGCAGGGAATAGCTTTCTTATAAACATTTCTCATCTTCAGTTCAGTTCAGTTCAGTCGCTCAGTCATGTCCAACTCTTTGCGACCCCATGAATTGCAGCACGCCAGGCCTCCCTGTCCATCACCAACTCCCGGAGTTCACTCAGACTCACGTCCATCGAGTCGGTGATGCCATCCAGCCATCTCATCCTCTGTCATCCCCTTCTCCTCCTGCCCCCAATCCCTCCCAGCATCAGGTTAGGGGTATTCCAAATAACATAAGCAGAACAAAATCAAATGTCAAACAAGTCCATAAAGTAAAGTGAAGTCACTCAGTCGTGTCTGACTCTTTGCGACCCCATGGACTGTAGCCTGCCAGGCTCCTCCATCCATGGGATTCTCCAGGCAAGAATACTGGATTGGGTTGCCATTTCCTTCTCCAGGGGGTCTTCCCGACCCACAGGTTCATAGAAGATCATTTTTCTTATTTTTCAAACGGTATCTTTCTAATGCTCAGGACACTGCAGAAAACAAATGGATTGTGAGAATTGTGTTCCTTTTTAATCGATGGTGAGTAAAATGCCCTTTTTCTTACTCCTTTCTTAATCTTTATATACACCCAAATGACTCCCTAAGTAGTGGTTTCTCTCTCTCTCCACCACTCCCATAATCTTCCAAGTATATTCCTCCAAAGGGAACTAAATGGCTAAAGCAGAATTGCTGAAAGGAGCAGATCCAGAGCCCAATTTACGAGCAGAAGCTTTACGAGCTTCGAGGTAAACAGCTATTCGAATATTACTGAGAAAAGTCAACAGGATAGGGAAAATAGACGGAAGGAAAGAACTGATATTTTTTCCCCACTGACATTACATCAGTTTTCAAGCCAACATTTTGTGGCAGCGGTTCCCTCTCCATTTGCTGATGAGACCCGAGGCTATACAGCAAAACAGGGGCTAGCCCATGTCTCCCTGGCTCCCTTCCTCAGAATGAAAGTCCATGAGCCCAAAGAGCAGAATGGGAAACATCAGAAATACAGCCTCAAGCAAAGGAAATCTCAAAGCAGGTAAAACTTCTGTTTCTCATTTTGCATGTATTAAAAGCTGTGTTAATAAGGAAACAAGACACTGTGTTTCCTACTCCCACTAGGCCATCATTTCCAATGTAAACCAGAACGCTACATAAGTCAGATAAGAATATGAATAAATAGTAAAAAAAAAAAAAGATTTTCAAAACTGAGATTTTGCTTTTTAGGCCAGTTTTAGCTCATTAAAAAAAGTGAATAGATAGTACCAAGAATTCCCATTTATCCCTTCTCTCTGCACACTATTTTATCTTACTAACATCTTGCATTGTGTGGTGCATATGTTATCATTTATGAACCCGTGTTGAGTCCATAGTTTACATTATGGCTCACTCTCGGTGTTGTACAGTTAGATGGGTCTTGACAAATACATAATATTATGTACCCACCACTGTAGTATCATACAGGATCGTTCCCCCAACCTAAAAGTCCACTGTGCTCCACCTGTTTGACAGTCATCCCTCTCCTCTGAAACCCTAGCAACCACTGATCTTTTTTCTGTCCCTACAGTTTTGCATTTTCCAAAACTGTCGTGCAGTTGGAATCATACAGTAGTAGCTTTTCAGACTAGCTTCTTTCACTTAGCGATATGTATTTGTTGTTCCTCTCTGTCTCTTGGTGGCTTGACAACTCATTTCCTTTTACTTCCGAATAATAGTCCTTTGTATGGATGTAGCACAGTCTGTTTATCTCAAGTTATACCCTATGAAGGGGCATCTTGGTGGCTTCCAGTTTTTGTCAATTATGAACAAAGCTCTTATAAATCTTTTTAAAGTTCTAAGTGGATCGTGAAGTCTACTCTTTCTATAAACTCTGCATTAGCCAACTAGTTCCCTCAAGATATACTGCCCCATTTCAGATTTCCGCTTTTTATCCTCTCCAACCCCACCCCATCTCCCAGGTTTCCAATAGCTATTGTGCTGATTCTCCAGGCTAGGAGGGTCACCCTTCAAATGGAGAGCAAGAAACAATGGCAGTGAAAGGCTTTCCCATTGTCAGTATCTGTGGCATTTCCCCGTGGAGACAGCCTACTTCCCTGAAAGCCAGATATACCTGTGACATAAGGTTGCAAAGCAATGCAATTCTAGCATTCAGGCTTTTCTGATGCTCCAGGACATTTTTTAAAATCATAGAGTCATCAAAAAGCTTCACTCCCAGCTGTGCAGAAGGAGACTCTGCTGCTCTCACTTAATTTGGGTTGCATTACCTCATTCTATGCATCATTCATGACAAGCAAGTCACCATGGGGCCCCCTTGGCTAACTCCTGTTGTCTTTGACCCAGCTCTCATTTATCTGGACATTTACTTCATAAATGTTGTAAATCCTATAGCTGAAAAAGGTGGTGCAGAAGTTTCAATGGAGTGGGGTCTCTTTTCATTGTCGCAATAAGCAAAGAAAACAGAGGCGAATAGGAATCCTAACCTCCTATCACGTTCTTGCCCTTCTCATGTGATTCATAATGCCATCACTCTGGCAGCTGGGATGGAAAGGGTGAGAGAAGGGGGATTTTCAAAATTGCCTCTAGATGGGCTATTTATGTCTTCCAACCTGGTACATTTCCTTGAACTTAAAAGAACACCAAGACAGCCTGTAGTGTGACTTCTCCACCCCACGTAAATGAATACATTTACGCTTCCTCAGCTGTTTGTGTTGGGAAACAGCTAGGATCCTCCCTGTGCCTCATGGGTCCATCCAGGTCTCTTGCATGTCAAGGCAGAAATTTAGGAGCTCGTGGTCTCAGGCCTAAAAGTGAGGAGCACCCAGACATGCCCCAGGGGAATAGTTTCTGTAAGGGTTTTGTCTTGCTTATAGACACAGCTCTTGCGCTGATCTTCATTATCCGGGCTTCATAATTTTCCTGAGAGGAGATAACTCAGAAGCAGACAGTTTATTCTGGTCCTGCTAAAGGAGAGGCAGCATTTGAGACTGGAGTCTGCAGGCTTTCAGAACTGAATGCCAGTCGGCTCCAGGATTCAAATGCAATCAGATAAAAGAGCCTTTCCAGCCAAGGCTTAGACTCATTCCAATCTTCTGTACCCTTTCCTCCAACCATAAAACATTGTTAGAACTGAGGAGCTGCAAGATGCTGAGTCATCAGAGAGAGATTAGATCATGTCCATGTACTGCGCACGGACACAAAAGCAAATGTAAACATTTCAGAAAGGATTTCAACATTAAGGATTAAAGCAAAGGGGGTTTTATGTTTAACTAGGAGTTAAGCATAAATTCTATTTCCCGAGAATTCCATTAATAAAAGTTTTGCTTCTAAAGTGTTTGGGGGCACTGTGCAATCTGTAAGACCTTGGGCCATAGCAGGATAAACAAGCAAAACACAAAAATAGCAAAATTGACTGGAATTTCTCCCCAAATATGCAATGTACTTGAAAACCAAAAGAAGAGACTAGCAAACAGATACATATTGCTCTGTTTTAAGCCAAACATTGCTTAAGAAAAAGGGGGCCAGAAAAGAAGCTTCCTCAGCAAAGACCATCTCTTGAGTCCCCTTCCTGTAGAAGCTGACTAATCTGGTAATCGGAAACTCTCTCCCTTAACCCCTGGGTCCTGCTGAGCTCCTTAATTCTTGTATTATGTAAACCTGAAAACCAATTGCTAGAAGAATGTATCAAGGGAAGTTTCAAAGTCCTCTTAAGGTTAATTTCCCGTAAGAAATTCCTGGCTTTTCTTCTTTTGGTGCCTCCCTGTCCCTCCACTTAATTGCTTCTGTCTTCCTCCAGCCTAACCCCAGCTTGATCTTTCTTACCAAGGTCTGCCCTAGGACTGGCAGAGCAGACAGAAAAGCTCTTTAAGAATATAGAGTTTACTATTCATAGCAGTGACACAGGCCATTGAAAGCCAAAGCAGTCAAGTAAGGAAATCTGTCAGCCTAGATTATCTTTCCAGCACCTGGGAGGTAGGACTTATTTATAAATAAAAATAGACACCAAAAATGTCTGGCCCCTTATAGGCCCCTGATGTCTGAGAAGGCTGTACGGATCCAAGTCCAGAGGCTTTTCCCAGCTGTCCTCCAAACCTAGCAGCAAATTTTGTTTTTGAAACTGTAATTAACAAAAAGATGGTTTGCTTCAGTCCAAATTAAAATTCCTGCTAGTACAGGCAGTGTGTTGTCTTCTATGGATTTCCAAACACTTAGCCACACTGAACCAGATCTCCAGTCCTGTAGCAGGAACCGCCTATGTCACACACGGCATTCTCTAGGATTCATCTATCAGCCTTACTGGTGGGTTCTTGTCCAGATGTGGTCCTTGCCTTCTATTTCCCTCTTTGGGCATCCCTGCATCCTCCATGGAAGGACCATGCTTCCTCTGTGTGAAGTCAAAGCCCTCTGCTTCTCAGCCTTCATGGAATTTCTTTGCTTATCATAGAGCAGATTGTAAGACTCAAATCAAAATCTTTTGAAATAAGCCTACCTTTTAGAGAGGCATTTTGAGGTTACTTTGCTAAGGGTTTGGGTTCTAGAAGCTGCATTCAGATACTTATTGCCAAGTTTAGAGGCCAGGTGATTCTGGGTATAATTCACTTTGATCAAGCAGTGGAATTATAAAATATGCACAGAGGGCTCTGCTCTTGAAGCTTTGTTAATTGTGCTGTAAAAGTCTCTGATCCAGAGAAGCTTACTGTACCATTGCACTGAAAATCGTCTTGAAAACATCTCAAGTAATGGAGGCCTCGAACATAAACACACACTCTGAATTACCTTCAGAAATGGTAGTCCTACTGTATAAGATAATACAATCGGTGGCTCAGACAGTAAAAGTGTCTGCCTACAATGCAGGGCACCCGGGTTTGATCCCTGGGTCGGGAAGATCCCTTGGAGAAGGAAGTGGCAACCCATTCCAGGACTCTTGCCTGGAAAATCCCATGGATGGAGAAGCCTGGAAGGCTACAGTCCATGGGGTCTCAAAGATTCGGACACGACTGAGCAACTTCACTTTCACTTTATGGCATTTTCTTACACTCCTCAGCCTTTCAATTCCCATCTCTTATCTTCCAATTATGCCATCTCCTATTATAATAATTCTTGCCTTCTAGGGTGTCATGAATTAGCAGACGCTACCATCCCCCCATTAGCTACCCGTATTTAGCTCTTTTAAGCTTTCCTCTAATCAGAATCCCTGAGACCTCCTCACCTTCAAACTATTCCTTCTCCTTGCCCTTCTCCAAATTCCCTAAGGTCCTAGGCCCCTAACCTGAGCTTTATAAAGATCCAAGTGATATTCCAGATGCTTGCTCACCGAGGAGCCAAGAGACCAGCTGTCACCTCTGGTCTCTGTTACTCCGTGACTCAGGGTACGTGTCCCAAAATAGGTCTGGCCTTTCGTGCTGCCTTCTCTCATTGCAGTCTGGCTGCTCGGGGCACGGCCACTATCACCCTAGCTCCACTTTGGCATTACTGCTTTCCAGGTTTCTTCTCCCCACCAGGTGTACGGATTTCAGACTATGTTCCTTCAAACTTGAATAGCCCACTGGTCAGCATTCCCAGAAAAGATATGTCTTTATTATCATCCTGGTTTGGCAATAGCCCCAAAACATCTGTAAACATTTTTACCAAAACAAAACAAAAAAAAACTTGGTAAGATTTTCCACTCTGGAAAGAGAAAGCAAGAAGGAAAATTATTTATGATTTTAGACTCTTAATGTCAAACAGTATTCTGGAGAAAGTAACAGAACATCCCAGGCAGGATCTGCCTCAGAAAGGATTTAATGGGCTTGTGAAAGGGTGTCCATGCCTGGGACTATAGAGAGGACATTTTCTCCTGCTATAGTCAATCCCCCTGGGGCTCCGTGAACCTGCCATAGGCTTCTCTGCAGTGCTTTGTTGCCTGGGAACCCTGCTTTCTTCTGCCTCCTCCAGGACCTGTCTTCCCCTCCTTTCTGGGAAGCTCAAGTATGGCAGGTGGCAGGAGGTGTGTCTATGGGAATCGAGGGTCCCCACCCTCCTCCAGGAAGGTGCAGGGGCCAACGCTGTGCCCTGGGAGGCACTCGTTGCTGGAACTCCCAGGCCCACAGCACTAATCCTGACAGCTTCAGGGGAAGAACATTCCTATTTTAAGAGGGCCCGGGTAACATTGTGCTCACCCGTGTCTGAGTCACTCCTCCTCTTTGGGGTTTGTGAAAGAAATATAGTTCTCAGCCTTTAGCTCTGCAGGCTTTATTTTCTTCAGACTCAGTGATCAATTGGTTTACCACGAATTGGAAAAGGTGCTAGCAAAGCAGGAGTAACCAAGGAAGCTATGATGTCTGGAATTGTAATAACTGAGGAAAAGCTAAGAGTTATACGAGATCTAAAAATAAGTCACTAACCATATCCTATTTCCTCTAACATACATATGCAGGTACCTAGAAGAGAAAACTGCCCATAGTGCAGAAGAATCAATAAAGAACACTGTGATGAACCACAGCCCACCCTAACCCAAAAAAGTAGCTCTGCCCTCACAGTGAGCAGTCTTTTAAGCAATGAGGCTATTTCACATAATTTGTCATTATTGTACTTGAAGATGTAGAAACACCAAGGGTCTTCCCATTAGCCATTGCCGTAATTAGAAAGGAACATCACATCATATCCATAGCATTTGCTACGTTTTGTATAAACAGGTAAGTTTGAATTCTTATATGGTTTGCCTACAAAAACATGTACTTCTTCCTTATCAGCAAGTTACTGTTTAAACAACTTTGTGCTTTAATCTTAACATAATAACAGCTCGTATTTATTGTACATTTATACAACAACTCATTACTAGTTCACTTAATCCTTATAACAACCATGTCAAGTGCCCCTTTTTCATACAGCAGGACACAGAAGCTAAGAGAGCACAAGTCACTTGATCAAAATCACGCCGTTTGGAAGTGCTAGAGTTTAGGTTCACATTGAGGTCTCCCTAGCTGCTCACCTTGAGAACTTAATCACATTTCTATACTGTTGTTGTTTACAAAACCAAATTTTGAGCCCTAACACGGTCAAACTTTATTTTAATAGCAAATTCTCATTCCTCCAACTGATTGAGCTGAATCTTCACACATTTTAAATGACATCAGTTAAAACACAGTCTGTACTTATTTCTCAGGCTTCCGTACTGATATCACATTTTAGATGTGGCCCAGGAGCATGTACCTGGTTCAGAGAATCCCAAGCTTCTCCTTATATTTTTTTCCTTCGAGGAAAATAGTGACTAGATCTAAACAGAAAGATCCTGGCCCCAGGTTCAGTTCAGTCCAGCCACTCAGTTGTGTCCAACTCTTTGCGATCCCGTGAATCGCAGCACGCCAGGCCTCCCTGTCCATCACCAACTCCGGGAGTTCACTCAAACTCATGTCCATCGAGTTGGTGATGCCATCCAGCCATCTCATCCTCTGTCGTCCCCATCTCCTCCTGCCCCCAATCCCTCCCAGCATCAGAGTCTTTTCCAATGAGTCAGCTCTTCACTTGAGGTGGCCAAAGTACTGGAGTTTCAGCTTCAGCATCATTCCTTACAAAGAACACCAAGGACTGATCTCCTTTAGGATGGACTGGTTGGATCTCCTTGTAGCCCATGGGACTCTCAAGAGTCTTTTCCAACACCACAGTTCAAAAGGATCAATTCGTCAGCACTCAGCTTTCTTCACAGTCCAACTCTCACATCCATACATGACTACTGGAAAAACCATAGCCTTGACTAGACAGACCTTTGTTGGCAAAGTAATGTCTCTGGTTTTGAGTATGTTATCTAGGTTGGTCATAACTTTCCTTCCAAGGAGTAAGCGTCTTTTAATTTCATGGCTGCAATCACCATCTGCAGTGATTTTGGAGCCCCCCAAAATAAAGTCTGTCACTGTTTCCACTGTTTCCCCATCTATTTGCCATGAAGTGATGGGACCAGACGTCATGATCTTCATTTTCTGAATGTTGAGCTTTAAACCAATTTTTTCACTCTCCTCTTTCACTTTCATCAAGAGGTTTTTTAGTTTCTCTTCACTTTCTGCCATAAGGGTGGTGTCATCTGCATATCTGAGGTTATTGATATTTCTCCCGGCAATCTTGATTCCAGCTTGTGCTTCTTCCAGCCCAGCATTTCTCATGATGTACTCTGCATAGAAGTTAAATAAGCAGAGTGACAATATACAGCCTTGACGTACTCCTTTTCCTATTTGGAACCAGTCTGTTGCTCCATGTCCAGTTCTAACTGTTGCTTCCTGACCTGCATACAGATCTCTCAGGAGGCAGGTAGGGTGGGCTGGTATTCCCATCTCTTTCAGAATTTTCCACAGTTTATTGTGATCCACACAGTCAAAGGCTTTGGCATAGTCAATACAACAGAAATAAATGTTTTCGTGGAACTCTCTTGCTTTCTCCATGATCCAGCAGATGTTGGCAATTTGATCTCTGGTTCCTCTGCCTTTTCTAAAACCAGCTTGAACATCTGGAAGTTCACAGTTCACATACTGCTAAAGCCTGGCTTGGAGAATTTTGAGCATTACTTTACTAGCATGTGAGATGAGTGCAATTGTGCAGTAGTTTGAGCATTCTTTGGCATTGCCTTTCTTTGGGATTGGAATGAAAACTGACCTTTTCCAGTCCTGTGGCCACTACTGAGTTTTCCAAATTTGCTGGCATATTGAGTGCAGCACTTTCACAGCATCATCTTTCAGGATTTGAAATAGCTCCACTGGAATGCCATCACCTCCACTAGCTTTGTTCATAGCGATGCTTCCTAAGGCCCATTTGACTTCACATTCCAGGATGTCTGGCTCTAGGTGAGTGATCACACCACTGTGATTATCTGGATCATGAAGATCCTTTTTGTACAGTTCTGTGTGTTTTTGCCACCTCTTCTTAATCTCTTCTTCTTCTGTTAAGTCCATACCATTTCTGTCCTTTATCGAGCTCATCTTTGCATGAAATATTCCCTTTGTATCTCTAATTTTCTTGAAGAGATCTCTAGTCTTTCCCATTCTGTTGTTTTCCTCTATTTCTTTGCATTGATCACTGAAGAAAGATTTCTTATGTCTTGCTATTCTTTGGAACTCTGCATTCAGATGCTTATATCTTTCTTTTTCTCCTTTGCTTTTTGCTTCTCTTCTTTTCACAGTTATTTGTAAGGCCTCCCCAGACAGCCATTTTGCTTTTTTGCATTTCTTTTCCATGGGGATGGTCTTGCTCCCTGTCTCCTGTACAATGTCATGAACCTCATTCCATAGATCATCAGGCACTCTATCTATCAGGTCTAGTCCCTTAAATCTATCTCTCACTTCCACTGTATAATCATAAGGGATTTGATTTAGGTCATACCATGATCTAGTGGTTTTCCCTACTTTCTTCAATTTCAGTCTGAATTTGGCAATAAGGAGTTCATGATCTGAGCCATAGTCAGCTCCCGGTCTTTTTTTTTGCTGACTGTATAGAGCTTCTCCATCTTTGGCTGCAAAGAATATAATCAATCTGATTTCGGTGTTGGGCCCCAGGTTATAAACTCCTAATTGTTTTTTTAATTTCTAAACATTTATTTTCTCAAATGATATGCTTCTCACAGACTGAAAAGAAGCTATTTGCTGACTTTCACTGGTCCCTGAAGCACATGTTGAGTAGCTCTGCTTTACTCTAATACCTTTATGCTCCTTTACCTACAGGGTAAAGACAAACTCCTAATTCTGTAGGACCAACTAGCTATCTGTATTTGTTTGCTTGACCTGCCATAACAAAACACCACAGACTAGGTGGTTTAGACAACAGAAGTGTATTTCCCCATTATTTTTGAGGTTAGAAGTCCTAGATCAAGGTGTTGGCAAGGTTGGTTTCTGCTCAAACTATTCCCTTTCCTTCTGTACCAGTCTGTATCCTAATCTCCTCTTCTCAGAAGGATAATGGTCATATTGGATTAGGGCCCATTCACATGACATCATTTTATGTTAATTACTTCTTTAAAGACCCTGCCTCCAAATACATTTTGAGATACTGGGGGTTATTAATAGAATTATGAGTTCAGTATGTGAGTTTGGGGGATGGGTGGAGACATAATCCATCCTGTAACAGTATCCCAACAACTCCCTTTTATAAAGTTCTCTGTGGTACACATGAAATGCCTTTGACCCTGACAACCCCTGCTTTCTCTAAATGTGTTTGTGTTACCTCCCTGTGCTGATATAGGCAAGCTTTTCTGTGAGCAAACCACAGTTCTTATTCAAATGCTATTACCAGCAACATCAACAGTATTATTGTTTTCATCTTAGACATCATTGATCTCACTTGTAAAAAACTAAAAGTTGTAGATACAGAAAATGTTTTTACCAGTTGTGAATTACCCATTAGCAAAAACAGATTCTAGATTTTTTTAAAGTTATTGAAACCAATTGAAGAAGGAAATGGCAACCCACTCCAATATTCTTGCCTGGGAAATCCCATGGACAAGGAGCCTGGTGGGCTACAGCCCATGGCAGTTACAAAGCATTAGACATGACTTACCAACTATACAACAACAAAAGTTGAAACCAATAATGTCATCTTAATTTTTTTTCTTCTTAAATTATTACTGTATATACCTGGAATTTAAAAGTGTACAATCTCTAATCAAGATGGAATCCAGCTAATTTATCCTGGGCCCTCAGCATATGTCACAATTTCTGGTCATTCTACATGAAGATTCAAATGACCTGAAGAGGCAATTCATGTGTCTGGTTGCATCAGTCTAACAGCCATCATTATAGGGTGCCTACCAGTTTCACATATAGTGTTATGTGCATTAAATCATGTATCTCCTCAGTTTCTTGCAGGAAAGATACTATCTACTTTACCAGTGAGTAAGCAGAACATCAGAGAGCTTCAGTAAATGGCCCAAAGTCATACAGCTTACAAATGGTCTAGATAAGTCTTAGGCGTGAATCTTGTCCTGTCTGACTCCAGAACCTTTTTTTTTTTTTTGACCACTACAAATTGCTTCTTTGACTTCTTAAGACAGGTAACAGTATACTCTTAGTGGCTCAGAACTTTTCCCAGACATTAAAAATATCCAATCTAGTTCAACCAACTGTTAGTTTTGATAAATAAAATAACAACAGCATCTTAGTTTCTGTGTCAGAACTGCAAAATAAATCACAGAGTATTTGTCATCAGAAACAAAATGTACATCCATCTTTGGGTGATGATGTAAGGCTATGTAAAACAACAATGGTTATACTTATTTTTTGTCAAAGAAAAGTTAATTATATTAAGTAACCCTAATTAGTATCACCAACTTCCTTGTAACACCTCCAGGACTGCAGTCTTGTGTTCCTATAACACGTTTATTTCATTGTTTAATTGTGTCTGTTTGAGCCCTGGCTTAAAAGGCAAGATTTCAAATGTGTTGAAGGCAGGCACCCTTTTTATCCTCCTTTGTATAGTGTCTTGCATAGAGCAGATGCTCACTAATATATAACAATCAGCTTTTAAGTCTTCACAAAATAACCAGCAAGAGAAACCAATTGGAAGACTTAGTGATGAACCTCATAAGTGTGCAACAGGGTATCTAAGAAATCCCTACACCTGGCCATGTTGAGCCAGCCTTCTTAGTTCTCTGGGTCAGATGTACCCTTTCCAGACCTTGGTTTATAACCCCAAATGCCTTCAGGTTGGCTGATGGTGCTGGTGAGGTATGTTTTTGTCATAATTGTGTGATTCAATTTGCTCATGTATAGTAGGAAATAGAATAAATCTTAGCAGGTCCCATTTGGGGGCCCCAAAGGCAATCCTAAATAGGATTCTGTTTGAGGCTCTTGTCAATGTGCCTACAAGAGGCCAGTTGAAGCATCCAATCAGCCCAAGGCTATGAGTTCAGCTGGCAGTGCCTTCCTCCTTCCTCCTGCTGCTCAGTTGTCTTCCATCTCAGTGGGACCCCATTCTCCTGGCTGAAAAATGGACTACCGAAATTATACCAACAGGCAAAATCAGGGCACTTATAACTAGAGTTTTACTCTAAAAACTAACTAGTCACTTCATACTTCTTTACCTAGAAGTTTAAAAAAATAAATAAATAAAGGGTAACTCAAAGGAACATAGAAGCAGATTCAGTACTTAAGATTGAGCCCCAGGGCCCCTTGGCAAATATAACAAAAACCCTGATGCCAGAGATAAAGATGTATTTCTCAAAAAAATGTGTTGTCTTCAAAAGATAGATCTAATAGTGAGTATGTGACTAGATGGACATTGATAGACCTGGTCCCCAGGAAAAAGATATAGTTTGGAGAGCCTGCTTAGATGAACAGAACTTTTCTTTAGTTTGGCATTTCCTTTCAGTTTAGGAATTCTGTCTGCAAGTCTGTCCTGCTAAGTCGCTTCCTTGTGTCCAACTCTGTGCGACCCCATAGACAGCAGCCCACCAGGCTCCCCTGTCCCTGGGATTCTCCCGGCAAGAACACTGGAGTGGGTTGCCATTTCCTTCTCCAATGCAGGAAAGTGAAAAGTGAGAGTGAAGTCGCTCAGTCGTGCCCGACTCTCAGCGACCCCGTGGACTGCAGGCTGTCCTACAGCCTTATATTTGTCCCAGAGTATTTCTGGGCACTCCTTCTTGAGTTTTCTACACCTCAGACAACTAAGAAAATTATAAAACTGTTCAGCCTATGGAGACAAAGTTTTGAGAATGGCTGATGGATGAGATGAGTTTATGGGTCTCCTGATCATTTAAGGAGCCACAGATAAGTGATATGGAGTTAGAAGCAGTTTAGAAATCACCCAAGCTCTAGGGATTTAGGTGGTTGCCTCCAAGATGCTCAGTAGCTTGGGCGATCTTAAGACTGGCATGATGCATTCACCTCCTTGCCTAGGAAGTTTTTGTCTGCATCACACCATCAGGGAGGTTATTAATGCACTGGTATCTAGAAGCAAAAACAGAGGTGGAAAGAGATGAAAAGAATAAGGTCTCTCTGGTAAAGACTCTTCTAAATTTGAGTAATCTTCCTCAGAAGATGCTAGTTTGCAGAAGACAATGATTTAGATTAGGAAAGAAGGCCATGATTTCCAAAAGTGAAATAAGCACAAATTCGAACAGAAAGGTAAAATCTGAGGTGCAAAGCATGGCAGATGATAGAACCTGGATTATCCCAACCACCACCAGTGATGCTTGTGAATTCATTATCCTAGTGTAAACTCAGTAGACAATTTAGCAGAGCATTCCTTCAAAACAGCAATTCTAGAAAATGAAAGAAGACACCAGGGCTCCAGAAGAAGTGAATCACACCAAAGTCATCACTACACAGCTAACCCATCCCTTTCATCAAGGCAGAAATGACTCCATCTTAGCCAAAGATTCCATGATCTCATTAGCAAAGATACTGAGACTCTGCTGTTCCTCTACAAGGGAGGATTCAAACTATGCCACAAGTTATTTCACCCAGAACATCTTAGTCTGACTGGATGGATATGGATGAGGGGAAAAAAAAAATCTATCTCCCCATGGTAGTTTCTTTAATCCTGTTGCTGGCAAGATACTTGTGCAATAGAAACTGAGATACTTCTGGATGTCTACTTGTGCAGGGCAAGGCCTAAACCGAGATGTCCTGAAGATTTACAGATTGGTTCGGACACTTTCACTGCAAGTGAGTAGCTTGGCCAAAGGGCAATTTATGGACTTCCTAACAATTCAGAGGTGGAAGCAGAGGTGTTTGCTGCTAGATGGATTTGAGGACTCAAATAACAAGATCAGGACATGGGGACATGGCTGTTTTTATTCTTCCATGAGTCCTTCCTTCCACAGTTTCCAGTCCCACATGATGGCATTGGCAGCACAGACCACTCAGCTTCTCAGGGGCCCAGCCCAGCACACAGGAGCAAGAGTTCTAGTCCCAGTAAGTCCTACAGTATCTGATTAGGTCACATGTTCTCCTCCAAACCTAGACAGTGGCCTGGAACATGTGCAATCAGGAGATGGAAACAAGTACACCAAAGCCACATGGGCTGAGTTAGAAGGAAAAAAAAAAGAATTCAAGCTATGGCTATCATAAGAAGAGAAAGTACAGGATGGCCATCATCAAAAACTCTACAAATAGTAAAAGCTGGAAAGAGTGAGAAAAGGAACCCTCCTACACTATTGGTGGGAATGTAAGTTGGTATAGCCATTACAGAGAACAATATGGTGATTCCTCAGAAAACTAAAAACTAAAAGTTGCCATATGATCCTGCAATCCCATTCCTGGGCATATATCCAGAGAAAATTCTGATTTGAAAGATACATGCACCCAAATATTCACTGCAGCTCTATCTAAAATAGCCAAGACATGAAAACAACTTAAATGTCCATCAACAAATGAATGGATAAAGAAGATGGGGTACATATATAGAATGGACTATTACTCAGCCATAAAAAACAATAAAATAACACCATTTGCAGCAACATGGATGGACCTATAGATTATCATACTAAGTAAAGTCAGATAGAGAAAGACAAAGATCATATACTATCACTTATATGTGGAATCTAAAAATATGTTCAGTTCAGTCACTCAACTGTGTCCAACTCTGTGCTCCCATGGACTGCAGCACACCAGGCTTCCCTGTCCATAACCAACTCCCAGAGCTTGCTTAAATTCATGTCCATTGAGTTGGTGATGCCATTCAACCATCTCATCCTCTGTCGTCCCCTTCTCCTCCTGCCTTCAATCTTTCTCAGCATCAGGCTCTTTTTCAATGAGTCAGTTCTTTGCATCACATGGCCAAAGTATTGGAGATTCAGCATCAGTCCTTCCAATGAATATTCAGGACTGATCTCCTTTAAGATGGACTGGTTGGATCTCCTTGCAGTCCAGGGGACTCTCAAGGGTCTTCTCCAACACCGCAGTTCAAAAGCATCAATTCTTCAGCACTCAGCTTTCTTTATAGTCCAACTCTCACAGCCATACATGACCAGTGGAAAAACCATAGCTTTGACTAGATGGACCTTTTAGACTCACAGACTTAGAAAACAAACTTCTGGTTACCAAAAGGGAAGAGGTAGGTGGGAGGAGGATAAATAAAAGGTTGGGACTAACATATACACACTGCTGCTGCTGCTAAGTTGCTTCAGCCGTGTCCGACCCTGTGCGACCCCATAGACAGCAGCCCACCAGGCTCCCCCATTCCTGGGATTCTCCAGGCAAGAACACTGGAGTGGGTTGCCATTTCCTTCTCCAATGCATGAAAGTGAAAAGTGACAGTGAAGTCATTCAGTCATGTCTGACTCTTCACAACCCCATGGACTGCAGCCCACCAGTTATACACACTACTATATATAAAATAGATGACCAACAAGGACCTACTCTATAGCACAGAGAACTATACTCAATGTTTTGCAACAATCTATAAGGGAAAAGAATTTGAAAAAGTTTTATATGTGTGTGTGTGTGTGTATGTATATATATATATATATATATATATATATATATATCACCATGCTGTATATCCGAAACTAATGTGACATTGTAAATCAACTATAATTCAATAAAAAGAAGAAACTGTAAATACCGAATGACAGAAACAATGAATGTCTGCTGCAATTAGTAAGTGGTTTGAAGATCATGTTTGCAGAAACCCTTTGTCTTAGCTTGGGTCTCCCCCAGAAAACAGAGCCTGAGATAAAGGCTTGCACATGGGTCATTCATTTCCAGCGATCAAGCCAGGAAACAGTTGAGAGCTGGAAAGAACAAAACAGGAAAGGAGGAAAAAAATAATGCAAGGGACATTGCAGAGATATGCAGGAGGAGCCATCCAGGAAGGAAGAATTTACTGACTGGCTACCATCCTCCATTGGTGGAGGATTGCCCTTCCCGGCTTATGCACGCGTGAGAACAGCCTGATGAGTTCCATCCAGTGGCCCACACTGTGGGACAAGTCAGAAAACCTTGGAGACACAAAGATGGAGATAGATGGTGTAGCTGGTTTCCATGGTAATGACTGGAAGAAATGGTAGCACAAGAGGATATGGGGTGGGGGACAAGGTTTAGCCAACATATCTTTCCTCTTGGATATTCAAATTGTTTTACTTTTTTTTGTTCAATGTTGCAGGTCATTTATCATCAAAAATAAACTCTAAAAGACACCATAGGGCTGGGTTATGGAGCTACATGAGGAATAGTAGGGGAAGACTTGGGCTTGAATCTGACTTAACCACCAGCAGTGCCATTTAGAGCAAATCAATTAACCTCTTTGATGATCATCAGTAAAACATAGATGTCAATAATGCCTACCTTATATAATTTAAGGTAATATTAATAGTACATAAAGTCATACTGTCACTTTAAGTGTTAATTCAATTTCCACTACAGTTAATTATAAAGGAGTCTCCATAAATTTTAGATTGTTTATACAAACTAATGGAGAAGGAAATGGCAACCCACTCTAGTATCCTTGCCTGGAGAATTCCACGGATGCCGTGGCCTGGTAGGCGACAATCTGTGGAGTCACAAACAGTCAAGCATGGTTTAGCAACTACGTGATGACGACAATGGTACAAACTAAATGGACTTAAATAAGGGACACATCTAACCACTTCTGCTTTTCTCCTGTTTTGAAGTTTGTAGTTCATTGTGTTTGAAACAACATCCAACTCACTGCAGAATAAAGGATGTACCCCACAATCAGAAGAGCTGCAAATTGTCATTGAAGTTGCCAAAGGATACACCATCAGGCTGGATTTAGAAGAGATAGAGGAACCAGAGATCAAATTGCCAACATCCACTGGATCATCGAAACAGCAAGAGAGTTCCCCCAAAAAATCTACTTCTGCTATATTGACTATGCCAAAACCTTTGACTGTGTGGATCACAATAAACTGTGGAAAATTCTGAAAGAGATGGGAATACCAGACCACCTGACCTGCCTCTTGAGAAATCTGTATGCAGGTCAGGAAGCAACACTTAGAACTGGGCATGGAACAACAGACTGGTCCAAATAGGAAAAGGAGTACGTCAAGGCTGTATATTGTCACCTAGCTTATTTAACTTCTATGCAGAGTACATCATGAGAAATGCTGGGCTGGAGGAAGCACAAGCTGGAATCAAGATTGCCAGGAGAAATATCAATAACCTCAGATAAGCAGATGACACCACCCTTAAGGCAGAAAGCGAAGAACTAAAGAGTCTCTTGATGAAAGTGAAAGAGAATGAAAAAGTTGGCTTAAAACTCAACATTCAGGAAACGAAGATGATGGCATCCGGTCCCATCACTTCATGGCAAATAGATGGGGAAACAGTGGAAACAGTGTCAGACTTTATTTTTGGGCTCCAAAATCACTGCAGATGGTGATTGCAACCATGAAATTCAAAGACTCCTTGGAAGAAAAGTTATGACCAACCTATGACCAGCATATTGAAAAGCAGAGACATTACTTTGCCAACAAAGGTCCATCTAGTCAAGGCTATGGTTTTTTCAATAGTCATGTATGGATGTGAGAGTTGGACTATAAAGAAAGCTGAGTGCTGAAGAATTGATGCTTTTGAACTGTGCTGTTGGAGAAGACTCTTGAGAGTCCCTTAGACAAGGAGATCCAACCAATCCATACTAAATGAATTCAGTCCTGAATATTCATTAGAAGGACTGAGGCTAAAGCTGAAACTTCAATACTTTGGCCGCTTGACATGAAGAACTGACTCATTTGAAAAGACCCTGATCCTGGGAAAGATTGAAGGCGGGAGGAGAGGGAGATGACAGAGGATGAGAAGGGTGGATGGCATCCCTGACTCAATGGACATGAGTTTGAGTGAGCTCTGGAAGTTGGTGATGGACAGGGAGGCCTGGCGTGCGTGCTGCAGTTCATGGGGTCACAAAGAGTCAGACACAACTGAGCGACTGAACTGAACACCATCAAGATCACCCCTCAAATCCTAATTTCTTGAATATGTACCACCATTATCTTTTAACCCCTTTGAAAGTCTAAAATAAGGGAAGAGTCATTTTATATCCAGCCATGTGGTAATTCAGTTTTCAGGAACTTAGAAAAAATGTGTACAATTCATTTGTTATCATTGACAGCAGCCCATATGCCTAAGCATTTGCTTTCTGAAGTTTCTGAGAAATGTGCTGGGGAAAAAAATGCTGAGCCCAAACATGATCCAGAGCCCTTACATGACACTGTTGTCAGAACACTGAGCACGCAGTCCACCCCCCAGTCTCCCAGACGTCCTCACGCTGCCCTCAAGCCTCTATCTCAGCCCCACGTTGTTTGGTCTCTGCTGTTTCTCAGGCACTGAGCATCAGGACATCAGTCTCATACCCTCTTATTTGGAAAGATCCTAACTTCTCAGGGACTAAAGGCAGAAAGTCACCTCTTTATTTTTTTTCTTCAACCTGTCTTGAGTCCTAAAGTGATCCAAATATTTTCAGCAGGAAATCAAACCATCCCTGGGAAAGAGTACACAAAGATGGTCCATACAACACTCCAGACCCCTGTGAGAGAAACACGTAAATGCCCAAGTCCCTTTTAGTTCCCAAACTACTTCACCCTCTACATCAAAATGCATCATTCAAATCAGCTAGACTCAACTGCCCCAAAGCAACTGGATTGCAAATCAATCTCTTGCAAATGCTTTGGAAAATGTCTATCGAAAAAGCCCCTCTTGAAGTTATCCTCAGCCATCACCACAAGACAAGTTTCATGGATGTCACTCAACCTACATTTTAAGTGAGGTCATGTAAATGTATTCACCAAATAGGATGAAAATCCATCCATGTGTTCCTCCATTATGTACTAAAAGCAAATAGGCAAACTTCTATATATGTGAAAAGAAACCAATAGGTAAGTCATACCACATACATTTATCAGATCAAATTTTAGGAAAAGAAAAATGGTGGGGATGATAGGAAGGTTAGGCAAAAGCATAATTGAGATGAGACTTTTTAGAAGGAACAAATTTCAGTGCATGGGGGAGGGGAAGGTAATCCTCAGGTCAAATTCTTAAGAGAAAAAATATCATTGATAACCCAGTCTAGGGACTGATTCTTCCAGGATCAGATACCTACTTCTAGTCTACACACTCAGCTGTGACCCGAAGAGGGCTGAGTCACACAATCTACTGTCTACACTGGAGAAGCCTGGAGGAGGCGAGCTGATTTATGAGAAGGGGAATTGGGTGGGAGGGACTGATATAGCAGAACCTGTCTTTAGCGACCTAAAGGACAAATTGTAGCCCTGCGACAGTCATACAGTGATGTCTACTGGGGAAGAAACTCCTCTCCCCAGTTCTTCTATGCTCAGATAAATGCTGTATTCACTACTCTGATCCTGTGCGACTCGTGTGAGCCAAGATGAAACCAGAGTGTAAATAAATGGCTTCACGCTGGCTTCCGTATATTATTAATATTATTAAAGATAAACAGATTTGGAAGAAAAGAAGCTTCCTGGGGGCTATGAATGAAGATGGTTCCACACCTGCCACCAAAACAGTACAGCCACATTCAGAATGTGAGGTTTGCATCAAGACTAATACATTCCTTCAAACGACAGCAAGAGTGTCCTATTACCAACAGATCAAAAAGAACATCCCCACGAGAGCAGTGAAACACTCGGCCAGGAGCACCAAACCCACTGCAGGTCTTTGAAGACTCAGCTTGAGAAGCTGAGGGCAAGGCCTTGGGCTGCGTACATTTTGATCGGAAGGATGGAGAAGCCTCTGGAAGCAGGCTTCCCAGAGATGGTCCAGTTAGAATCTCACTTCACAGATCAGGAAACTGGAGCCCCATGGGGTTTAGGATCCAGTGTGTCTTCACAGAAAATGTGGGCTTTCCTTCCGGTCTGAGGCTTTTCAAACATGGACAGCAGGCTCTGTGTTTGAGGTGGGAGAACCAGAGAGAAGAAGACACTTAACTATAAAAGCTGCATCTTTCTGAGGTTAGACTTTCAAACTGAAGATATTTTCTTTTGCCACTCATCAAAAGTGTGCAGTCGGCATCTTTAAATACAATGATTGAAGGGCAAATGCTCCTTGACTTGACAGCCTGTTTATAATTACGGCATTAGTACAGACACAGTTTAATTAAAAATCATGAAAACAACCTTAGTTGGGCTGCAAGACCTATATTAAAAACCCTGGTTGAGGATCCACTTTCTAGCCAAGCTCCTATTTTCAGATGCCTGCCCTTTGTTAAAGGATTTCCTTCAGCCTAAAAGGTCATAGGTTTGTTCTCTGACCACTAATGACTCTTTGACAATATCTGAAATAGAATAAGCCAAAAGGCCATCACTCACACCTGAACAGGTAACACTAATTCACCTCTAGTCTGACCAGCTGTGGGTGAGGGGCTGGGTGGCCAAACCTCCATCACTGTCTGCCTTGTAGGACCTTGGGGAAGCGCACATGGTCATCTGGCCCAGCCCTCTCCTTTTACACATAAAGAAATGGAGGTTCAGAGAAGACAAGTGACAACCCAGGGCCAAAGCTCAGTGCTGAGAGAGCTGGGCCACACCGGCAGCCACTCCAGATGATCACTACCCAGTCGTATAAAAAACAGGTATAATTTTGAAATCTCAAATATCATCTTCCTTTACTTCCCAGACAGTGCTTCTAAAAATATCAGTCTTCCAGATACTTGGTTTAATAAACAGACAAAGAGAATAGAAGGGGGGGGGGGGCAAAAGTAAGTTCATGCAAGGCACATAAGCCTGAGAAACACTACACACCACGTTCCCTTCTCAGAGATTCACACCACACACACCAGGGAACCTGAGAAAGAAGCCCAGCAGCAAAGAAATCTGTTTAACTCAAAACTCTTTTTCCAAGTCACATCTATTAACATCCTACAGATCCGGTGTTCTAGGAAAGACTTTGGGACACGCTGGCTTAGTGAGAGGAGAAATGAAATTTCAAAATAATTGGGCTGGAAAGTAAAGAAATTGAAACAGTCTGGCTCATGTCAAGCAAGAGTTCAGAAATGGCACCATGTCATCTTCAGTTTCTTCCCCTGGGTCTTTCATGCCTGGAACTTGGAAAGAAATTGAGGCTAAGGGTGTCCTTGAGTAGCAAGGATAAAGAGAATGGATCTTTTCCTTTAATTTACCCTTAAAGGTTTGTGTAAAGGAGTAAAAACAGAGACCCTGACTTTGCTACTCTTCTCCATATTTAAGTCCCTGCCAGAAATATGATGCTGAGAATAGTATTTCCACATATTTATAACTTCTTTATGATGAACTACCATGATTTTCCTTTCCCTCAAAGCTGGTAAAGTTACAGTTCTACCTCAGAAACTGTGAGGAGATCAAATTTGGCCTTTAAATAAACTAATTTGAAAGGTTTATAAAAATATTAGAGACTTTAAAAAAAAGGAATAGGGGGACTTGAATATCCCAAAGTGTGAAAATGCCACATTTTTACACTCAAATGATTCAAAATAGATGAACAGAATGCTTCCAAACTTTCTAAAAATATGCACCTTCAGGCAATTAAAAGAATCAATCTAAAGGGTCATTTATTTCAAGAACCAAGAGCTCAATTTAGCACTCCAGTGAGCCCCCACAGCTGACTGGATCTGGGAGACCAGGGCTGAAGAAAGGTCATTCACACTCCTCCCTAACTCCTTAATGATATGTTTAGCCAGGCTAAATTTAGACCTGTCGGAAGCTTTTGATTCAGTTAATCATAAGGTGTCGGTGACAAGACTGTGGTCAATGGCAGGCGGGGGCCGAGTTCCTTTTGAAGTCAGTTGGTGAGTTCATTCCTGGAAGGAGGGGGTCCATAGGTAGTCATGAAGAACCGCTCATGATTCATATGCATCTCCTGGGAGGTCTCTTCCCTCTTCCCTATTTACCTAACATGGCAGATGGCCCTGGCAACCATCAGTGGAGGCAACAAGACCCTAATGACCCTCAACTAATTATCGTCTTTTCCGCTGATCCATTCAAACTGTCTTATCCTTTGACTTGGCTTACAGTTATTTTGGTTTGGGCAGGAAGTAGCTGGCTTCAAGTCAACCTGGATAGGCTGAGGTTGTGATCTTTAGTCAAAGGAAATGCTTTAAGGATGCCAGAGGTGGATCTGCACCAGAGTTATTCAGGGATGGAGGCTGAGTGATGGGTCTTTTAACAGGTGCTTCAGTATGAACAAGAAAAGTCTTTTTTCTTAGATTCGGAGATGTGTGTGCCTACACCAACTTCCAGAAAAACAACAGTTACAATTAGCTTCCCCTCTGGTTCACAGAAGTTTCACCACAGTAATATCCATCCTTTTCTTAACTTTGCCAAATTTTACAGGGGAACTTCATTACCCTATTATTCATTAAAGAGAATTTCTTCAGCTCTATGAATTTTGGGTACCAGTCAGCTCAAGTCCTTTTCACCCACTCAAGGTTTAACATCCTCCATAAAACTATCTATAGAAAAGAAGACATGAATGTTCTACCCAAGAACTCAACCGCCTGAGGTGGAAAAATATCTAGTACTGTAATTTACTAGATAAAAACGAATTTTGATGCTATGAGAGAACTCAGGGCTAATCTATTATCATCACTTCATTTTACAGAATGGGATAGCAAGGCTTAACTTTCCTCAGTGGATATAATAATTCAGTGGAACCAGAAAACTTCCAGAGAGCAAGAAATCTAATATTATCTTTCTAATCTCTATCAATCAATCAAGGTCCAACCATGAGTCAAAAAGTGTGGAGGACAGAAGGAAGACAAGAGGGATGGGAAAGACACAAGTAAAGGGTGAAAATTTTTGATGAGAAAAACAAAGTCAATAAGTCAGAGGCTTCCTGTTATCTCCATGTCATCACCCTTTTCTTCCCAACTATGTTTATGTTCTCATTGGCCTCCTCAGATAAACCAAATAACAGCAAGTCTCACTGAATAGCCTTGGTCACCCATATCTAAGGGACAAAAAGAAGCAGAAACAAGTATACCTAAGTGAACCCTATTTTCCAGCTTTGGAATTATATATGTCTCAGTGGTTAATATTGCAACTGTGGATTTTAGAGGCTCATTTCAATCAATTGACAGTCATCTACTGAACATCTGCCATATGATAAGAATCTGCTGCACACTCTATGGGCCATGAATATGAAGAAGATGTGCTCTAGCCTCTAGGAATTTAAAGAAAAGAAAAATATTCCTCCTGGTTGCAAAATTCTAAGATTGACATTTCAGATTAACAATTATAACACAGCGAGGAATCAGATAGTATCCCTGAGAGATTCAACCTAAATATTACAAGAGCCCAGAGAACAAGTCAGTCATTTCCAAGAGACAGGAGCCAAGAAATCATCAAAGAAGTGGCGTCTTGCGCTGGAGCTGAAAGATAGAAAAAACTTAACCTGTAAGAGGACCTTGAGGAATGGCCTTCCTCGAAAAAAAAAAAGGAAATTGCATAAAGGTACAAGAATGAAATATCTGTTTGAGAGACAATAAGTAGGCTAGTTAGGCTAAAGCAAGCAACAGATAAATGAAGGGATATATTGATACAGCTGGAAAGTTTTGGTGAAAGCCAAATTGCAGAGAATGAGCTAGAAATGTTGGTCTAAATTCTCTAGGTGATAGACACTGAAAGTTTTCAGAGGACTGACCTTTAGGCAGATTAATTGGGCCATAATGAATTGGAGTGAATGACACTGGAGAAAGAAGTGCCTTCTTTTGATGATCTGAATAAGAGGTACTTGCTGTAAGAATGGAATGGAACGGAAAGGAGGCGGATTCACCAGGCATTAAGAATGCAGAAAGGGCAGGAATAATTTGGTGTGAAAGTTGAGGGAGCATTTCCTAGGAGTTTTGTGATGGAAACAAAATTCCCTCATACCAAATAGATATTTAAAAGCATGAGATTTTGAATCTACCGTTGAGATGATGTCACCATTGCCCAAAGCTTGTTGCCTGAACGATTTTGCTTGTTGTAGGTTGAGGATGTTTGTGAGATTTTTAAAAATTGTGTTGTCCCTTCTATGTCTTTTTATGGCATGGAAAGATAAGAATAACCAAGCAGACATCCGATATCACATATCTCAGACTGAAGAAGAAAGAGAGAGTCTCATAATCTTCTTCCTGTTGTGTAAATACAGTAACTATATTGCTGGATGGACCCATGGTTGTTGAATATAAAGGAGACTGTCCAAATCAACCATTATGCTTTCCCACGTCCTTCCTATAGTCAAAACTATGCTCCCATCCTCATTCATTTTTATATCAGAGATTCCTTTCAAAACTTGACGTTATTGAATTGGTAAGAACTTGTCTGCTGTGGAGGAGCCTCTATTAATAAAAATGTAATCTTATTCACTGAGCAGACTCCATCACCTAGTCAGATGCTAAAGGATTTGGGGACAAATAATAACAGCCCTTTCATCTTACTTAGCTGCTAATGCAGACACAGTGTAGACCGTCTTTTCCACGCAGTCTTCACTGAAACTGGAAGCAGCCTGACTCCTTGTCATTTTTATTGTGCTCTCTACCAGGTTTGGATTTTATTTTTTCACTTACTCTTTCTTCTACCTGACCCCTTGCCCACCTTAGCAAACATTAAGTGAGCACTTGGTGTATGCCCAGCACTGGGCCAAGTGATGAAGACACAAAAAGAAAAGACAACAGTCCTCTGCACTGTGAAAATATTAGCGTAAGGCCTTCATCTCTCGTGTGCAATACCTCACCCTGAAGACAGCAGCCATCTCTACCTAAACCTGATGCCATCTGCACATTTGCGCTCCAAAGTGGTGGAGAAGGCAATGGCACCCCACTCCAGTACTCTTGCCTCGAAAGTCCCATGGACAGAGGAGCCCCTTAGGCTGCAGTCCCTGGGGTCTCTGCAAGTCGGGCACAACTGAGCGGCTTCTCGTCTCACTTTTCACTTTCATGCATTGAAGAAGGAAATGGCAACCCACTCCAGTGTTCTTGCCTGGAGAATCCCAGGGACGGAGGAGCCTGGTGGGCTGCCAGGTCTATGGGGTCGCACAGAGTCGGACACAACTGAAGCGACTCAGCAGCAGCAGCAGCAGTGGTTAAGGATGCTACCTGAAGAGTCCTAGGATAAGAGGGATATTGTTACCAGTGCCAGCTGGGGTACATATGAGCTGGGAAACTGGTGAGTTATTTAAACCTTCTGAGCCTCAGTTTCCCCTTTATAAAATAGATGTAATAATACTAAGTGTACCTGTCCCACAAGGTGGGTTCTGCTAAGAACTGAATGAGATAGTTAATGCAAGGAGTTTAGATAGCACCTGCTGTACACTAATAAACACTGGATAAAAATGGTCATTAATAGTGTTAATATCTGACCTGTGATCGGTCTGCAAATGACCACCAGTGGCTGAGGTCATTTCTTCAGGTCACTCATTTCCTGAGGTTACGCTCCTAAGACTTGCTGGCACTTCCCAGTAAGGTCTAGAAAGCAATGCCCATTTCAGTCAGCATGTCACAGGAACAATTCTTTTGCCTATATATTTGGTTTTATTTCTTTCATTTTCTTATACCAGGAATTTTTCCTCTGCTCCCGATACTCATTCCCTATTTAAAGACACAGTCTTCAGTCTGTGAAGCCAGAAAGTCTCTGCCAGTGCTCTCAGCACCCAGGTCTGTGGCACCAATGGCCTGATCTGCAGCAAGAGAGGCATAAAACTACTGCTGTACCGTCCAAAGGGAGTAGCTGGTGTGCAGGGCAGGTTCCAGGAGCGAGTCCCCCAGTGAGGAGTGAGCAGCAGAAACCATGGAAGGCAAACAAAACAGAAATGTGTTCTTCATGCAGCCACGCAGAGCCATGCGAAATGAAGTGGAGGAAAGAAGGAACGGAAAGAGAAAACTATAGTGGAGACAGGGTAGGAATGCCTTTTAAGTCAAAGATTGTGCTTTCCTTTCCATATTCTCTGAGACTCTAGTTCACTGCTTAGGTGAATTTACGGCTGCTCTCAGCATTTGTCGGAAGCACAACAAAGAGCTGGACTCTGGTTGCCAGGCAGGCTACAATCCCAGGAGGTCAGGATGCATCATTAATTAAGGTAAGGCTGATGGGTTATCTGGGAGTGTCAGATACCCCACACATGAACTTCTCCAAACCAGGGCAGGTTTGGAGAAGTTTTCAAGGTGATTCTGACTTTCTCCATTGTTCCTCACCCCCTCCCTCGACTTCCTCCTGGGCGTTTCCAGCCTAGTTACCCCCACATGCCAGGGAAGGCACGATCTCCTTCAAACACCATCTCCGTTTCTCAAACATCATCTGCAGAAACAAATTTAGCCTTCCACATTACATCACCACCTTGCTGCAGATGACAGACCCAGACAACTATCTCCCTCATGGGCCAAGGTGATCCGGGCAGCCTGGGGCACCAGTCTGTCCAAATTGGAAGGGGGCAGAGCTTCTTGCTGAGGAGACGCTCTTAAGCCCCAGCAGATCTAGGAATTCTATTTTCTTTCTTTTCTTTCTTTCTTTTTTTTTTTTTTTTTTTTGCCTTTAAACATGCAGATTGGAATATCAGACCTAGAAGTTTTCCGAGCCGCACAATTTATGCTACTTCATTACCTCCTGCTACACTCCACGGCTTTGTAACGGAAATTGGCTCTGATTTCTGAGATGGGCATTACATCATGGGCTTCTTTTAGCACATTATGTCATCCCTGCTGAGAGGCATTATCTAGGGTTGGCTCAGCAGTAGCGATTTTTGTGGGCCGACTGCAGTGTTCCCAAAGAGCTGCTGGGAACCACAGATTGAAATCTGAAACATTTATCTTCTAAAAAGCTGAAAAGGAGGAAAGATGTTCACATCGGACTCCATTTATTTTCCTTAACCCTCTCCTCGCTCAGTTCCTTTGAGAGGACAGCACAGCGAATGCCAGGGATCAATGTGTGGAGCCTATACAGGGAGGACTGTCTTGAAATAACTGCTGCTAGAGGTACCTGAAATATTCCTTCCCTCAAGGGCTGATACACCTGACACTTAAGATTCTATCTCAAGGGGTGCTACAGAACCCCTAAAAGGAATCACCTTGCACACGTATATTGATAACACAGAGCATCCTGCCTAATTCCTGGGTTATTTAAGAATTTCCCTCCCATGATCTGCTTATAAATATGTGTAAATGAAAACTATATACAAGCACATACATATGCTTATCCTCCTGACCATGTTGCAGCCACAAAGGCAAAGCTCTAGAAGATTTGTATTAGAAATCATTTTTATGCAGGGAACTGAGCTGATATGATCTCTTCTCACATCAACCATGAAATTAGAAGCCCATTTTGTATCTCTCCATCGTAGGCAGGATTAGAAACCACTGCACAGAGGGAATAGACAGGTGCTTTCAGGATAAAGCAAAGATCTTCCCAAACCCCAGAGAATCCCAATGCCTCCCTCATCACAAAAGCATAATTATGGAAAAAAAAGAAAAGTCCCTAAATACCAAAAGGAAATGGGATACACTCAACCATGACTAAATTACAATTTCCCTCTTATATACCAACTAATGAGATCCACAGGGTGGGGAGTAATTGCTGGGGGAGGGGTTAGGAGGCAGGTTATGATAGTCCCTCCCCCAACCCAGGGTGCTTCATTTCTCATCCACCGATTTTTTCCATAGTAAATATGGTTGTGCTCTCAGTTGCTTTTTGTGGCTCTCAAATGGTAGCCACAGCCAAACAAGTAACTTCATAATTAAAGTAGAAGCAGTTAAACCTATCGTTTGCACCAGCCCAAGAGCCTTGCTTCTACTTCTATCCTAAACGATTTTTCGTGTTCTTTAATAATGTCCTCCCCTCACCCCCAGGGGATCATAAAACAAGATGGAGGCCTTCATCCAGGGCATGGCCATGTGAGCCGTCTGAGTGTTGTGACAGCAGTTGGGACACCTGGCCCCACACTCATGGTATAGAAACTTCCTGGCTACATTAGAGCAAACAACTGACAGCCCCTCTTCAGCACCTCTTCTTTCAATTTCACATCCATTTCTATCTGCTCCTTATCTCCTAGGAGGGATAGTGTGAAGATTGATGGTATGAGCCCGCAAAGAGCTCCAAGGTTTTCAGATGGACAAGTGCCTTATAAAATAGCATTATTTATCAGCTAAGGACATTTATAAGAATCCCCTTCCCCTTCCCCTTCCTTCCTTTTGTCCCTTCATCTCTACCCCTCCCCCTTAGCTCTAGGAATTTATCTGAAGGCCAAAATACTTTATTAATAACTACCTGAGCCGCTCGGGGTACTGAAAGGAAACTATATATACCCTTGGCTTAACTCGTTCCAACTCTTTTACTGCAGCCAAAGTAACTGCCACACCATTTAAAAATTCCACTCAAAAAGCAAGTAGCCTTCAACACATTAAGCTGATTTTCACCTAAGTTGTAAAATATTAAATGACCAGAACTTCAATCCAATAATAAAATTACCTGGCCCAATCATCCCCTTTCCCTTTGCAAGAGGCAAGAAGATGGATTCATAAGCCCTGAAGGATGTGTGCCTGCCTCAAAATGTTGGCTTGGCTGGCCACCACCTTCTGAAGGCACAGTGCGGGAGGGGCTGAGCGTGACTCCTCCTCCTTCCTCCAGAGCCCTGTGTGTCCCAGCAGGTTTGCCCAATCCTGAACACACACACACACACACCCCAAAAAGTGTTCAGGATGCCCAGAAGCCCTCAGTCCACTCCCAAACCAGGCCACCTGTGGAAGAGTCAGTGGGTGCTTGGCTCTGTAACACACAACCATTGGCCATGAGACTCAATGCAGGGACATTCTGCCTTCTACCTTCTTACAAAGAAGAAAAAAGCAAGCCCCAAATCTGTAGGTAGTTCCCAAGAGTAGGTACATAGTGGGGATCAGATTTCACAGTGAGAAATCAACTATTCCCCTACGATACACCTCATTAAAGGTGGAGAGCAGGGCCGGCCAAGTCAGAATGGGGAGCTCATGGACCCACTGGCTCTTGACAGTACAGTCAAACCCTGGCTCAGAGTGAGAAGGGAGTTCTGGCCTGGCCTCAGCCTCCTTCGCCAGCTGCCTTGGCACCAGTCACTATGATTAGAGGGTTGGCAGAAGGGGACAAATAGCCCAGACCTCCCAGGCTCTCCTGGGCAGAAGGCACACTGGAGAACTGGCATGGCCTCTCCTGCTGAGAATCCCTATCAGCACCACCTAATAACATGTAAGAAAATGGACATTTGTTTTATCACGAAGGTCCTGATCCTGCCGTTTCCCAGCAATGCCAGGATACCCATTGTCCTCACCACTAGCTCTCTGGGTGGCACCCCAGAGTCCCACTGCCAGTCCCTTGGGGGTCCGTGGCATTTTCTCCGCAGCAGGGCTTTTCCTATTTCTCAGAGTGAGCCCTCAACACAGCACCTTCAGACCTGTCTTTTTAAAAAACCACCATAAAATCCTCTTTTCTATAAATGTAAGCATGTCATGAAGACACAGACTACACAAGCATCAAGAATTACAGTTCAGACTCATAAAGGTTAGAGAGATCTGCCTTACCAGCTTTGGGAAGAAATCATGGAGTTCCCTCACAACGCAACACGCAAGTCCAGAACATTTCCATTCAGAATCTGCCTTAGCTTCTGGGAAGTTTACATTACCTTCACCTGTATTCCTAGTCCAGGCTAAGGACCCTGTCTTTTTCTCAAAGGAAATATTTTCCTTCTCAGATTCTAAGTTTCTACACCACATTTCCTTCATGATCTGAGAGGTGTCTCTCGTTTGCTGTTGTTGTTATTTAGCCACTAAGTCGTGTCCAACTCTTTGTGACCCCATGGACTGTAGCCCACCAGTCTCCTCTGTCCATGGGACTTCCCAGGCAAGAATACTGGAGTGGGTTGCTATTTCCTTCCCCAAGGGATTTTCCTGACTCAGGGATCGAACCCGAGTCTCTTGCCGTCTCCTTTACTGGCAGGTAGATTCTTTACCACTGAACCACCAGGAAATCTCTTGTTTATGCCCTAATAAAAGTAATAGATTCTCATTAATCCTGAACAATAGAATTAAGTAGACTCCATTCATTCAGCAAATATCTACAGAGCAGAGACAGGTATTTATCAATTATTGTAAAAAGTGTTGTGGGGATGAATCAGACATGGATTCAGCTTTTCAGGCACAGGCAAGACCACAGATGAGCTATATTAATAGGTACGTGACAGAGACAACTAGTCTTTAAACCAAATTTCCTCTCTTATTTCCTGGATACACAGTAGATATATTTCCCAGCTTACTCTGATGTTAGGTATGGCATGTACCTGAGCCCTGGTCAATAAAAAAAACTGGGTAGAAATAACATACACCATTTCCAATGCTGCACCTGTGAGATCCTGTGTGCCCCCTCCTCCTGGCTGATTGGAATGGCAAGATCACTAAACCCTTGAAGTCAAGTGTTAAAGACGGCAGAGGCTCAGACAACCTGAGTTCCTGGTTGCTCACTTGGAAGAAAGCTGCCCCTATGGTCTATGCATACTGTTCAGAGTGCCTGAAGAATTATAGACAGAGGTTCGTGACACTGCACAGGAGGTGGTGATCAAGACCATCCCCCAGAAAAAGAAATGCAAAAAGCCAAACTGTATGAGGAGACCTTACAGATAGCTGAGTAAAGGAGAGAAGCTAAAGGCAAAGGAGACAAGGAAAGATAAACCCATCTGAATTTGGAGTTTCAAAGAATAGCAAGGAGAGATAAGAAAGCCTTCCTCAGTGATCAGTACAAAGAAACTAGAGGAAAACAATAGGAAAGACCAGAGATCTCTTCAAGAAAATCAGAGATACCAAGGGAAACTTTCATGCCAAGATGGGCACAATAAAGAACAAAAACAGTATGGACCTAACAGAAGCAGAAGATATTAAGAAGAGGTGGCAAGAATACACAGAAGAACTGTACAAAAAAGATCTTCATGACCCAGATAACCACGATGGTGTGATCACTCACCTAGAGCCAGACATCCTGGAATGTGAAGTCAAGTGGGCCTTAGGAAGCATCACTACAAACAAAGCTAGTGGAGGAGATGGAATTCCAGTTGAGCTATTTCATATCCTAAAAGATGATGCTATGAAAGTGCTGCACTCAATATGCCAGCAAATTTGGAAAACTCAGCAGTGACCACAGGACTGGAAAATGTCAGTTTTCATTCCAATCCCAAAGAAAGGCAATGCCAAAGAATGCTCAAATTACTGCACAATTACACGCATCTCACACACCAGTAAAGTAATGCTCAAAATTCTCTAAGCAAGGCTACAACAGCACATGAATTGAGAACTTCCAGATGTTCAAGTTGGATTTAGAAAAGGCGGAGGAACCAGAGATCAAATTGCCAACATCCACTGGATCATAGAAAAAAGCAAGAGAATTCCAGAAAAACATCTACTTCTGCTTTATTGACTATGCTAAAGCTTTTGACTGTGTGTATCACAATAAACTGTGGAAAATTCTGAAAGAGATGGGAATACCAGACCACCCTACCTGCCTCCTAAGGGATCTGTAAGCAGGTCAAGAAGCAACAGTTAAACCAGACATAGAACAACAGACTGGTTCCATATTGGGAATGGAGTAGGTCAAGGCTCTATATTGTCACCCTGCTTATTTAACTTATATGCAGAGCACATCATGAGAAATACCAGGCTAGATGAAGTACAAGCTGGAATCAGGATTGCTGGGAGAAATATCAATAACCTCAGATATGCAGATGACACCACCCTTATGGCAGAAAGTGAAGAGGAACTGAAGAACCTCTTGATGAAAGTCAAAGAGGAGAGTGAAAACACTGGCTTAAAACCCAACATTCAAAAAATGAAGATCATGGCATCTGGCCCTATCACTTCATGGCAAATAAATGCAGAAACAATGGAAATAGCAACAGACCATTTTCTTGGACTCCAAAATCATGGCAGATGATAGAGTGCAGATGCAGACTGCAGCCATGAAATTAAAAGACACTTGCTTCTTGGAAGAAAAGCTATGATTAACCTAGACAGCATGTTAAAAAGCGGAGACATTACTTTGCCAACAAAGGTCTATTTAGTCAAAGCTATTGTTTTTCCAATAGTCATGTATGGATGTGAGAATTGGACCATAAAGAAAGCTGAGCGCTGAAGAATTGGTGCTTTTGAACTGTGGTGTTGGAGAAGACTCTTGAGAGTCCCTTGGACTGCAAGGAGGTCAAAGCAGTCAATCCTGAATGTTCATTGGAAGGACTGATGTTGAAGCTGAAGCTCCAATACTTTGGCCACCTGATGCAAAGAACTGGCTCGTTGGAAAGGACTGATGCTGGGAAAGACTGAATGCAGGAGAAGAAGGGGACAACAGAGAATGAGATGGTTGAATGGCATCAGTGACCCAATGGACATGAGTTTGAGCAAGCTCAGAGATTTAGTGACGGACAAGGAAGCCTGGTGTGCTGCAGTCCATGGGGTTGCAAAGAACCAGACACAACTGAGCAACTGAACTGAACTGATGGTCTATTCATGTTCAGGACTGGTACAAGAGCAAGTCTTACACTTCTGCTCTATGCGTCATGATGAGGTCGATTTACAACAGTGGCCAGGCTGCTCTAATATAAGTGTTGAAATGATTTACTAAAATGGAAAGATACTCAGTGTATGTACGAGGGTAGAATAAGTCAAAAAACTATTATAGTGTGATATCACGTTTTAAAAGATTGTGTTTAAAAATGTATATACAAACACATAAGAAACTTCTAGACATATATATAGCAATGTTTACGTGTCTATCTCTGGATGGTGGTGGTATAGCATGGCTTATCTACATTTCCTAATATGAAATATGACTGTATAATCAAAAAATCAAAGCTATGTTTAACATTAAAAAGGAAAATATGTCTCAAGATGTAAAAACAGGGCTTTCCTGCTGGCTCAGTGGTAAGGAATCTGCCTGCAATGCAAGAGACATGGGTTTGATCCCTGGTCCAGGAAGATCCCACGTGCCACAGAGCAACTAAGCCCGTGTGCCACAACTATTGAGCCTGCGCTCTATAACTGGGAGCCGCAGCTACTGAGCCCACGCCCCGAGAGCCTGCGCTCCACAACAAGAGAAGCCATCACAATGAGAAGCCTGCACACACCCAGAGAGTGGCCCCCACTTGCACAACTAGAGAGAAGCCCGAATAGCAACAGAGACCCAGCACAGCCCAAAATAAATAAATTATTATTATTTTTTAAGTAAATACAAGGGCTTAGCCTCCCAAAGTGGATAAAGCTTTCCTGAGGGAAATTAGGGAAGGCTCCTCAAAATAAGTACCTATTAATGAACTCTCTGACACAGAAAATCTATAAATTAACTACAGCCTGAGAAATAACATAGTTCAATTATACTGCACACGTAGTTCCCAGACTTCACACATTGAGGCCTTGTCAATGAAATCCATTTCCCATAAAGGATGGAAGAAATAAATTATTTGCCTTTACAAAGTGCTAAGAGATTCATCTCAGGGGTTGTTTGGGGTGGGGAACAGGGATGGAGAGAAAGGGAAGCACTGAAAATGTTAGAGGAAGGAAAAAGTACCATACTTAACCTTTCACCCTTTCATAACTTTTGGATATTTTGCTATATGCATGTATCACTTATCCTAAAAATATGTTTAGACTGTTTTTCTTTATGAAGTTTGTGCTCAAGGTGTTTATGTGTTTGTGCTCTAATTTTTAAATTCTAAGTGACCTTGGAATGACCTTTTATAAATATTAAGTCAAGAGGTTTTCTTTGAATTCGTTAAGAGCAAAGACAAAAATGCTGAGCAAATAGACCATGTCATAATTTCCCAGTAAAATCCCACAAAACCTGAAGTCTAGTTGGTCACCACAACAAAGGTTCTCCTTCTCATGTAGGAAGAACTGAAATGTGCTCTTGCCTCCCACTGGAGGGACAGAATGGCCAGGGAAGGGTCATCTCTGCTCTCCCCCGCAGTCTGCAAACGTGCATGCAGGAAGACTTTGGTGTCCTGGTAAGAATCAGAAACCTCCCGAAACAGGGTATGCAAGAGGCCCAACCACTGTTGTTTTGACATAAAGACTTGAAGGGGTAAAGGTGACTCAAGAAAGGAGTAGCAGGCCCCCCAACTTTCTGGATTGGGGAAGAGTGTTGCAGGGTTGAGGTCTACACAAAATAAACTCTGAGATGGAGATGTGTCTGTAGGTGGCTTCCTGGGCAGGGCTCTTGGGAACATCACCAGCAAGGGAGTAAAGGAAGCAAAATTAGGCAAAAGGAGGAGTTGAGCTGTGATGTGGTCACAACAAGGGTGTCAGTGGACCCCATGGGGCCTCGTGGCTGGAATGGCCCTCCAGAGCTGCCCCAGGCTGGAGCTGAGCCTTCACACACCCTCAGGACCTGGGCAGGCAGCTCTTCTTCAGCCAGTTTTCTGGGAGGGGCTCAGTTGTGAGACATCAGCCGGCAGTACTCTCAACAGCTGTGGGGAGACACGTGTCTAGGGTCAGGGACACACTACAGCATCCACTAAAGAGCCGTAGGAGGATGTCAGTTCTCCCATCAGTCTATGTCCTATTGTTGAGATCACATCAAAATCAAACCCATGTCACTCCTCTTTGAAATTCCTCAGTAGCTTCCCATCACCCATGGGAGCAAATAGATCTTCCTACATAAGCCAGTGGGGCTCTTCTTGGGACTAAGGGGGAAATCCTATTTGCCATTTTTCCCAGGGCAATGAGGCTCCAGCCATATGGGGCTATTCACCAGTCCCAGTAACTACCAACCTCTGTCATGGCACTGAAAGTTCATATATGTTATTTCTTCCACTAGAATGCTGTCTCTACTCTTATCTTCCTAGAGAATCCCTAATTATCCCTCAATCCTCCAGGTCATTTCCACAGAGAAACTTCCTTAGCTCTCGTCGGCAGATCATACTCCCTTCACTCCAGGTTCCCACGCAATGTGTGCATCCACACCAGCCCTTTAAGATAGACCAGTTCTATGCATCTGTATTCCCGCGAGCTTGGAGCCTTCTTGAAAACAGAACCAGGTCCGCCATCTTTGTATCCCACACAGAGATAGCACTGAATTCAATGTTTGCCTAATGAATAAATAATTCGAAGTGGAAGCAATGGTGGTATTAGCTCCTTCACAGAACAGCAGATGAATTCTGACAAAATTGATGGGAGAGTAAGCAGGAAGTATAAACATGAGGAGAGGCAAGGCAGTTGTAGCCAGCAATGAGCCAGAATCATTTTGGCTTTCATGTTCTCTTTGGTTCTTGGTATCTATTGTCCAAATTCAGCTTACTAGAATGGAGAGGATATTAGGGGCTCTTATGGGGACAGCAAAATTGCTTTTAGGGTACAGTAACCAGCTATGGGTTTTCCTGTGGTCATGTATGGATGTGAGAGTCGGACTGTGAAGAAGGCTGAGCGCCAAAAAATTGATGCTTTTGAACTGTGGTGTTGGAGAAGACTCTTGAGAGTGCCTTGGACTGCAAGGAGATCAAACCAGTCCATTCTGAAGGAGATCAGCCTGGGTGTTCTTTGGAAGGAATGATGCCAAAGCTGAAACTCCAGTACTTTGGCCACCTCATGCAAAGAGTTGACTCATTGGGAAAGACTCTGATGCTGGGAGGGATTGGGGGCAGGGGGAGAAGGGGAAGACAGAGGATGAGATGGCTGGATGGTATCACTGACTCGATGGATGTGAGTCTGAGTGAACTCCAGGAGTTGGTGATGGACAGGGAGGCCTAGCATGCTGCGATTCATGGGGTAGCAGAGTCGGACACGACTGAGCGACTGAACTGAACTGAACTGAACCAGAAACCCTCCCATGGATGACTTCAATAAAGAAGTACTGGGCTGCAAGATCCCTAGCTGGGGCTATTTGATAAATGAGATGATGAGTCTGAAGAAGCATTTCCCTTTCTGTCTGTTCTCCTGGAGACTCTGCCAAGGACCAGAAGAGCACTACATGTGAGTGGCATGTTATTTAACTTTTCTGCATGGTGCTGACCAACAAAGGTGTTAATGAGGCAGATGGGCAATGGGGATATATGAGCTGAGAGTGTTTTGGCCAAAGAGGAAAATGGTCCCAGGTAACAGATACAAGGGAAGAGGGACTTGGGTTATTCTGGAGCTCCCTGCAAAGGAAAATGGAAGTGCAGACTCCCATCTTTCTTTGCCTCTCATCTCATACCCATCCTCATTCCATATTCCACTCTCATGAGAAATGGAACTAGCCCAAACCAGCATTAAAAGTGGCATCTCAGGCATATCTTGAGAAAGTAACTTATTTTCAGAATCCCTAGTACAAACATAATACACTGGATAATGAAGCAAAATTATCTAAGGTCATTGCAAACAGGATTCAATCACATTTAGCTTCAATCAAAATGGATTTTAGGTCTGTCTGTATTTTCAAATCTCACTGCCTCATATCAGAACCAGAGACCTGTTGTTTGCAGAGGAAAAAAAAATTCTATTTCTTCAGGAAATGCCAAGGGGCCACAAATTTTAATCTGCTCCAGTTGGAGGGGAGGCAAGGGGCTTATTTAACTTCACAAAGTATACCTTCTCGCGTTTCCTCCTGCTAACAAACCAAAGATCGTCCTTGACCAAGGTTTAGGTAGCTGTTTCCAAAATCCAAAGAAGATTGCCCAGCAAGCAACTGTTCCGCCCACCTGAAAGCCGGCTCAGGATTCCATTCGAATGTAGGAGTTGATCTCTAAATATAACCGTGAAAGCAGCCTCCGCCATCATCACCACACTGGCAGCTTCTCTCCTTCCAAAATAATAAAATGGGATGGATGGGTCTCCAGATATTTTCCCTGGAAGGGTAGCTTGAGGTAGTGAGACAGAGGAGAACAGCCCTCTACTGTTACTCCCCAACCTTCTCATTGGGGTGGGAAGAGGAGTGGACAAGAGTAGTTCTCTATCTGGGAGATGCCGCCAAGCCCCAGCCCCACAGCCCCCAGTTCTCACTGGGTCCCTCTCAAAGCAGATAGTCCCTACAGTGAGCCAACTGTGCATGAGTGTCAATTAAACTCAGGAAAGTCCTTCGAGATGCACCTTTTCCAACTCCTCTACCCAGGGTTCCTGCTGTAAAATTCAGAATCTCCCCATAGCCTATTCCTGTTTCATTCTTGTCTCACCAGGTGATCTTACACTAACCAACCAACATCTGTTCATCATCAATTACATTCCCTAACCCTGAGATTCTTGACAGAAGTGCTGTGTGTTCTTCATCCATGGGTGTTCAGCATCTTCCACAGTGCCAGGCACAGAGCAGACAAAGAATAAACGCTGGATGGATGGAAGGATGGATGGAGGGAAGGATGGAGGGATGAAGGAACAAAGAGATGAATTGCCTCAGTGTTGCACTTGGTAGATAGAAGGACCAGTGATAAAAAACCACAGCTGAGAAGCTTGACTGTAGCTGTGTCATGCAACTCAGGGCATGATCATGGAACCCACACCAAGCTCTAGGGGCTCCAGGTCAAAGCATGAGGGTACAATGTCTCCCCTGCATGGAGTCACCTGCCCAAAACGACATCCAGTTTGGGGTGGAGGTGGGCCCCTCCATAGCAGGCCGAAAAGAAAATGGTGCTGGGATAACCCATGGAACACACCCTCACTAACACACCAAGACAAGCTCTCGTTTTCTCTGTGTGCTGCTCACCCCTGTGAGGAGTGAGGTAGAGAGGCAATCTAATCCCCGGGCTAGTGAGAGAGGCGGCAGGCAGCCGCAGCCCCTACTGCCACATTAACCTTTCATCCCAGATGGGGCCGAGGGGGGCCTGGAGCCTGTTCATCTGCCCAGACAGCCAAGGGAAGCTGGGCTGTTATTCCCCCAGATGAAGACTAAGAGGCCATGGGCCTTTGAATGGAAGGTAGGAGGCTTCGTGGAAATGCCATTTACTGGCACCGCTTTCTTTCTGGCCAGGCAGAGTCTTGCTATCAAGCAGAGGCATCCAGACAGGTTTCCTCTGACCGGGAAAAGAAAGGTGCCAGCACCACAGTAATCGAGGGACAGAGGATGGAATTGAGCAGAAGAAAAAGCAGGCTGGAGTCAGATTACACTTCCCCAGGGATAGAGTTTAGCTTCTGAGAGAACAAGGGCCACCATTTTCCCTTTGCCCGCGCTAGACCACTGTCCCCAGAGAGCCCCCTGGGGGGCAGGGACACAGATGGCCCTGCCCATCTGATTGAGAGCACTGCCCTTCTGCTGTGGGCTGGCATCCTGGCTCCCACTTGATGAAATAAACAGTTCAGAACCAGGTGGGAACAAAGAACCTGCCTTTATGGGGGCTGAACCTGAGGCTTTCTGACAACACCAACCATTCATTTGGCTCCACTGACTTATTTCAATAAAACCCAAAGTGAGAGGTTTCAATCCTTTCACGTTTTAAAATTAGCAATGAGATATGTGTGTACTCAGTCACGTCCTCCTCTTTTGCGGCCCCATGGGCTGTAGCCCACCAGGCTCCTCTGTTCGTGGGATTCCCTAGGCAAGAATACCGGAGTGGATTGTCATTTCCTCCTCCAGGGGATCCTCCCAACTCAGGGATCGAACTCACATCTCTTGTTCATCTTACATTGACAGGCAGATTCTTTACTCCTGCACCACCCAGGAAGCCCCAGTGAAATACAGAAAAGAATTTCTGTCACATAGAAAACTCTTTAGACTTGTGGTGATTGTTTCACAATGTATACAAAACTTTTTTAATTTTTTAATCTTATATTTGGGCACAGTTCACTGACAGTGAATCATGATGCGGTACACCTGACACTAATATAATGTAATAAGTCAACTTTACCTCAATTTTTTTTTAAAAAAAGAAGTAAACTCTCTCCCCCTTACACAATAGATGGCAACTGTTTCCACAGCAGCTGAGGTAAAGAAGAGCAGGGTGGTAACATTTTTTGAGTAAACCCTAGGGACCTGCTGTAAGATATCTCATTTGACTTAATTTCCCTTGATCTTCCCAACAACCTCATGAGGTAAGTATTACCATCTTCAGTTTAGGAGGATATCAAAGTTCAGAGAGGCTGACTAACACATCTACAACAAACAAGTGCAGAACCCATGTCCTTTCTTCTCCACCTATGGTGTTTAGCCTGGGTGGCAGAGTAGAATCAACTGAGGAAGTTTTTATTTTTTTAATTTTTATTTTTACTTTATTTTACTTTACAGTACTGTATTGGTTTTGCCATACATTAACATGAATCTGCCACGGGTGTACATGTGTTCCCAATCCTGAACCCCCCTCCCACCTCCCACCCCATATCATCTCTCTGGATCATCCCCGTGCACCAGCCCCAAGCATCCTGTATCCTGTATCGAACGTAGACTGGTGATTCGTTTCTTATATGATAGTATACATGTTTCAATGCCATTCTTCCAAATCATCCCACCCTCTCCCTCTCCCTCAGAGTCCAAAAGTCCGGGCTATACATCTGTGTCTCTTTTGCTGTCTCACATACAGGGTTATCATTACCATCTTTCTAAATTCCATATATATGTGTTATTATACTGTATTGGTGTTTTTCTTTCTGGCTTACTTCACTCTGTATAATTGGCTCCAGTTTCATCCACCTCATTAGAACTGATTCAAATGTATTCTTTTTAATGACTGAGTAATACTCCATTGTGTATATGTACCACAGCTTTCTTATCCATTCATCTGCTGACGGACATCTAGGTTGCTTCCATGTCCGGGCTATTATAAACAGTGCTGCGATGAACATTGGGGTACATGTGTCTCTTTCAATTCTGGTTTCCTCAATGTCTATGCCCAGCAGCAGGATTGCTGGGTCATAAGGCAGTTCTATTTGCAATTTTTTAAGGTATCTCCCCACTGTTCTCCATAGTGGCTGTACTAGTTTGCATTCCCACCAACAGTGTAAGAGGGTTCCCTTTTCTCTACACCCTCTCCAGCATGAACACCGAAGTCCCATCTCCGGAGAGTCTGACCTGATTGGTCAGAAGTCTCAGACTTTTTTGGTAAGAGGATCAGGGGACTATACTACATTGAAACAGGGGGCATGTGAACCTTAAAAAAGGTGCGTTACAGTTTTCATCTCATCTTCACGCCAACACTAAGTCACCTACCATGTGATTCCTGCCTAGCCATGCCAGCACTTCCAGTAAGTCTTAGCTAGGGTGGAAAATTTGGGTGACAACTGAACATTTTTTGTAGCTCATAAATGCTTTTAGCCTACCTACAAAGTCACACTGTGTCTCCTAGGTAACTGGGACTATTTCCCTTAACTGGGAAACACTGAGCAAGGTGGATGGCAACACTTGCATGGAGACTTACCCATCCTTTAACTGGTAACCAGTGTGTGGTGGGACTGGTGGTAGCACACCTCTGTGATTCCACGGGCTTCCCCAGTCACAGAGGTAGGAGGAAAGGTGGACACTGAGCCGTCTGGCAGGGAAGATTTGGAGGCATGAGTAAATTACCCCATGTTTATAAAGCTCTCTGAGCAACTTGAGTAATAATGGAGTGTCAGGGCCTGGTGTTACTGGTTTTCACACAAGTCCCAAGATCAACTGCTCCTCTTAACCTCCTCCCCAGCCCACGAGTTATGCTCTCTGTCCAGCTAAGTCCCTCTGCATGAGCCCTAGTAGAGGGCAAAGTGAGGGCTTGAGCCCACCCTGTGGCGAGGCAAGGAAACATGTATCAGATGTTACTTCAGCAACCTTCCCCCTCTTAACAGGAATTCACTGGAGCAGGAATTCATCTGTTGTGAATTCCCTAGGCTTTAACACAGGTCAAGGAAGCAGAGCAATGAAACGAGCTCTGGTCAGGGATGGACTGTTCTTACTAGGAAGATACCTTTGATGAAACACCATTCATTTCCAAATAATTAGGCAATCCAGGCCCCAAGTTAACAAACGGGAAGGGTCTCCCACTCTTCTGCAGGCTTTGCTCCTTGGTACCATTTCCTCCTCGACCTTCTGTTTCAGCACAAAACCGGTAAGTTTTCATAAGGAAAGTCAATCCTTTCTTGAAATGCCACTTCCTGAACAAAGGACATAATCAGCTTCTCACAACCGAGCAAGTCTGACCTCATTGCTGGCTGCCGCTCTGCCAGGGAAGCCATTGTTGAATGTCTCTGACTTGGACAGTATACAATTTCAGGTTTAGATTCAGATGTGTATTTGCTATCGTGTCATTTATAGAACTTAAGAATGTTAATGGGCTTCCCTGGTGGCTCAGACGGTAAAGTGTCTGCCTGCAATGCGGGAGACCCGGGTTCGATTCCTGGGTTGGGAAGATCCCCTGGAGAAGGAAATGGCAATCCACTCCAGCACTCTTGCCTGGAAAATCCCATGGACAGAGGAGCCTGATAGGCTTCAGTCCATGGGGTCGCAAAGAGTCGGACACAACTGAGCGACTTCACTTTCAAGAATGTTAAAGTGAGAGGGCTGTTAGTCCATGTCTTCCATTTTAAGAGGAAACTAAAATCCAGAAGAACGAAGTCACCAGTCTGAGGTTAGCCCAAGCACCCAGAACTCTGCCCTCAGCTCTCCTCTGTTCCTTATCCCACATTCGGTCTTTAGAAAAGTCCACTAGTTCCATGAGTTAAGTGACAGCACATCTTAATAACTCTCAGCCCAGATGTCCCCACTGAACTGTTACTTTTCTACCCCAAATCTCTCCCCATCCTCTCCCCCTACCCCAGACTTTCCTCCTCCCAATATACTGCACCACTCTTCCGGAATTACTTAGATCCAAAATCTTGCTATCATCCTTGCTCGTGATATTTTCGCTTCAGTTCTTTGTGTTAGCTAGACAATTCCTTGTAGGTTTTAACTGATAATCCCAAAACAAAATCCAATTGAACCAGTTCATGTTTTGGAGCTGTCTATAATTTTGTAAACATTATACAGATGAGGAAATTTTAGGCCAAAGAATTAAGTAACTGTCTCAAGATTACATAACCAGAAAGTGGCCAAGGGAAGGAAACTTGTGAAAAGGTGGAAGAATCTTGGGAGTGATGTGAAGAAGCCAACAGTATATCCACAAGATGGCCTGAGAAAGGAGAATGAGCTGGGCCACGAAGGGAGGATAACACGGGAGGAGATGGCAGGAAGACTTGCATTCCTAACTGGGACGAAGGGAGGGATGACAACGTGGCTTGAAGGATGGAACCAGGCTTTACTCTTGGCCCTGAAATCTGATGCTGTCTTGAGTAAATGCCTTCCCTCTTGAGAGTTAGTATCTTCTCCTATAAAACAAGGATAATTATATCTAAAAGCTTGTAGTCTGGATAGGGATTCATGATCACTTGAAGCAAGATCTCAATAAAAGGTATTATTTCTGGAGTAAATAATTCTATTGCTCTTGCTATATGTTGTCAGGGGCAACATATAAACATCAGAAGAGATAACTAGTCAGAATTCTGTTGTTGAAGAGGTTTCGGGCTCCATGGTTCAGCTTCATATTGCTCTGATGATGTGGACAGTTAAGCACTGGGCTACTCATTTCTTAGAATCTGATGCATACGGGCTGGCTGGTATGACAGGTCTAACTGTCAATATCAAATCATCTCATCATTTGAGTTGCACAGTCTGGACAGGCAGGCAGAAGGCAGCGCTGTCTCCCACACACGGCACAGCCTAAAGCTATGTGCCCAGAGTTGGCAGTGCAGCCAGCACAGTGAAGCCCGGATCTACAGGGGACACGGGTACAAAGCAACTCACCAGTAGCAGGTGGCGAAAGCACCACTGAGTTTCTGAGAACATCTTGAAGCCCAGAATCCAGGTTTTAAATATTAATTTGACTTCAGGAAGAAAGAGCTAGATTTTACCCATTAGCCGAAAAGCACTTCAGCTTCCACTTGTTATTTTTAAGCAATAATGTTTTTTTAAAGAGACCAGTTCTGCTCCCCATGAGGGAGACAACTGGTATAAGCAAACCCCAGTGGTCTTGGTGTCTTTGCCATGCGGGAGCAGAAAGGCAGTCAGCTAGCATTCCACGTGTGCCTTCCTCAGGCCGCCAAGCCTAAAGCCTGCCCAGGGATGTGATCAGTCCCAACTCCCTCCACAATGCAAGATGGAAAAGGACCATTAGCCAAACCTTTGGACAGAGTTTCAAGAAACAGCCATCTACTTCTGATTCTTTTCCACACAGGAAACAAACAAAATATAGAACTACCAGCCCCCAGGCCACCAAAAACCTACGTTCTATTGCTGCCTGATGCCATCCCACCCTACACACACCATGCCAAGAAAGGCACAACGAAACAGCTTGGTGCCCCAATTCCAGACCCTTTCTCCCTCAATATTAGAGCAGAATCCATCAGAGTGAGAATAATTTCCTTTTAAAGTAAATGTTAGTTTCATTCTAATCAAGGTTTGGGAAAGAACCAGGAGAAAATTCTTCTCGGAAAAGAAGTCTGAAGGAAGAAGTTGGCAGAATTCCAACAAACATAGGTGTTAAAAAAAAAAAAACTAACAACATGAATCTGTTCCCTAGCTAGAAAGAAAATACATTGTATATTTAAGGCAGAGAAACAACATTGCATAACTTGAAAGGGGGGGGTGGCATTTGCTTTATAATCTATGTGAATAGTGCCCCCTGGAGTTGTGCAGTGTACAACCTGTGAAACCAAATTTAAACAACCCCAATTCAGGATATCTATGTCAGAAACAATGCCTATAATAATTTCCACACAGGTGTAGCAGCTTCAGGTTATTAAAAAGTTAAGTTGCTATAGATTATTCTGTAGAAAACTCTTAATGTTAAGTCACTTCAGTCGTGTCTGACTCTGTGCAACCCCATAGATGGCAGCCCACCAGGCTCCCCCGTCCTGGGGATTCTCCAGGCAAGAACACTGGAGTGGATTGCCATTTCCTTCTCCAGTGCATGAAAGTGAAAAGTAAAAGTGAAGTCACTCAGTCGTGTCCGACTCATAGCGACCCCATGGACTGCAGCCCACCAGGCTCCTCCGTCCATGGGATTTTCCAGGCAAGGGTACTGGAGTGGGGTGCCATTGCAAACTTCCTGCAGAATCACACTCTAAATTATAACCAAGGGGACCTGGTTAAATCATCTAGTTCAGTCCCTCACTGCGCAGATGAGGCTATTGAAGGTCAGAGATATAATGTCTTGCCCAAGGTCAACAAGCCTATCTAAAAAGGTGAAACAGACTTTCCCTACTTTCCATAGACAGCCAAAAGAGGCCGCTTTGCTGTGAATGGTATTCAGTTCACCCAGACTCCAAATGGAGTCTTATTCATCATTTCACATTTTTTGAGCACCTTCTCAATGCTAAGCCTTGAAAATGGGGCAACATAAGTAGGGCAGCTTTGCTTCAATTACATACAACATTTAGTCTAGAAACTGAGTACTTTACTAGAAACATTTCCAGGCACAAAGGTAGCATACTTTCTCTTGAGCCGTCACTGGTTATGGTCTACTGAACAAACCCTTATTTTGGCAGTTTTTTAAAATGCGTTATGTCCCCATTGGAGTTGACTGACTTCATTGAAGCCGTTTTGATCTATTGGTTAAATATTTATTTGTTAATATATTTACAAGCCATATTATTTATGCAATAGATTTGGAGCCATTATGACTTACTGGATAAGCATTACCTATTTAAAATCAGGCTATCCAAAGCATGAAAACCAAAGGCCATTTACAGGGAGAATGGGAAACTTACAAGTTACTGAGGTTGGCCTTTAATTTAAAATTTATTTTTAACACTGTCATTCTACTCTTTATAATAGGAGTTTTATGCGTATCTGAATGTGTGTGGTGAGAGCGAGGTGGGAGGAGAGAGAAGCCCTTTTACCAAAAACCAATGCAATTAAAGTGCTTTATGGACAAGCTCTCTGCCAAATTTCTTATTTAAATCAAAGACACCTTTGAGTTAGTTACACAAGAGCAGGGCAGAAAGCACCTGCAGTCACGTCTGTTTCTCATTTTGTACTCATGTAACTCAGATGCCCTGTGGCTTCAGTGAAATCTGCTCCTGCGTTGAAATCGTGTACCCCACGTGGCAGCTCAGTTTGAATTTGGAAACAGGAGCTCAGGAGGTGCCACTCAAACATGTGGCTCTGGTTTTCCCTGAGTGCAACATGAACAAGGGAGTTGTGTTATGGGCGCCGGTGTCTCCAGCTTCACTTTAAGTAAGAGATACGGCAGCACCGTGTTTCCATTTAATGGTGTTCCCCATGACCCCCTCCCTGTATCAGTTCCCGCTTCAGTGCTCACGAGGGAAGGTCAAAGCATGGAACGAGGTGTACTGTAAATGTCCACGTTGACAGTCCATGTGCTGTGCATGAATTTACAACCAGGTCCTGACATAGAAAACGGAAGCCAACCAGAATTCATGATCCAACATTCCCAGGTAGACAGCTATGGGTCCCTCCTCTGTGTAGATTCTGTTTGTGGCTGACATAAACATAGAAAGGATTCCGCTGGTCTGGAGAAATTGCAGTGATGTAAAATGAATACCCAGTTAAAAAAAACAGCACTCTTAGGTTTAGACCCCAATTTCTTTTCATTTTATCCCAAAGAAGCCTCTTTTTGTATTAGCACTAACCACAAATTCTGGATATTTTTTCTCTCTAATCACATTTTAGAATACCAGGCCCTTGTTTGTCTCTTCATTTGTCCCATTGACTCAACAAACATTAGTGAGTATCTAAGCATCTGAGCTCTCAAGCATCAAAGATTCCATAATTATGAACAGCAAAGACTTTGCTTTCATGGAGTTTCCTTTCTAGCCAGGGAAGGGGAGGAACTGGCTTCAAACTAGCTTAGTGAAGGCGCGTTCCAGTTAAAGTCAGGTCTCCATGTGGCATTCCAGATTTACACAGGATAAATTGGGATGTGATAATTTGCTTCAAAAAAAGATTCAATATTTTACTAAAAAAAAAATTACAGAAGGATTCCCTTTCAATCTAAAATTCCCAACCAGTCTTCTGCCTGGCCAAGTCATTTTATTTATTTGGAATTTTTGAGGATTCCATCAATTGTTAAAGTACTCCTGTACTGTTCTGGAGTACATCCCCTAATCACCAGCATTCGTAGACATTCATCTTTAATGCATAAAAGAAGTGCCAGAAGAAAGTATTATTTATTCCAGAATTAAAAAAACATAGCCCACTCTGAAGAGACTGCTCAGCAGAGACTACAGGCAGGCCTAGAAAGAAAGTCGTAGGGACTCAGTACTGTGGCTTCCCTGGAGCATCTCCATACCCTCTTTACCTAAGCCGAGGACAAGGAAAGTCTGACATTGAGGGGGATTTTCTTTTCAGTTTCTCTAGATTTTTCCCATTGACGTGAGTCAAATTTTGGAAAAGGGAAAAAAAAAAAAAAACACGAATGCGGCTTTTTAAATGAACCTGGTGAGGTAAAGACATCATTTTCTCTCCCAACACTTTCAAATATGTGGATACTTAATTGTCTGTCACCAGAATCTCTCTAAATGAGCACCGCAATTTGGCCCATTAGAAATTAATGAGAACAGTTTCTTCACTGAGCTTTGTCTGAGAAATAGAGAGCTGCCACATCAAACTCACAGACTTAGAAGAAATGAGAAAGACGCTGAAAAGAGCATTTCTAATGTTGCAACTGGCCTCCTGTTTTTTTCCCCACCCTGGGGTTTCTCCTCAGGACTGTGGTATTGCCAGGAAGCCTCCTGGTCCAGCTGCCTAGTGGTTAGTTGGCACAACAAGTTTTTTTTTTTAAAGCACCGGCCCTACCTTGCTCTGTTTAGGAAAGGTAATGCCATATCATGCCTTTCAGCCCCATGGATTAGAAGGCTATCCTATTTATATAAGGGAAGCAAGAGTGAAACCAATGCTGGGTGTTTCCACAAGACTTTCATCTGCCCAACAAGGATTCATATGGAAAGGTTTCATAGGAATTAGGTAATTTTAGAAAATACTGGTACAAAAGGATATTCAGAAGTCAAATGAGCCATTCTTCCATTGAAGTGCTTTGCTTTAGATTAAAGATTCAGGCTCAGTACAGTCAGTGTCTCTTACATTAGCCAGGGAGAAATCTTCTTAAGGAAGAGAGAAATGTATAAATAAAATAAGACCAAAATGGGAAGAAATTGAGTAGATTTTTTTTCTGTCCCAGGGTTAGATCAATCCAAACGGGCCACAGACGAAGCCAAGTCTCCATACACATGTTACAACCCTAGATCCTCCAGGTCTTCTGGCCTTAAGTGTGTGGGGTCCTATTGTGCTGACACACTGGAAAACTGCACTTGACCTTCAGAGGAGGACCAGGGTTTTTTTTCCTGTCACTTAGACACAGCACTCAGAATTCATCTTTGGCAGTGACTCATACTAAATAGCAACCATGCAACTACCTTGGCAAGACGTGAGGGCATAGAATCAGTGTTTGGGTCAAGTAGAACAACTCAATTTACCTTTACCCAATAACAGGCCACTCCATCTGATGGGAAACGCAGAGCAGAGATGTGCCTGGGGGTTCCACATTTACCCAAGTCTCTCATTACAAGTTATTAGTCCATGTCTTTTATTCATGCTGCCATCTTCCTCAACTGAAAGATAAAAATTAAAAAAAAAAAAAAAACCTGAAGACTATTTTTATGGGGGGTGGGGGGGAGTTTCCTCAGGCATACTCAGGTTACTGACAACTCCTAGCATGAAAGTCAAACCTTGAACTATTTAGTACTCTGAATACAGACTATAGGGTCACAGAGAAAAATCTTTGCAAAATCACTCACAAAGGTCATAGAAGACTTAAAGTCCATATATTAAAATGCCATCCATTCTCTGGAATTAGCCACACTGTAAGAAGTTAAACTGATGTTATGATGTAATATAACATGTAACATTTTATGATGGCACCATGGCCATTTACAGCTGCCTGCCAAGGGCTGGGCATGACCCCCAGCACTATGGAACAAAATCCTATATTTCAAGTGGCCTCATAGGTCTCAGGGTAAGACAGATTTAAAAATAGGCACTTAAAAAGGGGAAGATTCACCTGCATGCGTTCAGTCATGTCTGATTCTTTTGCAACCCCATGGATGGTAGCCTGCCAGTCTTCTCTATCCATGGAATTTTCCAGGCAAGAATTCTATAGTGGGTTGCCATTTTCTGTTCCAAAGGGTCTTCCCAGCCCAGGGATATGACCTGCGTCTCCTGTATTGGCAGGCAGATTCTTTACCAATACTGCCACCTGGAAACCTTGACTTCAACTTGATATTGTAATTCCTGATGAGTTCAATCAAATGAATGGTACAAGGAATATAGAAAGACCAACTCCATTCATGATAAGAATCATTAGAAATTCATAACAAGAGGAAGTACAAAAAGATAAGAGGATTGGCGTTTAGAGTAAAACATACTGACGTATGCTTCACAAAGGTGGCTTTTTCATTTCGTTTTCATTTTTTCTGTACAGTGTAAGTAGACAGTTTAAAAAACTTTCCTGAGACTTCCCTGGAAATCCATCTTTAAGACCTTGGGCTTACTGCCTCCGTTCACTGTTTCATGTTCCTCTTCTGTGCCAGCGTTGTCTCTCATTGCCTAAATCAAGACATCAGCGGCAATCAACTCACTCTGAAATTCAAAGGTTACTAAAGAGTTAGGGATGAGTTTGCCCTATATATATTTTGCCTTATATAATAAAGATGGGACAGAGCTCTTTTACTTTATGAACTGTCCCAATGTTCATATAACTAAAAATATACCACAAAATCAATAGAACATAGTCCAAACATTATTAGAAGGGTCAGAATATACTGCTCTGAAATTCTTGATAGTGAACCAATTAGACTATAGAATTGATTCTGATTACCAGAATGTTTGAAAGTCTATCAACTCTTCCACCCATATTTAAAAATAACCTCAGATATGCAGATGACACCACCCTTATGGCAGAAAGTGAAGAAGTAAAGAGCTGCTTGATGAAAGTGAAAGCAGAGAGTAAAAAGTTGGCTTAAAGCTCAACATTCAGAAAACTAAGATCATGGCATCTGGTCCCATCACTTCATGGCAAATAGATGTGGAAACAGTAGCTGACTTTATTTTTTGGCGCTCCAAAATCACTGCAGATGGTGATTGTAGCCATGAAGTTAAAAGACACTTATTCCTTGGAAGGAAAGTTATGACCAACCTAGACAGCATATTAAAAAGCATGGCTGACTCATATGAATGTAAGGCAAAAACCACTACAATATTGTAAAGTAATTAGCCTCCAATTAAAATAAATAAGTTAAAAAAAATAAAAAGCAGAGACATTACTTTGTCAATAAAGGTCCGTCTAGTCAAGGCTATGGTTTTTTCAATAGTCATGTATGGATGTGAGAGTTGGACTATAAAGAAAGCTGAGCACTGAAGAATTGATGCTTTCGAACTGTGGTGTTGGAGAAGACTCTTGAGAGTCCCTTGGACTGCAAAGAGATCCAACCAGTCCATCCTAAAGGAAATCAGTCCTGGGTGTTCATTGGAAGGACTGATGTTGAAGCTGAAACTCCCATCCTTTGGCCACCTGATGCGAAGAGCTGACTCATTTGAAAAGACCCTGATGTTGGGAAAGATTGAAGGCAGGAGGAGAAGGGGATGACAGAGGATGAGATGGTCAGAAGGCATCACCAACTCAATGCACATGAGTTGGATAAATTCCAGGAGTTGGTGATGGATAGAGAGGCTTGGCATGCTGCAGTTCATGGGGTTGCAAAGAGTCAGACACGACTGAGCAACTGAACTGAACTGAATCCATATTTATACTAATCCATATCTGAGCTATTTCCTAGCTCTAAAATTCCATAATTCTCTAATTCTGGGCATCATTTTTCCCTCCCTCTACCCTTCTAAGATGCTCTTATTATTGTGTGTGTGGTGGGGGGGAGGGGGTTCATTGATCATCCCCATCTCTAATTCCTTCTCTAAAGAGAACCAACACATTATTTACGGAAACTCCATTTCCTAGTGTACATTATTTCCAAGAATAGTGAAATGATTACCACCAGTGCATCTGACCATCTCAGTCAAGAACTGCTACTTCAAAAGGAGGTCAACCAGAAGGGGACTCCTAGCCAAATCTAAAGGCAGAGCTAAGGAAACAGTTAACTGCCCTCCCTACAAAAGTTTTGATATTATTTAAAGACTGTTAGTGCCTACTTTACTATTTTATTGGTGTTAATGTCAATAATTTTAGACCTACTTTACACCTTTGCTAGTGTTGCTTAAAAAATGCTGGCAGATTATAAAGATAAGCACTGATTCTTGCCTTATAAGCTTGCTCTTTTTGTCCTAGAATGCTGAGTGTGATGTGATTTTTCCTGAATAATTCTGAAAAATTCATCCCTGCTGAAAGTCCACACACAGAGCTAAAAGGCTCAGAGAGTCTTAGATTCAAATTACCCAAATCACAATCAGATTTGATACTCTAGGCAGAGCAAACAATAGGTGGACCGACTGACCATCGTTTATAGACGTCTTTTCTCATCATACTTCGTTAACACTAGGAGAGTTTTCATTTCTTTGTCTCAGTTGTAAAAATACCTGGAGAATTTAATTCATACATTGAATCATGCTGAGTAATTCAGGTCTCAAGAGTAATGTGTGTTAGCTTACATTTGTTGGTTTCTGTAAGGAAAATGGCCACTTTAATAAACTGAGAGCAGTTTGAACGGCACAGTGCTTACACTGGTGGTATTTGGCATGGGGTTTCCAACCCTGGGTCCTGGGTCTGCCTCCTAACCAGTGACCTACATAATCTTGCAAAGGCAGATCCCCAATATGATTACTTTATATAGCATTCATGCATTTGGTCAAATGGCAATGAACATTATCAACTGTTGTTTCTTTCTTGTTTCTTGCACAACTATAGTGATTTATCTTGTATGGTAATCATTTTTTGTATCAGGTCCTGTGCTTGGCATTGAGATGAATAAAGCTCAGCTCTTGCTTTCAAAAAGCTCACAGTTCCCTGCACATAATTAACTATAAGGTAGTGAATGAGAATAAGGAAGAAGAGAGGGGAGAGCAATGCCTGGTGTAGGCTGAAAATATGAGATCTCCATTGCTCCATAATGCAAATGCCACCCACCAGAGTCTGTCAATATCCAGTTACACCCTTATTTAGACAGAAGAAAGAAGACACAGTTGAATAGGGAGAAAATGCTGATATTTCTCATTGACTTGTAAATATGAAAATGTCAAGCAATGAAAAGTATATACATTTATATACAGATTATGAAGTAAATATTTCCCCTAAAATATACAAGTTAATAGGCTGAAATCCACAGAGAGGAAATAGCTTCTATACCCAGAGTTTTATAGGTTGCAGCCCATCACTCCTCTCAAATTTCTTTAAAGCTTAAATACTGTCATCCTTCAGTTTCACCAATGTCTAGGATGCAGCTAAGATAGCTCAACAATAATAACACGTTCGAAGCCACAAAGTTCAACTTGATAGACATTTATGGCATGCATACTTTGTGCCAATATCCTCACTTTAATAGTTTCAATTTCAAATAGCATTCTGAATTAGGATTTTATTAGTTTATACAAAGTTTTAGGGATTTCCTGCCCCCTCCCCCTTACTGGAAAAACACATAAGACCATTTTTAAGTCTTCCATTTTTTATACTAAATTTTAAAAAATATTTAAAATAAAGGAGCAATATTACTAGTCATAGCAAAATCATCAATATTTAATTATTCTGAAACCAGAAAGCTTAAAGTTAAGGAAAATGAATTTAATAAATTCTCAGGTGAAAATTACATATCCCCAGTGAACACTATTATTTAGGATTTTTCTATCTCATTAGACATAAGTCAAACATATTCTGATTAAACACCTACTATGTTTAAGGCACATAGTTACTGGAAGAAGAAAGAAATCATTTCTACCCTTAGAGAATAACATTCTAGCAACCAGTTTGACTGAAACTTCCAAGCAGAGTATTATTTTCACTTTCAAAATAAATGAGTCTGAATATCACCCTAAGAATGAAACTCCAAAAAAAATCTGATTTAGCTGTTTTTCAATGGAGCAGAGACTTGTTTTATGATCTACTAGATAATAAGTCAAAATATAAACTCAAGAAATATTGATATATTTCCTACTTGATAGGTGAGCTTGAATTTGGAAAGATGCATTCAAAATGAAAATTCTATTTCAGTTACACAAACCTCCAGCTAATGAACATCCTTGATTAAACTTTCATTTTCATAAGCAAACACCTAGAACAATAAAATGAATCAAAAAGAAAAACAATAGTGGAATAAGTAGTGATTGAGTTCAAGTCATTCAAAAGAAAGATTCAGTCACTGATGAGCAAATTAATCAACATCAAATTTAAACTACAGAAATTAAACTACATGAAATGGTGTGTCACTTTACTTTTCTATAATCTTCAGTTATGAAGAGAATGATACCCGTTCAAAGAAACTCTCAAGTGAGTAATATCAGAAATACAAAGAAAGAGGGGGAAAGGAAAAGAGTAACAGTCACTTCAAAATGATTCCAAACAGTGCACAACCTGTTTATTATAAGAAATATTTTTGATAAAGTGGTGATTTTCAGTGAAATTGGAGTTTTTTCCAATTTAGATTGATATTACCCAGTGTTTACATACATCTGATATTTGCTCAATATTATTAGGCTATGTTATGAAATCTATAAATAAATATCTAACATTTTAGTAGGCTTAAAATCAACTGTGTAATATGCTCCAAACTACATTTGAAAAGTATGTCAAATGAAAATATATCTCTGTGAAAAATGCTTCAGACAGCTAAACTAATAGAATATTAAATACACACACACACAAAAAAAAATCCAACAGGTTTTCATTATGTTTCTGCTTTTAAGTTACTTAACTAGGATTATGTGTGCCGTTCCGTGTTTGGAATCCATTAAGATAGTTCAGATCCCATCAGAGCTAAGTCTACAAGACTGTCCCAGTTCTTTCATTAGACTGACAAATTCTTCTCGTCAAATATGACTTGAAATAAATGAGCCATTATAGTAACCTTGGAATTAACTTTGTTATTAAAAGATAATGGTTCTTGTTGTCACTAATTTTGCTCTGTTTTAACATGTTGGTATCAGAAGAAGCTTTTAACTATTTAGACTAAGGAAAGTCCATAAAAGGTGCATTTTTAGCTTGAACACCAGAGTCAGATCCAAACTGACATATATTTTTATGGTTTACAACAAAATCCTCTCACTGTTTCATTCACTGAAGGAGAACTGATGTACAGCAACCAAGTTAAAGAATAACTGACCAGTCTGGCAGCTCAGAGCTGGAAGAGTGCTAACTTTTCAAGTTCTAGTTCTGCTGGTATGTGGCTATAATCAAATCAAAGACTCAAAAATAACTTAAAATGGCCAAATAAGGTCTTAACAGACTGAATCTCCCACAGATAGCAACTATAAACTCTAATTCAAAACAAAACAATCCCAGCTACCTGAAGACACTGGAGAGCAACCAAAGGCAAGCAGAACCTGGAAGGAAATTAAAACTTGAGAGGAGGAAACAACACTGGGTGAGGTCCCTGTTTCCACGGCTTCTGGGAAGAGGGCAGGATCTCAAGAAGTAAAGAGCCAGAAACGGGGAGCTCTAAATTCTGGGTGTAACCCTCCCCACATCTCTGGCAACTGAACCACAAGTGTGCGGGCAGACTCCAAGCAGCTCAGCCAAGGATAAAACAACTAAGCTGAAACTGAAATGACCATCCAAATGATAGCAGTTGCAGCTCTAGGACAGTTAATGGCCTGCTATAACAATAGATATTAACTCTATTCGAGGAAATACACAATACTCAGAGTATCCACAACAAATCATAATCTTCCCAATATAATCCAACAGTGAACCCAGTGAAGTTGCTCAGTCATGTCTGACTCTTTGTGATCCCATAGACTGTAGCCTACCAGGCTCCTCCATCCATGGAATTTTCCAGGCAAGGGGACTGGAGTGGGTTGCCAATTCCTTCTCTAGAGGATCTTTCCAACCCAGGGGTTGAACCCAGGTCTCCCACATTGCAGGCAGACGCTTTACCGTCTGAGCCACCAGGTAATCTAACAGTGCTTTACATATGGAAAATGTAACTGTTTCTCAAGAGAAAAGATAATTCTAAGAAAACAATCATGAGATGGCCCAGATGATGGAATTTTCAGACAACTTTAAAGCCACTATTGTAACTATGCTCAATGACATAAAGAAATACGTGCTTTTATTAAATGAAAAGATAGGAGATGTCAACATATAACTAGAAACTATTTTTTTAAAAAAGAACTAGTTGAAAATTTTAAATCTGGAAAATAAAATATCTGAAAAATAATTCACTGGACAGGCTTAACAACAAAATAGAGGTGACAGAAAGGGAAGAGTCAGTGAATTCGGAGACAGATCAATAGAATTGCTCTAATTTAAAGGAAGAATAAGAATAAAAGAAAAACAAAAGCATTTTAAGAATATTTTATTCTTAAAATAAGAATAAGGGAAAAAATGAACAGAAACCTAAGGGACAATATCAAGATAACAGTTTCCAAACATCACGTAACCAAAACTTTGGAAAACAAGGAAAAAGAGAATGAAACAGAAAATATATTTGAAAAGTTAAGAGCCAAAAATTTCACAAATTCAGCGAAAGATATAAATTTACAAGCTCAAGAAGCTTGGTGAACCCCAAGAAGTATGAATACAAATAAAACCATCACTAATTACATTATAATTATACTGCTAAAAACCACCAATTCAGAAAAAAGTCTAGGAAAAGCATCACATATAGGGAACAATGATTCAAATTGTAGTTGACTTCTCATCACAAAAAAGAAAAAACCCAGAAAACCAAAAAATGCATTTAAAGTTTTGAAATAAAAATAAGTATAAACTCAAAATTCTTGATTCAGTTAAAATATCCTTCAAGAATGAAATAAAATGAAGACATTTCCAGACAAAAGGAACAAATTTATTACAGTATCCTGCACTATGAAAAGTGCTAAAGGGAGTTCTTCAGGCTGATGGAAACCTGAATCTTCAGGAAGGAATGAAGAACATTAGAAATGTTTTGAAATATTTTTATGATAGAATGATGGAAAAATAATTAAAATGCGTAAGTCACTCAAACTTTGTGAATCTCAATATCCTAGCATAAGAGAAGGAAAACAATGCTTTGAGGAATATATGTGAAGAAGTTTCATGAAAAAAATTAATGATTATTTTAAAATATATGGTATGCTTATAAACATGTTCAGAATCAAGGGACGTTACAAAATTTTAGTGTTCAGCTTGGCATTTATATAACAAGCATTTCATGGATAGTTATTATTTGTAATATACCATGCTACGTGTTTCAAATGTTCTGCTTGAAAACAAAAGTAGGTGATTTTAATTTCCAAAATAATATCATAAAAAATTATTGGTAAGCCAGGATTTTAGGAAACTTAGAAGCAAAATGTAAAATAGCCAAACCTCTTAACTAATCATTCTGCACGTTTTTTCTAAGCCACCTCCAACCAGTCCAGCTGTAGAGAGAGAACGCCTATGTTTGTGTATTACCTGCTCTAAGTTTTTACTTAATTTGCCCTTGCAAAAAAGTGCAATGTTAAGTCACCAGGTCATGTTTTTGCTAATGTAGTTTCCCTGCAAGCTATCAAAGTATACATGCCTCAGTGTATGTACATAAGCAAGAAAGGACAAAATAACCCAACTGTTTCATTCCTGATACCTAGAAATTTGCATTGACTCCAGACCCATGGAAAGAAAAATGGCTACTTATTTACCTATCTTTATGACATTATAGGAGAAGGAAAGGGCAACCCACTAGAGCACTGTTGCCTGGAGGATTCCAAGGACAGAGGAGACTGGCAGGCTCCAGTCCATGGGGTCGCAGAGTTGAACACAGCTGAGTGACTAATACCATGACATTACAAGGGCTCCCAGGTGGCACTAATGGTAAGTAACGCACCTGCCAATGCAGGAGACATAAGAGGTGAGGGTTTGATCCCTGGGTTGGGAAGAACCCCTGGAGGAGGGCATGGCAACCCACTCCAGTATTCTTGCCTGGGAAACCCTGGTGGGCTGCAGTCTATAGAATCAAAGAAAGTCGGACACTACTGAAGCGACTTAGCAGGCACACGAGACGTTACAAACAAACAAAGCAGAAAATGCATGTATACATATAATACACAGGAAATCCAAAAGATGCCAAGCATAAAGCTTGAAATATTTTTAGAAATGTTGATTCTGGGAGAGATTCAAATGCCATGTTTCTTAAAGAGTTCTAAAAATCCGTAACCTCCCATTCTCTTTTCTCTTCCCATCTGGGAAGGGAATAAACTATGTCTTCTCTTGCTCAACTGTATACCCTGGTTGATTCGGGTCAGAAATTACAAATGTTCTATTTAGAGATATCTTTATCACACATTACTGAAATGTCAATTACATAAAATCAGGAAAGAAGGTATCAGAGTTTCATCTTAAATTCCCCTTTTGCTTACTTGTATTTCTGTTTTCCATTCCTATCTCTGCACCTTCTCCAAGCCATTTTCTGATATGGAAATAACTTTCCACCTCACTTCGCAGAGACATCTGCCTGTCCTAGTTGAAAAAAGGAATTAAGGAGCAACTTGGTATGTATGGTGATCTGGTTAGACAGCCATCATCTCCTACTTGACTCTGCTGTGTAGAATCAGATGTTATTTTCATCTGCAGCTGGAAGTTCATATTTATAAGAGGAAGCAAAAAGAGAAGTCACTAAAGACACAGGTGCCCCTGTCAAGACTAAATTGTCAATCAGGCTTGTTCGTAACCTTGGCAAGCAGAAAAAAGGATATTTATGGGCTGTGTGGTCTTTGAAAGCAGTGGCTAGAATCATTTAAGAGAAGCCAAACTATCTGTTTCAGGGCTTTATTTTGCCTAAAAGCCCAGTGAAGGTCTGTCCCACCCAAATCTTCTGTACATTTTATGGAAGTGGGTTTCAGACAGTACTATTCCATCAATGCATTCCACTTTCCCCAAAACTTCCCTGTGCATTTCTTAACTTTGGAAAATTAAATCTTTCAGTAATATGTTTCATCTTTACATTCTAAAGAGCCAGAAAAGCTGACTGATCATCATCCAAGAGAAGAGGCACGGGCAGTCAACTTTACTGGCTGGTACACTCAACTGGGAATATACTAGTGGTGGTAATTGCTCAAGGACTGGGATTCAAAGGATGGGTTGCAGTGGGGAGCCTGCTTAACAAACATTGCAATTAACACCACCTACATGTTGGAGGGTGAACTAGGTAATAAACAAAAGATGAAATTAATATGCATGTTCAGTCCCTAAAGATAGCCAGATGGCTGGCTACAACATCAGATGTTTCCTCTTTGCCTTTGCAGAGAGTGGCCCCTTTGTGCACTGAGTGGCACAGTTGACATTTTCCGTGAGCATGGGCATCTTGATGGCGGATGAAGCAGCCCAGATAGGTGGCCCTTAGGACTGGGAGCTCAGAGCTATGCCGGGTATCCCCAGTGACCAGAAGGCACAAGAGACAGCAGTCATAAACGGAATAAAGGGCGCCTTTCGCAAGCACAATGCTGACCACACCACTGCAGACTCATACTGCCCAGGGAAGAAAGAAGGGCAACAGGAGGGCTGCAGGACTGAAAGGTTTATTTTCTCTCGGCCTCAGGAGCTCCAGGTGTCCCAGGTTTCCCACTCAATGTGATCGGGCTGTGACTAGAGCCGAAAATGTAAAGCCCTTTTGTTCCAATTCACTGTTAGAAGACAAAGGAGCCCTTATTTGTCTCTAAAGTAAGCAGCTGTCTCCACAGTTTTTGTCATATTCCAAAACGGCATATTGCAGAAGGCAGTCATGTACACTAGGCTCCAGGCACAGAGGAAAATCTCAGTCCTGAAGACTGGGTGCTATGGACACACCTCGCACCAAAAAAAAAAAAGCACCTTTCCAAAGCCCCCCCTCTTTTTCCTTCTGCTTGCTTTGTTCTTCTGCCTCTCCATCTAACTGCTCTATTTATGTTTTACTAAGATTTCTCCAACTAGCAAATAACTCAGCAGCCCAAAACAAAAAGGCCAGGGACAGCACCTGATGCCAAGACAACAGGCCGCATCTCTGCCTGCCCATCTCCTCCCCAGGGCTTGGAAGACAAAGAGCACACTGTGCCGCTGGCCACCTTGGCTGCCCAGACCTCTGCTCTGCACCTTGCGCTTGATGCCTCTCTGCAGACTTGGGAAGAAAGCGCTCCTCATCCTGCAAATACTGTCGAGAGGTCTTCTTAGGCAACCAAGGGCAAAACACATGGGTGGCCTAAAGAAATACAACCTCGTGGGCGTTCTTGGTTTACTCAGTTAGCATGGTACTTTTCCAATAGTGAATAAATCTTGATTTTGAAAATCAAATTCTATCTTAAAGCCCTGGCAGATCTCACAGCTTAGGCCACTGTGCTATATTACTTTCTGAACCGCATTCTCTACAGGCGTTCTTAACTGAGGCCCATGACTCCCCTGGCATCTGTGGCTAGAATTTATAAAGGGCATGATCCTTTACGGGGAAAACATTTACCTTTATTTTCAGTAATGACTCAAGCATTGTACTTATATTATGACTGTGGGCCACAAATCATAGAATTAGCAGTACCGGTAATTTTGTCAACAATTGAGATCCCAGATATTTTCATATCATGTTAGATATTATTGCCAGTATCTCAAAATATCACTTAAGCTCAACTTGGAAATTATAGTCATGATTAGATGGCTGCTAGATCTTCTTACTTATTGCATTACTAATGAAATACACATATTACTATATCATCAATGTGTTTATTTTATTGATGACTTTATTTCAATCCAATTGCTTTCCCTTGCAATGCTATTATTTTAATTCATACACCAAAAATATTATTCTAAGGAAGCTATAGGCTTCACCAGACTATCTATCAGATCTGCAACATAAAAAAGATTAAGAACCCCTGCTATAAACTAAATGAACCATTTGTTCTTCCCTCAAACACATTCTATGCTTTGGGCCAACACAATTTCTACTTTCAGATTATCTCCTTTCCTTTCCTCCTGGCCATAGATCAAAACCTTATCTCCCCCTCAGTGAGGAGACCAAATACTGCCTCCTTCATAAGGCTTGTTTAATCCCCTTGCACTGGTCAGGGTGGTACTCTGCACTCCTCTTTTCACATTATCACTTTCTACCTTGTAGACACTTTTGTTGCCCTCTAAGTTGAATGTCGAGGGCAGAGACCCTGTGTACTTCATCACTGAGTGCCCAGTAGCAACATCTCCTGACAGCTCGACCTGCTCTCACTGCTCCATTCTCTACCCTGCTCCTGTTTCTCTACGCTTCCAAACCACAGAACTCCTATGCATGTCACTTCTGTTTTATTCTGCAGAATAAAACCAAATTCCTCCATCTGGTGTTCAAGGCCCTTCCCAAATTGGCCACCTCCTACAGTCTAAGTGTTCATCTCTTCCATCTCTGAGCCCCACAGCTAATCATTTCACAAACTCCCACACAGATCCCCCCACTTCCCTGCTCTCATTTATAACAATCTCTCTTCCTGGATTGTTCTACGTCCTTCTGAATGGAGAGGAGAAAATGACACCCTCCGCATTTCCAAAAGAGCCTTTCTTTTCAAGGAATTCCTGGCCTGATTCACACAGATAAAACTGAGTTTCATCACTGAAAAAAACTTGATCACAAATTTCCATTCAAAAATGTCTTGTGTTTTATTATTTTGTGACAGTCTCTGAATGTTTCAGAGCCATGAGGCAGGTGGAAATCATATATCCCCCTTACAACTGTCCACACCTGAAATTCAAGGCCACTGCCAAACCCTCACCCTCCTACCCAATGATCTAGCCCCTAAAGCTGACCTACCTAGCAATTCTTTCCACCAATTTTTATGCAATTCCCTTGGCAAACACATGCCCTCATCACCATGGAATAACATCAAGGAATGCTGACCTCAGATGCCTTCAGTATCATCTCCAGAAGATACTGAAAAGACAAATATTAATGCAAGCATTTCCCAACCCACCACAGATAACTTCCTGCCTTTGATGAAAGCCCCCTCTGCTTTGGAAACTCCTACCATTCAGCCCCATCACCTTCTACCCTTCCTTGGCTTCACTCCCAGCCACCTCCTGTGGATGTCCAGTGATGTCCAGTGAGGACGAAGGCACTTGCTTTACAGTCTCCACCACGACTTGCACCATCCTTTGCAATGACTTGGGAACCCAACCTCTGATCTCATAATTCCTAAAACTTCTGGACTCCATCACTCTTACTTGCTCTGTGCATCAGCAACAACTCCTAACCATTCCCTAGGTTCACACAAGACCTTATCTCTGTGTTCTAAATCATTAAGCCTGGTGCTAGTGCCCTGTTCTCTGAACATCACCATCTATCCTATAGTATTAATGCTTAGTATTCTATCTAAACATTCCCTTCTCTCTGTTATAGAATCCTTCTTTCCCTTTATACATTCAACTTACGTGAATCGAGAAAATAAACAAAACTAAAACACAATTAGTGATTATAGTAAGTAGAAAAAAATGTATCTTTATACATTTTTATTAAAAATTTATCTGTATACTTTATATAAAAATGTGTCTGTATACTTAACATAATTTTGCACTTCTATCCCACTCTCTGAACCCACATAACAGACACTTTAAAGAAATCATGCCTTATTTAATCAAGGTGTCCCCAGAACCTAATACAGTGCCTGGTATATAAAGGATACTCAAAGAGTAAAAATTCCATCCAGCCCCATGAGTTTTTTCCCCTATGTCTTTATACTCACAAATCTACATACTCAGTTGAGAATTCTTACCTAAGCTCAGAGCCACAGTTACAAATGTCCAGTAGATTCTATTTGGATATCTGATAAGAATCTTAGTAGATTCTATCTAGGTACCTGATAAGAATCTCAGTGACTCTGTGAGTCCAGGATGTAATACTCTGGAATATCTGTATATTCTATCTGGATAGATTCTATCTGGATATCTGATAAGAATCTCAGTGACTCAGTGAGTCCAGAATTTAACAATCTCCAGCCTCACTCCAGCTTAAGTGTGCTGCTCAGTTCAGTTCAGTTCAGTCGCTCAGTTGTGCCCGACTCTTTGCAACCCCAAGAATCGCAGCACTCCAGGCCTCTCTGTCCATCACCAACTCCCGGAGTTCATTCAAACTCATGTGCATCGAGTCAGTGATGCCATCCAACCATATCATTCTCTGCCGTCCCCTTCTCCTCCTGCCACCAATCCCTCCCAGCATCACGGTCATTACCAAAGAGTCAACTCTTCGCATGAGGTGGCCAAAGGATCGGAGTTTCAGCTTCAGCATCGGTCCTTCCAATGAACACCCAGGACTGGTCTCCTTTAGGATGGACTGGTTGGATCTCCTTGCAGTCCAAGGGACTCTCAAGAGTCTTCTCCAACACCACAGATCAAAAGCATCAATTCTTCAGCGCTCAGCTTTCTTTATAGTCCAACTCTCACATCCATACATGACCACAGGAAAAACCATAGCCTTGACTAGACAGACCTTTGTTGGCAAAGTAATGTCTCTGCTTTTGAATATGCTATCTAGGTTGGTCATAATTTTCCTTCCAAGGAGTAAGCATCTTTTAATTTCATGGCTGCAATCACCATCTGCAGTGATTTTGGAGCCCCAAAAAATAAAGTCTGACACTGTTTCCACTCTTTCCCCATCTATTTCTCATGAAGTGATGGGACCAGATGCCATGATCTTCGTTTTCTGAATGTTGAGCTTTAAGCCAACTTTTTCACTCTCTTCTTTCACTTTCATCAAGAGGCTTTTTAGTTCCTCTTCTTTCTGCCATAAAAGTGGTGTCATCTGCATATCTGAGGTGATTGATATTTCTCCCAGAAATCTTGATTCCAGCTTGTGCTTCTTCCAGTCCAGCGTTTCTCATGAGGTACTCTGCATATAAGTTTAAAAAGCAGGGTGACAATATACAGCCTTGATGTACTCCTTTTCCTATTTGGAACCAGTCTGCTGTTCCATGTCCAGTTCTAACTGTTGCTTCTTGACCTGCATGTAGGTTTCTCGAGGCAGGTCAGGTGGTCTTGTATTCCCATCTCTTTCAGAATTTTCCACAGTTTATTGTGATCTACACGGTCAAAGGCTTTGGCATAGTCAATAAAGCAGAAATAGATGTTTTTCTGGAACTCTCTTGCTTTTTCCATGATCCAGCGGATGCTGGCAATTTGATCTCTGGTTCCTCTGCCTTTTCTAAAACCAGCTTGAACATCTGGAAGTTCACGGTTCACGTATTGCTGAAGCCTGGCTTGGAGCATTTTGAGCATTACCATACCAGCGTGTGAGATGAGTGCAGTTGCGTGGTGCTGCTCATCCTACCCTAATAAATGTCATCACCATACACAATGCTGGTCCCTAGAGTCTGACGGAACTAATACTACTGTCCTCTATTTTTACGTCTGTATCAACTAGATTCTCTCTTTTAATGTGTGTGTATATCCGACTCTTAGCGACCACCAGGCTCTTCTGTCCATGGGATTCTCCAGGCAAGAATACTGGAATGTATTGCCATTTCTTCCTCCAGGGGATCTTCCCAACCCAGGGATTGAACCAGAATTTCCTGTGTCTCCTGTACTGATAGGCAGATTCTTTAAGTCCTCTCAAATCGATATCACATGTATCTTTGTCCTGAGCGACCACTGACACCACCCTTACTTCAGACCATCTTGATCTCTTGCCTGGACTTTCACAGTAGTCTCCTGTCTTGTCTTTTCTCTAATCTCCTACTTAGATAACCATAATAGTTCCCATACATTTCTGGATAACCTTCAAACTCTTTATCACATCCAGTGATACAAAATATCAAGCTCTATCCATCTCTCTAAGCAGGCTGGAACCACCTAACTTTTAACCAGGCTTAGTCCAGAACTCTAAATGCCTGATGAAAGTAGCTGCTTAATAAATTGAACAGTATCATTGTTCACTTTTTTCAATGCATAAACTCTACCCGTACCAAGTTATCTTCAGTTTCCCAACCACACCACATCTAAGTCTTGGCAAGACTTGCTATTCTCTTCTGCCTGGTTTGGTTTTCAGTTTTGCCCTGATATACTTGAAAACCCCTACTCAATATCCTGGACCTAAATCAAATAATTCTGTAAAGCCTTGACAGATTACTCCCAGGCTGAACCATCAGTCCCCTTGTTGTGTCCCCAGTGTTCATTACAGACCCTCCATTTGGTGCCTAGCTCATTTCATGGCAGCTTTTGTTTACAGAGCTGATTCCTGTATTGGCTTGAACATTCCCTACAGGCATAGACCACAGCAGATTTTTCCAGGTGTCTCTGTGCCTAGGAATGTGCTTGCTGCAATGCTCAAGCTATTAAATTAAATAATAACAAATCCACTTCATTAACCAGATCCTCTAAAGTCTACTGTAGCTGTCAGCCCTCCTGCGAAGCTGCCTCATCAGAAATGTGCTGCCCCTCACTTTGTCATGACACTTATCACACTCTGAAGACCCACTGCTCACATTTGCAGGGCCCAGAGTAAGAGAAACACACTGTCCAATAAAAGAGGCTTATCCTATTTTACCTGCTTTGACAAAATATCTTCACAGTGACCCAGAAGATCCAGTTGGAATTTTAAATTCTTGGATTTCCCCAAGTTCTAGCTCAGAACCAGATGAGAAGGACAGTCAGTCATGGAGCTTCCTGGGTGGCAGCAGTGGTAAAGCATCTGCCTGCCAATGCAGGAGACGTAAGAGACGTGGGTTCAATCCATGGGTTGGGAAAATCCCCTGGAGGAGGGCATGGCAACCAACTCAGTATTCTTGCCTGAAGAATCCCATGCATGGAGGAGCCTGATGGGCTACAGTCCATGGGGTCACAAAAGTCGGACACAGCTTAGCAACCAAGCAATCCCCACCGATATTGAAAACAGAAATACACTCCCTAGAGCAAAAGAGTCAGCAAACCCACTCCAGTATTCTTGCCTGGAGAATCCCACGGGCAGAGGAGCCTGGCAGGCTACAGTCCATAGTGTCACACAGAGTTGGACACCACTGAAGTGACTTAGCACGCACACATGCACGGACAGTCAGACCCTGGCCCCTAGCCCACTCTCCTTTTCTTACATCACAATGCACCTTATAGGCATGCTAACAAGACCTCAACATGTGTGTCCTCACTCTGCCTACATCTCTTACACAGAGCTGCCCTTTGACCCCTCCTCCTGCCCAGGGATGCTTACAGCAGCAGCACAGATAAGCCCCAGAGAGGGGAACTGACCGGGTGCTAGAAACTGACTCAAGCCATCTAGACAGGGAAGTCCAGGGCCCACAGCGTCTAGACAAAGAGGGCGTAGATGCTGCATGGGCACTTTTCTCTTAGCACCCAGGCTCCTCCCTCCACAGAGAGAGCTCACAGGAGGGATCTGAAAGGCAAGGTCCAGGACAGGAGACTGAATACCTGGATGTACAGGACTACAGCAGAGTCTTTGCACCATGCTGATCTGCCCGTGGACTGTAAGCGCCCTGAGGTTTAGGAGTTTTTTAATCCGACTTCCTGGAAGAGGAGAGAGAGGTGCTCTCATCAGGCTTCCAGTTCCACAAAATATCAGCTTCATCCCTGGGGGCTTCCTTAAAAGAGATGTTGAAAAAAACAGTTATTTAGGGAATGAATTAACAAAGATTCTTTTTATACTTGGAACAAGTAGCAATTCTAGTATTGGAGGGTATTTATTAATAACTCTTAAATTGTTTCTCAACCTTGAGTCCATCATGCCTTATCTTCCCTAAGGGGCGGGGGAGCCTGGTGGGCTGCTGTCTATGGGGTCGCACAGAGTCAGACACAACTGAAGGGACTTAGCAGCAGCAGCAATGATTTTCTATCTCCCATAAAAACCCCAGTGTCCTAAACATAATCTGCGCTCAATAAATATTTGTTGGACTTTTTTTTACAGGTAATCCTCATTAACATATTGAGGTGTTTATTTTTCTCAGGCATCTCAGCAGTTGCATTGTGAGTCATAACCCAAATGGTAACAGTGACTGTCATAACAAAAAGCTTCAGAGAGTAATTTTAACCAGTCACTAGTAATAATTTATTTTTAATTTTTAAAAACAACTGTGGGTATAACTATTTTACTAGTAAAACACAATAGCTATAGTACTAGTGTTCAGGCAACTGAAAACTAACAGTTGAACCTATGCTAATGAATCAGAGGAAAGAGTGAATGAAAAGAATGACAGGTTTAAAAGTCAGTATTTGAGAACTTGGGCTTCCCAGGTGGTGCAAGTGGTAAAGAGTCTGCCTGCCAATGCAGGAGACACAAGAGATATGGGTTCAATCCCTAGAGCGGGGGGATCCCCTGGCAAAGGAAATGGCAAATATCATTTGGAGTTGTTGGGGGGAAAAAAATCCTGGCTGAAGAAAGAATAATGATAATGTTCTAAATGTTCATCAGCAGATGAATGAATAAAGAAGGCATGACTGGTATATACAATGGAATATTAGCCATAAAAAGAATGAAATAATGCCACCTGCAGCAACATGAATGAACCTAGAGATTATCCTACTAAGTGAAGTAGGTCAGACAAAGACAAATATCATATACCACTTACATTTGGAATCTAAAATATACTACAAATGAACTTATTTACAAAACAGAAATAAACCCACAGACATAGAAAACAAACTGATGGATACCAAAGGGCAGAAGGAGTGGGAAGGATACGTAGATTATATACACAAAAATAGATAAACAGTTAAGTCCTACTATATGGCACAGGGACCTGATAAACTGTAATGGAAAAGAATCTGAAAAAGAATGTATTGACATAGATATATAACTGAATCACTTTGCTGTACACCAGAAATTAACACAAACATGGTAAATCAATAATACTTTGATGAAATTTTTTTCAAAAATAAAATTTTAAAAAAGCAATCTGACTTACATGAGTCCTGTCCCAGGAGCATCAGAAAGAATGTAGGCAGAAGGGTGTGCAAAACCCTCTGCCCATGAAAAGATGTCCATTAATGGAATTATTTTATAACAGCTTTATTGAGATATATAATTGACATACCATCTCATTCATCCATTTAAAGTGTGCAATTCAATGAGTTTTTATTGTGCGACAAGGTTGTGGAACCATCACCATAATCTCATTATAGAACAATTTGTCCCTCAAAAGGAAACTTGTCCCACTTGTAGTCACTCTCCTCTCCCCCTGTCCCCTCAACCCTAGGTAATCACTAATCTATTTTCTGTCTCTATGCATGTGCTTATCCTGCATATTTCAGAGAAATGGAACCATGTAATATGTGGCTAGATTTAAGGGACTAGATCTTATAGACAGAGTGCCTGATGACCTATGGATGGAGGTTTGTGACACTGTACAGGAGACAGGGAGCAAGACCATCCCCAAGGAAAAAAAAATGCAAACAAGCAAAATGGCTGTCTGAGGAGCTCTTACAAATAGCTGCGAAAAGAAGAGAAGCAAAAAGCAAAGGAGGAAAGGAAAGATATACCCATTTGAATGCAGAGTTCCAAAGAATAGCAAGGAGAGATAGGAAAGCCTTCCTCAGGGATCAGTGCAAAGAAACAGAGGAAAACAATAGGATGGGAAAGACTAGAGATCTCTTCAAGAAATTTAGAGATACCAAGGGACCATTTCATGCAAAGATGGGCTCAATAAAGGACAGAAATGGTATGGACCTAACAGAAGCAGAAGATATTAAGAAGAGGTAGCAAGAAAACGCAGACGAACCATGCAAAAAAAGATCTTCACAACCCAGATAATCACGCTGGCGTGATCACTCACCTAGAGCCAGACATCTTGGAATGTGAAGTCAAGTGGGCCTTAGAAAGCATCACTACAAACAAAGCTAATGGAGGTGATGGAATTCCAGTGGAGCTATTTCAAATCCTAAAAGATGATGCTGTAAAAGTGCTGCACTCAATATGCCAGCAAATTTGGAAAACTCAGCAGTGGCCACGGGACTAGAAAGGTCAGTTTTCATTCCAATCCCAAAGAACGGCAATGCCAAAGAATGCTCTCAAAATTCTCCAAGCCAGGCTTCAGCAACACGTGAACCGTGAACTTCCAGGTGTTGAATCTGAATTTAGAAAAGGCAGAGGAACCAGGGATCAAATTGCCAACATTCGCTAGAACATTGAAAAACCGAGAGAGTTCCAGAAAAAATCTGTTTCTGCTTTATTGACTATGCCAAAGCTTTTGACTGTGTGGATCACAAGAAACTGTGGAAAATTCTGAAAGAGATGGGAATATAAGACCACCTGACCTGCCTCTTTAGAAATCTGTATGCAGGTCAAGAAGCAACAGTTAGAACTGGACATGAAACAACAGACTGGTTCCAAATCGGGAAAGAAGTACGTCAAGGCTGTATATTGTCACCCTGCTTGTTTAACTTATATGCGGAGTACATCATAAGAAATGCTGGGCTGGATGAAGCACACGCTGGAATCAAGATTGCCAGGAGAAATATCAATAACCTCAGATATGCAGATGACACCACCCTTATGGCAGAAAGTGAAGAAGAACTAAAGAGCCTCTTGATGAAAGTAAAAGAGGAGAGTGGAATAGGTGGCTTAAAGCTCAACATTCAGAAAACGAAGATCATGGCATCTAGTCCCATCACTTCATGGGTAATAGATGGGGAAATAATGGAAACAGTGTCAGACTTTTTTGGGGGGAGCTCCAAAATCACTGCATATCGTGATTGCAGCCATGAAATTAAAAGATGCTTACTCATTGGAAGCAAAGTTATGACCAACCTAGACAGCATATTCAAAAGCAGAGACATTACTATGCCAACAAAGGTCCGTCTAGTCAAGGCTATGGTTTTTCCAATAGTGATGTATGGATGTGAGAGTTGGACTATAAAGAAAGCTGAGCACCAAAGAATTGATGCTTTTGAACTGTGGTGTTGGAGAAGAATCTTGAGAGTCCCTTGGACTGCAAAGAGATCCAATCAATCCATCCTAAAGGAAATTAGTCCTGAATATTCACTGGAAGGAGTGATACTGAAGCTAAAACTCCATTACTTTGGCCACCTGATTCAAAGAGCTGACTCATTTAAAAAGACTCTGATGCTGGGAAAGATTGAAAGTGGGAGGAGAAGGGGATGACAGAGGATGAGATGGTTGGATGGCATCACCAACTCAACTGAGCAACCGAACTGAACTGAAGGATGGAGGAGATTATCTATAAGAAATTTTAAGCAGAAGAAATTTAAGAGAAAATAAACCAATTCAAATGAACAACTACAGGGACCTAGACCCTCGGGGGCATTCTAGACAAGAGAGAAAGGACAATTGAGGAGAAAAGGAAAGAGAAGGTGATCAGACCAGGAGTGTCAGAAAGAACAAGAAAGAGCTTCCTAAGAAAGCTCTGCTCCAAGACAGCCTCCCTGGGCAGTGAGTAAAATACTTAACCTGCTAGCCAACCTAGTCATGTTAGAGATACCATCCTCTTTTAGATCAACTAGATCATTCTGCAAACAATTTTAAATTTTTAAATTAATATTTAAATTTTTGCAAATAAGCCCAATTACTTTATTCATAAAATAATAAACACATTCAAATTTACTCAGAATTGGGCAATGAAAAATTTGTGGTAAAGCTATATGATCTGCTAAATGAACTTGACTATCTGTCATGCTCCTTTCTATTTCATGAAAGAGTCTGCTTTGTGAGCATGCATTTATATAAAAGCCTGTTAATGAACTCCCTTCAATGGGATTTAATCACCAAAGCACTAAAAAAAGATCTGAAATGATTGAATTATAGGGTATTTCAATGGCCTTCTGAGGGAATGGACCCTGCAATACCTTATAGCAGGTTCCAGTGCCCCATGAATGAATTTACTATAAATCTCACATATGGCACTCCCTTTCCAAGAGCCAAACCAATTTAGAGGGAACACAGAGAAAATGATCCAGTTATTTTATTTCTGGAAATATATGCTATGTGGAAAGAGCTTTTTATCCAGAGGGAAAACTTCTGGATTTTACTGGCTCACTAAAATATAAACCATTTAGTGGCTTTTTTTTTTAACCTAATATTAAGCTTTCCTTCGTCTGTTTGCACATGTCAACCAAAAATAGCAGACTCCATATAAGAAAAACAAAGTGTTTATCCAAAAAAGAAAATTTATATCCCAAAAGCCATGATCTCCCTTCTTCCAGAGTGTTATTTCATAGTTTTTCTTTTTTTTTAATTCAGGTTGTTTATCAAATGTCTGTAATAACATGAAAGAGAATAGTCATCACCTATCAACCCTAAAAATTCTCACAAAACGTCCAAGGGACTCAGTAAAGATAAGCAAATACTGACAGCTGAGTATTAGCCATCTCAGAGAAACCCTGTCAGGTAAACATGTGTGTGAACTGAGATTTAATATTCCATTACAGGATAGAAAAATGAATAACTTGTAAATGACAGATTCTTTATTTCTCTTTACCAAGGCATAGATGGCCCCCAAAATAACCCATATATGTATTTAATCTTGGCAACACACAGCTATTTCCTCTCTGGTCTTTAGGGTCCCGCCACCCTTCATCTGCTACAAGGCAGCACATTTAAATCTTTCCAAGGGGCCTTTTAGAACCAGGCCACCCTGTTTCTCTTCACAGAGGATACTGAAAGCCTATTTGTCAGGAGCAACACAGGCTCTATCAAGGTCTGCTGACAGGCCAAGAGGAGGTCCACCTGCTGCATTCTTCATCCAAGGATTATGAGACATTTCTGTCGGCCGTGGTCTTGGCAACAATTTTGCAACCAACACATTTCACACCTTATCCTCAGTAATCAATTTCAGCAACAAGTAGAAAGCCATTTCATAGCAAGAGAGTTGTCAATATGACACGAATTCACATCAGTTCACAATGATATCCTACAGAACCTCTGTCATCAGCTTAACACCACTGCACCGTTCAGACAGGTCAGGCATTAGAGTCGTGTGCCCTCTCCACGGATTGAGTTCTGCAGGTTCCTACGACTTCAGCAGGAGGCAGAGGCAGCAGATGCTCTCTGTAAGCCATCTGCTCCTGCCCCCTCCCTCACTCCCAGCCAGTACTCAACATCCAGGCTGCCTTCCTGACTGCACTGTTCTCCTTACGTGCACTGCTATTCTTCCGTAGCCCTGCTGTCTCCCTCATGAGTTAAGATCTCTGCGAATGAGTCCACACACAACCACCAGAGCGAGGTCATTTTCCCTAAATAAAGGCCCTTGAACACTTTTTTGCAATAGGCTGTGAACTCTTTCACAGCAGCTATTAGGTCTAGTTCATCTTAGTACCACTTGACCCTGACTTTTATCCCTGGTGGCTCAGTGGTAAGGAATCCACCTGCCAACGCAGGAGACATGCATTCAATCCTTGGGTCAGGAAGATCCCCTGGAGAAGGGAATGGAAATTCACTCCAGTATTCTTGCCTGGGAAATTCCACAGACAGAGATTAGTCACAAAAGAATCGGACACCAGTTAGCAACTAAACAACAACAACGTTTTCAATAAGTATTAATAGCCAGTGTAATAACAAAGAGAACAGCAAAATTTCTCAAGTCCTTCTTTCGGCACCAAGGACTCAACTGAAATCTTATTTGCATCATCTCATTTAGTCTTCCTAAATGCACTGGGAGAGAAGGGATCAAATTATCACCACTTTACAGATGAAGACACTGAGTTTAGGAAAGTCATTTGCTCAAGATCACACACACAGAAGAAACAGGAGAGGAGAGATTGAAATCTAGAGTCGTCTGACTCCAGAGCCCAAGTTCTGTAGTCTTTCTGATAAGTGAATTCAATTATGCACTCTATTATATTAACCCTTCTCTGCTGCCAACAGGAATTCTGCAGCCAGAATGAGATAAAGTCTACCCGTTGGAAAATTTTTTGGCTGTTGGGATTTCTGTTACTGACAACTTTTGGTACCAGAGAACGACACTGCCAGCAGACAATGTTTATGAGATCAGCACTTAGCTATTTTGGGGCCACGTGGGAGTGTACCAAACACTGCACTTTCAATTTTACACTTTGTTCTTCCTTTTGGTGGCTTCCGATTTAACCGGTGCTTAACGGAGGAGAACCGGACAAGACCCAGGCGAGGAACATGGAGTTTCTCCTCGGTTCTCATTCATTCAACAGTCATAATGCCTTTCACGTGCTGTTTATTCTGCTCCTGTTTCCTTCCCTTGCATAATCACTATCAATTCAATTTCCAGGGGTTCTTCGTGCTGAGCAGGTGATGAACAATTTCCAGGCACTAACTTCAATCTGCAAACGGCCTCATCAGCACTTCCCTGTACACACTCTCCTCTGTTCCCAGGTGTTAGGTAAAGTTCAGTTTCTAAGCTTTCAGGGTTAGGAGCTGCCTGTCTTCCTGGAACTCCATAAGCAAGAGGAGAAAACTGTAAGCCATTAGCCTGCTTCGAAGATTTGGAGACATAAGGCTTAACTGAGGTTTACTGGCAATAAGTTTGTCCTTATTCCAAATCCTTCCAGCTCTAGCCCCCATTAAGTTTCTTTGAGTACACCATCGTCTTTTCCCATTTCCCAATACACTAAAGTTTCTTTTCTGTGACTGAATCATAAATTTCAAGGTGTAATCTAAAGAAAAACATTTATTTTGGAGTCTCATTAACAACTCAGAGGAGAGCGATAGTGTTTATTCCCCATACGGTGGAGTGGACTCCTGCAGATGAGAAAAAGGCCAAGTCTTCTTCCTAATCCTTAAACACACACACACAGTCAATATTCACAACAGGGAAGGGACCACAGTGGCCAGAGGAAACACGGCACTAAAGGCAGTCTCTTTAAATGCCAAGCATGAAGTTCCTTGTAATTAATGATTTACCAGCAGCCATACATAATTATCTCCCTCATGTGCCCATTTTTATGATAGTGTCTCTCAATGCCAAAACCCATTCCTTTACACTCTGCTCCGCAGTGCTGGGGCTGGGATCTGCAAACCACCTTTCTCCTTTGTCAGTGGGCTCTGTTTTCAACTCCGCCTATAGGGATACTCAAGGGAAACCTCAAGGGAGAAGGCAGGAGAAGCAATATTCTTCTTCCTGTTTGTCCCTGTCCCTGGGAGCATCACCCCAATAATGGTCCTGAATCCTGGAAGTGACAGCTGATTCCAATCTTTTGCTTCCTTTCACCCCATCATAACTAGCCTTATCACCTCCAGCCCCACAGACCTCTCTCCCGAGCTGCTGAGGTGTCTGGAGCTGGGTGGTACCCCCTCCTTAGAGGCCTGAGTCCCAATTCTGTGAGATCCTCCTCTGAGCCTCTAGGTTCTGATCAACCCCACCTCCTCCTTTTGTTCCCCAGCCCTGCAGGATGCAGTGGCTTTGTGTAATTATTACCTCTACATTACCTCTGTGTTCAGTTTTTGCTTTTTCTGAAACACTTCGGGTTTCCCCGGTGGCTCAGCTGGTAAAGAATCCACCTGCAATGCAGAAGACTTGGGTTCAATCTCTGGATTGGGAAGATCCCCTGGAGAAGGAAACAGCTACCCACTCCAGTATTCTGGCCTGGAGAATTCCATGAACTGTATAGTCCATGGGGTCACATGGACACGACTGAGTGACTTTCACTTTTCGTTTCTGAAGCAATCTCCTACATCCAGTCTTCTCTGTTAGAAACCCAACCGTGGTTTCTACTTTTCTAACTAGCCCCAGTGGGTCCCTCCGTGCTCCATGCCTGATCCCTGAGCAAATTCTAATCATTTTGCTCCTACAAAGCCTATCTTCTAACAGTCCTGACTTCTGATTCTCGCAGTGTAGTACCTAGATGATGATCAATGGTAGTGGCCTGGGGTGGAGAAGAAGGCAAGGCATGAAGGATCCTGCATCTTAAAAACTAGTGTCCTGGCGTAAAGTCTTAGCTGGCCCACCTACAAATAGAGAACAGGGTGTCAAAAGTAAACAAATCTCCCTGTCAGTCTGCTCCCGAGAGGAAAGGGGACTTCATGCTAAAATGCTTGGAAAGAAGGTTCAGAAACTAATGAGCTGCACTCACATTTTAATAATTCCAGGAACTGTGAATGATATAATAAATAAGCAAATTGCAAACACTACCACTAGGAGTATAAAAATGGTACCAGGAAGTACTACTGCCCAATATTATCCCCGTGCCTTCCCATTCCTTTCAAATGTCAACAAACCACCTCCACCCCCCTTCTGCGCTTCCCTCTTAACCTTCTCCAAGGTCCTCTTCATTGCAGTGAGGGGAGTGACTTAGTGATTTTCATTCTCCACTGAAAGAATTGGCCTGTCAGTCACCTTTTCCTCAGGATAGCCAGCTGAATTCAGAATATTGAGAAACTGGGCCTCTCTCATGAAAAGAAATGAGGAAGGATAAAACCGGAGTATCAGGAGGGCAAAAACACACAGGTTTCATCAGACACTTGAGTGCAAACCCTGGATCTGCCTATTTCTAGCCTGAACCTCAGTCTCAGCTGCACAGTGGGAATGATAATGACCTTGCAGAATCTTTATGAGGATAAATCATATGGAATACCCTTGGCACAGTGTCCTGGCAGAGAGACTTGGTCATGGACGTTTTGATTAAACCTGGCTTGAGAGGTTATATGTCTAGGACATTCCCGTAGTTGTCCCAGACTCCAGCAAGCTCCTGTCTTTCCTGTCACATTTTTGAAGCAGGCCCCAAACCTGGGCCTCAGTTCCACACTCCTTCTCAAGCCCTCCACTACCCTCACTGCTTCTCAGGGCTCCTCCCGCCCTCTCCAAAACCAGCTGTCCAGGCAAGTATTCACCTCTGTTCTCTCACTTTCTTGTAACGCCTCAAAAATGATCCTGTGGGATTTGTTTTCCTTTTAGAGGCTTGCTACTAAGCACTGCAGGGAAACCGAGATGGGGGAACGAAATCAGCATCGAGGGGAAGGCTCGAAGACTGCAGAGTCTTCACGATGGCCATTGGCAGTTTCTGACCCACCTGGAGCCTCAGTCCCATCGTATCTGTGGGTGAAGGAGGGGCTTCCTCAGGGTAAGAGGAAGAGCAACTACATCTCCTTGACTGGCAGAATCCCTGTCCCTGGGTAGCAAGTAGTCCATTCACCAGGCCTCCGCCTTGCCTGGGACAGAAGAAGCCTGTGGGCCATCACCTCACTGTGGTGCCTTTGAGTAGGTCCGAGAGCCTAGAGGAGAGGACTTTGGATTCAGGGGAGAAGGGTGAGTGTGGCGGACAGAAGAGAGACAGACCCTCCAAAGATCCACTCGGCTAGTTCCCAGCTCCAAGGAGGGCTACTACCTACAAATGGTCCGCTCACCTCCTCTCCCTGCCTTCTCATAATTGACGAATAATTGTATAACTATGATGAATTATATAGTTATTTCATTTTTAACTTCAATAGTAAGGATATAATAAGTCCAGCACTGACTGTGTTCCAGGCACGGTTCCAAACACTTTCTTCCATCAACTCTCACAACATCGCCAGGAGGCAGTTCGTGTTACCCAGTATACAGTGGAAGGAATTTAGGCCACGAGAAGGCAAGTGACATAACCTGTCTGCAATCCCACCCTAACTAAGCAGCAGATTGGGATTTGAACCCAGGCCTGTCTGACTCCAAAGCTCACATTCTTTTCCATTATGTGATGCTTTTTCAATAAATTTTCTCCCCAAGAAAGGCCCTTCCTAATCCATTGCTTGATCCTCTCGAATCCTTGGCAGGATCTCCTAGAATGTTTGCTATTCAGTGGGAAAGGGTGAAGACACCCAAACAAATTCCCCAGCTCCCTTTTTCTCCCTCTAGCAGGAGTATTATTTCAGTGGATATATCTAAATTTTAAATGGAGTGCTTTGATCTCAACAGCAAAATATGATACCTAAGGACCCATGTACCTTGGATCAGAAAGCAAAACTGGACTGGGAAGAGGCAGGCAGAGGACAAGAAAAGGTCAGCAAATGGCCTTGTGGACTCCCAGCCCTGCCTCGATGGCTGGTGGGCTCAGACTTCTGCACTGGTCCCCTTTCTCCTCCAAGAGTTTCATGGGGATCTGTGGGTTCCTTTAGACAGAGAATGGACATTGGGAGGTTGGAAAGAAGGGGGCAGATTTTTTTCTTGTTATTTTACTATTTAAAATTTGAAAATTGTCACACTGAATGTATTTTTTTTTTTTGGAGTATCGTTGCTTTACAATGTTGTGCTATTTTCTGCTTTAGAAAAGTGGTACAGATGAACCTATTTGCAAAGCAGAAATAAGAGACAGAAACAGAGAACAAACGTGTGGACACTAAGAGGGGAAGGTGGTGGGGATATATTGGGATATGAGGATTGACACGTGTACACTGTTGATACTATGTATAAAATTGATGGGTTTCCCAGGTGGCCCAGTGGCCAAAGAATCTGACTGTCAGTGCAGGCAATGCAGGGGATGCAGGTCTGATCCTTGAGTTGGGAAGATATCTTGGAGGAGGAAATGGCAACTCGCTCCAGTATTCTTGCCTGGAAAATTCCATGGACAGAGGAGTCTGGCCGGCTACAGTTCAAATGAGAAGCTACTGTATAATACAGGGAACTCTACTCAATTCTCTGCGGTACAGGAAGTTTTTCTTTTTACATTTTTCTTTTTGTCCTTTCCTCATACACTTTGTTTGTTTGTTGTCTTTGGGTTCTTCTGTTTGTTTTTTTTTTTAATGGATAATTGTGTTATTTGGTTTTAATTCTCTTCAAAACTGGGTCACTTCTGAGCAAATGATTAAGAGCCTCCTTAAACTCCGCAGAATCGCTGACCTCAGGAAAGAAAAACGTTTTTCCACGTTGGTTGATGTGTTGTTTTTTCCTCTCCCTTAATCCATGTCAAAATAACACCAGGGAGAAGGTTCAGAGAGGTGGGGCACCGTGATCCTGGCCTCCTGGCCGCGGCATGGCCCCTGCACACCAGCTCCATTTAGCCTGCCTTTGTCCCCCCTCTACCCACACCCGAGTAACACAGGCCACAGCTTCAGCTGGGGAGGCAGTCGTTGCCCGCTTCTCGAATGGAAACCGTGGGGCCCTGCTGAGACCATGCCGGCACCCCAGCCAAGCCAGAAACATCTCCTCACCTCATCCTGCCTGACGTCCTCCTCCCAGCTGGCTGCCTGGGCAGGTCACCTCTCAGCTGACTGTTTACCTAACTCCACTTCAAAAAGAAAAGTCCCATTCCTATTGGTATAATAAAACTTCATCTGCTTTTCCAAGCCCCAGGGCAGAAGGAATTGTGGTAAAATTTGCCCTGAGAGCACTAATTTAATGAAAAAAAAAAACTTTTTAAAAATTCTGGATTTTTCATAGACTTTCCTCAGCCTATTTAATTAATATTATAATCACTTTTTGCCTCTACGTTATTCCAGAAACACTTATGGAATAACTGCTACAAAGTGGATACTTGGTAGGCACGGAGAAGGCATCAGTGGACAAGTACAGGCCCCGCCCTTCATGGAGAAATTAACTCAAAGTGGAAAAAAACACCCGCATGGTTATGCAATTTTCACCATGTATAGCTTGCCTGCCATCAGTAATACAGTCATCAGGCATTTTCCACTAAAATCCTAAAAGATTTCTATGGTAAGATGTTAATCTCATCTGAGAGGCCATATCCAGTCAGCCCTGATCCTGGCAGGTGGTTCTGCACATGTACAGAAACGTCAGTGGAGCTGCTAATAATGTTTACGAAGACATAACATAGCAGAGTGTTTTCTTTCTCCTAACAGGCGAGCATAGATCCATTCCATCATCCATCACGCAAACTGACAGTTTTTCTGATCCAAAACAGCTGTGGCCCCAAAAAGACGGAGGGCCGGGTGTCCATTCTGCTTTGGTGCCCATTAAGAGCCTAGCCTTTGTGATGCCAACATTGGCACCTTCCTCTGTGTCCTTCACCTGCACCGTCTCAAATGGCCTTTTTCTGTTTGTTTATGCACATCCTCCTGACAACAGAAGGGGCCTGAGGCACAAACTGACTCCAAATGGTCTGGGGAACCAAATCCTAGCTGTGAGGCTCCCCAACCCACGGGCCTCCCTGAAGTGGGTGCTGCACAGGGGCTTCAGATCAATCCTCTGTTTCCTTCATGCTCAGATGATTCATGGGAATATTGGGGTGAGGGGGTTCTCAACAACTGGAAAAACACTCAGCGTAATACAGCAAAAGCAGGGACTCAACCACTTGGGGAACCTGCTGACTTATGGCCAAAGGCAAGTACATGAATTTATTCCAATTCTAAGTAAGAGGAAGAGGAAACTGTGTTTCTGAGAAGGTGAAAGGACAATCACGCTTTGGGGACACTGATCATTAACCCTCTCCCACTTAATGACCTAAATACACAGCAGCACACACAAACTCCATTGGAAATGACATAGTAGGGCTTTGTAAAAAAAATGACCTTTGAACAGAACTTTACAACATGGCTTCGCTTCCATTACTTATTTAAATCTCTTTTCCCACCTTCAGTAGGCCTTTTATTATGCCCATTGTTATAGATGAGAAAACTGAGTTAGAAAGGTAACTTGCCAGGATCCACAACAAAGAAGTGACAACATCTGGGGGTGATCTGTACAGTCTTCCAAGGAGCCATCCTGCTCCAACAGCCCCCCTCACAAACTCCTGAGGCACTTCCACGGGACACCGCCGCACTCCAAGGAGAGCATCGTAGGAAGCAAACTGGATAGCAGTGATGAACCCCAAGACCTTACTGAGGAAAAGATAAAAATTCTAAAGAGAAACTCCAAAGAGATTGGTATAAGAGTAGAAACAAGAAAGTAAACATTCCATCTCCTTTCTCCCATCATCATATCATCATCATTATTCCTTTCTCTCCTGTCTTCCCTGTCTCTCCCCTCTCCCCTCCTCCCTCTTCCAGACCAAGGCCTGGGGAGGACTCAAAGCCCGGGGCAGTTGCCTAAAGCCATGCCTCATGGGCTACATAACCCAGGAAAATAATGTACAGGAACTGGGGCCAGGTAAACCAGGACTCACAGACAGTTGCATGGTGAGGCTCTAAACCAATCACAGAGGACCAACCAGGAGGGAGCTCCCTGGGGTTTGGGTACCTCCAGCCTCAGAAGTATCCATGCTAGGAAGAAGGGGCCTAGGGCAATCCAGAGCAGAGAAATCTGAAGGCTTCTCGAAAACCTCCCACAGCAATTTAGGCTGACTTCACAGGAAAGGGGTAAGGATTAACCAGAGCTTCAAGACGGAACTCTTATACACAGTTGATTAGCATGTTCCACTCATCAGAGGGCAGTTTGGTGGTACCTATCAACCTATAATCTTCATGCCATTTGATGCGGTCATCCTACTACAGAGATGCCTTACAGAGAGACCTGCTTGTGTGCACACAAGTATCTGCACAGATGTTCACTGAAGCATACTGTAATCATAAAAGACAGGAAACTGCCTAAATAGTGAGTGACTGAAATGGGATAAATACGTTTAGCTCTGCTCAGACAATGGAATACTCAATAGCCATTAAAAAGAATGAATTAATACGACCCAGCAATCCCACTCCTAGGCATATACCCTGAGGAAATCAAACTGGAAAAGACACATGTACCCCAGTGTTCACTGTGGCACTATTTACAATAGTTAGAACATGGAAGCAACCTAGATGTCCATTGACAGATAAACGGATAAAGAAGTTGTGGTACCCATATACAATGGAATACTATTCAGGCATAAAAAGGAACACATCTGAATCTGTTCTAATGAGGTGGACGAAACTAGATCTTATTACACAGGGTGAAGTAAGTCAGAAAGAGAAATGTAAATATCGTATGCTGACACATATATAAGGAATCTGAAGTGATAGCACTGATGAATTTATTTTCAGGGCAGCAAGGGAGAAACAGACATAGAGAACAGACCGATGGGCATGCTGGGAGGAGAGGAAGGAGAAGAGAAGATGCATGGAGAGAGCAACATAGAAATTTACAATACCATGTGTAAAATAGATAGCCAATAGGAATTTGCTGTGTGACTCAGGGAACTCAAACAGGGGCTCTGCGACAGGCTGAAGGGTGGGATGGGGAGGAGAATAGGAGGGAGGTCCAGGAGGAAGGAGACATTGGTGCACCTATGGCTGATTCTTGTTGATGTGTGACAGGAAACCACAAAATTCTGTAAAGCGATCATCCTTCAATTAAAAGTTTTTTTAAAAAAGAGAGAATTAATCAAATCTGTATTAAAGACACAGAGAAGGCAATGGCACCCCACTCCAGTACTCTTGCCTGGAAAATCCCATGGATGGAGGAGCCTGGTAGGCTGCAGTCCATGGGGTCGCTAAGAGTCGGACATAGCTGAATGACTTCACTTTCACTTTTCACTTTCATGCATTGGAGAAGGAAATGGCAACCCACTCCGGTGTTCTTGCCTGGAGAATCCCAGGGACGGGGGAGCCCGGTGGGCTGCCGTCTATGGGGTCGCATACAGAGTCAGACGCAACTGAAGCAACTCAGCAGCAGCAGCAGCAGTATTAAAGACATGGGAATGGAGGATGGCCCCTAAACCCATATAAGAAGTTCAAGTTAGGGAGATGGAGAGTGGATTTCTTGGGAGGCAGTTCAAAGAAACTGTGCCATGCTTTCCCCACCCCAACCAACCCCTATGGAAGAGGCTCAAAGGGGACTGGTGGAAAGCATGGCCTGAATTCCCCAGAGTTTGAAGGCTACAGAGATTGGTCCATGATTCACACTTGCACCTGAAGGGATCTATCTCACGCACATGCTAAGTGTCCAATAAATACCTGTTGGATAATAGAATAGATGAGTGAGTGAACAAATGAATACCAGAAAAGTGTAAAAGTGAGGAACCATGACTACAACTAAAAAGGTGGTGGGTACATTAGTTACATAATGCTTACAGACAGCATTTCCACGCACGCTTGCTCAAAAGTATATGACACAAATACAGTCAGGAAACTAAAGCTATTTGACTAAACTCACTTTTGTCATATTATATATTTTGGCAGAAGTGCCCATGTTGGCCCAGGAGTTTTCCATGTCTTCCTTAAACAGCTCTGGCCTCAGGTTTATCCCTAGGAGGAAGACCATAGAAAACCCAGGGAACATTCTAGATTAAAAAAAAAAAAATCTCTGGGTTTAAAAGTGGTTGTCTCTGGTTGACAAGAGGATTTATTTGCTTGTGTCCTTGTGTCATTCCTTCTTCTACCCTTTAATCAGTCCTTGACTATATCACACTTGAAAGTAGAGGAAAAGGATACAGCCTCACTTCCCTCCCTCATCAGCACACTGAGGACCTTCAGCAGCATCTCAGCCCAGAGACCCAGGTGAAATGTCCCCGCTGCTACCGCAGCAATAAGCATCACTTGTCTGTACACATCATCTCTTGTAACAACAGGCTTTGCTTGTTGTTGTTCAGTCGCTAAGTCATGTCCAACTCTTTTGCCACCCCATGGACTGTATCCCACCAGGCTCCTCTGTCCATGAGATTTCCCAGCGAAGAATAGTGGAGTAGGTTGCCATTGAAAATGCTTTCTTTTAATTAAGTAGTGAAACTGCATTTGAAATCTAGTTTAGTGCCCCAGAACATGTTCCTGAACTACAGAGCCTGTATCTGTGCTCCACTAACTCTCCACGACAAATATCAATCTTTCATAAACCCACTTCCTACAGCTGCAGCGAGGAGACGGAAGTATGGATGTCTGTGCAAATATACACTTGAAAGACTGAATCCAAATGAGAACCATCATGGTGTGCATCTGCACTTGGACTCTAAACACCTTTCACCAGAATGGATCCACTAGTCCTCCATGAAGGAGGAAGATTAAACCAGACTCCGAGCCTGACCCCCACCCAACCCCACCATACTTTCAAAATCCAAGTGATGGGATGAAAGTGGCCAGGGCAAACAAGCGTGGGGTGTGTGATTTTTGAGATCTATTTATCCAGTCCTATTTGGAATAGGAAGGGATTCCAAGGCAAGGAAATTCCACAAGGCCCCATATAAGAAGCCAAGCCTTTGATATAACCTTCTGTCGCTCCTTGCTTCCCCATGCAAATCTCTCATTACCCCCATCCAAATAACTTCCAAAACCACAGCTTCCTCTGTGTGCAATGAGAAAATCTGTGCACTTGTACTGGGAACGTACCTGCCCTCACTCCCCACCATCTGGAGGAAAGGAGGCCTGAGCCCATCAATAGCTCAGTTCAGCTGGTTCCTGAATGGAAAGGGGAGGATCAAAGGGCCAGAAATATTCATTTATGGGGAAAAGGAAAAGAATTAAATATGTAGAACTTGACCAAATGACGCCTGAAGGGGGAAATAAATGCCCACGAGCATTTGAAGGGTGTAACCAAACACCACAAAGAGAAACTTTTTTTAAAGATGGTTCAAGTGGTTGTAACAGGGAGAGACTGAAGGAAAGCAAAGGAAAATCTCAACTATTAAGTAAATTCTACCTCCAGCCAGGGCTGTAATACAGAGGGAATTGGTATCAATAGAACCTCTAGACCGAAACTTCTACAGGATATGTATGTTTCCACTTCCAATCGATTTCTCAGATGTGTTTGTTTGCACTTAGAAATATACATTTGAGTATTGCCTCTGTCTCTGTATGTTCTGTGTATTATTTTTTAAGATTTTTTTTTTTTTGGCTGTGCTAGGTCTTCATTCCTACACAGGGGCTTTCTCTAGTTGCGGTGAGCAAGGGCTTCTCATTGTGATGACTTCTCTTGTTCTGGAGCACAGGCTCAGTAGTTGTCGCTCACGGGCTTGCTTAGTTGCCCTGCTGCATGTGGGATCCTCCCAGACCAGGGATTGAACCTGTGTCTCCAGCATTGGCTTAACCACTGGACCACTGGGGAAGTTCCCCGTTCTGTGTATCTTCTGAATGTACTTTCTTGCTCTCACGTCTTTGATTTCTATGACCTTCTTGCACGTACTCCCTATGGTGTAATTTGCAAATGGCTTGGTCTTGTGGCATGCATCATTTGTCAGAACAAACAAATAAGCTCAGTAACAGTGATTTTAGGAATAAAATAGCAAACAAAGAATCCCTCCATTTTAATGACTTCACTACCTCACATGGATCTGAAGTCTTGCTTCGCAGCTTTCTCCAAGCTCTCCAGAGAAGAAATGGATGAAGTCATAGGAATATAGCCAGAAAATAGATCTTAACAGTTTTCTCCTGAGATACACTATACAGCAAGTCCTTCTGGAATTTCTAGATGGGAAGAAATAGGCACAGTGAGAACAGCTTTTCTGAGAGTCTTTCAACACATTGATTCCCAGATGGATTCAGTGCAAGAGTGAAAATTATTTCTTTAAGGAGCATAGCAATTTCAACAAAGATTTGGGTTGAATTTAAACTAGAGACTTCAGCCACTACATCACCTAGGGAGTTGATGAAGGCTCTACATTTCGGTTACAAGCTCTCACGTGGCTTATGGTTTATAGCAGAAGGGGCACTGAACTAGAAGTCCTCTGCCTCTATTCCATAAGCTAGAAGTCTGTAGCATTCTAAACCCCTCCTCCACTGTTTAAATATCTGGATGAATTTGGATAGGTCAACTTTCCTTTCCAGACCCCTTTCTTTACATCTAAAACACAAAACCGAACTAAACTGGTGGGATTTAAAAAAAAAAAAAACACACACACTTTTTTGTTTGACAGCAGAGGCCCTTTTAAAATATAATATTACACAAAAGCCCAATAATCTAAACTGGATCAAATCTTTCTGGTTAAAGCAAAACTGAGGGGTCCAGAGATTGACCAGCAGTATCTTCCATTCTAGGTTATGACCCTGAAGGCCCCTCAAAGCCCCTGAGGCACCTGCACAGGACACCATTGCTCCCCAGGGAGAACGTTGTGGAAGTCACTGGATTCTGGCTCCCTCAGATCTTTCCCAACTCTAGCTCCCTATGGGTTTACATGGCAGCAAGTGAGGGAGAAAGCTGGACAGCAGGGAGGCAGCTCAAAGACTCTGACGATAAACAGTAAAATGACTGAGGAATCGGTGGTCTAGAGTTTCCTTTAAGGTTCAAAATCTAAGGAAAATAAACACTGAAGAGATAGACATGGGAGCAGAAACAAGGAAGTGTCAACATTCAACCCCTCTGTTTCTCCTGCCCTGCCTCCTTCTCTCTCTCCCTTTCTCCCCTTCATCATCATCATCTCTCTCTCTCCCACCTTCCCACCCTCTCCCTCACCTATTCCTCACTCACTCTCACACTCCACAGAACAAGGTCTAGCCAGGTCCCACAGGCCAGGGCAGTTGCCTGCAGCCATTCCTCGTGGGTTACGAACCAGGGAAACGAAGTATAGGAACTGGGGCCAGGTAAGCCAGGCCCCAAAGAGGGGAGCATAGGGAGGCTCTAAACTGATCACAGAGGGCCAGCCAGGAGGGAGTTCCCTGGGGTTTAGGTGCCTTCGGATGTAAACATGCTGGGAAGAGGAGGGGGGCCCAGGGCAATCCAGAGCAGAGAAATCTGGGACCTCCCCCAGCAATTCAGGCTGGCCTCACAGGCAAAGGGATGGCGCTTCAAGTCACCTGGCTTCAAGATGGAACTCTTACATGCAGCTGATGGATACGTCCCACTCATCAGAGGGCAGTTTGGTGGTACCTATCAATGCCTACAGTCACCATGCCATTGACATAGCCATCCTACTACAGGTCTGTTTATGGAGAGACCTGTCTGGTGTGTGCACAAAGATGTTCCCTGCAGCATATTGCAATCGCAAAAGGCTGGAAACTACCTAAATAGTGAGTGATTGGAATAGGATACATATATTTAGCTTTGCTCATATAATAGAATACTCTGCAGCCATTAGAATGAGTCAACCCTATAATAATGACAAGGAACAAGCTTTAACATGTAATGTTCACTGAAAAGAGCAAGATACAGATATTGTGCACAATAAGGTATGTCTTTTGTAAAAAGGATGTGCACATATATGCTCACATAGTCACAGAATATTTCTAGAAAGGTATACACAATGTGCTCATAATGGTTACTTTAGGGGGGAAAATCCAGGTGGGCAATGGAGAGATATCTCTGAGGGGAAAAGGCTTTTAAAAATGCTCTTTCATCTCTGGGCTTTCCCACACACATATGGACACCTTATCTTTGACAAAGGAGGCAAGAATATACAATGGAGTAAAGACAATCTCTTTAGCAAGTGGTGCTGGGAAAACTGGTCAACCACTTGTAAAAGAATGAAACTAGATCACTCTCTAACACTGCACACAAAAATAAACTCAAAATGGTTTAAAGATCTAAATGTAAGACCAGAAACTATAAAACTCCTAGAGGAGAACATAGGCAAAACACTCTCCGACATAAATCACAGCAGAATCCTCTATGATCCACCTCCCAGAATTCTGGAAATAAAAACAAAAATAAACAAATGGGATCTAATTAAAATTAAAAGCTTCTGCACAACAAAGGAAAATATAAGCAAGGTGAAAAGACAGCCTTCTGAATGGGAGAAAATAATAGCAAATGAAGCAACTGACAAACAACTAATCTCAAAAATATACAAGCAACTTATGCAGCTCAATTCCAGAAAAATAAACGACCCAATCAAAAAATGGGCCAAAGAACTAAATAGACATTTCTCCAAAGAAGACATACGGATGGCTAACAAACACATGAAAAGATGCTCAACATCACTCATTATCAGAGAAATGCAAATCAAAACCACAATGAGGTACCACTTCACACCAGTCAGAATGGCTGCAATCCAAAATTCTGCAAGCAATCAATGCTGGAGAGGGTGTGGAGAAAAGGGAACCCTCCTACACTGTTGGTGGGAATGCAAACTAGTACAGCCACTATGGAGAACAGTGTGGAGATTCCTTAAAAAAAACTGCAAATAGAACTACCTTATGACCCAGGAATCCCACTGCTGGGCATACACACCAAGGAAACCAGAATTGAAAGAGACACATGTACCCCAATGTTCATCGCAGCACTGTTTATAATAGCCAGGACATGGAAACAACCTAGATGTCCATCAGCAGATGAATGGATAAGAAAGCTGTGGTACATGTACACAATGGAGTATTACTCAGCCATTAAAAAGAATTCATTTGAATCAGTTATGATGAGATGGATGAAACTGGAGCCGATTATACAGAGTGAAGTAAGCCAGAAAGAAAAACACCAATATAGTATACTAACACATATATATGGAATTTAGAAAGATAGCAATGACGACCCTGTATGCAAGACAGGAAAAAAGACACAGCAGTGTATAACGGACTTTTGGACTCAGAGGGAGAGGGAGAGGGTGGGATGATTTGGGAGAATGGCATTCTATCATGTATACTATCATGTAAGAATTGAATCGCCAGTCTATGTCTGATGCAGGATACAGCATGCTTGGGGCTGGTGCATGGGGATAACCCACAGAGATGTTATGGGAAGGGAGGTGGGAGGGGGGTTCATGTTTGGGAACACATGTAAGAATTAAAGATCTTAAAATTAAATAAAAATAAATAAAAAAAATAAAATAAAATGCTCTTTTCATATACTGATTCAATTTCTTCTTATATTATATATGTATGCATTTAAAAGAAAAGAAAAAAGAATTGTGTTAGAACAAAATCTGTCAAGTTGATTTCACTTTCAACAAGCCATTGTACACTTTAGGAGTCCAAAAATTGGGCAACTGTTATCTTTATCAGAAACTGGAATCGAACAGGGTAGTCAGCTGGGTCAATAAGATCTTTATTGCAAACCAGTTGACGGTGGTGAATGCTGAGAAAAGTATTGGTTGTGAGAGCAGGAGGCCAGTTTCCATGTCCTCTCTACCTCAAGAAAGGCACAGGGGCTCTCGGCCCATTGTGCTTCATTCATAACACAACAGCATGAGCTGGGCAGTCTTCAGGTTGCTTTCCTCTTCTCAAATGCATTGCCCCTGGCACGTTATGGTCTCAAACTTGAGCTATGTACTCGGGCTTCCCTGGTGGCTCAAACGGTAAAGAATCCACCTGCAGTGCAGGAGACCCAAGCTCAATCCCTGGGCTGGGAAGATCCCCTAGAGAAGGGAATGGCTACCCGCTCCAGGATTCTTGCCTGGAGAATTCCATGGACAGAGGAGCCTGGCAAGCTATAGTCTATGGAGTTGCAAAGGGTCAGACATAACTGAGCAACTAACACTACTTCTAATCCCAGCTCTCCTGACTTATTACTTTTGTGACCTTGGGCGATGTATCCAATCTTGTAAACCTCATTTTCCTTATTTGAAAAATACAGATGCCAATTCTATCTGCCACATAGGGTTTTGTGAGAAATAAATGCAAGACTGCCCTAAAGCACGGAGCACAAGGGCACCTTCTAGCAGATATGCTCATCTCCAGAAATTCTCAGCCTTAGTTCCTACCTCATAGGTGGCCAACCCATCTAAGTTGACTTCCCTGCCCTGGTTACTATTCGTCATATCAGGTTGTTTCATTCCTTTATAGCATGAATCACAATTTGTAATTACCTTGAATATTAATTTGTTTATTATCCATCTCACCCCAACTAGAATGTAAGCTCCATGAGGTTAATGATTTAATTTTTCATGCTTACCACTCTAGCCTCTAGCACAGAGGCTGCTCATATAAATTCCTTGAGTGAATAAATGAATAAAGGAGTGCTAGATGCTAGTTGCTTTTGAACCTTACAACAGCCCTTTGCCAGGAAAGACTAATGAGCTCTTTCTCAAATTGGTTGTGAGAATTGCTAACATTATAGAGGCTCAGAGTAGTTCAATAATGTGCCCAGAGTTACCTGGCTAATAAGTGGCAGAGCCAAGTCTGGAATCTATCCCTTTGTTGACTCCAAACTGTGTTCTCTTAACCACTGGACTATTCTAGGGCAGAGAACTCCCTTGCCTGGCATTGCATACAAACAACTCCTGCCTGGGTCCTAATGACATGCCTACAACAGCACTCACGTCCAATCTTTCAATTTGGCTTTGCCTGAAACACCACTAATGGGAAATCCTATAATGAATCACACTAATCTAGGCAACAGCACATTTGTTCCCTGCTGTCCCCTCCTGCTGACCCTTTAAGGTGTTTGCTGGAGGCAGGAAACAGAAGATATTCTTGTGTCATGCAACAACATTTTGAAATCTCCTAGTTGAAGTTCAGAATTATTCACAATCACCAAATAGCAAAGGTGGCTAATTGTCATTTGAATATCAGCAAAGTCATGAGAACTAATCACTTGGAAAGTCTTATTACAACTGCAAAAGGAGACAGAAGCAACTGAAAAGAAAGACAAATCCTAGAGGCTGATTCATGGCTCACTCGATCATCATTTTTGAAGTTATGTCAAGTTTACAAGTACTGTTTGCCTGAATACTGTTGTTGTTATTGAGCTAATGAGCATTTGTAAAGTTTCTGGTTAAAAAGCCCACAAAGTTATTTTTAAAACTGTGAATAATTCCTTTGTTTTTAGATATAGGTTCTACCCCTGACAAGCAGGAAAAACTTTTTAGACACAAAGCTTGGGAAGGAGAGACATATAAACAGTATCTTGGCTAGGGTACCAGTCATAGGTAGCACTGGCCTCGGAGGAGCAAACCACAGAATAAGCAAGCTGTTGCTGATTAACCCATCACATGCATGTTCTGAGGACGACACTTTTGAAATCCAGATTGAAAAACATTCAGCAGGAGAAATTTCTATTCTCATCTACAGTGGAATGGGAAAATTCCACTTGCACTCAAAACCCAAGCAGGGTTCTGTTACAACCTAGAGGGATGGGAAGGGGGAAGGGGTGGATGTGGGAGGGAGGTTCAAGAGGGCGGGGAAATGTGTTAAAAAAAAAAAAAAAAAAAACAAGCAGTATATTCAGTCACCTGCAAAAAATTCTGCTCCATTCTCCCAGTAGACAAGTTAAGAATTGTGATTTTGTCTTTACAAGTCGATACGTACAAAATCTGTCATTCATTCTATCTTCCAAGAAGTCAGTTGGATATGTCATTTAAAAACACAGCTCAGTGGGATGTTATTTTGGACGCATGTAAATATCGTCACAAGTTTGACCTACCTGTACAACTCTTACAGAATCAAATCCCCAAATTCACTGACATATCAGTTAAATAGGGCTTTCAGTGACAGAGATCTTTAATAGTTAAAGAATATGGCAAATTGGCAGCTCCAATATACTAGAACAGGATTTCTAAAAATGTGGCCAATGAATTAGGTTTATCACAAATATCTGGGAAGCTTCTGAAAGGACAGATTTCTAAGCCTCACCTTAGTCCTAGAATTTTCTTGGATAGTGTCCATTACCTTACAAAAAGAAACAAACAAACAAACAAACAAAACCTTCTTGGGTGAATATTTTACTTTCTAAAATTTGAAAAGCACTCAGTTACAGAAATGAGGACATCTGCTCAGGCCAAGCAACCTGGACTTCTCACATCTACATGGTGTGGAGCAGGATATAGACAATTAGTAACAACCAACACCCACTGTGGTGAAAGCAAATAGGAGACATCTCCGTAGAATAATGAAAACTAGAGCCTATAGTCATTCCATCTCCCCTTTTCCTCTTTTTCCTTCAATAAAGCAGAATGGGACTTTTTCAGGTGCAGAAAATCTCATTTCGTATTACTGTAAAGAAATAAGTGGTCATGTCATGTACACACACAAAATAAACAGGAGGAAAAACAAGCTTGGAGACAAAAATGATGAATCAAGTCCTGGACATTGATTCATGAAACAATTATGAATGAAGTACCGTGTTCTATTTGTAGGATCATCCAAGCGGCTATGGGCAGCTGGCTTCTCTGATCTCATACTCAAGGAGAGGACTAGAGTCAACCTACACGTGGCACCAGAGACTTGAGTATAAAGTGTGTAGAGTGGCCAATGAGTAACAAGCGTAGAATCTTTGGGAGCATCCGAAAGACGATGCCTCAGAGTAGAGTGATGGATAACAACGATCCAGAAGAAACAAGAATAGCTGAGAGAGTGATATGGGAACCAATGAAAACACATTCAAAAGAGAAAAAAAAAAAAAAAAGAGGAACGATCACAGTGTCAAATAAGAAAGAGAAATCATATAAGTACAAACAGTACCTCCTGAGTTTGATAAGTAGATCACCAGTGATCTCTGTAAGAGATGCTTTCATAGATGACTGTGTGGTGAGAGGTCAGATTGCAGAGAATTGAGGAGCAGTCAGAGGAGGGGGTCAACAGAGCACGTGGGAAAGGAAGAAGGAGCAGTGTTCAGAGAGGGATTTTCAAGAAGGAAGAGACAGGTCCTTATTTAGGTACCAAGCAAAAGAGTCAGTGGAGAAAGAAAGAATAAGAACACAGAATGAGGTGAGAATAATGTATGGAGAAGCTCCCTGGGGAAGCAAGAAGATGTGACTTAATGCACTGAGGAGAGAATTACCTTTTAACGGGAGATGAACATTTTACTTGGCTACTAGAGTGAAGGACAGAGGAAAGTCAGATGCAAATGAGTTTGTGAGTGAGGAGCGAAGGAAAGAGATAAGTAAAGTCCCAACTAATGACCTCAGTGTCTCCTACAAGACAGAAAGAAAGGGTATCTCTTTACAGAAGATAGTGGGATTAGAATAGGCAGTTGAGAAGGTCAGAGGACCTGGAATAGTTATTACAGGACATGGGAAAGAGAGCTGACAATGGGCAGGAGAAAGGGATAATGAGCTAAGGCTCAGTTAAGGTCAGACCACCAGCTATGACTGAGATCAAGTGCAAGGCTATGCAGTTTCCTCCAGCAGCACTCAGAGTCCAGGTAATGGAAGCAGAGAAGGCTCTGACAGTGGGTGCCTCAAGTAGGTGAAGGTCATCAGAGTCAAAGAGACTAAAGAATTTTAGGTGGAAATGTTAGAGGGAAATTGAAGTCAATCAAGAAATGGAATGAAAAATAAACCTATAAGCTAGGTTCCAAAACCCTCATAAATGTTGAGTAAGCCAATATTTATGTCAAGGATCAGGGGCAGTGGCAGAGCCAGACCACATAAATTTCAAAGGAAAAGAGACTTTCGCATGAGGATCCAAGAGAAATGGTTTAGTGGGACATGAAGAAATACAAATGCCTCCCTTGGCCCAGGGATGTGTGGAATATGAAAGAATTCCTTTCCTCCAAAGGACCATAGAGGAAGCAGGTTCTAAGCAGGAATACATTTCAGTTAAAGCCAGGGTGAAGAGAAGGTTTTGCGAAAAGTCTAAGCTATAGAAGAGCTAATTTAAAATGAAATGAGATTCAGAGGGTGCAGTAGAAAGTGAGGTGAGTGTAAGAAACAAGGAGGGCCAGTGAGCAGTGGGTGACGGCACAGGGTGGGGGGTGGGCTTGGAAAGGATGTTTTTGTCCCCACTCCCTTCAGTTCCAGCCGACTTTTAACCCTTGAGGTGTTCCCCTTTCCTTTTAGCATCCCCCAGCCATTTCCCCTTTGACAGGACTGACCGTGGTTTCCTAGCTTAGATAGGGAGGCCTTTTTTTCCTATACATCCCTGGCGCTTCCAGGAATAGACCCAGCCCTGCCTAAGTTCACCAGGGTGCCCTCTTTCTAACAGTCTCAGGCCCTGAGTCCACATCCTTCCTTGACTAACCTTACCTAATGATCTAAGCTCCACACTTTATTTATCTCAGTCCTCCCCTCTGGATTGAGATCCCTACCACAATCAAATGTCCCTGGAGCATGACACCACGGTCACCTGCTTCAGCTGGGTTTCCCAAATCTGTAAGACTCTTTACAGGATCCCAAAGGCCCACAAATGATGCCCTTCCTGAGACCCACTGAGGTGTAGCTCACTGCCCCACACCCAACCCTCATCAAGGATTTTCCCTCTCCCTCCTTCATTCAATTTTCTGGCATCACTAAGGCAGTGATGTCAATGCTATGCCAATTGTGGTCTTAAGGGAGCAAAGGTAAACCACCCTGATATGATCACTCAGCTACTGGAGGCAAATGAAACTCAAGGCACACAGCCAAGCCATTTAACTGTGTGATTGTCACCCAGATACAGTCAGAAACATTCAGGAGGCTTGCAGAAGGCAGATTTCCAAGTCCTCAGATAAAGTATCAGGATGATCACATTGTCTGAGACTCTTGATAGAGAAGAGGATTAGGAGACATCTGAAAAATTAAATTCCAACAAGGCCATTGCAAATGCATGACAAGGCATAAACACAGAATTCATGAAAGAAAAAATATAATGGTTGTAAACATGAAAAATGTTCAGTTTCATTAGCAATCAAAGGAATGCAAATCATAACAATAACACTCCATTTTTTACCTAGACAATTAGCAGCCATTTTTTAAATTGCTGTGTTTATAAGAATGGAGGGAATCCAGCAAAAAAGAGAATGCAAGGAATCCAACAATGGTACTCTTAAACACTGCTCAAGAAAGTGCATTAGCATCTTCTTTTTGGAAAGCACATTAGCCAGAAGAATCAAAAGCTTTAAAATATTTTTGTAATCATTTAGAATAATGGTTTTGGAAGAATAAATGACATGGAGAAAGGAACGTGATACACTGATAGATGAAAAAGTTTGCAAAATGTCATGTGTGGTATGACCCCAGTTTTATAACTATAGGTGTATATTTACATATATACGCTCACACACATATACACATATAATGTTTGTGTAGATATGCATGGGAAAACGACTGGGAAGATATCAAAGTGTTCATATAAATTGTCTCTGTGTAGTGGAGTTATAGTCATTTTTCCTTACTGATGATTCTCTACTTTTATGCTTTCTACAATGCAACGTTAATAGTTGTGTTTTCAGTTTAAAAGTTGATTCTTTAAAAAGACACAGCAAGAAAAGGAAGGTCAAAGCCTAAGGGGTGGGGGAGGGGAGAAAAGTTACCTACTAAGGACAACAAGGATGCAAAGGGAACTCGCAATTTACTCATACCTGTAAAAATAATTCAGAAGATGAAGACAGACCCAGAGACGAATATGAAAGACTAGTACAGAGGTTAAGACACAGGTCAGAAAGTGGAAGCACAAAGTGAGCTGAGGTTGGCCAAGTATTAAAGGCAATGAAATACGTTTTCCTTATATCTAGGTTGAGAAGGACCCGGAAGCAAAAGTGCTATTTGGAGCAAATGGAGTAAAACTAATAAAACTTGTATTTTTCAGTGCATGCAAACATAGGAATAATAATAAGATAATAATAATGGACACAAAACACTATCTTTCTGGCTTCAGCTCCACCTATTCTATAGACTTCTAACATACAGACACACACACATAAAATTCTTTTCCTATGGCTTTTGGAACCCCTAAGGGGAAACAGAGATAATACCAAGTCATCCGGTTTTCATTGCTGTAGTTGACATTTTTTTCCTGTCCTCTTCTGATTCTCTGTGAGAATTCTCAAGTCATGTTCACACCAAGGGTAGCAACTAACGCGTGTGCTCAAACAGCTACCACCCCTGTCTTGTCAACATCTCTACTGCCAACAGCACCTCTGCTCACAGCTTGCACTCTCTGCTGCTGCTAAGTCACTTCAGTCGTGTCAGACTGTGCAACCCCATAGATGGCAGCCCACCTGGCTCTTCTGTCCCTGGGATTCTCCAGGCAAGAATACTGGAGTGGGTTGCCATTTCCTGCTCCAATGGATGCATGCATGCTAAGTTGCTTCAATAGTGTCTGACTCTGTGCAATGCTATGGACAGCAGTCCACCAGGCTCCTCTGTCCACAGGATTCTCTAGGCAAGAATACTGGAGTGGGTTGCCATTTCCTTCTCCTTGCACTCTCTAAGTCCCCCAAAAGCTACTGAGAAATGGTCCTTTCAGCTTTCCTTGCTTTTGTAACAGCCCCCTCACCCTGGACATGAGTTCATGAGGACTGGGCCAGGGGGTGATGGTAGTGACCTGTGCCAGATTGTGCTCAGAATGGCCCCTCTTTTTGATAGCTGGTCCATTCTCCTTCGACCAGCGTCTTGGCCTCCACTCTCATTACCCCCTGTTATTGCTGGTACTTCTATCTCTGGAGGATCCTCAGATCTCTGAGTAAAAAAGCACTGTCAAGCTGGTTCCATGATACTTTGGGCATGTAAGCTCACATCTAACTTCTGAGATGACTGCTCCTTAGGCTGAAGTTGAGATTTGCTAGGCTGGTGGAGGACAATTAGAAACCCAGGCTCTTTAGTTCCAATTTTATTCCAGCCTCTTTGTCAAAAAAAAGATCTTCTGGAAATGGGGAGATAAATTAACTCACAGGGAATTAACAATCCAAGGTAGATGAAGAGCTCATGAGATAACATTTTGGTATTCAGAAGCAGGTATACACTCTGGTTCTGACTCATCACACACTTCCTTTGTGAAAATCTGCACATGACATGGTTCACTCATGGTCAGAAATCAGTGAGGAACCACAGAGAAGCACAGGAGAGGCATTAAAGACAGCCAGCCACAGTTTTAGACATGGACAATAAAGAGAATCACAAATGAGAGAATGATAAATTTGATCACCAGATGGGCATATCTTAGTTTTCTTTTTTTAAGGAGAAGTGAAATTGCTCAGTCATGTCTGACTCTTTGCGACCCTATGGGTTGTAGTCTACCAGGCTCTTCTGTCCATGGGATTCTCCAGGCAAGAGTACTAGAGTGGGTTGCCATTTCCTTCTCCAGGGGATCTTCCCAACCCAGGGATCAAACCTGGGCCTCCCATATAGCAGGCAGATGCTTTACCATCTGAGCCCCCAGGGAAGCCCAAACATTTGCCAGAGTTGGGGAATAGATGATAGTGAAAGTCATTCAGTCACATCTGACTCTTTGTGATTTCATGAAATTATCCAGACCAGAATACTGGAGTGGTTAGCCTTTCCCTTCTCCAGGGGATCTTCCAACAAGTGATCAAACCCAGTCTCCCACATCGCAGGCGGATTCCTTACCAACTGAGCTATCAGGGAAGCCACAGAAGTTGCTCAGTCGTGTGCAACTGTTTGCATTCCCATGGACTGTAGCTTACCAGGCTCCTCCATCCATGAAACTTTCCAGGCAAGAGTACTGGAGAGGTTTGCCATTTCCTTCTCAAGGGGAATTTCCCAACCTGGAAATCGAACCTGGGTCTCCCACATGACAGATGCTTTACCCACTGAGCCACCAGGGAAGCCCTTTTGTTTTAATGTAGTAGCTATTCATCTCCACCCACAGACTCAAGAAATTTAACTTTTTAAAATTTTCTGCAATACACTTTCTCAGTCCAAGTCCTCACTCCCAGGCTAATGGGAAACCTTAAGAGTGCTTCCTAGAATGATCCACATTCCTGGGTTCTATATGGAGCCAGGATATGAGACCAGCAGAGGAGGGCATAGGGGTGCCGGTAGGCAGTCTGCTTCTCTGAGTTCCTCTGAGACATCCATGTCCTTATCCTTGTGGCCATCTTTAGTCCAAAAGTGTTCATCTCTCATGAGAAAAGAAACCCAAAAAAAAGTGATCACTGATAACTGATCCTGCTATACCAGCTTCATTTTTTATAGCATTATGATCGTGGTATCTCCAATGCCCCAGGATTTCAGTAGAAGTGTTAAAAAGGTGCTGATGATGTTTCTGACAAAACGGGTAAATGTGACTGGATGCCAGCCTGGGTCAACATATTCATAACCAAGCTAATCATGATGAAAGATGAGAGGCATTCTAGTGCAGCTGCTAACAGCACAGATTCTGAAGCATGACTGCCTGAGTTCACATCCCATCTACTTTACTACTATAGATGGGCCCAGTGATAAGCACTTAAATTTTCTCCACTTCAAGTCCTCATCTATGAAGACGGGGATGATAATGATTCTAACTTTGTGAAGGGAACTATTAATTTTCATCAAATACCTAATTCTGTGCTTATTTATCAACCCTCATGCAGCTACATGAGGTCACGGGACTAATAAGGCTAATGGGATATGAGTGGAAGAGATGGGATCCATTTCCCATCTTGGGCCTCAAAAACATCCACCAGGCTCCTCCATCTCCATCTCCATCTCCTTCTCCTCTCCTTCTGTCTCTCTTTATCCCCCCTCCTGTCGCCTTGCAATGGAGTCTTCGAGGTCACATGTTCCAAATGGCCCAGTCAAAAGATAGAAGCAGCCCAGATTCCCAAGTCACCACTTTTAAGAGTTGCCCGGGCCACATGGGATTTTGATGGGAAAGAGAAATAAACTTTTATTATGTTAAGACATTGGGATTTTGAGGTTCATCTACTGAGACAGCTAGAGCTAATTATATTGTCCAATAGGATAATAAAGCACTCACAATGGTGCCTGCCAGGTAAAGTACCTCAATAAATATAAGTAATATTTGTCATCATCATTATCATCAGTATTAGGAAGGACATTGTAGGCATCAGCATATTTGAGATTAAGGCCCAACCAGAAAATACATCTCAGAATCTCATCTGATAGACAGAAAAACTGTAGCTTCACAAAAGTTGTGGAAATTAACACAGAGATCTGAAAACATTTTGGAACTGATACACAATATTAGTTTTACCAAGTGATTATTTAATTACATCTAATTTTTCATGCCACTCATTGCCATACTTCTAGAACACCCGAGGAAGGAGTATGCACCCTTGTCCCACTGATGTTGAGCTTGATCACATGACTAGCTGTGAAGATATGTAGCACATCCACATTAAAGCAGAAGCTTTAAGAACCGTTGTGTGTAGTTTAGCAATATCTCTTTGTCTCTCTTTGACATGAAAAAAGGATATCACAGACTAGGATCTCTTCTTCCTCCCGGCCTTGCAAGAAGACAAGGAACAGAGCCACAGCTGAACACCAGTCAGCATAAACTGTGAGTGAGGAATAACTTTGGTTATTGGAAGCCACGAGGATTTGGAGACTGTTTATTACTGTAACATAAACTAAGGTTTAGCTAAATTGTATATTAACCAAAGAAAAAAAGAAAGTGAAGTGGCTCAGTCGTGTCCAACTCTTTGCAACCTCATGGACTGTAGCCTACAACGCTCCTCCATCCACGTAATTTTCCAGGTAAGAGTACAGGAGTGGGTTGCCATTTCCTTCTCCAGAGGATCTTCTCCAGGGATCGAACCTGGGTCTCCCACATTGTAAGCAGATGCTTTACTGTCTGAGCCATCAGGGAAGTCCAATACCTATTAACCAAAGGGTATTGACTAATCGAGTAATATCAATATAGACAAAGGTGTCCAGTAGTTCTCCTTCCTTAACACTTGTCTAAATAACTTTCATTTTAATCAGGGATTTAAAAGAGGAAATTGCACTTAAGTGTACATATGACAAGATCATGAGGTTAATTGCTAACAGTTTGCAGGACAGAATCAAGATCCAGAAAGAGATAGAAACTGGAACAATGGGCTGGGTCTAGCAAGATGTCATCTAACTAGAAAGAAATGTAAGATCTTCCACACAACTGCAGAATAAGGAAGATGGTTGTTCTCATGAAAATAATATGAAGTTTTACTTGATAGCCAACACAATATGAGGCAAGAATATAAAGTGGTCACCAAAAGAAATCAGATGTCAGTCTATCTTTGTAGAAATGTGATGCCCCAAATTGTTGAGTTTCAAGTATCTTCACAAGTGTAATCACTTTAATTTATTGCATTCCCTCTTAAACTGTAGAACCTAAACTGAAAAGACTTAGATTTGGGTTAACTCCAAAAAGACAGTGGCTAAGTTGTATCTGTCGCATGTAAATCTTGTAGGAGGGGAGAGTTGGGAAATTTAAGGAAGGAAGCAGAGGAAAAATAGGAGGCCACCACCACAGGGGAGTTCAAATATTTGAATTTAAATATTTGAAAGCCTGTCCTTTGGAAGAGGCATTAGAATTATTCTGCATGACTCTGAAGTACAAAGCAAAGGCATAGGTTGTATCCTAAAAAATGATTTTCAACAAATAGACCTCCCCCCAAATTGAATGAGATGTTTAGGATTTGTTAGAGAGGATATTCATGCATCAGTACAAATAAGGAAAGGTCTCAAGGATGGCAAAGTTCTCTTCTAAATGAAAAGAATCAAAAGCAATTTATACAGAGCAGGATAAGATTAGGCCAGTGGAATACCTTGGGGAGGCTATTAATAATTCACAATCTGCAGTTGATGTTGGAAAATGAATTTCACTTACCAAGGAGAAGTGCAAAAATGGTATTATTGAAGCCGATTCTACTCCCACTGAAGGGGGGATCCATCCTCCCCACTACCACCCCTCCAGTCAGGAGGGCCAATGTGCAGTTAGATTTAGAAATGGGCTGACTTCCTTTCTCTTGTCAGCAAAGGAAAGACACAACTTTTGCAAACTCTCTGTTTTAAATCAGCCATTTCCATTTTTATTTCTCTAAAACAGAGGGGGGTGAATGGTTACAGGGACACAACCAGTCCCAACTGGTGCAAGAAAGGCAAGCGGCCAATGTAAATATTATAGCCTAAGCTGAACCAGAGAAATGAGAAGAAAAGATCAGTTCCTCCGAAAAGTTTCTCTCAAAATAGAAGGTCGTGCCAAGGAAAGCCACAGATGCAACACCACAAGCCCAGGAAGAGTTTTAATCAGGAAAAGCTGGCCTCAGGCACGCACGCGCGTGCAGCTTCCCACCCGCCTTTCTGTGTGCCATTTTCTGAAAGTTAGGAGACAGGGGTTTCATTCATGGCCAGATGAAAAAGTAATACACATTTTAAATGGCAGCCCTGGGAGGATTCACATTTCTACAGCTTTCTTCCGCTTCCTCTCATAAATCTCATTCTGTCTACTCTCCTGGGGCCATCTTGTTTGATCTTATGGTTTCAGCTATTGTCTTTAGGCTGACCACCACCCGTAAATCTAAATCTGCAGATTGGACCTATCATAGAAAATAAGACGCTTCTATCCTCCCCGCTTGGAGATGTGTCTCCCTTTTGGACCTCCCACTGACACCTCAAAATATCCCAAACGCCCACATTTATTCCTACTGCATTCCCATCTCAAGCAATGATGGAGACCCACGTCAGGAACTTGGAAGTTATAGTTCTTATTGACTCTTTCCACTCGCACTCTGCCTTCCCCATCTCCCACTTCTCCATTCCCACCCAAGTCCTGTTAGTTACATCTCCCAAGCACTTCTCCCCATCCCAACCAGTACTACCTTAGTTCAGCCACCATCAACTCTCACCTGGCTACTGCAATATCCTCCCAACTGAGTTTCATGATTTTAATCTTATCACCCTCTAATCTATTGTCCACATAGCATTCAAAATACTCTTTCTAAAAATGAAAACCTGGACATATCACTCTTCTATTTCAAACCCTTCAAATACTGCCTTTTGCCATCAGAATGACATTCCAAATTGCTAATACAGAATATAACGCCCTTGAATTCTGGCCCACGACTTCTCCCTAACCTCTCTCTAGGCATTCTTCTCCTTATCCTCTCCCCCATCACATACCCTTTTATATTCAAAAAGTTGCATCATAAGTTGCTGAATTTATTTGCTTCCTTTTTTGTCTCTGTATGTTCATTTCCTTTCACCTGGAGAGTCCTAACTCTTTGCTGCCACTTCTAACCATGACTTCTTACTCAAGCTTCAGGACCACTCGAAAGCCTAGAAGACCTTGTATGTGCCCTCACAATACGCCCTCTTCCTCCTGCCCTCTGTCCCCATACACTGCAATAGTTTCCTGCATCTCACCAACTAATGGCCTGTGCGGGCCAGGGGATGTGCTCTGCCCCCGTCAGGGAGTTATCACCCAGGAGTGATCCTCATCCAGCGAGAGTCAGGAGTATCTGGATAACTAACTAGCTCATCCCATGGTAGAACAGCTCTAAAATATAGTTCATATTTTTGTGAGCACACATAAAATTTTAGTAAACATCTGCTCAAATTTTTTGTCTGATTTTGCTTAATAAATGTAAGCATATATTAACCCACTAAGACTAACTTAATAAAATCCAGAAAGAAGTAAAGCTCAGGGAGAAGGAGAGGGTGATGATTTGGGAGAATGGCACTGAAACATGGATAATATCATGTAAGAAACGAATCGCCAGTCTAGGTTTGATGCAGGATACAGGATGCTTGGGGCTGGTGCACTGGGATGACTCAGAGAGATGGTATAGGGAGGGAGGTGGGAGGGGGGTTCAGGATTGGGAACTCATGTATACCCGTGGTGGATTCATGTTGATGTATGGCAAAACCAATACAGTATTTTAAAGTAAAATAAAGTAAAATTTTTTTAAAAAGAAGTAAAGCTCACAGTACGAAAAAAAATTCAATTTCTGCTGATATTATACACTTACAAATTTAAAAAAGAACTCTTCTAAATAATATGGAGTCAAAATGGGGAAACATAATAGCTATTTTAAAAATAATAAGTAAGAACACTAAATACCAAAAATTATTGTACTCAAAGTTAGGCTCAAAGAAAAATTCATAGCCTTAAGTATAATACTAATTTTAAAAGCTTAAAAATATATGAATTAGCATTTAGCTGAGTAATTTTTTTAATTCTAATGTCATCACTACCTAAAAAAATACTTAAAAGTGAAGGTCAAGAGTAGAAATTAATGAATCAAAAAAGAGAAGGTCAATAAAATTTTAAAATTCAGGATCTGGTTCTTAAAGAGAACAATAAAATAGATATTTTCTTTAAAAAAATCACAAAGAGGAAAGTCTTAATACTGTATGTAGATCATTTGAAAAAATGAGAATTCTACAAAAGTATTTTATTGAAATTTGTGGTTGGTTTAATGGTTTCCAGACCTCTGTGTCTTCTACAACATGACAATTTTGGTGAAGCTGCAAAAACTACAATGTCATTTCACATGTGCTTAAAAAATAAGAAGAAATAAAACTGATTTTTTAAAAACATTTTTCTAAACATGCATGTTGAATGGTTTCATTTTTGAGTTCATTAGTAAATTCTCTAGAACTATCAAGAAATAGATACAAACTTTTCCAGAAGATATGAACAAATGTGGAAAGAGGTCAAATTTAGTTCTCGGTACCAGCTAACTGATATCAAAACCTGGCCAATGAGTCTCAAGGATCTTGTTTCTAAGGGACTCTCCCCAGTGATGGACCACACTGTGCTCACATGCATGTGTTTGGTTCCCAGGCATCCTTGGGTTCTGATGGACGCACGTGCCAGGGAGCCTGGTGCTTGACTTTCTACCAAGCCCTCCCTTGCCAACAGAAAGTAACACTCAGCCTCACATACTAAGGCTGAATAACATTCTCAAAACAACTTTGGAAGAAAAGGCTGGTATATGGAAGGGAACACAAAAGCCCTCTGCTCTTGCATGCAAGCCTTCTATTGAAAAGTTGTCTATACACAAATAAATTTATCTGCAAAACAGAAATAGATTTACAGATATAGAGAACAGACTTGTGGTTGCCAAAGGGGACAGGGGTGGGAGAAGGAAGGATTGTCAGTTTGGGGTTAGCAGATGGAATCTATTTTATATAGGATGGATAAACAAGAAGGTCTTACTGTATACCACAGAAATATGTATTTGATGTCCTGTGATAATAAACCATAATGGAAAAAGAATACATGTATGTGTAACTGAATCCCTTTGCTATACAGCAGAAATTAATACAATGTTATAAATCAACTATACTTCAACAGAAGAATTTTTCATAAGTTGTCTGCAGAAATTTCAGTCTTAGGTTTACACTTAGAGAAATGCAAACCTATGTTTACCACGAAACGTGTACAACAATGTTCAGAGCAATACTACTTATACCTGGCGAACACTGTGTCCAAAAATTTCATGTGTCCATCTCTAGCAGATGGAGCCACGGTGAGATAAGCGAAGCACTCACCTCAGGAGCAAAGTTTAAAGGGTGCCCAAAAAACTGGTACTCATGATAAATAATATTTTAGTGCAATGGTTTTTTTCAATTAAAAGTAATGCAAAAACTCCATGATGAACAAAATACCAAATTTTAAATAAAAGCAGGATCAGTATTACTGATCAGGAAAAATCAGCCTGATTTTTCCTCAGGCTCCAATATGCCTTGGCACAGAATTGACAGCAGAATGGACAAATAAATTGTGGAATGCTATACAACAATGAGAATAAATGAAGTGTAACTACAACAATAACATAGATGAATCTCACATATATAATGTTAAGTAAAGCAGGCCAGACACTAAAGTATATACACTGTTGACTCAAAAACAGGCAAAGTTCTTATTGAGAAGTAGGTGAAACTAATCTAGGATATTAAAAATCAGGATATTGGTTTCCCTTGGAAGAGGGCCTGCAAGAGCGGGAAGGTTCTGAAAGTATAGGAATATTTTACTTCTTGATCTGTGTTTTCCATGGATTTTAAACTTTAGGAGAATCCATCCAACCTGCTGACTTATGATGTGTACTTTATATATGTGCTAAATTTTACTTGAAAAAATTCTTCAGGGTTGTCTTACTCTGGGCCTAGAAATTATCATACTAAGTAAATCAGACAAAGACAAATATCATATGATATCACTTATTTGCAAAATAGGTATCATACTATTAAACATATTTGCAAAACAGAGGCAGACTCACAGACATAGGAAGCAAATTTATGGTTACCAAAGTGTAAGCAGGGGAAGAGATAAATTAAGAGTTTGAGGTTAACATATATATACCACTATATTTGGAATTAATATATACTAATATTAATGTATCTAACATCGCTGCTGCTAAGTCACTTCAGTAGTGTCCGACTCAGTGCGACCCCAGAGACGGCAGCCCACCAGGCTCCCCCGTCCCTGTGATTCTCCAGGCGAGAACACTGGAGCGGGTTGCCATTTCCTTCTCCAATGCATGAAAGTGAAAAGGGAAAGTGAAGTCACTCAGTTGTGTCTGACTCTTAGCGACCCCATGGACTGCAGCTCACCAGGCTTCTCTGTCCATGGGATTTTCCAGGCAAGAGTACTAGAGTGGGGTGTCATTGCATTCTCTGACATCTAACATTAATATATATTAATATATTGAGGATTAATAAACATAGACTATTCATAGATACATACTATTACAGATAAAATAGATAAACAAAAATGACCTACTGTGTAGCACAGGACTATAATCAATATTTTGTAATAACCTATAATGGAAAACAATCTGAAAAATAATACATATACATATATAAGTGTATACACATGCATACCAATATGAACAACTGAATCACTTTGCTGTTGACTGTAAATCAATTTATACTTCAATCTTTAAAATGTATGGGGAAAAAAGCATTTACAAAGTAAAAACAAAAAAAATTGAAAAAGAATTACTTTATTCAGAAGTGAAAATATATACAAGCGGCTTAAAAGCAAGATGAATCCCCTTGAGGAGAAGAAAGCAAAGCCGTCAGAGCTGTAGGAGGTAGCTTTTAGGACACTACTTTATTTCTGGGCATCTATCCTTGACTAACCTTAAGGCCAAAAGAAGTGAAGTGAATTCTTCATTAGCAAGCATGGCTAGCACCCAAACAACACCATGTGTTCCACCCATTCAGAACATTGGGCTGACAGGAGTTAACCCCCAGTGGGCATGATTCACTGAGTATTAATTACAGTTGCTGCTTGCTCAGATTTTTCTGGGGATAGGACAGGACAGGACAGCCCAGATTTCATCCAAATCCCAGAGGAACCTTTCCTCTAGAAACCGGATCCTGCCACATCAGACATGACAAGACTTCCAAGAAGGGACCAAGGCAATTGTCCAGGAGACTGGCGGCCACTGGCCAGCTTTGCCAATACCCCCACGTGGCGGTCAGCATGACCAGCACAGAAGTGACAAGCTTTCTACAGCCTACCGCAGAAGCCGCACATTGTGTGAGAGGCAGAAGCCACCCAAGGCAGGGGAGGGCTATTTCAAAACATGAATTAGAACCAAACATGGTCAACTGTGGCCTAATTCCTAAACCTGAGTGATTCTGTCCTGGCTCCTAATGGTACCCAGCCTCACTGCCAACCCTGCAAAGGCTTTTCACTGTTAAGAATTGGCTGCTTTAGATTCTAATGGCCCCTGAGTAGGGGAAGGCAGTGAACAAAGAGAACGGTCAGTGGGTCTTTTCCTGCCTTGTTGGTGCATGCATGCTCAGTTGTGTCCGACTGTGCGACCCTTTGGACTGTAGCCTTCCAGGCTCTTCTGTCCATGGAATTCTCCAGGCAAGAATACTGGAGCAGGTTGCCATTTCTATCTCCAGAGGATCTTTCTGATCCAGGGATAGAACCCATGTCTCCTGCATCTCCTGCAGCTAAGGAAATGTTAACAAGGCTATCAGCAAGCTCCTTGAAAGGCAAATGATCGCCCAGGCACCCATTTCTTGAATTCAGGCCTAGGTCCTGAGGCCTGGTAGACAGTGGTCACCTTGCTCATTCCTGCTTCCTAAGCAGTTCTAAAAGCAGGTGGGGGATACAACATGAATAGACTTTGAAGATATTATGCTAAGCCAATGAGACAGTCACCATAGGGCAAATATTACATGATTCCACTTATATGAGATACCTAGCATAGTTAAATTTACAGAGACAGATAACAGAATTGCACTTACCAGGGTCTGGGTTTGAAAGGATGGGGAATTATTGTTTAATGGGTATGGATTTTTCAATTTGGGAAGATGAAGAAAGTTCTGTAGACGGAGATATGATGGTTAAACACCAATGTAACAGTACTTAACACCACTGAATCATGTACTTAGAAATGGTAACTCTTATGTGTATCTAGTTTATCACATTAAAATAAAAGCTCATCGTGTCCTCCCCATCAGTCCTGCCCCTTGGGCTGTGTCCTAACCTGGGTCTACCAGTAAGCTCAGCTCTAGGATTTCCAGAATGTATATTGGGCAACTCAGGTCCTTTTTTTTTTTTCTCACTTCCCTTAGCATACCTCCTTGTCATGTAATTTCCAAAAGAATTATAGCAAAAGACTGCAGTAAAATATTAAAGAAATATTTCAAGAGACAATCCTGCACAAGATGGCAGGAAGAATGAAGGTAGATGCCAATCTTGGATAATACAGCCCAGTGTAGTTTTCTGCAGAATCCCTTATTCCACTACTTCCTTCCTTCAGCCTTTTCCTCACCAGATAATTCTTCCCCAAACTAAGCCCCAGGTCACCTGCTCAAAAAAAAAAAATCCTTTTCTGAGGAAGGAACCCAAAACACAATTTCATGGAGTTGTAAAGTTTTAATTTGTTAACTCTAGCAAGATATAAGATTTTATCAATGACCATGGGCTTGAGTGAAATCTCACTGTGGGATTTCATCAAGTAAATAAGAGAGGTGGTAGGGCAGAAGGTGCATGGGGAGTCTTCAGATACTCCTGAAGGAGTATTTAATAGCTGTCTACTTCTCATCAATTACAGACAACCTTGAGCTTTCCGTCTGCAAAGATTTATCTCTGTTAGGGCCCACTCACAGATTCTTGAGCACACGGAAAAAGAGGAAGCCAGGAATTCTGGGAAAATAAATATAATTGCTACATTTTAAGTACTTGCTATATAAGATACATTATCCTATTTAATCCTTATAGCAGTCTTATGAGGCAGAATATTATTATTCACATTTTACAAATATGAAAATAAACTCTGAAAAAGAAATTGCCTAATTTTAAATGTCTAATTAAATACAAATAGTCATTTTTAAAAAATTTTTCCTTTTTTCACATTTCCTTTTCTCTCCATTTACAGCTCCTTCTCTTGAACCCTAAATACCAGCACCCCCGGCACCCCCCAGGTATTAGACTATAGAATACAAGAGCACAGTCTGAAGTCAGAGAGTCCTGTGTTTGAATTCACCATTTACTAGTTGAATAATGTGTGTGTGTGTGTGTGTTTGCAACATCAAATCATGTGTCTAAGAAAGCATGTGTGAAAATCAATTCTAAAAACATCCCTCATGTAGCATAAAAAAATGGAAACAGTGACAGACTTTATTTTCTTGGGCTTCAAAATCACTGTGGACAGTGACTACAGCCATGAAATTAAAAGATGCTTGCTCCTTGGAAGAAAAGCTATGACAAATCTCGACAGCATATTGAAAAAACAGGCATCACTTTGCCAACAAAGGTCCATATAGTCAAAGCTATGGTTTTTCCAGTAGTCACGTACAGATGTGAGAGTTGGACCATAAAGAGGGCTGAGCTCCAAAGAACTGATGCTTTCAAACTGTGGTGCCAGAGAAGACTTGAGAGTCCCTTGGACTGCAAGGAGATCAAATCAGTCAATCCATAAGGAAATCAACCCTGAATACTCATTAGAAGGGCTAATGCTGACACTGTAGCTCCAATACTTTGGCCACCTATGTGAAAAGTCAACTCATTGGGAAAGACTCTGATGCTGGGAAATATTGAAGGCAGGAGGAAAAGGGAGCAACAGAGGATGAGATGGTTGGATGGCATCACCAACTCAATGGACATGAGTTTAAGCAGACTCTGGGAGATAGTGAAGGACAGGGAAGCCTGGTGTGCTGCAGTCCATGGGGTTGCAAAGAGTTGGACCCAACTGAGCAACTGAGCAACAGCAACATGTAACACAATTAATGGTCTTTAGAATAAAAATCTTTAAAAGATGTCTGAAAATGTAAATCAGAACTAGGCACTGGGAACACAGTCTATCTGGTTAGCTATGCATCAAAGAAAACATGCTTGCGGTCCAGATTTTATCAGCTCCACACTCAACAACAAATCTTTGTCAAGCACTGCTATGGGAGAGGAGATACAAAAATGAACAAGATTCAGTCCTCATCCTCAACATATTCACAGTCCAGCAAGCTCCAATACTTTGGTCACCTGAAGAGAAGAGCCGACTCATTAAAAAAGACTGATGCTGGGAAAGACTGACGGCAGAAGAAGGGGACGACAAAGGATGAGATGGCATCACCTAATCAATAGACATGAATTTGAGCAAGCTCTGGGGAATGGTGAAGGACAGGGAAGCCTGGCAGGCTGCAGTCCATGGGGTCACAAAGAGTCAGACATGACTTAGTGACTGAACAACAACAAGCAAGGGATACTCACATGCAGACAAGCAAATAAGCAGCAGGATAAGTTATAATACAAGGATGGACATCATGCAGTGGGGTCACAACAAAGAAGGTTCTGGATATAAAGAGGAACACACCAAGGAACAAAAAGCAGGAATGACCCAGGCAGAAGGGAAGAGCCTGTGCTAGGACACAGTGGGGCTGAGTGAATTCACTCCCTGTAGCTGCAAGCTGTACACAGCTGGACAACAGGAGTGGGTGAGGCTGGGGACAGGGCTGGTTAGGGAGACCAGGCAGTTTAGAAGGCTTGTCAGTCTCTAAAAAATTTGGACATCCTGTAGGCAACAGGAAGCCACTGAAGATTTTTAAGGAGCAGTAATGTGATGCAAAGCTCACATCACAAAGATCCCCTGAGCTGTCCTGTGGGAACTAGGACTCAGAAAAGCAAGCACCAGGAGACCCTTGAGAGCTCCTGCAGTTCTTCAAGTGAGGGAGAATTAGGCATTGAATGCAGATTCAAGAGACTTTGTCTGGGAGACTGAACAGAATTTGGTGAAGATGGGAGGGTGGTATAGTGGAAGATAGTATTTAAAATTTTCCCAATATTTTGGACTTATACACAGGTAAGAACTCATTTCCTTCAGGGATGCACCTGCACAATCTAAAGCCCCACCAAGGCCCATCTACAAAGTCAGGCAGCCCCACGAAAGCAGCCCTTAATTCCTGTCAGTGGTGTCATCTCCTTCCCGCAGCTCCCATTCTGCTCACAATGGCTCAATGTGTGGAAAGGCCTTCATGAAAGCTGGTCCTTCTACACACCCTACTGTCTGTGCCCAACGCTCAGTGCACAGAGCAGGCTGTCCCCAACTCACTTGTGTGTGCTGCATAGAACCCTTTTCTTCAGTTTGCGAAGATGTCATTTCAAGTAGCTTATCATCATGTAGGGGCACATCTTTATTTTGTAAACCACAATGAAAGCCAGCGGGCCTCTCAAGACCCTTGAAACCTACATATGTCCTTAATAGATCACAGATCTCAGTGCTGCCAGGCTGGCCACCTGGGTCAGCTAAAACATATCCACACGTGACTTGCCTGCCATAGCCTAAGCCTCGCAGTCAGCCAAGTTTTGTCAGTGATACTCTCTGAGATCAAATGTTTACACCTAATTGCCTGCAGGTCACAACCAGAGAGTACACATTTATTTCCCTTACCAAAGGGAACATTTTGTTTTATTAATTTTCCATCACAGCCTTCATGCTAATAAAGCTGTGCCACACACATTAGCTACCAAAATGTTCATCAAATCATTGTTCATAAGAGCAAAAAGTTACAAACCATCTGAATGTCCCACTATAGGACACAAAGACATTAAAGTCCATCTATATCATGGAATAGTATATAGCTCTGAAAAATGTTTTTCCATAAGAGGATCTATGCATATGACAGGATGCTCACTGCAGAATACTTTCTAGACTGTTCCATAAGGGTAAGGGATTTATTTTGTTCATCAACATACCCCCAGTGCCTCGGACAGGATCAGGCACAGGGTAGTCACGCTATAACTATCTGTTGACTGAATCAATATAAGAAGTACAAAAAGTGGATGACAGAGTCTGGTTCCAATTCTGTAAAAAGAAACACACACACACACACACACACACACACACACACACACACACAGAGAAGGATCTGGAAGGATATACATCAAAAGGTTATCAGTAGTTTTTCTGGAAGAGTGAGATTTTTGTATTCTTGTCCTATCCCTTTTTTCTGTTCACAGTAACAAAAGCCAAAACAAAAGAAAAAAAAAATTCATCTGGGGTAAAGAGGGGGTATCCTTTTACAAACTCAGCTCCTGTTCACCCATGAATTCACTGTCATTTCCATGCCAGAATAACATTAAAGTAACCTCAGTTTTACATGTAACCCGGAGCACTAATTTGCAATAACACAGATCAGTCCCCTCTGGCTCACATCAGACTGGGCTCCTTGGCTTTAACCTCATTATCAGCTTGAGTTCCATGCAGGGCCCTCTGGATCCCATCACTCTTGATAGAGCCTCATCCTAGTCCCTGTGACTGAGCTCTGTGAGTTTCCAATCCTTTTCAAATAGGAAAAGGACATTTTACTACTCTCATATAAACAGACTGCCCGTGTTTGCAGGGCCGTTCTCCTCTCCTCACTACACCAAGCATGAGAAGTGTGAACACTTTTCACCCAGTTTCTCCAAAGGCAGTTAAAAAAGCTCCCAAAGGCGTCACCCACTGGGGCCTCATCCGAGTTAAATTACAACTGCCTGGGAGGAAAAAGGGGTAAGCAAAAACACTAAAACTGTGTAAAATCAGCTTATGAAGTTGCCCTGGTACCAGAGCTGGTGTGTCTAATCCTCTCCTGGCTGAGCTAATTGGCTTAACTCACTGATGATTTTACAGCCCCAGAAGCCATTCTCTGATTGCAGGAATGAGAGCTGCCAAATGATCTTCAACCACAGCACAGACGGGCCCAGTGCCACCCGAAGAATATGTGGGGAAAGAGCTATTTTAAACGAACGCTCCTGTGGGTATAAGGATACTTTTCTGTCTAGACTCCTGGTAACACCTGTTGCTCACTCATCCTGCCCTCTGTCCACCTCCCCCTTGGCAGTGACGTAGCCAAGACAAACCACGGCCACCTGACAGGGCCCAGGGATGCGGCCATGTGAACAGAAGTGCTGAGCAGCCCAGGCGTCACATGCTCTGGCGCAGCCTGTCAGACTCAGACAGATCTGCTGCCAGGTATCAAGGAGCCGTTTGTGGGCAGAGAGCAGGCAGGGCAGGCCAGCAGTTTAAACTTTCAGATGGCCAGGGAGAGGAGTCTTCTTCCTCAGTGCATTACAGCTCTGGCTCCGACATGCAGGTCAGCATGGAGCATGGAGAAGGAGACGATGGCAGAGTTCTTGTTCAGTCCCACCCTCTATACCTGATCATACCCAATAAGTGATTGTCCGGCTTATCCTTGAATCCTTATGGTGACAGGAAACTTGCTACCTTTCACGTGGCAACAGCTCATTTTATTGGGGAGCTGTCTTCCTTACACTGATACGATCCCTTCCTGTAGCCTTTACTCCCTTCATTACACATTAGAGAGTTACATAGAAAGAATCTCATGTCTCTCTCATGCAATTCGAACCAAGATAGGCTTCTGTGTAAGGAGTATAAGACGGTTCAGGTACATAGGGGTAAGTGGGTAGTGGAAGCCTGTGGGAATTTGCCAATTCCTTGCAGATAAGTGCCTGGGTTTTAATAAGTCCTGAAGGCAATGGCACCCCACTCTAGTACTCTTGCCTGGAAAATCCCATGGACAGAGGAGCCTGGTGGGCTGCAGTCCATGGGGTCACTAAGAGTCGGACATGACTGAGCAACTTCACTTTCACTTTTCACTTCCATGCATTGGAGAAGGAAATGGCAACCCACTCCAGCGTTCTTGTCTGGAGAATCCCAGGGACGGGGGAGCCTGGTGGGCTGCCGTCTCTGGGGTCGCACAGAGTCGGACACGACTGAAGTGACTTAGCAATGCAGAGATAAGACACTCAGCCTGGGCTTGGGCAGGGTTGGAGGTGAGATAGGAGATGACTGCATAAAGCTAGGATTCCCAAAGGGCAGTCCTCAGAGGAAAGAAGAAACAGTCCCAAACCAAAAGTCTGTAAAGACACTGTCTGATTCAAACTAGATTCTGGATGCAACAGGAAAAAAATATTTCCCTATAAATCCCTAAGCACAAGTTCACATTCTTTGAGATAAAATTCACACTCTATATGTAACTTAAAAACTCAGTTGATACCATCATTTTAAATAATTCTGAGCTGGTCATGCAAAAGCAAAGTTAACTTTCTCTGGAGGAAAACAAAACTCAAGCCTCAGGAGTTCTCACAGACAAAGCTTCCAGTAATACCATCTCAAAATTCTCAAATCACCAAACAAACAAGAAAACAAGCTACCATGATCCCAACTGAGAAGAAAGAAAAAATTGCTGAATCAGAACCACACAGACTGCAGATATAATCATCAGATACAGAATATGAAACAAGTGCACTTAATGTGTTTAAAGAAATTATCTAGCTTGAGAGTATTTAATTTTTGATACTTTATTTCTATTTAAAGGGGAGAAAAGCTTATCAAAATTAATAATCCAGATTAAAAATGCCAAAATAGAATTCCTAGAAATAAAAAAATACAAAAATTTAAAGTATAAACTCAGTTGATGTGTCAAAGTGTGTAAAACCAGAACGAGTGAGTAAATTGAAAAATTAGGTTTAAAAAAAATATATATATATATAAAATACAGCATGGATATACAGAGGTGAAAAAATTGCCAGAGGTTAAAAGATATTGAGGCTAAAATGAGAAAGCCCAACATAGGTCTAATCTGAGGTCTAAAAAGAGATAATAGAAAGAGGTAGAAGCAACATGACAGAATTTTCCCAGGGAAATTTTATCCACAGATTTAGGAAACACAATAAACTCCGATGAAGATAAGAAAGAAAAAAGAAAAAAACAAACAACCTTGACCCATTATAGTGAAACTATAAACATCAAAAGCAAAGAGATTTTTAAATCAACCAGAGAGAAAAAACAGATTACCAGTAAATAATTTCAATTAGACTGATAGCTGATTTCTCAATTACAACAGTGTAGTTTTTATTCCAATCCCAAAAAAAAGGCAAAGCCAAAGAATGCTCAAACTACCGCACAATTGCACTCATCTCACACGCTAGTAAAGTAATGCTCAAAATTCTCCAAGCCAGGCTTCAGCAATTCGTGAACCGTGAACTTCCTGATGTTCAAGCTGGTTTTAGAAAAGGCAGAGGAACCAGAGATCAAATTGCCAACATCCACTGGATCATCGAAAAAGCAAGAGAGTTCCAGAAAAACATCTATTTCTGCTTTATTGACTATGCCAAAGCCTTTAACTGTGTGGATCACAATAAACTGTGGAAAATTCTGAGAGATAGGAATACCAGACCACCTGACCTGCCTCTTGAGAAATCTGCATGCAGGTCAGGAAGCAACAGTTAGAACTGGACATGGAACAACAGACTGGTTCCAAATAGGAAAAGGAGTACGTCAAGGCTGTATATTGTCACCCTGCTTATTTAACTTATATGCAGAGTACATCATGAGAAACGCTCGGCTGGAAGAAACATAAGCTGGAATCAAGATTGCCAGGAGAAATATCAATAACCTCAGATACGCAGATAACACAAACCTTATGGCAGAAAGTGAAGAGGAACTAAAGAGCCTCTTGATGAAAGTAAAAGAGGAGAATGAAAAAGTTGGCTTAACGCTCAACATTCAGAAAACTAAGATCATGGCATCTGGTCCCATCACTTCATGGGAAATAGACGGGGAAACAGTGGAAACAGTGTCAGACTTTATTTTTGGGGGCTCCAAAATCACTGCAGATGGTGACTGCAGGCGTGAAATTAAAAGACGCATACTCCTTGGAAAGAAAGTTATGACCAACCTAGACAGCATATTCAAAAGCAGAGACATTACTTTGCCGACTAAGGTCCGTCTAGTCAAGGCTATGGTTTTTCCAGTCATCATGTATGGATGTGAGAGTTGGACTGTGAAAAAGGCTGAGCACCGAATTTGATGCGTTTGAACTGTGGTGTTGGAGAAGACTCTTGAGAGTCTCTTGGACTGCAAGGAGATCCAACCAGTCCATTCTGAAGGAGATCAGCCCTGGGATTTCTTTGGAAGGAATGCTGCTAAAGCTGAAACTCCAGTACTTTGGCCACCTCATGTGAAGAGTTGACTCACTGGAAAAGACTCTGATGCTGGGAGGGATTAGGGGCAGGAGGAGAAGGGGATGACAGAGGATGAGATGGCTGGATGGCATCACTGACTCAATGGGCGTGAGTTTGAATGAACTCTGGGAGTTGGTGATGGAGAGGGAGGCCTGGTGTGCTGTGATTCATGGGGTCACAAAGAGTTGGACATGACTGAGCGACTGAACTGAACTGAGGACTTCAAAAATACAAGCAAAAGTTGAAGGAACCATGGGAAAACTGAAAAACTCACCATTGTAGAGGAAAATTTTATAATTTCTCTTTATTTGATAGATCAAATAACATAACACCAAAGTCTGGTGGATCTTCCTGCTCAACACTTATTCTAATCTGTTTGTGGTATGTCTTCCTGGACTGTGGCTAGACACCTAAAACTACATTTCCCAGGTTCCCTTCTATGACCCAGTTTTCCTAGGACAATCATATTTATGCCCATTTTCCTGATGACCATTAACAGCATCCTCTTTTTACACTCAAAAGTGTTTCTTATGGATAATAAATTATATAGTTACTCTATTTATATGTAAAACACCATAAAAGCAAAGGCTTTTTTCAAACATGCTGTATTGGTGACTCAAATATCAAATGCCACATTTTACTTTCAGGAGTATGATTTTTCCAAAAAGGTGAACGCTTCTTAACAAAGCAAATTATAACCTTCTCTTGGATTTACATAACAGTGACATTTCTGGAAAATTCTATGTGTGCTAAAATCATGAAAAATATCTTTTGTGTTTACATATAAAATGGAGATCAAGTCTGGACTTGGATCATTTTCAACAGGTTTTCCACCTAAACAGAAGTACAGAGGCTATTATGCAGGCTGGAAGACAAGTCTTCACTGCAGAAGGCTATTCTATATATTGCAGGATATTAAGCATCTACTGTTTCTCACCAACCAAGTGCCAGTTGTGCATCCCCCAATTATTGTGACAAAATCAAAGCACCTTCCACATGGTGTCTTCGCCCCAGGTTAGTACCACTGAGTATAGATGATGGAGGTTATTGCAAGCTACAGGTGAACATCCATCCAGAACTGGGATCATGTGTCATGGTCTCTGAGGCCTTTCAGTACCTATGGTCTTCCTGCAGGTAAAATGCCTTCCCTTAGACTCTGAAATAGTGTCTGGATTTACTTTATATTTGTTCTAGAAAGCATTTCTGAAAATTACCTTTGTATTAAAAAGTAAACTGTCCCAGAGCAGTTTTATATTGACAAAAAAAAAAAAAAAGACAAGATAGTACAAAGTTCCCATATATTCCAAACCCAGTTTCTTCTATTATTAGCATCTTACCCCAGTGGCACTAGTGGTAAAGAATCCACCTGCCAATGCAGGAGACACAAGAGACTTGGGTTCAGTCCTTGGGTCAGGAAGATTCCGTGAAGTTGGAAGTGGCAACCACTCCAGTATTCTTGCCTGGAAAATTCCATGGACAGAGGAGCCTGGCAGCCTACAGTCTATGGGGCTGCAAAGAGTTGGACACAACTGAGCAACTGAGCACACATATATTTCTATACGTTAATATGGTACATTTGTTACAATTAATGAACCAATGATGATATATTATTAACTACAGATAATAACATATAATAATTATATATAATAATATATAATAACTGATATGATAATAATAATATATTATTATTAAACTCCACTCTTTATTCAGACTTCCTTAGTTATTACCTAATGTCTTCTTTCTAATCCAGAATCCCATCCAGGACACCTCATTACATTTAATAATCATGTCTCCTCAATCTCCTCCAGGCTCTGATAGTTTCTCAGATTTTCTTTGTTGTGATGACTTTGACAGTTTTGCAGAATCCTAGTCAGGTACTTTGCAGAATATTCCTCAGTTGAGATTTGTCTCATAATTAGACTGGAGTTAAATGTTCTTGGAAGGAAAATCTCAGAATTAAGGTACATTTTCATCATATCATATCAAGAGCACTCACTATGGACATGACTTATCACTGTGGATGTTAATCTTGATCACCTGGCTCCAGGTGGTATTGATCTGATTTCTCCGCCATGAAATTACTTAGTACTTCTTCTCCCTGTCCCTATCGTGCTTTCTAGAGTGCACAGCTCACACTAAAGTGTGAGGAGTTATGATTCCCCTCCTTGAGGGCAGAGTATCAACATAAACTATTTGGAATTCTTCTATAGGGAAGATTTCAGCTCTCTCCCAGTTATTTTTTTGTTTTAATATTTGTTTATTTGACTGAGCCAGGACCTGAGTTGCAACACTCAGGATTTTGGATCTCCACTGATGCATGTGGGATCTTTAGCTGCAGCATGCAGGATCTAGTTCTCTGGCCAGGGATGGAACCCAGGTCCCCTGCAGTATGAGTGTGGAGTCTTAGCCACTGGACTACTTGGGAAGTTGCCAAGTTATTTATTATTCAATTGTTTATATCAGTGTGAACTCATGGGCATTTATTTTATATTTTTGGTTATGAGCCAATATTATTTTATTTATCTTGTTTCTCAAATTGTTCCAGCTTTTGCCATTGTCTCCCATGTTCCTTTAACATATCCCAGTTGTTGGTGTCGGCAGGGGTTGAGGGAGTTCTGGGTTTTGCGGGGGCGGCGGGGAGTGCGGGGGTTAGAATTTCCTTCAGTTCAGTTCAGTCGCTCAGCCCTGTCCGACTCTTTGCAACCCCATGAATCACAGCACGTCAGGCCTCCCTGTCCATAACCAACTCCCGGAGTTCACTCAAACTCATGTCCATCAAGTCGGTGATGCCATCCAGCCATCTCATCTTCTGTCATCCCCTTCTCCTCCAGCCCCTAATCCCTCCCACCATCAGAGTCTTTTCCAATGAGTCAACTCTTTGAATGAGGTGGCCAAAGTATTGGAATTTCAGCCTCAGCATCAGTCCTTCTAATGAACACCCAGGACTGGTCTCCTTTAGGATGGACTGGTTGGATCTCCTTACAGTCCAAGGGACTCTCAAGAGTCTTCTCCAACACCACAGTTCAAAAGCATCAATTCTTCAGTGCTCAGCTTTCTTCACAGTCCAACTCTCACATCCACTGGAAAAACCATAGCCTTGACTAGACAGACCTTTGTTGGCAAAGTAATGTCTCTGCTTTTGAATATGCTATCTAGGTTGGTCATAACTTTCCTTCCAAGGAGTAAGTGTCTTTTAATTTCATGGCTGCAATCACCATCTGCAGTGATTTTGGAGCCCAAAAAATAAAGTCTGACACTGTTTCCACTGTTTCCCCATCTATTTCCCATGAAGTGATGGGACCAGATGCTATGATCTTCGTTTTCTGAATGTTGAGCGTTAAGCCAACTTTTTCACTCTCCTCTTTTACTTTCATCAAGAGGCTTTTTAGTTCCTCTTCACTTTCTGCCATAAGGGTGGTGTCATCTGCATATCTGAGGTTATTGATATTTCTCCCAGCAATCTTGATTCCAGCTTGTGCTTCTTCCAGCCCAGCATTTCTCATGATGTACTCTGCATATAAGTTGCTTATTTTCTGGCAAAAGAAGATGCTGTAGAATCAATTTGTAAATATCCTCTCTCAGTGCTAGAATTAGCTGTGTCTTTATTTCTTATATGGGAGAATAGTGTTAGAACCAAGATCCAGCTGCTGGATGCTACAGGTTGCTACAGAGGTTGTGCTGCTTCCAGCCTCTCGATAGAGCAAGGAAATACATTTTGTGGATACTATCCCATTGACACTTTACCGTCCAAGCCACCAGGGAAGTCCCTGAATATAATGTTATCTATATATAAATGTTACTACATGTAATCATCTATATTATAGTATGCTAAACATGAGTTCATAGTGATATCTCCAACTCTCTTACTATGAGAACAAGTCAGACCTGCTCCCCTTGCTTACATGTAACCAACTCCAACAATTAAAAAAAAAAAAAAAGCTGATTGCCACCATGCACATCTACTTAATCACTGAATTCCAGCATATATTATAGCAGGGTCAGAATTTTTAATTACTACTTTCATGGGAAGCAACTTTATTAACTAGAGTACAATGCTTACGAACACTTTCCTTTGCCTTAAGTCCTACAAGTCTCGGTTCATTTCCAAAGTTACTTAGGTCAGCACATTTTCCTCCACCCCATTTAGTGAATCGTTTAGTGAATCATATATTTGTAATACAGCTAGATTGCTCTGTCATATTCGTCACATTCTCCATTCCATCCTGGAATTCCCTGACTGCCTAAATCATTTTTTTTAATTTTGATACATCAAGATTCACATTTTGTATTCTAAAGTTCTACAGGTTTTGACAAATGCATTTTGTCACATACTCATCCATGACAGTGTCCTACAGAATAATTTGATCACCCTAAAAAATGTCTTATGCTTCATCCTTAAATCCCTACCCCTAAATCCCTGGCAACTACTGATCTTTTTTGCCATCTTTATAGTTTCACAATTTCCAGAATGTCAAATAACAGGATCATATAGTATATAGCCTTTTCAGAATGACTTCTCTCATTTAGCAATACACATTTAAGATTCATGCATGTCTTTTCATAACCTGATAGCCCATTTCTATTTGTCACTGAATAATATTCCATCATATGGATGTCACATAGCTTTTCATCTATTCACATACTGAAGTACATTTTGGTTATTTCCATTTTTTGTTGCTTATAAATAAAACTGTTAAAAACATTCATGTGCATGTTTGTGTAAGGGCCTAAGGTTTTTAATCAGTTGGTTATATCATATGTGAAAGCTATAATTAAATATGTAAGAAACTCCTATTCTAGCTTCTAAAGTGTCTGAATAATCTTGCAGGGAATAAGAGTTCCTATTGCTCCACATCCTTGTCAGCTATTGGAACTGTTAGATTTTTGGATTTTGGCCATTCTAATAGGTATGGAGTGGTATCTCACTGTTATTCTAATTTACGATTCCCTAAAAACAAATGATGTTTAGCATCTTTTCATAGGCTAATTTCACATACATATATCCTTTTTTTTTTTTTTTTTTTTGGTGAAGTATCTGTTCTGATCTTTCTTCCATTTTTCAATTGGGTTGTTTTCATATTGCTGGGTTTTTTAAGATTTTTGTATATATTTTATACAAGTCCCTTTTAAGATATAAGATAGGTGTTTTGCAAATATTTTCTGCCAATCTATGGCTTGTCTTTTCATTCTCTCAAAAGCATTTTCACAGAGCAGAATTATTGATTTTAGATTTTAATAAAGTTAAATGTATCATTTTCTCACAGATTAGGATTTTGGTCTTAGATATAAAAACTCATAACCAAACACAAGGCCATCCAGATTTTCTCCCATTTTTCTTCTAGAAGTTTTATAGCTTTGCATTTTACACTTAGATTTACAACATATTTTGAGTTAATTTTTGTGAATGGTGAAAAATCTATGTCTAGGCTCATGTTTTTAAGTATGGACATCCAAGTGTTCCAACACCATTTGTTGAAAATATTATCCTTTCTCCATTAAATGGCCTTTGATCTTTGTTAAAGGTCATTTGACTATATTTGTGTTGGTTGATTTCTGGGCTTCTACCTGTTCCAGTGATTTTTGTGTCTGTTCTTCAACATTGTGTTGGTTATTCCATGTAAACATTAAATCCATTTGTCAATACTTACAAAATAACTTGCTAGGATTTTGAGATTTTTTTGAATCTATAGATCAAGTTAGAAAAAACTGATGTCTTAATAATATTGAATCTTCCAGTCCATGAACACAGACTATCTCTCCATTTATTTAAGATTTTTTAATAACTTTTAAATATTGATTTTTGTATTTTCTTAATACAGTTTCTGTACCTATTTTGTTGGATTACACTGAGTGCTTACTTTTATGCTGCTGTAAGTAGTATTTTTAATTTCTAGTTCAAATTATTCCTATGTATGTGGGGTACAAGTAATTTATAAGACTATTCCTACTTCCTCCTTCTCATCTCTTATGAAAGCACTATCATTCATTTCATTTATCCATACATAATCACCCAATACAGGCTTCCCTGGTGGCTCAGAGGTTAAAGCATCTGCCTGCAGTGTGGGAGACCTGGGTTCAATCCCTGGGTTGGGAAGATCCCCTGGAGAAGGAAATGGCAACCCACTCCAGTATTCTTGCCTGGAGAATCCCATGGACGGAGGAGCTTGGTGGGCTACAGTCCATGGGGTCACAAAGAGTCGGACACGACTGAGCGACTTCACTTTCACTTTCACTTTCAATCACCCAATACCTAATTACTCTTAATACTTTAAATAAATGGGTATATTTCAGATCAATTAAGAATAAGGTAAATTGGACTTCCCTGACAACCCAGTGGCTAAGAATCTGCCAGCCAATGCAGGGGACATGGGTTAAACTCCTAGTCCAGGAAGATTTCATATGCCACCGGGCAGCTAAGCCCATGCACCACAACTACTGAGCCCACATTCTAGCCTCTGCAAGCTACTTACTGCACCCACGTGCCACAACTGCTGACGCCCAAGTACTGGAGAGCCTGTGCTCTGCAACAAGAGAAGCCACCACAGCCACCCATCCGCTGCAACCAGGAAGTAGCCCCCTCTCGTCGCACCTAGAGAAAACCCACAGGCAGCAGTGAAGACCCAGCACAGCCAAAATTCAAATAAATAAATAAAATTAATAAGAAGAAATAGGTACATAAAAGGTTTTATCTTTATTCCTTTTCTAACACTCTTCTTTCTTTATGTAGACCCAAGTTTCTGACCCATTTCATTTTCCTTCTGCCTGAAAAACTTCTAACATTTCCTCCAAAGAAGGTCTGGTGGTCATAAATTCCTTCACTTTTTTCCATCAGAAAATACCTTTATTTCTCAACTTGAGAAGGATGATTTTAGCAAATATAAAATTCTAGGTTGATGGGGCTTTCTCTCAATACTTCATATATTTCATTCTACCCTCTTCTTGCTTATAAGGTTACTGATGAGAAGTTCACTGTAATTCTCATCCTTGTTCCTCTGCAAGTACGGTATTCTTTCTTCTAGCATCTTTTGGAATTTTCACTTTGTCTTTAGCGTTCTGCAGTTTGAGTATGATATGTCAAACAGGTATTTATTCTGACACTGTTTTATGAGCTTCTTGGACCTATTCTTCGGTGTTTGTCATTAATTTGGGAAGTTCTTGCCCAATATACTTCAAATATTTCCTCTGCTCTGTTCTCTCTTTCTTCTTCCGATATTCCAACTATACATCTGTTATACCTTTTGAAATAGTACCTATGGTTCTTGAGTAATGAGTTCTGATCTCTGTAGTTTTTCCCCATTCTTTTTTCCAATTTGAATTTCAGTTTGAGAGGTTTCTATTGACTTTTTTCAAGTTCAATGATTCTTTCTTTGACTGTGTCCAGTCTACTGATAAGACATCAAGACATTCTTCATCTCTGTTACAGTAGTTGTTTATTTATAGCTCTCATTTGATTCTTCCCTAGAAATTCCATTTCTCTGCTTACATTAGCACAAAACCTTGTAGGTTGTCTACTTTTTCTACTTTTTCCATTAGAGCTCTTAAAATCATACTTCTTAAATTCTGTATCTGATAATTCCAACATCTGTGTCATATCTAAGTCTGGGCCCGATGCTTTGTTTTGTCTCTTCAGACTATTTTATTCTTGCCTTTGGTAAGTATTGTGGTGAGGCCTAGGGGAGAGGAAGCATTCTATAAGCATATGATTATATCTCAGTTTTAGAGGACTTCGGTCTCTGGGCTGTGACCTTCAGAAGTGCCACTTGTAGCTTTTCCTTGACTTAAATGAAAGCAAGGCAGGCTAAAGGAATCTGGAACAGGAAGAATGTTCTTTCCCCAGTGAGATAAGTTTCTGGCATTTTTCCCCTTGAAGAGTAGGTCTTGATTAGGGCACACACTCATGGCATATCTCAATGATTATTCTTCCTTTCTCCTGCCAAAGCCATCTCTCATGAACCTTCACCATTAGAACCTGGTAGAGTTCCTGGAGGTTAAACCTACAAAATGTGAGTATCTCCTTAAAGCCACAGCCTGAGGAGTTTCTCACTCTCAGGCTAGCTCACACTCAGCCTCCAGCAACTCATCAAAATTATCACTTAACAACCAAAATCACCAGCAGCTTCTACTTCAGATAAGCAGGTCCAAACTGCAGCTCTTGGTATTCACTTCTCTCCAGATTTCAGGGTGGTGATTTGTCCTGAAACTTCATTTCTCTGATAGACCTCAGAAACTGTCACAGGTAACAGTATATTTCATTGTTTCCTATAAAAACAGACGTGGTGTCTTCCAATCCAAAGAGGTTTCAGAACTGACACTGAAAGTCCAAAAATTATCTATTTTAACTAGACAAAATCAAGATTGGCAGGATGTAGTCATCGTTAAAGCTGGGTAATAGATTCATAGGGGTTCTTTATAGAATATTTGAAAATTTTCATAACAAAAGTTTATTTTTAATAAAAGTTACTGTTAAGTAACTGAATCGGGGGCTTCCTGGATGGTTCAGTGGGTAAAGAACATTTCTGCAATGTAGGAGACACAGGAGACGCAGGTTCAATCTCTGGTTCAGGAAAAGCCCCTGGAGGAGGGAAATGACAACCCACTCCAGTATTCTTGCCTGGAAAATCTTATGGACAGAGGAGCCGACGGGCTACAGTCCATGGGGCTGCAGAAGTCGGACACAGCTAAGCACATGGCCCAGCATTATGTAAATAATTATAAATTAATTATTGTACTACGGGGTACACAGGAGGTTTTTCTCGTGGTGCTATGGAAACAGGTAAGAGAGAATAGAGGACCTAACCTGGTCCAGAGGGCAAGAGGAGGTCATCTCAAAGACTTTTAGAGGAGACACTGTGAAAGGAACCCTCACGCTGTTCCTGTCTTCAAGAGATCCAGTAGCCTGAGTGGAAGATACAACCTGAGGTTAATCAGGTTGGACCCAAAGGCTGGCCTTCAAAGTTTGAACATGCTAACAATAATTTTAACAGATGAAAAGAGTGAGAATGCTTTGGAAGCAAAGTTTCTGTAAGTTGGACTCCCAAGTAACCTCTTACCCCTCCTGATCACCTGAATCTAGATTGAACAACCAAGTGCGATCTCCACAATTAAATCTAGTCTCCTATAATATTAACTTTGTAAGGACCTCTCCTTCCTCCGCAATCATATTCTCTCTAGGTACCAGTAAGCTCTGGGTTAACCTGTTCATGGAGTGATCCCATAGAAGAAGGACTGAGACTTCATGCTGGGTAGAGATAAAGCCAGAGGAGTGAGGCAATTAGAAAAAGAATTGTAATTTTGGAGTTCTGCGCACAGGTACGCCATAGTTGCAACATATAAACTAATGCGAGATGCATGTCTCTCGTGTTTAACATTTTTCCCAGCTGGAAAAACAAAAATTATGCCACTTACCAGCTCTTGTGTGGATTATCGCTAAGCAGACTGAACAATTTCATGTATGAAAACATTTTCTATCAATTTATTATATAGCTAATGATAACTTATGATGGTAATTATTAAAAAATAGATTGATATCAACATTTAGAGCAACATCTAAACTTCCCAAATTATTATTATCAATAATTTTTCAAATAACAGTAATTAATCATTATTATGGTTAAGTGATGACTGATGATTTGCAATATAGTATATGTTTGTTTCAAATAATAAGAGAAATACTAATCTATTATGGTGAAGATAATAAAACTAATAATGGAAGACTGATGACTGCTAATCACTTAACAGTATTGATATTAAAATATCCAAATCATCAAAAATCGGGCAAAATAAAATCTAGCGAGGCATATGGCAAAATAAGTGATCCATAGTCACCAAGTATTTCAAATCAGGATTCTAGACCAGTGGTTTGCCACACTGGCTACCCGTTAGAAAAGACAAGACTGGGGGGTACCTTTTTAAAAATACCGATGCCCAGCTCCTCCCACCTCCCCACCTCCAAGAAACTGATTTAATCAGACCAAGTGTGGCCAATTTTTTTCAAGCTCCCCAAGTAACTCTAACATACAGTCAGAGTTGAAAACCACTGCTCTCGATGTTTGATTTTTATGCCTGAGTATAAAGATATATTTGCTCCTAGGGGAAAAATGGAATTCAGAAACCCACTTGCCTAGCCTCTGTCAATCAGTGCTGTGTATAGCAGAGGAATGAGTTGTTAGTTTTAGTTGTCAAAGAATTTTCTTCATGGAAAAGAAGTTCATTAAAATACCAAATCACACTATTTACATATTGCATGTTTTTTTCCAACTGTGTTCCCATAGCAACTAAATCCATTTGCTCCCTACTTTCTCCTGAGTTATTTTCCATCATGAGCCATGCTTTATTAGTGAGGCAAACAGTTTGCCCTCTGAAATGACTGTTTTGCTGTTTACTATTTCTTTGCCAAAGAACCCAACTCTAGTTAGCATTTTCTTCCCTCTTGCGCTACCCACATTTGATAAGCTGGCTGCTGGTTTGGGCAGAGATAGTGTCCCTGCCACTTGCCTCAATCTGGAGCAGTCCTTGAGTTCTTTCTGATGAGCTACTCAAGAAAACACAAGTGGAGAGGGAAGCTTCCCTCAGGAAACCTGAGACTGGAAAACGATGTGAGAAAGGGGGTCCATTGAATCCTTTAGTGACTCAGGCACTTAAACTGATGGTGGGAGAGGGTCACCCAACTCCCGGAGACCTCACTAGGCTTGGTCAGGCAGGGTCACTGGTAGAAAGGAGTCATGGCTTTGGAGCTGGATGCCCACTAGCTAGGGAGAAAGTGAGTCCTGCTCCTGTATGAAAGCATTACTCAGTCCCCTGAGAGGAGGCCCCAGCAAGGTGCAGGACACTGAGATTTCTTTGTGATTTCACCCAGGCCACTTGGCAGACTGCACGGCCTGTTTGTTTGCATGTTTGAAACTACGACATTTCACTTGCTAATGGGGTTCTGCTTTTCAAGGGGACAGAAATGCCAAAGAAGACAGCAGGAGGGAGGCACCAGGCACGGTGCTTCAGCTCAGCTCCTCTCACTGACACCTGACGCCAGGATGGACCTGGGCCGCCAGCCCCAGACGAGAGACGACGGGCACCACTGACTGGGTGACGCTTCAAAATCTCTTCTCACTTGCTGCCTCCTCCTGTGCCAGCAGCATAATGAAGAAGACTTGTTTCCTCCTCTCTCTCAGGCTCCTATTAAAAGCCAGAGCTGTGGTGGAGCTGCCCCCCAGGGACAACGGGGCTGGTAACCCAGGCAGTCTCGGATGGCAGCGACGGAAATCACACATGGCCAGAGCTTCCCACTCACTGTCAGGATCAAGGGGCAGCTTACAGGTGTGCACCAGTTACACTGCTTTGCCAGGTTCTGGGGGCCACCAGAACAGTCCTTCAGGACTCTTCTACCAACATCACCTATTCAAGAATAACTCCCTGTATCACTGAGGATCCCAGAAGGAAAGAGATGCCATCCTTAAACCAGGTAATTTGAGGAGAGTTTAATTAAGGGACTATTTACAAAGCTATGATCAGGGATGCCCACAACATAGCACAAGAGATGGTGTGTTACCTGAAAGCTAGTAATAGCAGGGCACTGCTACCACCCAAGTCCCGAGCAGCAGAATCCAGAGGCAAAGCTGCGTGGAGCTGACAGGAGCTGAGGCCTCCAGTTGAGGAAGGGGGCCAGCTGCCATGAGCACAGAGGGATAGAGGCACGGAGACACCTGGACCTCATTCTCCTCTCTCCCTTCCGATTGCCGCAGAACTCCCATCGCCAAACCTAACCAGAAGTTGCGGGCCAGGCATCTTTTTTCCAGCTTATACAGGTCAGCCTCCTAGGGCACAAAACAAGGTGAAGTGGGAGGAAAGGGTCTGGGAGGGCAGACTATGATATCAAACATCCAGTCTTACACACCAGAGCCTCCATGATACCCCAATACAGGGATAGATTTGTTCCACCATTGCCAAAGCCCTCCCAAATGTCAGTGAACCCCAAGACAACAATGTCCAGGGGGTCAAAAGGGGACACTGAGAGTCTGTAACACGTTCAACAATAAAGTAGGCAAACGGAAGCCTGATTTCCACAAGGACATAAAAGTGATCCAGAGAACACAGATTCAGCATCCCGGCCCTGTTCAGTGATACATCGCAGACTTAAATCACATTGCTGATCACATTCTCCACTTTTCCTACTCGAAAGGAAATCAGGAGTATCCTGATATGCCCACTACACACAGAAAACCTGCCTGGTTACTTATGTAGAAAGGAAAATGTAAACGGAGGCCCTATTATTCTAAAGTTTGGTGTCATTTGCAGCATTAATTCTAGGCAGGCTTCTTGAGTCTAATGCTACTTGATTAAGGACTATTACTCAGCCAAGTAAAGAATGAAGTCTTGCCATTTTGGACAGCATGATTCTACAGGGTATTATACTAAGTGAAATGGATTAGAGAGAGAGACACCATACGACTTCACTTATATGTGGAATCTAAAAACCTAAACAAGTGAACAATCAAAACAAAACAAAATAGAGTCATAAATATAGAGACCAAACAGGTGGTTGCCAGAGGGGAGGGATGGTGAGTGAGATGAGGCAATAGATGAGGGAGATTTACAGGTGCAACTTTCAGCGACAAAATAAATGAGTCACGGGGATGAAATGTACAGCAAGGAAAACAAAGTAATATTATATCAGTAAAGTAATATTAGTAATATAATAACTCTGTGTGGTGACAGATGATAACTAGACCTACAGTCATCATTTTCATGTACAGAAATATTGAACTAACATAATGTTGTAGGTCAGTCAATAAAATAAACAAATAAATATAAGAAATTTTAAAAATGATACTTGATTATTGAAACTAATGTCTAAGGAAAATCTGCAGGATTAGCGGTCCATGTTCTCGGTGGAGCTTGGATAAGAGCAGACGTACGGATGTACAGAAGATATGAAAGTAGTGACAAGATGCTCTTCTGCTCCCTGTGAATGGTTACAACATCTGTCCTACCCCGTTTACGTGATCCATCCAACATTCTGTGTTTTGGTTTCTACTTGGTATTACAAGGAACCTGAAGAGTGCTATGTATGGCTCAAAAAAAGATGGTGTCACCCAATGCTGATGGTGATTTCAGGAGGTAGCACAACTTTTTCTAAATTCAAAGTCACATGCAAATTTGATGGTGCATTCATTCTCTATTGCAATTTATTCATAAAAATTCAAAATTTCTTGGATTTTAAAACTGGGTCAAAGATGTTCAATCACTTTAATACTAGAATTGGCCCTCACTTCAAGGTTATTAAAAAGAAGACAAAATTTACAAAACTGATCAGAAGACGATAACATAGTGGTAGAAATCAGATTCTTATTCATTTGGACTCTCCGTGCTTTGTACTGTTTTTATTCAATATATTAAATTTTTCATAGCTGTTTACTGACTAGGCATATTATGCATTGGTCATCTAAGAATCATTCTTCTTTTCAGGTCATAGCTATGGTGACCATATTTTCCCAAGGAAAATTAAAATTTACCACCTTGACACATGCTAACCTGAAAAACATATGATCACCATGGTTATGATATATACAAAGGCACACTATGGGTAACAGCATCCACAATAATAGCCAAAAATAGCCTCGCAAAAGCCTCTCTTTAACCCATGAACCTGTTCTCCAGGAAACCTGATTCCTGTGATTAGAGTGGTTCAGGGTAAGTTCAGACAAATGGAGACATCTGTCACTTCCCTTGCACTTTGGTCCTTTTGCCTTCCCATAGCCAACAACTAGCCCTCTCCCATCCCAAAACAACAGTGCCAATGTGCTCAGCACACAAATACACTCCACTATGCTCTCGAGCCATGGAACTCCTCCACTGAGGTCTCTGTACACATGCAGCAGTGTTATTTTCAGAGTGGTAAACCGCTTTGCCCAGACAGCTGAGATCATGACTGTTCAGACAAGCCTCTTGGTTTTCAGCCTTTCCTCTCTTCTCCATTGCAATTGATGTTCAAGTCTCCACAGCTATGGTCTCCTTCCAAGACCTAGGCTGGTCATAGGAGGCACTTGGAGAGCCACATGTCTTAAGTGGCTGCAGAGAAGGAGGACAAGGAAGACTGGGCCCAATGGAGAGAGGGCAGACTGATTATCCCCCATCTGCTGAGACTGGAGTTAGATATATGCCTAAGGATTTTTGTAATTTTTCCTACAGGTCAATGGGAACTATCACTGTTTTCTAAGCAGGGATGTGAATTAATCAAAGATCATTTTAATGGCAATGGAAAGGATGAAATGGGAGAGATGGGGAGAGAAAATTGCAGATGGTACATCAGAAGACAGAAGATAAGAGTCCAATTCTGGCAGTAGAGAAGACAAAAATAGAGAATATCTAGAAAGAAGATTTCTCAACACAGTCAAATACTATAGAAAAGTTAAAGAGAATAATATTTTTTTAATTTAGCCATTTGACCTTGTGGTTGGTGTTAAGAAACCTGAAAGGACATAATCTCATTTCTCAGTAAATTGTCACTCTGAGAAGCTCAAAATGTCAATGAAGTTAAAGTATCTAGAGCACAATTTGGTGTCTATGAAATATTTCTTAAATGATGAAGATGTTCTTCAATAGATGCAGAAAAAGCCTTTGATAAAATTCAGTATCCATTTATTATAAAAATGCTTCCAAAAATGGGAATAGAAGGAACCTACCTCAACATAGTAAAGGCCATATATAAAAAGCCCATGGCAAACATCATTCTCAATGGTGAAAATCTAAAAGCATTCCCTCTAATACCAAGAACAAGAAAATGGTGTCCACTCTCACCACTATTATTCAACATAGTTTTGGAAGTTCTAGCTATGGCAATTAGAGAAGAAACAGAAATAAAAGGAATCCAGATAGGAAAAGAGGAAGAAAAACTCTCACTGTTTGCAGATGACATGATACCATACATAGAAAACCCAAAAGAAACTATCAGAAAATTACTAGAGCTCATCAGCAAATTCAGCAAAGTCACAGGATATAAGATCAATGCACAGAAATCACTTGCACTCCTGTATACTAGCAATGAAAATTCAGAAAAAGAAATTAAGGCATACCATTCACCACTGCAACAAAATAAAAATAATTAGAAATAAACATATCTAAGGAAACAAAAGAGCTGTATACAGAAAACTATAAGACACTGATGAAAGAAATCAAAGATGACATAAACAGATGGAGAGATATCCCATGTTCCTGGGTAGAAAGAATCAATATTGTGAAAATGAATATACTACCAAATGCAGTCTAAGATTCAATGCAATTCCTGTCAAATTACCAAAGGCATTTTTCACAGAACTAGAACAAAATATTTCACAATTCATATGGAGACACAAAAGACCCCAAATAGCCAAAGCAGTCTTGAGAAAGAAGAATGGAGCTGGAGGAATCAACTTTCCTGACCTCAGACTATACTACAAAGCTTCAGTCATCAAGACAGTATGGTACTGGCACAAAAACAGAAATACAGACAAATGGAACAAGATACAGAACCCAGAGATAAACCTATGCACCTATGGGTACCTTATTTTTGGCAAAGGAGGCAAGAATATACAATGGGGCAAAGACAGTCTCTTCAATAAATGGTGCTGGGAAAACTGGACAGCTATGTGCAAAAGAATGAAATTAGATCACTACTTAATACCATACAAAAAGATAAACTCAAAATGGATTACAGACCTAAATGTAAGACCAGAAACTATTAAACTCTTAGAAGAGAACGTAGGCAGAACACTCAAGGATGTAAATCAAAGCAAGATTTTCTATGACCCACCTCCTAGAGTAATGGAAATAAAAACAAAAATAAACCAGTGGAACCTAATTAAACTTAAATGCTTTTGCACAGCAAAGGAAATCACAAACAAGGTGAAAAGACAACCCTCAGAATGGGAAAAATAATAGCAAAGGGAACAACTGATAAAGAATTAATTTCCAAAATATACAAGCACCTCATACAACTCAATACCAGAAAAGCAAACAACCTAATCAAAAACTGGCAAAGAGATGAGGAGACATTTCTCCCAAGAAGACATACAGATGGCTAACAAGCACCTAAAAAGATTCTCAGCATCACTCATTATTAGAGAAATGCAAATCAAAACTACAATGAGATACCACCTCACACCAGTCAGAACGGCCATCATCAAAAAGTCTACAAACAATAAATTTTGGAGAGGGTGTGGAGAAAAGGGAACACTCTTGCATTGCTGGTAGATACTGATACAGCCACGATGGAAGATGGTACGGAGACTCCTTAAAAAGCTGGGAATAAAACTACCATATGACCCAGCAATCCCACTCCTAGGCATATACCCTGAGGAAATCAAAACTGAAAAAGACACATGTACCCCAGTGTTCACTGCAGCACTGTTTACAACAGCTAGAACATGGAAGTAACCTAGATGTCCATTGACAGATGAATGGATAAGGAAGCTGTGGTACCTATATGCAATGGAATACTACTCAGCCATAAAAAGGAACACATCGGAATCTGTTCTAATGAGGTGGATGGAACTAGAGCCTATTATACAGAGTGAAGTAAATCAGAAAAAGAAACACAAATATAGTATATGGGCACATATATAAGGAATCTGAAGTGTTGGCACTGATAAATTTATTTTCAGGGCAGCAAGGGAGAAACAGACATAGAGAACAGACCGATGGGCATGGTGGGAGGAGAGGAAGGAGAAGGGAAGATGTATGGAGACAGCAACATAGAAATTTACAATACCATATGTAAAATAGATAGCCAATAGGAATTTGCTGTGTGAGTCAGGGAACTCAAACAAGAGCTCTGCGACAAGCTGAGGGTGGGATGGGGAAGGGGATGGGAGGGAGGTTCAGGAGGGAGAGGACATTGCTGTGCTTCTGCTGCTGCTGCTGCTAAGTCGCTTCTATCATGTCCAACTCTGTGCAATGCCATAGATGGCAGCCCACCAGGCTCCCCTGTCCCTGGGGTTCTCCAGGTAAGAACACTGGAGTGGGTTGCCATTTCCTTCTCCAATGCGTGAAAGTGAAGTCGCTCAGTCATGTCCAACTCTTAGCGACCCCATGGACTGTAGCCTACCACGCCCCTCCATTCATGGGATTTTCCAGGCAAGAGTACTCGAGTGGGGTGCCATTGCCTTCTCCAGACACTGGTGTACCTATGGCTGACTTTTTTGATGTATGACAGGAAACCACAAAATTCTGTAAAGCAATAATCCTTCCATTGAAAAAAAAATTTTTAGTGAAGATGTTCTTCCATCTTTTTTTCCCTCCACACCCCTTCACACTTTTTTTCCCTAGAGACCTGCATTTTCCCAAATGACAAAAGTTTGCCACAAAACAGTCAATATTTTAGCTTATGAGTCCCCTTGACTTAAAGATGGTTTTCTTTCTTTAGGTTAGTTTGCATGCGTGCCAAGTCACTTCAGTCATGTCTGACTCTTTTGACTCCATGGACTGTAGCCTGCAGGCTCTTCTGTCCATGGGATTCTCCAGGCAAGAATACTGGAATGGGTTGCCATTTCCTCCTCCAGGGGATCTTCCCAACCCAGGGATCAAACTTGTGTATCCTGCATTGCAGGCAGATCCTTTACCACTGAGCCAGCAGGGAAGCCTTAGTTTAAAACTTAGCTTAAGATGTTAAGTAGTGAGTGAGTTTTATTGTATTTTATTATTTTTAAATTATACTCATATTTTTAACTTATTTATTTTTAATTGGAGGATAACTGCTTTACAATATTGTAATGGTTTCTGCCATATATCAATATGAATCAGCCATAGGTACACATATATCCCCTCCCTTTTGAACCTCCCTCTCATCTCCCACCTCATCTCACCCCTCTAGGTTGTCACAGAAGACTGGGTTTGAGCTCCCTGCCTCACACAGCAAATTCCCACTGGCTATCTGTTTTGCATACGGTAATGCATATGTTTCCATGCTACTCTTCCGATTCGTTCCACCCTCTCTTTCCCCCACTGTGTCCACCAGTCTGACCTTTGCCTGCATCTCCATTGTTGCCCTGAAAAGAGGTTCATCAGTGCCATCTTTCTAGATTCCATACATATGTGTTAATATAGGATATTTGTTTTTCTCTTTCTGACTTACTGCACTCTGTATAATAGGCTCTAGGTTCATCCACTGCACCAGGACTGAGTCAAATGCATCCTTTTTTTAACTGAGTAATATTCCATTGTGTGTGCATATATATGTATATATTTATATACCACAGCTTCTTTATCCCTTCATCTGTCAATGGACTCAAGGCTGTTTTCATGTCCCAGCTAATGTAAACACTGGTGCAACGACCATTGAGCAACATGTGTCTTTTTCAATTGTGGTTTTCTCAGGGTATATATTCAGTAGTGGGATTATTGGCTCATATGTAGATTTTTTATTATTTTAAAGAGCATTTCATTAGGAAAAAAGTATGGGCTGGAGGCGTTAAGAGATTCTTATGCTCCCTTTCTGGTTCTTTTACGATGCTATACCATCTTCCAGGTCCCAAAGAGAAGTATTTACTCTTTACAAGATAAATTCTAACTCCCCTGGAACAAAAACACAAATATGCAGCTACAAATTAAATATTTTCCCCAAAACTCCAGGTTTAAGACCATATGGTCAGCTGAATTCCTAGAAGACACAGTTCCCCAAAGGTGATACCAGGCTGGTCCAAGAAGAGATGATAAACCTGTTGCTTAAAGTCTTTGCAACAAAGCACAAAATACAAAGGTGTAAGGTGCTCAAGGTGTAAAGTTATTAAACCATAAGATTAATTCTGTAAAGCACACAAGTACAACCAAAAAAAGAAACAAACCTGTTTTTATTTTATAAAGTAGTTATCAAATGTCATAAAATCCTCTTACAGTCTTCTGTTTTCTACCATGAGCCTCATTTCACTAATATACCCCCAAACCACTGTGTGGAAATGTTTTACATGTCAACAAAGAAGCAAACAGTAACTAGAGCAGGCAAAGGGAAATTTAGCTCAGACTTACAGGTTTATATATAGAGTCGCCAGACATCCTTTTCTTTATTCTGCCCTTTGCACTTGTATTCTCTAGACCGTGTGTCTAAATGCTATGATGGATGATCAAATGTCTTTGAATACAATACATTACCTCCTGTTGAAACCCACAGTATTCTCCCCTGGCTTTGTGGTAGACTCCCCACCCACTTTTACCAGTATAGTGGTGGATTTTGCTTTCATTCCTCAGCTACATACACTGAATTCCATCCAGAGCTCTTATTTGCCTGGCTTTTTTGGCATCTTTCCATGTGCGTCTGCATTCCTCCAAAGGTTACATCTTCATCCTTTTCCATTTCCCCTCTTTTCCATTTCCTATGGTTTTCTCTGTTTCTGTTCTTCGGCCAACCCTCCCTGCAGCTACATGTGTTTTCAAACCTCCCCCATATTTTTAAATTATCCTGGTATTCTTAGCCTTTGGGCTTTCAGGACTTACTCAAACTCTCTCATCTTTCATCTGCCACCATTCCAATTATTTCTGGATCTCATTTTGCATGGTCTACCCCTAGCTTCTTTTTAAGTAAAATTTATTTTCTAAATAGTGAGATGATTTATTTACCAGGATACATGCTTTCTGTAACCTCTTTGCAGCACAAATTCAAAGTCTTCAAGATGAGTGATCCACCTGTCCATTTGCTTCCAGCCTAAACTATCCAGAGTTCTAGTTTATCTCCTTGTCATTAATAATACAGATCACATTCCCTATCAGAAAGTGTTCCCAGAATTGGAAACTTAGGCTAAGAGTGAGCCTGTATCAATGGCAAGTTACCTGTATCTCTTCTGTTACCATCCTGCATGGCTTATCTTCCCCATAATCTCATCATCCAGGTAGCTGTTGCTCAGTTGTTAAATTGTGTTCAATTTTTTGCAACCCCATGAGTCACAGCACACCAGGGTTTCCTGTCCTTCACTATCTCCCAGAGTTTGCTCAAACTCATGTCTATTGGGTCAATGATGCCATCCAACCATCTCATCCTCTGCCACCCCCTTCTCCTCCTGCCCTCAGTCTTTCCCAGCATTAGGGTCTTTTCCAATGAGTTGACTCTTCACATCAGATGGCCAAAGTATTGGAGCTTCAGCATCAGTCCTTCCAATGAATATTCAGTGTTGATTTCCTTTAGGATTGACTGGTTTGATCTCCTTGCTGTCCAAGGAACTCACAAGAGTCCTCTCCAGCACCTCAGTTCAAAAGCATCAATTCAGGACTTCCCTGGTTAAGTGTTTAAGACTCCATGTTTCCACTGCAGGGAGCATGGGTTCATTCTATGCTTGGGGAACTAAGATCCCACATGCTTCAAGCCATGACCCAAAACAAAAAAAACAAACATAGTCTCATCATCCTTCCCAAAAGGACTTTCTGAACTTTACACCAGGAACACTCACTTAGAAGTCTGTTCACGACAAACCTAGACAGCATATTAAAAGGCAGAGACATTACTTTGCCAACAAAGGTCCATTTAGTCAAAGCTATGGTTTTTCCAGTAGTTATGTATGGATGTGAGAGTTGGACTATAAAGAAAGCTGAGCACCGAAGAATTGATGCTTTTCAACTGTGGTGTTGGAGAAGACTCTTGAGAGTCCCTTGGACTGCAAGGAGATCCAACCAGTCCATTCTAAAGGAAATCAGTCCTGAATATTCATTGGAAGGACTGATGCTGAAGCTGAAACTCCAATACTTTGGCCATCTGATACGAAGAGCTGACTCTTTAGAAAAGACCCTAATGCTGGGAAGGATTGAAGGCAGGAGAAGAGGATGACAGAGGATGAGATGGCTGGATGGCATCACCGACTCGATGGACGGGGAGGCCTGGCGTGCTGCAGTCCACAGGACCACAAGAGTCTGGCATGATCAGCTGAGCAACTGAACTGAACTGAAGGAGCAAGAAATTCTAATGCTATTTAATCTGTTAAAGAGATTAGAAAAGATCAAAATTTTCCAATTCAGTTTTAAAAAACAGCTATCATAACCCTGGTACCAAAAAACTGGCAAATACAACACAGAAATCTATAGACCAACATCATTTAGGAATGTTTGCACAAACACATGAAAAATATTAGCAAACCACACCAGCAACAATTTTAAAAATAATAAGCTATTAACAATGACTCCAAATTCTTTGCTATTCCTATCACTGGAAGGCGTCACCTAATTCCCTTCCACCTGCATCTAAACTGACCTTTAGCGACTGGGTTGACATATAAAATCCAGCGGAAATGAGACTTTGAAATTTCTATGGTTAGGTCATAACCATAGAGTTGGAGGAGTCTTGCAGCTTCCATGTCTGGGATCATTTGCTTTTGCAAGCCAGATAAGATGTAAGAAATGTGATAACCCAGAAGTCACTATGACCTGAGAACTTCAAGTGAGAAAAAGTCACTATGCAAGAGACCTTGTGGAACAGGAGAAAGAAACCATGAGGTACCCAGCAAGCTGACACGTAAATGAAAAACCCATCTTAGGAATGGGTCCTTCAGCTCCAATTGCCCCAGCCGACACAATGAGGATCAGAGGTGAATGGCTCAACCAAGCCCTTCCTTAGCTCCTGACAATAAACACAACACAAGTACTTTCAACACCAGTAAATCATTCACACCAATAAGTCCAAAGAAGAAAAATCATATGATCATGTAAAAGTTGCTAAAAACATATTTGAAAAAAAAACAAAATATACTCTTGATTTGTAAAGAGCACAGTAGAATACGAATGTGTTCTTATTCTTTTAATGTAACTTGGTAAAGAGAAGTTCTCAATCTAATTGCTAATTTTATAGCTAAAGATACAACAATAAAAGCATTCCATTAAACTGAGAAACAAGACAGGAATATGCCTGTCATTTAGTATCATTCTAGAAGAGCTTTGCAATTAAAATGGATAGAAAAGCAAAATAAAAGTATTGAAAATGAGAGGCAAAAATATAATTACTTATTTATTATTTGATCATCTAACTAAGGACCTTATACAACAACTGAAACTACTAAATTTGGTGGGAAAGCCACTTGAACAACCGTGGTTGTTGTCGTTTAGTTGCTAAGTCATGTCTGACTTTTGTAACCCCATAGACTGTGGCTCTCCAGGCTTCTCTGTCCAGGGGATTTCCTAGGCAAGAGTACTGGAGTGGGTTGCCATGTCATTTTCCAGGGGATCTTCCTGACTCAGAGAGCAAAGTCATGTCTTCTGCTTTGGCAGGCAGATTCTTTACCACCTAGCCACCACTTAGCCACTTCTTCAAGCCACCTCACTTGAACAACAAATATTTTAAAAGCCATACTTTTTTAATATACCCTAAATAAACCACTAGAACAATTGAAGAGAACCACTCACAACAGTAATAAAAGGTAATAATGCTGAAAATAAATAATAAATAAAATAATGCTGAAAAGGTAATAATACTGAAGATCTAGGAATCAAGTTAATAAGAATATATAGGATTGATATGAAGAAAATTATTAAAATTTTACTGAAGGACATAAAGAAAAACATGAATAAATTAAAAGATATGTTTCTAGATAAAATTACCCAATACTGTAAAGATTTCCACCAAATTTATCTATGAACTCAAAGTATTTATACAGCAAAATATATCTCTAAGAGATTATATTTTCTAATTTTAAAAAATTTTGCTTATATGATTTTTTAGATTTTTCTCTGATGAACATGTTACTTTTAAAACTTAAAACCAAAAATGCAGGCATATTTCTTAAGTATACCCACTGTCAAGTCAGCATTACATCCTTGAGTTAATTTAAGCCTTTGCTTGAATCCCATCATATTCTGACCTAATTGCTCTTAGAATAATGAATCATGATTTTACTATAAATATATAAAGCTGAACTTTCTTTTGTCTTCAAACTACCTTCAGGATATGTTCCTTACTCTTACTTTGCCGAGTTGTTACTCACCTACTTCATTCCCTTCACGACACTGTAAATTTTTTATCGCATCCCTCTCTACCTTCATCTTTCCAGATTGAGAACATTAAGTAGTCAGCCCATCCTCATAAAGAAGCACTCATTTGCTCCATCTCTGTTTTTACAGCATCGTTAAAATGACCACACGGCCAGAACTGAGCAGTATATTCCCAATTTATTTTTCCCTTACTTCCACTGTGTAAGAATTATTCCCCCAAATGTAAAATATCATCCTCCATATAATTTATAAGAGTATTGAGCCAAATATGTCTTCTGCACTATCCACTGGGAAAAGCGAAGCTCTCTTTAGGTCAATTTCAGTGACAACATCTATATTACCATAGCTTTTTTTTCCACAAATACATTCGTCTAGACGAGGCAGATGTATCTGTATCCAAATTCACAAGGAAGGTCTTTTGTGAATCAATAAGTGAGATCCCAGAGTCATTTTTCTTGCTGTCAAAATGCCATAGTAAAGGGAAAAAGATCCCAACCCAGCCTGTGTACATTGTTGGTTTTAGACTCTTTTCAAATTACTCTGTGTTGCCTATGAGGTGGGGGAGGGGAGCGCTGCTCAGGCGCAAGCACAGAGAAAGTCTGGACCAGTCTGATCGATGTGCAGAGCTGCCTGGAAGACGTGGGAGATCTACCATTTGAATTTGGATGAAAGAGCCTGGCAGCAGGGAGGGAAAGGGACAAGACCAGGTGGCAGACGAAAACATGGATGGTTGAGGAAAGGAGTCCAGGGACATAGCTAGCTAGCCTGGCTGCTAATGGAGCAGGCGCACAAATTTAAGGGCTCCTGTAGGAAGAGATAGTGGACAGCCATGAGCCACTGACCGTCAGCAGGAGAATGCTCCCACAGACCGGTGACAAGTCCGCTCTTCCTAGGGCATGGTTAATGTCACATGGGAGGGGGATGTTGGTACTTTCCTTTCACTTTTTTTTCACCCAGACTGCCACAGCCTCCCAATACAGTTCCATTCCTCTCCACTTCCTCTTACACCTTGGTGTCAAAGTGATATGTTTAAATGAAGTTCTTATGTTATCACCTTTACAGTTTATTTAAAAAAAAAAAAAAAAAGTCATCTCTTGGACCCTCCTGCTTCCTCTGCAAGCCTTTCAAGATAGAGCAAAAATTCCATCACTTGACATAATGAGGTCCTTCCAAACCAGGCTCAGCCTCTCACCCAGGACTCATACTATCCCAGCTCCCAAACTCTCCCCTCACATTTGCTGAGGATCCTTCTGCATGGAGTTTTTGGCTTCCCATCCCTGCTTATACAAGTATCACCCACTCTTCTTTAAGACCCTCCCAGCATCCCCAACTGGGAACCAAACAATCAAGTTTTTCTCTTTATCTTTCTATTCTTGAAGTGCTTTCAGTGAATCTCAATAAATTTTTTAGTACAGTAATAAAAAAAAATAAGCATTTATAAAGTGTTCATTAAATATCTTGAGTATCTTGCTGAGTACTTGTCTTAATTAGAGATCCTCAGGTTGTGGGAAATGGAAGCTTGCCTGAGCCAAAAAAAAAAAAAAGGACGGGGGGTATTTATTATAAAACTCAAGGCACCCAGAGCAAGATATACAATCAAGCTTCCAGAGGGACTGAAAAGCAATCAGTTATAAGGAAATCTGTGCATGTGTCTGCCTCTCTGTCTCTTTATCTCTCATTTTGCATCGTCTCTTCCTGTTTGCTGCCTGCTACAAGGGAGAGAGTTGGAATATCTTCCTTCGACCCCCTACCAACCACTACAAAACAAAACATGACTCCATTTATATTCCAGACTGTTGACTAAATATTATTTATATATGCAGATCATTATGTATAAAAATAATTTTTGGAAAAAGAGCAAACGTGGATCATCTGTATTAGGTAAGCATACTCTATTTAATCAAGTCTAAGACTCCGCTGATTGTGAGAAACACCTCCATTTTAGGTATCATCAAGAAAGAAAACTAGAAGAGTGAAAAGGCAGCCTTGAAACTCAACATTAAAAAAACTAAGATCATGGCATCTGATTCCATCACTTCATGGCAAATAAAGGGGGAAAATTGGAAGCAGTGACATATATTTTCTTGATATCAAAAATCACTGCAGATGGTGACTGAAGCCATGAAATTAAAAGACACTTGCTCCTTGGAAAGAAAGCTATGACAAACTAGACACCATATTGAAAAGCAGAGACATTACTTTGCCAACAGATGTCCATATATAAAGCTATAGTTTTCCCAGTAGTCATGTACGAATGTGAGCATTGGACCATAAAGAAGGCTGAGTGCCAAAGAATTGATGCTTTCAAACTGTGATGCTGGAGAAGACTCTTGAGAGACCCTTGGACATCAAGGAGATCAAACCAGTTGATCCTAAAGGAAATTAACCTTGAATACTCATTGGAAGGACTGATGCTGAAGCTGAAGCTCCAATACTTTTGGCATCAGATGAGAAGAGCTGACTCATTTGAAAAGACCCTGATGCTGGGAAAGATTAAAGGCAAAAGGAGAAGGGGACAACAGAGGATGAGATGGTTAAATAGCATCACTGACTCAATGGATATGAATTTGAGCTAACTCCAGAGATAGCAGAGGACAGAGGAGCCTGGTGTGCCACAGTCCATAGGCTAATAAAGAGTTGAACATGACTTAGCAACTGAACAACAACAAGAAGAAAGAAGAGAAAAAATGCTACCTTTTATTATTGCGAAGAAGCTGTCAACTGTAAGACACATTCTTATTTTTAGAAATGCTAAAATGTAAAACAATGATTATTAATGAAATAATATATATAGAAAACAAAGTGTAATCTTCCTTTGTATAGCACCTAAGATCTCAAAAGGAGAAGCTGTTTACACCACCTTCCAGGGAGATGGCCAAAACCACCAGTTATCTAATACATAGGCTTCCCTAGAGGCTCAGACAGTAAAGAATTTGCCTACAATGCAGGAGATTTGGGTTTGATCCCTGCGTTGGGAAGATCCCTAAGAGAAGGGAATGGCTACCCACTCCAGTATACCTGGCTGGAGAATTCCATGGACAGGGGAGCCAAGCAGGCTAGACTCCATGGAATCCCAAAGAATCCAACACAACTGAGCCAGCAGCGGGAGATCATATCACAATCTGTCAGAAACTCATCCCAAAGATGTCTTCAATGACAGTCAGTCAGTCAGTAATTAAAGGCCTGTTCAGCTCAGTTCAGTCGCTCAGTGGTGTCCAACTCTTTGCGACCCCATGGACTACGGCACACCAGGCTTCCCTGTTCATCACCAACTCCCGGAGCTTACTCAAACTCATGTCCATTGAGTCAGTAATGCCATCCAACCATCTCATCCTCTGTTGTCCCCTTCTCCTCCTCCCCTCAATCCTTCCCAGCATCAGGGTCTTTTCAAATGAGTCAGTTCTTCACATCAGGTGGCCAAAGTATTGGCGTTTCAGCTTCAGCATCAGTCCTTCCAATGAATATTCAGGACTGATTTCCTTTAGGATGGACTGGTTGGATCTCTTTGCAGTCCAAGGGACTCTCAAGAGTCTTCTCCAACACCACAGATCAAAAGCATCAATTCTTCTGTGCTCAGCTTTCTTTATAGTTCAACTCTCATATCCATACATGACTACTGGAAAAACTAAAGCTTTGACTAGATGGACCTTTCTTGGCAAAGTAATGTCTCTCTGTTTTTTAATATGCTGTCTAGGTTGATCATAACTTTTCTTCCAAGGAGCAAGTGTCTTTTCATTTCATGGCTGCAGTTACCATCTGCAGTGATTCTGGAGCCCAAAAAAATGAAGTCTATCACTGTTTCCATTGCTTCCCCACCTATTTGCCATGAAGTGAGGAGACCAGATGCCATGATCTTAGTTTTCTGAATGTTGAGTTTTAACCCCATGAACAGTATGAAAATTGTCAGACTTCTTAATTTTTGCCCCTCTAGTAAAATGATGGAAACAACATACAGTTTACCATCATTTTATAAAGTTTAAACAATATGAATAATAAATTATATAAGTTGTATACACTTGTGCTAAACACAAAGCTCAGGATTGTAATTATATCTAAAAAGAGCAAAGTAATTAGATTATATTATGTAATATGCTACAGGGACTTCCCTGGTAGTCCAATGGATAAGACTCCATACTTCCATTACAGAAGATGCAAGTTTGATCCCTGGTCAGGGAACTAAGATCTCACATGCCATACCATGCAGCCAAAAAAATAATGATAATAAGACATATAATGTACATACAATATACATACAGTTTATATATTTTTACTATTCAAATAATATAATAAAATACTATTTTAATTGCCTTATTCTCTATTCTCACAACATTGACACAATGACTGCAAATACCTTTAAAATTGCATTCTTACAGCCTCATTATCCACAGGAAAAAAAAAAAACAAGAAAAGAAGAGATAGTTCTTCTCTTCTTGCTCCAGATAGAAAACAATCTCAGAAAAGGGCTCTAATTGGCCTAAATTAGATCATGTGTTCAGCTCTGAACCAATTATTGCAGCCAGGAGTGATAAACACTGTGACTGGTCTGTCCTGGGTTGACCTCTGTGGTCAGAGAGATAGTATCTGTTGCCATAAAGGATGGGGTAGTGGCCAAGGAGTATGAAAAGGCAAAACATGATACAAACTGCAAATATTGGATCAACTTCTAAAGACCATACAAATAATGGGTAACAGAGCTGCCATTCAAACCCAGATCTGCATAACTCTGAGGCCTGGGTGTTAACCATTTCAATTCTAGCTTCTGCTGGATTCGAATATTATGAGTTTTCTCTAGTGTTATGCCAGAATTTTCTTAAAGGCTGGGACCCTGTCACGTTTACCTTTCTCTTCAAGTCCTAGAAATACTACCTGGTACTTTTTAGGTGTTTTGGGAATTGAGTCTCCAAACTACAGACTGCTTACTTGAACATATTCTTATGTCAACCTGGATGTGACCATTTCTGAGACCAGCTGTGTGGGCCTTGTGCTCAGAAGAGAACAGATGGGGATTCGAAGAGTGGGCAAGGGTGCAACATTTTAATTTCAAGAACATTTTAGTGCCACAAAAGTAAAAAGGGAAATAGAAATACTAGAAATGTTATACTCAAAGTAAAGTTGCCTGATGACCAAAAGTAAAGAGAAGAAGAGTAGCAAGGGGACTTCCTTGGTGGTCCAGTGGTTAAGAATTCACCTGCCAATGCAGGGGACACAGGTTTGATCCCTGGTCCAGGAAGACTCCACATACCTCGGAGAAGTTAAGCCCATGACCCACAACTACTGAGCCCACGTGCCACAAGTACTGAAGCCCTCACACCCTCGAGCCCATGTTCCACGAGATAAGCCACAGCAATGAGAGGCCCACGCACCACAACTAGAGCATAGCCCCTGCTCACCGCAACTAGAGGAAGCAACAGAGACCCAGTGCAGCCAAAAATAAATAACTTTTTTTAATTTAATAAGAAAGAAGAGTGGAAAGGACCAGCTAGCCTGTATTTTTCTTACTGAGAAAAAGATGACTGTCTAGATTTGTTACTTCTATGACATTTTTTTGTTTGTTTGATAAATACTTTAGGAACAAAAATGGCTTTGGGTGGGGCCAACAGGGACTTTAATGCATTATTACAATTATTGCAACAAAAATATGCTCAAGAGATTACTTGCAAATTTAAAAATTAATAATCACGGTGTAAATGCATGGATGAAGTCTCTTGGCAATAATTACCAGTTTTCGGTCTGTTTCCACTTCCCCCAGCTCTGGTGATGGGAAGGTATTGTTCAAGAAATGATCTTCATCTTCTTTCATTTTCATGTGGTCATGGCTGGTTTTCATCTTTTTATTCCACAGGATCATGTCTTTCCCTGGTACTTGTCTTTTATGTTTCTTTGTGAAGCCTAAAATAAAACAAAGAAAGAGATCATTTCTTTGCTAAGTATAATCTTATTTCCCACTATTCATTTGGTCTTACTTTGGAATGCGTCTAGTCTCCTCTGGACTTTGGATCTACATATTTAAACTTCTATTTTCATTTTAGCCTTTCAATCCTTTTGTTCTCCTTTCTTTGTTTCACACACAAAAAAAGTACATTTTATTTTAAATGACTCACCATTGTATTGCTTCCTTGGCTTTCATAGCCATTAAGTTGAATATAGTCTATTAATTTAGAGTGGTGTTTGCTGAAGGATTTCTATGTGGCTGCAATTAATTTATTTTTAAATATTTTCTTGCTTTCCCTCTGTCCTCTTTTCTGTATTACCCAATCTGATACCCACCAGAGCATTATACTCTGATCCAAATTGTGCCCCATTTCAAATTTCAACTTTTTTCCGTTTTTCCCCTCCTATTAGACTCGCTTGGCTTCTAATTCCAATCCAGCTACCCACAGGATTGCTTTACCGTAGGCATTAACACTGATGTTTATTCAGGTGATTTTGAAGTGAGTTTTACGCTGCATATACTAGGGAAAAGAAGGGAGCAAAGTGGAGAAACTGAAAATAATAATTGTTTCAGTCCTGAAACTAAATATTCCCTTTTGACTATGTACACTGTTAGGATTTTTGTGGGCCCTTATTTAATTGTCCCATTGCTTTACCTGTATTGACTTGACAGCAGAGTAGACTCAAAATAGCAGTAGATGAATTAAGAACCCTGATTCAAGACCTCTTGGCCCCTTGCCCTAATCCTCCTCCCTTACCTCTTACTTAGCAAACATTAGATCCAAATCTGTCCGTCTTCTTTGCGCAAAAGAAAGAAGTATGCTTTCACCATCTTCTTCTCTAGTCTAGCTGATGTAAGCAAAAAAACAAGTATGGTCGAGCTAGGCTTTGGAAACTTTTCAAAGATGGCATTACAGTCATGCAACAAGGGCAAGGTCTTAACGCACTTAACTCGTGGAAAGCCTTGGAGCAAGGAGCTAAGGCCAGAGGTTTAGATAAATTCATTAAATCTCCAAACTGCAGATTGTTTATTCAAACATATTCTTATATCAGCAGCATGTCAGAGACCCATTGTGTGGGTCTAGTACTCACAAGAGAGCAGATGGGAAGGAGAGCCCATCCCATGGAATGTCAGAAGGGGCAGGTCCTGGGGCATTCACCCACCCTTGCCTTGGCCTCCTCTGGGCTGCCCACCACATGTGAGGGTCATGTGACTACACCTACAAGCAAAATGAGTTTGCCTCCCAAAATGAGTTCTGTGGCCTCAGTTCCAAACATCTGAAGCATTGCATTGCTAACTACAATCCAATGCCACGCATTCTCAGCTTCAGGTATCAGACTCATAGCAAATTTGAGGTGAAAATCGCCAAGAAACCGTTTTGTTGCATCTCTTGTGGAGACATAGGAAGGCCTATGGAAAAACAAAAGACATGCCATCACAGAGAAGTTGGGTCCCAACTCAAGAGCTCTGGCTCTGTGGCCCTGGTAGACTGGCAGGACCTATCTTGATGGCTATCAGCCTTCACTGAGGCTGAATTAGGCTGTTGCCCGCAGGGTCTGTCCCTTGGTTACAGGAGTTTCCACTGTCACCCCCACCGTGACTCACCGACACAAGCCTGCAAATCCTAGGGGCAGGACCAAATCTCACAGAAAGCTGACTGTGTCCCTAAGTCTCTTCCATGCAAAGCTAGTATTTCCTGTTGGTTAGAGTCTACGCCGATGAGTCCAAAGCTTGGGCAATACATGAACCAGTTTCTCACAGGGGAAAATTCTATTCCATAGTCAGAAACTAAACCTGTAAGTCTAGCCAGACAGTTTGCAACTATGAACTTAATGAAATTAGTCAATTTTCTATTCAGTTTTTCTGCTGTGTTAGTGAATGAATACACTTTACACTGCATCAGAATCCATGTCTAAAGAAGTCAATGGCTGGAACAAAGTAGCCAGGGGCTATTGGGGGAGAACAAGATAGAAAAAAAAAAAATTTCATCTGAAAAAGCAGAAAAATTAAAAGTAACAAAATCTGAAAAGCCTCCTATAATTACAGCAAGCCACACACAGGTGTATTCAAAGTTCTGTATTCTATAGCTGCAAAGGAAAATTGATGTGTTCTTGGGAGCTTCTGAATTTAGAGATGAGAAATTGAACTAAAGAAATACCAAAAGCCATTGCTAGAGGTGACGCTAAAGATAGTTCAGTTCAGTTCAGTTCAGTTGCTCAGTCCTGTCTGACTCTTTGCGTGCCCATGAATCGCAGCATGCCAGGCCTCCCTGTCCATCACCAACTCTAGGAGTCCACTCAGGCTCACTTCCGTCGAGTCAGTGATACCATCCAGCCATCTCATCCTCTGTCATCCCCTTCTCCTCCTGCCCCCAATCCCTCCCAGCATCAGGGTCTTTTCCAATGAGTCAACTCTTTGCATGAAGTGGCCAAAGTACTGTAGTTTCAGCTTTACCATCATTCCTTCCAAAGAAATCCCAGGGCTGATCTCCTTCAGAATGGACTGGTTGGATCTCCTTGCAGTCCAAGGGACTCTCAAGAGTCTTCTCCAACAGTAGGAGAAGATAAATCTCAACTCTTCTCACTAAAAAAAATCTCCCTTGAAACAAGCTCAGGACATCCTCACACTGATAAAGAAAGTGAGATACATGAGAGAAACTATTAGTGAATTGAGACTAAGATAAGGAGGGGTGGTCTGAGAAAAGAAAATTGCCTCATTCACTATGATGGAAGCATGGATTAGTACATTTCTGGAAAGCAGTGGGGCAACATAGTTGTCAAAATCCTTCAAAATATGTATTACCTTTGACTTATTAACCTTACTTACAGGCATCTACCCTAAGAAAACAATTTAAAAGGTGGAGAATAGGCATGTCACAGAATTATTTATAATCCTGAATATTCACTGGAATGACTGATGCTGAAGCTGAAACTCCAATACTTTGGCCACCTGACTCATTTGAAAAGACCCTGATGATTGAAGGCAGAAGAAGGGGATGACAGAGGATGAGATGGTTGGATGGACATGAGTCTGAGTAAACACCGGGAGTTGATGGACAGGGAAGCCTGTCGTGCTGCAGTCCGTGGGGTCACAAAGAGTCGGACACGACTGAGCGACTGAACTGAACTGAGACATCTAAGAAGACAATAGGACAATACACACTATAGAAAATTATGCAATTATTTAAGTTGCACTTTTGAGATAAATCAGTAATATGAGAACATGCTCATAATATATTAGTTAATAGATGAAACATGACATAAGCAGAATTATATTAGGTTTGTTTATGAATATTTTTGAAAGGAAATACAATATTACTAGTGGTTCTTCCTCAATTGTAGATTTGGAGTTCATATTACCAAATTTTCTGCAACAAACCAGTATTACTTTTACAATCACCATAAAAGGTTTTTTTTGAAAGAAAATTTTAAAGTTTATGCCACAATGTTGGAGAGAGGGAAGAGAAGAATACAACACTGTATGAGAAAAAAAGGGTCTGAAAGGAAACATTTAAAATATTAAGCTGTTAATTTTACTGTTTTAGATTGCTACAAAAAATTTCTTCTACTTTTTGGTATTTTTATATTTTTCTTTAAGGAAAATGAGTCTTTTTTTAAACTGGAAATAATGTTTCTAAATTTTCTCATTAAGGATAATGAAACCACTCAGGAAATATGTAAAGGACTTCTTTCTATTTGGTCTCTTATTGAAAGATGTAATAAGATGAGAGAAACTTTTCATGTTGCTTCTAAAATTGACTACCATACCCAAAAAGCAAACCATTTGTTTGTGCCTCTGCCAAGTTCAGAATGTTTAATAAATTAATTACAAAAATTTTATTATCAAGTTTGCCTTGTATTACTAAGTGAATACATTCAAGCATTTCATAGCAAATCATATCTATTGTACAATGCAATGGCTTTAAAATATAACTCAAATTATAAATATTTATAGCCAGTAATCATTCCCTATGGTCTTCTTTTTAAGCTACCATATATATACATCTCATAACTAAATTAGCAGCACAATATTTAAAATAATCACAAATCTGCATAATTTCTGAGAGAGGTAAGAAAGGAAGGAAAGCAAATATAAGGCATAGTCATTCCTCAGTATCCATGGAAATTGGTTCCAGGAACCCCTTCAGATACCAAAACCCCTAGATGCAAGTCTCTTACCTAAAATGGTGTGTTGCTGCTGCTGCTAAGTCACTTCAGTCGTGTCCAACTCTGTGCGACCCCATAGACAGCAGCCCACCAGGTTCCCCCATCCCTGGAATTCTCCAGGCAAGAACACTGGAGTGGGTTGCCATTTCCTTCTCCAATGCATGAAAGTGAAAAGTGAAAGTGAATTTGCTCAGTCATGTCCAACTCCTAGCGACCCCATAGACTGCAGCCTACCAGGCTCCTCTGTCCATGAGATTTTCCAGGCAAGAGTACTGGAGTGGGTTTTATTTGCTTATAACCTACATTTGTTGTTATTCAGTCACTTAGTTGTGTCCAACTATTTGTGACCCAATGGACTGCAGCATACCAGGCTTCCCTGTTCTTCACTATCTCCTGTAGTTTGCTCAAATTCATATCCATTGAATCAGTGATGCCATCCAACCATCTCATCCTCTGTCACCCCCTTTTCCTCCCGCCCTCAATCTTTCCCAGTATCAGTGTCTTTTCCAATGAGTCAGTTCTTCACATCAGGTGGCCAAATTGGAGCTTCAACATCAGTCCTTCCAATGAGTATTCAGGACTGATTTCCTTTAGGATGGACTGGTTGGATCTCCTTGCTGTCGAAGAGACTCTCAAGGGTCTTCTCCAGCACCACAGTTTGAAAGCAACAATTCTTCAGCACTATAACCTACCTACATCCTCTTGTATGATTTAAATCATCTCTAGATGACTTATAATACTTAATAAGTATAAATGCAACGTAAATAGTATTATAGATACAAAGTACTTGCTATGTAAATAGTTGCAAATACTATGTAAATAGTTGCCAGTGTGCGGCAAATTCAAGTTTTGCCTTTTGAAACTTTCTTGGATTTATTTTATCTTTTTCTGTATTTGATCTGCAATTGGTTGAATCCATGGATGCAGAGCCCAAAGATACAGAGGAGTGACTATAGTCTATTGCTGTCTCTTACTGAGTGAGCTGACCACAGATAGCCTCACCAAAATACACGACTGGTTTCTTCTTTATGCAGGAATCTCCAGAGAGACCACATGGAACCCCTGTAGCTATGAACAGCCCATCGTGGGAGCAGGGCAGAGAATTCATCTGCCATATTCTTTCTGTCTACAGTCTCTACTAGACCAAGGGTTCCTCTACACTTCTGGGTATGTAAACTCCCCTTCGCTTCTGGTGCATTAGTGTTACTCAACCTCTCTAATTAGCCTCTTGCATAGTCAGATCCCATGCCACTTTCCAACAGTTCTTCTGAGCTTGGACTTGGTAGAAAGGCACGGTTGCTGCCATTCCTACCTGGTGAGCATAGTGGAGTCATATACAGGTAGAGCCCTCATGCTGGAAAGGCTGAGACAGCTGTCAGTGTTAAAGAGAATGATGATGGCCAAGGGTTCTTCACTGAGCAAATAGCCAGGGCCCAGAAGGTGGAGTCAAGCACATCTGAAGATGTCCATTAACTTGGACCTCACAGTCCTAAATCTAATGTTTGCACAGCACCCTTCCTATTATCTTGACAATTAGGTAACAGAGAATTGACTCATTCCCCCCACTGCTGTTAAGAAACAGCTACTTCTTTCCTTTTATCACCATTCGTAATCTTGAGTTACTCCATCTGGTTTACATTTCTTCCCAGAAAGCTCTTGATGCCCTTATTTCCAAACTCTTCTCTGTACATGAAGCTATTTCTTTCCCACCAATGTTTGTAATCCCTGCTGGAAAATACACCCAGAGCCCCTGGGCTTCTGCCCATTCTGCTTTTCATTATTGCAATTGCAATGTGGTTAAACCAGTAATGTGGAAACCGTGTGTGTACATTTGCACTGTATTCTACTCCAACATTTGATAAGCGAAGGTTTAACAAACACATAGGCACACGTGACACACACTTCTCTTCTGGGCAGTGCAGTGTTTGAATGAAGACATGATGACATCTCTGGGACAGGAGGAACAGAGAAGAAATGTCTGGGTCTGAAGTATAAGGTTTCCAATTTCAAAATAGAAAGTATTTCAAAAATATTTCACTAAACCCTTGTGTGCAGGTGACAAAAACCTTATGAGAAACATGAAAAAAATTTTTTAAAAAAAGGCCATTAATAAATAAAAACATTTTTCCCACAGACAAACCAGCCTTTGAGTCCTTTATCCAAGGCCCTCTTTTGACATTTCCAGGATTCTTGTGTTTATATTCAAGCTCATCAAAAAAAATCATCCCCAAGTTACCACACAATCACTTTTTGTGGTTTTTCTTCTTTCCTCTTGATTAGTTTTTCTCTTCAGACCTTTGGCTGACTGTTTTGCTACTGTTACCAGGGCTAAAGTTCCCATTGCAGTTAACAAAGCAATGAGTAGCAATGCTGTGTTCTCAAATTTTTTTCACTGTGAGCAGGAAAGGACCATTTAGAGATTGGTCTCCCCATCAGAGAACCATGTCACCCAATCTCTCTGCTCTGCAACTTACCACAAGATTGATGGCAAATATAATATATATGAAAATGAAGGAGGAAATGTATGCAAAGCTCGAGTGGTGGTGCAGAGTGTTGGAAACGATGTTGTGTGGTACATCATTTCATTGGAATTTCTCATTTTCAGGACATTGATTCTAAAATTACTATAGTCATAATGTTTAATGTTCCTGTGTTGGAAATTCCAGAGTTTTTTTAAAAAGCGATTAGAAGTCGGAAAAGCAAAACTGACTTATTTGGACTGAGACTATAGTGTGACCAAAAAATCGCAAGAAAATAAGAAAAGGTATAAACATACACACCCTTACAGTCAGCTTACTACTCTATCGGTAGAACATCAAGGAGGGTGTCAGGAAAAGAACAAAGAGTATAATAGTAAACTTATGAAGCTTAAGTTCAAAGGCCTTGGGAAAGGATCTAGCAACATGGTCAGAGGTTTTTATAAAATTTGCAAAAGTAAGTTATTTTAACCAAGATGATTAAGAATGCTGTCTCTCTCTCCAATTTCCCCTCTGTATTAAAGAAAAAAGAGAGCGGGCCCAAATAAGCACAGTGAGAAATGAAAGATCAGAAATAATAACCAATACCAGAGAAATTCAAAAAAATCTCAAGAGAATACTATGAACAGCTATATGCCAACAAACTGGATGATGTAGAAGAAATGGACAAATTTCTAGCAACATGCAATCAGCCAAGACTGATTCAAGAAGAAAGAGAGAATTTGAACAGCCCAATCTCTAGAAATAAAATTAAAATTTTAATTAAAAAACAAAAACAAACAAAGTGCTCCAAAGCACTTCCCAAAGCCAAACTTGTGCCAAAAAAAGGTCATGGTTACTGTTCAGTGGTCTGCTGCCCATCTGATCCACCACAGCTTTCTGAATTCCAGAGAAACCATTATATCTGAGATGTATGCTCAGTGAGTTGATGAGATGCACCAAAGACTGCAAGGCCTAGAGCAGGCATTGATCAAGAGTTCAGTTCAGTTGTTCAGTCGTGTCCAACTCTTGCGACCCCATGGACTGCAGCACGCCAGGCTTCCCTGTCCATCACCAACTCCCAGAGCTTGCTCAAACTCATGTCCATCGAGTCAGTGATGCCATCCAACCATCTCATCCTCTGCCATCCCCTTCTCCTCGCACCTTCAATCTTTCCCAGTTCAAAAGCATCAGTTCTTTGCTGCTCGGCTTTCTTTATAGTCCAACTCTCACCATAGCTTTGACTAAAGTAATGTCTCTGCTTTTTAATATGCTGTATAGGTTGGTCATAGCTTTTCTTCCAAGGAGCAAGTATGTTTTAATTTCATGGCTGCAGTTACCATCTACAGTGATTTTGGAGCCCCCAAAAATAAAGCTTCTCACTGTTTTCCCATAGATTTTCCATGAAGTAATGGGACCAGATGCCATGATCTTAGTTTTCTGAATGTTGAGCTTTGAGCCAACTTTTTACTCTCCTCTTTCACTTTCATCAAGACACTCTTTAGTTCTTCTTCGCTTTCTGTCATAAGGGTGGTGTCATCTGCATATCTGAAGTTATTGATATTTCTCCCGGCAATCTTGATTCCAGATTATGCTTCATCCAACCAGGCATTTTGCATGATTTACTCTGCATACAAGTTAAACAAGCAGGGTGACAATATATAGCCTTGACATACTCCTTTCCCAATTTGGAGCCAGTCTGTTGTTCCATGTCCAGTTCTAACTGTTGCTCCTTGACCTGCATAAGGATTTCTCAGGAGGCAGATCAGGTGGTCTGGTATTTCCATCTCTTTAAGAATTTTCCACAGTATGTTGAGGTCCACACAGTCAAAGGCGTTGGCATAGTCAATAAAGCAAAAATAGATGTTTTTCTGGAACTCTCTTGTTTTTTTGATGATCCAGCGGATGTTGGCAATTTGATCTCTGGTTCCTCTGCCTTTTCTAAATCCAGCTTGAACATCTGGAATTTCACAGTTTCTGTACTGCTGAAGCCTGGCTTGGAGAAATTTGAGTACTGATCAGCAGAATGGGCCCAATTGTCCATGACAATGCCCAACAACACATAACACAACCAACGCTTCAAAAGTTGAACAAATTGGGCTAAAAGATTTGCGTCATCTGCCATATTCACCTGACCTCTCACCAACTGACTACCATTTCTTCAAGCATCTTAACAACTTTTTACAGGGAAAATGCTTCACAACCACAGGAGGCAGAAAATGCTTTCCAAGAATTCATTCAATCCTGAAGCACTGATTTTTATGCTATAGAAATAAACGAACTTATTTCTCATTGGCAAAAATGTGTTGATTGGGATGGTCCCTATTTTCATTAAAAAACATATGCTTGAACCTAGTTATAACGATAAAAATTCACAATCTGAAACTGCAATTACATTTTCATCAACTTAATATAAAGAACTAACACCTCTCCTTCCCAAACTATTCCAAAAAAAAAGAAAGAAACAGGAGGAAACACTCCAAAATTCATCCTATGAGGCCACCATTATCCTGATTCTGAAACCAGACTAAAACGCTACAAAGAAAGAAAATTGAAGGCCAATATCTTTGATGAATATAGATGCAAAAATCCTCAACCAAATAATACCAAACTGAATCCAACAATATATGAAAAGGACCATACGCCACGGTCATGTTGGATTTACTCCAGTGTCACAAGGATGGTTCAATGTATGGAGATCAATCAGTGTGATATACCACATTAAGAGAAGGAAAGGAAAAAATCACATGATCAGCTTAATAGATGCAGAAAAAGCATTTGACAAAATTCAACATCTACTCATTCATCCCTGGATTGGGAATATTACAACCCACTCCAGTATCCTTGCCTGGAGAATTCCATGAGCAGAGGAGCCTGGTGGGCTATAATTCATAGAGTTGCATAGAGGTGGACATGACTGAGCAACTAACATTTTAACATCCACTCATGATAAAAACTCTCATCAAAGTGAGTGCAGAGTAAACATATGTCAACATAATAAAGGCCACTTACAACAAACCTACAGTCAACACCATACGCAATGGTGAGAAGCTGAAAGCTTTCCCACTAAATTCAGGAATACAACAAGAATATCTATTCTCACTACTTCTGTTTAACATAGTATTGGAAGTCCTAGGTATAGACAAGAAAAAGAATTTAAATATTCAAATTGGAATGGAAGAGGTAAAACTATCACTATCTAGAGATGGCATAATACTTGATATATAAAATCTTAAAATTTTAATCCCAGAACTATTAGAACTAATAAATGAGTTAGGCAAGGTTGCAGGATACAAGATTAATATATTGAAATCTGCAGCATTTCTATACAATAACACTGAAATATCAGAAACTGAAAAAAAAAACACTTAAAATTGCATCAAAAAGAATAAAATAATAGGAATAAACTTAACCAAGGAGATAGAAGAACTATAATCTGAAAACTATAAAGCACTGATTAAGAAAGTTGAAGGTGATAGAAAGAAATGGAAAGATATCCTATGTTCTTAGATTGGAATAATTTTAATATTATTAAAATGAACTCATGTCAATGTATGGCAAAACCAATACAGTATTGTAAAGTAAAATAAAGTAAAAATAAAAATTTTTAAAATAAAAATTAAAAAAATAAAATAAAATAAAATGAACATAACACTTGGCTGAGTCCCTTTGCTATCCACCTGAAACTATCACAATATTGTTAATCAGCTATACTCCAATATAAAACAAAATGTTTAACAAAATAAATTTACCCATCTATAGTGGAAAAAAAAGACCATACTACTGAAGGTAATCTACAGACTCAATGCAATCCCTATCAAAATACCAACATCATTTTTCACAGAGCTAGAACAAATAATTTTAAGATTTGTATGGGAATGTAGAAGACCCCAAATAGCCAAAACAATCTTGAGAAAGAAGAATGGACCTGAAGGAACCATATTGCCTGACTTCAGACTATACGATAAAGCTACAATCATCAGAATAATATGGTACTGGCACCAAAACAGACATGTAGGTCAGTGGCACAGAAGAGTCCAAAGATAAATTCATGCACTTACAGTCAATTAATATATTACAAAGGAGGCAATAATACACAATGGAGAAAAAACAGTCTCTTCAATAAGTGGTGCTGGTAAAACCAGACAACTACATGTAAAAGAATGAAATTAGAACAGTCTCTACCACCATATACAAAAGTAAACTCAAAAATGGATTAAAGACCGAAACATAGACTGTAAACTATAAGACTACCAGAGAAAAACAAAATGGAACTCTCTTTGACATAAATTGCAGAATATTTTTTTGGATCAGTCTCCTAAAGTAAAGAAAATAAAAGCAAAAATAAACAAATGGGATCTACTTAAATTTAAAAGCTTTTGCACAGCAAAGGAAACCATTGATTTAAAAAAAAAAAAAACCCTATGGACTGGGAGGAAGTATTTGCAAATGATGTGACTGACAAGGGATTAATATCTAAAATATATAAACAGCTCATACAACTCAATATCAAAGGGAAAAAACAAATAATCTAATCAAAAATTAGCAAAAGACTTAAATAATAAACATTTTCCAAAGATGGCTAACAGGCACATGAAAAGATGCTCAATGTCACTAGGTTATTAGAGAAATACAAATCAAAACAACAATGAGATATTATATCACACCTGTCAGAACGATCATCATCAAAAAGTCTACAAATAACAAATGTTGGTGAGGATGTGGCAAAAGGAGAGCTCTTGCACACTGTTGGAGAGAATATAAATTGATACATTTACCACCTGCAATGCCCAAGATATAGTTCAATCCCTTGGTCAGGAAGACCCTCCAGAGAAGGAACTGGCAACCCCCTCCAGAATTCTTGCCTGGGAAATCCCATGGACAGAGGAGCCTGGGGGTCACAAAAGTTGGATACTACTGAGCAACTAAACCACCACCATTGTGGAAAACAGTATGAAGTTTCCTCAAGAAACTAAACATAGAACTATCATATGACCCAGCAATTCCACTCCTGGGCATATATCTGGAAAAGATGAAAGCTCTAATTCAAAAAGACACAAGCACCCCAATGTTCATAGCAGTGCTATTCACAGTGGCCAAAACATGGAAGCAACCCAAGAGATCTTTAACAGGTGAATGGATAAAGAAGATACAGTACATGACATATATGCAATGGAATGCTGCTTTTGTTGTTCAGTCACTAAGCTACATCTGATTCTTTGCAACCCCATGAACTTTGCAACCCCTCCAGGCTCCTTTGTCCATGGGATTTCCTAGACAAGAAATACGGTAATGGATTGCTATTTCCTTCTCCACAGGATCTTCCTGACCCAGGAATTGAACCCACATCTCTTGTATTGCAAACAGGTTTTTCACCACTGAGCCACCTAGGAAACCCCTAGATACTATTACAGATTATTTAGCTATGTAAAAACCACAAAAAAACTCAGAAGAAATATGCTAGATTTGGAAGAAATATTAGCAACAAGCATAGCAAATGGTAATTATTTATAATATGTAGGTAGGGTTAAGAAAGAATGACAAAAAACTCAAATGACCACTCCCTCTCCCTACAACAGTTGGCCAAGAATAGGAGGCAATTCACAGAAGAGTTCATCTGAAAGTCCAATTAAGTAATAAATACAAGATGTTCAACTTTACCAGTGGTCAGAGAAAAGAAATTAAGGTAACAGTGATGTGTCATTACCATATGCTTCAGATTGGCAAGAGTTAGAAAAAGCAGTATCTATTGCTGTAAAGTATGCAGCAACAAGGAGTTTCTCATATTCTTCTGATGGAAATGTGAATTGTTAGTCTTTTTGGAAGCACCTTGGCAGCATCTATGAAAAAAATTTTTTAAGAGATACCTTTAAAACCACCAGTCCAAGTACTGGAAACCCTATAGATAGAACATCAAGATACAGATAAAAGAATGCTTATAGCAGTTCACATTGCAATAAATAAACAGGAGGCAAATTAAATGGGCATCAAAAGGGAAATGTTAAATTCATAATGGTCTATTTCTACTGTGAAATATTACACAGCTGTTAAAATAGTTAGAGCCAACCAGGGGTTGATAGAGATTGCTATCCGAATAGGGAAGTACAGAATACAAAGGACAAGACTCTGAGAGGTATACACAACATGGGAAATTTGGAGTGAGCGGCAGGAATGAGAATGGGAAATGAGGAAGAGAAGAGGCAGGTGTGCATATGTAAGTGCAAATGTATGTGAGGTGTGTGTATCAACTGGTATGCAATACAGAAGACCTGGGCTCAATCCCTGGGTTGTGAAGATCCCCTGCAGAAGGGAAAGGCTACCCACCCCAGTATTCTGGCCTGGAGAATTCCGAGGACTGTATAGTCCATGGGGCCGCAAAGAGTCGGACACGACTGGGCAAGTTTCACTTTCATGTATAAAAGAAATTTGGAAAGAAATTAGAGTTTGAGCTACTTAAACCGACTTACAGGCATTTTGGAATTTAAGACTTTGAAGATAAAGTAAGGACAAGGAACAAGATGTGGCCACGGTCCGGGGTGACTAAAGGGAAGCAGAAGTGAAAGCCGTCAGATCCCAGGGGGTGAGGAAAGACACAGGCTTACAATCTCTGTGGATGTTGGAAGCAGTTCAGGCCTTTGCTGAGAGTCAGCAATGAACTTGTGAGTCAGACAGAAGGCAAGTACAAGTAATGAGGGGCCAGAAGCTGACATAGCTCTTCAAGAGAATAGAACTTATGACTACTATAAATTAGATACAAAAGAACATTTAGAATGTGAAAAGAATGCCATGTTGATTTCTAATATAGTGGTTTTGCTGAATTTCTTTTTTTTTTCATAATATTTTTAGCATTTCTTAGGCATTTACTTTTATACCTGACAGTTGACTTGTTTCTATCCAATTAAAAGTTGTTTGAGGGTTTATTAGAATTATACTAAATTCACATAATCATTTTGGATGATTTGACATTTTATGAGATAATGTCTCCCTATCCAAGAAAGTGGTATTCCCTATCCAAGAAAGTGGTTCAGATTTATTACATTTTTTTTTTCGTGTAGGTCCCTTATTTTTCTTGTCAACTTTATTTTTTAATATTTGGTAATTTATCACTATTTTGAACAAAATACTTCACCCACTTCCTTTTCTAGGTGTCATTGGGAAGAAAAAAGACTTTTTTTCCAATAATTTTTGAATCCAGTCACTTACAAATATTTTATTAGTTTTTACAAGTTTTACTGGGACCTACTGTTTTCTGAGTATACTATGATATCATCAGCCAAAAATAAATAAATAAATACACAAGTCATTTATCTCACTTCCTCTAGTACCAAGTAGTACCTCGTACTCAGCAAGCACTCTGTAAATGTTTTAGGAATGAATGAACCAATGCATAAATGGATGAACAAATGAAGTGGGCTAGGGATTATTCACGTGGTGCATTAAGGTTCTTTTCTATTGTAGCACCACTCCAGTGAATTATTGATCTTCCTTTTGAATGCCACAGCCATTTCTTACCTAGAAACCACCTAAGTTTCCATCTCTATGAAAAGAGAAGATGAATAAGTATGATGACCACAGGGAATATGTTTCTGATTAGTGAAGGATCTTCCTAAGTGACTTGTAGTGTATTCCTTGAGTTCCTCTTTTCATTTGAGCTCAGAGAGACTAAACTTTTTTGTTGTTCTGACCAGGAAAGAAGTAACAATCTGTCCCTTTACTTTAGAATATATTAAAAATGATTAAGGAGGCAAATTAATGCTTTTATTGAATGAGGGAAGGAGCTACCCAAAGTTTCACTTGCAGAAGAATTTCAGTGAAAGGTCCGGAAGCACAGACAAGAAAATAAAGGCAGCTTAGGAAACTTTCTAAATCTAGGAGGAGAGTCGAAGGAAAAAAAGTGCACAGATGATGACAGAGAAAGCCAAAGAGGTGCTAATTTATGTATAGGTGTTGTTGTGCACTTTAGCGGTGGTCCACAGTTACGCTTCCATAGTGTTGCCTCACAAATATTGCATAATGGATTTGAAAGCATATGCTCACCTATCTAACCTCTGTAGATCAACTATACTTAAGAAGAGCTAAACCACTAGGTCTATAATCTTAACCACAGCCAATCACCTTATGGCAGCAATCAGAGTTGTAAGTGTAATTTATTACTGAGGAGATTAACCATTATTGATGTTACAATCCCAAAATTCTAACTCAACTAAGTGTCAATCTGCATCATAATAAATAATAAATAGGCTCCAAATGCTAAAAGCTTCTGTTCTGATGTTATAATAATATCACTTAATCCCAGAAGAGGTTTTTCAACAAACCACAGTAGCTCCCTGCTCTTTCACAAAATTAAAATATACGTATACAAATGTATGAAAGCACATGAAGAATTTCCCACCACAAGAAATACTTTTGCCTTCAAAGACAGAAATGATGATCACCAGGCTAAAGAACATGATACAAAGTGCTCCCCACAAATTACCAACAGGAACTCCAAGTACTAAGACAATGAGGAATAAAAGAGTATGTTCAAGCTGCAGAAATAAATATAAACTCTGGCACAGATTACAAGAGATGGTTATCCAAAGGGTGACCAAACTGTTCTTCAAGGGAAAACAAAATGTTTCTATTAAAGAATCTAAAAGAAACTCTCACCAATGCAGTAATTGGCTAGATAATCCCAAAGTACTGCATCTGAGCTAATGCCATGAAGCCAAATGAGAATCATCAGCTTCTACACACACACCCCAGGCTACTGGGGAGGTCTGACGCTTTGAAGCATCTCTTCACATTTTTAGCTGGTGGAAGGTTTATAAAGAAAATGTATCCCTCTAAACAAGCTTAGTCCTGCATACACACGAGCGTACTGGGGATGTGGCTCAGGTCTCCAATTTGCTTTGTGTAGCAGCTGGCACCCTGAGGTTTGACCTTTGCTCACAAGGTTAGTGCTGATTGAAGTGCCCTTGCCCTTCCTTTCTGAAGACCTGCTTCCTTCTCATCTATTGTGTGTCTGCCAGACTCAGAATCACTTTCTTCCCTGGGCCATACCATGCTTCAATTATTTTGATCACAGTGACTTAGAATTTGAAAACACTAAGAGACAGACCTCTCAAAATGGGTCATATGACCTTAATTCTTTACCAAAGGCAATGCTAGGAAGAGCCCAGTTACCTGTATTGCTGCCTGGCCTCTGCCTGGCAGCAAGAACATTCAGTCATCCAAATGGTCTGGAGTTCTTGAGATGGGCTTCTCCATGCAGTAATTGGGAGAGATTACAAAGGGTCTTCCTTGCAGCTCGGAACAGCACTCCTGAAGATGACCAAGACAGTCACTCCAGCAAACTGAAGCGGTGATCATTACTTTCTCAGGGACAGGACCGTGATTCAGATTAATGAAACACAATTAGAATTCCCTTTTCTGTGTAGACTCACCATCTCAACAATCCTGGTTTACACCTATTGTCTCTGCATAATTATTTATGGTCCCCCTTTGAACTCTCAAAAGTGTTCCACTGAGGAAAATGAGTTATATTGTCAACCTACTTATTCAAGATATCAAGGACAAATACCTTCTTGACCCACACAAGGTAGCATAAGCAACAACAAAGACAAACAGTGTTCCTAGGTGACCTGAAAGACCAGAGCAGGGACTTAGAAATGGTGCTCATTCTTCTCTGGTGTAGATGTCAAGCCTATCTTTCTGTGAGATTGCACAGCACTGAAAAAGATTAATCTGGGGGAGCTCATATATTCCCATTAAAAGGAAAATTGTCTGTAAGACCATATTGGTCAGAGTCCCAACAGGAAACAGATGACCCACCTAAACTAGGATCATTCAAAGAGAATTTATGACAGTGTGGTTATAGGGGGACCTCAAAGAGCAGTACCCTCACTGGTGGCTCAGATGGTAAAGCATCTGCCTGCAATGTGGGAGACCTGCTTTCAATCCCTGAGTCAGGAAGATTCCAATGGATAAAGAAATAGCAACCCACTCTAGTATCCCTGCCTGGAAAATCCCATGGTCAGAGGAGCCTGGTAGGCTACAGTCCATGGGGTTGCAAAAAGTCAGACACAACTGAGCGACTTCACTCTCACTTTCAAAGAGTACTACAGAAGTCTTGATGCTTCATGCTAACCAAACTGACATCATCCCAGGAAGGAGAGAGAGCACCTTGTTAAAAAGACTCCTTGAGAGGACGAAAGACCCCTCAAGACACAGCTCAAGCCTCCTTCTCTTAGGATCTAATTCCACAAACAGTCTGGCCCAAGAACATACCACCCTGCAGGATACATCTAGCACTCACACACACTGTGTTCTTACACACCTTTTCACAGTACAAATATGTCCTGTCTTTTCATCTAGACCTTTAACTCTCTGAAGGCAGAGACCACATCTCTTACCTCTGTCTTGGAAGCATCATAACCACAGTGGCTCTAAATCTTTTGGTTTCCCACCATAGCACATAATACCAATGACATTCACAGACAAGACCTTCCCCAAAGACAGTCCCCTGGGTCTTCCCCCAAAGACAGTCCCACTGGGCTCCACCATTTCTCTCCCCTCAAGGAAGCAGAGCAAAATGAAGACGAGCAAGGTCAGATCATTTCACAGATGGTCTTGAATCCACTCTGACTTTTTTTTCCAATGTAATATTTTTTCTTTTTTTAAATTAGTTTTTATTGAAGTGTAGTTGATTGAGCAAAGAATGCTCAAACTACCACACAATTGCACTCATCTCACACACTAGTGAAATAATGCTCAAAATTCTCCAAGCCAGGCTTCAACATGAACTTCCAGATGTTCAAGCTGGATTTAGAAAAGGCAGAGGAACCAGAGATCAAATTGCCAACATCTGCTGGATCATTGAAAAAGTGAGAGAGTTCCAGAAAAACATCTATTTCTGCTTTATTGATTATGCCAAAGCCTTTGTGTGGATCACAAGAAATTGTGGAAAATTCTGAAAGAGATGGGAATACCAGACCACCTGACCTGCCTCTTGAGAAATCTGTATGCAGGTCAGGAAGCAACAGTTAGAACTGGACTTGGAACAACAGACTGGTTGCAAATAGGAAAAGGCGTACATCAAGGCTGTATATTGTCACTCTGCTTATTTAACTTATATGCAGAGTACATCATGTGAAACACTGGAGTGGATGAAGCACAAGCTGGAATCAAGATTGCTGGGAGAAATATCAACAACCTCAGATATGCAGATGACACCACCCTTATGGCAGAAAGCGAAGAAGAACTAAAGAACCTCTTGAAAGAGGAGAGTGAAAAAGTTGGCTTAAAGCTCAACATTCAGAAAACTAAGATCATGGCATCTGGTCCCATCACTTCACGGCAAATAGATGGGGGAACAGTGGAAATAGTGGCTGACTTTGTTTTTCTGGGCTTCAAAATCACTGCAGATGGTGATTGCAGCCATGAAATTAAAAGACACTTACTCCTTAGAAGGAAAGTTATGACAAATCTAGACAGCATATTAAAAAGCAGAGACATTACTTTGCCAACAAAGGTCCATCTAGTCAAGGGTATGGTTTTTCCAGTAGTCATGTATGGATGTGAGAGCTGGACTATAAAGAAAGCTGAGCACCGAAGAATTGATGCTTTTGAACTGTGGTGTTGGAGAAGACTCTTGAGAGTCCCTTGGCCTGCAAGGAGATCCAACCAGACCATCCTAAAGGAAATCAGTTCTGCAAATTCATTGGAAAGATTGATGCTGAAGCTGAAATTCCAATACTTTGGCCACCTGTTGCTAAGAGCTGACTCACTGGAAAAGACCCTGATGCTGAGAAAGATTGAAAGCAGGAGGAGAAGGGGACAACAGAGGATGAGATGGTTGGATGGCATCACTGACTCAATGGATGAGTTTGCATAAACTCCAGGAGTTGGTGATGGACAGGGAGGCCTGGTGTGCTGTAGTCCATGGGGTTGCAAAGAGTTGGACACAACTGAGAGACTGAACTGAACTGAACTGATAGTTGATTTAACATTCTGACTTTTAATGTAAATTACATACAAACTTTGATGATCTGTTACTATTGAGTGGTGTTTAGAAACATGTCACAACTGCTACTGCATGCTGTGTGCTGTGATAGCACAAGTACAGAATGTGCTTGATGGTGAGATGCAGGAAAGGGTCAGCAAGGGGATAGGATAGGACGTATGAAAGAGAAGGCTTCTCCATCACTTCAAGCACAGGCGCAGGACCAGAGAAGACACCGCAACCCCAGTATGCTATTGTTGGATCACAGAAGAGATTCCACATTTACAAAACCAGAAAAGGGGGCTAAAACGTGCCCAACACATGACCTAGTTCAATCCTAAATTTTACAGATGAAAAAAGCAGGTCATGTGATCTTCCTGTGATCACACAAGAAACCGTGAACTAAATTCAAGATGATTTAAGAAAAAACAAAATTCTTCTCTTGCCTGGGAACAAATGAATTCATCTGTACTTACCAAACGCAGATATTTACCAGATGTCTGCCATGAGTAGGTAATGGAGATACACAGTAAACACAAACAAAGAAGGGCCTGCTCTCAGCTGGGGGTAGCATGTTACCTAGGTCAGCAAAGACTTTCTGATAAAGCGAGATAGGAGCAGAGAGCTAAAGGGGGGAAGGGGAAGTCACGTGGGCCCCTAGGGCAAGAGTGTTCCAGGAAGTGGAGCACTGTGTGCTTGGCGTGCTCCAGGTGGGAAGGCCATTGTGACCTGCCTGCAGGGGAAACAAGGAGCAATGGGCTAGAGATGAGATGAGAGATTGAGGCAAGTTGGCCAGATCATGAAGGCTCTTGCATTCTGTGGCAAGTGAGATGGGACATCACAGAGGGATTTTCAGCAGAAGGATAATCTCATGTTTTTTAAAATATCCACCTAGATAGTATATGGAGCAGAGACTTGGCAGAGCAAGAGAAGCAAGGGGGGAGCTGACGCGGTGATCTAGGAAAGAGAGGAGGCGGTTTGGCCTTGGGTGATAGACTTGAGGCGATCAAAGTGGTCAGATGCTGAGAGTGTTGTTACAAGACTGCTGACAGGATTTGAGGACTGACTGAATGTGAAATGTGAGAGAAAGAAGGGAATGACAGATGAGGCCCACGTTTTTGACCTGAGTAACTGAAAGATGGAAGTAGACATTTACCGAGAAAGATGAATGAGAGAAAGCAGGTTTGGAGAGGAAGGTCATGAGTTTTTCTGAACACACGCATTAGATCCAGCCTTTACAAATCAAAGTCGATTGTCCCTCTATTCTCAAGAGTTTTTCTGAACATGCTAGTTAGATCGGCCCTTTGAAATTAAAGTGGATTGTCTAGCAGGCAAGGGGACACGCAGGTGTGGGGGTCAGAAGAGAGGCCAGGGGGCATCAGCAGAGAGATGGCAAACTGGGTCATCAGACACTGTGCAGGGGCAGAGAGGAGCCCAGGACCGAGCCCAGGTTCAAGCACCAGGCTGCCCCTCCCAAACCTCACATTTGAACTGTAACTGAGGCTTTCTGTAGAAAGCAGCTCCTCTGTCTCCTTCACCATCAGCTGAAAGACAGCTCCCTGGTAGAATGTCAATGAGCCTCTTCTGTCCACTTTGAGCAGCAACCCTCCACTTTCAGCCTGCTCACCAGCCTTGGCAAATGGCCACAGCAGCAGGAAGAAGGGTGAAGGGCCCAAGGAACCAGCCCAGAGAACAGAAGCACTGCCCCTGTGGGATGGTACATACAAGAATGGAGGGACCCCTGCCGGACCCTCCCAGACATCGATAACAAGCCATCCCCGAATAGCATGGTTGATAAGGGGAGCAGATGCAAACCAAGTCAGCAGGCAAGCCGACTTCTTCCTGAGGAGGGCAGGCATCTGATCACAGTTCTGAGTTGTGATGATCAAGTCGTTCACACTGTAAAGGACAATGGCTGGCAATAAGAACTGAGAGTTACAGATACTGCAAGTTGAACCATTCTTGTTGCCAAGGACAGAAAAGAGCAGTGGGGCCTGATACTCAGCTGAGACCGGAGCTTCAGCTGGGCTCTGGGAAACCCCCTGTAGATCATTTAACTTCTCTGAGAGTTGACTTTCCCTCCACTATGAGTTGGAAATGGTTAAATAGACTTTCTTCATGAAGAAAATTTTCTCAGAAATAACTTGTGAAGAATTAGTTTCTGGGTAAAAATAGCACTACCAAATTAAGTTTTAGAGAGTTAAAAATAGGTAAACTCCCATTGTGATGAACTCAAGGAACTTGCCAATTATTTTAATGAACTAAAGTGGTGCAAAATTAACACATTGCTAGAAACCAGGTTCCAGGTTGAAGAATCTGGAGGAGAGAGAATGCCAACATCCGGCTTCTAAGCAAAAGGAATTAAACCCAGCTGGGGAAAGACATGTCATGAATATACAAACACGTAATTTCCCCTTTTCTCTCACTAGATGCTGGACTTCTGTTGTATGTGCCTTTTAAAATTATTTGGAATATGAGCTAGCACCTAATTAGATGGCTAGTTCTTCTAGGTGGAAAATGATTTGCTGAAGAAACTAACTCAGTCAAATGGTTATTGCACATGATTGACTGAAACCAGAGAAAGAAAGCACTGTTTGTGCAATATAACGAAATAGCCTAAGTAATCTTGTCAAGCCAGAGAGAGAGAGATGTTCATATTTTATGCTCTACAGATTTCTAGCTATGTGACCTTGGGCAAGTTGCTTCACTTCTCTGTGTCTTGGTTTCCACTTCTATGAAAAAAAGATATAGCACTTATTTCATAGGGTTATGAGAACTGAATATGATGATAAATGTACAGTACTTAACACATGCCTGAAAACATCTACTTTTGCTTTATTGACTATGCCAAAGCCTTTGACTGTATGGATCACAACAAACTTTGGAAAATTCTTAAAGAGATGGGAATACAAGACCACCTGACCTGCCTTCTGAGAAATCTGTACACAGGTCAAGAAGCAACAGTTAGAACTGGACATGGAACAACAGACTGGTTCCAAATAGGAAAAAGAGTACGTCAAGGATATATATTGTCACCCTGTTTATTTAACTTCTACGCAGAGTACATCATGAGAAACGCTGGGCTGGAGGAAGCACAAGCTGGAATCAAGATTGCCGGGAGAAATAGCAATAACCTCAGATATGCAGATGACACCACTGTTATGGCAGAAAGTGAAGAAGAACTAAAGAGCCTCTTGATGAAAGAAAGTGAAAGAGGAGAGTGAAAAAGTTGGCTTAAAACTCAACATTCATAAAACTAAAATCATGGCATCTGGTCCCATCACTTCATGGCAAATAGATGGGGAAACAATGGAAACAGTGACAGACTTTATTTTGGGGGGCTCCAAAATCACCGTAGATGGTGACTGCAGCCATGAAATTAAAAGACGCTTGCTCCTGGGAAGAAAAGCTATGACCAACCTAGACAGCATAGGAAAAAGCAGAGACATTACTTTACCAAAATGTGCATCTAGTCAAGGCTATGGTTTTTCCAGTAGTCATGTATGGATGTGAGAGTTGGACTATAAAGAAAGCTAAGCACCAAAGAATTGATGCCTTTGAACTGTGGTGTTGGAGAAGACTCCTGAGAGTCCCTTGGACTGCAAGGAGATCCAAAACAAACTCCAATCCTTTGGCCACCTGATGCGAAGAACTGACTCCTTAGAAAAGACCCTGATGCTGGGAAAGGTTGAAGGCAGAAGAAGGGGACGACAGAGGATAAGATGTTTGGATGGCATCACCCTCGATGGACATGAGTCTGAATAGGCTCCAGGAGTTGGTGATGGACAGGGAGGCCTGGCGTGCTGCAGTCCATGGGGTTGCAAGGAGTCAGACACGACTGAGCAACTGAACTGAACTGAAAGCAGCTATGAACCATTCATATAATGAATCATGAAAAACATGGATTTAGTTTTACTGTCTAGAAAGCTTTCTTATAATAGTACTCACCGTGTTGGGATTTAAATGAGAAGGACAAGCAAGAGACATCTGAAATGCCAATGCAGCTACCAAGGTACTCTCTGATAAGTTCAGATCCTAACAGGCGTGTATAAAAGAAGGAAAGAAGGATACAGAACCAAAGCAAGCTGTTTTGAGCAGCATAAACTAAGGACTTGGCATTAACATACAAAATGAACAGAGGCTTGCCTCATAGAAAAAGAGATCATATTTGAGGTTACCAGAAATAGAAGGGCAGGACAAGGGGATTGGATGAAGATGGCAAAAGGTATAAACTTATAATTTTAAAATAAATAAGTACTAGCGACAAAGACAAAAATGTTTTAATTATCTCTTTAAGGAAAAAGTATATCGATGAAGGACTGTAAGACACCATCAATATTCCAATTAAAACTTGCAACTTGAAATTTCAAAGATGAAATTATACTTGACAAAAAGCAAGAATTGGGAAAATAGGTTCAATGGCCAAGTTTAGATTAATTTGTCTTCAATGTCCTGGGGAGAGGGAGGACCTTCTGGACTGAAAAAACATTGACAACACTGTGCATGCTAAGTCACCTCAGTGGTGTCCACCTCATCGCAACCCTATGGACTGTAGCCCATCAGGGTTCTCTCTCCATGGGATTCTCCAGGCAAGAAAACTGGAGTGAGTTGTCATTTCCTCCTCCAGGGTATCTTCCCAACAGAGAGATTGAACCAACATCTCTGTGTCTCCTGCATTGGCAAGCAGGTTCTTTACCACACATATCCACATTCCAGCAAGGAGGGATGGCTGGTTGCTAGAAAGCTGTACAGGTAAGCCCAGGGATTAACATACTATGATGCACATACCCACAAAAGTGAGAAATTTTTGGTCAGTGTTTAGCAAAATCATTATGTTAGAGAATCCATTCACTATTTTTTTTGTATGAATTATACACTGGTTAGGGTTGCCAGATTTAGAAAATAAAAATACAGGTCATCCAGTTAAATTTAAATTGCAGATAAGAATAATTTTGAGCACAAATATGTTCCATGCAATATGTGGCAATCCAAACACTGGGCCATCAGTATCTTGTCACTTGAGCAGGACCGGATGCAAGGAAGGAAGCAACTTCCTTTGATTTTGGCAGAGAGCACAGGTTATGTGTGACATTCTGCATCCTGTTTCTGAGGAAGGCATTCAGCATTGATCACTTTTGTTGACTTTGTCCACTGGGTTTCAAACACACACACACACACGTGCACACACACACATACTAAATTATGTAGAAAACAACTTTTGATAAGAAATCCTAATACATTAAACAGATTTTTTCCCAAAGGAGGGTAAGGACCTCTGGTTGAATGGAGAAGTTAGGGGTATGATGAAGGAAGATGAAGGGTCTAGATCTCTGCTCATTTATCCATCATCTCGGCCCTCAAACAGCCCCTAACATATCTCCTTGGGACAAAGGGACTCTACAGAACAGACGGAGAACAGGAATCATTTATTTTGTCAGACCCACCAAATTTTACATAAAATTGATTGCTCAGAGCCACTTAATGTAAGCCTTACTTGTACATGCCCTTGCCTATGCCAGAGTTTCTCTTTACTGCCAACAATAGCATTGAACTCCCACAAAAGAAACACTGGAGTTCTATTGAGTCATCTCAATCCTTCTTCTCCCATACTCATTCTGTTGCCTGAGTCTGCTCTTTTTTGCTTTGCAACAACTGTGCCTCTGTGACATGAAAGAAGCAACTAAAAACAGAGTCCCCCCAGCTTCATCTTATCCACATGTTAACAATAATCTAAAAACTGAAATAAATTTCCAGATGCTTTAAGTAAATTTTCTAGTCATCATCTTAGATACCTATTAGCACAAAAACATAGGCAGCACTCTCCATGTTAGCCCGTCCTCTCAGAGTTGGCGTAGAAGAATGTTCTCATCGTGGGGACAAGAAACACTGCTGTCATACAGAAGTCTTTTCCTTCACCCATTCCTACAACCATCTGCAAGACTTCCATGCCATTTCCTGCAGACTTACCTCCATCTGGTATATAAGGAATGTCCTTGAGCAGAGTTTCCAGGGTTTTTTTCAAGTATTTGTTGTTCTTATCCACCATAATCTATTTTTAATGTGCTTCCCCCTGACCCTTGTCTGGGAGCAATCATTCACTATGATTTTACCCCAACCCATTCCTCACAAAAGACCTTATCTTTTTGAAAGAAGCACCACAGAGCCATTCCCAGAGCACGTGCAGAACATCCTGAAAGTGAGAGTGAAGTCGCTCAGTCGTGTCCGATTGCCCATGGACTGTGGCCTATCACACTCCTCCCCATGGGATTTTACAAGCAAGAGTACTGGAGTGGGTTGCTATTTCCTTCTCCAGAGGATCTTCCCAACCTAGAGATCGAACCCAGATCTCCTGCATTGTAGGCAGACACTTTACTGTCTGAGCCACCAGAGAAATCCAGAGAGCATCCTTGACCAGCTTTAAAAGCCAACTTCAAACCAACGGACACCAACTATCATTTAAGGATATATGCCCATTCAGTTTGCTCATTAAAAGGTATTCACCTATTTTTTAAAAGCTACTGAAACTAATAAGTGATTTTAACAGAGTTCTAAGATTCAAAATCAATACACAAAAGTCAATTATATTTTTATATCCTAGCAACAGAGAATCACAGACTGGAAAATAAAAAATAGCACCATTTGAAATACCATTGCAAAAAACTCTGACAAAAGATTATGCAACATCCATAATGAAACTGACAAAACAGTGCTGAGACCAATTTTTAAAGACCTAAATAAAACCATGTTCATGAATTAGAACACTCAATGATGTTAAGATACTAATTTTCTGCAAATTAATCTAGACAGTCAACACAACTCCAATCAAATCCCAAAAATCAGTACACAGATTCTAAAATTCACATGAAAATTCAAAGGACAGAACAGCCAAAACAACTCTGACCAAAAAAGAACAAAGTTGGAGAACTAACAGCACCTAATTTCAGGATTTATTATAAAGCCATAATAATCAAGACACATGGTATTGGCGGAAAGATAGACAAATAGATCAATGGAATAGAATAGAGAATTCATAAATGGAGTCATAAATATATGCATTTTTGAAAAAGGTGAAAAGGCAATTAGTGGGAAATTGATAATCTTTTCAGCAAACAGTGCTGAAGCAACAGGATTGCCATATGCAAAGAAGGAGGAGGAGAAGAATAAGGGGGGGGAAAGAATTTTAATCCATACTTCACACATGTATAATAAGCTCAGAATGGTTCATTGACTTAAAACTAAACTGAAACTATAAAACTATAAAACGTTAAGAAGAAAACATATGATAAAATCTCGGGTTAGACCAAGTTTCCTTAGATAATAACACCCAAATCCATAATTCACAAAGAAAAAATAAATCAATAAATTAGACTTCATCAAAATTAAAAACATACACTCTTTGAAAGACACCATTAGAGTAGTTAAAAGACAAATCACACACTGGAAAAAATATTGACAAATCAAATATTTGATAAGGACTTGCATCCAGAATATATAAAGAACTCTTAAAATCAATAAGAATAAAAGCAACCCCATAAAAAATGATCAAACAATTTGAACATACCCATCACCAAAAGATATATTTATGTGCAAATAAGCACATAAAGATATGTTCAACATTATTAATCATTATGAAAATAAAAATTAAAACCATGATGGGATGCCACTATGTACATATTTGAATAGCTGAAATTAAAAAGAGTTAATATATCAAGGTGTGGTATGTGGAGAAAATAGAACATTTATATACTTCCATTAGGAATGTAAAATTTTTTTGGAAAATAGTTTGGCAGTTTCTTAAATAAATATATATCCACTATATATCCAACCACTACATTCCTAAGTATTTGCCCAAGAGAGCTTAAAGCACATACTAATACAAAGACACGAACATGAATGCTCATAGTAGGTTTATTGCAATAGCCAAGAACTGGAAACAACTCAAACATCCATCAGGAGATGAATAGACTAACAGGCTGTGGTATATCCATTCAATGGACTACTAGTCAGCAATGAAAAAGGAATGATCTACTGTAAATGCAAAAACATGAATAAATATCAAAATAATTATTCAGAATGAAATTAGTCAGGTTCCTCTCCCAAAAAAGGGTAGATGCTGTATGATTTCACTTAAGTTCTAGAAAATGCTAACCAATTAATAATGACAGAAAGCAGATCAGTGGTTGCCTAGGGACAGTGGAATAGGAAGGACTACAAAATGTTACAAGAAAACCTTTGGAAGTGATGGTTATATTCATCATCTTGATTATGGTGATGATTTCACACGTGCATACATGTCAAAACACATCAACTTATATACTTTAAAAATGTGCAATTTACTGTGCGTCAGTTAAACTCTGACAATGCTGTTTGAATGAAAATAACTTTTTAGTGACAGTACCCTGGTGACTCAGATGGTTAAGAATCTACCTGCAATGTGGGAGACCCAGGTTCCCCCTGGGTGGGGAAGACCCTCTGGAGAAGGAAACGGCAACACACTCTAGTATTCTTGCCTGGAGAATTCCATAAACAGTGGAGCCTGGCGGGCTATAGTCCATAGGGTTGCAAAGAGTCAGACACGACTGAAGCTACTAAAACTTTCCCTATCACAGTTGATTTACAATGTTGTGTTAGTTTCTGATGTATAACAAAATGATTCGGCTATAAACATAAAGAGCATATATATATTCTCCTTCATGTTCTTTTTCATTATCAGTTATTATAAAATATTGAATATAATTCCCCATGCTTGTCATTTATGTATTTTATATACAGTAATTTGTACCTGCCAATCCTAAATTCCTAATTTATCACTCCTTCCCTTTCTTCTTTGATAACCATAAATCTGTTTCCTATGTCTATGAGTCTGTTTTATAACTAAAATCATTTGTACCTATTTTTTGATTCTACATATAAGTGATATCACATAATATCTGTCTTTGTCTGATTTACTTCACTTAGTGTGATAATCCCTAGGTCCATCCATATTGCTGCAAATTGCATTATTTCATTATTTCATGAGTAATATTCCATTGTATATATGTACCATACCTTTATCCATTCAACTGTCAATGGACATTTAAGTTGTTTATATATCTTGGTTATTGTAAATGGTGCTGCTATGGACATTAGGGCATAAAAAAATTTTTTAATGTTTAGAAAGAATTAACTCTATTTGGTCTGGTCTCTACAATGTCCTATTTCAACTGTTTGGCATCCAAGAATTAAATGACAATAGTCTTAACCTTTAGTAAGGCTGTTGAAAACATCAAATGGAACCCAATTCATAACTGATAGCAAAACACCTTCATCATGCCCACCGTCATATTTATCTTACCCAGATACCCAGAACTGCCCACGAAGACTCTTTCCTTCTCTCTCTGAACTCCTTCACATCCTCTTTCTCAGTCTTGCCCAAAAACCTAACTGTGGTCTTTTCCTCCATCCTTCCTTATCTGCCTGGATGTATTCTCCAGTCACCCTGCCATCCCTTCCACCAGTACTTTCATTTCTTCTCAATTGTAATCTCCTAGTCCTTCTTTTAATAGTTCAGCATTTCTCTATTATCCTAAGCAGGATAAATAAAATCCCAGAAGCTGAAAAGTAAAAATCATCTTTCTTGGAAGCAGAATGAGTAGGGACAGAAAGGAATGCTCACACATTAATAACTTTAAGAAATTCTAACAGCTGGGGAGCAGAGGGGATATATTGTTTTTAAAAGACCCAGGCTCTGGTCTCCTCTCGGCATAGAGTCCCTCCTCCATACTGGCATACCATCCTCATTCATTCTCCCAGGCAAAGAGATTCAAGTTCACTTCACTCAGTCTTCGCATTCTGAGTCTAAAGTGCATCCCTATGCAGGAAAAAAAAATTTCCCATCCTAATTTACCCTTCCCATTACCTTTCTACAGCTGTGGCCAAAATAGCAACATGCCTCTTCTTTGAACCCATCCTCAAGCCAATCAAAGAGAAATGACCAATTTCATCCTTTCAAAACATCTTATTGTCACAACTCCTTCTTCTACATGTGTCTTTTGACTTGAATATAATGATGCAAATTCTTTATGAATTTAAAGGCTCTGTTGGTTAAATCTTTTTCTGTCTTCACACAATTAATATAATTAACCTGTATGCCCACACCACTGTTCTCTGCAGAAAACTAAGATTTTAGAGAACCAGGGATCCGCTTGCCTCCTGCTTCATGTCTCAACAGTATCAAACCAATTACAGTGCCCAGCCCACATCCCCAGTACACGACCATCCTCTTTCACCCACCCGAGCATTACCTCTGCCTAAAGCAGAAGCTGGCAAGTTTTTCTGTAAAAGACCAAAGAGTAAATATTTCAGGCTATGGGAGCCATATGGTCTCTGTCACAGCCACTCAACTCTGCCGTTATAGCACAAATGCATACACAATACATAAACAAATAAATGTGGCTGTGCGCCCATAAATTCTTATTTTGAAAAACAGACAACAGGCCAGATTTGGCCTGTAGGCTGTAGTCTGCCAAACCCTGGTCTAAAGCATCCTGCCTTCCGACTTCCATCTGGCTAGCTCCTAGCTCTACAAGACTCAGCACAAGTTGTGCTCTGGAGAGAGCTTTCTCCTCTTCCTGGATAGCTGCATCCTTTCTTTGAAGTCCCACAGGATACATACCAAAGTATTTTGCAGTGCAAGAAAAACTTCTTCCCCAAGCCTAATGTTCCCTTCCACGTGGAGGGAGTTCTATATCCATGACACTATTGGTTCGTATCTATTCCCACCAAGTCCTCCCAGGGGAGACAGAGCAACATGGATAAGTCTTACCCCTCTTCTTGGGGGGAGCAAACTGCCCACAGAGGACACATTCCTCCCACCTCCTGACACATTCTCTGTCACTTCTAGGAAAGGCCTGTCTGTCCAGGGCTGCTCTGCCTGAGTGCGTAAATCTCTTTCCAGAGTTCTACATTATTGTTTCAATCAGTAACTGTAGTATCTTCATCACTCTCTGACTTTTTAATTATCTCTTAATCGTTTCAGAATTCCAGAGGAAGTCAGGGGAGCTATTTACTAAGCCTCACTCACCACAACACAGACTACTTGCCACAGCACTCAGCATGTTATTTAAAGTTTCTTTGTACATTTTCTGCATGTTAGTCAATGATTCTCAGGAGGGTCCTTGCAATGAGCATAAGCAGACCCAGAGATGCAAATCTTTCAAACTGATAACAAATGGCACACTTTCTACTACCTTTTATTTTTACCTACAACCTAATATTCCCTACTAATAGCCTACTGGTGAGTTATCTACACTTTCCACATTAGAGCTATGAATATAGTTCACTGAAGTTTTAAATTCAGTATTGGGTTAAGATATCTAGTAGCTACTCTTTTGAACATACTGCAAAACTTGCGCATGAGCACACAGGACAGAATCTCAGTAGTTTTCAGGAAACAATTTGAGACTCATGTATCGTTAATGCTGTCTACAATTGATCATGGTTTCCAACATTACTATTTGCATTTGGCTTTTGCATTATACCTTACAGTCAATGTAACATCTTTATGAATTTATTGGGTATCATTTGGGTAACTTGACAGTGTATATTAATGCATATGTGTCCATCTGGAGGACAGAATAGAGCAATAATTAGAGTACAGGCTCTAAAGTCAGACTGCTTGGTTTTATCCCAGCATCACCACATACTAGTCGTGTAACTTCAGGTAAGTGACTCAACCCCTTGCACTTCAGTTTCTTCACCATTAAAATAAGAGACTAGTTGTCGCTGTTGTTGTTGTTCAGTTGCTCAGTCATGTCTGACTCTTTACAACCCAATGGACTCCAGCACACCAGGCTCCTCTGTTCTCCACTATCTCCCAGAGTTTGCTCAAATTCATGTCCATTGAGTAGATGATGCTAGTACTTATTCCATAAAGATACTGGGAAGAATAAATGTGATGATCCATGGCTTAAACTACATAGCTAGCTATTATTGTTACTATTTTAGTACTATGCACAGGAATAGGACATTTGGCCTCTAATTTTCAGCAACTACACTTTAAGCTATATATAGATGTGGTTCAAATACAAATCATCCATAAATCTATTGCTAAAGGAGATATATCTGTAATCTTCCCAAAATTTGTTTACACTATATGTCTCATTGGTGGTATGTTTTATAGCACATATTTATTTGTTTGACATCTATTATCTATGTCTCTACTAGAACCTCATAAGGCCAGAGACCTTTCCTTATCTGTGGGTTCTCTACTAGAGCCCTAGTGTCCAGAACAGTGTCTTCTGGTGCATAGTAGGTTCTCAGTAGTTTCTTTAAAAAAATTCTATGCTAACTATGAATTTATACCATGAATATATAATTACACTCCAATATAATATTGAGTTTGTTGTAATAAAATTACTAGATGATCAAGTTTTGGGTATGTTTTTATTAAAACAACATGTTTAAGTTTATACTATCATTGTAATAAATAAATAATGAGTGCTTTGTTTATATGCTGCTTTAATTCTTTGCTATCAGTGAGTTATTTTCTGCTAAGAACACATATGATAGGTGACCAGCATTCTTTTGCAAGGTCTGAGTGGGCCACAGACAAATTAAGGATTGTGTTTTTTAATTCAACAATTCAAAAATATTTTAAATGATCCAGTAGTTATAGTTCTACATATATGCCCAAAATAAACACATAGAAAATTCCATCAAAAGACATGTACAAGAATATTCAAATAGCTTTGTTTATAACAGCTGAAAATTGGAAACAACCCAAATATCTATTATAGAATAATAAATTAATGGCACAATTTTTATCCAATGGCAGAAAGCAAAGAAGAACTAAATATCCTCTGGATGAAAGTGAAAGAGGAGAGTGAAAAAGTTGGCTTAAAGCTCAACATTCAGAAAACTAAGATCAGTGATGGGCATCTGGTCCCATCACTTCATGGCAAATAGATGGGGAAACAATGGAAACAGTCAGAGACCTCATCTTATTTCCTTGGGCTCCAAAGTCACTGCAGATGGTGACTGTAGCCATGAAATTAAAAGATGCTTGCTCCTTGGAAGAAAAGCTATGACCAACATGGACAGCATATTAAAAAGCAGAGACATTACTTTGCCAACAAAGGTTCATCTAGTCAAAGCTATGGTTTTTCCAGTAGTCATGTATGGATGTGAGAGTTGGACTACAAAGAAAGCTGAGCACTGAAGAACAGATGCTTTTGAACTGTTGGTGTTGGAGAAGACTCTTGAGAGTCCCTTGGACTGCAAGAAGATCCAACTAGCCCATTCTAAAGGAAATCAGTCCTGAATATTCACTGGAAGGACTGATACTGAAGCTGAAGCTCCAATACTTTGGCCACCTGATGCAAAGAACTGACTCATTGGAAAAGACCCTGATTCTGGAAAAGATTGAATGTGGAAGGAGAAGGGGATGACATAGGATGAGATAGTTGGATGGCATCACTGACTCAATGGACATGAGTTTGAGTAAACTCTGGGAGTTGGTGATGGACAGGGAAGCCTGGCATGCTGTAGTCCATGGGGTCACAGAGAGTCGGACATGACTGAGTGACTGAACTGAACTGATTTAACCAATGAAATATTGTGTAGCAATTAAAACAACCCTAATATAAAAGAAAAATTAAAAAATAAAAATAAAAAAACAAACTACATAGTCTTACGTGTAGCAACATGGATGAATCTCACAGTAATAAAGGTAAGAAAAGAAGCCAGACACCAAAGATAACATAGTGCATAATTTCTTTTATATGAAAATTGACTTATATGAATTTATATGAAGTACATTTATTATAGACAAAATCGACCTGTGGATAAAGTCAGAATAGTAGTTATCTCTGTTGGGGGAATGTGAGGAGGCAAGACAAAGTCTTTTAGGATATGGGAAATGCTCTATATTTTAATTTGAGGGCTAGTTCATAGGTGTACATGTGTGTGTTGCTCTGCATATGTATATAAATTTATAGAGTTGTACAGTTAAGATCTATGCATTTTATAGTATTATGTTATACATGGATGTGCGTGTATTTTTTTTTAAGACAGAGAATAATCTGCATGCCCGACATTTAGCTGGGCCCTTGAGACATCCTTGAGAACACAAGCCTGGCCTTCCCCTTAGTACAGTGTATCTCCAGTGTTAGCTCAGTGTCTAGGCTCAGTGGATTGGTGACCGGAACTGAACACTTTTTTGTACACTAACCAATTGAACTTAAAAAAAAAATACTATTGTTTGCTAATGCTAATGGAAACTGCAGTGCTTCATATTTATTTGACAAACATATTCTGTTACATTTTATAGTCCGAGGTCATCACAATGCCTCATTATGGAAAAATCCCAGAACCTTCTCCTCCCTCCAGCAAAAGGGCTCCACGCACTTTCATCTGCAGATTTCAGAACTGATTCTCTGTGCTGCTAGCGTTCCCTATATCCCAGGGAGTTGTGCATGAAAATCCAGAGCAATGAACACACCTATGAAAAATGATGCTTTCGAGCCTGCCCCACAGTGCAGTAAATTTGAAAGTACTCTTAATAATAATCAGGATCAACATTGACTTTAATGGTCCTCAAATCCATCACATAATTTCATTAGCCACCCAGCACAGATGCAAGCAGGGGTGATGTCATACTTTTTCCTCTTGCTCTGAAACCCGAGTCAGGCGCCAGAGATGGAAACTAGTTTTAGAGACTCTAATCGGATTAAAGCTTCTGGCAGCCACTGATCAATAGGTGGGAGCCGGAGGAATCCCAAAATGTGCAAAGCCCTCTGAGACCCCTTCAGGGACACAGCTTTGCTCAAGCTGAAGGAGGTTCAGGTCTGCAAGTAGGAAGGTCAGGATGCTGTGTCCCCAGGGATGGTGCTCTTTCCAGTTTTCCCCAGGACCCAGGTTCACAAGGGAGAGAGGGGTTGTCACTTAAGCAGCAGCCTCCAATCCTACTCTCTGATCTAAGAGAGTGGGAAAACAGCAGTTCCATCATATAAGAAACCAGCAGTTCAAAGCATGGGCTTTGGAGTCAGCCATGCTGCTGCTGCTGCTGCTAAGTCGCTTCAGTCATATCTGTCTGTACGACCCCATAGATGGCAACCCACCAGGCTCCCCCATCCCTGGGATTCTCCAGGCAAGAACATTGGAGTGGGTTGCCATTTCCTTCTCCAATGCAGGAAAGTGAAAAGTGAAAGTGAAGTCACTCAGTCGTGTCCGACTCTTCTCGACCCTATGACTGCAGCCTACCAGGCTCTTCCATCCATGGGATTTTCCAGGCAAGAGTACTGGAGTGGGGTGCCATCGCTTGATCTAAAACCTAGCTCTTCCATTGACTAGTTAACCCTGAGAAAGCAACCCTTTCTTTCTGAGATACAGTTTCGTCATTTGCAAGGTGCAAATAATAACACCTGACTCACAGAGGTGTAGTAACAACAAAGAGGTCCTATGTGATAGATGTTCATGACAGTCCCTGGGCCTATGTATTTATCTGCTCAGTAAATCCCTTATGGCTCAGCAGGTAAAGAATCCACCTGCCATGCAGGAGACAGAGGAGACATGAGTTTGATCCCTGGATCAGGAAGATCCCCTGGAGAAGAAAATGGCAACCTCCTCCAGTATTCTTGCCTGGGGAATTCCATGGACAGAGGAGCCTGGCAGGCTATAGTCCAAAGGGTCTCAAACAGTTGGACACAACTGAGCAAAAAAGCAAGAATGAAAAGAAGTGATCAGCTGTGATGAAGAGCTACCAACTATCATTCTAATTCATAAAAATCTGAAACACACCCCCCACCCCCGCATAACCAGAAAGGAGAATTTTTTTAGCCTCTATCATTTTACTTACCTCAACTTTCCCATCTCTCAAAATTTAGCTGGAACAAGAAGCAGTGCCGGGATATGCTTTTAACATCCAAGTTGCTTTAACAAGAACTTCAATAACGTGGCAGAATACAATGACCTCATCATCCCAGTGTTGCAGCAGAAGAAAAAAAAATCAATGCTACTTAAAAAGCCTGACAATCAATCAAGGTCTAGCCAGATATCTGTAGAAGTCAAACAGGCCCATATAAAAACTGGTTCACCTAGGGATCTCATTAAAGGTCTGCAGCAGTATTTTCCTGATGTAAGCTGGGAGTTTTCATTTGGGTTGATTTTTTTTTTCTTCGACTATGGAATCCCTGTGAGATCAGGGGTACACATCTCCCCTGCAGCTGGCTTCAGAGCACTTTATTAGTTGAATGTCCTCACTCACATCACGAATGCAAACGATCATTCATATGTCAATGTCACTCCTCTCTCCCTTGGTGACTGGGACGAGCTCCTACTGAAAGTACATTCTGCTATGGGCTGGAGGAAGTTCTTGAAAGAGTAATAAACACACTTTATTTTTATTGCATTATACAAAATAGTGTAGAAGTTATAAAAAGTATAATTTTAAGTGAATGCATTTCTATTCTATGTGCCTTTTTTAAAGCCTCATAATTCAAATATTAAAGTAAAACAACTTTCCTTCTTCTGAGCTCAGGTCATTTTAAGAAATAGTACCTATTTGGGGCCTGGCATTCTTCTAGGCACTAGAGATCTCCGATGGACAAAGCACTTCTCCTCTCTGGGATTGTGTAAGACCAGCAAGCACAGATCCACTAACTCCACACCTAGCCCCTGCAAACAGAAAAGTGAAAGACTGAGCGTGACACACACCACTTTTTTCCCCCTCTAGCAGCGAAAAGGCTACTAAACTCCAGATAACCCACTCCAAAACAATCAACTTAGAGTGGAAACTAAACTAGTATGAAAAATGGGTGAGCCAGAATGAGATGCTCCACTGTTTCCAGCAGCTGCTGTTGCTGCTGCTGCTAAGGCGCTTCAGTCGTGTCTGACTCTGTGCGACCCCAGAGACAGCAGCCCACCAGGCTCCCCCGTCCCTGGGATTCTCCAGGCAAGAACACTGGAGTGGGTTGCCATTTCCTTCTCCAATGAAGGAAAGTGAAAAGTGAAAGTGAAGTCACTCAGTCGTGTCCAACTCTTCACGACCCCATGGACTGCAGCCCACCAGGCTCCTCTGCCCATGGGATTTTCCTGGCAAGAGTACTGGAGTGGGGTGCCATCGCCTTCTCCGGTTTCCAGCAGCACTGGCAACCTATTCTTTGAGAAACTCAATAAAAGTCAATTCAGGACCCAATTTTTAGCCTACTCCACATCTCATGAATACACAGTGAGAAAAGGAATTAGTTTACACATTACTTATAACACATTCTTTAGTTCCTCAGGAACACACCTTAATTTCTTTAACTGCCGTGCCAATTTAAAGCTGTGCTAAGTCGCGGTAGTTGTATCTGACTCCTTGCGACTCTATGGACTGTAGCCCACCAGGCTCCTCTGTCCATAGGAATTTCCAGGCAAGAATGCTGGAATTGGCTGCCGTGCCCTCCTCCAAAGGGTCTTCCCAACCCAAGGATCAAGCCCATGTCTGTTATGTCTCCTGCATTTGCAGTCAGGTTCTTCACCACTAGCGCCACCTGGGAAATCCCAATTTCTTAAATTAGTCTCCCTAACTATAAATATAACAATACCTATCTAGTAAGGCTGCTGTGAGAGCTAAATGAAACAACAGATATAAAGTGTCTAGAAAAGTACTCAAAAAAAAAAAAGAAGCACTCAGCTTATATTAGGTTCTCACTGGATGACAGCCGTAGAAACTTAGTTCCAAAATATTAAAAGGGTTGAGACCACAAATGCTATGCCTCTGGCTAGCTTCTGCTTTTTCTTATTTTGAAGTAGGAAAAGTAGGCTTTTCTCTAGCCACACCAGCCTAGAAGGATCTAAGCTTAGCTACTAGTACAAGGTCACTGGGGCAACAATTCAATCTTGAAAAGAGATCTAGAAACAGTTCCAACAAGAAACATAAAGTTGATTAGAATATTAGTAATATCAGCAATCCCAACAATTCAAATAGGTTCCCTAGGTAAAAGGTAAGAACTTTCAACAGACAAGATATAGAACCAATCTAAGTACCCATCAACAGATGAGTGGGTAAAGATACAGTATGTGTGTGTTTATACATACACCCAAACCGCACACACACACATATATATATACACATACATTCCATATATATATATATAAATCACAGGAAATACTCAGTTCAGTTCAGTTGCTCAGTTGTGTTTGACTCTTTGCAACCCCATGTACTACAGCATGCCAGGCCTCCCTGTCCATCACCAACTCCCAGAGCTGACTCAAACTCATGTCCATTGAGTCAGTGATGCCATCCAACCATCTCATCCTCTGTCGTCCCCTTCCCCTTGCCTTCAATCTTTCCCAGCATCAGGGTCTTGTCAAATGAGTCAGTTCTTCATATCAGGTGGCCAAAGTATTGGAGTTTCAGCTTCAGCTTCAGTCCTTCCAGTGAATATTCAGGACTGATTTTCTTTAGAATTGACTGGTTGGATCTCCTTGCAGTCCAAGGACTCTCAACAGTCTTATCCAACACCAACAGTTCAAAAGCATCAATTCTTCGGCGCTCGGCTTTCTTTATGGTCAAACTCTCACATCCACACATGATTACTGGAAAAACCATAGCTTTGACTAGATGGACCTTTGTTGACAAAGTAATATCTCTGCTTTTTAATATGCTGTCTAGATTGGTCATAACTTTTCTTCCAAGGAGCAAGCACCTTTTAATTTCATGGCTGCAATTACCATCTGCAGTGATTTGGGAGCCCAAAAATAGAGAGTCTGTCACTGTTTCCATTGTTTCCCCATCTATTTGCCATGAAGTGATGGGGCCAGATGCCATGATCTTAGTTTTCTGAATGTTGAGCTTTAAGCCAAGCTTTTTCACTCTCCTCTTTCACTTTCATGTAGAGGCTCTTTAGTTCTTCTTCATTTTCTGCCAGAAGGGTGGTGTCATCTGCATATCTGAGATTATTGATATTTCTCCCAGCAATCTTGATACCAGCTTGTGCTCCCTCCAGTCCAGGGTTTCTCATGAGGTACTCTGCATATAAGTTTAAATAAGCAGGGTGACAATATACAGCCTTGAGGTACTCCTTTCCCAATTTGGAACCAGTCCGTTATTCCATGTCCGGTTCTAACTATTACTTCCTGACCTCTATACAGATTTCTCAGGAGGCAGATCAGGTGGTCTGGTATTCCCATCTCTTGAAGGAAGGTTGGGTTGTCTGGTATTCCCATCTCATGAAATATTATTCAGCTATTAAAAAAGAAAAGATTGAAATCTTGTCCTTTTCAACAACGTGGATGGACCTAGATGGTGTTACGCTAAGTGAAATAACTACTGTATGACTTGACTTGTATGCGGAATCTAAAAGACAAAACAAATGAATAAGCAGAACAAAACAGGAACCGTCATAGATACAGAGATAAAACTACTGGTTGCCAGAGAAAAGAGGAGTGGGACTTATGGGAAATAGGTGAAGGCGATTAAGCGGTACAAAATTCCAGTTATAAATTAAATAAGTCACAGGGATATAATGTACACTATAGGAAATACAATAGCAATGCTATAATAACTTTATTTGGTGACAGAAGACAACTAGGCTTATTGTGACAATCATTTTGTAGTGTATGTAAATATCAAATCGCTATGTCCTACACTTGAATCTAGTATAACATTGTATGTCAATTTTACTTCAGATAAAGAAAAATAATAACTTCAGACTGATTTTGGTGGGGAGGGAGCCACAAGTACGGCATGAGAGATCTTAGTTCCTTGACCAGGAATCGATCCTGAGTCCTAACCACTGGACCACCAGACTGATTAAAAAATTCCCCAGACTGATTAAAAAAACAGGTAAGCTCCTTCTGCATGCTATTTGAAAGTGATTTGTGTGTATGTTAATTACTCAATTATGTCTAACTCTTGGTGATTCCATAGATTCTAGCCCGCTGTATATGGGCTCCTCTGTCCATGGGGTTTTCCAGGTAAGAATACTGGAGTGGGTGGCTATTTCCTTCTCCAGGGGACCTTCTCAACTCGGGGATCAAACCTGGGTCTCCTGCATTGCAGTCAGATTCTTTACCATCTGAGCCACCAGGGAAGCCCAAAAGAGACATATCTAAAATAATACAGAAAGGTTACAAATATACAGATGCCCAAAGACAGACCAAGCAAATACAGAAAGAAAGCACTATAATAATGTTAACATAAGCTCATACAGAATTCAAGACAAAAAGCCCCATACAGAACAAAAAGTTGTTTCATACAGATAAACAATAGATTCATCAAAATGCATAGCAACCATGAACCTTTTTGCTCTCAATATCACAGCTGCAGATATGTCAAGAGTAGTAGAGTGCTCACAATCTGTCAGAGGAAGATCTAGGCTCTTTACACATAGCGACTCACATAATCTTCCCAGTTCAGTTCAGTTCAGTCACTCAGTCGTGTCCAACTCTTTGCGATCCCATGAATCGCAGCACGCCAGGCCTCCCTGTCCATCACCAACTCCCGCAGTTCACTCAGATTCACATCCATCAAGTCAGTGAGGCCATCCAGCTATCTCATCCTCTGTCATCCCCTTCTCCTCCTGCCCCCAATCCCTCCCAGCATCAAAGTCTTTTCCAATGAGTCAACTCTTCACATGAGGTGGCCAGAGTACTGGAGTTTCAGCTTTAGCATCATTCCTTCCAAAGAAATCCCAGGGTTGATCTCCTTCAGAATGGACTGGTTGGATCTCCTTGCAGTCCAAGGGACTCTCAAGAGTCTTAATCTTCCCAAGTGCCCTATAAATAGATGATGTCACTTTACAGGTGAGGAAACTTGTCAAGGCCTGTGGGCTTGTGAGGGTACGGCTCCAGTCCAAATCAGGCAAATGAATCAGCATCAACGCTCTTAACTTCCTACTATACTCTCTCCAAAAAGTAAAAAGAAGTATTCAGTTCAGTTCAGTCACTCAGTCGTGTCTGACTCTTTGTGACCCCATGAATCGCAGCATGCCAGGCCTCCCTGTCCATCACCAACTCCCGGAGTTCACTCAAACTCAGGTCCATCAAGTCGGTGATGCCATCCAGCCATCTCATCCTCTGTCATCCCCTTCTCCTCCTGCCCCCAATCCCTCCCAGCATCAAAGTCTTTTCCAATGAGTCAACTCTTTGCATGAGGTGGCCAAAATACTGGAGTTTCAGCTTTAGCATCATTCCTTCCAAAGAGCACCCAGGGCTGATCTCCTTTAGAATGGACTGGTTGGATCTCCTTGCAGTCCAAGGGACTCTCAAGAGTCTTCTCCAACACCACAGTTCAAAAACATCTATTCTTCGGCGCTCAGCTTTCCTCACAGTCCAACTCTCACATCCACACATGACCACAGGAAAAACCATAGTCTTATAGAAAAAGAAAAGTAAAACCCATTGGCAGAGTGGGAAAGGTTAACAAACCACTCCTAAATTTTGTCATGTCAAGATGACAAAAACTAAATAAAGAAAGCATTTGAATAACATCTACTATAAGCTTCTCTTCATAGCAAATTATTCTCTCTCTCCAAAGGGGAGCGAACACATGCTTTTCAAATGTCTGTGGAACGTTTATTTAAAATAAAGAAATAATAACAACATTTACTAGTCATAAAAAACTTTCTCAGTAAATTCTAAATTTCTAAAAGTGAACTCTTATAAGATCCCCCTCACTGATTAAAATGGAATTAAATCTAAAATCTCACTTCTCTAAATAACTCTTGTGTCAGTGAGTAAATAAGTTAATTTATAAATTATTTGGAAATTAACATATGTTGGAACAGTCAATGGAAAATTCTATGGGATGTAGCCAAAATCTTACCCAGGAGAAAATTACATCCTTAAATAAATTTTTTCCTAAAACAAGAAATGTCTAGAATAAATATTTTTGGAACATTAGACTCAGAAGCTAGAAAAATAACAACAAAATAAACAAAGGAAACCAATGAATTAGAAAACTTAAAACAATTAGAATTGCTGAGTAAAGCTAAAACTAGTTCTTTTTTAAAAAAGCATTAACAGATGTTTAACAAATCTAACAAAAGGAAAAAAGTTTGAGAACATATATACATTGGCAATGAAAAATTATAAAATAAACTACAGATAGAGAAGAGATCATTCTTATTAAAATAATACTTATCACTTTATGCCAATAATGTGAAAGCCAAAAAATAAAAAAATTTTGAGAAATTGCTTGATTTTTTTTTAAGAACAGGAATTGAAAGAATTAGCAAACTCAAATCCCTAAAAAAGTTCCAGATGCTGGCTTCATAAAAACACTAGTAAAGCTTTCAAGAACTCAGTTTGCAAGGCTAGTTTAACTCTGACATCAAAATGGCCAAAATAGTAGGGGAAAGTAACCTATAGTCAAATTCAGATGAACACACACACATATATATTAGAAAAATAGTATTAGCAAATATATAGAATCAACCACACATTAAAAAACAATACAGTGCCTGTAACCAAGATTTATTTCCAGAATTCAAGGATGGATCAAGATTAGAAAATCTATCAATGTTATTTGCAAGATTAACAATAAAAAGCCAAAAGATCACTTTGATAAATGCAGAAAATGTAGTGGATAAAATTCTATACTCAACTCCAGGTTAAATCTATGGGTAAACTAAGAATGGAAGAACTTACATAATATGATACAGAACATTTTTTTTAATCAACAACAGTCTCTAAAAAGTCAATAGTAACTGGAAAAAATTTTTGAGTGACTTGTTCTTTATTTGAAAAAAATGAAAGTTACCTATCACATATGAGTGAAATTTTATTGCGTCCTTGGTTTAAAAAATAATTATAAATAAAGGCAGCCATAAAATATATTTGGGGAAGAAAATATGTAACATACAGAGCAGTAAGAAGTTAGTATCCCTATTTTCTGAAGAATTCTTATACATCAATTTAAAAAGAGAGAAGTACTCTCCTCGTCCCCAAAAGTAAGTGAAGACTCATGAACAGCACAATTTCAAAAGAAGAAACAAACTGCCAAAAAGAAAACACATGAAAAGGTATTCAACCTGATTAGTAATCAAGAAATGAAAATTAAAATAACAATGGATTATCATTTTCCACCCTAAGATTTGCAAAAGTTGGTGAACGTACAAATACTCTACCTGCCAAGTAGGCATTAGGTTAACTTTCGGGAGGAAATAAGTGAGACAATGCATACCAAAAAAGGCATGAATTGCTCAGTCATGTCAGACTCTGTGACCCCATGGACTGTAGCCCACCAGGCTCCTCTGCCCAGGGAATTCTCCAGGCAAGAATACTGGAGTGGATAGCCATTCCCACCAGCATTTTCCATAAATATTCCTTTTGACCTAGTCAATAAGCTTGTAGAAATAAACAAATGAACAAAATTTAATATACATTATTTCTTTTTCCAGGTTAGCTTATTTTAAAAGTTTTAATTATATCCAAATGACAAATTAAGTAAATTGTACTACAGCCATATAACTGCATACTCTTAAGCACTGGAAAAGAAAAACAAAAAGAAATCTATATGCAATAGCATAGAAAGATGTCCATGAAATATTTTAGGTTGAAAAAAATTATAGAAGAGTGGGTCTAATGTGATTTATCTATAAGATTTATCTGTGCTAATCTATGTGTTTATTAGACACATCAAGCGACTTCTGGAAAATCATACATAAATTATAGCAATGGGCATGTCTGTGGGTTAAAATTAAAAGGAATTTCACTTTCTGTAATTTATGTCTAAAATGCTTAGTATTCTATAATCAGCATATCTTATGTTTATAATCAGAAAAATAATACTAGTACATTGTAGGAAGAGAGAAAGAGGGACACTGTGTCCCCTGCTCCCTAATGAAGGCAGAGTCCATGCCTCATCTCACTGGCTCCTCAAGGAGCCAAAGCCATGGGATTATAACAAAAACTAGATAGTTCTGTGCAAACCTTGCTTTGTAAAACTTCCACATGCCTGAGTCTTGAGTCACAGCACAGATTGGCCCCTCTTTAAGGTCACCTTTATTGCTACTGAATTAACTACTCCACATCTGGGAACAAGAAATACGTTTCCCTAAGGAAGCCCATTTTTCCCAGTCTCCACGCTGGTTTACCATCAGTTTCAGCTCTTGGCCTCTGATGAACCATCTGCTCAGCATGTCTCTATCCCCTGCTAACAGCCCTCATCATTTTTAAACTGTTTTTAAGCCCAGATTCAGAAGCAAGGGCAACCATGACATCCCCTAAGTTCCTGAAATAAATCAGTCCCCATAATCAGCTTCCATGTCCCCTCTGTGAACATGAGGATGATGGGGGTATTAAAATCATCATAACATCTTTGCCCTGAGAATCAATACTTTAAAGCAGGTACTTAGCTGAAGGTGCCTGACAGGTCAATACAAGCAGAGGTTAAGGGGGACGTTGCCAAAATGATTCCAAGGAGTATAGAGTACATCTGGGGCTTCACATAACCAAGGGTGATTCAGGAAACAAGATCTAAGATGCTGGATTAGCAAGGAAAGACAGGCTCCAGGTAATTACATTCATAGCTTGAATACTGTGTATATGGGTAATTAATAATCTATAAATGTCCTGAATGAGTGCACATATTGAGTTATTCCACCATTAAAAACAGTGGCAGTGTTAATGTGGTTCCTCTGTAGGGTTCATTAACTGGACAGAGTGTCAAGTCAGGGTGGATTTATTTTTTCCCTCTCTCCATTTACTCTTTATTTTGTTCTCTTCCATTGTTCATAAATAGAAGTAGCAATTATTGAAAGGAAAGAAAAAATTTCTCAATTCCTTTCACTGGATATCATACGGAGAGGTGGAAATTATTTACCTACAATCATCTTGCCTAGTCTGCAGAGAAGTAAGTGGAAAGAAACAAGTAGGTAGAACATTTTGGAATTTAAAAGGCTCTGAAAAGTATAAAGTTCTAAATATTAGTAAGCTGTTGTTTTTCATCTTACATTGTGTATGCTGCTACTGCTGCTGCTAAGTCGCTTCAGTCCGACTCTATGTGACTCCATAGACGGCAGCCTGCCAGGTTCCCCGTCCCTGGGATTCTCCAGGCAAGAACACTGGAGCGGGTTGCCATTTCCTTCTCCAATGCATGAAAGTGAAAAGTGAAAGTGAAGTTGCTCAGTCGTGTCCGACTCTTCACGACCCCACGGACTGCAGCCTACCAGGCTCCTCTGCCCATGGGATTTTCCAGGCAAGAGTACTGGAGTGGGATGCCATTGCCTTCTCCATTGTGTATATCTGACCTCAAAGTGATGTTCAGGCTAGGGAATCACTGGGTGGGGCAATTCAAACTCCTAGCCTGCCCAAACATATATGACTGGAGAAAAGTTTTCCATACCTTGGTCCCACCTCAGAGTACAACAGACTTCCCCAGCATCCCTGGGGAAAAGCACTTAGAAGTAACTAAGAAATGAGTCTGGCTTCTAAGAAAAGTTCGATAGATGAACAGGTGGGTGAGAGGACAGACGGATGAACAGAGGAACGGATGAGCAGAAAGACACAGACGGGGAAGGTAGGTGAGTAGGGCAGGTAGATAGGCCAGTCAGCTGTTCCCTCCCTCCCCCCCCCCACACCTGTGAATCCAAGCCAGGACCAGTGATAACCCCTGCTTCAGATAAGGACCTGTCCTCGCTCCAGGACTGGGCCTTCCCTTGTCCTCTTGATCCCCCTTCCTGCTGTCCCCTCCCAAATCTGTGCCAGCATCTATCCCCTCTCTATTGAATTTTAATCTCTCTCTCAACAAGCGCTTCAGCCTACAAACATCTTCAATTCTCCCGTGCGCTACAGTGACAGTGAAAGTGAAGTCGCTCAGTCGTGTCCAACTCTTTGCAACCCCCTGGACTGCAGTCTACCCAGCTCCTCCGTCCATGGGATTTTCCAGGCAAGAATACTGGAGTAGGTTGCCATTTCCTTCTGCAGGAGAGCTTCCCAGCCCAGGGATTGAACGTGGGTCTCCCGCATTATAGGCAGGCGCTTTACCATCTGAGCCACCAGGGAAGTCCCTCCCATGTACTAACATACACACAAAATTCCCCCAACCAATTTCTCCTCAGGCTAAATTCCATTTCACCCCCTCACAAGCTTCTCCTGGACAGAGTTCTCCACTTCCTGCAGTTCTTCTCAGTCACCTCCACCTCCCCCCTCACCCCCCAACAACCTGTCCTGCACCCTCCCTTCCACCACCCCTCAAAGGCCCATAACCCCTACCCCATCAAGCGCCATGGCTTACTCTGCCTTTAATATGTGACTGCTGTACTTTGTCTTGAAACTTTCTCCTTCCCAATCTTCTATGGTAGCTTACTCCTCAAATCCTTTTTTCCTCATCTCCCACAATCTTTCTTGATTCACTCACTATTTAATTTATTCAACAAATATTTATTGAGAATTTATATTGTACCAAGTCCTGAATTGGATATATAGGGAACCCAAAAAGACCCGGATCTGGACCTTACTAAAGATCCTAAGGGCTTCCCTGGTGGCTGAGCTAGTAAAGAATCCGCCTGCAATGCAGGAGACCTGGGTTTGATCCCTGGATTGGGAAGATCCCCTGGCGAAGGGAACGGCTACCCACTCCAATATTCTGGCATGGAGAATTCCATGAACTGTATAGTCCATGGGATCACAAAGAGTCGGACACAACTGAAAGAATGTCACTCACTCAGAGTCTGAAGAGAGATATAGTTGTATGAACAGATGAATTACAATAAAACATGGCAAGTATCATCAATCATTCACTCATTGAGTCAAAATAATATGGAACACTGACTACATGCCAAGTCCTGTTCTATGTGTCCGGGATACAACTGTGAACAAAACTGATAAAAGTTCTACCTTTATGAAGTTTATACTAAGAGAGGAAAAAAAAAAATATATATATATGAGTAAGAAATATACAGGAGGCCAAAATGATCATGTTATGGAGAAAAATAAAACAGGAGGAAAACGGGATGGGAAGTGCTGGGGAAAGGCAGGCTTACAGTTTTCAATGGAATGGTCAGGGAAAAGCTTACAGGGAAAGAGACATTTGTACAAAGATTGAAGTTGATGAGGGACTAAGACATGGCTCTCTGAGGGAACGCATCCTAAGTAATGAGAACAGCAAATGCAAAGACCCTAAAATTTGATGAAGGGTAAACCGCACAGCCTGTAATCTATTCAAGGACTTTGATAGAAAACCACCAGACAGCCTGAGCAAAGGAATAACATGATTTGCACTAGATGTTAAAAGAATTTCTCTAGCTACCACATATAAAAAGACTAGGGAACATGGGTGCAGAAACAGGGAAATCAGTTAGGAGGAGACCACTGCTGTAATCTAGGAGAGAGCTGGTAGTGGCTTGGAGCATAGGGAGCAGTGGAAGAGACACTAATTGGTTAGATTTGGAAAAGTTTTTGAAGGCAGAACAGATTTAATGATGGATTTGCAAGTAAGAGCTTCCCAGAGGTGGATATTCAGAGAACCCAGAAAGTGCCCAAAATCAAGTGGGCCCATCTGTGGAGTCAGCTGCCTTCTGATGACAGCACTCATCAAGTAAGACCTTTCCTGGCTCCATCCTGCTGTTCCCCAGCCCCTCCCACCTTCTACCTTGAAATTGATCTGAAATAGGGGATTTCATCTCAAAATAAGGAAGGAAGGGTATGATGCACATTAGAGAAAAAGAAGAAAAGCCAACCAGATCCCCTTTTGCTCAATGCCTCCAACCAGCCTTGAGTAGACCTGAGCTGTGGGAGGCGGAAAATACTAACCTATAATGAAATATACTGATTCTATTATACTAGCCTGACTTTGAGAGTGCCTTGGACTGCAAGGAGATCCAACCAGTCAATTCTCAAGGAAATCAGTCCTGAATATTCATTGGAAGGACTGATGCTGAAGCTGAAACTCCAATACTTTGGCCACCTGATGCAAAGAACTGACTCTTTGGAAAACACCCTGATGCTGGGAAAGATTGAAGGCAGGAGGAGAAGGGGATGACAGAGGATGAGATGGTTGGATGGCATCAACAACTTGATGGACATGAGTTTGAGTAAGCTCTGGGAGTTGGTGATGGACAGGGAGACCTGGCATGCTGCAGTCCATGGGAGTCACAAAGAATCGGACATGACTGAACGACTGAACTGACTGACTGAACTTCTGTTCATTGAAAGTGGCCAGAAAGCTACTAGGATTTGCCCTAAATTTTATCTTTCATCCAGGGGCAGAGAAGAGCTAGCACAGAATAAGTATAAAGGCCCAATAGAAGAAAAGCAATAAAGTTATTTCATTGCTATAAAGTCATGTTTGTGCCATGGAACATTTGCTTTTGGAGTTTAAGACTTAAATGGTCAACAGCTGCCCTTTATGGCAAAGGCCAGTTAAAGAAGTAATCTTATGTCCAATTAATGATCTATACCTCCAACCCCGAGCAAACCCTGTGGGAGCCCCTCTTTCAGGGTTAAATTTGCAATGAAAGGCAGGCCACTGAAAAAGTCTATCTCTAAGACACAAAACCGCTAGAAGTTGGTTAGAAAACAAAGGATTTTGCTGGGGTTTTTTGTTTTGTTGTTGCTGCTTAAGGCTTTGCGAAGCAGAAATCCAGCACTAAATTTATGATGTAAATAGACTGTTCACAAGTAAAGATAATCCTTCATCTGACATTTCTTCACTTGGCTGTTTTTCCATATTGTTCATATTGAGCCTCGCCAGTTGATTTATTCTCACCATAATGCACTCGTACATTTGCTGTTTTGATTATTATCTCCTTTTAAAGCTGACTTGGCACTTTCTTCCTGGGCCCTGATTTCCAGCAGCTTATAAATTTTATGAACAAATTACTTTTTATTTATCAACTTCTTTCTCTGCCCAGCAGTGAATTTTTTGGAAGGTTGGCAGAGAAAGCACAAATACTACTGTTTAAATGAGACAGTCTAATGAAGAAAGCCATTGTCTATGGTGGGGGGGAGGCCAGAAGAATATAAGCCAAGATGGTGCTTTCTTTAAAGTATTGCATTACTTATAAAGAGATAAATACAGTTTAGGAAATAAAAAGCAAAATATATGTAGTAATCCTCCAAAAAACAAAATTAATTCCTTAGAAAATGTATTTTGCCAGAATTTCACTTCTGGTGTATAGCTTCTATGCTGGAATTCTTCCAGAATAGTCATAATTCTCTAGCCCCATCAGGTTATGTGAAAATGTATAATTTTGGAAAGTTCACTATGATTTCAGGATGACATTTAACTTACATCAGAGTGATAGGCTGCCAAACCCCCAACTGACAGCATGCTACACAAAGATATTGAGGTCACCACAATGGGGACAGGGTCCATGTACATAAACTCCATACAAGCAGGGATGCAACATTTACTGAGTACTTTATAAGTGGCAGTTTACCTTTTGATCTCATTTAATCTTCACTGGCTATACAACACAAGCACTGTTATTTCTACTTTGCTGAGAAAAAACACTGGAGATCAGAGAAGTTGAGTAACTTCCCCAAGTACACACAGTCAGTTTGGAGTTTGGGTCTGAACCAAATCTATTGCTCTGAAATATATCATTTGAATTTTAGATAATACTTTTGAATGTCTCTTCCTTCCCATCAAACATCTACTACCAATGCTTCTTTAAAAATCATTTTTTAAAAATAGCTGATAGGCAGGTACAATAAATACAGAAAAGACTGGAAGTCAAGAGCTTGGGTAGCTGGATTTCTGGATAGTGGTTTTGGAGGTAGGAAGCATGGCCACAGTGTCCAGGAGTCAGAAGACTCCAGTTTCCTCCTCCGTGTCTATTTCTCCTCTTTCCTCAGCATCTCAAACACTCTCCCAGCACCTAGGGGTCCAACCCAAGCAGGATCATGTCCATTCATAGAACAGTAAACTGAGACTCTCAATCATCTGGATTTACACAATGAATTCTATCCCAACTTCTTCATAACTAGACAACAGTAAACCTGCATTAACCTATATCTGAAACTCCAAACGTCATGCTTACTGTTAACACTTAAACAACATGGTGGGGCAAGGGGCGGGGAGGTGTTGTTAGAGGTACCAACCCTCCACTCAGCCAGGAAACCATATATATAACTCCTATGTCTGCACTTCTGCTCATGCACAGTTCAGCAGCCATGATTGCAACCTACCACAGACCACGTAGTACTGTAGTAGTGCTTAGTGGAAAGAATCCACATATAAGTGGACCCACGTGGTTCAAACTTGTCTTGTTCAAGAGTCAACTGTATCTGGAACTAAAGAAATCCAGAAAACAGAGGACTTCCCTGGTGGCCCAGTGGTTAAGAATCTGCCTTCCAATGCAGGGGATTTAGGTTCTATTCCTGGTCAAGGAACAAAAATTCCAAATGCCGTGAGGCAGCTAAGTCCACATGGCACAACTAGAGAAGCTCACACACTGCAACTATGACCCACTGCAGCCAAAATAAAAAATTTTTGAAAAAAAGAAATCCAGAAAATAGAATGCCCAACTATGTCTGCAGTTGCAAAAATGCCACCTGTCTTTAATAGACTAAGGGTAAAAATCCTGAAATTCTGAAAGATTGCCCCCCCCAAAAAAGATTCCTGTGAAGCTAAAACAAATAGCTCTGAATGTTCCTTATTTTTAATAGTGCCAAAATAGCCACACTCCAATGATAAGAGTATTAAAGAATTTTACCACGGACAAAAGAACACCCCAGAGGTTTTGATTTTGACACTTCAGAAAGAACTACCTTATGCTGCAATTGCTCAGGCTGCCCTCAACTTTCTTAGAAAGAAACAAGGAATTGGGCTTATATCAGGGCAGATGCAAGGAGGTAGGTGCCAAGATATGTCCTGGGATATTATGAGCTTAGGGGATTTCCTAGTGACTCAGAAGGTAAAGAATCTGCCTGCAACACAGATCTGGGTTGAATCTCTGGGTCAGGAAGATCCTGCAGAGAAGGGAATGGCAACCCACTCCAGTATTCATGCCTGGAGAATTCCATGGACAGAGGAGCCTGGTGCCCCAGACCATGGGGTCCCAAAGAGTTGGACATGACTGAACTTAACCCTAAGTGGGCATCTGACATTTTATCTTAGCTTTCCTATAAGGAGCCCCTTCTGTTTGGGGGGAATTGCACACATTATGAGTGCTGGTGGGTAACAGACAACCCCATAGAGGAGATGAAAATGTTAGCTATCCCTCCCATGAGGGCACATCCATGAAACAAAGCTTCAGAGCATCACTTCAGACTCAGTACCAAAATCTCCCTCACACTGAGCACTCTCAATCCTTCTTTCTCTCTTTTTCTCTCTCTCTTCTCCCTCTTCCTCTCCCTTTCTCACACTGACAACAGCTGAAGCTGCAAGATGAAATTGCCAGCACAGCAAGAACATACAACGGATTAAAGACCATCTCTTTAACAAGTGGTGCTGGGCAAACTGGTCAACCACTTGTAAAAGAATGAAACTAGAACACTTTCTAACACCATACACAAAAATAAACTCAAAATGGATTAAAGATCTAAATGTAAGACCAGAAACCATAAAACTCCTAGAGCAGAACATAGGCAAAACACTCTCCGACATACATCACAGCAGGATCCTCTATGACCCACCTCCAAGAATTCTGGAAATAAAAGCAAAAATAAACAAATGGGACCTAATTAAACTTAAAAGCTTCTGCACAACAAAGGAAAATATAAGCAAGGTGAAAAGACAGCCTTCTGAATGGGAGAAAATAATAGCAAATGAAGCAACTGACAAACAACTAATCTCAAAAATATACAAGAAACTTCTGCAGCTCAAGTCCAGAAAAATAAATGACCCAATCAAAAAATGGGCCAAAGAACTAAATAGACATTTCTCCAAAGAAGACATACAGATGGCTAACAAACACATGAAAAGATGCTCAACATCACTCATTATCAGAGAAATGCAAATCAAAACCACAATGAGGTACCATTTCACACCAGTCAGAACGGCTGTGATCCAAAAGTCTACAAGCAATAAATGCTGGAGAGGGTGTGGAGAAAAGGGAACTCTCCTACACTGTTGGTGGGAATGCAAACTAGTACAGCCACTATGGAGAACAGTGGGGAGATTCCTTAAAAAACTGGAAACAGAACTGCCTTATGACCCAGCAATCCCACTACTGGGCATACACACCAGGGAAACCAGAATTGAAAGAGACACATGTACCCCAATGTTCACTGCAGCACTGTTTATAATAGCCAGGACATGGAAGCAACCTAAATGTCCATCAGCAGATGAATGGATAAGAAAGCTGTGGTACATATACACAATGGAGTATTACTCAGCCGTTAAAAAGAATACATTTGAATCAGTTCTAATGAGGTGGATGAAACTGGAGCCTATTATACAGAGTGAAGTAAGCCAGAAAGAGAAACACCAATACAGTATACTAACGCATATATATGGAATTTAGAAAGATGGTAATGATAATGCTGTATGCGAGACAGCAAAACAGACACAGATGTATAGAACAGTCTTTTGGACTCTGTGGGAGAGGGAGAGGGTGAGATGATTTGGGAGAATGGCATTGAAACATGTATAATATCATATATGAAACGAATCACCAGTCCAGGTTCGATGCAGGATACAGGATGCTTGGGGCCGGTGCACTGAGATGACCCAGAGGGATGGTACGGGGAGGGAGGGGGGAGGGGGATTCAGGATGGGGAACACGTGTATACCTGTGGCGGATTCATGTTGATGTATGGCAAAACAAATACAGTATTGTAAAGTAAAAAAAAAAATAAAAATAAACAGCACCAAAAAAAAATACAACATTGTAAAGTAATTAACCTCCAATTAAAATAAATAAATTTATATTTTAAAAAAATAAAAATAAATAAATAAATGTTTGACAGGAAAAAAAAAAAAAAACCCTGTGCTACACAATAGCTGCAATGGAGCTTCCCATACAGGGACACGTCTTTGTTTGACCTCTCTTAAAGTATTATTAATATTTCTGGAAGCTTACCCTCAAGAGTGGGTATCTCTTGTCAGAATGGCCATCATCAAAAAGAACAACTAACAAATGTTGGTGAGGATGTGGAGAAAAGGGAACCCTGATACATTGTTAATAGGGATGTAAATTGGTGCAGCCACTGTGAAAAACAGTATGCAGGTTCCTCAAAATACTAAAAACAGAACTACCATTTGACCCAGGAATTCCACACCTGGGTATATATTCAGGGAAAATAAACACTAATTCAAAGAGATACATGCACCCCAATGTTCATAGCAGCATTATTTACAATTGCCAAGATATAGAAGCAACCTAAGTGTCCCCCATCAACAGATGACTGGACCAAGAAGATGTGGTGTATACATATACAGTGGAATACTACTCATAAGAAGAGTGAAATAACACTGTCTGCAACAACATGGATGGACTGGAGGTTATTATGCTAAGTGAAGTAAGTCACAGAAAGATAAATACTGTGTGATATCACTTATTTGTAGAATCTACAACAGAAGTAGACTCATAGCTTTAGAAAACAAACTAGGGGTTACCAACGGCGACTGGGGGGAGGAGCAATATGGCGGTGGAGTAGAGGTACAGACCATTGGGTATCAGTTAGCTGCAAGAATGTACTATTCAACACGGGGAATATGGCTTATTTTTATAATAATGTAAATGAAATATCAGTTCAGTTCAGTCACTCAGTCATGTCCGACTCTTTGCGACCCCATGAATCGCAGCACGCCAGGCCTCCCTGTCCATCACCATCTCCCGGAGTTCACCCAGACTCACGTCCATCGAGTCCGTGATGCCATCCAGCCATCTCATCCTCGGTCGTCCCCTTCTCCTCCTGCCCCCAATCCCTCCCATCATCAAAGTCTTTTCCAATGAGTCAACTCTTCTCATGAGGTAGCCAAAGTACTGGAGTTTCAGCTTTAGCATCATTCCTTCCAAAGAAATCCCAGGGCTGATCTCCTTCAGAATGGACTGGTTGGATCTGCTGGCAGTCCAGGGAACTCTCAAGAGTCTTCTCCAACACCACAGTTCAAAAGCATCACTTCTTTGGCACTCAGCCTTCTTCACAGTCCAACTCTCACATCCATACATGACCACTGGAAAAACCATAGCCTTGACTAGACGGACCTTAGTCGGCAAAGTAACATCTCTGCTTTTGAACATACTATCTAGGTTGGTCATAACTTTTCTTCCAAGGAGTAAGCGTCTTTTAATTTCATGGCTGCAGTCACCAACTGCAGTGATTTTGGAGCCCCCCAAAATAAAGTCTGACACTGTTTCCACTGTTTCCCCATCTATTTCCCATGAAGTGAGGGGACCAGATGCCATGATCTTCATTTTCTGAATGTTGAGCTTTAAGCCAACTTTTTCACTCTCCTCTTTCACTTTCATCAAGAGGCTCTTTAGTTCTTCTTCACTTTCTGCCATAAGGGTGGTATCATCTGCATATCTGAGGTTATTGAGATTTCTCCCGGCAATCTTGATTCCAGCTTGTGTTTCTTCCAGTCCAGCGTTTCTCATGATGTCCTCTGCATAGAAGTTAAATCAGCAGGGTGACAATATACACCCTTGATGTACTCCTTTTCCTATTTGGAGCCAGTCTGTTGTTCCATGTCCAGTTCGAACTGTTGCTTCCTGACCTGCATACAGATTTCTCAAGAGGCAGGTCAGGTGGTCTGGTATTCCCATCTCTTGAAGAATTTTCCACAGTTTCTTGTGATCCACACAATCAAAGGCTTTGGCATAGTCAATAAAGCAGAAATAGATGTTTTTCTGGAACTCTCTTGCTTTTTCAATGATCCAGCGGATGTTGGCAATTTGATCTCTGGTTCCTCTACCTTTTCTAAAACCAGCTTGAACATCAGGGAGTTCACGGTTCACATATTGCTGAAGCCTGGCTTAGAGTATTTTGAGCATTACTTTACTAGGATGTGAGATGAGTGCAACTGTGCAGTAGTTTGAGCATTCTTTGGCATTGCCTTTCTTTGGAATTGGAATGAAAACTGACCTTTTCCAGTCCTGTGGCCACTGCTGAGTTTTCCAAATGTGCTGATATATTGAGTGCAGCACTTTCACAGTATCATCTTTCAGGATTTGAAACAGCTCAACTGGAATTCCATCACCTCCACTAGCTTTGTTCGTAGTGATGCTTTCTAAGGCCTCCTTGACTTCACATTCCAAGATGTCCCTTTAAAAATTGTATAAAATACAAAATTAAACGTCTTCAGCCCTCTATACAATTGTTTGAGTACCCTCTATCCTTGATAAGCCAAAGTCCATTTCTGTTGCTTCCAACCAAGAATTCTGACTGAATCAAAATCCATCTCCAAAAACACTGCCTGTACAACCCCTTCTTTGATGGAAGGCCTACATCATGAAGAAAAGTTTCAATTATATTTTATATACTCTACTGCTACTGCTGCTGTTAAGTCGTCCGACTCTGTGTCACCCCATAGACGGCAGCCCACCAGGCTCCCCCGTCCCTGGGATTCTCCAGGCAAGAACACTGGAGTGGGTTGCCATTTCCTTCTCCAATGCAGGAAAATGAAAAGTGAGTGAAGTCTCTCTGTCGCGTCCGACTCTTAGCGATCCCATGGACTGCAGCCTACCAGGCTCCTCCATCTGTGGGATTTTCCAGGCAAGAGTACTAGAGTGGGGTACCATTGCCTTTTCCATTATATACTCTAGTGACTAGGATATAGAGTACAGAATTTATTTTAGAAAATTTCCATTTAAAACAGAAAGTTGGGGGAGAAGGTTTCATGAATTAAATCAAGCTATCCACAATAACAATCATCCAAACACTTTATGCCAAGCCATACCAGGATCTTGAGATTTTACTGTAATGTGATGTATAATACAAGGTATGATCATATTCTATATGAAAGAAATCCTCAGAGAGTATATATGTGGCATGCATTTTGTGTATCTTTGTGTTGGGGGGAAGCAGGAATAGCAGAGGAAAGGTATGAGAAGCAGGAAATGGCTATATACACCTCCATCATGGATTTGAGTCATTTGAAGAATTTCCAATATTTCCAAATCAAAACTCTAAAGTGGTACCCCAATGTGACTCGTGATTACTAATAACTAATATAAGGGCCAGATTAGGCTGAGGGTTGGAGAAATGATTATAAAATATCTCTTATTATAATTTATACCCAGTTTTTAAAAAGAAAGAAAAAAGTTTATCAACAGTAAATCATGTAAGAATAACTGAATCATTTACCCCAATTTGATTATATCAAAACACCTAAAGTTCAAAGACACCAAAAAAGACATGCATAAATTTTTTGAAGTCATAGACAGACTTCTCTATAGCACATATAAACATACACACACACACACACACACACACACTTTTTCCTTGTTTTACCACTAGGCAGAGATTAAAAAATGAGAAAATCTTTGCTGTCCCTTCAAGCAACAGGAGTCTGTAATAAAATGTAAAGCATAATCTGCTCCAATATTCAAGAAAAGTCCACACCTTAAAAGGAACTCCAAGATCAGTTTAAGGCAAAAAGAAAGGGAAAGCATTGAATAAAAAGGAAATGAAGGAAAGATGGGAGGAAAAAGGAAGACAAGTCATCATTTGTCATCAATGTTCAGACTGAATTCATTATTCAAATTAATCAGAGAGTTCAATATTGTTTGTTTTTTTTTAAAGGGACTTAATTTTTTGATGAAACTGACTAGATAATTAATTAAATGGATGGTCAAGTCAGATAAAGCAGTCCAAGCATGTGGGCTACATGCAGCAACAAAGCTCAAAAAAAAAGACCCTAAAAGTAGCAGAGAAACCAAATGAATTCAGAATGTAAAACAAGGCAGAGGAAAAAGAAGACAGCAAGTGATGGAACAATTGCTCCTGGAGGGATGTGAATTGTGTCGGGCAAATGAAGACTTCTGATTAGCTCCTGGCTGTGCTGTTAATAAGGTAGAATTCTGCAGATTACCTATGATTGCAGCAATTTTCAAAGCGTCAGAACGTACGCATGATGAGTGAAAGATGGGTTTGAGGGAGTGAATGAAGAGAGTCTATATTTTTAACAAAAAATGAAGGTGAAAACCAGCCATGAAACAATGTCACCAAATTTTAAAATAGGGCAACAGAAGGGGTTTCCAAAAGGAAACACTCCAGGCAGCAACATGTAGGCCACCTAGGACAGAAGAGCTCCCCCACACCTTTTCCTAGCTATGTTTCAAAGCAAATGCTTTGAAATAATTAATCCTACTTTTTTTTAATGCAATGTGTGTTCCAGCACAGTGAGTCACACAAAGATATTTTCTGGGGCGATATCAAATTAGGTGACATGGAAAGATGGTGGCATAACTGCTGCTCCTTTCCTCCGCCTGGCCATATACAGTGCATGTTCCCCTGTGAGATCCATGCATAGCTCGCCGTTCAGCAGCCAATCAGCAAACATGTGTGGAGCACCTACTCTGTGCAAGCACTATGATGGGGGCTGGGAAGACAGCAGAGAACAGAAGCAACAAAAATCTTTGCTCCAGTGAAGCAAATATTCTAGTTAAGCCAGGGAAAGATAGGCAAACAACACAGGCAGGAAGTCAGATGGTCCTAAATACCATGGGGAAGGAGAGAGCGGGAGTGGGTGGAGAGGTATCTGAGCGGTCTGCCAGGCACACACAGAACTCTGGGGCCCCTTTTCACAACTGCGCATGTGAGTGCTCACAGACAGTGGGCTCTCTTGGCTTCTACAGACGGAGATAGTCCATCTGTAAGGGTGGAGCCAAGAAAGTCCAAGGATCATCTTCATACCAGCAGTAAGTGGGACTCTCAGGCTCCCTCCTGACTGCCCAGAAATGCAGCTATGAGAGGGCAGGCCAACTCTCACAGTGCCCACCGCATGGAGAGCCTCCTCCAGGAAGTTACACAGAGCACTTGATTTGGTTTGCTGGGAAATCGCAGTGCACTAGCAAGTAGATCAGGTTCGACTTCTGACTCCTACACTAGATTCCTTGTGTCCTTGAACACACCCCTTCACTTCAAGGCTTAATTTTTCTCATCTTGAAAATGAGTTCTTTGTTCTTTGTCTATCTTCTCCACTAAAGTATAAGCTCCTGGACATCAGGGCCTCTATTTTGTGGACTGCTCTCTCCCCAGAAAGTAGAAGAGTACTTGGTGCATAAGATGACACTCAATAAATATTCCAGAAAAGAATTTATGAACAAATGAACCCCTGTTATCTGCTTAGCAAGCTGCAGGGTAACATGGTGAAAATATCTGGGACACTTGGAATATTGAGAAAACAAGGCATTGAGAGAGTAATATTGAAATATATGCATGCCATGTATAGAATAGATGGCTGATGTGAAGTTGCTGTATAGCGCAGGGAGCTCAGCCTGGTGCTCTGTGACGACCTAGAGGAGTGGGATGGGGGGGATGGAGGGAGGCTCAAGGGAAGGGATAAATGTATACTTGTGACTGATTCTAGCTGTTGCATGGCAGAAGCCAACACATTATAAAGCAATTATTCTCCAATTAAAAATAAATTTTTAAAACAATGTAATTCCAAACACCTGACTCATTGGAAAAGACCCTGATGCTCGGAAAGATTAAGGCAGAAGGAGAAGAGGGCAACAGAAGATGAGATGATTGGATGGCATCACTGATTCAATGAATATGAATTTGGGCAAACTCCACGAGATGGTGAGGGACAGACAAGCCTGGTATGCTGCAGTCCATGGGGTCGTGAAGAGTTGGACATGACTTGGTGACTGAACAACAATCCAAACTAAATGCTACTAACCACAGACCTTACTTAGGACCACCTAGAGTTGCTGTCATGGATAAACAATCGGTAATTCAGATAATGGAGAGAGAAATGTGGCTATTTCATAAGATGATACCACAGAAATGTAAGATTTAATCTGGGCTCTAACGGGGAGGTAGGTTTTGAGTAAGAAAGAAGAGGGAGAAAGTTCTCTTGGGTTTTTAAAAATACATTCAAGCGTGGCATGAACAAATGACAGGGAAAAATCCTTCCCAAGGTTCTTCTTTCATTTCTCTACACTCTCTTCCTAGGAGTTCTATTTGGCACATGTTGGATTTGAGGTGCCTGCAGGAGACGTCTAGCTTGCGTTTGGAAATGTGAGTTTGGAGCTTGGCCTAAAGGTCGAGAATTGGAAGTCATCCATCAAGAGGTAATAACTGCCATGGATGCCATCCAAGAAATCACAGCTTTCCTCAAAACTTATCCTAATACCCTACAGCTTTGGATCTTTCAAACAGAAGATGGTATTCATGTTGAGAAACAATCCACATATTCAATCTCAAACCAGCATGTAGCCATATTGCAAAACCAAGCAGATCCCGAGTGTTCCTCAGGTTTGTGCATGCCCCATCTTACTCAAACACAGGCACCAGAGACCAGTCTGGACCAGGAGACAGGGAAGCAGGATGACCTTACATCGCAGTCTGCTTTAGCATTGTTCTAGTTTATATGTATCGTTCCAGCATAATTATCAACAGTACCCCTTTCACTCTCAAAAATGTCCCAGTTTAGATGATAAATTACAGTCAATCTATTAATTTTCCAAATAACCAATTTCTTGAATGACCTGTTCCCCAAATGACCAATTTGCTTGATGTGATTAAGTGTTTTAACTTCGTAGTTCATAATACCACTTTAAGAAATGTTTAAACTGTCTCTTCCCCAGCTCTGTAACACGTGAGCTTGAAACTCGCCTCTCTTAGTCTTCCTCTTTGTCTGTGCCTCAGTTTCCCCCATCTCCTAATTCTGTCCCCATCTCCAGCAGCAACAGCAGGGAGCAGGCACAGAGAAAATGTGAATGCATCCTTATGAATATATTCTCCTCATGAATATATTGTTTTAGGAATGTATTCAAGGAAAATATTCTTTTATGAATATATTCTTTGTAAATGGTGCCTTCTTGCTTATATTCTTCAATGTGAGTTCACATTAATGTATCATCCTTACGAATAAAAACTATGAAAATGTATTTATAACAATCCTTCCTTTGAAGAATGTATCCTTAGTAAAATGTTTTGTGTTCCTCAGCACCACTCACCCACACCTCTCAGTTTCCCCTGCTTTCTGTACCTTAACTTGTTGAAAACACCTTAAAATTCTGTTAGAAAATCAAAATAAGAACCAAAACTAAACAGTATTAATGACATAAATAAGCTTGGTGAATTCATCCTTCAGTGAAAATGGCCATGAAACAAATTAGTTTTAGGCAAATTAGGTTTCAATTAATTGACTTTTAGCCACCTGACCTATGACCTTCATGACTAGGCCATCTAAAATAGGTTGGCCATTATCCTTCCCATCACCTTCACACCACCAAAATTCTCTCTCAATGACTTGTTTCATCTCTTAATAGTCTTAGCAAAACAAAATATAATCGTATTTGCTTACTATTTTCTATCATCCTCACTGAGAATATTCTCAGGAGGGCCAAGGCCCCTTTGATTTTGTTCCCTAGTGATTCTATAGCCCTATCACAATCTCCTGCACATATGTAGATGCTCAGTGAATGTGTTGCGTAAACCAACAATGAATGAGTGAATGTACAAGAGATCCCAAGAGAATCTCTAGATGCCTGATAGAAACAAGAATGCATATAAATGGTATGCTTATCCCTAATCTCAGTTCTAAACACCATTATCCCGAGCACCCTCCTTTTCTATCGAAAGCTAAAGAGACCCTATTAAGCAAAACTTTTAATTGGATATGAAAAGAAGGGGGAGGAAAACTGATTCGAGAAACAAGAAAACTTTAAACAATTTTTTAATCAGACAGAACCTGTTTGACCATCTAAAATCAGAACACACTGAAGAAACTCTCTACCCCAGATGTTACAACATTGCCCATTTAGTACAGTGCTACTTGAGAGCAGATGGTGATGAGTCAGGACTTAACAAAGACCTTAATGGCTCTCCTGCCAGCCCTTGGGCCATCATTTGCATAGGAAGCAGATCTGGCTTGGCTGCTGATGGTGATCGCCTCTCACCCACTTGGACATGACCTCATTTTCATGTCTCCATTTTCCATCTTTGCCATATGCAGTCATAACCTTCTGGGAAATACTGTGCCATGAAAAATATAAAATAAAAGCAAGTCCTGACCATGGGAAGCACTATTTTAATTACAATTTTACTGACATACCTCCTCATCAGAAATTCATTTTTAATCAGCCTAACACATTTGAATTAGTGTGACATGGTTTCTTTTTCACTCATTTAATATCTCAAGTCAGAAGTTTATAGCATTGCATCAGGGCAATTATATGAAGGGAGGCCATTTTTAAAGATGCATATAATTTTATTGTGGATTCACACTGTTTATGAATTAGGTTTATAGCCTCACTTCGCCTCTAGATGCACTTATAATCACCAGAAGGAGAGAAAAAAAGACATTTCACAAATGAAAGCATAACCTCGTTCCCATTTGGAAACAAATCACCTCATCCTAATAAACACAAAGGCATTTATTTGCACTTAGATGATTTACCTGGGGGGATGGTGGTGGGGACAGGAACAAGGTCTTCATTTATCTGCCATTTCAACTCACTGAGGTCCAGCCAACAACATATTTCCTCAGGAAAGGGCAGGAGACAGAGGGGCTGGAGAGTGATATTATTAAATGTACTTTCTGAGAGCAGAAGTTCAAGGGACACAGCAGGAATCTTGGAAAGTCTCACTTTCTTCCTCTCAAGTCCCTCGGAATTATCCAACCCAAAGTTCCAATAACTGAGTCCCACCACTCTCCAACTTTTAAATACCTAGTGTTCCAAGCCACTACCTTAGTGTTCTAAGCTTTAGCCTGTCTCCTTCCTTGGTTCTAGAAGTCTTAATGGTTAATTAACTTATCAAAGGAGGCAAAGTAAATTATATCATAAACATTTGAAAAGTCTCCTATTTAATAGTACTGCTGCCTGTAAGGATGCTGACAGCTATACACAAGACACTATTTTTGAAAGTGTAATTCAAAATCCATTAGAGGACTGAATTATATGTTTTTAATGAAATAAACTAGAATAGTGTAAAGTAGAAAATACTAAATTGTGTTATATACATAATCCATTTCTACTTCAGATATTATGTGTGTGGAAATATATGCTAATAATAATAAACTTATTATTCGCAAACACTCATATAATGTTTGATTTGTACCAGGGAGTATACCAGAGGAATTTACATGCATAAACTCATTTAATCTTCAAGATCATCAGATGAGATAGAACTACTTTTTACCCCAGTTTTACAGTTGAATAAACTAAGGCACAGAGAATTTAGGTGATGTACTCATGATGGTCCAGCTAGCAAGCAGCAGACAGGATTTGGACCTAAGTAACCCCACCCTGGAGAAGGAAATGGCAGCCCACTCCAGTACTCTTACCTGGGGAAGTCCTGTTGACAGAGGAGCCTTGGTAGGCCTCAGTTCATGGGGTTGCAAAAGAGTCAGACACAAAGACTAAACAGCAACAACAAACTCTGCCCTCGAGTCTTTGGCCTTCATACAGCCAGTGCAGTGGTAAAGGACTTGCCTGCCAAGGCAGGAGACAGAAGAGACTCAGGCTCATTCCCTGGACTGGAAGGATCCCCTGGAATAGGAAATGGCGACTCACTCCAGTACTCTTGCCTGGGAAATTCCATGGACAGTGGAACCCAGGAGGCAAAAGCCTGTGGGGTTACAAAGAGTCAGACATGACTGAGCACAGCACGTGTACACACGCACGCACACACACACACACACACACACATACACACACACACACACACACACACACACACACACGGCATCAGCCTGCCTCTCCTAAATATATTTCTTGATATAGGTTTTAGTTATTTTTTTTAATTTGATAAATAACAGTTTAAGGGGATTATGTATTATATATATCCTAGGTTAGTTCCAATTTCAAACATTCTATGCAATAGTCCTTATACCATAGGTCATATGATCTAATACTTTGCTCAAGAAATTTGGTCTCTGTGTCATATATTCCAGTATCACAGATGACACCACTCTTGCCACCAATTAGAAACCAGAGAACTTCTGCCTTTGTTATCCAGTCCCTGGGATAGCTCTTTGAACATAACCAAACCCCATGGTTAATAAAAAAAAAAAAAAAAAAGAAAGAGAGAGAGAAAGAAAGAAAGAAAAAACACAGCTGTTTATATTCTGGCAAAACTATTATACCATAAGCAGTGAAACTTAAAAGTTTTGATAGGCCACTCAGCCTTGGGGTGGGAGAAGCTATAGAATTAAGTCAAAAAATAACCACTGCGAAGTTTATTTTCCTTGTCCTAGCTTACAGAGAACTAACGATAAGGGGAGCATATAATCCAAGGAAAACATCCTTAAACTTCCAGTCACAAAATCTGACCTCTGATCCATCAATATTATATAATTCAGGCAAACTGCTGATTCACAACAACCAACCTTATTTAGGATTTTCTACTCTCCAGAGGATTTTCTACTCTTTAGACTGAGGCTGAAGCTGAAACTCCAATACCTTGGCCACCTGATGCAAAAAGCTGACTCATTAGAAAAGACCCTGATGCTGGGAAAGATTGAAGGCAGGAGGAGAAGGGGACAACAGAGAATGAGATGGTTGGACAGCATCACCAACTCAATGGACATGAGTTTGAGCAAGCTCTGGGAGCTGACGATGGACAGGGAAGCTTGGCATGCTGCAGTCCATGGGATTGCAAATTGTCAGACACAACTAAGTGACTGAACAACTCTCCAGAGCTAGTCAGCACTCCCTGAGGAAGGCAGAGATGGCTGTTGTAGAGGGGGCCTTCCACCCTCCTTGATGCTTCTACCCTCTGCTGACCTCCCATCTTTCCCTCCCATCCATAGCGCTCCTTTCCCCAGAAGACGAGAAAGAGCAGGGCCTTCACCAAGGATGTTTCACCAGCAGGGAGTGGGAGGTCGGCACCCTGTGAAAGTCACTCTCTCACTTCCTGCACCTGTGTGGGGAGCCGAGCTCAGTTTTTAGATCCTTAGTCATGTCCTTAAGGTTTGGGGTTTTTTAAATATCCTCTCCTCTCTTGCTCTCCAAGGAGATGCTATGAGAGCTCCACCCAGATCCCCTAGAAGCCCCTGTACCAGTTCTGTGCACCATCCTCCAGCTTCTGGGTGCTGCTTTGCCCCTCATGACCCAGGCTGGGTCCTTCTTCAGAGGATTAGCCAGTAACCACTTCACCTGGATGTACTTAGAGCCGTGGGTGCCCAGGAGTTCTTGACCCCTGCCTCTCCCCCCACCACAACCCCAACCTCAGGTGACTGAGGCATCAGCTTTACGTGGAGTGCCCCACAACATCCGGAGTCTGGGGTCCTCCTGGGATGGTCGCCTCGCTGGGCTGCATCTTCCCAGCCCTCTCTGCCCATTCCCTTGCAGCTTCCCCTGAGGGCACTTCCGGAAGTGTTCACTAGCATCTGTATAACAGCCTCAGGGTCTGCTTCTGGGAACCCAAACCGAACTCTCCCTGTTGTGGGCCCAGGCCTGTCTGAGGAGATGAGCCTGACCAGGTTTTTTCTCTCTCTCTATGTGGGTTTCTCCTCACCTGACACTGGGCTGAGCCATGCCTGTTCCTCAGAGTGGCAGCCGTCTAGATTGAAGGAGGGCCTGGAAGCTTCCCGTCAACCTCCAGGCCTTAGCTGGATTCCCCAACTCAGTTTCTATCCGAGCCACGCTTGGGTGGTCAGTACTCACTGGTCAGCTAATAATATCAATTTAGCTACTGTTCTTAAACTTCTGCCTGGAGGAGTGGTAAGCGATTTAACTATTCCTGGTTCCCTAGCCCTAAAACCATCACAATAGCAACGGAAACCTCACCTCCAGCTTCCTTCAACTGTGTTAGCAGCCTTTTTAGACGGTAAAAATCAACTTACATAGCTTAAGAACTGAAAGAAACCTTTGAGATCTATCCCTTAGTAAACAGATGAAAGAACTAAAGACAAGACCAGGCATTTTCCCAAGGTCACATCATTTACAGTAAAGCTTTTCACTGAATTTAAGTCTCTGGACTCAGAGTAGGGTGGTGGGTTTTGAACCAGGCTGCAGAGTGAGAAAAGGGTAGGGTAGGTGAGTTGCCTGCTGTCTGCCCAAATCCCACCCCTGAAAGAATCGCTGGATATCTCTAAACACATTCATGACAATTGATTGGTTTGAACTGCTTGATATTTCCCCCATTAAGATAAACAGCATGAAATGTAGATTAACTCTCCTCACCCACCTTGAAGGAAACATAATCAATAGTTCCTTAAGGAGACTCTTAGTCACATCATATTCCATCCACCCAGATCAAGCACAATTCCTATCCTATAAAAAGCACTCAGATCTTTTTTTTAGGAAATTCATTGGACAAAAATTCATAGTGAGCACTCAACTATGGTTGCAATAATCCTCAGATTTATTCATGAGGAGACCTGTGATAGAGTTACAGCAACATATCATGAAAGATTGATATATTTAATTCTACCACACAAATTATAAATAATTTTACTAGCAGTAAAATGTGACTATAAGATACATATTTATATTTCTGCATTCAAGAAACAATAATGCCATAAACTTTTAAGATATTACTTTTCAGGTTTGAGTTTTCTACTCTGTTTTTGCTTACTTTACTCACAAGCTAGTCCTTATTACCAGTGAAGCAAATTAATCCAATACAAGAAAAATTTTAATTGAAAAAATAATCCATTCATTAATTCACTTTTTCTTAAAAGCAGGATAACAATCACTATTATTTGACTTTTCCTTGAACCAATGGTCCTATTCATATAGCAACATTGTTCCTTAAGAACATTAGTTTGAAATTACCACAATAATGCAATCTTCCCAAGAATAAATTCCAGCACAGATTAGAATTAAGCAATCTTAAAACAGACAACTGAATCAAGATCTGGCCCAGACACATTTAACTGTTATTGATTTCAAAGTAGGGAAATTTCCATAGTCATAAACACATGGAAATGTTGAAATAAGAAACACTAAAAACTCAAGCAATGTTGACAAATTCAGGAACAGTAGATTAGACTGAGTTCTCTGTAGACAATAAACTTGCGAAACATCAAAAACAGGACCTACACAGTATATTCATGAATAGTGTGACTGATTGCTCTTTAAGTGTTTTCAAACTTTAGATGTAATTCTATATGTGTCAGGAGGAAAGCAAAGTGTCTAACAGCACAAGTGAAGAGTTTAAAGGGAAGGAATTCTGGCATCTAGACCTTTCCCTTTATTGAGATGGTGCCCAAGGTCAGGCATGGGAGATTAGGAAGGGAAGAAGTCCAAGCTATGATACAATGGGAAGGTAACCCAACCCTGAGGGCAAGCTGTGCAGGGCCAAGGAAGTTGATTCAAGTTCAGTGGGCAATAACTGTCTCCCTTGTGTCAAGCTGGGTGCTATGTGCTGAAGCTAAAGAGATGAGTAAAACACTACCCCTGCCCTGATTCAAAACTAAATTGAATAACATTAAGAGCACTTAGAGGAGAGAAGGCATAATAGAAGTATAATTGGGAGGCCCTTGAAAAGCCAGATGGGCATCCCTAGGCTTTATCTTGGTGGTGGGTAGGAAAGGAAGATGATCTGATTATGCTTCAACAAAAGACTAGTCCTCAAGCTCACTTGCACCAGCTGACAGAGTCACTGCTTTCCATGGTCTTCTACCGTGTTATTAGTTAGCAGCCGTTTCATGGAGCAATATGAGGAGCAAGACCACGGACAAAATCACAGGCTATAAGAAGGTACTGCATTTCTGTGAATCATTGTCAGTTTCCTCTATCAATATTTTATAGTTCTCAGCATATAGATCTTTCACTTCCTTGGTTAGGTTTATTCCTAAGTTTTTTATTTGTTGGTTTTTATGATACAATCTTAGCAGGATGCTTCTTTTTTTTTTTTTTTTTTTTTTTTTTGCTTTCATTTTCTGGCATTTCATTGTTAGTGTAAGAAATGCAACTGATTTCTCTATGTTAATTTGCATTCTGCTACCTTGCTAAATCCATTTATCAGTTTGAGTAGTTTTTGTGTGGAGCCTTAAGAGTTTTGTATATATAGTATTATGTCATCTGAATATAATGACAATTTTACCTCTTCCTTTCCAAGCTGGATACCTTTTATTTCTTTTTCTTGTTTGATTGCTGTGGCTAGGAGTTCCAATACTATGTTGAATAGAAGTGGTGAGAGTGGGCATCCTTGTCTTTTTCAAGACTTTAGCAGAAAGGCTTTTAGCACTGGGTACTGTATTGGCTGTGAGTTTGTCATAAGTAGCTTTTATTTGTTGAGCTATGTTCCCTCTATCCAGTTTGGTAAGAATTTTTATTATGAATGGATGTTGGATTTTATCAAATGCTTTGTTTGCATCTATTAAGATGATCATGTCATTTTTTTTTTTCTTTCCTTTTGTTGACATGGTGTATTACATTGATTGACTTGCAGTGTTGAACCATCCTTGTGACCCTGGGATGAATCCAGTTTAATCACAGTGTATGATCTCTTTTATGTGCTATTGAATTTGGTTTGCTAATATTTTGTTGAGAATTTTCGCCTCTGTATTCATCAAAGATATTAGCCTGTAATTTTCTTTTTTGATAGAGTCTTTGTCTTCTTTTGGTATCAGGATGATAATGGCTTCATAAAATGACTGAGAGTATTTCATCCTCTTCAAACTTTTGGAATCTCTGGGAAAATATCGCATGCTCTTGGACTAGAAGAACTAATATTGTTTAAATGATCATACTACCCAAAACAATCTACAAATTTAATGAGATCCCTATCAAATTCTCTATGATATTTTTCACAGAACTAGAATAATTCTAAAATTTATATGGGACCAGAAAAGAGACAGAATTGCCAAAGCAAACCTGCAGAAAAAGAACAAAGTTGGAGGCATTACCTTTCCAGACTTTAGACAATACTAAAAAGCTACAATTAACAAAACAGCATGGTATTGGCACAAAAAGAGATATATGGATCAACGTAGCAGACTAAAGAGCCCAGAAATAAACCCATGCACCTATGGTCAATTAATCTTCAACAAAGAAGACAAGAATAATCCAATGGAAAAAAGACAGTCTCTTTTAGCAAGTGGGAAAACTGGACAGCCACATGTAAATCAATGAAGTTAAAACACACCCTCACACCATATACAAAAATAATGCAAAATGGCTTAAAGATTTAAAGACATGACACTATAAAACTCCAAGAACAGAACATAGGCAAAACATTCTTTGACATAAATCATAGCAACATTTTCTTACATCAGTCTCCCAAGGCAATGGAAATAAAAGCAAAAATAAATGATACAAAAGCTTATATTCAAACATATAAGCTTTTGCACAGCAAAGGCAACCATAAGTAAAATGAAAAGACAACCTATGTACTAGGAGAAAATATTTACAAACAATTTGACTAACAAAAGCTTAATTTCTAAAATATACAGACAGCTCATATAATTCAATAACAACAAACAACCCAATCAAACATACAGATGATCAAAGGGCATGTAAAAAGATGCTCAACTTCACTAATTACTAGAGAAATGCAAATCAAAACTATAATGCGGTACCACCTCGTACCAGTCAGAATGGCCATCATTTTAGATTATAATACGAGCTAAGTATGTATTTTTACCCAAAAGAGTTCACTAATTGTCCCAGTATTCATTAAATATTTTTCAAAATATACCAATAGCTATTTATATCAGATGTTAAATTCATTAACACCATAGAGATTCTTGCATATCCATGTGGTCATGTTGAACTGAATACTAATCTTGAGCCATGACTCTGCTACTATAAGTTTATAATACGATTTGGGGATTTTTTTGCTACAGTAAAATATGTGTAACATTATAAAACTTATTTTAACTATTTAAGTGTACCTTTCAGTGGCATTGAGCACATTCACAATGTTGTACAACCCTAACCATCCTCCATCTCCAAATCATTTTCAACTTCCCAAACTGAAATCCTGTACTCATTAAACTTCCTCTCCCTCCAGCTCCTGGCAATCACTGTTCTATTTTCTGCCTCTATGAATGTGACAGTTCTAGGTACCTCATATCACGTGGAATCATACAACATTTGTCCTTTTATATCCACCTTATTTTATCAAGGTTCATCCATATTGTAGCATGTATTGGAATTTCACTCCTTTTTTTTATTTTTGGCTGATCCAGGTCTTAGTTGCAGCACACAGTATTTTTTTTTTTTTTTTAGTTGCAGCATGCAAACTCTTAGCTGTGGCACATGGATCTAGTTCCCCGACCAGCAAGGATAGAACCCCAGGCCCCCTGCTTGGGAACATGGAGTCTTAGCTACTGGACCACTGGGGCAGTCCCTTCATTTCTTTTCAAGACTGAATGATATTCCCTTGGATGTATATACCACATTTTGTTTATTCATTCATCTTCTGATAACATTTGGGTTGTCTTGACCTTTTGGCTAATATGAATAATGCTGCTAAGAACACTGGTGTACAAGTATTTGAGTCCCTACATTCAATTCTTTTGTGTATACATCCAGAAGTGAAATTGCTAGATCAAATGATAATTTTATGTTTAATCTTTGAGGAGCTGCCATATTGTTTTCCATAGCTGCAACATTTGACATTCCCACCAGCAATCAACAAGGATTCTAATTTCTCTACAAGCACACTAACTCTTGTTTTCTTTCTTGATACTAGCCACCCTCCTGATGTGAAGTACTGTATTACACTTTAATACATGATAGTACAAGTGTTCTCTCATTATGATTCTTTATCAAAGAAATCTTTGACCATTCTTTATCTTTCCTCCCAGAACAATTTTGGAATAATTTCTATGCCCCCAAAATATCTTACATGAATATAATTAGGATTCTAGTAAACTCATTTCAAAAAAGCATAATTCATCTCTTTGAGATATTTAACCCCACCCCTACAAAGGAATAAAATCTTCTCTTATTTCCTTTAAAAGTTTTAGTTTTCTTCATATTGCAACTAAACATTTCTTGTTAAGATTATCCCTATGTAATTCATGCTGCTGCTGCTGCTGCTAAGTTGCTTCAGTCGTGTCCGACTCTGTGTGACCCCATAGACCGCAGCCCATGAGGCTCTGCCGTCCCTGGGATTCTCCAGGCAAGAACACTGGAGTGGGTCGCCGTTTCCTTCTCCAATGCATTAAAGTGAAAAGTGAAAATAAAGTCGCTCAGTCGTGCCCGACTCTTAGCGACCCCACGGACTGCAGCCCACCAGGCTCCTTTGTCCATGGGATTCTCCAGGCAAGAGCACTGGAGTGGGTGCCATTGCCTTCTCCAATGTAATTCATACTTTTGTGCTATTATGAATGGAATAATCAGCCTCCTTTTAGGAGATAATTTTTAGAGGAAGAAGAAGCCCCATAATTGACAATAACTCATTTTTGAAATACCTCCTATTTTAAGATCAGTAATAAAGGTCAACAGTGTCTGTCTTCTACATGGAAACCTACTGTAACAGAAAAAGGAAACACTGGTTAAAACTACATTGGATTGCCTCTTTTAAAGGCCCAGAGCATCACTCCCAAGGAGGCATGTAAGTCAGTCCTACGTAGGCAAGAGAAATTGTGGGGAATTTAATGTTTAATCAATGTTTGTAACAGCTATCTTTAATCTGGGGTCAAATTCATGATGCCTGAGTTGTTTCTGTGTTGTACGTGTACTTGACATTCATTGGCTGCTCCTTGGGGATTTAAACCCATTTTATTACTTCATTAATTTGCTATTTAAATTATTTCTGAAGTTTACTCCTGTGTCTCACCTCTACAATATACTTATATCTCTGTGATTTATTTGCTATCAACTCTTCAGTCAAAAAGATAATATTTAATATTACTATGGCTCCTAGGAGGAAACCCGATACACTTTATAAAAGTTTAAGACATTCTACTCTGCTATGCAGTTACCTGGCTTATTGCACAGAGAAGCTCCTATTGATAAAATTCCTCCCTTGCTAAAGGGAAAATGTCAACTCTGTTCTGGGTGCTGAGTGCACCTAATAATAATACACATCAAAAATACATGGTTTATGAAATTGAATATCCATAGCCTGATCCCCTAGTAATGCATGAGTTTTCCTGTCCCCTTTCAGAAATGGTCTACAAAGAACAAAGACATCACCTAATAAATCTTCCTCCCTGACGTTTTTTCCTTGACAAGGGAAGAATTTTGTCAACAGAAGCAAACATCACTTGGCATCCTGATGAAGTAACACAGCAGCCTTGTTTACCCTCATCTTCCACTCAGCATCACCATTTCATGGTCCAAGGAAAGTACATGGTTTGTGGCTTCTCTAGTTTTTAAGATTCATACACTGGGCCAATAAAGAGGAACAAAGGGTATTTTTATATTAGAGGAAATAAGAAAAGGAAACAGAAACCTACCTGGGTGAACAATGGACTTCAGTCAAGTCATTATAAACCCTCTGCCTCATGATACCTATTTTAATATACCTGCTCTCCTTCCCCAACCAATACTCTACTCTCTTTCCAAGCCTTTATTTATACACACAAAAAGGTCAAGTCACATAACTACTGTGGATGATTCATAGCATTTTTTTCCATGCTGCTACTGGGTCTCTTCTAACTATTAAAATCTCCATCTTGGGGAATATATTCCAATTTAGGACTGGCATATATTTTATCAGATATAACAGTACTATTATTTATTCTTCTGAGGAAGCAGATAGTATCAGTTATTATTGATTAGGGCAAGGAAAAAAGATTCAAATCAACTACTAACTTGCTTTTAGTGCTCAACTCTTTATAAAAATAGCTACCAAAGTTATATCTATTTTTGGCTTTGGGTTTGGAAAGGCAATCTCAAACTAAGGACTACTCAGTGGAATAAACGAGGGAGAAAAGTCATCTAAAAGAAGTGAACCCATCTCCTTAACTTCCAACAATTCTAGTTAACAGGAAATCTTATGTCTCCACTAAATGGCCTCAATGCTCTGTTTTTGCAACATAAATCTAACCAGAGTATTTTCATGAAGTGATCTTAGCACTATATAATTTGATTTGTCTGGATCATTAAAAAGGCAAGAGAGTTCCAGAAAAACATCTATTTCTGCTTTATTGACTATGCCAAAGCCTTTGACTGTGTGGATGACAATAAACTGTGGAAAATTCTTCAAGAGATGGGAATACAAGACCACCTGACCTGCCTCTTGAGAAACCTATATGCAGGTCAGGAAGCAACAGTTAGAAATGGACATGGAACAGCAGACTTGTTCCAAATAGGAAAGAGAATATGTCAAGGCTGTATATTGTCACCCTGCTTGTTTAACTTATGTGCAGAGTACATCATAAGAAACGCTGGACTGGAAGAAACACAAGCTGGAATCAAGATTGCCAGGAGAAATATCAATAATCTCAGATATGCAGATGACACCACCCTCATGGCAGAAAGAGGAACTAAAAAGCCTCTTGATGAAAGTGAAAGAGGAGAGGGAAAAAGTTGGCCTAAAGCTCAACATTCAGAAAACGAAGATCATGGCATCTGGTCCCATCACTTCATGGCAAATAGGTGGGGAAACAGTAGAAACAGTGTCAGACTTTATTTTGGGGGGCTCCAAAATCACTGCAGATGGTGACTGCAGCCATGAAATTAAAAGACGCTTACTCCTTGGAAGGAAAGTTATGACCAACCTAGATAGCATATTCAAAAGCAGAGACATTACTTTGCCAACAAAGTCCATCTGGTTAAGGCTATGGTTTTTCCAGTGGTCATGTATGGATGTGAGAGTTGGACTGTGAAGAAGGCTGAGTGCCGAAGAATTGATGCTTTTGAACTGTGGTGTTGGAGAAGACTCTTGAGAGTCCCTTGGACTGCAAGGGGATCCAACCAGTCCTTTCTGAAGGAGATCAGTCCTGGGTGTTCATTGGAAGGACTGATGCTGAAGCTGAAATTCCAATACTTTGGCCACCTCATGCCAAGAGTTGACTCATTGGAAAAGACCCTGATGCTGGGAGGGACTGGGGGCAGGAGGAGAAGGGGACGACAGAGGATGAGATGGCTGGGTGGCATCACCACCTTGATGGACATGGGTTTGAGTGAACTCCAGGAGTTGGAGATGGACAGGGAGGCCTGGTGTTCTGCAATTCATGGGGTCGCAAAGAGTCAGACACAACTGAGCAACTGAACTAACTAACTAACTAAAGCATAAATTAAATAGCAAAAAAAAAAAAAAAAAAAAACCTTGACTTCTAAAGAGAGAATGGCTGTTCTATAAGGACTAGCAAGCAGCATAAATAAACCTTAAGGCTTAGGATCCCCCATGAGTTGTAACCACTTTTAAGTTAACATATCTCTTACTTAACATTTTACACAGCCAGGGCCTCTTTCAAGTATCTTGCAACATTTCTGTATCAATCAGGATAGTCTAAGATCTGCTGAGGTAACAAGTAATCCCACAGTCTCAATGGCTGAAAAATATAAATTAATTTCTTACTCGCACTGTATGCCTATCATGGGTCAGCTGCAGCTCTGCTCCCCGCTGTCTTCATAATGGGATCTAAGGCTGATAGAACAGCCTTCACTTGAAACATTATTTCTTGTTGGGGAAAAAGGCATTACAAAGGCATTACAAGCCATTACTTTACAAAAAGGGAAAGGAACTGGTTTTCAAAGCTTCTGCCCTAAAGTGACATGTGTCACTTTGGACCATTTTTCATTGGCCAAAGCAAGTCACATAATGTCACCTGGGTTAAAGAGGACAAGGATATATAATCATCTTCTTATGGATGGCTGGTCTCCTTATCTCTAATCTACTTCCCATCAGAGCCATCTCCCCCATTGTTCCCTGGAGCCCTCTTCCAATCTGCCACATTTCTCCTATGCCCAGAAATTTCTACAGCTGTGCTTCTCCTGTCGTTACATGTATCAGTACTGGAGTGTGTGGCAACAGGCCCAGGGAGTTCTGGAGTAAACATGGTGACTTTTCCAGAATGCTAGTTTTACTTGTAGATTTAGAAATATATTTTTAATTAAAATAAACTTGAGTATATTATTGAGAAAATAAAAATCAGTAAGAGTCTCAAAAATATAGGTGCTTGACCCAGTTGAAAAATAGGCGGAAAACCAACGGAAAAAAAACAGGCAGAAGACCTATATAGACATTTCTCCAAAGAAGACATAAGATGTCCAATAAGAACATGAAAAGATATTCAACTTCACTGATTATTAGAGAAATGCATACCAAAACTGCAATGAGGTATCACCTCACACCAGCCAGGATGGACGTTATGAAAACTCTACAAATGATAAAAGCTGGAGAGGACGTGAAGAAAAGGCCTACACTGGTGGCGGGAATATAAATTGGTGCAACCATTATAGAACACTGTAGGGAGGTTCCTTACAAACCTAAAATTAGAGTTACCATGTGATCCAGAAATCCCACGCCTGGGCATATATTCAGAAAAATTCAGGGCATATAATTCAAAAAGGCACACATACCCTGGGAGTTTCCTGGTGGTCCAGTGTTTAAGAATCTGCCTTCCAATGCAGGGGACACAGATTTGATCCCTGATCAGAGAAATAAGATTCCATATGTCATAGGGCAACTAGAGAGCCCATGCTCTACAAGAGAAGCCCAAACCCTATACAGAGAAGGCCCACGTGCCACATCAAAGAGCCTACATGCCACAAACAAAGGCCCAGGGCAGCCAAAAAACAGGGTACACACATCCCAAAGTTCACTGCAGCACTGTTCACAATAGCCAAGGTATGAAGTCCAAGCTGGAATCAAGACTCCTGGGAGAAATATCAATAACCTCAGATATGCAGATGACACCTCCCTCATGGCAGAAAGTGAAGAGGAGCTAAAGAGCCTCTTGATGAAAGTGAAAGAGGAGAGTGAAAAAGTTGGCTTAAAGCTCAACATTCAGAAAATGAAGATCATGGCATCTGGTCCCATCACTTCATGGGAAATAGATGGGGAAACAGTGGAAACAGTGTCAGACTTTATTTTGGGGGGCTCCAAAATCACTGCAGATGGTGACTGCAGCCATGAAATTAAAAGACGCTTACTCCTTGGAAGGAAAGTTATGACCAACCTAGATAGCATATTCAAAAGCAGAAAAACATTACTTTGCCAACAAAGTCCGTCTAGTCAAGGCTATGGTTTTTCCACTGGTCATCTATGGATGAGAGAGTTGGACTGTGAAGAAAGCTGAGCACCGAAGAATTGATGCTTTTGAACTGTGGTGTTGGAGAAGACTCCTGAGAGTCCCTTGGACTGCAAGGAGATCCAACCAGTCCATTCTGAAGGAGATCAGTCCTGAGTGTTCTTCGGAAGGAATGATGCTAAAGCTGAAACTCCAGTACTTTGGCCACCTCATGCAAAGAGTTGACTCATTGGAAAAGACTCTGATGTTGGGAGGGATTGGGGAGAGGAGGAAAAGGGGACGACAGAGGATGAGTTGGCTGGATGGCATCACCAACTCGATAGACCTGAGTTTGAGTGAACTCTGCGAGTTGGTGATGGACAGGGAGGCCTGGCGTGCTGCGATTCATGGGGTTGCAAAGAGTCGGACACGGCTGAGTGACTGAACTGAACTGAACTGAAGGTATGAAAGCAAACTAAATGTCCACCAACAGATGAATAGATGAAGATGTGGTACTGTATCCATAAACAATGGAATATTATTCAGCCATAGAAAGAATGAAATAATGCCATTTGCAGCAAATGGATGAACCTATAGCTTATCATAATCAGAGAAAGAAAAATATCATATGATATCACTTATGTGCAAAATCTAAAAACTGACCCAAATGAACTTATTTATAAAACAGAAACAGACTCACAGACATAGAAAACAAATTTATGGTTACCAAAGGGGAAAGTGACTTGTGGAAGGGATAAATATGAGTTTGGGATTAGCAGATACAAACTATCATTTATAACATAGATTAACAGCAAGGGAACTATATTATATTCAATTTCTTATTTAAAAAACTATAATGAAAAAGAATGTGTTTGTGTGTGTGTGTATTGTTGGTATTGTTTAGTCAGTAAGTCATGTCTGACTCTTTGCAACCCCATGGACTATAGCTTGTCAGACTTCTCTGTTCATGGGATTTCCCAGGCAAGAATACTGGAGTGGGTTGCCATTTCCTTCTCCAGGGGATCTTTCCAACTCAGGGAGTCATCTCCCTTCATCTCTACTGGCAGGCAGATTCTTTACTGCTGAATCACTAGGGAAGCCCATAAGTTGTATATATATAACTTAATCATTTTGCTGTACTCCAGAAACTAATACAACATTGTAAATTAACTCCTCTGTCCATGGAATTCTTCAGGCAAGAATACTGGACTGGGTAGCCATTCCCTTCTCCAGGGGATCTTGCTGACCCAGGGATTGAGCCTGTGTCTCCCACACTGCAGGCTGATTCTTTATCATCTGAGCCACCAGAGAAGCCCCAAATTAACTACACTTCAATAGGTCAAATGAGAATAACATTTTTTTTAATGTTGGTATTTGAATTGGGTCTCATTAGGCTACCCCATATCTCCTGTTGCACGGGTGCAGATTCATCCACTCTCATGTGTTCTTGGAAGAGGCTGAGAAGTACCAGGACCTACGTTTGCTGGCACGTCCTGCCTCTCTAGAGTGGCACAGCCCATTATGCTAACCAATGACTACATGAAGCTATTGAGAACTTGCCTCGCGGCTAACGTGACTGAGCAGGGTGAGCATGGCCCTTAGCAGGCAGCCATTGCTGTGCCTCGTTACCCGGCACCCTGTTACTAGGCAACAGGCCTTACTCAGCCATTGCTCAGTGCCTCGGTGGGCCCCGCCCACAAGCAACAAACCCTCAATGAGCGACTGTTAGCTGTCCTGCTCGGCTACTGTTCAGCACCGCAGTGGGCCTTGCCTACGGTAACTGTCAGTGAGGGACCACTGGGGAAGTGATTCAGTCAAGGGTCGGTGGTATGGTGGTCATCAGGTGGAGAGTGAAATAAGAGGCAGATTCAGGCCTTCCCCTGGAGGCCCTCCAGCTTACCCAGCCTTGGGCCAGTGGGTGAGCTGGAGAGACGAGGGACTATCTCCTGCAGGGCTCCAGAGCCCTCACTAAGGCCCTCTATAGCCATGGCCCAGGCCTTGAGGAGCAGTGAACCTCTCCCCCATCCCTGTCTCTGCAACCCAGTAGCAGTGGCTGGCTGGCTGGTCACAGTCTATGAAACCTGGTCTCCCCATTTGGGCAGTCTGAGGAGACGGAGGGCCAGTTGGATTGGATGCCTGTCTCCCTTAGAGATGACTGAGCAGGATACGGGAACCTGGCCCTGAAAGAGCTGCCAGCTGAGATCTGCCTCATCTTAGCCAGGACTGGAACCTTGGAGGGTGAAATTGTACCTTGGGACTTGGCCCTTTCTGGTCAGGATAAAGAATAACATTCACCTGGTAGAGATTTACAGGAACATTGTTACCTAACTGACTGGACCTCAAGAACAAAGGATCTGACCCCGAGAAGTCTGCAACAATTAACCATGCCCATCCCTCACCTTTTGCTTTTAAAGGGACTTGCTGAAAGCTTTCAGTAACTCTGGGGTTTTTAGGGCATGAGCCACCCATCTCTTTGTATGAACTTGTAATAAACTTTCTCTGTTCCAAACTGTAATGTTTAGTATTGATGGACATCACTGTGTGTCAGGCACACGGACTTGTGATTTCGGTAAGGGAACTAGGCGTTTTTCTTTAAACAGCCACATGTGGCTAGTGGCTACGGGATTAGACAGCATTGACGCTGAACATTTCCATCATTGGTAGGCAGAATAATGGCCTTCCAAAGATGCCCATGTCTGCATCCCCAGAATATGTGCCTATGGCAAAGAATTAAGCTTGCTAATCAGTTGACCTGAAAATAGGAAAATAGTCCTGGATTACCCATATGAGCCCACTCTTCTCTGGGTCCCAGTCCTGAACCAATATTCTTTTCTTGTTTCCCTTATTAGAATGGAGGTAAGCAGTTGGATTCAAACAGCATTTATTAAAAAAAAAAAAAATCTAAAGAGCTGGGGGAAATGAGTAAAGAAAATGCACATAGGATCAGTCAGTTATATAAAGGAATCTTACCCCAAGATTCTCAACAAAAGTATGAATCCACATCTCCTCTCCTCCAGTTAACTGTTCTTGAACCACAGACCACTTAGTGCAATGTACCCTCATATTACTTACTTAGGGTTCTTCTCTATGGATTTCCCTGCCCCTGGATCAAAATTACAGCTTATTAGTATTCTTCATAATATGAGAGCTGTCTGTAGAGCTACATCCACGTACATCTGGGTTATAAACCACAAGAACAAACCCAGTTCTGAGTTTCTCTCCCAGGATCTTTGCAACCTAAGGAATGATCCTATACCCTCTGGCCAGTTATTATCCCCACCCACTCACTCATTCAGCCCTGTGACTCAACCCTCAGGTCCTTACCACCCTCTGCCCCAATGGCCCCTGCTTCAGGAAACGGGTCTTTTATAATTAGAGTTTAATATTTAAAATTAGCTTATGCATTCAGTGACACACAACACAAATAGGGTGTAGTAGGTTATGCTCTCCCAAGGCCTTTCCTGGGTATTTATACAAGTCTTCCTAATATAGCAGGCTATTTAATAAGAGTGATCCAAATATGTTTTAACTCTTTAGGACCTAACAAGTGTGCCTCGTACAGCCAAATACATACTCTTACCTTCTATCTGTAGACACCTAACTGGCATTACTCCAAATGAAAAAAAAAAAAAAACCTTTAGCAAAAGCCAATAGCTAAATGTCATTAAGAACTATTCTTATCTTTCATATAAAAATGTTTATTTCACTTTTCTATTCCAAATTGACTAGTTTTCCTCCATAATGAGAAACATCAGACTATTAAATCATATAGATCTGACATGACTGGACTTAGAACACATAATTTTTAAAAGAACTGATAATACATACTAACCCTTAATGTCAAAGATTGAAATTCCCTAGGAACACATGTATCCATTAAGCAGCAGTCATTCTCAATTATTAAGAAGCAAAGATCTGTATTCTTTATAGAAATTAGAAATGGCAGCAAATAACATCAACATTCATAACTGCTACAATTAGGACCAATAAAATTTTTAAATCAAATTAAAATCAGAGTGATGATAATAAGAGTAATGAAATTTATGTAGCACCATGTGGCTCTCTTTCCTCAAAGAAACCCCTGAGTCCATTATTTTACAGGATGAAGAAATCAGTAGTTACTACTCACATTTTCCAGTACCACTAGACTAAAGATTCAGGTGTACCAACAGGGAAACACATCAAATATCATGGAATACCATGCCCTTGGCTACTGCCTCTCCAGCTCCACCAGAGCACCAGCCCCTCAGTTTCACCCTAATTGTTTGGTTCTGCCAGGACAGGTTGAGCCTAGGAAATGCCTGCCTTGCTACTGGCTCCTTATTTCCCCTGCGTTCATTTGGCTCTCTTGGGTTCCTATTCTGAGTAACCTGAAACCCAAGGGAACACGAGTAGGAGGAGCCTTTAGAAACAGTCAACCTTCTATAGTTTAGCACATCTGTGGTGGCTGCAAATATTTGTTTGTAAAGACAGTGAAGATCCCACCCTGTCCACATAATACACCTTTCTCATAATCCTAAATTCCAAAATCAGTAATGGTTACAGTAGTGGGCTTCCCAGGCAGCACTAATGGTAAAGAACCCACCTGCTAATGCAGGAGACATAAGAGACACAGGTTCGATCCCTGGGTCGGGAAGATCCCCTGGAGAAAGAAATGGCAACTCACTGTAGTATTCTTGCCTGGAAAATTCCATGGACAGAGAAACCTGGCAAGCTGTAGTCCAAAGGGTCGCACAGTCAAAAATGACTGAAGAGATTTAGCAGGCATGTGCACTTACCCTTACCCTCTAACCCATTTAAGACCATAATCGGGCTTCCCTGGTAGGTCAGCTGGTAAAGAGTGTGCAAAATCTGCCTGCAATGCAGGAGATCATAGTTCGATTCGTGGGTTAGGAAGATCCCCTGGAGAAGGGATAGGCTACCCACTCCAGTATTCTTGGGCTTCCCTGGTGGTTCAGTCGGTAAAGAAAGAAACCCCCAACAAAGTGGGAGACCTGGGTTTGGTCCCTGGGTTGCGAAGATCCCCCAGAGGAGGCCATGACAAGCCACTCCAGTATTCTTACTTGGAGAATCCCATGGACAGAGGAGCATGGAAGGCTGCAGTCCATGGGGTTGCAAAGAGTCAGATATGACTGAGCAGCTAAGCACAGCACAAGGCCAGAATCACCACAAAAATCTAGTAGCTGCCTCAAACCTTCTATCCAAAAAGTGTGTTCAAAATTTGCTCTAATTTTTTTTTCATTCAATTTCAAGAGGTATGCAAACCTATCAAAGCCCAGCCAGACCCTTAGTGGACCTATGAACTAATTTCAGACTAAGAAACCTGCTTTAAGGTCTTTTTGCTTTTCCTTGATGCTCAAGATTAACATTAATTGGCTTCTCAGGAATACAAATACTGTATGAGCTCACATATATGTGGAATCTGAAATAGCTGAACTCATAGAAGCAGTGGATTGAATGGTGGCTGCCAGGGGTTGGAGGAAGAGCAACAGGGAGGTGATGGTCAAATGTACAAGTTTCAGTTACACAAGATAAGTTCTTGAGACCTACTATTCAGCACAGTGCCTCTAGCTAACAATTCTGTATTGTATATTTAAAATTTGCTAAAAGGATTAATTTTATGTTAAGCATTCTTACTGCCAAAAAAACTAATAAAAAGTGGGAGGAAACATTGAGAGGAGAGGGATATGTTTATGACCTTGAAGATGGTGATGGTTTTCCAAGTATACACTTAACCCCAGATTCATCAGGTTGGATACACAGGATACATATGGCTTTTCACATGTCAATCCTATATCAATAAAATGTTTTTTTTTCCCTTCCATAGTTTAAGTGCTAAATCAATATAGGGTGTTGCTTATTAATGTTACTGTGTATACTGGGCAGGACAGATGGACACCTGGACCCTGGTATGAGTATCATTCTTGGGCAGTTATGAGCTTGATAAGAAATGATATAGTTCCATGGAATTATCACTAGTTCAGTTCAGTCGCTCAGTCCATGTTTGACTCTTTGCGACCCCATGAATCGCAGCATGCCAGGCCTCCCTGTCCATCACCAACCCCAGGAGTTCACTCAAACTCATGTCCATCGAGTTGGTGATGCCATCCAGCCATCTCATCCTCTGTCATCCCCTTCTCCTCCTGCCCCCAATCCCTCCCAGCATCAGGGTCTTTTCCAATGAGTCAACTCTTGGCATGAGGTGGCCAAAGTATTGGAGTTTCAGCTTCAGCATCAGTCCTTCCAATGAACACCCAGGACTGATCTCCTTTAGGATGGATTGGTTGGATCTCCTTGCACTAGACTCCTTATCACTAGACTGGGCATCTAGGTCTTACTCTGATGAACTAACCTGTCCTGTCTCCTGTCCCTGTGCTGATACGTGTCTTAAGCACAGCTGGCAGGGAGAGGCGACTCATATATCAAGAACCCAAGCTTTGGGTGCCCCTCCCCTAAGAACAGGGTGCACGGTTAGGGTATCTCCCCAAGGTTGTAGATGTCATAGGTGTTTAAAACACATTTTTAAGCCATATCTAATTTGACTTTTTAAGCACAAAGGAATATGGGGTTTTTTAATTGCACCTGAGGGTCATAGAGTCAAAGTGTACTCATCACAGAAGGTGGGACTTCTCACCTTTAACCTTCTTTAGCATCAAAAACAGTGGAAATCCATGAAAGGATTCTCCCTTCCTTTTGGGCCTTTGTTTCAGACCCTTTGTTTCAACTTTAAGCAGTTGACTTGGGTGTTTCTCCTCTTTCTGACTTAGATTTAAGTCAAATATGAAGAAATCATGGGTGATGAGATCAGAGAAGCATAGAGGAAGAATTTGGGACTCTGGTGCCCATTCCCTACAGCGCTTTCTCGGCCCAGGATAAAATTACGAGGGGAGAATGACAGCTTCCTCAGGAAAAGCATCTGCACTGTGCACTCAGTTGCTTCAGTCATGTCCAACTCTTTGCAACCCCACAGACCTCCGCCCACCAGGCTCCTCTGTCCGTGGGATTCCCAGACAAGAATACTGGAGTGAATTACCACTCCCTTCTCCAGGGGATCTTCCCGACCCAGGAATTGAACCCACATCTCCTGCACTGCAGGCAGAGTCTTCACCTGTGAGCCACTGGGGAAGCCCCAGGAAAAGCATAGTTATCACCAACAAAATTCTTTACTATTATAATCACAGTAACATTTCCCTCCCACCTCTCTTTTCAGCTGTCAGATCTCTCTAAATGCCTCTGGTTATTTGCATTATATTTTTATGGTATTTCAAGCCATTTGCAAGGAAACATTAGATAGACAGTCGAGAAATAAGATCTAAGCATAGAACAAGAGAAAAGGGGCAATAAGGGAGCCTAAAGGAAACAAGAAAGTGAAACTAACAGGTGTGCTGGAAGGAACCTGTCCTCCTAAGTCCATGAAGCATCAGAAAGTCCTGTGAATACTGCTTTGAGGGTGGAATTTAAAGTGAAGCCATTTGTGAAAGTGTAAGGCTTTGATGAGTCCCTGCCCAGAATGGATAACCATTATATATGAACTCCAATTATTTCAAGGCTTTATACTAAGTTCCATTCCAAATTATTTAACTTTAAGAATTCATTGAAAAAGCTTCACATACCCTCCATTAGGTGGTTATCATAAAAAATAAACCAAAAGATTTGAAAATCTAATCTATAAAGCAGTCAGCAGTTCTCAACCCTGGCTACAGTTGGAATCTCCTGGGATCTACTTTTCAAAAGTTTTATTTTGATGCCTGATACCCAGGCATCAGTATTATTTGTTTGAGAAACTCAGTTCGGGAAGTTTTGATAAAAAATGATTGCAGCCATGAAACTAAAAAACACTTGTTCCTTGGAAGGAAAATTATGACCAACCTAGTCAGCATATTAAAAAGCAGAGACATTACTTTGCCAACAAAAGTCCGTCTATGGACTATTTGTCAAGGCTATGGTTTTTCCAATAGTCATGTATGGATGTGAGAGTTGGACTACAAAGAAAGCTGAGCATAGAAGAACTGATGCTTTTGAACTGTGTTGTCGGAGAAGACTCTCGAGAGTCCCTTGGACTGCAAGGAGATCCATCCTAAAGGAAATCAGTCCTGAATATTCATTGGAAGGACTGATGCCAAAGCTGAAACTCCAATACTTTGGCCACCTGATGCGAAGAACTGACTCATTTGAAAATACCCTGATGTTGGGAAAGATTGAAGGTGAGAGAAGGGGATGACAGAGGATGAGATGGTGGTATGGCATCACTGACTCAATGGACATGAGTTTGAGTGAGTTCTGGGTGTTGGTGATGGACAGGGAGGCCTGGCATGCTGCAGTTCATGGGGTTGCAAAGAGTCCGACACGACTGAGCGACTGAACTGAACGGATGTACATAAATGTATCCTTTTTTAATTTCCCAAGGACTGTCCCCACATCTCTTTGCTCTTGACTTCTAACTTAAGGTTTCTGCATCCTAGAGTGATCGGGATGAGAGAAAAAAGTGAGTCTCTTGCTGGAGGCAGAATGTTTCCCACAGTGGTAGCAAGAGGCCTCACTGAGGCAAGGATGAGACACAAGGTCTGATTCCTCCCCAGTCTTACATCCCTGCTCACACCTGCTCATAGTCTCAAAAAAATAAAAGGGATATGCCAAAACTCACTTACATCCCCATTATTCCTGCTTTATCACTGTTTGTAAATGACATTTTTCTTTAATTACCTAAAAAGAGATGAAGACAAGAGAAGACTAAAAAGGCTAATGCAACATTCCAGAAGAATCACTAGAGCAGAGCATGGGATGGTCTTGTTAACTTCACTGTGGTTGATGTGTTATTGTATCAAATGCAAATTGCAGAAGGGGGCAGTAATTTGTTAATAAATATGCTAATTAGGCAGTGTAAATGCCATAATGCATGGAGCATGGGGAAAAAAGTCACTGAATGTAAACTCCATGCACAGCAGATTTCAGAGGGCAAAATGTAGTTAATAAAACTACCTTTATGTTTTATATTGCTGCTCCTTAGCATAAATAGCTAATAACCAATTTCCATTAATGGCGTGGGCACAGACGTAAATTAGCCCCTTTTTGGTTTACATTACTGTGATGGAATCCTAACGCTAAAGTGTTGCTTTTGGCGATTTCATTAAGGGGAACGATCTGAGAACCCGATACAGTCCTGAAGCCTGCTTCAAGGAATTTGAACATGAAACCAAAATTACACTGCACATCCTTGTTCACCACGTGGGAGTTTCCAGAAAGGGCTCTGCTATCAAATATTTTCCCCATCCTCGTCTATGTCCACAACCCCGGGGCTCCTGTGGGTGTTCAAAGTGTCCTGCTTGCCAAGAAAGGCCTCCTGAGCCTGAGGCTGCAACAATATGGCCTTGTGCCACTGCAGCCTGGACTTCAGCTTGACTTGCTTTGCTTGCCGACCGGTAGCAGCCCTGACTTGACAACCAACAAAGAGCCCCTTGTATCAGATGGACTTTCACGGGTCCAGGTGGCTGGAGGAAGGAAGAGAAAGGGACCTTCAGGGCCTTCTGAGTCTCTGTTCCCACTAGCCACAAAGACGGAATGCAAATGCAAACAACACGCATTTGTGCTGCCTGCACCGGTGGATGTTTTCCATTTCGAGCCTCATTCATCTGCGACCTCTCCTGCTCACAGGGTCTTTCTTCAGTCATGCTGTGCAAGCAGCTACTGTATAGACCCAAAGTTAATTTTACTGCACACTTCAGTGTGTCGCTGGAGGTGCAATAAGTCACGAACCAATTTCCAATTTTGTTATGCCCTACTTGATAAGAACATGAAGCATTCTCTCCCCCAATATACATGTTTTTAAAACATAAGGATTAGAAGCAGGAACATGTCTCCTGATGCACGCTGAAACTATAACCTTACTTTTCAAGAGAAGTTGACCCCTGCAGGTCCTATTAGAATAAAATATCAACTTAAGCTTTTTTGAGTTTGGATCTTGGGTCCAGAAGATACCGACAGGCCTTTCTGCTGTTGAACACCTCTGAAGATGAGTTTTTTTTTTTTTTTTTAACAACTTCAGCAAATAAATTCTTCCGGATGAAGTACAAGTTGTTGGAACAGTGTTATGCTGAACTATGCTGTGCTTTTTTTTAAGGTACAGAATAACAGACACGTATCTTTAAATTCTCATACAGTCATATTCTTGAAGATGCAAAAAGAGACTTTAGTACCCCTTCTCCAACTTTTAATCTTAATTTGAATATTTTCAGCATTAGCCCATTGCTATGGTGGATTAATCTAATTCCAGTAGATTGGTTTGTTTGATTTTAGGGATTTTTTTTTTTATATTGAGTCAGGATTCAGAAGCTAGATGATAACAATTAGCCCTTCATGGTCACCAGTTCCCCTTACTGCTTTGTTTATTCTCACAATGTTAATAATAGAGTACATTTCTTGAGGTCATTTTGAGGTCTACAGAAGAGTTTACATCACTAACTGGCAACCACTACAGTAATAACTGTTTTAGGCAGGAATCATCGATGAGATTAAAACTAGCAGGTGATAGTTGGGTGAGAAACAGAGTGTGGCATGGTCTCAAGGAATGTCTTCACAGCAAACTGGAAGGATGGCTACCCACATTTCATGGTAGTTAGTCTGAGGAGCAAATGAGTATGGGGTGCAAAGATTTGGATGGGGGACCTGTATTACTTGAGCCTCCAAAAAGTGGTATTAAGGTTTAGGGGGAGGAGGAGGAAAAGGAGGAAGAGAAGAAGAAACATGACATTGTAGCAAAGACTAAAGGAAACCAAAGAACCAAAGGTTCTTCATTACTGCCCCATGAACAAAGTACAGCCCAAGCTACCCACGGACTCATTCACATTTAGGCTCAGATTTCTGCCATCGCGAGACATACATGCAAGGAGGTTATGTACCTCAGGTAAAGAGGAGACAGGACATAAAGCAACAGGAAGTGCAGAGGTTTGAGATAGAAGTCCCAGGTTTAAATCTCAGCCCATCCTCTTGCTGAAAACACACATCCAGAAAAGAAACGGATGTCAATAAGTAAAGCAATACAATTCTAAAACCTATTGATTGCCTACTATATATAGAGAGAACCCTGGGACAATTTCTTTTTATTATTTAAAAATAAATGTTAAAAGGATACATATAGCCACTTTGAAGAACTATTTGGCAATATTTAGAAAAGTTTAAAATATGCATTTCCCATGACTGAGCAGTTTCATGCCAGGATATACATCAATGCCTTAGAGAAACTCACACAATTACATGAGGAGGCATGTACAAGATTGCTCATGATAGTCTGTGGTGACAAGAACTGAAAACAATCTATACATCAGAAAGAGAACTAATGCGCACATTATGATATCTTCATATAATGGAGTATCAGACAGCTATGACAATGAATAAACTATAGTTATATGTATCCATATGAATGACTTTTACAAAACTGAGTGAAAACTCAGGACAGAAAAACATAGATGATATGATTTCACAAACACACTGTTTAAAAGCATTACTATGTCTTGCTTAGGATACACAAATATAATCATAAAGGTATAAAAAGTGGGCATGGGAACTAAATTTAGAAGAGCAGTTACCTCTTAGAAGGAGATGCAGTCCGGAGGAAGTATTAAAATGCTTGCATGACGAGAGTATTAAGAGGAAAGGTGCATAAGTATAAAGGGCGTTTATACTTATTCACTTCATTAAATTGAAGGGTGGGAACACATATCTTTGGGACATTATTCACAAGTGATATACTTTTTGTATGTCTTATTAATTACCTAATTACTGAATGCTTAATTTTCAAACAAACAATCTACATATATACAAATATACGCATAGGAAATTTATGGGCAGAATCAACAGAAACTATTGACAGTGTGTAACTTTGGAGAGTGGAACTGGGGGTGTGGGTGAGGGAGTAAGTTTTGCCTTTCACTACTGCTCCATTGCATTATTGCACAGTTTCAATTGTACTGCTTGAAATTATGCCACGCGTAAATGCCATTCTCAGAACATTTTTTCTAACAACTTAACAAACATGGGTTAATTGGTACTACCTACACACAGCTTTTGGAGTTTCCCTGGTAGCTCAGCTGGTAAAGAACCCACCTGCAATGCAAGAGACCCTGGTTCAATTCCTGGGTCAGAAGATCCCCTGGAGAAGGGATAGGCTACCCACTCCAGTATTCTTGGGCTTCCCTAGTGGCTCAGACAGTAAAGAATCCACCTGCAATGCAGGAGACCTGGGTTCAATCCCTGGGTTGGGAAGATCCCCCTGGAGGAGGGCATGGCAACCCACTCCAGTATTCTTGCCTGGAAAATCCCATGGACAGAGGAGCCTGGCAGGCTGCAGTCCACAGGGTCACGAAGAGTCAGACACAACTGAGCAACACAGCACAGCACACATAGCTTTTGCATTAACACTGGCCTAACTCATTGCTATGTGTGTTTAAGCAGTAGACAAGCTCAGCTCCCCTTCACAGGAAATGTGACATTACCCCTGTAGCGTGATAAGTGCCACAGGTGTCATAAACTCAAGCCACACCATTACAGATTTCATTCTATGAGTGATGTTTCGTAATCCCTCCATTAAACCCTGTGTGTGATCTTATGAACCTTCAGGATAGTGGAAGAAATAGTCTCCGTATATCACTTTGTGATAATGACAGTTGATATTTTGGGCCATGAAATAAAGCTTAGTGCCACTACAAATTCTGTTCAACTCAATTCAAGAAATGTTTATTGAATTCCTACTATGTTAGAGGTTACAGCAGAAATGGGAATAAGACGTAAGTTCACATTATTGAGGATGGAAACATATTCTAATGAAGTACAATTGACTCTGTTGTTTTTCAATTGCTAAGTTGTGTCTGACATCTTTTGACTCCGTGGACTTTAGCCCGCCAGGTTCCTCTGTTCATGAAGTTCTCCAGGCAAGAATACTGGACTGGATTGCCATTTTCTCCTCCAGAAGACTTTCCTGGACCAGGGATTGAACCAACATGTCTTATGTCTAACCTGCATTGGCAGGCGGGTCCTTTACCATCGAGCCACCAGGGAAGCCCCACAATTGGACTTAGTTTATCTTTAAAATGAATCATCTAGACTTGTGGGGTTTGGGAGCAGGTACTAATCATCTTTGCTTGCTTTCTCTCTTCCCTCAACCCGTCAGTGACTCTCAAGTATCTTGCAATGGCAACTCCATTGTCCTCAAGGTGTGAGGAAACGTACATACTCTGTGAGCAACTCAGAGATTCAGCAGATGGGCACGGTGATTAGTATTGGAATTGAATAAATCTTACAACCAAGTTGAGCTGGCACATGTTTGATGATATGCATAATCATTATCATGCAGGCTGGTAATTAAGAATAATTGGTAAATAATTCATTTAAATTATTGTAATTGATATAGCTCTGCAGATAAGCCAAGATTTTTAAGGTCATCTAAGTGGAGAAAGAAGAATTAAGTTGCCCCAACTGAAAGCCCCCTAATCAGCTAGCACAGAGGAACCCCAGCCTTTTCTTGCTCTCTTGGAGTCATCCACTCTCTTTTGTTCCCCAGGAGCCCCAAGCAGACAGCCAAACTCACCCCAACCCCTGCAATGATTCCAATTCTGACACTGCTGAGGTTTACCGTTATACTTGGTTTCCTTCAGGGATTGGGGTTTTCTTCCATTTACAGAGGAAAATAACAAAAGTCAACAAAATTAGCTCAGGCCTCAGGCTTTGGACCAGAAGCTTGTGAAAGCGGAAGGAAGCAAGACTAACCCCTTCCTTCACCACTGAAGGGACGAGAAGTGGGTGTGTGAAGGACTGTGGCCTTAGCTGTCCTTTACCACTCCCTTCTTAAGGCCAGACCAAATTGAGGGAAAACATCAAGAGATGTGATTCCAGAAAAAGCCTCCTGCCTAAAGTTTCTTCTCTGAAATCCTCCTAATTAGAGGGGCATGCAGACTGAGAGTGCAGCGCAGGCTCTGAACCCTTGGCATCTTCCATCTCTGCATGGTTTTGTTTACTCAGCTTGGTTTCCCTTACCTGGCTGAGGATACAGAAAACTCTGATGGGGTAGGGATCATAAATGAGAAATGATAAGTGGAACAAAGGAATATGGGTGAAAACAGGACCCAGGAATGGGCAATTGGTCACTGGGTACCTTAGCAGCAGAGAATCCAAAAGACAGAAGAGGAACTAAAACTTCACACAAGCTTCATTAAAAGAATATACTGATACACACAGGCAGTGATAGAGCAGGACTTCTGTCTCACTCTTGTGGCCCAAGCTCATTTTGCTTCTCAGTTCATTATGTAATAAAAAGTCCTATGAGTTTCCTGTTTGCTGAACTTAGAGCCTGAGTCCTTGATTTCTAGCAGTGATGAAGCTACTGTAGGTTTCTCGGGCCTATACTAGCGCTCAGCTCTAATCTTGGTTACTATCCCAGATTTGGTCAGTCTCTCTGTACGGGTGTAACAGTCATGTGCGCATTCAAGGAGTGCTCTCTAGGAATAGACCTCAAGTGCTTTGTGCCTCGGGGCTCCTTGCATTGATAATGCCAAGTGATTTGCCCATGTTCTTGATGCCTAATGGAGGTATCAAAGTCACCTAGAAGTCCGTGGGAAGCACTAAGGAAAGGATAACCATTTCAGAAACATTGGAAAGCACAGCTCTGTAACATTAGAAAGGTTGTGGGGAATGGAGACATGGAAGAGTTAAGATCTACAGGACAGAAATCAGAATTGTCCCTCTGCGAGAAGTCACCAGAACCTGCTCTTATGATTTCCTAGGCATGGACAATAATGGGTCCTCACAGAGCTACTAAAGATTTCCTCAAGCGCACTGCCAGAACACGAGTTCCGTGGACTCTTCGTAGAGTCAGTGATCAAATAAATTTTGGACTCTTTGGTTTAAGTAAATGTAAACATATTCTCCTATTATAGGACTTCTCAGAGCCTTTGATATGTTACTATATACTGTAGAAATCCAAGAAAGTTTCCCAAACTTACAAGATGCCTCTGTAGAATGCAAGTCCCTATTTTCTCCCTATCTTTTCCCTTTTCCCTTCTGCATCAGAGGGAAAACCAGGTTCTACTCTTTCCTGCCTCAGGAAAGAGCCGTGGCAGTGTTTCTTGATTCTATTTCCAAATCCAACAGGATTAGAGGAAAGAGAGGTTTAGGGATCCCAAGAGCTAGAACACATGATCACTATTCCCTCCCAGCCCCCAGTGTCAGACAGTTGAGTTTCCCACCTCACCAAAGACCCCATGCCCCAAATACAGTACAGCAGCAGCCCGGATCCCATCTGAAGAGATGGTGATGGTTGGGGGAGCAGGCACCACTATCCCAGATATCACCGAATTCTGATACAACTCCTGGAAAGGAGAAAAGGAAAGAACTCCTTTATTAATTAGTAAAGAACTCCTTTATTAACTCCAAGTATTAATATGTCCAAGTTACAATTTTCTATCAATCTGGAGGGATAGCAGATAAGAGTTAAAATCAAATTGATTCACAGCAAATAAGGAATTGCAATTTATTTCACCATACAACCAAGTATACACACTAAGATTCCTATCTGCAATACATGCTTGCCCTTGGAGCCCCTTTTTTGTCGAGTATCTTACAGGGCTCGTTTTTGCAGAATACACATAAGAAGATAGTAGGGTAGGTTATCCCATTTTATAAAAGAGCGTGAAAGTGTTAGTTGCTCAGCTGTATACGACTTTTTGTGATCTCATGGATTTTAGCCAGCCAGGCTTCTCCGTGCATGGGATTTGCCAGGCAAGAATACTGGAGTGGGTTGCCATTTCCTTCTCCAGGATATCTTCCCGACCCAGGGATCAAACCCAGGTCTCCTGCATTGCAGGCGAATTCCTTACCATCCGCATGTGAATTCTTTACCGTCTGAGCTGCCAGGGAAGCACCTTAGAAGATCAGCCCCAATAATCCTGACTCAGGAACTGCTGGCTCTGTGGTCTTCAAATACATCCAGCAGAGAATCTTCAGACCCCTTCAGTCAATATCCAGAGTGCTCAGAGAGCTATCAGCCCTCTCAAAAAATATATTTGTGGGAATGGTGATGTTCAAAACTCTGTTCTTTGAAAAAATAAATCTGAATGGCTTGTGACCAGCTAGAATTTTTAGAAAAGTCCTCGGAACCCCCAAGCAGGTGCACACTAGAAGAGAAGGAAATCTTCAGGGGCAAAAGCCAATTCCCCTAATAGCTCCCTGACCCAGCTCCCTGCCAGGGAATGAGCAACACAGGTAAGAGAACCCGCTCCCTACATGCCCTGGGAAACTTGACTTGGCTTCTCCCTCCCTCGGGAGTGTGGGAAGATCAAAGGAGATGAACCTCAGAGGCATTTAGCAGGGGACCAGGCCTTGGCAAGCACATAGAGCCATGGGGCTGTGGTGGTGCTTGTGGAATCATGTATAACTGAAAGGATACACTTCCTCTTGCAGCAAAGTTCCTAGGGGAACCCAGTTGTAATTTAGGTACGTTGAACTCGGAGTGTTGTTAAAGTTATAGCAAGAGAAGCAAGGCATATCTGGGCTGGCAGCTCACCAGCCCAATTCAGTCCCCTAACCACAGAAGGGAGTGCATTTAATTAAATTTCTATCTTCCAAGATGTGTTTCAGAGTGTTAGACTATCACTGCTAATGACGTTAGATATTATCACTCATTTGTCAGAAATAAATCTTCTTTGAGCACCTGGAAACTGCATATGGAGAAGAGATTCTAATGAGATGAATTTCTATGTTTTTGGATGACTTCTCAAGCCTGCATGAGATATGACAGCATAAACATCTCTGACCCAGTGGCTATAGAGCTGATACTATTTTCAAATTAATTTCTTGATCTTTAGCATCTTTCAAAAGTACAGCAATATCTTTCCCTTTTCCAGATTCAAATTACTCCTGTAAAATAACCCTTTTATGACTATCAAACTACTTAGTATTAATATTTTTAATAGGCATAAGCCCCAATTTTCCACCACCTAGTCCCCACAATGGGTTTGTTCTTTCTTTCTTTCTTTTTTTGCCATAATGAACCACCATTACTTGCTCATTTCCACACAGGGCAGCCACCTGGAATGAAGCAGTGAAGAAAGATATTGCTCGTTCGGAAATCTCCCTCCTGCACGAGGTAAGTGAATGCAGAACTGGTATTTTTTAGCTTTTAAGTCTTTTTATCAGAAATCTCTCATTATCTAACTCATCTGTTCTAAGAGACATGCAGCCACATCAATAATTTTATGGCTTTTCCTTTGGAACTCAAAATAAGTTTAAAACCCATTAATTTTCTTCTATGACCACCTCTCCTCAAAGTTGACAGCCTGAGTCCCATACAAATTGTCTACAAAGCAGTTCAACTAACGACTCTTTCTTTGTACAATATCTCAGCTACAGTGTTGGCTTTAATATCATCCAGTATTTGTCCCCTTGAATGACAGTCACTTGGTTGAAAATCAAACACGTAAGTAGGTGTTAGATGATCCTTTACCAAAGGATACAAAGCGCTGTGGTCAAGAAATCAGACCAAGTCTGGTCATATCCCAGCCCTGCCATCTACCAACTGGAAGATCTGACCTTATTTCTTTTATTTCTTTATCTATTAAAAAGCAATGTCAACTCACTTCAAAGAGGACTTCCCAGGTGGTGCTCGTGGTAAAGAACTCATCTAAATCCAAGAGATAAGAGACATAGATTCAGTCCCTAGGTTGGGAAGATCCCCTGGAGGAGGGCATGGCAACCCACTCTAGTAGTCTTTCCTGGATAATCCCATGTGCAGAGAAGCCTGGCATGGGGTTGCAAAGAGTCTATGACTGAAGTGAGTTAGCACGCACCTCAAAGAATTGCTATGTAGATTTTAAATGTGCTAAATAAAACACTTAAATCAATTCCTGACACATAGCAAATACTCATATTTTAACTCAAGTGTGGATTTAGAAAAGGCAGAGGAACTAGAGAACAAATTGCTAACATCCATTAGGTCATAGAAAAAGCAAAGGAATTCCCCAAAATCCTCTACTTTTGCTTCATTGACTACGCTAAACCCTTTAACTGTATGGATCTCAACAAACTGTGGAAAATTCTTAAAGAGATGGGATACCGGATTGCTTTACCTGTCTCCTGTGAAACCTGTATGCAGGACAAGAAGCAACAAGAACACGACATGGAACAACAGACTGGTTCCAAACTGGGAAAGGGGCACCCCAAGGCTATATATTGTCACCCTGCTTATTTAACGTACACACAGAACACATCATGCAAAATTCCAGGCTTGATAAAGCACAAGGTGAAATCAAGATTGCTGGGAGAAATATCAATAACCTCAGATATGCAGATGACACCACCCTTATGGTAGGAGGCAAAGAAGAACTAAAGAGCCTCTTGATGAAAGTGAAAGAGGAGAATGAAAAAACTGGCTTAAAACTCAACATTCAAAAAACTAAGATCATGTTTGGGAACACATGTACACCCGTGGTGGATTCATGTCAATGTATGGCAAAACCAATACAGTATTGTAAAGTAAAATAAAGTAAAAATAAAAATTAAAAAACAAAACAAAACGAAACTAAGATCATCACATCTGGTCCCATCACTTCATGGCAAATAGATGGGGAAACAAGGGAAACAGTGACAGACTTTATTTTCTTGGGCTCCAAACCCACTGCAGATAGTGACTGTAGCCATGAAATTAAAAGACACTTGCTCCTTGGAAGAAAACAATGACAAACCTAGACAGAGTATTAAAAAGCAGAGACATCACTTTACTAACAAATGTCCATACACTTTTTGCTAAGGTTTTTCCAGTAGTCATGTACAGATGGGAGAGATAGACCATAAAGAAGGCTGAGCACCGAAGAATTGGTGCTTTCAAACTGTGGTGCTGGAGAAGACTCTTGAGAGACCCTTGGACAGCAAGGAGATCAAGCCAGTCAATCCTACAGGAAATCAACCCCGAATATTCATTCGAAGAACTGATGCTAAAGCTGAAGTTCCTATACTTTGGCCTGTAGCCTACCAGGCCAGGATCCTCTCTCTATGGGATTCTTGAGGCAAGAATACTGAGGTGGGTTGCCATTTCCTTCTCCAGATAGTTTGGCCACCTGATGCAAAGAGCACACTCATTGGAAAAGATCCTGATGCTACAAAAGATTGAGGGCAGGAGCAGAAGGGGTGACAGAGGATGTGATGGTTGGACAGCATCATCAACTCAATGGACATGAGTTTGAGCAAATTCCAGGAAATAGTGAAGGACAGGGAATCCTGGCATGCTGCAGTCCGTCAGGTCACAAAGAGTCAGACATGACTGAGTGACTGAACACAGCAACATTAATATTCATAATGTTGATTGTAGCTATAATATTGATTTCAATATTATTATCCCCCCAGAATGCATATAGCCAAAGCTATTCTATGGATGACTACGAATCGCTGTTCTTCATACATACAGTTGCTAATTTTCATATTGTGTGTTGTTGCTGCAGCACACATTGATTCTGCTTGAGAAATTCAAGAATACTGGAGTGGGTTGCCATTTCCTTCTCCAGGGAATCTTCCCAACCCAGGGATCAAACTCATGTCTCGTGCATTGGCAGGCAGGTTCTTTACCAGTGAGCCACCAGGGAAGTCCAGAGAAATGCCAGTTTCCACCCACACAAATATGCATGTGAGAACAGCAAATGCCAGTGCAGCTTTACAATCATTCGGCACAGGTTTTGTCACTGGCTTTAGGACCCATTTCCTGATGATGCATTGTCTCTCATAGCAGAGTTACTGTGTTTACTATTAACACAATATAACAACCAACACAATGGATGCACCTCTACGACATTCACGCTAAGGCTGTCTAGTAGACTGCTTAGCATAAGACAAAGAAAAGCAGTCTCAGTGGAGTTGACATACTAGTCCTACTTCTGAGAATAAGAAAATAATTAGAAGGTTTCCCTAGGGGCTCAGTGGTAAAGAATCTGCCTGCCAATGCAGGGACGCAGGTTTCATCCCTGGTCCAGGAAGATCCCATGTGCTGGGGATCAACAAACCTGTGCACCACAGCTACTGAACCTGCACTCTGGGGCCCATGAGGCACAAGTACTGAGTCCACCTGCCACCACTACTGAAGCCCGCGTGCCCAGAGCGCGTGCTCCAAAGAATAGTCCCCACGTACTACAGCTAGAGAAAGCCTGAGAACAGCAACAAAGACCCAGAGCAGCCGTAAATAAGAACATATTTTTAGAAAGGAGACAGGGTAAACACACACACACACATATATACGTTTATATATATATAAACATATGTTGCCTATGCAACCAGCAATAGGGAGATAATTAGATAAATGATGATGTATCAACTTAATAGAACAGTATGGTGTAATTTAAAAATAATTATGACTGTATAACAACATTGTTGCTGTGATTAGTCGCTCAGTCATGTCCGACTCTTTGAATCCCATGGACTGCAGCCCTCCAGGCTCCTCTGTCCATGGGGATTCTCCAGGCAAGAATACTGGAGTCAGTTGCCATGCCCTCCTCCAGGGGATCTTCCCAACCCAGGGACCAAACCCAGGTCTCCCATATTGCAGGCAGATTCTTTATCATCTGAGCCACCAGGGAAGCCCAACAATACTGGAGTGGGTAGTCTATCCCTTCTCCAGGGAATCTTCCTGACCCAGAAATCCAATGGTGTCTCCTGCATTGCAGGCAGATACTTTACCAGCTGAGTGACCAGGGAAACAAAAAACAGAACACAAAATGTTATCCAGTTCTTTACTGCCTGGTTTGTAAAAGAAACAATGGGAAATCTAAATGCTACCAATAGTTAAATACATGGTGATACACACATACTAGCAAAATTATGCAGCCCCCTGAAAAAGAATAAGGAAGATCTAAACGCACTGACATGAGACGGTCTCCAAGACATTTGTTAGGTAGACAATACAAGCCATAGAACAATATATGAAATAATACCCCATTAAATTCAGCTGGAGTACGTGTGTGTGTGTGTGTGTGTATGAGTCTACACAGAGTGTGTGTATGGAATCAAAGGTCTGAAAGGTTACACACTTAACGTGGATAGGGGTTCAGTCTGGGGAGGAGAAGAACATGAAGGTGAAGGAAAACTAAAGTCCATTCTATATCCTTCTATGCTGTTAGAACTTTTCAAAATTAGCATTATTACCTTTATATTTTCAATGACTTTAAGACTTTATACTATTTTTATACCTAGGTTTAAAAACTGATCACACATGGATTGGAGAAAAAGCAATTTATTAATTTTGGAGTGTGAGACTGTCAACAATTTTTTCCTATTTTTGCTTGTTTCCTTTGTAACTAATATATTATTGGGTGGGAAATAAATCAAAATTTGAGAATAGTAATGGCCACTATTAATAGTATTTGCATACTGCAGGGGATGCTCCCATTCCCCCATTTCTGTGACTGTCAGCAGAAAGCTCACAGCTGTCTCCTTCTCCCAGGAGCTGCTTCAGTGTCTTCACACCACCCTAGGAGCAGAGCTCATGAACTGACTAAGGGGACTATAAAGGCTAGCCTCTGACCTCAAGGTGGGGCCAACTCTGTGGTATAATTATGCTCCGGAGCTCCCCATGGGATCCTGCCGAGGCTGATGTCCACTGAGACTACATCTTTGCTTAACCTTCCCCACAATGTGTTAGTCGGGGCTCTCCAGGCAGCAGAGAGAAAGAAATGTTTTCACTATAAGGACTTGGTTCACACAACTGTGGAAGCTGAGATGCCCCAAGCTCTGCATTTGCCACGCTGGGAAGCCAGTAGATGCAATGGTTCACTCAGGAGATCCAAGTGCTGCCCTCAATATGCCAGTACATTTCAAAGCCTCAGCTGTGGCCACAGGACTGGAAAAGGTCCGTTTTCATATCGATCTCAGAGAAAGGCAATGCCACAGAATGTTCAAACTACTGCATAATTGCACTCATTTCATATGCTAGCAAAGTAATGCTCAAAATTCTCCAAGCTAGGCTTCAATAGTAAGTGAACCGAGATCTTCTAGACGTTCAAGCTGGATTTAGAAAAAGCAGAGGAACCAGAGATCAAACTGCCAACATCTGCTGGATCATAGAAAAAGCAAGAGAACTCCAGAAAAAAACATCTACTTTTGCTTCTTTGACTGTGTGGATCACAATAAACTGTGGAAAATTCTTAAAGAAATGGGAATACCAGACTACCTTACTTGACTCTTGTGAAATCTGTATGCAGGTCAAGAAGCAACAGTTAGAACCAGACGTGGAACAACAGACTGGTTCCAGATTGGGAAAGGAGTACGTCTTTTCTTATGTATATTGTCACCCGTTTATTTAACTTATATGCAGAGTACATCATGCGAAATGCCAGACTGGATGAAGCACAAGCTGGAATCAAGAATGCTGGGAGAAATATCAATAACCTCAGATATGCACATGACACCACCCTTATGGCAGAAAGTGAAGAACTAAAGAACTTCTTGATGAAAGTGAAAGAGGAGAGTGAAAAAGCTGTTTATAATTCAACATTCAGCAAATTAAGATCATCGCATCCAGTCCCATCACTTCATGACAAATAGATGGGGAAATAATGAATATAGAGACAGACTTTATTTTCTTGGGCTCCAAAATCACTGCAGATGGTGACTGAAGCCATGAAATTGAAAGACGTTTGCTCCTTGGAAGAAAAGCTATGACTAACCTAGACAGCATATTAAAAAGCAGAGACATTACTATGCTGATAAAGGTCCATCTAATCAAAGCTATGGTTTTTCCAGTAGTCATGTATGGATGTGAGAGTTGGACTATAAAGAAAGCTGAGCGCTGAAGAATTGATGCTTTTGAACTGTGGTGTTGGAGAAGACTCTTGAGAGTCCCGTGGAAAATAAGGAAATCCAACCACTCAATCCTACAGGAAATCAGTCCTGGATGTTCATTGGAAGGACTGATGCTAAAGCTGAAGTTCCAATACTTTGGCCGCCTGATGCTTAGAGCCGCTTCATTAGAAAAGATCCTGATGCTGGGAAAGATCAAAGGCAGAATAAGAAGAGGAGGACAGAGGACAGATTGTTGGATGGCATCACCAACTCAACGGACATGAGTTTAAGCAAGCTCTGGGACAAGGAAGCCTGATGTGCTACAGTCCATGGGGTCACAAAGAGTCAGACACGACTGAGCAACTGAACAGCAAAAACTTAATTGATTTGTTGGGAGAATTCAACTAGCCCCTCCATAAATATTTGTTGAGTGAATGGAAGGAGATAATGCATCACCATGTTCACATATCAGCCTCAGGTACAGAGTAAATGCTTAATAAGTATTGTCTACCAGTAAGACCTATGAAAATCCAAAGTTCTCACCAGCTTTCTGCAAGTTCCCAAGGGCTCCCATTCTCCTCTGTCTCCTGGGCATCTGTGTCATCTCATTGGTCCAGACCCCCTCCACTTGCATAATATACCCACATCCTAACTTTCATGAAACACTAGTGAATATAGCCAACATTATCAAAAATTGAGCCAGGAGCAGCGAAAGGCAAGTAGACCAGCTGAGGACATGGAAAACAGAGACTTTCACAGCTCCACACACACACCAGCTTAATAAGTCAGGGAGCACCCTGGTTCTTAACACACCCTCTGGCCCTCCACCTCCTGTGCCAGAGCCCCCTTGCCACTGCACCAGCCTCACTGCCTTCCTGCCTCCCTCCTTCCTCTTGTCTCCTCTCACCTCTTGCCTTGCTTCTCTCCTAGCCCCATTCTTCCCCCTCTTTTGAAAACAAATGCTTCTTTCACTTCTCCCCCAATTCCAATTCCTAGACTTTGACAACCCAAGGCACTAGCAAAACAAGGGGCTTCCCTTTAGCCAGACTCACCCTCCTTGGAAAGGAGCTTTCATTTAAAAAATGAAATTTCGGTTCCTATAACACTACATGTGTGAATCCCAATGACAATGAATTTTTAACCTCATTTTATATATGAGGAATTGAGACTGAAAAAGACTAGATTCCTTGCCCAAGTCAAAGGGTAAAACTAGGATTTGAACTCAGGTCTGCTTCATTTCATGGCCAGCCCTCTCAAATGTGACTACAAAAAGAATACCAGGAGGCTACCTGGCAATATTCAGGTCTGGGACAACAGTCTATGCTTTAATTTTAGCCAGCTGTCCCTCAGAGATATGCCAGTGCTTTCAAGGGGCTTGGGCAAAATAGCATGAATTTTTCAGCACAATCTATCAGTCCCATTATGGAAACAATGCAATGAGCATAAATCCACCATCTTCTGTGAAGAGCGATTTTCATATTCACTTGCGATGTGCTATTCTTTTCATTTTATTTCTATAGGTAAGTGGTTTGTGCATATAAGCTCTTAAAGTTTCTTTTCCTTGGAATGATAGAACATAATAACCCAGTGAATAACAAAATATGCGTTTGATGCGTATTTGATGATTAACTAAATGAATGGCAGTGACAATGTTTTGGGAGTGTCCAGTACAGGCTGGGTGGAAGGAGGTGCTGATGTTAAAGGGATTTTATTCCCAATTTCACATGAGCCTGAAAGAAGTGAATTCATTCTTCGTTACTTAATAATAATCCTATAGACCCAAACAGAAGCTCATTTCACCATGATTCTGTGAGAATTAATTTATTCCAACAGACAAAACATTTTTCTTTCCTATTTTTTTAGTGAAAAATTTTAGTTACTGAGTTATTTCAGGCCCTAACCAAAAAAAAAAAAAACCAAGGACTGCTCAAGTGACAGTGAGCTAAAGGCTTCAACAGTGTTAACCTAACATAAGATTTGAAAAAAAAAATAAGATCTGAGGGTCGACATCAGTTTTTTACTTCACATCTGCATTCTGTTTCAAAGCAAGCACCACAATTCTGCAAACATTTGCAAAGAGAGAACTACTCAGTGGCCAAATTTTTCATTTTGCGACTCCAGAGTACACAGGGACCTTCCTATAAGGCCAGTGGTCACTGTATATCCTCACTGCTCATCAGACCCTTTGGTGAATTTCCTGAGAAGTACAAGAACCATTTAGATGGCTACTGACTTTAAAGAATTTTCCCATGACGTTCAGCCCATTTTCATCTCAAATGTGCCACAGATCGGCAGTGCGGCTTTGAATAAGTCATTAAATGACTATAAGCCTTAGTCTCCTCCTGGGTGAAAGGAGAGACTGGCACTCGCGCTCTCTAGAGCTCCTAGCGCTGATATGTCATGATCCAATCAAACTCAAGAGGAGGAGATGCCAAACTGCGATCACCCAGGAATGGCATTAGGTATAAAGGCACATTTCTAGAAGCTAGAGCTGTTGGCTGTGGGGCCCCCAGACCCCCATCTCTAGACTCAGCTATCCCCCTACACTGTACAAGGTAGGTCCCATACGTGAAGAGCAGAGGCTGCCATCCCCGCCTTGTGTGTGCACAGAGGGTGCAGTATCCCCGTCCCCCCATGCCCAGAGTGGCCTCTTCTTAATGCACTCAAAGGAATGTTCTGGGCTCCTTTGAAAGGAAAAGCAAAGTTTAACAACAATGTACCTTTGCTTTTATAGACCCCCTTGTCAAGCCCAGATACAAGAGGGTCTCTAATTCCCTATTCGTCTCTCTCATCTGAATGACAGCAGCAAAGCCAACTTCAACAAGAAAGGAAAGAACTGCCCCCTTAGAAAGATTTTGTGAGAGAAATCAATGTAGGATATAAAGGAGAGTTATTGATGAACAGGTCTCAGAAGATACTGAAAACAGTTCAGATATACATCCATCATTTCAAGTTTTTCTGAGGTGTGTCAGGTCTTTTGAATATCCAGCCCCCACAGGCTCTCCCACCAGCCAGGGAGTCACCCTTTCCTCTTCCTGTTGTAAGCCTCTTAACCCGGTGCCTCAGATAAACCTGGGAACACCTAGGAGAAGTCCACACCACACAGTGAGTGCGCCAAGCCTGACACACCTTGGACTAGGGGTGTGGAGAAGCCAGGTAACCAAAGACGGGCAATGGCTGGTGGCAGGGCACGGCCATTTCCTCCATCACTCCACTGTGCAGCATCTGGGGCCACATCTGGGAGAGCCAGGACTTCCAGCTCTTTTCTAGGATGTGAAGGAAGGTCTCTTGTGGAGGTGATATTGAAGCTGAAGCCTAAGCGATGAGGAATCAGGCCTGGGACCTACAGGACAGTACATGCAAAGAAGCCCAGAATGTTTAGGAAACGTAAAGAAGAGCCATGGAGTCTGAGAACAGTTTGTGGGTTCTAGTGGCTCCAGAGGGAGAAGTGGGCAGAGACCAGAGCAAACAAGATCTTTGGCTCATGCTGAGTCCTCCTGAATCAGGCCATAGCAAGGATCTGAATGCAAGTTGTTTTGTGTAGGAATCACGCTCAGGGAGTGGGAAAGGGAGACAGGAAGGGAAGAGAGGCAGAATAGGGTGCCTGAGGGAGCAGTTTACTGCTGTGGGCAACCAGACCCGGTTCCAGGGCTCGAGGGTGTGGGTAGTGAGGAATCGGGGCAGAAATCCTCTGAAGCCTGCAGAGCACACCTCAGAGTTCCACGAGCTGAGGACCAGGAGAGTCGGGGTATTTATGCACCAACTCTTGTCCATTACCAGTTGAGACCTAGGGCATTAACTCCCAGGAGCATTCTGCCCAGCCAACTGCAGTCCAAAACAAAACCTCAGATAGAGTTGCAAGTGACTGCAGAAGAAAACTGCCCCAGTTCAGATACACAACTGCCCCAGTTCACAGAATGAGTCCCAAGGAGGTAAGGGGAGGGCACCAACAGTAACTGCTACAGCCTTGCACACAAAGGTGAAGACTTCAGATTATATTTATGTGTAATAAAAAAAAAAAAACCCTGAAAGGGGTTAAAAGCGAGGCATTACCACTTTCCAGGGTTCACTGAAGATGGCCGTTCTTGCTGCAGGAGAATGGGGGAAGCGGGGTACAGCACAGAGGGGAGGGGTCATTCATTCTAAAGCCCAAACGTAGCTCAAGATTAAATAATTCTCCCACACCTTGCTCATAGAGACTGATCCCAAGCACCTCCCGACCTTATCCACCCTTTCAACAGTCCCTTCCTAAAGTCTCCCTTCCATTCTCTTTCCCACAGATGCTTAATTCCCTCAGCTCTGACCGTTCAGATTTAGGTTCTTCCAGAAAGACATTTGGCCCAAGCTTTTTCCTCACCTAACTGACCCACAGTTTGTCATTTACGCAAGGATTAGTTCCTACCTTGCTGCACGGCAACACTCTACACCCACCAGCAAGTGAGAACAAAAAACAAAGATTAGACTTTCCAAAAGCAAGTGAAGCAGTATTAAGCCAGGTAGCCTGGGTTTGGAGAAGGCAATGGCACCCCACTCCAGTACTCTTGCCTGGAAAATCCCATGGATGGAGGAGCCTGGTAGGCTGCAGTCCATGGGGTCGCTGGGAGTCAGACACGACTAAACGACTTCACTTTCACTTTTCACTTTCATGCATTGGAGAAGGAAATGGCAACCCACTCCAGTGTTCTTGCCTGGAGAATCCCAGGGATGGGGGAGCCTGGTGGGCTGCCATCTATGGGGTCGCACAGAGTCAGACATGACTGAAGCGACTTAGCAGCAGCAACAGTAGCCTGGGTTTGAAGCCCAGCTCGCCTACTTACTCCCCACAGAAACTGTGGCAAACTACTCCACTGAGTCTGCAAAGTATGGATAAAACTTCTTCTACCAAGAGTGGTGAGAAATACATGAGATCTATAGACAGAAGTGCATGCAAATCCTGGTACCTAGTAAGTGATCAGTAAGCATCCAGTACTACCATTATGCTAGCGTATGGTGAACATTCAATTTTCCCCTCACCACAGTGTCAGAAAGAAAATAAAGTGAAATATACACACACACACACACACACACACACACACACACACTCCTTTTTTATTTTGATGATCTGTCTGGTTAGGAGGAACCCAGGCCAAGGCTTTCATCCATTATCCTGAAAAATTATGCATTTGGCTGTATGCACTGTTCCCTGAACATCTAAGAAATCACCTGACTTATTATTGCCTGGGCACTTCAGAATGTCAGCATGAAGCACGCCAAGCAAAATTTAAGGAATATTAAGTAAACACCTGATATTCCTAGTGCTGAAGGGAAAGAGAAGCACTTTGTTCCTATTTTTAAGCTACTTCAGAGGGAGAAAATAGTGATTGGGCCTGCAAACTCAAGTGTTATGAGCAAAACCTATAAATATGATGTGAAGGATGGGGTCCCACCCACTCTTCCCCCATGGAAGTGAAGAGCATGACTTTGGCAGCAATTAAAAGCTAAGGGCTTGCCAATGGTGAGTTCTTCCATCAAAAAGATAAATTAGAGATTTTGTGGGGCTTGTTTGGTTTTGACTTCACCCATTCCCCAGTGACCACAATTAAAAATGGGCCAAACATCATGTTCCCCATTTATACAAACAAAGGTGGAAAATTACGGTATGACCCATGTATAGATTGACCTTTTTAACAGGTATGATATTTGAAAAACTAGGGGTGAAGACAGAGCTTCTTATTTGATGACTCCCCTTTTCCCTGCCATGCCCCGTGATTACTAAACTCGCAGACTGTGTGGAGACACTTCCATTAGGGAGTACTTTAAAGAATCTTGAAGTTGGAGCCAGGCAGTTCCATCTTTGGACTTCAATTTTGTCATCTGTAAAAATGAAAATTTTGTACTACAGTATGCCAAGAGATGTTAGGATTTAAATATTTTATGCTGTGAAGTGCTGCTAAGGGAACTCAACCAAGGCCATCCCCCTAAAAGGTTAGGGGGGTTTCTAACCTTTTCTAGAAAGGAATAAAAGGGATGGAGAAGGAGTAGGAGCGGGGCATGGAGGGAGAAGGGCACTGGAGCCAGTCTCACTACGAAGCTCCTAGGAAGTCACCAGGAAGGAACTAGGCTTGGTATTTTGCAAACACCCATTAGGAAAAAGAAGAATCTGGTAAGTCAACTATACTTCAACCAGAAAAAAAAAAAGTCCAGAAAATTTTAATAAATACATAAAAGAAGTTACACAGAATAAGTGAGGAGTCACTCAGGTGACATAGCCTCCCACCCTTTATGGGAGAGATGAAGAGAAAGGTTCATCTTCTCCACAACTCTAAAATATTCAAGCTTTACATCACAGATTTAAGTTTCAAAGTACTTTCAAAGTCGTTTCAATACTTGTCAACACGTTCAGATTCCTTCTGAATATCTAATAAATTTTAGCATCTTCCTGCAGAGTTTGTATGTCGGAGCACAACACTTTCCTGAGTGTTTGATTTCAGACTGTTCTGTGTCTGCACACTCCAACAGTACAAGGACTGTGGAGATCTGGGATTGTCCTTGACAATTTCTTCTACTAGTTCCATGTTCGTGCAGACCCATCACCAAACTGTCAATTCTATCCCCTGCACCAAAAAACAAAAACAAAAAGCAGACTGTTGTAAAAGTTCAGAAGGATGATCACCATTAGCAAATTCCTTTTGCCATTCTCATCTCAACAAACGGCCAAGGACAGAAGAGATATAGAGGTATAACCAATAAATGCCCGAGCTCAAGCTGTCAGGCACACTGCAGAAACGATTGCGCCTGTTGCCCCACAGGGGCTTTATTCCTGGCACCGTGAAGTTAATACAGGGCAGTGGTTCTCAAACTTGAGTATGCATCCAAATCACCTGAGGACTTCTTAAAATATAGATTGCTGCCCTCCACTCACCCCCCAAGGTTTCTGACTCAGGCCCCCTAGGGTGGGGCCTGAGAATGTGCACTTCTCACAGGTCTGTCTGCACCTCTGAGGCTCAGGGTCCAGAAAGCACACTTTGAGAGTCACAGGCATGGGGAAACCTATGAGCATCGGTGAAGCTGGAGCCTGCTCATCCGTGAGATTGAAAGAAGTCAGAGAAGGAAATCTGGGCTCATTTTACTTCTTTAAATTCAGATCCACTTAGCATTTACTGAGTTATATGAGACAGGGGGGTTAAGTGCTTTCAAGCACTTTTAATTCTCCCAATGCCCTTTGCTATTGTCATCCTCATTTTAAAGAGAAGCAAATTGAGAGATTTGCTGCAGAAGGATTAAGACGCTTGCCTGACCTCAGAGCTAGTAAGTAGAAGAGCCAGAATTCAAGCTCAGGTCTTCCGCCTCCAAGGCTGTCGGGTGACCTCAGTGATTCTGTACGTTCTCCGTCTCTAGGAGGCTGCCAGAGGACTCGGGGCAGAGGTTGTGAACAACATTGATGGATGATTTTATAGGGACTCTTGCCATGCACATCTGGCTCAGTGGGCAGACAGACCAACTCTCTTCTCCGTATCTCAGCTCTGCCAACTGTGAAACTGAAGACCAAAATAGTTGCCACCTACCCCCCAGCTTGTTCCCAAGAATGAGATAAGAGCTCTCAGCTATTATATAAGAAGCTGTTTTTTTTTCTTTCCAATTCCTCTGCTTGCTGAGTAGGCTGAAAGTCTCCAGATCTTATAAATGATGGGATTCACCTTTACTCTCTTGAACCCTTTGCAATGGTCACCCCGTTCTCCCATCCTGACTCCTATCTCCCCCATGGCCTTAACATCCACAAGCCAGGAACTCTAAGTCCAAAACATGTGCCTAAAATGACGTGCATTTCAGATGCTCCATTTGTTCCTGCAGAGTGACTGATGGAGAGTTGTTCTGACAGCTCCGCTGGACACATTTTTAGGTGTTCCTCAGAGCCACCCTCACGCTGTACCTCATGGGCCCTACATACGCTGTAGGCTCTGCCTGCTGAGAAGCTTGCAGGAGATATGCTGCACCTACTTTGTAAGCTTAGAAGCACTGTGTCAAGAGCTTTATCCTCTTAGAATGAAGACTCCTTGGTGGCGCTTCGCTGGTCTCGTCTATTGAACTGAGAGAAACATCCTAATTCCACATTGAGAGTCAAAGGCTGAACGTGCCAGAGAATACATAAGTATTCTGGAGCCCAAGTGAGCAAATAAAAGATTGATTTCTTTTCATTTCATTTTCTTGGCTTTGTGTCTCAAAAGGACGGCCAGCCTCCCTCTTCCTCAATCTCTTCTTGTGGGTGTTTGTTTATTAGTGGAACAGAATGAGATCCTGAAAGCCTTCCCCTTGCTCTGATGTTCTGACTGTAATGGAAACAGTCTCCAGGGGGTGAAGTGTCACTGTGGTTATCTAATGATCAAGGACAGCATGCCTGAGAGAGAGAGAGCAGCCAGGGTCCCTGGCTGTCACCACATGGCTTATTCTCCCCCTCCTCTCTCTTGCCCTGCCAGTGACTAATTGATTTATGAAAGCCCTTGGACGTACTCTGAGGGAGAAAGACACTTTATATCTGCTTACAACAAATCCTCAGAGGAACAAAAAAATCCATTTCATGCACAAATTTCCCTGCTTGACTCTTTCCTCCATTCAATTCCCAGTTAGCTAAATCTTCAGCACCTAAAGAATTCAGTAGACCAAAAAAAAAAAAAAAAAAATCTTCTGATGGCTGGTTCCTGCCAAACAAAGAGATTCGCACATGAAGGAGAGAAAGCAGAATCAATAATAAAAATGAGGGACAGAAAAGTAGGCAGTAAAGAAGGAAAGTAGTTCTGTGTCCTTGAGGCACTAATTTAAAACAATCACTAGATCCCAAAGTCAACAAGTTCTGTTTCTGACACCAGCCACTAGTGAGTAGGACTCACGAAAAGCCAGAATCTTACAGTGCAGCCTCTTGGCAACTCCATTTATCATAAGTAAATTCTAATAGACTGATTCTCTTTTTAACCTCTGGCAACCAATCTAATGTTTCTATAGATAGACTCAAAAGTGCTGTCAACCTTTTGTATATCCGTCCTACCAAAATGTACCAAAGGGTTGATTTGGGATGTCTTGCTGCCCAACTGGGACCGAACCTTGCATTCTGACTTTCTGATTCAGCTTCTGCCTATAGTGCATTTGCTTTTTAAAAGGAGATTGTCAGGGCTACAGAAAGAGTTGAAGGAATATTAATAAGAGAACTGAGCTTTTATCAAAAGCGGCTTCTTGTAAGTGAACTTGGCCCAATTCGGAGTTCTTCCCCTGTTGCTGACGGATCCCAGGGACCCTTCGGTAAAAGCCAGAAAAGTCATTCATGGGGCTTTCTCCCATGCTCTTTGGACAGCTGGAATAAGGTTAAATTCATTCATTTATTCTCTGAGTATTTACTAAGTACCTGAAATGTGCCTGACTAGTAAGTAGAATTTATTTATTTTTTGTTTTGTTTCAATTGTTTATTAACCAGATTACAAAAATAATCCTGGTAGATACCTTAGTTCATCCTTCTAATAAGTCTGTTGATCTGGTCTTCCCTATTGCCAGCATCTCCACCTTCTACAAAATGGGTGGTCTTTTTCTTCATTCCACCTCGTGGAGAAGACGGTTTAAAGGGCCACAGGAAGTTGTTTGCTTCTTTGAAATGTTTTCCAATGGTATAGATCTCATGAATCAGATCCTCCACGCAGATGATTCCCTATTTCCCAAGAGATAAAGCAATCCATGCATTGTCTGTCAGGGCAATTCGCTTTTTGTTGATTTTGCCATAACCACGCTTGTAGATCAATTCATTTACAGACTTCAGATTTGGGTACCCCCATGCAATGTATGGCTCCACAGTTCTCAGCATATTAATTGATGCCTTGTTGAGCTTCACAAAGGTGCCGCTGAAGATCTGCCAGAGGCGAAGGAGCTGCAGCACCTTTTGAACCTTTGGGCTCACACCATTGATACCTCTGATCCTGATGACACACGCCAATTTGGGTTCCACGGGTACATAGAAGTTGCTGGCTTTTCATGCCATCCTAGCCATTCGAATTTCAGTTCTGTACATCTGCCTGTATTCCTTGTGGTAATGCTTAGCTTTTTCATAGATAAGCTTCCTCCTTGCCTTTCAAAGCATCTTTTGGGCAAACTTCTTTCTCAGTCACTTGATCTTAAGCTCTGCGAAATTCTTCCGCCTTTTCTTAAGGGTTTCTGGCACAGCAGGAACCTTCTTTTTCTTCTCTTCTGCACCCTCCATGGTTCCAGCCGGGAAAGAGCAGAATTTATTTTTTAATCATTAATTATAACGTTTGTAACGTTTGTAGTACTCTTGCCTGGAAAATCCCATGGACAGAGGAGCCTGGTAGGCTGCAGTCCATGGGGTCACAAAGAGTCGGACACGACTGAGCAACTTCACTTTCAGTTTTCACTTTCATGCATTGGAGAAGGAAATGTTGACCCACTCCAGTGTTCTTGCCTGGAGAATCCCAGGGACAGCAAGCCTGGTGGGCTGCCATCTATGGGGTCACACAGAGTCGGACATGACTGAAGCAACTTAGCAGCAGCAGCAACAGCAGCATAACATTTGATCTGCAGAAATAATCGGTCCAGTGTTTGGAAGAAGTATACCACGAGACAATGGGTAGGGAGAGAAAAAAGAAGAAACTACTTTGCTCCCTTCTTCACAGCCCCTCAGATAAGTTCCATGGGGAGGAGAGTTCTGAAGCACCGAGCCACTTTCAAGTTGCGAGCTACAGTGAATTACTTTGGCAAGTTCTATTTCATTGGTTTAAATCTGGTATAATATAGAATAACACATAGCTTCCCAGAACTGTCTATATCCAGAACCTATGTCAGTTGCTTAGAACGTTTTCTAAAATCCATCTACATGGAAGAAAAGCTTTTAAATGAATTTTAAACACACCCCAAGGTTATCCTTCCTCCACTTCAGGGTTTGTTCAATGGCTGCAGGCAACCAAGCAAATGCCAAATCAGACAAAGACCAGAATAACATGGCTGCCCTTTTAATCTTTTGCAAATTCAGTCAAACAGCAGTCATTCTTATTCTATAAAATGGGTATTTTTTGTCCAGCTTCACAAGATTCAAACTTATCCTTCATTGCTGCATAGGAAAATAATGTAATTATAAGTTTTTTTAAATTGCATTTGTACAGTCCTTTGCTATTGCTATTGCTAAGTCACTTTAGTCGTGTCCAACTCTGTGCGACCCCACAGACGGCAGCCCACCAGGCTCCCCCATCCCTGGGATTCTCCAGGCAAGAACATTGGAGTGGGTTGCCATTTCCTTCTCCAATGCATGAAAGTGAAAAGTCAAAGTGAAGTCGCTCAGTCATCTCCGACTCTTAGCGACCCCATGGACTGTAGCCCACCAGGTTTCTCCATCCATGGGATTTTCCAGGCAAGAGTACTGGAGTGGGGTGCCACTGCCTTCTCCTGTACAGTCCTTACTAATTCATAAAACATCTTATGGTTTATAAAAGGATTTTCTCATTTAATCATATGATTTTAATATTCAGTCAACAAACAATTATTGACCTAATAGATCTCTCTGGTGCCTAGCTTAGGGCTTAGTGGATGAAGAATAAAGTATGGTCTTTGCCCTTATGTATGGCAAAACCAATACAGTATTGTAAAGCAAAATAAAGTAAAAATAAAAATTAAACAAAAAAAAAGAATTGATGTCATATCCTGGTATAGTACCAACTCCCAACTATCCTGGAAACATCTCTCTTCCTAGCCAGACAGTCCATTGGTTCACCATAGAGCCAATATACACATAACCACACCAAACAACCACCACAAAATATTAGTAGTGGCCAACTACGTGGTAACAAGTCATGTGCTAAAGAACTGACAACCAGGGGCCACTCAGAGGTGAACCACATGCCTAGAAAGCAAAAAGGAAACCCTTTGCTCACACCTGCCTTAGATTAGTTGAGCACCATTCGCATGAACAGGAGAGGCAACAATCATTTTGAGGAGGGTGAAAAAGCCAGGCAAGGAAGGAAGAAACCAAACACGGATTGAAAGCACATGACACGAGCCCCTGGCTCGTGGAGCCTCACAAGAAAAAGCATGAAGTAAGAGTCTTGCAGCAGGGCGACGATCAGAAAGACAAAATGGTTGTAATCAATCCTAACAAAAGCCAACAAAAGAAAATGTTGGACAGCTTGTTAGATAAATATTCAATAAGACTGATCCACCTCACTGCATTGTTGTAAAGACCAGCTAATAAAACAAGGTTGTCAAGGACACTGCAAACACAGAAGAACTAACCAATAATAAGAACATTAATAATAAGGGAGGGCCTAGGAATAAAACCAGTTCCATCAAGACCAAAGATGTTGAGCAACCAGCACAGAAATAAAGAAAACAGATACAACTGCCTGGAGGCTGTCCAAACAAACAAGAACCAAATACTTTTTTTGCTCTTAATTTTGAAAAAGAAGACAAGTTTACAGGGTATAAGACTATAAATAAATATTGGCCAATGGGTTCTTGCTTTTCCCTGGAGGCAGCTCCCTTTGAAATGACTTCCAGGACAGAAGGGGTGGGAGGGAGTTGAAGGCTCCTACCCTCCTCCCTAGAACTCAGTCTGCGACAGGAAGGCTTCCCTCCCTAGTCTTGATGATTTGGGGTTGGGGAAAAAAAAAAAAAAAAAACACTGGAAGGAATCCAAAGCTGTGGTTCATTTCATTCTTTCATTTCCTGCCTTTGCCAAATGCTGACAATTACAAACAAATGTTGTCTTCACAACAACTTTCTTCTAGATGAACATTCTGCTTATTTCGGTTGCTTTTGTGTATGTGACTTGAGAAACACTTTCTAAATCCCCAAGGTGACAGGAGTCCCACCTAATGATAATGATTATTTAATGTCATCATCACGATGGGCTGCCTGGGCGAATGAAAAGCTGGCTGGGTCTAAAGCATTCAGTCAAGTGAGGTAAATTAACACTTTCCAGGGTACCAGATTTCCCATCGGGACCCTAAAGAAAGCAATTCATTACCCAGGCATTCTTCACCTTCACCATTGCTATCCACCAGCAAGTTCTTCCATTGCTTAAACTGTCAGACTTCTCAAACAGTGTGGGGAAGACCAGGAGAGATAAGAACATACTGAGAAGAGCCAGGCTGGGTGGATAGTTTTAGTCATCTGAAGATAGTCCAGGGGTGATAACCATCGCCATCATCACAGCCCACGTGAATGCAGTCCATGTTACTTTTCAAAGCACTTTCATCACATAAATCATCTCTTTGATCCTCGCAATAATCCCTGAGGTATGCAAAGTAGGTATTATAGTCTGCACCTGGCTATGGCAGCAAGATGTGCACAACTGGCATGGAGATAAGCCTAGATGACACAGGGAAGGAAGAAAGGCTGAAGCAGGAAGAGAGGCAAATTCCCAAATTAGTAGCATCAAGAGCACAGAGGGTCTGGGACCAGGGGCCATGCAGAGTGAGGACATAGGATGGCACACACAAGCAGAAACATGAAGGAGTGTGGGTGTTTGATTGGATAGATGAAGTTTAAAAGACTCCTGGTTATCTGCTGAGTCAAAGATCAGTATTCCTAAAGGCAAAATCAAGAAATATGAAAGCTAAAATGAACAAAGTATCTACTATAGTAATTCCCTTGCATTCAAGCCTTCAAGCTGTGAACTCTCAAGAAGCAGAAGCTACAAGGAACCAGAACCTGTGCCATTAATGTCAAACATGAGTGAAATCGCAGCTTGCCAAGCTGACAGTCCTTCAGCTCCACCGTCTCCCACTTCCTCTCCCTCCTCCAGTCAGTAACTCTTCTTGCCTGTTCACTCAGTGCCAGCCCCCGTGTGCCAGCTGTTGTACTGTACTACTACACTTTTCAAGGTACTATAAGATTAAAAACGTATAGTTTTTATGTTTGTTTTTTATGTATTATTTGTCTGAAAACTATTACAAACCTATTACAGTGAAAGTCGCTCAGTCGTGTCCGACTCTTTGCAACCTCGTGGACTATGCAGTCTATGGAATTCTCTAGGCCAGAATACTAGAGTGGGTAGCCTTTCCCTTCTCCAGGGGATCTTCCCATCCCAGGGAGCGAACCCAGGTCTCCTGCATTGCAGGCATATTCTTTACCAGCTGAGCCACAAGGGAAGCCCAAGAATATTGGAATGGGTAGACTATTCCTTCTTCAGGGGATCTTCCCAATCCAGGAACTGAATCGGGGTCTCCTGCATTGTAGGCGGATTCTTTACCAACTGAGCTATCAGGGAAGCCCATTACAGTACAGTCCTATATAGCCAATTGTGTTAGTTGGGTACCTAGGCTAACTTTGTTGGACTTAGAAATGAACTGGACTTACGAATGTGCTCTTGGAAGGAACCTCGATCATATGTAGGGAACTTATTGTATTTGCCAATTGTGTTCCTGAAAGATATTAACAGATTTAACCTTCACAACCAATCTATGCAAGATAGACATCATCAACCCTTTATTTTTTTGACCATGCTGTGCACCTTTCAGGATCTCAGTTCCCCAACCAGGGATTGAACTGGGATTAGGTTCAGGCTGAGGGAAGGGCAGAGATGGTAGAAGCAGAATGGTCAGAGCCAACGGGACTTAAGAGGGCCCTGGGGAAGTGAGAAGGAACTCTATGACTTCTCTGCCATGGAACCTGGGACAAGACACTTCTCTGAACTTCATCAGTAAAAAAGAATCAACAAAATCCACCTCACAGTAATTCTATGAGGATTGAATTTTATACACACACACATATACATATATATGTAGTTCTTAAGCATTTGCAAGATTTCATGTTGAGATAGATGGTCTCTGTGGAGGGTAAAGTGACAAGCAAGAATAGCATTTGGAACGATCCCTTCTTTGCATGTAATAAAATATTTCCATTGAAAACCTACTTTCCCCAATCCTCGTGATTTCAAGCTACATCATAAGTGAGATTTTTTTGATTCTAAGAAGCACATAGCCATTTCAGTGATCTTTTCCTTCTGTGAGACTTATTTAACATGTTTCTTATGACCCACTATGAACCCTTCTGCTTTAAGTAAAGAAGATTCTTGCTGGAGGAAGAATGAATCAAGGGCAATAACATCCTGCCTGACCCTGATTAGCATGTCAGAGTCACGTGCAGTAACAGCCCATAAAGACTCAACAAAATTGCCCTCAGTTTCTCTAAAAGATTTGCCCAAGAGAGCCCATCCACGTTCAACTCTGCAGTGACTCTGGACATCAAAAACATTCCCAAGGAGAGGTGGCAACAGTGAGCAATGTCATTTGTACAGTTCCCTGCAAAGGTGCTTAGAAATTTCAGCTTTCAAAAACGGAATAATTCAGAGAATTTTAGAGTTTGCAAGAAAGCCATTGCCCACCTGATCTCACCCCCAACTCTAAGCCCACTGGTCAGTGTCTTCCTGTACAAGGAAGGTGACACAGGGTTTCCTTACACAGACCTGGGTCTGGGGAAGTTATTTCTAGAAAGTGCCCAGAGGACAGTTGGATATAAACACAATAGTATCAGGAGCCACTAAGTGGCTCATTCAGAATGTCTTCAGCTTCTCTAATCCTCTCATTCTATTATGACTTGTCAATGTCCACATTTTATATTAATGGACTCTTATAAAATGCACAAAACCAGAGCACGGTCATAAGCAGCTTATCCCCCTGAACCATCAGCAAACCCTCTTGTCCGTCTCTCTCTCCACCGGGCCCTCTTCTCAGGCCAAAACACCAGCTCGTCTTCAAGATACAAATGCATCGTGGGCTGAGGACACTGGCCACAGAGATGGCCTTTCCATGCCCCCCTGTCACTCTCCAAGGGGGACATGACTGGGCTGAAGTCTTAAAGCCAGACTAGCTGAACCTGAACTTAGCCCTGGCCCTGCCCTTCAGTCCCATCACCCCAACTGGAACCGGGCCTTGTGCATGGACACTAGTAGACTTTGAACTTGAGGTGGAAGGCTGCCTGGCTGCTGGGATCTAGGAGGAAAAAGGACCCCTCGCAGGTTGTAACCAGCCTGCAGCAAAGCCTGAGAGCCTGAAAGGGGCTACAGAAGGGAACTTTGACCCCCCGGCTTTCCAGTCGAACATGTGAAGCCTGGTGTTTCCATCATGAGGTTAGGAGAGCCTGTGTGATTCTGTTACAGTGAGAAGCTGGTCTTGCTCTCTAAGTCCATCTGATAGGTTAGCCAGGAAAACGTCACGAAAAACATTCAGTGGAATTTGTTTTAAGATTCCCAGTCAGCGCCGCCAGCTATTAAAATGAAACAAAGTCATAGCTTGCTCTTTAGTAAGTCTTGTCTTTGTGTCGCCTCAGGATTTCCCATGATAGGAGGCTAAGGCTTATGTAACATTGGCTTCAGGTGACTTAGTCATCATCACGAGTGAAGATGGGGGTGGGGGAAACCTTACTGGGTTATCTCTGCCTAAATGCCCCAAAGCAGCCACCACTTGGCTGGACTTCACTAAAGCAGCAAGGGGTTTTTTCTTTTCCTTTTTTTTTCTTTCAGGAGGAGCTGCTCTTCACTCTAGAAACGGGGAAGGACTACTCGAGAGTAGGGGGTAGCACCAAGGCAGCTGAGAACTCTGCAGCAGAAACCATCCTCCCAGGGGTTAGTTGCTCAGTCATGCCCAACTCTTCACAACCTCATGGACTGTAAGCCACCAGGCTCCTCTGTCCATGGGATTTCCCAGGCAAGAACACTGGAGTGGGGAGCCATTCCCTTCTCCAGGGGATCTTTCTGACCCAGGGATCGAACCCAGGTCTCCTGCGTTGCAGGTGGATTCTTTACCGTCCGAGAGCTACCGGGAAAGCCCATCCTCCCAGACTGCACCGCAGAGGAGGCGCAGCACCGTAGAACATCAGCACACAGCCTTACAGAGGACAGACTGCGGGACCTACAGGCCGCAGGGCACTGGAGGGGCCGGCTGGAGGTCTCCCCTGCAGCCCGCGCAGAGTCCCTGTGGGTCACCAGCGGTTCTTTACTGCCCCCCAGTGCCCTTGACTGCCCAAGTCCCTGACCTCCTTTCTCCAAGTCCGCTTCTTCTGTGCCTTACTCCCTCAGGCAAAGCACTGCATTTTCCAAGGTAACACCCAGCTAATCTAATACAATCTAATCTGAAAGCGTTAGTGAGTATTATTGGATTAATGCGCTATTACTCCTAGAAAATACAATTTGCATTCCAGAGACACAGGGCCTCAAACCGAAGGAGTGGGAATTTCCATTACACTGGCAGGCTAGGAAGGAGGCAATTTTGCAAGGGGTGGGAATTTCAAGACCAAATTTAAAACCTTAAAAACAGCCTTGCCTATTCCTACAGCTGGGAAGGTTTGGAGTTTCATGTTTTAAAAGCTACCACGTAATCTCCCTTCTAACTTTTTCCCCACCTCCTCACTACTGATGTGCTCAGCAACCTTGAACTTTCTTTTAACCTCAGGTGAGCTTGGGGTCTACCTTATCAGTGGGGGTTTCAGCGCATCTTTAAAAAAAGAAAAGAAAAGAAACCTACCTCCCCAGTTATTTAAAGTAATCATGCCTAATACTTCATTCTTTTTACTTTGGTCTATTCTTGGTAAACGTAATAAGGTACTTCGGAGATACACAAGAACTCTTAGAAGAGCTACCATTTGGTGTATATGTGCTATACCTCTGCCTATGTTCTAAACCAATTATATACATTGTCTCCCTCCTCCTAACAATCCAGTAAACTAGACGCTATTATCCCCATTTTTAAAATGAGAAAACTGAGGTACATAAAATTTAAATAAATTAGCCAAGCTCACATAGTTGATAGTGTTGGAGGAGGAATCCCAGCAAGATTCTCTGAATCCAAACTTGCCCTAACCCTAACCCTATCTTCTCCTAGCAGATTTAAAGCAACAATATTCCTACCATTTTGAGTTTTACCGCCTCACAGTGCTGAATAAGTCTTAACGCATGGTCCCCAGACCAACAGCAGCAGCATCCCTCAGGAAACTTGCTGAAAATTGCAAAATTGGGGTCTTGACTTGAAAGAATCAGAAACTGTATGGGGCGGAGCCCAGCAGTCACATTTTAACAAGCTCTCTGTGTGATTGTGGGGCACACTCAAGACTGAGAACCACCAAACCAAGCCATCAGCCCAGATTCTTAAAGTTTTGATAACAGGTCAGTAGTAGCTGCTTTTTAATAACTTCCATTCCTGAAATAATTCCTTTTCAGTTAGAAACTTCCATGTGATCTCACTAATTCTAGGGCGATGTGGACATATGAACATTGTTGGCACATGCTTGACGGGTGTGAAAGTTTGGGAATGAAAATGAGGGAATCGGTACAGAAGATAGTTTCTCAAAATCCTGCACAGGGCTGAGTGTATAAAGCCATGTAAGGAGTATTCTTGCGTTTAAAGTGCAGGGAAAGGGGAAGGTTATCTAAGCTGCGGCCGCTCGTCGGCTCCTGGTGCATGCCTACCTGCTCAGTTTCTGCAGTTGCGTCCTACTCTTTGCAACCCCATAGACTGTAGCCCGCCAGGCTTCTCTGTCCATGGGATTCTCCAGACAAGAATACGGAGTGGGCTGCCATGCCCTTATCCAGGGGATCTTCCCAATCCAGGGATCGAACCCACGTCTCTCACATCTCCTGAATTGGCAGCCAGATGCTTTACTACTAGCACCACCTGGGAAGCCTCCGTCTGCTCCATACTTGTGCAAAATTACAGAGTATGCCATGAAAAGCCCCTGGGGGATTCACCTGACTGGCATCTGAACAGCTTGCCTTTTTTGTTTTTCATCCTATGCCGCTAAACTTTCTTAAAACAAGACTGAGGCACACAATTTGGCCTAGAAAAAGCCCATTAGGCTGAGGTTGCCCCACTCCCTCCCTCAGCTGGAAAACCTGTGCCCGGAGGACAGGAACACAGCTGTGGGGATGTCTGTGCCTCACGATTTGGGGCTGAGAATAGCCCGTTTTTCAGTAATCAAGTTCCAGCACTCAGTTTCTCAAACCCCATGTGTCTTGGAGCTGGTTCAATATTAGCCTAGGTGTGCCTACAGAAAAGAACAGAGAAATTCATGGCCATCATTCTGCCTTGATCTGAAGAAGAAAAGTGATTTGAGTTGATTTTCAAATGGGGCCAGAGGCTAGAAATAGGGGGACCCTTTCTCACTGAAGCTGGGTCAGACACCTCAACCTTCTCAAACCAGAGTGAAGCTGTTCCTGCAGGGCAGGCAGGGGGCTGTTCTGGTGGAAAACAAAGCTTGGATTCTGTGTCACATTGGCCCAGCTGCACAGTCCCAGCCAGGGAACTTGCTAGCTCCTGCATGGCCATTCCTAGCTGTGTGACTCCGGGAAGCACACCTCATCCTCTTGAGCCTTGGTTTCCTGAACTGCTTTGGAAAGGAGGATGTGGGGAGTCCAAGAGGCAGGAATGATGACCATCAGGTGGGAATGAAGAGAAACAGGGCCTCGTAGCCTAACTAGGCTCCACCTACCACAGGAGCTGCTCAGTGAATGCAGGCTTTCTTCCTGGTCCCCTCTGAAGTGCCCAGGTGGATGCTCACCTGCCTGATGGGAGCCCCAGCCTCCAAGAACCAACACCAGGGGTTATATAAACAGGGCTTGATATCCAGGGGTTACATGCCCTGTTAACAGGTCTCACAGGCATGGTCCAGAGATCCCAACATAGCAGTGAGGGGTTTCTAACCTTGAAATACTGAACAAGACCGGGCTGCCTCATATCCTAAAGCAGGAAAAAGCTATAATCCCCTAGTCTGGGTCAGATCACCAGCCTTCCCCTAAATCCCCTTGGGAACCCACTTCCTCCCCACAGCTCTTCACTCATAAACACACCCTGAAAACTGACAAAGGCAGATTCAGTTAATCCCTAAATATTCAGGGGTATGACACACCATTCAACTACAGAGCAGAGAAACACCACACTGTGTCTGGGTATTAATTATGCTTAAAACCTTTCCCGCAGACATTTATTTTTTCCCTAAAGGAGAGCGCCCTCTACTGGCGAATTAGCATGCTGCTGGGGAAGGGCATCTGTGTTAGAGGACATTAGGGACGTTGCTGCTGCTGCTGCTGCTAAGTCGCTTCAGTCCTGTTCGACTCTGTGCGACCCCATAGATGGCAGCCCACCAGGCTCCCCCGTCCCTGGGATTCTCCAGGCAAGAACATTGGAGTGGGTTGCCATTTCCTTCTCCAATGCATGAAAATGAAAAATGAAAGTGGACGTTAGGGCCTCCTTTTAGGGTAGCAAAAGGTGTCAGTTATTTTCAAATAGCTAAGTTTTCATCCTTGCTGGGAACAAATGCGGGTATGAACTAATGAAGGTTGATGTTTAAAACCCCAAACCCCTGAAACCCTCTCAGCTGACCTGGTTAAAATTTACTACAGCAAACAAACGGGCTAAAGAGGTACAAGAAGCTTTTCTCCTCCCTAATACATGGATAATCTTCTAGAAATATTTCACACAGAGACAGGGCTCCACCCAATATTTAGGCTGTAAAGGTGTCCCATCAGACATTTTAAAAGTGATTACAAATAACCTAAATATCCATCACTGCACATTTAAACAATGGAATATTATGCAGCTTAAGAAAAGTGAGAAAGCTTGTTCTATCCCTGTATGGAAAGAGTTCCAAATCTTGTAGTTTAAGAGGAAAAGCAAAATACAAACGGATAGCCAACAAGGGCCTACTGTATAGCACATGGAACTCTGCTCAATGATATGCAGCAGCCTGGATAGGTGGGGAGTTTGGAGGAGAAAGGACACATATGTATGTATGACTGAGTCCCTTGGCAGTCCACCTGAAACTATCACAACATTGTTAACTGGCTATACTCCAGTGTAAAACAAAAAGTTTAAAAAAATCAAAAACAAAAAAGCAAAGTATGGAAACCATATATATAATACACTACCATTTGTGTAAAATTAAAAGTAGATTATATTTGCTTCTACATGCAGAAAGTAAAATATTTCTGGAAGCCTGAACAATAAACTAGTAACCGTGCTTACACTTTATAGGCATCCAAGAACTATATAGGAATGGCAGACAGGAGTGAGGAGAAACTTTACTTTGTTACATATTTTGACCTCCGATGTGAATAAACCTGTTAACTAGTCAGAACATTAAATGGATGGTTTTGCAAACAACAACCTGAACGGGCATGCAGATTTCCTTTACTCAACATTTTAATACTAATCATCTTTTATTTAACACTTATTATGTGCCATGCACTGTGCTAAACATGTTACAAGTATTAACTTATTTATTTAACCCTCCCAATCCCTCTGTGCAGTTTTGTCATCCATATTCTAGAGAAGAGGAAACTAAGGAATGGAAAGGTTAAGCTACTTTCCCAAGTTTACCCAGAAAAGGCTCCAGCAAGGCTGATACCAGAGTTTCTGCACTCAACACTGCTACTCAGCTGCAGGGGAGAAAATTTCGCCAACATAGCAAAACTGGCAGCAGAGAGGGTTGTAAGTTAAAACCTTGGGAGACCCAAGTAAAAGTCTGGAGAAGCCCTTTACTAGCAGTCTCAACGAGAGATTTTGACTGGACAAACACACACACCCTTATACACACACACACACGCACACCTTCTCATACATAGTCACACACACATACTCTCATAGTCTCATAGTCACATATGTTCATATATTCTCACACACTCCTGTACATAGAATCTTCCATTCTCATAAACATATTCCCACACACTGATAAACATTTTCACACATATTTTCACACTCATACACATATCGGTGGCTTTCTCTGGCTCCAGCCTGACCTCTCCACGTTCTCTCTGGCACAGCCCCCAGTGTGGGCCCTGTGACACTCCAGCCAAGGATCCCTGGACCTCTCAGGCCTGCTCACCCTTGCCCATTCACAGGACCTCCTCTCTAGGCACACACCTTTCCCAAATGAAATATGGGGACTTATATTTCTACTTCATCCAACCCATTCTTGCTCCTAAATATGCACCGCGCTGTCCAACTCAGTCTTTCATTGAGTCCCCCTCAGGACAAAGATTTTCTCTTCCTCCAGACCTCAAGAAGGAAAAATTGTTTTTTCATTATACTTATGCTTCCAGCCTCTCTGCTTACCCAGTGAATAAAGAATCTCATGCAATTTGATTTTTGACTAGAAAGAGATATAATCTTCCATCTACCTGGGAGAGCAGGCACCCTCTAAGCATGAGTATAAACACATTTCTTCGTCAGCCCCGGAGGACACAGAACCACTGTGAGACTGACATTTGGGGCTGCCAACAAGACGTTTAGTGTCCCTGGAGCTCTGACCCGCAAATATTCTAGATGAAAGACATTTCAAAAGGAGAGTGAGATGCAGTGTTTGACATGTACTCTTCCTTCCTGTTGGGGTCTGCCCCCACTTAAGAACACAACAGTTCTCAAACATTCTACTGCTGCCCCTCAACTCCTTGTTGCCGTAATGTTTTAAATACTGGGGGACAAGATACTTTTCTATCTGTGAGGTAAATTGTCAGTAACTGTAAAATGAAATAAAAATTCCAGTCACTCTTCTGAAGTTTTCATTTGTAATAATAACATTAGAGAGTCCTTCAAAGTCATTATTCCATTTAATCCTCAGTGACAGTGATACGATTTTTCTTCCCATTTTGCAGATGAGAAAACTGGTGTCATTGGAGTGCAAGTAACTGGTCCAAGTTTATATAGCTAGGAATTAGCAGAACTAGGAGCTGAGGCCAGATCTATTTCATTATAAGTCCACACCACACGTAACTGCCCTTGGGGACCCAACTCAACTTCTACGTCTTGGTCCAAGCTCTTGCAAACTAAAACAAAGCAATCGATATTTTTTAGAATCACCTCTCGACACAGCATGACCGCGTGTACAGCTGCTCACTCCATACCTCTGGGTTCGATTACTGCTCGGTATTATTATCTTTCATATACACTCACATAAACTCTAAATGTTAATCAAATTATTAACTATTTACAGAGCATGCCTTTTCCATCTTTATACCCAGGCCTACCTAGAAGAGTTTTTGTACATTTCGGGCTTGCTGACAGTGGCTTTATACTCCCTAGGTTTTTCTAGAAAATATCTGCCTCTCTGCCTATAAAATACATGGACTAAAATATGTTTCTCACAATATGTTGTGACAAACATGTTTCTTACAACATCCTCTATAAAAACAAATAGGAAGCAACCCAAATATCCCACAAGGGAAGAAGTTATATAAACTGTGGGGCACCTGCATGAGAGACTGTTACACAACTCTTAAAAATCATGTTTTCAGAGATGATTGACTAATATAAGAAAATACTGACCAAATATTATGATATAGTTTACCTTTACAGCAAAGAAAAAACCTTAGAGAAGATTCACCAAAATGTCAATTTTTTTAATCTCTAGAAAAGGAGATGAATCTACAGAGAACTTTTATCTTTTCTTTCAGAACATCAACTCCTTTTCTGGTAATCCTAGGGGCCTCTCATTTCAATCTGGTGAGCTTCATTTTTATCTCTAATATAGGAGTAGTATCAATTTCTTCACAAGGCTCTTATAAATAGTTAAAATTTTTCCAATAAGAAGTGCTTTATAAATGAATAACAATGGTATTAAGTTATACAGTAAATGATTATATGATCTTTATGCAGTTTTCATAGCAACGATTTTAGAAGGAATGATACCTTGTCAACAAATAGTTGAAATTTTGGTGGAATTTATATCTTTTAAAACTCTAAAAATCTCTTCTTTCTTTAAGAAAATAAACTAAGCCAATGTTTATCTTATATTCAGTGAATTATTATGATGATTCAAGAAAAAAAGAAACCTATCTACATCAATAACTTAAATAGCCCAGCTTTTCTTTTTAAGCAAAATGAGAACTAAGTTTATCAGAATAATAACCTCAAGGCGCCTCGTGCTTCGCTAGTTACTCAGTCACTGTGGCGCAGAAGGGCAGGCATGACAAGGAACTCCTAATCTGGCTGCTGAGGCACCACTCCGGCTCTACGTGGGCAGGGGTAGGTCGCACAGGCATGGTTAGTCTTCTTCACATGCAGCCAGTCTCCTTGCCTACAGGAAGAACCTCTAGGGTCAAAATGCCACACGAAACCGCCCGTACCAGGGGAGCGGGGGCTCCTGTGAACAGGTTCCATTTCAGAGACTTAGCTTAGAACCTGGTCCTGCCCAAGCTCCCCAGGCTGCTGTTTCCCTCTCCATCCTCAACCATCCTCCGTCACACTCAGCTCCAAGTATGACGGCCAAAGCACTGGATGAAAGTCTGTCTTAAAAAGAAACTCCCTTCATTTCACACATATGCATTCAAACCATTCCAAGCCCAGTACCAGGCACCTCCACGCTTTCTTTCAAATTGGAGTAATTTTTACATCTGCTTTCCCTACTCTCCACCTCACCTCCTTTCTCCTTTCCATCCAAACCAACGATGTCATTGTCAGGGGCCAATATCTGCATATCTCACCAGACTTAAGCTCTGTAAACCAGGAGGAGAAGAACCAGTCTGACCTAGTAAGACTTCAGCCACTCAGAATCCCTTCAGAAAAGCCAAACTTGATACATAATTGCAAGTCCTAGTCCTTTAAGCTTCAGAACTTTTTAGGACACTCCTGGTTTTGAATGGAAATCGTTCTCCATTACAGTCTATGCTCTCTGCCTTCTTAAACAGATTACACTGAATTGAACATCTTCTTGATGACACATCTTCACGCACATGACTGCCCCCCTCCATGGGGACTGTTGCATTGCCACACTTCTTTCTTCTGAGGTTTTAGTTTTTCTGTTTCTTTTATTTGAGAAGCTCAGTGTTTCTGCTTCCCTCCAGCCTTCCCAGATCCCTTTTCTAATCCGTTGCTACTGATCAAAATTTGTTAGCTTCTGTACCTTAGTAAGCATAGGGTTTGAGAGCTTCACCCATGAATAAAATGCCCACACCTCAGTTCATCAATTTGCTGCTGCCTCTGTCGGCTGCTCTGAGCTTTATGGGCCCCCTTCCTGGTTCTGTGTTCTGAACAGATGATTCAAAACAGACGTTTCAGAAAGTTGAAGCTTTCACTGCATTTCAATTCATACCTTGGAACTATAATTAGCAACTTTCCTAATAAATGCTGGAAAATGTGTAGAGAAAAGGGAACCCTCCTACACTGTTGGCTGGGACATAAATTGGTACAACCACTATGGAGAACAATATGGAGATTCCTTAAGACACTAAAACCAGAGTTGCCACATGATCCTGCAATCCCACTCCTGGACATGTATCTGGAGAAAACTCTAACTTGAAAAGATACGTGCATCCCAATGTTCATAATGTTCACAACAGCACTATTTACAATAGCCAAGACATGGAAGCAATCTAAATATCCATCAATAGATGACTAGATAAAGAAAATATCACACGTACCCACACACACTGGAATATTACTCAGCCATAAAAAAGAATGAAATAATGCTATTTGCGCCATATGGATGGACCTAGAGATTGTCATACTAAGTGAAGTTTGCCAAAGACAAAATATCGTATGATATCACTTATATGTGGAATCTAAAATTGTTACAAATGAACTTATTTACAAGATAGAAATAGACTCACAGACATAGAAAACAAACGTATGGTTACCACAGAGGATGGGGGAAGATAAATTAGGACTTTGCAATTCACATATACACATCACTATATATAAAATAGATAAACAAGTTCCTATTGTATAACCCAGAGAACTATATTCAATATTTTATAATAACCTATAATGGAAGAGTCTAAAAAATTATATATATATATATATATATAATGAATCACTTAGTGGTACACATGAAATAATACCTTATAAATAAACTATACATCAATAAAAAATTAATAACCTTGCAATAACCTTTTGAGGAATAAGTAGGTGAGTTGAGAGGACTGGAAAGAAAAGATTGGAAATTTTTGTTAATAGAGAAAGAGAGCAAGAGGAAGATTTTTATATTTTCTTGTCTTCCCTAGCTGACGGGTTGCTCTAAATTTTTAAGTATTTACCTCTTCACTTCAACCCTGTTCCATAACCTCAATCAGAGGGTTAAAAAAAAAAAAAGACTATCCAAGTACATAATGGAAAATTGGAAAAGTTCATTTGGAGCTAATGTAATAAAAGGAGATAAAGATGATTCCAGACATAAGAGTGGGCATAATGTATTCTGAACTCATTCAATCATAAAAATAAAATTTTATTTTGTTTCAGGGCTAAACGGGATAAAAGGGCAAGACTTGTTGCTATGAAACATGCTCCCAGGCTTTCAAGCTTTACAAACTCTTCTTTAGGGACAAAGTTGTGTTTCCCAGGTGTCTCCTCAGACTTCAGAGCCATTTGTTTTCTCTTCCATCTTAACAAAACACCTGGCCCTTTGTTCATGTAGTGGCGCTTACCCACATTTACCAGGTCCTCCTACCTGCCTGGCATTTCCTGGGGTGTGGTCACAGCAGCCCTTCCCTCAGCTTTCTCTTTCTGACTGAAGATAATCAAAGGGTCTTTAGAAAGTTTCTTAACATTTTTTCTCTTGGTTCACAAACTGGCCCCCATACATGGAGGGCAAGGAGAGACCAAGGAAATAGGAAGACCACTCCAGATTGGTAGGTGGCAGATTTAATAGGCAAAGGAACTTGCTTAGAGGCTTGTCTTGTAGGAGGCTGTAAGATAAGTAGATTTTCACACACACCTGCCAGCATCTTAAAAGTGTATAGAGAGGCCTTTATCAGGGTCCAGTCATGGATTCAGTCTAGATGGTCTCAACAATATCTACTCTCTCAAGCCTGAATCTGAAGCTATGGGAATGGTGGGCAGACAGGGGACGGGGGAGGAGCCTCCAACTGCCTGGTACCGGGTCAGGGCTCAACCAGTAGTCACATCCTCTCAATGACCTCCTCCAACACTAACAAATGAGCAAAAACATATGTATAAGTATGTTTACTTCAGTATCATTTGAAGTAGCAGAACAGGAAGAATCTAAAAACAGCTAATTGATAGAAAGGCCCATAGTTATTGACCCAGAAACAGATTCACCTTACATTAATAAATGAGAAAAAATAGGGACTTTCCTTGTGGCTCAGTGGTAAAGAATCTGCCTTGCAATGCAGAGGACACAGGTTTGATCCCTGGCTGGGGAACTAAGATCCTACATGCTGCAGAGCACTGAGCCCATGCACTGTAACTACTGAGCCCACACCACAACTAGAGAGCCTGGGAGCCACAGCTACTGAAGTCCACGTGCTCCAGAGCCCGCATGCCAAAAGTATTGAGCCCAACATGCCACAACTAGAGAGGCTGTGCACTGCCTCAGCAAAAAAGATTCCACATGGTACAACAAAGATCTCACATATCGCAACTAAGACTCAACACAGCCAAATAAATAAAATTTTTAAATAAACGAGAAATATACATACCTCACAGACTGATAACCACAGCATCACCACTTTTATAGTAGTATATCATTTACAAGCGTATAGACACATTTGAGGACCTAAAAGAATATACACCCCAAAATGGGTGACAAATTTGTGAATTACTTTGCTTTCATTTTGCTTTGTCTGTATTTTCTAATGTTTTCCTAAATGATTATGGTATATGTGAAATCAACAAAAAAAAATTGTCAAACAATTTCCTGTATCAAAAGAACCAGTTCCATTGTCTTATTAGTCACTGAAAATCTTACTAAAGTTTGAGAGCACCTCTTCCAAAAACCAAATACATGAAATCCAAGGGATAGAGACAGAGGCCCCAAGACTGAACAGTCTGTCCCTTTATACCACTATGCTATACTGACACATAAAACATGAATGGTTGATGCATAGAGCTATCCAGATTTAAACAACGAAAGAAGGATTTTTGGAGAGTGATTGCAAATGTTACCAGAGAGCAGACTATGAATGCACTGAATGATACCCTAAAGGGATTCAGCCATCAACTTCCAGCTGTAGAACAATGAGACCGCAAAAGACCAGAACCTCCCAGAGAAGATGATACTAGCTGAAAAGGATCTGCATTCTTCAGAAACCTCAAAAATGCTAACCTAGAAAGTAAAGCACAGATAGGTGACTGAATGTAATTGACATCTATCAGCTGACTGTTTCTGTCCTACATCTTAAATAAATATTTTAAGTCTATATAAGTACACAAGTTACAAGAAAAAGTTATAAAGACTTTAGAGGAGTAGTTGGTAAATAAAATAACAGATACTGATTTCCAGTCAAGATGGTGTAAAGAGTTTATGCTTTGATTAACCCCTTTATGCTCCTAATATATAGTAATACATGATATAAAAAGAGAAAAAAACTTTCAGATTTGAAAACAAGAGAAACATTTCCACTGAACAGATATATGCAAAGTAGAGAGGCAGGCTGAAGCTGTCTGGGCTAACCAGGAGCTCAGCGGTTCAGGAGCCAGAGTTTGAAAAGCTCCACAGAAATTCTACACAACCATTTAAAAAAAGAACAAAATAATGCCATTTGTAGCAACATGGATGTAACTAGAGAGTATCATACTAATTGAGTCAGAAAGAGAAAGACAAATACCATGTGATATCACTTAATGTGGAATCTAAAAGACACAAATGAACCTATCTATGAGACAGAAACAGAATCACAGACATAGAGAACAGGCTGGTGGTTGTCAAGGAAAAGAGGTTTGGGGGCGGGGATGAAGTGGAAAACTGGGGTTAGCAGTTGTAAGCTTTTATATACAGAATGGATGATCAACAAGGTCCTATTATATAGCACAAAGAACTATATTCAACAACCTATGATAAACCACAATGGAGAAGAATTTTTAAGAAAGAATGCATATATTGATATATACATATATGAAAGTAGAGCTGAATCACTCTACTCTATATCAATAATCAATACAACACTGTAAATCAACTATACTTCAATAAGTAAAGAAATAGCTCTATAGATGATGGGGAATAAGGCTCACTAAGAGCCTCAACAAAACGTAGCTGACTTCTGCCTAGAGCTGTAATCATGTTTGTCAACTTATTTTTCATCATTATCCCCCCTAATGAAAAAAATTTTTGGTGTTTTTTTTGAGGGGGGGCAGCACCTTGCAGCATGTGGGATCTAAGTTCCCCAACCAAGGATCAAGCCTGTGCCCCCGCAAAGGAAGCACAGAGTCTTAATGGCTGGACTGCCAGGGAAGTCCCAAGAAAATCTGCATTTAAATTTTCCCTAAAGAGAAAAATTAAATGCTAAGGAATAAGGGTTGAGCTTTGAAGGGCCGCTATAATACCTAATAGTTTTCACCTTATCGAGGGCAAATGCATGAGCTGTAGTTTTAAATCCCACTGCCTTACCAAGAGAACTGGGCCATACTGCTAGCCGACCGTCTGACGGGCTCTCGGTTCTCCACCATCACTATGTGGAAGGAGCCCCAACGAGAAATGTAAAGCCTGACTACGGATGAGGGACGTGAAGAATGTTTGCAGTGGAGGGGACTGCCAAAATGCTGGACACAGAGGCACATGGAGAAAAAAGGGAGAAAGAAAAATGAAAGACAAAAATGTCTCTTCTAAAATTGCTGGTAAAGCAAAATTCCAAAACAATAATTGGCTGCTAAGAAAGAAAATTAACACAAATAGCAATCATGTATTCATTCTGGAAAATTAATTTCACAGACAGCTTCACAAAGACTTTAAATTAGAAACATTGAGCTCTTCACAAAAAAAAAAAAGAGAGAGAAAGATAATGCAGCATAACCTCCACTTTGTAAAGTGGATGAATACAAAGTTGTTCAACAAAAACACATAAAAATGATAAAACAACAGTAGGTGGCTATTTAGAGAAGCAACTAGAAATTAAGAAAGGAAATACAGAGTGATTGAGTTGAAATACAGTAAACAGGACTGGGTTGTTCTCCATTCTAGATAGAGATACATTTAGTATTTCTTTGCAGGTAGTTTTGCCTTTCGGGTTATTTTCTCAAGCTTTATATTGAGATACAGTTGACAAATAAAATGCATATACTTAAAGTATACAGTTACGATTTGATATACAGGTACCTTGTGAAGGACTGCCACGATCAAGTTAATCAATACATCTATCATCTCACACAGTTACTCTGTGCGTGTGTGTGTGTGTGTGTCTGTGTGTGGCTAGAACAGTTAAGAATTACTTTTCTAGCAAATTTCAAGTACACAGTACAGTACTATTAACCATGTTGTAATAATCACCATGTTGTACTATTTTTAATGTCTAAAATAGGTATTTCTCTTTTTAATTTTTTGAGGAAGTTCCATACTGTTTTCTATATGTTACGTACATGAACTTAATCAAATAACTCACCTCTTTAGATCTTTTTTTCTCCATATGAAAAAGGAAGTAGATGAGATAATATCTAATTTCTATTCCAGCTTTAAATTCCTACTATTCGAATACTTATTAGACTAATCTAAATATCTGCCATTATGTTCAGAAAGTGGCAAGAAGAGAAAAACTCTTCTCAGTTTAAGTGGCTGATGTTCTTACATAAGCAAATCAGGCATAAAGTGCATGAAATTACATATGTAGTAAAACTTATGAACTTGGACTAATTTCTTAGGGAGTACTAGATAAGTCAAAATTTGAGAGTTTTTAAAGCAATGATATTTACTCCCTTCAAGGACATACCTGAGTTCAAAGTAGGATGAGGAAAGCGATTATATGTAAATGAGTGCTTATATAAATGTTTGAAAGGGTTTTTCCCTTAAGAAAGTTGAACATACTTCCTCCCACTTCCTGAACACCGGTCCAAGAGCCTAGCAAAGTCTCTGAGGGGTGGAAAGAGCTGCAGGCCTTTCAGGCGTGGCATTCTCTCAAGCCCCATCGCTAAGAGCACCTTCAATGTAGGACAGAAATCCCTGCTTGGCCAGAAGTCAGTGCTTTCACAGGGGTAAGATTAATGTCATTTAGTTAAGCAGGAGAGAATGGTTCTGTAAAATAACTCAAGCCCTCACAGGGCAATTCAAATTATCAGCAACCTCATAAATAAATGCAGTCATATCAATATTCAACTGGCAAACCATCAAAAAGTGATGTCTGAACTGATCTTATTATGCCATTAGGCTTCAGCTCTCAGCTTTATGTAAACAGAGACACATTAATGGGTTAATTAGTAATCTTTTAAGGATGGAAGAGTCAATTTGCTATCAATATTAATTTTACTAAAATTTTATCATCCCTTCCATATACAGAAATAACTATATAAATTCAGAGTTACTAATGGTTCTGGTAAAGAATAAGTTACTAGCTCATGTTGGTTATTTTTTTAATTCCTCTTCCTTCCTACAGTAAAAACATATCTAATGTTGCACCCTTGAATCAGTTGGGCCTCTTCCCTCTCCTTCACCACATATCCATCAGTTCAGTCAATCAGTCATGTCAAACTCTTTGTGACCCCATGGACTGCACCATGCCAGGCTTCCCTGCCCATCACCAACTCCCAGAGCTTGCTCAAATTCGTGTCCATTCAGTATGCGATGCCATCCAACAGTCTCATTCTCTGTCGTCCTCTTCTCTTCCTGCCTTCAATCTTTCCCAGCATCAGGATCTTTTCTAATGGGTCAACTCTTTGCATCAGGTGGCCAAAGTATTGCAGCTTCAGCATCAGTCCTTCCAATGAATATTCAGGACTGATTTCCTTTAGGGTTAACTGGTTTGATCTCTTTGCAGTCCAAAGGACTCTCAAGAGTCTTCTCCAACACCACTGTTCAAAAGCACCAATTCTTCGGTGCTCAGCTTTCTTTATGGTCCAACTCTCACATCCATACATGACTACTGGAAAAACCATAGCCTTGACTAGACGGACCTTTGTTGGCAAAGTAATGTCTCTGCTTTTAAATATGCTGTCTAGGTTGGTATAGCTTTTCTTTCAAGGAAAAAGCATCTTTCAATTTCATGGCTGTGGTCACCATCTGCAGTGACTTTGGGGCCCAAGAAAATAAAGTCTGTCACTGTTTCCATTGTTTCCCTGTCTATTTGCCATGAAGTGATGGGACCAGATGCCATGATCTTAGTTTTTTTTTTTTTTTATGATCTTAGTTTTTTGAATGTTGAGTTTTAAGCCAGCTTTTTTACTCTCTTCTTTCACTTTCATCAAGGCTCTTTAGTTCCTCTTCACTTTCTGCTATACGGGTTGTATCATCTGTGTATCTGAGGTTATTGATAGTTCTCCTGGCAATCTTGATTCCAGATTGTACTTCATCAAGCCCAGCATTTTGTATGATGTACTCTGCATGTAAGTTAAATAAGCAGGGTGACAATATACAGCCTTGACGTACTCCTTTCCCAATTTGGAACCAGTCCATTGTTCCATGTCTGGTTCTAACTGTTGCTTTTTGACATGCATACAGATTTCTCAAGAGGCAGGTCAGGTGGTCTAGTATTCCCATCTCTTTCAGAATTTTCCACAGTTTGTTGTGATCCACACAAAGGCTTTAGCATAGTCAATAAAGCAGAAGTAGATGTTTTTCTGGAATTCTCTTGCTTTTTCTATGATCCAACAGATGTTGGCAATTTGATCTCATCACATATAACCAGTCACCTATATAAGTCATAAAATCTTGCCACCACTTTCTTTTCAAATATGTCTAGATTCCAACACTTGACTCTCAAAACCACCATCCTAGGCCAGGCCCTCATCAACCCATGCTTGGTTTAGCACAATAGACACACAGAGCATCTACTATGGCTCACCATGTCTTCTAAAACCTACTAATCAATCTGATGTGGCAACCACCTCTTCATCTTCATATCACTGTAAGTCTGACCCAAATTCTTTCTACTCAAGAGGGTTTTTTTAAGCAGGTTCATGAGACAGGGACAAGAACTAAAGTTCTCTCCTGCAAGCATGCATGCTAAGTCGCTTCTTTGTAACCCCATGGACTGTAACCTGCCAGGCTCCCCTGTCCATGGGATTCTCCAGGCAAGAATACTGGAGTGGGTAGCATGCCTTCCTCCAGGGGATCTTCCTACAGATCTTCAAATTCCCAGTAATCCATTGCTTGACACTACTTTGGTACACACAGTCCTAACCCACCTACCTGTACCTCTCTCCAGACCACATTCTTCCATATTCCATTTTTCCCATAGAAACGATTTCGTGAAACTACTAGCTAAAGCTCAAGTAACCCAGGGTCTTCCGTGGTGGTCCAGTGGCCAAGACTCCACACTCCCAGTGCAGGGGCCAAGGTTTGATCCCTGCTCAGGGAACTAGATCTCACATGCTGCAACTAAAGATCTCACATGCCACAAGGAAGATCAAAGACCCTACATGCCACAGCTAAAGACCCAGAACAGCCTAATAAATAAGGAGTTTTTAAAAAATTTGAGTAACCTGTCTTCAGCATTTCCCACACCAACTACTCCTGAGTCTCGTGTGCTAGCCCTTTCCTCTACTGACCTATAAAAGATGCATTACCCTAGACTCAGCATTCTTCTCCTTTCTATAGTCACTCCATCTCTAGATGATCTCATCCAATCCCATAAATATCTTTATACTGACAACTCCATAATTTATATCTTCAGCCTCGCTCTTTCCTGAGTTCCTGACTCAAATAGCCAACTGTACACTCAGAATTTTTCTGGGCAATCAAATACAGCATGTTCAAAGGCTTACCCATCTCAATAGAAGATTATCACCATCTGTCTAGTTATTTGAATCAAAAGCTTTGAACTCATTCTTTGCCCTTCCATTCCCTTCCTCCCAACATCCAATCCAATAATATATATCTCTGTCTCTCTGAAATATCTCCCAAATCCAACCTCTGGAACCATCTCTATGGCTGCCACCCTAGTACATGTCATTAACATTTCTCATCTGGATTATTGTCATAGACACCCAAATGGCAATGAAATTCTGACATTCCTTTAGAATGATAAGCCTCCTCAAAGAAGAAAAGGTTAGCTTGACATGATATACCTTTAATGGAACTCTATTGCTGTTGGAAGTGACCATCTTGTTCCTTCCTTTCCTTATGCACTCTCTGAACTCTCCTCCTTGTGAATCTCCCTCCTCTTCTAACTTCTTTTCCTTTACTCTCCCTCCTCTCAATATCTTGTTTCTCTTCCTTTCCCTCTTGCTTAACTGAACAACTAGGCACACATTATAGTGGAAAATGCTAGCAGTTACTTGTAAGCATCTCTTCCTATTGTCTATCATGGTGAAGGAGGTAATTATGACAGTTTATATTTCTGGCCCTCAGCTGCCTCATCTTTTAAATAAAGAGATTATACTAGATGGCCTCTGAGGTCCCTTAAAGGTCTAGAAATCTATTCAAGTTATTTATTGAGTAAAGAGCTATGTTCCATGTTCTTAAAAGTAGGTAGATTCAATATTTTATATTTCCCAGAGGGGAAAAAAGTAAATTAGTTTTTTAACAAGGCCTTCAATTGATCCTTTTCTATCAGGGGTCAATGTCTCTCAATAGAAAAAAAAAATACACTTCTCCCTTGGTATAGTCTGAATGTTCAATATCTCTGTAGTTATTTCTTTCTTTGAGCCCTTCTTGAGACAAGTGGTTTCCAAGAAGAGGCCAATAGGCTATTTAATATGAAAGTGAAGTTGCTTTTTGAGACCCCATGGACTGTAGCCCACCAGGCTCCCCTGTCCATGTGATTCTCCAGGCAAGAGTACTGGAGTGGTTGCCATTTCCTTCTCCAGGGGATCTTCCTGACCCAGGGATTGAACCCGGGTCTCCTGCATTGTAGGCAGATGCTTTTACCATCTGAGCCACCAGGGAATGCTTTCAATATGAAGGCTATCATTTATTAGGCACTTATTGTGTTCCAGGCTCTGTGCTAAGCCATTTTTAGTTAAATCTCAACACAAGTCTACATAAGGCAAGTATTTTATTATTACTCCTCTTTTACAAAATAAGAAGCTAAGGTGTGAAGAGGTTATCAAATTTGTGTAAGGGCTCACAGCTAACAGATGGAGGAGCCAAAATTTGGACCCAGATCTATCTGACAGCAGAGGATGAGATGGTTAGATATCATCACTGACTCAGTGGACATGAACTTGAGCAAACTCCAGGAGATAGTGAAGGACAGGGAAGCCTGATGTGCTGCAGTCCATGGAGTTGCAAAGAGTCAGGCACAACTTAGAAACTGAACAACAACTATCTGACTTAAAAGTCCATGCTCTGGAAAACATATACACTACCATATGTAAATAGATAGCCAGTGGGGATTTGCTATATGACTCAGGGAAATCAAGCTGGTGCTCTGTGACAACCTAAGGGTAGGATGGGGTGGGAGGTGGGAGGGAGGTTCAAAAGGGAGGGGACATATGTACACCTATGGCTGATTTATGTTGATGTATGGCAGAAATCAACACAATATTATAAAGCAGTTATCCTTCAATTTAAAATAAATATTTTTAAAAAATAAACAAAAAAGTCCACGCTCTGAAAGATTATAATACTATATACCTCCCTCCTGAAATGCTGGACCCCCGAAGTCTATCTTGCAGGTCTCTGTACATTCTCGTGACCTCTGATGTCCTGAGGGCAAAACCCTAGCCTCTACCTGACCCAACAAGGTCAGCTTCACTGCAGGATTTTAAGAGCAGAGACTCATAATTTCTTATGGTACAGATCCCAGTCATGTGGACACTCAATAAACACTCTTGACTGAGGAAGGCCATGGTAAGAAGCAATGGACAAAGCTAGGATGGCCTAATGCAAGTTCTGGTGATGCAAGGTAAAAGTTTAAGATGAGATTGTGCTAGGACTAGAGAAATGGTCAGGCTTCCTATGAAGTTTAATTTCTATGACCTCATTATCATTTGCCAAAAGTAGAGAGAGCTATTGATACCCCTAGAGAACTGCTTTAGAAAATGGCTTAAAAAATTGGTTTAATTAAGACTCTAGATATTTAAGTGGAATATCAGGTCAGCACATTTGTGAAAGTATTTCCTTTTTTAAAATGCTTCCAAAGATCTTCAGAAGTGGGATTGCATTGGCATGACCACCTCCTGAGCAACATCAGAGCAGAATCAGCTCTCAGGGAGTCTTTTGTACCTGAAGAATTTATGGATTTCCCAGCCAAGAGGACCAACTGGCAGAATCTCTAAAACTCTGCCTTCATCCCTTCCCCCATCTCTAACAGAACTGTGTTTGGGTCAGTAAATTCTCTTGCTGAAGCAGAGGTTTAAGAGGCACCTAGATGTCTTCCTGGGTCACTGGTTTGATTCTAATAAAACTATGACATTTTGTAGCACTGTGTGATGCCATTCAAATGTCCTTAACCCATCCTTGGGATTGGCTGTCCAAATTTCCTTAAAACCAAGAGTTTTAGGGGACTTCCCTGGTGGTCCACTGGTTAAGACTCCACACTTTCACTGCAGGGGGCTTGGGTTCCATCCCTGGTGGGGAAACTGGGATCCTGCATACCGCACAGCCAAAACAAAAAAAAAAAAAAACAAGAGTTTTAGAAGGACAGAAAGATCCAGACTACCCCTTGGGACGCTCTTCACTTAGAGAACTGTAACAGGAAACAGAGGGGAAAGGGGGAGTAGGTAGGCACGAGGTCATGAAGGGGGTGGGCAGGAGTTCCCAGGGGAAGCCCAGCAGCCACCAACAAAGACCAGCAGGGGTGACAGCAGAACAGATGTCTGAGAGGCTGAGTCTCCACAGAGACCATGGGCATCAATCAGGACCAGGCCAAAGAAAGGGAGGGAGCTCGGAGAGAGGAAAAGACAGGAAAAGGCCAGGTCCTAATGATTCTGTCCGCTAAGTGTTCAAGGCCAAAATTATATGTGACCATCCCCCTCCCCTTGATGTTCCAAGCCTCTCCTTTCAGACTTATGTGACCTGGGAAAAGAAAGTTTAAAAGCATTGTCAAGTATCAGTACCATATCTACAGATGAAATTTTGATTCTGGGTATTTCTTCCTTTTGTTACACTTTCTTGGTAAGAACAGTTGCACAGCCTATCTAAGATATGGCACCAATGGAGCCTATTTCTGATTTATAGTCAACTGCAGTACACAACTAAAATAAAAGAACTTGACAAAAAATAAGATAAAATAAACCAATGACATCAGGCATGGAATTCAGGTTAACAAACAGAGTTTTCTTCCTCTTTACTCAAGAAAAGTAATATTATTGACTCTACACACCAAGAGAACATTAAACACTTTATCCCATCCCACAGAACTCTCATTTTTTTCAGCCTTCTTTTTAAAACAAACTTTTACATCCCTATTTTCTTGAAAGTGTATCAAAACGTGACATTCTAAGCAATCACTGAAAGTGTAGGGAGAATATAATCACTGTAATTAGCTCTGTTTATATACCAGATAGACTTATATTTCATTATAAATATTCCATATGAAAATCTTTGAAAGAGGACCAATTACACTGAGAGGTTTACCTACATGCCATTTGTCAAAAGAAAAGAAAAAATATGCCACAGTTCCTATTTGAAAAAAAATATTTCCTGGGATAATGCAACATGGTACACTTAGCAAAAGGGGGGAAAAATGAGGAGGAGTCTTGAGCTAAAATAATGAGGTACATCAACTTTAAGCTGCAGGCCTCTTCCCCTGCAACCCCTGTCCTACCAAAAAAACAAAGTACATGCAAGAGGGTTCTGGTTCATATCATCTTAATTCTAACACTAGCACTGGTCACTGAGGGAACATCAGCCGAAATAGAAAACCCCACTATCACATGTGCTCTGTGACAGGAAAAGTTCATTTTGTTCCCAACCTTACAGCTCAAAATGAAATTACTATTTGAAACTAAAATCTGTCTTAGCCTTATAATTCTTACTTAGAATGTGTTGCATTCATTTTGTTCTTCCTCTGCAACTTGTCACATATTGTTAATCTTAGTTTCTAAGGGAAGAAAAACAAAATTTTTCAGTGTTCCTGTTTGCTTTTCTATCCTTTGTGCCCACAAGGTTCTTGAATACAAATGAGGCCCTCAATCAAAATTTAGCAGAAGAGTTTTGCATGAATTTTGATCATATATTAAAGCATATATATGGAATCTATGCTTCCCTGGTGGTTCAATGGTAAAGAATCTGCCTGTGATTCAGGAGATGCAGGTTTGATCCCTGGGTCAGGAAGATCCACTGGAGAAGGAAATGGTAACCCACTCCAGTATTCTTGCCTGGGAAATCCCATGGACAGAGGAGCCTGGCAGGCTACAGTCCATGGCATTACAAAAGAGTCAGACATGGCTCAGCAACTAAACCACCACCACGGAATCTAGAAAGATGGTACTGATGAACCTATTTACAGAGTAGCAGTGGAAACACAGACATAGAGAATAGATTGTGGACACAGTGTGGGAAGGAGAAGGTGGAAAAAATTAAGAGAGTAGCATTGAAACATACATTATCATATGTAGAATAGATAGCCAGTGGGAATTTGCCATATGAGGCAGGGAGCTCAAACTGGGTGTTCTGTGATGACCTAGAGTTGGGGAATAGGGTGGGAGGTGGAATGAAGATTCAAGACAGAAGGGACATATGTACACCCATGGCTGATTCATGTTGATGTATGGCAGAAACCAACACAATATTGCAAAGCAGTTATCCTTCAATTAAAACTATTTTTTTTTAAAAGAGTTTTGCATACATTTTGCAATGCTAGTTATAATTTGTTATCTGGTCCTTCAGAGTCCCTAAAAGTCCTACTAATTCAATCTTGAAAATCATTTCCTTCAATCTAGGTATTTCTGAAAAAAAAAAATATATATATATATATACATATATCCATGTGGACATGGTAGGTTATCCTTGGAAACAGGGAAAGGACTGGAAATCACTGGTATAGTCTGACCAGCTGTTTTCAGCATCTGTTCTGATCGATTACAGCTTCTACCTTGATTGGTCACCTCAACTGTTACATATTTTTTAACACTGAATATGTCAAATAAAATCTTTATCAAGTTCAGCTATCAAGTGTTTCAAGAATAAACACTTGATAAACTCACCTAGATATAACTCACCTAGAGCCAGACATCCTGGAATGTGAAGTCAAGTGGGATTTATGAAGCATCACTATGAACAAATTTAGTGGAGGTGATGGAATACCAGTTCAGCTATTTCAAATCCTAAAAGATGGTGCTATGAAAATGCTGTTCTCAATATGCAAGCAAATTTGGAAAACTCAGCAATGGCCACAAGACTGGAAAAGGTCAGTTTTCATTCCAATCCCAAAGAAAGGCAATGCCAAAGAATGTTCAAACTACTGCGCAATTGCACTCATCTCACACGCTAGCAAATGCTCAGGATTCTCCAAGCCAGGCTTCAACAGGACGTGAATCATGAACTTCCAGATGTTCAAGCTGGATTTAGAAAACGCTGAGGAACCAGATATCAAATTGCCAACATCTGTTGGATCATAGAAAAGGCAAGAGAGTTCCAGAAAAACATCTACTTCTACTTTATTGACTATGCCAAAGCCTTTGACTGTGTAGATCACAACAAACTGGAAAATTCTTCAAGAGATGGGAATACCAGACCACCTGACCTGCCTCCTGAGAAATCTGGATGCAGGTCAAAAAGCAACAGTTAGAACTGGACGTGGAACAATGGACTGGTTCCAAACTGGGAAAGGAGTACGTCAAGGCTGTATATTGTCACCCTGCTTATTTAACTTATATGCAGAGTACATCACATGAAATGCCAGGCTGGATGAAGTGCAATCTAAAATGAAGATTGCCAGGAGAACTATCAATAACCTCAGATATGCAGATGACACCACCCTTATGGCGGAAAGTGAAGAGGAACTAAAAAGCCTCTTGATGAAAGTGAAAGAGGAGACTGAAAAAGCTGGCTTAAAACTCAACATTCAAAACACTAAGCCCACAGCATCCGGCCCCATCACTTTCTGGCAAATAGATGGGGAAACAGTGGAAACAGTGACAGACTGTATTTTCTTGTGCTCCAAATCACTGCAGATGGTAACTGCAGTTTTCAAATTAAAAGATGCCTGCTCCTTGAAAGAAAAGCTATGACCAACCTAGACAGCATATTAAAAAGTAAAGACATTATTTTGCCTACAAAGGTTCAGTTCAGTTCAGTCACTCAGTTGTGTCCAGCTCTTTGCGACCGCATGAATAGCACCCCTCCCTGTCCATCACCATCTCCCGGAGTTCACTCAAACTCATGTCCATCGAGTCGGTGATGCCATCTAGCCATCTCATCCTCTGTCATCCCCTTTTCCTCCTGCCCCCAATCCTTCCCAGCATCAGAGTCTTTTCCAATGAGTCAACTCTTCACATGAGGTGGCCAAAGTACTGGAGTTTCAGCTTTAGCATCAATCCTTCCAAAGAACACCCAGGGCCGATCTCCTTCAGAATGGACTGGTTGGATCTCCTTGCAGTCCAAGGGACTTGCAAGAGTCTTCTCCAACACCACAGTTCAAAAGCACTAATTCTTCAGTGCTCAGCTTTCTTCACAGTCCAACTCTCACAGCCATACATGACCACTAGAAAAACCATAGCCTTGACTAGACGGACCTTTGTTGGCAAAGTAATATCTCTGCTTTTGAATATGCTATCTAGGTTGGTCATAACTTTTCTTCCAAGGAGTAAGCGTCTTTTAATTTCATGGCTGCAGTCACCATCTGCAGTGATTTTGGAGCCCCAAAAAATAAAGTCTGACACTGTTTCCACTGTTTCCGCATCTATTTCCCATGAAGTGATGGGACCAGATGCCATGATCTTTGTTTTCTGAATGTTGAGCTTTAAGCCAACTTTTTCACTCTCTTCTTTCACTTTCATCAAGAGGCTTTTTAGCTCCTCTTCACTTTCTGCCATAAGGGTGGTGTCATCTGCATATCTGAGGTTACTGAGATTTCTCTTGGCAATCTTGATTCCAGCTTGTGCTTCTTCCAGCCCAGTGTTTCTCATCATGTTCTCTGCATAGAAGTTAAATAAGCAGGGTGACAATATACAGCCTTGACAGACTCCTTTCCCAGTTTGGAACCAGTCTGTTGTTCCATATCCAGTTCTAACTGTTGCTTCCTGACCTGCATAGGTTTCTCAAGAGGCAGGTCAGGTGGTCTGGTATTCCCATCTCTTGAAGAATTTTCCACAGTTTATTGTCATCCACACAGTCAAAGGCTTTGGCATAGTCAATAAAGCAGAAATAGAGGTTTTTCTGGAACTCTCTTGCTTTTTCCATGATCCAGCGGATGTTGGCAATTAGCTCTCTGGTTCCTCTGCCTTTTCTAAAACCAGCTTGAACATCTGGAAGTTCACGGTTGACGTATTGCTGAAGCCTGGCTTGGAGAATTTTGAGCATTACTTTGCTAGCATATGCTGCTAAGTTGCTTCAGTCGTGTCCGACTCTGTGCGACCCCAGAGACAGCAGCCCACCAGGCTCCCCCATCCCTGGGATTCTCCAGACAAGAACACTGGAGTGGGGAAAGTGAAAAGTGAAAGTGAAGTTGCTCAATCATGTCTGACTCCCAGCGACCTCATGGACTATAGCCTACCAGGCTCCTCCGTCCATGGGACTTTCCAGGCAAGAGTACTGGACTGGGTTCCCATTGCCTTCTTCGTATGATATGAGTGCAATTGTGTGGTAGTTTGAGCATTCTTTGGCATTGCTTTTCTTTGGGATTGGAATGAAAACTGACCTTTTTCCAATCCTGTGGCCATTGCTGAGTTTTCCAAATTTACTGGCATATTGAGTGCAGCCCTTTCACAGCATCATCTTTCAGGATTTGAAATAGCTCAACTGGAATTCCATCATCTCCACTAGCTTTGTTTGTAATGATGCTTCCTAAGGCCCACTTGACTTCACATTCCAGGATGTCTGGCTCTAGGTGAGTGATCACACCATTGTGATTATCTTGGTCGTGAAGATCTTTTTTGAATAGTTCTTCTGTGTATTCTTGCCACCTCTTCTTAATATCTTCTGCTTCTGTTAGGTCCATACCATTTCTGTCCTTTATCGAGCCCATCTTTACATGAATTGTTCCCTTGGTATCTCTAATTCTCTTGAAGAGATCTCTAGTCTTTCCCATTCTGTAGTTTTCCTCTATTTCTTTGCATTGATCGCTGAGGAAGGCTTTCTTTTCTCTTCTTGCTATTCTTTGAAACTCTGCATTCAGATGCTTATATCTTTCCTTTTCTCCTTTGCTTTTCGCTTCTCTTCTTTTCACAGCTATTTGTAAGGCCTCCCCAGACAGTCATTTTGCTTTTTTGCATTTCTTTTCCATGGGGATGGTCTTGATCCCTGTCTTCAGTACAGTGTCACAAACCTCAGTCCATAGTTCATCAGGCACTCTATCTATCAGATCTAGTCCCTTAAATCTATTTCTCACTTCCACTGTATAATCATAAGGGATTTGATTTAGGTCATACCTCAATGGTCTAGTGGTTTTCCCTACTTTCTTCAATTTCAGTCTGAATTTGGCAATAAGGAGTTCATGATCTGAGCCACAGTCAGCTCCCGGTCTTGTTTTTGCTGACTGTATAGAGCTTCTCCATCTTTGGCTGCAAAGAATATAATCAATCTGATCTCGATGTTGCCCATCTGCTGATGTCCATGTGTAGAGTCTTCTCTTATGTTGTTGGAAGAGGATGTTTGCTATGACCAGTGAGTTCTCTTGGCAAAATTCTATTAGCCTTTGCTCTGCTTCATTCTGTACTCCAAGGCCAAATTTGCCTGTTACTCCAGGTGTTTCTTGACTTTCTACTTTTACATTCCAGTCCCCTGTAATGAAAAGGACATCTTTTGTGGGTGTTAGTTCTAAAAGGTCTTGTAGGTCTTCATAGAACCATTCAACTTCAGCTTCTTCAGTGTTACTGGTTGGGGCATAGACTTGGATTACTGTGATATTGAATGGTTTGCCTTGGAAATGAACAGAGATCATTCTGTCATTTTTGAGATTGCATCCAAGTACTGCATTTCAGACTCTTTTGTTGACCACGATGGCTACTCCATTTCTTCTAAGGGATTCCTGCCGTGAGTAGTAGATATAATGGTCATCTGAGTTAAATTCACCCATTCCAGTCCATTTTAGTTCGCTGGTTCCTAGAATGTCGACGTTCACTCTTGCCATCTCCTGTTTGACCACTTCCAATTTGCCTTGATTCATGGACCTAACATTCCAGGTTCCTATGCAATATTGCTCTTTACAGCATCGGACCTTGCTTCTATCACCAGTCACATCCACAGCTGGGTATCATTTTTGCTTTGGCTCCATCCCTTCATTCTTTCTGGAGTTATTTCTCCACTGATATCCAGTAGCATATTGGGTACCTACTGACCTGGGGAGTTCCTCTTTCAGTATCCTATCATTTTGCCTTTTCATACTGTTCATTGGGTTCTCAAGGCAAGAATACTGAAGTGGTTTGCCATTCCCTTCTTCAGTGGACCACATTCTGTCAGACCTCTATGGTTTTTCCAGGAGTCATGTATGGATGTGAGAGCTGGACCATAAAGAAAGCTGAGCCCCAACGAATTGATGCTTTTGAACTGTGGTGTTGCAAAGACTCTTGAGAGTCCCTTGGACTGCAAGGAGATCCAACCAGTCCATCCTAAAGGAAATCAATCCTGAATATTCATTGGAAGGACTGTTGCTGAAGCTGAAACTCTCATATTTTGGCCACCTGATGTGAAGAACTGACTCATTTTGATGCTGGGAAGGACTGAAGGCAGGAGGAGAAGGGGACAACAGAGGATGAGATGGTTGGATGGCATCACTGACTCAATGGGCATGGGTTTGAGCAAGCTCTGGGAGTTGGTGATGGACAGGGAAGCCTGGCGTGCTGGGATTCATGGGGTCACAAAGAGTCAGACATGAGTGAATGACTGACCTGAACTGAACTGGAACACAACCGCCAAGACATGGAAACAACCTAAATGTCCATCGACAGATGAATGGATAAAGATGTGGTTATATGTACACAATGAAATATTACTCAGCCTCAAAAAACAGTGAAATAATGGCATTTGCAGCAACGTGGATGGACTTAGAGATTATCATATTAAGTGAAGAAAGTCAGAAAGAGGAAGACATACCATACGATATCACTTATATGTGGAATTTAAATATGACCTAAATGAACTTACCTACAAAACAGGTTCACAGACATAGAAAACAGAGTTATGGTTGATGGCTGGGGGTGAGGAAGGGATGGATTGGGAGTCTGGAATTAGCAGATGCAAACTATTATGTAGAGAATGGGTAAACAGCAAGTTCCCACTGCATAGCACAGGGAACTATATTCAATATCCTATGATAAACCATAATGGAAAAGAATACGAAAAAGAATGCATATATACATATAAATGAGTCACTTCACTCTACAGCAGAAATTAACACAACACTGTGAATCAACTATATAATACTTCAATGAAATAAATTTTTTAAAAAGAATAAAACATACCTACCAGATAGCTGATTGATTTGCTCTGGGGTTAACTTCAATAGCAGTGTTAGTCACTCAGTCATGTCCGGCTCTGCGATCCCATGGACTGTAGCCCTCCAGGCTCCTGTGTCCATAGGATTTTCCAGGCAAGAATACTGGAGTGGGTTGGCATGTCTTCCTCGAGGGGATCTTCCTGACTCAGGGATCGAGCCCACGTCTCTTACATCTCCTGCACTGGCAGGCAGGTTCGTTACCACTAGCTCCACCTGGGAAGCCCCTAACTTCAATAGAGCTTCATTAAAACCCTTACAATATTAACTCCATTAAATAAGAAATAAATAGCAGTTTTTCTGCTATTTAAAAATATTTTTTCACATATTTATTATGTATTTATTTAGTGGCACTTAGCTGTGGCATGCAGAATCTTTTAGTTGCGGCACGTGGGAGCTAGAACCCTGACCAGGGATTGAACCCAGGCCCTCTGCATTGAGAGCATGGAGTCTTAGCCACTGGACTACCAGGGAAGTCCTACTGTGTACTTCTTTAGCTACCATCACACATTCACAGCATAGCTTTGGGCAAGACGTGTCTACAGGGACTACCTTTACCACCTCAGCTTCCATTCGCTCTTCCAACACCATCCCTCCCTGTTGCGTCTCATCTCCTACTAGCATCTACTCCCATTGCTCCCTTGAAAGTGCTCTCATAATTTCCAGATTGCTTAATTAGTGGACCCTTTTCTGTCTTTATCTCAATTGATTTCTCTGCAGTGTTTCACCCTGTTGGCCACTTCCTCTTTCTTGAATTTTCTCCTCCCTCTGCCTTCTGTGATATTTTCTCTTTTCTCATATCTGCCTCAACCTTATAAATGTCTCCTTTCTCCACCAACCCCTGTAACTTTGGTACTCCCCAGATCTTTGCTCTCTCCACACCCTCACTTAGGAATGCTTGTGTCTGCCTCTCTATCAATATGCAGTACTGAGAATGTACAAAACTAAACTGAACTTCTCTATCTTGCACTCCCTCCACAACTCCTAGTTCAGACTCCTGATCCCCCTTTAATTCCCATACTCACGAGCTCAACAGATAATTCCAGTCTCTTCTCCCTTCATTTTATGACCTTAATCCCCCATACTGATTCCCTTACCCTCTGTACAGCTTCAGTTCAGTCCCTAACATTTCTCCCATTTCTCTCCCATGGAAACATAGACCAGCTTCCTAATGGGTCTCTTTGCTTTCTCTTTATTCTCCCAAGTGATGCCATAATGATCTTTCTGAAATGACTCCATACACATGTGCGCACACACACACAAATCTAGGGAATTCCCTGGCAGTCCAATGGTTAAGACCCTGTGGTTTCACTGCTGAGGTGAAACTAAAATTAACTAACACTACAACTAAGGGCCTACAAGTTGTGTGATATGGCAAAAAAAAGAAAAAAAATCTAGGGTCTGCTTTTTGCTATAGACTCTCACATTGCTCTGTGCATAGCATCATCCTGACACTTATCAGCCTGTATTTTAATAAGCTGAGAGTTATTTGTGTTTTCTCAACGAGACTATTAGTCAGTTGAAGGCAACTTCTAGCCTGAGTCAACTTTTTGATACCATGCCTGATGTGGTAGGTGCTCACTTCACAACTGTTGAATGAATTAATGGAAAATGCTACTAATATTAAATGAGAAGATTTTAAGAAATGAAAAGGAAAAAGTTCGAAAAGGAATATAGACACAAAGTTGCCTCACTGAGACTTTGCCATGAAAAGTGGAAGAAAGACAACACAAGGCTTCGTCATTTTTGGACCATGCATCGTTTCAAGAATCTGATAAACATTAAGGGCTCGCCTCACAGGATAAAATACACCTCTACACATCACAGAGGATTCTGCATACAATTTCAGGGCTTCTCCATACAGATGTCCCAAGGCTCCAGAAATCTAAGGCAACACAGGGCCATATGTGGGATGGATCAGAGTTGGGTATGTCTAGAATGAGAATTTGTTCCAGAAAAAAAAGGAGTTTTCCTACCTCACACATTACACCAAACGATATAGTAAATTCATTAAAAAGATAAATAATTTTTCAACTATAAAATATTAGGGAAACTATTTTTATAATGTGGAATAGGTATAAAATAGTTCATAAAATTTATGAACCTATAAAAGAAAGGACTGACAGATCTGACTATACAAACTTCTGAAAAATAAGACACCATGGATAAAGGGAAAAAAGGCAGATTTCAAAATATGTAAAATATGCAAAATGTTTAAAATCCAAGTAATTTATATCCAGAAAATACATAAGGAGTGACTGTGAGAAAATAAAATAACACCACCACAGGGAAAAGAGAAGTGCAATGGAAAAGAACAGACATTTCACAGAATAGATGCAAATGATTAATTAATACAGGAAAAAGTGCCCAACTTTTAGTAATCAAGGAAATATAAATTAAAACAACTAAGTCATTCCTCTTCATCCACCACATTGGCAAAAATTAACAAGATTGATGATATACAGGTTGCCAAGGATATAGGAAAAATGAATATTCTCAAACACTGATGTTGGGAATGAAAATCAGTATTCTTTTAGGAAAGCAATTTGGTAACATCTGTCACTATGGTAAATTCTACCATAAAATTCTACCCAGAAATTTTACCAGTAAGCCTCTCTTCTAGAGAAATGCTTGCCACTGTGCACAAAGAATCATAAACAAGGATATTCACTGAAGTATTATTTATAGTAAAGAAAGCCAAATGTCCACCTAAGGGAAAATGACACTACATTTTTTTTATAAAGTGTAGCTTATCTATTTATATTCTCTAAGACATAATACTAAATGACAAGACAATGTATATAATATCCTATTTACTTAAAAAAAAATAGACACTTGAATACATACATATACCAGGGTATAAAAGGGCTATACATTTTAAAATACACCAAACAGTGAGTACCTCTGGAAAAAGCAGTAAAAATCACAAGAAATGAGAAGTTAGGATGTATCATTTTATTCTGTATTTTTTTTTAATTGTTTGAACATTTTGGAACCAGGATAAATGGAAGTGGAGCACATTTTTAAGGCACATATTCCATCATACCAGCCAATTTCCTCATTCATTCTGGCCTCTGGACTATCTCACAGTTTTGCCTAATTTCTACTGCTCACAAACACTTCATTTAATCCACGAATTGTATACTCTCTCCTAGTCAACACCAGAGCCTGTGGGTCCATGTGGGCGGCCATCACCAGCCTTGCCTCGCAGGGGTGGGAGTCTCATTACTCACCAGATGCAGTCATGGCTGCCTCGTACAGAAAGGAGGGACCTTGACCTTGTGTTCTGTTTAGGCTATTTATTTTGTTCTGTTTGAGAATTTTGCAGAGGGAACCATGATTCTGTATAAATGGGTAATGTTCAATGACAGGTCTATATTTGGTTGTAAGTTAAATGATATTGCTTTCAGAACTTAGTGTGTGGGCTGTGAAAGATGCAAGTTTATGAGAATGTTCTCATAACCAAATGGGAAACAGAAATGATAAAATAAGCCAAACTGCTACTAGTAGAGATCACCATGCTAGTAGTGTTGCCCTTAATCCCTCTCCATTGCAGGAATTAGTCATTAACTTCCCCTCTGGACTTCCTCAGGACAATCAGGTCCAGATACATAAGAGTTCTTTTCCTCTCACTCCTATTACCATGTTCCTTTTGAAGTTCTTGGAAGGCATGTTCCTGACAATGCTTTAAAATGTCTGGTCCACCCCACCCACTCTTCTATGAATACTGTGGCCTCTTAATAGTTGTTAAATAATACACACCCACATATACACACTTAGAAAAGTGTTTCTGAGTTACTTGTCAATCAGCCTGATTTCTCCGCATATTAACTCTTCTATTAAGATCTGATTAAAAATCCTTATGATGGGACTTCCCTGGGGGTCCAGTGGTTAGAAGCCCACCTTCCCGCAGGGGACACAGGTGCAACCCCTGGTTGGGGAACAAGGATCCCATGTGCCGTGACCCACTAACTCTACAGCAGCAGCTACGGACCCCACCTGCTCTGGAGCCCGCAACGCACAGCCGGAGCGAAGTCCAGGCATAGCAACGAGAAATCTCACATGCCACAGCGAAGAGCCTGTGTCCTGCGGCTAAGGCCCAATGCACTTAAATGAATAGATAGATACGAAAAAGAAACACAGATTTTATTTTTAAAAATCTTATTATTTTCAAAAACCTGAATATAGGTCATGGAAACAAGAAGTATTGCAGTCATCTGTGTGGGGCTTATGTCTCAACATTAAGGGTACCATCATTGTTAGCATCTCCTTTCATGAGGAAAAAAAAAACAGAGACAGGTAAAGTCTTAGATTCCCAGAAATCACAGCAAAATCTGAACCTGGAAATATTAACGAGGTCCATTTTCCCCCTTCCTGCCCACACAGGGCCCCAGCGTAGTCCCACTTCCCTGTAGTCCACAGGCTCAAGCCTGTACTGACGCTCACCAAAATATTCACCGGGTCTTGGCAAAACACAGCTAATGGCCCAGGAAAGGAAGAATAGAGAATCTCAGGCTTCTCACCTTTGTTTCGCTTTCTGGACCTGAGCCTTCTCAGGGCAGGACATTGGAGGCAAGTGCATTAATGTTAAAGCAAACAGAAATCTCCCTTTCTCCACACTTATTGCCAGCTCATGGTTTGTTTTCCTAATCTACCCCATAAACACAGCTGAACCGTGCCCTGCCAAGAGGCACCTGGGAGAAGATGGGAGTCCTTAGTCATGCTTGCCCCAGCTGCAAAGCTACAGTGATTCTAGTGAGCCAGGATCAGATCCAGTTTGCCTAGTGCAGCTTTATGCCCGCCTCATTTACACGGGTCACTCTGTGTGGTACATGTTATTATAAGCAATGCACCCACCCGCCACAGATTGTAATGCATCCCAGAAAGCAAATTACTGTCAATGATAAGTTATATGACATTCCAGACCAAATTAGTCGGTTATTCATCTGAAGATCAACAAACTCAGCCTCGATTGAACCATGAAGGAAAGGGAAAACCACTGAATGATTACATAGATGTTCTACAGTGAAGGGTTGGGACAGGACTGTATTGAAACCCTTTCCTTAGCATGGAAAAGCTGAGATAGGTCTGGAGAGGTCATTCAGCACACCCCCTGCCTCAGCCTGCTGCAGACTCCAGGGATCCATTAGCATCGCCCAACAGAACAAAAAAGATATATACCAAGAAAAAGCATGTCTTGTTACACATTTGACAGCTACAGTTTTCCTAGGGCTACTCCACTGGAAGTAGAACAATATGTCAAGAATAACTTAGGAGAAGTTGGGAAAAAAAAAGTCCTAGGGATATGTAAGAAAGTTGGTGATGACATGAATAAATGAAGCACTATAAGACAAAAAGGCAGCTCTCAATAAGCTCAGATCACACCTCATCTGCCTCATATCACACAGGATACTCGCCAGCTGATTGCCACACAGTAGCTGGCAGGTGAAGGAGAAACAGGATTTGGGAGCTTTTTTTTCTATTTCCATACTTCTAATTGTTCTTAAGTTCCACTCCCTAGGTGTCTTAAACATTAACAGGCTAAAGCTATGCCCTAGCCTTACACTGGGAGAAGGCAATGGCACCCCACTCCAGTACTCTTGCCTGGAAAATCCCTTGGATGGAGGAGCCTGGTAGGCTGCAGTCCATGGGGTTGCTAAGAGTCGGGCACGACTGAGCAACTTCCCTTTCACTTTTCACTTTCATGCACTGGAGAAGGAAATGGCAACCCACTCCAGTGTCCTTGCCTGGAGAATCCCAGGGACAGAGGAGCCTGGTGGGCTGCCGTCTCTGGGGTCACACAGAGTCGGACACGACGGAAGCGACTTAGCAGCAGCAGCAGTACACTGGGGTGCTTATGCTCTTTGGCTTACAAAGGACAGAAATAACTTCACTTAGGCTGCCTCAAGTTGTGAGGGCTCATGATTCAGTTACACAGGGTAACATGTGGCTTCTCCCTTTTCTGCCTATCTGCCCCAACTGTCATCCTTAAGCCCCAATCTGGCTGGCTGATCTTGTCTGTATTCCTCAGACCAAATTCCAGAGTCAGTTTCCTACTGTAATCGCTTAACTCCTATTAGTCAGAAGCCTTGCCTGTCAGCCACTTACGAGCTCACCAGCCTATGAACTGGCTGCCTCTGAGTCAGGTGTCTACATCTGGTCCAATCATCAGGTGCCCACTGCACAAGATAAGGTTTAGAGTAGCTTCTTTGATCAGGGGCTATGGACCAAAGCAACTTTTTCCAGAAAAGAATGACCGGGGCTGGGGGTGAGGTCTCAAGCACATGTCTTAGTCAAATTGCCACCAAAAGCTTAAGCAGAAATAAGCCATTGATTTAGAGGCAGGGTCTTTAAAGGAGCAGGACCAGTTTCATAAGCTTATACACAGGTACACAGGGTCCCTGCACTTACAAGGGCCCACACTTGGCTTAATGCTCCTTTGTAGATATTTTAACATTCTTAATAATCTTTGAATAGGGGGCTCTACATTTTCATCTTGTATGAGGCCTTGCAAATTATATAGCTATTCCTCTCTGAGAACTTTTATTGTAACAAGTGAAGGCAGTTTCATAGAACTAAATAATTTTGGATTCAAAGATTCTTCAGAGATCATTCACTCAAAATACTCATTTGACAAACAAGAAAACTGAGCTCAAAGAAAGGCTGATTGCTTAATCAAGATCCCACAGTGAGCACTGGCAGTGTCAGACTAGAAACAGATTCTTATCGCAAAGTCCAATCTTCTCGTTACTCCATGTGGCAGGCTTCCTAGCAGAGAGGACTGCTTGACAGTCAGTCTATTTTGCCAAAATATTTGGTAAACTATTTAGAAATCTCATTTTATGAGGCTGATATAAAAACACAAATATCCATCTTTCCTTGTTCAATCTTGCATCCTATTTCCTCACCTGTGACCTCCAGTGGAACAGATTCCATTGACAATCTCCAGAATCTAAAATGAGAGCTGGATAGAGAAATATAAATTAATAGAAACTCCTGGAGAATTATCTGATAACAGATATAAAAATTACAGTGTCCATACCCCTCACTCCACAATTCCATTTCTACATAGTGTCTCACATACACACGAATATTATTGCACACCAGAGACTATTCATTGTGGTGTTGCTTATAATAGCAAAAGATTAACAATCTAAATATCTGTCAATAGGAAACTGGTTTAAATTTTTATATATATGCATATAATATGTATATAAATACATGCACACATACAGATATATATATGATACTATGTTCGTGCAACAAAATATTACATAGCTCTTAGGAAAAAGAGGTTAATTTATATTTACTAATATGGAACAATATCTAACATACTGCTTCACAAAAAAGCAAGGTAGAAAACAGTATGCAGCATGCTTCTCTTTGTGGGGGGAAAGGATACAGGAGTCCCCCCAACCACCACCCCCGGCCACTATCTGTAAGAGAGAAGTTCCAAGTGGATGTCTAAAACCACAGATAATACCAGACCCTTTATATACTGTTTTTCCTATACATTCACGCCATACATACTATGGGTATGAATGTATAAGAACTATGATAAAGTTTTATTTATAAATTAGGCACAGTAAGAGATTAACAACAATAACTAATAATAAATTGAATAATTATAACAACATACTGAAATAAGTTATGTGAATGTGGTCTGCCCTCTTTCTTTCTCTCTCTCTTTCTCTCTCAAAATATCTCATGGTACAAGCGTAATGCCTTAAAAGGAAGCGCTTTACAGCATACCCGAATTGCCAGCATCTCTGTCCTTGCACTCTGGGCCCATTATTAAGAAAAGTAACAGGAACAGTGCAATCCGGCAACAGTTATTTCATATCAAGACGGCCACTAGAGAGGATGCGATGATTCACATCTCTCATGGAACAGAGGGGACAGTGCAAGGTTTCATCACGCTACACAGAACAGTGAGCAATTTAAAACCTACGAATTGGGAGTTCCCTGGTGGTCCAGCAGTTAAGAATCCGGCTGCCAGTGCAGGGGACACAGGTTCAATCCTGTATCCCTGGTTTGGGAAGATCCCACACACCACAGGGCAACTAAGCACATGCACCCATGAGCCCTAGAGCCCACAGTCTGCAACAAGAGAAGCCCTGGCGATGAGAGCCCTTTGCACACAGCTAGAGAGTCGTCGCCTGGCTCTCCACAGCTAGAGAAAGCCTGCATGCAGCAGTAAAGGCCCGGGGCAGCCAAAAATAAGTGAATAAACATGTAAAACTTATGAATTGTCTATTTCTGGAAATTTCCATTTAATATTTTTGAACCTCAGTTGACCACAGGGAACTGAAACCTCAGAAATCAGAACCACTGATAAGGGGGAAAACACCACTGTATTTAGTTATATTCCCTATAATTACACAAACATATGGTGGAGTATTTGTGCTTGCACATAATCTATCTAGAAGTGCATTCAAAACAGAATGACTGCCTTCAAGGAGACTCAGGGATAGGAATGTGGGGAAATTTTTATTCTATGCCCTCTTGTTCCCTTAAAATGTGTGCTATTGGCATATCTTTTTAAAAATTAAATAGTTAGAAATTAGGAGGTTGGGATTAACCCATACACACTGTTGGATATAAAACAGATAGCCAATAAGGGCCTACTGTATATCACAGGGAACTGTAGTTAACATTTTCTAATAACCTATGAGGGAAAAGGATCTGAAAAAGAACATATATATGTATGTGTGTATATAACTGAGTCAGTGTGTTGTACATCTGAAACTAATATAACATTATAAATTAACTAAACTTCAATAAAATAAAATAATTAGTTCCATTGAATGAGTGTCTGAAACAGGACCCTATGACACTGCCAGTATTGATTCATGTCTACAATAGTGGCTTTGCTCGTAGCTCAGTCAGGAAAGAATCTGCCTGCAGCACAGGAGACCTGTGTTCGACTCCTTGGTTGGGAAGATCCCCTGCAGAAGGTGTTGGAAACCCACTCCAGTATTCTTGCCTGGAGAATCCCAGGGACAGAGGAGCCTGGTGGGCTCTAGCCCATGGGGTCTCAAAGAGCTGGACACGACTGTGACCAAACCACCACAATAGTGAAAAGCACACTATTGCTATCTTGTTTATTAAGGCTTTTGCTAGGATCTTGTATTGAACTTACAGACAAGGGCAATTATAAGCAGTTACATCAAACTGGGGGGAAAAAAACACACAATTCTCTCTTTTCCCCCTCCTCTGCTCTATATAAAAAGAAAAATCTGAAAAGTTTTCAAAACCTGCTTAATCCATTGCTTGTTTAGTCATTGGCACAGCTGTGTGACACAGTGGAGAAAACGAGAAATGTTCCAACTCTTTCTTTGGAAAATTGCCAATATCCTCTCCAAAGTGTCCTTCAGAATATCCACTAATGTTTTACCAATGCACCTACCAATCGCGTTGCTGAGCACTTTCACAAGAGCTTTACTTTGAACCAAAAGCACAAAGGGGGACACAAACGTCAGCACTGCCCTCATTCAGCAGAAGTACATTTTCCTCAAGTGGCAACACAATGGTGACTTTAGCTCTCCAAGTGAGCCCAATTCCCTTGGGAAAACCAATTCGTAGTTAACAAGCAGAGACAAGGGAGAGGCCCCCTCAGCCTCGTATGCTCTATTCTTCCACTTCACATGGTCTACATTTATGCAGCCCACATGTAGTGGACCAAGAATAGCCACAAATTCTTGACACACCTCTCCTTGGGAGGTAGGATCTATTTCCACTCTTCCAGATTCTGGGTTGCCCTGTGACTTCTTTGACCGATGGGATATAGCAGAATTGGTGCCATACCAAGTCTGAGTCCAGTTTTTAAGAGACTGACTGTTTCCTCCTCTTCCTTTCAGCGTCCTAAGCACGGCACTGTGTAAAAATTCAATTGCCTTCCTAAGGAGGGCAGGTGGAGATGCTAAAACAGCATGGAGAGGGAAAAAGGGCCAAAGCCATTCCTGTCAAGACACCAAGCACGTGGAGAAAATAATCTAAACCCTCAGCCCCTACCAGCCACCAACGGAAGAGCACCAAGTAACCTGTGCCAATGTTGGGTGCAGCGGAAGAGCCACCCAGCCAAGCACTGCCCAGATTCCTGACCCACAAAATTATGAGATGTAATTAAATGCAGCAACACATAACCAGACTACCACCCTAGCAGCTATTAAACACTGACATCTTCAAATAGTTCATACTCAAAATTCAGTCTTTCCTAAATTACCTTGGAATAATAATAGAATTATCTCATGCCAGGCAGCCACCACTACTGGGAGAAGGAGCCAGGTTCAAGCTGAGAGAATAGAAGGGTCTCCTCCCCTAACATCTCTTCCTATGATTTCTAGAGACGAATCTACATGGCCAAGGTGAGGGACCATCATCTGTCACTGAGGACTCCAGAGATCACAGGTCACAGAGCCTGAAGTTTGCCAGCTCACACAGGATCCCCATCCCTGAGGGTATCCTTTGACCAACCCTATCCATGGCACTGCTCGACCAAACCCACGTCCACCACGTCATGGCGGTCACAGGTAGTTATTCTTGGAGGTGGGATAAGAACCAGTCCTCTTACTGCAGCCCTTGTCCTTCCAGGCTGAGCTGAGAGGAAAAGCCAAGTCTTGGAAGGCGAGATTCCTGGATTAACTTCCCCAAACCATCACTGGCAGCTGCCACCCACTCCAGCCCATGTGCCTGTCCTCACCCACCCACAGGGTTGCCAAGGCCTGAAGGAGGTGGCTCTGTCAGAAACCATAATTAGGGATTTCATCATATGCTTTAGCTCCCTGAGAACAAATTCTTCCCTACAGCATGCAAATCTATTGTTCACATTTCAAACACCCAAATGACCTTCAAACACATTGTTGGGAATGCATTAGGTGGAAAAGTAAAGACACCACCTCTTCTGAATTACAGACATGGTCTCGAAATGCAGAAAAGGGCATTTCTAAGGTTGAAGCAAGAATGAGAGACTTTAAAACAACATGATGAAGGAATACAATGAGACTGACAAATATAACTTAGCAGGGTCCAGGTTGTACAGAGGAGAGAGCATGCACAGAGATGCTATGAGAGAGGAGAAAGGGGAGGTGAAAAGAGGGTCTTCTCCCCTCCTGGTTCCTGGCTCCAAAGGAATGAAGTCTCATTCAGTGTCACTGAACACCTTCCCCCACTGTCTGTAGAGACAAATATAAATGGTGAGCTGACCATCTGAATAATCTATTATTCAGAAAGTCTGGATATTACTAGGGAAGAAAGGTGTTGGTTTAGAGGAAAGCTTTTTTTCCTCCCAAGCCAAAGGAAGAAATTTAGGACTTTTCTAAATGATCTCAATAATTTTCTCAATTTTTTACTTCAGATAATGACTCTTCCCAGAACACTCTTGGGTCGGGTCTATAGAGGCAGAGGAGGGAAGAGAGATGGGGAGAGCCACCCAGGTTACCTCTCTGGTTGCTTAGACTGGTCTAATTCCACTAAGTATCACACAAACCTCTTCATTGCTTCTGCTGTGTTCACCTGACCTTTTTCAATTTCTTTTTCCTCTCTCCATTACCCTAAGGGAGTTATCTAGCCACTCCGACTTTCTTTGCATGCAAAATGTAACAGTCCTTTGTTTCTTCTTTCAGATAAAGGCCGTCTTGGGGAGGGGAAAAGAAAAGAGCCTGGCTTCTTCAAATTAGCTCTGAAATAAAAGTCACTGCCAGATGTTATATAAAAGGTGACGTAATCCTAAAGTACTTCATTACATATGCAGCTCTGCTCTTCAGCCCAGGAGGAGTTTATTACATTTTGTCGATCCCATTTTCTAAACCCACATCATTTTTACATAATTTTTCCAGCCTGACAGACATCTTCACATTTTCACAGCAACCCATCAAGATAGCGTTGCAACAGCACAGGGAACTGGGTTGGCCGTTTACAAATAAGGGCACTAATAAGCCAGATTTGTCCCTGAGATACAATTCAGAGGTAAATGGTCTATCCATGCATGTAAGAAGCACATCTATTTTAGAAAAATAGGGAAGAAAGCAGAGCATCATTCCAGCTGACACCGTGTTCTTTCAAAATAGGTACTGAATCTATTCTACAAGTAGGAAAATGGGGAAATGCCAATCTAAACTTATTCTTGCAATCCTCTTCGTTTCCCTAATAAATTCCTGAGTCCTAGTGGAATAAATAGCCATGGCAAATGCATTAAGATCAAACTTTCTGCCTTTTTGGATTGGCACAAAATTTAGATGAAAACACACATTTGTACCAAGGCAATATCTAGCTACCGGGATGCTTTAAGTGCAAACACTGCGAGACATTTCCTCCCACTCCCCAGGTGCTAAGCATCTTTCCCCCTCCTTTCCTGGGCACTTGGGGCCCTACTGCCCTCTGATGGTGAAAAGCAGCAGTGCAGGCTGGACACTTCCCTCCCAGGAGGATTAAGGACTAGCTGGAGTCCAGAGCCGAGAGGACTACTGCCTTAAGACCACTATGAGAGGCCGAATACTCTCAGCTACTAGTCGGGAAACAATCTGACTCAGAATTCCGGTGGGAGAAGAAAATGCCTGTAACTCCCACTCCCAAGAAATGTATATACATATATGCCATTCATGTTGAGAATCTCCTTCAGTTTGAATGAAAGACCTCTGTTAAAATGAACTTTATGGCTCCAGACTGTAATTACAAACTCGGGGTAACAGATTTTCTCATTTAAGTGCAGAATTTGAATATAGGACAAAGGGAGATGTGAAGGCTTTGTAAAAGAACTCTGACGTTCCCCTGTGCCCTCCTCCCCCATTGCTGAGGAAAGAGATGCAGATCGATGGATCACTAGGCCCCAAAATACACGTATTATTTTCTACTTTTGCCCAAGGTCATCACATTCCTTAGTTCTAAAGTATTTTGCTTCATAGATTCAAATTTTCCTTTCCTTTTAAAGCAGTTTTTCTTCATACAAAGGTTATTCGTGCACATGGCCTAAAGAGTCAAATAGTTCTGCAAGACTCATTCCAAAAAAACAGCATCTACCTCTTGTTTCCTGCTCCTAAGGGTCAACTACTTTCAACTCTTTCAACTGAATCCCATGTTTCTGAATGATGTGTGTATGTTGCTACCCCTTGGTGTTCGGCTTAGGCATTTTATGCTGACTGTGCACTGTGGAAGACGATTTCATGCACATATACACACAGACCCCATCACACAAAATATCCTTTCCAGTAGAATTTTGGTAAGATTAAAACTCAATATGTATAGTACTATGACTATTAAATTCTTAACAGCCAAGTTATGTAGGCTTCGGGAGCTCTGGCATGCTGCAGTCCATGGGGTCGCAAAGAGTCGGACATGACTGAGGGACTGAACTGAAATAATGTGGTATGCCATATTAAGTTTTTATTTTCCTTGGAGTTTCAAAGAAAAAAAGGTTTTTTTTTTTCCACATGCTCATTTTTCTATTGTATTCATTCCCTGGAAGAGGTCATGGCAACCTACTCCATTTTCCTTGCCTGGAGAATCCCATGGACAGATGGAGGCTTGCAGGCTGCAGTCTATGAGGTCGCAAAAAGTCAGACATGACTGAAGCAACGTAGCATGCATGCACCCAATGTATTAATTTCATAGGGCTGCCATAACAAGATACCACAGTCTTGGTGGCTTTAAGCAAGAGAAACTGGGAATTCCCTGGAAGTTCATGGGTTAGGACTCTTGTGCTTTCACTGCAATAAATAAATTAATAAGTCCACTGCTGAGACCTACAGCTCAAGGGGGTGAGGATTCTTTTAAAAAATAATAAGAGAAATGTATTATTTCACTGTTCTGGAAATTTACTATCTACAGTCTGAAATCGAGGTGTCGGCAAGACCATGTTCCCTTTGAAGCCTCTAAGGAGGAGCCTTCTTTGCTCCTTCCTACCTTCTAGTGTTTGCCAACAACCCTGGCATTCCTTGGCTTACAGAAACATCTACACCTTGATGGTCACATGGCCTTTTTTCCTGTGTATGCCTGTATCATCAAATGGCACACTCCTCTTCATATGGCATGGTCTCTCTATATTGCTTCTCCTCTTGCTATCAAGACATCAATCATCTAAGACTAAGGGCCTACCCTGTTCCTGTCTGACCTCACCTGAATTTACATCCTCATTGCATCTGCAAAGACATTATTTCTGAATAAGTTCACATTCTCAGGTATCAAGTGTTGGAACCTCAACTTATGTTTCAGTTCAGTTCAGTTCAGTCGCTCAGTCGTGTTAGGGGGTCACTATTCTACCCACATCTACATCAGTTTATTCCCAAATTCCCTCCAATTGTTTAAATCTCCTCTGAGTATATGCAAATATTTTCTGTTTCCTATCAGGTTCCATCTTCTGTGTTGGTTCCCACTCAGGCTTTCCCTTTATGACTGATTATAGTTACAGTCCATAACCTTTCAAGTTCAAATGCAAGAACAGTGCATGTTCCTATCTCAGTGGTGTCATTGGCTAAACAAGGTCACATGCCAATCTCAAACCAATAGATACATGCAGGAGAATGCTATGGGCACAGTGGCTTAAGCCTGGGTCTTATGGTCTATCCCTGGAGCTGAGAGTAAGACCAGTTTTATTTAACTGCATGATCTGAGCATGAGAAAGAGGTGATTCCTGTATAAGAGCAGGATTTGAATATGAGACAAAGTTACATAGGAATATGGAACAAAGGGTGAATAGATGTCAAGCACCAAAAAACACTAATGTCCACTATATCCTGTCAACAAGACCCTTAAGAGGTTTCACTTTCCCTAAACCAGAACACCAACTTTGGCTCTCTAGAGAATTTTATGATAATCGACTCACTCCAGGAAAGTTAAAAAAACAGAAAAGAAATTGAACAAAAATACATTCACATCTACATTTTATCCTTTTTTTTTGCTTTTATAGGAATTGGTCTGGTAAGATCTAAAGGAAAAACACACATCACTTTAATACATTTTGACATCCTAAAATGTTTGGGGAGAAGGTATTATCCCACAAACAAGATGTCCTACAAATGCAAAGAAATACCCTCTGGTCAAATCCTCATGATTTCAAACAGAAGGATGCAGAAAACAAAAATTGCAACCAAGCAGGCAATAACCATCCCACTGATATTAAAAATGTTCTCCTGCCGAGATGCCACAAGAAGTTTCCTTCAAGTGAGTTTTCACACTTCACCCTAGTTGTCCAAAATCATCTGTTCCCATCTATGAAGAGTTTTGAGAACACCAGACTCACTCCCCCTCCATCGTACAGCATCGAAGGAGTTCAGAAATGTTTAGCTTTGGGTTTCCTTTCTATTGACTTCTCTATTAATCTTTGACCTAATTCTTTGTACTTTGGAACAACAGATCCCAAACTTTAACAGTCATTTTATTCACTGAAACAGTGTTTGAGTCTAAGAGTTAATGATCTTTCCCAGCCTGAAGGCCTCTGTCAGGGCAAAACACAGGCTTAGAGACGTAAGACCCAAGGCAATAAAATCACAAAGAAAAATGGAGGAAATAGGAGAAGATGGTGTCATGGTTAATTTTAGGTATTAGTTTGACTGGGCCCCAGGATGCCCAGATGTCTGGTTAGGCGTTATTACCTGGGTGTGTCTGTGAGGGTGTTTCAGGAAGAGAGAGATAGGCATTTGAATTAGTGGACTGGTACCATCCAATCCATTGAGGACACAGATAGTACAAAAAGGCAGAGCAAGGTTGCATTCTCTCTCTGCCTGAATACTTGAAGTGAGATATATATTTATATTTTATGATCACAATGAACATTTCCATTTACTTTGCATTATATGTCATTGGTCATGTATGGATGTAAGAGTTGGACTGTGAAGAAAGCTGAGTGCTGAAGAACTGATGCTTTTGAACTGTGGTGTTGGAGAAGACTCTTGAGAGTTGGACAGCAAGGAGATCCAACCAGTCCATTCTGAAGGAGATCAGACCTGGGATTTCTTTGGAAGGAATGATGCTAAAGCTGAAACTCCAGTACTTTGGCCACCTCATGCAAAGAGTTGACTCATTGGAAAAGATTCTGATGCTGGGAGGGATTGGGGGAAGAAGGAGAAGGGGACGACCGAGGATGAGATGGCTGGATGGCATCACTGACTCGATGGACCTGAGTCTGGGTGAACTCCGGGAGTTGGTGATGGACAGGGAGGCCTGGTGTGCTTGGATTCATGGGGTCGCAAAGAGTCGAACACGACTGAGCGACTGAACTGAACTGAACTGATATGTCATTATAAATGTTAACAAAACTTAAAAAGGATACCTTGGGTCCGTCAGAGGAAAGTACCAAAGTCTCATGTTGGGGCTGCAGTTTAAGGATGCTGTCTTCAGCCATCACACGGTGGCAAAACAGTGGTGAGCAGTACTCAAATCCATATCAAAGACACTGTGCATTTCCCTATATATCTTATTGAATCTGTTTCTCTGGAGAACCCTGAATGATACAGATGGAATAGAGAGAAAAAGAAAAAGTAATCAAATAAAAAGCTAGGGAAAGAGAAGGCAACAGAAAGAGAAGAAAACGGAATAAAGAACATGGAGAGAAGAATATAAGATGATAAGATGGGTATGAGGAACTGCTCTTTGTAACTCACTGCCTAGCCCTGTGCGCCTGTCTGGGGTTACCCCTCTGGGCCCCAGCCTCCCCACTAAGAGGAGCAACCTGACAACATCTCTTGAATTCCTCTGGTCCAATCACTCTCTGGAAAAAGCAGTGGCACCCCACTCCAGTGTTCTTGCCTGGAGAATCCCAGGGACAGGGGAGCCTGGTGGGCTGCCGTCTATGTGGTCGCACAGAGTCGGACACGACTGAAGCGACTTAGCAGCAGCAGCAACCACGCTCTAAATGTGATTCCTCCAGTCCACCCCCTCCTAACACTCATGCAATAGGTGCCTACCTGCCAGGGTCCTCACCTGGGTGGAGATGACAAACAGCTCACTGCAGGACTGGTTTTAAGTGCTGCCTTTGTCAATAAAGCCCTTTTTGGCATTCTGAGCTCAGAGAGAGGATCCCGGTGGGATGGGCAACTAAGTGCTGGATGTAAAGCTGCCAAACCATCAGGCCCTGGGGAGGCGCTCTGCGAAGAGCATTTCCTAAAAACTCAGCATGTGGAATGACATCTCGACATCCCATTCCCAGAACCTATCACTTCACTTCCTATGGGGTTTTAACGGTTGAAAAAACACTAAGCTCTGTATTTCAGGTGATGTTAGCAAAAGACCTATTTCTCGATTCAATGCCCTCAACCAAATACCAGAGCAAATACACAGGCTCTTTTAGGCCTTATTCACCCTTCTATTTGCTGCTGCCCCTCCATGGAAGCAGGTGAGATTTTATGGCATGGTTAGTACTGAGAGTTCTGGGCGAGCAGTGATCTTCAACCAGAGGACATTCAAATGCCCTGGAGAGGTTATTTCTTAAAATGGCTGTTTGGGCCCCTTTCCTGAAATTTTTCATTTAATTGGTCTAATAGAGGAATGCAGGCATCAGTCTTTCCTCTTTAAACACTCCCCAGGTGATTCTAATGTGAGGCCAGGATGAGAACTACTAGGCTGAGGGCTACAGTGTTTCCACCAGGTTTGGAGCAGCAGGGAGCCCCCCAGACACACCTGCTTTACCAAGAATCCTTAACAGAAAGGAAGTTTCCCCCACAATAGCTGTAGATGCTGTGTTTTGGTCTAGCTTTTCTCTTTGCCCTACAGAGCTACAGCCATACTCCAAGCAAGCAAGGGTCCTACCAAGGGGAAGAAAACCATCAAATTTTTGCCAAACTAGCGCCCTTCTAAATTTGGGGCTGACATCACTGCTTTAGAACTTACAAGAACCATTGATCTACCTCCATCTAAGGAAATGAGTTCCAATGCCAAGCAGTTCTGGTTCGATAATATGTTCAATCATCAAAGCCATTTCTTAGGTACTGGAGGAAGTAGAGTCACTGGCCCTGTGTTCCTCAATCTTAAACTTTGTCCTGTATTCTGAAAAGTCTGTCCCTCCACAGAGTTTAAAACAGCTATATCCATAGTTTGAGCAGTATCTCAGTTTGTCATGGATCTTCAGAGTAAATTATCTGGCTTCTGTGGCCATCAATTCTTACTTTTGGAAATTTATCAATAATATTCCTCCCTACAATGTCCCATTGGTCAGTTTTCATTCCAACCCCAAAGAAGGGCAATATCAAAGAATGATCAAACTGCCGCCTAGTTGCACTCATTTCATATGCTAACAAAGTAACGCTCAAAATTCTCCAAGCTAGGCTACAACAGTACATGAACCGAGAACTTCCAGATGTTCAAGCTAGATTTAGAAAAGGCAGAGGAACCAGAGATCAAATTGCCAACATCTGTTGGATCATAGAAAAGCAAGAGAATTCCAGAAAAAACATCTATTTTTGCTTCATTGACTACACTAAAGCCTTTGACTGTGTGGATCACAACAAACTGTGGAAAATTCTGAAAGAGATGGGAATACCAGACCACTTGATCTGCCTCCTGAGAAATCTGTATGCAGATGAAGAAGCAGCAGTTAGAACCAGACATGGAACAGTAGACTGGTTCCAAATTGGGAAAAGAGTACGTCAAGGCTGTATACTGTCACCCTGCTTATTTAACTTACATGCAGAGTCCATCATGTGAAATGCCAGGCTGGAAGAGGCACAGGCTGGAATCAAGATTGCCAGGAGAAATATCAATAACCTCAGATATGCAGATGACACCACCCCTATGGCAGAAAGTGAAGAGGAACTAAAAAGCCTCTTGATGAAGGTGAAAGAGGAGAGTGAAAAAGCTGGCTTAAAACTCAACATTCAAAAAATTAAGATCATGGCATCCGGTCCCATCACTTCATGGCAAATAGATGGGGAAACAATGAAAACAGTGACAGACTTTATTTTCTTGGGATCCAAAATCACTGCAGAAAAGACGCTTGCTCCTTGGAAGAAAAGCTGTGACAAACCTAGACAGCGTATTAAAAAGCAGAGACATTACTTTGCCAACAAAGGTCCATATAGTCAAAGTTAAGATTTTTGCAGTAGTCATGTATGGATGTGCGAGTTGGACTTTCTGAGATTCTGAGATTACAATCTCAGAAAGCTGAGTGACAAAGAATTGATGGTTTTGAACTGCGGTGTTGGAGAAGACTCTGGAGAGTCCCTTGGACTACAAGGCGATCAAACTAGTCAGTCCTAAAGGAAATCAATCCTGAATATTCATTGGAGGGACTGAAGCTGAAGCTCCAATACTTTGACCACCTGATGGGAACAGCCAACTCATTAGAAAAGAGCCTGATGCTGGGAAAGATTGAAGGCAGGAGGAGAAGGGGATGGCAGAGGATGAGATGGTTGCATGGCATCACCGAATCAATGGACATGAGTCTGAGTAAGCTCTGGGAGATGGTGAAGGACGGGGAAGCCTGGCATTCTGTAGTCCATGGAATCACAGAGAGTCAGATATGACTTAGCAACTGAACAAAAATAACATGATGTTCCATATAGTTAGCCCTTACAGCATATCAGGCACCATAATAGACACAAAATATATCTAATTCACAGGACAACCCTGAAAAACAAGCACTATTTTTCTAAGTTTACAGATGAGAGATCCCTTGGCTGGTAACTGTTAGACCTGAGATTCAAATTCAAGTCTATCTGGCTCCAAAAATAATCATCTTCTCACAGTGCTCTACTTCCCACAGAAAACCTGTTGGAAGGTCAGTAGCTGCAACAAAACAATAAAAGTAGATATGTGTATAGTAATGAGCTGAGTTACCCCCAGTGTTCTCTCCTTACTCCCTGAACTCTAAAAGGATCCTTAGCCCCAGATTTCCCATCCTCAACTATATTAAAGTCTTTAGAGCCTCCAAGTCCTCTGAGAATGCCTATACTTCCTGATTAATTTGTGAGATGCATTACACACTTCTAAACTCTATATAATCAAATCCTATAGATGTTAAATCAGTGTGCCTGGTAGAGTGGGAACTGGAAGCTCCAAAGGACAGACGGACATCTGTTTGAGTCGACTAGGAAAAAGACTTTCTAACAAGGATGCAAGTTCTTACACAGATCAGGCTCCTTGAGAGAGAAAGGGAACTTGGGACAGACACCAGGACCACAGTCAACCACATTCAAAGACGAGGAACTTAGGATGTGTGCCAGCCTTTTGAGAACAAAAGAAGGCCCCGCTCCCCAACCTCTGGTGCTCTACAAACCAAGCGAATTGACTGCAATCTTAAAATGTTTATCCAGCTATGTTTCCCAAGGGTTGTCTTAAAGAAGATAGAAAGAGCCAGACCACAACAGAAAAGCCCCTCTCTCACTTGGTAGGTCATGCTGAAGTTGGAAGAATGTGATTGCTTAAATATTTAGATCCCATCCGAGCTGGCCCTTCTCACTGAGACAGTCTAGCCTTAAAGAAGGGCTGTCCCTTCCTCTCTCCTATTAGTAGGCAGCAGCCGCCTCGTCATCCCCTCCAGAGTCAGGAAAGCTATTATCTATCTCCTGGATTTAGTGAAGCAAATAGAAGTTTGATTTCTTTTCAAATAAAAGAGATGATGCAAATGAGAATTTTATCTTGCATGGAGGAGTGACAAAGTAGGAGAATGAATCCTTCTTGATTACCATCTTCCATCATTCTGATTTTATAATTACTGAATGGAATCAATCAGCTTTCAATTGTTACCTTGGTGAAAGATTAAAACATCATTACTTGTCCTACATATTTCACACTTTAGCAAATTTTAATAAACTGAATGCATGAGAAATGGTTATATTATTTCTCATGATATTGGGATGCTAATGACATTTGTATTGATTTTAATACACATTGGTTGGTCAAAAAGAGTCAGATTCCAACGAGGCATAGCATCCTATAATCAACAGTAACAAATGAAGACTGCTGAACACAGAAATGGCCCAGATGAAGTCATTAATCAGAAATATCATAAAATAATTGCCAAAAAACTAGGGCGGTCTTATCTTCCTAATGAACATCTTTTATGGAATATTGATTAATTTATAACTATTACACATTGTTGATTTCTCTATTAAAATATTTTAAGTAAGTATATGAAAAGCACTTTAAAAAGCAACATCAGGAGAGAACTAACTTCTCAATAGAGAGGCTCATAGGTACCTTCTCAAAAGCTGAGAAAGAGTCCTAAAGATCACAGCATATATACAACTCTTCCTTAAAGCAATTGAAGTCTGAAAATTTCTTAGCCTAAGAGTGGGAAAGAACTTACAGAGTTATGAATAACATAAAACAGAATAAGAAAGGTGATGTTTCCATAGTTAAGACACCACAGCTTCAAGTAACTTTGGCTGCTTGACTTGTACTTCAGTTCCCTCATCTGTAAAATGGGACATAATAATAGCATTCACTTCACCAGGGCTGGTGTCATGATAAAATGCATAAGTAATATACATACAGCCTATATTAGCATCCTCCAGTCAAACTGCATTTCCCCAGTTAAAAGTGTGTTGTTGCTGTCCAGATGCTAAGCTGTGTCTGACTCTTTGTGATCCCATGAACTGCAGCACGCCAGGCTTCCCTGTCCTTCACTATCTCGGAATTTGCACAAACTCATGTCCATTGAGTCAGTGATATCATCCAACCATCTCATCCTCTGAATCCCACTTCTCCTCTTGCCCTCAGTCTTTACCAGCATCAAGATCTTTTCCAATGAGTTGACTCTTTGCATCAGGTGACCAAAGTATCAGAGCTTCAGCATCAGTGCTTCCAGTGAATATTCAAGGTTGGTTTCCTTTAGGATTGACTGGTTTGACTTCCTTGCTGTCCAAGGAACTCTCAAGAGTCTTCTTGAGTTTCATATATACGAAGATCTAATTTTGTTTCTCCCAAATTCTCTCTGTTTGATTTTTTATGATTACTTACTCTAGCTTGTACATTGATCCATGCCTCCTAGGGGGCTAATCAAGTCTGGGAGGATCTGAAAACTACAGTCTAGCCTTGCAGGTAATAAATAGTGAGGGGTGATGAGGAAGCCAGAGAACGAGGTCTTAAATGCTTCACAGTGTGAAACTTTACCAGCGCCAGCCTTTAATAGACCTATAAGAGTTGTGATAAATGTCTTCTGTGGGATTCCATTTCTTTTAAATGCTGGAAAAAGCAATGTTTTTCTCCAACAGAATATAGAAGATAAAATATAGATGGCCCTGGAAAGACATGTGAGTGGAAACGAGAGAGCCAGGCTTATAAGAAGCAGGACATGTGAAGAGTCACGGGAAGGGGGCTGGTGTGTCTGAGCCAAGCTCACCTGAATCTTCCAGAAATGAGTTAGAGGACTGGAAATGGGGGTCCTAGGTGACACCACTGGGTATTTCAAAATAAAATCAACTCTTCCAAAGCCCATTTTCTCAATTTTAAGATTCACTGGCCTTCCTTTCCATTTTGGTTTTTCAAAACTTCATTGACACCAATTCAACATACTATTCTTCAAATCCAGTTAAATTCATTCTACCAACCTCTTTTATCAGCTTTTTATTATCCCATATCTTCCTTTAATGTTATTTGAAATTTTAAAACAATACAATAATGAGCGTTTTTTAATCAAAGCAAGATACCTGTTATGTCTGCTGTGGAAAAAAAAAACGTATATAGGCCACTTATACCTTGACTACGATGATGACAGCAGTAGCAGCTATTGTCTGTGGAGTGCTCACCATGAAGCAGGCATCATACTAATTGTTTTACTTACATTAATGTGTTTAACTCTTACAACATCCCAGCAAAAGCAGACTGTTATTACAGATGAGGAAACTTAAGGTCATAAAGTTGGTGGTAAAACAAGGATTGCTTCATTCTTAAGTAACTATTCACTAGGGGTAAAATACAACAAATAAACTACATTTTTAAATGTAGATTAAAGAAGAGAGAGGTGCAGTTATATTTTTAAGTACATTTATTCACAAAGGGTATAAAAAGCAACCTGAGAGCAATCACAGTTAAATAGTGCTTTACTTTAAGGCCCTTGAAAAAAGGTTTTGGTTTTCAAAACTAGTCATAACAGTAAGTCCCATGCTACATACCTGTAGTGTGATTTTTAACTCTCCTTACTTTGTGATACAGAGGGGTCTGGGTTCCTTCGTTTGAATCTGGGAGGGCATATGACTAACAGTGGGGGTGACGCTATGTACTTTCAAGTTTAGTTCATAAATGCCTGCTTCTGATGGGATACTTGCTTTTGGAACCCAGCTACCATAGACTTTCATCTTAAAGGCCCAAGAGAAATACCAATTCCTTCTAGAGAATTAGAAGCTCTAGAGAGCTTAGCTTAACCAATTACAGGAGGCTCACTCAGATACCATAGCAAAGTCCTTAGGGGCCATTGTTCTTCGGATCTCTTGGCAGCCCCCATTCAGCAAGGACAACCACCACAGGACTCCACAAACCAGTGGAGAGCCAACAGAAGGTTTTCCCCGCAACTTTCGGGATCACCTCCACAACTCTCAAGTCTCGCATGTCAGGGGATGGCCACCCTGGTATTACACCCACAATTTTCGGGCCCCCATGCTGGTGGTCAGCTCCCACCACTTTCCATTCCCTGTCCTGTATCTCCCAACATCTCAACGTTCAGGGCAGTTTCCTCCATCTCCAGGCTGTCCTGCCGATTGCTGGGCTGTGTCCCTGCAAGGCCTGTGCTTGCCCAGCTCTAAGATGAAGGAAAGAACCCAAAGTCAGTAACAGAAGTTTAATGGATGGGGGGAATCTTACATGTCTGAAGCAAGGTCTTGGAGCGACATCCACCGTGTGCCGCTGAGGGCAAGCAGGACATGGCGGCTGTCTTTGCTGGGAGGCGGAGGGGATTACCAGTTACAGGGGAATTGGCCTCAGGTGGTGCTAAAGCTGAAACTCCAGTACTTTGGCCACCTCATGAGAAGACTTGACTCATTGGAAAAGACTCTGATGCTGGGAGGGATTGGGGCAGGAGGAGAAGGGGACGACAGAGGATGAGATGGCTGGATGGCATCACCAACTCGACGGACGTGAGTTTGAGTGAACTCCGGGAGTTGGTGATGGATAGGAAGGCCTGGCGTGCTGCAATTCGTGGGGTCACAAAGAGTCGGACACGACTGAGTGACTGAATTGACTGACTGACTGACTAGGCTCATTAGTTACCAGGGAATCCCACAAGGGGGGCTTGCTCCTCACTGCCCCTTTGATGAGAACAATCACCAGCTGGGGCCTGAGGCAAGTATGTAGAAAGGTCAGTCTGGTGGATAAGATACAGGTGAAGCAGGCACTGGTCAGTCAGGGGGGCTGGGCAGAGGGCAAGAGAGCAGCCATCTTGAGTGCCCTGGCCATACGGAGACCAAAGGAGTCAGCAGGGTTGGTTCCTTCTGCCAGCTATGAGGAAGAGTCTGTCCCAGTCCTCTACCCTGGCTTCTGGTAGTTTGCAGACAATCTTTGGTGTTCCTTATCTTGTAGATGTATCACCCCAACCTCTGCCTTGATGGTCACATGATATTCTCCTTGTGTGCATATCTCTGTGTCCAAATTCCCCCTTTTTATAAGGAAATGAGTCATATTGAATTAGGAAAGTGAAGAGGAACTAAAAAGAATCTTGATGAGGGTGAAAAGAGAGAGTGAAAAAGCTGGCTTAAAATTCAACATATAAAAATGAAGATCATGACATCCAGTCCCATCACTTCATGGCAAATAGAAGGGGAGAAAGTGGAAGCAGTGACAGATTTTGTTTTCTTAGTTTCCAAAATCGGTGTAGACAGCGACTCCAGCCACGAAATTAAAATACACTTGCTCCTGGGAGGAAAGCGATGACAAACCTAGACAGTGTATTAAGAAGCAGAGACAAAAATAAATAAAAGCAGAGACTTGACTTTGCTGACAAAGTAGTCATGGTTAAATGTTAGGACTTAACTGTCCAATTTAGTCAAGTCAAAGCTATGGTTTTTCCAGTAGTCATGTACAGATGTGAGAGTTGAACCATAAAGAAGGCTGAATGCCAAAGAATTGATGCTTTTGAACTGTGGTGCTGGAGAAGACTCTTGAGAGTCCCTTGGACTGCAAGGAGATCAAACCAATCAAACAAGCCTGAATATTCATTGGAAGGACTGATGCTGCAAAGCTCCAATACTTTGGCCACTTGATACAAAGAGATGACATTGAAAAAGACCCTGATGCTAGGAAAGGTTGAAGGCAAAAGGAGAAGGGGCGGCAGAGGATGAGATGATTAGGTGGCATCACCAAGTCAATGGACATGAATTTTAGCAAACTCTGGGAGATGGTGAAGGACAGGGTAGCCTGGCATGCTGCAGTCCGTAGGGTTGCAAAGAGTGAGACATAACTGAGTGACTCAACAACAACAAACAACTAATGACCTCATTTTAATTAGGCTTTGATTATCTCTGTAAACCCTATCTCCAGTCTCACTTTCTGAGGTTCTGGGGGTCAGAACTTCAACATATACCTTTGAGTAAGGGGAGAGACACACAATGCAACCCATAACATCAGTGAAGAAATATGACCTAAAATGGGTAGTTTTGAAAAAGCAAAACATAAATTCAGCAGACACTGGCAGTTTGCTTGATGTGTATATAAAGAAATGTGCAAAACACTCCTTTAGAAATTCCAGACAAAAGCAACCCTGGCTGGCTCTTTTTATGAACCTAAAATTCAGCCCAGATTCATAAATCCTTGTAGAAAACCCAGGCCAATTTTGAAGTTTCCGACAAATTCCAGAGGCTGAATGGATCAGACAGAATTTCACTTGGTATTTAGGATTATTGCAACTAACCTGAAACTTAAGGCCCATTCACGGAACACAAACTCCTTACAAATTGAATAGCAGCAGATACTAAGGGTTCGTGAGCCATCTGGAATGTACACGCTGAATGCTGAGGTTTTCCCATGTCAATAACATGTGATGAGGGTGGCAGGCAGGCTGGCAAGTTCTCACTGTTATCAACTCTATAATGGTGTATTTGCATCTCATGTGCATTTGAATTATTTCAAGTAGTGCAGATACACAATCAATAATAAAGAACCTCTTTGTGAGTAAAATTTTAAAACAATGTGTATCTCATCAAATGTAAAATTTGTCAAAACTCACAAAATTTCAAGATGGGCAGGCTGATTGACTTGCAAACTGTGGTTTTACTAATGCCAATGTTACTTTAACTGGTTATTGGAAACAACTGCCATCTTTGACCAGCAGGCATTAGTATCCATGTACATCTAAACTTCCACCAGTGGTTTCAGTAGCCATTGTGCTCTCATTTCAAATTTGACTGTGTTGACAAAGGATTAATAGGCAACCAGCTCATGCAACTCAATACTAGAAAAACAAACAACCCAATCAAAAAGTAGGTAAAAGACCTAAACAGACATTTCTCTAAAGAAGACAAACAGATGGCTAGTAAACACATGAAAAGGTGCTGAACATTGATCGTTTTTAGAGAAATGCAAGTCAAAACTACAATGAGGTATCATTTCACACTGGTTGGCCATCATCAAAAAATCTACAAACAATAAATGCTGGAGAGAGTGTAGAGAAAAAGGACTGTTGCACTGTTGGTGAGAATGCAAATTGATATTATAGAGAACAGTATGCTGCTGCTGCTGCTAAGTCACTTCAGTCGTGTCCGACTCTGTGTGACCCCATAGACGGCAGCCCACCTGGCTCCCTCGTCCCTGGGATTCTCCAGGCAAGAACACTGGAGTGGGTTGCCATTTCCTTCTCCAACGCATGAAAGTGAAAAGTGAAAGTGAAGTCACTCAGTCGTGTCCGACTCTTCGCAACCCCATGGACTGCAGCCTACCAGGCTCCTCTGTCCAAGGGATTTTCCAGGCAAGAGTACTGGAGTGGGGTGCCATCACCTTCTCTGGGAGAACAGTATAGAGATTCCTTAAAAAACTAGGAATGAAACTACCCTGAGTGCATGCTAAGTCACTTCAGTCATATCCAACTCTTTGTGACCGTATAGATTGTAGCCCACCAGGCTCCTCTGTCCATGAGATTCTCCAGGCAAGAATACTGGAGTGAGTTGCCATGACCTCCTCCAGGGGATCTTCGCAACCCATGGATCAAACCCATGTCTCCTGTGGCTTCTGCATCGCAGCCAGATTCTTTACCACAGAGCCACTGCTGAAGCCCCCAAATTACCATGTGACCCAACCATCCCACTACTGGGCATGTATCCTGATAACCATAATTGAAAAAGAGACAGGTACCCCAGTGTTCTTTGCAGCACTGTTTGCAATAGCTAGGACATGGAAGCAACCTCCATGTCCACCAACAGATGAATGGATAAAGAAGCTGTGGTACTTATACACAATGGAATATTACTCAGCCATAAAAAGGAATACGTCTGAGTCAGTTCTAATGACTGAACCTAAAGCCTACTATACAAAGTGAAGTAGATCAGAAAGAAAATATTGTGTATTAACACAAATATTGTGTATTAACACAAATATTGTGTATTAACACAAATATATGGAACCTAGAAAAATGGTGCTGATGAACCCATTTGTAGGGCAGCAATGGAGACACAGACATAGAGAATAGACTTATGGACACAGCAGGGGAAGGAGAGGAAAAAGTGGGGTGAATGGAGAAAGTAGCATGGAAACATACATTATTTTATGTAAAATAGATAGCCAGTGGGAATTTGTTGTATGATGCAGGGAGCTCAAACCAGGGCTCCGTGACAACCTAGAGGAGTGGGATGGGATGGGAGGTGGGAGAAAGGTTCCAAGAGGAAGGGAGAATATGTATACCTATAACTGATTCATGTTGAGGTGTGGCAGAAACCAACACAATATTGTAAAGCAATCATTCTCCAATTAAATATTTTTTTTAATTTGACGGTTGTTAAGATGAAGATCTTTGGAAAAACAGTGTCATCCAGGGGTTCATTTAAGTGATGGATCTACTACTGAAAAACACACTGGAAAGATCAGTAGCTTGGGACTAGGAATTAGGTGTGATAAAAAGCTATGGAGGCAATCAAGATACCAACCTGGATAATGCCCTACTGTGAAATTAGAAGAGAGAACTGTGTAAAAGACTAAAGACCAAGAAACAAAAAGCAGTTCAAGCAAAAATAGGCCTCCATAGGTTTGCGGGGCTTACACTTTGCAAGTACATCCCCTCCATTTTATACTTATTCCCATGGGAAAATTGGTCTTAAATTGTGAAGATTTTAATCGTTCAAGGCCTTCAGGAATATTTCTCTTGAATTAAAAACCACCATCCTGTATTTTCTTAACAGTTTTACTGAAATATAATTTATATATCCTCCTATTGTACAATTCAATGATTTTTAATAAATTTACTGAATTGTGTAACCCTCACCATTATCTAGGCTTCCCAGGTGGCACCAGTGGTAAAGAATCCGCCTGCCAATGCAGAAGGCACAAGAGATGCTAGTACAATCCATGGGTTGGAAGATCCCTTGGAGAAGGAAATGGCAACCCACTCCTGTACTCTTGTCTGGGAAAGCTCATGGACAGAGGAGCCTGGTGGGTTATAATCCATGGGGTTGCAAAGAGTCAAAGACTCCTGAGCACGGGCACACATGAGCACACACACCCGCGCGCACACACACACATACACACACACATCATAATCTAGTTTTAAAGCATTTTTATCAGCCCAGTAAGATTTCTCATGACCATTGATGATTTTTGTAATATTTATTTATTCATTCAGTCATTCATTTATCTGGCTGCACTGGGTCTTGGTTGCAGCATTCAGGACCTTTGATCTTCATTGCCGCACGTGTGATCTTCCAGTTGTGGTGTGCAGGATTTTTACTTTTGGCATCCTAAAAGTAAACTATTTGGCATACTAAAAGCAAACTGTTAGTAGCAGCATGTGGGATCTAGTTCCCTGTCCAGGGATCAAACCCAGGTCCCCTGCATTGGGAGCACAGAGTCTCAGCCACTGGACCACCAGGAAAGTCCCCCCACTGAGAGTTAATCCCTATTCTTACCTCCATCCCCAGGCAACCACTGACTACTTTTTGTCTCCTTGGAGTTGCCTTTTCTGGACATTTTGTACAAATGGAATCAGAAATAATCATACAATATGTGGTTTTTGTGTCTGGCTTCTTTCATTCAGCATGATGTTTTTGAGGTTTATCCATACTGTACCATGTATCAGTATTCCATTCCTTTTATTGCTGAATATTCCATCATATGGATCCTGTAGTCATTTTTGGCTTTTTTGGTTTGTTTTGTTTGGGTCTTTTTTTGGTGGCGCTATACAGCCAAAAAACTAAGCTTGCAGGATCTTTAGTTTCCCAATCAGGGGACCAAACCTGGGATCCCGGCAGTGACAGCACCAACCACTGGAGCACCAGGGACTTCTCCTGTAGCTGTTCTTAGACTTAAGTTTAGATGTCCCAAAGGTACAGCTACTTCTTACTGTGTATGCCAGATGTGACTTTGAGTATGTGTAGTACATAGTACCCCTCCCTGCACACACAGCTTACACTGAGGGGTGGAGTCTATTTCCTCTCCTCCTCTCCCTAGCTTGCCCTGTCACTTGACTTGTTCAATAGACATAGAAGTATCATCCTGGGACATCTAAGCCCCATTAAGAAAACTGGCATCTTCTGTATCCTTCTCTGAGAAGCCAGGCATCATGCTGTAAAGAAGTTAGGGCTAGACTACTGGATAAAGAGAAAGCACAAGGAGCTAGGCTCGCAACCACAAGAGACATCTCAGATGTCCCAGCTCCAGCCAAACCTCCAGGTGAATGCAGCTGCATGAATGACTGCTGTCACATCATGCAGAGCTGAGAGAACACTCGGCTTAGCCCAGGCAATCCAAACAAGAACAGATAATAAGTGGCTGTCATTTTAAATCACTCAGTTTTGGAGTCGTTCGTTATGCAGGAATTTTTGGTTACCTAACCAAAACATAATGATTAGCCACAGTCTTTCTCTTCCATTGTAATTCTTGTTGATTTTGCTTTCTTAGTTTCCATAGTTGTATTATACTCTGTATTACAGTATTGTATAGTCCATACATCATACAGTATATTCTACACAGATTTCCAACGGGCCTTGACTTTAACATTGCTTCCTTGGATTTTTGGGGGCAGGGGTGGGTACATTAAAGAATTTTAGGTCAACCAACCTGCTTTCTGATATTCATATGCTGAAATACTGAGACAAAAATTTTAAAATGCTCTGAAGAGAACCACCTGGAGAGCTTTATAAAAATGAATTCTACAGCCCCATCTCCAGGCTCTCACTGTGATGGATAAGGAATCAGTATCCAGCTGTTCCCATAACAGTATACAAGTTAATTTAATAATCACACCAGGAAAGCTATTTTAATAACTCAATTAAGTATTTCCTGAAATTTGATTAAAGGAAAATCAGCACGTTAAACACTGTGTATAAGGACACAAAAAAGCATCAAAATATAACCTTTACCTTCAAAAAGTCTAGACATTGGCAGCCAAAAAAAAAAAAATCAAGTCAGTATCAAATTAACTCTCAATCAGCATGCTCTCCAAGTTTCACAACGCTATGGGGCGACATTCACAGAGAAAATAATGTGAATGGTATCTCTTTGAAGCTATTTAACAGACTGCACTAGACATAGAAAACTTGATAATTGTTACATATCAATTCCATCTCAATAAAATGAGAGAAGGAGAGCGAATGTCCCCCTTCACCTCTAGAGGACCATCCCTACCCACTTCCCATGTATTCAGTCCATGAGTTATTGTCTCCAGGCTGGCCAATCAGGGAACAACATCCTTCTTGCTGTTACCAAGTCCAACCTCATACTGCTCACTGCACAACAGGCCGATAAATCAAGAGACAAGTTGTTGGAGCAACAACAGAAAGCCAGCAGTCCAAGAACACGGTGGACCTAGTGTCCCAAAGAACCATCATACCTGAGTTAGAATTCAGACTTCTTTTATACTAAAAGGGGAAAGGAGTGTGATTGGTTGTTGGAAACACCCATAGGAATTTTGCAGGAATACTTTATCCTTGCAACTGTCCACATAGTCATACTATTCCTATAAACCTTCAACAAGACAAATGTTATTCTCTGTTCTGCAACTTTTTATCTCTAAATTAATGGGAAAATGTTATACCTTTAAAGGTCAGAGCCTTGAGAATGGGCTATTCTGTATATTTGAAGCTATAGGCAACATTTTTTAAAAAGACTGATTATTAATTTTTAAACTGGATCTTCAGTGATGCGTGCAGGCCCCCTCCAGCTGCGGTGAGTGGGGAACACTCTGATGCGATGCTTGGGTTTCTCACCACAGCAAACTCCTCCATTGCAGAGCACGGGCTCCAGATGTGTAGGCTTCAATAGTTGCAGTGCCTGGGCTCAGTAGCAGAGGCTCTCAGGCTCTGAGGGTAGGGGTGAGGGGCTCAGTAGTTGCTCCGAGGCACGTGAGATCATCCCGGACCAGGGATCAAACCCATGTCCCCTGCATTGGAGGATGGACTCCTAAACACTAGACCACCAGCGAAGCCCTGTAGGCAACAATCTTAACTTGTAGCAGAAATAGCAGAATACAAAGAAAGGTTAAAGGAAAGGAAACAGAACCAGTGTGAGGTCAGATTTGTCCTTCCCTGTTACATGGCTCAGGGATGAACATGTGATGCAGTTAAAGCCAATGAGACACAACGTCTAGACTTCTGCTGGGACTGTGAGAAGGAGATACTCTCCTTTGTCTAACTGGATTTAAAGCTGAGAGTGAAACCTTAGAGCTATTAACAGCCATTTTGTCACCTAACCAGGAAACAGCGTCTTAGAAGAGAACAATACATTAGAAAAAAAGAACTGGGAACTGTCAAGAGAAATGGGACCCTCATGGTATCACCTGAACATTTCTTTCAAAAAACATTGAAACCCAGTTCCTTTTCTGGACTTTTCAATTCTGTGAGCCAAAACACAGACACAGAGAGAGAGAGAAAGACACCTATCTTTCATTGTTTAAGCCAGCTTGAGTTGGAGTTTCTGTCACTTTGTAACTGTTTTTGGTTTTGGTTTTTTGTTTGTTTGTTTGTTTTTTTGGGGGGTGGGCGTTGGCCATGCATGCATTTGTGGAATCTAGTTTCCCAACCAGAGATCAAACCCAGGCCCATAGCAATGAAAGTTTGGCATCCTAACCACTGAACTGCCAGGGAATTCCCAATAACACATCTTTCTTAAAAGCATGTTTCTCACCAACAAAATGAAAATAGTACCTGCTACCGGGCTTTGGTGGAGTCTGAGTATTTTGGAAAGCATACAGCCTATTCACCTATGATATATTATTCCTAATTCCTCTTTTTCCTCCTGCCTGAGTTCCTTGCAGGAGAACATAATATATAATGCTATACCAAAAGAATATTTTCATTACCAAATATGCCCGTTCTGTGTTCAGGGACTTCTGATCCCCATCTGTTCCACAGGATTTTTCATATCATAGAATTCTTTGAAACCTTATAAGCAAAGTTCTGTTTCAGTGAACTGTTTGTTCCCTAAGCCACAAAAATAGCTTCTGCAAAAAAGGTCCTACGTTAAAATGATATTTCTGAAAACATTTTACCTGCGATATATGCCAACACACTTTGGAAATGAAATTGCCTAGTAAATTTGTTGCTGATGTTTAGTAAATTTTCATTACTGCTAATCAAAGTTTAAGTTCCCTCTAGTTTCTAGATCTTGGGACATGCTGCTCAAAAAAGACACAGCCATGTGAGAAACCAACAATAAAAACCGTTTGGTCTTTACTCAAACAACAGATTTTCCTTTCAATAATCAACTGCTTGTTTTAATTCTGTAATTCTCTTTTTCCTTCATTTCTGCTTCTCCTTTTTTTCCATGACTCTTAATCCAACACTGCAATTTCATTTTTTGATTTGATCCGTCTCCAATATTTATTCCTCAAAGCCATCATCAATGCTTTTGTCGAAACTCATCTGATGCCCCTGAACATTCAATTCAGTTCAGTTGCTCAGTCGTGTCCGACTCTTTGCAACCCCATGAATCGCAACGCCAGGCCTCCCTGTCCATCACCAACTCCCGGAGTTCACTCAGACTCACGTCCATCCAGTCTGTGATGCCATCCAGCCATCTCATTCTCTGTCGCCCCCTTCTCCTCCTGCCCCCAGAGGACTAAAAGATATTAGACGATAGGGAGACTTCAGAATTTCGGGAACAGAAACAATATTTTGGTATTTGAATTCTGTCTCAATGGCACCCCACTCCAGTACTCTTGCCGGAAAAATTCCATGGACGGAGGAGCCTGGTGGGCTACAGTCCATGGGGTCGCTAAGAGTCGGACACGACTGAGCGATTTCACTTTGACTTTTCACTCTCATGCATTGGAGAAGGAAATGGCAACCCACTCCAGTGCTCTTGCCTTGAGAATCCCAGGGACGGGGGACCCTAGTGGGCTGCCGTCTATGGGGTCGCACAGAGTCGGACACGACTGAAGCGACTTAGCAGCACCAGCAACGCTGTTACTTAAAAAGAAACAAAACAGCAATGAGTTAATCCTGACCCAGCCCCCGGCAAAGAACCCATACACCATCGCATACTGACTGCTTCTCCCCAGAAACAAACTGTGCCTGGGGTTCACCAGCAAGGATGGTGACGTTCTTCTCTCGGTGCTCAAATAAAACCCAGCAAACTCTCCTTCGAGTGTTATGGTGAGGCATGTGGACGCACAGTGAATGGACTGAACTGATTAAGGCATTTCGTCAACCAGCACTTAACGTGCCCCTTCAAAGCTGAAATCCATTCCAGTGTCCCTCTTTATACTCTGGTGCTACATGTGTATACAGAGCAAACCAGCCAGTAAGAAAGAAGCTTTCGGACTTCCCTGGTTGGCGCAGCGGATGGGAGTCTGCCTGCCAGTGGAGGGGACAGAATTCTATCCCAGATTGGCAAAGATTCCACATGTATGGGGGCAAGGGCGGGTGCAGCTCTGCTTCCGCGTCACAACTACTGAGTCCGCCCTCTAGAGCTTCTACTCCGCATCCGCAACGGAGGAGGCCGCCCCGCAAAGAGAGTCCCCAAGCACTGCAAGGAAGAGTGGCCCCAGCTCGCCACAACTGGAGAAAGCCCTCACAACGCCACGAGGACCCAGCGCAGCCAAAAAGAAAAGACGCAGCTTTGCATCTTTCTACATAATCCAAAATGAGGGCAAATTATAATGTGGTAATTAAATCAAAACCTCGCACAAGAAAAAAATATCTCTGGACTGGTATATTCAAAGCTACCTTCTTTTTAATTTTATTTTCTATTTTTTATGTTTTATTCCTCCGCCTTGCTGGTGCACGCTCCTTGTAATTCATTCTCCAGCTAAGCTGAACTTACTGCTGCAGACAGGACAACAAAAAGATGATGTCACCCTTTAGCCAAATTGCACTGTTATTTCAGGATCGCTCTCACTCATTTATCTCTGCCGACAACGCTCCACGGGAAGGTTTTCCAGGGCAGATGCGAGCTCCCTCGGCAACAAAAGTGGTGGAGAGTGCACATTCATTTTCAAATCCTGAGAGGCAGAATTTAGTAAATCTTGAGATTTGAGAAATATATTGTGAAAAGGAGTCATCTAATGGCCGTCAGTCTCTTCTGATTATTTAAAAACCTCAATGAATCTTAAGTATGAAACAACCCCCGGGTTTTTTCTCATTACAGAAATATTTTCATGTAAAAGCATGCTTTTGACCCACGAAAATATCGTGCAGACTAGTCTCTTTTGTAAACATATGCATAGATGCTAAGACATGATTTTCCATTTTAGTTATCATTTGATTAAGAGTTGGGCAAAAATTAGTAAAAGATAAATATGCAGGGTTCCATCAGGTCCACAGAAACAGCTTCAAGATCAAATGCAGGTGTCAGAGATAAAGGAATGAGATGACTTTTTGAAGCGGAAATCTAGCAATCAGAGAGACAGTATAAAACCAAAAAAGCAACCCAGAAAATGAGAGTAAAAAGAGAACCTAGAATAAACTGGCTTCATTTGAGGGGTACTTTCTCCCATAACTGCTCTTTTTCTTTCTTCCCCGATTCTTTAGAGCAATAGGTAATTTTTTAAGCTACATTTTCTGTTTTGTCTTATTAAAATATAATCCACACACATCACAAAAATTCCAATAGTACATAAAGAGATACAAAGAATAGGAAATCCCTGGGACTTCCGTGGTGGGCCAGTGGTTGGGACTCCACACTTCCGCTGCCAAGGGCTCAGGTTTGATCCCTGGTTGGGGAACTAAATTCCCACATGCCACACAGCATGGCCAATAATTTTTTTAAAAAAGAAGAAGAATAGGACATCTCTCTCCCACTCCTGATTCCAGCTCCCTAGTATCAGCCTCTCTACCACCTCAAGAAGGCAAATACTGCCATAGACTCCTCAGCTATCTACTCAACACTATGGATGACCATTTCAGAGTAACGTTTGAAAGTAAGTAAAATGAAGTGCAGACAATTACGAAGGAAACCAGTCACACTGACATATGATTCTATCCAGGAAGCCTTTAGGCGTCTCTAGGCTCCAGGACAAGAGCCTCTGCTCTTATGGTTCCCAAGCATGTACAGTGGTGTGCATGTACGTATCTGTGCTTTCCCTCAAATGCCAGCGGGCCTTCTGCAGTGGGTGCTGCTGGAGCTCTGCCCAGATCCCCTGCACCGCGGTGCATCCGTTCCCCACCTGCTGCCAGTGACACAATCTCGCCCTTCTACCGGGAGTCTCCCCCAACCCCCACCCCCACACTTTGGCATGCCCAGCCAACACAGGGGAACCAATGACTGGTTGACTCTGTGGTGCAATTCATGCTCCAGGGCCCCACATGGGATCAGGCTAAAGCTGATATCCACTGAGACCACCCCCATTTTTTCCTGCCCTACCCCATCCCTCCTGCCCCTGGGAGCAATGCACCCTAAAAACCCAAAAATCCCTGTCTCAGTCTTGGCTTTCAAAAATCCAGACTCAAGGCACTCACTCACCATCCCTTACTTTGACTTTTCCATTTATCAATTTCTTGAAAGAGATTCCACACTGTACATATGAATCTGCTGCATTCTTTTAACAGCCACATGCTAATCCATTCAGTGGATTTACCATAATTAATATAGCACATTTCCAGCACAGTCATTTCCAGCAGTTCCTCTCTGAGAACTTAAAAATCTAATTTTTACATGTTTAAATGCAATTACCAACTTACCACATTTTAAGCACAAATGGTCCCTGACTTAAGATTTTTCAGCTTTACAATGGTGAGAAAGTGATACACCATTCAGTAGAAATCGTGCTTGGAGTTTTTAATTTTAATCTTTTCTCAGGCTAGCTATATATGGCCCAATGCGCTCTCTGATGCTGGACAGTGGCAGCAAACTCAGCTTCCAGTCAGCCACCTGATCAGAATCAACACACTTACAATCATTCTGTACTCATAAAACCATTTCATTTCTCACTTTCAGTACACTATTTTATTCAATAAATTACATCAGATATTTAATACTTTATCATAAGAGAGGTTGGGCTTCCCAGGTGGCACTAGTAGTGAAGAACCCACCTGCCATGCAGGAGACATAAGAGACTCGGGTTCGATCCCCCGCTGGGGAAGATCACCTGGAGTGGGGCATGGTGACCCCCTCCAGTATTCTTGCCTGGACAGTGTCCATGGACATAGGAGCCTGCAGGGCTTTAGTCCATAGGCTCACAAAGAGTCAGACACAACTGAAGCGATGGAGCATACATACACACATAAGAGAGATTAGAGGATTTTGCCCAACTATAGGCTAATGGAAGTGTTCTAAACTCATTTAAGGTAGGCTAGAATAAGCTGTACTGTTGAAAATGCATTGTCAATAAATGACATTTTCAACTTACGATGGGTTCACCGGAACATAACCCCATTGGAAGTTGAGGACAATCCGTTTCTAATTAGTTGCTGAGGAGTCTTTCTTCAACTTCATTAGCTACAAAACTTTAGAACCTTGCTATCTTTGGAGAAGAAAGTTTTATTCTCAAAACAATTTATATTTCAATTTGACAAACTATAAAGACTCAGCTGGCTCCTAACCCATCCATCCCTCAATCCCCACAGCACCAGCCTCTTTAATACCAGATCAAGAAAAAAATCTCCATTGTAAGCAGAAGAAAAACCAGGACCTACAAACACTTCACTTGAACCCTCGAATCTCTGGACTTCACGACTTGCCTCCTCACCAACACGAGTAGATGCTACTCAGGAATCTGGTAAGAAGCTGCTGGATCCATGCTCTCACAGACCCATGCTCGTGCTTGGTCATGTCTGACTCTTTGCAACTCCATGGACTGTAGCTGGCCAGGCTTCTCTGTCTATGGGATTTCCCAGGCAAGAGTACTGGAGTGGGTTGCCATTTTTTCCTCCAGGAGATTTTCCCAACCTAGGGATCAAACCCACGTCTCCTGCATTGCAGGTGAATTCTTTATCACTGTGTCACATAGAAGTACCAATATTCACGCATTCCCAAGGACAGCACAGCCTAAACCACCAAGGAGAAGAGAATCATTTCCTCTCTGCCCCTCCCATTGATAGGGGCCCCGTCCCTGCCCCCAGGGTAGCACTTGTTGGGGGTGTTTATTTGCAGCTGACCAGCACCTTTCAAAGACCCTCACCTTACTGCAGGTAGGAATTTCCTACAGTGTAAATTCCACTATCCCAAGACAGAAACCAGAACTTGCTTTTCCCGCCTAGCCCCTGCTCACAGTGTATGTGGTAATAAACCCAGAACAGAGCAATGCTAAGAAGCAGGTGCTGCTCAAAATGATTATTTCTGGTCAGAATGAAAGTGAGTATCTGAGAGGCGTGGAGACTCCCAGGAGGGCAGTGGCAGTAGGGTCTCTGCTGGATTCATTCAGTGGAGTAAGTTCTGTTGCTCACGTTAAGAATTGAGGCTGATCATTTACTTCACATGGGTTTCTCTTTCCCTCATAAGCTCCTCCCTCCTCCAACCATAAAAAGATGCTTAATTTCACTCAAAATCAGAGAAGTGCAAAACAAATCAAAAGAAATGTTGTTTTCTACCTATCAGATTGGCAAAGATGAAAAAATTCAATGAACTACCACCTAGACAGCATATTAAAAAGCAAAGACATTACTTTGCCAACAAAGGTCCGTCTAGTCAAGGCTATGGTTTTTCCACTGGTCATGTATGGATGTGAGAGTTGGACTGTGAAGAAAGCTGAGCGCTGAAGAATTGATGCTTTTGAACTGTGGTGTTGGATAAGACTCTTGAGGGTCCCTTGGACTGCAAGGAGATTCAACCAGTCCATTCTAAAGGAGATCAGTCCTGGGTGTTCTTTGGAAGGAATGATGCTAAAGCTGAAACTCCAGTACTTTGGCCACCTCATGCGAAGAGTTGACTCATTGGAAAAGACTCTGATGCTGGGAGGGATTGGGGGCAGGAGGAGAAGGGGAAGACAGAGAATGAGATGGCTGGATGGCATCACTGACTCGATGGGCATGAGTTTGAGTGAACTCCGGGAGTTGGTGATGGACAGGGAGGCCTGGCGTGCTGCGATTCATGGGATTGCAAAGAGTCAGACACGACTGAGCGACTGAACTGAACTGAACCTTGGTGTGAACATGGGAAAGCATGCTGATGGTGGAGAGTAAACCAGAACAACCTTTACAAATAGACGTGGATTATGAACTATCAAGTGTGAACGCAAAACCCTCGATCCAGCAATTTCACCAATGGGAATTTATCTTACAGATCAGAGGTGAAAAGACTTTGTCTTTCAAGGACCAGGTAGGAAGTGGTTTAGGCCTCTGGGCCAGGTATCACTGCTGCTATCACTCAGCTCTTGTAGCATGAAAGCAGCCACAGACCTTTTGAAAACAAATGGGCATGGCTGTGTTCCAATAAAACTTTATTTACAAAAACAAATGGCACTTTGAATTTGGCTCACAGGCTGTGGCTTGCCAACCCCTGCTAGGTACTCTTGCACAAAAAAAACAAAAACATATGTACTATATTCTTCATAGAAATACACCTAAGAATAGAAACCACCTTGATATCCGTCAAGAGAGGACTGATAAATAAATTATAGTACATCCATTCAATAGAATATTTGCAGCCATTAAAGAGAAGGTGGCAGCTCTATGTGCCCTGATAAGGGTTAATATCCAAAATGTATCAGAAAAATTCTATCAATTTATTTACTTATTTCGGCTGCACTGGGTCTTCATTGCTGCAGGGGATTTTCTCTAGTTGCAGCAAGCACGGGGCTCCTCTTCATTGCGGTGCACGGCTTTCTCATTGCTGTGGCTTCTCTTGTTGGGACTCGGAGGCTCTGGAGCTCGGGCTCAGTAGTTGTGAACACGGTCTCAGTTGCCCTAAGGCATGCAGGATCCTCCCAGCCCAGGAATCGAACTGGTATACCCTACATTGGCAGGCGGATTCCTATCCACTAGACCACCAGGGAAGTCCTCACAATTTTTATTATATTAAAACAATTTGTTTTTATATTTCACTACATTGAGTTTATTGGATGATACCACACTGAATATCTTTAATCCCAGAATCTGCTTGTTATTGTTGTGCAATTGAAGTATAGTTGCTGTACAATATTATATGTTACAGGTGTATAACATAGTGACTCACAATTTTTAAAGGTATACTATAAGTTATTATAAAGTATTGACTGTATTCCCCATGTTGTACGATACATCCTTGTTAATTACTTTATACCTAATGGTTCATACCTCTTACTCCTCGACCCCCATATTGCCCCTCCCCTTCAACTTTTTAAAAAAATTTGTAAGTGGGGAGCAGGGTAGAATACACTTCCAATTTTTATAAAAATTATATACCTATACATATACATATGCTTATCCATCACATATATATATATGTGATGAACACGAAAGAGAATGAGGAGGGAAACTAGATGGCTGGGGAACAGGAGCATGAGAGAGACCTTTTTTCACCATATGCCCTTTTGTGCTCTTTGAATTTCATACCATGTGCTTTACCGGTGAAGGACTGAATACTGTCCTTCACTGAATGAATACCAAGAACACTGGAGTGGGCAGCCCTTCCCTTCTCCAGCAGATCTTCCCAACCCAGGAATCAATCTGGGGTCTCCTGCACTGCAGGCAGATTCTTTACCAACTGAGCTACCAGGAAAGCCCCACTAATGAAGGACAGATAAACACAATTAAATTTTTTTAATGCAAGTGCTTTTTCAGTAGTATTTTGAATCATCAAGTACAGACAGAAAAGTAAAACAGGGCTCCAGATAGCAGACCTAGCTATTTCCAAAGTCCCCTCCAGTACCCAGAGGCTGCATGAAAAGAAAGTGAAAGTGTAAGTCACTCAGTCATGTCCAACTCTTTGCAGTCCATGGAATTCTCCAGGCCAGAATACTGGAGTGGGTAGCCGTTCCCTTCTCCAGGGGATCTTCCCAACCCAGGGATTGAACCCAGGTCTCCCACATTGCAGGTGGATTCTTTACCAGCTGAGACACCAGGGAACCCCAAGTCTGCACGGTGTCCCTCAAAGAGCATCCCAGTGGGAATCAGACTTGGGCTTCAAGTCCACCCTCTGTGACCAACTCCCTGCGCTGCCCCGGACAAGTCACCCCAACTCTCTGATCATCTCTTTCCTCATCGGTAAAACGGACACAATAGTACTTGCGAGCTACATAATACAAAATAGTGTTATTCTTATTGGAGAAATCTCTTAATGTCTCTGGGCCTCTTTCCTAATCTGCAAAATCGGGAAGTTGGACAAAATGAGCCTCTAACATTATTATTCTGTTATTAAACAAAGTTGTCATTTACAAGAATTCAGGCAGAATCATGGACTTGGCAAGCAAGTGAGGATCTCATTTTACTTATCTCAAGAGAGTGACCTCCAAGTCCAAAAAAGAAAATAAGATACATGTTTAGACTTAGAGATCTCGGAGGTGGGAAAGGGCTCCTTTTACCAAGGACACCACTTCTTCTTTCCTTGATCCAGCCAACCATGCAGGTGTTAAGTCAGGCAACTTTTTTTTCTACCTGCCACTGAGTACAGAAGAAGCCCTATTGGGAAAAAAAGGTTAGAAAATGTCACTCATAAAGAGGGGTGGACACTATTAATGTGGTAGACTCCTGAGGGCTGACAAAGAAATGGAGGGGCCGTGTAGGGAGGCCCATTCTAACTTCCGTCTTCCACTAAGAGTTATCATTTGTGTTGTTTCAGGAGCTCCAAGGAGATGACAGGGTGGCAACAAAGAAGAGCACCATTGCACTATCCTATTTCTGAGAAATTCTGGTTATTGTTAAACAAGAGTTTGGAGAAGTTAAACTGACAGGAAATAACACACGTGTTGAGTTATAAGGTGGAAAATGTTGTGAAATTCGTTTTCAGAAAAGTTCAACTGGACGAGCGTGTGCTGATGTGATAAGGAGCAGAGCGCTCAACACCATCTCAGTGGGTGGAAGACTCTTTTCCTGCCCCTCCTCATTTCCATGGGCTTGGGATAACTACCTAGCCACTTTGAAAAGGCTCTTCATGTCTTTGGCTCCAAAGAATGTTTTACTCTTGAATAAACCATGTTTGTCCTCTCAATCTTAGAACCAAGGCAGCCAACCCAATTTAAGGCATTTCCACAAATCACAGACTCTACCTGGACATGCACAGAACCTGGTAGGGATACACCCCCCAAAATGATGGTCTGAGACAAGAAAGAAGGAATATGGGCCTTAAGGCATCAGAGGAAAAAGAGAGTGGGATTTCAAATTCAAGTTGAAGGATTGCACTTTCTCTCTCTCCCTGGGCATGTGGCATCTGGACCAGCGAACCAGCAGCCCCAGGAGTGGAAGCCTGGAGCCCTAACCACTGAACCACCAGGGAAGTCCCAGGATTGCACTATCTGTATGAGAGGTGGGAGGAAATACTATTACATAAAAGATGCAGGACATAAGGGTTTGCTAAAAATTTCAGTGGGCTATGGAGCAACTAGAAATAGGATGGAACAAATGAATGTATTTATGAAACAGAAAGAAACAGACAGACTTACAGACATGGAGAACAGACTTCTGGTTGCCATGGGGGAGAACGGGTAGGGGAGGGATGGATTGGGAGTTTAGGATTAGTGGATGCAAGTATTATATATAGAATGGGTAAATAATAAGGTCCTCCTATGTACAAAGGGAACTCTATTCAATATCCTGGGATAAACCATGATGGAAAAGAATATAAAAAAGAATGCATATATTGATCACTTTGCTGTACAGTGATATAAATACAACATTGTAAATCAATTATATGTCAATAATTAACAAACAAATGAATAAATTATTTTAATAACTTTTCAAAAGAGAGGAGACGGGGGGCACTTTCCTGGTGTCTCAGTGGTAAAGAATTCACCTGCCAATACAGGAGACATGCATTCAATCCCTGGGTCAGAAAGATCCCCTGGAGGAGGGAATGGCAACCCACTCCAGTATTTTTGCCTGGAGCATCCCATGGACAGAGGAGCCTGGTGGGCTACAGTCCATAAGGTCACAAAGAATCGAACATGACTGAGCAAATGAACACACACACATGTAGGAAGGGTGGGAAGGAAGGATAGAAGGAAAGAATAAGACAGATACATGTCTATGCTCAGAAAATGTACTAAATAGAAGTGTATCAACGTATTAATAAGAAGTGAAACTATGGGAGATTTTTTTCTTCTTATGGATTATCTGTGTTTTTTACAATGACCATATTTTATTTTCTGTTCAGTTATCAGAAATGTCATCATGCAAATGAGAATTATGTCTGGTGACCCTATGATACTTACAAGTACTTTAAATAATTTTCCTAGAGCTCAAAATAAAATAGAAGAGAGAAAAGAAATCTGTTTGGAGTAGAGAAAGGTTTATCACAAAGGCCAAGCCAAGAAGTACAGGTGATTCATGCTGTAAAGACCCAAACTGGGCTTTCAGACAAGGGTTTTTAAACACTACATTAGGGGAGAGGGTCCTAGGATGCATGCTCAGCTCGTGGAACTTCTTCTGATTGGTTGGTGATGGCCTAACAGGGTGATATTTTCAGAATCTCAACCTTCTGCTTCCAGTTGCCATCCGTGTGCTTGTGGTCAGCATGTAGTCACCACCCACCACCTGGGTGAAGGTCTTAGTTCCTACAAAACAGCTCAAAGAAATGCATCAGATTGTTATCAATACCCCTTCAGGAGGAAATAGGGGTCCTGTCACTATCGTCCTAATCATTAACTGTTTGAGCCTGCCCTTTAAAACTGGAGGAGACTTTTTTCCCCTGTAAATAAGAAATACAGGGTGAGGCATACAGAGGTGCTTTGTACCTGGGAGGACCACTCAGGGTCCTGTGGGTTTCCATTAAAACTTCTATCTCTCTTGGCTATAAGTTGGAGCTTTCCGTGACCTCTTCCCTGGTGGCTCAGACTGTAAAGAATCTGCCTGCAATGCAGGAGACTTGGTTTTGATCCCTGGAAGGGGAAGATGCCCTGGAGAAAGGAAATGGCTACCCAATCCAGTATTCTTGCCTGGAGAATTCCATGGACAGAGGAGTCTGGTGGGCTACAGTCCATGGGGTTGCGAAGAGTAGGACATGAATGAGCGACTAATACTACCACGACCTCTTCTCCTTTAGATTCAGTTATTTCCTAGAACAGCTCACAGAACTCAGGAACACTTGCTTATGTTTACCAGTGTATTAAAGGACATGATAAAAGATACAGGTGAACAACCAGATGAAGAGGTTCATCGTCAAGGCAAGGTCAGGAAGGGTTCTGAGCACAGGAACTTCTATCCCCGTGGAGCTGGCAGGCCTCACTCTCCCAGTAAGTGGATGTGTTCAGCCCACTTGTAAACCCTCCATACCCCACACTATGGGGATTTAGTGGATGTTTCATCCATTGTGTGTGTGTGTGTGTGCGTGCACTCAGTCGTGTCCAACTCTTTGCAACCCCCTGGACTATAGCCCTTCAGGGTCCTCTGTCAATGCAATTCTCCAGGCAAGAATACTGAAGCAAGTTGCCATTTCCTTCTCCAGGGGATCTTCCCGACCCAGGGATCAAACCTGCGTCACTTGTGTCTCCTGCATTGGCAGGTGGATTGATAGGCATGAACAATTACTAACTTCATTTCTAGCCCCTCTCTCTTGTCTAGAGAATGGGAGTAGGGCTGAAAATTCCAAGATTTAATCACGGCTTGGCCTCTCCGGCGACCAGCCCCCATCCAGAAGTCTATTAGAACAACAGATGCTCCAGGACTGCAACCCGCCAGGCTGCTCTGTCCTCCACTATCTCCCAGAGTTTGCTCAAACTCATGTCCATTGAGTCAATGATGCCATCCAACCATCTCATATTCTGTTGCCCCCTTCTCCTTTTGCCTTCAATCTTTCCCAGCATCAGGGTCTTTTCCAATGAGTCAGTTCTTTGCATCAGGTAGCCAAAGTATTGGGGCTTTAGCTTCAGCATCAGTTCTTCCAATGAATATTCAGGATTGATTTCCTTGAGGAGTGACTGGTTTGATCTCCTTGCTGTCCAAGGAACTCTCAAGAGTCTTCTCCAGCACCACAATTCAAAAGCATCAATTCTTCAGTATTCTACCTTCTTTATGGTCCAACTGTCACATCCATACATAACCAGTGGAAAGACCATAGCTTTGACCATATGGACCTTTTTCAACAAAGTGATGTCCTATGTTTTAATACACTGTCCAGCTTTCCTTCCAAAGAGCAAGCATGTTTTAAGTTTATGGCCGCAGTCTCTGTCTGCGGTGATTTTGGAGCCCAAGAAAACAAAATCTGTCACTTGTCTCATAGGGAAGCTATAAGAGATAGTAACAGTGGAGCAGTCACCAACCGCAAAGGAATAAGGGGAAGGAAAGCTTGCCTGAAGCTAGAGATGTTGCTAAACTCAGGCTCAGCTACTCAACACTTGATGGAGCAAACTCCGGGCAATAGTGGAGGACAGAGGAGCCTGGTAGGCCACAATCCATGGGGTTCCAAAGAGCTGGACACAACTTAGCAACTAAACAACAGCAACTGTTTATGTCTCTTCCTTGAGGAAGAACCAGAACACTGCTCCGAGGGTACACTTGTTTCTTGACCGCTTTTCCTCTGTTTCTTCATTCCCTCTTTCCCACGATAAGCAACTGTTTGAATCTTCCCTTTGGAACTCAGGGAAGGTCAAGGAGAGTAAATAAAGCCTTTTTCCTACAAACAGGAAACAGGGGACACGGACAGGATCTGTACTCAGGAGGGCCCCACGGGGTCCTGATCCGTTTCAGAAAGAGAGTAGTTCAGAGTGAGCCACCTAGACAGGAGTGGTGATCATCTGCTGAGGAGAGCAGCAGCCTGGCAACCTCCCAGGCAAGATCCAGAGAAAGAAACCAGCTCTCCTTCCCACCTCCTGCAGAAAGCCAAAGACCATAGGTGCCTTTGATGTAATCCACGCAGGACAGCCTCACAGGAGAGAGAAGAGTATGGAGAAAGGGGGAGAATGGACCTAGAAGGGCACAGTGAAGAAATTCAACCCCTTTGCCCAGCTAAACAAGCTCAGGTTCTATCCCGTGTGTAGGAAAGGCAAAATGCTGTAAGGAATTTTGAAACCTTTTTTTTTCTTCCTGAATATGAGTTTAAATCATGAGTTGCTAAGCCAAAACCTCTATTCTAAACCCTACAGAGCACAGACTATAATAATGCCAACCCAATAAAGAAGACATTTAATAAAGATCAGAAATGTTGAATAACTCACAGTTCTTAGTAAACCCAAGTGCCCTCCTATAAACTTTCAAATGTTATGGATGACTTTTTAGAGATTACATAGGAGTTATAAGGACAAGGAAAGCAAAAGAATGGTAATAGGGGCATACATAGTTCATGGAACATTTCTTCTATTTTCCATCTTTCATCTCTGCCAAGGAGAAAGTTTATTGGACAGAAAATAGAAGAACAAGCATTCAAATGAGAGACCCAAAAGTCCAAACTGGTTTAGAGATTCTAAGAGAGCACCTGGATTCACTACATTCGTGCAAACCTTCTGGTTCTGACAAACTACATCCCAGCCTAATACTGGAAGAACTCGGCAATAAAATGAGCTACTGTTTGTTATCTCAAAAGAATCTTAGAAACTGGGGCAGGGATAGATGATAAAATTCTCAAACAAGTTATCAAACACGATCCTGAACACAGAGAGAGAAACGGGGGGCATTCAAACATGCCTAGGTGTCAAGAAAGGCCAAGTCATGATTTAACGAATTCACAGCACTTCCCTCCTTCTCCAGACTGTGCCAGATTAGTAAATCAGAGAAATCTGTCGACATTCCACTTCAGCATTTGAGATCAGAATTTGATAAAGACCCTCACCTTGTGAACAAGATGGACGAATGTGGCTCGGATGATCACAAAGGTAAATAATAATTATGAATCAATGTCAGTGCAGAGTCTTTGGTGCCACAGAATTCTGTCTTTAGCCTTGACCTATGCCTTGAGCAAATAGCTGAGTGTACAGCCAGCTTGCTTTTCTTCTTCTTCAATGGCTGGAAAGAGAGCCAAATATATTGAATGACAGTATGGATCCAAAGGCCATAAAAAACAAAATTCAACAATAAAACTCTTAATTGGAATAAATGCAAAAGCCTACATTTACACTGTTTGATGCATAAGAACAGAATCAGAAAAGCATGACTAGGCTTCCATATAAAAACAGTCATGTTTTACTTCTTACTTTTCTCTTCCAAAGCAGACCAAAATGACAGTGGGTAATTTTTTTAATAAAATTATAAATCATAAGAACAAAAAGAATGAGAGGGGATAAATAGAGGACATGAGATGTGGGACTTCCCTGATGGTCCAGTGATTTACAATCCTGTACTTCCAATGTAGGGGGCACAAGTTTGACCCCTGGTCAAGAAACTAAGATTCCCCCATGCCACAAAACCCTTAGAAAAAGCAAAACTCTTAGAAGGAAGGAGATGTGAGCAATAATTCAAAAGATGGAAAGCCTACAGTAACAGATTTGGCAGAACCCACCACCAGATAGCTCAGTTGGTAAAGAATCTGCCTACAATGCAGGAGACCTGGGTTCGATTCCTGGGTCGGGAAGATCCCCTGGAGAAGGAAATGGCAACCCACTTCAGTATTCTTGCCTGGAGAATTCCATGGACTGAGGAGTTTGGTGGGCTACAGTCCATGGGGTCGCAAAGAGTTGGACACGACTGAGCGACTTCACTTTCTTTCACTTTCACCACCAAAGTACCTGCAAAGAGGGATGCCAGTGAGAAAGCAGCCAGTTCTACATGAAGAACCCTGGAAAGGCCTCGGCCCAGGAGGCCCAATAGTGCAGAAGAGACTGGTGAAGCCCAGAGTGAGCAGTAAAAGTATTGAACATATGAAGAGAATGAGCTGCTCCGTGAAAGTGTGTTTCCATTCACTGAGGAGGTTCAGGCAGAATTTAGACAGCCGCTCATCAAATACACTGTAAAAGTGATTCAAGATTTGGATAGAAACATGTCTCTGACAACCTTTAAATTCCCATGACCTCTGAAATCCTGTGATTCTAATCTTGTGAACTGTGATGTTGAAGAAGACTCTTTAAAGTCCCTTGGACTGCAAGATCAAGACAGTCAATCCTAAGGAAATCAGTCCTGAATATTCATTGGAAGAACTGATGCTGAAGCAAAAGCTCCAATACTTTGGCCACCTGATCCGAAGAACTAACTCATTGGAAAAGACCCTGATGCTGGGAAAGATTGGAGTCAGGAGGAGAAGGGGACAACAGAGGATGAGATGGCTGGATGGCATCACCAGCTGGATGGACATGAGTTTGAGCAAGCTCCAGGAGTTGGTGATGGACAGGGAAGCCTGGCGTGCTGCAGTCCATGGGGTCGCAAAGAGTCCCGCTGGACTGAGCGGCGGAACTGAACTCTAGACAGGACTCCAACGGATTTGGTAACTTTATACACGTAGTTCCGACATGAGTTCTATAGGTGGCACTGTGGTTTAAGACAAGAATCGGCGATGGGTCCTACCTGATTCTTCTGGGCTATTCTATTGACTAAGGAAAAAAGCAGGTCCATATAGTCAAAGGTTTGGTTTTTCCAATAGTCATGTATGGATGTGAGAGTTGGACCATAAAGAAGGCTACGCCTGAAGAATGGATGCTTTTTAACTGGTGCTGGAGAAAATTCTTGAGAGTCCCTTGGACTACAAGATCAAACCAATCAATCCTAAAGGAAATCAAGCCTGAATATTCATCGGAAGGACTGATGCTGAAGCAATAGTTCTAGTGACTCATAAGCCTTTGAGTGTATTACTTTGGTCACCCTTCTCGGTTCAAGCCTTCTGCCTCATTCATATCGCAGTTGTGACACTTCACCATATTTGTCATTCAGGGACAACAAAATAAGTCACACACCAAAGCAACTGTTCTTTCACATCCCAAATGTCCTGCTTCACTATCTGTCCTGCCCTTTATCTCAGGGCTCCTAGGAGTATGGGACTCTACAAGCGTTATCCCCCTTGTTTTAAAACACAAGAAGAACAAAACAAACGCCGTATTTTTTCAAGTTTAAGTCTAGGCCAGTAACTCAAATACCATGTCTCTGCTCCTCTTCCCTTTTCCATAGCTAAAGATTTATGCTCTGCTTTCTAAAAGCTGTTTACTTAATATCCAGCTCTTCCTGACAAATTTTGCCACTCATCAATACTGTAAAATTTGGTTTATTTCTCTTATCAGCTTCAGATTTACAAGGTCTTTGGGGAATTTCTGCTTCTCACCAACAACTTCATCAGTTTCATGGATTCAAAAGGCTCCTCCATTCAGGTCTCAATTCCAGGAAAGCTTCTTCCCATTTGGAATCTATAAAACTGTGAAATCCACTCACTTTTGGTGAAACTAGCCTCTTCCAACCCACTGATGGGGGTTATTGTTGTTGTTGTTTAGTCACTAAGTAGTGTAGGGGAATGCCAAATGTCATCAGTCTAACCAAAAGCCCAGACTGCCTTCCTTTTTTATGTTGACTCTAGTCTACTTGAGTGAGAAAAAAAAAAAATCTCATACTTTTTTTTTGTTATCTTCACTAGTTTGCTGTCTTTTTCAGATTCCAGGTATAAGTGATAGGGGTAAGGGGGTAAGCAGTACAAACTATTACATATGATATAAGCTATGAGAACATGTTGTACAACACAGGGAATATAGCCAGTATTTTATAATAACTATTAACGTAAATGGAGTATAACCTTTAAAAGTAATCACTATATTGGGGCTTCCCTGGTGGCTCAGTGGTAAAGAATCTGCCTGCCAATACAGGAGACACAGGTTTGATCCCTGGTCCAGGAAGATCCTACATCCTAGCCTCGGAGCAACTAAGCCCGCGTGCCACAACTACTGAGCCCATGCCCCTAGAGTGCGTGCTCCACAACAAGAGAAGCCACACAATGAGCAGCCCACACACCACAACTAGAGAGTAGCCCCCACTCACTGTAGCTAGAGAAAAGTCCGCTCCCAGCAGCAAAGAACCAGCACAGCCAAAAATAAATAAGGAAAATAAATTTTAAACAATTACTATACTGTACACCTGTAAATTGTATAATGTTTTATCCAACTATATTTCAATTAACAAAAAAAGATATGTGATCACCAAATGCAAAAAAAAAAAAAAAAGAAAGAAACCTCATACTCATTCTTTTATGACTACATTTTCCATTGTAATGGCATCCTTGTCACCTATTCCAAGTATTTATCCTAATTACCTTGGTCCTTTATAGGCCCAGGCCCTCAATATCTGATGGACCCAGGTTGTTCTGTTTGTTTTCTGGACTGTCCTTTCTACTAATTTGATCTAAACCTAAGACTATGACGTAGTAGCTCACGACATTCTCCATCTGTCCTAATTCTTACACCAGCTTTCTAGATTTAATCTTTCTTTCTCTGGAGAGAACAGAAATAATTTATGTCCTATTTAGGGCAATTAATAAGGACTTACAGAAACATCTGTGAATTGTTTGTCTCACAGAAGGAAGGGTAGCACCTGGTTAGTTAGTCCTCCAACTAAATCATTTCTATTGTTTCAAAAATATTCTTGGCATTGCCAGCATCATTTGTGCAAGTGAGTACCCCTCCACCTCTATATCACAAAAGGGAAAACTTTCAAAGGAGTGCTGTGCATTGGGGCATACTTTTAAAAATTATTTATTGTATTTTGGTGCTGTGCGTGGGCTTTCTCTGGTTGCAGAGAGCAGGGGCTACTCTCTAGCTATGGTGAGTGGGCTTCTCATTGCAGTGACTTCTTGTGGAGCATGGGCTATAGGCATGCAGGCTCAGCAGTTGTGGCGCACAGGGCTTAATTGCATGTGGGATCTTCCCAGACCAGGGATCGAACCTGTGTCACCTTCACTGATAGGCAGATTCTTAACCACTAGACCACCAGGGACGTCCAAGGCATACAAATTTGTTTTAAATTTCTTATGATCTTGTCATGTTCATAGCTCATACTTAAGCCCTTAAATGGCTTGTGAAATGGGGGGTAGTGCTCTAGTGATCCTTGTAATCTACTGCACCTTGTAATCTACTGCTATAAGGCAAATTACAGTGTATTGAAAAGAGAAGAATTTAAACTTTGTGGATTCAAATTAAGCATACAAGTCCCCATTTGAGACAAATTCACTAATGCTGTGTTAAAACTGTGTGCTGGGAGACCCTAAGGATGAAACAAACCAGCATCTCTGGGTGTAATTCATGCATTTTAAATATAGCTGTGGCTTGCATCAAACCAGGATGTGGGAGAAGCTTCTAAAGCTGATGAAAGAGCTGCTCAAGAAAACATAAAAGGTCTTAGTTTAAAAAAAAAAAAATCAACAACTTGAGCCTATACTTGCTTCAGGAAAGTCTGCAGTGAAAATTAAAACAAACAAATAACAAATAAAAACATCTTAATAAATGCTCCAGAATTAGTTTCTCATTAGGGCACATGGAGGGGTAATAGGTCTCTAAAAGTCTACTCAAAAAAGCCAACAAAGATTCTCCACTCTGTGGCTGTTCTGGTGTTTGTCTCCTGATGTTTATAGCAAAAATAAGGCTAGAAATATGAAGATAAGAGCTTTTGACTAGGGTTTTATGAGATTATCTCATGTGAAGTGTAATGTTATATACATTTGGCCTGCTTGATCAATTAAGAAATAATTTGGAAAGCATCTTTTAATATTTATTTGTTTGATTGCACTAGTCTTAGTTGTGACATGCAGAATCTTCAGTTGCAGCATGTGAGATCTAGTCCCCCCAACCCCCACCAGGGGTAGAACCTGTGACCCCAGCACTGGGAGTGTGGAGTCTTAGCCACTGGACCTCCAGGGCCATCCCTGGAAAGCTTAATACAGTGCAAAATCAGTTCCTCGAGTCACCTCTCTAAAAAGAAATCAAGCTGCAAAGCAAGAATATCACCTCCCCATTTCACTCTTGTTTCTATGAGAAGCCAAAATTCAGCTTGCTTTACTTCAATTTATAGAAGCTTTTCCATGTTCATACGCATCATGAGAAGGAACTGACTTATGAATGGTACATAAAGTTCGAACATGCAAAGCGTACGAGAATGTCTGTATGTTTGTGTGTGTTAGGGTTTTTGATGTCAAGGCAACTTCAGTTTGAATACTAGGGGATTTACTGTGTGTTGCACACAGGATTAATAAAATAGGAATCTGGGCTACATGGCCAGGCATCGTGGGGCTCAGTGGAGCAGGACAGTAGCTACCTCAGGGCCTGAAGGGCAGTTCCCAGATCTAAAAGGCACTGGTGCAGTGGCAGTGACAAGGGACCCAGGCTGCCAGCCTCGGCAGCTGGGTTCTCTGCCTCTCCATCCTCACGGTGACTCAGCAGCTCTCTTTCTTCAGTTTGTCAGGCTGAGACAACCTCCTCACTGCTAGAACCAACCACCCCACTGCAAATATCTTTTCTCTCCCTCAGGGCTTACGTCACTCGTGGCTTCTGCTAGTTCACGGTCTATGTCCTCTTGGCATCGATGCACTGCCTTCCGTGGGGGAATCCACCCCGCTTCCATTATCACCTGGTTGTCTCTTTCCCTTTATTGCCAGCACAAATTCTTGAAAGAGAAAACTGCTTGCTTCCTAACTATAGGCTACCTCAGGGCTTCCCTGGTGGCTCAGTAGTTCAAAAAAATAAAATCCGCCTGCCAATACAGGAGACGCAGTTTCAATCCCTGGGTCGGGAAGATCCCCTTCAGAAGGAAATGGCAACCCACTCCAGTGTTCTTGCCTGGAGAATCCCATGGACAGAGGAGCCTAGCGGGCTACAATCCATGGGGTCACAAAAGAGTTGGACACAACAAAGCAACTAAACAACGTCAAGCAGCAACATAGGCCACCTCATAGGCCTCCTGCCCAGGGGTTCTCAAATGAGGGCATAAAATCTCCAGGAAGATTTATTAAACACAGATGGCCCGCCCCCAGAGTTTATGATTCAATAGGTCTCTAGTGGGATCCAATAATTTACGTTTCTAACAGAGCCCCCAAGTGACTCTGATGCTTCTGATCTAGAGATTACACTTTAATTAAAAGTCTCTGCTGTAGTTATAGGTTGATGGTCCTTCATGTGTCAGCAGGGGATAAGTGGTGTGATCTAGAATATATGGCCACCTATAAATAAGGACCTTACCAGTGCCAGTTTCCTCAGCAGGAGACTCTGAACAGAAAAGCTTTAATATGGTTCATGGATAGGCAAGCTCTGACATGCTCCCTGTCTACACTTCTTCTAAGTGAGGTTCTGCAGCGTTCAATGAGTGTCTTTTATGCGCCACACCTTTAACGTACTAAGCGGTGGAAATACCAAACTAGATGATATTAAATTATCACCAGGGACTCAGCTAAAGCATTTTAACAACATAAAAATCAAGATAAATGTTTGCATTCCCTTTTGGATATAAAGACACATCAAAAGAAAACTACAGAAATCCTCGTTTCCTTTCCTATCATATTGTGACAGAAACAGAAAAAGTGCATAAGCAAGAAAAGCACATTCAAAAACGTTAATTAAGATAGGGGGCTTCCTGGGCCTTCCCTGGTAGCTCAGTGGTAAAGAATCTGCCCACAGTGCAGGAGACTGGTGTTCGATCCCTGATCCAGGAAGATCCCACATGCTGTGGACCAACTCAGCCCGCAGGCTACAACTATCGAGCCTGTGCTCTAGGGCTCAGGAACCGCAACTATAGAGCCCACGTGCCGCAACTGCTGAAGCTCGGTGCCCTGGAGCCAGTGCTCGGCAACAGATGAAGCCACTGCAGTAAGCAGCCTGTGCAACGCAATGAAGACTAGCCCCCACTCGCTGTAACTACAGAGAAGCCAGCGCAGCAACAAAGACGCAGCACAACCAAAAATAAATAAATAAACAAGACTTATTAAAAAAAAAAAAGATAGGGGGCTCCCCTGTTAGTACAGGAGTTGAGAACCTGCCTGCCAATGCAGGGGACACGGGTTCAGTCCCTGCTTCGGGAAGATCCCCATGCCCTGGAGTGACTAAACCCGTGAGCCACAACTAGAACTGGAGAGCTGCAACTACTGAGCCCACATGCTGCAAATACCGAAGCCCCCTTGCCTAGAGCCTGTTCTGCAGCAGAAGCAGCCACTGCAGTGAGAAGCCCACACACCACTAAGCCCCTGATCACCACAACTGGAAAAGCCAGCACAGCCAAAAATAAATAAATCTTTTTTAAAAAGAAAGAAAGAGTAAGTTACAAGTGACTCAATTTCTAACTCTGAGTAAAACCAAAGTATATTTTGATGGGGACTTGCATGGTCCAATGACTAAGACTCTGAGCTCCCAACACAGGGGGCCCAGAGTTCAATCCCTAGTCAGGGAACTAGATCCCTCATGTCACAACTGAGACCTAGAACAGCATCCAAATAGATAAATTGTAAATAATTTTTGAAGTATATTATAATGGAAACAAATTAGGCTCTGTGCTTTCAAATCTGAGTTGCATGCAAAAGAGTCAAGTAAGCAGATAGTAATTGCAGCCATGAAATTAAAAGATGCCTACTCCTTGGAAGGAAAGTTATGACCAACCTAGACAGCATATTAAAAAGCAGAGACATTACTTTGCCAACAAAGGTCTGTCTAGTCAAGGCTATGGTTTTTCCACTGGTCATCTATGGATGTGAGAGTTGGACTGTGAAGAAAGCTGAGCGCCGAAGAATCGATGCTTTTGAACCGTGGTGTTGGAGAAAACTCTTGAGAGTTCCTTGAACTGCAAGGAGATCCAACCAGTCCATTCTAAAGGAGATCAGTTCTGGGTGTTCTTTGGAAGGACTGATGCTGAAGCTGAAACTCCAGTACTTTGGCCACCTCATTCGAAGAGGTGACTCACTGGAAAAGACTCTGATGCTGGGAGGGATTGGGGGCAGGAGGAAAAGGGGACGACAGAGGATGAGATGGCTGGATGGCATCACTGACTCGATGGACATGAGTTTGGGTAAACTCTGGGAGTTGGTGATAGACAGGGAGGCCTGGCGTGCTGCAATTCATGGGGTCGCAAAGAGTCGGACACGACTGAGCAACTGAACTGAACTGAACTGAAGCACATCTTAAAAGGAGGAGATGTCCAGCAGATCTGCTTGGGGCAGGAAAAAGCCACATATATACAGGGTTCAGAAAAGGTCACATTTAACCAGGCAGAAAAGTGGGTGCTGTGAAGAATAGTTTATACTATTTTTCCCTGACAGGAGAACCCCAGATCAGGCAACAAACTTGTCTCCTTCTCTAGGCCAGGCTGCAGTGCTGTCTCTGCCCTTCTCTAACTTTCCTCAAGCATTCACGGCCTAAATTCACCATGGATTGTGTTGTCTTATATCGTCCTCTAGTGGTTTCAAAAATTACTTATCTCCCGTTTTTAAGGACAGTATTTATCACAGGGCCATACACATACATGATGCTTAACATATGTCTGTTAAATGGATGAAAATGACTAACAGAGATCCTACAGATGGCTGCAAACAAATAAGACAACCTACCTCAGCATCCCTGGGAGAACGAGTATTCTCCCAAGCAGGAGTATTTCAGGCTCAGGTCACTTATGCCATCCCAGGCTTTCCTTTAAAGTACATAATGCTTGCATAGTTTCAAGAAATTCCCATGTAACTTTGGAGAGTACGACACCCTGAGAGTACAAAAATTCTCAAAAGGATAACTACAAGCGAAGTGTTTGAAGTTGGTCTCCATTCCAGAATATTGTGACCAAAAGGCACTTTGTAATGAGGCTTCACTTCTCAGTCATATCTAAATAACACCTCACTGAATAAGGAAAGCATATAACTTTATGGCTTATTAAGTTTTTTAACCCAGCAAAATGAATTTGTTTGGAAATAGCAGAGAAATTGCAATTTGCAACATGCAAACCATAGGCTAGTCCCTCCTTAGTCTTTCTTTTGTGTCAGCTTGCTATATTGTGTTTGGGTTTATTTTGTTTTGTTTGTACTTTATGTATCCATTCAGTAGGTGTTTGCTGTTCTGCTATGTGCAAGGCATCCTGATGTTAGTTCCGGTAGGAGCTAGAGATACAAATGAGATTCACCCTTGCTTTCAAACTGCTTACCCTGTAGAGAGAAAGCAGCGTACACACAAGAGAGAGATAGAAAAGGAGTTTTAGGAGATCAAAGAAGGACGAGGTTCCCTCTGAAATAATTCTTTCTGAATCTCTGGCACATATCTTTCAATCCTGATTGAAGACCACTCAACAGCAAACAAACCACAGCAAATCAATAATGACCAAGAGCTGATATTATCATCTATATTGAAACTGTGACTAAGGACAAAAAAATCCCACTCCTGTTCTTCAGATAACAAAAATACCACTGGATTTCAACCCAGGAGAAAATATTCACTCAGAAATTTCCAGCTTTAAAATACCTTACCAGGTACCAAAATGAAAATTAAAAATAGCGAAGATATTGACTCTGCCCTGAGAGAATTCATCACATCGTGGGAAACCTGCTCAGGATTAACAGTTACACAGTGTGTCAGAGCAGAGATCCTCTGAATGACTCTCAAGTTAAAGCTCAGCTCTTTTTTCCTTTGTTCTGTCAAAATATTTTGTATAGAAAAAAAATCAAATAAATAAAAATATAAAAACATTTTATAACTCTCCAGGGGTTAGTACTGAGATTTTTTTTTTTTTAGCCTTATCTTTTTTGCTGGAAGAAAATACTGCAAAACATTTATTGGCAAAGGAATGGTATAATTAGAATACAAAAAAAAATTCCTACAACTCAGTTTAAAAACACAAATCACCCAATGAAAAATTGGGTGAAATACTCAAATAGATACTTCTCAACAGAAAAATGGCCAGTAAGTAAACGAAAAAGCGCTCAACTTATTAGTCTTTGGGGAAATGTAAATTAAATGAGATATCACTATATACCTATCAGAATTGTGAACAGTTACAATTGAATGATTGATACCACCAACCACAGTGAGGATGTGTAGCAACCAGGACTCATATGTTGCAGTAAGCCTGTAAAACAGAACAGCTACTTTGGAACAAAGGCTGGCATGTTCTTAATAAACTAGAACATACACCTACTCTGTGACTTGGCAATTCTACTCCCAAGGAAAAAAACACCTTTCTACACAAAGACCTGTACAAGTATGTTTAAAGCAGTTTTATTCACAATACCCCCAAACTGGAGCAACCCAGGTATCCATCAGTAAGAGAATGAATAAACTGTTAATTCATACACTGAACCAAAAGTACCAAAACACACAGCAAAAAAAAATAGTAAACTACCAATCTATGAAGCAACTATGAAGACTCTTAAAAACATGCTGAGTGAAGAAGCCTTTCTCAGAAGAGAACTGTGGCAGGATTCCACTTATGTATAGTTCTAGAATAGGCTAATCTACTGTATGGTGGGGGGAAAATGAAAGTAGCTGTTTCCTCTGTTGGAAGTCAGATTGATTGAGAAGGGACAGGAAGGAACTTTGAGGGGTGATGGGAACAGCCCATAACTCCATTGAGGTGTGGGTTACAAATATTTGTCAAAACTCAGCAAATGTACAGTTAATATGTGTACATTTCATTGTACATAAATTTTACATCAAAAGAAAAAAGTGGCAAGCAAATATTGAACTTTAGTTGACAATAAGCATGCTGGGCTTCCCTGGTGATCCAGTGGTTAAGAATCCACCTTGCAACGGAGGGGACACAGGTTCAGCCTCCGGCCTGGGAAGATCGTACATGCCACGAGGCAGCTAAGCCCATTAGCCAATACTACTGAGCCCATGCACCCCAGAGCCTGTGCTCCACAACTACAGAAGCCACAGCAAACGAGAAGCCCCCACCTGCTGCAACTAGAGAAAGTCCGCTGCTAAGTCACTTCAGTCCTGTCCGACTCTGTGCGACCCCCCGTAGACGGCAGCCCACCAGGCTCCCCCGTCCCTGGGATTCTCCAGGCAAGAACACTGGAGTGGATTGCCATTTCCTTCTCCAATGCATGAAAGTGAAAAGTGAAAGTGAACTCGCTCAGTCGTGTCCGACTCCTAGCGACCCCATAGACTGTAGCCCACCAAGCTCCTCTGTCCATGGGATTTTTCAGGCAAGAGAAAGTCCACACACAATAGCAAAGACTCAGCACAGCCATAAATAAACAGAAAAATTTTTAATAATAATAAACATGCTGAAGAATTTAGGAAAGGCCTAGATTTGCCCATTTTAATTGCTGAATGTGAATGTTTTAAAAGGGTCTGACGCAGGTTGGGTTCTCCAGGTGCAGACACTGGTTTGGAATTTGCACACAAAGTATTTACGAAGCATCGACACCTATGGAAAAGAGTGGGAAGCAGGACTGGGCAGAGAGAAAAGTGGAACTTCAATCCAACCTCCTCGGAACCTCAACCCCAGGATGTGCTCTGGGGTGCATATGATCGATCAGAGTTGAAGAGCATTGAGACACAATGGCAAAGCCCTGGAACCCAGCCTTGGTCAGCATGATTGCAGACCACCCGTGGAGTGAGGGCACCCAAAAGGAGTCACAACTGAGGACCGCAAGCTGCCAGCTGGACAACAAGTCCCGCCTTGAAGTGGGATCTGGGACACACATGTCTATGCCTGCCACAGCATATTTCCTGTTTAAATTTGCACTTCTTTCATGATTAATGATGCTTTTTAAAGTGGATTAAAGTGCAAATCTAACCATGCTCTAAGACATTTCCAATCTAATGTGGAATCGAGTCTCCAAATAAGGAGCCACTAAAGGCTTTGGCATCTTGAAGCAACTTTGAGCCCGGATGCAGTGGAATGGAAAAGATAGGGATGAAGTTGGGTGGGAAAGGAAGGACAGAACCAAATGAAGGAGAGAGAAGGGAGGTTGAAACTTTACATAGTCTGGGAACACAGGAGTCAGTCGCTGACTGTTCCGGAATAGGGGAATGGTGTGATGACATGGTCATCTAGCACAGAGATTCTACCAGAATATGTCAGCACAGCTGAGCTTTCTCCAGCCCTCTTTCGAGTTTGACCTTTCTGACTTCTTTCTCATCTAGTTTTCACTGGCCAACCACCCAGCCATGATGAATAAGGTAAGATCAAAGACTAATGTGGCATCAACAAGTGGTGGTTCAGAAAATACAGAAGACAGTGTAGAAATTATACCTCAACATGGCCCAGGCAAAGAATCCAAACTGGAATTAGAGTCAAAGGAATTTCCTTAGTGTATAACTTTATTTTTTTATATGAATAGAAGATAAGTCTCTTAAGAGAAAAATGAGAAAGATCGGAAAACAATTTCCATACACTTGAAAATGAAGCAGAAGAGTCAAGAAATATGTCAACAGATGTTCAAACTCAATGGTGAAAAAAAGTTTTGCTTTAATTAAAATACCAGTGATATACAATATTTTAACTCATAAAATTGTCCAAAATCTTTGTCCTTTTATTTTTCTTTGGGGGTATCCAAAAATGCAGGGAGCATGGACCTCAGGTTTGCATCACGTTGTCTTGCCTCCTCCACTCCCAAATCCCATGGAGATGATGCATGTTAGCCTAGATGGATGCTAACATGCAAGTGAGGGTTTGAGAAACCCCTGTCTTTTAATAGAGCTGCTAGCCCAACCTTGTCCTAGAGGGAAGTGGTATCTTTGTTATGTGTTAGTCGTTCAGCCATGTCCAACTCTATGCGACCCCATGGACTGTAGCCTGCCAGGCTCCTCTATCCATGGAATTCTCCAGGCAAGAATACTGGAGTGAGTTGCCATTCCATTCTCCAGGGATCTTCCCGACCCAGGGATCAAACCCAGGTCTCCCTCATTGCAAGCAGATTCTTTACTATCTGAGCCACCAGGCAGCAAACAAATCTTCCTTCTGTTTCAGAGGGAGATATTATCTCTGTCTTCCAAGGTTGTTTGCTATACAAACATCCTTGAAAACAGTCTGGGGCAACAGCTATCCGTGCTCCTGCTCAGAAGGCATGCAAACCACAACAGACCCCTAAAGAATTGCCTTCCAACAAATTTCTTTTTTTAAGTTTTTTTTCCACAGTGTGTTTCTCCCAGTTAAATTTCCAATCAGTTTGAGAAGAAGGGTAACACCATATTTTTCTCCATTCTGGGATATAATTGGTACTGGCACATAGGAGGCCTTGAGTGAATATTTCCTTTATGATTACTGGGTATATGTGTGGATGAACGGCAGGATAAATTCTTAAAAAACTTGGGACATAATTATGAAGAAACTTCTAGATCCACTGTTCTGCTAGTTAAAAATGTCAAAATAGCAATTATTTCCCTCCGTCTCCTCATTTGCATCCTCCTGATCATTCCTATAGAGTTTTTCATTTTTAGCTGCCCATATTTAATGTCTGCTAAAGAGATTACACACTAATGTGCCTAACTGATAGAACCTCAGACCCTTAAAAATATCCAGTGCTTCCTTTTATAGCTTAGCATTTGTATTGCAAACTCAGTATCTCCCTTACAATTCCAGGGCACACACACACTTTCCTTCTTCTTCCTACCTGGTCAGGAAGGATAAGGAATTACTGAGCATTGTCTCGTTTCCTTTTTCCACTTTCAAACAGACAACAAGAATATGTTTGACATCAAATAAAGTCATCTGATGAGTTTGGGGCAGCTTTCTCGACTATGGTGCAACATTTTAGGAGTTGATTTTTATAAGCATCATAGTGTTCCCCACTCATACTGTGAGTGAAATAAAATGCACTCACAAAATCTATGAGCTAATTACTGTTCTTAAAGGGTTGCTGCCCAATCCCACTGCTGGGCATACACGCCGAGGAAACCAGAATTGAAAGAGACACATGTACCCCAATGTTCATCACAGCACTGTTTATAATAGCCAGGACATGGAAACAACCTAGATGTCCATCAGCAGATGAATGGATAAGAAAGCTGTGGTACATATACACAATGGAGTATTACTCAGCCGTTAAAAAGAATACATTTGAATCAGTTCTGTTGAGATGGATGAAACTGGAGCCGATTATACAGAGTGAAGTAAGCCAGAAAGAAAAACATCAATACAGTATACTAACACATATATATGGAATTTAGAAAGATGGCAATGATGACCCTGTATGCATAGCAAAAAAGACACAGATGTGTATAGCGGACTTTTGGACTCAGAGGGAGAGGGAGAGGGTGGGATGATTTGGGAGAATGGCATTGAAACATGTATATATCATGTAAGAATCGAATCACCAGTCTATGTCTGATGCAGGATACAGCTTGCTTGGGGCTGGTGCATGGGGATGACCCAGAGGGATGTTGTGGGGAGGGAGGTGGGAGGGGGGTTCATGTTGGGATCGCATGTACACCCGTGGTGGATTCAGGTCAATGTATGTCGAAACCAATACAGTATTGTAAAGTAAAATAATAAAGTAAAAATATTTTTAAATAAATAAATAAAGGGTTGCTGCCATATCACCTGTACCATTCAGTGATTTAATTACCAACAGCAACCTCCATTCTGACTAGTTTAGGCAGGAATTTATTGAGGGGTATTGGGTAAATCACAGAACTTCTCGGAGGACCAGAGACCCACGCTCTGAAGCTAGGCAGCCAAAAACAAGGTCCAACCATATCATGAAGGCCATTCTGCCCAAAACACCAATGCCATGGCCACCTGGCACCAAGGACACTCAGAAATGGACACACACCAGACACACACCAGATGCTCAGCTGCCACTCTTCCAAAGTACTGGGTCCTTTTTCCCAAGTAGAACATCAACTCTCAATTTCCTGCCTCCTCAGCTGAGGTCAAGTTATGCCTGGATAGTCTGAGTGGTGAAAAACCCAGGTCACATTCCCAAACGCCAGATGGAAGGAATTCTGGGAATGTGAGGTTTCTGATTTCAACCTTGAAAAGGTAGACCATATAATGTGGGAAATGATCAAAATATTTGTAGTCTTGCAGTGGACATTATCATCAATAAGTCCCTTGCCCATGCCCCCTTGATCCCTTTCCTGTCCTTACACATGCCAGGAGCACTCCTAACAGCCAGCCAGCACCTTCCTCTCTTTGTCGGTGAACTACTCCTGAAATATCCTCATTCCTATATACTAAGGTCTCAATGTTGTATCTCCCTCAGAAAGCACACACTGAAATCCTAAACCCCAAGGTGATGGAACTGAGAGGTGGGCTTTAGGGAAGTTATTAGGTCATGATTTGGATTAATATCCTTGTAAAAAGGACCCTAGAGAGTTACTCTCTCCTTCCACCACTTGAGGGCACAGTGAAAACGCACTGCCTGTAAACTGGGAGTATGGCTTTCACCAGATACCAAATCTGCCAGCACCTTGATGGTGAAAATCCCAGCCTCCAGAACTGCGAGAAGTAAATTCCATTGTTTATTTATAAAACCACTGAGTTTACAGTGTTTTGTTACTGCGGTGCAGGTGGACTAAGACACCTTACCCCAATCAGGACTCTCTGAAGTGGGGCCTTCACAATATCCAAGCTCCCCAGAGGAAGTGAACCTGCTCTCACTTCCTGCTCATCTTTCTTTCCTGTCCCACCTTCCCACACTCCTACCAGTTTTTTCTGGGAACACTTTCACAAATCCTCATTTCAGAGTTTGCTTCAGGGAAACCAACAAGTACCTAGAATTCGACCTACACAAAGTAAGCACTCAACAAGTACCATTAGAAGGAAGGAAGCAGCCACTAATTTGCTCCGCAGGACGATGGCCGCCATATTCTTTGATCCAGATTCCTAGAGGTGGCTTACAAAAGAGGCCCTCCCGGCATCGGGCTCGCTTACATCACTGGAACAGTCGTCACTCGTGCAAGCAGAAGAGAGGAGCCAAACAGCTGACCCTAGGGTGCACTTTGGCCAGTTAGTGGGGAGTCTTGCCTTACCCGTTATATAATTTTGGACAGTTTACATAATCTTTTTTGGGAGCCAGGTTTTTTTACCCTCAGGGAAGAGAGATACAGACATAGAAAGGGGAAAGTCTAGGATAAAAACATCTAAAATTGGCTTGCACTTGGAAGTATCGGTATGAACTTTTGGTTTCTGGTGTACAATAAATAGAAAAATATACTTAGGTACAAAAACACACACCTAGTTGTGTACATATGTACATACATAATTCCTAACTCTGTCCACTGAGAATTCAAACCAGCAATGAGTGCACCAGCAGCAACTCGATACCCAACACCCAGACCTCGGTCTTTGTTTTATTGAAGTATAGTGAATTTATAATACTGTGTTAATTACTGTTGTAAGATGACTCAGACATATGTGTATATACACACATATAGTCTATTTTTGCATGCACGCTCAGTCATGTCTGACTCTTTCCAACCTCATGGACTGTAGTCCACTAAGTTTCTCTGTCCATGAGATTTCCCAGGCAGGAATACTGGAGTGGGTTGCCATTTCCTCTTCCAGGGTATCTTTCCAACCTAGGGATCAAACCTGGGTTTCTTGCATTGTAGGCGGATTCTTTACCACCGCAGCCCCTGGGAAGCCCATATATTCTATATAGAGAGAATATATAAAATATATATTCTTTTTTATATTCTTTTTCATTACAGTTTATTGCAGGATTTAGAATACAGTTCTATGTGCTGTACAGTAGGACCTTATGTTTATCCATTCTACATATACTACTTTGCATCTGCTAATCCCAAACTCCCGATCCATCCCTCTCCCTCCCTCATCCCCCGCGGCGATTCTGTTTCTGTTTCACGGATAGGTTCGTTTGTGTTGTATTTTAGATTCAACATGTAAGTGATATCATATGGCATTTACCTCTCTCTTTGGAATCACGTCACACCTTGGTTTCTGTTTTTGGCCACGACATACTGAATCTTAGTTACCCAACCAGGGATGGAACCCGTGCCCCCTGCAGTAGAAGCACTGAGTCTACAGGACTGCCAGGGAAGCCCCGTACAGACCTCAGTTTCTAAATACCACTCTCCTCAAAAGGAACCAGAGTTCCTTGGAGGAATGGCTAATTCCAGAGCTAAATTAGGGAAAGCATGTAATAAATTTGGAACCTCTTATACCAAAAAATATGGAAATTCTGAAAGATTGATAGGAATATTTCAGAACTGTACAAAAACCAGTGGCTTAATTTGGGACAATTTAGCATCAAAAGAGTCACAGCAATGGATTATAATCCATTTAATAAAACAGGAACCCATGAACTTAACAGTACTAAGATGGATACATTGAGGGCGGTACAGGAAATTTTTACCTTACAGTAGAAGGTCAAATAATAAATGTAGACAAGATGATGGAACAGATGATTAGCATGTAGCAAACTTTATAGTAAAAACTGTTTTGATCGAGGAACAAAATGGATACTAATACAAATGACTGAAAGTGTGATCAGAAACAGAATTTTAACATGGTCTCAAAGTATCTCCAGCCAAAACACTCATTCAATAACATTACACTGGAAAATTTAGCAGATGTCTTCTTATCAAATGATAAAAGTTAACTTTTTACCAGTTCATGAGACAAATCAGCATCATGTCCCTTCTGATGTAATGCAGCAAGAGGAATACAGAATCACTTCTGTGCTATTCCTGCCAAAAACACATACCTAAAATCCAATCGTGAGGAAACATCAGGCAAATGCAAACTGACAGACATTCTGCAAAGTAACTGTCCCATTCACTTCAAAAATGTCAAGGTCATGAAAAAAAAGGAGAGACCAAGAACTGTTCCAGATAAAATAAAACTAATGAGACATGACAGTTAAATGCAATTCATGATCCTGGATGAATCTTGAACCTACAAAAGACTTTATTCGGGAAAAAAAAAAAAAAAAACTGTAACGTATTTCTCAAGAACCATTTTAGCTCCAGATGTGTCCATGAGGTTTACTGTGGCTTTTCCTGGTGTGCACCACTTCTCAACTTCTCCTACCCAGCTGTTTCCTTTCCCTCCCCTTTACAGCTGTTGGTCCCAAAAGCACTCCTTAAAAAGTATCTGGCACACTAAACTCCATCTCCCAGAGTCTGTTTCCTAGAGAAACTCAACCTGAAGCAAAAGAAATGAGTAGGATCTTAGCAATCAAAGGTTGAGATGGGGTGCATTCTACACATGAAAATTGGTCTGAGAAAAGTCTTATATTAGAAAATAAACAGCACAATTGATGACTGGGATCCTGAGAGTAGAGGGCAGCTTAAAATGAGATAAAGCTGAAAAGATAGATTAGGGCAAGCCCATACAGAATGTTGCTGGCCACATTAATGGTTTGATTTTGTCTCAAACACTGCGTGCTCAGTTGTGTCCAATTCTTTGAGACCCCATGGACTGTAGCCTGCCAGGCTCCTCTGTCCTTGGAATTTTCCAGGCAAAAACACTGGAGTGGATTGCCATTTCCTCCCCCAGAGGATCTTCCCGACCCGGAGACTGAACCCGAAGCTGGGTCTCCTGCGTTGGCAGGCAGATAGATTCTTTACCACTGAGCTTGTGTTAAGAGGGATAGAAAGTCACAATGGATAGGAATCCGTCTGCCAATGCAGAGGACATTATTTCCACCCCCGGTCAAGGAAGACCCCGCATACCTCGGGGCAACTAAGCCCAGGTACCACAACTACTGAAGCTTAGGTGCCTGGAGCCTGTGCTCCGCAACAAGAGAAGCCACTGCAATGAGAAGCCTGTGTACTGCAACAGAATAGCCCCCACTCACTGCAACCAGAGAAAGCCTGCACGATGCAACAAAGACACAGCACAGTCAAAATAAATAAATAAAATCTTTAAGAAAAGAGTAATGGAAAGCCACTGGAAGGCTGGAGCGTAGAGTCGGGTGGGGCAGTGCATAATGAGATTTGCAACTGGAAGAGATTGCTATTACTGTGGCAGAACGTGGAAAACAAGACTGTAGAAAAGGAAGAGAACTTGGAAAGACTAGTAAGGGGGTTATTGTAGCCATCTAAATAAAACACCACGGTCATTATAATGGCGATGAGGATGGAAAATTTTGGATTGATTCAAGAAATACTGAGAAGGTAAAAAATGACACGACTTCGATGTTGGATACAGATCGTAAGGAAGGGGAGGTGTTAAGGATGATACCTGAGTTTTTGGTTTACTAAACTAAGTAAATGGTGCCGTTCAATGAGGGGGAAACAACAGAGGATCAGGTTTAGTGGCGAGATCATGAGTTTGAGAGAACATGAACTTCTGCTGACAACCAAATGTGGGGCTCTGGAAACCAAGGAAAGAGAATATTTCCAGAAGAGGGAGAGATCAACTATGTTGAAAGTTATAGAGAGGTAAGGTAATATGTAGCTCAAAAATACCCATGAGAGAGCTGCTTCAAAGGAATGGTGAACGTAGAAGCCAGGTTGGACTGGGCTGAGAAGTGAGTAGGAGGAAAGAAAAGAGAGTCGCTTTTCCTTCCACTACAGAAAAAAAAAAAAAAAAAAAAACACAGGAAACATATCAGCCTAAAAGAAAAGTGTCTTAATTCTAACCAAATCAAATATCAACTGAATTCAAGCTCCGCTTGGGATAAAAATTAATCTTAACGTATACATGCCGTTTTACCTAGTTCTCTGAACTCCAAAGGAATGGAAACAGCTCTAGAAAAACAGGATAGCTAGTTGTTACCACTGCCATCTGGATTAGAAAATAACAATTCTGCAAAGAAATTGCTACAAGAAAAAAAAAATGCTACAAAAAGTGTCACTTCAAGAAAGTGAAGCAAGAAAGTCATTCTTTGTTCAGCTTTACCTGATCCACTCCACTCTGAGTCAATGACTATCACCTAACTCAGGCAAAAGACATGGATGTTTTTGTACAAATTCGATAAACAAACATCCTGAATTTAAAACTCAATTCACTGATGGGGTATTGTATCTTTGCTCTCTTCTTTGCCTCAAATGGGAAAATATGCATCCTTAGCTTTTAAAGTTCGTGCCTTCCCCTTGCACCCTAGAGCCCATGCTACTCAATGAGAGGCCACTGCAACGAGAAGCCAGTTCACTGCAACCAGAGAACAGCCCCTGCTCTCCCCAACGAGAGAAAAGTCTGCGCAGCAGTGAAGACCCAGCACAGCCATAAATAAACAAACAAATAAATAAAAATTAAAAGGAAAGTTCATGCCTTCTTTGTTCTACACTTAGGACCTATCTTCCCACAATGTTTGTCTCACATATCCAAAACTCTGGTTCCAGACCAGCTTCTATCCATGAGTCTTCTCTGGTTACACCCCTATTACACCTTTTTTGGGAACCCTTAGCATTTGTGCGTTTAAGGTGTAATGTTGCCAACCAGGTCTTACTCTCAAATTGCTAAATATTTTCCACAATAGATTATGAAGTCCCAGAAGGCAGAGACTGTGACTTCTCATTCTCTAAAAGGTTTCTAAGACTCTATATATCAATATATTTGAACTAAGTGGAACATTGTAAACTAATCATAATTTACACTGCTCAAAAACCCCATTTTTATCTCCATATCCCAGGCCTCAAATTTTCCTATAAATAATAGCTAACATTTGATTACTATAGACCATTCGCTGTTACAGACACCACGTATTAACACTTACAATCCTCCCAACAACCCTATGACATAGATATTACTATTCTTGCTTTGCAGATAAGAAAACTGAGGTAGGGAGGCCAACTGACACAGTAAGTGGCAGAGTTGACATTCAAAGACAGACAGGCACTGAAGCCCATTTTCTTAACTTTTTAGCAACAGAAAAATAACCCTAATAAAGCCTGGTCCTACCTGCCCAGGTTTACTGATGTGCCAGGATTAAGTAACAAGTTTTAAAACCAGAATTTAAAAGAAGTTCTAGTCTATCAATATTTCATCACGAGGGGCATTTTTTTGTCTCCTCTCTCCGGAGCAGAACTCGTTGTAGTTCTTACGGCCCATAGGTGGCGCTGCAGGGACAGGCATGTGCTCAGGCTTCATCAACTGGAGGGGCAGATGCGGGGGGCGAGAACTCCATTCAAAGCCCCGCGGTAGGAGGAGCCTTGGGGAGGGGATGGGGATGGGGAGTGTTGTGCAGTGCGCATGCGCGGGACCGGGCCCTCCCGCTCCCAGCGTGAGGGCTGCTGGGCCTGATGACGTGGCCTGGTGCCGTCCGCTCCGGTGAGCCTCCGGGAAAGCTGGCGCCCCCGGAACTGTCCGTGGCCTAGTCCCCACGCACGCGTGCTTGTGAGCCGGGGATAGCGGCGGCGGCGGCCATCTGGCCTGCGGAGACCTGACGGGGCCGTTGCCATGGGGGAGTGACGCGCCCGCGCCCGCTGTTCCGCGGAGCGGAGAGACATGAGGAGACCCCGCCGCGGGGGTAGCGGCGGCGGCGGCGGCTCCTGATCCCCGGGATGGAGGAGAAATACGGCGGGGACGTGCTAGCCGGCCACGGCGGCAGCGGCCTCGGGCCGGTGGATGTGCCCAGCGCTCGGTAAGGGACCGATCGGGCTCCCGCTTCCGGAGCCGCGCTCTCCCTGCGCCCGCCCGGCCGCTGCCCGGATCCTCCCCGGTGCACGCGGGGCCCGGCGGCCGAGAGCCCGGAGCGCCCGCCTCGGTGCAGTCCGCGCTCCCGCGGCAGCTCTCATTGGCTCCGCCGTTCCCCGCTGCGGGATAAATGCTTTAGGATCCGGGAAGGTTCCGCCTGAGTTTCTGGTGTTCAGAGCGGTCCGTTAACCTTCGAACTGCTGGCCAGTTCACGTGAGAGGTTTTTCTCATCTGTCAGAAGAATTTCTGTTGGCTGCTCCTCCCTCAAATAGTAGTTTGGTGATATTTAACCTTTCTGACGTTTTAAAGGAAGGGTCACCATCATCTCTTCAGGCGAGGAAATCAAAGTGCAAACAGGTGAACTTTGAGGTTCAGGTTATAACCCCGCACATTAAGAATCCAGCCCGCCCTCTAGTTTTTCTTTTCCTTTCTTCGCCTATTTTGTTTTATCATTAAATAAGAAATGCGTGCGCACTGTCAAAAAGTTCAAACAGTACAGAAATTCATAGAGTGAAAAGGAAAAATTTCCCTTTCCCTCCCTCCCTGTAATGTTCCCACGAACGCCAGAAAGGTAAGTCAGTACAGCGACCACTTTCCAGCTTGTCTTTATGGACCTGTGCTAATATCTGAGGTAGTGTCGCAGGATGCACGAAATACGGCTCAACAGTTTGACTGAACCTGATTTTCATCGCGTTGTATTTAATAAGGTTAATGAAGTTAGGTGTTTCTTGTTCTTGGATATCTCCTTTGAGACTGGAAGATTGCTTTGCTGAATTCTTTGGAACTGTATAAATAAATAGCATTACTAAAATAACTTTTTTTGTGAAACGCTGAGCAACTTAAATCAGCTGCATTTTTTGTAGTACAAGTTTAATTTTCTGATCTATTTTGAACAGCTCGTTTTTGTAAAATAAAAACATGGTTGTGGTGGTTTAGTTGCTAAGTCGTGTCCCAACTCTTTTGCAACCCCATGGACTGTAACCAGCTCCAGGCTCCTCTGTCCATGGGATTTCCCAGGCAAGAATACTGTAGTGGGTTGCCAGTTCCTTTTCCGAAAGGTCTTCCTGATCCAGGGATCAAACCTGGGTCTCCAGCATTGCAGGTGGTTTCTTTACTGACTGAGCCACCAGGAAAGCTCAAAAAAAAAACATCATATCAAGTATTATTTACTGAGATGTGACAGCTAAATGCAATAGGCAATTCTGGTGTAGATTTAATACTGGAGAAAATGTAGTAAAGGATAGTACTGGGTCAGTTGATAAAAGTGGACTGTAGATGATAGATTAAAGTATATTCATGTTAAATTTCCTATAGTTTATAACTCTGATTTCAGAAGAGAATGTTCATGGGTTTAGGAATACAAGTAATTAGGGGTAGAGGAGCATAATACATGTAACTTACTCTTAAGTAGTTCAGAAAAAAAAGTTTGCACCTGCCATTGCAGGAAATGTGGGTTCAGTCCCCAGGTGGGGAAGATCCCCTGGAGAAGGAAATGGCAAGCCACTCCAGTATTCTTGCTCCCAAGGGCAGGAGGCCCAGGTCTGATCCCTAATCAGGGAACTAGATGCCCAGATACCACAACTAAAAGACCCCACATGCTGTCAGGAAGACTGGAGATCATGAGTGCCATAACGGAGACCTGGAGCAGCCAAATACATAAAAATAAATATTTTTTTAAAAAAATAGTTCATTACAGAATCAAATTCAAATCAGGACTGGTTGAATTTTGAATAGATTCCAGGTTGAAAGAATTTTTCTTTATATAGATTGAAAATCAAATTCTGATTATAATCTGCAGCAAAAGCTAATTGACAGATTCTTTGTGGATGTTTTTATGCCTGAATTCACAAATATGAATTGTTTTACATGTTTCTGTGTTGGCTTCAATAAATCCTCTTGGCAGGAAAGAGCAGAGGGTGACAGCCAACATTTGTTAAGCACTTCCTATGTTCCAGGGACTTTACATGCAGCGTTTCACTTAAGTCTTACAACAGCACTGCAGACTCATTAGTTATGTCCTTGTCTCACAGATCAGGAAACTGGGACATAGAAAAATAATTTTTCTAAGGCCACACACCTAGTAACTGAACTGGGAGTTAGTTCCCGCAGACTTCTTTTTTTTTTTTTTAAGCTAGAAGCTTCCTTTTTATTTATTTATTTTTGGCTGTGCTGGGTCCTCTTGGCTGTGCAGACTTTTCTCTAGTTGCAGAGAGCAGGGACTACTCACTGGTTTCAGTGTGAAGGCTTATTGTGGTGGCTTCTCTTGTGGAGCTCAGGCTACAGGGGGTGCGCGGGCTTCAGTAGTGGTGACTCCCTGGCTCTAGAGCACAGACTCAGTACTGTTGTGGCACAACCACTGAGCGAGTTGCTTAGTTAGTTGGTCCCAGCATATGGGATCTTCCCAGACCAGGGTTCAAACCCGTGTCTCCTGCATTAATTGATAATTATTGGATTGATTGATAATTATTGGATTCAATAATGGTTCAAACCCATGTCTCCTGCACAGACTGATAATTATTGAATCGATTTATAATTACTGCATTGATTGATAATTATTGAATGTCTCCTGCATTGCAGGCAAATTCTTTACCACTGAGCCACTAGTGAAGCCCCCAAACTTCATTTATACTGCCCTCTACATAGTAGACACTTAAATATTTATTGAATGAATCAAAATAGAATTACATACACTGATTCTGTCATTTTAACTGCGAGCTGCTACAGTGGGCAAAGCCCAAAAGGCACGTTTGAATCCAAACTCGGATTTCAGTAATTTCAGATTTGAAGAATGAGTTTTTTTCTAACCCTTCACAGAAAATACCAGTGATACCTTTGATGAGGCTAGTTAATGGCAGATAATGATTTACAAGTCAGGAACCTGACCTGCCTCTTGAGAAACCTATATGCAGATCAGGAAGCAACAGTTAGAACTGGACATGGTACAACAGACTGGTTCCAAATAGGAAAAGGAGTACGTCAAGGCTGTGTAGTGTCACCCTGCTTATTTAACTTATATGCAGAGAACATCATGAGAAACGCTGGGCTGGAAGAAGCACAAGCTGGAATCAAGATTGCCAAGAGAAATATCAATAACCTCAGATATGCAGATGACACCACCCTTATGGCAGAAAGTGAAGAGGAACTAAAAAGCCTCCTGATGAAAGTGAAAGAGGAGAGTGAAAAAGTTGGCTTAAAGCTCAACATTCAGAAAACGAAGATCATGGCATCTGGTCCCATCACTTCATGGGAAATAGATGGGGAAACAGTGGAAACAGTGTCAGACTTTATTTTTGGGGGCTCCAAAATCACTGCAGATGGTGACTGCAACTATGAAATTAAAAGATGCTTACTCCTTGGAAGAAAAGCTATGACCAACCTAGATAGCATATTGAAAAGCAGAGACATTACTTTGCCAAAAAAGTTCCGTCTAGTCAAGGCTATGGTTTTTCCTGTGGTCATGTATGGATGTGAGAGTTGGACTGTGAAGAAAGCTGAGCGCCAAAAAATTGATGCTTTTGAACTGTGGTGTTGGAGAAGACTCTTGAGAGTTCCTTGGACTTCAAGGAGATCCAACCAGTCCATTCTAAAGGAGATCGGCCCTGGGTGTTCTTTGGAAGGAATGATGCTAAAGCTGAAGCTCCAGTACTTTGGGTACCTCATGCGAAGAGTTGACTCATTGGAAAAGACTCTGATGCTGGGAGGGATTGGGGGCAGGAGGAGAAGGGGACGTCAGAGGATGAGATGGTTGGATGGCATCACCGACTCAATGAACGTGAGTTTGAGTGAACTCCGGGAGTTGGTGATGGACAGGGAGGCCTGGCATGCTGCGATTCATGGAGTCGCAGAGTCGGGCACAGCTGAGCGACTTAACTAAACTGAAGGTGGATTGGATCCCGATAAGTTGCCTGAAGGATCAGTGAGTGGCTCAGAAGCCACTGCCCTCATTTAAAAGCCTCCCTTCCTCACCCCTGAAAATTTTCCCTCTTGGTATCTTTCCCTTTGCAACGTGAACTAGGGATTATGTGCTTATTATTAATAGTATATGGTTACCTGGCCTTAGCTAGTGTTTTGTTGTTAGCCCCACAGGAAGTCTTCATTAGTTGACACTTTAAAAATCAAAGTGTCTACCTTTCAGCTAAACATTAAAATAGTTTTCCTAATTAATAATGACAACAAATCTTCAATATATATTACATGAAAAATCATAAAAATATCAAAATATGTGTACAGTGGTAAATACATGAATGTATCTAAAATACATGCTTGTCCATACATGGAGATGCAAAGGAAAAGGTTTGGAAGGATGTACCCACTTGGGCACCTGTAAGCAGAAAATTAGGAATGGTTTTATTTAAAATGTTGATAACAAGCAACTACTCAGGAATTCCTTTCACAATCTGTTTTTTTTTGTTTTTGTTTTGTTTTTTAATTAAAAAGGAAAAGCATCCCTGTTGGCTCGGTGATAAAAATTTGCCTGCTAGTGCAGGGGACACAGGTTCAATCCCTGATCCAGAAAGATCTCACATGATCCAGAGCAACTGAGTCCTTGAGCCACAACTGTTGAGCCTGTGCTCCAGAGCTGGGGAACCGCAAGTACTGAAGCCCACTCACCCTAGAGCCCAAGCTCCACAACAAGAGAAACCACCGCAATTAGAAGCCCACGCACCACAACTAGAGAGTAGCAAGTATTATAGGGACTTCCCTGGTGGTCCAGTGGGTAAGAATCCACCTTGCAGTGCAGGGATGTGGGTTCAGTCCCTGGTCGGGGAACTAAGATCCCACATGCCTGGGAGCAACTAAGACTGTGTGGCACAACTAAAGGGTCCATGTGCTGCAACAAAAGATCCCTCATGCTGAAACTCAGATGCACGCAGCCAAATATTTTCCCATAGAAATACCATGTTCAGTGTTCCATATGGCTGAATCCTGCCGCTAAAGTGCCACATTTTTAAGTTTTGTTAGCAATTTAAAGAAAAATTATTCAGAAATAATTTTACATATTCCCTCATCTTAAAACAAGTCTAGTAGTTTACCTTTTTCTTGATGACAAGACTTGATTTGTATCTGACTGACTGCATGGACTATAGCCCATCAGGCTCCTCTGTCCATGGAATTTTCCAGGCAAGAACATTGGAGTGGGTTACCATTTCCTGCTCCAGGGGATCTTCCCAACCCAGGGATGGAACTCAGGTCTCCTGGGTCTCCTGCATTCTTTGCCACCGTGCCACCTGGGAAGCCCCGTTGCAGCACACAGACTCTCTAGTTGTGGCTCTTGGGTTTAGTTGTTCCACGGGATGTGGGATCTTAGTTCCCCCACCAGGGATCAAACCCACATTTTTTGATTGGGTTGTTTATTTTGTCTACTTAGTCTTTAATACACACACACACCTGAGACTCTGAAGACTACTTTTGTTTCCCTAGTTGCAATGAGTTGCTTCCACATCTATTCCTTTAGATCTCTGCTAATTAACCTGGGTCACATAAACACTTGTTTCCTGCCTGTCTTCTTTAGACCTCAAACTCCTTGAAGGGAGGGCCTCTATTACAAGTTTCTTGGATAGCACCTAGAAATGCATTTAATTGTAAGTAACCAAACTAAGAGAGCTTTAAACAAATACGGATATATTCTTCTCACATAAAAGACGCCAGAGGCTGCCTGTGTTGGTTCAGCCCCTCAGCAGTACCATTTAGGAGCAGATTCTTGGCCTTTGCTCTTTGCCATTCCAAGTATGGCCCTCATATTGAGGCTTATTAGCAAATGGATGTCATTTTTTAAAGAATGTTAAGACTTTGATAATATTTTAAGATAAATTTTAGATAAAAGTCCTCCTTTGAAGTCAGAAAGAATGCAGAACTAGTTCCAGGTGCATCAGGCCCTTTTATCAGGAGGAGGGAAGGCTGTCGTACCTGAAACCAACCTGTCAGACTGGTCTCATTGGACTCCAGTGACACCTGGCACATAGTAAGTGAGCAGGGAATATTTGAAAAATGGCTTCACAGCTCCCTGAGGGCTGTACAAGGCTCTTTGCTGGCATCAGGAATCCCCAGATTGCCGGGGTTTTTAACGTACGTCCGTCAGTTTTTTCTGGTCTCTTGTTTACCCTCCCTGTCTTGTTGACAGTGTCGTTCTTTGTGCCCTTGCTTCTATCCTGCTGCCTTATTTTTACATATCGTTAAGAGCTGAAGGAGTGAAGTGCTTGAGGCTTGAGCTTCCCTCTCTCTTCCCTCATTCTGAATTCATGCCTGAGTGGATGACAGTTTAAATGGCCAGAAGCTTGACAGCCAGTTATGTACTGTATTACTGTGCTATCTGTATTGCTATGCTAGACATCACTGTATCACACAAATGTTAACAGTAGAGTTGGCATTCTTTCATTTAGGAAACATTTGCTAAGCACATATTATGTAAGTCCCCTTGTTAAGAACTGAATAAACAGAAGAATAAACAGAACTGAATAAACAAAAGTAGTATTTTTATTGACTAATTACAAATTGCTGCCATGATCATTAGCATTAATACAGTTAATCTACTTCAGTCTATCTGACTTTTTTCTTTTTTTTTTAATCTGACTTTTTTCTCTAGCTTAAGTGAAGTTGCTCAGTCATATCCGACTCTGCAACCAGGTAGACTATAGCCCACTGGGCTCCTCTGTCCATGGGATTCTCTAGGCAAGAATACTGGAGTGGGTTACCATTTCCTTCTCCAGGGGTTCTTCCCAACCCAGGGATCAAAGCTGTGTGTGTCCCACATTGCAGGCAGACTCTTTACCCTCTGAGCCACCAGGGAAGCCCTAGCTTAAATAGAGAAAATCTGCATTAATCTTGGGTTTTAATATGCATTTTGTTTGTAATACTTAATGATTTTACCCTTTGCGAGGGCCACTGAATATATAATTGGAAACGGTTTAGAAGATGGGAATCCCCAAAGCCTTCTGGATGAACTTGGGTTTTCTGTGTGACCTAGGAAAAGAGCATACTTAAGAGTCCAGGGCTGGGCCCTCGCTAACTCTGTGGCCTTCAACTTCCCAATCTGTGACAGGGAGGAATTGGACTAGAGAATCTCCAAGGTGTTTTTCAGCTCTTAAATGTTAGTGTTTTTTTTTTCTAGCGCATATACATTTACTTTCATACCTACATAATTGCTAGAAATGTGACGGATTTTTCATGTCATACTGTGTTTTCAATCAGTCTGCAAACAATCCAAAAACAAAATACACTCAGTTTTTTGTAATTGTTATAGTCACTAGTTTTATTATTTTCTCCAATACTCCTTTTCTCATTGAGATATAAATTACTGTAAAATGCGTAGATTTTAAAGGTACCAGTTTGCATTTTTCGCAAATGCCTATTCATCTTTTGAGCACAATCAGGCTGTAGGCCGTTTTTATCACCCCAGAAAATCTGCTTGATCTTTTAAACAGAAATTTCAATATTTATACTATTCTATAGGTAGATTGGGCTTCCCTGGTGGTGCAGAGGTTAAAGCGTCTGCCTGCAACGTGGGAGACCTGGGTTCGATCCCTGGGTTGGGAAGATCCCCTGGAGAAGGAAATGGCAACCCACTCCAGTATTCTTGCCTTGGTGGTCTACAGTCCATGGGTCGCAGAGTCGGACATGACTGAGCGACTTCACTTTCATAGGTAGATTAAGTAGGAACCTCTGTGCTTTAAGATTTAAGTTACATCATTCTGCATGTTTTTATTAGCTTATTGGTGATAATTATCACGTAGTTAAAATTCCCAGATGGCACCAATAAAAGGTCCCGCAGATTATGTTCATGAAAAGAAAAACCATTTTGTTCTAAATCTGATTTTCTTTAATGTTATTTGGTCTAAAACAGAAAATGAGCTGTCAGACAGTGAAGATGGTAGAATTGTTGAAATTCATTCTTTCAAGGACTGAAATATATTTTCACAGTTGCATTAAAATTTCCAAAAGTATATATTTTGATGTCTTCTTAAGCAGATTACTGTTTGTTGATTTAGTACCATGAGACTTAATGATTCATACTCAATGATTTTTTAGACCATCCTGTGTACATTGGTATCATTGCAAATCAAACTATTTCAGCTCTACTATTTGAATGACTAAGGTTCCCTTTAAACTTCTGTGTCTGCTTTTTTGTATTTTTCTCCCATGGGTAGAGACTTCTTCCTCTGCTGTGCTGCCTTGCACATCCCCTGTACCTCCTTTTTAATGTATTAACTCCTGTTAGACGTAAACTTGGCAGATAGTCTCCTGGGTGACTTGTGAAGACGATCTGTTAGAATTTCTCAAATTTTTATCTCATTCTTTTTCATTTCTAATTTGTGTGTTTTATAACATATAATAATATCAATGTAGTAGTACATGTTTGTAATATCTAGATAAATAATGGGTTTCAGGTACTTTTTTTTTTTTTAATACTAGGTATATGATCAAAGAAGACTCAGTTCAGTTCAGTTTAGCCACTAAGTTGTGTCCGACTCTGCAACCCCATGGACTGGCCTCCCTGTCCATCACCGACTCCCGGAGTTTACTCAAACTCATGTCCATTGAGTCAGTGATGCCATCCAACCATCTCATCCTCTGTCGTCCTCTTCTCCTCCCACCTTCAATCTTTCCCAGCATCAGGGTCTTTTCACATGAGTCAGTTCTTCTACTAAGCTGGAAAACAGATAATTTCTTCACTGTTTTCTGATTGCTCTTTCAGGAGTTCCTTTTCCCTTTCTTTTTATGGCAGCACCAGGTTTTCATTGGATGCACTGTTCTTTCCTGTCCGAGAATATATAGTTCTTTGATGTTCTCTACTATTCTCTATGCTCTCTGTATCTTTTAAATTTCTTTTTTATTTTAGTTTGGTCTGTCGTTATAGACTTATCATAAATAATCAATTATCCAGATTCGGCTTTTCATATTTGAGTGAGGCCTAAAAATCTAGTTAGAAGACTTGTGTAGGGCTTGTCCCCTGATGGGCTTCCCAGAAAAGGGTTCTCCTGCTGGGAGATTGAAGTCTGACAGTTAGGATGTTAGAGCTAACTGAGGGAAGACAGGTGTGTTGAGGTAAAGACGGGAAACTTCCTTTTAATCTCTGTGATTTTAGTCCAGCACCTCATCCTTTTTTTTCCATTTGCCTTTTATCTAGACCTCTCCAGAGGCTGAACTTCACTTGTTCTGTCCTCACTGAGGGAAAATGGTTGCCTAGCTGTGCTGCGTGGGATTCTGGAGACCAAACTACTTGGCACAGTTCTAGTGTGTGTGTGTGTGTTAGTCACTCAGTTGTGTCCAACTCTTTGCAACCCCATGGACTACAAACCCCCAGTCCATGGGATTCTCCAAGCAAGAATACTGGAGTGGGTTCCATTCCCTTCTCCACACCCTTTCTGAGGTGCTTCACATTCCTAAGCCTTTTCAAGACTGTAGGTCAGGTCACTTGACTTCAACTATGACTGCTGCAGCCACTTAACGAAGCAGAGGAGAGGAAAACTTCAGGCGTTTGTCATCCTCTCCCTTCCTGTATTATGGTCTCATTTCATGACAGAGTTTGGTTTCTGTTTTTATTCTCTTTGTTTGGAGTAATTCTTTAAAAAGTGCATTATAAAGTAGTCAAGGCGACTCAGGAAATCAAAAATGTTTATTTTTAGTTTGCCTTTTTTTTTAAATAGACTGTACCTATACATAATACATTCATGTACATGAAAAGAATCTGAAAGTATATATACCAGTGTTAGTAGTAGTTATCACAGGGGGGTGAGTTGAGTTTTTGTTTGTTTCATCTTTTGTTTATATTTATGATTTTCATAATGACCTCTATTGTATAACAAGAAAAAGATTTCAGAGTTCCTTGTGATTTCATTGATAACTGAAACTTGTTTCTGTTTTTATTTTTCAGATTAACAAAATATATTGTGTTATTGTGTTTCACTAAATTTCTGAAGGCTGTTGGACTTTTTGAATCATATGATCTCCTAAAAGTAGTTCACATTGTTCAGTTCATTTTTATATTAAAACTTGGGTGAGTGTGTACAGTTCTTTTTTTCTTAATTTTTTTAATGTCTTTGAAAATTCTGTGTTAACTGAGTATCTTTAGGAAGTTTTACATAAAATATTTTGTGCATTTTATTCCTCCTGAAAAGTGTTTGATATATATATATATATATATATATTTATATATATATATATAAATATATATATATATGTATGTATTTTAAAGATAGAGTACCTAAGGTTAGAGATAACAGGCTGGATTTAAAAAAGAATTGTCACACTCTATTAGCTTGCCAAAACATCAGCTTTTACTTTAGTTTGTGTTAATGTGTGAAGAGATACCCCACAACCAAGGTAAGACAAACCCCAGTAAGACAGTAGGCGCTGAGAGAGGGCATCAGAGGGCAGACAGACTGAAACCACAATCACAGACAACTAGCCAATCTGATCACATAGACCACAGCCTTGTCTAACACAATGAAACTAAGCCATACCATATAGGGCCACCTAAGACAGGCGGGTCATGGTGGAGAGCTCTAACAAAATGTGGTCCACTGGATAAGCCACTTCAGTATTCTTGTCTTGAGAACCCCATGAACAGTATGAAAAGACACTGAAAGATGAACTCCCCAAGTTGGTAAGTGCCCAATATGCTACTGAAGACCAGTGGAGAAATAACTCCAGAAAGAATGAAGGGACGGAGCCAAAGCAAAAACACCCAGTTGTGGATGTGACTGGTGATAGAAGCAAGGTCCAATGCTGTAAAGAGCAATATTGCATAGGAACCTGGAATGTTAGTTCCATGAATCAAGGCAAATTGGAAGTGGTCAAACAGGAGATGGCAAGAGTGAATGTCAACATTCTAGGAATCAGCAAACTAAAATGGACTGGAATGGGTGAATTTAACTCAGATGACCATTATACCTACTACTGTGGGCAGGAATCCCTTAGAAGAAATGGAGTAGCCATCATTGTCAACATACGAGTCCAAAATGCAATACTTGGATGCCATCTCAAAAACGACAGAATGATCTCTTTGTTTCCAAGGCAACCCATTCAATATCACGATAATCCAAGTCTATGCCCCAACCAGTAACGCTAAAGAAGCTGAAGTTAAACAGTTCTATGAAGACCTACAAGACCTTCTACAACTAACACCCCAAAAAAGATGTCCTTTTCATTATAGGGGCCTGGAATGCAAAAGTAGGAAATCAAGGAACACCGGAAGTAACAGGCAAATTTGGCCTTGGAATCCGGAATGAAGCAGGGCAAAAGGTAATAGAGTTTTGCCAAGAGAATGCACTGGTCATACAAAGCACCCTCTTCCAACAACACAAGAGAAGACTCTACACATGGAAATCACCAGATGGCCAACACAGAAATCAGATTGATTATATTCTTTGCAGCCAAAGATGGAGAAGCTCTATACAGTCAGCAAAAATAAGACCGGGAGCTGACTGTGACTCAGATCATGAACTCCTTATTGCCAAATTCAGACTTAAATTGAAGAATGTAGGGAAAACCACTAGATCATTCAGGTATGACCTAATTCAAATCCTTTATGCAGAGTGGAAGTGACAGATAGATTTAAGGGACTAGACCTGATAGAGTGCCTGAAGAGCTATGGACCGAGATTCGTGACAGTGTACAGGAGACAGGGAACAAGACCATCCCCAAGAAAAAAAAAATGCAAAAAAGCAAACTGGCTGGCTGAGGAGGCCTTACAAATAGCTATGAAAAGAAGAGAAGCAAAAGGCAAAGGAGAAAAGGAAAGATATATCCATTTGAACGCAGAGTTCCAAAGAATAGCAAGGAGAGATAAGAAAGCCTTCCTCAGTGATCAGTGCAAAGAAATAGAGGAAAATAATAGAATGGGAAAGACTAGAGATCTCTTCAAGAAAATTAGAGATACCAAGGGAATATTTCATGCAGAGATGGGCTCAATAAAGGACAGAAATGGTATGGACCTAACAGAAACAGAAGATATTAAGAGGTGGCAAGAATACACAGAAGAACTGTACAAAAAAGGTCTTCACAACCCAGATAATCATGATGGTGTGATCACTCACCTAGAGCCAGACATCCTGGAATGTGAAGTCAAGTGGGCCTTAGGAAGCAACAATACAAACAAAGCTAGTGGAGGTGATGGAATTACAGTTGAGCTATTTCAAATCCTAAAAGATGATGCTGTGAAAATTCTGCACTCAATATGCCAGCAAATTTGGAAAACTTAGCAGTGGCCACAGGACTGAAAAAGGTCAGTTTTCATTCCAATCCCAAAGAAAGGCAATGCCAAAGAATACTCAAACTACCGCACAATTGAACTCATCTCACATCCTAGTAAAGTTATGCTCAAAATTCTCCAAGCCATGCTTCAGCAATATGTGAACCGTGAACTTCCAGATGTTCAAGCTGGATTTAGAAAATGCTGAGGAACCAGAGATCAAATTGCCAACATCCACTGGATCATCAAAAAAGCAAGAGAGTTCCAGAAAAACATCTATTTCTGCTCTATTGACTATGCCAAAGCCTTTGACTGTGTGAATGACAATAAGCTGTGGAAAATTCTGAAAGAGATGGGAATACCAGACCACCTGACCTGCCTCTTGAGAAATCTGTATGCAGGTCAGGAAGCAACTGTCCAGTTAGAACTGGACATGGAACAACAGACCGGTTCCAAATAGGAAAAGGAGTACAACAAGGCTGAATATTGTCACACTTCGTATTTAACTTCTATGCAGAGTACATCCTGAGAAACGCTGGACTGGAAGAAGCACAAGCTGGAATCAAGATTGCCGGGAGAAATATCAATAACCTCAGATATGCAGATGACACCACCCATATGGCAGAAAGTGAAGAAGAACTAAAGAGCCTCTTGATGAAAGTGAAACGGGAGAGTAAAAAAGTTGGCTTAAAGCTCAACATTCAGAAAACTAAGATCATGGCATCTGGTCCCATCATTTCATGGGAAATAGATGGGGCAACAGTGGAAACAGTGTCAGACTTAATTTTATTGGGCTCCAGAATCACTGCAGATGGTGACTCCAGCCATGAAATTAAAAGACACTCCTTGGAAGAAAAGTTATGACCAACCTAGATAGCATATTGAAAAGACATTTCTTTCTTTGAAGAGACATTACTTTCCCAACAAAGGTCCATCTAGTCAAATCTATGGTTTTTCTAGTAGTCATGTATGGACATGAGAGTTGGACTGTAAAGAAAGCTGACAGCCAAAGAATTGATGGTTTTGAACTGTGGTGTTGGAGAAGACTCTTGAGAGTCCCTTGGACTGCAAGGAGATCCAACTAGTCCATCCTAAAGGAGATCAGTCCTGGGTGTTCACTGGAAGGACTGATGTTGAAGCTGAAACTTCAATACTTTGGCCACCTGATGCGAAGAGCTGACTCATTTGAAAAAACCTTGATGCTGGGAAAGATTGAGGGCAGGAGGAGAAGTGGATGACAGAGAATGAGATTGTTGGATGGCATCACCAACTCAATGGACATGAGTTTGGGTAAACTCCGGGAGTTGGTGATGGACAGGGAGGCCTGGCGTGGTGCAGTCCACGGGGTCACAAAGAGTCGGACACGACTGAGCAACTGAACTGAACTGAATGCAGTTTTTGCAAATTTAATGTCTGGCTTAATAGAACACAGCTGGATTCCCACATCTGAGTCAGCATTCAGTCAGTTACAGTCAGCATTCAACTGCTTACAGTTGCAGTAACCCACATGAACTAGCTTCTGAAAAGCTCTCCTGTACAGCCCTGAGAGAATAAGAGTGAAAAGAGTAAATAATATCTAAATACTTCTTTAAAAATAGTGTGATCTCACAGCTCCCTAAAGGGGCCTCAGGGGCCCTAGGGATTCCCAGACCATCCTACTGGGATGGAATGTCACCTGAGCCTTGTCTGGGCACAGATGTTCATTTTCCAAGTTGCACCACACTGGTCTGTGTTCACTATATGTCCCTTCGTAATATAGGGTAGGCTTGAAAAGAAAGTAAAAGTGTTCGTCACTCAGTCGTGTCTGACTCTGCAACCTCGTGGACTGTAGCCCGCCAGGCTCTTCCGTCTGTGGGATTTTCCAGGCAAGAATACTGCAGTGGGTTGCCATTTCCTTCTCCAGAGCATCTTCCTGACCCAGCAGTCTAACCTGGGTCTCCTGCATTGCAGGCAGACTCCTTACTATCTGAGCCACCAGGGAAGGGCCCGCTTACAGTATACCTTTTACATTATTCTGCATGTCGTAAGAAATTTTCTCTAAAAGTTCTCAGGACCTTGGGACTGATGGTGACCAACCTCTGTATTAATAAGAGTTTGTTACACTCCTGGCAGTATAATTTTAGTAATAATGAAAAGTGATTCTTGACTAGGAAATTTTAAGCACCAGTTACATGTATTTTTAATAACTATTTTGGGTATATGAAAGGTAGGGTATATAATTAGTACTTTTTCAGTTCTATTTCAATACTTGTTATTACTAAATTTTTGAGAAGGTAGGAATTATTTTCTTTGGCATTTCAGAGTATAAAAAAAAATCAAGAGTTCTTTTGTGGCTTGTAAACTGGGTTTTGAAGGCCATTACAAAAGAAAGAAGAGTTCCCAAGACATCGTGGCAGAAGCCTTATTAAAATAAGTGGTGTTCTCTAGTATAATTTCTTTAGAGGCTAACATACCCTTTAAGTTCTCGTATATTAAAGTGTCTTTACTTTAAACCATACCTTGTATATAAGATTAATTAATATTAATTTGTTAATATTTCAATATTCACAGGACTGCATTTTTTATGGTTTTGTTTCAAAAGCCTTTTTCTTCTGGGAAAAGTATTACCAAACGCCAGGTAAGTCTTTTGCAGAATCCTTTTGTCCTAGCAGTAGACCAGGAGGCACTGTTCTTTCCTTGCTTAGGGTTACTTATTGAATGATTTTAAGTGCACAACAGAACATTTCTAGAGTTAACTTGCTCTTGACTTAGCTTTTCAGAACTGAGGCTTTAAGAGTAAACTATAAAGTGCTAAGATAATGAAGTATTTAAAAATGTAGTATAGGGTAGAAAATGTCTCAAGCATGCATATAATTATTTCCTTTAATACACGATCCATATTTTGAAAAGATTTACAAATCAGGCATATTAACATGCCCACAAAACTAGGATAGATGTCACTGGGGAGCAGGTGCAGCATAAGGGTAAGAACAAGGCACCTGCAGTCAGACAGACTCATGGCTGTTCTAGTTACTAACTCTTACTTAGTAAGTTACTTAATTTCTTTACCTTCAGTTTCTCACCTGAAAATGCAGATGATAATGCTTTCCTAATGAAGCTATGAGGAATAAATGGATTAATACATGTGAAGTTCTTTAAACAGTGCTGGACATGTTGTGAGTGTTAAGTCGCTTCAGACTCTGCAACGAGTGGACTGTAGCCAGCCAGGCTCCTCTGTCCATGGGGATTCTCCAGGGAAGAATACTGGAGTGGGTTGCCATGCCCTCCTCCAGGGGATCTTCCCAACCCAGGGAGCAAGCCTGCATTTCTTACGTCTCCTGCATTGGCAGGCAGATTCTTTACCACTAGTGCCACCTGGGAAAACCCACGTAGTGAGTATGCAGTGCATACTGGCTGTCTCCCTCGTCATCATTATTATTTTCCTTAGGCATCTGAGGTTCAGGATGCATACCCAGAAGTGTCCTACATTCTGCATAATCATCTCACATTACCACCTCTTTGGACAGCACTTATATCCTACTACATGTTTGCTTTATGCCACAACTTAGAAACCTGGGCTGTGGTTTTTTATTAGAAAGAAATTTAAGTACCTTTGTTTTAGAGGACCAAGAACATTTTTTAAAATAGGATTAATTTTTAAACCCCATCTTAACTTCCCCATCCCCCTTTTCAAATAATTGGAGAATTGACTATTCCTGCTGGAGAAGAATTTAAAGACTAAAACATTTTATGTTCCTGGCAAACTGGTGAGAACTAATGTAAAAAATGGAGAAAATTGTACTCTATAGAAAAAGATTTCAGGATCTAGCACCAGAGAAGAATATAGAAAATGCAGAAGAGCGTAGTATCTTGCAAATCTAGATTTAGTCAAGACATCTTAATAATTTCTGCTTGATTTCAAAATACGTAATTATTTGGCCTTTAAAATATTTGTGTTACCATTATCTTCCCCTGTGTGTTTTGTTTAAGATTTTGAGATATCTGGCTAACATAATTTTTTGTTTCCATTTTTAGTGGATCAAAATATTTAAACATGCAGTTGCTGGGTGTATCATTTCACTCTTGTGGTTTTTTGGCCTCACGCTTTGTGGACCACTAAGGTAAATAGAAATGCATGTTTTGAGTGTTCTTATTTCTTCATTTGGAATATTAGTTTTTTGCCATTATGTTTTAATGTCAAATATTTTTGTCAGTTTTATACAAATGCTTCTTTCACTTCGACAGCATTGGGTACAACTAAGTAAGTATACATATATATTGAGGACCTGTTTAGTCTGTGGACTAGTTCTTTGTTGAATAGCATTAATGTATTGTTCATGATATGTCATAGATATTTTACTAGAGTCCACCAAACAGTCTCAGAAAAATTTTAGCATAAATGGCTTGTTATTCATTGATTATATCCCTTTTAGCAGCTGATTTTAGAAATGAAAAGTCTAAAATGGTAAATAAAATCAGCTAATAAGGAGAAGAGCAAAATCTTTTAAAAATGCTCCCTCCTCCAACTCTGAAAGTCCTGTAGTATCCACAGAAGATGTGTGAAAGGTATGGTTATAAAAAAATGTCGTGGAAATAGTGTGCCAGTCATCAGATTTAAGATGAGTTAACTCTGATTTCATATTCCCCTAAGTCTATATAGATTCTTTTATATACATCGGTCAGTTCAAGGGGCAAAACGCTTTAGGGCCACTTAATTTAGTAAGAATTATGACAGGTGCAACTGTGTATAAGTCTTAATGTTTCTCTCTCTCAAAATTATAAGAAAAAGTACCCTGCCATTGATGAGGGAAGAATATGGGGACAAGAAGCAAAGAGTAAGCTGAAGGGTATTCTAAACAAATTCACGCAGGGTGATGGAGTGGACAGAGTAGAAAGTGATTAATGGGACCTGCTTTGTGAAAAGGCTTTTCTTCTCTCCCAGCGAATAAACGAGCTCCGGGTGTGTCTCCCTTTAGCTTGTGTACCCTGTACTTCTTGAAAGAGGAATATATAGAACCCCAGTGTCACATCCCGGTCCGTGACAGCAGTAGGATCCCGGAGTGGTGGGAAAGCTGGCTGGAATTTTTCAGCTTGGGGAAAGCCTTTTCAGTTTATGCTTAAATATGACTAACTGATAATTTCTTCCTCCTGAAGTGATCCTTCGGTCTGTTTGTTACGAAATCACCATCACTGAGTGTCAGGGAAGGAAGGGGCAACATTGTTAATTCTTACTTGGCTCCTCATTTAGTCATCTGTTTCTGCCCTTACAACCCTCAGTACCACCAGCTCCTCTGCCAACGCTGCCCCTCTCATTCTTTTACTAAAATCGTCATTCAGCTTCTTGATCATAGACTTCTTTGGTGTTTCACAGCCTGTATTATTTCAAGTTACTGTCATTCTGCTGATATTTTTTTTATTGTAATTTCCCAAATGTTAACAGAACTAAAATAATCACTGCCATGTTTTCATTACAAATTTTGAGTAAAGAGGAAAAATGAAAATTTTCTTAATGATAAGCTCAAGATCTGTAGATCCTATAAGCTCCCTTCAGCTGGAAATAATTTTTTAATATTTCATACATATAAAACCATAAATCTAAATAAATATGAACATCCATGTGTTCCCCCAAATAAAACCTTACCAGTTCCTCTGGTGCCTTGTGAATCCCCGTCCTGATTAAATCCCTGTCTCTGGCTACCATTGGATGTAACCAGTATTTCTTTTTTGCAGATTTTTTACTTGATATGAATAGAATTACATTGCATGTACTTTTGTGCAGCATACTTTTTGCGTGTAGTGTTATGTCTGAGATTTGCTCACTTTGATGCATGTAGTGTGTGTGTGTATATATATATGTGTATATAGTTCTTCCAGTTTTATGTTGTTTTTTGAAATATAATTCATATCCCATAAAATTTGCTCTTTTTGTCTCAGTCCACTTGGGCTGCTGTAACAGAAATACCATGGGCTGGGTGACTTTAAAAAAAATGCACATTTGTTTCTTATGATTCTGGAGGCCAGGAAGGCCAGGATCAAGGTACAGGTGATTCGACGTGTGAAGAGAGACCTCTTCCTGGTTCATAGAAAGCCGTCTTGTTTCTTCACTGTAACCTGACATAGCAGAAGGGGCAAGGCCGCTCCCTTTGGTCTCTTTCATAAAGCTTTAATCTCATTTATGAGGGTTTCACCCTCATAACCTTAAGCACCTCTCAAAGGTGTTCCTTACCTCCTGATACCGTCATGTTGGGGATTGAGTTTAACCTTGGGGCAGGGAAGTGAAGTGAAGTGAAGTCGCTCAGTCGTGTCTGACTCTTTGCCACCCCATAGACTGTAGCCTACCAGGCAGCGAGGGACACAAACATTCAGTCTGCAGCACTTGTAAAGTATACAATTCTGTATTTCTTAGAATTTGTGTATATTTGTAGAATTTCCTCCATTTTTTCTACTGTATAATAGTCCTTTGAATGGATACACTCTATATTATATTACCCATTCTATCTTCAGTGAGTAGTTAGGTTGTTTCCAGCTTAGGGATATTGCAAACAGTGCTGGTATCTTATAAGTATTTCCTGGTACATGTACATAAGAAATATGTATGATATAATCCTACAAGTAGCATTATTAGATATTTGTAGTTACAGCCTTCTAAGATACATAATGCCAGAATGTTTTCCAAGGCAGCTGTGCATGTTTATTTTTTCCATAATGGTTTATGAAATCAAGGGGGAAGATGTATTTTCTTCTCCCTTAATCCGGTTGAATTCCTGCTTCCCGATAAAGATCAGACATACTTGGTGAATTACGGTGTTTTATTTTTGTAGGACCTTGCTGCTATTCGAGCACAGTGATATTGTTGTCATCTCACTGCTCAGTGTTTTGTTCACTAGTTCTGGAGGAGGACCAGCAAAGGTAGAATTTTCCATTATTTGAAAATTGAAAGTATACAAGTAAAATATTGGAAGGCAATAAAATAGTATATCCTTTCCCATTTAAAAGAATGCAGAGACTTTTTGCTAATTATAAATTGTTCTCATAAGTGTTCTATTTTTTACTGTTTATTTTTAAATCATTATAAATTCCTGCATGTGTGTGTGTGTACTCAGTCGTGTCTGACTCTTCAAGACCCCATGGGCTGCAGCCTGCCAGGCTGCTGGGTCCATGGAATTTTCCAGGCGAGAATACTGGAGTGGGTTGCTACTTCCTTCTCCAAGGGATCTTCCTGACCCAGGGATTGAACCCACATCTCCTGTGTCTCCTACACTGCAGGCAGATTCTTTACCACTGAGCCACCTGGGAAGCCTAGGAAGCTGCAAATACAGTACAGAGAGGTCCTTGTGGCTTCACTCAGTGTCAGCAGTAGCTTCTTACCAGCTCAAGTACACTGTCGAAACCAGGAAGCTGACATCGGTACAACCCATAGACAGTATTCAGATTTCACCAGTTTTACATACACTCATGTGTATATGTTTGTGTGTGTATTTGTGTGTTTAGATTTCTTTAACCATCGCCATAGTCAAAGATACAGAGCTGATCAATCACTGCAAACATCTCCTTCATGCTTTACCTGAGCCCTCCCCTATTTCATTCTTAACTCCTGTACATCATTTTTGGAAAATATGTCCCTAAAAACTTGTTATATTTAAAGTTTGATGAACATTTGCCAAGTAGGCAACCCTATTCATCTTATATAATTTAAGTATTAACCTATTTTTAGTAAATTTATCATCAATATGCAATTAAAAGTTCTTACAACTATAATACTTTTACTTACCAAATTAAATGCTTCCTGTGTTACAGAGGAAAGGAGAAATAAAGGCAAATAAAGTATAATAGCCTCTTTTCTGAAAGGGACTTTCAGGCTCAGTAGTGAATAAAGTGACCAAAGCAATATGCCACGTAGAGCAAAGTGAGTCTGCCCAACTTGTACATTTCAGATTGGAACTATGGGTATTAAAGTATATGCTACTATTTAATCTTTTTCCTTTACTCACAGAGTGTTCCAAAATAAACGTTAAGTGTACTCACAGCATACTCCAAAATCAATGTCAAAAAATTACAAAAGAGAAAACCAGTACATGTGACTTCATAATGATTACAAACGTCTACGTAACAGATACCATTGTGCAGGGACTTCCCTGGCAGTCTGGTGGTTAAACTCCGAGCTTCCACTGCAGGGGACGCTTCCCCGGGAGGGGAACTAGGATCCTACGTGGTACAGCCAAAAGAATAAATAAATAAAAATATTTGGAAAATTATTGTGCAAACTAACAATGGTAACAAAATGCCACAAAATTTTACATTAAAAATATATATATATACTCAGATCACTCACATAGTTTTAAAAAATGCTGAAGATCTTCAACATAAACAAGCTAAGGACAAAGACAACTCATAAAATAAATACAAATGACTTTAAAACATTAAAAATTTTACTGTACTAAAATGAGAGTATAGATTTTACATATCCTCTTATTAGTGTGGGTAATGAATCTGGGCATCTAACCAGAACTGTGGTTTATTTTTTAGTTCTCACTGTGAAGTTCTACAGAATCCTCAGTGCCCTCTTTGCAACAAAAGTCTTAAGTTATAGTCTCCATGTTTGGGTACTGTTAATTTACCATGTCCTGATTCAATGAAAATTAGGAAATTTTAAATTGTATGGCTTATGGATACTGACTTTGTCAAAATACCTACCACACTGATAGGAAATTTATCGAGTATAGTGGTTATCTTGTAATGAATAAAAATCCTCATTTTGCACTTAAAATTTTTATTTTCTGAAAGTATCTGGTATTACACCTGTAAATTTGTAACTAGAGAATGTATAATAGTGCTATTTAGATTGCTTCTGTATGAAAAATTCTGAAGTATTTGCATAAACCTGGATAGTATGTCCTTCCTTTAATTTTCTTTTGTCAAAATCCTTTCCTGGAATGAGAACTTAAGAAGTGTGTCAGCTTTTAAGTGCATTATACCTTTGCTAGATATTAGAGATGACTACTGATTTTCTTAACATGCCCTCTTAGTTCTTTTTCCCTAGAAGAATGATAACTAGAGTACGGACATTATTGTAAATCAACTGTCTTCACTATTACTTGCATGTTAGAGAATAAAATGTCACTACTAATTATTCCTTAGCTACTTGAGCTTTTCAAACAGAAGCAAAGTAACATTTAAGAAGATTGGCTCTTTGAACATTTAATAGTTTGTGCATGGTAATATCCCTATTCATAGTAGCAAAGACACAATTGAAGTTGTCATTATTAAGTGTCTTAAAGTGCCCTGAAAACATACTGCAGAATTTATGGGAGCTCTTTACTTTTGCATCTTACTGTTAATACTATAAATTTACATGTATAGTATAAAGATTTTAATGTCAAATGTTATTTTATCTTTAAATAGGTATTTGAAAAAATTTTCTTTAGCATTTGTATAGTCATGGTCTTAAAAATCAACACTTGCAAAAGCCACTCTTGGTATTATTCTCTTCATTTTCAGACAAGGGGGGCTGCTTTTTTCATTATTGCTGTGATTTGCCTGTTGCTTTTCGACAATGATGACCTCATGGCTAAAATGGCTGAGCACCGTATCCTTTTGCAGAAGATGGGAGTTTTTTAGTCTTACGGAAAAACAGAAGACTGGCAGAATGGGAAAGAAGGAGTAACTGAATTAAACTAATCAATCGTGAATGAAGCTTTCCTAGATTAATGTAGGTATTCTAAATCACTATTCAAATAGTGAATAAATTCATTCTAAGTTAAACATCTTATAAAGCACCCTAAATTTTCAGCAATTTTGGGACAATGAAAGAATATTTTAGAATGTTGTGGCGCTAATGTATGTATGTGTATACATATATATGTATGATTTACTCACTCAATAAAATCAATCTGTTTGCTCCGTTGTAATTTAACGATTTAAATAAATGCTCCCTTTAGAAGGCAGTGGCAGTTATTAAATATAAACTTTTTTGAAATTAAATGAAAAAACCTTTGGCATCTTCTTACCTGAAAGAAGTTTAAATTCCTTAATCTGGTATTCACTCCCTTGCTCTAAATTATTTCCAACTCAGCCCCCCACTCCTCTCTTATATTGACTAAACCCAACTTCCAATCAAATATATCTACTCATTTTCCTCTGCAGACATGGCTTGTTCTTTCCTATCCACATACCTTTGCTGCTGCTAAGTCGCTTCAGTTGTGTCTGACTCTGTGCGACCTCACAGACAGCAGCCCACCAGGCTCCCCCATCCCTGGGATTCTCCAGGCAAGAACACTGGAGCGGGTTGCCATTTCCTTCTCCAGTGCATGAAAGTGAAACGTGAAAGTGAAGTCGCTCAGTCGTGTCCAACTCTTAGCGACCCCATGGACTGCAGCCCACCAGGCTCCTCCATCCATGGGATCTTCCAGGCAAGAGTACTGGAGTGGGGTCCCATTGCCTTCTCCACCACATACCCTTAGCCCTCTCCATTTAGCAGGGCTCAGAACACCAGTTTTGAATCTTCTGGTGATTGATACTGCCCTAAAACCTATTCATTAACTTAAGACCAGTTTACTGTGTTACAGTGAAAGACAATGGTATGACTTTTGCAAAACTTTAGGTTGACTGTTAAACAACTGTTGCCCACCCTCCCCTCTTTTGCTTGCTGCTTATTTTGCTGAGGTTTATGTTATCAATGACTAAGAAGCAGATTTAGGACTGAGTTTTACATGGCATTCCAAAAAAAGCAACCTTAATTGAATCAGATAGGAGTGGTCCAAGGAGGTTCTAGTAGGTATGCATATTGTCATTTGGAGGTTATGTACTAAAATTAAACAACTATGCCTTAAGCACTGTTATACTTGTCTTGTAGACAACAAAAGAAGTATATACAAGCCATTCTAATTTACAAATCATGTTCCCTAAATTAATTTTTTCATTATTTTCTTTTGTTTTTAAGGGAAACATAATTGAGGATTGTCAGGTTTGGGGCCCTCAGATTAATAAATAGTGAACCCAGAATAGTAGGTAAATTCCAGGAGGACTTCAGGATTCAAAGAGTTAAATTTTTTTTCCTTTACTCCGACTCACTTAGCTGAAGGACATCATGACAGTGCTCTAACCCACATGCTTTACACAGCCATTGCCTTCTTAGGTGTGGCAGATCACAAGGTATGTTTTCTTTTCTTTGTTCTTAACATGAGAGATTCTGAAAAGTTAAAGCAACGATAACTTTAAAAGTACATTTAAAATGTTTTACAATACTGCCAACCATTTAAGTAGTTCAGTAATTTGGGTTATGAAAAAAAACATGCTAGCTCAATTTCTTTAAATATTATATATTTAAGGCTTAAGTATTGAACTCCTGTGTCTCTAATAAGACTTATCTACTTTTACTCACAGGGTGGAGTATTGTTGCTAGTACTGGCTTTGTGTTGTAAAGTTGGTTTTCATACAGCTTCCAGAAAACTCTCTATAGATGTTGGTGGAGCCAAACGTCTTCAAGCTTTATCCCAAATTGTTTCTGTACTTCTCTTATGCCCATGGGTCATTGTTCTTTCTGTGACAACTGAGGTAAGAGCAGGAATTTATTGGTAATAAGTAAAATAAATTACTATTACTTACAGATTTTAGTTCAGTACATTATATTTTATTTCAGTTTGATGTTGCAAGTGGCTTAAATTTCTTTGCATTTTCTTTATAGGTTTTGAAATTTTTTTTTTTTTAATATTTATATTTATTTATTTATTTGGCTACACAGGGTCTTTTGTAGCATGTGGGATCTAGTTCCCCCACCACGGATCAAACCAAGGGCCTCAGCATTGAGAGCTCAGAGTCTTAGCCACTGGACCACCAGGGGAGTCCCTGAAAATTTTTTAGAGTTAACTTTATTGTTTATAGAAAATACAAATCAAGTACTATTACATTTATATACCCCTCCCATCCCTGTGGTAGTATTTAGCTGATCCCTTCAGTTAAATACTACCCAAAATAATTTAATACTTACCCAAAAACCCAAGGACTGCACATCACCAAGTATTTATAAAATTATTAAACCATAATGCTTCTTTTTTTAATACTTTGGGGAATATGAGGAAAATGTGACAATATCTTATAACTCATATTTTGGCATTTTACAAGTTGTATTGAATCATGGAAAAACTTGTTTACACATAAATGGATTAACTAAAATATAAGATGTAAACTTTATACCCATATGGTATTAACAGTTTTTTTTTTTTTAATTTCTAGAGTAAAGTCGATTCTTGGTTTTCTCTCATTATGCCTTTCTCAACGGTTATTTTTTTTGTCATGATCCTGGATTTCTATGTCGAGTCCATTTGTTCAGTCAAAATGGAAGTTTCCAAATGTGCCCGCTATGGATCCTTTCCCATTTTTATCAGTGCTCTACTGTTTGGAAAGTTTTGGACACATCCGATAGCAGGCCAGCTCCGGGCTGTGGACAGAGCGGCACGCCAGGAGGGCACGGAGCACGTGCTTTCTGGAGGAGTGGTGGTCAGCGCTGTGTTCTTCACCTTATGTGAGCATTTCCCCTAGCAAGTTCCTTCCTGTGGATTCTGCGGCTCATTCACTCAACTGGGGAGTGTGTTCATTGCTTACATAGTGCTGAGAGATACTGTTGGGTTCTGTAGGTTAAACTTTTAAAATTTTTGTAATATATGTATATATATATATTTTTTTTTTTTCCCTTCTTTTAGCTGCCAACATCTTATCATCTCCTTCTAAGAGAGGACAGAAAGGTACCCTCATTGGATATTCTCCTGAAGGAACACCTCTTTATAACTTCATGGGTGACGCTTTTCAGCATAGTTCCCAGTCCATCCCTAGGTTTATTAAGGAATCGCTAAAACAGATTCTTGAGGAAAATGACTCTAGGCAGATCTTTTACTTCTTGTGTTTGAATCTGGTAAGAGTTTTAAATATTAATGGCATATCTTGAAAGCTTAATCTTTTTTCTTTTCTTTCTTTTTGAAGGCTTAATCTTTTAATTTTGACAGTTCTGGTGTAATTTTTGTTATTCCCAAATAATTTTAATAGTTAGAGGTGGGCTAAAATATTTTCTGTAGTAAAAAGATTACAGGATCTTATTCATACTGCTTAAACACTTTTGAGGTATTTTAGAGACATTGGTTTAGTGTGCCATTCAAGAGTAGCTTATAAAGATTCTTATGTACACCTTATGGGATCTCACTCCCAACCAGATTGCTAACATTTTCTAATCTAGCTTATTGAGTTCTACAGACATGTAGATAAAGCTGTCTACTTTTAAATAATTTATAAGATGGACATACCTGATTTAGCATGATTTCTTACCATTTATATGAAATGAGATTTCTTGTATGAGAATCAGTTAAGTAATGAAAGAGGCAGTATATCTTCAAGTAAGCTTTGGGTAATTAAGCATTAAATTCCTTATGATCAAATTCTGACAAGTTTATCTTAAAACAGTATTTCCCTATTGTTTTTTTGAGAAATAAAAACTATTCCCGTTGTTGTTGTTGTTTTTGGAACATGTTTTAGCTTTTTACCTTTGTGGAATTATTCTACGGCGTGTTGACCAATAGTCTGGGTCTGATCTCAGATGGATTTCACATGCTTTTTGACTGCTCTGCTTTGGTCATGGGACTTTTTGCAGCCCTGATGAGCAGATGGAAAGCAACTCGGATTTTCTCCTATGGGTAGGTACACTGACTTCAAGGCTTGTGTTAATAGCAAATTCCATCTCATGGGATAAAATTTTACTACCTTTAATACAAATTTAATTTTTCAGAGCCTAATTCTTCTTTAAAGTAGATAAGAGGAAATAAACCAAGCATTTGATAAATACTGAATGGCAATAAGCTTAAGACCATATTCCCTGACAAATCCTTCTCATAGATAGATAGCAAAAATCAGTTAAATAGTGAGCTGTTTGGCCAACAGTGTTTCTTTGAGGTCATGGAATGTGCATGTTCATTCACATCTTTGCTGTTAGAGAATTCAAACTTTGAAGTGACTATACATGCAGTATCCTTTCACTAAGTGAATCATTCAGTGAATATTAGAATCCATGATTTGTGCAGAGTATTTTGATAAAGACCTACTGTAAATAGGTTAATAAATTCAGCTTATTTTCAGCTGTTTATATTTTGAAAGATGGATGAGCCAAAGATACAAAAAATCTTGGTACAAGCTGAATCTGTGTGCTGTGACAGATACAGAGAACATCAAAGTCTTGAAAGGGAGAAAAGTAACTTCTTGCTAAGAAATTAGGACAGGCTCTGTATAAGAGGGGACACTGAAGAAGGGCTCTGATAAAACACATAAAATCTCAACAAGCATATAAACCTTCCAGCAGTAGTATGATATTTAAAATGTTGGTAATTTTCAAGTCTTACTGTTTGTGTAGTTGAAAATCTGGACTCATTTCCTCATTTATAACATAATAATGTTTATATTTTAAAAATACTTCATTTGTCAATTTCCTTTTCTAAAAATATATTCTCCATTTTTAGGTATGGCCGAATAGAAATTCTCTCTGGATTTATTAACGGGCTTTTTCTAGTGGTAATAGCTTTCTTTGTGTTTATGGAGTCGGTGGCTAGGTTAATTGATCCTCCGGAATTAGACACACACATGTTAACAGTAAGTCTTTTCATTTTACTATTTGAATTTCTACTCATACTCATACAGCTATTTCCCTACTAATGTTTAACTACTTGTAATTATTGACCTAACAAGGTTTTTATTTTTTATTTTTTTACTCAACTTCCTATCTTGCTATTTATATTTACACTGCTGACTCTTAGAAATTAATTAATACAGCTTTCTCCAGTACATTGGTAGTCAGAATATTAGATGACATTCTAAAACATCGATTGTTTCTCTGCCTTATTAAATGGTTTTGTTTGAAGATGTGTTTTTAGGTACCTGAGGAAATCTGCAAAGACTTTACTACTCTGAGTTGGTGCTGCGGTGGCTCAGTGCCCTCCCTGCGCCCCTTAAGCCCTGCATGTGCTTCTCCTTGTCGTTCTCACACCTTTCCCACGCTCTGCCCGTTCAGCCTGCACTCCAGTGTCCCCTCTGGTGGGATACCCTCCCTTCATCCCTCTCTTCTCACCACAAAGTATGTTAGATTTCCCTTTCTGAATATTCCCATCATATCTGTGCAGTCTTCTTATAGCAACTCTGACTTAAAGCTGTTGTTTAATTTATCATTCTTCCACAATTAAGATGTATTTTTCAGGACCTGAATTGTGTATATTAACTCTTAAATTTTAGCACCTGGCTTATAAGAGAAAGCCAACCATTAATTGGTAGGGATTTTTTTTTTGTAATATAGTAGAATTTTTATTATAATGTTATGTTAGTTTTCTATCTACCACAAAGTGATTCAGTTTTATATATATATAAATACATATATATATTCTTTTTTTACAGTCCGCTGTTAATCATTAAATGACTAAAAACAATTATGAATCTTGTTGATGGAAGCGTATATTAAATGTTTTTGAATTGTAGTTTGGATATATATTTTGGATTTTTAAATGCTTACATCTTTGACCTTTAATATTTGCTACAGAAATATTCACACAAGGGTATAGGGGTGCACCATTCATTGTACCATTGTTTATAATGGTACAATGGCAGGGAAAAAAGAAAAACAGTGTTCACCAATGAAAGGACTAGTTAAATAAACAGCACTCATACAATAGAATACTACACACCTACTAAAAAGAAAGGTATATCAATATATGCTGGCATGAAAAATATTTACAGTATGTACTAAGTGAAAAAATACATAAAATAGTATTGAATATGATCCTGTTACTGATTTTTAAAAGGTATATATGTATATTAGTATTGTGCATAGAATATACACCATCCTCTTAGGAGAGACTAACTCTTAGAGGGCAGAATTAGAGGGGTCTTTCACTTTGTTATTTATTTTCATTCTGATGAAATACAGAAACATGAAGTATTTCTCAACAGAGTAGAGTATTTATGATCTAATGAAGTCTCTGCAAGCAGTATTTTATTTCATTCAAAATTCATTAACACTCTTCAGGATCATAAAGCTGACTGAAGTTTTAAAATCTGACAGACAGATGGTCTGAGTCATGAGAAAAAGTAAATAAGTTCTACATATGTTTACTACAGACTACAAAGCTAGTCTCTTTCTAGCTTTGAAAATTAATTAAAATATTCTGTGCCCTTAATTTTATATGTTCTTTTTATAAAACAAATGGATTTCTCTAAAGGAGAAATTGTAGATATATGTAAGTTAAATAGTGCCATGAGCTACTACTTCAGATCACCTTGTAAGAGGTGTTAATGAAGGTAAGTAACTTTGTTTATCCTCTGAGGTGTTACTGTGGCACCATTAAGTCAAGATAATCCCGCTTACTTTTTGAAAAAATGCTTTTTTATGATACTTTTTTTACTTTGGGAAATCTTACTATAGTTAAGACGTAATAAGACTACGTTATTTGGAGTCCACTCATTAGTAAATTACAGTCATTGTCTTTTAAAGTATTGACATTTACCTAGTAATATAAATGAGATTTCAGATACAGTGTATACATGCTCTAGTTAAGCAGTACTTTCAAACTCTTATTTAAATAAACAAGACAAAACTTGAGCATCATTTGCTTATTCATAAACCCTGAATCCGGAGAAGGCAATGGCACCCCACTCCAGTACTCTTGCTTGAAAAAGCCCATGGACAGAGGAGCCTGGTGGGCTGCAGTCCATGGGGTCGCGAAGAGTCGGACACAACTGAGCAAATTCACTTTCACTTTTCAGTTTCATGCATTGGAGAAGGAAATGGCAACCTACTCCAGTGTTCTGGAGAATCTCCAGCGCCTGGAGAATCCCAGGGACAGCGGAGCCTGGTGGGCTGCCTGCCATCTATAGGGTCACACAGAGTCGGACACGACTGAAGCGACTTAGCAAACCCTGAATCAAGTACACTTTTATCTTTTAATTAAAGCAAACCTAAATCCTTTTACTTGTCAGCACTTTGGTATTTGAAACTTAAGTGCTGCTTCTAAAATATTCTAAAATTCACACTTTAAAATTTTTTCTAATTAATGAGGTTTTACTATATTTTCAAAACTGTAAACCAAAAAAAAGTATAGCTGTATAGTAAGCTTTAGATAACAAATTTTTTTTTTTTAATTACAAATTTAAAGGTTTCTCTCCTCTTTTTTGCTAGCCAGTCTCAGTTGGAGGGCTGATAGTAAACCTTATTGGTATCTGTGCCTTTAGCCATGCCCATAACCATAGCCATGGAGCTTCTCAAGGAAGCTGTCACTCGTCTGATCACAGCCATTCACACCATGTGCACGGACACAGTGACCATGGGCACGGTCATGGCCACAGCCACGGATCTGCTGGCAGAGGCATGAACGCTAACATGAGGGGTGAGTCCTGGCCAAAAACTGTCCTACCTTTCAACTGTTCTGAGTTGATACTGTATTAAGAATTGGGCTTCTGGTACAATTTTATTAAAAAAAAAAAAACAATCTGTAGCTAAGAGATCTAAAATCATCTGTTATAGAAAATGCCCACAAATGTTCATAAATGTCAATTTTTTTTAATGAATTATTGTAATTATAGAGTCTCTTTCATTGTAACACTTGAATAAATATTAGTTGCAAGGGAAACTGTTGTTATGCATTTTCATGTAAAAGAATTAGGAAATGTTTATTGTACTGTAAAAAAAAAATACAGGGGAAGTATTTATCATTTATGTGATATTTATTCTGATATTTATTTGTTTGGATGTGCTGTGCAGCTTATGGGATCTTAGTTCCCCAACAGGTGATTGAATCTGTGCCCTTGACAGTGAAAGTGCAGAGTCCTAACTTCTGGACTCGCAGAGAATTCCCCATTCTGGTAGTTTAAATAATTTGACTAAAGTCAAAAGTTGGCACATGTATGATTTCTAGGAATCCTTCCCAGACCAACTACACCATCGTAAAACTCACCACATTGTGAATAGTTGCCCAAATCTTTATTTTCACCTCTATGCCATGAATTCCTTGATGAAGTGAGGAGGTTTAATCATTTGGAAGTACCAGCCCCTAGCAGAGTACCTGGTGGATAATAGATATCCTGTGATATTTGTATAATGAATAAAAATCTAAATTAGATGTGCTTTAATTTTTAATATTTTGTATGCCTTACTTGTAGGTGTATTTCTACATGTTTTGGCAGACACGCTCGGCAGTATTGGTGTGATCGTATCCACCATTCTTATAGAGCAGTTTGGATGGTTCATTGCTGATCCCCTCTGTTCTCTTTTTATTGCTGTATTAATATTTCTCAGTGTTGTCCCACTGATTAAAGATGCCTGTCAGGTTCTACTTCTGAGGCTGCCACCAGAATATGAAAAAGAGCTACATATTGCCTTAGAAAAGGTACTGTGTATAATTTCCTTACTATTCTTCTTCCTTTTAAAATAGTATTTGAAATTAAGTTGGCCTAATGAGATGAAAATGAAAACGACAGTCTTGTAGAAAATGAACTGAAAATATGGACAGGCAATTCATAGAAAAACCAGACACAGAATATATTTCAACTTGTAGTTTGCCATTTAATATTATCTGCTGATGAACAGTTGGCATGTTGACTATATAAGGTATAACATTTTAACCACACTGGTCTCATAAATAAAATTAGTAAAGTTTTCTCACTTTCTCATAATTGGTATCTACTAAAAAAAAGTTTTTACTGTGTCCTACTAAAAAAAGTATTTTACTTCAAAACTAATATACGTCCATTACAGAAAGTTTTAAAGTATAAAAAAGGAAAAATATATATAGTTTCACCACCTGGAGAGAAATACTTTTGAAAAGTTATTTTTCTATGTAAAAATACTTTAAAAATAAAAATAGCCAAAAAAATGTTTTGTACTGCTTTGTAAATTTTTTCCCATTGAATTTAACCAGCCTGTATTCTTGAACATGAAGGCTATCTTTTGAATGTGTTATCTCAAATATAAAATAAAACTTGAACATTTGTATCAGTATAAAGGAAAACAGGTAGTTCACTAAACATACCCGATGTTTAAAACAGGTAAAGTGCATGTTATATAGGTAAAAATAGGTGTGCACCCATTGTGTATAAAGGCGCCTGTGTAACCCTGTTCACTTCCTATTCCAAACTTCCTTCCCTGGCATCACTGCCAGGTCAGTATTGTAGACACCTTTACTTGTAGTTGTCCCTCCTGTTCCCTTCTAAATTCTAGGCTCTCCTTACTGTTGTTATTATTGTTTTTAATCAGCTTAATAATGTTTCCTGGATCAGAAAGACTGCTGTGTGTTCAGTAAATTAGCCTTTCAGGTCCATTTATATCCCCTCTCCTTTTATCTGACAGCTACAGAAAATTGAAGGATTGATATCATACCGAGACCCACATTTTTGGCGTCATTCTGCCAGTATTGTGGCAGGAACAATTCATATACAGGTGACATCTGATGTGCTGGAACAAAGAATAGTACAGCAGGTAATCCTCTTAAGTTTTTAAAATAATTTCAGTTGAGGTAATTCATAAGTAAAATTGTACACAATAAGTTCTACAGCTCGATAGTCACTTAATTTTTAAAAAATATCAGCCTTACAGCTGTCCAGGGATGGCTTTCTTTTTTATATTTAGATTTGTTTTATATCCCAAAATAGTAAAAATAAAGTCAATCTTTATTATGTGGAGGACAAGCTTAAGTTAATGTAAAAAAAAGTTCATTTGTAATCCACCGTGATTACCAACAGATGGTCAAGAAATAAGTTATTATAAATAGTCCTAAGTTAATAAAGTTGGCAGGGTGGCGATAAGGATGAAAACAGTTCCTGTATCCCTATTCTGGACCTACTGAATTGAAAACAATAGCTGTTTTCCTTTACACTTCTGAATGTCAATTCAGTGAGCTACTGGCCTCCTAACAGATCGTATGTAGTATTTGACCAGCTAAATAATAAATGTTACTTCAAGGACTTATAACTGACTATCTGGCTGTTTTTCAAAATGTGATATTCATTATTTAATCCATGTGCACTAAATGCATTAATCCAAATGCTTTTCAATGTATGGATTTTTATAACAGGTTACAGGAATACTTAAAGATGCTGGAGTAAACAATTTAACGATTCAAGTAGAAAAAGAAGCATACTTCCAACATATGTCTGGCTTGAGTACTGGATTTCATGATGTTCTGACTATGACAAAACAAATGGAGTCCATGAAATACTACAAAGATGGTACTTACATCATGTGAGATAACTTGGGAATTACTGCTGGGGTTTGAACAATGAAGATTAAAAGGCCGGGTATCTATAATACCACCAGAAGGAAGAAAATTGCACATAATTGTACAGAAACATTTTGTTGCTTTTGAAAAAATTTTTAAAGCTCCCTAAAGTTGGATCAAGGAATCTTTCTTAAAGGAAATTTAAATACAGAATGAAGCATTAATTGTACAACTGAAATAATTGTTGAAATTATGTGTAAAATAGCAAACTTGAAATTTGAGTGACTGTGATGTAATATCACATCATCTTCAAAAATGAACATACAATGATGGATTCAAGTGAAGACCAAGATTACTTCTGTGTGTTTACTTTCCGCCAGAAAGCATCTCCACTGTAAATAATGTATGTAACATGTTTATTACGAAGACCCAAATGAAAAAAATTTAGTCACTTTTTTGCATAGCCCCCTAGGATAAAATAGGAATAAAAGATCTATATTTATGGACTTTCTGTATATAAAACTGGTTTCTAATTATAACTTAAATCCATTAAGTAAAACCTTTTTTGCCACTTTAAATGTAAACTGAATTACTTGGGAGAGGCCTCAGCCACTGACGGGAGGCAGCAGTGGGGGCGTGAAGGACAGCATGACAGATTCTGATGCATTACAGAAGCCAACCACTCTGTGAAATACATTTTTTTTTACTTTTGGTAATATTTGCAAATGAATAATTGCTTTATTGGGGTAAAGAACTTAGACTAAGTTGTGTCCATGTTATTCACTCACTTGTCTTCTTCTAAAGTAGAATATTCCACTTCTTGTTATGCATCTGGCATTCCAAGTTGCTTATTAAGCTGGTATCCAAGCAATGCTAGGCTTTTCATCTTTTCATTTAGCTCCATATACTATGGAAGAGCCAGTGGAGAGAGTCATAGATAACTGTCAACTCAGAGTTGAATTTTCTGTCTAAAAACGTAACTTAAAAAAAAAAATTCTGAAACATGTCACTATAAAAGAAATATCAAAGAATTAGGTGGTTATTTTAAAGTTTAATAAGTAAATCTTGTTCATAAACCCTTGGGCACTATGAAATCAAAATACCCTTAAGTACTTTCTGTAGTAATATCTAATTTATATTTTTTCATTTCCGATTGAAACTGAATGTATAGTCTGAAAAGACTGTATGATAAATAGATACATAATAATATATGCAGTTCTATGAACACCAAAGAATGTTGTCCAAAAGAAACTTTTTAATACCTATTTATAAGCATCTGAATATTTTCACTCTTATACTAGGAATTTTGACGAGTAGGATGAATTCATTTTAGTATGGGTACTATTTTCTTATCTTTACCATAATGGCAAACATGTATTGTAAATCATATTTTTGTCTTACAAATTTTAATATGTGAGAGAGAGGTTTTAGAAATTTGTTATAAGTTATTTTGATATTCCTTGTCTTCTCTTTACACATTTTCTGGTCCAGAATCTTCAATACATATTAAAATTTTGGAATGGTGGGAAAATAATTGCATATGGATGTTTTAATGTAATTTTTATACATTAAAAAATTTTAAGAAGATAGGTACAATAAATATTACATCATTTTTTAAAATTATTATTTCCCTTTAAAAATAAAATTGTCATCTCCCTTAGAAGGCATAAAAATAGCAAGAAAATTAAGCTAATGTGATTGACAACTATCAAGATGAAAAAGAAGGCAACATGAAGATATGACTAGGCAAATCAGCTTCTGGTTTGTATTTTTTTTTCTCATACATAAAATCAGAATACAATCTGCTCGAATTCACAGATATGGAGCAACTGGAACCCAGACAGTACTAGTAGGAATATGAAATGATGCAGCCACTTTGGAGAACTGTTCAACAGTTTCTTTTAATGTTGAACATACATCTATCCTGTGACCCAGCAGTTCCACTCCTGAGTCTTCACCCAAGAGAAATGGAAACATGTCTATAAAAAGAGTGGAACAAGAATGTACATGTTTGTGAGAGCCAGAAACTAAAAGAATCTAAATGTCCATCCTCAATAGATAAGTAAATTATGGTATATTTACAATGGACTACTACACAGCAGTTTTTTAAATTACTGTTATAAACGATATAGGTGAATCTCAAAAACATTAAGTGAGGGACTTCCCTGAGAGTCCAGTGGTTATGACTGTGCTCTCAGTGCGGGGGGTAAGGGTTCAATCCCTCGTCCAGAAACTTAGATTCCTACATGCCACAGGATGCGGCCAAAAAAAGAATAAGTGAAAGAAAGCAGCTACAAAAGAGGTCTGGCTTCCCTGGTGGCTCAGATGGTAAAGAATCCGCCTGCAGTGCAGGAGACCTGGGTTCGATCCCTGGGTTGGGAAGATCCCCTGAAGGAGGGCATGGCAACCTGCTCCAGTATTCTTGCCTGGAGAATCCCCATGGACAGAGCAGCCTGGTGGGCTACAGTCCTTACAGACTGGGCGACTAAGCACAGCACAAAAGAGATCTGTATGGTTCCATGCATATAAAGTCCCAAAACAGAGAAGATTACTTAACAGAAACTTATACTTCTGCAGTCAGAAGCTGAGGATAGGACTTACTGGGCTAAAATCAAGTTGCCACAAGGCTGCATTTCTTCCTGGAGGCTCTCAGAATCCATTACCTCATTCATTTCAAGTTGCTGGCTGAATTCAGTCCTATAGTTGTGATTGAGGTCACTGTTTCTTTGCTGCTGTTCCCAGATTCTAGAGACCACCTATATTTTTTGACCACCCCCTTCCTCCATCCTCCAAGCCAACACGAGTAGGTCATGTGCTTCTTACACTTCAGATCTCTCCTGCCTCTTTTTTCACTGTAGCATCTTTCTCTGACCCACTCTTCTGTCTTCCTCTTCTATTTTTAAGGACTCTTGTGGTTACATTGGGCCCACCGAGGTAATCCAAAATAATCCCCTTTCTCTAAGTCCCTTTTGCTATGTAACATGGTCACAGGTATGTTCATATTCACAGGTTCTGGGCGTGAGGACAAGGACATTGTTCGGGGAGTTGTTATTTTGCCTGCCACATGGTTGCCTTGGGAAGACAAGGAATTATTCCAAAAGGGCAAGGAGATCTTTTTGGAGTGGTGGCAGCGTTCTATACCTAGAGCACAGTGGTGGTTGCACAGGTATATACAATAGTCAGAATCTAACTTCTGTTACTGCATTTTTTTCGAGTGCTTTTATATTACTAATTTGCTAGTAATTACTCAAAGCAACTATATGGTAGGCGCACAATTCCATTTTTTCTCTTAGTACTCTAGTGTTACCATATAAAAAGTTAGCTTTAACTGATGTAGTTCAGTAACAGTATAATGGACTAGATGTTTTTTCAGATACACTGTTCCTCTTTGTGGCTCTGTTCCTCTTGAATATAAAGGCCAAGGAGGTTTCCCCCGAAACAAAGTACAGTACATAGATCTGTCAATATTCACACAGTTATGGAAAGCCCATTTAAGAAATAATACAATTCAGTTTATGGTTTTTTAAACACTGAGTAAATCCATTAATTCTTAACAAAACTCACTGAAGTTCTTTATAGCAAGACACTGCTCTAGGAGCTAGGGGTAAAATCACCAATAAAACAGTCCTGCCCTAGAGGAGCTTACTTCTAAATGTAGAAGACAGACCAATATGTAAAAATACCAGTTTGTGATAAGCACTATGAGGAAGAGCAATAACTTATTGAACCCTTGTTATGTACTATGTGGGCACTATTCTAAGCAATCAATATGTCTAATTATTATCCTCATTTCACTGATGAGGAAACAGGAAACAAAAGGTTAATTGCCCCAAATCATACACCTAATAAGTTGTAAAGCCAACTTTCCAAACCAGGCAGTCTGGTTTTACTCAAGGGAGGTGCTAGAGATAGCCAAAGAGGATCTCCATGGGGGGGAACAGAACCAGATTTGAATAAGGAAGCAAACAATATTAGTATCCTAAACCATATTCTACTAATAGCCCCTATTCTACCCTGAAAGAACATCAGATGCATGGCATTTGAGGCAGGCAGTGGTTAGCATGATAGAAGAAAAGAAGGCCAGTGTGATAAGAGCAAAATTAGGCAGATGGTGTAGGGAGGACATGGAAAATCTGTGGAGGGCTTTGAGTAAGGGGCCACTTGAGCTGATTAGTTTCAAAAGGATCAGGACAGGAAAACCAGAGTGGAATCCAGGGAACAGTGAGAAGGCCTTTGCCAAAGCCCAAATGAGAGATTCGGGTGGAGTAAACAGCATGTCCATTGCCTCATTTATAAGCTCGCTGTTTAAATAAAAATAAATCAGACACAAACCCTGCCTTCACTATGCTTGTTACATAAGGAAGATAAGGTGTACATAACTGTAATTCAAGATTTAGAGAGATTTGGTGCCATGAGGGAGTGGCAAAGTTCGGAAAATGGAAGTTACTTTTAGCTGAAGGGACAAGGGTGAGTCTTCACAAAGGAGGTGGCATTTGATAGATCGAAAGGACCAGTGGGGTTGGAGACAGAAGGCAAGGGGATTAATTTCCTCTGGAGTAAAGTGTATAAACCCATTAGGGGTTCCCTTTTGCACAATCACAGCTTGCGGGTGTGGGTGTGGGGTTAGCAGTCCTATGATTAGGAAGGTTAGGAGCAGAGCATTGAGGTTATCTGAAAACCATGTTACAGCTAACCACTGACCTGTTAGGTAATCATGCATGCATGCATGAAAAGTCACTTCAATCGTATCTGACTCTTCAACCACATGGATTGTAGCTCACTCTGTCCATGGGATTCTCCAGGCAAGAGTACTGGAGTGGGTTGTCATGCCCTCCTCCAGGATAAGGTAATCATACAGGCGTTCATCTCTAGCTCTATAAAAAGCATCAGCTAAGTTACAGTGACTTATGCTTTATTTCAAGTAGGATTTTCCATTGTTGGTTGCCTTGATTTTTCACAGGAGCAGGATAGGAATGCCTAATATGAAAGACTGCACACTGATAGTGGGCTGGACACTGGCGGGCCTAGGAATCAGACTTTGCCCATAGCTGTGATCTAAGTGTCTGTCACTTAATCTCTGACCTAAAATGATAGGGTTTGGATCCAGTGAATATAAGGTGATCAAGCCCTTGCAGTCCTGTGCAATCAAGGCAATAGTCCTAAATTCGTCTACAGGAATCATTTTTGTTAAAGGCAACAGATGCATTAAAAGCCTAAAGTGTACAAAGCAGGGTGCATGATACAAAGAAGTCTAATACAGTCTCTGCTCTCATAGGAACAAAACAGTTACTAAAAATGTACAAATATGTAAAAGCATGAAAGAGATACATGCTGAGAGAAAGGCAAGTGTAACACTGCTCTGAGTTCAGAAGAGAACCGTTCCTCTTGGAAGACTGCAAAAACAGTTATGGAGGAGAGGGCATACATTTTCAATAATCAGGGAAGATCAGTGCACTTCGTTACGATTTTGAAGTTTGACTTGTCCATATCTTGGCTATGTAAAAAATTTAATCTGCTTAAACTCTGAGCCTCAGGTTCATCAGCTAGGATCACCAGTGAGTTCTGGGGTGATCAGCAGTACCCTTCACCTACTCTCACTTCTGAACTCATCAAATAGCCACTGTAAAGTATAGCTGGGCACCAACAAAAACTATTAAATTGTGCTTTAATTTCGCTCTGTACTGTACCCCATGTTACTCAGCCCCAGTCTTAAGAGTCTCAGGCTACTCAGCCTTCTAGAAAGACTACTCACTGTGCAGACTCATTACTGTGCAAACAGAATAAGGACAGATACAGCAGGAGTGGCTTGCAGAAGAGAATCCTTTCTTCAGTTTCCAGGACCAGTAGACTGTCCTCTCATTCTCTGTCCATTTTTTCTTGGGCTTCTTTTATTACTTGCCTTTCTTCTTCATTCCCTTTTATTTCTCTCCATCTCCTTGTAAGTGAAAGTCACTCAGTCATGTCCGACTTTTTGCGACCCCATGGACTATACAGTCCATGAAATTCTCCAGGCCAGAATACTGGAGTGGGTAGCCTTTTCCTTCTCCAGGGGATCTCCCCATCCCAGGGATCAAACCCAGTCCTCCCACATTGCAAGTGGATTCTTTACCAGCTGAGCCACAAGGGAAGCCCAAGAATACTGAAGTGAGTAGCCTATCCCTTCTCCAGGGGATCTTGCCGACCCAGGAATTCAACCAGGGTCTCCTGCATTGCAAATGGATTCTTTACCAACTGAGCTACCAGGGAAGCCCATCTCCTTACCACGGCTTAACCCAACAAACTGAAGGTCCTCCTACGAGGTGAGAAGTTTGACTTTACAATAGATTTCTCAAATGTGTGAGACATTTAGTTGTAAAATACTTCACCTCACTTCACTAGCTTTTCCCTTGGAGCTCAGTTGGTAAAGAATCTGCCTGCGATGCAGGAGACTTGGGTTTGATTCCTGGGTCGGGAAGATGCCCGGAAGAAGGAAATGGCAACCCACTCCAGTATTCTTGCCTAGAGAATCCCATGGACAGAGGAGCCTGGCAGACTACAGTTCACAGGGTCATAAGAGATGGACACAACTTAGCAACTAAACCACCACATAGGGCATAACTTATTCCCAGAATAATGTCTGTAGGAAAAAACAAATGTATTAATATTTCCTTTACTGGACACTGCTATAATTAATCACAAGTGTCAACAAAAATTCAATTAATAATCAAGAAGAAAAAAGGGAATGTTATTCAAGTCAAACTAAAGATCATAACCTGGGAGATAGACTCTTCAGCTCCTAGAACTGTTTCAAAGTTAGAAGTTGAAGGCACAGTCATATACATTTTCAGGACAACAGATTATACATCAAAATGACATACAGATATTTGGGATAAAGTTCACCAAAGATACATAGACTAGATAAGCCTGTACAAGGGTTCCCTGGTGGCTCAGTTGGTAAAGAATCCGCCCACAGTACGGGAGACCTGGGTTCAATCCCTGGGTTGGGAAGACCCCCTAGAGGAAGGCATAGCAACCCACTCCAGTCTTCCTGCCTGGAGAATCCCCTGACAGAGGGGCCTCGTGGGCTACAGTCCATAGGGTCACAAAGAGTCGGACACGACTGAGTGACTTAAGTACACACACATACAAACTCGTACAAAGTGAACAGCAAGTCACCGTGACCCCCTACAGAGGTGGGAAAGAATGCTGTTCCTTTCTGATGGTACATTGCTAGCATCAGAAGAAAGAACAAACTGATCGTCACAGTTAAGCAGACACGTCCGTATTTAAGGAGGTCTAGTTAATATGTAATGCAGATGAACACTGGATATTCGGGAGGGAAGGGGGAGACCCAGACAGACAGGGAGGGAGACTTTTATGTTTAAGTTTTCTTTCCCTGCCGTTAAATGTAAACACGATTTCATCACAATAAATAGAGCTTCAACTGTAAGATGTTTTTGCATAAGAGCAATTCAAGAAATATATACAGACCATATTCTAAATATAACAAATTATATTCTAAATAAAACAAGTTTTTCACTTTCTTCTCAAGTACCAATTCATTAACATCCTTACTTCTGTAAACCAATTTTTGTGTTCCTCACGCTCACACACCCACATATCCACTGTAGGTAGAAGTAGGAGCAGAAGTATCTTGCAGCTTTAAAATCTATGTACTTTTACATGGGACTTATCTGATGGTCTGGGTGGTTAGGACTCTGTGTTTCCCCTGCAGAGGGCACAGGTTCAATCTCTGGTCGGAGAACTAAGATTTCCCAAAAAACCTATGTACTCTTATATGTGCACAGAATATTCCTGAAGGATACGCAAGAACCGTTTAATATATTTTCCTTTGTGGAGGTGGAACGACTATTGTATAACCTCCATGACTATTAAACACAGTATCCAAAACCTAAAATAACAAATTTAAGGGACAATGGCAAGGGGTTAAAGTGTATGTCAGCTTTACAAATCTGTGGTCAATGTACAGCTGAAGAAATTATTTTATGGTGTTTTTCTCTATACTGTGTTTTGTTGTGTTTTTTTTGGCCACATAGCTCGTGGGATCTTAGTTCCCTGATCAGGGATTGAACCCCAGCCCTCAGTAGTGACAATGCAGAGTCCTAACCACTGGACTGCCAGGGGATTCCCTATACTGTCATCTTTTTCAACTCCTGTTTCTATCAACATTTTAGTGTGAATGTCCCTGATTTTCAGTCAATACATCAACCACTCTAACCTTAATTTTTTTTTTCAGTTATACAGTGAATTGTTTTAGAAAGTCAAATAGTTCTTTAAAACTGATAACAAAATCATTATACCCCTTTCTACCATTCCTGCTCTCTAAAAAGAACCATTTTCTATTTTTGTAACTGTGTCATTTGCTATTTACAGTCATAATTCTTAATAATGTCGTTATATTGTTATTTTTTGTAGTTTTTTACCAGTTTTAAAAATCATCCATGTCTAACAATGGAAGACGAGAGTTCAGCTCTTTTATACTATCAGCACACATACATACTCACACCTAACACTCCCCTCCCCAACCTTCCAATAGAGTTGAACCATACTTTGGGGTTAAATCAATCTTCAGTGTTTTAATTATTTTATGACCATATGATTTACCAATCCGCACTAAGTCCCATATTATGATTACATTTCCAATTTTTCTTTTAACTAGCTTGTTACAGATTTAATAGTGCCTTATTTATTTTCATTTGCCTAGTTTTTGTGTACCTATTACTCATTCATCTCCAATTCCACCAGAAGTGTAAATCTCTTCTCAGTATATTCAAATACTTCAAGTAAGGTATTGATTTAATTTTCTACTTGGAGATGTCCCACTTAGAACCCCCTTTCATCCTTGTCATTCTATTCAAACGTACGCTGACTGCTCTCCAGGCCTACTAAAGAGAGTCAGCTGAGGGTTACCTAAAGCCTCGGGAATTCTCTTTGCCTTTGTCCTATGGTGGAACTACTGTTTTGTTTTGTTTGATCCCACACCTTCCTCTCTTATTTTGGCCTTGCCACACCATGCAGGCTCTTAGTTCCGCAGTCAGGGACCCAGGGACCTAACCCACGCCTGTGCAGTAGAAGCGCAGAGTCCTGACCACTGAACCACCAGGGAAGTCCCCTTCACCTTGTAAACTTTTCATCCTTGTTAGAAGACTACACACTCCAATAACTTTCTACAAATGCACATGTGGAAAATAGTTTTTAGACTTTTCCAATCTAAAAATGTCTTTATTCTACTTCATGACTGTTTAATGGTCTGACTGGGTACAGAATTATGGACTGAAAATAACTTTCCTACAAAATCTTGTAGCTTTCAACATTGTTATCGAAAGCCTCATTCCATTCTGACTCTAGATCCTTTGTATGCTATCTGATTTTGTCTCCTTAAGGGTCTCCCCTTTGTTTCACATGTCATATGCCAGCACAGTCTGCCGTGAGATGAGCCTTTGGTTCACTAATTGTGCGACTCTCAGACATGGACCCATGAAACTCATGTCCTTTAGTCCTGAGAGGTTTTCTTGTATTCTCTCTTTAAAACTTTCCTCCTTTCGTTTTCTTTCGTCTTTTTTTTTCTAGAACTCCTCCATCTGTTGTATGTCAGATCTTATGAAATGAATTTCTTTTTTTTTTTTTGAAATGAATTTCTTATATAAATAAATTTCTTATATTTGCTATAGTTTATCTTTTTGTCTTTTTGCCCTTTCTGAGGGAAATTTTCTTGACTTTCTTTTACAAACCTGCTATTGCATTTTAATGTTTGTTATCATATTTTTAATTCCCTAGAGTTCTTTCTAAAGCCTGTTTGTGGGTGCATTATTATCTTTTCTTTCTCTGATTATATAAATAACTTTTATACTTATTTTTTAGCTTTCTTCTCCCTGAATTTTCTGTCCACTTGGGAGTTCTTTTTTAAAAAAAATATTTATTTATTTGCTGTGCCAGGTCTTAGTTGAGGCACGCAGGGTCTAGTTCCCTGACCAGGAATGGAACCCAGGCTCCCTGCACTGAGAGTATGAAGTCTTAGCTACTAGACCACCAGGAAAGTTCTAGGAGTTTCTTTTCCTGTATTCTTGTTAGGTGTCTTTCAAGGTGGAGGATTTCCTTGAATTGTTCAGTGCTCCTTGACTGGCTGTTAATAGTTAGGAGTAAGAAATTAATATATTGATTAGAAACCTTTTGTCAGCATACAAATAGGTCAAATGGTATCACTTTAAACATGTCGCATCCATTTCATTGATCATCCTTCCTAACCTTCTGTATTTTTAAGACTTCTCTTTCAGGCTCTTCACTTCTCAGAGAAGCACACTTCGATCTCACTTAGGAGGGTGTAAGTCCAGCTGCCTGCATTTAGGGGACTAAGTCGAAGAGGGAGCAGGAGGTCTCACTAATTGGGATGAAGAATTTCACTTCATCCCCTTGCAGCTTGCCTGGAGTCTGAAATCCCAAGTTCCATTAGTTCAGCCTCTAATCTGCCAGGACCAAGAAGATGTTTCACTCTACCCATGCTCCCAAGTGCAGGAGGTTATCAAGCAATCCTGCTCTCAACTCTACCTGTGTCACCAGTTTCATAGATTCCCAAGACTAACTGGAATCCACAGGACGAATCAGTTTGCTTCTCTAATCTCCACTGCCAGCCTAGGTTCTAACTTCCTTGGTCTGGTGCTTCCATTACCATTCTTCAGTGTGTTTCCTGCTTCCAAAATGATGTCATTATTGTTTCCTCACCCATCTTTGATAGTTTATGCATTAAAAAAAAAAAACTCCCTTTATTGCCTTCAGAAAGAAATATGCACGTTCAATCTGCCATGTTAAACCGCTACTGCCTCTGTGAAACACCACCTTCTCTTTCATGAGAAACCACTGTTTGGTTTCCTACGTCTTTGGTGTTTTTCCCCGATCTTCCTCACTTCCTCACAGAGATGGGCTCCCCCTCTCTGTCCAGTCTTTAGAATGGAGGGCCCTGGGGCTTGCTCCTCGGCCTCTGCTCTGCTTTACGTTCTCTAGATGATCTCACCGGCCTCACCCTGACAATACTGTCTACAGGGAAAGAGGATTCAGCTCCCACCCTGATCTCTGCCTGATAGACTTCTCTTGTATATCTCTAGGCATTCCAAATGTAGCAGAATTCTTGATCTCCTACCCAAAGCCTGCTACTCCCTAAAAAATGTCCATCTCGTAGTCTTCTGTTTCATTTACTCAAGTCCAAACCTAAGCGTCATCCTTGACTCCTTTTCCTTCACTCCAAGAATGTCAACCATCAAGACTCAGCAAGTCTACCTCCAAAACATATCCAGAATCTCTCTTTCTGTCTAACACTGCTAATACCATCAAAGTCATCATCTTTTATCTGGCCTCCTACAGTGGCCTCTTAATGGCTCCCCTGCTTCTCTTCCCCTCCTCCTGCTTCCCCCTATGCCTCCTCCCCACCTACACTGTGTAATCTCTCCACAGTCACTATCTTTCAAAAGGATAGATTATGCCACGCCTTGGCTTAAAACCCTCAAAGCCTTCCACTGTACCTATCATAGCTTGGCTTAACAAGGCCTTATATAATTTTACCCTTTCCAATTTCTTTAATCTCATCTCTACTCCCACCTCTCACCATGCTGTAGCCATATGGGCTTTTCTTAACATGACAAGCTCGTGCCTATTTAAAAAATTAATAAACAGAAACCTCAATTAAAACAGAATGGGAGGTCAGAAAGGGGACATTTCATGCCCTGTGACTGTTGTTATTTAGCTGCTAAGTCGTGTCCGACTCTGTTGTGACCATTTGGACTCCTCTGTCCATGGCCAGGCTCCTCCGTCCCTGGAATTTTCCAGGCAAGAATACTGGAGTGGGTTGCCATTTCCTCCTCCAGGGGATCATCCGACCCAGGGACTGAACCATACTCTCCTACACTGGCAGGCAGATTCTTTACCACTGAGCCACCTGGGAAGCCCAGCTATAGCAGGGCCCAACAGGAAGACGAGGGACTTCTTACCGGGCAAGAATGCAGTCAATAAAAAGCCACAATACTTCAAATTCTCAGTTCCTTCAGTGGACTCTGTTTACTATAGCCCTTCCAACTTCCTTTTCCCCTCTCTGTAAGAGTCCTCTAGTGGCATGGAACTTGTATGGCTTGCCATGGTTACAGATCCCAAATTGCAAGTCTTTGTTGATTGTGAATAAACACATTTTTGCTGGAGAAATAACTGGCAGTCTATTTTAGGTCAACACTCTCATTGGGTTTTCACAGACTATTTCCTCTCTCTGGAATGTTTTCCTTCTTGTCATTTAAGCCTCAGCTTAAATGCCGACTTCTCAGACTATCTCTGACCCACCAAGTCTAAGCCAGCTACCAAATGGCTCTATTTGAATCACTTTTAGTCTCTGCTTTGCACTTAGTACTATCTGATTTTTTCCTAATGTACTTATTTACTTAGTTTCTCTCCTAGAATATTCACTCTCCTAGAATATACACTTAATGAGAGCAGGGATCTCATCCGTTTTGTTCAGAGCTGTTTTCCTAGCACCTAGAACATTGCCTGGTATGTAGTTGGCACTAAAAACCAGGCCAGGGGAGAGAACATGGAGTAGTTCACCCAGAAGAAAAATCAAGTTTTTAAGTGTTATAAAGAAAGGAGATGATCCATGGAACTTGTGTTAATTAAGCATCAAAAGTTAACATTCTGGTGATCCAGTGGTCAAGAATCTGCCCTGCAACGAAGGGGTTCAATTCCTGGTCAGAGACCTAAGATCCCACATGCCCTGGGGCAAATAAGCCTGAGTGCCACAACTAGAAAGACTGTTCGCCGAAAAAGATCCTGCATGATGCAACAAAGATCCCAAATGCTGCAACTAATGCAGCTAAATAAATAAAAAACAAACAAACACAGCTCCTAAAAACAGACGTTAACATTCTAAATAGAAATGACTCATAAAGTATGAACACAATTTGCAAAATTTCTCAAGCCTGCACTCCTAAACTATGTACATTTGCTGTGCTTAGTCACTCAGTTGGGTCCCACTCTGCCACCCCAGGTACTGCAGCCCGCCAGGTTCCTCTGTCCATGGGGATTCTCCAGGCAAGAATACTGGAGTGGTTGCCATGCCCTCCTCCAGAGGATCTTCCCAACCCAGGGATCAAAGCCAGGTCTCCTGCACTGCAGGCAGATTCTTTACTGATTTGAGCCACCAGGGAAACCCAACTGACATTTGAGGCTGGATAATTATTTATGTGTGTGTGTGTTTAGGGGGTAAGGCTGTTTTATACATTGTAGGATGTTTAGAAACCTCCCTGATCTTCACCTACTAGATGGCAGTAGCACCTTGCCAGTTGTGACAATTAGAAATGCAAATCTCCCTCTCCCCGAAGCCTCTCCCACCCCAGCACAAAATGTTCACCAGTTAAGGACTACTGTATTAAAAGAAGTCCCACTGTGCAACGTTCACAAAGGGGTTGTCACTTAGGTCTGCTAAAGGCCTGGCATCCTAGGATCATTCAAGGTGTATGCTCTTTTTTTTTTTAATCAGCTTCAGCTAGTGGGAAAGAGCCCATAGTACTAGAACAACAGTGTCACCATTTCCTAAGCAAGTGCTACTGCTCGGGGAGGTGAAACCTAGGGGGAAATCTGATGAAAAGCATGGTTCTAAAGTGTCTTCCCATAGACACTTTATTAGTTGTAAGAAACAAACAACTAAATACAGTGGAGAAAGGAGGTAAAAGCGTAACCATGTGATCAAAATTAATCTCATTTATGGGGAACAGGTGAACACCATGTGTCTGCAGAGTTGATTCCCTGAGAAGAACATGATGTCACCTACGTGGCTTAACAGCCAAGAATGCAAATCACGGGGAACAATTATACAAACACAAAAATAAGAAACCTCTTTTCTAAAAAAGTGGCAGGGAGTACTGTATTCTTCAAAACCATCAGTGTTATAAAAGAAAAAGAAAAGCTGCAAGAATTGTTCCAGACCAAAGGAGACTACATCCAACATTGCCCCTAGCTGGGTCCTGTACTGGAGAAAAGAAAATGCTGGAAAGGACATTATTAGGCCAACTGATGAAACCAGAATACAAACTAGGTTGAATACAATGTTGTGATAAAGTAAATGTATAAAGTTGATAACTGTTAGGAAATACACACTTAAGAACTGAGGGATAAAGGGCCATGATAACTGTAACTTACCCTCAAGTATTTCAGGAAAAAAAATTTAAATACAATTATATAAGGAAGAAATATCAATAACCTCAGATATGTAGATGACACCACCCTTATGGCAAACAGTGAAGAAGAACTAAAGAGCCTCTTGATGAAAGTAAAAGAGGAGAATGAAAAAGTTGGCTTAAAGCTCAACACTCAGAAAACTAAGATCATGGCATCCTGTCCCATCACTTCATGGCAAATAGATGGGGAAACAGAGGAAACAGTGACAGACTTTATTTTTGGGGGCTCCAAAATCATTGCAGATGGTGATTGCAGCCATGAGATTAAAAGACCCTTGCTCCTTGGAAGAAAAGTTATGACCAACTTAGACAGCATATTAAAAAGCAGACACATTACTTTGCCAACAAAGATCCCTTTAGTCAAGGCTATGGTTTTTCCAGTAGTCATGTATGGATGTGAGAGTTGGACTATAAAGAAAGCTGAGTGCCAAAGAATTGATGCTTTTGAACTGTAGTGTTGGTGAAGACTCTTGAGAGTCCCTTGGACTGCAAGATCTCACCAGTCCATCCTAAAGATCAGTCCCGGGTGTTCATTGGAAGGACTAATTTTGAAGCTGAAACTCCAATACTTTGGCCACCTGATGCCAAGAGCTGACTCATTTGAAAAGACCCTGATGCTAGGAAAGATTGAGGGCGGGAGAAGGGGACGACAGAGGATGAGATGGCTGGATGGCATCACCGACTCAACGGACATGAGTTTGGGTAAACTCCGGGAGTTGGTGATGGACAGGGAGGCCTGGCATACTGCGGCGGTTTGTGGGGTGGTAGAGTCGGACACAACTGAGCGACAGAACTGAACTGACACAGATGGGTAGTTACATACATAAGAAAGAGATTAAGTAAATGAGAAAGCAAATGGGATAAAAGGTTAAGGATGTTTGAATCTGGGTAAAGGGTATACGTGTGCGTTCCTTGTGATATTTTTGCTTGCAACTTTTTTGTTTGAAACTATTTTCAAATCAAAAAGCAAAACATTATTTTCAAATAAAAAAATTGGCTTTGGGAAACAATCTGATTGAAATAATCTGGCAGGTTAAGAGGCTGGCAATATTCTTAAGAGACTATTAGTGTTGTGGAAACATCACGGATCTAAAGAAATCTATGTTTAGTCCCGTGTTACTAACTTATGATCCAGAGAAAGTCACCCAAAGCCTCTCTGAGCTTCAGTTCCTCCACTTCAGAGAGCTGATGGGATGATCAAACGAAAGAACTCGTATATAAAATCCTTTCCTACTACATGCCACTGCAGAAGAGGAAAGTTTGTTTAACACCGGCAGGACTAAAGCCATAACTGCCTCTTACGGCAAAGCAGCGGCTTCACCATGTCTTTTCCAAGGCCCTGAGGCCAACTTCGGGGTTGAACACGCTCACCTCTTCACGTGGGCGGTGAACGCACCACTTCCCTCTTTAGGTGGGTACGGCCGCTGTCCGAGGGCGCAGGCGCCGAGTCACACCACGTGACGGCCTGGCCCCGCCCCCCCCGAACATCTTCGCGGGATCGCCCTGGAAATGCATTCTCGGAGGAACCAGCCGCCGCCAATGGGAAGCGAGCGAGTGCCACGAACAGGCCAATAAGGAGGGAGCGGTGCGGGGTTTAAACCTGAGGCCGGCCCCGATTCCTCCCGGCGTGCTGCGGAGGAACGGCTGTTGCCCTGTGGTTGATTCAAGTTCCCGGCTGGTCGGGGGCTCCAGTGCTCTCCTCCTCGCTGAGCTGCTGCCTGGTGCAGAAGAAGCCATGGCGCTCCGGATCACCAGGGTGAGCTGCGGATGGTGAACAAACGCGGCTCTCATAACTGGCTGCGCCTTCTCTCCCTGTCTCCTACCGGAGTTCCCCTGGCAGGAGCGGAGCGGGAGTGAGATTGGGGGGAGGGTGTGGAGGATGGGCGTCGGCGGGCCCCTAAAGTGGTGGGAGAGTTTGGGGGGCGGACGGACGGAGAGAGGAAGATGAAAAAGGGTAGTGGATAAGGGGGGGAGGGGCAGATGGAGGGTAGACGCGAAACATTTTGTAAAAAGGTAATGGAGGACCCCTGAGCGAGCGCCCACCAACTGCGCAACCACCCAGGGGAAGGTGCCTGCAACTGAAGGCTTTTTAGAGTTCCTTTCCTTTCAGATGTAAATTCATGGTATTTTAGGTCCGGCAGGGACTAAGCAGGCGATCCCTCAATAGGTGAAATTAGAGGTTCGGGAAGGAAACTGGCTTGTCAGCCTTAGCGTAGCCCCTGGAACCCTGGTTTTCTCCGGGAACCCATTTACAGCTGGCTTTCCTCCTGAAAGCTTCTGTTTGGCCCCCATCTTAACCCTTGATTACACTAACCTGCTTTCAAAGTGGTCTTGATTCTTACAGAACACAAAGATTAATGCTGAAAATAAGGCGAAGATCAGTATGGCAGGGGCCAAGCGCGTGCCTGTGGCTGGTGTTGCAACCTCTAAGCCCGGGCTGAGGCCCCGAACAGCTCTTGGAGACATCGGTAACAAAGTCAGTGAACAACCGCAGGCCAAACTGCCTCTGAAAAAGGTATAACTGTCTTCCTGAATCAACTACTCTGTGAGTATGCGTTCCAGCTGTGACCCGTGATACAGAAACGTTCCTCTCCTTTTCATCCACAGGAAGCAAAAACTTTACCTGCTGGAAAAGTTACTGCTAAAAAAGTACCAAAACCTCTGGAAAAGGCTCCTGTACCTGTGCCGGAGCCCCAGCCGGAGCCAGAGCCGGAACCCGAGCCTGTTAAGGAAGAGAAACTTTCCCCTGAGCCTATTTTGGTAAACTTGACTCTACTATTTGAGAACCTGTTGTTTCTTTTCCTTCATTTTACTAATGGATGGTGCTGTATTTGAATAAATATAAATAATAGTAATAGTTACAGAGTGCTTAGCAGGTAGGCTCTGCTAAACACTTTGCATGAATTAGCTCACATAATCTTACTCTCAGCACTGGTATTGTCATCTCTAGCTTTGTAGATAATGGTGTAGAGAAGTGTTAAGTCTGAACAAACAATTCATAGGGTCGTAAAAGGGTCGGACAGGACTTAGCCACTGAACAACAAACTCTCTTTTCTAGAGTCACTTCTCATCAGTGGCACAAAATTAGATTCAAACACAGACTATCTGGCTTCAGGATCTGTGATTTTAATTGTCATACTGCCCCTCCTTTGTTTACTGTATTGAGCTGCCTGGACTAAAGATTTGACTGTCTTTTGGTACAAGCCATCTCTGTCTGGAATTTAATGATTGAAACAGGTTGTTCTCTTGAGTCCTTTTTTTTTTTCTTTCTTTAAAAAAAAACTCCATAATGTGGCCTTCAAACAATAAGCCTGTAACTTTGGAATTTATGTAAGGATGTAAAGCAGAAAACGGAGCTCTTCAGAGTAGGCAAGATGAGTTAACACTTGGCCTCAAAACCAAGAACTTTTTTTATTAAATATCAAGGCATGTAAATGTATCTACTTCTGTGAAGGAAGACTACACCATCTTTGAAAAGGCTGCTTTCCTGAAATTGCAATGAACTCCATTCTTAAGTTTTAATTTTTAAAACTTTATTAAAGCTGGTTGGGCAAATAATCAAAGTCATTTTGCCTAGCTCTCTACATCTAAGGGAAGTGGGTATGAAGCTATGGCTTTAGTATTGACCTTGTGAACATAGCACAGAAACCTGTAGCGTGCACAGTCTTTAACTGGCCATACTGAGCTTTTCATCAAAACCCATACTGATTCTTGCCTTTGCTTTCCCACCCTCTTTAACTGATAAGCTTTTCATCCTTCAAAACAGCTCATGCATCAACATTTAAAGCTTTCCCTAATTTTCCAAATGCCACCCTAACTCTCCTCACCCCTACTTTTGTTCCTAGAATCAATTCCTTTTACTTCATTTACTTATTTCTTCTAAATTCAAATCCCCTTGAGGACACCATAAAGCCAGTACTTAACACAAAGCTTGACTTGATGAAAGTGCTCAATAACTGGACAGCAGGGTACCTGGAGCTTGAAGAAAACGATTCATGATAACGAAGTCAATTAATCCTTAGTAGTCCAGATAGAACTTGTGTTCTGTGCAGTGGGAAGCAGTCCCTGTTTTGAAATAAAGACTGAAAGCTAACTTGTCATTCACTTGGATTAACTTTACATGACTTTGCTAAACAGCACATTACTAATTAGTTCCCTTTGCAGGAAAGTCTAGATATGAACTTGCTTCCTCTCTGTTTTACCTGTTAGCATGCTCCTGATTCTAAATTGGTTCAGTCTAAATTGGCATCTCACTTTTCATATTATTCACTTCCTGGAGACGAATAGATTTGAGAAGATGAAAATAAACTGCATGTCTATCCGGCAGATAGTCTCTTGAGTTGATACCAATAATCTGACCATGCTCAGACAGTATACTCCTTTTTGCTATTATTTCAAAAAGTCTCTCTGTTTCCAGGTCGATACTCCGTCTCCAAGCCCCATGGAAACATCTGGCTGTGCCCCTGCAGAAGAATATCTGTGTCAGGCTTTCTCAGATGTAATTCTTGCAGTGAGTGATGTGGATGCAGAAGACGGAGCGGATCCAAACCTTTGTAGCGAATATGTAAAAGATATCTATGCTTATCTAAGACAACTTGAGGTCAGTAATAGTAATAAACCATTGTTTTTTTCCAAACTGCATCTAGCTTGGAGATTTTCCATTAACAGTTTTAAGCAGGATACAAGCAGCGTTTCTTAACAGTAGATTCCGCTTTGAAGTTCTTCGCAAAATGTCAAAAGTGGCACAAAATGCCAAGAAGGTGGGTTTCTTTTTTTTTTTTTTTGGTGAAAGTCCTAACCGTTGGACTGCCAGGGAATTCCCAACGACAGCTTTATTTGCCATTTTGAATGAGGGAAATTCAAAGTGAAAGATATTACCATGGCTTTTCTAAAGGAAAGTCCACAGATTGAAAGATATTTTATATCCATCACAATTAGGAGTGTTCAGTTCAGCTCAGTCGTGTCCGACTCTTTGTGCCCCCAAGGACTGCAACATGCCAGGCCTCCCTGTCCGTCACCAACTCCTGAAGTTTACCCAAACCCATGTCCATTGAGTCAGTGATGCCATCCAACCATCTCCTCTGTTGTCCCCTTTTCTCACCCTCAATCTTTCCCACCATCAGGGAAATGAGTCAGTTCTTCGCATCAAGTGGCCAAAGTATTGGAGTTTCAGCTTCAACATCAGTCCTTCCAATGAATAGTCAGGACTGATCTCCTTTGGGATGGACTGGTTGGATCTCCTTGCAGTCTGAGGGACTCACAAGAGTCTTCTCCAACACCACATTTCAAAAGCATCAATTCTTTGGTGCTCAGTTTTCTTTATAGTCCAACTCTCACATCCTTACATGACCACTGGATAAATCATAGCTTTGACTAGACAGACCTTTGTTGGCAAAGTAATGTCTGCTTTTTAATATGCTGTCTAAGTTGGTCATAACTTTTCTTCCAAGGAGTAAGCATCTTTTAATTTCATGGCTGCAGTCACCATCTCCAGTGATTTGGAGCCTAGAAGAGTCTGTCACTGTTTCTGTAGTTTCCCCATCTATTTCCCATGAAGTGATGGGACCAGATGCCATGATCTTAGTTTTCTGAATGTTGAGCTTTAAGCCAACTTTTTCACTCCCCTGTTTCACTTTCATTAAGAGGCTCTTTAGTTCTTCACTTTGTGCCATAAGAGTGGGGTCATCTGCATATCTGAGGTTATTGATATTTCTCCCAGCAATCTTGATTCCACATTGTGCTTCCTCCAGCCCAGTGTTTCTCATGATGTACTCTGCACATAAGTTAAATAAGCAGGGTGACAATATACAGCCTTGACGTACTCCTTTTCCTATTTGGAACCAGTCTGTTGTTCCATGTCCAGTTCTAACTTGCTTTCTGACCTGCATATAGGTTTCTCAGGGGGCAGGTCAGATGGTCTGGTATTCCCATCTCTTGAAGAACTTTCCACAGTTAGTTGTGATCCACACAGTCAAAGACTTTGGCATAGTCAAAGCAGAAGTTTATGTTTTTCTGGAAGTATCTTTTTCTGTGATTCAGCAGATGTTGGCAATTTCATCTCTGGTTCCTCTGCCTTTCCTAAATCCAGCTTGAACATCTGGAAGTTCTCTGTTCATGTACTGGTGTAGCCTTGCTTGGAGAATTTTGAGCATTACTTTGCTAGTGAATGAGATGAGTGCAATTATGTGGTAGTTTGAACATTCTTTGGAATTGGAATGAAAACTGACCTTTTCCAGTCCTGTGGCCACTGCTGAGTTTTCCAAATTTGCTGGCATATTGAGTGAAGCACTTTCACAGCATCATCTTTCAGGATTTGAAATAGCTCAACTGGAATTCCATCACCTCCCTAGTTTTGTTCATAGTGATGCTTCCTAAGGCCCATTTAATTTCACATTCCAGGATGTCTGGCTCTAGGTGAGTGATCACACCATTGTGTGAAGATGGGTCGTGAAGATCTTTTTTGTACAATTCTTTGTATTCTTGCCACCTCTTCTTAATATCTGCTGCCTCTGTTAGGTTCATACCATTTCTGTCCTTTATTATGCCCATCTTTGCATGAAATGTTCCCTCGGGGTGTCGAATTTTCTTGACGAGATCTCTAGTCTTTCCCATTCTATTGTTTTTCTCTTTCTTTGCATTGATTGCTGAGGAAAGGCTTTCTTATCTCTTCTTGCTATTCTTTGGAACTCTGCATTCAAGTGGGTATATCTTTCCTTTTCTCCTTTGCCTTTCGCTTCTCTTCTTTTCACAGCTATTTGTAAGGCTTCCTCAGACAACCGTTTTGCGTTTTTGAATTTCTTTTTCTTGGAGATGGTCTTGATCCCTGTCTCCTGTACAGTGTCACGAACTTCCATCCATTAGTTCTTCAGGCACTCTATCAGATCTAATCCCTTGAATCTATTTCTCACTTCCACTGTATAATCATAAGGGATTTGATTTAGGTCATACCTGAATGGTCTAGTGGTTTTCTCTACTTTCTTCAATTTCAGTCTGAATTTGGCAATAAGGAGTTCATGATCTGAGCCACAGTCAGCTCCCAGTTTGTTTTTGCTGACTGTATAGAGCTTCTCCATCTTGACTGCGAAGAATATAATCAGTCTGATTTCATTATTGACCATCTGGTGATGTTCATGTGTAGAGAAGTAATGGAGAATGCTAATTATCCTTTGCTAGTTTTGATTTGGTTCAGATAACTAGTCTATTTTAATTTTATGGGCACAGTGATAGTGTTTCTCTCAGGCAGGCAAGTCAGTAATCTTAGAAATCAAATTCGTGCACTGCCTTGTCAAGTGTCGGATGTTAATTTTGCATAGTCTTACTCTGGCCTCCATATTATTTATTTCATTACTCTTACTTCCCATTCTCATAATTCTTCCTTACTTTTAAATGGCTTTATTTTGTTCAAACATTTATAAGCCACAATGAATCATTAAATGGCTTATGCTGCTGCTAAGTCGCTTCAGACCCCATAGACAGCAGCCCAACAGGGTCCCCCATCCCTGGGATTCTCCAGACAAGAACGCTGGAGTGGGTTGTCATTTCCTTCTCCAGTGCATGAAATTGAAAAGTGAAAGTAAGTCACTCAGTTGTGTCCAACTCTCTGTGACCCCATGGACTGCAGCCTACCAGGCTCCTCCACCCATGGGATTTTCCCATTGCCTTCTCCAAAATGGCTTATAAACACACACTTTGTTTTACTTTGGTAGCTCATTGTAAATTCTAACAGCATTCTCTATAATCACTAGGCTCTCCAACAAAAACTGTTAAGTGCTACTGGTTTGTATTAACTGGAACCTTCAGTTCACCTCTGTGCTCATATCATGGGGTTGGTTATAAATTAATATATGTGTATGGAGCAGGTGGTAAGAAACCATAGCCAAAACAAGGCATTTTGGGTCAGTGTGGCTTATGAACATGTGATATCTGGGAAATTGTTTTTGTCCAATAAGAATATACTCAAAAACTAAAACTTTTGGTCTTCTTCCATTTCATCTCATTTCTGAAACTTTTTATTGGTGTCCTTTGCCCGTTCGCCCAAACAAGGAGGCATTCTGTATGTTAACAACATAAGCAATACAGTTACCAAATTTACTCAGTTGCTTGTTCATAATGCATTCTATTGTAGTGGCATCATTAATATCTTCAGCAGGGTGTTGCCTGGTTATTTTGGGCATCTCCATCTTCTACACGATTGTCCTGTAAGACTTTGGCCAGAACCAGCCTTCTCTGAATTTTTTCTCCTTTGTTTTTGTTTTTTATTTGGCTGCACCAGGTCTTATTTATAGTGCTCAGGACCTAGTTTCCCAACCAGGGATCAAACCCGGGCCCCCTGCATTGGAAGAACAGAGTCCCAGCCTCTCGACCACGATGGAAGTGCCTTCTCCCTTGTTTTTAGTTAGCGGTCTAACTTAGCAGATGTGTGTGCTGGATTTTGGTGGTTGACTTCTCTTACCCATGCTGTTTCGGGGATTTAAACCTCGAAGCACGTGTGGTAGCATATTAGTTCCAGCTGATCTGGAAGCTGCTGCTATTATTTTCTCTTAACTCCGTGAAGCTCAGGGGCTTCCCAGGTGGTGCAATGGTAACGAATCTGCCTGCCAATGCAGGAGGCACAAGAGATGCAGGTTCGATCCCTAGGTTGGGAGGATCCCCTGGAAATGGCAACCTGCCCCAGTATTCTTGGCTAGAAGATCCCATGGACAGAGGACCCTGGTGAGTTACAGTCCGTGGGGTTGCAAAGAGTCTGACACAACTGAGTGTGCACACATAAAGCTCAAGGTTCTGGGTTTAGAGTCCTAAAAAGATCTGAGGTGATAGTACGGTATCTTTATTTGCGAAGGAGGGACAGGATGTGGGCCAGTAATAGTGATGGTGAATTGGATATAGTAAGATTTGCCGATATGAAAACCTGTCACACTGTCCTGTTTCATATGTGCTTTCTTTGTTGCTCAGTGATGGAGCTGTTTGCAATGACCAAATGATAACAGAGCTTAGCGCTATTAAAGATTCTAAATGTTTCAGAGCTATTCCGAGGTGACCAGTTATTTCTGGTCAGAAATGTACCGTGAAATCTTACTTCTTAGGATAATCAGCATTTCTTTTGCAGGAAGAGCAAGCAGTGAAACCAAAATACCTAATGGGTCGTGAAGTCACTGGAAACATGAGAGCCATCCTGATTGACTGGCTAGTGCAAGTTCAAATGAAATTCAGGTTACTGCAGGAGACCATGTACATGACTGTTTCCATAATTGATCGGTTCATGCAGGTGAGTGTAAGTCAGCAGTTGAGGGTTCTTCCTCTAAGGGTCCTCTCTGAGTCATAAGAAACAGACCTTTTCAGCTAAAGTCTTGAGGCATGGGGTGTCTTTGAGATTTTGTTGTGGGAATGTGTCTTTGCTATCTCTCACAATTCTGTGCTTCCTTTTTCAAATACCTATTACTTATTCATCGACTTGATATTCCCACTGTAGGATAACTGTGTGCCCAAGAAGATGCTGCAGCTGGTTGGAGTCACTGCCATGTTTGTTGCAAGCAAATATGAGGAAATGTACCCTCCAGAAATCGGTGACTTTGCCTTTGTGACTGACAACACCTACACCAAGTTTCAAATCAGACAGATGGAAATGAAGATTCTAAGAGCTTTAAATTTTAGTCTGGGTCGCCCTCTACCCCTGCATTTTCTTCGGAGAGCATCTAAGATTGGAGAGGTACAGATTTCTTGAAACCTCTGGTATGGTACATCAGGGAGTACTGCTGGCCATTGAGATCTAATTCAAGTACATTATATTTATACCTAACTGCCTGAAGAAGGCATAAAGGTGGTCTTTATTTCCAGTCAGTCTGTGTGTTAATATTATTATTAAAGCCTTTCATGGACCATTGAATTAGAATTTATGGGCAAACCATTGTAGGTACAGTGATGGGCATACTAGTTACTGCCAGTGCAGAATTCTCTGACAGAACCTGTGGGTTTTATTCCAGGTTGATGTTGAGCTACATACTCTGGCCAAATATTTGATGGAACTGACTATGCTGGACTACGATATGGTGCACTTTCCTCCTTCTCAGATTGCAGCAGGAGCTTTTTGCTTAGCACTGAAAATTCTTGATAATGGTGAATGGGTAAGCTCTGTCCTACAAACTGAGATTATCCTGAGCTTTGACATTTCACTATTTGCTCAGGATAGAGCTGTTGTCATTAAAGGACAATTCATATAGCTCCTACATATGGCATCTTCTGAGGCAATGATTATAATATCTTGAAATATTTTCTTAGAATGCTTCCATTTCATTGCCTGATCTCATCTTGCTCTACCCCTTTGAGAAAGGTAGAGCAGCTGCTGCTGCTTATAGAGAGAGTAGCTCAAGCAGGTCAAATAACGTGCCAGAAGTTCATCCATATTCATTGAGTTAATGAGTAGTTCTCTTATGTCACGTGATAATACTCTAGGCCCTAGAAATAGAGTTGTAAATGAGAAAGTCAGCTCCAAATAACTTGGTCTAGCTTTGGGGTGGAGAATTCAGCAATTACAAAAGTGATTACGTTTGAGCACAGGATCCTAGAGAAGCCACGAAAGAAGAGTAACTGGAGAAGAAAGGGTCTTAAGCTTGTCTTAAATTTCAATTATAATCATAGAGTATCTGCTTCTCTACCTGCTTTTGAAGAACATCTAGAAATTTTATGAAAACCCTTGGTGATGAGCATTTCCAACATTAACTTTTGTTGTCTTAGACACCAACTCTACAGCATTACCTGTCATACACTGAAGAATCCCTGCTTGTTGTTATGCAACACCTGGCAAAGAATGTGGTCATGGTGAACCGTGGGCTTTCAAAGCACATGGTGAGTCAATCAGTGGTACTCCAGGGTGCTGGGGAAAGTGGAAGTCATTCAGACTTTATGCCTGCCTGTAAATTCATGGCTTACTTTTTTAAGGAGTTGATTTTTAACCGAATCATTGATTCTTATGTTTTCCTCTTTACTCTCATTAATTTCTGTACTTTTCTCTTCCAGACTATCAAGAACAAGTATGCCACATCTAAGCATGCTAAGATCAGCACTCTAGCACAGCTGAATTCTGCACTAGTTCAAGATTTAGCCAAGGCTGTGGCAAAGGTGTAACTTGTGAACTTTGGAATACTATCTGCAAATAAAATTGGCACCATGTGCCATCTGTACATATTATATGTTACATTTATTTACTTTTAATAAAGTTGTAGTTCTTTTTACTTACCCTTTAACTCATTTGAATGTGGCTACTTTCCACTTGAGGATAAAAGTTGTTTTAAAGGTATGGTGGGGATTACTTAAAAACAGTTTTCAATTACCTGGGGACCCAACTAATACATACAATTGGTTCTTCATGGCTTTTGTTTTATATGCCTGGCTTTACTTAAGAAGATTTACTAAGCTCTTGAAGGCATTTAAAATCTAGATGTACTTTATATGTCATACTGTGTGTAAGCCCAAGTCACCTTAAGAGATTCTGCTGCCTAGTTCTACATAAGGAAAAGTCTGCCATCTCATTCCTAGTCCTCCTGATTCCTATTTACTCTGGTGGTTGCTGCCATAATTCTAAGTAATCTACTAGTACCACTTTCTTAAATTATCAACATTAGCTAGTATCAGCATTTTCACTTGGAAAAATAAGAATTTTAATTTATATTCAAAGCCTAGTTTTTGTTTATTAGTTAAGAAAATAAAACAATCCTTAAATATGAAAGTATCTTAAAAACTTTATTTACCCACCCCTTCTTACTGTCCTGTCTCAGTCTCATCTGAAGGATATAAGGAGTTTGGAGTGTATCGATTCATGAATATAGATTGTGTATAGACCTGGGTATGTAATATGGGACGTATTAAAAACGGGGTCATTTTGTATACTTAGCAATTCATTTCAACATGGACAGGCCTACCTGTATTTGGGCATTACAGTCCATTGTATGGATATATTATAATGTATTTAACTGTTCGTCTGTTTACATTCAGATTGCTTTTTCTCTTTGTTCCTATAGACAATGCTGTTTAAATGTCATTATAGCCCATACTTTCCTTTATGTACATTGACTGAGTTCTCCAAAGAATGTGTGTTCTAAGTTCTGGCAGGTGTAGCCAGCGGACGTTCTCAATGTCATCAGCAATAAATCTTCAAAAGTTCTGGTTTTCTCAGCATCTGTGCCTGAACTGAAGCTAATCATTCGCTTTAGTTTCTGTGACTTTTTGTGGCAAAAAATATCCTATTTTGTTTACTGTCTCAATTTATACTTCTCATGACTAGTTGAATCAATTTTTGTTGTCCAGTTAACAATTTGTAAAAGCTTTCCCACTTTGTCATTTGCCCTAAATCTGATTATGCTGTCTTTTTCCTTGCAGACAGTTTTAAACTTTGGTATTATCAGATATATATTTTTTCGTAGTTGCTTTTAGATTTTCAGTGTTAAGGTCAACTCCATCCCCAAACCATTAACATCTCTTAAATTTCTAAATTTTTTCCTGTTAGGTGTATAAGCCCTCAGTTAAACTTTGTATGTGGTATGAGGTAGGATTCTTAACTTGCAGATGAATGCCCATCTGTGCCAGTACCGTATGTTTAAACCTCCCCTTGTACAATTGAAACACTAGTTTATTGTTCCCTGATCTACTTTTTCCCTGTGATTAATATAGTTTTACATTAAGTTTATCTGGAAAGATGAGGCTACCACTATTTTTCAAATATTTGTGCGGAAAATTTCAAAGAGGAACTTTCCAGTTACTGATAGGCGCCTTTAGATTTTGACTGAATGTTGTATACATACATATGTGTTAGTTCTGGATAGACTGACATTGTCTTCCATTCAGAAACTTCTCCGGTAAGGCTTGTTGCATGCCCTTCACTGCAATGTTAGAATTTAATTATGTAATTGCTACACTTTTCTTGTCAAGTTAATTGCTGGGTTTAGGCTCTGTTACTCCCCTATTTTTTATTGCTTTTCGTGTTTTTTTTTACCCAGTTGATAGTCAATCCCCAAAATTTATTTTTTCAACTACATGGTTTTTAGGTTATTGTTTTAGAATCTCCAAACATTGTGAATAGGTAGATTGCTGTCTTATTCCTGAGTTGGACATCTCAGTATTTTTACCATCTAATATTTTTGCTGTTAGTCTATAAGTGGTCTTTATATTTTAGGTATATTTCTCTTTCTGTTGAGAAAGGCTGTGAGATTTTATTTACTCTTTCAGCTTTTGATAACTTAAAAATATTACCACATTAATTTGAGGTTAATGAATTCTTGCTTACGGTATACAGATTTAATCTGCTAGCATTTCATTTGGGAAGTTTTGCATTTTGTGGGTAATTGGCTCAGTTTTTGTTAGCATTTTCTGATTTTTGTCTCATTTACCAGCTTTAAGGTGGATTAAAGAGGTTTTCATATTCAAGTGTTATAACTTGAAATCTTTTATTCATTTGTTGAAAACTAGCTAAATGAATATGTAAAGTCACCTGGCCTGTGCTTATAGTGGTAGCTTCCATGGTTGTTTGGTGTTTTTTATGAATTCCCCTCCTCTATCACCACCACTTTAAAAGAAAATAATCCATTCTAGATTTTCTTAATTATAGCTGTAGAGGTATAGGATATTAGTTAACCTCTTCTGTATTATATCTTCATAGTTCTGATGTTGAATACTTGTGTTTTCTAATCATGCTTGCCTAGAGGGTATTATTGGTGTTTTGAAAGAATCACTTTTTGGTGTTATCATTTCTACCACCTCTGTTTGGTAGTTTTAGCTTTTATGTTAATTCTCACCATCTGCTTTTCTTGGTTATTTTCTAGTTAAATACTTAATGTATTTTTAGTAATAAAAGCCTTTGAATATACATTTTCCTCTGAGATAACTCATTTCTAAAGTTCTCTTTTTCATCAATCTGGTTGTTAACAATTTCTTTTGTAATCCTTTTTGATCTGGAGATTATTTTACTGCTTATTTTCTTAAGTTTATTGTTTTTTGTCAGACACCTATTTGTTGGTGTTTTCTTATTGCATTGGAGAAGTCTGTGTATTCAGTCGTGTCCAGCTCTTTGTGACCCCATGGACTGTACCCCACCAGGCTCCTGTGTCCATGGGATTCTCCAGGCAAGAATACTGGAGTGGGTTGCATTGCCCTTCTCCAGGGGATCTTCCTGAACCAGGGATCTGAACCCATGTTTCCTGTGTCTCCTGCATTCCAGGCAGATTCTTTACTGTTGAGCCACCCAGAGATGGTCTGGAAAAAGCCTTTTGAAACTTCTGTGTGGATTAAGTATATGATTGACTTATGTAGATAGTCCATGGACAGAAGAAAGGGTTTTATTTCCTAATAGACAAAGTTTTAGTGATTGAGGATAATATTCCCTTAAAACACTTCCATCGTGTGTCTAATGTCCTAAGAATTAGGATCCTCCAGAGCTGTAATCTTTTTGTCACACTAAAAAAGTTAACTATTTATTTGGCTGTGCCTGGTCTTAGTTGCCGCATGTGGGATCTTTAGTTGCAAATAAAGCACATGAGCTTTTTTCTTAATGCAGAAGCATTTTTTCCCAACACTTTGAATTTTTTGTTTTGTATTAGGATATAACTGATTCACAGTTTTGATAGTTTCAGGTGAACAGGGAGGGACTCAGCCATACATATGCATGTATCCATTCTTCCCCAAAGCCCCCTCCCATCCAGGCTGCCTCATAAAAATGAGCATGTGCTTTTGAGAAACCTGTATGCAGGTCGGGAAGCAACAGTTAGAACTGGACGTGAAACAACAGACTGGTTCCAAATCGGGAAAGGAGCACATCAAGGCTGTATATTGTCACTCTGCTCATTTAACTTATATGCAGAGTACATCATGAGAAAACGCTGGACTGGATGAAGCACAAGCTGGAATCAAGATTGCCAGGAGAAATATCAATAACCTCAGATATGCAGATGACACCACCCTTATGGCAGAAAGTGAAGAAGAACTAAAGAGCCACTTGATGAAAGTGAAAGAGGAGAGTGAAAAAGTTGGCTTAAAGCTCAACATTCAGAAAACTTAAGATCATGGCATCCCGTCCCATCATTTCATGGCAAATAGATGGGGGAAAAGTGGCTGACTTTATTTTGGGGGGCTCCAAAATCACTGCAGATGGTGATTCCAGCCATGAAACTTAAAAAGACACATTTTTTGGAAGGACAGTTATGACCAACCTAGACAGCATATTAAAAAGCAGACACATTGCTTTGTCAACAAAGGTCCGTCTAGTCAAGGCTATGGTTTTTCCAGTGGTCACATATGGATGTGAGAGTTGGACTATAAAGAAAGCTGAGCGCCAAAGCACTGATGCTTTTGATCTGTGGTGTTGGAGAAGACTCTTGAGTGTCCCTTGGACTGGAGATCCAACCAGTCCATCCTAAAGGAGATCAGTCCTGGGTGTTCACTGAAAGGACTGATGTTGAACCTGAAACTCCAATACTTCGGCCACCTGATGCAAAGAGCTGACTCATTGGAAAAGACCCTGATGCTGGGAGGGATTGGAGGCAGGAGGAGAAGGGGATGACAGAGGATGAGATGGCTGGATGGCATCACTGACTCAATGGACATGAGTTTGGGTGAACTCTGGGAGTTGGTGATGGCCTGACGTGCTTTGGTTCACGGGGTTGCAAAGAGTTGGACATGACTGAGCAACTGAACTAATGTATAACATGTACTATACAATAGGTCCTTGTTGAATATTCATTTTAAATATAGCAGTGTGTACCTAACCATCCTTAATTATCCCTCCTCACCACCCCCCCATTACTGTAAAATTCATTGTCTAAATCTGTAAGTCTCTTCCTGTTAAAGCCTGTGGGGTCTAGTTCCCTGACCAAAGATTAGACTTGAGCCCCCACATTGGAAGTGTGGAGTCTTAGCTACTGGACTGACAAGGGGAGTCGCTAGCTTTTTTGTCTTTTACTTTATTTTTATTTAGCCATGCTGCATGGCTTGTGGGGACCTACTGGTTCCCTGAACCATGCCCTTGGCAGTGAAAGCAGAGCCTCAACCACTTGAGCACTAGGGCATTCTTTTTCTAATTCTGACATTAATGATACTTGTTTTGAATAATTTGTCTCACTGGGAGTGAGATGATGGTAATTGTTCAATTTTATCATCCCTTCTATATTGGACATTCTCTAAAAATTGGGTCCCTGCCCACAGACATGCCCTCTTTGTTTGACTTTTTTTCCGGGGGGGGGGGGGGGGGCGGGTGCTGCACCCAATCTTAGTTGCAGCATGTGGGCTCTCAGTTCCCTAACCAGGGATCAACCCCGGGCCCCTTGCATTAGTAGAGTCTTAACCACTGGACCACCAGGGAATTCCCTGTTTCTTTTTTTATTTTTATTTTTTATTTTTATAATCCGCCACTGCAGTGGTTCTTAAAGTGTCATCCTCAACCAGCAACAGCAATATCACCTGGGGACATGAAATGCAAATCAGAATCAGTAACGTGGAGAGGCACCTAGCTGTCTGTTTTAACCAGTCCTTTCCGTGATCCTCATGCATGCTCATGAGGAAAAGCATTGCATAACCTTTCGCCCAAATTTGGCCTGTGGACTCCTGATGGGCAGCTGCTTAAAAGGATGAGGTTGATGTGAGATACCAGAAGACATCTGGGATAAATTAGTTCTGAAACATTGTAAGACATCCCCGACAAAGTAAGTGAAAAAAGAAAACTGTAACTTTCTTGTAAAAGAAAAAATGAAGCAAAATGTTCTTCCAGGAATTTGGGAGTAGCAGTGGCAAACTTAACATTTTACATCCTACCATGCCTTTTGAATCTTTTACCAGGAGCCGAATTACTTTGATAATAGGAAAAAGAGAGTACTATTGTGTGACAAGTATAACTCAGGAGAAACTAGAAACTCTCCTGTTCAAAGAGGCCTGAGCTGCTTATGCCACAAAGATCGTGTCACTTATGGGACTGATCATAGTGAAAAACTACAAACCAATCAGGCATTTATGCCCTGCATTTTCTCCATTACCTGGTCACTGCTCAGCTAAGCACTGGAGCATTAAATTCAGCTGAGAAAGGTCGATTGTAATCTGTTGGATCGAAAAACTGACACTTAGGGGCACGCAAACCTGTTGCGGCATGTGGGATCTTAGTTATCTAACCAGGGATCAACCGCCTCCGCCCTCAAAAAAGTGAAATAAAAAGTTCGAATCTTACAGTTGAATTTCACACTGAAAGTCTGCACTGCCTCCTAGAGGGCAGTGGGTAGCTCTGAACTTGGGCCTCTGGTTTCCCTGCCAAATGAGGGGCCTGGACTTAACGAGCTCAGAACAAAACTCTCAAATCCTTTTCTCTGCCAACCTGCTCTCCACACGCATCTTCCAGGGCAGCAGATGGAAGAAGAATTCTAAAATGGATCAAGAATCACTATCCCAGCTCAAAGGCTGAAAGACCGTTGATGTCCGGGTTCTCCCCTCCAGGTCGCGGTGCCACAAGCCTGAGAGTGCCCCCAAATGGCTGCAGCATAGCGCTTAGCCCAGCTCGACAAAGCTGATGCTTAACTTTTTGCCTTCAAATTAAGTAATTGATGCCTTCAAACTGCGGTGCTGGAGAAGACTCATGAAATTCTCTTGGACAGGAAGGAAATCAATCAACTTTAAGAGCGATCAACCCTGAATATTCACTGGAAATACTGATGCTGAAGCTGAAAGTGGAAAGTGAAAGTCGCTCAGTAGTGTCCGACACTTTGCGACCCCACGGACTAAACATTCCATGGAATTCTCCAGGCCAGAATACTGGAGTGGGTAGCCTTTCCCTTCGTAACTCAGAGATCCAGGGAATCCCGCATTGCGGGCGGATTCTTTACCGGCTGAGCCATAAGGAAAGCCCAAGGCCATCTGATGCGACCAGAAGACTCATTGGAAAACTCCCTGATGCTGGGAAAGGCTGAGAGCAGAAGAAGAGGGCGTCAGAGGATGAGAAGGCTGGATGGCATCACCCAGGCAATGAACTTGAACTTGGGCCAACTCTGGGAGACGGTGGGGGACAGGGAGGCCTGGCGTGCTGCAGTCCATGGGGTCGCAAAGGGTCGGACACGACTGGGCGACTGAACAACAACTTTAATTACTAGAGCGGGAATAAAAGAAGGCACAGCCGCAACCATGGCAACCAGAAACCGGGGAGGAAAGGGCGGGGCCACGAGGCGGAAGGGGTGTTACCGAACACGAAGACCCTCCGGCTGGTTCCGGGTATCAATTTTGTGGCGGGAAAAGCCGCCCTTTCTGTGGAAGACTCCGCCAGTCCTGAGTCGTAGCTATTCGCGCCGGAATGGAGACGCAGTCCGAGGAGCAAGCCGTCACCAAGCCTGCGGACTCCGGAGGGGAAGGCGGGCCGCCGCAGGTCGCCGGCGCCCAGGCGGTGCGTCCGGAGGACCGCATGACCCTGCTGCTCAGGTTGTACCCTCTGACCGACTGGGGAGGAGCCAAGTGGGAGTCTTGGCCAAGAGCTCCCCTCTTTGCCGAAAATGTCTAGGGTTCGAATTCATTGTCGATCGCTTAATGGCTGGTGACTGGAGCATTCACATAAACTCTTTAAGCCCCTTTCTTCGTCTTGGAAAAGAGAGGGAAAATGACAGCTTCCTAGCTAAGTTGCTGTGGGAATTAAAAGAGATATTATGGGGTCAGCGTTTGGCAGAGGGCCTACGGAGCTATAATTAACATCGCCTTTCTTACCCACTCATGCCCTGCGGTCCTGATTTTCAAGCCCTTTGTGGGTTGCATCCAAGCCCAGATTTATACTGGAGGGAGGTTTCTCTGACCTTCTCTGTTATAGATATGACCCTTTTCAATCCAGAAGCTGCGTGTTTTGTATTTTCTACCAGGAAGCAATGTCTGTACGTTGCTAAGGAAGAGGCTTAATGAGAAAGGGCATCATTCTTCTACTCCAGTGGGCAATTATGGTCCTGAGCCATATCCATCCTACTCTTGTTTCTGTGTGACCCCTCAAGCTAAAATTAGTTTTCATGTGTTTAAATGGTTGGGGGAAAAGTTATAAAATGTTAATAATAGGTAAAAATTATATGAAATTAAATTTGTCTCCTTATGTAACGTTTTATTGGAACTCAACTTGCAAGGACAGAGTTAAGTAGTTACAGCAGATACCATGAGTGAGAGTGAGTGAAAGTTGTTAAATTGTGTCTGACTCTTTGTAACCCTATGGACTGTAGTCTGCCAGGCTCCTCTGTCAGTGGAATTCTCCAGGCAAGAATACTGGAATGAGTAGCCATTCCCTTCTCCAGAAGTCTTCCCGACCCATGGATCGAACCCAGGTCTCCTGCTTTGACAGGCAGATTCTTTATCGTCTGAGCCACCAGGGAAGCCCACAGTAGGAAGCCTATTGTATCTACTATAGGACTCACAAAGCCTAAAATATTTACTTTCTAGTCCTTTACAGAAAAAAATTTGCAGACCTAAATCGTAACAAGGGGATTTTTTTAAAAAAAAGCTTTGTAACTGTATGTATTTCAACTTCATTACTGCTTTGAAAGGCCTCACCTAATAATAAACCTCACAACCTCACCTTCAAAATTACCCCCCTACAAATACACAACAGGTTCCTCCAAACATGGAATCTTATAGCCCAGGTCTTACCCTTCCTTTCCCACTCCACAGTTTTCCCCTTGCCTCCTCACTCATGAAAGTTGCTGGGCAAATTTTTCACCTACAAGGGACTGAACATCTTCTGTTAAAGACTCTGTGGGTATGGCTGGAAGTCTCCAGATAGTCATGCTTTTACATGGCTTTTCAACATCCAGCTCTGATTGGTACAAGACGGGTAGTTCTTACCCTCAGATTTCGTCAAGTGATTGCTCTTAATTTCTTTGGCTTTGGCTTCACTGACAACCAGAGCCCAGACTATTTCATTTTGGGGCAGGTCAGCTTCTTGGAGGCATTTTTGGCAACCTCTGGCGCTCCAGAACCACAGGATCAACCTTTGTCTCATGATTATGGAGATATTGTTGTCCAGGAGCTGTTCTGTGGGTTCAAGTGGAATTGATCTGGCTGACGTACTATAAAGAGTCTGTCAAATAGAGTTTAATATATATATATATATATGGAGGGAGGTAACATAACTTTCTCCCAAACCATTTAAACACATGAAAACTAATCTTAGCTTGAGGGGTCACACAGAAACAAAGAGTAGGATGGATATGGCTCAGGACCATAGTTGCCCACTGGAGTAGAAGACTGATGTCCTTTCTCATTAAGTCTTTTCCTTAGAAACGTACAGACATTGCTTCCTGTTAGAAAATACAAAAGACGCAGCTTCTGGATTGAAAAGGGTCATATCTATAACAGAGAAGGGCAGAGAAACCTCCTTCTTTCACACGAAGACATTTAGAAGACACCGAATTCTTTCCTTTTAACTATTCCCATTCATTTTATCTATGGGCCATTGGATCTGGTGAATTCCTATCCAGAGTTCTCAGAGCTATATAGGAAAGTGCTCATATAGTCCAGGGTCAATTCCAGATGACCATAATAGCCACTGTTCACAGCTAGAACATCCCATGGGTTTCTTGAAGGCATATAAGGGCTTCATCAGCTCCTGAACTGGAACGACTAACTTTCCTGTATTACTTTCCCCTATTCCCATCTGTTGTGTATTACACTTAGGAATAAATGCCCCAAAGAGGTCCTGGCCACCAAACACTATTCTCTCACAAAAGTCCACCTGACTCAACTGGTGAACAGCATTTAGTAAAAAAAAAAAAAGGCAGCAGGAACTCTGGGGGTGACATAATAGCCCACTTTCCCATTCCTTTGACCTTTGACCAAGTGTATGGGCTTGCCTTCATCTTTTTGTTCTCAGAAAATGCTAATGAACACTACTCACTGACCTGGAAAGACAATCTTTTGTGTAAGTCTTTGAAACACTTGAATGACTAAATTAAAAATCCCTTTCTACCTACAATATGAAATAATAAAATATTAAAGATATAACATCTCCTTTTCCATCTCAGCTAAAAATGAATTATTGTTTCAGTGTGTCATAAAATGCTGTCTTACTTAAACTCTTAAGAAATTGCCCTTTTCATTTGGAATTTTAAAACAGGGAACTTAATGTTGTGAAGCTTTAAAATTTTGTCTAATGTTCCTTAGCTACTTAACTAGATCTCAGAGTCACAAAACAAACTCAGAACTGGAGAATTACCAGGTAAATGTGAAACATCTAATAAGTAGTTATCATTTTACCCATAGCTCTTCTACCCATTTTTTGTATGATTTTTAAGTAAGTAGAGTCATAGGATGACTAAGAAAACTATATAAATTACTTATTTATCCAAGGATTAGTACCTTTGATATTTTTCTGTATCTCTTAAGAATGTTTCAATCTGTTTGTAACGCATTACTGTGTTTGGGGGTTTACCACTTTAATCTATTTCTTTGTGTAGTGTTCTCTTTGAGCTGTATTTCAGTGTGGCCCATTAAAAATAAATTTAAAAATCAAAATTTTAACTTTTCCTTACAGATGCTGTTTTCCTACTGTATTTCATTTTGTGTATTTTTCTGAGGCATAACATCTTGTATGCCTATTTTAAATAAAATGAGGCCAACCTGGAAGATCTTTTTTTTAAATATATATGTGCCAAGTCTTAGTTGCCGTGTGTGGGAGGGAGCTTTCATTGCAGCATGTGGAATCTAGTTTCCCAACCAGGGATTGAACCTGGGCCCCTTGCATTGGGAGCACTGAGTCTTAACCCCTGGACCGCCAGGGAAGTCCCTGTAAGATTTTAATGCTGTTTATTTATACTCATTTTGTTGCATCAGATTCCAAAAAAGATGAGTTGATTTATCATATAGTAATGAATAAAACCTCAATAATTATATAACTCTCTTCTTATCTGTTTTCAGGCTAAGAGCACAGACCAAACAACAACTCTTGGAATATAAGTCAATGGTTGATGCACGTAAGGATTTCCATTTTCAAATAAGGTTTTGTCAGTTTGATGATGAACAGTACTCCAGGGAAAAGATCGATTTTACAATTATTTATCTAGGGAAGGAGGGGTGTTAGGAATTCAGGAAAATTAAGTTCTATTGATTGGAAATTCCTGTGGGCTTAGCTACCATCAACAACTTGGACATTAAGTTAGGAGATTAGATGATTGTTGAACAAGTGATCTGAGACCTATACTTTGAGAAACACTGGATTAATGACATGAGAGCAGAAGGGAGATAGGCATAAAAGTGTGACTGACAATTTTCAATTCTATATAAAAATTTTAATTTATCTTTTACAATTATTAATCCAAAAATCTCAGGACCAAGAGAGTAGTTAAATGATGGGTTTAGTCGTCCTAAGTAATAACCACCTAACGCCACCTGATTTATTATAAGCCCGTGGGTCACAAAGATAGATTTTGGTTACTTTTTCTTTCTCTATGAAATAAAACCAAATAGTACACTGTGTTGAATCAAGAATTGTGGAGAAGCCTAGGCACCTCATAGATGTTTTAGTTACTTCCCTGAGTCCATGTTTGAACCTCAATAATTTTTGTGCTCTGTTCAAGCTCCCTTTAAGGCCACAGATCAGAAGGCATTTCTGGTGTGTTTTCCAACCCCATTCTAGGGTTTCTAAAATCATCTTATGCAAAAAACAGAACAAAAGAAAACAAAACCTTAAAAAAAGATGGCCCCCAGCCTCTCTTCTGCTTACTATAGCTAGTAACCATAGGAGTTAGGAAGTGAATCAGACTTTACTGGCTCTAAAGTCATGTCCCTTTTGTAATATCAATAATGCCTATATAAGAGTATATATTATCTATAAAGTACTTATATTTATATGTATATATGTGTAACAATCACTTTGCTGTATACCTGAAACTAACACAACACTGTAAATCAACTATAATGCAATTAAAAAATGCTTACCTCAAAGATGATCAGTAGGTCACTGTCCTTCCCCTGGAGGAATTAATGGTGTCCTTCTTTCCAAAGCCTATGTTCCTTGTATTAAACAAATTATATTTATCTTAGAGATGAGAAGTAGGACTTGTCAATACTTTTACTGGCATGAGAGCCCACATATTATATGAAAAAGTATAATTGATCTTAGACAATGAGGTGTAGGGGAAAAGCTATTTAAAACTTGAACCGTTGTGGAATTATCTCCAGTGGTAATCATGCAGTCATAGTTGAATGAATGGTGGGTGCTAGGAATGGAGATATGGTGTTGAACAAGGCTGACTTTATCCTCATGGAGCTTAAATTCTGTGTAGCAAAACAGGTAAGCAAAGAGATGTGAGATAATTATGAGGTGAGGTAAATGTGATGAAGGAAATAATGGTATGATAAGAGGGAAGGACTACTTTAGATACAGTAATCAGAGATGGATTCTTCAAGAAGATGACCTTAGAGCTAAAATCCAAGTGATAAGAATCTGCCTCCTCATGCAGTTCTTGTTTGCCCTGTATAGCTAATTGTGAAGGAGTTGTGACGTCTAAAATCTTGAGTAGACTTACTAGTCTGCACTGTAGAATTTCTGCAGCTAAAGGAGAGGACCGATTGTTACGGCTTCCTGGTGGCTCAGATGATAAAGAATCTGCCTGCAATGCAGGAGACCTGGGTTCAAACCCTAGGTTGGGAAGATGCCATGGAGAAGGGAATGGCAACACACTTCAGTGTTCTTGACTGGAGCATTCCATGGACAGAGGGGTTAGTCCATGGCGTCAAAAAGAATGGGACATGAGTGAGCCACTAACACACACATAAGAAGTTAGGTTTTAGTTTTGAAGAGAAGATATGTATCTAAAATTGATTAGTGTTTACCACTAAAAAATAACAGACTTTATTGCTTGAAGGCTTTTTTTTTTTTTTACAATAAGTGCATCTATTTTAAGGGTATGATTTGATGAGGTTTTTTTTATAGATGTTGTTGTAAAGATTTCTTTAATTTTTGGCTGTGGTGAGTCTTCATTGCTGCACGCTGGCTTTCTCAAGTTGCAGCAAGTGGGGGCTCATCTCTAGTTGTGGTGTACAAGCTTCTCATTGCGGCAGCTTTTCTTGTTTCAAAGCATGGATTCTAGGTGCATGGAGTTGCAGCACGTGGGCTCTGTAGTTGTGGCTCCTGGGCTCTAGAGCATAGGCTCAATAATTGTGGCACACAGGTTTAGTTGCTTCACATGTGGGATCCTCTCGAGCCAGGGTTCAGACCGGTATCCCTTGCCTTACAAGGTGGATTCTTAACCACTAGATCACCAGGGAAGCCCAATTTGATGAGTTTTGACAAATATATACATCTCTTTAATCAAGATCACCACTAAAATCAAAGATGTAAACATTTCTACAGAAAGAGACTCACAGAAGATGAACTTATTTGATATGTGACTAGTACAGCTAACTAATTTCACTTCAGTTTTACTTTAGTTGTACTACTCACATAGCACATGGTTCAGCCACAATGTGGCTGGTGGCTACCATATTGAACAGTGCAGATATTAAGCATTTCATTTATCATAGAACAGTGCTTTTGAACAGCATTTGATGTAAATGTATTTATATGGTGGTTTTTTTTTTTTTCAACATCTTTCGTGACTTAATTCATGCAACAAAATTCACCATTTTAAAATGTACAATTCAGTAACTTTTAGTATTATTTACAATATTGTGTAACCATTACCACTATCTAATTGCAGAACATTTGCATTACTCTGTAAAGAAACCCCAAACCTGTCAGCAGTCACTCCCAAAGGGTCTGGCTACTTTTTGTACAGTGTAGCATTTCTGTGATTCATCCATGCTCTTTTGTTTCAGTAATTCATTCCTTTTTATTGTGAAGTACATTTTATGATGACTGCACCACAATTTGTTAATCCATTTACCTGTTGAACATTTGAATTGTTTCCAGTGTTTGCCCCTCATAAATAAAGCTGCTATGGACAGTTGTCATTTGTATATCTTTTTGTGGACATTTGCTTTCATTTCTCTTGGTTAAATACCTAAAAGTGAAATTTCAAGGTGATAAGTGTATGTTTAACTTTTTAAGAAACTACCAAACTGCTAAAATAGTTATACCATTATGGCAGATTCCTCCCCAGCAGTGTATGAGGTTTCCAGTTGCTCAATATCTTCTCCAAAACTTCGTACTGTCAGTCTTTTTAAATTTTAGCCATTCTAGTAAGTATGTAGTGATATATTTTATGTGGTTTTAATTTATATTTCCCTAATAACTGATATTGTTGATCATCTTTTCATGTCTTATTGGTAGTTTACTTTTTGAAGTGCCCTTTCAAATCTTTGCCCATTTTTAGTTAGATTGTTAGTCTTACTGAGTTTGAGTTTTAATTAAAAATGAAAATATTATATATTTTCTTAAACATTCACTTCTTTCAAAAAATAAATACAGTCCTGTTTCAGATGAGTAAATATATATGTGTGTGTGTACATATATATATGTATATATATATGGCAGAAATTTTCTCCCAGTTTGTTGCTTTTTTATTTTCTTAACAGTGTCTTTTCAGGAGCAGAAGGCATAAATTTTTATGAAGTGTTGTTTTTCACTGTTTTTCTTTTGTGGTTTGTGGTTTTTGAGTTCTGTCTAAGAAACTGACTATTTCAAGGTTGCAAAGGTTTTCTCCTATGTTTGTTCTAGAAGTCTTAAAGTTTTAAGTTTAACATTCAGTACTGTGATTCATTTTGGGTTAAGTTTTGGGTATAGTGTAAGCTACGTAAGGGTCAAGGTTCATTTTTTTTCCTGTGTAACCCATTGTATATGTGTAGGTCTATTTCTGGACTTTTTCTTCTGTTCCTTGGAGGAACTTGTCTGTCTTTACAGTGGTGCCACACTCTTTGGATTACTGTAGCTTTATAGTAAGTCTTGATTATCAGCTACTGTAAGTCCTTCAAGTTCATTCTTTGTCAAAACTGTTTTGACTATTCTTGGTCCTTTATTTTTCTATGTGCATTTTAAAATCAACTTGTCAATATTCTGGGATTTTGAGTGGGACTCTGGAAGCTCAGCTGGTAAAGAATCCACCTGCACTGCAGGAGACCCCGGTTCGATCCCTGGGTCAGGAAGATCCCCTGGAGAAGGGCATGGCAACACACTCTAGTATTTTTGCCTGGAGAATCCCCATGGAGGAGCCTGGTGGGCTACGGTCCATGGGGTCACAAAGAGTCAGACGCGACTGAGCAACTAAGCACAACACAGCATATAGATCAGTATGGGTGAATTCGTTATATTAGCAGTTGTTAGATTAGCCATGATTCTCCCAGTACATGTAGGTAGTATATCTTTCCATTTTACTGTTTGATAGTGTATAGTGTAGAGGTCATACATACATGTATTTTGTTAAATTTATCCTTAATTATTTTGTGTTTTTGGATGTAATTTTACATATATTTAAAATTTCTTATATATAGACATAGTTTCTATTTTTTTACATTGATCTTGATTTTTTTACTCTCTTTTTCTATCATTCTAATCTGTGCTGTCTAATATGTTAGTCACTAGCTCCATGTGGCTCCTGAATACTTGAAATATGGTCATTCCTCACTGAGGACTAAATGTAAAATGCAAACAGAAGAAAAGATTGTGAACTATTTCAATAGTAATTCCAAATTGCTTAAAGTGACAATATTTTCGATCTACTGGGTTAAATAAGCTATATTAAAATTAATTTCACTTGTTTCTTTACTTGTATAATGTGGAAACTAAAAATTTTAAATTACATATTTGGTTTGCATTTGTGGCTCACATTATATTTTCGTTGGACAACACTTTTATGAAATATTACTAACTTCAAAAATTTATTCATTTGTAGATGAAGAAAAGACTCCAGAACAAATCATGCAGGAAAAGCAAATTGAAGCGTATGTCATATTTTAAAATTTTAGTTGTGGTTTTTACAGATTTAATAATATTATCCATCTTATAATATTTTCTTTCTTTTTCCTTTCTTTGTTTTTCCATGTAATTTGTCATGCACATGTTGAGAAGTTACTGATGTGGGATGTCAACTTACATGCACATGAGTGAGCTATCACATTAGCAGTCTCGGCACTGGCCCCACTTTAACAGGATATTTATCAAAGTAACTCAGTGAGAGTCAAGTTACCAAATCTGGAAATGTCAGTGTGGAATCCTGTAGAATACTATTATTTAGATAACAGGCATTTTACTTTCTTCAAAGATTTACTTTATACCTTTATTCCAGTAGTTACTTTATCTGACATTGCTGACATTCTTTGGTTCATGCTTCTTTGGCAGTAAAATTGAAGAACTAGAAAATGAAGTTGAAGAGGCAAAAACTGCTTTTGAAATGAAAAAGCTTGCGTTAGACAGGTAATTATTACATTTTAAGTATGCAAGATGGGTATGGCTCAAGGTGGGGTGTGTGTGTGCTAAGTCGCTTCAGTCATATCCAGCTCTTTGCAACCCTATGGACTGTAGCCCACTAGGCTCCTCTGTCCATGGGAGTCTCCAGGCAAGAATACTGGAGCAGGTTGCCATGCCCTCCTTCAGGGGATCTTCTTGAGCCAGAGATTGAACTGGAGTCTCTTATGTCTCCTGCTTTGGCAGGTGGGTTCTTTACCACTAGTCTGAATTAATCAAAATGATGATTAGTTGATGGTCCCACAAATTTTGAGCACTGAGAGAAAAGTTACATCATTAATGTTTTCATTTGAAGAAGTTACATAAGACAGTGTTAATAAGAAAATGTCAATCAAGACAATAGACGTGTGAGGTTAAATCACATTTGGTGTTGGAAAGGATTATACAATTTATTTTTGGTTGTGCTAGGTCTTAGTCGTGGCACGAGGAATCTTTAGTTGCAGCGTGTGGGATTTAGTTCCCCAGCCAGGAATTGAACCCAGGCCCCTGCATTGTGAGCTTGGAATCGTAGCTACTGAGCCACCAGGGAAGTCTCATATTTATTCCAATAACTCTTAATGGAGTAAAGGAATTGTCATTGAGTTTAAATGTATTTTTAATTTTAGACTTTGCATCTGTATTTTAGAATTCATTCACCAAATATTTGAGTGCTTACTGTGTCAGAGCTTTGTGCTGGATGCTGGTATATAGCTGTCAGTAAGACAAACGTAGTCTCTATTATAGATTTATGATCTGAATTAATAATCTCAATCCAGTGAATGACTCTAATAGTTTTTCCCTTGTATTTCTGACCTTCCCAGATACATTTACTTACATTTAATTGAAAATAATTAAAGTCCTTTTAATTACTTCTAGTAGTGAACTTTCTTGCCTCATTTAATGTGCTGGCTCATTATATAGATGATATTTTTTGACTAAGATCAGAGCTATTAAGATATCCTCTTTAATGAAATGACTAATATTGCTGAGCTTATTACCTTTCTATTAGCACTTATTTACTAGCTATTGAATTTAAAAACAAATTATAGTGCTTGCTTATACATAGACATATTTTAAAGTTTATAGTTGAGTATGGCTTTGTATTCCCTAACTCTACCTAATTTTAGCCTGCTGATCTGTATGCCTTTTTTTCTTCTTCCAGTTTTATTGAGATATAATTGAAATACAGCAGTGTATAAGTTTGGGCCTCCCTGGCAGCTCAGTGGCAAAGAATCCGCCAGCCAATGCAGGAGACATGGGTTTGATCCCTGGGTCAGGAAGATCCCCTGGAGAAAGGAAATGGTAACCTACTCCAGTATTCTTGCCTGGAAAATCTCATAGACAGAGGAGCCTGGCAGGCTACAGTCCATGGGGTCACAAAAGAGTCGGACACAACTTAGCGGCTAAACAATAACTGTCTAAGTTTAAGGTGTAGAGCATGTTTTGACTTACATGCATCCTGAAATGATCATCATAGGAGGTTTAGTGAACATCAGCCATCTCATACAGATACAAAATTTTAAAAATAGAAAAAAAATTTTTTTGTTGTGAGAATTCTTAATCTCTTAACTTTCATATGTAGCTTATAGCAGTGTTAATTGTATTTTATCATATTGTACATTACATTTTGTAGTGCCTTATTGCTTCCTCCCAGCCCTGCACCTAGGTGGATGGTTTGGAGAGCAAGTTCAGGCAGGGTATCAAGTCAGCTCAGCCCCTCGCCTGGCCATGTACAACCACATGCAACAGCCCCATCCCTCTTGGTGTTACTTCGTGTTTCTATGACTGATTTATCAAATTATTTCCCATATAATACTGTTTAAAAACCTACTTTTGTTTTATGTTACATTTAAACAGAAAGGAATCTTTGTTGTATTTTTAAATATTCTTTTCACTGTACCATAAATGTTATCCATGTTTTATAATGCAGTTTTTTCCTCTATAGGATGCAACTTTCAACTGCACTAAAAAAACACCTGGAGAAGGTTGATATCAAGACTAGGTATGTTTTTTTTGTTTTATGTTTTCTGGATTTGGTCAGGATGGCAGTAAGGGAGATCGCATAATGATTAGTTCCATGAATTTTTTCTTTAATTATCTGTCACTGTTGACCACCTTTATCTGGGAAATAAGAAAAGTAGGCTCGTCTCATCCTTACAAACTTTATAGTCCTACTGACATCCTGTTCCAAATGGATGGGACCCTGAGGTTTTACCCCGATCTAGAATTTTGAAGGAAGCTTTTGAAAGTTAACTTTTGTTTGATACTTACTGTAAGACAAGAACAATGCTATCTCATTTAAGCCAACAATAACCCAATGAGATAGGAAATATACTCCTCATTTTTCATGGGCAGAAATGAGTAACTTATATAACTTGTCAAGGAATATAAAATAAAGACTCTGGCATTCAAGGTCATCTGTAATCCGATCCTAAGACGGGAAGCTGGCAACCCACATACAACAAGCCTCCCAAAGGATGGTGGCACTAGGAAATATGAGAACCACTCTTCTTGCCCGGTCTTATTTCTGCCCTTTTACTCCGGCTGTACCAAACTGCTTGTTAGGTATTCTTCGTAATTACACTTGACCCTGGAACAGCATGGGTTTGAACTGTTTGAGTCCACTTCTATGCAGGTGTTTTGTGTGTTTTTTTTCAATAAATATAGTACCTGTATTTTCATTTTACAGATCTTTAAGTATGGGGGAAAGTTTGTATTTATTTAGAGGTCACAGTATGTGGAATCAATGAACTAGGGTTTGATCCAGACTGTTTCAGCTTTCTGTCCTTGGGTGAGCCATTTAATTCCTGTGTTTTTGAGGCAGAGGTAGCAATGCTGTGGACTGTGTAGACAGTTGGTAACTCTAACCATCCACTCTGCCTGCACTGTTCAAGGATCAGTTGTACTTTTACATCCTCTAAGACTCAGGGTTTCCTTATTCTACCCTTTCCACAACTCTTACACAATCCATTACTGATTCTAATGAAGTCATAATGATGGTTGTGGATTTATTTTTTTCCCCCATAAGATTCTTTCCTCTTTGAAAACAGGTACTGTGTTTTATTCTGTTTTATAATCTTGGTGCGTGGCACAATCTTGACATGAGGTAGTCTCTCAGAAATACTTGTTGAAGAAATGGGGAATAAAAGCAGTTGATTCAGTGAAACTGTTGTGTCTGATATAGTTAGATACATGTCATTATACATTTGTCAAAATGCATAGAATGTACACCACCAAGAGTGAACCCTAATGTAAACTGTGGACTTTGGAGCATGATAATGTGTCAGTGTAGGTTCATCATTTATAACAGATGGGCTACTCTGGTGGAGGAGGCTGTGCAAGTGTGGGGCCAGAGGGTATACGGGTTTCCCTTCCACTTGGTTTTGCCCTGAACCTAAAACTGGTCTAAAAACTAACATCTAGGGACTTCCCTAGTAGAACAGTGACTAAAATTTGCACTCCCAACGCAGGGGGCCCCGGGTTCGATCCTTGGTCAGGCACCTAGATCCCATGTGCCTCAACTAAAGGTCCCCCATGCTGCAATGAGGATGGCAGATCCTGTGTACTGAAACTAAGACCCAGCACAGCCAAATTAATGTATTTTTTTAAAAATCCTTAAGTCCGTTTCCAAAAAAACCCTATGTATTAGCAAGTTAGGGTTTTTTTCTCCCTAAGTATGAGATTTTTAGAAATGTTCTGGGGACTTCCTTTGTGATCCAGTAGTTAAGACTCTGTTTCCACTGCAGAAGACACTGGTTCGATCCTTGGTCAGGGAACTAAGCTCCTGCATGCTATGGGGTATGGCCAAGAAAAAAAAAAAGAAATGTTCCTACATGCTTAAATTTGATATTCTTTGTTGTCTATGAGCAAAAAGTTTTCTAGGGAAATGCATCAGAAATTTAGTTTACCCCAAACTTGTCTAGACTTATTTTGTTAAACAATGACTATACTAAAGTGTACATTGGATATAATGAAAAAATATATATACTGATTTCTTAATGAAAATTTTTAAACTTAATAAATCATATTTTTTATTCCTTTTCAGTGTGCTCATGAATAATATGAAACAAATATTAAATCTGAATAAACTAATAATGAAATCACAACAGGTAATTTTGAACATAAAGCTGCTTATGCATTCTCATGATTTCAGTAACACATTCTTGCTGGTAACTGTATGTGACTAAATAGGATTACCCAAAGACTGGTATGTTTGGAATTCAGTATCCTTAAGTTTTCTCTCTTTTCATAGTTCCATTATTTCTGACTAATTATCTACTTACCATTTAAGCTACTCTTTCTTTCCCTTTTGTTGTGTAAAAATAGAGGAATTGAAAACTGAAGCTCTAGAAAATATGAATAGATAAAATTCAATGATTTAAATATTATAGGTGTGTTCTTAGGTTATATGCCTTAATCTTTTTATTTCTAATAACAGGAAACTTGGGATTTGGAGGAAAAATTGCTTGATGTTAGAAAGAAGAGATTGCGTATGTAGAACACTTTTTGGCTCTTTTTTTCGAGAACACATTTTTCACTTAATACGAAGATCTCCCAATCACTGAAAATTTTTTTAATTTTCTGATTTTCTTAAAACTTCGGATGTGGCAATTTAAAGAGTAGTATATACAGTGCAATTTGCTAGATCTATTGTTTTAGAACTTTGAATCACAAAAATTAATACATTCTTAGTGGGGGGGAAAATATCAAGTAATACAGAAAAGTATAATGGGAAAGCCATACCTCCTTCTTGTGTGACCACAATTAGATATACATCATTTCAAGCCTTTTCCACACCCAAATAAACATTTATATGTATAATTTTTCAAATTATTTATTTTGATTTTTGGCTGCATGGGGTCTTTGCTGCTTTGTGAGGAGTTTTCACTGACTGGGGAGCAGAGGCCCCATTCTTTGTTGCAGCACTTCACTTCTTATTGTGGCGGCTTCTCTTGTGGTGGAGCACAGGCTCTAGGTGTGAACGCTTCAGCAGCTGCAGCACACAGGCTCAGTACTTGTGACTAGGGCTTAGCTACTCCACGACGTGTGGAATCCTCCCAGACCTGGGATCGAACGCATGTCCACTCCATGGCAAGCAGCTTCCTGGGGGAGTCCACACTTAATTTTATTTTTCTGGTACATAATTTTTAAATGATCACTTGATACATATGGTTCTATAGTTTAACTTAACATGAGATAGCTTTTTGCATTGAAATTTTTGAAATGTTTTATTGAAATCTATTTCAGAGAAAACTAAGGCTAGTTCTGCATATTCTCTATAAAGAAATTGAAAACAAAAATATACATAAAAATTTTTTTATTTTATCAAGAGATAATCGATCTTCAGTGCTTTTTATTTATAAAATTGGCATAATTTTATTCTGTATTACTCCTTTTTTTTGTTTAACAGTTACAGGCATGATTTATTATTTTAAAATACTATGTATATTTGCTTTTTAAAAAATTATTCATTTATTTTTATTGTTTTCGGCTGTGCTGGGTCTTCACCGCTGCACGGACTCTTCTCGAGTTGCGGCAAGCGAGGGCTACTCTTGGCTGCTGTGCCGGTTCTCACTGGAGTGGCTTCTTTTGTGGAGCAGAGCCTCTAGGGCCCAGGGGCTTTGGCACGGGCTCAGGAGTTGTGGTGCTTGCTTGGGCTCTAGAGCACAGATTCAGCAGTTGCGGCACATGGACTTATTTCCTTCCATGGCACGTGGGATCTTCCCGGATCAGGGATCGAATTCTTGTCTCCTGCCTTGGCAGGTGGATTCTTGACCACTGAGCCACCAGGGAAGCCCCTAGATTTGCCTTTTGTAAGTAATCTCAGGGTCAGAAGTAGTCCTGTCACCTGTCTAATCACCTTTTGGCTTTTTTTCCATTGCATTCCAACCTGCTTTTGATACATCAGAGTCAAAGAACTGAGCTCCTGAGATATACCCATTTATATTTTTAAATACTGTCTGTCCCCAACTTACGATGTTTCAACTTACAATTTCTTTACTTTACGATGATATGCATTCAGTAGAAACTGAATTCAGATTTTGAATTTTGCTTTTTTCTGGGCTCATTATAGTCTCTCATGTGATGCCAGGCAGCAGCAGCCACGTGGTCATGAGAGTAAACCACCAATACATTTACAACTATTATATTTTTCACTTTTAGTATTCAGTAAATTACATGAGATATTTAATATATTGTTAAAAAGCAGGCTTTGTGTTAGGAGGTTTTGCCCAATTGCAGGCTAATGTAAGTGTTCCGAGCATGTTTAAGGCAGGCTAGACTAGGTTGTGATGTTTGGTAGATTAGGTACATTTTTGACTTAGGATATTTTCAACTGAAGATGAAAGGAAGATCTCTAGTATAATTCTCAGAATATTTCAGGAACAACAGAAAAAATGGTTGATGATATTTATCCCTGGAGAAGGGGATCTTACCTATCTTTGAAAATTTATTAAAATGTAATTTTTGAAAATTAAGGGGGAGAGTATTTCCTTACATATATCACCTATGTTTTTGGCAACCCAGAGGAAGTCCTCTGACATGATGCCTTGGCAGACATTTATAGACAGTATCATTGTCATGCATGCACACTTGAACATCTACAGAGGGCATTGCTAAGTATGAAATTAAAATACTGGTGTTTTGCACCAGAGGAATCATTTTCATGTCAGAATGGAACTGCAACCTAAAATGCATAAAAATCTTCCCTTGACTGAAATAATCAGGAACTATTCTGCTTCAGAAGTTTTCAAGATTCTTGTTTATAGTTCTCATATATAGTATATTGCTTTATTTTTAACCCAACAGAATTAAAACAAGCTTCAGAAAGAAAGCTTTCAGAAATACAGACTGAAAAGAACAAACAGAAAGATGATTTGGATAGTATGGAAAATTCAGACAAAATAAAGACCATACAACAAAAACTGGAGACAGAGATACAGATTACTACAGTTATTCAACATGTGTTCCAGGTAATATTTATAAAAAGTAGAAAGGGGGGTAAATAACTTTCTAAAAGTGATTAATTCTATTATTTTCAGGCTTCATATTTTTATATATAACTGAATTGACTCAGTATCATTGAGCTGCAGTTTTTCAAAGAATAATGTCCAGAATTTTAATTAATTATAACCTTAATCAGTCCTCCATTGCCTACCACAAAAATAATCTTCACCTTTGTCAAAGTCTTGGAATTTTGCAAGGGCTAAGAATTAAGCTCTTTTACCTCTTGTCAAAATGCATATTACTTACACTTTAATTGCTTTTCACTGTAGAAATGCAAAATGAACTCTGAACCATAACTGTCATCTTTTTCCTTTAGGAAACACTGCAAATATCCTTCCTTAAGAGGTAAAAACTATCTACAAAAACTGGCAAAGCAGAAAAATTGTTATAAACATTGTCAATATTTCCCTAGCATTATGGCGATCAAGGTTGAAGCCTTATTGAAAACAGAAATAAAGATACAAGAACACATTTACTATTTTTTCCCATCATCACAGAGTAAATGTTCACACCTAGTTCTGTAAATATTTGATAAGTGAAAGACAATTTTTTAAAAATCGATAAATTTTTAAAACTGCTGAGAACTTTTAATTTTAAAACTTGTTTTTTTTTAATTACAGAACCTCATTTTGGGGAGTAAAGTCAACTGGGCAGAGGATCCTGCCCTCAAGGAAACTGTTCTGCAGCTTGAGAAGAATCTCACAATGATCTAATAGGAATTCTAGTTTGACATTTTTTGTTTCTGTTTTTAATGTCATTTAAATAGAAATTTCAAGTGAAATGCTTTTCAGTGTTTTCGGAATGATTCTAATACTACAGTTAATTTTTTTTTAGCTTGAGTTAAGTGTTACATGGAATCTATTGTTTTAAATCTAATAAAGTGACTGGGATAGTCTAAATCTGAAAATCAGCCTTGGAAGGGTCCCAAAAGACATCTAGTCCAGCATTCTACTGAATATGGACATTTTTTCTACAACATTCCTGGAAATCCCAGCTCTCATTTGCAATACTTCTGTGTATTTGTTTGTCAACAAAATATTAGAAAGTTAGAACAGCATATCCACACACATCTTTGTTTTTTTTTTTCAACTGTCAATTGTATTTTATTCAGATAAATCTCATTTTAGTTCAACTCACTACAGATTTTTTTTTTTGCCTTTTAAAAAAAATTGAGAAGACTTGCCTGGTGATCCCATGGCTGAGACTCCATGCTCCCAGTGCAGGGGGCCGAGTTCAGTTCCTGGTCAGGAAACTACATCCCACATAGCTGCAGTGAAGAGTGTGCATGCCACAGCTGAAGACCCCGCATGTGGCAACTAAGACCAGGTGCAGCCAAATAAGCAGCTTTTGTAAAAAAATTTAAAACTTGAGATATAATTGATACATAACACTGTGTAAGTTTAAGATGTACAACATTGTTGATCTGACCACCATTAGCTAACATCTTTATCATGTCACATAATTATCATTTCTTTATCATGGTGAGAATATTTAAGATTATCCTCTTGGGGCTCAGAGGTTAAAGCGTCTGTCTGCAATGCCGGAGACCTGGGTTCGATCCCTGGGTCAGGAAGATCCCCTGGAGAAGGAAATGGCAACCCACTCCAGTATTCTTGCCTGGAGAACCCCATGGACAGAGGAGCCTGGAGAGCTACAGTCCACGGGGTCGCAAAGAGTCGGACACGACTGAGCAACTTCACTTTCACTTTCACTTTCTTAGTAACTTTGAAGTGTGTAATGTAGTATTGTTAACTAGAATCACAGTGTTGTACATTAGATCTCCAAAAGTTATTCATCTTCTAACTGCAAGTTTGTATCCTTTGACCACCATTTTCTCAGTTCTCACCCCTCCATCCACATTTTTAAACAGATACCCAAATAAAGCACCTCAATCATGAAAAAAGAAAAAGAAAAACATACTCTGATTATAGAAAAGTTGTGACTTTATTTTGTATTTTTAGGTTTATCATGTATTGCTTTTATTTAAAAAGTAAATGTTATTCTATCTTATTTAAAAAATAGAACTTAAAGCCTTTTATAGTATCTAGTTTCATTTTTTGAAAACTCTTGATTTGAGCTCTTTATTAATTTGGAGCTGTTGATAATTTTTATAGACACTGTAGCCTTTTCAACATTATTTTAAGAAAGACTTTAAGTTTGAAAAGATGTGCTACAATGGACAACAGTATTAGAAATCTGTTCTTTAGATCAGTAACAAAAATGATATTTGCCTAAATTTGAATTCTGAAAGCTTTTCTTTGGAATATTTATAGTTTGGCTTCATTTGTTTCGATAAATCATAATTTATGTGTAGCTTTTTATTTTACATGTAGTTACTCTTTTTTCCACAGTGTATTCTTGGAAATTGTCAATGTGAATTATAAAACAAGTTATATTTGTCTCATAGAAAACCTTTCTGGAAAATACTTTCCTGATCCAAAGCTATAGCATTAAATGTTATCATAGAGGCACACTTTATTAGTGAATCCCAACTCAAAGGATTATCACCATCCTCAGAAAAACCTCCTGCATTTTCCCAAGATTTTATTGTCCTGTTGTGTGCTCCCTCTTAAATCCCAGCTCTGAGAAAGAAATTGTATTAGTTATCTTTCTTGGAAATCATGCTGAATAACAACCTCAAATCTCAGTGGCTTGTAAGAAATACATTCTCTGTTGGCTCCATGGTTTGGCTGATTATCCTAGGACCCAGGCTGAGGGAGCAGCCACTGTCTGAAACACATGCTCATGGCTTATCAGGCCAAGTCAAATTACGCAAGCACATTTGATTTCTACTTAGAGCAAGTGTACATTATATCCATCCAGGTTCCACTGACCAAGCTCAACACTGGGGCAGTAAAGTATACACCTCTCTCACAGCAGGAAGTGCTGAGTTTCAGAGTAGGGGAAAGCAAATGGATATTTGCTGAAAAGAATATAGCCTACCACAGCCTGCTACCTTGGTCTTAAATATTAATTTCCCTTCTGCATGTAAAAGATGCACCTTTCCCCAAAGATGGTAAGCTAACAATGTCACCCAGGCATACCAGTTTCCAAGAGTCTCCACTTACGTTCAGATGGATTCTTCCTGATCTGGAGACCCTATGACCTGAAAAGACAAATGGTGTTGCTTCACACAGTCAGCAAATAGTGGTGACTGGGGCAATTCTGAAATACTGCTTGGCAAATGAAAGGAAGTGCCCCTTCTAAGGGGACAGGGAACTCCTTTGGATTTGGCTCTTGTTCTGCTGTCAGGAAGCAGTTCTTCATCTGTGGTCCTTCACTCTGCCCTTTGGGAGGTTCTCCCTGTCCATTACTAACTTTGACCATATCTGAAGGGAGCATCAGAGATTATGCCCATCTGAACAGCTTTCTCAATTGGGGACCGAAATATTTTACATCTCAAACAGTCTTAAAATCCAGGCTAGAGGTGTCTTTGCTAACACACTTTTTCTAAAAAATGTGGGAGTGATGGTGGTTTTGGTTGGCTATTTCCTCATATCAAACTGATTTACCAGCTGCCTGAATTTGTAAATAAAGTTTTATTGGAACAAAGCCACACCCACAGGTTTACATATTATCTATGGCTGCCTTTCTTCTACCATAGCATATGTTGGTCCCCTGGTTATGATAGTTCAACTTAAGATTTTTCAACTCTATGATGGTGTAAAAGCTATATGCATTCGGTAGAGACCATACTTCAAATTTTGATCTTTTCCTGGGCTAACTCCCATGATCTATAGTAATGCTGGGCAGCAGCAGCAAGCCACATCTGTCAGCCACACAGTCACAGAGGCTAATACCAATATACTTAGAACCATTCTGTTTTTCACTAAGTTACACGACATGCAGTACTTTATTATATTATAAAATAGGCTGTGTTAGGTGATTTTGCCTAATTGTTGGTTAATGTAAATGTTCTGAGCACATTTAAGATTAGGTATATTAAATGCATTTTGATTTAGGATATTTTCAACTTTATTGGGATGTAACCCCCTCATAAGATCTGTAGTTGAACTGAACTGAGTAGCTGTAACAGATTATATCCTCCTTCCCCCCACCTACCCCCCACAAGTTCTTAACAATCATTGTCAAAGGAAGCGATTGCCCTGGAGAAAGGTCTCTTCTGACTTGTCCGATTGCTTCCTAGTAGTTTACATAGCTTGTTTCGCCTCTGTTTTCCAGGAAACCAGAAGTTAGATCTAAGTGCTTTATTAAATGTAGTTTCAGATTTTTTTAAATCAAAAAAATACACAAGTTGTTCTGGGCACTTTGTATTGTATCAATCACATCAGGAAGCTGTCATGTATACTGAGTTCTGCCTCATAGATGTACAGCCAATGTCAGGAACAAGGTACATGGGACAAGAAAGGAGTCAAAGGCTAGTTAGGATAAGGATATTAAGAAGACACAATAGATGAGGTAAAACGTGCTGTGCTCCACAGGTCCATGAAAACAGCCAAAAAATAGCATTCAGGGTATAGACTGTTGACTAAAGAAAGATGTACAGTGTAACAGCTGAGAGTTGAGTTTTAGTCAGTGTCTTACTGAGCACTAATCGCCTCTCAGATAGCTCTGAGGAAGTGCTCTGAAGAGGTAGGGAGGAAGAGGCCAGTATATATGAGATTTTGGCTACAGAGTATGTGCAATCCAGCATATATCTTAGTAGAAGTTTACTTTTAGTTAAGCTGTAATAGATACATCAGTTAATGATATTTTAGTGCTTCTCTATCGGAGGATGCAAGAATCCAGACTCATAAAACATTTCCTAAAGTATATCTAAGGGCCGTTTTTGTTTGCCTGTTCTCCCAAAGCACTGAGTGCTCCTGTTCTTTGTCCTGAGTTCTTACACAGTGTCCTAAAGGTTAGCAATCAATGACTTGATCCTTGTAGAACTGGAGGAGAGACAACATTGTTTTATTAACACAAGACAAAAATCATGGGACCTGGACCTCCCTGCTGGCATAGTGTGTAAGAATCCGCCTGCCAACGCAGGGGACACTGGTTCCATCCCTGATAGGAGAAGATTCCACGTGCCACAGAGCAGCTGAGCCCGTGCACCGCAACTACTGAAGCCTGCACGCTCTAGAGCCCATGAGCCACAACTAATGAGCTGCTGTGCCACAACCGCCAACGCCCAAGTGCCCAGAGCCCGCCAGTCGCAACCACTGAAACCTATGAACCTAGAGAATTGTGCCCCGCGGCAGGAGAAACCACACACAAGCCCGTGCACCAGAGCTGGAGAGCAGCCCTCCACTCGCCACAGCTAGAGAAAGGAAGACCACACGCAGCAAGAACAACCCAGTGCAGCCTAAAATAAATAGAGCAGGGTATGCATGTCAAAAAAAAAAAAAAGGAATGAGTAATCAAATGGTATGATGACAGGAGGGTGATTAAAATTGAGCAGGAAAATAAAATAGAATTTGGGAATTGAGGCAGTTTGTTGTCTCAGGTTCAGCTCCTTTCATCATTTCCATCCTAGAAAGAACTAATCAAGAAGGGGCCTGGATGAGAATTCTGTGGGGTATGAATGCCAACACTTATTTAAGAACTCCACAAGTAGAGAAAAGTCAGAGCATTTTCCTGGTTTTCCTCCCCAAACAAAGTTCATAGCAATATGACCAGTAATTTATCCTGCATTTGACATTATCTAATCTAATTATCAGGTATTCTGGGGAAACTTCTTGGAATTAGAGGACTTGGAAAGTTTATATTTTAGTAAAATCTCTAAACCATGGGAATTCTTTGTCCATTTTCTTCATTTCTTTCTTAAATATAATCATAAAGGAAAATGAAAAAGATTAGTAGAAAAGTAGCCAAAAAGTCTACCTGTGGCTCTCAAATGACTTCAGAATGAGAATCTAGAATTGTAGATTTTCACATTGAAAGTTGCTGTTTCTCTAAATGTAAACGAAGTGTCTGTGTACTAGAAATCTAAGCTGCTGTTGCTTTTGAGCTTTCTTCCCTTACTGAAGATATGGGTGGCAGACTCTTTGCGACCTCATGGACTGTGGCCTGCCAGGCTCCTCTGACCAAGTGTTTCTCCAGGCAAGAATACTGGAGTGGGTTGCTGTTTGTCACTGACAAATAAAATACAAAATATTTAAAGTTTACAATGTGATGACTTGATGTATGTGTACATCAAAGAATTCCCACAATCTAGTTAACACATCCAGCACCTCAAATATTTACCTTTCCTTTCCTTAGTAAATTTCCTTTCCTTAGTTGAAAATTTACTGGGTTTTTGTCAAAACCCAGGGGTTCTGGGTGCCCTGCTTCACACATTGAACTTGGACTGGTCATCTATTTTATGCCTGGTTATATGCATGTTTCAGTGCTATTCTCAAATCATCCCACCCTCTCCTCCCATTGAATCTAAAAGTCTGTTCTTTACATCTATGTCTCCTTTGCTGCCCTGCATGTAGGGTCATCAGTATTATCTTTCTAAATTTCATATATATGCATTAATATACAGTATTTGACTTTCTCTTCCTGACTTAATCCACTCTGTACAATAGACTCCAGGTTAGTCACCATTTTTGAACTTCAAGAACACATTAGTTTTTCTGGTTACAGCAATGGTGACTTTTAAAAAAATTTTAATATACTTTATTTTTTTAAAGCAGTTTTAGGTTCACAGCAAAATGGAGCAGAAAGTTCAGTTCCCATATACCTACTGCTTGGACACATGCACAACCTCCCCCACTACAGCCGTACGTTTCTTACAACTGAACCTTAACATTAACGTGTCATTATCATCCAAAGGCTGCATATTCTATGCATTTTGATAAATATAATGACATGTACCCACCATTATATTGATACTATCATACAGAATAGTTTCACTGTCCTAAAAATTCTTTGTGCTCTGCCTATTTGTCCCTCCCTCCCCCCAACCCCTGACCACCACTGTTATTTTTATTGTTTTCACAGTTTTGCCTTTTCCAGAATGTCCAGAATGTCATATAATTGGAATCATTCAGTATGTATTTTTTTTTTTGAGTACCATCTTTTACTCCTACTGTTGATGAAAATTCAATGAACTACTGAATAGTTAATGGGTGTGGGGGTTTGGGGAAGGAATTTTATATAAACCAAAGTGAAGACTATGATCCAGGAAGCAGATTCTCAGAAAGCTCTGAGGACTGTTCTGCCTGTTAGAAGTCAAAGGCACAGTCATGTACATTTTTGAGACAAAGGACTGTATATCTAAATGATAAACTGATACTTCAGATAAAGTCCACAAAGGATACTTAGTCCAGGTAAGCAGGTACAAATTGAGCGACAAGTCACTGTGACCCCTTACAGAACTGGAAAAGAACCCTATTGTTTGAGGAACTTACATTGCCAGCCTCAGAAGAAAGAAAGAAAAGGATCTTTATGGTTGAGCAGGTGCTTCCATCTTTGAGGAGCTGTGGTTAATGTGTAATGGAGATGCACACTGCATATTAGGGAGGCAGGAGGCCCAAAGGGACCCACAGAGAGAATTTTGTTTAATTTTTCTTGTCCTGCCTTTAACTAAAATTTAAATGATATACATCAGTGCCTCTTTCCCCACAGCCTCCCCAGATCATATTGTCCAAACTATTGCTGTTGGCCAATTTGATGGATTAAAAATAGTGTTTCAGTGTAGTTTAAATTTTTCTTAGAATAAGAGAGATTGAATGTCTTTTAATATTTTTAAGGGAAATTTGTTTTTCTTTTTTAATTTGCCAGTTCATGTGGTTTGCCCACCTAACCACTTTATCAATCTGATTTTAGACTATGCTATGTGCTGCTAAAACAAGCTTTGAAAGCATTAAAAAAAAAGATTCCTGGTCTCCTCCAGAAATTCTGAATCAGAAGGGCCCATATTTAGGTTAAATAACTCTCCTAGATTTATAAAACATTGACTTAGATCATCAAAACAAATTTGTTGCTCTAAATATTTACAATAATGTAATGTGTTACATTACCTACAAAATGGCTGCAACATATTGTACTGTGTATTAATTTTTTAACATTGTAGACACTAATATTTACCATAGAATTTAACATTAATACAACTTGGGGGAATGATGGATGGCTCATGTTTCAAAAAAAAAAAAAAAACTAGAACCTCTGAGTTTTCTCAAACTCGAAGCAGGCAGCAGTTTAATATCAGGAGTAATGGTAGAGAAAGGAATCAGAAAACCAAATCAAGCAATGTTAATAAGCAACGGGAATGAACCCATTGTAAAACAACTATACTTCAGTAAAAAAAAAAAAATTGACAAATTTCTAAAAAGCAACGGAATATGAAACCCATAGAACCTATAGAGTCGGAATTGGCCACCAGTCTGAGTTTGCTTCTTACTCCCAAATTTTAACAAGATTGTTCATTTTAGAACAAAAGAATTTATATTATTTATTTGGCTTCATAGTACATTTTGGACTACGCTGAAATTAAAAACTGAATATCCGGAGAAGAAATGGTCCTAGGTCACTCATAGGCTGATGAACAAAATAAATCCAACATCACAAATCTTTACCTGCAAAACGAAAACAACGGGAAACACGTGGGTCAGCTCCCCAGCGGGAAGAGAGGCGGGGCGGTGTCAGGCACCAGGGGGTGGGGCTAGCTCCACAGAGGAGGAGGGTCCTGCCCCGGCGCCCGCTCCTCCTCCGTGACGCCACAGGCAGGGCCCGCCCCGAGCCGCGCGGGACGCCTGTTAAAACCGCGGCTCGCCAGCGCCCCGGAAGCTGCCCCTTCTCGGGGGTCATGATGGGCAGCAAGATGGCGTCTGCCAGCAGGGTCGTTCAGGTAAGGAGACTCGGTCGCATTTCTGCTCCGTGGGCTATAGGGAAGGTGCTCACTGTAACACCGCGCTGGGGAGGAAAGGTGGTGGTGGAGGCGGCGCAGTGACCGCGGCCCTGCCTAGGGCCAGCAGCTGCTTCCCCGGGTGTATGGGAGAATTGGACCTTGCGCTTGTTGGGACGGGCAGTGAAGCCTGGGACGGAGCTGACGATTTGAGCCAGGCCGAGGGAGTGCATCTCCGCAGGTAGGCACTTAGCTGTTGCAAAGTCCCCGGACTGCCCTCCACCGAGACCTCCTTAGCCTCTTAGCAGGCTGCAGGCTTGGCTGCCTTGGCAATATGCTGGCCAATCAGCGGCCGGTACTGTCTAGGTTGTCGCGAATCAGCCAATGGGAAGGAAGGCGGTAGAGGAGTGAAAGGAAGCGAGCCTTCGCTCTGACCCAGTGTCCCTTCAAGGTCTTGGGAATGGCCAGAGAACTGGCCCCGCGAGCTGCGTCCTCGCCGGATACTCTCCTCCACCAACCAGCGTCTGATTATAGGCCTGATAGGGGAGAATGGAAAATATATATATTGAAGTTTTTCTGTAATGTTTTTTCCCTAATTTAGATTGGCGCTAGAGGGACTTTATCAACCCACTCATCAGTTACTAACTCCTGACAGCTTTTGTTTTTGCTTCTCCAACTGTGGTCTTTAGCTTACGTAGGAAAATTAAACTTGGTCTATAAAGGGCTACGATCTCCACTTTTGTGGTTGTTTTACTCGAGTTTTTTTCCAACTCAAATTGCATTACTGTACAATTAACTTTTAACTTTGATATGAGAAGTGCATTTCCCTTTTCACAAGTACATCTCTTGAAAGACTTTCTTACAGTTATTTCGCTCTGGAATATAATCTTAGATCCCAGTCTTTGCTCCCATTGTAATGAATGATCCTCACTTATTTATTCAGTGCGTAGTTATTAAGCCTTAATTAAAGATTTTGTGAGGACAGGAGAACACCCGACAAAGGACTGGTATCCTTAATAGATAATTATATATATCAATAATATATAGCCCAGTTTTTTAAATGGGTAAAAAAAAACTTCATATTGCACAAAGCAAGATATTTGAATGAGCACTAAGCCAGTGAAAAGATGTTCAACATCATTACTTGCCAGGGAAATGCAAATTAAAACCAGGAAACCACCAAAATTATTTAAAAAGACTGACACTGCCAAGTGGTGATTAGAACACGAAGCATCCAAAACTCTCATACATTGCTGGTGGGAATATAAAAAGGTATGGCCACTTTGGAAAACTGTTTTGTGGGCCTTTACTACTAGTTAGACATACCTACCCTATTTAAGCATCTGCTTGCACTGCAGGAGACCTGGGTTTGATCCCTGGGTCAGGAAGATCCCCTGGAGAAGGAAATGGCAACCCACTCCAGTACTCTTGCCTGGAAAATCCCATAGACAGAGAAGCCTGGTAGACTACAGTCCATGGGATCGCAAAGAGTTGGACACGACTGAGCGACTTCACTTCACTTCACCCTATGTCCCAGCAGTCTTACTCATAGGTTTATACCCCGGAGAAATGAGTGCATATACCTATTTAAAAAACAAGATAAAAATGTTCATAGTTGCTTTATTCATAATAACACCTAAACCAGAAAATATCCAAATATCCATTAGCAATATAAAGTGTGGTAGACTTGTTAAAGTGGAACAGCACACAGCAATAATAAAGAACTATTAATACATGCAACAAGATGCTGTGAGATACAGAATAAGGAATGGCCTGTCTACTTCTAACAGAGCTGCGAAGACTTATATTCGCATTCATAATACAAAGCAGTACGTGCCAGCAACATGTTAACATTAGCAAAATGTGTTGGGTACTTCTGTGCCAGGCCTGTACTCAGTGCTGGGACCACAGTGCCAACAGGATAATACATGGTGCTTCCACAGAGCTTAGCACTTGTTGATAGGTATCTTGAAGAGAGAGTAGTATTTCAGCAGACTGGCACAAACTGATAGGAATTCACAAAGCCTGGTGTCACTGTTAAGCAGAGGAATTTGGCTGGATGCAGAGTATTTAAACATAATTTTAGAAGGGTAAGTTATAAATGCCTGCTGAATGCCAAGCAATGTATATTTGATACGTTTGGGATGATACAGTAGTAGAGAGGAGGTAATCCTGTAGGAAATCACTTAACTGTATAAGACACAGGGGAAGAAGGTAGGTAGTTGGGTTAATTCAGGGTTTGAGATTTACATCAAGGCAGTTGAGAGTGCTAAGAGGTTGCTCAGTGGACTGTGGGTCTAGGCTAGATGAAAAAGGAAGTAAAGTCAAGTTGGAACCACTTGACTGGGAGAAAAGGGAGAGATCAAGGAAATGAAGGGTTGGCTGAAACTGATAGTGGGAAATAAGAGTTAAAAGGCTGTAGTTGAGTTTGGATTTTAGGTTAAGATTTTAGGGATGGTACAACTCTGAACTCAATAAAGAATTAAGAATAAAAGAAAAGAACCTTTCAGGAATAGACACTAAACTGGAAAGAACACAAAGGTCAATGGGCAGCTTAGAAGTTTTCCTAAAGTAAATAGTAGAGGAAAGGAGAAAAAGGATTAAAAACACGCAGGTAACGATTGAGGCCTGCGCAGGTCCCAACCTGTCCGTGGTTTGGAGTTGCTATCTGCCTCATAAAGCAAAGTAAGTAGAGGGTTGTTCTTCTGAGAAGGCAAGAGTTGTCTTCTCCTCTGAAAAAGCCTCTAACAAAGTTGACTTTGGCATCTTCCAAGAATCGTAGGGCAGGGATTTTGGCAGCATGAGGCTGGGTTTTCAGTTGAGGTAGAAAGAGAAGACAGTAGTTCTAACCAGAAGGTCCAGAGTGGAGTGTCATTTCCTCAAGAACGCATCACTTTTAACTTAGCCTGGGTTTCATGAATCATAGAAGTGGATTCCTTCATAAAATAAGTTTCCCCAAGAAATCAAAGATAATGCAAAAAGATTAAAGGGATTCAGAGAATGTCATCAGTTCAGTTCAGTTCAGTCGTTCAGTTGTGTCCGACTCTTTGCAAACCCATGAATCGCAGCACACCAGGTCTCCCTGTCCATCGCCATCTCCCGGAGTTCACCCAAACTCACATCCATCGAGTCAGTAATGCATAGAAGTAGATAAAGACGAGATGATGCAACTTTTGTATAAGTCTCTGAAAAAGTGAAAGTAGAGTTGACCAAGTCTAAATACCTATAATTTAATAGAACTTTCCTGTTACAAAAAGAGACTTAAACTTATACCTTGTAGTTGAGAGGTTTGACCTAACTTGTTGACTAATGGGTATATTCTAGTAAAATCATTGACTTTTAAAGAAAAGAATTATTTGGTGATCCAAGCAACAAGACCAAGCACTTACTAAGTTATCAAAGTTTTCAACAATAATACTTCTTAAAGGAAAACATGTGGATAGCATATTTAAGGTAGTTAAGGAAAGAAAATGTAAACCTAAGCTTTATCTAGCTGCACTGACCTTCAAGTATAAAGGCCACAAACTCTTCTAAACCTTTAATAACTCAGGGAATACTGTTCCCCAAAGCTCTTCCTACTAGCTCTCCCAGGGAATAAGCATCAGACAACTAAGGAATACTTAGTTGTACTTGTAGCTGTTTTAACACAGGAACTGGATATAGTCACTGAGTGTATTTAACTGTAGAATTAAGGCTAGATAATGCAGAGAAGGGAGAAAGACTTGTTGGTAGTATTTGCTCTGACACTATATATCTAGTAAGACTTTTTAAACGGAGGAATAAGAGGAAGAGTATACAGAAAGTAGAATAAACTTGTAATTGCCTCTAGTTATTAACTGGTAGTAAAAGATGGGGAGGGGTGGCAGAGAAGAGATTACCATCAATTACCTTCGTTCTTTCTAGTGATAGTGAACCAATAGATAGTATCTCAGAAACAGGCAATTGAGAGTATTATCTAAAGGTAACAAACAGCATAACAGAAACATTGTAAAAAGGACAGATCTTTCTAAAAACCAACAACCAACCAACCAACCCCACAAATGAAAGCAAAGAAAAAGATCATAGGATGAAGAATGTTCAATAATGATATGAAAAAATATACCAAATTTATGAGTTATAAATGTAAGTGGTCTCACTCCCCTTTAAAAAGTGTTCTCAGGTTGGCCAACAAATGAATAGTCAGTGTTATATGTTATGTAAGAGGCACAGCTGGAACTAAGAGACTTAGAAAGGTACAAATGAAAGGATAGCCAACTGACCTGTAAGGGCATATTACTGTGCTGTTAAGTGTACAAAAACTATGTTGAAATGGGCTCTTTCTCTCTGGTATAGTACGTATGTTTAAGTGTGTGTACAGATACTCCTATGCCTGTACAGTTAACCCTGAGTGACACGCAGTCTGTTCACTCGTTTGTCTGATGTTTGCTGAGCATGTACTGGGTCCTGGGTACTGCTGCAGAAGTTCTTCGTTTTCCATCTCCGCCGTTCCAGGAACTTTGCTGTCTTGTAGTCATTGGCTCATTTAGGTGTCCTCTACACAGTATTCTTAAGATGTTCAGGTTGCTGTGGAAACATAGGAGTCCTTTTTAAATGGGATATAGGGATGGGGAATCTTCTTAAGAGAAGAGTGACAGTCGGGCTGTTTTACAAGATAGGTAAAAGCAGAGACACAGACGTAGGGTGGAACCAGGGAGAGATTTCCTGGCAGAGCACATGAGCTCTCGGTTGAATGAGGGTGGAAATGGTATGATGAGTTAGGGAAATAAAAAGTTCTTCAGAGTACCTGGAGTGAATGGTATACCATGGTGGGGAATGAGACTGGAGAGGTAGGGAGAGGCCACATCATGATGGACCTGTAGGTGCCAAATGCCAGTTTGAAGTTTATCCTGAAAAAACATCAGCCTGGAAGATGGATAGAACACTCTTTCAAGAAGCCTGGCTATGAAAAGAAACAGTTACTAGACCCAGTGAGAAGTTATTTTTAGGGTTCTGTTTATTAAGTCTTAACATTTTATATATATTCAGATGATTTCATACTGAAAGTTCTGCTTAAGTTCCTCTATAGCATTATCTGGAATTTTAGGGATAAAAAATTAATACTCTTCAAATAGCTTATGAAAAAGTTATCTAAATACATGTATTTCTATGGGTATAGGAAAAAGAATAAAGTCAGGAGTTATCAGAAGTTTAAATCTATTTTATGTGTGTTTTGAGCTTATAGATAATGTTTTTTTCTTTGTGCTTTTCTGTGTTTTTACCAGTTTTTTGTACACAGAACATGTGTTACTTTTGTTGTCAGAAAAAGTTTTTTTGATTACCTGATTTTCGGTATGCTTTTTATCCTATTCTAAACTACTAAGTATTAAAACATAGTACAGAAACAATAGTCAGTACAAGTCAGGGAAACTTCCAGTTCTTACCAGTCAGCAGGATGATTTGGAAGTCACGCAACGTAAAATCCATGTTTTGAGGTCAGTTGGCAGTACAGTGCAATGTTTTGTGATGTATAAAGTACAAATTTATTATGAATATCAAATAAGATAAACAATTAATAGTTCATAGACTAGCTACCCTTGCTGGGGAAGAGTAAAATTATGTATTCCTTTGTGGCTGTACTGGTTCTTCGTTGCAGCACAGTCTTCCTCTAATTGCGGCGAGCGGGGGCTGCTCTTCCTTGTGGTGCGTGGGCTTCTCATTGTAGCGGCTTCTCTGGTTGTGGACCATAGGCTTTAGGCACGTGGGCTTCGGTCGTTGCAGCACGTGGGCTCGGCACTTGCAGCTGATGGGCTCTAGAGCACAGGCTTTGTACAGCTCCTGTACAAAGCACCAGCTTCTGGCGCTCAGGCTTAGTTGTTCTGCGTCATGTGGAAATTGCCTGGACCAGAGAGTGAACTGTATCCCCTGCATTGGCAGGTGGATTCTCAATCCATTGTGCCACCAGGGAAATACAGGAATAAAATTTAAAAGTAATTTTTTAATAGAAAATTTAAAGTTGCTGTCAAGTACTAAGTTATTTTAACAAAGGTATCTGCTTGTGGGATTCAATAGATTATTTCTTATGTAGTTAATGAGGTTATCTTAGTACTTCATTTCTTTCTCATGCATTATATTTTTCTTTTAGGTAGTCAAGCCACATACTCCATTAATAAGGTTCCCTGACAGAAGAGACAATCCTAAACCAAATGGTAAGCTGCAGTTTATTTAGACTAAAAAAATATGTACAATCAGATCCATACATGAATATTTTATTATAGACTATTTTTCATTTTAAAATCAGGTTGACAATTGTAGCTTAGGTCACAGTGGTATGTTAGGTTGCGTTAACTAACTTCTGTTACTTTTAAAAAGTAATAACTTAACAGTAGGTATTTCTGAATTTTGGTGATAACTGAGTTTATATATGGCAATTTTTGTTCTACCTTTTCTTCTGTCCTTCAGAAGAATCTCCCATGTTTATATCTGCAGACATTATGATGAATAACCACCATTCCTATATCTTTCTCCCAGCTAACCTTCTCTTTCTCATTCACTGATATATCTGTTCATTCAATCAGTAAATATTTCTTGGATTGCCTTAGAACTTAGTAGTCATTACCCATTAAAAGTAATTGAAGATTCTGAACAAGTTCTGTTTTTCTTTTACTCGTCTGTCACTGTCATTAGTATAAGATACTCAACCATTAATTCAGGGAGAATTTTAACAAATTTTATATGGATATTTTTAACTTATTGTAACTCTTGAAGAATTTATAGTGACAGACAAGTCTGGAGAAAACAAATCTCCATTTTTCAGCTTTTTTATTCTCCATTGTATGATACTACCTGTAATCTCTACCATAGGGCAAAACTTAAGTAATGTCAGTTATCCACATGGATTGACCTCCACTACCTAAAAATTTCATTATTTTATGAACTTACTCAATTTAGTAGTTCACTCACTTAAAACTACCTCATTTGCTTTAAAACAAACTTATAAACTATATAGCTACCCAACCAAGTTACTCTATAATACTTACCTCTTGGAATTGTAATATTTAATCATTTTAAGAATAACTTGATTATTTAGTAATAACTCAAAATAGTATTTTAAGACCCTGAACAATCCCTCTAAGTTGGTTTTTTGTTTTAATTTCAGTATCAGAAGTTCTACGATCAGCAGGACTACCATCTCATACTTCTTCAATTTCGCAGCATTCTAAGGGAAGTAAATCACCAGACTGGCTGATGCATCAGGGTCCACCAGACACTGCAGAAATGATAAGAACTCTACCTCAGAAATACAGAAGGAAACTTGTGTCTCAAGAAGAAATGGAATTTATCCAAGTATGTTGTTGCTCTTTATCCTAATACTGTGGAAGACACCTTAACATTATTAGCTTTGGAGTTTCAGATGCTGATTTACATGTTCTTCTAATTGTCTTGTCAAGGTGTGTCCATACCTAAGACAGGGATAGTCAGGTAGGCCAGGACTATGAGAAATAAATGATGTTTGAGCCCTTGGTAAATGTGCTTGAAAGAATATGTGTAGAAGTATATAGTATGGTAAATAGCAAAATATATATACCCCATGAAAAGAAGCTCTTTACGGTCCTCATTAATTTTTAAAAAATATTTAGTTTATTTTAAATTCTTTATTTGGCTGCACCTGTTTGGTTTTTGTTGTTATTGTTTTACTTGTAGGCATTCTGGATCTTCAATCAGTGAGGCATATGAGCTCTTCAGTTCCAGCATGCAGACTCTTTAAGTTGTGGCGTGTGGGATCTAGTTCCCGACCAGGGTCCTCATTAATTTTTTTATAGTGTAAAGGACCAAGAAATTTGAGGACCATTGACCTAGATCAACCTTGAGTCCCTTTCAGATCTGAAATTCTTTATAATATTGATATGAGAGCCCAAAAGCAATGTAAAATCCGAAATTGGTTTTAAGACCTAAAGATCATTGCTTTAAAATGTCTCAGATTTGTATAGTTGCCATGAAAATTGTCTTTGTAAATGAAACACCTAATCTTATTGCTTTATTTCTTCCTTTTCAGCGTGGAGGTCCAGAATAATCACTGATAACGTGGCTCCTATTTGTCATCAGATAAAGAAGAATCTTTCTAAAAAAGGACTTCCAGAATGACAAATGAAAAATTGTATATTAAACAACTTTAATAAATATTCTGTAAAAAGAAAAAAGATGAAGTATAGGACGTTTAGATGGACACTTATATCTCCTAATTTATGTATCTTGGTCAGCTTCTCTATAAGCTTACCTGATTGTTTATATACTTTATACCTTAATTAAAGTATACATTTTTAAATGTTAGCCTATTAACTTACTCTTGATTATCAAGCATAACAGTGTTGAACTATTGAAAGCACACATTGTCTAGTGAACTGTCAAAGGCTTCCAGCAATTTCACTTTTCTTTCAGTTTCCGTTTAAACAGAATATATTTGGCAGAGTTGCAGCTTTCTAGGAGTAATTTTCCAGAACTTGAATGAGGATCCGTGAAATAATAACTCCATTATTTGTTCTTACTTCTCAGTGTGTTTGCATTCACAAAGTTACTGGAGTATTACTGGCTTATTAACAAGCATATCCGACTCTAAATGATAAAAATATGCCCATGGTAAAACAGGTGACTTTGTGGTATTAAGACTAGGGAGTTAACACATAATATTGTATGTAACCTGTATTCAGAAAAGAAATGCAGAGTATAAAATGGAAAATGGGATAAAAATGAATATAGCATAGGAATACCATTTGACCAGAAATTGTAATTAATGGTTTCAGGGGGATTAAGAAAGTCTTGTTCTTTGGTTTATCTCTTTCTTTTGATTGTGATCATGTGTACAAATCCTGATAATCATAAACTTTCTCAAACTTAATTGTCTGAAAGTCTCATAAAATTGACCTATTTACCCTTAAGTCAATTAATAGAATTTTGATAGGGGGTCTTCCTGTGCCAAGGGTATGTATAATTGTGAAAGTAAAGCCTCACAAAGTGAAATAAATTCTCTTCCATACCTTTAATGATTTGTAGAATATGCTTTAAAGAAGTCATCCCTAATAGTAAGGGTAATTCATGAGTAATAGAGTAGAATTGTTGAGTACATTTTTGTGTTTGCCCAGTTACATATGGATTAATCTTTATACTTGGTTTTTCTGCTGTTTCAGAGTTGATCTGCTTTTTGTGTAAATTCTGTATTGTGTTACCCAACTCAAATGTGAGATAGGAATTTGATGCTAGCAATAAGCTACTCTGGTAATGCATGAGAAATACATGACTCAGGATTTCTTTTTTATTATTTAAAAAATGTATTTGGAAAAATTTCTTAAAAACCAGTACTACTCTCTTTTTTCTCCTTAGCTTTCTTATTTCAGTAAAAAGAAGCTCATGGCAGGTTTTTTTCTTCTTTCAGAAACACAGTAGGTTCGGGAGATGAAGCGTGGCTTAGATAATGTTGTGGGCCAGCCGTTAGAAACCCCAGTACTGGAACTGAGGACCATGTTTACTACAGCTGCTGCCATGAAAGTTCCAATGAAAAAATATATCACTTTTATATAATTTATGACTAGAGGCATGACAAAAGGATATTAGTAGGGACTGCTGTCATAGGATGAGCTCCCAAGGAGGATAGTGTCATAGAAAGAATTTGGGTTTAGCTTTAACAGCCTGTGTATTCATTTAGGAGTTAAACACTTAAGTATCTGTAACCGTTAGTGAATTGCTAAGTTTGTCCAACTTGCAGTTTTTTCTCCAGTACTATACAGTTTGATAGGCAGGATCAAATTAGTGTATTGACTGTTGCTGTTGCTGTTCAGTCCCTTGGTAATGTCCGACTCTGTGACCTCATGAAACAGCACGCCAGGCTCCTCTGTCCTCCACCATCTCCCAGAGTTTGCTCAAGTTCATGTGCATTGAGTTGGTGATGCTAACACACCTTCTGCTACCCCTTTCTCCTTTTGCCTTCAATCTTTCCCAGTCTCTCTTCAATCACAGTCTTTTCCAATGAGTTGGTGCTTCACATGAGGTGGCCAAAGTATTGGAGCTTTAGCTTCAGCAGCAGTCCTTCCAGTGGATATTCAGGGTTGATTTTCTTTCGGACTGACTTGTTTGATCTCCTTGCTGTCCAAGGAACACTCAGGTCTTCTAGAGCATCACAGTTCAAAAGCATCAATTCTTCAGTGCTTATCCTTCTTTATGGTCCAACTCTCACATCCATATGTGACTACTGGAAAAACCACAGCTTTGACTATAACACACCTTTGTTGGCAAAGTGATGTCTCTGCTTTTAAATACTCTGTCTAGGTGTGTCATAACTTTTCTTCCAACGAGCAAGCATGTTTTAATTTCATGACTGCAGTCACCGTCCCCAGTGATTTTGGAGCCCAAGAAAATAAAATCTGTCACTGCTTCTACTTTCCCCCTTTTATTTGCCATGAAGTGATGGGACCAGATCCCATGATCTTTGGTTTTTGAATGTTGAGTTTTAAGCCAGCTTTTTCACTCCCACCTTCATCATGAGGCTCTTTAGTTCCTCTTCACTTTCTGCCGTTAAGAGTGGTATCATCTGTATTCTGAGGTTCTTGATATTTCTCCCAGCAATCTTGATACCAGCTTGTGAGTCATCCAGCCCACTGTTTCACATGATGTACTCTGCATATAAGTTAAATAAGCAGGGTGACAATATACAGCCTTGTACTTTTTTCATATTTGGAACCAGTCTGTTGTTCCATGTCCAGTTCTAACTGTTGCTTCCTGACCCATATATAGACTTTCTCAGGAGACAGGTAAGGTGGTCTGGTACGTACTTCTCTTTTTAAGAATTTTCCACTGTTTGTTGTGATCCACACAGTCAAAGGCTTCAGTGTACTCAATGGAGCAGAAATAGGTGTTTTTCTAGAACTCCCTTGCTTTCTCCATGATTCAACAAATGTTGGCAATTTGATCTCTGGTTCCTCTGCCTCTTCGAAACTGAGCTTGTACGTCTGGAAGTGCTTAGTTCAAGTATTGTCTATTACTTTGTAACAAAGCACTCCAAAACTTAGTGGCTAAAAACAATATTCATTTCACAGCTCATGGTTTCTCTGGGTCAGGAATTCCGGAACAGCTTGCCTGGGCAGTTCTGCTCAGTGTTTCTCCTAAGGTTGCAGTCAATGCCACCTGGGGCTGGACCATCTAGCTCCAACAAGATAGCTAACTCACTTTGCTGGCAGGTTGATGCTGGCTGGTGGTAGGAGGCCTCAATTCTCTACCTAGGCCTCTCCACAGGGCTGCCCAAATGAATTCACAACATGATGGCTGACATCCCCAGAGGAGGTGATCTAAGTTAACAAGCAGAAACAGCAATCCCTCTGATCTACACCCATTATACAAATTCATTTCTGGTATACTCTGTTAGTTACTAAAAGACGCTTACTCCTTGGAAGAAAAGTTATGACCAACCTAGATAGTATATTCAAAAGCAGAGACATTACTTTGCCGACTAAGGTCTGTCTAGTCAAGGCTATGGTTTTTCCTGTGATCATGTATGGATGTGAGAGTTGGACTGTGAAGAAGGCTGAGCGCTGAAGAATTGATGCTTTTGAACTGTGGTGTTGGAGAAGACTCTTGAGAGTCCCTTGGACTGCAAGGAGATCCAACCAGTCCATTCTGAAGGAGATCAGCCCTGGGATTTCTTTGGAAGGAATGATGCTAAAGCTGAAACTCCAGTACTTTGGCCACCTCATGTGAAGAGTTGACTCATTGGAAAAGATTCTGATGCTGGGAGGGATTGGGGGCAGGAGAAGAAGGGGACGACTGAGGATGAGATGCCTAGATGGCATCACTGACTCGATGGACGTGAATCTGAGTGAACTCCGGGATTTGGTGATAGACAGGGAGGCCTGGCGTGCTGCGATTCATGGGGTTGCAAAGAGTCGGACACGACTGAGCAACTGAACTGAACTGAACTGTTAGTTACAGAAAATAGTCTGTTTCATTGAGGAAACTACCCAAGTGCATTCAGACCAGAAGGCAAGAATCATTAGGACCGTCTTGGAAGCTGGTTTCCACTGGTGTGTAAAAGTGCCTTGTTAACTGTAAAATACTATACACATGCTTAATGGTATTTTATATTTATACAATGACCTAATGGACCCAAAATATCATGTAAACATTGCCTTTGTTATCCTATTTAAAAAGTTTCAATATAGGAATTCACTTGTCTATGGTATAGTGGGCTTATCAATTCATATGCCATAGCACACTTGGGAACCTCAAGCCTCAAATTTAGTTCACTGTTTAGCTTGTTTCTACAAGTGAGAATAGATTACTGTTACAGTGATGTCTTTTAGAAGGAACTGTGACCTAAATCGCATACTATATATCACTAGCTATGACTTGCCACAATTAAGAGAGAGAGTGATAGAGATGGTGTGTTTTCTGTGATGTAGGAGAATTCTGCTTAATGAATATATCAGTGCTCAATAAAGACCCAAGTAGTGACAAAGAGTTAGAAGGTGACCAATAAGAGTTATTGCTAACATAAACTGTTGGACAGTATCCTAAGGGTTTTTGAAGTGTGCAGTCCTTTAAGCCTTGTAGCAGCCCAGTGAGCAGGTCCTATTACACAGGAGGAGACTAGCAACAGAAAGGTTAAATGATGTGCCTAAATCATAAATCTAGTAAATGAATATTTGTGGGTCCAATATTCATATGCAGATAGTCTAGATCCAGAGCAGGACTCAGCTTTTACACTATATTACCTTGAATAAGTTATCAGCTTTTGCATTCTGCTGCCTTCTATATCAGAGAAGGCAATGGCACCCCACTCCAGTACTCTTGCCTGGAAAATCCCATGGACAGAGGAGCCTGGAAGGCTGCAGTCCATGGGATCACTGAGGGTCAGACATGACTGAGCGACTTCACTTTCACTTTTCAGTTTCATGCATTGGAGAAGGAAATGGCAACCCACTCCAGTGTTCTTGCCTGGAGAATCCCACGGATGGGGGAGCTTGGTGGGCTGCCGTTTATGGGGTCGCAGAGTCGGACACAACTGAAGTGACTTAGCAGCAGCCTTCTATATAACTTGAGAGTTATATAATTCCTGAAAATCAGGATTCTCAACGCTCAGAAACATTAAATCAGTTGAGTCATGTCTGACTCTTTGCGACCCCATGGACTGCAGCACGCCAGGCCTCCCTGTCCATCACCAACTCCAGAGCCAGCTCAAACTCATGTCCATCGAATCAATGATGCCATCCAATCATGTCATGCTCTGTCATCCCCTTCTCCTCCTGCCTTCAGTCTTTCCCAGCATCAGCGTCTTTTCCAATGAGTCAGTTCTTCGCGTCAGGTGGCCAAGGTTTTGGAGTTTCAGCTTCAGCATTAGTCCTTCCAATGAATATCCAGGACTGATTTCCTTTAAGATTGACTGTTTTGATCTCCGTGTCGTCCAAGGGACTCTCAAGAGTCTTCCCTAAAACCACAGTTCAAAAGCATCAATTATTCAGTGCTCAGCTTTCTTTATGGTCCAACTCTCACATCCATACGTGACTACTGGAAGAATCATAGCTTTGACTAGACGGACCTTTGTTGGTAAAGTAATGTCTCTGCTTTTTAATATGCTGTCTACGTAGGTCATAGCTTTTCTTTCAAGGAGCAAGCATCTTTTAATTTCATGGCTGCAGTCACCATCTTCAGTGATTTTGGAGCCCAAGAAAATAAAGTCTGTCACTGTTTCCATTGTTTCACCATCTATTCACCATGAGGTGATGGGACTGGATGCTATCATCTTTGTTTTTTTGAATGCTGAGTTTTAAGCCAGCTTTTTCACTTTCCTCTTTCACTTTCATCAGAGGCTCTTTAGTTCTTCGCTTCCAGCCATAAGGGTGGTGTCATCTGCATATCTGAGGTTGTTGGTATTTCTCCTGGCAATCTTGATTCCAGCTTGTGCTTCATCCAGCCCAGTGTTTCTCATGATGTACTCTGCATATAAGTTAAATAAGCAGGGTGACAATATACAGCCTTGACGGACTCCTTTCCCAGTTTGGAACCAGTCCATTTTTCCATGTCCATTTCTAACTGTTGCTTTGTGACCTGGACGCAGATTTCTCAGGAGGCAGGTAAAGTGGTCTGATATTTCCATCTCTCTAAGAATGTTAAATTCTTAACATACTAAATGCTCCAGCTCAAAACCTTAGAATTATCCTTTTCTTTTCTATAACCCATATTAAATGTCAGCAAATCTATTGTCTAGAAGCTAAACTGGTACTCTGAATACAACCATCTGGATCACTGCAAAAATTAACTGGCCTTCTTGCTTCTCCTTGCCCCTCTAAGTTTATAGTGTAATCTCTCACAACAAAGGGAGACTTTTAAAACATTGAGTCAGATATCATTTATCTGCTCAAAACTTTGCAGTGGCTTTTCAGTAATATTTTCCTGGTAACACCCTATTTCGGAGAAGGCGATGGCATCCCACTCCAGTACTCTTGCCTAGAGAATCCCAAGGACAGCGGAGCCTGGTGGGCTGTCGTCTATGGGGTTGCAGAGAGTCGGACACGACTGAAGCGACTTAGCAGCACCAACATCCTATTTAAAATCACAAACCCTACTATCTATTCCCTTTCCCTGCTCTACTATCTCAATAGCACTGGTCACTATGTATTATAGCGTATTTTAATTGTTTTGTTAGCTCCTCCCCTTGGAAGGCAGGGATCTTTGTTTTTAGCTTGCCGATTTCTTAGAGTCTGCAACAGAGCCCAGCATACAGTAAGCACTCAATATATATTTGTTAAATATATGAATTAACGTGTTTGTTGATTTGTATGAAAAGCGAATAATGTTGAGTACTGATTACAGTTAACCATTGAGCACTAGGCCTAAAACTTCGTTGCAAGTATCGTTTAATCCTCGCAACCGCCTACGATGAAATCTATTAGTTCCTTCCACCTTACAGGGTGAAAAACTGATGGTCAGAAGTCTGTTCCACACCACGAAATTGTTCTGCTTACTAGGAATTTATTTGCCTGAATGTGCTTCTTCGTAAGGGACTAAGAATGCCTCTCGACCAGACCTTAAGAACTAGCACTCGCTTCAGTTCACTCAGTCTTGTCTCACTCTGTGACCACATGCACCGCAGCACGCCAGGCTTCCCAGTCCACCAGCAACTCCCGGAGCCTGCTCAAACTCATATCCATCCAGTCGGTGATACCTTCCAACTCCGCTTAAGTAACTGGAAACTGTCGGCTTAGGCGTCCATGGTAACCATGGTGACAGGATAGCCTTGAGCAAAAACCAGAGATCAGAGACGAGGCCAAGCCTTCCAGACCCATACACATCTATTAAATCCTGAACTCAGAGCGCTGATCGGTCTTCAGTAGTGAAGAAAACACCTGTTAAAACGGTAACAGGGCGACACACTAGCTACCTGCAAGAGCACCACGCCTCCGGCACTATCTGCGGTCATGTGAGCAGAGGGGGCCCGGTTCAGGAAGCCCGGCAGTCCCGCCTCGCCTCGCTCAGCTTCCGTAGGGAGAGGGCTCTGGCCGGACCTACTTCACAGCATCCCCGCCCACCCCGGAAGTGGGGGCGGAGCGAGTGAAGCGTCGGCGCTCAGTGGGCGGAAGTGGCTGTTGAGGCTTTAAGGTAGCTTTAAATTCCTGCTGTCTTGGCAGCTCACCCTTTTCAGCTGCAGACGGGCTCCTCGCGACGGATGGCAGTGGACGTGAAGTCGCGAGCGAAGCGTTATGAAAAACTGGACTTCCTCGGGGAGGGACAGGTGAGGCTCTCGGGCGGGCCTCGGAGGACCCTGAGCAGGGAGCGCCGGGCCGCCTCACACTGTCGAAAGTTTTCTCGTGGAAGCCAGAGGACGGGGCACGCTCCTCGTTCTCCTCGGAGAAGGAGGCTGCCCAGACGCCCCTGCTGCCCCTTTGTCCACCCTGGACCTGAGTCCCTGAGCGGCCCTCTCCGCTCAGTGGACTGGAACGGGACGTGGACGACCTCACCACGTTGCCAGCCGCCGCGAATTTGCTCTTAGAACCCAGGATTCCTTGCTTCCCCAAGTCTAAAAAAAGTGAAAAGGCCAACACAAACCAAGAAGTTCTCACAAATTTAACATTACTCCTGTATTTCTGTCTAGTTTGCCACGGTTTACAAGGCCAGAGACAAGAACACCAACCAAATTGTCGCCATTAAGAAAGTGAGTTGCAGTTTGTTTTTCCTTGTGTCTTCTTGAGTGGTGTGTGTGTCTTCTTGAAGGGGTGTGTGTGTGTGTGTCTTCTTGAAGGGGTGTGTGTGTGTGTCTTCTTGAAGGGGGGGTGGTGTGTGTGTGTGTGTGTGTCTTGAAGGGGGGGTGGGGTGTGTGTGTGTTTCTTCTTGAAGGGGGGGTGGGGTGTGTGTGTGTGTATGTGTGTCTTCTTGAAGGGATGTGTGAATTGAGATGAAGAGAGGCTGTATCTTGTTTGTTTTATAAACGCAAACATTGGCAAAGGGGACAAATACTGCTTGTCTGTTGGGCCCTCAGAACTACTCATCTTTCCAGGTCCCTATTTCTTCCTCAACAGCATCCACTCTATATCTGTATTTTCTGAATACATACTTACCATTAAAGGCTTTTGCCAGCATTAATAACATTGAAGTGCCTTTTTTTTTTAATGGTTTAAGTACCTTTTTTACTTGCATTTCATTCAAGAAATTTAGATCATATTTGACTTTCTATATGCCAAGCACTCTCATCCTTGTTTTTTTCATTTAACCCTTATAAGAGCCAGGTGATGTAGGTAAAGTATCTCTGTTTCATACTTGAGGTGCCTGAAGCTATGGGAGATGAGCCATCGTCAAGATGGCACAGGTAGTAGTTGATAGAGCCAGGCTTTACATCCAGGTGTACTGCTTCCAGGCTGATTGCCTTTCCCCATACTTCTGAAATCAGTAACCCTCTCAGGAGAGGCTGGTTTCTTCACATCTCATAGATAGAGGAACCTGGTGGGTCTGTGGAGTTGCAAAGAGTCAGACATGGCTGAGTGACTGAGTACACACACAAGGCCTTTTGGTGGCTTAAGCATGTCCCTCTCATATTCTTAACACCTGCTCCCCATTCTTCTTTTCTAGAATTATTCCTGCCCTTGTTATCTTTTTTACTTTTTCTAATGTGTCTAATCTTTTTCAGTTTCTGTTCTATAAGCCAATGCTATTTATATCTACTCCCTTGTAAAACCCTTAACTTTCCTAATCCTTTTAAAGTTATTTTTCTGATTCTGCCCCTGGTTCACTTTATTCTAGCCACACTGACCTTTCTATCCCTTGAGTATATTAAATGCATCCCACTCCCAGATTCATTGCATTTGCTCTGGCTTCCAGTTAGTGTATTTTTCCTCTAAAACTTGGCCTGGCTGGTTCTTTATCATTTAGATCTCAGTCAGATATCTCCTGTACATATAGACTTCTGCTGGTCATTCTAGCTAAAACAGGTATACTTGCCTTCTTCCCTAGTGTTCTTTTCCATATTTCTTTGTTATCTTCATAGCATTTATCAAAATCTTTTATCTTTGAGTTTATTTTCTATTTACTACCACTCAAATTATATTTAGGACTGTGGCTAGTACATTTGCAGACACTTAAAAATGTATTGGCTTGACTAACTGATACTGTCTCTTCAAACTGTTGGCATATTGAGTTCTGTGGTTTTTCTGAAAATCCCAGTTGGTTTACTTGCTTGCTTTTATCATAAATTAGGATTTAGAATTCATCCTGTTTCTCAGTGATGGGCTTCCCAGGTGATGCTGGTGGTAAAGAACTTGCCTGCCAATGCAGAAGACATAAGAGATGTGGTTTCGATCCCTGAGTCGGGAAGATTCCTTGGAGAAGGGCATGGCTACCCACTTGAGTATTGCCTGGAGAATTCTGTGGACAGAGGAGCCTGGTGGGGTCTGGTCCATAAGGTCACAAAGAGTCGGACATGACTGAAGCGACTTAGCAGTATATTTCTCAATGATAGACTGCTACCCCTTGAAAGTGACATTATGGAATATTCTTTTACGTTTAATTTTTATTTCAAATAGTACATCTTTGTAGTTTTATGGAATGTAACCTTTATATAAATGGAATATATAACCTTTAAATCACTGTGTTGTACACCTGAAACTTATATAATATTTTATGTCAACTGGACCTCAAAAAAAAACAGGAATATTTCTCCTTTTACCAAACCCCATTAATTCTCAAAGCATTTGTTTTTTTTTAAAGTCAGTTACTAGGCCAAGCATGCCTCTCTCCTCTACCCCTGGTTTTCACTCATTGGAGCAATGCCTTTCAACTCCAAAATTGATTTCTCTGGTATTTACATCCATTTTTTTAGATAGTATGCTTATGATCCCTGAGTGGCCTCCTTCCTTAGTTCTGTAAACCCTAGAGATTTGGTGCTTGTGCATCTTCCCCTCCCAACACTCAATTTCTACTCACACTCATTTACTGGCTTCCCTGGTGGCTCAGACAGTAAAGCGTTTGTCTACAATGTGGGAGACCTGGGTTCGATCCCTGGATCAGGAAGATCCTCTGGAGAAGGGAATGGCAACCCACTCCAGTACTCTTGCCTGGAAAATCCCATGGACGGAGGAGCATGGTAGGCTACAGTCTATGGGGTCGCAGAGTCAACATGACCGAGAGACTTCACTTTCTTTCTTTCTTTTCTTGAATTTAACAGAAAAGGAGTAATAAGCTATTATTATTTCATCTGTTGTATTTTGGACCTTTAAAATATCATTAATCTACCTTATCCTTTTTAAACAGTTGTACTGAATTTACATTTCCCAGTTTAACCAGTCCTCTGTGGTAACTTTTTGGAGCAGTTTTCACTTTGCACTATTTGTTTTATGTATCTCAGTTCAGTTCAGTAGCTCAGTCGTGTCCGACTCTTTGGGACCCCGTGAATCACAGCACGCCAGGCCTCCCTGTCCATCACCAACTCCTGGAGTTCACTCAGACTCACGTCCATAGAGTCGGTGATGCCATCCAGCCATCTCATCCTCTCTCGTCCCCTTCTCCTCCTGCCCCCAATCCCTCCCAGCATCAGTCTTTTCCAGTGAGTCAACTCTTCGCATGAGGTGGCCAAAGTATTGGAGTTTCAGCTTTAGCATCATTCCTTCCAAAGAAATCCCAGGGCTGATCTCCTATACATTATTGTATACTTCTGAGCTCTTTCTCTCTTCCAACACACACACACACACTCTTCTGCAACTTGTTTTTCTGAATCAGTATCATTTCTGAAATCTTCCAGATGGATACATATAGATCTGTTTATTCATACTCTGATGATTAGATTCTATTCTGTGACTACACTAAAATTGGTCTATCCAAACTCTTGTTGATAAACATTTAAGCTGCTTTTTTTTTAATGTTTTACTCTAATACACTCCTTCTACAGACATACATTTGTGCATTTCTCTAGAAAATGTATCTATAGTTGAAACTTAATTGCCAGTTATTGCTACATAGAGAATACTGTGATGTTGAGAAAGATTGAAGGCAGGAGGGGAAGGGGATAACAGAACAAGATGGTTGGATGGCATCACCAGCTCAATGGTCATTAGTTTAAGCAAACTCTGGGAGATGGTGAAGGACAGGGAAGCCTGCTGTGCTGCAGTCCATGGGGTTACAAAGAGTTGAACACGACTGAGCGACTGAACAACTGAACAACAGCAAGAGAATACACATCAACATCCCCAGATACTATCAAACTGCTTTCCAAAATGGTTGGATCAGTTTAACCTCCCACCACATTTTCACCATGTTTGTATCATCAGATTTTACAACAGTTGTCAATCAGATGGGTCAAAAGTGGTATATGGATGTTTTTTCAATTAATATTTCTCTGATTACCAGTGAGTTTGATCATCTTTTCCTAGATTTATTGGCTTTTTATAGTTTTTCTGTTAGGTTGCCTACATTTTTTTCCTTTCCTGTTGACTTGGTGGAATTTCTTATATATTTTGGATACTGAACCTTAGTCAGAAATACGCACTACAGATACCATTGTCAGTGTAAATCTATAATAAGAATAGAAGAGTGTTATTCAAGCCAATCTGAATTATAGCCCAGAAGGCAGTCTCTCAGATAGCTCTGAGTTCTGAAGAAGTATGGTTTTCAGCATAGTTTATATCTTGTCAGAACAGAAAACATCAAACATGATTGGGGTACATTCCTTCAACGTTAAAAAAAAAAAGATCACTGTATATAGTGAGTCAGTATGATCTTGGCTCCTGGGAAGGGGACCTTATAAAGGAGTACTACCTTTGAAGTCCCTGGAAGGGAGGTATTTATCCTTATCTTCAAAATAGGCATTCTTTACAGTGGCTCAGATGATTAAGATTCCTCCTGCAATGTGGGAGACTTGGGTTCAATCCCTGGGTTGGGAAGATCCCCTGGAGTAGGGAATGGCAGCCTACTCCAGTATTCTTGCCTGGAGAATCCCATGGACAGAGGAGCTTCTCAGGCTCCATGGGGTTGCAAACAGTCAGACACAACTGTGCGATTTTCACTTTTGGTAGTGGACCCTTTTATTCCAATATTTAAAGCAGATAGACAGTATGTGTTTCATAGACCACAAAACAGGCTGTTCTAGTTAGCATAAAGTTTGTTAAGTAAGCCAGAATGATTTCTTTGTACTTTAGTATGTGAAAATTTCTTCAATCATCATCTCTCAGACTTTGGGCTTTCAGTTATCTTTTGAGGTACAGGTATTTAAAATTTTAGTCTGGTTAAATTTGTCTATTTTTCCCCTTTTTTGGTTCCCTTTTTTTGCATGCTTCCCTGCCTCCAAATTATAAAGAATTCTCCTATATTTTCATCTGAAAATTTTAAAGTATCGCTTTTCACATTTAGGTCTACATTCCATTTGGAGTTAAATTTTCTTTGTTGTGTAGTATGAAAATCTAATATTTTTTCCCCAGCTCTCAACATTTTCTTAGTACATCCTTTTCCTGGTGAGTTGTAATGCCAAGTTCTAATTTATATTTGGATTTGTTTCTGGGCATACTGTTCTTTTATTGGTTGATTTTCTTTTTCCCCCCATTCCTGCTGCACTGCTGTAGGGTCTATAATTACTGTTGCCTTGTAAATTCTCAAGGGCTTTCTGTAGTTGTGGTCTGGGGGCTTCTCATTGCAGTAGCTTCTCTTGTTGCAGAGCCTGGTCTCCAGGGTGTGTGGGCTTGGTCGTTGTGGCACACGGGCTTAGTTGCCCCATGGCTTAGTTGTGGAATCTTTCCAGACCAGGGATTGAACCCCTGTCCCCTGCACTGGGGATTCTCAATCACTACTCTTCTTCGAAATTATCTTGGCTTACTCTATGAGTCAGTTGAGAAATTTGAATCAAATCAAGAGAATTTGAATATGAACTAGTTATTACATGCTGCATGGCATTATTATTAATTTTATTAGGAAGGAGAATGGCATTATGGGTATATAAGAAAATGTCCACGTTTTAGAGATGCCTGTTGAAGTATATAGGGATGAAATAATACGAAGTCCAACTACAACATTAAAAAAAAATGTATGTTGTAGCCAACAAAAAAGAGGATGGATGAAGTAAATATGGAAAAATGTAATTATTGAATCTGAGTGATAATGTAGATGGCTTCATGAAACTAGTCTATTACATTTCCTAAACACAGTAAAAAATAATGTTTTAAGTTATCTGTTCTTAGCTCCTTACTTTTCTGTATAAAGTTTAGAATCCGTTTGTCAATGTCCATGAAAAATGCTGTTGTACTTTACATCTAGTTTCATTAAAGAGAATTGATGTGTTTATGATTTGAATCTTTCTATCCATGAACATGCTGTCTATGTTTATTTTGGTCACATTTCTTGAACATTAAAACATGTTCAAGAGTGTTTTATAATGTTCTTGGAAAGCTTCATACATTTCTTGTTGGCTTTAATTCCTACATACCTTATATTTTTTGGTGCTATAATAAATGGCCTGTGGAAGTGTTAGTCGACCCCATGGACTGTAGCCCACCAGGCTCCTCTATCCATGGGATTCTCCAGGCAAGAATATATTGGAGTGGATTGCCATTCCCTTCTCCAGGGGATCTTCCTAACCCAGGAACTGAACCTGGGTCTCCTGTGTAACAAGCAGATTCTTTACTGGCTGAGCCACCAGGGAAGCCCAAGATAAAATAAATAGCCTACCTTTAAGGTAAAAGTTGTTTGTAGTATATAGGTGGGGGCTATTTTAAAAGGTAAAATAGCTGATTTTCTGGAGTAGGATTTTTTTTTTTGGTATTCTTGGCTACATTGTCATTGCATAAAGTAGTAAGCTCTTGTTCTTTAACCTGGTAGTTGGGTTTCTGTGAGATGGAACCTATTAATGCAGTTCAGTGTGCTTGTATACAGTAGCAAAAGTTTAACCACTTTCTGTATCCATCACACTCTGTAGTTTTCCTGCTTGGAAAATGTGGTCCCTGGGAAGCATATTATTGGGCATATTAAGCATGTTATGTATATGTTACATACTTCCTCCCAAGTAGTCTTAACTTGAAGTGCTTGTTTTGTTTATTGGGCTTCCCTGGTGGCTCAGTCAGGAAAGAATCTGCCTGCAGTACAGGAGACCTGGGTTCAGTCCCTGGGTTGGGAAGATCCCCTGGAGAAGGAAATGGCAACCCACTCCAGTATTCTTGCCTGGAAGAGTCCATGGACAGAGGAGTTTGGTGGGCTGCAGTTCATGGGGTTGCAAGAGTCAGATGCTGACTTAGTGACTAAACCACCACCACCCACCTCGATTATCTCCCTAAGTTCTGTATCTATCACAATCTATAATTTTTCTTCTTCGAAAATGTGGTCCCTGGGAGTATATTATTGGGCATATTAAGCATGTTATTTTACATGTTACATATTTCCTCCCACGTAGTCTAACTTGAAGTGCTTCTTTTGTTTATTAGCTTGTATTCATTTAATTTAGTCCACATTTAATCTTAGAGTTGTGTAATTCAGAACTTAAGGGGAAAGGAAGGATAGGTACTTGATCCTTTCTTATACTGTTAATTTTGCCTTTCTGATTCATGATTCCTGCTCCCTCCTTACCTGCTAATACTAGCTACCTATAAGTAGTTATGTATTTTTGCTTTAAGCATTTGAAGTGTTTATGTATTACGCATTTGTCTAAATAGTTTAACACATTTTTATTGTGTTTGTTTTTTCCTCTGCCAGATCAAACTTGGACATAGATCAGAAGCTAAAGATGGTAAGTAATTTATTTCATGTAATCTGACAGAACAGAAAAGGTGGTTCTTCTCACTGAGGAAAAGAACAAAGTATTAATTACAGTTAACAATGGTTCTGGGTAGAGTTATTGCAGGTCCCAGAAGAGTAACGATAAGACTCAGGATAGAGATAGGATATTTGTACTTTTCACCATTTGGGTGTTCAGAGGATATTTGGATCACCTAAGCAGATGGAAGACAGCAAGGTTATTAGTGACTTGTCTTAATGTCTTCATTACTGCTTTAGTTGCTTTCAAGCCGCTGTTTTTCTGAGCTTCTGGTTACTTTGATAATTCAGGATTCATGGAAGTATACAAAGCTCACTATAGAATAAATGTATAGGGATGGGAGAGATTTTTGTTTCTCTTCTGCTAAAGCTCTGTTTGAGTGCTAAGTCCTATTTAGTCATCAAGAAAGTTTCTGTGTAAAGGATCCATCATCTCTCTAATACTAGTGCCAGATCTTTTTTTTTTTTTTTTTTAGTATTTATTTATTTGGCTACATTGGGTCTTAGTTGCAGGTTGCTGGATCTTTGATCTTCATTGCGGCATGCAGGATCTTTTAGTTGTGAGAAGCAAGCTCTTAACTTGTGACATGTGGGATCTAGTTTCCTGACCAGGGGTCAGACCTGGGCCCCCTGCATTGGGTGCATGGACCACCAGGGAAATCCCATCAGATCTTATTTTTAAATGTTGGGTTTTGTCCTTTGCATTGGGAAGGATAGTATTTAATCACTAGTTTTCTGTTAGCTTAAAGAATCTGCCTCTGATATTCATAAGGCAAGAGAAGAAAAGCTATTAACTTCTCACCTTTAGGCTACATACTTGTGTACATATTATTCCAGGAGTCTTCAGATCTCATATTCTATAGATGAAGTGAATACTTTTTTCATCATTTATTATAGTCTGTCCTAAACTGTTTTGAAAACAAAGCAATATAAATTGGAAACAGGTATGTTATAAAAATTATTTTTTTTTCCTGAGGAATATTCATTGCTATTTCATCAGAGACTGACCTTTCCCAAAAAAATATGTTTATAAGAAGGTTTGAGATTTCAGAATTCTTTTTCACTTTTTTCTTTGCCTTTTTATCTAGGTATAAATAGAACAGCCTTAAGAGAGATAAAATTATTACAGGAGCTAAGTCATCCAAATATAATTGGTGTGAGTATGATCTAAGTTTCTGGGATTTGGGACCCTGCCTTTCCGAATGTGGTGGATGTTGATTGAAGGCTCAGCAAGATGAGTTGTCCTAGGTGAGCCTTACACAAAGGCTGAAATGTATTTTTTATCCTAATTGTTCTTATAGGTAGTGTTTTAAAAACTATACAACTGATGAAATAAATATGGGCATACAGGCTGATTTTACCAGAAATTTTGAAGTCTAGAGAGCTGTAGCATGTGTAAGACCTTGAGCAGGTTCCCTTGAACTCTGCCTCATAGTCTCTACCTCATAGGGTTGTTATGAGACTAGCTCACTGAATATACATCCAGTAATGGTAACTCACTCCAGTATTCTTGCCTGGAGAATCCCATGGACAGAGAAGCCTGGTGGGGTACAGGCCATGGGGTCGCAAAGAGTCCGATACAACTGAGCAACTAACACCTACTTACCTGGGATAGTGTCTGGCGTAGGGAACACACTCATTCAGTGAATAATAGCTACTGCTGCTGTCTGTTGGATTTTCTTAAGTACCAAGGTTGGGAGTTTTTCTAGATTATAGAGACTTCAGTGAGGTTCTCATTAATTCATTACTTAATTATAATTCCTAAAATTTGGAGGGAGAGGTGATTTTTTTTTTAATAGTAAGGCTTAATAATCTTGTGCTTCAGAGTACTAATTCCTAGCCAAAAATGGATAAATATTAAATTTAATAAAATTATTTAAACTTTACAGTCCAAATGCTTAAGTTTTTAAAGATTAAAAACTTAGGTATAATACTGTCAAGTATTTAATAAGAGTATCACGTGTTGATTTTTTTTTTTTTTAATTTTGCTTTGTAGCTCCTTGATGCTTTTGGACATAAATCTAACATTAGTCTTGTCTTTGATTTTATGGAAACTGATCTAGAGGTAAGACTAAGATTTCTGGAGGAATTTATTTTCCTGTTTATCAAGAGAATCTAAATGTTTATTTTCTGCCTTTGAAGAAGGTAGTCAAAAGAATGCTTAAATTTTGTTGAAATCTAGATGTGGTGTTAAAGATCTTCTGAATCATTTAGCCATATTCCCAGTGTTACATACAAGATTTGGATTTAGATAGCATTTGTGTCTGCCAAGTTCCCGATACCTTATTAACATTACTTTTTAGAAAAATAAGTGTTTGGCTTTGGAGGGTTTGGAACTTCCTTGTGATATTATCACAGACTGTCCTTTTGAAAACCAGCTTTCTTTTTGAGAAGAATAAGATTTTAGGGACTTCCCTGGCAGTCCAGTGGTTAAAACTTCACCTTCCAATGCAAAGGGTGTATGTTCGATCCCTGGCCAGGGAGCTAAGATCCCACATGCCTTGCAACCAAAAAACCAAAACATAAAACAGAAACAGTATTGTAACATATTCAATGAAGCCTTTACAAATGATGCACATCAAAAAAATCTTAAAAAGAATAAGATTTTAGGCTTTTCATTAATACTAATTGAATCTCAGTAATGGACAGTCTGGAGATGTGGAACAAGTGGAATTCTTATACACCGCTGATGAGAATGCAAAGATACAGCCACTTTAGAAAAAACAGTTTGGCAGTTTCTTACACAGTTAAATATACCCTTAGGGTATGATCTAGAAATCCATCTGTGTATTTATTTATCCAAGAGAAACAAAAACATGTCCACACAGATGTTTAGCTTTCTTCGTAATTATCCAAACTGAAAACAACCCAAATGTCTTTCATCAAGTGAATGTATAAACTGGTACATTTTTTATAAAGTGGAATACTATTTGAGAATAAGAAGAAACAAACTATTAATATATACAGTAGTATAGGTAACTCTTAGATACGTTGTACTAAAGGAAAGAAGCCAGGCTCAAAAGCTACTGATGCTATGTGATTCTATGTATGTTTTTTTTGGAAAAGGAAAAACTAAAGGAACAGAAATCAGATCTTTGGTTGCTGGGGTTAGGAATTGAGGGGAAGATTGAGTAGAGAGAGGCATTGGGGAATTTAGGGGGAACTGTTAAACTATTTGTGGTTGTGGTAACACAACTGATGTATTAAAAACAGATTAAAAGTGTCTTTCACCTATTTGAAAAAAAGAAAATTGCATTTTTAGCTCATATAACTAAAAGTCTGGGAGTAAACTGACTTGAATCATAGTTCACAAATAATGCTAGCAGAACACAATTTTTCACTTGTTCTCTGTTGCCTCGTTCATGGGTAAAATTTCTCAATATAGTGGCTCAGGTGCTTGTGGGCTTCTATCCTTAGTTTAATAATGCCTGAGGAGAGAAAGTATTCTGTTGCCTTTGATTCTAGCTCAAGTATTTGGCTTGGCTTGGCTCTCATTTCCATCCCTGAGCTAGTCTGGAAGGCAGGCTGTAGTGTGGTGACGGAGCATGCCTGGATCATGTGTCTGCTACCTTTGGAGGCCACAGGTTGTGCACAACGTATAACCACGTGGACTAAGCTGGGAACACGTGGCTTCCGAAAGGAATGTCGAATGCTGTTATCAGGAGGGGCTGTATATCCTGGGGCAAGTGGAAACGGCAGATGTTTGCTACATGGATGCCTAAAAACATAGCAGTAGGGGACAGAGTACTGCTTTCCTCCTAAACTCGAGAGACTTTGCCTGACCACGTAACTGGGGGTTCTGACAGCCTCCTGAGGAGAGCTAGGCAACCTCTCTTGAGAACCTCCGTTATGAATAAACCCAGCTTGTGTCTATAAATGATATAATAGAGTTTATTTGGAATGCTAAAAGCATACCTGTATCCTGTCTGCCTACCTTACAGGTTATAATAAAGGATAACAGTCTTGTGTTGACACCTTCACACATCAAAGCCTATATGTTGATGACTCTTCAAGGATTAGAATATTTACATCAACATTGGATTCTGCATAGGGTAAGGTTTTTAACCAAGTGTGATTGCGTCTTTATGTTGTAGTCAGACTTTCTGTAGCTAGAAAGACTACAGACTTTGTGTAGACTTTCTGTATTACACAAAAGGCCTGAGTATGTAAATTATTAAAGTAGAACTGGACTGTTTTATCCACCCTTCTTCCTCTCTGCGCTCCCTTCAGTTAAACCAGGTGGTGCTGTGAGAACTCTGTGTTACTAGGTGGAATTTAGAAATGCAACAGGCCTGTTCTTTCATTTTTTTCATACTTAGAAGAGTTAAGTTGCTGACCTAAAAGTTACATATTTTTTTTGAGGTCAGTAGCTATAGTGACTGACAAGAGTATTAGAACCTAGATATTTTGGCTTGAAGTTAAGTGTTCTTTGTGCTATACTGTTACAATAAAAAACAACAGGGAGTCTGGATTAAATTATGCAATGCAAAAATACTTCTGGAAAAATATTTCGGGTAGCTCTGAAACTCTGGGAAGTAATGAAGTAAAATTTCTGAAATGGCTGAGTCATGGTTAGGAACATTCAGCTACTAGAACAAGACTGATGATTTAGATAGGTAGATGTTCCTAGGTATCCTATTTATTAGTAGATAAAGTGCTAAAAATATGTAATAGTAATCCTCATACTTAAGCTTGGAATTCCTTTTAGGTTATGGCTAATATCTTTTTCGCATTGATTGTGAAGACTATATTCTTCATCCTTTATAAACACATAATGTTTTTATTTACTGAAGTTCATATATTGTGGTGTTTATTGTTTTGGGCCTCACGGCTTGTGGGATCTTAGTTCCCCAACCAGGGATTGAACTGGGGCCCTCAACAGTGACAGAGTCCTGACTACTGAACCACCAGGGAGTTCCCCGTATATATTGTTATTGAATTAATAGCGGCAGCTGTTTTTTGAATGCTTACTAGGAACCAGTCATTACTCTAGGCTTTTCACAGGAAATATTAAATTTAATCCTCACAGCAAACCTGTGAAGTATGTAAATTGAAATTCATTGAAAGGAAGTAACTTAACCCAAGGCCTCACTAAGAAATATGGCTAATCTTATTTTGATTTTTAGGATTTTACATCAATGAAAAAAACTTTGGTGGTGGTTAAATTTGGAGTCTTACCCTGTTTCTGCTAAGTTTAAATTTAACTAAATGTATTACTATGATGCTCTCCTTCATCCCGCTTATTTGTTGGTTTAAAATTTCCATTGTATAGGACCTAAAACCAAACAACTTGTTGCTAGATGAAAATGGAGTTCTAAAACTGGCTGATTTTGGTCTGGCCAAATCATTTGGGAGCCCCAGTAGAGCTTATACACATCAGGTTGTAACCAGGTAAGGATTCCTTAACTAACCAAAGCTTGTGTTGTGTAGGACATTAATCACAAATGAGCCTCATGTGGCTTCTTTGAATTTTGGCTGAGTTCAGGAGTTATTGTTGGTATCTTATTAAACAGTGAAAAACTATACAGCCCTTCTTTTATACGGAGTTGAATTAAATCAGTCCGCAGAGATTTATCTAGTAATTTGGGGGGACTAATTTATACTTCTTACACAGTTTAGTTAGGTAGGTTGGAACTATAGTGGCTGTTCTTTTACAGCCTGATTTGGGGAGCCTGTGTTTATTTTATTGGTCAATCCTGATTCCACATTTTATATCATTCAGTGTGAATGAAAATTTCCTAAACAAAGCAGTGCTTTTATTTGGATTTTTCATAGTATTCATTGCTTTTATTCACTGTATTCATTTATGTATACATAAAAAGTATGAACAGAGAGACAGTAGATTTTATCCATAGAGACATTTTATCATTCTTGTTCAGATGGCATTTGATAACTTCCCTGACTCTTAAGAATCTGAGACGATCTTCAGATTTTCTATTCTTTTAAATTACTTTGTCACCTTCTTCCAAATAGATCTCATTGAGTGTCAATCACCTGATCCTTGAGTATAAAGTAAGGGATGTAAGTAGTTGTTCAGGTGATTTCTGGAAAAATTAAACCCATCGTTCAGGAACCCTGGGAACTCAGGAAAACAAGGACCCACATACATGAGCATTGCGTTTCACTGTGTTTCAACTACCAATTTCTGACTTTCTCTACTTTGAAATCAGACACTACTAATAGGTCAAATATAGAGGACTGAGAATTAACAGTTTAGATTAGTGATAGGGATATCTTGATAACCTAGGCAAGAGCAATTTTGGTGGAGTGGTGGGATGAAAACCTGACTGATGGAGTTAAGAGAAGAGTAAATGGAGACAGTAAGAATATACAGCCAGAGAATGAGGGGTGTTAGGGGAAGCAGGGTCCAGAGAAGTTTTTGTTGTTTGTTTCTTTGTTTTTTAGTTTATTTTTTAAGGCTATAAAAAACAATGGTATGTTTAACATTGATAGTAATAAATCCAGTAAAGAACAGAAAGCCGACTGTTGTAGGTAAAAGAGAACTGCAGGAGCAATATCCTTGGAAACAGGCAAGAGTGTATCTGGTGCCCAAGTTGAGGGACTGACTTTAAAAACACTAAAGGCTAGTTACGTAGTTATGGATGGGAAGGTAGGTTGTGAGTGTGCAGATGACTGTTGGTGAGTCTGTAGAAATTTTTTTTTCATTACTTGCATTATTTTAGTAAAGTAGGAATTAGGTTATCAGCTAAGAAGTAGGATGGTGTTTAGGGTTTTGGGAGAAATAACACATTAATCGTCTAAAAGTGAGAGGATGAATGGACTGAGGGTGAATTTGCTGGCAGCAGTAAGGAACTTCTGATTTTATAGCTAATTTTTCTTGAGTTAATATATCCATAAAAGTGCATGATGTTTTTCTGAGGAGTTTTCTCTAAGAAGTACTTTACTAATTCCACTCTAAAATGACAATATTTATTTTTGTTCTCCAGGTGGTATCGGGCCCCTGAGCTACTGTTTGGAGCTAGAATGTATGGTGTAGGTGTGGACATGTGGGCTGTGGGCTGTATATTAGCAGAGTTGCTTCTCAGGGTAAGTCTTGAGTTGATGTATACTCTTTGGTATTGTTATAGGTATTTGTTCTTATAATTTGTGTAAACATTATCTTCTCAGAGGTAATTACCATCCTTGAGATAAGAAACCAACGAACAGGCCAGTAAAAAAAACCTCCACCAAGTACAGCCTGTTTATTAACACCATTTAGGACAATAAAGGTTTATTATTGCTCATTCTGTGTTCTGAAATTCGACCGTAATAAAACTACTGGATTGTAATATGGTACTATCTCTAAAGTAACTAAAAGGGTTAGGATAAACGTCTGTATTTCTGGGATCACTAGGGAAGTCCCGCCCTTAAACTAAGTTTTTAGTTTTGTTACTGTTTAATGTTTCTTATTAAATTAAATTTATTGTATTATTTGTGTAACAGCTATCACAGATCATCTTGAAATATCTGCTTCTTACTTTCTTTTAGGTCCCTTTTTTGCCAGGAGATTCAGACCTTGACCAGCTAACAAGAATATTTGAAACTTTGGGCACACCAACTGAAGAGCAGTGGCCTGTAAGCTTTCACACATGTTCTTTGAAATTTAGAGTAGTGTACAGTGCTGTAACATGAATATTACTTAAACAAATGTATTAATTGTCTTAATTTACTAGTAATGATTACTCTTTGCAAAATTTATACAGTTAAAATTGTGATATACCATCCAGCCTCCTGTATACATATAGCCCTCACCCATCCCAGTAATTTCTACCCTAGTGTTAATCATCATTATTTTGCTGTAAAGCCTTGCTGTGAGGACACACGCCCACATAAATACATAAATACATGACTTGCTTTTTCTTTCGTTCTTTAAAAAATGTGATCACACCATGTAATTTTTTTGCAACCAACTTGCTCTTAATATTGTTCACATTTTCCTTTTTAAGTTATATAATATTTCATTTTGTGGCTGTTTCATGTTTATCAACATCTTGATGGATTTATTTATTGCATTTTCACTAACACATTGAAGGTTTATTTTTGGTTTTGTTTTTCATTATCCCCCAACCAGAGATTGAAGTTGGTCCTCAACTTTCTAACTGAAGTTTAACTATATGTTCTAATTGTAAAACATGCTCTAATAACATTCATTTATTGAACTTACTCTATGCTGTTAATGATGGGGTTTCATAAATTATATTTAATTCTCCCAATAATCCTGTTAAGGTAGGTGCTGTTATTCACACTTTATAGATGAGACAGCTGAGGTGGCGTGAGGTTAAGTAGCTTACCCGAAGTTACCTAGTGTCAGCTAGGACTCCAATTTGAGTCTGACTCCAGAGCCATATTCATAGTATTTATCCAGTACTTTTCATTTGACATGATTTTCTGAATAGTAGTTGCTTATGATGGTTTCCTTGGATTTTTAAAAATTCTTATTTTGATTTACATGCAGAAGGAAATAATACAGAGATATCCCTTGCTTCCTTTACTTAGTTTCTCACAAGGGTAACATCTTGCAAAATTAGGATAATATCACAGCCAGCATGCTGACATTGATACAATTAGTATACAGGACATCACCACAAAGAGCCCTTTTACCATCACACCCACTTTCCTTCCACTCTCACCCATTCCTTAACCCCTGGCAATCACTAATATGATTTCCATTTTTATAACTTTGTTATTTCAAGAATGTTATAAGTGGAATCATTTAAAATGTAAGCTTTTGGAATATGATTTGTAAGCTTTTTCAATATAATTCTCTGGAGATTCATCCAAGAGGTCAGTAATTCATTCCTTTCCCTGTATTGCTGAGTGGTGTGAATGTACCATAGCGTGTCTGTTGACTCACTGAAGGACGTCTACGTTGTTTCCAGTTTGGGGCTATTACAAATAACACTGGTATTTGTAATAACAGTACATCATGGCTTCCCTCATAGCTCAGTTGGTAAAGAATCCGTCTGCAATGCTGGGGACCCCTGTTCAATTCCTGGGTAGGGAAGATCCTCTAGAGAAGAGATAGGCTATCCGCTCCAGTATTCTTGGGCTTCCCATCCCATGTGGCTTAGCTGGTAAAGAATCTGCCTGCAATGTGGGATGCCTGGGTTAGGAAGATCCCCTAGAGAAGGGAATGGCTACCGACTCCAGTATTCTGGCCTGGAGAATTCCACAGACTGTGTAGTCCTTGGGGTTGCAAAGAGTCGGACACGACTGAGCGACTTTCACTTTCGTATCCAAAGGTGGTCTGGTGGTTAGAACTCTATTCTTCTTGCCAAGGGCCCAGTTTCCATCCCTAGGGAACTTAGATCCCACAAGCTACGTGGGCAAAGGAAAAAAAAAAATCATGTACAGGCTTTTAGGTGAGCATGCATCTTTATTTCTCTGGGACAGATGACCAGGAGTGCAGTTGTTAAGTCGTGATAGTTGCATATTTAGCCAGAAACTGCCAAAAAGAAAGTGAAATTCACTTAGTCTTGTCTTTTTGCAATCCTGTGGACTGTAGCCTGCCAGGCTCCTCTGTCCATAGAATTCTCCAGGCAAGAGTACTGGAGTGGGCTGCCATTTCCCTTTCTAGGGGATCTTCTCAACCCAGGGATCAAACCCAGGACTCCTGTATTGAAGGCAGATTCTTTACCATTTGAGCCACCACGGAAGCCCAAAAACTGCCGAACTGCTTTCCAGAGGGACCTGTACTATTCTATATTCTCACCAGCAGTGTAGAAGTAAGCTGTTTCTCTGCATCCTCACTAGCATTCGGTGGTGTCGCTTTTTTATTTTAAGCATCGTGAGAGATGTGTAGTGATAGCTCATTGTGGCTTTAAGTTTCTCTTCCCTGACGACTTACGAATATCTTCTCATGTACTTATTTGGCTCTATATAGCTTTAATGAAATGTCTCGTCTTGTTTTGTAATTGGATTGTGTGTACTTTGGCTGAGTATTGAGCCACTTATATAAAGTACTTATACTCTGATTGTATATGTGGTTTGCAAATTTTCTGTTACTCCGCAGTTTGTCTTTTCATCCTCTTGACAGAGTTTTCCCAGCATAAAAGTTTTTAATTTTGATCAAGTCTGTCTGATCAGTTTTTCTTTTTATAAAGAATGCTTTTGATGGCAAGTCAAAGAACTCTTTGCCTAACACAAAGATATTCCTGATGATTTTCTTTTTCCTAAAAGTTTTATAGTTTAAGTCTGTGATCCTTTTTGAGTTAACTTTTACATGGGATGTGAGACTAAAAGTGTCTTTATGGCAGGAGTGGGGGTTGTTGTTTATGACACTTCTCCCTCTGCCATTACCATAGTCTTAATAAATTATCTGTATATTAAGTCTTTTTCCAAGTTGTGTATACTATTTTAGTTCCTTAGCCTTTCCATATGAATTTTAAAATAGCCTATCTATCTAATAATCTTGCCAGAATTTTGGTAAGAATTGCATTAAACCTGTTTACCAGCTTGAGGAGAATTGTCAGACGTCCTTACAGTGCTGAATCTTCCAATCCACAAACATGGTAGGGCTCACCGTTGATTTAGAGCTTGGATTTATTTCATCAGTGTGGTATAGCTTTCAGTATATAAGTCCTGCTCACATTTTGTTAGATTTTCACCGAAGCTTTTCCTCGTTGTGTTTGAGAGTTTCTAAAGGGCGTTGTTTTTCATTTCAGTGTCCACATGTTTTTTGCTAATACGGAGAACTAAAGTTGACTTGTGTTTATCTTCCTGTAACCTTGTCTGCTCACTAGTGCTAGGATAGAGCATCATATCATCGGTATGACAGTTTTATTTACTCATTTGAGATCTATATGCCTTTCAATCCTTTACTTAAGTTTGAATTATAAAAATATTTTTACAGGACATGTGTAGTCTTCCAGATTTCGTGACATTTAAGAGTTTTCCTGGAATCCCATTACAACATATCTTCATTGCAGCAGGAGATGACTTACTAGATCTTATACAAGGCTTATTCTTATTTAATCCTTGTACTCGAATTACAGCCACACAGGTATGTTAGTGTATCTTTCGAATTTCTTAAGATTTCCTAGCATTCTTTAAATACTGAAAAGGTGCGTTTGTTTTGTTTTAAGAAATAACAATTTTTTTCGCCTAAACTATAAGCAGTATATGCCCATACAAGTGCAGAAGATTATAAAGATGATTCTAAAAATAAAAAATTAAAAAAATAAAGATGATTCTATTTCATAATTAGGTCATCTACTTGAAAGTAAATTAGAGAAGAAAAAAAAATGATGTTTTGTGTTTGTTAAGACACTGGAATATTTCAGTTAAACTCTTAAGTAACTTAAATCTTGTGCCAAAACCAATGCCAAAAGTGTTTTGTTTTGTGTCTTCGCGCAAGAAATGCAGTCCAGATAATGCATTCTGGTCATTGTCACAGTCAGAAAGAGATAATGAGTAGAAGAAAATGATATAGTCTGATACAACTGTATTACTCAAAAGAGATTGAAAGATACTCTAAATAGAAAAACACTGAAACTGACAGATACTTAAGGGAAATAAGAATCAAACTCAAGAAAAATGTGGAATACCAAGAATATCTGCTCTTATAGAAGAAGAGAGAAGTATTATCAAACATAAAAATATAAGATCTATAGACTTGAAAGTCTTTTTTTCTTTATTTTAAAAACAAGCACATATAGATAGATGGGTGGTCACGAACGCTTAAAGTTGGGGCAGGGAAATGCAGTGCCAAAATGCAACACATTACAGTGATTCGGCTTCATAAAGGAAGAGACTGAAATGTCGCACATCTTCATATCTGACGAAACATAAATGCACAAAATACAGGGGTAAAAAGTGGATTTTTTTTTCACATAGGCTTACTACAGACTATAACAGATCTTTGTTTAATGTATTTACTTGTATAAACCTCTACCCCATAGCAGTACATGCCACATTAATACATATATACCAGATATTTTACCATTGGAATCACTCTTCTAATTTCAAACAGTTAACTCATTTTTCCCTTTTATCCATGTATGTATACATCTTACCTCTGTCATAAGAACCTTGAGACCAGGTCAGATTGTCAAGAAGGTTGTTTTCGTTAATAGTAAAGCTCAAAAGTTATAGAAAAATATTAGTTATGATAACTTACTTGGGTTGTATTTTGATAGAATGGATTTTTTTTTAGAGTTAATTTTTTAATGGGTTTTGGCCTATGGATATTTAGAAGTTGGAATGAGGGACTTCCTTGATAGTCTGGTGGCTGAGACCCTGTGTTCCCAATGCAGGGAGCCCGAGTTCGATCCCTGGTGAGGGATCTAGATCCCACATGCCACAACTAAGAGTTTTCACGCCACAACTAAAGACCTTGCATGTTGCAACAAAGACCTGGCTCAGCCAGATAAATAAACATTTTAAAAACATAAAAGTTTAATGAGATACCCTTCTTAGATCTCTGTGTAGCTCAAAATTAGCTTAATTTACTTATGGAACTGCTGTGATTTGGAAGTAATATTTTATAAGTTCAATTCTTCTGAAGTAAGAATTCTCTATCTAAATTATTACTGCAAATAGTATGTTGGCGAGTAGGGAGAGTTGCTTGAAAAGTTTATATGACTTCTTTTGTTCCTAAGAGAATTATCCAAAAGGAAATACCTTATTAAATTATTGTGGCTGTTAAACAGTATTGTGATGCAAATAAAGTATGAACTTGACAACCTTTTCACCTCAAATAAACTATTTTTTTGGAATTTTGGACCTAGGCAAAAATATAATATTATAGAACATTGGACTAGTGGTAAATAGAAATAAACTTGGACAAGTCCTTCCAAGTAAGAATTCAGTTAATTTCTAGTGGATTGTTGGACTTTAATCTGTCATTTCCAACCCATTGCATCTTTTTAAAAGCTTTATTTTTAAGAATTCATATGATTTGGAATTTGAACACACACAAATGTGACAAATAAACTTGGAAGTTGTTTTTAAGCAACTTTCTCTATTTTCAGCTATAGAGCCTATAATGTGTAGAGAAATGAATTTTACAATATCTTATTAAGGATTTTTCATATTTTGTATAGGCTATCATGGAAAAATTCCATTCTTATAGTAATACAGTAATGGAATTAGTGATCAATCTTAGGCTGCTAGATATTTGTAGTAATGTACATATCCAAATACTCAAAATTAAGTTTAAGAGAGGGTATATTTGCTTAGTATATTTAATGCTCCTTACAACACAGTTCAGATATTCATATAAAAGCTCACTATCTCTGGTCTCTTTTCTTTGGAAAGGCGTTGAAAACTAAGTATTTCAGTAATCGCCCAGGGCCAACACCTGGATGTCAGCTGCCAAGACCAAACTGTCCAGCAGAGGCTCTAAAGGAGCAGTCTAATCCCGCCATGGCAACGAAACGGAAGAGAACAGAGGCCTTGGAACAAGGTAAAACTCATTTTCTTACATGCATTCTGAAAACTCCAGATAGCTAGTATAGCTAGTGACTGGGCAGCTAAGAAATGTAGACTGTGAGGTTTTTACTTGTTATCAATTTAAATTTTATAAAGTAGAATGTGATATTTTACCTGTATTTGCTTCCTTTGAGAATATGTAACATCATGAGTACTTAACATCATGCTTTTTTTTTTAGGACATGGGCACTTTTGAGTACCCCTCAGTGTTATGAGAACTATCCATGTGTACCCTATTTTTTTCATAAATTCCTAATAATACACTCTATGCTTAGTGTTTAGCAAGTGTTATTGGAAAATCAAAGCAACTAAAAATATAGTTGGAATGCAATGACTGGTTAGAATTACTTTAAAATTAAATGTAATTTTATAGAATTACTATAAAAGTAAATAACCTTATTTTTCCCCCCAGGAGGATTACCCAAGAAGCTAATTTTTTAGTTACAGAGAAAACTGGACAATATTCTACTACTGAAGGAAACAGTGAAAAAGGCACAATAATAAACATAAAGGAAATGCTTTAAAAGACATTTGTAAATATTCTGCACGTGTAAAATATGTAAGACTGGGTTATTTTTATTAAATGTATTTTAAAACAAACTTAATTCTGATTTTCTGATTAGAGTACAGTAGTAATAAAATAACTTTAGTTCTCTGAAATGTAGAATTGAAAATGCATTAAGGCATCCTTAATAAAGATAATTATCAATTATTTTAATGATCTGGCCTATATAGCATTACAAATTTATAATAAAGGGGGTAGTATTTAAAAATAGAAAATTGGTTTTGGTCTCAAAATTTTATGAGTGGTAAGTAGACTGTAACTCTCATAGAGCATTTTTATTTTTACTCAGAACTTTTAAGTATCTTCTATGTTAATCCCTATAAATCTAGTTTCTGTTTTAGCTGCCATATAATTTATAGCATATATCACATCTTATGATATATCTTACACATGCTCTGTTTACAGACCATGTTGTTTTTCTTTTGCTATATAAATGTTACCATAAATGTAGCAGTTTAAAGTAACACAAATTTATTAGCTCCTAGCCCTATAGGTCAGATACCTCTCATCAATCAATTGTAATTTTTTTTTTGTTTCTTTTACATAAGCCAATATCAGGATGTCAGTTGGACTTTGCACTCTTATTTGAGGCTGTAAGGTAGAATCTGCTTCCTAATTAATACAGTTCATGTCATTTTAATGCACATGCCTCTTATCCTTGCTAGCTGAAGGCAGTTCACTTGCCTGGTTGCATGTCACTCTCCATCTGCAGACCAGCAACAGTGTCAAATCTGTGGCTTCCTCATCTGCTGCCAATAGAGAAAATTCTTCCTTTTCCTTTTTTTAAGGACTCACCTGATAAACTAATGTCAGCTCACCAAAGGCTTAATTATAAGTCTTAAAATTCCCTTCATAGCAGTTCCTAGATTGAATGCTTGAATAATCAGGACAGAAATCGTGAGAGGGCCATCTTTAGAATTCTGTCACGTGGACATTTAGGTTATTTAAATTTTTTCACAGTTGTAAATAAAAAAAGATGTTTATATGTACATGCAGGAGTTGTACATATTTAGAATTGTAATTGTGAGGTCATAGTTACACAGTTGTACATTTTCAAGTAGCATTGATATTGTCATACTTCTCCAAAGTAGCTGTATCAATTTACACTCCCAGTAACTGTTCAGTAGTTCTTAAAAATGGAAAAGCCCCTTACCATACAAAAGTTAACTCTAATTCCCTATGGTCCAGTGGTTAAGACTCTGCTTTCACTTCCAAGGGCACAGATTCAATCATTGGTTGGGGAACTAAGATCCTGAAAGGCACATGCTGGGATTGAAAAAAAAATATCAAAAGACCTAAACATGAGACCTAGAACTATAAAGATTCTTAGAAAATAACACAGGAGGAAAGCTTCATGACATCAGGTTTGGCAGGGGCTTCCTGGATATGACCCCAAAAGCAGAGGCAACAAAAGTGAAAAAAGGACAGTTTGGACTGTTATCAAAATTAAAAGCTTGTATGCCTCAAAGGAACATGATCAGTGGAATGAAAAGGCAACTCCTATGGATTGAAAATATTTACAAATCATGTATCGGATAAGGTTCATAGCCAGAATATGTGAAGAATATATGTTGTTCTTGTGTGTGCTCAGTTGTTCAGTCATGTCCAAGTCTTTGCAACCTCATGGACTGTAGCCCACCAGGCTCCTCTGTCCATGGGATTTTCCAGGTAAGAGTACTGGAACAGGTTGCCATTTCCTTTTCCAGGGGGATCTTCCCAAACCAGGGATCAAACCTGTATCTATAGCATCTCTTGCATTGGCAGGCATCTAGGAAGCCTGTTGCTAATAGCTCAACAACAACAACAACAAATCCAATTTAAAAATGGACAAAGAACTTGAAATAGACATTTCACCAAAGATGATATAGAAATGGCTAAAAAGCACATGAAGATTCCCAAATCACTAATCGTTAGGGAAATGCAAGTTAAAACCACAATGAGATACTGCTTTAAACTTACTAAGATGGCGGTCACCAAAAATAAACAACTCAGAAAATCAAGTGTTAGCATGTGGAGAAATCAGGAAACCTTTCCACACCATTGGTGGGAATGAATAAAAAACAGTGCAGCAGCTGTCGGAAACTAGTGTTTGCTCAAAAAGTTTAAAGTGGAATTACCATATGATCCAGCAGTTTCACTTCTGAGTATGTACCCCAAAAAGTTGAAAGCAGGATCCCAAATGTGTACATTCATTAACTTTTATGTAGGAATCTATTTCACCTCATCATCTCATCTCTAGTACTCATAATCTTTCTTTTTTAAAAACTATTTTTTAATGGGGTATAGCTGATTAACAACATGGTGACAGTTTCAGGTGAACAGCGAAGAGGCTCAGCCATACTTACACATGTATCCATTCTCCCCCCCCAAACTCCCCTCCTGTCCACGCTGCCGCCTAACATTGAGCAGAGTTCCATGTAGCACTCAATAATCTTTGAGTTCTTTGCTAATTTGATATCTCATTCTAATTTACTTTTCTTTGATTTCTACTTTGTTGCTAGTCATATATGATTCCGCCTTTGTGAACTGTTGATTCAGATTATTTTAAACTATTTTTAAAGATTACTTTCCATTTAGTTACGACACGTTTATATGTGTGTGTGCTATATACATGCTCAGTTACTCAGTTGTGTCCAACTCTTTGTGACCGAAGAACTGTAGCCCGCCAGGCTCCTCTGTCCATGGGGATTCTCCAGGCAAGAATACTGGAGTGGGTGGCCCCACCCTCCTCCAGGGGATCTTCCCAACCCAGGGATCAAACCCAGGTCTCCCACATTGCAGGCAGATTCTTTACTGTCTGAGCCACCAGGGAAGCCCAGGTATTATAAAGTATTGGTTGTATTTCCATGTTGTACAGTATATCCTATGCCTTGTACCCTCATTTCCCTACCCCTATATCCACCCCCATAACCACTATTTTGTCCTCTATATTTGTGAGTCGGCTTTTTTGTTATGTTCACTAGTTTGTTTATTTCACATATTAGTGATACCTTGCAGTATTTGTCTTTCTCTGACTCACTTCAGTTAGCATAATGCCCTCCAAATCTATCCATGTTGCTTCAAATGGGGAGATTCTTTTTTGTGGCTGAGTAGTAGTTCAGTGGTTTTCTGAGACAGTTATATACGGTTTCCCCCAGTGGCTGTACAAATTTACATTCTCACCAGCAGTGTACAGGTGTTCCTTTACTCCACATCCTCACTATTATGTGTATTTTTGATGATGGCCCTTCTGACAGGTGTAAGGTGATATGTGGTTTGGCATTTCCCTGATGACTAGTGATGTTGAGCATCTTTTCATGTGCCTGTTGGCCGTCTGCATTTCTTTGGAAAAATGTCGGTTCAGGTCTGCCCGTTTTTAAATTGGATTGGTTTTTTCTTTTCTTTTTTTTTTTTTTTTGCTGTTGGGTTATATGAGCTGTTTATGTATGTTGGATATTAAATTCTTTGTCATATCATTTGCAAGTATTTTCTCCTATTCAGCAAGTTGTTTCTTCATTTTGTCTATGGTTTCCTTTGCTCTGCAAAAGCTTTTACATTTAATTAGGCCCCATTTGTTTATTTTTGCTTTTGTTTACTTGATGAAACTTAATTCTTTGTCCTTGATCAGTTGGAATATTACAGATTTTATCAATTTATGTGTTTGTTTTAAACACATTTAAAAAGAACCTTTCTAGTTTTTGCAATTTGATTTTTTTTTATGTTTCTCTTTTTGGTATTATTAAATAATCCCAGATCCTTCCTTTCCCTACCTTAAAAATTATTATATATACTAGACTATGTATGGACTTTATCTTATTCTCATTGACCTGCTGTTACCACACTGTTTTGAATAATGTAGCATTGTATTACTGTCAGGACAATATATTTTTTAATTAAATGTAATTTTTCTTTTATTTTGGAGTATAGTTGATAAATATACTTTGATATCTGATAACAGTAGATCCTCATTCTTCATTTTCTCAAAATGTCTTTGCCAACTTTTCAGCTTTTGTTAGTGACTACCAGTGTGGTTCCTGTAACACAACTATAAATGGTTTATATTGTTACCTTATCACCCTGTTGTGTTAGTTCATCTATTTAAATAGCAGTATCTTTTCGTAACTGCTGGAAATGCAGTGCATTTCCTGTGCCATCATTGTGATGCTTTGTGATTAATATAGTAATATTCCCAAAAGGTATTGAAAATTATTACTATGTAGTGTTTTTAGAAAGAGAACATTTTAAATGGCCTAAAATTCAGCATTAAGACCAAGAAGTTAATTTAGAGTTATTTATAAGTGCCAGAATTCTGTGTAGATCTGGCTATAAAATGTCACCACTCTGACAAAAAAATCAGCTATAAAGGAAAGTTGCTAGCAATGACTTTGAATATACTTCTGCCAAATTCCTACCATAATAACTTTTTTATTGCAGTTAAGGAAATTATTTTTAAGCTTTATATGGGAAATAAAAAACAACTAAAACAAGATAAATGTATTCCAAAAATTAACATTGAGTCATTCCTTTTGTTGCTTGAGCCAAAGATCCCTATAGTCAACAATCTGTATAGTCAATCTAAATAAATATTTTTTCCTCAAAAATCACTATTTCTTTTAAGATTTTTGGAAATGCTGAAAATTTCATATAACATATAATTTATAAATTAAATGCATCAACACAGAATACTAATAAATTTCTTGTAGAAAACACTTATTTAATTAAGTTGCCTCCCAAATTTTAGAAATACCTAGAAAACATACAACTTCTGAAAATGTAGCAATATTTACAAGGCCCTTCTCAATATAAACATCTCTCAGTTCTAACTTCATCTGATTTGTCTTCAGTACATGATATTTGATGGCAAAGAATGGGACCTTTTAAGAGTTCTTGTATACTTTTGATCTGCTAGAAAGTGCTGAATTGAACAAATGCAGCCCACAGAATTAAAAATTTGAACACTTGAATGCACAGGATCACATGGAACAGGGAATTCTAAAATTTTCTGCCAGGGGTTTTTTAATGTAAAACTGTCTTTCATAGAATTTCTCTCTTTAATCTCTTTTGAAGTGGTGTCTTTGTCTTCCAAAGCCCGAGCAAGCATGTAACTCACTTTCCTTTGATGAGCCAAAGCTTCTTCTTTATCATTCAACTGCATGCAGAGAAATTAAAAATGTACCAGTTAGTAAATCAGAATACAGAACTGTAGTCAGCAGTATTTCATGAAAATACTTAGTCTTCAGTCTGTCCACTCAGTCAACATGAATAAATTAATTTCGGTGTCCACTAATTCCTCAGCATTGTGCTACATGTTATTGAAGATTTTCTTTTTTTTAAGGAAGAATAGAAAACAGCATTCCTTCTGCTGAAAAAAATGTTTAAGTCATTTGGAGAGAAATATATATTTACATGGGGTGTGTGTATATATGTATATATAATGCTAACATGTACTTAACCTCTGAAAGAATGAAGTTATTTATAAAATTGTGTTATATATTTATATGTAATAAATAACTTTAATAATACTCTTCTATAGGTAAGTATGTTCATATAACATGAGTTTCTTAGTTTAGTCATCTATGAAATTGAGGATAACAGGACTGATTACAGTGTTGTGGTAATGATTACAGGATATAATGCATGAGGATGTGCTTTGAACACTTAAAAAAATCCTGAATATATAAAAGTCTTGTCATGAACTGTACATAAGTGCTGATGATGGAGATGCCTGGACTTAATTACAGAGAGGCTCCTCTTTTTCAGAGGTGGAACTTTATTAAAGTTGCACAGGAAGAACCTGGAAGGGAGAACTGGAAAGCATGTGTGGGGTGTTCAAGAAGATAAAAATTCCAGAAAATGGTACCTTAACTGGGAAAAGAGCATATAAGTCAAGTATACTGCAGTAAAGAGTTGAATTAATAGGAAGCAAAAAGATTAGCTCATCCACAACCTCTAACAACAAAGAAAGCAAAGATACTAACCAACTCTATTAGCATCTTAAAGATTTCCTGAGGATCGTCCTGGTCATTGGTACTCTTAGAACTGTTTTCTGAACGGAGCATACCCAGCAATTTCTGCCCTAAGGTCTTCTTACTCCCTTGGGATAGTGACCCTAAAATAGAACATGAAAATCCAGCTGAGACATAAAAAGACACACACTGAAATGCTTCCAGGAAAAGAGGTAAGTGTGAACCAAGGTTAATTCATTTCTAAATCAGTCAGGATCTTGTCCTCTTCAGGGACCCTCCAGCATGAGTGAGGCAGGCAGCACAGTGCAGTGGGAAAAATGGACTTTAGAGCCAGCAGCAAACACAGGTGAGAGACCGCAGTTTTGAGAACCCAGAGCAGCGCCCTGCACTCTCGTTGCTCAGTCCATGGGAGAATGCAGCCCTTGCTACCCAACTCAAGTCCTCCAGAGGAACCAGCAATCCACATTTGTATGTGAAATCTTCTGATGTAAAGGTCAGCCACCTACCCACATTGAGAACACTCCCAGCAAAACATACCTGCAGACAGGTGGCCTCTGAACCATGCAAACTCTGCTTTAGACCCAGAAAAAAACCTGGACTTGAATCCTCATTTAGCCACTTCAGAAGGGTATCACTTTAGAATAAAGTTCTCTAAGCTACACGTCCTCAGCTCTAGAATGAGAATAATAGTCCCAATGCTCTATTGCTGGGCTGCTGTGGCATTTAAATAAGAGAGCATGGGCTGGGAGAGGGGAGTGGTATTGAAAGAGTATAGGGTTTCTGTTTGGGAAGATGAAAAAGTTCTGGAAATGGATGATGGTGATGATTATACAACAATGTGAATGGACTTAATGAGACTTTAAAATGGTTAAAATGCTAAGATTTATGTATAATTATCACAATTAAACCACACAGTTGTGAAAGCACCTAGCCTGGGTACTGACATAATGCTTAAAAGTCCACATTTCTGTAGTATTTATACTGATATTCACCCATCGAAAGGATGCAGTTTGTAGCAGAAAATATGAAGTCATAGGTTTATATACCAAGAAAGTTTCAGATGAACTCCAAAGGGACAATTCCCTTTCCACTCATTACTGATAAACCACATTGACTGGGCCTCACACCTGACCTTTGCCAGTGGCAACTATGGCAAAGAGGAAAAGCCAGACAAGGTGACTGGCTCATCAATCCTGAGAGTGAATGAATGTCTCTATTTTTAATCCCCAAAAAATATGTTTATAAGCTCTCTCTCAGAACTTGTCTAACTGCCAAATCAAGAAAAGTTAATATAATGTTAACCACAAATAAAAAAATGACCTGTAACAATCATTTTGCAACAAATTATTGAAGTATATTAATAAGGTGAATCAAAGTCTTGTCACTAAGAAGGGCTTCCCCGGTGGCTCAGCAGTAAAGAATCCGCCTGCAGTGCAGGAGCCGAAGGAGGCGTGGCTTCAGACCGTGGGTGGGGAAGATTCCCCTGGAGAAGGGCATGGCAGCTCACTCCAGTATTCTTGCCTGGTGAATCCCAGGGACAGAGCCTGGTAGGCTACAGTCCATAGGGCCACAAAGAATCAGACACAACTGAAGCGACTTGGCACACACTTGTCTAAGAAACTCAGAGCTAGTAAAGCTTTTATGACTTGTAAAGACTTTTCAGAGACGAACCAATTATTTTAAATTCTGCTTCCAGTTTCAGTACCTTATGGAAAGCAAAGACTGTACCTCTCAAATCATGTTTTCAATGGGAATTTTCTGAATTCTGTAAATAGGCAAGGCAGGAATTCTGGAATATAAAATGAATACAAGTGCTGAAATGAATATGAATCTACCTCTCTGTTTCTCCCTCCCTACACTTCTCTCTGCATGTGTGTTCATCTCTGTCCAACTCTTCGTCCCCATGGACTGTAGTGGCATTTTTCCAGGCAAGAATGCTGGAGTGGGTAGCCATTTCCTCCTCCAAGGGATCTTCCCCACCCAGGGGTTGAACTTGCATCTCTTGGGTCTCCTGCACTGGCAGATGGATTCTTTACCACCAAGCCACCTGGGTAGCCTATGCCCGTGGAGGACTTAGCCATTATACTTGCTCATCAGCCTCTGTAGATCTCAGAAGAAACACCATTAAAAGTTAGTTTCAGGATAAAGTGGAATACCTGTTGAAGAATGAGAGTTGAGGAATATCATTTTCCCCCTTTTGCCCTGACTTCCACCTGACTCTAAATACATAGCTTTTATAATCTGGTTTCACCCACTTTGACAGTTCTTGTTTACCACTTCTATTTTTATTATCCCTTAAGTTATTTCTTACCACTTCAGCAAAGAGATGGGTAAAGTTTAGTTAAGCTAAACTTCACAACACTTGACCCATATACTAATACTAGTATGCACTGTTTGAAAAGAAATATTTAAAACAAAATAAGTTTCATTTGTTAATACTATAAAATTCTTATTGGTCCTAAATTTATCTGAATATGAGAGATACTGGAATTAGGATTATGAATTTTGACAAAAAAGATTTAGAAATAGGGTCATTTCAGAATTTTAATAAAAATTTACACTTCTTAATAAACTTCACTTTAATCACGACTGATAAATGGTTTCAAATTGGAATTTTAAATTTAAACAAAATGAGTTCTACTGAATAATATTTATAAATAAAAATTGAGGTTGACAAACTAATTTCTAAAAAGTAATACCTAGTTGTTTATATTGGACAGTCTACATACTTCAATGACAATCTGATTCTCTCATGGCATTTCTGTATATTTTGTTTACACTAATACCATAATGACTCAAAAATGGCCATGAACTTGTTGACAGGCTTGCAAACAAAAATCTAAACCTTAATTTCTGTTTCACTTTTTATAACATCCTCTACTGTTCAATGTGTCCTTCCAGAAACACACATTTCAATGAAGTTTACTTAGGTAAGTTTAATGTTGGGTTTCACTCATTTTTCCCTTTAATCATCTAGCACTCATGATAAATTCTTTCCACTGAGCGTGGTCTTGTTTAAATGAAATAGAAGAGTACTAAAGTAGAGTCTCCTGTTATTTTATGATTTCATTTGCATAGGTAACATTCAGTGACCCACTTTTTCCCCACAGTTACTAAATTTTTAGGTAAATCATAAGTATATCTGAAATTTCAATTATATTTACCACAGTATGCTTAAGTATAACTAAAAACAACTGAAATTACACCTGATTATTATAATTCATATTTACCATCTTCTTTAAGGTGCTTCCAACTTATCCATTTTGTTGCTTTCTTACACATTTTATCCATTTGTGTCAATCTTAGTGCCTGGTCATTTTTCCTCATTAATTGTTGCTCAAATGCAATTCTGAATGCATCTGCCATTATGTAGGCTTCTTCTTTACTCTTCTGCAGAAGTTCCAGCTGGTTTTGAAAGAAAGTTTGAGAGGTGTTAGAGGCAAAACCAGGGCTTCCCAGGTGGCTCAGTGGTGAAGAATCTGCCTACCAATGCAGGAGCCGCAGGAGACCCGTGTCAGCAGGTCCAACCCCAGAATCAGAAGATCCCCTGGAGTGGGAAATGGCAACCCACTCCAGTGTTCTAGCTGGGATAACCCCATGCAGCCTAGAGGGCTCCAGTCAGTGGGGTCACTAAGAGTCGGACGCAAAACCAGAACAATTTTTTTACCTTATTACTTACCAAACGCTGAGTCAGATTAGCAAATGCAGTCTTAGCACTAAGTGGAGTCGAGTGCATATCCATGATCTATTGCATCTGTTTACTCTAATTAGTACTTGCCAGCTAGATTACTGGAAGTTTTCCTTATGCCTGTCAGCTCCGTGGTAATCCAGCTCTCAGACTTCATTATCAAGACAGGCCCCATGTGTGCCCTTCCCAACAAGGAAGCAGGGAGGCTGCCAAATGCCACATTTCAGGTCTGCCTTGGGCCATTCCAGACAATGCCACTAAAATAACTATGAATACCATCTTCCAGATACCTCCCACTGGTCTTTGTAATCTTATGCTTTTCCTAATGAATTGATAATATTTAGCTGCTTGCTTTCACATATATATACTGAAGACTAAATTCCATACCTTCAATAAAAATATTCTAAAAACTACGGTCCACACTGTATTTGTTATTAAAGCCTAATCATAATGGCAGCTATCATTTGAGTAAATGCCAGGCATGGCCATATGCTAAACATTATATGTACTATATTTCTTACAACAACCCTCCAAGCTAGTCATTACCCTCCATTTAACATACACATCCAAAGCCACAAAGGTGGAAAGTGATGGAGCTGAGATTCAAACCTAGATCTGGCTGGCACAAAGGTTCCTTCCACTGTACCTTGCAGCTTTTCTGAGAAGCTTCATGTTTATCTGTTAATCAGTGTTGTGCATCCTGATGATTTTAAGCACTTTTCCTCCATGTATAGACAAAAGAAAGAACTTAGGAAATACTAACTAAAACATTGGCAAACAACTTCACGATTACAATATTGTGCCGAGTACTATTTGTATTTTGGAACTGTGTAAACCTGTTTTTTATACATTAATGTTACTAATATCATTTAAGGATAAGTTACACAGCCAGTGACTACCAATGAAGCTAATTACTGCATATACTTCCATTTATTCAACTTTATACCATAAGTCCCCTACATAGAAATGAGTTCCATTCCAAGATCACATTCATAAGTGCAACAAAGTTAGCCTAGGTACCCAGATAATACAATCGGCTATATACTGTTGCTTTTACACTTGCTTCCAGACCTCCTGGGCTTGAAATAAAGATCTACTCTATATAGCACTGTACAGTAATGTACACAAAAGCACAGCCCCTTGTAGAGGATGCGTGCATGTGACTGTACACCACACGTGAACTCACGTGATTGGACGTGGGAAGGCACACTCGCATCTCTCAAAGTTAGCAACTTGAAGGCTCGCATGTAGGGAACTTACTGTATGAACAGAAACACAATCAAAGCTTTCGCTGTTTTTACCTCCCGTTTGAGCTGCAGGAGCATTTTCCGAGTGGACGCAGCCAGTTTGGCGCAAGCGCAGGGGCTCCCTCTGGGACGGTGACAAAGGCAGGCTCCCAGCACTGCAAGCTTCAGACCCCAAAGAATTATCCATTACCAAGTGTAACACTGCTGAGCCATACACAAACACAGGGCACACACATGGCACACACAAACCCACTGCACATTTCAGACAACCATCTGATTCCAAGAAACTGCAAAGGAAAACAAAAATAGGAAGCTGAGACCATGATTTCAGAACCCAAGTGGAAATTAATTACAAACGAGCAGAGACTGGTATTACAAGGAACAAAAACCTAAAGGAATTCTACATTCTTTTCAGTCTCCAAAACCTTTCACTTGGTATCAGTTTCCTATACCTCTGAGTCCTTGACAGGAACTTGACCTAACGAAGTAAATATAAACATCTATCATATGGATTTCCTGTGGCTGGGCTTGGCCCTGCCAGCCAGCATTGATTACTGTCAGGTCCTGCAAGGAAAGATGCATGCCCAGAAATGGTGACTTTTAACATTGATGAGAAATTGGTCATCCTGCCACTCCTCAAAAAGACGCCCTGTGATCATGTAATACTTTCTTAAATACTTCCTGGCTCATCCAATGTTCTGGAATTGCATAAGGCCCGGATTCCTCAAAACCTGTCTTTGGATCACAATGAAGAAACTAGTCCATCTGGGTCACTCCTGGTTAACTGTTATAGCCATAAGAAAAGTAAGAACTGTTGTACTTTTTCTTAAAATTCATTTTGACAACTAACCCCAAGTTGCTTTCCCAACATACTCCAATTTAATGGGGGCAGTCTATGTAAGAGATTGGGCCATATCTTCTAAAGTTTCATGTGAAACTTACTACAAATTATTGTCAAAGCTTCCTGCGGCTGTATATTTCATTTGAATGGACTGGCTTAAAATAGAATCTTATTTTAGAGACTGTTTAGAGAAGAAGATTCCACTGTCTCTCTTAGGGTAAAGGCTATTTCAGAAAATTCCTTCTCGCATGGAAGATAACTGAAGTACATAGCTTTTAGCTGACTTGAGTGTACACAGGGTGGTTATATGGCTGATTGGTATCTTCCCTCTTCAACCTCCAACTGCTGATTATTGTTCCTGCGAAAGTTGCCAGCAACCAGTTTCAGAATGTAAGGTTTCTGCAAGGATCTCTCTGTCTTTACCTCAGTGCTCCTCCGTCAGATGGGTCAGGGCCCTTGTTCCTGCCTGTTACAAGGTTACTTTTCTTTGGAAGGAATGATGCTAAAGCTGAAACTCTAGTACTTTGGCCACCTCACGCGAAGAGTTGACTCATTGGAAAAGACTCTGATGCTGGGAGGGATTGGGGGCAGGAGGAGAAGGAGACGACAGAGGATGAGATGGCTGGATGGCATCACTGACTCGATGGACGTGAGTCTGAGTGATCTTCAGGAGATGGTGATGGACAGGGAGGCCTGGCATGCTGCGATTCATGGGGTCGCAAAGAGTTGGACACGACTGAGCAGCTGGACTGAACTGAACTGATGATAGCCTACTCAGGATTATAATAAAGCACACTTATCCTGAACTCTCTCTCAGTTCAGTTTCTTTTTATGTTTCATTTTTTGCTAATACACTAGTTTTCCACCCAGGCAGTAGAGCATGGTGATCAAAAGCACAGACTCTAAACTCTACCTGGGTGTAAGTCCCAGTTCCACCACTTACCAGCTCTGTGACTTTGAGCAAATTACTGAACCCTTCTGTACCTCCGTTAACCTCATTTGTAAAATAAGGATTTAACAGTACTCACTTTATTCAGTAGTTGTGAGAATTAAATGTATAAATCTATGCAAAGCACTCAGAACAGTATCTGGTGCTTACTAAGGACTATGTATTTGCTATTATGAGTAGAAGTTACTTTATTTGAAGTTCTGTAATAAGTGAATGGCTACTCCCTCTCACAGATGTTTATTTCTCATGAGTCCCCAGGACCCTTTTTATCTTATCAGCCAAACTTCTACCTTGTAAGACATTTCACACCTCAGCAAGCAAATAACAAGGCATCAGCAGATTTTTATTCTGGACCTGGCTCAACCCCAGACTGATTGCGTCACTTCAGGGAGGTAAATGAAACTGAGCCTGAGTTTCCTCCGTAAAATGGGGCTGATACCTGCTTTGCAGCCTTCACAAGACCATTACAAAGATCAGCTTTTAAAATGTGTGGGAAAGTACTCTCCCATGGTAAGCCTCTACCCAGGGGAGATGACTAACTAGTTTCTCCTGAAACTAGACAAAGGAAATAGAAGGAGCAGGAAGCGGCAAGCTCATCCCCTAATGCCCAAAGGGTATAGTACCTGCAAGGCTGAAGAAGGGACACAGGCCTCTCACCCTCAGTCTTAAGGTGCTCAGCACGTTGCTATTGTAGACATGGAGATGACGGTGATCACAGAAACATAACACAAGTGAAAAATTCCCTCCTGCTAAATTTTCAGAACTGCTTACCTACCTCAAGACCTGAAACCTCTGTAAAGCCACTTCTATCCTGGCAGGTGTCTTCCTGAGCCATCTTCTGCTGCTGTTTGATATCAAGCATGGCGAGCACCTCCAAATACTGTTGATTCAAAACTGGGAAGGGCCATGTAAGAAAGTGTTAGTCATGAGGTCTAACTCCAGCTTCACCTAACCCACTTAAACTAACATCATATACTTATTTCCTTTAAGCAAGGGATATAGTTACCCACAAAATCTGCCTCCAGCCAGAAAATCTACCTGAAAGAATAGTGGGTATTAGTAGGTATTAATATACCACGTGCATGCGTACTTAGTCGTGTCCGACTCTTTGCGACCTCATGGACTGTAGCCCACCAGGCTCCTCTCTCCACAGGATTTCCCAGGTAGGAATACTGGAGTAGGTTGTGATTTCCTCCTCCAGGGGATGTTCCTGAGCCAGGGACTGAACTCCAGTCTCCTGCATCGGCAGGCACATTCTTTACCACTGAGTCACGTAAATACACATGTTCAGTTCAGTTCAGTCGCTCAGTCATGTCCGACTCTGCGACCCCATGAACCGCAGCACTCCAGGCCTCCCTGTCCATCACCAACTCCTGGAGTTCACCCAAACCCATGTCTATCGAGTCAGTGATGCCATCCAGCCATCTCATCCTCTGTCGTCCCTTTCTCCTCCTGCTCCCAATCCCTCCCAGCATCAGAGTCTTTTCCAATGAGTCAACTCTTCACATGAGGTGGCCAAAGTACTGGAGTTTCAGCTTTAGCATCAGTCCTTCCAATGAACACCCAGGACTGATCTCCTTTAGAATGGACTGGTTGGATCTCCTTGCAGTCCAAGGGACTCAAGAGTCTTCTCCAACACCATGGTTCAAAAGCATCAATTCTTTGGCGCTCAGCTTTCTTCACAGTCCAACTCACATCCATACATGACTACTGGAAAAACCACAGCCTTGACTAGATGGACGTGTAACACTAGATAAAAATGTTAATTAAAAAAAATAATTTTAAATTCGGCCAGGCTGGGTCTTTGTTGCTGCGCAGGCTTTCCTCTAGTTGTGGCAAGCGAGGACTGTTCCTAGTTTTGGTTCACAGGCTTCTCATTGTGGTAGCTTCTCTTGTTCCAGAGCATGGGCTCCAGGGCACACGGGCTTCAGTAGTTGCACCTCCCAGGCTTGAGAGCACAGGCTCAGGAGCTGTGGTGCACTGGCTTAGCTGCTCCAAGGTATATAGGATCATTCCCAGGCCAGAGACTGAACCCACGTCTCCTGCATTGGCAGGCAGATTCTTTACCACTGAGGCACCAGGGAAGGCCAAAATGTTATTTTTAATGTGGAAGGATCTTGCCCAAAAGAAATTTGTAGGATTTTCAAAAAGAGACATACGGTATCTACACTATGAGATAATCAGACAGTGAGATCACATATACTACATTAATGTACTGTCTGTGTTGAATTAATGTACTGTACCAGCTCTCTAAACTCTATCAGACTTTTGTTTTAGTTAAGAGTTTTCATAAGAGGCTCTCAACCCAAATACTTAGAATAACAGGGGTCCTGCTATTTACTGTGGATCAGAAAACAGTAACTTTTCCTCTCTTCTTGCAGAGTAGAAGGATGAGGAGGAAGCACAGGGCTAGTGGTTAGCAGTTTCTGTCCTGGCACAAACCCAACAAGAAGGAAATCACTATCTGCTCAGATCACTGGTGTGGAGAAGCATGTCTGTGCCTGCAGTTCTCACCTGGGGCATCGCCACGGTTCACTTACTACACTATGGAAAGTGCCGCTCTTGGGCCGGTAGCCCAACTGAGCACTCATCTTATCCCTTTCAAGCCACCATTTTAAAAAACAGTTTCTGCTGGGAATTCCCTGGTGGTCAAGTGGTTAGAACTCTGGGCTCTCAGTGCCAAGAACTCAGGTTTGATCCCTGGTCAGGGAACTAAGATCCCACATGCCACGGGACAGATAAGCCCATGCGCCACGACTGCCGAACCCTTGTGCCTAGGGCCCGTGCTCCCTAGGGCCCGTGCTCCCCAAGAGGGGAAGCCACTGCAATGAGGAGCCTCACACCGCAACAGAGTAGCCCCTGCTCAAGGCAGCTAGAGAAAGCCCTAGTGAAGCAAACAAAGACCCCCTGCAGCCAAAAATAAATTTTTAAAAAAAGAAAAAAACTAATGCATTTCTTCTTTTATTCTTAAAATATATTACTTCAAAATATTAGCACCTTGTCTTTTCATATGTGTATTCTTAACATAGGACAAAACTGATCTTTTAACATAATATTTTTAAAAAATTATCAAAGTACCATTCTACTTACTTGCATTTTCAGACTTGAGCATTTTAATTTCTTCTGTTTTTAGTTTCAAAGTTTCTTTGAGGACTGCATTTTCACAGTTTAGCCTGGAAAAGAGTTCCCTCCAAATCATTAAAACATTAACATTTTGTAGTTGAATATTTAATCCCATAGTTAGAACATTAAAACCCAAATATAATTTTTCTTACTTCAAAATTGTCTAGAATTTATATGTGTAACAAAAATTTAAAAGAATGTGGTAAGATTCTGTACTTACTCTTAACACTTCTGTATATTTACCTGAGAAAATCAGAACCAGAAATAACTGTAAGGCATCTATCTTGAACACTCGTATCTCTTTACTAAAGTTTCAATCAACTTAATAACCATTTGAACACCAACTACATGCTTAGGACACCTTCCAAAATTTACATAAAAAGCTACATAAGTAGCTTGGGGACTTATTTATAACTGAAAATTTGTACTTCCTATGTGGGGACTATAGCCAACAATTACTGTACAGTATTTGAAAGTTACTAAGAAAGTAGATCTTAAAAGTTCTCAATGTAAGAAAAAAATGTAATGATGTATGACAATGAATATTAACTAGATTTATTGTAATGGCTATTTTACAACATATGCAAATACTGAATCATTATATTGTACACCTGAAATTAACACAATGTTATTTATATGTCAGTAATACCTTAATTTAAGAAAAAGAGACATAGGGAGCTTTATCTATTGAATGAAAGTTGGAATTACTTACAGGAGTTCTTAAATTCCCCAACACCAGAGGTTTAAAAAAAATTGCTTTTGTAATTAAAAACAGTAGCCAGATCACCTGGTCTAATTTGTAACTTTAAATAAAATACCTATCAAGACATGCTATGATATTCCTAGGGAATATTATATCCTGTGCTTGGGATATAATATCATTTATCCCAAATGCTATAGGCCATAGGCCTCATATCATTAGAACAGTGATCATGAAGTTCAAGTTTCTCAATTAAAAAGTGAAATGTGATTCACATCACAAGAAAAAAAAATCTGTAACCATGTACGGTGACAGATATTGACTAGACTTACTGTGGTGAACATTTTGCAATATGAACAGGTGCTGAGCGCATTGTGTTGTACACCTGAACTAATGTAATATGTTGGTTACATCTAAAAAAATGTAAATCTAAGGCATCCCCTTTCCATGAATTACCTAACAAATTAATAAAATGTGAAATCACTTTTTCAAGCAATGTCTACAGCCCTTGAACAAAGCAGAAAAATATTACCTCTATTTATATTTATGTATTTAACTACAAAGAGAGAGAAAGAAAGGTAAAAAGAATGATAAAGTAAATGTCGTAAAGAGTTAAAATTTGGAAAATCTTGGTGAAAGATATATAGGAATTATTTGTACTGTTCTTACAACTTTTCTGTAAGTCTTCAATTATCTCAAAGTAAGAAGTAATAAGCTAAAAAATTAGGTACTAAAGCCATCTATAACCCCAGGTATCAATTTCTCAATGACTGACCTTGTAAATATGCTATAAAGTTATTAAATAAATTCACACTGATAAAAAAGTTGTTCAGAAGACTGTAAAAATCAGTGCCAATGCTAAAATAACTTCAGAAACAATTATTAAACAGTATTTTAATACACAATTTATACTGTATTTTTTTTTAAAGAAAACAGTAACAGTAAAATATGGAACTGGTAAACAGATAAGCAACATGAATTTCATTTTTTATTTTTGGCCACACCATACAGCTTGCAGGATCTTAGTCCCCCGAGCAGGGATTGAACCTGAGGCCCCAGCAATGAAAACGCTGGGTCCTAACCACCAGACTGCCAAGGAATTCCCTGAATTTTATGTTTACAATTAGGTCAAAGAAGAAGAAAGCCTAAGCTACACTTAAATTATACACAGTTTAAAATTTTCCAAAGAAAAAATATGGAATAATAATATACAAACCTGTCATATTTTTGGATCCAAGATTCCTCTATATTTTTAAATCTATTCTGATCAAATTCTATTTCCCACTGCAAAGCATTTATTTCCTATAGAAAAAAAATAGCACTGTCAAGGAAAATTACTACAATTAAATCATTTTATGACTTAACACATAACAGAAATAAATCATTTAGTCATTTCACAGAGCTAGGCTAAAGAGAAAACACTAATTATTGCTCAAAAAGAGTCTGTGACACTTGTAAACGCATATAACATGCCTCTTTAGCACTCAAAAAGCTTTTCTGAAGGTTACTTATTAGAAAAATTTCAAATTGTCTAGCTTCAAATTTTGCTGGCTTGAGCCTAGATTTTTCATCACCTCCAATCCATGCAGACCCCAAAATACACTCTTGGAAGTCTGAGCCCAGGACACTCCCATCAAGGGAGAGTGAAACAGACACAGGAATGTGACCACTTAGAGTGATTCCTAACCACTTTAAAAGAAAATCCCTTTTCATGATGGTTTATCACAGGACATTGAGTTCCCTGTGCTATACAGTAGGACCTTGCTGCTTATCCATTCTGTGTATAACAGTTTACATCTGCTAGGCCCAAACTCCCAGTCTGTCCTTCTCAAACTCCTCACCCCTTGGCAACCACAAGCCTGTTCTCCATGTCTGCGAGTCTGTTTCTGTTTTGTAGATAGGTTCATTCGTGTCATATTTTAGATTCCACATATAAGTGATATCACAGGGTATTTGTCTTCCTCCTGACTTACCTCACTTAGTATGATAATCTCTAGCTGCTTCCATGCTGCTGCCTAATTACCTTTTTAGTGAAGATGAAATAGAGGCAAGCACTGCAGGGCAAGTAGAGGAAGAAAAATAGAAAAAGAAGAGAAACAGAAGTGTCAGTTTGGCAGGGTTAGCCCATGTGACAATCTGGTTTGGATTATAAGATCCAAAAGGAAAGGGACTGTATGAAGCTGAAGCACATCTGCTGGAAGCTATGCACAAATGACGTAACCATTGGCATGGTGACTTTTAAGGAAATTCTATTGGAAAGACTATTGAACTGAACAAGACCATGCTACAAGTGCTCAAATACCTTCTCCAAGGATCTCTTTTGTTCCATAGTTTTTTGAAGCACTGCCTGGGTATGACTTGTGGCTTTGCCAAATATTGCCTAAGAAAAATAAAGACATATCAGTATAAATTAAATATCTGATCACCCTTATATACAAGGTGAAGTTCACATCTTTATTCTTCACATTTTTAAGACAGCAGAAAACTGCCTTGAGATGAGAATTCCCACAGAGACCACCTTTTGTATAGAGTCTGATAGTTCAAAATCAGAAGATCTTGGTTTGTTTCTTTCCCAATGACTGTGAGAATGAACGAATGAATGGATTTCCCACACAAAAACGAATCCATGAACATTCACAGCAGTATGATTTATAACAGCCAAAATGTATTAATATAAACCACATAAATGCCTATCAACTGGTGAATGGATAAGCAAAATGTGGTATAGCTACACAATGGAATATTATTTGGTAATAAAAAAGGAAGCAAGCACTGGCACATACTACAACATGCATGAACCTTAAAAATATGCTAACTAAAAGAATCCAGAGGCACAAGAATCTAGACACATGCTGTATGATTCTGTTTATGAAACAGAAAAGGCGAAGCTGTAGAATAGACAGCAGATAGTGCTTGTTCGGGGATAGGAATCGGAGTAACTGCTAATGGCTAAGAGGTTCCTTTTGGCAGGAGATGGAAATAGTATAAATCAGGTTGTGATGATGGTTACACAAGTCTGTATTTAGTAAAAATAAATTGTATGCTTAAAACAAGTGAAATTTATGACATATAAGTTTTATCTTAATAAAGCTGTTTTTAAAATCTGTAGCTAAAAATAAAAACTGTAGTAAGCACTGATGCTTTTATTTTAAAAGCTAAAGCCAGGGAGTTCCTTGGTGATGTACTGGTTAGGATTCAGCTCTTCCACTGCCATGGCCCAGGGTTCAGACCCTGCTTGGGTAACTGAGATCCTGCAAGCTGTGCAACACAGCCAAAGATATAAAAATAAAGATAATGAAAAACAAAAGCTAAAATCATACTACTTATCACTGGAATGTGTACCTGATGAAAGTTTGAAAATAACTTCTTACCATGCTTTGAAGAATTTTCAATGCTTCCTCTTTACCTTCAAGTTGTCTTTGAGATGCCTCAAGCTCAGTTTTCAAAATTTCTACCTCCTGAAGAGAAAAATATAATCAGTCTTCCTATCTGTAATATATGCAACCCCTAATGATCAACTTAGCATACATTTAAGCTCAACATTCACTTTGACTCAAAGCACTCTGACCTTACAAAATGAGGTTGGAAATTCCTCCAGGCTATATAAGTGGACCAGAGAGGCTAAAACTGAGATCATTACTATCAGATATCAGTTATGTCTAAAAGCCCAAATCTTTTGCTTTTACCTACCTAGGCCACACAGTTGTGGGAGTATGTGTGTGTTTGCTTCTGCTTTTTGGCCACACATGAAGCTTGTGGGATTGTGTGTGTATGTGTGTGTGTGTGTGTATTTGCTTCTGCTTTTTGGCCACATGTGAGGCTTGTGGGATTGTAGTTAGTTCCCCAACCAGGGATTGAACCTGAGCTGCTGGCAGTGAGAGTGCAGAGTCCTAACCACTGAACCACCAGGGAATTCCCTAGGCTCCACAGTTAATAATTTGGAGAAAAATCTTTAGACCATGTAAATTAAGCACATGCTCATCCATATAGCTCCATGAGCTATTAATATTATGGCTTAGACTGTGCCCTCTATCCCAAAAGACATGTTCAAGCTTTAACCCCTGGTACCATAAATTCGACCTTATTTGGAAACAAGGTCTTTGCAGATGTAATTAAAGTCATACTGGGTTAGGGCAGGCCTCAATTCAATGACCGGTGTGATGCAGCTACAAGCCGAAGACTGTTGGTGGCAACCACCAGAAGTAGGAAGGTTGTAAAGGTCCCTCTAGACCCTTCAGAGGGTACATGGTCCAACCACACCTTGATTTCAGGCCTCTGAAATTAAAAGACGCTTACTCCTTGGAAGGAAAGTTATAACCAACCTAGACAGCATATTAAAAAGCAGAGACATTACTTTGTCAACAAACGTCCGTCTAGTCAAGGCTATGGTTTTTCCAGTGGTCATATATGAATGTGAGAGTTGGACTATAAAAAAAGCTGAGTGCTGAAGAATTGATGCTTTTGAACTGTGGTGTTGGAGAAGACTCTTGAGAGTCCCTTGGACTGCAAGGAGATCCAACCAGTCCATCCTAAAGGAGATCAGTCCTGGGTGTTCATTGGAAGGACTGATGTTGAAACTGAAACTCCAATACTTTGGCCACCTGATGCAAAGAGCTGACTCATGCGAAAAGACCCTGATGCTGGAAAAGATTGAAGGTGGGAGGAGAAGGGGACGACAGAAGATGAGATGGCTGGATGGCATCACTGACTCAATGGACATGGGTTTGGGTAAACTCCAGGAGCTGGTGATGGACAGGGAGGCATGGCGTGCTGCAGTCCATGGGGTCGCAAAGAGTCGGACGCAACTGAGTAACTGAACTGAACTGAGCCTCCATAACTGAAAGAGCATCAAACTGCTCTTTTAAGCCACCAGTATGTCAGAGCAGCTCTAGGAAACCAGTAGAGCAGCTTTCACCAGAAGAGTTCTCAAATCACATGAAGACAGCTTTCCTGTGCCTGAGAGGACAGCCACCCGCATTGGAACTCCTACTCCCAAGCAAGATGGATGACCTCCGCAGACCACCTGGGTGCTTTCTGGGCCTCTGACTTGAAAGAGGTTAAATTAAGTCAGGTTATTTCAAGCCACACATTCTGGGAAGACAGATGAAAGGGAGTGACTACTATTTTCTCTAGGAGATTAGAGAAGTAAGATGGAAAGGAGGACAGGAGGGCATGTTTACATAAACAGCCTTTTTGAGAGATAAGGAGGCCAGTTGGAAGTTAGGAGCTTGCCACCATGGCTCGAGAATGTCTGGAAAGCCAACAATTGCATTCCATGCCATGTTAGTATCACTTAAACAAAATGTCAGTGGTCGTCATTCACATGAGAATTTGTATATCAGCCTGAGTACCTACCTCTAAAGTTTCATGAAGACGTTGCCTTAATTCCACATTTGACAACTCTGAATTAGAATCTATTAGAGGGAGAAAAAACTAAATATTTATTAAATATTTTCTTAAATTAGTTAAATATAGGACATTTGTTTACAAGATATCAAATACAGGCTTTCCCTAAATTGAAAAGAGAAAATAATTGTAATAAAACAATGATGATAAAAACAGGTAGCTTAAAACATTCCACAAATGAAAAGACACATACTTTTGAATCAAAAGATTCTTTTAAAAAAAGGACTCTTAAATAAAACTGTTGTTAATGAATTAGCTAACTACTATAACCAAATATAGTATCAAAAAAAACATGAATGTTCATGAGTGAAGTAAATGAATTTTGGTGTTTGGCTTAAGCCTATTCAATATCATGATATAAATGTCTAAGAAATAACCTGAGTTTAGTTTCTTTACAAGGGGAATGATGAGAATTCTCTAGTAACTTCACTTATTCTCTCCTTAATGTGATTAATTGAGACATTAAACTGAGTTTCCCAGGAACTTCATTTTCATCGCAGTCTCACTGGCAACAAAAAACACTGAACTGGTAAATTAGAGCAAGAGGACGGGAAGTAAAAAGAAGCAAAACAATGAGAATATTTGGAAATACATTAAAATTTCTCAAAAATTTTTTTGCTATTTTGAACTTTCATGAACATGACAGTATCCAAGGCAAAACCTAAGTCATGTTTTTACTCTGATAATTCAGGGTTCCAAGGAGGGACCAAAGTGACTCTGGGGTGACAGTGACAAGTTCTATTCTATTAGTACTTGTGATAGGCAGAATAATGGCCCCCAACAATGTCTACATCTTAATCCCAGAACCTGTGAATACCCAGCAAAAGGGACTTTTGCAGGTGTGATTAAGAACTTGGAGACAGATTATTCTGGATTACCCAGCTGGGCCAGATGTAATCACAAGGCTCCTTACAAATAAAAAGAGGCAGGGGAGTCAGAATTAGAGTGATGATGCAGCAGGAGAAAGACTCGACCAGCAACTGCAGGCTTCAAAGATAGAAGAAGGGGACCATGGACCAGGGGACTCAGCCTCTACAAGGTGGAAGAGGCAAGGGACAGGATTCTCCCCTGGAGCTTCCAGAAAGAAGGCAGTCACGCTAACACTATGATGTTAGCCCAGTGAAACCTACTTTGGGCTTCTGACCTACAGAACTGTAAGAGAATAAAATTTGTGTTGTTTTAAACCATTACATTTCTGATAATTTGGAAACTGCCTATTAGCAAGAGGAAATGAATACCATATTCTTACCTAGAATCAAGTCAACTCTGATGAAAAGACAAAAGTCCATAAACTCCCAAAATAGGAGCTCATACCATTACTATTTTCCTGGGTTGGGAAGATCCCCTGAAGAAGGAAATCGCAATCCACTCCAGTACTCTTGCTGGGAAAGTCCCATGGACAGAGAAGCCTGGGAGGCTACAGTCCATGGGGTCGCAAAGAGTTGGACACGACTGAGGGACTTCACTTTCACCATTACTATTATTTCTTATTTATATCCCAGTAGTTTCCTAAAGTTTCTAATGCTCAGTTTTCAACATCTTTCTTGCAAAACAGTATCCATCCTCTATGCATGATAAAGACTTTGAAGAAAAATATATAAATAATCTCATCTTAATTTCAAGGATTCTGAAGGACAGAGATCAATCCCTAGCTGCAACATGTTATTTGTACATCTGAAACCATGTTTCTTAAGTTATTTCCATGCTGTTCCACTTTGGAGGGGAAGTTTTACAACGGTGGATTACAAAAGATTCAGCCACACCAGAACTGTGCCACAGTGCAGGCAGGGGCCGGTCCACCAGTTCCCAGCCACTTCAGGGATGTTAACGTTCTATCACAAGATGATTCTGAGTATTACTCTCTCCTTAGTGTACAAGCAGAATTTATGTTTAGTTATGACAAATTAAGATTAATTTTGAGAATTTTATGATATCCCTAAAATAATCTGAAGCCTGTGTCCTGCCTGTAACACTCTTTCCCCAGATGAGCTCCGGGCTTGCAGTGCTCAAATGTCACCTCCTCAGGGAGGCCCTCCTGGATCTCTGCCTGAAACAGCAGTGCCTCTGCCTTCCAATCACTTACTGTCTTTTCATTTACTACTGCCTAAGGCTGTGGTTTTTCCAGTAGTCATGTATGGATGTGAGAGTTGGACTGTGAAGAAGGCTGAGCGCTGAAGAATTGATGTGTTTGAACTGTGGTGTTGGAGAAGACTCTTGAGAGTGCCTTGGACTGCAAGGAGATCCAACCAGTCGATTCTGAAGGAGATCAGTCCTGGGTGTTCTTTGGAAGGAATGATGCTAAAGCTGAAACTCCAGTACTTTGGCCACCTCATGGAAAAGACTGATGCTGGGAGGGTTTGGGGGCAGGAGGAGAAGGGGACGACAGAGGATGAGATGGCTGGATGGCATCACTGACTCGATGGATGTGAGTCTGAGTGAACTCCGGGAGTTGGTGATGGACAGGGAGGCCTGGCATGCTGTGATTCATGGGGTCACAAAGAGTCAGACATGACTGAGCGACTGAACTGAACTGAATGTTATATAGTTAATCTGCAGGTTTATTTTCTGTGTCCTCTACCATGAATGTGACCTCCATGACCTTAGAGCCTTTGACTATCTTGTTCACTGATGTTATTCCCAGAACCTGGTACTGTCGTGGGCACCTAACAGGTACCCAGCAAACGATTATCAAATAAGACCAAAAAAATTTAAAAATGAAATATACTTCGCAAGAAAAGTAAGGTAAGTAATCACTTATCGATATTACTAACATATATGTCAGCTAGCCAGTTCAGTCGCTCAGTCGTGTCCGACTCTTTGTGGCCCCATGGACTGCAGCAAGCCAGGCTTCCCTGTCTGTCACCAACTCCTGGAGCTTGTATGTAATGACACAGAATAACTACTTCGCAATTTGTATCACACTTGGAAACAGAAAGATCAATTACTTTTATACCATCACCAATCAATCTCTAGAGGTGAATAAAGATAAATATCTAAAACCCATGATGGTGACCCATCTTCACGCACTGGAAGGCTGACAGCCTTGATCGCACTCGTAAGGGAGAAAAGGAGGACAGTAGGCATTCTTACCGGAGCTACTTTGTCGCTTGTGACAGGGAATTCGGGGCCCTTCCAGGTGTGTATCTTGAAAGCTCTTCTGACTGGAATACTGAAAAACGGCTCCGTTTCTTTCGTCCCCGTTTCTTGAAAAAAAGGGAGGACTAGGATTCTTTCCATCTGATCTTTTTCTAGATTTAAATAAATGTGAAACCTGCACTTCACAAATGCCGCCAGGCCTTCTTCCGAGGCCATACCCTAGGTCGCCTTCTGCCGTGTCATCGTCCTCTGTTTCCCAGGCCTGCCCCTCCGCCTCACTCGGCAGCCTCGCCACGCTGCTCATCAGTCACGTGCTTTCTTTACAATGGGCTGCCCTGCTGGCTCAGCAGTAAAGAATAATCCGCCTGCCAGTGCAGGAAACTGTCCCTGCGGGTTCTGTTCCTGGGTCGGGAAGGTCCCCTGAAGCCTTCCTTACCTAGTTACCTGTAGTTAAGAAAAAACAGCAGTTAAAATCCAATCAGTATAATCAGCGTTGGGTTTGCCAGGGAAGAAAAGGTCCTTTCTGCATCATGCTGGCACAGCCAGCGACGCACAAGCACACAGATGCCCCTGGCAACCCAACTGAAGCTATTTAACACTTCAGGACTTTTTAAATAAGAAAAAGAAAAATCTGACTCTGTATTTCTGAGGACACAGGACAGACTTTTACTGAATGCAATAATAACTGACCAGGATGAAGAGAGCAGGCTTTGCCAAGGAAACAACAGTCTTGACAAATGAGCTTCCAAAGGAAAGCATTCAGCTTTCACAAGCCTAAGAGCTGTACAAAATTCAGCAGTCTTGGGAGTTCCCTGGTGGTCCAGTAGTTAAGACCCTGGTCAGGGAATAAGATCCAACAAGCTGCAAGGTGGAGCCTATATAAATATATTCCAAAAAGTCTCTGAAAAATCAGTTTCCAATGACTAAGACCATCGTACCCCTGTCCTTTATGGTCCTTCATCTGCCTGAGATACTTAGGACTCTTGCACTCTCTCCTTCAGCTCTCCTTGGTTCATTGTCTATTTCTGTGCAGACACAATTAGGAGAGGTTTTGCTGGGTCCGTGACAGGTGGGAGGGAAGAAGGTTCCCTCTCCTGCCCCTACATCATCCCTCCCTCTCTTTTTTCTCAAACCAGGCCACATCTGTGATCAAAACCCTCCACTGTTTCTCAGCACAGAGTAAATGTCAAAGCCTTCCAATGGTGAGGGGCCCCAGGTTCCTCTCTGCCTGGCACCCTCACCCTGGGCCAGCCGCCCTGACCTCCCTGGTGGTGTTGACCCAGCCAGGCATTCCTGCCCCCGAGCTTCAAGTTCCCCATGCCCTGAACACTCTCTCCCCAGGGGATGCGCAGCTGGTCCCTCGCCTCTTTGGATCTTTCCTACAGTGTCTCCTTCTCAGTGCTGCCTTTCCTGGTACCCCACCTAAATTTGCCAACTCCTCCTCCCTCTCCTCCTTCTCTGCTTGATTTTTCTCTTTGGCATTTATGACCTTCTAGCATGCCCCTCCATATATTACTCATTTTTCAAAGCACACCACCAAAAGGGGGAAGATAGTACAAAACGGAGCCTCGGGAAGACCATGGTTTTTCCAGTAGTACTGTCTGGATGTAAGAGTTGGACCACAAAGAAGGCTGAGCTCCAAAAATTGATGTTTCTGAACTGTGGTGTTAGAGAAGACTCTTGAGAAGCCCAAGGACAGCAAGGACATCAAACCAGTCAATCTGAAAGGAAATCAACCCTGAATATTGGAAGGACTGATGCTGAAGCTGAAGCTCCAGTACTTTGGCCACTTGATGCAAGGAGCCAACTCATTGGAAAAGACGCTAATGCTGGGAAAGACTGAAGGCAGGAGAAGAAGGGGGTGACAGAGGATGAGATGTTTGGATGGCATCATTGACTCAACGGACATGGGTTTGAGCAAACTCCGGGAGACAGTGAAGGATAGGGAAGCCTGTGTGCTGCAGTCCATGGGGTCACAAAGAGTCGGACACGACGTGGCAACTGAACAACAACAAAAGGGAAGCAGAAGGTGGCTCTAGCTTGCCTACGATGCTTCTTAAAAAGCAGGGTGTCCTGAACACTTCCTCTGCCAGAGCCCAAACCTGCTCCTGAGAGCACCAAGTGGAATGCAAGCTCCACAGGGTAGAGACTTTTGTCTGAATCACACTGCAAGCCCAATGCCTAAACAGTTATCAGAGACATGATCTGTGCTCAACACATACTTTTAAATAAATGGATAAAGGAAGGAAGGAATAGACAAGCAAACTGAGGGACTTCCCTGGAGATGCAGTGGTTAAGACTCCTTGCTTCCACTGCAGGGGCATGGGTTCGATCCTGGTCGGTGAACTAAGATCCTGCGTGCCGAATGGCGCAATCAAAATACATAAACAGATATACATAGAGAAGTGTTAGTCACTCAGTCAGGTCAGACTCTTTGTGACCCCACGGACTGTAGCCTGCCAGGCTCCTCTGTCCATGGAATTCTCCAGGGAAGAATACTGGGGCGGGTTGCCATTCCCTTCTCCAGGGGATCTTCCTGATCTGGGGGTTGAACCCGGGTCTCCTTCATTGTAGGCAGATTCTTTACCATTGGAGCTACAGATACATAAATAAAAGATAGATAGATAAATAAACAGATAAATTAAAAAACTGAAATACTTGCCTGGGGTAAAAAAAACTGAACAGTCACCTTGGTAAGGCTCCCCACTGGATAACCTGGGACTAACTGCAGATGAAAATGCCATACAGAGAAATGCCCATCACTGAGCCCTCCCATGGCCACCTGCCTGGTGACAATGGCCTACCTGTTGGCTGAAGAGCACCAGGAATGCCCAGCCTTGTCCCTCCAGTACCAGGGCAGTTAAGAGGGCCTTTCACCACCAGGCATTTCAAAACAGCTGCTGCGCTGAAGTTGTTTAGAAACATTTCATCCTTTGCTCAAGACTCATGTTTTTTAAAAAAGGAAAATAAACAGATCCGATATCCTTTCTAAAGATCCTGCTGTTTAAGTAGCTGCTTACCAGGACATTCAAAATGGTTAAATCTCAGTCTTGTGTTTTTGCTGAAGTCGCTCTCTTAGTTTGCTGCTATTAAAAGCCCACATAGTTGCCAAATAAATCTATCATGTTTGAAAGGGATCCTGGTGCCCTTAGGGCCAAGATACCATATATTTTCAGTGTTTAATAACAAAGGCCCTTAAAAAATTTTAAAACAAAACAAAAAAAGGCCCTTAGAAAACTGGAAAAGATACATCATAAAAGAAGGTACATGGATGGAAAGAGACTCAGCATCATTCATCATGAAAGAACTGTAGATTTAAACCACAGCGAGATTCCACCACCTACCACTGACAATTCCAGGCGCTGCCGAGGATATGGACCCCACATACACAGCAGGCAGGAGTGTAAGACAGTGCAACCGCTGTGAAAGAGTCTGAAGGCTTCTTTCAAACAAGTGACCCATCAGCTGCATTTACCCAAGAGAATGAAAACACTGTTCATACAAAGATGTGTGCATGAATGTTCAGTTCTTCGGCTAATACTCAAATTAGCCAAAAAAAAAAAAAAAACCTGAAAACAACCCAAACGATCATCAACAGGAAAATGAACATATTGTGGTAGTCCACACAAAGAATATACTCAACAATAAATAACAAACTTCAGACGCATGTTGATAATATGACTCTTACATTATGCTAACAGAAGAACCATATACTGTATGAAATCTGGACCAACAGACAATAGATCAATGGTTTCCTGGGGTGGGAAGGATGAGGGAACTTCTCTGGAGTGATGAAAAAGTCTCGTGTCTTGGCTGGATGATAGTTTGTCAAATTCATTAAACCATACATTTAAAATGGTACCTTTTATTATATGTAAATTATACCTCAATAATAAGCTGTTAAAAAAAATTTTTTTTTTTAAGTAAGGGATCTTTTAACTGGACTAGGGGAAAAGATGAGAAGTGCATTAAGTGGTTTTGTAGTCCTTGGTAAGAAAATCATTAAACTGGATGTATTACGTTGGTAACAACTTTTAAACCATGATCTAATAATTGCCAGCACTTGTTGCTTACTAGACACTATTCTAAGTGCTCTACTTAGATTATCCTATTTAATCTCCACAAACACTTTAAAAGACAACACTACTATTGTTTAAGTCTACCTAGAGAAGTTAATGGCAACCCACTCCAGTACTCTTGCCTGGCAAATCCCATGGGCGGAGAAGCCTGGTGGGCTGCAGTCCATGTGGTCGCTAGGAGTCGGACACGACTGAGCGACTTCACTTTCACTTTTCACTTTCATGCATTGGAGAAGGAAATGGCAAACCACTCCAGTGTTCTTGCCTGGAGAATCCCAGAGATGGAGGAGCCTGGTGGGCTGCTGTCTCTGGGGTCGCACAGAGTCGGACACGACTGAAACGACTTAGCAGCAGCAGCAGCAGCAGAACCATTACACTGAAGTACAGAGAGGTTAAATAACACAGCTAGAGGACAGCCAGATTCTGAATCTAGACGCCTCATGTCAGAGATTCTGCTAGACTCTTAGCCATTGCTTTCTATCCTTCAGAGAATTTTAATGAGATTAATATCAGAGTAAAACCAAGTTTCTATTACTTATGACATCAAATAAAACTGAGAGTGAAAGTCTAGGATAGTTAGTTTGGCCAACACAGTATATTGGACCCATTTTTCCCCCAAATTTTTTATGAAATCCTCTTGGTTCCTTTATATGTTTATTTCCTAAATAAGTCTGTCTATTTTTATTTGTCAAGGTTGATAGCAAATTACTTATTGAATCAGAGACTAATCCCTAAAAGGCTGCACTAGAGCAGATTTCTGCTTATAAATTCAACCTCCTGCCTCTGTTAAGAAGGGTGTGGTCAGGGTCTGGCAGCCAGCAGTGAAGAAAATGGAATTGGTCAAGACAAAGGAAAAAAGCAGTAAGAGGAAAGAGTAAGCAATCACAAGATCAGCTAAGAATATTTTTCAAAGTGCCACATATATTCAGGTATCATAGGTATACCTTGCCACTGTTCAGAGGTGAATATGAGATTTCACATGGTCTAACGCTCTAGTGTTTTTTAAAATGTATCTTTGGGACACTTTTATATACTAAGTCTAGAGTGACTTTTTCATCACTCCAGAAAAGCTCCCTCCTGCTCTTTGAAGTTATCCTTCCCACCCCAGGCAACCATTGATGATAGTAATCTGTAATGCAGTCAAACTTGACTTTCAGAACACATTTCTTATAAGAAAGGAGAAAAGACCGAAGTTATATTCCATTCAACCACTTTTAAATGCATTCAAGGTTATCGACCAGGGAGGCAGCAGGAGGTGTGACAGAGAAAGCCCTGATCCAGGAGGCCGGGGTTCAAATCTCACACCACCACTTGCTGCTCTGTGATTCTGGACAAGTCATTTAACCTCTCAGAGCCTATGTCAGAATTTCCAAAATGGGTTTAAGCATAGCTACTTTATAGGCGGATTTGGGGCACTATTAATATACTTGAAATCAATGTTGGTTGATATGAATTTGAGTTTTAGTGTTTTCATTTGTCAAGTCAGGGGACTGGATAAGACTCTTTTGTTCTTTAGACCTCTAAAACTCTGATTCTATTGCAGCATTCTTCCAAGGTGTGCCCCAGGGAACCCTGGCTCTCTGGACTATTCAGTGTTGCTAGAAATAAAAGGATCCTTTTGGTTTTATTAAGAGTGTCTTTCTATGCCAGTACAGGCAAAATTATACAGAAAATTGCACGGCAGTGTCAGAGCCAGAACTAGAAACCACATCTCTGGCTCCCGGCCCACTTGCGAATGGCCCCTGGATGGACAGATGATGGACTGTGAGCAGACAAGCTCCTACTCTTCCGTTAAAACAACCCTGAATGGGACATGGGTCTTCCTAATTCCTAAATCTAAGACCTAGCCTCCTAATCCCTAAATTTAAGACAGCCTCACCCCTCTGTCTCCTTCACCTCTGCACAAGCTGTGATGCTACTGACTCGCCATGTCCAAGTTCCCCGTGGCTCCTCAGCCCCACAGGGGTCCCTGACTGCCTCCCACCTGCCCACTCAGACTCCTGTTCCTCTTCCTGTCCCTTTTGTATATATTTGGCTTCCTCTCCTAAATACTTTAAATATATATCTCTAGCTGGTTATCCTGCTAGCAATTCAAACACAGGTTGTTCAAAAATACTTTCATTGCACTCCCCACCTTCACCCCAGGTCTCCTCCTGAGTCCCCCATTTCTGCAAATCCATCAACCATGCTCCAAAACATTCAGGGACAAAAACTCCAGGATTTAGGCTTTTCCCCTTTTTCTTATTTTCTGGCCTTCGGTTGCCAAGGTTTCCACAAAATTTCCCCAAGCCATGTCCTTCTTTGGGCTGCCCTGGTGGCTCAGCGGTAAAGAATCCACCTGCCACGCAGGAACCACAGGAGAAGCAGCTTCAGTCCCTGGGATGGGAAGATCCCTTGGAGGAGGAAATGGCAACAAACTCCAGTATTCTTGCCTGGAGAATTCCACAGATAGAGTAGCCTGGAGTGCAACAGTCCATAGAGTCATAAAGAGTCAGACACGACTGAAGCAACTTGGCACGCACATACGCGTATGTCCCTCTTTGCACATCAACATCATAGCCCTGGATGAATTTCTCTCCTGGGCTAAACCAATACTCCCCTAACTGCTGCCAAATCAATCATCTCCAAGCACACATCCAATAATGCCCCCCTCCTGCCCTAAAACATGCCACAGCTCCCACGGCATATACAATGAAAGCAGGTGTCGCCCTTTTCTATAAGGTAACGGCAACTTTCACTTCCTGTGCCACGTGAACTCCCTGGGCACGCTCTGTGCTTCCGTGTGAGAGGTATTTTACCTGCTCCCAGGCCCCCGCAGCCTCATCTCCTTAAAGTCTCTGCTGCAGCCATTCTCCACCCCAGGGATCCCTTCTCCTCTCAGGACCCCCTCAGTTCACGACAGCCACTCCAGTAGCCCTCCTGAGTCCCCGGGGCCAGAAGCGTTTTCTCCCACCTCTGAGCCCTCTTAGCTCAGTGTTGTACCTTTCTAACAGTCCTTCCTTCCTTCCTGACTTGTGTTTTTATTGTACACGCCCCTAATGCACGTGTCTCATTTACTTGTGCATAACAGGTGTTCCAGAGACACTTCATAGATGGAACGGAAAAAGAAAACAGATTCCTGCTTGGAAAACTTGAACTAGAAACACCCACACCCTCTAGCCGGACAACTCTTTCCTTAGCAAACAAGTTGATCAAACAGACACCTAATTCCTGGCAAAAAAGGAAGTGACTTCAGCCCTTTCTGTAAACAATGGTCTACTACGTATCACTGTAGAATTCTGTTTAAATTTTTATGTTAAAATAATTTTAGATATACAGTAAGTTGCAAAGATAGTACCGTGAACTCCTGTATACCCTTTACCCAAATTCTTTTAATGAAGTATTTGGGTACATTTATCAAAAATAAGAAATTAACAATGATACACACACTTAACTAAACCATATGTCTGTATGTGTGTTAGTTGCTCTGTCGTGTCTGACTCTTTGGGACCCCATAGACTGTAGCCCTCCTGGCTCCTCTGTCCATGGAATTCTCCAAGCAAGAATATTGGAGTGGGTTGCCATTCCCTTCTCCAGGGGATCTTCCGGACCCAGGGATCAAACCCAGGTCTCCTGCATTGAAGGCAGATTCTTTACCGACTGACTTACCCGGGAAGCCCTAACTAAACCATATACTTTATCAGAATCTCCCCTTTCCCTTTGTTATTGTTCAGTCCCTCAGGCCCATCCAACTCTGCAACCCCATGGACTGCAGCACGCCAGGCTTCCCTGAAGTCTTTCACTATCTCCCAGAGTTTGCTCAAACTCATGTCCATTGAGTTGATGATGCCGTCCAACCATCTCATCCCCTGTCGTTCCCTTCTCCTCCTGCCCTTAGTCTTTCCTGCATCAGGGTCCTTTCCAGTTTCCCTACTTAAGTCCTTTGCTGTTCGAGGATCCAATCCAGGATACCACAATTCATTTAGTGAGCTACAGTTTTAACGTTCATAATTAGAAGAAAAAATATAGAAAAAGTAATAAAGGAGAAAGGGAGAGGGGCAGAAATAGAGTCTTTCAAACCTATTTCTCCTTTCTATAATGTCAGATAAGGCCATTAACTAGCATGAGGGAAAGGAGGAGCCCGTTTACCAGCTTGTCCACAACCTGCGGAGTTTCTCGAATTTGCGCAGCTGCTTCTTGGGGTCTGGCTCCACACCCTCCCCAGGATCCTTGACGGGTGAAGAACAGAGTGGGGCACGGCGAGCGGCACCCTGGCCGACTCGCGCCGCCCGCGTCTCGTCCCGACGGCCCCTAAGCGCGGTCACCGGGCGCGAGCCTCCTCGCCGCGCGCGCCGCCGCCCCTCCCCACACGTGAACGCGCGGCGCGGCCCCGATCGGGAAGGCGGCGCGGCGCCCGGGTCCCTGGCCCCGCCCCCTACCTCGGCGCCACAGTCTGAGCTCTCCCGGTTAGGATGCGGGGAGTAGGAGCTCTGTGCGACTTGGACACCCATAATGTCCCCAGATACAGCGCAACCGAGTTATAAATAATAGCTCGAGACCTCGAGAAACGACGAGGCCGTGTGTGCGTCACTGAAGGTAAAATGAACTGGTTCAAAGCTTAAGCCTCTGCTGCTGCTGCTGCTGCTAAGTCGCTTCAGTCGTGTCCGACTCTGTGCGACCCCATAGACGGCAGCCCACCAGGCTCCCTCGTCCCTGGGATTCTCCAGGCAAGAACACTGGAGTGGGTTGCCATTTCCTTCTCCAATGCACAAAAGTGAAAAGTGAAAGTCAAAGTGAAGTCGTGTCTGACTCTTTGAGACCCCAGGGACTGCAGCCCACCCGGCTCCCCCGTCCGTGGGATTTTCCAGGGAAGAGTGTTTAAGCCTCTAGGAGTCGCTTAAGAGAAGGATGGAGCTGAGCTGTAGCGGGGCTTTTGAAAAGAAGGGTTTCAGAGCCGAGGAATGAGGAGGCGTTTCAGGCCAAAGGAACTGCCAGGGCGAAGGCTAGGCAGTGGGAGGGAACCAGAGGGCAAAGCCTGGAGAACTGCTATTGAGGAGATCCATTTCTGTGAATTTCCTGAGAAAGACCCTACCTCCCTTCAACCCCACCCAAAACATGCCAGTCATTAGCTTCCTCACCTGGTGCAATGATTTTTATATTTCCTAATACCTCACGCGAAGAGTTGACTCATTGGAAAAGACTCTGATGCTGGGAGGGATTGGGGGCAGGAGGAGAAGGGGACGACAGAGGATGAGATGGGTGGATGGCATCACCCACTCGATGGACGTGAGTTTGAGTAAACTCCGGGAGTTGGTGATGGACAGGGAGGCCTGGCGTGCTGCGATTCATGGGGTCGCAAAGAGTGGGGCACGCCTGAGCGACTGAACTGAACTGAATACCCGACAGGGCTTCCCAGGTGGCTCAGTGGTAAAGAATCTGCTTGTCAACGCAAGAGACGGGGGTTCAATCTCTGGGTCAGGAAAATCCCCTGGAGGAGGAAATGACAACCCACTCGAGTATTCTTGCCTGGGAAATCCCATGAACAGAAAAGCCCGGCGGGCTACGCTCCATAGAGTCGCTAAGAATCAGACACGACTGAGCACACACGCATGCCTCCCTGGAGCAGGTGATGTGGACCTACCGTGGGCCTGTCTCCCAGAATCCATCTTGGTTAAGAGATTCACGCGCACACGTGGGAGGGCCCTACCAAGAGGGCAAGACTCTCTCTGAGCCCTCCCATGTGTCTATTCACACATACCTTTCTCCTCCTATAAACACTTGATTGTTTCACTACTTTACGTCTCTCCGTGGGAATTCATTTCTACACAGGTGACGGGCCAGGGCCTTGTCACTAGTCACTAGACTAGGATTCAGTACTCTCACTCCCAGAGCCTGACTTTCTGTCTCTGGCCAGGGAATCGAAATCCTGCTTCAAGCTGCTGCAGTCCCAGGCCACCTGAGATCACATTGTTTGTGTTCATCCTTCCACTAATACCACACTGACTGACTTTACCACAAATCTTGAAATCAGTTACTTTAAGTCTTCTAACTTGGTTCTTCTTCATCATTGTCTGGTTATTCTAGTTCTAGAATATAAATTTTACATTCAACTTATCCATTTTTATTTTAAAAGAGTATGTTGGAACTTAATTTATACATCAATTTGGAGAAAACTGACAATAATATTGAGTCTTGAAATTCATGAACACGGTGTGTGTTCATGAATTGGTTGGTTTAGTCGTGTCTAACTCTTTACGACCCTGTGGACCATAGCCCTGCCAGGCTCCTCTCTTCATGGGATCCTCCAGGCAAGAATACTAGAGTGGGTTTCCATACCTCCTCCAGGGCATCTGGGCACGTCTCCTGCATTGGCAGGTGGGTTCTTTACCACTAACACCACCTGGGAAGTCCACAAACGTGGTATATCCACCTATTTGGATCTTTTGATTTCTCATTTGAGTTTTCTGCATGCAGTTTGCACATATTTTGTTAGATTTATACCTAAAGTATGTAATGCTTTTTGGTACCATTTAAAATAGTATTGTTGTCATTACTGTATGGAAATACATTGTCTTTTCTGTATTGGCCTTGTATCCTGTGACTTTACTAATGTGACTTATTCAAGTAGCTTCTGTGTGGATTCTCTTTGGAATTTCTGCATAAATAATATCAACTGAGAATAGCTGATTTATTTCTTTCAGCTCTGTACATCTTTTATTTTCTTGCTTAATGAACAGCCTAGGACTTCCAGGATGACCAATTTGCTTTTTATTCACTAGTCTCACTTAACAAATTATAGTTTTCTAATCTCCCCTTCCATAAAAATAAACTCCTTAAAAAATAAACCTCTGGATGGATTTTAGGGATCCGTGAATCTTTTTAAAATATAAAATTTTATGTTAGTATTTAGATCGGTGTTTCCTTGAAGGAAGTGGGTTCATAGCTTACATGACTGTCAAAGGAATTTATATCATCGAAAGGATTAAAGGAACTAAACCTTTAGTAAAAGCACAGGTATAATTTCCATGATCTTGTTTTTCACATATGCAGCAACCAGAGTTATTAAGAACAGGGTTTTGTTTTTTGGCTGTGCCATGTGGGATCAAACACATGGCTCCTGTGGTGGCAGCTCAGAGTTTTAACCACTGGACTGCCAGGGAAGTCCCCCAAGACAAGTGTTTTTTCCACCTTGCCCTCTCCCCGCTCAACTGGAAAGAATAAATAGTTCTCTGCAGATTTGACTCTTGTTAAAGATAAACACAAATTCAAATGTTGTTAGGCACTGGTGGTAGGACATGCTTAGAATGCAGAAGAAATATAGCCCCACTAAGGCCAATACCTTATTTCAAAGCCCATAAAAATAAAAATATACCAAGAAGGGGATAAGGGGGAAAAATGACTGTTTATGCACATGTCAAAGCTTATTAAGATACTTTCAAACCTATGCTCCCTACAATGAAAGCAGAGTCTTAATTACTGGACCCCAAGGGAAGTCCCAGGACCCTTTTGAGAAACTGAATAAATCATGTTAAGAACTCTCATTCACAGAAATACAAAATGATTAAAAATGTGCCACACTTTTATCTCCTTAAGTTTGGTTTACATCACACTGCCTATTTAAACAAAAAGTTTACAAGTAGGTTTGGATAAAACTGAGACAAACAATAAGTAGGTTTAAGACTTTTTTTTCCAACTATAAATGTTAAAGCATTGTGATGAAAGCATTACATGAAAACCTTGGCCTGAAATTAACAAGCATATTTATATTTTTAAGAGTCTTATAATGCATACAGTTTGGTATTAGATTCCATTATTTCCTTTGTTGAAGGAACATCTTATTATGAGACAATGTCAGTGTTAGGATGGATAAGTAGTAGCAATCACTTGACAAGAGGATTTAGTGAATCTTAGTGAAAAAAAGTCTTTTCAAAACAGATTAGTGGGAATTCCCTGGTGCTCCGATGGTGAGGACTCCATGCTTCCACTGTGCAGGGCATGAGCACAGTTTGATCCCTGGTCAGGGAACTTAGATCCCACAGGCCACATGGATTGGCCAAAACAAACAAACAACAAAGTATTAGGGATCCAAAGGAAGATACACAAATGACTAATACATGGAAAGATGCTCAACATCACTGGTTGTTAGAGAAATGTATAAAACCAAAATGAAGCTACGACTGTGTATCTACAGGATGGCTATTAGGTGAACAGTAGCAAGTGTTGGCAAGAATATGGAGAATTAGATCTCCAATACATGGATGGTGAGAATAGAAAGTAATGCAACCACTTTGGAAAACATTTTGGCATATCCTCAAAATGCTAAACTCAGTTGCAATATGACCTAGCAATCTCCCTCTTTGCTATATCCAAGACAGTTAAAAACATATATCCACACAAAAACTTGTGCACTAATAAAATGTAATGCCCAAAATGGATACAATCCAACTATGCTGCTGATGTAATGGATAAACAAAATGTGGAATAGCCATACAGTGGAATATTATTCAACCATATTAAGGAATGAGGTACTCATTAAGGCTTCAACATGGATGATCATGAAAACACTATGCTAAGTGAAAGGAGCCAGGTACGAAAAACCACATATGACTCTATTTACAGAAAATCTCCAGAATATGCAAATCTAAGGGCTTCCCTTATGGCTCAGCTGGTAAAGAATCTGCCCACAATGTGGGAGACCTGGGTTTGATTCCTGGGTTGGGAAGATCCCCTGGCGAAGGGAAAGGCTACCCACTCCAGTATTCTGGCCTGGAGAATTCCATGGACTATATAGTCCATGAGATCACAAAGAGTCGACACGACTGAGAGACTTTGGGCTTCCCTGGTGGCTCAGAGGTTAAAGCGTCTGCCCAGAATGCGGAAGACCTGGGTTCAGTCCCTGGGTCAGGAAGATCCCCTGGAGAAGGAAATGGCAACCCACTCCAGTATTCTTGCCTGGAAAATCCCATGGACGGAGGAGCCTGGTGAGCTACAGTCCACAGGGTCACAAAGAGTCGAACACGACTGAGCGACTTCACTTTCACTTTCATAGCAATAAAGTGGACTAGTAATAGCAAGGGGCTAGGAGAAGGGAAGAATGGGCAGTGACTGCTAATAGGTATGGGATGTCTTTTGGTTGGGGTGATGAAAGTGTTACAGAATGGGATAGTTGCACAATCTTGTGAACATGATATTTTAAATGGACTGTACACTTTAAAATAGTGGATTTTTGATATGTGATATATCATATGATATGTGATATAGCTTAATAAAGAATAGGAAGGTCTGTATGTTCTGCTGCTGCTGCTGCCACCAAGTCGCTTCAGTCGTGTCCGACTCTGTGCAACCCCAGAGACAGCAGCCCACCAGGCTCCACTGTCCCTGGGAATCTCCAGGCAAGAACACTGGAGTGGGTTGCCATTTCCTTCTCCAGTGCATGAAAGTGAAAAGTGAAAGTGAAGTCGCTCAGTCATGTCCGATTCTTCGCGATCCCATGGACTGCAGCCCACCAGGCTCCTCCGTCCATGGGATTTTCCAGTCAAGAGTACTGGAGTGGGGTGCCATTGCAAGATGGTATAATATACAAAATACATTAAATGGAAAAAAAAATGACATACCAGTTTGCATGTTATGCTACCATATACTTAAAAGAAAAAAAGCACGTACACACACAATGCTACCATATGCTTAAAAGAAAAAAAGCAAGCACACACATGCTACCATATGCTTAAAAAAAGTACACACACGCTACCATATGCTTAAAAAAAGCACACACACATCCAAACCCAGTAACATTCTTTCCTAAAGGGAGGGAATCTAGCAGTGACTGAAGAACAGGGTGGCCTGAAAAGGAAGCCTACCTTTCTAGTACAGATCTTCCTTATGTTGGGGTTACAGCCTGATGAATGCATCATAAGTTGAAAATATCCTAAGTCAAAAATGTGCTTAATACGCCTGACCTACCAAACATCACAGCTTAGCCTAGCCTACCTTTCTTTTCTCCCCCCCCCCTGTGGAATGTGAGATCCTAGTTCTGCAACCAGGGATGAACCAACACGCCTAGCGGTGGAAGCTCCGAGTCCTAACCACTGGACGACCAGGGAAGCTCCCATCCTAGCCTACCTTAAATATGCTACCTTAAATGTAAGAATACTTACATTAACTTACAATTGGGCAAAATCATCTTAACATAAAGCCTATTTTATAATAATGTGTTAACTGTCTCGTAAGCTCTTGACCACTGAACTGAAAGTTAAGAGTAGAATGGCTGCATGGTACAGAGTGGTGCTAAGTTTTCTCGGCTGTCTACCCTCGTTATCACCTGGCTGACTGGGAGCTGCAGCCACCCCCACTGCCACCATCACAGGTAACATGCTGCATGCGGATCGCTAGCCCAGGAAAAGATCAAAATTCAAAGCATGATTTTGAGAGTGTCGATTCCTAGGCAGGTTGATAGTAAGCCCGGGGTCCCTGAGGAAAAGAGGGATCTGGGGCTCTCAAAGAGGAGATAAGGGTCTGGAATTCTCACGGAGGAGGAAAGGACAAATGTTTTTTTCTACATTCCTTAGCAAGGATTATATAATAACAATGTATCCGGCTTGAGGACAGTTACTTCTTCCTGAAAACCTTCTGGCTAATCCTGTTACCTTAAAATGTCAATTATGGGAGGGGTCTAGTAAGGTCTTTACAACCTTGAGACAATCTTTTGATTTATTGTAATAACTAATTAAAAAAGCATATAACTCCCTTGCTTAGACTAGCAAGGGGCGCACTCTCCGTCCCCCTTCTGATGTCCATGTCAGAAGCTTTCTCTGTCCTTTTTATACTTTAATAAGCTACACAAAAGCTCTTGAGTAATCAAGCCTGGTTCCTGGTCCCAAAGCTAAATCTTCAGATATCACAAGTCAGACACCATTCACCATAAGCTATCAATTTCTAGTGTGTATGTTCTCGCTTTCGCTCCATCATAAAGTCAAAACATCCTAAGCTGAACCATTCTAAGTTGGGTACCATCTGTATATGTTTTTGTACATTTTGAATTGTATACAGAGTGCAAGTATTACCACTTCTTTTTTTTTTAAAGAAAGAAAAATGGAAAATTGATGCTTTATCTTTAACCTGTGTTTTATTTTAAGAGATCATCTTGATTTTCTTCTGTAATAAACTTTTACAGTTTTAACTCTCAATCCTTAATAGTACTATTCAGTATATTTGAGTTTAGCTTTCTCATAGAGAAAAAAACCCAAATATAAACCTTTATACTATCCACCTCCTAGTCTAACAGCACAATTTCAATAAGGAAGTTTTATTGATAACAATAATTTATGTGACATCGGCAGAGAGATGTCAAGAGTGATTGTGCAGTGGCCATGCTTGTTAAGAACTGTGATCTTTGACCCACTGCTCAATCCATTTCAGTATCTGACTGATATTATCCTCTAAATCTTCTGGTTTATTGCTCGGCAGTTGATGCACTATTTCTTCCTTGTAGGATGCTAAGGCTTCTTCATGAAGAACTTGAAAAATTTCACACTGAACATTATCTTTTAGTTTCTTCTCATTATAACCCCTAGAAGGCAAAGAGGAAATAATCTGAATAGCATTAACTAAAGTTTTAGGAACAAATTAGAAATTAGACACTTCAGAATCTATACACTTTTGGAACACATGAAGAATCACACAAAAATAGTTCTTAGTCTCTTTACCTAGAAATAATTGGTTGGCATTCCTCCGCCTACAATTTGTCAGCCATTCAACTAGCAAACATCTACTTACCTCAAGCCAGATGCCCAGCTATGAGATTAAACAGTCTATAGTTATGGTTCTAAATTTTAAAAGTTAGAGGAATTAAGATATAGACAGATAAAACAAATAAATGGCATATAATAAAATGCACATGATAAAGAATATCATATACTAATCGGGTACTAGATCACACAGATGTATCTGTAGTTTATCAGTTCCAAAGACACTGAAAAAATTAACTTGTAAAATCTTTAGGAAAATGTAAATTAGCCAGCTAGTTAGTGAAATGAGTAAGGAAAATACAGATTCAAATTAATTCAATTTTGTAACAATCAAAATTAGATTGAACTACTCAAAAGGTGATTAACTTTATGCAAACACAGCTCACAGAATGGGAGAAAGTTTTTGCAAATCTTATATCTCACAAGGAACTTTTTTTTTAAATACATAAATCTTACAACTTAATAAAAAAGGCCAAATAATCCAATTAAAAATTGGGGAAAAGGTCTAAATAGATATTTTTCCAAAAGATATACAAATGACCCATAAGCACATGAAAAGGCATTCAATATCATTAGCCATTAAGGAAATGCAAATGAAAAGTACAATGTGATACTACTTCATATCCACTAGGATGGCTACAATCAAAAAGATAATAACAAGGATGTGAAAATACTGGAGGCTTCATAGACTATTCTTGGGAATGTAAAGTGGTGCAGTCACTATGGAAAATGTCTGACAGTTTCTCAGAAAGTTATACATAGCTCTTTAACATGTGACCCAGAAATCCTATTCCTAGAGAAACTTCAATACCCAAGATAAATGAATGAATGTATAATATTCACAGAAAAACACATGCATGAATGTTCATAGTAGCATTATTCATAATTGCCAAAAAGTTGAAACAACCCAAATGTCTATAATCTGATAAACAGATAAATAAAATATGGTATATCCATATAATGGAATATTATTTGGCAATAAAAAGAAAAGTAGTACCGGTACATGCTACAACACTGATGTACCTTGAAAACATTATGTTAAATAAAAGAAGCCAGACACAAAAGACCACATTTGATGATTTCATTTATATAAAAAGTCCTGAATAGGCAAATCCACAGAGATAGAAAGTAAAGCTGGGACTGGGGACTAAGGGGAGATGGGCAGTGACCGCTAATGGGTATGGGTTTTTTTGAGGTGGGGAGGTGGTGAACATTTTTAAAAATTGGTTATAATAATGGATATACAACTCTGTGAATACACTGAAAACCACTGAAGTGTATGCTTTAAATGAGTTGTACAATTCATATGGTATGTGAATTTATTTCAATAAGTTTTATTTAAATAGGTGATTACTCATTAAAAAAAATAGGTAATAATTTTTTCAATGGTTAAAAACAAGACTGCTTTCCTCATACTTTAATCTTTATTTACATAAAATTTAATTTTTAATAAAAATGTTAAGTGGTTTTTGACAAAAGGCATATGTGCCATATTGTCTCAATTACTTCTCTGTTCAAATATTTTTAATGGCTTTTCCTGCCTAAAGAAAGATGATGAAAACTTCAGGTATTATTCCCACCTAACATTTCCTGTATATTTCATACTATACTTTTTTGTGCAAGGATTGACTTCCCTTGTAGCTCAGATGGTAAAGAGTCTGCCTGCAATGCAGGAGACCCAGGTTTGATCCCTGGGTTGGGAAGATCCCCTGGAGAAGGAAATGTCAACCCACTCCTGTCTTCTCTGGAGAATTCCATGGACAGAGGGAGCCTGGCAGGCTACAGTCCATGGGGTTGCAAAGAGTGCAGCTCACACACACACACACACAATTCAACGGTGTTTAGTCAGAGCTGACTATGATCACTGAGATCACTGAGAACACAAATTCTGAACCTGACCTTAGGCAAACTTCTGGAATTTTCCTTCCAGAAACTTCTCTCTAAATTTCTTTAAAATTCCCCTTTTGCCACAGCTTGAATCAAAAGACAGTGGGGAAATGTTTTCCATAAAACTTTGCTTTTTTGGTTATTCTAGATTAAGCCTGATGCTCTCTTGGAAAGGATGAACTCAAATGTATTGTGAAATGTTAATTTATCTTGTTAGTTTTTCATAAGTTTTCTCATTTCTGTTATGAGGATGATTTAAGTGGGTAATTTTCATTCCATAGCCAAGAATATGCTATTGTCTTGGCTGTCTTCCTAGAGAAGTTTTACATTTAGGAAAAAGCATGACTAAATAGCGTTGCTATATAGTACATTTTACTGAATCAGACTGTCAGTTAGGGTCTTCATTTACTCAGAAACTACTGCTTGTGTTTTACAAATGCATCTTTTTCTCTTGGTTCAGAATGTTGGTACTATACAGACTTGGTTTATAATGAGAGTGAGTGAGTGAAGTCGCTCAGTCGTGTCCTACTCTTTGCGACCCCATGGACTGTAGCCTACCAGGCTCTTCCCTCCATGGGATTCTCCAGGCAAGAGTACTGGAGTGGGTTGCCATTTCCTTCTCCAGGGGATCTTCCTGACCCAGGGATCAAACCCGGGTCTCCAGCATTCCAGGCAGATGCTTTAACCTCTGAGCCACCAGGGAAGCCCCTTATAATGAGAACAAAATATAAAGTAGTCACATTTTCAAATAGAACCTTTTTGATGTTAGTAGTTGCCAACTTCAGGAATCTAAATAAAAGTTTATATAATACTTCAAGAATTTGATGTTTTTCCTTTCTTACCTATTTTCAAGTCTTTTGTACAAAATACTGTTATCTGTTTTCAGGACAAATACTATATGAAACCAGCGTTCAGGGAAGAAATCACAACCATGGTAATCAACAATAACTCCACCTTCACTCATTTGGTTTTCTAGCTCATCAACTACCTGTAAGAAAGGGAAAAAATAAAGATGAATATTCTTTTAAAAACTGAGGTCAAAAAAATAAGCTAAAAAAATATTATCGCCTCAGTATTAAATCAATTAAAAAAAACAACTAAGGTCAACTTTCCTATTTTTTTTAATGTATACTTTATTTTAAACATTGTACTTACTCTATCTTCATCTAAAATGGGACAGTCATACTCTTCATCATAGCCATCATATAACTGCCCTAAAAGAGATTTACATTGGAGTATTAAAGTAGTCTTCTTGGTAACTCAGTAATTTTCAATTACTTTTTTAGAGATAAGAGAGGACACTAATACAACAGTGTCACACAGACACCAAATATAATGAGCAATGCTGATAAATTAGAATTCTGTCTAGAAGGAAATTTGGATAACAGTTTCAAAACTGAAACCATCTATAGAGAACCAACTTCAGTATTTGTGGTGCTATAAGAAGAAAACATTAGTTTTGTGGAGCCTCAGATTGGTGGTGAGAGAGATACAAACACTCACATACATTAACAGCAGGTTAAGTTCCAAACTTATTAGGCCAAGGATATGAAACTTATTAAAAGCAACAACTGGTGCTTGATTCCACAAATGAACCCTTTGCCACTGAGGTCACATTCATGGGGTCTGGGGAAGGAAAGTCACTATACAGATGCTCCTAACGTCTAGATTTCCAGCTTCCCCAAAAGCCAAGGGTTAAATTTCAGAAGGTAAAACAAGAATGATGGGGGCAGACATAAAGAAGGCAAATTTAAATCTAACATAAAAACTTTCCAGTAAATTCATTTTCTTTCAAATGAAGTGTGTCGTAAGGAGGTGAGACACATCAATCCCACCCTCAGCCTGAACTCCTAGGCATGTCCCCACGAGGCAGACTTAGATCATTCTTTTAGCCATCTCAAAACGCATGCTATAGTCTTCTACCTCTTCCCCTTAACAATGTGGCACAGGTTGAAATCAGCTTAAAATGAGCACAAGTTCTGAAGTGACAAAAGGGTAGTACTGAGGGTTAGTGGAAGGCAGAGGCAATTTTAACTGTCTTGTCTGCAGGGTCTGTGGATTGATTCTGAGCACACGAACCACTTCTCTAGCACCCTAGTGTGACCTCTGACTTCTTGGGTTACTGTTCAGCTACCAGAGACTCTTTCCCGCTAAAAAGTTAAACTGTCTTGGTGTGGGGAAAACTGGTTAACAATATAGAAAATAATCTAAACCCTTACTTTACACCACAAGTTCTAGGTGGATTAAAAAGTTAATTACTACATTCCAAAGATAACTAATGGAAAACTAAACTTTACAAAGGAATGATTCATTTGAGTTTGTGAAAAAAATAGTTCAGTCGCTCAGTCATGTCCGACTCTTTGCGACCCCATGAATCGCAGCACGCCAGGCCTCTCTGTCCATCACCATCTCCCGGAGTTCACTCAGACTCACATCCATCGAGTCCGTGATGCCATCCAGCCATCTCATCCTCATTCAAATAAATAAAATGTTAAATCTCTGAAGAATTTTTTTTTTTAAATAGCAGGGAGAAATATTTATACTAGGACAAAGGACTGAAATGTAGATTATATAAATTTCTCAAAAACAGTAACCTAATAATAAGAAAACAATTCACACATAATGGAAAAGATAATCAGTAAACTATCCATGAAAAAAATGTTGGACTTTCCCAGCTACTAAAGAGATGCAAATTTAAATGAGTCTTTTTATAACTGTTACATTATGTATTTAGTAAATTGACTCTGAAAATGTGTAATTATTTTTTAGAGTCAACAGTGCATTTTATTATATATCTTAGATTCATACATTTCAAATATACTTTTAAAGCTTAAGTTCAATACAAGATAAAAAATGTATATATAGCAGCGGCTCTCAGGCACAGAATTTAGGAGACTGGAGCACATTGTGAATAGTATGTTATGAGCCATGCCAGTGGAATGTTTCCTTCTGACCTAAATGCCTTTTTTTTTTTTTTGGATTTTATTACAGTGAACAGCTTTAGAAGGTATAATATTGCTAGTAGAAAAGAAGACTTAAAATAAGTTAACAGCCTGTATTTTCTTGGAAGTCTTTAAGAGCTAAACGACCCCCTTTTCTCCTAATAGAGCTCCAAGATTGTCTAATGAAAATATTGTCCATAAACTATCTGGAGCATCATCAGCCTAAGAACCACTGTTCATGGTTATTCACTGTCTTCCGGCTTCACAGGAAGAGGTAATGGTATGATGGATTTCTCAGTGTCCTTGGATAGTGCTTTCCTCATATTGTAGAGTCCTCATCCGGCTCCCCATTGCGCGCTGAATAGTACTCTTGACTATCGTGTACATGCTGTAGCCTAGCTGCTTGTACATCTTGACAGCAACTGGGTTAGACACTCTTACAAAGAGATCAACAAAAAACCCACCCTTTCTTTCTGAAATCTCCTCTAATAACTCCATAAGTTTAGCAGCCAAATCACGGCGCCGAAATTCCGGGCCAACGGCAGAGCTGTGACGTGCCTGCGCCATTTTCCCCTGGCCACTGAGCCTCTGCCTTGCCCATGGTATAACCCATTAACTCTCCACCAGGGGCCTCTGCAACGACGAAGGACTCTAGCCAGTGGGCGAGGCACTCTAAGTAAAAAGGAATCTCGTAAGTTTCTCTAAGTGGATCCAAGTTAAATGTGTTGAAGCAAAACAGGTCGTTGCACCGCTGCACCCACGGGAACCGGCTTACCGCAACACCACACCCGGCCCGCCCTGGAAATCTGTAATTTTTTCAAGGAAAATGTCCTGTCCAGAGATTTCTTTGACCTCTGAATTTCTAACCAGAAAGAAGTATAAAAGATGCTTTAAAATACTCAACAATAGTGAATTAGTTAAATCTTGTTTACTAACTGGCTGAAGTATGTAATTAAACAAGTAAATTAGGTTAAATTTCTCCATTATTTTTACATTACTTTATATATATATATATACATATATATACACATATATATGTATTTTACAATGCCACAAAATGAAGAATACCTACTGCTGATTTTGTACCATGTGGGAATCTGGGGTAGATAAATGTTCTTTCATATTTTAAGTCCAGACTAGTATATGTTGACTAAAATACAACTTTTAATATATGTTGTCTAAAATAAAACTATAGCAGTATTAACTTTATTATTAAAAGTCTTTATGTATTGCAATGCTGAAAAGCAGGATTTCTTAAAATCATGTTAATACATTTAAATAGTGTAACCCAAGCTTTTAAACATTCATTTCAAAAAACATTTATCAAACACCATGTCCAGTAATTACAGAGGAAATGAAGATATAATAGTGAACAAATTGAACACCAATGTAGTCCTTCCCTTCAACAGTTTATAGTAATATGAGATCATAGACAAGTAACCTGCAAATTGTAATATTTAATGCTGTGGATCATGGTGCTTTGGGCAATAAGATGGGCATCTTTTAGGTGAGGAACATAAGCAGGATATTTGGGGAAGCTTCCTGGAGGAGGTAACTTCTAAGTAGAAACTTGAAGCTAAGGCAAAAAGGTAGGTAAGATGATCCTTCATTCCCAGGTGGCTCAGTATATAAAGAATCAGCCTGCCAATGCAGGAGACTCAGAAGACACAGGTTCAATCCCTGGGTTGGGAAGATTCCCCTGCAGTAGGAAACGGCAACTCACTCTAGTATTCTTGCCTGGAAAATCCTAAGGACAGAGGAGCCTGGTGGGCTCCAGTCTGCAGGGTTACAAAAAAAAAAGTCAGACACGACTTGGCAACTAAACAATGAGATACTGAGATTCAGCACTAATGGTCTTGAGGATAGTTCAGTGGTACCGGGGACACAGCATCAATGGTCTAATGAATGGAAGAGGGGTTTCAAATGGATTTTTTAAACTATCAAGATCAGAAGCCAAGTGCATCTGGGTAGCATGTGAATGCATTTATATGTGTGGCAGGACAGGAATCAGGAGTGGACAAGCAGTCAGGGAGAGCTACAGAGCATCTAAACATTTGGAAATGTCCAGGAACTATCCAGATGGTTACATCTAGTAGATGTCTAGAAATTAGGCTAAGTTTTAATTATAAATCTAAGAGTCACCAGCAAAAAGAACTGATCAGTCTGAGTCAATGAGATCACTAGATGGAGAGGCAGGATTACAAGATCACAGAGGAAAAGAGATACATGGTGGGAAAGTGAGAATCAGACGAAAGGATTGGGATAGCAGTGCTGGTGAGAGGACAAGGAATAAGTTAGTTTCAAAGTCTTCTAGTGGTAGGTGATTAAAGTGAGGGGAAGATGAGATACACAAAGGTTAAAGTGGGAACGGCAAGCTTTTTCTATAAAGGGCCAGACAGTAAATATTCCAGAATTTATAGCTTGCTCTTTAGCTAGTGGCTCCTACAAAATCAGGAGCAGCTTGCCAACCCTTGGGTTAGAAACACATCAAGATTTTAAGTGTTGTGGGCCAGATATTTGAAATGCATCTAACGTCTAGATCCATGAGCATGCTGGGGTTAGGGACAGAGGCTTAAGATTGATACACTAGTGGCAGAAAAATCAAGGATGCTGATAACAAGTGTAATTAAATGACTACACATGGGAAAGGACAGTGAGGAATGCAGACTGAATGAACAGGGATATGAGCAGCAGTCTTGGTCTCTCCACATTCAGGACTCTCTCCAGTTTTAAGCTTAATTCCCAACCTAAATTTTCCTGCTTTAGTTCTAAGCAACATAGATGGTCTCTTACAAATAATACAAAAATTTAACATGATTACCAGGAAGGCAATAAACTCCATTTAGGCACATTCATTTAAAACCAGTTTGTTTTGGTCTCATGACTTACAGCAGGTTTCTAAACCTGAAATACTACTGACATTTTGAGCTTGGCCATGAAATTAAAAGACAGTTGCTCCTTGGAAGAAAAGCTGTGACCAACTTAGACAGCCTATTAAAAAGCAGAGACATTACTTTGCCAACAAAGGTCCATCTAGTCAAAGCTATGGTTTTTCCGTATTCATATACAGATGTGAGAGTTGGACTATAAAGAAAGCTGAGTGCAGAATAATTGATGCTTTTGAAGGGTGGTGTTGGAGAAGACTCTTGAGAGTCCCTTGGAATGCAAGGAGATCCAACCAGTCAATCCTAAAGGAAATCAGTCCTGAATATTCACTGGAAGGACTGATGCTGAAGCTGAAACTCCAACACTTTGGCCACCTGATGCAAAGAACTGACTCATTGGAAAAGACCCTGATGCTGGGAAAGATTGAAGGTGGGAGAAGGGGACGACAGAGGATGAGATGGTTGGATGGTGTCACTGACTCAATGGACAAGAGTTTGAGTAAGCTCCCAGAGTTGGTGATGGACAGGGAAGCCTGGGGTGCTGCAGTCCATGGGGTTGCAGTCGGACACGATGAGCGACTGAACTCAATTCATTACGCAGACAGAGGACTGTCCTGTGAATTGCAGGATGTTCAGCAGAATCCTTGGCATCGACCCATTAGAGATCAGAAGAAAACCTCCCACTCCAGTTGTGACAAGCAAAAATGTCTCAGAATATCCCCCAAAGGACAAAATCACCCCATTGAGAAACAGTGCTTTGTAGAAGATTGAGTGGTTTCCCTTAAAACATATTACCATTCGGGAAAAAATGAGGCAGCTGAATGTCTCAGATTATCTCCTAGTTAGATTTTCAGATATATTCAAATGGCATCTGGGGGGGGGGGAAATCTGGTACATTTTGAAAAATCTAATAAAGCACATCACCTAATATGTTAAATCAGACCAGAAATCCTTTATCTGGCATAATAGGAGGAAAAATGCCCCATTTATAAGGAAGATTCCGTCTCATTAAATAACTCATCAATCAAACACAAACAGAATGGTCAAGACCATGCACCATCAAAGCACACAACTAAAATGGTTTGCGTGTAAGCAGAGACTCAATGACGAGGAGAGTGTCTTACTGTGGATTATCCTTGCTCTCAATGTTATTCACGACAGATTATAATTTCATTAAAGTTTAGGAACATTAAATTGAGTGGGTGAGAACTGAAAGACATGACTGAAATTGACTTCTGTATGTAACTCTGAGAGGAGGAAATGACAACTCACTCCAGTATTCGTGCTGGACAGAAGAGCCTGGCGGGCTACAGTCTATTGGGTCACAAAAGAGTTGGACATGACTTAGCGACAAGCACACGTGTGACTCTGAAATCACTTATCAAAAATAGTAAAGTTGCACAGGCAAAGGAACAAACCAGATTTCATATGGTTATAAAATGAAGAACGACAAGCTACACACAGTAGCAAATAAAGACCTAAGTTTTATCAACTATAATTTGAACACCAAAACTGGATTTAAAATATAAGCATGAAAAAAAAATTTTAAGCATGATACTAGCTTATAGTATCAACAATATGATGAGCAAAAATACATAACTGACCTGCAAAAAGGGAAGCTGGGAAAAAACTTAAAATTTTTAAGTAGTGAGATACTGAGAGACACACCAAGAATCCTTAAATATAAGCAAAGGAATAGAAAAACGGATAAGTGTTAGTCACTCAGTCGTGTCTGACTTTTTGCAACTCTATGGACTGCAGCCGGGCAGGCTCCTCTGTCCATGGCATTCTCCAGGCAAAAACACCGGAGTGGGGACCCATTCCCTTCTCTAGGGGATCTTCCTGACCCAGAGATCAAACCCAGGTCTCCTGCACTGCAGGCAGATTCTTTACCATCTGAGCCGCCAGGGAAGCCCAAATGGATAAGTTTCACTATAAATAAAAATCCTGACCAAGTGGTCTCTCTAAAAAGCAGACATGGTTATACCTCAGCAATCTGAAAGAATGGCCCATAAGAGTGGCTCAACACCAGAGATCATACTATGATCTAAACGTGTGAAAACACTACAAGTGACTATAATGGTAAGGAGTAGACTGCAACAACTTCCAGTTTTTCCAACTGCTATTTTCTGTTGGTGATGAGGTGGAAAACTGCAATTAAAAAAAAAAAAAACTAAGAACATAATTGCCAAAGTACCAACAATTAAATGCACGAATTGCAACTTTATTTTTACACTTAAAGGGTGACGAGAAACCATTACTAATCCTATTAAAGAAAATCTAACACAACAGCTCAATCGAAAAGTATGATAAGCATATTTACTCATTAAATACTATTCTTTCTAGAACACAACATGGAAACATCTAGCATGCATGTTTAATCTCAGTACAACAGATTCAAAACCAAGTATACAAGTTACATGCGTCAAGCCTAGATTACAAGTTATCATAGTCATCATCGTCGTCATCGTCATCATCATCGTCATCATGTTTCCTTTTCAATGCGTTTGATGCTTCATTAGCAGTATTTTGTGATGAGACCATGTTAGTGGTAATAAGAATATTTTTGGACCCAATCAATGATGGATTAATTAGAACATTCTGAACAGCTGATGTTGCAGGAATTGATGCTTTTACAGCTGGGGACTGTGAAGTGGGCATCTGTACTGTGAACCTTTGCCCTGTGAGGGACACTGGAGTCCCTACTTTAGTTGAAACGGACATGGCTTGTGGGGTTGGTGTGCCAAGCGTGGGAGTACTTGGTCTGCTAGTAACTGAACCAACACTTAACCGTGGAACCGTTATTCTTCCTGCAGAAGTGGATGCCTTTTTTTGTAAAGACTTAAGTCTATAATTTGGAGCAGTCAAGCAATACCTGTCAGGTGGCAATCTAGGACCTGAGTATGGCTTGATCAATGGCAAAGGGGTTTGATTTCTTTGCCTTGCAATATCTAATAAAAAATCTCTTGGTGGAGGAGAGGTGAAAGACTGGTCAGCACGACACTGGATTGCCAATCGCACATCATCTGCGTCAACAGTAGCTTTCTTAGCATGACTTGAATAAATTTTTGCATCATCTAGAATTGTGGTTACATATCGGAAGGCAAACTCCAACATCTGATTTATAACTCTTGGTTCATACTCTGTAATCCCCATATCCTTCAGGATTTGTGCCATCATCTGTGCATCTTTCGGCATGCTCTTGGGAGAAGCCATCTTGCCAGACTCCATGATATCCGGTGATCAAACTTTAGATCATTTGAAAAAAATATGTACATTAGATCAAATATGAAATAGTTACTTTAGGAGCAACTGTCAGGAACTTTAAAATTTTTAAATACAAGTTTTTAAAAACAGAAATTAAAAAATGTTACATCTTTTCAATTTTAATGAGGCACATTTAAAGTTCCCTTTACTTAAATTTATGGAGTTTCTACCCATTAGAGAATATAAAAAGATGAAGACACAAATAATGGAAGTGATCAAAGACTGGAAAAAATCAGGGCAAAATAGGTAAAAACATATACTTTAAAAATATGTGCAGGTGCTTGCAGGCATGCATCTATCAAACTAATCTAAGACCATAGTACAGCCGTATCCTACTGCCTGAGTTCAAAATTCTGTCCTTCCAATAAGCTCATAGACTATCTTCCTCTCTATACATACATGCTTAGCGCAACTCACAATACTCTTCCTCACATTCAAATGGTCCTATCTTCATGGAAGCTGTTCCAGTTATTACTGTCCACAAAAACTACTAGCCAACTGCAGAGGGGATGCAGCGGTCAAAATAACCAGGACCCAGCATGAGACAATATGTTCTATTTCTATGTCCCCAACAGAGCATAAATTCCTTCATGGAAAATTTTCTCTTCTTTCTCACAAATAAATACAGTGCTAATACTTCATTATTTGTCTCTCACTTTTTAAATAAACCTAACACCAAAGTATCCCTTACCTTCTCGAGCTAAATCACCCACATTAACGTATTTCAGTCCTGATCTTGATGCAAGTTCTTTGCCTAATGTAGTTTTTCCAACCCCTGGTGTACCTGTAAGACAAGCCACAGAAAAATGCTGTTCATGAAATACTCATTAGACTTTAGCCACTGATCTACCCTTAAGGTTCTCAACAACTGAAATGAAAAGTTGCCTAATTAGCAATCCTATACAAACACACACTATAACCTAATGAGCTACCCAAAGCCTGCTGGCTATCAGAATTTCACCCAGTGTATCTGATTTTACCAGAGCAAGTGGGGCTTGGGAGAATCTGATGCCAACCACAGACTGTTTGCCATCATGAAAATTCCCAGAATAAAATTAGCCACCTCAAATAAACTGCCACCATTTATTTAATGTGTATACATACATACACATTGCATGCATATATATCAATACATACACATAGATGTATTTCCTTCTCCTACATAAATGGCAATACTATACATTGTTCTTCACCTTCCTTTTTTCATATTGCTTCAAGATAAGTAATCATACCCTTAATTTTCAGCTGTTCAGATTTAATGCCGCCAAAATTATAAAATCTGGTCATTATAATTAAAGATAAAAGGAATAAATTCAGGTCAACCTATAAGGAAAATAACAATTTTCCTCCAGTCCACTATAATACACCAAGTTTGAATCCTAAACTCACCATGTTTTCAATAAAATGCTCACATTTATATTTTTGACGATATGGTTTAATATTAAAAAACTAAGATACTGTCTGACACAAACAAGATGTTGTAAAACCTTCCTCTTAAAGAACAGGCTAAATGTTAATTTGTTGACGTTAATCTGCTGCTCTCAGAAACAGACAAGACTTATGTGCTGCCAGTATGCTTGTTTTGTTAATAGACCTGCTTTGTTTCCACAAAGAGCGCCTCAATTTTGTATTGCAACAGCATCTACACCCATTAGATTTTGACATGAATGTCCCGTGGTGCTATTACCTACTACAATTTAACAATTAAACATTTTCAGAGTTAAACAAATTAGAAATAATATTCTTGAAGTCACTATGCGGCATTTTAGGGCCCCTCATATATAACAGGCGCCTTGAGCATGGATCCAAAGACCCAGAAGAAACCCCACCATCATCCCGGGAATTTTACAGCATCTCTGGATGAGAAACGACCAGAGTTGCTCAGTCGATGCCTTCTGTTCTTAAAATTTAAAAAGCACCTGAAGCAACCTCAGCTAGCGTGTATGACAAATGAATCACCCACAGCACAAACATCCGACTCCTTTCACCTGACTCTCAGATACAAAGGAAAAATGAGTGGCAGCTCAAGAAGCCTCAAGACCTAATAATGGCATCCATCATTAACAGATCTACTAAGGGCCAGATACTGCTTTATGCTATTTAGCTAACAACCCAAAGACAACCCTACCAAGTAAAGCACCAGCCATTTTAAAACGTGATTAAGAAAGACTAGGCAGCTTGCCAGAAAAGGGAGCTGGATCTATCTACCTCTCTCCGCCTCACCGAGAAGGCCACCTCTCGCCAACAGAATTAACGTTCGTCGTCCCCTCCCCCAGCCTCCCGCAAAACCGCCGCGAGGGCCGGGTCCAAAGGCCCTGACGACAACCCCGCCACGCGACCCTCGCCGAGCTTCCCCACAGAACACTAAGCGAGCCCCTTCGGGCCAGGCCCCAGAGCACTCGGCGTCCCGGGCCAGCCCAGCCCCTCGAGAGCACCCCACCGCGCGCCCTGACCGGTGAGCAGGATGTTCGGAAGCAACATGGTCCTCGCCGCGCTGGCTCCGTACGCCTCTGCACACGCGCTCTACACGCTCCTGGGAGGGGCCGGCAGGGGCGGGCAACGGCAAGCGCCAGCGGCCTGGGGTACTCGAGGCCTGGAGGGGCGCTCGAGACCCACCTCCGTCGCCTCGTCACCCACAGTTGGTTACCCGGCCTTCGAGGACACGCTTCCATCGCAGGGTCCGAGATACCGGCACTGGTCGGGCCGGCGCTTCGAGTCAGGCAATGCGCTGGATGCCTAAGACAGTCGCTGCGTTGGCGGCCCCGCCCTCCGGACCGGGTCGCGGAAGCGCCGACAGATCTGGAAGGTCCCCGGGGGGCGGGGCCTCTGAGAGGCTTCCGCGCTGAGCTCTGGCAGGGCCGGGTGGCTTGCCTTCCCCCTGGAGCAGAGCCTGGGCTCCATGCAGCTACCCGAAAGTAAGGCTGTCGTTGCTGCGGCTGTGGTGTATATATGTCCTCGAGACGCGAATCCCTGTCTGCCTTCACGCCTCCCGGCCTCTCGTGGCTCCTCCTCCCGAACTGCCCATCCCATCTGGGGGTGAGAGGGTGGGGGTGCTGAGCTCTGGCCTGGAGCAGGAGCACGGGAGTTCGTCTGGACTCTTGCCTGACTAGCAGCCTGACCTTGGACAAATATTTCAGCTTAGTTATCTCCAGTGCAGTGTGTAGGGTGGTGGTGGGTGTGCTAGAAATACTCTTCAAGGTCTCTTCTGCCGCTGACATCTCATTTCAGGAACCTGGTATCCTCAAGGACAGTTGCCTGCTTTTTAAAGGAGGTAACTGTCAGCCTTGTTTTCAAAGAGCAACTAGAATTCTGACCAGAACAAGTCTGTCTATCTTATTTCGACCTGCCAACTATGTTCACTCAAAGAGGTGCTTTTTCCACCTGTCTACCTCTTTGAAACTGTAGAGCAGAGACGTTCCCAGTCGTGAAAAATTTGTGAGTGTATGATTTGCTTTCTAGTGTGTGGAAGTGTTTACACATAAATTACGTGTGTCTCCAAACTATAAAGCTCAGTTTACAGGTTTTTAGACTTTAAAAAACTTTCCTTCTGGCAAACTTAAAATTGCTGAGTTTGCCAGTTTATATAAACATTGAAGAACTATGAAATTCAGAAGAGTGTTGCCAAAAAAATGTCTTGATGACGTGTTCAGAAAAGAACAAACAGTTACAGAAAAACTTTACAGTAAAATATCAAGCCTTGTCTAAAGTCAGTGATAAGTCTGAATTCATTGTAAGGTGCTTTTTTGGTTATTTGAAATTTGGGGAAAATTTTTGAAATTTAAAGTGTGGGGAAAAAATTGATTTATTTTATTTATTTTTGGCTGCCCTGGGTCTTCCTTGCTGCATGCAGGCTTTCTCTAGTTGCGGTGAGTAGGAGCTACGCTCTGGTGGCAGTGTGTGAACTTCTTGTTGGGTACTCCCCTCCTTTAAGAGTATGTGAGCTCAGTAGTTGCAGTTCAGGGACTTAGTTGCTCTGGTATGGGGGATCTTTCCAGACCAAGAATGGAACTGATGTCCCCTCCATTGCAGGGCACAGTTCTTAACCACTGGACTACCAGGGAAGCCCTGAAGTGTGGAAAATTTTAATTTTCAGTATAAAAACTGCACAAAGAGAATTGTTTAAGTTTTCTTAACAACAAAACAGAAGTACACAAATGTCTGATTTTTCTGTGTTATCTAATGCATTACCGAGTTCATGTAAAAAATGTATCTCTGTAGATAATTAGTTATAGTCATTAAAAATAAAATTCACTTTACCATTTTGATTTCTTACTGCATGTATATTTACTGTATTCTCTTTCACTAGCTCTTGAGCCTTTATTATGTTGTTGATTTTAGCAATATATATTACTGTACTTCTGTTTTACAATTTTCTGAATTTGAGATTTTTTTTCTTTTTTTGCCCCTAGGTGAATTATACTTTAATGTACTACAGGTTGTATACTACGGATGGGAACTATTGAAGTTTATAATGTCAAAAACTTTTTTTAGACCAAAGGTATCTTCCACAAAGGTATGATACACTAAAACGGCCATGTGATAGTTGCCCAAAAGGAGTTATGAATTTTTGAATATGTTCCTAATGACTTGTTACTGCAATCAAAGTAACGGTGCCCTGTATTTATTATAATTAGTGATTTAAAGACCTTAATAATAAATTGTGAAACAACTGTGCACTGAAAACACAAACTTATTTTTTTTTTAATTTATTTATTTTAATTGGAGGCTAATTACTTTACAGTATTGTAGTGGTTTTTGCCATACATTGACATGAATCAGCCATGGGTGTACCTGTGTCCCCCATCCTGAGCCCCACTCCCACCTCCCTCCCCGTACCATCCCCCGGGGTTGTCCCAGTACACCAGCTTTGAGTGCCCTGTTTCACACGTTAAACTTGGACTGGTGATCTATTTCACATATGGTAATATACATATTTCAGTGCTCTTCTCTCAGATCATCCCACCCTCGCCTTCTCCCACAGAGTCCAAAAGTCTGTTCTTTATATCTGTGTCTCTTTTGCTGTCTCACATATAGGGTCATCGTTACCATCTTTCTAAAATCCATATATATGCATTAATATACTGTATTGGTGTTTTTCTTTCTGACTTACTTGACTGTGTAATAGGCTCCAGTTTCATCCACCTCATTAGAATGAATTAAAATGTATTCTTTTTAATAGCTGAGTAATATTCTATTGTGTATATGTACCAGAGCTTTCTTATCCATTCATCTGCCTATGGACATCTAGGTTGCTTCCATGTCCTAGCTATTGTAAACATTGCTGTGATGAACATTGGGAATGAAAGAGCAATCGAAGAGAAAGAAATATGTTGTATATGGTATTATAACTTGAAAAGCCCCACCTCTTAGAAATTATGTGGTTCAGTGTACCAGTTCTCAGTAAAGCTGTTGGGTGGGTGGGATGGGTGTCAGACAGTGTACTGGAAGTTATCCATTTTCCTAGTGGTGGATCTGATTGTCCTCTGACTGTAAGTAAATTATTTAACTTTGCTGTTTCTCTTTCTTCTTTTTTTTTTTGAGGAAGTTAAATTCACATTTATGTAAGAAATAAAACTTTAAAATGTATGAGTAACATGCATATTGAAGCTGCTAGATCAGAATTACTATTAAGAGTTTTACTACTACTCATATTTTCATGTACCCTATTTTTATAAAGGAAAAGGGCCAAAATTATAGTACCAGTGACAGTCTTTTAAAGAGGAGGAAATGAGAGGAGTAGCTATGACTGAAATTGTTTTCCCCAGAGGTATTCCTTCCTCTACCCTCTGCTGATCATAATCCTAACCTCTGCCTATATAAGAGGAATGAAGTGTGATTTTGCATTCATAAAATACCTGTAAGCTCTAACTTCCTTCTCCTGAGCCTACTTGCAGTGCCAATCTCTGTTTGTTTGTTTGTTTTCTTTCCTTCCCAGCAAGAAGCATTGTGTAGTAACTGGTTCACAACTGTGGGTGAGCATTCTTCAAGGAAAATATATCTTGGTTCCCCCTTGTTAGCCAGTCAGGGAATTCCAAAAGTCAGGCACTGAACTAGATTTTTCTAGATTTATACTGTTGAAATGTTAAGAAAAAGTTCACTTTTAAAATTAAAATTATTAAATATTTTTTAATAATTAAAAAGACTTCCCTGGTGGCTCAGACGGTAAAGCGTCTGCCTACAACGTGGGAGAATTTTTAATACTCCTAAATATTTTTAGGTTAAAACATTTCATTTTTACATTTTTCTCTGTGTATCATTCAGTTCAGTTCAGTTGCTCAGTCGTGTCCGACTCTGCGACCCCAAGAATCGCAGCACGCCAGGCCTCCTTGTCCATCTCCAACTCCCAGAGTTCACTCAGACTCACGTCCATTAAGTCAATGATGCCATCCAGGCATCTCATCCTCTGTCGTCCCCTTCTCCTCCTGCCACCAAACCCTCCCAGCATCAGAGTCTTTTCCAGTGAGTCAACTCTTCGCATGAGGTGGCCAAAGTACTGGAGTGTCAGCTTTAGCATCATTCCTTCCAAAGAAATCCCAGGGCTGATCTCCTTTAGAATGGACTGGTTGGATCTCCTTGCAGTCCAGGGGACTCTCAAGAATCTTCTCCAACACCACAGTTCAAAAGCATCAATTCTTTGGCGCTCAGCCTTCTTCACAGTCCAACTCTCACATCCATACATGACCACAGGAAAAACCATAGCCTTGACTAGACCGACCTTTGTTGGCAAAGTAATGTCTCTGCTTTTCCATATGCTATCCAGGTTGGTCATAGCTTTCCTTCCAAGGAGTAAGTGTCTTTTAATTTCATGGCTGCAATCACCATCTGCAGTGATTTTGGAGCCCCCTAAAATAAAGTCTGATGCTGTTTCCACTGTTTCCCCATCTGTTTCCCATGAAGTGATGGGACCGGATGCCATGATCTTCATTTTTCTGAATGTTGAGCTTTAAGCCAACTTTTTCATTCTCCCTTTTCACTTTCATCAAGAGGCTTTTTAGTTCCTCTTCACTTTCTGCCATAGGGGTGGTGTCATCTGCGTATCTGAGATTATTGATATTTCTCCCAGCAATCTTGATTCCAGCTTGTGCTTCTTCCAGCCCAGCGTTTCTCAGGATGTACTCTGCATATAAGTTAAATAAGCAGGGTGACAATATACAGCCTTGACATACTCCTTTCCCTATTTGGAACCAGTCAGTTGTTCCGTGTCCAGTTCTAACTGTTGCTTCCTGACCTGCATATAGGTTTCTCAAGAGGCAGGTCAGGTTGGTCTAGTATTCCCGTCTCTTGAAGAATTTTCCACAGTTGATTGTGATCCACACAGTCAAAGGCTTTGGCATAGTCAATGAAGCAGAAATAGATGTATTTCTGGAACTCTCTTACTTTTTCCATGATCCAGCGGATGTTGGCAATTTGATCTCTGGTTCCTCTGCCTTTTCTAAAACCAGCTTGAACACCTGGAAGTTCATGGTTCACATATTGCTGAACCCTGGCTTGGAGAATTTTGAGCATTACTTTACTAGTGTGTGAGGAGTGCAATTGTGCGGTAGTTTGAGCATTCTTTGGCATTGCCTTTCTTTGGGATTGGAATGAAAACTGACCTTTTCCAGTCCTGTGGCCACTGCTGAGTTTTCCAAATTTGCTGGCATATTGAGTGCAGCACTTTCACAGCATCATCTTTTAGGATTTGAAATAGCTCAACTGTAATTCCATCACCTCCACTAGCTTTGTTCGTAGTGATGCTTTCTAAGGCCCACTTGACTTCACATTCCAGGATATCTGGCTCTAGGTGAGTGATCACACCATCGTGATTATCTGGGTTGTGAAGATCTTTTTTGTACAGTTCTGTGTATTCTTGCCCCCTCTTGTATCATTATGAAGGATTTTAAAGAAAAAGAAATGGTGGAGGGAAATAGAGAGGTCAGGAGTTTCTATAGACCAGAGGACCGTGAAACTGACTTTCCTGCTCTGTTAACCTAGTATTCTTTTTCCTGAACAAATCTGACAGATCATCCTCTCTGGAAAGCCTGATTTCCTTTCAGAAATGTACTAGTTGCTTCATGAGCTGAAGAAAAATATAATCAAGTCACAAATACAGATTATTCATAACATCGATATTCTTAGACCTTATCCTCACAAATCTTAAGGTTGATAGGGATTATTTCAATGTATGAAATGGTTCTTAGTTTGTGAATATATTAATCTGGTCAAGGCAGAAGGGTTACTTTCCTTACTGCTCTACATGGTTGCCCTTTTCTTTATTCTGTTTTGTTTCTTTTTTGATAGGTGATTTTAATATTTGTGTTTCAAGGCTACAAATGAGTTTTAAAAGAATCAGCCTCATCTTTACCCTGAAAGTGAAAGTCACTCAGTTGTATCCAGCTCTTTGCAACCCCATGGACTGTAGCCACCAAGCTTCTCTGTCCGTGGGATTCACTAGGCAAAAATACTGAAGTAGATTGCCATTTCCTTCTCCAGGGTTCTTCCAGCGCAGGGACTGAGCCTGGGTCTCCTGCATTGCAGGCAGATTCTTTACTGTCTGAGCTACCAGGGAAGCCACCGATCTTTACCCTGGAAAGATTATTATTTATAAAAATAATTGTTTGTACTCTGTATTCATTTATATGGCATTTATCCCTGTCATGGTCAAGTAGATAAGCATGCATTTATACTTACTGTGAAGTAGAAAAGTAACATACATAGAGTCAGTTTTATTTAAAGAACTAATATGTGAGATTTATTGTCAATGTTGCTAATACAAGAATGTTTTTAATAGAGTAGTTTAGTTACATAGGGAATAGATGCAAAAAAATATAACATTGTTTATTTATATGGTTTCTTTTTTTCAGGTAACAAACTGGGTAGACCCATCATTTGATGGTTTTTCAGAGACTACAAGCATTTCCACTATTACTGCCACATCATTAAGTGTGAATAACGCAAGTCTTAGAAGAAAAAAGGTGCCTTCCACATTAGAAAGTAGCAGAAATCCAGCTAGCAAAGGAGGAAACCTATCTTCCTCTAAACAGATCTGTGGTCTAGACAGTTCAAAAGAATATCTGTCAGAAAATGAACCATGGGTGGATAAATACAAACCAGAAACTCAGGTAATAATTAGCATACAAAGAAGTCTTCATAATTTAGTTTCAGGAAGGAGAGGGATGTGCATTTTTGTTATTATTCATAAAAACCTTTTTGCCTAAATTAATTAGAAAAAATAATAACTTCTAAGTTTTTTTATATTTCTAGTCTCGAATTTTCCCAACAGTTATTCTGAAGATAATACCATTGGTTATTTGTCTTTGATTTAATTTACCCTTTGATTTAGTTTAATTTAATCAACCCCTAACATTGACTTAATCAATTTAATTTTTTGCAAAATGTAAAGTCCCTTTCTATTTATTACCTTACTAAAATGTATTTCAGGATTTTATTTTATAATTTCAGATGTGCTTCAGATATTCATACGTTGTGGTCAGTTTAACAATAGAATTTTTCCATATGAATATAAAGAGTTAAGTATAATCAAAAAGACTTTTTTATTATGTTACTCATTTGCTAATTTTTTCATTAAAAATGTGTAGAATAATCTGTGCAATGTATCAAAAATTTTTGAGTTAAAGTGTTTTTATTTTAAACTTGAAAATTTTAGCATGAACTTGCTGTGCATAAAAAGAAAATTGAAGAAGTTGAAACCTGGTTAAAAGCTGAAGTCTTAGAAAGGCAGCCAAAACAGGTAACTAAATAAGAAATATTTTTGGTTTTTTTTAAGCAGTTTTTATTTATTTATTTTTGTTTCTTTGTTTATTAGTGTTTTGGGAGGCTGTGCTGAGTCTTTGTGGCTGTGTGGGCGTTTCTCTAGTTGCAGCGACCGGGGCTGCTCTCTCGTTGTGGTGAGAGGGCTTCTCATTGCAGTGCCTGCTCTTGTTGCAGGACACAGGCTATGTGTAGGGCGTGTGGGCTTCAGACTGCATAGTTGTGGCTCCTGGGTTGTAGACAGAGCACAAGCTCGGTCGTAGTGGTGCCTGGGCTTGGTTTCTCTGAAGCATATGGGATCTTCCCAACCCAGGGATCGAATCTGTGCCTCCTGCATTGGCAGGTGGATTCTTTACCACTGAGCCACCAGGGAAACCCCAAGAAATGTTTAGCAATACTTGACCTCAGATGTTTCTCTGCCTTATAGTTGGCTGTAGGAAGTTAAAAACTTTCATGTTGACTTTGTACTCGTGAGTCCATCTCACCTGTGGTAGAAAGCTGTCTGACCTTACTACTTCTGCCTCATTAAAAGACTCAAGAGACTTTGAGTTTTCTCCTTTACTTTTATCTCTTTTTCCTTCTTATGTATAAAGCATAGTAAACCATTTGGGTGCTAATATATTTAGCATATCAGATCATCTCACACTGAAGCAAGTAGGCAAGTTACATTCTAGTTTTTACTAAATGTAACCTAAATTAATCATCATTTATTTTACCCAGTAAAATGTTTTTTCTTTCACTTCCTAATTCCATAATTGCCCTTGACTCCCAAGCTAGAATATTCTTTCTCTCTTTCTTTTTTAACTTTTAAAATTTTGAGATTCTGCAAACATAAAGAAAAATAGAATAGTAAATGAATATTCACAAACCTGTAATATAGCCATCATTTTCCCCCATGAGTATTTTCACATAAAATGTAAACATTTGACATTTAATTCCCTGATATGATCTAGTGATCCATTCATATTCACATTTTTCCAGTTGTCCTCAAAATGTCTTTTATATCTGGTTTGTTACAACCAGTGCATGATCAAGGACCATCCATTACATTTGATTATTATATCTCTTAGGGCTTTAAAATCTAGAACAGTTCCCTTCACCTTCTGTTTCTCTCCCTGACACTGACTTATTGAAGAGACCAGGGTCTTGTTATCCTGCTGTTTGAAGTTAAATTTGATCGGTAGATTAAGGAGGTGATGGTCAAAACTCTTCATTGTAACTTCCTTTTGCATTTGGCACATAATCTATTGGAAGATGCTTTGGCAGCATATAGGATTTTCTGACAGTCTTTCACCTAAGAGATTTAGTGTCCATTTTCAGTCCTTGTCTGATTAGTAATTTTGTTAAGATTGTGAAATGGTGAATTTTCTACTTCTATTATTGTTAGTTCTATAATTGTTAGCTGGCACTTTTCTATAAAAATAGATTTCCTCATCACTAACTGGGTTTGCTTAGTTATTAATACCTTTAAATACATTTCCAACTGGAAAGACAGGATAAATTACTTTGAGATGAAGAGTTGGTGTTTTAATTACCCCCAGTGGTAAACAGGTCCTTTTTTGAATCAAGATTCTTTCTGTCTGGTTTGTCAATCTAATCTTTGGTGTAGAGTTAAGAAAATGAACTCAAAATGAAGCTTCATTTTCAGCATTGGTATTCCTCTGCTGGCTCATAGAAATCTCTTGTTTCTCCGAGTACCAATTCTTGGGCACTTTCTCAGAAAGCTTTCTCATTGTGTGGTTTGGTCATCTCAACTAAATAGTCTTTATTTTTTCAGTGACCACTGTGTTTTATCACTTATCAGTCCTTTTTTTTTTTTTTTTTAAGTATAAGCATTATTGTGTCTTAAACCTGCACGAGTGTTATTGTTATTGTTTTACCAGTAGGATGACATAGGTGTGCATGTATATAGGTATTAGCGAAAGTATTTCCTCTACAGTTTGAAAAGCTGCTTCCATCTAAGAAGTTGTACTTTAACCAGCCATATACTCTTTATTATACAAAACTTTCAATGTCAGTAATTATAAGACATTTTGATTTTTAAAATCCTGGATAATTTCTAGATTTCTCTATGGAAAAGCTAAAAAATTGTTTATTCGCTGAGTTTAATTTTGGAGGCCGACTTCCTTCCTTCAAAGTATAGTAAATCTATTACAATGTAGGCATTGGGGGGATTAAAAAAGTATTTAGCGTTCTGATAGGAGACTAGCTCCCAATTCTGTTGCTAGAAGCAAAACCTGATGTGTGGCTGTATCATGTGTCAGAAAACATATGCAACTTTGTTCCATAAGAAAAATGCAGGGCTGCCTGTGTTTGAGCTTTCTCTTTTGAAAAGAAGTAGTTTCCTTAGAAGTAATCAGTTCTCATTAATTGCGTTAGTTATGTTATGTTAAAGTCGCTGCAAGCAAAGAATTAGCGAGTCCTGAACCATTGTTCCTATGGGAAATGCAAGATTGGTTCCTTCAAAACCTAATGTTGAAAGAAAACGAAAAACCTAATATTGCTCTGGTCACATTTTCATCACTTCTCCATCGATACATAACCTTGTTTTATATGTTTCTGTGTAAAGATACTTTGTTTATTTATTTCAGTTCAGTTCAGTCGCTCAGTCATGTCCGACTCTTTGCGACCCCATGGACTGCAGCATGCCAGGCCTTCCTGTCCATCACCAACTCCCGGAGTTTACTCAAACTCATGTCCATTGAGTCAGTGATGCCTTCCAACCATCTCATCCTCTGTCGTCCCCTTCTCCTTCTGCCCTCAATCTTTCCCAGCATCAGGGTCTTTTCCAGTGAGTCAGCTCTTCGCATCAGGTGGCCAAAGTATTGGAGTTTCAGCTTCAGCATGAGTCCTTTCAAGGAACACCCAGGACTGATCTCTTTTAGGATGGACTGGTTAGATCTCCTTGCAGTCCAAGGGACTCTTAGGAGTCTTCTCTAACACCACAGTTCAAAAGCATCAATTCTTGGCGCTCAGCTTTCTTTATAGTCCAACTCTCACATCCATACATGACCACTGGAAAATTTTATTTATTTACTTATTTTTTGGCATGCGGGATCTTAGTTCCCTGCCCAGGAATCCAATTAGCATCCATCCCTGTGCAGTGGATACACAGAGACTTATCCACTCGACCGCCAGGGAAGTCCTCAAGATACCGTATTTAATATGTATTATTACATCATTAACATTAAACTCATGGCCTGTAGAACTATAACTCATAAGGTCTTTCATTTTAAAAAGTTGAACAGGGGAATCCCCTGGTGGTCCACTAAGTTAAGACTTAGTGTTTTCACTGCCAGTGTCCAGGTTCAGTCACTAGTGGGGGAAACTAAAATTCAATAAGCTGCATGGCATGGCAAAAAAAAAAAAAGAATTAAAATGAATAGTGTAACTGGCTCTTCTCTGGGTACAAGTACACATGCCCTTATTTATCATAGTTAATAAAGGTAAACAAGCAAGCAAGGATTACAGCCCACCGTTACATGTAAGATATCTTCCCCTGATTATTTCTTAGTTTTAAATTTTTAAACTTTTTTTTTCAATGTGTGAGGGAATGTTACTGGGACCTATAACCTTTAGTCTGTCTTTAGAGTCCTGTCTCTGGTAAATACATTTCTTAGTATACATTTCTTAAAAAATCTGATATCCAAACTGAGGTCATTCCATAAGAATATTATACTTGTATAATATTGAACTATATAATCCAAAGAGAGGTTGATATTAAGATTGAATATTCTGAGTTCAGGTAACCTCTTAAAAATACTTGTGTCAGACATGACCTCTTTAATCTAGCTGAAGGTGTTTTAATTTGGCTGCTGAATAGTCCTTGGGAGGAACATAGTGCAAGAATTGAGGATACAGTCACTATTTAGGACAGTATGGAGACTTCTTAAAAAATTGGGAATAAAACTACCATTGTTCAGTTGCTCAGTTGTATCTAACTCTACCGTATGACCATATGATTTTATGATCATATAAACTACCATATGACCCAACAATCCCACTACTAGGCATATACCCTGCTGCTGCTAAGTCACTTCAGTCGTGTCCGACTCTGTGTGACCCCATAGACGGCAGCCCACCCTGAGAAAACCGTAATTGGAAAAGACACATGTACCCCATTGTTGATCACAGCGCTATCTGCAATAGCTGTGACATGGAAGCAGCCCAGATGGCCATTGACAGATGAATGCATAAAGAAGCTGCGGTACCTATACATAGTGGACTATTACTCAGCCGTAAGAACGGATGCATTTGAATCATTCCTGTTCTAATGAGGTGAATGAACTAGAGCCTATTACACACAGTGAAGTAAGTCAGAGAAAAATACCATATGTTAGTGCATATTTATAGGATCTAGAAAGATGGTACTGATGAACGTATCTGAGGGACAGCGGTGGAGATGCAGAGAACAGACTTGTGAGCGCAGCAGGGGAAGAAGAACGTGGGACTAACTGAGAGAGTAGCATTGACATATAAACAGTACCATATGTAAAATTAGATAGCCAGTAGAAATTTGCTGTACGGCACAAGGAGTTCAAATCCAGTGCTCTGAGACAACCTAGAAGGATAGAAGGCGCTGGGAGGTGCAGTAGGGAGGGCACATATGTATACCTATGGCATATGTATACCTATGGCTGATTGATGTTAACATATGGCAGAAGCCAACAGAATATTGTCAAGCAATTGTCCTCTAATTAAAAAATTTTTTATAAAGATATTAAGAAAACATGAAGTCCCCCTACCCCCCAGAAAAGAATGAGAAATTATCAGAAGCTGTGCTTAGAAGTTCAGGAAATAAGATTCTTTTATATATAGCTGGTTTATTCCAGCTAACATTGTGCAGTTAAGTCTGCTTTTATGACTAAATATTTCTAGAAATAATATTTAAGAAGAGTATTAAAACAATATTCTAACATTCTGAGGATTTTGATTTTTTTATTGATGTTTATATTTGGTTTTAGGGTGGATCTATTTTATTAGTAACAGGACCTCCTGGATGTGGAAAAACAACAACTTTAAAAATACTAGCAAAGGAGCATGGTATTCAAGTACAAGAGTGGATTAATCCAGTTTTACCAGAATTCCAAAAAGATGATTTCAAGGAGATATTGAATCCTGGTAAGGTTTGTTGTGAAGGTAGTGGAAATAGTGGGAAAGTCTATGTTTACAGAAGATTTGAAACAAGCCCCTCAGACCCTACTGGGTATGTTTTTGAGAGGAAGGTATGTATTGCTGCTCCTGTGGCTTGATCAGCATCTGCCCACTACCAGCTGCTTCACAGTCAGAGAAGCAATCACATGAAACTTTATGGGTGCATTTAGGTTCAGAGAGAAGTAACTTTAGGAGAAGGAAGGAAAGGGTCCCTCCAATAAAAGAGGTGGTGATTAGTTGCCCAGTCATGTCTGACTCAGTGCGACCCCATGGACTGTAGCCCGCCAGGCTCCTCTGTCCATGGGGATTCTCCAGATAAGAATACTGGAGTGGGTTGCCATGCTCTCCTCCAGGGGATCTTCCTGACCCAGGGATCGAACCCAGGTCTCCTGCACTGCAGGCAGATTCTTCACCATCTAAGCCACCAGGGAAAGCCCTGTGTAATGTAATATAATGTAATATAACTTCACATATATGCTCATAAACTCCAGCATGATCATTTTTAACTTGCATAGCTTTCTTATTGCTGCTTTAGAGTAACTAGGCTAGGCATATACAAATCACCTAGGCCATTTTGAAGTGCAAGGGTTTCTGTAGAAGGACAATTAGTATTTTAATGTGAGGTATTCTTTAAAATTCTATTTTTAGGTTCTTCTATAACATCTGTGTATATGCATACCCTTTTGCTGCTACTCCTGGAAGTTTTACTACTTTCTAGTAGTAATGTGACTTTTGACAATCTGGAAAGTCTTTATTTACGATCTTCTGTATAAAATATTACTTCTTGTAGTCCTAATAAGTTTACTAATCAGTCATTCTGTTTTTGTCATTAAAACTTATTAAGGTAAAACTTACTATTATTGAAAATAGCTTATTTATGATCACACACTTACTGGAAGAGTCTTCATTGTGTAGACAAAGTCATAAATATTTGTACCACTTTAATGATTTTTATACTAACAGCTGTGTTCTGAAATCAAGTTAACTCCATATTACATTTCTTGGTACAGAAGCATTATACTGTTGTTCATAGTGAGTTTGTCTTTTGAAATGAATATTCTGTTTTAAATTTGAACAGTTTTAAATTAAAAAAGTCTACAGTATTGTGTGCTACATTATCTTTATGTGTATGTAAACATATTTTATAATATTCATATATGTTACGTACTGCTGCTGCTAAGTCACTTCAGTCGTGTCCGACTCTGTGCAACCTCATAGACGGCAGCCCACCAGGCTCCCCCGTCCCTGGGATTCTCCAGGCAAGAACACTGGAGTGGGTTGCCATTTCCTTCTCCAATTCAGGAAAGTGAAAAGGGAAAGTGAAATCACTGTCGCGTCTGACTCCTAGCCACCCCATGGACTGCAGCCTACCAGGCTCCTCCGTCCATGGGATTTTCCAGGCAAGAGTACTGGAGTGGGTTGCCATTGCCTTATCCGATGTTATGTACATATATGTAATATTAATATATACATAGTTTTTGGAAAATAAGTGTTAAGTATGTTTCTTTTCAGAATCAAGCTTCCATATATTTCCCTACCAGTCTCAGATAGCAGTTTTTAAAGAGTTTCTACTAAGAGCAACAAAATATAACCAACTACAAATGCTTGGAGATGATCTGAGAACTGATAAGAAGATAATTCTAGTTGAAGTAAGGATAACTTTTGAAATTCTGCTGTATCTATTGAATAGACAATCGCAAGATATAGCTTATGTGATTGTGGCATTAGCTCTGTCCATGGTACTAGTAGTGGTAAAATATAAAGTCTTTGTGTAATAGAATAAACCTAAAGTTTCTTGCATTAAACCTGGATAGAGTAACTATAGGTTGCATGTGTATATATATTATAGGTTAGTGAACTTTAAAAATTTAATGGCCTAAATGTACAAAGGCAAAAAAATATTTGGAAAACAATGTCTTAGAATATTATAACTTGTAGTGACCTGAAGAAATTTGATCTGAAAGTTCTATAGACACTTATTACTATTTAGGGAATCAGCTAGTTGATGTTTTCAGCTAGTTGATGTTTAATTTCTACAGAAGTTCTGATTATAGTACATTGAATACATAATATTTTTCCCCATTTTGGTAAATATAAGTCTGAAAATAAATTTACATGGGAATAAAACTGAGCTAGTGTTTATCCTTTGTTTTTGGTAGGACTTACCTAACCAGTTTTATCGGGATTCTCATACTTTACATGAAGTTCTGAGGTGAGTTTCAGTGAAGTCTTCTAAAACTCCAAATTAAATGACAGGAGGTTTAAATTTCAGCCTTGCTTGCTATCTTTTGTTCTTTTAGGAAGTATGTGCAGATTGGTCGGTGTCCTCTAATATTTATAATCTCTGACAGTCTCAGTGGCGATAATAGTCAAAGGTTACTGTTTCCCAAAGAAATTCAAGAAGAGTGTGCTATTTCAAATATTAGGTAAGAATGAAATTTCTGCTTAAAATTTCACGTACATACTGTATTTTTAATCACATAACCACTGTCTTTCTTTATAAAACTTTGACAGTTTCAACCCTGTGGCGCCAACAATTATGATGAAGTTTCTTAATCGAATAGTGACAGTAGAAGCTAATAAGGTAAGTTTCTAAACTGATTTTCTTGAACTTTACATTGTCATTATAGAAAGCCAAACTTAAGTGGTATTATATAAACTTGAGGAATTAGAGACATGAATTATCTGTTTTTAAAATTAAAAAAAATTTATTTACACTCCTAAAGCATGTCATTTTAGAAAATGTAGGAAAGACTGATTTTAAAAACCCTTAACCTGGACTTTCCAGGCAGCGCAGTGGTTAAGACTGCATGCTTCCACTGCGGGGAGTACAGGTTTGATCCCTGGTTGGGGAACCAAGATCCTACATACCATGCAGCGTGGCCAAAAAATAAAAAATGTAAACATCCTGAACCTTTAATTTTCCTTTACTTGGCTTAGTGTTCTAATTTGTGTCTATTGTTAAGAAACTATTTCCTGCCCTCTTGGTTCATTAATCAGTTCTAATCCAACTCTACTTTTGTCCTGTGTCACTTTAAAAGATTTAATAATTTTTTTAAACTATGGAAAAAATACATCATAAGAGTTACCATCTTAGACTTTTTTTCCAGCTTTATTGAGATATAACTGACATATAACGTCATGTAAGTTTAAAGTGTATGACACATTGACTTGATAAAACTTATATAATGTAAAATGATCGCCACCATAGCATTTTCTAATACCTCCATCATGTCACGTAAATTACCTTTTCTTTTTTGTGATGAGAACATTTTAAGATTTTTTTCTCTTAGCAACTTTCACATATATAATATACACAGTACTATTAACTGTATTTTATATTTGAAATATCTTAACCATTTTTAGCCATCCAGTTCAGTAGTGTTGAGTATACTATCATTGTTCTGAAATAGCTGTTACGTTTAATGTATCATTTTTTTTAATCTTTCAAATCAAGATGGTGTTAAAGTTAAATTGATAAAACTTCTCCTCTCAGCAGCATGGTTCTAGGTGGACCAGCTGCTATCAGTCAACTGGATTTTACATGAAACATAATTTGTTTTGCAATGCTGGATCGCAGGAACTGAGGGAAATCTCCAGGGGAGAGGTTATGTTGAGGATTAAACAAAATAGCGCATGTATGTGAAGCACTTAGCTGAATAAATACAACTATTAATAGTGAAACATTAGAAGCACAGCGAATCGAGTAATAGAGGGAGGAGCTGCTGTGGTTAACTATTATGTCCTTAATTCATATTTTGAAAATATTTAGTGGTATGTGTGTGTGCTAAGTCGCCTCAGTTGTGTCCAACTCCTTGTGACCCTATGGACAGTGGCACACAGGCTCCTCTGACCATGGGATTCTCCAGGCTAGAATGCTGAAGTGTTGCTGTGTCCTCCTCTAAGGGATCTTCCTGACCCAGTGATTGAACCCATGACCCGTGGAGTTTTTACCTGCTGAGCTACCAGGGAAGCCTATAGTAAATGTGCTTTACCTTAAATAGCTGACCTGTAAGAATGTTATCTCTTATGTCTCCTGCATTGGCAGGCAGGTTCTTTACCACTAGCGCCACCTGGGAAGTCCCATTTGGTGATAAAGGGAAGTACAGTTTAATGTCAAGTTAAAAATAACAAGATGCAAAGTTAACATGATAATGCTAATAGAAATGATGTTTCAGCCTTTGATATATGTCAGGTCCTATGCAAGGTATTTTTACATACCTGAGCTTATTAAACCCTTACTACAACTATACGAAATTATCTCCATTTTATGGTAAAGAAACTGAACTTTGGAAGGAAATAACTTGAATAATATTCCATGACTATTAAGTGTCAGATGAGTTGGAAGTTTTGTTCTGACTCCAAATTACTGTGCTAAAACGAAACATAGATTTGTTAATGACAGCCCAATGCACACATATACATAAAACTATATATACTAAAAGAAATAACATAAAAATGCTAAGTGTGACTCTGGGTGGTTGAATTACTTACGATATTTTTCTACATTCTCTACTATAAGCATGATAACTATAAACTATAGTTTTAAATATTTATTAAAAAGTTGAAGAAATAATAAAAAGTCAGCCTCATGTTACTTTATCATGTGACTCAGTTTTTTTTAAGACTAAGTCATTAAACTGCAAATGGCATTTACTCTAGCAAGTTGTTTTATACTAGTGAAAAGATTACCGTAACTTCTTTGTTACGTATTTAATGTGCTGTGTTTAGTCACTGAGCCATGTCGGACTCTCTGCTACTCCATGGACTGCAGCCCACCAGGCTCCTCTGTCCATGGGCTTCTCCAGGCAAGAATACTAGAATGGGTTGCCATGCCCCGCTCCACAGGATCTTCCCAACCCAGGGATCGAACCCAGGTCTCCTGCATTGCAGGCAGATTCTTTACCATCTGAGCCACCAGGGAAGCCCAAAAATACTGGAATGGGTAGCCTATCTCTTCTCCAGGGAATCTTCTCGACCCAGCATCAAACCAGAGTCTCCTGCGTTGCACGTGGAGTTATTACCTACTGAGCTACCAGGGAAGCCCATAGTAAATGTGCTTTACCTTAAATAGTTGAGGTAACATATAAGAATGTTAGAACCAGTATACTTTTGAAATCATCATTGATATGTTAACATCACAGGAGCAGCAGTAACCCCAATATTTAAATATAAATCAAATGTAAATATAAAATCAAATGTTATGATACTGTCTAGGGTCGCCAAGGATGATAACGATAGTATAAGAAGATTTAAGTGAGTTTATTCTCTTTTATTCCATAGCTTTAATAGTTAATTATCTTAAGATAGAGTATAGACATCTTATGTGAATGAGTTACAATAAAGAGTGTTAACTATCTTAAGTGTTTAAGTTTAAATAAATGTTTCTATGTATTTATAGGAAAAAAGATCTTTAGTCTTTTCTGATGTCATTAGGTATATAAAGTGTGGAAGGAACTGCTGATCACACATTTCAGCCACATTTGCTATATTCACTGTAGTTAACATCCGTAGTAGTTTCTTCAGCTCTAAGAATCATGATTTCAAATTATATTTCCTTGCTGGCAAGTAATCCTATCTAAATTTTTTCAAAAACAAGCTACTCCTCCCAGAACAATTTTTAAAGTAAATGTGTTCACAATAAAAATGCTTGAGTTAATCTGGAAGAGAAGGCATGAGCAAGAAAATTTTGTGAGCGTAATAAAGAGAGACTTGCTGTCTAGATATTGGAACATAATATGAGACTATAGAGAGTACAGCAGTGTGATAGTAGTGTAGGAATAGACAAATGGAAGAATAAAATGAGAAGACAGCACAGAACTAGATCAGTATGTGTAAATGGAATTTTTTTAATACAAGGAAAGTGGCATTTTACGTCATGAGGGAAAGAGAGTAGACTGTTATGGTTAATAAGTGGTATTGGAACAATTGCATATTCAAACAGAAGAACATAAGATTGTCTCTTTGGTTCATTCTATGCAGAAAAATAATTTAAACCTTGATTTAAAATTTAAATACAAAAATTAGAAGAGTATTAGGAAAAAATACTTCGAGTTGGGGGAAAGTCTTCCTAAACAAACAAACAAAAAAAACCTGAGAGCCATGGATTTACTTCAAAAAAATGGAAAACTTAGGAAGACATGGTAAACAAAGATAAAAGATAAACATGGGAATGAAAGACAAATGGATAGTAAACCTGAGAGGTATTCAGGCTTGCTAGTAATTAGAGAAAAAGATTGATAAACAGCATTGCCAAAGATAAGGAAAAATGGACACTTTCACCTACCATTGCTGGGAAAAATAAAACTGGTAAATGTTACAAACACTTTGCACGACACTCTACAGAAGTATTCATGCATGTTGGCAAAGGTATATACAGTTGACTCTTGAACTACATGGGTCCACATATATATATGCATTTTTTTCAGTAGTGAATACTACAGTACTACATGACCCATGGTTGGTCGAATCCAAGGAATCAGAACTGCAGCTGCAGAGGGTCAACTATAAGTTATACTTGGATTTTTATCCCTGAGAGGGGCTCCTGTCACTAACCCCACACTATACAAGGATCAACTATATATATAGTATGTGTGTATCTATGTATAGAGGTCTGGAATGGTTGAAAAAAAATGGAAACATGTAAATATCCCTTCACTGATAGAAGTATTAATTTAATTACTGTATACCCATAATTTTTTTTAATTATATAGATTTAAAGGAACTAACATAGATCATAAAGAATGGAATAATACATATGATCCCCACTTGTGTTTAAAAAATTAACTCTTTGTATATACTTTTAGATACTATATATACTTACAGATATATGAGCACAAAAAATGGTCTGGAAAGGTTCCTGCCAAAATGTTAGCAGTTGTGACAAAGTTGGAATTGTGAAGACTAAAAGTATACTAACTTGCATAAAGAACTTTTAAGACAACTTTCATTAATACAGTTAAAAATATATTGAAAATCATAGCACAATACTGTTTTTCTGTTTTAAGCAATTTTTACAGGACCTGAAATGGGTTTACCTTTGAGCAATCACATGAATCCAGCTAAAGTCATATTGTCAGTAAACTATTTAAGAATTTCTGAAGGAAAAGAGAGGATAAATTTCTCTTGCCTTATACTTGATCTACCAAGGATGTGAAATGTGATATATCATATACCTTAAAGAACTATGAAATTTAGGCTTTAAAATGAGTTGATGCAGTTGTGGTTTTTTAATACTCAACAGACTGTACTAATACGGTGAAGACTCCAGTATAGGGATTTTCATGTAAATTTCAAATTTTCTAGTGTATTTAGTTTTATTGCATTATATATATATTTTGAGGTCTCTCTCTGTTTGTATATGTGTGTGTGTGTGTGTGTGTGTGTGTGTGTGTATATATATAGTGAGAGAGAGAGAGAACTTCGAAATATTATATAGCCTAGTCCAAGTAAAAAAGTAAAACAGTGTTTTATAATCTTGAAGTTTTCCTTTATGGTGTCATTGACACTTGTACCTTCATAAGCAGACTATTATTTAACATGTAGGCTTTTTGGCATGCAAATTTGAAAGATTCTGGTATACTTCCATTAAGTTTAGAAAATAGGTTTGGTTTTTGTTTTAGAAAACATATATTTTTAAAATTTTAATTATTTCATTTTAGAATGGAGGAAAAGTTGTTGTCCCTGATAAAACTTCTCTAGAGTTTCTCTGTCAAGGATGCTCTGGTGATATCAGAAGTGCAATAAATAGCCTCCAGTTTTCTTCCTCAACAGGTAATTGGGAAAGATACACTCATAGTATTATATAGGTGACTAACTTTTTCTTGTTCATGAAATGAAATTAAATTAAACATACTTTAACTTGAAATTGATATATACCCACTTGTATTTTTTATTGAGACAAAATAATTATGTATGTATGTGTACATAGACATACCCCTATGAAGGTGTCACCATATATATTTGCATATCTGAGATAACAGCTTATTTATTTACATAGTTTGCCACTTTACCTTTCAAAGTTAATTTGGAATGAGACTTTCTGGGAAAAAATTCTGGCTCTGCCACTTTTTAGTGACTTAATCATGCAAGTTACTTAGTCTTTACGTGCCTTTATTTTTTCACCTCTTATATGAGCACCTGTCTCATCAAGTTGTGTGAAGAGTAAGTGAGGTAATACAGTGTTTATTCCAGGGCTTGACACATACTGAGTTCTCAAATGGCCAGCTGTTAATGAGTTTAATATTGGTTTGTATATGATACATGTAACAAATATATTTCCACTTATTAAGATACAAAAGGAGTGCCTAGCCATGCTGAAGTAAAGAGATTGCCCCACTAATGGCAGTGAATTAATTTTTATTCTTAATGACCATAATTTACTGCACACAGTCATCATCAGAAAACTTTTAACAGATGACCTACTCGATGCTTAACATTGAGGGATTGACCTTAAAAAATTAATAGCTCTTTGGTGCTCTCAAAATCCACCTGAAATCTAGTTTCTATTCACAAGTGTAACCTGTTCACTTAGTTACATCTTTGTTTTTCAAAATAACTGTAAAGAATTAGACATTTTAACTCAACCAAAACCAAAATTCTGCTTCTTCCTATAGAAACATAAATGTAAATTATCCTTAGGTTCACTACTAGAATTAGGGGTGGGTCAGTTTGAGATCCTGACTTCCGTTTATAATATTTCAGAAGGAAGAAAATAATAATTTTGGGGTGGGTTAGAAACTGTATTAGCAGTTGTATGTTTTTTTATCTAATTCTCAGACCAGCCTAATGAGGTAGTACTGGGATTCAAACCCAGATCCTGTGTTTCTGCTCTTCCAGTCTGGTTTTCTAAAATCATGCATTCTGAATTTTTAAAAGTAGATTTCCCAATGAAATTTGAACATGGGCATATTCAGAAGTTGGAGACTGCCCAAATCAGTAAATAAGTAATATAGAATCATTGTTAAGCAGGGTTTGCAGAACCAGACTGCCCAGATTCAAATCACTTGCTAGCTGATGACCTTAGCCATTTACTTAACCTCTTTATGTCTCATTTCTTTACTCTATATAGTAATCGTTCTTCATAGAGTTATTGTAAGGACTGAATTGGCTAGTACATACACCAAGAATAGTACCTTGCCTTTGTGAGAAACCAAGGTAATATAACTATATTAGAGAGTATGTCATTATGTATGTGAAAATTTGAAATGTGTCAAGTCATATTTATTTTTATTGTTGCAGTGTTTATTATGTATTTGACACACATACACAAAACCTAAGGAGAAAAATTAATTGTATAGATTTAGCTTACTCGAGTAAATAGTTCTGGTGGGACTACATAATTTCAGTCACTGAAGGTTAAATCTAGCTCATGACATACTTTTAGATGACATTTTAGTAGTTTAGTAACTGAAAGAGGACTCTGAGTCAGTTTGTATACCTCATTATTAGAAAAACATTTAAACTAGAATACTTAGTGTGACTATATCTGAAATGTTCTGTTTTACTTTTCATGTTTTAATTTTATTTTAAATATTGTTTCTTTGGTGTATATTATTTAGGAGAGAACAATTTACGGCCAAGGAAAAAAGGAATGTCTTCCTTAAAATCAGATGCTGTGCTGTCAAAATCAAAACGAAGACAAAAAACTGATAGGATATTTGAAAATCAGGAGGTCCAAGCTATTGGTGGCAAAGATGTTTCCCTCTTTCTCTTCAGAGCTTTGGGGAAAATACTATATTGTAAACGTAAGAAAACATTATTCATTTTTTAAAAATACCTTATTATCTTAATTAAATTTTAATTATGTTAATTAAAATTTTAAAACCCCATTTTTCAGAATGTCATGTATTTGGTTCAGTTTCAAGAAAGAGCTAAGATAGGTCAGATACTATTTGGCATGACGTAAGAAAGACATAGCAGGAAAATGTACTTACAGTATTTTTGGATTATAAGTGGAATTAAACATAAAAATCAACTATTGAAAAAAAATCAGCTGTTGAAAAATTTTCAAATGAGAGGTGCTATATAAAGATGGTGGTATTTTTTAATAATGCCAGACTTTTTTTTTGTAGGAGCACCTGTAACAGAAGTAGACTCACCTCGATTGCCTTCTCATTTATCAGAGTATGACCGGGATACACTGCTTGTTCAACCTGAGGTAAAGTCTTTAATAACACCTAGTACTGTTTACACAATACATTCTGTTTACATTTGTGTCCATATAAATTTGACCAGTGAATTTTTACTAAAATTATATAAACTTTTTTTTTAATAGGAAGTAGTAGAAATGTCACACATGCCAGGAGAGTTATTTAATTTATATCTTCACCAGAACTATGTAGATTTCTTCACGGAAGTGGATGACCTTGTGAGAGCCAGTGAATTTCTGAGTTTTGCGGATATCCTCAGTGGTGACTGGAGTGTAAGACTTAAGTGTTTTTGTTTATGACTATTTCCTCAGAACTGAGAACGAAAGTTTACTTTTATTCATACTTATGTGATGTTATTTTAATTAACTTTTTAATAACTATGACAAAATAAATTTCATGCAACCAGTGTTTGCAGTAAAATTTCTGCAGTGAATCTGCTTTTTCTATGTTAATATAGCACTAATTTTTTCTAAAGTTATTTTCTGATAATAAAACTAATACATAGTTGGAAAATTTGACAAATTGAAAAGTAGATCGAAAGGAAGGAATGTGCTACTTTCTTTTCATTTTTTCTTTTGGCCATACCATGTGACATGTGGGATCTTAGTCCCCTGACCAGGGAATGCCGTGTACTACTTTCTGTGCTTTCTGATAGGTTTTAAATTTATTTATTTAAGATTTAAAATTATTCATTATAAAGCTTGTAATTTTTCTTAGCATTTTAACTTTGCTCTGACTGGTATAGTAGTCACTAGACACATATGGCTATGTAAGTGAAATTAAAAATTCAGTTCCCTGGTCATGCTAGCCATACTTCCAGCATTTAAGCATTTATGATACAGTTTCTGTTATATGCTTAGAGTTTCATTATTTAGCAGTTGCATTTGCTTAATTATTTTATATTGCTTTTTTTTATTTTGAAATTTTATAACTCTATTGACAAATAGAATATACAATGAATATCTGAATACCTTTAACTTTTGTTCATCAGTTTTCACATTTTTCCACATTTGCTTAGTCTGTATTTTTACACACTTGTTTTGGCTAAATACTTGGAAAGTAATTGGAGCATCACAGCACTTACTTAAGCACGCATAAGGACATTGCTCTATTACAACCACAATAGCATTATCACACCTAAAGAGAATTAACATAATCAGTGTGTATTATGATTAACATAAATTCAGTAAGGATACTATCCTTCTTCCTGTTTCCCAGTTACTTCAAAAATGTAGTTAAAGTTATTCCTACCACCCGCATCTGATACACAGTTAATAGTCACACATAGCATTTGGTGGTTATGTCTCTGCTGAATTTTCTTCAGATAACTTTGTGGCACTATTATGTTTAGGGCTATGGTGAATGTGGAAAAAAATGACTGTGTAGTAAATAAATATGGTTAGCCTTTCTGGGGATTCAGTAGTACCAATAAGTACTATTTTACAAATCTCTTCTTTATTTCACCTCTTGTCTCCTTTTTTAGACACGCTGTTCACTCAGGGAATATAGTACATCTATAGCTACGAGAGGTGTGATACATTCCAACAAAGCCCGAGGATTTGCTCACTGCCAAGGAGGGGGATCAAGTTTTCGACCCTTGCACAAACCCCAGTGGTTTCTAATAAATAAAAAGGTAAAAAAGAGAATTGTGCATTTTCAATAAGTGAACTCCTTATGGTGTGTGAATTATATCCCAATAAATATATTTTTTTTATTTAAGAGAAAAATGATCTTTCATTCTTAATAAGAAATAGTGGCTAAGGCTTATAGTTTTCTTAGCATTATGATAAAGCATTAAAAGGACAGTCTTAAATGCTTTTTTTTTTTTAGAAAAAGCACCCAAAATTTGAAAGCATATGCCTGTTTTATTGGAATCAAAGTATACAGGTCTGCTTTGTTTCATTGCACTTTATTAAGGTGCTTTGCAGATAATGCGTTTCTTACAAATTGAAGGTTTGTGACAATCCTGCATCACGCAAGTCTGTCAGAACTATTTTCCCAATAACACTGCTTATTTTATGTCTCTGTCATACTTTGATGCAATATTTTAAACTCTTCACCAGCAAAAAAAAAAGTCATGACTGGATGAAGGCTCAGGTGATGGTTAGCATTTTTTAAGCAATCAATTTTTTAATTAATGGGCTTCCCAGGTGGCTCAGTTGTAAAGAATCCACCTGCTAAGCAGGAGACATGGGTTCAATCCCTAGGTGGGGAAGATCCCCTGGAGAAGGAAATGGCAACCCACTCTAATATTCTTACCTGAGAAATGTCATGAACAGAGGAGCCTGGTGGGCTCCAGTCCTTAGTCACAAAGAACCAGACACAACGACTAAACAGCAACAGAAATTTTTCATTGAAGTATGTTGCACACTTTAATAGACTGTAGTCTAGTATGAGCACAACTTTTATATGCACTGGAAAACCACAGCATTTGTGTGACTTGCTTTATTGTGATATTCACTTGATTGAAGTGGTCTAGAACTGAACCCACAATACTCTAAAGTATGCCTGTAGTTATAGTTATATTTTTGTTTCAGTTGAAAATAAATCCTGGCTTTACCTCTAACCATCTGGACAAGTTATTTCACCTAGTATGCCTCTAGATTCTGATTCCACAGCTATAACTGTATAGGATTGGATTATTTAGAAGTCAAAAACAGGTGGCTCACAATTTGAATACAACACACAATACAAACAGATTTTTTTTAATGAATTGCCCATGTTTAAAAACTAGTTTAATAGTTAAAACTCAGATAAGAAATTCTGGCTTCAGAATTTCTTGAGTGTCCTGAAAAAAAAAAAAAAAGAGGGCAACACTGGTCCGTATTTTACATGGCCGTAATTGGCTCAAGCCAAGTATAACCTGCCGCTTGGTGGTGGGAGTGATCGGTGCCGCTGTCCCCAGCTGTTCTGCTGCACTGATTTCTATTACCTGCCTGACTCCTATAGCACCTGACTTTGTGACCCCTGAACTAGGTCATCTCTTAAGATGTCTTCCAGTTCTAAATTCATGTAGCTAAAATATGGAAGTATCATTCATTACCTAAGAAAAATCTTTCAGTGGGTTTCTTGGAGCAATTTTTAAGCAATTTATGTCCCTTGTTGACTTGCTTTGCTCTTTATAGCATGTGTATTAATTTTGCATTTGTTACATAAAAGTGATCTACAACCATGAGCTCCTGAAACAGTGGAGATTATATTTCTCTTGCCATCACCATAACACTGCACCTCTCTTAACTGAAGAAAATACATTCTTTTATTAAGAAACAGTATCTTCACATAATTTGTGATATGTGTATGCTCATAAACGGAAATCCTTTAATTTTTTTAATTTTAATTTTTACTTTATTTTACTTTACAATATTGTATTGGTTTTGCCATACCCTTTAATTTTTTTAGAGACCTTCTACCTAAGGTCTTGTTCTTTCTGCTATTATATCAAATGTGAATTAGCTGTACAGATAAAGTGCTTTGTTAGATAATACTAGGACTTACTAGAAAAGACCCTGATGCTGGGAAAGACTGAGGGCAGGAGGAGAAGGAGGAGACAGAGGATGAGATGGTTGGATGGCATCACCTGCTCAATGGCCATGAGTTTGAGCAAACTCTGGGAGACAGCGAAGCACAGGGAAACCTGGGGTGCTGCAGTCCATGAGGTCGCAAAGAGTCAGACACGGCTTAGCAGTTGAACAACAACAGCAGGACAGTTAGAAAGGACTAATCAAGCTGCTTGATGCGGCCAGAGGAGACGACTGATGAGATAAACTTACAGTATCTAGTGTAGAAACCCACATATATTGTGACACAATAAACTTATGGGTAGGAATAAATATCCATATTTAAATTTTAATTTTTCATTTCACCTTTTTTTTTCTTCTCTACAGTATCGGGAAAATTGCCTGGCAGCAAAAGCACTTTTTTCTGACTTCTGCTTACCAGCTTTGTGCCTCCAGACTCAGCTATTGCCATACCTTGCTTTGCTAACCATTCCAATGAGAAATCAAGGTAATAAAGGGTTTTTATTATTCCCAATAAGTAGTGTTTTATAACATTATATTTTTGTGTATCAAGTCATTTCTGTGTACCACTGACACTCAGTTTTTTCCCCTTTGTTTTTTGAATCAGAATTAATACTGCTTTTTGATTTAAAAAAAGAAAAAAAGTATATAAAGTAAAAATCAAAAGTCCCCTATAAACCATGGGTAATTCCTTTTCACAGATTGGTGTAAATTCTTCTAGACTTTTTTCTATGCAGATATAATAATGAAAGTGAGCTTTAATTTGCTTTTGTCACTTACCATACATAGAGCTCCATATTTTATAAATTAGCACAAGGGAGCTCTGGAGGCTGGGAAGTCCAGAATCAGGTGCCAGCACACCCAGTGTCTGGTGAGGCCTACTTTCTATCTTGCAGATGGCCATCCTGTTGTATTCTGACATGGTAAAGAGAGGAGGAAGAAAGCTCTCTCTGGGGTCTCTTATATAAAGACACTAATCCCATTCATGAGGGCTCTACCCTCACGACCTAAGCACCTCCCAAAGCCCCATCTCCTAAAGGGGTTAGGATTTCAAAATATGACTTTGAGGTGACAGAAACATTTAGTCCGTAATAGCAGCAATGCTGAAGTATATTCAGATTTAACTCATTCAACCTTGATGATAATGTATTTTGGTTGATTCAGTATTACAGATAGTGTCCATTAATAGCATATTTGCGTTGTTTTTCCTGATTTTGAAATTGTAAGGAATGCTGTAAAAAAAAAGTGGGAGACTTCTCTGGTGCTCCAGTGGTTCAGAACCCAGCGTCCAGTGCAGGGGATGTGGGTTCAAAGATCTCACACGCTGTGAAGCAGCTGAGCCCACCTGCTGCACCTCGAGAAAGCCAACACGCTGCACAGAGTCGGTGCGGCCAGAAACCTGTGTGGTACCCACTTGCCCGATACGTGTCTCCTGAGGTTTGCCTTTCTTGAGGAGGACCAATTTTCCATCCGTTGTTTCTCTTTTTTAACATGTATCTTAAGGGCTATATTTCGTTAATGGTCTCAGGTCACATGTCTGTGGTGCTCATCTTCAAGGTAGAACAGAGAATTTGTGTAATATTGAAAATATAATCTACTACATAACTCATCAAACTTCTCATAAGTTTTATTTCTTTTTATTGTTTGGCCACATCCCATGGTATGAACCCACGCCCCCTGCATTGGAAGGCAGAATCTTAACCACTAGACTGCTAGAAGTCCCAAAACTTCTCATAAATTTCAAAGATAGTTTGTCTTATGAATGATCAGAAGAGAGGATTTTTGAGTAAATGTCTACCTTCATACAAGAGTTTCATCTTTTAAGAATATTGATACTTAAAAATTTTAAATATTCTATATTTATAGGCAGAAGTGAGATGACTTTTGAATAGTGTGCATGCATGTTTAATCTGTGAGTCAGAATCCAGAGAGTTTCCTATGCTTGCCTATTAATTTTAGATTATACTCATATTTATTTATTTGGCTGTGCTGTGTGGCTTATGGGATCATAGTTCCCTGACCAGGGATTAGACCTGGGCCTTTCGCAGTGAAAATGTGAAGTCCTAACCACTGCATCACCAGGGAATTCTCAGATTATGATAGCTTTTAAACTTAGAAATTACAAGAATGGTACAAAGGAAATTCTTGTATATCCTTCATCAAGATTCCTTAGTGTTTCATTTTTACCATATTTACCTTTTTTTTCTTTGTCTTTATACACACATGTACACAAATATATGTATTTTTTCTTAACCATGTTTGAGGAAAGTACAGACATGATGCCCATTATTCTTAAACAGTTCAGCATGTACTTTCTGAAATCAAGGATATTCTCCCACATCACCACAATATATACATCAAAATCAGGAAATTAACTTTGATACATTACTGCTAATTCATAGTTGAGTTATTAGACCCCATTTATAATTTATAGACCCCATTCAAATGTTGCCAATTGTCCTAATAATGCCCTTTGCAAAATAACAAAAACTTGTTCTCTTTCTTGTCCAAAAATCCAGTGCAAGATCAGATGGTTCACTTAGCTATTCAGTTGCTATCTCTTTAGTCTCCTTGATCTAGAGTAGTACCTTGCTGTTTCTTTGTCCACTATGTCTTTCGGCGGCACTGGGCCTTCCTTGCAGCGTGCAGGCTTTTTCCCTGCTTGCGGCTCACGGGCTTCTCTGCTTGCGGCACGCAGGGGCTTCTCTGCTTGCGGCTCACGGGCTTCCCTGCTTGCGGCTCACGGGCTTCTCTGCTTCTGCTCACGGACTTCCCTGCTTGTGGCTCACGGGCTTCCCTGCTGGCGGCACGCAGGGGCTTCTCTGCTTGCGGCTCACGGGCTTCCCTGCTTGCGGCTCACGGGCTTCCCTGCTTGCGACACTCAGGGGCTTCCCTGCTTGCGGCTCACGGGCTTCCCTCCTTGCGGCTCTCAGGGGCTTCCCTGCTGGCGGCTCACGGGGGCTTCCCTGCTGGCGGCTCGCGGGCTCCTCTTGCTGGGCACTCTGGCTTCTGGCTGCGGAGCACTGGCTCTCGGCACGCAGACTCAGTAGCTGCAGCAGGTGGGCTTCTGTAGTTGTGGCGCCTGAACTTAAGTTACTTGTGGTATGTAGGACCCTAGGTCTTGACCAGGGATCAAACTTATGTCCTCTGCATTGGAAAGCAGATTCTTAACCACTGGCCCACCCCTGTCCATTACATTTTTGAAACATGTGAGATTGTTACAAAATGGACTGCCCCTCGGTTTTGGTTTAGCTAAGGATTTGGATTTATCTGTCTGGGTGGATACAGGGTATGTATTTTTGTCAGGAATCCCACAGAAGTGATGCCATGTTATTCTCAATGGGTCACATCAGGAGAACAGTGTCTGTTTATACCATGCTGGTGAAGTTAACTTTAATTATTTTGTAAGGTAATTATCTCTGAGGTTCTTTAATGTAAAGTTATTAAGTGTTTAGTGGGGAGACACTTTGAGACTATGTAAATATCCTGTTTCTCATTAAAATTTCACCCACTGGTCACAGCATCTTTTGATAGTTATTTCCTGAATCTGTGATAGTTGGCAAGTCATGATTTTCTAATGGCATTATTCCCTCTACATTCCTGTTAGTAAATTCTGCTGTAAGGTATCGCTTCACCCTCTTCCCCGTTCGTTTATATTAGTATGGAGTCTGGATTCTTATTTTGTCAGCTGTTGTTTCTCACTATCATTATTTATTTTGGTCCAGATTTGGCCAATGCACACTGCTTTAGGGTGACTCTGCCTTTACTCTTAGAGTAGTTTCTGATACAAAATGTTCCAGAATTATTTCATACTTTGCTGCAAAAAAAAATCCTATTTTTGGACTTAGAATCTCCAGGAGTTCTGGTTCCTTTTAGTGGATATGGACCCGTCTCCTACTTTGCTAAATATATTTACTTAATTCCTCTGTCTATAACCTGTCTCCTAACCATGCAGGCTGTTCCTTCAGCTCCAGCCCTTTTGCCACCAACTCATGTTGGCACAGCTGGCCACAGTCTTTGTCCCACTCCCAGCTGTGGGACAGTGAGTTGGTTTGATTTAAAAAGAGTCCCCTTGGACAAGACTCGTCAGCATCACCTGGAAGCTTGAGAAAAATGCAGAATCTCAGGCCTCAGTCAAGAACTGCTGAATTGATCCGCATTTTAATGAGATTCTCCAGGTGATTCTTATGCAGATGTTTGAGAAGTATTGGTTTGGATACTCATGCTGGAATCATATGGAGAATCATCATATCCACTAGTTACAAGTTCAGATTCCAGGATCACAACTCAGGTTTTCCATATCAAAAAGCTGTTTTTGAAAATCCTAATGGTGTTGTATATTGGATTTTTAAAAAGGTAAGTGTCCAAGAGCTCTCACAGAGTTTATTTTGCAAACTTTAGAAGGTTCATAAAATGTAGTCAAAAATAGGATGTTTTGGCTTTTCTTTTTATTCATCAATTTTTTCTTTTTATTCATCAAATTTTATCCCATTTCTTTCATTTGATTTACTGTGTCATTTCAGACATTATCACTTTGTTTCTTCTTTCTCTCCATCTTTTCTAGTCCTCCATTAGTGTTTGTTGGAAGGCCTTAAAAAAGCATTCTGTTTTCTCTTTCATTGCATAGTCTCTGTCAGTCTGTGTTCAAGGTTACGGAATGTTTCCTCTCCTTATGCAGACTTACTATTGAACCCCTCTAAGGGACTTTTCATTTTGATTATTGCACTTTTCAAGTCCAGATTTCCATTTGGTTCTTTTTGCAATTTCCTTCGCTGTTAAGGGCTTCCCTGGTGGCTCACTTGGTCAAGAATCTGCCTGCAGTGCGGGAGGCCTGGGTTCAATCCCTGGGTCAGGAGATCCCCTGGAGAAGGGAATAGCAACCCACTCTAACATTCTTGCCTAGAGAATTCCACGGACAGATGATCCTGGCGAGATACAGCCTCTGGTGTCGCAGAGTCGCACGCAGTTGAGTGACTGACACAGTCGTCTTCATTGATAGTCCCTGTTTTATGAACCATTGTCATCATAGCTCTCATCACGTCTTTAAGTAAGGGTTCCTTTTGTTCTTTGAAAATCTGTATAATGGCTCCTTTCTATGCAGTCTCTTTCTGCTGAGTTTAATGTCTGGTCCCTCTCAGAGCTTCTGTTACCTACCTTTCTCCTGTGTATGGATCACATTTTCTTGTTTCTTTGTATCATCTCACAATGTTTCATTGAAACTGGGCTAATTTGGGTAATATATTGTAGCTCCTCTGGATACTGAGTCACCTCCACTCTCTGGGGCTTGTTTTTTCTGTTGTTTGTCAATTAACTGTTTAGTGATTTGGCTAAACTATTGATGAGTCTGTTTCCCCTACAGTATGAAGCTTCTGTCACTCCTCAGTGAGCTCAGCTTTGGACATGCCCACAGTCATCATGAGATGAAGTGGTTTCAGGAGGGCTCTTTGCAAATGTCTCTTTCCCTTATTTTTGTTAAATTGTCTGCCTTACTTGATATCACACCCACCTGTTCCATTTCACATTACTGGCAGATTGCTCCATTGTTTTCAGTAGTGTCAAGGGGCATAAATTATTCCACAGCCTGATCCAGTTAAATGTGGGCGGGTGTAGACCTTGAAGCCAGGGTCAGATTTGTTCTGACCCAGGGGAGGGGAGCGGTCTTCTTACTTGTCTCTTTCCTGGTTCTTTTCTGGTGAATTAGCTGGTTTTTGCTCGGCTTGTTAGTCTTAATTAAGAGGAGCTATTGGTTTCAAGAGGGCCCCTTGGCTTGAACTTCCCAACATTCTGTTTCTTATAAAGGCAGTTCCTTTGGGTAGAGCTTCAGAGTTCTCTTTTCCTATAGAATGCCTCTGGGCAAAATCTCTGAGCCACTCTTCTGCGTGTGTGCTCAGCTGAAGGGAGCCGCTGATGGTCTTGGCTTGGGCTCTCCCAGTGTGGACATTCTGCCCTACAAATGAGTTGGGGCGAGGGTGACTGCAGTTCAAAGAGGAGGCAGTGTTCTTGCACTCCTGTGCCCTGGGGTAGAGCCTCCATCCTTTGCTCAGGGCTGGGTGGAGAGAGGGAGCCCCAAACTCTCAGCTTGCGACACTCTCTAGGGGAAGCTCTGTGTTCTTGGCTGCATCCACCTGGAGCGAAGTATCTCCCAAGTTGAGGAAGGACTCTTTGCTGTTAGATTTTCTTGAGTAAATGTTTCCTTGTAATATAACATTTACCATCTTAACTATTTTATTTGTTTATTGATTTGGCTGTGCTGGGTCTGTGTATCTGCACAGGCTTTTCTGTAGCTGTGGCAAGCAGGGGCAACTCTCTTGTTGCAGGGTGCAAGCTTCTCATTGCAGCGGCTTCTCTTGTTGTGGAGCACAGTCTCTGGAGTGTTCAGGCTTCAGTAGTTGGAGCTCCTGGGCTCTAAGAGAGCACAGGCTCAGTAATTGTGGCACACCGGCTTAGTTGTTCCACAGCACGTATGATCATGCGGGAGGGACCAGGGATCAAACCTGTCTCCTGCACTGGCAGGTGGATTTCCTTAGTAGGGAAGCACCCATCTTAAACTATCTTTAAGTATAAAGATCCCCTGGAGAAGGGAAAGGCTACCCAACCCAGTATTCTGGCCTGGAGAATTCCGTGGACTGTATAGTCCCTGGGGTCACAAAGAGTTGGACACGACTAAGCGACTTTCACTTTTCAGTAGTCTAAGTATATTTACTTTGTTGGGCAGCCAATCTCCAGAACTTTTTCATCTTGAAAAATTGAAACTACCCACATTAAACACTAACCACCTCCCTTCCACCCCCATGCTAGCTACCCGCTGAAAACACTGCCTACTCTCTATGAATTTGACCACGCTCAGTACCCCACTGTAGTGCAATCATACCATATTTGTCTTTTTATGACTGGCTTATTTCACTTAGCATGTCATCAGGGTTTATCCACATTATAGCGTGTGTCAGAATTTCCTTCCTTTTTGAAGCTGGGTAATATGACATTGTATATATATTTACCACATTTTGTTTATCCATTCACCTTTGATGGACGCAAGTTGCCTCCACTTTTTGACTATCACCAATAATGCTGCTGTTATAAAAATGGGTATACAGATGTTTCTTCAAGACCTTGCTTTCAGTTTCTTTCTTCCCTGGGCATATAGCCAGAAGTGGAATCGCTCGATCACATGGTTGCTCTGTTTTTACTTTTTTGAGGAACTACTTTACCATTTTCCACAGTAGTCACACCATTTTATATTCCTACAGCTTCATCCACATCCTTGTCACCTTGATGGTTTCTGAGTCTTTCTTGTTAATAGTCATCCTAAGGGGTGTGATGTAGTATCTCATGGTTTTGATTTGCATTCTCCTAACTATTTGTGACTTTAAGCATTTTTTCATGTGCTTTCTGGCCATTCTTCTTTGGAGAAATGTCTGTTTAAAACTTTTTTTAAATTTCTGTTTTAGCTCAGATTTCATTTATCCAAGATATTGGAAGGCTTCCTCTAAAGCGACATTTTGGAAGGTAAGCTGATCGTTTTCATTTTCAAAGAGCTGTTACCTAAATAACCACCAAATACTTTATCTATTTATTCATTATACAGTCAATAAATGTTATCTGTAAAGGTTAAGAAATATATGTTGTACCAGTGATCAAAGACTATATGATCTCACTGTAGACCTATCTATTTTATTTATTACATATAACAGCATTTTTTATCAGCTCAGAATCAGGTTAGATAGAATCATTGGATTACAAAGGCAGTGGAATCTTTAAAATCCTTGAGTTCAGCAAATTTTGCATAACTGAAAACCCCTTTGCTTGACGTGTTCTTTGCGTATATTTGGAGTGTATGATTGTCAGGAACTTTTTATTTCTTTATCATTGAAAATTCAGATAAGTGAAAAAATATATAAATATAGCGATAAAGCTCCATGTTTACTGTTCATTCTACTGCAAAATAGCTTCTAGGCTAATATCAGTGATTAACACAGTGCTTGTAGTTCATTTCTACTTGGCTTATTTATAAGATCAAATTATGCATTCAGGCATTCTAAAAAAGGTTTAGAAAGTTGTCGCACACTGGTTTTAAGGATAAAAGTAAATGATAGAAATGGCACCTATTACAACCCTTCTACTAGTTCTCCTATTCCTGGTCCCAAATGGAAAACTTGCTTATCTGGGATTTTCTTCCCTCTACCTTCATAGATTCAATAAAGGCCTTTGTTTAATGGTTTCTTCTGTACAGTGACTTAGCTATGGGGAGCGCATCTTTCCTTTTACAGAAAGATAATAATGGATGGATTTTAGAGCATCATCCCAGTGGGATATGATCAGGGCTCAGACCTTTTATAAACTTCCCTTTTTTCCCTCACTTCTCTCTTAAAGAAGGACCAGCTATTCTCACTGGCTCCCTTCCCTGCAAGATTATGACATCAAAATCAAGGGAAGACAGTTGTCTTCTGTTGTCTTTTTCCTCCTAAGATACTATTAAAAGAACGAGAGTCACTATTTTATTATTGGCTCAAGTACTTGATTGAGAGGCAGGATTTGTCAGTGCTAGTTATCACGATGACTGGTACTGTTGTCTTTCACTTACAGTGACCATATTTAACATTATCTTTGATTTATATTGATAATCTTGAATATTCTGATACTTAAACTTGATATTTAATGTTTCTATTTAATAGCTGCATAGTTTCCTTTAATTGAACCTACACCTTTGTATTAATACATTTAGCTTGTTTCCAGCTTTTATTATTACAGCCTTCCTTGAAGCTAAATCATCATGTATATCAAATACAATTTATGTAGGATGAATTCTGTGAAATAAAATTGCTAGATCAATGCATATACACCTTTGCTCTATATTGCCAGATTGCTTCCAAGAATATTTTGCCAATCTTAATGCAACCCACTCCAGTGTTCTTGCCTGGAGAATCCCAGGGACGGGGGAGCCTGGTGGGCTGCCGTCTATGGGATCGCACAAAGTCAGACACGACTGAAGTGACTTAGCAGCAGCAGTAACAATGCCCACTTACAGCGTTTCAGCATGTTCTTTTCTCCTAATGCTTTCGACCACTGGGTTTTATTATCTTAAGAGATCTTTTCCAGTTTGAAAGATGACAATGTTATTTTAATTTCCATTTTAAAATTACAAATTAGGTTAAGCAATTTATTTAATAACCATTCTTCTCCGTAAGCTCTCTGTTCATGTTTTATCTGTTTTTTTATTTAATTTTTTCTTTTCATAAGAACTGTTTACTAAAGATATTAACTTGTGTTATAAGTTGTAATAATTTATTCAGTTTGTCATTTACCTTTTAGTTTTGTTTATATTATTAAATAAACTGGAGTGCCTGGTTAAAAAGCACAAGGAAGGTAAATGAGAGACCATGGGAGATGGCTTTATAATCTTCAAAATCTTGATGTAATTTAAAAGAATCCTCTCCTTTGATAATTATTAGTGCCTGTGTTATGAATCTGGCAGGTTGAAAATGGAAGCCCTGACTGACAGGGAGAATGGAATGATAGAGGTGGACAGCGGAGATGAAGCCCAGCTTACTGGAGGGCAGTCTGCAGAGGAAGCACTGGGTGAACCCATTCAAAGCGCTGAACCTGGAACCTGGTCTCTTCCTTTGAGTCAGAACAGTGTGAATGAACTGCCGGCCAGCCAGCCTCAGCCCTTTTCAGCGCAGGGAGACGTGGAAGAAGAAGACATCATAATAGAAGACTATGAGAGCGATGGGACATAGAAAGCAGCCTGCCCATGAGATTAACTGACAGATTCACACTCATGCCATTCAGTGGTACTTGAACGGTGATAATAGACTTCAGGTGAATTAGTTTGTTAATTCTTCTCCTAGTATTTCAGCACAGAGAGCTGACCTCTGTTATGTTGAAGTAAATAGAAGCTCAAACCTTGAAATAATCTGTTTTTTCATCTAGTATTTATTTAGTCTTGTGAGTAGTGTTGGGAGAGGAGGTCAGTGTGTATGAAGTGCATTTGAACGTTATGCCAAATACCAGAAAATGTGAAGGAATAATTCAGAACACAGAAACTCTATGGGCTGTAAATAAGAATTATAAAACAGCTTAGGATGCAGTTATGAGTGTAAATAAACTTTGTGCCTTATTCACAACTTCTCTGGTCTCTAGCTTCTCGGATGCCATTTTTATATGTTGTACAGTGGAATATTTTAGATAACTTTCTGGAAACTATTTACATAATTTATATAAAAATTAAAATATTGAATTTCTTTGTTTCTTTTGTATTTCAATGTTTCCTAACATGCACTGTCTGCCATGTATCACTGGACATAGGACACAAGTCTCCTTCATCCAGTGCCAAATTTTTCAATAGGGAAGGAAGGGAATGGCAACCTTGCGAAGAAAACTCTCCGGAGGGTTCAATCCAGTGGTAACCCACTCCAGTATTCTTGCCTGGAAAATCTAGACGGAGGAGCCTGGTAGGCTGCAGTCCGTGGGGTCGCAAAGAGTCAGACACGACTGAGCGACTTCACTTTCTTTTTCTTTTAAAGACCTTTCCAGAGCTCTCCCAGCGGAGCCTGATCCGAAGCTATTGCTATAAGGTGTGGTTGGCGGGGGTGGGGGACACCGACCCGCCCAAGCCCCAGGCGGGAGTCGGGGCCTGACAAAGCCGGGCCGGGCGGAGCGCGGCCCGGCCCCGCCCCAGGAGCCCGATCTGGGTTTCAGAGCTGCGGGCGGCGAGGGCGCTTTGGCAGGTGGCCGCTCAGGTGAGCTGGGCCCAAGGGGTGGGGCCCACGTGACCGGGACGCAGGCGGGGAGGGGCCGGCGGACCCCAGGCAGGTGCGCGGTGGGGTGGGTAGGCCCCTCGGAGCGTCCTGGGCGCGCGCGCTTGCTGCGCCGCCCGCCAGTACCTTCGGCCGAGGCCGGCCGCCGGCGCGGTAAGGGGTGCGGGCCCCGGGAAGAGCTGGGGCCTGGGAAGCAGGAGGGCCCCTCGGCCAGCCAGGTTTCACGCGGCGGGCACAGGTGCCGGGCGAGACGCGCCCCACCCCGGGCCGGGAAGCCGCGGTGCTTCCGGGCGCAGGGTTATTCCGACCTGGGCTCGTCCAGCCCAACTTAGTTCCGGCCGCTTTGGGCCGGAATGTTGAAAGACTGAAAATGCCTTTTCACTCCGACTCGGAGACGCGTACCTGGGGGTGCAGAGCTAAAGACCGAACGAGATAGGTGGGGCGGGGGCGGAGCGACGAGCCGCGGCCTGGGCAGAGACCCCGACAAGGATGCTTGCAGCTGTTCCCGGTTCAAAGCGCAGTTCCCTTTCCACTGGAAAGCAGTAGTGTGTAAAATCTGTGTCTGGGGCCCACCGTAACTTTAAAAGCCAGCTAAGTGGTGACTCTGTGGTGTAAAGGTGACCAATTGGATTCCTGTAACACTTTCCTTGGGAGACCGTTTCTTCTAATCACCGCTATGGTGTGTGCAGACCGACAGAAATCAGGGCCCGGGAAGGTGAAGTCGCGCAGTCGTGACCGACTCTTGCGACCCCGTGGACTGTAGCCTACCAGGCTTCTCCGTCCATGGGATTTTCCAGGCAAGGATACTGGAGGGGGTTACCATCGCCTTCTCCGGGGGAATCTTCCCGACCCAGGGATCGAACCCGGGTCTCCCTCATTGGAGGCAGATGCTTTAACCTCTGAGCCACCGCCCGGGTGCTTGAACAAAATCCTCTGCCTTGAACTCTGCCTCAGCGTGCTGATTCTAACTGGACGCTCTATGAGACCTTGAAAGATGCTAGGGGTATCCAGATATTGAAATGTAAAAATACAACTGACTGGACCCTTCTAAAATCACATAATTTGCTATTACACATTTCTTCAAATTTGGAATTTTGACTTTTTAAGGTGATCTTAAGCTTCCCTTGTAGCTCGATCAGTAAAGAATTTGCCTGCAATGCAGGAGACCCGGGTTCGATTCCTGGGTCGGAAAGATCCCCTGGAGAAGGAAATGGCAACCCACTCCAGTATTCTTGCCTGGAGAATCCCAGGAACAGAGGAGCCTGGCGGGCTACAGTCCACAGGGCCACAAGAGTCGGACACGACTTAGCGACTTAACCAAACCACCACCAAGGTGATCTAATTCAAATAAGCTACTTTTCACAAGTCTTTCTGTTGTTCAGTCCCTAAGTCGCGTCGCATTCTTTGCAACCCCATGTACGTAGCCCTGCCTGTTCTTCACTGTCTCTTAGTTTGCTGAAACTCATGTCCATTGAGTTGGTGATGCCATTAGAAGTGAGCATAAATTAGACCCATTATGAGTGAGTGAAGTCGCTCAGTCGAGTCCGACTCTTTGCGACCCCATGAACTGTAGCCTACCAGGCTCCTCTGTCCATGGGATTTTCCAGGCAATAGCACTGGAGTGGATTGCCATTTCCTTTTGCCAAATTGCTGCTGCTGCTGCTGCTGCTGAGTCACTTCAGTCGTGTCCGACTCTGTGCGACCCCAGAGAGGGCAGCCCACCAGGCTCCCCCCCCCCCCCACCCCGGGATTCTCCAGGCAAGAACACTGGAATAGGTTGCCATTTCCTTCTCCAATGCATGAAAGTGAAAAGTGAAGTCGCTCAGTCCTGTCTGACTCCTAGGGACCCCATGGACTGCAGCCTACCAGGCTTCTCCGTGCATGAGATTTGCCAGGCAGGAGTACTGGAGTGGGTTGCCATTGCCTTCTCCATTTGCCAAACTGGTATCTCTTAAATGCCTGTATATCAAAGATATTGAAGGATATGTAAAACTTGTTAAAGTTATTTGTTGTGCTTTTGCCTCTACTTTTTTTAGGAAAATGTATTTCAAGAATTATACTAGTACTACCCATTCTTAGAATTTAAGTACTTTTAGACAAAGAGATAAAAGACCATAAAAATACTGCTAATTGCTGTCATTTATATAAATTATTTTCTATACTAAATTTTTTCTCCTACTTTTCAGTGGGCACCATGTTGGGACTCACAGTTAATTCTTTAAAATTGGAGTGCCCCTTTAGAATAACCCCAGAATTTAGACCTCTCCAGCTCCACTCAATACCCAGGTGATTATATTTAGTCTGAGGTAGTATATACCCTTCTGTGGGCAGCCTACCTACATGTTAGTTTTGCCTGAACTCTTAACAGGTATCTCAGACTCTCTTTAGGCTGCTCCTCCAAGGACTAAACTGGAGCAGTGTAGAAATGTTGTAGATAAAAGGATCTGATGTCTGGGATTTGCTTTAATCTATTGACAAATAAAGGGGAAGGTATAGATGAAATAGTATTGATAAGTTGATAATTACTGAAGGTTGCTAATGGGCACATAAGGGCTCGTAATACTATTCTTTCCACTTTGTATTGTGTTTGGAAGTTTCTTTATTAAAAATTTTAATTCCCTGTACAGAGAGTTTGACCTCTTCTTGCTATCTTTGTTGCCACCACCATGGCACATTGGAGTACAGTAGACCCTTGAACAACACAGCTTTGAACTGTGAGGGTCCACTGAGATACTTTTTTTTTTTCTCCAATAAATATGTATACAGTACTGAGTGGTTTGCAGTTGGTTGAATCCCTGGATTTGTAATCACAACTGCACTTTACCAACTCCTCCTGTGTTGGTCAAGGGTCAACTGTCTTTCAGTGACCTCCTAGCCAGTCTCCCTCTTTTCACTCTTTTCTCCTGGAATGTACTATTAACACAGCATCCAGAGTGATCCTGTTTAAAAAAAAATAATAACATCATGTCAGACCTCTACTGAAAATTTTCCAGTGGCTTCTCATGTCACTCTCAATAGAAGCCTGAATCCTTTCTAATGATTTTTAAGTCCTAAGGATTCAGGCAGCCTCAGTTCTACTACGCACCCTCTCATGCTGTTGCTGCCTCCATGCCTCAGCAATGCTAGGCACTCCCACTTTAAGGCTTTTACACTAGCTGTTCCAGCTGCCCGAAGCACTTCCCCTGATACCTGCCTGGCATCTTTTCTCATCTCCTTCGTTTCTATATTCAGATGTCTTGTTCTCTCTGAAGAATTCCCTGGCCACTCTATTTAAAATTATAGCATCCTATCCACACTGCACTTCTTTTCCTCTTTCCTGACTTTGTTCGTTGGCATCTATTTCACTTGCCTTATCTATCATCTGTCATCACTGCTCCTCACCCCCAGTATTTAAGCTGCATGAAGGCAAGGATTTCCATCAACTTTTTTCACTGATACATCTTCAGCAAATAATTCTTTGAGTGATAGATCTCTGTTTGACAAAGTAAAAACAAAACCTTAGGAATTTCTAAATTGTTCAACATTGTAAAGGTGGGATTACCAGCTTTAATTCTGAGACCTTTACAGTGCCAAATACAATACCATGTGCCCAGTGAGCCTTCAATAAATACTCACGAGTAGTTTGAGGGAGAAAAGCATTGTACCTTAAACGTAGTAGTTGTAATAGCAAATAGTTTCCTTTTTGCATATGTGTTCAGGTCGTTGGTTTCTTGAAGGAAATCATCAAGTTAAAAAGTGTATTTTCTACTTTTCAGATGGATTGAATACTCTCTAAGATAGCTTTTTGGGCTTCCTTTGTGGCTCAGCTGGGAAATAATCCACCTGCAATGGCAGGAAACCTGGGTTTGATCCTGGGTTGGGAAGATGCCCTGGAGAAGGGAAAGACTACCTACTCCAGTATTCTGCCCTGGGGAATTCCATGGACTGTGTAGTCCATAACGTCACAAAGAGTCAGAAACCACCTTCTAAAAAGATTTTTTATTTATTTATGGCTACATTGGGTCTTTGTTGCTACGCACAGGCTTTCTCTGGTTGCAGTGAACAGGGCTGCTCTCTAGTTAACGGTGTGTGACTTTTCTTATTGTAGAGCACGGCCTCTAGGCGCTTGGGCTCAGTAGTTGCGGCTCACAGGGTTAAAGCTTTGGGCGCAATAGTTGTGGTCCACAGGCTTAGTAGCCCTGAGGCAGATGGAATCTTCACAGACCAGGGATTGAACACATGTCCCCTGCACTGGCATGCAAATCCTTAATCACTGGACCACCAGACAAGCCTTCTGAGATACTTTATGAGTCTTTCCATGGCTGCAGCAAATCATCTTTAAATGATTGCTCTGGAAAGAGTGATGTCCATGGGCATTGCTGTGGCTCTGAGAAGTCAATTTTCTAGTGTCAAGCATTATCCCATTAGAGTGGAAGAAGCGACTCCCAAAACATGACTTCCCAAGTTAGGAAGGAAAGGAGCTGTCCAGTCCATGTGTTTACCAGACTGATTCTCGTGGGCTGTTCCAAAACAGACTTGAGTTAATGAAAGTGAAGAGTATTTGTTGACCCATCAGATTTTGGTACGCTCAAATTCTTAAATATGTTTATTTAGATATTTGAGGAAAGGACTCTGCTTGAAATGTGTTAGCACCCTGCATTAAAATTTAGTCTCATTTTTGTTTTTTTACATTTTGTTGTTTATAGGGCTCATAGGTAAATCTGACTTATAAATGTTGTGATCTCTAAGGTTTAAGATTTTAATTGCCCTTAAAATCTCATAGAATGATTCTGTATCCCTGGCTAACGTAATTGTTACACATCTTTAAAATGTACATATTTGCTTTGTCATTTTCTATATCATAATGATTAGGTATGATCATATTGGTTTCCTGAATATGATCATTTGATAATAAGTGACTAAAACCAGCATTATTGAAGGGATACATAGCTAAGCATAAGAGATAACTTTAATCCTGACCCCAGGTGTGAACATCACAAATGTCGTCCAGTGACAGAAGATCCAGGAATCGGGACAGACACTATGATGAGGTCCCAAGGGACTCAGACTATCCAGATGGCACCGTAAGAACCTTCCAGACTCTTCGAGACAGTGAGCTGGCCGTGAGCGCTGATCCATTGCCACCACCCCCTCTCCCATTACAGCCGCCCTTCGGCCCAGAATTCTACTCAAGTGACACAGAGGAACCGGCCGTCGCGCCGGATCTCAAGCCTGTAAGACGCTTTGTCCCAGAGTCCTGGAAGAACTTCTTCAGAGGGAAGAAAAAGGACCCAGAGTGGGATAAGCCGGTATCAGACATCAGATACATCTCCGATGGAGTGGAGTGTTCACCTCCAGCCTCGCCCACAAGATCAAACCATCGTTCACCCCCAAACTCCTGCCAAGATCCTCACGGCGGGTCTGAAGGCAGCTGGCATTCCCAGAAAGAGACTGAGGCCATGTTTCCTCACGATCCCTGTGGATCCCTAGGCCGACACACGCACACAGCCCGCACCTACAGCGAGAAGGTAGAGGAGTATCACCTTAGGTATTCGTACATGAAGTCGTGGGCAGGCCTGCTGCGGATCCTGGGGATGGCCGAGCTGCTGCTGGGGGCCGGCGTTTTGGCTTGCGTCACAGCGTACATTCACAAGGACAGCGAGTGGTATAACATGTTTGGATATTCACAGCCCTATGGCATAGGAGGCATGGGTGGCCTGGGCAGTACCTATGGGGGCTATTACTACAGTGGCCCCAAAACTGCTTTTGTCCTTGTGGTTGGTGGCTTGGCCTGGGTGGCCACCATCATCATCCTGGTGCTTGGCATGTCCATGTATTATCGGACCATCCTCTTGGACTCAAATTGGTGGCCCCTCACTGAATTTGGAATCAACGTCTCCTTGTTCATTTTGTACATGGCCGCAGCCATAGTCTACGTGAATGATACCAACCGAGGGGGACTCTGCTACTATCCGTTATTTAACACGCCAATGAACGCAGGATTCTGCCGGGTGGAAGGAGGGCAGATAGCAGCCATGGTCTTCCTCTTTGTCACCATGATTGTTTATCTCCTTGGTGCTTTGGTTTGCCTAAAGTTGTGGAGGCACGAGGCGGCTCGGAGACACAGGGAATACGTTGAGCAACAGGAGGTAAGGGATTTCACCATCTTTGTTCTTCCTGCTATTAGCTCCCTCCTTAAATACCTGTAGTTCTCCAAACAAAGCTGTCGTTGTTGTTTTTAATGGTCTGAAGTTCCAAAGGCCTCACTCAGTATCTGACATGCTCTGACCAGATAGCCCACTCTGGCGTGTCACTGTTTTGTAACATTGCAAGTAGACGCCAGATGTGTAATGTAATATATAGTTCACTGGTTGCACTATTGTCTGTCCAGTACGTAAGAGAAGACACAGCTACTGAATTTCTATAAAGAAGAATAATAACATATTCAGTAAAGTAAATGGCCCATCATTAAGTTTAAGAGCAATCTTGATTCCTTAGTATGGTAAGACTTAATAAAAAGCATAATTGTTCAGTTGCAAGAGGAAAGTGTTCATTTAAATCTGTAATGAAATCTGAAACCCACTTTTCTTGGAGTTTATAAATTTATCTCAGTATTGTGAGCATATTTTTAAGTTTTACATCTGTGTATGCAAAATACAGAATTTTAAATTCTAATCAGTGTGAAATCAGATAGTGAGACACATCCTTATAATTTTATGTAATTTAATAATAATGGAGTTCTTAATATCACTTCAAATTCTACGTTATAATGGCTATCATTCATATAATTCTTTTATTTCTTTTCCTTTTCTTAACAGAAGCTTGTTTTTATAAGACTTTGCATAATGGTTGATTAAACTTGAATCACTTCTGATGCCTGTTTATGTTGCTGTAACTTCCTAAATGTTAAGACATACTGGCGTGTAGCTTTTTGAATTATAAAATTAATAATGTAACCATCCCAAACTCTCTAATTGTGTTGGGTAGTGGGAATCAAGAATAAATAAAGTCTCTAGGTAGTTCAAGGCAACTCCATAATCATCGCTATCATCTGCTTATTGCCGGCTCTGCTCTCTGCTCCTGATTGACAGGGGGTCACAATTATTCCTCCTCAGATTCTCCACTGGCCCATCAAAACGTGGCCAGAAGAGCTGGGAATGCATCTGTAGAGAATCGGTATCTATAAAATTGAAATTGGGCTATAAATACAAAGGGATGAACTATTTGCTCAGTAGCTTCACACACCTCTAAAAAGTCATTTTAACTCTTTCTGTTCCAGATAAGTGAACCATCATTGGCATCGAAAAGGAAAATGGTAAGAACAAAGTCCACAGCATATTTTGTCTCTGGATTTGCCAGTTTTCTCTCTTGTCTGTTTATAGATCACCTGTCTGTAAAAGTGTATCTATTGCATTAAGTTCGTAATAGGACTTTTTAGCTTTTTTCTAATACTAAGAGGGCCAAATCAGACAAGGCTGTTTGTAGTATCTTTTAATTTTGTTAGATGAAAGCTTCTGCAGGTGAACATAGTTGGTTCTTATTATATATTTATTTTTTTTTAATGAAGGCAGTTCTCCCCAATTTTTTTTCGCTGTCTTCAGTTCTTCTCCATTCTTTCCTATTCTTGTCATGTTGCTTTCAGATGCCAAATTTTGTCATGTTGGGAAAGAAATCCCTATTCCACAATTTACTAACTGTGACGGTAGACAAGGTACTTACCTTCCCAGGCCTCAGTTTCTTCATCTGTAAAATTGAGATAGTAATAATTTCTACCTCACAAGTTTGCTTGAGCTGTTATTATAATTATTGTATATATAGAATAATGTAATATATTTTAATCATAATGTTACCTCATTGAAAAGTTCTTAAGATATTGGGCATTATTTCTTTTCCTTTTTTTTGGAGGGGGGTGCCACGTGGGATGCGGGATTTTAGTTCCTGGACTAGAAATTGAACCCATGCCCCTATAGTGGAAGCATGGAGTCCTGATCATTGGACTACTAGGAAAGTCCCTGGGCTTTATTTCTAAGCAAAAAGAATCCAACCTTTGGATTTGTTTGTTTCTTTAAAAAGGAAGTGTATTCCCTTAATTCAAAATGCGAAAGGATCTCTCACGAAGTCTTCTCTCGTCCCTGTACGGTGGCTTCCCATTCTCCCGTGGAGGCAACCAGTGTTACCAGTATGCTGTGTGTCCTTTCAGAAGCGTGTTAGATAGATATCTCTTTGCTTTACTCCTTGTTTTACACAAATGGTAGCATACCATACCTACTGTTATATCCCTTATTTTTTTCACTGAACAATGTATTTCTAAGATTTTTCCTTACTAGTACATAAAAACTTCTGCATTCTTGGTTTCTAACTACGGACTATTGCATTTTGTGGTTAGACTGTAATTCATTTAGTCAGATATTAACATGTAAGTTGTTTCCAGCCTCTCACTATTAAAAATAGTGCTACGGCGAATAACCTTGTACGTACGACTACATACTTATACAGACTTCCTTTCATATATGTACAAGGACACTGAAATTCTGAGAAGTGAGTTTCTGGATCAAAAGGCATGTACATTTTTGTTTTGACTGCCAGATTGCCCAATAGAAGGTCTACCAATTTCTATCCCCAACACACTACAGGCTTCCTCACACCCTCACCACACAGTGTTAGGAAATTTGTTGACATCCGTCAGCCTGGTAGGTAAAAAATATCACTAATGTAGAAATTTGCATTTCTCATATCAGGAGTGAGGTTGAGCCTTTTTCATATGTTTTCATTTTCTTCCCTATTAACTGTCTGTTTATATCTTGTCCAGTTTTTTTAAATTGGGTTGCTAATTTCTTTAAGTTCTTTTTTGTTAAGTGCATTCATCTTGAAAATACCTTTGATGAGGTTATTTTTCACTTTGTTCTCAATTATGTTGTAACATACAAATATTAATACTATTTGAAAACATTTTGTTCATGCTGAAATAAGGACGTTATTAAGTGGGTGAGCAACAGCCTGTCTTAGCAATCATGATTAAAACAATGGTGTCATCATTAATTCATTCATTGAACAAACATGTGACAGGTTGTGGGCCAGTGACATGGATACAACAAGGAACATTATCTCCATTTCCCAGGGGCTTACATATCTAGTGAAAAACACAGACAAAAGATTAGTAGAGTGATTGTGTGTGAGTGTGAGAATAAGCAAGCAAGAAGTACAAAACTAAATAACTCACTTACAGATTTGTGTTTCTATATCACCTCCTCGGGAAATCAATTTATGAATGATAATATCTCAAATTCAACATTATTCATTGATCAAAGCAACTTTGAGGATCTGTAATTAGCCATGGTTTTTAAAGAGTCAGTTGCATTAAATGATTGACACGTATATGAAGTCATCTGAATTACAGCTGAGCCTTGCTGTGGTGTTCTTGGAGATCCATAAATCTTTAGAAATCAAGGGATATCTGACCAGTCCTGACTGACCATGCATGGGGATAAGTGAGACTGGTATTAATAGCTGATCTGTAGAATATTGAAGAGTTTTTCTCTCACAGGACAGTGTGAACCTAATGTTACAAACTCCTACAGTTTAAACATTGTTCATAGAATTAGAGCAATACTGCTTTGTGTGTGGTGGGCGGCATTTGGGTTGTTTTTTAATTGTACTTTGTTTTAACTTCCTGATTCCCTTGTGTTCATTTTAAATGTTCATTTATGTATTCAACATTAATTGCGTCAGGATATACATTTCAGTTAGATTTATGACTAACTCAGTGACTAACAATCAGAGTAAGCTAAATGGATCATCAGTTTTCTACAGAAAGAAGTTCTAAGTCCTTAAGTGTTGAGCAGATTTCTAAACTAGAAAAGTCAAAATCTAACCTGGAGAAGTTCCCTGGTGGTCCAGTGGCTAAGACTCCATATTCCCAATGCAGGGGGTCTGGGTTCAATCCGTGGTCAGAGAACTAGATCCCACATGCTGCAACTAAGATCTGATGCAGCCAAATAAATAAATAATTTTTTCTGATCTCATCTGGGCATAAAAAGTAATAGTGTGGGTTTGGGATTGGGGTCTGTGCATCATAACATCAAATACACTTATAGGGAGGGACACTCAGAAATTGAACAAAAGCACCCTGAAACACATGTCTGACTCTCCCCATTTCTAACTTGACAGTGTATTCCTCCAGCCCATTTTTTATTTGAAAAGCTTAGTAATTATATCCATAACATTACTTACCCCAGGCTTAATCGCTTTCTCTTGCCTCACAGCAAAGCTTTTCTGTGACAAGACTAGTTTTTGCTAGATGCAGAGGAAGGCCATGAAATCTGGGGCCTTGTGTTTGTAGTCTGGAGTACTGTTTGAGAGTGGTGTGTCCCAGCGCTGGAGCCCGACTAACTTCCTTCCTGTGAAAGCCTGAAGAGGTTTTCATTTTTGTGTCATGTCTAGTTCTAGATTTTTTTCCCCAGGAGATTTTCTGAACTGATGATCAGTATGGTTCACCCAAAACAAGTGAAAGAAAATGTTAAGAGCATAAAAACAGGGGGGGAAATGTAAAGCAGGTGAAACAGTCTGTGTGGAAATATTATGATTTCTTAGAACTCCTTTTTATATTAAAAGGTGAATCTTGGAATTAGGGATGGGCAAGTAAGGAAAATGAATAGCTTTGGCTTGACAAAAACTTGGTGACTGCAGCCATGAAATTAAAAGACACTTCCTCCTTGGAAGAAAAGCTACGACCAACCTAGATAGCATATTAAAAAGCAGAGACATAGCTTTGCCAACAAAGGTCTGTCTAGTCAAAGTTTTTCCAGTAGTCATGTATGGATGTGAGAGTTGGACTATAAAGAAAGCTCAGCACTGAAGAACTGATGCGTTTGAACTGTGGTGTTAGAGATTCTTGAGAATCCATTGGGCTGCAAGAAGATCCAACCAGTCCATCATAAAGGAAATCAGTCCTGAATATTCACTGGAAGGACTGATGGTGAAACTGAAACTCCAATACTTTGGCCACCTGATGCAAAGAACCATCTCACTGCCAAAGACCCTGATGCTGGGAAAGATTGAAGGCATGAGGAGAAGGGGACAACAGAAGATGAGATGGCTGGACGGCATCACCGACTCAATGGACATGAGTTTGAGCAAGCTCAGGCAATTGGTGATGGACAGGGAGGCCTGGCGTGCTACGATTCATGGGGTCAAAAAGAGTTAGAAACGACCAGGCAACTGAACTGACTGACTGATGGAGGAGGGAGCCTCACATGGACTCTCCAATGTGACTACCTGGGTAGAATTCGTGGTTTTGACCATGCAATCTGAGCCTGCCCCAGGGCTGCTGACCAAGAGGGTCAGTGTGCTCCCTGGACACTTCTCAGGCAGCTGTGGGGGAAAACAGTTTGTTAAATATTTAGAAGCTAAGAAGGGATGCCATGAAATGGAAATTCACTTACTTAAGCCAAAAAATTTCCCCTGATTTTAATACCATGTTGGATTTTCAAGATTAAGCATTAAAGAATTCAGTAGAATGAAGAAGCTATTCTGGTTCTGACCAGTGAGGAACAAAGCGCAACAGATGCTAACCTCAGAATATATTTCCTAAAATACTCTTGTTTGATCTTGTTTCCTCTGGGTTTTCTGCTCTCCACTTGCATTCCTGCTGTTTGGGGCCGTGGCTGGGCATTGTTTCTGCGGAGGAGCCCTGGTTCCCCTTCCGCCTGCCCGGGTGCAGGCTTCCCCTCTCGGTAGCCCTCCCCCAGGGCGAGTCAGCAGCCTTCACGTCTAATCTGGGCTTATCCATGGGCTGCACTATTTGGTGAGTTAACAATTGGAGGTTTTTAGTGTGAGCTAATGCTAAATGAGACCTCAAAGGCAGCCTCTGAGAGATAGAGAAATCAGGAAACAAAGAATTTGCAAAGCTGCCTGACCAGGTAAAGAGCAAGGTTTAAAATTCTTGTTTTATATTTTGTTTGCAATAGACTAGGGTCCCTCCCCAGCCACTCTGAATTAGTTGATGGAGTTTTATTCAGCAAGCACAGACTGAAGACCCAAGGGAGGAGTGGAGGGAGCTTTCTTCCATGTCACGGGAAGCAGCATGCCTTTGCCCACCTCTGCCCATCACAGCCTCATCTCTAGTGTGCCGCTTGGGATTCCCTGGTGGCTCAGTAATTAAAGAATACGCCCACGATGTGGGAGAGCTGGGTTCGATCCCTGGATTGGGAAGATCCGCTGGAGTAGGAAAAGGCAACCCACTCCAGTGTTATTGCCTGGAGAATCCCCATGGGCAGACGAGCCTGGTGGGCTACAGTCCGTGGGGTCGTAGAGTTGGACACAACTGAGCAACGAAGCAGAGCACCGCAGCCAGGACTTCGGGAACTTTAGGACTGAGCGGTATACATTTAAGTAAGCTGATTTCCTCCTGCTATTCATTTAAAGAGCCCCAAAGTCAAAAAGTGCTGTTTTTGAGGGGCTTTGGGTTTTTCTTTTCCTTGGCTGTGCCATGCAACTCACAGGACCCGGGCTTCCAGCAGTGAGAGCTCAGTCTTAACTAGAAGGGCTGGGTTTTCATCGTTACTTTTCACTTCATAGCTGTGAGACCTTGAATTCACTGAATCTCTCTGAACTTTACTCCTTTATTTGTAATGTGGAAACCCCTCTCCTGGAATCCATCAGCCTCTCCAGCCTGCTTGGTTTTCTGGGCAGTGCCCAGTGGGGCCCCCAAGCACTCTATTCCTTTTTTCTTTTTAATGAGACTAGATTTTTTTTTAATTATTATTTATTTATTTTTGACTGTGCTGGGTCTTTATTCCTCTAAGAATAAAGTTGAGATTTTTTTGCTTTATTTTTTGCTTTTGTTTATAAATAAATCCTCTTTTTCCCTCTAACTGTAGTGTGACATGGCCACCAGTTGCGAGAGACAGAGAGACCAAGAAGTTAATTTTAAAGAACCGAGAGCAACAAAAATGAAACCTGAGCTTCTGAGTGGACCCATTCCCCCGGGCCACATCCCAAAGCCGATCGTGATGCCAGACTACGTGGCGTGAGTATCTACCTTTCTTCAAGGTAGAGATAGCGAGGTTCCATTTGGAATTTCATTTTTCTGTTCATCTTCAAGTTAATACTCTGCTTAAAGTCAATTATATTTGAACAGTTGTTTGTTTCCTGAGAGGTAGTATATTGAATTGAAGGTACAGTATGGTCACTGAGGAATGAGATAATAAGCTGATTTCCTGTTCCTCTTGTTTTAATGAAAAAGTTATCACTTTGTTTTTCTTTTCTTCCAATTTTGAGATCTAAGTGACCTACAGCACTGTTTATGTTTAGTGTGTAAGTGTAATGAAATCATGAACTTACATGCATCATAAAATGATTATCACAGTAGGTTTGGTGAACATCTATCATCTCATATAGATACAAAATTAAAGAAATGGAAAAAAATTTTTCCTTGTGATGAGAACTCTTAGGATTTACTCTTTTAATAATTTTCATATATAACATACAGCAATGTCAATTGTGTTTATCATGTTGTACATTGCATCTCTAATACTTATTTATCTCATAGCTGGAAGTTTGTAGGTTTTGATGACCTTCATCCAGTTTTCTCTCCCTAAACTTCCTCTTCCCCTACCCCTGCCTCTGGTAACCACAAATCTGATCTCTTTTTCTGTGAGTTTGTTTTTGAAGCATAATTGACCCACAGCAGTATGTTAGTTCCTGGTACACAACATAATGATACTTTTCTATACTTTTCAAAATCATCCCCAGGATAAGTCTTATCATCTGTCATCATATAAAGATACTACATAGTTATTGACTGTATTCCCTGCACTGGGCGTGTCGTAACTGTGACTCATTTATTTTGCAGCTGAAAGTTTCTGTTAATCTCCTTTACCAATTTCTTTGTTTCCCCCACCTCTCTCCTCTCTGGCAACCACTACTTGTAGGTGACATAAATGGTTTTACGGCTTTTGTCTTTTAACCTTCCTTCAAGCTTATACGGGCTTCCCTGGTGGCTCAGAGGGTAAAGCGTCTGTCTGCAATGCAGAAGACCCGGGTTCAATTCCTGGGTTGGGAAGATCTCCTGGAGAAGGCAATGGCACCCCACTCCAGTACTCTTGCCTGGAAAATCGCATGGACGATGAAGCCTGGCAGGCTACAGTCCATGGGGTCGCAAAGAGTCAGACACAACTAAGTGATTTCACTTTCACTAGCTTTATACAGGGCTGATTTACTACCTTTAAGATTTTTCTTTTTTTTAATTTTCAGGTTTCTAGTTATGGCCTTTTCTACTTAAAGAAGTTCCTTTAACATTTCTTATAAAGCTAGTTTGGTGGTACTAAATCTTATCTTCTGCTTGTCTGTAAAATTTTTTGTTTCTTTTTTGTTTTTGTCTGTAAAATTTTTGATCTCTCCATCATATCTGAATGAAAGCCTTAACAGGTAGACTATTTCTTGGTTGTAGATGTTCCCCTATCATCACTTTGCATATATTCTATTACTCCCTCCTGGCCTATAGAGTTTCTACTGAAATGTCATGTGATAGCCTTATGCCAGTTCCCTTGTGATAAACTGTTGCTTCTCCTTTGTTGCCCAGGCTAGGGAAGTTTTTAGCTATTAATGTGTCTAAATATTTTCTCTGTCCCTTTCTCTGTCTGTTCTCCTTCTGGGACCCCTATAATGTGAATGTGAGTATTCATGATGTTGCCCCAGAGGTCTCCTAAACTGTTCTCACATTTTTTTGTTAAATCTCTTTTCGGTTCAAGTGAGTGATTTCCATTGCTCTGTCCTCCAGTTTGCTGATCTGTTGCTGTGTATCATCTTACCTACTGTTGATTCCTTTTTGGTAGAGTTTTCATTTCAGTTATTGTATTCTTCAGCTGTGCTTGGTGTCCTTTTCATTTTTTCACTCTTTGTTTAAAAGTTCTAACTTCTCACCCTGTCCATCCACTCTTCTCCTGAGTTCTTTGAACATCTTTATGAGTATAATCAGGTAGTTTGCTTATTTCCAGTTTACTTGGTTTTCTGGAGTTTTATCTTGTTTCCTCATTTGGAACATAATTTCCTGTAGCTTAGTTTTGCCTTATTTGCTGTTTTTATTTCTGTGTATTTGGTTGGTTGGTTTTGTTCTTGGCCTTGCAGTAGTGGCTTTTTGTGTAAGATGTCCTATGTGTCCCCGCAGCGCACTCCCTTCTCGTTACCAGAGCTGCGTGCTCTAACAGTGTCCCCTGTGAGGGCTGCATGGGTCCTGCTCTTACGGCAGGCTGACTGCCGTGGATGTCTGATAGGCGTGGCTGCCTCCTAGTCCTGCTGCCAGGCCCGGCCTTGTATGGAGGTTGCTGGCCATTGGTGGGTGGAGCTGGGTCATAAGGTTGATGCCTGTGAAGTCCCGGGGGATCCTGGGGCTAGTGTTGCTCCACAGATGGGCAGAGCTGGTTTCCAGCGTTGGTGGTTGCAGGCCTGGGGAGCCCAGATCTAGGGTTAGCCTGCTTGAGTGAGGCCAGTTCCTGGCATGGCTGGCTGTGGGGTCCAGGGTGTCTGAAAGCTTGTATCCAGTCCCAGCGCAGCTGCTTTGGGGCCCAAAGTATCTCAGAGCTGAGCTTGGTCTTCTGGTGCTGGTGGGTATGCCAGGGTCTGGCCAGGGGAAAGGTCGCGGCAGGGGTCGGGGGGAGGCTTAGTCCCGTGACTTCAGCCTGTCGATGGGAAAGCTGGGGCCCAAGGAGTCCCAAGGGTAGTGCCAGTCAGCTGGTGGGGTGGCACCAGGTCCTGGGGTCCTGGAGTTGGTGTGCGCCCACTAGTAGGACCAGGTGCTGGGGCTAGTGCTGGCCCACAGGTAGGCAGAGCTGGGTCCTGGGGTCTCTGGCTACAGGGTCTAGGGGTCCCAGAGCTGGTATTGGTCTTCTGGTGGATGGACCCACCTGGCCCCCTTGTGAGTGGTACTATGACCCCACCTGGCTAGCTGCTGGGCCTGAGGCATCCCGGTACTGGTGCCCACAGGCTGGTGCGCTGGGCATCCCAGTACTGGTGCCCACAGGCTGGTGGGCAGGGCCTGGTCCCTGTGCCAGTAAGCCAGAGGGAGGGGTCCAGAATGGCACTCGTGGTAGAACGAGCTCCACAGAATAGTTGCTGTCAGTGTCTGTGGCCTCAGGGCGAGTTCCAGTCGCCTCTTGCCTCTCTGGGAGGCTCTCCAGGATCAGCAGTGGGTCTGACCCAGACGTCTTTCAAATAACTGCTTCTGCTCTGGATCCTGGAGTGTGTGAGATTTTGTGTGCGTCTTTTAAGGGTAGAGTCTATTTGCCACAGTCCTCAGAGTCTCCTGAAAGTAAGGCTTGCTGACCTTCAACACCAGATATTCTGGGGCCTTGTCTTCCCAGTACAGAGGAGCCCAGAGTGGGGCTCGGACACCTCACTCCTTGAGCAGACCTCTGCAATTGTAGTCAATCCTCCCGTTTGCGGGTCGCCCATCCAGGAGTATGGGTCTTGACTTTACTGTGTCTCTGCCCTCCTACCCATCTTGTCGTGGTTGCTCCTTTAGTAAACATCTTTAGTTGTAGAAGATATCTTCTGCTAGTCTTCTGGTCTCTCTCATCAATAGTTGCCCTATAAATAGTTGTAATTTTGCTGTGGCCATGGAAGGAGGTGAGCTCAGGATCTTCCTACTCTACCATCTTGGCCACACTTCAACTTTGGTTTATTTTTTTTCATCAGGAAATACCCTATGATTCAGACAGGTGATGAGCGAGAACGCTATAAAGCTGTGTTCCAGGACCAGTTTGCAGAGTACAAAGAGCTCTCCGCAGAAGTTCAGGCCGTCCTGAGGAAGTTTGATGAGCTGGATGCCGTGATGAGCAGATTGCCGCGTCATTCAGAAAACCAGCAGGTGAGGGCCTGCACTGTTGGGGAGGAGTTCCGATAGAGGAAGGATGAATTCTGACTTTGTCCGAAATGTAGAGAAGGCATAACCATATATATCTGCTGTCTGGGCAAGTTACTTGAGATCTTCAGGGTGACAATTCAAAATATATCATTTAATGTCTTTTGCTTTCAGTTGTTAAACAGTATTTTATTTTCCTACTTAAGTAAAATATAAATTTGCCCAAGGTACACACTGAGTCAATTAGGGTCCCAAAGGAGACAGACAGCACACTCAAACTAAGATAATTTGAGGAGGGTTTATTCACAAATGGTGGACGGAGTGTGGAGGAGCCGCCAGTGGCCATGCATTCTCCTGGGCAAGTCACAGCTGAGCAGCTAGCACCCCAGGCCCAGAGAGTGCAGTGGGTTAGGGTGGAAAGTGGATCTGAGGCTGCACATGTGAGCTGCAGGGCCCGTGCTTCAGACGGATGACTGTGGTTAAGGCAGAAAGGAAAACCAAGGTGGAGACGGCAGTCATGGAGACTCATGCTTTTTCTCTAATGTTTTGTCTTTTTCACATTTTAATATCTGGGAAATCTGGATGCCCTCATAATCAATGGCATTTTTTTTACCTGACATGCATTTCTTTCATTGAAATATAATTCACATAACATAAATTCATTGCTTTTAAGTATCAATTCAGTGGTTTCGTGGTTTTTTTTTGTTTTTTTTTTCATGTTTTTTTTTGTTTGTTTGTTTGTTTTGGGTGTTTGTGGGGTGTTTTGGCTATGCCATACAACCTGCGAGATCCCAGTTTCCCTGATCAGGGATTGAACCCACTCCCTCAGCAGTGAAAGCCCAGAGTCCTAACCACAGGGAGTCAGGAAACTCCCTGGTTGGCTTTAATATATTCACAAAGTTGTATAACCATTACCACTCTAATTCCAGAACATTTTTATCAATCCCCCTCCAAAAAAAATAACCTGTACCCCTTAGTACTAATTCCCCAGTTCCCCTCTCTCCAGCCACTGACAGCTACTGATGCTTTCTGTCTGTGTGAATTTGCCTGTTTTGAACACTTCACGTAAATGCAGTAATATAGTGTGTGTGTGGCACTCAGTTGTGTCTAATTCTTGGCAACCCCGTGGACTGTAGCCCACCAGGCTCCTCTGTCCACAGAATTTTTCAGGCAGCTTTGCTGAAGTGGGTTGCCTTTTCCTCCTCCAGGGCCCTTCCCAACCCTGGGGATCAAATGCTCATCTCCTGCATGGGCAGATCCTTTACCACTGCGGCACCTGGGAACTGGCCTCGAATGTCTGGCTTCTTTTGTTTAGCCTCATGTTTTCAAGGTTCATCAATGTTGTGTCCGAAGTCAATATTTCATTATTTTTTGTGGTAGAAGAATAATATTCCTTTGTATGAATTTCTTTATCCATTTATCAGACAATGCACAGTGGATTGTTTCCATGTTTTGGCTATTATAAATAATGCTGCTATGCACATTTGTGTGTAAAGGAGCACACATGTAAAGGAACATTTATCCTTTATAAAAAGAATGTATTAATTTAATCTACCACTTGTGTCGTTGTAAATTTTAAAACTCATACAGCAGTTTTAAATACGTCAAATGTATGTATATATAGAGTATATATCCATATTATATGGGGCTTCCCTGGTGGCGCTAGTGGTAAAGAACCTGCCTGCCAAAGGAGGAGACATAAGAGTCACAGCTTCAACCCCTGGGTCAGGAAGATCCCCTGGAGGAGGGCATGGCAGCCCAGTATTCTTGCCTGGAGAATCCCATGGACAGAGGAGCCTGGAGGGCTGCAGTCCATAGGTTTGCAAAGAGTTGGACACGACTGAAGCAACTTGGCACACACATGCATATTTCATATGTAGATACGCATATTCTTCATCTGAGACCTCTGTTAGTTGGGCATCTTTGTTTTGATCAGACTTTCACACATACATTTAAACAAGTTATAATTATGAGCTCTCCAAGCCAAATGTGTAGAGTAGTGACATTTTCACCATCTTGGAGTGATGGAAAGGTATTGGCTAAGAGACACCTGTACCAGGAACCAGGAGGGGTCCAGCTCATAAGGCAGGTCCAGGATCAGTTAGTACCATTTGGTGAACAGACAAGGTCCACAGTTCCAAGAAGGGTGACCAAGTTTTGATGAGGAAGGGAGGAGCAGGCGTCAAGCATCTCGATCAGCGCAGGTTGGGAACAGCAGGCTGGTTGACGGACAGATGTCGAGAAACCCGACCGTCTTGCGTAGTCTCAAAGCCCAGGCCCGGTGGTCTCGGGTTTGCAGGCTTTGTATGAGTGAACAGGGCTCAGGCAGGTGGGTCTGCAGTTGGCAGGGTGGGAGGGTCCTCATTACAGCAGGCACAGAGAGGCTGAGTCCTCCAATGAAAATCCCACAGGGCATCGACAGTAGTCATTTCCTCTGGTTTTTACCATGGCTTGGCAAGTAAGTAGCCAAACGACAGGGCCGCAGTTAGTCTCGGAGTCTCCTCCAGGCCTTATCCAAAGTGGAGATATTAATTGTATCACAAAAGTGAGCCTCTGGTCCACAGGCTGAACTTTGCATGGGCAGGAGTCTGCCAGCCAGGCTTATTCATCTCCCAGTGTGTACTCAGAACTCAGTGGCCAGTGCACTATTGAGACATTCATTCTTTTTCTTTTTCCCTCACTGTGCTGGATCTTGGTTGTTGCCTGCGGGCTTTCTCTAGTTCCAGCGAGCCGGGGCTTCCTCTCTAGTTGCGATGCCCAGGCTTCTCATTTCAGTGGCTTCTCTTGTTGGAGAGCCCAGGCTCTAGGGCACCGGGCCTCCGTAGTTACAGCACTCAGGCTCAGTAGTTGTGGCACACGGGCTTAGTTGCTCTTTGTGGCATGTGGGATCTTCCCAGACCAGGGATTGAACCCATGTCCCCCTGCTTTGGTAGGCAGATTCTTAACCACTAGACCACCAGGGAAGTCCTCTTGAGATACGATCTGAGTAACTGCAAGTATTTTCATTCATGTGTATGATATATTATTTTTAGGAACATGAGAGAATTTCAAGAATCCACCAAGAGTTTAAGAAAAAAAAGAATGTGAGTAAAACCATTTCGTTCTTATGGTGTAGCCTTATCCAGGTACAGTGGTGACAACTGACAGACTTCAGATTGTTGTAGCTAATGTAGTTCTTGTTTTGTGATTCTTAAGATGCTACTTGTTAGGAACTGCGGATGGCTGCTAGGCGCCCTCTGTTCTCTCTGTCCTGATACATTCTACTGTGTCCTGCTTTAGGAACCCAGGGAAATGAGCCCCCGGATGGAGCTCTCCACCCACATTCATTCACAAAGATTTAAGTTCTTCTACAGGTTTCTAATTCCATCCCTGACTTAATTGTACAGATCAGTAGACGCTGGGGAGTGCTTTTATTAATCCATGGTTTACCCTTTAATGTATTCTAAACTACTCAGGTTAAGGGCACGTCAGCTCTCTACTTCTGACTCAATTTTGCTGTGAACCAAAAGCTGTTCTAAAAAATAAAATCTACTGAAGTACATGTAAAGAACTTCCTATTATTCTAGTTGGGCAGATTTTGAAATCTACTATGAAAGGCCGTTTTCGGGATTTCACTGAGGAAGCCAGCGGCTGGGATAACAGCTATGTTTCTTTTCCAGGACCCTACATTTCTAGAAAAAAAAGAACGCTGTGATTATCTGAAGAATAAACTTTCTCACATAAAGCAAAGGATTCAAGAATATGATAAAGTAATGAATTGGGATGTACAGGATTATTCTTAAAACTTATTTGAAACCACTTTTTTATATCATGCTTAATATTTATTTACTATCTTTTTTATGCTGATGTCTGTGATAGAGAAGCAAATGCCTCATGAATAGGCTTCTGGTTGGTTTAGCTGGTATGTCACGTTAAGACAGTTTGCAATGCATTTCAGACATTTCAAAACAAATTCAGATTTACTAAGGGCCTTTACTGAGAGTGGAAGAAATTCTGGATTCATTTGTGTGCAAGTGATATTTATGCTGTTAAAATTGATTCAGATATTGTGTCCTTGTGGTGTGATGATCGAGTGAACTCATCAGTCCTGGTGCTGCCCTTTCCTTTTTCACTTAGGCCGGTTGGGACTTTTTAGGACAAATGTCTCATCCTAGCCAAAGATGTCATTTCTTCCCTTGAAAGGGGTTTGAATCCGAGATCAGCATTTTCAAGCCTTATGACTGTGGGCAAGTTGCTTAACCTGCCTGTGTCCATTTCCTTGTCTGTACAATGGGGCAAATTATAGTACCTACCTCACAGGGTTGTTATGAGGATTAAATGAGTTACTGTTTGTGAACACTTAGAGCACACTGTAAGCACTGCACCAGTATTTGTGAAATACAGATGTTTTTGTGAAGTGAATAATCTACCCAGAATAAGTCTCAAAGAAAGGACCTTAATGAACAAGTCCAGCCAGCTAACCCAAGGCCATGGCCTGTAAATAACTCTCACACACGTTGCCTTAAATAGATGCTTCCCTGTGGCCCTGTGCCCACTGGGGTCCAAAGCAACCTTCTTACCTTTCTTTAATCAACATCACTGTGTACACACCTTCATGTTCCCACAGCCCAGCCATTCCTCTAAACCTCAAATAGAAAGACTGAGCATATACTGTTTCTTTTTCTGTCCTGTTTAGACATCCATCCTAAGGCCCCGTGATGCTACATCTTACTTAGAATCTCCCTTCGCTTTATTGGAAAGCTTCATCATCCCAAGAATTAGCTTGACTTTAAGGCTTTATTCATGAGAAATGTTTTATTTTTGTTAATGTGAACAAGAGACTGCCTTAAAAATGTTTTTTTTTTTTTTAAATCATTGTTATTGGATCCTATTCAGCAGCATCTATCTTGTAATTTCCCAGATGTAGAAGTACAAGTCACTAAGTCATGCCTGACTCTTTTGACCCCGTGGACTGTAGCCCACCAGGCTGTTCTGTCCATGGAATTCTCCAGGCAAGAATACTGGAATGGTTGCCATTTCCTTCTCCTGGTGAGAAAGAAGTAAGGAAGTAGCAGGAAGTAAGAAGTAGTAAGACGTAAAACCAGTGCTTTGGAAAGGTAAAATTAAGGAGCAGCAAAAATGTTTAGAAAAAAGGAGACCAGGTGGGAGAATGCAGCAAGTCAGAAATACAATGTTTGCTTCATATAGCTGCCATTCAAATAATTAATACTTGAGGGATTTTCTAAGGGGATAAAACCAAAGAAAAGCATGTGAAAAAACAAGTTGGTTACCGAATAAGCTTTCTAGTTCTTCTTTGTCGGTGGCATCTCATTTAGTGTGTATTATTAATATTTTTAGTCCTCAGTTCTCAGACAATGCTTAGGGTGCTACGAGTCTTAAGAGGTGATACTGAGGGAAGTGTGAGGCCCCTTCGGCAACCCTCCTCATGAACTAGAACAGCTTCACTTTCTGTGTTATGTACTGGGGTCCCATGTTAACATTTCATGTAAAAAAAACACCTATGCTTAAAAAAAAAAAGATGAAATGATACCACTTTGATAAACTATAAAGAGTTAGATTAATACTGAAATGAAGTGTCAAGGAAGTTTAACTTTGTGAAACTATATTTTACTATAATTATAAATGTTAATCTTTGAAAACCCACGTTGTAATGTTGATTTTTGCAGTTTTTATGTAAATACGTAGGTTTATTAAAATTTCAGTTACCTGTTGTTTTGTGTGTGCCCTTTATTGTTTACTTTGCTAGCATTCCTGAGTTGACTGGGCATGTTCTTGGAAATATTTTCCATTATCAGAAAATAAACTGGAAAGTCATTGAAAGCTTGTAGGTCGTAATGCTCAGGTGACCATTTACTCCTCCCCGACTACTTGCAGGAATTCAAAGCCAAGGCTGCTGTTGGTTTCTTTAGGCTGCCTGCCTTAACCAAGTACCACGAGCTTAAAACCACAGAAGTGTGTTGTCTCACAGTTCTGCAGGCTAGAAGTTGCAATCAGGGTGTCAGCATGACCAAGCTCCCTTGAAGCGCGTAGGGGAATCCTTCCAGCTTCGGATGCTTTTGGCTGGCTGTCTTTGACCCTCCTTGACTTGTGTACATATCCCCTCAATCCTGTCTTCACGTGTCCTTCTCCCTGTGCCTGTCTTCACATGGCCGTCATATTGGATCAGGGACCCACACTCTCTAGTCGCCTCATCTTAACTAATTATACCTGCAAAGACCCTGTGTCCAAATACTGTCACATTCTGAGGTCCCAGAGATTAGGACATCAACCTATCCTTTTTGGAGGGGACACAGTTCAACACATAACAGCCACCTTGAGCAAGCTGTGAGATTCAGAAAAAGAGTTCCCTATATATTTCTTATTTTAGCTGACTTTTGACATGTATTCTATTTTGAAACAGTATGAGAGCGTATCAGTATATCTAAAATTTGGAAGGAGAAAAGTATATATCCTTCACTCATTCTTTTGCCAGTTATATGCCAAGTGCCTTCACTGGCCAGATGTTCTAGTACTGAAGATTTGGTAGTCAGTAAAACAGGAGGACCCTGTCTTAACAGGAGATACGAATGAGAAGACAAAGGGATGGTGATGAAGTATGCATTTTTCTTATGTGCATTTCTCGAAGTGGTCTGCATAGCCTGATACTGCGATGCCCCACTGTTTAAAAGATAGATAATATAGGGAAAAAATATAGTTTTTTCTGACTCATATTTTTTAAAATTAAAAAATTTTAAAGGAAAAAAAAACTAATAGATACAAAAGCTTAGAAAATGGAAGTCCTACCACGCTGTTTGGAATATATTCTTCTAGTCTTTTGATAATACATATAATCATTTTAAGTGGTCTCCTTTAATACCATAACTCTGTGTTTAAAGAAGTGAATCTGGGAGGCTGCACCAGCGCGTGGTAAAGCAGCTCTCCTAGCTAGAGAAGATATGATGAGGCAGAAGGAAGGCAAGAAGAGCCCAGCAGAAGGGGAAGGTGCGCTTCGAGCTGGCAGCAACCAAGGCTCCGTTATTTCCTGTGTGATCACGATGAAGGAACCTGAACATGAGCCTCCTTACCTGTGATGGGATAATATTACTACCTGATGATACTGCTATCAGAATTAATGAAATACCGTTTGTAAAATTTCAAGAAGATGCTTCTTCAATTAGTGATGACTAGATACTCAAACTATACTTTCCATGGAGTTAGATAATGAGCTGTCTGTTTTAAAGATAGAATATCAAAAATGACTATTTAATAATAGTGATAAAAGGTTTTTTCAGGAAGTATAGGTAATGTGTTAACTGTAGAAAATTTAGAAAATGATAATAAGCTTATGCACTTCCTCCCAAGCTCACACAAATAAAACTGCCCATAATGTTGACCCCTAAAGATAGTCACTGTTTACATTTGAGGTCATATCCTTCCATTCTCATCTTACACAAGTGTATGTATAAGCATGTAAAGAAAGACGTGTGGTATTTACAAAACAAGTTTATTACAAATAGTGTGCTGTGTTTTGCATTTTACTTAATAAAACGTAATTTTTCTGAATTTAGAGTTTTATGTTTTCTGTTTCATTTTAATGCAATGCAGTTATCATTGTTTCAAAGTGATTAATATTCATATTGTGGGAAAATAAAGAATGGGAGTTCTAGATTCAAGCTGCGTGGCCTCAGGCAAGTCACTAAACTCTGAGCAATGGCATTAGATGAGACAAAAGTACCTAAAATAGTTTTGTAAACCATAGATCTCTGTGAAAATCCTTATTTTTCTATATTTTTTGTTTTGATAATGTTATCAATAAGAACTTTGCATTAGTAGTCTGCAGTGCATGCGTGCTCAGTCGTGTCAGACTCCACAATCTCATGGACTGTATAGCCCACTAGATTCCTCCGTCCATGGGATTCTCCAGGCAAGAATACTGGAGTGGGTTGCCATTTCCTTCTTCAGGGGATCTTCCCAGCTGAGGAATCGAACCCACGTCTCCTGCACTTCCTGCATTGGCAGGAGCCACCTTGGGAAGCCCGATAAACATATTTATTATATAATCAGGACTTCTTCGGAGGTCTATATATTCTGGTACAGCCAGAATGTCCTTCACATATACTAAGAACATTTCCATTTCAACTGTTTGAAGTCACAGTGCATGCCGAGTAGGCAAAAAACAGGGAATTGAGGAGGCATTTTCCAATTAAAAAGTGAGGAGGAACTAAAAAGCCTTTTGATGAAAGTGAAAAGGTTGGCTTAAAGCTCAACGTTCAGAAAACAGAGCATGGCATCTGGTCCCATCACTTCATGGGAAATAGGTGGGGAAACAGTGTCAGACTTTATTTTGGGGGCTCCAAAATCACTGCAGATGGTGACTGCAGCCATGAAATTAAAAGACTTACTCCTTGGAAGGAAAGTTATGACCAACCTAGATAGCATATTAAAAAGCAGAGATATTACTTTGCCAACAAAGGTCCGTCAAGTCAAGGCTATGGTTTTTCCAGTGGTCATGTATGGATGTGAGAGTTGGACTGTGAAGAAAGCTGAGCACCAAAGAATTGATGCTTTTGAACTGTGGTGTTGGAGAAGACTCTTGAGAGTCCCTTGGACTGCAAGGAGATCCAAACAGTCCATCCTAAAGTAGACCAGTCCTGAGTGTTCATTGGAAGGACTGATGCTAAAGCTGAAACTCCAGTACTTTGGCCACCTCCTGCGAAGAGTTGACACACTGGAAAAGACCCTGATGCTGGGAGGGATTGGGGGCAGGAGGAGAAGGGCACGACAGGATTCGCCAACTCAATGGACATGAGTTTGGGTAAACTCCGGGAGTTGGTGATGGACAGGGAGGCCTGGCGTGCTGCAATTCACAGGGTCGCAAAGAGTCGGACATGAGCGACTGAACTGAGCTGACTTTCCAATTAATAGAGTACAGATTTGGCACCTTCCTTTTTTATTTATAAAGAGGGAAGAGGGGCCCTCAGACCTAAGAGGCTCATCACCCTACCTCCGGATATGTATTTAAAGACAATTCTGTTTGCCTTGTGGTTTGTTTAACGGATAACTCTACCATTTAATTGCTTTGGAGAAACTAAAGTTATTATAAGATGTTAGACCCATAAAAGGCATTTATCAAGACAGTTTGAATTGTAAGTAGTGTACAAGGTTTCACTTTTTACATAAAGCAGCACTTTGTTCTACCAGTTCAAACAGTGACTAGTCATACTCATTATTTATGGGGCAGTTTTGGGAGGAGGATTTAACTGTCAATGTTCTTAGTTATAAGCAACAGAAAACAAAGCTGGCTGGTTGAAGTAGAAGAGGGATTTATTACCATCTACTGTCTAGCTTGGGCTTCCCAGGTGGCACTAGTGGTAAAGAACCTGCCTGCCAATGCAGGAGACATGAGACGCAGGTTCAGTCCCTGGGTTAAGAAGATCCCCTGGAGGAGGGCATGGCAGCCCACTCCAGTATTCTTTCCTGGAGAATCCCACGGACAGAGGAGCCTGGCGGGCTGTGGGCCACGGGGTCGCTTAGAGTCTGACACAACTTAAGCAACTTGGCACGCACGCATGCACTGTCTAGCTTAACAGAGCTGTTGGGAGACATGGAGAACTGAGTTGGAGGCTATACAGCAGGAAGAAATCACACCTAAAATGCAATCTCGTGCAAACAGCTCTCCTGCTCCTGCTGCCCTGTGTGTGGCAAATGCGCCGCCAACCCTGCCATCCTTGGATACATGACTCAGATTCAGATGACTCAGAGTGAGAAATGAACTGGTGGGAGCTAGGTCCTTTGCCATGCTCTAATTGCAAAGAAGACTGGGGTGGGAAGGGCCTTTTGAGCTTCAGCAGGAAGATCCGGCCTCCTCCTGAGATTTATCACTTAGAGAATTCCCCAAAGTACGAAGGGATTTGGATGTTGACAGCCAAAAAACAAAACAAATATTACCTACAGATTAATTGTTGTCCTCATTGTGAGAATAGTCAGGGATTTATCTTACTCATATATGAACAGGCCAGATACTCACACTACAGCAAATGCCAGAATACCCTTAATCTTAATGCTTCCAGAGCTGAGGGAAAAGACAGTAAGTGTCCCCACTATGGACACACAGGAGATGAGTCCCTGGCCTCCAGGTTTTTTGCATTATTGGTAGAGCCATGAAATTTATTTTATTTGGCTGTGCCGAGTCTTAGTGTGGTACACAGGATCTTTAGTTGCAGTCTGTGAACACTTGGGCTTCCCTGGTGGCTCAGCTGGTCAAGAATCTGCCTGCAATGCAGGAGACCTGGGTTCAGTTCCTGGGTTGGGAAGATCTCCTGGAGAAGGGAGCAGCTACCCACTCCAGTATTCTGGCCTGGAGAATCCCAGGGACTACACAGTCCACGGGGTTGCAAAGAGTTGGACATGGAAAGAGTGAACTCTTGACTGTGGCATGCCGGATCTAGTTCTCTAACCAGGGATCGAATCTGGGCCCTCTGCTTTGGGGACTTAGAGTCTTCACCGCAGGACCACCAGGGAAGTCCCTGGCCTCCAGGTTTGAGATTCAGAAAAACATTATCGCCCAGAGAGTACTGTAGTGAAGTTATTTCCTGGCCTTTCCAGAGTAAGTCAAATCCTCCTACTGAATACTATATTACGCCTGTACCTCTTGTTGAAATGAGCACAAGTGTTTACCAAACAAGCATGTTATAGCAACGTTGCTCACAGAAGCCCTGAACTGGCAACAACTCAAATGTCCATCAACAGGAGAGTAGCAGAAATGAGAAATGATGGCAAGGTCATAGAATTAGTTGTTGTTTAGTCGCTAAGTCATGTCCAACTCTTTGCAGCCAGGGACTGTAGCCCGCCAGACTCCTCTGTCCACAGGATTTCCCAGGCAAGGATACTGGAGTGGGTCATCAGTTCCTCCTTCAGGGGATCTTCCCAACCCAGGGATCGAACCCAGGTCTTCTGCACTGCAGGCAGATTCTTTACCAGTTGAGTCACCAGGGAAACCCCTACAAGGCTATATACATATTTAAACATTTATTTCCCTTTGCCCTTGAGTTGATTCTATACATTTAACACATGTCTGTTCTATATCAATAAAAAAGCTGCTGTGTTATAAAAATCTAATCTCTGGTGGTAGAAGTCAGAATAGAGGATACCTCTGAAAGATGGTTATTAGCTGGGAATGGTGGCATGAGGGAGCCTTCCAGGTGCTATTACTTGATCTGGTTGGTTACTGAGGTATGTTGTTGTTGTTGTTCAGGTGCTAAGTCATGTCCGACTCTTGGCGACCCCAGCACGCCAAGCACGCCCAGCACGCCCAGCATGTCTGGCTGCAGCACGCCAGGCCTCCCTGTCCCTCACTGTATCCTGAAGTTTGCCCAAGTTCATGTCCATTGAGTCGGTGATGCCGTCCAACCATCTCATTCTCTGCTGCCCTTTCTCCTTTTGCCTTCAATCTCTCCTAGCATCAGGATATATACCTGGGTATATAAATTACGTAAAAATTAATCAAGCTGAAGACTTAAAACTAGTGCCTTTTACTGCACATATGTAATACCTCAATTTTTAACAATAATATACATTTGAAGAAAAGCATATTCCCAGTTTAAAACAATCTAGATAAATTTGGGAACACAATCCATTCATAAATTGTGAACTGCCTCGTGTCCTAGTGGTCTTTGGAGAACTCTACAGAGTTATAGCTAAGGCAACACAACAGTCTTACAACTGTTGATACAATGAGTTATATTTGAAACCCAGGGTTGTGTGTGTTTGAGACTGTGAACCAAGTTCCTATCAGAGGTGGCAGACTATAACCATTTTCTTCCTTTTTTTCCTCTATGAGCTGTTCAAAAACAGTCTACACATGAATGAACCTGAAGATTATTTATATCTGTTTTCAATGCTTTCATTCTAACGCTGAATTCATGATTGTTAATTCTCTTGTGCATAGGGCAGGAGGCTGATGGTTATATGACAGGTGAGGAAAATACTGCTTGTTAGTAATGTGTGAAAAAATGCAGCCTTTCCCTATTTAAATCTTGTTTGTGATCAGGAAACCTGCCAGTGTTGTTAATATTCAAGGGTACTCTGGGGATTGTTTTTGCCGAAGGGCAAATGCAATTTAAACCATGGGACAAAGTTATGCCCAACCACCATCTAAGTATTTGGAGGTGCCTGTCATGTGATTCAGCCACCCAGATGCAACAGGGTGGTGGAAACAGGCTGCTGCTCTTCATATAATTAGTGGTAATATCCAGGATTTTCTTACAACCCCTTGAGATTAAGCTTTTGAAATCAGAGACTATAAAGAGATTACGTACTGCAAGAATGTTGTGGTAGGTGTCTGATGTCAGCATGCCACGTGTCAGTGAGTAACTCTTCATAAGTCACTTTCATAGTTTCACTGGTTCCCCACAGGCTGCTCCTTGGTTTTCTCCTATTCCCTTGATGAGAAATTGGTGCTGAAATTGGTGCCTCTAGGCTGGAAGAGCCACCTACATGGTCTTCCCATCTCCATATTGTGGTGTTAGTTGAACAGGAATGGAGCTTCTCCCGGTACAAAGCAGATGCTTTGCTTACAGTGCTCCTCATGAGACTTAACCATGGGCTTTCCTTTCAGAGCAGTCATTGCACATACCGTAGGCCCATGATCTATGTTAGAAGCTATAGAGTGGTTAAGAGTACTGGCTCTGGGGGACTTCCCTGGTGAAGAATCTGCCTTCCCATGCAGGGCACAAGGGTTTACTCTCTGGTTGGAGAACTAGAAACATGCCACAGAGCAGCTAAACCTGTGGATCACAACCAGAGTCCACGCACCACAGTGAAAGGTCCCTCACGATGCAGCTAAGATCAGACTCAACCGAGTAAATAAATGAACAAATGAGACTCGCTGACCTTCCAGGATTAAAAATCACAATTATATGTTTGTGTGTTTGTTTGTTTTAAGTGTGCTGACTCTGGAAACAGAAGGCTGGGCTCAAAACCTGACAGTATCCCTTACTAGCTGTGTAACCTGAGGCAAGTTACTTCACCTCCCAGAGACTGGGACTATGACTCCAGCATCTGAGGGCCTCTGCTTGAAGTGGTTGGTCTGATTATCCAAACCACCCAGCATGCTGTTACTAGTGTGCGTTCCTACTTCCCTCTCTGGCATTTTCTGACCGGTCCAGAGTTGGGTCCAGGATTTGTATGTGTTATGTATTTGTGCTTAGTATGTATTATGAGAGATGCCCAGGGCAGAGACCCAGGGAGCAAAAACTCCAGCCTGATGTTTCTCCTCCTCCCATGTCCTGCTGGTTCCTCCCACTCACCCAACCAGAAGGCAGAGGCAAGGAGTCTGATGATGTGGTCTGCCCGGGTCAGCCTCTGGGGTCAGAGTGGAGAAGGGTGGAGAGTGAGTTTGAAGGAAGACAAATAGCATCTGGGTTAACTCACTGTATCTTCTGTAGAGAAATATCTATTCAAGTTCTTTGACCATTTTGTAATTGGGTGTTTTTTGTTGTTGTTGAATTGTAGATCTGTATATACCCTGGATTTGGTTTATTTTGAACTGGATTAAATTGTCTCTGCACCAGGAGACTTATAGACTCCAAAAAATATTCTTAACTAGATTATCTTTAGAAACAAAAATATAAAAAATAATATAATCTGGTGGGAACTTAATGGTGTTGGAGGGAACTTAACACAAAAATTGGTCAAACATTACTTCTGGACTGTTGGCTGGGCTGGCCAGTAATCTTAAAGACAACATTCAAAGTCGCTTCAGTCATGTCCAACTCTTTAGGTCACCAAAAAGTGAATGTCAAACAACAAAAGCCAAGATTCCTTTCCTTCCTATGTTTGCTGTGTCACCTGGTACCCAAGCCTGCTGTTGCCTTCTCCAGTCTGAGTGTCCATGAACTGGTGGGAAATGGAGGGGACACATTTCTGAAGTGTGTTTTGCTTGTAGTGAGGGAAGGAATACTCAAGTGAATCATTCAGGATCTTCTAAGCCAAAAGATTCTGAAGAAAGTAGAATATATACTTGGTGAGACAGAGAAATGAAATTAAAAGTATATTATGGGGGAGCAGTTTCAGAGACATTGAGAGAATGGGCATTAAATATCAATAGTGAGTGAGAGAATATGAAAGCAGTTAATTCAGAAGTAAGCAATGGGGCCAGGATTTTAAAATTAAAACTAACCACCCAATTATGCTTTTCATCCCCAGTATGGTTTCAGAAACATTATTTTATGGGAATAAAGTTACTTTAACAGGAGGCTGAACCTTCCCTGATAGCTCAGTAGGTAGAGAGTCCTCCTGCAATGCAAGAGACCCTGGTTCGATTCCTGGGTTGGGAAGATCTGCTGGAGGAGGGATAGGCTACCCAACTCCAGTATTCCTGGGCTTCCCTTGTGGCTTAGCTGGTAAAGAATCTGCCTGCAATGCAGGAGACCTGGGTTTGATGCCTGGGTTGGGATCCCCCAGACAAGGGAAGGCTACCCACTCCAGTATTCTGACCCGGAGAATTCCATGGACTACATGGCGGCACAAAGAGTTGGACACAACCAAGCAAGTTTCACTTTCACAACAGGCAGCTGGCAAGACTTATTTTAAAAGACAATGTAAATGTTTATTTTCATGCTATAACCTTTACCTTCTGAATGTTGAGCTTTAAGCCAACTTTTTCACTCTCCTCTTTCGCTTTCATCAAGAGGCTTTTTAGTTCCTCTTCACTTTCTGCCATAAGGGTGGTGTCATCTGCATATCTGAGGTTATTGATATTTCTCCCGACAATCTTGATTCCAGCTTGTGCTTCTTCCAGCCCAGCGTTTCTCAGGATGTACTCTGCATAGAAGTTAAATAAGCAGGGTGACAATATACAGCCTTAACATACTCCTTTTCCTATTTGGAACCAGTCTGTTGTTCCATGTCCAGTTCTAACTGTTGCTTCCTGACCTGCATATAGGTTTCTCAAGAGGCAGGTCAGTGTGTCTGGTATTCCCATCTCTTGAAGAATTTTCCACAGTTTGTTGTGATCCACACAGTCAAAGGCTTTGGCATAGTCAATGAAGCAGAAATAGATGTTTTTCTGGAATTCTCTTGCTTTTTCCATGATCCAGCGGATGTTGGCAATTTGATCTCTGGTTCCTCTGCCTTTTCTAAAACCAGCTTGAACATCTGGAAGTTCACAGTTCACATATTGCTGAAGCCTGGCTTGGAGAATTTTGAGGATTACTTTACTAGCATGTGAGATGAGTGCAATTGTGCGGTAGTTTGAGCATTCTTTGGCATTGCCTTCATTTGGAATTGGAATGAAAACTGACCTTTTCCAGTCCTGTGACCACTGCTGAGTTTTCCAAATTTCCTGGCATATTGAGTGCAGCACTTTCACAGCATCATCTTTCAGGATTTGAAATAGCTCAATTGGAATTCCATCACCTCCTCTAGCTTTGTTCGTAGAGATGCATTCTAAGGCACATTTGACTTCACATTCCAGGATGTCCGGCTCTAGGTGAGTGATCACACCATCGTGATTATCTTGGTCATGAAGATCTTTTTTGTACAGTTCTTCTGTGTATTCTTGCCACCTCTTCCTAATATCTTCTGCTTCTGTTAGGTCCATACCATTTCTATCCTTTATCAAGCCCATCTTTGCATGAAATGTTCCCTTGGCATCTCTAATTTTCTTGAAGAGATCTCTAGTCTTTCTCATTCTGTTATTTTCCTCGATTTCTTTGCATTGATCACTGAAGAAGGCTTTCTTATCTCTTCTTGCTATTCATGGCATCTGGTCCCATCACTTCCTGGGAAATAGATGGGGAAACAGTGGAAATAGTGTCAGACTTTATTTTTTGCGGCTCCAAAATTACTGCAGATGGTGATTGCAGCCATGAAAGAAAAAGACGCTTACTCCTTGGAAGAAAAGTTATGACCAACCTAGATAGCATATTCAAAAGCAGAGATATTACTTTGCCAACAAAGGTTGGTCTAGTCAAGGCTATGGTTTTTCCAGTGGTCATGTATGGATGTGAGAGTTGGACTGTGAAGAAGGCTGAGCACCGAAGAATTGATGCTTTTGAAGTGTGGTGTTGGAGAAGACTCTTGAGAGTTCCTTGGACTGCAAGGAGATCCAACCAGTCCATTCTGAAGGAGATCAGCCCTGGGATTTCTTTGGAAGGAATGATGCTAAAGCTGAAACTCCAGTACTTTGGCCACCTCACGCAAAAAGTTGACACATTGGAAGAGACTCTGATGCTGGGAGGGATTGAGGGCAGGAGGAGAAGGGGATGACAGAGGATGAGATGGCTGGATGGCATCACTGACTCGATAGACGTGAGTCTGAGTGAACTCCAGGAGTTGGTGATGGACAGGGAGGCCTGGAGTGCTGCGATTTATGGGGTCACGAAGAATCGGACACGACTGAGTGACTGAACTACTGAACTGAACCTTTACCTTGTTTGTAGTTTAGTTTAAGCCTTTTGACTGAAGACAAAAGGATAAAAGAATTTAAGTTTTGAGATAATTCAGGTCAATTCAGTCGCTCAGTCGCATCCAACTCTTTGCGACCACATGAACCACAGCACGCCAGGCCTCACTGTCCATCACCAACTCCCGGAGTTTACCCAGACTCATGTCCATCGAGTCGGTGATGCCATCCAGCCATCTCATCCTCTGTCGTCCCCTTCTCCTCCTGCCCTCAATCTTTCCCATCATCAGGGTCTTTTCCAATGAGTCAGCTCTTCACATCAGGTGGCCAAAGTATTGGAGTTTCAGCTTCAGCATCAGTCCTTCCAATGAACACCCAGGACTGATCTCCTTTGGGACGGACTGGATGGATCTCCTTGCAGTCCAAGGGACTCTCAAGAGTTTTCTCCAACACCACAGTTCAAAAGCATCAATTATTTGGTGCTCAGCTTTCTTTATAGTCCATCTCTCATATCCATACATGACTACTGGAAAAACCATAGCCTTCACTAGATGAACCTTTGTTGACAAAGTAATGTCTCTGATTTTTAATATGCTGTCTAAGTTGGTCATAACTTTCCTTCCAAGGAGTAAGTATCTTTTAATTTCATGGCTGCAGTCACCATCTGCAGTGATTTTGGAGCCCAGAAAAATAAAGTCAGCCACTGTTCCACTGTTTCCCCATCTATTTCCCATGAAGTGATGGGACCAGATGCCATGATCTTATTTTTGTGAATGTTGAGCTTTAAGCCAACTTTTTTACTCTCCTCTTTCACTTTCAACAAGAGATTCTTTAATTCTTCTTCACTTTCTGCCATAAGGGTGGTGTCATCTGCATAGCTGAGGTTACTGATATTTCTCCTGGCAACCTTGATTCCAGCTTGTGCTTCTTCCAGCCCAGCATTTCTCATGATGTACACTGCATATAAGTTAAATAATTGAGATAACTGAGATAATTATACGAACATTATAAATAATTGAAGCCCCATACTAACAAAAAATTGACCTTTTCAAATTAGCAACACAAAATTGGTTGTATCTAATTTAAACTATTTTTAATCTTCAGTTCAGTTCAGTTCAGTCGCGTACTCATGTCCGACTCTTTGCAACCCCATGAATCGCAGCATGCCAGGCCTCCTTGTCCATCACCCACTCCTGGAGTTCACTCAAACTCATATCCATCGAGTCGGTGATGCCATCCAACCATCTCATTCTCTGTCGTCCCTTTTTCCTTCTGCCCTCAGTCCCTCCCAGCATCAGAGTCTCTTCAAATGTGTCAACTCTGCGTGAGGTGGCCAAAGTACTGGAGTTTCAGCTTTAGCATCATTCCTTCCAAAGAACACCCAGGGCTGATCTCCTTCAGAATGGACTGGTTGGATCTCCTTGCAGTCCAAGGGACTCTCAAGAGTCTTCTCCAACACCACAGTTCAGAAGCATCAATTCTTCGGTGCTCAGCCTTCTTCACAGTCCAACTCTCACATCCATACATGACTACTGCAAAAACCATAGCCTTGACTAGACGGACCTTTGTTGGCAAAGTAATGTCTCTGCTTTTGAATTTACTATCTAGGTTGGTCATAACTTTTCTTCCGAAGAGTAAGCGTCTTTTAATTTCATGGCTGCAGTCACCATCTGCAGTGATTTTGGAGCCCCAGAAAACTTAGTTCATTATTATTATTTGGTATATATTCAAAACTATTTAAAAATTCTACCAAATTCTACCAAAACCAGTTTAAAAGTTTTTAAAATAATATGAATGAATAAATAACTTTTAAATTTTTTCTAGGTTTTATTAATCTATTTAAAGAAGGTTTAAAGAAGGACCTAAATCATATCATATATTTAAAATCATGTATGTGTGTAGATATAAAAATATACATTAAATTAGTTAATTTTAAGATTTATTTTGATGTGGACCATTTTTAAAGTCTTTATTGAGTTTGTTACAATATTGCTTCTGTTTTATGTCTTTTGATTTTTTGGCCCCGAGGAATGTGGGAATTTAGCTCTCCAACCAGGCATTGAACCAGCACCCCCTGAATTGGAAGGCAAAGTCTTAACCATTAGATACCCAGGGCAGTCCTATAATTTAATTGAGAAAAGTAGTATAGAGATTTTTCTTGTTGAAAAATGGGGGAACTTCCCTGGTGGTCCAGTGGCTAAGCTTCCAATACAGGGGCCCCACATTTAATCCCTGCTCAGGGAACAAGATCTCATATGCTGCAACGAAGACCCTGTGCAGTCAAATTGAGGAACCTAAGCTACTCCATTTTGTTAACAGAAAAACTCCATTTTGTAAGGTTCCGGGAAAAGAGCCTTTGGAAGTCCCCTGACCTCACCCCACCACCCACAAGCCAATTGGACCCCAGACCAGAATCTCCTGACTTAACGTTCAGGAACTTGTGGTCTACCTAGGTAATAGGGACCAATTAGAAACCAACATACAACCCTTCGAAAGAAAGTGACCAATCAGACGTCCCCCTACCTAGAAATTCTTTTTTTTTCATGAACACTCACTATATAAGCAATGTAATCCCAAACCTGAGGCTCCTCCCTATAGCCCCTGCATCGGTGGGAGCCCCAGCTCAGCTTGGTAATAAAAACTCTCTTGCTTTTGCATCAGATATCGGCTCCCTGGTGGTCATTGGGAGATTTCTTGACTTCGGCATAACAAAATAAATATTTTTTTAAAAAAAAGAAAAATGGGAGAGGGCAAAGGGTAATTTTTTTTAAATTAAATTTTTGCCTAGAGGAGGCTGAGAAGTGGGAAAAGGGCTATAAATGTTTGTTTTTGTTTCCATTTTAAAAACCAAACTTGTTACTTTGCCAGCTTTGAACGTTTACTTTTTCTGTTCTAAGGGTCTGAGTGGGAGGGGGGGTGGAAAAAGGAGGGGATGGCCCACCAGTTCAAAAGAACCGGAGGGGTGTTACTTCCTTTTCTTCACACATATAAAAGCTGTGGATGCCTGTGGCCAAGTCCCCAAGGGTGGGGAGAGGATGTGGCTCTTGGTGACGCTGGAGGCAGGACCACATCAGTGGAAGTCCTAGATTGAATGCATTGATATTTTAAATCTGAGAGTGGAGAAGGCAAAGAATCTGTGGCTTTGTGACTCTCAGTTTCAAAGAAAATTATTGACCAATGCTCTATCTTCCCTCATGTAATCTTTATTTATTTCTGGCTGGCTTACAGCCACTGACTTCACCTTTTCTCTTCCCTGTTCACTCTGGGATGTCCCTTCCCAAGAAATGACTCGGTCTTAATTCCAAAGAAATACTGAAAGAGGAGAGTGCATTGGAAAAGTCAACTACTCCTTTAAATTAAAAAAACTGGGGGCGGGGGGCTTCCCTGATGATCCAGCGGTTAGGACTCTGTGTTCCCCATGTAGGAGGCATGGGTTCAATCCCTGATTAGGGAACTAAGATCTCGCATGTGGCCCATCACAGCCAAATTAAAAATGAAAAATTGGGGTAGGGTCAGATCTATTACTCTTCTTCTAAGAAGCCTGCCTCTAGACTTTAGAATTGCCCTCCCAGAGAAAAGTTTTAAAGTATGAAGGCCAGGTCAAAGGAGCCCCACCTATATGAACAAAACATTTGTTTTCATCTCAGATATTCTTCCTCTCCCCAATATCCAGGTTTTTTTTTTTAACCAGGTTTTACCTGTGATATCTCTCTCAAAACCCTTGTTTTCCATTCATTTATTCAACAAATTTATTGATCATCTACTGTGTGTCAGGATCTGCTAGTGACTGAGGGTACAGCACTAAAAAGAGTCTAGTGGAGAACCAGGAGAGCTTCTAGTCTGGTTGATTCCTCCCCAACTAAACCAAAAAACTAGGCCACCTCCCCATAGCTGGCCTGGGCTCCCCTGGTAGCTCAGCTGGTAAAGAGTGTGCAAAATCCACCCACAATGCAGGAGACCCGGGTTCAATCCCTAGGTTGCGAGGATCCGCTAGAGGAGGGCATGACAACTCACTCCAGTATTCTTGCCTGAAGAATCCCCATGGACAGAGGAGCCTGGCAGGCTGCAGTCCACGGGGTGACAAAGAGTTGGACACGACTGAGCAACTAAGCACAGCACAGCCCCATAGCACTGGTCACTTTTTCCCCCTAACTCTTGTCATATATACTTCTCCCCATTTTACAGATGAAAACACTGAGGGCTGGGACAGTTATATGACATGCCCTAGGACACAGCTGGTAATCAGCTAGAATTCTGTAAGAATCTTATTCAATCATTGTACAAAAAGCTTTGATCATTCACGTGTCCAGTGTGTCCTCAGGATATAGCCGTGAAGAAAAAAGAATGGGTCCCTGCTGTCATGCAGTTTATATTCTAGTGAAGGATACAAAGTAAATGAGAAAACAGGAATTATGTCAGAGAGCTAGATGGCTACTTAACTCTGAGTGGTCAGAGAAGACAACTTTTTAAATCTCTGGGCTACCTGGAGGCTCAGACAGTAAAGAATCTGCCTGCCATGCAGGAGACCTGGGTTCCATCTCTGGATCGGAAAGATCCCCTGGAGAATGGGATGGCCACCCACTCCAGTGTTCTTGCCTGGGGAATTCCATGGACAGAGGAGCGTGGCAGCAGGCTACAGGAGAGGCGGACATGAACGAGCAATTAACAACAACAACCTCTACAAATGTACCTTCGTTTTATACCTCTGTCCATTTTCCCAGAGTGGAAAAAAGGTAAAATCTTTAGGAGGGTCAGGCTAGTTTTTAGGAGAACAAGAAAAGAAGTCAACAGAAATTTTAAAAAACAAAAACGAAACAACAGCAGTGTATGCCTCACGGTTCTGGAGGCTACAAGTCTGAAATTAAGCTGTCAGCAGGGCCACGTTCACTCCGAAACCTCAGGGGAGGCTTCTTGCTTCTCTCCTAGCTTCTGGCAGCTTGTGGCAATCCTTGGTGGCCCTTAGCTCACAGCAGCAATCTCTACGTCCGTTGTCACATGACATTTGCTCTGCAGCTCTCTCTGTCTCCATGTTTCCTGCTGCTAAAAGGACATCAGTCACGTTGGATTGGGGCCCATTCCTCTCCAGTATAACCTCATAAAAAAATGTTTTTAATTTTATTGAAGTGTAGTTGATTTACAATGTCGTGTTAATTTCGGCTGTACAACAAAGTAACTCACTTATATATATTACTTTTTGTATTCTTTTTCATTACGATTTATTGCAGGATATTGAATCTAGTCCCCCATGCTGTACAGTAGGATCTTGTGTATCCACCCTGTACACACTAGTTTGCATCTGCTAATCCCAAACGCCCAGTCCTTCTCTCCCCCACGCCTCCTCCCCTGGCACAAGTCAGTTCTCTGTGTCTGTGGGTCTCTGTGTCATAGATATGTTCACTTGTCTCATATTTTAGATTCCACATGTAAGTGACGAAAAAAAGTGAAAGTGTTAGTCACTCAGTCATGTCCATCTCTTCTCGAGGCCATGGACAGTAGTCCACAAAGTTCCTCTGTCCATGGAATTCTCCCAGCAAGAATACTGGAGTGGGTTGCCATTCCCTTCCCCAGGGGATCTTCCTGACCTGGGAATTGAACCCCGGTCTCCTGCACTGCAGGCAGATTCTTTACTGTCTGAGCTTCAGAGACTATCTTACCAGTAGGTGTATAAAATGGTGCATCCTCTACAGTGAACAATTGGGCAATACCTATGAAAATTTAAACTGAACACATCCTTTGGCATACGCTCACTTCTAGGAGAAAGCTGCCTTCCTGGTACCAGAAAGGAGAGGGCATTTTTATTATTGGAGATGGAGACTTTTTATTTTATAATTTATTTTTGGCTGTGCTGGGTCTTTGTTGCTGCTCACAGGCTTTCTTTAGTTGCAGCCAGCAGGGGCTACTTTTCCTTCTGGTGCAAGGGCATCTCATTGTAAAGTATAGCCTCCAGGGTGCACAGGTTTCAGTAGTTGCAGCACATGAGTAGTTGTGGTTGCCGGGCTCTAGAGCACAGGTTCAGTAGTTGTGGCCCATGGGCTTAGTTGCTCTGCATCATGTGGAGTCTTCCTGGACCAGGGATCGAACCTGTGTCCTCTACACTGGCAGGCGGATTCTTTTTTGTTTATTTGTTTGTTGTTTTGTTATCTGATTATTTTTTAATATACATTTATTTATTTTAATTGGAGGCTAATTACTTTACAATATTGTATTGGTTTTGCCATACATCAACATGAATCTGCCACGGGTGTACACGTGCCCCCATCCTGAACCCCCCTCCCTCCTCCCTCCCCATACCATCCCTCTGGGTCATCCCAGTGCACCAGCCCCAAGCATCCTGTATCCTGCATTGAACCTGGACTGGCGATTCGTTTCATATATAATATTGTGCATGTTTCAATGACATTCTCCCAAATCACCCCACCCTCTCCCTCTCCCACAGAGTCCGAAAGACTGCTCTATACATCTGTGTCTCTTTTGCTGTCTCGCATACAGGGTTATCGTTACCATCTTTCGAAATTCCATATACTGTATTCCATATACTGTAGACTAATTCTAGTATACTGCATTAGTATACTGTATTGGTGTTTTTCTTTCTGGCTTACTTCACTCTGTATAATAGGCTCCAGTTTCATCCACCTCATTAGAACTGATTCAAATGTATTCTTTTTAATGGCTGAGTAATACTCCATTGTGTATATGTACCACAGCTTTCTTATCCACTCATCTGCTCTTGGACATCTAGGTTGCTTCCATGTCCTGGCTATTATAAACAGAGCTGTGATGAACATTGGGGTACACGTGTCTCTTTCAATTCTGGTTTCCTCTGTGTGTATGCCCAGCAGTGGGATTGCTGGGTCATAAGGCAGTTCTATTTCAGGTTTTTTAAGGAATCTCCACACTGTTCTCCATAGTGGCTGTACTAGTTTGCATTCCCACCAACAGTGTAAGAGGGTTCCCTTTTCTCCACACCCTCTCCAGCATTTATTGCTTGTAGACTTTTGGATCGCAGCCATTCTGACTGGCGTGAAATAGTACCTCATTGTAGTTTTGATTTGCATTTCTCTGATAATGAGTGATGTTGAGCATCTTTTCATGTGTTTGTTAGCCATCTGTATGTCTTCTTTGGAGAAATGTCTGTTTAGTTCTTTGGCCCATTTTTTAACTGAGTCGTGAGCTGCAGGAGTTGCTTGTATATTTTTGAGATTAGTTGTTTGTCAGTTGCTTCATTTGCTATTATTTTCTCCCATTCCGAAGGCTGTCTTTTCACCCCCGTGCCATCAGGGAAGTCCCTAGAGAGGGGGACCTGACGCCAAGATAAGTCTGCACAAACCAACCTTACTAAAGTAATGCTTCTCTTCCATTACTTCCCCCCATATATTTCCTAGGGCTTCCTTTGCGGCTCAAACACTAAAGAATCTGCCTGCAATGCAGGAGACGAGAGTTTGATCCCAGAGTCAGAAAGACCCACTGGAGAAGGAAATGGCTACCCACTCCAGTATTCTTGCCAGGAGAATTCCATGGACGGAAAAACCTGGTGGGCTACAGTCCATGGGGTTGCAAAGAGTTGGACATAACTGACCGACTAACACTAGTCACTTTCCCAAAATTTACTACCCCTAAAAGCCCAACCCCATTTTTCCTTTTTTTTAATAGTCATTTCTCCACATTTTTGGTCCTTTGTTAAAATTATAAGCCTCCAATAAGATATAAATATAAAATAGAAGCCCCAAAGTTTAATCACTTATTCGGGGTTTTCATTTCTTTTCCATGAAGTACCAAAGGCCACATAAAAATATTAACATTAAAAAAATGTGTATGTTCTTCTGTTAATCTGTCTTTTGCCAGTGTAATTCAAGGCTCCATTAACAGAGCTCAGAGGGTAGAAAAAATTGTTTCTTCTTCTATGCTGGATCATATGGTAATTCTATGTTTTAGTTTTCTATGGTGGCTGCATCAGCTTACGTTCTCACCAACAGAATACAGTGGTTCAATTTCTCCACATCTTTGTCAATATTTCTTTTCTTTTTTTTATTATTGCAGTCATTCTAAATGGATGTTAGGTGGTATCTCATAGTAGATTTAATTTGCATTTCCCTAGTGATTAGTAATATTGAGCATCTTTTTATTTGCTTATTGACCATTTATGTATCTTCATTGGGGAAACATCCACTCAAGTCCTTTGCTCATTTTTAATTGAGTTTTTTGGTATTTTTGTTGTTGAGTTCTAGGAATTCTTTATGTATTCTGGGTATCAATCACTTATCAGATATATGATTTCCAAATATTTTCTCCCACTTCTTGGGCTGTGTTTTCACTCAATTGATAGTGTCCTTTGATGCATACAAATTTTCAGATTTGATGAAGTCCAACTTACCAATTTTTTTCTCTTGTTACCTGTGTCTTTCGTGTCATTTCTAAGAAATCATTATCAAATCTGATGTGGCAAAAACTCCTTTTCTCTATATTTCTTCTAAGTGTTTAACTGTTTTAATTCTTATTCTGGGTCTTTGATCTGTTTGAGTTGGTTTTATTATGTGGTATAAGGTAAGGGTCCTCCTTTGTTTCCTTACGGATAGCCAGTTTCCTTATGGATAGCCAGTTTTCCCAGCACCACTTTTTGAAAAGACTATTCTTTCTTCATTGAATAGTCTCGGCTCTTTTTGTCTACAATAGCAATATACTTTAAACAAAACAACAAATGTATTGTCAATATCACATCAGAAAATGATACCACAGTGTAGACTAAGGATGTCCTTAATATGTTTTTCCTTATAAACAAAGTGAGATGGATATACAGCTGGATACATAATATAAAATCACTTTGTATTTATTTGATAACAGAAGAATATGAACTTGCCCACAGGATTTTGTATTATAAAACAATGCTTTATACATTTAAAAATAACCCATTGTTTCATTACACTTAACCTAGATTCCATGTTATATCAATAGCACAAATTCCTGAAAACCACATAACCAATGAAGTGCCAGTGCAAGGATATTTCTAGGGAATTATAAAAATACCTGATTTAGTAATGAGAGTATAAAAGTCTCCTATTAGACTATCAACCCATACACATCTTAAAGTCTAGTTCCTTGAAAATTATGGTCCCAAAATCCTACTGATGTAAGCTAGAATCACAAAAAAACATACAATGAGCAAAGTAAAACACTAAATTGACAATAATGAAGCTAAACTAACAATAATTGACATTTAAAGGAAACACTAAGCCAGCTTTATACCTAAGAACCTACCTGAGTCAACACTGACCGTATTCCCTTAACAAAGTCTTCTATCTGGAAAACCGAAGAATTCCAGCTATCTGAGTGATTGCATCGTGGGGTCTTTGCAAAGTTGTTGACAACTCAACTTCTCAGTACAATGCTGAATCAATTCCTGTGTAAACATGAGTTAAGAGTCAATACTCTGGTTTATAAATAGCAAAGATGAGTTACCTTTAATAACTTCTATAGGTCATTAATAATGCTTAGTGTCACATAAAACTTTACTGCTTAAAAAGCAAAGAAAGAACTCATGAATTGTTTGAATGTAGGAGCACAGGAAAGGACTTTGAAGTTTTGGGTTAGTAGATAGCCCCTTAGGAGGTGCATTCAGAGAATAAATCTAACGCCAAGAAGGGTGTGTTAAATGAGGGGAGGGGAGGGAGTGGAGGGCTAGAGAACAAAGTTGACTCCAGAGACCCTTGGAGAAAGATAAAAGTGGCCAAGATTTTCTCAGTGAAAAAGCAGAACTCTCTTGAGCTAAGCTGGAAAGAATGTGAAGGCTAGGCGAGGCTGAGAATTATTAAGAGCACTGTGCTAAGTATTGTGCTCTTTAGAATTCAGAGAAGTTGGAAAAGCATTTTTGGTCCTTTAGGAATTTTCCCAGAGCTCACGATGAAAGGATTGGTTTATGTTTAAAGGCAATTCAAGTGATAGTATAGTTTTATTCCTTAACCTTTATTCTTTCTTAAGCCCTTTTACATAACTGATCTCAGGACTGACAGCCCCTGACAGTGTTAGGAATTTTGGAGAGAGGGAGTTCTGGAGAGACCACAGTAGGCTGGAGTGGCCAGAAAGTGTTTGGATGAAGAAGTAAGGTTGCAATTGAGCCCTGAGCTGGGTTTACAAAATAGGTAGGGTATGTTAAGAGGCTCTGAGATGTAAAGAAATTTTTCTCCAATTACAAAAAAAAAAAAAAAGAGTCTCTGAGAGGGTGAAATTGACTGAATTGGAGGTGAGCCCCAAAGAAGGTACAGATGCAGGTGGAAGAAGGTGTGGCAAGTTCAACTTTAGGCTCTTTAGAACTCAGAATCCTTGAGAGTGCCAGGATTTGAAAAGACCACAGGAAAGTGCCAGGTTATGAAAAGACCACACATTAGCAATCATCAGTCTCAGCTTCAGTCTCCTCTTATTCATTCTTTCCACAGTTCCAAGCAATCTTTGTCCCAACACGATTTTATTTGTGTAAGTTCCTTCAAAAGCTCCCTCTGCATGCCTACATCATGAAATTGAAAAATTCCAGCATACACAGCACACCCCATGTTCTGCTTTGTGCCTCATCCCAGTGGTGTAAGAGTGGGTTGGCATGAGAGGCTGTCCACTGTAGGGAGGCAGGCTTTTGTATATGCTCTCCCTTATTTCTAGAATACCCCTTAATACCCTGGCTAGGGTTCTTTCAATATTCAAATATGTTTGCCTTTTAGGTGCCAGGCATTCTGCTCAACCATGGAAATACAAGGACATATACCATGTCAAAATTATATGACTTAAAGGCCAAATGGTCTTAAATATAAAGGTAATTAAACGTTTCTTAAGTGGACTCTATCACTTAATATATGAATCATCTTGAAATTTTTTTTCAGAAAATAAATGTAAAAAGATGGATTTTTTATGATTGAAATGAATATTCCAACCCATAAGTACGTTTGTACCTCCTATTGTTTATTTTATATATATAAATTAAATATTATATACACTGATGAAATGTGATGAACTCCCAAAAGAGATGTTCATATGAAAAGGAAGTTAATTGTTAAAAGATTCAAGAAGGATGTTGCTTGAAAACATTTGTTGTCAAGTTAGACATGGTAGAGACAAACGTAAAAGCTTAGAAGGAAAAAATACAAAAACCCAGAAGGCTTCTATTCTCAGATTGCTTCCCAATTACCTTTAATTTCTCACTCAATTTTAAGGAAACTAAAAGTAGAAATCATAGATAGTTTATGAAACAGTACAAGCGGCAATAGCAAGTTTGGGTATAACACAAAGTTTGCCGTCACCAATTCCGCTGTCGGAAGGAATTAGGACAGTTTACTAGAAACTTGCCTTCCAGCTGTGAGATTCCAAGGTGCTGAGGACATTTCAAGGTACTTAAACTCAACAGGTATGTTACAAAATTAGCAGGAAATACAAGAGACATGGGTTTGATCCCTGGGTTGGAAAGATCCCCTAGAGTAGGAAATGATGATCCACTCCAGTCTTCTTGTGGAAATCCCATGGACAGAGGAGCCTGGTGGGCAAAGAGTTGGATGTGACTGAGTGACTAAGCACACACACCTCTTTTATTAAGTAAGTAGTTATATGATTTATGAGTTATCTGAGGACCAGGACTATCAGTCAGAACACGCTTGATTGCAAGTGACAGAAACTAAACTCAAGCTAACTCATGTATAAAAGGGAATTGAGCGACTCAGAAAACTGAAAAGTCCAGAAGCTGACTAGGCCTCGGGGCTCCATCTTGGCCCATCGCTCCTATCTGCTCTCCTCACAGCATATTAGTCTCACGTTTTCATTCTTACTCTCCCTCTGTGTAACTGAGCAAGAAGGCGCCGTTCCAGCCTGCAGCACGGTTATATCTAGGGGCACAAGAAAAGGGTGTCTACCAGCAATCTTCTATTGCATGTCTGGGAAGCCTCTGATAGGTTGTGATTTAGGTTATGTGTCCACTGCTGAGCCAATCACCGCATCTAGCCAGCTAGACGGGACTTCATCCCCAGCGCTGTGGGGATGGGAGGGCCTTGTGTCTGACAACCTCATCGGACCTCATGAAGTCGGGGAAAGGACAAGTCTTCAAGCTGTGTGCTCTTAATAGAAACTAGACATGCAAAAGCAACAGATGCCCACAGTATAGACCATGCCATAATTATTCTTGTGTTTTCCCTAAGACCAAGCGCATAGATGGACATGAGTTTGAGTGAGCTCTGGGAGTTGGTGAAGAACAGGGAAGGCTGGTGTGCTGCGGTCTGCGGGGTTACAAAGAGTTGGACACAAATGAGCTACTGAACTGAACTGAAGCACACAGAAGAGGCTTGGCTTTAAATATTGAGTGAATAACTACTGATGGCAAAGCATTTCCACAGACATTATTTTATTGTCAGTGGTAACAACAGATTAAATAACTTGCTTAAAGTTACACAACTGGTCTGATAGAGTGGAGTTTATAACTGCATCTCCCTGCTTTCAGTCCAGTTCCCTTAGGAGGTCTTCCCTTTTTCTTCTTTCTTGATGTGGTGTTGGAGAAAACTCTTGAGAGTCCCTTGGACTACAAAGAGATCCAACCAGTCCATCCTAAAGGAAGACAGTCCTGGGTGTTCACTGGAAGGACTGATGTTGAAGCTGAAACTCCAATACTTTGGCCACCTGATGCAAAGAGCTGACTCATTTGAAAAGACCCTGATGCTGGGAAAGACTGAGGGCAGGAGGAAAAGGGGACGACAGAGGATGAGATGGTTGGATGGCATCACCAACTCAATAGACATGGGTTTGGGTAGATTCTGGCAGTTGGTGATGGACAGGGAGGGCTGGTGTGCTACGGTTCATGGGGCCACAAAGAGTCAGACACGACTGAGCAACTGAACTGAACTGAACTGATGCCAGAACTGATGTCAAAGTGGAAGGAAGGAGGGAGTTTCATGGTGGCCCAATGGTTAAGATGTGGGCTTTCACTGCCATGGACCTAGGTTCTATCTCTGGTCGGGGAATGATTTAGTAAGATCCCACAAGCTGCACAGTTCACCACTGCTCTCCGCCCCCCCCCCCAAAAAAAAATCAGAAGATAAGAAGAAAGAGACATTTTGGTTATGATTTTACTACTTCTCAGAAGATTTGATAGAGTTCTGTCCCTAGAAGGCTATGATGGTGGTGGGTGACTAGTAGGTTGCCTCTGTCTTTCCGACTCATTACAGGTATATGTAATGCATGGCTGCCATCACTGCTGCTGCTGCTGCTAAGTTGCTTCAGTCGTGTCTGACTCTGTGTGACCCCATAGACGGCAGCCCACCAGGCTCTCCCGTCCCTGGGATTCTCCAGGCAAGAACACTGGAGTGGGTCGCCCTTTCCTTCTCCAATGCATGAAAGTAAAAAGTGAAAGTGAAGTCGCTCAGTCATGTCCAACTCTTAGCGACCCCATGGACTACAGCCTACCAGGCTCCCCCGTCCATGGGATTTTCCAGGCAAGAGCACTGGAGTGGGGTGCTGTTGCCTTCTCCATCTATCTGGACTTAATTCATGGAGTTGTGGAATCTACCAGGGAAACCTCACAGGTTTTTGTTTTTAAAGCTAATATTTGCCCATGTGTTTGACAATACTTTAATGTGCTAATACTCAGGAGATGAATATGTTTCTTAAAGGTAGTGTAGTATACTACAGGTCATGTAGGATGTACAGGCAAACTGTCTGAATCACGGGTCTGTTACTTGTAACCCTGGGCAACCTGGATAACCTGCTTAGTCCCCTGCAAAATAGGGTGATATTACCATATGTCTACTATACCTGCTCCACGGGGTTTTAGTGAAGATTAAATCCAGTCATATTTGTAAAAGTACCTTTTTTGGGGCTCCAAAGTCACTGCAGATGGTGACTGCAGCCATGAAATTAAAAGACGCCTACTCCTTGGAAGGAAAGTTATGACCAACCTAGATAGCATATTCAAAAGCAGAGACATTACTTTGCCAACAAAGGTCTGACTAGTCAAGGCTATGGTTTTCCCAGTGGTCATGTATGGATCTGAGAGTTGGACTGTGAAGAAAGCTGAGTGCTGAAGAATTGATGCTTTTGAAGTGTGGTGTTGGAGAAGACTCTTGAGAGTCCCTTGGACTGCAAGGAGATCCAACCAGTCCATTCTAAAGGAGATTAGCCCTGGGTGTTCTTTGGAAGGACTGATGCTAAAGCTGAAACTCCAGTACTTTGGCCACCTCATGCAAAGAGTCGACTCATTGGAAAAGACTGATGCTGGGACGGATTGGGGGCAGGAGGAAAAGGGGACGACAGAGGATGAGATTGCTGGATGGCATCACTGACTCGATGGAAGTGAGTTTGAATGAACTCCGGGAGTTGGTGATGGACAGGGAGGCCTGGCGTGCTGCAATTCATGCAGTCGCAAAGAGTCAGACACGACTGAGCGACTGAACTGAACTGAGCTGAACTGAATGTTTCTTTAAGGGTTCCATGAAATTTATAAGCTATCAATTTTACATTATTATGTCTTATTTTAAGAACAAACATTAATGCAGGCATTCTCTCCTACCTGTATAACCAGCTTGTGGTCACAGAAAAAATACAGTCTTCTTCCCCTTCTAGGCACGTGGAAGACTGGCTGGGTGAAACTATATGTCTAGTTTTGGCAATATGTTCTTAATGGAAGTGACCTGCATCACTTGCCAGTCAGAACATGTAATTGCCAGTGTGAGACCCTCTGGAACTTTATTTTCCCTTACTGTGGTGATATGAGAAATGGTGGCTTCTCTGACTCCTGGTTCCTAGAGTAAGAAAACTGTGAAGCAAAGTCCCTACCTACCTCTCTTTAGACACGCAGCACGAGCAAAAACAAACCTTTGTTGTTATAAATACACTACAATTTTTGGAGGGTTTTGTTACGTCAGCATAATCTAGCCTATCTCAGCTAAATCTCCATGATTGGCCTGGCCATTTTGGACATGGATGTTTTCATTTATGTCACTGAAGCTTTCTGGCAATATCTCTTTAGTGAAAGAGGGAGAAGAAATGAATCTTGCCAAGTAATGGTTTTAAAACTTCCCATTGATTGAGTTCTTCCTTAATTGAAAATGAGGACCTTCATCCTTCCATTGATATGGAAGGCAACAGAGCCATGGTGTCAAAAGATCCTAGTTTGGGAACTTCCCTGGTGGCCCAGTGGTTAGGAATCCTGCCACTGCAGAGGACACAGGTTGGACCCCTTATCCAGGAAGATCCCACGTAGTGCAGAGCAACTAAGCCCTGGGCCACAACTACAGCAGCCCACGAGCCTAGAGCTGGTGCTCTGCAACAACAGAAGCTACTGGATTGAGAGGCCGCAGCACCGCAACTAGAGAAAGGCCTCCCACTCGCTGCAACTAGAGAAAGCTCACGTGGAGCAACAGAGATCCAGCACAGCCAAAAAGAAAGAATGAAAGAAAGAAAGAAATATTCCTTAAAAAAAAAAAGATTCATCTTTGATTCCCATATTCAGTATTGACCAGATCTGTGACTTTAAACAAGTCACTCAACCAAATGAAGCTTAATTTTCTTATTTATAAAATGGGGGTGATTATTATACCCATCTTGAAAGGGTTGTTTATAAAGTGACTAGCCTTTATCCCATCACTAAAGAAATTTTATTCAGTGCACAATACTAAATCATTAATATTACAATACTAAATGATTATAATTTCTATGTCAGGATGATTCTAGCTTAATGTAGAAAAAAATGAGTTTAAAGTAGCGTATATAATAAGGCAATGTATATCTCACATAAGTGGAACTCCAGAGTGGGCTCCAGTCCCCGGCTTTCCTTCGTTCTCTTGGCTCTGCCTTGCCTCCTCTGTGTGTAAACTTGACCTGTGGGCTGGATCCCCCTGTGATTGTAAGGTGGCCACACCAACAATGGGGCGATGTGTTCAGCTACGTAAGTGCTGATGAGGTTTAGGTATGAGTCTCAGGCCAAGCACCGGCAAGGAGACTAGAGGAATCTCTCTCTTTTTTTTTAAATTATTTTCACTTTTTACATAATTTTTTTTACCAGTTTTTATTAGAAATAATTCACCTATTCCAGTCCATTTTAGTCCACTGATTCCTAAAATGTTGATGTTCACTCGTGCCATCTCTTGTTTGATCACTTCCAATTTGCCTTGATTCATGGACATAACATTCCAGGTTCCTGTGCAATATTGCTCTTTACAACATCGGATTTTACTTCCATCACCCGTCACATCCACAACTGGGTGTGGTTTTTGCTTTGGCTCCATCCTTTTATTCTTTCTGGAATTATTTCTCCACTGATCTCCAGTAGCATATTGGCCACCTACCGACCTAGGGAGTTCATCTTTCAGTGTCCTATCTTTTTGCCTTTTCATACTGTTCATGAGGCTCTCAAGGCAAGAATACTGAAGTGGTTTGGCATTCCCTTCTCCAGTGGACCACGTTTTGTCAGAACTCTCTGCCAGGCCCTGTTCGTCTCGAGTGGCCCTACACCACATGGCTCATAGTTTCATTGAGCTAGACAAGGCTGTGCTCCGTGTGATCAGTTTGGTTAGTTTTCTATGATTGTGATTTTCATTCTGTCTGCCCTCTCTTGGATAAGGATAAGAGGCTTATGGAAGCTTCCTGACTGGAGAGACTGATTGAGGGGGAAACTGGGTCTTGTTCTGATGGGTGAGGCCATGTTTCAGTTCAGTTCAGTGGCTCAGTTGTATCCAACTCTTTGCGACCCCATGAATTGCAGCACGCCAGGCCTCCCTGTCCATCACCAACTCCTGGAGTTCACTCAGACTCACATCCATCGAGTCAGTGATGCCATCCAGCCATCTCATCCTCTGTCATCCCCTTCTCCTCCTGCCCCCAATCCCTCCCAGCATCACAGTCTTTTCCAATGAGTCAACTCTTCGCATGAGGTGGCCAAAGTACTGGAGTTTCAACTTCAGCATCATTCCTTCCAAAGAAATCCCAGGGCTGATCTCCTTTAGAATGGACTGGTTGGATCTCCTTGCAGTCCAAGGGACTCTCAAGAGTCTTCTCCAACACCACACTTCAAAAGCATCAATTCTTCGGTGCTCAGCCTTCTTCACAGTCCAACTCTCACATCCATACATGACTACTGGAAAAACCATAGCCTTGACTAGACGGACCTTAGTCGGCAAAGTAATGTCTCTGCTTTTGAATATGCTGTCTAGGTTGGTCATAACTTTTCTTCCAAGGAGTAAGCGTCTTTTAATTTCATGGCTGCAGTCACCATCTGCAGTGATTTTGGAGCCCCAAAATATAAAGTCTGACACTGTTTCCACTGTTTCCCCATCTATTACCCATGAAGTGATGGGACCCAATGCCATGATCTTCGTTTTTTGAATGTTGAGCTTTAAGCCAGCTTTTTCACTCTTCTCTTTCACTTTCATCAAGAGGCTTTTTAGTTCCTCTTCACTTTCTGCCATAAGGGTGGTGTCATCCGCCTATCTGAGGTTATTGATATTTCTCCTGGCAATCATGTTTAGTAAATCTTTAATCCAGTTTTCTATTGATGGGTGGGGCTGTGTTCCCTCCCTGAATCTGGAAAACTCAGCAGTGGCCACAGGACTGGGAAAGGTCAGTTTTCTTTCCAATCCCAAAGAAAGGCAATGCCAAAGAATGTTCAAATTACTGCACAATTGCACTCACCTCACACGCTAGCAAAGTAATGTTCAAAATTCTCCAAGCCAGGTTTCAATAGTACATGAACTGTGAACTTCCAGATGTTCAAGCTGGATTTAGAAAAGACAGAGAAACCAGAGATCAAATTGCCAACATCTATTTGATCATAGAAAAAGCAAGAGAGTTCCAGAAAAACATCTACTTTTGTTTTATTGACTATGCCAAAGCCTTTGACTGTGTGGATCACAATAAACTGTGAAAAATTCTTCAAGAGATGGGAATACCAGACCACCTTACCTGCCTCCTGAGAAATCTGTATGCAGGTCAAGAAGCAACAGTTAGAACTGGACATGGAACAACAGACTGGTTCCAAATTGGGAAAGGAGTACATCAAGGCTGTATATTGTCACCCTGCTTATTTAACTTCTATGCAGAGGACATCATGAGAAACACTGAGCTGGAAGAAGCACAAGCTGGAATCAAGATTGCCAGGAGAAATATCAACAACCTCAGATATGCAGATGACACCACCCATATGGCAGAAAGTGAAGAACTAAAGAGCCTCTTGATAAAAGTGAAAGAGGAGAGTGAAAAAGTTGCCTTAAAACTCAACATTCAGAAAACTTAAGATCATGGCATCCTGTCCCCATCACTTCATGGCAAATAGATGGGGAAACAATGGAAACAGTGAGAGACTTTATTTTTGGGGGCTCCAAAATCACTGCAGATGGTGACTGCAGCCATGGAATTAAAAGATACTTTCCCTTGGAAGAAAAGCTATGACCAACCTAGACTGCATATTAAAAAGCAGAGACGTTACTTTACCAACAAAGGTCCGTCTAGTCAAAGCTATGGTTTTTCCAGTGGTCATGTATGGATGTGAGAGTTGGACTATAAAGAAAGCTGAATGCAGAATAATTGATGCTTTTGAAGTGTGGTGTTGGAGAAGACTCTTGAGAGTCCCTTGGACTGCAAGGAGATCCAACCAGTCCATTCTAAAGGAAATCAGTCCTGAATATTCATTGGAAGGACTGATGCTGAAGCTGAAACTCCAATACTTTGACTACCTGATGCGAAGAACTGATTCATTTGAAAAGACCCCGATGCTGGGAAAGATTGAAGGCATGAGGAGAAGGGGATGACAGAGAATGAGATGGTTGGATGGCATCACCAACATGATGGACATGAGTTTGATTAGGCTCCGGGAGTTGGTGACAGACAAGGAAGCCTGGCATGCTGCAGTCCATGGGGTTGCAAAGAGTTGAACATGACTGAATGACTGAACTTGGAACTTATTAGAAATAATTGACATATATCACTGTGCAAGTCTAAAGCACACAGCATAATGGGTAGATTTATGTGTATTGTTAAATGGTTACCTACCACAGTAGGTTCATTTAATATCCATCTTTTCATACAGAGAAAATAAAAAGAAAGAGGAAAGGAAAAAAATGTTCTTCTTGTGGTGAGAACCCAGAATTTACTCCGAACATTCCTATCTATTGTAGAGCAGTGTTAGCGATAGTCATCATGCTATACATTTCATCCCTAGTACTTATTACCTTGTATCTGGGAGACTGTACCTTTTTTGTTTTCCTCCAACTCCCCCTCATCTTCCTCTCCACCTCTGGAAACCATAAATCTAATTTTTTTTCTGAGAGGTGTTTTTTTTGTTGTTCTTTTTCCTTAGATTCAACAAATAAGTGAGATCATACAGAATTTGTCGTTTTCTATCTGACTTATTTCACTTAGCACAATGTCTTCAAGCCTCATCCCTATTGTTGGAAATGATAAAATTTTATGGCTGAATGATATTCCATTGTGTATATACACCACATTTTCTTTATCCATTCATCAGTTGATGGACACTTAGGTTTTTTCTATGCCTTTGGCCATTGTGAAGAATGCTACTATGAACTTGGAGGTACAGCTATCTATTTAAATTAGTGGTTTTGTTTCTTTTGAATATATTCCCAGAAGTGGAATTGCTAGATCATATGGTAGTTCTTGGGGCTTCCTGGTGGCTCAGATGGTAAAGAATCTGCCAGCACAACTTAGCAACTAAACAACAACTGCTGTGTATTTGAAGCAAGGTTGTTGTTGTTGTTTTATCATCTATAAAACCCAGTTTCTCCTGTAAAATGTACATACTCTTTAAAACATGTAATATTTTAGTGACAAAGAAGTTACTCAAAAAATATACGTTCTATTTCTTTTTTTTTTTTACAATGTACAAAGTGTACAAGAGCACAGAAAGGAAGCAAGTTATCTGCTTGCAGCATCAGACTAATTTCCTGAATTGCAAGTTTGATAACAAACACAGTTTTCGGATGATTATGGATATTTGGAATAAAATCTAATTATTTCTGTTAAGGGCTGTATTTTCTTTACTTCCTTTAGATGAAAACAGCCAAATTGCTCTACTGGAAATTCTTAAAGCTCAAAGCAACTTTGATTCTTTCAAGAGCAACTACGATGACCTAATATCATGCATAAGTCCTCTTGTACAGAAAGGAACAAATATTTGATATTCATCTTCATTGTTTGCAGTGGGGTGGTTTCCTGTTATTTTTTTCCCTCTGTCTAGAGGAAGGGAGTAAAGGAAACTTCCTTATTAACCCACTACTGTAAGGAACATGTTTGAAAAAATTAAGCACAGGCAGCAAGAGTAGAGTTTCTCATCAAGATTATGACCAGCATAATTCAATTCCAATATACTTAAGAATAGTTTATTGAGACATTGACTGTTGTTCATTTACTCAATTAAAAGTAACAGAAGTTCAAAGTACCAGAAGGAGGGGCTTCCAGGGAGACCAGGCGAATCACAAGGAGAGCTCACCCTCAGAGAGCATTTAGTCTAGAAGGGCCCACACACTTAAGTAACCCAAGTTAGACAATGATTTAACATTGGACAGTCAAAAGAGAATATGTAAGGAGTTGGGAGAACTCACTTCTCAGAGAAGAAGTTAAAGAAGGTTTTAATAGAAGAGTTCACTCTTGAACTACTGGTAATATTTTAGTAATGAACCTGCAGACACAAGGGTAGATGGGGAACATTCCAGGCATAGGAATTAGTGTGAGCAAAGGGCAAGCCACAGAGACAAGGTTGGGAGGGGCACATGGGCAGCCAGGTGAGCAGTTCTACCTGGCTGCCAAAGAAAGTATTCTTATCTCTACCACTCGTCCAGGACTTATCTGTCCTCTTATTATTTTTTGTTTGCACAAGTATACACTTCATCTAGACTACGTGAGAGAAGACTGCCCTACAACAGTGGGCCTTGATTTCTTCCCACATCACCTACCTTCCTTAATAAAGAAACAAGCAATACTTACATTGTGCAGGTGAGGACATTGGTTGACTGTTTAAAGGCAAAACAGAAAGAAATCACATCACAAAATTCTTTTCTAATGTAAGGTCAATATTTTAATGAATTAGAATGTTTTCCGACTTCTTTTTGATCATACTTTAACATTCTTGGGTTTTTATTTTTTTTCTTCAGAGTACTAGATGTTGTTTGTGGGGTTTGATGTTGTTGTTACTTTGGCCACATTGCCCGCATGTGGGATCTGAATTCCGCAACCAGATTTCAAACCCATGCCCCATAGTAGAAGGGCAGAGCTCTAACCACTGGGCAACCAGGGAATTCTCTAGATAGTACTGATACTAGTATTTGATAGTAGAAAAAATATTAGGCACCAACTGATGTACCTGAGTCAAGCAAGAATCAGCAATGGGCACTAAAAGCTTTCAGTGGATAAAGCGTTGTTGGAGAATAAGACACGAAGAAACAAAGTATTCACCCCTCCCCCACATACCAAATACTTACAAATTATCAAGGGAGAAGGGAGACATGGAAGGTACTACCTGATTCAAACTGAGCATCACTCATCTGGACATAATGTCAACCTCCGGACATAATGAACTATGGACTCCACAACATTGCCAGCAGTGCTTCTTCCAAATCTAATAGTGATAGGGGTGGAGAGCTCACAAACCCAAACTGTAAGACATTCAACAGGACAGCTGGACCACATTCTTTTTAAAAAGACAAGGCCATGAAAGATAAACATGGCATTGGTACTGCTCAAGAATTAAGGAGACTAAAGAGACATGACAGCGAAATGCAAGGAATGATCCTTGATGGGCTCCTGGATTAAAGTAAAACAACAAACCATAAAAGACATTTTTGGTACAATTGGAGCAATATGAATATGTGCTGCACATTAGATAAGATTATGTATTAATGTTCATTTGTGGGTATATGTTAATTGTATGATAGTTGTTACGGAATGAATGTTTGTATCCCTCCCCCAAATTCATATGTTGAAATCTTAACCCCCAATGCGACAGTGTTAGGAGATGCAGCCTTTGGGGAGGTGATAAGATCATGAAGGTGGAGCCCTCATGAATGGGAAAAGCACTCTAACAAAAGAGAGCCCTCTTGCCCTCTCCTCCATATGAAAAAGTGGGTTCTCACCAGAACCTACCCATGCTGGCTGGCATCCTGATCTCAGACTTCTAACCTCCAGAATTGTGAGAAATAAATTTCTGTTGTTTATAAACCACCTGGTTTATGGTACTCGGTTGAAGCAGCACAAACCAAGACAGCTGTTGAATCGGAAAATCGGTGCTGAAGTATGTAGGGGTGAAGTGTCATTAAGTCTGCAAATCACTTTATTTATTTATTCTGGTTTACGCTGGCTCTTCATTGCTGAGCAAGTGCCTTTCTCTAGCTGGGGGGCTGCTCTTCACTGTGGTGCTCAGGTTTCTAGTGGTGGCTTCTTTTATTGCAGAGCCCAGGCTCTAGGCACATGGGCTTCAGCAGCTGCAGCTCATGGGCTCCAGAGCACGGGCTCAGTAGTTGTGGCACACAGGTTTTAGTTGCTTCTCAGCACATGGGATCCCCCTGGACCAGGGATCAAACTTGTGTCCCCTGCATCGGCAGGTGGATTTTTACCCATTTCCCCCACCAGAGAAGTACTGCATATTAGCTTTAATTGGTCAAACCAAATATAAAAGTATAAATGTTGTATATGAATGGTTGAGCCAATATATATTATGTATTTATTTTGTGTCTGTGTTGTGTCTGTGGGGGAAGCAAGCAAACAAATATGAACAATGTTAACAATCTGTGAATTTAAGGGAAGAACATAATTCAGTGTGCCATTTTCTCAACTTTTCTACAGGTTGAAATTTTCCAACATACTAAGTTAGGGGAAAATGAAATATCTTTTCCCTAATTGTCAAAAATAATACAGGCTTTGTATAAACAAGATTCTACTGTATAGCACAGGGAACTATATTCAATACCCTGTGATAAATTATAATAGAAAAAAATATGAAAAAGAATGTATGTATATATGTATAACTGGGGCTTCCCTGGTGGCTCAGACGGTAAAGCGTCTGCCTGCAATGCTGAAGACCCGGGTTCGATCCCTGGGTCGGGAAGATCCCCTGGAGAAGAAAATGGCAATCCACCCCAGCACTCTTGCCTGGAAAATCCCATGGATGGAGGAGCCTGATAGGCTACAGTCCATGGGTCGCAAAGAGTTGGACACGACTGAGCGACTTCACTCACCCTAAGTCACTTTGCTGTACAGCAGTAATTAACACAACATTGTAATTCAGTTAGTGTTCTTGTTCAGTCACTAAATGGTGTCCAACACTTTGAGACCCCATGGACCGTAATCTGCCAGTCTCCTCCTCCTGTGGGATTTTCCAGGCAAGAATGTTCAAGTGGGTTACCATTTCTTTCTCCAGGGTCTCTTCTCAATCCAGAGATCGAACCTGAGTCTCCTACATTGGCAGGCAGATTCTTTACCGCTGAGTCACCAGGGAAGCCCAGTTCAACTATACATCAATAAAAAAATAAAAAAAAATACAAGCTTGTGCATTAAGAAATTCTTTAAAAATAAATAGAAAAAGCAAGAAAAATAAGTAATTTCTCTAACTCTCTCCTTTTCAGTCCCTCTGCAGCTGGAACTTCTTAGGTACAGAGGCCAACCTTTCTAATTAAGATTCATGTAGGAAGAGGAATAGGAGTGGTTTACATTTCTCAAAGATCGTATCGTTTGAGTTTCAGATCACCCTGGCTCTCTTTCTCAGGTTTAATGCTTTCCACTTAGAAACTACAAACTTGAAAGACAAACACTCGAGAGTTACCAAAAATTAATTTAAAAAAACAGGAAAATGCTGAGCTTGACACAAAATCCTAAGGAATTTAAAATATAAATTTGTCACCAGAGAATGCCTAAAACCCTCCATAGCCTTGTGGCTGCATTTAGAAGAAAATGAACACTTACGTGGCGCGGCATCCAGGATTTGACTTCTGTCTTCCTCAGGCTTCACCTCCCACTCTCTCCCCTTCTTCTGGCCTCTTCTGCTTTGAAACTCCAAAACAGCCCTGGATTTTGCCCGAGGATGTTCTTGGCCCAGATCTCCACGTGGCTGGCTCCTTCTCATCATTCAAGTCTCAGCGCAAATGTCACTTCTTCAGAGCAGCGGCCCAGAACCACTCTGTCCTGGGCAGCCCCTCCCCGCTGCCTCTCCCAGCTCTCTCTGTCCCCTTATCCTGTTTCATCTCCTCAAGCCACTCATCACCATCTGACCTTATCTTGCTCATTTCCAGTTTAGTCATCATCATTGCATGTCTTTTCCCAACTAGAGTATAAACCTCCACAAGGGACACTGTCTGTCCTGAGTCCACTGTTTCTCCAAGGCTTAGAACAGGATCTGGTACATAGGAGATACCGAGTAAATATATTTAAATTTATTTATTTATTTATTTATTTATTTATTTTTGGCGGCACTGGGTCTTCGTTGCTCCACGTGGGCTTTATCTAGTTGTCCTGACGGGGGGTTGTTGTGATGCGTGGGCCCTAGAGTCCGGGCTCAGCTGTGGTGCACGGCTTAGTCGCCCCACGGCATGAGGAATCTTCCCTGGCCAACGTTCAAATGCGTGTCCCCAGCACTGGCAGGTGGATTCTTAACCACTGGGCCACCAGGAAAGTCCTAATAAATGTTTTTTGACTGAATAAATATTTCTTTAGGTATACAGTTGACAAATGTGCCCCATAGACCACACCCTATGTGTGTAGCATCAACATTTCAGGAGCTGTAGTGAGTCCCCTTTACAGGCTCCAGAAATTTCTCCTAAAGAAGTTTCAAATAAAGGGAGTTCCCTGGTGGTCCTGATGTTTAGGACTCAGTAAGTGCTGTGGCCTAGGTTCAATCTCGGGTCCCGGGAACTAAGATCCTGCAAGCCACTCGATGAAGCCAAAAAAATAAAATAAATTTAAGAAAAATCAAGTAAGAAATTCCAAACAACATTAGAAAAGCTGTCATGTGGAAGACATGGTAGAGGATAAGAGAAGTGTGTCTTATAACCAACAGAATGTCATGGGAAGTTAGTTGTCCGCTTTGAGTATATCTGCTTCATACCGACCCAATTCAGGTGACTTTGCTAGGGTTAGAATTCCTTGTTGTAAATTACAAGCTAATTTCTAAAGTTTGGGAACACAAGAGGTAAAGAGCCCCAGGAAGTTAAAATTAGATGTGAGAACACAGCATTTGCACTATTTGGTTAATGTTTACTTTTCCCGCTTTCTTTTTTTGAGCTGAAAATATTCAGGAAGGCAAGTTCCTGAAAAAGCTTTGTGAGGCCAATTTCCCACTGCAACGGATGATTGATGAAACCCTCCCCCAAATAAACAGCTCTCAAATCTTTTTCTCTGCATCATCCATAGAATTATGGAAACGTTGTTTCTGGATCAATACCCTCTCTCTCCCTCTTTACACGATAAGCTCTACTTACTCTGATCCCATAGAATAATCTTCTATTAGTGTTTGAGGAATATTACACACAAAGCAAAAAGCCTAGAGATGGGTATCCAACCACCTTTTAAGAAAGTCCCTAAACTCTATTATACTTTAAAATAAAGTTTTTATTATAAAATAGAAAATTCCTACCAAAAAGTGTATAAACCATATGTGTACAGTTTAGTAACTTAATGACTTGTTGTAAGGCTCAGAGCCATGTAACCTGCAAACAGGTAAAGGAACAGACTATTGGCAGCTCACCCCAGGAGCATCTCTACTCCTGCTTTCCCATCCTTACCTGCCCTTTTCTCCCGCAGGTAACCACTCTCTTGGTTTTTATTGTAACAATTTGTTTTCCTTTGTTGCTTTGCTACTTACCTTTGAATCCCCAAGTATTGCAGTTTAGTTTTGCCTGTTTTTGAACTTTATACACATGGAACCACACTGGGAGCGGGGTGGGTGGGTGGGGGTTTGTGCACGCTCAGTTGTGTCTGAGTCTTTTGTGACCTCACGGACTGTAGCCCACCAGGTTCCTCTGTCTATGGGATCTTCCAGGCAAGAATACTGGAGTGAGTTGCCATTTCTTCCTCCAGAGGATCTTCCTAACCCAGAGAGTACCTCGTCTCCTGTGTCTCCTGCATTGCAGGCGGATTCTTTACCACTGAGCCACTTGGGAAGCCTGTATGGGAGGGATGGGACGTCTTTATTGTGTTCAGTTTTATCTTTGAAAGATTCACCCTGTTGTTGGGAGTAGCTCTAATTGGTTCCTTCACATCCATAACACTGAGTTGTACTCAATAATTTTTTATTTTAAAAATTTATTTATTCACCTGATTGCAGTGGTTTCTGTTATTGCAGAATATGGGCTCTGGAGCACAGGCTCAGTAATTGAGGTGCACAGGCTTAGTTGCTCTGCAGCATGTGGGGTCTTCCCGGACCAGGGATTGAACCCATGTCTGCTGCACTGGCAGGCAGAGTCCTATCCACAATGCCACCAGGGAAGTTCCTCAGTTATTTTTATTATTATTACTTATTTATTTTTATTCATTTTTGGCTGTGCTTGGTCTTCCCTGCTTCCCGGGTTTTTTCTCTAGCTGCCATGAGGGAGGGGAGCTACTCTAGTTGCAGTGTTCAGGCTTCTCATTCCGGAGACTTCTCTCATTGTGGAGCACGGGCTCCAGGTTCACAGGCTTCGGGAGCTGGAGCACGGGGGTTCAGTGGTGCGACTCCCAGGCTCCAGAGCACAAGCTCGGTGGTTGTGGTGCACGAGCTTAGGTGCTCTGAGGCATGTGGAATCTTCCCAGACCAGGGATAAAACCCATGTCTGCTGCACTGGCAGGTGGGTTCTCATCCACTGTACCTGGAGGTCCTCGATTATTTTTTAGTTGTATTCAATTATTTCTTGTATAGGTACACTGTGAACTATCTCTATGGGTAGTTTTTTTAAGTGTTTTTAAAGACCAAAAAAAAAAAAAATGATGCTAAAGTATAGTAAAACTGTTAACAACATTAGTTCTGGAAGTAGATGAACTGTGTTTGAATCCTGACTATAATTTAGCAGAAATCTTGAGTAAATGATCAAAAGTTTCTGAGCTTTCAGAGTTTTGAAAGTGGAGGAAATAATAACACTTCATAAAATTGTTATAAACAAAAAGCAGAGTCCGTAAAGCATGGAGCACAGTGCCTGGCATAGGGACATCTTTCCTCCCCTAAGACTGCGTACTGGGAGGTTCCCTGGTGATCTAGTGGTTTCAGCACGTTCACTGTCATGGCCTAGGTTCAGTCCCTTGTTGGGGAACTGAGATCCTACAGACTGAGTGGTGCAACTGTCACGCGAGTGTATGTTCCTCGATTCTTTGTCTGGTCACAACAAAGATTTGGAGTGACGGACATTAAAGCCCCCTCGGCGAGTCACAGCTCTCAGGTCTTGGATAGACCGTGTTATAGCTCTCAGGTCTTGGATACACCGTGTTATAGCTCTTAGACTGGCTCTGGCTCCTCTACTTTATATGTTTATCTCTCCCTGGGCCGGTCCTATGTAAATTAGGCCAGCCAGGAGTGTTTGTTTTCCCTGAGGTCCTCACTCCGGTCCTCCTCGGACCTTCTTTTGTTTCATTTTCACGGGCTTTTCCCTTCCTTGTCTGTGGCCACCGCCATTTTGGACTCCTTTTCCCTGTTCTACCTACCTAACACAACCAAGTCCAGAATAAATGATGGTGGTTATTATTTTTCCACTTGTTATTTAACTTTAGATTCTTCCAGCAGGATCTTGCTTAATACACAGGAATTGAGGACACAGAGCTTTATTCACCAAGTGTCATCATCCTCTCAGAAATTGCCTTCCCGGTGACTTCCCCGTAAATTCCTCCATAAATCCCTCAAGGAAAATGTAGTATGTGGAGTGGGAGCCTCCCATCTAGAGAATGGGTGGGGAATTTAGAGCCTTTGAACAAACGTCAGTCATCGAATTCACCCAGGAAGCAGGTGAGGCAGAGTAGGAATATCCGAATCCCCCTTCCGTTCTCCTCTGACTGCGTGCTGGGGAGTTCCCTGGTGGTCTAGTGGTTAGCATTCCGTGCTCTCACTGTCACGGCCTAGGTTCAATCCCTTGTCAGGAAACTGAAATCCTACAATCTGAGTGGTAAAACCAACCAACCAAACAAAAAGACCACAAGCTAGAGATGTTACCCTTGACATGCTATTAAGAATGTGCTGTTTTCAGTGGCAGCAAACTATCTGAGAGATACACGCTTCCACAGGCATGATGGATGTAGGAATCAGGGCTCAGTACATTCATTCATTCAACAAAGAGATATAGAATAGCTGTGTGACACGACAGGGACTATCTCGGGCAGATGGGATGCACCAATGACTGATTAAATGTATCAAGATATTTTCTTGCCCAGCATATGATTTATCTTGGTGAATGGTCCACATGCCTGCCAACAATCTTATGATGAGTATTACTTATTGTCATCCCAAATTCACAGTGGAGAAAAATCAAAATTATGCATTTAGATTCCCTTCCAGATGATAGGTGGCAACACTGAGATTTTTTTTTTTTTTTTGGTAAATTAATTGGAGGCTAATTACTTTACAATACTGTAGTGGTTTTTGACATGAATCAGCCATGGGTGTACATGTGTTCCCCATTCTGGACCCCCCTCCCTCCTCCCTCCCCATCCCATCCCATCCCTCAGGTTCATCCCAGTGCATCAGCCCCGAGCACCCTGCCTCATGCACCGAACCTGGACTGGGGATCTGTTCACATATGATATTATACATGTTTCAATGCTATTCTCTGAAATCATCCCACCCTCGCCTTCTCCCACAGAGTCCAAAAGTCTGTTCTTTACATCTGTGTCTCTTCTGCTGTCTCGTTTATAGGGTCATCATTACCATCTTTCTAAATTCCATATATATGCATTAATATACTGTACTGGTGTTTTCCTTTCTGACTTACTTCACTCTGTGTAATAGGCTCCAGTTTCATCGACCTCGTTAGAACTGCTTCAAATGCATTCTTTTTAATAGCTGAGCAATATTCCATTGTGTATATGTACCACAGCTTTCCTATCCATTCATCTGCTGATGGACATCTAGGTTGCTTCCATGTCCTAGCCATTGTAATCAGTGCTGCAATGAACATTGGGGTACACGTGCGTCTTTCAATTCTGGTTTCCTCGGTGTGTATGCCCAGCAGTGGGATTGCTGGGTCATAAGGCAGTTCTATTTCCAGTTTTTTAAGGACTCTCCACACTGTTCTCCATAGTGGCTGTACTAGTCTGCATTCCCACTAACAATAACACTGAGATTTTGAACCTAAATTCTGACACCATAATCTGAGCTCTTAACTTTCTCTTTTACATATGAAAAGGAATATAAGAATTATTTTTTTAATCTTATTCATTTTATTCAGGTAAAGTCAACAAATTTCTAATCATGGGTCCTTTAATAATAATATTTACTTTGTTTCTGAGTCATAAAGATTTTCATTAAATAATGCTCATTAGTGGATAATAGTGATTAATACTACAATGAGCTGCCAAGAAGGAATATTTGACTAATTAAAATTTTGTTATAATTTATGATTATATAAAGTAATTACAGTCAGCATTACATCATTTACCATCTAACAAATTTAATTTGGCTACTGATGTGTTTAGGTTTTAAGGCTGTATTTTCTTTCTGAACATTTTCAACTACTACCTAAATAGGTACACTATTAGGTAACTGTTAAAAGAGCACAGTTTTTAGATTTTCTAATGTTATGAGCATTGTTTGTAAAATTTACCTAAATTGAACAAAAATTTTACACAATATTCCAATAGAAATTTAGTTTAGTACTAAGTTAAACCACCTTTAAGTTGCTTTTATAGTTTAAAATGATCAACTATTACCAGTTTCATATAGCTGAAGTTAAAAAAAAAATCGTGCTCTTCCATATGCCTGAATGCAGAAGCAACTAGAGTGTAATCTACCTGAAGACAGGGATCTGGGAGTTTTGTTTACTATTATTCACATGGAAGGCACTTAGAAAATGGCTATTGAATGAATTAATTAGGAAAGCAAACAAAACATAGTAACTAATCTTCTATCCTAACGTCTTTGAGTTTAGGTTTAAAACGGGAATAAGAAAAATAACACAGGTATTTTAAGTTAGTCTCTTGGAATGATAAAAAGTTTAAATAGTTAATTTACATGTGAAATGAAGACGTATTCACACAAAAACTTGAACATGAAGCTTTATAGCAGTATTATTTAAAATGACCAAAAAGTGGAAATAACTGAAATGTCTATCAACTGATGAAGGTTTAAATAAAATGTGGTACATCCATGCAATGGAGTATTTATTGAGTCATAAAAAGGAATGATGTGCCAGAACTACAGCATGAATAAAACTTGAAAACATTATGCTGAGAGAAAGAATTCAGATAGAAAAGGTCACATGTTATACTAACATTTCATATAAAATGTCCAGAATGGGCAAATCAAAAGAGACAGAAAGTATCAATAGATCAGTGGATGCCAGGGTTTAGAGACAAGAGGAAACGAAGGGAGATAGATTCAGGTTTCTTTTTGGGTGATGAAAATGTTCTGGAACCAGTGGTGATAATTGTACAACATTACAAATATACTGAGTCCACTGAATTGTACATATGCATTAAAATTAAGGGTGAATTTTACAGTATGTAAAATATATTTTAATTTTTTTTAAGTGGGGGAAAAAACTCTTAAGTTCTCTTTAGAACATGTCAAAAGTACACTATAAAATAATAGACATGTGTTTATAAATGTAAGAGTATTAGGAAATGTTCCCTTGTTTAATTATAAACCAAGTGGAATGTTTGGAGATCTCAGTAATCTGACAGGGAACCTTAAGAGGATTAACCTGACTTCCCCAGTGTTAACAATACTAATTTAAACTGCATCATTCAAAAACTACCTAGTCATACAGTAGTAATTGTAACAATGACTTCCACAAAAAACACCAATTAGATTAATTACTCATTAAGGCTGTCATTTTTTAATACCTTATATTTATATAACCCTTTTACTTCCTTAAGTGTTGAACTGTGCCTTAAGATTTAACTTATGGGAGAGTCACAGCTCTAACCATTTAATTAGAGGCAGGGAAGTGGGTGGAATTGGACTGAAATTTATTAGCAATGCTGACATTCCAGGTTGGAACACAAAGTGAAGCAGGACTTAAGAAACCTAAATTCTAGCCTTCTATATGAACTCAAAGGTTTTGGCATAGTCAATAAAGCAGAAACAGATGTTTTTTTTTTGGAACTCTCTTGCTTTTCTGATGATCCAGAGGATGTTGGCAATTTGATCTCTGGTTCCTCTGCCTTTTCTAAAACCAGCTTGAACATCTGGAAGTTCACGGTTCATGTATTGCTGAACCCTGGCTTGGAGAATTTTGAGCATTACTTTACTAGCGTGTGAGATGAGTGCAATTGTGTGGTAGTTTGAGAATTCTTTGGCATTACCTTTCTTTGGAATTGGAATGAAAACTGACCTTTTCCAGTCCTGTGACCACTGCTGAGTCTTCCAAATTTGCTGGCATATTGAGTGCAGCACTTTCACAGCATCATCTTTCAGGATTTGAAATAGCTCAGCTGGAAATCCATCACCTCCACTAGCTTTGTTCGTAGTGATGGTTCCTAAGGCCCACTTACCTTCGCTTTCCAGGATGTCTGGCTCTAGGTGAGTGATCACACCATTGTGATTATCTTGGTCATGAAGCTCTTTTTTGTACATTCTTCTGTGTATTCTTGCCACCTCTTCTTAATATCTTCTGCTTCTGTTAGGGCCATACCATTTCTGTCCTTTATTGAGCCCACCTTTGATGAAATGTTCCCTTGGCATCTCTAATTTTCTTGAAGAGATCTCTAGTCTTTCCCATTCTGTTGTTTTCCTCTATTTCTTTGCATTGATTGCTGAGGAAGGCTTTCTTATCTCTCCTTGCTATTCTTTGGAACCCTGCATTCAGATACTTATATCTTTCCTTTCCTCCTTTGCTTTTCGCTTCTCTTCTTTTCACAGCTATTTGTAAGGCCTCCCCAGACAGCCATTTTGCTTTTTTGCATTTCTTTTCCATGGGGATGGTCTTGATCCCTGTCTCCTGTATAATGTCAGAAACTTCTGTCCATAGTTCATCATGTACTCTGTCTATCAGATCTAGTCCCTTAAATCTGTTTCTCACTTCCACTGTATAATCATAAGGGATTTGATTTAGGTCATACCTGAATGGTCTATTTCTGCTTTATTGACTATGCCAAAGCCTTTGACTGTGTGGATCACAATAAACTGTGGAAAATTCTTCAAAAGATGGGAATACCAGACTACCTGACCTGCCTCTTGAGAAACCTATATGCAGGTCAGAAAGCAACAGTTAGAACTGGACATGGAACAACAGACTGGTTCCAAATAGGAAAAGGAGTACGTCAAGGCTGTATATTGTCACCCTGCTTATTTAACTTCTATGCAGAGTACATCCTGAGAAACGCTGGGCTGGAAGAAGCACAAGCTGGAATCAAGATTGCCGGGAGAAATATCAATAATCTCAGATATGCAGATGACACCACTGTTATGGCAGAAAGTGAAGAGGAACTAAAAAGCCTAATAAAAGTGAAAGAGGAGAGTGAAAAGTTTGGCTTAAAGCTCAACATTCAGAAAACGAAGATCACGGCATCTGGTCTCATCACTTCATGGGAAATAGATGGGGAAACAGTGGAAACAGTGTCAGACTTTATTTTTTGGGGCTCCAAAATCACTGCAGACGGTGACTGCAGCCATGGAATTAAAAGACACTTACTCCTTGGAAGGAAAGTTATGACCAGCCTAGATAGTATATTGAAAAGCAGAGATATTTCCCAACCTTTGCCAACAAAGGTCGGTCTAGTCAAGGCTATAGTTTTTCCAATAGTCACGTATGGATGTGAGAGTTGGACTGTGAAGAAGCTGAGCGCTGAAGAGTTGATGCTTTTGAACTGTGGTGTTGGAGAAGACTCTTAAGACTCCCTTGGACTGCAAGGAGATCCAACCAGTCCATCCTAAAGGAGATCAGTCCTGGGTGTTCATTGGAAGGACTGATGCTGAAGTTGAAACTCCAATACTTTGGCCACCTCCTGCGAAGAGCTGACTCATTGGAAAAGACTGATGCTGGGAGGGATTGGGGGCAGGAGGAGAAGGGGACGACATACGATGAGATGGCTGGATGGCATCACTGACTCGATGGACATGAGTATGAGTGAACTCCGGGAGTTGGTGATGGACAGGGAGGCCTGGCGGGCTGTGATTCTTGGGGTCGCAAAGAGTCAGGACTGAGCCATTCAACTGAACTGAACTGATACGAACTCAAATAGCAAGAACTGAAACTGCCCTATTCAGCAGCACATTAATGCAACGTATAGGTAAGTGAACACATCGTTAAGGGTAGACTCAGAGTTTTCCTAAACTTAACACTCCTTTGGGAACAGCCCCCAGAAGAAATGGAACAGAGACACAGAACTAGGGCTTTTTTTTTTTTTTTTAAACCCTTAAACCAAAGAAAATATTCAAATCGTTTAAAACCCCTGAAGAGCAGACTCTCGGTCCTGTCATAGTTAAACGTGGGGAGGAGGGGTAGAGGGCCCTGAAATGGTAATAATGTAAATCGTAGTATACCCTTAATTTTGATGGCAAACTTATCATCACCAGTATCTACAATACTTCCAACCTCACTGAACCACTCTTGAGTGACAGTCTTTTTAGCGATCCAGAGATTTAGAAGCAGTTCCTAAATTTACGCATGACATGTGAAAATCTCCCACGTCTAGCTGCTTCTTTCCAACAAAAGTTTAATCAAATTTTCGAACCAGGAAACTTTTGTGTCCGGTCGTGTCTTTCTCGCCGAAGTGCTGAGCACCCTAGAACACTTCAGGAGGAACAGTCTCTCCAGATTTCACTCGCCAAACATTCCGCAGTTGTGCCCGAAGAGCTCCGAGAGCTTTCTAGGGTGGTCCGGGACCACTCTCCCCCAGCCGGGAGCCCGAGCCCCTAGCCCACGCCACCCCTCTGCTCTCCTTCCCCGCCCACTCGGACCGAAACGCCGCGCTGTTCCTTTAAGGCCGGACGCCGCAGGGTGTGCGGAGAAGGGCCGGTTCTTCCCGCCTCCTTTTGCACCGCTCCCTTCCCCCTCCCATCGGAGTTTCAGGTGAATGGGTCACGGAGGGTGGAGGCCGCCATACCACTCCTCCTCCGTAGCGTCCACCTCCCCCTTTCTGCTTCTTCAGGCGGAGGCGGCGGGACTCCGGGGAGAGCTGGCCGGGACGCCGGGGAGAGCTGGCCGGGACGCCGAGGAGCCCGCGCGGGGAGCCGCAGGTGGGGCTCGCGGGCGCCGGGCCGCGGACTTTCCGCCCCCCGGGCCGGGGTTGGTGCGCATGCCCGGGGGCAGGCGGGCAGGGTGGGCGGGGGGAGGAGGGGAGAGAGGAGGCGGAGGGCTCAGTCCCCGGCGGAGTCCCGGCTGCGCGCAGCCTCTCTGCCAGGCGGCAGGTGCGCCCTCCAGGTGAGCGCACGCCCGGGCTCCCGCCGTGTTTGGTTCGCTGAGAGAAGGTGAGAGCTGGGCGCGGCGCCGGGGGCCCCAAGGCCTCTCCGTGCCCCGTCTAGAAGGGGAGGCGCGGGGAGAGGACGCCCCGCGGTGGTTTCGGTGGCGGTTTCGCTCCAGGCTTTGGACTCGCGGCAGCCGGAGAGGCGCGGGGCGGCGAAGAGAGCCGCGCCCGGCCAACTCGGAGCCTGCCTCCTGGGTCGAGGGGCTGCTTGGAGCCGCCCATCTGTTCCTTCCGCCGAAACTATTCAAGCCACCACCAGTGTCTAGGCGGCGTGGGCAACTTTTCGCTTTCTTAGGGGCCGGCGGGAGATTGGTGACCAGCCAGAATCCTGCGACCGGCTCTCCAGGCTGCAGTTTTTCTTTTCTTTCTTTTTTTTTGGGGGGGGGGCGGTGCCCCTGAGGAGAGAGCCTGAGCTTGAGGGCTGAAACTAGGGGGGCCGCTTGCTGGCCCGGGCGGGGCGGCTCGGGCTCTGGGAGGAATCCGTTGTTATCTGCCCTCCTCTCAGCCCTCTGGGTATTCCAGGTGGAGAAGGGGTGGCCGGGTTTAATCCGTGCAATATTCCTGGAGCCCTGGAGTGGGCCGAACGGCTTTCAACCCCCTTGGTGGGAGTTGTTATGAGCCCGCGTCGATTTAAGCTGCCGGGGCGGGGATTTAATTTCAAATGAAGCTGTATTTCCAGGGAAGCCACTCATGCTTGGGATTCTCACCCTTGACCTAAAAGGCCGCCGCCAGGTGGGCGGACCTGCCTCGGGCCGTCCCTGCTCTCCCAGCTGGGACTCGTACTGCCCGGTGTGCTCCTGGACACCGGCACGTGCTCCTAGCCAGATCGCCGGCCCCGCGCGCCGCCGACACGTTGCCTATGTTGGAGGAATTGTGCAGGGCAGGTGGGATGAGGGGTCAAGATGCCCCTTGCAGTTGGGAGAGCAGCCCCGAGCCCCTCGTCTCATGTCCCAAGTGAAGCGACAGAGTCGGGGGAGAGGAGCGGCATCCTGGAGCTGGCCGGGCAGCGTGCCCGCCTGGCAAATGACCCGGGACGGGGAGGAGGCAGCCTTTCAGGTTAGTGTGTGGCCCTCACGCACAACAGGTGTATTATTGAGGTCCCGGGAAAAGAGAAACCCTTCCCCATTAAGGGACTGGTCCCTTTTTTGTGATTGAAAACTACTTCTTCCCTGATGGAGGTAGATTTCTCAAACTTTTTATGTATTCCCTAGTGTAGCCCTGTTTCTTTTGCACTGTACACATTTAATATTTTCTCTGCCTGGTATTTTAAAATAGGCATTTTAAAAGGTGGCGCCACAGTAATTGGTATCTCTGCAGACAAAGGAGCAGCACTGTTCTTTTTCGTTGTTTTGCATTTATTTGGTTACTGGGCACCTCTTTTGTTAGAGTGTGGAGGCGAGGAGAGGGAGATTTCCACAACTTCTAGGAAATTTAGGAAAGTGATGAGCATTGCCTCCTGTGTGTAAGGTACTGTAATAAAAGCCTTTTGTACTTTATGTCGTTTAATCATCCCAGCATCTCTAAAAGCTAGGTCTTATTAGAACTCCGTTTTAAAAGTGAGTAAACACCAGGGAAAGTAAATATATATATATTTAAATATTTATTTATTTGGCTGCACTGGCTCTTAGTTGTGGCAGGCATCTAGTTCCCTGCCCAGTGATGGAGCCCAGGGAGGGTTAGCCCCTGGACCACCAGGGAGCTTCTGGGACGGTGTGTTGTTAAAGGGACAGTTCTTGATATTCCGGTGGAGAACCAGATTTGGGGAGTTCTTCTGGAATTCTCTACTTTAGACTAGTCCCTATGGCCTCATATAAGTGTTCCCCATCTTGCTTGATGTAAAAGTAAAACATTCTGTTTTCTTCTAAAGATAATGCTGTAATTTCTTATGTTTCAAAATGATGGAAGATTGCTTTCAGCCATATGAAGTAACTGATCCTATGTCCTTCACCTTCCCAAGGAGAGACCTCCCAGAAGAAAGTTTTCTTTAGCTGCATTTCAAGGCTTACGTGATTAGAATATTTATTGGACTTTTTCATCCACATTACTATTTTTAGAACTAATGGTAAAAATACCTTGGTCACACCTTTTTAAAAAATTTGCCCCCAGGGTTGCAGCTGTTCTGTAATTTAGTGCTTTCCAATCTTGAATGTGGTGTGAATCACATTGAAGATCTTATGAAAATACAGATTCTGATTCATAGGTCAAAAGTGATGCCTGGAATTCTGCTTTTCTAGCATGTCTCTGGGTGATGCCTGTACAGTTTTTTCTCCCTTTCCCTCACACTGTAAGCACTTAACTACTTTTGTGGAACTTAACTTGAAGGATTATATTTCCTGGGTGTTAGTTATGTGAAGAACTTCAAGGCATTCACTGGTGGATTGAAATCCCAACTCTAATATGGGCTGTTGTTTTCCAAATCAAATGTTGATTGCACATCTCTGTACCAGGGACTGGATCCATGGATCAGGAATAAGAGTGAAGATCAAGACAGACATTTAAGTGCTTTGGAAGGTGGTATTCCTTTTGGACTGGAGAAGATTGTAGTTTTAAAAAAAGAAAAAAAATAATTAAAGGGGAGATTTGCTCTGAAAATAAATTGGTGGTTGGGGTGAGATACTGGGAGGACATCTCTGAGGAGGTGAAATTTGAGCTAAGAACTGATCGGGAAATGCCTGCTATGTAGAAATCTGGGTGTTCTAAACAAGAAACCCTCAAGATTAAGGCCCTCCTTGAGTTGACACTTTTATTCTAGGCAGTGATTTTCAAAATGTGTGGTGTGGTTAAAAAATCATCTAGAGAGCTTATTTAAAATGTAGTTTCTGACACAGCTAATCGATCTCAAAATCTAATTTCAAAATTTTAGGTCCTTTACTAATGATATGCCTATAACCTAAATAGAATCATTTAATATCAACTTTAAAAACACCTTAAAGGCAAATTCATGAAAGGAATGTGATCGAAAAGGAACAGACTGCCCTTAAATACAGTGTTTATTTATTTTTACTTACTGACAGTTTGCTTTAAATAATAATTTTGAAGCACAGCATTTTCAGGTCTTTTTATCTTAGCTCAGTAACCTACTGAGATTATTTTGGCCAGTAAACATTTTAAAAGAGAGAACTTTTTATTTTTTTACCATCAGCTGGCTTTAAGTTTAACATACTCAGTAAGGGTCAGCTCCAAATTGGCCCTGAGTCCATCCAGTGCAGCTGTTTGCCAGAGCCTGTGGCTTTTCACTTCTCGTTTTACTTGTTCCTTCGCTCAGCATACACGTACTGTCCAGATACTGTTAGTGTTGCTGTGCTGGGCATTGGGCAGCATTCTTGGACCTCTTTTGCCTATTGTCATGGCCTTAGAACTTGGTCATAGGCTGCCTTGCAAGAGCCCTTAGAAGTCAGTCCTGCGGCCCAGTGTCCTGCCGCTCCACCTCGCCGAATACCAAACAAGCTTTGCAGACACAGCATGAGGTCAAATTGTTATTTGTTGTTTTGGGAGGGTGTGTGTAGAAACTTCCTAACATTGAAATGAAATCTGACCCTCTGGAGGTTTTTTTTTTTCCTTAAGGAACTCTTTCTAGGGCTACAAAGACAGCTCTTCAGCTCTTTGAAGGCTGCCATTAGTAGTCCTAATGTTGAGTGCTCCAGGCCAAACATTTCCTGTTTTTCCAGTCATTTGTCTTAAAACATGGTTTTTCTAGATCTTTAACAATCCTAGTCTACCTCCTAAAGAGGTACCCAGTTGGAACATGATGTTCAAATTTCAGGGTTCTGCAGGGGTTTGTTTCTTTTTAATAACTCTATCATACCTAGATCTAAAGCTCTAACTCTGTAAATAATGCCTGAGATTGGAATAACTTGTTAGCTTTGTTGAAATTCTGATCAAGGAAATGTACTTGTTTCCTGCACCGAGTCTTAGTTGCTGCATGTGGGATCTAGTTCCCTGACCAGAGAAATAACCCCAGCCAGCCCTCTGCTTTGGGCATACAGAGTCCTAACCACTGGACTGCCAGAGGTGAAAGTGAAAGTGGCTCAGTTGTGTCCAACTCTTTGTGACCCCGTGGACATTGCAGGCGGATTCTTTACAGTCTGAGCCACCAGGGAAGCCCAGACTACCAGGGAAGACCCAAGGAAATGCACTTTTAAAAATGAATAGTTACTCAGCCAGATTTCCCTTATCTAGTACTCATACCATTTTTTAAAATTGAGTTTTATATCTTTAAAATGATTTATTCCTGCCACCAATATTTGAAAATGAATATAGTACACATAAGTGCCTAAACACTTAAATTTCTCACTTTGAGAATAATCATCTTGCTGAAAATGCTTTTTGCTCATCTTCTTTAATACATTATCTTATCTACTACTCCATCCCAAAGAGGATTATCTCCCTCTTTGACTCAGGAAGTTATCGATGCTCACAGAAGAGAAGAAGGATTTGTCCCCTCAGATTGTGAGCTTTTTGAAACCACTTGGTTTGTTTTAGTCCATCATTCCAGCCTTACCGAGACCTTGATCGATGTTGATGTACTTGTAGCCAGTGAGTTACTTATCCTTTCCAGTGTCTTGTCAACTGCAAATTTGGATACACTTGTCCATGTTGTCTAGGGTCATGACTAGAGACCTCCCTCCAGGTGGATATAAGTGGTGCATTCATTCATCCTAATTAGGCTCTGTTATTTAGCCCAGTAGGAATCTGCCCACCCACCCTCTGTACTAGAGGATGTGTCCTAGAGTCTCAGGATTCTCTCTGCATTCCCCTCATCTACCAGTCTGGTAACCTTCTCAGAAAAGAAAATGAAGTTAATGTGCCATGACTTGTTCTTAATGAACTTTCTGAAAGTATTCACTCCACAATTTGAAATCTCTGTTCTTAGGGGAGACATGACACCTAAGCTCTGAATCCAGGCAATGGTTTGGAAAGCAAAATTGTCTGGATTTTTGGTGAAGCTTAAAACTGTAGCCTGAGTCTGGATTTAGAATTTTCAAAAGCTACCATTGAGGTTGGAATTTTTGGCATAATCTTGAATGAGGGGTACCTACCTATAGAAGAGATAAGATTCCTCTAAGATCAGTGTGTTAGTGTTTGATGTTCAGCTTCAGAAATAGGGTGCCATATTTAATAGTATTTAAATTCAGTTTTCCTTAGTTCTTTTTCTAAGCATCAGTTAGGAGGACAGTAATTCTGGACTCTTTCTCTTTCATAGCACTGTGATATTTTGGGTTAAATTGCTTGTCTGTGTGTGTGTGTGTGTGTGTGTGTGTGTGTTTAGGTGCTAGTTACAGAGCCATATACACTTAAGATTTGTGTATTTTTCTCTATGTTCTACGTCAATAAAGCAGTTTTTTGAAATGAAAGAATGTGAAGAAGTTGTCTTCTCTCACTGTGTTTGGAAAATTATGCTGCTCATGTTGGTGTTACTAACTTTTAATATACTTCCATCTTTGAGATTTTACCGAAATACATTTGGGCAATATTTTATTGAGAAATTTGTGATTGACTGTTCTTAAGGGTGTGGAGGATACTTGCTGTTGATTTTAAATTGATTTACTGTTCTTAACAATGTAACATATGATTACACAACCCTTTTGCTTGAGAAAGAAAAAATATTAAAGACTTTAATCAGGTAATAGATCTTGCTCATGTCCTTCCTCCCGTCCGCCCCCAAGCCTCTGATTCTTTCTTGCCAAGTCTTCCCTGTTCTCTCCAAACTGCACTTAGTCACATAGTCCCAAATAGTGCCTGTTGCAGTTGCTGTTTTCTTGGTGCGTTACCTTCGGGAGAACTTGGTCTCATACTTAACTTCTACAGGTGCCTGTGGTGCTATGTAGGTACTTAATAAACATGTGATTGTTGATTAGGTGAAATTGCCTCTTAGATGTTCAGGGATTTTTGCTTTGAGGGATTTTAAATTATTCTGCTTTTCTGTTAGTGAACAGGACTCTAATACAGTGTATGTTTGATGTTTTTTCTTTTTTGAAAATTGTATTCCATTTTGAAGACTAGGAAAAGGAGATAAGCAGAAAATGTCCACAATCCTAGATTCTTAGATGCTTTTGTAACCCTTTTAAATGACAGAAGCAGCATACTTTTAAACCAGACTGTGCTTTAGTTAACATTGAAGGGCTAGAATATGCTAGACACAACTGTATTTGCATTTTCATATGCATTCTCATTTTCTATGAACTTCGAAAAGTAATGAGATAGAATAAATATCTTTTAAGAAATTTATGTTAATACATCTTTGTGTTCTTCAATGACTTTCTTAAAAATACCATTTTTACCTATAACTATCAACAGCTTTGTGAAATTTTCATTGCTGCAACTTATAATTTCAAGTTTAAACTATATTCGTTTGCCAGTGATGTGCAGAGCATAATGTTAGGTGCTCTGAGGACTACCAGGCCAAATGATTCCTTGAGGTTGTTGTTCAGTTACTAAGTCCTGTCTGACTCTTTGTGACCCCATGGACTGTAGTCTACCAGGCTTCTCTGACCATGGGATTTTCCAGGAAAGAATGCTGGAGTGGGCTGCCATGTCCTTGTCTAGGGAATCTTCCCGACCCGGGGATCAAACCTGTGTCTCTTGGATTGGCAGGCAGATTCTTTACCGCTGAGCCACCAGGGAAGCCCAAATGATTCCTACCCTCAATGATTTCTTACTGCTCTAAGAATTCATGGTCTAATGTGCAAAGATGACAGTGGGAAGGACGAGAGAAATAACCATGGAGTGAGACCTCGTTTCAGATTGCTGTCATTCGTTTTCTTAGTGATGCAAAGAAGTCGAGCACAGGATAAAGCTGTTTCCCTGCTTCTGTTGCTTAGATTGGCTGATCTCAGGAGGCTCCTGGCAGTGCTCATCCTGAAGATCAAGTGAGCACCGACCCCAGCCATGTCATCCAGGCCTTTTGAAAGTCCACCTCCTTATAGACCTGATGAATTGTAAGTAAATATGTAATTCTTTCTTTTTTCTTTTTTTTTAAGGCCTTGCTTGTGAGATTTTATTAATAGTTTCCCAACCAGGAATTGAACTCGGGCCCTTGGCAGGAAGTGAGAACACAGTCCTAACTGCTGAACAGCTAGGGAGTTCCTCCTTTTTCTTCTTTAAAAGTGTATTACATGTTAAAAAAGAAAGTATGTAATTGAAACTTTCATCTGTTATGTGTTTGCTTTAAAAATAAAATGACGTGCATTTGTAAAATCAAATTGAACCAAAGGGTATTCAGTGAAGCGTGAGCTCCCCTCTTACCTTCAGCTTCCGAGATGACAGTTGTTTTCTGCAGTGGGAGCTTTTGTCACTTGATTTTTCTTTGTTGCTACAATATAGGCTGAGCTTATATTTGTGTGCATATTTGTCTTTAAAAAATGGTATGAAGCTTCCGTAGCAATGCCTTATTTATCTGTTTTTGTCTGTGCTGGGCCTTCACTGCTGAGGGCTTTTCTCTGGTGGCAGCAAGCAGGGGCTGCTCTCTGGTTGTGGCGAGCAGGCTTCTCACTGTGGTGGTCTCTCGTTGCGGAGTGCGGACTCTAGGGTGTGCGGGGTTCAGTAGTTGAGGCACGTGGGCTGAGTAGTTGGGGTCCCAGGCTCTAGAGCCACAGGCGCAGTAGTTGCGGTGCACAGGTGCAGTTGCCGTGTGCTGTGCGGGATCGTCCCAGATCAGGGATTTTTTGCCCATGCCTCCTGCATTGGGAGGTGGATTCTTTACCACTGAGCCACCAGGGAAGTCCTTCAGTGTCTTATTTAGATGACTGTTGGTGATAGTCAGTTTTTCAAATAGCATGTTTATTGAGATATAATTCACCCACTATACAGTCCATTGGTTTTAGGGTATCCCTTCACCACACTCAGTTTTAGCACATTTTCATCATCCCCTTCCCAAAGAAACCCCTCTCTCCAGTAGCACTGTCTGGTTGCCCCAGTACTAGGCAACCACCAAGCCCACTTTGTTTCTGGATATGTCCATTCTGGACATTTCATATAAATGGAATCTTACAGTGTTTGGTCTTTTGTGACTGAATTCTTTCACTTGGTATGTTTTCCATGTCCTCATAATCTTTATTTTTTTTTTTATTATTCTGCTCCTGGGTATATAGCCTAAAAAAAGTGCCTTTATGTACCAGGATATAAGTAGGAGATTAGATTGTGTTAGAGCTATGCTGTTCGTGACAGCCCTAAATGGAAATAAGCCGAATACCCAAGTAGAACGTGGTACAGAATTTTCTCCCTTCACACATTCAGTGTTCTCCAGTTTCTCCATTTCCATTTCATTCTCATATAGTCAAGTAATTCATCTAATTCTCATGGTTAGCAGCCTCCAGTAGGAAGATATCTCCTTTGGCATGAGGAAGGTGGTTTGTGGAAATAAGGGCAAAAACAAAAGGGGCTTTAGTCATTTTAGGAATTGAATTTTACCTCCCCAGGGCCCACAGTTTTTAGATTCAGTTGTTCACACGTTAGTGTGTCTATTACAAGCTGTGTGTTCATGGTTAAATTACTGGAGTTTGCAGGGTATTTTTATAAAAAAAAGATCCAAGATCTCATTAGCCATCATCTTAATGAGCCCTCATTAACGTTTCATCTACTTTGTAGGTCTTGCCTTAACTGGCAGTAGCTCATGTAGTGATTTGTTTAATGTCTTACTGCCTTGCCAATGAGGAGCAGGGCAGTAAGACATTAAACTCGGTGAGGGGCACTCTGTGAGGGGCCTGGACTGAGGCTTTCCTGTCTGTTGTTGTGTTTCCAGTGCCTGGCACAGAGCCCAAGATGTGTCGGCCTGGTGGCTCCAGTAAATAGCTGCTAAGATGAATAAGTGAATAAATATGCTTTCTTAAGTAAGAGAGCTAGGCAGCCAGAAATCGCACCAGTGTAGGCCAGTGCAGGCATCAAGTCTAAAGGAATTGGTCTCCATTCGCAAAGGAAATGATGCCCTTGTTCTCACTTGCCTAGGTCCCATCCCCAGTGATTTCGATTTAACTGGTCTGGAGTGCTCTGTCTGGGGATTTTACACATTCCCTGGGTGATTCTAATATTCCGTAGAACTTGAGAACCTCTGCTCCACAGAAACTAAGCAGTCATTCTCAATGTAGCATCAGTAGCATCCGGAAACTTCTACTCCGGACCTGCAGACTGAGCAACTCTGGGGATGAGGGCCAGCAAACCCTCCAGGGGATGCTGATGTGTCTGCACAGATACCTTTACTGTTCAGTGGGTGTCTGAGTCTGCTGGGGATATCTGTAGTAGAGTATCATAGACTGGGTGGCAACAGAAATTTATTCTTGCAGTTCAGAGGCTGGGAGTCCAAGATAAGTGCTGGTGGAGGCCCTCTTCCAGATTGCAGACTGCCAACTTCTTGAATCCTCATTGTAGAAGGGGTGAGCAGGCTCTCTAGGGCCCTTTTTATAAGGGCACTAATCCCATTCATGAGAGCTCCACCCTCATGACCTATTTACTTCCCAAAGACCCCACCTTCTAATACCATTACATTGAGGATTAATGTAATTATGGTAATGTTAGGATTTTGATACTTGATTTGGGAAAGGCAGGGAGACACAAATTGCCCCATTGCAGTGGGGCAGTACAAATAATAGTTTCCTTTGCTAGTGGTTTGTTTAAATTATTGCAGGTACTTTTATATGTTCTTTCTGCTTACCACTAAAAAGTGTAACTTAAAATTGTTTTCGTGTGCATTTCAGCAAACCTAATCACTACGCACCAAGCAATGACATATATAGTGGAGAGATGCACGTTCGACCAATGCTGTCCCAGCCAGCATATTCTTTCTACCCGGAAGATGAAATTCTCCACTTCTACAAATGGACCTCTCCTCCCGGAGTAATTCGGATCCTGTCTATGCTTGTTATCGTGATGTGCATTGCCATTTTTGCCTGTGTTGCCTCCACTCTTGCCTGGGACAGAGGCTATGGAACCTTAATGGGAGGCGGCGTTAACTACCCTTATGGAGGAAGTGCCTTTGGTAGCTATGGAAGTGGCTATGGCTATGGGTATGGCTACGGTTATGGCTATGGAACAGGCTATACGGATCCAAGAGCGGCAAAGGGATTCCTGCTGGCCATGGCTGCCTTTTGTTTCATTGCTGCATTGGTAATATTTGTTACCAGCGTTGTAAGGTCAGGCATATCTAGAACAAGAAGGTATTATTTGACTGTGATAATAGTGAACGCCGTCCTGGGGATTATGATGTTTATTGCCACAATTGTCTATATAATGGGAGTCAACCCAACAGCCCAGGCCTCTGGGTCTCTCTACAGTTCACAGATATATACCCTTTGCAACCAGTTTTATACACCTGCAGCTACTGGACTCTACGTGGATCAATATTTATATCACTACTGTGTGGTGGATCCCCAGGAGGTAGGTGTAGTTTTGTTTTGTTTCTCCCCTCTTTCCTTGGGTCATAGGTTCTTACCTTGGGATGCTTAATAGATTCACTTGGGAATGTTTAAAAAAATAGTGATGCCATGGCCCCACTGCTATATAAATCAGAATCTGAGCGAAGGGCGGTGTGTCCTTATTAAGGTATAGTTAACATACCATCTAATTCTTCCACTTCAAATACAGTTCATTTGTTTTGAGTATATTCACAGAGTTGTGCAGCTGTCACCGCAGTTCATCTTAGAACATTTTCCCTACCCTATAAGGAGACCCCATCCTCATTAGCACGCACTCCTCGTTTCCCTAACTGTCCCCAGATCCAGAAACCATTAATCCTCTTCTAGAGATTTGCCTGTTCTGGATATTTCATATACGCAGAAGCATACAGGATGTGTTTTCTTTTTTTTTATGACTGGCTTCTTTCACTCAGCGATAATGTTTTAAGGTTCATCCATATTATAGTATATACCAGTGCTTCATTCCTTTTCATTGCTGAATGCTATTCCACTGTGTGCATATACCACATTTTCTTTATTGTTGGCTGATAGGCATTTGGCTGTATTTTGGCTATTATGAATAATGCTCTGAACTTTTGTGTGAAACCTGTTTTAATGTGGCTTGAGTTTAGTATATACTTAAGGCCGGAATTGATGGGTCTTATGGAGACTCTTCATTTAAACTTTTGAGAAACTATCACATTCTTCTCCAAAGAGGTTGCATGATTACACATTTACCAGGAATGTATGAAGATTCCAGTTTCTCCACAGCCTCAGCAGCATTGTCTTTCTGTTTGATTCTAACCATGCTAATCCTCCCAGCATCAGGATCTTTTCCAATGAGTTAGTTCTTTGGGCACCTGATGCGAAGAACTAACTCATTGGAAGAGACCCTGATGCTGAGAAAGATTGAAGGCAGGAGGAGAAGGGGCCAACAGAGGATGAGATGGTTGGATGGCATCACCGACCTGATGGACATGAGTTTGAGCTGGGAGTTGGTGATGGACAGGGAAGCCTGGCATGCTGCGGTCCATGGGGTCACAAAGAGACACAACTGAGCAGCTGAACTGAACTGATGCTAATGAGTGTGAAGTGATACTGGTTTTGATTTGCATTTCCTTGCTAACTAATGATATTTTCTTGGGCTTATTGGCCATTAGTATATCTTCTTTGGAGAAATGGTAATTCAGAATCTTTGTCCATTTTTTAGTGGGGGTATTTGGATTTTTATTATTGAGTTGTGAGAAATTGTATTTATTTGGTTACAAGTCCGTTATAATTTTTTCTCTCCATTTTGTATCTAGATGATGCTCTTTGCACAAAAGTTTTTCATTTTGATGAGATCTGATTTTTCTTTGTTGCTTGTGCTTTTGGTGTTGTCTCAAAACACTTTGCCTAATTCAAGGTCGCAAAGATTTACTATGATGTTTTCTTCCAAGAGTTTTATAATTTGAGTTAACGTGGGTCACATCGTAAGGAAAGGGTCCAGCATTTCTTGCATGTGGATATCCAGTTGTCTTAGTATTATTTATTGAAATAACTCTCCATTGAGTTATTTTCATGCCTTTGTCAAAAATGAATTGACCATAAATGTGATGATTTATTTCTAGACTCTCAACTTGTTTCCATTAACCTGTGTTTCTGTTCTTAAGTCAGTACCACACTCCTTGATTGCTACAGCTTTGTCATCAATTTTGAAACTGGGAAGTGGTGGTCCTCCAAATTTGTTCTTATTTTTCATGATTTTGTGGTTTAGATTCTAGGTCTCTTGTATTTTCATATATGTTTTAGGATCGCCCTGCCAATTTCTGCAAAAAAAAGCCAGCTAGGATTTTGAAAAATTGCTTTGAATTTGTAGATCAACGCAGTTCTTCAAAATCTTAGCTGGGAGAAGAATTGTCCTCTTTATAATGTCTTCTGCTTTGTGAACATAGGGTGTCTTTCCATTTACTTGGATCTTCTTTAATTTCTTTTAAAACTGTTTGCTAATTTTCGTTGTGTAAGTCAGTATTTCAAAAAGCTGTTAGGTGATTCAAATGTACAGGTGCGGTTGTGAAGCCTGCCTTCTATAACCGTGCGTCATTCTAATTAAAGTGTTTCTAAGTTACTAACCTTTTTTGCTTTGTTTTCTCCTTACACTGACCCAGGAGTTTTTGTGTTTTACCTGAATGAGTCACTTCTGGGGGTTAGACCGTCTCCAATAGCTACCATTATTTTTAAGACAGAAATGTAGGTTTCAGAATATTTGTTGTTGACATTTGGTAAATAGGGCTGAGGGCTGGTACTCTGTATTACCATACTGTCATCCTTCTTAGTCCTCTGACTACCTGAAGCCTCTATTCTTTGAAAACGGTTATGACTGTTAGACAGACCAGCTACAAAGAGAGCTTCCTCTTAGCAGACATTCAGGCCAGAGTTCTGGTACCTGTTCAACTCTAAGTGCCTCCAGGCCAGTGTACCATGTAACATACCTGTCAGACACTAGAACGGTCAGGGGTAGGGTTTCCTTGTCACAGGTCCTTCTAGTAAGTACACAAAAGACACCTAAAAGAGAGGAAACTAACAGACTAAATGAATTATCAGCCCATTTTCTTTAATTTATAGCTTGGTTAGATTATGTCTGTATAATTTATGATAAGGCAGATTCTGTTTGGACTGAAGTTTATATTCAGTGTAAAAAGTTGAGCCAAGCATGTGTTACAAACAAGACTATATAAGCATGATTGGATATTTGAAACAACTTCTGTGAATAACATTTTTCAAAGCCCTTTAGAAGTATGCCAGGGATTGAGTTAATTTATTGGCCGTTATCCTTTATTTATGAAAATATGGCCCCTAGTTCTCAGACTTTAGAACTAGTTTTCTATAATTCTAAAACAGGGATCATTATTCCAAGGATTGACTCATGGTTGAGGTGTGTGTATGTCTCTGTGTGTGTACCTGTGTCTTTGTGTGTTTTGGTAGCCTTAACCCCTGTGGCTTGGGCTAGGTTTTGCAGTCTTACGATGTAACCATTTATATCAGTTTTAGAGCAGTTAAGCTAGTTAGTAGGGCCTTAGGTATTTGTAGAGTTGGATTGGAATAAAGTAAACAATTAAAAGCTAAATATCTCAATATCTTTAATCTCTTTTTAGGCCATTGCCATTGTACTGGGGTTCATGGTTATTGTGGCTTTTGCTCTAATGATTTTCTTTGCTGTGAAAACTCGAAGAAAGATGAACCGGTATGACAAGTCAAATATTCTATGGGACAAGGAACGTATTTATGATGAGCAGCCTCCCAATGTGGAAGAGTGGGTAAGTGCTTTATGAAAGTCAGTAAATATCCAGTTTTGCTTTTTTTTTCCCCTATAAATACCCCAGATCTGCCTTTAAATTTGATCTAGAGTGCTTTGTGAAACTTTATTCTTAGAATTATTGTCTTTGTATATTGCAAAAGTTGAGGCCTCAGGTTTTACTTTGAACATTAATAAAGTGGGGTGAGTGGACGTGGATTTACTCCGAGGTAAAAAGCCAGATTTCTGTCTCTAAGAAGTGGATCTAGGCCCTGAGCAGAAATGGCTTTTAAAGGAATCACAAGGGACAAAAAAACGTACGTGGCTTTGAAGAACAAAAGCAACTCCTGTCCCCTTCGCTTTTATTTTCCTGCTGATCGTTTTGGAGGGAAGCACTGCCTTGGATCAAGATCCGCAAGGGTGTTTTTAGGGTGGTGGCAGCTGGGAGATCTTTAAACCTTTTACATGGAGAACAGCCTGGTGACTCACAAGCACTAACATAGATATATGAAATACTTCAGTGAAGGCAGAGATTAGGGCAGGTTCTTTTTTTTTTTTTTTTTTTTGCGTATACTTTTAATGCTACCAGTAGGTGGCTTCCTAAATGATGTGAAAGTGTAGAAAGTCCCTCTTACCAAAAATACCTCCCAAATGCATGTTACTGATGAGATGAACTGGGACTTGGGGCCCTTTGCTGCAGTGCTACAGTGCTTGCACCTGGACGTACCTCTCCTGGAGCAACAAAATAGGAATTATCTGGGACTGAAAATAACTGCATGCATGCACAGTTGGGGCAGATTCTGGACAGTGGATACAAAGAGACCAAAAAACCCAACTGCTGTTTTTGAAGAGCCTGGAGCAAAAGCAGAGGGTCGGGAGCAAAAGCGGGGTATTGCACAGGCCCCTATTACACAGCATCACCTAAGTGGTGGGCAAACCACCTCGGCAACCCCTGTGACCCGACCCTGGGATACACCCTACCCTCACTCCCTTTGAAGACTAAGCCCACCACCCCCTCAAGAATCAGGCAAGCAGGGGAACCAGTTGTTTGTTCTTGCTCCCCCTCCTGTAGCAGGGGCCCCAGTAAAACCTTGCCTAAATTTCTTGTCTGGTCTGTGATCTTTTTCCTCAGTTAAGGAGGCCAAGACCGCTGGTCGGTAACACTGATAGCTAACTAACCTGTTTTGGGGGATGTTCCAAGCTTTGTTTCTTGGAAGTGCTGTGTTATGGTGTTCTTGAGAGAGCAGCCTCAGAAACTGCCTTCCTCGGTTTCTTTCAGCAGGTTGGTTTCTTGCCATGAAGGTTAGTTGAAACTCCTGGATTCTGGTTCCAGGATAGGTTGGTTTTGGCCAGTGGGAGCAGAGTGGAGCGGGTTGAGGGTGCATCCTGCTGGTCAGGTCGGGGGTGGAGATATTGATCATCTGGAAGGCTCCTAGCTCTTGCATGTTGTGCACCTGATACTTGAAGAAATTTAGGAATGTAGATGAAATTTTCCTAGTGGAGGTACTAAGACAAAGCAGTCATGAAAATCAGAAGGTATGGTCTGTGGATGCCTGTGTTCCTGGCCTCTCTTGGAAGCCTGCTGCTTGTTTTTCTCATTTTTACCCCCATGACATGTGAGGGTGTTGGCGATTGTTTTCTTTTGACCTTTAGCTCCAGGCAAAGCCACCTGTAGAGGGAACAGGACAGTCTGTTGTGAACTGTGAAGTCAAGGTTTCGCTGAGAGTTTCTGGGTGTGTCCGTTTTCACTGGCTGTTGGATTTGTTTACTTAAGGTTTCGAGAGCCTAAAAAGTGACTCAGGAGAGACCAGGGCCAGAGATATTACAGTCCCAGGGAACTTTGACTTCTCATCTGACTTTACTGTCGTGAAAGTTTAATCAGTTCTAGGTGCTTTTGATAATTTGACAGAAGATAGCCATAGTAACTTAGGGAGGCGGTGATGATGATGAAGTGAAGGGACTTTTAATTTTTAAAAAGGCAGTATTGCTTCCTCACTGAATCTCTAGAAATTAGATAGCTAGCCTATAGATTGTTTCGGGTGAACTTCACAGCTTGTCTATAGTAATAAATGTTTCATCATGTGAAAGTAGAGAAGCATCTGTTGAATAGCAGATGTGAGACTTTGAACACACTGATGTTTCATGCAAAACTTAAATCACCTAAATTCCTCCTTTCCTTTCCCCTTGTTTTCCCTACTGAAATGTCTAAGAAAGGCTATTTGAAATAAGATCTTGGTTTGAGCTACAGGTATTGTGTTTTTCCTTCCATTTTTCTCTCTCCCCTCACCTGCTCAGGTGTGCTTCGCTGAACTCAACCCCTCATTTTCATTTTTGCCTGAGTTTACTTCCACAACCAGATGCAGACGGTTACTCTCTTTTCTCCACTCATGCAATAATTCTGCTCCAGTGGGTTTCACTCTGATAACATAGCTGCCCAAGTGGAAATGTTCGATGCTGCATCTAAAGTGCCAGACAGTGGAGTGGATTAGTATTTTTTCTTTTTGGTTATTAAAAATTAATATCATAAAAACACTTCCACTTGGAATAATGGAAGAGAATCTAAACTAATAACTTGTACTAAGTGAGAATTAAAATTTGAATTCTAATTATGGATAAGTAAGACATACATACATACATACATATATATATATATATATATGACAGACTTATAGTAAAGTAGTGCTCAAAATTCTCCAAGCCAGGCTTCAGCAGTACGTGAACCGTGAACTTCCTGATGTTCAAGCTGGTTTTAAAAAAGGCAGAGGAACCAGAGATCAAATTGCCAACATCTGCTGGATCATTGAAGAAGCAAGAGAGTTCCAGAAAAACATCTATTTCTGCTTTATTGACTATGACAAAGCCTTTGACTGTGTGAATCACAACAAACTGGAAAATTCTGAAAGAGACGGGAATACCCATCTTGAGAGGAATACCTGCCTCTTGAGAAACCTGTATGCAGGTCAGGAGGCAACAGTTAGAACTGGGCATGGAACAACAGACTGGTTCCAAATAGGGAAAGGAGTACGTCAAGGCTCTATATTGTCACCCTGCTTATTTAACTTCTATGCAGAGTACATCCTGAGAAACGCTGGGCTGGAAGAAGCACAAGCTGGAATCAAGATTGCCGGGAGAAATATCAGTAACCTCAGATATGCAGATGACACCAGCCTTATGGCAGAAAGTGAAGAGGAACTAAAAAGCCTCTTGATGAAAGTGAAAGAGGAGACTGAAAAAGTTGGCTTAAAGCTCAACATTCAGAAAACGAAGATCATGGCATTGGGTCCCATCACTTCATGGGAAATAGATGGGGAAACAGTGGAAACAGTGTCAGACTTTATTTTTTGGGGCTCCAAAATCATTGCAGATGGTGATTGCAGCCATGAAATTAAAAGACGCTTACTCCTTGGAAGAAAAGTTATGACCAACCTAGATAGCATATTGAAAAGCAGAGACATTAATTTGTCAACAAAGGTCCGACTAGTCGAGGCTATGGTGGTCATGTATGGATGTGAGAGTTGGACTGTGAAGAAAGCTGAGCGCTGAAGAATTGATGCTTTTGAACTGTGGTGTTGGAGAAGATTCTTGAGAGTCCCTTGGACTGCAAGGAGATCCAACCAGTCCATCCTAGAGGAGATCAGTCCTGGGTGTTCATTGGAAGGACTGATGTTGAAGCTGAAACTCCAATACTTTGGCCACCTCCTGCGAAGAGTTGACTCATTGGAAAAGACTCTGATGCTGGGAGGGATTGGGGGCAGGAGGAGAAGGGGATAACCGAGGATGAGATGGCTGGATGGCATCACTGACTCGATGAATGTGAGTCTGAGTAAACTCCGGGAGTTGGTGATGGACAGGGAGGCCTGGCGTGCTGCGATTCATGGGGTCTCAAAGAGTCGGACACGACTGAGCGACTGAAAGACGTACATGAGGGCTTATCAGGTGGTACAGTGGTAAAGAAACCACCTACCAATGCAGGAGTTGTAAGAGATGTGAGTTCGATCCCTGGATCAGGAAAATCTGCTGGAGAAGGAAATGGCAATCCATTCCAGTATTCTTCCCTGGGAAATACCATGGATAGAAGAGCCTGGCAGGCTATAGTCCATCAGATTGCAAAGAGTCGGACACTGTTGAGCAGAAAACAGCATATGGATGCTGCTGCTAAGTCGCTTCAGTCACGTGCAACTCTGTGCAACTCCACAGACGGCAGCCCACCAGGCTCCCCCATCCCTGGGATTCTCTAGGCAAGAATACTGGAGTGGGTTGCCATTTCCTTCTCCAATGCATGAAAGTGAAAAGTGAAAGTGAAGTCGCTCAGTTGTGTCCGACTCTTAGCGACCCCACAGACTGCAGCCCCCCAGGCTCCTCTGCCCATGGGATTTTCCAGGCAAGAGTACTGGCGTGGGGTGCCATTGCCTTCTCCCACTAATTCACTAGTTTGGTATGCAAGAAAATAACAGAGGCTTTGAATAAGTTAAACTGGCTAGTAGCAACCAGTCAGTTTTCTTCAGTGATCACTGTTCTTCTGCATAAGCAGGATAATTAATTCACAGATAGTCTTTCTGGCCTATCTTCAACTATTCTAACACTACATAATCAATTAGGGACATCCTTTTACAGATATATGAAGAGAACACAGGTAGCTTTACGTAAGTTGAGTTTGTTAACTCTATTTGTTACGACAGGATTTCTGACACAAAAATTCACTGCATTTTGCAGCATGAATGGTAGTAAATGGTCTTTAAGTTCTTAACAACCAATGAATTTTTCTAAAGAGACCAAAATGGTGACTTATCAGTTTTTCTTATGCCCCCTAAAAAGTTGGCTCTGCTTCAGCAGATACTTGCCAGTTTTAATTTATCCATGACTTCTCACCCTACCCCACTCCCAGATACCTCCTAACTTCAGCTGTCCTGTTTGATCACTTCTCTGGTGTGCAGTGTGCAGCATGTATATATATATATATAATCCTAATAATGGGTTGTTTGGAGTAGGGGTGGGTATCTTACTAAACTTGTTGAAGGAACAGTTACCTGCTGAATATTTGTTTATTCCTTCTCTACACATTGGGGTATGTCTAGAAATTCATTATTAAATCTTACTGCCTTTCTTAGATTTTTAAAATCTTTAGGTTAAGAGAGCAAAGCATCAGCTCAACAAGCTGAGCCTTCAGAGTTTTTTAAGCAGATTTCAACCCATTTGTATTATCTGTGAGAAAACCTGCAACTTTCTAATTTACTGTCTCTCAATCTCCACCACAATAGTTTCTCTGCCTTCAGAATCTTAGGGCTGTTTTTCTTTTTTTTTTTTTTCCCCTCCCCTTTCTGGATATCTTGTACTTTGTAAAAATAAACAGGCCATGTTTGCACACTGGATGTTTTGTAGTCAGTTAAGTTTGTACCAACATTGTTGTATTTTAAATGCTTAAAGGCTCTGTTAGTTAAACTTCTAAATCTTAATTTTTTTCTATTATGTCCTCAAACCCCAGATTGTTACTTTTTCTGAATTAAAAAGTATATATATGATTATTTATCTGATTGGTAACTGTGAATAATTTTTCAGATACTGTGAAGTATGAAGAAAATTCTGCCATCTAGAGTTACCTTTTTGGTGTATTTTCTTTAATCCTTTTCCTCTCCTATTGCTTATTCTAATTCAGAAGTATGATTATAATCCTTATCAGTGTCAAATTCTACCTTTTTAAACTTGCTCTTAGAGGCTTTTTTATCACATCATTAAATATTCCTCAAAAAAATTTTAAGATTTTTTTTTTAATGTAGACCATGTTTAAAAGTCTTTATTGACTTTGTTACAGTATTGCTTCTGTTTTATGTTTTCATTTTTTGGCCTTGAGGCATGTGGATCTTAGCTTCCTGACCAGTGATCGAACTCCCACCCCTTGCATTGGAAGGTGAAGTCTTAACCACTGTACTGCCAGGGAAGTCCCCTCCTCAAAAACAGTTTTGATACTGTTAAGAACTTTTACTGAAGTGTAACATATATATCCATATACACACAGAATAAAGGACATTGAGTACACTAAATTTAATTGTACGGCTTGGTGAAGTTTTACACATATAAGCCCATTTGCAATCAGCACCTAAATCAAGATATAGTACATTCTAGGGTCCAGGGTTTCCTCATGCCTCTTAGTCAGTATCCCCTAGGGGGTGATGACTCCTCTTATTTTGCTCAGATCAGTTAGATTCGCCTGTTCTTAACCTTCACATAAATGGAATTATGTGCTGTGTGCTTTTGTGTCCATTCAGCATAATGCTATGAGATTCATTTATGTTGTTGGATTGGTCGATGTGATACGTTTTTATTTTTGTATGTTTTGGCAAGATAAAAGCTTTCTAATTACTCCTTTTAAAAAAAAAAATCCATGGCCAGAATTATAATTTTTCAAAAAAAAAAAACAAAAACAAACAGAAAACCACAAAACAGGGCAGTCTGCCTCCCATCCTTGTGTTTCCATTTGTCTATTTCCAGGTATCTTTCCCACCCTCTCCCACATTCCTAAGTGCTCTTCTTAGTGTCTTATAATTCCTTTCAGTGCTTTATTTCCTGAAAATATAATTTAAAAAAATACACTCCCCGCTCTTTTATGCAGAAGTAACGTACTGATCACACCATCCTGTCTGCACCTCACCCTTCTGCTTTACAGTGTGTCCTTTTTTAAAGAATAAAATATTCATTTACTCAGCCGTGTTGGGTCTTCGTTGTGCCACGTGGACTCTCCAGTTGTGGTGCGTGAGCTTATTTGCTCTGCAGCGTGTGGGACCTTAGTTCTCTGACCAGGGATCAAACCCGAGTCCCCTGCATTGCACGGCAGATTCTTAACCACTGGACCACTGGGGAATTCCCAACAGGGTCCTTTTTGTGGAATCATTTTATTTATTTACTCATTTACTTTCGGCTGAGCTGGGTCTTTGTTGCTGCTCTCGGGCTCTCTCTGCTTGCAGCAGGCGGGCTCAGTATCTGTGGCAGGTGGGCTTAGTTGCCCCACAGCATGTGGCATCTTCCCGGATCAGGGATCAGACCTGTGTCCCCCGCACTGGCAGGAGGATTCTTAATCCCTGGAACATTAGGAAAGTCCTACAGTGTGTCTTGGTGATCTTTCCTCACCACTTGATAGCCTCTTCGTGGTATGGATGTTCCATGGTTTATGTAATCATTCTCATTGGTGGGTGCATTTGTTGTTTAATGTTACAGACAATGATAGGATTAAAAAAAAAAAAAGCTTGGTATGCCTTGTAAACATGTTTGTCCATGTATATACTTCTGTAGGCTGACTTTCCTATAGTATTACTGAGTTAAGGGGTATATATACACACACATCTGTAATTTTGATAGATAGTGAGAAATTGCCCTTCAAAAGAGATGTACCAATTTATACAGCTATCAGCAATGTGTGAAATTCTGGTTGTACACACCTTTTGTAGTAAAATTTCACTGGAGAGCTGTATTTCACCAGTCTGTATTGTTATGTATTAGGTTTTTTCCAATTTTTGACCAGAATAATTACATAATAATAAAGTCATTTTCTTACAGTAAGTATGTGTAACGTTTTTTGAAAATGGAGAAAATCGATGTTGAGGGTAACTTTGCTATTATATAAACAGAAAGCATTATTATTATTTTTTAATTTATTTTCAACTGGAGGACAACTGTTCCACAGTATTGTGCTGGCTTCTGCCACACATCAACATGAATCAGCCATAGGCGCACACACACATCTCCCTCTGGAACCTCCCTCCCACTTCCCACCCGATCCCACCCGTCTAGGGAGTCACAGAGCAGCGTGTGTCTGTGGGCTCCCTGAGTCATGCAGCAAATTCCCACGGGCCATCCATATGTTTCAATGTCAGTCTCTCCATTCATCCCACCTTCTCCTTCCCCCACTATGTGCCTGGGCTCACATAATGTGACAAAACCAGGATTGGAGCCCCAGTTGAGCATTTCCACGCGAAAGTGCTTTTAGGGAAAGCTTTAATGCTTATGTATTCTCTCTCTTTAATTGGACTCGAGTGCACAGAAATGGGTTTTTCCCCATTCTTTGTTCATGACCTTGTCGTCTTTGGTCCATTCATAACCTTCTCGTTGTATTTGTCGATTTGTTTCATCACGAACACCCATCATCCTGCCATACAACCTACATTACTAGGTCTCAGTTACATTAGCCCGTGTTTTTCACCATCCCCTCCACCTGCTTCTGCCTGCTCCGAGAGGTGACCTGTCCTGGCGGGCCTCCCCTGCTTTCATTCGAAAAGACCACGACGTGTTCCTTTCCGTTTCTGTTGTCTTGATCGCATGGCTGAAGCGCGTCTCGGTGCTAGGAAAGGGGCTCTGGTTCCACTGTGAGCAGAGTAGATATCCTCAGATGTTCTCCCACTGAGCAGACTTCCCTGCCGGTGCCCTAAGTGTACTCATCAGCTCTGCAGCGTAGCATTGCTTTAGAGGACACCTTGTTTAGACTCAGGTGAACAGCCCTGAAGGACTGGTAGTCTTCCCCTTTCCTCCACTCTTGCTCTGTGTGCTGGCTTCTCTACTTAGAAGCAGTGTATCAGGGAGGTAAAATGCCAGGGTTTGAATTCCAGCTTCCCTGCTTTCGCTGTGACTCTTAAGATCAGTTCTGTTCTTTTTAACCTATGTGTATGTCAGGGAAGCCTCGTTTGGAGACGATTCCTGGTAGAGGGACAATGATGGACCCTAAAGCTCTGGGTTCAAGTCTTGATTCCAGCACTCTTCAGTAAACAGATTAACCTTTCTGATCCTCAGTTTTCTTATCTATCAAATTGGCTGTATTATTTGGTCTGCCACTGAAGACGAATGTGAGATGCCTATGGGAAAATGAAGACGACCAGTAAAATATAGCTGCCTGCCTTACAGGGAGAGTGAAAGGAAAACAGCTGATTGTGCAGAAAAGAATTTCGGATGAGTTGCATGAGTACCCGTTATAGTTGACAAAAACAGAGCTAAAATTAGGAGAGGTAAAAAGGAATTTATCTGCAACATTTCAGATGGTGATTTATGAAACCTAGAAAGAGTTGAAACAACTTAGCCACGTGGCTATGTAGCAGGAACAGCTAGAGTCAGGACTTCAAGGCCATTGGGATCTGCTTTCTCATCTTGATTCCCTCCTGCCTGGTAGGCTTCATTTTCTCACATAGAAGTCGAGCAGAAAGCAGCTACTTAGAACTCTTGAGTTTTTCATATCAGTGCTTCACCTAAGACTGACCGGGAGAGGAGGCGCTGGGTCAGGTGGCCATTCTCACACTGAGCACTGTGCCCGGACAGGGCCCTTCACACGTCATCTGGCTTGTGGCGGTTGCCATAGTTACTGTGTGGAATGGGGAGATGGTTTCTATGGAAACTACTCTGTAGATGATACTACCTGAATATGTGCTACGTGGATTTTTCATTTTAATATTTACTTATTTTATTTTTGTTTATTAATTTGATATGCTGGGTCTTAGCTGCAGTGTGTGGGATCTTTAGTGGGGCATGTGAACTCTTAGTTGTAGCGTGTGGGATCCAGTTCTCTGACCAGGGATGGAACCCAGGCCCCCTGCACTGGGAGCTTGGAGTCTTAGCCACTAGCCCACCAGGGAAGTCCCTGCACTACACGGATTAATTGTAATTGCCCTTTTATTTTTTATGTCTGTGTCATCTGACCAGGTTTAAATGCAAAGTGCGACTTAAGTAGCTGTGGATGAGTTTCTGAGAAGCTTTGAATGGGCCTGCTTCACCCCAGTGCCCCTCAGTATTTGTTGGCTGCTCCTGGAGGGTGTCAGACTGCTCAGATCCCTTTCTGTCCCTTCCAGCTTGGTCTCACACAAGGACAGGGGACTGTGGTCTGAGGAGCTGTGTCCCACCAGCACAGTGAGAATGCTGGTACATGGACTGTTCAGCCATGGGTGAACAGTGGAGCTGAAGTTGGAGGGGCTGATACCCTTACACCCATGAATATGAGTGGTATATGTTAATCTTTGTGTTCAAATCTCTCTTCCCCCACCTGCATTTTCAGAAAGTCATAAATATAAATATCAGTACATACATCTTAATTTTCTGTAGAGTAAATTCTTAGAACTTGGGATCTGGCTTTGGAAAAGCACACACCTACAGTAAATATTAAAGAACTGATTGTAAGATGTGTGTACTTGAAATTAGTTTTAGCTGATAGCTGATACCTGCGATATTCTGGCGAAATAGTTGCTAGAAGTTAAGCACTTTGTTTTCAGGTGCTCCTGTGAATAACTTTTGGTTTTGCCTTGGTGAAGTAAAAGAAAACAGAGTCTAAGAGCGTCATGGGCCCTCAGGTCGTCCAGTCTGTCTCAGTGAACTTACACGAAGGAGGCTGAAGCCCTGCGAGGTGGACACAGCAGTAAGCGGAGACTTGGTGGTGACTCGGTGCACGGGGGCCAGGGGTTTAGACTCTGCTGTCTCAGTAGTCTTCAGTGCAGTACGTCAGGCTGATTTGGGAGGTGCGCGCCACGGTCTTAATTTTGTCAAGAAAGTTTTTAAAAGAGTCACAGTAGCTGCTGCCCTGGAGATCCAGTGGCTAGGACTCTGAGCTCCACTGCAGGGGCCATGGGTTCAGTCGGGAAGCTGAGATCCCAAGCATGCTGCATGGTGCAGCCAAAAAGAATTTTTTTTTAAGTCACAGTAAAAGCCAGGTAGGAGCCACCATTTCCTAAATAGCCATTATAGGTGTAGCCACTCTGTACATTATTCTCACAGTCCTAAGTGCAGTCTTTACACTGTGGATACTCTCCTTACATGAGGGGACACTGAGGTTTGCAGAGGGCTTCACTAATCTGTCTTAAGCCTGACATAATTACCAGCAGGATAAGTATGTCACTTACATTTGCCTTTATAACTTGTGTTTTTTGGCATGTTTGCCTCTCAGATCTCTGATTTTCTTTGCCAGTAGAATTGGGGGAAATAGTTCAGTTAATAGCACGAACATTAAAATGAGGTAATATGTGTGAAAAGTGCTTTTCCCTACCACAAATCAGCGTGCCAGTTTCCAGGGAGTGTTTTATGCCTGTCTCCTAAGTTGCACATTTTCTTGCACAAATCTTGCCACATAATTTATGTCAGAAGCAAGAACAGACTATATTTGGAGAGAACATCCCATCAACTGTTTCTCCATTGTTACCGAGTAGTAAGTGAAGGTGGTTAAACACGAGCCTGTTTTTAAGTAGGAAATGCTTAGATCTAAAAGTTAACAAGTGTGATAGTTAGCCTTATTTCTAGAAGTCTCTAAGGCTTTCACATTGTGACGCAGGACTGTTACAATGTTGTTCCCAGCACTTACCTGTTAGGGTAGGAGCTAGTGGGGAGGATCTGGCTGGGTGTAGAGAAGAGGCAGGGTCCTGAACACTGTCCTTTGTGGTCAGCCTTGGCTAGTTTTTGGTTTCTTTGGACTCTGATGAAGATAATCACTTTGCCTGTTCATTTAGTAGGTTCTTCTGTGTACATCGGGAAAATAGAAGTTCCATCCACAGAATATGCTGATCCTGTAACAGTGAAAGGGCTTAGGTCAGGGCCAACACATAACTTATTAATTCCCAGTCAATTTTAGCTAGAGGAATAATTGTGTTAGTATTTGCAGTGATGGCATGGAACAAAGGAGCTTGGGTAAGAATACCCAAAATATAAATACATTTCATGGTTGGTTGCAGTTCTTAAACTGTTGTTCTTTCTCTTACTTGAAAGGTTGCTATGAGATAAGAACGGATGTTTTTCTGAAAGGTGTAGGCAGGCTCTGCATCTCATCTCCTTCCACCCAGGCGGAGCAGGTGACTAGGACGGGGCGGTGGCGGTAGTCAGAGTTAGACAGCTGAGGAAACTCAAGTAACTCTTTTATTTTCAGTCATAAGTCCAAGCGTTCTTTAACGTGAAAGCAGTCCTGTGGGCTGCCGACAACTGGTATACTGGGCTCTGGCCCTGGCAAAGGTTTTGCTGTTATCTGTGGCTTCGGGTGGGGTGAAATGGAACGAGAGTGCAAGTGTCCTATCTCGGGACTGACCTTCAGAGCCCAGCAGCGTGGAGGACAGAGGCCCTGTCTGTCCAGGGCATCCTGGGGAGCTGGCATAGACTGTTGTGATGGAAGGTGAACAGTACTGGAGCTGCTGAGTGTCTCTGGGGCTCTGAAAGCAGGGATTCCTAGATTTCCAGCACTCAATATAGTTACACATAGTTTAGTCACTGAGTCGTGTCTGACTCTTTGCGACCCCATGGACTGTAGCCTACCAGGCTCCTCTGTCCACAGGATTTTCCAAGCAAGAGTACTGGAGTGGGTTACCATTTCCTTCTCCAGAGGATCTTCCCGACCCAGGGATCAAACCCGGGTCTCCCACATTGTAGGCAGACGCTTTACCATCTGAGCCACCAGGGAAATCCAGCACTCAATAACTGAGTCAATTCTAAATATAGGTATAATGTTCTAAACAGGGCAATTGTCTGTGACATAGAGGAAACCCCCTCCCCGCTCCATCAGTGGTTCTCAGACCTCCCCCCAACCACGCCTGTTTCTCCTACAGCAGATCTGAAATGGGGCCTGAAAACTTGCATCTCTGAGTTCCTAGGTGACGTTGATGCTGCTGGTCTGGGGACCGCACTGTGAGAATACTCCACACTGTTCCGTGGAGCCAGACTGCAGCCCTAGTCCTGCCAGCCCAGGGGGTTTTGATTGAGCGTATGCACGTGGGCTTTTCCAGCCAGGGCAAACTTAGAACATGCTGAGGTTGTAGGGAGTGCTGTAGGAAACCGAAGGGGATTTGGAAGGCCAGGTGGTGACTGGCATCGGCTCAGAGAGCTAAGTTGTGCTGTGCCTGTGACACAGCTGCTGGGGAGGCCGGCACAAGACGCACGAGTGTGCAAACGCAGTCTGCTCCACGGCCTCCCTTGCTAGAGCCAGGGGCCTCGAATGGGATCACTCACTGAGTGTAAGCTTCTCCGCCTCACCCCTTCCAAAGCTCTAGCAATTCACTGACTCTTTCAGAGCTTCAGAATTCCCCTTTGCTGGTGTATGTCGCCTATGGGCAGCCTGCGTCTGGATAGGGACTGCTGTGTTTGCTAACTCCCCAGAGCCACCTGATCAACGTAAATCAATCAGACTATCAAGCCTAGTCCATGATCTCTTCTTTTGTGGGATAAGTGAATTTGGGAGCATTTGCCTTCAAGCCACCGAGGGTTGAGAAAAGTCTGAGGGAACTTTCCAGGGGCAGAGTCTTTCCAGAGGCTCTTGTTGGGGGAGCATCTGCGAATGTAAAATATCAGAAAACAGGAAAAACGAGTTGGACCACTTCATGTTTTGAAAACTTGTAGTGCCGGGGCGGTGGGCCTCACATTGTAAAACTGGAGTACAAAACCTCAGGTTGTAAAACTGGAGTTGAAGGCGCTCCTCCCCCCGACATCGGGTTTATTTCTCCCTTTAATCACCAAGCAGAAAAAGCCCCCCTGTTTGAGAGTGGTGTTCCTACACTGACGTAAACAAAGGTAAGATGACTGGCGCACATATTCATAGTAATTTTGTGTCCAGAACCATAGTCTGGTAGGCAAATAAGACTCTTCAAAATGAATTCACATGGTATCTCATTTGGGTGTGGCGAGGAGGTAAGGCTGTGAGGATGGTTCCTTTTCTTACAGGGAATAGTCTGTGCCCAGATGAGATGGGTGCTTCGTGCCATGTTTAGATTACTGAGGTATCATTTGTTACGGCAGAAATAGCTGAGCTCGGGAGGCAGGTGGGCCAGGTTTACATCTCCCTTCCACCTTGTCACCTTCTGTGTGACCTAGAGCAAGTTAACTGAACCTTAGAGGCTGAATTTCTCCATCTGAGTGTGAAGATAGTTGTATCTCACTGGGCAGTGGTGAGGAACCAATGGGGTCAGGTTTTGCCTGGCATGCGCACTTTCCTCTCCTCCTTAGAGGTGGATGCCTTCTGTCAGATGGCTGCACCAGTGGGATGCAGGTCCAGTCTGACTCTCTTCCTGTGTTGTGTGAGCGGCTTGCAATGTAGATGGAACCAAGAGCAAAATGGGGCATGGCTTTTGTTGTCCTTTCTGCTTGTACTAATTCCAGATGATTTGTGTGGAGAGAAAGGATTTTCCCCAACTTTCTTTTAGAGGAGAGAATTGATCTAAAACACGCTTGACCTTTTTTTTTTCCCTTGACCTTTTCAATCAATTCCATCCCTGACTTCAAGGTGGAGAGGCTTGCTCGTGCACCAGAAATGTTGATCTGCCTGGTTTAGCAGCTCCATCCTCGTCCCGGGGAGGAAGGCTCAGTGCCAGCAGGTCCTGGGAGGAGAGCTGCGCTGAGCTGCCCTGTGAAGATCTTTTGAAATTATTTCACTGGAATTTATTTCATTTTGACATTTTAGAAATGTCTTTCTTGATTGGAGTATGACTCCTAGTAAAACTTGCTGTCATTTCAAGTTAATAACTCTTATTCCTAAACATGGTCGGTGAGAGTGCTTGGCCTTTTGGAATTTAGCCTCTGTAGTGTGCCTGTTTGGGACTTGGATTGGTTAGCGATCTTTTTCCGCCTCAGCCTCTCTGAGTGTCTTCTGCTGTCTTGTCTTTCCATTTTATGTGAAAAAAACTCTGTCTGTGGGGTAGGGGTGCCACTTGGACCAGGAACTCTCCAGGCAGATCCTAGTGAAGAGCGGCCAGCTGGGCGCTGCCCTGTGAATTTCTGGGACGGCAACATCCTTTTCCCTCACCACCCCACCTTCCCAGAGAGCCTGGGGCTGGATCACCCTCAGGCCCAAGGCTCTTCTTAGCCTCACAGCTGCAAATTCCGGCGTTTGCTTGACTCTCAAACTTTTCTTTCCCCTCAGTACTTAGTAGAAGACAAATCTTGCAGAATTTTGTTTTTCACCCTTCTTTCTTTTGCCCCTAATTTCTTAGACCTGCTCTGAAGTTCCTTGAGGAAGAATTCACCATTTACTGTTTAGAATTAAGCCAAATTTTTCTCAGGTTCCAAAACTCCCTATAGTTATGAAAATAATAGGGTTGTTTGTTGTTGTTTGTTTAAAGAACTTTCGCTACCTTTCGTGGGCATTGTGGGCTGGCTTGGGATCCTATCAGTAATAGCAGTGAGTCTCGGAAATCCCTGTTCTCACCATAGCACACATAGGTTGAGGACTCATATAATGACTGATACTGGTGGCTTCCCCTCCTCCTCCCACTGTCCTTTGAAAGCAGAGGTTTATACTCACTTCGCGTTGGTACCGTGAGAAAAAGTCATATTTTAGCTTCTTCGGGGAAGACCTTACTCCTTGTTTTACAAACACATTTTGCCTCTGCCTCTAGACACGTAACTCCTTTCAAGGACAAGGTACTTCTTATTCATCTTTAAGTCTGGCTGGGCATTTTTGTCAGAAATACTTAACACATCACATGTTTGCATGTCATCCTTGCCCAGGGGCCATGCTAATAATCTTCTCTGTATTGTTCTAATTTTAGTGTAAGTAAGCAACCTAGATAGCATATTCAAAAGCAGAGACATTACTTTGCCGGCTAAAGTCTGTCTAGTCAAGGCTATGGTTTTTCCAGTGGTCATGTATGGATGTGAGAGTTGGACTGTGAAGAAGGCTGAGCGCCGAAGAAGTGATGCTTTTGAACTGTGGTGTTGGAGAAGACTCTTGAGAGTCCCTTGGACTGCAAGGAGATCCAACCAGTCCATTCTGAAGGAGACCAACCCTGGGATTTCTTTGGAAGGAATGATGCTAAAGCTGAAACTCCAGTACTTTGGCCACCTCACGCGAAGAGTTGACTCATTGGAAAAGACCTTGATGCTAGGAGGGATTGGGGGCAGGAGAAGAAGGGGACGACCAAGGATGAGATGGCTGGATGGCATCACTGACTCGATGGACGCAAGTCTGAGTGAACTCCAGGAGTTGGTGATGGACAGGGAGGCCTGGCATGCTGCGATTCATGGGGTCGCAAAGAGTCGGACACGGCTGAGCGACTGAACTGAACTGAAGTGTTAGTCACTCGATCTTGCCTGACTCTTTGCAACCCCATGTACTGTAGCCCACCAGACTCCTCTGTCCATGGAGTTCTCCGGGCAAGGACACTGGAGTGGGTCACCATTCCCTTTTCCAAGGGACCTTCCTGACCCAGGGATTAAACCCTGGTCTCTTGCATTGCAGCTACCAGAGTATTGCTCCACCAAAGCGAGCACAGCCTTGAAATTTTTTGTGCATATGTGTGAAAAAGGTTGAAGTAACAAAAAACTTGTACTGGAGGGTAAAGTCAGTGGTCAGGCTCTGCAGTTCTGCTGACTCTAGTAAGAGACAAAGGAGTTCAGCCCGGAAGAGCTCATCTGATAAGGCAGTAGAGCAGAGGTTTATGCAGCAGACGCCAGGCTCCTGCTTTTCGCCAGGTCCTGGGCTGGGCAGGACTCGAAGAGGAAGGCAGGCAGACAGCTGTCCAGGGAGAGGCAGTGGACTGAAGCCGAGGCTTTCAAGTATTTAAATCCCACGTTTCCATTTACCAGGTGTAGGTCCTTGAGAAAGTTGTCATGGCACTCTGAGCCCTTGCTTCCTCCTTCAGGGAGTACCTAGTATTGTTACTTGAAAATTGGGTTCACCTCTTGGTGAGTGCTGAGTTAAAGACACAACCAAGCCATTGATCAGGAGAAGGAAGAATTTACTGTTACTTGGAGCGAGTAAGGAGAACACTGGGGATCTTTTCCGAAGCAGCATCTTTCTGAACAGCGAAATTGAGAAAGTTTTAAGAATAAGTTTTAAGCAAAGGGTACCTGTGTATTTGTGAAGGGGCTTGAGCAGAGGAGAATTCGGTATGGAATATGGGGCAGAGGTTGACAAGAGTCCAAGCTTTAGTTGATTGAAGTCGGGAGTGTTGACATCATTCCATCCTCCACCTGGCTGGGAGCCTTAGTTCACGCGAACCTCAAAGATATGTTGCGTATCCTGTGAGGAGGCACTAGGACAAACTCAGAGATATGTTGTGTATCCCTTGAGGAGGAACTAGAGCCCTGCTTTATCACTGCACTGTGGTTTGAGTGTCTTTTTTCTGTTCCTGCATGCCTTGGTTCCCTCAAGATGCTTAATTACTGAGATCTGCGCGAGGGTGAGCATTGTGGCCACACTTAGATCACAAATGGCCTCTCTTACGTCAGGAAAACCAGTCCTGGTTCTTTTTCTGCAGGGATGCCCTCACTTACCTGCTTACAGATAGAGTGTTAGATAAAGATCACTTTACAGGTAGAGGGACCCCCTCACTTTACCTGTAAAGGTGTGCCTACTGAATGATCCCTCAGTTCAGTACGTGGCATGCTGTAAGCAAGCAGACGATGGTGGCTTAAAGAGCGGTCCGCTGCCTGTTGGAATTAGACACGTGGGAGCAGCAGCACCCTGTGCGTAAACAATTCTGTCTTCATTACACATGTGCTCTGGTGGGAGGTGTGTGTGCACAGGTGCTGGTGGGCCAGGAGGAGAGGGAGGTGCCTCTCCCAGCAAGGGGCATGTGGGGAAGGCCCCGGGAGGTGGTGGCATGACTGCTACTTGGTAGTGAGTCAGGACTGGAAGTCTAATTAAGGATTAGCTGGCAAAGAAAGGAGGAAGGGCGTTCCCTCCTGGGCAGTGAGAAGTCTCTGCAGAGACACTCAGACACCTCTTTGGGGAGGTTCTGGTTTCTGGTTTGCCACGATCGGTAGGAAATCCATGAGCTCTGCACCCTCTGCTAAATTTGTAGAGAGGAAAGAAACCTGGAGAAGAGTTAAGTGGGTTTTTGAGAAAAGGAGGTCTTTTTAAACCTAATATGCCTTTGGCTTGACCGAGCCTCTGCCTGTGAAGCTTGGTGATGCTGTCAAGTCCTCAAGAATTCAGTGGGCCCCAGGAATGGTTCCCACCCGACTCCCCGTGGTGGGATCTGAGCACACTCCCTGGTAATCCACGCACTGGTTTCCCAGTTGCTGCCAAACTCCACTTTCAGAAGGAAATGATTCCATTCCTCTCTGAGTCATGGGAATGGTAACCAATCAAGAATAAATCCCTCTATGTACTTCAAGGGGTGGATAAATAAATATCTTGTAACAGGTGATAGAGCAGAGATAGGAAAGAAGCAGGTCAAGCTTTAATGCTGTGCTTTATGGATAGCAAGATGTAAAGTGTGCGTGGGTGGCCGGGAACTGCACTGTGTGATGCTGAATCTCATTGCAAAGACTTACATTGCAAAACAACCCATTAAAAGTCTCTTGTCCCCTTCAAATACTTGTAAAAATTCTTTGTTCAGTTCCAACAGCTTTGATTCCAGAAACCAGCATCTCCTGAGTTTTTATTGTGGTCACAAAGGCCCCGTGCTGTGATACCTTGTCATCTCATTTTGTCAGAACAACTTTATGAAGCAGGTAGCTTCTCCATGCCTTGCAGATGAAGTGATTGAGGCTTTCTAGAACTTGTAGTCAGCAGATCTGGAGTGAACCGAGGTATTATAATTGGATGCTGCTGTTCTTGTCACCAAGCTAAAAGAGTCCCACCAGCGCTATTTTTGAAAAATTGACCTTTTTCATGGAAATAATTTTTTGAGTTATCCCCCCCTCCCACCTTAGTTTTATTCCCTTACTTTGAAACAACTCTGACTTGTCTGGGCTTAGCAGTTACTTTTTATAGCAGAGTAATTAATATGTGAAGATTTTTAGGTGAAATTTAAAGTCTTAGATCTACTGCATGAAACCTAATAGACAATGGTAAAACTCTAATTGGTTATGATGATTATATATAGATTTTCTCCCAAAGGTTCTCTGGGAAACCTTTCATGTTAACAAGGCATGATCTCCACTGTGTATTAGTTCTTAGGACAGATCCACTCACGAGTCAGCATGGAATAGGAGGGAAGGTAGAGAAGGCAGTGATGCTCTGGCTATACTGTATAGGCTATTAGTGGTAGAGCCATTGAAAACGTAGGGGGCGAATAAGCAGATCTTTTATGACTAAGTCAGAAATCATTTTGGGCTTTTTTAAAATTTTTATGTGTCTTTGTTTGTGCTGGGTCTTTGTTGCTTTACACACTTTTCTCTAGTTATAAAGGGCAGGGCCTACTGTCTCCTAGTTCTCAGTGTTGTGGGCTGCTCTCTAGTTCTCTCTCCTTGTGAACATGGGCTCAATAGTGTGGCACACCCGGGCTTAGTTGCTCTGGAGCATGTGAGATCTTCTCAGATCAGGGATCAAACCCGGTCTCCTGCATTGGCAGGCAGTGAGCCACCAGGAAAGCTCCTGGGCTTCTTAATGTGGCTTTAAAATGCCATGGTTAGGGTGAATGGATTAAGAAGAACCAATATTCTTTGCCCTGGATTAGTGGTTTTCCAAGAGTGGTGCTCAGACAGCAGCATCAGCATTACTTAGAACTTGCTAGAAATGAAAATTCTCACTGTTACTCAAGGGCCAGATAAAATGAGATTAGTCTTCCTAAGATGGGGTGGATAATTATTTCATCTAATCACATCAGGATGAGAATCAGATAATTAGGATTTTTTTTTCTTCTTTGTAATTGATTCTGGATTTGTTAAACTAACAATAGCACCATCTGTGCTAATTTGACTATTCACACTATATAATAACGAGGTCATCAGATAGGTTAATAGTATTTAATGAGCCCAGTAAACATTAGATAATTTTATATATGATATTTTTCTTCCATTTCTTTCCCCCTTTAAGTTGCAGGCTGAGTAATAACTGAGTCTCTTGGCACTGTTTCCTTAGGTTAAAAACGTTTCTGCAGGTGCACAAGATATGCCTCCTCCCCTCTCAGACTATGTGGAGAGAGTGGACAGCCCGGTGGCCTACTCCTCCAATGGTAAAGTGAACGAGAAGCGACCGTATCCAGAGTCTTCCTATAAATCAACCCCGTAAGTAATGTCTTCCTTCTTTTGCTAGAATGAGTCTGAAAAAATGAGATTTGCATGTATCTATATATCAGTTGCTATTTTGTGCCATTCAGCTTGAAAAAAGAAACATCCAACAGTTTTCACAAAGGCTTAACAGCCTTACAGGTGCAGAAAATTCATTCTTATTTTTGATTTTGAAGTTTAGATAAAGGTGGAAGGGTGTTGTGTATTGATGGCAGAGCTAAATGTGGTTCTTAGTCTCTCTTCCTGCCTGTAATCTCTTTAACGGAAGAGATTACTCATTGGTCAACACTATCCACATACATTTTTATTAAATTAGAACACTTCATTTGCATTCCAGAATTCTGAGACTCCTTTGCTCTGCTGTGGTGATGGTGGTTTAGTTGCTAATTTGTGTCCAATGCTTGCAACCCTATGGGCTGTATACTGGAGGCAAGAATATTGGAGTGGGTTGCCACTTCCTTCTCCAGGAGTTTCTCCTGACTCGGGGATCACATCTGGGTTTCCTGCATTGCAGGCAGATTCTTTACTGACTGTGTCACCAGGGAAGCCCCTTTGCTGTGCTAGATCCTTCATCTTGCTGGAGGACGTGAAGCTGATAAAGCCTCTAGATTTTGTTTTACATGTTGAAACAAAGAAAGCCTCACAGTGAGTTTCTGGCCTAGAGGAGGTGCCATTCAGGTTATTGAAATAGTATCCCTGTTGTGGTTCTAGGTTACCCTGAAGCTGAATTCTAATTTACTTTAATGATAAGAGAGAGACATTGAGGATGTTGTTAAGGACTTGAATGTAGTTTTTGCCTAAGGATGATAAACTAGTGTTCCTGTATATAATTCTAGAACCCCAAGTTCCTTCATAGACCAAAAAAATTAAACCTTCCCTTTAGCTAATTGGGTCCTTCTACATTAAAGGTTTATCCGCTAGTGTTCAAAGTTTTATTTCCAGCCGCCACTAGTGGGCCCAGTTTGTTGAGATCTGCTCTGAGTGTACAATAGTTTGGGTGCCTGGAACCCTATGGGATGACACTAGTAGCTGAGTTAAGTCTGGGATCAGTTTGAGATCAGCTTTATTATTACCCTGGAATGGAATTTGGAAGTAGACTGGTTTTCTGCCTTACCCTCCAGATACTTTGGTTCTTCAGATTCTACCTTGCTTTTGATTTTAGTTGTGAATGAGGAGTGAAGAAGAACATTTTCTCTGTTCTCCTTCTTCTCTTTGGATTTTGACAAAAACCAAATCACATGAGGCTGTGAGAAGAGGTGCCCAGTAGAGATGCAGTCCTTGTAAAAGTTTCAAGCTAGGGCTTGCACGACTTCTATGCACACAAAATAAGTATCTCTAAGGCCTCTTGTGACCAGCTGTGCCTCCCAGTTGATTGTAAGGCGTGCAGGGCTCCACAGCATTCCCACATGCTGTCCTTTTTCATGAGAATGAAGATATTGTCACAGATTCATTTGGAACAATTTAAATATCTTACTTAGGGACTTCCCTGTTGGGCCAATGGTTGAGAATCCACCTGCTAATGCAGGGGACACAGGTTCGATCCCACACACCTCAGAGCAACTAAGCCCGGGTCCCACCAGCCCAGGAACTGCAACAAGAGAAGCCACTGCAAAGAGAAGCCCGTGTACCCCAGTGAAGAGTAGCTCCCACTCTCTGCAAGTAAAGAAAACCCTCACGCAGCCATGAAGACCCCGCACAATAAAAAATAAAATACATTTTAAATAAATAAGTATCTAACCTTTTCTTGAATAAATCAGCACATTCATGATGTAAAATTTAAGAGGAGCAAAAGGGAATCCCTTTGTCCCCAGCTATCTAGTTCCTCTCCCCAGGAACAGCTAGTGTTACCAGTTTCTTTTGTGTCCTTCCAGAGGTTATTTTAAATGAATATGCTGGCCAAGTACATATATTGGTTATTTTTTCCTTTTAAAAAGTAATAACATATTAGATACACTGTTAGTGTATCTTAGTGATTGTGCACATCAGTATACAAACTTTGCTCATGTGTTTTATGTCTGCATAATACTGTATCAGATGGGTAGACTAAGATCTGTTTTATTAATCCCACATTGATACACACTTTTCCCGAATGTTTTGTTATAAACCTCAGCAGAGAATAAACTTGCACATTGCACTTTTACCAGTTTGCAAGTATGTGGATATATCTGGAGGAAAAATATTAAAAGCAGAATTGCCAGATTAAAGGAAATTGCTTATATGATTTTGATGGGTGTAGTCAAACTGTACTCCATAAGGGTTGTACCAGTTGGTACTTCCAGCATACACCCAGGTACTTTTTTGAAGATCTGGAAAATGCAAATATGATGCTTAGGGTTCAGTTAGTCAGTTCAGTCACTCAGTTATGTCCGACTCTTTGCGACCCCATGAATCGCAGCATGCGAGGCCTCCCTGTCCACCACCAACTCCTGGAGTTTACCCAAACTCATGTCCATCGAGTCGGTGATGCTATCCAGCCATCTTATCCTCTGTCTTCCCCTTCTCCTCCTGCCCTCAATCCCTCCCAGCATCAGAGTCTTTTCCAATCAGTCAACTCTTCGCGTGAGGTGGCCAAAGTACTGGAGTTTCAGCTTCAGCATCAGTCCTTCCAAAGAAATCCCAGGGCTGATCTCCTTTAGGATGGACTGGTTGGATCTCCTTGCAATCCAGGGGACTCTCAAGAGTCTTCTCCAACATCCCAGTTCAAAAGCATCAATTCTTCGGCGCTCAGCCTTCTTCACAGTCCAACTCTCACATCCAAACATGACCACTGGAAAAACCATAGCCTGGACTAGACGGACCTTTGTTGGCAAAGTAATGTCTGTGCTTTTTAATATGCTATCTAGGTTGGTCATAACTTTCCTTCCAAGGAGTAAGCGTCTTTTAATTTCATTGACCCTGCGGAAGGGCAGGATGGGGGTGGTGCTAAGGGAGATGAATGCAGCAGTGTGTTGCAGTGATGAACTTGCAGCTTCTTGGGGGGTGATAGACATTATTGACTGTTGTCCACGGCAGAACACCGAGTGCTGTGGAGGATTCAGTGTACATCTATCTGATGACATAGGGGATGCACGTTCAAGTCATAACCTGCCTTTCCTGAGGTGTTTCTTGAAGGTGTTTAGTAACCCACAGGTGCCTCTCCTCACTATTATAGTGGATAGAGAAGGAATTAGAATTGGATACATTGTCTGAGGTCCAGGTTAAGAATGAGGTACCTCAATACTGAGATTATTTTCCCCCTAAAGCATAACATACATTCAGTCAAGAACACTAATCTTGATATAAGCTTGATGAGATTTCACACATGTGAACACTGAAGTAACTACCACCACATCAAGAGAGGCATTTCAGATGTTCTGAGACATTCTTTTCTTCATGGATACTCTCCTTTCCCCATCACCACTATTTTGATACCTGTCACCATATCAGAATTCTTATAAAATGGAATCATAACAGTAATTACTTTAGTGTCTGGTTCTTCTTGCTCACCATAATGTCCTGACCTTAGAATATTAAGACAGTTAGAATTAATCACGGAGAAGGCAATGGCACCCCACTCCAGTACTCTTGCCTGGAAAATCCCATGGACGGAAGAGCCTGGTAGGCTGCAGTCCATGGAGTTGCGAAGAGTTGGACACAACTGAGCTACTTCACTTTCACGCATTGGAGAAGGAAATGGCAACCCACTCCAGTGTTCTTGCCTGGAGAATCCCAGGGACGAGGGAGCCTGGTGAGCTGCCATCTATGGGGTCGCAGAGTCGGACATGACTGAAGTGACTTAGCAAAATTAATCCTGGATTAGGAAACAGCAGAATGTAGCTGAAGATAGTTGCTTCTCTACCCTTTGTAAGTGGATTTGGAAGATAGTAGGTACACTCCCTCCTATCCTGTTCACACCCAGGACAAGTATGTGTGTGCTAAGTCGATTCAGTCCTTCCAACTCTGTGCAAGCCCATGGACTGTAGTCCCCCCGATTCCTCTGTTCATGGGATTCTTCAGGCAATAGTACTGGAGTTGCTCTGCCTTCCCCCAGGGGATCTTCCTGACCTGGGGATCGAACCCAGGATAAATTAACCTTTGTAAATCAAAGAAGTAGAGTGTTTATGCAATGCAGAGCTTTCAAGGCAGGCTGACAGAGTGCCAGATGAGATCACTGGCTGCGGCTGCTACTGCTGCTGCTTCTAAGTCGCTTCAGTCGTGTCTGACGCTGTGCGACCCCATAGACGGCAGCCAACCAGGCTCCCCCGTCCCTGGGATTCTCCAGGCAAGAACACTGGAGTAGGTTGCCATTTCCTTCTCCAGTGCGAGATCATTGTCTAATAGCTATATTTAGGCTGGTAGGATAGTCTCTTAGGACATGTATGCAAGTTGTAGGAATTTGATGATTCACGTGAGGCCCAGAGATGGGACCAGCTTCAGGCACAGCCTGATCCAGGGACCCAAGAAATGTCAGGGGTCTTGTTGCTTTACTAGCTTTATTCTCAGTACAGCTTTTGTCGCAGGCTGGCCATGCACGTTCCTCAGGCTGCCCTGATCTGATACCCCTGGATTCAGAGTGAAATTTCCTTTCCCAAAACTTACATGTCAGATCCTAGTGAAAACATTCTGATTGGCCCTTTTGGGGTCTAGGAAGATGGAGTTGTCTGGTTGACAAGGCTTGCATAGTACCCTCAATGATATATGGCGGCTTTAAAATACCGTATATATTATGGACGTCATTCCTAAGTCATGGCAGTGATGCAATCAAGCATTTTGTTTCTCTCTCTCCCAGATACTGGGTGTCCTCAGAAAAGAGGATTCTTGTGAACGTCTTTTCAGTTTAGTAATTAGCTTGAACCTCTGCCATATACTGGGCCAGGTACTCTTGGGAATATGGAGCTCGTGTTCCCATGGAGGTTGCAGTCTAACATGAGTGGGAAAAGGTGCACGATAACTACACTGTCGAGGTGAGATAGAGCAGGAAAGGCACGTGTGTGTGAGAGAGAGAATAAAACAAGTAGAAAAAAGAAGGAAGTCAAAAACTACAGAAGAGCAGATTTCCACGCCTAGGGGACTGAGTCAGATACTAAGGAAAGTGTACAGCTGTTTGTTTCTGGGTTGTGCAGATTTTTGACCTAATTGGACTTGTGTCTAAAAGCAGGTTTGTAGACGACTAAGAGTGCACCCATTCCCTAACTCTTAAATTTATATATACTACTTTTCTTGCCAAGCATTTAGATTTTCGATTTTATGCTCTATCAAGTTACTGTTTAGTGTTTGAAAGGGTGTAGGAAGAGGGGAGATGGAAGACTTCTAAGATGAAGTTTTATAATATCAATATATAATATAAAATTATGGGAGGAGGCCTGCCTTACAGTTTTTGGGTTGTTTTTTTTTTCCAATTTCCTTTGCCCTGAGGCATCCCCCAACCTCTCAGACAAACCCACTGCATTCTAAAGGTTCTGTTTGCCACCTCAAAGCTGGAAGCATAGTAGCTGGCACAGTGTCTAGGAACTCGTTAATCATTCACTCACAGAGAAAGTCACATTTTCCTTCCTTTAGAGGTAGTGTTAGCAGAGCACTTAAAGCCATGTTAACCTGGATAGAATTTAAAAAGAAAAACTCAATACCACGATCACCTCCGACTACCCCCCTCCTTTCCGCATCACACACGAAAGCTTTAGGCATCTACAAGAAATTAGTAAGTGTGATTAGAAGTCTTAAGACTTTGGCAACAGAACCAAGCAGTTTTGGATCACCTAGAAAACAGTCCACCTTGTGGATAAAACTCAAGATGACAGTTTCTGTAAGCTGACAGCAATAACAACAAAATTCTTCTTGTAACTAGTTGACCTGAGTAGCAAGGCTGATGTCGGAAAGTCTCAGGTGCCTGTTTCTCCTCTTGCCCTTCTCCAGCTCTGCGGCAGGGAAGGTGTGCTTTGCATGTCTGTTACTCAGAAGTAGTCGAGAGTTGCCACAGCTCTTGGTCTTTTATTCCATGTTAGACTTTGTTTTTTGGTACTTGTGGCAGAAACAGTTTATGCAATTAAAAATCTGATGCAATATTAAATAATTGGTATTAGAAAAATAAGTGTAATGGTAACTCTTCCATTTCAATCATTCTTCAAGCCTTCAGGCTTAACAGTGCAATTTAAAGAGGTCTTGGCTGAGCCCCTTTGCTGTCCACTGGAAATTATCACAACATTGTTAGTCAGCTATTTTCCAGTATAAAATAAAAAGTTTAAAAAAATAAATGTTAATAAGTCCTTTCATCTATTACAATATAAAATGCTTTTTAGGTTCTTTGCTTTTAGTTTTTTTAGTTTAAATTTTCAATTTGTTTCATTTTTCATCATTGTATCTTGAAAAGAGAAGTGATATAAAGGAGTCTAAAATTAGTATTACGGAGAGCTTATCTCTGGGAGTTGGCCCCCAAAGGGAGATAGAGATGTGCTTTCCTCTCCCCACTCAGCATTCCATGGAACTGGAAGAACCTGTAGAGAAGAGAAGCGATTGTTATCTTCCTAACAGCCTTTTGTGGAGTATGTCCTGGGCACAGGTCAGGTCAACACCTCTTCCAGGTCTGTGGGAGTTTCCTAAAGTGAAGTCTTATATCCATTTTACATAGAAGGTTGACTAATGGGCTCCCCTTACATGAGCGCCTTAAAGGGGCTCTTGTGTATTAGAGGAGCTACGCTGGTGCCGACCTGAGCACAGGAAGCTGGGGATGGGCTTGGCCCGGGGCAGGTGGCTGCTTGAGCGCAGGCCCACGCGAGGGTGCCGCCGCCCTCTGTGGTCGCAGTGCTCTGACAAAGGGCGGTAGTGCTCACGGACAGATGATTCCTGTTTTGTCAGGGTGCCGGAAGTGGCTCAGGAGCTGCCGTTGACTTCACCTGTGGAGGACTTCCGGCAGCCTTACTATAGCAGCAGTGGTAACTTGGAGACGCTTTCAAAAAGGACTCCCGCGAAGGGCAGAGCAGGGAAGTCAAGGCGGGCAGAGCAAGACCACTATGAAACAGACTACACGACGGGAGGCGAGTCTTGCGATGAGCTGGAGGACGACTGGATCAGGTACTGGAGCATCTCTCGCTGGAAGCCCTGCAAAATCCCATGGTTTTGGTGGTGTTGTCTCCTTGCCTAGGGTGGCTGGTGTAACCTCATTCTTTGCCAACCAGGGCTGGAGACAGGTTTTCGTTACATTTCCCCCCGCTTAGTACCCTTTTGTAATAAAGATTGATGTGGAGGGAATGTGTTTTTCTTTAAAACACTTTCCATGCACCCCCGCAAAATGACAAACTTGGCCAGTGCTGTATGCTTTTACCAACAGCCACCCAAGAAAGTTCCAGACTAGTGTTACGGCTCTTTCTTTTGACAGTTACTTTTAAGTTAAGCTTTCGTGATGAGACCAGAGATTTTTTTAAAAGTTTAATCCAAAGGACTTTGGCAAACAGATTTGTAAACAATTGAGTTAACATTTTAGTGTTGTGGTTAAGTTACTTTTTGTGTCAGTGGTTTGGTAATAGTCCAGCATTGATCGCCAGCTGTACTTGGGTATGACCTATAGCCTTTTGGCCCAAGTATTCTGAGAACTGGGACACAAATCAGAAATATTTGCTGTGTGAATTGTGGTGCATCAAAACATTACTTCTCAAGCTGTTAGGAGGGATGGATAGGGCAAATAGAGCTAGAAATCCCTTACTCACCAGTGGCTCTCATATTTCATCCCACCTTGCCCCTCGAGAGTTTTGGTCTCATTTAGCCGCCTGTCTATAAAATGTTTGCCTATCTTGTATCGTGCAAAATTTAAATGCAAACTTTCAGAAATTCTGAAAACTCATTTCCCTTCTGAGCAAATCATTTAATTTCTCCCCTCTTTAAAATGAAGATACTTAGACTGTCTTAGATAGAACATTTAAAATTCCGTATTGCTATGAAGGTCCTTAGTCTTGTGGAACAACTCAGAGTATTTCCTCAGTGGATTATGGGTGGTTAACAGCATCACCATCATATGTAAGGAATAGCCGGCATATTGAGAGATACAAGTGATAAAAGAATTTCAGGGTTTTTTCGTAGTTTGACACACTGTCAGATTATCTTTACAGTGAGCATGCATTTTCATACATGGACCTTTTCATGTCTGCTTTTACAATCAAAACGATTTCTGTTAAGGAAAAACAAGACCCGCCCTCCCATCTTCCCACCAAAAAAATGTTCAAAACCATCTGAAAACTACAGATGGTAGCAGAAAACAGCCACCAGTCAATCAGCGGCTCTGCCACTGAAGGGATGAAAATGTCCTTTGTGTTCATAATTCCAGTTTTAAGACTTTAAATGTAAGTGTCCATTCTCCTGTGGTGTTGTGTATTCAGAAAAAATGAGTTCCTAAGACCGTCCTGAAATTTCATAAAAAGCAGTGTTTTTAAAAAAGCAACAGATGAGCATCAGTGTAAGAAGCATAATCATTCTTAAAAGAACTTCTTTGTATCCCACCTGCCTCTATCCATAAGCAATAGCAACAAAAAAGAAAACCAAGAGAATGTCATTCTCTACATGCCACCAGCTTTATTATCTTTGTAGAACTTAAGTTTGCTAAGGATATATAAGAAATCATTTTCTCTCTGAATTTTTAGGGAATATCCACCTATCACTTCAGATCAACAAAGACAACTCTACAAGAGAAGTTTTGACACTGGCCTGCAGGAATACAAGAGCCTACAAGCAGAACTTGATGAGGTCAATAAAGAACTCTCTCGTCTGGATAAAGAACTGGATGACTATAGAGAAGAAAGTGAAGAATACATGGTAAATTCAAACCTGATAATTAGATATTACATAGAATTTTATTCTAGTCTATGGGGCTATGTTATCCTTTATACTAGTATTGATACAGGTTTTGCTAGTAATTACCAAACTGTAATTTCATTGAATAGTAATTGAAATCCAGTCTTAAAGTCTTTTTGAAATGGAAGCTTGTACTAATATAGTTAAGATTTATAAAAAAATAATCTGCACATATATCCCTTCCTGTTTAAAAGAAAATAGCTACATTACTTTTTCTATTTATGAACAGAAAAGAGTTTACTCTTTCTTTCTGTAAAAAAAAATTCAAATAATACAGAATGGAATACAGAAAAATAGATTGCCTTAAATTTTTTCAACCAAAATATTAGTTGTTAAAATGTCCCCTCCCTCCAGAAGTGTACCTAGAAGTAATCTTTGATAAAGAATCATGTTTTACTTGTATCCTTCCTGCTTTTTTTTTTTTTTTTTTTAAACTCAACAGTGGTTTGTGGCTTGTCTTTATTTTTTTCCCCTGATTACCTGTCTGGGGTCGTGTCTGTCCATGTAAAGTTACTCTTTACTTCTTAAGCCCCCTCTCTGTGTTGTGCTCTTCGGAAGGAAGTCACTCTGTGTAGATCACACTTAAGAAATCAGGGAATTATGCTCCAGCTCTTTAAAGCCAGTATACGTACACAAGTTAAACTATTTGGAATTTGTCTGCACAGGAAATTTGTCACTTCCATTTATTTAATCATTTATATCCGTGTAGATGCGGGGATATCTGTTCTAAACTTTAGCTTACAATCCAGCACTGCTTAGTTTTGTTGCTTGAGTTGCTTTAGCGAGGACCACTGGGAGCTCAGTTGCCTCTTGTGTTTCTTTGACCTACTCCCATCGTTGTGAAAGTTTCTCTTTTTAAATATTTTCTGACATTGCTTATATTCTGCTGTTTTATTCAACAGCAGTTTATGATTATCAACAACAGTTTATGGAACACAGTGGAAATTTGAAAGCATTAATGTGCTTAATTTTTTTTTTTTAATGAATCTTTATCAATAATAAAGATCTACTTGCTGAGGAAAGATTTTTATATGTTAAAAAAAACTTCATTATTTTCAATTTTGTGATTGTACCATAATTTACTTAATAGTCATTCTCTATGAATAGACTTTTAAGTATGTCTCCCTCCCCATCCCCCCACCTGCCCCTACTAGTGAACCTACACTGGTGAAGCTCTCCAGCCTTGTGTACTTACTTGCTTATCTGCTGGGACGAATTCCAGTATGTGAAATTGCTGAGTGAGAGGTTATGTACATGTAAACTTTTGTTGCAAAACTACCCTCCAGAAAGATTATATCAACTGTATTCTCCCCTAGTAATGCTCTAGGGGGCTTCTGTGACCCAAATCGCACTAACGTTTTATGCCTGAAAAGTGACTGCCTTGTGTCTTAGATACCAGTATTTAACCTTTTTTTTTTTTTAATCACATCATGTACTTATTGGAACTTCATAGTCCTTTTATGAAATACTTTTTGCCATTTTTAATTGTGGTGATCTGCTTGCTGGTTTTGAAGTAATTGCTTCTTATATAGTTTCTTTATTGCTTTCTTTTATGTCTTCTCTATGGTACTGTAAACCTTTCTCAATCCATTTCTACCTTCAAAGATCTCATGTTAAAAAGAGAAACTGACGCCTAACAAGTTAAACAGTGGCACTGATGTCATGCTTACAGTATGTATAGAAAGTACTGTAACTAAGTGCTCCGAGAAGGAATAAAGTCTGCTGAAAGCCTGGAGATTTGAGGGGAGGCTTCACTGAGTAACTGTGGTAACGATGGCAGATTCTCCAGACAGCAGGCGAGGTACATGAGAACCTCATGAGTATGGCTATAAGGGGAGCACAATGGGAATCTGAAAGCATTAATGTGCTTAATTTTTTTTAAGGAATTACAAGTGAAGGGCACTGGAATGATAGGAGACTAGATGGTAGAGAGTTTAATGGGGTGCTGACACCAATTTTATCATGGTAATGGGATCAGAGCTTTATGGGGTCCACATAGTATGTGGACTGGCATGGGGAGAGATGAGAGTCACAGAACAGAGAGTTACCTGCTCGTGTGAATGCAACGTGAGACGCATCTCAGTGTCGTAAATTTCCCGTAACTGGATTCCTTCAGGCCCTCCCACTGACCTTAAAGGTTTTAAGAACTTTAAGACTTCTTTATTTTAGCTCCTTATATTTTTGTCATAAGCTGACAGTTTTTCCTCTAAAGTATAACATCAGGAGTGTTACTTTTGAAAGAGAAAATGCCCCACTAAACACATTCCTTTGTTTCTTATTAATAGGCTGCTGCCGACGAGTACAATAGACTGAAACAAGTTAAGGGAGTAAGTATCCTAGATTGTAAGATTCTTTTAGGAAGACCTTTTCTAGTATGTGTCTTTCATTTGACCTTTAGAATGACTCTGGATACCTTTAGAGAACTTTAGATACTCTCATATCGTCACACATAAAATGATTGTAGACAAAATGCCCTATAATTGCAAGATGAAAACTATAAGAAGTTGGAACTTAAAAAAATAAAACAAACAAGTAAAAAAGGAAGTTAAAAGTACACAGGTCATAAATATACAGCTTGGCAAACTTTCACAAAGCAGCCACACACCTTTGTACTGGCACCCCCTTGAAACACATTTCCTGGTACCCTCTGTATGCTCATCCAATTTTTACACTTACCTCAGAGGTAGCCACCATCCTAATTTATAACATTATGGATTAGTATTGCCTATTTTGAACTTTGCATAAATGGAATCATAGAGTATGAAACTTGTGTGTGATTTTTTAAAGTATCTATGCACATGGGCACACTTTTGCTAGGTATATTCATAGGCATGAAATTGGAGGGTCATTGAGCAATAGGGATCTAGCCTTGGGTAGGGATTGTCAGCAGTGTCCCTGGTTTGTACCAGTTTATAGATTCCTGTTGCTCCATATTCTTGTCAACACTTGGCATCATCAGTCTTTTTTTTTTTAATCACAATACACGGCCTGTGGGATCTTATTTCCCCAATCAGGGATTGAACCTGGATTCAGCAGTGAAAGTGCAGAGTCCTAACCTCTAGACGACTAGGGAATTCCTAGAAATTTCATGAATTTAAATTCAAGACTACAGGGATTTCCCTGGTGGTCCAGTGGCCAAGTTTCTGAGCTTACAATGCAGGGGGCCCAGGTTCAATCCCTGGTCAGGGAACTAGATCCCACATGCCACAACTAAGACCTGAGGCAGCTAGATAATTTTTTTTTAATTCGAGAGTTTAAAGGTGTATATAGTAAAATTTCCTGTCTCATTCCCCATTTATCTAGTTTCCTTATTCTAAGTCAATCCGTATAACCAGTTTCTTGCTTTACTGATTTTTTTTCAAGATCATGTGTTAGCCAAAAAGGCCAATACATTTTCTTGATGACTTTCCAAATCATTAGAAACAAGTGTATCCTTTGTAAAACTCGTGTTAGAAGCTATGATTGAGCAGAGAGAATCGCTGCTCATGTGGTTAGAGATGCTGCCAGGTGCCTTGTGCGTGTTACTTCATTTAACACTCCTTGCAATTCTGTGTGACTAATATTCCCTTTTTGTTGTTGCTGTTCACCTCTGCCTTCCCAGCAACTAATACATAACTCGTTTTTATTTTATTAAACTTACTGGATTCTCCCCACCCCCCCTTTTTTTTAGTCAGCAGATTACAAAAGTAAGAGGAATTACTGTAAACAGTTGAAGAGCAAATTGTCACACATTAAGAAGATGGTTGGAGATTACGACCGACGGAAAACATAGACGGCAGACGCCACGTTGTTGGAGAGGTTAAGAAGTATCTGACTGACATCTCTGCAATGTTGTCAGGAGTCAAAATGACTTTGGGCTCTAACCCGGGAGGCCAAATCTCTGTGATCATTACAGAGTTTTGGTAGCTTTAATATCATCAGTATTGAAGCAGTTTATAAATAGCTTTTGATAATCAACTGGGCTGAACACTCCAACTAAGGATTTTATGCTTCAAACATTGGTTCTTGTGTTAAGAACTGTTATTTGAGGTTTTTAAACTTTTCAGGAAGGTCCTGGAGTGGACTGTGCTGTGAACTTTCACATCCTGGGCAATCAAGTCTTAATACCTAAGTGTGTGCTCATTGGGTCTTGTAGGGGGTAGTTTAATCCTCCCAGAATTCTCCCTTCAGATAACTGTTACTTATAAATAAATAATCATTCATTTTCAGATAAGGAAACTGGGCCCTTGCCAATAAAGTCTGAAGTGAAACTGCTTGTTAGCTAGCTTGCAGTTTTGGTTAAGTCTATTTTATGACTCCATTGATAAAGTCCCCAGCCTTTTCCTATTTTAGCTACTATGAATACTGAATTCTACCAGCTGCCCTATTGATTTTTTTTTTTCTGTGTATAAATGCTTAAGAGCTTTTTATTTCATGTTATCCTGGTAATAAAGATCATGTAAAAGTAACAAATGTATGAAATTTGAAGATTGTAAATACATGTTTACTTTTGAAAAATCAAAGTTTAAACCTACTGGTTAGAATTTTGTTGTGTATTTTTAAATGCTTTTTATCTTTTATGGTTTACATACTTTTTTAAAGCCAACTAGGTGTTTCCTTTTTATCAAAGTATCTAATTACATTTATAATTCAATTCTGACTTGAACTGTATCTTTTGGGAATGTTCAAGTTTTGTAAACATTTTATAATTATTAAACCTGGTGTTTTCTTTCCATAATATACCTTTTTGACATCATTAGTGCTGTTAATATTAAGCTGTGGAAAACTATACTCGGAAGTTGTATCTGTTGTTGTTTTAAATTATTTTGGGTGCTGTGCTGGTTGGTAGTATTCTAAATCCTTGGCTAACAGAAGGCTGACTTGTCTGGAAATGGAATCCAATATTGTAAAGCACTAAATTATTTCATATGGTGCCCTTTAATTCTCAGCATTTTTTTAATTCAAAATTTTCCTGGTAAAGTAAAATTAGCTAATACTGGATATATAGCTAACCAAATTGACTGTGATTATCCCCTCAGTTTAGAACTCTCATTTAAATATATTGTTTTTAATATATTAGGCTGAATCATTTTCCAAAGATAAACTTTTAAATAAGCTTTCCATTGTAACATTGACTTAGTTCAAGTTGAAAATTTTCTTAATTTTCTATGTATTGCACATGCTTACTACAGAAGGTAATAGTTTGTTTTTCATGCCTTTTGGAGTCATGCCAAATAGTAAGGACTCTTCTTGAGCAACGTAATTGATTTTGTGTGTGTGTTAAAATTTAAACTCTTTATTCTAGGAAGTCAGCATATTTAGTTTATGAAGGCATGTTTGCCAGTGTTATGATGAAACAGAGCTGTTCGGCAGAATGCAGAAAATCAAGTAGCATGAGTTTGCGTTATAAAATTGTGCCATAAAATTGGACTTTGAAAGTTTAAAAGATCATTTTTCCAATGTGGTACTTACACTATTGACCACTCCAGGAGTCAGGATCAGGATGGAGGGGAGTGCTGGCTTTCCCAGCCAAGGGTAGAACCTGTGCCGCTGCAGTGGAAGTGCAGAGTCCTAACCATTGGTGGTGGTGGTGGTGGTGGTGGTGGTCTAGTTGTAAAGTCGTGTCCAACTCTTTTCGACTCTATGGACTGTAACCTGCCAGGTTCCTCAGTCCGTGGGATTTCCCAGGCAAGAATACTGGAGTGGGTTGCCATGCCCTTGTCCAGGGCATCTTCCCGATCCAGGGATTGACCCAGGTCTCCTGCATTGCAGGTGAATTCTTTACCAACTGAGCCACCAGGGAAGCCCCCCTAACCACGGGACTGCCGGGGAATTCCCCAGGGGGATTGGCATTAACCAGTGCGATACAATTTTGAAAAACGACTCAGGCAGTTTTCTAGTCTGAAAGTTGGAGGTTTAGATTAGATTTCAGACATCTCTTCCATCTTTGATCTTCTGTGGTTATGTTTGCATTCTGCTTTCCACTATAAACCACTGTTCCAAAGATTTTGTTGAAAAAGCACATGGTTTATCTGATGAGAATTCACAACATAAAGTGATTCCCTTACATGTGTGATTCTGGATTACAAGTAGATAAGATCAATATTTTAATTTCTTTTTATTTTGAAAAATTTAAAGAAACACAGAAAACTATGAACATTTAAACCCACCACCCAGAAGTAACAAGTGTTAATATTTTGTCATATGTGCTTTGTATTTTTTGAAATAAATTTAAAACTATAAGTATTTGTAGTAACAGTTACATAGTATACACATATATGGAATCTAATTTAATCTTTATGATAGCTTCCTGACATAACCATTTCTCATTCTCATTTTACAGATAAGGAAACTAATGATTTGATAGGTTAATTGATCCATTGTCTCATTCAGTTCAGTTCAGTTCAGTCGCTCAGTCGTGTCTGACTCTTTGAGACCCCATGAATCGCAGCACGCCAGGCCTCCCTGTCCATCACCATTTCCCGGAGTTCACTCAGACTCACGTCCATCGAGTCAGTGATGCCATCCAGCCATCTAATCCTCTGTCGTCCCCTTCTCCTCCTGCCCCCAATCACTCCCAGCATCAGAGTCTTTAGCAAATGACTAAACTGGGATTGGGATGATCTGTTGGAATATTACCTTCTAAATTCCCATTCTAGGTTGACTTTGTTAAAGGTTATCAGTGGGTTGGATAAGGTTGGATTGTTCTGTTTGCTGTTATTAATCCTGTTATAAATTTGAGTGCATTTTACCCTTGACCCTTGAACAACTTGGGTTTGAACTGTGTGGGTCTATTTATGTGTGGATTTTTTTTTTTTTTATTGAACACATACTATATGATCCACCTGATGGACAGTAACTTCAGCCACAAAATTAATGCAGAGGGCCAATCGTAAGGTTATATGTGGATTTTTGACTGCTTGGAGGATCAGCACCCCCAGCTCCCTCATTGTTCAACAGTTGTCTGTACTTTTAATTAGCATAAGGTGCTTCATGTAGAAGAGCTGCAGTATCTGTGAATGCCTGAATAGGTATGCCTGTGTAAATAAGAGTCAGGGCAGAAAGCTGCTTTAACCATGACTCCAGGGATCTTAAGTTGAGGTTGAAGCAGACAATCTCCCTGCTTCAGAGTTGGGATAGAAGTGTCTCCCATCTGTTGTTCAGTCACTCAGTCGTGTCCGACTGTGACCCCTTGGACTGCAGCACACCAGGCTTTCCTGTCCTTCACTGTCTCCCAGAATTTGCTCAGACTCGTGCATTGAGTCAGTGATGCCATCCAACCATCTCATCCTCTATTGTCCCCTTCTCCTTTTGCCTTCAATCTTTGCCAGCATCAGGGTCTTTTCCAATGAGTTGGCTCTTTGCATCAGGTAGCCAAAGTATTGGAGCTTCAGCGTCAGCATCAGTCTTTTCAATGAATGTTCGGGTTTGATTTCCTTGAGGGTTGACTGATTTGATCTCCTTGCTGTCCAAGGGAATTTCAAGAATCTTTTCCAGAACCACAATACAAAAGCATCAGTTCTTTGGCTCTCAGCCTTCTTTATGGTCTAAATCTTACATCCATACTTGACTACTGGAAAAATCATAGCTTTGACTATACAGACCTGTTGCAGCGAGGTAATGTCTCTGCTTTTTAATATGCCGTCTCCGTTGGTTTTAGCTTTTCTTCCAAGGGGTAAGCGTCTTAATTTTGTGCCTGAAGTTACTGTCCACAGTGATTTTGGAGCCCAAGGGAAAAAAAATCTGTCACTGTTACCACTTTTTCTCCATCTGTTTGCCATGAAGTGATGGAACTGGATTCCATGATTTTAGTTTTTTGAAGTGAGTTTTAAGCCAGCCTTTTCACACTCCTCTTTCACCTTCATCAGCAGCTCTTTAGTTTATCTTTGCTTTCTGCCATTAGAGTGGTATCATCTCCATACCTGTGGTGGTTGGTATTTCTCTGGGCAATCTTAATTCCAGTTTGTGTTTCACCCAGCCCGGCATTTCACTTGATGTACTCTGCATAGAAGTTAAATATAGAGCCTTGACGTACTCCTTTCCCAATTTTGAACTGATCCATTGTTCCATGTTCCAATAGTTCTAACTATTGCTTCTTGGCCTGCACACAGGTTTCCTTGGAGACAGTTTAAGGTGATCTGGTATTCCCATCTTTTAAAGACTTTTCCACAATTTCTTGTGATCCACACAGTCAAAGGCTTTAAGGTGGTCAATGAAGCAGATGTTTTTCTGAAATTCCCTTGCTTTTTCTGTGATCCAGCAGATGTTGGGAATTTGATTTCTGGTTCCTCTGCCTTTTCTAAATCCAACTTGTACGTCTGAAAGTTTTCAAAGACTCACTTGGAGAAATCTAAACTCAATCTGCTGGAAGCTCATGGTTTTAATAAATTAGATGAAGGACATATATGACATCTTTTTCTAGTGTGAATAGTTTTCATAAAAATACCTAAGTAACTTGAGTAGTTTTTAGAAAATGTGTGAAAGTAACCCCACTTAGGAGTTAAAAAAAGAACATGGACACACAACTAGGATGATTTTTGTGACTGCAAAACATGGAAGGGTGTCTCCCCCAAATTCCAGCTGCTGCCACGGGACCGCTTGTTGTTCCTGCACATGTTGTCCAATTCTTGTTGCTTTGTTGTTCAGTCGCTAAATTGTGTCCGACTCTTTGTTACCCCATGCAGCACGCCAGGCTTCCCTGTCCTTCACTACCTCCCGGAGTTTGCTCATATTTATGTCCATTGAGTTGCCAGGTGACCGTGGACAAATTACTTAGCCTTCCTATACTTAGTTTGCTTATATGTAATAAATACGGCAAGTTACACCTATATTTCAAAGCCAAATGGTGAAACTTTAAACAAGTTTTTAAGTAAACTGGGTTTTAAAAGTACATGTATCAACCCCATCCCACACACTTGGTGTGTGCTGAATATAGCTCTACAGTGTAAATTCTTTTTAATTTTAGGCAGATAACTGCATTAGGTTTGGCATTGTGACCATTCACAGGTAATGAACAAATGCTTTAAAAGATGGTATAGAGTTCACCTCAAGATAAAGATTGTTAGATTCTCATAAGCAATTCTGGAGGTTTTTAATGAGTCTGAATGATTGAGGTTCCATCTAAAGGTATTGCAGTAGGCAGATTAACCTCTCCCAGTCTTTGTACACTTTGAATTTCAGCTTGATCCACTGGCTGAGCCATTTACAAATTTCTTAACTCTGTGGATTGTGTCCAGCCACTCATGGGCAGAGAACAGATTGTTCCATTATTTAAAGTTGCTCCTTACTTTTACAAATTGAAATGTTTGACTAGGTTATATTGTTTCTTTTTTCTACCACTTTGTACACAAAATATTGTTAGTCATAATAATGGCAAAAGATTACCATGGATTTATGCATTTTTGTTTTGCCTTAATACCATTCCTACTTGAGCTAAGATCTGAGACTGAAACATATTTAGAGGAGAGTGAACTTCAGAGTTGGGAAAAGCTTGAATAATTCAGCCTCCTGTCCACAAATATGCTTTAATTTAAATCTATTGGCAAACCCTCTGTCCTTTTCCTGGTTTTCCACAGTCTTTCTAGTCAGCTGGATGGTAAACACAAATGAGAAGCTTGGGGCTTGGGTGGCAGCTGTCTGTCCTGTAGGTGTGTATCCCGTCTTGGAGCAGAATAGCCATTCAGAACAGAGAGGGAAACAGGAGTGTGGAGATTGTGGAAGGAAAGGAGGGAGGAGATGAAGGAAATGAAAAGGAAAGGGGTGGAATCTATATAGAGTCTTGGAATCAAAGATGAGGAGGAAGGCAACGATGGACGCCAACTGGCACTGGGAATCAGTAATGCTAATTTCCTCTAAAGACAACAACAGAACTAAACAGTAAGACCTTTTCTTCCGGGGATAAATAAAAGGAGCTGCTGATGGACGGCGGTTCCCTGAGCACCTATTTTAAACTGCAACCTTTTTCCGCTTCCCTGCTGGCTTTGATGGTAAAGAATCCGCCTGCAATGCGGGAGATCTGGGTTGGATCTCTGGATAGGGAAGAGCCCCCAGAGAAGGCAATGGCTACCCACTCCAGTATTCTTGCCTGGAGAATTCCATGGACAGGAGCCTGGCGGTCTACAATCCATGCGGTCGAAAGAGTCGGACACGGCCGAGCGATAACACTTTCACTTTTCACTTTCCTCTTCCTTGCTTCATTTTTCTCTATGGCACGATCACCATTTGATACAGTATATTTTTCTTCACAATGTCATGAGGGCACGGATTTTTGTCAGTTTTTCACTGCTATTTTCTCAGTACTTAGAACTGTATCAGTCCCAAAGTAAGTGCTCAATAAGTATTTGTGGCTTTTAGCACGGGCAGCAGAGGAGTTCCGGAAAACCGCTGCACTGCAAGTTGCCTCAGCTGAGACTGCCGCTGTGGTCATCCAGGCCTCAGATCCTGTGTGGACATCTACCAGGCCTCCGAATTTCCAAGAGCGAACGGCCACCACCCTCCCCGCCTCTTCGTGAATAGCGGGAAGGGTGCAGGAGGTGCTTCCCGCACCCGAAGTCAGTACCAGGTTGCCGCGCCAGTGAGCGCCCGGCTCCAGCAAGCGCCACTCCCAGCAGTCGGAACGTTTGCGCGTCACTACCGCGCGCGGCGGAAGGACTTCGGCGGAGCACTTAGAGCGGATTGAGCAGAACTTCCGGCAGAACAGAGCTCGGCAGGACAGGTAAGTCAGTGGTAGAGGATTTCCCGGAGCCGCGGCGGAGAACCGCCGCCTAGGAAGCAAGGCAGCGTGAAGGGCCTTCGCAGCTGGGAGCGGAGGCTGAATGACCCCGAACCGCCTCATAGGGAAGAAGGTTGTGTGGGAGCGTGTGGAGGAGGAGGAGAATTTCCGTCTATGAAGCTGCACAGAAGCATCTATCTAGGGCAGTAGTTTGGAGAGTGACTCTCTTTCCCTAGGGCAGGACGCAAGTTTGGTACTTGTGGCCCTGGGTTTAGCTTGTGACCAGCCTCCATCTGTGTGGCCTCAATAGAGTTACCGACCTCTGAGCCTTGAGTTCCACACCTGAAAAGCAGGACTGTTATCACCCTTGCCTCTCTCAAAGAGCTTGGCAGGGTTAGGTGTGAGGGAAAGCTTCATAAATTGCGATGTTTGGTGCAAATCTCATTGTTTACATGTAACATTCTGAGCTCATGTGAAGGAATCACACCACCAGGCTTCTCCTGAGGGGAGTGTTTTTTCTGGAGTGGATTCCCAGCGATATTTGTAAGAAGGTGGACAATTCAGTCATAGGCAGTTGAAGATGCTGCTTAAGTGGTTACCAAGTACATCTTTCTCCAGGCGGCATAAATGCCTTCTCTATTAACTGCCTGCATTGTAAACATCCAGCTTCCCTTTGAACATCTGCAGTTATGAGGATCTTATTACCTCTGTCCTATCCCTGTAATTTCCCATTGCAGTCAGTTCGAATTAAGAAATTCTTGTATGCAGTGAGCCAGAGGTGTTCCTTATTGCAGCTTCTGCTCATTGGTTCTCACAGTTGTTTCTGAACTTTCAGGGAATTAAAGGTCATAAACTAAAAATAGTTTAAATATTGATGTGATGAACGGCAGTAACCACATCTTTAAGAATTTAAGCTTTTGAATTTTTATATCCTCGATAAATACAAACACACCTCCATGGAAGATCAAAATGTTCAGTTTCGTCGCTGCATGCTGTGTTACTACACTCAACATTAAGCATATAAGGCACCAACATAAGTGTGTTGAGAAAGCACAGATGTCAAAATTAAGTCATTTCTTGTTATTTCAGGATACTACAGTGGAACACCTGATCTGAAACAATTGAATCCTCAGAAGTTTAGTAAACAATATCTGATTGTAGCAAGTGCCAAGAAAGCAGTGATGCCATAAAGGCAGTTTTCAATTTGTCAATAGATTTAAATTCCAGAAGTTCATTTATAAAAGTCTACATTTATTTGGATTTTTAAGTGTATTTTTCTATAGAACAATGAATGAGTAGTGTGAAAATGAAAATGTTAGTCGCTCAGTCACGTCCAGCTCTTGGTGACCTCATGGAGTGTAATCCACCAGGCAAGAATACTGTAGTGGCTAATCATTTGCTTCTCTGTGGGATCTTCCCAACCAAGAGATTGAGCGTGGGTCTCCTACATTGCAAGCAGATTTTTTACCATCTGAGCCACCAGGGAAGGCCAGTGGAGAATGGGTTATTGTCCTTATCACAAAAATTAATCTTTTCCCCTGCCAGTGATGGGATTTGTTTTCTCCTTAATGTCTTGGCACTTAGGATTCCTTTGATCCTTCATTTATGAAAGAAGGAAGTTGAAAGTGAGAATCTAAGATGGAGAGGGAGATTCCATTGGGGAGGGTAGAGGTGTGAATGTGATGGGGTGTTTATTACTTGGTTATGGTTAATAGAGCAGCTTCCTAGGTGGCTCAATGATAAAGAACCTGCCTGCCAATGCAAGAGGTGTGGGTTCGATCCTTTGGTGGGGAAGATCCTCTGGAGAAGGAAATAGCAATCCAATCCAGTATTCATGCCTGGGAAATCTCATGGACAGAGAAGCCTGGCGGGCTATAGTCCATGGGAATGCAGATTCCAATGTGACTTAGAGTATAAACAGCAACAAATGGTTAATAGATGCCTCCCAACACCAATTTTGTCCCTGATTATTAAAAAAAATACACATTCATATTGAAAATATGAAAATACAGAAAAGAATAAACAAAAACCCAGTCATCCTTAATCCTAACATCAACTCAAAACCATTTGTCCTATTTGTTGAATTACTAAATATTTCTGTTTTCTTTTAATAGTTGGGATTATAGTATAGGTTTGCCATTGTATTGTTTTAAAAAATTATCCTGGCTGTCCAGTGGCTTCTGCCTTTCAATACAGGGGGTGCGGGTTTGATTCCTGGTGGTATAACTAAGGTCCCATGTGCCATGGGGAGTGACCAAAAAATTTAAAATAGATTTTTTAAAATTATGAGCCATAAACATTTATCATTTATGAATAAAGTAAGTTTTATTAAAGAAGCTTGATTATGAAAAAATTCACAGAGACACAAAGATGGAGAGGCAGTAAATGAATCACCATGTATCTATCACTCAGTGATAAGCAGCAGCAGTTGTAGCTCGTGTTGTTTCGTCTATACCTGTAGCCACTTCTCATAATTCTGTGGTTCTGTCCTGTGACACATGTTAAATGCATTATTATTTTTTATTAATTGTAAAGAGAAGCTTATTTATATTGGTGCCAAATTTGAGCATAAATATTCACATTCTTTCTTGGGGATATGAAAAAGTTCCATGAGGATTTGCACTCAACTACAATTATTGAATAAATTACAAAGAATAATATGACTTTGCAGGCCAAGTTTTCTTTTTTTTACTTTGTATGTTTATTTCCCTCTCTTTTCAAATTTAATTATATACATCTGGTGATTATCATCTTTAATAAATTCACAGTCTAATAACTTTTTTACAATATGTAAGGAACAAAATGGATGAAGAGCCTGAAAGAACTAAGCGATGGGAAGGAGGCTATGAAAGAACATGGTAAGTAGGGCATTATTACTCTCTCCTCCCTTTTAGACATTGTTTTAGTTTGTTTTTTTTCCCCCAACAACACTTTTGAAGTATATTTTACACGTTAAAATTCATCTGTTTCTTATGTATAATTCAGTGATTTTTAGAAATCTTCAGGGCTGTGCAAACATCAACATAAACCAGTTTTAGAACATTTTTACCATTCCAATAATATCCCTCATGTCCATATACAATTAATTCCATTTCCACCTCTAGTCCTAGGCAACCATTAATCTAGGTACTTTCTCTCTTTTTAGATTTGCCCTTTCTGGACATTTCCTGTAAATGTAATCATATAATATGTGGTCAGTTTTGTCTGACTTCTTTAACTGAACATGCTGTTTAAGTTCATCCATATTGTAGCATGAATAAGTAATTCATTCCTTTCTATTGCTGAATGGTATTCTGTTATATGTTTATGTCATATTTTCATTCATCCTTTCTCCATTTGATGGACATTTAGATTATTTATAATTTTTGCCAGTTAGGAATAATATAGCTGTGAATATTCAGGTATAGATCTTTGTGTGGACATATATTCATTTCTCTTGGGTTAATAAAATTTTAGCTTATGTTTTCAAACAATTAAATATTTCCTATAGGGAGATTCTTAAAGAAGATGAATCAGGATCACTTAAAGCTACAATTGAAGACATTCTCTTCAAAGCGAAGAGAAAAAGGTATGTAACCTTTGTGCGTGTTACAGAGGTAAAATTCCTTTAAGGGTTTTTGTCCACCTCTGCCCGCTCCTCAGTACTTCATTTGAGCTGTGTTTCGGAGAACCTGACTTACAGCCTTTTAAATACCGGGGGTAGACCCAGCAACCTAGAGCCTTATCAGGGAAATTCATCTTCAGTGTTTATCTCAAATGCACATAATTATATGCATCCCATAAGTTAATAATTTACTTCCCTAGAAAAGTGCAGTTTAGTTGAAAAGTTGTAATGATCTTTCAGGTAGTATACGATATTTCCTTAAAACCTTTGCATAATTTTAACAGGGTATTTGAGCACCATGGACAAGTTCGACTTGGAATGGTATGATGTTATTCTTTTTCCCTTTACTGGTACAGAACTAGTTTGAGTTACACAAACATTCTGGCTCAAATAGAATAAACTTTTTAAAGGAATATATTAAAAATATACATGTAGAATATGTAAATGCTAAGTGCCATTTTTACTTGTTGGTCAAAAATGCATTTGAAAATTGTTCTTATTTATGTGTTTTGTTTATTTGGGGGATTTTATTTTTGGTAGATGCGCCATCTATATGTGGTAGTAGATGGATCGAGAACAATGGAAGACCAAGATTTAAAGCCAAATAGACTGACATGTACATTAAAGGTATACTAAAATAATTCTGATTTGTATTACATGTGAGGAAGGCTGCTGAATTACAAAAGAAATGTTTTTAAAGAATGCAGGCTTTTTTTTTTTTTTTTTTGAGGTAATGCAAACTATAGCTAAGTAGAAGTGCTACTCTGGATTACTTACCAAAATCGTATACCAAAAGCACTAACTATTTATGCTCTTAACTTCCACTCCATGTTAGGATCTTGCTTCGTCAGTTATTCCTTTTCTTCACTGAATCTTCATTCTCCTTTGACTTATGTGAAGTAATCTCCTCAGCTTATAAATGCATTCAGATTATTCCTAACTGGTTCAAACTCCTGTTCAGTTTTGCTCATTTTCCTGTTTGTCTTTTTTGGATCTTTTTCTTGTTTAGATTGTTTCTGTCTTACGTGTCCGAATGGTTCCATGTTTTAAGGCTGAGCTTACACCTGTCTCATCACTTACCATTTCAAATTCAATTTTATTTACTATTTTAATTTTTATATTTATTTAATATTTTAAATGTATTATTTTATTTATTAATATCTTTACTACTTAACATTTTTTTAAAAATTTGTAAGCTTAAAAATCATAAGAAAAATTTCTTGATAAATAGATTTCACAAAACCTGTTCTCTGTGTTGCTATTTTGCTGTTATCTAGTTTTTTCTTTATGTTTTCTTTAAACAGTTGCTGGAATATTTCGTAGAGGAATATTTTGATCAAAATCCTATTAGTCAGGTATGTAGATAAGTGATATAATTCAGAATTAGCATCCTGATATTGCCAAATATAATGTGTTTTTTAAAACATTGGGCATATATTCTATCACTTAAGTGATTCAGATTATGTACAAGTTACTGTGACACTTGTCAATGAAAAGCAAGATAACTCTAGAAGTTAGTTTTTCACATGTTATTTATTCCATCTTTAACTAGTCATTTATTTTAGTTACGTACATTCTTATCAAGAAGAAGTAATTTAAATTAATAATCATTTTTGTTTTTATTTTGAGATTGGAATAATTGTAACAAAGAGTAAAAGAGCTGAAAAACTGACTGAACTCTCAGGTATGCATAAAATTACCTTTTTTGCATTCAAGGACTTTGCTTTATTTATCTAACCTTGTAACCCTGTTCATGAGGTTGCCTAATAAGCAAAATGAAACCTTCCTGCAGGCTGTCTAGGTAAAACTCTTTAAAAAAACTTCTATTAAACTCTCCGTCTCTAAAATGGCCTGTTTTTGTTTTTTTTTTTCATTTTAGTTCCCCGACCAGGGATCAAACTTGTGCCCCCTGCAGTGGAAATGCAGTCTTAATTACTGGACCATTAGGGAGGTCCCTAAAATGAGCTGTATTAAATTGAGTTCTGCACAGTGATGAATAGTATTATAATGGATTAAATGTTTATTTAATCATGAAAGTATTAGGATAAAATTATTGTAACCATTCACAAGAGCCACTTAATTTTTTTTTTTTAATTATTTCTTTATTTATTTTTGGCTCTGCAGGGTCTCCATTGCTGTGCACAGGCTTTCTCTAGTTATGGCGAGCAGGGGCTACTTTCTAGTTGCAGTGTTGGGCTTCTCATTGCAGTGGCTTCTCTTGTTGTGGAACAAGGGCCCTAGGGCACGAGGGCTTCAGTAGTTGTGGCACACACGGCTTAGTTGCCTGGAGGCATGTGGGATCTTTCCAGGCCAGGATGGAACCCTTGTCCCCTGTATGGCAAGCCAGACTCAACCACTGGACCGCCAGGGAAGTCCCTAAGTAAGATGTCTGTCAAGTCTACATGACCCTTCTAGTTTGTAGTCTCAGCACAAGCTCCAAAGAGGGTTCTTATTGACCCTGATTAAGATCTGCCCATCCATGAGCAGTGAAGTGGCTAAGGGAATGAAGTATTTTGTTGGTAGGCCTGGATTACATGTCTCTGCTTGAAGTACAATAGAAGTGGGATAAGTTCCACCTGCACCATGTCGTCTAAACTGGATTATTATATAGTGAGGGAAGGATGGTTCCCCTAAGAAAAGGATGTAGGGCCAACCCTCCCGCATGTTCCCTCCCCCTAGTTAATAATAGTATTCTGTGGGTGCCTGGCAGGTAACATGTACAGAGAGGAAAAATCCTCTGGAGATTCTTATAGGCCTCTTGAGAATACCCTTTTCCCCTGAACAGAATTACTGATATAAACCACACTGAGAGTAATGTAAATATACTTTATTCCTATACTCATAACACAATAGGAGATTAATTTTTTTTTTGTATGGTGTGATAGAAAGAAAAGTGGATAGAGAGCCATATGATCAAGGTTTGACTACTGGTCCTGCCATTGGGTAGGCATATGTCTTTCAGCAAATCATTTAACTTGTTAGATTTCTTTCTCGGTTATGAAATGAAGGATTTGGACTTAGGTGCTTTTCATTTCTAAAATTTATGATTCTAAAAATAAATACTTGCAATATGTAGCTGACCCTTGAACAAGTTGAGCATTAGGAGTGCTGACCCTCTGTGTAGTTGAAAATCTGCTTATAACTTTATAGTTGGTCCTCTGTTTCCTTGATTCCACATCTGAGAATTCAACCATCTGTGCATCATGTAGTACTGTAGTATGTACTAAGTGAAAAAAATCTGCATATAAGTAGATTATATAGTTCAAACACTTACTGTTCAAGGGTCCACAGTATATTAACTGTGGCAAATAGTTAATATTTTAAAACTTACTCGAGTAAATAACACCAAGAAGTTCCAAATGAATGAATGGGCAAAAAATACATAATTCATACCAGAATAAAAAGGAATTAAACAACTGTTAAAAAAGAAAATTTAAACAAACTAGTATTCAAAATACTAGTTTTGAATCCAAGTCTCTGCCCTGACCAATAATGCTGAAGAAGCTGAAGTTCAACGGTTTTATGAAGACCTATAAGACCTTCTAGAACTAACACCCAGAAAAGATGTATTTTCATTATGGGGGACTGGAATGCAAAAGTAGGAAGTCAAGAAACACCGGGAGTAACAGGCAAACTTGGCCTTGGAGTATAGAATGAAGCAGGGCAAAGGCTAATAGAATTTTGCCAAGAGAACACACTGGTCATAGCAAACACCCTCTTCCAACAACACAAGAGAAGCCTCTACACATGGACATCACCAGATGGTCAACACCGAAATCAGATTGATTCTATTCTTTGCAGCCAAAGATGGAGAAGGTCTGTACAGTCAGCAAAAAACAAGACCAGGAGCTGACTGTGGCTCAGACCATGAACTCCTTATTGCCAAATTCAGACTTAAATAAAAAGAAGTAGGTAAAACCACTAGACCATTCAGGTAGAACCTAAATCAAATTCCTTATGATTATACAGTGGAAGTGACAAATAGATTTAAGGTACTAGATCTGATAGACAGAGTGCCTGATAATCTATGGATGGAGGTTCGTGACATTGTACAGGAGACAGGGATCAAGACGATCCCCAAGAAGAAGAAATGCCAAAAAGCAAAATGGCTGTCTGAGGAGGCTTTACAAATAGCTGTATATAGAAGAGAAGCGAAAGGCAAAGGAGAAAAGGAAAGATATACCCATTTGAATGCAGAGTTCCAAAGAATAGCAGGAGAGATAAGAAAGCCTTTCCTCCGCAATCAATGCAAAGAAATAGAGGAAAACAATAGAATGGGAAAGATTGTTTTCAAGAAATCTTCAAGAAAATTGGGAGAAGGCAGTGGCAACCTACTCCAGTACTCTTGCCTGGAAAATCCCATGGACGGAGGAACCTGGTAGGCTACAGTCCATGGGGTCGCTAGGAGTCGGACGACTGAGCGACTTCACTTTCACTTTTCACTTTCATGTATTGGAGAAGGAAATGGCAACCTATTCCAGTATTCTTGCCTGGAGAATCCCAGGGATGGGGGACCCTGGTGGACTGCCGTCTATGGGGTCACACAGAGTTGGACATAATACCATTTCTGTCCTTTACTGAGCCCATCTTTGCATGAAATTTTCCCTTGGTATCTCTAATTTTCTTGCTGCTGCTGCTGCTGCTAAGTCACTTCAGTTCAGTTCACTTCAGTCGCTCAGTCATGTCCAAATCTTCGCGACCCCGTGAATCGCAGCACGCCAGACCTCCCTGTCCATCACCAACTTCCGGAGTTCACTCAACTGGAATTCCATCACCCCCACTAGCTTTGTTCGTAGTGATGGTTCCTACAGCCCGCTTGACTTCACATTCCAGGATGTCTGGCTCTAGGTGAAAAATGTCCCTCTACAAATATTCTATTTGCAACAGTATGTGTAATAGTGACAAGTTGAAATTAATTTAAATGTTCAGTGGTATGAAGATAATTTGCTGTATGATAAACTCAATGTTTTTGTTATCGTTAAGTAATATGAAAGCAGTGATGAAATAGGAGGAAAGGTCTGAAGAATACCATATTTTATTGAATCTCAGATTTTATTGTTAGTAAGATACCTTTATTTTATGAGCCCTCAAGAAGGAAACACTCTGGCAGTTAACCTTTGACACAGTGTCAAATGACATGTGAATTGTTCATACAAGTTTCTTGGTGGTTTGACAGGTCTCAATTTTTGGCGTTTTCTCTTCCCTTCATTTATATTACTTAGCATGAATTAGACAGTCTTTTCAGAGGTTATTTCAATAACAACACAACACAGTTTTGTCTCTTTGTGGAGATCCTCCTTTCTTAGGTCTTAGTAAGTGGTGGTTTTCTCCCCCTGAAGAAGAACGTGGAAGTGTAGGCATTCTTCCATCAGTGAGTTTTTGCTTCCACTAATAACAAATTTGCGCCTTAGTGTTCTGTTCCATGCCTTTCTACATAAAAATATAACCTTTTGTATAAACTTAAAAAAAAAACCACTTTAAATAGAAGTTAATGTGAACAGCACAAACAGTGCACGTGTTGCAGCTGGAGCAGCAACATAGCAACAGTGTTCACATGAGCAGGCAGTGGCAGCTGTGTCACTGACTGCCAGTGCTTGGAAGACACATCATGATTTCAGGGACGTTAAATGTGAACGTATGTTAGTATTAAAAATGATGGAATAGGAAATATGAGGAGTAAAAAGTTTTGCATTCTAGATTAATATTAAAATGTGTTGCTAATAGACAAAAAGATTATTTGTATTTGGGTTTTTCAACATGAGTGAGACTTTATAACATTTCTCTTAAAAGTGCATCTTGCTAAAACTAAATCAAAGGGATTCTGTTTAACATCATAGATATGTAAATTTGAGAGAAAGGTAGATTTCCATAGTGTATATATACATTTGTATTAAAAGAGATTTTCCACTTATATTTTAGGAAACCCACGGAAACATATAACATCTTTGAAGAAAGCTGTAGATATGACTTGCCATGGAGAACCATCTCTTTATAACTCCTTAAGCATGGCTATGCAGACTTTAAAGTTGGTATTTTACACTTATTGTTTATAATTTATTTCAACATGTTTTGAATGAGTTAAGTTGAAATTATAATGTTAATATGCATCTCCATAAACCTAACTATAATGAAATTGTGATTAAGAGAAATGTGTAACATTATAGTATATAGTATGATGTTGGTTAATAATTTTGATTTTATATTTTAGTTGCTGAGGTATATCCTTAAAGATTTTGGAAAAATAAAATTAAAGCTGTAGCAATATTACTAGTGCAAAAGAAATACCATAAAATTTTTTTTATTGAAAATTGATTATATATGGAAATTAATGTGGTGTAATAACTGAGTTTGTTGTATACTGGTTTTTATTAACTTACTTTGTAATACATCTGTAAATTAATAATAGCACTTTTTAGCAGTTTTAACTATGTAGAATATAGCTAAAACCCCCCAAATTCAGTATAGTTAAAGCTTATATATTTTATCCTTAGATAGTCTATCCTGACTCAGATTTTTATACCTTTAAATAATACATTTTTTTCAGTTTTGAAGTAGTTGAGGAGGTAACACACACAGTGAAGGTAGATACAATAGCAATATCCACAGTGAAAACTGAGCCTAACAATGAAAATTAAAGCAGGAAAGCTATAAATAATTGATAACATTGCATCAAAAAGCATAGATATTTCTACTTAGTGTAGAGGAGAGTAGTTCATCATACCTTAAAATCCTGTAAGCCATCATTTAATTAAATGGTGGTAGTGCTCAGTCATGTGCAACTCTTTGCAACTCCGTAGACTGTAGCCCACCAGGCTCCTCTATCCATGGAATAGTCCAGGCAAGAATATGGAGAGGGTTATTTCCTGCTCCAGGGATCTTCCCAACCCAGGGATTGAACCTGTGTCTCTTGAATCTCCTGCATGGTAGGTAAATTCTTTACCAATGTGCCACCTAAATGGTACACAGTCATTAATGTTTATGAGTATTATGACAATCACCATGAGGTTAAATTGTAGTGCTTAAAAAAAAGTACGTTACTATTTTCAGGCCACACATATGCGCTTTAACATTGATTCATATGGTATTGTCATACTTTCCAACGTACACCTTAAACTTTGTATGAAACAAACCTATTAGAATGTAACCTGCATGATGTCAGGAACCTCATTGACCTTGTTTATCACTTTATCCTTAGAACTTGAAAGAGTGTTGATAAATATTTATTGAATGAATAAATGAATCTGAATTATTTTTGTGTGTAGCTAATTTTAGAAAAACTGGTGTTAAGGTTTTTAGAGTACTCTCCACTCATTCCTTTGTAATGCTGAAACAGATGGGGTTGTTCTGTAGTCAAAGTGTGTAAACCATGTGTACTTATTTTTTGTATGTGTACTAACTAGTCTTAAGTTTTTTTTAACTAATGTAATTTATTATACCTAATTGGAGTGGTTTTTTTTCTTCTTTTTTAGACACATGCCCGGACATACAAGTAGAGAAGTCCTAATCATCTTTAGCAGCCTCACAACCTGTGATCCCTCTAACATCTATGATTTAATTAAGGTAGAACCAATAATTTCTTCATAATTAAAACCAGTTACAGCTCTAAAGAGAATTCTTCAGAGTTCTCTAAATTTATTACTAGAATTCTCCAAGTTTATTACTAGTTTTCAGAACATTCTATTTATCAAGCATATTAATTATTCATTTTTTTCTTCCCTCAAAACTCTCCATTTACTTGGATTTTACGAAGACCCTAAAGGCGGCTAAAATCAGAGTGTCTATTATTGGATTGTCTGCAGAGGTTCGAGTATGCACTGCACTTGCTCGTGAAACTGGTGGTATGTATCTAGAGTCAATATTTACTCAAAATCACTATGTAAAAAGTAACAATTTATTAGTTAGAATACTTTTATTGGTTATTTTAAGCTGCTAAATTTAAATTAGTTTGTGTACCAAAGTCCAAAATGTGGGTAGTCATATTAAATGTATCACCAGTTCTATAACCTATCATCTCAAAATGCAAGAAAGTTTTAGTAGCTATGTCAAATTTTTTGAAAAGTGATCATTTAACATAAACATTTATTTTGAAAATGAACGTTTTTAGATGGTAAAACGTTTACAGAATTATAGAGAAATTACAGATCATTCTTATGTCTGGAAAGCTCATGTTTCTTTTGTTTTTCTCTTGTCTTGCTAGGCACGTACCATGTTATTTTAGATGAAAGCCATTACAAAGAATTGTTAACACATCATGTTAGTCCTCCTCCTGCTAGCTCAAATTCTGAATGCTCACTTATTCGAATGGGTAAGTGTTTATTTTGTGTTATTTAATTACATTAATTAAAAATATATATGAAAAATAAACTACATAGGTTAGGGCATTCCAGAATTTTAAATGTAGAAGTATGTTCTTATATAGAGTGAAAGTAGACTGTAATGGACTCCTCTGTTGTTCAGAAAGTATTTCAAAATTACATTTTCTTTTAAAAATGTAGTATGTGTTATGTATTCAGTGTTGTTAAGTTAGAAAATATGTATATGAAACTTTAGAATCTGAGACCATATGTATGGACCTATGGTCCTCCACTTACCCGTTTTCCTCCACTATTAATTTTTCTTCTAACCAGAAATTGCTGTCAGTTTGACCATGCTCTAATAAATGTACAAAAGACAGGAAAGAGAACTTTTGCACAACTTTGTGAGCTTTCTGGTAGGAACATTTTTAGGTTTCTATTACTAGAATTTTTCTATTTCCTTGGGGGAGAAAAAGTAATATATATTTTCTTCCATAAAGGATTTCCTCAGCATACCATTGCTTCTCTGTCTGACCAAGATGCAAAACCCTCTTTCAGCATGGCGTAAGTAAAAACCTTAAAACTGTTTATGATAATGTTTTTACATTGTTAATTCCTTCCTGTGAGTTATGAATTAAAAAGACAGGCTTGAAATGTAATGACTTTCGTAGACAGTTACTTTCTATGTAGCTGTAAAAAGGAGAGAGAACTGTATATACTCCTGTAATATTACTAGCTAAAACAGCAAGGTAGAAAAAAGTCTGTAGTATGCTATCGATCATCTAGCAAACTGTGTAAAATTCTTAAAGAGATGGGAATACCAGATCACCTGACCTGCCTCCTGAGAAATCTGTATTCAGGTCAAGAAGCAACAGTTAGAACTGGACATGAAACAACAGATTGGTTCAAAATTGAAAACGAAGTATGTCAAGGCTGTATATTGTCATCCTGCTTATTTAATTTATATGCAGAGTACATCATGCGAAATGCTAGACTGGATGAATCGCAAGCTGGAATCAAGATTTCTGGGAGAAATATCAGCCACCTCGAATCATTAGCTGAGTGTTGATGTGTACATTCCTATCAGGACACTCCTGGAGGCCAGAGAAAGAAGCACTGGAGTGGAGCAGCAGAACAATCCCTAGAGCTCACGTGGTCAGGGAATGGCTCATTCCTAGCAGTCAGTGTGGAAAGGCCTCTTAATGTCACAGGCACTGAATGGAGTCCACAGTAATGAAACCAAATTTACCCTAGACTAGCAGCTGTTCTGGACAGCCAGCAAACTTAAAAGCAAGTTTTGTCATCAAACTGTTTGCTTAAGTATATTTTGGAAAAAAAGCACAACATATTTAAATCAATACCCCCCCAAAAAAAATCCATCACCAAAAGCAGAGCAAAATTCACAGTATCTGGCTGCCAATCAGAAATGACCAGTCACGCCTCATAGACTTAGAGATGAACTCATGGTTGCCAGGGGAACGGATGGGGAGAAGAGATAGAAAGTTTGGGATCAATGTGTACACACTGCTATATTTAAAATGGATAACCTACAAGGACCTACTATATAGCGCACAGGGGAGTCTGCTCAGTGTTATGTGGCAGCCTGGATGGGAGGGGAGTTTAGGGGAAAATGGATATATGTGTAGGTATGCCTGAGTCTCTTGGCTGTCCAGTTGAATCTATCACAACATTGTTAATCAACTATGATATAAAATAAAAAGTTAAAAAAAAATTTACCAGTCATACAAAGAAGTAGGAAGGTATGACCCATAACAAGAAGAAAAATCATAGAATGGAAACATATCCAGAAATAACACAGTTGATAGAACTAGTAGGTAAGGTGTTAAAATTATTATAAATGTATTTTATGTGCTCAGAAAAATTAAGGAGTACATGAATTTGATAAGAGATAGAGAGGATAGAATAAAGACCCCAATCACATTTCTAGAGATGAACAATACAGTGTCTTAGGTCAAAAATACACTGGATTAGGATTAACGGCAGTGAAGTGAAGGGAAGTGAAAGTTGCTCAGTCGTGCCCAACTCTTTGCTACCCCATGGACTATACAGTCCATGAAATTCTCCAGGCCGGAATACTGGAGTAGATAGCCTTTCGCTTCTCCAGGGGATCTTCCCAACCCCGGGATTGAACTCAGGGGTCCCACATTTTCAGGCAGATTCTTTACCAGCTGAGCCACAAAGATTAATGGCAGATTAGTCGTGGCACCCCACTCCAGTACTCTTGCCTGGAAAATCCCATGGATGGAGGAGCCTGGTAGGCTGCAGTCCATGGGATCGCTAAGAGTAGGACACGACTGAGTGACTTCACTTTCACTTTTCACTTTCATGCATTGGAGAAGGAAATGGCAACCCACTCTGGTGTTCTTGCCTGGAGAATCCCAGGGACAGGGGAGCCTGGTCTATGGGGTCGCACAGAGTTGGACACGACTGAAGTGACTTAGCAGCAGCAGCAGCAGCAGCAGTTGCTAAAGAAGAAGAGTGAATTCAAAGACATTAATAGAAGCTATTCAAAACAAAGCACAGGGAAAAAAAGACAAACGTGAACAAAGCATAAGTAAGCTATGAAATAACTTACAAGTTTTAAAGTTACAGTGGTGTCCCTTCTTTTGCTGCAACTGCTCACATCTCTGTGTATCACTTTTTAAAAGGTAATGCTCCTCTCCCCTGCCCCCCAACAGGCATCTGGATAGCAACACTGAGCCAGGACTTACATTAGGAGGCTATTTCTGCCCACAATGTCGGGCAAAGTACTGTGAGCTTCCTGTTGAATGTAAAATCTGTGGTAAGAAACCAACTGTTGATTATCTAGTAAATTAATCTTGGGTAACTATATTGCTGTTAAATATAAATATTAACCTCTGCTTATCTTTCTGGATTTGATCTGTTAAAGGAGATATAGGCTACTTTTTTCATTGTGTGCCTAGTACTTGGCATTCTGGATGGTTCCTGATTCTCTTTCCAGAAAAACTATGTTCTTTAAAGGCAGTGCCGTAGATCTAGTCGATGTTTTTGCAGCTCTTCATGAAATAAATACATATGAGGAGAATGAAGAATTAAAATAATAGATTTGTAGAATTTTATTTCATTTACAAGTAAGCAAATGGGCCAAGAGAGATCACGTACTTAGTGACAGAGCTAAGGAGATTCCATCTTGGAGTCTCCTTTTATGGCCACTGATAAACTAAGGAATAATTGCAATCCTAGAAAAAAACAAACTTGAAAATATTTAGCCTAAGTTATATCATTTGACATTTCAGCCATCATCTTTGTGAGATTTCGGTTATTAAATATGTCTTTCTGCTTTGTATGTTAGGTCTTACTTTGGTGTCTGCTCCCCACTTAGCACGGTCTTACCATCATTTATTTCCTTTGGATGCTTTTCAAGAAATTCCCCTAGAAGGACATAATGGAGAAAGGTATATGAGTTTTGACTAATTTATACCTGTTTCAAGTGGTAAAGTTATGTTCAAATATGTTGTTATTAACACTATATAAAAAAGTGTCATTCACTTGGGCAAGATTATTGCCACTATAGAAAATGAGATGCAGAATGCCTTGTTTATGACTAAAATGATTCATTGAACAGATCTGGATCTCCCGAAATCTATTTCCCTGACCCCAACTATATGTTGCAGGAGTGGTGGTGTTTTGGTAAATCAGCTCTCCAAAAAGAAACAAAAAGCCCTGACTTGTAGAATTTGTTGATTTCTATCGTATAAAACTGGAAGATTTATCCAGGAAGCCTAATATCAAAATAATGTAAGAAATAAAGAAAAGATATAAGATGGGAAAGAAATGTTCAAGGACATTTTCTACTGTTGAAGGAGAGAGTTTTCTGGATTGAAAGGATCTGTCAAGTACTTGACATGTTGAAGGCAAACAGACTTGTGCTAACATGTATCACTGTGAAATTTCAGAGTACGCTGCAGCAAAACATTAGCCCTGAATATTTCTATAGAAGGAGAATGGGGTCACATGACCTGGAATTAAAATTGTTTGCCTTCTGGGACTTCACTGATGATCTTGCAGTTAAGACTCCACGCTTCCACTGAGTGGGGTGCGGGATTGATCTCTGGTCAGGGAACTAAGATCCCACATGCTGTGTGGTTCAGCCTAAAAAAAAAAAAACATTGTTTGACATCTCGTGAGCAACACTGGATGCTGACACGGAGCAATTTCCTTCAAAATTTGGAGTGAAAATTATTGCCAACTAAATTGTATACCCCAGCCAAGCTATTGTTTAAATATAGGTAGACTAGGGACTTCCTTGGCAGTCCAGTGGATAACACTACAGGCTTCCAGTGCAGGGAGCATGGGTGCGATCTCTGGTCAGGGAACTAAGTTCCTACATGCTGCATGGTGCGCCCAAAATATATATAAACAGGTAGAATAAAGGTATTTTCAGATTTGTAAGGTCTCAAAACGAGACTTTCTTGGGAAGCTGTGGAAGAGATGACTCAAAGGAACTGAGAATGAGAATGAATGAAAGAGAATAGGAATATTTATCTAATTCAAAAGTGGCTAAAGCAAACTTGTAAGATGAAGTCCCAGAATGACACTTATTTGTCAGATACAGAGAACAGTCAGTCCAGTTTGGAAAACGTGAGAATGCTCCAGGAGAGATGTCACCAGAAGGTGGAAACTATAGACTTCTCGATGTAGCTGAACATAACAGTAGGGTATTTAGGTTTCTCAGGGAACGGTTGGGGCTGAGTTAGTGGTAATTAGACAACTAAGCTTATGAGTAACATAGTTATTAACTCCAGGAAAAAATGTACTTTACAGAGAGGAAAAGTTGTATGGCATGGCTCAGCTGAATACGTCTATACAGTGATGATAAACTAAATATTTAAATATTGTTTCATCTGGAATGATTTAGCTACATAGAAAGAGTTGAGAATGGGATTTGTTATGTGTGTACTGTATTGTAATGGTTCAAGATGGTTGAAAGAGAAATAAAATCTCATCTTTCATAGTGGAAAGTTCATAGTCAATGCCTATGAAAAGACCAAGAGTTGTGAGCATAGGTAACTGTCAAACAGTTAAAATTTTTGAAAGGATTTACTCTGTAAATGAAGTGGGGGGTGGGTAGGGAGGGAACTGCTCTTTTTTGTATTAAGTTTGGAGAACTTTAAATTCTTTAAACCATTCCTTGAAAGTTAAGCCCTTAGGCATCCATTTTTGCCATAAATTAACGCCTCTCTGTTCATCTGGACTTATTTCAGCTTTCTGCTGTCTTTGGGAAAGTTGAAAAATAGTCATGAAAATTGTTTTCTCTAGAATCACAGTTGAGAAAGCATACTCATATTTAACCTTGATGTAAATAAAATTAGTTTAAGGAAAATTTTAAGCTATCAGATAACCTTGGGTTAGTGTGGAATTTTCTTAAATTACTGGTATTCTTAATTATTTCTCCTAAAAATCATGCCTAAAGATAATTACAGTTGACCCTTGAGTAACATGGATTTGAAATGCAAGGGTCCACTTACATGCAGTTTTTTTCCATAAATACATACTACAGTATTACGTGTTCCATAGCTGGTTGAATCCTCTAATGTGAAACTGAAGATATGGAGGGTCAGAGGGCCAGAGGGCCAACTGTAAAGTTACACTCAGATTTTTAACCTTGGGGGTTGACAGCCCTAAACTGCCTGTTGTTCAAGGGCCAATTGTACTTACTAATTAGAGAATTCTTGTTATTGAGATTTTCCTGAGCTATTTTAATGAGTAAATTCTTAACAAAATGATTCTTAAACTTTCTTTTTCAGGTTTTGTTATGCCTGTCAGGGGGAATTGAAAGACCAACATGTAAGTTCATGTGCTTTGTGAATATTAAGTATTGTACAATAAATATTGAGGAAATGGTATTATAAATTCTCAATAGATTGTTGAAGACCAAGCTCAAATCAGGTTATTCCTCCGAAGTATAGCAGTAGGTGGAGATTAAATGGGAGCTATTACAAACAGTTGTTTTACTTTGGCTTCAGTTTGCAAGCTAAACTGCATTTAGTTTGGGAGTACTAAAAGTTTTTTCCTCTTTTTTTTTTTAACTTTAGGCTCTCATAACTCATTTTGAAGTTACCATTTATGGTGGCCTCAGATCATAAGGATATTCTCCCCATTGAGGAACTGAGAAAATATTTTTTAAAATGTTAACGGGGGCCAATTTGAACACATCAACTTACATAAAGTTGCAAATAAGATAGGTCACTGTTTAGTTTTCATTTAGTTACATGTCCATATTTAAAACTATACTTTATAAACTATATAAAACACTAGTAGAAAGGACTGCTTGTTTTATTTTACTCTCAGCATTTCATAAAACAATTTTATTTGGAATTCTCTGGTGATCTGGTGGTTGGTAATCAGTGCTCTCATTGCCATGGCCCATCTTCAGTCCCTGGTCAGGCAACTGAGATTCCCATAAGCTGTGAGGCATGGCCAAAACAAAACCGGTTAAAAAAAACAATTTTATGAAGCTTTGCATGCCTCTTTGACATCATTAGCTACATCCTCACTAAAATCACTGTTTGACTCATTTGATAGTTTTTAAGAATACAGCATCATTACTTCTGTGCTGTTTGATGCTGTGAGATTTGATGGTTTTTTAATCTGTGTATGATGTTGCCCTGGAAATTTCACCCCAAGGCACTAGTATTTTATATATAATATTGATAGAATATTATTATTCTTTTTTGTTCTTATTATTTTATTTTAGTATTTATTATATAAATATGACAATAATAAAAATAAAATGATTTATATATTTTATATATATGTCTTTTGCCTTATTCTTTAGTGGTTTAATTAAAAGATTAATATAATTTTTATAATTCCCTAGGTATAACAAATTTTTGTTAAAACTTTTGTGCTTCTCTTTCTAATTGAATCACTCCAGTAACCTATCGAAGAATTCAAAACTAGCAGTAATTTCAAGCTCATGTGTCTTCCCCAAATAATTATTTAAAATGAAGTAATCGAGAGTATTCCAAAATTCAAGGGACTGTAAGGACTCAGAAACAAAATTATTCCCTCATTTCTAAGGAATAATTTTTTGGAAAGAATTAATTTCCATAGATTTGAGAGTATATAGTACATTGGAAGTAATGAAGCAGGTAGGTGAGTGGGGAAAAAGTGATAGGTGTATGAAAGAGCAAAGCAACTTGCAAGTCTTCTAGCTATGCTGAACTTAACTTTTGGAAACTTCTTTTTAAATTCAGCTTTTCTTCTTTTTGTTGCAGGTCTATGTTTGCAGTGTGTGCCAGAATGTGTTCTGTGTGGACTGTGATGTTTTTGTTCATGACTCTCTTCATTGTTGTCCTGGCTGTATTCATAAGATTCCAGTTCCTTTGGGTATTTGATTCCAGCATGTAATACACATTGAATGAGTCAAAAAGAAATTTGCAACTGTAAATAAAATGATTCTTTAGTAGAAACTCCAGTTAAAATATCAAGAACAGTTTGAAAGGAAAATCTGGTTTCAGAAACCTGTTGCTTTAAAGCGTCCTCTATAATGATTGGTTAAGTTTTCACTTAATGGAGTCTATCTAATACCACCATTTTGGTGGTTTGTTATCTGATTTACCTTATAGTTCAGGTTAATGAATTATCCTTGTTAGCCTCACTAAGGTTCATACCCAAGGACTGTTTAACTTAATCCTCCTCAACTTTCCTACTCTAGGTCATCGGAAGAATATAGGTGAGAATGTATGATGAGGTCTGTGTTTCAGGTTCAATGAAGGTGTACTGCTGTAGGCAGAAAGGCAGAAATCTTTTTAGGGTGTACCCTTCTGAGAGTGAATCAAATTTCCATAGCAAAGTAAGTGTATTTTACATTTACAAACTTTGGTCATTCTAGATTGAGTTTCATTATGATATTCATGATTTTATAAATAATAAGTCTTAGTGAAGAACATTATCAGTAAATACAGTGTAATCCCATCCTGAAGAGTCTATTCAGTAAGTCTTGGGGGGAGCCCAGGAATATGCTTTTTTTTTTTCAGTTATACATACATACGTATATATATTATTTTTCAGATTCTTTTCCCTTATAGGCTATTAGAAGAAATATGCATTTTTAATAGCGCATGTGTACACACACTTACTAATAGACATAATCAGACATAAGTACAGATCTTTCTCCCAAGAATCATACTCTCTGCCTAGACCCAAATGGTTCTTTACTAGCAAACAGATTTCGCTATAGATAACCAGGTAACTGCCAACTTGCTTCCTTCTGCTCTGTCCACAAGAGGTATCAGTGGCTTGAAAGAGATGCCTTTAACATAATCAGAGTATCCTATCTCCCTCTACTTGAATTAAAACAAAGGGTATGAGTAGGCACCTCTTGAAAAGTTACTTGGAAATACATTAGACACATACCCACACTACTCTATAATATCTATAAAGATATTGAGTGCCTTTTGAGCCAGTTTTATCTCTTATCTCTTTATCTCTTTGGGGTTTTATTAGTATGATTGACATGGTTAAGGTGAAGATTTTAGTTAGGCTTAAGGAGGAATTTCCAGTCTCAAAATCATAGAGAAAATCCTAGCTTGTTTAAGATTATAGAAATGAAAATGACAATCTGATAACAGTTAGTTCTGGCCTTAATTTCCCTCGTGGAACACCACAATATACTATAAAAATGAAGGAAACTATTCAACAATAGAGACCTTTGTGAGCAATATGTCTTTCTGAGTTCTATTGTTCTATTAGAATACTCCTTGATACTTTAATTATTAAAATTAGACTTTTTAAAATACTTTAGAATGCATACTTTTTTTTTTTTTTTTACTTTATTTTACTTTACAATACTGTATTGGTTTTGCCATACATTGACATGAATCCACCACGGGTGTACATGCATTCCCAAACTGCTTCATATTCTTTTTTATTATGCCTGACAATCTTTTATCTTTTAACTGAAGCATTCAATCCATTTATATTTAATATACCTACTGATATATTTTGGTTTAAATCTACCATCCTACTTCGTGCTATTTGCTTCAGTTATTCTATTCTGTCTTCATTTTTCTCTTCTTTTTTTGCCTTTTTTTTTTTTTTGGATTGCTTGTTTTCCACCGTTCTGTGTTTTCCTAAACTAGTTTAGAAATTGTATACTTTATTTTTATCTTTTTAGTGGTTATCCTAGAAATTATAGTACACATAAATCCTTAACTTGGGTCCTCTAGAAAGTAGAACCTCCAGCAAAGGTGAAAGTGTTGTTACTTTATTTGAGAGGTGTAGCTCAGGGATGTAAAGATAAGGAAAAAAAGGAAAAGTGAGACAAGGAAAAACAATATGTTATCGTGGTGGCCAGACTTGATGACGAGCTGTGAAAAATCATAGGAGTCTCCCAGCAAGTGTGTTCACTTAAGAGTTTGGGATGTCTCCAGATTTATAAGAGGAGCTGCCCCTCTGTGCGGTCCATCAAAGGGAGGAAGGAAGAGTAATGCAGTTTCCTAACTTCTCGCGTTTCCCATTGGGCAAGGTCTGCCACACAGTGCAGTGTCATCTGGTCCTTCGTGCTTAGTCATTCAGTCGTATCTGACTCTTTGCAACCCCAAGGCCTGCAGCCCCTCAGGCTTCTCTGTCCATGGGGATTCTCCAGGCAAGAATACTAGAGTGGGTTGCCATTTCCTACTCCAAGGGATTTTCCCAACCCAGGGATCGAACCCAAGTTTGCCACATTGCAGGCAGATTCTTTGTCGTTCAGTAATTGCTACTAAAGAAGTCAGTTTGGAGAAGGAAATGGCAACCCACTCCAGCCAGTATTCTTGCCTAGAGAATCCCATGGACCGAAGAGCCTGGCAGGCTACAGTCCATGGGGTCACAAAGAGTTGGACACGACTTAGTTACTACACCACCACCACCAAGGAAGTCAGTCAGCCCTACCCATCAACAGAAAATTAAAGAGTTACTGAGCATGACTGAAGGCAGGAGGAGAAGGGGACGATAGGATGAGATGGTTGGATGGCATCACCAACTCGATGGACGTGAGTTTGAGCAACCTCCAGGAGTTGGTGATGGACAGGGCAGCCTGATGTGCTACAGTCCCTGCGGTCCAAAGAGTTGGACATGACTGAGCGACTGAACTAAACTGAACTGAACATAGCCCTGCCCATCAGAGCAAGACTCAGATTCCCCCACAGCCAGTCCCTCTCATCAGGAAGCTTCCACAAGCCTCTTATCCTTATCCTTCAGAGGGCAGACAGAATGAAAACCACAATCAGAAAACTAAGCAAACTTGATCACATGGACCACAGCCTTGTCTAAATGAAACGATGAGCCATGCTTTGTAGGGCCACTCAAGATAGACAGGTCATAGTGGACAGTTCTGACAAAACATGGTCCGCTAGAGAAGGGAATGACAAGCCACTTCAGTATTCTTGCCTTGAGAACCGCATGAACAGTATGAAAAGGCAAAAAGATACGATACTGAAAGATGAACTCCCCAGGTCAGTATGCTACTGGAGAAGAGTGGAGAAATAGATCAGGAAAGAAAGAAGAGGCTGAGGCAAAGCAAAAACACCACCCAGTTGTGGATATGACTGGTGATACAAGTAAAGTCTGATGCTGTAACGAACAGTGTTGCATAGGAACCTGGAATGTTAGGCCCATGAATCAAGGTAAATTAGAAGTGGTCAAATAGGAGATGGCAAGAGTGAACGTCAACGTTTTAGGAATGAGCAAACTAAAATGGACTGGAAGGGGCAAATTTAATTCAGATGACCATTACATCTACTACTGTGAGCAAGAATCCCTTAGAAGAAATGGAGTAGCCCTTATAGTCAACAAAGGAGTCTAAAATGCAGTACTTGGGTGCAATCTCAAAAACAACAGAATGATCTCTGTTTCCAAGGCAAACCATTCAATATAACAGTAATCCAAGACTATGCCTCAACCAGTAATGTCAGAGAAGCTAAAGTTGAATGGTTCTATGAAGGCCTACAAGACCTTCTAGAACTAACACCAAAAAAAGATGTCCTTTTCATCACAGGGGACTGGAATGCAAAGGTAGGAAGTCAAGAGATACCCGGAATAACAGGCACCTGTGGCCTTGGAGTACAAAATGAAGCAGAACAAAGGCTAACAGGGTTTTGCCAAGAGAACTCACTGGTCATAGCGAACACCCTCGTCTAACTACACATAGACATCACGTAGAGATGACTCTACACATAGACATCACCAGATAGTCATTACTGAAATCAGATTGATTCTATTCTTTGCAGCCAAAGATGGAGAAGCTCTATAGTCAGCAAAAAGAAAAGACCAAGAACTGACTGAGGCTCAGATCATGAACTCCTTACTGCAAAATTCAGACTTAAATTGAAGAAAGTAGGGAGAACCACTCAACCATTCAGGTATGACCTAAATCAAATCCCTTACGATTATACAGTGGAAGTGACAAATAGTTTAAAGGGATTAGATCTGATAGAGTGCCTGAAGAACTATGGAAGGAGGTTCATGACATTGTACAGGAGGCTGTGATCAAAATCATCCCCAAGAAAAAGAAATGGAAAAAGCAAAATGGTTGTCTGAGGAGGCATTACAAGTGGCTGAGAAAAAAAGAGAAGTGAAAGGCAAAATATAAAAGGAAAGATACATCCATCAGAATGCAGAGTTCTAAAGAATATCAAGGAGAGAAAGCCTTCCTAAGTGATCAATGTGAAGAAATAGAGGAAAACAATAGAATGGGAAAGACTAGCCATCTCTTCAAGAAAATTAGAGATACCAAAGGAACATTTCATGCAAAGATGGGCACAATATAGGACAGAAATCTTAACAGAAGATATTAAGAGGTGCCAAGAATACACAGAAGAACTGTACAAAAAAGATCTTCACGACCCAGATAATCACGATGATATGAATACTCACCTAGAGCCAGACATCCTGGAATTCGAAGTCAAGTGAGCCTTCAGAAGCATCACTGCAAACAAAGCTAGTGGAGGTAATGCAATTCCAGTTGAACTATTTTAAATCCTAAAAGATGATGCTGTGAAAGTGCTGCACTCAATATGGCAGTGCATTTGGAAAACTCAGCAGTGGCCACAGCACTGGAAAAGGTCAGTTTTCATTCCAATCTCAAAGAAAGGCAATGCCAAAGAATCCTCAAACTACCACACTATTGCACTCATCTCACACGCTAGCAAAGTAATACTCAAAATTCTGCAAGCTAGTCTTCAACTAGCTTCAACTTCCAGATGTTCAAGCTGGATTTAGAAAAGGCAGAGGAACCAGAGATCAAATTGCCAACATCTGTTTGATCATAGAAAAAGCAAGGGAATTCCAGAAAAACATTACTTCTGCTTCATTGACTACGCCAAAGCCTTTGACTGTGTGGATCACAATAAACTGGAAAATTCTTCAAGAGATGGGAATACCAGACCACCTGACCTGCCTCCTGAGAAATCTGTATACAGGTCAAGAAGCAACAGTTAGAACTGGACATGGAACAACAGACTGGTTCCAGATTGGAAAAGGAGTACGTCAAGGCTGTATATTGTCACCCTGCTTATTTAACTTATATGTAGAGTACATCATGAGAAACACAGGGCTGGAGGGAGCACAAGCTGGAAGCAAGATTGCCGGGAGAAATATCAATAACCTCAGATATGCAGATGACACCACCCTTATGGCAGAAAGAGAAGATCTAAAGAGCCTCTTGATGAAAGTGAAAGAGGAGAGTGAAAAAGCTGGCTTAAAACTCAGCATTCAAAAAACAAAAGATCATGGCATCCAGTCCCATCACTCCACGGCAATAGATGGGGAAACAGTGGAAAGAGTGACAGACTTTATATTCGTGGGCTTCAAAATCACTGCAGATGGTGACTGCAGCCATGAAATTAAGAGGCCTGCTCCTTGGAAGAAAAGCTATGGCCAACCTAGACAGCGTATTAAAAAGCAGAGACATTAGTTTGCTGACAAAGGTCCATATAGTTAAAGCTGTTGTTTTTCCAATAGTCATGTATGGATGTGAGTTGGACCATAACGAAAGTTGAACGTTGAAGATTGATTTGATGTTTTTGAACTGTGGTTTTGGAAAAGACTCTTGAGAGTCCCTTGGACTGCAGGGGGATCAAACCAGTCCATCCTAAAGGAAATCAGTCCTGAATATTCATTGGAATAGCTGATGTTGAAGCTGAAGCTCCAATACTTTGGCCACCTGATGCAAAGAACTGATTCATTTGAAAAGACCCTGATGCTGGGAAAGATTGAAGGCAGGAGGAGAAGGGAACAACAGAGAATAAGATGGTTGGATGACATCACTGACTCAATGAACATGAGTTTGAGCAAGCTCCCGGAGTTGGTGATGGACAAGGAAGCCTGGCGTGATGCAGTCCATGGGGTTGCAAAGAGTTGGACATGACTGAGCGACTGAACTGAACTGAACTGAAGTCAGTGTTATGGCATTGCAGCCAATTCTGTAAAGTCAGGTAGGCTTGGTGCACTTCAGTTTGGACTCCAGCCAGCTCAGGAAGCTGGGCAAAGACTGCAGCAGTGCAGAGGTGGAGGCAGGCAGCACCTTGGAAAGAAGGAAGTGGCCAAGAGAATCTGAGGAAGCATTCCTTCCAATACTCCTACATAACATCAGACCTAAAGTTAACTTGTACCTTTGCCCTCCCCATAGATAATATATTTAACCTCATTTACCTCCTTCCTTCTTTATTTGTTATTACCATTGTATATTTCTTTTGGTGTTTCACTAGACATTTATATTTGTTTTACCCAGTTAGTGTTTATTATGATTTTATCACATATTTACCACTTTCTTGGCTCTTGATTTATTCTTAGATCTGTTGAGGATCATTTTACTTCCACCAAAAGTATACCCTTCAGAATATACTACTGTTCAGGATATATAATATGCTACCTGCTATGTAAGGAAGAAAGAAAAAAAAGAATATATATTTGTATCTGAAAGAAGCAGCAGTGGAAAGCAATAGAGGAAGTCAGTGAAACCAAAAGTTAGTCCAGCCAGCTGACAAATATTTCAGTAAGATGACCAAGAGAAAAAGAGGACTCAAATTACCGAAATCAAGAGTGAAAGAGGAAACATCACTTTGGACCTCACAGAAATAAAGATCACAGGGGAATACTATAGACAGCTGGGGGCAAGAGTGAGTGTTAATAAGTATGGAGTTTGTTTTTGGACTGATGGAAATGTTCTAAGATTGATTATGGTGATGATTGTTCAACTCTGTGAATGTACTAAAAACCAGTGAATTAAACACTTTGAATAGGTTAAGTTGTATGATATGTGAAGTGTATGTCACGAAAGCTGTTTGTTTTTTTTTAAATGAGGGAATTTGGGGGCCTCCCTGGTGGTGTAATGGTTAAGAATCAGTCTTGGAACATAAGGGACACCTGTTCAATCCCTGGTCCAGGAAGATCCCACGTGCCTTGGAGCAGCTGAGCCCATGCACCGCAGCTACTGAGCCTGCACTCCGGAGCCCAGGAGCCGCAGCTACTGCAGCCCACAGGCCTGGAGCCTGTGCTCCTCAACGAGAGGAGTCACCACAGAGAGAAGCCTGCACCCACCAACTAGAGAAAGCCTGTGCACAGCAGCCAAGACCCACGACAGCCAAAAATGAATAAATCTTTAAAAAAAAAAAAAAAAAGGAATTCCTTGGCTGCCTAGTGGTTAGGACTCTGTGCTTCCAGTGCAGTGGGCACAGGTTGGGGAACTAAGATCTCACAAGCTACACCATGCAGCCAAAAAAAAAAAGTTTAAAAATGAAACACTGGAAGAATACATAGGAAACTGTAGAACAATGGATGAGAGTAAGAATTATTTTAAAATATTTTTATATAGTTTAGTATTCAAAAATAGTAAAACTTACGGAATCCTGGAAAGTTGTGGTGAGACAAATGAAAGTAGAGTAGTTAGTGTTAGTTATTAGTTAAGGACTTGAAAGCAATCATGTTCATCAAATAAAGCTGTGGGTATGGAGCTGGAGGTTGAAGATGGACTGTAGTAAAATTGCTTTTCCATTTATTTGGGTCATAGTGTAAACAATACTTTCCAACTATATGTGGCAGTATGTGCACTGTGTCTATTTTGTTGTGACCGTGCTTGCCCTAGAGTAACTACAACGTGAAGATGGCAGTACTGTGTGGAGGCTGAAGAAGATAAATAACTAGATTAAAAGCATGCTAAGTCTTGTATTTGAGGAGCACAAGTTGACCCACTGTATATCTGAGTACATGTCACAATTGAAACACTAACTTATGTTGACACAGTGAGGGAAAAACAGGGATTCTGCTGCTCAGAGGAGGCTTCCCTGAGAGCTCAGTTGGTAAAGAATCCACCTACAATGCAGGAGACCCTAGTTCAATTCCTGGATCAGGAAGATCCACTGGAGAAGGGATAGGCTACCTACTCCAGTATTCTTGGGCTTCCCTGGTGGCTCAGCTGGTAAAGAATCTGCCTGCCATGCAGGAGACCTGGGTTCGATCCCTGGGTTGGGAAGATCCCCTGGAGGAGGGCATGGCAACCCACTCCTGTATTCTGGCCTGGAGAATTCCATGGACTGTATAGTCCGTGGGGTCATAAAGAGTCAGACAGGACTGAGCGACTTTCACTTTCACTGTTGCTCAGAATGGCAGTAGGAAAGAGGAACCATAAACATTTTGTAAGATTTCTCAATTACTTTGTGAAATTCCTCGTTTGTGGTCCTCTCTGTGTTCAGCTGTCTGTATCTCTAACGATCAGCACGCTTATAACATGAAATGCCTTCATGAATGGTAAAAAGAAAGGGTGGTACCACCAGTCCTTGGGAAGTGGGGCAGTAGAATTCCCCTGTCTGTTGTGGGTGAGAGTTTAGGAGAAAGGGCAAGAACTATGAGTCCCTAGGTCCTATAGTAAGGAAGAAAAGAGCATAGGAGATTGTCATGCTTCTGAGAAATAGCCTCAGAGTGTCCTGATACCCCTTTGGGTCCAGTTCTGTAAGAATAGGAGAGTCATTGTTTTCCTTCCATGTGTTCCAATTCGGTTCTATGGAGACCTGTTCCACGGTGGGCTGGGGACATAGACGGAGTCCTTATGGGATATAAATTCTTGATTTCACCTGACTAAATTGTTACTTGAGTCACATCTCAGGCCAGGGCACAGGAAGTAATGCACAATTTGTTCATTTATCCATTCGTCCACTCAGCAAACCTTGTACATCTGCTGTCTGTCTGATGAGACCCTAGGTGTCTGGATATAGATACCAGGAAGAGGAAACAAACCCGACCTTGCGGCCCTGTGACCCTCCCAGCCTAAGAGGCAGACCTGTACAGAGGTCCGTGTGACAGTGCTGATGCTTTGCCAAGTGCGTGGGAATGCAGAAGAGAGGCTGTGAAATGGGCTCTGGTGCAAATTCAAATGCCCTAGGGGACCAGGCAGGTTATGCAAATACTTGAAAAGGAGCCAGGTTAATGCAAAGTGGTAAGCACCTGAAAAGTACTGGTTCCATCCGCAGGAGACAGCCTCTGGATGGAGCAGGAGGAGAGAGATGTAGTCTTCTCAGTACACCCTTTTCTACCTTTTGAATTTTATACATGGGCATCTGTAACCTAGTCCAGAAGAAAACAGTTTTTTCAAAGGCGGTAACTATTACTCAGCTCCAACCTATTTTTTATTTCTGAAAATGTAGTTTCCCTCAGACTGTATATTTTAATATTTGAATAAAAACTGAAAATCTAGACTTTTAAGTGAATTCCCCAAGTTTAAAATGTTGACATCTAATTTTTTAAACCACACAAATGTTAATTTTTAGAACATCATCACAACCTTAAGAGTAGGTGATGATTTCTTAGGACACAAAAAGCATCTATCTTAAAAGGAGAAATTAAAGTCAGACTTCATCAAAATTTAAAACATCTGCTTTGGAATACGCCATTAAGAAAGCAAAAAGAGTTCATAGATGGGGAGAACATGTTTGCAGTGCAAACATATAACAGAAGACTGGTGTCTAAAATATATAAACAATTCTTGCAGTTCAATAATAAAAGGTAAATGACCAATTTATCTTGTTTTTACTGTTTTTTCTGACTGCACACGTCCCAGGTTTTTTTAAATTGAAAGACAGTACAGAATCATGAAATGATGTCTAAGGGTCCTCAGTATATGCTGCAATGACCAGGGTCCCCATGCAATGACATGAAATCTGGCATTAGCCCCTGCAGGCTTTGTTAGACCTCCTTTCTTGATTGTCGCATACTGTTTCTGGTGTTCAACCAGCTTCAGGCATATTTGATATTTCTTGTCATGATATCTTTCATCCTCTCATCTGAAAAGCACAGCTTTCCCAACTTGGCTCATTCTTTGCCATGGCCTCCTGTACAGAAGTGAAACACCCTGAGGCACAAGCTCACACTAGCAGCACCCACAAGGACAGATTCCACCTCTTGTGACAGGACCACAGGCCTGCCAGTAATGTCTGTACACATTTGCACAGACAAGGGATTCTTGCTCAGGCCCCCACACAAGTAGAGAGTGCTGACAGGGTAGCCAGCTGCCTGCCTGGCTTCTGTACTGATGCACACCTTGAAAGCAGGTAGAGAATGGCAAGATCGTCAAGGTCCAGAGGCCTTAAAAAAAGAAATATATGAATAGCCAATTAAGTCATTAAATTAAAGCCACAATGAGATACATGCCTGTGCCCTAAAATGGCGAAATGATACTGCTCTCTAGGTGTGTATGCATGTTTTGGTTAAAAAAAGGCATTGAAAATAGTATTACTTTAAAACTTAAAACATTTCAATCCAGAGGCCATGTCCTTTAGTGTCAGATCTGCTGAAGGAGACTGGTTGCTGTGGAAATCTCATCAAACATGTAAATCATCAGTGAGGAACCCCACAAGCTAAGCCTTCTTACTCAGATCCAGGTGACTGCTTAAATAGCATATATACTTGGCATCTGCAAAGTTGGCATGACCCTGTCCCATGTGGTCTATCAGTTTTCCACCAATACTGACCGCTTTTATTCACCCAAGACCCGGGGACCATGGCTAAAAGCAAGTGCCCAGATGCTTTAGTAGAAAAATTCAGTTTTGTGCCTATCCCCACGTGACAAGATGTTCCACAGATTACAGCCAGCCTTGACGTTACTGGCTTTCCCTCGCAGGTGTGGCTGTGCACTCTCACATCTCTAGTCACTCCCTGGGGACAGAAATGCTGGTGGCAGCTACTTTGGTGAGCTCATTCTACCATGAGGACAGCAGTACTGTCAAGCACCACCCCAGAATCCTTCTACTAAACAACCCAACTTAAAAATGGAGAAGGACTTCCCTGGTGGTACAGTGGATGAGATTCCGTCTGCCAATGGAGGAGACTCAGCTTCAATCCCTGGTCCAGGAAGATCCCACATGCCACTGAGCAGCTAAGCTCTGTGCCACAACTCCTGAAGCCTGTGCACCTAGAGCCCATGCTCCGCAATGAGAGAAACCAGTTCTTAAGCCACAATTAAGAAGCCCGCATTCTCTACAACTAGAAAAAGCCCACAAGCAGCAAGGAAGACCTGATGCAACCAAAAAGTAATTCAGAAATGGGCAAGAGATTTGATCACCTTTCCAAAGGAAATATATGAATAGGCAATTAAGTCATTAAGTTAAAGCCACAATGAGATACATACCTATGCCCTAAAATGGCTAAATGATACTGCTCTCTAGATGTGTTTGCATGTTTTGGTTTAAAAAAGGCATTGAAAATAGTATTTTAAAACTCAAAATGTCAGATTCTCTTTTCAGATTGTGTAGTGAACATTTGTGTCTGTTTTTTGGCTACCCACATTTTCTTTCTTTGGAGATTTTTTTCCCCTTTCTGCTATATAGAGGTGGTATGTATATCTTTTTCCAGTTAAGACTGTGCAGACGTTTTTCCTGTCAATAGGAGTAAAAGAAAAGCTCTTTCAACTGAGAAAGTATCTACTGATGCTGCTGCTGCTAAGTCACTTCAGTTGTGTCCGATTCTGTGCGACCCCATAGACGGCAGCCCACCAGGCTCCCCCGTCCCTGGGATTCTCCAGGCAAGAACACGAGTGGGTTGCCAGTTTCTTCTCCAATGCATGAAAGTGAAAAGTGAAAGTGAAATCGCTCAGTCGTGTCCGACTCCTAGCGACCCCATGGACTGCAGCCTACCAGGCTCCTCTGTCCATGGGATTTTCCAGGCAAGAGTACTGGAGTGGGGTGCCATTGCCTTCTCCCGGGTATCTACTAGATATCATCAAACTTTAGAATTCCTGCCAAAGTCAAGAATAAGATATCTATTATTGCTGTTATTAAGCAACATTGTATTAAAGGATATACTTGATTCAAAAAGAAAACAAAATGATGGTAAAGACAAAACTATCATAATATTCAGATATTATAAATATCTACTTAGAAAATTCAAAAATATTTACAATCAGATGTTAAAAGTAGACCAGGAATCCTATATATCATCAATAAACATTTAGAAAATAGAATAGTAAAAATTCAATTCATAAGGGTAACAAAATTTACAAGGTGCTAAAATAAATGTAGTGTGCGTTGGTGTATATAATATTATAGGTGAGAAGTAGGTTGATGGGGCAAAATTTTATCAGCAGAGGGTCAGCAATGTAGAGTTCCCCCTGACCTTTGAACTTCCTGTAGAAAGAATTGTTGGTCCCTAAGCAGCTGGATGTACCAGGGAAAGTGTCCTAAAAAACACTGTCATTGTAATGTTATATGTGTTAATACAAAAGTTAGGAGGAGTCAACTATTTAACAATGATTGCTTCTAGGCTGAGTAGATGGCCTTGTGGAAGCAGGGCTTGGCCAGAAGAGTTCACGTGCCAATGAGGCTGGTAACAGTTTGCCTCTAACTCAGCAGCTGGCTGAACTACCAAAATGGAGAGGGACACCTGTTTTTGCCTTTTCTTAATACGTAGGCTTTATGGCACAGTGGTTAAAAGTGTAAATTTCATTGCCAGACTGATTAATCAGAACCCCTATATGCCTGAGTTTCCTCATCTGTAAAATGGAGATAATAAAAATAGCTACTTCATTTGGAGTGTTAAAGGGATTAAATGGACATATCTAAGGTGCTTAGAACTGTGCCTGGCAAGTAGTAGGTGCTAAACAAATTTTAGTTATTATGCATAATATTATTAAAATGATTTTTGAAACTATAAAGCCAGAAAAATTAAGAAAGCAGGAGGGGACCATCAGCACACAGAATATTTTAACAAATCTTTGGAAGATGGAAACTCAAATAGAATAGTAGTAACCAGTGAAGCAGACTGACAGAGCCCACAGCCTGAATACACGTGTAACACCTGGGAGGCTGTGTACCTTGTACAGAACCCTGGAGCAGCAGGTGGCCCAAATGCTAGCTATAAAGGTGGGCAGGAATGCCAAGGGACTAACTGAACAATCTCTGAGATTGTTCCAGCTCCGTCTACCCCACCATCAGACTGTTTACTATGCAGATGTTGTCACTAAGGAAAAACATTAATGGATTCTTCTCTTCTAAAAAAAAAAAAAAAGGAATAAACTGACTTAGAGGAGTTAGTGTGGGTCCTGCTGCTGCTGCTGCTGCTAAGTCGCTTCAGTTGTGTCCGATTCTGTGCGACCCCATAGACAGCAGCCCACCAGGCTCCGCCATCCCTGGGATTCTCCAGGCAAGAACAAGTGCAGTGGGTTGCCATTTCCTTGGGCATCCCCAAAGAATCCTTCAAGAATTGGTCTTTTTATGTTTCTCAGATGAGTTTTCAGCTGCTGTCTCTGACTTTACAACTGACTTGAAATCATTTTCTGAGGTGTTTCTCTGAAGTTGAGGGCTTCTCCTAGGCAAGTCTTAGCTCCCTAATCTTCCTCCGTAAAGTTCAGATCGCACTCACGCGGCTTTTAATCAGACTCTTTAACCAGAATTTTGATCAGTCAGCTTTGCAATCGCCTAACTTTCAAATATGAATTGAAAACCATTGCTCTGTACACATTGGAGGAAAGCTGGTAATGTGAAAAATCTCAAAGGTAAATAGTAATTAGCCTTGGAGGAAACAGATCTTTCAGGAGACAGATGAACACTATTTGGATTAGTACTGATAAAGATAATTTGTACATCAGACCCACAAAATGGGGACGACCTCAGTGACCTGGCCCAAGTCACAAATCTAAGTCCAGGTCAGCTAGCACTTACAGGAAACGCCTGGCCACGAAACCTAGTATATACACCAATCACAATCACCCCAACTCAGCTTTACCTAGTTTGCATGAGTCTAGAAAACAGGACATGCTACCCTTCAATGAATCCCTGACCTCCTGGCCAATCCTGCCTCTTCCCTATAAAACCGACCTTTACTCTCCCCGACCCCCGCTCTCCCCTTTGGAGCAGCGCTCCGTTGCCGTGAGACACTGTGCTCCTCCAGTCCACGGACTGTTTTCCCTTGACTACAGAGCAACAGACTCGTGGTTTTAGCTTTGTCATTTGACAGTATTGCAGCAGAGATTTTAAAAAATTACGTTGGCTAAGAAAATTAGATCTCGTGAAAGAGGCAACAAAAAAGAGCTGTGGGAAATTGAAAGTATAATTGCTGAATTTAGAATTACTATTGGAAAGTTGGAAGATACTGAAGAGGAAGTCTCCCAGAAAGTACAGCCATAGGACGGAAAAAATATATGAGCCAAAAAAGAAGAACTCTGGTGATAAATTCCCGTCTGAATAATGGGAACACCAGAAAGAGTGAAAGTAGAATAATAGGCAGTAGGAAATTACCGAAGAAATTATAGAAGGTAATTTCCCGGGACTGATGGGAGGGCCACATGTTCAGCTTGAGACAAGTCCACTGGGTTCAGTAAATGTACAGAGATCCACACCAAGACACAATAACTTTGAGATTTTATAATCCATGGATAAAAGAGAAAACCAAAAAAAGATACAGGAAAGATGGAAACTAACACCAAAGAAATAAAGACATGTATGTACTAGCAGCGGAAACATTAATCAGTCTTAAATTATTTAGAATAAAATACTTCTGTTGCGGGACTTGGTTTTGTGAGGCCTTTGGAGTCCTGGCTAACCCTGATGACTCAGTACTCTAGAGAAGTTACTGGTGATTTCTCAGGAAATTGCAACTTGTTCTGGGTGTTAGTTCCTCAAATTGTTTTCGCTGCTTCCCATTAAAAGGACGAAGAGAATAGCTGTATTTACTCTCTACATTCTCCTTCCATTCAGCTGGGACTCTGGATTAACTTCGAGGTAAGTAAATCACCACCTCTGGCAAAAGTACTTTTCCACTTATGACCTCTTATTTCTCTTACTCTTGTTTCTCTCTTTGGAAGCAAAAGGACAGGCGCCGGAGTCACACAGATGTGGACTTAAATCCTTTCCAGGACACAGCAGCAGCACTGGTACTGTTAGGACTGCAGTTAAAGAGCATGAAACCTGGAGAGGGCCTTGGAGATCTCCCCAGAAAGGCCCTGGGACCAGCAAAACTGACCACTGAACTTTGTAGAAGTGCAGGAGTGATTCCAGTTAGTTTGGTGCCACCCTGTGCTTATTTATCTCCAGGGAGGCCTGGAGCTATGGTATTGTCTATTGGCCAAACCTAAGTGAAACATTCTAGCGATGAATGTGGCCCTGTGCTAGAATCTGAGAGGACAGGGGCAGCCCATTCCAGCTTGTTTGAGACAAGTTAGATGTCCTACTTTGGGCTGCATGACTGAAGCAGCATAGAATATCCCTCCTTAGGTGAGAGAGTGATTTCCCTGAGACGAAGGTACCTAGCACGTATCTAGGTGGTTCATTACCTAAAACGAACCATGGACTGTATAATGGAGAAAGGGTCCTAGACGCTGGGACCAGAGTCTGAGACCACGCTGATGTTTGCTGCCTTTTGTTTTTATTTTTGTATCATATCTTTCAACTTTATTAAAGTCTGAAGTAAATATACTATGTAGAGGCTTGTGAGTTTTTTCTATTATCTGACCCTGTGTGCTCGCTGAAGTTGGCACTGTGAATGGGATTATGGGAACAGTTTTTGACTTGATTATTTAAATGCTCGCTCAGGCTTTGTTTAGGAGGGAAAAAGTGGGAGAACTACCTAGAACCACTGATGCCAGGTTGGCTGATGAAGGCATCCTGATTTCAATTCACTCTAGTACTATAATTATTCATGGAGGGGAAAGCATACAATAGATTTTTTTTTTTTTTTTGCTATTTTAAAAAATTGAAGTATAGTTGATTTATGAGCCTTCCTGATAGCTCAGCTGGAAAAGAATCTGCTTGCAATGCAGAAGACCTCAGTTCGATTCATAGGCTGGAAACATCCCCTGGTGAAGGGAGAGGCTACCCACTCCCGTATTCTTGGGCTTTCCTGGTGGCTCAAGACAGTAAAGAATTAACCTGCAATATGGGAGACCTGGGTTTGATCCCTGCATTGGGAAGATCCCCTGGAGGAAGGCATGGCAACCCACTCCAGTATTCTTGCCTGGAGAATCCCATGGACAGAGGAGCCTGGTGGGCTGCCGTCCGTGGGCTCACAAAGAGTCAGACACGACTGAGTGACTGAACGCAACACAGCACAGCGTGTATCTGTTAATCCCAAATTCCTAATTTTCCTCTCTCCTCCCCACCACCCCCAGCAATGGAATTTAAAGGTGGTAGATCCAGAGTCACCAGAAGCATTTAAATAGGTTAAAACAGAAATTCAGAGAGAGGGGAATTCGGTCAAAAACAGTGAGGCAAACAAGGCAGGCCTCAGCAGCCAGCCCGGTATCAGTGGTTCTAAACCTTTCTCCCCCTTTTCATGGTCTGGGCTGCTTTGGCAAAAATGAAAGTACTAAGATAGTACTGATGAAAGTACCAAGGAAGAGCCCTAGGCTGCCAAGTCCACCAGGCTTTGGCTGGTTTCTTCTGTAAAGGAAAGGAACTTGAAACCAAAAGGAGAGTTGAGCAGATACTTCTTTTGGCCGGAATGTGACCCTTATCTGCTAACCGCTAAAGGAATTCTACGGGGAGAGCGCATGAAGACACAAACTGAAATGAAGGTACTCTTCAGTCAAAAAGCCCAGTAACCTTGTGGACTGATGAGAGCTTCCTGAGGAACCACTGCTGAAATGGCCTTAACATCTGAGAGACGAAGGAGTTCTTTTCTTTACATTGAGTACTGCCAGATGAAGGGCATGCTTGGGCTTAAATAAGATCTTCAGTGAGCGGCAAATTCTGCAGAAATGTGGGTAGATGGGCAAATTCCAAATCAGCTGAGCCTGATTAAGGCAGGGCACACAGAGCAAATTTGGTCACATGGAACTATCCAACTCCACCTGTAGGCATTAAACAAAATGCTTTGTTGATTCCTGAAATGTTGAGAATGCAAGCATGTGTCTTTGAACTTGTTATATGATGATACAGATTTACCCTAATCTATCCTTTTATCTACTTCCTGGTGGTTCAGACGGTAAAGCGTCTGTCTACAATGTGGGAGACTCGGGTTCAATCCCTGGGTCAGGCAGATCCCCCCAACAAAGGTCCATCTAGTCAAGGCTATGGTTTTTCCAGTGGTCATGTTTGGATGTGAGAGTTGGACTGTGAAGAAAGCTGAGCCCTGAAGAATTGATGGTTTTGAACTGTGGTGTTGGAGAAGACTCTTGAGAGTCCCTTGGACTGCAAGGAGATCCAACCAGTCCATTCTAAAGGAGATCAGCCCTAGGTGTTCTTTGGAAGGACTAATGCTAAAGCTGAAACTCCAATACTTTGGCCACCTCATGCAAAGAGTTGACTCACTGGAAAAGACTGATGCTGGGAGGGATTGGGGGCAGGAGAAGAAGGGGACAACAGAGGATGAGATGGCTGGATGGCATCACTGACTCAATGGACGTGAGTCTGAGTGAACTCTGGGAGTGGGTGATGGACAGGGAGGCCTGGCGTGCTGCGATTCATGGTGTCACAAAGAGTCGGACAGGACTGAGCAACTGAACTGAACTGATCCTTTAATCTTTTTTTTTAATTAATTTTTTGACTGCTGAGTCTTTATTGCTGCGTGTGGGCTTCAGTAATCGTGGTGCATGGGCTTAGTTGCCCTGCGGTATGTGGAATCTTCCCGAGCCAGGGATCGAACACGTGTCCTCTGCATTGGCAGGTGGACTCTTAACCACGGGACCACCAGGGAAGTCCTGATCCTTTTATCTTAAGTGATGATTGATACTCTGATACTACCTGGACGCCATAGGTGACCTTACTGTTGAAGGCAGGATAAAGGTCCGCTGTTACAGACCTACTAGTGTATTTTCTCTGAATTAGACTAAGTTATAAGCAGAAGAGCAATGTAATTCAGAAGAAAAAACAAGAGTAAAGGGTTGAAACAGCAGGGGAAGGAGAGGGTGAGAGGAACTGAGAGTAGCATTGACGTCCACGTGCTGCGGTGTGTGACGCAGGCAGCTATTGAGAGGCTGCTGTAGAGAGCAGGGAGCTCAGCTTGGCACTCTGCAAGGACCTAGAGGGATGGGATGGGGGGCGGTGGAAGGGAAGCTCTAGAAGGAGGGGGTCTATTCACACTGTTGTATGGGCTTCCCTGCTGGCTTAGATGGTAAAGAATCTGCCTGCAGTGCAGGAGACCCAGGTTCGATCCCTGCGTCAGGAAGATGCCCTGGAGAAGGAAATGGCAATCCACTCCAGTATTCTTGCCTGGAAATCCCATGGATGGAAGAGACTGGTGGACTACAGTCTGTTGTGGTACATCAGAAACTAACACAGCACTGTAAAGCAATTATCCTCCTGTTAAAAAGAAATATGGTATAACCAGCAAAAAAAAAAAAAAAGAAAGGGTTTAAACAAATCTCAGGACTCGTAAACCAAGTGACGATGTTCATGAACCTTTTTTTTCCCCTCTTCAGAAAATGGCCGCCCAGGAGAAAGCCCCTGAGGAGAGGATTTCACAGTTTGATCCTGCTGTGTTCCCAGAGATGTCTGCTTTTCTAGGTGTAAATGCACTTCAATATGTAAAGGAAATAGAAGAACAAGAGCACAGAGACAGAGAAAAAATGCAAAAAGGCTTTAATTCACAAATGCGTAGTGAAGCAAAAAGGTTAAAGACTTTTGTGACCTATACCACCTTCAGCTCGTGGACACCCCAGGAGATGGCACAGGCTGGGTTTTATTTCACTGGCACAAAATCTGGCATTCAGTGCTTCTGCTGTAGCTTAATCCTCTTTGGTACTAGCCTCCAGAGTTCCCCCATGGGACACCACAAGAAGTTCCATCCAGACTGTGAGTTCCTTCTGGGTAAAGACGTTGGTAACATTCCCAAGTACGATATAAGAGTTCAGAATCCAGAGAACACGTTGAGGAAGGATGACAAAGCAAGGTACCAAGATGAGAAGGCCAGACTCGAATCCTTCGAGAACTGGCCATTTTATGCCCAAGGGACGTCCCCAAGGGAGCTCTCAGCTGCTGGCTTTGTCTTTACAGGTAATTTGAAATCATTTTCTGAAATGTTTCACTGGAATTAAGTTTAGGTTCAGTTGCAATATTTTGTTCAGTTGCAGCATTTTGTGAATCTTTCCTCACTTGGTCAACATATTATACTAGGTACATCTATTTTCTCAAGATTCAACTTCAGTACTTTTACTTTAGCTTTAATACAACATGTCAGTTTACCAAAAATATAAGCAAAATAAGAAAGTGACTTTTTCTAAAATTTTGGATGTTAGATAATACTTGACTGGATTTCTAAGGCCCTGAAAATAAACTGTGAGGTCAGTCTGACCCTAGTCTCCTTCTTACCCATCCTCCTTTTACTGCTCTTAAATGATTGTTCTCTGATCCTTTTAAATGATTCTTTTAAATTCTTAGGTGATTGTTCTCTTAATTGCTGCAGCACTGGAGGGTTTTGGTGTGTGTGTGTATTTAACCTTAAGTTTAATTATAACATAGAGGTCAAGTTGCATTTCAGAAAACTGTGTCTGTGTGCTCAGTGCTCAGTCAGTCATGTCCACCTCTTTGTGACCCTGTGGACAGGGGCCCTCCAGTCTCCCCTGTCCACGGAATTCTCCAGGCAAGAATACTGAAGGAAATTGTACGTTGTTTGAGTTGTCCTAGCCACGCCATAAATGTCATGACAGATCCGAGTGAGAATCCTGATTAATGCATACAGCTATCGTTTACTGAGCACCTACTTGAAGCTAGGCCCATCACCACCACCAGGCACGGGTTAAGCACTTACACTAATCCAACAAACTTGTCCTTTCCCCCCATTTCACAGCTAACCTCACTGAGGCCCAAAGAGTTTAAGAAATGTGCCTAAGGATAGCCAGCAAAGACCTACTGTATGGCACAGGGAACTCTGCTCAATGTTATGTGGCAGCCCGGACGGGAGGGCAGTTTAGGGAAGAATGAATACCTATATATGTATGGCTGAGTCCCTTTGCTGTCCACCTGAAACTATCACAACATTGTTAATCGACTATGTGCTGTGCTTAGTCACTCAGTCATGTCCGACTCTTTGCGAACCCATGGACTGTAGCCTGCCAGGCTCCTCTGTCCATGGGATTCTCCAGGCAAGAATGCTGGAGTGGGTTGCCATACCCTCCTCCAGGGGATCTTCTCAACCCAGGGATCAAACCCAGGTCTCTGGCATTGCAGGTGGATTCTTTACCATCTGAGCCACCAGGCAGCGACTGTTAGTTCAGTCGCTCAGTTGTGTCCGACTCTGCGACCCTATGAATCGCAGCATGCCAGGCCTCCCTGTCTATCACCAACTCCCGGAGTTCACTCGAACTCACGTCCATTAAGTCGGTGATGCCATCCAGCCATCTCATCCTCTGTCGTCCCCTTTTCCTCCTGCCCTCAATCCCTCCCAGCATCAGAGTCTTTTCCAATGAGTCAACTCTTCACATGAGGTGGCCAAAGTACTGGAGTTTCAGCTTTAGCATCAGTCCTTCCAAAGAACACCAAGGGCTGATCTCCTTCAGAATGGACTGGTTGGATCTCCTTGCAGTCCAAGGGACTCTCAAGAGTCTTCTCCAACACCACAGTTCAAAACCATCAACTCTTCGGCGCTCAGCTTTCTTCACAGTCCGACTCTTATATCCGTACATGACCACTGGAAAAACCATAGCCTTGACTAGACGGACCTTTGTTGGCAAAGTAATGTCTCTGCTTTTCAATATGCTATCTAGGTTGGTCATAGCTTTTCTTCTAAGGAGTAAGCGTCTTTTAATTTCATCGTGACTGTACTCCAATATGAAATAAAGTTTAAAAAAAGAAACAAAGTATTTAAATTCCGTCTCAGGTACACTGCACAGTGCTTGACACACAGTACATGGTTCCCTGGTGGCTCAGAGGTAAGAGTCTGCCTGCAATGCGGGAGACCCAGATTCGACCCCTGAGTCAGGAAGATCCCCTGGAGAAGGAAATGGCAACCCACTCCAGAATTCTTGCCTGGAGAATTCCATGGACAGAGGAGCCTGGGGGGCTACAGTCCATGAGGTCGCAAAGACTTGGACATGACTGAGCAACCAACACTTTCATATGTTAGATATAAGATATGTTAATTGTTACTATTATTGTTGTTTAATAGCAGAAGCTTGGAGAAATTCATATTGATAGTGTTACCCAAGTTGAATGTAAAGAAGAATTTAAGAGATTTCTAGTATAGGATTCCCCAGATGTCACAGTGCACTTATCACATATTTCTTCAAGATATTATAGTTAATGTCCTAATTGACCAAGAGACTGAAGCAGAGAAAATGCAGAAAAACCACATCTTTCCATCATGTTCACAGTGGTTGGAATTTGTAGTTTGACTTTAATCTGCCTATCAATTTGTGTACCATTTACATCTCAAAATGCCTAAACCACAAGTTGGTTTTCTTCTTAGTTTTGAAAGCTGATCCTTTTGTAATTCCCCTAAAAACAGTTGTCAAAAAAGAAAAATATACTTGCTGAACATACATTTCAAAAGTGGAAAAAACTATGGCCAAGTTTCCACAGAAATTTCATAGCAATGCTCCAGCTTAAGTCTTCTGTGCTTTACTTCATGAGTACAGGGTTCCATTGCTTTCCCACTGCTTTGGTGGGCATGTTGAGTTCAACAGCTTGGAGTTCTGTGTGTGAAGTAGGGCCACCGCTAAGAAGTGAGGTTCAGGCTTCAAAAATGGTCACTGAGGGCAGTGGGACTGTGGATGGGGATTCAACCGGATGAGAGTGTGAATGAGCAGATGTGGTGGAGCATGTCTCATCTATGCACAGGGCAGTCAGCTTGCAGAGACACCCCTTCCGGACGATCCCATGGTGCTATTGCCGGACCGTCTAAGTGGCTTGCTTCCTATGTAGGTAAAAGCGACACTGTCCAGTGCTTCTCCTGTGGCGGATGTTTAGGAAATTGGGAAGACGATGATGATCCCTGGAAGGAACATGCCAAGTGGTTCCCTAAGTAAGTAGATAAATATTTTTTGCTTGTAATTTTTTTAAGACAAAGCAAAATTAAAGGGTCACCTTCCCAGAGCAGAACCTTCAGTTTTGACCTTTCTCCTTCCTAAATAAGAATGCTCCAGAATTTATTCAAGCAAGAAAGTCCTGATGACACTGTGACATTTTTTAATTATATAATTTTAAAATAGTTGCTTAATATTGTTTCATTATCTAAAATACTAAGATGTGATTTGCCAAGTAGGTGTTTCAGAATCTACCTTAATAAATATGGATAATTTGTATTGGGATGATGTAAAATTGTATAAAACAATGTTTAAAACATCATTACAAATGGTTTCATGTACTGCTGAATATATACCAGATGTAAACATTGTGTTTCAAAAACTCAGTAAGAGTTTTGATTATTACAGTGGTCTTGAGTTCTCTGCTTAGAAAATGATGTTTTAAAAATTATTTCTAATGTTACATTTATTAATATTTTCTACATGACTGTATCTACCAAATACACATTTATTCCTTTAAAATTTTTAAAACTTTCATTCTGGAAAATTTCATATGAAAATATAGAGACCACTTATCAACACATGGGCAAATCATATTTCATTCATCTCTCACATACCTTTCCCCAGAAATAAAAATAACTAGATTATTTTAAAGCAAATCTCATTATATAATGTCACTTGTTGATATTTTAGCATATAGCTCTAAAATGCAAGAATATTTTTTAAAAACATAACCATAGTATTATTCTGCCTCCTAATGATTAGCAGTAATTCCTCAATCACATCAAATACCTGAGGCAGTGTCCTAATGTCCACATCCCCTCTCTCTTCCCTGTTTACTCTCTTTACTGATTTGAAGTAGGATGCACACAGGGTCCTTACATTACATTTGGTTGATATCTCAAGATTTTTGGTTTACAGATTTCCTCCTCCCTGACTTCTTCTTGTCACTTTCTCATGAAAGGAGCTGTGTAGTCTGTCCTGTAAAACTTCCTCCCCTGGATTTGGCTGAATGTTTTTCTGGTGTCATTTAACATGTTTCTCTACTTCCTATATTTCCTGTAATCTGATAACTGGATCTGCAGCATGCTTTGGCTCATTTTATTTAACATACTTGTCATGTACCTACCACATGCAAAGAAGTTGCTGGTTAGATCTTAGGTCAACCACAAAAAAACTGGGCTGTTGTTTAGGATTCTATGTCATCTTTCACACAGACAGCCATGCTCACAAAAATGGAAGGATGTCTGATCTGTTCAGTAAGAAAAAAAAAAGCAATATGAATGCGTAGTGTATGGACTTGTTAGAAATATATAGAGGAAAAAGTTAAAATATACAAATCAAACAATTGATATCTTAAGGTTTGGGTTTGTCAGGCAATGAGGTGGAGAGGGATTTTTCACATTTTACTTTGTTCACCTCTATCTTATTTAAATTCTGGGAAACAAATGTATTTCTTTTAAAGTTGTAAAAAAAAAAGTGAGGGGGTGGGAGGGAGGAAGAGAACAAAGAGAAGGGATTGGGGGAGAGAGAGGTGGAGAGGAAAGAGAAAGGGAGGGGAGCTCTTCCTGACAAGCAGATGAAACAGTTATAGGGAAGCATGAAGCCAGATAGTTAAATACTGATTACTTTTTGGCGGTGCTCACGGCTTCTGGGATCTTTGTTCCCTGATCAGGGATCAAACCCGCATCCTCTGCAGTGAAAACAAAGAATCTTAACCACTGGACCACCAGGGAGCTTCCCCAGATGGTTAAATACTTTGAATGTCATTCTGATTCGTTGACCAATCAAAAACAGACATTCAGCCAATCATACTTAGCATTGGCAGTGCCCCACGCGGGCATGTACCGAGTGAACATCGATCCTGGCTCTCGGGCACCTGTCTCAGCTCTGGCCTCAGCCAGTGCTTCACTTATCCTTAGGGCCACGATGCTTAGTGTCCCTGGGCTACACACTGGGCGACTCCCAGCAACACCGTTCACACAGACCCTCATGCAATGGTCTAGCCCCAACCAGAGCTGCAGATTCTGTGTCAGGTGGCCCTCATACACCTTCTCTAATGTACAGCCTAGGGAAAGGTGAGAAGCATCGGGGGAAGATGTGTCCCGTGCTCAGCCCCAGATCGGGAGGGAGCTAAGGTCTGCTGCTGCAAAGGGGAGGGCAAAGCGCAGAGGCTCGGAGGTGCACAACGCTGCTTCCTAACACCCAGACCCTAGCCACATGCATCTCATGTTTAAAAAAAAAAAAGATAATCCATAGCTGGTTGGTTGGTTGTTTTAAGGATTATAAACAAAGTAGACGGAGCAAATGCCTTGTAAAAACTACCATGTGTTATATGACCATTTCACTTTTCACCTGTTTGTCATCATGAGTATATGGTTAACCAGTGTATTTCAGAGCTGGAATTAGAACTAAGACTCCTCCAATTTCTTGTTGATTGTGCCCTAGCCATAACTGTTTGGACATCATTAAAATATATATATTTATCTCTCGGCTGCTCCGGGTCTTAGTTGCGGCACATGTTATCTTTGTTGCGTCATTCGGGATCTTTCCTCCGCCCGTGGACTCTCTAGTTTTGGTGAATGGGCTCAGTGGTCGAGGTGCTTGGGCTCCGTTGCTCTGCAGCATATGAGATGGTAGTTCCCCGACCAGGGACACAACCTGTGTCCCCTGCATTGCAAGGTGGATTCTTAACCACTGGACCATCAGGAAGTCTGGGCATCCGTTTTTGCTTTGTTGCTGCTTTTATAAGCTATGGACACAATGTCTGAGTATATTCCTACCATTTAAAATGTTAGTACTCAGCGTACTGTGTGTGTGTTAGTTGCTCGGTCCTGCCCAACTCTTTTCGACCCCATCAACTGTAGTCTGCCAGGTCCCACTGTCCATGGGATTTCCCAGGCAAGAATACTGGAGTGGGTTGCTATTCCCTTCTCCAGTGGAGCTTCCCAACCCAGGGATCGAACCCAGGTCTTCCACATTGCAGGCAGATTCTTTACCGTCTGAGCTACCAGGAAAGCCCACTCGGTGTACTAAATCATTGTAAATAAATAAAATGATTTTTACTGTGTTTTTAAAAGAAGTAGTATGTATTGAGCTCCTTCTCAACCCACTCTAAGAATGTGGGGAGGCCCCTCCCCTCATGTGCTATGTGGATGGAGTGCAGATTCAGGTTATGTATGGATTTGAGTTGTGTGGGGATTTGGGCACTCCTTGGAAGGATCTGTATACCTAAAAACTGGGGACCTCAGTGGCCCAGAGAGATGGCCCTCCAGTGATGTATGACTCATCTAATGGAGTTCACTTTCTCACATCTGTTCAAGAGAACACTGGTGAGATTGACCGCTTTGGGCAGGGGAGGTGGTATGAAGGAAAAAATCAAAAGGCTTATCTCTTCCCCATGAGTGGCAGAAGTGGAACTCACACTCCAGCCTCTTGACTCTCAGCCCTCTTGTTACTCTGACATCACTAGAAAGGAAGCTTAAATTTGTAAGAGAGAGATTTTTAAAAAGTGAACCTAAAATTGCTTCTGTTTTGTGGAATGTGTTTTTTAAGTGTATTCAATATGCTCTTTTAAAAAAATTCTATCAATTTCCACTGTATATTTCTAAGGAGTAGTATATATGGTTTTCAATAGATGAAATTTATTATCGTTTGTTACCTTTACTGCCAGTGACTTTCATGTAAGCATAGGAACTAGTTCGTCACTGTAGTTTAACTTAACAAAAACACCTCCAATCTATATATTGTTATAAATCCATCTCTTTGATTGTATTATGTTTTGTTTCAGGATAAAAGATAATCTGAAGATTTAGTTTTGCATTATTACACATGTCATTAATGGAAGTGGTAATTATATAATAATGTTAACTGTCATAAGTTTTGGGGTAACTTTTTTTGACAGTTTTATCAAAGTAAAAAAGAACTGAGCAATTTAAAATACGCAATGCCATAAGTTTTATTGTGTTTTTTGTGTTAATGTGTTAATGTTTTTTGTGTCACTGCAGTTATAAAGATACAGGATATCTCTATCACAATATCAAGGTACACTTTAATTTTGTTTGTTTGTTAATTATAGATGTGAATTTCTTCAAAGCAAGAAATCTTTAGAGGAAATTACCCAGTATATTCAAAGCTACAAGGGATTTGTTGATGTCACGGTAATTTATTCTTCTTTTTAATTAATTTTTATTGGAGTGTACTTGCTTTACAAAGTTGTGTTAGTTTCTGCTGTACAGCAAAGTGAGTCAGCTATATGTATACATATGCCGTGAGCTAAGTTGCTTAGTCGTATACAACTCTTTGCGACCCCATGGACTGTAGCCCATCAGGCTTCTCTGTTCATGGGATTCTCCAGGCAGGAATACTGGAGTGGGTTGCCATTTCCTTCTCCAGGGGATATTCCCGAGCCAGGGATCGAACCCACGTCTCTAATATCTCCTGCATTGGCAGGTGGGTTCTTTACCACTAGTACCGAGTGGGAAGCGCTGTACATAAAACCGCTCCTTTTTGTATTTCCTTCCCATTCAGGTCACCACGGAGCACTGAGTAGAGTTCCCTGAGCTATACAGTAGGTTCTCATTAGTTATCTCTTTAGCATCATGGTAATTTATAAAAAATTTATAAATTAATTGGAATGAGGAGAGTACATCCCTCTTTTGTCATGGCCTCTCCTGTTTCTTCTTCCTTTATCCCATTCCCCTACCTCTCATTGGGCAGGGGGAAGGAAAACATGTTCTTTTGGTCAACTGGAGTCCTTAGAACCGTCTGCCTTCCTGGTAGTTCTCTCCTCTTTGGCTGAGGTCAGTTCCTCCAGCTTCAGTGTCCTCATGAGACATTCAGACCACAGGATGCTACCCACAGTTAGACTCAGAGATGGTTACTTTATGCTCTATCATATGACTTCCCTAGTGGCAGTTGTTGGAAAAACCCATCTTACACAGGCTTATGCCAAAAAAAAAAGCACGGAGGGCTCGATTTATTGGCTAAGATGACTCAGATGAGAACCCTGCAGGGGCAGAAGTGTTTCTTCAGACAGAAATCTGGGTGCAGTTTTCAGAGAAGAATCAGTTACTCAACACTTAACCATCCTTCTGAATCTAGTTTCTTTCCTATATCTCATACCTTCCTCATTAGTCAAAGGACCTCTGTGATATCTTATTGTAACTTAGCTTTTGAGTTGGATCTCTGGAAAAACTGACCCAGAAAAGGCTTCTTGTTGCCTATAAATATTCACAGGTTTTCTTTTCCTATTACACTGTGTAAAAAATGTCAATATTAATAGATATAATAATTAAAGGAATAATTCTCTAACAACTCTACCATTCAATTCAATTAAACTCTTAATTTACAGGCAGAGGGTGGAGGAGGGAGTTCTTTTAATTTTTGTTCATAGATAGTTGTATACTTCAAATCAGTAACTTGAATTTTTTTAGATTGAGGTGCAGTCGATCTACACTCAGATGGTAAAGCGTCTGTCTGCAATTCAGGAGACCCGGGTTCGATCCCTGGGTTGGGAAGATCCCCTGGAGAAGGAAATGACAGCCCACTCCAGTATTCTTGCCTGGAAAATCCCATGGACGGCAGAGCCTGGTAGGCTACTGTCCATGGGGTCACAAAGAGTCAGACACGACTGAGTGACTTCACAAAAAAAAAAATAGTCGATCTACGCCTGAAACTAAAATATTATACAACACAGTGATTCACAATTTTTAAAGGTTATACTCCATTTATAGTCACTGTAGAATATTGGATATGTCCCCTGATACATAGCTATATCATACCTATATATGTAATATATAGACATACATAGTGAATATATCCAAAATATATAGAATTTTTATTGGATATATTCACTATAGAATATTGGATATGTACATTAGATACTTGTGGCTTATTTATTTTATGCACAGTAGCTTACATAATAGCTTGAGTTTTTATTTTCTTCAGGGAGAACATTTTCTGAATTCCTGGGTCAAGAGAGATTTATCTGTGGCATCAGGTAAAGACTCAGACATATTTGGAAAAGCTCTAGTTGTTTATTTCTTTTGCTTTTTTCCCCCTAATCTTTCCATTTTCCTCCTCATTTTGTGGTGCCATCGTAATTTTTTAAAAAACCATTTCATTAGATTTTCTTGGTCTCCTGGGGTGACTTAATTTTTTAACATAAATGAACATAGGGAAATATATCAGGGTTGGGTCCTTAATTGAATTTCCTTTAAAACAATTAAGATTTCTGAATAAAATGGTTTTGAAAACATTCTTAAGTGGATCAGTGTCTATTAAGCAATTAAATGTGAAGTAATAGAAAATAAATGTTGACCTCTGCCCCCAGTCCTGGCACAGAGCTCCTCAGTTCAGTTCAGTTCAGTCACTCAGTCGTGTCCGAGTCTTTGAGACTCCATGGACTGCAGCACACCAGGCCTCCCTGTCCATCACCAACTCCTGGAGTTTACTCAAACTCATGTCCATTGAGTCAGTGATGCCATCCAACCATCTCATCCTCTGTCGTCCTCTTCTCCTCCCGCCTTCAATCTTTCCCAGCATCAGGGTCTTTTCCAATGAGTCAGTTCTTCCCATCAGGTGGCCAAAGTATTGGAGTTTCAGCTTCAGTATCAGTCCTTTCAATGAATAGTTAGGACTGATATCCTTTAGGATGGACTAGTTGGATCTTCTTGCAGTCCAAGGGACTCTCAAGAGTCTCAACACCACAGTTCAAAAGCATCAATTCTTTGGCACTCAGTTTTCTTTGTAGTCCAACTCTCACATCTGTACATTACTGCTGGAAAAACCATAGCCTTGACTAGACGGACCTTTGTTGGCAAAGTAATGTCTCTGCTTTTCAATATGCTGTCTAGGTTGGTCATAACTTTCTTCCCAGAAGCAAGCGTCTTTTAATTTCATGGCTGTGGTCACCATCTGCCGTGATTTTGGAGCCCAAGAAAAATAAAGTCAGCCACTGTTTCCCCATCTATTTGCCACAAAGTGATTGGACCAGATGCCATGATCTTAGTTTTCTGAATGTTGAGCTTTAAGCCCACTTTTTCACAGAGCTCCTAAAAGCCATGTAATTTCCTAAGTGATAAGATCATGAGGAGCATCTCTTGTTCTAATATTTGATGTTTGACACTGTCCCTGATACAGGGCCCCTAAAACCCTTGTAAACTCCTGTGGTGACTCTGGGTGGGCTCTTGGTTGGGGGTTGGTCACTGGGAGGAACAAGTTATGATTAGAAGCTTGGAATTTTCGTCTCTAACCCCTTTTCTTCATAGCGGAGAGAGGGGTTATAAATTGAGTTAATGATTGATCATGCCTATGTGAGGACGCCTCCATAAAAATCCCAATAGTTTGCGGATCCAGGAGCCTCTGGGTGTGTGAACACAACCACACTGTGACACATCCCAACTCCATGGGGAGGGAAGCTCCCAGATCTCAGTCTGTGAGCCAGTTCATCTGCACATGTGTGCATGCCAAGTCGCTTCAGTCATGTCCGCGTCTTTGCCACGCTATGGGCTATAGCCCACCAGGCTCCTCTGTCCATGAGGTTCTCCAGACAAGAATACTGGAGTGGGTTGCCATGCCCTCCTCTAGGGGATCTTCCCGACCCAGGGATGGAACCTGCATCTCTGATGTCTCCGGCATTGACAGGCGGGTTCTTTACTAGTAGCACCACCTAGAAGGCCCCCAGTTCATCTGTACCCTTGATCATGTCCTTTGCTAAACGAGTGTTTCCCTGGGTTCTGTGAGCCACTCCGTCGAATGAAGTGGAGTGGGAGCAGTCTTATGGGATTGAGCCTTTAATCTGTAGGATCTGGTACTACTGAGTAGATAGTGTCAGAGTAAATTGTAGGACACCCAGCTGGTGGTGCAGAGAATTGCTGGGTGGGGAAAGTATCAGAAGCACTGTGGATGTGACGGTAGCGTGAGAGTAACGGAGACACACTGGAGGAGAAGACTGGAGCTTCTCCAGCACGGGAAGTCATATTCCAATTAATCCTGGGATTAAATGTCATACTGAAACAAGCTTTCATCTTAAGGAGTTTTGCAGTATCTACTTTTGTTACCATACTTAATAGACACATAAGTTGGTTTTCAAATCCTCAAGGGGTGCAGAAGACAGGACCCAAACTCTAGGGCCAATGTGGAAAGTCTAATGGAGACCACCCCCATACAGCTGACACCCAAAGGGCAAGAAATAAATCTGCCTCCTTTTCAGGGGGCTTCAAGCAAGATTTGCCTTTCTCAAGTCTTGATACTAACGTGGGGAGGAAGGGAAGCTGCTCCAGCTTACTCTTGCTTTATTCTGATGCTCTACAATGAAAAGATAATTTGAAAATATTTTATTATAAAAAAAGTATACAGAAATAAGACCATAGCAAATCCCCACCATGTATCCACCATTCTGTTTCAACAATTTAACACGTAGTCAGTCTGGTTTTGTTTCTCCTTTTCTAAGCCCCTCCTTCAATTGTATTGAAACAAACTCAAACATACTGTTCTATCTGTAAACACAAAGAAAGAAAGTGAAGTTGCTCAGTCGTGTCTGACTCTTTGCAACCCCATGGACACCAGGCTCCTCCGTCCATGGGATTTTCTAGGCAAGAGTACTGGGGTGGGGTGCCATTGCCTTCTGCTATCAGAGCTTGCTAGCCTCACCATATGTCTTTCATTCCAGTCTGTTGCAATGGCAGCATCTTTGTTAATGAAGAACTCCGCCTGCAGTCTTTCAAGTCCTGGCACCCGTTGTCCCCACTGGGAGCAGCAGCTCTGGCCAAAGCAGGTTTTTTCTACACAGGTGAGCCAGCAGTTTGCCCCAAGCTCTTGCCTTGCTGCCCAGTGAAGCCCACATGCACTTCATGGTCCTGGGCTTGTATGTAACTAGGCTCAACAATCCCTACTTCTTCTCATTATTCCTCACATATTCTATTTCCTTTCTGTGTCATAAATCCTCTCCCAGTTCTCCACACCTCCTTTAGGTAGTAAAGCCCCAACCTTGAAAACTTAAGGTCTGGGCTAACAACAAATACAAGCATTCTGTTGAGAATAATTATCATGCCTTGGTACACTTTACCCTCTACCCCCACCCCTCTGGAAACTGTCACGTGACTCTGAGTCCCTCACTCTTGAACCAGAGCCGAGCAGTCGGATGTCCATACCTACGTAGCAGAGGAGCTGGGACGTTCAATATTTTTTTTCTTCCAGGTAGCAATGTGCCCAGCTGAAAATTGGAGTTTCTGTTACTGAGGAAGATTGAGAGATATCTAGGAGTGTGGATAGGGGTCTTTTTAAAAATATATATTGAATTGACTGTGGGATCTTGGCTCTTCGTTGTGGCATGCAGTATCTTTAGCTGCAGCACAGGCGCCCTTTAGTTGAGGCATGTGGGACCTAGGTTCCGGACCAGGCCGTCTGCATTGGGAGCACGCGGTCTTAGCCACTGGACCAGCGGAGAATTCCCCTGGATAGAGGGTCTTTGCCACACTCTCCTTGGAAAAGAAAGGAAGAACATTCCTTTTTATAATTCCTAAGCATGGAGAATCTGCCATCGGTTCATAGTATTCTCTCTTTAGCTACTGGTCGTCAGGAGTTCCACTTTGTTATGTGCAAAGAAAGGGGGGGTTCCCCTCAGCTTCACCTCTGCCTGAGGTATAGAAAGGTGAGATGACATTGTATCCTTTCTGGGTACCTTGCTGACCTTCTCCAGACCAAACACACTCGCTCAATTACGGTGAAGGTCCATGGGGGAACTTCTGCTGTGGGGTCGGATCATGAATGCCACCGAGCAGTACCGAGCAGGGGAGTGTAGCGCTCACTTGATAATGGGCGTGTTCCATTGGTGCAAAAATCTCAGCGCCTCCGTATCTTCAGCACTTGGAGAGTTAGTGCTCGGCCCTTTTCTTCTTTCTCTCTCTGTTCTCTCTTCCCCGTGGCAGCCTTACTCAAGGACCTTCTGCCTAGCAGTGTCCTCACCCTCTTCCTCTCGAACCTCCTCGTCACCCACAAGTCCTAGTCATCTCACCCTTTTGGGATCTCGCAAGCTCTAGGACCTCCTCTTTCTGTACAGACACAAAGGGAGATTTTCCTATGCTCTGGCTTTATAATGACGGCAGGAGTCCCAAAGGAGAAGGAAGATGAGGAATGTTCCATCATCTTACTAGAGTGGGTAGCTGTTCCCTTCTCCAGGAGATCTTCTCAACCCAGGAATCGAACCCTGGTCTCCCACATTGCAGGCAGATTCTCTACTGAGCGGACTCCCAGCTGAGCCACCAGGAAAGCCCAGGACTACTGGAGTGGGTAGCCTGTCCCTTCTCCAGTGGGTCTTCCTGACCCAGGAATCGAACCAGGGTCTAATGCATTGCAGGTGGATTCTTTATCGCCTGAGCTACCACGGAAGCCCACTTAGAAACAAGGATGTTTCTAGTTCAGTGCTTTGGTAGATCCAAATGCTAATTTCCTTCCAAAAAATAGAGTCTCACACAAAGACTTGATCCTGTTTCTAGTGGAATAAACCTATAGTAAGAGGTGTCTGATTCTTCACGATCTTACTTACATGAGAGTGGCTATATTTGCTCACATATATTTTCCTGAGCTCCAAATAATATTATTTCTGATTTATTCATTGAACAGATAACTTATTAAGTGCATAATAAGTGCTAATCACTGTTCTAGGTCCATGAGATTCACTGGGGAGCAAAACAGGCAAAAATCTCCTCCTTCATGGAGCTTCAATTCCACATTCTGATTTGTAAATCTCTTGCCCCATTGAATGAAGAGGGGACAGGGACAGGGTTTGATTAGAGTGCATGGTAGGTAGGAACATTCAGTGGTACTTGCTCATGACCCCACTGGCGCGAGAAGAGCCCTAGTTAGAATATTTCCTCACTGGTGACGCAAAGTTGTGAGTTTGTCACAAAATCTGATAGCAAGTGTAATTGGGTTTTGCTAATATGGTTATTATCTGTGTCACTTGACAACTACATTGGCCTGCAGCACTGATCGAATTTGCTTACTGCTAGGTGAATCGGACATTGTCCAGTGTTTTTCCTGTGGAGGATATTTGCATGAGTGGGAGGAAGGTGACGACCCATTAGAAGAACATGCCAAGTTTTTTCCCAAGTAAGTGGAATGAATGCTTAGTATCTACGAATCTGGATGTATTTGAGCAATTTTCCCCTCATTTCATATTCTGATTAAGTCTTTGCCCACGTGTCTCATTCTTACAATAAGGGATGAGTCTCCCTTTTTTTCATGTCATTGCTTTCACAACCCCCTTCCCATCTAGCCTTCCTCTCACAGTAGCTACAGCACAGTTTTGGTTCAGTCATTATTTTCACATTACTGTCTATGTCATCATAACTTCATAAAGACAGAGCTTTTTAGTAAATAATTTTTGTCTCTCCCTGTACCATTTCCAGCCTTTGTAGGGAGTGATAATTGTTTTATCAGTATGTTTGCTTGCTTTTTTTTTTTAATTCACTCACAAACTCTTTTAAAGTACACAATCCAGTAGCACTTAGTACATGAGCAGTGCTGTGCAATCACCTCCACGAATTCCAAAACATTTCATTTTTCCAAAAGAGAACTCTGTACCATGAAGCAGTCATTCTTTGTCTCCCCAGTACACCCTACTTCCTGAGAGCTACCAGTTAGCTTTCTGTTGCTATAGATTTACTCTCTTGGATATTTTATGTAAATGGAAGCATATAATGTCTTTTGTATCTGACTTGACTTAGCACAGTGTTTTGAGGTTCATTCATGTTGTAGCATGTATCAGTACTTCATTCTTTTTTATGACTGAGATATATGTAATTGTGCATGTCTATATATATGTGTGTATTTCAGTTTCTCCATCTCCTCACCAATACCTGTTATTTTCCTTTTTAAAAAAATATAGCCATTTGCTTAGTTTTTAAAATGTGTTTAGCACCAGTTCATCTTCAAATGATCCCAAATGTTTAAATCTCCTCTCTGATCATTCATACTTGTAATAAAACCCACTATTTTCATCTTCTTAAAGATGCTGTCATGAAGTCTCTGACCTGCTTCAATGTGAACTCTTTGTCCTGAAGTTACCCTAGGATCCTAGGATTGCCTTCAAGTCATCCTAGGGATTCCTATTGCCTCTCTTCTGTGTTTCCTGGATCTGTTGTCATCCTTTTCTTGACTTATTCACTCACTTTGAAATACTCCCCCACAGATCCCTGGGAAAGACTGCATAAGAAATGCACGTTTTTAGCTTCCACTTAATGCATATATCTGAATATTTATATATATTTTCTCATGCTCATTTGGTAGTTTAGCTAGGTATGGAATTCAAGGTTGGAAATCATTTTAATTCCAAATTGTAGAGACATCGCTATCTTTTCTAATAACTTCCAGTTTTGCTGTTGAAGTTTCATGTCTTTCTGATTCTTAATCTTTTTATTACTTTTTCCCATTCTGGAGGCATTTAGGATTTTCTCTTTGTTTCCAGTGTTCTAAAATTTCATGAAGAAATGGCTATTTTTAAATATTTGTTTTCTGTAGCTCTTTAACATTTTGGAGGGCTTATTTCTCACTCACCAAACTCTTCAAAAATGTTCAACTATAAGAGGACATTTTGTTGTTTTCACTTTGTAATTAGTAAATGCGCTTCTAGAAATAAATATTAATACAAATAGATCTTAAATGCTTCTATCTAAGATTCTCAAGAGATATAGTTTTGAAGGTGTTTTCACAGAAGTAGCTGCATTTTCCTTTATTTGGATTTACTATTTAGTAAATTGTTAAACAGTGAAGATGGTCTTCTTAGTTTTTGGAAAAATAAAACTAGGATACAGTCTGATTGTATTTAGGACCTTTTCTCAACTCTGTCATTTCCTTTTTTGTGAAGCTTTTTATTTCTCCTCTGCCTTTTTTTTTTTTTTAAATTGTTTTGTGGTTTTGGTCCTCTGAGTGAGGCTTGAATCTTTTGCCTCTCTTTTAAAATTACAAACTAGGATGCCCTTAAATAAGCATGTGTGACTTAAAGGAAAATTAAAGAAACCAATGAACCTACCATTAAAGTTAAGAAATTGAATATTATCAAGTCCTTAGAAGGCTAGTGTGTGCCTACCTTCCAAGTTCTGATTATATCCTTGTCCCTCCAATCCAGAACACTTCCCTGTTTCCTCAGTTCTGCCTGCAATGCAGGAGACCCAGGTTCTATCCCTGGGTTGGGAAAATCCCCTGGAGAAGGAAAAGGCAACCCACTCCAGTATTCTTGCCTGGAAAAGCCTGCCAGGTTCTACTGTCCATGGGATTGCAAGAGTCAGACATGACTTAGTGATGAAACCACCACCAATTCTGAAATTTGTGTTAATTGTTCCTTCTACTCCACATGGTTTCACCAGCTACATATGTATCATTAAGCATACTTAACTTTGCCTGTTCTATAAATTCAAGTAAATGGAAGGATACTGCATGGTTCTTCTGTGATGACTGACTTGTTTTACTCCATGAAGTTTTTGAGACTCATTCATAATTATGTTAGAATTGCAATTTACTTGTTCTCATTGCTATATAGTATATTGTTTTATGAATATAAAATTTATCCTTCTAGATTCAACATCTGGGTTGTTTTCAGAATGTTGCAATTCAAATAATGCCTCTATAAACCTTCTTGGACATAATTTCCAGTGCTCATATTCCTCTAAGATACATAACCAGCCATGGAATTGCAAAGTAATACGATGTACACAGTCAACTTTACTAGATTATGCAAAACTTTTTCCAAAGTGGCTGTACTGATTTATATTCTCACTGGTATAGATGTTTCCATCCTGTCTGCTCCCTCACTAACTTAGTATTGCCCCCATTTTTGTCAATCTAATTACTAATAATGTTGAACATATTTTCATATTTTCTCACATAGTTTCCTTGCTCTTTTTCTTCAGAAACATATCTTGTGTATTCTTTGCCCTTTCCTCTTCCTTATTCAGAGAATATATGAAATGTCCCTATTTATCTGTCTTGGTACTCCTTGTTCTTGAGTCTTTATCTGATGTTAATATACTGTAGCCACTCCAGCTTTTAGTTTTTGCATGACACTATATTTTTTGAAATCTTTTTTTTTTTTTTCTGGCTGTGGAGTACAACGTGAGGGATCTTAGTTACCAGACCAGGGATCAAACCCAGAGAGAATGGAGTCCTAACCACTGGGCCACCAAGGAATTCCCAAAATAATTTTACTTTTAACCTGTAACTTTAAAGTGAATTTCTTATAGACAGCATAGATGGGTCTTGCTTTTTTAACAGTCTGACAATATCTGCTTTCTTTTTTTGTTGTTATTGTTGTTTGTTTGAGTGTTTTGGCTGTGCTATACAGCTTGTGGGATCTTAGTTCCCTAACCAGGGCCCTGGCAGTAAGAGCAAGGAGTCCTAACCACTGGCACACCAAGAGATTCCCCAATATCTGCTTCCTACCGGGAGTGTTTAGAACATTTACATTGAACAGAATCATTGATATGGTTGGATTTTAATCTACTATTTTGCTATTTGTTTTCTATTTATCCATCTCTTGTTTGTTTCTTCTTTTCCTGATTTGCATTTATTTTTCAATATTCCGTTTTATCTCTACAGTTGGCTTTTTAGCTGTACAACTTTGTCTTGCATGTTTAACAAATCACAGTCATCTTCAAATAATTTTATAACATTGACATATCATGTATGAACCAATGTAACAGTATACTTCTATTTTCCCCTTCCTATCCTCTGTACTATTGTTACCATACATTTTACTTCACATGTATTCTAAATCTCACAATGTAGTGTTATATCTTTGTTGTAAACAATTACCTTTTAAATACGTTTTAGAAAGAGAGAAAGCATATTTCATATTTACCCAGTGAGTTACCATTCCTGGAACACTTCATTCCTTTGGGTAAAACCAAGTTTCCATCTTTTATGATTTTCCTTTTAAGAAGAAACTTAAGAAGAACTTCCTTTAACATTTCTTGTAGTACTAGTCTGCTGGCAGCTAAATTCATTGGCTTTATTTGTACAGAAAAGTCTGTATTTTACCTTCCTTCAGAGTCCTTTCCCTTGATGGGTTTATCTGCAAAGTCACCTTGGACAGAAGCATTTCAAGTCCTACTAGCCTTTTTTATAGCTACCCTTCTATTCCTGGGCTCATCTCCAAGTCATTCATCTAGGAAAATAAAAATGATGTGTCCCCTTGCTTTATCTCCTGCTTTCCTGTAATTCAGCAGCATAAAAATAAGCTGAGAGAGTTGTTTCTGGTTTTATCATTTACCTACTCACATTTATAGTTCTCATTTATCCAAGTTAATGACTGTGAGTAGAGCTCTGTAGAATTTTCATCCTTGGCTCTTCAGGTAAACATCATAACTGAATTTAGAAAGGACTGCATGTTCCAATTTCATGATGTCCAGCAAATTGTTTTTAGAGCCATTCTTTAGTCTTCATATTGATGGAGGTTTTTTTTTTTTTTTTCTCTGAAATAAACTTTTTATTTGGGGGTATTTTTAGATTTAGAAAAAAGGTGAAAAGATAATACAGAGTGTTCCTGTATTCCCATACTCAGCTTCCTCTAGTACTAACATCTTACATTACCCTGGTACATTTGTTAAAGTTAAGAAAAACAACACTGGAACATTACAGTCAACTCCAGATGTTTACATGTGTTTCACCATTTTCTCCTGCTCATGTCTTTTTGTTGTCATTGTCCCAGAATCCATAGATGGAGTTTGTTGTCTCTATTTTCTTTCCGTTAGGTTCCTCTTAGTTGGTTTCATGGATGAGTGTTAAATATGCTCCCACCCCACCAAACTGGCTGGTTATCCTCACCATTACTTTTTGAGCCATTTACATCTCTGCTCCCAAGAGCCACAGTCTACATGCCTTGCTTGATAAAGACACTGACAGACTCACAGGAAATGTTAATTTTATACTTAATCTTTGCCACTAAAACTCTGACAGTGTTTTTGAAAACCTAAAGCAAAGGTTTAATCGCATACAACTATCTCTATAACTTGTAACTTGTGTGTTTAGTTGTCAGTTTCTCCAGAGTGTGAAGTCCTCTGCAGAAGCGATTCCAGACCTTCAGAGCCATGATGAACTTTCTGAGTTAACGGTATTGAATGCCACCTTGTTTATTTTCAGAGTGTGTGATCATGTGATTAAGAACAGTTTTGAGCAGGAACTACTCATCATAAGTAAATAGTGTCAGTCACTCAGTCATGTCCAACTCTCTGGGACTCCACGAATTGTAGCCTGCCAGTCTCCTCTGTCCACGGGATTCTCCAGGCAAGAATATGGATTGCCATTCCCTTCTCCAGAGAATCTTCCCGACCCAGGGATTAATCTGGGTCTTCTGCATTGCAGGCAGATTCTTTACCATCTGAGGTACAGGGAAGATCCATCATAAATAAATCAGTCAATAAATTCTGCCAATATCTGTTAAGCATCTATTAAGAGCTACTTACAGATGGGGATACGACATTAAACACAACATAATGCCTAGCTTCATGAAATGTAGAGTCAGTCCCTTCTGTTTTGGTGCCCAGACTTGTTTGGACCTAAGAGTTGATTAGCATCCAGGCCACCTAGTTCCCATCAGTGATCTTCATTTGGAGGGCAGTAAGGTCTGACTTGCTAGTTGGCTTTTCTCAAAGCTGGGAAGATATGTTTCTTTTACAAAAGCAAATGACCAACCAATCTATTAATTAATGGTCAGATTAATAGGTTGACCCCTTTAAACTAAGAAATTCTATATATTTCTCTGGAATATTAGCTACTATCAATTTAATGCATACACACACACACACAAACCCCTTATTTGAGGCTGTATATTAAGTATATTGTCATCCCATGAGAAAGAAAACAGAGTAATTTGCCATTCATTTGACTCATTTTTTACATTTGTGAACTGAAAATGAAATTGAAGGAAAACATTTGGGGGTATAGAAATAGCTGTTTTTATTTTATTGATGTATATGACTTACAATATTAATTCCAGGTAGTATTAGATATTTCTGTACATTACAAAATGATTACTACCATAAGTCTAGTTACTGTTGGCATCATAAAAAGTTATTATAGTATTATTGACTATTTTCCCCATGTTGTACATTCCATCTCTGTGACTTAACCCACTCCAGTATTCTTGCCTGGAGAATCCCATGGACAGATGAGCCTGGTGGGCTACACTCCATGGGGTCGCAAAGAGTCGGACACGACTAAGTGACTTCACTTTCACTTTTGTATCTCTTAATCCCTTCAACCAATTTTGCTCATCTCCCCCCACCTCCCTTAAATAACTTATCTTTAAAAGAAGAAACTTAATCTCCCTATACCCCAGGTATGTAATATTTAAAATACTTTTAATAACTGAGGTCAGAAGCTATACCAAATAGTTTCTGGAGTCATCCAAAACTGATTCTAATCACCTGGTCAGTAGTCACTGCTCATGTCACCCAAGGAATGCCCTGTTTGGGTACCACATAGAAGCATACACTTGCATGTGTTTGCAGATCACTTATTATTATTTCATACTTGTAGCACTCCTCCCTGCAACTGGCATAAACACTTGAGGGTGGCTTGTGTTTAGAAAATGTCTGGTTTCTGATTGTAAGTTGAGGCCCCACCCACTTATACAGATGTTAATTTAATAGAGAATTTTCTTTTCAAAGGAAACTACAAGTGAAAGCAATCTTGAAGAGTCAACAGCAGTTAGTTCTATAGTGCCAGGTAAGGATTTGGAGGTAGCACATGGGATTATATGAATGTGTACATATCTTTGTATATAAAGGATTTTATTATATTATTTATTTGTTTATGGCCAAACTACACAGCATGTGGGATATTAGTTCCCCAAACAGGGGTTGAACCTGCACCCCCTGCAGGGGAAGCATGGAGGCTTAACCACTAGACTGACAGGGAAGTCCCGTATGTAGGGGATAATAGGAATATTTGTTTATAACTGTGCCCCCTTGCTTTTCTCCACAGAGGTGGCCCAGGGTGAAGCCCAGTGGTTTCAGGAGGCAGAGAGCCTGAGTGAGCACCTGAGAAAAGTCTATACCAGTGCTCCTTTCTGCCACGTGTCTTTGCTTGAGCTCTCTTCCTGTCTAGCCACTGACCAGTGGCTGGATTGTGATCTGTCCTTTGCTTTAAAACACATCACCAATCCTGTGCAAGAGCCTGTGGTGTTGCCTGAAGTCTTTGCTAACTTGAACTCTGTCATGTGTGTGGAGGGTGAAGCTGGGAGTGGAAAGACCATCCTCCTGAAGAAAATAGCTCTTCTGTGGGCATCAGGACGCTGTCCCTTGTTAAACAGGTTCCGGCTGGTCTTCTGTCTCTCTCTTGGCTCTACCAGACCAGAGCAGGGGCTGGCCAGTGTTATTCATGACCAACTCTTAGAGACAAATGTATCTGTTACTGAAATGGGCCTAAGGAACATCATCCAGCAGTTAAAGAACCAGGTGTTATTCCTTTTGGATGACTACAAAGAAATGTGCTCAGTCCCCCAAGTCATAGCAAGGATGATTCAAAAAAAACATTTGTCAAGGACCTGCTCAGTGATCACTGTCCATACAAATAGGGCCAAGAACATCCGCCGATACCTAGATACAATCATAGAGATTAAGGCGTTTCCTTTCTATAATTCTATTTCTATATTAAAGAAGCTCTTTCCAGGTGATTTGACCCGTCTGCGAAAGTTGATGGTTGACCTTGGAATGAATCAAACTTGGCAGGGAATTCAGAAGACTCCCTTGTTTGTAGCAGCAGTCTGTGCTAGTTGGCTTCAGAATCGTTTTCATTGGTCCTTTCACAGTGTGGCTGTTTTCAAGTCCTATATGGAACGCCTTTTCTTAAAGCACAAAACTGCAGCTGACCTTCTCAAAGCAACTGTGTCCTCCTGCGGTGAACTAGCCTTGAAAGGGTTTTTTTCATCTTGCTTTGAGTTTAGTGATGAGGACCTCATAGAAGCAGGGATTGGTGAAGAGGAAGATCTAGCCATGTACCTGATGAACAAATTCACAGCCCAGAGACTGAGGCCAGTCTATCAGTTTTTAAATCCTGCATTTCAAGAATTCCTTGCTGGAATGAGGCTGACCGAACTCCTGGATTCTGATAGGCAAGAAGACCAAGATTTGGGACTTCATTATTTGAAACAAATCAACTCAACCTTGATGGCTATCTGTCCCTATGCCAATTTTTTGAACTGTGTCTCCAGCCATCCTTCAACAAAGGCAGGGCCAAAAATTGTATCCCATTTGCTTCTCTTGGTGGATAATAAAGAGACACTGGAGAATATATCTGAAAATGACGACTATCTGAAGCATCATCCAGAAATTTCAGAGTTGATGCAATGTTTCAGGTTGATGTGGCAATTCTCTCCACAAACTTACCTTTCAGTGGCTTCAAAACATTTGCTAGCTCTGGCTGTAAAGATTGCGTATCAAAGCAACACTGTTGCTGCATGTTCTCCTTTCATTTTGCAATTCCTTCATGGGAGAACCCTGTGTTTGGATGTTCTTAAGTTACAGTATTTTTTTGACCACCCAGAAAGCCTGTTATTGTTGAGGAGCATCCAGGTCTCCATAAGTGGAAATATATTATTCAAAACAGATATGCCCCTTGAAAGAATTTTAGACAAATCCCAGGCACCAACTATAGATCAGGACTATGCTTCTGCCTTTGAACTTGAGAGTGAATGGAAGCAGAGTTTGGTTGAAAAACAGGAAAACATTAAGCGTTTTCATGACACGCGACTCAATGCTCCACCAGCCATCAGCACTGGCTATTGGAAACTTCCTTCAAAGCAGTACAAGATTCCCCTTCTGGAAGTTCATGTGACTAACACCAGTGCTGCAGATCAGGAGATGCTAAGGTTTCTAACAGAGGTTTTCTCAGCGGCACAGCACATTGAACTCCACTTGAACAACAGCAGGGGTTTTATTGAAAACATCCTCCCAGTTCTTGAGCAGTACAGGGCCTCTTTCACCAAGTGCTGCATAAGCCAGTGTGAGCTGAGCGCAATAGAACAGGAATTGCTTCTCACTCTAACTGCCCTAGAATCTCTTCAAGTCTCAGAGACAACCCATATACAAGGTAAGCTTGAACCTATCTTAGATGACTATTATGATGTGTGCTTCCACCTTTTCACTCTTGGTTTTAAATGGATAAAAAACTTTTGAAAGCATGAAACTGTAAATCCTTGCTGATTGGACAATTTAAATTTTACTAATATATTTCTCTTAGTAATATGAATTAGTGAAAAGCCTCCAAATAATAGAATGACTTTCAAACTCTAATAAAAATAATAAAATGACTAATGAAGGCTCTTAGTAAACAAATGACTAGTTATTAGTAAAAAAATTATCTGTACATAAATAATGCTTGAGAACTGCTCTCACCCACCTGCTTCATGGAAGAAAGGGCTTGTACCCTGGGAAATAAACAAGTGAGAAGTAATACCTCCCAGTTATTTTTGTCTCTTTTCACTTGTCTAAGCAGTGTTTTAGAGTTTTTGGCATAGACTGTATCCTCTTTCATTAAATTTATTCCCAGGTACTTGTGTTTTTGATACTCTTGTAAATGATACTAATTTTCTTCATTTCCTGATTGTTGCTAGTATGGGTTTGATTTTCAGCAGTTTGTTAAATGCCTAGAAGTGCTTTGCTTTATATCTTACTTGAGGGACACTGAACATTTTTTGAATCTATGTGTTGATATTTATCTTCAAAGTTAGAAAAATTTTGTTCATTTTTTTCAAATATTTTTATTATGATAAAACACATTTTTCAGTATACAGTTTAGGGGCATTAAATAGAATTAGAGTGCTGTGAACCATCATCACTATTCACTTCCACAACCTTTTCATCATCCCAAACTTTGTACCTATTAGATAACTCCTTCCCCTTCCCAGCCACTGAGGTCTCTGTGAATTTGTCTATTCTGCTGCCTGTAAATGAATACGTACAATGTTTTGTCCTTGTGTGTCTGACTTCTTTCGTTTAGCATAATGTTTTTAAGGCTCGTCCATGCTGTAGCCTGTGTCAGAACTTCACTGCTTTTATAGCTAGAATAATATCACACTGTATCTGTAGATACAGTGGCTTCCCTGCTGGCTCAGTGGCAAAGAATCCACCAGCCAATATTAGAGACAGGGGTTCTATCCCTGGATTGAGAAGATCCCCTGGAGAAGAAAATGGTAACCCAGTCCAGTGTTCTTGCCTGGGAAATCCCATGGACAAAGGAGCCTGGTGGGCTATGGTCCACAAAGAGTCGGACACAGCTTAGTGACTTAACAACAAATATACCATGCTCTGTGAATCAATTCATCAGTTGATGGATACTTGCACTGTTTATTCTGGCTAAAGCTGATGTGAACATGGATGCACAAATGTTACTTTAAGACTCTGCTTTCAATTCTTTTTGATTTATACCTAGAAATTATTGGATCATATCAATGATAGTAATTCTATTTTCATATTCAAGGAACCTCCAAACTGTTTTCCACACTGGCTGCAGCATTTTACATCCCTACAAACAGCGTACCAGGGTTCCAGTTTCTTCACATCTCCAAGCTTTTTTTGTTTTTGTTTTTTTTTAAATCAGAGACACCCTAGTAGGTGTGAAATTATATCATACTGTGGTTTTGATTTTCCTTTTCCTGATGACTAAAATACTGAGCAACTTTTCATGTGCTTATTGGCTGTTCGTATATCTTTTTTGAAGAGAGTCTATTAAATCGTTTTGTCCATTAAAAAAAAAAATGAAAGTTTGGTTTATTTACCATGTTGTGTTAGTTTCTGATTAGTGTGTGATTAGTTAGTGATTCAGATTGTGTGTGAGTGTACACACATATGCATGTATATTTATGATTCTTTTCCACTATAGATCGTTACAAGATATTGAATATAGTTCCCTGTGCTATACTGTAGGTGCTTATTTTATACATAGAGGGTGTCTATTAATCTCAAACTCCTAATTTATTCCTCCCTCCTTCCTCTTTCCCCTTTGGTAACCATAAATTTATTTTCTATGTCAGTGAGTCTATTTTAGTTTTGTAAATAAGTTCATTTGTATTACTTTTTTAGAGCCCGCGTATAAATGTTATCATCGTTTTTCTGACTTACGTCACTTAATATGATAATCTCTAGGTCCATCTGTGTAGTTGCAAATGGCATTATTTCATTCTTTTTTATGGCTGAGTAATATCTCATTGTGTATATGTGTATCACATCTTCTTTATCTAGTCATTCTTGATGGACATTTAGGGACTATGCCAAAGCCTTTGACTGTGTGGATCACAATAAACTGTGGAAAATTCTGAAAGAGATTCTGTATATTGTCACCCTACTTATTCAACTTCTATGCAGAGTACATCATGAGAAATGCTGGGCTGGAAGAAGCACAAGCTGGAATCAAGATTGCCAGGAGAAATATCAATAAGCTCAGATATGCGGATGACACCACCCATATGGCAGAGAGTGAAGAGGAACTAAAAAGCCTCGATGAAAGTGAAAGTGGAGAGTGAAAAAGTTGGCTTAAAACTCAACATTCAGAAAACGAAGATCATGGTATCTGGTCCCATCACTTCATGGGAAATAGATAGGGAAACAGTGGAAACAGTGTCAGACTTTATTTTGGGGGGCTCCAAAATCACTGCAGATGGTGACTGCAACCATGAAATGAAAAGACGCTTACTCCTTGGAAGAAAAGTTATGACCAACCTAGATAGCATATTCAAAAGCAGAGACATTACTTTGCCAACAAATGTCCGTCTAGTCAAGGCTATGATTTTTCCAGTGGTCATGTATGGATGTGAGAGTTGGACTGTGAAGAAAGCTGAGCGCTGAAGAATTGATGCTTTTGAACTATGGTGTTGGAGAAGATTCTTGAGAGTCCCTTGGACTGCAAGGAGATCCAACCAGTCCATTCTGAAGGAGATCAGCCCTGGGATTTCTTTGGAGGGAATGATGCTAAAGCTGAAACTCTAGTACTTTGGCCACCTCATGCGAAGAGTTGACTCATTGGAAAAGACTCTGATGCTGGGAGGGATTGGGGGCAGGAGGAGAAGGGGATAACAGAGGATGAGATGGCTGGATGATGGCATCACTGACTGGATGGATGCGAGTCTGAGTGAACTCCTAGAGTTGGTGATGGACAGGGAGGCCTGGCGTGCTGCGATTCATGGGGTCGCAAAGAGTCAAGACACAACTGAGCGACTGAACTGAACTGAACTGAACTGAAGGTTGCTTCCATGTCATGGTTATTATAAATAGTGCTGCTATGGATATTGGGGTGTATGTATATTTTCAGAATAAGAGTTTTCTCTAGATGTGTGGCCAAGAGTGGGATTGCTGGATTGTAGCTCTATTTTTAGTTTTTTAGGGAACCTCCAAACTGTTCTCCCCAGTGGCTATACCAATTTACATTCCCATCAACAGTGTAGGAGGGTTCCCGTTTCTCTATATCCTCTCCAGCATTGTCTGTAGACATTTTTTGTTTTGTCTTTTGTCTATTTGTAGACTTTTTGATGATAGTCATTCTGACCACTGTGAGGTGATACCTCATTATAGCTTTGATTCACATTTCTCTAATGATCAGTGATTTTTGAGCATCTTATGTGCTTGTTAGCTATCTATATGTCTTCTTTGGAGAAATGTCTCTTGAGGTCTCCTGCTCATTTTCAGGTTGAGTTGTTTGTTCCTTTGCCCATTTTTAAAGTTGTGTTGTCTTTTTGAGTTATATAAGTTCATTGTATAATTGTATATTCATAATGTGTTATAAATATATCAGTTCAGTTCAGTTGCTCAGTCATGTCCAACTCTTTGTAACCCCATAGACTGCAGCATGCCAGGCCTCTCTGTCCATCACCAACTCCCGGAGTTTACTCAAACTCATGTCCATTGAATCAGTGATGCCATCCAACCATCTCATCTTCTGTCATCCCCTTCTTCTCCCGCCTTCAATCTTTCCCAGCATCAGGGTCTTTTCCAGTGAGTCAGTTCTTCACATCAGGTGGCCAAAGTATTGGAGTTTCAGCTTCAGCATCAGTCCTTCCAATGGATATTCAGGACTGATGTCCTTTAGGATGAACTGGTTGGATCTCCTTGCAGTCCAAGGGACCCTCAAGAGTCTTCTCCAACACCACGGTTCAAAAGCATCAATTCTGCGGTGCTCAGTTTTCTTTATAGTCCAACTCTCACATCCATACATGACCACTGGAAAAACCATAGCCTTGACTAGGCGGCTAGAGAAGCCTCAGCAAGATGGTAGTCACTAGAGTGGCAGCAGCACAGCAGCTGTGCGGAGCCCCTCGAGCAGCTCCGAGGAGATACCCCATGTCCCAGAGCAAAGGAGAAGCCCCAGCAAGAGGGGAGGAGGGGCGAAATCGCGTTTAGACTCAAACCCCATTGCGCCATAAACACTCAGAGGGCTCAAACAAACCTTGTGCACACCTGCAACCCCATGGACTGCAGTGCGCCAGAGGAGAAGGAGACGATAGAGGATGAGATGGTTCGATGGCATCACCGACTCAATGGACTTGAGTTTGAGTAAACTCTGGGAGTTGGTGATGGACAGGGAGGCCTGGCATGCTGCAGTTCATGGGTTCCCAAAGAGTCAGACATGACTGAGCGACTAACTGAACTTAGACAGATCTTTGTTGGCAAAGTAATGTCTCTGCTTTTTAATATGCTGTCTAGGTTGGTCATAATTTTCCTTCCAAGGAGCAAGCCTTTTTTAATTTCATGGCTGCAGTCCCCATCTGCAGTGATTTTGGAGCCCCCCAAAATAAAGTCTCCCACTGTTTCCACTGTTTTCACATCTATTTGCCATGAAGAGATGGGACAAATGCCTTGGTGTTAGTTTTCTGAATGTTGAGTTTTAAGCCAACTTTTTCACTCTCCTCTTTTACTTTCATCAAGAGGCTCTTTAGTTCTTCTTCGCTTTCTGCCATAAGGGTGGTGTCATCTGCATCTAAAGTTATTGATATTTCTCCTGGCAATCTTGATTCCAGCTTGTGCTTCATCCAGCCCAGCATTTCTCATGATGTACTCTGCATATAAGTTAAATAAGCAGGGTGACAATATACAGCCTTGAGGTACTCCTTTCCCAATTTGGAACCAGTCTGTTGTTCCAGTTCTAACTGTTGCTTCCTGACCTGCATACAGATTTCTCAAGAGGCAGGTCGGGCGGTCTGGTATTCCCATCTCTTTCAGAATTTTCCACAGTTTGTTGTGATCCACACAGTCTAACGCTTTGGCATAGTCATTAAAGCAGAAATAGATGCTTTTCTGGAACTCTCTTGCTTTTTCGATAATGCAATGGATGTTGGCAATTTGGTCTCTGGTTCTTCTGCCTTTTCTAAAGCCAGCTTGAACATCTGTAAGTTCACGGTTCACATACTGTTGAAGCCTGGCTTGGAGAATTTTGAGCATTACTTTACTAGCGTGTGAGATGAGTGCAGTTGTGTGGTAGTTTGAGCATTCTTTGGCATTGCCTTTCTTTGGGAAAGAATATATTCATTATATGAATATATAATTATATATATTATATAATCATGGGGTAATTACATATAATTTTTGTTGGCATGTGGTGTATAAAGTATTTTCTCCTATAGAGTTCCCTTTTCACTGTCTTGGTAATGTCCTTCATTCTGTAAAGTTTCAAATTCCCACTAAGTCAAATTTGTCTATTTTTCTTTTGTGCTAATGCTCTAGGTAGCATATCAAGAATCCACTGTCAGGGCGGGGGCGAACAAAAGAAAAAGAATCCACTGTCAAATCCAAAGTCATCTTTTCTTCTAAGGCGTTATACGGTTTTTGCTCTCAAATTTAGGTAGTTGATTCATTTTGAGCTAATTTCGTATATGGCGGTGGTCGAACTTCTTTTGCATGGAGAAATTCAGTTGTCTGAGCCCCATTCATTGAGATGGTCTCATTTTTCTGAATCCAGAGTGTAATACAGGACTTTTATACAGTAGATAAGAAATAAAATATTGCCTGCCATATCAGTAAACAAAGGATGTTATAGTCATCAGCAATTGCAATTACACCCATGAGGGTGGGCCCTGAGGAAAGTCAGGAAGGAAACAAAGACCTACCATCTAGCAGTCATTAGGCTGCAGCCACCCCAAAGGTGCAGCTTGAGGAAACTCAGGATGGGAAAACACAGGATGCTAGCTCCAGATAGCCGAGGTGCATATCAAAGGAATGATTTCAGTGAGCCCAGGCTCTGGCATCTTCCCATGCATAGAAAAGCAGTAAATTCCTGGAGACATCTGGCTTTCTTTTATTGACAGTAATCTTTTGCCCTTTGTTGGAAAACTGCTTCCCCCTAATCTCCTTGGAGCAATTTTCTTAGGCTTGCTTGAGATGTTGCCTCCCAGACTTGAAGCCCTAAGAAAGTCCACTGAATAAAATAATTTTCATACTTTTAGGTTGTGCATATATTTTTTTAGTCAACATACTGGTAAATGTTACAAAAAGCATTATTTTCATATATGTGCTTCCTAAAAAAGAATGTCTTATGGTATGTGAAAAGTTTTCATTTGAAAATATGAAAATAGCTTGATGAATCAAAATGAGAGTTTGAAAATTTCCATTTGGAACTCTTAAATTAATAATGGGAAACTGTGTGCTGCTTTCTAGACCAACTCTTTCTTAGTTTGGACAAATTCTTGTGCCTGAAAGAACTGTCTGTGAATCTGCAACAAGATGTTTTTTCAGTCATTTCTGAAGAATTCCTAAATCTCCACCATATGGAGAAATTATTGATCCAAATTTCATCTAAGTGCAGTCCTTCCAAATTAGGTAAGTGTGGCACTTTGATTTACTTGCTGTTACATCATCTGGAAAAGCTACCTGGCCAATAATTAAGAGTTGAAGATCTGAGGGTGTAACCTATAACCAAGGTAAATTGTGGGGACAGTGCTCATTGTTATTAAAAAAGCAGAGAGCTATTTGTGATTGAGCCTTTACTACATGCTATGAATTATTCTAGCACTTTATAAACATTAACACACTTAACCTTCATACCCATTCTACAAGGTAAAGTAATCATTTTACATAGGAAAATGGAGTTATAGAAATTAATTAATTTGTTTGAGGTCACCCAGAAAAGGAAATGGTAAATTTGCAATTCAAACACAGGAATTCTAACTCTTAAGTCTGAGCTCTTAAGCAGAGCATACTGCCTCTCCAAAAGTAGTTTGCAGAGTTCTCTTACTCTGTTTTCAAGTTGCTCTTACATTGCCACTTAGCGATCTACCAGATCAGAAGGAAGGAAACTGGCTGATTAGTAGTAATCAGAAGCACTTCCCTGTTTCCCACCAGCCTATTCTCTTGGTTAATGAACAAGCTGGACAGCTATCTTTCTTAAATGTCATTTAGCAAGGTGACGTAGGCATCCTCAGTTCCTTAGTTTAACACAGATGAAACACTAGAGACTGCATGAAGAAAGACAAATCTCCAGTGAACCGACATGCAGATCTGCACGCAAAGAAACCTTGTAGCTGAGGCTGGAAGTAGTCGTTTTCTTATATTTCTCAGCAATTTTTTCATCAAATTTAGGTTTTGCTTCAGACTTGTCACGGACTTTATGTTTCCTCGTGTAGTGTTTCTATAGTGTAAGCGTCACGTGCAAACTAGAGACATTAGGATATTAAAGCTGAGTCAATGCATTATATGGAGGAGAAAATGGATCCACAGAGAGGGTCAGTAACAGTTCACATAGCACATCAGTTAGTTACAGAACCTGAACCTAAGCCCGAGTCCTTACATCATGATGCCTTATTTCAACTAACTATTGCTGAAACAATAAATTAATTTTATTCATTTTATATGGTTAATTCAGATAGAACTTTTCAACCTCTGACTTCTGAAATCTGATATTTTATCTGACAGTCAGATTAGTTCAGAATTCTCCAAACCTCCAAGTTTTCCATCTGGAATGTAATAGCTTTTCGGATTTTGAATCTCTTGTGACTGCACTTGCTTCCCGCAAGAAACTTGAAGAAATTAAGTTATCTGGACACTGTTTTAATGCCAACCCATTTGGTAAGAGCTATAATTGTAAAATTTTGGTTTAAGATGTTTCGTGGACAGAATCATAGTCAAATTTTAAAACATGCATTTGATGGCAGAGAACAAAACCATTGCAATAGATATCTGATCATAAATGAATTTTCAAATAAGGTATATTTGTTTCCTTAACAGACAGATGTTTAAACATTTTTAGTTATGAGAACTGTTTCCTGAGTAAAGATTTGTGTTATCTAGTTAAGTCATACTAATCAATTCAATCTGAATTATAGTAATTTCTATCACTTTTGAAACACTCTTTGCCGTGCTTAGTTGCTCAGTCATGTCTGACTCTTTGTGACCCCATGGGCTGCAGCCTGCCAAGCTCCTCTGTCCACGGGGATTCTCCAGGCAAGAATACTGGAGCAGGTTCCAGTCTGGTGGATAAGCTCAATAAAGGTCATATCCCAAACCAAAAAAAAAAAAAAAAAAGAGAATACTGGAGCAGGTTGCCATGCCCTCCTTCCGGGATCTTTTCAACCTAGGGATCGAACCCAGATTTCCCACATTGCAGGCGGATTCTTTACCAACTGAGCTACTAGGGAAGCCCCTTTATACTCTTTATAAATACATTAGTTTTTGGTATAAGAAATGTAGCTGACATAACTAAATTTTAATTTTCTCTTTTATAGTCATTGTTTTGCCAAATTTTATTTCTCTGAAGATATTAAACCTTCAGTTCCAATATATTCCAGATAAGGAAACAGCTGAAAAATTTGGTATGTTTATAACACAGTGCCTTTTGCTTACTCTTGATTCTTTTCCTCCACAAAATCCTTCTATTTTGCATTAGCTATAATAAATAACAATATGTTTTAGCTGCCCTTGGTCATTAGGAGGGAGGGATAGTGCTGCTCAACTTTACGCTCCAAATTCCTTGATTTCACTTTATGTCTTTCAAAGCAATGTTCTTGAAGCAATTCATTTCTTAGAATATGTGTTTCATCATCAGTTCAGTCACTCAGTCGTGTCCAACTCTTTGCAACCCCATGAACCACAGCACGCCAGGCCTCCCTGTCCATCACCAACTCCCGGAGTCTACCCAAACCCATGTCCATTGAGTCGGTGATGCCATCCAACTATCTCATCCTCTGTCATCCCCTTCTCCTCCTGCCTTCAGTCTTTCCCAGCATCAGGATCTTTTCAAATGAGTCAGCTCTTCACATCAGGTGGCCTAAGTATTGGAGTTTCAGCTTCAACATCAGTCCTTCCAATGAACAACCAGAGCACTATGCAATTTCATTGCCAGTTATCCATCCCAAACAAGTTAAATGCCTGTTGTTTCAAAGTTTTCCAGAATATGGGGAAAACTACCTTTTAAGGTTATGAACACTCTATGTGAACACCTAGACTTAACAAAATGACAACTATAGAAACTACCTTTTCTATTTATTTTTTTATGATTATAATAACAATATATGCTCTGTAAAAATTTCTAACAGGTCTTAGAAGATAAGCGTATTTTTAAAAATTAAGAATTTTTTTTAAACAAAAATGTTTCTGAATTGGACAGCCTTCACTCTAGCAGACAGAAGGGAGCTCTGAGGAGCTGTACAAAATGAAAGACTTTTATAAGCAGAAGGGAGCAGTGACAGGTGATTTAAAGTAGGCAAAAATGCCCATCAGTCATCACAAGGTTACTTTTCTTTAGGCGATGGGGATGGCAGATGCTGATTGGTCCATTCCTGATGGACTAGTTTAAGATTCCATTTCTGGGGAGCCAGAACTGAGTCATGGTTCGGTGATATGGAGCTTGTTGTCTTATTTTTAACACAGGAAAATATAAGGATAGTCAGTAGAGATGAGAAGCATATAGCAGGAGTATAATCAAACTTCAGCACACTTAAGGAGCACCTAGATCTCTTCTTTTTCCCTTTTCCATCTTTTGGAGGCAGCTGTGTGTATAGGGGAGGGGGATGGGGGCTAGGGCCGCAGAGGCCAGACCAGGGGCCAAGGGGGTGGCCATTTTCTTCTCCAGGGGGTCTTCCTCGACCCCAGGATTGAACCTGGGTTTCCTGCATTGCAGGTGGATTCTTTACTGTCTGAGCCAATAGGGAAGCCCACAAATATTGAAAGGGGAGGCTAGAAGGAAATTTGAGGTCTTAAATTAGAATTGGAAATACTGGTGTGGACTCGTGGTTTTTAACCTATATAGGTAGTTATGGGCATATCTGTATATCTCACTATACATACGTATATATACATCTCTCAGCTCAGTCAACAGAGAGACTCAAAAGTACCCTAGTAGTAATGAGCATACCAACTACCCAGATCTTGACTTCTAAATATTGGCCTCCCTAAAAGGAACCAGGGTCCTTGGAGAAATAGCTGATGTAAGAACTGGGACAGCTAAAGGAAAAGCCTGCTACATTGTTTTATGCTAGGAAGTGTTCAAAACATGTCCAGGTATGAGGCCGCAGAAGTAGAGAACTTTCTGGGGATCAAGTGATCTAAACTGGACCATGCTCAGGAGGGATCAAAGTGAATACACAAGTTATGAGAGTGGTGGATTGTGAGGTTAGTGCGAGAAATCGCTGAGGATGACAGCATCACAGAAAGGAAGGGGGCTAAAAGCATTGGGGAGCTAGCATTAATAGAAAGAGTCCAGCAGAAGCTTTGGTCTGAAAGAGGAGATAGTTGGGAATTCTTTGACAGCCCCGTGGTTTAAAAAAAAAAAAAAAAGGAAATGGGGAGGGATGTGAAGTTCATTCTGAACTTCTGGACTCCAGGGGAGGAGGCTGATTGGGGAAGGATGGAGGATTGGTTCTCTAGAGGCAGCAATGAAGATCAAGGTGTAGGCTGACCCCTTTCTCCAGCCTCTATGCCACATGGAACCTCCTAAAATGTATAGGGTTTTGACGCTTTGGATTACAATTATTTGGGAACACAGAACATAGTTTTTTTTTTTTTTTTTTTGTCTCTTCTGATTAGCCTACGCTTTAGGTTCTTTAAATAACCTGGAAAAATTGATCCTTCCCACTGGGGATGGGATTCATCAAATGGCCAAACTGATCGTCCAGCAGTGTCAGCATCTTCAGTGTCTCCAAGTTCTCCAGTTTTTCAAGACTTTGGATGATGACAGCGTGGTGGAAATTGGTGAGCTAACCCTCAGATGAACTCAGCTCACATGAAGGCCAGTGGTACTACTCAAGCTTTCTGCTGCAAAATGTCTATAAAAACATTTTCCTCTCTAAAAATGTTCAACCCATTTCCCACTTCCTCATTTTCTCTATCACAATGTTCCCTCTAATGTTCTGTGGATTTTTGGTTCATTCTTTTCAGATTTGGGAGTAAAAGATAGCCTCCTGTTTGAGACTATACAAACCTTCAAGTCCACTCTTAATCCGCAGCATTTCAGACAGCTGGCCACATACCCTCCTTATACTCCTTTTTATCAGTCAGTCAGTTCAGTCGCGTCCAACTCTTTTGTGAATCCATAACTGCAGCACTCCAGGCCTCCCTGTCCATTGCCAACTCCCAGAGTTTACTCAGACTCATGCCCATCGAGTTGGTGATGCCATCCAGCCATCTCATCCTCTGTCGTCCCCTTCTCCTCCTGCCTTCAATCATTCCCAGCATCAGGGTCTTTTCCAATGAGTCAGTTCTTTGCATCAGGTGGCCAAAGTATTGGAGTTTCAGCTTCAGCATCAGTCCTTCCAATGAATATTCAGGACTGATTTCCTTTAGGATGGACTGGTTGGATCTCCTTGCAGTCCAAGGGACTCTCAAGAGTCTTCTCCAACACCACAGTTCAAAAGCATCAATTCTTCGGCTCCCAGCTTTCTTTATAGGCCAACTCTCACATCCGTAACGACTGGAAAAACCATAGCTTTGACTAGATGGATCTTTGTTGGCAAAGTAATATCTCTGCTTTTGAATATGCTGTCTAGGTTGGTCTTAACTTTTCTTCCAAGGAGCAAGCCTCTTTTAATTTCATGGTTGCAATCCCCATCAGCAGTGATTTTGGAGCCCAGAAAAAATAAAGTCCCTCACTGTTTCCCCATCTGTTTGCCATGAAGTGATGGGATCGGATGCCATGATCTGTTTTCTGAATGTTGAGTTTTAAGCTAACTTTTTCACTCTCCTCTTTCACTTTCAAGAGGCTCTGTAGTTCTTCTTCGCTTTCTGCCATAAGGGTGGTGTCATTTGCATCTAAGGTTATTGATATTTCTCCTGGCAATCTTGATTCCAGCTTGTGCTTCATCCAGCCCAGCATATACTTTTTTTTTTAATTGAAAATTAATACACATAAAGAAAAGTACAAAATCTAAGTATGCAGCTTAATGGATTTTCAAGTGAACAGTCTTGTTACTTATACTTGGGTAACAATTACTCATTAGGTTACTATAGATTATTACATTACAGAAGCTTCGTGTCCCTTCTGACACTACATTCCCCCTCCTTCTCAAAGGTGACCACTATACTGCTTTCTTTCACCATAGATTAATTTTACCCATTTTGAAAATATGTCACAGAATCCTACGCAGGATGTTCTCCTGTGCCTTTTTCCCTACACATTTTTCATTTATCTCTACCTTTGCCTCTAATATCCCCTGGTACTTTCTTCGGATATCATTTGCTTTTTATTTTTGTTCTAAATTCATTCTTTCATTCCTTTTAATATCCTAATGTCCTGAGGTGGATAGTTAGAGCACTAACTTTGGCTTTAGCTCTCTCTCACTAGTGTCATATTTTTATTCAGTTCAAAATATTTTCTAATTTTAGTTGTTCATTTTTTTGCCACACCAGTTATTTAGAGATGTATCACTTTTGTTTTTAATCTATGTTCTTACATTTAAAGTAAAAATATAGTTTAAAAAAATGTAATTTATTAATCTTTACTACTTCAATTAGAAGTAAATCTAATATATTATTTATTTTTTATTAAAATTGGGCATTTTGTAATTTAAGTGATGGTGGGAGAAGAGGTGCGTTCAAATAATCTAGCCTACCAGTATTAAAATTGAAGTCCCTATGATTCTGTTCTTATAAATATTTTGCTTTTGTATTTATAGCCAAAGTAGCAATCAATGGAGGTTTCCAGAAACTCAAGCATCTTGATTTTTCAATGAACCACAAGATTACAGAGGAAGGATACAGAAACTTCTTTCAAACACTGGACAACCTGCCTAACTTGCGAGAGTTAACTATTTCCAGGCATTTCAAAGAATGTATCAAAGTTCAGGCCACAACAGTCAAGTCTTTGAGTCAATGTGTGTTACGGCTGCCAAGCCTCATGAGACTTAACATGTTAAGTTGGCTCCTGGATGCAGAAGACAGCACACTGCTTACTGCCACGATAAAAAAGCACCCTCAGTCTAAACATTTCACCCTTTCCTGGAAATGGATACTGCCATTCTCTCCAATCATTCAGGAAACTATTAGCTAAAATCCACTAAATCAAGAAAATTTTTGTCAATAATTCTAAAAACTGTTGGATAAAATTTTGGATATATTAATTATCCAAAAACTTATTAAATGCTGCATACAAAAGAGTAAAATGCATAAATCATGTAATATAAAAAACCCCAAACAGCCTGCTTACCCATTACTGAGCTTAAGAAACAGAATATTACCAGTGACTCTGAAGTCCCTAAATGATCCTCCCCAATCAAAGATCAGACCTTTAACCAAATTTACACATCCAACTCTTCATTACTCAGGTCATATAAGGCTTTCAGGCTAACTATGGTAAACAGGTAACAAAGCCACAGGGAGGGGTGGGGAGAATGGTGTATCCATCATAAAGCCACAATATGAAAGGCATATTCAAGTTATTACAAAATGGCTAAATTAAGGGCTGCATCAGTTTCACACATAGGTGCAACAAGAGATATTCCTTAATCCTTGTAGCGTCTGTTTTTGTACATTTAATTTAGTATGGCAGGGTTTATGTATACCTTCTTTTTATCTACTGCAGAAGAAATAGGATTTAGGGCAAATGCTCGTATTCTAGAGGCCTTTGATTCAGCGCTTATTGTAGTAGCAGAAAGTATAGTTTAGAATTTAGCATTATTGGAAATTAGCTAAATCTGCATTTTCAAGAATATTAAGTATCAATGTTTTTTTTAGATGTTTGAGAATCCAACATATACATTTATGATGGCCTTAAAATCTTATGTATCCACTTTGCTCAAGAACATATTTTGTCAGTGACTTTATATTGTTCAAGGTATGACATCTGATGTCAATATCTACATCTGTGCCTGTGTCCTAAATTTCACTATTAGTTAATCAGTGGAGTGTTCTGAATGACTAGAAGGCCATTTCAAATTCATAATGCTAGTGTAAGCTGGACAACCATCATTCTCTTATACTAATTTTTATTTCTACCACAGAACATAGGTACTGTATATATGGTATGATTCTATTCGTTTAAAAAATATACTCTCATGTCTCTAGATACATTAAGAATTTCTGCAAAGAATATACAAGAAAAATTTTAAAAGCGGAACTATTTTAAATGATTAGAAAAGGGATAGGAAGGCATTCCTTTTTCCTTTTTGTAGTGTTTTTTGTCTTACAAGCACCTGTTTTACATTTAAAATATAAAATTAGTTTAGCATTACCACATGAATAACTGCTCTAGAGGGTGAGATTACTAGGTGAGAAGAGCTATCTTCTTGTCTGATTTTATATCTAATACTTTTGTAATCAGAAAGGTTTTAAGTACTGTATCAGAGTCCAAGTGGGAGAAAGAAACCACCTAGTAACTTGGGGAGTTTACTATTGAGAGTTATTTACTGTAATAGGCAATTGGAGTAACAAGGATTAGTTAGTATGAAACTGAGATTTCTAAGATCGACACAGGGAACAGCCTACTGGCTTTTCACATTAGGGTGCAACAGAGCACCCAAAGGACCGACCCCAGGACTGAGCTCTGGACCTCGAGAGAGAAGGCACAGCCATGGACAACAAATGTTGGCTAAAGAAAAGAGCTGCAACCCAAGAAGGTGTATGGAGCACTTTGCTGAGAAACTTTGGGGGCGCCAGAGGAAGCCTTCCATGTGGGGGTGCTAAGTGCTGCTGGCCAAGAGGTACTGCTGAAGCCAGGTGCTGCACAAGGGTGGAGGCCATGCGCTGCAAGCGCCTGCTGGAGAGGTACACTGGACCCAGAAGCAGGCCCTGGCCCCTCCTGTGTCAACAGCAGCCTCTACTGACAAAGCTTTTCACTGTACCTGCTAGCAAGGCAGGGGTATTTACAAGGTCCAGACCCATTACTGCAGAGCAGGCAGTGAAGACGGCTGGATTTGGACATGAAGGCAAGAACGTCCAAGTGGTACAAGTATTACTTATTACATTTCATAGTTCTGACCTAAAGGAAAAAGAACCTAGATAAATTTAAGATTGAGAGCATATGTACATTCAGGTTCATTCTGTCACAGAAAAACTTCCTAAATATACAAGAAACTGGTATTGATGATGCATTCCAGGGAGAGGGGCAGGACAGTGGACAGGGTAGGGAGGTTTACTTTACATACAATTATTTGAATTCTGCACTATATCCATGTACTATTAAAAATGATACTTAAAAAAAAACTAAGGACTCCATGCAAATTATTTGTCCAGAGCTTCTGCTAAAGACTTCCAGTATAAAGCAGGGGGCAGTGGGAATTCCTGGAGGTCCAGTAGTTAGGACTGCTTTCACTGTCAAGGGCCCAAGTTCAATCCCTGCTCCAGGAACTAAGATCTCACAGGACACATAGCAAACCCCCCCGACCCTGGAAAGCAGGAGGCAGCAAAGTATGACCACAGACTACAGACCATGAGCTAAGACTATTTCTTACGTTTTTAGAGGCCCACAAAACTGTCTCCTGCCACCCTGCTTAACCTATATGCTGAGCACATCATGAGAATGCCAGGCTGCATGAGTTACAAGCTAGAATCAAGGTAGGCAGGAGAAACACTGAGAACCTCAGAAATGTGGATGATACCCCTCTAGTGGCAGAAAGGGAAGAGAAACTAAAGAGACTCTTGATGAGAGTGAAGGAGGAGAGTGAAAGAGCCTGCTTAAATATTAAAAAAAATTCTGATCATGCCATCTGGCCCCACTACTGCATGGCAAATAGAAGGGGAAAAGGTGGAAATTGTGACAGATTTCCTCTTCTTGGGCTCCAGAATCACTGCGGATGGTGACTGCAGCCATGAGATCAGAAAATGATTGCTTCTTGGCAGGAAAGTGCTGATAAACCTAGACAGTGTTGACAAGCAGAGACCTCACTCTGCCAACAAAAGTCCGTATAGTCAAGGCTGTGGTCTTCCCAGTGGTCACATTTGGTTGTGAGAGCTGGACTGTAAAGAAGGCAGAGCACCAAAGAATTGGTGCCTTTGAACTGTGGTGCTGGAGAATTCTCCCACTTGCTCAGGCAGAACCCTTGGGAGTCATCCTGGACTCCTTCCAGCTCCATGTGGACTCTACTGGCAGACCCTGAGCTCTCCTTGGGAAATACCCTCAGATCCAAGTCCTACTCAGCCTGCTCTTTCCTGAAACTTCTCATCTATTTTCAACAAAGCAGTCAGAAGCTTTTTTTTTTTTTTTAATTATTTTTTTTGCCACACCACTCTGCATACGGGATCTTAGTTCCCCAACCAGGGATCAAACCTGTGCCCCTATAACGGAAGTGCAGAGTCCTAACCACTGGATCACCAAGGAACTCACCCAGAAGCCTCTTCCTATGCATCTGATCACACAATACCTTTGGTTCAAAAACCTTCCAATGAATTCCTAGCTCCAAGAAATGTTGACGACGTTGCAATGGTCTATATATGACCTGACCCCTGGCTACCTCTCTCTCACCTCCATTTCTTTCATCTCTCCTTGCTTACTTCCACTTCAGACAAGCTGGTTTCTTTGCTGTTCTCTGAACATGGTAAACACTCTTGTCTTAGGGCCTCTGCGCCTGTTTCCCAAGCATTTTTTTTGCTTGGGAAGTTCTTTCTCTACATACATGAATGGCTCTCATTTTCTTTGGATCTCTACTCAAATGTCACTTCAGTTAGGAGTTCCCTGTTCTTTTTTTTAAAACAAGTGTCCCTGCTTCCAATCCCAATCTGCCCAACCCCCTTTCCTATTTCCCTTTTCTCTATGACATGAATCACTATGTGCTACTTTATAAATTTCACTTGTTCACTAGCTAGTTTCCACAACTGAAAGCAGGAACATTCACCTGTGTTGTTCCCAAGCATGTAGAAGAGTGCCTCACACAAAGTCAAATAACTATTTGCTGAAATGAGTTGACTTTCCTGAACGTACAACTACCCTCCAACAGTATTAGGTATTAAGGAAGGTAACATCCAAAACTCTTACAAGGCAAATAAGCTACCTTCAGAACTAAATTTAACCTGGCACATTTTAGGCAATTAATATATTAGGTGCTTGTTATGAAAAATGATGAAACTCTATTTACTCTGTACAAAAGATTCTGTAAAGCTTCCTTATCAATCACTTGAATATTCACTTATGTATTCAACAAATGCTAATATGCTAGGCACATGCAGTTAGCCCAAGCAAAACCTCTGAAAGAAATAGCACTTACCATATTAACATCTCCCACAGCTAAATGGACCAGGGAGACGCTCAGGCTATGGACACCGATGCTTTAGACTGAACTAAACCAGTATTATGTTCTACCTCTCTAGAGAATTTGAACAGAGAGACTCACATCAGTTCAGTTCAGCCGCTCAGTCATGTCCAACTCTTTGCGACCCCATGAATCACAGCACGCCAGGCCTCCCCGTCTATCACCAACTCCTGGAGTTCACTCAGACTCACGTCCATCGAGTCAGTGATGCCATCCAGCCATCTCCTCCTCTGTCGTCTCCTTCTCCTCCTGCCCCCAATCCCTCCCAGCATCTCTAGATAATTTGAACAGACAGACTCACATAGATACAGTCAAATGGATGGTAGATGGAACTTCAAGGCGGTGGTGAAGAGAATGGCTTGGGCAATCATGTCAGGCAGTGTATGTGAGGAAGGTGTGGAGGAGGCTAGGAGAGAGGCAGACGGACAAGAAAAGGAGCTGGAGGAGAAGGACAGTACGACTTCTGAGCAGCAGAACACAGGCTTAGTTCCCCAGCAGCGAGGCCCAGTCCTCTAACATTTGGCTTCAGACAGGCTTTCTGCCCTAACCTTGGATTATCAGCAACACTGTTTTACAGTTGGTTGTATCTTTACAATACTATCCTTTACCCAAAAAAGCCTGAGTTGTTCTTTTTACATCTTTCCATCGGCTTCAACTTACCCTATGTACTCCAAAGAAAAGCATTCAGATGGTCAAGTTTTTAAAAAAAGTTATTTATTTTTAAAGGCATTAATAAAAAGCTTAACATACTTACTAAGAAAGTTACAATATACAAATGGGCTCAGTTGCAATTTTAACAGATTGACTTTCTGCACTGTATGTGACCTTGAGTTTCTTTTAATCATATTTCCATTGTTCAGTTATTCAAACTGATTATTCCCTTAAAATATCTGTTTATTTAAGCATGAGTCACATGAAACAAGGGGAAATGCAGATGACATGCACCCATCCAAGTGTGCATGAAGAAAATGATGCAACGTTTGTTCACTTCAACCAGGGCACATCAAAATACCGTCTCCTTGGGAGAGAGCTACACCTGAATCTGAAAGACAAAAAACCTAAATACAATCATGAATCTAAACAAAACCTATTTTCATATAAAATCATGAAGAAGAGAAAACAGCAACACCGTCATCAAGGTAAATAAAACTAGAATAAAACAATGTAATACTAATTTCGATCTTTATGGGATAGTTAGGAATTTAAACAAACTGTGAGATTCATTCGAAGGAATAAATAGACAAGAATATTCTTTAAAAAAATTCTTAAGGACCACTGGTATTTGATTTGTCCTAACAGAATTTAAGACATATTAAAAATAATGATCAAACTTATGTGTTAAAAAGAACAGTAATTAGACCAACACAAATGACATTCTACAATTACAATAAAACCAGAAATTAAACCTAACTATCTAACATTAAAATTTACTAAAAATTTCTAGAATTAAAAACAATTTTGAAATTTGGAGTATCTAGAAAATAAGAATTCTACAGCATCAACTAAATTTTCAGAGAAAAATTTATGGTCCTGAAATATCCATTTTCATAAATAACAGATCGGAAGACATTTTAAAAAACTTCTATGGAAAGCAGAGAGTGGAAATCAATCCTGAGTATACCATCTGGGTCCAATTTTAATTTTTGTGTTTTTTTTTCTTTTTTTATCGGCTGAGTCTTGTCTTAGTTCCCTGATTAGGGACTAAACCCAACCCATAGCAGTGAAAGCACCAAATCCTAATCACTGGACCACCAGGGAATTCCCACTTTTGAGTTTCTTATTCAAGCAGTTCTAACTATTTATAAGGATTCAGGACTCACTCTGAGCGATCTGCCAAAGAACAAAGATTAAAAATATAAATAAAAAATTTTAATTAAAAAAAAATAAAACTATCTTGCAGTTAAGCTGTAACTCTACTGGACTCTTTCATAAATCTACAATGTAGAATCTTAGTGATTTTATTATCCCTTCCTTGAAACATTCTCTTAGTCTTCATCTCAGGATTTAACTCACTGTGGTAGCCAGCCTTCAAAAGTCCCCAGTGATACCTGCCCTTATCTAATCCCCTCCCATTGGCTGTGGGCTGCACTTCTTCAAAAGGATAGAAAAAGGTGAGAGTGATGGTGTGTGATTCAGAGACTAAGTCAGAAAGTGTATGGGGTGCTGCTCACTATGCACTGAATCACTCACTCTGAAGAAGCCGACTACTGTCTGCTTGTGAGGACTCTCAGGCTGCCTATGGAGAGTCCCAAAGAGCAAGAGAGCCTCCTGACAACAACCATGTGCGTGGGCTTGAAGCAGAAGCTCCAGTCCCAGAACTCTGAGATGATTACTGCCTTGAGGCTGATGACCTGCAGTCTTAGGAGAACCACCCACCTCAGCTGCCCTTGCATTTCTGACCCATAGAAACTAGAGATAAATAAATATCTGCTGTTTCAAGGTGCTAAGTTTTAGGACGATTTGTTATGGAGCAACAGATAACACATTCACCCATGACCTCAAGCTGTGCTTAAAAGAAAAAAAAAAGACTAAAAATAGAACATGAAAGGATGGAATCACCGAAAAGGATGATGAAATAAATCATTAGCAGTGAAATAAACATCACTATTACACCATCCTTCAGTATTTTTATTCTGTTGTCCAAAATATCAGATTATCTTTCAAGAAGTGTTAATGGAAGTCTAGAGACACCATCCTTGTAATCTTTTTTTTTCCTCTAAGCTTTTTTGGATCACAGTTGAAAATTCAGACCTTTTCATTTTTCTGTCCATAAAAGCAAAGAGAACAAAATCGACAGAGAGTGTCAGTTCAAAATTATTAAAATGAGGGCTTCCCTGGTGGTCCAGTGGTTAAGAATCAGCCTTCCAACGCAGGGGACGTGAGTCCCATCCCTGGTCAGGGAACTCAGATCCCACGTGCTACAGGGCAACTAAGCCCACATGGCGCAACAGCTGAGCCCACACGCCACAGCTAAGACCTGACGTAGCCTAAACAAATAAATAAAATCAGAAAAGAAGAAGCCGCCTTCCAATTCAGGGTATATGGGTTTCCACATGCTGCAGAGCAACGAAGCCTATGGGCCACAACTGCCGAGCCTGTATGCTCTAGGGCCCATGCATCCCAACAGGGTAAGCCACCGCAATGAGAAGTCTGCGCACTGCAGTGAAGAGTGGCTTCTGCTCGCCGCAACTAGAGAAAGCCTGCATGCAGCAATAAACCCAGCACAGGCAAGAGAAAAATGCAAGAAACAGAACTGATGCCTAACCTGTCAGGATGGGTCAAAAAATCTGACCTGAAAAAACTCCGAAATCTCACTTCCATTCACTACTTTCTGCTTCTTTGACATTCCATCCAGTCTATGCTCTAAGCCCATCCTAGACTTCAAAACACTGTACCAGATACTGAAGACATGATGGAGAACGGGATCCAGTGCCTTATCTCTAACGATGGAGGAAAGACAAACACACAATAAAGATAATATACAGTGAAAAGCTATGTAACAAATAAGCAGAAAACAGGAAGAGGGGAACCAGCACAGATGGAGAACGCGTAAGAAGGCTGAGTAGCGCCAGGGACAGGGCATCACCTGGGCTAACTCAGGCCTTGACACACACTGTCCTAATGCTCCAGTCTGCATGTTCTCTGCCTGGAACACTTCAACCCAATTCACCCCTTGCCTGATCTTTCTATTCACCTTTTTAGACTCAGCACTTAGCTAAAGAACTTCAACTGAATAAAAACGACTTTAATCGAAGAATGAAATGTAGGCAACTACACAGTTAAGTGTGAGGATTTATATTATTTTAAAAATACCCCTCCCAGGAATGCATCAATTTGGAAAAGATTTTCCAAATTTGTTTTTTGAAATCTGCTTTTCAAGGTAACATAGAAATATCCACCAAGAATCATAATGTCCATAAAGATTCACAGCACAGAAAGTTACCTTAAGGCTAAGACAGAAGAGAATCAAGCACTATATAAAAGAAGGTATTTACTAATGTTATCAAGACACCAAAAGTTACTGACTGAACTAAAGGAACAGTGACATAGCATACAAACAATCTAACAGAATGTATCAAAACATTAAAAATGTGATGTTAAGTGCGGATATATACACCCACACAGGCACAAAATACTGATGACAAACATATCAAAATACAGATGAATATGGACCAAAAGTGTAAAATAAAGGCAAAATGGTTGTCTGAGGAGGCCCTACAAACAGGTGAGAAAAGAGAAGTGAAAGGCAAAGGAGAAAAGGAAAGATATACCCATCTGAACACAGAGTTCCAAAGAATAGCAATGAGAGATAAGAAAGCCCTCTTCAGTGATCAATGCAAAGAAACAGAGGAAAACAACTGAATGGGAAAAACTAGAGATCTCTTCAAGAAAATCAGAGATACCAAGGGAACATTTCATGCAAAGACAGGTACAATAAAGGACAGAAACTGTATGGACCTAACAGAAGCAGAAGGCTGAGCACTGAAGAATTGATGCTTTTGAACTGTGGTGTTGGAGAAGACTCTTGAGAGTCCCTTGGACTGCAAGGAGATCAAACCAGTCAATCCTAAAGGAAATCAATCCTAAATATTCACTGGAAGGACTGATGCTGAAGCTCCAATACTTTGGCCACCTGATGCGAAGAACTGACTCACTGAATGCTGGGAAAGAGTAAAGGCTGGAGGAGAAGGGGACAACAGAGGACGAGACGGTTGGATGCATCACTGACTCGACGGACGTGAGTCTGAGCAAGCTCTGGGAGTTTGTGACCGACAGAACCTGGCGCGCTACAGTCCATGGGTCACAAAGAGTCAGACACTACTGAGCGACTGAACTAAACTGATCCTATACTGTATCGCAAATCAAAAAGTCAGTCTGACTGTCTACAGTGATATAAAGTTTCATCTCTGATTCTAAGGATATCTCTTAAAAAAATTTTTTTTTAAATTTATTTTCTTATTTTTGGCTGTGTCGGGTCTCAGAGCTTAGTTGCCCTGTGGCATCCGGGATCTTAGTTCCCTGACCAAGGGCTGAACCCATATCCCCTGCATTGGAAGGTGTATTCTTAACCACTGGACCACCAGGGAAGCCCCTTAAGGATCTCTTTACTGTAGAGGTATGTTTTCCTTTCCACACCATCAACCAACAAGTATTTGCTGAAAAGATACTTTGACATCATGAAGATTCTAGAGGGGATATAGACCTACCTTTTATCAAACAGTTTTGCATCAAAATGTCTTTAATATTGTTTTACATTAACTTTTTTACTTTTCAACATTTTAATTTTCAAACGCATATCTGCCACAAACTATAAAATTCATATAAAAGTAAGATTCACTTTTAAAATGATGGCAGACTTACTCCTTAATTGAAATGTGAGTGCCTTCCTTCCTTTTGACTTTGTTTGAAACCCTGTAAGGAAAATAAAGGAATTTAGAAGAACAGAATACACACTTTACATAGAAGTAAACACTCTGCTTCACATATTTCATTAATTCTCTTTAGAACTACAAGCCGAAGGCAACAGTCTCTAAAACACATGTAAGCCATTGGAAAACATGACATTGAATAGTAGCTTCTTCTGTTTAATGGTAAAAATTTCCAAGAGAAAAAAATGCAAGACCTAGGAAATGGGAATTTGTTTCTGAATATGAACCTACGTTTATATTTTAATTTATACAGATACACAAGTAATGCTTCTAAAAGTAAAGATCATTTTCTCTGGAACAAGCTAATCATAGCTGAGTATTGAATTTGTGGCAAATGTACCAGACAAGGCTCCTTTCCCAGGAACTGTTGCTTGAACTGTGGAAAGAAACAGAAATAGCTGCAGTTTGCTGATCAGGACCAGCGTTCAGTCTGTTGGGGACTTCCCTGGTGGTCTAGTTGTTAAGAATTCACCTTGCAATACAGGGACACAGGTTCAATCCCTGGTCTGGAAACTAAGATCTTCCATGGTGAGGAGCAACTAAGCCTGCTAGCTGCAACTACTGAAGCCTACATGCTCTGGAGTGGGCAGGCTGCAGTTACTGAGCCTACATACCACAACTTGGAGAGTCTGTGCACCAAATGGAAGATCCTGCATGCTGCAACTAAGACCCAACAGAGCCAAATAAATAAAATTTTAAAAAATATTTATAAACAACAAAGTCTACTGAAAATCTGCTAGGTTTTAACAACAGTTCAATCAAGTACATGAAATATGAATATTTGAGCACAGTTAACTCACTGTACTCATTTCATCAACACTAATTTTCATCTATGTCATCTTTCAAATCAAACATTAGAACATTCCTACTTTTAAAAAATATGCTTCTTTATTTGGCTGTACTGGGTCTTCATTGTGGCATGAGGGATCTCAGCTGTGGCATGTGAACTCTTTAATTGCTGTGTGGGGGATCTAGTTCCCTGACCAGGGATCGAACCTGGGCCCCCTGAACTGGGGGCATGGAGGATTAGCCACTAGACCACCAGGGAAGTCCCAGAACATTCATATTTTTAACTGCTCTTCAGAGTTATAAAAGATGCAAGCAATACGGTGTATAACTATTTTAAGGCTGTGGAAAAACAGACGTTTTCAAGTTGCACTCGTGGCAATACACATGAAAATAATTGTGAAAAGTCAATCAATAGTATCAAAAGTTATTAAAATTTTTTTAATTAAAAGTTTATACTTTTTGACCCAATAATGGTACTTCCGGATATCTTACAAAACTAATCTACAAGAAGTTTTATATATAAAAAGTTATCTAATTACCAGACAAAAAACTTGCTAATGTTTAACATTTAGCGAATGATGAACTTACTCTGAACCAGACACTATTCCCAATTCTAGAGATCCAAGGGTTACAAGACAGACAAGGTCCCTGCTCCCATGGAGCTTACATTCTACTGGAGGGAGACAGTTAAACAGGTAATGAAAATCATACCAGAAACGGTAACTGCCGCACAGAGAACCCAAGTGGGGTGATACAACAGAGAGGAAGGGTGGATCTCTTCCAGCTTAAATATTTCTAGGCAAGATGGAATTTCAGTTGAGATTTGAATTAACACGTCAGACAAATAAAATATAGGGTAACAGCTTTCCAAACTAAAGAATGATGAGTACAAAGGTGCAGAAGAAGGTATAAACCTGGACGTGAGCAAGAGAAGAGGCCAGGGCTGCAGGAGTGCAGTGAGTAAGAAGAGCATGGAATAAACTGTGGGTAAAGAACCTGACAAGATATGCTGCATCATCTTTGCAAACCACGAGGCTTTTGGAGTTTAACCTGTGACTGGAAGCCGTCAGAGGGTCTTAAAGAGAAAGACGCGATATGCTTTACATTTTAAAATATCACTCTAGCTGCTGTATGCAGAACGGATTTGGCAGAATGGGACATGAGATTTCATAAGCAAAAAGAATACTTGGGATCTGGTGCAGTTAGGTGAGAGATGTTGTCTTATCCAGAATATATAAAGAACTATTACAACTCATCAACCAAAAAGACAGGTAAAGGATTTGAACAGACAGTTCTCCAAAAAGATATATATATAAATGGCCAATAAGCACATGAAAAGATGCTTAACGTCATCAGTCAATAGGGAAATACAAATAAAAACCATAATAAACTATCACTTCACACCCACTAGAATGGCTATGATCCAACAAGGAGACAACAATACACGTTGGTGAGGATGTGGAGAAACAGGACCCCCTCACACACTGCTTGAAGTTACACAGGATGATGCAGTCACTTAGAAAACAGCACAATGGTTCCACTAGAGCGGCCTTCTGAGCCAGCAATTCCATTCCTATGTATATATCCAAGAAAACGGAAAACCACCATGTCCATACAAAATTTGTACACAAGTGTAGAGAACAGAATTATTCATTGTAGCCAAAAGGAGGAGATAACCCAAATGTCCATCAACCGATGAATGGGTAAACACAATGTGGTACCATCCATACAATGGAATATCATTCAGCAGTGAAATGAAGTATTAATACATGCTAAAACACAGAGGAACATTAAGAAACATAGGTTAAGTGGAAGAAGCCAGGGACAAAGAGCCATATATTGTATGATTTCATTTATATGAAATGTTCAGAATAAGCAAATGCTTAGAAAGCAGATTAGCAGTTGCCAGGAGATGGGTGCAGAGGATATTACTAGTGACTATTACTGGGTATGGCTTTTTTAAAATGCAAGATAAAAATATTCTGGAATTAGGTAATGAGTGGTCGTACCTTTTGAATACAAATTAAAAACCAATTAACTGTACTTTTTAAAAGAGTGAATTACGGGACTTCCCTGGTAGTCTAGTGGTTGCCTCTGTACTCCCAGAGCAGGGTGTCTGGGTTCAATCCCTGGTCAGGGAACTAGATCCCACATGCCACAACCAAGATCGGAGATCCTGAGGGCCACAACTAAGACCCTGTGTAGCCAAAGCAGTGCATAAATACTTTAAATGATGAATAAAACAGTGATTATGTCTCTGTTAAAAGAGACGATAGTATCCTCAATGGGGGTAACAGCAGGGGAGTGAAAGCAAAGTGCACTGATTCAAGATCTGTATGGAAATAAGTCAACAGAAGTTTCTTACAAATTGGTTGAAGAAACTGAAGCAAAGTGAGGAATCAATTAATGCAAATGCCATGCCTGTGGCTTGAGAAAGTGGCGCTGCTAGTGCACCAACATCACTGCTTTCTGAGCTGTCAGAGGCTGTGGGGACAGCGGTGTATGACGTGGCTCTCGTCACCTGGTTCTGGTGAGATGTGTTTGAGGTGCAGCTAACAGCCAGCCAGGTGGTGGGGGAAAACAGCCAGCTGGATAAACCAGTCTGATGTTCAGAACTAGACATCTGAGGATTTAATAGGACAAACATGGCATTTTAAGGCCTGGGGTAGATGAGGTCACCTGGTGAGTTTATAGTTCGAGAAGGGGGCTATACGTTGAGCATGAGGGATCTCACACAGATACTGGGTGGAGGAGGAAAGCTGTCTACGGAGCCTAGAAGGAGCAGCTGAGAAGGAAGACTTAGGACTAGCAGACTACAGCATGTTATTGGAGGCTGGAGAGAGAAAAGTGTAGTCAAACAGATTACAATGTTGCTGAGAGGTAAGAGAGATAAAGCAGAGAACTGACCACGGAGTCAGCAGTCTGGGGGTAAAAATCTGAATACAGTGGGGAAGACAGAAGTCTACCGATAGGCCTGAAGAAAGAATGGAAGGCAAGGAAGCAGAGAAGACAACTAGACGTAACTTTTCAAAGAAGTCTGTCTATAAAGTGGAGAAAGAAACGATGTGACAACTAACTAGGGAAGTTAGAAAGAATATAGTTGAAGTAAGCGGTCACTCAGTTTAGCGAAACTGGTCACCAAAGGACTGACGAATAAGAAAAGCAAAGCTTGCTATTTTTCTGTGTGTGGCAGCGCTTCGTTGCATGCAGAATCTTAGTTTGCCAACCAGGGATCAAACCTTTGCTTCCTGCAGCTTTAAATAGCTACACTGTTCAAACAAACTGAAGATTTTGTGGCAACCGTGTTGTCAGATAGTAGTTAGCATTTTTTAGCAATAATGTACTTTAAAATTAAGGTTTGTACACTGTTTTTAAGACATCATACTATTATATACATTCTAGAATACAGTATAATGTAAACATATTTTTTATATGTACTAGGAAACCAAAAGAATCGTATGCCTTGCTTCACTGAGGTATGCCTATAGTTTTTAACTCTAAGGATCTACCTAACATGAGAAACCACTTTTTAGTTACAAGCAAAACAAAGTCACAAAACCACAAAGTGACTGTCAGGGAAGATGCTGAGTGATCACTTACCATGTAATAACCAGTATGATAACCACTCATGTACCAAGAGATTAACATACTTCCCAAAGCATCAGCATCATCCAGAGAATCTGGACATATGGGAGGTGGTGGGGGAATCATCTGGAAACAGAAAGATATACTTTAAAGTCAGTAGACAAAAATACAAAGTATGGAAATCTATTTTATGTACAGAATGCTGAATGTTAGTTGTATCTTTCCTGACATCCCATGTCATCTCTTGGTTAAATTTTTTTTTTTTTTAATCTGGGATTTGAAGAAAGCTAACCAGTAATGAATAACAAAAAAAGACCAATAAAATTAAACTGAACAAGAACCAAAAGACAACAGGTCCCATAAAATATTTAAACATTTTGCTTCCATTATGAATCTATAGGTAAAAAAAATAAGGACAGATACTTCTATGATATTCCTCAAAGAACACCCAGATAGCATTTCAAGTGAAGGTTCTGGCTAGAACATTTACACTGCCCCCACACCAACACTGTTTGCCAAAATAACTGCCTTTGTATTTCACCTATTATTGATATTTAAAAGTCTACCATTAGATATCCACAGCCTACATGCCTTGAAAGGTAAAACACTGATCCCTAAGCATGGTGTCATTAAATCCTTCTAGATAGGAGCTACTTCCCTTAGAATGAGATACTTCTGCCAGGAAGGAAGCATGCACAACAGGGCTCAGAGCTGGGTCGCTAAGAGGACTGAGTCTGGGCATTAAACAGAAAAACCTGAAGGTTTAGCCTGAACTTTTACCCAGCAGAACCTGGCCACAAGGATGGTATGCAATGACATTTCCAAACTACCTGTGTTCTGGCTAAATCCCAAACTCTGTATGAAAGTACAGTTTAATCTGAATTCTTTTGCACTTACTGGTGGTCCAGCAGGAAATGGAGGCAGCCAGCAGGACAGGAAATGCGGTGGGGGTGGGGGTGGGGGTGGCGGCGGCGGGCCACTGAAGTTTAGACCTGCCTATAAAGAGTATTTCAAAGGAAGATTGATTTACCAGTTTTAAAATGTAAAAAGCGAAAAAAACCCAAAAAAACAAAGAAAAAACCCAATGTCAAAAGATTCAAAATAGCTGCCCAGAATAACATCTATATTATTCATATCAAAAAGGTTAGATAGAATTTCACATACCAAATGCTGACATCATACAGATTCTTTTTTTTGGCAGGGGGAAGGGAAGGAGGGCCACGCTGTACGGCACGTAGAATCTCAGTTCCCTGACGAGAGATCTAACCCTCACCCTCTGCACTGGAAACACAGAGTCTTAATTGCTGGACCGACAGGGAAGCCCCTAGACTCACAAATTTAGATTTTTCTCACTTCCTTTCTATGTAGACAGTCAGGAAGTAAAAGCAGAGTAAGGAAAATTTTTCATTATCTAGTAAACAAGAGATCAAATATTTCAGCAAGATGTTTCAATCATATAAGACTATATCTCCCACAATTTCATAAACTAAACTGTATAATCTATTGGATGTCTTTTCAGTTACATATGCTAACTTAAGAATATGTATTATAAAAATACATATTATAAACTATAAACCTCTTTCTTAACAAGGAAATCAGCCCCCTGAGACCAACAAAGCATTATGTATATAAACTAATAGAGGTCTGATCATTCTGAAAAATGTAATATAATACAAATCTCAATAAGGAGCTCTCAACAGGAAAGCCTAAGAAGAAGTTTTAATGTCATGCTTGATTAAAGCAAAATGTTTAGTATTATTATTGCTTGAAGAAATCAATGTTTTAACAAGACAACTGGATAGGGATTTGGATTCCATGACAAAGGTAAAAACCTTTTTTATTTGTTACTGATAACCAAAAAACCCATAAGTAAAAACAGTATTTACATTTTACTCTACAAAACAATCTGGGAGCTTCTTTGGATTTCACCTGTACCAGATATAAATATTGGGTTCTCTTCCAATTTTTATATACCTTATACAAGTGTCATAGGGAACTATAGCACAACATCCAGCTGATGATAAAATATTTTCAAACTTGTTTGCTAAATTATTACTCTAACACCTAATACTCAATAAAAATTGTTGGGAAAGGCATTACTATCTTATTTCCTTTTCAGAGAATTCCTGGTATCTATTTACAACATCTGTAGAAAGCTACAAAAGTTTCATGAGGGAAAGCTCTGGTGGTCTAGGTGGCCCGGGTTCAACCCCTGATCAGGGAACTGAGACCCTGTGAGCTGCCTACCACAGCCAAAAAAAAAAAAAAACCCAACCCTAACAGTTTAATGAGAAAAGCTACAATTCACTTAATGCAGGGGCTGACGGTTCCAATACTGTGAACCACGTCCTGGAAAACCTTTTCTGGATAGAAGTTTACCTTTCCTGGTCCCAGGCCTGATCCTGGCATATGGGGTGGTGGAGGCAGAAAAGAGTTCCACGGAGCAGCTCTCGACCTGGTATTATTTGGTTTATTTAGAGGAGACCTGGAGGAGTTCTCACTTTCATCTGTTGAAATTTGACTTTCATTTTCATTCTTTTAAGAGAAAGAAATATACGTATTTTCATTATAAAGGCATCACTGAGAAAAAAATTAAAGCTTCAGTGGATCAAACTGACAATCAGTTATACTGTTTAGTTTCTCATCTAGTCTCTGCTTCTAAGAACTCTAATTTTTTTTATCCTTACCTCCTGAGCATTTTGCTCCATATTAGCTACTTCAGAGGTTGGGGAAAGTAGATCGGACAGATTTTGCTCCTCTCTATTTCCATATCCAGTGTAAACCACAACACAGGTTTCTCTCTTAAAATCAACTGAAGCGATAGTAGCTGGGTAAATGCACCCATCTTCTGACCAAATGGCACAACATTTGTCACCAACTTTCCACTGTAAAAGAAACCAAAGACACACAAACACATTTCTTAAAAAAAAAGTAAACTGTAATCCTGTTTGAGTGGGGTGGAGTTGGGGGGAGGGGGCAGTCTCCAGCTGACTGTTCTGGGAGACAGAATGTTACAAAGAAAAAGATTTGGGGCCCAAAACACAGAAATTTGAATTCTAATAGAAATACCACATAATTCCATCATTTATATAATCATGGACAAGTTTCTTAATCACTCTGAGCTGTGTTTTCCTCATCTGTTAAGTGGTTGTAGTATAATCTGCCTCACACATGTGCTGTGAAGAACAGAGAGGATGGGAAGCATGTCAAGTGTCCAGTATCCTGGCCCAGCACATAACAAGTTCCCATCACACATCAGCTCTCTTCCCTCTTGGTAAAGTGAAAGTGAAGTTGCTCAGCTGTGTCCGACTCTTTGCAACCCCGTGGACTGTAGCCCACAAGCCTCCTCCATCCATGGGATTTTCCAGGCAAGAGTACTAGAGTGGGTTGCCATTTCCAGGGATCGAACCCAGGTCTCTCGCATTGCAGGCAGATGTTTTAACCTCTGAGCCACCAAGGAAGAGTTTAGCTCCCCCTTGGTAAAGAGAACACTAAAGCTACTAGTGAGACACCAAAATAATTACCTTCTAGGTTGACTGTTTAAGTAGAAGTGACTCTACCCAGAATATTTAGTCCCTGGGTATTAACAGTTTCAGGATTTTGAAGGAAAAGGAGGACACCTCTCTCAGTCTGAGAAAAGTTGAACACTGCCAATTCAGTGTAAGCCCTCAAGTACCCCTCCCATGAAGCACCGCCTTCCTCCCTGCTATCCCAACATACAGTAGACACTGTCCTGAATTTAGCATGTGTCATTTCCTCCTAATTCTTTATGGTTTTATTAACATGCATGTTCCTGAACAACAGAAAGTTGAGGTGCTTCAGAAATTTTATGATTACACGTCAATGGAAAACACTGTACTAATCATTTAATTAAAGATATTTTATACTATTTAATAAGGACAGTAACAAGAAATGCTTAGAAGTTAAATCTTGAGGTTTTAAAATAACCTGCTTTGAAGGACTTGAGGTGTTCTTTCTTTGGCTTTTATTCTTAGCAGATTTTCTTTTAGGTGTGCCTTTTGGTTTTTCTGAGGCTTCGGAAATGTCACCGTTCTTCAGAGCGTGCTATGAAAATGTGAACAGAAGTGTATGTGTTACAGAGTGATATATTATTAAAAAGTCACAATGTAATTCATCCACTATAAACTGGTCTCCAGGCCCTACCGCCTCAAAGAGGCTCTTTGTCACCATCCCATAGGCTACAGAAACTGCTCTTGAAGATATCATATAATGATCACCGGCTCTAAGGACCCTTTCAAGCAAGTCTCCTCACTCTCAGCCTTTCCATAATATTATACTCTGTCAATCATTTTTCTTCTTGCTAGCCATAGCATTTTTGATGACATAGCAATGCAGAGCCCTAATGCTTTCATTACTTCTCTCATCAAGTTTTAAACCTGGGCATTCCCAATAAGAACTGCCATCTTTACCTGCTTACGATCATCTATTCCTATTACTTCAATTATGCTTACTATGCTAACAAACTTCCAAAACTATTATCTAGTTCTGGCTTTTCTCCTTAGTTCAATATTTCTGACCACCAACTTCATAGCTTCACATTTACCCCACCACTAAAAGGAAACTGCCTCTTGCCCACATCAGTTCTTTTCTCAGTCTGCTTCCCCCTTCAGTATCACCCACCCACCCCACATTCAGCCCTATTTTGATCTGCATTTCACAGCACTCTCCTGGTAACTCTGACTGGTGTATCTCTAGTCTAAATGTATGCTGGAAAGCACGTTATTGCTCAATTTAGAGTTCAGCATCAAGGATGACATGCAGATCTCATCTTTCCTTCATGCTACAGGAGAGACTAGGAAAGGAAGTAGAGTCTACACTTGGTGCTCTGTAGGAGTGTATGCTCTGTGCCCGGACTACTGATGGGCCAGGCATGATGCTCAATGAGACTAAAGACCTCTGACAGCAGAGAAAATGATCATGTTGGGCAACTGTGTAAAAGTCTTGTTTGGGTTGCAAAAAAACAGGCTTCACCCTGCAAATGAACTGTGTCTTCCTTGACATTCATCACCATCAGGAACACTTGATACCTCATAGGATTTGGGGAGAATTAAATTAATGTATGTAAAGCACATGGAACAGTGCCAGGAACACTATAAACACCCTGCAAATATTCATTACTGCACTACGGCTATTTATCATCAATATTATTTCAATCAGGGCTTGTTAAATATTTTAAAAGTATAATTCAGACTGTCCTTTCACTAATCTGAAATAGACCTCAATAGTCTGATATAGTGTAAACATATTCAAAATAATGTTTGAAAACTACTTAAACTGCCTCTGTTAAAGAGATGACATATAGTCAGGTTACCAACTTCTGAAGGAAGGTAATTAATTTATCTGTTATCTTTTAATCTTCAAAATTAGAACTGAATAATATGTACTGTAACACTTTGGTGTATGTTATCAATTTCTTCCCAAATGAATATACATGAGGAAGTAAGGAAAAGCATAAATAAACATTTCATACCTTAAATGAAGCCACAGCTTTATCATATGCTTTTATCAATGCTGTATCATCCCAAACATCAGAATCATCACTCTGGGAAAGGTAAAGAATAAAAATAATTCACATTTGGTTGTGTTTCATCAAAAATGTGTGTGAGGAACAAGAGTTAGTCCAGACATAATGTTACACTAAAAGAGGTATTTTATAACCTAATTAAATCACAAGAAGCCCATTTGGTTAGAGATTATGTGGCATTACCCCCAAAGCTAGACACAAGTAAATGTTCCAGGAGTGCCATGATGTAAATACCCTACAACGTGATTCTTATCCACCAAGCGGAAGTGGGTCTGTTCAGGGGTAACACAAGTTTCAGTCTTTTCCAAGAGCAGATGAAGGGGTTCAGTTTGGCAGAAAGGCAAAACATCCGGTCATCAGCTCAGCTGTATCCAGACTCTGGGAAGGCTATTCTAACCACTGACTCTGTGGTCCAAAGAATATTTTTTCCTCTTGACCTTACAATGCGTCTAGATTGTTCAAAAAAAGAATTCTCAAAATGTTTAAAGATATAAACCATTAAAAGTGATTTATCAATTAATTTTAAAAGGCAGTGATATTAAGTAATCAAGAAAATACCTAAAATAATTAAGCTATTTCTTTTTATTTAGTCCAATCCAAAAAGAAATATTTTTGAGCACGCACCATGTATGAAGCACTCTTCACTGAGAGGTACATGAAATCATGTTCTCAGGAGAGATGGTCTAATCAGGGATGTAACACATACTGTCACACAAAACAAAAGAATGATATAAAACAAATACAATAAAATATTAAAATGTGAAGTCAAACAATAAGCGTTTTAATCCAAAAGTGGGAAGGAAAGGCTGAGAAGGAATTTTGCCATAAACTCCACTCCTGGTGCGGCGACCCATGATCAGGAGGAAACTCAAAAACCTGCATCTTCTTCCTGAGGAGGAAAAGGTCTGAACCCCAAATTAGGTATCCCAAGTTTTTAGACCAGTAACTGAGAGATGAGTCACCAAAATATCTAACTTAAAAAACAAAGGGGGACGTCCCTGGTGGTATGGTGGATAAGAATCCACCTGCCAATACAGGGGACATGGGTTCAATCCCTGCCCTGGGAAGACCCGACATGCTGTAGGGCAACTAAGCCCGTGTGCCACAACTACTGAGCTTGCGCTCCAAAGCCCGGGAAGCACAACTATAGAGACCTGTGCGCCCGGCGTCCGCGCTCCACGAGAGAGGCCACTGCAACGGGAAGTCCGTGCCCCTCAACTAGAGCTCCTGTTCTCTGCAACTAGAGAGTCCTCGTGCAGCAACGGAGACCCAAATAAATTTTAATTTATTAAAAAGTAATTAAAAATAAAATGGGTTACTATTAAAAAACAACAATAATAAAACAAGGGGTCTTTTGTCTACAAGTCACACAAAGGAACAGAACTGAGGACTGGCTCTGAAAGGGTTCCCATGCTTGGAACCTGTCCTCCCCCATAATACCGGCGCGGAGGCAGCTGGCTGAGAGGTGCCCAGACTTTCTGTAAGAGGCTCATGTGCTTATCTTAAAGTGGTGGTCTGTAGGATACACATGCATCGTGTCCCACTCTGTGCAACCCTCTGGACTGTGGCCTGCCTGGCTCTTCTGCCCATGGGATTCTTCAGGCAGGAATTCTGGAGTGGATTGCCATGCCCTCCTCCAGGGGATCTTCCTGACCCAGGGATGGAACCCAAGACTCTTCTTCTGCTCTGGCAGGCAGGTTCTTTACCGAGAGCCCCACCTGGAAAGCCCAGGCATTTAATTTATCATCCATCAGGTGACCGGCTAGGACACTGAGACCAGAGGCGAGGAGCACCGTCTTTGCGCTGCCTGCCTCACTCCAGCCTACAAGGGCCAGCTTTGCCCTCTGCCGCTCTCCACAGCACCAGTTACCTCCCACAGGGGACGTGTGCACGTCTGATGTCCTAGTAATTCACGTCTCGTGTACTGGTTTTTACAGCTGCAGCCCAGGGTGGGCACAGGTTCTTGGGTCCCACAGGACCAACAGTCAAAGAAATGGTCCTTGGCAGGCGACTGCCCCCAGGGGACTGCACCAATAACAGACTGAAACACACTTCAGTCTTTCTGTGTAACAGGCCCATTTGCTTGTCCAGAAAATTAGGCTTGAGAAGGCTTCTAGTTTGGTGCATATCAGGGATCTATGGAGATGCTCAGAGGCTGCCGGATGCAACATTTTCACCCTCTCTCTCTGTCTGGCTCAAGCTCACTGCACTCTCTGAATGAAGCTTAATGTAACATGTGACATCAAAGGCACAATGTGGAGGGGAATAAAAATGCAGAGCTCTAGAATGAATTAAAATTTACCTCATTATCAACTTAAAATAGATGATTGTAAATATAAGTTACTATATGTAAGACTCATTGTAACCACAAAGCAAAAATCAAAAATCTATAAGAAATACTCAAAAGATAAAGACAAAAACATCTAAGCATACAATTAGATAAAATGATCAAACCACAAAGGGAGATGAAATAAGGAAACAGAAGAACTATGAGACATCCCGAAGAAGTTTAACAAAATGGCAGTAAGTAACCTACGTAACAACAATTACTTAAAATGTAAATGAACTGAATTCTCCAATCAAAAGACAATCTGGTTGAATGGATTAAAAAAAAACCAAAAAACCTATATGCTGCCTACAGGCGACTCACTTCAGTGTTTACATTATTTTAGGTATCACTTATAATAAAGTATGCACGAATGTATATGTCCAAAGACATACAGAAGGCCAACAGGTAAACGGAAAGATGCTCAACATCACCAATCATTCAGCTCAGTCGTGTCCGATTCTTTGCGACCCCATGAATTGCAGCATGCCAGTCCTCCCTGTCCATCACCAACTCCCAGAGTTCACCCAGACGCATGTCCATAGTGTCAGTGATACCATCCAGCCATCTCATCCTCTGTCTTCCCCTTTTCCTTCTGCCCCCAATCCCTCCCAGCATCAGAGTCTTTTCTAATGAGTCAACTCTTCGCATCAGGTGGCCAAAATACTGGAGTTTCAGCTTTAGCATCAGTCCTTCCAAAGAACACTCAGGACTGTTCTCCTTTAGAATGGACTGGATGGATCTCCTTGCAGTCCAAGGGACTCTTAAGAATCTTTTCCAACACCACAGTTCAAAAGTATCAATTCTTCAGCACTCAGCTTTCTTCACAGTCCAACTCTCATATCCATACATGACCACTGGAAAAAACCATAGTCTTGACTAGATGGACCTTTGTTGGCAAAGTAATGTCTCTGCTTTTTAATATGCTATCTAGGTTGGTCATAACTTTCCTTCCAAGGAGTAAGCGTCTTTTAATTTCATGGCTGCAGTCACCATCTGTAGTGATTTTGGAGCTCAAAAAAATGAAGCCTGCCACTGTTTCCACTGTTTCCCCATCTATTTCCCATGAAGTGATGGGACCAGATGCTATGATCTTAGTTTTCTGAATGTTCAGCTTTAAGCCAACCTTTTCACTCTCCTCTTTCATCAGAGGCTTTTCAGTTCCTCTTCACTTTCTGCCGTAAGGGTGGTGTCATCTGCATATCTGAGGTTATTGATATTTCTCCTGGCAATCTCGATTCCAGCTTGTGTTTCTTCCAGCCCAGAGTTTCCCATGATGTACTCTGCATATAAGTTAAATAAGCAGGATGACAATATACAGCCTTGACTACTCCTTTTCCTATTTGGAACCAGTCTATTGGTCCATGTCCAGTTCTAACTGTTGCTTTGTGACTTGCATACAGATTTCTCAAGAGGCAGGTCAGGTGGTCTGGTATTCCCATCTCTTGAAGAATTTTCCACAGTTTATTGTGATCCACACAGTCAAAGGCTTTGGCATAGTCAATAACGCAGAAATAGATGTTTTTTTGGAACTTTCTTGCTTTTTTGATGATCCAGCGGATGTCGGCAACTTGATCTCTGGTTCCTCTGCCTTTTCTAAAACCAGTCTGAACATCATTAGGTAAGTGCAAATCAAAACCACAGTGATACATCACCTCACACCTGCTAGAATGGCTATTATCAGAAAGGCAATAACGGGTGGGAAGGAGGCTTAAAAGGAGGGGTATATGTATACTTGTGGCTGATTCACTTTGTTGTACAGCAGAAACCAACACAACATTGTAAAGTAATTATTCTCCGATTAAAAATAAATTTGAAAAAATAAAATAAAATATATACACATAAAAAAAAAAGATAACAAGTGTTGATGAGGATGGAGACATAAGGGACAAGAGTCCACTGCTAGCTGGAATGTAAACCGGCACAGCCACTTTGGAAAACAGTATGAAGGTTCCTCAAAAAACAGAACTACCACATGATCCAGCAGATTCCACTAATGGAATTTATCCACAGAAAACAAAAACGCTAACTTGAAAGGATATATGCACTCCCACATCCACTGCATTATTATTTACAAAAGACAAGAGATGGAAATAACCTAAGTGTCCAACACTGGGAGAATGGAAAATGTATACAGGTTTTGCCCATGACCTGAAAAACCTGGAAGTAGAATACTCCTATGAAATCTTTTATAAATGGAGATAGAATAGAGCAAAGAATCAAGGATGTTAGGATATAACTCGCTTATGGATTAAAAAAAAAAAAAGTCAGGATATGGCACAGAGGCTCCCAGGCACAGTTCAAAGCTACGCCGGCTTGATGCTGAGTGTAGCTCCTGGGGAGGAGCCTGGTGGAGCCACTCTCACTGCCTGGGTGGCATGTGGCCTCTATCATGCCTTGCTGCAAAACAAAACACTCAGTGTTATTTTTACTTTTCATTTTTTTTTTTTCATAAAAGTGGAAATCCTCTCTGGATTTCTTTCAGTTAATGAAAACATGTATTAACGTAGGTCTTTTATGAAAGCAAAGTGGCAGAAAGTCAACTTAAAAAAGCAGGGGATACCTGTTCATATACAATAGAATATTATTCAGCCATAAGAAAGAATGAAATCTTGTCATTTGGAGACTACATGAATGGTCCTTGAGGGCATTACACTAACTGAAATGAGAAAGACAGATACAAACCATGTGATCTTACTTTTACGTGGAATTTAGAAACAAAACCAAAACAACAAACAACAAAAAGCCCAACTTCATAGACTCAAAGAACAGACTGGCAGTTTCCAGGGACAGGGGTGGAGGCGTTGGGGTAGGGATTGAAAAGAGCACTGCTGCTAAGTCGCTTGAGTCATGTCCGACTCTGTGCGACCCCATAGACGGCAGCCCACCAGGCTCCCCCGTCCCTGGGATTCTCCAGGCAAGAACACTGGAGTGGGTTGCTATTTCCTTCTCCAATGCATGAAAGTGAAGAGTGAAAGGGAAGTAGCTCAGTCGTGTCCAACTCTTCATGACCCCACGGATCGCAACCTACCAGGCCCCTCCATCCATGGGATTTTCCAGGCAAAGAGTACTGGACTGGGGTGCCATTGCCTTTGGGAGTCAAAGTGTACCAACTTCGAGTTATAAAGTAAGTCAGTCATGGGGGTGTAATGTGCAGCATGGTGACTATAGTTAATAACATTGAACTACATATTTCAAAATACAAAGACTTAAAAATCTCAACACCAGAAAAAAAACAATTGTAACCATGTATGGTGACAGATATAACAAAAGATATACCCATCTGAATGCAGAGTTCCAAAGAACAGCAAGGAGATAAGAAAGCCTTCCCCAGTGACTAATGCAAAGAAATAGAGGAAAACAATAGAATGGGAAAGACTACAGATCTTTCAAGAAAATTAGAGATACCGAAGGAAAATTGCATGCAAAGATGGGCACAATAAAGGATAGAAATGGTATGGACCTAACAGAAGCAGAAGATATTAAGAAGAGGTGGCAAGAATACACAGAAGAACTATCCAAAAAAGATCTTCATGATCCAGATAATCACGATGATGTGATCACTCACCTAGAGCCAGACATCCTGGAATGTGAAGTCAAGTGGGCCTTAGAAAGCATCACTACAAACAAAGCTAGTGGAGGAGATGGAATTACAGTTGAGCTATTTCAAATCCTAAAAGATGATGTTGTCAAAGTGCTGCACTCAATATGCCAGCACATTTGGAAAACTCAGCATTGGCCACAGGACTGGAAAAGGTCAGTTTTCATTTCAATCCCAAAGAAGTATTAGTCGCTCAGTCGTATGTGACTTTTTGCGACCCCCATGGACTGTAGCCCGCCAGGCTCCTCTGTCCATGGGATTCTCTAGGCAAAAATACTGGAGTGGGTTGCCATTTCTTCCTCCAGGGGACCTTCCCATCTGTACATAAAGGAGACTTCATTAATGTGCATTAGAGGATACCCCAGGTTAACCTGTTTTAGAAAACTGTTTCTTGAGTCTTTAAATTCTATACCAATTCTATACCTCTGGTAGGCTGATTGTTTGTTTCTTTATTTAGGTTTTAAGGTGTATGATCTGGGGCTATTTGTTTCCATCAACCTGATTGTGAATCCCAAAGAAAGGCAATGTCAAAGAATGTTCAAACTACCGCACAATTGCACTCACCTCACATGCTAGCAAAGTAATGCTCAAAATTCTCCAAGCCAGGTTTTGACAGTACATGAACCACGAACTTCCAGATGTTCATGCTGGATTTAGAAAAGGCAGGGAAACCAGAGATCAAATTGCCAACATCTTTTGGATCATCAAAAAAGCAAGAGAGTTCCAGAAAAACATCCATTTCTGCTTTATTGACTACGCCAAAGCCTTTCACTGTGTGGATCACAACAAACTGTGGAAAATTCTTAAAGAGACGGGAATATCAGATCACCTGACCTGCCTCCTGAGAAATCTGTATGCAGATCAAGAAGCAACAGTGTTAGAACTGGACATGAAACAACAGACTGGTTCCAAATAAGCAAACGAGTATATCAAGGCTGTATATTATCACCCTGCTTATTTAACTTATATGCAGAGTATATCATGTGAAATGCCCGAGTGGATAAAGCACAAGCTGGAATCAAGATTGCTGGGAGAAATATCAATAACCTCAGATACAGAGATGACACCACCCTTATGGCAGAAAGCAAAGAACTAAAAAGCCTCTTGATGAAAGTGAAAGGAGAGTGGAAAAAGTTGGCTTAAAACTCAAAATTCAGAAAACTAAGATCGAAACATCCAGTCATCTCATTTCATGACAAATAGATGCGGAAACAGTGGAAACAGTGACATACTTTATATTCTGGGGCTCCAAAATCACTGCAGATGGTGAGTGCAGCCATAAAATTAAAAGGGGCTTGCTCCTTGGAAGAAAAGCTAGGACCAACCTAGACAGCATATTAAAAAGCAGAGACATTACTTTGCCAACAAAGGTCCATCTAGTCAGAGCTATGGCTTTTCCAGTTGTCATGTATGGATGTGACAGTTGGTCTATAAAGAAAGCTGAGTGCTGAAGAATTGATACTTTTGAACTGTGGTGTTGGAGAAGACTCTTGAAAGTCCCTTGGACTGCAAGGAGATCCAACCCATCAATCCTAAAGGATATCAGTCCTGAATATTCACTGGAAGGACTGATGCTAAAGCTAAAACTCCAATACTGTGGCCACCTGATGCAAAGAGCTAACTCACTGGAAAAGATCCTGAAGCTGGGAAAGACTGAAGGTGGGAGAAGGAGGGGACGACAGAGGATGCGATAGTTGGATGGCATCACTGACTCAATGGACATGAGTTTGAGTAAGCTCTGGGAGTTAGTGATGGAGAGGGAGGGCTGGCGTGCTGCAGTCCACGGGGTCGCAAAGAATCAAACATGACTGAGCAACTGAACTGAACTGATGGTAACAGATATTAACTAGATTTATTGTGATCATTCTGAAATATGTATACATTTGAAATCATTACGCTGTACAACTAAAATTAATATAATGTTGTATGTCAATTACACCTCAATTAAAAAGAGGAAAGTAACATATGGTGGATGATCATGGGGGAAACAGGCTAGGAAATAAAAACTAAAAGGATTTAGAGAGATAGAAAAGAAACTACCAACCACTCTAAGGACAACCATGAGCCAAGAAAAGCATGGAAGCAAAAATAAACACACTGCCCGTGTGATTCCACTCATATGAGGGAGCTAAGAAGTTAAAGTCATAGAAACAGAAAGCTGAATGGCAGTTACCTCAGGCTTTAAAAGAAGAGGAGGAAATAAATGTTTAATGGGTAGAGTTTCAAGTTTGCAAGATTTACAAGTTTTGGAGATGTACTGTACTACAATGTGAATATATTTAACACTACTGTAAATGTACAGGCTTCTCAGGTGGCACAGAGGTAAAGAATATTCCTGCCAATGTGGGAGACGCAAGAGACACAGGTTCCATCCCCAGGTTGGGAAGACCCCCTGGAGTAGGAAATGGCAACCCTCTCCAGTATTGCCTGGAAAACTCCATGGACAGAGGAGCCTGGCAGGCTACAGTCCATGGGGTCGCAGAGTCGGACACAATTGAGTGATTGAACACACACAAACACACAGAAGTGTATGCTTAAAAGTAGTTGAGATGATAATAGTCTTTTTTTAAACCACAATTAAAAATTCTTGTGGCTCAGCAGGTAAAGAATCCGCCTGGGTTTAATCTCTGGGTTGGGAAGATCCCCTGGAGAAGGGAAAGGCTACCCACTTCAGCATTCTGGCCTGGAGAATTCCATGGACTGTATAGTCCATGGGTTGCAAAGAGTCAGACACAACTGACTGACTTTTGCTTTCACTTCACTTTCAAAAATAAACACTTTGACAGGTCAGTGAGGCATCAAGTTCAACTAGAATAATTTCCATGCTATAGAGTAGTTGAAGGTAAGTTTGAATACACGATGTTGGTAAAGGGAAGACAAGTTACAAAACACCATCCATCAGTATGTTGGATTTTATACAGTATTAGTCAACTCATGAGTTCCAAAGAGGCTGGATATAAAACTCATTCAGTTGTAAAATGAATGTTTCTTTTTCTTGTTAATATTCACTATTCAGAGAGAAATAGGTTCTCATATAAAACTATTAATCTTGCTCTACGGTAAAAAGTACTTAAAAATCATTAAGTCGGGCTTTTCCGGTGGCCTCAGTGGTAAAGAACCCGGCTGCCAATGCAGGAGACATGGGTTTGACCCCTGATTAGGGAAGACTGCACATTCCTCAAGCGCAACTAGGCCTGTGTGTCGCAACTGTTGAGCCTGTGTTCCGGAGCCGCGGAGCCATGACTACTGAGCCCGTGTTCTGGAGTCTGGGGGAGCTGCAACTACTAAAGCCCTCGTGCCTTGGAGCCTGCATTCTGCAACAAGCCACTTGCATTCCGCAACAAGCCACTGCAATGAGAAGCCCTCACACAGCAAGTAGAGTAGCCCCCACTCTCTGCAACTAGAGAAAGCTAGAGCAGCAAGAAGACGCAGCGCAGCCAAATAGAAATAAATATACACTTTTTAAAATCATTAAATCATTTTGTAGATAAGGAAAGTAACCACAAACAAGTAATTGACTTGTCTGAGTTTATGCTGCCCTTGGAATGGGAGATGTTCCTTAAAGCAGAAGATATGTCAATTCTGCCAATGCAAAAGGTACTACTTATAAAAGAAAGTCACACTCTATCTTTAGAAGCGGGCACTCTTAAAAGACACAAATACACAGCAGTCCAAACTCATCACATTTCAACTGTTACAAGAAATTTCAAAATGAACAACCAAGATATCCATACAAAGCTATTATAAGACGAAATATTTTAGGTGATAAAAATTCTCAACTAACAATCACAGAAGAAAATGCAATAGCCATCTGAAATTAAATTGTCAAACAAGCATTTTCAGTATGGGAAAAAACTGAAAATCAAAATTTCTAAAAACTCAGATGAGAAAAGAAGGCAATTGGGAGTCAAATCAGAAGTTGAACACCCACTCCAATATTCTTGCCTGGGAAATCCCATAGACAGAGAAGTCTAGCGGGCTATAGTCCATGGGGTCACAAACAGTTAGACACAACTTAGTGACTAAACAACAACAAAGATATCTATTTACACATTTATCCTTATATATAAATTTCTAAGACCTATGTATATATATATTTCCACAATCCCTTTTTTTTAAATTTTACAATTTAAAAAATCTGAGAGCAAACATGTTTTCTTATGGTCCATTTGGTTACCAAACCTGAGATGACCTGAATTTATTTGCTGGTGAAATAAAGATTGTTTATCACCCCCCCCCCAAAAAAAAGTTAAAATCAAGAAAGAAACAGTAACACTGACTACAAGATACCCAAAGAAGAAGATAGTTGACTGAACATCTAACGGGTACCAAGGAATAGATGAAAAGAAAGGAAAGAAGAAAGAAAGGAAAATAAAGTGGCAACTGGCAAAAAATATTTAGCATATGAGTAAATGGGGTTCCTGAAGAATAAAAGCTAAACAATTTAATAAACAGTAGTTAGGACTCCTGCTCTTACTGCTAAGGGCCTGGGTTCATTCCCTGGTCAGTGAACTAAGATCCCACAAGTCTCGGAGGGGAGCCAAAAAAAAAAAAAAAAAAAGAATTATAACATATCTATTCCATGACCCAGGCATTCCCCATAGAGAAATAAAAGCATATGCTCATACAAAGTCTCCTACACTAATATTTATGGTGTTTCTATTTTTAATAGTCGCAACTGAAAGCAACCCAAATGTTCATGAACAAGCCAATGAATAAACTGTAGCATATTTATGCAACAGGATTCTACAGCAATGAAAAGGAATGAATAACTGATACATAAATGGATGAAACGCAAAATATGCTGAATAAAAGGAGCCACATTAAAAGATTCCGTGTTTGTAAAATTCTAGGAAATGCAGACTAAACAAGGGTGACAGAAAGTGGATCAGCAATTGTCTGGGAACGGGACATGAGGAGGGATGAAAGGGAGGAATTACAAAGGGGTAGAAGGAGATTCAGATCGTCCCACACTGGGAGCACATGGAGAAGCTGAGACAATATGAAGAGAACAGACGGCTTGTCTGTCCCTAGCTGCTCAGTCACCAGCTACTGCAACTCTGACAACTGTGTGCATGCAAACACAGGAAAGGTCTGGAGGAGAACCACCCACTAAGACCTTCACAGGCTCCTGCCCCACAGAAATTTCGAGAAAAAATAAAATGATTATTGTTCCAAGCCACCAAGTTTCGGGTGACTTGTTACCCAGCAACAGCAAAGAGAACAGACCATCAGGACTGCCTTTCATTTGTTCCTCAGTCATCAACAGTAGCCCACCTCTGTCCCTACAGGCATTTCAAAATGAAATGTCTTCTTCACCTCTCTCAAATCAGTGTGCCAGAGGTGGGGAAGGAATCTTCCTTGTTCCTCACCTCCACTTCCAGATGATTCTTCCACCCTAAAACTCCCAGGTTTGAAAATTCTATCACCAAACTCTACTGTCCACTATCCCTTCTCACGGCCATCACCTACAGCCTCCTGGGTCACCCTGCTTCATTCCCTGAGGTTTATATTCCAGTACTCTCTCCAACACTACTCCTGTCATAAGTTCTGGTTATTTAAAAACCCATGTACATGATCCTTCCAATACCCTATCCTTGTTAGTTCTTTAAGTGCTTCGCTACCAATGACCTTTTAGAGTGCCCAGTCTCAGCTACCCACTTCTATGGTCTTTAATATAACCATTAACTACAACCTCTCTATAAACTCAACTAAGAATCCTACTCTCCAGCTACCACCTGCCAGGCTCTACAACTTAATCCTAGTAGGTTGATGATGACAGTCATCTCACCTCCCTGGGCCTGGTGAAACCGTGACCTTCCCACTTGTTAAACTGTCTCTCAACATCCTAATGTCCTCTCTTTCTTAGCCAGCTTAAATTCCACCATCAGTCAAGAAGGTAACTCTCTGTACTGGCCTCCTCACTTCATGCTAAGTTAAAACCATAACCACTATTCATTGACTTTGCCCTCGCACAGCTGGATTTGAATTTAGCTAATGAAAAACACGATCACGCTATCTAGTCTCCTTTAAACTCATAACCACTAGGCCTTGAATGTTGCCTAGCAACAATTCCACTACATTTAATCCAACACTCTCCCACTCTCCTAGAGGCTCACTTCCTACCTTCTCTCTTCCCTATCCTCCAACACCTGACCCCTGGTCCCTCCTCACTACTGATGACTTGCTTCTTTTACTGAGAATAGCAACAATCAAAACAGAATTTTCATAATCTCCTAATCTCCTGCCACTGTATCTGCCCATCCACACAAATCTGTACCCATATAACTGAACATCCATTCCCTCCTACCTACTCTAGAACATTGCTGCCGCAATCCTCTTCTTTCTTCTGCAAAATCAATTATCCAGCCCACAAACATGTTGAAACATTGTTCCCGTCTTCAAAATAAAAAACCAATTAAGAATCCTCTTAATCTCACTCCCTCTCCATCTGATTTCTCTATCTTCCAGTACCCACAATAAAACTTGAAATATTTGCTTATATGTGTTGCCTTGAATTTTTCCTCTCCAATTCTTGAACTCGCTCCAATCACATTTCACTCAAGAATGAGTTCTAAACTACCACAACATTGTTAATCGGCTATACCCCAAAACAAAAGTTAAAAAAAATTTTTTTTAAAGAATGAGTTCTAATCTTACCCCCTTATAAACCTGCTCTACCGGTAGTCTTCCCCATCTTAGTTAAAGGCAACTTAATCTTTTCAGTTCTTCAGAACAATCTTGGAGTTATCCTTCACTTTCCTCTCTCAAGCCTCTATTATTGTATCCACGTGCACAACCTGTTGCCTCCGATTTCAAAATATATCCAGAATCCAAGTGATTTTGCTCTTCACGGCTAACAATTGGATCATTTCAATAAACTCCTAACTAGTTTCCCTGCTCGGAGAAGGCGATGGCACCCCACTCCAGTACTCTTGCCTGGAAAATCCCATGGACGGAGGAGCCTGGTGGGCTGCGGTCCATGGGGTCGCGAAGAGTCGGAAACGACTGAGCGACTTCCCTTTCACTCTTCACTTTCATGCATTGGAGAAGGAAATGGCAACCCACTCCAGTGTTCTTGCCTGGAGAATCCCAGGGACGGGGGAACCTTGTGGGCTGCCGTCTATGGGGTCACACAGAGTAGGACACGACTGAAGTGACTTAGCAGCAGTTTCCCTGCTTCGCCCTGGCCTGTCCTCACACACCTCCCACCCTCTCTCAGAGCTAGGGGGTGGACAGCCAACGGACCAGTCAAGTAGCGGCAGCGCTCAAAGTCACTACGGAGCCCTAACTGGGCGAAGAAGGAGCGTGAGGCTGAGGCTCCCAGGTGGGGAAAGACGTAGAAACATGCGGATCACGGCCGCGCAGTGAGCGGACCGGCCCGGGAAGGAGTGCGGGGGTTGGTCGCGACAGCGGGGCCTCAACCTCACCTCGCCAGTGCCGCGCCGGAACAGTACCGAGTCCTCCGGCTCCGGGAAGCCGCCGCCACTGCCGCCGCCGCCGCCGCCCATCGCCATGGCTAGCCCGCTGCCGGGTGCGCGGCGTGGGCTCCGTCCCTCGGCGAGTGACAACTTCCGCCGCCCGGCCTCTGGGACCGGAAGAGCATGGCGGCCTCGGGGCTGCCGGCTGGCGTCAGGGGTTCTCCGCTTGCTCTCTGCCCGCGGGCGCCACCTGCCTCTGTCGGCCTCCGACGGCGCGTTGGTGTGCCCTCTCTGTATCCTTTAAGTTCTTTGATTTCACTCTTCCATATGCTCGTAGAGTGTTTCGACCCGTTTTTTGTTTTAAACAATAAGTCCTCTTAGAAAAATGGTGTTCGTTGCAGGTCACTTAGAAAATATGGGTAAGCAAGAAGTAAAAATCAGTCCATTGTTAACCTATAATTATATAGCTGCCATTTTTTTAAGTGCTTTTAAGACATTCATGTACTTGTGCTAAGTTGCTTCAGTCGTGTCCGACTCTGTGTCATCCTATGGACTGTAGTCCACCAGGCTCCTCTGTCCATGGGATTCTCCAGACAAAGATACTGCAGAGGGTTGCCATTTCCTCCTTCAGGAGATCGTCCCCATCCAGGGATTGAGTCTGCATCTCTTGCAGTGTTCTACATTGGCAAGGATGGAAGGATGTGTGCGTCCTCAGTCATGTCCGGCTCTTTCCGACCCTATGGACTGTAGCCCGCCAGACTCCTCTGTCCGTGGGGATTCTCCAGGCAAGATACTGGAGTGGGTTGCCACGCCCTCCTCCAAGGGATCTTCACAAGCCAGGGATCGAACCCACATCTCTTGCGTTTCCTCCATTAGCAGGCAGGTTCTTTACCACTAGCGCCATCTGGGAAGCCCCTATATGTACTTATGTTCACAACAATCTTTTGAGTTAGGGGCTGTTAATACCATTTAATGGAGAAGGAAATGGCAGCCCACTCCAGTATTCTTGCCTGGAGAATCCCATGAACAGAGGAGCCTGGCAGGCTACAGTCCATGGGGTCGCACCGAGTCGGACTTAGCATGGCAAGGCATTCCCATTTAAAGATGGGGAAACTGAGGCACAGAGCATTTACACAGCTGTCTGGAATCCAGCATTCCTTTAACACGGCCCCGCCATAGCATTTGGTTTAATATTCTCCCAAATCTTCTTGTGAGTTTTTGAACTTAAAAACATGAATTGTGTCGTTTTTTTTAATCTGTGTGTTTACATGGGTCAAGCAGGTTTTTAGTTCTTTGTAGAAGCTTACCCTATACTTTTCCAGTATTCCTTATTGAGCATTTAGACTTGCTAAATGGCTTCCATGTTCCTATTGTAATTGAATTTTTTAAAAAAGTCAGGGAAATTTGAGGGCTCCCTTCGGCTTCTGTAGATACCAGAAATAGATGTATTTTTTAAACGCTCACTTAGATTTCTTCAGTCATAATTCTCACAATGACAATATGATGCAGAAGTTTAAACACTTTGGAACCAGGTTTCTTTTTAAATTTTTTTAGACAGACTTTACATTTTATAATACTCATCTTTTAAAAAAAATTGTTGGTTTTTGCCTGTGCTGGGTCTTCCTTGCGGCATGGTCTTTCTCTAGTTGTGGCAAGGGAGCCTATTCATTATTTAAGGCGTACAATTTAGCGGGTTTTAGTGTAGTCACAAGACTGTGCATTTCCACCACTAAATTGCAAAATGTCTTAATTAGTCCCCGGAAGAAACCTTGTATCCAGTAAAGTCTCTCCACATTCTCTCCTTTTTCCAGTCCCTCACAACCACTAACCTACTGTCTAGATTTGCTTGCTCTGGATATTTCATGTAAATGGGATCATATGTGATCTTTTGTGCCTTTCTTCACTTGGCATGTTTTCAAGGAGGAATTAGCTTTAATTAGTATTTAATGGCAAGTTTGTTTGTTGAAAAAGTATTTCTACTTACCAGAAAGTAGAGAAGTAAATTTCCCCTTACTTGGTTCCTCAATAAAAATGAACTACGGCAATGTTTGTTATCAGAGAAAACATGTTCTTTTTTTTCTTGATGGTGACATCCAGATTTGAATCACTATATGGATTTTACAAAGTTATTGCACATGATAGACAAAGCACTCAAAGCATAGGGTAGTGGATTTTCAAAGGAAACCATTTCATCAGATTTGAAGGCACTTATGTAAACATTAAATTTAACATCACAGTCATGGAGGGTCCTGGGTCTGAGTACCTTGCCTGACACCTGGCAGGGGCCCCATACACATGGCTGAATGTGTAATCCCCCTTACTGCAGGAACAGCTCCATTCTCCAAGGCCCTAGGACCTTCCTACAGGCTAGTCCTGGTTGTTCTGCCCTGTACACACAGCACGCTATTTTCATATTCTGTTTTTCCTGCTAGCAGCCCCTGTGAGCAAGTGTCTTCATGCTTTATGTCTGTTCTCATTAGGCCAGTTCAGAGTAAGTGATGCCTAAAAAAGTGTTTGGGAAATCAATGAATTGTGGGAGAGTGTTTGATAAATCAATGAATTGTGGGAACCCACCCAGCTCTGACACTTCTGTCGGTAGGCTAGTCTACTAGAGGAACATTATTCACAGATGTATAAATTGCACTTGCATGAGAAAGAATTTCATTAAGTAGACCTCCAGATGTTCAAGCTGGATTTAGAAAAGGAAGAGGAACCAGAGATCAAATCGCCAACATGGCATTGGATCCTTGAAAAAGCAAGAGAGTTCCAGAAAAATATCTGCTTTATTGACTATGCCAAAGCCTTTGACTCTGTCGATCAATACAAACTGTGGAAAATTCTTCAAGAATCGGAATACCAGACCACCTTATTGGCCCCCTGAGAAATCTGTATGCAGATCAAGAAGCAACACTTGGAAACAGACATGGAACAATGGATTGGTTGCAAATTGGGAAAGGAGTACGTCAAGGCTGTATATTGTCACCCTGCTTATTTAACTATATGCAGAGTACGTCATGTGTAATTCCAGGCTGGATGAAGCACAAGCTGGAATCAAGATTGCCAAGAGAAATATCAATAACCTCAGATATGCAGATTATACCACCCTTATGGCAGAAACTCCAGTACTTTGGCCACCTCATGAGAAGAGTTGACTCATTGGAAAAGACTCTGATGCTGGGAGGGATTGGGGGCAGGAGGAAAAGGGGACGACAGAGGATGAGATGGCTGGATGGCATCACGGACTCAATGGACATGAGTTTGAGTGAACTCCGGGAAATGGTGATGGACAGGGAGGCCTGGCATACTGCGATTCATGGGGTCACCAAGAGTTGGACATGACTGAGCGACTGAACTGAACTGAACTGAACTAAATGGCAGAAAGCAAAGAGGAACTGAAGAGGGACTGCTAAGTCACTTCAGTCATGACCAACTCTGTGCGACCCCACAGACGGCAGCCCACCAGGCTCCACTGTCCCTGGGACTCTCCAGGCAAGAACACTGGAGTGGGTTGCCATTTCCTTCTCCAATGCATGAAAGTGAAAAGTGAAAGTGAAGTCATTCAGTCGTGTCTGACTCTTCGTGACCCATGGACTGCAGCGTACTATGCTCCTCCATCCATGGGATTTTCCAGGCAAGAGTACTGGAGTGGGGTGCCATTGCCTTCTCCGGAAGAGGGACTGTTGGACCATTTCTTAGCATCTGATCCAGTTGGTGAGGAAAGTGACAGCATTCCAAAGAAGGCTGTTGAAAGAAACAACTCTTTCCCAGTAACAGCTCTTTTGCTTAAAGTTGCCTTCCCACTGTCACTGGAGCTGTTTTCAAGTTATCAAGAAACGCCAACACAGTGTGGGTTAACATTAACAGTAAATCATGGCTTCATAGATTAAGTAATTGCTGCACAAATAAGTTTATGTATATGCTTTTAAATCGTACATAACAAGAAGTAAAACAAGTCAAACCATTTTTTCTTTGAAGAACTGAAAGAACAGAGTGTCTCTGATGATCTTGAAAACTGTATACTGGCTTCAAGGCAGATTGTTCTGTAATCTGACCAACAATAATGTAGAACTTTTCATACATGTTTATAAAATTAATCTTAGAAGAAAAAAACTTAACTTCATGAACTGGAACCAGTCTTTGTGTGTATGGAATTTTCACACCAAAAACCTACATTCGGTGAATCTTGGAACTTGCCATGATCAAGTAAGTGACTCAAATGATTAGTGAACAAGTTTCCACTTAGGGTAATATATATTGGTATTGTCATGTAGAACAGCCAATAAACAAAAGACCAAAACCGATTAGTTCCTCACTTTTACCTTATCTTCAGAGTCTTTCTGAAGGATAAATCAGGATATCAGAGATGTGTCAGTGATTTGTGTACAAGAATGCTCACTATTAAAGGGGCAGAAATTTGAAAATTCCAAAGGATGTTTTGGAAGAATATTTGAATGATATTATGGACAGATAGTAGCATAATTCATAAATGACATAGATATAATCACTCATCCAGTATGTAAAGTTTGGATTCATTTTCCTCACATCATACACCAAAATACATTCTGGGTGACTTTTTATAAAGTAACCTTTGGGATGGGGGAGATTTTAAGACAGAAATAAGAAACTATGCAAGGACTAAAAAATACAATTTGGGGGTCAGGCAGGAAAAGGAGATGAGTTAAAAGAGTAAGTAATAAGGGGGCTGAGTACTGTAATGAGTAACTCAAGACTATCCCTCTGCATACCTCTGCACCCCCACTCACTCCACCTACTTCCCATCCTACTTCCCATTCTCTTCCCTGTGAATTCAAGTTCACAGTAAAAAATTTTAACATGTCAGGACAAGTCTGCTGGTTGTCAATCTGCATCTTCAGTTAATAAAGAAACTATGTATTTAAATCAAAATTACAATGAGATATCACCTCATATCAGTCAGAATGGCCATCACCAAAAAGCCTACATATAAATGCTGGAGGCAGTGTGGCGAGAAGGGAACCTCCTACACTATTGGTGGGAATGTAAATTGCTGCAGCCACCATGGAGAACAGTATGGAGGTTCCTTAAAAAACTAAAAATAGAACTACCACATAAATCCTGTAATCCCACGCCTGGGCATACATCTGGAGAAAACCAGAATTCAAAAAATGCATGTACCCCAATAATCACTGGAGCACTGTTTACAATAGCTGATACATGTGTACTAAGTGAAGTAAGCCAGAGAAAGATACCATGTAATATTGCTTACATGTGGAATCTAAGAGAAAAAGATACAAAGAAACTTAGGTACAAACAGAAATAGACCCACAGACATAGAAAACAAATTTATGTTTACCAAAGGGGACAGAGGGTGGGAGAGATAAATTAGGATTTTGGAATTAACATATACACTCAACTAGATGTAAAATAGATAATGAATACAGACTTATTGTATAGCACAGGGAACTATGAAACTCAATATTTTGTAATAACCTATGAAGGAAAAGAATCTGAAAAAAATATGCATATATGTATGTATAACTGAATCACTTTGCTGTACACCTGAAACACATTTTAAATCAACTATATACTTCAATTAAAAAAAGAAACTAGGCATTTGATCATGTAAATAACAACTGACAAAAGTGACGTAAGTAAAACAAAAGGACAATAATTTAGAAAATATCTGTAACAAGAAAAGTGAATATTCTTTAATATATATATAAAAAGCTTTGTCAAATACAAATAACAGCAAAGTAAGCTAGTCATAGAAGAAAAAAACCAAAAGAGCCAATAAATATTGAACAAATGTCCAAACTCTTCAAGCTCTGAATTCAGTCTGCTTGGATTCATATTCTTAACCTGCCACTAACTAGATGGGTAACCTTGGGGAAAGTGCTTAACCAAAACCTCAGTTTCCATAAAATCTATAAAAATGAGCATAACAGGACTTCCCTGATGGTTCAGTGGATAAGAATCTGCCTGCCAATACAGAGGACACAGGTTCGATGTCTCAGTTCAGTTCAGCCACTCAGTCGTGTCGGACTCTTTGCGACCTCATGGACTGCAGCACGCTGGGCTTCCCTGTCCATCACCAATTCTCGAAACTTGCTCAAACTCATGTCCATTGAGTCGGTGATGCCATCCAACCATCTCATCCTCTGTCGTCCCCTTCTCCTCCTGCCTTCAATCTTTCCCAGCATCAGGGTCTTTTCAAATGGGTCAGTTCTTCACATCAGGTAGCCAAAGTATTGGAGTTTCAACTTCAGCATTAGGCTTCTAATGGATATTCAAGACTGATATCTTTTAGGATGAACCGATTGGATGGTTGATCTCCTTGCAGTCCAAGGGACTCTCAAGAGTCTTCTCCAACACCACAATTCAAAAGCATCAATTCTTCGGCGCTCAGCTTTCTTCGTAGTCCCAACTCTCACATCCATACATGACCACTGGAAAAACAATAGCCTTGACTAGACAGACCTTTGTTGGTAAAGTAATGCCTCTGCTTTTGAATATGCTGTCTAGGTTGGTCATAGCTTTTCTTCCAAGGAGCAAGCCTCTTTTTAATTTTGTGGCTGCACTCACCATCTGCAGTGATTTTGGAGCCCCCTAAAATAAAGTCTCTCACTGTTTCCATTGTTTCCCCATCTATATGCCATGAAGTGATGGGTCTGGATGCCATGATCTTAGTTTTCTGAATGTTGAGCTTTAAGCCAACTTTTTCACTCTGCTCTTTCACTTTCATCAAGAGGCTCTTTAGTTCTTCACTTTCTGCCATAAGAGTGGTGTCATCTGCATATCTGAGATTATTGATATTTCTCCTGGCAATCTTGGTTCCAGCCTGTGCTTCATCCAGCCTGGCATTTCACATGATATACTCTGCATATAAGTTAAATAAGCAGGGTGACAATATACAAGCTTGATGTACTCCTTTCCCTATTTGGAACCAGTCTGTTGTTCCATGTCCATTTTTAAGTGTTCCTTCTTGACCTGCATACAGATTTCTCAGGAGGCAGGTCAGGTGGTCTGGTATTCCCATCTTTCAGAATTTTCCAGTTTGTTGTGATCCACACAGTCATAGGCTTTGGTATAGTCAATAAAACAGAAAGAGATGTTTTTCTGGAACTCTCTTGCTTTTTCAATAATGCAATTTGATCTCTGGTTCCTCTGCCTTTTCTAAATCCAGTTTGAACATCTGGAAGTTCACAGTTCACAGACTTTTGAAGCCTGGCTTGGAGAATTTTGAGCATTACATTACTAGCATGTGAGATGAGTGCAATTGTGCGGGACTTTGAGCATTCTTTGCCATCGCCTTTCTTTGGGGGTGGAATGAAAACTGACCTTTTCCAGTCCTGTGGCCACTGCTGAGTTTTCCAAATTTGCTGGCATATTGAGTGCAGCACTTTCAAAGCATCATCTTTTAGGGTTTGAAATAGCTCAACTGGAATTCCATCACCTTCACTAGCTTTGTTTGTAGTGATGCTTCCTAAGGCCCACTTGACTTCTCATTCCAGGATGTCTGGCTCTAGGTGAGTGATCACACCATCATGGTTATCTGTGTCATGAAGATCTTTTTTGTATAGTTCTGTGTATTCTTGCTAGCTCTTAATATCTTCTTCTGTTACGTCCATACCGTTTCTGTCCTTTATTGTGCCCTTCTTTCCATGAAATGTTCCCTTGCTATCTCTAGTACTTGTTTGATGCCTGGCCCAAGAAGATTCCACATGCTGCAGAGCAACTAAGCCTGTGTGCCACAAATACTTGAAGCCTTAGAGCCCATGCTCAGCAACAAGAGAAGCCACCACAATGAGAAGTCTGCACACCACAATTAGAGAGTAACCCCCGCTCACTGCAACTAGAGAAAAGCCTGCACAGCAACAAAACCCCAACAGAACCAAAAATAAATAAAGTATATATGTAGTTATATAATTCTATATGTGTGTGTATATATACATATGTATGTATATGTATATATATGTGTGTACATAAATGATCCCACAGGCCACAAGGCATGGTTAAAAAAAATAATACAGGATTTCTTATTCTTTATGAAGAATTTTATATGAATTTATAATTATCTCAAAATTTTAAAAAGATTAAAAAGATCAAGTACTTTATTTGAACCATGAATTCATTCAAGTAAGTGCCATAAAAATTAATCAAAAAACATTTGGATTTAAATTTTAATGATTAATTACAACCTAGAAATCTTATCAATATCTATATTCTTTTGAAGATGGAAATTTTCTTTAGATTTTTGAGAATTAACGTTCATTCATTTATTTATTTATTGCCATGCCTTGAGGGCCTGTAGGATCTTAGTTCCCTGAAGTGACGTGTTAGTCCCTCAGTCATGTCCAGCTCTTTGTGACCCTGTGGACTGCAGCTTACCAGGCTTCTCTGTCCATGGAATTCTCCAGGCAAGAATACTGGAGTGGGTTGCTATTCCATTCTCCAGAGAATCTTCCTGACCCCAGAATCGAACTAGGGTCTCCTGTATTGCAGGCAGATTCTTTACTGTTTGTTTACTAGTTCCCTGACCAGGGGTCAAACCATCCCTACCCCCAACCCCTGCCCACGTTGGAAGCTCAGAGTCTTAACCACTGTACCAGCAAGGAAGTCTCAAGAATGAACTTTTGAAAAGTCCAAAGTCATTCCTCTACATAGGATATTTTAGACCTGAAAATTATTCATCTTTTAAGAAAGGAAATAAAGGGGGACTTCCCTGGGGGTCCAAGGGTTGGGACTCTGCCCTTCCACTGCAGAGGGAGTGGGTTTGATTCCTGGTCAGGAAACCAGGATCCTGCTGCATGCCAAACAGTTTGGCCACACACACACACAAAAAGAAAGGATGTGGCTTCAAGCATAATAAGCTCTTTGTACTCAAGGCTTATCACTCTGTAAAGAAATTCTGGAGATCAGAATTACAGAAATCAGACTCATAAGGAATCTTTATGGTACAATCAGTCTTCTTCATTATATCTTTCATTGGAATGTAACTTAAGCTGTTGTAATCCTTTTGACCTTGTGAGAACCATCATATAAAATTGTTTTTGTTTTTTTTTTGCCATGTGGTATGTGGGATCTTAGTTTCCTGGCCAGGATCAAACCCATGCCCCTGGCATTGGAAGTGCAGACCTTTAACCACTGGACCACTAGGTAAGTTCCACCATCATATAAAGTTTTGAAGATGAAAGGTAACCCCCACAATAGAACGCAGCTTTATTTTAACTTAAAATCTGTGTTAATATGAAGATAACTCAAGCTAAAAAACATGTTTGCCTTATTCGTATTAGAGACACTTAGGATTCCATCCTGTTTATGGTTGGTACCAGTGCTAAGTGACCTATCACAAGATCACTAGAACCATCATTAAGATGTTAGGTGAACTCTTGAAGATCTGTCCATTCATGTAGTGGTAGACATAATAGATGGTTTGTAAAAACCTGAGTTGTATGATGTGAAAAATCAAATATTTGAGTAATACTTTAAAGTTATTCATCACTTCATGATACTTTTACTCTTCTTGCAATAAATATGCATGTTTACTTCAGAATAGAATGAGGTTTCAAATGTCAGTTTCTCTAAGTTAATGTATTTCCAAATTTAAAATCAAGTTACAAATTTTTGAAGAGTCTCAGAACAGATTAAAATTGGCAAATATAGATAATAAAGGCAGTGGATCAGCCAGTAAAAAGCTAGTATGAAGGTTAAAAGACAAAAGCAACTAAAACTACAATTAGATGCTAAGTAATGCATAAAATAAAAAGATATTAAATATATCAAAAACATAAAACATAGGATGTGGAGAAAAGGGAACACTTGTACACTGTTGGTGGGTATGTAAATTGGTGTAGCCACTGTGGAAAACAGCATGGAGGATCCTTAAAACACTAAAAATAGAACCACCATATGGTCCAGCAATAACACTCTTTAGAGTATCTGAAGCAAGTGAAAACACTAATTTGAAAAGATGCATGTACCCCAATGTGCACAGCAGCATTATTTACAATAGCTGAGATATGGAAGCAACCCAGTGTCCAATCGACAGATGAATGGATGAAGATGTGGTATATATGTGTGTGCAGATTCACACACACACACAATTAAATATTACTCAGCAATTAAAAAAATGAAATTTTGCCATTTGCAACAACGTGCGTGGACTTGGTGGGAATTATGCTTAGTGAAGTTAAGTCAGACAAAGACAAATACCATATAGTTTCACTTACATGTATAAACAATTAGACTGCAGTAAAAAAATATTAACATACCCATAAAAAAAGAGGCACTCTTAGAACACTAAGAGTGAATCCTAATGTAAACTGTGTACTTTGGGTGATAATTATGTGTCAATGTAGGTTCATTAGTTATAACAAAGGTACCACTCTGGCTGGGGATGTTCATAATGGGGAGGCTATGCATGAGTAAGGCCAGGGGGTATACCAGAAATCTAATAAATTTTGCTGCGACCCTAATTTTGCTCTAAAAAAATAAAGCCTATTAAAAAAGGCACTTATTCCAGAAAATTTTAAAGCTGAGACTTCATTTAGTTTACCTTCTTTGAGTTGTTGTTCCAAGTGGTTTGCACTATTTTTTAAATTCTTCAAACTAGTTGATTCAAAGCAAAATTAGATAAATGTATCTTAAATTCTGCTATACTATGTTATATATGTTACATTAGTATATGCTATATATAAACTATTATACTATTATATATTATAAAGTAGACTTTAAAGATCTACTTTAACAAAGTTTATGGCAAAGATTCTAGATTTGTATACACGATCCTATTACCTGATCATATTACCTTTCTAATAAATTATATAAATGCTCACTGCTGATAAAAAAAATAATGTTCACCAATATGTCATATGCATGGTTAGTGTTTTATTCTTTGAAGAATAGTTCTGAAACATCACACTAAGTCAGGTTGAAAGGAAAAGTTTAAAATAGTTTTATAAGGATATAACATATGTACTGACTGTTCACTCTACAAAATCTTGATCATAGAGCTTATGATACACCTAATTAGCAGTAGCACCCAGGTTTTCCAGATAGTCATTATTTCTCTTTTGTTTGCATAGACTTCCTCTCATTGGCTGCCTTCTGCTTTTGTTGCATGATCTCAGAGTCCCTATAATGGGGAAAAATGCTGTAAGTCGTTACAGAAAAATTATGTTTTCCGTTGTATTCTATAATAATCCATTCAGTATCATAGAAGACAATTTAAAAGAAGATATACAATTTCATGTCTTTCCATTTTCATGGATAGAGATGGAATGGGAAGGCAAAACAGAAATACTCTGAAGTCAGGTCTTATTTTTAATACACTTTGTATTCAGGTATGTGTGTGTGTCCTTATGTTTCATATATACCACACATATACACATCATTTGACATGAAGCAGTTATATGCAGAAATAATGGCAATTATTCTTGGTTGTCAACACAGTTAATTCACTCTAAATTTTTTCATGAAAGGGGCATTTCAGAAGTGTTCCAGGTATCTTAAATGATACCTAGGATTAGGACATAGATGTCATTATATTAAGCAATTCAGTTTCTTACAAGCCAAAAGCCACATAGCTAGTGATGAAAAATAGATTACACTCAAGCAGGATATTCAGGGCATTTTCTTAACCCTTTGTGTCTCTGGTTAAACATACAAGTACTATAAACTAAGACCAAACTACCTGGGCTGGATGGTCCATGAGCCCATATTAAAAACATATTAAATCACTATATATTCAACAGCTCCAATCTGCCAGGCACTTTGCTGGCTCTGAATTAAATCCCACAACAACTTTGAGTTATTGTCTTTATGTTTCAGGTTAAAAAGTTAAAGGCTTAGAGCTAACTCATCTGCCTCAAATCACATAAAAACCAAGGTTTGTCCAGTTTCAAAGTCTAGGCTCTTTCCTATATTGTCACTGCATATTTAATATTAGGTTTTAATTCAGGATGAGTAGCTCTGTCCATGTCATTAAGACATTTCTGTAAAGCCAATAGCAAAAATAAAGAATGAGAAGGAAGGAAAAACAAGACAGTTACCAAAAAAAATGAGGTATCCTGAATAAAAACAGTTACTTTTCTGTTTGTAACCAAACTCTGCTGTGTTTGCTGTATGACACTAGTATTGTTATTGAAGTTCAGAGCCTCAATCTCTCATTGCATGCATTGAGGCTAATACTGCTTTTCAGGATTGTAATGAATAGAGGTTGATACAGAGCACCTAGCACAGAGCTTTGTAACTAGTGGGTAGTCATTAAGCAGTGGCTATCACTAAGCCATGCTGTACTAGGTTTCCCAACAGAAATGTGATTTCAGGGTTACTGACCTGTACCACTCCACTGATTAGTTCACCTCTACTCCTATCTAAGCAAATTTAGAGCAAAGCTTATCACTTTAACAATAAATGTCATAGAAAGCATGAAGTGGTAATTAAGGGATTCAACCTCATTAAACTCTGGCTGTATATCAGAATCACCTAGGGAACTTTTAAAATCAGGTTTAACGTAAGTATAATAAAATGTACTACCTAGAGCACCTTTTGGGGGGCTATGCAGCATGGTGGCATACGGGATCTTAATTCCAGGACCAGCACAGAGTCTCAGGCACTGGACCAGCACAGAGTCTTAGGCACTGGACCACCAGGGAAGTCTCCCTAAAGCACCTTTTAATATCCAACCCCAGACCAATTAAATCAGGACTGGGTGTAAGGCATAGGTTTGAGCAGACGTCAAGATTTCCCAGGTGGTTCTAATGTGTAGCCAGGCTTGAGGACCACAGAGAAGCCATAATGAAGCCTGTGTCATCAATTATTCACCTGATCTCCAAGTGTCACATGGACAACAAAATTTGATTTTAGAAAAAAATTAAATTTCGCTAACTTTGTTTTTTTTTAGAAAAATGAATGATTCTCCTAAAAACCCCTTAAGCTGTAGTGTTAAAGTATTTCTGTAGCAACTTTATATTATTTGTCATTTATAGTCATATATCAAGGCTGTATACCTGCATTCTCTCCAATTCAGTGGCTTCTGAAGATACAACTACATATACTTTGTGTCTCTTTCAAAAGAGTTATCAATATAATTGGTGACCTGTCATACAGACAAGTATACGTAGGTTGTCTGCTTTGAAAATGTTTATCCTTAGCACCTAACAATGCTTTGCACACAGAAGCTAAATGAAATTCTTACGGTTGTTGTGGAGTTGAATGAAATTCTCTGCAAGACAAATTGTAGCTTGAGAGCTTCAAATTCTTCATCCATGAGTTGGGATAATGACTACCCTACATAGTTTTAGTATGACTGGCACATAACCGATAGGCAGCTGTTACCTGTTCCTGCAGGTTAGGCCTCATTCTACTAAGGACTTAAAAACTGCTTTCCATTCTTCAAAATGAAAACTTCTGTGACTTGAGAATTCCTTCACATCACTTACCGCTGCTTCCTCTGAGAGGTAGTCAGGCTATCCTCTTTTCTTTTTCCCTTACTAATTTCCTGGGATTTCTTCATGTTTTTCTGGCGGGCAAGTTCTCGTTGATTTCCACCTACAAAGAGAAACAGCCATGTTATTTTTCCATCTCCAAAATTAATAATTCCATTCTAGGGCTCGTACTTAAAAAGATTTGAAGTTTGCCTTTGAAGAGATGAGCCAGCAGAGTACTGCATAGAAAGGTGTTTAGGGAGCTGACGACAAGGAGGAAGCTTAAAGGTAAACACTTAAGGTCTTGATAATATTATGGTACCCGTTAAGGTGCTCACTGACTATAAATACCAGACCTTTTAAAAGAGGCATTCCAATGGTCTGTCTATATGGGCCAGTATTCTAAAATAAGGTCTGGCTTTTTGAGATGAAGAGAGAAAGATCCATACCACGTATCTCGCACACATTTTATTGTTTTTAGTCGCTCAGTTGTGTCCAACTCTTTTGTGATGACTGTAGCCCGCCAGGCTCCTCTGTTCATGGGATTTCCCAGGCAAGAATACTGGAGTGGGTTGCCATTTCCTTCTCCAGGGGATCTTCCAGACCCAGGGATCCCTGTATCTCCTGTATTGGCAGGCGGGTTCTTTACCGCTGAGCCACCAGAGAAGCCCTAGCATGAGTTGGCCCATTCTAATTCAACCGTTAAGCGAGCAAGTATAGCTGCTTCCAAGACAGTACCTTCCAGGGCCAAACAAAGAACTAGGGAGGAGACCCAGGAGACCCAGTGCTCATTAGGCCTCAGGACTTTAAGTATTAAGTACCAGCATAAACCACCTCCAGACCCAGGATCTCGTTCCCTGGGATCTCCACACACCTCACCTCCGGGGAGGGGTTCCTTACGCGTCAACTCGCACCTGTGAAGCAGACACCTACCTGCCGGACCTTTCAGGCCGGACAAGACCCAATCGCCCCTCTCCCTCTGCGGACTAAAAACCTGGTCCGCGTCACTGCTAGACCAAAGGGGTTTCACCCGCCCGCCCCTGCCTCCTCGCCCGCCACGCCGCGGAGCTCGACTTCCTCGCAGGACACTCCCCGCCGCTTTCCCTACCCGTCCGCACACTCACGGGCCATGATGACAACCAGACCGAGCCTGGAAGAGAGCGACTCGGAAAAGCAACGACCGCCTCGCACGCTCAGCCGCTGTCCCCACCCGTTGATCTGGAAGACCGAGCCCCTGCCGGTCCCCCGCCGGGTTACGCCTGTGCTCTGCCGGCGGCCCCGCCCACCGAGACCCGACAACAGCCGCCGGCGTGGCCGGCGAGCGACTGCGCGTGCGCGGCCAGGAGGGCGGGGCCGTGCTCTGCTGGGGCTCCGAGGCCGCAGCTGCAGGGGAAGCAGTGTAGGTCGGTCTCAGGGGTCCCTTTGGCCCTGCAAGCTTGGTAGCGTCCTGAAAGCGGGTCCTTGAGTCTGAGAGAGGTATAGGCGTGTGCGGATTTTCCCCTCTGTACCCGGGGCATTGGGGCTTCACTAGTCCCCGTATTTTTGCTAAAGACGTAAACACAACAGTATCTATAACTTTTTCGACAAAGAACGTTAGTTTTTTTGTTATTGTTTCCCGCATCTCATTGTAGAGGCCTAACGGAGAGAAGAGGGACAGAACAGGTTGAAGGTTAACTGTGAAAGGCAATGTTGACCCTTTACATATTTTCCTTATTTATTCACGCACCAAGCCTGTAAGGTAGGCTTGTGCTGTGCTGTGCTTAGTTGTTCAGTCGTGTCCGACTCTGCGACCTCAGGGACTGCCATGGGATTCTCCGGGCAAGAACACTGGAGTGGGTTGCCATGCCCTCCTCCAGGGGATCTTCCCAACCCAGGGATCGAATCCAGGTCTCCCACATTGCAGGTGGATTCTTTACCATCTGAGCCACCAGGGAAGCCCAAGGTAGGCTTAATTCTCATTTTAGGAAAGAGGAGCCTGAGACTCTGAGACCAGAAGTGCAGACCTAATAAGTAGGGACTGGTAGAAGTGAAATTCAAATTTTAAAAGGGCTCTCAAGTCTCTTCATTTCCCATTTGATCCCAGTGCGCTTGTCACGGTGGATAGTACTTTAGAGTTCTGTGGATCTGTTTGGGTTGTGTGATGGGGAGAGAGTGCTAGGGAATGCAGTCTTATCACGAATTCAAAATAGCCGAGAATAAAAGTTATGACCAAACTAGATAGCATATTAAAAAGCAGAGAGATTGCTTTGCCAACAAAAGTTCATCTAGTCAAGACTATGGTTTTTCCAGTAGTCATGTATGGATGTGATAGTTGTACTATAAAGAAAGCTGAGCACCAAAGAAGTGATGCGTTTGAACTGTGGTGTTGGAGAAGACTTTTGACCGTCACTTGGACTGCAAGGAGATCCAACCAGTCCATCCTAAAGGAGATCAGTCCTGAGTGTTCATTGGAAGGACTGATGTTGAAGCTGAAACTCTTAATACTTGGCCACCTGATTGGAAGAAATGACTCATTTGAAAAGACCCTGATGCTGGGGAAGATTGAAGGTGGGAGGAGAAGGGGACAACAGAGGATTACCGACTCAATGGACATGAGTTTGGGTAAACTCTGGGAGTTGGTGATGGACAGGGAAGCCTGGCATGCTGCAGTCCATGGGGTTCCAAAGAGTTGGACACAACTGAGCGACTGAACTGAACTGGACCTTAAACTTACATAAAGCCGCGGAGCATCTGCCATTGCTAGATGCTTGGTGCTTATGTTCTTTGTTTATTCCTCTATTACAAACTGAGAAATGTTTAGAGTTTGTCTGGACACCCTAAAATCACCCTGTTTTTTAAAAAGTTTTTAATTTGGAAGGTTTCCTATATATACAAAAGTATAGAAAATACCGTGATGAACGTCTGAGTATGTACAACCAAGCTTCAACAATTTTTGTTTCACCTCATAAAAACTACCTGAGGTTTTGCACATGGAATATCTGGATATCGAAAGCCCAGCTTTCCCAATCAGTAGGTGTGTGAACTTGGGAATGTCATTTCATTGCATTAGAGCTTTCTTACCTAAAAATTGGGGAGGTAATTGTACCTCCTTCACTCATAGAATGAGTATATGTGAAGCACTCAGTGCCCAGTACAGAAACGCACGCACATGTTAGTTATATTTGTCATCATTCTTTCAACCTCCCAGAACCTTTCCTGCTTACCACTGTCCCTGAATCCCACTCATCCTCCTCAGTACTCCTCATAGGTCAGGTGTCTGTTTCCACTTAGAGTCCTCTTCTGCAGTAACTTGAGCAGGGGAAAAGACTGATTTTCTGGTGCTTTATAGAGATAAAGAGATCATCTAAAGAGGAAGGGAGGGGAGTTTGGGATTAAAGTTAAGTGGTAGAATTGTTTCTGTGTGTGGTCTTAAGAGTCTAATTGAGTTTTTCCTTTGTAGCTACAACTATAGTTTTTGAGTTGCAGGGATAAACATGATATATACTATGTATACAAGTAATATGTATGTCTGCCAGAGAAACCTGGGGACTTTTAAAATTATAATACTGTTAAGACTATACCAACTTTGATATGTAAAAATATGATTTTATCTTAAATAGTAAAATTGAATCTGACTCTAGTCCCATCCCTTTACAAAGGGGAAATTAAATCCTAGTCAATATTTACTTCTTTACCCGCAGAACTGTGTGAATACCATAGACTCTTAGGTGAAACAGAACATTTGGGGAAAGGTCTGGTGTCTTCAGTGTATACCAGAATATGCTGTCTAAAGCTATATGGTTCTGGCAGTAGCACTGACATTCTTGAGATATCTTCAGCAGGGGTTATTTTTGTCAAGTCCTTGAGCTCTCTTAGGTGTGTTTGAGGTCTTGTTCCCTCTCCAGAGTACTGGAGGGAGACCACGTCAGACCTTCATTTCCTTCCCAGTCTTAAAGGAATCTCTTCTGATTTTTCAGCCTTGTTTTCCTACTCCTAAAAACACTTGTCTCTTTTCTTTCTGTTTCTGGATGAACTAGCAATCTCTTTAATCAGTTCAGGATTTTATTCCTTTGACATTTTGTTCTTAATGTAGTAAGATGTTCTTGCAGAATTTTCTTCTCCTTCTAAGAAGAGAAGAAAATTGTTTGTTTTCCACCTATGAGTCAGGGGACTTGTATAACCAGTTCAAACACAGACCCACAATCTACAAAGTCAGCCTGTTCTCTGGATATTTCCCCTCTCACCATAGAGCACTTCGCTAACCACCCTGCATAAGGTAAGCCAGCCTCCCATTAACATCTGGCATAATTTCCTTTAAATTTCTTTCATGGTATTTAATAATTTTTAAATTATCTTGTTCACTTGTTGAATTTTTTTCTCCCACCCAGCATTCCTTGCTTATTACTCTATTGCTCCCTCTTGAAGCATATGAAGAATGCTCACATTAATTTACAAAGTTTAACTACAGAAACTTTTAAAATTTCTTTTAATTTTTGACTGTGTCCCAAGGTTTGTGGGGTCTTAGTTCCCTGATCAGAGATGAAACCAGTGTCCTTGGCAGTGAAAGTGCAGAGTGCTAACCACTGGACCTCCAGGGAATTCCCATTAACTGTAATAATTGTTGAACAGAGATTATATTCACATTTAACAGTAAACAAGGTATACAATGAATGTTGTTCTTCCCATGACTTACTTCCCAGAAACACAATTCCCTCCCTGGAAATTATCTATTACCACTTTCTTCACACTTGAATTTCTAATCTACATTCTACTCAACTTAGAGTTTTTTTGAGAACTTTATTTTTTACCTTATTTATTTATTTATAGCTGTGCTGGTCTTTGTTGCAGCTAGTGGGCTTTTTCTCTAGTTGTGGTGAGGCAGGGCTACTCTAGTTGCTGTGCATAGACTTATTGTGGTGGTTTCTCTTGTTGCTGTGCGCAGACTCTAGGAGCTTCAGTAGTTCAGCTTGTGGGCTCTAGAGTTTGGGCTCAACAGATCTGGTGCAGGGGCTTAGTTGCCCCTTGGCGTGTGGAATCTTAGTTCCTGGATCAGGGATCAGACCCATGTACCTTGCATTGGATCAAGGATTCTTAACCACTGGACCACCAGAGCAGTCCCTTCAATTTAGAATTTTTAAGCCTTAGGATGTGCTGACGAACAGACAGTGTTCTACAGGACCCTGTAAAAATGGCTGGTGGCTCAGAGAGTAAAGCATATGCCTGCAATGTGGGAGACTCAGGTTCAATTCCTGGGCTGGGAAGATCCCCTGGAGAAGGAAATGGCAACCTACTCCAGTACCCTTGCCGGGAAAGTCCCATGGACAGAGAAGCCTGGTAGGCTACAGTCCATGGGGTCGCAAAGGGTCGGACACGACTGAGCGACTTCACTTTCACTTTCACTAAAAATGGCCCGTAGTTTAAAAAGAATGTTTTTGGTCACACTACCTGGCGGGTGGGATCTTATTTGCCCAACCAGGGCTGGAACCCAGTGCCCTCTGCAGTGGAATCACTGGATCATCAGGGAAGTCCCAAGGCCAGCAATTTTAATAATTTCCATAAAAGTGTGGGCTGAGGGATTTACGACTTCCTGCTCCTCTTTTGAACAGCTCCTAAGGACCCCAGGAGACGAGCGCATTTCCACAAGTCTCTCTTTCAGTATTTCCGGTTCCCAGGTAACCCAGGCTCCCTAGCTTGACAGTTACCATGGCTCCGGTCGCTGTACGTCATTCTCCGGCGCTAGATGATGACGTAATCAGTTCCGGCGCTCTTCTAGGGCGGGGGAGCAAGGTATAGGAGAAAACTTAGCTATTAGTGTAGCAGGGTCATGAAGAAGAGGCGGCGGCGGGAGATCCCGGGCGGTGGCTGGGGCGCGCAATTGCGGTAGCTGGCCGCTGGGCTGGTGGTGTGGCTTTGTGAGAAGGGCGTAGTTCCTAAAGCCCTCTCGGGGCAGCGGCCGGGGCTCGGGGCTGCGAGCGGCCCTGGGGCCGCCTCCCCGGGCCCCCTGGCTCCGCCATGTTCCGCAGGGCACGCCTTAGCGTGAAGCCGAATGTCAGGCCCGGAGCAGGCGCCAGGGCCTCCACCGCCCCCAATTCCCAGCGTGAACAAGAAGCTCCAAGGCCGCAGGAGCCTGCCGCGGCCTCTGCTCCGAAGCCTCCGGAATCCACAGATGTGCCCCCGGTGGATTTCGGGGAAGCGGAGCCCCAAGACAAGACTCCCAAGAGCAGGTAAGTGCTCGCAGAGAGGAGCATTTTCATTTGCCCCCGCCTCTCCGGGCGCTTCACATGGAAGCTGAGCAAAGAAAGTTTACCGTAAAAGTACTCGCTTGATTGCACTAAGCCTGACAGTTGAGGCCCACGAGCACGCTTCCAAGTGCAGTTGGTCCCTCTGACCACGGTGTGGCAGGTGTGGGTTTTGTTACAAGGTATAGATTCTCGGGGAGAGGACCATGTCTTCAAGTGGTGGTGGGAGGAATCCCGGTCTAACAGTCTTCGGGAAAACTCACACGTGGTACTATTCATTAGAGCATTTAGGTTACCACTGTTTTCATCCTTTTGAAGTACATTGTAGGGGTAAGCGTTTTTTTTTTTTAAATCTTGAAAACATTTATTTTTAAAAGAAAAGCAATGTTATTTTGATTCTGCTGATTTATGTTAGTGGAAAGGAGGTTTGGTTACTTGTTTTGATTTGTGGGTGTGCCCCTTTTACTATGGTGAACCTGTTTTCTGAACAGAAAAGTATGTATCATGTACCACGTTTGGATTCAGGATTCTTCTACTTAATTTTACAATTTATAGACTTTGCTTCGGCAGAATTTACTCATCTGCAAAATGGGGATAACTGTCACTTCAAGAGTTATTGTGGAGATTAGAGATAACTGATAAAAACTGTCTTGCACAGGACATGTGGAATAGTTGCCTATCTTTAGGTGTTTAAAGGTGAGGCAAAAAAGTAATTAAAATTAAGATATGTTAAACTAATAATGACCTCTGTTTCTATACTGTAAATGTGAGGGGAACCAATGAAAATCAACCCTATTAAATAACAGTGAGATGGCATAAATTTCTTTTATACTGTGACAGGAAGGTGACAGTTTCTTTTTTATTCCTTTTTTTGACTTGACTTCTGTTGATCTTAAACTGGTACTTAGTAATTTCCAAGTTTTTTACATGAATTTGTTTCAGAATTTCTCCCAACAATGGAATACAAATAGCAGTTACGGTAGTGTTGAGACCAGCTGCAGTTGGCAGTGTTCCTGGGCTTCAGCTGTTAAATTAATAAAGTTCACAGAGATAATGTTAAGTACATGTGATGCATGATTATTGATAATTTACAAAATTACTCATTCTGTTGTCATCTGTTTAAATTCAAGAATACAGCTTTCTTAGACTTGACATTTTGGGAATATGCGTTGTTTTTTTTATCATATATTTCCTATTTTTGGGGTGGGTCTTTGCTAATTGTAAGAGCCCATAGATTGTATGTTCTTCTTATTGCAATCTCTGTTTAAGTCATTGATTTTTAATAATTGATTATGATTTTAATAATCCAAAAAGCTTTGCTGTTTTGGATTTTTGTCAGACTAGTTTTTAAGACAAGAATGTTTCAAAGAAGATCCATAACGCCATTTTTTTTTTTTCTTTTTAAATATCCACAGTGTTGAAAAGACTGATGATGGGAAGGATGTTGAAGAATCCAGTAAGCCTTCCTTTACTGTTTCACAGAAAAGAAAGCGAATACCAAGTACTTCTAGTCTGGTCAAACCTAGTGTCAGTGTTCCTTCAGAACCTCATCCTTTATCTACAATTAATCAAGAAGCTCCACAGCCAAACCCTGTTCCAACAAAAGAGAAACAGCCATGTTCAGACAGATACCGAATATACAAAGCCCAGAAACTGAGGGAAATGTTAAAAGAAGAATTGAGGAAAGAGAAGGTATGATAGAAAAATCAGAATTTTGACTGTTGCCTGCTAGGTTTCTGTTTTTATGTTAGTTGACTGTCATTTGGAGGAAAAATAAGCATCTGTAACATTAAAAAATTTTTTTTATTTGGCTGTGGTGAACCTTGGTTTGATCTTCGCCGCAACTTACGGGATCTTTAGTTGCGGCATGTGGACTCTTGAGTTGTAGCATGTGGGATCTAGTTTCCAGACCAGGGATGGGACCCCAGGCCCTCTTCCTTGGGAGCAGAGTCTTAGCCACTCGACCACCAGGGAAGTCCCAAGCATCTATAGCATTTTGATGTGGGAAACAAAACCAAATAAGATCCCTCGTATTAATAGAGTATCTCCGTTTGTTAAGAGAATGATTGGGAAGCACAATGGAGTTATAAGCTATTTTTTCCCCTATATTAATTTTTCTGTATTTTATTCATCTATATCTTTCATTCTTTTTGGAGGCCACAGATAGAAGTTTCACATTTGCACACACACATATACAGATACACAAACAAATATATTTATAAACTAATCCTTCAGTGAGATTTTTCACAAGGATGTCCAATTGAGTTACATTCATTTGAATTATGACACATGTAGTTGAGCAAAATGAATTGGTAATATTTTCTAAATTGCTGCTGCTGCTGCTGCTAAGTCACTTCAGTCGTGTCCGACGCTGTGCAACCCCATAGATGGCAGCCCACCAGGCTCCCCCGTCTCTGGGATTCCCCAGGCAAGAACACTGGAGTGGGTTGCCATTTCCTTCTCCAATGCATGGAAATGAAAAGTGAAAGTGAAGTCCCACAGTTGTGTCCGACTTAGCGACCCCGTAGACGGCAGCCCACCAGGCTCCTCTGTCCATGGGATTTTCCAGGCAAGAGTACTGGAGTGGGGTGCCATTGCCTTCTCCATTTCTAAACTGACAATATGGGAAATTATGAATGGGGGAAATATGTGTATATAGGTATAATAGAGTCTGCATTCTTTTTCTGAGAGTGCAATGTAACAGAGAAGTGAAACATATAACCTCTAGAGTTTGATACTTAAGGGCTGAACTTTAGAGTCCTCTCTTACTATTAATATGTGATGTTGAACAGTTTAAGTAATCTTCCATGTCTGTTTTCTCATTTGTAAAATAGATTGGTAATAGTATCCATCTCATTGGAAGGTTGTGAAGCATAAATGAGTTAATACGGGTAAAACACATTTAGACTAGTGTCTACCAATTAGGAGGCCTGACAAATGTCAATTTTTATTATTACTTTGTAGAGTGCCTCCCTTTTTAACTAAGAGAAAGGCCCTTATCTTGGTGCTTTTTTTTTTTTTTTTTTTTGGCTACACCTTGAGGCTTGCAGGATCTTAGTTCCCTGTCCAGGGACTGAACCCTCACTCTCGGCAGTGAAGCGTGGAGTCCTACCCACTGGCCCTCCAGGGAAGTCCTTCCTCGTGCTTTATGTCTATCTCATTCAAATACCTCAACGGTGTGAAGTGGCTGTCACTGTTTATTTAGGAGGAAATAAGCTCCGGGAGGTTTAACATGCTACAATTTTTTAATCAATTTATAAAACTTTTCCTAAAATTAGGCATAATTGTTATGGGAATAATAGACTCAATAATACACTTGCAATGAATGTAGTAAAGGGCTTATACTTAAATATGTATGTCTAAAAATCTCTTTTTTAAATTTTTAAAAATTTATGTATTTTTTTTTGGCCCCCACCAGGAATTGAACAGTGTCTCCTGCAGTGGAAGCACGGAGTCTTTAACCACTGGACTGCCAGGGAATTCCCCTAAAGTTCTTCTATATTTGTCAAATAACAGTGCGTCTCTGTGTGTTTGTGTGTCTAGAAGCAATGGAAAAACAAGTATGCCGTAAATGAAACTCAAAGGCCACTGGATCGTTCCAAAATGACTATGAGAGACTTCATATACTATCTACCAGAAAGCAATCCAATGACGTAAGTCGTCTTTATTTCTATTTTACTTTCTTTGGGTATGTAGTGATTTAAGTATCACTTTTAGAGTTCATGTTTTCCAAAAACATGTTGAGGAAATGTTTAGCACATGTGATGTCCATTCGGATAAGAATTTTATAACAAAAATTAGTGTTATTTCAGGTAACTATTTTCTTGGGATGGTAAATGATGACCTTTACCTCTGAGATTAAAAACAACTTTCCTTTGTTAATATTACCAAGATGCAGTAAAAACCAACTAAACAGCTTTTCTCTAATCTGGATTGCCATTTATATTTTTTACATACTATAATGCGGTCTGAAGGGGTGATCTAACTTTTATACCCTACCTCCTAATTAAATATAGCAACACTTGATTAACCAATCCTACAACAACAAAACTTCTTTGATCAAAGTTAGTCTGGGGAGGCAGAGAGATTATAATAAATCTCCTCACTGTTGTGTTGTTGATGGTGTAGGGGGTGAATGTAGGAGTGCTGCTGCTGCTGCTGCTAAGTCGCTTCAGTCGTGTCCGACTCTGTGCGACCCCATAGACGGCAGCCCACCAGGCTCCCCTGTCCCTGGGATTCTCCAGGCAAGAACACTGGAGTGGGTCGCCATTTCCTTCTCCAGTGCATGAACGTGGAAAGTGAAAGTGAAGCCGCTCTGTCGTGTCCGACTCTTAGCGACCCCATGGACTGCAGCCCACCAGGCTCCTCGGTCCATGGGATTTTCCAGGCAAGAGCACTGGAGTGGGGCGCCGTGCCTGCTCCAGAGTGTAGAAGTAGTGGCATATTTTCAGTGCAGCCTGATTCACATTCAGCAGGTCTTCGGCCTACTTGAGGGAAGGGCCGGAAACCGAGATCGTTTGACATCTCGGAGTTGGAAACAAGCCACCTAGGTTGCTTCATGCTTTTGCTGAGGAATTGAGGGAAGAGTGTTTCCTTCTTAAGGCCTAACAAATTATTTATATTGATAACAAAAGTTTCTGAGTGAAAAATTGAGTGTAAGACCACACCATCATTAGTGGTAGTGTTATGGTATAATCATAAAAAAGATTGCAAGTTAAAATTATTTGCTTTTTGCCTCAGATGGAATTGACAAACTGTAAATTACTTGTTTATTGAAAGGTATGTTTTTATTTGTGTTTGGTAGTTCTTCACTGGAGCAGGAAAAGAAAACTGAAAAATCATCGACACCAGTCCGAACGAGAGAGTAAGCATCTCATCTGTTTTGAATGTATTCTGTCATAGGTACATTAAAAAAAAAATGAAATCAAATGATTCTTCCTATTTTAGTTAAATTACACGTGATAGGAATTTTTAGACTCACAACAAGAATAAAAGCTGTTTGATTTAAATCAATATGAAAGCCTCACACTATGTATTTGTACTTTGTGTGTTACATATATAAATAGTATTATGATTTTAAAGTTTTTAGACTTAAAAAGGATTTACTTTTAGAATAATGATATTCATATGGTACAAAATTCAAAGGGAACTAAAGTACTGAGAAAAACTTTCTGACTTTGTTTTCTGCCACCTAATCCTTCCTGAAGGCAACAAATGTTACCACACTTTAAATGTATCTTTCTAGTCTAGTCTGTGTCTCTCCAAGCAAACATTGTTTTTCTATTTCCTTTTCTTTTCTTTGTTTTCCGTTTTCCCCTTTTGCCTTTTCTTTTTCTGTTTTTCCTTTTTTTTTCTTAGCATTTTGTACATACTGTCCTTCAATAGGTATAGTTTTGACATCACTACAGAGTCCCTTTTTGCATACATGCTTTCACTGTCATATATATTAGTTTATTCCTAAGAAATGTCTGCAAAAAGGACTTTCCTGGTGGTCCAGTGGGTAAGACTCTGTGCCTCCACTGCAGGGGTGTGGGTTCAGTCCCTCGTCAAGGAACCAAGATCCCATGTGCCACATGGCATGGCCCAAAAATGAAGAAGAAATCCCTCCCAAGACCCTGGAAGTTATCGTGGACTTGTAATTGTGGAAAAATAGCAGAAACATTGGGATTTATTATTTCAAGTAATAATCCTTAAGTAATGATTACTTTTTTGGGGAGGGGGTGGATCATACCACACAGCTTGTGGGATCTTAGTTCTGTGACCAGGGATTGAACATAGGCCAGGGCAGTGAATGTGCCTAGTCCTAACTACTGGAATTCCCAGGGAATTCCCTGTCATGACTAATCTTTTTCTTAGAATCTGCATTGTTTTATTTTTTAATTAATTAATTATTTTGGCTTCCCTGGGTCTTTGTCCCTCCTCAGGCTTTCTCTAGTTGCAGTTGAACAGGGGCTGCTGTTCAGTGCAGTGTGTGGGCTTTCTCACTGTGGTGACTTCCCTTGCGGAGCACAGGCTAGGCGGGCAGGCTTCAGTAGTTGCAGCATGCAGGCTTAGTCGTTGGGGCTCGTGGGCTTAGCTACTCTGGGACATGTGGAACCTTCCTGGACTAGAGATTGAACTCCTGTCCTTTGCATTGGCAGGTGGATTCTTATCCACTGTCGGGAGGTCCAGAAATAGGCTTTGTTTTTACAGGTTTATAGGTTATGCTTCTTTCAGTAAGACCTTAAAGTGATAATCTAATTGAATGGAAAGTGTATGAAATTTGGAACCATTATCTGGAATACTGTGTTTGGCTTCTTGGTCTACTCTGATTGTTGTGTAGTCTAGAGCAACAGTAATTTATCGTCTCCAAACATCGAATGGGTGTGAAAATCTAACCCCCAAGGATTGTTCTGAAGAGGTAATAAAATGATCTGGAAATTAATTCTGTATGGGTTATTTTTTATTAATTTTATAATATCTGTATGGTTTACTCCAGTGCTCTGTTGAGACAGAATAGATGAGCATTTATTTATCTTTTCAAAGAGAGTAAAGACTTCTGTGAAATGCTGCTAGATTTGAGGAAATCTTATAGCCATGGTCTCAATAACATGTATTTTCAGTTAGGTTACAGCGAAAGTGGGAAATAGCTATTAACAGAAGGTTGAAGGTGTAATAGTTTGTTTTAGAAGTTCATAGTATTCAGGGGATGTTTCTGACGGCTGTATGAACTAACCTACCTTGGCATTCGGTAGGCAAGAAAGCAAGACTACTCCTGATGGTGAAGATAACGAAGAAGTGGAAGAAGAGTTGGATGATGGGCCCTTGCTCGTTCCTCGAGTAAAAGTGGCAGAAGATGGTTCTATTATTTTGGATGAAGAAAGGTAAGTTAAGAGAGAGAGAGATTGTGGTTTTGAGAACAAATGAGTTTTGTCTAATGAGCAAGATTGAGTTTCTGTATTTCACACTGTCACATTGACTGACGTTTATATTTGCGTAATAGATGTTATAAATAGAAGGGTGGGTTATATTTGTTTATAATTTTTAGCAATTTTTTATAATTGTGTCCTTTATATGAGAAGATGGTACTGCTGACCTGCCACCCACTTATCTACTACCATTGTTTTACTAATTTTACTGGTAGTTGAAATGAGCTATTGAACTAATCACACGCTGTCGGCAACTAAGAATACATTTCAAAGATTAATTCGGCCTTGATGTCAGTACTTATTAACTATTACCATATTCTGGTTGTGGTGTTAACTGTTGAAAATTCAGTGAAACATATTTTTTGGTTTTTAATTAACTTTCTGGTTTAATTTCTTAGTTATAACATTAAATTTCTCAAATTTGGCAGTATGAAACTTACTTCTCTTTCCAATGTGTGTTTCTTAAAAAAAGAAGATAAACTAGTTAGGGAAAAAAAAAAAGAGGGATGGAAGTCTCCTTACAGTTTAATTAATAATTGTTTTACAGGATATAAATTCTATGATAAATGAAAATATAATGCTGTTAATAATAACTGTTTATGCATGTTGTTTTCCGCTATTTTGTGATGATGATTTTACTGTGATGATTATTAAATTGTTAAAAGCATATTTAACTGCTTTGTGTGGAGGAATATAAAATGTAAATATAAAGTGTTTATATTTCTCAGTATCCCCTATTGGGTATTGCATGATAAGATATGTTAAATGTAGGAGACATGCGGAAGTTAGAAAAAACAGTTATTTAGTTGGCCCAGAGATATTTTACAGATTTTATATTGCTACTAAGGATTTTGAAATCAAGTTGGCATTAATTTTTGCTCCCTAGCAATCACATTTTAAGTGAAAATTGGCAGATTCTTAGAAAATATGCATACTTCAAATGTATATTACTTTTTTGTTTTTTTTGTGTTATACTTTTGATGTGGTTTTTGGCATGGTAAATTTCAGAATATAACTATTAAATCTCATTTACTGTTTGTTTCCTTACATGTTTAGTGTGGATCTATTTAAAAATGTTTCTTTCAGTTTAACTGTAGAAGTTTTAAGGACAAAAGGTCCCTGTGTTGTTGAGGAAAATGACCCCATATTTGAGCGTGGTTCTACAACTACATATTCCAGCTTTAGGAAAAGCTACTACTCTAAACCATGGTCAAATAAAGGTAACTGATTTTCATTTTAAACTACGTAGATTATTTATTAGAAATGAAGTGAATTTGTTTCTTGGTTTCTGTGTTATACCAGGTATCCCCTGAGTAAAAAAAAATTAAATGCAAACCAGCTAGTTTTTTTCTCTAGCTAATTTTATTGGCACCTTTCCCCTGTCTCCCACCATAGAACTATGCCTCTGACTTTATCTTAGACATCTTTTTAGGGGTTAGCCTTATGATTATTTCAGCTGGAATAGTCTTCATTGTCAAATCCTTGTGCAGCAAATATCATTTTAATGAAAAATTACCAATATTTTTAATGCTCATAATAATATTCTACCTCACTATTGTATAATACAGTCTTTAATGATAAAAAGTACATGTAAAAAAGTATATATTACCTACTGCATGCTGTTGTTTGTTTTACTTAATTTTTATTGTAAAAATAATACAGTTTGTTTTGGGAAAAAATTCAGACACAACATAGTAATACAGAATGAATTTCTGACTTCCCCAGTCCTGTTCTCTTGAGGCTAGTTCTGTTCTTGAGTATTTTTCTAGCTACTTTCCTTTCATGTACTACTTAGCACATCTTAGTTGCTTACATAGCAGCGATATACTGGTTCTTTTTTTTTTTTTTTAATATACTAGTTCTGACTGAAAGTTTTCTTCAAGGCATTTGAGACCAGATAGGCAGAATGTCTTTTCAGAAATTCCAGCTATTTTAGTATGAACATGCAAATTTCTTAAACCATATTTTTATATAAAAGTTTAAAGAAGGTGTTTTTAGATCCATGAGGCTTCTTGCAGTAAAATTGAACTATTTCTGTGTATGTGCTCATAGGTATATTTCTGTGATTAAAGATTTGATGGATTTTAATGAGAAACTTCAGTATTGTCAAATTTACTTTTAACTCAAAATATATACTTACTTAGGGCTTTCCCGGTGGCTCAGATGGTAAAAAAGTCTGCCTGCAATGCAGGAGATCCAGGTTTGATCCCAGGGTCGGGAGGATCCCTTGGAGAAGGAAATTGCAACCGACTCCGGTATTCTTGCCTGGGAAATCCCATGGACAGAGGAGCTTGGTGTGCTACAGTCCATGGGATTGCAAAAAGTCAAACACGACTGAGCGACTTAACACCTTTATATACTTATGTAAGATTTTTTTCCTCTGAAATATTTATAAGATTAATTCTCAATCTTTCTAAATCTTTTATTTTTACAGAGACAGATATGTTTTTTTTAGCCATCAGCATGGTAGGAACTGACTTTTCTATGATTGGACAGCTTTTTCCTCACAGAGCAAGAATAGAAATTAAGGTAAAGTAAACCCATTACATTTGTTGATTGAAAAGAGATTAAAAATTACTGTCTTTTAAACCTTTGGTTGAAATCTCAGTCCATCTTTTTTTACTACTGTTTTTGGTACATCTGTCCTTCTTTATCATTCAAAAAGTAGTGTAATATATTTCTCAGTCCTAAAATGAGTATTGTCTCTTTAACCCTCAGTATTGTATGTTCTTATTTATATCTTTCCACTTCTATAATGGATTTGAGGGCATACCAACAAAGCCAGTGAAACTGAGGTAAAAGTAGAGTTAGATAATGAAGAGGAATAAATGTACCAGAATGCTGGGGTTAAGGATAGATTTTTGAACACAAAACGTATCTTTGAATTTTCTAGGGAAAGAACATGCTGAGTTGTGTAGTTCTCTAATTGTTGCTTCCCTGCTGCTGCTAAGTCGCTTCAGTCGTGTCCGACTCTGTGCGACCCCATAGACGGCAGCCCACCAGGCTCCTCCGTCCCTGGGATTTTCCAGGCAAGAACACTGGATTGGGTTGCCATTTCCTTCTCCAATGCATGAAAGTGAAAGTAAAGTCGCTCAGTTGTGTCCAACTCCTAGGGACCCATGGACTGCAGCCCACCAGGCTCCTCCGTCCATGGAATTTTCCAGGCAAGAGTACTGGAGTGGGTTGCCATTGCCTTCTCCCTAGACCACTTTAACTTTGAGGACAACCAGTGATACTTTTTTTTTTTTTTAAGTAATACTATTAACAACAGCAATGATGTTTATCAATTAGTGCTTAAATATGCCTAAAAGAATGATCTTTCTCTGTCTTATAGTTGTTTTTGTTGAGAAACCTCATCATAAGTTTCCTGGGTTGGAGTGCATTTGAGTGCACACTGTGTTGCTATAATGCGTTTCTAAGTCATAGTGAGATATTTTTGGAGACGGAAATGGCAACCCACTCCAGTATTCTTGCCTGGAGAATCCCAGGGACGGGGGAGCCTGGTAGGCTGCCGTCTATGGGGCCGCACAGAGGCGGATATGACTGAAGCGACTTAGCAGCAGCAGCAGCAGTGAGATTTTTATGCAACCATGGGCTTTCTTTTTCATTAATTAAGAGGACCATTAGGAAAGTTAGATTTTTTTTTGAAATAGATCTGGCATAGACTGATTTACTGGGAACCATTGTATAGCGTAATGGTCTTTCTGTTTCTGTAAAAGATGAGGGATCTTTTATATTCTTTATGTTCCTTTTTGAATATTGATCTCTGATACAATGAGAACAAAATGTTAAAGTGTTTGAAGGCTAGAAGTTGATTGTTTAGGGGAGCTCTTGGATCTGAGTAATTAATGATAAATCTGTCACTAGACTGTTCATGGGGTTGCAAAGAGTCGCATACGACTGAGTGACTGAACTCTGACACTGTTTCTCTTAGAAATAGTTTAGACTCTTCCCTTAAAAATTTAGTGTGGTCCCAGGAAGTCTTTGGGCAAAGTACAGAAAAGTAAAAATGGACTAGTTAATTATATTGAGTTGCAAATTTTGAACCAACCTGGCATTGCTGCGATAAATCCCAGTTAGCCATACTGTATTCTTTTTATATGTTGCTGATTTTTAATATATTTTCTTGAGGATTTTTTGTATCTTTTGTTCATGACAGTATTGGTTTGTAATTTTCTTTTAGTGCCTTTGTGGTTTTGGTACCAGCATTTTGGTGGTCATGGAAAATGAGTTGGAAAGTGTTCGCATCCTGAAATCTGAGAAACTTTTTTTAGGATTAGTAGTATTTCTCCTCTTAATGTTTGATGTAATTTACCAGTGAAATCGTCTGGGCCTATATTTCCTTTGTAGGAAGGGTTTTCATTATAAATTCAATTTCTTTAATAGAGATACGGGTATTTATATTTTTAGTTTCTTCTTGTGTGAGTCTAGATGCTAAGTTGTTGAATTTATAGGCATAAAAATTTCATACTATTCACTTACCATTTTAATGCTTGTAGGATTTATTGTAGGATATATCTCACTGATTGATGATTTTTCTTTCTCTCTTTTTTCCCTTGTCTTGCTAAAGGTTTTTGACCTTGCCAGAGTCTTTTAATGAATCATCTTTTAGCTTTGTTATCAATCTATGTATGTTTTCATTGTTTTTTTCTTTTTAAAGTTTAGCATTTCCTTTCTTCAGGCATACCTCATTTTATTGCACTTGACACATACTGCAATTTTTTTAAAAATTAAAGGTTTGATGATGGTTTGTATTTTTTTTCTATTTTTTAACAATAAAGAATTTTTAAATTAAGTATATATGTTGTTTTTCGAGAAATAATGTTATTGTACCCCTAACAGAATACCTCAGTGTAATGTAAACAACTGTTTTGTGCCCTGAGAAACAAACAAAACCCTATGACTCACTTTATTGCAATATTCACTTTATTGTAGTGGTCTGGAACTGAACCTGCAATATCTTCAAGGTTTATGCCTATACTTACTTTGGGTTTAATTTGTCTTATTTTTTTTCCTTAGCTTCCTTAGATGAAAACTTGGAACGTAGATTTTAAACTGTTCTTTTTTTAATTGAAGACATTTAAAGCTATATAGTTTCATACAAACTGTAGACTTATAATATCGATAAGCTGTTTTCATTGTCATTCAGTTAAAACTATTGTCTAGTTTCCCTTGTGATTTCTTCCATGACATGCCAGTTATTTAGAAGTGTGTTTAATTTCCAACGTTGGGACATGTCTAGATATCTTACTGTTATTGTTTTCTTTGCCACTGTGAAAGTCACAGCACGTAATCTGTAAGATTTCAATCTTTCTGAAATTTGTTGAGATTTATTTTAAAGCCTGTCGTACTGTCATCTCGGTGAGCGTGCACTTGAACATGTCTTCTGCAGTTGTTGGGTGTGATGTTGTCTGAGAGAAGAGTTGATGCCTCTAATCACAGTTACAGATTTGTGTTTCTCCTTTTAAATTGATCAGTTTTTGGTGTGATTTGAACTTCATGTGTACTGAAGTTCTTTTATTGGGTGCATTCACATTTTAGCTTGCTGTTGAATTGATCCTTTTATTAGTAGGAAATGTCCCTATTTATCTTTGCCATCATTCCTTGTCCTAAAACAGGGGTTGGGAGTCCTGATCCTCCTTACAGTCAAGAATATGAGTATAACTTCTGGTTGGCCTTTTGTATCTTCTGTTCCCTGTTTCTGGTACTCCACTTATATGAGTTAGTTTGCGAGACATTGTACTACAGATTACTAATGCTCTGTCCATTGTTTTCCCAGTCTTTTTTCTTTATTTCAGTTGGTTAGTTTCTGTTACCATGTTTATAGATTCACTGATCTTGTCTTTGGCTGTCTTCAATCTGCTATTAAGTCCATTAGTGAGGGTTTCATTTATGGGATTTCAGTTTGGCTATTTTTCCTAGTTTCCATTCTTCTGCTGAGATTTCTGTATCTGTTCATTCCATATTTTCCTTTGAATTCTTGAACATATTTATAACAGCTGCTTAACTTTCTTGTCAGCTAATTTCAACATCTGAAATCTGTTTCTGTTGACTCTATTTCCTTGACCATGCAGCACCTTTTCCTATCTTTTCTCATGTTTTTTGTGGATTTTTTTTTTTTAATTGCAGGCTGGACATGGTGGATAATGTGTTACACAGTGTTTGAATTATGTTTGTTTTTATTTTTTCCTTCAGAGTGTTTATTTCTGTATTGTCAACTCTCCTTATTCTTATGAAGTCTTGGTTTTAGCCTTTCTTAAGACTGATCCTTACTCTAGGTTTCTCATCTGAATTACAGAAGATAATTTGAGTGACTGTTTTCTGATTTTTCCAAGCATGGTCATGTTATACCATTCTAGATATATAGGGACGAAGATAATTCATTACATATAGTAGATCCCTTGGGGCGCTGGGGCTTAAGTCTCATGCTACAACCCTGACTGACAAAGGCCGCTCTAAGGTGTGACCCTGTCTCTAACTGGTGATTGTTCTGATGTCTGAGCTGAATGTGTGGCTGTTAAACAAAGGTATGATGAACCCTGTCATCTCCCTGTGTTACATGGCTTCTAGGATCTTCTTTCTGCTCCCATCCCTGTAGTAGCTATTCTCTACTAGACTTCATGCTCAGGGCATATGGAGCCCAGATGTGGACCAACCACCTCTGGGATACCTCTACCAGATTCGTGGGACTCCTCTTTAAATAGCTCTCTGCTCTGTAGAACCTGCCTCTGAAGGTACTTTACTTCCTCAGCTCAGTGGGTTCTCTGGGCTCTGTATGGCCTTTCTCTCTCCTTGGTTAGGAAATTTAGCCCAGGCAGAGAGTCAGGGCGAAAGTTGGTATATCTTTTGTGTTTCCCTTCTTTCTGGGATTGTGGAATTGTGGTCTTGCTCTTCCAAGATTGTAGTCTTGACCAGTGTTTAAAAATAGTTGATGCGTTTATTTTGTTCCCTTTTAAAGGTATTTATGATGGGTTGGATGTGTGGAACAAGTTCATTGCCACTTACTTTGTCAAGGCCAGAAGTGGAAGTTATGGGATATATTTTATGATCATGGAATTTGGCTTACAGTGATTCCTGCATGGATTCAATGACTAATATCAGGAAATTCCCTGGTGGTCCAGTGGTTGGAACTCTGTGCTTTCACTGCTGGGGCCCAGGTTCGATCCCTGGTCAGGAAACTAAGATCTCACAAGCATGATGAGGCCTAAAAAAGAATGGTTAATATCAACACATTCTTAAAAGTTTTAAATTGTTCTGGACTATATTCTCAATTAGATAAAATGTATTGTAGCTATGTTTTAAAATTGAATAATGCCTAAAGCCTACTGGCATTCTTCAGGATGTTTAGTGATTGTAGCCTGTCACTTTTTATGTGACTTCTGTTATGTGTAGATATGACTTTTGTTAACTTTTGAGGAAATGTTTAAAGAATGATAGGATCTTTAAGGGAGAAAGATGATCTGCTTTGGAAACTTCCATTTTACTTGGTAATAAGGGTTAGGAAGATTTGAAAAGAGGAATAATCTGTAGACTGAAAAATGTTAGTGATATAAAAAAATTGTGTCCAACTGTTTGTGACTCCATGGACTGCAACATGCCAGGCCTCTCTGTCCCTTACCATCTCCCAAAGTTTGCCCAAGTTCATGTCCATTGCATCAGTGATGCCATCCAGCCATCTCATCCTCTGGCCCCCTCTTCTCCTTCTGCCCTCAGTCTTTGCCAGCATCAGGGACTTTTCTAGTGAGTCAGCTGTTCACATCAGATGACCAAAATACTGGAAAATATAGGAAAGGTTAAACTGTAGAGCCTAATGATGTACCCTTAGATGATAAACAGTAAGGAAGTGCAAGAAAGTGATTGCTTTAAAGTCAGGTTAGTGGGTAGTTTCTTTTGGAGGGAAGAAGGGGTCAGTGAAGAGGTTATTGTGTGTGATTTCTCTCTCTCTTTTCAATAATATGATTTTTGTATTCTTAAAAGCTTTTAGAGCACTGATCTGTAAAGGGAGAGACTGGCTAATCATTCCTTCCCCTAGGATGTATGTGTGTGTGTGTGTGTGCCCTCAGACTTTTGAAGGTCTTGGGATGCATTGAATTTTAAACCTTAACCATCTCCATCTTAAAGGAGGTTATCTGGAATAGAATTGGGTCTTAGGATGCATTGAGCCTTAAACCTTAACCATCTCCATCTTAAGGGAGGTTGGTTATCTGGAATAGAATTGGATTTTAGGATGCATTGAGCCTTAAACCTTAACCATTTCCATCTTAAAGGAGGTTATCTGGAGTAGGATCTTAGGATGCATTGAGCCTTAAACCTTAACCATCTCCATCTTAAAGGAGGTAATCTGGAGTAAAATTGCAAATGGGGCTCTTTGGTGCTCAGGAAAGCAAGGTTCTAAAGATAAACTTGGCCAGCTTCAAAGTTTTTCTCAGCTGTTTCTATACAGTTTCCCCTTCATGCTGTTAAAAACATATTAGAATAATAATGTAAGAGGTTTAACTTGATAGAAGTATACTAATTTTTAAAGAGTTAATACTAGTTAGCTTAATTGATCACAGTTTGATCTGTTTCCGTGCTAGTCAAGTTTATTTTTTATTTTCTGTCCTCTGTAAATCCAGCTTCCATTGCTAATTCATGTTATTGATCTTGAGGAGCACAGAGCTTGGTAGAAATCTTTCATCTCTGTTTTTTAAGAGCTAACAGTTTAAGTAATTTGCCTATTAGCAAGTTATTTATTCTCTATTTATTAGAGAATCATGTTATTATAAGAATTTTACTTTGATGTAATTTTTTAAACATAATATTCACTTGTTTAACAGGAGAAAATTACCATAGGGTTTGTTTTGTTTTGTTAACAGAATAAATTTAAACGTGAAGAGAAAACAAATGGATGGAGAATAGACAAAGCATTCCGTAAGTATTAACACCTCTTTAAGAATGAATTGTTTGAAGAGCCCCACAAATGACCAATATTTTGTCTTTGGTCTCAGTGTGTTTTAGGTTTGTTTTATCTCCCTGTATTGTCATAGGAAGAGTAGCACTGGAAATTTTTCTCTTTAGCAGTTCGGGTCTGGCAGATATAGATTTGTAGGCAGGGGAGTAACTAGAACATCAAGAAGCAATTAAGCAGGTTTCTGAGTCCCAAGAAATTAGAGGGACTGAGGAAACCATTTCCAAATGCTGCTTATTCTGGGGGAATTGTATTGAAGAAGTTCCTCATTTCTGGAAGACACTATTAAATGATTCCTTACAATGGTAAGTCCATTATTCAGTTGGTAATGCAGACCACCTGCCCTGTTCCAGCTACTGTTGCAGGCACTGAGAATATCATGGTGAGCAGGACAGCTGAGAGTCCTGCTTTTACAGCCTTCAGTCTAAGTGGGTGGGGGAGGAATATAATTGGTGAGCAGGATAATTTCAGATAGCGATTAATTTCTAAGAATCAAAAAAGAGGGAGTTTGGATATTCAGGGAAAGTCTGTCTAAAGGTGTGACGTTTGAATTTAGACCTGATTTGAAAAAATGATATATACCTTTCGGTTTTTAACTAATAACCTCATTAAAATGAGGCTGTTAGTTTCTCTTTAAGTCCAGAGAAATACATCAAGGGATTTGTAAAGAAAAACAGAATTAAATGTACTGTTTGAAGTAGTTCCTGTATCCTTTGTTTGGAAGATAATTACCAGCATTTCATGATTAATGTGTTCTATGTTCATTTGCTATAGTGCTAATCTTAGGAAAAAATTCTAAAGAGAGGTACTTAGATTGTGTAGCTCTGTACGTTTATTTTCTGAGTCGAGACACAAAGGTAGATGAGTGGACACTGCACCTTATCAATGTGGTATTGAGTCCTCAGGAAAACCATTTCCAGGAATGGCTCCTGGAGGATCTGGAATGTTGTAGTTCTCAACTCTCTCCATTTTAGAGAAGTGGTCTTGAAACTTTTCATTATATTTAATCAGAAAACAATCCATAAATCTATGAACAGTCTTTATGGGATGTGGAGTCATTGTTAGACCATTCTAAAACCTTTAAAATTCACTGTTTGGTGCTTTATAATAGAAATTATTTTACTGTTAATGGGTATTTAGTGAAATAGTCCTGATTAATGTTCATTTACTTCCTCCTTTGCTTATATTTGAAAGAGTAAATCGTGAAAGGTTGTAATAAAGTGAGCACACGAAATTGAGAACTTCTTAGTCATTCCATTGTTCTAAAAAAGTATATTTATAACTATGCACAGTGTAATTTATAGTTTGACTGTTGATAAATAATTCACCTGTGTAACCACCACTCAAACAAGCCATGAAACATTGTCATCACTCCAGAAAGGCCCCTCTTTTCCCTTTCTACTCAGTCTCCACTCCTAATCCCAAGCCAGGCAACCACGTTTTTCATTTGAATCATCATAGGTTAGTTTCTCTTGTTCTAGAATGTCATATTTTATTGTTCAGTGGGATTCAGTTATGTGACTGTACTATAGTGATTAAAGTTGTTTGTTCTCTTGCTGATAAGCTCATTTGCTTTTGATGTTATGATACTTAAGAAAAATTAAAACTTGGAAGTTATTTCCTTTTTAAATAAAAACTTGAAGGTTCTTTTTCTTTTTAAACAGAGGAAAAGCGCCCTTTTGACTTCGATTTTTTTGCTCATTTGCTTCAGAAAGTTCTTGCCGAAGAAGAGAAAAGAAAACAAAAATCTGTTAAAAATCAGAGTTCAAAGGAGAAGAAGTCCTCTAAATCACGGAAAAATGTAAAAGGTACTTACTGAAAAGAGTTATTTTACTTAGGAAGAATAGACTTCCTGTATTGTCCCTAAAGCCTCAGGTTTCTGGTTAACTGGCCACGAACAGCAGCTCCCTTTGTAGTTTTAAAACTGGTGTAACTGGGCTGTTGGCATCTTCCTTGTGTCTGGGCACAGTTGTAGCTACTAAAGGAGAGTCAGAATTTTGAGGTGTCATGTTTGCTTATTATTTTTCTCTGTAAATCAAATCTGGCTCAAGAGTCAAATATAATGAAAAATGGAAGTCTAATATGTTGAGCTTGTGACTAAATTGTATTGTTTGAGCACAGCTTATTTCTGAGGGACTTATACCAGGTAGGAAATTTTTTTATGTGGTTATTTCTATTTTTAGGCTTATCTTTTCTTAACTATTTGAATTTTGATCTAAGGACAATGTTTAGCTATAATCTTATAAAGGATCTTTGAACTATAGAGAACCTTATGTGTTAGCTGTACATCCCAGCCCCTTTCCTTTTGTTTTAATAACCCAGAAATAACCTCAGAGATCCTGTCATTTTTTCTTAACGTATCACAGTGTTAGTAGTGACAGCAGCAGAATTCAACCTAGAACTGTGAGAGTCTGTGATGGGGGACCCCAGGAGGACCCCTAGATTCAATTATTTGCTAAGACTCACAGGACTCCACATGTAGTTGTACAAATAGCTGAGATTTATTACAGAGAAAGAATGCAGAGCAAAATTGGCAAAGAGAAGGCACAAAGGTCCAAGTCTAGGGGAACCAGGTGCAGGTGTCCGTGAGTCGCACGGGATGCACTTAATTTCCCAATATCATGTAGGAATGAGGTGTGTAAGGGGGTCCAGTGCTTAAGACCCCACCCCTCCAACGCAGGGAGCGTGAGTTTGATCACAGGTTGGGGAGCAAAGGTGCTGCCCTGGCTATTTAGATTAAAGAATCTGCCTGCAGTGCAGGAGACCTGGTTCGATCCCTGGGTTGGGAAGATCTCCTTGGAGAAGGGAATGGCTACCCACTTCAGTATTCTTGCCTGGGAAATTTCATGGACAGAGAAGCCTGGTGTACTACAGTCCATGGGGTCACAAAGAGTCAGACATAACTGAATGGCTAACACACTGGGGAAATAAGATCCCACATGCTGTGTGGTATAGCCAAAAAATAAAAAGTTTAAAAAAAAAAAATTATCTACCAGGGAAGCTTGTTACCACGTCAGCACCCAGGGTTTTTATTTAGAGGTTGGTCATGTATACACCATATTCCTGGCACGTACCAGAATTCAAAATGCCCAGAAGGAAAGCAGTTGTTCAGCATAAACCACATTGTTTGATTAAACAGTTTAGGTACAGTGAGCCACTTTCGTCAGTTAGGCTGACGGAACCCCAGACCCAAGTTTCCAGACACAGTCCATGGGCCAACCTTTTATGCACGCCTTTCAAAGGAGTGCAGTGAGCCCTGCTTTGTTAACTCTTTCTGCACAGAGCTAATATAGAACTTCTTTCTCTAGAGCATAGTTCCCTGTCTTTCTAAACGTAGTGTTAAGGACTGCAGAGTCATTTCATTCTTTAGTCAGCATCAGAGTCTTTTCCAATGAGTCAACTCTTTGCATAAGGTGGCCAAAGTACTGGAGCTTCAGCTTTAGCATCATTCCTTCCAAAGAAATCCCAGGGCTGATCTTCAGAATGGACTGGTTGGATCTCTTTGCAGTCCAAGGGACTCTCAAGAGTCTTCTCCAACACCACAGTTCAAAACCATCAATTCTTCGGCGCTCAACCTTCTTCACAGTCCAACTCTCACATCCATACATGACCACAGGAAAAACCATAGCCTTGACTAGACAGACCTTAGTCGGCAAAGTAATGTCTCTGCTTTTGAATATACTATCTAGGTTGAATATACTATACTATCTAACTTTTCTTCCAAGGAGTAAGCGTCTTTTAATTTCATGGCTGCAGTCACCATCTGCAGTGATTTTGGAGCCCAATCTATCAATAATCTTGTGATTACTGTGGTACAGATGATAGCATAAGTACCCCATTGTAACTTATTTAATGTGAGAACTTTTCAGGTATTTTGTTACATGTCAGAATTTTAAAATTAATGATTATTATTCTGATCAATAAATCCAGAGTGTTTTCTTAATTTTAAAATCTTGTTTGACTTTTTTTGAGTAAAAGTGGAGACCTGGGTTCAATCCCTGGGTTGAAAAGATCCCCTGGAGAAGAGAAAGGCTACCCATTCCAGTGGAAGATCCCTTGGAGAAGGGAAAGGCTACCCACTCCAGTGCAAGGAGATCCAACCAGTCCATCCTAAAGGAAATCAGTCCTGAATATTCATTGGAAGGACTGATGCTGAAGCTGAAACTTCGATAATTTGGGCACCTGATGCATAGAACTGATTCATCTAAAAGACCCTGATGCTGGGAAAGATTGAGGGTGGGAGGAGAAGGGGACGACAGGGGATGAGGTGGTTGGATGGCATCACCAACTCAATGGACGTGAGTTTGAGTAAACTCTGGGAGTTGGTGATGGACAGGGAGGCCTGGCGTGTTGCAGTCCATGGGGTTGCAGAGTTGGACACAACTGAGCGACTGAATGAACTGAACCCACTCCAGTATTTGGCCTGGAGAGTTCAATGAACTGTTATAGTCCATGGGGTCGCAAAGAGTCGGACACGACTGAGCAACTTTCACTTTCACAAATGACATTGAATTTTATTGTTTTTGGTTTTTTAAATGTGATTTATTATCTTATCTTTTTTAAAAATATTCATTTTCATTTATTTATTTGGCTGTGCTGGGTTTCAGTTGTGGCACTCAGATCTCCTTAGATCTTTAGTTGCAGCAAATGGGATCTAGTTCCCTGATCATGGATCAAACCTGAGCCCCATGCATTGGGAGTGTGAAGTCTTAACCACTGGACGACCAGGGAAGTCCCCGTTATTTTACCTTTTTGATATAGTTAATTGTTAATATGTCTTCAAAGAAGAGCACTAGAAATTGTTTAAAAATCTTTGCTAATAAGGTTGTTCATTGTAAAACAAAGAATAGAGAAAATTAAATTCTTGAACTCTCTCTCCTACATTGCCCTCAAGTCAAATTCTTCAGCTTTCTTCGAGATAATTATTAGTAAACTATGAGTTAGTATGAAGGTGAAAAACGCTCAGTTGTGTCCGACTTTTTGTGACCACATAGACTGTAGCCCTCAGATTCCTCTGTCCATGGGATTCTCCAGGCAGGAATATTAGAGGGGGATTGTCATTCTCTTCTCCAGGGGATCTTCCCGACCCAGGGATTGAACCCAGGTCTCCTGCATTGCATTAAGATTCTTAACCATCTGAGCCACCAGAGCAGCCTTTTAGTTAGTACAGTAACTCTTTTCTATGATATGCCTATATATGTTTGTGTATTGGAATAAATGTAATTTTTTTCCTTAAAAATGAGATACTGTGAATATTGTTCTGCAACTTGATTTTTTTAATGCAACAATAATTTTTGAAATCTTATACATTACTGCATATAAAGCTACCTCTTTTTACTGCCTAGATTTCTATAGCATTATAACTTAGTCATTCTCTGTTGGACAGTTTAAGTTGTCTTTAAATTTTTGCTAAGACATCCTTAAGTATTTATTTTCTCCACCTTTAAGCATTTTTCTATAGATTATTTTTGTAGTTACAACAATTTCTCTTACTTTCAGTGAAAAAAGTTGCTAATGATGATCGAGATGAGTCTGTGAGCACTAAAATTTCAAACTCAGGAAGGTCGCAAAAGGATGCTCAGACAGTTGAAGAAGAACTGCAGTCTCTGACTTTATCTGAACAGGATTCAGAACAGAATGCATTAGAACTAGATGTAAATCAAAAGAAAAGAAGAAGAAAGAATCAGGGTGAAGGTAGTGAACAAGAAGTGTATCTTTCAGGAAGTGCCACTGTTCAGCCAGGCTCTTCTAAAGGAGAAAAACACAAAAGTAAGTTTATTACATATTTTAACAGCCCCTATCTTACTTGTGAAGACGTGTATAACTTAACTATGCTCCTTCTGAATAATAGCAGCCAGTGATGAGTATTCCTTGGTTCCATATTCATGGTACTGTGTTAAACACTTTTAATTTAAAGAAAAAATAGTTTATTGTTAAAAAAATGAAGTGAAATGAATTTTTTCCTCTAAATTTGTCTTTGAGAAGTGTTACCTCTTAGGTACTCATATTAACAAGTCACATGTATATAGTTAAATGTGTACTGTATCTGTTAATAAATCACGGGTTTTCATGTCCTACCTCTACAGAGCCCCTTTATGAACCCAAAATAAGTTGTTTAATTTGTGTAAAAGGGGTGTGTGGGTGTATGTGTGTTAAGTCGCTGCAGTCGCTCCAGGTCTTTGCGACCCTGTGGACTGTATAGCCTGCCAGGCTCCTCTGTCCATGCGATTCTCCAGGCAAGAATACTGGAGTGGGTAGCCATTCCCTCCTCCAGGAGATCTTCCTGGACCCTGGGGATTGAACCTGTGTCTCTTAACGTCTCCTGCATTTGCAGGCAGTTTCTTTGCCACTAGCGCCACCTGGGAAGCTCTACTGAAATAAATATTCCTCAATTCTTTCTTTTGTTGAACTCCCTAGAGTGTAGACATTTTGACACTTCTGAGTTCCTGGGGAATGAGAGCTAAGAGTTAAGGGACATCTTAGGCGCTTTCTTTAAGAGTTCATATATAGATTACTATATATGTGAATATATATATAGAGATTACTATATCTAAGTAATATAGATTACTTAAAACAGATAACCAAGTAAAGAGAGAAGGAAAAGATAGTAGCAGACCAGAACAATCTTTCTGTAGAATTTAAGTTTTATGTGGTTCGGCTTCACCAAGATTTTAAGTGAATCCTGATAGGTAACATAGTGTGATTTATAGGCATCATAATATTATGCTCTTTTGTGGCTTACAATTAAAGATATTACATATAGAGGAGAATAGCTCAACTATTAAGAAATTGCACTTTGGGCTAGTTTCATAATCCTTTATAGGGTTGTATGTGAATTCCTTTGTGCTTTTTAAAATGTTTTTGCTATCATTTTTATAATAATACGCATTTTGTATTAATAGATACAGGCCTGTCTTTAAGTCCTGAGATTAATGAAAATGAATCCAGTAAGGAACAAGAGCTTCCCTGTGTACAGGACACAGATGACCTTGTGGGTTTATCCTCTAGTGAAGACACTGAGAAAAGAACTGACCCTATTCTTTCATCAAGGTATTTTTTGTATGGTTACTCACTTTGTCTACATCTTCTCACAGATACTGAAGGAGGAGTGTGAAATCTCCACCTGTAATTGTGAATTTGCCTATTTCTTTTTTCAGTGCTGGTTATTTTTTTCATGTCTTTTGAAGCTCCTTTGTTAGGTGTGTACATTTATAGGATTGTTGAATCTCCTTGGTGAAATCACCCTTGCATCACTTGTGTGATATCATTCTTGTCTTGCTCTTTGTTCTGATGCTTGCTATGCCACTACAGCCTTCTTGTGGTTAATGTTTGCATAGATTTATCGTTTTCTATAAATATTTTCTCTTAACTTTGGTTTTCAGCTGTTTGAATGTGATATATCCTGCTCAGAGTTTTTTGTTTGTTTTTACTCCCAGTAAAAAACACATGAGATCTACTCTTCTAAATGAGTTTTAAAAATGTATAAAGTTGTTAACTGTGAGCACAGTGTTGTACAGCATGACTGAAACTGTCTGTTGAACAGTAACTCTGTTTCCTCCCCATCTCTGGCCCGGGTAACCACCATTCTACTTTCTATTTCTATGAGTTACTTTAGATATTTGAAATATGTGGAATCACATAATATTTGTCCTTTTATGAGTGGCTTATTTCAGCTAGCATAATGTTTTCAGGGTTCATCCATATTAAAGCATATGACAAGATTTCTGTTTTTATGGTCAAATAATATTCCTTTGTAGGTATATATCACATTTTCTTTCTTTGTTGGTCTGTCAGTGAATATTTACAGTGTTTCCAGCTTTTGGTTATAATGAATAATGCTGCAATAAACATGAAATTGAAGAAAATTCCAAGAGATCTGTTCTCAGTTCTTCTGGATAAATACTCAGAAGGAGAATTGCTGGATTATATGATAATTCTGCTTTAAGTTTTTTGAGGAGCCTTCATACTGTTTTTATTGTGGCTGCATTTTACATTCCCACCCACAGTTCATAAGTATTCCAGTTTTTCCACCTTCTTACCTGCATTATTTTATTTTTAAAAAATTAATATATATATTTTAATTAATTACATTTAAAAAATTAATATAATCGTTCCTAATAGGTATGAGATGATAACTTACAGATTTGATTTGTATTTCCCTGATGATTGTGATGTTGAGCTCTTTAAATGCTTAAATACTTGTTGGCCATTTGTATATCTTCTGTGGAGAAATGTGTATTCAATTCCTTTTCCAGTTTTTAAAAAAAATGTTTATTTATTTCTCTTTTGGTTGTACCTTGCAGCCTCCTGTGGGGTCTTAGGTCCCTGGCATTGAACCCCTGCCCCTGCAGTGGAAGGGCAGAGCCTTAACTTCTGCCAGGGAAGCACCCTTTTCCAGTTTTTTAATGGAGCTATTTGTTTTTCTGTTACTAAGTTGTAGAAGTTTCTTATCTATTTTGAATATTAAGCTCTTGTCTGATACATAGTTTACATATCTTTTCTCCCGTTCAGCAGTTTGCCTTTTGCCTTTTGATCGTTTCCTTTGCTCTAAAGCAGGTTTTTAGTTTGACATAGTCCCACTTGTCTATTTTTGCTTTTCTCACCTGTGCCTTTTCTGTCATGTCCAAGAAATCATTGCCAGTACCAATCTTATGAAGCTTTCCCCCTGTTTTCCTTTAGTTTTATCCTTTAAGGTGTTATATCAGGGATCTTTAAGGTTTAAGCACCTTAAAGCACCTTAAAAGGTGTTTCAAAGTTTTTAGTTTTATCCTTTAACGCAGTGGACCTTGGTTTCAGTCCCTAGTCCAGTGACTAAAATCCCACAAGTTGTGTAGCACAGCTGAGACAGGGGAAGAGAAAATGTTACCTTTAAATCTTTAATACATTTTGAGTTAATTTTTGGGTGTAAGATAAAGGTCCAGTTTCTTGTGTGTGTGTGTGTGTGTGTGTTTCTAGCTTTCCCACATGATTTGTTGAAGAGATCATCCTTTTCCTATTGTGTAGTTTTAGCACCCTGGCAAAGACCATTTAATCATATATGCGTGGGTATATTTGTGGGCTGTTTTTTCTGATCCATTGGTCTGTGTATACCCTTTTCTGAAAAATCTGATGAAAACCACTTATTGTTGTAAGGCCGGACCTGGGGGCCCATGATGGGCTGCCCCTCCTCTCCCTCCTGCCTGCTGGGGAAGTCCCTAACGGAAGGAGCCTCCCAGATCCTGGGGACCAATGACAGCACACTTCACCAGCTAAAGCCGCCCCACCCCAGCCACGTAGAAGGACCTGTCAGCCCGCGACGCCTCGGCCTGGCGACCTATCCGAACCCCCGTCCTACTAGCCTGACCATCCCTCGCAACGAACATATAAAAACCACCCCCAACACGGACCGGGCCTGGACTTCCTTGACCTGCCTCGTTCGGGTCCAGGAACCCCGCCTAGGAGCGCTTCCCCATTAAAGCCTGTTAGACACTCTTTTCGGTGTCCTGGTCGTCTTTACCTAACAATTGTCATGTAAAATACATGTATGCACATGTGCCAATTTATTCACACAATTCAGAAGATTAATAGTTTCTTTGAAGACAAGCCATAGACCTCAGGTCTTTAACTTGCTGGGTGACAGATATCTAAGTTTTCATCTCAGACACGCAACTAACCTCGTAGACTATGCACAAAACAATACTGATGACTTTTTTTAAGGGGGGAAAACAATCCTGTTATGACTGTTTAAATCCTATTGGTTTTATAAAATAGTGAGCTGATTCTATAATTGTTATGTCCATAAGAGTGAAGGCTCATGAATGGTAAAGACAATTTTGGGAAACAACTCTGGAGATGAAATGTATTGGCTTATTCTAAAGCTAGAGACATCAAAAGTGTGGTACTGGAAAAGCACAAGTTGACTGAGAGGAACTGGATGTAGAATCTAGGAAGAGAAATTTAGGAATCTGATAGATGGCAGAGGTAGCATTAGCAGTTATCTCCCATATCCTATGATAAACCATAATGGAAAAGAATATTAAAAAAAGAAAATGTGTGTGTGTGTGTGTGTAACCAGATCACTTTGTTACTGCTACTGCTAAGTCACTTCAGTCGTGTCCGACTCTGTGCGACCCCGTAGACAGCAGCCCACCAGGCTCCCCCATCCCTGGGATTCTCCAGGCAAAAACACTGGAGTGGGTTGCCATTTCCTTCTCCAATGCATGGAAGTGAAAAGTGAAAGTGAAGTCGTGTCCGACCCTTAGCGACCCCATGGACTGCGTTGAGTAACAGGAATTAACAATATTATAAGTCAGCTATACTTCAATAAAAATAGATAAGAAAAAAAAGAAATATGTACAGTAAAAAGATTAGCAGGTAAAGATTGAGTTAATCATTCATTAAATGGTGTTTAGATATGAAAAAAATGATAGTAGATCCCTATTTTACCTTATGCAGTAACTTTCATAGATTAAAGATGACATATATAAAGCAAATCTTTAAAACTTTTAAGAGAAACTGTAGAAAAATATTTTTGTGATGTCAAGGATTTCTTAAGACATAAAAAGCACAAAGTTTAAGGGATAAAATTGATAAATTCAACTACAGTAACATTAAATACTTCTATTGACAAACATCTCCATGAAGTAAAACACAAGTTGCTGATTATGAGGTTTTACATGTAACGTCTAACCTGAAAAAGAATATACAAGGAGCACTGGGAAGAGAAACACCCAGTAGGAAAAAAAAAAGCAGCAAAAATAAAGCATGGCTAAATGTGAATTTGTGTTGAGGTTGAATGCTGGCCACTAGCTAGTCATTGTCTATGTTACCATTAGCTGAAAGGCTTCCCGGTGCAGCACTCCTCCTTCCGTGGTGCTCCGTGAACTCCAGCTTGTGCGCACTGGAACTGCGTCCTTGATCTCCATGACTCTTGGGTAATGCGGTAGTACTGTGTGAAGGACTGCCGATGATACATTTTAATGAGATAATTCCTTAACTTTACACATACATTTGATTCGTGAACCCCGTGTAGTTAAGAGGTTTTCACTTTGTAACTTCTTGAGCACTTACCCTGTTCATTGTGGCTGTTACTGTCTCCTAAGGTACAGTGTTTTAATAACATGGTGCAAGGAAGGGTCTCAGAGAAACCAAAATACCCGTTTTGTTTATCCCGTGATATGAAGGATCATCTTTCAGAATTTTGACTTTGTATATTTAAAAAAATCTTTTAAATGTTTAGTAGAAGATGTGTATTACTAAAAGGTTCTTCTTCCCAATGTATTTTCATTTGCTTCATAGTCAACAAGATGTCATATCAGTAGCAACTGAGACTGCAGAATCAAACACTTCAGACTTGCCTTCATCAGAAGGTGGAGTTAGAGCATTGTGTGGGGTGAATAGTGCTGAGAGTAGTTGTACAGAAGAGAGAGATGTTGACCTAAAAGATAAAGCACTGTAAGTATTTTACATGGTAGGATTTTAAAATTTGTTTTTAAAATTTTGATAATTTGTCATTAAGAAATGATGATAATGTTGTTTTCTTAAGGGATTAGGAGGGTACTAGAGTCTGACAAGTCTGAAAGAGACTTCCCTTTCACTTTTCACTTTCATGCATTGGAGAAGGAAATGGCAACCCACTCCTGTGTTCTTGCCTGGAGAATCCCAGGGACGGGGGAGCCTGGTGGGCTGCCGTCTACAGGGTCGCACAGAGTCGGACACTGAAAGGTTGTTGTTGAATCACGACGCCGGGATTCTTGGCCCCCGGAGGAGAAGAATTCAATCTGGGGCCAGAGACGAGGCTTGATTGCTCAGAGCTTTTGTGTAGTAAAGTTTTATTAAAGTATAAAGGAGATAGAGAAAGCTGCTGACATAGGCATCAGAAGAGGGCAGAAAGAGTACCCCACTGCTAGTCTTCAGCTGGATGTTATATAGTCACCAGCAGTATGTTAATGAAAGAAAGGAATGTCTCAAAACTTAGAATGGCACCAGGCCCCTCACCCATAAGATGTATTTTGGGATAATCTTGGCACTAAATGGTTTATCTTGGGCCATAAAAGGATTAACTTGAATCTTGAAGAAGGGCAGATCACCATACAAATAGCTTCATTTACACAGATTAGAGGAACAATATCGGAGTATAACATACTGGTTTATCAAGTAGGTTCTGAGCCCAAAAGGTGGAACCGACTTGAAGACAGAGTTTGGGGGTAAATGCATAGTACATTAGCATAGCTTAAGATAAACATTTCCATAAGAAAAAGGCATTGGTTATCTCTAGGTTTGAGAATAGTTAACTTCAGGTGAAACTAGGTGTCATGGCAACACCGAATTTTAACGAGAAACCTCCTTTTAAATTTGTATAGAGAAGGAAAAAAGATCTCTAGTTTGTTTCCTCCTGCCACTTAAGAGAGAGAAAATGTCTGACACTTGCAGGCTATTTCCTCCATTTGGAGACCCCTGGCCTTCCTGCCTGTTACCCTCTCAACACGACTGAAGTGACTTAGCAGCAGCAGCATAGACCATTTAGTATGTAATTGTACTGTGGCCTGAGGGACATCAAAGTTTTTATATTTCATTACAGAAAGATTATCTTTTATATCTGATATATAGTAGTTATAGGAGTTACAGCAAAGTGGTAACTTACAATGAAATTCTAAAATAATTTAGAAACCTAAATATTTGCTGTGAGATTTAACTTTTACTTGGTCTGAGTTATTTTTCTTACCTGTTGTCAAAGTAGTAGATTTTGATATTGACACTTTAAAGAGATTATGTGTTATGCTTGCTAGTGTGAAAATAGTGGTTAAATTAATACCTTCAGTAAAAACAATAAAAGCACTGCAAGACTTTTCCTTTGAAAAGATATCTAAAAAATTCAGATTTCCTTTTCGTCTCCTTTATAACTCCTCTGATGGGCTTAAAAGCTGTTTAGTTTATGAATTTTTATTTTCAGTAAAGCATGGTCACATTGAGAATCAAATTTATTTGTTTTTTTAAATTGTTTTTGGCCGAGTGGCTTGTGGGATCTAAGTTCCCCGGACAGGGATCAAACCTGTGCCCTCCACAGTAAAAGTGCAAAGTCCTAACTACTGGACTGCAGGTAATTCCCAAGACTTATTTTTTTCCAATAAAAATAGAAACTAGTCTTTGGAATAGGCAATATATTCCTGGGGTTCAAACATTCAAAAGTACAAGAAGTTATACAGTGAAGTATCTCTTCTACCATGGCCCCATTTACCCTAACAAGTAAATAGTGTTACTTATTTCTGACATTCTTTCAGAGATTAAAAAATGAAAACACAACCCAAAAAAAACTGACATTAAAGCTAATACCAATACACGAAGTACATTTTTTTTTTTTTACTCTTTTCAAAAACTTAGTGGTAGCATAGTATACTTGCTGTTTTGCAAGTTTTTGTCTTATATCCTCATATCTTTACATAAAGGCCTTGTTTATCCTTTTTATAGTTGCATACTGTTCTGGCGTATGGATGAATTACAGTTTATATTATCTGTGCCCTGCTGATGACTCTATATGTTGTTTTTACGGGCAGTGCTTAGAAACTTATACCTCTGCCCTTTCACCTTGGTGCAGTGTATTTGTAGGTTAAGTTTCAAACATGAAATTGCTAGCCCAAAGGATATATTTGTATGTGAGTGTGTGTACCTTTATATACATTTGTGATTTTAATAGATACTTCCAAAATGCTCTTCCTAGGAGTTATTCTAGTTTATATTTCCACTAACAACATAAGAAATGTCTCCCTTACCAACAGTGTTACAAACTTGGATTTTTGCCAGTCTTGATAGATTGTAAAATAAAATAGTGTCTCGGTATGATATATCTACCTCCTCCTCCTTTTTGACGAGGCGTGTGTAATTTTTTAATTTTTTTTTCCCTTCAGTTGCTTATTTAAAAATTTTCTGTACCTAACGAAATGTCAAAAGAACGGAATAATGAACATTTGTATATGATTCCCCTTAGAGTCTCTGATTCTTAATATCTTTTCACATTTGTGCTTACTTGCTCTACTTTTAATTGGTATTCAATACGTTTCTCCTTGGGAGTGAAATTGAGCATCTCTTCACATTTCAAACCTATCTTTATTTTTATTTTTTTTTTGTGAATTCATACCCTTTGTCCAGTTTTCTGATGAGTTATTATTGGTGTTATTTTGTAGGAGGCCTTTACATTTTAGAGAGGTTATTCTTGTAATATGAGTTGTAAAACATGCCTTGGTTTGTAGTTTGACTTGCAACATATCTTTTGGCCATGTAAAAGCTTTTTATTTTTATATTGTCAGATTTCTCTCTCTCTTTCTCCTTTTCTTTTTTTTTCCTCTTATGGCTCCTGATTTCCTGATTTTTAAATCAAGTTTTAGAAAGGCTTATCCTGTTTCAGATTTATAAAAGAATTGATTCATTTTTTCTCTGTGGTTTGACTTAAATCTTTGATTCATTTGGAATATATTGCAAGTACAATGCAAGGGATGAAACTTATTTTATTTTGTTCCCTAGTATTACTAGTTTCCTGTCACCATTTAATTGAATATTTATTGAAAAGATACATTACTTTTGTGTTCATTTCATTCTATTTTGAAATGCTAACTTTATTGTATGCTAAAATCTTATGTATTTTCAAGTTATCTTTTTTTTTTGTTTCAGTTATCTGTTATTCATGTATTAGTACCACAATATTTTAATTATCGATGCTGAGTATTATAAATATCTGATAAAACAAATTAATAATCCTTCAGTGCTCTTCTTGTTCAGTTTTCTTTGCTACTTTTATTGTAAGGAAGCTTAAAAGAGTTCTTTTCTAGCTCTAAATGAATTTTTAAAGAATTTTCCAGAATTTATTTAATATGTCTGCATGTTGGTTAAATTTGAAGGATGTTAATTTTCTAGGGAACCTGATCAAACAGAAACTATTAAACCAATGACAAGAGGACGACTCCAGAGACCTAAACCCAATTTATCGAGGGCAGTTGGGAAGAAATCAGTTCTTTCACGAGGTAAAACAGATGCAGAGGACAAGAGTTTACATAAAGAAACTCCTGTTGAAAAGGTATGGAGTAAGAGGCATAATGGAAATTAAAACTATAAAGTTTTTTTCCTAAGTAGTTGGGAATAAAAATGTTTAACTTGTAATTACAAAGTAAATGATAATAAAGCCAAGATAAAAGAAATTCACACATTAATAAATTGTCTTACTAGCCTCATACCTTTTCTTTAGAATGTCGGATATATCATTTTGAACATCCTTAGTAGTGATAAAGCTATCTTTTGTTTACTTATATAAGATTTTTATTAAAAGTATTTTTTAAACCAGCTATAGTGAAATTATACCCACAACTCTCTTTTCTAAACACAGATATATTCCTCTTTCTTTTATAGATTTTCTCTTTTTATGAAAATAAACATTTCTGTATTTTTTAGTTATGACATATATTACATTTAAAACTTTTTTCTCTGAAACTATTAATTTATACTCTCTTGGGGTTAGTTGTTTTCTTTTTTTAGTTGATCTTTTTAATAGCTGCATCAGATGAACATTATTATTACTTTACCTGCCATTTCTTGGTGTTTAGGTTGTTTCCATTTTTTTTTAACTCTGTAAGTAAAAGCAGTTTTGTAAATAGCAAAGAATAAATTTCTAGAGGTGGTAGGGATTACTTGGCCATAGTATTTAAAATGTATTTTTGGCTCTTGTTATGTATTAACAAACTGACAGTCAAAAAAAAAAAAAGAATCTTAGAAACTTGCTGGCAGTCCAGTGGTTAGAACTCGGTGCTTTCACTGCCTGCCTGGGGAATTAAGAACCCACAAGCCATGCAGTGGTCCCCCCAAAAATCTATTTACATTTCTATAAGCATTATGAATGTTTGCTTCATTATATCTTTGCCAGTATTATATTATTAAAAATGTTTTATTTTTGCTAAAATAATTCTTTGAATTTTAGTCTGCTTTTTTCCTTTTATGTGAAATCTTTCCATACTTTTTATAATGTAGTTATATTATTATATTCTCATAAGATGTTTTTAAGTTCTAGAATATTGGGAAAATACAGACTTATGTAAAAATTAAAATAGAAATTAATTGTTTAATCCCATGCAACCGTTTTAGGATATATCCTTCCAACTTTTTTTTTTTTACAAAGTTGAGTAGTATTGTTAATTCAGTTTTGTATACTTTGGTATTTTAATGTTTCATAAATATTTTTTCACATCATTAAATGTCTTTTGAAAACATGATTTTTAGTGAATTCATCATTTCATAATATTCTATCAGTGAGTGTAACTAAATTTATCTAACCATTTATTCATTATTGGATATTTGTCAGTTTATAGTATTTGCTGTTTTGCATAATGTTCCAGTGACCATCCTTGAACTTAAGTCTTTGTCTAAATATTTTCTTAGAGTAGCATCTAAGAAATTATATTACTGGGTCAAAGAATATAAACATTATTAAAGCTCTTGATAGATATTGGTAAGGATATATCAATTTGTGCTTCTATTAGTAATGTATGAGATTGTATGTTTAAAATGTTCTCATCTGTGTTTATGATTTTAACAACTCTTCTAATAATTAGAAGTACAAAAAAGAGAAATTTTGTTATTTCCACTTATTTATTTATTAAAAGTTTTTATGTTAAGTAGATTAAATATAAAAATTAAATTTGTAGAGTCCCATGGAAAAGGATGGTATTTCTGGAATGGAGAATACAGAGAAAGGGAACCGAGAACCTGACACTGTATCTAAGTAAGTATTTAGGAAATAGGATAAAAATAGTAACTCTTAGGAATGATTGTAATGGCTTGTTTTCTACTTCCTAATGTCTGAATTTTATTTTCAGCTAGTGTAATTAAGTCCATTTTTAATTATAGGGATTGTTGAAATATTTAATAATGCTATTTATGCTTGGTGTTACAAGCATAATAAATATGCTTAAATAAATTATGGTGTGGGTCCACTAGTTAACCAGATCTTGTTAGATAAATTAATGGTTAAGAAGTATGATGATGGATAATTTTATTTATAGCAAGGGGTTTCAAAAGGGCATGTTTAGGGGAATTCCCTGGTAGTCCAGTGGTTCGGCCTCTGTGCTTCCACTGCACGGTCACACATTCAGTGCCTGATTGGGGATCTAAGATCCTACATGCTGCTCGGTGTGGCCAAAAACAAAAAAACAACAGGATATTTAATGTGGAGTGAGAACTAGAATAGGTCTTGGTCTAATATAAATCTGAACCAGTGGATTCAGAACTGTGTATTTATGCCATAATCTGTGTCTAATGCCCTGAAGGTGTATGTTACACAGTGGTATCCTGAGTGGGTAATAATATTCCATACTTGTCAGGTATAGATTTTTTCCAATTTTGTGGTGAAAAAATGCGTTTTCATTGTCATGCTTCTAGGACTGTGTCTGTTCTAGAGAGTTAAGATATTAGAGGTATGTGTATCTTTGCAGGTGTTCTTGACACTTCTGAATTATTTTGTATTTCCAAATGGTTTACTTATTTATACCTGGGAGAAAGTACTGAAAATAAGTCTCTCTGTGATATACAAGTAATTATGTGACTTCAGAATAACCATTGATTTTATTCCTTTGTAATTACTCTAGTTTGAGTGAAAAAACTTGTCTGCAGGAAGATGATCAACCAAAGGCTTTCAGACCTGCACGACTAATGCGGGGCTTATTACAAAGGCCGAAACCAAATGTAGGTAAAGCTGCTGAAAGAAAAGGAACTCTTACATCACAGGAAAAGCCCGGTGCCAGTATAGAAAAGAATGAAAATGAATCCTGCATCAACAGAAATGTAAGTACTCTGATGCCCTCCAGTTTTTTGTTAAACAAAACTTAAGCCTCCTTTCATCTCCCGTTTTAAAACATCAGTATTATACAATTATCTACACTGTTCTTTAAATTTAATGCCCGTATGTCATAGCCAGAAGCTTTGCTGATGTGAAGTCACTTAGCTCTCAGCTCTGTGGATTTTAAGCATTTATATGGTGAATCATCTGCTTTTACCTTGTGCATGTTTGGACTTGCCTTTTTCCCTCATCACTCAGCAGGTGTGATTACACTTCCCTTTTGAAGGGAATTACAGGATTATACTTCTCTTTCAAAAATATAGGTAGGTGTCTGAATTTTAACACCGACTTAAACAAAATAGAATGTTAAAAGCTCCCTATATAATATTCCAACAACAAAGATTATAAATTTTAGATATTTACATAATAACTGATCTTTGTGATAAGAGTAAAAATTGGTATGGTTTGAGATTGGAATTTCTTTTGTAGTAATTCCCAAGGTCTCTAATGTGATTATAATAATCCAAAAGATTTAGAAAGACAGAACCCAAGGAATAATTTTAACAGATTACTTGCTTTCTGACTGGGAAGAAAAGAATAGGGGCTTTGAGATGAGATAAAAGGTGTGGCTTATGAAATTTTCTATATCTTAAGAAAAAAACATTAAAAAGTGCCTCTTAGGAAATTCCCTGGTGATCCAGTGGTTAGGATTCTGTGCTTCTGCTTCTGGGGACCTGGGTAAGATCTGTTAGGTATACAGCCCAGCCTGAAAAAAAAAGTGCCCCTTGAATATCATTTTACAGTTTTGAAATGTTTACCATTTTCCTTGTACTCAAATTGTACATAATTTTCAATGAAATCTTTTATAAATGGGTGTTTCATTCTAAGACCTAAAAGTTTTTAAAAAATGTGTTTGTTTTATTAAGACTGCTGAACAGATAGAAGATCAATCATGTGAAAATTTTGAGTGTGAAGACATTGCATCACTACCTGAAAAAAAAGACAGTTCCTTTCAAAATGTGCAGTCAGATGAGCCCAAGGCTGTTGTTAATGAATGTCTGAGGTAAGCATCGTCTTATTGATGATATAATATTTGAATTATATGTAAAGTTTTAGAAATTATCAAACATTTTTTAAAAACAATAGCAAATCAGATTGATTTGTTATCTGTTTACCAAGTTACATAATATTTGCAAACATGCATTCACCTTTCAAGGCAGTTTATCTCACTGCCTTCATGTTGATTTCTCACTTATGGTATGGGTATTTTGATGAATTTTACCCATCACAAATTAGACCTTGAGTTATTAATAACATGGAAAGTTATTAATAATGTCACTTGAGAAGCATATTAAGTTATATGTCTATATCCAAATGTGAAAATGCTACTTACTTTAGTATTTGTTTCTTTAGACTTAGATTGATCACACATATGTAAATCATATGTAATACTTATATGTATAAATTGATACCTTCCTACAGCCAGAGTTCCCTGTATTTGTTATTTCCCCTCTGGAGGATACCAAACTAGATCAACAGAACTATTAGTATGCTTTAAATTTTTTTTTCTTTTTGGGAATATTCAGTGCACAAAAGTAGTGAGAACAGAATAACAGATTCCTGTGTACCTACTATCTAGTTTCAGCAGTTACTTATGTTTTTCCAATCTTTGCATTCACAGTTTGGCCTATTATATACTGTATTAAAGCTATATGAACCCATTTAAATACTACCTAACCTATGAGTAAAAGCTAGGTTTCCTGAACTACTCAAAAGGTCTCTGTTCTAAGACAAAAAAAGTCCTTTATTCCTCTCTTCTTTCTCTATTCCTTTGCTTCTTACTTCCCTCTCTGTATCCTCTCCCTATATCCCCAACCTGCTTTGCCATAGAAATTCTGGGTGGAGCCCCTAGACATACAACTGCACTGCTGCTGCTGTTGAGTTGCTAAGTTGTGCCCGACTCTGCGACTCCATGGACTGTAGCCCACCAGGCTTCTCTGTCCATGGGATTTCCCAGGCAGGAAGACTGGAGTGGGGTGCCATTTCCTTCTCCGGGGATCTTCCTGACCCAGGAATTGAATCTGTATCTCCTGCGCTGGCAGGCAGTGGCTCTTTACCACTGAACCACCTGGGAAGGCTGAACAATTGTATTATTACATATCTCTGATACAAATATTAATTACAGCCTGTCACTGTTGAAAAAAATTTAGGGACTGAAAAAAAGAGAAATATCCCTACAGGCAAATGCCCCAGAAAAGGGCAATAATGTAGGTGAAATGGAGACAGATATGAAAGAAACTGGAAGAGAGATTTCCCCTAGGGAGAAGATACTGGAGTTGATCGATGCCACTGAGGAAGTAGATTTAGAAGAGACTGAAAGAAGAGAAATATCTACACCAAGAAAAGGCCTAGGAGATCAAAATATTAACCAGTCACTAGGTGGTTTTTCATTCAGTTCTATATTTTTATTGGTTTTACCACCTATTACTATGATAAAGCACAAAACAGAGTGTGCTGCTGCTTTTTTGGAAAATAAGGTACTTGTAGTAGGTAATGATTGTTATGTGCCCAGTAGCATTCAGCAGACTGCAAGATGTTGTTTATTTTCTCTTTTGTTTCATTCCCAGTTTATATTATGAAATCATAAGCTTTTAGAGAAATGACTATACAGGAAATCTCAGTTTGAATTGTTTTTAAAAAGTGAGGAGGGATATAGACTTAGTTTTTAGTCATAAGACTGTATCTTATTCAAATTATACCTCCATCCAGCTACTTGAGATCTTGTTTAGTTCTGACCATATAAATGAGTTCTTTAACTCTTATCCAGGCATCTGTCTGGATAAAGGATAGTAAGAGTGAAAAGGTAGGGATAGCAGATACAAATTGATTTAACTCCAAGTAGAGAATGGAAGAGCCTTTCTCAGTAGGTATTTGCCAACACTGATGTGGATGACAGTTAGCGAGAGACTATTCAGGCCCAATTTGCCATTATTCTAATTGGCCTAGGGCTTCTGTGGAGACTCAGACAGTAAAGAATCTGCCTGCGAAGCACCTGGGTTCAATCCCTTGGTCAGAAAGATCCCCTGGAGAGGGGAATGGCTGCCCACTCTAGTCTTCTTGTCTAGAGAATTCCATGGACAGAGGAGTCGGGCGGGCTGTAGTCCATGGGGTTGCAAAGAGTTGTATACGACTGAGTGACTAACACACTTTCACTCATTGACCTTATTGATAGATTTAATTATTTTTAAAACTTATTGTAATTTCCAAGGATGGAATTTTTTTTCTCTCCTTTAATTTTAAAATTTGGCCCAAAGAGTCCTGGTGCTTCATTAATTTTTTTTGTTAATTTGAGAGTTCCTGATTTTTCAGTAGTTGTTTCTTAATGATCACATCTTCAGTTGACAGGTTTAAAATTTGATTGTGTTTGTGTTTTCTTTCTTTCTTTTTTTTTTTTAGTATTCAGGAGGATAATAGAGCAAATAAAGATGTTCGAATTCCAAAGACTCGATTTCAGAAACCAAAGCCAAATATAGGGAGGAGAACTGGAAGAAGAGGAATTTCCTCAAAGGAAGAGGTACCAAAGGAGGTAATTGCCGCTGAGGAGATGACAGCAGCTTTGAGAGAAACTGCAACACTGGAAACCTCACTAAGGGAGAAGGAACCTGTGGAGACTCATACTACTAAGGAAAGGGAGTCAGATTTAAAAGAAATTGGAAGAAAAGACATCTCTTCCAGGGATATAACGCCGGAAATGAGTGATGTTGCTGTGGAAATGGAGACAGATTTGAAAGAAACTGAGAAAAATGACATCTCTCCCAGGGAAAAAATGCCAGAAATAAGTGATGTCATTGTGGAAATGAAGACTGATTTGAAGGAAACCGAAAAAAATGACATCTCTCCCATGGAGAAGATACCAGAAATGATTGCTGTCATTGCAGAAATGGAAACAGATTTGAAAGAAACTGGAAAAAATGACATCTCTCCCAGGGAGAAAATAGCAGAAATGAGTGATGTCACTGCAGAAATGGAGACAGATTTGAAAGAAGCTGAAAAATATGACATCTCTCCCAGGGAGAAAATGCCAGAAATGAGTCCTGTCATTGCAGACATGGAGACAGATTTGAAAGAAACCGGAAAAAATGACATCTCTCCCAGGGAGACAGTACCAGAAATGATTGATGTCACTGCAGAAATGGGGACAGAGTTGAAAGAAACCGGAAAAAATGACATCTTTCCCAGGGAGGAAATACCAGAAATGAGTGATGTCACTGTGGAAATGAAGACTGATTTGAAAGAAGTTGGGAAAAATGACATTTCTGCTAGGGAGAAAATGCCAGAAATGATTGATGTCACTGCAGAAATGGGGACAGATTTGAAAGAAACCAGAAAAAATGACATCTCTCCCAGGGAGGAAATACCAGAAATGATTGATGTTTCTGTGGAAATGAAGACTGATTTGAAAGAAGTTGGAACAAATGACATCCCTCCCAGGGAGAAAATGCCAGAAATGATTGATGTCACTGCAGAAATGGGGACAGATTTGAAAGAAACCGGAAAAGATGACATCTCTCCCAGGGAGGAAATACCAGAAATGAGTGATGTCACTGTGGAAATGAAGACGGATTTGAAAGAAGTTGGAAAAAATGACATCCCTCCCAGGGAGAAAATGCCAGAAATGATTGATGTCACTGCAGAAATGGGGACAGATTTGAAAGAAACCAGAAAAAATGACATCTCTCCCAGGGAGGAAATACCAGAAATGATTGATGTTTCTGTGGAAATGAAGACTGATTTGAAAGAAGTTGGAACAAATGACATCCCTCCCAGGGAGAAAATGCCAGAAATGATTGATGTCACTGCAGAAATGGGGACAGATTTGAAAGAAACCGGAAAAAATGACATTTCTCCCAAGGAGGAAATGCCAGAAATGATTGATGTCACTGCAGAAATGGGGACAGATTTGAAAGAAACCGGAAAAAATAACATTTCTCCCAGGGAGGAAATACCAGAAATGATTGATGTCTCTGTGGAACTAGAGACAGATTCGAGAGAAACTGGAAAAAATGACATTTTTGCCAGGGAGAAAATGCCAGAAATGATTGATGTCACTGCAGAAATGGAGACAGATTTGAGAGAAACCAGAAGAGAGATTTTCCCAGGGGAGGAGATAACAGTGGTGACTGAGGCCACAGAGGAAAGAAAGACAGATTTGGAAGAGACTGAAAGAAGAGAAATGTCCCTAGAGGAAAATGTCCCAGAGGAAGTTGATACTATTTGTGAGGTAGAAACAGATTTGAAAAAAACTGAGAGAGAAATTTCCCCAAATGAGGAGATAGCAGAGATGCCTGGTGCTGCTGAGGAAGTAGAGACAGGTCTAGAAGAAACTGATAGAAGAGAAATATCTACACAAAAAAATGCCTCAGAGGTCAAAACTGTAGGTGATGAAATGGATATAGATTTGAAAGAAATTGGAATAGAAATTTCCCCAAGGGAAAAGATATTATTGGGGATCAGTGCCACAGGGGAAAGAGAGACTGATGTGGAAGAAACTGGGCAGACAGACATTTTCCTGATGGAGAAAGCATCAGCAAAGGTGGCTGCCATTGAGGAAATAGAGGCAGATTTGAGAGACACTGGAAAAGAAATTTCCTTGACGAAAAGCAGATCAGAAGAGATCGAGAAAAGCGTGGCAGATTTGAAAAACGTAGAAAAAATAGACATTTCCCTAAGGGAAAAAGAACCAGAGGAGACTGGGACCTCAAGTCGAGCTGAGGCAGATCCCTTGCAGGCCAGCAGTGGTGACTCCAGCACTGTGCCTTCACTGACTAAGAGAGTATGTATTTTTCTGTCCTTTAAAAATATCTTTTGAATAGTTATTTTGGAGAAAAGTTACTAAAGTAATTCCAGGATTATTGCCCTTAAATCCAATAACATATAAAATCACTAAAATTTTTTAATTGTGGAGAAGTTAGTGTTCTTAATGTCAATTTAAAGTTACTCTTAGATAAAAGGAGTATAGGAAATTGGACTGAATTTGTGCTAACGCTGGTATGAACATACAGTGGAACTGTCTTTTGACCGTACCTGTATCAGGTTTTCTCTTTATTTCCTGTCCCACCTCATTTCACTTTACTTTTAAAAGTTCCTTTTATTAAAAGTTTCCAGTTCATTGAAGTTGAAGATATTCTAACATTTTCTAGTTTTCTAACTTTTTTTTAGATAGGTAATGGCATTTGTAATTTGGAAAAAACATAATGTGCAATATATAGAAAGACTTTCCTAAATTCTGTGTTTCAACATTTGTAAATTAAATTTCATTTTATTTAAAAATGAAAAACCTCCAAACTTCTATATTTTTAAAGACAATAGAATATATAGGCTTTTGTTTGAAATGTGTGACATGGCCAAGAAGTTGATTTCGGTTTTACCATAAGCTCTTTTCTCATAGAAAAATCTGAACGAACTTTTTGGCCAACCCAGTATATATGCTGATTTATTTCCAGGACTTGGGCAGGGAAGTGCTATCTGCTGTGGTTCATACATCTGTAGAAGAAAAAAATTCTGAAAAGGAAGTGTCAAGTCAGTTGAGTCATTTGAACATTTCTTCTCAGTCTTCTGAACTTGATAAAATAGAAGACCAGAGGATGCGACCTCCAAGTGTTCCAGAGCAGTTTTCAGATGTTAATATAAGGTACAAGTATATAGGTCTGTGTGCTTTTGAAGAGAAAGATATAAAGTTATATTTGCAGATTATGTTAAACTAAGGTTTTAAGACATACCATCTGTAGCACAGTGTTGAAAATTTTAAGCTGGTTTGGGGGAAAACTGGGAGAGGTTTGAGGTCATTTTGACAGTAGATTGTGAGAATCACCAACATACAAAATTGTGTGTAACACATACTTTTAAGTCAACAAACCTGTATTTTCTTTGTGCAAAGATGATAGAATTTCTGGGCTTATTCCTGGATTGTACCAGTCATGTTTTTCAGGATCTACCAAATAGTCCGATTTGCTTTCCTGTTAAAACTTAGAATTAAATATTTACTGCCAGTCTCTAAGGTTGTCCTAAGACCCCACTCCCACTGCCCCTTTATTTCATCCTAAAGCTTGATAATCCTTGTTCCAAAAGCAAATCTCTTCCTCAAGAACAGACACCATGTGAAGTTAAGCTGACACCCTTTGTGAGAAGTAGATTCAAAAGACCTAAACCAAACTTAGCAAGAGCAGCTTCAAAAAGAGAGACTACGAAAGCAGAAAAGCATGCACCTGGGAAGGAGGTGGAAGCTGATAAAACAGAGACGGTTGTGATACAGCAGAACTGTGAACAAATGAGTACTCTCCTTTCTCAACATGTGAGTGTTATGTAAAATGGAGGTTTTCTGTTTTAGTTATTACAATTATTAAAAGAAAACATTTGGAGTGAAAGTTTGCAAATATTTTCTCATGTTATTTTAGAAAATGTATTTGTTTGACTGCGTTGGGTCTTAGTTGCAGCCCGTGGGATTTTTGTGGGCTTCTCTCTAGTTACAGTGCATGGGCTTAGTTGCGCCGAGGCATACAAGGTCTTGGCTCCCTGGTCAGGAATCGAATCTTGAGTTCCCTGCACTGGATGGTGGATTTGTAACAACTGGACCACCAGGGAAGTCCTTCTCATGTAATTTTTACTGTCTTTGATATCATCGTTGCTGTACTTAATGTACCTCATTATTCCACATGGTTTTTGTAAGAATCTCAAATCTCTGATGATGGACAAATATCAGGGGAAGGATTTTAAGAAGCCCCAGCTGTAGTTCAAGTTATTGAGCTACATTATGTGACCTAAAGTTCATTATGTGACCATAAGCCACATAATGTGGCCACTTTCTTCACAGGGAAATTGAGAATGACAATCCCTCTTTATTTCGCTCTGTTGTGAAAGTGAAATAAAAAGTTAAAAAGCTTGATATGAGTTAAAGGAGATGATTTTTATTTACTTGATTAACGTAGTCTATAAGAGATCAAGTATGATACAGCATCAGAAACCTTGAAATGAAACATTGACACTGATAAGTTGAGTGCTGTAAATTTACAAAGTACTTTTTTGAATTAAAGTTCTTTTACAGCTTAACTTAATTCTTACTATACTTGAACATTTTTGCTTTTTCCTCCTAATCTTATATTTAAAAAAGATAAATCATGGAAATTCCCTGGCAGTCCAGTGGTTAGGATTCTGTGCTCTCACAGCTGAGGGTCTAGGTACAGTCTCTGAGGAACTAAAATTCCATAAGCTACATGGCATGACCCCCTCCTCAACCCTCTAAATCACTTTTTGTTGATTATTTTACCTAATTATAAAAATTTCAAATAAAAAAAAACATCTAAAAAGTTAGTCCTTTATAGTGTTCCATCTCTTCCTCCCAAGTTAATCCCAAGTAGCAATTTAAAATATATCTACCTAAACTTTTCTGTATAGATACTTATTTTTATAAATAATAGAATGTGTTGGTATTTTCATTGTTTTCTAAAAATAGCATCATATCTTATAATTTTTTTTCATGTACAATATTGTGAACATCTTTTTGGATCAGTATATACAAGTTAAACTTCTTTTAAGTCACTGTACTATTACATTGTAAAGAAATTATAATTTATTCAGTTGCCTACTGATTTGTCTTATTTCCAGTTTTTTTTTTGCTTTTCTTTTTTGGGGAGCTATTATATTGCTACAGTAAATATCCTTGTTATAATTTATTAGGTCCTTATTTGAATGTTTTTATAAGATACATTTCTAGAAGTAGAATTGCTGGGAATTATTGATTGATACTGCCCTATTGTCTACAAAGACTGTATCAATTTGTTCTTCTAATCGTTTATTAAAGTTATTTCCCTATACTTTTACCAACCCTCGATGAAATTTTTTTTATCTACCTTCTAGGATGTGACTTCGCTAATGACATCAAGAGAGAAAGACAAATTAGATCACGGTCCAGAGGAGACTGTGATATTACCATGTGTGCAGACTGAAAAGGACCTTTCACCTTTGAGTTCTTGTGAATCTAAAGAGGAGTCTCAGTCTACACAAGCCCAGGAAAAGAAATTAGTTGTCTCTATGGGGTAAAAAGTGATAGTTTTTAAAAAATCTAAAATAGAATCATTTCAAGTATTCAGTTTTTTTAAGATGTGTTAGTGTAGTTTAAAAGTGAGTATCAAGAGTAGTTGGTTTATTTTTTATTCATGTGGCAGACTGCCTAAAATAGAAAATCAGTTTTACTTCAACACGTTTTAACACTTGCCTGCTTGTATTCACTGTTAGCTGCTTAGAATCTTATGCAAAGCAATGAACTTAAAAAATATGTGTGTATAAGATATGTATTCACTACCTCTTAAAAAATTTTAGTAAGGTACATATGGGCTTCACCAGTGGCTCAGTGGTAAAGAATCTGCCTGCCAATGCAGGAGATGCGGTTTTGATCCCTTGGTTGGGAAGATCCCCTGGAGAAGGAAATGGGCAGCCCACTCCAGTATTCTTGGCCTGGAAAATCCCATGGACAAGAGGAGTCTGGTGGGCTATAGCCCGTGGCGTCAGGGAAGAGACACGACTTGGCGACTAGACAACAATAAAGATACATATAAAATTTACTATCTAACCATTTTTAAGTGTATTGTCCAGGGGCATTAAGTATATCATCAATGTATTGTACACCATCACCACCATTTATCTCCAGAACATTTTTCTTCCCAAACTGAAGCTCTATTCCCAGTAAAGAGGAACTTCCCATTGCCCCTTTCTCCAGTCCCTGGCAGCCACCATCGTACTTTCTATTACTATGAATTTGGATATTGTAGGTAACCTCACTACCTTTTGAGAATTGAAATAACTTTTTTTTTTAATAAAATGAGATATAATCAGAAAGTAATTTAATTTTCCTTTACTATACAAAATGTTTTTATAGTTTTATTAGGTTCAAATTTTATATTTTTACAGTAATTTTCATTTTTTACAATCAAGCTTTCTCTCTTTTCTCCTGTCTGCTTTTCTAGGACTCATAATATAAACACTTTTGAACAAGGAATAAAGGAAAGGGTTATCCAATCTGCTCCACTAGTAAGGGGTCGACTTCAGAGACCCAGACCAAACTTAAGAAAGGTGGGCCAGAGGCAAGTAATAGAAAAAAGTGAAACCAAAGAAACAACTAAGGAAGAAAAGACGCTACAAAAAGATGAAACTGGAGAGAAATTCCTGATTGTGGTGAGTTATTGCTGTGTAATTAAATCAAGCTCTTTAATGCATATTAGAATATCAAATGGTAGCTCAGACTTGGTTTAGAATGTAAGCACCTGATATTTACTCTAGTTAATTAATATATAACGTGTTTACTTTTGTTTCAGATTTACTATTGTGGATTTTTTTTTTAATGAAAATAGATTCCCCCTTTCCCCCACTAACAAACCTATTAATTACAAAAATGTTCAATCAATACAAAATAATACAATAATTACCCCAAAGTCTCACCACTCTGAGCCAACCACTGAAAACCTTTTGATATATCTTACTAAATATATTTCCATGCATGCATATGTGCATACTTACATAGATTTATATAATAAAATCATTGTATGCATATTATTTTGTGACTTACTATTTTTCACTTATTATACCAAGTGGTTTTCCATGTCATGAAATAGAAAGTTACATAATTTTTAACTGCTGGGTAACATTCTACTAATTTGAATGACAATTTAATCAATTTCTTATTAATGGAACTTTTGATATTAGAAAGAAATCTTAGGCAGTTTAATGCCCCATTTCAACAGATCTTGTTTTTCTGTTCTTTTTTTCTCTGCTCAAGGAACATCTACATTTGAAATAAAGTGATTGTAATCCTTATTTGCTCCCTCCCTCAATTAAAACCAAACGTATTGAACTCTTTGGGAAGGAGACTCACAATAATTGGTTATTGTAGCTTTTAAAGCATTACACGAATGTATTACTACAATAATTGAAAATTTCTCTGTGAATTGGCAGTTTTGTTTTGGGCAGCAAAACATGAACATTGCATACACAAGTTTGTGATTTCATTTTAAAAACCTAAATACCTTTCTTAATGATGGAAATATTTTAGGAAGTATGTTCTGTTGCTAAAAAAATAACCCCAAAACAACTAATATAGTTTTGTCATTTCAGCCAAATTCTCAAATTGCAACTGAAGTTGAAGTTGTATCCTCTGAAGTGTCAGAAGGCAGAATGTCTGAAAACCAGAGCCACGTTCTTTTAGAAAATGTTCATATTAACAAAGTAGATGTTTTAGATGAAAAGATGAGGTGAGTTTGCTTTTAATCAGAAAATCGTAAAACCTTTCAAAGATAAAGGTTGGATATTTGAATAATTGGTTTTATGTAATTTCACATTTCATAAGTTTTATGAAAGAAAAATAAGTATGAAATTAGAATAGTTTAAATCTCCTTCTTGGCACTTGCCTGGTGGTCCAGGGACACAGGTTCGATCCCTGGTTCTGGATCACATGCTGCACAGCAGCCAAGCCTGTGCACCGCAAATACCAAGCCTGCGCTCTAAAGCCCACGTGCCGTGGAGCCTGTGCTCCCCAGCGAGAGAAGCCCCCACAGTGAGAAGCCTGTGCAGTGCAACTAGAGAGCAGCCCTGCTCACTGCAACCAGAGAAGGCCCGTGCGCAGCAGTGAGGACCCAGCACAGCCAAAAATAAGTAAAAATTTAAAGAATCTGCTTCTTCAGATACTGTAAGAATTGTGGGACTAGTGTTCTCTTAGTTTATAACTTAGCTGAGAAGTTTGGCAAGCATCCTCATTTTTAAAGAAAACTTTTATGGGAGAGGTTCTTAAGTTCTTTGCATCTTTAGAAATTTACAACCGACTGATAAAATTCATAAATAGGAATACTGTAAAATACTTCCTATACTTCCTATGTGCTGTAAAATACTCCCTATATTGCTGTCCTTAGAGTTTATTAGTTTTCCTCCAGAACGTTTTTAGCACTCGCACACTGAGTTTTGAACATTCTAGCTTTAATTATATGGAATTAACTTGATTTTTGGGAAATGAAAAAGAGATGGTGTTGTATCATTTTTTCACTCTCTGTGAAGCTGTAAGAGTAGGATTTGGGCATGATGTCATCTGTTTGAACAAGTTATGCTGTTGATTTAGCTTAACTTTATACAGTCTACTTTCACTAAGGCAGACTTCTTACATGAAGCATTTACTGTTTTAGTATGAATTTCTGTCATTTCTTTTGTTTCCCTTTATGTGTGTGTGTGTATCTTGAAAAACCTTTTTATATTTGTTTTTCTTTTAAGACTAAGTCTTTCATTTTCATTAGCAAGTGATAAGAGAATGCTTCATTGCAAGAGTCCCCTTGGAGAAAAGCCCTAAATGAAGCGCAGGAGCAAGTCAAGGGATCTGTGGGGAAAGAGGGAACAGCAGTTGAGAAGTACTTCAGGCAGAATCATGTCTGACATGTTTGAGGGCCAGCAAAGGGGGCCAGTGTGAAACGGGAAGAGGAGAGGAGCAGTGATATGAAAGGTAAAGACTGAGTGGAGTGAGAGAAGCACAGGTTATGTGGGGCCACTGTCAGGATTTTGATTTTTACTCTAAATGAGCCTTTAAAGACTAGTGACCTTTGAGTTCAGCCTTTCCTAATACCTCATTTATGATTGACTGTAATTTATAATAGATCCAGAGGACTTAAATGGCTTGCCCAAAGTAACATTGGCAAGTTAGTTTTTAAACTTAATGTTTTTAGAATTTATGACTTTTAGACTAGCAGATTCCTTTTTACACTCAGCCTTCATACTTTTTAATGAGCGAGATCAAACTTTCAAATTTCTGTATGGAAACCCCTTGCTCACCCGCCCTTTTAGTTTATTTAGTTAGTTTTGGCTGCACTGGGTCTTTGTTGCTGCCAAGAAGGCTTTCTCTGGCTGTGACGAGCGGGGGTCACTCTTCATTGCGGTGCTTTGGCTTCTCGCTGTGGGGACTTCTCTTGCTGCAGAGCACAGGCTTTAGGCTCACAGGCCTCAGTAGCTGTGGTGCATGGGCTTAGGTGCTTTCCAGCCTGTGGAATCTTCCCAGACCAGGGATTGAACCCAAGTCCTATGCATTGGCAAGTGAGTTCCGATCCACTGTACCGCCAGGGAGGTTCCCCACCCTCCTTTCCAGCTTTGAGCTTTACCATTCCTGATACTTTCTTCAGAGTATATATGCAATCTAGTTTTAAAGTTAGCATATTCTTATGTCCAGCAGTTTTTACCTCTTTTACCCCCAGTAGCAGATTGAGCTTATATATATATTTAATAATTAAGTACCTTTGTAGAATCACATTTGATTGTAAGTTACTTATACTTAAATATAACATGTTTTCCCAAATACCTACACTGGTAATGCCGACACTGGAATGTATTAGCTAGCATCATAACCTTGTTAGAACGTCTTATGAACTTCCTTGGTGTTTCACTGCTGGATGAACTTAGCAGGATTGGAGCATTTAGAAATGTAACTACTTTGTCTTCTAGGTAATTTATTAGAAATATTACTTAAGATTAGTCTTTAATGCAGCTCTTAAAGAGAACTCATGGTTGATACTTACATATCCAGTTTTTCTTCATCCAGATTATATTAGTTTTAAACTTCTTAATTCACATCATTGGCAGTTATTAAACATTTCACAGGAAACTTTAGGATAGCTGTTTGTGTTGCCTTGGGAGCTGAGGCTACTGTATTGAATGTTAAAACCTTGTCTTTCTCTGACTTGGCAGATACATATGGGTTTATTTTGATTTTTATGACATTGGCGGTCAATAAACTCTGTTCTGTGAGCTGACAGGCATGTGGTGGGAGAACAGACTCTAGCTTTCAAATCTGCTTTTGAACTAGAAGAATCAAGGTTGTTGGGACCAGTGTGTATTTGTTCATGCTTCAGAGCCCAGTTGAGGGATTTGTTTAAAGTGTCATTATGAAGTCCATCTTCAATAACTGGCATTTTTGTTTTGTATCTAGTTATTTCTCTGAAAATTAGTTAAAGTAGCATGAAACCACACTCCAGAATCAATGAGTGAAAGTTAAAAAAGGTTGAATATCAATATATTAATGTGAAACTATTCTTTAAGCTAAGTGGAAGTTATAAAAGCTTCTAATGTTCTTTCATATTAGCACATGAGGTTTTGTTTTTTATGTTTAGTTTTATAGCCTATTTATGTCCTTTGAACATAGAATTGGTTTGTACCCAGAATTGTTTAACTGCAGTTGCATCAACAGGAATTCTGATTTTGGTTCTTCAACATGATTTGTATTTCATTCTAGACATGGACATGAAACGTATGTTCCTAGTCCACCACAAATGATAGGAAGACAGTTCCAAAGGGCTAAGCCAAATTTGGGAAGAGCACAAAGTAAGAAAGAAGCATCAGACATAGAAGAAGACAGAGCAGACCAGAGGAAGGCAAGGAAGCCAGAAGATAGTTTGTCGCAGCATGAAGGTTCTGACAGCCAGCTTCTTCCAAAAGTAAGTGTGAAAAAAATTTTTTATTAGTGGGCTCTATTTTATCAATATCATGAAAGAGAACATTTAAAAAATAATTTTGCTTTTTGTATTCTAACTATTTTCACGAAAGCTGATTGACTCTCCTAATATTTTGATAGTTTAGAAACCAATCAGTTGTGTATATGTGTGTAAGCATAGCGCTTTAAGCCAAACTACCAAACCAAATTACCATACAGATTGTTTCCATGATAATATCAGCTGTTTATTCTTAAATTTAAGGGAAAACCTGAGTTTCTGACATCTCTGGAGGTTTCAGCAAGAAAAGATTCTGTAGGTTCCGAGGAGACTGAATTGGCAAAAAAAGATGCTCAATCAGAAGTTGAACCATCTGGGAGTGTTGGAGAGAAGACTGGAGAGGATAATTCTATGTGTGCAGTTGTGGAAAAGCGGTGTATCAGTAAACCGAGGTAAAGTTTTATTTACCAAGTGCTTTCAGAATAGTAAATACAAATAATATTCCTTATGGATGTCCTACTCTAACTTATTAATAAGAGTAAAAAGATTTGTTAACAGAAGTGTGGGTTGTTCTTTATTGACAGGTCTGTTTCTTTCCCACTTTTGATTTTTATTTACTCAAATTTACTTTTTAAAAATAATCTCTGAAAAATTTTTCTTTCCTACATTTAAAATTTCTGGGTATTGAGTATATTAGGCATGAGCAGAAACCTGACTAAAGAGTAATGTGTATTTCCTAAATAACTAGGATGCTAATTTGAGTGGAGTCACAAACACAAATGAAGGGTATCCTGTTCCCACAGTTTTTAAGGAGAGTGGAAGGGAGCCTGAGTTCTAAATAAATGTTGCTGTGATGGATTTCCTTCTTTTTTTCTTTTAACCTAATCTGTTTACCTAGTAAGATAAACCATATGACTTTTTGATCTCTTATTTTATATTTATTGGCCCAATGTTCTTTATCCTTTTTTCTTCTAATAATTTCGTCTTGTATTTCATCATCGCTTAAACAACAAGGGGGAAAATGGCTCACAATTAAAAACTTATTGTGAAAAATTTGTAGGTAGATAAGATTTAACTCTTGAGTGAGAAACTAGTAACTGTAAATTCCTCTCATTCTCTTCACAGCATGTGTTGACAGAATGGGTGGTGAGCATTTTATATTAATGGCTTGAATTGAGATTTCACTTTAAAAGTTGAGATTTCATTATAATCATCCTTGTGCACGTAATGACTATGTTGCTATTTTGATTAAACATCCAGCTCCCCTCAATTGTTAAAAGAACCAGATAACTCTAAAATTGCTCTGGATCGAAGAAGAGCGCTCTCTTCTGCCTCTGAGCGTGAGATAGATCATAGTAGAAGGAGAGTACGTCGAAAGGTTAAACCGAGCATCCCCAAAGGGCGTGGCTCAAAACGAAGTCGGAGTAAGACTTCTAAGAAGGAACCCAGAGCTTCCAGGTCTGTGCTGGTGACTCTTCGAGCTTCCCAGGAAGAAGATGATGATGGTGAAGACTTTGAGTCTGACTACGAAGAAGAAAGCTATCATCTTGCTCCTGAAGAAGTAAACAAAGCTCCAGTGTTTGTACCTATTGGCCTCAGATCTCCCGAACCTGTTCCTGTTCAGATTGAGGAAACTATGGAAGAGGTAGTTTGACTTTGGAATCCTTGGAACTTTATCTTGTTTTTTGCTTTTGGTGGATCATTATCTCTTCTCTTAGCGATATTAGAATCTGAGGTTTACTAGTGTAATTTGTTTGGGGCCTAAATTAGTAGAAATAGACTTGTGTGACCACCTGTGTTTGCTCAGCCCCTGCAGCTCAGGTCCAGCTCAAGGTAGTGAGTATAACAATACTAAGACAAATTAATTTCACTTGCAGGCAGGGACCAGCTTGTCTTACTGAGCTATGTATTCTTGTACCTATAGCCCTCTCGTTTTTAGGAAGCATTTTGTGAGTGTTGACAGACTGATGAGAGAAATTATGGGAAAGTAGGGACAAGTTGGGGGTCATGGAAAGTAAAATGCTGGGCACTAAGAAGACTAGCCCTGGATGTTTTGCTTTCTGTTCCTCAGAATCACAGACCCTTCAAAACCCTTAAATGTTTCATTTTTGCCAAGATGATGTCAATCAATAAGAATTACTGTATTTTAGGTTTTTAAATTGTGTATGAATGTGAATTATTGCTTCAGTTTAATATTTTATTTTAGATTCATTTTGTTTTCCTGTGATGGTATGCCAAAATGATATAATGAAACTTTTCATGTTGGCAGCTTGTAATCCCCACGAATGTCACAGATGTAGGATGCATAACTGTTGTTGAACATCAACTTTCATCAAACGTGGATGTGATTCCTCAAGAAATGAGACAAGAAGAAAATTTGAATGCATTATCAGTTGTAAGCATCCATTTTATTATGTTTTACCTCTAATTCTTTGTTTACTTTCAAAAGACTCAGTTTATTTTGAAAGCTGTAGGTTTATCGTTAGTTCCTAAGCTATATGATTGGCATTATTATTTCTAGGAGCTGAAAGTGTAAATGGTAGAAACTAGTGAATAATTTATAGATTTTATATTTGACTTGAAAAGTATAGATTTTTGTGTATGGAAATAGCTCTTAATATCTTCTTAGACTTATGTTAAAATTCTGATGCATTAAATATAAACTAAATTTCAATTATCTAAAACATACTTAGTTGCCTTTTGCTTGGCGCACTCTTGCTCACTTGCTTGGCGCACTCTTGCTCACTTGCTTGGTATTTAACTTGTTTTTATAAGTGAAGTCTTATAACTTTTTAAAAAATCAGCTTTATTAAGATACAGTTCATGCACCATTCAGTTCATCCATTTAAAGTATACATTTCATTGGTTTTTAGATATCAGCACAGTCAATTTTAGAACGTTTTTGTCACCTCAGAAAGAAGTCTTGTGCTCATTGATAGTTGCTCCTCATTTCTTTCCAACCTTCCCTAGATCTAGGTGACCAGTGACCTACTTTTTATCTCTATAGATTCTCATTCTGGACATAAACACACCATATGGTCTTTATTCATTCATCTGATCATGGACATATAGATTGTTTCCATTTTTTGGCTATTATAAATAATGCTGCTATGACCATTCTCATCCAAGTTTCTGTATGGACATATGTTTTCGTTTCTCTTGGGTACATTCATGGAAATATAATTGCTGTATCATATGGTAACTAGAAGACTGTTTTCCAAGTTACTGCATCACTTTATATTCCCACCAGTGATATATGAGAATTCCAGTTTCTTCACATCCTGACTTTTTTATTTTACTTTTTGGATCTAACTGTCCTAGTAGTAGGTGTGAAATGATACCTCATTATGGTTTTAATTTGTATTCCCTAATGATGAATGATGTTGAGCATCTTTTCATGTGCATTTATTGGACATTTTTATATCTTCTTTGGAGAAAATGTCTGTTTGGAGTCTTGGCCTATTTAAAATTTATTTTGGTCCATTTGTCTTTTTTTTTTGAGCTGTAAGAATTTTTTTATATTCTTGATATAAGTTCCTAATTGTATATATGGTTCTCAAATGTTTTATCTCATTCTGTGGGTTGTTTTTTATATCCTTGACAGTTTTTTAGAGTACTTGGAGTTCCATTTATCTGTTTTTGTTGTCTCATGCTTTTACTGTCATATCTAAGAATCCTTTCCCAAAGCTAAGGTCTTAAAGATTTGCTCCTGTTTTACATTTAAGTCTTTAATCCATTTCGAGTTGTTTTTTTTTTTGGCTATGCCATGTGGCTTGCAGGATCTTAGTTCCTTGACCAGAGCTTGAATGCGGGTCCCAAGCAGTAGAAGCACCAAGTACTAACCACTGGATTGCCAGGGAGTTTCCTCATTTTGAGTTAACTTTTATATGGTGTGAGATTAGAGTCCCAGTTCATTCTTTTGCATATGACTGTCTAATGGTTGCATCATTTCTTTGAAAAAACTGTTCTTTTCCCATTGAAGTTTTTTATTTTTGTCAAAAATTAGTTGGCTGCAGATATGTGGACTCTCAATTCTATTCCATGGATTTATTTGTCTGCCTTAATGCTGGAGAGGCTGTATTGTTTTTTGTTGCTCTGTAATAAGTTTGGGAATTTAAAATAGGATGACTTACAGTTTTTTTCTGTTTCTAGGATTGTTTTGTCTATTGTGGGTCTGTTGGAATTCTATATGAAGTTTAAAATCAACTTATCAGTTTCTATAAACTTGTCAGTTGAGATTCTGATTGGGATTGCATTGAATTTGTAGATCAGTTGGAGGAATAGGTATTGCCTTCATAACAATGTTGTCTTTCAGTCAATGGACATGGAATATATTCCCATTTACTTAGCTCTTCTTTGATTTCTTTTGACAGTGTTTTGTAGTTTTCAGAGTATGAGCTTTGTGCTTCCTTCATTTGCACGTATATTTTTATTTTTCATGCTATCGTGAATGGAATTGTCTTCTTTAGTTTCAACTTTGGCTTGTTTATTGCAAATTTATAGGACTGCATTTGATTTTTGTATATTGATCTTGTATCCTGCAACTTTGCCCAACTCATTTATTCTTAACAGTTTTTTAGTGGGGTCCTTAGCATTTTCTATATACAAGATCATGGCATATATGAATAGAGATAATTTTACTTCTGCCTTTCTGTATTACTTTTGTAGGGCTACTGTAACAAAGTACTATGATCTGAGTGGCTTATTCTGTCATAGTTCTAGAGGCTAGAATTCTAAAATCAAGGTGCCGCTGGTGATGGCCGTCATTCCTTGGCTTGTGGCAACACAATCCAGCCCTGCCTCCATTGCCCATGGTGTTCTTCTCCCTGTTTGTGTGCCTGCTTTTCTTATGAGGACAGCAGTCTGACTGGATTAGGGCTAACCCTAACCCACTATAACGTCATCTTCACTTGATTATATGTAGGAAGACCCTGTTTCAAAATAAGGTCACATTCACAGTACTGGGGGTTAAGACTTCAACATGTCTTTCTGGGAGATATAATTCACTTTCTCACACATTGCAGTCTGGATGTCTTATTTTTTTTCTTGCTATAATTACCATGTCTAGAATTCCAGTACATTGTTGAATATAGGAAGGGAAAAGAATCCAGTCTTTCACCATTAAGTTTGATGTTAGCTGTGGATTTTTCATAGGTACCCTTTTCCAAATTGAAAAGTTCCATTCTGTTCCTACTTTGTGTTGAGTATTTTATCATGAAAGACTGTTGGAATTTGTCATATGCTCTTTCTGCACCTCTTGAGATGATCATGTAATTGTTGTCTTTTATTGTATTGATATGATGTAACTCATTGATTTGAATTTTGGATGTTAAACCAAAAAATTGCATCCCTGGGATAAATTCTTCTTAGTCATGGCATATAATTTTTTTATGTTGTTGGATTCAATTTGCTAGTATTTTATGGAGGATTTTTTTTCGGTCCATATTCATAATAGATACTAATCTATTATCTATGATAATCTGGTACCAAATTTTTGTGATATCAGGAACTGAAAGCCCTCCAGCTGTGGCCTGCAGGGAGAAGGGTCCCAGTTTTCTTGGCTGCAGCAGTCTGAGGTAGAGTTTCTGCCTTACTGAGCTGAAGGGAGGGAGAGAACAGTCTTAGTTCAAATACCACGGACTTTCACCTTTGTTACTGAATTTTCAACAATTTTTCAAACATATGCGCATCTTATGCCCTTAAGATCTAGAGGCTTTAAGTGGTGGCTCTTTAATAAATGTTGCCAGTTTCACTGGGGAGAGGGCCAGCAGAGCTCCTCATGTTGTCATGCCGGGCATAGATCCTGTAACTACTTCTCTTTTTTTTCTTTAAAAATGAACTTTTAATACATTATGTGTTTATTTAAATAATCACTTGGTGTACTTTGGCTGTGCTGGGCCTTCGTTGCTGCGCTGGCTTTCTCTAGCTGCGGGGAGCGGGGCTACTCTCTCATTGCGGTACGCGGACTCCTTATTTTGGTGGCTTCCCTTGTTGCAGAGTAGGGGCTCCAGGACACATGGGCTTCCGTGGTTGCAGAAGGCAGGCTCAGTAGCTGTGGTTCCCAGGCTCTGGAGCACAGGCGCAGTAGTTGCACAGAGCATGGGCTTAGTTGTTCACAGCCTGTGGGGTCTTCCTGGATCAGGGATTGAATCCAAGTCTCCTGTGTCGGCAGATTGATTCTTTACCACTGAGCCATCAGAGAAGCCCCTATACATTCTTAATTTGTTAATTCTTTTTTAAGTTTGAAGCCAACTAGTAGTGTAAAGAATTCATGGTATTCTTCAGACCTTGGTTTCCATTGGGTCAAAACTAGTAGCAGGTATGACTGAAGTTGAAGCATTATGAAAGTGAATAAGAAAGGCAGATGCTTGTTACATATGACTATAGTTAAAATTTGCATATAAGGAAAAGGTAAAAGAAGGAGCAAGAGTTGAAAATATTTGACTGTTAAACTACATTTCTGTTGTTTGTGAAATGTTATAAATAATTATAAATTTCTACTCCATTGTAGCCAAAGGCACTGAAAGACCTGTAAGTGTAGTGCTTTTTGATATACAGAACATGTATTTGGGAAAATACATAAGATATTGTTAATACTTTTCTTTTGCTGTTTTAGGAAATGACCATAGGTGAACATTCCCAAGCTGAAACAGGTAACTGTTAATAAGGAAACTGCTAAAAATTCTTGGTTAACCCCAACAAGCACAGTGATTTAGCAGTGGTGATAGTAAATGAGTCAGTTTGCTGAAAAGTTGAAGGAGGTTTAGCAGGTGAACGTATTATCTCTAGGAGAAGCTTGGATTCTTGGAATGCTGCTTTAGAGAGTGATTAACTGTTTAATAAAGAAGAATGTATTTTCTGTGATAATGCACAGATTTGAATATTTCCTTTGAAGGTATTGAGTTATTTAATGGGAAGGAGGCACTTCAGTGGGTTAAAGTCAACAGTTGTTACTTTCTTTACTTGTAGTATATAAACTGAATGAAACACTACCCTAGTAAGGGGTTAGTGGTATGGAAACTTGTTAACAGAGGATAAACACCTACACTGAAATTCTTTTCTAAGCAAACAAACGTAATTTTCCAGATTCATTCTTCTATTAATGTTGGTTTGGTTTTTCAGAAAGTACCAACGATGGGAGCACTGAAGCTGCCATAACCCTACTGACTATGGGAGATCTGGTGTTGCAGTCAGAGATTAGCCCAGAACAGAGTGATGGTAAGAATAAAAGTGAAGTCCTAACAAAAGAAGAAACCTTTACGATCCATTGTTTAAGAGATTATACTCATATTTGAATATTAAGTGACTATCTGCCTTTATATATTTGAAGTTAGTGTCACTTTATTATTTTTCTAGAAAAGGTAATATGTATGTATATGATCCCTGGGTTGGGAAGCTCCCCTGGAGGAGGACATGGCAGTCCGTTCCAGTATTTTTGCCTGGAGAATCCCCATGGACAGAGGAGCCTGGCAGGCTACAGTCCATGGAGTCGCAAAGAGTCAGACACAACTGAGCGATTAAACACACACAAGCACACACACACATATATTGATCCATCCTACTTATTTGGCCCTCCAAATGTAGTGGCCTCTATTTTCACATAGTGCACTGGGTTTACTAAGGAAATAGGTATTTGTGAGTCCTCTACCTTTATCATAAGTATCACTGGTCAGCTAAGTTCATTGATCACTGATCACTCTGTGCACGTTTCTTTGGCAGAGGAGCTGCTGCTTTAGATAGACTTCTCAATTACATGACAGTCAAATACAGTGTGAAGGATAGTAGCAGTCATTGAGATTATTTAGACTATTGTGTTAGTCTAAATACGTGTCAGCCAAGACTTTTAGCATTGTATTTTAGCCTGTGGTCTTTACTATCGAAGTACCTTCGTGTGTGTGTGTGTGTGTGTGTGCGCGCGTGTGTGTGCGCGCGCGTGTGTGTGCGCACGTGTGCGTGCGTGCGTGTGAGCGCGTGCAGTCATGTGCAACTCTTTGCGACCCCGTGGACTGTAGCCCACTAGGCTCCGTCTGTCCATGGAATTTTCCAGGGAAGAATACTGGAGTAGGTAGCCATTTCCTACTTTCCAGGAATCTAACCTGCGTCTCTTGGAATGACAGGTGGATTCTTTTCCCGTGTGCCCTCTGGGAAGCCTACCTTCTACTTTAAGTATATTAAATGGATAATTATGTTAATTATGCTGCTGTTCAGAGAAGGCAATGGCACCCCACTCCAGTACTCTTGCCTGGAAAATCCCATGGACGGAGGAGCCTGGTGGGCTGCAGTCCATGGGGTTGCTGAGAGTCTGACACGACTGAGCGACTTGACTTTCACTTTTCACTTTCATGCATTGGAGAAGGAAATGGCAACCCACTTCAGTGTTCTTGCCTGGAGAATCCCAGGGATGGGGGAGCCTGGTGGGCTGCCATCTATGGGGTCGCACAGAGTCAGACACGACTGAAGCAACTTAGCAGCAGCATGCTGCTGTTAATTATTTTAACTGCTGACAGGTAACCTGCCATTGAAGTGTCAGCCTTCTAGGCCCATAACTGTATAATTATCAGGGAAGTCTCTTGATTTGTGTTCCCTGTAGGACCCCTTTTTCAATGGGAAAGTATTGCATTGCAACCTGTCACAAATGTCTAGCACATAAAATACTGGTTTTAAAAAATCATAAATGAAGATAATCCTGTCTTGAAATTCATCTGAGGTTATATAGTTACTGAAAGTAACAAAAAGATTTATTTATAATAACAAAGTTTCAGTCTATAAGAATTATTAAACTTAGAACATGTCAAATTGCTAGCATGAGATATGAGGTCATAAATTTAAACTTTAGAACCAGAAAGAGCATATTTTGAAAATAATATAGATATTTAGTTTCTCAAGTGTGTTTTACCTGTTTTATCATTCCTTCAGTCCTTTCCTTAATGAATTTAATAAATCTTTAACACATTGTTTACTCAAGAAAAAAAACATTAGGGACTTCCTTGGTGGTCCAGTGATTAAAACTGTGCCTCCACTGCAGGGGATGCGGATTTAGTCCCTGGTTAGGGAACTAAGATCCAACACGTTGTGCAGTGTGGTGGTGGCCGCACTCCCCCGCAAAAAAAAAAAAATTGAATAAAAAGGAAGAATTTGGCAGTTGCTGCATGTTGAAGGATTTATTTGGACATCTATTTGTGTCAATTTTAATTTTCTGTTTTTTTCTGTAATAGGAATATGTATACTTCCTGATGCTCATTCAGTCGATCAAAGCCATATTCGTTTTAGCCCAGATAATGTAAATCTCAAAATTGTTCATGAATGTCAAGAACCACCTTCAACTGGCCATAATACATCTCCATCAGTAGAACAAAACAAGATTGTATTGGATATGGATAAACAGAATACTGAAGAAGAAATTGGTTTGACAGAAGTAAAGGAAAACACTACATCATCCAGGTTTATTTTGCTTTATTAAACTATTACTGTTTTTTGAGCTTTATAAAATAAATTACAGTGTTCAATTGATAACTATATATAAACCAACCATCAACTTGGCTAATACCTTTGAGTAATAATTAATTAAATGTAAAGTGGGCAGTCCTAGTTTTTTACCCTTTAAAAGTAAGGATTAGCTGATTTTGATTTTAGTTTAATGGTTTACATATTAAAATTAACCACAGTGCATGTTTCAAGCTTTAAAGAAAGAGTGCTATGTAAATATCGTCCCCGTTTTACAGACCTGGTCCAGATTCTCTTCTTTTCTCAAAGCTTTTAGATATTTCTACCATGTAATCATTTTAGCATTAAGAAATAAATACCCTAGATGATGTAGCTCCTGAGAAGGTGGCATTTAACTGTACCAGTGCTGGATAGAGGGAATCAAGGTGAGAGAGAGACTTTTTCCACAGTTGATCAGTTTCTCTTCTCACCTGTTTCTAGGACTACAACTTCTGAAGTGACCAATAATGTGAGAAAAAGAAGTAGATTTGCCAAGCCCAAGCCAAATCTTAAGAAGATTTTAGGGACCAAGAGATTTGGTGCTCATCAGAAAGTTCCTAGTTTGTTTGTAACTAAAGGAGAAGTGGAAATTCAAAGAGGTAAACTTTACTGTTCCCTTAAAAGTTACAAAATTACTTTGTCACAAGAAATTTTATTGTCATTTCAAATGGGATATTCAGTTGTTGCAATTATTTTAACTGTTAAAAAGTTAAAACATACAGAAAGTAGAATGAGCTATAAAATACCTATAAATCCACCAACTAGTTTCAGTAATTATTATCCTTTCACTATATTTACTTGACCAAACTTTCTCTTTGTGTGTGTGTATATATATATATATATATATATGTGTGTATATATATATATATATATATATATTTCTCTCCGTCTTGTTTATATGTCAGTACTCAAGCATACATCTCTTAGGCATACATGCATGTGGCAGAAAACAGGACAGTACCCAAAAGGGAAAAATTTAAAAAACTCCCTCCTTTCTTGGTTCCCAGTCCCCTAATCCCATTTCCAGTATCGGTTTTTACTATAGACTTCTAGGAATGTTTCATCCACATGAGCATCTAAATAAGGGTATATGTATATACACACACACACACACACATATATGTACACACATGTATATTCCTTTCAGCAAGAACAAAAATATATGCATATCTACTGTCCAGCATTTCTTGAAGGTGGCGGTTTTGTTGAGATAACCCACATACCATAGAATTCACCATTTAAAGTGTACAATTTGGGAATCCCCTGGCAGTCCAGGGGTTAGGACTGCATGCTTCCACTGCAGGGGCATGGGTTCAATCCCTGGTTAGGGAATTAAAATCCCACAAGCTGCACTGCGTGTACAATCCCCACCCCCCGCCCCACCCCCCCCGCCCCAACCCCCGCCCCACCCCCCACCCCCCCCCCCCGTCCCGCCCCCGGCCAAAAAAAAAAGTACAGTTCAGTGGTTAGTATATTCACCTTTTGGATTTTATAAATAATGCTGCTAAAACATTCATTTATGTTTTTGTGTAGATTTGTGTTTTTATTTCTCTTGGGTTTATGCCTACAAATGGAATTGTTGGGTCATGTGGTAATTCTATGTTTAATCTTTTGAGATACAGCCAAACTGTTTTAAATACAGCTACACCATTTTATATTTCTGCCAGCATTCAGTGAGGGTATCGATTTCTTTGCATCCACCCAAACTTTTGTTAGTATTTGTCTCTTTGAGTATAGCTATCTTAGTGGATGTGAAGTCCTATCTTGGTGGTTTTGATTTGCATTTTATTTCCCTTTTTGACTAGTGATGTTGAGTATCTTTTTATGTGCTTGTTTGCATATCTTCTTTAGAGAAACGTCTCCCAAGATCCATGCTTATTTTAGAATTGAGTTGTTTTTCATTATTGAGTTCTTTATGTTAGTGCATTCCATTTTTAAAGATTGAAAAAAAATTATTCAAATTTTAATTTTTAATTATTTAAATTTTAAATAGTGAAAAAAATCTTTCCATATGATTGCATAGTGCTCTTGTTCCATTTTTTCAATTTCATTTATTCAGGTTTTTCAATGGCCTCACTATATTGTGACTTACATGTTGAACCCTAGTCCCACTTCCTTTTCCATCTGCCCTTCCTGCCAAGGTGGCAACCTCTTAGGGTACTAGTGGGAGCAGGAAAAGTAGTGGTAGGCTGTCTAGATTGTATTCAGTCTTCTCCGTATGTAGAGGATCTGAATATTTAGCATCATTTTTCCCCTGTTCTGGGGTTCCTGGTTTCTGATATTTCCTTTGAGCCAGCAGTGCCTGTGATTCAGTTAGTAAATTCATTTCTTTGGCTTGAGCAGTACCCAGAAGATGTCTCGGTGTGCAGGGTCCAGTTACCTCTTTATATAGACGTCATTGTCTTCCTGTTTGTGACGTTATTCTTTACAGATCAGCTCCCTCCCCAACACTTCCCCTAGGGTGGACAGCCAGACTTCATGAGTACCCACTCTAAACCTCTTTGTATGTGTGTTTTTTGTTATACTGCTGTTATAATAAAGTAGAAATATAGTTGTTGGTGAGGGACAGGGAAGCCTGGCGTGCTGCAGTCCATGGGGTCTCAAAGAGTGGGACATGACTGAGCGACTGAACTGAACTAATAATGGTTGTGGCTGCCAGGAGTGAAATAGGTGCAATGCAGATTCATTAATTATCTCATTTATGATAAAAAGTGTAACTGGCCCAGACCACCTTTCTGCCATGTGAAAAAACTTGCTTTTGGATTAAGAGAAGTTTGAAAGATCCTCTGTATAGTAATCTTTGAAAAAAGAATATATTTCTAATGTGGAGATTTTAACTTTACTATTTTGTAAAGTGTGTGTTTTAAATGTGTTTTTTATTTAAGAAACTGAGAAAAATGCTTCTCAAGAAACAGAATTAGAAGATAAAAACCTAGGGTTGGTTACAGCAACAGAGAGTACAGAGCAGAGCAAAGTGGCATCTGCACATGGTGTTGAAGAGACCAGTATTTCACAAGAAGCTCACCTAACTGAAAGGTAAGAGAGGAAAGATGTTCTGGGATTTGCTTCATATTCTGGGTCACCTTTGACCATAAGCGTAGCTGTAAAAATTTGTTCTATTGCAATTAATATGTCTTAAAAGTTGGGAAACCATTAAATGAGGTGAACCTTGACATACCAGCTTTAAATATTATTCTGTGGCCGTCTCCTTGATTTCAGATATATACTAACGTGTCTTTCAGAGGTGAAGATCAAGAAGGGAGATCTGAAGAAGTTCCGATATCATCAGTTGCTCCCGCTGTCTCTTCTGAGTCAGGGCCCCACACAGGCGGTCTGGACATGGGTCTTGGTGAGAGTTCTGTTGAAGAGCCTCTGGGAAAGGACTTTAACGGAGATCCTGTGCTCACACTAAATGTGCCAGAGGTAAAAGGATGTAAAATATAGCAGGGAGTGGCTAGCTAGTTCTCATTTACACACAGCAAACTTCACCCTTTTTGGTGTATAATTTAACAAATTTTGATAAACATGTATACATTATATAACTGATACATAAACAATTCCATCACTTTCAAAATTTTCCAGTGTCCTTTTTTAGTCACTCCTCCTCTCCACCCCCAGCTTCTGACAGCGACTAATCTTTTCTTCTTTCCCTATAATTTTGCTTTTGTGAGAATGTTTGTGGTAGAATTTTTACTGAGTGTGTTTTTAGTCTCTGGAACATAGAGATAAAATAACCAATGGCTAGCTTTCTGTACAAGTTTTAAAAAAGGAAGTGTTTTGTGCAGAGAGAACTCTTGCTTCAAGTTCCTGTAGTTATTCTAATGTGCATCCAGCCCTGAGCAAATCCTTGATCTGGAAGAAAAGTATGAATTAGGCAGGTGAAGGGAGAGGAACATGGACGAAGAACAAGTGTGACACAGCATGACATGCTCCGGGACTGTATAAATAGTTCTGAGTGGGATATAAGTGAAAAAAGTGCTTAGAGATGAAGTTAGGCAGCCTGGGGCCATAGCATAAAAGGAGTTTTTATGGCTTGCTGAGGAGTTTGGGTTATATCCAAAGTTACTGAATTTTCCCCTACTGCCCAATTTTTTTAATTTTTACTTTTTATTTGGAAATAATTTCTAGTTTAGAGAACAGTTGCCAGAATCTGACATAGAAATCTGTTAATATTTTGCCTTACTTGCATGCATTCCTGGCTGTAAACATCACTTTCTCTGTGTGTTGCTGTCCGTCTTGGTAGATACTTAAAAAAACACTAAACCATTTGAAAGTAAGCTGTAGACATGAGCCTTCACCCCTAAATACTCCACAGTTTCTATGGGACCAGGGACGTTTCCTTACAGAGAAATGATAGTACTGTTATCACACATAGTTCCGGTCAAGCCTTTTATGTTGCATTTAGCTGTCATTTCTTCTTATTCTTATAATCTAGAGTTGTCCTCCTGCTCTTTTTCCTCTTTTGTGTACTTGACCTTTTAGAAGAGTCCAAGCTAGTTTGCAGTCTGGATTTCTTTTATTGCTTTCTCATTATAGACTCAAATTATGTGTCTTTTGGCAAGAGTTACTATATAGGTGATCTTTCACTCTTTTGTGTTACAGTCCGTGGGGTTTCTAAGAGTCGGACACGACTGAATGACTGAACTGAACTGATCATATCAGGGGACACATAATGTCAGTTTATCCCATTATTGGTGATACTAATTGATCTCTGGGGTAGAATGGTACCCACCAGATTTTTCTGTTATAATAGCACCTTTTCCATTTAGTAATTTAGTTTGCATTAATGATTCTTGCCTGAATCAATTAACTGACATTGTTGGTTGCAAAATGAAAGTTTTAAGATCTTAAGCATATGGGGAGGGAGGTGGGAGGGGGGTTCAGGATTGGGAACACATGTACACCTGTGGTGGATTCATGTTGATGTATGGCAAAACCAATACAGTATTGTAAAGTAAAATAAAGTAAAAATTAAAAAAAAAAAGATCTTAAGCAGTGGAGAATTATAATTGTAACTGTATTTTAGAGAAAACAGTGTTTACAATTTTGTGGAAAACAGATTGGATGGAGCCATGCTGGAGGCAAAGAGACCAGTTTGCTTCCATATACATGTCACCTCCTAATGGTGTGGTGGCTGCTGAGGTGGGGATAGAGAGAAGGTTGAGGGGTTTGTGTCTTCCTTTTCTATCACTTCAAAAATCATTTCATATTCTACACATCCTTAGCAATTTATTAATAATTCCTTTGTGTATATATGTATATTTATTTAAATGAATCAACATTTTATTGGTACATCTGAAAGTTTCAAAACACCTGAAAAATTCTCTGCTTAGGTTAGCTAAGTTGTTGAGTTTTGAAACAATAACTGTTCACATTGTCAGGAAATCTTTTTAAAATTTGGATTTGGTTAACCTTACTCTTTTAATTTTTTATGGCAGTGTATACCAACTAGTATTCCAGAAGTCCAGCAAGAGAATGTAAACGATCTTCAAGACATAACAGGTATGATAATCTGCTTCAGTGGTATTACAGAACTTAACAGTATGTTTAGTTACTCCCCATTTGACTATAGAAAAAAAAAAGCAGTTTCGTTGGTCTATGACGGCCTTAAATTTTTTTTTAAAAGACACTTGAAATATTTTGTATATAAACTTTGTTATTCAGAATTATAAATCTTATAAAAAAGGAATTGTAAATCTTCTCAGTAGAGAATCATCTTTATCCTTTATGAAATTACTTTTTATTTATTTCTTGAGGGGTATAATTTAGTTTTTTTATTCTTTGGGATAAACTGTCATGAGACTTTTTAGAAATGAAATAAATTAGTGATTTTCTGTCATTTCACAGTTCAGCTTTTCATTTCTAACTTTTAAACTTTGATAGTCAATCTAGTTAATGTACATCAGGATGGTGAGGATGAACAAACTTTCATCTTAACTCTGGTGGAAATCCCAGAAGGATATGCTGATAGCACTATGCAGTTAATGCCAAATCCTTTACTGCCGGCGCCCATATTGGTCAAATCAGTGAATACAAAAGAAAGAGAAGACACGAGGTAATGAATCATCTGACCTGTTTTTGCTAGGAGGAAGGGGTGCTTTATGAATTGAATAAAATTGATTGAACAAGCCATTCACCAACCTTATTTGTAATTGTGATGGAGATCTCATTTAATAATTATGTGATAAGTTAGAGAAAAATTACTAATTTTATAGCTGATAAAGTTGCCATTTAAACGTATAATACTACTTTGTTGGTATTTTAAGTATTTTGAAAGCTAAAAAAATTAGCAATGTGGATCATAAAATATCATTTGTTGAAGATGTGGCTACATTGTATGCATTTTAATTCTGAAATAAATATACATTCACAGAAATTTACAAAAATAGTACAAAGAGGATGCACTTTAAAATATTTGTGATACTCATTTTCTTTGCTGTAAAATTCTTAAGTTGTATTTTAATAGTCATTGGTTAAGATGCTTAATTGTGTATCAAGTAACATCTGAAATTGAAGGCTTTCCTATTAGGAAGAAATATTTTAGACTAAAATTAAACTTTAATGACAAAACATTTTTATGCCTCAGATTTAATTCAGTATTATGGAATTTAAGTTGTGAGCTCTTAAGTATGAATGGAGCTGAAAACTAACATTTTTGTGACTGTGGCCATGTATATATTAGTTATTTAGAAGTTTCTTTGAGAGTAGCTCAGCCTTTAACATCATTAAGTAATTAATTTACTGTATGTGTATTTTCTATGCAGTATCAGTTTTCCAGTAACTTCAGTTGGTCAAGATGACATGTGTTTATCTAATTCTGAAAGAGATGATTCAGAAAAGTCTGCTGCTAATTTGAATCTTGTATCTAGGAAGAGATATCATTGTAGCGTTGATGAAAGTGACCATGTCCCTCCTGCCAAAAAAACTTCACTCACTTCAATAGATGATTGTCAAAAACATACCTCTGAGGTAAGATGGAGGGAATCATTAAACAAGTGAGATGGCTGTATCAATGGGCCTGTTTCTGTTTTTCCTTTAGACTCTTTGTATAAACATAGTTCTAATAGTTTCTACCATAAATAATCCAGATAAAACTGGTTTTGGAGTTTTACTTTCTACTAGTTCTAGGTGGAAATTGTTGGATGTTACTCAGGAAACCCATTCCCAGTTCATTGTCATTGGCTAAAGATAAGACTGAGAGCATCATACGGATGTGGGTTTTGGCTGTACCAGTTAAAAGCTGTGGGATCTTAGGAATGATACTGAATGAGTTCCCTATTGTGTAAGATGGTAATAATGATATCATTGCGTGTGTGCGCACGCGTGCTCAGTCATGTCCGACTCTCTGCAACCCCTTGGACTATATAGTCCGCCAGGGTCCTCTGTCCATGGGATTTTCTAGGCAAGAATACTGTAGTGGGTTTCCATTTCCTTCTCAAGGATATCTTCCCGTCCCGGGGATCAAACCCACGACTCTTGAATTCCTGAATTGGCAGGCAGATTCTTTACTACTAGCGCCAGCTGGGAATATCATCACTACCATTATCATCATGCTTAAAGCTTCCCATTGCTCTTAGGAATAAAACCAGAACCTCTAAGGCCCTGTTTGTTCATGTGGTTGTTTTCTGTGTCTAATCTCATCTTGTGCTGGGCTCTGCCTTACTGTGGCCATTTTTTAGTTTCTTGAGTACACCATATTTCTTCGTGTTCCAGGGCATTTCTTTTGCTCTCTCTTCTGTTTGAAATGTTTCCTTGCAAAATACACAGACTTCTTGACCTCAGTCATAAACCTCAGGGATGCCTGACAGTACTGTGCAGATTCAGTTATTGGCCTCTGTGTTGTAGGTTCGTTAAGCATCCTCTCTGTTTTTGTTTCTGGTTCTCATCATAGGGTACTACACTCTGGAAAGATTAGAATCTATATTCTCAAAAAAAGACCAGTAGTCCTTAGGTTATAGCAGACAACAGAAGTGGTATAGTCTTCTATATCTAATAGTTTAAAAAATGGTATTCCAGAATAATTTTTAATTTCTCTTAGTATGTATAAAGTTGAACATTTTTCATATACTTAGGGCTTCCCTTGTGGCTCAGCTGGTAAAAAATTTGCCTGCAATGCAGACCTGGGTTTGATCCCTGTGTTGGGAAGATCCCCTGGAACAGGGAAATGTTACCCACTCCAGTATTCTGGCCTGGAGAAATCCATGGACTGTATAGTCCGTGGGGTCGCAAAGAGTCGGACACAACTAAGCGACTTTCACTTCGTATGCTTAAGATCCAGTTTTATTTCCTTTCCTGTGACATGACTGTATTCTTTACCCTTTTTTTCAACTTGGTTTGTTGATCTTTATCTTATAAATTTAGAGGAACCGTCTATTTTGAATATTTGTGATATGAGTTGCAAATTTTTTTTTCTTAGGTTGCTGTCTGTTTTTCTTGGCTCTGCTGGGTCTTCGTTGCAGTGAGGGGGCTTTTTCTAATTGCAGCTTGCGTAGGGCTTCTCTAGTTGTGGTGTGCAGGCTGAGTTGCCCTGCACGTGAGGGTCCCTGTGGGATCTTAGTTCCTTGACCAGGGATTGAATCCTCAGCCCTTGCCACTGGAAGGCAGATTCTTAACCTCTGGACCACCAGGGAAGTTCCTTCAGGTTGTTGTCTTTTAATTCTGCTTTTTGTGATTTTCTTCTGGAGACTTGTTTGCTTAACTTTTTAATGTGACAGTCTTGAAACATTTAAAAAGGTAGTTGTTGTCCAGTTGCTAAGTCATGTCCTCCTCTTTGTGACCCCATGGACTGCAGCACGCCAGGCTTCCCTGTCCCTCACTATCTCCCAGAGTTTGCTCAGACTCGTGTCCATTGAGTTGGTGATGCCATCCAACCATCTCATCCTCTGTCATCCCCTTCTCCTTTTGCCTTCAGTCTTTCCCAGCATCAGTGTCTTTTACAATGAGTTGGCTGTTCACATCAGGTGGCCAGAGTATTGGAGCTCCAGCTTCAGCATCAGTCCTTCCAGTGAATGTTCAGAGTTGATTTTCTTTGGGATTGACTGGTTTGATCTCCTTGCAGTCCAAGGGACTCTCAAGAGTCTTCTTCGGCACCGACAGGTCGAAGGCATCAATTCTTTGGTGCTTAGCCTTTGTATCCCTATGTGTCTGTCATCCAGTTTCAACATTTTGTTAGCATTCTATGCAGACATTGTTGCACTTTATTTTAAAAGTATATTTAATGACATGGAAAAAAGACCATAGCATATCATTATATGCAAAATTATGCCACCAGTTTATAATATTCCGTTTAACAAATGGCAGGCTTCCCAGGTGGCTCAGTGGTAAAGAACCTGCCTGCCAATGCAGGAGACACGAGAGACTTGGGTTCTGTTCCTGGGTCGGCAAGATCCCCTGGAGAAGGAAATGGCAACCCATTCTAGTATTCTTGCCTGGAAAATTCCACGAACAGAGAGGAGCCTGGCAGGTTATAGTCTGTGTAGTCACAGAGTCAGACATGACTGACCATAACACACATGTTAAAAAATGATAGCTGTACTTTGGAGTGACTAAATCTTAAAAAAAAGGATGTACAGTGTCTGTTGGGCCTATTTGAGAGTTTTATTTTCTAAAAAGTTGGTTATAATTTTGAATTCTAGAATGTATACACATTGTACTTAGATATACAAATGATTTTTATTTTTCTGTAATCAGATTTATTAGCCTTTTGGGCTATTCCCTGATGATCCAATGGTTAAAACTTGGCGTTCTCACTGCTAGGACCCAGGTTCAGTCCTTGGTAGGGGAACTGAAATCCTGCAAGCTCAAAAAATTTTTAATTAGTCTTTTTATGTTTATCTGTGGAGATTACGTTATACACTGAAAGTCTACCTTGAAATTAATATGAATTCTTCTAATTAATATCATTGATTTGTTTAGAATTTATTTTGGTTTTAAGAACAGAGGAACCAACTTAATTTTCCCCAGATACCTATCTGTTTGTCCCAGCATCATTTATTGAAGAGTTCATCTTTTCTCCACTGATTTAAAATTCCACTTTTGGGGACTTCCCTGGTGGTCTGATGATTAAAACTGCATGCTTCCATTACAGGGGGCATTGGTTCAGTACCTGGTTGGGGAAATTAGATCCTGTGTGCTGCACTGCGAGACCGAAAAATAAAATAAAGGTGTAGTTTTTGAGAAAAGAGAAAAAAAAAACATTAAGAATTAAATAAAATTCCCATAAGTATTTGGGTATATTCCTAAATTTTCTTTCTTCTGCATTGATTTATTTGTTCTGGGGTCAGTTTCACACTGTAGCTTTTAAGTGCTTTAATATCTTAAAGGGACAGTCTGTTCTCCTCCCTGACCCCCAGTACAATTTTCTTCTTTTTCCAAGATCTCCCTAGTTGCTTGTTATGTTTTAAAGTTTATATTAATTTTAGCATGTGCTTATCTGGAGCTTAAAAAAAACCAACTCTGTTGGTACTTGTGTTAGGATCGTACTACCTTGACGGATTAACACAAAGAAAACTGACATCATAAATGTGATGCTGAATGTACCTATCCAGAAACACTGTGTGTCTTTCCATTTCTTTAAGATTTCTTTTGTGTCTGTCTCCTAATGCTGTTTTAAGTTCTTCTTCATATAAATCTGGTTTATTTCTTACTGGGCTATATCTAAGAATTTTATCTTTTTTTGTTTTTGTTACTATTATCATTAAGTTCTTTTAATTTAGAATGCTTTACAGAATTCCCGTTATTGTGTGTAATATTTTTTCAGTTGGTTCTCTAGAGTTTTCTAAGTAAACTGTTATATCATCTGCAAATATAATTTTAATTCTTCTCTTCTACTTTTTACACCTTGAATTTCTTTCTTTTTCTAATTATATTGGCTAATATAACTTTTTAAAAAAATCAGAAAACAGCTCTGATATTAGACATCTTTTTCTTACTCCTGACTTCAATGGGAATATATCCATTGTTTATGAAATGGGATGCCGGCTTTTGGACTGCAGTAGTTAATATTTTATATTGTTAACAAAATACCTGTCTATTCAATTTTACGTGTTTTTTTTTTCCCAAGAATGAATACTATTTCATACTTTTCCTGCAAATAGAGAGATGATGCTATTTTTCTCTTCAGATTGGTTGATTTGTATTAATGTTTTAAAATACTGAATCATCTTTACATTCCTGAAACAAACTTTTTCGCTGTGCCAAACAGATTATGCAATGTTGGTCCCCCAACCAGGGATTGAACCCATGTCCTAGGCAGTGAAAATGTGAAGTCCTAACGGCTGGGCTGCCAGGGAATTCCCAAACTTTGTTTGATTATGATGTTTTAGTCTTTCGAGGTGCTGCTAAATTATGCTGGTAATACTTCATTTGATGTTTTTGCACTGATGTAAAACTGCTTAGTTGAATCAGTATTACACTTGCTTTGTAAAAGGCATTTGGAAGCTTTTCCTCTTCTGTTATGCTACAGAATACTTTAAATAGTAGCTGCAGTGTTTGATAGAAGCATCTGTCATAATGTTTTTGTAATGTTTGATAGAAATCCTGTGAAACATGTCTGACCCTAGTGTTTTGTAGGAGATAACTGATTTTCTTTACTTAAGAAAGAAAGGAGGAGGACTTCCCTGGTAGTCTAGGGATTAAGACTCTGCACTTGCACTGCAGGAGGTGATGGTTCATTCCCTGGTCCAGAAAGTTCTACATGCCTTGCAGTGCAGCCAAAAAAGTAAAAAACAACAACAACAAAAAAATTGAATTGTTTTTTAAAGGAAGGAAATAAAATCAATTTTGACAACTATAATATTTTTTTGTAAATTTTCTTGAAACAGGTGTGTTCAAAGGAATTAAAAAATGTTTTGGAGGAAACAGGTGAGTGAAATGATTGCATTTTGCTTAGTACCCTTCATAACTATTGTTTAAATTTGGGATAGAAGATGAGTCTTGCTCATTTTTCTCTAAGAATCAAGCCTTTATTATTAGAGGATGTTTTGTTTTGTTTTCTTTTTGGTCCCTTCTGAGATCTTAGGTTTAGCACTTTGATAGCCCTAAAAAGCTACTTTCATCCTGTACTTAATTTAAAAAAACCATATAATTCCAGGATTTCCTGTAAAAGCTCAACAGTTACATTTAAGGAATTGGAAAGCTGTGTATAAGGGAGTTTTTATAGGTCCTTAGTTAGCTTTAACCTTTTTTGTGTTTAATTTTTATTGAAGTATAGTTGATTTACAGTGCTGTGTTAACTTTGTTATACAGCAGATTGAATCTGTTATGCGTATACATATATCCACGTTTAGATCTTATTCCCATATAAGCCATTACAGAGTACTGAGTAGTGTTGCCTGTGCTATACAGTAGGTTCTTATTGGTTATCTAGTTTTACGTATAGTAGTATCTATATGTCAGTCCTAGTCTCCCAAGTTATCCCACCCCCCCATTCCTCCTTGGTAAGCATAAGTTTGTTTTCTACATCTGTGACTCTTATTTCTGTTTTGTAAAAGGTGCATTTGTAGATTCCTCGTATAAGTGATACCATGTGATATTTGTCTTTCTGTGTCTGACTTACTTCACTCAATATGACATCCCTAGGTCCATCCATTTTGTGGCATTATTTCATTCCTTTTAATGGCAGAGTAATATTCCATTGACTATAGGTACCATATCTTTGTCCGTTCCTCCATTGATGGACATTTAGGTTGCTTCCGTTTCCTGGCTATTGTAAATAATGCTGCAGTGAACATTGGGGTACACATATCTTTTCAAATTACAGTTTTCTCTGGATATATGTCCAGAAGTGGGATTGCTAAATCATATGGTATCTCTATATTTTGTTTTTTAAGGAACCTCCATACTGTTCTCCATAGTGGCTGTACCAGTTTACATTCCTACCAACAGTATAGGAGGTCTCCCTTTTCTCCACACCCTCTCCAACATTTATTGTGTGTAGATTTTATGTGTGGTGAGGGCCATTCTGACCTTAGCATTACCCTTTAATTAGAAAGTGATACTTTTTCATTTTGCTAGTTCAAGAAATATTTACGGAGAAAGCTTTTCTAAGTCAAAATATTGATGTATTGATATAACTATTTTATATCTGAACATAGAAGCTGTCCCACAGCTTTTACCCATTATAATATGCCTGAGACGACTCTGGTGGTTGGGAATCTGCCTGCCGGTACAGAGGACACAGGTTCGATCCCTGGTCTAGGAGGACCCCACATGCTGAAGGGCCACTAAGCCTGCATCACAACTGCTGAAATACAGGCACTCTGGAGCTTGCATGTGACATCTGCTAAGCCCAAGTGCCCTAGAGTTTGTGCTCTGCATTGAGAGGCCCCTGCAGTGAGAAACCTGTGTACTGCAAGTAGAGAGTAGCCCCTGCTTGCCACAACTAGAGAAAGCCTGCACGCAGCGACCAAGACCCAGCACAGTTAAAACTAAAATAAATAAAAATTTTTAAAAATTCCTAATAGTCCAAGTAACTCGACTAATTTTTAATTTAACTTACCAAAGTAGGTTCACAATAGAATAATCATGGGTTTTCTTCTTCAAATATTGCAGTATGATTGAATATTAATTCCAGCATATGTGCTTACCATTTTTTTCTTTTTTGAAGGGGAGTCTTATAAGGGACAGAATATCTTCCCTACCTCAGGAAACATACAGACAATTTCAGAACCTCAGAAAGAGCAACTTGAACCAACTTCTCAGAGTATCAGATCTGGATCTCTTAATAAAATAACAGATACACAAGAAAAGGATGCATCTCAGTTACCTCAGGATGAGATAATGGTGTCTGATAAGGAAGAAAGAACTTGTGCTGCTTCTGAGTCTGAACAAATGGGCAGCATCACATCGTCTTCGAAACCCCCCCTAACCAGGTATCATAACACAGTCTTTAATGTTTCTTTTCTGTGCACATTTTGTTCTCAGTGGATATATTAAACCTATATGGAATAGGTATAGCATGTATAAAGACTAAGTCCAATACTAAGGATGGTGTTTTGTGAACATACCCCTCTGTCATTAATATAAAGGGAACAGGTGTCATCAAAGGAAACACAGTTAATGCCAGACCCTTTCAGAGGACATTCCATATGACAAGAGCTTAACTTTAAGCTCAGGGTGTCCCTCGTAGCTCAGTCGGTAGAGAATCTGCCTGCAATGCAGGAGACCCAGGTTTGGTTCCTGGGTTGTGAAGATTCTCTGGAGAAGTACATGGCAACCCATCCCAGTATTCTTGCCTGGATAATCCCATGGACAGAGGCGCCTGGCAGGCCACAGTCCATGGGGCTGCAAGAGTAGGACACGACTTAGCAACTAAATGATGATGACGGACTTTCAGTCCTGAAACTTTGACTTTTAGATAGAAAATCTTTAGAATTTAGGATTGCACATTTTCTTTTTCAGATTGTTCATGGTTATTATTTTGATAATTATTTATTCTACCACACTGTAGCTCCTAGTACAGATGTGGATGGTGTGAGACATAGGGCTGACATCAGAAGTAGTCTGGAAGTTGTTTTATTGAACTCCCAGATAATGTGTGCATTTCTCTCTCTGTGGCATACCAAAGAGGTCAGCTCTGGCTTTCTCCCTGTAAGAGTAAGTGTGAAATTTAAGCCCAAACTAGCTTCTCCCACATCATGTCCTCATACTAGAAGCAAGTCTGCTGGGTTATAGACATCTATTGGTTTAGCAGCAGCATTCAAATCATTAATATGGTGTTGCTGAATTGAAGAGGGGAGGATATGTACCAGTCTCCACTAAAGGAAAGTGGGAGGAAGCTTGAAAATATGCTTGAAAATAAGCTTGAAATAAGCTTGAAAATAAGCTTTCAAATATGCTTGAAAAAGCATATTTAACAAACCTGTTCTTTTTGTTATATAAACTACATCTTTTCTGGAATTAGGAATGTGCTTAAAATAGAATGAAGGCAATGTCTTGGGAGTTTGGGTTAAACCAGTTGAGAAGCAGTGTTTTAGAACAAGGGTTCTATAGAACATTATATATTACATTGTGATTATATAATCATATATATATATAAACAAATAAGCATGCTCTGTTCCAGTAAGCTTAGTTATAGAATCAGTTGGTGGACTGATTTGGCATGTGGATCATGGCTTGCTGACCCCTACTCAAAATGTGGTCCTGGGGCCAACAGCAGGAGCATCATTTGAGAACTTAATGGAAATGCAGAACTCAGGCCCCATTCCTCATCAGCTCAGTCAGAATCCTCATTTTAATAAGCTCCCCAGGCAATTTGTATGCATTTTTAAGCTTGATAAGTACGACTCTAGAGAAAGCTTTGACTTTCGTCACAAGTATTTGGCGTGGCATAGTGATATTCGATACCTAGTGGTATCAGTACTTAGAAGATGTGCCGCTCATGTGGTATCCCACGTACCAGTTTAGCATTCATGGAAAGAAGTTGCTATTAAGAATGTGTCTTCCTAGACTTCCCTGGCATCCAATGTAGGGAGCGTGAGTTTGATCCCTGGTGCAGGAACTAAGATCCCAATGGCTGGGCAGCAGGGCAAGAAAAAAAAGTTTAATTATACAGGTATTGATGTTGTCCTATAAAATTTTGTACATTCCTGCTTTTAGTTTCTTTACTATAATAATCTGCCTATGAAAAATTTAGAGACTATAAAAAAAAAAAAGAATGTGTCTTTCTGGAAATTCTTGAATATCTTTACATTTGCATTTCTAGACCTGGCAGAAGACCCCTGGGATTTTTGTCTTTACTATGTTCAAAGAATAGCTTGGACTCTGATGAACCTACACAGGTTCATAGTAAGAAACGACTAAAACCTGTTATACCTGTATCAAGACAAAATTTGAAAAGATCTAATCTGCCTAGTGTAAGCCAGAAAAAAACTCAAGAGTCCTCTGACGTTCCATCTCCAAGTGTTGTTGACAATACTCAACATACGAATAATGCTAGTTCAGCAACTCAGGTATGTGATAACTGTTCTTTGTTTATTTGTATAGAATGGATTGGTTATCAGGCTCAACCAGGAAAGACATGGTAATTGCTTTCTTCATCTGGATGTCAGAAATTATTGCATAGCAACTCCAATCCATTTCCTGGTTATCCTACCCTACTTATTAGAAGAAGATAAGGTGCTGAATTAGAAAGTTACAGCTAGTTTAGTACAGAGCCATTGAACTAACCATAAATGAACACTTAATTGCCAGTCCTTTACTGCAAAGATCCTTCTGACCTTTTTGCTCCTTTTGTGGAAGCAAAACAAAATAGTGCTTGCATTTTATTTCCTTTAGGAAAAATGTCCTGATACCTACAGGAATTCAAGGAACGGTAAAATTAGAATTTGCTTGCATGTTTCATTTCTGTGCATTCTAAAGCTGTCATAGCAAGTACTAGGGCAGAAAAATCTGGGAACTTATAGCAAAGACTTTGGAAGAATATTGGGGTGACTTATCTCAACAAAGAAAAGGCTGGTGACTATTATTGGATAGCATGGAGCCTCAAAGGAAAGAGTATTTTTGTAAAGAACACTTTTAACATTTTAAAAGTATTTTATGTTATTTCCTATAATTATATTCTGAGACCAGAATTTTATGAGTCTTTATTATTGTCGACAAATTACTTTGGAGAATAGTAATTACCAAGTGTCACCGTGCCAGTTTGGTCCAGCCTGAGATATTACTCTTCAAAATGCACTTGTTTTTCTCATTTAATATAGTGGTGGAGGAGTGGAAATGTAATTTCATTTTCTAAAAATAATGTATTTATTTATTTCTGGCTCTGCTGGGTCCTTGCTGCAGTGTGAGAGCTTTCTCTTGGAGGCAGGCAGGGGCTACTCTGTGGTTGCCGTGTGTGGGCCCCTCTTGTTGTGGAACCCGGGGTCCAGAACGTTAGCTCAGTAGTTGTGACACAAGTAGTTGTGACCCAAGGCATTTAGGGTCTTCCCAGACCAGGGAGTGAACCCATGTCCCCTGCATTGGCGGGCAGATTCTTACCCACTGGACCACCAGGGAACTCCTGTCATTTCACCTTTAAAATTTGCATTTCTTCAGTTAGTGAGTTGTTTCCCCCCCCCCCCGCCCCATATATTTACTAGATTCTGTTTCTGTCTTTTTTTAAATTGCTGTGTTGTTTTTGTTTACTGATTTATACCTTTTGGAATTTCAGTGGTTTTCTTTTGTATGAGTTCTTTATGCATGTAAATAAGCCACATACCTTTTAGCTCTTTACTACAAGTATTTTTTCCAATTTTATTTACTTTTAAAAATTTTGTTACAGGTAACTTTTAAATGTTTAGTTCAATCTATTACTTGTTTCTTTGTTACTAAAGTACTTTTATGATTAAAAGTTTTTCTCCACAGGTATAAAATTTTGAATAATCAGTTTGGTATATAGTGTGAGGCAAGGGTTTGATCTAAATATCATCCTCAACTTGCTACTTTGTTTTTTTGCCTAACATATTCCACATGTTTTATTTATTTATTTATTTTCTTTTTTTTTCTTTTCCACATGTTTTAAAATGCATAACCTACAAAAGAGAGTTCATAGTAAACTATTTCCCACGTCTGTCCTTTAGCTTTGTAGTTCCTCCTTTCCGCAGGTATGTCGTATTATCAGATTTTGGTTTACTTTTCCAGAGACATTTTAATGTACACAAATATAAACATTTTTCTTCCTCTTTTACGTAAATAATGGCGTATCACCTCTTCTTTGCTTTTCACATGTAGCAGTGTGACTTGGAGACATTACAAAACAGTAGATAAAAGGCTTCCTTCTCTCTTTCTTCTTTTTTTTAAAAATATTTACTTTTATTTATGTATGTATTTTGCTGCACCAGATCTTTGTTGCAGCACGCGGGATCTTTAGTTGTAGCATGCACACTCTTAGTTGCAGCATGTAGGAACTAATTCCCTGACCAGGGGTCAGACCTGGGCCCCTGCATTGGGAGCACAGAGTCCCAGCCACTGGACCACCAGGGAAGTCCTTTGCTCTCTTAAAAAAAAATTGAATTATTAACTTTTTATTTTGAGATAATTATAGATTATCTTGGAGTTATAAACAACCATATGGAGGGATCTCATCTACCCTTCACTCAGTTCTCCCCAGTGGTGACATCTTGTGAAACTCTCCTCCAGTATCACAACTGCTCTACTGCCATTACGACAGTCAAGATACAGAGCAGTTCTGTCACTAGAGGAATCTTTTGTTTAGCCCTTTTATAGACACACCCACTTCCCTGCCACCCCTACTGTCTCCTTATTTTCTGGCAACCTGGTTTCCAGTAAATGTGTCTTTTGGGTACTAACCTGGTGGTCCAGTGGCTAAGACTCTGTGCTTCCAATGCTGGGGGGCCCTGATGCGATCCCTGGTCAGGGACCTAGATCCCACATGGTACAATTAAGAGTTCACAAGCTGCAACTGAAGATCCCGTGTGCCATAACTAAGACTGGGTGCAGCCAAATAAATAAGTAAAATAATTGTATATTTCTTTTTTTTAAAGTGTGTCATTCCAAGAATGTTTTATAAATGGAATCATGTATTTGGGATTGGTGTCTCTTCAGTAGTTAGTCATCCAAATGGTTTTACGTATCAATAGCTTGTTCTTTTTTATTGCTGGGTAGTATTTCATAGTGCGGATGTACCAGCTTTATTTATCCATTTACCCGCCAAAGGACATCTAGGTGGTTTTCAGAGTTTGTTATTATAAATAAAGCTGTGAGCTTCTGGATGCAACTTTTTGTGTGGACATAAATTTTCCTTTTTTGTTTTTCAAGAATAAGTGCCCTTGTTGTTTTTAATGATTCTGTAATATTCCATTGTTTGGGTGTACCATTGAGTGATACTGGTCTCACACAGGCATTTAAGTTACTCCTAATTGTTTGCTATTTCAAACAGTATAGTAACAACTCATGTATAAATAGATCATTTTCACATTTATAGGTTAAATTCCTAGAAATAGAATTGCTGGTCTAAAGGAATGATTATTCTTTTGACAGACACTGCTTGATTATCCTCCATAGGAATTATATCAGTTTCAGTTCTTAGCAGCAATGTATGAGAGCCTTTTCCCTCACAATAGTATATTATTAATGTTCATTTTTTATCTTCTTCATAGATTTAATGAACACATGTGTCTGTGATATAGGTTGCAGTTTTTTGTCCCTCTTTGGCATTTATCTTTTGGTTTTGTATGTGGTGGTTTGTGCCATGCAGATATTTTTTGCTATTATGTACATGAACTTACCAATCTGCTATGGTTTCTGGCTTTCATGCCATTCCTTCACACTCTCTCCCCCACCCTGAGATCATAAACCATTCTCCTCTGGTATTTTACCGTAGATTGTTTCAGAACTCAGCTTTATTTTTGGCAGGGCTGGCCCATTGTTGCTGCCCCGGGTTTTGTCTGGTTGCGGCGAGTGGGGGCTGCTCCATTTGCGGTGTGCGGGCTTCTCACTGTGGTGAGCTCTTTTGCAGGGCACAGGCTTAGAGTGCATGGCCTTTCGTTGTGGTGGTGCGTGGGCTCAGTGGTTGTGGCATGCCTACATCCGTGGCCTGTAGGATCTTACTGGACCAGGGATTGAACCTGTGTCTCCTGATTGGCAGGTGGATTCTCTACCACTGAGCCACCAGGGAAGCCCCTATAGTCGATTTTTAAAAATGTTTTTACTTTTAAGTTTATTGATCCATCTAGAACTTGTAATGAAGTATAATTAGTATGATAAGTCTGATTTCCTTTTTGTGAGATAGTTATACAGTTGTCCAATATTATTTATTGGATTATCCACCTTTTCTCAATTTCTTTTGGAAATATCACTTTTATCAGGTACTAAATTTCCATCCATATGTGTTAGGGATATTTCTAGTCTATTTCGTTGATATGCATGTCTGTTCCTATGCCAATACCATGCCTTCTTAATTTTTCTAAATTTATAAGTATGCTAATTTTTGATAGAATTGCTTTGATTTGTGATATTTCCTTATGTACCGTGCTGTTTCATGGGTCCTATTTTGGTCATTAAAATGTTTTCATTTAGATTTAATAGTGTTATATTTTCTATATTGTTAATTTTTTCACAGAAATTTGAATGAAGTAATAAATGTGTACATTACAGTTAATCTAGTTATGTCTAGTATTGTATATTTGCTGATTTTAATTTTATTATTATAACTAATGCTGCAAAGGTTATCTCTTACTATGTTTAGGATTATTTCCTTAATATAACAGCACAGAAATTAAATTATGGGGTCAGTGAGTATAAACATATTTAAAGCTCTTATAGTGATAAAGAATCTGCCTGCCAGTGCAGGAGACACAGGTTCTATTCCTGGGTCAGGAAGATCCCCTGAGTAGGAAATGGCAGCCCACTCCCATATTCTTGCCTGGAAAATTTCATGGACAATGGGGCCTGGTGGGCTACAGTCCGTGGGGTCACAAAGAATCATACATTGCTGAGAGACTAAGTGAGTGAGTACTTATTGCTATATTGCTTTTCAAACAGGTATCAATTTAGACCACCACTATCAATATAAATGTTATACTGCATACTTATTTGTATTATCTTTTTAGGTTTCTCATAATCGTCCCTTACTGAAAGGAGAATGTAAAGGTGGCCAAAACCGGGTACCTGAAGAGGAGCCAACCACAGTCTCTGAATATTTCTTTAATGATATCTTTATTGAAGTGGATGAAACAGAATAGAAAGTCGCCTTTTTAATTTTTTTTTTAAGTCTGAGATTTCCAGAATCAGTTATATCAACAAAGCAGTATTTAGAAAGAAGCATTACTGGCAGTTTTTCTTTAGGTTGATTTTCAGTATTTATTCAGCTTGATTTGAAGCTTTTATAATCAGTGAAGAACATTGCTGGGGTCCTTTTCATTCTGATTGGCTCAGCATTTTGGAAATATCAACCAGTTAAGACTGCTTTCTCAGACAGAAATAACAGGTCTTGTTTACATTTTGACTTCTTTCTGTATTGAACACACATGAACATCCTCGAATGTTGTGGATAATGTCTGTGTAAGTCACAGTGCTGATGTATTTGGAAGTGGATTGTATTTAACGTTTAGCGAACCTTTTGTGAAGGTTTTTTTATGTTTGCTTAGGGTTTTTTGTTTTTGTTTTAGGATTTTTGGGGGTTTGGGTGTTTTTTTTTTAATTTTGGTTTTTTAGTATGGTGAAAGCCTTTTCATTTGCCTCTAAATATATGAAAGAAAATTGTGAAACTCCAGTTTAGTATGGTAACTGTTAAAAACTTTTCTATTATCATCTATTTGACTGAAAAATGTGTATTTTTCTAATTCATATTGATGTAACAGTCCTAATTGAAGAGCTAGTATTTAAACTTACTATTTATAAAGATAAAACATCAAAAAGCTTATTTATTTTTAAATTTTTTATTTAAAAGAATATTCAGTTTTAATTTTTTACCCCTGAGATTATGGGTAAAGAAGGCATGAACAAATTTATGTTTGTCTCCTTTCCCTCTTTAATTTTAAAGATATTTAAAGTGATATAACTAAAGTATTTGGATAGTATATATGTTTGAATACATTTTTTTCTCATAGTTCAGTATATTGACTTTGTACTGTGAATTTTTTGTTTTTCTTATTTCTTAGATAATCTCAGGATTTGTATGGGAAAAAAAAAAACCCTTAACCTTATTTATGAGGCAAATTTCCATACAAAACTCAGCCTCCATTACATAAACATATGCTCACATACACACATTCCTTTTTTAAAAAACAATTTCTTGTCTTCTTTCCCCCACTAAATTCTCCTTAAGGACCTAAGTATGTAGGTCTTTACGGACAGAACATAATTGACATGTTAAAAACAGAAAATAAGATAACAATAAGCCTTTATTAAGTCAGTGATTATCATCAATATGAATTTATGGGTTGGGTTTAAATTTTGAGATTTTGTGATTTACGTAGATAATTCGTTTATCCACGCAAGCAAATCTTTAGGGTTCAAATTAAACTTCTGAAAAAACAGAATTATTCTTTTATATGAAAAGTCCTCTGGGTTGATAATACCTTGGATCAGGAATCAGAAACATTTTCTGCAAAAATATTTTCAAATTCGTGGGCCAGATGCCTTCTGTGGTAACTACTCAACTCTGCCATTTCAGTATGAAAACAGCCACAGACAATACTTATATGATGGCCATAGATGGATTGACCCCTGTATTAGACAGTAGTTTTCTTACCTTAAGGTGCTGATGTCATTACCTATGAGATATTTGTCCCTGGAATTATGAGTTGTGCCTAACAATGAAAACTGTTGACTGCATTATGAAATCAGTATTTCAGTTGGGAAGATATTTTAATGTCTAATTATGTTTGTAAATGGAAAAAATGGTGACCAGTTTTCAGGTTGACTAGTAAAACTGGATTTGGCTTGGCAAGTGTAACAGTAATCCTAATTTATTAAAACAGTTGATATTAGAACATTTCTTATTCATTGCCTTATAATGAAATTTACAGTTTAAACTTTTTTGTCATAAAGGAGGATTTGAAGGAAATTCTCTATAGATATGCATTTATTTATTTCATGTGATTAATATAAGAATCATGGTCGTAAATCACATTGCTATTTTAAATGCCATTTTTATAAATTTTGAAAGTCTCATATTCTGAAAAGGTTTCTTTAGTTCGTGTTAGTTTAGGTGTTAGGTTGTCATAGCTAACTATGATTTTATCCCTTGTTTAATATCACTTTAAATTTGTTAACATCTGTCTCTTGTTCATCTACAATGAGTCAATTTGTAGAAAATGTAGCTTCTTACTGTAGAAAGGATAATTTTATCTTTGGGCATTCATTGCATTAGAGAATCAAGTCAGCTAAATTTTCCTGCTGTTGTATTCTTAAAACTACTCTTAGAAAAAGAAAATCAGTATATTTACCTTACAAGGGGGAAGGACTTGTTCACACCTGTGTTGAATCTGACTCTTATAAAGATCATGTGAAGAATTTGTATTTTATAAATTTTCAAAGAGATATGATTAAAGGTCTTTATTTTTTTCTTGACTTTTCCTCCTGAGCACTTATATCTTAGCAAGTGATCAACATGATGACTTAAAAGCCTAATTGTTGGTAAAATGATTGAGGCACAGATAAAAATATGAATATCCACTGCTTACCACCATGTTTTTTGAAATATAGGTCACCATGTATACTGTCTTGCTTGAAGAAGTCTTTGACAAAAAGCAATATCTGTCATTGTAAATTTTCTTGTTCTAAAGAAAGCAGTTATATTCTGTAGATGTAAATTATGTAAATAAAAATTATTTTATATTATTTGTTGTGTCCTTTTCTTCAAATGACAATAAAGATATTAATGTGTTAGTGAATGAAAAATAGTCTTAGAAGGACAGTTTATACTTCCACAAAGATATTGTATAATTGGAAGAATTAATTTTTTCTTTCATTTATGCTATGAAGTATATTATTTTGATTTTGCAAGAATAAAGAATAGACTTTCCCCACATTTGGGACATATGAAAAGTTACTTACTTTTTTGTTTATTTGCTCCACATGCAATGAAATTTTAGATAAAAGAACTCAATCTCTTTTACTCTTTCTTTTTTTTCTGGAGAGAAAGGCAAATGGGAGACTTCAGTTATAGATGTAAACCTAGACTTCTGACATTGTCTGACCAGACTTTTATACTTTTTGTCTGGTATAAAAGGATTTTTTATTTTCTTAAAACTCCTCCCCACTCTTCCTGCTTTCTCCCAATATGTTAAGCACAATTTGGGTTTTCATATTCAGTATTTGTATGTTATTCATGGTAGTTATTCACTGCTCTACCACCTAATGAACTAAGATGACATTTCCTTTCTGGTACAGCTCTTTGTTTTTCTTGGAATTAAGAATTATTTCACTTTTTCATTTGCTTTGGGTTTGTTTTTGAACCTGTAGCTTGACCTTTCATACCCTCCAGCAAGTCTGTTTATATATAAATTTATACTTTTTGACATGGTCAAGTTGTCAGATAAATTATTTCCTTCTTCTTCCCCCTTCTCCCCCACCCCCCTACCACCCCGCTCCTGGAAAACTGATGAAAATCTTCCTTCCTGCTTTCATCCCGACTGAGTCTTCACAGGTGTCCATGTGCAGCACAGTTGCCCTGCTGGGACTTCTCTTATGAGTCCCCTACCTTCTTTTCTGGTTTGGACTCCCTGTTTCTGGAGCCCATGTCGTCATTTTTCTTGATTTGGAGAGTATATCTTCCCCTATTTACTGCGGAAGGATATGTGGATGATTCTGTAACTTGAGACTTTACATATCTGAGAGTTTCTTTTTTCTATTCTCTCACTTAGTTGGGCTCTATGTGGAATTCTTGAATAATTTGAAAATAATTGCTGCTTCATTTCAGAATCATCCTCTGATTACATTCTGGTCTTCAGTGTTTAAAAAAGTCTGCTGCTATTCTGATTCCCTATCCTTTGAATGTGGGCCGCTGTTTACATGTTTTCTGACCCTGGCTCTCTGCATGGTGGGCTTCCCTGTGGCTCAGTGATACAGAATCTGCCTTCCAAGCAGGAGACTCAGGTTCAGTGCCTGGGTCAGGAAGATCCCCTAGAGAAGGAAATGGCTACCCATTCCAGTATTCTTGCTTAGAGAATCCTGTGCTCCCCAGGAGCCTAGTGGGCTAGTCCCTGGGGTCCTAAAAGAGTCAGATATAGCTTAGCAACTGCACCACCAGCATTGCCCACAATAATGTGCCACCCCCATGTCTTCCTGCCCCCACATTCATGCCATGGGCCTCTTTAATATGGAAACCCATTTCCTTCCCTTCTGGCAAATGTTCTTGCATTACTACTTTGATAATTTCTCTCTCCCATTTTTACTGTTCTGCTATCTGAAATTCCTATAAATCAGATTTTAAAATCTCCTTTAGTGGTTCCCTAAGTTATCTCTATTTTCTATTCATCCTTCCTCACCCCTTATCTCTCCTCATATTTTTGCTTCCCCTTTGTGTGTGTTGGGGGGAGATATTCTCAATTTTTACTTCTATTGGAGACAAGTGTCTATTCCTTTTTAGAAGTGACTTTGTTGGTCACAAAACCCATAGAGAGAAGGCCACAAGTCAATGCTTCAGACTAACAGATTGTGCACAATTAAGTCCAAATCCGAGTACTCCTTTGACTTAGTTCATAATTTTGAATCAACAGTTTTTTCCAATGAACATTTTTAGGGCATAATTTGCATTTAATTAAGTACATAGATCTTAAGTATTCAGTTTGAATACTGACAATGTATACACCTGTGTAACCACCCCACAAAACAGAATGTTTTCATCCTCCCAGGAAGTTCCTTTAGGCCCTTTCCCCACTGCCACCCACCCAGATTACTTTCTCCTGATCTTGAACTTTATATTATGTACTCCTTTGCATCTGATTACTCTTGCTCAACATGTTTTGGGGACTCTAATTTTGTAGTGTGTTAGTAGCTCCCTGTTGCTGAGTTGTATTCCATTTTATGCCTGTACCACATACGAATATACCATAATTGTCTATCCATTTTCCTACTGATTGTTTCTGAATTTTACCTCTTGAATAAAGCTACTATAAACATTCCTGTATAAATCTTTTGTTAGACACGTTTTTATTTCTCGTGTGTAAAAACCTAGATTTATTTTTCTAAGTACTTGATGTTCTTTGACGTGTTCATAAATGGCATTTTTAAATGCCTATTTTTATTTGTATGTTTATTGCTGGAACTTAGAGAAACAGTTGGTTTTTGTATTGCAATTAAGATTTTAGCAAATGGGGATTCCCTGGCAGTCCAGTGGTTGTGACTGTGAAAGTTCACTGCTGAGGCCATGTGGCAAGACCAAAAAAAAAGATGTTAGGAAATGTATTTTCTATTTGTCCATTCACAGTCATACTTAGCCTTTGGAGCTATTAAAGCAAGCCTTTTAAATATATATATATAGGAATGCCATTTGTTTTTAGAAAACAGACTTAGAAACTCAGTTATTGGGACTTCCCTGGTGGTCTAGTGGCTAAGACTCCTAGCTCCCACTGTAGGGGGCTTGGGTTCCATCGCTGGTCAGGGAGTTAGATCCCACATAGCACAACCAAAAATCCTGACCGCTGCAACCAAAAATCCTATATGCCCTAACGAAGATAGAAGATCCTGTGTGCTGCTACTAGGACGTGGTGTTGTCAAATAAATAAATGAAACTCACTTACAATAAGATAAAACAGAATAAAGTAAAATTTTAAGTAATAAATGGTGCTGGGAAACATTTACTAACTTCTCATTTATTTAATAAACTTAAAGGGTACCAGTATCTTATTTCTTTAAAACATGGTTTTCCCATCGTTTTAGTAATTTCTCAGTAGGGAGTTCCCTGTCAGTCCAGTGGTTAGGACTCTGCTTCCACTGCAGGGGGTATAAATTTAATTCCTGGTCAGGGAACGAAGACCCCACATGCTGTGGGGGCAGCTAAGCCCATGCTTGCAACTGCTCTGGAGCCTGTGCGCCACAACTAGAGAAGCTCATGCACCACAAGGAAGAGCCCAGGAGCCCTGCGCACTGGGACAAAAGACCCCGCGTGCCACAGGGAAGGTCCCATGTGCCACAACTAAGACACGATGCAGCCAGATATTCTTTAAAAATCAGTTGCATTTCTATGTGCTAATCACGTACAAACTGAAAAGGAAATTACAAAAGTAACTGTTTACAGTAGCCTCAAAAATAATCGAATAGAAATTAACCAAGGAGGTGAAAGACTTGCACAATGAAAACTAAAAAACAGTGCTGAAAGAGATTAAAGAAGACATAAATGGAAACAGCCCATTTTCATAGATTGGCAGACTTTAATACTGTTAAGATGTCAATGCTACCCAGTGTGATCAATAGATTCAGTGCAGTCCCTATCAAAATTCTGAGATTCTTTTTTTGACAGAAATAGAAAAATATACCTCTAAAGTTAATATGGAATCTAAGGGATCTCAGATAGTCAAAAAAATCTTGAACAAGAATAAAGCTAGAAGACTTAAATTTAATGATTTCAAAACTTACTACAAAGCTACAGTAAAAAAAAAATTGTGGTTTTAACATAAAAGATAGACATACAGGACCTAGAATATAATACAAAGTCAGAGATAAACCACTGCATAGCATATGAAATAATTTTTGACAAGCGTGCCAAGACTATTTAATGGAGAATGGACAGTCTTTACAACAAAAGATGGGAAAACTGGATATCCACATACCAAAGAATGAAGCTAACATTGTATACAAAAATTATCACAAATCTAAGACTAAGTGAACTAAGTAAGATAATTTTTTTTCTCATTGTCCAGTGTGTAAGAAATTGCGAGGAAGCTCAGATTGTTGTTGTTTTTTCTCAGCCGCTCAGCTGTGTCTGACTCTTTGCAACCCCATGGACTGCAGCACGCCAGGCTTCCCTGTCCTCTGTTTCCTGGAGTTTGCTCAAACTCATGTCCATTGAGTCGGCGATGCCATCCAACCATCTCATCCTCTGTCTTCCCCTTCTCCTCCTGCCCTCAATCTTTCACAGCATCAGGTCTTTTCCAGTGAGTCAGCTCTTCACTTCAGGTGGCCAAAGTATTGGAGCTTCAGTACCAGTCTTTCCAGTGAATACTCAGGTTTGATTTCCTTTAGGATTAACTGGTTTGATCTCCTTGCTATCCAAGGGACTCTCAAGAGTGTTCTCCAACACCACAGTTTGAAAGTTCTTTGGTGCTCAGCCTTCTTTATGGTCCAACTTTAACATCTGTACATGACTATTGGAAAAACCAGTTTTGACTAGATGGACCTTTGTCGGTAAAGTGATGGCTCTGCTTTTTAATATGCTGTCTAGTTTTGTCATACCTTTTCTTCCAAGGAGCAAGCATCTTTTAGTTTCATGGCTTCAATCACCATCCACAGTGATTTTAGAGCCCAAGAAAATAAAATCTGTCACTGTTTCCATTTTTTCTCCATTTATTTGCCATGAAGTGATGGGACTGGATGCCATGATCTTAGTTTTTTTGAATGTTGAATGTAAGGCGAGTGCTGAGAAAAAGAAAATGAGCTGGCCAGCCAGGCAAAGAAAAGGAAGTTTATTAAAGGGAAACAAGAGAATGACTGGCCCTTGAGAAGAACCAGCCCCTTCCCTTCTGGTGGGTCCCTCTTACACCCTCCAGGTGGGAAACTGGGTCCCCTCGGCTGGGGGTTAGTTTATCTTTAGTCTGCAGATGGAGTTTGGTGGTCGGTGGTCTTGAGAAAGCCAAAGGTGTTCAATGGTAGGGTGGCCACTTAGTCTTGGCAAAGAGTGCCAACGGATAAAACAGGATGTCACTTGAGCAATGCAGTCAGTTTCATGGGTCACTGTGACTTTATATTTTGTTTGTGAGCCATTTTTAACAATGAGATCCCATGTAGTTCCTATCGTGTTTTAAGCTAGCTTTTTCACTTTTTCACTCAGATCTGTTATAGGCAACTTTGCCAACAAAGGTCCGTCCAGTCAAAGCTATGGTTTTTCCAGTAGTCATGTGTGGATGTGAAAGTTGGCCCTTAAAGAAAGCTGAGTGCTGAAGAATTGATGCTTTTGAATTGTGGTGTTGGAGAAGACTCTTGAGAGTCCCTTGGACTGGAAGGAAATCCAATCAGTCAATCCTAAAGGAAATCAGTCCTGAATATTCATTAGAAAGACTGATGCTGAAGCTGAAGCTCCAATACTTTGGCCACCTGATGCGAAGAATTGACTCATTGGAAAAGACCCTGATGCTGGGAAAGATTGAAGGCAGGAGGAGAAGGGGAGGACAGAGGATGAGATGGTTGGATGGCATCACCGACTCGCTGAACATGAATTTGAACAAGCTCTGGTAATTGGTGATGGACAGGGAAGCTTGGCGTGCTTTTGTTCATGGGGTCGCAAAGAGTCGGACACACTGAGCGACTGAACCGAACTGACTTGTTATAGGCTAGGTTTTAGAAGTACGTTATAATCGTACATCTAAGATGTACTTTATCACTACTAGAATTTTTAATTTACTGTTTATGTTCTCTCCGCTTTATAAAAGAGTACGTTTGGCCTGTTCTCCAGTGTATCCCCAGCTCCAAAAGAGCACCTGATAGGGGACACTGAAGAAATAGTTGTTGAATGGATGGTTATCTCCTTTAAAGAGTTTAATTTCTTAGGACAGTTTTATAAGCCTGTTCGGTTTCCAGCTCTCATATAAGAATAAGCTTTTTCAAGTTCCGGAATACCCTTTCTAGCAGTAGGGGAAGAAGGAAACAGCACGTAGAAGAAACACCCAGACAAGCAAAGAAATTGAGCCGCAGCTCCGCAGCTCCGTCCTGGGATTCGCAATGCTCAAAGGGCTCGGGAGAGGACCGGCCTCGCGATGCTGCATCTCTGCCCCTCATTGGCTGAGTTCGGGGGGGCGTGGTGCTCAACATCGACCAATTAGGGGCCGCGTTCGCCGACACGTGTCTAGGCTGACCGGAGAATCCCGGAGGTTTCAGGCGAGTTGGGACAGCAAGAATCTGGGCCGAGGTGTATCCCGAAGCCGGGGAGTTGGCGGGGAAAGCTTCGGGTCCGAATCGGTGCAGGCCGCTCTCTCACGCAGCTTCCTGCCTCTGTGCCTGCTGCCATGTGGGCCGCTCTGAGATTAGCCCTGCGGCCGTGCGCCCGCGCCGCTGCCCCAGCGCTGCGTTCCTATCATGGGGACTCCGTGGCTACCCTGGGCACCCCACCGGACTCGACCTCTGCCATCTACCAGGTAGGGTGGGTGAGCGGCCCGGGTCAGTGATTCCTCTTCACGGAAGGGACAAGGTGTTGGCCGGACTGGGAAGCGTAGAAGGTAGGCTACTTTTAACTGTAGCTCCTGCTTTCTCTGGGTCCGCAGTCGTGATTCTGGGACGCACTAGGAGGTCGTGAAGTTTGAAAAAGAAAACAAATCAGATACATTTTAGTTCACTTTTAACCCTGGCACGGTCCTTTGTATCTTTAAAATCAGTGGTTCTCAAAGCCAGTGGTTCTCCGGGAGCTTGTTCCAGTTACAGCCGCCTTAAGGTTGGTGATGGACAGGGAGGCCTGGTGTGCTGTGATTCATGGGGTCGCAGAGTCGGACACGACTGAGCGACTGAACTGAACTGAACTGAAGCCTCACCCTGGGCCGTTTTGGTCTTCCAGGGCGGGGTCCTGGTGTTTGCATGGTTAATTAGGTTGGGGGTGAGGAGGGGCAAAGGCCTTGGAGGCAACTAGCTTTGGGAACCACACAGATACCCTGGTCTGTGGAAACTAGATTTGAGATAGTTGGGTATGTTAATGGAAAATACTTGTATTTAAGTAGCTTTTCTTGGAATTTGGAGGTGCCACAGGTCACACAATCAACTAACTCCTGGTTTATGAAATATCAGCTGGAAATTTTCAGTCTATCCCATGGTTTCTAAGCCTATACAGATAACGTTTAAGTTGTGCAGATAACTTTCAGGAGATACATTTTATTTAATTTATTTTTTTAAAGATTGTTTATTTTTGGTGGCATTGTTGTTTCCTTTAGTTGGAGTGTGTGGGCTTCTTGCCGTGGCTTCTCTTTTTGTGGAGCACAGGCTCTGGGCCCGTGGCTTCAGTCGCTGTGGCTTCTAACTCATTGGTTAGACTTTAGTCACATGGCCACACTTGTCTGGAAAAGCAGGCTGGGATTATTTTATCCTGTTTTTATTTTTCTGGTTTTTGGCGGTGTCTCATGGTTTGTGGGATCCTAGCTCCTTAACCAGGGATTGAATCCATGCCCTTGGCAGGGCAGTGAAAGCCTGGAATCCTAACTACTGGACTACTAGGGAATTTCCCTCTGATCCTTTTAAAACATAAAATAGGATCTGCTTTCCCCTGGGCTTTGTTTTAAGTGTAAATTGTCAGTAAGTGTAAAAGCAAGTATTTCTGAATTGGTTGGTGCCTCCTCACAATAGTGTTTGATAGGACAGAAAAAGAAGATGGCATTCTTACCCTCAAAGAGCTTATATTCCCAAACAAAGTAAAACAAATAGAGGTAAGCTCAGTAGACATGTAAGGAAGGAAGTGGTTAAAATGAGTGGGAGTAGCCAAAAATGAAGTTGGAGATGAAATGGAATGTGAATTAGGCTTTAAAAGGGGATGGTGAGGGACTTCTTTGGCAGTCCAGTGGTTAAGACTCAGTGTTTCCACGCATGCCAGAGGCATGCATTTCATCTGTGATCAGGGAACTAAGCTTCCACATGCCTTGAGGGGTGGCCAATAAATAAATAGATAAATAGATAAATAGAAGGTGAGATTTATATAGATGGACTAGAGAGGGGTTGTGGCAGTGCAGAAGACATTGAGCAAAGACAGAGAGGCAGGAACTAATCTTTTTTATATGTTGGAGTTGGCTCAGTACAGAAGTGGCCCAGTGTGGAGGCCACATACGGTTGGCATCTAATGCTGTGCTCCTTAACCCTCGTTATGATAAAAAAAAAAACAAAAAACCTTCATTGGTTTCCTATAATACTCTCCCTCTTTTTCCTTGCTTCTGTTTTAGGAAAACTATGAACAGATGAAAGCACTAGTAAATCAACTCCATGAGCGAGCACAGAACATCAGACTAGGTAAGCGCTCTTCAGTTTATGCTCTTAATTAAGATGTCCCTTTATTTGTTTTAGAAAAACTAGTAGCATCAACGCTTTGACTCTTCAAGACTGTGCATTTGCTGTTGGTGGGAATGTAAATTGGGGCAGCCACTATGCGAGACAGTATGTTGTCGGTGTTGCTAACTCGTGTCCGACTCTTTTACGACCCCATGGACTGGAGAAGGAAATGGCAACCCACTCCAGTGTTCTTGCCTGGAGAATCCCAGGGACGGGGGAGCCTGGTGAGCTGCCGTCTGTGGGGTCGCACAGAGTCGGACACTACTGAAGCGACTTAGCAGCAGCAGGACTGTAGCCCACCAGGCTCCCCTGTCCATAGGGTTTCCCAGGCAAAAATACTGGAGTGGGTTGCCATTTGCTTCTCCAGGGAATCTTCTCCATCTAGGGATTGAAGCCATGTCTCCTGCATTGGCAGGTGGATTCTTCCCTGAGCCATCAGGGAAACCATGTAACACAGTGTGGAGGTCCTTAAAAAGTAAAAATAGAGTTACCATATGATCCAGAAATCCCACTCCTAGGCTTATATCTGGAAAAGACGAAAAGTCTTAATTCCCCAGTGTTCATAGCAGCATGGTTTACCAGAGCTAAAGACATGGAAACAACCCATCAACAGGTGATTGGTTTAAGATGTGGTGTGTATATATATATCCATGTGGATATATACTCAGTCATAAAAAGAATGGAATATTGCCATTTCTAGCAACGTGGATGGACCTGGAGAATATCATACTAAGTGAAGTAAGTCAGGAAGAGAAAGACAAATATACTATCATTTATATATGGAATCTAAAAAATAATGCAAATGAATCTATATACAAAGCAGAAACAGACATGCAGATAGAGCTCAGTGGTAGAGCATTTGACTGCAGGAACAGGCAGAAAGACATAAGAAACAGACTTCAGGAAAAGGAAAGGGGGAGAGATAAATTAGGAGTATGTGATTAACAGATAAAAAGTTAATATACACAAAATAGATAGGCAACATGGATTTACTAAACATGGAGAACAGTATTTACTATGTTGTGATAACTGATAATGGAAAATAAACTGAAAAAGTATATATAAATGAATCATTCTGCTGCACACCTGAAACTAACAATATTGTTATTTAACTATATTTCAATTAAAAAAAGCCTGCATTTGTTGGCATGTAGACATTTTATTTTTTCCTAGTATTTGGTCAGTTTTTCTGCTCATGTAGCACTACCATTATTTGGGGGGAAGTAGAAATTCAGATTCATTAATTTTTTTTTTTTTTTTTGTCCACACTTTGTGGCTTGTGGGACCTCAGTTTCTCAACCAGGGATTGAACCTGGGCCATGGCAGTGAAAGCACCAAATCCTAGCCACTAGAGCGCCAGAGAACTTCCTCATCAGTATTTTAAATTATTCCTTCTTAAGCTTTTCATTTCAGTCACAGGATCACACTGAACTTTTTGTTTTACTTGAAGCAACTAAAAACATTCTCTATTCATTAGTCATATTCATACTATATACTGTATTTTGCATAATTGTGCTTTTTCTGCTGTGTTGTGTAATTTGGAAATAATTTCTGTGTGGGTTTATTGCTAATTAAATGAGATTTCCTAAAAACTTTGTAAATTGTCATTTTTTATTTTTAAATTGTGGACATAATAGACATTCTTTTTCTTGGAAGAAATTGCATCATAGGAATATAAAATGCTAATGTTTAAATAAGTACTACATCAACTTCTGTTGTGCCTTTATTGGTATATATGATAATTTACTTTAGAAGGCTCTGTGACTTGAAATAACAGCCATTTCCGAAGTAAGAGTCCTCATATTAAAGTACATGAGAAGGAGCTATTTGAATTTTATGGCCTTCATTTAAAAAGAATTCTCTGACTCCGGGGGCACAGAGGAGAAGAAATGAGGCTGAGCTGGGTCTTGACAGTACTGTCTGTCTGCCTGAGGGCCCTGGTCACAGCCACAGGGGCCGAGGGCAAACGGAAGCTGCAGATCAGAGTCAAGAAGCGGGTAGACCCCTGTCCCATCAAATCGCGCAAAGGGGACGTCCTGCGCACACACTGAGTGGGGAGGCTAGAAGACGGCACAGAGTTTGACAGCAGCCTGCCCCAGAACCAGCCCTTTGTCTTCTCCTTGGCCACAGGCCAGGTCATCCGGGGCTGGGACCAGGGGCTGCTAGGGATGTGTGAGGGGGAAAAGCGGAAGCTGGTGAGTCCATCAGAGCTGGGATATGGAGATCGGGGAGCTCCCCCAAAGATTTCAGGTGGTGCAACCTTGGGGTTTGAGGTGGAGCTGCTCAAAATCGAGCGACATTCAGAACTGTAGCCAAACTGGAGAAGGGTGGTGGAGAGGTCCCCATCAGGGACCAGGCTGTTTAAAGAAAGGAAAAAAACCCTTAAGACCCCCCCAAAAAAGCCAAAAAAAAAAAAAAAAAAAAGGATTCTCTTCAATATCCTCATAGGTGGGATCTGTTTGGTCTATCAACCTGTAGTTTAAGGGTGTTGCATTCCTGGATATGATCTTATCACATTCAGAGGACAGACTTTGAGTAGGAGTCATTTGTGAAATAATTTGGCAAAATCTTGATCAATTTCTGTTTAAATTAAAATATTTTTTATATGTTTTTTTCTTCTGAGCACTTTAAGGATGGAGACAAGGTAATTGATTAATGGCAGATGGACAGAAAAATCATCTAAAATTGTGTATTCATTTGTGTAAGTATTAGGGAAGAAATAAGCTCAGTATTTTCATCCTCTGTAGAATTTTGAGGCTGGTAGTTACTGTAATAAGTAAGCCACTTTGGTCCAGTTATTTAATCCCTCTTGAACATTTTCAGTACTTCATTTGTAACTTGAGACTCAAGAGTGGGTCTGTGAATTACAGGCATTATTTACTCCAAGCACACATTTCTCTCTTCTTTTGACTTAATAGATTAATCAAAGTTAATTGAGGAAAACCATAAAAGAATTCCATTTGGAATACATTGGTCTCTGCCTTTTGTACTGTAGTAGTTTTGTGTTAACAGAGAAGGCAATGGCACCGCACTCCAGTACTCTTGCCTGGAAAATCCCATGGACGGAGGAGCCTGGTGGGCTGCAACCATGGGGTCACTGAGAGTCAGACACGACTGAGTGACTTCAAAAAAGATGTTCACGACCAAGATAATCACGATAGTGTGATCACTCACCTAGAGCCAGACATCCTGGAATGTGAAATCAAGTGGGCCTTAGAAAGCATCACTACGAACAAAGCTAGTGGAGGTGATGGAATTCCAGTTGAGCTCTTTCAAATCCTGAAAGATAATGCTGTGAAAGTACTGCACTCAATATGCCAGCAAATTTGGAAAACTCAGCAGTAGCCACAGGACTGGAAAAGGTCAGTTTTCATTCCAATCCCAAAGAAAGGCAATGCCAAAGAATGCTCAAACTACCACACAGTTGCACTCATCTCATACGCTAGAAAAGTAATGCTCAAAATTCTCCAAGCCAGGCTTCAGCAATACGTGAACCATGAACTTCCAGATGTTGAAACTGGTTTTAGAAAAGGCAGAGGAACCAGAGATCAAATTGCCAACATCCTCTGGATCATCGAAAAAGCAAGAGAGTTCCAGAAAAACATCTATTTCTGCTTTATTGACTATGCCAAAGCCTTTGACTGTGTGGATCACAATAAACTATGGAAAATTCTTCAAGAGATGGGAATACCAGACCACCTGACCTGCCTCTTGAGAAATCTGTATGCAGGTCAGGAAGCAACAGTTAGAACTGGACATCGAACAACAGACTGATTCCAAATTGGGAAAGGAGTACATCAAGGCTGTATATTGTCACCCTGCTTATTTAACTTATATGCAGAGTACATCATGAGAAATGCTGGGCTGGAAGAAGCACAAGCTAGAATCAAGATTGCTGGGAGAAATATCAACCTCAGATATGCAGATGACACCACCTTTATGGCAGAAAGTGAAGAAGAACTAAAAAGCCTCTTGATGAAAGTGAAAGAGGAGAGTGAAAAAGTTGGCTTAAGGCTCAACATTCAGAAAACTAAGATCATGGCATCTGATCCCATCACTTCATGGGAAATAGATGGGGAAACAGTGGAAACAGTGTCAGACTTTATTTTTGGGGGCTCCAAAATCACTGCAGATGGTGACTGCAGCCATGAAGTTAAAAGACACTTATTCCTTGAAAGAAAAGTTATGACCAACCTAGACAACATATTAAAAAGCAGACATTACTTTGCCAACAAAGGTCCATCTAGTCAAAGCTATGGTTTTTCCAGTAGTCATGTATGGATGTGAGAGTTGGACTGGGAAGAAAGCTGAGTGCCAAAGAATTGATGCTTTTGGACTGTGGTGTTGGAGAAGACTCTTGAGAGTCCCTTGGACTGCAAGGAGATCCAACCAGTCCATTCTCAAGGAGATCAGTCCTGGGTGTTCTTTGGAAGGAATGATGCTAAAGCTGAAACTCCAGTCCTTTGGCCACCTCATGTGAAGAGTTGACTCATTGGAAAAGACCCTGATGCTGGGAGGGATTGGGGGCAGGAGGAGAAGGGAATGACAGAGGATGAGATGGCTGGATGGCATCACTGACTCGATGGATGTGAGTCTGAGTGAACTCCGGGAGTTGGTGATGGACAGGGAGGCCTGGCGTTTTGCAGCTCATGGGGTTGCAAGGAGTGGGACACGACTGAGCGACTGAACTGAACTGAAGTATTAAAACAAAAAAAAGCCACATGTCTATTTTCTTACCTCTTTTTCATCTCACCCTCCCCTGCTGCCCTTTTTACTGTTAGCCAGTTAGTGGACCCATACGTCCCTCAGCTCTCCAAAGACCCTCACCCAAGCCTGGTCTTCTTTGTAGTGCCTTAGGTTCACTTTTCTTTAATATTTGTTTTTAAGCACTGTATTGAGGTATAATTGGCATGTGATAAACTGCATTATTTTAAGTGTGCAGTTTGATGCGTTTTGACATATGTATATACCTGTGAAACTGTCCCTGCCATCAAGATGATGAAAATGTCACTCTCAGAAGTTTCCTCTGCCCTTTGTTACCCTCCTGTTCCCCACTCTCTCCTACCCCCACGCACACCTTGCTTAGGAACTCTGAATTCCCTGGGGCTGGGAGAAAGGAGGAGTTTCTTTGATTTAATTCATACTATCTCGTAAGTCTTTCCCTCCCCAAATTATTCTCTTTTAAAAAGATTAGATGTATGATATGTTCTTCTTGGTTACCTTAAGGCAGGCTTAGTCTTAGAAATAAGCCCTCTACCTCTTCAGAAAAAAATAAAACATCCCCTTAGATACAGCAAAGTCTTGATTTGAAAATAAAGTTGTGCTACCTGGAGGCTTCTTTGAAATCTGTATGAATGTATTTTCTCACCTAAGAAAACAAATCATTTTTAAAAATAGCTAAACATTTCAGTGGACAAGGAGTTTATTAAGATGGAATTCTTAGGCAGCAGTGAAAGTAAAGATATTAAGGTGCAATACGATGGTCTGTTCTGCTCGGTTGCTGTGGTTTGCTGAGGGTAGGGTGTGGCTATTTCCCAGGTACTGAGCCTGGCTGCTCTCAGGCTGGGTTAGGCTCGGTGCACCCCTCACCTCAAACAGCCTCCTCTGGTTGGTTACCCCAGCGAGCACTTCAGTCACTGTGATTTCGTTTTGTCTGGGGCAAAGTCGGGAAACACTGAAGACCATCTGAGTCAGGATAGTAACAAGAGGGGCCTGTTTTTTTCTCTTTGGGCCCAGACTGTGGCATGCACAGTCTTAGTTCCCCCAACCAGGAATCCAGCCTACGCCGCCTGCAGTGAAAGCACAAAGTCTGAACCCCGGCACCGCAGGGAAATCCCCAGAGGGACTGTTCAATTATTATATGATGTGTTCAACTCTCTCCTGTTTGAGGGCCTTAAAAGTGACGGGTCACTAGTGGCACCCTGGCTTCCCAGGTGGCGCTAGTGGTAAAGCACCCATCTACCAACGCAGGAGACATAAGAGACCCAGTTTCGATCCCTGGATCAAGAAGATCCCCTGGAGGAGGAAATGGCAACCCACTCCAGTGTTCTTGCCTGGAGAATCCCATGGACAGTGGAGCCTGGAGGGCTACAGTCCATGGCGTCGCAGAGTCGGACACGACTGAAGCGATTTAGCATGCACACAGAGTGGCACCTGTAGCTAAGATTTGTTGTGTATATTATGGAAGTCAGAAAATGCTTTTTACCTGGTACAGATGATGTTAGAAACATTTTAGATTTCATAGAGCATATAGTACAGTGCTAGATATTTATAATGGATGAAGTGTGGTGGAGATGAGACAGTATTTGCAGTATGTGAGATGCAGAGAAACGTATTGCATTATTCCCTTAAGTAACTACTGCGGAATTTAGAAAATGTATAATATACTGTGGGCTTATAATATACTGATTTTTAAAAAAATTCCAGTTTGAATGATCTGAAAAATTATCTGTTTTTCATAGGGTATGTTAATTTTTTATTTTTATTTTTTGCATTTAGTGTTATATGTTTTTCTGGTATTCAGTTGAATGGAGACCTTATATTGAATTCATCTCATCTACCATGTTTTTTTTTAATCACAGGAGGTGGTGAGAAAGCCAGAGCACGTCACATATCAAGAGGAAAACTGTTACCCAGAGAAAGAATTGACAATCTTCTAGACCCAGGGTTGGTACATACCCAGGTGTTGGCTCAGGGTGTCCTCTGTTCTATGGTGCTTTCTTAGTTTTTTTTTTTTTTTCTTTTTTGGCTGTGCTGTGCAGCTCTCGGGATCTTGGTTCCCCAACCAGGGATTGAACCCAGGCCCTTGGCAGTGAGGTGCAGAGTCCTAACCATTGGACCGCCAGGAAATTCCCATCTTAGAAAGTTTTGTGAAATAAGTGGTTTTAAGTTCTGGTTCTTACCTAAGCTTCAGCAACAAGTGTTTGTTGTGAGGCTGCTTAACGTCAGGTGCTATTCTAGGTGCTAGCGATGCCTCACTGAACAGAGCAGACCAAGTTCCTTGCCCTGCTGGAGCTTACAGGGGAGTAGGAGGAGAGAAAATAATTGATAAATGTCACAAATTACATAGTATGTCAGAAGGTGATAGTTATGGGAAAAAAAGAAAAGGTAGACCAGCGTTACAAGAGAGAAAGATGAAGAGCAAGTTGCAGTTTCAAATGAGGTGGTTAGGATCGGCCTCGCTGAGGTGGTGACATTTGAGCAAAGGCTGGAAGGAGCAGAGAGAGATGGGCTGTATATATCTGGGGAGAGAGGGTTACAGGTGGACGGAGTGGCCAGTGCGAAGTTTCTGTGGTGGGAGCTGGGAGTGGGTCACAGATGCCAATATGCCACAGGGCCCGGGAGGCCGTCTCGTGGGAGTGGAGGTTCGGTGAAGTGGGGAGTAGCAGAAGATGGGGTCAAATTCATAACGCATTTGCGGGTCAGTGTCAGAGTTTGGACTTTTACTCTGAAAGAAATGGGAAGACTTGGTAGGACTTACCTGACTTATATTTTAAAAAGGTATTCTGGCCACGGGTGTAAGTAGACTCTGGGGCTCGAGGGCGGAAGGGCCAGGACCAGATAGATAAATGAAGATTCAGTAGTATCGTTTCTGCGGACATGCACACACGTGCCCAGCCTGGAGACAAACAGCGTTAACACCTAGTGTGCATTAACACACTAGTGTATATACCATTAACACCGACACTATTTTCATGCAAATATGGATCAGACACACTTTTCTGTTTGTTTGTTTTAGAAAAATGGAATCTTGTGTTTTATAACCCCCTTCTCCCCCTCCCCCACCGCCCTTAATGTATCTTGAACATTTAAGTGAGAGAAGAATAACAGTGGTTAAGAGCTTGGTCCCCTATTAAAGAGCTTATTAAAACAGCTCTGCTATGTACTGGTAGTTGTGTGACCTCAGACAACTGACCTCATCACTGCGTTTCAGTTTCCTCATCAGTCAGCGGGGATCCTAGTAGGATCTATAGTAGAAGGTAGTCCTGAGGACTGAATGAGTTAGCATTCCCGAAGCTCCTAGGAGAGGCTGGCACGTGGTTAAGTGCTACGTGAGTGTCAGCTGCTGTTCTCTTTCTATGTCAATAAGTACATCTGTACAATATCTTCAAAGATAAATGTGTTCCTTTGTGTGGCTGTATTGTGTCAATCTCCAAAGTGTTCACACTAGACTGTTTTGTAGACTTTATATCCAACACACGTATTTGAAACGTTGACCCATTTAAAAAAAAATCTTTTCGTTTTCCACGTGTAACTACTCAAATATGATTTTTAAAAAAGAAAACATTCATTCAAGCAGCATTCTTTCTTCTGTTCAGGTCTCCATTCCTGGAATTATCACAGTTTGCAGGTTACCAGTTGTATGGTGATGAGGAGGTCCCCGCAGGTGGCGTTATTACAGGCATTGGGAGAGTGTCAGGGTGAGTATGCTGACCGTGCTCAGCCCTGTGGGTCAGGAAGCAGGCAGGGCAGGGCAGCCAGCACTCACCGCGTCGCATGTGAGTGTGTGAGTGTCATGCTAGTGGTACTGTTTAGATCTGAGGCTTCCTACCCAGATGTGTTAGATTCATCTGTGAAACTTCAGGGATGGAAACTGAAGGGAAAAACCCCAAGCCGTGATCCTGGGGACCCAATCCAAATCTTCATACTTAATCAGAATCTCCAGGGTTTGGACTTGACCTGGGTAGTTTTCCAAGGCTCTGCAGGTGATCTCTTGCACATCTAGAGCAAAAAACCGCTGTCTTAGAGGAGTAGTTCTTGGAGTGTGGTCCCCAGGGAACATCAGCCTCATGTGAGAGCTTGTTAGAAGTGTCAATGGTCAGGTTTTCCCAAAAAGTACTAAGTCATATTCAGGGAGTTGAGCCCCGAAATCAGCATTTAAACAAGCTCTTCAGATTCTCCAGTGCTATCCTTTGAGAACCACCATAGACTTAGGACATCTTGATTGCTAGATATTACATTTGTTTGTGTGTATTTTTGTATGCTCTCACACTGACCATACTTGTACTGCAATAAACACTTCCCACTGCCTAGTTGTCTTAATCTTCACCACAGTCCTGTGAGAAGGGGTGCTATTACAATCATCACCATTCTGCAGGTAAGGAAACTACCTTGGAGTGTTAAAATAACTTGCCAAAGATCAAGCCATTGGCAAAACTTGACTTCGAGATCAGGCAGCCTGATACAATTGCCCTGGACTCGGATTCTGATTTACGTGTGTGTCCCTCCACCTTCACCCCATGATTTGTGCCTTAGTGGGAGGTGTGACTATAGTCGTTCACCATTGTTGCTTCTTTCTCGCTTCCTTCTTTAACTCCTAAATGTTACGCCCCAGTGATAAATCGAAGAAACAGAGGGGTAGGGACCAGAACACAGCCTTGCTTCATTCCACTGAAGATTTTAAACTTTGTATCAGTGCTCTTCTCAGACACCCATTCTCTAAGGCTCTCTATGAAGATCAGTAGCCAGGGCTCAATATTGAGTGTGCACTTTAGCTCACAAGATTCCATGGAGGCAGGGGCCAAGACCAGACAGATTTTGTCTTTTTCCTGAAGCTGCTCTGGTGTTGGATAGTATGACTGGAAAAGAATTCACTTATTCAAAACATCTAAAGTAGTACTTCGCTATAATTAAAGTGACCTTTCTTACATAATCATACGGTTGAATATGGTTAGCACCCTTTCTCTAGCAGATGATACGTGTTTAAACTAGTTTAAATAAAAAAAGATTTGTTGACTCTTAACTGATTTGGGGCCAAGCCAGATCTAGGAGTTCAAACAGCATCATCAGGCCACCAGGCTGGTTTTTGGTTTTGTTCTCAGGCAGTCTGTTCAAGCCTTGAGCCAGAGCTGGCCGTAGGCTTCCCCAGCTTCTGCTCCATAAACTTAGCAGCTGCAGTAAGAGGAGAGTTCCTGAGGGCACAGACCTAGGGCCAGGGCCCATCGCTGAACCCGCCACATGGACCCTGAGTAGAAGGGCGTGGTCCTTGTGCTCACCTCTGAAGATGGATGGTCTTTGGGGTCAGTCCTGCTAGAACCACATGGATTAAAAACAGAGAAGAAGCAGTTTCTGAAAGAAAGTTTAGTTTTGTTGCCAATATAATAGATGCTGGATAGGCAAAATCAATAGGTGTCTAATACAATGTATGTATTTTCGTTTTAGCCGTGCCTTGCGGCATGCGAGATCTTACTTCCCCAACCAGGGATCGAATCCATGCCCCATGCAGTGGAGGCGTGGCTTCTTGACCACTGGACCACCAGAGAAGTCTCTAATAGAATATTTTGTGGACTTATTTTGCTTCTCATCCTGTACTATGTCTGTGCTTTTGTTTTGTTTTTTTTTTGGCGGGGGGCTGCACTAGGTCTTCATTGCTGCACGTGCTCTTTCTCTAGTTGCAGTGAGCGGGGGTTATTTTCTCCAGTTGTGATGCACAGGTTTCTTACTGCGATGGATTCTCTGTTGCAGAACACAGTCTCTAGGATGTGCAGGCTTCAGTAGTTGTGGCACTGGGGCTCAGTGGTTGTGGTTCGCATGCCCTAGAGCACGGGTTTAGTAGTTGTGGCACATGAATTTAGTTATCCTGGGGCATGTGGAATCCTCCCAGACCAGGGATCAAACCAATGTCCCCTGCATTGGAAGATGGTTTTTAAACCACTGGACCACAAGGGAAGTCCTGTGATGTTTCCATAAAACAAGTAAAAGTTAATAGTAATGTCTCTTGTCCAAGGTTGATGGGGCAAGTGACAGAGTCAGAACTTCAGCCTCCCTTTGCCTGACTTCATAGCCTGGGCTCTCTCCTGCACCAGAACTTCTTAAGCTTTTCTAATGCAGCACCCCCAGGAAAGGGAAGAGTGACCATACTCTGGAGGTGTGGGGTTATGGCCCAGCAACCTGCCAAGAGCCTCAGTTCCTTTTGAAGTGATTTATTTAATATTAAAGTCATTAAAAATGTACTTCCCACTCTATAAAATGTTAATTTTAATGTGGGAAAGTGCTTGCTATAACCTAGTGAATAAAATTGATACTCAGAGGAGAGGAACCACATACCCTAATGAAAGAAATTTAACATTACCTGAGGTCGTGGGCTCAGTTGCTGTTCTCTAGTTCATGTTCAACAAGAACTCAAGAAGTTATTTTTTAGAATTCTAGAGAATATAAAGTGAGGTAACGAAAACATCATAAATATACAGATTAAATTTTGTGAAGACCACACTCCTCTTAATTTTCGAGTGAGCCTCCAGTCCTCGGTTTTCCTGGCAGCACTCAGCAGGCTCTCTGCTAGCCCTCTTCATTCACTTTCCCGCTTCTTGCTAGTTGCTAGGGGGCCATGGTACCTGACAGACTGGTTTTGGTGAGAAAGGGTGCCACTAATGACTCATTATAGTATATGCTTTCAAAAATACTATTTTAAAATTTGCACCTATTGTTACTTTACGCAGGATAAATGTTGTATTTTTAACTTCTTTTAGTTTTATAGAAAAGCATATGGCAGTAACATGAAGAACTTTTGAAAATATGAAACATAAGTACTTTCGATGGCTCGGTTTTCCTTTTTGAAAATTACCTTCCTAAAAGGAAATTCTGAAGTTTATCATGAGGGATTTTCTCATCTTGAGACTTGGATTTGTTGTCGTCGTCTTATCATGTTAGGACTGTTTCATTGAAAGAACATTGCAAAATGTGGCTTAGGTTGTTAGTTTTTCTCTGCTAATGTGGGGTGATAATTCTTTAAAAAAATCAGATATGAGTTTGTAAACTAATTAAAAGTGATTCATTTTATATAAATGAATATATGAACAGTGATTAAAGCTCCTATACCATAAGATTGCCTACTAATGGCTATCATTAGTGATATGTGTTAATACTGGAAATTGCCAGGTTGTATTGGGAGTATCTTATAATGAGATGCAGTTGGTCTTTACTTTAAAAAAATATCTTATATTCTCTCTCCAATGAAATTTCTGCCTTTCAGAGTAGAATGCATGATTGTTGCCAATGATGCCACGGTCAAAGGAGGTACCTACTATCCAGTGACTGTGAAGAAACACTTACGAGCACAAGAAATTGCAATGCAAAACAGGCTCCCCTGCATTTACTTGGGCAAGTTATAAGAATTGTAAACTGTTATTCAGCTAGAGAAGTAAAAGATTGTTTAGAAAGATGTATATATATATATATAACATTATCAGTGGGCATTTCAAGAATAGCTATTGGTTTCTCTCATAATTTCAAAAGAAATACTTATTCTTTGTTAAAACCCCTGGGAGGAAAAGTAAATAAGGACTACCCATTGTAACATCACTGAGGAGGAATCCCTGACACTATTTTGGGGTGTGCTATTTTTTCCTCTACATGAGTGGTGTTTTTTTCTTCTATATATTTTTGTTTTTCTATTCATCATAATGGATTCAAACTAAGAAAAAATAATAGCTAATATTTATGAGTCTCTTGAGAGTCAGGTACTAGGTTAAATGCTTGAGTATGTACATAATTTGGGCAAACATAATTTAAAGGAATTTAATTTTCAGTGAAAGTAAATTTATATTTGGAATTAAAATACATTAATAATTAAATTTAAGGATATTTTTAAAAGAACATAAAAGCAAAGCAGTTTAAAATTGGCACTTCCTGGATATTAGCTTAGTTTGTAAAAACACCAGTATCTGTTGTTCATTTCAGATGAGATTTCTTTTTCCTATGAAAGTGAATTTACCTGACTGACTTAGAGTGTGAGCTGCTTTGCACATATAGAAAACAACAGATGGGACCCTACAGCTTGCAACTGCTGTTCCCAATGCTGTAGGGAATGCAGTTAAGGGTGCTGTGTTGTCTGTCTTCCTCATAGTGAATTGGAGACAGGATATAATGTATTAAACATCAATAGAAGACTCACACTGATAGGTATAAGACTAGCTAGCTTTCTGTAACATTGACTCTGTACTCACAGTACGCGCTGAACCAAGGGCTTTGCATGCACTATTTCATGCCATCCTGATAACGACCCTGTGGTACACTGCTGTTACCTTCATTTCACAGGTGGGGAAACTGAGGCATAGAATGGCTCAGAAATGCTTCTGTGGTCACACAGCTGTGAAGTAATGAAATTCTGTTTTGAATTCAGCTGACATTCTTATCCACCACTGCTATCTACAGTAAAAAGAGAAACAGAGGGCGATGTGTGATAAAATTATCCCATGAATTCGGTAGATGATTTTTGGATTGTTTTAAAAGAGAGAGAGAGAGATTCATTTTCAGCTGAACTGGTTAAGGATTTTTTTGCGATTTCTGGGGCTAATCCTCAAAGCAGAGAATGTCCTAAATATTTCACGTGGAATTTTGCATAGGGGTAGGAGAGCCTAATATGTTTGAAGAAAGCAATACAATTTAGGGGGCTGTGTGGGAGGATTGGTAGAAAGATAGAGCAAATTTTTGTGTGTGAATGTAATTAAGAACTGGTGCTATTATCATTGAGACAAGTCTTCCTGTGTATAGGATGTTTTGTTCATTGAGATGTACTTATATCTGTTATTTCCCCTGCCTTCAGTTGATTCAGGAGGGGCAAACTTACCTCGACAAGCAGAGGTATTTCCAGATCGAGATCACTTTGGCCGCATATTCTACAATCAGGCAGTTATGTCTTCTAAAAGCATTACACAGGTAATTTCTTATTAATGAGATATGTTGCTTTTTGCATCAAATGTTTTTGCTAACCAGGTATTCTGAGATGACTTAAAAGAGAATTTTACTTTTTTTTTTTGGCTATGCCATGCAGCTTATGGGGTCTTAGTTCCCTGACTGGGGATTGAACCCAGGCCCTTGGCATTGAGAGCATGGAATCCAAACCACTGGAATGCCAGGGAAGTTCCCAAAGAGAATTTAATACACAATTTAGTTTTCAAGAAATCAGCTGATAACCTTATGAGGTTTCCCTTGTATGTTGTCTGTCTTTTTCCCTTGTTGCTTTTAATATTTTATCTTAGTCTTTAATTTTTGTCCATTTGATTACTGTGTGTCTTGGTGTGTTTCTCCTTTGGTTTATCCTGCCTGGGACTCTCTGTGCTTCTTGTACGTGGTTGACTCTTTCCTTTTCCATGTTGGGGAAGTTTTCAGCTATTATCTCTTCAAATATTGTCTCAGGTCCTTTCTCTTTCTCCTCTGGGACCCATATAATACGAATGTTGGTGCATTTAATGTTGTCCCAGAGGTCTCTTAGGTTGTCTTCATTTCTTTTCATTCTCTTTCCTATGTTCTGTTTTGCAGCATTGATTTCTACCATTCTGTCTTCAGGTCATTTATCCATTCTTCTGTCTCAGTTATTCTGCTATTGATTCCTTCTAGTATATTGTTCATTTCTGTTCTTTAGTTCTTCTAGGTCTTTGGAAACATTTCTTGCATCTTCTCCATTGTTTCAAGATCCTGAAACATTATCATCTTCACTATCATTATTCTGAATTCTTTTTCTGGGAGGTTGCCTATTTCTGCTTTGTTTAGTTGTTTTTCTGGGGATTTATCTTGTTCCTTCATCTGGGACATAATCCTATTCTTTTCATTTTAGTTAGCCTTCTGTGATTGTGGTATTAGTTCTGAGGCTGCTAGGATTGTAGTTCTTATTTCTTCTGTCTGCCCTCTGGTGGATGAGGATAAGAGGCTTATACAAGCTTCCTGATGGGAGGGACTGGCTGTGGGCAAAACTGTCTCTTACTCTGGTGGGCAGGGCCATGCTCGATAAAACTTTAATACAGTTGTCTGCTGATGGGTGGGGCTGTGCTCCCTCCCTGTTAGTTGTTTGGCTTGGAACTGACCAAGTCCTAGAGTCTAGAGGCTCTGTGCTATGTGTGCTAAGTCACTTTAGTCATATCTGACTCTTCGCGAGCCTATGGACTGTCGTCCGCCAGGCTCCTCTGTCTGTGGGATTCTCCAGGCAAGAGTACTGGAGTGGGTTGCCATTTCCTCCTCCAGGAGATCTTCTATCCAGAGATCAAACCCATGTCTCTTTTATCTCCTGCATAGACAGATGGGCTTTTACCACTAGCCACCTGGGAAGCCCCTTGAGGCTCTGTGATAGGGCTGTTGGCATCCTTCAAGAGAACTTATGCTGAGACCCATCGCCCAGGGCTGCTGCTACCAGTGCCCTTCTCCCTATGGCAGGCCACTGCCCACCCACGCCTCTGCAGGAGACCCTCACACACTCACGGGTAGGTCTGACTCAGTTTCCTGTAGGGTCAGTGTTCTTTCCTCTGGGACCTGGTGCACACATCGATTTGTTTCTGTTTCCCCCAGTCCTGTGGAGGTCCTGTAATCAGGTCCCGCTGGCCTTCAAAGTCAGATCCCCTGGTGATTCCCAGTCCCTTGGCAAGATCCCCAGGCTGGAGAGCCTGATGTGGGGTCTAGAACCTTCACAATTGTGCGAGAACGTCTTTGGTATTATTTTCTCCAGTTTGTGGTTCACCCACCCCGCAAGATTAGCATTTGATTTTATGGTGATTGTGCCCTTCCTACCATTTCATTGCAGCTTCTCCTTTGTCCTTGGATGTGGGGTATCTCTTTTTGGTGGAGGAATGTCTTCCTGTTGATGGTTATTCAACAGCTAGTTGCAATTTTGCTGCTCTGGCAGAAGATGAGCACAGTCTTTGAACTCTGCCATCTTGAACCGATCTCAAGTACATGATAATTTCAAACTGATAAGTTTTATAAAGAAAAACAGAACTGGATAAAGAGACAAAGGATGATCAATACACAATTTAGTCTTTTTCCACAGAAAGCCTAGTCAGATTAATCTACTAAATATGGGAATATTGTTATGCTGTAGTAATGGTTAGTTCCAAAGGAAATGAGTTTTTAAAAAGGAAGGACACTGAGTAATTGCTATTTTAGGGTGATACTCTGGAGCAATTCTAGAATATGTATGAGGAGACATGCATAAGAATGTTACTTGTAGCATTATTTTTTATAACAAAGATTGAAGAACACAGTAAATGACCGTTCATGGGAGAGTTATAATCTTCAGCTGTTAAAATGAATGAACTATGGATTAAAGACCTAAATGTAAGACCAGAAACTATAAAACTCTTAGAGGAAAGCATAGGCAGAACACTCTTTGACATAAATCACGTCAAGACCCTCTATGACCCACCTCCCAAAGTAATGGAGATAAAAACAAAAATAAACAAGTAGGAGCTAATTAAACTTGAAAGCTTTTGCACAGTGAAGGAGACTATAAACAAAGTAAAAATAAAACCCTCAATAGGAGAAAATAATAGCAAATGAAAGAGCTGACAAAGGATTAATTTCTAAAATATATGAGCAGCTCATTCAACTCAATACCAGAAAAACAACCTAATCAAAAAGTGGACAGAGGACCTAAACAGATATTTCTCCAAAGAAGACATACAGATGGCTAATAAACACATGAAGAGATACTCAATATCACTCATTATTAAAGAAATGCAAATCAAAACTACAATAAGATATCACCTCACACCACTTAGAATGGGCATTATCAAAAGATCTACAAACAATAAATGCTGGAGAAGATGTGGAGAAAAGGGAACCCTCTTGCACTATTGGTGGGAATGCAAATTAATGTAGCTGCTATGGTGAACAGTATGGAAATTTCTTAAAAAAATCAGGAATAAAACTACCAGCAATCCCACTACTGGGCATATATACCCTGAAAACCATAATTCAAAAAGGCACATGTACTCCAATGTTCATCGCAGCACTATTTACAATAGCTAGAAAATGGAAGCAACCTAGATGTTCATCGACAGATGAATATATAAAGAAGTTGTTGTGCATATATACAGTGAAATATTACTCTGCCATAAAAAGGAATGCATTTGAGTCAGTTTTAATGAGGTGGATGAACCTAGAGCCTATTATACAGAGAGAGGTAAGTCAGAAAGAGAAAGACAAATATTGTATGTTAACATATAGATACGGAATCTAGACAGGTGGTACTGATGACCCTATCAGCAAGACGGCACTGGAGATGCAGACATAGAGAACATACTTGTGGACACAGTGGAAAGGAGAGGGCAGGACAAATTGAGAGAGTAGCATTGAAACATGTGCATACCATGTAAAATTAGATAGCCTCTGAAAATTTGCTGTATGATGCAGGGAGCTCAATCCAGTGCTCTGTGACAACCTAGAGGGGTGGGATGGGGTGGGAGGTAGGAGGGAGGTTCAAAAAGGAGAGAACATGTGTATACCTATGCCTGATTCATGTTGATGTATTGCAGAAACCATCACAATATTGTAAAGCAAGTGTCCTCCAACTAAAAATAATTTTTTAAAAAATGAACAAACTAGAATTGTATGCATCAATAGAAAGAAGTCTCAAAGAATATGTTGGGTTAAAAAAAAGTAAATGTATGACCAGTTGCTCTGTATGCAAATGTTAAATATATCAAATAATCTATTATTTGTGTCTAAATAGGTACATGGGAAAGATACACTCAACTCTAGAACAGTGGTTACTTTTGAGGTGGGAGGGAGGAGAAAAAGGCCAGTAGGAGGTCCGTAGAGCCTTCAACTGTATCTGAAATATTTCATTCTTTTAAAAAAATTCAGAAGTAAAGTTAGCTAAATGTCAAGATTTATTGAGACTGGGTATTAGGTAAAGAATATTTATTTTACTCTAATCTTTCTTGTATGTTTGAAATGTATGCCATTCCTTTGGGTCTTTTGTTGTCATTGAATTTCTTAAGTTTTTAGTATTTTTATTAATACTCTAATTAGTCATCACCTGCAATTATTATATCTCTTCTTTATATTCTCCCAATACAATGTATTGTTATTTTTATTCTGTATTTTACTGTTACTGTTATGTGAGCTTCCCAGGTGGCGCTGGTGGTAAAGAACCCTCTTGCCAATGCAGGAGACCTAAGAAATGCAAGTTCGATCCCTGGGGCCAGAAAGGTCCCCTGGAGAAGGAAATGGCAATCCACTCCAGTATTCTTGCTTAGAAAACTCCATGGACAGAGGAGCCTGGTGGGCTACAGTCCGTGGGGTCACAAAGAGTCAGACACGGCTAAGTGACTTAGCAGGTTACTGTTATGTGATGACCTTGCCTACCTCTATGCTTTGTTTATCTAAACAGAAACTTCAACTTTGTTCACTTTTGCGCAGTCAGCCCTTCCATCCATTGTCTGGTAAGAAATCCTTATTGTGATCTTTTGTCTTTTAGGAGAAATTTCTGAGGCTAGATGTCTGAAATCAAGGTAGCACCAGGGCCACGCTACTTCGCAAGGCTCATCTCCTTGGGTTTCCGATGGCTCCAGGCGTTCCCTTGGCATGTGGCCGCATGACTCCAGTCTCTGTCTCAATCTTCACATGGCCTTCTGCTCTGAGTCCTATCTCCTCCTCTTATCACTGGATTACTCCTGGGTAATCCAGAATGATCTTATCTCAAGATCCTTAACTTAATTACATCTGCAAAGACCTCCCCCCACACCCCTCCCAGCCTACCCCTTTCACCCCCCAGTAAGATCACATTCACAGGCTCCAGAGTGTGGACACTGAACCCACTGTAGGCTTCTGCCGCCTTGCATGCTTCTTCTGTGCTATGGCTTTTGGTTCATGTAGCTTCTGTAGAAACCACATAATACGTCAACCAACATCCAGCAAATATTTATGGAGAAGCTACTCTAAGCCAGGCCCTGCACTGGTGAGTAAAACTAGGTAGAGTCTCTGCTCCTGTGGAACCTGAAGCCTAAAGAGTATTTTAAAAACCGAGTCTTTTTACAATTAAAAGTGTCCTATATTTTTAATAAGCAATTTTCTGCTTATCATAAAATAGTATGTCTGAGGCATTTGACTGAATGCCTTCAGTTTGCATATTTAATTTTTATTTCTTAAAACGTTTTAAAAATTTTATTCATTTGTTTATTTTTGCCTGCACTGGGTCTTCATTGCTGTGTGGGCGTTCTCTAGTTGCAGCAGGCGAGGACTCTTCTCCAGCTGGGCTGTGCCATGCCAGGACTTCTCGTTGCCGTAGCTTCTCTTGTTGTGGAGCACAGGCTCTAGAGAGTGGGCTCAGTAGTTGTGGCGCATGGGCTTAGCTGATCCCCGGCATATGAAATCTTTCCGACCAGGGATCAAACCCACGTTCCCTCTGTTGGCGGGTGGATTCTTAACCGCTGGACCAAGAGGAAAGTCCATATTTCCTAAAAATTTTAACATCAGTATTTCATTAATTGAGTTCCTTCTTTTAACGTTTGTTTTTTTTTTGTATTTCATGCCAGTAGGATTGTTTGTGGTTATGGTTTGCCTTCCTGTATTCTTTTTTTTTTTTTTAATAAATATTTATTTATTTGACTGCATGGGTCTTAGTTGCAGCATACAGGATCTTTTAGTTGTGGTGTATGGGATCTGGTTCCCTGACCAGGGATCTAATTCAGGCCCCCTGTATTAGGAGCATGGAGTCTTAGCCAATGGACCACCAGGGAAGTACCCCTACATTCTGTGAACCTTGTCAAATTTAAAAAAATCTAATTGTTATCATACACTAGCATCTATGGTGCCTCTTCTAGTCTTTTCCCCAATATATGAATGCTAAACTGGTTATCTGCACTGAAGCTTTACTGAAAAACTCAAGATATTTGTGAGCACTGTTCTATCTTGTTGACTTCCCCTCCATTTTTTTTTTTTTTAAAGAACAAGTACCCCCAGAAATGAGGCCCAAAGAAAAGGATCTTTTCACTTCTGCTGTTCCATGAAGCTTTTCTTCCTCCCTGGGTTACCAGACTTCTTATGGTTTGGCCCAGTATCTTCATTCCTGAGACCACACAGACTGTTGGTTTTGTCATGTTTCCCTTTCCTGAAGTTCTTGTGTGTGTGTGTGTGTGTGTGTGTGTGTGTGTGTGTGTGTGTTAGTTGCTCAGTTGTGTCCAACTCTTTATGACCATGTGGACTGTGGGTCCCCATGTGAACCACCAGGCTGCTCTGCCCATGGGATTCTGCAGGAAAGAATGCTGGAGTGGGTTGCCATTTCCTTATCCAGGGGATCTCCGCTGGACCAGGGATTGAACATGGGTCTCCCTCATTGCAGGCAGATTCTTTACTGGCTGGGCCACCAGTGAAGAAGTTCTCTCTCTTTAGGCCACTGGTTTCCTCCTCCCCCTCTCTTCATTTAACCCTCCCACCCCACCTAAGAGCTTGTCCTTAGTGGTGTATAAAATTTTATGACATGCCTGCCCTCCACCTCTACTTATTTACCCTTAAGATTGTGTTGTTTGGATGGATTTCCTGCTGGTACCCTAGGCTCCAACTAGACACTGTGCACTTAGCTCTCTCTGCTGATTCATGTCCCTTCACCGGTGTTCTGTGTGCTGTTGATGGTGCTTTCTTCCTGCTCTTTTCCCTACAATTGAAACGTTGATGTCAGCTTTGACTCTTCTTTGCTTTTTCCCCTGCTTAATCCATTTAGGTAAATCTTTCTTACTCTTGTACCACTAGGTACTCCTTTGATGGTGAGCAGATAATACATTCAGTTCAATTCAGTTCAGTTGCTCAGTCGTGTCCATCTCTTTGCGACCCTATGAATTGCAGCACGCCAGGCTTCTGTGTCCATCACCAACTCCCGGAGTTCACTAAGATTCATGTCCATCGAGTCAGTGATGGCATCCAGCCATCTCATCCTCTATCGTCCCCTTTTCCTCCTGCCCCCAATCCCTCCCAGCATCGGGGTCTTTTCCAGTGAGTCAACTCTTTGCATCAGGTGGCCAAAGTATTGGAGTTTCAGCTTCAGCGTCAGTCCTTCCAATGAACACCCAGGGCTGATCTCCTTTAGGATGGACTGGTTGGATCTCCTTGCAGTCCAAGGGACTCTCAAGAGTCTTCTCCAGCACCACACTTCAAAAGCATCAATTCTTTGGCACTCAGCTTTCTTCACAGTCCAACTCTCACATCCATACATGACCACTGGAAAAACCATAGCCTTGACTAGACGGACCTTTGTTGGCAAAGTAATGTCTCTGCTTTTAAATATGCTATCTAGGTTGGTCATAACTTTCCTTCCAAGGAGTAAGCGTCTTTTAATTTCATGGCTGCAATCACCATCTGCAGTGATTTTGGAGCCCCCCAAAATAAAGTCTGACACTCTTTCCACTGTTTCCCCATCTATTTCCCGTGAAGTGATGGGACCGGATGCCATGATCTTCATTTTCTGAATGTTGAACTTTAAGCCAACTTTTTCACTCTCCTCATTCACTTTCATCAAGAGGCTTTTTAGTTCCTCTTCACTTTTTGCCATAAGGGTGGTGTCATCTGCATCTCTGAGGTTATTGAGATTTCTCTTGGCAATCTTGATTCCAGCTTGTGCTTCTTCCAGCCCAGTGTTTCTCATGATGTACTCTGCATATAAATTAAGCAGGGTGGCAATATACAGCCTTGATGTACTCCTTTTCCTATTTGGAGCCAGTCTGTTGTTCCATGTCCAGTTCTATCTATTGCTTCCTGACCTGCATACAGGTTTCTCAAGAGGCAGGTCAGGTGCTCTGGTATTCCCATCTCTTTCAGAATTTTCCACAGTGTGTTGTGATCCACACAGTCAAAGGCTTTGGCATAGTCAATAAAGCAGAAATAGATGTTTTTCTGGAACTCTCTGGAGGTAAATTGTCTGTCTACAATGCGAGAGACCTGGGTTCAATCCCTGGGTTGGGAAGATTCCCTAGAGAAGGAAATGGCAACCCATTTCAGTACTCTTGCCTTGAAAATCTCATGGATGGAGGAGCTTGGTGCAGGCTACTGTCCATGTGGTCACAAAGAGTCGGGCGCAACTGAGCGACTTCACTTTCTTTCTTTCTGGAACCCTTTTGCTTTTTCGATGATCCAGAGGATGTTGGCAATTTGAAATCTGGTTCCTCTGCCTTTTCTAAAACCAGCTTGAACATCTGGAAGTTCACGGTTCACATATTGCTGAAGCCTGGCTTGGAGAATTTTGAGCATTACTTTACTAGCATGTGAGATGAATGCAATTGTGTGGTAGTTTGAGCATTCTTTGGAACTGCCTTTTTTTGGGATTGGAATGAAAACTGACCTTTTTCAGTCCTGTGGCTACTGCTAGTTTTCCAGAATTTGCTGGCAGATTGAGTGCAGCACTTTCACAGCATCATCTTTCAGGATTTGAAAGAGCTCAACTGGAATTCCATCACCTCCACTAGCTTTGTTCGTAGTGATGCTTTCTAAGGCCCACTTGACTTCACATTCCAGGATGTCTGGCTCTAGGTGAGTGATCACACCATCATGATTATCTTGGTCGTGAAGATCTTTTTTGTACAGTTCTTCCGTGTATTCTTGCCACCTCTTCTTAATATCTTCTGCTTCTGTTAGGTCCATACCATTTCTGTCCTTTATCAAGCCCATCTTTGAGTGAAATGTTCTCTTGGTATCTCTAATTTTCTTGAAGAGATCTCTAGTCTTTCCCATTCTGTTGTTGTCCTCTATTTCTTTGCATTGATTGCTGAGGAAGGCTTTCTTATCTCTTCTTGCTATTCTTTGGAACTCTGCATTCAGATGCTTATATCTTTCCTTTTCTCCTTTGCTTTTCGCCTCTCTTCTTTTCACAGCTATTTGTAAGGCCTCTCCAGACAGCCATTTTGCTGTTTTGCATTTCTTTTCCATGGGGATGGTCTTGATCCCTGTCTCCAGTACAATGTCACGAACCTCCGTCCATAGTTCATCAGGCACTCTATCTGTCAGATCTAGTCCCTTAAATCTATTTCTCACTTCCACTGTATAATCATAAGGGATTTGATTTAGGTCATACCTGAATGGTCTAGTGGTTTTCTGTACTTTCTTCAATTTAAGTCTGAATTTGGCAATAAAGAGTTCATGATCTGAGACACAGTCAGCCCCTGGTCTTGTTTTTGCTGACTGTATAGAGCTTGTCCATCTTTGGCTGCAAAGAATATAATCAATCTGATTTCGGTGTTGACCATCTGGTGATGTCCATGTGTCTTCTCTTGTGTTGTTGGAAGAGGGTGTTTGCTGTGACCAGTGCGTTCTGTCTTTACCATAGATAGTTCAGGTCTTTTCTGTCTGTATACAAATGTTGTTGTTCAGTCGCTCAGTTGTGTCAGACTATTTGTGACCCCATGGACTGCAGCACGCCAGGCTTCCTTGTCCTTCAGCATCTGGAGCTTGCTCAAACTCATGTCCATTGAGTTGGTGATGCCATACAACTATCTTGTACTCTGCCATCCCCTTCTCCTCATGGCTTCAGTCTTTCCCAGAATCAAGGTCTTTTCTAATGAGTCAGCTCTTGGCATCAGGTGGCCAAAGTACTGGAGCTTTAGCTTCAGCATCCATCCTGCCAATGAATATTCAGAACTGATTTCCTTTAGGATTGACTAGTTTGATCTTCTTGCTGTCCAACGGACACTCAAGAGTTTTCCTCAGCATCCAGTTCAAAAGCATCAATCCTTTGGTGCTCAGCCTTTCTTATGGTCCAACTCTCACATCCATACATGACTACTGGAAAAACCATAGCTTTGACTACACAGACTTTTGTTGACAAATAAATGTTTCTGCTTTTTAACATACTGTATAGGCTTGTCATAGCTTTTCTTCCAAGGAGCAAATGTCTTTTAATTTCATGGCTGCAGTCACCATCTGCAGTAATTTTAGAGCCCAAGAAATTAAACTGTCACTGTTTCCATTGTTTCCCCATCTATTTGCCATGAAGTGATGGGACCACATGCCATGATCTTCATTTTCTGAATGTTGAGCTTTAAGCCAACTTTTTCACTCTCCTCTTTCACTTTCATCAAGAGGCTCTTTAGTTACTTTTCATTTTCTACCATGAGGGTGGTGTCATCTGCATATCTGAGGTTATTGATATTTCTCCTGGCAATCTTGATTCCAGCTTGTGCTTCATCCAGCCCTGCATTTTGCATGATATACTCTGCATATAGGTTAAATAAGCAGAATGACAGTACACAGCCTTGACATACTCCTTTTCCAATTTGGAACCAGTCCACTGTCCCATGTCCAGTTCTAACTGTTGCTTCTTGACCTGCATACAGGTTTCTCAGGATGCAGGTAAGGTTGTCTGGTATTCCCATCTCTTTAAGAATTTTCCAGTTTGTTGTGATCCAAATAGTCAAAGGCTTTGGTGTAGTCAGTGAAGCAAATGTAGATGTTTTTCTGGAATTCTTTCCCTTTTTCTATGATCCAGTGGATGTTGACAGTTTGATCTCTGGTTCCTTTGCCTTTTCTAAAACCACTTTGAACATCTGGAAGTTCTTAGTTCACATACTGTTGAAGCCTGGTTTGGAGAATTTTGAGCATTACTTTGCTAGCATGTGAGATGAGTGCAATTGTGCAGTAGTTTGAGCATTCTTTGGCATCGCCCTTCTTTGGCATGGGATGAAAGCTGACCATTTCCAGTCCTGTGGCCACTGTTGAGTTTTCCAAATTTGCTGGCATATTGAGTGCAGCACTTTCACAGCATCATCTTTCAGGATTTGAAATAGCTCAACTGAAATTTCATCACCTCTATTAGCTTTGTTTGTAATGATGCTTCATAAGGACCACTTGACTTCACATTCCAGGATGTCTGGCTCTAGGTTAGTGATCACACCATTGTGGTTATCTGGAACGTGAAGATCTGTTTTGTATAGTTCTTCTGTGTATTCTTACCACCTCTTCTTAATATCTTCTGCCTCTGCCAAAGTGGAAACAGTGCCCAGTTGTGGATGTGTCTGATGGTGAAAGTAAAGGCCGATAGTATAAAGAACACTATTGCATAGGAACCTGGAATGTTAGGTCCATGAATCAAGGTAAATTGGAAGTGGTCAAACAAGAGGTGGCAAGAATGAACATCTACATTTTAGGAATCAGTGAACTAAAATGGACTGGAATGGGAGAATTTAATTCAGATAACCATTACATCTACTACTGTGGACAAGAATCCCTTACAAGAAGTGGAATAGCCCTCATAGTCGACAGAGGAGTCCAAAATGCAGTACTTGGGTGCAGTCTCAAAAACAACTGAGTGATCTCTGTTTGTTTCCAAGGCAAACCATTCAGCCCCAGCCACTAATGCAAAGAAGCTGAACAGTTCTTTGAAGACCTACAAGACTCTCTAGAATTAACACACACACACACACAAAATGTCGTTTTCATCATATGGGACTGGAATGCAAAAGTAGGAAATCAAGAGATACCTGGCATAACAAGTGAGTTTGGTCTTGGAGTACAAAATGAAGCAGGACAAAGGCCCACAGAGTTTTGCCAAGAGAACGCACTGGTCATAGCAAACACCCTCTGCGAACAACACAAGAGATAACTCTGCACATGGACATCACCAGATGGTCAACACTGAAATCAGATTGATTATATTCTTTGCAGCTGAAGATGGAGAAACTCTGTACGGTCAACAAAACAAGACTGGGAGCTGACTATGGCTCAGATCATGAACTCCTTGTTGCCAAATTCAGACTTAAATTGAAGAAAGTAGGCAAAGCCATTAGGCCATTTAGGTATGACCTAAATCAAATACCTTGTGATTACACAGTGAAATTACACATGACTACAGGGTTATTCTTTATCTTGTTCCCCTTTTTCAGACCAAACTTTGTAGCCTGACACTTAAAACCTCGTGTGATCTGGTTCCAGCCTAACTTGCTAGCTTTATGGCTCATGCGCTGTAAACTCCCATGAGTCTGAACCGCTCGCTGTTTTTCATATGTACCATGGTCTTTATGAGTTTCTGCTCAGATCCACTGAGCCCTCTTTGCCCTAATCCAAATGGATTGATCTGTCTCTAACCCATTTTTACAAAGTCCATCTTAGATGCTACCTTTTCCAGGAAAACTTCCAAGAATCCCTTACTGGAAGTAATCTTTTCACCCAACTCCTATAATTCTTGCACTTTGCCTTACTAGTGGCATTTATTCCTTTTATTTAGACATATCCTGACTAATTTCCCTTACTAAACTCTATGCCATTTGGGACTAGAGACAATATTGGATTATTTACATCCCAACACATTTATTTGTCTACCTAATAGATAGCATATTTAAAAGCAGAGACATTACTTTTCCAGCAAAGGTCCATCTAGTCAGGGCTATGGTTTTTCCTGTGGTCATGTATGGATGTGAGAGTTGGACTGTGAAGAAAGCTGAGCGCTGAAGAATTGGTGCTTTTGAACTGTGGTGTTGGAGAAGACTCTTGAGAGTCCCTTGGACTGCAAGGAGATCCAACCAGTCCATTCTCAAGGAGATCAGCCCTGGGACTTCTTTGGAGGGAATGATGCTGAAGCTGAAACTCTAATACTTTGGCCACCTCATGCAAAGAGGTGACTCATTGGAAAAGACTTTGATGCTGGGAGGGATTGTGGGCAGGAGGAGAAGGGGACGAGAAAGGATGAGATGGCTGGATGGCATCACTGACTCGATGGACGTGAGTCTGAGTGAACTCCAGGAGTTGGTGATGGACAGGGAGGCCTGATGTGCTGCAATTCATGGGATCGCAAAGAGTCGGACACAACTGAGCGACTGAACTGAACTGAATAATTTATTGAAAGAGTGAAACTCTTTATGGCTATAAAGTGGTTCTGTTTCCTGTGTTTTAATCATTGGCAGGCAGATTCTTCTACCACTGCACCATCTGGAAAATCCCATGTTTCATTATTTATTGTATTTTATTTTTTTTATTTTACTGCATAAAGAAGTCACTGTTGTAATTGCAGTTATGTTGCTGCTGCTGCTGCTAAGTCGCTTCAGTCGTGGCCGACTCTGTGCGACCCTGTAGACGGCAGCCCACCAGGTTCCGCCGTCCCTGGGATTCTCCAGGCAAGAACACTGGAGTGGGCTGCCATTGCCTTCTCCATGCAGTAATGTTATATACATGCATTTTGATAGTGAGCACTATGTGATCTGCTGTGTCTGACTCTTTGCAACCCTGTGGACTGAAGCCCACCAGGCTCCTCTCCCATGGGATTCTCCAGGCAAGAACACTGGAGTTGGTTGCCATTGCCTTCTCCAGGGGCTCTTCCCAACAGAGGGATCGACCCTCATCTGCTGTGTCTCCTGTACTGGCAGGTGGATTCTTTACCCCTGAGCCACCTGGGAAGCCCAGTGAGCACTAACTTTCTGTGTTGGTGCAATTCTTGTTTTCCTCCCCAAGATTGGTTTTTGTTTAGTCGTATTAACCTTGACCATTTTAAATCCATTTATCCGTTTCTAAGAAGTATGTCTCTGTACAACAATATCTCTGTTATGTCCTATATTTTGCAGCTGTAAAGATGTGACTAGATTCCTACAGATCTTCCAGGTCCAATAATTTTGGTTTTGCACTCGAGAAAAAACAGTTAACTAGATACACTCTGTATTGCCTGCTGTTTCATTTTTCCTTAATTTCTCATAGGTTTTACGACCCCTGATTTGTTTTTGAAGTTTAAAGACTTAGCATATTGGTGTCCATTAATCTTTACTTTCTTTTGTGGCTCCCGCTTTGCTAACTTTTTAAGTGTGAGACTTAGAGTTCTCTTCAGAAGTGGGATCTTGGTGTTTATTTTCTTCAGATCTTACATTACCATTAATTTTTATAGTCTAGTGAGAGTCTAGTCTGGACTGATCTTAGCTCTGATGCATTAATTCTCTTCCTTGTTTTACTGTGATCCTTACTACACCAGCAACAAGTATTTCTGTATTTATTAACAGTTTTTTCTTCTGATACAGGCATTATTCACCTAGCCATGCTAGTTGCAGCTCCTCAGGCCTTTCTTCCTTTTTTCTTCTTTGTATTTCTGCCCCTTCTTCTTTTTGGAGATGTACCTGAAGTTATTCTCAAATGTCCTTACTTTCCTCTTTTTCTTACCATTTCCTTCTTATCCCTTTTGGCTTAGCGTATTATTTTTGTAACTTATTTTCTTTACTTCAGACCTTGGTAAATGTTTTGAGGGTCTTAGTTAGGATAAACACTGAGTATTATTTTTTAAATGCACTTGAACCTGCTCATGAAACCAGACAGGGTCAGGGGTAGAAGTAACCACTCTGATTGTTTTGAAGTTCTCTGATAAAAAGCTTGGGAAGAAGCAGAATGTTTTGGGTAAGGTGGATTTTTTGTTTTCTGTGTAGATTTCATCCTATCCACTAGGCACAGATAAGCATGCATGTTCTAGGATCAACAGTGTGATCAGATGGTTTAGTTGATAATATTCTTATATTCTAGATAGCTATTGACTTGATATGTGTGTATTATGGCTTTTATTTTTTTCATGGTAACTCTTTAGGTGCCTTGTGCTCAGTCATGTCCTACTCTTTGTGACTCCATGGACTGTAGCCTGCCAGGCTCCTCTGTCCATGGGATTTTCCAGACAAAAATACTGGAGTGTGTTGCCATTTCCTTCTCTAGGGGATCTTCCCCACCCAAGGATAGAAGCAAATAATGTGATACTGGCAGTATTTGCTTTCTACATTACTTTGAAAGGAAAAAGAAATAAGATGAGAGATTAAAAAAAAAAATGATAGTTTAATGGCTTTTCCATCAAGCAGCTGAAAATCTCTGTCCCCAGGTTCTGTTACATTTATCAGAGAGAGCCTTTGAACTGCATGGTCTTCTGCAATTTTTCAGTGGAAAGATGGAGGTCTAGGGTTCACACAGCTTCTCAGAATTAGATGTAAAACCTCTTGACTTCATCTCAGAGACCCTGTCCACAGGGCAGGCTGCTGACCTACAATATGTAATTTGTTTTTGGTGCAATGACAACCGGTCTCTGTTTGTGCAGGCAAGGCCTGGAGGGTAATGAAAGTTTGTCTAAAGTTTTTCCAGCCTCTTCCCTCTGTTCTTTAGCCTCTCGTTTCCTTTCACTGACAGCTTTTGCTGTGCTGCCTGTGGCGGTGATGACGAGGACTGTTACTGTCAGTTACACGTCATCCTTAGCCCCTTGCTGTTCTCTTGCTCTGGATTCAAGTTTGTGAGTCGCCATGGCCCTGCCAACCCTGCAAGAGGGATCTCTTGGTTTGTCTGTCTCACAGATCAGGCCCAGCTCAAAGGTGAAGGAGTGGACAGTGGCCTCGCAGTGGAGTGGCGGGAGGCCTGGCGTTCTGATGCAGATGAGGGTGCTGTGATGTCTCTGCTGACACCCACACAGCCAAACCTGTGCTGAGTGTGGCCCGAGCGGTTTATGGCCACAGAGCTTCCTTATGTCCTTTTAGTGTCCTCTTAGTAGAGAAGGCAGCAGAATCTCCTTTCTGGGGTTCTGGATCATTTGTTCAGTGTGGCCCCGTGTAAGGTCTTCACTGTACTCTGGACAAATGCTTTGGGGCCTGGAAAGTCCTCGGTGCTGTTTGGGCCCTGGGGTCCCCAAAGTCTGTGAGAAACAGCGGTAGGCACAGAGGCAGAGCTCTCGGTGCACGCTGACTCTTATTTTGTGAGTGAGTGAAGGACTCAGAATTAAATACTGAAGAGGAGGTTGTGTGACAGTGGTGCCTTCGCTGTGTTCTTTTATTTCTATTTTCAGAATTTGCTTTAGGGATATTAAGTTTTGTGTTGGATGCTTAGGACTAGAATAGCCTCTCTTTGTTATTGATGAAAGATGTGAGAATATTGATTCTTATATCTATTTCCCATGAAGTGATGGGACCGGATGCCATGATCTTCATTTTCTGAATGTTGAGCTTTAAGCCAACTTTTTCACTCTCACTTTCATCAAGATGCTTTTTAGTTCCTCTTCACTTTCTGCCATAAGGGTGGTGTCATCTGCATATCTGAGGTTATTGATATTTCTCCCAGCAATCTTCATTCCCGCTTGTGTTTCTTCCAGTCCAGCGTTTCTCATGATGTACTCTGCATAGAAGTTAAATAAGCAGGGTGACAGTATACAGCCTTGACGTCCTCCTTTTCCTATTTGGAACCAGTCTGCTGTTCCATGTCCAGTTCTAACTGTTGCTTCCTGACCTGCATATAGGTTTCTCAAGAGGCAGGTCAGGTGGTCTGGTATTGCCATCTCTTTCAGAATTTTCCACAGTTTATTGTGATCCACACAGTCAAAGGCTTTGGCATAGTCAATAAAGCAGAAATAGATGTTTTTCTGGAACTCTCTTGCTTTTTCCATGATCCAGCGGATGTTGGCAATTTGATCTCTGGTTCCTCTGCCTTTTCTAAATCCAGCTTGAACATCAGGAAGTTCACGGTTTAAGTATTGCTGAAGCCTGGCTTGGAGAATTTTGAGCATTACTTTACTAGCATGTGAGATGAGTGCAATTGTGCAGTAGTTTGAGCATTCTTTGGCATTGCCTTTCTTTGGGATTGGAATGAAAACTGACCTTTTCCAGTCCCGTGGCTACTGCTGAGTTTTCCAAATGTGCTGGCATATTGAGTGCAGCACTTTCACAGCATCATCTTTCAGGATTTGAAACAGCTCAACTGGGATTCCATCACCTCCACGAGCTTTGTTCGTAGTGATGCTTTCTAAGGCCCACTTGACTTCACGTTCCAGGATGTCTGGCTCTAGATGAGTGATCACACCATCGTGATTATCTGGGTCTTGAAGATCTTTTTTGTACAGTTCTTCTGTAGTGTCAGACTTTTTTTTGGGGGGCTCCAAAATCACTGTAGATGGTGATTGCAGCCATGAAATTAAAAGACGCTTACTCCTTGGAAGAAAAGTTATGACCAACCTCGATAGCATATTCAAAAGCAGGGACATTACTTTGCTGACTAAGATCCGTCTAGTCAAGGCTATGGTTTTTCCTGTGGTCATGTATGGATGTGAGAGTTGGACTGTGAAGAAGGCTGAGCACCGAAGAATTGATGCTTTTGAACTGTGGTGTTGGAGAAGACTCCTGAGAGTCCCTTGGACTGCAAGGAGATCCAACCAGTCCATTCTCAAGGAGATCAGCCCTGGGATTTCTTTGGAAGGAATGATGCTAAAGCTGAAACTCCAGTACTTTGGCCACCTCATGTGAAGAGTTGACTCATTGGAAAAGACCCTGATGCTGGGAGGGATTGGGGGCAGGAGGAGAAGGGGACGACAGAGGATGAGATGGCTGGATGGCATCACTGACTTGATGGACATGAGTCTGAGTGAACTCCGGGAGTTGGTGATGGACAGGGAGGCCTGGCGTGCTGTGACTCATGGGGTCGCAGAGTCAGACACGACTGAGCGACTAAACTGAACTGATGTACTTAGTAACTCTAACTCTTGTGTTTTGTTTTAATTTTATAAGTTTAATAGAAAAGTAATTTATTGAGATATATTTCACATACTATACAATTACTCATTTAATTTGTAAATTCAGTGGCTTTTAGGATATTTACAGGCTTGAATCAGCTTTAGACAACTTTATGACTCCAGAAGGAAATGCCACATGCATTGGCAGTTAATCTCATTTTTTAACTCAGTCCCTCCAGGTAGCCTATGTCCTCTTCTGGACATTGTGTAGAGATGGAATTGCACAGTAAGTGGTCCTCTGTGACTGGTTTCTTTCACTTAGCATAACGGCTTCAGTTTATCCCTCTCTTTCCCTTGGTTTCTCATCACTCTCCAGGGTGGTACAGAGTGCTAGTGCTGGTCTGTGTCCCACCTGGACCAGAGGAACAGTTCACAGACACTTAAAGAGCAACAGCAGCAAAGCACTTCAAGCACGGATTATCCCAGGTCTTCAGATGTGCCTCAGGTGCAGTCACATGAGGGAGATGGTTTTTGATCTCTGTGTTAGTTCTCCATTACTGCAGAACAAATTATCCCCAAACATAGCAGTTTAAAACAACAATGCTTATTGTCTTGCAGTTTCTATGGACTCAGGGTCTGAGCACAGCTTAGCTGGATCTTGGAGCTCTGCGCTTAGCTGGATCACGTGACTGACTGCATCCTCTCAAGGCTCCACCCCGTATCACTGGCTGATAACAGGATTCAGTCCTCTGCAGGCCTTTCTTAGCTCCTTTTGAGCTGTTGTAGGTTCTTTCCTATTGTGGGCCTCTCCATACAGCACATCACAGCATGTCAGCTGCTGCATTAGAGTGTGCAAGCAGGTGGGCAAGAGAGAGGGCCAGCAATTCAGAAGACATGGTCTTTCATACCCTGGGCACAGCAGTGATGTCCCATCACTCGCCATATTCCATTTGTCAGAGGCATATCACCAGATCCACCACACACTCAAGGCAATGCGGTCATACAGGACGTGAATACCAAGAGTCTAGGATGATGAAGCGGGGTGGGGGGTGTTTTAGAAGCCGCCTGCCACAGTCTCCTACCCATTCCTTAGCAAAGGTCTTCTCTATACGTTTGTGATATCTTCTGTGGCTTTGGAGAAGTGGATTGTTGATTTCCTTGATTATAGAGCTTCTGCAGAGAAAAGGCATCTGAAGTGTTCTTTGTCATTTTTCAGTCTCTCAGTCATGTCTGACTCTTTGTGACCCCATGGACCACAGCATGCCAGGCTTCCCTGTCCTTCCTATCTTTCACTTTGCTCAAACTCATGTCCATTGAGTCGTTGATGCCATCTAACCATCTTATCTTCTTTCGCCCCCTTCTCTTCCTGCCCTCAATCTTTCCCAGCATCAAGGTGTTTTCCAACAAGTTGGCTCTTTGCATCAGATGGTCAAAATATTGGAGCTTCAGCTTCCATATCAGTCCTTCCAATGAATAGTCAGGGTTGATTTCCTTTAGGTTTGACTGGTTTGATCACCTTGCTGTCCAAGGGACTCTGAAGAGCCTTCTCCAGCACCACAGTTCGAAAGTGAAAGTCGCGCAGCTGTGTCCGATTCTTTGCGACCCCATGGACTATACAGTCCATGGACTTCTCCAGGTCAGAATTCTGGAGTGGGTAGCTGTTCCCTTCTCCGGGGGATCTTCCCAACCCAGGGATCGAATCCACGTCTCCCGCACTGCAGGTGAATTCTTTACCAGGGAAAGAATCAGTTCTTTGGTGCTCAGCCTTCTTTATGGTCCAGCTCTCACATCCTTACATGACTACTGGAAAAAGCATAGCTTTGGTTATACTGACCTTTGTTGGCACAGTGATGTCTCTGCTTTTTAATACGCCATCTAGGTTTGCCATAGCTTTTCTTCCAAGGAGCGAATATCTTTTCATTTCATGGCTGCAGTCACCGTCTGCAGTGATTTTAGAGCCCAAGAAAAGGAATATTTGACAAAATAACTCGTCTTTCTTTGTCTCCTTCACCCCACCCCCCGCCCCGCCGATTCTTGGTCTCAGAACACTACTCACTGGCCGTTGCTCCTCTTTGCTGTCCTTTTGCTCCATGTTGTTTTCATGGAGCCCCGCTGTGCCCCTCTGGACCTTTTGCAAATCGCCCTGTTTTATATTTTCCCATCATTGTGACTCTCTTCTGGTTCCTTGACTTTTTTGATAGTGAAGTAGTTTGAGTGGATTCTAGTGTTCTAGTGCAGAGAACAGGGTGATAAGGTGAAACTGTGTCCTTTGTTTCTGGTATAAACTTAAAAGCCCATAAAACATTTCAAACTTGAAAGAGGGACTAATAGGACAGAACACTGATGACACAAACTCCACTTGGATTTATGAAGTACTGACCTTTCCTTTGTTATTTTTTCCCCCATATTCTTTTATTGGCGCATAATTACTTTACAATTGTTGTGTTAGTTTCTGCTGTACAACAAAGTGAATCAGTTATATGTATATATCTCCTCCTCCTTAGCCTCCCTCCCACGCCTCCCATCCCACTCCTCTGGGTCATCACAGAGCTCCAAGCTGGGCTCCCTGTGCTCTGCAGCAGCTTCCCGCTAGCTTTTTTTATGCCATGTTACACACGGGAGTGTATGTGTGTCGATGCTACTCCATCAGTTCGTCCCGCCCTCCCCTCTCCTCCACCCCATGTCTGTTTTATCTGCATTTCTATTCCTTCCCTGCAAATAGGTTCATTAGTACCATTTGCCTCAGATTTTTAAAGAATTTATTTGTCCACAATATCTCTTTTAAAATACTGTATTGATAGACTTGTTGGTTATTTGCATGTTTTTGCTATTATAAACATTGCTATGATGAATATTTCTTTGTACTCATGGGCAAGACTTTCTCTAGCCATAGATATTTTAAAGTAAACTTCTGCAGGGAGGTGGGGCAGGGGCAGGGGGAGAAATAGGTGAGGGCGATTAAGAGGTACAAACTTCTAGTTGTAAAATGAGTCATTAGTGTGAAATGTACAGTGTGGAGAATACAGTCAGGAATTATGTACTATCTGTATATGGTGACAGACTGTGGCTGGACTTATTGTGGTGATCATTTTGACATGTATAGTGTTATCAAATCCCTCTGTCATATTACAGTAACTAACATAGTGTTTAGGTTGATTATACTTCAGATCCAACCAACCAAACAAGCAAACCCATAGAAAAAGAGATCAGATTTATAGTTACCAGAGACGAGGGATTGGGCAGAAAGGGAATTGGATGACAGTGGTCAAAAAGTACAAACTTATAAATAAGTAATGTGATATAATGTGCAATATGAAAAATATAATTAATGCTATTCTATGTTATGTGTGAAAGCTGTTCAGAGTAAATCCTAAGAGGTTTTTCATCATAAGAAAAACATTTTCTTCCATTTTAAAAATTTTAGGGATTTCCCTGGCAGTCCATGGCTCAGACTCCATGCTTGCATTGCAGGGGGTATGGGTTTGATCCCTGGTCAGGGAACTAAGAATCCCATACATTGCATGGTGCAGCAAAAAAAAAAAAAAAAAATTATATCTAAATGAGATGGTGGATATTTTCTAAACCTACTAAGATAATCATTTCATGATACATGTAAGTCAAATCATTATGCTGTACACCTTAAGCAGCACTGTATATCAATTATATTCCAATAAAACCGAAAGAAAAAAACTTCTCAGTGATTGATAAGCAAACAAGCAAAACAGTAAGTGATAAACATTTCTGTTATATATTGACAAAGAAATGTTACAGCTGTTTTTAATAACATGACGTGAAATAGAAAATGCCTTTCGCGACAGCCATCTAAATAGAAGGCGGCGCGTGAGTTAACATGACAGCCATCTACGTAAAATAATGGTAACTCATGCCGCTTCTTGCTTTTGGATTAATAGTAGCATGGCTTTTTTCTTTTCCAAAGTAGGTATTGATATGACTAGAAGGAAAACAGATGGAATATTGGAATTAGTGAAACTACTTTCATATGGTAATTTAAGAAAATATTCACTACATCCTTCTCTTATTTTTCTTCGTGGTAGTATTTATTCCTATCTAGGACTAATCAGCAAAATCTATATTTATTATTTGTATCATATGAATCCCAGGGACAGAGGAGCCTGGTGGGCTGCCGTCTGTGGGGTCGCACAGAGTCGGACATGACTGAAGCGACTTAGCAGCAGCAGCAGCAGCAATCTCTAAGCAAGAATTTTTAAAAAACTTTTATCATGGAAAATTTCAAGCACCCACAAAAGTAGAAAAATAGTACTGTGAACCCTCAAGTATGCATCACCCAGCTTCAACACAATTGACTTTCTTTTCAGCAAGATTTTCAATTGTGATGCTAACATTAGTTTTATATTTAGAAAGTCTTATATTTAGGGTAACACAAAATTAACATTGCTCATTTGGAGAATTATTTCAGTATTCTTATGAGGTAAGTGGCAGTTGTTTAGAGAACTTATTATTGCTATTATTATTAGATATACTGTTGTCTTTTTAATATAATTTTGCTAGTTTATGGGTTGATTGTGAGTTTCTTCTCTCCATTAGTTGCTCAGTGTAATGGTCTGTTTGGCCAGTCTTTCATTTGACAGGGAGGTTGTCCACAACCTTTGTAAAAGTGTGACCTAAGCCCTTCAAAATGTTTTGATACAAAAGTTAGGAAACAGTTCTAAAAGAATTCCATTTTAAAAATGAAACACAGGGAGTTCCCTGGTTGCCTAGTGGTTAAGATTCCAAGCTTTTCTGCCATGACCCGGGTTTAATCCCTGGTCAGGAACTGAGATCCTGCAAGCCACACAGCGCAGACAAAAAATCCCCCAAAAACCAGAAAAGAAAAACAAAGACAGCAGAAGGACAAGCTAGTAACATGCCCTGGTACTGTCTGTGGAACTGTAGATCCAGAGACTGTGTAATTCACTGTTCGAGCTGTCCTGCATGAGTTTCCTGTGTGCTTGGATTCCAGATAGCAGTGGTCATGGGCTCCTGCACAGCAGGAGGAGCTTACGTGCCTGCAATGGCTGATGAAAACATCATCGTTCGCAAGCAGGGTACCATTTTCTTGGCTGGACCTCCCTTGGTAAGAACCTGCTTGTTCGTTTCTTTTTGGTAAGAACATAGTCTTGCTTGCTTGCTTGAAGTAAAATATACATAATGTAAAATATACCATTCTGACCATTTTTAAGTACACATCCATCTCCGGAACGTTCTCACCTTCCCCAGCTGAAGCTCTGTACCTATTAAACACTAACTCCCTATTTCCTGCCTTCTTCTCTACCCTGGAAACCATGATTCTACTTTGTCTATGAATTTGACTACTTTCGGAACCTCATGTAAATGGATCCTATAATATCTGTCCTCCTGTGTTTGCCATATTTCACTTAGGAAAATGTCCTCAAGATTTGTCCATGTTATGTGTCAGAATTTCTTTCCTTTTTAACACTGAATAATATTCCAGTGTACATGTATATACCACATTTTGTCTATTTATCCTTCAATATACTTTTGGGTTGCTTCCACTTTGGGGCTATTTGGAATAATGCTGCTATGACCGTGTGTGTGCAAATATCTGTGTGAGTCCCTGCTTTCATTTCTTCTGGGTGTATCTTCAGAAGTGGAATTGCTGAGCCATGTGGTAACTCTGTATCTAAATTTTTGAGGGATCACTTCATTCCTCTTTATAGCTAAGTAATATTTCATTGTACGGATAGGCTGTATTTTGTTTATCCATTTATTGGTTGATAGACATTTGAGTTGTTTCCACTGTCAAAAGTACTAAAATATAAAACATTTTCCTTTCTTCTGTGATCTGTCTAGCAGTTGTGTTTTTATTCGCTGTTTCATGACATGGCACCCCCCCACCTCTGCCCCAGGCATCTCTGCTTCCCATGGGCCCACTATGACCCCAAAGTTGTGCCATCTCCATGTGAAAATGTGCTTGGTACCCGGATGGGGATGGGTAAAAGGCTAGCCCTAACCGCCCCCCGCCAAGTGGCCTGTTGGCGAGCCCATCTCAGCACTGCCTAGCCCAGGTCTGTGATGGGCTGCCATGATCCTCCCGGAGACACCATGGGGTACACGCCTGACCTATGACCCTGCTCCTGAGCCAGAGCCCCACTGGGGACAGATGGAACAGTCGCTGGTCAGGGGCAGGGAAAAGAAGGTAGGGCAAGACGCAGGGTGTAGCACCAGTCAGCCAGGAAGCAGGGAGCAGAGGGGGGGAGGACTGCACAAGAGCAGAGGCTGTAAACCTTAACACATATGCTCCATTGTCCCGCCAGACTTCATTACAGGAAACAGCTTCAGAGATAAAATTGTTTAGACTTGCACCAGGGTAACCAGTGAGCATTAAACTCCGAGCACAGGACTCTTCTGAGAGTGGGACCCTGTGCACCCTCACTGGCCACCTGCCTGTGAAGTAGGCACTGGGGACTGGATTATGTTATCCCTTGTTTTTCCTCACTTCCCATGTGACCATCTCCACTACCGTGAGTGCCGCGTCCAGCACGGCAGGTGAGAAAGAGCTGAGATGGGCTAGCACGTAATGAAAAGACAGACACATATCATTTGGCAAGTGGGGAATTGGGGGTCCTGCTGCTCTCCGTGGCAGGAAGACAAAATGGCTCCTTTCAGCCCGCACTTTAATTGGTAGAAGTCACATGAGATCATTAGGGAATAGCTATACTGGGGAGTTTGATCAGCGCCCCATAACGAGGGAGTCAAGTTGAGACTCTGCTGTTGATCAGGAACATCTTGTTTTGTTTCCATGGGGACGGACGCAGGGGCAGGCAGTGAAGCGGAGCAGCGAGCACGTCCTGCCCCAAGTATGTGCATTTGGTATGCTTACTAGGACAATCACGAGGGCACAGTTTGCCGCACCCTCGAGTCGTGGGTCAGGTTCTGGTCTCAGCTCTGCCAGGCTGCAACATCTCCCCCTTTTTGTTTTGATTGCAGGACTATCATAGTCAGTCCAGAATAGTAATATAGGGCTCTTCGTTAGGATCTGGGAACCAATGGGAATTGTTGGTCCAAACTGTAGGGGAAGTGTCAGTCCAGGTTAAGGGTCTAGCTAATGGAACATAAGTCCAGTACCAATCAGCATCTGCCCCAGGTACAGCACAGGAGACCAATGCCACCATAGCCAGCAACATGGTCTCGGGGGCCTTAGGTGTTCGAGTGCGCAAGAGCACCTGTTCGCTCTTTTGACTGAGGCTCTTCAGTTGTCTGCAAGTCATAGGAGGTGCCTGATGAGTGTGTGGTTGTCCTCCTTGCTTGGGGCGGTGGTGGTGGGGGTGGGGGTGCAGGGGGCAGTCCACCAGGGGCAGCCTCTGGACCTTCTGTGTCACCGTTGCCCTGCTCATTGTGGAACCCCACATCTCCCGTGGTGCAAATGGGGGATCCATGGTAAAGCTTGATGCACCTGCTTGGTGTCTAACCAGGGCCTTGACCTGTTGAGACACAACCACATCCTCCTCCCCATGTTATAAGGGGGTTGGTCCTTTCCATGGACCACCTTCTGGAGCCTTCCACCAGACCTCTGGGCGTTGCACTGAAGGAGTATGTGAATGGTGTTTCTCATATGGCGTTGATTTTTGGTCATCTGTTGTGCAAAAAATTTAAGGTTAGGAGAGCTGGATGCAGATGTGCAGGTGGAGATTACCCTGCTATTCCCCTGCTATTCCCCCTTTTTGTTTTAAAAGTTGACTTTTAAGAGCATAATGTGCTCATTCAACAATAACTTGGCCAGTTTATATGGGATGCCTGTAGAATGACGAATAGACCAGAGAGAGCATGTTAGGTTGTAAAAGCTTGTAAAAGATTTACGAGTGTAAGTTGGCCCATTGTCAGTTTTAAGTTTCTTTGGGATGCCCATATGAGCGGAAGCAGCTAATAAATGGCATTGGGTGTGAATGGTGGTTTCACCGGGATGAGCAGAAGCCCAAAGCATACGAGAATAAGTATCAATAGAAACAGGAAGGTAGCTAAGGTGTCCAAACTCAGGAAAATGGGTTACATCCATCTGGCAAATTTTATTTGGAGTAACCCCTCAAGGGTTAACTCCAGGTGATGGAGGTTGGTAAGCACTGACTTGTTAATAGGAGGGACAGGCTTGAATAATTTGTGTTGCTTGGGATTTAGTAATGTTAAACTGATGTCTAAGAGAATGGCCGATTGATGAAGAAGTTGATGAAACTGGTAAGCCTGCTTAAAAATGGGCATCGTTAGAAGGTCAGCCTGAGAACTGCCAAGGGTGAGAGGCCCCAGGAGAGGGGAGTGAGCTTGAATATGTGTGATGAAGAAAGGAATGGGAGCAAACAGTTTTTTGAAGTTGGAGAAACAGGAGGAATAAGTCGTCAGAATCAACATGTTTTATTTTTGCAGTCTCAGTAGACTTGGTCATTCCAACAACATAGGCAGAGTCACTAACAATATTAATAAAGGTCTTTAGAAACAAGTACTGTAATTTCTGTACTAGTTCCACTCGCTGAGCCGAGGCATGGGGAGTTACTAGAGTTTCTCACTCCTCAGGATCAGTAATGCCTGCTTTGCCATTGTTAGAACCATCTGTAAAATAAGTAGGAGCGCCTGGGTTAGGCACCGCCTTGGTGACTCTGGGCCACACAAAGGGGGTTAGAGAAATAAATTGTAATAATTTATGTGCAGGAGGGTGATTGTCTAAAATGCTCACAAAAGCAGTGAGGGCAACCTGCCATGATAAGCAAATCTGTCAAAGATGCTATTGCTGAGTTTTGTCAAATGGACCATGAATAGTTTGAGGATCAAAGCCAGTTAACTGGCAAGTATGCTTCTTTCTTGTATAATTAAATTAGACACAAGGGTAACGTACGTCATCAGAGTTTTGCCCTCCTGAGAATGTGCCAACAGCCATTCTATGATGCCAAAGGTGGGCTGTTCTTGAAATAGAACTCCCATAGGGGCTTCTGAAGAAGCTACGACAATGAAGAGAATAGGATGATCATAATGAATATGATTAAGTTGAGCATTTTGAATGGCAATACTTACTATATCAAGTTCCTTTTTAGCTTGTGGCGTCAGAGTCTGAGGAGAAGGGCTGAGTCCCCTTTAAGGGTCTCAAAGAGGTGTGTAAGTGAACTGGTAGGAACGCACAAAGCAGGGTACAACCAATGAATATCTCCTAAAATGTAGTCCCCATCGTATAAGATCGTGTTGAACTTGGTGAAAAAGTGGGTTTAGGAGAGACTTCTGGGGCAGCTAAGAGTATGTCCTCCACAGTGAATGATGGAGACTTGAGGACAGAGGGCTCGAGCTCCCTCCAGAGTGCTAGCCACGTATTGTTGCCATAGCATCATCATCCCCTGAGGCAACATTTTCTATTGGTACCATTTCATGGGGGCCTGTTGGTTAGTACTGGGTACCGAAAAGGGAAATTTTTCTTTGTCTTGTGGAGCTAAGGGGATTGTATAAAAACAGTCTTTAAGATCCAGAACTACAACTGGCCAGTCTTGAGGTATGGCCGAAGGGGATGGGAGTCCAGGCTGCAAGGCCTCCATGGGTTGCCTTACTGCATTAATAGCTCGAAGATCATGAAGCAGCCTCCATTTGCCTGATGTTTTTAGGGACTGTGAAAACTGGAGTATTCCAAGGACTAGTACTTCTGTGTCCTGCTTAAAACTGTTCTACCAAGGCTTGTAAATGCGTAAGTTTCTCCTTTGCTAGAGGCCATTGATCCACCCAAACAGGTTTAGATTTAAGCCATGTTAGAGGTGTGGTGTGTAGTGGTGGAGAAATGTCAATGACCTTCATTGGAAATTTTTATGTAGTAGCTCTTTTCTTTCCAGTTTGGGTAAAGGAGAAGGATCTCCCTGTAAATTTTTTCCTAGCCCTTTCCCCAGTTGTTACCCCATTCTCACCATCATATAATCTGCCTTTCCCTTGTTGGAGAGAACTAGGTGCCATTGGGTAAGCAGATCTCTGCCCCATAAATTGCAGGGAATGTCTGCAATAAAAGGTTGGAAGTGGGCAAGTTGTTTGTCGGGCCAAATAGGAAAAGGTGTATGTCAAGGCTGTATATTGTCACCCTGCTTATTTAACTTATACGCAGAGCACATCATGAGAAGCACTGGACTGGAAGAAACACAAGCTGGAATCAAGATTGCCGGGAGAAATATCAATAACCTCAGAGATGCAGATGACACCACCGTTATGGCAGAAAGTGAAGAGGAGCTAAAAAGCCTCTTGATGAAAGTGAAAGAGGAGAGTGAAAAAGTTGGCTTAAAGCTCAACATTCAGAAAATGAAGATCATGGCATCCAGTCCCATCACTTCATGGGAAATAGATGGGGAAACAGTGGCAACAGTGTCAGACTTTATTTTTTGGGGCTCCAAAATCACTGCAGATGGTGACTGCAGCCATGAAATTAAAAGACGCATACTCCTTGGAAGAAAAGTTATGACCAACCTAGATAGCATATTCAAAAGCAGAGACATTGCCGACTAAGGTCCGTCTAGTCAAGGCTATGATTTTTCCTGTGGTCATGTATGGATGTGAGAGTTGGACTGTGAAGAAGACTGAGCGCCGAAGAATTGATGCTTTTGAACTGTGGTGTTGGAGAAGACTCCTGAGAGTCCCTTGGACTGCAAGGAGATCCAACCAGTCCATTCTCAAGGAGATCAACCCTGGGATTTCTCTGGAAGGAATGATGCTGAAGCTGAAGCTCCAGTACTTTGGCCACTGGATGTGAAGAGTTGACTCATTGGAAAAGACTCTGATGCTGGGAGGGATTGGGGGCAGTAGGAGAAAGGGACGACCGAGGATGAGATGGCTGGATGGCATCACGGACTTGATGGACATGAGTCTGAATGAACTCCAGGAGATGGTGATGAACAGGGAGGCCTGGCGTGCTGCGATTCATGGGGTCGCAAAGAGTCGGACACGACTGAGCGACTGAACTGAACTGAACTGAGGCAAGGAAGAATTGCTGAACTCTGAGCAAGTTGTTGGGATTCTTCCAAGCCTGAGATTTTTTTCCTGGGGTTCAGTCAAGGGCCAGTCATCTGGCCATTGATGAGAAGTAATGATGGAAAAGTCAGCTCTAGTATCTAAGAGACCAGAGAAGGTTTTTCCTTGAATTTTAACCTTACAAGTGGGCCGATCTGAGAGTATTTGTTGAGTAAAGCACACTACTTGATCACCTGTGCTCCCAAATTCTTGTTTTCCTCTGGTGATAGGATTATAGTTGTTAGGGGCATGGTAAGGCAAGAGAAGGAGCTGAGCAGTTCGTTGACCTTGAAGAATGACATGGGATGAGCGAGAAAGAGCCATTACTTTAATTTCTCCCGAATAGTCTAGGTCAATAAGGCCAGGAAGAATTTGGAGGTCCTTGAGAGTAAGGCCACTTCTGCCCAGAATGAGTCCTATAGTCCCCGGTGGAATGGGGCCTTGGGTCTCAGTAGGGATTGCCACAGGGGGTCCAATTCATTAATCTGAACAGTTACTCTGGTTGGGAGGTCCAACGCAGCACTTCTGCTGGTAGTGGCTGGGAGGCTGGAGATAGGCTGAAGGGTGTGCTGGAGACCCTCACCAGCTATGTCCCATTGTTTATGGGGCCTGGGGCTGGCCCCGTTGGCAGTTTCCTGGCTGTAAAGGGGAACCGTTCTTAGGAAATTTTGATCTGTATTATTAGCCCAGTGATTGCCTTTCTGGCATTGAGGACACAGTCCTAGTGTTTTATTGTTACAAGTGGGTGGAGATATTGTAATACCTGTTCTAGATCGAGAATGGCAATCCTTTTTCATATGCCCAGGCTTTTCACATTGAAAACATTTGGCCGGGGAAGAGCTAAAATTATTTTTAAAGGCAGCACAAATTGCTTGAGCTAACGTGGTTTGTTTGTAAGCCTGTGTACCGATATTCTGACATGCTCAAACAAAATCTGCAGGGCTGCCGTTTTGACGAATAGGGTTAAGGGCAGCCTTGCAATCTTCATTGGCATTTTCATAGGCTAATTGTTTTAACAAAATGTCCTCCACTGTAGGACTATTAATTTGACAGTGGAGAGCAGATGAGAGCCAGTCTACAAATCCAGTGAGTCTTCTCCAGGTCTCTGTAATATTTTAACAAATGAACCGGTAGGTTTGTCAGGGTCTGATACTGTCTGCCACACCCTTCGGCAACATTTGGTGACCTGTTCGTACGCTCCCACCAGTGTACCTTCATAAGTCAGTGGGGCTGTTGGCCTGGTATATTGCCCTGTGCCTGTGAGCATTTCAAAGGTAAGATTATGTCCAGTGGCCAGATTAGTATGGGCTTGCTCTTGGCACAACTCAGTATAAGAGGCAAAAAACTGTAACTATTGGGGACCACTTAAAGCTGCTTTGGCTAACATTTTAACATTGTAAGAAGAACTTCTTCCACGGAAACAAATTTCCAACAGTTCCTGTGTTAAGGGGAATTGGCCCCTTTCAACCTAACACTAGATTTTAGTTCCTTTAAAACATTGATGTCAAAAGTTTCATGGGTTGTAATAACCTGAGTGGGATTATTGGCGTCGGGTCTGTAATCAATAGGGAAAGCAAGATGGTCCTCAGTGTTTAAAGCACACAGAGGAAGGGTGGAGGCCGTGGCAGGCTGAAATTGAGTCAGCGGCTTATCCTCCCAAGACATTTCTGGATCCAGTAGAGGTGGCGGTGGTGGAAAATCACCCTCAGGTTTAGGTGGCAGAGGGGCGGAAGGGTAAACAAGAGCTGCTTCTGGGGACACCGCCTTCTGGAGTGATTTCTCAGTCTGTAAAGGGTATAGGACCGATCCCACTAGCCCCAGGTCGCAAATACCATCACGAGTGTGCGATCCCCTCTCCTGTGTGCTGGTTTCAAATTGTCTCCCACTCAATCCCAACTGTCAATATCTAAAGTGCCTTCTTCCAGAAACCAAGGATTATATTTAACCACCTCTGATTTCCCTGGTGGCTCAGACGGTCAAGCGTCTGCCTACGATGCGGGAGACCAGGGTTCGATCCCTGGGTTGGGGAGATCCCCTGGAGAAGGAAATGGCAACCCACTCCAGTCCTCTTGCCTGGAAAATCCCATGGATGGAGGAGCCTGGTGGGCTACAGTCCATGGGGTCGCGAAGAGTCGGACACGACTGAGTGGCTTCGCTTTCACTTTAACTGAGCAATTGCCTCTATTGCTCCTCTTTCACCTGCGCACTAGCAGTCTGGAGGAGGTGCCTCAAAAGCTGGAGATGCTGTTTCTCAGCTTTACTCAAATCATTCCCCATTGTTACCCTGACTTTGTAAGACAACAAGGGACTTTCCACCCTTGGAGCCTGAGGGCCTGGTCGTGATCCAGGCGTCTCACTTACCGCTTGCTGTCTTCACTTACAGTTTTTTCCCTCGGCGGAATTCTTCCCAATTTCAGGTCCCTGTTTGGGCGCCACCTGCCATGTCCAGCACAGCGGGTGAGAAAGGCCTGAAATGGGGGCGGGCGCGTAGTGAAAAGTCAGACACATACTTGGGCAAGCAGGGAATCAGGGGGTCCTGCTGCTCTCCGTGGCAGGAAGACAAAATGGCTCCTTTCAGCTCGCACTTTTATTGGTAGAAGTCACATGAGATCATTAGGGAATAGCTATACTGGGGAGTTTGATCAGCGCCCCATAACGAGGGAGTCAAGTTGAGGCTCTGCTGTTGATCAGGAACATCTTGTTTTGTTTCCATGGGGACGGACGCAGGGGCAGGCAGTGAAGTGGAGCAGTGAGCACGTCCTGCCCCAAGTATGTGCACTTGGTATGCTTACTAGGACAATCACGAGGGCACAGTTTGCCGCACCCTCGAGTCATGGGGCAGTTTCTGGTCTGTGCTGAACCAGGCTGCAACAGCGAGTTTCAGGAAAGCAGCGGTCACCCTGCAGTTTATGCCACAACTTGATCCTAGATTTCAGAGGGATAAACAGAGGGTGGGTAAAGACACAGGTAGTTAGTACAGATTACAAGGAAACATCCCACTGTGTATGTATAATCCAAGAATATTAAAGAGGTAAACAGAATAATGCCAAGGAAATTCTACAGGTACAGTAAACCTAAAGTGGAGTATTATTCAGCCATAAAAAGGAATGAAGTTCTGACACATCCTACAACATGGATAAACCTTGAAAACACTGAGCCAGACACAAAAGGACAAATACTGCCTGGTTCCACTTCTATGAAATATGGAGAATAGGCAGATTCATAGAGATAGAAGGTAGGTTAGTGGTTGCCCAGGTCTAGGGTGGGAGTGTACGGGTAGGGATGCTTCTTTTGAGAGTGATGGAATGTTCTGGGATTAGGTGGTGGTGATGATTACACAACCTTGTTAATATAATAAAGAACACTGAATTGTATTCTTTTAAATGGCAAATTTTCTGGTACATCAATTATATCTTACAAAGGAAGTTTATTGTTTCAAAAGTTTATCTTTGGTTTTGGAATACTAACACAAGTTTATTAAAAAGAGAATGTTAAAAGATCTTATGCTTTGTGTTAATTTTCAATAACTTTTTTACTGAGGATCAGGTAGGTAAGTCTGAAAAACTACCATTTCGGATGTAGTAAAAGTCTCAAGGCTTCATTCCAAAACCCTGCAGAATAATACTAAATATTGTTCTTTAATATCTCTCTAGCTATATTCATAGTGATTGTTGGTTAATTTACTATGTATAGTAAATTTTCCTGGGTAGTTCTTGTTTATTTTTTATTAGAGAATGAGTATAGATATAACTAGAATTTAAAACATCTTTTTGGGAATAAGGCATTATCATAATATGGATATAATGCTGTTTTTGAGAGAGGATTTTGTTAGCATCAGGATAAGGAAGATAAAGGTCAACATCATAGTGTCTGTTCACTGGATTCAGATTTAACTTATACCTTAGAAAGAAGCAACCTGGCCACTGAAGTCTGCAGTTCTGTTAGAGAACTGAACCCTGTTCAGTAGTCTGCAATCAAAAGGCCATGTTTATAGGTAGAAAAAAAGCAGCAGCAGCCTCAGCTGTTGGAGAATTCTAAATTTTGATGCTTGTTTTACCGAAAATTGAGAAAAGGCTTTGCAGGTTTCACACATAATGTGAGGTTGAGTTGCCATCGCTTTCCATAGCTTAAAGTGGTTGGAAAAAAATGCACAGTAATAAGGCAAGGTTTCGAAGGAGCTGTTTTGTTGTCTTATCTTTTATTGTCCAAGCTTGTTATTTACTAGAATGAGCCATTTTCTTTTTCTCTTAAGCTTTTATCAAATTTTTATATGTCAGTTTCGGACATGTGTGAGTGTTTCAGTAAATATTAACTGATGACAAATTTTCTTTTTTCAGCTGATATTAGTTCCCTGAAAATGAATATCCTTTATCAGTTATTTATTAGTTTTTACAATTTTAAATATCCAGACACCTTTGTAACTAGTTATTGTCTGGACTGAATGTTATTTTACACTGAATTTTTTGGGAAGAAGAGAACCAAGAATTTAGTTCTGGGGGTGGAATAATTGGAGGTAAAAATGTAATTACTTCTCCCTGTATAATATTTAAGACAGAGCTTTTGATGTAGTGAATAAGTCATTCCTATGCTGTATTTTAGGTTAATGTTCATTATTCTAACAAAAGCTTTTAAAAAAATTACTTGGAGAAAAAGAAACAAATCAACTAACCCAAAGAAGAATCAATAAATGATTCCTAAGGGACCAGGTTGGCGTTTAGCCTTAAATCATTTTTCTTGTTAAAACTTCTCAGACTATAATTAAGACATTCTTAATTTATTACTTAACGTTTCTTTCTTTTTGGTCATATTCTCATGAATCTTAGATGTGGGTAATCATGGAGACTTTTTCCCCCCATCTTAAACATACTATGCCTTTGAGAGTTTATTTTTGATAGTCACTGGAATTATTCAGCAAAGGTGAAAAAAAAATAGCATTACTCAAGTACATTTATTGGGTGTCCAGTGATGAATAAATCACAATTTCTGCCATCCAGGAACTCACAGTATAGAAAAGATGAGAGAGACACACACAAATTAGTGAAATACAGTCCGGCAAGCGCCACTGGAGGTGTAAGTGGAATCTGCTCAATACCGTGGAGTGTCGTTAATGGTTTAAAGGCCTGGGCAGATCAGGGAAAGCCACACAGAGCAGGTCGGGCTTGAAAGAGAAGTGGGGGTTCATTGGGTGGATGAGAGGAAGAAGGGAGCCCAGGTAGTAGGAACAACGTTTGCACAGATTCAAAGGCTTTAAGGAGGCAGAATAATGCAGGGGAAAGAGCGTGCTTTCAAGCCAGGAATGTCTGGGTCCAAGTCAGTTTCTGTCCCTTGCTTGGGGGCTGTGGGCAAGTTCCTTAGTGACTCTGGGTTCGCATTTCTTGTCTGTAGACTAGAGACAATATTATCCAGGTGGGTTAAATGACAAATAAAATATGTAGTTCTGTGAAAGAAAAAAGGGTAGATAGAGCCAGGTTAGGGAATGTATGGGAAGGCATTTTAATAACTCTGATGGACAAAACTCACCTTTGACTTTTATCTTTGTTGTAGGTTAAAGCAGCCACTGGAGAAGAGGTGTCAGCTGAGGATCTTGGCGGGGCTGATATTCACTGCAGGTGAAACAGAAGCAGTTGTTTCTCCCCAGGATTGATTGTTGTTTATCTGTTTAAAAGAAATTTTAAATTATTTTTTCCAAGTGTTAAACTTGCCTGATCAAACCAGTTTACTTATTCTAGATCTGCAGTTTTGGGGTTCAGTTCTTTAGTGTTCCATTTCTAAGCAAGAACATCAGCTTTTTATTATAGCCTAGAAAGACTGGAGAGACAGATTTATCATTTATTTAACAAATACTCATTGAACACCTGTTATGTATCAGGCACTGTTTAGATATTCAAGGTAATAAGATAGACTTTGTCTTTGATCTCAGGCTTATAGTCTAGTCAGGGAAGTTTGTTTCACCTCCTTCAAAATAGAACATAAATGTGTATACATGATGAGGGCCACAAAAAAAGAAGTATAGGGAAGGCATATAGAAGGTAGAGCTAACCCAGTGGTGTGCAGGCATTATGACATTGCTTAATTAACACTTGATAAGTGGAGGACAGGGTGCTGGATGGTGAGTCATGATTCAACAATAGACCATAAGAGAATCTGAAATAGAGAAGTTTATTAGTCATAGGTCCTGGAGAAATTACACAGCACACCTTGAGGGACCACATGAGGTGGTCAAGCCAGAGTGCCCAGAGATGAGACAGGACTTGGGGTACATGTTTTTATTAGGGTCGATGATTGGAGTGCTTTGGGGTCCCCTGACTAGGGCCGGATTGTTAATCAAACCAGAAGACTGGGGGTAGTGTTAAGTTCCTTAGAGACTGTATATAAGCATGCAGGCTGTGAGAGGCAGTGGAGACTGTTGACCATAAGGGCTGTTGGGGAAGTCATTGAGAACTTACATTTGCTCGTGACTGAGCTGCTACCTAGGTCTTGTTTGAGGAGCCTGTGTCCATTCAACGTCCCTGCAGGCTGCATGGAATGCTGAGGAATAGCTTGGCTAAATGCTCAGTAAGAGGTAAACACTTAGCTTGTTCTCTGAGAAGGGAAAATATCCTGCTTTGTGGCATCTGCCAATCCATATTTGTGGTATAAATTATCCCGCTAGGCCTGATTTTAAGCTACCAATGGGACAACACTGATCATGGCATCAGGAAGAGATACATACAATTGGCTCTTGTGAGGCAGGCGTGAGCCAGCTCCATTACATCACCGGTTGGCCCATTACAGATTAAAGTTCAGGAGTAAGAATACCACCATCTAGCTCCTAGAATTTCATGAGGATTAACTGAGATATTATGTGTAAATTGCTTGAAACAATACCTACTTTAAACTAAGTACCGATAAATGTTAACTGCCATTATTATCATGTTGATCATCATAATATTCAGTATTCTTATGAGCAATTAGGAAATCATTGAAGAGTATTAAGGAGAGATGTATTGTTATCAAATCTTTCATTAGTAAAATCCTAGATGGAAGATACTTAGTAGGTTGGCAAGAGTGTATGAGGGACCAGTTGGATGGTTGTAGCAATAGCATAGGCGCTGCTGGCTTAGATGGTTATGGTGGTGGTGAAGGTAGGAAGGGAGTAATCACATTGTGCTCTATTTTAGAGGTAGAATTGAGGGATTTGTTGATGGATTTCATATATGGGGCACAGAAAAGTGAGGTAATGAAGATGATGACGTGAAATGGTTTTATTCCCTGAGTCTGGGAGGACTGGAGAAGGGGCAGAGTTTGGGATGCAACAGAGGGATCAAGCGTTGCCAAGTTAGAGATGCTCCAGGCATCCAAGTAGAGATGCTGAGTAGGCAGTTAACTATAAGTGTCTGGAGCCCAGATCAGTGCTCGAGAACCATCAGCACAGAGGTGGAATTTAAACCACCGGACTAGATGAGTCCATCTCGAGCTGAGTGTAGACAAGGAAGAGGGCCCAGGACTAGACTTTAAAGAACCCAGACATAAATGGCAGGTAGATTTAATCATTGAGCTCAGTGGCCTGGGAGATGCAGTAATCCTTTCTTTGCTCTGCCATATCACAAACCAGCAGGTGGCTGTAGGAACAGTCATGGGAGCAGGGAAATATGCACAATGTTTCCACTCTCCTATCAAAGAACACTGCTATGCCTTTTGAAGAGCTGGCTAAGTTTTCTGCCTCAGTTTTCCATTCACTCCTTTCTCACTGAGCACTTATTGTGGATAGATGGATTATACTAAGTGTTATGAGCAATGCAGAAGAATTTCAGGCCTAGTCCTTGCCCTTAAGGATTTATAATTTAATTAGGCGGGTAAATGAATGAACTAAAAAACAATTACAGAGCGAATATGCTAGCTTGCGTCCAGTTAGGGAGTTTGGGATTGACGTGAACGCACTGCTTTATATTTAAAAAAGATAACCAGTGAGGACCTACTATGTAGCACAGGGAACTCAGCTCAGTGTTATGTAACAACCTAAACGGGAAAAGAATTTGAAAAAGAATTGATACATACATATGTATAACTGAGTCACTTTGTTGTATACCTGAAACTTACACAACCTGTTAATCAGCTGCTGCTGCTACTGCTAAGTCACTTCAGTCGTGTCTGACTCTGTGCGACCCCATAGACGGCAGCCCACCAGGCTCCCCCGTCCCTGGGAGTCTCCAGGCAAGAACACTGGAGTGGGTTGCCATTTCCTTCTCCAATGCATGAAAGGGAAAAGTGAAAGTGACGTCGCTTAGTCGTGTCCGACTCTTAGCGACCCCATGGACTGCAGCCCACCAGGCTCCTTCGCCCATGGGATTTTCCAGGCAAGGGTACTGGAGTGGGGCGCCATTGCCTTCTACTCCAATATAAAATCAAAAGGTGAAAAAGTTAGGGGTGTAGATTCTAGGATTCATCTTCCATTTGCCTCACTTGTTACCCTTGTGACTAGACAAACTACTAAACTTCCCGGAGCCTCATTTCCTCATGTGTGAAATGGAGATGTGAATTGCTTCTGCCTCGCAGCACACTGTCTGTGGCATACTAAGCACTCTATTACTGCCAGCTATTATCGTTAATAATAGCTTGTTTAAAGTCATGTGGATTAGGTGGTGATGGCTTTTTTGGGAACAGTGTCATAAAATTTACTAGTCACAAGTTGCTTTGGTTCTCTCTGTTATTATAAATAAATACTTACTTGTACATCTCAGATTTGTCATCCTTCTAGTTAATTTGACACAAAGCTTTACATAGTAGAGTGTCTCATCAAAAGTTTCTCTTTCCTACTATTTTGGTAAATACTAGGCAGTTTTTAAAAGAAGACATTTTATTTTAAATATTTACTGATTGGGAAGCAATCTCTTCTATTTCTCTTTCCTTACTGAGTTACTATAGTGTAGAAAGAAGTCAGCAGTTGCAGTTGGTATTATGTGTGAAGTGTTCGAAAGATACGGTCAGTTGTAAAATGCCTTATTAAGTTGAAGAAACTGAAGGATCTACCATTTGCAAAGGTATTGGAGGACACATGGTCCCTGCTCTTACTGAGGAACACCCAAGCCCAAAGTGGACGGTGAAACCACCGTGAGAGTCCCATCTGGACATATCTCCCAAGGATTTGGTGTTTTCCTTGGACAAGACATCAAAATGTAGACCATGACAGCTTAGTCTTCGCTTATTTTTGTTATTTAGCCACTTGGTCGTGTCTGACTCTTTGCCACCCCGTGGAGTAGCCCACCAGTCCCCTCAGTCCATGGAGTTCTCCAGGCAAGAATACTGGAGTGGGTTGCCGTTTCCTTCTCCAAATCTTTGCTCATAAAATAAACTAAAATTCTATTCTTTTCAGGTATATATTTTTGCCTGACTTTATAGTTCTTCCTAAAATAATTCATTAGAAAGTTGTAGCCATCCATCCACAAGTGCAATAACAAGCCATCTAAGAACCAGAGCATGTCCATATCTCATTCACATTGAACTTGAAGTGGAGAAGGACTTCCATGCCTTAACACAGTGCCACGCTATCAGTTATTTTCACCATTGATCCGAGGGACAGTGTCTTCAAGCCTTTGTGTGTGCTACCTGCGACAGCTTACTCTGGGGGTGTACCTTGACAAGGGAGGGCTCAGCAGTCTCTCAGAAATGAGAAGTCACAGTTGGTGTCTTCACAGTTGATGAAGATAATGGAGTTGTGATCATCTTTACAGTTGATAAAGGTACACAGTTTGTACCTCAGTGAGGTACAAACAGTTGTCGTTGTTACCAGCTACATCACAAAAGTGGGCCAGCTGAGGTTGAAATATATCATATGCAGTTTTATCTGTGGTGTACGGGATGAGCATTAAATAGAAGTTCTTGCCAGTAAGGCCCTGTGGTCCACTAGAAGAAAGTCAGGATTGAGAAATAGAAGGTGAGGGTTCTTATGCAGCTACTGGCGGTCCTAGAGCAGGTATATAACTTCTGGGTACCTCAGTTTTCCCTGTTTGTAAATCAAGATTAATAATATAGTTTGCCATGGACGTTATGAAGATCAAATTAGATGACAGTTATTAAAGTGTTTTAGAAGCAAAAAGATGTCATCCTTAGATGAGAGAAGCTTCTTGGGGTTTAAGATATTTAATTATTTTCCTTTCCCCTGTTCTGATTGTTTTAGTGTGCTTTACTCTGTAGAAAGTCTGGAGTAGGTGACTACTACGCTTTGGATGATAAGCATGCTCTTCACTTAGCTAGGAAGATTGTGAGGAGTCTAAATTATCAGAAGAAAATGGATGTGAGTTGAATTTGTTGTTATATTTTTTTATTTTTCCAATGCATTTTGGCTTATGTCACCTTGAAATAATATCTTTAAACAGGCTAATGTTGTTGTTCTGTATTTCTGCAGGTTACCATTGAACCTTCTGAAGATCCTTTATTTCCTGCTGATGAATTGTATGGAATAGTTGGTGCCAACCTTAAGAGGAACTTTGATGTCCGAGAGGTGTGTAAAGTGGAACTGTGAGCTATAAGCTATGCTGTCATAGTTCAAGGCATGTGTTTAAACTTCGTGTGAACTAGTAAGCTGTATGTATCCATTTTCAAAGCCCAAGTCTGTTTTATATATGGGACATAAAAGGGAAAGATCTCTTCTAAAAGAAAAAAGGGGGAACACCTCTTAATTTTCAGCCAGTTTTCCCTGCACGATGCCTAAGCTTGCTTTGTTCATATTTAGTGTTCTCTGTTCCTGTGGACTTGAGGAAAGATGTAGGGCAACGTTATAATTTCCAGCTATTTCTTTTTTGGGTTCTTATTTCGGGAAATGGATGGAATGTCAGTAAGTTGTTGAAAGAAAAAACATACCCTTTTAGATCAATAGGACATGAACAAAGGATTAGACTTTTGATTACAGCTGAGGATGTTGCTATGGTTACAGATTGTCTTCCATGGTCTAGGTCAACAGTTTTTAGTGCTTGCATACAGCATGTAATCTTTTCTGGCAGAATACTTTTTAAATTAGGAAATTGTCCTAATATCAGATTCTGTGCCTTTAATATTTTGTTGTTTCCCCTTGACTGTAAAACTATTATGTACTAATTGTGAAAAATATAGAAAATACAGAAAAACAAAAATTGCTTGTAATTCCACCATCTAGAGAAAGCAGCCAATATTTTGGTATTTTGGCTTAATGTGTGTGTATACATTTTTATGTCGTTCAGATAGTATATACATATATACTAGGAGTGGAAATCAATGCTTAAATTATAAACATTTCCCCATTATTTAAAAGTTCTTCATGAAACATTTTTTTGTAGCTAGGTCCTCATTCTTATACTAGTACTTGGTGACATGACAGGCACTCAGTAAATATCTTTTTGGAAGAATTGATGAGTGTAACATCCAACTTATGGACGTGAGTAATTATTTATTTAGGAAATACCCTATTATTGTTAGAGAGTCTTAAATCCTGGATTTTATGGTACTTCACTTTGGCAAGGTAACTTAGTTAACTATACATTTTAAAATTAGGTTTTTGGTTTGATTTCTCAGTTAATTACAGGCATAGAGAAAAAAATGGTACTTATAGGGATGCTGTCCCTGAAAAATGAGTTGTTCTAACAGTCAAGTTTTCTAGATGGTTAAGGATTCATTCTTTCAAGCATAATCACTTTTTTCATATATTTGACAGTATTTATTGCATGCTTTATCTGTGAAGATATTATTTCAGGAACCAGGGGTAGAGAAATAAGCAAAACAGATGCAAATCCATGCCTTCATGGTAGTTCATCTTTTTTTTTTTAAACAGTATTTCAATTTCATCTTAATTGGTATCTTTATAAATAGACCTCTGTCTTCTTAAATTGTATCCTAGCTTCTTCATGTTCATCACTGTGATGATAATTTATTATATTTTTCTGTAATAGCAAATAAGCCTTGTTTGGAGATATTAGTATATGGAGCTGTGGGACAGCATTAGGATATTAACTGAAAAACCCAGTTCTGGTCCTTGCTTCCCTAGTCAGTGGTATTGGGATTGAACCTCTGAGCATTGATTTCCACTCCTACAAATAGGAATAATATCATGTGATATGTGTGCTTCCTAAAGTTTACTTCTTTGGGAAGATGAGTTAGTATATTTTATGTGGTTAAATGAGCTTCATCATAAAGCAAATAGAAGGGAGTTTCATGTTAAGTGGCCCCAGGTTTCTCTGACCTTGAGTGATTTTATTTTTGTATGAAAGAATGGTCAAAGTAAGTTATTCACTCGTTTTTCAGCCTTTGCATCTTGTAAAATACGTCTTTGATTGACATGGTAAGCAGGGAAAAGGAAGTTTGAACTGGACTGAAAAAATGATGCATAGCATCTAAAATGGTTTCTGAAAAAATTTGGAATATGCTTCATGTTTAGAACACTTTGAAATAGTCCTGATGTTTAATGCTGAGCACTGAGGATTATCTGGTAACTTTGATCTCTTATAGATTAATGACATGTATATATACATGTGTGTATGTAGAAACATCTGTCAGATTCAGAATCAGTGAACCTTTATTGAAGACTTAATAACAGCTGCCTTTCAGTGAGTGCCAGGCAGTGTGCTTTGTTATTAGCACTTAAGTATTATTATTATTAAACAGATGAGGAAACTGAGGTTTTGAGGATTTTAGGTAACCAGCCTATGACTCCAGTTTCTCAGTGGTGGAGCTGGGAGTCAGAGCTGGTTCTTCATCTCAGCATTATTTTCTTAGGTTCCTTTGTTACTAGTTCATCACATCTTCACAACTTTGTTCCGTTTTTGCAGAAGTGAGAACTGAGACTCAGAGGGGCTAATTGACTTACTAAAGGACCCACAAATGGCCCACAAATTATATGTGATACCTTAGGTTGGAGCCTAAGTCTTCTGACTCTAAGGCTAGACCTTTCTTTCTTTCTTCTTTTTCTTGTTTTAATATATTCTCTTAATTGAAGTATAGTTGATTTACAATGTTGTGTTAGTTTCAGGTGTACAGTACAGTGATTCAGTTTTACATATATATAAAATATACATATATATGTGTGTGTATGTATATATATATATATATATGCACACACATATATTCTTTTTCAGATTCTTTGCCCTTTCAGTTCAGTTCACTTCAGTCGCTCAGTCGTGTCCGACTCTTTGCGACCCCATGAATTGTAGCACACCAGGCCTCCCTGTCCATCACCAACTCCCGGAGTTCACTCAGACTCACGTCCATCGAGTCAGTGATGCCATCCAGCCATCTCATCCTCTGTTGTGCCCTTTAGGTTATTACAAAATATTGAGTATGCTTCCCTGTTCTATACAGTGGGTCCCTGCTTTCTGATTGAATCCCTGACCCTCAGCTAATACATTTGACAGCCCTTGAAGCTCTGAGTCCAGTAACCAGCCCTTGTAGTCTCTGCTTCTCTGCTTCTTAGCCCTTGTAGGATGCCATGTGGTTCAGTTCAGTTCAGTCGCTCATTTGTGTCTGACTCTTTGTGACCCCATGGACTGCAGCGTGCCAGCCTTCCCTGTCCATCACCAGCTCCTGGAGCTTCTTCAAGCTCACATCCGTGAGCTCGGGTCTGGTGATGCCATCCAACCATCACATCCTCTGTCGTCCCCTTCTCCTGCCTTCAATCTTTCCCAGCATCAGGGTCTTTTCCAGTGAGTCAGTTCTTCCCATCAGATGGCCAAAGTATTGAGTTTCAGCCTCAGCATCAGTCCTTCCAATGAATATTGAGGACTGACTTCCTTTAGGATTGACTGATTGGATCTCCTTGCAGTCCAAGGGACTCTCAACAGTCTTCTCCAACACCACAGTTCAAAAGCATCAGTTCTTCGGCACTTAGCTTTCCTTATAGTCCAACTCTCACATCCATACATGACTACTGGAAAAACCATAACTTTGACTAGATGGACCTTTATCAGCAAAGCAATGTCTCTGCTTTTTAATATGCTGTCTAGGTTGGTCTAGGTTGGCCATGTGGTACTGTTGCTTTTATAGTGAAGTGTAATATCAGGACTCAGAATGACTTCAGGGCATTAACCATACAAGTTGAGTGAAATTTTACTGAGATTTTCTGAACAGGGTGAAATTTTGCAAAAGTGACAGCTTCATTAAGAATTTGTTTTCCTTATGAATAACTTGAATGCACAAAGCCTTTTGTAATATAATTTCTCAGGGACATTGCTATTTTTTCCTCTTAGGTCATTGCTAGAATTGTGGATGGAAGCAGATTCAATGAGTTCAAAGCCTTGTATGGAGACACATTAGTTACAGGTATAAAGATGAAGAATTGAAAATATGAACATTTTATGATGCTTTGAAAACAAATGATCTCTTGTCTCACGCCTCTGATGTGCTTGGCATGAGCTTTGTTATTTAGAGCAGTACAAATGTGAGTCAGTTTTCAAGAGGAAGTGTTTTGTAAGGATCATTTGTAGCTGAATGGCTTTATGGATCCAGAGTTTAAAATCACGAGGGCAAAATGCTATGGTCCAGGCCCTTATTCTGTGACTGTGTGGCTTTAGCTGTATAAAAAGATTCTTATCATCATAAAATTAACAGAAATATTTGTAGTTCTTTTTATTTCTCTGGATAGCTATAATTGTTTTGAAAATTTCAGCACGGTCTTCTTCACTCTTTAGTCTTCAATTCAACTGTGAAGTTTCATGTGATGTTTTAGTTTCCCAGAAAACTGTAGACTGAGTTAAACCTCACTGTCTCTGTGTAGATCTTATGTTGACCCACACAAATACTAGACTGAGAATACAGGACAGAATATCAAGTCTGAAAAAGCAAAATAAGAATACTTATAAAAGTTAATTCATTTACCTAAAGTGTTGTTTGTAGGCCTTTGAAAAAAAAATATTTGAAACATAGATACCAGATCCATAACAATCTGTCTTGGACAAACAGCAAAACAAATTTGGGCATTTTATTTGGTCTTGCAGAAACTCCAAAATGTAGTTGTTAATCTGAAGGTAACATACCAGAGTAGAGAAAACAACTAGCTGCAAAAATCCAAATTGCAAATATACATTGAGGTTTAAGGATAAGTCACAGCACTTTCTTCTGGTCTGATTTATGAGCAAGAGAGAGGTTCATACTGGGAGTGGAATTTATGTGTTTGTATGTAGGTGTTTAAGTGATTAAGAGCCTTTTGTTTGATATATAGACAGGATTTGTCACCAAATAGTTCAGCATGTAACCCGCATTGTGCAGCAATTTAAAACAAGTCAGAACTGTTTCAGCTTCTTTCTTGAAGATGGATGGGCTGTCTTTGTCATCTTTTTTTATGTATTTGCCCTGGACTTGCTAAAAGACTTACGGTTCCTTTGCCTCCTAAAATACCAGGGTTCTATCCACTTTCCTCCATTTCTTTTAGTCTGTATTGGAATTCAGATAAGGTTGAGGGGAGGGGAGGGGAGTGAGGAAGAAGAGAGGAAAGAGAGGTGGGGGGAGGAGGGAGGGAGCGAGCGAGGGAGGAGGGAGAGAGGATGAGGCAGGGAATGGGAGGCAGGGGGCCTGAGGGGAGGGTGGCTTGAGAGGAAGTGGGGCAGGACGAGATGGGGAGGGGAAATGAGAGGGGCAGGAGGGAGGGTGATGGTCGGGGGTGTGAGAGGGTCGGGGCCCTGAGTGGGAGCAAGGAGGGACGAGGACAGACTTCTCCGAGGAGCTGGTGCTGTTGGCGGTTCTTATAGCTTTCCTCTTGCCCCTGCACTTAACCATAGGGGTTTTGTAGACATTTCACTGTTTTGTTTGACCCACAGGAAGTTGGGGAAGATGTTCCCTTCATGGGTGGGTGACCCTAGTGTCGTGAGAGATGCACCCTACTCTGCAGAACTAAGGATGGATGGAAAGTCTAAATAGTTAACAGGGCAGAACACCTTCAGGATTAGCACCTTACTGCTGAGACAGGGGCCAGATTCCCAGCTCTTTTTGTGGGACAGGCAAGGACTCAGAGTGGATTGCCAGAGCTCTGGGCAAGTTTGCCCCTCCCTGAACTGCCTCTGTAAGAGGCAGTGCCTTTTAGGGTGTGCAGCATAGGGTTTTGGCTGAGATTTTAGGTCTGAAAGACCAGAAGCAATATAGGTGACCATCAAATCAGTGTTTCATTTTATCACATTAAAGACCTATCTGTTCGCTTCAGTCACTCTGTTGTGTCCGGCTCTTTGCAGCCCCATGGACTGCAGCATGCCAGGCCTCCCTGTCCATCACCAACTCCTGGAGCTTGCTCAAACTCATGTCCATTGAGCAGGTGATGCCATCCAACTATCTTATTCTCTGTTGGTTATTCTTAAATAACCATTAGAATTTTTAAAATAAATCAAGACAAAGCCAGAGAAAAGAACAAAAATAAGTCTTAAGGTTGATGTTCTCTCTTATCCATTCACTTTTTGAACACCTGATTTTTGTTGGCCCCCCCTGCACTGGGGGTCTTAGCGGGAGCCTGTCCAGCTTGAGCTTGGAGATGGAGCCTGGTCCAGGAACTGGTAGCATGCTTCCTGTAACTCACTCTAACAAGCAGTTTGTTGATACTTGGCTTTCAAGTACTTGACACCTGTTTATAATCCAGTAGGTTTGGAAATGTCTCTAGTCACCTCCTTCATATTTACAAAATAGCATCCTAGAATCACCCAAAGTATCTACTTCACAAAATAACAGGGTTCTCTTCACCATTTTCCTTCTCCCTTACTTCTGGTGTGTGTGTGTGTGCGCATGTGTGTGTAGTGGGTGTTTGGAGTGGTAGTGGAAGTCGTGGTGAGACAAAACCCAAATGGGAAAGGGAGGAAGAAAAAGATGCAAGCACAGAGAAAAGGAAGGTGGGGTGATACATTCTTCTAAGTTTACCTGTATTTCTTACCTTCAGCTCGGTTACCACCAGGCTTGATCATTCCTGCTTTTTAAAAAGATTTGTCTTTGCTGAGTTTATCCCCTTTATTTCAAAGGGGATATCATTAACACAGGCAGTTTCAGGCAAGCTGGTCACTTGAAACTGGCTGATGACTCTGGACACTGACCTTTTAAGGGGTCCATGTCTCTGACTTGTCTAGTGCAGAATACTCTCTGTGTGTGGGACATAGATGCTCTTACGTACGTGTTACGTGAGTGAATGGATGACACACTGACCTGATCATCTAACCAAACCAGTCGATCAGACAAGTGGATAATGTCCTTTACATGTGACACACCCCTTTCAAGAAAGCATAAATCCCAGACTTTAGTGCTTTAGAAATAAATCGCGCCCTGAGCTGTTTTGTACCATAGATGAAATCTCTACATTTTAAACATTGATTTGAAATTAAACAATGTATAAATATGTCTGCTTGTGGTCAATTAAAAGCCCTCTCAAATACATACATCTTTTTTTTCTTTTTTCAATTTTCTTTTGAGGATTTGCTAGAATATTTGGATATCCAGTAGGTATCATTGGAAACAATGGAGTTCTCTTTTCTGAATCAGCAAAAAAGGCAAGTACTGTTAAAACTGTTCCAAGGTTTTCCTATTTTAATTTAGACATATCAAGTAATGAGTGAAAATTTCCTGCATGAAAGCTTTCAAATATTTAACCAGATGCCTTAGCAAACAGAACACTGTGTGTGAGCGTGTGACCATGTGTGTGCATGCGTGTTGGTTTGAAACAGCTTAATGGAGGCTTACATAAACATGATGAACTGTCTTGAGCACTATTAAGATACAAATGATTGTTTTAGGAAAGTTCTAATACTTGAATTATAAATGCTATGTGTATTTATTTGAAGAATATGGAAATACTTCTCTTGATAGTATTTCATGCACTTGAGGGATTCAACGATATTAATACTATTCTTATAGTTCTGAGACATCATCTGCTTTATTCTATCCTGTCATCATTTTAACCTGACTATATTTTCACTTTTTGGAAACAGGAAGATAGTGAGAAGTGTTACTGAAGCCCTGGTTTTAAGAGAGGAAATTAATGAATACCTTTTTGATTTAGTATTCATTTTCATATGTCATTGTTTCGGATTTACCTAAGCTTGGATAAGTGTAATTCATGTACTTACTTGATAAAATGTTTTCTTAAGAAAATAAAAATGTTTCGTGTTTTGTTTTTCCTCTTCATAAGGTAGGTGAATAATAAGGTGAAGCATCTCTTACTGAGGCAGGTAGTAGGCAGTTAAGCACTTTCATACCTCAGTTAGGAAGAGTTTGTCTTTGGTGGAATGTTTTACCAGTAAAGTTGGTTTCTGGATTCTGTATTCATTGTCATTTCCCCACTGTGATTATAAGATGAAAGTAAAGTAAAAATAAAGAACAGAAAAGTCAGCTACACTCTTTACCAGAAACAACCTTGGGTAGCATGTGATTATATTCCTTAGTTTTTTTAATTCCCTCTCTTTAAAAAACAAAAAACAAAACCCAGAATGGGTACTGCCATGTATAGAGAGATTTTGCTTGCTTTCACTTAATAATACGTATAGTGAGTATTTCCTAAAATACTAAATATTCCTAATACACTGACTTTAAATGACTGTATAATATGCATATTTCAATAGAGGATATGTCAGACCAGGGTCAGCAAACTCCACCTCGTTTTATTTGCTGGCTTGTCACAGATAAGCCCAGGAGAAGAGCTGTGTTTGGCCCCAGTCTGACATTTCATTTGTTGAAGTTAAGCCACACAAGTCTGGTGATTTCTTCATCCTCGTATTTGAGGTTGAGCAATTGCTTTGCCATCTTGTACTTGCCAAGGCATTTTCAGCTAAGTTAAGGGCATCTGTGAATAGAGAGTAAAATATGAAACAAATGGTTTAATTGTTCTTTTACTCATATAATCTTTATAAAAATAGGGAAAGGAATATTTTTGTGTCATTAACTAATTTCCATAGCTTAAGGTTAAAGGGTCTCTAACACTTATCTAAAATCCCATTTATTTGAAACACGTTGGTAGGAAAGATATATTTTACTATAATCTTGGTCCATGAAGAATTTCAGATGATCATCAAAACATAGATATCCCAGAAGGATTTATATTCTATCCTTTTAAAAGTGGAGAACCAGAGAATGCCTTATGGTGAGACTCAGAAATTCTCATTGACAAGCAGTTCTTTCTTCCCTGTTCCTTAAATTTTCCTTGTTGTTGGCATGTTAGTGATTGGTGTCATCTTTGACACAGGAGTTGTGCTATGGCCGTATGCCAGTGATCAGACAGGTGCCTGGGCAGCACAGGTTCCGTGCAAACCACAGTCAAGTGTTCCATTGACAGTGGGTCTGCACTGTGGTATTACCGTTACTGTTACCGTAAGGTCAGGCTAGCCAAGCAGAGGGTACTCTTGCTTTGACCCCAGTGTGGTGTTTGCAGGACGCATGGTGATTACAGATTTGTTAACCTCCTCTGAAAAGATTTTTTTATTTGGTTATAGGGGGCTCATTTTATCCAGTTATGCTGCCAAAGGAATATTCCTCTGCTCTTCCTTCAAAATATTACTGGTAAGAAAATAGTTTCACCAGTTTGGTTGCATTTATTTCAGAGCTGCACTGTCCAATATGTCTCATGTATTGGGCAGTGCCAACATAGAACGCTTCCATCATAACAGAAAACTTGATTGGACTTGCGCTCTCTAGATTATCTTCAAAGGTTACTGTTTCATGAATCTTAAAGATTTGGAGGAGTTAATGCATATTTTCTAGCCAGGCAGTTTTTGAGTTTCATGCACCACGTTCGAGTGACCTCCTTTTACTCCTGCGTATCTGCACCCACCCACCCACCCAGAAAGCAGCAGTATTCTGGGCCAGTTCCACTGTCATCAGTGGCAGAGGATGTTGTCTGACCCCTGGTCCCTTTCCCGTACTTTGTTGCCCTTAAAAGATTTCAAGCAATGCTCTGGTCCTCCTTTTCCGCATCTTTCATTGTGTTATTCTCCCTGAAGCAACATCTTCTTTAAATGGACACGTACATCCTGAACCAAAGTCTGGAATTGGAGTTTTGACTCCAAAGAACAACATGACCGATGTCCCCTGTCCAATTTCATGATCCATGGATCATCCTAAGGTGATGGATAAAATGATTTTTTAAGGGCTCTTATGATTCTAGAGTTCTTTTTCCTGGAATTTTCTGACTTTCCTATTTATACTTTTTGTGTGTTGCCTGGTGTTTGACATATAGGAAGCACTCTAATATGCAGCTGAGCTGACAACTTTTTCTACCTCTAAGTCATGCATGGTTATCTCAGGTTCAAAGGAAGGAGAGGCCCCTGAATTAGTTGCTGGGATCAGGCATGCCTTTGTGAGAAGGAGTTTGGCCTTTGACAGTTAGCAGGGCTTTACACAGTACTGGTACTAAAACATCTTCATCTGGTGCTGTTCTTGTTGAAGATTCTTGGTTAGATGACTCTTGAGAGAAGTTGTATCCAGCTGCGGCCGGAGAGGATCTTGTGTGGCAGACCTTCTAAGAGCTCATGTAAAAGTCTTCTGAAGCTTTGCTAGGCCAGAGACCTTGTTTCTAATAAAGATTCATGGTTTATTAACCACCAGTAAGTTAAACTGTGTGCTTGGAAGATTCCTACATTTTTGTTGTATTTTATTTTTAGGTGTGTTGGGGACAGAGAGTGGAGTTTGGTTTACAACACTGTATTTGAGGGGCCTGTGGGACATCCATCTGGAGATACGTGGTGGGCAGTTGAACGGTCTTGAGCACAGAAGCTGTATTAGCTGGAGGGGAACATGGAGACGTCCATGGAGATGGGACTTAAAGCTGTGGGAATAGAAAACACCCAGGGAGAAGAGAAAGGGACAGTCTTTGAGTCTTCCAAGAGATAAGAGTAAAGAAGGCAGCATGATTATGCTGTTCTTTATGGTGAAAGAAAGAAGGGTCAGAGAAAGCCAGGTGAAATGGCTTGTCTTCTTTTTCAAGGTAAAATCATTCACAGGGACTAGCAGGGCAGTGGAGTGGTGGGTAGGGGGTAAGAACTTTTAAAGAGTTGGTATTTGAGATAGCTATTCTGGAAATGTTACAGGGAGTCAAGATAAAATGGATAAAGGAGTTTCTGAGCTGTTCTGAGGGCCCAGTTCAGAGGGGTGGGGTGGGTAACCAGAGGAAGCAGATGGTGCCTGGTGAGGGCAAGGGTTATTGTAGCCACAGCAAGTACAGGTGATCCAGAAAAAGTGGTTGAATTGAATTATCCAGTGCAGATGTGCAAAGCAAGAACAGCAACTATCAAGCAGGCATGTGAATCTGCTTTATGGGGAGGGAGACAGATGAAGCCTGACTTGGTGTCTGTAAGGTGAAGAGGAAAAGGATCCCAAGGCCTGGAAGGCCCAGTGAGGCTGCAGATCAGTTCAACAGAGCTGGGAGCTTGGAGAAGTAGAAGGATCCCGTAATGATGAGAATTCTTTTATCTTGCTATTGAGTCACTGACAGGGACTCTGAGCATCTCTCTGAAACATTAATTTTATTTCCTCAAAGTTCAGAAGGAATAATCTATATTGTGAACCAGCTCCGTGAGCCCTGAAACCCACAGTTTCACAGCTGGACTTGCCCCAGTACTTTTCCCTTAACTTGCCTCATCCTGTTCTTTCCTCACCAAGCTGTAGTTTTGAGATTAATTTCTTGAAGATATGTGGCATTGTTATCTTGTCTGAAGATCTCTGTGTGTATCCAGATGAAACATGTCAGTAATTTTTAAAATGATTAGAGAAAATTTTATTTTACCCTTAAAAGTAAATTTTTGGGGGGCGTATTTCACATATAAATATTTTATTAGGGTGAGAGACCTCTGGTAAAATATATATAGCTTGACAAGATGTCCTTCCAGTACCTTGGTGAAGATGACTGCACATTAATCTCATCACCCTGAGGCTCTCTTTCTGTTCTTTCCTGTAGGATTTATGGTTGGTCGAGACTATGAAGCTGAAGGAATTGCCAAGGATGGTGCCAAGATGGTGACTGCCGTAGCCTGTGCCAGTGTGCCGAAGATAACTGTCATCATTGGGGGATCTTACGGGGCTGGAAACTACGGCATGTGTGGCAGGGCCTATAGGTAGGTGGTTGCCATGACTTCCTCTGAAGGAATGAGTCATACTTCAGGTATAATTATGAATGGTAGGTTTATTTCAAGTTTATTTGAAACATAGAATGGTATTCACAAATCCCATTCAATTAGGCCATAATTTGCATCCTCTGGAGGGGTGAAATGAAGCTTAATGCTAAAAGTACCGCTTTAAAGAAAGCCAAAAGGGAATTAGGAAATATTTTGAGATGGCTGATAATGAAAATACTATATATCGTATCATAACCTGTGTGATGCAGCTAAAGGCTTGTTTTGAAGAAGGTGTGTAGACTTTATATATATATATATATATATATACTGGAAAAGAGGTCAGGCTGAAAATCACTGAGCCAAGCAGCTAGCCCAAGAAGTTCAAAGAAGAGCAGGATATTAAAACAAGAAAAATAGAGACAGAACATAATAAAGCACAAACATTGTAAAGATAGAAGAATCAGGAAAGCCCCAAGTTGCTATGTTTAAAAGGGTTACAAACTTGAGAGTCCCCAGTTAAAACTAAAAAATAAAGGGAGAAGGCGATGTATCGCCAATTTTAGGAATGGAGAATAGCATATAACCATACATAATAAGAAGATCTTTTGAATACATTTTTGCCCAGTAAATTTGGATAAAATGGAAAAATATAATTCATCAAAACAGACATTAGAATCACCTGGAGAACTTAGAAGTTCTACCATGCTGAAGCCCCACTGCTGGAGATTAATCTGCGGTAGGTTCTGGGCATTATTTTTGTTTTTCTTAATCTTCAGATAATCATAGCATGCAACCAGAATGAAGAACCGCTAATTTAAAAGGTGAACGTGAGCCTCTGAAAATCTCTGTGTCGTACAGTGAGTTCATTTGATCATTCTTTCATTTCTCCTTGCATAGCCCAAGATTTCTCTACTTGTGGCCAAATGCTCGCATCTCAGTGATGGGAGGAGAGCAGGCAGCTAACGTGTTGGCGACCGTAGCAAAGGACCAAAGAGCCCGGGAAGGGAAGCAGGTAAAGTGCGGCCTGAGGCTCACCAGGCACTGGAGCCGGGAGCAGCACACCCAGAACCCTCCAGGTTCACGGGCACGGTTCCAACATGCAGGGCCTGGCTCTATCTAGAAGACGCTGGCCTGGAAGTTGCTTTAGCAGCTGAGACCTCCACATTCTCCATCTCTCTTTTTAAAGCCCTTTCATTTGAAGTAACTTCTTGTAGTAATTTATACATTTTTAAGAATGTCTAAGAAAACACTTCAGAAACTCTTGTCTGTGAGTGCCTGAGGCATAAAGATGTTTGATTCTTAGTTATTTGCAGTGAAAGAGATTTAAATAAACCTGACTTACGTCTTTGGTTTTATGATCTAAAGCCGCAGAATTTTGTTTCCTATTTTACTTGTAGATTGTTGTTAAGGATACCTTGAGTGGGAGGCCCTGTCATATAATGAGAATTGAATACCGTTATTACACTGTGAAAGTATCAAAGAAGGCTGGAAAGGGCCCCGGAAGCTTAACAAAAGGCAGATCAGCAAATGACTGTTTGAGATGGAGTCTTCTGTTTGTGTCTGTTAGAGATTCATCTGAAATTTTACATTGTAATTTATTACTTACAACTATTTCATGATTGGTGAATGCTCCTGAAGTTGCTTGGATGCACTGTTTCGTCATAGTAAGCATAGCATATGCATTACTATGCATAGGATAGAGGAGGCCCTGCCTTTTTAAGCTCTCATTTCTGTCATTTAGAGATTGATCATCTGGTCAACTGCCTAGTATGTAGCGTGAGGATAGTATAAAGCCAGAGGTGGTTTCTGTCTCCCTGAATGCATCTCATCCATGCCTCTCATCCCAAGTGACAGGAATTCTGTGAAACTGAAGTTTCAGATTCACTTTAGTGCTGACTAGTATCCAAGCAAAAGGAAAGACTCATGTTTGTGTGTGCAGAGGGGCATGTGTGTGCAGTGGGGTCTATGAAATTCTACCTGATGTTTTGAAGACATGTCTTAAATGCTAGCCCAGCACAGTGATACCTTATTAAATAGTTATTTGATTAATTTGGTATACAGATATATGAATTCATCTATTTTTATGTGTTAAAGGAAAGTGTAGGATTTTAGTGGTTTTCCCTTTCAATTCTTGAGTTATAAATGACATTAGCCAATGAAAGTACATAAGAAAGCTTGGATTTATTTGAAAAAATAATCTTTAAGTTGAAAATACTTTTCAGGATTTCAAAATGAATTTGCATAGAGTTTGCAGTCAATTATCACTTGTTTCTGGCAATATGGATGGGCCATCCCGTAAGTGTTAGAGAAAAATCTCAGCTATCTGGGAAGTTGCAGAGGTTATTTAAAATGTGGTTTAAATGTAGCTGTTAAATGTAATATAGCCCTTTTGTTACGTTGTATAATTCACATCCAGTTGCTCTACCCTGCTGAAATATGTGATAGCCTTGGTGTTGACCTTATGTTAAGCAACTTCAGGATGTTGGCTCTGATGAAGGAGATGTAACAGTGCACTAATTTATTAGATACTCACATCTCAGGTGAGATCATATACGTTAAAGTATCACATGTAATCTACACCTCACTGTTCAGATGTTGGTTGTAACATTGTCATTCATGAAATCTGTTGCCCCATTTTCCCTTGAGATGCTCTTGAGTGGATCCGTGTTCCCCTGCAGGAGGACTTACTCATGGTCCCTTTTCTTTCAGTTCTCCAGTGCTGATGAAGCAGCTTTAAAAGAGCCCATCATTAAGAGGTTTGAAGAGGAAGGAAACCCTTACTATTCCAGTGCAAGGTGGGAGCCAGAGAATAACTAACTCTTTGATGGACAGATCTTGACAGTCAGAGCAATAGCTTTACAAGATCTGAGCAGTTGGCATCATCCAGCCCTCATGGGAAGCAAAAAATAATTTTTGGACACAATTTTGTACTGTTGTTTCTCTAATGGGAATGCCTGGTGCTGAAATGCTGGCTCTTCTTCCAGGATGGACTTTGGATCCATCCCTATTGGTCTGACCCTGCCACTCCCCCCCGCCTCTTCCCTTAGTCCACTCCTAATTGAGTAGTCCGAGGCCTGGACCACACTGGGGCCAGAAGTGGACCACACTGGGGCTAGGAAGTTGAGTTAAAATCTTGGCTGTGTCACTTTCAGGAATTAGTTCTGCAATAATTTTAGCTTAGACACATGAATCCCAGTCATTCCCCTCTCCGATTATTTTGCTTTTACCCCATTTAAACATGAAAATGGTCAGACACTTAGTGACACTTCTTAACAAGTGAGCCTGCTGCATCAGAAGGTGATTATTCACAGCCAGGGTCCACGTGTTGACATTAAGCAATTACCTCACATACCACTGTGGTTCTTATTCTGTTTGTTTCTTACACCACTAAATGAGGTAATAAATTATCCCAGCTGTCCCCATTGGAGATACGTGTGTGCTTTCAGACCTCTTTTTCAACAACTTTAATGTTCTGCATTCTGAACAATAATTTAAGCTTCATGTCTTCCTTTTATCCTTTGGGCATATGGGAAAAAGAAAATAACTATTTGTGTCTTTTAAAATTAGATTATGCTGTGATTTGTGTCATTTACTGGAGAAAGGAAAATCGAAAGGTAGAATCCATGTCAGTCACTTGAATGCATCTTTTGTGGCAGACTCTGCTCCTGATGTTGGAGGGCTGCAAAGGCTGAACATACTTATCTCCCAGAGCATCATTAGTTTCAAATTTTAAATTAATACCATTTGGGATTTTTGAAAAACCTTTTTCTCTCCTTGTTAATATGTATTTCTGAAAGGAAATGTCCAAGTGTGTTTTGTTATGGCAGGTCATTGACTCACTTAATTAAGAACAGGATATTTTATATAGTCTTTGGTTTGAGAAATTGTATGTTCTTTTTTACCCTCACTGAAACAGGCTTACGTAGTAGCCAGTAGAAACAAAGAGGAAAAAGAAAATCATATAAAAAGTTAAAGAGAAAATATACATTATAAGCTCACCTATAACTTTGTTTTTACATAAGACTTTGAAATTTACAAGGACAGTTGGAATATTAAATTTTGAAAAATAGCATATTTTGTGTGAGCCATTAATTTGTTTTCCAGCCCTAGCTAGGCTGAATCCCTTATTATTTTCATACTTAACATTATTATTATTATTAATGGATTATATTCAAGACAGGAGAGCATATGGCCCAGTTAGACTTATCTCTGGGATTTAATATTGAAGACAAGTTTTTCTGTTAATTTATAGATGTTTGATCTGTTAAAATAGTTGGTGGCATGGATATACCACCTTTGTTTCAAAGATGAAAGGATTTTCAAGCCAGTTTATGGCACCTTCCTTCAGTTGGATAAATCTCAGTTTACTAATAAATTTCCTCGTCTGTTTAGGCTTTAATGTGGCTAGGTGTGTCTTTTCAGAGAGCTCTGTCATCATCTGCGCTGTAACCTCCTGTGTTTTTCTTATCCTTACATGTTACCTGTACAGCATGCCAATTTTCTTCTTCTCAGTTGTTTTTATATCCAAACTTATCCAGGCATTGTGCTTGCTATATTACTCAGCTGTAGGTTCCAAAAGCGGCTTCCCAGGTGGTGGAGTGGTAAAGAATCCGCCTGCTGATGCAGGAGATGCAGGTTCAATCCCTGGTTCGGGAAGATCCCCTGGAGAAGGAAATGGCAACCCACTCCAGTATTCTTGCCTGGAGAATTCCATGGACAGAGGAGCCCGGTGAGGGGCTACATTCCATGTTGTTGCTAAGAGTTGGACATGACTGGGCACACAGGCATGCAGGCTTCAGAGGGAGTGTATAGTCAATTGAACAGGTTACAAAAATAATTTTCTTATTGCTTGTTGATACTTTAGGGTATTTATGAATGTTTTATGAGCAAAGATTTGACTCATGGTCTGTCAATGTAAGCATGGTTTAATAGTTGATGCTATGTCTAGATACTGAAGGCAGTTTGTTTACAAAAAGCAAAACTGACACCCACTAATGACCTTTAAAAAATATTATTTCTTATTCATTTTTCTGTATAAATATGAGGTTGGTTGTCCATGAATAGCAAACTAGGATATCTACTTGTAAATTTTTTCTGAAATCAATTTAAAACCATTACTTGCTTTTCCTATTGTAGCAAAAAATAAAGAACTACATACAAAGATATTTACTTTATTAATAAAATGGACTGAAGTCTATTAATAATTTTCATAGTTTCTTAGGAGTTTGGGGGACTATACCTTTTTCAGTGGGGACTTTGGTTGGAGACTCTTACCTTGGTTTATATGGATCTCCATAATAATAGCAGTAATATATCATTTTGGTTTGCATGCTTGTGTGGGCAGAGGAGGGATGAGAAAGCTTTTCATGAAATAAAGTATTTTAAAACCAGGGTTTATTCTGAGGTTCCTTGTAGTAAGCTGCTCCTAAAGCCTCAAGTTCAGCTTGACATTCTATGGGGACTGAGACAAGTCATTTTTCTTTCCTTCCTCTCTCCTGTTCTTGATCATGGTTTCTATTGTGAGATTATAATACACAGAAGCTCATCAGGGGATCCATATATTACCTGCAGAAAGACCTCCTTGGCACTTTTAGGCATTGTGAGTATAACTGGGTGTTTGGTGCAGGATTCACAATCATTCATTTTTTGGTCTTTTTTCAGGCTGTGGGATGATGGGATTATCGATCCAGTGGACACCAGGCTGGTCCTGGGTCTCAGCCTTAGTGCTGCCCTCAACGCACCCATCCAGAAAACTAACTTCGGCATCTTGAGGATGTGATTGGAATATAAAGCATCTTCTATTGGACGTGTACTGAAATTTAATATATTTGTAGCCTTAAAATTTTAGACTTTTTCAACATGTCGCTATTAATAGTAAAAGTGTTTTCTTAACACAGTGCATTGTACTTTTCTACCTTTAAAAAAAATCAGTGAAGATATTTATCTGATGAAATGCCATTCCTTGTAAATTCTCTTAGAAAAAGCTTTCTATGGCTCAACTCTGCCATGCTTAGAAGGAAGGAAATAATTTAGCGTTATCCTTTCTAAGCCCTAAGAAGTATGAGAAGTTCTGTTACCTGTAAATTCCAGGTATTATTGAGATATTTTAAACAGAAAATTGTATTTCCACTGAAGTGATTGCTTTGCCAATTATGCATGGTGATATGTTAATGTACTTTTTTTAAAAAAGCATCTATTACTTTCCCCTCCAGCCACCGTCCTCCTCCTCTCCACAGCATCGGACTTCTCGTCGTCTGCACCCTAGGTTCTGTTTTCCCACCCATTCTCGCCTCACCCTCTCACTTTCTGGTTTCTGCTGTCAGCAGCCCTCCTCTCCAAGGTCACCACTGACTGCCATGTTCCCGAAACCAGTGGGTCTTTTTCCAGCTTTACCTGATTCAGTTCCCTGGGGCATTCACATCGGTCAGACACTTCCTTCCAGCAGCGCTGTTCCGAGCTTCCACGCTGTAACCTACCAGCCTCCTTGCCGGTCCTCGTTCAGTTTCCTTTGCAGGCCCCGCTCTGCTCCTTCCTCCTTCCCTTCACCGTTTGTCTTGATTTTTCATTAGCAATATGTGAATACATTCTTACTCTAAAAGATACAAATAGCACAAAAGTGTCTCTTTTTTTCTTTTAATTGTGGCGAAATATACCTAACATAAAGTTTACCTTTTTAACCATTTTTAAGTGTGCAGTTCTGTGATGTTAAGCATATCGCATTGTTGGTAATCATCACCACCATCCATCTCCAGTACTTTTCATCATCCCAAATTGAAGCTCTGTTATTAAATAATAACTCCCATTCCCTCTTCTCCCTGCCTCTGGCACATTTCCTTTTTCTTTTTTTAAACTGAGATATAATTGAATGGAACATTATATTAATTTCAGGTGTACAACATAATGATGGGATATTTCTGTACACTACAAAATGATCACCAAAATAAGTCTAATCATCATCCATCATCATGAATGGTTACAAAATTTTTTCTGTTTTTTTTCTTGTGATGAGGACTTTTAAGATTTACTTGTTTAGCAAATTTCAAATATGCAGTACAGCATTATTAACGGTAGTCCCCATGCTGTACATTGCATCCCCAGGACTTATGTATTTTCTAGCTGGACCTGTGCTGCCTTTTGACCCTCTTCAGTCATTTTGTCCACCCTCACCCCTCTCCCTTCTCATAAACACTGATCAGTTCTGTATAAGCTTGTTTTGTTGTTTAGATTCCACATATCAGTTAGATATGGTTCCTCTTTCTCTGATTTATTTCACTTAGCATAGTGGACCTCAGAGTCCACTCATCTTGTTGCAGATGGCAAGATTTTATTCTTTTTATGGCTGAATATTATTCTTCCTCATTCTTAAATGTGTGTGCTTTTCATGGCTTCATTTATGCTGTCTGGCCATTTCAGCCCTTCTTATGGCTTTAGTTACTGTCTAAATGGGGATGATTCCTATGTTGACAGTTCTTAACACAGCTCTCCCCTGAGCTCCAGACCTCTGTGTCAGACAGGTTTAGGGAGCCTCAGAACTCGATCCTCGTGTTCAATTGATTTTGCCTCCTGGCCATCTCTTGAATTCTTCCACTACTTTTGTCCTTTAGTGCAGAGCTTAAAAGGAGTCTACCTGCACCCAGTCTTACCTGTCTCTGCCTCACTCTGGAATTAGAATGGCCATGCTAAGGCGCACATCTGTCCCGTTGCTTCACATCTTTCACTGGTTCCCTTAGACGTGCCAAACCCCTAAGGCCCTCCGTGGGTCTTGATCATCACTTCTTAAGGCTCATCTCCTGGACTCCTCTTTTCACATTGGGTACGCCTCCCATTCTAGACTTCTTCTAATTCCTTGAACCTAAAAAGTCCTTCCCCTCTTAGAGTCTATGAGGTTCTCTCTGCCTGAACTCTTCTCCCTTCTACTTAAACACTTATCTTTTTATCTCTGTGGTTTCCCTGGGCTGGGTTAGACACCTGTTATGTGGTCTTGTAGAACACCATTTTCTTCCTCTGACTTACGTGTTTATAAGAAATATAAGCATTAGAAAAAAATATATTGCCCTCCCGTTAGAATGTAAGCTCTGTGAGAGCAGGGATCTTCCTGCTTGACCTGTGTCCCCAATGCCTGGCACTAGTAGGTGCCCAGATATGTGTCAAATGGATGAAAAGTTCGTATTTTAATTGTATTTAAAATGAAGTGACTGATTATATGATCTGATACTACTATGAAATGCTTTCCTAATAAAGTTAATATTTCAAACATTTGTACGTGATGTTCAGTTTAGGCTGCATTGGGTATCTGAAGTCAGTTTAGTTCTTTGAGATGTGTACAGATAGAAGATCACAATTCAGAGGTAAGTTGCATTTTCAGATGAATGTTTTGAGGAGGTCCTGTGAAGGAGGAGACCGCCAGCTGACCCCTGACCTCAAACGGGACAATCATTGGCTCCTTCCCACTCCCCCGACTGCCCACCATTCCCATAGTTTGCCGAAAGCAGCGTGGAGAAAGTAAGGTGTTGCCGAGGCCATCTGGCCTAAATACATGAACTGAACTCAGATAAGCACTCTATATAGTAACTTCTAAGATTCTGGTGAGAGAGCCGGTGGGAGACTCTCCTGGTACGGCCCCGCCACCACGCTGGTCTGTGAGTTCCCTGCCTTAATAAACCTGCCTCTTCCCAGGCTGGAGTGGCTGCGTCTCCTCCTCTCTCCTTGCCCTCTAAAGGAAAGGAAACCAGCAAAGGAACACAGTGAGTGTTTTTAAATAGTAAATTATATTAAATTTTTGGTTGAAATTTACATCCTTATGAGAAAACAGTGATTTTTTTTTTTTTTTAATCAAGACTAGTTGGTATTTCATTGTAGGACCCATCAATAAGGCAAAGAAAGATTCATGCTATTTTAGAAGTGTTTTTACCTTTCTTTAGGACGATCTTGGTCCCCACTAACACCACATTTAATTATTTTGTTCATTTTATCAGATAAAGCATTTATAATGCTTTGCCAAAATAGCAGCGGTTTTTGCCTGCCCTTCAATTATTTAGGTATAATTGATATACATTATGTAAATGTAAGGTATACAATGTGATGGTTTGATGCACTTGCATATTGTGAAATGGTTACCACAATGTGGTTACTTAGCACATCCATCAACATACATAAAGACTACTTTTTTGTAATGAGAATTTAAACATTTTGGTAATTCAAATATGAATTTCAGCTAGGATAATATGAGTGTCTTAGAATTTTGAGTGTTTCTTCGAATCTTAAATACACAGCTCTCAAGTTGGCTTTCTGGGCACTTCTAGAATGAGAAAGAAACAAAATTACTTTTTCAGTTTTCAAGGGAAATGTTTTCAAGTGAGGATTTGTCATGCTAGCGGAAGGCAGTGGTGAATGTGCACGTGAAAAATTGATCATTTACCAAACGTGCATGGCTGCAGGCAAGGCATGACTAGAGAGAGCGTGTAACCTTTGCAGGGGCAAGAACAGGTGTTTGAATGATACCATTAATAAGACTTTTAGGATGGTGAGAGAGGGTCACATAGTTCTTATTAGTTGTAAAGTGTATTGATGATGGTGTTCCGGAAGGATGATTGTTGAGTGCTCTGGCCACAGCTGGATCTTTTAATGATTGGCTCTGAAATTCAGTATTTAGAAATGAAAGAAATGAACTATTTATACTTACGATCTCCTGTCACTTATAACATTTCTGTGTAAATGGTACAACTAAATACAACTAATATTTAATGATGATGTTGGTTTTCATCATTTTCACAAAATACTAAAATAACTTTTTATTTAATGTGCCTTGAATTCTCTTGTATCTGGAGTCAGGATGCTAAGGATTAAGTTATTTTTGGAGCTAAATGAAATTTCTGTCTGCCTTTGACCTTTGTAAACAAGGGTGCGTTCCAGGTGAGGAGGCTTATAATCAAGGTGACTGTATAATTGGTCAGCCACTCTGAGCCCTACTGCTAATAATTCCATGAGAAACAGGATCGACCAGGCAGACTTTGGCATGTGGTTGCTCTCTCTCTCTAACTCACTGTCGTGGACTGAGTGCTGGTATTACATGTCAGGTGTTGATAGTTCTTGCAAACGAGTATTCCAGATAGCTGCTTTGTAGCTTTGTAGTGGCTTGACAAAACACAGACTTATTCTCTTAAAGTTCTAGAGGTCAGAAGTCTAATCAAAATGGCAGGGCTGTATTCCTTCTAAGGCTTTGAGGGGAAATCCAATTCCTTGCTGATTTCAGCTTCTAGAGGCCATCTGCCCAATCTGTAAATTTTAATGTAGACTTAGGTATGATAGCAAACACATGACGTGTTAGTATTCTAGAGAGCTGTGTAATTGACTCAGGAGGAGAATTTACCATAGGGCAAGGGCAATTTTTTTTTTTTTGCTTTTCTTTTCCATGGGGATGGTCTTGATCCCTGTCTCCTGTACAATGTCACAAACCTCAGTCCATAGTTCATCAGGCACTCTATCTATCAGATCTAGGCCCTTAAATCTATTTCTCACTTCTACTATATAATCATAAGGGATTTGATTTAGGTCATACCTGAATGGTCTAGTGGTTTCCCCTACTTTGTTCAATTTAAGTCTGAATTTGGCAATAAGGAGTTCATGATCTGAGCCACAGTCAGCTCCTGGTCTTGTTTTTGCTGACTGTATAGAGCTTGTCCATCTTTGTCTGCAAAGAATATAATCAGTCTGATTTTGGTGTTGACCATCTGGTGATGTCCATATGTAGAGTCTTCTCTTGTGTTGTTGGAAGAGGGTGTTTGCTATGACCAGTGTGTTCTCTTGGCAAAACTCTATTAGCCTTTGCCCTGCTTCATTCCGTATTCCAAGGCCAAATTTGCCTGTTACCCGAGGTGTTTCTTGACTTCCTACTTTTGCATTCCAGTCCCCTATAATGAAAAGGACATCTTTTTTGGGTGTTAGTTCTAAAAGGTCTTGTAGGTCTTCATAGAACCATTCAACTTCAGCTTCTTCAGCATTACTGGTTGGGGCATAGACTTGGATTACTGTGAAATTGAATGGTTTGCCTTGGAAACAAACAGAGATCATTATGCTGAAGCTGAAACTCCAATACTTTGGCCACCTCATGCGAAGAGTTGACTCACTGGAAAAGACTCTGATGCTGGGAGGGATTGGGAGCAGGAGGAGAAGGGGACAACAGAGGAGATGGCTGGATGGCATCACCAACTCAATGGACATGAATCTGAGTGAACTCTGGGAGTTGGTGATGGACAGGGAGGCCAGGCGTGCTGCAATTCATGGGATCGCAGAGTCGGACACGACTGAGCAACTGAACTGAAGGGCAATTTGGTTTTCTGTGGCAGCCAGCATTTCAGCATGTCTGGAAGCTTTTTCTTTCACAAAGGTGACCCACATCACAGGTTTGAGCTGCTCCTTATGTTAAGGGAGAGAAGTGTCTGAGGGAGAACAAGGTCTTAGAAGGTGGGGATTTAGTGGAAAACTTGCTGAAGAGAAAACGTGAACAGAACTGCTTGTCAGAAGTACACTGGAGGAAATGAATTCTTTTAAATGTGTTATTGAGTAGATATTAACTATAAGATGTGAACAAGTAGAATTTTGGAGAACTTGGACCAATATAGAGATTTCTATAGAAGATAAGATTTTCAGCCATATCTCTACTCATCACATTCCTATGATAATTAAAAACAACTTTTCTTGTAAAATGATTTATAATTAAAAACCGAACAATGTTATTTGTAGAAAACTTCAAGACAAGTGAAGAAAAGAAGTGAAAGTTCTCTGTAACTTCACCACCCAGAGATAACTGCTATTCATAATTTCCCATATACTGTTGTCTTTTTTTCTATCTGTGGGAATTATTTTCACAGAAAAACGTATTCTGCAATCTGCATTTTCACTTAATGGAATGTGACCCTGTTGACATGTTTTTATGTCATTTACTATCCCCGCTACAATAATCTTGATGGTTCCTGGTACTGCTTTGTGTAGACGCCCTGTTTGATTTAACCACTGCTGTACTGTTGGCACTTAGGTTGTTTCTGAATGCCCTCTATTATAGACGATGCTGCAACAAATATCTTGTAGTTTCTTTATAAGGCTATGATTATTAGTGCAAACTCCTAGTAGTGGAATTGTAGATCAAGGTATACGTTAGATCAAGCTTTTTAAGGCATGTTAGTAAACTGTGCTCTATAAATGTACATTTATGGTACAAGCATTGCTGGATATAAGGATGACTCTGGGACTTTCAGATGCTGAAATAGCTTCCAGTAGAATCAAATAGTTTACAAAACAAATGTTTCCTTTAATTCTTAAAAGTTGTGTGTAGATGACAGAGTCACATCAGCAACAGGTTGTGAAGACAGCATAAATGCATGGGAGGTGTCATGCTCGTGGAAAGAACGCTGGGCTGAAAAGGACTGGGAGAAGACCAGTTCAGTCCTGGTTCTGCTACTAAAACATGGTGGGAACTTGGGGAAGATCACAGGGGACCAAAATCAGCCTCTCTGGCCTAGTCCTAGTTGTTTTCCTTCCTTTTCCAGAGGCCCGTTTTCTTTTCCCCTCCCCAGGTGCCCCATATCTCTGCCAGTACTAGGGCAAGTGGGCCGAGGAGGCAAGGTCTGGGAGGGAAGGTCTGGGAAGGTGCAGGAGGAGCTGGAGGGGTACTGAGCAGGTGGAAAGACCCTCCCATGTCACAGTCTCACTGCTGCACAAGAATGGGGCCTTGCTGTACTTACTTTTGCTAGAAATTTTTGCCAGAAACTCCAGGCTACATTCCCTGGGGTTGCAAAGAGTTGGCAGGACTGCCTGAGTAACACTTTGACTTCACATAGAGACAAACTTCTTAGGTAGGCTTCAGTGGACTTTTGGTAGCCTGAAGATCAAAGTGCTGGTCTTATATGAATGGTAAATAGATTTTCCACAATCCATTTTGAAATGTAAACACTTTTCATTTATTATATGCTTGTTTGCAAGTATTTGTAAGGTTCCTGTTTTTATTTTGGAGTGCTCATAAAGAACTCACCTGCCAATGCAGGAGATGTAAGGTTTGACCTTTGGTCAATCCCTGAGTCAGGAAGATCCCCTGGAGCAGGAAATGGCAACCCGCTCCAGTATTCTTGCCTGGGGAATCCCATGGACAGAGGAGCCTGGCAGCCTTCAGTCCATAGGGTCGCAAAGACTCAGACAGGACTGAAGCAACTTAGCACACATGCACGCACTCATTGGTATTTAAATTTTATTTTTCCCCTACTTTGTGTTGATTTTAACATGGCCTAACTTTCATTTTCCATCATGAGGGATATAGGAACAGTAACCAGAAGATAGTTTCCTAGAACTGAGCCCTGTGAGGGATAATGAAGTCTTCAAACTGAGTCACAGTTTAAATCTATACCAGACTGAATCTAGCATCCTGAGTAGAAGAACATAAATTGGCTGCTAGACAGCTCAATTTGGAATCAAAAGATTTGTGTTCTTTTCCGGCTGGTGGTACTAACTAGCAGTCTGAGCTTGGGTTATTTTTTCCTTATCTCTTAATTCAGGGGCGGGGCTAAATAAATGGTTTTCCATCCCATTTTCACAGTGAAATCAGTTGAGGTTCAAAAAGAAAAACCCCTGTATCAGAATCTTTGAAGTGTGATGGGATATTGTTTAAAACTCCCGGTAACTGCTCTTGAACAATGGTTCTCAATTTCAGCTGATAGCTGAATGGCCTTGCTGCTGCCGCTGCTGCTAAGTCGCTTCAGTCGTGTCCGACTCTGTGCAACCCCACAGACGGCAGCCCACCAGGCTCCCCCATCCCTGGGATTCTCCAGGCAAGAACACTGGAGTGGGTTGCCGTTTCCTTCTCCAATGCATGAAAGTGAAAAGTCAAAGTGAAGTCACTCAGTCGTGTCCAACTCTTGGCGACCTCATGGACTGCAGCCTACCAGGCTCCTCCGTCCTTGGGATTTTCCAGGCAAGAGGACTGGAGAGGGGTGCCATTGCCCTCTCCGGAATGGCTTTGAGGGCCTCTTAAAACTCAGGTAGCTGGGCTCCACCTTAGATTTTTATTCCACAGGTCTGGAGTGGGCCCTGTAATATGCTTTTTCTAACACATTTCCTGTGGCTTCAGATGTTGCTGGTCTGGGTGTCCCGTTTTGAGACCCACTGACCACCTAGACTATCCTGAGTGCATGCACGCTCAGTCGTGTCTGACTCCTTGGGACCCTATGGACTGTAGCTTGCCAGGCTCCTCTGTCCATGGGATTCTCCAGGCAAGAATACTGGAGTATGTTGCCTTTACCTACTCCAAGACTATCTTGATGTTCCTTCTACAGTTTTAGGATTCTTATATCAATTTCTGCTTTGATGATATGATCACTCTCGCAGGTTTTTAGTTAGATACATTTCTCATTTTCAGGATGCAGGGAATTTGTCTTACTTTCTAAGCCAGTGGCTGAACGTAATCACCCAAGGAGCTCAGGTTATAAAAATTCTGATGCACAGGCTGGACTCCAGATAACTAAATCTTTCAGGCTCAGATGCAGGTATTGGCAATTTGTAAAACTCCCTCAAGTGATTCCAGTGTGTAACCTAGGCTGAGAGTCACTTCACAGGGCTAGATCAGGAGATTTCAAAATGAGCCACTGTTCATCTCAAGACATTTTCATAAATTTAAAACCTGAAATTTAAGATTGTATATACATTTTTTGTTAGGTATTTGCTTACAACCCAGATAAAACCTTGCCTTATTTTGACTTCCATATGTACCTCATTTCAGGCTATTTGCTGAAAGTGTTTCAGTTCAGTTCAGTCACTCAGTCGTGTCCAACTCTTTGGGACCTGCTGGACTGCAGCACGCCAGGCCTCCCTGTCCATTACCAAATCCTGGAGTCCACCCAAACTCATGTCCATTGAGTCGGTGATGCCATCCAGCCATCTCATCCTCTGTCGTCCCCTTCTCCTCCCACCCTCAATCATTCCCAGCATCAGGGTCTTTTCAAATGAGTCAGTTCTTTATATCAGGTGGCCAAATATTGGAGTTTCAGCTTCAGCATCACTCCTTCCAGTGAGTATTCAGGACTGATTTCCTTTAGGACTGACTGGTTGGATCTTCTTGCAGTCCCGGGGACTCTCAAGAGTCTTCTCCAACACCATAGTTCAAAAGCATCAATTCTTCGGCACTCAGCTTTCTTTATAGTCCAACTCTCACATCCATACATGACTACTGGAAAAACCAAAGCTTTGACTAGATGGACCTTTGTTGGAAAAGTAACAGCTCTGATATGCTGTCTAGGTTGGTCATAACTTTTCTTCCAAGGAGCAAGCGTCTTTTAATTTCATGGCTGCAGTCACCATCTGCAGTGATTTTGGAGCCCTGCAAAATAAAGTCTCTCACTATTTCCACTGTTTCCCCATCTATTTCCCATGAAGTGATGGGATCAGATCCCATCATCTTGGTATTTTGAATGTTGAGTTTTAAGCCAATTTTTTCACTCTCCTCTTTCACTTTCAAGAGGCTCTTTAGTTCTTCTTCACTTTCTGCCATAAGGGTGGTGTTATCTGCATATCTGAGGTTGTTGATATTTCTCCTGGCAATCTTGATTCCAGCTTGTGCTTCTTCCAGCCCAGCGTTTCTCATAATGTACTCTGCATATAACTTAAATAAGCAGGGGTGACAATATACAGCCTTGACGTATTCCTTTTCCTATTTGGAACCAGTCTGTGTTCCATATCCATTTCTAACTGTTGCTTCTTGACCTGCATACAGGTTTCTCAGGAGGCAGGTCAGGTGGTCTGGTATTCCCATCTCTCTCAGAATTTTCCACAGTGTGTTGTGATCCCCACAGTCAAAGGCTTTGGCATAGTCAATGAAGCAGAAGTAGATGTTTTTTTGGAACTCTCTCGCTTTTTTGATGATTCAACGGATATTGGCAGTTTGATCTCTGGTTCCTCTGCCTTTTCTAAATCCAGCTTGAACTTTTGGAAGTTCATGGTTCATGTACTGTTGGGGCTTGGCCTGGAGAATTTTGAGCATTACTTTGCTAATATGTGCTGCTGCTGCTGCTGCTAAGTCACTTCACTCGTGTCCGACTCTGTGCGACCCCATAGACGGCAGTCCACTAGGCTCCCCCGTCCCTGGGATTGGTAGTTTGAGCATTCTTTGGCATTGCCTTTCTTTGAGATTGGAATGAAAACTGACCTTTTCCAGTTCTGTGGCCACTGTTGAGTTTTCTAAATTCGCTGGCATATTGAGTGTAGTGCTTTCACAGCATCATCTTTCAGGATTTGAAATAGCTCAACTGGAATCCCATCACCTCCACTGTCTTTGTTCATGGTGATGCTTCAGGAGGCCTACTTGGCTTCTATATGTACCTCATTTCAGGCTATTTGCTGAAAGTGTTTATCAGTAGGTAAAAGTTGCTATGAGATTTATTCAAGGGGATGGAAAGAAGTGAGATCAGAGCAAAACCCAGTAAGAACAGAAGTATTCTACATCATGGGCCATCACAGCAGCTGACAGTTTGCTTCCACGGAAGTGTTTTCTGAGTTGGTCCTTTATGCCTTAGTGCCTTTGCTGTAACTTCACAGTAAATTAAACAGAAGGTTTAAGTCTCTCAGGACTTTGTCAGTTCCTCACTCCCAACCAACCGTAACTAGAACAAAAGTGGAATGTTCATCAACATCAGTGGTTGATAACTTGAGGTACATTTAAAACATTTTTCATTGCAGCAAAATATACATCAAAAAATTTCCCATTGTCACTATTCTTAGGTGTCCAATTCAGTGGAATTAGTTAATTTACATTGTTGTGCTGCCGCCACCACCACTGTGCATTGCCAGAACTTTTTCATCACCCCAAACTGAGGCTCTGTATTCATTAAAAAATAATTGCCATTCTTCCCTTTCCCCCAGGCCCTTCTATTTTCTGTCTCTATGAACTTGCCTGTTTTAGGTATCTTATGTAAGTGGAGTCACACAGTGTCTGTTCTTTTGTGTCTGGTTTATTTCACTTAGCATAAAGTCTTCAAGGTTATCCGGAGATTATTTTTAATCAATTCTGTCTGTGTCACAATTGAGTTAGGTCCATAAAGTCATCAGCCCCATTTCAATTAAACACACGCACAGGTGATAGAGAACATTTCTGTTTCCCTGGAGCCTTTAGGCAATCATGTGGGATGGGCAAAGGCAGGACATGGGTTGGTCTTGGGCCAGGCACCAGCTTCTTCCTAGTTGCTCAGTTTAGACGCATGGGTGTCGTTGAGATTCTTCCCTCTCGCTTACCCTGACATTCTTATTCTTGTCCAATAAATATTATTGATTACACCTCTCCATAGCTCCCTAAATCTTCCTTGTTTATCACTGCACCAATCTCAATTCAGACCATCCATTCATATTTAAATCAGCACAAGAGCCTCCTAACCAGTCTCCCTGGTTATCACCGCCATCAGTCATTACCTCATTAATTCATTCAACAAATACAGCGCACAAACATTTCTTGTCAGGACTTGTGCTGAGCTATTTGAGTCATTTGTCTCAATAAAATAAATCTGATTGTATCCAAACATGTCTAATGCTAGAGTCCAACTCTTCACAGTCCATTCATTGCCATCCAATAAAGGGTGGACTAAAGATTTAGGACTCCTAAGAGTAAAAAGTACGTAGCCCTACATCTAATTCTAAAGGAGAATAAAAAGCTGATGTGTAGAACTGGGGAAATCTGACTTTGTAGCAGTTCATAGGAGGAAAAAAGGCCTGGAGGTTTTGGTTATTTACAGACTTGATAAGGGTTAATAGTGTGATGAGACCCCTTACAAGAGCTAGTCACACTTCAGGCTGGTCACATTTTAGGCTGCTCTCATTATGGACATAATTATGCCTATATTTAAGACAAGTCATTGTCTTCAGCTCTGTAAGCTGTATTCTAAGGAGAATATTATCAATAAGATACTGGAGGGCATGCAAGGCAGTTATTGGCTGAACTTGGGGAGTATGTAAAAAGCACAGATGCCTAGGATCTACCTCTGGGTATTTTCAGGTGATTCAATACATGTATCAGATCAGGGACCACTGATATGAAGGAAATGAACAGTGTGACCTGGAAAACATTGAAGGCACTTAGAGAGGGAGGACCATGGTGGGATATAATATGTATTTCTAAAATTTGAAGAGTTCTCATGTGTAAGTTGAGATGGCAGATTGGGGGAAGGAGTAGAATGATCAGAGAAACTTTAGTAAGAATTTAATAACAATGGGAGCTGTGTTGTTATGGAATTAGCTGTCCCCAGGAAAAATTAGAGGAGCCCAGATGTCAGGGATGCTATAGAGCAGTAATTCAAACTTTAATGTGCATGTAAATTGTCCGAGTGAGTGAAAGTTGCTCAGTCGTGTGCGACTCTTTGTGACCCCATGGGCTACAGTCTATGGAATTCTCCAGGCCAGAATACCAGAGTGAGTAGCTGTTCCCTTCTCCAGGGGATCTTCCCAACCCAGGGATGGAACCCAGGTCTCCCACATGAATTGCCCGAGGATCTTATTAAAATACAGTTCTAGTCTACTAAGTTAGGGGTAGGGTCTGTGACTCTGCGTTTCTATCGAGCTTTTACTGATGCCAAGACTTCTGATTTGTGGACCACACTTTAGTAGAAGACAGTAGGGAATGCTCGTGCTGGTTGGCTGGGTGACCTAGGTGATGTATAAGAGCAGAGTGGGTATTTAGGAAAGGTTACTGAAGTGAAAATGGATTAAAAAAAAAAGTGACTCGGTCGTGTCCGACTCTTTGTGATCCCATGGACTGTAGCCTACCACCATCCTCCATTCATGGGATTTTCCGGGCAAGAGTACTGGAGTGGGTTGCCATTTCCTTCTCCAAATAGATAAAGCATGCTGCCAAAACCACATTAGAATTCTTCAGAACCTTTGGTATAGACCATGGTTTAACTTGTCTAGTTTAATTCCTCCATTTTTCTAGAAACTATTGTAGGTGAATGACTAAGAGCACGAGCTTCAGAATCAAATAAATTTGAGTCTGTTTCTTGTCTTTCTCATTACTAGGATTATGAAGCTGAGCAAGTAACAACCTACCTGAGCTGCATTTTCTTCATCTTTGAGAACTCCATAATTGAGTTTTTATGAGCATTTTGTGTGTTAATGCACGTAAAGTGCTTAACGTAGAGCAAGTGCTTGATACATGCTATGATATGGCATGTAATTTTCATTCAGACATTCGTGGGTTCTGCATCGGTACCTTCCTGTGCCGCCTGTATTCTTGGAGGCTTCTTGAGAGCTGAGGTTGCGGAGGTCAAGTGTTCTCCCAGACTTCTGTGAGATTATTAGAAATACTTTGTTGTGGGTCTTATGTCCTTACTGTTAGCATTTTCTTTGCTTAACTTTCAGAAATCAGGATATTTTCTCTACTGATTTTGAACAAAATTACCAGTTAGTATAGTTTGATTTCCTGACCCCATGAGCCAGTTTTCCCATGTAGATGTTGTAATGGATGCTAGTGGATGTCTGCCCAGTGTCCAGGCCACTCTCTTCTCTCCAGGCTTCTCTCTTCCCTCCTCTATTTGTTTTTTCTTCAATTATTCATACCGATGAATGCATCCACATGCCTCAGGTAAGCCCTGTCAACCCTTGGCTCCAGGTGGGCTTGTCTGGTTTAAAGGTTTCCCAGTCTCTTTCTCAGTGATTGGCCCAGGAATTGGTATGGGAGGAAGTCTGTAGAGGGGTGGTTCTAGGAAATGTTTCTCTGCTCCAGAGAAAAGCCAGAAATTTGATCTCTTTCTTCTGGATCTTGTCTTGTGGGGACGTGGCTCTGGCATTGGAGACTGTTTGCTTCCCGTCAGAGAATGAAGCTAATGTTGAGTGTGGCAGAGCAGGTTGAAAGGATCCTTGGTCTCATCATTGAGCCACAGAATCACCATTCTGAAGCTCTTCCCTCCTCTCTTCATCCTTCCATACTATATATATATATATTCTATATATATAGAATATTCTATGTCTTGGATATAGAATATTCTATATATATATATTTGGGTTAAAATTTGATGGGTAGTATTTTCAAATATTTGCAAATTCAGGATCAGTTTAAAGACTGAGTACATTAACTCTTGGTTATCTCCCTCTCCAAGTCTCACTCACACATGCCAGCAGGGAATTGAGTGGGCATGGGAGTACATGGGGCATCTGAAGCATGCCATTCAGATCCTTGTTCTGTCCACACCTTTATCCCATGGCCATTAAATACCAGGCATCCACCTTGCCTCTTTGATTCTTAGTGGAAGACTTTTTCTGCTAGTCCTCTAGATTGGGCCTCAGTATAATACGGGGCCGTATATAGCTCTTCATGTTGTTATTCAGTTGCTCAGTCGTGTCCGACTCTTTGTGACCCCATGGACTCCAGCAAGCCAGGCCTCCCTGTCCATCACCAACTCCTGGAGCTTGCTCAAACTCATTTCCATCGAGTCGGTGATGCCTTCCAACTGTCTCATCCTCTGTCATCCCCTTCTCCTCCTGCCCTCAATCTTTCCCAACGTCATGGTCTTTTCTAATGAGTCAGCTCTTTGCATCAGGTGGCCAAAGTATTGAAGCTTCAGCTTCAGCATGAGTCCTTCCAATGAATATTCAGGGTTGATTAACTATTTATACCCTAAAGTAATAATATACCCCAACGTAATAATGATAACTAATAGAATAGATTAAAAAACAGCCTTCATTGGTGTGCTGTCTGACCATGTGAGAGCTGTATGAGGGGTGAGTTTATATATTCTCACTGCTGGAACTAGGAATCACAAGTGAAATAGGTTCTGAACTATTCAGCTATGAGAACTATGGGTGCGGAAAGTTCCCCTCTGACTAGTCTTGATACACTCCTGTGCCCCACCTTCCTTTAAGCCTCTGATATGATCTTTTTTCTTACATTAAATATATATATATTTTTAGTTTTATTGTGTACAACTGACAAAAGTTATATATATTTAAAGAGCTTCCCCATACTCAAATGGTAAAGAATCTGCCTGCAGTGCAGGAGACCTGGGTTTGATCCCTGGGTGAGGAAGAGCCTCTGGAGAAGGGAATGGCAACCCTCTCCAGTATTCTTGCCTGGAGAATCCCATGGATGGAGGAGCCTGGAGGGCTACAGTTCGTGGGGTCTCACAGAGTCAGACACAAGCGAGCAACTGACACTGCTGCTACTATATATATTTACATTGTACAGTATGATGTTCCTACACACATATACATTGTTGAAATAGTTGCAACAATGGAGCTAACATACCCATCACCTCACATAGTTACCATTTGTGTTTGTGCAAATGTGTCCATGTGTCTGTGTGTGCGTGTTGAGAACACTTAAGATCTAGTCTCCTAGGAAATTTCAAGAATACAGCACATTATTATTAACAGTCGTCACAGGCCATACACTTGGTCTCCAGAATGTAGTTATTGCTAGTGAAATTGTGGGCCCTTTCACTAACACCTCCCCGTTTCCCCATTCGGCCCCTGGTCACCACTGTTCTATTGATCCTTTCTGGTTTTTCGAGTTTGACTTTCTTAGAGTCCATATGTAAGTGAGTTCATATGGTACACTCCTTACACTGCAGACCCCCTGCCCTTTCTTAAAACATTTTTTCATCATGCTGTTCTCTTGCTTAAATCCTTTTGTTGATTCCCTATCACTTAGGGATAAAACTTAACATGACTTTCCTTGGCATCCCTGACTGATCTGGGCTTGGCTTAAATTCTTTAAACTTAAAAAAAAAAAAATCAAACAATATAAACAGTTGAAATAAATAGAACAAGCAGGTACTAACAGTCCCCTGGATCCACCTTTCTCATCCATCCTTTATCCATAGGAGTAATCACTTTAAAACATTTCTATTTTGTTCTTTAGGTGATATTCCTATTTAAAAGATTATATTAATAGTTTCTTTGCTTTTTAGCTTTAGAAATAATCTGTTTAATTCTCGCTAAAATAAACTTTTAGCTCACCTACACAGCCATCCCCATCTCTTTTTTCTCCTCCCAGTATAGTTATATTATCACAGATTCGTCATCTTTTGTCTACAGTTTTAAAACTCAAAAATCTATGAAATTGAAAATATATATATATTTTTGGTAAATCTTGGTGTTGAAACCCATTTGCTGGCAAATTCAACCTCTGAACTGTCTCATGTGTGGTTAATTGTGATGAAGCACCTATGGAAGTAAATGTCGGTGGGAACAAGTGGCTGTTGCCCTTGACCAGTGTGGCAGCAATGATGGCTACGGAGGACCATAGCCTGGGATGGAGTCTCCTGGGAACTCGGAGAAAGAAAGTGACCAGCTTAGATGTTTAAATTCTCAGTTCTAGTTATAGAGAACCAGAGAGCTTCTAGAGCAGCCCTAAAATAATCTCTTGTTTCTTATAGCCACAGAGCCAATCTTGTTGAAAGTGAAATACAAAATTTAATTGAATTCACCGCTTTGCACGACAAAGTTGTCTTTCTTGTGAGAGTGAAACCATTGAGAAGGAATGAAATATTTAGACTTGGAATGGGGAACATCCCTGGTGGGCCAGTGGTTAAGAATCCACCTTCCAATGCAGGGGATGTGGGTTCAATCCATGGTCTGGGAACTAAGATTCCACACGCCGCAGGACAACTAAGCGCCTGCAACACAAGTGGAAAGCCCACGCACTACAACGGCTGAGCCCGTGTACTCGAGAGCCCCACGCACTGCAACGGCTGAGCCCGTGTACTCTAGAGCCCATGCTCAGCAATAAGGAAAACCTGAATGCTGCAATTAAGACCCAGCACAGCCAAAAAAAAAAAAAAAAAAAAAGACTTGGAACGGGGATATCTTATGGACTTAGAGTTGAGAATCTGAAATCCCCAAACTTCTCTCGTTGGAGAAAACAGGCTACCCTGCATCTGAGAAGACAAGCATTCTCTAGCTTGAAGATTGTAATAATTTTACTTAAGGAAGTTGCCTTACAAGAGGATGCCTGTTGTCATCAAGACCCACCCCAGCCTCTCCTTGTTGTCACGAGATCCATAACTAGGGAAACAAGCACAAAGTCTGATGTGGGAGGAAATAGCTGGCATGCAGAAGGATTACAGAGCTGCTGTCAAATACGGGAAAGATGTGAGCTGCTGACACTCACTGCATCCTCGTTTAACCTTCCTATTTTGCCTTTTGGGGCTTCTCTGGTGGCTCAGATGGTAAAGAGTCTGCCTGCAATGCAGGAGACCCAGGTTCGATCCCTGGGTCAGGAATATCCCCTGGAGAAGGAAATAGCAACCCACTCCAGTATTCTTGCCTGAAGAATCCCATGGAGAGAGGAGCCTGGAAAGTTACAGTGTGTAGGGTCGCACAGAGTCAGATGGAACTGAAATGACTTAGCACACAGGCATCTGGTATTCAGATTTTGACCCAGAAAATGCCCTTTTATCCTTACCAATTTCTGAGTATCACCAGAAGCAATTTTGCTTTTACCGGAAAGAACCAATGGTGTGTTTCCCCAGTCTTGCCTCAGGCAGGTCTACACGACCTGTGCTGCCCTCTGTTGTAACACAGTCCACCAAAGCCTTGGTTATTTTGACTTTCCGCACAGCATTATAATTCACCACTATTTTGATGTCAAGTTAATTAGATTTGGTGAGCAGGAAGAAGCAGACACTTAAGATGTCTTCATGAGACATATGTGAACCTGGGGTGGGAGATAAAGCCTGTGAACATTTAGGGGTCTGTCTCCCTAGTGAAGTTTCTTGGGCTCCAGTTGAAATAGCGCCTGCCGGGGGAGAGGCAAGTTGCTCTTTCATTGTCCAACAGTAAGATGAGGTCCACAGCTTGGCAAGCCTTTTTGGATTTTGGAGGAAGCATACTTGAGTCTGGTATCACCACTCTTCATTACCTTTCAGTTTTGGATGATTAATAGAGCAGGAGAAGGGTAATGATCTGACTGCAGAGCCGCCACGCATGGTGTTGTGAGAGAACATTTGCTTGGTGAGCTGAATTTCAGCTAGTTTCCAGCTAATACCTGCCCCATTCCTGCTGTCCTTCACTCATTCTGAGTCTGGAGCCCATTGTACCTAGAGGAAGCTGCTGACACCTGACACTACATCCCTGCAGATCACCTCTGAATTTACATGCAGTCCTAGTCCCTGTTGTTCTTCAGTCGTCCAGTCGTGCCCAACTCTTTGCAACCCCATGGACTGCAGCATGCCAGGCTTCCCTATTCCTCACCATCTTCCGGAGCTTGCTCAAACTCATCTCCATTGAGTCGGTGATGTCATCCAACCATCTTGTCCTCTGTCATCCCCTTCTCCTGCCTTCAATCTTTCCCAGCATCTGGGTCTTTTCCAGTGAGTTGGCTCTTCACATCAGGTGGCCAAAGTATTGGAGTGTCAGCTTCAGCATCAGTCCTTCCAATGCCTATTCAGGGTTGATTTCCTTTAGGATTGACTGATCTGTTCTCCTTGCAGTCCAAGGGACTCTCAAGAGTCTTCTCCAACACCACAGTTCAAAAGCATCAGTTCTTCGGTGCTCAGCTTTCTTTACAGTCCAACTCTCACATCCATACATGACTACTGGAAAAACCATAGCTTTGCCCAGACAGACCTTTGTCAGCAAAGTAATGTCTTTGCTTTTTAATATGCTGTCTAGGTTTGTCATAGCTTTTCTTCCAAGGAGCAAGTGTCTTTTAATTTTGTGGCTGTAATCACCATCTGCAGTGATTTTGGAGCTCAAGAAAATAAAGTCTGTCACTGTAGATACCACCAACTTCCTACTTCAGGTACCTGCCTCTCCCTGCATGGAAGCTTTCTCCTAGGCCAGGAGTGCTTGCCTCAGCATACAGGGCAATCTGGAAGTGCTGGAGTTTTAAGCCTCCAGGGGCAAACTTTAACCAGTGAGGGATGGAATTTGTTGGATAAATACTCCAATTCTGAGGTTCATTACATCCCCACCAGAATGGACTACTAATAACCTTCAAACTGGGCTTCTCTGGTGGTTCAGATGGTAAAAAATCTGCCTGCAATGCAGAAGACCCAGGTTTGATCCCTGGGTTGGGACGATCCCCTGGAGAAGGAAATGGCACCCCACTCCAGTATTCTTGCCTGCATAATTCCATGGACAGAGGAGCCTGGCGGGCCGCAGGCCACGGGGTTGCAAAGAGTGGAACACAACTGAGTGTTCAGACACATACCAAACCTGCAAATTAACATGCACTTTATTGAATTTTTCACCCTTTCTTTGCAGTTTGCCTCCTTACGCTTTTTAGGGATCACCTCCCAAATAAACTAACTGTACACAAGTCTTTGTCTCAGGATCTGCTTTTGGGAAACCTCAGATTTGGATGTCTGTCATCTACTCTGCTTTATGAATCACCATTTCTTGTGCTTTCCACCTTGATACATCCACTGATGAGCCCCTTCCTATATCTTTGTTGTTGTCAGCTTATCCCTCTTGTGCTGCTTCCTGTCATTTTTCCTGGTGTGTAAAGGGGGTGAGGAGACCCACATCATTGCTTAGTTTACCTTCTTCAGTCAAAGGCTGCCTAATCTCTTTCACCTGACTTCCTGTCCTGCCATCGTTTGCCCATAATCCCACAGTCATGGAAGCTTCCAATCTCTTTCCTTCTCTTTTAAAAAATTTTATTGAGGTACTGTTGATTTACAATGTTGTGTTAATTTCTGTTGTACAGCTAAGTGACTCAGTTATACATATATATATTCTTTTTCATATTTTTTTCCATTTTGATTTATCACGGGATATTGAATGTAGTTTCCTGTGCTACACAGTAGGGCCTTATTGTTTATCCATCCTATATATAATAATTTGTCTCTACTAGTCCCAAATTCCCAATCCATCCCTCCCTGTCCCCCTACTCCATTGGCAATCACAAGTCTGTGAATCCGTTTCTGTTTGTGGATTAGTTCTTTTGTGTCATATTTTTTAAAATTTTAGTTTGAATTGGGGTATTCAGTTCAGTTCAGTTGCTCAGTCGTGTCCAGCTCTTTGCGACCCCATGAATTGCAGCATGCCAGGCCTCCCTGTCCATCACCAACTCCCAGAGTTCACTCAAACTCATGTCCATTGAGTTGGTGATGCCATCGAACCATCTCATCCTCTGTCATCCCCTTCTCCTCCTGCCCCCAATCCCTCCCAGCATCAGGATCTTTTCCAATGAGTCAACTCTTCTCATGAGGTGGTGAAAGTATTGGAGTTTCAGCTTTAGCATCAGTCCTTCCAATGAACACCCAGGACTTGTCTCCTTTAGGATGGACTGGTTGGACCTCCTTGCAGTCCAAGGGACTCACAAGAGTCTTCTGCAACACCACAGTTCAAAAGCATCAATTGGGGTATAACCAATTAATAAACAATGTTGTGATAGTTTCAGGTGAACCAAGAAGGGACCCAGTCATACATATTCATATATCTATTCTCCCTGAAACCCTCCTCCCATCCAGTCTGCCACATAACATTGAGCAGAGTTCCATGTGCTCTACAGAAGATTATCCATTTTAAATATAGCCATGTGTACATGCCCATCCCAAACTCCCTAACTATTCCTTCCTCTCATCTTTCCCCCCACCACCTGGCAACCATAAGCTCCTTCTTGAAGTCTGTGAGTCTGTCTTGTAACATTTATATCATTTCCTTGTAGTTCCTCCTATACGGATGTCATATGGTATTTCTCCTTCTCTATCTGACTTCATTCAATGTATTTGTGTCATATTTTTGATTCCATATATAAGTGATGTCACATGGTGTTTGTCTGATTTACTTCACTTATTATGATAATCTCTTGGTCCATCCATATTGCAGCAAATGGCATTATTTCATTCTTTTGAATGGCTGTGTAATATTTTATTATATATATTCCATATATATATGGATCACATTATCTTCTTTATCCATTCAGCTGTTGATAGACTTTTAGGTTGCTTCCATGTCTTGGCTGTTGTAAATACTGCTGCTGTGGACAGTGGGCTGCATGTATCTTTTTGAATTATAGTTTTGTCTGGGTGTATGCCCAGGGATGGAACTGCTAGATCATATGGCAACTCTAATTTGGGGTTTTAAGGAACCTCTCTACTGTTCTCCAAAGTGCACCGTGGCTCTACCAGTTTCATTCCCACCAACAGTGTATTTTCATGCCTTTGCATGTGCTTGCCCTCAACTTGGAATTTTATTCTGCTTGTTTGACTGACAAACTCCCACTAAACCCTCCAATTTCTGCTCAAATGTCAGCTCTTCTCTTACATTTCCCTATTTTCTCTCCCTCTTCAAACTGTTAATTATGAGTTCACTATCTGTCTTCTTTACTCGGTTGTATATTCTTCACAGGCACGGGTTATTCCTGTTTATCTAGCTCTGTATTCCCAGGTCCTGGCACAGTGCCCAGGCTGCCACATAATAGGTGCTTGATAAATATTGGGGGGATGAACAGATGAATGCATTCCTTACGGGTAAAAAAGCCAACTTGGCTTGAGGTGCCAGCACTAGAAGAGACCCGCACATAGATGGACCCTCTGCAGTGACAACAGGGGGCTGGCTCTCACTCCCGGGGGAGGTGCTTACATGACGGACGTTTGGTGCAGTCAAGGGGAGGCTGTGGGGGCAGCAAGTTAGTGGCAGGGACATGGATAAGAAGCGAGGTTACTGCGTTCTGTCCCAGTGTTTGGCTACTGTCACCTGGAAACTGGGGCTAAAAATGAGTTGATTTTGTATTGACTCAGTTTTTCACCTTCCTTGACCAGAGGCTGTGTGGGACGGAGGTGAAGAGCTGGAGCCAAGTCTTGGCTTTGAAGCCTCAGCTCTGCCACTGTTTGGTTTTTAGTTTGAGGGCAAGTTACTCAAGGTTCCTCTGTCCCAGTTTCATCATCTATTGTGAGGATTAAGTGAATATATATTATTTACTTATAATATATTATTTATTAAATTATACATATGTATCATATATTATACATGTGTATAATATAGTCACTTAGTGCCCATTCAGGGCATATATTAAGGCCCAAGTGCTCAGTTTAATTAATATGATAATTACCAGTGACAAATGCAAGATTCTAGGAGGTCAGGTGTTTTGCCCATAGCCACAAAGGAAGTCTGGGATGGGTCTAGAGTGATAACTATATTTTGAGATTGATGAACCATTGAAAAAATTCCCAGCTGCCAGAGGCCTGCAGGCACCGGCTGCACCTCACTGAACAAGAGGACTTGTCAGAGACGTGCAGAGCTGTGCCTGGTTCCAGGCAACAAATGGGATGATTCAGAAAGGTCTGTTTGATTTCCACCACCTGAGTTCCGATGTATTTGTCAACAACAGCTGGCTTTCCCGGAGGGCTCATTCAAGGCCAAGTTGCTGTGTTTTGTCTCTGTATGCTTTTGTGGATGCCAAAAGGAACTGAATCTTAGAAAAATTGATCCCTGGATATTGAAAAATGCCAGCAGACTTCCACTTTGGTTGTCATACATGAAACTGTATTAAAAAGTGAATCTAAAAGGTCTTCAGTGGTGATAAACTGTTAAAATAGAAAGAAAGGTGATTAATGTCAGAGCTTCAGGACCCACCTTCTCTGATTAATCTTACTCTCAATAGTTTGTACCTCTGCTTCCCAGCCCCTGTATGCCCTTCTTCCCCTTCTCCACACTGGTAACTACTATTTGTCCTCTATGAGCCTGCTGCTTTTTTTTTTGTTATATTCGCTAGTTTGTTGTATTTTTAAGATTCCCCATGTAAGCGATTACATATAGTACGTGTCTTACTATGTCTGACTTATTTCACTAAGTATAATGCCCTCTAAGTCCAACCACACTGCTGCAAAAGGCAAGACTTTGTTCCTTTTTATGACTGAGTAGGATTCCATCGTGTGTGTGCACGCCGCATCTTCTTTGTCCATTCATCTGCTGATGGCCACTTAGGTTGCTTCTGTATCTTGGCAATTATAAATAATGCTGCTGCGAACATTGGGGAGTATATATCTTTTTGAATTAGTGTTTTTGTTTTTTCTCAGATGCATACCCAGGAGTGGAATTGCTGGGTCACATGGTAGTTCTATTTTTAGTTTTCTGAAAAACCTCCATACTGTTTACCATAGTGCCACACCGGTTTACCTTCCCATCAAGTGTACAAGGGTTCTTTTCTCTATATCCTTGTCAACATTTGTATTTGTGTGTTTTTTTCTACTTTATTTTTTTATTGAAGGATAATTGCTTCAGAGAATTTTTGTGGCTTTCTGTCAAACATCATCAAGTTCAGCCCTAGGTATGCCCATGTCCCCTCCCTCCCAAACCTCCCTCCCAACTCCATCCCCATTCCACCCTTCTAGATTGTCATAGAGCCCCTGCTTGAGTTCCCTGAATCATACAGCAAATTCTCATTGGTTATCAAGCCATTCTCACAGGTGTGCAGTGATAAACCATGTGGTCTTATAATTTTTATTCTTTTTTCATTGTGGTTTTGATTGGCATTTCCCTGATGATTAGAGATGTTGAGCATCTTCTCACGTGCCTGTTGGCCACCTGCATGCCTGCTTTGGAAAAATATCTGTTCAGGTTTTCTGCCTATTTTTTAATCAGGTTGTTTGATTTTTTGATGTTTAATTGTATAAGCTGTTTATATATATTGACTATTAATTCATTATTGGTCATGTCATTTGCAAGTAGTTTATTCCACTCAGTAGGCTGTCTTTTCTTTTTTTTGCTGTGTAAAAGCTTTTAATTTCAAGAAAGTTCTCTCCCTCTTTAAATATCAGTTATTGGAATCATATAATTGCTGTCTTATTTCATACTTTTGTTTTAATTATATGACGGTTGCTGACAGGTCTACAATGCACATCTTATCACATTTTACTTCAAATAATATTATACCACTTCCTGAATCATGTAAGAACCTACTCGAGTTTGCTTCCATTTTTTTCTGCCACCTTTTTTGCTGTTATTGTCATATCTCTCAATTTTACTCCTGTTACAAAACCTGGGATACACTATTATTCCTTTTTGTTTTAAATTTTAAGTTATATTTTATAGACATGTAAAAAAACCAACAAAAAGTTGTTTACTCACGTATTTACCATCTGAGGCACTTATATTCCTTTGCGTATGTGTAAGTCTCTGTCTGGAATGATTTTCCCTCAGTCATAGAAACTTCTTTTAACACTTGTTCATAGCATAGATCTGCTAGTCACAAATTCTTTTAGCTTTCATTATTCCAAAAATGTCTTTATTTAACCTTCCTATTTTTGGGGGGTGGTAATAACAGTTGTTAAACATGTACATCCATATAATCACATATATAGCTGCTTAATATAGAAATACATTTAAAGACATTTCCTGGGTCTTTAGTGGACAATAACAGTTTATGGAAATGGATATACAATATAATGTCATTTTATATAAAAATTATGTATGTATGTTGAAACACAGAATATCCTTGGGACAATATACATGGGACTGTAAACAGTGGTATTTCGGTGAAGGGTCATTTTGCATATTGAAATTTTCTAAGTTTCTAAAATGAATCTGCAACAGTTATATCATAAGAAAGTAAAGTTTGTTTAACCTATTTGGTTTTTCTTTCAAATCTTTTCATGCTACTAAAATGCATAACTCAATAAAAGTAAATGTCATTTAAACTGTCTCGTAAAAATACAAATATTGATTGGCAGGATTAAACTGAAAGCATGTTTATGGATTCTGGGCTTTGCAAACACAAATGCTAGGGGGAAATGAGACATTTTGTAAGGGTACTGGGAAAACTAAAAGAGCAATGCGTTGACTTCACATACTCATTGAAGCTGAAGAAATCTTTTTAAAGAGAGAAAATATTAGGGATACAGCTCTGTTCAGTTTTTTTCCTCATCTCCCCATCCTGATGTCTTTTACCCCCTCTTTCCCTAATGAACCACATAGAAATACTTTTACATAATACATTTATATGCTAGTAGCTAACATGTGGTATTATTATAATATATATGTGTTCTTAAAGTTTCCATGAATTATGTCTTATATAAAATTCTGCATCCTTTTTTCCCCATTCACATTTTATTTTGACATCTATCATTTTGATTCCAATAGAGATATAGATAGCAATGTGGTTAGAACCACAGGGCCTGAAGTCAGACGGTCTGGATGGAATCCCAGTCCTGCCATTACTAGTGTGTGACCTTGGGAAACTCCCTATTTTCTCTCTGCCTTAGTTTCTTTGTCTGTGACATGCAGGTTCTTGTAGTCTTTACCGTGATGTTGAAGCAGAAATTGACTTAACCATGTAAAGTGTGCACAGCAGTGCCTGACCCAGGAAGAGCTCAGTAATTGCTGTTCATTTTTGCTGCTGTTTATTAAAGACGCCCCTGGCTGTCCATCACTAAGGCAAAGTTGTTGAATTGTTTATTTCTATCACTGATATAGATTTCCTCCGAATCCCTCTTGTGTCCTCAAAGCACTACCAAGCATTACCAACATTACTGCATGGGAGGTGGATTTGGAATCATTGGTCTTAGAACAGAAATTTGTCCAGTTATCCCACTGTAAGCACTTGATGAACATAAGCTGTTGTAAACATCTAGATCACTTCTTCTAACTCTTGCATAGTATTCCAGCATAGCAGTACATCTCCTTAGGGTGGACGTTTAGGTTGCTTTCTTTGTTTTTCTGCTAAACACAGTGCTATAGTATTCACCTATGTCCGTCCATAACTCGTTATGCACATAGGGGAGGATAGAATTGCTGGGCTAGCTTTTAACCCAGGCATGTTTAATGCCAAAGCTCTCAGTTACATTTCTCTCACTTACAGGGTCATGTGTAGCCACAAACTTATTACATTTTGAGAATGGTGATGACCCATGACTAATGGAAAAATACCCCAGAGGTGAACATTGTCGCTGAGAGGCAGTGGCAGCAGTCATCCAGAAGAGCCTTTGGCTAGGGAGCTATTAAAAGTCTCCTTGATCTGTAAATGAATTCATGTTGAGCCTTTAGCTGAATGTGAACACATGAGACCAATAGAAAAAAAAAAAAGGTTTACAGAGATATTGTCGCACAAACCATTTTTATTGTTCTAGAATTAGGGTTTATTAGAAAACAGCATTTTAATTTTTTTTTATTCACTTGATAATTGTAGGTATCTGTTGCAGACTTGAAAGAACAGTGACTTGTGCGGCCAAGATGTTTTAAATATTCTTTCCTTTTCAGTCTGACATAATAAGTCTTATTCAGTTCAGTTTGGTTCAGTTGCTCAGTCGTGTCTGACTCTTTGCGACCCCCATGAATCGCAGCACGCCAGGCCTCCCTGTCCATCACCAACTCCAGGAGTTCACTCAGATTCACGTCCATCACGTCAGAGATGCCATCCAGCCATCTCATCCTCTGTCGTCCCCTTCTCCTCCTGCCCCCAATCCCTCCCAGCATCAAAGTTTTTTCCAATGAGTCAACTCTTCCCATGAGGTGGCCAAAGTACTGGAGTTTCAGCTTTAGCATCATTCCTTCCAAAGAAATCCCAGGGCTGATCTCCTTCAGAATGGACTGGTTGGATCTCCTTGCAGTCCAAGGGACTCTCAAGAGTTTCTCCAGCACCACAGTTCAAAAGCATCAATTCTTCGGCGCTCAGCCTTCTTCACAGTCCAACTCTCACATCCATACATGACTACTGGAAAAACCATAGCCTTGACTTAACGGACCTTAGTCAACAAAGTAATGTCTCTGCTTTTGAATATGCTATCTAGGTTGCTCATAACTTTTCTTCCAAGGAGTAAGCGTCTTTTAATTTCATGGCTGCAATCACCATCTGCAGTGATTTTGGAGCCCCCCAAAATAAAGTCTGACACTGTTTCCACTGTTTCCCCATCTATTTCCCATGAAGTGATGGGACCGGATGCCATGATCTTCATTTTCTGAATGTTGAGCTTTAAGCCAACTTTTTCACTCTCCTCTTTCACTTTCATCAAGAGGCTTTTTAGTTCCTCTTCACTTTCTGCCATAAGGGTGGTGTCATCTGCATATCTGAGGTTATTGATATTTCTTCCCGCAATCTTGATTCCAGCTTGTTTCTTCCAGTCAGCGTTTCTCATGAGGTATTCTGCATAGAAGTTAAATAAGCAGGGTGACAATATACAGCCTTGACGTACTCCTTTTCCTATTTGGAACCAGTCTGTTGTTCCATGTCCAGTTCTAACTGTTGCTTCCTGACCTGCAGACAGGTTTCTCAAGAGGCAGGTCAGGTGGTCTGCTATTCCCATCTCTTTCAGAATTTTCCACAGTGTATTGTGATCCACACAGTCAAAAGCTTTGGCATAGTCAATAAAGCAGAAGTAGATGTTTTTCTGGAACTCTCTTGCTTTTTCCATGATCCAGCAGATGTTGGCAATTTGATCTCTGGTTCCTCTGCCTTTTCTAAAACCAGCTTGAACGTCAGGAAGTTCACAGTTCACATATTGCTGAAGCCTGGCTTGGAGAACTTTGAGCATTACTTTACTAGCATGTGAGATGAGTGCAATTGTGCGGTAGTTTGAGCATTCTTTGGCATTGCCTTTCTTTGGGATTGGAATGAAAACTGACCTTTTCCAGTCCCGTGGCCACTGCTGAGTTTTCCAAATTTGCTGGCATATTGAGTGCAGCACTTTCACAGCATCATCTTTCAGGATTTGAAAGAGCTCAACTGGAATTCCATCACCTCCACGAGCTTTGTTCGTAGTGATGCTTTCTAAGGCCCACTTGACTTCACGTTCCAGGATGTCTGGCTCTAGATGAGTGATCACACCATCGTGATTATCCGGGTCGTGAAGATCTTTTTTGTACAGTTCTTCTGTGTATTCTTGCCACCTCTTCTTAATATCTTCTGCTTCTGTGAGGTCCATGCCATTTCTGTCCTTTATTGTGCCCATCTTTGCATGAAATGTTCCCGTGGTATCTCTAATTTTCTTGAAGCGGTCTCTAGTCTTTCCCATTCTGTTGTTTTCCCCTATTTCTTTGCACTGATTGCCAAGGAAGGCTTTCTTATCTCTTCTTGCTATTCTTTGGAACTCTGCATTCAGATGCTTATATCTTTCATTTTCTCCTTTGCTTTTCGCCTCTCTTCTTTTCACAGCTATTTGTAAGGCCTCTCCAGACAGCCATTTTGCTTTTTTGCATTTCTTTTCCATGGGGATGGTCTTGATCCCTGTCTCCTGTACAATGTCATGAACCTCCATCCATAGTTCATCAGGCACTCTATCTATCAGGTCTAGTCCCTTAAATCTATTTCTCACTTCCACTGTATAATCATAAGGGATTTGATTGAGGTCATACCTGAGTGGTCTAGCAGTTTTCCTTACTTTCTTCAATTTGAGTCTGAATTTGGTAATAAGTTCATGATCTGAGCCACAGTCAGCTCCTGGTCTTGTTTTTGCTGGCTGTATAGAGCTTGTCCATCTTTGGCTGCAAAAAATATAATCAATCTGATTTCGGTGTTGACCATCTGGTGATGTCCATGTGTAGAGTCTTCTCTTGTGTTGTTGGAAGAGGGTGTTTGCTATGACCAGTGCATTTTCTTGGCAAAACTCTATTAGTCTTTGCCCTGCTTCATTCCGCATTCCAAGGCCAAATTTGCCTGTTACTCCAGGTGTTTCTTGACTTCTACTTTTGCATTCCAGTCCCCTATGATGAAAAAGACATCTTTTTTGAGCCCCAAACTATTTAGTTGTCTATATATCAAGGAGATCAAGAAATTATTGGATGGTGTGACGGAGTTTTGGACGAGAAGTAAAGTGTTTCAGACTGTCAAATTAGTGAAGACTTACAGAGAGGGAGAAAGAAAAGGGCAGATAGAAGAGAAAAGAGGGTTTCACTGGGGCGGGGGTGGGACAATAGCAAAATGTGCTGGTCTGGTGGAAGGACTTTCAGCATGCAGCCGAGGGGACTGTCCGTCCTCCGTTGTAAAGTTCAGGGACAGACTCTACAGTCTCCCTCAAAAAGACCTCTCTTAGCTTTTTGCAGCGTCAAAAAACTTTTTTGAATGTTCATGTGTTGCCTCATTTCCTCTCCTCCAGGCCTCTGAGGACCGCGGTGGCAGCCCTAAGGTGGGTCTGGAAGCTTGTGCTCTCTCACCAGGTCCAGGGGGTGGAGGCATGATGCAGATGGTGAGGCTTTCCCCTGGTGCTCAAAGGCCTGCTCTGGGCTTACCCTTCTCTTCCCAAGACACCTGCAGGGGTGCTGGGGTGCCCCACTGGCAGAGTTGTGGTCCTTGGTAGTGGGCTCTGGAGCCAGCTTGCTGGGTTTTGTAGTCCCAGCTGGCACTTCGCTTTCCCCTTCTGGGCAAGGATGAGGATGGTAGCACTCACTCCGCAGGGCTGCTGTGTATGGGGGTCAGGCTCAGCACATTGTCTGGGAAACGCTGTGCCTTTATGGTTGCTCAGGACCCAGGAAGAGCCCTTCAGTGTGGTTGCCGAGCAAGAGGGGAGGAGCCTCAGCCTGTGAACATTCAGGGCTTTGCTTTGGCTCACGCCTGTCCCCAGCTCGAACCTTAACCCAGTCTCTCAAGTGGTTGAGAGACACACAGGCAACAGGCCTTAAGTGGGCCACTTACTTCTTTGAGTCGGTGGCGGGGCTGAGGTAGCTGGACCCCCCCACACCAGGCCGTTCTGATAGGAGCAGCCTGAGTCTTAAACCCTCCAGCCATGATCCTTTCCTGTGTGCCCCTGACATTTAGGAAGTCATCTTGCATGACCTTAGGGTTGGCTAGCTAATTGAAGCGAAGTGAAGGGTAGAAACATGCCTCAGAGATGACGTTAAAGGGAAAAAAGATCAAATGGTGTTTTTTTAATGAAGCAGTTGAAAGAAAAAAACAGCTTACAGGCATTTTGTCCTGTGCGCCTGACCCAGCTGTGATGAGGTCTGACCATTTTTCTCATTTCCTCCCTTTTTTTCTCACCTGCTTTGTAGACAATATATTATATGGAATTATCTTGTCTGTCATTGTGATAAGGATTCATGATTTCAATGAGTAACAAGAGAGAGGACAAAATGATAACAATATGCACAGATTTGTTTCCCACAAAATCCTTTGGTTTCCATTGCTATTTTTTGGGTTAAAATTAGTCATTTAGAAAAAGGAAGAAACGGACAATTTTAGTTTATGGTACACTAGAAAGAATACTGTAAAGAAATACTGTAAAACATGAATTCCAGCATTTAGCAAACCTACTTCACAGAATTTTTAAGTAAAAACAATCAATTAAATAGATAATCTTTTTAATGACAACCAGTATGACTTATGAAAGACCTTGGGGATACAAAACTTACAGAAGATAGAAAATAAATAGATCAAAGAATGGCAGATAAATCATACTTTATGAGTATAGGTCTGTTTATCTCCTCTTGATGAATAACTTTTAACATAAGTTCAAGGTTTTATAGAAAAACATAGCTGAAACCTCTTATCATTCCATTTTTTCAGAAAGGTAGTGTAGTGAGTAAGTAGTGGACACGTTATGTATTCTACCTGAGTGCCCTATTTCCCACCAATAAACCTTGCAGGCTACTGGCTGTTGTACACACAAACACACACAACTAATTAAGTATGTTTCTCCAAGATTCATCTGCATGTGGGTTGTAGCTGAGTATCCACTGAGGGCGTGAATATCCAGCGAGTATATTGCATGTGGTTCCTGTTCATTTATAAATGGAGACACTAACAAATTACAGTTAGAAATGCTGATAAGTATTGTAAGCACTTCTAAGTCTTTATTTACTTAATCTTAAAAGATTAGGCTCTCGATAGTGTGCAACATTAAACACTAAGTTTTTGTTTTTTTTTTTAAATCTCAACTTAGTGTGTAAAGGACTTCCCTGGTGGCTCAGATGGTAAAGAATCGCCTGCAATGCAGAAGACCTGGGTTCAATCCCTGGAAAAGGAAATGGCTACCCATTCCAGTATTCTTGCCTGGAGAATTCCATAGGCAGAGGAGCCTGGTGGGCTACCGTCCTTGGGGTTGCAGAGTTGGACACACTGAGCGACTAACATGTTCACTTTCAGTGTGTAAAAGTGTTCCTATGAGATGTAAGTGATTCTGACTCTGTCACAGGATGGACTTGTCTGAATCTGCTAGTCTTTTTTTATATATATATTAGCTTTATGTAATTATCCTTTGCCTTCTCAAGATGTTAGCTGTTGGAATCATTTGTAGCAGCAAAGCAAAGAGGCCATAAGCTTGGACTCTGAAATCAGACTGGTAGGGTTCAAATCTCCATTAGGCTATCAATTTGCTGCGTGACCCTGGGCAAATTACTTACTTTCTCTGGGCCTTGGTTTCCTTATCTGCAAAAAAAAAAAAGGATAATAATATAGTGTTGTCGTGTACCCCAATGTTCATCACAGCACTGTTTATTTTATTTTATTTTTTTTTGGCGCTGTTTGTAATAGCCAAGACATGGAAGCAACCTAGATGTCCATCAGCAGACAAATGGTTAAGAAAGCTGTGGTACATATACACAATGGAATATTACTCAGCCATTAAAAAGAATACATTTGAATCTGTTCTAGTGAGGTGGATGAAACTGGAGCCTATTATACAGAGTGAAGTAAGCCAGAAAGAAAAACACCAATACAGTATATTAATGCATATATATGGAATTTGGAAAGATGGTAACAATAACACTATATGTGAGACAGCAAAAGAGACACAGATGTATGCAACAGTCTTTTGGACTCTGTGGGAGAGGGAGAGGGTGGGATGATTTGGGAGAATGGCATTGAAACATGTATATTATCATATGTGAAACGAATCGCCAGTCCAGGTTCAACGCATGAGACAGGGTGCTCAGGGCTGGTGCACTGGGATGACCCAGAGAGATGCGATGGGGAGGGAGGTGGGAGGGGGTTTCGGAATGGGGGACACATGTACACCCATGGCTGATTCATGTCAATGCATGGCAAAACCAATACAATATTGTAAAGTAACTAGGCTCCAATTAAAGTAAATAAATTTATATTAAAAAAGACTATAACTATGAAAAAATAATGTGTTGTTAAGAAGAATGAAATATTAATCTTTATAGTGCCAGTGTTCAATCATGTCCTACTCTTTGTGGTCCCATGAGCTCTGAGCTCTGTCCATGGAATTTCCCAGGCAAGAATACTGCAGTGGGTTGCCATTTCCTACTCCCATCTTTATAGGGCCTGGCTCTATTCTAAACTATAATTGTTAATCTGAAAGTGTGAAATTACTAACCTTGCAAATGATTTGAAATAGATAAACAAAATGCTTTTAATAATATCTTCATACTAAGATACTATTAATAGCCATTAATACCTGTTAAAATGTTAGTACAGTGTGCATAATTCATGATACAGCTATTTAAGAGAAATATCCATGTAATTCATGACACATAGTAGATATTCAGTAAACACTAGCCATTTATTACTATTATTACATAATTCTATGATAATACAATAATAATAGTAAAATGTATCACGAAAGAAATACACCCTGGATTGTGTTTAAAGGGCACCCATTAGACTCAGCTCTTAGAGCTTTGAAAGAGCAGCTTATTGAGAGCACATTGCTTTCAAGTTCAGTAGAATCGTGGTGACTCACGCTGAGTACTGTTATGTTTGAAAGCCGTGTCATCAGTGTTCTTTGTGGTGGGGACCCTGGATGTGGGTTCCCGGGGGCTGTGTGAGTCAGTGGCAGGAGAGGATCTTGAGGGTCTTGCCCTCTGGTCCTCTGTTCTCCTCACTGTTCCCGCAGGTCCCATTTCCAAGCAGCAGCCTTGAGAGCTGTCTGCCTGGGGCGGCTGGTGATGCGACCACCTAGATGGGGAATGGGGAGCGGACGGTGTGGCAGTGGATGGCGGATTTTAAGCTGGTTACCTCCCTGGCTTTCTTGCTGACTCCCAAGGTCACAAGCAACAGAGATGATGGCAGGAAGAACTGGTGGAGCCACGTGGCAAAGGGTTCAGTCACTTATAAGCTGTGTGACTACTTAAACTCTCTGAGCCTTAGTTTCCTCGTGTGAAAATGGAATAATTTCTGACCCTCAGTTTAAATGAGAAATGTCTGTTGCTTTGCTCAGTGCCTGGCCCAGAGTAAGGGCTCCGTTAGTGTCCCTGGCAAGGTTCTGATGTCAGAGTGTATTGAGCATATCCCCTAAGACACTAATGCATCTTTTCTTCATAGCTGCCCTTCAATAAGCTCTATGGTGTCCTAAAATTTAATTAGGTTATTATGAAACTGTCTTCACTATACAGTCCTAAAAGGTTTTTCCCATTTCTCTAATGCTGTATATTTTAGAGCTAAAATGTTCCCAGTAGATGTAGCTCTAAAGGAATAAGCTCTCTGATGACAAGACCCAGGCTTCGTTCAGGGGAATGGCCCTTGAGATGCAATCAGTGGGTATTATCAACACCCATTTCAGCGCGATCTGTCTGATCCCTAGGAAACGAGACATCAGCCGTCTCTTTCTGGAGGCGTCAAATCTATATTTTCTGGGTCTTATGACGAAGTTCATGCTGTGCCGCATTGAAAGTCCAGTGCTAGGTCATGCATGATGTCACCCGGTGCCCATGGTCACGCACTGACATCGCTGAAAGCTCTGGTCACACCAGATGTTCTGGGCGGCAGTGGCCCGGCCTTCCCTGAGGCTGACTCAGAAGAGTTTTGGCAGGAGCTCCAGAGCAAGGGCCCAGCACAGACTCTCGTGGGAAACAGCTTGGGAGTGAGGGACCAGGTGTTGAAGATCTCAGAATAAAGCCAGAATTGTACCTGTTGGGTGGTTTGTGTCTCCATTTGTGGAAGCCCAGCCATGCTTCCCTGATATGCATGTGTGTGTGTGTGTGTGTGTGCGCGCACGTGCCTGAAAGGGAGGTGCGATGAGGAGGGAGAGGAAGGCACAGGTTTCTCTTTGCATTCAGTCCATTTTCCAAAGGCTTGCCTGGAGGCTGGGTGGGGAAAGAACTCAGGAAGAGGAATGCAACTGCAAAGGGGCCCTGAGATGCTGGTGGACATATCAGGCACATGGGAGAACCCGCTCCTGCTCGGCTGTGGCCCGGTGAGGGGTGACTGGCTTCGGACAGCACAAGCCCCAGACGTCAGGGGAGTGGGTGATGGATGAGGGCACGGAGGAGGGCTGCTGTCCTGAAGGCTGACCTTCTGACTCCATTCATCATTCAGAACCACTGATTCTTGAGAGGCTCTGTGTGCAGTGCTCTTCTACTCAGACCGGAACCCGGTCCTCATTGAGTCTGCAATCTAAGGAGGAAGACAGATCTTTGACAAGGAGACAAGTTAGTCGATTTCAGACAGTGATAAGTGCTCTGAAGCAAATGGCATTCTGTAGTCGAGAGTAACAGAGGGCAGCTATTTTAAGTGGCCATCGAGGGGACATTAGAACGAAAGACATAGAGGAGGAGAAGAAGCCACTCAGGAGTAGGTGAGGGTCAAGGGGAGAGGCCTGAAGTGAGATGAGTGGAGGCCTGCAGCCTGCAGATGCTCAAAGGACCAGTAAATGTGCGTGGAGAGGGCAGCAAGGAGCCCATCACTCTGCGTTTTTTTTTTTTTCTTCCATATTTGAATTTCTCATTGTCCTTATTTTACTTTTTAGAAATTTTATTGGAGTATAGTTGTGTTAGTGTCTAGTGTCAGGCAAAACAAATCAGCCATACACATATATTTGGGTGTCTGTGTGCTCAGTTGCTCAGTTATGTTTGACTCTTTGCAACCCTATGGACGGTAGCCAGCCGGTTTCCCCTGTCCTTGGGATTCTCCAGGAAAGAATACTGGAGTGGGCTGCCATTTCCTCTTCCAACATATACATATATCCCCTCCCTTCCCGACTTCCTCCCCATTCAGGTCACCACAGTACATCAGGTAGAGTTCTCTGTGCTGTACGGCATGTTCCCAACAGTGGTCTATTTTATAACAGCTAGTCTATTTCATAGCTTCTCTGGCGCTCAGGCGGTAAAGAATCTTCCTGCAATGCGAGAGACCTGGGTTTGATACCTGGATTGGAAAGATCCTTTGGAGAAGGGAATTCACCTACCCACTCCAGTATTCTTGCCCAGAGAATTCCATGGACAGAGGAGCCTGGCAGGCTACAGTTCATGGGGTTGCAAGGAGTCGGACACAACTGAGCGACTAACTCTTTCACTTTTTCATCAATAATAGTGTGTATGTGTCAATCCCAGTCTCCCAGTTCTTCCCACCCTCCTCCCTTTTCCCCCTTGGTATCCATATATTTGTTCTCTATGTCTGTGTCTCCATTTCTGCTTTGCAAATAAAATCATTTATACACTCCATGTCTTGTAGACTGTGAAAAGAATTAGGAATTCATTCTAAGTGCAAAGAAATTCTTCAAGGGATCCGAGCAGGGACAAAATAAGACTCAGTTTATGTTTAAAAAGGACCACCATGGCTGCTCTGCTGGAGCATGGGATCTGAGCTAGAAACGCAGCTACCAAGGTCCAGTTTGCAGCATTCTGTGCTTTTCTTTCTTACAGCTCATCTCACACTGTTCTGAAATTGTTCATGTATCCTCTTCTTATCTCCAGTAGCTTAGCCATGGCTTCAGGGCAAATAAGTGTTTATAATTCTCCACCAGCAGCCTTGCATGCATGAGGGCTCAATAATTGTTTCCTAATTAAATAAACTTCAATGAATCTTCCAAGAAGGGGATGCGTACTGTCTCCAAGAATGTCTGCTTTGAAGGAACTTGTTAGGGAGAAAAAGATTTTACCTGTTAGATTCAGTGGTTGGGTGTCTGCAAATCTGACTGATGTTAGACATATCAACACGATTAAAACACACATTTTTATTAATATTTACATGCACGGGAGTTCACAGAAAAGAAGTGAAACTCAGAGAAGCAGGTAGATGTGGTAGCTTATATGCCCTTTTTTAACAGAGGAAAGAGGGTTTGGGCTTCAGGGGACAATAAATTTTAAGAAAGTGACTAGGAAATACGTGGGGAAAACTTACAGAAGATGAGGGCCATTTTGGTAAGTTTGTCTCTGCAGACTCATCTTGGTGCTGTCTCTCAGTCTTCAGTGATAAGGGTCACGCTTCTCTTCTAGTACAGAAAAATTTATTTTCTGCTTATAGGCAGATAAGGGAAGGACAGAGAATTCTTTCTCTGTGTGTTGATTCTCTTCAGCTCAAATTCTTATTGAAATAAACCTTAGGCTAAAGTACTTATTTTGGGGGTAGGATACTCTGATCTCCTTTCAGGTGTATTTGCACACAAAAGCTTTAATTTTAAACAGTTATAGCTAACTCAAAAAGACATATATACCCCAATGATCATAGCAGCATTATTTACAATAGTCAAGATATGGAAACAAGCTATATAACCATCAATGGATGAATGGATAAAGAAGAGGTGATATATTCAGAAATAGACTATTACTTAGCCATAAAAAAGATGAAATCTTCCATCTGCCACAACATGGATGGACCCTGAGGGTGTTATGCTAAAGTGAAATAAGTCAGACAGAGAAAGACATACACTGTATTATTTTACTCACATGTGGGATATAAAAGCAAACAAATAAAATAAATGAAGAAACCAAACCAAACAAAAACAAATGCAGACATGAAGAATGGAGTAGTGGTTATCAGACGGGAAAAAGGTGGAGGGTTGGGAGGGCAAAAGAGCTAAAGGCTTTCAACTGTATAGTGGTGGATGGAAACTAAATTTTTGGTGGTGAACATGCTGTAGTGTATACAGAAGTAGAAATATAATGTTGTACCCATGAAACTTATATAATGTTGTAAATCAGTACTACCCTGATAAAAATAAATTAACAAAAATATCAGTTGTCTTAGTTAATAGTCATACCCCTCCACTTCTGGGCCAGGGAATCTGAATCAGAGGTGGGTGTCTTGGTAAAGACATACAGAGTAGAGAAGTATTAATAAAAAGTTGCCTAACCACAGGTGGGATGTCATTCCCTCAAGAAAACTTGTTCTATAATGTGGGAAGTCAGATTAAGGACACTGCACTGTTTAGCTTGTCCAGAACGGAATGGCAACCCACTCCAGTATTCTTGCCTGGAGAATTCTATAGACAGAGGAACCTGGTGGGCTATAGTCGATAGGGCTGCAAAGAGTCAGACATGATCGAGCGACTAACACTATCACTAACCTCAAGGCCTTAAATAGAGTGGCTGGAGGCAGAAGTCACTACCTGTTTGCAAATTAAACTGCATGTAAATAGATGTTCTGGAAAATGGTGAGCCATGACTGGGGCTGCTTTGTGGAATGCAGAGTCCACCAAGATGGAAAATATAATTTCAGAATTGGCCACGGGTGCTGGAGGCAAGCTAGGGCTGTGTAGAGAAAGGCTGGGAGAAAGTGCCTTGGGTGACACTTTTGGGCTTTTGGGGGATGTTTTGTATCTGAAGAGGATGAAAAGATAAATGACACACAGTCTCTTCCCTAAGGGTAATTCTGTCTGGAGACTCGATGGAGACTGCTAAGGTGTGGTGTTTTCACAGCCTTATGAGCTGAGTGGCAGATGATAAAGTAGATTCAGTAATTCATGGTATACCTCAGGTATGTGGGAAGAGAGACAAATTCAGAGGCAACAGGAATCACTGGAGCTTCGGAAAATGCTGGAGGAAAGGGCTATGATGGGAGGAGGGTTTTTTTTTAAATCTGTGCTCAATATGTGGAAAGAACATGTATTTGCCAGTTGCAGATAAACAAAAAGGATGTAGAATTAAGTTAGATATTTGGAAGAGCTCTCCAGCTGTAAGTGTTCTGAGATTATTTAATTCAGTTACAAAGGAATGCAAATGGTTGCCTTTTCTGATTGGGAATTTATGGAGTGCCTTGTATGTACCAGCCACTGTGCAAGTGCTCTGTACATGTAACTCTCAGGGGAGGTGCTTTTATGTCCATTTTATGGATGTGGAGTCTGGGGACAGCCTAGATGGTCTAGTGTCATCCTAGACACTAGGTACGTGTCTGGCTTTAGCTCCTGTGCTTTCCCCTATACACCACATGCTCTTATTGGTGATCTTAATAAACAGGCTCAACAGTGATCTTTTGGGGGCTCAGTTATTCCCCTTCTTATTTTTGTTGGGTTTCTTCTGAAGTCCTGGACCCAGTAGCACATCCTTGTCTAAGATCTGGGCTCAGAGTTACACGAGGGTTGGCCTCAGGCTCAGTGTTACCCATTTTGGTGATGGAGATATTCCCATCAACCCTTCCCTGTAACCACAGTCTTATTAAATGCAATTAAAGACTCATGGGTAGGGACTTCCTGGTGGTACAGTGGATAAGAATCCACCTGCCAAGACAGGGGACATGGATTTGATCCCTGGTCTGGGGAGATTCCACGTGCCTCAGAGCCACTAAGCCCGTGTGCCATAATTACTGAGCCCGTGCTCTGGAGCCCTTGAGCCACAATTCCTGAGGCCCGCCTGCCACAGAGCCTGTGCCCTCCTGGGCAACACGAGAAGCCATCGCGATGAGAAGCCTGTGTACTGCAACTAGAGTGTAGCTCCCACTCACTGCAGCTAGAGAAATGCCCGAGCCGCAAGCAAGACCCAGCACAATGAATGAACGAATGAATGACCCAAACGTATACGTGAGAACTCACCTCCCTTCCCCGTATTGACACAGGCCTGTGTTAACCAGGTGATGCACTCAAGCTCTGTTGACCTGTTCGCTCTTTCCTTAATTTTGCTAGTTTATCCGTGAAAGAAAGAGATAACCAGGTCATCTGAGGACCCAGTGTAGGAAATGGTGAGTGGGAAGCAAGACTGCTGCCTTGTGTACCTTCAAAGAGTTTCATGTTAAATAAATTGTCAGCACTTTAAAATCAGTAAGTTTCTTGTAAAAATCCAATTTCCATCTCTATTGAAAACCCAGAAGTTCTACCTCTCTGTTGCCTTGTATATGGCCCTCTTCATGCCTTACCTTGCTGGCCATCTTAGATATCTGACTTTGTAACCCCAAGGCTAGAACAAAGCAAATTGACCCCAAGTCTGGTTTAGTGCGTAGGCCACTTGATCATTGGAAGAGTGAGATACGTTCGGTTTCCGCCTGAGGAGCTTGCATTTATTTATTTATCTTGAAGTATAGTTGATTTACAATTTTATTAGAGAAATGCAAATCAGAACTACAGTGAGGTACCGTCTCACACCAGTCAGGATGTCCACCATTAAAAGTAACAAATGCTGGAGAGGGTATGGGGAAAAGGGAACCCTCCTATACTGTTGGTGGGAATGTAATTTCTTGCAACCACTATGGAAAACAGTATGAAGCTTCCTCAGAAAACTAAAAATACAGTTACCATGTGATCCAGCAATCTCATTCCTGGGCACATACCCAGACAAAACTATAATTCAGAAAGATACATATACCTCTCTGTTCATAGCAGCACTCTTCACAACAGCCAAAACACGGAAACAACCTAAATATCCATTGACAGGTGTTTGGGAGCTTTTAAATGGCCCTTGCCTGGGCACCATCCCAGGCTGATTGAATCAGAGTCTGAGGATAGATAAGTATTGCTTGAATAGCTCCCCAGAGGGTTCTAATCCCCAGCCAGGTTAAAAATCTCCACTTTGGGTTTGCCCGTGAGTAGCAACTCCAGGCTCGGAGAAGGCAATGGCACCCCACTCCAGTACTCTTGCCTGGAAAATCCCATGGATGGAGGAACCTGGTGGGCTGCAGTCCATGGGGTTGCTAAGAGTTGGACACGACTGAGTAACTTCACTTTCACTTCTCACTTTCATGCGTCGGAGAAGGAAATGGCAACCCACTCCAGTGTTCTTGCCTGGAGAATCCCAGGGATGGGGGAGCCTGGTGGGCTACCGTCTATGGGGTGACACAGAGTTGGACATGACTGAAGCGACTTAGCAGCAGCAGCAGCACTCCAGGCTTAGGTCTCTATGTCAGACAAATGGGCTCATGAAATCTTGCATCAAAGTTGGTGTTTTTACCTGTCTCCCAGCACCTCTGGGCTAGCCCTGTTCACCTCATCCTGATGTACTGATGTGTAATTGGGCTCTTTAGACTTAAAAAAATTTTTTTTAAATTTATTTGTCTGTGGCTGGGTCTTAGTTGCGGCATGTGGGATCTGCCTGACCCCTGCAGGGATCGAACCCAGGCCCCCTGCGATGGGACCACAGAGCCTTGGCTACTGGGCACTTTTGACTTTTATGTTTGCACCTCCAGAGCTTAGATTTTATAGAATTCTGGAGAAAGAGAGATGAGAAAGAACAGAGAATTATTTCAGTCTTCCTTTGAAATGCTTGAACATCAAGACTGTCTTATGGCAAATATTAAGATTCCTAGGAAACAGGAAACATTTTGAAGCTACTTGCTCTTTTATGTTCAGCCTTGCTTCAGAAGTAAAACATAATAAAAAATACAATAAACTTGACAGGTTTCATTGAAGTCCTTTTAATTCCCGGAGGAGAAATTTCGTTAGCAAACCCTGGAGGACATAGGTTTCTGTGTGTATCTTGTGGCTGCTGTGGGCAAAGCTACAGCTTTCGTCCATTCCAAACCCCACTGCAGGGCGCTGGACAAAGGCCATGTCCATCAGCAATGTATTCATCCAGGGCGACCCGGGCCAAGAGAGCAAATGGCAGAAGATGACATTTGCATCTGGGTACAAAGCATCTCAAATGCCCGTCACTGTGGCTCCACAGGGTCCCTCCTTAGTCAGGCGTGGGGCGGGGGTGGGGGGGTGGGGGGAGGGGGGCGGGGTGTTTGTGTCTGTATAGGCCGAGATCTTTACTGTTCCATCGGCTAAAAGGCCCTAAAGGCCTCTCCCTCCTACCCAGCGTTAAGGTCTCTGTCATAACACTGCCAGTCCCAGTTCATGTTTGGAAAGTCAAAGCTTGCCCTTGGACACTTAATCGGCTATCTTTGCAGCTTTCAATGGAAAAATGACTTGGTTTCTCATGGAGCAAAGGGGATTTTGACCATTAGGGACTATCTTTTACCAAATTTAAAAATTATTTTAGAATTCAAATTTTACTTTCTCCTTCTCTTTTGCTCTCTCTTTTTTCCCAATCTCCTTAAAAAAAAAATGATCAAGTTGATAAAACAAGAGGAAGGAAGGCGTAAATAAGAAAACACTAGCTTTTCCAGATGATTTGGGTCCAGCTTCCTTCCCACTTGACTGGGGACTTGGATCCAGTTGCTCAAACTATCAATGATATTGCCTGCAGAATTGGGAACACAGTATCAGCTCAAGGTGAATATAAATAAGTCTTTCTTCAAGGTTTAATAACATTATATCTTGGGGGCTTATCTCTGCACATCAGGTGGTCTCGGAGGCCCTTTGGGTGTGTCCGTGACTCTTTAGATAAGGGGACCATGGACATCTTTGCTGAACTGGCGGTAACTTGACTCTATCCATCAATACTGGGGAGAGTCGATATGGCTATTGAGCTATTCTTGTATGAGGAAAGCGTGTTGGAATCCTGAAATCCTTGGCCTTGGAGATCTTCGTAGGGCAAAGCATGCTCCCTGACACCTCACTAGATGATGCAAAGATCCCCTGAGCAGTGCTTCTAGACCAGGGGGTTATAACAGGTTATATTAGAGTCACTTGGGGAACTTTCCCCAATGACACTAGCATTCCCCAAAGAAGCCTCAGTTTGGCCAATCCTAAAAGCACTTTCCCCTTCTTTTCTTCTCACATATTACACCCTGCAAAGCCTAGCTCATATCATCACCTACCTTTCCAATTGCTCCAACCTAAAGAGCTTGCTTTCTCTGCACATCTTGGACACTCATTGTCTAGATGATTTATTTGGCAATTCAATTAGCAATTGATGGCTAGCTTCTCTTTCAGTTGAATGCAATTTGTCTTTTATTGCTATTTAATTTTTCACTTATCTCTAGTGGAAATAGTACTGGATTTGAATTTAATCTTTTTTAATTTTTAAAATGTTCTGGGAATTATTGGTATACAACATTAGATATGAAAGGATACTATAACTCATGAATGAATATGATCATTTCAGATAGAATTTTCCAAACTAGCTTTAGAAATCTGAAACAATTGTTTTTGTTTTTGGTGTGTGTTTTTTGGCTGCAAGTGGTTTTTTTCTCTAGTTGTAGCATATAGAGGCTTCTCTGGTTACAGTGCTCAAGCTTAGTTGTCCCGAGACATGTGGGATCTTATTTTCCCCAACCAGAGACCCAATTCGCATCCCATTAGAATGTGGATTCATAACCACTGGACTACCAGGGAAGTCCCCGACCTGAATTTTAATCCTGGCTTGACTTCTGACTGCATATTCTAGACAAGGTATTTAGACTTCTCGGGCTTCAGAACCCAGGTGCACAATTTGTGTTAATTTTTTTGGACAGATAATTGTGGTAGACAGTTTATAACATGGTTCCCAGTGGTCCCTGCCTCTTGAGAGTCACACATTTATGTAACCCCTGCCCTTGAGTGTGGACAGCACTGAGTGAATAGAATTTGACACTTGATAGAACAGAAAAATGATGGCATGTCACATCTGTGATTAGGTTAGGACAGACTGAGCCTGTTCTTTTGTTGGCACTCTCTCTCCAGGCTCTTCTCTCACGCTCATTCTGATGGAGAGGGCTACCTTGAGAGGATTGAGAGTGGCCCCTGGTCAAAAGCCAGCAAGTAATTGAGATCTCAGTGCAACAGCCTGTGAGGACGTGAATCTTGCCAGCATCCACTGAGTTATCTTGGAAGTGGATCCTGCTTTAGTTGAGCATTGAGATGACTGCTGCCCCAGTCAACTTCTTGGGATTGCAGCCTTCTGAGAGACCCTGGGCTGACCCCTTGATTGTGGCCCTGTGGCAAACCCTAAAGGACCTTGCTAAGCCATACCTGTGTTCCTGATCCATGGACATGGTGACATAATAAACATGGATTCTTTTAAGCTGCTAAGCTTTGGCATAATTTGCTTATAATGATAGACAACTAATACTGTCTATGAGATATTTTGATGGGTATGGTAGTCTATCGGAACTGATCAGACTAAGCTAAATTATGCTGTAATAACAAATAACCTCCAAAGTTCAGTGGCTCATATCTATAAAAGTATTTCCTTAAACACACTACATGTCCGTGGAAGGTTGATTATAGCTGTACTCAACATTTCCCTCTTTCCAAAACCCTCCATAACCCAGGCTGACAGAGCCACTCCATTTTGGAACATTGCTAATCACCATGGAAGAGGAAGGAGAAGGCAAGGGCACCCCACTCCAGTCCTCTTGCCTGGAAAATCTCACGGATGGAGGGGCCTGGTAGGGTGCGGTCCATGAGAGTCTGCTAGGAGTCAGACACAACTGAGCGACTTCACTTTCACTTTTCACTTTCATGCATTGGAGAAGAAAATGGCACCCCACTCCAGTGTTCTTGCCTGGAGAATCCCAGGGACGGGGGAGTCTGGTGAGCTGCCATCTCTGGGGTCGCAGAGAGTTGGACACGACTGAAGCGACTTAGCAGCAGCAGCGTGGAAGAGGAAAATGAGGCCAAGTATACCCTGACTTTTAAAACTTTCCCATGAAAACAACCCAACATACTCCTGCTTAGGGTTTTACTGGCCAAAAGCGAGTCATGTGGCCATGCATGAGGCCCACAAGAGGACCCAAAGTATAACCCTTTCCCGCAGTGGGGCGCGAAATAGTCGTGAACTGAAGCCCAGTGCATAATACGCCATCGGAGGGAGGGGTAGCCGCAGACTGCTGTGATAAACAAAGAAGGGAAGTAACAGCTCGCACCCTTGGATGAACTGGAGTAGAGGCCCCAGGGCCTAAGAGAGGAAAGTACTATTAAACAGCTATCTTTCTCAGAGAAGGTTGGAAAATCAGGGGAATACAGGGCACTGAAAAAAAATTGAGGATTTTTAAAAGCAAGTCCATAATCTTCATTGTTGTCTAACATCTTCCTAAACAGTGAACTCTCTGGCAAGTTCAACTTTAAGACATGCCCTTCTGGCACAACTCTTCTGATTGGATTGCCTTCCCTAAAGTCCCTAAGCTTCCTTTGTATAGAAATAGAAGAACCTGCCTTGTCTATAATCCTGTTCATCTGGATTTTTAAGCAGCTATCTTCCAGCTATCATTAACAGGAGAGGAAATCTTTGACATGTTACCTTGGGCAAGCTCACGGTTCTCTGGATATCAGTCTTCTCAAAACCCACTCTAATCTCCCCTTCCTGAGTAATACGCGCAATCTCCGTGGACATCCTGCAAGTGATGGGGGAGCTTAAGGAATGATCGCTAGCCCATCCATCTCAGAGGCTGCCAGACTGGCTTTAGAGAGGCAGTTTGAGGAGAAAAACAGAGGCCTGATGGTCAATACATCTAGCTTGCAGAGCAGGAGAGGTGGGGTCTGACTTAGTTGGTAAGCCAAGCCAACGTGATGAATCTATCTACTTTTCAAAGCAGAGCCAACTTCTGTTGATGTACTGTAAAGAAAAGTCAGGACCAGAGAACTTCTAAAAAGGAGAGGAGAGACTTGTTGAAGATCTTTCTTCTTATAAAATATACTTTTGCCCTCAGGCCCTGCCTCTTTGGATCATGCCAGATGGTATCCTATTTCTCCTGAGGTTATAGTTTATGTCAAAAGAAATAGACTTCACTTCAATGAGTTCTGAAGGAGGCAAAGAAGAGTTCCAGAAGAGTGGTTTTAAAAGTGACCTTAGATGCCATCTAAGCCAACCCCCTGTCCAGCACAGGAGTTGCGTATTCACATCTCCATGATTTGTAGACTGATGATCAGGGGCAGGTTTTAAACTTCTCAAGAATTTTTTTTAGGATTGATCCTATCCCAGTTCTCTTTCCGTATTGCACCATGGAGAGTGTGAGGGGGAAGTAATAAAGTCCATAAGAAGAGCATGGAGTTGATAGCCTTTTCCCTAGTGACACAGCCAGTTTTGCATCTGGGAAAAAAAGTTTCATTTTCCAACTGTAATACCTTTAGTTGCAGGGAGGAAATGTTGAGAGAGGCCATCCTCTGAACCTTAGAAATCCTATTTCTGAAACTGACTACTATGAAACAATTTTACCTCCTCTGGCACATTTTTTTCTCCTTACACAAGGGTAAAAATGGTGTTCCCGGATAGTAAATTGATAGTACTTTTATGCTGCTTGGATGAACCTATTCTGTAATAGATTGTGTATTATACTTAATTGGATGGTCATCTTGTTAGTGTCTAAAGGAAATCTTTCATTTCATAGCATTTCCTCTCCTCATCTGTGTGTCAGGCACCACGCTATATTACTGAGAACACATAGGTGATTAGATAAATTCCCTGCCTTCAAAGATCTTGTCTAGCAAGTAAGATAGGCGCTTTAATAAGTATATGTAGAGAACTCCATGGAAACAAAGGCAAGGCGAGTCTGGTGGTGTGATGGAGCAGTGGATGAGGAAGGCTTCAGGTAGGATATATCTCAAAGCATGAGCTTTTTAGATGCTCAAGGTGTGGTCCATAAGGAAGGGTATGGACAGAGGCAGAGGTATAAACATGCAGAGAGTGTGCGGTAGTCACTGATGCATTCTAGGTGCCTGGGAACATTGCACATCTTATTTTGTCCCTTTTACTTTGGTGGAGCCACGTGACTAGTTTAGGATAGTCAGTTGGAAACAAAAGTGAAATATATTACTTCTGGGCCAAAGCTTTTAATAGCTTGTTCGAGACTGTCCAAAGCTCTTTTGTCCTTCTGGAACACACTGGCAACATCAGAAATGATGACTGTTCAGTCCGTCTTGGTCCTTCAGTGACCACGGGGAACAGAGCACTCCATCACCCCTTGATGCACACAGGTTGTGAGAAATATAGCTGCTTTTTTCAAGTCACTGAGATTTTGGATTGCTTGTTACTTACTATAGCCTAGTCTATTTCTCTAATTCAGTGCAAAATTAAGACGTAAATATGGTGTGCCTAAAATATACAATACAGGATATCTGATGGACTTGTTGGGAATGGAGGAAAATGAGATTGAAAATATGGGCAGGACCAAATTATGAGAAAGTCTGTTACTATTGCTGGGAAGTTAACTACATTCAAATTGCTCCAGTAAGTCCGAGTCTGCTGCTTTAGTGCTAACACTATATTCCCTGTTGGGAGTTTCTTTGGTGGCTCAGTGGGTAAAGAATCCACCTGCCAATGCAGGGGACATGGGTTTGATCCCTGAGTCAGGAAGATTGCCTGGAGAAGGAAATGGCAGCCCACTCCAGTATTCTTGCCTGGGAAATCCCAGGGACAGAGGAACTTGCCAGGATACAGTCCCTTGGGTGGCAAAGAGTCGGGCATGGCTTAGTGACCAAACAACAACAAACTCTATTTCCTGTAAGCTTAGAAGGTCTGGATCCAGAAGAGCTAGAGGAGAAGCTGGGATGGATGTGGGCCAGGGAGTGTGGACTGGGTGTGGCATTCCATCTGTTGCATTCCAGGTGTGCTGTGCAAAAGAGGCAGAGAAAGATGGGTTTGTCCTGCGACAAGTATCTCTTCATCAGTGATTCCTTCCTGTATCCTACTTAACAAGCTAGACCTTTCAGGTCAGGAAGCTTGCATTTGCGTTAGCATTTTAAAAATTTGAATTATTTGAGTCCACCCATTCTCCTGCTTCCTGTTCACTGGATCCAAATCTGGAACTGTTTGTTGCTGCCTTGGATTTTCTTTTTCTGCTCTACTGTTCCTTTTTAGTCTTGTTTCCCATCACACATTGCCACCTCTCACATTCTCTGTGCAGCCTACTCACCAGCAAAGCAGATTGGCCAGTGTCCCCCAAGATGTCCTCGCCTCTGTGACTTCATTTGCACAGTCCTCTTGCGTCCAAGGCCTCAGAGTGGGATGTTTGTTATTGCTGAAATTCTACCCACCCTCTAGGATCCAGCAGTTCATTTGCCATTTTTTTCACGAAACTTCCTATCTTTAGAGGGAATTAATCTCCAACTTCTCTGGGCTTCTCCTTCTCTGTTAGGACCCTGACTTCACTGAGATGTTGTATTATGGGTATTTGTGGGCACGACTGGAGAAGGCAATGGCACCCCACTCCAGTATTCTTGCCTGGAGAATTCCAGAGACAAAGGAGCCTAGTGGGCTTCCGCCTATGGGGTCGCACAGAGTTGGACACGACTGAAGCACCTTAGCAGTAGCAGCAGCAGTGGGCATGACCAGACCCAAAGATCAAGGGCAAGAACTTTGTCTCGATTATCTTGATTATCCTCCTAGGACTTAGCAGTGCTGTGAACATATTGGGCATTCATATTTTAAAAAATTGGAAACCTTTAAATTGGAGGCCTTTTAACTGAAATCATAAAAAAATTAATGGAAAGCTTTGTCTCATTTCCTCTGCTTTATCCCTTTGGAGGCTGTCTGTTAGGCACATCTTTTTCCTTACTACACCTCCCAGTTTGGCATCAACACCAAATGTCCTTCTCTGAAAGATTATTTTCTTTCAGATAGTGATAAAGATGTTTAGTCAGAACAGAGTGAACATCAGCTCCTTTGGAAGAAAGGCTGTGCACTGAAAGTCAGTAAACAGAAGATGAAAATGGAAAGAAATCTCCTTTCTGGGGGCAGGAGGGTGGACAGCAGACAATATAGAGAAGCAAGTGTGGCCCCCAAACCCCTGAGAGATTATAAATGTGTCCAGAAAACAACAGAGGGATGTTTAACTTGAGGGAGGAGAGTCACAGCAAACTCAGGTAAAAAAAACAATCTTAAATACAAATATTTAAGAATTTAAGGTAGCATGTAAATGACGTACTCTAAGCTTTAGAGGAAAAATAGTCCCAGATAAGATTTTAGCCCATCACTCTGCAAAATGGGGATATTCCCTATGTAGTACTTTCTCTCTATCCAGACACGAACAGTAGCTTTTCCTTTGTGCCACTCCTATTGGAAAGATAGCTCACAAGTTCAAGCCCCGCTGATATTGGGTTGGTGCTATCCTCTTCATGTAAGAAAGTGCTACATTGGGAATATCCCATCTTTGCAGAAGGATGGGCTAAAATCTTATTTGGGATTATTTTTCTTCTAAAGCTTAGAATAGCTTTATCCCTGGAGATGGGTTTTGCAATGAGTGTCAATATGTGTCTGTAAGGTATGAACGGCAATATGTGGCGCTACTGAAGTTTTATTGTGTAGAATTGCAAAGTATGTGTGAAAGGTAGAGCTAGGAGAGGTTTTAGATTAATTTTCAAGTTGTGTTTATCCCAAAGGGAAGTATTTTGGTGCTGTTAATATGTGTGCTACTTATTAAGGAAGATCTTACTTTTAAAAACTTATCATTTACTTAGCTGTATCAGGTCTTGGTTGGAGCATGCGGGGACTTTTTTAGTTGTGGCATGCAGGATCTTTAGTTGTGGCATGTGAACGCTTAGTTGCTGCACGTGGGATCTAGTTCTCTGACCAGGGATGAAACTCGGGCCCCCTGCCTTGGGTGTGCGGAGTCTTAAGCACTGGACCACCAGGAAAGCCCTGAGGTATTACTTCTTGAATTGCTTTCCAGTGTGCATTTGAGTAGCCATTAAATAACTTGATAAATGAAACAAAGTATCATGTATTAACTAGGCTAATGACACAGATCATCTGCCAAATGATAGATCTGTGGGAGAATAAACTGGTATACTTTAGATGGGGTGATCAAGATTGAAACTGAGATTTTAATGACAGGAAATAGTCATTTGGGGATGAAGGAAGAACTTTCTAGGCAAGGTAAGTGTAAAGGCCTCAAAGTGGAAATGAGCTTGGCCCGTGAGAAGACCAAAAAGAAGGCTACTGAGGCTGGAGTGGAGGGGCCTGTGCCCTTCCGGTGAGACATGTGGTTGGAGAGGGGTACAGATCAAGTACTTTGTAAGTCAGGATAAAGAATTTAGATTCAGTGCTTAGTGTGAGGGGGCTTTCCAGGTGGCACTAGTGGTAAAGAATCTGCCTGCCAACACAGGAGACATAAGAGATGCGGGTTTGAACCCTGGGTGGGGAAGATGCCCTGGAGAAGGGCATGGCAACCCACTCCAGTATCCCTGCCTGGAGAATCCCATGAACAGAAGAGCCTCATGGGCTCCAGTCCATAGGGTCGAAAAGAGTTGGACACGAGTGAAGTGACTTAGTATGCACACTTAGTATGGAAAGTAATGGGAAGCAATTAATGTACTTTAAGGGGAAGAACACTCTGCTTGGGGGTGACTTATGGATTAGAGGAAAGCAAGAGAAGATGGGGTGGCAGCTGGGGGTAAGCACGAAGTAGGTTGGGACAGCTGTCCAGAACTGGGGTGGTAGCAACGAGGCTGGGCAAGAATGACTAGATTCGGGAGCAGTTAAGAGAAAGTGGGTGTGGTGAAAGAAGAAGCCAGATGGGCAGACAGGTGGAATAAGCCTCTAGGTAAGTGGGAAAACATCTCCTATAGGAATTTCATTTGCATTTAGACTGTAGGAACTCCAATCTCTGAAAAAACTGTCTTCTGCAGTCACTGAGGACCTGGCTCACCATTGATTTTTGATCTTTGAAGATAATTCCGTAATTAGGTTGTTGCATTTTCCCCACCCTCTTTGCTTTCTCTCTAGTCAGACTTCTTAGATTTCAGGGGTGGCAGTGGGTAAGACGGGTTCTGAGGACGGCTGTATTTGACCTGAGGAAAAACTGAGATGCTGCCCACAGTCACTTACCTGGTCAGCCTCAAATTTCAAAGGAAAGGCTTGGTGCTAATTGTGCTAAGGGCCAGGGGTTTTACATACCTAATCTATCATTCCATTCTCTTGAAAACATTGTGGGGTACATTTTAAAATTCCACTTTTCCGAAACAAAACAAAAAACGGGTGAGGATCAGATATGTTTTTCATTTTGCCCAAAGTCACACAGTTTATAAGGGAAGAGCCAGGACTGAAGCCAGAATCTGGCTCCCTACACTCTCCGCGTAGCTGCTGAGTTGGGGTTAGCCTATTTTCCTTTCCTTCTCATTACCACACCGACTCCATCCAAGAACCCAGTAGGAGGAAGGCTGTGATTTCTTTCTCTTTTTTTCCCTCTCTCTCTTTTTTATGGACTGTATTTGCCTCCCTTCCACCACAGAGTGCCTAGTAAGGTGCTCAGCAAACGTTCGTGCCTGGAGGCAACACCGTCTTCCTGGTGCTGTAAACGGGGCTAGGGTAAGGAGAAAGGCAGTGCTGTGAGGTGGATCCTGCTGCTGCCACGGCTGCTAGGTGATGGGGAGGGATGCTTCAGTGCCTCGACTCGAAGGCATTTTCCATTTCCTAGTTCCCTCCCTCTCTCCATCCCTCACCTCTCGCCCCTGGACTTCAGCTCAGGCCCCTAGGGGAGCGTCCCTTGCCGCGGGGCTGACAGCACTTGGGGGCGCAGGGTCCCGGTTCTCCGAGCTCTTGCCCATCTGTGCGCAGAACCTCGTTCCGGGGCGCCTGGAGCCCGGCGGGCATTGACGTCAAGCGGCGGCGAAGCGCTGCCTACAGACGGTTGACCCGGACCCTCCTCCACACCCCCTTCCTTCCTTCATCGCCCCCTCCTTCTTCCCTGCGCCCCGGCTCCGGCTCGCTATAAAAGGTGGGAGCGCAAGGTGTCCGAGTAGCGCCGAGTTTCAGCACCATGGAGAGCCCCCGTCTGCGCCTGCTGCCCCTCCTGGGCGCCGCCCTGCTGCTGCTGCTACCTTTGCTGGGCGCCTTAGCCCAGGAGGACGCCGAGCTCCAGCCGCGAGCCCTGGACATCTACTCCGCCGTGGAGGATGCCTCCCATGAGAAGGAGCTGGTCGGTACCCTCCCTCGCCCCGGACTTCCCTGGCTGCCGCGAGGTTCCTTGCTTTGTACGCGTCTCTCTCTCTCTCCCTGCCTCCCCACCCCGATTCTTAGATTCAGGGTCCGGGGAGGTGGGCACAAATCCCCGGTTCCCACTGTCACCCGAAGAACGTCTTGAGCCCATGGGCTCCAGATAGTCTGTGGAGCAAATCCCTGATCCCAGCTCCTCGGAGCAACAGGAGTCTCCGCGGCTCCTGGCCCTGCGGTCAGTACGTGGGACAGCGCTCGCTAAGTTTCCACCCCTCGAACGTCCCTCTTCGCGGAGTCCAGGGGAGGAGTGTGTGGTGCCCCGGTTCCTTATAAGTAGGGCTGGAAGTGAGCACCTGGGCTGGGCGCACAGCCAAGGCGGCAACTTGGGGATCCGGGGGGCGGTGTGTTGCAGATTGAAGCACTGCAGGAAGTTCTGAAGAAGCTCAAGAGTAAACGTATTCCAATTTATGAGAAGAAGTATGGCCAAGTCCCCATGGTAAGGCTTTGGGGTCACCCCTCCCCATGCTTTTCTACGAGGAAATGCACCCCCTTGAACCTTAGACACCAGCGTCTTCCCAGTATGTGGCTATTCATTCAGATAATGGGTTTGCAGAATTCGTGGGCTCCCCTTTGCTTCCACCGTGTCAAACCTTTCCTCTTGGTCTCTAAAGTTAAAGAGTAGATTGGCCATTCTGGAACATCGAACAACTGGTACCAGGAATCTGCCCTTGGATTTCTGTGGAAAGCAGTATTTCCGGAAAATATGCTTTTTTTTTTTTTAAACCTCCCAAAGAATTCTGAGTGGAAGAGTCCTTGAATCTAGTCAGTTCTTGTTTCTCTAACTTACTTCCTGCCTTCTGAAGCACTGCCAGTTTTTAAAAACCTAAGTTCAAGTAAAAAATCTTGATTCCTGTCTGTTCACCTTCCTTGAATGACACACACACACACACACACACACACTTTAATCTTTTTTCTTGGGATGAGAAGGTGGACACAGGGAGCAAGGATTGTGAGGTCTATTGTTTATTTCTTAGACGAAAAGGTCTGGTTGACTTTTTTTTTTTTGATGAGCAATTGAAGGACCCAGGAAAGGTAACTTCCCTGAAAAAGGTAGAACACAGTAGGAACAGTTCAATAATTTCAATTTCTTTCTTTTTATGTTCTCTCTCTCAAATGATAAGCACAAGGCTCTCCTTGTTTCAAGCCTGACTATACTTAGACCCACGGTGGTGGTGGCAGGGTTCATCTGTCCCTCCCCAGAGGCAGACTTTGTGTTGATGGGGAGATGCGCCTGTTGGGAGCGCAGGTGTGCTTGTGCGGCATGACTACACATTGTGTTGTTTGCAGTGTGACGCGGGAGAGCAGTGCGCCGTGCGGAAAGGAGCTAGGATTGGGAAGCTGTGTGACTGTCCCCGAGGAACCTCCTGCAACTCCTTCCTCCTGAAGTGCTTATGAGGCACCCACGCTCTCCATAAGCCCCCTCCCCACTTTCCCCAGGGGACCACACCTTTATCCCTGGAGTCTGGCTTTAGTAACAAAGTTTGCATTTCCCTCTAAGGAAAAGGGGGCTCTCTTCCTGCTGTTTCCGAATAAAAAGAACACATTAGATGTTACTGTGTGAAGGGTAATGCCTTGTATGGTGTTGCTATGTGTACAAAATATTCTATTCTTATTTTCTCTGTCTGACAAACTTTTAAAAGTGGTTATTTAAGCAGAGGAAGAACTTCACTTTGAAAATTGTATTTTTGTAGGTGGCATGACAGGATGAAAATTAGATCAGGTAAAATCTTGACAGATGACATCACAACCTGGAAAATAAATCACCCAAGTATCACAAATTGAAGCATGTACAAATTATACATAATAAAGTGTTTTTCATAATTGCTCATAGCGCATTGTTGTTTCTGCACAAGTAATTTAAATAGGAATGGTGGGATTAATCACACCGTTGTTTTCAAGGAAAAATGTTTTTAAAATAGAGGTCCACTGGGAAAACAGCACCAGGACTCCAAGGAGCTTTCATCATTAATTAGGAGTTTGCTGCACAAACTTTGGTACATGATTTTCCTTTGATTGCAGTGGTGTGTGACGTATGTGTGTTTGTGTGTATGGATGCGTGTGTGGGTGCTGTGTATGTGTGTGTGTGAGAAGAGAGCGAGAGATGAAATGAGGATGATTGGAGTTGAGTTGATACATTTTGTTTATTAAAACCTTCAGCTAGAACCCTTAAACAGGGAGAACAATAGAAGAGAAATTATTTCAACCTTTAGTTACATTAAGAGCAATTTGAAAAATTAAGGATTTTGTTTTGACAGCTCCTTTATTAGAAGTTATGCATTGGCTAAAAAAGTAGAGTCTTTGGGGGTTGTTTTATGTCCAGAGGAAGGTAAATAGCCATTTTAGCTGCTCTAAGAGTGTGAGACCCAATAATTACCACTGTTTAATACACAATCTTGGAAATATTCTCAGTTCAAAGGGAAAAATGGTCGTTTCAGTAAACAGTTTCGACGGGAACAAGTGACAATCGATGAGGGCAGGTTCAACTCGAGAAATACAAAAATCTTAAATGTAAAGTTTAGGAGCCATTAAATGTTTCTGAGTGCTTACCTGAGGTCACATTTCTGGAACTGTAAATCAAACTAAATAATATTTAGGAAGAAGCATCTGGAGAGGAACAGTGGCTTTTTCCTAATGCAAACTCAGGAGGCCCCTGCATAAAAATAGAATTTAAAAATAAAGTCCCTCCACTGATTCTTAGGGATCTAGAATATGGTGTTTAAAATATTGCCATACACAATTGCCCTTCACTCTTATTGCCCTTTGCTCTTATTATTACTGTTAGCATGACTGGTCCTCTTAATTATCTTGCACGATACTGTTATCACTTTTTTTCCCCCCAGAGGAGGGAGCAGACACCAAGAGAGAAGATAGGACTAGTTCAATCAATCCTAAATCATGATTTCAGTTCTAATTTCTCCAAAGGTTTGTCTTTTCTCTCTGTGTCACCCCAGGCAATTGAGCAGGCTGTATGGATGCTCAAATTCCCCAGAAAACATTTCTTTCTTTAACAGAAATTAGATGAATGTATTTTAGGGGAGTCACATTTCCATTTGAATACCAGGCTTCGTTGTGATTGAAATGTGTTGCATTTTAATTTTCAAAAACTGAAAAGAGTAATTAAGTAATTTCGTAGTCCACCGCTTTTCCAGAAAGCAGTTCAACTGAAATTCCAATCTTCTTCTTGAGTACCTTAACTCTTCCCATTTGTGTCAGTCCTAAGACGAGGAAACTGTTTTAATCATTGGTTACTGCATAGACAAGATCCTCAGGGATAACACTTAGAACTGCTTCCTATTTTACCCTGCAGTGTTTCTCCCCAAAGTAAGAGGTGTTGAAAGAATTTGCAGTTCAAAAAAAGAATAAGAATATTTTAAGAATATTGTTCCAAACCCCTTTAATTTGTACCCCTCACCATTACCCCTGCTTTATCATCCCTCCTTTCCTATTTAATACAGCTAAAGGGTGTGGACTTACGGGAGACTGAGGATGGAGAATCTGTGGGCTGGATAGGAAATGACTGTTTTCTGAAAATTTTTTGTATAGGCCCATATTTTAAGTTCATAGTGCTAATAACATTTATATTGGTGATGGCAACACTTAATCTTAAGTGGCTTGTTAGAAGTAACTTTGCCTTCTCATTTTATCAGTATAAAAGTGCCTCTTCAAATAGAATGTTTTGATATATTTAATAATTGAAGGTCCCTGTGGAGAGGACAAGAATGTTAAAGATCAAGAAAGTTGAAATGATCAAAGTTGTTGCCCATATGGAAGCTTCCAGATATATACCCTAGAGACATTTTGCGCGTGAATAGTGGGTGCTTGCTCAGTTGTGTCCGACTCTTTGTGACCCCATGGACTGTAGCCCGCCAGTCTCCTCTGTCCATGGGATTTCCCAGGCAAGAATACTGGAGTGGGTCACCGTTTCCTCCTTCTGAGACTGGTTGAAAGATCGAGGGTCTGGGAACTGACAAGCTCCTCCACCTAAAGATCTGAGGAATAATAAAGCGTAGGAATGGAGCAGTGGTTCTCACAGGAGCCTGGGATGACATATGAAGATTGATGGATAACTTTTCTCAGTTGCACACAACCATTCCTCTTCCTATGGTGATTACTGATATTATACCCCTTACGCTATGCCAGAATCTGGAGGGCTCTGAGGGACCCAGATTCTATTTGTGTACCTACACTCTCCCATGGACGGAGGAACCTGGTAGGCTGCAGTCCATGGGGTTGCACAGAGTTGGACACGACTGAAGCGACTTAGCAGCACTCTCTCCCCAATCCAGAAAATGGCGTACCTGACTCTAGGTATTGGCAGAGATTCTTTGCTTGACCCAACTTTAGTTGGGCTCCTGAACCTTGTCCTAGACCCACCTGTGTACTTCCTTGCAAAATATAATATTACCGAGAGCCCTGCTAAGTCAGTTTATCAAAAAACCCCAAAAAACAAAAAAAACCCCAAAAAACCCCACCCTGGATGTGTGATCACTTTCCAAATATGATCAAGTTCCTTACCCTCACCACCTCCTAGGTGACGTCTGATCACCCGGGCCCCGCCTTCACTAAAGAGCTTGTTAGGTCAGTTTAGCCAAAGTCTCCCCTTTTACCTGTTAGTAACTTTCCATTCATAGACCTCCCACCTGTCCCTTGGCCATAAGTTACTACTTGCTCATTTGGACTTGCGCCCCCTTCTGTACCTAAGTCTCTTTTCCCTTATTGCAATAGTCCTGAATAAAGTTCGTTTTTGTGGCTTTAACAACTGTCCAGCTATATCATATCTTTTTTTGATAGTTTGAAGTGTAGTTAGATAAGGGGGTTTGGGATTATTTAGTTTAAATAAGAACCTCAGGTGGTTCTGCTAAGCTTCCTCTTCCAGAACCACTATAACGCTGAGCTAATTTTTAATGTATTTCATTCATTCCACACTTTTTCAAGTATTTCCATGTGCCAGGTACTGAAAACGTAATGGTAAGTAAGATAGATATAGTTCCTGTTCTCATAGAGTTTATAGTCTAGTGACTGACAGTCTAGCGGCAAGAAAAATTAATAACAAAAATTATAAGCTATGAGAAATTCTATGGAGGACATGGTGATATCAAATGAGCAGTCAGGAAAGGTGATATTTGAGCTGAGAGTTGAAGGGTAAGGAGCTAGTCTTGTCAAAGACAGAGTGGTTGGAAGGAGAAGAAATGACAGAGGGCTTCAGGCAGAGGTTAGGACTTATTCAAAGGCAGGATAGATGTCGACATGCTTGAGGAACTGAGAGAAGACCCAGGACTCTCAGCAGATGAATGCCAGATGAGGGGAGGCACAAGAGGCTACCCCTGTGAGTAGTTCTTTGGGTTCCCTTGGGGGGTACACAGTTGCCTTGATCAGGTGCCAGGTGATATCAACGAATATTCATAGGTCACGAATATTTCATGGGAAAGTAGGACTGAGAGTAAGGAGGGGGCTGTCCTGGCATCAACTTTCAGTTTTCTTTGTCTCAGTGATGGATGAATAGAATTCTGCTACATGCTAAGTCGCTTCAGTCGTGTCTGACTCTGTGCGATCCCGTGGACAGCAGCCCACCAGGCTCCTCTGTCCATAGGATTCTCCAGGCAAGAACACTGGGTTGCCATTTCCTTCTCCGGAATAGAATTCTCTTACCTGGCCAATGTGTTGACGGTTTGTGTCCTTTATCTTCCTAAGCATGTATGTGCTCTTCAGGGTATCTAGTCTTGGGGATCTGTCAGCAAAATTATTTTGACTGGAAAATAATTTCTGTGAATATTTCTAGCTGGTGTTCCTAGCACTATTGAGAGGAAGACTCAGCAGAAGGGAAGAGGTTAAATATTTAGAAGAAAGGAGAGATAATTGATGAAGCAAGCTCTTGGTCAGGGATGAGGGGACACGATTCAGAGCCAAGAAAAAGATTAGTTTGTAGGAAGAGTGGGAAGGTGGGGGAACATGGTGTGGACAGATACAGGTGACTTTGTAGGTGTGATGGCAAGAAGTTGAGGTGGTTATTTTATGGCTTCTGTTTTCCAAGGGAAATAGGAGGTAAAGTCTTCTGCTGAGGAGAAGATGAAGCAAATTGTCCGTTCAATAATTATATGTACACAATATAGAAATTGATAATAGGTATCTGCCATAATGTGAGAGATTCACCGCATGACGTGATACGTCAAATGCTAGACAGAGAGAAAAATGGATTTAGAAGACACAAGTGGTATTCGAATATTCTTTGAAGAATGTGTATTTCAAAAGGTGACGATTGGAAAAACTTATTTCAGGTGTGGGAAATAGTGTAAATGAAAGTACATCGGGAAAAGGGAACGCAGTAAGAAATAGCTTGAGTGCTGAGTCCATGTGGCATCCACATGGTGTAAACTAGTGAGGGAGGAGACAAAGGGGCTCAGGCTGCGGGGTAAGGGCCCAAGGCTTTATTCCTGGTAGCAGAATGACATGACTAGGGCTGTGCTTTAGGAAGCTCTCTGATTGCACACTAAGAGAGGGGCCAGAGGGAGACATGAGCACAGAAAGGGCAGGCAGGAGGCTATCACAGAAGTCTAGGAAAGAAGTGACGAGGGCTTGGGTAGATAAGAGAGGTAAGAATGGATAGGAGTGACAAAAAAAGACGTCATTCAGGGTAAAGTCCAAAGCAGTAGTTTCCCCAAACTCTTCTGTCCCTAATGGTGTTTTCTCTTTTAGTAAAACAGTGCAGAGGTGGGGGTGCCAAAGCTACTTATATCCAATTTTTAATTGTTCTAATTCAAAATTTAGCACACTTGCATTTAAAAAGTCAGGTTCGCTTCTTCGTGAAAACACCAAATGGCGGATGACGCCGGTGCTGCGGAAGGCCCCAGAGTCCCAGGAGGCCCCGGAATGGGAGGCCGCGGTGGCTTCCGCGGAGGCTTCAGTAGTGGCGTCCGGGGACGGGGTCGCGGCTGGGGTCGCGGGCTGGGCAGAGGCCGCGGAGCTCGCGGAGGCAAGGCCGAGGACAAGGAGTGGCTCCCCGTTACCAAGCTGGGCCGCCTGGTCAAGGACATGAAGATCAAGTCTCTGGAGGAGATCTACCTTTTCTCTCTGCCCATCGAGGAGTCTGAGATTATTGACTTTTTCCTGGGAGCATCCCTCAAGGATGAGGTTTTGAAGATTATGCCCGTGCAAAAGCAGACCCGTGCTGGCCAGCGGACTAGGTTCAAGGCGCTTGTTGCCACTGGGGATTACAACGGACATGTCGGTCTGGGTGTCAAGTGCTCCAAGGAAGTAGCCACTGCCATCCGTGGGGCCATCATCCTGGCCAAGCTGTCCATCGTCCCTGTGCGAAGAGGCTACTGAGGGAACAAGATCGGCAAGCCCCACACGGTTCCTTGCCAGGCGACTGGCCGCTCTGGCTCCTTGCTGGTGCGCCTCATCCCTGCCCCCAGAGGCACTGGCATCGTCTCCGCCCCTGTGCCCAAGAAGCTGCTGATGATGGCCGGCATCGACGACTGCTACGCTTCTGCCAGGGGCTGCACCGCCACCCTGGGCAACTTCGCCAAGGCCACTTTTGATGCCATTTCCAAGACCTACAGTTATCTCACCCCTGACCTCTGGAAAGAGACGGTGTTCACCAAGTCTCTATATCAGGAATTCACTAACCATCTTGTGAAGACCCACACCAGAGTCTCTGTGCAGAGGACGCAGGCCCCAGCTGTAGCCACCACATAATTTTATAAAGGGAATAAAAAAGTGAATGAAGCCAGTTTAAAAAAAATAAAAAAATAAAAAGTCAGGTTCATTTAGATATAATTTGTATGTAATAAAATTCATCCTTTTGAAATGTACATTCCCTGTTTTCAATGTTCATTTTTAAATGTTTTAATTTTTATTTTTGGCTACACCATACAGCATGTGGGATCTTATTTCCCCAAGCAGAGATCAAACCCATGGCCTTTATATTGGAAGCGTGGCATCTTAACCACTGGACTGTCAGAAAAGTCCCCAATTTCAGTGTTAAAATGTTCTTCCTTTAATGAAATGATTGTGAAGATAGATGGTGGTTGTTTTTCTAATGCTTCCGTTAAAACAGAATTTGGCATCTCTATTTTCAAATGCCAGAATTTGGGAAGAAATTTGACTGGTCTAGAAAATCTGGAAATCTGGAAGCCACTGAACTCATGGAGGCTTATAAAATGAGGAGTCTGGAAGGCTGGAAGGATGGTAGATGCCAGCGAAAGGAAACACGGAGAGAGACGCTTGTTGGGGGAAAGGACTGAAGTCTCGAAGGAACCCGGAGCTTCTCTAGATTTGCTCCAGACTCCAATTCAGTGTGGTTTCCCCAGAACAGAGGTAAGTGCAGGCTCGCTTTGCAGAGGAAGTAGGAAGCCTGGCTTCCAATCATGGTTCTGCCCCTCATGAGTTGGGCAGCCTTGCAGGGCTTCCAACAGGCAGACATCTAAGATTCCCCCTCCAGTTGAGATGTTTGGACACTGAATTCGACTTTATTTGATCACATCTAATATTCTATGCTTGAGCAACTGGGAAATAAAGCAAATAAGCTTCAATCCAAATTGGTTTCAATTTTACTTAAACCGTGGGCTTCCCTTGATAGCTCAGTTGGTAAAGAATCCATCTGCAATGCAGAAGACCCCAGTTTGATTCCTGGGTAGGGAAGATCCTCTGGAGAAGGGATAGGCTAAACTCCAGTATTCTTGGGCTTCCCCTGTGGATCAGCTGGGAATCTGCCTGCAATACAGGACACCTGGGTTTGATCCCTGAGTTGGGAAGACCCCCTGGAGAAGGGAAAGGCTACCCACTTCAGTATTCTCGCCTGGAGAATTCCATGGACTGTACAGTCCATGGGGTTGCAAAGAGTCGGTCATGACTGAGCAACTTTCACTTACTTGAACCACAGGCTTTAACAAGAAAGAATGGACCTGAAATCACCTCAATTTAAGTTTGAGTTTGAGTTTATTTATTTTATTTTTTGGCTGCACCACGCAGCATGGATGGGGGACTTTTCAACAAGGAATGGAACCTGTGCCCTTTGCGGTGGAAGTGTGTGGTCTTAACCACTGCGCCACCAGGGGAGTTCTGAGTTTGAATTTTTAAATAACTAATAATTTTCTTCAGAGAGGTTTTGGATTTATTCGTTATTTAGAATTTTTTAAAGTTTTAGATTTATTATTTAATATTTTTTGGTGCTATCATGTATGCTTTTTAGTTCAATCACATTTCATAATTGGTTGATTTGTATATGGGAATATTCCATACTATGTGTATACACTGGCGAGATCCTGTAATGTTCCTGAACTTTCCTATTAGTTAGCTTTAAATATTGCTTATATATTCTCTTAGATGTCTGTGTAGACGATTGTGTTACCTGAAAATAAGGGTAGTTTTCAATTCCTTTCTAATTCTTATCCTTTCACTTACTGTTTTATTACATTGACTAGGTCTGTCAGTGTAATGTCAGTATATGGAGGTGGCAGCAGGCATTCTTATTGATGCTTGACTTCCGTGACAGTGCTTCCAAAGCTTAACAGGGAGTGTGTGTGTGTGTGTGTGTGTGTGTATTAAAAAAATGTATATCCTTTCTTAGGTTAAGGGATTTTACTTTTTTTTTTTTTTTCAAAAATGGGGTGGGAGGTGAGAGAGAGGTACAAGAGGGAGGGCACATGTGTATACCTATGGCCGATTCATGTTGATGTATGGCAGAAACCAACAAAGTATTGTAAAGCAATCATCCTTCAATTTAAAAGTTTTAAAAAACCTATTCAGATGGTATATACAGAATGGGTAAACAACAAGTTCCTAGTGTACAGAACAGGGAACTATAGTCAATATCCTATGACAAACCACAGTGGAAAAGAATATTAAAAAGAATGCATATATATGTATATCTGAGTTACTTTGTTGTACAGCAGTAATTAACACAATGTTGTAATTCAACTATACTTCAATAAAAAATAAATTAAAAATAAATGAGTATTAAGTGTCAAAGAATTTTTTCTGTATTTATTGAAATAATCATTTATGTTACTCTATTAATTTTATTAATGTTTTACTTAATTTTACTTACCTTTGAATGATCTGACTTAATTCTCCTCCCAGAGAAGTAGGCAGCCTCTAGCTGACTCCGTGGATACAAGCTAGTGGTTGAGCAATCAATCTTGGAGGAATTCCGAGGTGGAAAGATCAGGGCTAGGGTCTAAGATTCTGCCATTTTCTGCAGCTATAGCCCTTGATCCTGCCAGGTGAGCAGCTAATGCTTCTCACAGTCAAGGGCCTGGATCCCTGTCTGAGAGGCTACCATTTGGCTCTGAGCAGCCACTGGGAAAACCGCACGCCTTCTCCTGCCCTCGTCCCCATCACAAACTTCCCCCAACAGTGTGCTCCAGCCCCGCTGTTTGTGCTGCCTGGTCCCTCACTTTGTGGCTTGACGTGGTGAATTTATTGATAGATTTTCTAATGGATTGATCACTTCTGACCAGGGATTGAACTTGGGCCCCGGCAGTGAAAGTGTGGCATCCTTAACCATTGGACTGCCAGGGAATTCCCTGTAGTAGAATCTCTTCTTTAAAAGCTTATATAATCTTATTTATTTTTGGCTGTGCTGGGTCTTCGTTGCTGCATGGGCTTTCTCTGGTTGCAGCAAGTGAAGGCCACTCTCTAGTTGGCCGTGCATAGACTTCTCATTGTGGTAGCTTCTCATGCTGTGAAGCATGGGCTCTGGGGTGTGCAGTTTTCAGTAGTTGGGGCACAGGGGATCAGTCGATGCTGCTCCCCTGCTCTAGAACACAGGCTCAGTACTCGTGGCACACGGCTTAGTAGACCTGCAGCAAGGTGGGATCCTCCCAGACCAGGGGTTGAACCCCTGTCTCCTGCATTGGCAGGTGGATCCTCCACTGAGCCACCAGTGAATCTCCCACAGTAGAATCTTAAACTTGTATCTTCCACGGTACTTTCTAATCTCTTTCTAAGTAATTGAAACGCTTAAATTTTTCTACCTTTTTCATCTTAGCAATAATATACTAACATATGCATTAAATTTCCCAACCAATAGCAAACATTTTCTGGACTTCATTCTAAATTTTACTTGTATTGCTCATCATTGATTCTTCTTAACATTGTTTCAGTTCTTGAGTTATTTATTCCAATTCAAGAGAATCTTTCTTTTAGTGACTTTTGGAGTTCTGGGTACTGGGTATTGTGTTTCTCATTCATTGCATACTTGAATTTGTGTTTATTTTGCTTTTTCAGGGAACAGGCTTTTAAAAATTGATGTAGACACTTCCTGTCATGCTGTTGATCTATTTTTTCTGGCACTGGGGTAAGGGAAATCTTTCACTGTAATTGTCATTTTTTTTTGAGTAGGAGTCTTACCTCTTCCTCAGTCTGTGAGTAGAGATTACTTCCTATACTTGAACTTCAGAAATATCACTCAGAGTATCTTGGTCTATATCTATCTCCATAATCTAGCTTGAATCTTGTTCAGCCCCTTCAATGGAAAGATTCAAGATTTTTTTTGATTAAGAGAAAGGTATTTTTCTCATTTCTTTGATTATTGTTTCTCTACTGTATGTTTGATTCTCTTTCTGGGATTCCTTTTAGGTAAATATAGAATCTCATATCTATATTTATGTGAACTATATCTTTCCTCCTTTTCACCTTGATAGTTTCCCTCTGAGTCCTGGGGAAAATTTTTGAGGTGGTTCTCTAATTCATAGATTTGGTTTTATTCAGTAACTCACTTTCTGTTCACTAGATCAGTCCCCACAAAAGACATTTCCCCAAATTCCCATTTTTTGTGTGTGGTTTTGATGGGAAAAGCAAATACTCCTGAAAGGCCCAGACCACCCAATTACTCATGCTTATATTAGATGGGTTTTCCACAGCCCCTCTTTTTGGTGATGACAGAAAGACTGAGGTGTTAGAGTACTGTAGGGACACACTGGGACCAGCCTTATCTGCTTCGCACTTTCCTAAAACCTGTCTCTGGCTGGGGATCCCAAAGGCTCAGCACACACCTGCAAAGGGAGAGAGAATATCGAGGGTCCTTGAGATGGTGTGTGGGAGTGACATTGCTCATTCTTCAAATCACATCATGATTGGAGGAGTGGTTTTCTTAAACGCATGCAAATGGAAAGAACTGTTTGTTTTTATTTTGCACTTAGTGAGGGTAGGAGGAGAGAGGAGAGAGAGAGTGAGAGAGTGCTTGTGTGCTGTGTTGAGGAACAAGGAGACATTTGGAAAAGGAATTTATGGGAAGAACATAAATATCTAATGAGCATTTATCTAGTTAACTTGCTGTATGCTTATGTATATTAGAAACCTTCTTTTCCAACTCACTGATGAATTCTTCAGTAAATTCTTAGTTACTCAAAGTAACAATGGATGTGATTTCATTGAAAAAAGTGCTTATCAACATTTCTTCCCTTCGGCAATATCTAGCATGGTAAGATAGCTGTATCCATTCATCTGTCCCTTTATTCATTATTTAACAAACATTTTTTAGTTGTAGCACAGTTGATTTACAATATCATATTAGTTTCAGGTATACAATATAGTGACTCAGTATTTTCTAGATTATACTCCATTTAAAGTTACTATAAAATCTTGGCTGTGTCCCCTGGGCTCTACAGTATATCTTTGTTTCTTAATTATTTTATACATAGTAGTTTGTATTTCTTAATCCCTACCCCTGTCTTGATTCTCCCCTCTTCCTCGCGGGAACCCCTGGTTCTCTATATCTGTGAGTCTGTGTCAGGTACAGTGATGGGCTCCAGAGATGGAGCAGAGAAGAAGACAGTCAAGGGGCCACCCTCCAGGAGCTTACGATCTTATGTAACCAAAGGTCTCTGTTTAAGTGGGGTCCGTGCAGGTGGACTAGGGAGGAAGGAAGATTCCCGCTAGGGACTGAGTCCCTGTTCCCTGGGATGTGTCTTGATCATCTTTCCTTTCACCTGTTCCTCTTTACTGTCACTTCCCCAGGTTGCCTGTAGTTCCTGTTGTCTGTGTATCTCAGATCCTGACATTTGTTTCCAACCTGTTGACTCTAATAACCCTTTGTTTAAAAAAGCTTTTTATTCTATATTGGGATATAGCCGATTAACAGACAATGCTGTGATAGTTTCAGGTGAACAGCAAAGGGATTCAGCCATATATACATGTTCTGATAACTCTTTGTGAAACACCCTTCAGCTACAGTTGGACACTGATTTCCTAGTGCAGGTCTCAGTTTTACCCTCTGGCCCTCAGTATCTGTGGTTGCTGTAAAAACCTACCACTGCCTCCCCGTAGGGTTCTAACAGGTTGCTGAGACCAGACCTAATTCCCACTTGGCTATTTTATAGGGAGAATCTGATAGTATCCACCATCTGCCAGAGGGACCTGCTGCCAGTCTTAATCCTGGAACACGTCTATAACCGGTGGCACTAGTGTTAAAGAACCAGCCTGCCAGTGCAGGAGACGCAAGAGATGCAGGTTCGATTCCTGGGTCGGGAAACTCCCCTGGAGCAGGGCATGGCAACCCACTCCAGTATTCTTGCCTGGAGAATCCCATCGGCACAGGAGCCTGGAAGGCTACAGTCCATAGGGTCATAAAAAGCTGGACAGGACTAAAGTGACTTAGCACGCACGCGTGTGTGAAAACCCAGTCTGCTTGGGTGGGAAAGGCTGAGTCTGTGTGTACAGACTCTGGGAGGCGGAGCTACACACAGGGCTCTGGTTCTTTGCCCACCACCCCTCTTTGCCCAGAGCTCTTCACACTGTCGCCAAGGACAACTGCACACACGGGCTGTCTGCCGTCTGGATGATTGAAACCATTAATCATTTACCAAACCCTGGCTGCAGCCTTTCATTAATTATCACTCTGCTAATGATGTCCCTCAGGAAAAGGGAAAAGTAATTCCCCCTCCAATGCAGACTTGGTGCAAACAGACCATACTTCATAAATGAATCAGGGGTGGGCGTTTTGCCTTGAGTTCCTTTGAACTCTTCCTTCACAGAGAGAGAGAAGGGCTGAAAGTAGGCGTAACAGGATAAAATGAAGCAGGTGAAGATGCTGCTTGAGAATCAGTGTTAGTGTGCCGTTGTTTAGTCTATTGTTTCAGCTAGGAGCTGGGGGGTCACCTTTACTGAGATGTCTTCCCAGTCTAGGTGCTTGTTGTTTAGTCACTGAGTTGTATCCGACTCTTTTGCAAACGCATGGACTGTAGCTGGCCAGGCCCCTGTCTGTGGGATTTCCCAGGCAAGAATACTGGAGTGGGTTGCCATTTCCTTCTCTAGGGGATCTTCCCGACCAGGATCTTCCTGACCATGTCTCCTGCATTAGCAGGAGGATTCTTTACCACTGAGCCACCTGGGAAGCCCCCAGTACAGGTGGAAACTTTCTTAAATGTGACACCAGGAACTGGACACAGCGCTCTTTAGATGAGACAGTCTCATAAAGCCACTGATGTCCTTCTCAGACCATGATACCCACTCTCTAAGAAGGCAGCTTATTTTTCCCTATTTGATCTGATCTTGTTGACCCAAGGAGGACTAAATGAGCTTAAATATATGAACAGTACCTGAACACAGTAAGTATTCAATGCTCCAAAGAATAAAGGAAAGTCTGCATCGTTTTCTGTGCTCTGAAATTGCGGCTGGCTTCTATAGGATTTGTTTCAGACATTGCAGGACATAACAGAGGAGTTTCACTATTACATCCATGGTATCTTGAAAGAGTCAGACTGGACTTAGGGACAACAACAACCACTCAGATATCTAGACGAGCCAAAGCAAGATCCTCTGCCATATGGTCCAGTCTATTCACCCAGGGTTCCTCAGAGAAGGCTGGGGGCAAAGCTCTAATAATACTCTTCTGGCTTTATCCTCTACATTCAAGTCTTTTACGGGAGTCTAACTGGGATCTCTTTGACCTTAGGAGGCAGGTGCTGGAGAGTTTAGGAGTCTCATCCCTTTTTTTCTATTTCTTTCCTTCTTAGACACACATTGGTGTGTTCTGCAGACTGAGCTGGGTATATCCTCAGGGGAAAAGCCTTACATGAAGAGTGGGGCTCCTCCTGCACTGGGAGACCTCTCGCAGTGACATTTCAAACCTCACTCGCAGCTGGATGCTGCTGGGCAATGCCCACTGTCAAGCTGGTCATGTCTGAGTTTTACGAGGAGAGGAAGTGGTTTTTGGCTGAGGGCGGGTTTCTTAGTGATTGCACAAAGAAAACACAGTTGCATTTCCTTGTGGGCAAAGTTTCAGGCAGAGATCCAGGCTCTTTGCAGGAGGAGAGATGATAGGTTGAATCTGTTTTTGATAGGGACCTGTTTTGGGGCCTGAACAGGCTTATCCAGAACTGTGATCTGCAGGGCAGTCTCACTTCTCAGGGAAAAGGACACTGCGAATAGTAAAGAGTTCTGCTGTCTGATTAGAAGCATGTAACACTAGCATTATTTCTTGAACCACAACAGGTTCCCCTCAGATTAGACTGGGCTTCTGAGCTCAGTGTCAAGCATTCGACCCTGATCATACTTTTCTTTACCCTGCTGTTCAGTAATCTTATTTCTGGTCTGTCACTCTCGACAAAGTAGGTCTTGTGGCAGAATAAACGAGTAGTGTAAGGAATATTTGTATTCACAGAGTCACAAAGAGATAACATATTGAAAAGACTGAGAACATAATGTTCTGGGCCCTGATGGCCTGGGTTTGAATCCTAGCTCCATTATTATTTAGATAGATAAGTTGGCCAAGTCTCTTAAACCCTCTGAAATCTGTTTTTCTCATCTGTATAAGGGGGGCATAAATAATAACAACATTTAGGACTGCTGAGGAAACAGAATGTTAATGTGTATTCAGTTCAGTTCAGTCGCTCAGTTGTGTCCGACTCTTTGCGACCCGTGAATCGCAGCACACCAGGCCTCCCTGTCCATCACCAACTCCCAGAGTTCACTCAGACTCACGTCCATCGAGTCAGTGATGCCATCCAGCCATCTCATCCTCTGTCGTCCCCTTCTTCTCTTGCCCCCAATACCTCCCAGCATCAAAGTCTTTTCCAATGAGTCAACTCTTCGCATGAGGTGGCCAAAGTACTGGAGTTTCAGCTTCAGCATCATTCCTTCCAAAGAAATCCCAGGGCTGATCTCCTTCAGAATGGACGGGTTGGATCTCCTTGCAGTCCAAGGGACTCTCAAGAGTCTTCTCCAACACCACAGTTCAAAAGCATCAGTTCTTTGGTGCTCAGCCTTCTTCACAGTCCAACTCTCACATCCATACATGACCACAGGAAAAACCATAGCCTTGACTAGACGGATCTTAGTCGGCAAAGTAATGTCTCTGCTTTTGAATATGCTATCTAGGTTGGTCATAACTTTCCTTCCAAAGAGTAAGTGTCTTTTAATTTCATGGCTGCAGTCACCATCTGCAGTGATTTTGGAGCCCCGCAAAATAAAGTCTGACACTGTTTCCACTGTTCCTCCATCTATTTCCCATGAAGTGATGGGACCAGATGCCATGATCTTCATTTTCTGACTGTTGAGCTTTAAGCCAACTTTGTCACTCTCCTCTTTCACTTTCATCAAGAGGCTTTTTAGTTCCTCTTCACTTTCTGCCATAAGGGTGGTGTCATCTGCATATCTGAGGTTATTGATATTTCTCCTGGCAATCTTGACTCCAGCTTGTGTTTCTTCCAGCCCAGTGTTTCTCATGATGTCCTCTGCATATAAGTTAAATAAGCAGGGTGACAGTATACAGCCTTGACGTCCTCCTTTTCCTATTTGGAACCAGTCTGTTGTTCCATGTCCAGTTCTAACTGTTGCTTCCTGACCTGCATACAGATTTCTCAAGAGGCTGGTTGGGTGGTCTGGTATTCCCACCTCTTTCAGAATTTTCCACAGTTTCTTGTGATCCACACAGTCAAAGGCTTTGGCATAGTCAATAAAGCAGAAATAGATGTTTTTCTGGAACTCTCTTGCATTTTCCATGATTCAGTGGATGTTGGCAATTTGATCTCTGGTTCCTCTGCCTTTTCTAAAACCAGCTTGAACATCAGGAAGTTCACAATTCACGTATTGCTGAAGCCTGGCTTGGAGAATTTTGAGCATTACTTTACTAGCATGTGAGATGAGTGCAATTGTGCAGTAGTTTGAGCATTCTTTGGCATTGCCTTTCTTTGGGATTGGAATGAAAACTGACCTTTTCCAGTCCTGTGGCCACTGCCGAGTTTTCCAAATTTGCTGGCATATTGAGTGCAGCACTTTCACAGCATCATCTTTCAGGATTTGAAATAGCTCTACTGGAATGCCATCACCTCCACTAGCTTTGTTTGTAGTGATGCTTTCTAAGGCCCACTTGACTTCACATTCCAAGATGTCTGGTTCTAGATGAGTGATCACACCATTGTGATTATCCGGGTCGTGAAGATCCTTTTTGTACAGTGTGTATTAAGTACCTAAAATAGTGTCTAAGTATTTGCTTTTCTAAAAAAATGTGATTAATCATTTACTACTTTTTTACACTCAGTAGCTTCCCAGGGACAAGCACAGTGTTCAGCTTGCTCACCGCTAGCTCACCAGAGATAAGCACAATACCTGGAACATGATAGAAGTGCAGTTAATAGTTGTTGTATGAGAGAATGTTTTTAAGTGGCTTAAGGTTCTTCAAAGTCAGAGAAATGAAATAGTTGAGGAATTCCTGGGTTTTTGCGTCAAGCATGCAGCCAAGGATGTGTTGTTTCCCGGGTTTCTGAGGGATAGACGTAGCCTCTACCAACAGGTGCATCATGGCCTTTGTGCTCTGCTCTGTTTGGAGAAATAGAGAAACTTAGAAAATTACAGGAAATAGAAGTGGGAGTAGGAGGGGCTATGTGCATAGCTCATAAGAGGATGTAGATTCTTTTTGTAAGTGAAGTCTAACAATAAATTCAGAAAATAAATTTTCCTACTGTTTCCAGCTTTTAGGGGCTGCCCACTTTCCTTGGCTCATGGTGCCCCCCCTCCATCTTTAAAGCCAGTAGCATCAGGCAAAGTCCATCTCTCTGGTTCCCTCTTCCAAGGTCCTCTTTCTACTTTTAAGGACCCCTGGGAATACACTGGGCTCGTTGGGTGTTGTTTTCCCTGCCTGGACTATCTTCTGTGCTCAGGTGCTGGGCTGGGGTGTCTCCCTGCCCTTCCTGCCAGCTGACCCAAGCCACTGGCCTCCACTGTCATTTTTGGCCTGCCTGCCTGCTGAATCACTTAAGTTGTGTCTGACTCTTTGTGACCCTATGGACTGTAGCTCTCCAGGCTCCTGTAGCCATGGGAGTCTCCAGGTAAGAACACTGGAGTGGATTGCCATGCCCTCCTCCAGGGGAATCTTCCCCACCCAGGGATCAAAACCCTGTCTCCTGCATTGCAGGCAGATGCTTTACTGCCAAGCCACCAGGGAAGCCCCTACTCTTGGCCTGGACAGACCCAAAGTCAGGATGCTCAGCCTGTCTGCCATGTTTTCCCATCATAGATTTGAGATTTTGAGTTTTCTAAAAACATGCTTATGTTCTTAAAATTGAAACTAAATAGACTTTTTTTTTTTTTAAGGAAAGAAATTGGGGCTTTCAATGACTCCAGGTTGTCACTGAGGTATGAGGAAGGTAGAAACAGAGAAGAGAAAATAAAAACATGAAGCTCTCAGAGCCTTGGTACTAGGTTTGGGTATAATAAATGATATATTTGGGGATTTTATGAGAATAAAATTAAGTAAGCTGCTGGGCAATTGATGACTCAGGCCACTTTGGGTGAAAAAGCACCATCTGTGGACTGATATGGCCTCAGTTATCTCAGCATGATGTAGCCAGAAAAACCCAATAACGTCTACTTTCCATTGTATTTGGCAAGTAGATGATTGATCATCTCAGCATGAAAGATGAAATACATTTGCACATGGATGTTGCCTCCAAATATATACACACTGAAATAATTTTCGGTTTGTCAGTTAAGTAGTGATTGAAACTTTTTCTAGCTCATGAATTTTAGGCTCTTCCCTTTGGAGGGTGAACCAAACTGCAGGAGTCCCCAGGGCCTGAGGAAGCTGAGGGCTCTTTGACTACTGCTGACGTCATCCAGGTTTCTGCTAGTCTTGATTAGACTGAGAATAGCCAAACACTGCTTGTTGAGGCAGATATTGATTTTTGCCAGGAAGTTCTGTCAACAGTAGTAATTACAATTGCTTTTTAAATTTATTAGATCAGGAAATCTAATAAGTTTTCCATGAGTCCTCTCCCCACTTTTTGTTGGTATGTGGAATAATCTCACCAAGCTGTTTCTGAGAATGTGGGTCCTAAACCAGGACTTATATATGGAATGCAAACTGTTGCTTTTCTCTTTGCTGATATTCATGGAAACCACCTGCTTAGCTGTGTGGCCTTGGGTAAAACAATTTAGCCGGGCTACTTTGATTAGGTGTTGTACCTCTTTTTCTATATTTGTATAGTGAGAAAAATATTTGTACCTCGCTCTTCAGTTTTTGTAAAGATTAACCAGAATTATCCACTGAACACTTAGAACCCAAGAACACACAGTAGGTGCTTAAATGTCAGCTTTCACTGTTACTGTTATCATTGATGAACACATGAAAAGGCATCTGAGACATATATTGTAGAGAATAGAAATGGATCCTTTTAAAGGTTTGTACTGAGGAGGTGCAGAAATGAACAGAGGGTTTGGGGATTAACTGAGTACAGCAAGTTGAATCCCATATGTGTTGAAGATAAAAAGAAACAAACTTGTCTAATTATAAAGCATTGCATATTTATGTAGAAAACATACAATTATACAAAAAGAAAAAATATATCCAAACTCCACAATCCAGAAATAACCACTGTTAACATTCTGATATTTTTTCTCCCAGAGTTTTTTCTTTGCATCTATAAATGCATGTGTGTTTTTTTTTAACATGTTTAAGATTTTGTGCTATGTGGTATTATTTTAATTTTTATATTTTATTTTCTTTATTACATTTTATATATACATCAAAATAATATGATGTGTATATAACTTATAAAGCATAATAATATAATGAACACTTATGAATATAATCTTTATTCCTCCTCTCTACCCCCGAGGTGATGACTATCTCAAATTTTGTGCTTTTTATTCCCTTGCATTTAAAATAAAAATGGTTTTTATCTATGTCCAAGTAATATATTATTTGTTCTTGAGTTTTATTTTTAAAAAGCATCATATTGTCTATAATCTACTTAAAATGGATTTATTTTTTTAAAAATCAGCCTTCTATTTCTGTGAATGCACATAGCTTGATCCATCTTGCATTATTTGACAACAAATCATTTTCACTTTTGTATAGTATTCTATTGTGTGCTTACACTATACAAATATCGATTCTTCTGATGATGGATGTGTAGGTTTCTGGTTTTTTGCTATTACAGAGCTGCAATGAGTTTTTGTGTACTTGTCATATAGGGTGGTGTCAGTTATGGCATGAAAAATGGTTAGAAATGCAAATTCTTGGACTTTATCCAAGACCCGTTGAATGAAAAACTCTAGGATGGACCCAGTAATCTGTGTTTTAACTGGTCCTTCAGGTACTCTGATGCTTGAAGTTTGAGAACCACTGCTGCAGGGAACCTGTTTAAGTGTGGACTTACTGGGTAAAAGGGTACACAAATTTGTAGAATATGGTTGTTCATTAGTGTAGCCACATAGCAAGTGAGCTCTTAATTCTAAGGTAGCCAAATGTATCACTCTTTCATTTGTTACCGTGTGTGTGCGCACACTCTCTCTCTCTCTCTCTCTCTCTCTATATATATATATATATATATATATTTTTTTTTTTTTTTTTTTTTCCCCACACCACACAGCTTGTAGGATCTTAGTTCTCTGTCCAGTGAATCTGGGCCCCTGGCAGTGGAAGCTTCATGTCATAACCACTGGACCGCCAGGAAATTCCCTTTTCATATATTGTTTGAGAAAATTTTCCATACCTCAAGGCAAGAAAAATGTATGCCTGCATTTTCTCCTGATAGCTTTGAGGTTTGGCCTTTCAGATTCGAGGCCTTAATCCATGTGGAATCACTAGATTCCAGAGGCAGGAATCCTATTCCATTTTTCCCCCATGACTGATCAACTGAAACCACGAGGTGGCATTTTGGAGGGCTCGAGGCGGGGGGGGGGGGAGCTCGGGGGCTCGGGGAGCTCTGGTACTTTATGTTTCAAGGCAGGAAGAATTCAGTGAAAGGCAATGTTTAGATAAGAAGTGATTGAACAGAATAGGACGCTTGTGGGGCTTACAAGCAAATGAGTGAGAGGTTCTGTGCCCCAGGAACTTAGTAGGCTACAGTTTATACTCAAAGAAAAAAGTGAGAATGGGGAAAAGACCACCTTCTCCCCTTTTTTTGAGTAGATGTCATGTCCCATATTGGGTGGGGGAGTTTTCTTGTCTTTATATGGTCAAGCTAGACTGTCGTGGCACAATGGAAATGAGCAAAAAAGCAGTAATATACACTAAAAATGGTAAGTCATCTCAGGTTTTAGCATAAGGTCACCTTTTCCTTATACTTTAGTTTTCAGGTGTGCAGAGGAGTGTGTCCTAGGAATCACTGACTTACTGAGCTCACTGGGCAGGGTGTGGGCTCATGCCACCATTGTTTTATTGTTTGGGGTACATCTCATGCGTCAGTGACATGATTTTGTTGCTAGGGATCCCTGCTTGGTTTTGTGGTTAAGCAAACCTGCTTTCTTGAGTGACCGTTAACTTACAGAGATCTCCCATATTTTTTCCTTACTTATTATCCACTCGTGGGATTAACTATTTAATTACCTACCTGTCCCTTTACTCTATCCCTATCACAGCTGTTTCACTTCCTTTTAGACAGAGGGAGGCTATCTGTCATGATCTACAATGCCACCTTGGTAGTATAGTCAAGATTCCTCATGTACGTGGACCTGATTGTAAGGCAGCTTTTTGTTTTGTTGGTCAACTTATCAATTTCTGTGCTGATATCACACTTTTTAATAACTAAAGTTTTATAATAAACCTTGGTATCTGCTAGGACAGTCCCCTCAACCAAGTTTTCTTCAGGAGTGTCTTGGTTATTCTTGATCCTTTGTTCTTCCATATGCATCTTAGAACTGGCTTTCTAAGACCTCTGAAAATAAATCTGTTGGGATTTTGATTAATTTTATTGAATCTGTAAATCAGTTTGGATCATATTGATATCATTATGACATTAAGTTGTCTTGTTAAACATGACATATCTCACTGACTGTTTAGGTGTTCTTTAATGCACTCCAATGAAACTAAAGATTTTTCTCCTTGTAGGTCTCGTATATCACTTTTAGGTTTATTTCTGAGTATCTTTTGTTTTTTATAACTCTTATAGACAGAAAATTTTAATTTATATATTTTTGCATCCCATGGCTTATTTACTTTATACCAAAAGCTTGTACCTTAGTAAGTAAAATTTTTTAAAAAAATTTTACATTGGAGCATATTTGATTTTCAATGTTGTGTTAGTTTTGTGTGTAGCAAAGTGATTCAGTTATATACATACACATGTCTGTTCTTTTTCAGATTCTTTTCCCATATAGGTTATTACAGAGTATTGAGTAGAGTTCCCTGTGCTCTAGCAGTCCTCACTGGTTATCTGTGTTATATATAGTAGTGTGTGTATTTTAATCCCAGCCTCCTAATTTGTCCCTCTCCCACATCCCTTTGGTAACTATATGTTTGTTTCTTAAGTCAGTGTGTCTATTTCTGTTTTGTAAATAAGTTCATTTGTGTGTGTTTTTTTTGAGATTTCACATATAAGCAGTATCATATATGTGTCTTTATCTGAATGGCTTACTTAGTATGACAATCTCTAGGTCCATCCATACTGCTGCTAATGGCATTATTTCATTTTTTTAATAGTTGAATAATATTCCATTGTATACACGTACCACATCTTTTTAACTGATTCATCTGTTGATGGACATTTTGTAAATAATGCTGCTATCAACATAGGGAGTGCAGGTATCTTTTTGAATTATAATTTTCTCCAGATGTATGCCCAGGAGTGGGGTTGCTGGGTCATATGGTAGCTCTACTTTTAGTTTTTTAAGGAACCTCCATACTGTCTCCATAGTGGTTGTACCAATTTGCAGTCCCACCTAGAGTGTAGGAGGGTTCCTTTTCCTCCATACATTCTCCAGCATTTATTGTTTGCAGACTTTTTGATGATGGCCATTCTGATTGATGTGAGGTGACGCCTCACCGTAGTTTTTATTTCCTTTTCTTTAAAATTAGTGATGCTGAGCATTTTTTCATGTGCCTATTGGCCATCTATATATCTTCTTTGGAAAAATGTTTATTTAGGTCTTCTGCCCACCCCCTTTTTTTTTAACTGTTTTTTTTTTTTCATGTTGAGCTGTTTGACCTCCTTCCCCAATCTTTCTGTTATCTATCATTTACTTTTTTAAAATATAAATTTATTTATTTTAATTGGAGGTTAATTACTTTACAATATTGTATTGGTTTTGCCATATATCAATATCAATCTGCCGCAGGTATACACGTGTTCCCCATCCTGAACCCCTCATCCTCCTCCCTCCCCATACCATCCCTCTGGGTTGTCTCAGTGCACCAGCCCCAAGCATCCAGTATCATGCATCGAACCTGGACTGGCGATTCGTTTCATATATGATATTATACATGTTTCAATGCCATTCTCCCAAATCATCCCACCCTCTCCGTCTCCCACAGAGTCCAAAAGACTGTTCTACACATCTGTGTCTCTTTTGCTGTCTCGCATACAGGGTTATCATTACCATCTTTCTAAATTCCATATATATGCATTAGTATACTGTATTGGTATTTTTCTTTCTGGCTTACTTCACTCTGTATAATAGGCTCCAGTTTCATTTACTTTTAAGAGTCCTCAGATAGATGTCCCATACATTCTGGCCATGGTTTATAGCTGCATTCAATGAGAGATGATACTAATGTGTTTGCTCCGTCTTGCCTGGAACCAGGACCATATGCTCATTCTTGAATGATAGTCTTGTTGGGAATACAGCTCTAAATTGATAGTCATTTTTATCTCTCTTCTAACTACGCATTGTTCTCTGACTGCTTTTCAATGTCTTCTCTTGTCTTTCTGGTTCTGTGTCACTGCAACATATCTAGGTGTGGATTTCTTTTTTCCCCCTTTTTTTGGGATATGTTGTATTGTAGATTCACGATTATCACCAGTTCTGGAAAATTTCAGTCACTATGTCTTCAGACACTGTCTCTTTTCCATTTCTGGTATTCTTTTCTTCCTTTCACACTCATGTTAGATATCCATTTGTGAATTAATCATGGTTTGTATTTTTTATGTTTCCTAGTGCTTTGATGTCTTGGGACTTGCTGACCCAGGAGAGACTGCCCCTGTCAGGGATAGCTAGTTCCTAGAGAGAGTAAATGACTCACCTGGGAGTGTGCTATTCACAGGGAAACTAACCCGTTCAAAGCCCACAGGTCCCACCACCTTCTCTCCTGGACTCTTGTCCCCCTGCCCTAATCCCCTGAGGTGAGGTACCAGGCAAGTAGAGACCTCCTGTACCCCATAGTGCCCTGAAATTTTTCAATGTGGCCAACCCTAAGCTTGCCTGCCGTGCCCACCTACTCCTTCCTGAGGAAACCATAATAAAAGCGCTTGCCTGTATTTCCTCCGTGCTCCCTCCAACTTCTAACCAATCCAGGGCTTCCCCGTGTGGTCCAGCATGGCATGTCATGCCTTCTGTTTCTCGGGATCTGTGGGTGAAACAATTTTTTCCTTCATGATGGTCATTTCCATGTCTGCATTTCCTACAGCACCTGATTAAGATGCATTCTCAAACATATAAACCTTCTCAATCTATCCTGCATATTTCCTTTCACCCTTTCATATTTTCCATACACTAACCTCTCTGTGATAGAGTGGGTGATCTCTTAACCTCTGTTTTCCAGTTTACTAATTCCTTTCGTATTTTTATAAGTTCCATTCGTTCTTTTTCAAATGTGCCTGCTATTCCTCACGGTATCTTGATTTTTTGCTCACATTTCAAATTCTGTTCGTCATTTATTTAGGTATTTCCTGTATAGCTACTCTGTGTTCTGAGTCTGAGGGTTCCAGTACTGTCAGCCTCTAGGGTCTAAACCTATTGTTTGTTTCCATTGGCTATGTCATGTTACGGCTTAATTTCTCAAGTGCCTGCTTAGCTTTGTGAGTTTATTGCTTGACCTCAATTCTGTTGGCCTAGACTGAAGTCATCTGGGGGTATGAGATGCTATGGACATGGAGCTACTTTACTTTCTTGTGAAGTGAAGAATGAATCTTACCTGAGGAGAAGTCTGGCCTCCGCTGCTGGAGGGTGGTCTCCCAGTCTTTGGAATACTATGTTTGATAGGAACATTTAGATTTTATCTTGAATGTTTTCTCACTCTTTCTGCCATCTTCCCTCCCTTTCACCACCTCTTTTCAGCCCTGGTGGGTTTTGTGTGCTTGTCTGCTTGGCAGTGTACCCCTGTTGATTTTGGCTGGACTTTAGGCTCCTCACTGTCTAAGCACCAGGATTAATTTCTTAGATGGAGTTTCCCCCTTGACCTGACGCTGAGCACCTGCTCTACCACGAGAGGAATTCCATTTCTAGGTCTGTCTTTGGGGCTTCACCGGCCAGTTTCAATGTACCCTTCCAATCCTAGTTGCATCCTGAAGTGTAATATCTGCGTTAATAGTGCTGTCTGAGTTATAATCACTGGGGAGAACTCTATTCATGTGGTAGAGTACCATGCATCATGCTGAGTCCATGGGAGAAGCAGGGTAAATAAGCAGTAGTTCCCCAGAATGGCTGCATAGACATGGGGGCGTTTGTCTAGGCTTGATGACAACAACTGTGATGATGTCAGTAGTAAGGGAAGGAACACTGCTTCCTCTTCATCCCACTCAGGAGCACTGACCTTCGTCCACCTCCTCAGGGGCTGAAGACTTGCCAATCTGATGATGGAACTGAGTCCCAGACAATGACTTATGTGTGTGTGTGTGGGGGGGCTTTGTGCCTTGAAAGGTGCTATTTTGGGGTCCCCTGCCTCTCGTTCTTTTCCATTCGCCTGACTGTAGAATTTGTAAATGGACATGTCCTCCTCTTTCATGTTGAGTCTAAGGAGTTGGATAGTTGGACCCTGCAGGGCTCTGAGGCTCATCTTTCTCTTTACTCCCCTCTGTAAGTGCTTCTGAACTTGTTAATTCCTAGATCAAGTGTATGGGGAAGAGTGAGGCCAGCGAAGGTCTGTCTCAAGGAGAATCTACTCTGCATTTTTCACAGAGCTCTTTTCAGAATGTCAGGCATTTGAGAGCTGTTCATAAACTGTTTTAAAATATTCATTCTGCCTCTGCACCTTGCATGTACCTTCCTAGACTCTTGTAGTAGGGAGTGGATGTGATTACAGGGCAGAATTTGTCATTTCTGGGTCTCTGACCATATGAACGAGAATACAGGCAAAAACAAGTATTACCCTTCCCCCTAATAATCACTACGGGGCAGGAACTCATCATGCAGTTATGGGTTCCAGCGCTGAGTGGTCGCCACTGCTGTTCCTGAGGGAGAAGGAACCAGGAGGGCAAGGGCAGAGAGGCAGTGAGCTGCCAGAAGCGAGGCTCTGGTAATCAAAATGCTGTCCATTACGGAATGCCTGACGCAGCTTCCCTGCGTCACCTCCAGAAGTAATTCCTTGTGATCTAAGGTCCAGTCTCACCCAAGGGAGGGATAATTTATTTTTAATTTTTTAATTGGAGGATAATTGCTTTACAGTGTTATGCTGGTTTCTGCCATACAACAATGCAAATCAATCATAATTATATCTATATCCCCTCCCTCTTGAGTCTCCCTTCCCCCTTGCACCCCATTGCTCCAGAGTCATCACAAAACGCCAGGTTGGACTCCCTGTATTATATAGCAGCTTCCCACTAGCTATCTGTTTAATATGTGATAGAGTACATATGTGAATGCTACTTTCTCAATTTGTCCCATTGTGACTACCCTGTAGCTCAAAAAGTAAAGGATCTGCCTGCAATGAAGGAGACCCTGGTTCGATCCCTGGGTCAAGAAGATCCCCTGGAGAAGCGAATGGCAACCCACTCCAGTATTCTTGCCTGGAGAATTCCAAGGACAGAGAAGCCTGGTGGGCTACAGTCCGTGGGCGCAAAGGGTTGGTCATGACTGAGCGACTAATATTTCACTTCACTTCACTTCTTCTTTCCCTGGTGGGTTCACACATCCGTTCTTTATATCTGTGTCTCCATTCCTTCCCTGCAAATAGGATCATCAGCGCCATTTTTCTAGATTCCATATATATGCGTTAACATACAATACTTGTCTTTCTCTTTCTGACTTACTTCACTCTGTATAATAGACTCTAGGTCCATCCAGCTCATTAGCACTGACTCAGATTTATTCCTTTCTATGGCTGAGTATGATTTCATTGTTTATATACATCACAAACTTCTTTATCCATTCATCTGTCGATGGACATCTAGGTGGCTTCCATATCCTAGCTATTGTAAGTAGTGCTATAATGAACACTGGGGTACATGTGTCTTTTTCAGTTATGTTTTTCTCAGGATATATGCCCAGTAGTGGGATTTCTGGGTCATATAGTAGCTTTATTGCTAGTTTGCTAAGAATTCTCCACACTGTTCTCGGTAGTGGCTGTATCAATTTATATTCCCACCAACAGTGCAGTAGGGTTCCCTTTTTTCCACAGCCTCAGGAAAGGGACATTTTAAGTGACACAAAACAAGATGTCAAGTGGAGAGAAGCAAGTTAAAAGATGGACCTAGAGTTGAACTCTCCCCACTGCTTGGGCAGGCAGAAGTGTTCCCTGACCAGTCACCCCACTCACGTGCATTGGCCATGAGCCTCTCAGTAACTCCCTGAATCAAAAAGAAGCTCAGCAAAACCTCAGCAGTGCTAATAGAAGGAGCACCACTGTGGTGAGCTGGCAACGAGGTGGTGCTCGGCTTTTATTAAGTCTCCTAAGTAAATGAGTTCTCACTGGAGGACACCCGAGCACGGGCATGATGTTGTTATGAGCAGCAACCATCCAGTGAGCGGCCTCCAGACCCCCGGGGGGGCTCACGGAGCTGACAGGTCTGTGGGTGTCTGTGCTGTGAGCCGCCTGCCGCCGCTGATCTCCCTGAGGGGAGGCGGGGGGTGTGGGCTAGCAGGGACGTGCTGTTCCACACAGGACAGCTATCAGCTGCTGCCAAGTCCCTCATTAGGGACTTCTCAACCTGGCCCTCCCTGGGCGGCAGCCAGTGTTCTCCTGCAGCCGAGGAGGGAGGTGAGGCAGAGGGAGAATCAAGTCCTAGAGTCACCCGGGGACCGAACCAGGATGGGGACGTGATGTTCCTGCTGTCTCCTACGGGCCCGTTCTGACGCTTGGCAGCCGCTACCTGTGAGCAGTGGGCGGCCTGTTCTCTGCCATCACTCATCCCTCACTCCACTAATGAGCCTCTGGCCCAGGCGACTCAGAAAGTAATTGGCATATCTTTGATCCGGATGCTGGACTCACTGAGATGGTAGAATAGATGGCAGTGTGTACACTTTCATCTGCTTTAGTGAGGCAGATTTCCCTGGCTGTATCTGCATTTGTATATAATATTGTATTCTTCACCCACCCAAGGATTATGGGGTAGGACAAGAGAAATAGACACGGCGCTCAAAGATCAATACCTAGGACCTGAGGAAGCAGATAGAATCTGACCATTGGAGGTACTTAGCAATATCCAGGTTTTTAACAATATGATCTTAATAGTCCAGTTTTATTGTTTCAAACCATGTGCATAACATTGTATGCTCGGGTTGGATCAACAAATGACATTTGTTAATGCACTTTTGACATGTTAACTTTCCATATATAGTAGTCTGTTGTCGGGGTGGATAATGGCACAAGTGGGTGGAGTCATCGTCACAAAGCAGTAACATCCAGGTTTTGAGGCAGGAGGTCCAACATCATTCCTTGGAGATACTGATCTTTGGGTTGATGGGCTGACCACTCTTCTCTTGGAATGAGGGTGGTGCTCAGGGCAGGACGCAGGGGCTGGGGTGGAGCAGAGGTGTCTATCTGCATAGAATAGGATCAGGATAGATAAACACTGCAGCTATCCTCCATCCACCCTCGGGGAGAAACTGAAGCAGTTTAGCAGTTTTGCCAGGGCCAGAGAAAATCACAGCCTTTCTGTGTATTCAGGTTTTCAGCAGGAGAGGCCCTGGTTTGGATTTCACTTCTGCCTTCTTTATGAGAGACGTAACAGGAGACACAGGGCTCATCTAACTGTCCTTGGGGCCTGCAGCAAGCAGGGCTGGAATACCCTGCACTGCCCCCCTGCATCCACCAGCCTTGGTCCAATACCCGTTAGACCGTAGCAGATTGTCCACAGGTGCAGAACAATTACGCAGGACTATCTCTTTCATCTGAACATATCAAAGGATTCTATAAAACTGAACGAGGGTGGTGATTTCTTGTAGGCATTTTTTTTTTTTTGCCCTCTTAGAAATCACTTTTTAAAAAAGTTAACACCAAGAAATGATTCCCTGGGTGGAATATGACGCACAGCATTTCCCAAGATCCCTGATCATTCATCACAGATCAGGCCACAGGCAGCGTGGGCTCAGCTTCGTCCGGAAACTTGCTTCAAGCCTAATTGTTTATTCATTGCAGGGATCATCAGGGTCCAAGAATGATAGGCAATGGGCCTAGAGTGAAGGATATAGTGGGAGGGAGGTGAGAGGAGTTTGTTATGTCTGCCTGCGTTCCAGCAAGAAGGCTATTGCAGCCTGGAGACAGCTCTCGTATTTACTCTGTTAAGTGTTTGAATTTCCTCTGTTGACTTGTGATTGAGATGAATGTGTTACATGTCTGTTAAGATTTTTTAAAAAATGAAAGAGCTCCTGTATTGTCAGGGCATCGAGGCACTCAGAAAGGCCAGTCAGGACAGCACCTCAGAGAAGTGTGTGAGTGCCTGCTTATCATTGCTGGGCCCCTATCCCATAGCATGATTGGGGTTCTCAGGGCAGAGGAAACGGGGCAGTGAAAAGACTGTAAACCGACATGAGGCAGTGATGCAATGAGGAAGGGGGCCAAGATACTCTTGGTTGCATCTTAGTGTCCAAAGTAGAAATCAGAGATTTACTAAGCTAATGGAAGGGAAGGAAGAACCAGCCCCTCAGAAAGGAGCCCGCAGCAGATAGCTGAGGGAGCTGAGGTCTCCATTTCATTTGCTTGGGACTGGGAGCTGGGCTCCAACCTCAGTGGAGTTCCATCTAGTAACTTAGGATATGAACATGAGGCCGGGGCTTCCCAGCTGACTCAGCGATAAAGACTCTGCCTGCAGTGCAGGAGATGCAGAAGATGTGGGTTCAGTTCCTGGGTCAGGAAGATCCCCTGGAGGAGGGCATGGCAACCCACTCCAGTATTCTTGCCTGGAGAATCCCATGGACAGAGGAGCCTGGCGGGCTACAGTCCATGGGGTCGCAAAGAGTCGGACATGACTGAGCGACTTAGCACACACACGTGAGCATTAGGCCTACCAAGAAGTCTGACCAGACAATCTGGAGGTGAGCTAAGCACTGTTTGTTTCTTCTTAGACACAGGCAGCAGAGCATCCTGATGGACCAGCTGCTGTAGAAGGAGCTCCTACAACATTACTCTCCAGCCCACAAGCCTCAGGCCCTGTAGCTGGGCCAAGCAGGGTCAGGCAGCCTGCCCTGCAAAAGGAAGGAGAGAAAGGCCTCTCTCTTGCCTGGAATTGTGTCTGAGGTTAGCAATGACTTCACTGCAGAAGGTCTGAAAGGCCTTTCTCCTTCCGCCACACTGTGCTTCGGCAGAGCACCCCTGCCTCTTCAGATCTCCTCTCTTGGCACATAGCTCATTTCCTTTCTGCCTCTTTGGTGGCTTGCCTGCTCTTCCCTGGATCACTTTACTCTGCCCTGCCTTAACTGTCAGGCTCCCATCTGTTCTTGATCTGTTTCTCATCTCACTCTCTGATCTCTCTTTGTGTAATGTGGCCCATTCCCACGGCTCTTGCATCAGTCAGCTGGGGCTGCTGTAACAAATGATCACAACAGAATATTTGTTTCAACAGTAGAAATGTATGTTCTCACAGTTCTGGAGGCTACAAGTCCAAGATCAAGGTGCCAGTATGGTCATTTTCTGGTGAGGATTCTCTTTCTGGCTTGTACACAGCTGCCTTCCTGCTGTGTCCTTACGTGGAGGAAAGAGAGAAAGAATGCAAGTGTCTCTCCTTACATGGGCACTAATTCCATCACAAGGGACCCAGCCTTGTGACTTCATTTAAACCTAACTCTTCCAAAGGGCCCATCTCACATGTACCCCAATGTTCATCACAGCACTGTTTATAATAGCCAGGACATGGAAACAACCTAGGTGTCCATCAGCAGATGAATGGATAAGAAAGCTGTGGTACATATACACAATGGAGTATTACTCAGCTGTTAAAAAGAATACATTTGAATCAGTTCTGATGAGATGGATGAAACTGGAGCCGATTATACAGAGTGAAGTAACCCAGAAAGAAAAACACCAATACAGTATACTAACACATATATATGGAATTTAGAAAGATGGCAATGACGACCCTGTATGCAAGACAGCAAAAAAGACACAGATGTGTATAACGGACTTTTGGACTCAGAGGGAGAGGGAGAGGGTGGGATGATTTGGGAGAATGGCATTGTAACATGTATACTATCATGTAAGAATCGAATCGCCAGTCTATGTCCGACGCAGGATACAGCATGCTTGGGGCTGGTGCACGGTGATGACCCAGAGAGATGTTATGGGGAGGGAGGTGGGAGGGGGGTTCATGTTTGGGATCGCATGTACACCCGTGGTGGATTCATGTCAATGTATGGCAAAACCAATACAGTATTGTAAAGTAAAATAAAGTAAAAATAAAAATTAAAAAAAAAAAAAAAAAAGGGCCCGTCTCCAAACCCCATCACGATGAGGGCTAAGGCTTCAATATATGAATTTAGGGGGACATTCCAATCCATAGCAGCTCTTTCTCTGCTAAGCAATCCATCTATATTTCGGACTGAAACAAATTGACATAGTTGGGCTACATCAGTTGAACTCCTGGGGATGTCATGGAACGCATTATCTTCTGTTCAAACCAGCCCCTTCAGCCATGTTTCCTAAGGTAATTCATGGTAGCACACTTTGGGGCACAGACTCCTCTCGGGGCACTTGGGCTTGATTTCCCTCTCAAGCCTGACATTGGGTGGTCCAGAGCAGCTGTCCAGCCAGGGCTGGGCTTCTGAGCACAGCAGTTATTACAGTTGGTCCCTTCCCTCCATATCGACAGGTTCCACTTCTCTGGATTCAATCAACCACAAATTTAAAACAGAAGAAAAATTCCAGAAAGTCCCAAAGAACAACACTTGAATTTGACACACACAGGCAACTATTTAGCTAGCACATTTGCATTGCGTTAGGTATTATAAGTAATGTAGAGATGACTTAAAATCTGTGGGAGGATGTGAGTAGGTTATATACAAATATTATGCCATTTAAAACAAGTGACTTATCATATAAGAAACGAATCACCAGTCTACGTTCGATACAGGATACAGGATTCTTGGGGCTAGTGCACGGGGAAGATCCAGAGAGATGATATGGGGTGGGAGGTGGGAGGGGGGTTCAGGATTGGGAATCATGTACACCCGTGGCAGATTCATGTCAATGTATGGCAAAACCAATACAGTATTGTAAAGTAAAATCAATTAAAAATTAAAAAAAAGGAAACCCTAAAAAAAATAAAAAAAAATAAAACAAGTAACTTGAGCATCTTTGGGTTCTGATGTCCATGGGGGTCCTGGGAACAATCCCCCGGAAACTGAGGGGTGACTGTAACATACACAAGACTGTGGCCACAGCTCTTCCTTCTTGCTGTTTGCTGTGCTTAGTCACTCAGTCGTGTCTGACTCTTTGTGACCCCATGGACTGTAGCCTGCCAGGCTCCTCTGTCCATGGGGATTTTCCAGGCAAGAATACTGGAGTGGGTAGCCTTTCCCTTCTCCAGGGGATCTTCCCAACCCAGGGATCGAACCCAGGTCTCCCGCATTGCAGGTGAGTTCTTCACTGTCTGAGCCACCAGGGAAGCTCTCTTCCTTCTACGTAAGCTGACGGACTCTTTAAGCCTACTTCTCAACCCCAGCTTCATATTTTAAAAAATATGGATGCCTGGACTCCACCCCAGGCCAATGAGTCCATCTCTCTGGGGAGGGGCCAATGGTTCTACGAGTTGCCCGGTGAGAGTGGAGAACTTAAGTCACTCCACCTGAGGAGTCAGGTAAGCTGTCTTGTGGATGCTATAGCAGCAGTCTGGGGACCTGGAACAGCAAGCTTCCAGCGCTTGCTCTGCATCTCTCCCTCCTCCCCTTTCTTTCCAGGTCGTCCGTGTCCTAAACCTTGTTCCCTACCTTTGGCCCCGTTCCTTCCCTCTGGGCTTGTCAGCTCATCCCTGTGCCCTGGAGTGACCATGGCAGTCTCTAAGGACTTTACCTTGGACCCCTTCTAGCACCTTATCCCCTGGTGGGCTGATCTGGTCTTGTTTAGTACCCCCTCCTCCCATCCCTCCATCACCAGGACGGTCTAGAAAGTCCTTTGCTAGCCTCTTAAGGAATTACCAACATTACTGTACACACAGAGGAGGTCTAATACACACCGTTGTTGTCTGAGCCCAAAACTGATTTTGATTATTATTGAGTGATGCTGATAAAACCGGCAGCTATTTTTAATGATCCATTTCCTTCTTTTTTTGGGTAGCTTATTAGAAGAGGAAAGAAGAGGCATGTGGCATTTGCTGGCGGAGATAGCCAATTTATTATCTGGTAGTTTTCTGTGCTTTACTGGAGGTGTTCAACATAGAAAAAGGGCAGTACGCTAACCCCAGGGCTGGCTTGGACAAGAGTTTAATTTAGATGGTTGCGTCAGATTATGTTTGCTTTCTGAAAACGGACAGCACTTTGAGACCCCCCCCCTTAACAACAGTAAATCTTAAGAATTCAGGATTAATAAGAACCAGGCAAGCAACACAGTAGAAAAATTGGCAAAGATATAAACAAGTGGTTCACAGAATAGCAAATAAAAAATGACCAATAGACAATTAACGAACACTTATCATTCTAGTAATCAGTGAAATACAAATTAAAAGATAGTAAGAGATTTATTTCAATAAGTCAAAGATGTTAATGGACAATTAACATAAAAAGAGATACACACTGACCAAGAAACATAAAAAGATGCTCCTTGGCACTAGTCAGCAGGAAACTACGGATATAGAGGCATCATTTCTCACCAGTCAGATTGATGAAAATTACCATGTTGGCAAGGATATGGAGAAATAGATATACAAGGACATGTGATATACTGCAGGTGGGATTGTAAATTGTATTCTGGAGGGTGACTTATCAGTATGTATCAAAAGTTTCATCAGTATATGTTAAAATTTTCATCAATTTGAAAATTTATTTTGCATCAGTACTGTTTTATAATTTCATTTTCTCCTGAAGCATCTTATCAGAGCGGGTTAGAACAACTGTAGGCTAATGAGTGATGTTTCAGTAAAACTGTTTGATGGTGTTCAGTCACTCAGTCCTGTCTGACTCTTTGCAACCTCATAGACTATAGCCTGCCAATCTCCTCTGTCCATGGGATTTTCCAGGCAAGGATGCTGGAGTGGGTTGCCATTTCCTTCTTCAGGGGATCTTCCTGACCCAGGGATTGAACCCATGTCTCTTGTGCCTCCTGCATTGGCAGGCGGATTCTTTACTGCTGCGCAACTGTGTATTTCATATAATTTGCACATATCATTACATATCATTCTTCTTTTGACTTTCTCCCCAAAAACATTAAAAAAGTAAAAACCAATCTAATCTTGGGGTGGTGGTTTGATCACTAAGTCACGTCCAATCCTTGCGACCCCATGGACTGTAGCCCACCAGTCCATGAGGTTTCCCAGGCGAGAATGGTGGAGTGGGTTGCCATTTCCTTCTCCAGCAGATCTTCCTGACCCAGGGGTTGAACCCGCATCCCTGCTTGGCAGACAGATTCTTTACTGCTGAGCCATGAGAGAAGCCTTGGGGGCTGTACAAAAACAGACAGTGGGCTGGATTTGGTGTGTAGGGCTTAATTTACCAAACTTTGTTTTATATTATTACTTGTTTCTTAAAAATTAGAAATTGCTGTAACACTATTTAAAGCTAACTTTAAAAACTAACCATTACCCAAAACAAAACATTAAAGATCAACTTCAAAGCAAGCAAGGTCCATTCTATTTTTGAACTTATTATTTGTTAAATAAATGCTAGTGTTTTAAAAATTCTATCTTATGACCCGTTCTTGTGCCTTCTTTCCCTGGAATTAGTCTCCAGGTCCATTTGTATTGTCACTCCTGTTCATAAGTCATGGATTATATCAAACTCGGACAGTTGATGAGCAGCTGGGGAAGTTCACTCATAATGTCCTCAGTTCAGTTCAGTTCAGTCACTCAGTCGTGTCCGACTGTTTGCAACCCCATGAATTGCAGCACGCCAGGCCTCCCTGTCCATCACCAACTCCCGGAGTTCACTCAAACTCATGTCCATTGAGTCGGTGATGCCATCCAGCCATCTCATCCTCTGTCATCCCCTTCTCCTCCTGCCCCCAATCCCTCCCAGCATCAGGGTCTTTTCCAATGAGTCAACTCTTCGCATGATGTGGCCAAAGTACTGGAGTTTCAGCTTTAGCATCATTCCTTCCAAAGAACACCCAGGACTGATCTCCTTTAGAGTGGACTGGTTGGATCTCCTTGCAGTCCAAGGGACTCTCAAGAGTCTTCTCCAACACCACAGTCCAAAAGCATCAATTCTTTGGTACTCAGCTTTCTTCACAGTCCAACTCTCACATCTGTACATGACTACTGGAAAAACCATAGCCTTGACTAGACTGACCTTTGTTGACAAAGTAATGTCTCTGCTTTTGAATATACTGTCTAGGTTGGTCATAACTTTCCTTGCTACAGTCACCATCTGCAGTGATTTAGGAGCACCAAAAAATAAAGTCTGCCACTGTTTCCACTGTTTCCCCATCTATTTCTTATGAAGCGATGGGACCAGATGCCATGATCTTCATTTTCTGAATGTTGAACTTTAAGCCAACTTTTTCACTTTCCTCTTTCACTTTCATCAAGAGGCTTTTTAGTTCCTCTTCACTTTCTGCCACAAGGGTGGTGTCATCTGCATATCTGAGGTTATTGATATTTCTCCTGGCAATCTTGATTCCAGCTTGTGCTTTTTCAAGCCCAGTGTTTCTCATGATGTCCTCTGCATATAAGTTAAATAAGCAGGGTGACAATATACAGCCTTGATGTACTCCTTTTCCTATTTGGAACTAGTCTGTTGTTCCATGTCCAGTTCTAACTGTTGCTTCCTGACCTGCATAATGTTCTAGCTGTGTCCCAGATCTGGCTGCCAAGCAGCAAACTGGTCAGCATCTGGATGGTGGGCATGGTCTCATGTTTCAACTTTCCTAGTGGCTCGGCAGTAAAGAATTGACCTGCAAGGCAGGAGATGTGGGTTCGATCTCTGGGTCGGGAAGATCCCCTGGAGAAGGAAATGGCAACCCACTCCAGTCTTCTTGCCAGGGTAATCCCACAGACAGAGGAGCCTGGTGGGCTACAGGGACCATGGGGATCACAAGAGTCGGACATGACTTAGATATTAAGCCACCACCATAGCCGAGACATTCTATCCACAGTTGGGATCATTCTGAAGATGGTCAATTAAGTCCAAGCCCAGTGGGCTTATTTTAAGTCAATGGCTCAGTTCTGAGGAAAGAGAGAGAGAGCTAGAGAACTCAACTGAAAAGTGGCTCATTCTCACACATTTGGGGAAAAAACACTGTAGCATCATTGCACCACATCCTTGTTTTTAGAGTGAAGGAATTCTGTGAAAAGATTTATAGCTCCATTAATTTCTAAGACTTGGGCAGCTTCTACGTCCTGAGCAAGTTTCAGGAGGTTGCCTTGTTCAGCCTGTTAACAACAGGCTTCCTCTAAACTTTCTTCTTATGGTGGCCAAGACAGCCAGCAGATTATTCTGGCTAGTGGTGAGCTCCAGGTTCTAATCAATATACTGAGGATTTGGATTTACAAGGAGCTCTGCAGACCATAACCCGAGTGCTAAAGATGCTGTCTCTCTATTTTAATAAAACTAAATGGTAATATTCTGAAAACCAGTGGAATGCAAACTTTAGGGTTTTACCCGAGAAATTCGAATCAAAGTCAAAACTATTGTTCTTCAGAACTATTTCTGAACTTTGAACAAAATTTCACATGATGCAACTAAACAGGAAGAAGATCTTCATGGGACTGACGTTAAGCTTCTTGAGTTTATATGTGGTCAGTCAGTGAAGCTGAAATTCTTTCACATATTATTTGTAATAATTGAAAAACAGTATGATGATATGGCAAGTAGGTATAGAGGAGCCAAGAGGCTTTGATTTTGTGTGGTATGTCCTTCTTGCTGGTGAGTTGAAGAACATTGTGAGGCTAATTTATACTCTTCATCATATGACTAGTTAACACCAAAAGACAGGTATGGTCCAGGACCCTCTTTACCTTAACTGTGGACTTGCAGACATGGTTGTCTTTCACATCCACCATCTCACTGCCCTCTGATAGAGGCTATTCTTGGGCTTATATGAAATCTTGCCTTTTGTCCAAATCTTGCACGTTTGTGTGGATAGGACGACACTCCTCAATTTTTTCATTTACTGGATTATGCCTGCTTGCTGTTAGACTTCCACGAGTGGAGCATAGCAATAGTTGTGGAGGGTGTATATTTGGAGGAAATAGTTACAGGTGAGGGTCCCTCTCCACCCTGGCTCAAAATACCTACATCTGAGTCATGATCTTGCACATAATCCATTGTGTATGCCCCTGATCTCTTATGCATCGTCTCGATAATTTGACTAGATTTACAATGACATGTTTCATCACCTGTAATCATTCGGCCAAGCACTCAAGCACTGGACATTGGTTGGATGGGCAGCATCAAGCTGTGTATGTGACATCAAAGAGTTTAGCAGCGTGTGCTCACTGAACTTGGATCATTGCACGTTGTCCATCAATCAGCTACTTCTTGAAGGAAAGACTGAGAAAATCCTTGTTCCCTCTTCTGCCGCACTTAGATGGTGTCCACATCGACTTCTTCAGGATTGGCTTTGTCATTCAGAGAAGAAGCCGTGTTGTGGGACCAAAATGGATCCCAGAGCGGAGGTGAGGTTGTTGTTGTTGTTTTTTGCTGTCAGTGGTAAACAGCTGCTTTACTTTAATGAGCTCCATGGCCATACCTGTATCTCTCAGATCAGCGTGAGCAGCCTCTGTCCATGAGGGCTTTGTAGGTCCATTGTATAGCTCTCTTCAGACATCCTCACGGGAACAGGCTCTGCCTATCACGGCAGTCTGAGTCATCCTCGTCCTGTCGTATCTGAGCTTCTTGAAATTTTCTCCATTTCTGCTGCTCCGAGCTTATCATTCTCAAGGTCAGGTTGAGAAAGGTTTAAAACCACGTTGGCACCCCACTCCAGTATTCTGGCCTGGAAAATCCCATGGATGGAGGAGCCTGGTAGGCTACAGTCCATGGGGTCCCAAAGAGTCGGACACGACTGAGTGACTTCACTTTCACTTAAAACTTTTAACTGTGTATATCTTTTGCCCAGCCATTTTACTTCCTAGAATTTATCGTAACAAAGCATTTACAAATAAACAGCTATTTGCTGAATTATTATTTATAATAAAGATTATAAATAATCTAAATATCCATCATCATGAAAGTGAAAGTGTGAGTGAAAGTGAAAGTGAAATTCTCTCAGTCATGTCTGACTCTTTACGACCCATGGAATTCTCCAGGCCAGAATACTGGAGTGGGTAGCCTTTCCTTTCTCCAGAGGATCTTCCCAACCCAGGAACTGAACCAGGGTCTCTTGCGTTGCAGGTAGATTCTTTACCAACTGAGTTAAAGGGAGATCTTATCCATCACCATGGGAGTGCTTAAGTGAACAATGTGAACACATAGGGAATGTTACACAGCATATGCTGCGTAGGAGGTAGACCTAAGGGTCTCTAAAGTTGCATGAACAGTGTCGGAAATCTATTGTTGAATAAACAAAAGGCAAGTCACAGTTCAGTAGGTATAATCTGATGTCAAATCTGAAAAGTAAAAATGATCAGTGATGACAAAAGGAAACTATATTCTTTGATAAGCATGCGTGAAACCCGAGCATAGAAACACGCCTATAATAATCAAGCCAAATTGGCAGTGATGGTTATTTCTGTGAAGAGACTGGGATTTAGAGGTTCTGGCAAATAGTTAGCCGTAAGTATCATTTAATATTTTTACTTTGAGAATGCATTTGTGCTTTTCTTTGTATAATTAAAAGTGAATAATAACTTTTAAAAGTAAAATGAATGAAATTAAAGAGATGGATTAAAAAAGAACTCAGTGTTGAGAAATAGGCAGTTCGGTGGACTCCACTCTACCCTCTGCATGTGCAGACAGCCCCATAGAGACCCCCCATGCTGCCCCAGCACCCTCCACTCACATTATCCAGGCCTGTTCAGGAACCACATGTCTACCCTGGAGTCAGGGTTGACAGTTCCTGGCTGGAAAGTTAAGAGAGAGACGGTGATAATAATTGACTTTGTTTAGCATGAGGGACACGAAGGATGGGAAGGAGATGCAGGGAAGGAAAAAAAAAAAACTTTTCCTGTACCCCTGTTAGGTTAATTGACTGGGGTGCTGCAAATTAGATAGTCAAAAGACAGATTAACAGGAGAAGAACAATCAGAAGTTTGTTAATGTGTGCATCTGAGTACGCATAGGGGAAAACTCAATGATGAGCAACTCAAATAGGGGTTAGAACTTGGGCTCATAATAGCACCTTAACAAAGAACAATAAATTTGCGAAGTAACAAATAAAGGAAAGGGACTTTGTGCTTCTTGTTAGTTGCCCAGTCATGTCCAGCTCTTTGCAACCCCATGGAGTGAAGCCTGCCAGGCTCCTCTGTCCATGGAATTCTCCAGGCAAGAGTACTGGAGTGAGTTGCCATTCCCTTCTCCAGGGGATCTTTCTGACCCAGGATGCAACCTGGGTCTGCTGCATTGCAGGCAGACTCTTCACCATTTGAGCCACTAGGGAAGCCCAAAACAACCTTACACAACAACAGACTGACAACAATGAATTCATTTCAACTGAGCTGATACCTGCTTGAATGTATTATTGTATTCAAAAGCTCTCAGTACTGATCTATAATATTGTGTATTCACAAAGCATATGTTGTTAAGGACACAGAAAACAATCAGATCCTTGTCTCCTTTAAAAAGAAATAAAACATAAACGTAAAATAAAAATAACATAAAAATAAACTGTGTGTTCCATGATCTGTGTACTTTGCACTCTAATGTTTCGCATGACTCTCAGCAACACTGGTCGGTAGTTTTGTTCCAAAATTTCCATTTATCTTGAGAGTCTCTTGGACTGCAAGGAGATCCAACCCGTCCATTCTGAAGGAGATCAGCCCTGGGATTTCTTTGGAAGGAATGATGCTAAAGCTGAAACTCCAGTACTTTGGCCATTTCATGCGAAGAGTTGACTCATTGGAAAAGACTCTGATGCTGGGAGGGATTGGGGGCAGGAGGAGAAGGGGACGACAGAGGATGAGATGGCTGGATGGCATCACTGACTCGATGGACGTGAGTCTGAGTGAACTCCGGGAGTTGGTGATGGACAGGGAGGCCTGGCGTGCTGCGATTCATGGGGTCGCAAAGAGTAGGACACGACTGAGCGACTGAACTGAACTGAACTGAAAGTAGCCACTCATTCGAGACCCATACAGTGCTGCTTCTGTTAGGAAAACCGGCAGATCTTGAGTCTGGGTGTGCTGTAGAATGTCTTGTTGTAGATGTTTGAATATAGCTATACAGACATACACTTGATAATCTGGACCAAGGAAAACACAGATAGCAATGCAATGGCAGATTTCTGTCTGATCTAAATAGTTCCAAAAACACTGAGTTATCCATTGCAGGCAAATCTGTGATGGTGCAAAACCAGACATGTGAAAAGCTGAAAATTGGCACCTTTGCTTTCAGAAAGTAGCATTTGGTGCAGCAAATTGTAGGCAGGTAAATATGCAGGGGAAACTAATAGAAGATGCTGCTGCTGCTAAGCCGCTTCAGTCGTGTCCGACTCTGTGCGACCCCAGAGACTGCAGCCCACCAGGCTCCCCCGTCCCTGGGATTCTCCAGGCAAGAACACTGGAGTGGGTTGCCATTTCCTTCTCCAGTGCATGAAAGTGAAAAGTGAAAGTGAAGTGGCTCAGTCCTGTCCGACTCTTCGCGACCCCATAGACTGCAGCCCACCAGGCTCCTCCGTTCATGGGATTTTCCAGGCAAGAGTACTGGGGTGGGGTGCCATTGCCTTCTCCAAATGGAAAATGAGGGTTGTTTTAATGCGGTTTGTTATGTAGCTGCCACTGCAGGCGTCTCTGAGGTGAATCTGGAATTGTCTCCAGTGGTTAAGCATTGTCCTGCACTTCCTCGCAGAGAGAGAGGGAGGGCTGAGATTTTTTTTCTCAAGTCTGTTTCTTCTCAACTGTCTTCAGCTCAAAACAATCCTTGTTATAGGGCATATTTTGGGGTGGCACACTCTGAACTCCTTCAGAGGTAATCTAAGGAAAAAGACTTAAGACCTCGTGTGCTGAGAGAGAAATAAAGGCATCACTCTTAAGTATGAAGAAGGTAGTGCTGTGAGCAGGAAGCACGCAAACATCCTCTCAGATTTATCCTCATAACCCCTGTTCCCAAGAGCCTTCCTAGTCACTGTTTCCAGCCTTACAGCGTTCATCAAGGCTTGATTATCCTTCTTTCACCAGCTCTGGCTCTGTAGTCTGACGCACATAGGAAGAAGCGGGGAGCAGTCCCGCTCCTCGGGGTCATAGAAGTCTTTGACCTCGCCATGAACCTGCTCGTCCCTTTGGACTGCGGTCCTGAGAGCGGGCATGGTTTGAGGGGTCCTGGTCTCTGCAAGTCCTGGAGCTGGCACTGAAGAGACTGGTCCTCTGCTGCCCTCTGCAGCAGAAAGACAACACTGCACGTTGTCTGGGGGCTTACCTTTTCAAGAGACAACAACTGTGTTCTAACAGCCACCAAGCAGCTTGGGTGGTTTTACCCTTTCACCCAAATGTTTCAGCTGGTGACTTCTGTTATTGGAAATTCCTTTACTTTCTCTAGTTCTAGTATTCTAATTTCTTTTGTACATAATGCAGGATAATATACGAAGTTTCAGTGGACTGAATGGGCCCCTCAAAATTCTTATATTGAAATTCTAATCTCAGTGTGATGGTATTAGGATATGGGGACTTTGGGCAGTAATTGAGGGCAAAGCCCTCCTGAATGAGATTAGTGTCCTTATTTTAGGTTGGCCCAAAAGTTCCATCAGGTTTTCGACAAGGTGTTACAGGAAAACCCAAACGAACTTTTGGGCCAGCCCAATGAAAGCAGCTCCAGCAAGGTCTTTTGCCCCCTTCGGCCTGTGAGTACACAAGTAGAAGTTGGCAGTCTGCAACCTGGAAGAGGGCTGGCATCCTGATCTCAGACTTCCAGACTCTAGAACAGTGAGAAGTGAATTTCTGTGGTTTATACGCCACCCAGTCTATGGTGATTTGATAGAGCAGACCAAAGTAAGACAATCACTTCATTCAAGATTTCTTCCCTGATGATTCAGACGGTAAAGAATCCACCTGCAATGCAGGAGACCTGGGTTCAATCCCTGGGTCGGGAAGACCCCTTGGAGAAGAGAGTGGCAGCCCACTCCAGTATTCCTGCCTGGAGAGTCCCAGTGATGAGGAGCCGAGCGGGCGACAGTCCATGGGGTTGCAAAGAGTTGAACACAAGGACATGAGTTTGAGTGAACTCCAGGAGTTGGTGATGGACAGGGAGGCCTGGCGTGCTGTGATTCATGGGGTTGCAAAGCGTTGGACACGACTGAGCAACTGAACTGAACTGAACTGAACTGAAGCGACTAACACTTTCACTTACTTTCAGCGAATAAGTACCCTGCCAGTGACACCTGGACCTCTGTTGATATTTTCCATCTTCTTCATCCCTGACTACTCACATGGGATGGCATTTCAGGACCATCTGAGTGTGTATGGGGTATATGATGTGTTCCGGTGAGTGGACTGCTGGTACTGGTCACCCAACTTGGCTTCGCATAGGTACAAGCACTGCCTTCCTTATATCTTGATAGTGGCTACGATTAGTCAGCAGGTGTAATGGTGTTAATGGCTGAAGGCAGAGTTGAAGGACTGGTACCCAACAGTTCAAAAGACAGTTTGTGTGCAGTGGTGGATTGGCTGATTATTCCACAGTCAACAGTCTTTCCATGTGGGACAGTGAGAGTGAGCCAGAGCCTCTTTCTGCTTTCTGAGAGAGACTATGTCAGTCTGCTGAAGCCCAGCGTCTTATTCCTCAGCCCATCTCTACTGATGGCGTAGCTGGACTTTTGTGAGTCTCCTCTTATCATTGTATTATTACCAACGTAGTCCTTTTTTTTTTTTTTTGTTAGCTCTTTAATGGAACTTGGGAGGAGGTGTAACAAGTGCTGCTGCTCCGACACCATGATACCTTGTATATCATCATGGGTTTTTATTACTGTAACAATGGAAGCATTTACAATTGAAAGGTCAAAATTTACAGTGCTAGAACCACAAACGGAGAGCTAAGAAAGAGGGTAGGAAACATTCAGAGGCAAAAATTTTTACATTATTGAGATGTTAAAATACACCCATAGATGGAGGTGCTTAGGTTCAATGTCTTCTATTTTTATTATCAACTGGACATGTCTGTACAGCTCTGGCATAATACCTATGGGGTGTTCGAACACAGATCTTTCAAATTCCCAAAGAAATTTTGTGTGGCTTATTGCAAAGTTTGATTAATTAAAAATGTGTCTGCATTCCAAGTAAGCAAAATGAGGCATAAAGACATTCTTCCTTTTTTCCTTTCAGTAAGTTTCCCGTTAAGCATTGCACCATTTCTCTTTTCAGTTGCTGTTCAGTTGCTAAGTTGCGTCTGACTCTTTGCGACCCCATGGACTGTAGCACCCCAGGCTCCTCTGTCCTTCATTATCTCCGGGAGACTGCTCAAATTCATGTTCATTGTGTTGGTGATACTATCTGACCATCTCATCCTCTGTCGCCCACTTCTCCTCCTGCCCTCAATTTTTCCCAGCATCAGGATCTTTTCAAATGAGTCAGTTCTTCGCATCAGGTGGCCAATATATTGGAGTTTCAGCTTCAGCATCAGTCCTTCCAGTGAATATTCAAGACTGATTTCCTTCAGGATGGACTGTTTGGATCTCCTTGCTGTCCAAGGGACTCTCAAGAGTCTTCTCCAACACCACAGTTCAAAAGTATCAATTCTTTGGCCCTCAGCTTTCTTTATAGTCCAACTCTCACATCCATACTACTGGAAAAACCATAGCTTTGACTAGACCGACCTTTGTTGGCAAACCTAGACAGTGTATTAAAAAGCAGAGGTATCACTTTGCCCACAGAGGTCCATCTAGTCAAAGCTATGAACTGGGGTGTTGGAGAAGACTCTTGAGAGTCCCTTGGACAGCAATGACATCAAACCAGTCAGTCCTAAAGGAAATCAACCCTGAATATTCACTGGAAGAACTGATGCTGAAGCTGAAGCTCCAACACTTTAGCCAACTGATGAGAAAAGCTGACTCATTAGAAAATACCCTAATGCTGGGAAAGATGGAAGGCAGGAGAAGGGGGTGACAGAAGATGAGATGGTTGGATGGCATCACTGACTCAATGGACATGAGTTTGAACAAACTCTGGAAGATAGTGATGGACAGGGAAGCCTGGAGTGCTGCAGTCCATGGGGTTGCAAAGAATTGGACATGACTTATTGACAGAACAACAACAACAAAGAATCCTACAAATATCTGCTTGGAAAGGCAGTTTACCTAAATCGAATAGGGATGAGTTCAGCATTTTTTTTTTTTTTTTTGGTTAAAGGCATTCTGACTCTCTTTGGGGGACTTGACTTTTTCACTTGAGTCAGTACAACAAACTGTCAGATTCTTTATCCTTTCCTGCCAAGAAGTGGGATTGTGACCTGAGACCAACAGAACAGTCTCTCTCTGAAATTGGAACTTTAACAGAGTTAACAAAAAGACAGAAGATAGTTGCTTCTGCTCATTCACCCTAGTCACAATGTCACAATATCCATTGTCAATTTCTGCAACAGAAATTCCACGAGTAGCTCTGTTGTGTCTTTTCAAGCCTGTTGGTCCTTCTTTTAGAGTTTGAGGATATTTCCCTATATTGTTTCTATAAATTCCACTTTTCTCAAGGGAAGGGCAGATTTTTAGACAGGTGGGGAACTGGCCACAATGAGGAAGAAGGCCATTATGGGCCCCTTCACACGTCAGGTATCAAGAGCCCACAGTTCAGTTCAGTTCAGTTCAGTTGCTCAGTCGTGTCTGACTCTTTGCGACCCCATGAATTGCAGCATGCCAGGCCTCCCTGTCCATTACCAACTTCTGGAGTTCACTCGAACTCAGGTCCATCGAGTCGGTGATGCCATCCAGCCATCTCATCCTCTGTCATCCCCTTCTCCTCCTGCCCCCAATCCCTCCCAGCATCAGTCTTTTTTAATGAGTGAACTCTTCGTATGAGGTGGCCAAAGTACTGGAGTTTCAGCTTTAGCATCAGTCCTTCCAAAGAACACCCAGGACTGATCTCCTTTAGAATGGAATGGTTGGATCTCCTTGCAGTCCAGGGACTCTCAAGAGTCTTCTCCAACACCAAAGTTCAAAAGCATCAATTCTTCAGCACTCAGCTTTCTTTGTAGTCCAACTCTCACATCCTTACATGACTATTGGAAAAACCATAGCCTTGACTAGATGGACCTTTGTTGGCAAAGTGATTTCTTTGCTTTTGAATATGCTATCTAGATTGGTCATAACTTTCCTTCCAAGGAGTAAGCATCTTTTAATTTCATGGCTGCAATTACCATCTGCAGTGATTTTGGAGCCCCCCAAAATAAAGTCTGACACTGTTTCCACTGTTTCCCCATCTATTTCCACTGATTCCCCATCTATTTCCCATGAAGTGATGGGACCAGATGCCATGATCTTACTTTTCTGAATGTTGAGCTTTAAGCCAACTTTTTCACTCTCCTCTTTCACTTTCATCAAGAGGCTTTTTAGTTCCTCTTCACTTTCTGCCATAAGGGTGGTGTCATCTGCATATCTGAGGTGATTGATATTTCTCCCGGCAATCTTGATTCCAGCTTGTGCTTCTTCCAGTCCAGCATTTCTCATGATGTACTCTGTATAGAAGTTAAATAAGCAGGGTGACAATATGCAGCCTTGACGTACTCCTTTTCCTATTTGGAACCAGTCTGTTGTTCCATGTCCATTTCTAACTGTTGCTTTCTCAAGAGGCAGGTCAGGTGGTCTGGTATTCCCACCTCTTTCAGAATTTTCCACAGTTTACTGTGATCCACACAGTCAAAGGCTTTGGCATAGTCAATAAAGCAGAAATAGATGTTTTTCTGAAGAAGTGAAGTGAAGTCGCTCAGTCGTGTCCGACTCTTTGCGACCCCATGGGCTGCAGCCCACCAAGCTCCTCTGTCCATGGGATTTTTCCAGGCAAGAGTACTTGAGTGGGTTGCCATTTCCTTCTCCAGGGTATCTTCCTGACCCAGGGATTGAACCCAGGTCTCTCACATTGTAGCAGATGCTTTTACCGTCTGAGCCACCTTTTCCAGGAGCCCACGGTATACACCAGCAAAGCTAAACATTCTGCTTTCCCGAGGTACACCAGCAGGTGGCGCTATGACAAACTAAATAGCTGATGCCCCCCAAATAAATGGTACAAGGCATTCTGGAACAGTCGGGAAGGACGACTCCTTCTGATGGCTTTGGATAACTTGCAGCAATTCAAGAATAATAAAATCAAATGTTTAAATTATTGCCTCAGGGTAATTTGCTGTGTCCTGATTACCCTGGCACTTTAAGACTCACAATTACTGATGTAATGGTCACATTGCCACAGGCATAGTTCATGCAGAGTTCCTTCTTTGTCTTAGCATTTTGGATAAGTTCTGAGTATATCAGAGCAGACAGTTTAGCTGCTGGCCATTTTAATGACAGAGAGTGCATTTACAGTTCATGATATTTATATTCTGTACACATGCACACACATAAGTTACCAGCAGAGAAGCCAAAATTGGGCTGTCTTCAGAATGACTGCAACCTACAAGGCTTTAAAAATACAGTATCTGTGGAATTTGGAGGAAGAAAAGGCTGTGATCCAAGTATTTGAAATAAGTCATGTTGGGGACTTCCCTGGGGGTCCAGTGGCTTCCATTGCAGGGGGCATGGGTTTGATCCCTGGTTAGGGAACTAAGATCCTGCATGCTGCAGCGGGGAGACGAAAACAGCCACGTTGTGTTTTGTGTATGACCACAATAGAGAGCAATCCTTAGATATGTAAGGGCACGGGAATCGTACCATCCGCATCCCCTTCTTGAGAAAACTGCTCCAGCTAACCAAGGGATGAAGCAAAGGAGAGAGGGAAGCGAGGGAACCTGTGGTTTGGAAGGGATCCTGGTCCCAACAGGAGCCTAGCCCCAAAGTGAAAGTGAAAGTGTTGGTTGTGTCTGACTCTGAACTGTAGCCCACCGGGCTCCTCTGTCCATGGGATTCTCCAGGCCAGAATGCTGGAGTGGGCACCCATTCCCTTCTCCAGGGGACCTACCCAACCCAGGGATCGAACCCAGGTCTCCTGTGTTGCAGGCGGATTCTTTACCATCTGAGCTACCTGGGAAGTTCCGAGCCTATCTGTAAACCTAACCTGAACTCTGAAGCTGGGAGGCTCATTGGATTCCTTGCTGTCGGGGGATTTTGCCGTCAAAGAGTCAATGTGCTTCCCTAAGCTGCTTCCTTCCTCAGCTGCTCATTTTCCTGTACCAGGAAATGTGTCTATTACGACACGTCCTTTGCCCCCTCATACACGTAGAATCTAATACTTTGTTTGGCAAGCAGTTGTGATTTGAGTTTTGTTTATTCATTTGCAAACAAAGCCCAGTCTATCTAGGGGCTATGACTCAGAGCTAAAAAATACATTTTCCTATTTCCACCAAGCAGGATACTTAATTAAGTTTAAAGAGCTTTATATTGTCATGCGAAGTCATGATTTTCTGCATCTTTAAAACTTGGATTAAATAATTTTATCCTACAAAAATAAAAGGATTGGTTTGTAGATAAATATATAAAGGCATACATTAGATTAAAAAAAAAAAAAAAGAAACATCTTGAATGCTACCAGTAGAAAATAGTTGAATAAAGGGTGGCATGGCCCTATTTTTGGATATTATGTAACTATTCAAAAGGAGGAGTTTGATTTAGATGTAATGCTCTATGGGAAAAGCCACAAGAAAGGGAGTTGAAGAGAAATGTGTGTGGCATGACCTAGTTTTGTAAAATCGGAGAAAAAGCTTTTATTGATGTGAAGATTTTCACTTGGGTGCATTACTAGGAACATAGAGAAGGATGTGGACATTAAGCTATTCACATGTATCCTCCTAGGAAGAGGTGGTGGTGGGAAGGAGGGTCATAGGGAGGAAAAATATTGTTGGGTTTTTCTTTGATACCTTCAGGATTTTGAGAGGGGGGCTTATAATAAAAGGTGATAAAGAGTACATATTGCTTTTTAGTTTGAAAGAAAAGTCCAATAAAGTAAATATTAAAGGTAACTCATCCAGAATGACTTCCATGTTTTATTTTTACAATTTATTTATCTATTATATATTTATTTTTGGCTGCACGGGCTCTCCGTTGCTGCGTGAGGGCTTCCTCCAGCTGCGGTGCGTGGGTTCCCGATTGTATGGCTTATTTTGCGGCAGAGCACAGGCTCTGTGTCTTTGTCGATTTGCCTATTATGAAGCTTTATCTAAATGACCGTACCGTACATGTGTCTGGCTTTTTGCAGTTAGTTCAGTTCAGTTCAGTTCAGTCGCTCAGTCTTTGCGACCCATGAATCGCAGCACGCCAGGCCTCCCTGTCCATCACCAACTCCCGGAGTTCACTCAGACTCACGCCCATCGAGCCGGTGATGCCATCCAGCCATCTCATCCTCTGTCATCCCCTTCTCCTGCCCCCAATCCCTCCCACCATCAGAGTCTTTTCCAATGAGTCACCTCTTCGCATGAGGTGGCCAAAGTACTGGAGTTTCAGCTTCAGCATCATTCCTTCCAAAGAAATCCCAGGGCTGATCTCCTTCAGAATGGACTGGTTGGATCTCCTTGCAGTCCAAGGGACTCTCAAGAGTCTTCTCCAACACCACAGTCCAAAAGCATCAATTCTTCGGCACTCAGCCTTCTTCACAGTCCAACTCTCACATCCATACATGACCACAGGAAAAACCATAGCCTTGACTAGACAGACCTTTGTTGGCAAAGTAATGTCTCTGCTTTTTACTATGCTGTCTAGGTTGGTCATAACTTTTCTTCCAAGGAGTAAGTGTCTTTTAATTTCATGGCTGCAGTTAGTATAGTTGTCAGAATTTTTTCATGTATGGCATGTATCACTATTTAGCTCCTTTTATAGACAAACACTGTTTCATTACATGGACGTGTCACTTTTGTTTATCCATTCATGAGTTGATTAACATTTGCATTGTTTATACTTTTGTCTATTTCTTGACTAATGCTGCTTTGAACATTCATGGACAAGTTTTTCTGTGGACGTAGTTTTGGATTCTTTTTGTTATATATTTAGGATAGAATTGCTGAGTCTTATGGTAACTCAGTGTTTAACATTTTTGGAAACTGCCCAAACAGCTATGCCGTTTTACAATATCACAAGGAATGCAGGCGAATTCTACTTTCTCCACACCATTGCCACTGCTTGTTATTTTTTGTTGTTTATTTTAGCCATCCTGGTGTGTAGGAAATCATTTTGATTTACTTTTTCCTAACAACTTATCTTGTTATTTTTAATGGTCTTTCAGCCATTTGTATTTCTTTTCTGAATAAATGTCTTTTTAAATCCTTTGCTCATTAAAATAAAATTGGGTTATTTGTCTTTCCATTGTTGGAATGTAAGAGCTCTTTGTACATTTTAGATAGATATTCCTTAGTAGATACGTGATTTGCAAAAAATTTTTTCTCACTCTATGGGTTGTTGTTATTTTCTTGATGGTATCACTTGAGAGTGTTTAGTATTGATGCAATACAATTTATTTATTTTTTCTTATTTATGTTTGTGCTATTTTTTGGCCATGCCATGTGGCATGTGGAATCTTAGTTCCCTGAGCAGGATTCAAACCCATGTCCCCCATGCACTGGGAGTGTGCAGTCTCAACCATTGGACTGCCAGGGAAGTCTCTATGTTTGTGCTTTTTTAATTGTATTTGAGAAACCATTACTTAATCCAAGGTCACAAAAGTTTATTCCTATATTTCTTTTAAAAGTTTTATAGTTCTAGCTCTTACATTTATGTCTGTGATTCATTTTGAATTGTTTTTTAATATAAGGTGTGAGGTTGCAGTCAGACTTGGATTTATTTTTGTTTTGTTTTTTGCATGTGTATATACTGTTGTCCCAGCAACATTATTGAAAACACCATTCTTTCCCCTTCAGTTGTCTTGACACCCTTGTGAAAAAATCTGTTTATCATAGATACATGAGCTTATTTATGGACCCTCAGTTAAATCCCATCGATCTGTATGTCTGTCCTTATGCCAGTATTGCACTTTCTTGATTAATGTAGGTTCAAAATAAGTTTTGCAATTGGGAAGTGTGAGTCCTCCAAATTTCTTTTTCAAGATTATTTGGTTATTCTGGGTCCCTTGCATCTCCATATGAATTTAGAATCAGCTTGTCAACTTCTACAAAGAAACCAGTGGATTTTGATAGAGATTGCATTGAATCTGTAGATTAGTTGGGGGAGTTTGGCCATCTTAACAATATTAAGTGTTCCAATCCATGAATGTGGGGTGTCTATTTATTTAGATCTTCTTAAATTTCTTTCAGTGATTATTTTTGGTAGTTTTCAAAGTACAATTCTTATACTTTTCCGATAAATTATTTCTAAAGTATTTTGTTTATGATGTTTTTGTGATTATAATTGTCTTCTTAATTTCATTTTCAGATTGTTCATTGTTAGTGTATAGAAATACAACTTTTTTTTGGTATATTATCTTGTATTCTGAACTTTGCTGAATGCTTTAAATCTAATAGCTTTTATTTTTTTGACATTTCTTAGGATTTTCTATAGATGAATTTTCTATTCATTTCTGAATAGGGTTACTTTGCCCTTTACAATCTTGATGCCATTATCTCCTTTGTCCAGGCTTATTTGCATATATTACCACATTGAATAGAGGTGATGAGGGTGGACATCTGTCTTGTTTTTAATTGTAGGAGGAAAGCATTCAGCCTTTCACTATTAAGTATGATGTTAGTGAAGGTTTTTATTAAGATGCTCTTTATTTTAAATTCTTTATTGGGGAACCCCCCTTTTATTTCTAGATAATTGAGTGGGGTTTCTTTTTTGATATTGAAAAGGTATTGGACTTTGTAAATTAACAACAAAAAGTGCCACTCTATTTAGGTATGACGGGACATATAAAAAGCTGTACTTATTTAATGTATATGACTTGATGAACTTGAAGATATACACCTGTGAAGGCATCCCCATCTATACCATAAGCGTACCCATTACTTCTATTGGCAAATGTTTTTCTGCATTTGTTGAGATAATCGTGTAGTTTTAATCCTTTATTTTTTTAAATAATGTGTTTATTTTTGGCTGTGCTGGGTCTTTGTTGATGCAGGGCTTTCTCTAGTTGTGATGAGCGGGGTCTCTTCTCTGGTTTCAGTGTGTGGCTTCTCATTGTAGCGGCTTCTCTTGTGGCAGACCATGAACTCTAGGGTGTGCGTGTTGAGATTTTACTAAAGACTTTTGCATCTAAATTTATAAGAGATATTGGTTTTTGGTTTTCTCTTGTGATGACTTCTAGTTTTGATAAAACTGGCCCCATAAAATGAATTGGGGAGCATTCTTTCCTTTGCAAACTTTTGGAAGAGTGTGTGGAAAGGGTTGTTATTTCTTTAAATAGTTGGCAGAATTCACCACTGAAGCCATTCTAGTCCTGGGCTTTGCTCGCAGGTAGTTTTTGGATTACTAATCCAATCTCTTGTCATAGGTCTATTCCTTCTTAAGTCAGTTTGAGTAGTTTGTATCTTTCTAGGAATTTGTCCGTTTCATCTAGGTTATGTAATTTGTTCCATATGTTGTTAATTGTGTTTGCTTATTTCATTTCATTTTTGTAAGGTCGGTATTTATGTCTCCTGCTTCATTCCTGATTATAGTAATTTGAGCTTCTTTTAGTCTTTTCTTGGTCAGTCTTGCTAAAAGTTTGTCAATTGTGTTGACCTTTTCAAAGAAGCAACTTTTGGTTTTACTAGTTTTCTTTATTATCTTTCTATTTTTAAATTAATTAATATTCTGATTTAACATTATTATCTCCTTCTTCTTGCTTTAGGTTTCATTTGCCCTTTTTTCAGTTTCTTAAGCTAGAAGGTTGTTGTTGATTCAAGATTAAAAAAAAATTTTTAACATAGGAATATAATGCTATAAGTTTGCTTCTAAGCACTGCTTCAGTGTCATTCCAGAAGTTTTAATGTGCTATGTTTTAATTTTCAATCGTATTGAAATATTGTCTAGTTTCCTTCGTGGTAATTTCTTCTTTTGACTTAATTTGTTCTTTCAGGGTGTGTTGATTAATTTCCACAGTTGTGAATACCCCCAAATTTCTTTCTGTCATTGACTTTTAATTTTATTCCGTTGTGGTTGGAAAGCGTGTTTTCAATTCTGTAAAATTATTCATCCTCATTTTATGGCTTAATATATGGTCTGTTCTCCAGAATGTTCAATGTGTACTTAGAAGATTTTATGTTTACTACAATGCTGTGTTACTTTACAGCAAAGTGAATCAATTATACACACATTCACTCTTTTTTAGATTCTTTTCCCATGTAGATCATTACAGTGTATTGAGTAGAGTTGTGTGTGCCATGCAATAGGCTGTAATTAGCTATCTATTTTATATGTAGTAGTGTGCATATTGGGCTTCCCTGGTGGTCCGCCTGCAAAGCTAGAGACCCAGGTTCAATCCCTGGGCTGGGAAGATCCCTGGAGGAGGGCATGGCAACACACTCCAGTATTCTTGCCTGGAGAATCCCATGGACAGAGCAGCCTGGCGGGCTACAGTCCATGGGATCACAAAGAGTCGAGACACGACTGAGCGAGCACACACAGCCCAGTGTGTAAATGCCAATCCCAGTCTCCCAGTTTACCCCTCTTCTCCTTTCCCCCTGGTAATCATAAGTCTGTTTTCTATATCTGTGACTCTATTTCTGTTTTGCCAATAAGTTCATTTGTACCATTTTTTAAGATCCCACATATAAGTGCTGTCAGGTAGTCTTTCTACAAATACCCAGAGATTGTCAGACTGACTCAGTGTGATAATGTCTGGGCCCATCCACGTCACTGCAGATGGCATTATTTGCTTCTTTTCGTGTGTGTGCTTGAGTAATATCCCGTTGTATATATATGTGCCATATTCTTTATCCATTCCTCTGTCAATAGACACAGGCGGCTTCCAGGTCCAGGCTATTGTAAATTGTGCTGCCGTGAGCACTAGAGTACATGTATCTCTTCGAGTTATGGTTTTCTCCAGATACTATGCCCAGGGGTGGGACTGCTAGATTTTTAGCTTTTAAAGGAACCTCCATACTGTTCTCCATAGTGGCTGCACCAATTTACATTCCCACCAGCAGGGCAAGAGGGCTCCCTTTTCTCCACACTGAGCTACCTATTCGTGATGTCGCATTGTTGTTTAGTGGCTAAGTCATGTCCGACTCTTTTGTGACCCTGCGGACTGTAGCCTGCCAGGTTCCTCTGTCCATGGAATTTCCCAGGCAAGAACGCTGGAGTGGGTTGCCATTTCTCTCTCCAGGGGATCTTCCCGACCCAGGGATCAAATTAGAATCTCCTGCATTGGCAGGCGAATTTTTTACCAGTGAGCCGCCAGGGAAGCCTGTTATAATGAATAGCATATGGTATTTTTCCTTAAGGGCTTGCAGTTCTTGATGCTATTTATGCAGTCCAACAAATATCTCCTCTGTGCCAGATATCTCCTCTCTCCTCTTTAGACTGTGGTGCAAATGCTATTTACAAGATTATCAACTATTCCTCACTTTAAAAAAATTACAAAATCTCTGCCTTCATATGCAACTATATCTCACATAAAAGGTATCAAGTGTGTTAGCAAATATGATCATCTCAAATACTATTATTAAACTATTTGTCGCTTCCCTCATGTCTCAGACTGTAAGGAATCTGCTTGCAACGTAGGAGACTCGGTTTTGTTTCTTTATTGCTGTAAAGAAAATCAGGTAATGGGATAGCAAATGGCTGAGGGAGAAGGATACTCAGAGGAGGTGACATTTGAGCAGAGTCCTGAGGAATAAGAAAGAGACATCCACAGAAAGATTCAGGGAAAGAGCCTTCCCGTCAGAGGAACACCAAATATAAAGTCCCTGAGACAGGAAAGAGCTAATCTGAGGGACCCAAAGGCCGGTGGGACCAGCCCATTCTGAATGGGGTTGAAAAGAAGCAGGGGTCAGATCATGTAGGGCTTTGTAGGCTGTGGTAAGGAGGGTGAATTTTATTCCAGTTGCACTCAGGACCTATGGAGAGTCTTAAGCGTGTGATGGATTTATGATTGCCTTTTGAGATGTTTTCTCTGGCTGATGTGTTAAACTGTTAGGGGCCCTGTGCAATAACCAAGGGCAAGAGTGAAAGCAGAGCAGCAGGGAGGCTGCGGCAGTCATCTAAGGGAGAAGGGAAAGTGGTTTGGACTAGTGTTTTAGCAGAGGAGAGGGTGAAAAGGGGTCATATACAGTAAGATTTGGGTGAACATTCAGTAAGAGCCTGAAGGACTTGCTGATGGATTGGATGCAAGTGGAAGAGGGAAAAAGGAATCAGGGATAACTCACATTTTTGGTCTGGGCACCTAGGAGGCTGGTGAGAGAAAACTTTTAAAGGGAAAAATGGTCTTGCATACTACTTTGTAAAGTTAACTCAAATAGTGTTGGATATATCACATAATTGAAATTAGATAGAAATTCTCAACAAATGTTGTGAGGGAATCCATAAAGATTTTATTACTTCTGCCTGGTGGGACTAAGGATGGCCTTCCTCCCTTATTCTATTTCTCTGTATTTTCTAAGTCTCTTGTGATGAACGTATATTATTTATTAATGTAACAAAGTCAATTTTATAAAATGAGACAAAAATGGAAGAATACAGCTGCAAAGACTTCCTGGAGGAGGTGAAGAATTGGTGAAGATTTATCTGGATGTGTTTCTTACCACAGAGCATTATGCAAAGAGCAGAAAGATTAAGCTCTTTTTTCAAGTAGCTGTTTGTTGAATCGAAAATGACAGTTTTGTAAGGGTGATTTGAATTTCCATCCGTCCAAATGTTAAATAGAAATATAAGGAATAGATTGGTTACTTTGGCTTCATGTTAAAACCTGTAGACTCAGGGCAGCTCAGAAACATAAGTTGTCAGAAAAAAGATCTAAGAATTGAAATTCTCGGTCCTTATTTGAGATGAATTTCCTAGTATCCTTTTTGCTATTGTGAATAAAATCACCTATGTTTGGATTTGGTAGCTATATGCTCAGTATTTATTATTTTATGCTGGAATAGTCTTAATTAACTAAAGTTTTGTTGGCTATATATGCTAATTGTGCAACGTATTGTGTATGGTAATCTTTCAGTAGTGTCCGATTCTTTGCCACCCCATGGACTGTGGCCCGTCAGGCTCCTCAGTCCATGGAATTCTTCAGGCAAGAATACCGGAGTGAGTAGCCATTCCCTTCTGCAGGAGATCTTCCTGACCCAGGGATCCACCCCGGGTCTCCCACATTGCAGGCAGATTCTTCAGCATCTAAGTCACCAGGGAAGTCCTGTTCAATGGATTAGATCCTTTAAAATTTCCACTTAATGAAATAACTGTGATTAATTAGAGAGCAACAAAGATATTTATTGGTTTATATGCACATTTGATGCAATGTGCATATATTTGCAATGGCTTGAAGGTCTAGAGCAATTTCTTATAACTTTCAAGAATTGCCTTAATGAAAATTTTGGAAAGCTTAAACAGAGTATGGCACTGCTGTGATTTCTGAGCATTTTATTCTTGCTCACAAGCAGAGCATTTGTGAAATCAGCATTTCTTGTAATAGGATTGGGTTGTAAATTGTGGTGCCATCTGCAAATAAACTAATAACATGTGAGGCACCGCCAGTTTTTATGCCTTATAATTTGGGATGATTCTCATCACAACTGTGATTGGTTCTATTGTGAAAGCAAGAGGAATGAATAGATTGCAGTCTCATTTCCCTCTAGACTGCAGTCTAGACAACAAAATTTATTTTGGGGGAAGATTTAGCTTCCTTACACAGAGAAATAATAACCTAAAATATATTTCTTCCAAATTACATTTTCTTTTTATTCCTAAAGAAATATTCCCTCCATGGAGCTTCTAATGCATGGACACATTTCTGCAATTTATGGTAGTGAATTAAATTAAAATTTCCTCTATCAGCGTCTGCCAATTTCCTGTTCCAAATAAATCTGCTGTGTTTGGGAGACATAGGGGTCTGTAAAACTGTTTTTGTTGTATCTCCTTTGAGTTAGAACAACAGCACAAAATAGGAATTTTCCTATTTGCTAAAATCAAAATTCAAATAAAAATAAAAATAGACAGATCCCATCTTGTTTGATCTGAAGTTATTTAGAGGGAAGGTTGAGCACTCTATGGAGAAAGGAGGACACTTGGGACCCCTTGTTTATTTAGCTCTGGCCCTGGATTTGCACATCACACTCTGTATAACAAAGATCTTATTGTTGTTCAGTCTCTCAGTCTTGTCCGACTCTTTGTAACCCCTGAACTGCAGCAGGCTTCCCTGCCCTTCACTATCTTTCCGAGATTGCTCAAACTTGTGTCCATTGAGTCAGTGATACCATCCAGCCATCTCATCCTCGGTCGTCCCCTTCTCTTCCTGCCCTCCATCTTTCCCAGCATCAGGGGCTTTTCCAATGAGTTGGCTCTTTGCATCAGGTGATCAAGGGACTTGAGCTTCAGCTTCAGCATCAGTTCTTCGAATGAATAGTCAGGGCTGATTTCCTTTAGGATTGACTGGTTGGATCTCCTTGCAGTCCAAGGGACTGTCAAGAGTCTTCTCCTGCACCACAGTTCAAAAGCATCAATTCCTCAGCTTTCAGCATTCTTTATGGTCCAACTATCACATCCTTACATGACTACTGGAAAAACCTTAGCTTCGACTATATGGACCTTTGTTGGCAAAGTGATGTCTTTGGTTTTTACTACACTGTTTGGGTTTGTCATAGCTTTTTTTCCAAGGAGCAAGCATCTTTTAATTTTGTAGCTGCAGTCACCATCCACAGAGATTTTGGAGCCCAAGAAAAATGTTATATGTTTATATGTCCAGTTTAAACCCTAATTTTTGTGTTAAAGACTTCCATTGAATTTGTAAGAATTCTGGGAATCTTTTTAGGTCGGAGAACTCTGCATAAAATCAATGCTTAGCTTACTCAAAAAGAAAGAAAAAAATTATTATCAGAGACAGATATTATTTTCATACCCTAAGCAAAAAGGATAATTTTTTTGGGTTTGGAATATTCACATTTTGTTAAGCATAAAAACCATATATCAGACCTAAATTTAAAAAAGTAACTCTGCATAATTACAACCTAAGCTAGATATTTAAGGAGTAAGATAAAATGATAAAATAAAGTATGTTTATATTTAACTATATGTTAATATAGTTAATGTATATTGAATATAGTTAATATAGAAATGCTTATGTTTTCACACATTTTGTGCTACACGATGCAGCTGGAATTATGTAGAGTGTCCTGTGTTTATTATTTACTATAATTGCTTTTCATCTGAGAGAGGTGAAGACCGGAATTGCATAGGAAGTAAATATTTTATATTTTCTCTGGGTGGAAGCAGGCAAAGCTTCCTATGGTTGCCATCCCAACAGTCGCCACGGTGTGGCAGCAGCGGCCTGCTCAACCCCCTGGTGTGGGCCGTGTTCAACACGGCATTCCTCCCTTTCCTAGGAGCTGAGAAAGCTGTGATTATGTGGATGCTGAGTTGGAAGGGAGGATGGTTATTTAGGGTAAGTCCCTCAAAATATTACTAATATAGTATTATGTAATCATAGTAGTATTGATGCATGCATCGTGGAGGGTTATTTCCTTTTAGTTTCTTTTTTTCCCCTCAAATAAACACATTCTCCCATCTGTGTGGGCAACTGTGCCTTTACAAGTAATCATTTAATCTCAAATCTACTATGGTATGAGCCAAGATATTGTCAAATATTAAACAAACACAATATGAGCAACATGGCCCCTCAGAGATGCTGCACACGACTGTTTAAGAAACAGAAGCAGTGTCAGTTTCTTTGTGAATGCTTTCTTGTTCATGGTAACGGCATCACTTCCTAAGAGCATGTGACACTGAAGGAATTTACTGAGATTTGTGTGATGGCTATAGAGCTGCCAGATCTCACGTGCTATTCCCATTATGCCTGCTGAAGCTCAGAGATGGTTAAGATGCAGCTCATTTCCAACTTGAGCTGGTAACACAAGTCACAGCTGAAATGACTTGTGCGTTCATGAACAAACAATTGTGGAATGAGGCCTCACATTAGAGATTTTGTTTAAGAAGCACCCAGATCTGCTTTAGGAACCCTCGGCTCACACATTGTCCCCAAACAGTGGTTCATGATCCTTGAAATCTCAAATATCAGTAACTGCTTAGAGTCCTTCTGGAGGGAAGAGTGCTTTAATTGGGTCACTTTTAGTTATCCGCTTTCAGTTATCGGCGTGCTGCGATTCATGGGGTCGCAAAGAGTCGGACACGACTGAGCGACTGAACTGAACTGAACTGAAGGGCATGGTCGGAGAAGGTGATGGCACCCCACTCCAGTACTCTTGCCTGGAAAATCCCATGGATGGAGGAGCCTGGTAGGTTGCAGTCCATGGGGTTGCGAAGAGTCGGACACGACCGAAGCCACTTAGCAGCAGCAGCAAGGGCATGGTATCTGGAGGGCGCATGGTGACCCCCTCCAGTATTCTTGCCTGGAGAATTCCATGGACAGAGGAGCCTGGCAGACTGCGGTCCATAGAGTTGCACAGAGTTGGACACAACTGAAGGGACTTAGCACGCATGCATACAAGGACATGCCAAGTGTGTGGCAAAGCACAGGATATCTTCTTGAAGAGCCATATTTGCTCCCTGAGTACTAGAAAACATGACTGTTAGGTTCTTACAGGTAGATCTGAAATAAAATGCATCATTCACATAAGCCTTAAGATGAAACATGCATTTTCAATGAATTTCCTGCTGGCAGTGAACTGTTTCACTGCACACCTTTCAGGCATTCTGCAGCCATGTTTTTCTGTCTTCTCTCTGAGGAAGAGAGTGTAAATGGAGGTTAGAAAATTTGAAAAGCACTAACCAGTTAGCTCGGTTTATTCAAAGTTAATGCTCTGCTGCTGCTGCTGCTGCTGCTGAGTCACTTCAGTCATGTCCGACTCTGTGCGACCCCATAGACGGCAGCCCACCAGGCTCTGCCGTCCCTGGGATTCTCCAGGCAAGAACACTGGAGTGGGTTGCCATTGCTGTCTCGGAAAGTTAACGCTCACCTGTTATCTCTTGTAGCGTTAACTGTGGCCGTGAAACACTGGGGAGTGGGTTTCGAATGGCGGCTGCTGTCTAGGAGGGAGGGATCTTGCGTAGTTCTACTTGGGTACCACACTGGCAGTCTTTGGACAGAAGGGCACTGGCTGCCTGAAGAGCTTCAAAGGCATCATCTCAATCTGCTCATGAAATACCTGTGACTCCCCTAGGTCTCGGCCTGCCATGCAGGAGTCTCGAGAGACGTGGGTTTGATCCCTGAGTGGGCTAGATCCCCTGGAGAAGGAAATGGCAACCCGCTCCAGTATTCTTGCCTGGAAAATCCCATGGACAGAGTTGCCTGGTGGGCTACAGTCCATGGGGGTTGCAAAGAGTCGGACATGACTGAGCAACTAACACACACATGCTTCTAAGTCTCTAGGATTATGCCTCTGATTTTTTTTACCCCCTTAGTTTGGTTTCTTCTGTAATTAAATTACTGCTAAGTGCAAAAGAACCCAGACCATCTTACATGTAGGTACTTAGCATCTGGACGCCTACATTGTAGGTCTTGCTTATTAGGACTGTCTTGCTCAAGTCCTACCACTTAGCATCAGAGATGGTTTGGATACTCTGGTACATATTCTGAAGCCTTCTGAACTTCTGAACTTCTTCCCTTCTGAACCATTGGCCCTCTGGGTCCTTCATGATCTGGCTCCTGGCTGCTCTTCATTTCCCAACAGTTCTCAGACACCCATGGTGACGCAGCCTCACCAGCATCCATGCCTTTCCTCAAACATTTCCAGCCATTCTTAGCTCAGGGTCTTTCCCTTGCTTTTATTCTTCCAGGAATGCTCATCCCGTAGACATCAGTTTGCCTGGCTCATGTCATCCACGTCCTCACTCAAACGTTCTTACTGTCCTTTGATTGGTGTGGCCCCCCCCCCACCCATACCCCTCCGGACAGCCCCTGCCACTCTGCCCCTACTTGGATTTGTCACTACTGTCATGTAATATCGTTATCCCTTCATGTATTTGTTGTCTGCTTTACCCGTTTCTCCCACCAGACTGTCGGGCACTTCACTGTCCTGTTCCTTCAACATCGCATCACCAGAACCACAACAGTGCCTGGCTCATGGTCAGGGTTCAAAACAAACTTGTTGTACGAGTGGCCAAGCTCTGTCATTTTGTTGGTGTTCAGCTGCCCAGTCGTGTCCGACTCTTTGCAACCCCCTGGACTGCAGCACACCAGGCCTCCCTGGCCCTCACCTTCTCCCAAAGTTTGCCCAAGTTTGTGTCCATCGCATCAGTGATGCCATCCAACCATCTTATCCTCTGATGCCCTCTTCTATTTCCGCCCTCAATCTTTCCCAGAATCAAGGACTTTTCCAATGAGTCAGCTGTTTGCACCAGGTGACCAAAACAGTGGAGTTTCAACTTTAACATCCGTCCTTCCAATGAGTTTTCAGGGTTGAGTTCCCTTAAGATTGACTGGTTTGATTTCCTTGCTGTCCAAGGGACTCTCAGAAGTCTTCTCCAGCACCACAGTTCAAAGGCATCAGCTCTTCAGTGCTCAGCCTTCTTTGCTGTTATTTCACAGATCCCGTTACCAGGGTCTGATGAGGTGCATGAGGGGCTAGAATAGCAGAGCCTAGTGAATAGCAGAACCAGGAGCGTCACCCTCTGACTGGTCTCTCCAGGCCGACCACCTTCATTTCTGAGTGTGACAGTTCCTGTTATCTGTACTTTGGCGCCTCACACCTGATTAAGACCTGCCTTGTCTTATTCTTGACTTGCTTCCTGTGTGAGTCATGTCTCCATAACTAGGTTATAAGCACCTGGAGGGCTTTCTTTGGTCTCTGTAGTGTCTAGCACCGTGTCAGGAACCCGAAAGTTGGCTAATGATTTTTGTCGGTGTTGAAGATTTGTCTGTTTCTGGCTGTGCTGGGTCTCTGTTGCTGCCTGTGGCCTTTCTCTAGTGTAGCGAGCAGAGGCTACTTTTTAGCTGTGGTGTGCGGGCTTCCCCTTGCAGTGATTTTCCTGCTGCAAGGCACAAGCTCTAGGAGTGCAGGCTTCAGTGGTTGTGGCGCACAGGCTTTCTTGCTCTGCAACATGTAGGATCTTCCCGGACCAGGGATCACACCTGTGTCCCTTGCATTGGCAGCCAGATTCTTTACCACTAAGCCACCAGGGAAGCCCAGCTGATAAATTCTTACTAAAGTCCTACTTTAAAAAAATATAAACAATATTATCTGGGAAGGGCGACATGAAATATCTATATATTGAAGCTGGTGGGTAGTTTCTGGAATCAGGAATCCTAAAAGCTTTCTATGATTCTTAAGAGACGGTCTGCCTACTCCTGACCCAGCCAGACCTAAAGACCTAAATTTCAGAAAGAGCAAAAGACCAGGTTGCCTCCCTTGGCATTTTCATATCAGAAAGAAATATTTACTCTGGCAAATGAAGGGTCCCCAAAGACCACAGAGCAGTTGCCAGCGCTGGGTTTTAGAAATGGCTGGCTGGTTTTATTACCAGTTAATAGCATTTGTGTTTGTGCTTTTGCAAATAACCACGAGAAATCACTCGTCAGGCATGGACGGTGTGAGAAGATTATGGTCAAGGTCCCAGGGGACCGGCTGGGGTGAGCACTACGGTTCAGTGACTGCGTCAAGCGCGTGAAGATGAAGGGGAAGGTGTATACGGGGTGTGTGCTGTTTGAGAAGAATAGGGTGAGTGGCGCTGGGTGCTAAAGCACCTCCTCTTCTTCCTGCCACACACATCTACAGGGGCTTGGAGAGCGTCTTTATGGAGAATTACCCCTTTCGTTCATCCTGCAGATATAAGGAGTGGTTGTGTTTCATGAGTGCCTGTGGAAATCCTAAGTCCTGGGTCTCTGAGAAATACTTCGAGTGATTAAGAGGAATGAGGATGTATGAGTTTGGATCTTGCATCTACTAGTTACTTGCTCTAAGATCCTGGGCAAGTGATTGATTGATTTATTTTTTTAAAAAAAATTTTGGAGAGAGAAAATTTTACTTGATGTATTTTTTTAAAGTTATTGACATATTATACTGCCTTCCTAAGGGAAATTTTTCCTCCTTAAATTCACCATACTTTATTTGTATTGTTTCAACTCTGGTTGTAACCAATGCAGTCGTGTTGTGTTAATTTCTGCTGTTCATGGGCAAGTGTTTAAGCTGTCTCTAAGCCTGTTTTCTTATCTGCTAGGTGGAAACAAAAATGATATCAAGTGCAAAGATTTTTGTTGAGATTAAGTGAGGAGCTGTAGGTGAAGTGCTTATCTGGCAAGCAGAAAAGACTCGATACATTTTATTCGTCAATTTTTAGATTTAAAGTTTTCATTGGAGTATGGTTGATTTAGAATGTTGTATTAGTCTCAGGTGTACAGCAAAGTGAGTCAGTTATATAAACACATATGTCCACTTTTTTAAAGACTTTTTTTCTCATATAGGTCATTACAGAATATTGACTAGAGTTCCCTGTGCTACACAGTAGACCCTTATTCGTTATCTGTTTTATATATCGTAGTGTGTATATGCCAATCTCAGTCTCCCATCTATCCCTCCCTCCCTTCCCTCCCTGGTAACTGCAAGACTGATTTCTACATCTGTGACTCTATTTCTATTTTGTAAATAAGTTCATTTGTATAATTTTTTAAAAAAGATTCCACATAGAAGTGATATTTTTCCCTCTCTGACCTACTTCACTCGGTGTGACCGTCTCCGTGCACATCCATCTTGCTGCAAATGGTATTATTTTGTTCTTTTTTATGACTGAGTCATATTCCATTGTATATGTGTAGCACATCTTCTTTATCCACTCCTCTGTTGATGGACTCAATGCATTAAAAATTTTTTTAAAGTTTACTTTTGGCTGTGCTGGGTTTTCACTGCAGCTCGAGCTTTCCTCTCGCTGCAGCAAGCCAGGGCTGTTCTCCGTGGCAGTGGGCAGACTTCTCCTTGCTGCAGCTTCTCTTGTTGCAGGGCATTGGCTCCAGGTGAGTGGGGTTCAGGGGTTGCAGCACCCCTTGGACTGCAAGGAGATCCAACCAGTCCATCCTAAAGGAGACCAGTCCTGAATATTCATTGGAAGGACTGATGCTGAAGCTGAAGCTCCAATACTTTGGCCACCTGATGTGAAGAACCGACTCATTGGAAAAGACCTCGATGCTGGGAAAGACTGAAGGCAGGAGGAGAAGGGGACGACAGAGGATGAGATGGTTAGATGGCATCACCGACATGAAGGACATGAGTTTGAGTAAACTCTGGGAGTTGGTGATAGACAGGGAGGCCTGGCGTGCTGCAGTCCATGGGGTCACAAAGAGTTGGACACGACTGAGCGACTGAACTGAGCTGATGATGACGAGAGTGGCCATCTTCTCTTACCTTAGGGAGAATCTCTTATCCTGAGATTCTGGGGACAGAAGGGGATTTAGGCTTGCAGTTGTATAGTGAGCTGCCAGCTCCACTCTCTGAAGGCAGATTCCACACGTGATTTCTTTGTGTAAAGTACCTCCCGTAAATGAAAGTATTCAAGGATACAAATTTGGGCAGTAGAGACTATCTTCTTGTAAGACTGGATGCGTTGATGGGAGTGGAGCCAGGCACTGGCCCACTGAAAAAAAATATGCTGTCTTTATCTCTGGGTACCTCGTTGGGTGACAAGTTCTTACAGATACAAAGCAAGTGGTGGCATGTCAGGGCCTGTCCCTTGTGGGGACTGTAAGTGACTGAGATTTTCACCATATGCTTTTCTCAATTCAAATAATTCACACGAGGTTGAAAACACAGAAGTTACTGTGAAATTACCAGTTTCCCCCCGCTAAACTTAATTTCTGACAAGGAGGCAAAGGGGGTCCTCCGAGTCTGTTCTTCAGTTCTGGAGATGGCCAGTAGGTGGCACCAGGGCTTGGTTCTTAATGGACTCTGCGCACACCAAAGAAAACGCTTATTGTAGCTCCAGTCTTGGCTTTTGGATGAAACTGTTTCCTGGGAGATCTGAACAAAAATCCTGGCCTTGGCATTCACTCGGGTTAAATTCTCTTCTCTTTTCATCTAAAAATTGTGTTTCTTATCATGGTGCCCGACACTATCACTTAGTGATTCTCCATCGGAGAGTCATGTCACTTCTGATGTTTTCTCGGTACCTACACTAACGTGAAATAGAATGGAGCTTGGAGAGGAATGCTGAACGAAAAAGATTGGAACTCTCTAGCAACTTGCATGGAAAAAAGTAGTAGAGATCACGTTATTTGGAAAAATAGTAGATGTTTTGGATTGTCTAATTTTTTCCCCCTTTTCCTCTTCACCGATCTGCTGTAGTCAGCCCAGAAACTAATAGAGCTGATGCCAGAGATTCCAGCACTTTCCATCAGGCAGTGATTACACTTCAGGGCTGATCACCCACCAAGAATAATACAAGAATAACCATCACAACATAAAAACTGCCTTCGGTGTATGCTTCCTTGTCCCAGCACTGTGCTGAGCATTTGACACTCATCATCTCATTTAATTTTCTCAGTCATCTTCTGGGTTATGTACTTGATGATATCATTTTTCAGGTCAGAAAAGTTTAGGTTCAATAATTTGCCCCCAGATCATTCAGCTAGTGACTAGAGGAAACAGAGTGAATAGAGGGACTGAAAGCCAGGAAGTCGGACTCCAGGTCTGAGGGGTTGTTCACTGTGCCCACTGAAATGGTTGGTGGGGTGGGGGTAACTGGGCCCCCTGGAGGCAGTGCTTGGTAGTCCCAGGTAGCTTGCTCTGCTGAGGGCACACAGGCTTAGCGATGTGGGAGTCACTTAGAGTTCCCTGGGGACTCAGCACTGTGCCATGTCCCATGGCTTTTTGCAACATGGCACAAAGAATCCACCCCCTGAGACTTCACCGTCTGAGCCCTGCTTCCCTCCCTCCCCTCTTGATTGCTGCTCTCCAGGCGCCTCTCTGCCACAGGGCCTTGGCACCTGCTGACCGTCTGACTGGAGTTCTCATCCCTCAGATCCTCACAGGGCTGGCTGCTTTTCCTCAGGAATCAGCGCAGACATGACCTCCCCTGAGAGTCTCTTCCTCACAGCATCATTTCATGAGGCTTCTCTGTCTCAGGTCCCCTGGTCCATGACTTTCTCTCACTCCTTTCCCTGCATTTGTGATGACTGGTAGCTGTCTTCTCATTTGGCTGGTCAGTTGGCTTACCTGGTGTCGTGTGTTTTGCCTCATCCAATGTAAGCTGTGTGAGGCGGGAGTCCCGACGGTCTGGTTCATTGCTGTGTTCCTAGAATCTAGAATGTTCCAGATAGAGAGGAGGTATTTAATAGGTATTTCCTGAATGTACATGGTGAGAAGATGGGATAAAGGCGTTGGAGTTGTGGTCCCACTTGTCAGGAAGCTGACAGTGTAACTAGAGAGTCCAGGCTGACAGGCAACAACCAATGGTCAAATCCATAGCCAAGCTGAGGCAGACTGAAATAGTGGTTAAAAAAGTGGACTTTGAGGCTTAACTGCCTGGGTTTAAATCTTGACTCTGGCACCCACTAGCTGTGTGACCTTGGCCAAATTATTTAGTTCTTTTGTGCCTCGTTTTCCTCATCAATAAGTTGAAGATTAATAATCCTCTCATTAATAATCATAATACCTCAGGCTTCTAATGAGGATTAAATGAGTTAATATATGTGGTGTGCTTAGAATGGTGCCTGGCACACCGTGCTCTATACGTATTTGTTAAATAAATACGTATAATCAAATAAAAACCTGTGGCTTTAGGAATTTGTAAAAATGAAGTGTTAGTGTTGGGAAAGGCCCTGCTTCTTGTAGGGGCTGGATTTGGAATCAGGGAGAGAGCAGAGCCTGAGGGATGCTTATGTTTGCTCTAGGCCCTAATTTCTGCATGGTTAAGTACTCAAGAAATATTTGTTGAGCATGAGCAAAAAATGGTTGATAATCAATCTCTCCCACCTTTCTGTCCTCCATCCCTTCAAATATTCTAGGAATTCTCTATGTATAATGGGATTTTGAACATAACATTGTTTGGATTTAACACATACAGTGATGCTTTAACAAGAAGGATAGACTCACAATCTCTTCCCCCTCTAAGTGAAAGTCTTTCAGTCGTGTGTGACTCTTTGTGACACCATGGACTATATAGTCCATGAAATTCTCCAGGCCAGAATACTGGAGTGGGTGCAAGGTCTTTCCTGACCCAGTTGAGACTCAGGCTCTGAGGTGAGCCTCAACTGGCTCTGGGTTGATTCTGCCTGGGAAAAGTGCAAATTCCTCACTCTCTCCCTTCAATTAAATCCAACCAGTGTGCATAATAAAGGACAGAAACTGTATGGACCTAACAGAAGCAGATGATATTAAGAACAGGTGGCAAGAATACACAGAACTTTACAAAAAAGATCTTAATGACCCAGATAACCACAATAATGTGATTACTCACCTAGAGCCAGACATCCTGGAGTGTGAAGTCAAGTGGGCCTTAGGAAGCATCACTATAAACAAAGCTAGTGGAGGTGATGGAATTCCAGTTGAGCTATTTCAAATCCTGAAAGATGATGCTGTGAAAGTGCTTCACTCAATATGCCAGCAAATTTGGAAAACTCAGCAGTGGCCACAGGACTGGAAAAGGTCAATTTTCATTCCAATCCCAAAGAAAGGCAATGCCAAAGAATATTCAAACTATTGCACAATTGCACTCATCTTGCACACTAGCAAAGTAACGATCAAAATTCTCCAAGCCAGGCTTCAACAGTATGAACTGAGAACTTCCAGATGTTCAAGTTGGATTTAGAAAAGGCAGAGAAACCAGAGATCAAATTGCTGACATCTGTTGGATCATAGAAAAAGCAACAGAATTCCAGAAAAACACCTACTTCTGCTTCATTGACTACACTAAAGCCTTTGACTGTGTGGATCACAACAATCTGTAGAAAATTCTTCAGGAGATGGGAATACCAGACCACCTGACCTGCCTCCTAAGAAAGCTGGATTAGGTCAAGAAGCAACAATTAGAACCCAACATGGAACAACGGACTGGTTCCAAATTGGGAAAGGAGTACATCAAGGCTGTATACTGTCACCCTGCTTATTTAACTTATATGCAGAGTACATCATGAGAAACGCTGGACCGGAAGAAGCACAAGCTGGAATCAAGATTACTGGGAGAAATATCAATAACCTCAGATATGCAGATGACACCACCCTAATGGCAGAAAGCAAAGAGGAACTAAAGAGCCTCTTGATGATGGTGAAGGAGGAGAGTGAAAAAGCTGGCTTGAAAGTCAACATTCAAAAAATGAAGATCATGGCATCTGATCCCATCACTTCATGGCAAATAGATGGGGAAACAATGGAAACAGTGAGAGACTTTATTTTCTTGGGAGCAAAATCATAGTGGATGTTGAATGCAGTCACGAAATTAAAAGACACTTGCTCCTTGGAAGAAAAGCTGTGGCAAACATAGATAGAGTATTGAAAAGCAGAGACATTACTTTGCCGACAAAGGTCCATTTAGTCAAAGCTATGGATTTTCCAGTAGTCATATACAGATGTGAGAGTTGGACCTTAAAGAAGGCTGAGCACCAAAGAATTGATGCTTTTAAACTGTGGTGTTTGAGAAGACTCTTGATGGTCCTTTGGCCTGCGAGGAGATCAAACGAGTTAATCCTAAAGGAAATCAATCCTGAATATTCATTAGAAGGACTGATGCTGAAGCTGAAGCTCCAATACTTTGGCCACTTGATGCAAAGAGCTGACTCATTAGAATAACCCTGATGTTGGGAAAGATTGAAGGCAGGAGGAGAAGGGGACGACAGAGGATGAGATGGTTGGATGGCATTACTGACTCGATGGACATGAGTCTGAGCAAGCTCTGGGAGATGGTGAAGGACAGGGAAGCCTGGTGTGCTGCAGTCCACGGGGTTGCAAAGAGCTGGACTCCACTGAGCGACTGAACAACAACAACAACAACAACAGTAACAACAACAAACAACAACAACAAGTGTGCCTTGAGCACTAACTTAGTGCCAGGCAGACATGCAGACTGTAGAGAAGGTAATAAACATGACATCCCTGACAACATGAGCATCTGGAAGGTTCACGTTAAAGTTGATCCAGGGAGGGAGGTTCAAGAGGGAGGGGACATATGTATACCTATGGTTGATTCATGTTGATATATGGCAGAAACCAACACAATATTGTAAAGCAATTATCCTCCAATTAAAAATAAATATTTAAATAAATAAATTTAAATACATTTGGGAAAAAACAAAGACCAAACAAACAAAAATTTCCTCCAGAGCCTGAAGAGCAGTGTGTAGGGAACACAGGGGGCAGCAAAGCAAGGACAGAGAGAGGAACAGACAAAAGCCATTGTCGCAGGATTCGACTTCTTTTACTTTCACAGAGTAAAATGGGCTCACAGGCGGCTTTTGCTCTGAGCATCTAAAAATAGCAACCACATTGAAAACAAAACAAGACACTCATTTTTATATCAGAGGAGGGTAATTTTTGGAGAAGGGCTTTGTGCATTTTCAACAAGGTGGGAGATAAATGGAAAGAAGCCTCTTTCAGCTCTAAAGAGAACATCAAAGCATCTCTATTGATCGAAGGGAAATAATTACAATGACATCACAAGAAGAATCAATGAACTCCCAATGTAGACGTCTGGGTCTGATTTATGAAATCTCGCCCATTCCCAACACATGGCCTTGAGACATGGTGGCAAATAATAACATTTAATTAAAACACATAAAATAGAAGCGTCAGTGACAGCACATGTCAAAGTCAATAAAATGCTAATTTCTAAAGATTGTGCTTGCTTGGGGTCCGGAGGGTCAGCAGCAAAGAATTCTACAACAAAGAGCCTTTGTGAAAGGAAGCAGTCTTCTATTTCCTGCAGCTGGAGTCAGAGACCTTGAGAACCTCCATCTCAAAACTCTCACTATACAGAAGATTAACTGAGGCCCAGAGAACAGTTTCAAAATATAATTAGTAGTAGGTTTCAACTGGTGTTCTGCATTCCCTGCACATGCTTCTTTTATTTTTAAAAATTTATTTATTTTCAGTTGGAGGATAAGTACTTTACAATATTGTGTTGGTTTCTGCCATGTATCAACATAAATCAGCCATAGGTATACATATGTCCCCACCCTCCTGAACCTCCCTCTGACCTCCCACTCCATTCCACCCCTCTAGGTTGTCACAGAGCAGCAGTTTGAGCTCTCTGAACCACACAGCAAATTCCCACTGGCTGTCTACTCTACATATGGTAATGTATATGCTTCCATACTGCTCTCTCCATTCGTCCCAGCCTCACTTTCCCCCAAAGTCTGCTTTATATGTCTGCATCTCCATTTCTGCCCTGCAAATAGGCTTATCAGTAGCATTTTTCTAGATTCCATATGTATGCGTTAATATATGATATTTGTTTTTTTTCTTTTTCACTTACTTCACTCTATAATAGGCTCCAGGTTCATCTACCTCATTAGAACTGACTCAAACGTGTTCTTTTTTATGGCCGAGTAATATTCCATTGTGTATATGTAGCACAACTTCTGTATCCATTCATCTGTTGATGGGCATCCAGGTTGCTTCCATGTCCTAGCTATTGTAAATAGTGCTGCAATGAACACTGGGGTACATGTGTCTTTTTCAGTTTTGGTTTTCCCAGGAAATATGCCCAGTAGTGGGATTGTTGGCCCATATGGTAGTTTTATTCCTAGTTTTTTAAGGAATATCCATACTGTTCTCCATAGTGGCTATATCAATTTACATTTCCACCAACAGTGCAAGAGTGTTCTCTTTTATCCACACTCTCTCCAGCATTTATTGTTTGTAGATTTTTTGATGATGGCCATTCTGACTATTGTGAGGTGATACCTCATGGTAGTATCAGGGTGGTGTTAGGAAGTGTTCTAATTTGATTTGTTCTAATTTGATTTACATGGCTCTAATAATTAGTGATATTGAGGATCTTTTCATGTGTCTGTTAGCCATCTGTATGTCTTCTTTGGAGAAATGTCTGTTCAGGTCTTCTGCCCACTTTTTAATTGGATTGTTTGTTTTTCTGGTATTGAGCTGCATGAGCTGCTTGTGTGTTTTGGAAATTAATCCTGTGACAGTTGTCTCATTTGCTCTTATTTTCTCCCATTCTGAGGTCTGTCTTTTCACCTTGTTTATAGTTTCTTTTGCTGTGCAAAAGCTTCTAGGTTTAATTAGGTACCACTTGTTTACATTCGTTTTTATTTCCTTTACTCTATAAGGTATGTCATAGAGGTTCTTGCTGTGATTTATGTCAGAGAGTGTTCTGTGCATGTTTTCCTCTAAGAATTTTATAATTTCTAGTTTTATATTTAGGTCTTTAATTCATTTTGAGCTTATCTTTGTGTATGGTGTTAGGAAGTGTTCTAATCTGATTCTTTTACATGTAGCCGTGCAGTTTTCCCAGCACCACATATTGAAGAGACCATCTTTTCTCCATTGTATATTCTCTCCTTCTTTGTCAAAGATAAGGTGCCCAATGGTGTGTGGGTTTCAGTTCAGTTCAGTCGCTCAGTTGTATCTGACTCTTTGTGACCCCATTGACTGCAGCATGCCAGGCTTTCCTGTCCATTACCAACTCCCGGAGTTTACTCAAACTCATGTCCATTGAGTCAGTGATGCCATCCAGCCATCTTATCCTCTGTTGTCCCCTTCTCCTCCCGCCTTCTATCTTTCCCAGCACCAGGGTCTTTTCCAATGAGTCAGTTCTTCCCATCAGGTGGCCAAAGTATTGGAGCTTCAGCTTCAGCATCAGGCCTTCTAATGAATATTCAGGACTGATTTCCTTTAGGATGGACTGGTTTGGTCCCCTGGCACTCCAAGGTACTCTCAAGAGTCTTCTCCAACACCACAGTTCAAAAGCATCAATTCTTCGGTGCTCAGCTTTCTTTACAGTCCAACTCTCATATATCTGACTACTGGAAAAAACATACCTTTGACTAGACAGACCTTTGTTGGCAAAGTAATGTCTCTGCTTTTTAATATGCTGTCTAGGTTGGTCATAGCTTTTCTTCCAAGGTGCAAACATCTTTCAGTTTTATTGCTGCAATGATCACCTGCAGTGATTTTGGAGCACCCCCGCCCTCAAAAATAAAGTCTGTTGCTTTTTCCATTATTTCTCCGTCTATTTCCCATGAAGTGATGGGACCAGATGCCATGATCTTGGTTTTCCAAATGTTGAGTTTCAAGCCAACTTTTTCACTCTCTTCTTTCATTTTCATTAAGAGGCTCTTTAGTTCTTATTTGCTTTTTGCCATAAGGGTGGTGTCATCTGCATATCTGAGGTTATTAATAATTCTCCTGGCAATCTTAATCCCAGTTTGTGCTTCATCCAGCCTGGCATTTCACACAATGTACTCTGCATATAAGTTAGACAAGCAGGGTGACAATATACAGCCTTGACGTACTCCTTTCTCAATTTGGAACCAGTCTGTTGTTCCATATCGGGTTCTAACCGTTGCTTCTTGATCTGCATACAGCTTTGTTAGGAGGCAGGTCAGGTGGTCTGGTATTCCCATTTCTTTCAGAATTTTCCACAGTTTGTTGTGATCCACACATTCAAAGGCTTTGGCATAGTCAATAAAGCAGAAGTAGATGGTTTTTTGGAATTTTCTTGCTTGTTTGATGATTCAGCAGATGTTGGCAATTTGATCTCTGGTTCCTCTGCCTTTTCTAAATCCAGCTTGAACATCTGTAAGTTCATGGTTCATGTATTGTTGAAGCCTGGCTTGGAGGATTTTGAGCATTACTTTGCTAGAGTGTAAGAAGGGTGCAATTGTGTGATAGTTTGAACATTCTCTGGCATTGCCTTTCTTTGGGATCGAAATGAAAAACTGAACTTTCTCAGTCCTGTGGCCACTGCTGAGCTTTCCAAATTTGCTGGCATATTGAGTGCAGCACTTTCACAGCATCATCTTTTAGGATTTGAAATAGCTCAGCTGGAATACCATCACCTCCACTAGCTTTGTTTGTAGTGATGCTTCCTAAGGCCCACTTGACTTTGCATTCCAGGATGTCTGGCTCTAGGTGAGTGGTCACACCATAGTGGTTATCTGAGTCATGAAGATCATTTTTGTATAGTTCTTCTATGTATTCTTGCCACCTGTTCTTAATATCTTCTGCTTCTGTTAGGTCCATACTGTTTCTGTCCTTTATTGTGCCCATTTTTGCATTAAATATTCCCTTGGTATCTCTAATTTTCTTGAAGAGATCTCTAGTCTTTCCTAGTCTATCGTTTTCCTCTATTTCTTTGCATTGATCACTGAGGAAGGCTTTCTCATCTCTCCTTGCTATTCTTTGGAACCCATTCAAATGGGTATATCTTTCCTTTTCTCCTTTGCCTTTAGCTTCTCTTCTTTCCTCAATTGTTTGTAAGGCCTCCTCAGACAACTATTTTGTCTTTTTACATTTCTTTTTCTTGGGGATGGTCTTGATCACTGCCTCCTATACAATGTCATGAACCTCTGTCCATAGTTCTTCAGGCACTCTGTCTATCAGATCTAATCCCTTGAATCTATTTGTCATTTCCACTGTATAATTGTAAGAGATTTGATTTAGGTCATACCTGAATGGTCTAGTGGTTTTTCCCACTTTCTTCAATTTCAGTCTGAATTTGGCAATAAAGAGTTCATGATCTGAGCCACAGTCAGCTCCTGGTCTTGTTTTTTCTGACTCTATACAGCTTCTCCATCTCTGACTGCAAAGAATATAATCAATCTGATTTCAGTCTTGACCATCTGGTGATGTCCTTGTGTAGAGTCTTCTCTTGTATTGTTGGAAGAGGGTGTTTGCTATGACCAGTGCATTCTCTTGGCAAACCTCTGTTAGCCTTTGCCCTCCTTCATTCTATACTCCAAGGTCAAATTTGCCTGTTACTCCAGGTATCTCTTGACTTCCTACTTTTGCATTCCAGTCCCCTATAATGAAAAGGACATCTTTTTTGGGTGTTAGTTCTAGAAAGTGTTGTAGGTCTTCATAGAACCATTCAACTTCTTCAACGTTACTGGTTGGGGCATAGACTTGGATTACTGTGGTGTTGAATGATTTGTCTCGGAAATGAACAGAGATCATTTTGTCATTTTTGAGACTGCATCCAAGTACTGTATTTCAGACTCTTTTGTTGACTGTGAGGGCTACTCCATTTCTTCTAAGGGATTCTTGCCCACAGTAGTAGATATAATGGTCATCTGAATTAAATTCACCCATTCCAGTCCATTTTAGTTCACTGATTCCTAAAATGTTGATGTTCACTCTTGGCTTCTCCTGTTTGACCACTTCTAATTTACCTTCATTCATGAACCTAACATTCCAAGTACCTATGCAATATTGCTCTTTACAGCATCAGACTTTACTTCCATCACCAGTCACATCCACACCTGGGCATTGTTTTTGCTTTGGCTCCATCCCTTCATTCTTTCTGGAGTTATTTCATCTCCAGCAGCATATTGGGCACCTACCGACCTGGGGAGTTTATGTTTCAGTGTCCTATCTTTTTGCCTTTTCATACTGTTCAGGGAGTTCTCAAGGCAAGAATACTGAAGTGGTTTGCCATTCCCTTCTCCAGTGGGCCACATTTTGTCAGAACTCTCCACCATGACCCGCTGTCTTGGGTGGCCCTACATGGCATGGCTCATAGTTTCACTGAGTTAGACAAGGCTGTGGTCCATGTGATCAGTTTGATTAGTTTTCTGTGATTGTGGTTTTCATTCTGTCTGCCCTCTGAAGGATAAGGATAAGAGGCTTGTGGAATCTTTCTGATGGGAGAGACTGACTGAGTGGGAAACTGGGTCTAGCTCTGATGGGTGGCGACTACAACAAATGGTGACTCTGAGGTGAGGATTGGAGACCAATCACCTCCTCTTGGCAGAGAACTCGAATTCTGCTTCTGGTCTGGTCTGATTTCTGGTAGGGCTGAGTACCACTCCTCCCTTCTCTGGAGGCCCAGGGAAAAGTCCCATAACACCTGGGCATCTGTAGGTGGCAGGAGACGTCTGTAAGGCCACCCCTTTCGCCCCTCCTCTCCCGGCTCCTCCCCCTTCTTCTTTCAACCTGGCTTCCTTTCCTCCAGGAAATCTTTGATGTTAGTACTTGGAGTCTTATATTTAAGGGCTTCCCTGGTGGTACAGAGGTTAAAGCGTCTGCCTGCAATGTGGGAGACCTAGGTTCGATCCCTGGGTCGGGAAGATCCCCTGGAGAAGGAAATGGCAACCCACCCCAGTATTCTTGCCTGGAGAATCATATGGACAGAGGAGCTTGGTGGGCTACAGTCCAGGGGTCACAAAGAGTTGGGCACGACTGAGAGAGTTCACTTTCACTTTCACTGATGGGTGGGGCCATTCTCAGTAAATCTTTAATCCAATTTTCTGTTGATGGGTGGGGCTGTGTTCCCTCCCTGTTTGACCTGAGGCCAAACTATGTGGAGGTAATGAAGATAATACATCATGAGAAATGCTGGGCTGGATGAAGCACAAGTGGAATCAAGATTGCCAGGAGAATTATCAATAACCTCAGATATGTAGATGACATGACACCACCCTTAAGGCAGAAAGCAAGTTCAGTTCAGTTCAGTTCAGTTGCTCAGTCATGTCCGACTCTTTGCAACCCCATGAATCGCAGTATGCCAGGCCTCCCTGTCCATCACCATCTCCTGGAGTTCACTCAGACTCACGTCCATTGAGTCCGTGATGCCATCCAGCCATCTCATCCTCTGTCGTCCCCTTCTCCTCCTGCCCCCAATCCCTCCCAGAATCAGAGTCTTTTCCAGTGAGTCAACTCTTCACATGAGGTGGCCAAAGTACTGGAGTTTCAGCTTTAGCATCATTGCTTCCAGAGAAATCCCAGGGTTGATCTCCTTCAGAATAGACTGGTTGGATCTCCTTGCAGTCCAAGGGACTCTCAAGAGTCTTCTCTAACACCACAGTTCAAAAGCATCAATTCTTCGGCGCTCAGCCTTCTTCACAGTCCAACTCTCACATCCATACATGACCACGGGAAAAACCATAGCCTTGACTAGACGGACCTTAATCAGCAAAGTAACGTCTCTGCTTTTGAATATACTATCTAGGTTGGTCATAACTTTTCTTCCAAGGAGTAAGTGTCTTTTAATTTCATGGCTGCAGTCACCATCTGCAGTGATTTTGGAGCCCAAAATAATAAAGTCTGACACTGTTTCCACTGTTTCCCCATCTATTTCCCATGAAGTGATGGGACCGGATACCATGATCTTCGTTTTCTGAATGTTGAGCTTTAAGCCAACTTTTTCGCTCTCCTCTTTCACTTTCATCAGAAGGCTTTTTAGTTCCACTTCCCTTTCTGCCATAAGAGTGGTGTCATCTGCATATCTGAGGTGATTGATATTTCTCCCGGCAATCTTGATTCCAGCTTGTGTTTCTTCCAGTCCAGTGTTTCTCATGATGTACTCTGCATAGAAGTTAAATAAGCAGGGTGACAATATACAGCCTTGACGTCCTCCTTTTCCTATTTGGAACCAGTCTGTGGTTCCATGTCCAGTTCTAACTGTTGCTTCCTGACCTGCATACAGATTTCTCAAGAGGCAGGTTAGGTGGTCTGGTATTCCCATCTCTTTCAGAATTTTCCAGTTTACTGTGATCCACACAGTCAAAGGCTTTGGCATAGTCAATAAAGCAGAAGTAGATGTTTTTCTGGAACTCTCTTGGTTTTTCGATGATCCAGTGGATGCTGGCAATTTGATTTCTGGTTCCTCTGCCTTTTCTAAAACCAGCTTGAACATCAGGGAGTTCACGGTTCACGTATTGCTGAAGCCTGCCTTGGAGAATTTTAGCATTACTAGCATGTGAGATGAATGCAATTGTGCGGTAGTTTGAGCATTCTTTGGCATTGCCTTTCTTTGGAATTGGAATGAAAACTGACCTTTTCCAGTCCTGTGGCCACTGCTAAGTTTTCCAAATTTGCTGGCATATTGAGTGCAGCACTTTCACATCATCATCTTTCAGGATTTGAAACAGCTCAACTGGAATTCCATCACCTCCACGAGCTTTTTTCGTAGTGATGCTTTCTAAGGCCCACTTGACTTCACATTCCAAGATGTCTGGCTCTAGATGAGTGATCACATCATCATGATTATCTGGATCATGAAGATCTTTTTTGTACAGTTCTTCCGTGTATTCTTGCCACCTCTTCTTAATATCTTCTGCTTCTGTTAGGTCCATACCATTTCTGTCCTTTATTGAGCCCATCTTTGCATGAAATGTTCCCTTGGTATCTCTAATTTTCTTGAAGAGATCTCTAGTCTTTCCCATCCTGTTGTTTTCCTCTATTTCTTTGCATTGATCACTGAAGAAGGCTTTCTTATCTCTTCTTGCTATTCTTTGGAACTCTGCATTCAGATGCTTATATCTTTCCTTTTCTCCTTTGCTTTTTGCTTCTCTTCTTTTCACAGCTATTTGTAAGGCCTCTCCAGACAGCCATTTTGCTTTTTTGCATTTCTTTTCCATGGGGATGGTCTTGATCCCTGTCTCCTGTACAATGTCACGAACCTCATTCCATAGTTCATCAGGCACTCTATCTATCAGATCTAGGCCCTTAAATCTATTTTTCACTTCCACTGTATAATCATAAGGGATTTGATTTAGGTCATACCTGAATGGTCTAACAGTTTTCCCTATTTTCTTCAATTTGAGTCTGAATTTGGTAATAAGGAGCTCATGATCTGAGCCACAGAAAGAAGAACTAAAGAGCCTCTTGATGATAATGAAAGAAGAGAGTGAAAAAGTTGGCTTGAAACTCAACATTCAGAAAACCAAGATCATGGCATCTGGTCCCATCACTTCATGGCAAATAGATGGGGAAATAATGGAAACAGCAACAGACTTTATTTTTAGGGGGGGCTCCAAAATCACTGCAGGTGGTCATTGCAGCCATAAAACTGAAAGATGCTTGCTCCTTGGAAGAAAAGCTATGACCAACCTAGACAGCATATTCAAAAGCAGAGACGTTACTTTGCCAACAAAGGTCCGTCTAGTCAAAGCTATGGTTTTCCCAATAGTCTTGTATGGATATGAGAGTTGGACTGTAAAGACAGCTGAGCACTGAAGAATTGATGCTTTTGAACTGTGGGTGTTGGAGAAGACTCCTGAGAGTCCCTAGGACAGCAAGGAGATCCAACCAATCCATTCTGAAGGAGATCCGCCCTAAATATTCATTAGAAGGACTGATGCTGAAGCTAAAGCCCCAATACTTTGGCCACCTGTTGTGAAGAACTGACTCATTGGGAAAGACCCTGGTGCTGGGAAAGATAGAAGGCGGGAGGAGAAGGGGACGAAAGAGGATGAGATGGTTGGATGGCATCACCAACTCAATGGACATGAGTTTGAGTAGACTCCAGGAGTTGGTAATGGACAGGGAGGCCTGGTGTGCTGCAATCGATGGGGTCATGAAGAGTCGGAGATGACTGAGCGACTGAGCTGAACTGAGCTGGATGAAGATAATGGCGACCTCCTTCAAAAGGTCCTGAGCATGCCCTGCCACAGTCAGTGCCCCCGGCCATGCAGCAGCCACCGCTGACCCATGCCTCCGCTGGAGACTCCTGGACACTCATGGGCTAGTCTGGGTCAGTCTCTTGGGGTCGTTGCTCCTTTCTCCTGGGTCCTGCTGTGCATGAGGTTTTGTTTGTGCCCTACAAGAGTCTGTTTCCCCAGTCCTGTGTAACTTTTGGTGGCTCTATGGTAGGGTTAATGGCGTCCTCCTCCAAGAGGGCTTATGCCATACCCAGGTCTGCTGCACCCAGAGCCCCTACCCCTGCGGCAGGCCACTGCTGACCCATACCTCCATAGGAGACAGTCAAAGACTCAAAGGCAGGTTTATCTCTGGGTTTTCCATCTGGCTTCATTGATCTATACTTCCGTTTTTATGCCAGTACAACACTCTTTCTTTGAGTCTAGGAGTTCCTGGCAGGAATGCCCTCCCTCACTTTACAGGGGGCAGCTGGATACCACCCCAGGCCCAAGCTGATGGGAGCAACCCACCACCAGTGGCATAGGTGCCTCTAAATCATCCCACAACACATGACATCATCCATGCCTGACTGTATCTCAACACAGGTTAATAGGCAACCTTCAGTGTGATATTTCTAAGTGGAATTGCTTCTCTGTGCCTACAGGTCCCCTCCTGTCTCTTGGAATTGGGCAGAAGATGCCCTCACAAAGGCACAACATCAGCCTCACAATTCACTCTCCCTTCCTTCTTAGAAGACAAGGACTAAATGGCAAATAAAACAGATTATCTTAATCCATTTAGAAATAATACAATTCTGCAATAAATAAGATTTCCTTTTCATCCAGATGAGATCACTTGGGTAACATGTTTGAAACCTGAGCAGGTTGTGTGAGGTGAGGGTGACATGGAGTTTCCATCAATTCCCAGCTCTTGGCCCAAGATTTGGGCACAGAGTTCTGAAAACTCTAACTTTTCAAGAATTTGCTTGGCATTGATGTCTCTGACTAAAATGGAAAATGGGATAGGCCTCAAGTCTTAATTGCATTTGTACACTTTGAATGGTGAGTCTTATCAAGCAGCAACAGTGGAGAACAATAAAAAATTGGGGTTGTGGAAATGTGGGATTGAGGTGGTCTAGGAAATCTTGACTCTAGGACAGGTGATTACTTGGTACTGGATTCCACTTGAAAATTCCCACCTTACCATTTCTCCCAGACCTGAGAATATATCTTTTGGTGGCCTGTGCACTTCTGGTTATTTAATTCTTCACTGAGTGCTTACTGAGTTCAGGCATAGGATGGAGGGTGTTTCTGTGCAGGCAATGTATAACATGGGCAAATAGATATCTCCTTTTAAGAGCTGGTAAAGTGGTAACCACTGAGAAGCTGGAAATGCTTGGCAAATCCTGTCTAAATCAAGGGTTCCCTGAAACTTTCTAAATGAAAGGAGCTTGGGGGTACAGATATGGTTCCAAGTGGGGCAGCTGGGGAGCTGTTCTGAAGCAGAGATTGCATAATAATTTAAACTGTCACTTTTTGGAAACTTAGTAGTGTGCATGATTCATTTAATTCTCAAAACAATTCTGTGGCAGATATTCTGTTATTAATATCACTGTTTTGATTTCCATTTGGGACACTGTAATTTGCCCAAGGTCTTGGATAAGTCGTGATATAATCACCACTTACATTACTGAAGGCTTACTCCAGAATCTGTGAGCCTGGCCACTATACCACCTGCCTTTCAGTCGCTGGCATTTGTCCATCACTTAGATGAAACACTTGTTTGGTGTGGCTGTTGGGGATTATGGGCATCAGAGTGTATTTCTACCCAAACCACTTGTATGAAGGCTTTGAGATGAAGGTATTTACCCTGGGAAGTTTTGTCTGTAGCTGAAAACAGGATGACTCCAAAGCAATTCTGCTGGTAAACTGAGAATCTTCTAGAGCTATTGGTGATGAAAACAGAGAGAAGAGCAACACAACTAAATCCTATTGCCTAGAAATGAGTTGCTAGCATGGGTACTGTCCACCAAAGAGTTAGAAGCTTACTGGCAGAGAGCCTGGTGGTAATGGAAAGCATGAGAATGAGTTCACAGTAAGACATAAAAAGTATTTTGAGGACACCATGCAGGCACCTTGTTCAGGGGCAATCAAAAAGCCAACTAAGGGATTTCCCTGATGGTCCAGTGGATAAGACTCTGTAATCCCAATACAGGGGACCTGGGTGTGATCCCTGGTCAGGAAACTAAGATCCCACATATGGCAAGTAAGCCTGAGCACTGTAATTGCTGAGCCCATGTGCTCCAGAGCCTGCATGCCACACCAGACAAGCCTGCACACTGCATGCAACAAAGACCCAGCACAGCAAAATAAATAATTTTTTAAGGCTAATTAAAGTTGCCTGTGTCACTGCTTCAATAATTTTAGCAGAACAAAGAGAATATTTGTGACTAGTGCTGGAGAGAAATCACCTATATCTAGAAAAGTAATCAGCTAAACAGCTTTTGTGATCAGGATAGCTAGTGGACCTGTAACAGCAGATAAGCTGTTAAATGAAGTTACATGAAGTTTGGAGATTCATGGATTTAATTTTATTCAAGTTCAAAGAGAGAGACGCCCCTCTGGATCAATCAGTCATTGAAAAGAGTTGATTGGTGAGAAAAATACTTAATCATACCCCTGCCCAGATGTTTTAATTATTAAAGTGGTACATGCTAAAAAGGGCTTCTCTAGTGGCTCAGTGGTAAAGAACCTGCCTGCCAATGCAGGAGATTTGGATTTGATCCCTGGGTCAGGAAGATCCCCTGGAGAAGAAAATGGCAACCCACTCCAGTATTCTGGCCTGGAAAATCCCATGGACACAGGAGCCTGGTGGGCTACAGGCCATGAGGTCACAAAAGAGTCAGACACAACTTAGTGACTAAAAAGCAACAATATGCTTAAAACAGTTGCAAAAAAAAAATTTCCTCATTTATTCTACAAATACATTTTTTAAAGTATCTGCTATTTGCCAGGGATGGTTTGGGCACTTGGGATACAGCAGTGAGCAAAGCAGACAAAGCTGGTTGCCCTTGAGGAGCTCCCATTCCAGCAGGGGAGGCAGATAGTGCATGGAATGATGAAGTAAAGGGTATAACAATTGTGTTAGAAGTTGCTAAGTGCTACAGAAAAACTCAGCACAGGAAAGGGAGGAGAGTTGGGGCAGGGCAAAGGGCAGAGTTCTCATCAGCAAGGATGGTTGAAAAGGTGACCACTGAGCAGAGACTGAAAGGAGACATTGATGAGACGTTGCTGCAGGCAGAGGCAGCGGCCGGTGCAAAAGTCCCCAGTGCCTAGGAGGGAGTGGGTAAGGAAAAGAGGAGAAAATGGTGAGACTTGAGCTGTGATGAGAACCAGGTCATGAGTGAAATGAGAGGCTGTTGGAGGACTTTGATCAGAGGTGTAAGATAACCTGACTCTATTTTAAAAGGTTTACTTCAGCAGCTGCATAAGGAATAGACTGTAGGGGTCAAGGGTAAAAGCAGGGAGACCACGTGGGAGGCTCATATGACAATTCAGGTGGGAGAGGATGGTGGTTTGACGCAGAGATGGGGAGAATTGCTGGGATTCTGTATATTGGAGTAAGAGTCAACATGATTTCTGATGGACCATATGTGGGCATATATAAGAAAAAGAAGCGTCAAAGGTGACTCTAGGTTTTTGGCTTGAGCAATCGGAAGAATGGGTCAGGCTTCAGCTGTGATGGGGAAGATTATATCTGGAGCAGAGCTTTGAGGAGAATGTCAGTAGTTCAGTTTGGGACACAGTAAGTGTAAGACATTCAAATGAAGATGTGAAATGCACAACTGGAAATATGGATCTGAGTTCAGGAGTGAGGCTGGGCTGAGTTACTGGTTACAATACTGAATCTTTTTATCTAATAACAACATTCGTCTCTCCATGTATTGAATATTTCTTTTATATGCTTGCCTTGATTTTTATTGTATATGTAGAACAACCTGGTTATTAAAGACTGCTTCCACACCAATGCCCGTTGGTGGGCATGTGTGCAATGGAGCACAAATAGTCTCATATTCTGGGCCTAAGTCTAACAGTTCATCTGTGTAGTTTTCCTCCAAACATCCTTCTTTGTCACCACTTCTCCTATCTTGCTCCTGCCAAGCCTCTGACTAGCTAAAGGAACCATTAAGCACTTGTTGTGATTCAGTGTAGATTTTTGCCTGAGGTCATTTCTATTTCTGGGAAATGTAAACAGGAGAGGTACTATTGAAAGTTTGGGACCAGGCCATTTTTAAGGGTTTTGATTCTGAGTGGCCAAGAAAACAACACACGCCCACAGCTTTCAAGAAAGGCATTGGTAGAAGCTGAACGTGGACCAGCTTCTTTTCTAACGCTGGCAGCACTGCTAATATTAAAATGGTTTCCCCATCTTGTGTCAGTGGTGATGTGGTTTTTTTCGTGCAGGCATCTTGACCCAGAGCTGTTGTGATGCCCACCAAAAGCAGATGGAGAAAGGACAGAGCAATTCCACTGCTGTGAATTCATTCTGCAGATACCCTTGCACAGATGCCAGATGAATTTTGTACAGGCTTAGTCACTGCAGCACCATTTGTAATGACAAAAGATTGGAAGCAATACAAATGTTCATCAACAGAGGACCATTTAATCATAGTATATGCAGACAACCAAATACAACCATAAAAAAGAGTGAGCAGCAGAATGTATGCTACATTTTGTTTAAAAGTGTTGAGACTTGCATAGTATTTATTCATGGCCTATGCATACACTCTCAGAATTCACAACCAAACAATAGCAGTTGCTGGGTTGATAGGAAACAAGAGAAAAGAAGTCAGGAGCAGTGAAAAGACTTTGCACTGTGGATGTTTAAAGTTTTTTTAAAAAATATTTGAAGCATCAAATGCATTGCTTATTTAGGTTAAAGAAACTTCCATGTAGGATACACAGCAGAGGACTTTCCTGGCAGTACAGTGGATAAGAGTGTTAGGACCAAACTGGAGCCAGGACAGGCTCTAAGGGGCAGGCTAGGCCTGAGGTTTAGTCTCTAGGAAAGCTGAGGCACTGGGAACTCCCGCAGGCAGTGTAGCTCGACCAATCAGAAAAAATCCCCGTAGCCTCCCCCCCCCCCCCCCCCCACCGCCCGTGCCAGACCTGAGCCAATCCGGATAGGGATGCGAGGTTTAAAAGTCCCGGGCGCGCATAGAGTTTAACCAATCAGCTATGCAGTTACAGGAACAAAGAACCGTCTGTATAAAAGTAGATGTGATTCAGAGCTCGGTGCTCTCGTCAAGACGCCACTGCGCTGGGTGAGACTTGAGCCCTAGCTCGAGCTAGCAATAAACCGCTTTATGCTTTTGCATTGCTGTGGATGTCTTATTCTCTCAGTTTTGGGAACTCGGACACTGGGCATAACAAAGAGTCCGCCTGCCAAGGCAGGAGACACAGGTTCAATCCCCAGCCCCTGAAGATTCCACAAGCCATGTAGCAACTCAACCTGTGTGCCACATCGATTGAATCTGTGCTCTAGAGCCCAGGAGCTTCAACTTCTGAGCCCATGTGCTGCAACTACTGAAGCCCACGTGCTCTAGAGCCCCTGCTCCAAAACGAGAGAAGCCAGTGCAGTGAGAAGTCTGCACACCGCAGCTAGAGAGGAGCATCTGCTCATCACAGCTGGAGAAAGGTCCACTCAGAAGCAAAGACCCAGAAGAGCCAAAAACAAATAAATAAATAAATAAAATGAAAGAAAAGGAAATGTCCATGTAATATACATGACAGATAACACCACCCCATCTCAGACCCCCTACCTCAAGCCTAATGCTACTCCAATCTGAATAGCTTCTCTGAACCTTGTCCTTTACTGGAGGAGAGTTTGCTTTGTATACTCTCATTTGTTACATGATGCAGTTGTTAGGAATATCTAGTTCAAAATGCTCTTTCTCCTACTAGCTCAACAGATATGAAAAAAGATACTAAATTGCTTCCCAGAAAGCTTTGAGAGTTTGGTGCAAGATTTTATCTGTTCACATTTATTAGCTCAACCAACAAGCAGACCATCTACTGTGCCTGCCCACGTTTTGTGTTTAGATCGGTTACACTGGTCATGAGCGAGGAGGATTGACGGGAGAGACCCCAGCTTGGTGGAGGTCACTGGGCTAAGTGGTTGCTGCAGATGGAATTGAGGACTGGGGGCAGACAAGGAAGGGGGGTGGAGTGAGGGCTCTCCGGATCCCTCTCTCACTGCGACAGGACAGCCTGCCCTGCTACTGCGGGCAGGCTCAGAGAGGAACTCTTCATCTGACCTTGCATGATCGCTGTTCTCTGTTGTCTGAAATGGACTTCAAAGATGTCAGAAGCAGATAAAGAACCACGCTCAGGCAAAATAGCGGGAGGATCTTCTGTTTTTTCCATAGGGCATTATGCTGACTACAAATTCTCATTGCAAAGTGACTTATTGACCAAATCAGTTTTGTTGTGCTGTAGCCTTTCAGCTCAAAGGTATGTTAACATAATAAAAAAGAAAAGCCCTTGCTATTCTGTTAAATAGTTTGAGCTGATAAACACCAGGGTCAAGGGTAATGGAAGGAGTTGCTGAGGACACAGGCAGTTATTTTGTTTTGGGGAGGATAGGTCTTTTCAAGGCATTTGACAGTTACTAATACAAAAAGTCTTGGAAATCTCAGAAGTAAAACAATAATATAATTCTGGCTTCGGGGTACTTTGCTACACCAGAAAGAATCTGGGATGGATGAAGTTGTCTCATGTATAGAGAAATTAGGAATCGGTGTATTCTAACTTGGGGGTACCTGACTATCTCAGAACTGATGTCTGATATCGCTCCATCAGCAAGTGATGCCCGATCATCCCACTCTTTGGGGGTGATATTGATCCTAATTACAGTATAGTCACAGTTAACCCATAAGCCTGTTGTCAATTACCAACATCTGGTCAAAGCTTAGTTTCCTAGGACCCAGCTGAGTGGTATAATACAGAACGATGAGACCTGGCACCCGGACAGTGATGGAGAGAGCGAGCCCAAGTTAGTGGCTGGGGTGCAGGTTAGGTGCAAGGGTGAATGGGCTGGTCACGGGGTTCTGAACCTTGGGTTGGGGGCTGAGCATTGAGCTGGAAGCAGAACAAAATCACAGTACAGAGAACAGGAAAATGTGAGGGGGAGGGTTGCTGGAAAGAGGTGGGATAGGAGCTGAGGCCGATCTCACCTGCTTCGCAGACTTGTCTGGGACTAAGCCTTCTCCGAAGTTGGCATAGGGAAATCTGCATCAAAAGAGGAAGGCAGGGAATCCCCTGGTGGTCCAGTGGTTAAGACTTGGTTCTTTCACTGCTGAGGGCCTGAGTTTGAATCGCTGGTCGGGGAACTAAGATCCCACAAAACACGTGGCACAGTCAAAAGAAATAAGGGGGTGAGGTGGGGAAGGCAAAAGCTTCATACACGCATTCACATTGCTGCCTCTGTTGTTGACTCTTCCTCGAGGTTTCCTGCAGAGACCTTCTTTACTTGGCTGACTGGTATTGTCATTAGAGATCTTTGGATATTGAAGTAATTAAAAACTGCAAGTCAGGACAATGCACTTAGTATTCTTGAGACACAATGCAATCTTCGAGATGCTCACTTGTTTGAGAAATCACGTGGGGGATTCTGCCACATCTTGGTGCATCTCAGCTGCTCTAAACTAAGCGTTAGGGTTGGAGATATCGTTGAGGTATGGAAAACTCAGCCAGTTATTTTCTACAACATGATATTACAGTGTTATTCCATGTGTATAAACGCCATGTGTTCATGCTTGGAGGAAGAATGATCTTTTCTCTTTAACAAAGGGCTCTCTCATGGCAGTGGTGATGAAGTGGCAAGCAATCAGTAGGTGTTGTTTGAGGGAGGCGACCTTAGGTTTTATTTTAAAATTGTCATTTTCATTTTTACATCAAGGTTAGAAAACAGTGCACAACTTTTTGTTAGTACCACAATAGCATTTAAATATGCCATTCTGCCGTGCAAAATTGTATGATACCCAGAAAGCAAATCCATCTGTCTACCTCCCTCTCTCCATCCATTCAACACATTCTCAGTGAGTGGATTACGTTGCGTACCATGCTGGGCATTTGGGATGCAGTGTTGGGCAAGCACAGACCAGTCCCAGCCTTCCACAGGCTTCCATTCAGTGGGGGAGACAGATGTTAGGCAAATAAACACAAAAATACACGTATGGTTTTTTAGAAAATGAATATATGGTTTCAAATTATAGTAAGTGCTGTGAAAAATAGGTGCATAGTTGTATGAAAGCATATAATAAGGAAAGAGATGTTGAAACTGAGATCTGAAGAATGGCTAAGAATTAACCAGGTGAAAATTGCTGGGAGTGTGAAGTGGGAAGGGAGGGTGTAAAGAACATTCCAGGTGAAAAGGAATTTGAGAAACTTGAAGATCAGTGTTTCCAGAGAGCAGGTCTTTGTGACTTTGGCTATGCCTCTGAATTTGACTGTGTTTTAGGGTTTTTATTTGAAAAAATGAAGGTCCTGATACTGGCTCCCTATCATGATAAATAGCAACTATCCCATAATTAATGAAGAAACCAAGCAACCATTTGAGTTCTAAAATGAAAGGTGCTGTAATGGTATAAACCCTGCCAAAAGCTACGTCCAAAGGGGAAAAAAATTAATAACTTGGCATTCTCCCCGGCTTTAGGCATGCAAGTAGGTAATGAAAGTTCTCTAATTATGTTTCATGTTGTGATGAAATCACCATTGAATTTTTCTGCAGTTCAGAACTCAGTTTCTCTGAAGTCAAATTGTGAGCTTCATCTGCTGATCTCCTGTCTGACTGGATGGGATGAGTCACTGCCAGGCCCACACTGGTGAAGCCCATTGTATTTTAGCATACAGATGAGGGTTTCGCTCTTTAAAAGATAATTGCTCAGGAAACCAAAACAATTCATCCCTATTACCTTGTTTAAAAAGAAGCAGCTTTTTTTCTAGGCTGAAGTTTATCTGAATGGACGTTTCTAGCCAGACGCACGATGTGTGTTGGGCTAATTGGATTTTGCCAGGAAACCGTTTGGAAGGCGGGTCAGAGGCCAGCCTGTGTGAACGAATCCAGGAGGTGGCTGGGGTTCTTCTCCTGTGAACTGAGGATCCTCGCACACAGTTGAGGGCCAGAGGGAGCCTGGGACCAGGTGAGGAAGTTGAGAAAATGAGCCCTCCACTTCTTCATAGTGGTGTAGAAACAGGCGTGCGTTTCACCATGAAGGAGCCCCTAGAGTGGGAAAAAAGGCTGAATGCCATTGGGAGAGCCTCACCCCTCTGTCTGTGATGGGGTCAGCTGGGCCCGTGGTCCTGGGTGATGTCAGTCTCACCCTGCTTCTGCAGAGGGAGTGACCCAGCAGGACAGCCAGCTTCCTCAGCTGGGGACAGTTACTCCCCACCTGGGTTGAATTACTCTCCTGAAATGCAGCTCTGAGCCCGCCCTCCCTGCCCACTGGAGGGATGATGGATCCATCGCCCATGAGCGCGTGCCCATCTCTGCAGCAGAGATGTGGGCCATGGAGACTTCAACCTCTGGCATCTCAGCCTCCCAGCCAGTGAACTCCGGGAGCTATTGGCCAAGTGGATCAAAGGACAGGAAACGGTCTAATCACAGATATGAAGGGAGATAAAACCATGGGGCTCTTTTGAACCCAGAAGTAGCCCATTCACCCAGGGAAATAGCACAAGGAATTGGGATGGCCAAAAAGTGCATTTGGGCTTTTCACAGGCCTCTATGGAAAAACTTGAACACACTTTGGCCAACCCAAATACGTTTTTATTTTTCCCAACCATATTTTTCCTTCCAGTTTCTATCAGATAATAGTACAGTTGTCTAGAAAGATTTGGGACTTTAGAAATATTTTTCCTTGATGGATAGATTGAGGAATGAGAAGACATCCTTCTGTGGGTTGTTGTGGCTCAGGCTGATGTTGGAGTAGTCCAGATGTTGGATTAGGTTTATGCTAAACTGAGCCCAGAGGCTGTATCAGTACTCATCACTCAGCAGGGGCTCACCATCACAAATCTGTGGGTATCTCCTCCGACTTATGGAACTGGGAGAACTGATTTCTACCTTGTACTTAGAGTACTACCATATAAGAACATCTCAAGCATGAAATCTTTCCTTCCATCCATTTTTTTTTTCCATTTATGGAATGGCTAGGAGTGTGAGCTCTGGAGTCAGACCGATGGGGGTTCACCCTGACCTGCTGTGTGAACTCAGACAATTTACTGCTTTCATTCTGTTTCCTTATCTGTAAAGTGGGGGTAGTTACTTTGTTTTGAGAATTAAACAATATATAATAAATGTACTTTTTCTTGTGCCTGGCTGGGTAAGCCAGGCCTGCTGCCAAAGTCCATGCAGTTGGTTGAGTTGGGCCATTCTCTCTCTTTCTCGCAAGATTTAAGGTCAGGGAGGAAGGATCAGAAAAAAGGAAGTCCAGGACTCTCCCAGTGGTCCAGTGGTTAAGAATCCAACTGTCAATACAGGGGACCTGGGTCTGCTCTCTGGTCTGGGAAGATTCCACATGCCATGGAGCAACGAAGCTCATGGGCCCTAGAGCCTGTGCTGCCCAAACGGGAGAAGCCACCGCAATGAGAATCCCCAGCAGCGCAACTAGAGAGTGGGCCCCCACTTGCCACAATCAGAGAAAGCCCTCGCGCAGCAACAGAGATCCAGCACAGCCAAAAATTACTAAAAAAACAAAGTCCATTTCATCTTCCAGCATAGGATCCGTCCTCTAGCCTGCTATGGCCACGTTTTGTGCTGGGGTATCACAGCTTACCTGGGCGTCTGCAGCTGAGTATTCTACTTTCGTGTGTCTAGTGGTGTTTGTGTAGGCAACTCATCTGTCAAGTTCCCAGAGGGGAGGTGGGTGAGCGGCATCTGAGTTCCGGCTCTATAACCACACGTCTAGGAACTGTTCCACTCAAAACTCAACTTGGCGTCTGATAATCAGGCATGCTTTTATCCTTCTGGTGGTTTTCACACGTTGGCAACTGTGGCTGAGAAAAAGCTATGTGTTCATCAAGTCCATTCTCATGCGCCTCCTCTGGGTACATAGGAAATTATACTTCCCAACCGCTTGAAGTTTGGAGTGGGCCTCGCAACTAGCTGAGGTCAATGAAACGTGCCATGTCGCTTCCTGGCTGAGGCAGGGAAAAGCTCCTTTATGATCAGCTAGCTTCCCTTCCTCTACTGTAGTGAGTGTGGAGGCCTCACGTTCCAGATGATGCTACAAAATGGTAGGGATTCTATCCTCCTGGAGGGCTTCTTGGGTAACTCAGTGGTAAAGAACCTGTCTGTAACACAGGAGACGTGGGTTCGATCCCTGGGTTGGGAAGAGTCCCTGGAGGAGGAAATGGCAACTCACTTATATTCTTGCCTGGGAAATCCCATGGATAGAGGAGCCTCATGGGCTATGGTCCACGGGGTCACAAAGAGTCCACACAACTGAGTGACTGAGCGCTTACTCACTATCCACCTGGAACCCCTAGGCATGCCTTGGAGGGGAGCTGACAGACACCCTCAGAGGACTTTGTGTGAGTGAGAAATATAATAAACTTTGGCTGGGTTAAGTCACTGAGAGTTTTGTTACTGCAGCAGAATCCAGCCTCTTCTGGCTGACACAGCAGTCTGCTTACTTGCTGACATTACTTCCACTGCTTTCCTGGTCCTGTGACACTGACTCTTTTTCACAACTAGGACTTCTTCAGCTGAAAGGTAGAATCCCTCATAACCAGTTCCTGACTGCTCACTGCTGATTACATTTAAGGATTTTCAGAAACTAAGTGGAGAGTGGAAGATATTCTCCTGCTAGGCCTTGCTTTAAAACAAAAAAAAGAAGAAACGAGAATGTATTTCAGGAGTATCTGCTTAATTCTGTGTCGATGGCTGGTTGTGACAAATACCTGAAGCCCTCCTGTCAGAGGATTTAGCTTCTGTGGAGTCATGGATAATCTCATTAAAGAGATTTTAATGACTGAAGCCACTACATCAAGCAGTGTAATCTCTAGAAATCCTTCTTGCCTTCGTTCCTCATGAGTTTAGAAGTCCTACTTGCTCTTGAAAAACAAGCTGTTCTCCAGCCTTTCCACTCCCTTTCATTGTAAGGGAAGCTTGGGAGAAAGTATTTATAATCACAGAACATGAAAATAGACGGGTTTTGTAATTTTCTCAGCTTAAAACTGTGTTAGTCTTCTCAAGTTGTCATATCAAGATAGCCCTGACTGCGTGGCTTAAGCTGTAGAAATATATTTTGTCAAGTTCTGGAGGTCGTAAGTCCAAGATGAAGATGCTGGGGAGCTTGCAGACACTGCCTTCTTGCTGTGTCCTCACATGGCCCTTTCCCTATGCTCATGGGAAGACAGAGAGCTCTGGCGTCTCTTCTTGTAAGGACACCAGCCCTATTAGATGAGGCTCCCTCCTCAGGGCCTCAGTTAATTTTTAGAACTTTCTGATGGACCCAGTTGTAACCAAGCAAGGACTCATGTGCCTGCCTCACAGAAAGCTGAACTTTGGCAGTGGGTGTTTACAGCAAAGTAAGAGTTTACCCGCGGGCTTCCCTGGTGGTTCAGCGGTAAAGAATCTGCCTGCAATGCAGGAGCTGGAGGAGATTCGGGTTTGATCCCTGGGTCAGGAAGGTCCTTGGAAGAGGGCATGGCAACCCATTCCACTCTTCTCACCCAGAGAGTCCCATGGGCAGAGAAGCCTGCTGGGCTACAGCCCATAGGGTCGCAAAGAGTTGGACAAGGCAGCGCACACAAGAGTTTACTGTAGGGGACCAAGCAAGGGAGCAGGAGACAAGCCTCAGACACACCGACTAGGTCTTTGAGTTCCAGGTATTTTTAAAGGAGAAGAAGAAAGAAGCTGACATTAGTCATTGTCTTGTGACAGTTCTGTGACATTTATTTATTTTTAGTGAAGTGTAGTTGATTTACAAGTTATGTTAGTTTCTGGTGTATGCAAACAGATTCAGTTTGATATATATGTATATGTATATTTCATATCTTTTCATTACATTACAAGATTTTGAATATAATTCCATGAGCTATACAGCAGGATCTTATTGTTTATCTCTTTTATGTATGTGAAAGTGAAAGTCGCTCAGTCATGTCTGACCCTTTGTGACCCCATGGGCTATACAGTCCATGGAATTCTCTGGGCCAGAATACTGGAGTGGTAGCCCTTCCCTTCTCCAGGGGACCTTCACAACCCACGGATTGGACTCAGGTCTCCTGTATTACAGGAGGATTCTTTACCAACTGAGCCACCAGGGAAGCCCAAGAATACTGGTGTGGGTAGCCTATTCCTTCTCAAGCGGATCTTCCCAACCCAGGAATCGAACCAGGGTTTCTTGCATTGCAGGCAGATTCTTAACCAGCTGAGCTACCATATGTATAGTGGTTTGTATTTGCTAATCCCAAACTCCTAATTTATTCCTCCTCACCCCTTTCCCTTTAGAGGCGATTGGTTTGTTTTTTATGTCTGTGACATGTCTTAATCATAGTTTTGGGAGTCAGGATGTCTCCAGCTTATGATTTTCTGGCTAGGCCTTGTCCACAGCTTGGAGAGCCTGCTAGTTCTTTGTGCCCTGGAGAAATCACCTGAGTTTGTTTCTTAATGATGACATCTATAACCACAGTTTTAGTCATCTTGTTACCAAGTCCCTGGTGGCTTAGACGGTAAAGCGTCTGCCTGTAATGCAGGAGACCCAGGTTCGATCCCTGGGGTGGGAAGATCCCCTGGAGAAGGAAATGGCAATCCACTCCAGTATTCCTGCCTGGAGAATTCCAAGGATTGAGGAGCCTGGTAGGCTACAGTCCATGGGGTCGCAAAGAGTCAGACACAACTGAGCGACTTCACTTTACCAAGTCCAAACTTGCTCTGCTCGCTGCACAAGAGGCCAGTGAATTTGAGAGATGAGGCGTTGCAGCAAGGACTATAAAAGCCTGAGGAGCTGGCAGACTAATATCTCAGAATAATCATCTTGTTGGGGTCTGGATGCCAGGTTCTTATATGGATCAGAGATGTGGGGGGAGGTGAGGAAACAAAGGAAAAAGGCCATTTGATCTTGCAGTGTCTCTTAGAATGGCAGGCCTCAGGCAGAGGGATGTGAATGTGTTAAGTTCTTCCTTCCTGCCATCTACGGGCAGACAGGGTTCTGAACAAAGACACTTTAGCTCAACGGTCAGGCAGAGGGGTAGGATCCTCTGAGGCAGGCCATTATATATGATAATAACAAAAGTGGCAAAAAAACAAGGGTTAAAGTTAAAGAAACATCTAGCATGGAAGTGTCAAAATTGACTCTTCCTTGTTACAGTCTGACTCTGGTTGATTAGTGTTAAGACTGAGGTCAGAGGGGATAAGAAAGGGAATAAAGTTTTGGGCTTTATTAAGGGGGAGACAGTTTCAGTCTTCAAATAGTCCCATTGAGGTTAGGGCTTCAACATATCAATTTTGGGAGGATAAAATTCAGTCTATAACAGAACTGATTTGAGCAACGGCTCTTCAATTATTAGGTTGCTTGTCTTCTGCTGCTTTAGCGGATATAGGTGCCACGTGTAATGTGGGGACACTGAGGAGAACGGGATGGTATTTTGGTGTCTGAAAACTGCCTGAGCCCATTGGGAATGTAGGCCTCACCGGTGTGAAGGAGGTATTTCCGCCTCCCCACCTCCCTTCAAAAGGCTTCCAGGATGGCCCATGTATTCTTCAAGTAAAGAGGGAGATGACAGCCCTCTCTCACCATCCATTGCTCACACTGCAGTCAGATGCAATTCTGAAATGCAGACCTAAGAAATGTACTCCCCAGCCTGAAATCCTTCAAAGATTTCCCGTTGTACTCAGGATAAACACGGGCTTCCCTGGTGGCTCGGATGGTGAACAATCTGCTTGCAATCCAGGAGACCTTGGTTCAAATCCTGGGTTGAGAAGATCCCGTGGAGAAGAGAATGGCTACCCACTCCAGTATTCTTGCCTGGAGAATTCCATGGACAGAGGCGCCTGGTGGACTGCAGTCCACGGGGTTGCAAAGAGTTGGACACAACTGAGTGACTTTAACTTTCAGGATAAACACAGTCTTTCATACCGCCTGCCCACCACAGTGTCTCCTGTACCCAGCATAAGGCAAGACACATAGCACAAACCCACAAATCCTTGGTGAGCAAATCAGTGATCAAACCAGTCCCAGTCTTCGGTGTGAGGCTTCTCCCATTGGCTCTGAAGTTAGCAGGCAGCTTGACAATGTTGAGTAAAGGCCCTAACTCCACATGGTTTGAGCCTGAGTACATTTGCTAGACAATCTGTGGTCAGATCTGATAGAAGTACCGAATCTTTGACTCCATTCACAGATGTATAGACAGGCAGGATCCACTCATTGCAAGAGGCTGTCAAGTTGTTGCTTGCCGGGGTCCAGCCCCGGTGGATCCAGGGAATTCGAAGGTGGGGACGGCATCGGCATCCTTGGAAAAATACATATTTAATTATAGATATATATAGAGATTAGAAATGGATAGTGTAGTAGGAAAATTAGTGGAGAAAAAGAGGCTGAATAACTTGGTTTACGTGGAATAGCATCCATGCTTCAGATGGGAATTCAGCCAGAAAAACGGGCAGCAAGAAAGAAACAACATGGGGGAATCAGTCTTTCTGGAAACTGATCCAATTTCTTTATTTTTGGGTTTGCTTATATACCTTTTGTTACACATAGGGATGAATACAGAGTCACGTGGGGGTCAGCAGTCCTGACCTTTATCAAAATCAGGTTCTTCACATAAAAAGGTCTTAGGGATTTTATATCATCTTCTGGCCATGAATGAGACCTGCTGATATTTTATGATCCTTTCTTTCTGATAACCAAAAAACTTATTTCTTCCAAGGGTGTTTTTTCTTAAACCAGGCACTACCCTCCAAATAAAGTTACATTCCTATAGGGTGAGGGTGTAGTGAGTTACAATCAAGAAAGGAATTTATTTAACCCAAGGTTAACATGATTAATCTTAAAGGTTAATACTTATTTCTCCTATATGCTTAAAGGTTAATACTTATTTCTCCTAAATGTTAGTTATATTCATTATAAGGGCAGGGGATATGGAGATTTAGCAGCAAACATCAGCCCAACAAATGAAAATCCTTTCACCAATGCTCCCCTTAAGATCTATTTAGTCTTAAGATAGTGATAAGGTTACATTTTTACATAGCAAGGACACAGTGATTTATAACAAAGTACAGTGATCTATTACAACAGAGAAAATTCATTAACTCAAAAAGTCTAGTATTGCTAACCTTAAAAACTACTATATTTCATTTTCTATATTCCAAATACATTGATTAATATATTCCCAGGTGCCTAAGGATATGGAGGCCTGGCGGCAATCATTTACTCAACAATGAGAAAAGCCCTTTGCTAATTAAGACTTTCAAAATACTCCAAAACTCTCTGTGCTGTTTATGGTTGAGAGGTAGTAAACAATCATGTGTGTAGTGGCAGGAGTATGGATAATCCTGTCATACAAGCTAGTTTGTCAGCAGAGAGGTTTGACCTAAGACACCCTTGTCACACCCAGGGCAGGGAATTAGCAGCAATTATTGGCACAACAAATGAAAAACCCTTCACCAATATAATTCCTAACCAACCCACTATACTAATAATTTCCAACTCCCCCAAAGAATTTGCCTTTACTAAGTCTAAAACATCTTGTGCCTCTCAGATTGGGAGGCTATAAACAATCACATGTGGCCAGATGAATCTATACAGGCGGGCTAGATAATCTTCAGAGGAGTCCATAAGCTGAAACACTCTTGTCACGCCCAGGAATTTTTATTGCCTTGGAGCTGCAAGTTAACTCCTTCTCTGAGAGAAACGGTGATGGGGGAGAGCCCCCCGTGAAGTCAGAAGTGTAGGTGAGAGCATAAAACAGATGCTGGTTTTGGGGTAGATGCTCGGGAACAGGGGGTTTCCTGAGGCTTGATCACGCCTTTGCGTATGCCAAGCCTCCTTCCTCATGACCTTTGCCTTGGGCGGAGTTCCTCATGCTGGCCCCCAGCAGTTGCTCATGGGCTCACTGTTGCTAAGATTTACAAGGATAGTTGGGGTACTTAGTGCCTACACATGCTGAGTCCTTCTCTGTCCATAAGGTGTAATTAACCCAAGCACCGCCACTTACCTGGTTAAAATACCCAGTTGCAAACATAGCAATTCAAAGGAAGTAAACAACCTCTAAAAGGATGGCACCGTGGTGCTGCCTATAACTTTCTCCTTGGATTTGTTTTTGAAAAATAGAATTAAAAATGTTATGGCTTTACGATGAAAAGAAAAATCCGAAAGCTGCTGGCCTGAAACATCCTCTTTGAGATTTACGTTGGGAGACAAAGCTTTTCTCTTTGAAAGTCATTTGTCTGATCTGTTTTGTCCTAGTTACTTAAATACCTTTGGAAGTGCTTTCCCATGTAGGAGGAGTGGGGGTGGGATTAGGTCTGATTCAGCATTAATGGAAATTATATGTGCATAAGGGAAGGAGAAAAGATCTCTCCACGGGCGGCTGGAGGCTGGCAGCAAATCCTGAAGTCGCCTGTAACCATTGGCTATCAAACACATCCTGTCTTTTCTTCCTTTGACTATCAGGTTGTCATGAGGCCTCTTAAAGATGTTTATAAAGTGTTGCTTTTGTACTCTCTTGCTCACATCTGGGGCTTGTGCCCCTGTTCTTAGAAGAGCCTCCTTCCTCTCGGGTCGCTGATCCCAGGCAGCAGGCACTTGACTTTCTTTCCTGATCCCAGCCCCAGGCTGCTCCAGGGAGCGCTTCTCTCCTTGGTTACTGATCACTCTCTTTTCTTTTGTTTTTTTGTAAATTCTCAAACTTCCTTTTTATGAATGACTTCTCGGCCTTTTGCAGGTGCCCCTCATTTATTCAGAACTCAAGGAGACCTGTACAAGGTAAGCAGTGTTGGCCCCATCTTGGAGGAACAGGGAGAAGGAGGCCAGGCCACAGAGAGGTCAGATGTAAGACCCAGGTAACGTGGCAGGCAGTAGCAGATCCAGGTGAGGGGCCCAGGGCTAGCCCAGTTCAGTGTTCATCCCGACGATTTACTTGCTTTTTTTTCTCCTCCCGAATCACTCTGAAGGCTCTAATTCAGGTTCGACTTCATGTCCTATGAGTTCTCTTCTAAAGCTATGTGAGGGACTTCCCTGTTGGTCCCGTGGTTAAGAGTCTGCCTTCCTTCCAGTGCAGGGCATGAGGGGGTCTATCCCTGGTCGGGATCCCACATGCAAGGAGCAACTAAGCCCACTCGCTGCAACTGCTGAGCCCGAGCGTCACGTCTAGAGAGAAGCCCTTGCCCTGCAACAGAGAGCTCACAAACTCCTACTCAGATCCAACGCGGCCAAATAAATATGTATTTTTAAAAAGAGAATATGGTCAATAATAGTGTAATAACTCTGGGTTGGTTTTAAAAGTTACCTTATATGTTTATTTTTGGTTGTGCTGGGCCTTCGTTGCTGTGCAGGCTTTCTAGTTTTGGTGAACCGGGACATCTCGTCACAGCGGCTTCTCTTGCTGCGGAGCATGAGTTCCAGGGCCGATGGGCTTCAGCAGCTGTAGCAGGCAGGCTCAGTAGTTGCGGCACGTGGGCTTTGTTGCTCCATGGCTTGTGGGATCTTCCAGGACCAGGGATCAAACTCGTGTCCCCTGTATTGGCAGGTGGATTCTTTACCACTGAGCCACCAGGATTGGTTTTTAAAAATAAATAAAGCTTTTTAAGATACAGGACCATGGATAAATCCCATCAGCTAGTGGCACCTGAGGCATGTATTTGACTTAAGTTTCTGACATGCCTGTTCCTTCCAAATATTGAATAGTTTCTTCTTTCTTTTTTCTCCCCAATCCAATCCAAGTTTCTTTCCAAGACTAGTTCCAGTAACTCCCACTTCTTCCCATGAAGCCTTCTCCAGACACTGTAACCTCCTGGATCTCTTAATTCTTAAGGTCAAGTGCCAATTTAAAATTTCATTGCTCTTTTCTGGTTTTGTTGGGATTTAATATAATTTCTTGTTTCCTTGAGGACAGGGATCATTTCTCCTCTACTTCTGACTTGCCTGTCTAGAGCAGTCATAGACAAATTAGGTGCTCAATGAGTAAGCCTGCATTTTTTTGTCCTAGGGGTAATTTTTGAGAGCAGTTTGGATGTAAAAGGGCCAGTTGAAAAACATATTAAAAACTCCAGCAGCCATGGGGCCCATGGACTGGAATAATCTGACTCATCCTGACATCTCTGATGCTCTGTTTACATATCCCTTCCCCACTGGCCAAGATATTAAATCATGGTGAAGGTTTGGGTTTTACCACAGTTTTGTTTTGGTGTTTATTCATTGGAACTTTTAAAATCAGGATTTGGACATAAACCTCATCCATATCAGTTTAAAATACAGATTCTCAGGACTTCCCAGGTGGTCCAGTGGTTAAGAATCTGCCTTCCAATGCAGGGGATGCAGGTTCAGTCCCTGGTTGGGGAACTAAGATCCCGTATGTCACAGGGCATCTATGCCTGAGCACCACAACTAGAAAGACGTCCCCACACAACCCCCAACACCAACACATATGCACTGCAACTAGAGAAAGCCTACTCACTACAACGAAGACCCAGTGCACCAGAATAAATAAATAAAATTTAAAAATACAGATTTTCAGGTTCCATCCCAGACCATCTGAGGCTTTAAATGAACTTTCCAGGTAGACTTGTAATGCACATTAAAGTTAAAATAAACACCATTTTCTGGGATTTTCATTGCTGATTAAAAAGATATAATTATGACATGATTTCAAAGCATACTGCCAGACAGTATTAAATGGAAGTTTCAGGAAGATATCTAGGCGACCCAAATGTTTTCTATTGCAATATGTAACGCATCTTATTTGCTAGCCCAGCTCATTTATATGGTCTCATGATTCTTCAGCTCCTAGCACCTTTTGGATGCATCACACTGAATATGTGTTTGAATCTTTAAGCCAATATCATCATCCCTAGGGTAAGTGTTCAGAGTCACGCTGGAGGGCTTTGGAAGTGCTAAAACAGGATTTCAGTCTGGCTGAGAAGCTTCTTGGATTTTCTAAGGTGCTTTCCTTTTGGTTTTTCCTTTCCAGCATAGGTTGACTTTCAATTTTTATGATGGAAAGATCACTTAGAACTGCCCCTTTCTTTCAGCTGTTGGAAATAGCTAATTAGGGTTGGTGTGGGTTGGTAGCTTATTAGCCCCCTTGGGTTTAATAGCTGCAAAGGTCAGGGCAGACTAGCTACTATCGCAGGGTCAGCGTGTGAGTGGCAGTTGGTCAAGAAAGACAAATATGACAAGATGGGGATCAAAGCAAGTTTATTATTACAAGAAGTGTCACTCAGATAATAATGGAACTTAACCAGTGTAAAATCACTCAAATCATGACCTAGCCCAAAAGGAAACTAACCTTTACACTTCCAGAATTTATTGCAGCACTGTGATTGTTTGGCCATTAAAATGTCACTTGCAGCATGAAATAATTGAAGATGCGAACTTCAATATGAAATAGTTCTTTAATTCTTCTCAAAATATTCCAGGCATTATTGAATGACCAGTTTAGATCTCTGGAGAAATAATTATGATATAAGACCTCTTTGAAATGTAGACCCACCTCCCTGCCTCTCTTGCTCTCCCTGCCCCCCCCGCCCCAAGCTCCTGAATAATTTTCTTAGGAATCATTTTAAGAACCATGCTAATGATGACTTAAATTTCTAGTTCTATATCTAAGGCTGATTATTTCTGGTAACAGTGTATCTCTACTGTCGTTCTATATGGAAAGATGGCCTTATTCTAGGAAGATAGCCTCTATGGACCTGTGGAATTTCATCTTTCATTTGATCACTTCACTGCTTCTTGAGACAGAACACTGAAAGCATTCAGATCAAAATACCATATGGCCATGCCATCTCAGTCAACTATCATTAAAATACTTATGGCGGCATAGAAACAAAGACATGGAAAATGGGGAAATTTACAGTGATGATTCAAAGGAACACTGGTAGAGGACAAACGCCAGAATCTTGGAGGAATCCCTCCTCATGACGTAAAAGGCAAATGCAGTAGATTTAAGGAATGCCTTATAGCACACTTTGGTTTCAGATCATGCAAGAATGACAACGGAAAGATATAAGGAGACAATGTACTCTTTACCGCCTTAGACAGAGACCTCGGGATTGTACCCACCAGAAAATAGCATAGTTTCCTGACCTTGCAGGTATTGACCCATTAAGTGACCAGAGGACTCTTTTCCCATTACTTCCCAAACTCACTGCCTCATTTTTATGCACGCATAAGAGAAGGTAATCCCGGACAACAATGAGAAGGAATAAGAAAGATGCTGTTGATTAGACATTAATTATGTTTTGATAGATGCAGTATTTTACTTTAGTTTGAGGTCCTCCAGAAGCCAACACTGGACGGTAACACAAATTGTTTACTTGGGAAATGATCAAAGGAAAGTGTGGTAGGAGAGTTAGTCATGCAGGGAGGAGAGGGAAGTAAATGAAAACTCTTGTGAAGCAAGTTAGCCCTGTGGGTGACTAGAGTCATCCCACCTAAAGAGATGAAGGAGCCGGGATAACTATGCACACGCTCCTTTAGAATTCCTGCCTGGAGAATTCCGGGGACTGAGGAGCCATTGTCCACTGGGTTGCAAAGCGTGAGCATGACTGAGCGCCTAGCACTTTCACTTTCCCATTAGTTATTAGGTCAAGGTGACTCCTGAGGGCCTGGCGTCACTTCCCTGGTACATCTGGGTGCTATGCATAGGAGTGGAGTTGCTCTGTAGGCCAGAGGAAACCCCTAGGCAAAGAAACCTTGGTGCTGACAGGGAGGCAGTTGATGTGCTCTGAAGTGCTCAGGATGAGAGAGGCTGGGCAGGCCACCAACAGCATCTGCTACAACCCAAACTCTGCACCTCTCAAACCCTGTGCCCTGTGTTAGGGCCCTGTCGTTGTTTCTCCAAGGTCATGAAGAGAAAGCAAAAGAGCCTACAGCAGGAAGACGGGGGGGCCAAGGTCTCAGTGTCTGCTACCAGGGTTGGTCCCAAGACGTTAATCCATCATCTCCCTCCTCTTCCACTCTCTGTGGAGGGCCCTCTCCTCAGCCAGAATTTCTGCGGGTTAGGTGGCTTGTTTGGTGGAGAAACCCAGTTCTTTATGGGTTACACTGACAGGTCCGAGTCCCAGGTTATGATGGATTTCTTCTGTGTAACTGGTGTGGTCTGGTGAGTTTGATAATACCTGGCTCATACAAGGCGGTGCTGGTTGCATGGTCCGTTGATGCCCCATGTTCAGGCCCTCAGCTATCCCATGGGCCCAGAAGCATTCAGGAGCTGCTTTCTGCCAGTGGAGAGCCCTCTGCTTCAGATGCCAGGGGCGTGCGCCCAACCTCAAGGGGAGGGGTCTGCGTTGTGATTCTCCTGTGGAAGCTCATCAAAGACTCTACAGGCGTGAGTGCCATAGGACCCTCTGGTCATCGAGCCTAAGCACTGGGGTTGCTTGTACCACACCTGGGCCAGCTGCAGTGTTCTCTCTTGCTTCAGGCCCACTGTATCCATTTGCTTGAGATGTTATAACCAAATACCACAGATTGGGTGGCTTAAACAACAGAAATTCACTGTCTTGTAGTTCTGGAGACAATAGGTCTAGGTCAGGGTGTTGGCAGGTTTGGTTTCTTTTCAGGTCTCTCTGCTAGGATTGCTCATGACCGCCTCCTTGCTGGGTCCTCAAATAGCCTTTCCGCTGTGTGTGTGCCCCTGATGTCCCTTAGTAAATCCAAATTGCCTCTTCTTATAAGGATATCAGTCAGGACCCACCCAGGTTATCTCATTCTAACTCAGTCACCTCTTTAAAGGCCCTATCTCCAAATACAGTTGCATTCTGAGGTACTGGGAGTTAGGGCTTCAGTATATCAATATGGGAGGACGCAATGCAGGCCATAGCAAGCAATCAAAACTGACAGCCTTCCAAGTCACTAACAGAGTTGGAGGAGTATTCAAGTGCAATGTATGCACATTCTTCAAGATTTGAAAAGTTCTACTGAGCAGAGTTTCACTTGTTTAGTGATCAGAGGTACAAAGTACACTGATTTGCTTCTTGGAGCGACCCGGCAGGTCCCAGACCACTGGACCCTTGAAAACCTAACTGATCAAGGCAAAGAAGTTCATACCATCTCTCTAATCCATGTGGGCATGACCCTTGCATTCAGAGTACTCAGCATTTCCGCTCCCCAGGCATGATTAAATGATGTCATGGGTACAATGAAACACCACAACCTTGAACAGAATACTCAGATGATCAAGATCCTGTTCAACTCCATTGTGACATAGAGCAGGGAGGTTAACATAGCCCTGAGGATATGCCAGTGAATGTATGTTTCTGTCTGTTCCAAGTGACAGCAACTGCTTTGATCCTCCTTTCTCGTGAGGGTTGAAAAGAACACATTTTCCGATTCAGTAGCCTTATATCAAGTGCCAGAGGCCGTGTTGATCTGTTGTAATAAATAAAGACGCTGCATCTGGAGCAGCAGCTGTGGTTGGGGTTACTGCTTGGTTAAGTTTGTGTTAGTCTACCACCAGCAACATGATCCAGTTGGCTTTTTCTAGGGGACAGACTAGGGCTTCCCTCGTAGCTCAGATGCCAAAGAATCTGCCTGCAATGCAGGAGACCCAGAATGGATCCCTGGGTTCGGAAGACCCCTGGAGAAGGGAATGGCTATCTACTCCAGTGTTCTTGCCTGGAGAAGTCCACGGACAGAGGAGCCTGGTGAGCTGCAGTCCTTTGGGTCACAAACAGTCATGCACGACTGAGCGACTTTCACTTCCACCGTTTTCACAGGGGTTAGACTGGTGACCTAACTGGGAATGTGACAGCTGCCATCCCAGCTTCCTGAAGTCTTTGAGGGTCTTGGAGGGTGGCCCTCATTTCTGCCACTTTACCTATGATTGAGCATTGCTTCTGATTGTCTTGTCAGGAGTAGATGGGGACAATTTCAAGGTTTTCACCTGCTTTTCCTGTAATGCACCCATCAGGGTCCAGTCAGGCGATAGATGCTACACAACTTATTAAAAAAAGAGAATTTAATTTAAAGAATTAAGTGGTTTTGAAAAGCGGAAAAGCAAAGAGAGAACATGAAGATATTCCAGAAACTGCAGGTGGTGATTATTATTCTTATGGCTGGGGGAATAGGAGAAGAAGATGGAATTTATCACTTAGGTGCTTAGAATAGGAGCTGAAATTCAGACGTTTGAAAGGGGCCACCTCTCAGCTTGTGATGATGACTCTGAGCTGAAAGGAGGGGGCCATGGGCTGTGGTCCAGAACTCTGAGGAGGCCCTGGCCAAATTGGTACTGGGGTTTCCATGGGCCTCTATGAGACCCATGCAGGTGAGAGAGAGATCCTCTCTATGAGATCCTGCAGGTACTGGAAAAACCATGAATTGGATTCAACTGTTGTGATGGCAACCAATTGCCAATGCTGGGGTGAGGAATGAGATGAAGGAAATGCTGACAGGAACATGGAGCAAATCGGAAGCACAAGTCTTCTTACTCTTAGTATCCCATATTGGCAGAGCTGAATGCAGAGCTACCTGATAAAGCAGAAATGTGGTTTTCAGAGGTCCAGTCCCAGCATCATAGAGCAGGACATAGGAAAAGGGGTGAGGCTGAAGTTGAAAGACAGCAGCTTAGAAAGTAGCAGAGGGCTCTTCTGCCCCAAGTCAGGCCATCAATATGAGAGTCTACCAATGAATATTCATCCAGCTTATGCATTTAAGAACTAGGGAGAACTTCCCTGGTCATCCAGTGGTTAAGAATTTGCATGGCAATGCAGGGGACACAGATTCGATCCCTGATCCAGGGAGATTTCACATCCTGCAGGGCAACCAACTAGTTGTACCACAACTACTGAGCCTGAGCTCCAAAACAAGAGAAGCCACTGCAATAAGAAGCTTGTGCACCACAAGAGACAGTAGCCTCTGCTCACTGCAACCAGAGAGAAACCTGTGCAGCAACAGAGACCCAGCACAGCCAAAAATAAATAAATAAATAAAATGTAAAAAAAAAAGAAAAAAGAACTAGGAAAATGACCACAGGGAAGGTCTACAAACACACCAGAACTCTTAGGTAGGCTTGACCCCTGATCCCACGAATGGCCTGGCCTCCAGTGCCCCCTCTGGTGGTATTTTGGGTCCCTAAGTGTTATTGTCAACCCGTATCCCGTACCCAGTAGTTTTTGAAAAATCATGTGTAGATTCTCCTTTCTCTTGTGTACAGTTACTCAGGTGAATGGCTCTGTTGCTTTGGGAAGAACTACTGGAATCACCCCTGTGGACACTAGCTGTGGCGATGCAGAGCTCTCCACAGGGAGACCCAGCCATTCTTTCAGTTGGCTGGTTCTGGATCTTCTGAAAGTTGGCTCAGGTCTGGAAGCTAGTGAATGGCCGTGGCTTTCCATCGGTGTAGGTGAGAAGCGGCACACTTGTTGTCTGGCCATCTATGCTGCCCTCAGGAACACCATGGCAGCCCCAGGTGACACTGTGACCTTGCCTCCATAATGATGATGGCCCACTGTTTCCTCTGCTGGCTAAGTTCTACTGCCTGACCTCTGGTCTTCTGGAATCTCATCATCGCCACTGACACTAGGAAGTCCAGTGGTGGCTTTCCTCTTTAGGCATTGGCAGTATGAGATGCTAGAGATACTGCTGAGCCCTGTCAAACTATGTCATATCTCAGTTCATGGCCAGAGAATCTGTTAATCGATGACATTGTATAAATTATCACCACCCCGCTCCTCATAATGCCTGGATTCAAAGCTTGATTCTTCTGGTTATTTGTAGTATGTCCTTGGGCAACTTACTCAGTAAGTCAGTTTCTTTACTTGTAAAATGGGAATAAAAGTACTTACCTTTGAGCCATTGGTTGGATTCAGTGGGTTAACATGTAAATTGCTTAGAACAGTGCTTTATATATCATTAGCCTTTACAGAATATTAACTATTATTAAAGTAAAACTCTTAAGAATGCTAACCATTTTTGTTCAACATCATTCTGGAAAAGATAAAAATTAATTAGACTAAAAAATTAAGTGGGGTCAAATATTGGGGAAGAAGAGATAAAATTATTATTATATATGAGTTATAAAACTGACTACCTGGAAAAAGCCAAGAATACTAATGAAAAAATCTTCAGAATTAATGAGAGAATACAGTAAAATCCATAGTTTTTTTTTTTTTTAACATTCAAAACAACCATCCAAAATATAAAATAACATCTGCTGGATCCTGGAAAAAGCAAGAGAGTTCCAGAAAAACATCTACTTCTGCTTTATTGACTATGCCAAAGCCTTTGACTGTGTGGATCACAATAAACTGTGGAAAATTCTGAAAGAGAAGGGAATACCAGACCACCTAACCTGCTTCTTGAGAAATCTGTATGCAGGTCAGGAAGCAACAGTTAGAACTGGACATGGAACAACAGACTGGTTCCAAATAGGAAAAGGAGGACATCAAGGCTGTATATTGTCACCCTGCTTATTTAACTTATATGCAGAGGACATCATGAGAAACGCTGGACTGGAAGAAACACAAGCTGGAATCAAGATTGCTGGGAGAAATATCAATCACCTCAGATATGCAGATGACACCACCCTTATAGCAGAAAGTGAAGAGGAGCTAAAAAGCGTCTTGATGAAAGTGAAAGAGGAGAGTGAAAAAGTTGGCTTAAAGCTCAACATTCAGAAAACTAAGATCATGGCATCTGGTCCCATCACTCCATGGGAAATAGATGGGGAAACAGTAGAAACAGTGTCAGACTTTATATTTTTGGGCTCCAAAATCACTGCAGATGGTGATTGCAGCCATGAAATTAAAACACGCTTACTTCTTGGAAGAAAAGTTACGCCCAGCCTAGATAGTACATTCAAAAGCAGAGACATTACTTTGCCGACTGAGGTCCGTCTAGTCAAGGCTATGGTTTTTCCAGTGGTCATGTATGGATGTGAGAGTTGGACTGTGAAGAAGGCTGAGCGCCGAAGAATTGATACGTTTGAACTGTGGTGTTGGAGAAGACTCTTGAGAGTCCCTTGGACTGCAAGGAGATCCAACCCGTCCATTCTGAAGGAGATCAGCCCTGGGATTTCTTTGGAAGGAATGATGCTGAAGCTGAAACTCCAGTACTTTGGCCACCTCATGTGAAGAGTTGACTCATTGGAAAAGACTCTGATTCTGGGAGAGATTGAGGGCAGGAGGAGAAGGGGATGACCGAGGATGAGATGGCTGGATGGCATCACGGACTCGATGGACGTGAGTCTGAGTGAACTCCGGGAGTTGGTGATGGACAGGGAGGCCTGGTGTGCTGCAATTCATGGGGTTGCAAAGAGTCAGACACGACTGAGCGACTGAACTGAACTGAACTGAAATCCTTATGAAGGTCACAGTACTTGTATAAAGGAAACTGAAACTTTAAAAGCAGCTAGATAAGGGCTTCCCTGGTGGCTCAGGAGTAGAGAGTCCACTGCCAATGCAGGAGACATGGGTTCGACCCCTGGTCTGGGAAGATCCCACATGCCAAAGAGCAATTAAGCCCACAGCTGTTGAGCCTATGCTCTAGAGCCTGGGAATCACAGCTATGGTGCCCTCGAACCCTATAGCCTGTGCTCCACAAGGAGAGAAGCCACTGCCGTGAGAAGCCCATGAACCAAACTGGAGACAAAAATCTGAGCAGCATCGAAGACCAAGCAAGACAATGTATAAAATAGATAACCAACAAGGGCCTACTGTATAGTACAGGAAACTATACTCAACGCTTTGTAATAACCTCTAAGGGATATATATGCACACACATGTATATAACTGAATCATTTTGCTATACATCTGAAACTAACACAACATTGTAAGTCAGCTATACTTCAAAAAAAAGAAAGCAGCTAGACAAATGGGGGACTGTGTTTCTGGATGATAAATCTCACTATTGTAGATATATGAATTCTCCTCAAATTAATTATAAATTATTTACACAATCCTTGCCTGGTGGCTCAAAAGGTAAAGAATCTGCCTGCAATTCAGGAGACCTGGGTTCAATCCCTAAGTCAAGAAGATCCCCTGGAGAAGGAACTGGCAACCCACTCCAGTATTCTTGCCTGGAGAATTCCACAGACAGAGGAGCCTGATGGGGTACAGTTCGTGGGATTGCAAAGAGTTGGACATGACTGAGCGACTAACATTTTCACTTTCAATAAAATTCCAAACATTATTTTTTAACTTAAGAATGAGTCTTTAGTTTATCTAGGAGAATAAACAACGAGAACAGTAATAACACGTGTTAAAATAAGAATAGCGGTATATCTACCACTGCCAGATGTCAAAACACATTTATAAAGTCAAATAATTCAAATATTTTAACTTTTAGATAAATAAAAAGAAAAAAAATAGAAAAGCTTTAAAAACCAATAAAAGATGTTGTTGTTGTTCAGTCGCTAAGTCATGTCCGACTCTTGGCTATCCCATGAACTGTAGTACACCAAGATTTCTGCCCTTCACTATCTCCAGGAGTTTGCTCAAACTCATGTCCATTGAGTCAGTGATGCCATCCAACCATCTTATTCTCTGTCACTCCTTTCTCCTCTTGCCTTCAGTCTTTCCCAGCTTCAGGGTCTTTTCCAGTGAGTTGGCTCTTTGCATCAAGTGGCCAAAGTATTGGAACTTCAGCTTTAGCATCAGTCCTTCCAATGAATATTCAGGGTTGATTTCCTTTAGGATTGACTGGTTTGATCTCCTTGCAGTCTTATATAGAGTTAATGTGTAGCAAAACTTCCATTTGAAATTAGATAAGAAAAGGTAGCTATAGCCATAGATGAGTTTTTACCAGCCATCTAATCACCTGGGAAACAATCTAGTTCCGTAACTCATTATTTACCCCGAAATAAATTCTTAAAAAATTTTTTTTATCAAATATAGTTGATTTGTGTTATTGTGTTAGTTCCATAGTAATGCTTAACTGATAAAAAAAATTAAGCATAGAAATGAAGCCAAAAGAAAAATAAAGCTAGATAAATATTACATAATTTGGGGGTAGAGAAGGGCAAGGACTGTGTAAGGTAGAAAAGAAAGGACAGACAAGAATAATAGATTTAAAACACAAAATTAGAAACTTTTGGTGTTATATAATATAACAAAACAGAAAGGAAATATATTTATAAAATAAATGCTAGGCAAAACACTGATTTTATTTTAATAAGAAGAGCTCTTACAAATTTATGGGAAAGATATAAACAGTTTAGTATAAAAATGGCAAATAGCCTGGATGGACAAGTCACAAAAGGAAAAATTATTAATAGTATATACAAGTATATGTATGTGCTTAAGAATCAAAGTGGGTTTCCATGGTGATTCAGATGGTAAAGAATCTGCCTGCAATTTGGGAGACATTGGTTTGATCCCTGGGTTGGGAAGATCCCCTGGAGAAGGAAATGGCTACCTACTCCAGTATTCTTGCCTGGAAAATTCTACGGACAGGGGAACCTGTCAGGCTACAGTCCATGGGGTCACAGAGTTGGACATGACTGAGTGACTTTGAGAGAGAGAGAGAGAGAAGAATAAAAATATAGAAGTGAAAGCAAAGAAACAGTATTACTATTTTTCTTTTTGGTATCACATCAGCAAATTATCATTTAAAAGTGATAATATCCAGTGATGGTGAGGGTGTTGGCAGAACAGACATTTCCATACCTAGTCTGGAGACAATTAACAGCTGCTTCATTTCTAGAGGTAATCTTGGTACTATGACGCTAAGTTTTAAAAGTGTGCCTTATGGAATCCATCCTGAATAAATTGGCAGTCTTCTTGCAAAATATACATGTCAAAAAAAATGTTCCCTGTAGAATTCTTATAAAGGTGAAACCACCTAATATACACACACAGTGGATTTATAAGTTGTGGAACATTTTGTGCTAGGATACTATATAGCCATTAAAAATCAAATTTGCCATCTCAGAAGAATGTTTACAAAAACTTCAGTTCAGTTCAGTTCAGTCGTTTAGCCATGTCCAACTCTTTGCAACCCCATGAATCACAGCATGCCAGGCCTCCCTGTCCATCACCAGCTCCCGGAGTTCACTCAAACTCACAAGTTGGTGATGCTATCCAGCTATCTCATCCTCTGTCGTCCCCTTCTCCTCCTGCCCTCAATCCTTCCCAGCATCAGAGTCTTTTCCAATGAGTCAATTCTTTGCATGAGGTGGCCAAAGTACTGGAGTTTCAGCTTTAGCATCAGTCCTTCCAAAGAACACCCAGGACTGATCTCCTTAAGAATGGACTGGTTGGATCTCCTTGCAGTCCAAGGGACTCTCAAGAGTCTTCTCCAACACCACAGTTCAAAAGCATCAATTCTTCGGTGCTCAGCTTTCTTCACAGTCCAACTCTCACATCCATACACGACCACAGGAAAAACCATAGCCTTGACTAGACGGACCTTAGTCGGCAAAGTAATGTCTCTGCTTTCGAATATACTATCTAGGTTGGTCATAACTTTCCTTCCAAGGAGTAAGTGTGTTTTAATTTCATGGCTGCAATCACCATCTGCAGTGATTTTGGAGCCCCCCAAAATAAAGTCTGACACTGTTTCCACTGTTTTCCCATCTATTTCCCATGAAGTGATGGGACCGGATGCCAAAACTTGCTAAGTGACAAAAGTATGTATAAAATAAATGTGTAGTATGCCATTAGTTTTGTAAAAAATATGCACATGTATGTATGTATATACAAAGAAAAAAGACTAGAAAGATGTGAACCACAGTTACCCCTGGGTGTGGAAGAGCGAGTAGTTTTTTCCGTCATACTTTTTATATTTTCCAAATTTTCTGCATTGAACAAATATTAGCTCTACAATTAGAAAAGGAAAAAAGTGAAGGAAATCTAAGGGCTCCATGACTCAGCTGATCTCTGCTCTCAGGTTCCAAGCCTTAAGTTTACATGGAAGTTCTACAAAAAGCAGTGAAAATAACAAGTATGTAGTGTAGCCCAATATAGTGGCAATGTCTTATACCATAACAAAAAAGAGCTTGAAGCCCCATGAGATTCTCCGCCACTCTTTTGAAAAGCGGTTTTTCTATATAACGTCTTCTTACTATTAAGAAATTCATTTTGCTGTCAATTGGATGACTAGTTGTCCACCAAAGTTAATACTGGGGGCTTCCCAGGTGGTGCAGTGGTAGAAGATTCTGCCTGCCAATGCAGGAGGAACAGGATGCCAATTCGATCCCTGGATGGGGAAGATCCCCTGGAGGAGGAAATGGCAACTCATTCCAGTATTCTTGCTTGGAGAATTCCTGGCTCCTGGACAAAGGAGCCTGGCAGGCTATAGTCCATAGGGTCACAAAGAGTCAGACCCAACTAAGCATGCACACACGCAGGCAAAGTTAATATTAATGCATCTCTTTACCTTCTGTAGCTTAACTGGGGAAAAAATGAGAACAGCTGTTCTGTACCTTCCTCCCCCTAATTCATTCTAGTGCAAAATAAACCCCAAGAAATGGGATTTAAAGGTCTCCCGTTCTTCATTCCATCTGAGTTCCTCCTGCAGTTCCTTCTTCCGTTTGGATGGTAAGCCAAGGGTACTCATACTTTCTCACCAAATGAAGACACGCTCCTTACCATGAACTGGCCTTGGCAGTTGGAGCTGTTTCATCAATAGTCTGAGTTTCTGGAAAACAATTTAAGCTGGCTGCAATATTTCATCAGAAATGTTCAATATCAGTGACTGATGGGCCTCACAGTGGATGGTGTATTCATAATTCATAACACCATCTATATTCGACAGAGGCCATGCTGAAGTCTCAGTATCTTTATTAAGAGGGAAGAGGAATAAGCATGCTTAAAACAAGTAGAGCTGAAGCCATTGTTACAAATGGTTTTATTTTTCCAGGGGATGGAAAAGACTAAATCAGTGACAACAGCAGCTAGATCTTTCTCCCACAATGCAAAGAACAATGCATGGCTGCTACTGATCTATTTATTTCACTTGATGGAGTAAACCAGGATGACTAATATTGTTTTCATCTATGCATCTGGTGAGACCCGAGATATTGATATGTAAAAGCACTTAAACACACACTGTTATGGCCCAGAGCTGTCAAGAGCTATTTTGAATTAGAAAGAGCTGGAAATATGCACTTTGGAAGAGATCTGCCCAACAACCTAGCACTATAAATAGTCTAGAGTGACCCTGGCTTGAAACTCAGGTTGGCCCAAGGCCTAAGCTCCTCCCAGAGGACTAAAACCCAGGGGAATAAGGCAGAAAAGAAATCAGGCATTTGTCTTGCTGATTCCCTGGTCATTATCATATTCTCAAGAAAAGCCTATTGGCTGTCAATAAGCAGTTCATCTCTTCCCTCCCTCCCTGCCTCCCTCCCTCCCTAAAACACAAATCACAAAAGTAAGTAGAACAAAGCTTTCCTGGTTACTTTCTGGCATTGGTTACTAAGTACTGGGGATATACAGCCTACTTATTGGTAACTTTAAATTCATGTTTGAGGAATCTCTGGATGGCTTGTGGGTACAATGATGCTATGAGGAAACTGTAATAATGACCATATATTTCTCACAGCATTACTGTCTGCTTTCGCTCTTTTATTGAACCCTCACTGTCCTCTGCTGAAGGTGTTCTGACTCCTATATCATGGGTAAGGGAAGCGCAGCTCTGAGAAGGGCCGTGGTTAGAGATCTGACTCAATCATGCCCTCCTGCAAGATCACCGAAGTGGTCTATCGATGATAAGCAGCTTGAAATCTCCCTCAGCTTACCTAGCTGTTCTCCTTCACTATGGGCTTTGCTGCTGGCTCCGTCAGTAAAGAGTCTGCTCACAATGCAGGAGACCTGGGTTTGATCCCTGGGTCGGGAAGATCCCCTGGAGAAGGAAATGGCAACCCACCCCAGTATTCTTAACTGGAGAATTCCATGGACAGAGGAGCCTCGTGGGCTACAGTCCATGGGGTCACAAAGACTTGGACAGAACTGAGTGACTAGCTTTCTTTCTTTTCTCCTTCACTGTAGGTAATGTATTTTCTAAAGAGTTTACTGAGAAACTGTGCTATGCTCCTCTAGACCGCTGCGGTTTTCAAACTTTGACCTAACTCCTTCCTAGGCAATGAGGACACTAAGACCAAGAGAGGTTATGTCACTTGCCTGGGCTCCCACAGCTTGCCAGTGGCAGTGCTGGCTTCACGACTAGGCCACGTGACTGAAGGGTGTGTGCTCTCCCCCACCACTCTGGGCCATAAGCCACGATTCCACGCGGGTCACCGAGTCAGTCACCAAGCCTTCTCCTAGGCTGAGCAGTTTCCAAGCTGGTTTGAGACCTGGGCCGAGGTGGGCTTTCTACCTTTTCTTTCCCAGCCCCCTCTTTCCTCCACCTGTCCTCCTCTTTCATTCCTCTTTGTTTTCTGGTTCTTCCCAATTCCTTGAGACAACCTTGTTGGTCCCATACTTCTGCTGGCACAGGTCTCAGTTCTGGTTAGAGGCTTCCAGGTCTGCAGTACTATTGACCAGTGGTTCCTAAACATGGTTGATTACTCTAAACATGGAGATTTACTGGAGGAACTCCTCCCCACCCCACCCAAAAAAAGCAAATTCCTAGGCTAACAACTCGGGATGCATTAGTACTTCTTCACATAATGCTGATATCACTCAGTTTGAGAACGGTATCACGATATGCAATGGTCATAGTCCTGATTGTGATGGGATTGAAAGAGTTAAAACCTGGCTGAATTTAGTTCATCTGGATCCCTACAGGTAAATATTGACCTATAGCACTGGACTCTTGGCTTCAGTTCAGTTCAGTTCAGTTCAGTAGCTCAGTCGTGTCTGACTCTTTGCAACCCCATGAATCACAGCACGCCAGGCCTCCCTTTCATCACCAACTTCCGGAGTTCACTCAAACTCATGTTCATTGAGTCGGTGATGCCATCCAGCCATCTCATCCTCTGTCGTCCCCTTTTCCTCCTGCCCCCAATCCCTCCCAGCATCAGAGTCTTTTCCAGTGAGTCAACTCTTTGCATGAGGTGGCCAAAGTACTGGAGTTTCAGCTTCAGCATCATTCCTTCCAAAGAAATCCCAGGGCTGATCTCCTTCAGAATGGACTGGTTGGATCTCCTTGCAGTCCAAGGGACTCTCAAGAGTCTTCCCCAACACCACAGTTCAAAAGCATCAATTCTTTGGCGCTCCGCTTTCTTCACAGTCCAAGTCTCACATCCATACATGACCACTGGAAAAACCATAGCCTTGATTAGACAGACCTTTGTTGGCAAAGTATTGTTTCTGCTTTTGAATATATGCTATCTAGGTTGGTCCTAACTTTTCTTCCAAGGAGTAAGCATCTTTTAATTTCATGGCTGCAATCCCCATCTGCAGTGATTTTGGAGCTCCAAAAAATAAAGTCTGACACTGTTTCCATTGTTTCCCCATCTATTTCCCATGAAGTGATGGGACCGGATGCCATGACCTTCATTTTCTGAATGTTGAGCTTTAAGCCAACCTTTTCACTCTCCTCTTTCACTTTCATCAAGAGACTCTTTAGTTCCTCTTCACTTTGCTATGTTTCTGCTACCATGTGTTCAAAGGGTCTATTTTCAAACCCCATTCCTGCTGAAAATGAACATGTTCTTAGTTCTTCCATGATATGCTACCTCTGTGAAGGAAGTTGGCACTGGTAATGGTATTTAGGGAATAGCTACTGCAAATGGGACCGAGCTATTAGAAATCATGTTTATTTATCTAGCCTTCTAGAGGCTTCTATAGAAAAAGATAATTTAAAAATTTAAGCAATTAAGAAAAGTCATTAAGGATAATTTCCCCCCTTTGAAAATCTCAAACTGTAGTCAACTTTTTTAAAAAATTGAAATATAATTGATTTACAATGCTGTGTTCTGCTGTACAGCAAAGTGATTCAGTCATACATACATATATATATATATATACATTCTTTTTATTAATATTCTTTTTCCATTATGGTTTATCATAAGCTATTGACTATTCTATGCTACTCCGTGCTACACAGTAGAACTTTGTTGTTTATCCATTCTAAATATAAAAGCTTACATCTGCTGACCCCAACCTCTCCCTGTATCCCTCCCCAGCCCCCTCCCCCTTGGCAACCGTAAGTCTGCTCTCTATGTCTCTGAGTCTGTTTCTGTGTCTTAGATAGGCTCATTTGTGTCATACTTTAGATCCCACAAATAAATGATATCATGGTGTTTGTCTTTCTGGCTTACTTCACTTAGTATGATAATCTCTAGTTGCATCCATGTTGCTGCAAATGGCATCATTTTGTTCTCTTTTTAACAGCCGAGTAGCATCCCATTGTAAATATATACTGTATCTTCTTTATCCATTCATCTGTTGATGGACAGTTATTAACAGGTTGCTTCCATGTCTTTGCCATTGTGAATAGTGCTGCTATGAACAAAGGGGTGCATGTATCTTTTTTTTTTCATGATTTATGCCTAGAAGTGGGATTTCTGGGTCATATGGTAATTCTATTTTTAGTTTTCTGAGGAACCTTCATACTGTTCTCCATAGTGGCTGCATCAACTTACATTCCCACCAACAGTGTAGGAGGGTTCCCTTTTCTCCACACCATCTCCAGCATTCATTATTTGTAGAGTTTTTAATGATGGCCATTCTGTCCAGTGTGAGGTGATACCTCATTGTAGTTTTGATTTGCATTTCTCTAATATTGAGTGATGTTGAGCATCTTTTCCTGTGCTTATTGGCCTAGATGTCTCTAAAGGCATTCAGAAATTCATCTTGCTTTAAAATAACATATCTATCCTCAAAGCCAGGCTTGCTGCTGCTTCTGATAAAGTTAATTCTGCTGATTCCTAGAAGAATCTGTTCAAAGGTAAATGGTTTCTCTGAGGTTCCTTTAAGTCTTCATTACTCAGAGCTTGGATGCTGCATTAAATTTTTTTCACTTTGGTCAGTTTGGGCCATGGTTGCAGACCATGAGGAATAGAAACTGTTTATTCATAAGTCAAGAGTGTCACTGACACTTTCTGAATCTCGGAAGAGGATTAGTAGGGTAGTGGTGGTGGTATAAGTGTCACACTAAATCTTCCCTTTGGACTGTGACAGTTAACAATGCAAGTGCAACGATCTGAATATGTAAAGAAGCTGGAGATTATCTGCCAAAGGGCAGGTCCCTTCCTAATTACTGATGGAAAAATCATTGCTTTCTGTAGTTAGAAATCCACCCCTCTGCCAATACAGACACACACGAGTCAACAATATTCAACCAGGTTAAAAAAAAAGAAGCATCTGTTCTGCTTTCCCTTAAGACACAATAAGGGAAGGATGGGCTTGCATTGCAGTAGGAGGCATGAAAATAAAACTTTATGAAGAATGTCCTCATAGGAGGGGTTGGGAAGCACTGAAGGATATGTGAGGAGAGTTGGTAGCATCCAGTTGATTTAAAAAATGAGAAAAAAAGAACGTGCATCTTGTAGACCTTCAAAATATTTGCTAAATTGTATTCAAAGAAAGATGGCATGGATTTGAAGGGGAGTGAAGACTACTCCTCCCCCAAATATGCCACTTTGGCATGATTGTTTTGAGCTGGAGGCAAATGAGAATCAACAGATGCAGAAAGAACCCTTCTTAGATCTTCCCTTTCCTGACTACACACAGAAATTCCTGAGAAATGAGGACTGCCATAAATCCCCTCTCCTGGAGTAGTTTTATAGCCATACCCAGGAGGAAGACAGAAAGACAATTAAACTGGTCTGCAAACAAGCATTATTAAAATAGCCTTTCTCTTCCAGTTTCTCCTGGGTATTTCCTAGTCACTTTCCAACAATTTGCCACTCTAGCCCAAACCCGTTTTTCCTTTATCTTGTCATGTCTGCACAATTTATCATTCTTTGTTAAAAAGGTATGTCAGCTCTCAGGCCCATCTGTTTTTTGGGGTCATTTTTCTATGAAGTCTTCCATGTGCATATATAATAATAAACCTTTCTCCTGTTAATCTGTCTTTTGTTGATCTAACATTCAGGCCTCCTGGTGCTAAACCTAGAGTATAGAGAAAAAGGGTGTTTTTCCCTTCTCCTATGGATTCATGGGAAAAGAACAACCACAACAGTAAGAATACAATTTTTTAGCCACAAGGACCCTCTGGGACAGTAATGGTACCTATGTTTAAATCTCACCTTTGCCATTTATTTGCTTGAGTTATTTGATTCCTCTAAACCTTTATTTATATTCATATGAACTGGTAATAAAATTAATACCTCATAGAGTAGTTATAGGCCTTCTCTGGTGGCTAAGCAGTAAAGAATCTGCCTGCAATTCAGGAGTCGCAGGAGATGCAGTTTCAGTCCCTGGGTTGGGAAGATCCCCTGGAGGAGGGCATGGCAACCCACTCCAGTATTCTTGCTTGGAGAATCCCATGGACAGAGGAGCCTGGCAGGCTACAAGCATAGGGTCACAAAGAGTCAGATACAACTGAAGCAACTCAGCATGCATGCACTCAGAGCAGTTATGCATATAAAGCTCTTAATATAGTATGAGGATCTTATGTGTATATATTCACATGTATGTATTTTTTTCACATCTTACGGAAAAACCCAAACAAACTTTTTGGCCAACCCCTAATATATTATATATATACACATTATATTATTATATATATATTATATATTAGGCTTCCCAGGTGGCACTAGTGGTAAAGAACCTGCCTGCCAGTGCAGGAGACATAAGAGATACAGGTTTGATCCCTGGATCATGAAGATCCCCTGGAAGAGGGCATGACAAGCCACTCAAGTATTCTTGCCTGGAGAATCCCATGGACAGAGGAGCTTGGTGGGCTACGGTCCATAGGGTCGCAAAGACTGAAGTGACTTAGCACACACACATATGTGTGTGTGTGTGTGTGTGTGTGTGTGTGTGTATGTTAACCTGTTCCTCATAGTCTGAGGTATGGGTTAGATACTTAAATGGCTTGCATGCACCTCTGTTTAAAGACAGCAAGTATAAATTAACAAACATTTTGAGATTTCCTTGAGCCCTATGATTCCAGTCTTGTGTAGCCTCTTCAATAATATTGTTTTATGGAGAGGCAAAGGTTGTTTCCTAGATTGTTCAGAAGGGGACTGAGATAGGTGACACTTACATTCAGCTCCCTAATCAGATTAGATCTCTTGACATTTTCGAATGAGCAATAAGTTGATAAATGATGAGGGCTGGTCACTGTCACAGTTATTAATGAGACGGCCTACCGTCTTGATGATAATGAATTCTGATGAAGGAAAAGAAATAACTTCTGGGCAAAACCTGCCAATGTGCATTCACCATCTGGTTATTGCCTCTACATTTTCCTGGGCTCATGTCAAAGAGGAGACTCAGGACTTAAAAGCCGGGATGAACATCATTGGAAGATGGGGCCTGGGGTTGCAGTATTTGAGGGTGAGGCTTAGGGCAGAGCACATCAGTGTCATGGAGCTCACCGCTGGGCTGCTTTTACAGCCCTCCAGAAACAGGTCGGAATGGCAAAGCAAGTGTGTGTGTGGCCTTGCCAGGTTTTAGTAGGAAAATTCTGCCACTAAAAGCCCCACCTCTCATGGTTTTTTGACATGAAAGGTCATGATTGGGAAAGGCAGTAAGATTTTTCTGCCCATGAAACACCTCTGAACATGATTAACCATGTGACTTAGGAGGTAGTCCTAGCAAATGAATAAGCTTCTCTTGCTAGCGACGGAGAAGCCACTAGAGTAATCCAACGTACATCACAGTCAGCTGGAAAGTTACCCTAGGGGTCAATAGTGTCAGTCTCCTGCCTCTAGGCAAGTCTGCTTTCAGACTAGGCCAAGTATACAAAATTCAATTCTATTTCTCAGCTGCCTTCCCTGATAGCCAAGTAAAAGCAGGTGCTTAGTTCAGACTTGCCAAGACATAGAATTGTAGTTGCTACTTATCTGTATTTTATAATTTCTGAGCTTTACTCTATTGGAGAAGTGCAGCCTGGGAAAATGCAGAGAAAATATTCTCTTTGATACCAGTCCAAAAAAGAAATGAGCTCCTTAAGAACTACAGCTTAAAAATCTCACGGAATTTGTAGGTTTGTGGCATCATCTTATTTCTTACCTCCACCCACGTGACTCAGCTGAATAGGCCTTCTCTCTTCCTTCTGCCAACCTGCCCACTCCCAGGAATTTTGTATTTAATTCTGGGAAACTGGTCTAAGAAAAGGATGAGTCTTTAAGCCAATTATATGCTGAAATGTCCTGGGTAGGAGTGTGTGAGAAGTGGATCTATAGCTTGAGGGAAAGATGGAAAAATAAAGTCAGGCTCTTCTTTCCCCCCCGAGCCACTGGTCCAGGAACATCATGAACTTGGTAACTAGATATGCTTTTAAAGACAGCCCTCCTATTTTAGAAATGGATTTTCTAGCTGCTTTAAAATCAGTATAGCTGTGTACCAAGTAAATCAATGAAAAATACTTTGTGAGCCAATTTGTGCCAAAGATACATAGCTCCCTTAACAATGTTCAAGGGCAAGGAAATAATCAACTTTCCATATCCAGTGAAACCAGAATCATCTTTTAGGTATTTGTTTCTTGTTTGGAGATAGCAGAGGACAGAGAGACCTGGCGTGCCACAGACCAGAGGGTCGCAAAGAGTCGGACACAACTTAGTGACTGAACAGCAACACATCTTGTTTGGGCTGTGGCTTTGCGGCATGACTGTTATCTTCTTGCTTCCTTCAGTGATACCTGGCCTCTAAATATAGGGGGACCCCCACCCAATGCGGTAGTCGTAGTTTATCTCCTAACCTCTGCTCCCAAACACACTTCTGTCTGTCACAGTAGCTCACTAGGGCACTGGGCAGCTCCGAAACAACATCTACTTCTGCTTCATTGACTACACTAAAGCCTTTAACTGTGTGGATCATAACAAACTGGAAAATTCTTTAAGAGATGGGAGTACCAGACCACCTTACCTGTCTCCTGAGAAACCTGTATTTGGGTCAAGAAGCAGCATTTAGAACCCTACTGGTTCAAAATTGGGAAAGGAGTATGTCAAGGCTGTATATTGTCATCCTGCTTATTTAACTTCTATGCAGAGTACATAATGCGAAATGCTGGACTGGATGACTCACAAGCTAGAATCAAGATTGCCAGGAGAAATATCAATAACCTCAGATATGCAGATAATACCGCCCTTATGGCAGACAGCGAAGAGCAACTGAAGAGCCTCTTGATGAAGGTGAAAGAGGAGAGTGAAAAAGCTGGCTTAAAACCCAACATTCAAGAAACTAAGATAATGGCAGTCTGGTCCCATCACTTGATGGCAAATAGATGGGGAAACAATGGAAACAGTGACAGATTTTATTTTCTTGAGCTCCAAAATCAAGAGCTCAAGACAGTGACTGCAGCCATGAAATTAAAAAACGCTTGCTCCTTGGAAGGAAAGCTATGACAAACCTAGACAGCATATTAAAAAGCAGAGACACCATTTTGCTGACAAAGGTCTGTTTAGTCAAAGATACGTTTTTTCCAGAAGTCATGTACAGATGTGAGAGTTGGACCAGAAAGAAGGCTGAGCACCAAAGAATTGATGCTTTTGAACTGTGGTGCTGGAGAAGACTCTTGAGAGTTCCTTGGAAAGCAAGGAGATCAAACCAGTCAATCCTAAAGGAAATCAACCCTTAATATTTGTTGCAAAGACTGATGCTGAAGCTGAAGCTCCAATACTTTGGCCACCTGATGTGAAGAGCTGGCTCATTGGAAAAGACTCTGATGCTGGGAAAGATTGAGGGCAGGAGGAGAAGAGAGCAGCAGAGGATGAGATGCTCAGATAGCATCACCGACTCAACAGACTTGAATTTGAGCAAACTCCAGGAGATAGTAGAGGACAGAGGAGCCTAGTGTGCTGCAGTCCCTGGGGTGCAAAGAGTCGGACATAACTTAGCAACTGAACAGCAACAGCAAAGGGCACTGGACTGTATAAAAACATGTGTGTCTGTGTGGCAGGGTGGTGCATTAGTTTCCCAGGACCACTGTAGGAAATTTCCACAAACTTATAGTTTAAAACAGCAGAAGTTTGTTGTTTCACAGTTCTGGAGGTTTAGAAGTCTGAAACCAAGATGTCAGCAGGGTCATGTTCCCTTTGAAGCCTCTATGGGAAGATCTGTTGATTCTTCTGGGGGTTGGTGGCAGTCCTTGACATTCTTTGGTGTGCAGGTACATCGCTCCAATCTTGTCTCCACTTGGCATTCTTCTTTGTCTCTACGTCTGAATTCTCTTTTTCTTATAAGGACATTAATCATTGGATTAAGACCCACCCTAATTCCATATGACCTCATTTAAACTTGATTATGTCTACAAACCCCTACTTCCAAATGAAGTCACAGCTTCCAGGGTTAAGACTTGAGTACATCTCTTTGGGTGACACAAGTCAACCTACAACAGTGGGTATTTTTTGGAAACAGGAATCCCATCCTAGTTCCATCTGTATGTTCTCCTATACTGAGAAGTCTGGAAGCCTGAAAACTATCTTCTTCAGAATTCCTGGTGTGAGAGTTCTGCCTTATTTTGTGCCAATAAGAGTCATTTGTGCAATGAAGTTGTTATTGCTCCTGTAGTAGCAGCAGGTAAAGATACAGGCATTGATAGATATGAGATATGAGATTTTGCAATAACTTTTGGTGTACTCCTGCGAATTGTCTGCTTTGGAGCTGCAGCAAGCTGAGGTCATCAATGATAGTTTTCTGATACTCCTGTAATTCCAGGCTTCTTGAAAACGAATGATATCTTTCCCTGATTTTCTTTCTTCAGCCTTCTCAACAGTTTTGTGAGCCTTCCATTTCCTAAATTAAATCCCTTCCTTGAATTACTTTGAATGGTTTTTGTTTTTCTGACCAAGTCCTGTTTTATAGAGTATGCTTGTATGGATGTTATGCTTCTCTTGAGAGATGACTCAGAATTTCTAAAGGCATGGTTTGGTTTGGTTTAGTCACTAAGTCGTGTCCAGCTCTTGCAACCCCATGGAGCCTGCTAGGCTCCTCTGTCCATGGGATTCTCCAGGCAAGAATACTGGAGTGGGTTGCCATTTCCTTCTCCAGGGAATCTTCCCAACCCAGGAATTGAACCCAGGTCTCCTGCATTGCAGGCAGATTCTTTACCAACTGAACAATAGGGAAGATATACATACATAAAGGCATACATAATCTTAAATTTAATCTGTATTAAAATTCCCTCTCAGCCTCCTGAGGAGTGGAGAAACACTTTGCCCCTCACAGGCAGTTGAGAGCCCTGTGTATAATGATTTTGGACTGTCATACTATACTTCACAGAGATACAGAATGAGATTTTCTTAGAGAAGGTCATAGTCTTCAGTATACTTCATGAGGTTACATTACAGTGAAATAAATACTCTCTAACCCCATTGCTCTTAAATTACCATGGAAACTGCACAGAAAAGAACGTGTATTAGTTTTTCTGCTCAAAAATCTTCTGTGGCTCCCTATTGACTGATGAATTAAATACAAATACTGACCTGAAATTCAAAACCTTTGCTGTATAGTTCACTAGAATATGAACTGCCTGCGGACAAGGACTCTCACTGTTCCATCCTTACCTGTAACTGCCTGGCACATAGCAAAAAGAAAAAAATCTTTTTTATTTTTTCTGTTTGGCCATACTGCATGGCTTGCAGGATCTTAATTTCCCAACCAGGGACTGAACCCACGCTCTTGACAGTGAAAGCATGGAGCCCTAACCACTGGGCCACCAGGGGATTCCCTGCAACACATAGCAACTTTTTAATAATCGTTGTGTAATAAATGAATGCACTTGCGTTTCTAAATATTTGTTGTCATTGTTCACCTGCATCCCTATAGACTGAAGTCAATCGGTCGTCCTTTCCCAAACGTCTTTTTGCTGCGCATTTGCTCATATTGTTGCTCTTCTGTGTGATGGTTTCCCTCTCTCACCTCTTCCTTTGTTGAAATCCTAGCATCTTTTAAGACTTGTCTCAAAAACTATCCCCCTCCATAAGGCTCTCCTGGCCTGTACCCTTGAATGGATGGGATCTCTCCTTGCTTTAATCTCTCCTGAGCTTAATTAAACCTGAGATGTAACTGACATATTGGGACCTGGGTTTGATTCCTGGGCTGGGAATATCCCCTGGAGAAGGGAATGGCTACTGACTCCAGTACTCTTGCCTGGGAAATCCCATGGACAGTCCACGGGGTCACAAAGAGGCAGACGAAATTGAGCAACTGAGGACAGCACACAGTATACATATATAATTGTCTACTGTATTAATTTGAAGTATGCTTTCTCATACTTAATTACTTTTTAGAGCAACTTTGGACTTATGGAAAATTAAGCAGGCAATATGCTCGCCCTGCATGGTTTCCCCATATCATTACTTATTGTGGCAAAATATACATAACATCAGATTTACCATTTTAATAATTTTTAAGTGTAAATTTCTGTAGTATTTAAATACATTTACATTGTAGTCCAACTATCAGCACCATCCATCTTCAGAGCTTTTTAATCTTCTTAAATTGGAATTGTGTACCCTGTTAAACAGTAACTTTTCGTTCCCTCTTCCCTTAGTTTCTGGTAAACTTTATTCTACTTTCCATCCCTGTGAATTGCCTATTCTAGATAACATACAAGTGGAATCAGACAGTGTTTGTTTTTTTGTGTCTGGCTTATTTTACTTAGCATAATGTCCTCATAGATGGGGAAACAGTGGAAACAGTGTCAGACTTTATTTTTTGGGGCTCCAAAATCACTGCAGATGGTGACTGCAGCCATGAAATTAAAACATGCTTACTCCTTGGAAGGAAAGTTATGACCAACCTAGATAGCATATTGAAAAACAGAGATATTACTTTGCCGACTAAGGTCCGTCTAGTCAAGGCTATGGTTTTTCCTGTGGTCATGTATGGATGTGAGAGTTGGACTGTGAAGAAAGCTGAGCACCAAAGAACTGATGCTTTTGAACTGTGGTGTTGGAGAAGACTCTTGAGAGTCCCTTGGACTGCAAGGAGGTCCAACCAGTCCATCCTAAAGGAGATCAGTCCCGGGTGTTCTTTGGAAGGACTGATGCTAAAGCTGAAACTCCAATACTTTGGCCACCTCATGCAAAGAGTTGACTCATTGGAAAAGACCCTGATGCTGGGAGGGATTGGGGGCAGGAGGAGAAGGGGATGACAGAGGATGAGATGGCTGGATGGCATCACTGACTCGATGGACGTGAGTCTGAGTGAACTCTGGGAGTTGGTGATGAAAGGGAGGCCTGGCGTGCTGCGATTCATGGGGTCTCAACGAGTCGGACACGACTGAGCGACTGAACTGAGCTGAACGGAATGTCCTCAAGTTTCATACGTGTTGTAGCATGTGTCACAATACCACCCCTTTTAAAGGCTGAATAATATTCCATTATATGAAGCTACAACACTTCTTTAATTCACATACCAGTGGATGTTTGGGTTGTTTCCGCCTCTTGGCTATTGTGAATAATGCTGCTGTGAGTCTGGGTGTACAAATATCTGTCCAAGTCTCTGCAGTTCTCTTAGATGTATACCCAGAATTAGGATTGCTGGATCATATGTTAATTCTATGTTGAATTTCACTGTTTCCACAGTGGCTGTACAATTTTACATTTCTATCAGCATTTCACTCAGTGCTCCAGTTTCTCTACATCCTAACAAACGCTTGTCATTTTCTGTCTCCCCTATTATTAATATCTTGCATTACTGTGGTACGTTTGTTACAGTTAACAAATATCGATACATTATTACCAACTGAAGTCCATCAGTTCAGTTCAGATCAGTTGCTCAGTCATGTCCGATTCTTCGTGACCCCATGGACCACAGCACGCCAGGCTTCCCTGTCCATCACCAACTCCCACAGTTTACTCAAACTCATGTCCATTGAATTGCTGATGCCATCCAACCATCTCATCCTCTGTCATCCCCTTCTCCTCCTGCCCTCAATCTTTCCCAGCATCAGGGTCTTCTCAAATGAGTCAGTTCTTCACATGAGGTGGCCAAAGTATTGGAGTTTCAGCTTCAACATCAGTCTTTCCAATAAACACTCAGGACTGATCTCCTTTAGGATGGACTGGTTGGACCTCCTTGCAGTCCAAGAGACTCTCAACAGTCTTCTCCAACACCACACTTCAAAAGCATCAATTCTTCAGCTCTCAGCTCTCTTTATAGTCCAACTCTCACTTCCACACATGACTACTGGAAAAACCATATCCTTGACTAGACAGACCTTTGTTGGCAAAGTAATGTCTCTGCTTTTTAATATGCTGTCTAGGTTGGTCCTAACTTTTCTTCCAAAGAGCAAGCATCTTTTAATTTCATGGCTGCAGTCACCATCAGCAGTGATTTTGGAGCCCCCCAAAATAAAGTCTGCCACTGTTTCCACTGTTTCCCCATCTATTTGCCATGAAGTGATGGGACAGGATGCCATGATCTTAGTTTTCTGAAAGTTGAGTCCATAGTTCATATAAAACTTCACTCTGTGATAGGTTTTGGCAAATGCATAATGTCACGTAACCACCATTATAGTATGGTGCAGAGTAATTTCACAGCTCTAGAAATTCCCTGTGTTCCACCTATTCATCCCCCTCCCTCTGAAACATTGGTAGCTACTGATCTTTTTATTGACTGTAGAATTTTCCCTTGTCCAGAATGTCATTTAGTTGGAATCATAGAGTATGAAGCCTTTTTACATTAGTTTCTTGCTCTTAGCAATTCAGATTTCTTCTATGTTGTTTTTTAATGTTTTGATAGCTCATTTCTTTTCATTGCTGAATAGTATGATATTTTATGGACATATGGTTTGTTTATCCATTCATCCATGGAAGGACATCTTGTTTACGTTTTGGTTTTGATAATTTCTCATGTACTTTTTAACCTTTTATCATACTGAAAATATTTTATCTGCTATTATCATTTTTTTCATTCAAGTATCATCAGCCCCTACCTTCTCTACTCTATTAGATGATATATTCCTTGACAGCAGTGCCTAATGCCTTTCTCACATGATTAGGCATAAAGCAGCAATAAAAGTGCCTTGCCCATAATAAGTACTCAGCACATGCGGTTTGCAATGAATAGATATTTAGATTTTCCCACTCTGCTAGAGGGCCTGGGGCCTTTAGGGAAGTTTTTCAGGTTCATGAGAGCTGCAGGCCTGATCACGACAGCTTATCATAGCATCATAGGACTTGTCATCATCTGTTCTTCAAGGACAATCGTGTTAGCTCTGTTAAGGCTGAGCCAGACTCTCACACCAAAGAAATGATCAAGATTAGCTTTTGGCTGAGTTTCCTCCCCTGATATTTGTGGAGCATGTCCTGGTCTTCATGAGGGGGCAAGAAGTAAGAAAGATGTGTTCTGTAGAGTTGGGGACTCAAACAAGGAGCCCAGGGAGGCTCAGTATGGAGCCCCACGCTGTTGGGACCCTGAACTAGAATGCAACAGAGACCCCCTTCTCGTGCCATCCTCAGATCCAGCTAGCGCTGTGAGGAGCATTGCACTCGTAGCTAAGGCCATCCCAACCTGCACGTCCAACCTCCACTCACGGCTCCTTGCCACAAACAGCCTCCCTTTGGTCTCCCTTCAGGCCCATACATATGCTACACCTACGCATAGCCTGGAGTTGGCTTTAGGAGGAGGGACCTGGGGACGGGGCCCTCAGAGTTCTGGAGGCAGGCTCATGGCCTATGGGCAGGGAATTGTGGGATCCTGCATAGATCTAGGCCATGAGCTAGAAGGGAGGAGTGAGATCCTTGTGGGCACATCCTCTTAGCACCCTAAACTCCTCATCCAGGGAGCAGAAGCAAAGATGAAGGAGGGCTCGAGCACGGCCTTCCAGACTGTAGACTCCAGGGCAAGCCAAGAAGCCAGCAAAACTCGGGAAAATACATTGTGGGTCAGAAATGAATAGCTACCGCTTTAGATTTGGAAAGAACCTGTAGCTTGTATTACAGTTGCTTTTGAATCATTGACATAGAGAATTTCCTCACAAATTCTGCCCTGCAGAAGGGTGGGTGGGTGGGGGGTACAGAGGTGGGGCAGGTGCAGTGATGAGCTGGAGCAGACTCACACCAGCTCTCAGAGCCAACTGTTACATTTTCAGGAATCTTGCTATTTTTAGAAATTAAATGATATAAACTTAGAGTTAAATACCTTACATTGAAACAAAGATAATGAATATGTAAATTCTGCTTCCTAATTGTTTCACCATTTTTACTATTGTCTGTGCTCCTGGAGTTATTTCTATCCACTGTATCTATGTGGGAGAGATACTACATAATGATGTGCTGTTCGTCCATTTCTTCCCGGCTCCACCACATCACATTTGATGGGATCACCCTGGTAACTTGAAATTGATCGTGGTAGGGATATTTATTAATATAACAGAGAAATTGGTGAACATCCCAAGTCAGGGTCTCTTCCTCTGTTGCTCTCGTGTAAGCCTAGCAGAGGCCTGTGCACCATTCTTCGTGTTTATTATTCTTTTAAAATATTTATTTGAATGCCCTGGGTCTTAGTTGCAGCATTTGAGGTCTAGCTCCCTGACCAGGGGTCAAACCTGGGCCTCCTGCATTGGGGGCTTGGAGTCTTAACCCCTGGACCACCAGTGCACCGTTCTAAATCTCTTTTCTAGGCTCTTCAGAGCCATCACACTTGGCTTGCGTCTGGTCCTGGTTTCTGCTCAAACCCTGTCCCTTGTCCTATCCCAGTGGGAGGACACACGTGAATAGCCCAACACCTTGCAAGGTCAGATTCACCTGTTTTTGAACAGACCCTGCCATTTCTGCTTATGAAGGAGAATCTTGAGACTGCAGGGTGAGCTGTTATAAAATTTGCCTCTATTCCCGTGTTTATGCAGGTGAATAGGGCATCCTCAATAGCGTAGAAGGGGAAGAAGAGAAGACAGAGGGGTGGGGTGGGGCTGGAGAGAAGGGAGCCTCAGCAGCTAAGGCTGATGGAAGAAGCGCGTGGTTGTCATCACAGCCCTCCATGCCCACACCCTGACTAGGCATGGGCTGCACTCAGGCCTGTGCACATCGCAGGGATACCACTTTGGGTTCTTCCCTCTGTTGTTTCTCTCTCTTCATCCTATCTGTTATTTTGACCCCAGGAAAGGAGGTGTTAAGGGCACCACAGGAAAGAGGGGAAGCGAGACTTTAAGAAGGGGGCCAGCTGCCCATCTGCCACCTCTGGAGAGAGGAGGAGGTGAAAGGGGAAGGCAAGGGTGAGACACGAGTAGCTCTGTGACCAAGCCCCAGCACCCTAGGGGTGCACTAAGGTGGCTGGACGTTCTGGCCAGAAGCATGAGGGCAGCAGGATGATGGCTGGAGCCAGGAAACACCAAGGCCACCAGGCTCCGCCTGTTAGGGGTACAAAGGCACAGGAACTTAGCCTTCTAAGTCCTGATCCAGTGCTCTTTATGACAGTCCTCTGGTTTTCTTTTCTATTTTTTCCAGACTGTGCAGTTCTAAAATGTGAAAGAAATCAAAGTGAGGCTGCTCTGGGTATGGTGGAGGTGGGAGCCAGAACTCCCACCCAATCTCACAGCTTTTAGCATCTTTCCCTAAACCACCCCTCCTCAGAACACAGCTCAAAAATCACAGCAGAGAGAGACTCCACTGCCTCTCACATCTCATACCTTGAACTTGTTACTATAAATAAAGCAGGAACATTACCATGGCAACCTGTCTGTTTAAATGGCCCCTTATAGACCAGATTAGCCAGGATCGATCGTGCTTCCTGAATGCAGAATGACTTTCCCTTTATAACAAAAGTTTGAGCAAATTATAGAATAAACCCCTGGGAAACGATTTCTGAGTCAATGCAATTAAACTGTTATCTGCAGCTCCTCTTAACCGCCCATCGGAAGACACTCCTCAGAGTAATGTGGTCTCCAAGCCCGTGCTGTCCAAGCGGCTGTTATTCACTGCTCCCTTCTGTGGCCTCATCCCCAGCAAGCTCTTCCTGCTGTTCTGCATGTGTCATTAGAAAGGACACTTCTGTCTGTAACATCCTGCTTCCCCCGGGCTTGGGTGTCATGTGACGGGGTGCTGTCTTCAGAGATGGACAGATTTTAAATGACACTCCCCATGCAGGCTTGCGGAAGCAGATCTCAGAGCAGATGTAGGCCCAGGCCTCCCCCAGCGGGGGGCTTATTAAGAGGCATTACTTAGCCTTGAAATCTGTGCTAGTCTGCCATTGTTCCCTGAACACAAGAGCCTGGAATTCCTTTCTTCCCTCAGCAAAACCTGGAGAAGAAGCTCAAGGAGTTTGGCTCAGTTTAGGCTGCATTTTTGAGCAGGAAGAGTTGAATATGGCTTCCTCCCTCCCATGGACTGAATCCTGGGTCCCCAGTTCTCTTCCAACTGAAGAAATTGCCTGAACTTCTGTCTTTTATTTAAAATGCAGATACTCCTGGGAAGGGTAGCAATTTAAATAAATTCCCACTAAGGTGTCAGGCTGGCATCTTGCAGTGTCCCTACAGTGGCCTTTTACCCAACCCTCGTCTAGCCCTCCTAGCAATTCTGTGTTGTTGTTGTTCAGTTGCTCAGTCATGTCCGACTCTTTGCGACCCCATGGATTGCAGCACGTCAGGCTTCCCTGTCCTTCACTATCTCCCAGAGTTTGCTCAGACTCAGTGGGGTCGATGACGAGTTGATGCCATGGAGTCGATGATGCCATCCAACCATCTCGTCCTCTGTTGCCCCCTTTTCCTCAAGAGAAGTCTGTATCATTTCACCAACCTCTCTCTTTTTACATCTCCCTCTGCCACCCATAGCTCCCTGGCTACCACCATTTATTCTCTGTTTCTATGAGCTCGACTTCTCTTTTTTTGATTCTACATTAGAAGTGGCACCATGCAGGATTTGCGTTTCCCTGTCTGGCTTATTTCACTTAGCATAACCCTCCAGGTTCATCCATGTTATCACAAATGGCACAGTTTCCTGCCTTTTAAAGGCTGAATGATATCCCATTGTGAATGTATGTACTACGTTCTCTGTAACCATTCATCTTCCTGTGGACACTTGAATTGTTTCCATACCTTGGCTATTGTGAAGGATACTGCAATGAACATGAGAGTGAACATGGCTCTTTGGGATAAGAGTGTTGTTTTCTTTGTATATGTACCCAGAAGCGTTGGTTTATATGATAGTTCTGTTTTTAATTTCTTGAGGAAACTCCCTACTGCTTTTCACTGGGCTGTGCAAGTTCATATATTTCCACCAAGAGTGCTCAAGTGCTCCCTTTTCTTCCTGTCCTCACTAAAATTTGTTATCTCTCATCTTTTTGATAGGTGTCCTAACAGGTATAAGGTGATGTCTCATGGTGTTTTTGATTTTCATTTCTGAGTGATTAGTGGTGTATAGCACCTTTTAATATACCTGTTGGTCCTTTGTCTTATTTGAAAAGTAGCTGTTCAGGTCCTTTGCCCATTTTAAAATTGGATTATTTTTTGCTATTGAGTTGCATGAGTTCCTCTGCAGGCATATCTTGGAGATATTTTGAGTCTGGTCCCAGACTGCTCTAGTAAAGTGGCTGACACAGTGTATTGAGTCACATGAATATTTTGGTTTCTTGGTCATGTAAAGGTTATGTTTACACTAAGCTGTAGCCTATTAGTTGTACAAAAGGATTATGTCTAAAAATATATAATGCTTTACACCTTAATTATACCTTACCGTATTCATACCTTAGTTAAATACCGTAATTCATACTTTAATTAAAAAATCCTTCGTTGCTAAAAAAATGCGAACATCAACTGTCAACAACAAGCTTGCCACAAACCTTCAAGTTGTAAAAAATAGTTCCTCTTTTTGACAGTTGATTGTTAGTGTAGAGAAACGCAACTGATTTTTGCATATTGATTTTGTTTCCTGCTTCCCTTGTGGGTTCCCTGGTGGCTCAGCTGGTAAAGAATCCACCTGCAATGTGCGAGACCTGGGTTCAATCCCTGGGTTGGGAAGATCCCCTGGAGAAGGAAAGGCTACCTACTCCAGTATTCTAGCCTGGAGAGTTCCATGGACTGTACATTCAGACACGACTGAGTGACTTTCACTCACTTTGTATATCCTGCAAACTTGCTGAATTCATTTATTAGTTCTAACAGGTTTTGTGTGTGTGTGTGTGTGTGTGTGTGTGTGTGTGTGTGTGTGTGGAGTCTTTAAGGTTTTCTACATATAATACGATGTCATCTGCAAACAGAGTTTTACTTCTTCCTTTCTGATTTAAATGCCTATTATTTATTTACTTATTGCCTAATTACTGTGACTAGGACTTTCAGGACTATGTTAGATATAAATAGTGAGAGTAAGCATTCTTGTCTTGTTTTTGATCTTAGAAGAAAGGCTTTCAGCTTTTACTATTGAGGATGGCGTTATCTGTGGGCTTGTCTTTTGCGGCTGTTATGACTTTGGTAAATTAACATTTGTTATGTGGAGCGTAGAGTGCCAGATGGTGAGCTGCTATTCAACAGCAGACCACAGGGAAATTGAGTTTATTACTCACAGGTCCTGGAGGAAGAACGTGGCGTGCCTCAAGGGGCCACACGGCAGAATGTAGACAGAGAGATAGGACCTGAGTTAGGATGCCTGTGTTAGGGTCCATGGGTGGAGTGCTTTGGGGTTCCCGACTAGGGTCAGATTGATCAGTTCATACCAAACGAGTGAGTTTCATGAAGCCCCTAGGGGGTCTCATTTAAGGCATAGAGACCCCTTAATGGGAGGCAGGGGAAATCATTGATGACAGGGGCTGTTCAGGAAATCATATTAGAAGCTAATGTTTTCTTGTGACTATGTTTTTAATTTAATTCTTATTTCACAATTGACTAAGATAGTGTGTTGTTTTATTATGATTGAAAAACCACTTCTCTAAACTTTTTTTCTCCCCTTTTAAAAATTGGAGTATAATTGCTTAACAATGTTGCGTTAGTTGCTGCTGTACAACAATGTGAGTCAGCTGTATGCGTATATATATATATATATATATATATCCCCTCCCTCTCGAATCTCCCCCACGCCCCAGTCATCACAGAGCACCAAACTGAGCTTCTTGTGCTATACAGCTGCTTCCCACTAGCTATCTATTTTACACGTGGGACTGTATATGTGTTAATGCTACAATGATCTAAATTTTGGTAAAAGATTTTAAAAAAATACCCAGGAGTTGGTGATTTTGAAAGTAATGCTAGAGAAAAAATTATTCTGACACTTGTGAAAATGGTAAAGTGAAAGCAAAAGTGTTCATCACTCAGTCGCGTCCAACTCTTTGTGACTCCACGGACGATAGCCTCAGCCCACGGAATTCTCCAGGCTAGAATGCTGTGAAGTGGATTGCCATGCCCTCCTCCAGGGATCTTCCTGACCAAGGGATCAAACCTGGGTCTCCTGCATTGCAGGCAGATTCTTTACTATCTGAGCCAGCAGGGAAGTCATGAAAATGGTAAGGAAGACTTTCTTCATGACTATGGACATGAACTTGGACAAACTCTGGGAGACAGTGAGGGACAGGGAGGCCTGGCGTGCTGTGGTCCATGGGGTCATAAAGAGTCAAACATGACTGGGCTACTGAACAACAACAAAAACATTTTGAGAAGTGTCAAGTCTATTGCAACAGTGGAGAGAGATTGGGCACAACTCCAAATACAGCAAAGACAGTTGGGAACTTACAGCCAAAAAGCAGAGTGGAGGGAGAGTCAGTGGACAGAGAATTACTAATAAGAGACATTGAGAATAAGGGGATGCCTGCTAAATTGACCTAACAGAATTCTTGCCAAGATGGGGCTATCCAGGCTCAGCAAGCATGGGTACCAAGATTGAAGCTTAGTTGAGAAGAGGACTCAGGGACCCTGACTAAGGTTTGGTCAATGAGAGAGGCTTTGTGAGAGAGATGATACTGAGTTGTCTGGAGGATACATAAATAAACTAACTGAATAACAAGTTATTATTCTTCTGTTGACATAAGACAATAAAAAGATATTTTACCTGAAAATGGATTTATTTGGGGACAGCAAAGGCTTATAATTCAGGAAATGCAGTCATTGGCAAACCACAGGCAAGACGGGAGAACCAAGGAGGGGAACATGCTTTTGTAGTGGAGATGGGGGAGTTGGGAGGGGCTGTTATAAACAAAGAGTCCATTGGAGGAAACGAAAAGCTTGAAGTGCAGTGACTTTTCATTGGTTGAATTGTGACAGACTTCAATTGGTTGGGCTGTTACTGGTTAAGGAGAAATTCTTCCTTCCTCCTGCTGGGTAGTAACACAGTAAGCTTCATCCTGTTGGAGATGCAAGGAGCATCTGTTCCCATTGGGTGTGCAATTGATGTCAAGTGATAGGGTATGAGAGCTGCCTCTTCTGGCCTCCCAGTTTCATTTTGTTTTATTGGAGTATAATTGCTTTTTAATGTTGTGTTAGTTTCTGCTGTACAATGAAGTGAATCAGCATTGTGTATACATTTATCCCCTCCCTCCTGGACCTCCCTCCTCCCACCCCCTCCAATCCTACGCATCTAGGTCATCACAGAGCACCGGGCTGATATTCCTTTGCCTTATAGCAGGTTTCCATTAGAATCTATTTTACACCTGGTAGTGTGTATATGTCAATTCTAATTTACCAGTTCTTTTCACCCTTCCCTTCCCCAACTCTGCCCCCGTGTCTGCATGCCTGTTATCTATGTTTGGATCTCTATTCCTGCCCTGGAAATAGGTCCATCTGTACCATTTTCTAGATTCCACATATATGCATTAATAATATATGGTATTTGTTTTTCTTTTTCTGACTTATTTCACTCTGTGACAGACTCTAGGTTCATCCACCCAATTCCACTTTAAATAAGGTTTCTGTTTATTAGTTTTCATACCTCCAAGGAGTATAAGGAATGCTGCTGCTAAGTCACTTCAGTCATGTCCGACTCTGCATTAAAAAGGATAACTTATAAACCTTTTTTTTCCCTTCATCATTACATACCTATCAATTATAAATATCCCTCAGATCTTCATGGAGCCTTCAGACAGAATCAAGGCTTCGTCATCTGTGGCCTTACAGCACCTAGCTTATGGAGAAGATGTGGCTCTCAGGCCATTATATCAGCTTAGCTGTTTGAGTGCCTACTTTTTTCTTGGTTATGAACACTGGGACAGGGGTCTTCTCTTTCATCTGTGTAATCTTAGCTTGGATAGTGTTTGACACATGGCTAGCCACACTGCAAATGATCATTATTGACTTGGCTCAAAGAAAATGGCAATTTTTCCATTCAATATGGAAATTTATTTGAATATCTGTGCCTGTGTTGGGGTCCATGGCTGTCTTGTCCACTGAACTTGAGGCATCAGGAGGACTCAGAAGAAATGTATCTGCTGATCTTGGTATACGTTACTCATTTTAAGAAACTCAAAATGAAGGTTGTCTTACATTGTCAAAAAGTGCTGACCGAAGTGAGTGTGTTTTTAGGGTAGTTTTGAGTTTTAACTGCTTCCAATGGAAGGATCTGTTTTATTTCAAATTAAATTTAGAAAGAAACTCCAAAATTAAATTTAGAAAGAAAATCCAGAATTTTAGAAAGAGACTCCAGGATTTTTCTCTCAGTGCTTTGGGCTCCCTTGTGGTGAGATTAACTCAAGGAATTCTCTCTACAAAGTATTTTATTAGAGTGGCGTAGAGAGGTTCTCAATCAGGAGTCAAGTTTCTTGTGTGTGTATTGTAACTCCGCCACCAAGTTCAAGATCTTTTAGGAGCTGTTTAATGTCCCAGCTTCAGGTTCATATGTAATGTGAAAAGGAATGATTTGATAAGCCACCTTCCAGATGTAACATGTGTGTGTGCTTAGTCACTGAGTTGTGTCCAACTGTTTGCAACCCCTTCGGACTATAGCCTGCCAGGCTCCTCTGCCCATGAGATTAGTTTTCTGTGAGATTTTGGATTGCTGTTTTCTAGACAGCACCTTGATTTTTAGATCCTCAACTTTTGATATTTTCTTACTTTTCAGCCTGTCGAGATTTCAGAGCATCGTAATTATAGACATTTCCCCCGAGTGTGTCATGATAAGAATTGGATATAAGTTGGGTGTTATTTCGGGAGCATGGTTTGCATTATGGAGACAGAGAGATGGGAAAATTCTCATGAAAAGGAAAGAATAGCAATGAGGAAGAAGCACCCACAGAGAAAGGAAATAAGCCACTGAGGAGCATGGTTGCTTTGTTTGAACTTCTTGCTTTGTTTTTGACATGACAATGGATGAAAAAGCTGATGAGAATAGGAAAGAAGTTCTTACTGCTGATAATGTTAGTGGCAAGAGAAAAAGAAAAACCATTACTCTCAAGCAAAAGGTAGACATATTCCTATGCTGGATTTGCAAGGTGTTGTTTAGGTAATATTGTCATACAAGAAAATGTTCCTCTGTTAGTAAAAATTCCACAGGCAAATATCTTTGATGAGTCTGAAATTCTCCAGTCTATAAGCTCTCATTTCCAGTGAAGGAACTAAATTTTTTTTTTTTTTTAAACAAGCAACAGCAGAAATGTACTGCTCATAGCTCTGAAGGTTGGGAAGTCCAAGGTCAAGGTGTCAGCATGGTCAGCCTCTGGTGAGAGCTCCTTCCTGGTTATAGCCAGCACCTTCTAGCTGTGTCCTTATATAATGAAAGGGGCTCTGAAGCAGCCATTAAAAAAAAATAATTTATTTGTTTTGTTTTTGTCTGTGCTGGGTCTCTGTTGCTGCGGTGTTTCTAGTTGCAGAGAGCGGGGTCTTCTCTCTGGTTGCGGTGCACAGGCTTCTCAACGTGGTGGTTTCTCTTGTTGAGGAGAACAGGTTCCAGGGTGCTCGGGCTTTGTCCTTGTGGCTCCTGGGCTCCCCTAGAGCACAGGCTCAGTAGCTGCAGGGCAGTTGCTCCACGACATGTGAGATCTTCCCAGATCAGGGATAGAACCCGTGTCTCCTGCACTGGCAGACAGTTTACCACTGAGCCGCCAGGGAAGCCCCCGGAGCAGCCATTTTTATAAAAAATGTTTTGATCATGGATGAGTTTTAAAACAATTAGAATCATTGGAATTATTGGATCATAGCAGAATAGACTTCATTTCTCAAGTCCAGCTACACAATTTGAAGGTTCTAGTACAAAATAAAAACATGGGATCTTTTGTTCCAAAAACAGGAAAAAAGTGTTGTTAAAGGCAAATAATAAAATGTAAAACCTTTTCCTTTCTTCCACAGTCTCTCTCTTGTCTTGTCAAGTGTTTTCTTTCATTTGCTCTTTAATGTCATTCTAAGTGAAGAAAGATTAAAAATTTAAATTGTTAGTGTGAATTTCACAGTTTATCTTTATATGGTGCAATCCTAGTTTTAAATGCAAATATAAGAGAATTTAACTCACATGCAGAGTAACTGAAGCCACACACATTGTATTTCATAGCTGGTATATGCATATGTATTTGTGTATTGTATTCTTAACGAGAACAGTGGAAATGCTACACAAAACTAACTCATCTGTGTTCATTTCACTTCTTGATATGGGTACATTCTACCAACACTCTCTGCCTTTGGCATGAAAGTGAAAGTTAAGTGAAGTCGCTCAGTCGTGTCTGACTCTTTGTGACCCCGTGAACTGTAGCCCACCAGGCTCCTCTGGCCATGGGATTCTCCAGGCAAGAATACTGGAGTGGGTTGCCATTTCCTTCTCCAGGGGATCTTCCCTACCCAGGGATCAAACCCAGGTCTCCCACATTGTGGGCAGATGCTTTAACCTCTGAGCCACCTGGTGAGTAAAGAAGGTCTGAAAGGAAAAGGAACATGAGTTGAGTGGCTTATCTTTTTTCCCACTCTTATTTGCCATCATTTTTGAGGGAAGTAATCAGATAAACAATGAAGCAACCTGAGTAAGAAAGAATATGATAGAGTTCCTTGCTGGTTTGTGTTCCTCAGAATGCCATTGCCTTCTTTCTGCATGTGAAGCAAGTTCTGGTTTAAAGAAAAGTGTGGCCTTTCGGGGCTGTCTGTGCCTCTGTTTGCCATAGATGTTAACAGTAATAACGTTTGGCCAAATATCTGGACATTGTGGCACAACCAAGTTGACATGTAGAATTAACTCTCACAGCACCCAAGTACGTGAGGTGATAAGGTAAAGAAAAGAGTCTGTGTTTGTGTCCAAGCAGCCTAGATAATCCTGTTGTTACTGTTGTTCAGTCATTAAGTCATGTTTGCCTCTTTGTGACCCCGGGAACTGCAGCACACCCAACTTCCTTATCTCCCAGACTTCGCTCAGACTCATCTCCGCTGAGTCAATGATGTCATCCAACCATCTCATCCTCTGTCGTCCCCTTCTCCTCCTGCCCTCAGTCTTTCCCAGCATCAAGGTCTTTTCCAATGAGTCAGCTCTTCACATCAGATGCCCAAAGTATTGGAGTTTCAGCTTCAGCATTAGTCCTTCCAATGAATATTCATGATTGATTTCCTTTAGGATTGACTGGTTTGATCTCCTCTCTGTCCAAGAGATTCTCAAGAGTCTTCTCCAGCACCACAGTTTGAAAGCATCAGTTCTTCAGCATTCAGCCTTCTTTATGGTCCAACTCTCACATCTGTATACAACTACTGGAAAAACCAAGGCTTTGACTACATGGACCTTTGTTAGCAAAATAATGTCTCTGCTTTTTAATATGCTGTCTAGGTTATAGCTTTCCTTCCAAGGAGCAAGATGAAAAGATAACCCTGAGTCAGGTTAAATCCCATTGCATGGTGGTACTGGATCCAGGTATAACAAGCCTGTATGTGTAAGAGTGTGTGTGTGAGAGAATGAGAGAGAGAGAGTCATACACACACAGACACACACACACACAGACACACACACAGACACACACACACAGACACACACACACACACAATGTGGGAATGTGTTTGCCAAGGACACATTTCTTTTCTCTTATAGACAATGTACTATTGGTCTTCGTTGTTTCCTCACTATCTTCTCTCCAGGGGCTGGGCAGGTCCTAAGATACAGTGCTTGGAAATCTTGAAAACACAGTGGTTAAGATGTAAGGCTGTGGACTCTGGAGCTATGTTGTCTGAATTTGAATCCTGGAATTGCTATTTACTAACTCATAAGACTGCAGGCTACCCCCTTCACTTCCCTTGCCTCAGTCTTCTTGACTGTAAGATGAGGATAATAATAGAATTTATCTCATAGGCCTGTTGTGAGGGTTAAATAAATTAATTTATGTAAAGTGCTTTCAATGGTGCTTAGTACTTGCTAATGGCTCTGTGTTGTGCTGTTTTTCAGAGAGCAGGGACTCAAATGTTGAAAATCTCTGTTTGTAGAATGATTTGTATGTATTGTGAAGATTGGAAGCAGGCAAGAAAGAGAAGTGAGTACTGTCACAGCTTGTGTTTCATGGAATAATAGCCATCAACAGATGGCATTGGAGAAAGAACAACAGTCAAATCAGGGGACATTCTTTTCCAAATGCCGGGACAGATTTTTCCCTCCAGTCTCCTGAGTAAAATCACATTAGAAGTTTGGGCCCCTGGGTTCAGTGGGGTGGGCTGGCAGCAGCTTGGTGGGGTCCAGGATGGCTCAGCAGCTCTTAAAGCCTACACTGGAGCTGAAGGATTTCCTTCTCAGAGATGCAATTGGCTGGCAGGACCCATTTTGGTCTCCAATGTCTTCTCTTGCTTGTGGCTCTGCTTCGAGCCTGGCATTTGTGTCTTTGAGGTTGGCAACTTTCTCCTTTTCCAAGCTGACTCATATGAGAAGAGGAACCCTTCTGACTCAGTTGCGTTTTAGGGGTCATTTCCAAGTAGGCTGGAATTGGTGCTGAAATGGGGTTTGGATGTGGAGGATTAAAGCAGGGGGCTGATATGTATGCGTGTGTGTGCATACATACATGTGTATGCATGTCCACATGTGTATTTAGGGTGATGGGAGTGGTTGGAAGGACAAGTGGATGAAGGGGTGTTCATCTGAACAGGGCAGCATCCAGGGAAAGGAGGCTTCTGCTCCCCAGCTCTTCCTTCCTTCCTTCTTCCTTCTTAGACGCAGCACTCTTAGATGGCTTGGTAGTTGCGGCATACAGCACTCTCTAGTTGCAACTTGAAGGTTTAGTTGCCCAGGGGCATGTGGGATCTTACTTCTCAGACCAGGGATTGAACTTGTGTCTCCTGAATTGGGAGGTGAATTCTTGACCACTAGATGATGAGGGAAGTCCCTCCTGCTCCCTACTTCTTACCGCATTTCTCTTTTCCTCTTTGTGAAGTTGGTAAACAAATCATCCGCTGGAAGTTCAGGAAACGTTTAACTTAGGTCATAGATTTTTACCTCCAGTCTTTGTGACCTTTAAAATGGAGCACACATCCCCCACCGAGTGTTGAGGCTGTCTGAGGGATTAATTTAGTCATTACAGTTATTTTACTCAAAAGGAAGAACTCTCAGATTCGCTCAGGGACTAAATGCTATTGATAATCTCAAAAAGGTTCCTGCCCCCTCCCCACTTGTAGATTGTAAAAAAGTGAAAGTCGCTCAGCACGTCCAACTCTTTGTGACCCCATGGACTACACAGTCCATGGAATTCTCCAGGCCAGAGTACTGGAGGGGGTAGCCATTCCCTTCTCCAAGGGATCTTCTCAACCCAGGGATCGAACGCAGGTCTCCCACACTGCAGGTGGATTCTTTACCAGCTGAGCCATAAGCGAAGCCCAAAAATACTGGAGTGGATAGCCTATCCCTTCTCCAGAGCATCTTACTGACCCAGGAATTGAACCAGGGATTCCTGCATTGCAGGCGGATTCTTTACCAACTGAACTACCAGGGAAGCCCCTTGTAGATTATCTGTGGTTACCCTTCCTCTGCTACCCAGCTGTCTGCTCCCCTCCTGCTCGGGTATCAGGAGTTTGCTAGGAGGAGGTCAGAGGTACAGGGAGAATGTGTATGGGGGTGCATGGTCGGTGTAGGCGTGTGTGTGTGCTAAGTCACTTCAGTAGTGTCCGACTCTCTGCGACCTCATGGGCTGAAGCCCACCAGGCTCCTCTGTCCATGGCGATTCTCTAGGCAAGAATACTGGAGTGGGTTGCCATGCTCTCCTCCAAGGTATCTTCCCAACTCAGGGATCAAACCTGGGTCTCTTACATCTCCTGCATTGGCAGGCGGGTTCTTTACCACTAGCGCCACTTGGGAAGCCCTCTGTGTAGGCAAGGGGTGACTTTTCAGAGTTAGGGAAAGAAGGTCTTCAGAAGACCTCTTAAATTTTGTCCTATTATCCTTTTCCTGTTTATGAGGAATAGAAATGAATAGTACAAAATCACTACGTAAATTTGAGAAGATACAGGAGGAAGGAGAGCTGGAGAGGGCAGGGTTAATTTTCAGTTGCTACTTTGAAACTTGAAAGGGAGGCAAGAGGGAAGGAGAGTGTCCGAGACAGAGAGCTCACTTCCTCACTCTCCTTTCCAGAGGTGAGGGGGGCATTCCCAGAGCCATCAATCGTGGGGGACCCCTGCCGCCCTGGCCCCTGGCCGAGCCTCCCTGGCTGGCTCAGGAGGACTTGCTCTGAGTGTCCCCTCTGGAGCTGCGGGAGGGGGCGTGGAGAAGGGAGCTCAGCCCTGACTCCTGTGTCAGCTGGGCCTCCCAGGTGACGCTTGGCAGCCAGCCTGGGTCATTTGCATTTTCACAGCCAAAGGGCTGCTCTCAAGATGTTCTCTGCAGATATATAAGTTGCTGGATTCCAAAGCATCTCCAGGGCACTCGGGCCCCTCTTCCTCCATATGGTCATTGCAGCAAACTTCATGTTTCTTAATTATGAAGAGAATGTTGTTGGGACTTTGATGCCTATGGGGATTATAGTAATAACAACATCAGCGCGGGATCTTCTCGTCCTCCTTCCCTTCTTCTGTCACTCCTCCCTTCTTTCAAGCTTTTGAGATATGTCCATTCCTGGAAGGAAGACAGAGCCCAGTGGCCTGGTCCAGGCTTAGCCATCCTGCCTCCAGATGCAGAAGGAGGTGTCTTGGGTAGACAAGCTTCCCGTGTTAAGATATTGCAGTGGTCAGTCAGTTCAGTTCAGTTGCTCAGTCGTGTCTGACTCTGCGACCCCATGGACTGCAGCATGCCAGGCTTCCCTGTGCATCACCAACTCCTGGAGTTTACTCAAACTCATGTCCATCGAGTCGGTGATGCCATCCAACCATCTCATCCTCTGTCATCCCCTTCTCCTCCTGCCTACAATCTTTCCCAGTATCAGGATCTTTTCCAGTGAGTCAGTTCTTTGCATGAGGTGGCCAAAGTATTGGAGTTTCAGCTTCAACATCAGTCCTTCCAATGAATATTCAGGATTGATTTCCTTTAGGATGGACTGGTTGGATCTCCTTGCAGTCCAAGGGACTCTCAAGAGTCTTCTCTAACACCACAGTTCAAAAGCATCAATTCTTCGGCTCTCAGCTTTCTTTATAGTCCAACTCTCACATCCATATGTGACTACTGGAAAAACAATAGCTTTGACTAGACAGACTTCTGTTGTCAAAGTAATGTCTCTGCTTTTTTTTTTTTACTTTATTTTACTTTACAATACTGTATTGGTTTTGCCATACATTGACATGAATCCACCACGGGTGTACATGCAATCCCAAACATGAACCCCCCTCCCACCTCCCTCCCCACAACATCCCTCTGGGTCATCCCCATGCACCAGCCCCAAGCATGCTGTATCCTGCATCAGACATAGACTGGCGATTCGATTCTTACATGATAGTATACATGTTTCAGTGCCATTCTCCCAAATCATCCCACCCTCTCCCTCTCCCTCTGAGTCCAAAAGTCTGCTATACACATCTTTGTTTTTTGCTGTCTTGCATACAGGGTCATCATTACCATCTTTCTAAATTCCATATATATGTGTTAGTATACTGTATTGGTGTTTTTCTTTCTGGCTTACTTCACTCTGTATAATCGGCTCCAGTTTCATCCATCTCATCAGAACTGATTCAAATTTAGTATGCTGTCTAAGTTTGTCATAGCTTTTCTTCCAAGGAGCAAGCGTCCTTTAATTTCATAGCTGCAGTCACCATCTGCAGTGATTTTGGAGCCCCCCAAAGTAAAGTCAGCCACTGTTTCCACTGTTTCCCCATCTATTTGCCATGAAGTGATAGGACAAGATGCTATGATCTTAGTTTTCTGAATGTTGAGTTTTAAGCCAGCTTTTTCACTTGGAACATCCTTTGTCGTCATTTGCTATTGCAGCTGTAACAAATTACCACAAATGTCGTGCCTTAAAACAACACTCCTGTTTTCCCACAGTTCTATAGTCATAATTCTCAAAATAGGATCGCTTTGAGGATCCTCTGTTTAGATTCTCACAGGTGTTGGCAGGGCTGCATTCCTTTCTGGAAGCTCTGGGAATGAATCTGTTGCTATGTTCATTCAGGTGGTTGGCTGAATTCGGTTCCTTGGGTTGTTGGACTGAGATTTCCTTGTTGGCTGCCGGAACTGGGTTGGGGGTGGGATTGGGCCGGCCTTTGGCTCTTAAATCTGCCTGCCCATTTTCCATCTCATGCTTTCCATGTGGCCCACCTCTTATGCTTGAAATCTCTGTGATTTTTTTCCTTTCTGGTGCATCACATTGATTTCCAGCCAGAGAAAATTCTGATTTTTAGTTAAGGCTTAAATGATTAGATTGCATTTACCTGGATAATCCAGGATAATCTCCATATTTTAAGGTCATTGATTAATGACCTTCATTCTACTTTCAAAGTCCTTTTTGTAATTTTTTTTAATATAATATATTCACAGGTTCCAGGAACGGGGGTGTGAACATGGGGGTGGGGAGCATTGCTTGAATTACTGCACTGTATAAATAATTCATTGACTGTCTCTGCTGCCCAAGGGTGAGAAAACATTGCAACCTTTGCAAGGGGGTCTGCCCACCATGTCCACTGGATGCTGGGAAGGACTGAATGAAGAGCATGAAGGGACCTGAAGCCAGATACAGGACACTTCCACCCTTTAAAGGGAAGTAAAGTCCACTGGTGCAGCTCAGAACCGCTGAGCTGGAGAGACTGTTGGAGATAAGAACCTGCCTACCCCATCAAGATGGGGCCATGGAGGCCCAGAGAAGTGGCATGTCTTGGCCAAGGTCATGGTTTCAGAAGCAAAGAGTTCTGAAAGCAGTCTTTGTAAAGCCTGACGGGGCTTTTCAGATTTAAACATGGTTTTTAGATCTTTGGCCTTTTTGAACTTTACCTTCAAAGACAGATGGTTCAGACTGCATAGCCTTGAAAAGATAAGTGACTGTGGCTTTCTTGGCTCTAGAAAGCTCAAATCAATAGCATGATGGCTGGGGCATATGTGAGCATGACTGTGGCCTCTCTGCAGCCTGGGGATGCTTGGTCATGATAGCCAGCAAAACATGCCCCATCTTATTCTTACAACTCTGCTGAGAATAATTCTTATTCTAACCATTTCTGCTGGGGGGTCCTGGGTACCCTCCTGGCCAGACCTCATGTCCCTCCTTGGCATAGCCACCAGCTCTCAGGACAATGAGAAGACAGGAGGCCTGCTGTATGAACTGTTCTGACACCTCTGGTGGAGGAAACGTGGAGTGGAATTTCCCTGCTTATTGCTCGTGGAAGGTGGCATTCCCCCAGGCCAACAGCTCTATTTCAGATCAGCCGGTGGCAAGTGGTTCAGTAGAGACGGCTTCATTGTTCAGGAGCTTTATTCTCAGTCTCTTCTGCTCACCCTGGGCTTCTTTTTATCTGAGTCTAGAGACATCCAGCTCCTGGGGGTTTACATAAAGCAAAGTGCTCTCAGGCTAAGAATATATCCACCCCCTTCCCTAGGCGATGTGCCTGGGAGGTGAGGAAACTGACTCACTGCATATCTGACTCTATGAAAAGACAAATATATGAAAAAACTACTGGATTAATGACAGGAAGAATTTGGATATTTTTAGCATACAAGGGCAGAGTTAGTTGCGGTAAAGTCCTAGAAGATGGAAGCTTCTATTTGGAAAAAGAGCTGTTTGCCTTCAATGTTTTAGATGTATTTAGCAGTGGGGGCTCTCGAGTGGCAAGTGAGGCAGGGAAGGGGAAAACTGCAGTAGGCAAATGCCCCGTGGTGATCTTAGCAAGAGCAGAGCAGAGTGGTGTGGGGATTTGTCTGTGAAGCCCGGCATGGCCGGCCTTCTCACAAACCAGAGACTCCATTTGATCCCCAGAGTACCTCAGTGCTGGTACAAGTGAGACGCTGGGCTGGCAGTCCAGCACCATGTCTGCCTGGGTACAAAAAGCAGGGAAACTTGGGCTGCAGGTGAGCTATGGGTATGTGGCCGCCCATGAAAGCACCCCGGAGACTTCTATAGGGGTCCCCAACCTCCTGTTGCCATTCTGCCTGTGAGAGGAAGCGGGTCTGTCCCCCAGAGCTCATCCCTTGTGCCCTGGTAGGCATGATGACTACTCGCTTGGAGATTTCTGTAGATTTCTACTACTCCCTCCTGAAAGATCCCAGGGGTTTCTCCTGCCTATTAACTGAATACACAGTTCTAGAGAACATGCAAAGTCTTAACAAAATGGCGAGTGTCTGTCACTGAAGGCTTGGTACGTGCCAGTCAAAGGTTACTCTTTGGGCAATTTGTTCCTAGGGAAAAATTCTGCTGGTTCTGTATCCAGTAGCCATTCTTATCCCCTCTTGCTGGTATAATCAACGTCCTGCTATTGAAGACATTGAAGATTCCTTCTCAAGTGGTACACATGGCAGCTGGAATCAATGATTTTAGAGCCAGATGACTAAAGTGTGAATCTCAATTCCAGCACTTACTCACTGCGACCTTATTTGACTTCTCTATGCCTCAGTTTCCTCATCTGTAAAGTAGGCACAATAGTACCACATCTTTAATAGATCGCTTTGAAGAGTAAATGAGTTAATGCACCGAAAGTGATTATGACAGTAGCTGGCATATAAGAAGTATTCAATCAATGTTAGTGATTATTGTTATTATTGCTATTATGTCCCAGGCTCTTCTGAAATTTGGGTGTAGGCATATTACATATTACTGGCCAGGTGGCTCTGTGAGGAAGTCTACTGGGGGCTTCTGGACCATGCATTGGAAGTCATGGGCATTGTCCATTTGGTTGCTTATGAACAGGTCTGAAACTGCAGAGGCAATTCCAGCCGTGGAACCATCTGTCTTTGGATATTTTATTACATGGAATTAATAAATTGTTTTTATTTCTTAAGTCTTTTCAACTCTTACAGCCCAAAACATCATAACTGATGCACCTGTTAATAGTAATGGCACAGAAGGCCTTGCTAGAATTACAGCTAATACTTATTAGAATTAGTGCATTTAAGCCATGTGTGGAATTAAATGTATGTGACAGTACAGTTAGGATGGTTCTTTGCTCTAAATTATTTAAAAAATTTAATATTAATACACTCATATGGTAAAAACATCAAAAAGTATGAAACGACATACTTTAAAAAATAAAAAAAACCTCCCTCCCACATTGGTCATTTATGTTTTCAGTTCTTAGGTCCCAATGGCCAGATTATCACTGTTTTATTTACTTTTCCAGAGATTATGAAAATAAACACATACATAAAGCAAATACATCACTTTCCTCCTTTGTAATATAGATGTTAGCAGAGCTATCACCAATCTAGATGGCATATTAAAAAGCAGAGACATTACTTTGCCGACAAAGGTCCATATAGTCAAAGCTATGGTTTTTCCAGTAGTCATGTATGGATGTGAGAGTTGGACCATAAAGAAGGCTGAGTGCTAAAGAATTGATGCTTTTAAACTGTGGTATTGGAGAGGACTCTTGAGAGTCCCTTGGACTGCAAGGAGATCCAACCAGTCCATCCTAAAGGAAATCAATCCTGAATATTCTTTGGAAGGACTGATGATGAAGCTGAAGCTCCTATGCTTTGGCCACCTGATGCAAAGAACTGACTCATTGGAAAAGATCCTGATACTGGGAAAGATTGAAGGCGGGAGGAGAAGGGGACGACAGAGGATGAGATGGTTGGATGGCATCACTGACTCAATGGACATGAGTTTGAGCGAGCTCTGAGGGATGGTGAAGGACAGGGAAGCCTGGCATGCTGCAGTCCATGAGGTTGCAAAGAGGTGGACACGATTGAACGACTGAGCAACAACAAATACTATACATGTCATTCCCTGGTGGCTCAGTGGTCAAGAATCTGCCTACCAGTGCCTGCCAATGCAGGAGACATGGTTTCAATCCCTGGGTAGGAAAGATCCCTTGGAGAAGGAAATGGCAACCAACTCCAGTATTCTTGCCTGGAAAATCCCATGGACAGTGGAGCTTGGAGGGCTAGAGTCCACGGGGTTGCAAAAGAATTGGGTGTGACTTAGTGACTAAACAACAACACACCATTCCGTACCTTGCTTTTTTCACTTAATATGTTTTAGTGAGTTTTTCATATCAATATATAAAGAGGTTTCTTATTTTTTTAATAGTTACAGAACACTTCATTGAGTTTATTTAACTAGTTCTCCCCTGACAAATATCCAGATTCTCTCCAGTCTCTCCCTGTTGACTGTAGTGCTGCAATTAATAAGGTGTATATATGCAATTCTGTAGATATGCAAATATATATGTAGGGTAAACTCCCCAGAGTGGGATTGCTGGAACCAAGAGCACATACATTTGGAATTTGATAGCTATTGCTAAATTGCCCTCCATCTGGGTTGTGAAAATTTATACTCCCACCAGCAACTTATGACAGTGCCTGTTTCCCACAGCCTTGGCAATGGAACATGCTATCAAATTTTGGAATTTGGCCAAATTTATGGTGAAAATGATATCTTAGGGAAGTTTTAATTTGCATGTTCCTTACTATGAGTAAAACTGAGCATTTAAAAATATATTTTGGAATAATTTTCATGTTCTTTGAATTGTTTGTTTATAGTATTTGTCCACTTTTCTAATGGGTTATTGGCCTTTCTTCTTATTAATTGCTAGAGCTTTTTATATACTAGGAAGATTTTTCTATGTCTGTGATGAGTTGTAATTATGTTTCCCAGTTTGTCTTTGTTTTTTTTCTTTTAATGATGCAGTTTACTTTTGTTAGGCCAAAATTTAAAATTTTGATTTTATGTAGTTGAATGTATTGATATTTTTTTCATGGTTTCTGGATTTGGGATCATAGTTGAAAAGCACTCCACACTCTTAAGATTATGAAAAATTGTCCCATCTATTCACTCTTGCCTGGAAAATCCTGTGGATGGAGGAGCCTGGTGGGCTGCAGCCCATGGGGTTGCTAAGAGTCGGATAGGACTGAGCGACTTCCCTTTCACTTTTCACTTTCATGCATTGGAGAAGGAAATGGCAACCCACTCCAGTGTTCTTGCCTGGAGAATCCTAGGGATGGGGGAGCCTGGTGGGCTGTTGTCTATGAGGTCGCACAGAGTCGGACATGACTATAGTGACTTAGCAGAAGCTTTCACTTACTACGTTGACAGTCATTGACTGACTGACTGATTGATCATTTATTTATTTATTTTTGGCTCACCAGGCCTCCGTTGCTGTGTGTGGGCTTTCTCTGGTTGCAGCGAGTGGGGCCTCGCGTTGCGGTGCACAGGCTTCTCGTGGTGCTGGCTTCTCTTGTTTGGGAGCACGGGCTCTCGGCATGGGGGCTTCCGTAGTTGCAGCTCGTGGGCTCTAGAGTTCAGGCTCAGTAGTTGTGGCGTGGGCTTAGCTGCTCCGTGGCGTGTGGGATCTTCCCGGACCAGGGATTGAATCTGTGTCCCCTGCATTGGCAGGCAGATTCCTATCCACTGCGCCACCAGGGAAGTCCTGATTTACTTTTTATATTTAAAAATTTGATCCATTTGGAACATATCTTAGAACACACAGAGAGATATGAGCCCTATAGCTACCTGGGCTTCCCTGGTGGCTCAGACAGTAAGGAGTGTGAGAGACTTAGGTTCGATCCCTGGGTTGGGAAAATCCCCTGGAGAAGGAAATGGCAACCCACTCCAATATTCTAGCCTGGTGGGCTACTGTCCATGGGGTCGCAAAGTCAGACACGACTTAGTGACTTTCACTCACATATAGCTACCTAATTGCTCTACTGTTATTTGAGAGTTCATTTTTCCCACTGACTTGCTGTTTATTCTTTTTCTGGATGTTACTTTCTCTTCTGTTGGTTTACCTGTTTATCAGCCAGTATTTTGTTGCTTTAATTACTGAGCTTTGGAGAATATTTTTGTATCTGGTAATCCCTCTTTGATTTTTTAATCAAAGCTTCCCTTGCAAACCTTGTTTACTTATTTCCCAGTATGAACTGTAGAATACCTTTGTCTATTAAAAAAAAAACCTATTTACAGATTTAATGAGATTATGCTGAGTTTAAAAAATTATATTAGGAATATCAGCATACTCGATAAAAAAAATGAAAATGACATTAAGTCATCTTGTCTAAAAATATGATATGCTTTCCAATTTGTTTATATATATTCTGTGTCCTCTGGAATTTTCCTGATGAATTTTAAAAATTATGTGCTTATTATTGAATTTATTTCTAAGAAATTTAATCTTTCTAGTTATTGTAGTTCTTGCCAATATAAATGGAGTCTTTTTCTATATTGTAATTTTCTAGCTTCTAAATTTTGACTTAAATTTTTTAAAGTTGAAATATACTTGACATACAATATCATATTAGTTTTAGGTATAAAATATAATGATTTCATATTTGCATACATTAAGAAATGATCACCAGGATAAGTTTAGTAACCATCTTTCCCCACACAAAATTATTACCAAAATTACATATTCTTTATGCTGTATATTACATCTCTGTGGCTTACTTATATATACAGCTGGAGGTTTGTACTTGTTAATCTCCTTTACCTACTTTGTCCATCCTGCCACTCACTTCCTTCTAGTAACCACCCAATTGTTCTCTGTATCTTTGAGTCTGTTTCATTTTGTTATGTTTGTTTGTTTTGTTAGATTCCACACATAAGTGAGGTCCTGTAGTATTTGTCTTTCTCTGTCAGACTTATATCACATAGAATAATGCCCTCTAGGTCCATCCATGTTGCCACAAATAGCAAGATTTCACTTTCATGGCTGAGAAATATTTTACTGTGTCTATATATCACATCTTCTTTATCCATTCATCTATCAATGGACACATAGATTGCTTCCATATCTTTGCTATTGTAAATAACTTTTCAATGAACACTGGAATGAATCTATCTTTTCAAATCAGTGTCTTTCACTTTCTTTGGGTAAATACCAGAAGTGGAATTGCTGGATATGGTAGTTCTATTTCTAATTTTTTGAAGAAACTCCATGATGCTCTCTATAGTGGCTGCACTAATCGACATTCCTACCAACAGTGCACAAGGGTTTCCTTTTCTCCACATCCTTGCCAACACTTATTATTTGTTGTCTTTTTAATGAGAACAATTCTGTCAGGTGTGAGGTGGTATCTCATTGCAGTTTTGATTTACAATCCCTGATGATTAGTGTCATGTATCTGTTGGCCATCTATATGCTTTCTCTGGGAAAATGTCTATTTATGTCATCTGTTCACTTTTAATCAGGTTGTTTGGTTTTTTGTGTATGAATTCTTGGTATATTTTGGATATTAATCCCTTTTTAGATATGTAATTTGCAAATATCTTCTCCTATTTGGTAGGCTACCTTTTCATTGTATCAATACTTACCTTAGATTTGAAAAAGCTTTTTAGTTTTATGCAGTTCTATTTACTTATTTTTGCTCATTTCCCTTGCCTGAGGAAACATATTAAAAAAATTGCTAAAATCAGTGTCAAAGAGTATATTGCCTATGTTTTCTTTCAGGCGTTTTTACTTTTAAGTCTTCAATCCATTTGATTTTTTTTTTTTTTTTTTTGGTATATGGTGACAAGATAGTCCAGTTTTGATTCTTTTGAATGTCAGTTCAGTTCTGTCGCTCAGTCGTGTCTGACTCTTTGTGACCCTATGGACTGTATCACAGCAGGCTTCCCTGTCCATCACCAACTCCCGGAGCTTGCTCAAACTCAAGTCCATCAAATCAGTGATGCCATCCAACCATCTCATTCTCTGTCATCCCCTTCTCCTCCTGCCTTCAGTCTTTCCCAGCATAAGTGTCTTTTCCAATGAGTCAGTTCTTTGCATCTCCTTTTGCATGTAGCTATTGAGTTTTCCCAACACCATTTATAGAAGAGGCTGTCTTTTCACCATTGTATATTATTGCCTATTTTTAAAATATATTAGCTAACCATATAAGCATGATTTTATTTCTGGGCTCTCAATTCAGTTTCATTTATCTATGTAATATTTTCATGCCAGTACCATACTGCTTTAATTAATGTAGCTTTGTAGTATAGTTTTAAATCAGGGCATATGAATCCTCCAGTTTTGTTTTTCTTTCTCAAGATTATCTTAGGTGTTTGGGGTCTTTTGTGTTTCCATACAAAAAGAAAAGTGAAAAGTTGGTTCTGTAGAAGGATTGATAAAATTGCTAAACTTTTGGCAAGAGCAATCACAAAGAGGGAAGGCAAAATGTAATAATTTTAGGAATGAAAAAGACGACAAAACTACAAATATTACAGACATTCAAATGATAATAAAATGATATGATGAACTACTGTATTCCAATAAGTTGGGCAACTTTGTTGAAACTGATACATTTTTAGAAATAACTTAGCAAAAATGACAGAGAATAAACAAATTGTCTGAACAGTCCTATAGGTTTAGATATTCCCATGTGATAAACTTCAGGTCAATATGACTTCATCAGAGTTAAAATTACTGTAAAAGAATAAAATTCATACTGCTCTTAGATAAACTCTTCTAGAGAATAATAAGAAGAAAAGCTTTCCAACTCATTTTAAGACACTAAAACCTGACAGTTCTTTACAAAAGATGAAAATTACAAAGCAATCTCTTTCATGAACAGAAATGCAAAATCCCTAAACAATTTATTAGCAGATTAAATTCACTGATATAGAAAAAGGATAATATATCATGACTGTGCTTTATTCTATTAATGTGATACTGATTTTTACATTCAAAAGTCAATGAATGTAACTCATGTCATTAACAAAATAAGGGAGAAAATTGTGCAGTTATCTTAATAGGCAAAACAATCTTTTATTTCATATAATTTGAACAGCTGTTTATAATAATAGCAGCAACTCCTTAGAAAACTAAGAATGGAAATGTTACTGAGTTCAAGTTTATACTTCTTACTGCACAACAGGCCAATAAATCTAGAGACAAGTTTTTGGGGCAAAGAATAGTGACCTTATTTGGAAAACTGGAAGACTGAGAAGACGGTAGACTCATGTCCCAAAGAACCACCATTCCTGAGTTAGAATTCAGGCTTCTTTAGTACTAAAAGGGGAGAGAGTAAAAATCAGACATATCCTGGTTCCTATCAGTCTCCAGAGGGTTTGTGTTAATTTCTTCCTTCCTGCAGTCATTCACAGGGTGGTCCTGGTCAGGATATTTCCTGTGAGCTAAACAAAAGAACCTTAGCTTAAGCTCATTACCTGGAAGGTAGGGTTCCCAGAAATGATCCGTTATGTATAATTTGGTCTTCCCTGGTGGCTCAAATGTTAAAGGATCCACCTACAATGCAGGAAACCCAGGTTCGATCCCTGGGTTGGGAAGATCCCTTAGAGAAGGGAATGGCTACCCATTGCAGTATTCTTGCCTGGAGAATTCCATGGACAGAGGAGCCTGGCTGGCTGCAGTCTAATTGTAGCCTATAAGCATAGCAAATGTATAATTAATAATTTATGCTTATAGGCTACATTCCTTTAGTGATTAACTTGTAATGCAATACCAAAGTTTCTCACTCATTACAGAATATTTTTAACTGAACAAAAATATGTACAAAAATGTATAGCAAGCATCACATTTAATGGTGAAATATTGACTGTTTTCCTTCAGGAATTGGAAGTGGGACAAGTGAGCTTGCTATTACAACCTCTGTTCAACATTGTGTTGGAAGTTCTAGGCAGTGCAATAGGTGATGCAATTTTTTGAAAGGGTAACTGAATTGGAAGTACCATTATTTATAGATGATGTGATCCTGCATATAGAAAACACAAAAGAATCTATAGATAAACAATTGACATTAATAAGTGAATTTAGTAAGGTCACTGGCTAAAGGTCAGGATGTAAGAATAAAACATATTTTTCCATTTCAGGAACAAAAAATTAGAAAATAATTTTTAAATTATCATTTATAATGACATCAAAATGTTTCCAATATCTAGTACTCTAATAAAAAGGTGTGCATAAGACCTCCACAATGAAAACTATAAAACATTGTTTAGAGACAATTAAAACCTTAATAAATGGAGGGATAGATTATGTTTATGGACTAAATAACTTAATAAAGATATCAGTTCTTTGCAAATTGACCTATAAATTCAATGTAGTCCCATTCAACATCCTAGCAGCTGTTTTGGTGGAAAGTGACAAGTTGACTATAAAATTTGTATGGAATTGCAAAGGGCCATGAATAATCAACACAATTTTGAAGAAGAACTAAGCTGGAGGACTTATAATAAATATCAAGTCTTATTTTAAATTTGCAGTAATTTAGAAAGCAGTGTATTAATGCAAAGATAACCATTCCTTCTCCCCGTTAAAAAAACAGGTGGAATAGAGCTCAGAAATAGACCTACATGTATATGAACACATGATTTATGACAAAGGTGGAATTCTAGAACAACAGAGAAAAGATGATGTTTTGAATAAATGGTGTGGGGCCAATTATATATTCATTTGGAAAAAACAAACCTTAATCTCTAATACATAAAGTACACAAACTTCAGGCAGTTTGTAGATTGGAAGTGAAAAGTAGAGCAATAATACTCTGGAAAATTCCACATGGGAGTGTCCCCATGACCTTGGGAGGACAAAGATTAACAAAGCACAAAAACACTACTCAGAAAAAGAAGATGTACAAGTTGGACTACATCAACATTAAGATCTCCTATTCATCAAAACACCAGTAAGAGTTGGAAAGTCAAGTCACTGAGAGATGTTTGCAGTACATGTAACAAAGGGATCATTTGCAGAATATGAGAAGGCCTTTTTGTACCAATAAGAAAAAGACAATCTAATTTTAAAAGTGGGCAGGGACTTTTCTGGTGGCCTAGGGGTTGGGAATCTGCCTTCCAATGCAGGGGACACAGGTTCGAGCTGTCAGGAAACTATGGTCTCACATGCCATAGGAAACTAAGCCCACGCACTGCAACTGCTGAGCCCACATGCGCTGGAGCCCACACCCCACCTAGGGAGAAGCCTGCTTGCAGTCTGCGTACTGCAAGTAGGACCCAATGTAGCCAAAACAAACAAATAAATAAATCTTTTTAAAAAGGCAAAAGACCTGAAAAAGAACTTTGCAAATGAGGATATTTAATGTCTGCTAAACATATGAAACAGACTGGTTCCAAATAGGAAAAGGAGTACGTCAAGGCTGTATATTGTCACCCTGCTTATTTAACTTATATTCAGAGTACATCATGAGAAACGCTGGGCTGGAAGAAGCACAAGCTGGAATCAAGATTGCTGGGAGAAATCTCAATAACCTCAGATATGCAGATGACACCACCCTATGGCAGAAAGTGAAGAACTAAAGAGCCTCTTGATAAAAGTGAAAGAGGAGAGTGAAAAAGTCAGCTTAAAGCTCAACCTTCAGAAAACAAAGATCATGGCATCTGGTCCCATCACTTCATGGCAAATAGATGGGGAAACAGTGGAAACAGTGTCAGATTTTATATTTTTGGGCTCCAAAATCACTGCAGATGGTGACTGCAGCCATGAAATTAAAAGATGCTTACTCCTTGGAAGGAAAGTTATGACCAACCTAGACAGCATATTCAAAAGCAGAGACATTACTTTGCCAACAAAGGTCCGTCTAGTCAAGGCTATGGTTTTTCCAGTGGTCATGTATGGATGTGAGAGTTGGACTGTGAAGAAAGCTGAGTGCTGAAGAATTGATGCTTTTGAACTGTGGTATTAGAGAAGACTCTTGAGAGTCCCTTGGACTGCAAGGAGATCCAACCAGTCCATTCTAAAGGAGATCGGTCCTGGGTGTTCATTGGAAGGACTGATGCTAAAGTTGAAACTCCAGTACTTTGGCCACTTCATGGGAAGAGTTGACTCATTGGAAAAGACTCTGATGCTGGGAGGGATTGGGGTCAGGAGGAGAAGGGGATGACAGAGAATGAGATGGCTGGATGGCATCACTGACTTGATGGACGTGAGTCTGAGTGAACTCCGGGAGCTGGTGATGGACAGGGAGGCCTGGTGTGCTGCAATTCATGGGGTCACAAAGCGTTGGACACGACTGAGTGACTGAACTGAACTGAACTGAAGCATGTGAAAAACTGCTCATTTTACTGGTCAGGGATATTTAAATGGAAAACCATGAAATACCCCTTTGCACTTGCCAGAATCACTCATACTAAAAAAAATACTGAAAATATAAGTGTTGTCAAAGATGCGGAAATAGTAGGACTCTCAGAACCTCCTGGTGGGTGTGTAAACTGATACAAACACTCAGGAAAAGTTTGACACCTTCTTAAAAAGTTAAATTTACACATACTCTGCGTGTGTCTGTGCATGTGTGCTAAGTCGCTTTAGTTGTGTCTGACTCTTTGTGACCCTATGAACTGTACTCCACCAACTGTACTCTCTGTCTGTGGGATTCTCCAGGCAAGAATACTGGAGTGGGTTGCCATGCCCTCCTCCAGAGGATATTCCTGACCCAGGGATTGAACCCACATCTTCACTGGCAGGTGGGTTCTTTACCACTAACACCACCTGGGAAGCCCACATGTAGTCTCAGTTCAGTTCAGTTCAGTCACTCAGTCGTGTCCGACTCTTTGCAACCCCATGAATCGCAGCACACCAGGCCTCCCTGTCCATCACCAACTCCCGGAGTTCACTCAGACTCACGTCCATCGAGTCAGTGATGCCATCCAGCCATCTCATCCTCTGTCATCCCCTTCTCCTCCTGCCCCCAATCCCTCCCAGCATCAGAGTCTTTTCCAATGAGTCAGCTCTTCCCATGAGGTGGGCAAAGTACTGGAGTTTCAGCTTTAGCATCAGTCCTTCCAATGAACACCCAGGACCGATCTCCTTTAGAATGGACTGGTTGGATCTCCTTGCAGTCCAAGGGACTCTCAAGAGTCTTCTCCAACACCACAGTTCAAAAGCATCAATTCTTCAGCACTCAGCTTTCTTCACAGTCCAACTCTCACATCCATACATGACCACTGGAAAAACCATAGCCTTGATTAGACAGACCTTTCTTGGCAAAGTAATGTCTCTGCTTTTGAATATGCTGTCTAGGTTGGTCATAACTTTCCTTCCAAGGAGTAAGCATCTTTTAATTTCATGGCTGCAGTCACCATATGCAGTGATTTTGGAGCCCAAAAATATAAAGTCTGACACTGTTTCCACTGTTTCCCCATCTATTTCCCATGAAGTGATGGGACTGGATGCCATGATCTTCGTTTTCTGAATGTTGAGCTTTAAGCCAACTTTTTCACTCTCCTCTTTTACTTTCATCAAGAGGCTTTTTAGTTCCTCTTCACTTTCTGCCATAAGGGTGGTGTCATCTGCATATCTGAGGTTATTGATATTTCTCCCAGCAATCTTGATTCCAGCTTGTGCTTCTTCTAGCCCAACATTTCTCATGATGTACTCTGCATAGAAGTTAAATAAGCAGGGTGACAATATACAGCCTTGACGTACTCCTTTTCCTATTTGGAACCAGTCTGTTGTTCCATGTCCAGTTCTAACTGTTGCTTCCTGATCTGCATACAGGTTTCTCAAGATGCAGGTTAGGTGGTCTGGTATTCCCACCTCTTTCAGAATTTTCCACAGTTTACTGTGATCCACACAGTCAAGGCTTTGGCATAGTCAATAAAGCAGAAATAGATGTTTTTCTGGAACTCTCTTGCTTTTTCCATGATCCAGCAGATGTTGGCAATTTGATCTCTGGTTCCTCTGCCTTTTCTAAAACCAGCTTGAACATCTGGAAGTTCACAGTTCATGTATTGCTGAAGCCTGGCTTGGAGAATTTTGAGCATTACTTTAGTAGCATGTGAGGACCTAGCAATTCACTCCTAGATTTACATCGAACAGAAACACATACATATGAACACTGAAAGATGGATGACAGTGTTCACTGCTGCACTATTTGTAATAGTCCAAAGCTGGAACAACTCAGATATCTTTCAACAGTAGGAAAGGTACATAATCACTCTACATGCATGTAATTGAGTGCAGGGGTAAATGAAGAATTCAGTTACAATGATATGCCTCAACATGGATGAATTTCATGAACATGTATACTGTACAAGTGCATTAATATAAAGTTCAAAACAGACATCTAAATTATGGTGTTAGAATGAACATTGATTGTCTTTCCTGTGTGAGATACCATGGCTATAAAACTGAATAAACCCTAGTGTTACAAATTAGGATAGTATTTACCTTTGTGGAAGAAAGTGGGTGACTACAGGGGCTCTGGGGAGGCTTCTGAGCTGCTGATAAAGTTCTATTTCTTGATCTGAGTTGTGGCTACTAGGATGTCTTTCTGCTGCTAAGTCACTTCAGTCGTGTCCTACTCTGTGTGACCCCATAGAAAGTAGCCCACCAGGCTCCCCTGTCCCAGGGACTCTCCAGGCAAGAACACTGGAGTGGGTTGCCATTTCCTTCTCCAATGCATGAAAGTGAAAAGTGAGAGGGAAGTCGCTCAGTCATGTCCAACTCTTTGCAGCCCCATGGACTGCAGCTTACCAGGCTCCTCCATCCATGGGATTTTCCAGGCAAGAGTACTGGAGTGGGGTGCCATTGCCTTCTCCAAGGATGTCTGTACCTTGGAACAATTTATTTAGCTTATGTGGGACTTTCTTGGTGGCTCAAACGGTAAAGAATCTGCTTGCAATACAGGAGACCCGCGTTCAATCTCTGGGTCGGGAAGATCCCCTGCAGAAGAGAATGGCAACCTACTCCACTGTTCTTAACTGGGAGCTCCATGGACAGAGGAGCCTGGTGGGCTACAGTCCATGGGGTCGCGAAGAGTCGGACATAACTGAGTGCCTAACCTTTCACCTTTCATTGAGCTTGTCTATCATGTACGTTTAGATACATGAACCAGTAAGTGGAATATTTGTTGAGCTCCTAATGTCTATGTGCAGGATTGTGTCGGGCGCTGTATTCTCTCTCCCTTTCGCCCTTTGTTAGCATCGCTCCTGTGAAGAGAGAGAACCTGTTTTTGCTAATTGGCGCAGGTGACAGCACAGTGAGTGAGGGTAGCCAGGCTCTGAGTCCACCCTGAGCGGGGGGAGTGAGGCCAGTCAGGCTGATGCCGAGGTTCACTCGCTTTGATTGGCAGACTCTAGTAGTTCTCAGTGCAGGACAGCTTTCTGAGCCATACTTAGATTTCCAAAGGTAATCGCACAGCTGATGGCAGAAGGCCCCTGCTCCAAGGCTCGAGTGACTCTCCTTGGTTCAGGCATCTGACTGCCACACGGAAGCGGCAGTTTGGAAGCAGCTAGAAGAGCTTGCTTTTTGACTCCAGTGAGCTTGAGTGCATGGGAGGCAGGGTCAAGTCTGAACTCGTGGAGAATTGTATGCTGGCTTCACACTAACTGTAATACTTATTTTCTCAGCTATAAAGCTGTAAGGATGGCAATACACATGTTAGTATTTGAGGAGCACTTGTTTGCATAATTAATTTGTTAATGACATCAATATGTGTGACAATCTTGCCTATATCCAGATGGAAGTCCCAGTAATAAAGTTAAAGAAGTAAAAACATTTTGATTTTCAGAGGTGGTGAAATTATGAGCAAATTTTTCCTTTTTTATAATATCATTATAATGTTTTTGTTTGTGTAATCAACGATAACAGTAAAAACAAACCAAAGCACTTTCCCCGCCAAAAAGAATAGTCTTCATTTTATGTATATTCAGACAAAAGAAAAAAAACACTAAACTGGCATTTAATGCAAATTATGTGAAGACATTACTTAACTAATTTGAAATTTTAATCAGGGAATTCAGTCAGATTTGAAGGTGACATTTGCTTATTTTCATGTGTTAGAAAAATAATCTTTCATTTATAAATATGAAACTGAATTTAGATTAAGTTTTAGAACTCATCATTTTGACAAGTATATGTAAGAAGCTGACATTTACTGATGAAAATATTTCCTCACATCTATTTAACATATGGCCTCCAGCTACTGCACTATTTTGTTGTTATAACAAAAGGTGGCTTCTGAGTTGATGGATGAGTGTTTGAATCGCAATCTGGTCTAAACCTGGCCACTAACATACCAGAATGTGTTTGGTTTGTTTCTTTGTGAAAGAATATATTTACACCCAAGAACATCAACATCTTTGTTTATTTCTAATAAACCAATGTTTATTGAGCTTTACCATGGGCAAGGCACTGTATATCAGAGTCTATATACAGGGAGTAACCAGCTAAGCAAAGAGTTGCTTGGAATTAGGAACTCATTTTCTTAAAAAAATAATATTATATGCAATGATCATTTCCCAAGATTGTCCAAAAAAGGAAATTTAACTAGGTATCACCTGAGACCTGTATTGCTGCAAATACGAGCCTGATTCCTGGTTTGAAAAGGCAAAATGATAGGATACCAAAAGAGGAACTCCCCAGGTCATTAGGTGCCCAATATGCTACTGGAGATCAGTGGAGAAATAACTCCAGAAAGAATGAAGGGATGGAGCCAAAGTTGTGGATGTGACTGGTGATAGAAGCAAGGTCCAATGCTGTAAAGAGCAATATTGCATAGGAACCTGGAATGTCAGGTCCATGAATCAAGGCAAATTGGAAGTGGTCAAACAAGAGATGGCAAGGGTGAACGTCGACATTCTAGGAATCAGCGAACTAAATTGGACTGGAATGGGTGAATTTAACTCAGATGACCATTATATCTACTACTGCGGGCAGGAATGCCTCAGAAGAAATGGAGTAGCCATCATGGTCAACAAAAGAGTCCGAAATGCAGTACTTGGATGCAATCTCAAAAACGACAGGATGATCTCTGTTCATCTCCAAGGCAAACCATTCAATATCACAGTTATCCAAGCCTATGCCCCAACCAGTAACGCTGAAGAAACTGAAGTTGTATGGTTTTATGAAGACCTACAAGACCTTTTAGAACTAACACCCAAAAAAGATGTCCTTTTCATTATAGGGGACTGAAATGCAAAAGTAGGAAGTCAAGAAACACCTGGAGTAACAGGCAAATTTGGCCTTGGAATGCGGAATGAAGCAGGGCAAAGACTAATAGAGTTTTGCCAAGAAAACGCACTGGTCGTAGCAAACACCCTCTTCCAACAACACAAGAGAAGACTCTACACATGGACATCACCAGATGGTCAACACCGAAATCAGACTGATTATATTCTTTGCAGCCAAAGATGGAGAAGCTCTATACAGTCAACAAAAACAAGACCAGGAGCTGACTGTGGCTCGGATCATGAACTTCTTATTACCAAATTCAGACTTAAATTGAAGAAAATAGGGAAAACCGCTAGACCATTCAGGTATGACCTAAATCAAATCCCTTATGATTATACAGTGGAAGTGACAAATAGATTTAAGGGCCTAGATCTGATAGATAGAGTGCCTGATGAACTGTGGAATGAGGTTTGTGACATTGTACAGAAGACAGGGATCAAGACCATCCCCCGTGGAAAAGAAGGCAAAACCAATACAGTATTGTAAAGTAAAATAAAGTAAATAAATAAATAAATTTAATTTAAAAAAAAAGAAATGCAAAAAAGCAAAATGGCTGTCTGGGGAGGCCTTACAAATAGCTGTGAAAAGAAGAGAGGTGAAAAGCAAAGGAGAAAAGGAAAGATATAGGCATCTGAATGCAGAGTTCCAAAGAATAGCAAGAAGAGATAAGAAAGCATTCTTCAGCGATCAATGCAAAGAAATAGAGGAAAACAACAGAATGGGAAAGACTAGAGATCTCTTCAAGAAAATTAGAGATACCAAGGGAACATTTCATGCAAAGATGGACTCGATAAAGGACAGAAATGGAATGGACCTAACAGAAGCAGAAGATATTAAGAAGAGGTGGCAAGAATACACGGAAGAACTGTACATAAAAGATCTTCATGACCCAGATAATCATGATGATGTGATCACTCATCTATAGCCAGACATCTTGGAATGTGAAGTCAAGTGGGCCTTAGAAAGCATCACTACGAACAAAGCTAGTGGAGGTGATGGAATTCCAGTTGAGCTATTTCAAATCCTGAAAGATGATGCTGTGAAAGTGCTGCACTCAATATGCCAGCAAATTTGGAAAACTCAGCAGTGGCCACAGGACTGGAAAAGGTCAGTTTTCCAGAAAGGCAATGCCAAAGAATGCTCAAACTACCGCACAATTGTATTCATCCCACATGCTAGTAAAGTAATGCTCAAAATTCTCCAAGGCAGGCTTCAGCAATATGTGAACCGTGAAATCCCTGATGTTCAAGCTGGTTTCAGAAAAGGCAGAGGAACCAGAGATCAAATCGCCAACATCCGCTGGATCACCGAAAAACCAAGAGAGTTCCAGAAAAACATCTATTTCTGCTTTATTGACTATGCCAAAGCCTTGACTGTGTGGATCACAATAAACTGTGGAAAATTCTGAAAGAGATGGGAATACCAGACCACCTAACCTGCCTCTTGAGAAATCTGTATGCAAGTCAGGAAGCAACAGTTAGAACTGGACATGGAACAACAGATTGGTTCCAAATAGGAAAAGGAGTATGTCAAGGCTGTATATTGTCACCCTGCTTATTAAACTTATATGTAGAGTACATCATGAGAAACGCTGGGTTGGAGGAAGCACAAGCTGGAATCAAGATTGCCGGGAGAAATCTCAATAACCTCAGATATGCAGATGACACCACCCTTATGGCAGAAAGTGAAGAGGAACTAAAAAGCCTCTTGATGAAAGTGAAAGAGGAGAGTGAAAAAGTTGGCTTAAAGCTCACCATTCAGAAAACGAAGATCATGGCATCCGGTCCCATCACTTCATAGGAAATAGATGGGGAAACAGTGGAAACAGTGTCAGATTTTATTTTTTGGGGCTCCAAAATCACTGCATATGGTGACTGCAGCCATGAAATTAAAAGACACTTACTCCTTGGAAGGAAAGTTACGCCCAACCTAGATAGCATATTCAAAAGCAGAGACATTTCTTTGCCGACTAAGGTCCTTCTAGTCAAGGCTATGGTGTTTCCTGTGGTCATGTATGGATGTGAGAGTTGGACTGTGAAGAAGGCTGAGCACCGAAGAATTGATGCTTTTGAACTGTGGTGTTGGAGAAACTCTTGAGAGTCCCCTGGACTGCAAGGAGATCCAACTAGTCCATTCTGCAGGAGATCAGCCCTGGGATATCTTTGGAAGGACTGATGCTAAAGCTGAAACTCCAGTACTTTGGCCACCTCATGGGAAGAGTTGACTCATTGGAAAAGACTCTGATGCTGGGAGGGACTGGGGGCAGGAGGAGAAGGGGACGACAGAGGATGAGATGGCTGGATGGCATCACTGACTCGATGGACGTGAGTCTGAGTGAACTCCGGGAGCTGGTGATGGACAGGGAGGCCTGGCATGCTGCGAATCATGGGGTCTCAACAAGTCGGACACGACTGAGTGACTGAACTGAACTGACTGGGAGCAGAGACTCTTAGTGAAAGTGAACAAGGAGAGCAGAGACAGGGAAGACAAAAGAGGAACTGAGAAAGGGAGGAAGGATGAAGGAGATGGAGGTGGAGGAGGGCAGGGACAGAAAAGGAGGTGGAAGAGGAAAGAATAGAAGGACAAGAGAACCTGCGAGGAGGTGAAGAAGGGTAGAGTGTTCCATCGCTCTTTTCTACCCCAGGCCTGCATTCCCTGGCCCTTCCCTGGCAGCTTTTCCTGTATGTCTGCACACCTTCCACACCGTCCTGTTCCATCCCAGGCTCCCCAAGGCTTCCAGGTTGCTCTAAGAGTCCCGAAGAGGCCACGTCCAGAGGCCCTCAAGTTACCAATTTACTGAAAGATCCTTGAATTCACTGTTGATCCCACTTAGGTCTTAAGAGGAAAGCCATCTGATCAAACCATTTGTAAGACAAGAATGACTAATAATCCTGTATCTGTAAGAGTTGTGTAGATTGTTAAAATAGAAGCAGAGGAATCTCTAATTGGTAGAATTGTGATCACCACAAGGGAAAGTGGGGCATTCTGACCTTTTGGAATTAGGGGTTGAGATCCTTAGCCAGGGCAAAACCCTGTAGACAAGTCAGTCTTGCCTGGTATCCTGCTGGGAACCTTCCGTGGCGGCTCCTGTGGGCTGGCCTTTCTCTTCAGGCTATTCTCTTTTGCCCATTTCTGAAGCACAGACTCTCTAAAAGCTTCACGGCAGAAGGAGTCACCTGTATACATTTATTTTCGTGAAGTTGGCTGATAATGAGTTGGTAAGGACCCATATATGTTTGTGTTCTACATTATTGGCCCCAAGGTGAAGGTGAGGGGATTGAGGTACTTGGGGTCTAAAGCTATATTCTATTTTGCACAAGGAGAATGCACATGTGATTTTTATAGTATAGGCCTGCTCTGTCCACTCTGGCAGCCACTCACCACGTGTGGCTGTTGAGTACTTGAAATGGAGCTGGTTCAATCGAGGAACTGCATTTTTAATTTTATATACTCTTTATTTATCCATCTATCTTTAAAAATTTATTGAACACTCAATGTAAATTTAAAATCTGGTATTCTCTTTAGTTATTGGAAAATGAAACATATGTTTGGAACAACTTGGGTATGTGAATCTACTTTTTAAAGTGTAAATTTATAAAACCTAAATATAGATAAAGTATATCCAATGAAAATTTAGTGTTTGAAGGCCAGGTAACCTCTGACCCAAACGATGACCCCTCTGAAACGCCATTTTATCTTCTGAGCTTCCCAGTGGAGCTGCTGAAACCTTCTCTGATGTGGTATCCAGCCTGTGGGCTCCTTGGGCCCAATCCTGCAACCTCTTTTCCCTTCCAAAAGTGTTGTTTCCAAGAGTTTTCCAAAGGAAATCTTCTGCCCACCAATACCAGTCTCAGAATCTGCTTCCTGGAAACCCAGTCTTCTGTGATGAATTTATTTTAAAATAATATAATAAACCCCTGGGGCCCCCGAGACCTCAAACATCTGGGGTCTTAAATCTCTCCCTTTTCAGTTTAGTCAGTCAGCAACCTCGTGAGTGTTCACTATGTGAATGACCCTTAACTGAGGGCTGTGAGTAGATCTGAAGGAAAGGATGGTCAGGGCAAGGCTGGACCAGAGGAACTCTAGGGTCTTTTCCTGAGTCTCTACACATATATTTATATCCACAAAGGGGACTCTTGCCTCTAAGGCTCAGGAACGGGACCTACAACTGAAAATGGTAGAAGTCATACTTGGGGGTGACTGTTGGCTGTGGGAGGGAGTGAATGATGCTAGGCAAGAACTGAAAACTGAGCATCAGTCAGAGAGCTTGATGCCCTGGCATCAGACGCAAACAGCTGGAGCAGCAGCCTCACCTGGGCTCACCACGATGGACACTGGGGAAGAGAAAACCTCCTAGTGGGCAGGGGTTTGAACAGTGCATCTTACTGCCCGTGTGCATGGAAAGAGAGTGACCTGGGGAAAGAGCGTATACTGCTTCATGCATTGCACGTGGTGGTTTGGATCTGAAAGGAGCAACACTAGAGGTCAGGAGAGTGGGAGGGTTGGAGAAGAGTTATGAACATTGACTTTTCCAAATTAAGAAAGTGGGAGAATGGTTGTGTTCCATGAGGCTGCTCACTAGAGACTCTGCTGGAATAGGGGGTCTTAATAATCAGGTGAACACTTTCATTGACAAAGGCTGATCTGCTGAGGGCCACTTTTCAGTGAGTACTCTGGCTTTACAATATGGGACTCCAGTCTGGTGCTCAGCGAGGGTCAGCTAGGTGCCATGGGGGAGGTTGATTGCGTTAGATTCTTTCTATCATATGGAGGGAGGGTGGTGCTTTGTCCTCACTGGAATAGATTCTTAAATTTAGATTTATTTTTTATTACCTATAATATGTCTACTACCATTACTAGCTGAGAAGAATTAAGCACATGGCCTTGGGCAGAAATAAAGAGTGTAATTTTCACCCCATTTTTATTATGGTGGTGGTCGTTTAGCCACTAAGTCGTGTCTGACTCTTGGGATTCCATGGACAGAGGAGCTTGGCAGGCTACAGTCCATGAGATTCTCCAGGCAAGAATGCTGGAGTGGGTTGCCATTTCCTTCTCCAGGGGATCTTCCCAACCCAGGAATCAAACCCGAGTCTCCTGCATTGGAGATGGATTCTTTACCAACTGAGCTAAAATATTTTTTTCACTTCTCTCTTTATTTCATTGTTATGCATAGGATATTTAGCCCAAAAGTTGTACAAATTAATAAGAGATTTTGCTAGAGCTAGAGGAAAAATGGGCATCACCTAGAATGTCTTACACTGTTACTGGATGTACCAACTCATGAGGCTTTCATTTTATTAAGAGGATGAGTGTGAAGACAGTTGCATATGGTAGTTATGCACATTTTAATGTTTGTTTTAGAACTGTAACTATGGGAAGAGGTGTATGTAAAGATGGTGAAGAGTCAGGGGTAACTGTAGCTGACATTTATAATTTTGGCATCTGACCATCCTCTGAAGCTTGAGGAATCTGTCTTTGCATGAGTCTTGGTGGGAGGCAGGGTTCTAGTTTCCATAGTTTTTCACTCTCACATCTGAAAACTGGGAAATTGGCATGTGCCTAAACTTAGCCAATCAGATGCCCCCGTCTGGGACTTTGAGTCTGCAGTGGATGGTGCAGTTTATGTTGCTATTTGGGGAAGTGCTCAGGGCTCAGTGGTAGATGGTAGTGGGCATGATCTTGGAAGTGGCGTGTGGGCCCCAGTAATAGTGGCAGCTCTCCTGGAATCAGACGGCTTCTGTGGCATGCCGTTGACTGTTTTTGTTTTTTGGCCTCCCGTTGTTTCTGCCTGTTTTTCTGAGCCTCTTTCTTCAGTCATTCCTTTAGTAGGTAGTTAACTCAACATCCTTCCAATGCATTTCTAGTCCATGTAAATTACCATGTTACCATTTTTGTTGTTGTTGAACCAAGGACCTCTTCTCTTTTCTCAGGACGCATTTACAGTTTCACTGTTGTCCTTTTCATTCCAAAGTGTCACAATGATGTAATTTAACAGAGGACTCTTAAAAATGGACTGTCCTGAACTTTGTGAGATTTTTCAACCTACTACTTGTATCCTTCAGCTTTGGAAAATTCTCTTATCTCACTGATAATCTCCATCCTTTCATTTCCTCTTTTTTTCTCTTTTTGGGAAGCCTATTAATTGAATTGCTCCTATGTACATCTTCTCTTTTCTCTTCCCCCTTTCTGCCTCTTTTGTCTTAATATTCTATATTCTGAGTATTTTCAAGAATTTAATCTTTCAATTCATTAACTTTAACAAAATTTTACCACTCATATTTTTCTTTTTGAAGACTTTTTTTCTCTGATGGTCTCTTTTCTACATTTATATTTTATGGATGCAATATCTTTTCATCTGTCTCTAGAAATATTAATTCGAGGTTTTTCCTACTTTAATTTTCTTGTTTATTTTTCCTCCAAGGTCATATGATTTTATATGGCTCAAAGTTTATAGCCAGCCATGACCCATGGCAGTGTACCCTGGTCTAGTGAAAGGCCCTATAGTGTATTGCACACTTTCTCATTTGATCCTCAGTTGCTCTGGGGTCACTGAAGAGGCTAGAGTCAATGGAACTGAAAAAGTAGTCTGGAAGGCCTCACTGGGTAGGGAGCACTTGATCAAAATGACAAGAAGACACCTCTACTACTGGTCAGAAAACTAATGGAGAGATATTCCTGGCTGGGATAAATCTCAGATCAGGGCTTGAAAGTGGAGACAGGTAAGTAGGGTTATGGGAATAGCAGAGTCTACTCAGTCGTTGCTGAGTCTGAGTTGGCAGTAGGGAGAGATGAACTAAGTGGGAAGCCAGTTGTGGAATTTAAAGAGTCTACAAGGTGATGTAAGAATTGATAAATTGTAAAGAACTGATAAATTCTATGAGAAATTTGAGCTGAAGTCCTGTAACGAGGATAAGTTTGAAGCCAGAAAATAACACTGTCAGCAGTGTCACTAACACACGAAGGACAATGATAGATTGCACAGCCTGCCTCTCACATTTCCGGGCTAATGGAAGTGACAGCCGTGTGGATGAATGAAAGCCACAGCTTGCCCATTAGTTTCAACTTCCTTCCCCAAAGGCTTCCCACTGGAACTTGCAAAATGTGCATTTCTCCTCTTTGTCCTTTCCTTCCCAGCCTGCCGGAGGAGATCCACAGGACTGAGGAGTTAAATCCCCAGGGACCCCCAAGTTGGCTGGTTGGAAACCTGTCGTGCACACTGCCTCTCCTGCTCTGAGTTTTAGATGGGGTCCAGGCATTGGACCCTCCATTTGGACTTCCCTAGGGCGGCGGTGTCTGTGCCGTCCCCCCACTGCTCTCCAACACAGATGACTCAGTCAGCTAGGCTCCTGGGGCCCACCCTGGACCTGCTCTCCCAGAGCCGTGCTGAGACACTCTTCCTCACGGTCCCCCATGGCAAACCTTGTGGGCAAATGTGGGTTTTGCCCTGCTGAACAGAGGAATTCTATCTGTTCCATAAGGTTTGCACCGTTGCTTTCTATTATTCTTTCCAGTTTTATTGAGACATAGTTAACACATAGCACTGTGTAAGTTTAGGGTTTCCCTGGTGGCTCAGATGGTAAAGAATCTGCCTGCAGTGCGGGAGACCCGGGTTCAGTCCCTGGATCGGGAAGATCCTCTGGAAGAGGGCATGGTAACTCACTCCAGTATTCTCGCCTGGAGAATCCCATGGACAGGGGAGCCTGGCAAGGTATACAGTCCAGGGGGTTGTAGAAACTCACACACCACTGAGCGGCACACACACTGTGTAAATTTAAGGTAGAACACAGTTGCTTTTCTTTATCTCTTCTAGCTCCTGTTTTGAGGACATTTTCTGGAACAAATGCTTTTTCTTTCCTCTTGCTAACTTCTGGCAGCAACCAATGCCAAAGTCTGTTATGTTCCTAACAGCCTCGCCTGTGGGCAAGCTTACAGCTTTGCCTGTGTTCAACCTCTGACTCTCTTTCACCCTCTCTATCTCTCTCTGTCTCTCTTTTTCCACCAAACGTTTGGTCCTAAATTCAACAACCCTCCAGTTTTAGGAGAGCAGCCTCAGACACACTCATCCTGTGCCCAGTGACAAGGCGTGATGCTTACTCCCTGGCAAAAAGCACAGAGGTTCCAAAGCCTCTTGGCTCCCTAAATAAAAACACTCCATTTCTGCTTTCCTCTAACCAGAGGGAGCCACTTCTAGCCAGAGGCCCCTTGTCCATCAGGGAAAGCCCCAAAGTAGGTAAACAATCATTCATTTATGAAAATGAAAAATTCATGAGGGACTCTGCTGGGCTGCCAGCAGAGTTCAGGCAGGTTCTGATCTTACTTTAATTTAATTAAGCTGTGTTTATTTAATCAGCCCAGAGATCTGCATCCTCAGGCAGGAATTTGCTGCCTACCCCTGAGCTGTGTTTTTGTCTGTGGGAGGACGAGGTGGAGGAGGAAGACTGTGACCTTCCCAGCATTTCTGAAAGGTTTGGAGCCAAAGAGGCGAGCTGGCTGGTGGTCTGGTTTCAGACCAGACACCGTGGGGATGCTGTATTTAGCAGCTGTGTGTGTGTGTGTGTATGTGAGAGAGAGAGGGAAGGAGGGAGACAGAGGATATATGTATGCACCCACATGCATAAACATTCGGAGCCCATGCTGCTCAGAGCTCCAGGAGCTCAGAGCTGGTCTGTGGATGGAGTGGCGCTGATGGCCGACCTGTGTTTCCAGCCACGACAGGAGAGCACCAGACAAACAAGACCGTGCTCTGACTTAAGGCCCACGCTGCTCCAGTCTCTTCTGGGTGCAGGTGAGGCGTGCTTACTCCCAGGCTCCACACCAAGACTTGCTGATCCCACGAGTTTAGGAACCACAGAGTTCATCATGAGAAACGCTGGGCTGGAGGAAGCACAAGCTGGAATCAAGATTGCTGGGAGAAATATCAATAACCTCAGATATGCAGATGACACCACCCTTATGGCAGAAAGTGAAGAGGAGCTAAAAAGCCTCTTGAGGAAAGTGAAAGAGGAGAGTGAGAAAGTTGGCTTAAAGCTCAACATTCAGAAAACGAAGATCATGGCATCCGGTCCCATCATTTCATGGGAAATAGATGGGGAAACAGTGGAAACAGTGTCAGACTTTATTTTTGGGGGGTCCAAAATCACTGCAGATGGTGATTGCAGCCATGAAATTAAAAGACGCTTACTCCTTGGAAGGAAAGTTATGACCAACCTAGACAGCATATTCAAAAGCAGAGACATTACTTTGCCAAGAAAGGTCTGTCTAGTCAAGGCTATGGTTTTTCCTGTGGTCATGTATGGATGTGAGAGTTGGACTGTGAAGAAAGCTGAGCACTGAAGAATTGATGCTTTTGAACTGTAGTATTGGAGAAGACTCTTGAGAGTCCCTTGGACTGCAAGGATATCCAACCAGTCCATTCTAAATGAGATCAGCCCTGGGTGTTCATTGGAAGGACTGATGCTGAAGGTGAAACTCCAGTACTTTGGCCACCTCATGGGAAGAGTTGACTCATTGGAAAAGACTCTGATGCTGGGAGGGATTGAGGGCAGGAGGAGAAGGGGATGACAGAGAATGAGATGGCTGGATGGCATCACCGATTCGATGGACATGAGTTTGGGTAAACTCAGGGAGTTGGTGATGGACAGGGAGGCCGGGCATGCTGCGATTCATGGGGTTGCAAAGAGTCAGACACGACTGAGTGACTGAACTGAACTGAACTGAAAGTGCTCTCAAGTGTCCTTAATCTCAGCAGTAGGTACAGATTAAGGATGGAGGTGGGGTGGTCAGAGGACAATAGTTGAAACCCATTCAGCGGGACTCATTATGGTGGGTTTCAGGCACAGTGGGAAGACATTTGGAAACAGAGTATTTTCTAGAGCATCCTAAATCCCTCCACTCAGGGACCAGCGTCTCTACTGTGTGTGTAAAGGCAGAACTGAGAACAGCTGTAGTGTGGTGGGTCTGAACCAGGATGGCTGGAGCAGATGTCTGGGTGGATGGTGTAAATCCCCTGTCCGAGTCCGCAGGCCTGAGGACCAGGAGCACCTGTGTCTGAAGACAGGAGAAGATAGATGGATGTTGGCATTACCAGACAGCAGATTTGCCCCACCCCACTGCTTCTGCCTTTTTGTTCCATTCAGGTCCTCAATGGGTAGTAAATCTTTCTCTTGCGATAACATCTATATCATTATTGCCGATTGCTTCTGTCTCTCTGGAGCATCCCGACTAACACAGTGCCCACTCCCTGCCCCAAACTCCTCTGGGATCTCAGATGGACAGTGGCAGTGGACAGGGTCACCCAGGCCGCATCCATTGACTAGGGAGATGAGTCCTCCTTCTTCCTGCCTCCTATTGCTGGATAACTGACATTGGGAGAGAGGAGTAGCAGAGCAAGAGCATGCTGGAACCTGTTTTTACTTTTCACAAAAAACACACTGCGCCACACTTAGTCAACACTTTCACTTAAATTAGCTCTATAATTCCTCCCCCAAACATCATGAAATGTATAAATGTGAAGGTATATTGTGCCCCACTTTACAGATGAGAACACTGAAGGTCAGATCACCTTGGGGATCAGCCTGCGACAGAAACTGAACCCAGTCTAACTCAGTATGTTTTTCTCTAGACCTCTGCCCTCCAGTGTGATGGTCACATGTGGATACTGAGGACTTGAGATGTGGTTAGTCTGAACTGAGATGTGCTGTAAAAGACAAAGATTTAACATAAAACATAAAATATTGGTTAATTTTTATATTGATTTTGAATAATTTTGTACACATTGAAACAATACTTTGAGCATGTTAAATGTATTGAATTATTTTCACTGGTTTATTTTTACTGTTCTAAATGTAATGTGGCTACTACAACACTTGAAGTTATACATATAGCTTGTGTCTGCATTGTGTTTTCATCGGAGAGCATTGCTCTAGGCCGATGCGTTTTCAGACTCACAGTCTCAAATCACCCTAAGAACCCATGCTTTGATATTTCATCATGAAAAGGAAGAGCATGATGTGGTAACCTGGGGAGAGACCAGATGGTCTCTGATAGCCCATGTGACTTTCTTTGAAGTATGATCTTGTGTCAAAATATCTTTCCAAACTTACTTGGGGCTGCAAAGAACTGAGGAAACATTCAGATTCCTGAGTCAGAAAGCTTCCTCCTCCACGTTAAGGTCAGATGAGTAGGTGGAAGAGATGGGGGCAGCCCCAGGACTGTGACATCTTTTATAACAGAGACAGACAAGCTAAAAGGGCTAGAAAGGAAGGAGAAAAGCAAACACCTGGGCAGAAAGAATCTCAGTCAGCCAATGAAAGTAAATGAATTATTTCTACTTTCACTTACTCATTCATGGAACAAATACTGCTTATTGTCTTAAGTGTCATTATTCACCAGTCACTGTTTCAAGTTCTAAGTGATGATCAAGGATTAAAATTTCTGTCCTCTTAGAATTTACTTTCTAGGAGCAGTACAGAACAATATACAATAAATATGATGGCTTCAGATTCTGTTAGCCAGAGTATATAGGTTGGCCACTATAACAGAAGGACCCAAATAAGAATGGTTTAAGCGAGAGAGAATTTAATTCTTTCTCATGTAACTCTCTGGCAGTGAGCAGTCTAGGACAATTAGCAGCTCTGTGGCTGCTAATTGGTACCTTCTGTCTTGCTGATTTGCCATCACTGGATGTGGTCATCCACAAGGTTGGAGATGGCTCACCACTTCTTGTAGGTAACATTCAGGTAAGTGAGAAGGGGAAGAGAAAGTGAGGACACTTCCTTTCCTTTTAAGGATGTGACCTGGAGAGTGTACACATCACTAATTCACATCCCACTGGTCAGTACTTAGTCATATGACCACACCCAGAAGCGAAGGAGTCTGGGAAGTGTAATTTTTATATACTGAACAACGTGTACTCAGCTAAAAAGATTTTTTTAAATGAAGGAACAAGTGGACAGATGTTGAGGAAAACTAACAGTCTTAGCACAATGATAAGTTGCACAATGACTATGATCCCATGTTAATAGTGGGACTGCATTACTGGAAAGACCAGGCTTTGATAATTCTTAATCAAACAAAATATACTTACCCAGTGATACAAAAGGAAGTTGGCACTGTCAGGACTCATGGCAGAGAGATCAGTATCATTTTCCAGGACATACAATGGTGAGTGTTTCCAGAACAGAAATCCTCTAAGAGAATATCTAGGTGCAAATATAATATCTGGGGGAATAGAGGTCATGTTACATTTTAAGGAAGCCTAATGGATCCTTTCTAGACCCAAAGACCTTTCCTGCAGAAACAAAATGTAGTGATGGGATGGAAGAAAATTAGGGCAGGAGGTGTCTGGCTTCTTATTAGCAAGTGTGTCCAAGAGGGTGTCTCTAGCAAACTAATATTTGAACAGAGACCCAAAGGGCTGAAAAGAGTTCCTCATCAAAGGTATTTCAGGCATAGGGAACAGTGGATGCAAAGGCCTTGAAATAAGAGTAACCATGATGTATATCAGAAACAAATTATTCCAGAGTAGCTGGAATATCATGAGTAAGGACAGAAGGAAAAGAAAGGAGAAGCTGGGGAAAAGGGATCCATCAGATATTCTTTGGTGGTTGCATCTTGGCAACTTTCCACTTATTTGCCCCAATCTAAAGCTGAAAAAAGGAAATTGCATCTTCTTTCCCCAAGCTCATAGTCCTTTCCTTTCCATCCATTCATTTTCTTACCTATTTACTCAGGATAAAAGTACCTGCCCTGCCTTGCCCTCCTCCTATGGTTGTCACGAGGACAGATGAGAGAGGAGATGTGAGGGTGGCTGATGTGAAGTGCTGAGGTCTGGGTGAGGGAGGTACTGCGTTCCACACCCAGTAAGGTCTTGATGTCATTATCTGTATTGTTATAGTAGCAGTTGTTTGTTCTGTCAATTTCTAGGTCTTGGCTATAAATCTCGGTTTGTGTGTGTGTGTGTTCTTGTTGTTTCTATGTTGGCCACGCTGTGTGGCTTATGGCATCTTAGTTCCCTGACCAGGAATCGAACCCGAACCCTTGGCAGTAAAAATGCAGAGTCCTAACCACGGGACTGCCAGCAAATTCCCTAGATCTTAGTTTTCATTTTGAAATATCTTTCTTTTCCCAACATATTAATTATGGGTTTGCCTTTTTTCTTGTCAAAGCAAGTGTTTAGGTGTTTCTAGGAGATTCCCCTTTGCCAAAGACTGCTGTGGCATAGCATGGAGAGGTATGAGATGGAATTTTCAGACCTGTTGGTTGGGTGAGAACTCTGCTCTCTCTATCCCTTTAGAATGTACATGTGGATATAACTTTAAATAAAAATCAGTATTTTCGGAATATCTTTTCATGTCAACCTGCACATACCCTGTCTGACAAATTGGGACTCATTAATAAGCTCTATGCTTTTGTCTGCGCCATTATGTTTTTTTCCCAGAGAGCTTTTAGAACTTTGCTTAGCGCAGGGCTTTGGAATTATTTTTGCAAGTACCTGAGAGATGAGGAGTTGAAAGATAAGTTCTATAACTACAGTTCCATCTGAGTTTCAGTCATCTACCTGTTTATTTGTGCCCGTGGCCCTTGGGTGCCTGGGCCACTAAGACGGCCCTCCTGTCCACCGGTACTGCGCTTCTCGGGCGGCCCCTAGCTTAGATTCTCCAGGCAGAGGCAAAGACAATAGCAGGAAGCTCAGGCAATTGATGCCTTCATGAACGCCTGGATAAACATAAAGAAATTGTCTTGGACTTCCTCTCTTTGGAGAACTAATACCTACTCACTAAAAAGAAAAAAAAAATCACTCAGAAATAACTAATGGAAATATTTTGGTGTGATTTTGGGGTCTTTTTTTTTTTTTTCTTCTCTTTTTCTGACTGGTTTTCCATTAGCTCTCTGCCTGGTTTCCTTTTGTTCCTGAGCTAAGCGGAAGGCCAGAGCCACCTTTCCTGGAAGAATGGAATCAGGCAACCGACAAAACCTGTGGAGACACCGCGGCAGATCACGCAGGAGCCAGAGGCTCGTTAGCGTCTATTTACCACTTTGCAGAATGCTCCGGAGGAAGAACCTGAGACCATCATCTCCTGATCCGGAGTCCCCAGGGCCTCCCGGCTCAGGATGTGCTTAATGAACGCAGCAGCCTGGCCGGGGGAGGGGATTCCCGGGGCGACCTCATCTTTCTTCAAGGCTCCTTGGAGAGCATTCGGGGTGTGTGTGTGGGGTGTGGCCCGGGGGGAGAGGTGCAGAACTGATTTAGCATCTCCGGTGGTGCCATGGCTCAGCGCGCATGAGCGGCTCGGCAGAGGGCGGGGCGGAGACCACAGGGACACTGCCGCCTGCTGTGTGGAGGCTCCCTGGGCCCCGGGGCTGCAGATGCCCGGGGGTCTTCCTGTCAGTGCCCAGGCTGGGGGCAGGCACGGAGCACGGGGGAGAGCTGCGGCCTGGAGAAAGCCCACTGGGGGAGCAGAGGGACAGCCCCTGGTTTCTGATCCAGTGTCCTCCTCACCCACCCCGCACCGCATGCCGCTGAACCATTAGTCCTATGGTTTCCAAGCAAATCACCTCGCAGTCATTTGTGTTCCCGTCTGGAAAAGTAGGCTGATGTTGCCTGCCGCTCACCATCTCCAAGGAATATTCTCAACAGGGCCTATAGAAGAATACAAGATTGAGAGTCAGAGGACCTTGGTTTGAGTCCTAAACCTGTGGGAATCTTAGTCAAGTTTTTCACCTCTTTGTGCCTCAGTTTACCTGTTGTAACGTGAGGGGAATGATAAGAACAATAGCAGTAACAATAACTAGCTTTCTGGAACCCTCTCCAGGGGCCCGGCAGTGTGCTAAGTACCAGGGCTATCTCATTTAATCTACTTAACAGCCTTCTGAGGGAGGCACTATTATTCCTATTTTAAAGAGGAAGAAATTGAGGCTCCACTCTGATTAACTTGCCCAAGTTCTCACAGCTGGGCAACAATACTTACCTCATAGGGTTTATTTAAGAATTGTGTGAGCTGTTTATGTTTTTCAACTATGAAACTGTGAGACATACATATGCAAGCAATATATACTTGTCTTTAATTTTCAATGCAAAAATCTATTGATTTTTTTTTGGGGGGAAGTCCTGATTTCCAAGTTACTACTATTTTACTTTATTCACCAAACGTTATTTGAGTTGCTGCTGAACATCAAGAACTGTGTCACGTACTGGAGAGGGGGTCAGCAGGCACTCCTTGTTGAGGTGGAGCTCACAAGTTAGCAGAAATCCAGTACACACGATGGCCTGGGCATTTGTTGAAACACATCAAAGTGGGATGTGGGCTCTATGAGTGGTAAGGGTGGGGCTTTGTCCTCAACAGCAGTCCCCAACCTTGGCCTCTGTGGCCAGCCCCAGAAATTCTGATTTCCTTGGGGAGGGACAGGGCCCAGGCTTCCCTGCTTTTTCAAGTCCTCTTGGGGGATTCTCAGGGTTGAAAATTGCTGCTCTGGATGGTGGAAGACGCCTCGGGAGGAGGTAAGGTTTAAGCAAGGGACTGCTGGCGTTTGAAGGCTGTTCATTCTAACTGCAGCTGACAGCTTCACCAGGTGGAAGCTTCTCTTTTCTGGCAGGGAGGCGGGGAGGTTGCCCTCAGGAGGGGCTCCCAGGTGAGCTGCACCTCCTGTGGAAACTTAGCCAGACTACAAGCCCGCCCGCCCCAGTGTCTCCTCCAGGCACCGGGCATCCCCTGAGATAAGTGCCTTCCCTGGGAACTGGTGGTCCCACCGCTCGCTTCTGTTCAGCTGACTGCTCCTGAGCAGGAGATGGCTGAAGTGTAGATGGAGGGTCTTGGAGCTGTGGCTTTGAAGACAGGTTCCCCCCTTTATCCATCACACTGCTGAGGGGTGCTGCTCTCCAGAGAGGCTGTGTCACGTGACCCTCCTTCATGTCATACAGCCAGGCTTCAAAGATACAACGTTAAAAACCATGTTGACACATGGTTCATACCATTCTTATACCAACCCCATGAGGTAGATGACATCACCCAGCTGATAATGAGAATCTGGATAAGTTAATTAAGCTCTGAGTCTCAGCTTCTTTATCTGTAGAATGGGGATAACAGCACCTCCCTCCCAAGGTTGCTTAATATAAGAACCCCCAGAACAGAGGAACCCCCTCTAATACTGGCATGTGGGCCACCTCAACGTAAAGTCGCACTGAGGCAGATGGAAGGATGTGCCGTTAGGAGCGTAGCCTGGAGCGCCTGGGCGGGGAGGAGCACCCACCCTGTCTCAGGCAGTGCGGGATAGAAGCAGAGCCTTGACAGCAGGGAGCTGCTCCTGGGGCGGCGGTGGAGGCTGACCCCCTGCCCCTTCTGCCAGGCAGGAAGGATGGAGTCAAGTCTGCCCACTTGTTCTCCTCAAAGCTACCGACCAGGTAAGTCCCTGCCTCCGCAGATCCGGTGTGAGTCGGAGAGTGAGAAGTGTCCAAAAGGATCATGTTGGGGCAGTCCTCCATCCAGAGACACAGCCCAAGTGAAGAAGCGTTCCATGCCCACCCCCTGCATCACACACCTTGAACCCTGGAAATTACAAGGTCATCTAGCCCCCTCTGCTCATTTACACAAAAGGAAGCAAACTCAGTGAGGGAGAGTGACTTGGCTGAAGGAGCAGAACTGAGAGTGGTCCACGGTCTCCTTTCTCGTCTGCTGTGCAGCTGGCAGGGCTGTTCCCAGGGCGCGGCTCTAGGGGTGCGGATCTCTCCAACCACCCCCCTCACCCCCCACCCCCGCTAGTGAGCACTGAGTGCCGGCCCCTGACACCGCTCAGCCTTTCGCTCCTTCCTCTGCTGAAACGTCTCATGAATAAATGAGATGAGCTGCATCCAGGCGGCATTTGCTCAGTTTAATTGTGACATGTATAACTATTCATCAGTATTTAACTTTGAATACGCATCCATTAAGCAAATGTCTATCCTTGAACATGTACTCATCCTTGTGTTTAATGCAGAACTAGAGCCAAACAGAAAAAACAGCCCTGTCCTGTAGCCTCCCTGCTGGATCTGACATCTTCCCATCTCTTCCCCTGGCTCCCACTTTGCCTTTGGCAACACTTCCGGGACAATGCCACTCCCAATTTGACTCAGCTTCACAGCAGGCTACCACCTGCCTCTTTCTGGCCATGTGGGAGTCTTTCTAATCATACATTGTCAGAACTGGAAGGATTCTTACAGATGAGCTGATCCCTTGATTTTGAAGATTCTCATTTCCTTATCAAACAAAATCTTATATAGAATTTTAAAGGTAGACCTGCTTAGGATGAAGCAGGGGCTGCAGAGCTAGAGGTTCACCCGGTAGACTTTCTTTTTGCCTCACTCCCTCTCCAGTTCTTAGCCCTCCGGGAACAAGGGACCCATCTCAGAGATGAGCAAAGTGAGTCCCAGAAAGTGAAATTACACAGTCAGTGGAGCAGACTTCTGAGCCTAGATTCCTGAATGTCATCATTTTTTGCTTACAAAAAATAAGACATACTTTTTTGTTCTCATCAATTAAACTTCTGATGTTTTGGCATTAAATGAGTACATTAAATGAGCTTTTTCTTTACTAATGGGGTTAGTCTTTTAACGAATTTATCAAATATTTGTCAAGCACATGATCTTACCAGGTGCTGAAAAGATTCATGATCTGAATGTTGACACACAAAAAAATTAGTTCTGGTGCTAATGAAAATCAGAGTGCCTATAGTTGAGATCAAATTCCATCGCAAGTAACAGGCACGCCAGGTAATTGTGCCTTAAACAAGATGAAAGTGTGTTTTGTTCTTCACATTAAGGTTTGGAGGTAGACGGTCCAGGGCTGGCATGGCGGCCCGGTTCCACAGAGTTCTCTGCCATAGGATGTGACCCTCAACTTCTTGCACCAATATGGTAGCTGGAACGCTAGCCATATTTACTATGTAGTAGGATGGAGAAAAGGGCAATGAAGAAAGGGGACAAAGGCCTCAGGCCAGTCACATAAAATGTGGACTTTCCCAAACATTCACAAAAAGAAACTTATGTTTATATGCCATTGGCTTGAACTAGTCTTATTCAACCCTACCTATATTCCAGGCAGCCGTGTGCCCAGCTAAAAGTCAGGAATTGTAATGGAAAAAGGAGAGAATGAATATTGGGAGGCACTCTGCCAACAAAGTGAGCCCGTCACATTTATTTCCCTGTTCCTTGATTTTCATGAACAGAGTTTGAAGGAGCCTAGAGGTATCAGGCGTAGGGGAGTGGTGGTGGGGGGACGTTAGGTGGGCCCAAGAGAGAAAAGGGCTGGTGATGGCTGATGGAGGCAGACGTGGGCCAAATGAAGTGTGAGCAGTGCAGTGATCTGGAAGTCTATGTCAAGTGCTCACCAAATTGTGTGCCCCAAGGGTTTCACGTATCTCATCCCCAGGGTTGCTTAGGCAAAGTGTTTATCGACTGAACAATAATAATGTTGCCTTAATATAATAGAACATTATCTGATTTGTTTCTGAAGTAGAGCAGTTTATGGCAAAAAACAAAAACAAAACATTAAGCAAACAGAACGAAACAGAAAAGTTCATGGGAACATTTAATACTGAATAATGAACACGTGCCAAACCCCAAAATTCCTTGCACAAAAGCATTTCAAAGCTAGTACAGAAAAAAAGAGCTAATGTGAGACGATGGTGTGTAAAACACAATTATTTCATTTTGGGACTAATGTAGGCAGCTGTGGACAGTTGGGCTACTTTAAGTATTGAACAACAATTATTGAATTATGAATAATGACAGGATTTCTTCTTAAATTTAGGGTCAGATTATAAAGCTCTTGGGTCTTATCTCCGTGTACAATGTATGGAGCATGGACAATTTCCTAGCTGCTAGAGCACAACGCTGCATTTGAGATAGGGATGCATTTAATAGACTGAATCAGTACAGGCTTTCTTTTGGGAAATTTCAATTTCACTGGAAGCAATTTACATAGAGAGTCGCAGCTTGAATACATAGCTCATATCTTGGTTGCTTTGGAGATAGCCTCTCTGTTGGAAAGGCAATTATGACCTGCAGGAGAAGCCTGTCTACCATTACTCTCCAGTTTTAAATGTTGACAGGTGGAGATGGAAGTGGGTGTGGGGTGATTAGTAAAGGGCTTTGTCTTTCTAGTCCACAGAAGGAACTGGAATTAATGTCATAATTTCCTGGTCTCCAAAGGGTTTTGTTTTGTTTTCTCCTGGATATTTCAAGCTTTTGACCAAAGTGAAAACATGAGTCCTTTTTGTAATTAGTGAATTTTGTTACGTTAAGAATATAGGGAAATATATATGAAATGGCTAAAAGTTGATCCCTTGAAGTTTTACCAAGTCATGGAAAAGGAATCTAGTGAAACTGTAAAATTTGTTTTTTGTCTGTGGATGTGGATAGTTTTGAAATCTATACGGTGATTTTTGCGATCGCCTTTGCTCATCTATGGGAAAATGGAATGTAAGTCTAGTTGTTGACGCTCCAGTCTCTATGATGGTGCTCATGAGAGAGCCTTCCCCCTTAACAGCTAATGTGGTAAAATCGTTATGTCTGCAAATTAGATCATGGTCCAGCCAAACAAATGTATTTTATAAGTGAGTTATTCTTTGTGAGGCCCTGAGGCTTGTGCATTCAAATCAGAGGCCGGAGCTGAGAACTGCCAGCATTTTCATCTAATTGACTTAGGCATGGGGACCTCTGATTCCTTCTCCTGTAATCATCACGTTATATTCCAGGCTAAATGGCTATAATTATCTGAAGTAGCTGAAATTTGAGTGACCTGGATAATTATCTCAGCAAAGATGGGCTTAAAGTTTATTGACACAAATGCCAGTTTCATTAAAGGTTTGGTACAAAAGGCAAGCCCAGAAGACAGCTGGTTGGCTGAGGTGAATCGACAATGAACATTACCAAAGACCCAGGAATCACCAGGGACTTTGAAGTAATTGCCATCATTTCCATTATAGAGTTAGCAGAGGGTTGTGGGAGGCCAGAAAGCCTTTATAGTTCTCACACTTGGCTTTGCCCAAATTGGGTTAAGCTGCTTAGAATTAGAGGGCTTCTTCCCTCATCATTCCTCAACGTGGACACTATAGCGCCATGATTCAACTCCACCCAGGCATATTCTTAGTCCAAAAAATGGTTGATGAATCTAAACAAGTCAAAACTGTACTCTTCCCTAGACTGTGGGAAGCCAAAGCTCACAGTGTGATAGTATGAAAATTTGCATGGTACTCCAGTATTCTGGCCTGGAGAATCCCCTGGACAGAGGAGCATGGTGGCTACAGTCCACACGATCAGAAGAGCCGGACATGCCTTAGAGACTAAACCACCAGAGATTTTTGAATCCTACCATGTGTATCTATTTATTTTGTATATTTATTGGATGACTAAAGACAGCACAAAACTTACCCGCTACAAAGTTTAGAAATGTTTTTAACAATTATCATCCGATTTTAACATACACAATTAGGCTCTCAATACTGTATTTTAGGATTTATCATTTATCATTGAATAGTGAGAATTCCACATGCAGATTAAAAAAAAAAGATTTATTGATTTATTTTTGCCTGGGTCTTGGTTGCTACATGGAGGCTTTCTGTAATTGCAGAGAGCAGGGGCTGCTCTTCATTGCGGGACACGGGCTTCTCATTGCAGTGGCTTCTTTTGTTGCAAAGCATAGGCTCTAGGTGCTCGGGCTTCAGTAGCTGTGGCATGTGGGCTTAGTACTTGTGGTGGAATGGCTTAGTTGCTCCGCGGCATGTGGGATCTTCCTGGACCAGAGCTTAATCCTGTGTTCCCTGCACTGGCAGGCAGATTCTAAACCACTAGATCCCCAGGGAAGCCCCCACCTGTTGATTGACCATAGATCACTTTGGGAATTAGCCATATTTTTCTAGCACTTGTCAATTTCTACCTCCTACTGTTGGTTAACATAATAGACATGTAATATATCCCCAATTAGATTATATGCTACTAAGGCAGGTACCAGTAGGAACAATATTACTACAGATTTAGTGGCTTAAACAATACATATTTATTTATTTATCTCTTAAGTTTCAGGTGTACAACATAGTGATTCACAGTTCTTAAAGATTACATTCCATTTATAGTTATTTAAAATATTGGCTATATTTCCTGGTTTCCTGTCTTGTACTGTATATCCTTGAGGCTTATTTATTTTGTAGGTAGCAGTTTTGTAGCTCTTAATCCCCTACTCCTATCTTGCCCCTCCCTGCTTCCTTCTCTCCATTGGTAATCACTAGTTTGTTTTCTATATCTGAGTGCTTTTTTTTTTGTAATATTCACCAGTTTGTTGTAGATTTCACATATAAGTGATATAATACAATATTTGTCTTTGTCTGACTTATTTTGCTTACCATCCATGTTGTTGCAAATAGCAACATTTCTTTCTTTTTATGGCTAATATTCATTGTATATACATACCACATGTTCTTTACCCATTTATCTGTTGATGGTTGTTTCCATATCTTAGTAATTGTAAATAATAATAGTGCTGCTATAAACATTGGGGTGCGTGTATCTTTTTGAATTAGGGTTTTCATTTTTTTTTTGATAAATACCCAGGAGTGGAATGTCAGGCATGACTACATTGGGGCTCTGCTTCAAGCTCTCCTGTCAGACTGTGATCAGTGTCTTTGGAGCTGAGACTTCATTTGAAAGATAAATGGGAAAGGATCCACTTCCAAGTTCATAAATCTTATGTTTTTGTCTCCTCCAGCACCTAACACTATGCTTGGCACCTGCAAATGGTACTTCTTAGGAACTGATGGGGATTTTGACTTCTGTAAATAGAAATATGGCTTTCCAGGTGGCTCAGTGGTAAAGAATCTGCCTTCCAAGTAGGAGATGAGAGTTAGATCCTGGGTTAGGAAGGTCGCCTGGAGAAGGAAATGGCAACCCACTCCAATATTCTTGCCTGGGAAATCCCATGGACAGAGGAGCCTGGCAGCCTAGCATGGTGCCACAAAAGAGTCGGACATGACTTAGCAACTAAACAACAACAACAACATAGAAATATATGTAGGGGTAGCTAAGAATGAAACCAGTGTCCTGGGCTTGGCCTCCTTTTTGACGGACTAGCTGGAGATAGAGACAGTAAATTACAATTTGGGTGGACTATAACCCAGTTTGTGAATATGCATCTGGATCCATCACACCTTTGGATGAAAAATATAAATAACAATGATGATAGCTCCTATTCATTGAACACCTAACATGTGGCGGGTACTGTGCTGAGTAGATGAGAAAGCAGAGGTCTAGAGAGGTGAAGTAGCATATCTGCAAGTTATGAAGCTGGTAGATGGTGGATCTGGAAACCTTATTCTGTTGATGTCAAAGTGCATGTTCCCATCTACTGTGCTTTACTGCCACTGAAATATGGCACTCTGGGTGGGGCGCAGAGCAGTTGAGCTCTGTGAGGAGTGAGGTATATTTTATACTGCTGCCTTAACCTCAAGGTTCTTTTGTTCAGGAGAAGGGTTAAGGAGGAATTAAAAACTCTCACAGTGAGGCACTGTTAAAATTGCTTTCCTTTTTATATAGGCCAATTTTAACTGCAAACAAGCAATAAATCAATGTCTAACCTCAAGCATAGTTTGGCAGCCAGGGTCAGGAGAGGAGGCAATGCTCATTCAAAGCAAGCAGCAGTGTTTGGAGACGGGCAGTAAGGCTGGTCTTCTGGGGTCAGGGGTCAGCAGAGCGTGATGCGATGGAGCAGAGCAGGAAGCCAGGTGCACACAGGCAAGCCGTGCTCCTTGTCAGCTGTCCCTCTGGCCTCCAGCCAGGACAGTATTTTCTCCCCCAGGTCAGGTTATTATGCCCTTGTGGTTTGGGGGCATCAAGGTTGCAAATCATTAATGTAATAATCATATTGCTCTGGGCAGATTTCTGCCCATTGTCGCCTGTGACATAGTGCAAAGACAAATCAGAAACACTTTATCAATCAGAACAAGTCAGCCACCAGCCATCCTAACTAGCAAAAACAACAATTGATACGTTTGTATGTTACACCCAGACATGCATAGACAGGTGTCCTTAAATAGGCAGGCACTGAGGAAGAGATAGTCATTAATGTGGTGATTTATCAAAGGAAGGCACAAGGTCACAGGTTTCTCAAAAAATTTCAGACAGCATTCACTGGGTAATGATGATACAGACCCAGCATTTACTGCACATTCTCTGATGGTGTCTATTACTCTATTACTTGTTAAACTTAAAAGCTAGCATATTTGATGGTTTCTTGCAACTTCTTAATCAGCACCAGTGTGTGTCACTAAAAGATCCAAAAATTTATACCTCATTCTAGGTTTCCAACTTATCCTTCTCTCCTGATAGACACAGCCATCTTTTATCTTCCCAGCTGGTTACCTATGCATACCCAGGCAGACTAATGAGTCAGAAGTGAGAATGAAGCAAGGTGCTTTTAGGAGAGAGTCCGAGAATAGTAAAAGGGTGACAGTTGAAAAAGAAGGGAAACATGAGATTACTACCTTTGCAGTAGTTCGCAAATTTTGTAACACATCAGAATCGTCTAAGTAGTTTCAAAAAATTCTAATATCCAGGCCATAGCTCAAAGCAATTGAGTGAGGGTGGCACTCAGCTAAAGTATTCTTTAAACTCCCCAGACTCCCTACACTGATGACCCAAAAGGAGAGGTGGCTTGTCATCTCCAGGTATAAACACTGCATCAGTTATCTATTGCAGTATAAAGATATTACCACAATCTTAGTGGCTTAAATAACGCACATTTATTATCTCATAGTTCCTGTGTGTCAGGAATACAGGCATGGCTTAACTGGGGGCTCTGCTTTTAGATTTCTCATGAGGTTGTGTTCAATATGACAATCAGAGCTGAGGTCTCATCTGAAAGCTTGACTGGGGAAGGATCTGTGTCCAAGCTCACATGGTTGTTGGTAGGATTCAGTTTCTCATGGCTCCGGATGCCCTGGTGAGTAGGGCAAGTGGAAATAACAAGAAACTCAGTTCAGATTATTTCTCTTTAATATATAGTTTATTATGAAATATTGAAAAATCTTTAAATGATTGCATATAATTATATAATGATCACCCTTGCACACTACCCAACTTTATAAACAGTTTGCCATATTCCAATAATTTTTAAAGTTGAAGTACAGTTAATTTACAATGTTGTGTTAGTATCAAGTGCACAGCAAAGTGATTCAGTTATACACACATGCACACATATTCTTTTTCAGATTCTTTTCCATTATAGGGGCTTCCCTTGTGGCTCAGCTGGTAAAGAATCCTCCTGCAATGTGGGAGACCTGGGTTCGATCCTTGGATTGGGAAGATCCACTGGAGAAGGGAAAGGCTACACCCACTCCAGTATTCTGGCCTGGAGAATTCCATGGACTGTATATTCCACGGGGTCCCAAAGAGTTGGACACAACTGAGCGACATTCACTTTCCACTACAGGTCGTTATAAGATATTGAATATAATTCCCTGTGCTCTACAGTAGGTCCTTGTCCAGTAATGTTCTCACTTCACTTTATTCCTTTTCTTGAGGAGACAGTTATATGTAAGGAAAGGATGATCTTGTCACAGTATAACAGGAAACGTTTGTTTGCCTTTGCCTCTTTTCTGCCCATGGTTATGATTCACACGTGGCATGATGTATGTTAACACAAGTAGCTGGAGAGGCTGTTCCTGGAAGATTTACAGGAGAGGTAGAGGGTGATTGTTTTTCCCAAACAGCCTCAAAAGGTGAGCAAGATGCCAGTAGCGAAACAAATGGTCTTGGTTTAGGACCACTGTCTGTGATGGAATATTGAGTATAAACCCAAGGGTGTCCCTGGATCGAGTGTTCACGGGTACCAAAACTGCCAACTACAGATCATGGTGAGTAGAATTCACTAACCCAACTCACATGATATTTACGACATGTATCTCTATTTCCATCTTCTGATTTTGGTCTGCGTGATCAACCAGGTTTTATATTCCTTATATTCCATACAAGCAATCAACCAAGGTCAACCACAAAGATTAGACAAGTGTTTGCAGAGTTTAGGAATCTGCACTGTCCTTGCTGGGGTTTCAGACAGTGTTGGGAAAGGGTGCTGACTAAACTATAGAGCCTTCAGGTTCTAAGCTTAGGCTGGGGACAACATACCTGGGGAACAAGTGAGGTTTCTGGGGGACCTCAGCCTTAGTCACAGCAAAGTCCAGCAGGCTGTAGTAAATGTGGACACTTCCTGCTTAAATATTGGGCTCTTATTTATTTCAGATATTCATGTCTCATAGCTCCATTTCTTTCACCCTCAGTTAAAAAATCTCACTTATATCCAAAATCCTCATAAGGATGTTTGAATCTGCTTTACTGATCCAGGATATGGTGCCTGGTGAGAACTAAAAATAAACCGGAAAGGCTCAAATGAGGTTTCAATGGCAGAATTGAAGGAGTTTCAGGGAATTCTAAACTTGGCCAAAAGGCTTTCCTGATTTTCTATTTCAAGTTCGTTCACATGAGGATTTTCAAAATCTGAAGATTGTTCCTTCCTTTTCCTTGTGTTGAAAATAGAAGAATCCTGGCTTAACTTTGGAGTAGATTGCAATTTATATTTTGGTCCTTCTGTAGTGCGGTGATGGTTGTGTAATGAGGCAGTAAAGCACTCGGCCATCAGGGTTAGACAGCCTGAGTTCACATCCGAGCTCTGTCACTGACTACCTATGAGTCTTCGGTCAGGTGACTTATCCTCTCTCAGTCACCGTGTTTGTAAAATCAGAGTTGACGTGAGCGTTAAATAAAATAATGTGTGCATCTAACTAACACAGGTTCTAGAGCACAGGAAGCCTTCAGGAAACAGTAGCTCCCACCTTGTTGTTGTCTCTTATAATAAACACAGCCATCTCTTGACTTTCTGTAATGGTCCTGGGAATGGAGCATTAGTGTTCTAGATTTGTAGAATGGCTCCTAAGCTAAGTCATTTCAGTCGTGTCCGACTCTGTGCAACCCCATAGACAGCAGCCCACCAGGCTCCCCCGTCCCTGGGATTCTCCAGGCAAGAACACTGGAGTGGGTTACCATTTCCTTCTCCAATGCATGAAAGTGAAAAGTGAAAGGGAAGTTGCTCAGTCGTATCCGACTCTTAGCGACCCCATGGACTGCAGCCTACCAGGCTCCTTCATTCATAGGACTTTCCAGGCAAGAGTACTGGAGTGGGGTGCCATTGCCTTGTCCGTTGTAGAGTGGAGAGGGCAGTAAATATATACATACCTTCTGTGTCAGAGATTGCTAACTATTCACTCATCTGTTTCCTTATATTCCTGGGTATATAGCTAAGACCACATTTCCCAGCCTCCCTTGCAGTCAAGTAATGCCAAGGTCTAGCCAACAGAATTGGAACAGAAGCCATATGTCCCATTTCCAGGACTGGTCTGTAGAAATTTTCCATAAAGTACTACTCCATGATTTTTCCATTAGGATGGAAATGATTATGATGACTATGGCAGAGCCCCTGTCAGCCAGAACCTTTGAATGACAGTTGGATGACAAAGAGAAGCCAACTTCTGAGAAGGAACATCCAACTTGCACTGAGGTAAATAAACTTCTGTTGTATATGAATCATTCTATATTTTGTTATTTGTTACAGCAGCTAATTCTAAATGCCTAGTGCCATCTTGATCACCTCTGTCCTTAACTAATACTCCTTCCTTGCTTCTCATTTCCTATTTAAAATCCCTCAAGTAAAAAAGAGTGAAACATAACAGTTTTTGAGGGACAGACTAAACCAAAATCAACATTTGGGAGTGCCTATTGATTTTATGGAGCACTTCTGTTTTTATTTTCTAAGACCCAGGGATCTTGGGAATTAAGCCTCATTAAGACAGAATTTTGAAGGTGGTTGTGGGAGGGCTCAGGTTATCCAGATTTTACTAATCTTGACATCAAAGCCTTAACTGTAGCAAATACAATTCACCTAGCCATGCATATATATCCATTTGAGCATAACTAAAAAGGGTTCATGAAAATGAAGAAAGACATAGTTGAGAATGATTGAAATCATTAATAGAATTTAGATACAATTTGATATACACAGTTATTTTCAAGAACTTTAAAGAACACACAGTGGATTTTCACTTCAATCCCTAATTCCTGTTCATTACTGAACAGTTCCCTGGTGGCTCAGCTGGTAAAGAATCCGCCAACGATGTGGGAGACCTGGGTTTGATACCTGGATTGGGTTGGAAAGATCCCCTGAAGGGAATGGCTACCTACTCCCATATCTGGCCTGAAGAATTCATGGACTGTACAGTCCATGGGGTCGCAAAGAGTCAGACACAACTGAGAGAATTTCACTTTCACAGAACAGTCAGTCACACTTGGCAAAAGAGGTTGAGGAAAGGGTCTACTCTGGGGCAATCTGCATCCTCCTCTTCTTCTTAAAAAAAAAAATTTATTTATTTGGCTGCGCCAGGGCTTAGTTTCAGCACGCGAGATCTGTAGTTGCAGCATGAGAACTCTTAGTTGCGGCAAGTAGGATCTAGTTCCCTGGCCAGGAACCGAACCCTGGCCCCCTGCACCGGGGATGCAGAGTCTTAGCCACCGGCCCACTAGGGAAGCCCCTGTATCCTCTTCTGCGGGTTCCAGTTGCTGTTGTCCCCAGGTCATTTGCCAGAACCAACCTCCCTCCCTTCCTTCTTCATGTACTCGCCTTATGTACTGCATCTTACTAACGAATGTTACCTATTAATAAAAAATGGCTGACTGTTAATGACTTACTCACCAGGACCCTCTTTCTGCCCTCTTTCTGAATTTGTGGTAAGAATGAAATTTTAAGACTCAAATTTGGAAGAGAATATCACTTCTTGCTTGAAGTCTAAAAAAATATTTCCACCCTTGGACAGCACTTTGACAGGTCCTTAACTATGTGTCACCTCATTAACCATCCCTCCAGCAACAGAGGTGAAAACAGTTACGTTCCCTGCCTTGTTTCTCATACTGACGGGCTTGGCAGTAAGCTATAATCTTGGATTCTAGTCTAAGGGCTTATCATCAAAGGAGTCATTATGTAAATATAAGATGTGACCATAAACTAAAACTCCTCATTAGGTTCCCTAAATTCAGGAAGGCTTCTTCTTAAGCGATCTGAGAAAAGTTCTGGCAGTCTGAAAACAAGTGTCAGGAGGGATCCTGAGGGGGGTAGAGTTTGGAGTAATGACCCATCAAGTCAAACTAGATGCTATGTACTTCATAAATACTGTGTAAATGAATAGAGAAAGTCCTTGATTGTCAATGGGTCAGCATTGTTAGTTTAAAAAAGCAGAAGAACCGTAATCATAGATATAGTCTCCCAGAATATCCCCAAACTGTGGTTATTAAAGATTAAATATTATTCAAAAGAAAGGAATTCATATGAAGGAGAATTCCAAAATCCCATAGCTTTTTATTCCAAAAAACATTTTCCCATGAAAAGAATTCCAAGATACACTGCAGCACAGAGAAGTCTCTAATTTTTACATCCTTATTAGGAAAACTCATTCTGAAAGTATAACATACTAACAATCACTTTGGACAGGTAATAAATAATTAATAAGTCAAGCCTTAAATTAGAACTCCATTTAGGACAGATCCAGGCCTTCTTGTCCTGGAGTTTTGGGCTGCTTACAGCAGTTACATAACAGCAGTTTCCCTGAATTGGATGTGAAGTTTTCCTTAAGAACTCTCCATGGAGTGGGAAAAATGGTTAGTATCTGACATCTTCCTTAGGGAAGAAGGGAAAGGAATGTGTGTTGAACATTTAATATACAGTAGGTTCTTTACGGGGGCTTCCCTTGTGGCTCAGATGGTGAAGAATCTGCCTGCAATGTGGGAAACCTGGGTGCTTTAGCAATACCTTATTAACTCATTGACTTTCTGAAAAATCAAGATTAGTATTATTATCCCCATTTTGTATGTATAGCTAAACAACTTGAACAAGGTCATTCAGCTATTCAGTGGAAGACATAGTACTCCTGTGCAGGTCTACCAGACTCCAAAACTCATGTGTTTCCACTGTCCAGTGCCGTGACACTTATCAAAGAGTGTGTGTGTACTGAATTCTTGTCCAACTACAAGCATACCTCACTTTATTGTGTTTCACAGATAACGGCATCTTTTACAAATTGATGATTTGCAGCCACCCTTGCAGAGCAAGGCTATCTGCATCATTTTTCCAGCAGTATCTGCTTATTTGTGTCTCTGTACCACATTTTGGTTAATTCTCACAATATTTCAAACTTTTATTATTATATGTATTTGTTGTGGAGATGTGTGATTGGTGAGCTTTAATGTTACCATTGACACAATGACTCGCTGAAGGCTGAGATGATGGTTAATATTTTTCAGCAATAGACTTTTTTGAAATATAGTAGATTTTCAAGATTGTCTTGATATTCAGCATAGTGATTCAGTATTTTTGCAGATTATATTCCATTATAGGTTATTATAAGATAATGGGTATAAGTCCCTGTGCTATACAGTAGATCCGTGTTATTTATCCATTTAATATACAGTAGTTTATGTCTGACATTTGTTGTTTGTAGATCTTTTGATGATAGTTATTCTGACAGGTGCTACCTCTTTGAGGTTCTGGTTTGCATTTCTGTAACAATTATCAACACTGAACATCTTTTCATGTGCCTGTTAGCCATCTGTACGTCTTCTTTGGAGAAATGTCTATTCAAGTCTTTTGCTCCTTTTCTGCATTTTTTTTTTATACTGAGTTGTATTGATGTTTTAAATATTTTGGGTTGTGTGCATGCTCAGTTGCTTAGTTGTGTCGGACTCTTTGTGACTCCATGGACTGGAACCCCACCGGGCTCCTCTGTCCATGGGATTTCCCAGGCAAGAATACTGGAGTGGGTTGCCATTTCCTCTTCCAGAGGATCTTTCTGACCCAGGGATCAAACCCAAATCTTTGGTGTCTCCTGCATTGACAGGTGGATTCTTTACCACTGAGCCATTTGGTTTGATCATGTTATTTGCAAATATTTTCTCCCATTCTGTAGGTATTCTTTTTGTTTTGTTGATGTGATGGTTTCCTTTGATATGCAAAAGCTTTTAAACTTGTAAGTTTAATTAGGTCCCATTTATTTTTGCTTTTATTTCTTTCATGTTAGACTAATCCAAGAAAATATTGCTTCAGTTTATGTCAGAGTGTTCTGCCTATGTTCTCTTCTAGGAGTTTCATGATTTCCATTTTACATTTAGGTCTTTAAACCATTTTGAGTTTATTTTTGTATACAGTGTGAAGGAATGTTCTAATCTCATTGTTTCACATGTAGCTGTCCAGTTTTCCCACCACCACTCATTGAAGAGACTGTCTTTTCTCCAGCAATAAACTATATTTTTAAATTTAATTTTTATTTTATATTCGAGTATAGTTGATTTACAATGTTGTGTTAGTTTTAGGTTACAGCTAAGTGATTCAATTATAGATATACATATATCTGTTCTTTTTCAGATTCTTTTCCCATGTAGGTGTTTATAGAATATTGAGTAGATTTACCTGTGCTGTACAGTAGGTCCTTGCTGATTACCTATTTCATATATAGTAATTAATATATGTTAATCTCAAACTTGTAATTCATCACTTCCCCTCCCCCACATTTTCCCTTTGATAACCACAAATTTGTTTTGGAAGTCTATGAGTCTGTTTTTGTTTTATAAATAAGTTCATTTGTATAACATTTTTTAGATTCTACACATAAGTAATATCATAGTGTGATAGTCTCCAGGTCCATCTATGTTATTGCAAATGGCATTATTTCACTCTTTTTAATGGCTGAATAATATTCCATTGTAGATATGTACCACATCTTCTTTCCTCTGTTGATGGACATTTGGGTTGCTTCCCTGTCTTAGCTATTGCAAATAATGCTACAGTGAACACTGGGGTGGTTTTCTCCAGATATATGTCCAGGATTGAAATTGCTGGACCATATGGTAGCTCTATTTTTAGTTTTTTAAAGGAACCTCCATACTGTTCTCCATAGCAGCTGTACCAATTTACATTCCCTTGAACAGTGTAGGAAGGCTCCCTTTTCTGCATACCCTCTCCAACTTTTATTACTTATAGAGTTTTCTGATGATGGTTATTCTAACTGGTGTGAGGTGATATCTCATTATAGTTTTGATTTTCATTTCTCTAATAATTAGTGATGTTGAGCATCTTTTTATGTGCTTTTTGGCTCCCTATATGTCATCTTTGGGGAATGCCTATAATTAGATCTTCTGCCTATTTTTTGATTGGGTTTTTTTTTTTTTTTTTGTATTGAGCTGCATGAACTGTTTGTATATTTTAGAGATTAATCCCTTGTTGGTCACTTTGTTAGCAAATGTTTTCTCCTGTTCTGTGGGTTGTCTTTTCATTTTGTTTATTGCTTCCTTTGCTGTGCAAAAGCTTTTAAGTTTAATTAGGTACCATTTAAAATTTTTTTTTCATTACTCTAGGAGGTAGATCCAAAAAGATATTGCTGCAATTTATGTCAAAGAGTGTTCTGCCTATGTATTCTTCTAAGACTTTTATAGTATCCGGCCTTACATTTAGGTAGCAATTAACTTTTTAAATTAAGGTGCATACACTGTTTTTTTAGACATAGTGCTATTGCGTACTTAATGGATTACAATGTTGTGTAAACATAACTTTTATAGGTACTGGGAGCCAAAAAATTTGTGTGCTCAGTTTATTGTGATATTTACTTTATCATGGTGGTCTGGAACTGAACTCACAGTGTATGCCCCCAAGGTATACCCTTACATGGTGTGATTTAAGAAGACAAATAATGCAAGAATGACTATTCTAATGTCAGCATGAAATTCTAGTTCTACAACAGAGTCCTAGAAATTTCTCTGTTAACATTTCAGTTAGGGTCTTATTTCTTCTGATGTTCAACTCCCTTCTGACCCCCACTGAAAGATTTCTTTGAAATCACATCAATTCAGAGTGATGTGGCAGTACAGAGGATGGGCAGGCCTGGATTTTCCAATCCATCTCAGCCATCAAATCTTACTCTGTTCTCCTCTCTCTGGCCTCTAGTAAAGTGACTGTCAAACTTTGATTTACAGGAAAAACATCTGATGAAACTGTTTAAAAATGAACACCTTGGCTTTCCCCCTAGAGATTCAGGAAGTCCCGGGTGATGATAAGAATCTGCACTTTCCACAAACATCTCAGGTGATCAGGGAAATTCGGTTTTGCAAGAGCCCTAATATTCCTTATTACTCTCATTTTACTATTTTTTTTTTTAATCTCACACTCTCTTGGGGTTGAGATTTCTTTTGTAAGCCATACTCTTTGGTTCTTTACACCTCTAAAACTGCACTGGTTGTGTATGGTCTGAGCTTATGAGGGCTCAGGACTGAAGCCAAAAAAATGGAGGTAAGATCTTATAGATCTTACAGGGTGGAGCCTGTGGCTATAAGCAGCCTTTGTCAGGAGGGGTGGAAGAGGCTGCTAAATAAAATATTAGTAGTATAATAATTTTATGTTAAAAACAAAATGGGCAAAGAGTCAGAGACAAACTCAAAGGAGTGACACCAAACCCGCAGGAATCATGCCAGAAAGGTGAGGGAGATCCCAGAGCAAGCTGAGGCTCGCAGAAAATGCTAAGGGAAAAAACAAGAGCATTTAAGAAGCTGCACAGGGATCAAAAACAATGAAGAAATAAGGGCCAGGAGCAGATGATGTAATGTTGACAGATGATGGGGTCAGCGGCCCTGATCATTTCCTGTTTTTCTTCTCTACTGCATCAGAGAGAAGGATCTTCCAAACTGAAAATTTGCAGAATAAACATGGCTTAGGGCAAACGTCATCCAAAGATAGGAGACGGGGTGGGAAGGAAGACCTAATGGCACCAAGTGAGGACAACGTTTAAGACCAGATGAGTTATGTCACACAACATCAAAAACTGGCATTATAAATCTGTTGTCATTGGTTATCTTTAAAGCCTATGGAGAAAGAGATGCCAAATGACTGGAGGCGAGCACATTTCCTGGTTTTTCCTAAAGTTTTTTTTTCCAGAAACCACAGATGTTCATCCCTTGCAAAATCCTAGAAGAGATGATAAATTAGATAATCTGGCAGAACTTAGAAAAGGAGTGGTGATCCTTTGGGCCAGCACAGGGCCTGCAGAAACTCTGCAAATTGCAGTCAGTTGCATTAATAAAAATATAGACTCAAGTCTTAAGAATACTCAAGAAGTATTAAGAGAAGTAATGTTCCCACTGATTAAGGGCATGGGGAGAAATCCCAATGTCCCAATGATGACACAAACCTGAAGTAATTATGTCAAGACAGTTACATCATAGAATGTGCTGAAGCTTGCAAAAATATAATACACTATGTCTAGGTTATTTGTTATACAGGTTGCTGGACTCAGCAATAGGAAAATGATGAAAAAGAAAAAGGAGAGAATGATCTGGATATATTTCTTTGGAGGTGCCACTGGCAAGGAAGCACATCCAGGCTGTTTCCGTGTTTGCAAATCATACTGCAGGACTGTTCTTCAAAGGAACTGGGGGTAGTTAACCTGTGACAGAGAAAAGCTGAGAGACGTGTAATGCACCCAATGTTTTCACAGGCTCTCATGCAGGAGGGAAAGCAGCCTCCTTCTCACAAGGGCAGGTGTGGGAGCCGAGGAGAAAAGCTGCCAGAGTCAGGCTCTAACCCCGACACCTCTGACCTGTGCTTGCATCCCAGCTGCCCAGTGAGGGGGTGGGAACCTGGCTGGACTCCAGGAGCAGAGGACAGAGCTCAGGCTGCTGGCGAGGGGCTTTCTTTCTTGCATCCACCCTGCTCTAGTGCTCTGTGCTTTGGAAGCATGAGGTCCTGGGGTGTCCCTCATTGCACCAGGTATGTCCCCCCGCAGTGTGTGACAGCAGGAGTGCTTCTGTGAGCAGAGTCTGTAGGGAACTGAGCGGGGAACCAGAGGGGAGCCCCTCTGGTGCTGGGCGGCCATCGTTGGCTCTCCTCAGGCTCCACTCAGAGGAAGGGCCTGCTGGGAACAGTGTGCAAACAGTTTCCTGGCAACAGCGGCTCCCCTGCTCTGCCAGTGTCTGATGAGAAAGAGCAGGGAGAGAGGAGAATAGGAGAGAGAAGCAGAGTCCAGGGTAGCAGGGGGGATAGAGACAGGAAGCGGGGAGGGGGTAGGGGAAAAGACTTCTGCACTTTAGTCTGACACTTGGCACTTGCTGGCATTCCAAGGGCCACCAATTTCTAAACCAATGAGTGTCTAAGTGTAAAGCAAATGCATAGCCCCGCAAAGGGAAACAAAAGGGTTTGTTATACCACCCAGATCTCTCCTTGATTCTCCCAGCCAGGGATGTTACCAGAAAGAGGACAGGGACATCTGGGGAAGGAGATGCTGTCCACCAGGCCCTCTGTGAAGACTGAGAATTGGGCCACTGTAATATTACTGAAAACAGACATTCTGAGTGGGGGTGGGGAAGGGGCGGAGCAAGATTGCCTCCTAGGGGACATTTGGCAAGGTGTGGAGACATCTTTTTTAAAAGATTGTTTTGATGTGGACCATTTAAAAAGTCTTTATTGAATTTGTTACAATATTGCTTCTGTTTGGTGTTTTGGTTTTTTGGCTGCGAGGCATGTTGGGATCTTTGCTCCCCAACTAGGGCTCAAACCCCCACTCCCTGCATTGAAAGACCAAGTCTTAATTTCTGGACTGCCAGGGAGGTCCCTGGAGACATCTTTAGTTGTCACAACTTAGGGAAATGTATGTGACTGGCATCTAATGGGTAGAGACCAGGGATGCTGCTAAAATTCCTATAATCCACAGGACAGCCCTGATAACAAAGAACTGTCCAGCCCAAATGTCATTTGTGCTAAGTTCGATCCCTGAGTTGGGAAGATCCCCTGGAGAAGGGAATGGCTAACCCTCCAGTATTCTGGCCAGGAGAATCCCATGGACAGAGGAGCCTGGCAGGCTGCAGTCCATGGGGTCGCAAAGAGTCGGACAAGACTGAGCAACTTTCTCTTTCACTTTCTCAGCCTTGAAAAGTTATGTCCAATCTTCCCAACCCAGGAATCGAACCCAGGTCTCCCGCATTGCAGGCAGATTCTTTAACACCATGCCTTAAAGGAATTTAATGCTAAAGGCTCCAGTGCCTACTGCCCAGGGCTACCCACCTATGGTGGAGCCAAAAGGACGGTAGAAATCATAGTCTTCCCTTGTTACAGGTAAAGGGTTTCAGGTTCAGAGAATGAAGGGGTTTGTCCACGGACCCAGGTCTTAGATTGAGGTGATTAGGAGCCTTGGAGTAAGACAGAACGAGTATTAAATCCCAGTTCAGTTAACTAACTTCTATGAAACTTGAGTGAATTACTTCACCTCTTGGAACCATCCCTGGTAGCTCAGAGGTTAAAGCGTCTGCCTGCAATGTGGGAGACCTGGGTTCGATCCCTGGGTTGGCAAGATCCCCTGGAGAAGGAAATGGCAACCCACTCCAGTATTCGTGCCTGGAGAATCCCATGGACGGAGAAGCCTGGTGGGCTACAGTTCAGGGGGTCACAAAGAGTCGGACACAACTGAGCAACTTAACTTAACTTTGGAACCTTAATTCTCTCACTTACTAAATAGACCTCCTAATAACTCCCTCATAGAATAATTTTAAGGAATATGTGAGATAATGCATGTAAAGTGCTTAACATAGCACATGGCCTATAATAAATGATACCTTTAATTATGATCAGCAGAGATGAAACTAAAATCTTGGCTCCTATCTGCAAGTTCTATTCTCTAGGTCATTTTAATGAGTCCTGACCCATGACTCGGAGAAGGCAATGGCACCCCACTCCAGTACTCTTACCTGGAAAATCCCATGGTCAGAGGAGCCTGGTAGGCTGCAGTCCATGAGGTCGCTGAGTCGGACACGACTGAGTGACTTCACTTTCACTTTTCACTTTCATGCACTGGAGAAGGAAATGGCAACCCACTCCAGTGTTCTTGCCTGGAGAATCCCAGGGACGGGGGAGCCTGGTGGGCTGCTGTCTATGGGGTCGCACAGAGTCGGACACGACTGAAGCGACTTAGCTGTCCTTGGTTTCTGCGGTGCGTGTGAGACAGGAAGACGCCCTCTTTTGTCCGCTCCTCCAGGCCTCATCTATGGTTTCAGAGGATATGAGGTGATGACAGAGAACAGGATCTGATGAACTGAGCAGGACTTTTGTCATTCTAAGGAAAACAAACTATTATAACCTACGATGGCGTGTACTTGCGTGTGTGTGGTGGAGGGTTGGAGGAGTGCCATTGAGATTAGAAGTTAAAAAACTTCCCTGCTCCTCTTCCTGAGCACAGGAGTTATCCAGAATCTCCTTTCTTTCACCCCAGTGCAAAGCTACCCAGTATGACCACTCAGAGCCTTAGAACTCATTGACTGAAGATATCTTCTTGAGGGGTGGGCAACCAAGTGAGAACTCTAAGCTTTGCTGACCGAAACAAACTAGCCCTTTTGTGTTTCACCAGAAGGAATAATAATGAGATCTCTGCTCCCTCTGCATGGGAACTCTGGCAATGCACTGGTGAAAATTACTCCATGCCTCTGGGGGCAAGTGTCCAAGCCTGGGATATCAGGTTAGGAAGAAGGCAAACGGTTACTTGCTGCTTTCTGGAAAATTGACAATATGTTAGAAACACAACTTCCTCCTGCATCAAATGGGAGGGGTTTAGGGTTCTGGACACCTCACGGGCCTTGCCCTCCTCCTCCTCCACCTGGGTGTCTCACCCTTCTTTGAAAGACCCACAGGAGAGCTCTGGGTTCCAGAAGAGATGAGTGGGAAGCGGGCTTGATACCCCATCAGCATCAGTGACCCTGACCCTGGAGCCCACTTTTGGAAATGACCTTGGAGAAGATGTTCAAGTGCAGCTGAAGGATGCTTTTAGCCTTCAGCAGGAAGCAGCTTTGGGTTTCTTGGTGCCTTTCCAGGCCTGGGTGATGTGAAGACCCAACCTGCCACCTTTGCCTCTGCAAAGTGGTATTTGAGCAACTTGTCATCAGGATGCATTTATGGTGGGAGCTGTTTTCCTGGGCTCCCCTTCTTAGTCGTTTCTGTGCACAAAAATTGGCAGGTTTTCTAATAACTAAATAAATATTTATATAACTAACTAAACAAATAGTGAATGATTTCTGGCATGTTGTTGGCTGCCACACTCTTAAGTTATTAAAGTCAAGAATCTGGCTCATACAAGGCATCCAATGAGGCTGTTTACTGATAGTGGCACAGTTCCGTGTTTCTGAAGGTGGCTAGATGGTTTGTGAGCTGAATGGGGCAGGGTGGTGGAAGGAGGGCCCTCTGTGGGGGGAGACTGGACCCTGAGTTGCTCCCATGAGTGGACTTGTTGGCAGAGAAAGCACTCGGAGCACCCAACAGCTTTGATGGCTTTCCTGGGGGTGGGGGCAGTGTCTGCCCCTCTTTGCTGGGTCGTGATGATCTCATTTTTCTAGCCTTTTAGAGTGGGCTGTGAAAATAGCCTTTCACCTTCAGTGAATCACAGGGAAACCAGGAAAGGAGTTTAGAGAGCAGGATGATTAATCTGTCTCCTTTTGGACTTCCTAGTGAATCCAAGGGGCACATTTGTGAGGCTCCAACAGCAATCACACTTTGTTGGTACCTGGACAGAGCTGGTGGCAAAACAGATACCTCTGACGAAGGCAAAAAACAAGCAGGACAAGGAGACTGCCTTCCCCCTGACCACCATGCAAGCCACTAACCAGCTCCCCCAGTCAGACTGAGCTCAGCTGCAAAATGCTTTGCTGATGCTCAGCTAAACCCCCTTCTTGGTTGAAGCCCCCCTTCCCTGGTAGCCATAGGAGACTGGACTTTCCCAGGAATGAAGGGAGGCTGGATTCCAGCATGGCTGAAGGCTCCTTATCTGGGCTCACCAGGGGTCTTGGGGCAGAGCCAAGCTACCTTCAGCGTGAGAGTGGGCATGGCAGTGACTCAGGGGGCAGTATGCTGGAAGGCGAGAAGGAGCTGGTGTCGTCAGCTGTTGTTAAGAAAGAACAGAGCAGCCTGGGAGGAAACTCTAGTCCTGTGAGGACCAGAGGGTAGGTTGCCTAGCAACGGTGCCTTCCAGGCTTCTGGGGCCTCTTGTCAGCTCCTGCCTCCTTATTTTCTCCTTCAAAGTTGCCTTTCATGCGCCTTTTAGCCAGATTTCCTCTGGTTAGAAATGCCGCCAAGTGTGTGGGCCATGCATGGGTCAGGGGCAGCCAGCGCACATTCTGCTCTGGACCAAGGAACCAAGAGAGTTTTTGGTCTGGACCGTTCTTCCTGAGAGGACAGTGATGGTTCGGAACTCAGATGCTGGAGCCAGGTCTGAGCTCCGATTCCAGAACAAGTGCTTACAGATATGTCCTCTTCGGGAATTTCTTAACCTCTCAGTATTTTTTAGTTTTTCCACCTATAAATCAGGGAGAATAACGGTACCTACCTCAATTGAGCCAATGTGAGGATTTAGAGTGAATAGATAGGCAAGTAGATAGATAAATGGAAGGAAAAGAGGAAAAGTAGATGGATAGAAAATAGATAGAAAGGAAAGAAGGAAAAAATAGGGTACAAATGAACTTATCTGCAAAACAGAAATAGAGCCATAGATCTATAAAACAAATGTGTGGTTACCAAAGGGTAAGGGGGATATATATAGACTGGGATCTATATATAAAATAGATAACCAGTAAGAACCCACTGTTGGAGAAGGCAATGGCACCCCACTCCAGGAGGAGCCTGGTAGGCTGCAGTCCATGGAGTCACTAAGAGTTGAACATGACTGAGCGATTTTACTTTCACTTTTTACCTTCATGCATTGGAGAAGGAAATAGCAACCACTCTCGTATTCTTGCCTGAAGAATCCCAGGGACGGGGAAGCCTGGTGGGCTGCCGTCTATGGGATCGCACACAGTCAGACACAACTGAAGCGACTTAGCAGCAGCAGCAGCAGCAGCAAGAACCCACTGTAAAGGGAACTCTATACTCTGTAGTGGTGTATATTGGAAAAGAATCTAAAAAAGAGTGAAAAAAATATATATTTATAACTGATTCACTTTGCTGTACACTTGAAGCTAGCACAACATTGTAAATAAGCTCTACTGCAATAAAAATTAAAAAATAAAATAAAAAGCCAAGACTGGAATAAAAAGAAAGAAAACTGGATAGACAGAAAATAAATAGCTAGGAAAGAAGGAAAAATAGATAGGAAATAAACACATTTTTTAAAAATAGAGGGAATCCTCTGGCAGTCTAGTGATTAGGACTTGGCACTTTCACTGCCAGGGCCTGGGATCTGTCCCTGGTCAGGGAACTAACATCTCACAAGCTGCATGACACGGCTAAAATAACAAGGAAGGAAAGATAGACGACAGAGGAAAAGATCAATATGAGGAAGTGAAGACAGGCAAGAAGGAAAGAAGGCAAAATAGATGGATAGAAGATAGATGGATAGGTGGGTGGATGAATGGATAGATGGATAGATATAAAGGAAAGACAGAAGAGTAGAAAATACATAGGTTAAAAAAAGAAGGGAAGATAGATGAAAGAAGGGGAAAATAGATACAGAAAAAGGGAAAATAGATGGATCTATTGATGGATCTTTAGGCAGACAGGTAAACTTAGAAGAGTTCCTGGTACATAGGCTATGGACATGTCAGTTAATAACAGACCTAGGGGATAGCCAGACACAAAAGCTCAGGAGCCCCAGAGCTCTAGTTTCACAATAGTGTTGGAAGATCTGGTTCTAACAATGGCTTTCTGTGGAGTCTTGAGCAAATAGTAGCTTTCCTTCTCTGCCTTCAGACTCTCCACCTGCGAGGTCAGAAGACTGGATTGAAAGGGCCTGAATTTCCTTCATTATCTATGACATTGGGATGTGGATTGGGCCATGAGCCAATCTGTCTTCATATTTTGGAGGGGATTAGAAAACATGATGGCTGGAGGAGCCTCCAGTAGAGCCCCAGAAGGAAGGTTTGGGGGAGCTGTAGGGGGTCAATCACTCCTCACAGCCTCTGATAGGGGAGTGACTAGGCCAGAATTGGGGAGGCATCAGGCGGCCCTGCTCACAGCTATATTTCCTTGTATTTACCTCTGGTAGCTGCTATAGCAGAGAAAGCAATGGCAACCCACCCCAGTGTTCTTGCCTGGAGAATCCCAGGGATGGGGGAGCCTGGTGGGCTGCTGTCTGTGGGGTCACACAGAGTCGGACACGACTGAAGCGACTAAGCAGCAGCAGCAGCTGCTCTAGGGATTACAATATATATACCTAACTTTCACATTCTGTTTAGATTTAATATTTGGCCACTTCTAGTAGAATGTAGAGACCTTACAACTGTATATGCCCCTTAACCCTTCCCCCTTTGCATTGTATACGTCATATATATTATACTTACATACATGAGAACTACCCAGCCATGTTATAATTTTGGTCTTCAATAGTCATACGTATTTTAAAATACAAGAGGAGAAAAGTAATTTATTATATGTACTCAGATGTTTACCATTTCTGTTGCTCTTCCTTCATTTCCGAAGTTCTAATTGTTTTCTCTCAGATCCCTGAAGAATTTCTTTAACATTTATTTTAGTGCAGGTCTATTGGCAATGAAGTCTCTTAGCTTTCTTTCACTTGAGAATGCCTCTATGTCGCCATCATACTTCAAGGATATTTTCATAAGATATAGAATTCTCAGTTGACCGCTTTTTTCTTTCTGGCCTCCTTGGTTGCTATGAGAAACCCACAGTCAAACACATTTTTACTCTCCTTTTAATGTGCCATTTTTCTCTGGCTGCTTTTAAGATTTCTTTGTTTCTTTTGGTTTTCATGGTTTGATGATGATGATTTCATTGAATTTATCCTGTTTAATGTTCTCTGAGTGTCTTTGCCTCTGTACGTTTTTGTCTTTCACTGAAATTGGGAGTTGTTTGTAATTACTTCTTCAAAACTTTGTTTTCTGGGCTAGTATCTGTCCCCTCTCCTCACAGGCTCCAACCACACATACATCAGACCTTTTCATATTGCCCCAAAAGTCCTGAGTCTCTGTTCACTTTCTTTTTTCCTTTGACTTTCTAATTTATTTATCACCCTCCACTGCACATTGGTAACGGACACTGGCTGAGAGATTGACAATTCCATAAACTTTGATATGCACAAATTTACACAAAACTGTATTTGCCAAAGCATGAAAATAGTGTGGCCGCCATTTAGAAAGATGATATATGCACATAGCATTTTAAAGACTATGACGTTATAAACACATTCTCTTATATAAAAGATAGATTAATCATTTTGTTACACTTGCTTTCTTTAGTCCATCCTCTCTTATATTTGCTAAAACACTTTAAACATTCATAAAACCTATGCTGTTTTCTTCTTGACTGTAATTATTAATAAAATTAACAATACATTTTTGAGTCACCTAATATCCAATCCATATTCAAGTACCTGTGTTATTGGGAAAATGTCATTTTACAATTTTTTTTTGGTAGAAATCACATCTGAAACAATGTCACTGTTGCATGTGATTATTATTTTTTAAATCCTTTTTAATCTCCAAGGCTCTGTTCATTTTTTCAACAGATTTTTCTGTCTGCTTTTTTGATTAGATAATTTCTATTATCTCTCCTCAAGTTAATGGACATTCTCTTTCTGTCATCTCTAATTTTTTTTTGAAGATAGATTTCAATTATTTGAATCTCTCTAGTGAATTCTTTTTCTTTTGGATAATGTGTTCTCATTTTAAAATTCCATTTTATTCTTTTGTTATGGTTTGTGTTTCTCTGTTGAGAACTTCCCATTCATTTCAGGAGTGTTCAGTTTTTCCTCAGTTAGTGCTTTGAAGTCTTCATCTGACAATTCCAACATCTGGGTCATGTTAGGATTGGCATCTGTTGATTGTCTCTTTCCCTTTGAGAATGGTCAGATTTTCATGGTTCTTGGTATGCTGGATAATTTTGGATGATATCTAGGAGAGTTTGCATATTTAGTCATGAGACTCTGCTGCTGCTGCTGCTAAGTCGCTTCAGTCATGTCCGACTCTGTGCGACCCCTGGGCCTGTTAAAGTCCTCCAGAGAAATGTGGAGCATTATGTTTTGGCTGGCAATCACACCAATTAGATTTACACTGCAAGTTTTGTCTTACTTTCTGAGGCTGTTGGTTCCAGTGCTCACATTGTTTTCAAAGCCTTTGCTATGCTTTTGGAGACTGCCTTTTGTCTATATCACTCAGGGGTAGTTGAGGACTTGAGCAGTGACTTTTGTGGCTGACTTCCCAAAGCCTTTGCTATATTTCTTGGGGTGTGTTCTATACATGCACGCTTGGGACACACAGGATTTGTGTCAGGATTTGTGTCTTTTTTTCTGTTCCAAGATCCAGTCCAAGTTGTTTAGTTGTTAAGTCGTGTCTGACTCTGTGACCCCATGGATTGTCGTCTGCCAGGTTCAACTGTTCACGGGATTTCCCAGGCAAGTATGCTGGAGTGGGTTGCCATTTCCTCCTCCAGGGGATCTTCCTGACTCAGGGATCAAATCTGCATCTTCTGCACTGGCAGGCAGGTTCTTTACCACTGAACCATCAGGGAAGACTCCAATCCAAGGTACCACATTAGATTTAGTCATCATATTTTCTTAATCTCCCCCAAACCTTGACAGTTCATCAGTCTTTCTTTGCTTTTCATGACCTTAACACTCTTGAAGAGTAGTAGATAGATGTTTCATAGTTCAGTTCGGGTTTATCTGGTATGTTCTCATTCATAGGCTAAGGTTACAGATTTTTGGAAAAATATCACAGAAGTATCTTTTCCTCCCATATTATCAGTGGGCACCTGATGTCAGAGTGTTAACATCACTGGTGATGTTAACCTTGACCCCTTCATTAAGGTCATATTTGCCAGGTTTCTCCACTGTAATGTTCCTATATTTCCCCTTCCACAAATATTCATGAATCTCTACATCCAGCCCACATCCAGGAGGAGGGGAATTAAGCATTATTTCCTGGAGGGGAGGAAACCAAAGAATTTGTGATGTTAATTATTGAACTTGGGGAGCAGTACTTTGAGGCCCTTAAGTTTCTCCCACTAATTTTAGCATTTATCAGTGGCTCACTGCTGTGGTGATATAATGATGATCTGTTTTGCCCATTCCTTCTACATTTATTCATTGTAATTCTTCGCTAAGGAAGACCTATCCCGTCTCTTATTTTTTTACTCATTCCATCATCTCAGGATGGACTCACAGATATTTATTTTGTTCTATTTTTATTTCATATATCAGGCTTTATTTGATATAAAAATAAATATAACTAAATTTGTATATGCAATATTTTGTTCTTACGTTATAATCTTATATTATCCTTATATATTTAGTAAGTCAAATTGTTCTAGGTTTGGCTATTGAAAGCTTTTTCAGGTTGGGTCCTGTATGCCTCCTCCAACCCTCCCCACCCCATACCCGGGAGAATTAGCTATTTTCCCAAGTAGCTTTGGGTTCTTTTATTGAAGAAGGTATTTAGAAACTAAGATCTGGGCACTGGGCATGATGTGGCCACTAGAAAGCCACTGTTTCTGGGCTCTCTGGGGACAGAGCTAGGAAGTGCATATGTGTCTATTATGTGTGTTCACGGCATTTGTTTCAGATCTCTCCTGAAAGAAGCCTCCTGTGAGGTGTCACTGTCGACCCTGTTTTTCGGTTGTCTGTGTACACAATGGGTGTTCCCTACCACCCCATCAGCTCTCAGAGAGCAGAGTTCATGCCCAGGGCAGCTTGATAGCCTCTCTGGTGCTTGGCCCATGAGAAGAACCTGGTGCATGTTCACTGGTTGCACAGATGAGCTGTGAGGATCACAGGCTTTGTGATTTATCTGCTTTGTTTCTTTTTAATGGTAAGAGCCACAGGTGTTGAGCTGAAGCATGATATTTAAAGTTACTAACATAAACAAGTTCTGTCACTGGAGGGGTGATCCCACTCGGGTGGAACAACTCGGTCCTTTGGAAGCAGGGAAGGTTTCTACATGGGTAGAAACAGCTGCTGTTTGGAGAACTCTGATTGGCTGTCTGGCAGGGGACAAGCTGTGCTTCTGTGTGCCATCCTCATATTTAGCTCTCCCAACAAGCCTGGGGCTGGTGCACCGTCTGCCCCGCCCCCTAAAGCCTGGTTCTGCTGCCTTGGGTCCCGACTAGCCAGTCGCTCAGGTGTCTAAGAGCAAATACTGTGCTTTCACTAGTCCACTGCTTCTAGGCCCCAAACCCAGGGGCTGCAGCCCTCGTTTCATAACTCAGGAAGCCTCTCTACCTGTCAGCTCGGTTTCCTATTTTTAGGCCTAACAGTTTTGAGCTGCTGGTTTTGTCTAAGGCCTTCTGGGTGAGAATCTAGACTCTTTCTGGTTGTGATGACCCTGATTCCTGTCCTGGGCACCAGCATCCGCTTGATAGCTTACAGTTAATGGTGTCTGATTCGTGATCTCCAAAGAAGATTGAGCTTCAGGACCAGGGACCAGGCTTGATCACTCAAGAGCTTTTGTGTAGCAGAGTTTTATTAAAGTATGAAAAGTAACGAGAAAGCTTCTGACATAGACATCAGAAGGGGGACGGAGAGTGCCCCCCTCGCTAGTCTAAGCAAGGGAGTTATATACTTTTAAAATTAGTTATTACAACAAATCAAAAGAATGTCCCAAAGTTGTAAAGACCTTACTAGACCCACTCCAGTAGTTTACATTTTAAGATTACAGGATTAGCCAGAAGGTTTTCAGGAAGAAACTGTCCTCAAGCCGGATACATTGTTGTTATATAATCCTTAGTACAGAGTTTAAACTGAGTTGTTTGTTGTGTAATCATCAGTTTCAGGCTTAAAGAAAAAACATTTTATGTGATTAAGACTAAGGAATATAGGGAAAAAAAAAAAAAAAGATGTTTGTTCTTTCCTCCTCCTTGAGAGTTCCAGACCACTGTCTGTGCTTCAAGAGCCCCAGACTCCTTTCTCCTCAGGGACCCCAGACTTCTTATCAACCTGCCTAGGAATTGACTGTCTCACACTCTTGCCTTCTCCTGACTCTGGTTTGATGTTAGGTCAGTGAAAGTCGCTCAGTCGTGTCCACCTGTTTGCCACCCCATGGGCTCTACAGTCCATGGAATTCTTCAGGCCGGAATACTGGAGTGGGTAGCCTTTCCCTTCTCCAGAGGATCTTCCCAACCCAGGCATCGAACCCAGGTCTCCCTGACAAACCCAGGTCTCCCTGATATATTACAGGCAGATTCTTAACCAGCTGAGCCATAAGGGAAGCCCTTGATATTAGATCAGCTGGGTAAATAAAGGCTCAGCCAGTGCTCTGATGCATATGGGTGGGGGACTGGGGCAGGCAACTGGGTCTGCCCAGGCCTGGGCCCCTCCTGCTCCCTAAGAGGCAAAGTAGCATGTAGTTCCCACCTCCCCACCCCCCCACCCCCTGCCCCCACCACAGCAGCCACCTGGGTTGGAAACCAGAGCCTGCAGCCCAGAGTCAGCATTCTTGGATCTGCCTGGACCTGGTTCAGCAGTGGTGGGTTGGGTTAGCCAGGCAGGCTGAGTGGTTCCTTAGGATGGAGATGGGGGCGGCTCCGATTCACATGGGTTGCCGTGAACCATGACTGCAACCTGGTGCTTGCTCTGGCTGTTTGCTATAGGGATGCCTGTGAGACGTCAAAGCAGGGAAATGGAGAGGAAGAATGGGCCTGAAGAGACAGGGGTCAGGTGCAACCGGGAGATGGGAGGAGGCATGAGCATCCTCCAAGGACCTCCAGGCCAGGGGGGAGCCAAGGCCTGCCTGGAGGCTCAGCGATGACACGGCATCTTTGCTGCTCATGTGCATTCTCTGTCTTTCCCTCCCCTCTCTCCTCCACTCTGGGATCTGCAGTAGAGTGAGAGAGCGACACCCTGTTCATACCCTGAATGTCACCAATGGAAACAGGAGGGGCTCCTTGATCGATCACCTGCCTCTCTCAGGGTCACGTTGCAGGGTCCCTGGACCTTGTGGAACAGCTGGCTTTCCTCTCCATCTCCACCCCAGGGGCTGTTTCTCCCTGGAGCTCTGCAAAGGACTGGCCGGCATTTGCTGCTTGCACACCCTGGCCTCCTTGCTCCCGGGGGCCCTGCCCATCTGTTCCATCCGAGCTGCTGGGAAGCTGGCAGACAGAGAGAGCCTGCCTCAGGGGTACGGACAGTGCTGTGTCTTTGAGCACTTAACTCACTTTAATGGCTTCAGCTGGCTTTCTTCTCCCTTCAGATAGAAGGCCATTCCGCAGTATTAATTTCCTTTGCATAATTTTCTCCCTGGGCCTGGCTCACAGGCTGTTGTGCCGAGAACACAGACAGGCAGCATCAGACCTCCACCCAGATTCAGCAGACTCCTCAGTGTTGGCTGGAGATGATTTTCTCAAGTTAATCAAGGCACATTAACTTGAAAAGTTTCTACTATACAGAGAACCCCAGGGACCACTGGGAAAAGGCCTGGTGGCCGTGGTGGCTGCCGGGGTGACCCTAGATTCAGGGGAAAGAGAAGACAGTGATGCTTCAGGGAGCATCTCCAAGCAAACAAGCCTTCTAGGAGAGAACAATGTGTTCTAGCAAATGTCAAACTCTAAAAATATGACCATGTCAGGTGGATAGACAGATGCGTATCTTTATTTTTCTTGACTAGCAGTCACTGAACCTAATTTAATTTTTTTCTTTCTTGGGAGGCTAATTATCACAGGCTGCTAACATTCAGTGTTTTCTGAGGTATGTAGTGTTGCTCACCCTTCACTGAATGGTCCTAGATGCTAAGTCTCTGGAATTCTCTGTTTTGCTATTTTTTTTCCTTTTTTCCCTTCTGCTTTCTTTACTGTTCTCCTGTGTCATCTGTTAGAGATACTAGAGCACCTGCTTCCTTTTTTCTAATTCTTTAAAAAAATTGATTTGTTGGCTGACATATTAATTGTATAATATTGACAGCCCAGAATAGTTCTGTTCAAAACTATTTTCAAAAATAAAATTCCTTTAAAACTAAAACTAACACACCCACAGAAAACAACACATATCCATATACATTAAAGCAAATCGTTAAAACATCTTTATTATATGAAACAAAAAGTAGTTAAGCTAAATAAATAGCTTTAGAGTATATCCCTACATTTTTAAACAAAATTTTGAGCTTTTTTTTCAAAAATCATAGTCTTATTTTTTTATTGCTATTAATTTTTATTGGCGTTTAGTTGCTTTACAATGTTGCATCAGTTTCTTGCTGTACAGCAAAGTGAATCAGTCATACATATTCATTTATCCACTCTTTTTTAGATTTCCTTCAATTTAGGTCACCACAGAGCACTGTGCTACACAGTAGGTTCTCATTAGTTGCCTGTTTCATAGTTAGGAGTGTGCATACGTCAGTCCCAATCTCCCGGTTCGTACCCACCCCCTTCCCCTTGGTAATAAGTTTGTTCTCTGCATCTGTGACTCTATTTCTGCTTAGTGCACCTGTTTCTTTGTAGCTTTTGGTAAAAGAAAGAAAACAATCTCATTCACAATATCATTAAAAAGGATAAAATACTAAGGAATACATTTGACAAAAGAAGTGCAAGATTATACCCTGAAAATTACACAATGCTGCTGAGGGAAATCAGAGACGATCTAACCTGACTAAATGGAGAGAAGCGCTTCACAGGCCTGGATTGGAAGGCTCAGTAGGGTTAAGATGGCAGTTATTTCTGTCCTGTTCTGTAATTTCTATAAAAATGTCAACCTTTTATTTTCTTCTATAGAAAGTAACAAGCTATTCCTAAATTTGTATGGAAAAGCAAAACCTAGAATAACCAAAACAGTGTTGCAAAAAAAAGAGAACAAAGTTGGAGTCTTGGTAGAAGGAAGGCGGGAGTGAATGATGAGACCACAAATGTCAGTGCAGAGATAACACGCTCTTTCTTGGCCCTTGGAGCACTGTGCGTGGCTGGTGTTCCATGTGCATACCTGCTCTGGCTCCCCTGACCTCCCTCCTCTGAAGAGCTAGAAAGCTGGTGATTGCCGCACAAAGTCTCTAATGACTGCAAGTCACTTTATCATGCTGTTGATCGCTACGGGCTGGTCAGGAGCGCAGGATTCTGGTACTAGAACCCTTGTGTCCCTCAGAAAGTCCAGCAAGAGCATCTCATGTCCTCGCAGCTTGACTCGTTTGCTCTCAGTCCTGAGGATGTCAAATCACTGGGGAGCAGAGCCTGAGAGACAGAGCTTGAGATGGTGCTTCATACGGAGCCTGAGGGCTAAAAGGTACTCTGCCAGGTGTGAATGAGAAAGCCAATGGGCTGGCGGGGTGGGGAGCAGGCCCGTAAAGCTCACCCTCTGAAGCTACAGTCTGGACATTTCAGTCTCTACAAACAGGACCATTTCATTTCTTGCATTCTCTGTTTCTTAGTTTTTCCTCCATCACCCATCCCTCCATTTGGTAAAGACAATACGTTTCCAAAACATGGCAAATGTCCTTGGATCTACAGAAATAAGATGCTGCCCTTTTCACAAATGGGAGGGAGAAAAGACAAAATGGATTGTATTCAAACAGGTGCATTTTAAAAAAGCTTTGTCCTTTTACTCTTTTGTACCATAAAGGCCATCTCTAACCCTGTGTGTTTTATAGATAAGGAGGTTGAGTTCCAGAGAGGGTTAAAAACACTCGCCCAGAATAACATACAGCTTGAAAGTGGCACAGGCAAGATTCCAGCTCAGCTCTGACCCTGCAGAGGTCGGGCTACTCCAACCAGCAGAGCCAATACCATGTGGGACGTGCATGCAGGAAGGCAAAGTGGAATAACTTGATTTCTACATCTGGGTAAAAATAATTCCCCAATTTGCAGACACCTAGAAGATCACAAGCTTGAGGGTAAAAATAAAATGTGCTTTCTGACAGCCCAAATCTTGTCAGACTAATCTAATTTCTCCTGGCCTGGGAGTCAGGCTTGGCTGATTAGATGGAAACAAACTTGCTGTGTGGGGGTTCGGCTGGACCCAGCAGGGCCTCTCCTCTGAGGATCTCCTGCATCATCTCTGGCCCACATGCCTCTGGACTTTGTTACCAGGTTGGGGGAGAGTCCCTAGCCTCTCCCATCCCCAGAAGGCGAGTCCTGCCCACGGAGGAGGTGGCCGTGGAGATGGGATAGAAGATAACAAGAAGCTGAGTCTGAATGAAAGGTTTCACTTGCTCGAAGAGTTTCGCCTGCTCTTTCTTCAGTTCCCGGTATTTTAGGCTTCTCTAGTGGCTCAGACAGTAAAGAACCTGCCTGCAGTGCAGGAGATGCAGGTTCGATCCCTGGGTTGGGAAGATCCCCTGGAGAAGAGAATGGCTACCCACTCCAGCATTCTTGCCTAGAGAATTCCATGGACTGAGGTGCCTGGCAGTCTACAGTCCATGGGGTCGCCGAGGACTGAAGTCCATGGGGTTGGTTGGAGAGGACTGAGCGACTAACACACACACATTTTCCATGTTGCTTCAGCTCTCTGCAAAGGTGGGATCATTCAGCTCTCCAAACAGTCTCAAAATCTCAGAGCTGGTGTCTCCTTCGGTGACAGGGACAGACTGCGGAGGGGTTTGCAACAAATGGCCTGCAGCTGAGCTCTGAGTTAGCAACAACTGACCCTGCAATCGGGTTCTGAGAGCAGGGAGTGTTCTGACCGGTTTCTTGTCTCACCAAGGGCAGGAACTAAGAGCCCCGTGACACTACTCTTCACCACTTTTCACCTTATCTGGGTACAAATGTCAAGCTCTCCTCCCATCTTTCCTTTAGAAAATGTGTGGGCAGATGGGTCGCCTCAAAAGAGCAAGCCGTTGTGATTTTTAAACAGAAGGATTGTTAACAAAGAATTTTCAGAGAGCCTCTTATTTCTTCCGTCTTGGTTGATATGCAGCCCATATCTTGGAAGGGCTTCAGAGAGACACAGACACGGTGTGTGGATCTGGTCTGCTTTCCCGGAGGACGGGATCCTACGCTCTGAGGTCAGAGACCTCAGGCCCATGTAGTGCACGTTCCCCAGCTGCTCATCATGTGCAGACCTCCCTTGCTTTATAAATGCTTGCGTACTGCGCTGAGCAGACGCGAGAACTCATGGGAGAGTGAAGGTTGAAAAATGCAGCTGTAGCTCTCTGCACGGTTATCACTGGTAAAGCTGGCGGCATCTTTTAAAGTTTCCTTCTCATTCCCTTCCATCCACTCCTCTGTCTCCTGCACTGAATTTAAACCCTTGTAGTGACACTCATTTGCCCTTTGCTCCAATTTCATGGTGTCATCACTTTAGACATCATTGTTACCAGCAATGTCCTTGCTGGCCTTCCTGCCAAGGCTGGTCTCTCTGCTGTTTAGCTGATTTCTAAAATACAGCTTCTATTTCAGCATGTCACATTGCCCGGTCTGAGCACTGGCCTGGCCTCCTATGGCCGTCACTGAGTCCGGTCCGTCTTCTATGTGGGTCTCAGGAGCCTCCACGCTCTGGCCCCCGCCCTGCTGCTTCGGGGCATGTTTTACGGTTCCCAGCCCATGGCACACTTCACCCAGGCAGGCCTGCCCTGCCTCTCTCAGGGCTGTCCCTAGACGGCTCTGCTGTCTTTGGTCCTGCAGTTCTGACCTGCTGTGTCCTCTATTCTTCCCACTTAATCAGCATCAAAAAAGCAAGCTATTGTGATTTTTAGCCCTGGATGCTACTCTTGATGGGAACTCTGCCAGGTTGTCCAGTCCACACTAGTGCTGGTTGTGTAGTCTTGGTGGGGATGCTGGTCCTGTTAGGAACAATGACAGATTATTAAGCACCGACTGTATCAGTCAAGTAGTGCAGTGTTTAAGGCTGTGTTTAGGCAGTCTGTCTCAGTATGTATTTGAGTTCTGTCACCTACTAGCTACTAAACTTGGGCAAGTCACTTACATCTTAGAGACTCAGACTCCTGCTTTATATATTGGGGGTCAGTTCAGTTCAGTCGCTCAGTCATGTCCGACCCTTTGCAACCCCATGAACTGCAGTGTGCCAGGCCTCCCTGTCCATCACCAACTCCCGGAATTCACTCAAACTCACGTCCATCGAATCAGTGATGCCATCCGGCCATCTCATCCTCTGTCATCCCCTTCTCCTCCTGCCCTCAATCTCTCCCAGCATGAGAGACTTTTCCAATGAGTCAGCTCTTCACATGAGGTGGCCAAAGTATTGGAGTTTCAGCTTTAGCATCAGTCCTTCCAAAGAACACCCAGGACTGATCTCCTTCAGAATGGACTGGTTGGATCTCCTTGCAGTCCAAGGGACTCTCAAGAGTCTTCTCCAACACCACAGTTCAAAAGCATCAATTCTTCAGCACTCAGTCTTCTTCACAGTCCAAGACACATCCATACATGACCACAGGAAAAACCATAGCCTTGACTAGACGGACCTTAGTCAGCAAAGTAATGTCTCTGCTTTTGAATATGCTGTCTAGGTTGGTCATAACTTTCTTTCCAAGGAGTAAGCGTGTTTTAATTTCATGGCTGCAGTCACCATCTGCAGTGATTTTGGAGCCCAAAAATATAAAGTCTGACACTGTTTCCACTGTTTCCCCATCTATTTCCCATGAAGTGATGGGACCAGATGCCATGATCTTAGTTTTCTGAATGTTGAGCTTTAAGCCAACTTTTTCTCTCTCCTCTTTCACTTTCATCAAGAGGCTTTTTAGTTCTTCTTCACTTTCTGCCATAAGGGTGGTGTCATCTGCATATCTGAGGTTATGGATATTTCCCCCGGCAATCTTGATTCCAGCTTGTGCTTCTTCCAGCCCAGTGTTTCTCATGATGTACTCTGCACAGAAGATAAATAAGCAGGGTGACAATACACAGCCTTGACATACTCCTTTTCCTATTTGGAACCAGTCTGTGGTTCCATGTCCAGTTCTAACTGTTGCTTCCTGACCTGCATACAGGTTTCTCAAGAGGCAGGTCAGGTGGTCTGGTATTCCCATCTCTCTCAGAATTTTCTGCAGTTTATTGTGATCCACACAGTCAAAGGCTTTGGCATAGTCAATAAAGCAGAAATAGATGTTTTTCTGGAACTCTCTTGCTTTTTCCATGATCCAGCAGATGTTGGCAATTTGATCTCTGGTTCCTCTGCCTTTTCTAAAACCAGCTTGAACATCTGGAAGTTCATGGTTCATGAACTGCTGAAGCCTGGCTTGGAGAATTTTGAGCATTACTTTACTAGCGTGTGAGATGAGTGCAATTGTGCGGTAGTTTGAGCATTCTTTGGCATTGCCTTTCTTTGGGATTAGAATGAAAACTGACCTTTTCCAGTCCTGCGGCCACTGCTGAGTTTTCCAAAATTTGCTGGCATATTGAGTGCAGCACTTTCACAGCATCATCTTTCAGGATTTGAAATAGCTCAACTGGGATTCCATCACCTCCACTAGCTTTGTTTGTAGTGATGCTTTCTAAGGCCCACTTGACTTCACATTCCAGATGTCCGGCTCTAGGTGAGTGATCACACCGTTGTGATTATCTGGGTCATGAAGATCTTTTTTGTACAGTTCTTCTGTGTATTCTTGCCACCTCTTCTTAATATCTTCTGCTTCTGTTAGGTCCATACCATTTCTGTCCTTTATTGTGCCCATCTTTGCATGAAATGCTCCCTTGGTATCTCTAATTTTCTTGAAGAGATCTCTAGTCTGTCCCATTCTGTTGTTTTCCTCTATTTCTTTGCATGGATCACTAAGGAAGGCTTTCTTATCTCTCCTTGCTATTCTTTGGAACTCTGCATTCAGATGCTTATATCTTTCCTTTTCTCCTTGCTTTTCACTTCTCTTCTATTTACAGCTATTTGTAAGTCCTCCTCAGACAGCCATTTTGCTTTTTTGCATTTCTTTTCCATGGGGATGGTCTTGATCCCTGTCTCCTGTACAATGTGACGAACTTCCGTCCATAGTTCATCAGGCACTCTATGTATCAGATCTAGGCCCTTAAATCTATTTCTCACTTCCACTGTATAATCATAAGGGATTTGATTTAGGTCATACCTGTATGGTCTAGTGGTTTTCCCTACTTTCTTCAATATAAGTCTGAATTTGGTAATAAGGAGTTCATGAGCCACAGTCAGCTCCTGGTCTTGTTTTTGCTGACTGTATAGAGCTTCTCCATCTTTGGCGGCAAGGAATATAATCAATCTGATTTTGGTGTTGGCCATCTGGTGATGTCCATGTGTAGAGTCTTCTCTTGTGTTGTTGAAAGAGGGTGTTTGCTATGACCAGTGCGTTCTCTTGGCAGAACGCTATTAGCCTTTGCCCTGCTTCATTCCATATTCCAAGGCCAAATTTGCCTGTTACTCCAGGTGTTTCTTGACCTCTTGCTTTTGCATTCCAGTCCCCTATAATGAAAAGGACATCTTTTTTGGGTGTTAGTTCTAAAAGGTCTTGTAGGTCTTCATAGAACTGTTCAACTTCTTCAGCATTACTGGTTGGGGCATAGACTTGGATTACTGTGATATTGAATGGTTTGCCTTGGAGACAAACAGAGATCATTCTGTCATTTTTGAGATGGCATCCAAGTACTGCATTTCAGACTCTTGTTGACCATGATGGCTACTCCATTTCTTCTGAGGGATTCCTGCCCACAGTAGTAGATATAATGGTTATCTGAGTTAAATTCACCCATTCCAGTCCATTTTAGTTCGCTGATTCCTAGAATGTCGATGTTCACTCTTGCCATCTCCTGTTTGACCACTTCCAATTTGCTTTGATTCATGGACCTGACATTCCAGGTTCCTATGCAATATTGCTCTTTACAGCATCGGACCTTGCTTCTATCACCAGTCACATCCACAACTGGGTATTGTTTTTGCTTTGGCTCCATCCCTTCATTCTTTCTGGAGTTATTTCTCCACTGACCTCCAGTAGCATATTGGGCACCTACTGACCTGGGGAGTTCCTCTTTTGGTATCCTATCATTTTGCCTTTTCATACTGTTCATGGGGTTCTCAAGGGAAGAATACTGAAGTGGTTTGCCATTCCCTTCTCCGGTGGACCACATTCTGTCAGACCTCTCCACCATGACCCGCCCATGTTGGGTGGCCCCACAGGGCATGGCTTAGTTTCATTGAGTTCAACAAGTCTGTGGTCCATGTCATTAGATTGACTAGTTTTCTGTGATTACGGTTTCAGTGTGTCTCCCCTCTGATGCCCTCTTGCAACACCTACCATCTTACTTGGGTTTCTCTTACCTTGGACGTGGGGTATCTCTTCACGGCTGCTCCAGCAAAGCACAGCCGCTGCTCCTTACCTTGGGCGAGCGTTGTTTCCTCACCGCCACCCCTCCTGACCTTGAACGTGGAATAGCCCCTCTTGGCTCTCCTGTGCCTGCACAGCCACTGCTCCTCGGACGTGGGGTAGCTCCTCCCGGCCGCTCTTGAGCCGTGGCAGCCTGGCACTCTCGGCCGCCGCCCCTGACCTTGGACACCCTAAATTAGACAGAAGCAAGTTATCATAGTTCAAAATTCTACCATCTGGGCTTCCCTGATGGATCAGTGGTAGAGAATCCGCCTGCAATGCAGGAGATGTGGGTTGGATCCCTGGGTTGGGAAGATCCCCTGGAGAAGGAATGGCAGCCCACTCCAGTATTCTTGCCTGGAGAATCCCATGGACAGAATCCTTGGTGGGCTACAGTCCGTGGGGTCGGATATGACTCAGTGACTAAACAACAAATAGTACTTACCTCATAGAATGAATCTACTTCACAGTACCTGGCAGATAATAAACACTGTAAGAATGTTACCACTATATGGTAATTTATGTATATTACCTGTAATCTTTAAAAGAGCTCAGAAAGGTGAGTATTCTTATTTCCATTTTACACAGAGGGAAAATGAGGCTCAGCAAGATTAAGTAACCATCCAAGGTCCCTGAGCTAATACAGAGCAGGACTGGAATGTTGAGTGTGGTTGGCCTGACCCTCCTGATCAATGCCTGCCTTTCATTCCAATACCCCATAGGGCTGTTTCCACAAAGTTGCACGTCTGGTTGTCCTCTAATTCTTCCCTGCACACATGCCACTTTATGGCCCCAGATTTTAAGCCATCTGAGGGCAGGATTGTTTCTTATACATTCTGTAGTTGTAGTGTTTGGTGGGAACATGAATCAAGGACACAAGTGTACTTTTCTGTATATAAAGGACACAAACAATTAACTGTAGGCAGATGGCTGTGAATTGCAGGATTCTTCTCATCATCCAGTCCCCGTGGAACTGTCCAACGACTGGTGAGTACCACCCCCCCACCAGGGAGAGGGTTCTCACAGGTCCTCTGAGACATCCTCCCTGGCAGGGTCATGTAAAACTTCTTTAGCATCCGTAGAGTGTGGGCATTGTTTGGTCAGGTATGACATCTGGATATCAAGTGATGGAGAACCAATATATCTGTCATAAACAATGAATGTGGGAAGAATTTAGAAAAACCAAGACTCACAGGCCTGTGATAGACTCCCGTGCCCCAGCCACGTGGAAAATCAGTGCCACCCTGTCACAGTTATGAGGCTGAGCATATCTGGTTGATGTTAGAGTCAGATGGAAGCTTTTTGTCCATGTGTGATGGAGCCCATTTGTGTGATGGAAGCCCGTTTGTGACCATCCAGCCATGTGGCCATCCAGACTCATAACAGAGACAGGAAGCTTGCTAGTCAGAGCTCAAATCATTGCAGAGTGCTCCCCACACAGAGCAGGAATCTTCCAGCCCCTCCTGGACAGAGCAGGGAGGGGGAACAGACAGATCCTTGTCCTCATGCCACCCTGTGTGTGTGTGTGAATGCCTGGCACTGCACCCCCCACCCCCACCCCTGCCCTCCTATCAACCTGGGCCTTTTCTCCTCTAGGTTCCTCATGGCAGTTTTGGTGGCTTCCTCTTATTCCAGCAATACAAAGCCCTCCACAAATAAGCCTCAGGGTGACTCCCTCCCCATTTTAAAGACAAATTTAAATCATTTTCTTCAAAGTATGTCAGGTTCAGAAACTAGAATTCCCGCATTACTGCTGACTCAGTTGCTATGTCTCTGCCATCATTTCACAGCAAAACGCCTCTGGCCATTTTCACTGCAAAACTCAGGCAATGGGAAGGGGAAAGGGCATTTTCTGTCTGAAAAGCTCCGTCTCTGCTCTGCCAGCCACCTGCTTGCCTGCATGCACTGGGCAGTGGCTGAGCAAGTGGCCCTGCAAACGACTTCACACCTGGCTCTCACATTCTCTTATCAAAGCCACTTGATAAAGGGAGTGACTTCAAGCATAGGAAGTGCCCAATTAGTATGTACCTGCTAGAATGGTGTTAATTAGCAATATCTGTATTGCAGCGTGTCCTTTAGTCTGCTTGCCCAAATCCATTAATAACACCTCACAAGGGAAATTTAAAAATTGACCTTTCATGAAGGTTTCCTGATGTGCTACAAGCCTTTGTTGTTGATGTTCAGTTGCCCAATCATGCCCGACTCTTCTCAGCCCCATGGACTTCAGCACGCAAGGCCTTTTTGTCCCTCACCATCTCCTGGAGTCTGCCCAAGTTCATGTTCATTGCATCGGTGATGCCGTCCAGCCATCTTATCTTCTGACGCCCTCTTCTCATTTTACCCTCAATCTTTCCCAGCATTGGGGACTTTTACAATGAGTCATCTGTTCACATCAGATAACCAAAATACTGGAGCTTTAGCTTCAGCATCAGTCCTTCCAGTGAATATTCAGGTTAATCTCCCTTAAGATCGACTGGTTTGATCTCCTTGCTATCCAAGGGACTCTCAGGAGTCTTCTCCAGCACCACAGTTCGAAGGCATCAATTCTTTGGCGTCTGCCTTCTTTACAGTCCATCTCTCACAACTGAACATGACCACTGGGAAGACCATAGCCTTGACTATACAGACCTTTGTCGGCGGAGTAATGTCTCTGCTTTTCAACATACTGTCTAAGTTTGTCATCACTTTCCTGCCAAGAAGAAATTGTCTTCTGATTTAATGGCTGCAGTCACCATTCGAGGTGATTTTAAAGCCCAAGAAGTGGAAATCTGTCACTACTTCCAACTTTTCCCCTTCTGTTTGCTCTGCAGTAATGGGGCCGGATGCCATGATCTTAGTTTTTTTCTAAATATTTAGTCTTAAGCCTCCTCTTTCATTGTCTTCCTTCACCCTCATCAAGAGTCTCTTTAGTTCCTCTTCACTTTCTGCCACTAGAGTGGTATCATCCTCATATCTGAGGTTGCTGATGCCTCTCCCACCTGTCTTGATTCCAGCTTGTAGCTCATCCAGTCTGTCTTTTCTCATGATCTGCTCAGCATATAGGTTAAACAAGCTGGGTGACGCAGACAGCCCTGTCATACTCCTTTCTCTTTCTTGAACCAATCAGTTGTTCCATACGGGGTTCTAACTGTTGCTTCTTGACCCACATACAGGTTTCTTAGGAGACAGGTAAGATGGTCTGGTATTCCCATCTCGCTAAGAGCTTTCCACAGTTTGTCATGATCCACACAGTCAAAGGCTTTGGCGTAGTCGATGATACAGAGATAAATGTTTTCCTGAAATTCCCTTGCTTTGTCTACAATCCAGTGGATGTTGGCAATTTGATCTCTAGTTTCTCTTCCTTTTCTAAACCCAGCTTGGACATCTGGAAGTTCATGGTTCCCATAATGCTGAAGCCTAGCATGAAAGATTTTAAGCATGACCGTACTAGCAAGGGAGATGAGTGCAACAGTCTGATGGTTAGCACATTCTTTGGTACTACCCTTCTTGGGAATTGGGAAGAGGATTGACCTTTTCCAGTCTTGTGGGCACTGTTGGGTCTTCCAGATTTGCTGACATAATGAATGCAAAACCTTGATGGTATCATCCTTTAGGGATTTGAATAGTTCTGCTGGAATTTCATCACATCCACTAGCTTTATTAACAGTAGTGCTTCTTAAGGCCTACTTGACTTTGCACTTCAGAATGTCTGGCTCTGGGTGACTAACCACACCATCATTCCTAATGCCTAGGAATCATTTTAAGATGTTAAAGATGGAGGCTGACATTCTAATTAGAGGTGCTGAAGCTCTTGAGTGGGTCCTGCCCACAGAGTGGGGGGGGTGGGGGGGTATTTGCTTGAGGACCAGATCCATATAAAGTGAGTAGTTAGAGAGGAACTCGAATTAGAAAGAGCTTGAAGTGAGGACCAAGCCAAAGGGATGTGGTGGATGCGTTGGTACCTGGGCAGAGACGTAGCCAAGGGGCCAGGAGTCAGGGATGGGGATGAGTAGGGGCATAGCTGTGGGGCTCCCCAGCCCAAGAAAGAAATCCTTGAACTTTGGGTTTGAGGAAGGCCATCTCTTCATGTTGAGGTTGGAGCATCTTATTTGAGCAGGATGGTTCATAAAGGATGGACTGTATTCAACCTAAACTCATAGAATATCAGCATTGGATATGACCTTGGGGAGCTAAATTTCAACTGCCTCCGCTTGTAGACAAGGCAGCAGAAGCCCAGAAAGGCTAAGTGATTTGTCCAAAGGCACACAGTTATTAGAAAAGGTAGCTAGACATGAAGGCAGGATTTCTGATTCAGTAGTTGGTGCCCTCTCCATGGCAGAAAGCTACTCCATTGTTGGGCTCTCCTTGTGTCTCAGCTGTAAAGAATCCGCCTGCAATGTGGGAGACCTGGGTTTGATCCCTGGGTTGGGAAGATCCTCTGCAGGAGGGCATGGCAACCCACTCCAGTTTTCTTGCCTGGAGAACCCTCATGGACAGAGGAGCTTGGCAAGCCACAGTCCATGGGGTCACAAAGAGTCCATGGGGTTGCAAATAACTCCATTGTTCTTTTGTTGCTTAATTTATTTTGGAAATGTCACTCATTTAGGTCATTCACTCATTCTATAAACATCTACTATGTATCGGGCATTGCCTAGGTGCTGGGGATAAATACACAGTTACTATCCCTCTCCTCTCAAGGAGCTCACAGAATTTTGAGCCACAAGGGAAGCCCACACAAAAGGCAGCTTGGAGTCAGTAATGGCAACAGATGCAAGGTGAACCCTGCTAGGTCCCCGGTGGGTGTGCTGTGAGCACAGAGGAGGGGCCTGGGGTTAGGGACAGCTTCATGAAGGCCCATACGGTATCATGCCCATAATGATCAGGCTTGAATCCAGCCCTAACAATGCCAGGGCCTGGATACAGCCCAGTGTCTAAAGCAGGGTGAGCTAGGAGGCAGAGCCCAACATGCTAGTGGAATGCTGACGGGAACTGATGACAGTTGGGCTTTGATTCAGACAAACCTGTCTTTTTAAATATAATTTTATTTATTTATTTATTTGTTTTTGGCTGGGTCTTCATTACTGCAAGAGCGTTTCTTTATTGCAGCGAGCCAGGACTGCTCTCTAGTTGTGGTGCAGAGCTTCTCATTGCGGTGGTTTCTCTTGTTGTGCAGCAGGGTCTGTAGGGTGCTCAGGCTTTAGTAGCTGCAGCACAGAGGCTCCGTAGTTGCAGGTCCTGAGCTTGGGCCTACTTGCTTCAAGGCACATGGGATCTTCCCGGATCAGGGATTGAACCTGTGTCTCTGGCATTGACAGGCAGATTCTTTACCACTGAGCCACCAGGGAAGCCCCACACAAATCTGTCTTTGAACTTTGTGTCTATCCCCTCCTTGCTGTGTGACCACAGGCAGTGACAGTCCTCACTGGCAAGGGAGGCAAAGACTGAATGGAGTTGTTGGGAAGATGAAAGCAGAGAGCATGGCACAAGACCTTGTGTTACGCTTGGCCCCTGTGAATTCCAGGTTACGAGACTCCAGCTGCCTGTGCGGCTGGCTTTGAGAATATCTACTTTGCCCCAGACGTCAGCTAGCCCTTCACCGGAAGCAGTCAGAGGCCTCTCTCCGAATTCAGAGACTCAACGAGCAGTAGCCTGAAGCTTCCCAGAGAAGAGACTGCTGTGGGGAGCACAGCTGCTTCAGAAAAACCCATGTGCTTTCTCTCTCCCTCTGGGCCTGCAGTGTTAATTAGGAAGACTGCATGCGTGAACGCTTGGCTTTTCTTTTCTTTCTTTTCTTTTCTAATCTCTCAAAAGAGCCCTTTTGATCAGCACTGTGAGACGATATGCAAAGACGTGTTAAGAATATGCAGGAGGGTCTGCCTCCTTTGACACCAGCTTCTGCACCCAAGATGGGTTTCAGAGCATTTTGTCCTCTGTTCCTGGCACCCAGATGGCCCAGACCACCGCTGCTTGCCCTGGGAACGGCTCTCCTTCTTCCGGCTCCCACCCAAGTCCCTGTCTAATGAGTTTGTGCAGAATCGGAAGGGCCAGGTCTAGCTGGCTGTCCCTGGCACCTGGGAGAGCGTATGACTGGCTGGGGCTGCCTTCACCTGGGTCCCTGGCAGTGTGGGCCCATGTGGTGGGGCTAGTGTTTGCCCCCAGTCCTGGGCACTGCCCCTGAGAATACCATGTGGGTGGACTCTCCCTGGGAGAAGGGCGATGGGGAAGTGTCAGGGGAGGGGACACTACAGAATGCGAAGGACCAAGGCCAGGGCAGCTAAGTAGGGGAGGAACGTGGGGTCAGGATTCCAAACTTCCACTGTCTCTCCTTACTCCCTTCCATTGTGTCAACCATCTTTTATGACTATAGAAACCCAGTGGATATGTATGTAGCTGTCCCCTACTTTTCCCTCACATCACCCCCAAGCGGGATTTAGCATTTTCTTGCAACACTTAAAAAGGAAACCCACTCCAAGAGACATTAGTGAGAACTGTGGACTTGACTAATGGTCTATCAGTTCGGTTCAGTCGCTCAGCTGTGTCCGACTCTTTGCAACCCCATGAATGGCAGCATGCCAGGCTTCTCTGTCCATTACCAACTCCCGGAGCTTACTTAAACTCATGTCCATCATGGTCTGTGAAAGCAAAAGTGAAATCGCTCAGTCGTGTCCCACTTTTTGTGAGCCCATGGACTGTAGCCTACCAGGCTCCTCTGTCCATGGGATTTTCCGGGCAATAGTACTGGAGTGGATTGCCATTTCCTGTCCAGGGGATCTTCCCAACCCAGGAATCGAACCCGGGTCTCCTGCATTGTAGACAGATGCTTTACCATCTGAGCCATCTGTGGGCTATATTGCCTAGGACGAAGAATTTTATGAGAAAGAGAGGAAAGAAGGAAGGGAGTTGGGGAGAGCTGGAGGGAGGGAAAGAGGGAAACCTCATTTGGGTTTTGCTTTCCTCAAGTCTTACTGCTCAGCCTTCAGCCACAGGCTTCACTTCTCTCCCTGGTCCTGCCCCACAAAGCCTCTAATTTCCCCCCAACTCATGTCTACCATTCAGACCTTCCCAGAGGATGCCTCTGTCTTCCCGTCTGATCTGGTGCTTGGCTCCGGCCCCGTCCCTGCAGCTTGCATCTTCCCTGTCATCACCAGTTCAGCAAATAATGTACCCCTGGCTGCTTCAGAAGCAGTAGGAATCCTAAATGACCAACATTTGTTTTTGTCAACAGAAAGAAACTTGTAAGTGTCCCAGACAGGAGAGAAGTGTGGAAGGTGGAAAGTGAATGACCCCACCCGCCTCTCTCCCAGACCCCAGCCCCACACCTGGCTCTCCATTTCCCCTTCCCACCCTCTGAATTCCTGTTCAGGGGACTTGCAAATGACTCAGGACCCTCTCTTCTCATGTCACAAGAGCACTTCTTTCTCCTAGAACCCAAGAGATATTACTCATTGCATTTGGGTTTTGTTATTCATGGTAGAAGTTTCAGAGAATGCCTTGGGTGCATAGAGGAAAATCACCAAAGAGGACTCCAAACTGGCCTCCAAATAAATACAGAGCAAAAATCTCCCAGATGTAATGGAACTAATCACAGCAAATTAGCTTTTCTTGTACAAAACATTCTCTCAAAAATGCTAGAGGCCTTGTGCTGCGCAGATTCTTCCTTGGAGGGAAGTAAAAGATGTGGCTTACCTCATCTCTTCTCTGTGTCCCTGGCTCAAATGGCAGTGCAGCTGTGGCCTCTAATGAGATCAGGTATTATTCTTGGGAGCAGGTATTAACAGGACCACAGCATTGAGGGAACACGCTCACGTTGTCTTCCCACTTAGCACAGCGCTGGCAGACAGGGTCCTCCGTGCCAGCTTTGTGTACCTGTGGCCCTCACATCTCGAGTCAGGCAGTGATCCTTTACCAAACCTTCTCTGAACTGTGTGAGGTGGGGAGCTGGGGGGTCGGACAGAGATTGGGAAATGGGGTGACGTCTGTCAGTGGCAGTAATCCAACACCTTCCCTCATCGGAATCTGTCAGATACAAAAGGTAGTAGCTTTCAACCAAGAAAATGAAATGTTTCAGCTAGCCTATGGAACCTTAAGTTGAAACAAAAGAGGGTGTTGGGTGATATTTTCAAGAGTTATAAGCCATTTTTCTTGGAGAAAATGGAGAGCTAGGTTTGGTTGATATAAAGCCCGCATATGACCCGCTTATTTTAGGGATTTACCTGATATATCCACACACACATATACATGTCATATATTTATACAATATACATAAAACAATATGATATGATGACATAGATGTCTTTATATAATATAGAGACATATACTATACTATACTATAATATACTATACATTGACAGAGGAGCCTGGTGGGCTGGAGTCCATGGGGTCACAAGACTGCAGTCCAGGGTTGCAAGTGAGTCACACAGGACGTAGCAACTAAACATCAAATACACATATACATATAGGCCTGAAACATGACGCTGTGAAAGTGCTGTGCTCAATAAGCTAAGCAAATTTGGAAAACTCAGCAGTGGCCACAGGACTCAAAAAGTTCAGTTTTCATTCCAGTCCCAAAGAAAGGCAATGCCAAAGAATGCTCAAACTACCGCACAATTGTATTTATCTCACACGCTGGTAAAGTAATGCTCAAAATTCTCCAAGCCAGGCTTCAGCAATACGTGAACTGTGAACTTCCAGATGTTCAAGCTGGTTTTAGAAAAGGCAGAGGAACCAGAGATCATATTGCCAACATCTGCTGGATCATGGAAAAAGCAAGAGAGTTCCAGAAAAACATCTATTTCTGCTTTATTGACTATGCCAAAGCCTTTGACTGTGTGGATCACAATAAACTGTGGAAAATTCTGAGAGAGATGGGAATACCAGACCATCTGACCTGCCCCTTGAGAAATCTGTATGCAGGTCAGGAAGCAACAGTTAGAACTGGACATGGAACCACAGACTGGTTCCAAATAGGAAAAGGCTGTGTATTGTCACCCTGCTTATTTAACTTCTATGCAGAGTACATCATGAGAAACACTGGGCTGGAAGAAGCACAAGCTGGAATCAAGATTGCCAGAAGAAATATTAATAACCTCAGATATGCAGATGATACTACCCTTATGGCAGAAAGTGAAGAGGAACTAAAAAGCCTCTTGATGAAAGTGAAAGAGGAGAGTGAAAAAGTTGGCTTAAAGCTCAACATTCAGAAAACGAAGATCATGGCATCTGGTCCCATTACTTCATGGGAAATAGATGGGGAAACAGTGGAAACAGTGTCAGACTTTTTTTGGAGGGGCTCCAAAATCACTGCAGATGGTGACTGCAGCCATGAAATTAAAAGACGCTTACTCCTTGAAAGGAAAGTTATGACTAACCTAGATATCATATTCAAAAGCAGAGACATTACTTTGCCAACAAAGGTCCATCTAACTTCCCTGGTAGCTCAGAGGTTAAAGCATCTGCCTGCAATACAGGAGAGCTGGGTTTGATTCCTGGGTTGGGAAGATCCCCTGGATGAAGGAAATGGCAACCCACTCCAGTATTCTTGCCTGGAAAATCCCATGGACAGAGGAGCCTGGTGGGCTGTACTCCACGGGGTAGCAAAGAGTCGGACACGACTGAGTGACTTCACTTTCTTTCTTTTAGTCAAGGTTATGGTTTTTCCAGTGGACATGTATGGATGTGAGAGTTGGACTGTGAAGAAAGCTGAGTGCCAAAGAATTGATGCTTTTGAACTGTGGTGTTGGAGAAGACTCTTGAGAGTCCCTTGGACTGCAAGGAGATCCAATCAGTCCATCCTAAAGGATATCAGTCATGGATGTTCATCAGAAGGACTGATGTTGAGGCTGAAACTCCAATACTTTGGCCACCTGATGCAAAGAGCTGACTCATTGGAGAAGACCTTGATGCTGGGAAAGATTGAGGGCAGGAGGAGACGGGGAAGACAGAGGATGAGATGGTTGGATGGCATCACCGACTTGATGGACATGGGTTTGGGTGAACTCTGGGAGTTGGTGATGGACAGGGAGGCCTGGCATGCTGCGGTTCATGGGGTCACAAAGAGTCAGACATGACTGAGCTACTGAAATGAACTGAATTGAACTGATATGCATATGGCTTCCCTGCCATATGGGAAAAAGTATTTGCCTGCAATGTGGAAGACCCAGGTTCTATCCCTGGGTAAGGAAGATCCCCTGGAGAAGGGAATGGCTACCCACTCCAGTATTCTTGCCTGGAGAATTCCACGCATGGAGAAGCCTGATCGGCTGCAGTCCATGGGGTCGCAAAGAGTCAGACACGACTGAGGGACTTGCATTTCATTTCACTTCATATAATGTCAGTAACACTTTGCTTTAAGACAACCCACTCTCTCCAGCTTCCTGTTAGTGTCTAATAGCAAGTTTGTGTCATGAAACAATAAATAGAGAAGTTGGCTGACTAAAGACAGATCCCAGGTTGGAGCTTCTTGGGAAAGAGAGGACAGGAGTACTGGTTTCATGAAGACTTAGCTGATCACAGCAAAGCAGCGTATCTCCAGCTTCCTTTACCCCAGGTGGCTTTCTGCATTCCTCTTGCCGCAGCTGTGCAGGGCTGCCTGTCCACGCCCAGGGAAATGAAACCCTGACTGATGCCTGGGCTTTGATCCTACCCGTCTCTCCACAGTGCAGGCAAACATTCCCATGGACCCAACCCAGCCATGAGCAAAGTGCCTCTGGCCAGGAAGGAGTCTGTGACAGAGATATGTGATGGAGCGGGTGTGGGCAAGAGCTGAGGAGGTCCCTTTGTTTGTGCCACCGCAAAGAGGGGTGACTCTCCCCACGTGACTCTGCTTCCCCGAGGCTGCTTCTCCTTGTGGGGTTAATTACATCAACCTGAATCTCAGGGAGGGTGAGTTAATTGCCAAACACTTTACAATTATCAGGAGCCCATGAGGAGCTTCGCCACCGTAAAACATTACTGCTAATTATTGTTCGTAATCATAAAGGTTCTGAAGTGCCAAAGGCTCCCATGGCAACCTTAACTCTTCTCCTTTCTCTTGCTCTCTCACACAGTGATAGATTTTTTCATTACAGTATTAAATGCAGCTCATAAATCTGCCATATTATGGGCAAATATTTATTTATATAATCTAAGTAGGCAGTGCTGGGGTAATGATTCCTCTTATAAATGCTCTGGACATTCCAGTCCTCAGCCTAATGACATGCACAGGGCACCTAGCATATCAGTCAATGCACCTCGCTTCATCTGCAAAATCTTTATCAGATAGACATCACGAGGAAGGACAGGCACTGTGACTTTATTTTTATTGTATGTCACTAAGAATAATCCAGTCAATAATAATACTTGACTGAGAGTATCTTATAAAAATAGCATAAATATATCCCTAAACAGGCAATATAGGGGAATATAAACCATGGATCAATTGAAAGGTTGCTTTGCAGGGAGATGATGGGTTGTGCCCCAGAATGGAAGCACAAGGCTAAAAGACTTGGCAAGTTTATCATGTTGGCTAAATGAACTGCTGAGGATGCAAGTCCAGCATAAAGGTAGCTTGGCTCTTAATATGTTTTGTGCATAGTAATGATGGCATCAGTGGAAGGAGATGGGCCTCGTTTACATGGATATGCTTGAACCTCAGCTGTGTGTCTAGCCCAGGACATCTGCAATAGGAAGGTTTCTAAAGCAGGTTGTTTGGGGTTGTTGGGAAATGCTCTCTCCAAGGGAAGGGGTCTTGTGTGGATACTCTGCTCTCACCCTCTGGTTGGGAGTGTGTTATTTGATTGCTTCTGTAGTTTTTAGTGGGGACTGGTAATCGAACTTGGCTTTCTTCTCTTCTGCTTATCTGGAGCTTAGAGCTGATTTCCTCGGGGACTTTCCTTCTTGAAGAAGAGCTGCTCTGACCACTATGCTTGGTCTACATCTGGAGAGAATTCTGAATGCTTTCAGTAAAGTCTCCAGGTCTGGGGTGATGGCCGGTGCCTGGACTTGAGCCCGCTGACCCTATAGAGTGGCGTTGTGCAGGCCACAGAGGAGGGGGACATTTATCCCGAACAACGGTAAACCCAAACGTCGAGCCAGGGGAGGAAAAGCTAATGAGAAGAAAGGACCACAGTGCTGTAGTGAAGGGGCATCCCTGACAAGCTGGCCCTCTCTGGTTGTGTCAAGTGACACGGCCAAGTGAGCAAGTCAGTGTATGTGTGGTGGGTATGCTGTGTCTCTAGTGTCCAGGGAGGGACTGCAAAAGAAATGAAAATAAGATAGTGGGATTTGTCTTCCAGTGACTCACACGCTGGGTATGGTGAATGGGGCTGGCGATCAGAGATCTGGGTGGAAAAAGACCTCAGTGGGCTGCAAAGAAATAGAACTAGTAGAGAGGTGTTAAAGGGAAGGTTGTCTTGGAGGTCATGATTGTCAAGATTGTCAAGCAGGTCAGCAATAGGTGCTGAGGGTGTGGTTCGGAGAGCCTCCATAGAAAACACAGGATATTGATCTCAAGGCCGTTCAGACCTGGCTGGAATCCTGGCGCAGCTACGGGCTCAGCTGGGAGACTTTGGGGAAGTTACTTCACCTCGCCTGGCTTCAGTCTCCTGTTCCACAAAATGAGGGACTATAGTAGCATATATACTTAAAAGTAACTGTGAAAATCAAATGAGGTACTGAGCGTAAAACTATTTGCCACACTGCCTGACAATGAGTGCTCCATAAATATTAGTATCAGTGTTAACTGATAAGCTTGAGATGGTGGGGAGGGGCCTAGGTGGGTAATGAGAACATATGTAGATTAGAGACATTGAATTTAAGAGTGAGGCTCTATGGGGATGACTTCCTGAGTGGCTCAGACGATAAAGCATCTGCCTACAATGCGGGAGAAAAGTGAAAGTGAAGTCTCTCAGTCGTGTCCGACTCTGTGCGACCCCATGGACTGTAGCCTATCAGGGTCCTCTGTCCATGGGATTCTCCAGGCAAGAATACTGGAGTGGGTTGCCATTTCCTTCTCCAGAGAATCTTGCCAACTCAGGGATCAAGCCCAGGTCTCCTGCATTGCGGGCGGGCGCTTTAGCATCTGAGCCACCAGGGAAGCTCTCCTGGAGAAGGAAATGGCAGCCCACTCCAGAATTCTTGCCTGGAAAATCCCATGGATGGTGGAACCTGGTAGGCTGCAGTCCATGGGGCCGCAAAGAGTCAGACAGGACTGAGCGACTTCATTTTCACTTTCACTTTCTATGGGGATGCTTATTGTCTTAGGTAAGTGTTGAAAGTGCAGAGTTTTCAGCTTGGACTCAGACTAAGACAGTCTGCGTTTATATCCTGACTCTGCCTCATAATAGATGTGTTCAGCAAGTTATTTACCTCCTTGTACTTGGGTTTGCTCATTTGTAAATGGGAATGATTACAACCATACCTATCACTTAGGACTGTTATTGGATGTAAATGAGTTGGTACATAAAACACTGAAAACAGTGTCTGGCACATAAGTTCTACATGGTACTGGCTGTTTTTATTGGTGTTATTGTTTTGTTGTTTCATATATATACCTAACTTGAAAGTGAAAATGAGTCACTCAGTTGTGTCTGACTCTTTGTGACCCCATGAACTGTAGCCCACCAGGCTCCTCTGTCCATGGGATTCTCCAGGCAAGAATACTGGAGTGGGTTGCCATTTCCTTCTCCAGGGGAACTTCCTGACCCAGGGATCGAACCCAGGTCTCCCGCATTGCAGGCAGATTCCACCGACTGAGCCACCAGGGAAATTTCTAAATTATAAACACAAAGAGTCTAACATAGGAGTGAGTATTTGACTGACAAAATTAATTAGTGAGCTGCCAATGTCAGGCCCAAGTATCTCAGGGTCACTCATGGGAATACACGATGTTGCTGATGAGAGGTTCTTGGGTACTGCTGTTGTGTGTGATGACAGCTGGAGATTCCATCACATTCTAATCATGTTCAGAATGAAATCTTGGTTGCAAAATGAGCACTAGAGGAGAGACACCAGTGTCCAGGATGCAATAAAAATTCAGGAACACGTGATAAGAGCAGATCCCAGTGGTGACTAGGGTCACAGAATAGACCAGGATATGAATTTTCCTGGGTCCCTTTGCCTCACGCCAGCTGAGGGGCCTCCCCAGCGTAACCACCTGTGGTAATTAAAAGGAGCAACAGTGAGGGCTTAGATGGCAGTGCTGGGGTGTGTGTCTAGTAAATTTTGAGTCATTAGTCAGGTTATTGCTTACATGCTTACAAAGCCCTTGGTTTTGTTTCATTTCATTGGGAACTGCCATGCAGAGTTTCTGAGTCTGGCTAGGAGTGACAGGATCAGGGCTCTTTGCGCTTGCAGAGACCAAGCCCAAGTGGATGAGAGGCCAGTGTAGACGGTCTGGCTGGCTCCAGCCTCCTCCAAGGAGACTGCATATGAACACAGTGTAGAGCTGCTGGCAACCCGGAGGGAAGCTTAGAGAAAGCATTTGCTGGGACTTGCCCAGGAGGTGTGACAGCATTCATCTGTCAATTCACCCATCCATTTAGTCACCAAATATTTATTGAGCATTTTCATGTGCCAAACTCGGTGCTGGGCCCTGGGTTACAATAACACATGAGGCAGATGTGGTTCCTGGGCTGCTGACAGGCCGTTACGGTCCGGTGGCAGCATTATGGGAGGGAAGGTGGAGCACAGACCACTTATGAAGAGGAACGTAGAGGTTCTGAGCTACCTATGGCAGCCGAGAGGTCAGACTCCCTGCAGAAAGGGAGACAGTCCAAATCTGGTGTTTCTCTTGAGCAGAGCCAGTACAATTAGGTGAGGTCTGATGGGGTTGTTGAAACCACAGGACTAGTCCCACGGTGTGCTTCTGTCCCGCTTCTAAGCACAGGATGGCTGAGCTATGCTAATGCCAGCAAAAATATCTCCATCTTTATGTCATAGGCTCCCAGGCCTTGGGTGGCAGCCATAGATACAAACACAGAACAGGGCCTGGAGCTGAACCAAGGCTATAAAGTCTGCTCCTCTCTACCAGTCTCTCCAAGAAACAGAACAAACTGCAGAGTAGTGCTAGGACTGTTGACATTTAAAAGCAGATTTCAATTTAATACTTTTGAAGGGCCTTAAAGACATACACAAAAGGTCTGAAACACATAATAAAATCCATGATAAATAGATATCTTCACTCCATCTCTCACCACTTGCCACAATTCTTTGTCCAGTTATCTTCCAGGGAACATGTGGAGTTTAAAAATGAAATTGCAACTAGGACTTCCAGCGATGCTATGATGCCTGGTACATCAAGTCATTTTTCTTTCAAAGGAAGTAAGAGTCACCTTTTTTGCATGTTCTTGACACCCACCTGCCACACCTTAGGGAAACCCCTCCTCTAAGGGGTCCTGAACTTTTTCAATTACTACACCAAAAGAAATGTTTGTTGTTTAAGTTCAAGTAGGTCAGTAGTGTTTTCTCTACCTTATAGAGAGGACTCTGTAAAATCAGAACGTAAATCTCAGTAACAACTGAGAAAAGAAGAGATTCGCTCATAGCTCTAAAGGAGAATAGCACTGAAAAATATCAAGATTCATAATTCACACAGATTAAATTCTCCTTGAACTGCTTGGTCTCAAGAACCAATATTGCTGCATATTTTAAGCATCTCTTAAATAAGATTAATTTTTATAATGACAGGTAATGCCACTCACAAGGGGAAAATAACAATTTATTTATTATCCTAGATTAGGAATTAAAAAGCATTTCATTGCAATTTAACTGGTGAGTCAGAATTTTCATCCAGAGATCAGTTATCGTCATCCTGGTGTGAAGCTCATTAACTGGGGGGAAAGGGGAAGAAGCAGAGAGGATGGGGTGGAGGAGACCCGTGGGCTTTGAGTAGGCCCATCTGCGGATCTGGCCTCTGGGCTGTGTGAGGAGTCTGCCCTGGAGACGAGTCTTTCATGGTATCTAAGCAACAGTTCTTCAAACATGACTCTGGCTTAAATTTAAATCATATTTATTTTCTGATTACAAAATAAATTACAAACAATATTCATTGAAAATAATTAGAAAAATTTTTAAGCACAAAGGATAAAAGAGTAACTTGCTGCATCCTTCCTCTGGAGACTCACACTGATAACATCTCCCTTTGTCTGATGAGGTTGTTTCAAAAGAGGGACAATGCTTGATGGAAAGTGAACAGGCTGTGTGGTGAGAGCAGGCTGGTGTGTCCCATGAGGAGCAAGGTGGCTGCTGTAGCTGGAGCAGTGTAACCCAACAGCAAGAAGGAGAATGCTGGGAGGGACGGTCCGAGAGACAATGGGGGGGCAGAACTGAGAGGTTCTGCAGGTCAGAGCAAGGACTGGGTGTTTCATTCTGAGTGAGACAGGGAGCCACTGAAGGGTATTTATCAAGGAAGTGACATAATATGACCGATGCTTCTTGGGAGAGGGGAGGCCAGTAGCACAAGGGTAGACATAGTCAAGATATGACGCTGACTCAGGTGAGGATGCCAGTGGTAGAGGTGGTTAAAAAAAAGGGTGTGTGTGTGTTAGATTCCAGATGTAACTCAAAGGCAGAGCCTAAAGTTTAACTGATAAATGGCCTGTAGAGCACAAGAGAGAGGAGGTGAGAATGGCTCCTATGTTTCTGTCCTGAGCAAGAAGAAGACATTGCTTGTTTACTGAGAAGTGGGAGACTAGAGGAAAGCAGATTAAAGTCAGGACAACAGGAGCTTAGCTTTGGACACACCACATTTGAGATGTCACTTTGACATCCAAGTAGAGGTTCACAAGTGGGCAGTTGGATTTATGACTCTGCAGTTTGGGGTGATGTCTGGGCTACAGAATTAAATTTTGGAGTTGTCAACATGGAGCTGGCATTTGAGGCCACTAGGCTGAATGAGATCACCCTGAGAGTGAGTGCACATAGAGATGAGATCTGAGGATGACATCAGGGGAGCTTGAGAAGGAGCAGCCAGGGCAGGAGGAGGGGAAGCAAGAGGGTGGTGTCTCAGAGGTCATTTGAAGAAAATCTTCCAAGACGGAGGCAGTGATCAACCATCAAATCAAAACTGCTGATGGACTGAGTCAGATTTGCTGAGCAATGACCACTGGCTTTGGCAGTGCTGAAGTCAACAGTGACTTTGACTAGAGCAGCTGCAGTGGAAAATTGGAAGTACAGGGGCCTCATGAGGGGATGGGAGGAGAGGAAGGGTAGACGAGAGGTGAAGGCCAAAAAGTAGCCTCAAGGCGTTCACTGTTGATGCAGTGGAATTATGAGAAGTCCCAGTATTCAGTCAGCAAAGAGGAGCTCATTCTTGTCTCTGGGTGTCTGTGAGATCAGCTTGCTGGGTGTCTGCTAGATCAGGGAGGCGATGATTCACCCAACTGAGAGCTGCAGAGAAATTCTTATGTCTGTAAAGATGGGATCAGTGGTGTCCAGCAGAGAACCCCTTTACTAGCCATTGTTGTTCAGTTGCTCAGTCATGTCCGACTCTGACCCCATTGCCTGCAGCACGCCAAGCTTCCCTGTCCTTCCCCATCTCCCAGAGTTTGCTCAAACTCATGCCCACTGAGTCAGTGAGGCCGTCCAACCATCTCATCGTTTGTCGCCCCCTTCTCCTCCTGCCCTCAATCTTTCCGAACATCAGGATCTTTTCCAATGAGTTGACTCTTCGCTGAGTGGCCGTTGGCTCTCATCAGATAAGCATCGCAAAAGGTGGAATAATTTGATAAAAGCAGCTCACATTTTCTATTGGTTTGCACTTTCCAAAAGTGCTTTCACATGTGTCACTTGATTCCCACATGCACAGGGGAGGGAGCCATTATTTCATAGGCAAGGAAACTGGGACTTGGTCAAGATCACAGGTAGTGTGAATAGAGGAGCTGGGACTCAACATGAGTTTTGTGGTTTTTTTTAACTCCAGGTCCCAGCTCTCTTAAAAGGCAGACGTTGCTTTTTTGTTTTTTTTAGCTTGCTTGTGTGAATGCACGTGTGTTAAGTCACTCCAGTCATGTTACAACAGTGAAATAATTCCCATGAGTCAGGCCCTCCTGCGTGGTCTTTCCATGAATACACCATGTAAACCTCAGAACAACCCTATCAGGAAGTTACTATTAGCATCCTCACTCTATAGATGAGGAAGCTGATATAGACAAGCTAAGCAACTTGTCCCACATCATACAGCTAGGACGCTGTGAATTAGGATTGGAACTCAGGCTTTTTGACCTTAGAACTCATGCTCTTGACTGCTACATTCTGCCATTTCATCTTCCACATACACAGTCCTTCGAGTAGAGAAAATAAGAATTTATTTGACTATAGTCACAGGTGGATTGATATTGATCCTAGTCTAGAATTCTGATAATTTGTGTCAACTAAAGGGAATTTTACTGCACACCTTCTGAGAGTGATACATGGGGTTAGATACTTTGAAATTAGGCACAAAATAAGTTGAGGTATGGTTTCTTCATTTGGGGAGGTCACAGTATCAGCAAATGTGCCACCACACGTCTTGTTCGGCATTTCTACCATGTTAGGGCAGTAAGGAGAAATGCATGGTCCAGTAGATATGTTACTGGTCAGCAAATATTCACTCTCCCTGACACCTTCCCCCAGCTCATGGGAAGAGTATACTTCCCTGCCCACGCTGGGTTTGGCCATGTTACCTGCTTTGGCTACCAAAATATTGGTAGATACAATGTGAGCAGAGGCTCTTATTGTGCTTGCAGAGTTTGGCTTGGTCCCATGCATTTTTTCCACCCACTGTGAAAAGAACACATCCCTGGGATCCTCTTTAGCCTGTCCCCAAATGCGAGACACAGGGACCAGACCCAACTCTGACTTCCAGCCTCGGGTCACAGCTGACTGACTCCACTTGAGTTCAGCTGATCCCAACAGAGCCTCAAATCAGATCTATGAATGAGAAATAAGTGTTTGTTATTTAAGTCACTGAGGTTGTTGGAGTTGATATGCAGCGTTATTACGGAAAGAGCTGATGAATCCACACAGGAAATATCACCTGAAAATTCACAAATGTGGTGGGAAATTGTAGTTATCATCTTAGAATAACAAGTTGACAGGCAATAGCTATCTGTGGATCGGGACAGGTCAGTTCACTGCAGTCCCAGTTAATATCCAGTGTCTTTCCCCTTGGAGCCACACGTTGAAACTACTCTTGGAAGGAGAGAAAACCAACTGCAAATCCATCCTTTCCCTTTTTTCTTTTGTATTAGACTTGTCAGCCGTGATGACTGCCACACCCATGTAGAACAAAATGCATTGCGGCCACTGGCAGAGGGACAGACTTAGGCAGCCACATTCTACGTATAACCCAACTTCTTCCAGTTACATCTGACTGGACCAAGGGCGGACACCTAACCTAAGAACAGCTGACCCATAGGCTGGCCTGAAAAAAATGATTAGCTCAGCCAATCAAGTCCCTCCAAAATTTGAACTAGGAAGTACAGAAACTTACTTGGTTTTTGAAGTAGAGATGCAGAGAAAAATAGAATAGAAGCAGAGAAGAGGCACAGTGTGCTTAAGGCATGACTAGACAGCTGCAGAGTGAAGATCCAGGAAGCCCTCCTGCAGGGACCCCATGCTGCCCTCCAGCTCCTCTATCCAGGAAGCTTGGCCCCCAGGCACTTCTGAGAAGTTCTTGAGATGTTCTTTCCGTTATTACTCAACAGGCAGTCTTCCAGACAAGCCCCACACTCACGCAAGCTAACCTAGAAATGTTCTATTCCTTGCACACGTCCCATCCAGCCTAGAAAGCCCGCTCAGTTCATCTTCTCCCACGTCTTCCTGGCTCTGACTGAGGGAGGAGTGGCAGAAGCAGCCACTTCTCACTTTATTTTGGTGACCTTCTGTGATATTGCAATATACAGTCGAAATGCGTAGAGAATCAATTGAAATAAGGCACCACCAAGTGTGTCCCTTTCAAAGTGAAGGGCAGAGGTGTTTTGCAGGCTGTTGATTAGCATGCACAGTCACAGACCCAGGCTCGAGAGTCAGAGCTCACGGCAGACAACTTAGAGAAGGTGCGAGGACACGGTGACCTGAAGGAGGAAGCTGCAGAGGCCTGGAGGGCAGCAGGGGACACCAGGCTTCAGAGGAATATCGTCTCCTATGGTAAAAACACCACTTGTGCATTCAGAGGTGATATTCTAATTTCTTCTGAAAGTAATCATAATAAAGGAGGTTATTAATATGCCCCATTTAAAAAAATTGTTTCATCATTTTTAGAAGCAAAACGAATCATTTGTTTTTCTCACCAGCCCTGAACAATAAAAAGAGAAATTTCAAATGGTTCCATCATATGTTCTTATTCTACACACCTCCTGTGAAGTCAGGGGGCCCTATGGACCACAGGCAATAATGGAAGCTGTAATCAAGACTTGTGGGAGAGGAGTGTATGGAGCATACAGCCTGGCAGAGTGGCCTGGACGTAGCCTCCAAGGAATTATCACTCCAGTGTGGGATATACAAGATGAGAATCTTATTTTTAATAGCAAAAACTGTTTTTTCCCTTACCAAACATAAATAGAGAACTCAAAAAATGCAAAGTAGTCTGAGTAACATAATTTTCTAAATGTAAAAAAGGTTGAGATGGATCTCAAGGGCATAATGGTGAGCAAAAAAAAAAAAAAAGTCAATTTCAAAAGGTTGTATTCTGTACAATCTCATTTATGTAACATTCTTAAAATGACTAAATTATATAGAGATGGAGTACAGATGAGTGATCACCAGAGGTTACAGGGAATGTATATAACTATAAAGGGATAGCAGAAAGGAGAGCTTTATAGTGATGGAACAGTTCTGTATCTTAGCTACAGTTGTAGTTGCGCAAAACAATACATGTGATAAAATGACCCAGAACTGTGGACATATTATACAATGTCAATTTCCTGGGTTTGATATTGTACTATAGGAATGTCAGATGTAACCAGTGGGGAAACTGGGTGACCTCTCCATGCAGTGTCCTGTGAATATATAATTATTTCAAAGGTAGAAGGCTTAATTTTTTTTCAAAAGAAAACTAACATACTGTGATTAAGAGAGTGAAATTTAAGCTCCTCATTCAGGCTTGCCTCGTAGCTCAGTTGGTAAAGAACCTGCCTGCAATGCAGGAGACCCTGGTTCAATTCCTGGATTGGGAAGATCCCCTGGAGAAGGGAAAGGCTACCCATTCCTGTATTCTGGCCTGGAGAATTCCAGTCCAGTCCATGGGATCACAAAGAGTTGGACATGATTGAGCAACCTTCACTATCTGGGAACATTTTTTTTTTTTTTGCAATACATTTATCTGACAAGGGGTCTTGTATATAAATATGAATATGTAAGGAATAGCTATACATCAGTAAGAAAAAGGGGATATCTGAATGTCCAATGACCATTTGAAAATGTGTTCAACATGGCTATTCATGAGGAAAATGGAAACGAAAACCACAATAAGATACTACTGCATATCCATAAGAATGACTGCGATTGAGAAGACTAAGAGTACCAAGTGTGAGGAGGATCTAGAGCCGTTAGGGTTTTGATGTACTGCAGAAGGGAATGTAAATTGGATAAGCCGCTTCGGAAAACTCTGGAGGTTGAACTCCCCCGGAAGCAAATTCTGTGATGAAGATTAGCATGTAGGAAGTTTTTTAGGGAGCACTTTTGGAACCAACACCAGGGAAAGGGAAAGATGAGGAAGAACAGAAAGGAGCTTTGGGAAGAAAGAAAAGCTGGGCTACAAGGCAGCCTCAGGATAGAAGCTCTAAAGCTGGGATAGATGACCATTCAGAGTTATTCAGAGGTGGGGCAAGGGACCTCAGTTTTATACCCCTGATCAGTCATTAATCCCTGGAGAAGGGAAAGGCTACCCACTCCAGTATTCTGGCCTGGAGAATTCCATGGATTGTACAGTCCATGGTGTTGCAAAGAGTTGGACACGACTGAGCGACTTTCACTTCACTTCACTTCAGTCATCGATGACTGGTAAGTCATTGGATGTGGGCTGGCTTGAGAAGGATGTGTGACCTTGTGTGACCTTAGGAGGAAGGAGGTGTCCCTTTCCTTAGCCAAGGCAATCTCTGAAGAGGGTTCACCTCCAGCTGCACACCCAAAAGCTAGGAAAACAGTCCTTCAGCTCTGAAGGGGGGTCTGAGGGGCATCAGATCATCACCACAGTCCACCGCTTGCACTGCTTGGATTCATTTCATAAAGTTTTGAATTCATTTCATAAACTCTCCAGAATTCTGATGGACTTCATTTGGCACAAACTGCAGTCTCTGCTGTTTCAGCTGGGACACATACCTTCCTCATACCCTACACCCAGTCTTCCTTTCACTGCCAGTTATCCCCTCTGCTAGTCTCAGTGGCTTATTTGAAGCTATGATGCAGACCTTCGTTCCTGAGTCTTGGTTACCACCCTCTTCTCAGGCTATGGTCACCGCACTCGTCATTTTACCACTGAAATTGGCATGGGGTATCAAGAGGCACCAAATGCGTTGCCTGCATGTCAATTATATTCCTCTTTGCCCTCCTCCTGATGACTTGGGACAGTTGTTTCTCCCAGAAGAGTGACTCCTTTTCTCGCCAGTTGCTCTCCTGGGAGAAGGAGCAAGCAATGCCCAGGCAGCAGCCCTAGCTCACTGGTTCTCTTGCGTGTCCCCTCATGGAAAGTCCCAGAGCCTCTAAGCCTGCAGAGCCCAGAGCCGCAGGGAAGGAGAGCACAAGGTCTCTCAGTGCATCACTGGGAGTCACGTTCCATGAGACCTTTCCTCCTTCCAGTCCTTGGTTCCTGCACCGCTGTATTCAATCTACTGGGGACACAGCACCATAAAAAAGTCACCGATTTAGAGCATATATTGTGTCCTAAAGGATGACATCACATCGTTGCAAGGTACCACTTCCAAATTTGCACTTTAGCTGTTCCTCCAGTAGGTCTTCCATCACTCTATCAGCCTAGCTGCTACTGAATTGTATGGCATTTGATATAATCAGGTGGAGCCCACTCACACAGATTCTCCGCTATATAGTGATGACTTAGTCCGTAAAACTTTGGTAGTAGAGTTGGCTTAGACTCTGTGGGCAGGAAAGAAAAACCCATATCTGAGTATGTGTCTGTTATTGTCAGTGAAGTACTTCCCCTTCCAGGATGGCAGAGGTCCAATGTAATAAACCTGCCACCAAGTGACTGGCCCACTTGAGGGATGGTGCCATATCAGGGACATATGCTTGGTCCCTGAGCCTAGCAAGTTGGACATTCAACAGCAGCATGGGCAAGGTCAGCCTTTGTAAGGGGGAGGGATGCTGTTGGTACCATACAGTCTTCATCCTACCATGATTACTGTATTCATACGTGCATTGTACTGGTGCTGGCATGTTATTAACATGAAATACTGACGTCTCCATGTTTCCAGCTCATTTCCATGTCTATCCACATCCCTCTGCCCTCTTACTTGTGCTTTGTCCCTGACCTTCCCATCTGTCTCCTCCCAGACCTTTGATCTGCTGGCTATGCCCTCTGCCCCTGCCTGTGGGTCTCTCTGTAAGTTCTAACTTCTGAGCGTTTCTCTTGTCACACAAAGTAGATGGCCAGATCACTGCCAAGCTCTGCCCTTTGAGAGGATATTTCCTCACAACTATCTTCAGGTTCACCCAGATTTGGCTTAGACCCACATCCAAACCTGGGCTTCCTGGGTGGTGCTAGTGGTAAAGAACCTGCCTGGCAATGCTGAAGACGTAAGAGAGGTGAATTCGATCCCTGGGTTGGGAAGATCTTCTGGAGGAAGGCATGACAACCCAGTCCAATATTCTTGCCTGGAGACTCCCATGGACAGAGGAGCCTGGTGGGCTACAACCCATAGGTTGCAAAGAGTCAGACACAACTGAAATGACTTAGCACATATGCACACACTCATGTACATCCAAACCCACCCATCTATGAACTTAGGCTTCTTTCTCTTTGTTCCCTGGTCATAATGGATCCCCCACATGGCCATAGGTATGAGCTGCAGGGAAAACACTCTTCAGCTGCAGCCATTTCCAAGGAGGGCTGACAGCTGGCTCTCGTCCCAGCAGCCAGGAGGAATGTCTTGAAGGAGAATGAAGGATGTGCTGTAGCGTCCAGCAAAATTATCAATGGCGGCTAAAGATATACCTACCTTATCACCCAGACATTCCTCTCTTAGGTAAACATGGAAGAGAAATGAATGCCTTTGTCCAACAGCAACAAAGAAAGATACAGCAATTTTCATAGCAGCTTTATTCATAACAGCCCCAAGCTTGAAACAACACAAATGTCTATGAGCAGGAGAAAAGATGAATGAATTAGGAGTATCTTCACACAATGGAAGAGGGAACCACAATATAAAAGAACAAGCTGCTGATGGATACAAGAATGTGGTTGAAACTTACAGACATTATGTTGAGTGAAAGAGCCAGAACCCAAAGAGTATAGACTGCCTGATTTCATTTCTGTAACTTACCAAGAACAGGCAAAACTCACTTATGCTGTTAGAAGAAAGAATAGTTTCTCGTTCAGGCAGAGGTTGGTGGGTATTGCCTGAGAACTTTCTGAGGTGGTGGGAATATTTTATATCTTGATCTGGAGATTGGTTACACTGAAATAGATATATGCATATAAAAATTCATGAAGCTACGCAGGTGAGATTTGTGTCCTTCACACATTAAACTTTTTATGTATTTTATACTTCAGTTTTTAAAAACCAAAAATAAGTAACATATGCAAGTGAAACACTAAAATAAAAGTGTACAATAAAAAAGATATATTATGACACCTTGGCTATGACCTTCTTAACCATTTCTTAATAGGCAGAACCTCAGGGCAGAAACACTGTAAATTCCACTTTGCCATCAATATATTACATAGAATTACACAGTTGTGGATTTACCTGATGTGATTCTTTTTTCGATCTTGGGGTTCCTGCTCAACTGTCCTTTCTAACTGCAGCAGTGTCTTCTCTCTGACCTTCCTGGAATAATTTCCATTTCTGGAGCAAACTGCATTCTGCAAAACATAAACATGCTCCAGTTCCTTTCCCTCCAGTTCTAAATCTTCTCCTGTGGCTGGTGTCCTCTGTCTTTTCTGTTGGAAGCATTTGATGTCACTGTTCCTCAGCTATTTTCAATTACCTTGTCACTTCCCTTTCCCCATCCCCCAAGGCTTTCTGTGTGTGAATGATTTAGCAAGACTCAGTAATCAGATATTTAAAGGGGCCAGCTTTTTTCTTCTACAAAAAATTAAGCCCACTTAACACCACGATAGGAATTATGCACAGCCTTGTTCCCATGGTGAATATGTCAGGCAATGATTTATCTGCTGGAGGTAGGCAGGTGTGATGGAAGCATTCAAGTTATTTAACCATTTTCTTCATCTATAAAATAGAGAAATGATGGGAGGTAATAGGATTGCTGTGAAAATTATGCCACTAGATATTAGGCACTAAAACAGTTTCTGACAGTGGTGAGTACCTTAATGAGAATTCTGATCCGAACCATGATGCTCACTGAGCAGGCGCACAACACTTCCATGGAAACCGACAGCAGCCGGAAAACGTCTCCTGTGTAAGTAAATGCACCTCACTTGGGAAGGACGAGTCCTAAACAGGAAATGGTCTCCTGTTGTTAACAGGTGAAACACAATGATTTAAGCGATATGAAGAGAATTCCTTTAAAGACTGAGCTGAATTAATTATTAAAGATGTACATGATGAGAAGGCAGGATAATATCTAGGAGTTTTAAATTATTTACACTTTATTGCCAGATGGGTGTCTGACATGTCTCATCTTCTACTGGGGGATTCTGCAGAATGCTCTGGACCCAGAATATTTCCTGATAATGTACTTTCCTCAGGAGATCGTGAAGCATCTTACTAATGTGAAATAAGCAGAGTGCCTTAAATTCCCTGTCATAAAATGATTCTGCTTTGGGGAATACCTTCTCTCAGTTTGCAGACTGTATCTTCAATGTTAAGATGTGTCAAATGGAAGCGCTGTTTGCAAGGGACAGGTTAGTTCTGAACGTACAATCAACTCTCCCCCATTTCTGAAAATCTTGATATGATGATAAAAGCAATGTGAAGAAGACTTCCCTTTCCAGATGCCCCTTACTGTTGCTTCTGCTTCTATTATCTTCTGGTGCCTTGGTGTTCCAAACAGTTCTAATACACCCATGTAATATATTGTCGTGATAAAAGTTAACCAGCTATTAGTTGTCATGGGATCTCTTGAGCATCCCCAGATTCTCCACCTTGCTCTGCCTTCCCCAGGATAAGTGATTTGGGGGTCCCAGCAAAGGCCAGGTGTCTCAGATAGGTTGTAGAAAAATCCGATACATCCATTATTTATTACATCAATTTTCCTCAATGTGCAGAGTCCTGCTTGTAAGAAATAGACTAAAGCTAGGATTTGGGGTGGATGTGGGGTGGTGAAAGTGGCAGAGAAGGACGCAGCAAGGTTAAACTGGGTTTCACTTTGATCATTGTCTCCTGATAAAAAGGTTTCTACTCTAAGAATCTCTATGTCAACATGCTTACCTTGGTTGGTATCCTTTGGATTGAGGAAGAAACTAGGAATTTGAGAGTTGATTAAAAACCCTAGTCAGGGGCCAACCATAGCATGCACTTACCCTCTTTTTGTCACCCTACCATCATCTCTGGAGAAGGCAATGGCACCCCACTCCAGTGCTCTCGCCTGGAAAATCCCATGGATGGAGGAGCCTGGTAGGCTGCAGTCCATGGGGTTGCTAGGAGTCAGACATGACTGAGCGACTTCACTTTCACTTTTCACTTTCATGCACTGGAGAAGGAAATGGCAACCCACTCCAGTGTTCTTGCCTGGAGAATCCCAGGGACAGGGGAGCCTGGTGGGCTGCCATCTATGGGGTCTCACAGAGTCGGACACTGAAGTGACTTAGCAGCAGCGGCAACCATCATCTCTGAGCCTCTAACTTCTTAACATTTGGGCCAGCTACAGTTGTGCTGATGGGTTCTAACAGGGTCTTTGGATTATTATAAAATATAAGAGGAAAGGCCAAAAGTTCTTAGTCCTCACACTCAGGTGTGCCTGGTAAGGCTTGTGAATCCAAACACCATCTTCCTTCCCTTCGGGGGTTCGAACGGCCAGGAAGCAGGAGAGTGGCTCTGCTTGGGCAGGTCTCGGCAATGCTCTGGGTATGATGTATCTGTTCCCTGGAATGGGGTGGGGTCCAGAAGCTGATTGATTGAGATGATTGAGATGCTCTGAGTTAGTTCTTCTATCTCGGCTGCAATCTTTTGTTTTGCATTAATTCCCCGGCTCTTGAGGAGATCTTTTTTCAAATGAATTAATTGAAAAGAATATCCCCAGATTAATTAGTGCAGGAGGTTCTTACTGTCCTCTAAGTCAGAGTGGTGGCTCTCATTCTCCCTGTGGGGCCATAACCGGGTCCCGGCATTTCCCGCCTTCTCCCTGTCCTCTCCTCATGTTTGGCTTGCTTTCCAGATCCTCTGCATTTCTTTCCACAAGATCTCTGACTGTTCTTAATTCTATATTCCGGTCAATGACAATTCCTGACCTGCTGCCGTTGCTCTTTATGGGAGCTCTGGTTGTGGCCTCACCGGGATAGAGGCCCTTGGCTCCTGTCCGACCAACAAGCTGGCTGATCCCTTCATGTCACTGAAGGTCGTTTATAAGCTTCAGTGTCCCCTCTCCTCAAAGACCTCAGGAAATCTGCTGTGCCTTTGCCCTCATTCTCGGATGGTGTATTAAATCTGTAGGGGTGTTTTCTGGCTAAATCTCAGCCTCCCATACTAGGACGAAACATTTTCTTCAGGAAGAGACCTGCTGGTTGCTCCCCACCCCCAATTTTCTTCCTTCCCTTAGTTCCTGTGCACAGTGGCTTTGAAACTTGTCTGCAAGTGTGTTGGCAGGTCTTTGGGGAAAGGGCAGGCAGGACCTGGGGCTGAACAATTACCAGTCCTTGCTTAGTGAGTATGGCCCCAGGAGAAGGGGCTTGGCCAGGTGAGGAGGGAAGGTGTCCCGTCCCTGGCTTGTGTTTGTCTTGTCTAAAAACTCAGCTCTGCATCCCACTGATACCAGGGTAGCCCTGCCTTCCCAGACACCAAGTCAGAGTAGCCCTCCTTTACTGTTGGCCACCACGATGGCTAATATATTAATATGTGGCTACTTATTATGTGCTAACATGATACATTATTTTTTAAATTTTTATTTGTTCATTTATTTTTGGCTGTGCTGGGTCTGCGCTGCCACTCAGGCTTTTCCCTAATTGCGGAGCGTGATTGGGGGAGGGGGGCTACCCTCTTGTCGCACCAGTTTCTCACCGCAGTGGCTTCTTTGTTGAAGAGCACAGCTCTAGGTGCGCAGGCTTCAATAGTTGCGGCACGTGGGCTCAGTACTTGCAGCACGTGGGCTCAGTACTTGCGGCACGTGGGCTCAGTACTTGTGGCACGTGGGCTCAGTAACTGCAGCTCCTGGCTCTAGAGCACACGCTCAGTAGTGGCGCCAGGGCTTAGTTGCTCCGCGGCTTGTGGGATCTCCCCAGATGGGAGATTGAACCTATGTCTCCTGCATTGGCGAGCAGATTCTTTACCACTGAGCCACCAGGGAAGCCTTCGGCGCATTATTTTATTTCATCCTTGCTCTGAAGCAATTCTGAGCAGCAGATCCTGTTGTTCTCCCAGTTTTCCAGATGAGGACCCTGAGTCCCAGTGCAGAGGAAGTAAGTGGTAGAGCTCTGCTTGAGCTCAGCTCTGCACCCAGAGCTGGAAGTCTCGCCTTGGCCCCAACATGAACCCAGTCCCTCCCTCTGTATGACTGCCCTGCCCTGTCTTCCCTGTTGTCAGATTGTTTGGGAAGCTGCAGCAACTCTCTCAAGTGGAGGGGACACTGTGAGTAAATTGACGTTGACAGGCATGGTCAAAACTGCAGTGTGTCCTGCCCTGTCAGGCTCATCCTTGTTCTCTATGTGAAAGCCCCGGCTCCCTGTCACTCTGGGCCACTGTCACTTTGGTGTGGCCAGTTTGGGTTCAGTTTTGAGTGTTTTCATTTCCTTTCTTCCCCAGAGAGAATCAGATCCAGCCTTCCTGCCCCGACCCCCTTTGAAGTCACTCTTTCTTCCGTAAGTGTTTGACCAGTCAGGGCGAAAGTGGCCTGGAGCCATCTCTTGTTTCTACTCCCCCTGGCCTGGCTGTCATCTGTCCTTTTGAAGCCCCTTGGACACACTTTCCCTTCCTACAAGATTGCAACCGACCTTCTGCTGCCTCTCCTAGGCCAGCAGTCTCTGGCACATTGTGGACAGCCAATAAATGTTTGTTGGATGAATGAATGAGGCTTTCAGTGTGTCTGTAGCATTACGGCCTTCTGACAGGACTGCTGGTATGACCCCCTCGGGAAGGAGCTGCATGCTTAATTTCAGTCTAGAAGGATTGTGGCAACTACACTGCACTGACTTCTGTCTGTTTCCATAGCTTCAGCTTCATCCCAAACCCCTCGCATGCCTGCCAAAGACAAGCCCACACACTTAAACTCACACACTAGCTAGGTGAGAGGCAGCCTGGTATTGGGCTATTCCTACCTCAGTCCAGCGTTTCCACTGAGGGACTTGGGAGGAAGCTGACATCCTTCTTTTTAGGTAGAGTCAGCATGACATCATCATGTCCATCCCAAGCCACTGGGCAGGAGCATTCAGGTGCGGCACATCGGGATTCCCTGTGGCTCAGCTGGTAAAGAATCCTCCTGCAATGGGGAGACCTGGGTTTGATTCCTGGGTTGGGAAGATCCCCTGGGGAAAGGAGAGGCTACACACTCCAGTATTCTGGCTTGGAGAATTCCATGAACTGTATAGTCCATGGGGTGGCAAAGAGTCGGACGCAATTGAGCGACTTTCACTTTTACTTTCCACATCAGATGCTGTATTTTTGAAATATAAAACATCAATTTCCAACTCTGGAGAGGAGAACAAGGCCTTATCAAGATTGCCTGGCAGAGCATGATATTTGTACACCCACCTGTATCACTGATGAGAATGTAATCTTCACTGAGAGAGGCTTTTAAAGATTCCTCTCTTAATATTTGCTTCATCATTTCAGAAAGTCTCTAGCTAGACCTGATCAAACAGTTATTTCTGGCTGGGCACAAATTCCATTTTCAGAATATTGCTTGGCTCTTTGTTCCTTTCCCCTCCGTGCTATTCACCCCCTAGCCTGACTCATCTCTTCTAGAACCTTCTCTGTCCTTCCCCAAACCACTGGGAGTGATTTACTAAGTGCATTTCCTAGCCAGCTCCCAGATGCTGGCTAGAAAGACCAATTTACAGGAACAAAATGTCCCCGAGTTATCACTGGGTCATGGTCCAAAATTCATTTGAGAATCAACTCTTGGAATTAACAATGTTTCTTATTTTTTTCTTGTATATACAATGGTGGTTCTGGGTGCGAGTGGAGAGCAACTCAAGATATCCCTTTGAAGCCATTTTATCCAGAATGAAGCTGAATTATAATGCAAATTAGGGGTCTAGGAACAGAATATCTGTGTGGTACGTGAGAGGGTATACAGAGGAGTTGGGGGGATAGGAAGAGAAATGGGCATGGACGGAGGATTTTATTCACCTTCCATTATTAATACAGTTCTAGTCCTGGGCTAAGGTTCATAATAGTCAGGTCTTATGCAAATAGTCTCTTGTGGCCTTAGAGCCAAAAAGGGTTAGAGTTTAGGGTCTGACCTCTATTAAACAAACTTATACCAGCTTGATGTACCAAACAGAATAGCATTACTGGCTATGAAGTCTCTGGATAAGCATGTTGCCACCAGTGCTACCAGTTTCCTCCTTGGTAGCAAATCTGCAAAGGAAGCTAGAGTGCAATCAGCAAGCTGTGTGGTGAGCCTCACTTAGATCAGGGCATCAGCTGTCACAGGGCTGGGCAGGGCATCTTTAGGCTCCACTGTTCTCTCCTCTGGTTACAGCATGCATAATCAAAACTCAGGGCTTTCTTCCTTTATTCGCCCTTTCTTAAACCTCCAGATCCTTTGTGATTTCTTCAATTAGATTAGAACTAAATCTGATTTCCCAGTAGGACTGCTGTTTTATAACTGAGGTAGTATCACTCTCTCTGTTCTGATTGAGCAATTGGGTTGTAATTTAACTAGCAGAAAACAATGTTATCAGAGATCACGTCAATTTAATGTTTCTAACCCCTCAGCTATGTTCCAACTATATATTCAAGCACAGCATCACTGTTTTATGTGTGTATGGGAGGGAGAGGAAGTGGGGAGGGCAAAATTGGTCCACATTATTCCATAAAATCCTCAAAATCCAGAAATATTTGCTGCCCCAAATTCTTTTTAGAAGTAGCAGGAATACAAAGTAGAGCAAAAGACATGAAGAAATATAGAGTCATTTATTAACTTTCACCCTTAACTGAAACTTCCCTTTGCTTGCAGCAAATGAAAGATAAGTGGACACGCTTTATTAGTAGTTTATACCAATCTGTAAATGATCACTAACATCTCCAATAACATCCTAGGAGTTTTTGTTTTTTAAAAAAGAGGATGTACAGTGGTGTACATGCATCTTTAACCACTAGAATTTAACACAGTATAAGAAGCTATTTCCCTAAGTAGAAAGCTCTGGGGACTGTTGTGGGAAAGACTTCAGATTCAGGCTGGTCTTTTGCTTTGTAGTTCAGCTTCCCTCAGCTAGTTATCGCATCTTCTCTTCTTTCTGAACACCAGTTTCAGAGATTTGCAAGGCTTCGCTGTTTATCACAAAAATTCCCATGGCAGTACTATCAGAACCTCTAGATGTGGGTGTGAGAGAGGGATCAGGCTGCTCAGGGGAGAGTGAGGACAAGTGTTGGCACGTTTGTGCAGTGGGAGGCCCTTCTACTAGCTTACCTTGAACTTTCACCCATTTCTGTTGCTCAAGTGTCTCATCTCTTTCCAAAGGCACCATTTCATTTTTTGGTATTGCTTTTTAAAATGAGCTTGGCACCTTGACAATGTAAGCATTCCCCTTATGTTTTTCTGAAATCATGTTTTGTTTCCTCTTTTTCCCTTCTCTTATCTCACCTAGCCATGATTCCCAGGATCCCACAGTATCAGGATCTTCTTGTTTCCTAGCAACTCAGTTTGATGCTGACTTTGCTGGGCTAGTTTCCTCCTCTTTTGCTAGCTTTGACTTTCTCCTCCAGCTTGGGAAGAACTATTCTACCAGCTGTATGAATATTTACATGCCTCACCCTCAGCTCCACAACCTCCCTGTACTCTGACCCTCGTTGCTGGACACTGAAAGAGGCCCTTGGTGGCTGCTCCTGAACAATAGAGAGATGAATTGAACAGTATCTCAAAGAGCATGTCAGTATCTCAAAGAGTATGTCAGAGTCTGACACATGGAGGGGGTTTTTATAAATGTCAGATGAAAAATAGAAATGATTTGAGGACACCGTGGGCCCTGCATTTAGATGAATGCCTAACTCTGGATCTAGGTGAAGAATAGTGGTCCTCAGCTATGGTAGAACTGGACAATACTATAGGACAGGCTTTTGGTTTTGTTTTTTTAAAGTTCCACGTTGATTACTCTCACAATACAAGCATCTTGCTTGTGAGAACTGGCCAGAATGACCTCTGAGGCCCTCTGCTCTCCTTTCATTCTATGAATCTTGGTCTCAAACAAAGTGAATCAGATGGGGTCACCAGTGCCAGGGTGACCACTGGGTACACCTGGGATGTATTTCACAGGAAAGCTTATCATCCTCTTTCAGAGAGCAACTGTTTTTTCCTCATAACGACTCTCTTGCCTGAAAGAGATTCTTTGTCATCAATTTCTAAGAATCTCAGTGACCTACTTAAACATTTGATGGATTGGCCCCAGGAATTATTAAAAAAAAAATCATTTTCCTTTTTGTCCGAAGGTTTAAGAAACCAATATGTCAGTACCAGGAAGTTGAACATGTGTCGATATATATGATTGCTCCTGTCAAATCAAATATTGAGTACATACAATGCACGCCACCCTGTGCTAGGCCTCAGGGACCCTGCAGGGAAGAAAGACCCACATCTGCTCACCTGGATCTTCAGGGAAAAAGGAAATCATGGTACTTATTCCTGAAACACAGAAGATCAAGCTTTCCCAGTGGCTCATGCCGTATTTTATGTAGTGCAGGTGTATATACAGGGTCTCGTCTGATTTCTCCTACTGGACTGTAAATTCCTTGAGGGCACAAGCAGTTTCATATTGGTGCCCTTCCTCAGAGCCCTCTGCTATGCTTTCCTGATGCCAGCCTCCTAGCTCTGTGATATTCTCCTCCCATGGGTGTAACAGCTGACACACACTGAGGGCTTACTGAATGCTACCCTCCTATCCACGACCTTGCCTTACCCAAACACCAACCCTAAAGGAAGCTGCTATTATGGGCCTCCATTAACACTGTTCCTACCTGGGTCTACATAGCCCAGTGTGACCTGTTTCCAGCCTTAGCTCTCACACCAGCCCCCACTTCTCCTTGCTCACAACCTCAGCCACACCAAGCATGCCCCCACCTTGCTCTTCTCTCTGCCTGGAATGCCCTCCCCTAGACTGTCAAGTGGGCTCTCTGCCGAATCACCTGGGTCTCTGCCCAGGGCTGCCTCCTCAGAGAGGTGTTGCCTGACCATCTGATACGGCAGCCTGTGCCTTCATTCACTGTCCACTCACCCTGCCCTGTTCTTCTTCATAGCACTTTATCAATCCCAACGTGTTAGGTTTCCCTGTTAATACCCATTTGTCAGTATCTGAATGCCAGCCTCACTTGTGAGGGCTTTTGTCTGGTCCAGCGCTGGAGCCTTAGCACATAGCCTGTGCTGGGCATAACATGGGTCCTCAGAAATGCTTGTTAGATAAATGAGTCTCCATTTTACAGAGGATGATACTGAAGCTTAGAAAGATTAAGTGACTTATGCAAGGCCACACCACTAGGAAATGTCAGAGGTGGGATTTGAACCCATGTCATCTGGTGCCAAAGTCCGCATTCTTAAAACTCTGCGTGTGTGTTTATCTTTTGTCCTTCTCACAGAGTGCTCAGATTCTCCTTGACAAGGACTATTTGGTTTCTATCTTCCATCTATTCCTAAATGTCAAAGAGTCTGACACATGGAGGGGATTTTCATAAATGTCAGATGAAACATATATAGTCAGCTGATGGATGACTGCTTGAATGGGCAGAGAGAGGCATGTTCAAATGAAGTCACAGTGAGACAGAAACTTGAGGTACTGGGAATAGGAAAGTACTATTCAGCAGAATTATAGTGCCTGTGAGGATGGCTAGCTTATCACCAGGGTTGTTTAGGCAGTGAAAAATACAGTCTATTGAGCAGGTATAATCACTGCATATTCCCTTCTAACAGCTGGAGCCATTGTCCCGTACCTTGCTGACAGTGTACATGCAGGTTTAAGTGCCTGAAATGCTTTGCTAATCTTCCAAAGATGACGATACACCAGAGCCATGGTTAAAAATGTGCTAGTCTTGAAAACAAGGACAGGTGGCAAGCTGATAGCCCTGTAAAATAGCCACGAGACTTAATACTGGTTCTGAACCTCTACCAGACAACAGGTGCCACATTTAGCTTCCTGAGAGAGTTGGATGTTAATGATCCCAGTGAATTTGGAGGTGCCTGTCCAACAGCAGAGATTTATTCTGTTACTCAAGTGTAGAACTCTAGACTCTCAAGGGTAAATGATAATCTGGTAGAAAGCAGTGGTAGAAAAGCCAGTTGTTCTGTGTTTTAGAATTGATCCCCTTCCTCCTTGTAATACGTTGGTTCCTTTGCATAGTTCTCCTGCTTTTCTCAGTAGAGGATGCAGGAAGGAGGGGCAACCAGAGCCCTCCCTTGCAGTTGGCCCCTGGGAGTCATGACAGTCATATCCCCCCAGCTGGCTAGAGGGGCGTCCACTATCGTGCGGCAGCATTAGGGTAGTGAGGAGTGAGATGCACGTCCCCTTTTTCCACCATGGAGATTTGGTCACTTCTGATGCATCCCTTTCGTGGGGTCCTTCCTTCCCACCCGTTTTATACGTCCTCTTTCATCCTCACTCCTCATCATGTCATCCTGCCCATCTCTCGTTAGCTCTGCATCAAAGAAAATGTGCTGCTCATCTGGCAGGTATTACACTGGGGAAGCAATATTTCAAAGCTTAACTACTTGCCTTTGGAATAGTGCTTTCTAAATTACATTGATGTGTTGCCCAGCCTTTTGAACCTTTATTCTTTCTGTGGGAAGATGCAGCCAATCTCCTGCTAGGAGATTACCAGGATGGAAGCGGCCGTGTTTTCTTGCTCATCCAGAACCTCCCTGGAGCCCTGACTGCCCTGCTCTAAAGTCTCCCGAATGGCAAGAGGCAGGAGCCGTTGGCCCTGACACCAGAGGCCACTGTGAGCTCTGCTAGACCTGCACTGAGAGGGGTGTGCTTTCCTTGGTGGTTTGTACTTTGTCCATCCGATGTAAGAAATACTTCTCTATGCTGAATACTTAAGACTTTTTCCCATATTGTCTTCTAAAAAATCTCGTCATTATACCATGCACATTTTAGTCTTTATTCCACGTGGAACTGACTGCCATGTATGATATGAGTAGGGATCCAATTTCATTTTTCTATATGAAAAACTGTCTAACCTCCATTTATTATATAGCTCATCCTTACCTTGCTGATGCGTAATGCCTGTTGTTATAAATCCCAGTTTCCAAATATAGATGAGTCTGTTTGGAGGATCTCTGGGCTGTCCTAGCCATCTTTTTTGTCTATTCCTCTACCCATACCTTGCTGTCTTAATTTGTACACCTTTATAATAAATCTTTCTAGGGATTAGTATCTCCCTTCCCCCACTTTGTTTTTCTTCAGAAGCATTATTCTTTGTTCTCTGAATATGAACACACACACAGCTTGTTGAGTTTCACGAAAAACTCAGTTGGGGATTTGATGAGACTTGGATTAATTTTACAGATACTTTTTTTTATGGAAATGAAGTCCTTTATTACACTGAGTCTTTCTAGCCAATAACATGGAATATTGCTTTCTTTACTTAGCTCTTCTCGTTCAGTAAATTTTAAAAATAATTTCATTTATTTATCTTTAACATGTGTTTATTTCTATCTGGCTGTGCTGGGCTTTCATTGCTATGAGGGCCTTTCTCTTGTTGTGGCGAGCGGGGCTGCTCTCTCGCTGCGGTGCACGGCCTCCCCGTGGTGCTGGCTTCTCCTGTCGTGCAGCGGGGGCTCCAGGGCGCACGGGCTTCAGCAGTTGCCACAGGTGGGCTCAGTAGTTGTGGCTCCTGGGCTCTAGAGCACAGGCTCAGTGGTTGCAGCACACGGGGTTGGTTAGCTGAGCCACAGAACATGAGATCTTCCTGGATCAAGGGTAAAACCCACATCTCCTGCACTGGCAGGCAGATTCTTCACCCGTGAGCCACCAGGGAAGCCCAGTAAATTTTTATAATTATGCTTTTTTTCCATAAAGGGCATATATATCTGTATTTAAATTTCTTTTGGGGACTTCTTTTGTTGCTATTGTTATTGTAAATAACATCCTTACATAAGTCACATTTTAAATTTTGTCTAATATATAGAAATTCTGTTGATTTTTTAATAATGATTTTGTATATAAAAGCTTTGCTACTAATTCTAATAATTTACCTACAGATTCTCAGGGTTTCTTTGTGAACAGTCATAGTACCGATATATAGTGACAGTTATGTATTCCTTAAGATCTCCAGTATGTGAAAAGGAGTAAAGAAAGCAGATCTTCATGATCTTAAGCATTATGTTTAGGAAGTTTCTTTCTATATTTTATCAAATGCTCTTTCTGCATCTCCTGTGATGGTCATATGTGCTCACTCCTAATTTATTAATATGATGGATTACATTGACCAACTTTTTAAAGCTTAAACCAAGCATATAATCCTGGGACACCCAACTTGGTCATGATGTTTTCTCTTTCTTTACACATTGCTGAATTCACTTTGTTAATATTTAACTTAGGATTTTTGCATCTACTTTTATCAGTTCTACTGGCCTGCCTGCTTCCTTCTTTCCTTGTTTATATATATTATTATGGTAAGTCTAGACGCAAGGAATGAGCTGGGCATGTCCTCTTTTTGTAACATTTTCTTTCACATCTTTATTAAGGTATAATTTATATGCAGTAACATTTGCCTTTTTTAAAGTGTTCAGTTTGATCAGTTTTGGGAAAATGTACACATTTTGCAACCATCATAATCAAGTTTTAAAATCTGCCACCCTGAAACACTTGTAGACAATATGTACTTGGGTCTATCTCTCTTATCCAGTCTGTAAATCTATATCTTTCGACTGGAGTGTTAGTACTTTCACATTAATGTAATAATTAACATGTTTGGATTTGCCTTTTTGCTGTTTGTTTTCTATTCGCCTCCTTTCTCTTTTGTTCTTCTGTGACTGTAAGAATCTTAACGGTAGCTGCTGTGCTACACTTGGGGATGCTTGCTCAAGCAGATTAAGAAGGCCTCAGACATATGGCCTAAAGTCAGTGGCTTTTGTGAACGTGTTCTTTTCTATTCTGATCAGAAAAGATTAGAAAGAGTTCATATTTATATGAAATGGACAATGAATATTCATTTCCAGTTTTGCCCTAGGGCTATGTTAACTTCCCCACTCTCTGTCCTAATATATTCCAAAGAGATCTGGACTGTCTAGACATCCTGTGGGACATTGCATTAATCTATTACTGATTAGGAAAAATGAGCAAGAGGAGGTAGTGTGTTGAAATCCATTTAAAACCCGTAGGGTTCAGAAAGAGAGAGAAAACCCCTGTGACGATTGAAGAACCTGATGCTTCAGTAAAGTTTTTAGGGGATAGTGGTCAGGAATGTGCTGGAATATCTCCACCAAAGTAAAAGAAAACTGATAGCATTTTGCATCCCCTATCACAAAGAAGGAAGAACAGGGTTTAGCAGGTCATTTGGGTTCTAGAGAAAACACATTCCACACCTAGGGATACTGCCCAGGCCCATACACCTAGTGACACGGAAGGCTGTCAGGGCTGAGCGTGGCCGAGTAGGAAAGGGCTCTGCGCAAGTCCAGGCTGTGATGCAGTCTTCCTATGGAGGTCATACAGTCTCACAGGCTCTATAGTGTTGGAGGTGTCCACGGTGGGAAAAGATGCAGTGTGGAATTTATGGCAAGCCTCTGTGAGAGAATGGCAATGCAGGCCTCTGGGGTTCTGGAGCAAGGTCGTAGCATTTGCAGCAGAGAAATAGACACCTTTTGAAAAACAGCTCTTGGCATGATATTGGGACCTGGTAGAGATAGAATGCTTGGTTATTTGGAGCACCAAATGACCCTGTACCTGAGACTATCCATTCTGACCTATGGTCTATCAGATCTATCAAATCATACAGTTGGACAGGCCTAGTATTGGTCTACAGTAAAATGGATACGTTCCAGGGCTTCCTAGGTGGCACTAGTGGTAAAGGACCCACCTGCCAACGTAGGAGATGTAAGAGATGTGGGTTCTATCCCTGGGTCGGGAAGGTCCCCTGGAGGAGGGCATGGCAACCCACCCCAGTATTCTTGCCTGGAGAGTCCCATGGACAGAGGAGCCTGGTGGGATATGGTCTGCTGGGTTGCACAAAGTCAGACACAACTGACGTGACTTAGCACAGCACACAGTCTAGGTTCAGGCCTAAACAGCACAGAGAGCACAGGTGTCTGCATTGGGCAGCTCACCCACACTTCTGCGTCACTCTCTATAGTTGCAGCAGCAGCCGTCTCCCAGCTCATACCTGTGGCTGTAGGGAGGATCTCATATGATTAGCTGAGGGAGGAGGAAAAAGCCTGAGCTTGGGATAACGTTGAGTCATCTCAGTACATGGAAGTGAGATGAAGACAGATAGTGCTGCATTATATCCACATTCAAGGGTGACCTTGAAAGAAAGTGAAGAGGGAGAGTCTTCCTTGTAGACAGAACTGCAAGTGACACACGTGGCATTTCACTTTGAGCCGAAAGAGAAGCAGCATGAGGTAAGAGTGTACGTGCAGATTCCTAGACGGCATCCGGTGGCCTGGCTGGCTGGTCTGCGGCCTGGAAGGAACACACGAAGATCAAGACTGTGTTGGTGGAGTAGAGGCTTGTGCATGGACACATGGGAGTGGGAACAATGTGTGAAGATTTCTGTATCACACTTTAACACCCACCAGAAAGCATCCAACAGAAGAGCCACTGAATAATAAAATAAATAAAATGATTCAGTTAGTTGACATTAACCGGCCTTCATCATTGCCAACTCAGAACTGGAATGATGGGCATATAAACATTGTTAATCATATTTATGTTCTCTCACCACAATATGATGAAATTAGAAATCAATAATAAAAAAGATGTATCTACAAAACCCCTCAATTATTTGGAGAATTAGTAATGGATTTTTTAAATAATCCACGAATCAAAGAGGAAATCATGAGAGAAATTATTTTAAATAAATAAATTATTTTAAAATATTTTAAGATGAAGGAAAATGGGAGTCAAACTTTGTGAGATGCTGCTATCTAAATCTTTAGAGAGAAATTTATGGCATTAAATGCGCATATTAGAGAACTAGAAAGATTTAAGATCAATGATCTAAACTTTTACCTAAAAAGCTAGGAAAAGAAGAGCAAATTAAACCAAAATAATAAAAATACAAAAACATAAAGATGACTGGAAATCACTAAAACAGTAAGTCTACAGATAATTGGCAAAACCAACAAAGCCAAAAGTTGTTTCATGGAAAAGATTTTCTTTTAAACTGATGAATCCAGAGCACAATGGACCAAGTAAAACAAGAGAGAAAATACAAATAATACCAGGAATGGGAGAGACATCACTACAGCGCCTATAGACAGAGAGAGGATATTAAGAGGATATTATGAATGTGTTTTAATGCCCATAAATGTGGTAATTTAGATGAACTAGGTAAATTTATTGAAAGATGTAGCTTAGCAAGACTAACCCTAGAAATACAAAATCTGAATAGCTATATATCTGTTAAGGACATTTAATAATAAAAACTTTCACACAAAGAAAACTCCAGGCTGTGTGGTTTTACTGGTGAGTTCTATCCAACATTTTTACATAGGAAAATAATACCAATCCTACACAATTTTTCAGAACAGAGGAAAAAGGAGATACTTTACAACTGATTTTGTGAGGTCAGCATAATCCTGATATCAAAAGCTGACAAAACACCAAAACAAACAAACAAAACAACAGACCCACATTCCTCCTATAACTGTACACAAAAATCCTTCACAATATTAACAAATTGAATCAAGCAAGATACAAAGAAGATGCTTATATCAAGACCAAGTGGAAGATTTTTCCAGGAAGGCAAAGTTGGTTTAAACTTTGGAAATCAGTAAAAGTTAGTAAGCACATTAACAGAATCAAGGAGAAAATTATGATTGGCTCAATAGATACCGAAAAATCATTTGACCAAATTCCAACATTTATTCATTACAAAAATCCAAGCTATCAACAAATTAGGCATAAAAGGGCATGTCCTCAACCTGATAAAGGCTGTCTACAAAATAATTATAGCTAACAGCATATAATAAAAGTAAAAAAATGAATTGAAAATGAAGCAAGGATGTCCATTCTCACAGTTGTATTCAGCATTGTACTGGAAATCCTAGGCAGGGTAAAAGATAAAAAAAAGACAGAAGGATTGGAAAGGAGAAGTAAAACTTAGAGTTGTATACATAGATAATCTGATTTGGAAGGAATCTACCAAAAACTATTAAGATTAATAAGTGAATTTAGCAAGGACATAAAGTCGGTATCTGAAAATCAGTTGTATTTCAATATACTAAGAATAAAAATTAGACAATGAAATGTAAAAGTCTGCATTTACAATAGCATTATAAAGCATATAATAAATATATTATTTATCAGAAGATATGCAAGATTCTTGAACTGAAAACTATAAATTATAAAACATTGCTAAAACAAATGAAGAAGACATAAATAAATGGAAAGATACACTGCGTTCATGGATGAGAAGGTCCTGTATTGTTAAAATGTCATTTATCCCCACTTTAATCCAAAGATTCAAAGTAATCCCGACTAAAATTCTGACAGGTTTTTTTTGGGTAGAAATTGTCAAGCCAGTACCAAAAGTTAGATTAAAAAGGAACAAGATTAGTGAAAACAATCTGGAAAAAAATAGCAAAGTCGGAAAACTAACATTCCTTACTTTCAAGAGTAAATACAAACCTATAGTAATTAAGACAGTTGGTAAACCTACAGTAATTAAGACAGTTGGTATTGACATAAGGATAGACAAACAGATCAGTGGTACAGAATTCAGATTCCAGATATGCTGCTGCTAAGTCACTTCGGTCGTGTCCGACTCTGAGCGACCCCATAGATGGCAGCCCACCAGGCTCCCCCGTCCCTGGGATTCTCCAGGCAAGAACACTGGAGTGGGTTGCCATTTCCTTCTCCAATGCATGAAAGTGAAAAGTGAAAGTGAAGTCGCTCAGTCGTGTCCGACTCTTCGCGACCCCATGGACTGCAGCCTTCCAGGCTCCTCCGTCCATGGGATTTTCCAGGCAAGAGTACTGGAGTGGGGTGCCATCGCCTTCTCTGAGATTCCAGGTATAGATATAGTCAATTGGTTGTTCTTCTTAAAGAAAGGCACCATCACAATTCAATAGGGAAAGAAAAGCCTTTTCTACAAATGATGCTGGGATAACTAGATAACTGCGCAGCAAAATAAAGGGCCTCCACCACTGCTTTAGACCATCGTGGTTCAGTCGCTCACTCATGTCTGACTCTGTGACCCCACGGACTCCAGCCCATCAGACTCCTTTGTCCCTGGGAATCTCCAGGAAAGAATACTGGAGTGGGTTGCCAGTTCCTTCTCCAGGGCATCTTCCTGACTCGGGGATTGAACCCAGGTGTCCCGCTTTGCAGGCAGACTCTCTACCATCTGAGCCCCCTGGATGTAAGTTCAGATGGATCATAGAGCTAAATGGCTAAAGTTATGAAGCATCTTAAAGAAACTTAAAGAGAATACCTTTGTGAACTTAGGGGAGCCAAAGATGTTTTAGACAGAACATAGTAGGCACTAACCACACACATGTACACACAATTAAAAATTGAGCTTAATCAGCATTAAAAATTTCTGCTCAGCTCTCTCCCAGTCTGAGGCATACTTATCTATTTTCTGACGAAAGAAAAGTTGTAATCAGAATAATGAAAGAACTCCTTAGAATCAGTAAGAAAACAAACAACCCAATACAAAAACTGACCGAGGACTTGAACAGACACTTCATAAAAAAGATATGCAGATGATCAGCATGCACGTGAAAATATGCTCAATATTATTGGTCATCTGAGAAGTGCAAACTAAAACCACAGTGAGATTCCATTTCACACCCACTAGGATAATTAAAATGAAAAAGATGAACAATATCAAATATTAGTGAGAATATATGTTACTGATACAGTCCTTTCAGAAAATTGTTTCTTTTTTTCAAGTTAAACATACATCTATCCTATGACCCAGAAATTCCATTCCTATCTATTTACCCAGAGAAATGAAAACATATGCTCACAAAAACAATTGTGTAAGAATACGTATAGCTGCCAAAATCTGGAAACAGCTCCAATGTCTACCCACAGGAGAACAAACAAGTTGTGATACATTCATAAATGGAATCTGCTTAGCAATAGAAAGAAATAAATTACTGAAACTTGTAAGAAAATGGCTGAATCTCAAAAATATTAAGTGGAACAAAAGAAGTCAGACATCACAGAGTACAAAATGTACTGTGATTCTATTTATATAAGGTCCAAGCTAATCTATGATGATAGAAATCCAAATAGCAGTTGTCTCTGGGAAGGACTAGGGGATTGACAAGGAGGAGACCTTTGGGAGCATTTTGGGGTAATGAAGATATTCTCAGTCTTGAGGAGGGTTTAAATTAATTGGGTACATACATTTGTTAAAACTCATCATACACTTAAGGTCTGAGCATTTGTAACTGAAAGGTGTGCATGGGGGGTCCGGCTGCTCACCGCTCAAAGCCAATAAACAGGCCAGGTTGGTGGAAAGGAAAGTTTGCTTTATTTCAGATGCTGCCAACATGGGGGGAGGCTGGCAGACATCTGTCCAAAGGCTGACTCCTCCACTGACAAGCAGGGAGTGAGAGCATTTATGGATAGAGTGGGGTAGGGGGCTACATGCAGAAACATCTCTAACAGTCATCTTAAAATTGGTCATCAGTGGTCTGACTAGCATCATCTTGGTTGTTTTAGGTACAGTTAATCTTCAGCTCCAGGGTGCGCTTGTTCCCATTTCTTTGTGGTCAATTCTCAAAACTGTGGCAGCTCAAGCCCTGGGTACAGCCCAGTCATGTCTCTGCACCTGGTGTTTTGATATCTAGCTCACAGGATATGGCTCAGAATATTATCTATAGCCCTTGAGGAAGAAGCAAAGTCCTTGACTATGCTTAATGACTATATTATTATTTAGTTCCCTTAGACTCCTTTCCTTTGTTTTAGCATTTCTCACTTCTCTGATTAAACTTACTCTTTGACTAAAGTTTTCCATAGGCAAAAGGCAGGCAAGAGACATGGTGGGGTGGGGGTTGGGGGGCAAGTCCTGCTCCCTTTCACATTTCTCCTTAGATAAATTATAGCTGATTTTCCTCTAAAGAAAAGAACAAGAAAATAGTGAGTTTCTGCTATACATCTGGCATTGTTCCAGGTGCTGGGATATACCTGTAAACAAACTGACAAAAATGTTCCTGACCTTGTGAAGGTTAATTCTAGACTATACATTGGATATATAAGTAAAATCCCAATGCGCTAAATTGAACCTCTGCAATCATGGTTTCCCCCTGCTGTAGAAAATGGCTCGGGGTGCCACACCTTCTCACCCTTTCCTATTAGCTATCTTGCTGTTTTGATGGTAGATATTCTCAAGATGTGGAGACAGGCCAGCCCACATGGTTGGGAAGTGATGATGTGTTGGCATTTGGTATTTCCTATAGGCCAAGATGGGCTCCCCTGGTAGCTCAAATGGTAAAGAATCTGTAACTCGGGAGACCCAGGTTCAATCCCTGGGTCAGGAAGATCCCCTGGAAAAGAGAACGGCAACCCACTTCAGTATTCTTGCCTGGAGAATCCCAAGGACAGAGGAGCCTGCTGCGCTACCATTCATGGGGTTGCAAAGAGTTGGACACAACTGAAGCAACAAACACTTTCATAGGCCAAGATGTGCTAACTGAACTGAAGAGGGGCCTTGGAAGAAAACCCCTCTGGGCCATATTTCATTTCCACATAAAGCAGGATTCAGTTACAGGCTTTGAATGGGCTCCTTGGGGACAAGTTTGGTTTGGGCAGATGGTGCAGGGGGGGCAGCGGTGAAGCTGCAGCAGAACCTGTGATCTGGTCAGTCTGCAGAGGCTGGGCCCCAGACTGGCCTATTAAAGCTGTGCTTTACAGAGCTGTCTGGGCAGACTTGAAGGGCTACAGGAGAATAGGCCTCCTGCTAGGATGGAAGTTTAAACCCAGCTACTCCACCCACCCTAGGGGCTGTCAGCTTTTTGTGAGTAGCTAAACTCTTTGTTTTCTCTTTGGAGTAGCTACATCCAAATCTGTCTTGGGCTGAGAAGATAGGAAGTTGACCTGAGAAGATAAAAAGTGGTTGTGAAAACTTCTTTCTCTCTTCTAGTTCTTCCAAGAAAGCTTTGCAATCATGTACTATTCTAAGGGCAGGGTTCCAAGGTGTCACATGAATTTACATTTTGTTCTGGAGGATGTAGGGATGGGAATGAGTGGGAAGTTACTGGTGGAAATAAACAAGGTGACTTTCAAGGTTCTTGCTAGACGTCTTAACTGTGATAGTGTTGGATGCCTTCTTTTCCTACTCAGAATTTGATAAATTATTTTATCACTGCTAATATTTACATAATGATCTATATTTTACAAAGCACATTCCTTATAATATTCTTGGCCAGCTTTATTGAATGTTTTGCGTGTGTATGCCTGATTATCTTGGTCAGGTTCCCCTAAAGGCAGGCTCTGAGAAATGAATTCAAGCTCAAGTATTTCTTTGAAGTATAGTTGATTTACAATAATATATTTGTTTCACATGTATAGCATAGTGATTCAGTATTTCTGCAGATTATACTTCATTAAAAGTTCTTATAAGATAATGGCTATAATTCCGTGTGCTATATAGGATATCCCTGTTGCTTATCTATCTTATACGTACTAGTTTGTGTTTGTTAATCCCAAACCCCTAATTTTCATCCTCTTCCTTCTCCCCTTTGGGAACCACTAGTTTGTTTTCTGTATCTGAGTGTGTTTCTGTTTGTCATATGTGTTCATTTGTATTCTACATATGTCTCATCATATAGTATTTTACCTTCTCTGTCTGATTTATTTCACTAGGCGTAATGTCCTCTAGGTCCATCCACATTGCTGCAAATGGCAAAATGTCATTCTTTTTATGACTGAGAAATATTCCATTGTCTATATATAACACATCTTCTTTTGTCTGTTGATGGGATGTGTAAGCACTTTTATATTTAGGAGAGGGAAGAAAATCTGTTAGGAGAGTAGGGAAGTAAGACAGGGAGGGAAAGTCAGCCAGTAAAAGGTGCATTTCGTTGGCTAGTTACATGTGGGGACATGAGACATGAGCCTGAGTTGCTCTACCTGAGATGGAAGGTTGGTAGTGGTTTCATCGCTAAACTCTGTCTGACTCTTGTGACCCCATGGACTGTAGCCTGCCAGGCTCCTCTGTCCATGGGATTTTCCAGGCAAGAATGCTGGAGTGGGTTGCCATTTCCTTCTCCAGGCTATCTTCCCTACCCAGGGATGGGACCCAGGTCTCCTGCACTGCAGGAAAATTCTTTACTGACTGAGCTACCACCAAGATGGAAGATTACTGGGTGATTTGTATAGTTACCACTAGACATTGGTTGAGGGCTGTTCCTTGGGGACATTCATTCTCTGGCAAGTTGGTCCCACTTCTTCAGCAGCAAATCTGGTCCAGCAGCAAGAAAAATCCCACAGAAAAGAAATGCAGGTGTTGGCAGTTGGAAAGTTGCAGGTGGGGCAGATGCTGTCTGAGTGTAAAGCAGGTGTGTCACCAACAGCATCCACCATGGAGCACTGTGCTAAATGCTCCTTATGCATTTTTTACTTAACAGGCACAACTCTATGACTTGCTATCATGGCCTTCATTTTAAAGAGAGGCAGCTGAGATGCAGAGATATTCAGCAGCTTCTTCAAAGAAGTTGAATTGCTGATGGAGAATTGGGACTTCTGACTCCAGAACTCATTCTTACTGTGCTGTTCTCCTTTGTGTTTCTTAATTCCTTTAACTACATAATGAACAAGAGATGTGTTTCTTACTTCATCTTATAAATGAGGAAGCAAAGACTCACTGGCATCAAACAACTTGCCCATGGTCTTCCAGCAAGCTGGAAGGAGAGCCGAGCCAGCTCTCTGAAGACCATGCACATCCTGGTAATGTGCTGCCTGGCTACGCACTTTAGACTCCCCACTTGTCTGCCTGCTTGCTAAGGACTGTGGTATTTCTTTAGGAAAAGGAGTATGTCAAGGCTGTATATTGTCACCCTGCTTATTTAACTTCTATGCAGAGTACATCATGAGAAACGCTGGACTGGAAGAAACACAAGCTGGAATCAAGATTGCCGGGAGAAATATCAGTCACCTCAGATATGCAGATGACATCACCCTTATGGCAGAAAGTGAAGAGGAACTAAAAAGTCTCTTGATGAAAGTGAAAGGGGAGAGTGAAAAAGTTGGCTTAAAGCTCAACATTCAGAAAACGAAGATCATGGCATCCGGTCCCATCACTTCATGGGAAATAGATGGGGAAACAGTGGAAAGAGTGTCAGACTTTATTTTTGGGGGCTCCAAAATCACTGCAGATGTTGACTGCAGCCATGAAATTAAAAGACGCTTACTCCTTGGAAGAAAAGTTATGATCAACCTAGATAGAATATTCAAAAGCAGAGACATTACTTTGCCAACTAAGGTCCGTCTAGTCAAGGCTATGGTTTTTCCTGTGGTCATGTATGGATGTGAGAGTTGGACTGTGAAGAAGGCTGAGCGCTGAAGCATTGATGCTTTTGAACTGTGGTGTTGGAGAAGACTCTTGAGAGTCCCTTGGACTGCAAGGAGATCCAACCAGTCCATTCTGAAGGAGATCAGCCCTGGGATTTCTTTGGAGGGAATGATGCTGAAGCTGAAGCTCCAGTACTTTGGCCACCTCATGTGAAGTGGTGACCCATTGGAAAAGACTTTGATGCTGGGAGGGATTGAGGGCAGGAGGAGAAGGGGACGACAGAGGATGAGATGGCTGGATGGCATCACTGACTCGACGGACGTGAATCTGAGTGAACTCCGGGAGTTGGTGATGGACAGGGAGGCCTGGTGTGCTGCGATTCATGGGGTTGCAAAGAGTCGGACATGACTGAGCGACTGAACTGAACTGAACTTAGAGGGTTTTATTTATAACTGTGTTGAAGTGGGTTTCCCCAAGTCCGTTATCCCGTACAGTAAGATTTAGAGATCATTGCCCGGATAGTCTCTTCCATCAGCCTCATCTTAGGGAGAAATCAGTTGGCTTTCTTGCTTTCAATGTCTAAGCCTTCATTTGTTTGCTTTCTTAATCGAGCAAATTAGTCCTCTTGTCTTTGAAGACAGGACCCCCAGGGAGGACATAGAACGCGTTCAGTACAAGACTTAAGTGAAGTCCGAGATCAAGGGGATGCAGATGCTCCACTGCAGATGGTGATGCGGCTGTGAGATTAGAAGACGCTTGCTCCTTGGAAGGAAAGCGATGACCAACCTAGACAGCATATTAAATGGCAGGGACGTTGCTTTGCCAACAAAGGTCCATCTAGTCAAGGCTATGGTTTTTCCAGTGGTCATGTATGGATGTGAGAGTTGGACTATAAAGAGAGCTGAGTGCTGAAGAATTGATGCTTTTGAACTGTGGTGTTGGAGAAGACTCTTGAGAGTCCCTTGGACTGCAAGGAAATCCAACCAGTCCATCTTATAGGAAATCAGTCCTGAGTGTTCATTGAAGGACTGATGCTGAAGCTGAAACTCCAATACTTTGGCCACCCGATGCAAGAACTGACTCATTTAAAAGACCCCGATGCTGGGAAAGATTGAAGGCAGGAGGAGAAGGGGATGACAGAGGATGAGATGGTTGGATGGCATCACCTATTCAATAGACATGAGTTTGAGCAAACTCTGGGAGTTGGTGATGGACAGGGAGGCCTGGTGTGCTGCAGTCCATGGGGTCTCAAAGAGATGGACATGACTGAGCAACTGAACTGACTGAAGATTAAGTGTCTAGAAGGAGATTTTCTGATCAGATTTGATCACAATAAGCCAATCCTACTATGGGCTTGAATCCAGCTCACACTCTTGGAGATTTCTGAGTCACAGCTGTATAGATAGCAGATGGGAATATCTTGTTCTGTACATAGAAGCTCAACCTACAGGGATAAGAATCCAGATAGAATCAAAGGAAATCAGTTGATACCATAGGTATAGACCTTACCTTCCCCCTCAATGGCCCAAGGAAGGCCTCAACGATGGCTTGAACTCCTCCACATAGACAATGGGGAGCAAATTCAGTTCTCCAAACTTCTGTCCCACTGGAGGTTGGTCATTGGTTTTATGTCCAGATACCTGGCTTCCCACCTCTGTGGGAAAATGTGTCAACCATGGAAGTGTGCTGCTCAGATACATTGCTGCCAAGATGGTGCCTGGAAGGTGGCTTCCAGATGCTGCAGATTGGGATCTCAAGGAGCGCTCCTGCTGAGGCCACGTTCCCCCCGATTTGACACCAGCCAGGACTGAGCATGGCAGGGACTCTAGAATCGTGTTTGAGTGGAAGACAGGTGTGTCACCAACAGCATCCACTGTCTGGCTTCCCACTTCTGTGGGGAGATGTGTCGACCATGGAGACTCATGTCTGCCGTACCTGTTTGACTCAAGACTCCTATGACGGGAAATCATTGCTCTGGGGCTCCCTGTCTGCCCAGCTGAGACCTTCTTAGATCTGTCAGGTAGTCTGGGGTCTTCCTTCCTTACCTCTTCCTTTTCACCTGCATGTTCTGAGGGCAATTCCCACCCACACCTGCTCCTTCATGAACATTTGCCCAATAAATCTCTAGCACATCTCATCCCAACTTGGTGTCCACTCTTGGGGCTTCCCTGGTGTCTCAGATGGTAAAGTCTGTCTGCAGTGTGGGAGACCCCAGTTCAATCCCTGGGTCAGGGAGATCCCCTTAAGAAGGAAATGGCAACACACTGCAGTATTCTTGCCTGGAGAATTCCAAGCACCAGAGGAGCCTGGTGGGTTATAGTCCATGCGGTTGCAGAGTCACACATGACTGAGCAGCTAACAGGCGGGAGGATCCACGCTTGGAGGACTCAGACTTATATAGTTGGTACAGAGAATGGAGTTTGGGAACTAGCTTATTCACCACACAGCTGGCAAAGAGAACACCAACCCAAGTGAAATGTGGGGCATGGATAGTCCCTGGAGTAAAATGGTATGGCTCAGATGCTGAAGATTTCATGGCATGGGGTGGGGAGGGGAGAACTGGAAGAATGTCCTGATGTGGGGAATGCCTTTGCCAATACAGTGAGTGGTTCAGGCCTTTGAAATACACAAGAGAACAATGATTACAAGAGCAATAATAACAATGGCAGGGTATTGTATTGATACCCTGTAGTCAGGTAATTAGAAACTGAGGGCCATTAACAAGTAATTCAGGCTAAGTGTGAGAGCCAGAAAGCCTCTTCGGACAATTATTGGGTTGGCCAAAATGTTTGTTCCTTCAGATTTTCTGTAAGATCTTATGGAGAAACCCAATGAACTTGTTGGTCAATCCAATACAGAGAGTCTTTTATCTCCACTGGAATAAGATCATATCTGAAGGGAGCCTCAGAATCCACAAGTTTCTCAGACATTTAAGTGCTCAACCAAGACGGGGCTGTTATGCTAAGGTCAATACCCTGACTAGAAAAGCCCTGGACTCTGAAACTTTGCATATCTAGGGGAATGTCCCCAAGACTTTTAGCTATGTAGACTCCTTTGGACCATTAAAACTTGGTAAGGCAGCCTGCTGCTGCTGCTAAGTCACTTCAGTCGTGTCTGACTCTGTGCGACCCCAGAGACAACAGCCCACCAGGCTCCCCCGTCCCTGGGATTCTCCAGGCAAGAACACTGGAGGCAGCCTACCTCTCTCTATTAACAGATATACTTCCCAGTTTCTTTGGACACAGACAATCAGAAGAAGATAAAAACAGAGGAGGAAACTGAAGGCAGTTACTGTAATAAAAGGTCATGATAACTTGCTCAATTACTAGTCTTGGGCTAATACATTGATTTGGGTTCCATTGACTAAAGAGGTGGCCAGATCTCCAGACGGAACATCCTTACAACACCACAGAAACTATACACTATAGTGACTCCCTTCCTCAAAAAGACTTGGGGCGGTTTACTTGAGTGACTGTACACTGGGAAGGAGAAGGCAATGGCACCCCACTCCAGTGCTCTTGCCTGGAAAATCCCATGGACAGAGGAGCCTAGTGGGCTTCAGTCCATGGGGTCGCTAAGAGTCGGACACGACTGAGCGACTTCACTTTCACTTTTCACTTTCATGCATTGGAGAAGGAAATGGCAACCCACTCCAGTGTTCTTACCTGGAGAATCCCAGGGACAGTGGAGCCTGGTGGGCTGCCGTCTATGGGGTCGCTCAGAGTCGGACACGACTGAAGCGACTTAGCAGCAGCAGCAGTACACTGGGAAAGAGGAACACCTAGACATTTCAATATGTGTTAGACCCAGCGTCTCAAGTTAAAATTAACACTCAAAGGCCCAAAATGTTTTTATAACTCCCTAATGAATGGAGGCTTGGTTAGCTTGGTTTTCAATGGGTTCAAGGGTCCACAGACCTATACTTGGTTGTTGAAATAACCCTTACTTTAACCCCTGGCCTGTGGTTAAGAGCTTGCATGGTGAGAAGATCAAGGGGAAAATTCTGGAGTTAGTGAAAACACTATAAGGTCCAAAGGTTTTGTGTTTTGGTTTTTGAGGGGAAGGACGTGGATGATGAAGATTAGGACAACCATTTAAGACCTAAAGGATGCAGGGATGGTCGGCCTTATCACATTTCCATCTAATTGACCAGTCGGAACACTAAAGACACAAGGTAGATCGTGGAGAATGGCTGTAGACTACCACGAGCTCACCCAGGAAGTAGACCTGATTGCAATGCTGTTTCAGACACAGTATCTTTGCTATAGCTGATTAATAAGGTCTCGGGTAGATGGCTATTGATTTGGCATCTGCATTCTTTCTACTTCAATCAGAAAACCAAAAGAGCAGAAACAGTTTGCATTTACATTGAACAAGCAACAATATTTATTTAGTTTTGCCCCAGGGCTACAGTAAACTTTCCCACTCAGTGTCATAATATAAGCTGAATAGAGCAGAACCTCTAGAAACCAAGAGGGTGAGAGCAAGAGTAGCTCCACTTGCCATCACTCTCAGTGACCCGCACGGGGCTTTCTGTTTCCCATCCCTGTAATTCTGGGCTTTGCAAGGACAGAGGTTCTGGTTTCTAGAGAGGGTGCAGTATTGTCAGAGGACGCATCATGCATCCCGTTGTATTACAAGCTACTCTTCCTACCTGGGCATTTTGTTGTTGTTGTTTTCTTTACAAAAATTTAATTTTTTTGGCTGCACTGGGTCTAGTTGCAGCAGGTGGCATCGTTAGCTGTGGCAGGTGGGATCTAATTCGCTGGCCAGAGAGGAACCCTAGGCACCCTGCACTGGGAGCTCAGAGCCTTAGCCACTGGGATCACCAGAGAAGTCCCTCCACCTGGGCATTTTGAACTTCTAGTGTCCAAGGATCAGCAGGTGAAAGGAATCATCCTTTTGGTGGAATATGTGTGAAACAGAGAGGAATGTGTGTGAAACATCACTTGGCACATTTTCAGAGTCTCTGCTCAGTGGTACTAAGGGCTTGGACCCTTTAGGAATGAAATATTGGGGTCTATCCCTGGGTACACCATCAAGACTTCCGCAGGTGATGCTGAAGGTAAGAGAAACTTAGAAGGGATAGTGGAGAGCAGAGGCAATGACCGACTGCCATTTACTTGGGTCGTAGGACTGCAGAGATGGGATGTAGTTCACCCAACTAACCTCTTCTAATTTTTCCCTCCAGAGGAGATGCCAGTGGGAACTGGGGAGATGCTGCTTGCTGAACACATGTAGAGAAATGGAACTGAGTGAACACAGCAGCTATGGAGGTCTCCCTTCAAGACGAGTGAGAGGAGTGCATGGGCAGTTTCTAGCTGTGCCCCTTGGGGTCCAACACAGCATTCATGCTTAGGCCTTGCTTTCCAGGGGCTGTAAGCCTGGTCAGGAGACCAGAGCCGGGTGACAGCTGCCCATGTGGGGCTCTTTGAATGGGTAGTCTTTGCACTGGGGCTCCCTATTGGCCTGGCTGAGCCTGTATCTGAGTTTCTCTGCAGTGTAAACCTCTTCCTACCCACTTCTCCTTCTTGTCCTCTCCTTACACAGCTATCAGCCCTGCTTAGGGGTCTGAAGCCTCTCCCTGCCCACTCCTGCTCCCTGTCCCCTGTACCCTTCCCAAACACTTGCTTTCTGCATGTCTTACTCTGGTTGGCATCTGCTTTTCTGAGGACCCAAAAAGCACAGGCTGCTGCTGCTGCTTAGCAAATGGTAAATAAAATGCCTCCACAAAAAAAAAAAAAAAAAAAAAAAGTGAAAAAAACCATCCATTCCTGGCTAGAGAAGTGATTGGGAAGGTGTTCAGATAGCCTCTTTCTGGACATTTTCAGAAATTCAAGGAAACAAGAGTAACTGTCAAAGAGAAGATCTTTAGTCCAAAGCTATTTTCAAGTGTCTCCGTAATTCCAAGTTCTATTAACTTGTGTGGGAGCTCTTATACTTGTCGGGTCAAATTCTTCTTCTATGCCATGACTGGGAAGTTTCCCTGCCAAGTGGTAGGGGACGATAATTGAACTTGTGTTTCTGAATCTTGATTGGAAGAGAATTGGCCCAAATCCTATCTCCACAGCCTCTCTGAGATCACTAAGGGCAGCACTTCCCCTGACTTCCAGAGGGAGTCATGAAAAAGCATTAATCCATTGCACTTTCGAGGTGGTCTTGATGGGCTGAAAGCACGTCCTCACCCATCTTCTTGTTACATTGTGTGTCTGCCAGGTCAAGGAGTCTCAGCTAGAACCTTGCTTTAAAGCAATTGGATAATTTTCCACTTCTACCCCATCATGTGCTTAAACGTAAGACATAATTGTAAACTGAATTGTTGGAACTAGAGGCGAAACCAAGTAAACTGACATCCCCTGCCTTTGGTGGAAGAAACAGAAGCCAGGCCATATGGGAAAGCGTTGAGAAAAGGCTAAAAGTAGCTCAGAAAGAGGAGCGGATTCTCGCTCCACGATCATAAAAGAAGCAGCAAGCGCTCTCCCTACAACAGGCCATCTCCTCATGTCTATTTTTTTGACAACAGGCTTGAAGCTACTGAAAAAATTTTCACCACACTCCCTTTTCTCCTCCCAAATCAATAAATGAAACGAGAAAATATCTATGACTCCGTTGAATCAAATCCTCTGTCAAAACCCGAGTCAATCCATAAATGAAGGAAAAAAGGAGAGTGTGTGGAAATGGCCTTTGTTCCAATGCTAACATTAGGCTGCCCTGGCTAAGCATGTGCAAGGTGCAGGGAGCTCTCCACACTTTTCAGCCCAAGGAATGACCAGATGAGTATTATTTACCCCGCTGTGCGGACATCACCAGACTCAGGGAGGTTAGGGAGTGTTCCCAGGTCACAGAATTTGGACAAGGTAGAGTCCAGGTCAGTGTGTTTCCAATTTAGTCTTCTCATCTTCAGGTGAGTGAAAGATAGAGGAAGAGGAGGGAGAGGCTGGGGAAAATCATTTTCAGACCAATGGGAGATCATGGTGGTGAAAGGAAATCCAACTACACGATGAACTTTACAATAGTTGGAAAGACTGAGCCGCACTGGTGACATTAGGGTGACTGTCAGGTCTGGGGCATAATCTTGGCAGGGAGCATTTGAAGAGCAAGCAGGTAATTCTTCCTCTTCTGAACTCTGCGCTTCATGTGAGCATGTCATCTGGCTCATATTAGGGCTCAATAGATATTTTGAATCAATAAATTTGTACCTCTATCAAACTAGCACTGACTTTTTGCCTTGTATTATAGGTAATTTTCTACGGGCTTTAAATCTCCACTCCTGGGCAGTCAGTATCTCTGTATCAGTAGACTCTTGCACTTATAGTCAGATTTGTGCACATAATTTTATTCAGAGCAATTCTATGAGGTTAGAAAGGCAAGCATTCTTATCTTCACTTTGAAGGCTTTGAAACTCAGAGGTTAAATGATTTGCCCAGTCATATACTTAGCAATTGGAGAAGGAAATGGCAGCCCACTCCAGTACGCTTGCCTGGAAAATTCCAAGGATGGAGGAGCCTGGAGGGCTACAGTCCATGGGGTCGCAAAGAGTCGGCCATGACTGAGTGACTGACTGAGCACATACCTAGTAATAGGGAAAGCTTGAACTTGAATTAAGGATTTCTAACTTCACATTTGTTTTCTTTCAAACATGCCAAGTCTTCTAATACAAAACTTCCCCTTGTGACTCATCACTGCTGTGTAAGACAGCCAAGCCCTACACCTTACTCATGATCATGTTCCATAAATACCTCTTGGATCCCTTTTATGAATGAATGACTGAAGGGGGGAAGGAATAAATGAAACTCATAAAATGGCTTACTGTGGTCTGCTTTGGGCAGTTTGGCTTTCAGAGCTGGGTGGAAGGTGTTCTAGAAAATTATTCTTTCTATTCGCATTTCATTTAAATAAATGTCCTTCCTGATGTCCTCAAAGGAGATAGTGTTACTGCACTTTCTACTTGAAAAATGTTTGTGTTTGGTCCTTTCAGAGATCATAAATCTCTCTAATCAGTTCCTAATGGTTTGGGGGATGACTCTGAGCAAGCGTCCCATTAATTGAAAGAAGACTGTTGTCATCTGCCACAGAGATTTCTCATTATGTTTCATCAAATTCAAAACAGAGCCCTGTTTGGAATTCTTTTATGAGCAGTGTAATTACACTGCATCCTATGGTGTTTGGAAGTAGCATTCACAATTAGCATCTCTGTCGTGAGTGGGAAGTGATCCATGCTAAATCGGAGCTGGGCCAGATGGGTCTTGCTAAGACCCTCTCCCCTCCCACTTCAGCTCCATTAAATTAAGCTGTCCCTGTGCGTACGCAAAAGGCATAAATCAATCTTTTCCTTCTGTGTATTAAATAAATGCATCCGCTTCCATTAATTAAAAGTCAAATGCTTCTGTTTACAGTGATCAGGGTAAAACAGACGCTTCTGCCAAAGAATTCCAGAGAAGCAGATCCTGGTGAGAGGCCACAGGCCTCGGCAGGCTGGGCAGCTGGAGGGACTCGAGTGTGAACGAGCCATCCTTGTCTTGGGAGGTAAGGGAAGCATCCCGGCACATCCAGGCCTCTATTTCCTTGCTGCAGAGTGGCCCCATCCTGGGGACCTGCTGGTATTCTCCATGGCTGCACGGAACACAGGGCCCCACCTAAGGAGTATGGGCCCCGAAATTGCCAGTCACAGGTGGCAGTGGCCCCTTCATTCTCAGGTCTCCAGTTTCCTCCTGTGACAGTCGTTTCTAATTGTGCTTTTCACTTCAACTCCTGTCTCCTCCCACGCCTACACACACTTCCCCAACGTACACACATGCACACACACATGCGTGCACACACGCGTGCACACACACACTCATGATCTTTCAGGTGTTCAATACTCTCTTGCTCTTATTCTCCCTTCTCTCCTGGCAGTTGTTGCTAAGTTAAAAAGAAGTTTTGAAGTGAAGTCGCTCAGTTGTGTCTGACTCTGCGACCCCGTGGACTACAGCCTACCAGGCTCCTCTGTCCATGGGATTTTCCAGGCAAGAGTACTGGAATGGGTTGCTATTTCCTTCTCCAGGAGATCTTCCTGACCCAGGGATTGAACCTGGGTCTCCCGTATTGTAGGCAGATGCTTTACCGTCTGAGACACCAGAGAAGTTGCCGAGTTAAGTATCAATCATTTACATCTTAGTAAGAAGTATATATATGATTTCCCATGTGTACAGTATTATATATTGTATGTATATATGCTATATAAATAAGTATCTATAGAGTATACATTCCATATATTTAGAATACACATACATATATAGTATATATATAAATATACATATGCATACAGTAGGCATACATTATATATACAGTACCATACACACATTATATACACAATTATATATAATGTATATATACATTATATATGCATTATATATACAATTATATAAGCATACATTATATATATAGTATATATACATGCATTGTATATACATACATTATATATACAGTATATATACATTATATAGAAAATATAAATACATATATACACACAATATATATTGTGTATATGTGTGTATATATACACATATATATAGTGTATGTGTCTGTATATATATATATATATATACACATATATATATATGTGTGTGTGTCTGTGTGTATAATTTAGTTCCTCATTATGGGAAGAAAGATTTTGTGCCTGGTTAGAGAAATTTTCAGACTTCATTCTTATGTATAAATGTTCTTTTTCTGCCATAAAGTAAGTGTGGTGGTGGTTTAGTCACTAAGTCATGTCTGACTCTTTGTAACCCCATGGACTGTGGCCTACCAGGCACCTCTGTCCATGGAATTCTCCAGGCAAGAGTACTGGAGTGGGTAACCATTCCTTTCTCCAGGGGATCTTCCCCATCCAGGGATCGAACCTGGGTCTCTTGCACTGAAGGCAGATTCTTTACCGACTGAGCTACCAGGGAAGCCCAATATTTTAATTAATCTGATGGTAGTAAAATAAGTGTAATAATGGACAAATTGGGGGAAATTCTTACAGGAAAAGTAAGGGAATCTCATCTACAATCCTATCCCTCAGATCTGACTGCTGTAAATATTTTTTTACAGCATTTTTGCTTCTCTTTTCCACTTACAACCTTTTGAAAATTTTTGTTTACAATAAAATATGGAGAATGGTATAATAAACATTCATATGTATGTATTCAATTCAAGAAAAAGATATTAGATATTTAATTTCCTTTCTTACTCACCACAGCTAATTAGAATCTAAAATTTTGATGTTGTTTTTAGTGTTCCCATGAATTTCTTTATTTTTTACAACAAATATATCCATCTATAAACAACATATGATATGTTTACATACTCTTAAGTTTCAGGTAAGTGGTATTCTACAACCTGCTTTTAAAATTCTTCTACAACTTGTGCTTTTGCTCTAATTATGGTTTTTGAAAATTAACTATGTTGATACATATAGAGTTATTCATTCACTTTAACTGCTGTATAATATTCTAATATAAGAATAAATATGTCACAACTTATTGCTCATTCTCCTGGGGATAGATATTTGGGCCATTTTAAAGTCTTCTGCTACAAATAATGCTCCAGTGAACATTGTTCCATGCCTCTGAGTACACACAGGGAGGGTTCTCCATGGGATAAAGCCTGGTTCTGTCTACTGTGGCCTGAGGGGCGTTGCCGGGGACAGACATGGGTGTCTGTGGCAGGGAGGAGGCGGTGCTCGCGAGAGCAGACATTGTGCAGTGATGGCCCCAACTGTCTTCTGATATTCAGAATCTACAGCCCAGGTAGCAGACAAGTCAGGAGTTGGCCAAGAGGTGGTCATGAGGCTATTAAAAGTAATCTTGCAAAAATCTATGTCTCAGTGTAAATTTAGGCCAGGCATACAGTCCATCCCACTTAACCTGGGTTCCTTATATCAACTTTTGGCACAGTTCAGTTCAGTTCAGTTCAGTTGCTCAGTCGTGTCCGACTCTTTGCGACCCCATGAATTGCAGCACGCCAGGCTTCCCTGTCCATCACCAACTCCCAGAGTTCACTCAAACTCACATCCATCGAGTCGGTGATGCCATCCAGCCATCTCATCCTCTGTTGTCCCCTTTTCCTCCTGCCCCCAATCCCTCCCAGCATCAGAGTCTTTTCCAATGAGTCAACTCTTCGCATGAGGTGGCCAAAGTACTGGAGCTTCAGCTTTAGCATCATTCCTTCCAAAGAACACCCAGGGCTGATCTCCTTTAGAATGGACTGGTTGGATCTCCTTGCAGTCCAGGGGACTTTCAAGAGTCTTCTGCAATACCACAGTTCAAAAGCGTCAATTCTTTGGCGCTCAGCTTGCTTCACAGTCCAACTCTCACATCCTTACATGACCACTGGAAAAACCATATCCTTGACTAGATGGACCTTTCTTGGCAAAGTAATGTCTCTGCTTTTGAATATGCTATCTAGGTTGGTCATAACCTAGGAATAAGCATCTTTTAATTTCATGGCTGCAGTCACCATCTGCAGTGATTTTGGAGCCCAAAAAATAAAGTCTGACACTGTTTCCACTGTTTCCCCATCTATTTCCCATGAAGTGATGGGACTAGATGCCATGATCTTAGTTTTCTGAATGTTGAGCTTTAAGCCTTCACTCTCCTCTTTCACTTTCATCAAGAGGCTTTTTAGTTCCTCTTTACTTTCTGCCATAAGCGTGGTGTCATCTGCATATCTGAGGTTGTTGATATTTCTCCCGGCAATCTTGATTCCAGCTTGTGCTTCCTCCAACCCAGCGTTTCTCATGATGTACTCTGCATAGAAGTTAAATAAGCAGGGTGACAATACACAGCCTTGACGTACTCCTTTTCCTATTTGGAACCAGTCTGTTGTTTCATGTCCAGTTCTAACTGTTGCTTCCTGACCTGCATATAGGTTTCTCAAGAGGCAGGTTAGGTGGTCTGGTATTCCCATCTCTTTCAGAATTTTTCAGTTTATTGTGATCCAGCCACAGGGCAGCGCAAAAGAAAAAGCCCTAGAACAGTGAAATAAGTCAATCTAAATACTGAAGCTCATGAACTTTAATCAGAAGAGGGAAGACGTGGCCCTCAACTTTAAACTACTTACTCTCTTGTCTCAAGCAGCATTCTGACAAGTTTGGTTTCATTGTTTCCCAGTCCACAGAAGATTAGAGATAGAAATTTTAATGCCGGGAGACTGACAAGGGAAGATAGCAGGCAGAGAAGAATTGTGGCTTCCTAGCTGCACTCCTATGTTTATCCTCTCAGGGGCTGATGAATGAGAAAAACAAAGTCAGCCGTAAGAATTGGGGGCAAATAGTTCTTTATATACAACTTGAAACTGAGTCATCAAGAAAAAGCCTTGAGCTCTTTAGAGAAGGCTGCAAATTTGTGATACTTTTTTGCAACATTTCCAGTGAAATGTAGGTATTTGGAAATTTTAACTTTAGTTCAAAATGATGCTTGATGACTGCAGAGTTCGCAGTTTAGTAAACGCTTGCAAAACCTGTCTCACAACCAAACCAGGAGCCCAGGCGGGTAAGCATTTTGCTTAAGAACAAGGAGACTAAGACCCGAACAGGCTTAACTGTATTGCCCCGATTGGCCGTGGTTCTTCTGACTCCTCTCCTTGCATGCCTTCTGCCTGGTAGTACCCTGCGTTTTTCTTGGAACTCCCCTGGAGAACTAGGCCAGGGCGCTACAGGGTCAAAGCTCAGAATACTGATTTGACAGAGGTGACTTCTCTGCGCGGTGGTTAGAACACTCACTTCAGGCCTGGGTTTGACTCCTGGCTCAGCAACTCACTAGTAGTGTGACCTGTCTGGGCGTCGATTTATACATGTGTAGAATGGGGATAATATCCTACCAACATCTTAGGGTTGTTGTTTAGATGCTAAGTTGTGTCTGACTCTTTGCGACCCCATGGACAGTAGCCCATCAAGCTCCTCTGTCCATGGGATTTCCCAGGCAAGAACACTAGAGTGGGTTGCCATTTCCCTCTCCAGGGGATCTTCCCAACCCAGAGATCAAATCCACACCTCCTGCACTGGCAGGTGGATTCTTTATAGCTGAGTCACCAGGGACACCCTCATAGGGTTATTTGGATAGTTAAATGAGTTAATTCACATAAAGTACTTTTTGCTTGGACCTGGGTTCAATCCCTGGCTTGGGAAGATCCCCTGGAGAAGGGAATGGCAAACTATTCCCTGGAAGTATTCTTGCCTGGAAAATCACATAGACAGAGGAGCTTGCTGGACCACAGTCCATGGGGTCTCAAGAGTTGTACACAGCTAAATGACTAGCACACATGTGCACTCACTGCTTAGCAGTAAGACAAATTCTTACTGGTAGGCAGTAAGTAACATATCCTCACCCCCAGCCTATAACAATATAGATGTAAATCCAAAGAATTTGGGAAATAAATTATGATTTAATTATAGAAACTTGAATAGAATAACACATCTCTGCCTTCTATAGAATATTTTAATGCTCCTGCACTATTTTATTACTAAGTAGATTTTATTCCAATAGTTTTCTTATCTTTTAAAGTTATGTTTCTGACTCAACAAATAAATTTTTATAAAATATTAAACATAAAAAATTATGTATTGTTAAACATAAAAATATTTATGTTTGGGCACCAGCATATTGTCGTAGTCTGACTGTGCTTTTGATTCATGGTATGGTTGGGACCCTGAGCCTGCCGAAGTTTGGGAACAATGTTTATGACATTTGAGTAAAAAAAATTTTTTTAATATGTAATCAGTTTTCTGACATACCTCATCCTCACCATTCGTCTTAAGCCTGAGGAAGGATCCTGCTTCAGGCAAATCAAGTCAGCACTTTTCAAAATTAAAAAAATACTTTTATCTACTGCCACCTGTGAAATGTTTATAAGAAGCCACGGACATTGCACGTTCGTTGGTTAGTTGCTCAGTCGTGTCCACCTCTTTGCGACCCCATGGACTGTAGCCCACCGGGCTCCTCTGTCTATGGGATTCTCCAGGCAAGAATACTGGAGTGGTTAGCCATTTCTTTCTCCAGGGGATCTTCCTGACCCAGGGATTGAACCCTGGGTCTCCTGCATTGGCAGGCAGATTCTTTACTGTCTGAGCCACTGGGGAAGCCCATAGGAAGTCACAGAATGATCCTATTCCAGTGGCAACTGGCGGGGTTGGAGAGGCAGCTGGCAAGCTGTGAAAAACTCACATTTAGCCTTTAGCAAATAAAACTATTGAGATTATTTGATGTAGAATCCTCCCTTGTTCTTACAATATTCTGGAATAGGCTGGGGAGATCAGAAGGCAGGTGAGCCACTCGGTGGGAATCACTGAGTGCATCTTTCCCTACAGTGCCATTTATTAAAGCAGCCCCATAGGGCTGTGCCCCTTCTCACTCTGCTCTCTTCTGATTATGCAATTATTTCCATTTATGAATATAATTGCTATGAAATTAGGATCATAATATGAATACTGTTTTATGGTCTTTGTTTTTCACTGATCATAAACAATTTAAAAATGTTTCTACAATGTCTTCCCTTTTCTCCTTTAAAATTGTGATATTTTATCTTGTAAATTCTCCACAAGTTTATTTGACCCCATCACTGGACATTTCCCAATGTTTTCCTGTAGATATCTTTTTTTTTAAGGTGCAGTTTTTTTCTTTTGCTTCTTTTGAGATGTTATTTTGGGACCCTTTCCCAAGGTTAGGATTGATAGATCAAAGAATGTGAACACTTTTGTGGGTTTTGTCATATAACACTGTTAGTATTTCCAAAAAAATGTCAGCAAGCACTGTTGTGGAGGTGATTCTTTTTAAGAGAAAATAAAATAGAATTTTATATTTTCAAGAAGAGAAAGGCAGGATAGGAGAGTTACTGACAGAGAAAGAAGTATAAAGAATAGCTTTAAGGACCCCTTACAAATAGGACAGAAGTAGTCTTGAAACCACGAGGTGAATCCAGAAGGGGCTTAGATAAGTAGGGTATCTCTTTAACATGGACCCTCATGTAGGAGGCTTATTTAGGCTGTTGCATCTTTTTTAAAGTTTTTATTGAAGTATAGGTGATTTATAATGTTGTATTAGTTTCAGGTGTATAGCAAAATGATTCAGTTATATATATGTATATATAGTGAAGTGAAGTCTCTCAGTCGTGTCCGACTCTTTGCGATCCCATGGACTGTAGCCTACCAGGCTCCTCTGTCCATGGGATTTTCCAGGCAATAGTCCTGGAGTGGATTGCCATTTTCTTCTCCAGGGGATCTTCCCAACCCAGGGATTGAACCCGGGTCTCCCGCATTGTAGACAGACGCTTTACCGTCTGAGCCACCAGGGCAGTCCTATGTATACACTTATATATTATTCATATTTATATATATGTATATATACACTCATTTTTAGATTCTTTTCCCTTTAGATATTATTGATTTTGTAATATCTCTGTGTTAAACAGTAGGTCCTTGTTGGTTGTCTATTTTATGTATAGTAGTGTGTGTATATTAATCCCAACCTCCAAATTTATTGCTCTCCCTCTTCCGCCTTTGGTGACCCTAAGTTTGTTTTCTGTGTTTGTGAGTCTATCTGTTTTGTAAACATCTTCATTCGTATCTTTGTTTTTAGGTTCCACATACAGGTGATATCATGTGGTATTTGTCTTTCTCAGTCTGGCTAGTTTAGTATGATAATTCCTAGGCCCGTCCATGTTGCTGCAAACAGCATTATTTGGTTCTGTTTCATGGATAGGTAATATTCCTTTGTGTACGTGTACCACATCTTCTTTGTCCATTTATCTGTTGACGGACATCTAAGTTGCTTCTGTGCCTTGGCTATTGTAAATAGTGCTGCTGTGAACATTGGGTGCCTTTTTTTTGGTTGCTCTATGTTTTTGTTGCTGAGCATGGGCATTCTCTAGTTGCAGAGAGCAGAGAGCATGGGCTATTCGAGTCTCTTGGTTGTGGTGCGGGCTTCTCATTGTGGTGGCTTCTCCTTGTTGCCGAGCACATGCTCTAGGGCTCACAGGCTTCAGTGGTTGTGGCACGTGGGCTTAGCTGCTTTGTGGCGTGTGGAATCTTCCCAGATCAGGGATCGAACCTGTGTCCCCTGCATTGGCAGGCAGATTCCTATCCACTTTCAGTTCAGTTCAGTTCAGTCACTCAGTAGTGTCCGACTCTTTGCGACCCCACGAATTGCAGCACCCCAGGCCTCCCTGTCCATCACCAACTCCCAGAGTTCACTCAGACTCACGTCCATCAAGTCCGTGATGCCATCCAGCCATCTCATCCTCAGTCATCCCCTTCTCCTCCTACCCCCAATCCCTCCCAGCATCAAAGTCTTCTCCAATGAGTCAACTCTTTGCATGAGGTGGCCAAAGTACTGGAGTTTGAGCTTTAGCGTCAGTCCTTCCAAAGAAATCCCAGGGTTGATCTCCTTTAGGATGGACTGGTTGGATCTCCTTGCAGTCCAAGGGACTCTCAAGAGTCTTCTCCAACACCACAGTTCAAAAGCATCAATGCTTCAGCGCTCAGCCTTCTTTACAGTCCAACTCTCACATCCATACATGACTACTGGAAAAACCATAGCCTTGACTAGACGGACCTCAGTCGGCAGAGTAATATCTCTGCTTTTGAATATGCTATCTAGGTTGGTCATAACTTTTCTTCCAAGGAGTAAGTGTCTTTTAATTTCATGGCTGCAATCACCATCTTCAGTGATTCTGGAGCCCCAAAAAATAAAGTCTGACACTGTTTCCCCATCTATTTCCCATGGAGTGATGGGACCAGATGCCATGATCTTCGTTTTCTGAATGTTGAGCTTTAAGCCAACTTTTTCACTCTCCTCTTTCACTTTCATCAAGAGGCTTTTTAGTTCCTCTTCACTTTCTGCCATACAGAGAAATCCTACATGTATCTTTTTAAATTATAGCCTTTTTCTTTAACTTTCAGAGCAGCCAACAAAGTCATTCCATAAGTTAACCTATTGGCCATGAAGCTTTACAACTGATACTTTCTGGTTCTTCAGTCCTCATATTCTTCCAATTTATTTTTAAGAATTTGGATGAGTCCTTGGTTGGGTGGTTAGGTACTTTTCCCATCAGAAGAGTGGGAAATCAGCTCACACTTCCAGCAACTGGTAGAACATAGATCTTTGGATTGCCAGCCCTGGGGTTTATTTATTGACCCTGTTGATAAATAGGAGTGGGGGGAGATGTCATTTTTGGAAAAGTCTGCTCTTTAATTTCCCACTAGTGAATTTCACTTAAATAACAAAACACCCCCCCATGTGTATTGCTGTTGACAACACTGAGTTGATGGTACCTTGCTCTGAGATCCCCAGGATGCCACTACCAAGCACCCAGGTAGTCACCTTCTGTTTGCTGATCCTTAAAGATAATCTGGCAGAGACGGGTTTTCTTTCCTGAAGCATGTGAGAAACATAGGTATGAATTCTTGCAGTCTATAAGTATTCCAATTTCAAGGGCCTGTTGGATTTCCAAAACTACAGGCCAGGTGTTTGTAACTTAAAATATAGGTTCTCATTAGAAACAAAAATTATAAAAATACATTTCACTTTTTAATCATGTTGAATAGCTTTTAGATATTGTTCAGATGTTCAAGCATAAATGGAATGTGATTTCATTTGCTCGTCACAACAACTTGGGTAGAGAGTATTATGAGTCTACATTAACAGATGGTGGAGAACAAAGAGAAACTAAGTCAAACTTTCCAAGTTCACGGAGCTGGTGAGCGATAGCAGATTGCTAACCCGTGTCTTCGGACTCCGAGCCCAGTCAGTCTCCTTCCACATCAGCGCTGTTGGCCAGCTTCCTGGATCCACACATGAAAGGCTGTTTCACCCACAGTTATTAACACTGCAATTTAGGGAAAATGTTTGCTTCCCAATTTCAGAATTGGAGGCAGACTGCAGGACGTGAAGTGATCCTTAATCTAATAATGTGAAATCAACTATGCTGAGCTTGTCTTTTGAGCCCTCAGGCTTTTTCTCTGTACCCCTGATGGTCTTTTCACTGGCCCAGCTCCAAGTACACTAAATCAGATTATCCATAATTGTTGTTCAAGAGCTTGTATTAAAAACAAAACAACAACAACCACAAAAAAACCCTGACACAAAAAAAGACAAACAAATTGGAAAGGTAAACCAATTTCTTGTGTAAGAAAATAGGAAGACTTAACATGAAGATGTCATTTTCCCCTACATTAACCTGAAAGTTAATGCCTCAAACAATACTTCAAGTGGAAAAAAAAAAAAATTGGAAGCAATTCACTGATGCTAAGATCTGCTTAGAAAAACTAACAAGCATAAAGCCAGAATTTCTGAAAGAAGAGAGTAGTAGATACCTTATGGGATTTGTTTTTTGAGATACATGTTTTATTTACATTTATTTATTTTTTTTAATTTTTATTTTTCATTGGAGGACACTTGCTTTACAATGTCGTGTTGGTTTCTGCTGTACAACACTGTGAATCAGCCAAAAGTATACATATGGCCCTTTCCCCTTGAGCCTCCCTCTCACCCCTCCCAACCCACCCCTGTAGGTCATCACAGAGCACCGAGCTGAGTCCTTGTGTTACACAGCAGCTTCCCGCTAGCTGTGTAACACATGGTAGTGTAGCCTTACAGGATTTTGTAGCATGATAGGAGAAAGCCAGCTCCTTCCATCTTGCTGTTGTGGCTCTTTCCTCAAACATAGGCCAAACTGATCTCCAGTCACTATGCTTATCTTCATCAAGCCAGCGCTAAAGTTTTGAGTGGACAGAAGTCTGGCTGTGAACAGAGAAAGTTGGGCCAGACATCAGAAGAACAATTTGGTTCTAAAGAATGTTGGAGAGACAATGGCTTCAAAGACTTAAGAAGACATGTAGATGAAAGTGTGTAGACACAGGCGTTCATATATTGCTGGCAGGTAATTATCCTCAGAGACTATGTATAAAACATCAAATATACAAGGATCTTTATTCTTAAAAATCTCTCCTGTAATCCTTCAATAATGCCATTCCCTTTTCACTTCTGAACCTACAGGATCTCCAAAAGCTTCCAGTTTTCCAGATTTCATCATTTTTAGGACCAATGGAGCCTTCCAGGGAGAACCAGATTTAGGAAGACATTTTCTTGTGTGTGTTCTTTATTAATCATGTATTTCCAAGTTTTAAGTGGACTGGCGAAAGTCCTCATTTAGTCAGACACTCCTGGTGTATGATTGTTGTCCTATATTTAATATAATTATTAAGAATTCTTCTTATAAATGTCCAGATTTGGATGATAAAAGATATAATCACTCTATTTATATGGCATCTTTGTGCAGGGGGATAACTGCTTTGCCTAGATGACCTTGCATTCCTCTCTAAGATATGGAAGAGGGTCCCCCACACCTCAGACACTGGTTTTGCATTGACTCAAGGGCTTTTGGGGACTTGGGCCTCAGTAAGCCTTGAGTCCCCATGAATAAGATGGGATTCCTGAGCATTCTATCAAAGGCACCCCCTCTAAGCTGCCACTAATCCGGTTGGAACAGAGTGTGTGGGTGTGCGTGTATTTGCATAAGTGGGTGTTGTAGGAACCCAGTCTTTCCATGGGTCAGAAGAAAAGGAGAAATACAGAGAGAAATGCTCTTTATTACTGGAAATGCCTTCTCTGCTTGCAATACAAAGGAGAAAGAGAGAGACTGAGATGCACTTGAAGCCACCACTGACTCCAGGGTCCTCTCCCTTCCCAGCCCCTAGACACACACCTCAGTGAGAGGGCCTCTGATAGGAGCCTGTGCTGGAAGCGGCAGCCTGTGACGTGGCTGTCTCTACAGAGACGAGTCGCTTTCCTAAGAGGGCTTGGTAAGCAGGAAACCCTGGTAACCGGTTGAAAGCTTTTTTTTTTTTAATATGAGGATTTTCTGTACTTGAATTCAAAAGGCCCCTCCCTGGGAAAGCAGCTTGTGGCAGGCAGAAAAGAGAGGGCTAGTTTTCCTGGAGGCTGAGAATTTGGGAATAAGACTGGAAGGCTGTTGGTGGACCAGGGTAGGAGAGGTTGCTATTTGCTGTGCCAGGTTGGCTGGTTAGAGCTTAAATTCATCTTCATCCTGCTGCATGAGAGCCCATGGCTGCCAATTAATCCATGAAACGATGCCCCTAGGGACAAAACAAAGCTGCGATCCCCTTAGCAACCTCATCACAGCCTTCCCTTTCACCTGGCAAATTCCAGGCATTAGCAGCAGGGAGCCATCAGGAGCTCAGGGGGTGCAAATTTGAGTGCTATGCACCACAGCAAACCTGCTCACCTGGCACAAAATAAATGCCCCATTTAACTGACATGTCGTTCCTGCCTCTTCCCATTGAACCAGAGCAAACATCACTCCTTAAAGAAAGTCTTCTTTCTTGGTAATAGATTGCACTGGGTTGCACGTAAAGAGAACCAGCTGAGGAGTTTGACCAAGTAAGGGGTGCTTTTCACCTAAGAAGTCTGCAAGTGCGTAGTGCAGGGAGATGCCAGCTCCATGGTGCCATTCACGCCCTAGCCCCTCTAGTCTCTCTGCCTGGCCATTTTTGGAATGTGTCCCTCCACAGTCTAAGAGGGTCAACCTCCAGTCACCATTCCAGGTAGGATAGAGAAGCAGCAAAAATTAAGGAGGAAAAAGAGATGCGCGCAAAAAGAAGCCAGACGTCTCTCAGCTGGTTTCTGGCTCCTCCTTATTGGTCAGAAATGGGTCACGTGACTCTAGCCTCCAGGGAAGCTGTGATGTGTGTTTTTTTGGCTTAGTTGCAATCATAAACAAAACAGTTGGTTTTTTGTGATTTTTCTTTTTAAACCAAGGCTTATTTATTTATTTGGCTGCATCAGGTGTTAGTTGTGACAGGTGGAATCTTTGCAGCACATGGACTCTCTAGTTGAGGCTCGTGGGCTTAGCTGCTCCATAAGTTAGTCACACAGTCATGTCTGACTCTTTGCAATCCCATGGACTGTAAGCTGCCCAACTCCTCTGTTCATGGAATTCTCCAGGCAAGGGAGTATTGGAGTGGGTTGCCTTTCCTTCTCCAGGGGATCTTCCTGACCCAGGGAGTGAAACCGGGTCTCCTGCACTGCAGGTGGATTCTTTACCTGCTGACCTACCAGGGAAGCCTGTAGTTGCTCCACAGCATGTGGTATCTTAGTTCCCTGACCAAGGATCGAACCCACATCCCATTCATAGCAAAGTGGATTCTTAACCGCTGGACCCCCAGGAAAGTGTCAGCGGTTGTGTTCTAAGGGCAAAGCTAAGAATAAGTAACAGCAAACAGCTATAGTCTTATCTACTGCGCCTTCCCTGATGGCTTCATGCAGGGAGTGCTGGAAAATGTTTAACAACTGCCATCTGGGGCAAGAAAGGACACTGGTTTGTAGCACTTGCCAGTTTCTGTGGTACAGATACCTTCATCGTGACCAGTTACAAGCTATAGACATGATGTCACATTCTCCTGGAAGTTTACAGAGACTTGAGGAGTTCCATTAAGAAACAACACACAGCCTGGAGCCAGATGGACAGGTCTCAGGTCTTCTCTGTTCTGAAAAGAACTGGCGGCAAACCACTGCTTGATTTTCCTCCCCGAAAAGGGGTTCTTCCTCTGCTCTACAGACATGCATTAGAAATCCCGGAGCTGGGACTCCTTTGGTAGTCCAGTGGTTAAGAATTTGCCTTGCAACGCAGGGGACATGGGTTTGATCCCTAGTTGAGGAGCTAGGATCCCACGTGACTTGGAGCAACGAGGTCTGCATGCTGCAACTACTGAGGCCTGCACGCCACCACTTGCGCTCCACGACAGAAGATCCCGAATACCCCAGTGAAGATCCTCCGTGCCCCAACTAAGACTTGATGTAGCCAAATAAATAAATAAATAAACATTTTTTAAAAAATGCAGACGCACAGTAGAGCCCTCTTACCTTAGAGGCTCAGCCCTGCAGAGCTCAGGTTTCCACACAGCTCCTGACCCATGGGACATCTCTAACGAGAGTTAAACTTTTGCTCAGGCTTCAGGAGCCCAGAGGTTCAGTCCACAGCACTCAGGCAGGAATGAGACTTTGGAAAAGCTGACGGCCCCACCCCCAGCTCTCTGGAGACTGTAGCCTAGAGACAGAGTAAAACAGGAATGCAGAGAATAGAGTAAAAAAGAAAAATCACTGAGTTGTCTAGTGCCCTGCCACAGCCTGAGAAAGCTGGACTTTCCCTGCATGTATCTCTGTGTTGGGCTCTGACCTTGTTACTTTGGCCACCCTCAAGTTGGAGTCCTGCATCCAACCGATTGGTTTGATAGCTGTTCTTCATGTTCTACTGTTAAAGCCAAATTCCCTGAGAGACGGGTACCATGACAGCAAGTTGTCTAAATGAGACACAAATGTTGCCTAGTAGACATAGGACGAAGTGACCTGTGATGGTGCGTTTTGGGCCTAACCATGTTGACTGGACAATTTGGGATGGCCTCAATAAAGCGTAAAGGAAGTCTTGCTTATTACATGCTCAGCTAAGATGGAAAAGTCTGGCTTTGTGAAACCAAGAGCAAGATAGAACCGGTAGCCTCGTTTTCAGGCTGTGAAGCAACTCAGTTTATCAAAATGACATCAAGAAGAGTCCATGACTTGACTCATTAAAAACAGTTACTCTTGGGCTCCCTTATGGCTTTCGGGGACTGGGAGCCTTTAAAAAGAAGTATAGACTTAGTTCCAGGTTCTGATGCAAAGCACATTAAGTTCAGATTCTTTGTGAAGAAGCTGTTATCCAAGCCAGGGGTCTCGGGGTGCACAGAGACTTCCAAATAACTACTGTGGGATCTTGATTTGAGAGCGCCAGGCTGTGACGGTGCAGGAGTGGCCGAGAGGAGCTACTCCATGCCAGAGGTCAGGGGCGGCGACTGTGAGGAGGTACCCCTCAACCAAGGTAAGGAGCAGCGGCTGCGCTTTGCTGGAGCAGCTGTGAAGAGATACTCCACGTCCAAGGTAAGAGAAACCCAAGTAAGACAGTACGTGTTGCAAGAGGGCATCAGAGGGCAGACACACTGAAACTGTAATCACAGAAAACTAGTGAATCTAATCACACTAGGACCACAGCCATGTCTAACTCAATGAAACTAAGCCATGCCTGCAGGGCAACCCAAGACGGGTGGGTCACGGTTGAGAGGTCTAACAGAATGTGGTCCACTGGAGAAGGGAATGGCAAACCACTTCAGTATTCTTGCCTTGAGAACCCCATGAACAGTATGAAAAGGCAAAATGATAGGATACTGAAAGAGGAGCTCCCCAGGTTGGTAGGTGCCCAATATGCTACTGGAGATCAGTGGAGAAATAACTTTTCAGAAAGAATGAAGGAATGGAACCAAAGCAAAAACAATACCCAGTTGTGGATGTGACTGGTGATAGAAGCAAGGTCTGATGCTGTAAAGAGCAATATTGCATAGGAACCTGGAATGTCAGGTCCATGAATCAAGGCAAATTGGAAGCGGTCAAACAGGAGATGGCAAGAGTGAACGTCGACATTCTAGGAACCAGCGAACTAAAATGGCCTGGAATGGGTGAATTTAACTCAGATGACCATTATATCTACTATTGCGGGCAGAAATCCATCAGAAGAAATGGAGTAGCCATCATGGTCAACAAAAGAGTCCAAAATGCAGTACTTGGATGCAATCTCAAAAACGACAGAATGATCTCTGTTCGTTTCCAAGGCAAACCATTCAATATCACAGTATCCCAAGTCTATGCCCCAACCAGTAACACTGAAGAAGCTGAAGTTGAACGGTTCTGTGAAGACCTACAAGACCTTTTAACTAACACCCCAAGATGTTCTTTTCATTATAGGGCACTGGAATGCAAAAGTAGGAAGTCAAGAAACACCTGGAGTAACAGGCAAATTTGGCCTTGGAATGCGGAATGAAGCAGGGCAAAGGCTAATAGAGTTTTGACAAGAAAATGCACCGGTCATAGCAAACACCCTCTTCCAACAACAAAAGAGAAGACTCTACACATGGACATCACCAGATGGTTAACACCAAAATCAGATTGATTATATTGCAGCCAAAGATGAAGAAGCTCTATATAGACAGCAAAAACAAGACCGGGAGCTGACTGTGGCTCAGATCATGGACTACTTATTACCAAATTCAGACTTAAATTGAAGAAAATAGGGAAAACCACTAGACCATTCAAGTATGACCTCAATCAAATCCCTTATGATTATACAGTGGAAGCGAGAAATAGATTTAAGGGGCTAGACTGATAGACAGAGTGCCTGATGAACTATGGATGGAGGTTCATGACATTGTACAGCAGACAGGGATCAAGACCTTCCCCAAGAAAAAGAAATGCCAAAAAGCAAAATGGCTGTCTGGGGAGGCCTTACAAATAGCAGTGGAAAGAAAAGAAATGAAAAGCAAAGAAGAAAAGGAACGATATAAGCATCTGAATGCAGAGTTCCAAAGAATAGCAAGGAGAGATAAGAAAGCCTTCCTCAGCGATCAGTGCAAAGAAATAGAGGAAAATAACAGAATGGGAAAGACTAGAGATGTCTTCAAGAAAATTAGAGATACCAAGGGAATATTTCATGCAAAGATGGGCCCAATAAAGGACAGAAATGGTATGGACCTAACAGAAGCAGAAGATGTTAAGAAGAGGTGGCAAGAATACACAGAAGAACTGTACAAAAAAAAAATCTTCATGACCCAGATAATCATGATGGTGTGATCACTCACCTAGAGCCAACATTCTGGAGTGTGAAGTCAAGTCACTACGAACAAAGCTAGTGGAAGTGATGGAATCCCAGTGGAGCTATTTCAAATCCTAAAAGATGATGCTGTGAAAGTGCTGCACTCAATATGCCAGCAAATTTGGAAAACTCAGCAGTGGCTGCAGGACTAGAAAAGGTCAGATTTCATTCCAATCCCAAAGAAAGGCAATGCCAAGGAATGCTCAAACTACTGCACAATTGCACTCATCTCACACGCTAGGAAAGTAATGCTCAAAATTCTCCAAGCCAGGCTTCAGCAATACATGAACCATGAACTCCCTGATGTTCAAGCTGGTTTCAGAAAAGGCAGAGGAACCAGAGATCAAATTGCCAACATCTGCTGGATCATGGAAAAAGCAAGAGAGTTCCAGAAAAACATCTACTTTTGCTTTATTGACTATGCCAAAGCCTTTGACTGTGTGGATCACAATAAACTGTGGAAAATTCTGAAAGAGATGGGAATTACCAGACCACCTGACCTTCCTCTTGAGAAACCCATATGCAGGTCAGGAAGCAACAGTTAGAACTGGACATGGAACAACAGACTGGTTCCAAATAGGAAAAGGAGTACATCAAGGCTGTATATCGTCACCCTGCTTATTTAACTTATATGCAGAGTACATCATGAGAAACGCTGGGCTGGAGGAAGCACAAGCTGGAATCAAGATTGCCGGGAGAAATATCAATAACCTCAGATATGCAGATGACACCACCCTTATGGCAGAAAGTGAAGAGGAACTAAAAATTCTCTTGATGAAAGTGAAAGAGGAGAGTGAAAATGTTGGCTTAAAGCTCAACTTTCAGAAAACGAAGATCATGGCATCCAGTCCCATCACTTCATGGGAAATAGATGAGGAAACAGTGGAAACAGTGTCAGACTTTATTTTGGGGGGCTCCAAAATCACTGGAGGTGGTCACTGCAGAAGTGAAATTAAAAGACGCTTACTCCTTGGAAGAAAAGTTATGACCAACCTAGATAGAATATTCAAAATCTGTCTAATCAAGGCTATGGTTTTTCCAGTAGTCATGTATGGATGTGAGAGTTGGACTGTGAAGAAGGCTGAGTGCCGCAGAATTGATGCTTTTGAACTGTGGTGTTGGAGAAGACTCTTGAGAGTCCCTTGGACTGCAAGGAGATCCAACCAGTCCATTCTGAAGGAGATCAGTCCTGGGATTTCTTTGGAAGGACTGATGCTAAAGCTGAAACTCTGTACTTTGGCCACATCATGTGAAGAGTTGACTCATTGGAGAAGACCTTGATGCTGGGAGGGATTGGGGGCAGTAGGAGAAGGGGATGACAGAGGATGAGATGGCTGGATGGTATCACCTACTCAATGGACATGAGTTTGAATGAACTCCGGGAGTTTGTGATGGACAGGGAGGCCTGGCGTGCTGTGATTCATGGGGTCGCAAAGAGTCGGACACGACTGAGTGGCTGAACTGAACTGAACTGAAGGAAATGTACAACGCTTGGTTTTTGCAGGCTATAGATAACTCCGTCCCTCTAGTGGCAGAAACCTGAATTGCAGGCCCAGTGCCCTGGTTATTTTTCAGAGGCTCAGACCTGTCCAACTCTTTGGGACTCCATTAACTGCACCATTCCAGGCTTCTCTGTCCTTCACCATCCCCTGGAGTTTGCTTAAACTTATGTCCATTGACTCAGTGATGCCATCCAACCATCTCATCCTGTGTCATCCCCTTCTCCTCTTGCCTTCTATCTTTCCTAGTATCAGGGTCTTTTCCAATGAGTCAGCTCTTTGCAGCAGGTGGCCAAAGTAGTGGAGCTTCAGCATCAGTCCTTCCAATAAATATTCAGGATTGATTTCTTTTAGGACTGACAGGTTTGCAGTCCAAGGGACTCCTTGCAGTACAAAGTACTCTCATGAGTCTTCTCCAACACCACAGTTCAAAAGCATCAGTTCTTCGGCACTCAGCCTTCTTTATGGTCCAACTCTCACATCCGTACATGGCTACTAGAAAAACCGTAGCTTTGACTACATGGACCTTTGCTGGCAAAGTAATGTCTCTGCTTTTTAATATGCTGTCTAGGTTAATCACAGTTTTTCTTCCAAGGAGCAAGCGTCTTTTAATTTCATGACTGCAGTCACCACCTGCAGTGATTTTGGAGCCCCAGAAAATAAAGTCTGGGAAGTGATGAAACCAGATACCATAATCTTACTATTTTGAATGTTGAGTTTTAAACCAGCTTCTTCACTCTCCTCTTTCACTTTCATTAAGAGACTCTTCAGTTCCTCTTCACTTTCTGCCATAAGGGTTGTGTCATCTGCATATATGACATTATTGATATTTCTCCCCGCAATCTTAATTCCAGCTTGTGCTTCTTCCAGCCCAGTGTTTCTCATGATGTACTCTGCACAGAAGTTAAATAAGCAGGGTGACAATATACAGCCTTGACATTCTCCTTTCCCAATTTGGAATCAGTCTGTTGTTCTATGTCCAGTTCTAACTGTTGCTTCCTGACCTACATACAGGTTTCTCAAGAGGCAGGTCAGGTGGTCTGGTAATTCCCATCTCTTTCAGAATTTTCCACAGTTTGTTGTCATCCACACAGTCAAAAGCTTTGGTGTAATCAGTGAAGCAGAAGTAGATGTTTTCCTGGAACTCTCTTGCTTTTTCTATGATCCAATGGATGTTGGCAATTTGAACTGTGGTTCCTCTGCCTTTTCTAAAACCAGCTTGAACATCTGGAAGTTCACAGTTCATGTACTATTGAAGCCTGGCTTGGAGAATTTTGCCCATTACTGTACTAGTGTGTGAAATGAGTGCAATTGTGTGGTAGTTTGAACATTCTTTGGCATTGCCCTTCTTGGGATTCGAGTGAAAAGTGACCTTTTCCAGTCCTGTGGCCACTGCTGAGTTTTCCAAATTTGCTGGCATATTGAGTGCAGCACTTTCACAGCATCATCTTTCAGGATTTGAAACAGCTCCACTGGGATTCCATCACCTCCACTAGCTTTGTTCGTAGTGATGCTTCCTAAGGCCCACTTGACTTCACACTCCAGGATGTCTGGCTCTAGGTGAGTGATCACACTGTCATGGTTATCAGGGTCATTTAGATATTTTTTTATATTATTCTTCTGTGTATTCTGCCACCTCTTCTCAACATCTTCTGCTTCTGTTAGGTCCATTCCATTTCTGTCCTTTATTGTGCCCATCTTTGCCTGAAATGTTCCCTTGATATCCCTAATTTTCTTGAAGAAATCTCTAGTCTTTCCCATTCTGTTGTTTTCCTCTATTTCTTTTCATTGATCACTGAGGAAGGCTTTCTTATCTCTCCTTGCTATTCTTTGGAACTCTGCATTCAGATGGATATATCTCTCCTTTTCTCCTTTGCCTTTAGCTTCTCTCCTTTTCTCAGGTATTTGTAAGGCCTCCTCAGGCAACCATTTTGCCTTTTTGCATTTCTTCTTCTTGGGGATGGTCTTGATCATCGCCTCTTGTACGATGTTAGGAACCTCTGTTAGGCCAAGAGAGCATGCTGGCCATAGCAAACACTCTCCTCCAACATCACAAGAGACAGCTCTACACATGGACATCATCAGTGCCTTGGAGGGACCCATTAGCAAAAGGAAGGGGTTATGTCTCACAGATTCAAATATTACAAGAACTTACATTTTTATAGGACTTACAACTTTAAAAGTTCTTTCACATGAACTCTCTGTTTTGACTCTCACAACCATCACATGAAAAACAGCTTGCATTTCATTTTTTCAAATGAGGATATAAGACTACACAACCGTTGCAGGAAAGGGAAGCGTTTCCAGGGCCTGAAAGGGGGCTCTTGTCTACCCGGGGAAATGAATTGTCAGAGGAGACCCACATGCTGACAAAGCGAGAGATTTTGTTGGGAAGTGGCGCCCTTGGGAACGAGAGCAGGAGGGTGAGGAAACCCGGGAGAGCTGCTTGGACATGTGGCTCACAGTCGTGAGTTTTATGGTGATGGGGTCAGTTTCTAGACTGTCTCTGGCCAATCACTTTGACTCAGGGTCTTTCCTGGTGGCTCATGCATTGCTCAGCCAAGATGGATTCCAGTGAGCAGGATTCTGGGAGGTAATCTCCTTTTGACTTTTCCCAACTTCTTCCAGCTGGTGGTGGCTTGTTGGTTCTGTATTCCTTACCAGGGCCTCCTGCCATAAAATAATTCATGCAGATAGTTACTATGGTGCCTGACCAGGGTGGGCAGTTTCAATCAGTGTTTCCCCTAACATAGCTATCAATGGACTCAGGTCTTCTGACTTTATTTTCTTTTTTTTTTATTTTTTTATTTTTTCTTTTTTTCTTTTTTTTTTTTAAATTAATTTATTTGTTTGAATTTCTCCTGACTTTAAATGTAGGCTTCTTTTTATTAATACCACATCGTGCTTCTCTTCCCTTTTGGACATCAGAATGAGCTGTTCTGTGTCCTGTGTCTGAGATGTCGCTACGATCTGGAAGTGGACATGATTGTCCCTTATCCTGTCACTGTAATGCCCCTGTCCTGGGCAACAGTGGAGGAAATGTAGCTTTGCAGAGAAATGCTTTAATGCTAAGAGACAAATAGTGAAAATTTCAGGTGCTCTTGAAGGCAAGTGGAGGAGAGTGTTGATAGACCAGACCTTGGCAGCAGCCTCCTATTCTCCAGAGCAGGGTTGGCGTCGGAAAGAACTGAAGTCCCAAAGTCCAGAAATTGTTCCTGTCCCTAAAATTTCTCTCCCGTCAGTGGGTTGGTGGGTGTCAGTCCTTTATAAGATGAAATGACTTTTATTTTCCAACTAGGGCCAAGGCTTACAATGCAAATGACCCTGAGAGGGAGAACACGTTGGCTTAAATTTGCAGGAAGTTGGAAATGATTGATTTCCTGGCAGCCATGTTGTTGCACTCTAAGGGTGGAGAGATTCGGAATGCCAAGTGGAGGGGGAGGGTGGATGACAGCGGTGCAGGCAACCGTTTCTGAAGACATCCCCCTCCCTGGCCCCCCCACCCTGCCCCCGCCTGCAGGACTTTCTCCAGAGAAGTAAACCAGCCACAGCTGTCCCTCTCCCAGCCACCTTTTCACCTTCACCCTCAGCTCTGGACTCGGCCTCTCCTCCCGGGCAGAGCTTCAGCTGCTCAGCTCGCTGGCCCTGACCCTGGTATGAACCTTGCGTCCCGCTCTGAGCTCCCCAGGCTGCCGCATGCTCTTCTCTTTCATGGCTCCTTGGAGGCCTTTGAGGGAGCAGACACAGAGGGGAGGAAGCTGCTGCCAGCTCCTCCGCATCCTCTCACACTCCCTAGGGTACATCTGAGCCTTTTCCTGGATCTTAAAAAAAAAAAAATTAAGATATTGATTTAGCACGCTGGAAGACCCCATTGGATGCACACGCAGCAGGAATAACAGTTTTCTTTGCAGGGAATGTAGGTAAAGTGAGCATTCATGGGTGTGTCCGTGTATGAGCAACAAGAGAGTAAAGAGAATGTTTTTGCTGCATTCCATTGTCCTGAAATAAAAGCCATCAATGTTACAAGTATCCCCCAACAGCCACACATACACACATACAACGCACACATGCATGCACACATACACACACCCATGGGCTCCTTTCTGAATGGATTTCCATCTCCTGAACTTTTTGCCATAGGCTTTGTCTTTCCCATGACATGGAATAAACTGGGGAAGAAAGTGACCAAACGGAAACCCTGGGCCCCTTCTCCAATGAGTCATCTGGGTCCCAGGGCTGGACCACCAAGCGCCTAGCACTCTCAGCAAGGCCCAGGCCCCCGCTGCTCCCCAGCACGGAGCAGTTACAGGGAGGAGGCTGAGGCCTCGCCAGCCCCTGGAAGGGAAGTCCTTCCTTGCTGTGGAAACGCTCTTCTCATTTCATGTACACGGCAAGCCACGGCCCCCAACTGTGGATTCAATTGCTTTTTCCCTTGTCATTAGATCCTTTCCAGCAACCAGCCACCAACAGATTTCCAGAAAAGACCTAGGCCAAATTGTGTAGCCTATCCTCAGCCCAGCTCCCTGCTTCTGTGGGACATTCTCTCAGAGGGGAGAGCAAAGAACTTGGATAGCCCTTCATCCGAAAGCTCAGTCACTGGTCTAGGGTGCACCTTGTCAAGGCCACTGTCAGGCTAACCCAGGAGGAGGGGAGCACTGTGTGTGTGAGGAGAGTAGGGGACTCGTAACACTTGGGTCTGCTCCGAACTCCTCGAATCTTGATCGCTCGTCTCATACATCCCAAGACCAGCCCACAGATGTGTGATCTGGGCAGAAAGGCTTTGGTGGGGAGGTTGCTGAACTCCAAGGAGGAGAAGGTATAAAAACAATTCGGAGGAAAGGAAAGTTGTCAGTGGTAGGCTGAATGGAAAGAGACCCAGGGAAATGAGTTACTCTAATTACAAGGGGTACTAAATAGAGGGGCTTTTCCCTGCAGTGAGGCAGCCGGCAGCTCATTGGAGTACAGACATCCAGGCATGCCTGCGGTCCAGAACGGAGGGCTGGTGGGTGGTGTTTTGCTAAATAAACACAAGGAAAACCATGAAAATGGACTTGCTTGATTCTATCCAATGCTTTCACTGATGAAAGGCTTAGGAGCTGCCAGAGGGCTTTAGCTCCTGCTGCTACCAAACAGGCGTGGTAGGTGAGACTCACAAGCACTTAGCTGAATTTAAAGGGAGTAGAGACATGAGGTTCTGAAGTCCCAACCCAGCAAGCATCCCTGACCAGGGGCTGGAGTGTAAGCTCGAGTCCCAGATTGAGAGACCCGGGACTGCCAGCTGATGTTAAAAGTAACATTCTGCTTTGGGTGGACTCACCATCCACTGGGAGCTGCAAAAGAAAGAAAAACACGATTCTGAAGCTCCTGCTGGCCCAGGGATGGCATCCTGGGTAGGGCTCTGAGAAGGAAAGGGAGGAAGAAGAACCAAACAGACCCAGGAGAAATGACCTGGCCTGAATGTCAACACTGCACATTGCTGTAATGATCCTGGTGTCAGGCTCACGGCTGAAGATCACCATTCTCCTGGTGAGAGACCAGCTTGCTGTGCGAGCAGAGAAGAAATTCTGTGCCCCCACGAGCAGCCCCAGCACATACTCTGAGCAGAACCCAGAGCACCGAGGCCTCTTCAGATGAAGACAAGACCTTAGCTGGATCATGGCAGTACTTCTGGAGGTGGCCAACCAAACCAGATGGAGCCCTGAGGGTCTCAGCTGAGAAAAGGGGAACCTTTTTTTCTTTCTTTCTTTAATTCCAAGGCACAGTTCTTTCAAGAAGACAGAATCTGAGAGCAGTATCTTTAATGAAGACCGTAAAATCAGAATGCAGCGGTGAACCCCCAAGCCTGTCCTCCTCATTTTACCGTCATGGAAGTGGAGGTCAAGGCCGCACGATGAGAGGCAGAGGTGGTAGAGTCCCGGGTTCCCATCTGAGCCTCGTTCACTCCACCTGCCACCTCCGCTTTGTACGCCCTGTAGGAATTCACAGCCAACCCACCAGGCACCATGAACTGAGAATCCATGGACTGTAGCCCGCCAGGGTCCTCTATCCATGAAATTATCCAGGCAAGAATACTGGAGTGGGTTGCCATTTTCTTCTCCAGGGGATCTTCCCGACCCAGGGATCGAACCTGGGTCTCCTGCATTGCAGGTGGATTCTTTACCATCTGAGCCACCAGGGAAACCCCTCTTTTTTTTTAACAGATTCTTTTTTAGAGCAGTTTTAGGTTTTCAGCAAAACTGAGTGGAAGGTATGGAGATTTCCCATACATAGAGCTTTCTCGATTATCATACAGCTTTCTCCATTATCAACATCCTCCATCTGAGTGGTCCGTTTGTGATGAACCTACACTGACCCATCATAGTCACCTGAAGTCCATGGTGTATGGCTCACTGTTGGTGGTGCACGTTTGTGGGTTTGGATAAATGTATGATGATATATAGTCATCACTGCAACATTGTACAGAGTTCTGACATGTACTCTGTCATACTGAAAGTCCTTGCACAGAAAATTTTCATGACAATTCCTATAACAAGGAACCCATCACAAGGCTTAGTTACCATTAGTCCGGGGATTTGTCTCTAGGGCACAGCTGGCTAGGTGCTCACTGGCTGGAAGATGTTCTGCTACCCCAATTCTGTGCTGGCTCCTGGGATGGAAGTGCTTGGACATGCAGGCCTAGGATGAGGACGCAGGTGCCTCAGATGGGCAGATAGGGTCAAGGCAGGACCAAGCTGTGATGCAGATCATTTTAGACAAAGCTCATCTTTGAATCCTTCTAGCTCCACCCTCATCACACATGCGTGTGCATGCACACACACAAACACCTTTTCCTTTCTTCTAGAACTTCTCTCCCTCCTTTTTAAGGATGCTAGTGTCCTTTTGCATCATCTTCCAGCCTGACTATCAAAAAGTGCTTTAGGAAGGGATCCAATGTCAGTTATTTCCCATTCAGTGTCAGTTGAAGTCATCGCATTTTCCTTCCTGGTTTATTTGCAACATGGGCCTTAGCTCTCCTTGTGTACTGGATACCTAAAGCAAGTGAGAAGAAGGCCCTTCCCTGGGTCCTTGGCAACATCTGGAACTGTCCCTGCTCCTGCTTTGCCTGCATAGGCTCTGGCCTCCCTTCAGCCAGAGAGAAGGATGAGGAACCAACGCTGGAGGTGAACAAAGAAAGGGATTTGAATTAGAAATGGTCCTTTGGAGCAATAAGTCAAGTGTTATTTTCCCAAAATATAAACTAAGTAAGCATAGACCTCTTGTTCTCAATGCTGTGGCACAGATGTGTGGTGTTGGAAGAAAGAGCACCCCAAAGACTGGAATGCCGGTCCTGGGCCCGGGGAGAAGAAGCTGTGGACTTTGCAAGTCACTCCACTTCTCTGAGCTCGAATCTCTTCCTCTCTCAAATGTCTGGGTGGGGTTAAATGGTTTCCACAATTTCTTCCAGCTCCAGCCTTCTACAGTTCTATAGTTAGGGGAGAAACTAAAAGCGAACCAGATGAGTTCAGGGTGCCAGGCTTCCCACATCCTCTGCTTTTGACCAAGGTGATTGAAGTGGCTGGAGGAAGCTATTTTCACCAAACCTAGGCTTGCCCTACCCCAGGAAGTAGATGTTAATGCCCAGCAGATTGCAAATGCCACTATGACAAAGATCCTGGCTCCATTTTAAAAGGAAAGCATATTGATTTTTGAAACAGCCATCTCCTAGAGAATGAAACTTTGAGCCAAACCAAGGAAATTTATGAGGGTTCAGCTTATTCTTATAAAGTTTTTAAATCAATAAGTGCTGCCTGGAAGAATCTGGCCATTGTGGTGGCTCAAAGAGCAGACACAGGGATAGTTATACTGGCATCAGAGGTAACAGACCAAGCGAGTCATATGACACAGGTCTGCCTGGGCTGGGGTATCTGGTAGAAAGCATACTAGGCTTGGGTCTGGATTTAAGACACATAGGTACAACGTCCAGCTCTGATACCAGTCAGAGATAAGCTATGTCACTAAGGCAGGGACCATACATCTGTCTTGCTGACTACTGCAAACAGTGTCTGGCACTTGGTAAATATTTATTGAGTCAGTGTTTTGCAGAGTCTCGTGATTACTGACCCTTGGCTTTCCTTTCTTATGCACTCTTTCACTGGATCCCTTCTCAGTCTTCCTACCACCACTTCCTTATCTAAGTCATCCTTGTCTTTGCCAAGACTGTTGCAGTAGGCGTCAAACATCTTCAGTGCCTCTGGAATTGCCCTCAGTCTACTCCGTTCTCCACACTGAAGCCAGGGTAATCTCTCTGAAATGAAAGTCTGATCATATAGCTCCATATTTTAAAATGCTTTCTAAATTGTCATATTTATGGCAAAAAAATAATTCATAACAGACTCATTTTCTTTTAATGTTTGCTGGATCTGTAATATCATCTCTTCACTTTATTGCCCAATATGTGTTAGTATTTAGTAAATGTTTCATATATACTTGAAAAGAGAATGAGATGGTTGGATGGCATCATCAACTCAGTGGACATGATGGGGAGCAAACTCTGGGAGATAGTAAAGGACAGGGAAGCCTGAGGTGCTGCAGTCCATGGGGTTGCAAAGAGCTGAACATAACTGAGCAACTGAGCAACAACAATATACTTGAAAAGAGTATGTTCTGAAGTTGTCAGTTGCAGTGTTCAATGAGGTAAAGTGGGGAACTTTCCTTGTGGTCCAGCGGTTACGACTCCATGCTTCCACTGCATTAGTCTAAGTAGAGAGATTAATTTTATTAATCTTTTTAAGCACTGTATATCTAGTAATACTTTTTGACTAAAGTCTTTTTTGCCTGAAATTAATATACCCATACTAGTCTTTGGTTTACATAATGTATCTTTTTCTTTTTTTCAACCTTTCTACGTCTATGTCGGAGAAGGCAATGGCACCCCACTCCAGTACTCTTGCCTGGAAAATCCCATGGACAGAGGAGCCTGGAAGGCTGCAGTCCATGGGGTCACTGAGGGTTGGACACAACTGAGCGACTTCACTTTCACTTTCCACTTTCATGCATTGGAGAAGGAAATGGCAACCCACTCCAGTGTTCTTGCCTGGAGAATCCCAGGGATGGGGGAGCCTGGTGGGCTGCCGTCTATGGGGTCGCACAGAGTCGGACATGACTGAAGTGACTTAGCAGTAGCTATGTCTTTGTAAACCACTTCAGTATGGTTTACAAAGAGGCAAACCACTTCAGTATTCTTGCCTTGAGAACCCCATGAATAGTATGAAAAGGCAAAATGATAGGATACTGAAAGAGGAACTCCCCAGGTCGGTAGGTGCCCAATATGCTACTGGAGATCAGTGGAGAAATAACTCCAGAAAGAATGAAGTGATGGAGCCAAAGCAAAAACAATATCCAGTTGTGGATGTGACTTGATAGAAGCAAGGTTGGATGCTATAAAGAGCAATATTACATAGGAACCTGGAATGTTAGGTCCATGAATCAAGGCAAATTGGAAGTGGTCAAACAGGAGATGGCAAGAGTGAACGTCGACATTCTAGGAATCAGAGAACTAAAATGGACTGGAATGGGTGAATTTATTATATCTACTACTGTAGGCAGGAATCCCTTAGAAGAAATGGAGTAGCCATCATGATCAACAAGAATCCAAAATGCAGTACTTGGATGCAATCTCAAAAACAACAGAATGATCTTTGTTCATTTCCAAGGCAAACCATTCAATATCACAGTAATCCAAGTCTATGCCCCAACCAATAATGCTGAAGAAGCTGAAGTTGAATGATTCTATAAAGACCTACAAGACCTTTTAGAACTAACACCCAAAAAAGATGTCCTTTTCATTATAGGGGACTGGAATGCAAAAGTAGGAAGTCAAGAAACACCTTGAGTAACAGGCAAATTTGGCCTTGGAGTACAGAATGAAGCAGGGCAAAGGCTAATAGAGTTCTGCCAAGAGAACTCATTGGTCATAGCAAACACCTTCTTCCAACAACACAAGAGTAGACTCTACACATGGACATCACCAGATGGTTAACACTGAAATCAGATTGATTATATTCTTTGCCGCCAAAGATGGAGAAGCTCTATACAGTCAGCAAAAACAAGACCAGGAGCTGACTGTGGCTCAGATCATGAACTCCTTACTGCTAAATTCAGACTTAAATTGAAGAAAGTAGGGAAAACCACTAGACCATTCAGGTATGACCTAAATCAAATACCTTATGATTATACAGTGGAAGTGAGAAATAGATTTAAGGGCCTAGATCTGATACATAGAGTGCCTGATGAACAATGGAATGTGGTTCTTGACATTGTACAGGAGACAGGGATCAAGACCATCCCCATGGAAAAGAAATGCAAAAAACCAAAATGGCTGTCTGGGGAGGCCTTACAAATAGCTGTAAATAGAAGAGAAGCGAAAAGCAAGGAGAAAAGGAAAGATATAAGCATCTGAATGCAGAGTTCCAAAGAATAGCAAGGAGAGATAAGAAAGCCTTCCTCAGTGATCCATGCAAAGAAATAGAGGAAAACAACAGAATGGGACAGACTAGAGATCTCTTCAAGAAAATTAGAGATACCAAGGGAGCATTTCATGCAAAGATGGGCACAATAAAGGACAGAAATGGTATGGACCTAACAGAAGCAGAAGATATTAAGAAGAGGTGGCAAGAATACACAGAAGAACTGTACAAAAAAGATCTTCACGACCCAGATAATCACAACGGTGTGATCACTCACCTAGAGCCGGACATCTGGAATGTGAAGTCAAGTGGGCCTTAGAAAGCATCACTACAAACAAAGCTAGTGGAGGTGATGGAATCCCAGTTGAGCTATTTCAAATCCTGAAAGATGACACTGTGAAAGTGCTGCACTCAATATGCCAGCAAATTTTGGAAAACTCAGCAGTGGCCACAGGACTGGAAAAGGTCAGTTTTCATTCCAATCCCAAAGAAAGGCAATGCCAAAGAATGCTCAAACTACCGCACAATTGCACTCATCTCACACGCTAGTAAAGTAATGCTCAAAATTCTCCAAGCCAGGCTTCAGCAGTTCATGAACCATGAACTTCCAGATGTTCAAGCTGGTTTTAGAAAAGGCAGAGGAACCAGAGATCAAGTTGCCAACATCCGCTGGATCATGGAAAAAGCAAGAGTTCCAGAAAAACATCTATTTCTGCTTTATTGACTATGCCAAAGCCTTTGACTGTGTGGATCACAATAAACTGTGGAAAATTCTGAAAGAGAAGGGAATACCAGACCACCTGACCTGCCTCTTGAGAAATCTGTATGCAGGTCAGGAAGCAAAAGTTAGAACTGGACATGGAACAACAGATTAGTTCCAAATAGGAAAAGGCGTACATCAAGGCTGTATATTGTCACCCTGCTTATTTAACTTATATGCAGAGTACATCATGAGAAACGCTGGGCTGGAAGAAGCATAGGCTGGAATCAAGATTGCCAGGAGAACTTTCAATAACCTCAGATATGCAGATGACACCATCCTTGTGGCAGAAAGTGAAGAGGAACTAAAAAGCCTCTTGATGAAAGAGAAAGAGAAGAGTGAAAAAGTTGGCTTAAAGCTCAACATTCAGAAAATGAAGATCATGGCGTCTGGTCCCATCACTTCATGGGAAATAGATGGGGAAACAGTGGAAACAGTGTCAGACTTTATTTTGGGGGGCTCCAAAATCACTGCAAATGGTGATTGCAGCCATGAAATGAAAAGACGCTTACTCCTTGGAAGAAAAGTTATGACCAACCTAGATGGAATATCTTGCCTGGAGAATCCCAGGGATGGGGGAGCCTGGTGGGCTACCGTCTATGGGGTCGCAGAGAGTCGGACACAGCTGAAGCAACTTAGCAGTAGCAGCAGTAGCAGATAGAATATTGAAAAGCAGAGACTTTTTTTGCCAACAAAGGTCTGTCTAGTCAAGGCTATGGTTTTTCCACTGGCCATGTGTGGATGTGAGAGTTGGACTGTGAAGTAAGCTGAGTGCCGAAGAATTGACGCTTTTGAACTGTGGTGTTGGAGAAGACTCTTGAGAGTCCCTTGGACTGCAAGGAGATCCAACCAGTCCATTCTGAAGGAGATCAGCCCTGGGATTTCTGTGGAAAGAATGATGCTAAAGCTGAAACTCCAGTACTTTGGCCACCTCACGTGAAGAGTTGACTCATTGGAAAAGACTCTGATGCTGGGAGGGATTGGGGACAGGAGGAGAAGGGGACGACAGAGGATGAGATGGCTGGATGGCATCATGGACTCGATGGACGTCAGTCTGAGTGAACTCTGGGAGTTGGTGATGGACAGGGAGGCCTGGCGTGCTGTGATTTATGGGGTCGCAAAGAGTCGGACATGACTGAGCGACCGAACTGAACTGATGTCTTTGTAAAATAATAATTTCATATATATATATATTTGTGTGTGTGTCTCTCTCTGTCCCTGGTTTCTGACACATTGCTCCAAAACCCTTGTAGTCTTCTGAGTAATAGGAATGCTAGAAGCTAGAATTATTGTTGTTCAGTCACTAAGTCATGTCGAACTCTGATCCCATGGACTGTAGCTCGCCAGGCTTCCCTGTCCTTCACTATCTCCCAGTTTGTTCAAACTCATGTCCATTTAGTTGGTGATGCCATCCAACTATCTCATCCTCTGTCGTCCCCTTCTCCTCCTGCCCTCAGTCCCCTCCACAATCAGGGTCTTTTCCAATGAGTTGACTCTTTGTATCAGGTGGCCAAAATATTGGAGCTTCAGCTTCAGCATCAGTGTCTCAAATGAATATTCAGGATTGATCTCCTCTAGGATTGACTGATTTGATCTCCTTGCAGTCCAAGGGATTCTTAAGAGTCTTCTCCAGCACCACCATTTGAGGGCCTAGAATATTTTTTCTAATATTTTATATTTTAGTCCACACTCTGACACATAATTCCTAAATCCCCTGGGATTTCCTGGGTGCTAGGAATATTCCTATTCTAATAATATGACTCTTGGTGGATTCTTAGATGGGGTCTGGTCACCAGAAAGATGAAGCCATGTTTAAATCTTGAAACTTTCAGCCCAAACTCCCATCCTCATGGGAGAGGAGAGGGGCTGGGTGCTGCTAAGTTGCTTCAGTCGTGTCCGACTCTGTGGGACCCCATAGACAGCAGCCCACCAGGCACCCCTGTCCCTGGGATTCTCCAAGCAAAAATACTGGAGTGAGTTGCCATTTTCTCCTCCAATGCACGAAAGTGAAAAGTGAAAGTGAAGTTGCTCAATTGTGTCTGACTCTTAGTGACCCCATGGACTGCGGCCTCCCAGGCTCCTCCGTCCATGAGATTTTCCAGGCAAGAGTACTGGAGTGGGGTGCCATTGCCTTCTCCAAGAGGGCCTGGAGATTCAGTCAATTACTGATCATACCTGTGTAATGAAACCTCAATAAAAATCCCTAAAGTATAAGGTTTGGAGTGTTTCTGGGGTTGATGAATATGTCTATGAGCGGGGAGGGTGGCACATTCCAATTCATGGGATTAGGATCTCCTGCACTCACCTTGTGTACCTCTTTGTTCATCTGTATCCTTTATTATATTATAGCTTTTATACTCTATAGTGGGCTTCCCTGCTAGCTCAGAAGGTAAAGAATCCACCTGCAATGCAGGAGACCTGGGTTTGATCCCTGCATCAGGAAGATCCTCTGGAGGAGGGCATGGCAACCCACTCCAGTATTCTTGCCTGGAGAATCCCATAGTCAGAGGAGCCTGGTGGGCTACAGTCCACGGGGTCACAAAGAGTCAGACATGGCTGAGCAACTCAGCGCAGCATGCATACTCTGTAATAAACTGGTACATGTAGGTGTCTCCCTAAGTTCTGTGAGCCATTATAGCAAATTGTTGAACCTGAGGAGGGAGTCATAGGAATCTCCAGTTTGTAGCCAGTTTAGATGGAAGTTCAGGTAATCTGGGGATTACTTGTGACTGGCATCTGAAGCAGGGGCAGCCTTGTGGAACTGAGCCCTTAATTTGTGGCATCTGATGCTAACTCCAGGTACACAGAGTCAGAATTGAATTGAATTTTAAGACATGAAACTTCTCTTGGAGAACTAGTAGGCATGGGGGAAAACCCATACATTGTGTGACCAGAAGTGTTCAGTCGGTAGAGAAAACAGAGACCCAGGTTCAAGTCCTGGTTTCAAAGATCCCCTGGAGAAGGGAATGGTGACCCCTTCCAGTATTCTTGCCTGGTGAATTCCATGGACAGAGGAGCCCAGAAGGCTTCAGTCCATGGGGTCGCAAAGAGTTGGACACAACTGAACAACTAACACTTCCACATGTTCATTGATATATTTGGTTTTAAGTGTACATTTTTATGCCAATAAATTTAACAATTTGAATGAAATGAATGAGTTCTTGAAAAGTACAATTTCCTAAAATTAACACAAAGACAAGTAGAATCTTCCTGTATCTATGGTATAATTTCTTCCAAATATTTTTGGAAGAAATAATACTAATCTTATACAAACTCTTCCAGGAAAAAGAAGAAAAATAATGAAAAATTCCCAACTCACTTTATAAAACCAGCATTATTTTCATCAAGTGATACCAACATCTGAGAATGACATTTCTTTTTAATTTTTAATTTTTTAAGCACCAAAAATATTTCGTGTTGGGGTATAGCCAATTGACAATGTTGTGGTAATTTCAGGTGAACAATGAAGACATATACATCTTCATGTATATACACAGCCATACATATACATGTATCCATCTGAGAATGATATTTCAAGAAATTAACATCACAGACCAATCTTACATATAAGCAGACACAAAATGCCCAAACAAAATTTAATGAATTAAATCCATCAATATACAGAAAAAGATAATACATGATGGCTATATGCCAGGAATGTAAGTTTGATTTAACATTCAAAAATCAATCAAAATTTTACTATATTAATAGAATGGAGGAGAAAAACATTATAACAACATTATCGTCATTTCAATAGATGTAGGAAAAAATCTGACAAAATTCAACATCCATTCTTGATTAAAAAAACAAATTTCAGCAAACTGGGAATAAAAGAAAGTGTTCTATAGCACACATTATACTTGATAGCAAAATATTACTTGCTACCCCTTGAGTTCAGCAAAAAAGATAAAAATGTCCATTTTCATCATTACCATACAATATTATGGTGGAGGGCCAAACCAGTACAGTGAGCATAGCATAAAAGAGGTTTAAAGATTGGAAAAGAAGAAATAAAACTGGCATTATTTACAGAGTATATAATTGTACAAGTAAATAATTCAAAAGAATCAATTGAAAAACTATTAAAATTAATAAATAATTTAACAATATCTCTATGCAAGGTCATCATGCAGCAATCACTTGCATATACTAGCAAAAAATTAGAAATTTTAAGAAGTTTTAAATGTCACTTTATAGTAGCATAAAAAGTAAAGTGTTTAGGAATAAATCTTATATAAGACCTCTATGTCAAAATCTGCAAAATATTACTGAAAGAAAATTTTAAGTCCTCAGTGAATGGATGGATGAATATACCAAATTAATGGGTTGAAAGATTGAATGTTGTTAAGATGTCAGTTTTCCCCAAATTGATCCACAGATGAAATGCAATTCCAATCAAAATTCCAATAGGCTTTTTTAAAAGTAGAAATTACCAAAATTTAAAAATTTACATAGATGCGCACATCATATAGACTAGGTAACAATTCTGAAAACAAAAGGAACAAATCTGGGAGACTTATATTACCTGATTTGGGCACTCACTATAAAATTACAGCAATCAATTCAGTGTGTTATTGGCATAAGGGCAGACAAATAGGTCAATGAAACATATTAACGCCCCTAAATAGACCCACACATATGTGGCCAATTGATTTTTGACAAAAGCTCCAAGATAATTCAATGGGGGAATTCCAACAAATTGTGTGGAGACAAAATGATATTTATATGGGGGAAAAATGATTCTCAACCCCTATTACATACCATAACAAAAATTTTCCTTGGACTGTAGGTCTACATGCAGATGAGAAAACATGAAACTTCCAGAGGAAAATCAATATCTTCACCTCCATAGGGTTTAAGCATTAATTTTTGAAACTGAAGTATAATTGACCTACAACATTATATTAGTTTCAGATGTATAACATAATAATTCCATATTTGATATGTTGCAAAATGATTGCCACAAAAGTCTAGTGGTCTGTCACCATACCTAGTTCCAGAAGGTTTTTTGTGTGTGATTAGAATTTTAAAGATTTACTCTCATAGCAGCTTTCAGATGTGCAATACAGTGTCATCATGCTATGCATTCTATCCCTAAGGCTTATCTGTTTTATAACTGAGAGTTTGTGCCTTTTGGCTTCCTCACTCACTTTGCCCACCCTCCATCCCTTGCCTCTGGCAACCACCAACCTGTTCTCTGTATCTGTGAGCTAAGTTTTTTGTTTTTGATTCCATATAAAAATGAGTTCATATGGTATTTATCTTTCTCTGACATTTCACTTAGCATAATACCCTCCAGGTCATCCATACTGTCACAAATGGAGATATTTCTTTTTTTTTTAATGGCTGAGTAAAATTCATATACATATATATCACATGTTCTTGATCCATTCATCTGTCAAAGGACACTTATGTTGTTTCCATATCTTGGCTATTGTAAGTGATGCAAGCAATAATTTCTACAATAAGGTACAGAAATCACTCACCACAGGGAAAAATGATAAATTGTATCTCAAAATTAAAACCCTGGCTTCTTCTTTTCAAAAGATTCTATTAAGGAAAGTGGAAAAGCAAGTCATAGATTGGGATAAAACATTTGCAATATGTATATCTCACAAAGGATTTATGTGCAGAATATATAAATAACTCCTTAACAACAATAAAAAGTAAACATTCCAACTTCTTTAAAGATCATATTTGAGCAGACACTTAGCAAAAGGCATCCAAATGACCAATAAAAGAGATTCTCAACAACATCAGTCATTCAGTTCAGTTCAGTTCAGTAGCTCATGGTGTCCTTCTCTTTGCGACCCCATAAATCACAGCACGCCAGGCCTCTGGTATTCCCATCTCTTTCCGAATTTTCCACAGTTTACTGTGATCCACACAGCCAAAGGCTTTGGCATAGTCAATAAAGCAGAAATAGATGTTTTTCTGGAACTCTCTTGCTTTTTCGATGATCCAGCATATGCTGGCAATTTGATCTCTGGTTCCTCTGCCTTTTCTAAAACGAACTTGAACATCTGGAAGTTCATGGGTCACGTATTGTTGAAGCCTGGGTTGGAGAATTTTAAGCACTACTTTACTAGCGTGTGAGATGAGTCATTAGAGAAATGCAAATTAAAACTTCAGACAGGACTACACAAAAAATTAGAAATTTAAGTTTTAAATGTCATTTTATAGTAGCATAAAAAGAAAATGGCTAGGAATAAATCTAACACGAGACCTCTATGCCAAAATCTCCAAAACACTACTGAGAGAAATTTTTAAGTCCTCAGTAAATGGATGGATGAATATGCCACCCACTGAATAAACAATACCAGGTGTTGATGAGAATGTGGAGAAACAAGAGTTTTCAAAATTGCTGCTGAAAGTGTCGAATGACACAACTATTTTGGGAAACAGTTTGACAATTGCAACTAAAGCCAGATGTCCATGTACAACTCCATGCTTGGGTATTTGCCCAACAGCATATGTCGACCAAAGATGTGTACAAGAATATTCACAACAGCTTTATTGGTATCACCAAAATCTTGATTCAGTGTAAATGCCGTTTAACAGGTGAATGATTACAGAAATTGAGATGTGGTCTTACAATGGAATATCGCACAGCAGTGAAAAAGGACAAACTATAGCAATAACCAGGATGAATCTCACAGGCATAAAGTTGAATGAAAAAGCTAGACTCAAAAGGAAACATTGTATAATTCCATTTATGTAAAATTCAAAATGGGGCAAAACTAATCTATAATGAGATTCTGGAAGAGTGGTTACTTTAGAGCTGACTGATGAGGTGGCATGCAGAAGCCTCCTGGATCTTGATCTGGGAGGAGGGTCAATGGTGTAGACATAGGTAAAATCCACACTTTAGTTGGAATGGCCAACTTGTCTTGGGTTACCTGGAACTGACCTGGTTTTAAAACTAAAAGTCCAATCCTGGGGAAATCAGAATGACTGGCCCCTAACTTTAGGTTTGTGCACTTTGCCTTGTATATACTATTCCTCAATTTTTATAAATCTGGAAAAGAAAAATATGCATAAGAAAACCAATGTTTTCAGTGACTCTCCGTCATGCTCAGGATGGAGTCCAAACTCCTTCCTTACAGTACAGTGTGCTTTTACAGAGTGGCCCATGTGCGTCTCTTTGTCTTCACTTCCTGCCTCACTCCTTGCTCTCTTTCCATCAGCCCCACTGACTGTGGCCAGCTCCCTGAACATGCCTTACTCTCTCATGCATAAGCTAGTTCCTCTGTCCAGAAACCCTTTTCCCTAGCTCTTCCCAGGTGATTCCAATCCACCTTCCTTTTAAGCTCAATTTGGATATCATCAGCTGTCACAAGTTTTCCTTAGCACATATCCAAGGTTTGGGATATGTCATAACACACGTTTATAAGTGGTATACGTATATTTATTTATTCTTTTATTCAAGAAAACATTATACTAAGCTCTTTGAAAAGGTGCCAGGAAGTACCTGGCCCTACCGGCCTCACAGTCGAATAAGCATATAAATAGACCATGGCAGAACATATAGGTATTCAGAGTACACACTAAGGCACCACCTCCCACCAGCTCCTCAGAGCCTGCAGGGAGAAAGAGGGCTTTCAATAGCTATTTCAAGAAGAAATGATACCTGCAAAATAAATTCCTTTAACCTCTTTCAAACACTAATCAGTTGTATGGATCAGTCAGTTCAGTTGCTCAGTCATGTCTAACTCTTTGTGACCCCATGAATTGCAGCTCGCCAGACCTCCCTGTCCACCACCAACTCCTGGAGTTCACTCAGACTCATGTCCATCGAGTCGGTGATGCCATCCAGCCATCTCATCCTCTGTTGTCCCCTTCTCCTGCCCCCAACCCCTCCCAGCATCAGAGTCTTTTCCACTGAGTCAACTCTTCCCATGAGGTGGCCAAAGTATTGGAGTTTCAGCTTCAGCATCATTCCTTCCAAAGAACACCCAGGACTGATCTCCTTTAGAATGGACTGGTTGGGTCTCCTTGCAGTCCAAGGGACTCTCAAGAGTCTTCTCCATCACCACAGTTCAAAAGCATCAATTCTTTGGCGCTCAGTCTTCTTCACAGTCTAACTCTCACATCCATACATGACTACTGGAAAAACCATAGCCTTGACTAGACGGACCTTTGTTGGCAAAGTAATGTCTCTGCTTTTGAATATGTTATCTAGATTAGTCATAACTTTCCTTCCAAGGAGTAAGCGTCTTTTAATTTCATGGCTGCAATCACCATCTGCAGTAATTTTGGAGCCCCTCCAAAAAAAGTCTGACACTGTTTCCACTGTTTCCCCATCTATTTCCCATGAAGTGATGGGACCAGATGCCATGATCTTCGTTTTCTGAATGTTGAGCTTTAAGCCAACTTTTTCACTCTCCTCTTTCACTTTTATCAAGAGGCTCTTTAGTTCCTCTTCACTTTCTGCCATAAGGGTGGTATCATCTGCATATCTGAGGTTATTGATAGTTCTCCCGGCAATCTTGATTCCAGCTTGTGCTTCCTCCAGCCCAGCGTTTCTCATGATGTACCCTGCATAGAAGTTAAATAAGCAGGGTGATAATATACAGCCTTGACGTACTCCTTTTCCTATTTGGAACCAGTCTGTTGTTCCAAGTCCAGTTCTAACTGTTCCTTCCTGACCTGCATATAGGTTTCTCAAGAGGCAGGTCAGGTGCTCTGGTATTTCCATCTTTTTCAGAATTTTCCACAGTTTACTGTGATCCACACAGTCAAAGGCTTTGGCATAGTCAATAAAGCAGAAATAGATGTTTTTCTGGAACTCTGTTGCTTTTTCCATGATCCAGCGGACGTGGGCAATTTGATCTCTGGTTCCTCTGCCTTTTCTAAAACCAGCTTGAACATCAGGGAGTTCACGGTTCATGTATTGCTGAAGCCTGGCTTGGAGAATTTTGAGCATTACTTTCCTAGCATGTGAGATGAGTGCAATTGTGCGGTAGTTTGAGCATTCTTTGGCAACTGAAGTGACTTAGCACGTACGCACGAGTTAAGAGGCTGTGGAAGAAATCCCAATGCCTTTCTTTGGGATTGGAATGAAAACTGAATAATCTTTAAAATAACCGAGCTTCATTACTTTGCTACTCCCCCTCCAGTTTTATTGAGATATAATTGACAAACTGTACAAGTTTAAGTGATATAACTTACATAGATCATGTAATGATTACTACCAGAGATTTAGTGAAGATCCGTCATCCTTGCTTTCCTACTTTTAAATGTCATCCAGAAAAGACAGTGGTACTCAGTAGCAGTGAACTGTCCAAAGGTTATAACAGTGTTGTGTGCAATTGTACAAGGCTGTCTGAGTATTGAGGATGTGGAATGTTGTTATGAGTAAATTGTCAGGTCAGACTACCTGGGTTTCAGTCATTTTCCCAGAGCTTTGTGACCTTGCTCTAACACTTAAAACTCCCTGCGTTCTTCATATGCAACATTGGAGTAACAACTGTACCTCTTTCTTGGGGGATACTGTAAGGATTAAATGAATCAGTACTCATAAAGGACTTGAAAAGTTGACTGACAGGTATTCAGTCAGTGCTCAGTGAGTGTAGCCATTTTTAGGTGGAAGACTAGGCAACAGTGCAGACCTGTCCCCATTCATTACGACTCCAAGTCTCCCTGCTCTCTTCTGAGCCCCAGGCTCACAGCCCTTACAGCCGAAAGTATGTTATCACCTGATTAAAATGTGAGCAGCTCAAATTCCACATCAATCAATCCCAGATCCCCTTCTTGATTGTTTTGACTAATTGTCTATTACCTAGATTAAAAACATCGCAATCGTACTACTTTCCACCTTCTTCCATATCCAGTTATTCAGCAGGTCTTGAAAATTCTCACAGCTGTTACTTTTTGTCTTTCCTAATTCCCTTGCCACTTTCAGAAATAGCATTTCAGATCATCACACTTTGGGATTTCTTCCACAGTCTCTTAACTCGTGCATACGTGCTAAAGCCACTTCAGTTGTGTCTGACTCTTTGCGACCCTATGGACAATAGCCACCAAGGCTCCTCTGTCCATGGGATTATCCAGGCAAGAATCCTGGAGTGAGCTGCCATGCTCTCCTCCAGGGGATCTTCCCAACCCATGGATCGAACTGGTGCCTCTTAATGTCTCCTGCATTGGCAGGCAGATTTTCTTTACCACTAGCACCACCTGGGAAGCCCATCCTGTAACTCAGTCCCCTCTAATTCAGACTGGTATTCCTAGATCATCCTTTGATCCCATATTTTTTGGTCCAGAAATCTTCAGAGGAACATAATTGTCCTTGGGAATCAGTCAGACTTCACAGTCTGACATTCATTGTCCATCACAATCTGACCTAAAACTACCCTTTAAAGTCAATTTATCTTCTACACAAAATTTCTCTGTCAACTTGTTTGCCTAATCTAAAGCACTGTCTGGCAAATTGCACTGGAATTGAGTTGAGGTGCAAGGGCTATAAGGAGATTCTTTCTCTTCTAAGCCCAGACTTAAAGCTTAGCGCCAGCCCCTTATGTGAATGAGGCAGAAAAACTGAATACGCATGACCAAGGAGAAACAAAAGCAACCAAGATGTCTCCTGCCAGGCCAACGTGCCCCCTGGCTTTCCCATCCAGCCACATGGACAGAAAATGAAGACGCTTTTTAAGATTCTGGTTTTCTTATCCACCATGAAAGCCTGATCCTGTCATCGTCCTGAGTCTGGCCAGTTGGATTCATAACTCCTCCAGGGGCAGAGAGTGAACTGGAGTTCTGGTGTCTTCCTTCAACCAGGGTATGTTAGTCACTCAGTTGTGTCCAACTCTTTGCAACCCCGTGGACTGTAGCCTGCCAGCCTCCTCTGTCCATGGGATTCTCCAGGCAAGAATACTAGAGTGGGTAGCCACCCCTTCTCCAGAGGATCTTCCCAACCCAGGGATTGAATTGGGGTCTCCTGCATTGCAGGTGGATTGTTTGCCAGCTGAGCTACCAGGGAAGCCCTCCTTCACCCAGAGCCTTGACTTCATAGAGCTTCCCACCTTTTCCCCTTGCTCACATCATTGACCCTGACTTGAATATCTTTTGCCTATTGAAATTCTATCTGAAATCCTTCCAGATCTAGAATGACGTTCTGTTTTTTGATCACCTTTCTTCAAACTCATATATTCTCAGTTCTTACAGCACTGATTGTACTTCTCATTTGATACTAAGTGTCTTCTGCCTTGCATTATTAGCTGTATTTTCCTGAGTATATATATTTACTCTTAACAGCACTGGCAGTGCCTTAAGCTATAGACCACATCCCTGGGCAAGTCTGGAGCTGTTAATTAAGATTCTCTGGTCCAATTTTTTACTCTGATGCCAACTAAGCTTAATAAACATGTGTTGATGAGTTAAATGTTTTATGCATTAGGCTTTGAGCTATACATTTCAGTGTGAAAGAGAGCTAAAGATATGGGTCACGTACAAGGCTGTTCGTTGCTACTATACTTAGGATGGCAAAAAACTAAAAACCAAGAAGTGTCCACTAGCAAAGTAATGGATCAACAAAATCTTTTATACGTCTTTGTTGAAGCGCTACTCTGAGTAAAGATAATGGACTAGCTCTATGTGTATCAACACAGATAGATCTGAAACCATAATGCCCAATGAAAAGAGCAAGTTTTAGAGTTATGTCTTACACGTATGTAAATTTTAAAAATACAGCTAAATTAGTGTATTCTGTTTGCGGATATGAATAGAAGAAAAATAGGTTATAAATTTATGAATCAAACCTATTCATATTAATTGGTCGAAAGAAGGGATTGGTCAGAGCCTTCCAACTGTTTTCTGTAACTTTAATTTTATTAAACAAAGTAAACACAACAACATGGGAGCTTGTTAGATTGTATTTGTCTTTTTCTATATTTTCAAAGCTTCTCAAAATGAAGAGAAACAAACAAAACGATAGCATTCAGCCCAGCCGCCTGTCCTCTGGCTGGCAAGCTGCTCTTCTTGTTCTTGTACGAGTGTAGAGATCGGGGCAGAGGGGAGGGCCTGGAGCTGTTGAGAGGCTAGGGCATGGCTTGGCCATGACTGCTGATGGAGTTACTAAATCCTTTCAATCTGCTAGTTTTTTTAGTGATTTTCTTGTAAGTGAAAAGTGAGGTGGAGGTAGGGGGTTGCAGAAGGAAAAGAAAAAAAAAAAAACTTGTTGCCTGGTTACAGTAGATCGCTACATGTTGTTTTTCAGCCTCTAAAAAAGAGATGTCTTATTCTTTGTGCCATTTTTGGGTTGGTGCTGTTTCCAGCAAAGGTCTGTACATGTCTTGTACGCTGTCTGCAATAATAATAACAGCAGTAAGAGCTAGCCATTTTAAAGAGCTTACTCCACCCTGGGCATGTTACACTTTACCCACAGTCCATGGGGTTGCAAAGAGTCAGACACGACTGAGACACTGAAGTGAGGTGGACTTGTATCTGTATGGGTAGTTGTGGCTGTGAGTCCAACAGAGTTCAACAGAGTTCAACAGTAAGAAAATGTGTCAGGTCACAGGTTCAACAGTAAGAAAATGTGTCGGGTCACAGGTTACAGGTCACAGGTTAAGAGCTTGGAGTCCAGAGATTGACGGCCTTCAGGACTGGTTCATTCAGAGGCACCATGATATCAGCCAAGACCCAAGATTCCTTCTGTCTTTCTGTCCTACTGTTTGAGGACAGTTGGTCCTACTTCAGGAGAGACCCAAGCTGGCTCAGGCCTGCCCATCCCTAACAAGTCACTGTGGAGTTGATGGCTTTTCTAGAAACTCCAAAGCCTTCAGCAGCTGGGGTGGCATGGATGTGCGAACACCATGCCTGACACAATGGTGTTCTCATTAGTCCTGTGGAGTAAATGCTCTTACAACCTACATTTCCTAGGTGGGAAGACAATCAATGAGAAGTTACGTGGTCCACGGCTGGTGAGCACATGCTCTCCACACCTGTACGGCACTGCCTTCCAGGATCCTTTAGTGCGAGTTTAACTATAAACAACAAGTCAGCCACGTGGTCCTCCTGCCACTGAAACCCCGCTGTGTTGGCTGGTGGGTGAACGCCTCTAGGTCTCCGCAGCTCCCTTCCTGCAGCTCCTGACCCCTCCTTCCCTTTTACCACGCTGCTGCTATCTCTTCTGCTCCAGGAGCTCCTCTGTCTGCAAGCTGCACTCTGAGTGATGGATGGATGCACCACTTTCCTGGTTCCCTGCTGTCTTTGGGGAGCTGGTCCCTAAAGTAGTTTTAAACTATTAATCTTTCTTGAAACAAACTGTTAGAGGCTGAAAACAATAACAACAAACTGGGGAAATTTACAGAGGCTCCAGAATTGAACGATTCTCTTAGTCATTGAGTTGGACCTCTTCCCAGTAAGTAGGCCTGAGGGCCTATCCCAGAGGAAGGGAGGAAGGCTTCCTGAAGTTCATATCTCTCAGTATTGGGGCAACACCTTGGAGCTCCTCCCCAAGGTCACCTTCTCAGGAGGACCTCTTCCAAGCACTCAGCTGTCGTCTTTCAAGGTATCCTTCTTGGAAGTGCCACCTCCACCATGGGAGTCTAGTTTTCCTGGACAGGGTGGCTGATTCCCAGCAATGCTGTGCCCCAAGATTCTGGGGTGCCAAGAGGCACATGGGTCAGAGTCAGCCAGTGTTCTTCATAAGCCACGTGGGCCAGTGAGGCTGTGCATACGAATGTGCAGATGGGTCTTGTTAAAACACAGATTCTGATCCAGTAGGTCTGGGGTGGGGACTCTAGACTCATTTCTGATAGGCTCCAGGGGAGGCTGATGTTGCCGGTGCACAGTCCACACTGGAAGTCAGGGGTATGAATGACGCTCACATTGGCTGTAGGTCAGCCATCCCATTATGGACACCAGTATGTTTGGGGCTTAGGGCCAAGGAATCAGCATGTCCTGGGAGCCATCCATTCTGGCCTGACATGATGTTTGGTCATCAGAGACTGCCATCGATGAGTAATCCCAGATCTCCTCAAAGCCCTAAGTTACCAAAGCCAAGGGTGGAAGCCAGGAGAAGACACATTTCCTCTTAGCATGAAGGCTAGCTCTAATAGCAGAGAGCCTCCTAGGCCTGGGTGTGGCCAAGAAGAGCTGAGAAGATGCTTGCTGGGGCTGGAGCGAGGGCCAAGACTGGGGCAGGGGGATTACACAGCATGCTCTCAAGGCTCCCCTTCAGCCCTGAGGTTCTCTAAACCCTAATTCAGGGACAGAAAACAGTGATGAGTCAGGAACCGCTTGCCTTCTCACCCATTTCCTATTCAGCCAGATTATTCAGTGATTTGTGTGAAAGCCAGCTTGTCATTCTAGCCCTGTTTGTTTTGCGTTTGTAGTACTCTCCCCGCATAAAACTCGGCCCCCTTCTCTAAATGATCACAAGGGGTTAATATCATCAATGCAGTCACAAAAGAGTGCGGTTTTAAAGTGAGAAGAAAACTATTGACAGGTTTATACAAGAGACATAATTAACTGCATGCTCTGGTGGTCTGCCAACACATCTTTCTCTCCTTCCAACCTTCTAGCTCTTCCGCAAGTCTTAAAAAGCCTGTTTCAGCCTTTCAAGGCAAAAAAAAAAAAAAAAACAACAACCATGGTTTGGCTCTGAGAAATATTCTAATCTTATGCAATTTAAATTTGGGATCGTCTCTAAAAGATAACCCGATACAGATGCTGTGGTTAAAAAACCACTCGGCACTGCTGCCAGCCCCATGTCGTCCATCCTCGCCTTCTGACAGTCCAGCTTTCTCAAGCGCGTTCTGTCTCAGCAAAGGTCAAGCACTAAAAGTCGGAGAGCTCAGAAATACAAATGAACACTATCGAAGGCATAGCTGCAGAGGCAGGAGAGGCCTCTATAGGCAAAGCAATGCAGCCAGCAAACAGTCCGAGTAACAGCAGGAGAGAAACAGCGTGGCAAGGTTCGTAATCAGGAGAAGCTCTGAAGTCTGTCATTTGGAGGCTTCTAGTATTTTTAATGCACCAGTGAGAGAAGAGCTTGGTGAGGAGGGCCATCTTTCATCTCTGATCCTCTCCCAGAGAGCGAAAGCAGGGTGAGCACATTTGCATAAAAGAAGAAAGGGACAGATTGTCCCTCCAGAAGGACCGGCAGGACACCTGTCAGAAATATTAAAAAGCAGGATCATCTCACAAAATGTGAAATGTTTCATGGACCGGTCTTGAGAAACTTGGTGGAAAGACTACAATGGAAATAAATGAAATGAGGGCCGGGTCCCCTTGTGAATGAATTCTGGCTCCTGGAAAAAGCCCTCTCCTCTGTCCTTTGTTCCCCTTTGAGAATCCCTCCAGACTGCGAGCCCCTCTTCTGCAGCAGAGAGAATGATCAAGTTGGTAGAACTCATGAGAATTTTTCTTGCTTCCGCTCTCACCCCAGCCAGTGCCCGCCCCACACCCCTAGCAGCCACCCCTGGTGGACACATCTCCCCGTCTCCTCGGGCACAGGGAGTTGTGTTCCCATTCTCAAGTCATGCCCAGACCCCGCAGGAGCATTTTCAGTAGACTGAACTGAGACCGTGCAATTAGCACAGCACTCCAGGCCACCGTGAGTTAGGGAGACATCCATGGCTGCCTGCATATCACATGGTTTCCCGAAAAATGCAATCCAGGCAAACAAACCAATTTGAGGACCCTGTCTCCATGGCTCAGTTCACCTCAGAAAGGTAAAGTCATGTCTCCCCCAAAGACCACGTAAGATCTGAAGGAAACAGCAGGAACGCGGTGGAGCAGCAGGCGTAGCAGTTGGTACATGGCCAAGGCGATGCCCTTGGCATTTGGTGTGTGGTCCACAGCCCCAGTTGCTGAGTAGGAGGACAGTGGTTTGGGGGTTAAATTTCCTGTGCCCACACTCAGGGAGGGGACAGTCCACTAGCCTCCAAAAGATGTTTTGGGCTAGAGAGACAAAGAATTCGAAAGAAATTGGCCAGATTCGGGAAAGATAGGGATATAGAAGGAGACAAGAGCTTTTAAAGGGACACCCGAGTGAGTGGCAAACAGATCCTTCCCTTCCCCATGAGCTATAGGCAGCTCTGGGCAGGAGGAGGAGGAGGAGGCTGAAGAGCCTGAGCTTGCGAGGTGGGAGCTGCCCAGAACTGCCTGCCTGTGACTCAGGGTGGAATTTTCCTCCTGAGCAATGAAAATAGGATGAGGTTTTTGTTGTTGTGGTCAGTCACATTGATCTTCTATTGATAGATCTCTCTCCCCACCCCTTTCTCCATCTCTCTCATCACACACACACACACACACACACACACACACACACACACATTTACATACGTGTGTGTGGCCCTTTCTCTCTAGCAGCGTTCTAACTTCAGGGAGCATCAAAATTACCTATGTGTGTGTGTGTGTTAGTCTCAGTCATGTCTGACTCTTTGCGACCCCATGGACTGCATTCCACCAGAATCCTCTGTCCATGGAATTCTCCAGGCAAGAATACTGGAGTGGGGTTGCCATTTCCTTCTTCAAAATTTACCTATAATGCTTGATAAAAATGTGAATCCCCAGTCCACCTCACCAGAGGTTCTGACCCACGGTGTAAAACCATTTTTACTAATCAGAGTATTCAGCATTACCCTCTCTATCAAATAGAAAAGAGTGATAAAGCAGAGATGAGGCCAAGCAAGAAGATAAGTGAGGGCACAATATAGACATGCACAGCTCCAGCCACGCCCATCTTCAGCAGAGATGCTCAGACACCATTCGGGGTTTAGACATTTATGTGAAACTATGAGGTTGATATGAAGTGATATTTCAAGTTGCAGGTCATGGCTCTGGACCAAAAGAATCTCCACCGCAGGGCTTCATGGTGTGTTGCTGCAGATGTTGTGGGGAAATCTATCTCTGGCTGTCTGAGCAGTGACCTCTTGAGGGTGCCTACAGCCGAGTCTAGTCACTGGTTGTTGATGTATGGATGGGCCAGCTGCAGGGTTTCTGCACATGGGTAAAAAGCTCATTTTTTCCCCTAACCATGTGAGGTTCTACAGAACAAGTATTTTGGACATTTATTGTCCTTTATCACTCTTAGGCAGTTTCACTGGGACTTCCCTAAGACTAAGACTAAGTGGCTAAGACTGTGTTCCCAATTGGGGGGCCTGGGTTCAATTCCCAGTCAGTGAACCAGATCCCCCATGTCACAACTAACAGTTCACATGCTGCAACTAAAAAAAAAGCAAAAACAAACAAAAAACACACAAAAAAGCCCCACTCTTGAGCAGTTTCAAATAATCTCTGTTCTTGGAAGAACGAGCCCAGAGGATTCTTGATTCAAATGTAAACATCAGTGTCTCAAATATCTTCTAGACTAGTGCTGTCGAACTGGTAGATAAAATGTAATGTGAGCTACACATGTAGTGAAATTAAAAGATGCTTACTCCTTGGAGAACAGTTATGACCAATCTAGATAGAATATTCAAAAGCAGAGACATCACTTTGTCGACTAACGTCCGTCCAGTCAAGGCTATGGTTTTCCTGTGGTCATGTATGGATGTGAGAGTTGGACTGTGAAGAAGGCTGAGTGCTGAAGAATTGATGCTTTTGAACTGTGGTGTTGGAGAAGACTCTTGAGAGTCTCTTGGACTGCAAGGAGATCCAAGCAGTCCATTCTGAAGGAGATCAGCCCTGGGATTTCTTTGGAAGGAATGATGCTAAAGCTGAAGCTCCAGTACTTTGGCCACCTCATGTGAAGAGTTGACTCATTGGAAAAGACTCTGATGCTGGGAGGGATTGGGGGCAGGAGGAGAAGGGGACAACCAAGGATGAGATGGCTGGATGGCATCACCAACTCGATGGACATGAGTCTGAGTGAACTCCGGGAATTGGTGATGGACAGGGAGGCCTGGCGTGCTGCGATTCATGGGGTCGCAGAGAGTCGGACACGACTGAGCGACTGAACTGAACTGAACACATGTAGTGTGTGTGTGTGCGCACTCATTTGGGTCCACCTCTTTGTAGCCCGTGGACTATAGCCCACCAGGCTCCTCTATCCATGTAATTTTCTAGGCAAGAACACTGGAGTGGGTTGCCATTTCCTACTTCAACACATGTAGTTAGTTTGTCTATTTTATTAAGAATATATAAAGAAAGATATGACATTGATTTTAATATTTAACCCAATATATCCAAAGTATTAGGGGCTTCCCAGGTGGCTCAGTGGTAAAGAATCCACCTACCAATGCAGGAGATGCAGGGGATGCGGGTTCCATCCCTGGGTCAGAAAGATCCCCTGGAGGAGGAAACAGCAACCCACTCCAGTATTCCTGCCTGAAAAATTCCTGCCTGAAAAATCCCAGAGGGGCCTGGTGGACTAGTCGATGAGATTGCAAAGAGTTGGGCATGACTTAATGACTAAAATAACAACAACATGCAAAGTGTCATTTCAACATATAATCAATATTTTTTAAATGACCAATGTAACACTTCATCTTTTTTTGTCCTAAATCTTCAAATTTGAGTGTGTATTTTACACTTAAAGTCTATCTCATTTTGGACCAGCCACATTTAAGTGCTCAGCAGCCACATGTGACTAGTGGCTTCTGGACTGGACTATGCAGATGTAGACCATGGGTCAACATGGGACAGGTTGGTGGAGCACCCAAAGAAGGTGGAGCACCCAAAGAAGGTGGAGCACCTGAAGATGGTGGAGCACCCAATGATGGTGAAGCACCCAAAGATGGTGGAACACTCAAAGATGGTGGAGCACCCAAAGAAGGTGGAGCACCTGAAGATGGTAGAGTACCCAAAGATGGTGGAGCACCCAAAGAAGGTGGAGCACCCAAAGAAGGTGGAACACTGGAAGATGGTGGAGCACCCAAAGAATGTGGAGCACCCAATGATGGTGAAACACCCAAAGAAGGTGGAGCACCCAAAGAAGGTGGAACACTGGAAGATGGTGGAGCACCCAAAGATGGTGGAGCACCCAAAGATGGTGGAGCACCCGAAGATGATGGAACACTCAAAGATAGTGGAGCACCCAATGATGGTGAAGCACCCAAAGATGGTGGAACACTCAAAGATGATGGAGCACCCAAAGAAGGTGGAGCACCCAATGATGGTGGAGCACCCAATGATGGTGGAGCACCAAATGATGAGGGGAAATGATGGAGGGGAAGGTGAGAAGTGTTAATGTGTGCCCCCCTACCTGATCCATAAAGAAATCCTATTTGCTCGCCCTCCAACATATGTCCAGAATCCTGCCTCTTCTCACCGCTTCCACTGCTGTCACCATGGTCCAAGTAACTCTCTCACCTGGATAGTCTCTGACTAGTCTTCTATCAATCACTCCTTTCCCTTCCATCTTAGGAACATACTCCCTGTTTTGTTTTGTTTTGTTTTTTTCCTGACAGACTGGTCTTCCCCCAGATACAAGATATCTTCAAGGGAAACCCCTTCACCTCTAAGTTTTTGATCAAATAACACCTTCTCTTTGAGATTTGCCCTATGTAAGAGTACAAATAGGGCTTCCCTGATAGCTCAATTGGTAAAGAATCCACCTGTAATGCAAGAGACATGGGTTCAATTCCTGGGTCGGGAAGATCCCCTGGAGAAGGGATAGACTCTGCACTCCAGTATTCTTGGGCTTGCCTTGTGACTCAGCTGGTAAAGAATCGGCCTGCAATGCGGGAGACCTGGGTTCAGTCCCTGGGTTGAGAAGATCCCCTGGAGAAGGGCAAGGCTCCCATTCCACTATTCTGGCCTGGAGAAGTCCATGGACACCCTGTGGGCTCGCAAAGAGTCTGACATGACTGAGCAACTTTCACTTTCAAGAGTGCAAATGGCCTACCGTCCACCTTCCTGCCCCTCCCCTCTCCACAGTGAATCCCCCTTGTCCAGGTCCACTATAGAATATACTCATGTTATGGTTTTGTTTTTAATTTTATTTATTTGTTTTTGGCTGGCTTCTCATTGCCATGGCTTCTCTTGTTGCAGAGCATGGGCTTTAGAGCACAGGCTCAGCAGTCATGACACACAGGCTCAGTTGCTCCACAGCATGTGGCATCTTCCCAGGCCAAAGGCTGAACCTGTGTCCCTTTCACTGGCAGGCAAACTCATCCGCTGGACCACCAGAGAAAAGTCCCTCACGCTGTGTTTATTGTTTATCCTCTGCCACCTCCCCCAATGTAAACTTTATAAACCAGAAATCCTCATCTGTTTTGATCATTGCTGTATCTACAGTGCCTGTAACAGTGTCTGGCAAGTAGTCGGTGCTCAGTAAATATTTGTTGAGCAAATAAGTGAACGAATAAGGGTGGATGCACCCTGAACTCAGCCCTCCCTCAGGTTTCTCTGTCCCACCCTCCCCAGCCCTCTTCCTCACTTTCCCACCGCATGCAAAGGCACGCAAAGGAACAGCCAGGATAAGAGTTAGTTAACCATCCTCGCTAAACAAATTCTTCCCTTAGAGCAATGATTTTTCACTGGTTTTGTTTTTGTTCTTACTTAAATCATGGACTCTTTTGCAAAGCTGATGGCTGTTATGAATGTTCTTCCTCCAATATCCATGGAAACATAATTTCACATGCAATTTTGGGAGCTCACAGGCCTCTGTTGGTCATCAGTTAGAGGCCAGGGACCTCATGTTAAGAATTCGTGCCCCAGAGATTCACCCACACAGTTTTCCTATACATCTTTGAAATCAAATCTTTCTGCTGCAACAAAAATAGAAACCATATCCAGAAAGAAATTATAGAGCTCTGCAGCCAGAAGCAAATGTAAACGGTGATATAGTTCATCTTCCCTCCCAGGAAAACTCCATTCGGAGCAGGAGGCAGTTCAATATCTCATATCTGAAAGGTCTTCCTTATACTTTATCTAAATGGCTCTTATTTTAGGATTAACAGGCCTTCTCTAGTCAGATCTGGGAAAACAAGAAAGCAAGTTGTTGCTGTTCAGTCACACTCAGTCATGTTTGACTCTTTGGGACTCCGTGGATTGCAGCATGCCAGGCTTCCTTGTCCTTCACCATCTCCCAGAGTTTGCTCAAACTCATGCCCATTGAGTTGGTGATGGTATCCAACGTTCTCATCCTCTGTTGCCCACTTCTCCTCCTGCCTTCTATCTTTCCCAGCATCAGAGTCTTTTCCAATGAGTCAGCTCTTTCCATCAGGTGGCCAAAGTATTGGAGCTTTAGCTTCAGTCCTTCCAATGAATATTAAGAGTTGATTTCCTTTAGGATTGACTGGTTTGATCACCTTGCTGTCCAAGGGACTCTCAAAAATCTTCTCCAGTATCATAGTTCAAAAACATTAATTCTTTGGTGATCAACTTTCTTTATGGTCCAACTCTCACATCTGTACATGACTTCTGGAAAAACCATAGCTTTGACTGTATGAACCTTTGTCGACAAAGTGATGTCTCTGCTTTTTAATACGCTGTCTAGGTACTTGACCTAAAAATGGATAAAGATGCCCCTCTGCCCTCCCTGGGTCCCTTCAAGCCAAATAAACAGACTTTGGGGTCTATTATCTAAGCCAGTGTCGTTGGAAATGCCTTTGCTTGGGAAGGACGGAGTCTGGGCCAGCACAGGAACATATCCCAGAGAACCAGAAGACCATGGACCCTAGAGAAAGGATCACATTCCAGGCAATTCTTCTCCTTTGCCTAGAAATATGGCATGTGATGACTGAGAAAGACACAAAGCAGGGGCTTGCTATAGTCACTTCCCAGAAGCGATTGCCAGATCCACAGCGCTGTCCCAATCTTAGTTTGGGAACAGTTAATATGTTTTCATCTCAGTCAGTCAGATGATTAACCGCAAACAGGCCTTTGGTCAATGGAATGAGATAAAAGAAAAATTTGCATTATTCTGAATTTTAGCTATTCATTGACTATTGCCTGAAAACATTAAAAGCACTTTACAAAATAAATGCTCAGAGTTCCTTTTCCAAAGCATGATTCGGCCAGCCAGAGAACAGTGCAACTCCCTGCGCCAGAACTGAAACTGCCTCAGAATTCTTGAAATGAAATCAAAGTATAACAGTCTGTGTCTTGCCAAAGCAAATTCTATTTATTCGGCAATAAGGAAAAAACAACAACAAAAAAAACAGGCTAGAATAAAACACAGGGTTTATATCAGAGCCTGATCAAAGGGTTTGGACAAATATTGTTCCATCAATATTTTCTGTTGGAATTACAGTTTATCTATAAGAAATAGCTAAGAGGCATTGATAAATTGGGAGACTTCCTAAAGGAACCAGAATTGCACAATCAATGAAACTGAGGAAAAACATATTAAGTTCCCTGAAGAACTTCAAGATTGAATGGAAAGTGAAATCAAACATATTGATTGCTTATAGCTATCTTTCTTTGGCCACCTTGGTTAACCAGGGGCTCATGGAAGCATGGGGTTTCAGAAAACCTTTGACATTAGCAACCCCATGGTCCCCTGTGCTGTTTGTTTCCACTGAGCATGGGCATAGACAACATCCATAACCACCTCAAGTGGATGCTGCTAGTGGTTCATTCATTTCCTCAATTAACAAACACTACTGATGGGAAATTCACCAGCTCCCAAAGAAAGACCCCAATTCTATTCAAAGGGCCGTTCTAATTACTACATGGTTCACACCTTTTTGGACCTGAAACTGTTATGGAATAATGTTAATAATCCTGAAGAAGCTAAATAATCCTTCCAAGAGATTTAGCAATTCAGCCAAGCAAAAAATTCTCAAATATCTTCCCTCCCTCATTATCTGACTTGAATCTCTCAAGGCAAGAAAATATTGAGCAATTGTAGTTGGCCACATATTGGTTTAATGGCATCCTTTTTGTTTTTGTATTCTCTAGACTAATTGCTGTAGAATAACTGTTATTCTAAACAGTGATTGATAAAAAAATTATCTAAGCCTTGGAAAATATTATAATTGAACACTTTATAAAAAAATTTTTGAAGGAAATTTCCTGACTCCCAAGTCACAAGGGACGGTCATTTCTATATTCCTTTCAGTTACTTCCTAGGACCCCTAATGGGCCACAACTACCAAAACAGTTATGGTATATTCTGAGAACCAATCAGTTTGGACTGAATTATGCCAGAGTCAACTCAGACTGGGTCAGAAAGCTCTGGACATGAATGTGTGTGTGTTTTAGTCTCTCAGTTGTGTCCAACATTTTGCAACCCCATGAACTGTAGCCCTCCCAGCTCCTCCACCCATGAAATCCTCCAGGCAAGAATACTGGAGAGGGTTGCCATTTCCTCTCCAGAGGATCTTCCTGACCCAGGGATTGAACCAGTGTCTCCTGCATTGCAGGTGGATTCTTTATCATCTGAACTACTAAGGAAGCCCAACCTGGACATGTGAGTGGCATTCAAAAGTAAATTTAAAGGACTTCTTCACATAGGGCCCTGTGGAGGGGTTTAGATCACTGTGTGGCCACATCATTAAAAATTCACTGGGGAACACCTCTTAAGAGACACAGGGTTTAGACACATCTTTGTGCAGGTGCTGCATAGACTTGATGAACAAATGCTCAGAATCTAGACTGGAAATGTCCTATGAGGAAAAGCTTTTGCTCTATCCCCTTATGTTCTGTAATTAGACACCTGTGAATTAAACTAAGTAAAGGTTTGTGCTTAGTCGCTCAGTAGTGTCTGACTCTTTGTGAACCCATGGACTGTAGCCCGCCAGGCTCCTCTGTCCATGGGGATTCTCCAGGCCAGAATACTGAAGTGGGTTGCTGTTGCCTTCTCCAGGGAATCTTCCCAACCCAGGGATCCTACCCAGGTCTCCCATATTGAAGGCAGATTCTTTATCCACTGAGCCACCAGGGAAGCCCAAAAAGACAGGTAAACAACAACAAAAAAGGTATACAACTTTTATTCATGTTTTACATGCATGGGAGTTCACAGAAAATAAGTGAAACTCAAAGTGGCTAGACTTGGGGGCTTTTATACCATTTTAACAAACGAAGGGGACTTCCGGCTTCAAGGGAGAGTAGATTATGGGGAAGTGACTAGGAAATATTTGGGATGATGAATGGAAGATAGAGGCTACTTTAGAAAGGTCTGTTTGCCCAGACCTTTTGGGCAGATATTTTGGTGTTGACTCTGCGTCTTCATCACTTTCAGCTTAAAATAATCCTTACACCAAAGTGGCGTATTTTGGGGTGGCCTATGCTAATCTTCACAGCATCCTCCAGACTGTAATACAGGATGGTTAAATTCTTCTAGTAAACCATCTTTTCAGTGTGAGTAAAGGGATAAGTTTCTCTTGCCACAAAAGGGAAACAGGATTAGATGGAAAACTTAGATTTTGTTCCTTCCCTTGGCACTAAGGTCTCTACCCCCAGCGATATTAGAAAGGGGAAACTGATTTTTAACAACTGACCTCATTGCTTGAATGAACCAATTAAAGGGAAAAAGGCCTTGGGATATCATACCTTTTTGATGGGAGAGACTGGGCTGTGGAAAGTTGCTGGAAACCTCACTTTCCGGAACATACCTGTTGACTCCTAGAAATGGAATTCTTTCAGGGACAAGGATAATCTGGGATAAAATGTTCTGGGATCAGACCAGGCTTGGGGCTTATGCATAGGCTTTTTATGTCTCAACTTTCGTAACGCTCATCTACAAATGGAGCTAAACTTTTCCTTTCATATGTAGGTGAAAATCCTGAAAAATTATCCTTGAGGTTGTAGGCTAAATTGGTTGCTAGGGTTAAAGAATTGTAAGGAAGCCTTCCTTAAGGAAAAGTCAGTAATTGTACTCATTTTGAGGAATTTTAGTAGTTTGGGGGTTTATGTACATGTTCATGCCAAGACATGAAATTAAAAATCCATCCCTCTAGCTACTGGAATCCAGTTTCCTAAAATGTTAAGATCATGAAGTTTACCAATTGGATATCATGAACTAAAGCCTTCATTAAAATAAGTGGAAATCTTAACCTCTCTTTGCAGGAAATATAGATATAAATAAATATATACTGTATTTTGAGATCTGAATAAAAAGGGTAACATTTTTACACCATTTTTATAGAAGCACTGCTCAACTGTAAACCTATTCCAAGTTTAAATGAATGAGCATTTTCCTTTCTAAAGTGGAATTGAATCTTCTACACCCAGTCAACAATGCTGGGATAATTCAGGTTACTTATTAATAGTTACAAGGCAAACTATTAGAGAAGATGTAGCTGATTTCACCTAATGCCTGACCCTATCTGGAAACTAATTTTTGCACCTAAAATCACCAAGAACCAGGCCCTTATTTACATCTCTATGTCCTGAAAGCATTCTTTATATCATGCCTCACAAGACTGGGATGAATGGGAATTGGTAGTGGATCACAGGATAGAACGAAAGGAAATTGATTGAAACATTCTGATACTTGAAATGCAGTTTGAAAAAAGATACTTTAAACAGGTATGTTGATGGAATCTATAAAGCCTTCTGGAGAATGGGCAAGCAGTTTGGTACTGGATGCTGTAACAGAAGAACGAGCAAGGGCCCAATGCTATGTGGCGGCCTGAGTGGGAGGAAGTTTGAGGGCAAACAGATACATGTGTTTGTGTGGCTGAGTCCCTTTGCTGTCCACCTGAAGCCAGCACAGTGCTGTTAATTGACTATACTCCTATAGAAGATAAAAAGTTAAGCAAACAAAAGGAATGGGCAAGGGCAGACATAAAGAAAGAGGGAAACAGGTTCCAACTGTGGCACTCAGATGGAAGAATCTAAGTATCTATAACAAATTTTTAGCCAATTGAAAAGATAGGATACAAATGTTTATAAACCATTAAAATTCAAAATTATTGTACATGAATGTTCATAGCAGCATTATTCACAACAGACTAAAAGTGGAAACAGCCCAAATGGCCCTCAGCTGATGAATGGATAAACAAATATGGATATATCCATACAGTAGAATGGCAATTTTAAAAAATGAAGTGATGATACTTACTACAACATGGATGAACCTCAAAAAATTTATGCTCAGTGAAAGAAGTCAGATCAAAAGAACATATACTGTATGATTCCATTTATATGAAATGTCCAAACAGATAAACTTATAGACATAGAGGGTAGATTAGAGATTGCCTAGAGCTGAGGGTGGAAATAAAGAGTAATTATAAATGGACAGGAAATTTCTTTGGGGGATGATGGAAATAATGTAAGATTAGATTGTGCTGTTGGACGTACAACTCTGTAGCCTTACTGAAAATCACAGAATTGTAGTTTTAAAGTGGGTGATTTTATGTTATGAAACTTTTTTTTCATAATTTTTTGTTGTTGTTGATGTGGACTTCCCCGGTGGCTTGGTGGTAAAGAATCCGCCTCCAATACAGAACACATAGGAGACTTGGGTTTGATCCCTGGCTTGGGAAGATCCTCTGAAGGAGGAAATGGCAAGCTGCTCCAGTATTCTTGCCTGGAAAATCCCATGGACAGAGGAACCTGGCAGGCTACAGCACCTAGGGCAGCAAAAAGTCGGACATGACTGAGCGACTGAGCAGGACCAAGAGCTGATTTACAATGCTGTGTGAGTTTCAGACGCACAGCAAAGTGATTCAGTTATACACACATACCTATATTCTCTTTTAGGCTCTTTTCCCTTCTAGGTCATTACAAAATAGTAGGGCTAGTTCCCTGTGCTATACAGTAGGTCCCTGTCGATTATCTGTTTTATATACAGTAGCACATATATCAACTCCAAACTCCTAATTTATCCCTCCCCTCTCCCCACCTTCCCCTTTGGTAACCATAAATTCACATTCTACATCTATGAGTCTTTTCTGTTTTGTGAATAAGTTCATTTGTATTATTTTTTTAGATTCCACATATTAATATAAACAATATCATATGATACTTGTCTCTCACTTCAGTTAGTGTGATAATCTCCAGGTCCATCTGTGTTGCTACAGATGGCATTGCTTCATTCTATTTTGCGGCTGAGTAATATTCCACTGTATACATAATGAAATATATATATATATATGTATGTATATATATATCACATCTTCTTTATCCATTCACCTGTCACTGGACATTTAGGTAGTGTCCATGTCCAACAGTGATGATATAAATGTTGGATGCAGATATCTCTTTGAATTATCTCTTTGAACTAGGTATCTCTAGTTTTCTCTGGATATTTACCCAGGTAGGTTTTCAGGGTTATATGGTGACTCTCTTCTTATTTTTTTAAGGAGCTTCCGTACTGTTCTCCATAGTGACTACACCAATTTACATTCCCACCAACAGTGTAGGAGGGGTCCTGTCTCTCTACGATATGGTATGAAAATTAGACCTTAATAAGGCTGTTAATTAAACAATTGCTATCTGACTATAGTCTCCTTTGCTATTTTTGTTTCATTATTACTTGTTCAAGGACTCTGTGTATGAGGCTATGTTTATTATGGCTTTAAATAAATTCCTTGGCTTTCCCTTGCAGTGTGGTTTCAGCTGCTTCATGTTTTTAGGCAGCTAAGGTTGTGCTCAGATATTGCTAACAGAGAAGAACTGCTGGCCTCCTGGTATTCTCAGGCCACTCGGGCCAGAGGTCAGGAAAAGGGATGGCCTCCCTGATCACTATGTCAGCCTAATAAAAGTGGTGGCTCTTCTTCTCTCATTGTGAGCCTATTGCCATCCCCCTAAGACCAGAGGGGCCTTGGTGGCATGACAGATGTTGGAGGTCTTGGTGTTTCAAGGATGAAGGATGTCCAGGAAAGTGTACCTTCCAGTAGGAGAGAAGACATGCAGCCGGTGCAGCAATAACATCAATAATCAGACAGGCCTAATATTAATGGCAAAGAGGAGTAATAATTCAGACTGGAGAAAATATTCACATCTCCTCTACTGACATTATTGCTTCAAGGCAGGTGGTTTTGAATTGCCTTGAATAACCTCATATTTACATAATGGCTTTCCTAGGTTTTTTTCTATTATCCCCAACAAATTGCTTTAGAATAACATTATTTCCAGCAAACCCATCCCCCTAGGAGTGGTCCAAGCATATGTAATATTTGGGCATTTTTGCTTTTTTAAATCGTAACACTGAGCCTCATGCTGGTGTTACAAATCTTTGGTTGTCTTGGGCTGAGACAGGGCCCCAGACAAACTAGGATTAGAGATGTCTTCTGTCCCTTCTGCCTCAGGTCACGGTGAGGAAGGGGGTGGCATTGTGAGCAGAGTTGCTTGGTAGCTTGTAAGATGTCGGTGGCTTCCCTGGTGGCTCAGCAGTAAAGAATCCACCTGCAATGCAGGAGCTGCCGGAGATGCAGGTTCAATCTCTGGGTCGGGAAGATCCCCTGGAGGAGGGCATGGCAACCCGCTCCAGTACTCTTGCCTGGAGAAGCCCATGGACAGAGGAGCCTGGTGGGCACAGTCCATGAGGTCGTAAAGAGTTGGACACGTGTGAAGCGACAGCACACACACACACACACACACACACAAGATGTTGGTGGGCTCTTCGTGGTCTGATTTGGGCTAGAACAAGGGTATGCCTCGCGTCCATGTCACCTAAGTTTTCTTGCATCTATTTTTTCTGATTTTATTCTTAATTGGAGGATAATTGCTTTACAAAGTTGTGTTGGTTTCTGCCATAGGACCAAGCAAATAACCATAAGTGAATGTATGAATAATCTTCCCTCTTGAGCCTCCCTCCCCACCACAGCCCCACCCCTCTAGGTGGTCACAAAGCACCGGGCTGGGCTCCTTGAATTATATGGCAGCTTCCGCCCAGCCATCTGTTTACGCGCGGTAGTGTATATATGTCTGCGCTACTCTGGCAGTTCGTATCACCCTCTCCTTCCCCGGCTGTCCCCACAAGTCCGTTCTCTCTGTCTGCATCTCTATTCCTACCCTGCAAATAGGTCCCTCAACACCATTTGTCTAGACTCCATATATGTGTTAATATACAATGTTTGCATTCCTCTTTCTGTGTGTTGCCTAAGTTTTCAAGCCAACCATGTCAACACTCCCTGAAGTTAGCCCATTATTCCTGAGTTCCACACTTCCAAAGGATATAGACATAAAAAATAAACTCTGTACTCCTTTTACTCATTAATCCTATTTCTATCCTCTGGGGACAGCACAAGTCAAAGCCTTCTTCAACATGACAGCCTTTACAGAGCTGAAAACACTTGTCATGAAGACATTTCTTCTCAGCCTTCTTTAGTACAGACTGAGCATTCTCGGGACATCAGCCATTCCTCTAAAGACGTGAATTTTCAGTCTTGGATGGAAGAATTTTGTTCTCATCTCTCTTACAGTGTGTTGCCCACTTGAAGTTATGATCTGACTAGAGATGAACACGGTGTGACTGTCACCCTCCTCATTAGTGACAATGACAATTATTCATGGGAAATATAATCTGTGATGAGAAAGAATTCTGTCTGGGCAAGGAGAGAAAGTGATTGTCTTGGGTGTTTACCATGGGCAGACTGTGAGTTTTTCTATAAGTATTAGCCCATTATGCTCATTAAGCAGGGTGGGAGGAGAAGGCATTTCTGCTCACCTTTTGGGGCTCACTGTAAGGATGGAAATTTTGCCTAAGATCACCAATTGGGTCCATCCATTCCAGACGTCACCCTGAAGGGTCTCTTTCACTTGAAAGCTTACAAAGGTGAAAAGAATGAGTAATTATAAATTAGTATACTATGAGAAAGGAAGTAAATGTAGTTTTGCTCAAGAGTTTACTAAGCATGATTAGGCCTAATAGCAAGGAACTAGTCATTCAGCTCCGATATTAGCATCTAATCCTTCTTCACTGGGGAGTCACTGAAGGCCTCCCCTCGGGGTGAGCTCGGAGGCAGCTGGCGTCCCAGCCCTTTCATCATCCCACACCTGCTCACCTGCCTGTTCCCTTCTGGGTCATGCAGTTCTGGGTCTGGAGCACTGGTCTGAGGGTCATGGTGGCTTTAAACCAACTGCTGAGAACTTGCAGGCATTATGTGTGTGATTGCTTCAAGTTAACTCCTCAAGGGCAACCTTCCGTGATTGTGCTTGTGTTCCCTGAAAGAGCACTCCACCACAGCTACACTCTGTGATCAGCATGACACCCACCGCTCTGAGCTGTAGCTGGGGGGATGACTAAGTGGGAAGAGAGGAGCTTGTAGGGCCAGCTTTTTCCAGTTCAGGAGCCTTCAGATGTTCACAGGTGGTTCTTGGAGGAAAAATCAATGTCAGCAGTAGGGGTTCTTCCAAAATGTATTTTTCATTGAACACAGATGAAAAATACTAGGTGTATTTATATAGCTGCTTTCATGTGATAACAAGCCTTTGGGGAGTGACCTGTTATACCCGAGAAGGTGAAGAAATCGCCACTGCAAGAGCATGTGACTTTCAATCTCAATAGCACGGACCAAGCAGACACCGCATTGACCTGTGCTACTGGGGTCTTATAAACCTAGCATATATTTGTGAGGTGTAATAGAGAGAAAGATTTTTAATACCAAGAAATCGGAAAGTTGGTTAATAGTGGCTTACACAACTAAAAATTCAGTTTTCTTACCTTCTGAGTAGCTGGGAGGTAGGCAGTGGCAGGCTTGTTTCAGCTGCTTGGTAACCAGACCAGCGATCCAGGCCTTCCTACTCAGGCATCTCAGTGCAGGCTGCCTTTCCAGGCAGATGTTCACATAGGCAGCAAATAGAGCAGAAGGTTGACAAGGCACGATTTGAGTAAGCTTTTCCTCTTATGTCTATCGTTTTATCAGAAAATAAAATCTTTTCTAAAGCCTCCCCTAGTGGACTTCACCCATATATTTCATTGGGAAAAAAAGTGGACCCCCTGAATACCACTGGCTGCAAAGGACATTGGGAAAGTGGGTGTCTGACAAATGAGAACAGGATGATAATAACTGGTTCAAAGAAATTGAGGTCCGTAGAGGGAAGCTCAGCACAGTATCTCTGAGAGGCAAAAAAGATGCAGGGACGAAGGCCCCCAAGGTGAACAACAGTGATGGAGCACAGTGATTCGTTGTATGTTGAGTGTGGGTACCAAAAAATCTCACTTCCCACAGATCAGATTCTAAGAAAAGAAAGCCTTAAATGAAAAGTCAGCTTTAAGTCTTAATCTGCTTCTGAATCAAACCAACACAAACCCAGAATTCTACAAAGGAAATAAAAACCACTGTGGATTTAGATTTCTAAATAATTGAGACTGAAGTATCCAATATAAATAAATTAATGATGTTCAGAAAAGATTGGTTTGAGTATCAGACTATTACTAAACACAGACCTGCCACTTGTTACTACTTTTCTATAAAACATCTTTGAAAACAAAAGTTCTGTTATTATTCTAAAAACAACATGAAAAGGATAGACTTGATGCTTTACCTGATGGGAATATATGACAATATTTTCCCTAATATACAAATATCTCATGAAAATACACTTCTCATTTTTACAAGGTTGATGTTGTTCCATGTCATTATTTATAAGAGGAAAAATTTTACTTGCAAGAAGCAGTGTTTATTGACAAGAGTAAACTCTGGAGCCAGGCAGACCTGGATTCACATTCTGAGTTCGCACTTGCTAGCCTTGGTCAGCCCTCCTGTCTTCCCTGAAAATGGGGGTTATAATAATAACACTGACTTCACAGACTGCTGAGAGCCTTAAAGGAGCCAGTACACATTAAATACAACATATGCCAGACATGTACTAAACCCTCAATTTCCCTAGCTCAGCATTTTTCTTGGTTTTGTCCTATGTAAAATAAAACCATTTTGGATCTAGTATTAATTGCTAATTGTAACAAATAATTTATTTGCAAGCTCCTTTGTGTTACTGTTTCATCCATTCTGAGGCATGTCTTGTATTTTTGATCTCTCTCTGTTGGTGTTCTGCCAAGAAAGTACAGTTTTAAAAATACGCTGTGGTGTGTTTTGATAACAACCTTCTGATTGGGTGGTGACTTCGTCTATGGCAGTGGATCAGACCACACCTACGGGAGTGTTGGCATCTCCTAGGCGACAGCAGCCCTCCTCCTGGACCACAGTGTCCCTGGCTGCAGCGGCTCTGATCTGCTGTTAACCCTCTATGTTCTGTGCTGTCAGCTCCAGACACAGCAGCTTTGGGCATCATGGAGAAGTGCTGAGTCATGCTGGCTTTTTCCCCCCATGTTCTGCAGGTCTCCTCCAAGAAATATTCTCTTGGCCCACATGTCCTCATTTTTGTTCTTGAACAGCCAATGTTTTGCACCTAAGCATAAAATGAGACTGTGCTATTAGCCAGCTCACGTTATTCCATTTCGCCTTCAAGATTTATCATGAGACACTTGGTCAAATACATTATTAAATCCATGCATAGAGTATTTGCCTAGGCTAGTGGTCTGGCAAAGGCACTGAGGCTAACTTGGAATGCTTATTTGTAATATTATCTTTCTTCCTTATTGGACAGTAAGAACCCAGGTAATAGAGAGCATGTCTGTTTTGATCACAATACTAGAAATAAAATAAATAATTCTCAGCTCACAGACAGACTGATAAAATGAGCCCTGATAAACTGAACTCACCGGACTCTGAATGATGAATAATTGCTTCTGTATGTGCTTCCATATCTGTCCTCTAATAATAATTATTTTCTAGAAAAACACCTATGGTCAATGTGAAAATCCCCGCTACTGTGTGGAGCTGATCTCAGACTTCTCCAGTCTGAGTCTTCCTTGCTACTATCGTGCTTCGAAGATCCAGATGTATGCACTGGGTTGCTCAAAAAATTCATGTGGGTTTTCCATAAGATGTTACGGAAAAATCCGAATGAACTTTTGCCCAACCTGATAACATGTCTAACCACAACCAGGGCTAATGCGGAACAGCACTCTTTCACTGAGGCAATCTAAGCAAAGTTAAAACCAGATACAAATAAACTTGCCTTGCAACTAACTGGGGCTAGGCAGTTCTTAGAGGGCTTAGCTCCTCTGAGAACAAAGGGTAGCCTTAGCTTTTTAGATTCCAGGCTCCAGCATCTCTGATGCGGTCGAGGTAGTATCCAATAAAGGCTGTATTCATTCTTCTGGGGAAAGTGTTTTCAAAATAAATTCTTTACCAAACACAAGTCAAGGGGAGGGTGGATTCTGGGAACTGATGCCGCTTGGCTGAATGTGGTTTTTTGGCTTTTGCAGCCATCAGATAACTTTTTCACCCACAGGACTTTAAATCAGTGATTGGAAGGGACCAGGATGGCCATTCATTGCAGCTGGCATTTCCATTCCACTCAGAGTATCAGGAAATGTGGTTAGAAACAAAGAATAAAAATGCTCTTGATGCTTAAACTGAGTATGGAGAAGAGAGGGAATTTGTGCTTCTTGGCGTCACATGAGACCCAGGGCTGCTGCTGAAATGTCCAGCGGAGACTGCTTCCCAGAATCAACTTATAGATCAGAACCCAGCTTGCGGCCATGGAAATGGAAGCTTGGAGCAGGCAGGAGGCTGCCTCGAGATCAATAGGGTGACATACTGCAGTGGCCATGAAAATGTGCCACTCAGGTCTCCTGCTGTGGGAGACTGATATTTCCAGCTGTTGGCCCCGTGGACCATGCTGTCCCCCAGCTGCTCATAGCCACCATGGCAAAGGCACTAAGGTGGGATCACTCTGTGAGATGCAGAACTCCTTTAAGGATAATCTTATCTCAAAGACTTTCCATAGGCGTGAATCTTTCTTGAAACTTTGCTAGTTTCAAGAAGTCTGAGACCCTTCAAGAAGTCTGAGACCCTTCTTACCCAACCATCCTTCCTTACCCCTCTCTCTCTATAGGTGTTGGACTGTTAGTGTGCTCTCAGAGTGCTCCTTGCCTTCCAGGCTCTCTCCTCCAGGAAATCTCTTGCACATCTACTCCCATCTTGGCATCTGCTCCTTGGCAGCCCGGACTAACGCATGTAGCATTTCTTTGCCCATTCAACTGAGCATTGTTACTGCTCCAAAAACAAGCCATATCATACATAGAGATTGGCTGTCTTGATCAGGGTGAGAAGAAAGACCAAATATATTTCTAATTCCTTAGATAAGCGAGGAGTGAGAGCTTCTTCTTTCCTCTGCCCCCCTTGCCTCCTTTGGCCAATCATAAAATACTGTGTCTCATATAACTTGTTTGTAAGATAAGAATATAATACTATGTTGCTGCTTCTGCTAAGTCACTTCAGTCATGTCCAACTCTGTGCAGCCCCATAGACGGCAGCTCACCAGGCTCCCCCGTCCCTGGGATTCTCTAGGCAAGAACACACGAGTGGGTTGCCATTTCCTTCTCCAATGCATGAAAGTGAAAAGTGAAAGTGAAGTCACTCAGTCGTGTCCGACTGTTCGCGACCCCATGGACTGCAGCCTTCCAGGCTCCTCCATCCATGGGATTTTCCAGGCAAGAGTACTGGAGTGGGGTGCCATCGCCTTCTCCGATAATACCATGTTAGGAGTTGGTATACTTATTAGCCCTTTGACATATTGAGAGGGAGAAGAAAAGACCATCACCCATGCTAACGCTGAAACCTGCCTACTCTGGAATGCAGCACAGTCTCTCAACTCTCTAAAGGTACCAACATACGCAGGGGTTAGGAGCTATGTATAGGGGAGAGGAAAAGGAGTGTGTTTTACAAGACTTAAATGTTTCCCCACTTGCTGTGTCTTAGCTATGTTTACTTATTCATCTGTCTGATGTGAGCTCCATGAGTTTAGGGCCTGTGTTTACATTTCTCTTCTTTGCTTTCATATCCCAATTTCTTTTCACCTGGCAAATAGATGTGCTCAATAAATATTTGCTAGTAAGCAAGCCCATGTGTCCCATGGCCCTTTCTTTGTCGTCATTATTTCCTGCTAGCCTATGGAAGTTGGGCGGGTAAGGATAGGGAGCAGAGGACATCATTTATTTTTACCTTTCAGTTTCCCATAACTGAGAAGTCAGCAACCAGTAGTTGCTTGTCACTGGGCCTCTCTATGACTATTTGTATGGTTGCTATTGTTTTTGTTGTTTTTTAAAAATAAATCCTGGATTGTCTTTGAGTAGCAAAAGTTAATAGTGAAGTCTGTATGTGAAGGCTGTGAAGGAGCTAGTCAAGATAGGTAAAAATAATCTAACAAAATTGCTGAATTTTGTAATATATTTATATACATCATAAATATCACAATATGAAAAATAAACCCAAAATGAGTGCTTAAAAACAACTGCAACAACTCATTTCTCTTTTCAAAAATGAAACCGTATCTTATTTGGGGCCATTTTTTATTTGCAGTAAATATTGCAAGCAAATAAGCGTTCTGAATGATGGAAGAAAAGTTGTAATAACATTATAATTCATTTTCAGTTTTTGTGAAAACTGAAACATTTTAATTCATTAACTTATTAGTCATACCTTCAGTGAAACACAATTTACAAGATTGTATCCATTTATTTGTGAGCACATTATGAATAACAAAGATGCTTTATTAATTTGATAATCACAAGCCATTATTTGGCTAGAGAGAGCCAATTAAGTAAGAAGTATTTAACTTTCTTTTTTTCTCAGAAAGAAAGACAGGAGCTGACTAAGCTTGGATGGGGAGCATAGAGAATTAAAATAGTCATGCTGTTAGAACCGGCAGAAGACTTTTAGATGACCTGGTCCAGGACTGTTAACCTTGAGGGCATGGATATCTAGGGAGTCAATGAGTTGGTTTCATGGGCGGTCTATTACCCTGTAAGTTATATGCAAAATGTTATGGGAAGGTACATAAGCATGTTTTTCTGGAGTGAGAACCCATAACCTCCAAAGATTAAGAAATCAATGTGCTATAGAAGTGGTGGATGAGAACAATTATGCTGGGGGTCTTGGCAACCCTGTTAGATGGTCTTGGAAATGCAGAACAGTCCATTGGTCCTGCCTGAGGATGACATGAATTCAATGGCTCCCAGAGCCCTCAAAAGCAGGAGTATGAGGTGTAATCAGATCAGAGAAAGGAGCAATGAGGTGCTCCTCACCTCAGCTGTCTATGAGTATTCCCATGTCCTCATGGGCTTTGAAGGTACATGATGGTCTCAGGACATGACGGTCCTGTCAGCCTGGAGGGTCAGCGCTACTGGGAACACATGTTAGGGCAAAGAAGAACAAGGGGTCAAAGACCAGGCCTGAACAGAAACATAAAAAGAATCAAATGCTGGTTTGGAAAGGTACTCAAGGGTTTGCCTTTCAACATAATGACGTTCAAGGAGTGGACAGAACTTGCAGGCTCTTCCTTTGGGGTTCTCCTGAATCAACCCCAAAGCCACCAGGGCACTCAGCCCCAGGACTCTGTTGCATCTCCTCCCCGCCTTCACCTGCAGTAGTGTGCTGAGCCGGTTTGTACCAGATGGTGAGAGCTCATCGTTAGCCTTTCCCATCTCTGCCTTCAGTGACTTCACAATCGGTAGCATGAAGCTGACCGCGGCATACATGAGCAAATGTTACAAATCAGGGACTCCCCCCACCCAGGAGTTGTTAAACATTTACCAGCATTTACCAGTTCCTGGCTAAGAGTGAGATAGTGCTAGGGAGTGTGGGGGGCTTTAAATAGGAGGTCAGGGAAGAATTCCAATAAGGTGGCAGTTAGGAAAAGACTAGAAAGACATGTAAAAATAAAGCACGTAGATATCTGAGGGGCAAGCATTCTTGTCACAGAAAACAGCAAAAGCAAAGCACCTGATGCAAGAGTGTGCTTGGAGTTCAAGGGGCTGGAGCAGAGTGAAGAAGAGAGTCACAGGGAATGAGGTCAGAGATGGATGAGGGGGTGAGAGGCAAATCATGAAAGACCTTTCAGATGATTATAAAGAACTTGACTTTTCCTTTGAGAAAAATGGTGAGCCATTGGAGGCTATAGAGCAGTAAAGTGACATAAATATAACAGATTTTTAAAGCTTTTACTCCTTTTAAAAGGGGTGTTTTGTAAAGATAGACTGTTAGGGGCCAATAGGGGTCAAGGCACTTACAGAAAGACCAATTAAGAGGCTATTGGAGTAATCCAGATGAAGCATGGTGGCGACTAGGATAAGAGGGCTGCTGCTGGAGGGATAAGAAGTGGTCGTATTCTGGATATGAATGTGGTAAAATTGTGATTAGCAGGCAGCTTTCAGCTTAATAAAGACAGACCTTCCTAATATAGAGATTTAAAAATCTCCAATGAAGTACCAAGCTTTCTGGGCCTGGATATAATCAGTGAGAAACCTGATAGCCACTCATCAGAGATACTGTGGAAGAGCTTCTTCTGCTGGGAGGAGCTCATATCCACTGACCTCTAATATTCTACAATGGCATAGGGGCTTGGTTACACAGGAAAATATCTGTTCTAATGTGACAACTGAGCTGAGGCTAAGGAAGCAAATAGGGTTGGATATATCTACTAAAATGGCTTCATTTCTGTTGTTTTTTTCTTAGATTAATTCAATATAAATATTAAATTACATAAAATTATATAATTATATTTGGATATAATATAGTATATGTAATACCTAGTATTATATACAACATATTAATGCTCATTAAGGGGGCCTTAATATAATTCTATATGTATATATATGTATGCATGTATGTATGTACATATATATATATTTACACACTTACTTGGCATAGACATTTACCTCAAAGGGTTTGAAGGTAATGGGTGGGGTTAGTTTAGAGCATGTTGCTCTCCGTGGTGCTGAAACCCCGAAGTGAAGGGATGGTATTCTCTCAAATAGGTGTCTCAGCCTCCTTGGAGGTGAGGTTACTGGGCTTGTGCAGTCACATGAGGTATAGATGGGGTGGTCTGGGGAGGTTTGAGAACAAATAAAAAGAAAGTGTCTTAGAATTCAGGATATAACAGCAGGAACGAATTTTAGGAAATATCTAGTCCAACACCTTAACCTATCTACAGAGGAAACAAAGATAGAGAGCAAGCACATAAATGCTAGTAGTAGAGACCCACAGCCCACTGTAAGCTAGGGCGGGATAGAACAAGAGAGGGTTAGTCCTGTGGGATTGTTTTTAACACTTCTGATGGAATTTTCTACCAGCTTAATTCTCTCTTATCATGTGACACCCCCATGAAAAAGTATCCTCAGAACTGTGCATTTTTGCATGAATTTTTCTGTGCAATGTGTTTATACCTGGCAACCCCCAATCTGGACTTTATATCTGCAAGTGTAAAGGAGCTGCTGGTTGGTATCACCCCCAAACTTTCTGGGCTTCTGCAACTGACCATTACTTTTTATTTATTTTCCAAGCTTTTAATTGGTCTGAATTGACTTCTGAGAGATTGAGAGAGGTTGATGTGCCTTTATATGTTATTTTTGTCCTTGTGTGGTTGATTTTGTGCTCAGTGAGGCTGTAGATCTGCCCTTTGAATACAGTTAATGAGGTTGAAGGACAGAGGAAAGAAGAGAGGGAAAAGCACCCAGTAAGCAGCGATGCAGACTTGCAGTGAAGTAAGAACTCGTGCCATGATTTATTAACTTGTACAAAAGAAGAGACAGGCCTAGAATCTGCTGAGACGGATAATCATGCTGATTAAGCTGGTGGGAGTTTCCTTATCTAAATTATCTAAGTAAACACAGAGGTGCTTGAGAGATAAGATTTATATATATACCTGAAGAAGCTATGTTAAATCTTCACTTTAAATTTTTATTAAAGGCTAATTAAGTGTGTGTGTTTCTAACTGGGCTGACATTAATAACTACTGAACTAGTGAATTGCAAAATGCCATTGACTCCTGATCTGTAAATAGAACAAAGCCATCTGTGGCATCGGAGAGCATAGAAGTTCCCACTTCACCCTCCCAGAGGTTCATTGTAACCTTGGGTCACAGATGGAGGTGGCTCAGCTGCCCTGAGCACCAGCTTCATCTGCCTCAGTGCCCCAGAGCCAAGAGCAGGTGTGGGTCCCATGCCTAGTCTCCCCAGGGGCCAGGAAGAGCAGCTCGGAGAACCACACTGCCAACAAAAGCCAGTAAAGAGGCCTTTGCTTGCTGTTTCAGCCTGTGCAGGGCTCCAAGGGACAGGGGAGGGAAGCCTTATTCAAACACCCTCTACCTGCCTGTGTGCAAGAGCACTTCAGATTCAGAAGATGCTTTCACCAAAGCGTCTGTCTCTAAGCCTGAGTCCTGAGGTTCTCATCAATATGCTATTTAAAGTCTGCACACGTGTCAGTTGAGACAGGGAGGGTGTGTCTGAAGAATGGTCTAAATGGCTAGTGTTTCCCTCCATCTCTTACTCCCCAAATTGACTCACTCAATTCCTGTGGAAAAGATCTTCCTCTACAGAAATGTGTTTACCTTTGCGACCCTGCCTTCCTGCCATACCAGAAGATCTTTTATTTTTCTTTTCAATTTCCTTTTCCACTCCAGGGAATGTATGAGTTCTTACTGGTTGTAAGAAAATTAGCAAATAGAGAAAATGTTCTGGCAAGGACAGGGGCCTCCATCTTTCATTGTGTATGTGTGTGTTAGTCACTTCAGTTGTGGATGACTTTTTTGCAATCCCATGGACTGTAGCCTACCAGGTTCCTCTGTCCATAGAATTCTTCAGGCAAGAATATTGGAGTGGGTAGCCACTCCTTTCTCCAGCCACTTTTCATTATGCAATCTGAAAAGGATCTTGTGAGCTCTGGTTTGCCCTTGAGAAATGTCTGGATGTGGCGATGTAGAATGCAGCTAACGGTGTACCCCTGTCCAGGTCTTCAGATTTCTGTGGCTCAGGCTGTTTCTGACAGCAGGGAGGTTTGCGTGGGGTTGGGGGAGGGGCCCAGGGACTTAATAAATGGTTGTGGAAGGAGGTGGCTCTGGAAGGTCTGAGCCATATTCCTATAAGAGCCTCAGGAGGCAGAGGTCCTGGGCCTGATCCTGCATTGCAGGTTGAAGCTGGCTTAATTGCTGGTAATTAAGGCAGACTCTATGGAGTTTCTGGGCATGCCTGGTGGGGGAGGGGCTGGATGTCTGGCCTTGGATGAGCTGCAGGAAAGCAAGTGTCTGCTTCACTGAGCTTGCTGCTCGCTCTGCCACTCCCAGCAAGGCCTGTTGCTGGGCAGTTTTCAGCACTAGGAGTCTTTGCAAAGCTGCTATTCATGGATGGAGGATTGTCTTTGCAAAGGAAATCAAGGCAGAATAGGAACAGTCTTTATAGAGAGCTTACTATATGTTAGATATGCTCTGTTGTGCTGTGCAGTCGCTCAGTCATGTCTGACTCTTTGCAACCCCATGGACCGTCAGGCTCCTCTGTCCATGGGGACTCTCCAGGCAAGAATACTGCAGTGGGTTGCCATGCCCTCCTCCAGGGGATCTTCCCAACCCAGGGACTGAACCCAGGTCTCCTGCATTGCAGGTGGATTCTTCACCAGCTGAGCTACCAGGGAAACCCAGATATTATGCTCAGCACATTTAATTCTCAAAACATCTCAATGAGGGAATTTAAAATTGATGATGATGATAAAAGATTAAGTGATTCACTCCAGGTATACAGTTAGCATAGAACGCAAATTTACTTCGTTGGATCCTGAGTTCGTGCCTTCAAGGCCCATGCTATTTTGCAGAGGTTGTAAGCTGGTGGCTTATGAACCGGGACCTGCTCTTCTATGTGTCTGGTCCCCACATTTACAAAATGGACATGTCCCTTAAAATTCAGAAATTTAGATTTTCTTGAAAAAAAAAAAAGAAAAGACCTGCCAACAGTGGCCCAGTTTTTTGCATGGCAATAAAATTGAGTGAATGCTGCCCCTTCTAGAAAGGGAATTCTTCAATCTCCCTGGAGACATTTTTTTTACTCTGCTCCTTCTTGCCTATCTCCTAGTTCATTTCAATCATTTGTGGAACTTACCTGACCCTTGTTAGCATTTTGAGATTGTGACATTGGCTCCCAGAATGCAGACTAGGATAAAAACATCAAATGAGAAGAAAAGCTGGAATAGAGGAAGGAGGTGGTGAGGCTCAGTTACATGAGCAAGCATCCTTGGGCTCAGCCACACACTCAGAGAGCAAAAGCTCATCACTGAGGCCAGTTGGTCCCTCGTCTAATTTTCACAGATAAGCAGAGAAAAGCTGGTTCAGGGAAGGGGACAGATGCACAGAAATCTCAGGAAGCTCTGTATTCTGAGACAAGCAACTTTCTTTGTCTGCTTTTAACTGATTGCTTTTCATAAAGCTTTGCCGTAGCTCTGCTTTATCATTCCTGCCTGAGCTTCCAGCTGGACAGAATCCGAAAGCTAAAAGCCTGCAACTTACAGAGAAGGAGGGCATTTGGCTGCCACTATGGCTATATGGCCACACCAGCCTGCCTGCTTCTGGGTTATCAGGTGGGAAATTTCATCTGAGTCTAGAGTTTCCTGCTGTATCAGTCTTCCCCAGGCTCTTGCAGAGTTCAGGCTCATGCACCCACACCAGCAGTCCTGCCCTTTTAGAGGTGGAGGTGAGAGGAGAGTATAAACAGTTGACTGGTTCTCTTTAACCAGGAGAATCAGCCACCCTGGTCAAGGCAAGAGTCATCATGGGGTGGTTCAGTGTTGGGGTGCAGTTTGTAAAGTCCTTGGAGTGAGCAGAAAAGGAAGTCAGACCTAATTCCTCTAGAGAAAATCTGTGATCTCCAAGCTGGGGCCATGAAACCCCAGAGGGGTTCTAAGAGGGGTCTTAGAACATGTCTTCTATGTGTGAGTGACATTCAAGCTCGGGTGACTGACCCTGAGAGGACCTGCAGAGCAGCTGGTATTTCCCCATTTTCATTGGCCAGGAGACTCTGGCCCTATACACGTGTGCTCTAGCCTCTTCCTCCCAGACTAGTTCTTCCAAGATTCTTTGCTAAGATATCTCAGTGAAGGCCGCTCTTTCCTAAAATCAAACCTCGGAGGTTGCCTGAATTAGGGCTGAATTAGGATGACTCTAGACCTGAGCAGAGGCGATAAGAGCAGGGTGCAGACTTGCTGGGTTCATGTCCTGGCTCTGCCGCTTGCTCGCTGGGTTGACTTTCTAGTCACCTAACCTCTCTGAGCTATGGTTCCCTCATTTAAGAAACGCATAATGACCCTGTCTCCCAGGGTTAGAATGAAAACTCTGAAAAAATGCAGCATGTGGAAGGGCATATTACTCTAGGAAGTGTTGAATCAAGGGTCTTGCTGCTCTGTCTGCTGCCTGTCTCTCTAATCTTGACTCCTCCCATCACCCCGCCCCTTCCAGTGCTGTTTCTTCTGATAGGAACATTCTTTCCAGGCTTCACCCTACCTTGAGATCACTGCCTCCCCTGGCCTTCCAGGTCAGATCAGGTCCCTAGGCTGAACTCTTTTAAACTACCTTGTACTTTCCTTTCGGAGCCCTTACTGCTGTTTGTGGGAAATGCTACTGTCTGTCTCTCCCACTACATTTAGAACTGCATGCGAGCAAGGTTCAACTGTTTTGCCCACTTGCAAGTACCTGGCACATAGTAGGCCCTCAATGTGGGCCTACTCACTTGCGAGTGGGCAAAACAGTTGAACCTTGCTCGCATGCAGTTCTAAATGAGCTCTCTTTCAATTATGTAATAAATAGTTAACAGCCATGTTAAAGAGCATTATAACCATATACAAAAATTAACTCAAAATGGATCAAAGATCTAAACATAAGAGTAAAAAGTATGAACCTCTCAGGAGAAAACAGAAGTGTAAATCTTCATGACCTTAAATTTGGCAATGGAGTAGTACAATCTGACATCAAAAGTATAGATGATGAAAGAAAACATAGATTAACTGGGTGTCATCAAAATTAAAAATGTTTGTATTTCAAAGGGCATGATCAAGAAAGTGAAAAGACAACTCGCAGAATGCAGAAAATACTTGCAAATCATATATCTGACAGGGGACTTGTATATAGAATATATGAAGAACACTTACAACTCAACACTAAAAAGATATACAAGCCAATTAAAAATGGGCAAAGGATTTGAACAGACTTTTCTCCAAAGAAAATATGCAAATAGCTGTAATGAAAGGATGCTCAACATCATCAGCCACCAGAAAGATGTAAATCAAAACCAGACTGAGATACTTCTGTACACCCACTAGGATGGTAGAATCAAAGAGTCAGATAATAATAATTGTTCACAAGGATATGGAGAAATCAGAACTCTTATACTCAGACACAGGGAGAGTAAAATGGAGCAGCCACTTTGAAAAATTGTCTAACAGTTCCTCAAAATGTTAAACATAGAGTTACTATATGACCAGCAATTCCACTCCTGACTATGTACCCAAGAGAAATGCAAATGTGTCCATGCAAAGACTTGCATGCAAATGTTTGTAGCAGCATTCTCCATAATAGCCCCAAAGTCAAAACAATCCAAATGTGGCTCTCTCCCACAGGGAGTTATCAGATCAATAGGGAAGACAAGCATATATGAAATAATAAGCAATACCAGTGGGCCAGAATCAGAGGTTGCTTTGAGACCTAAGAACTGCCATCCTGTGAAGGCACACAGCCTGGGGAGGTGGGAAGTCTTGCAGAGGAGATATTTTAAACACCAAGTACAGAGATCACATCCTGTGACACGTGGTGATGGCATCATTTATCTTCTAGTACCATTGTCTGGTGTTTCACGTGGTTTAGTCTGGTCTGCCCAGCCAGACCAATTGGTTTTATCTTTGTTTCTTTCCCAGCTGCAAGCACAGAGCCTCAAACCCAACTTGGAGTGATTGGGTTCTGCGATGAGGATGGAGCCAGACTCAGGATTTAGAGCTTCCTGTCTGAAATGACCTGTCTCTTCTAATCATGCCTGTGTCACTAAGGGCTTCCTTTCTGCATTTGTCAGCCTGCCCAGCAGCCAGGGAGGGCAGAAGAGCAGGCTAGTGTTACTGTCTGGGGAAGTAACTGGAGAACAGGTAGAGTAGGGAAGCTGGTTTTACTTCAAGGTCATCCAGGGGGCAAGCACCCGGCTGATCAGGGATTAACATAGATGTTACTGTCCTGTTAAGCCCACAGAGCTAGTTTGTTTATCTATTTCTAAGAGAGGTTTATGATCATTTAAGGGAGGAAAAAAATCAGTCTGAAACAATCTTAAGACTAAAATAATTATATGTTGGGGTTAAGGAGAGGGGAGTTCAGATTACATCTTTAAGAAGGAAAAAAAATGCAAATAATAAAGTTACCCCAAAACTGTTGTTGATTCTCAATATTCCTGAGCCCCTCTAACATCTACAATTCTGAGACAGGGAAGATTAGCTTAAGCAGCCTCAGCGTTCCTTCGGCAAGTTTGTTCTATTTAATATATCGTTTAATATATTTGTTCATTTAGGCCATGACTCATTGCTTCTCTAAATTCTATTTTTAGCTGTTGCTTCTCAGTTGGATTTTTCCACAAATCAGGTGTTCAGCTATGTGTCCAAGGGGACAGCATCTCCCTTGGGGCTGAAAAACTGACCATAGTATCTTATTATTTGTAAAGTATGGAAGGTTGTGGTAAAAATGTTTTTCACCTCCCCTAAAACTTGTTATGATTGAGCTATCACCCTATAGGGAGTATGTGATGAAATGCAAAGTATGTTATAAGGCATAATTCCCAGAGAAGGATGGTGGCCGCCTCCCTGCCTGTTTTGTCTAATATCTGACTCCTGGCCTGCTCCTTAGAAAGGAACCTGGTGCCACATGAACAGGGAATGATTCATCAAACATGCTGATATGCATGGCAGAGGGGTGAGGTTGAGAGACGCAGTGGCTCTGAAGGATGTGAAAGTGGCCGGGAGAATGGATCCACAGAAGGGCAATCAGACCCCGAGAAAGCAGAGTAGGAACCTGAACCAAAAGACAAGGAATCTCAGGATAGACAGATTATAGTGGAGACTAACCAAGATGGTGGGCCACATGGCTGCCAAGAAGTGACCATTTGTTAACATTCATTTTTTCCCCTGAGTTTATTACTAAGGTATGTGAATATTTTTATGTAAAAGCATAGATAAGTTCTGGAATAATACACACCAAACTGATAGCAAGTTCTGGAGAGGAAAATAATAAATGGGGGTTGAGAGAAGTGGAATGATTGCCTTCTACTTTAAATACCTCTAAGTTATTAGATTTCTTTTTAGTAACAAAACAGTATTTATATATTCCTTCTGTAACTAAAGACAAAAATAAAAGGCAATTAAGAGAGAGTGTAAGACTATATAAATTGTTAAAAAAATAAAATAGAATGGTTTTTATTAAGAGAAAATAAAAACTGTTTATAATGCTTCCAGTGCTGAAGCTGCAGCTCCAATACTCTGGCCACCTGATGAGAAGAGCTGACTCATTGGAAAAGATCCTGATGCTGGGAAAGATTTGAGGGCAGGAGGAGAAAGGGCAACAGAGGATGAGATGGTTGGATGGCATCATCGACTCAATGGACATGAGTTCGATCAAACTCTGAGAGTTGGTGGAGGACGGGCAAGCCTGGTGTGCTGCAGTCCATGGGGTCACAAAGAGTTGGACATGACTTAGCAATAGAACTGAACCGAAATGAACTGAATGCTTCCACTCAGAGGTAACCTCACTAGGGGAGCATTTCTTGCCCAAGCCCAGAATGGTACATTTAGAGTCCAGGCAGAAAGTCCCTAGTAGTAGAAAAAAGACTGCCACACCAATGAACTGGGGACAAGTGGTCAGAATCAAGCTAAGGACGGCACAGACAAAGCCACTGACCAAGTCAAGAAGAGGGTCACAGATCAAGGATTAGAGGTGACTGCTCTAGCCAGAGGGAACTTGAGGCTTGGCTACTATAGATGATCAACCTCAGTACTTTTTTCATTCTGTGCCTCTAAATGATAATATCATCAGCAAGAGGTCAGATGCTATAGTTGGCTCTTGCCCAAACTGGAAGCTACGTTACACATAGAACTGACACTACCACCGGGGGCTCACCCTAGGTCTCTGGTAGGTATGGGGTGAGGAGGGAGTTTCTGGGGCCAGAGGGCCTTCAAAGAGGGGTCAGTGACCTTCAGATCAGTCATAGATTAGGGAAGAGAGGCCTACAGTCGGCACAAAATGCCTTAGGGTCTAGAAGAGTCTAGAAGCAATGAGGATTCTATGGGCATTGGAGCACCCCTTTGGGGCACCTCTGGCCTTCTTTCACTAAAGGTGCCATGATCAGGAGATCATGGAAAGCACCATAGCACGTCCACATGACTCTGTGACCTCACTATATGCCCTTGTTTGGAAAGCACCAGATCCAATGCCTGACTAAAGGAGCAGCAGAAAGTGTTAATGCCCCAGTTCTCCTGCTGCAGGGAAAACTGTGATTTCCATATAAGTGTGTCTGGGCTACAGAGGATGGGGTAGACTGGAGGGATTCTTTCTTCTCATTTTTCGGTCATACAGTGCAGCATGTGGGATCTTATTTCCCCAACCAGGGATTGAGCCCACGCCCCCTGCAGTAGAAGCATGAGGTCCTAGCCACTGGACCGCCAGGGAAGTTCCTGAAGGGGTTAAAAGTAACAAGAGAAATAGGAGAAAGGCATGAAACCAAGAGGCACGGGTGGTGGAGGAGAAACTACCCACTCCATTCTCTGGGAGCGCTAAATGCCTCCTACCCTGAACAGAGGCGGGAGCCACAGGGAAGACCATGCTTTGTGCCACCAGTTATGAAACCAGACATCCACATGGGTCCTTTGGCCTTCAGGACATTAGCTTTGGATTTCGCGCATTTTTTAAGGAAGATGAAGACAGCCAGTTGTTGGATCTGCTATGAACATTTAAAGAAATGTGCTCTTAATCTACCATAGCATTAAGTACCTCTCGAGATAGCGCCTGTCACATCAATAAGACGTGAAACTCATCTATCTCAGCATCTCTCCATATTTAACCACTCGGAGGGAAAGAAGCTTTCATGTTTACGTAGGATACAGACAGTAATCATCCAATAAACCTCGGTTCTATTTTTAGATGCTTGTCTCTAGGCTTCTGGATACTGGGCCACAAGGCAGCATTGGCAATGTTAAATCAAAAAATCAGTTTCTCGTTTTAAGTGGAAAATGCACTGTGTTTCTGGGTTTGCTCATATCCATTTTCACAAGTTAATTGCTTGGGAATACATATGCGTGTATTTTCCCCTCTTAATGCTGTCCTACACAAAACTGCTTGAAGAACAAATTCTCAGCTAAAAATATTTTTTTAAAAAATTTGTGAGACATAAAATAATAAAGCTTAACATGGCAGACTGAAAAAAACCAATAGGGCCTTGAAAACTAACCAATGGATACTCCAGCCCTTCCTTGGAGGCTTCCAGCTAGGTGGAACAGAGCCCTAACAGTCTTTCACTTGTGTGCAGAGAAATGGAAGCATTCAGTAAGACCATCTGAGGAGCTCATATTTTCTCCATCCTTGGAATCCCCATCAGCTCTGGATGTGACCCTACATCATCAGCTCAGAGACTAAAGGTAAGAGCAGCAGCAGCCAACACTAGTCGTTATTGTTGTTCAGTCATTCAGTCCTTTCTGACTTTGCGACCCCATGGACTGCAGCACACCAGGGTTCCCTGTCCACCACCATCTTCCACAGATTTGCTCAGACTCATGTCCATTGAGTCAATGATGCCATCCAACCTTCTCACCCTCAGTCATCCCCTTCTCTTCCTGCCCTCAATCCTCCCCAGCATCAGGGACTTTGCATTCAGTGGCCAAAATATAGGAGCTTCAGCTTCAGGATCAGTCCTTTCAATGAGTATTTAGGGTTGATTTCCTTTAGGATTAACCGGTTTGATCTCCTTGCTGTCCAAGGGACTCTCAAGAGTCTTCTCCAGCACCACAGCTCAAAATCATCAATTCTTGGCACTCAGCCTTCTTTGTGGTCCAACTCTCATATCTGTACATGATTACTGGTAAAACCATAGCCTTGACTATACAAACCTTTATTGAAAAAGTAATGTCTCTGCGTTTTAATATGCTGTCTAGTTTGGTCATAGCTTTTCTTCCAAGGAGCAAGAGTCTTTTAATTTCATGGCTGCAGTCACCATCTGCAGTGATTTTGGAGCACAAGAAAGTAAAGTCTGTCACTGTTTCCATTTTTTCTCCACCTATTTGCCATGAAGTGATGGGACTGGATGCCATGATCTTATTTGAATGTTGAGTTTTAAGCCAGCTTTTTCACTCTTCTCTTTCACCTGCATGAAGAGGCTCTTTAGCTTCTCTTTGCTTTCTGCCATTAGGGTGTCATCTGCATGTCTGAGGTTTTTGCTGCTTCTCCCGGCATGAATGGTAACCCTGTGCTGGGCAATACACCACATGCTATGCAGGCAGTGTCTCACTGAATCATCACCACACTTGGTGAGTTGTACATTGTCCACTTTACAGATGAGGGAACTGAGACACCCGTAGGGAAGTGGTAGAACAACACACAGAGGTCTCCAGAACACGTGCCTTCCATCTGTCTCTGGCTGTGAGAAAACAAAGGCAAGATAACTGTCTCTGGAATCCCAGGGTAAGAGGAGCGGCCAGAGATAAATGCAGGGCCTGGGTCATGTACAGATGCTGTGGGGCCCTACTGTGACCTCCAAAGCACGATCAATACTGCAGGCAGGTTGCATTGTGATTTTTGTTGTTGCTGTAGTTGAGGGTCACATAAGCCGTCCTAAGTGAGAGCAAAGGATTGGTCCCCTCCACCTGTCACCTCTTTCCTTTGGTTATTCAGCATCTTCTCCCCTGACACTGGGAACAGCTGGGGTTAGTGAGCTGGAACTCAAGCAGATCAATACCACCTGCGCTTGAGGACACTGTTAGACGAGTACTAATGCTCATTGCAGATACATCCAGGATGTCAGCCGTGCTATAGAGGTGAAGTAGACTTTGCCTAATGTCAGGAGGTCCATCCTACTGGAACATAGAACGTTCTTCTGCCTCACTCACCCATAGGTTTAGAGAAGGTAAACTATGTGCCGTTTAAATACTTGTAATAATGCTTTGTGTGCAGTGTTCGCATAAATAAGAAAAATCCCATCTGCCAATATATACATGAAACATACATGTATGACACACACACTCACTCTTAAAATTTGCATGAAGTTTTCACTGTGTTGTAAGATTCTCAGATGCCACTTTGCTTTTTTTTTTTTTTTCCAAAATGAAAAATACTAGGGACTTCCCTGGTGGCGCAGTGGTTAGAAATCCACCTGCCAATGGAGGAGACATGAGTTCAATTCCTGATCCAGGAAGATCCCATATGCTGTGGAGCTACTAGGCTGTGTGCCGCAACTACTGAGCTTGTGCTCTGGAGCCTGGCAACCGCAACTACTGAGCCCACGTGCCCTAGCCCCCGTGCTCTGCAACAAAAGGAGCCGCCGTAATGAGAAGCCCACTTGCCGCAACCAGAGGAAAGGCCCTGCAGCAAAGAAGACCAGCACAGCCAAAAATAAGTAAATAAAATTATTTTAAAAAATACTATTAATGTGTACTATTATATTCAAAATATGTCACTTGCTTAACATGTTTTGCAAGACATATTTTTGTGTTTTTGTTTTTTTGGCCATTTTTTTCTTAAATGAAGGCACAACACCATTGCCACAAATAAGAACTTAAGCAAACTGGAACTGCTTTCCTGATGTGGCTGCCACTTTCCTACGGAGGAGGGCCCATCCTGGTGGCGAGCAGAGGTGGCTGTCTGTGCCACAAATGCCAGCTTCTCTGCTAACAGTGCCTTCCTTCTCTAAATTGTGTTGGGAGGCATGGTTGTCTGCTCAAGCTTCAAATGTTCTGTAGCCCTTTAAGAGCCATGAAGACAACGAGGTGACAAGCTTAGGAAATGGAGGCAGAAACGACTACTTTTTTTTTTTTTTCTGTGAGAATATTTCCAGGAATAATCCTCCTCAACATTAGAGATGTCTCACCGAATTTAGCTAACTGAGGCCCTTCATATAAAAATAATAGCTATATAAGAGGTCACGGATTCTGTCTCTCCTAAAGGATACTACATTTTCAAGAAAATTCCTGCACAAATGCAAACGCACAGAGAGACATTTTGTCAGATGTCCAGCCACACGGATACAACTGCCACACCTGTCATTTTTCTCACCGACATTCCTAATAGGGAAAAAGGACTCTTGAGCTCCTGTAACCAAACACATTGCTGGACACTGAAACACAATGTCAGGGGGAAAAAAAAAAAAGAAAGAAAAAAAAAGAAAATCCCTTCAATCCAGTAAGTGATGCTGGATCCCCAACCATTTGAAAACATGGAACTACCTGGCTCCCTCAGGACTGGAAACCTTTTATCCAATGTCCCCTATTGGCTGCAAGACTGTAGCCAGGGGGAATTATATTGATACTGGCCCTTAAAAGAAGCCCACAAATCTGAACCCCTTGCTGAGCAATTCAACAAAAATTGCCGTAAGAAGTCAAAGTGCTGAAGCAGCCCTATGCAAGGCCGGAACAAGTGGTAGGATGCCAGCGTGAGGTGCAACTGTTTGTGCAACTGTTGTTTTCCTGGAGCATGGCTGGCCAGAGGTGGATGAGGATCTGTTTATCTCCTTACATTGGCCTTCTGCTGCACTAATTTAGAACAGCTTGTAAAATAAACTATAGGACCCTTTAAACTGGCCATGTGTATAAATATTTAGGGGCAACAGCAATGTGGACAATGCAATAATATGCTTCTAACTATACGTGAAAATGCTTGGTATGCAATGAAAGACTCATAATAAGATATAAGATATACTGTAAATATACACTAATATAAAATATACTAAAATATAATAAATAAATATATAATGTATATAACAGGATAAAACATGTAATAGTGATATTATTCTTTATATTGCTGCTATTTAGGTGACATACAGGAGATCATTAGGCCCCACCTTGTGAAAGCGATTGAGGTTGGAAGGAATCCTGGAACAGGGGGATCAGTTCTAGGCAACAGGAAGGTAAAGAAATACCTCCACCAGGATGACTCTGACTTGTCTGAACTGTCTGAAGTAATTCAGACAGTCTAAGGAACTCACCAAGCAAGTTAACCCTGTTGGAGCTGAAGAGCTGTCTTTATGGTCCAGGCAACCCAGATCCCTGTAATATTTACCCCACTCTCCGTTTCCGTGTCCTGCTGTTTTGTCCTGCTCTGTGATGTCCACTCACATCAGGTTCAAGAGAGATGGAGTGCTCGAAACACAGAGTAGTTGTGGATTTGCTGCTGAACTTAAAACTACTCCCAAGTTGTCTTAAGGACCTTTACAAAGTCCAGGCAGATTCTTCCCCTTCCTGGTCCAGTGTCTCTGTGCACACAGACGAGGGCAGGAAACCCATCCTCTGCTGCACCATCACGTTCCATCTTCAGTTTTCTCAGGGGAAGACACTTGTAGCCTAGGAAACTGATGGCAGCAATCTCCTCCCTTTAAGAAGGTATTTAACTGCAATCCATCTATGTTCTGATTATACATGTTATGGGTCCCTAAATATTTCGCCGAAACAGCTCTCTCTGCTGTTGTTGTGGAAGGCAACAAAGGAGGACCCCTGCCTTGGTCAAGGGGAGGCCACTGTGCCTCAATGGAGGGAAGCCAGTCATCCGATCACACGGAAGGGTGAATTTGTTGCCTGTATTTATGTGTTTTCCTATAACCATTTTCTAGAATCAGGATGATTTATTCAGATTATTTTCATTGAGAGTAATAGATTCTTTAGCCCATCTTCACCTCCATGTGACCTGGGGTTTTATGGTGCGATAACTGTGTCAATTACTGTCGTGTTGGACACAAATCAAGTCTGGAATAACCTGGATGACAGCATGGGAAGGAGCTGCAGATAAACAAGGAAGATGTTTATTAGATGGGGGTGACGGGAGTCACACAGGAGTTATGGCCTGTATGTGGGGGCAGTCTTCCAGAGAATGGGTGGACGGGATGTTGGGTCTTAGTTGCAGCATGCAGGATCTTTCATTGTGGTGCGTAGACTCTCTAGTTGCAGCGTGCAGGCTTAGCTGCCCTGCAGCATGTGGGATCTTAGTTTTCTGACCAGGGATCAAACCCACGTCCCCTGCGTTGGACAGTGGATTCTTAACCGCTGGACCACCAGGGAAGTTGAAGACACAGCCATTCTCTTGCTGATTTTTCCATTTGGTTGCCAGACCTGCACTTGGGAAAACAGAATGTGATCCTGCCCCCATATAACTGGGCCACTCCAAGGCAAGGCTACTAGACACTTTGCTTCTTCCCCAAACTCCGCATGCTAATAATGGCTCCCAATTTATGAGCATTTCCTCCAGGCCATGCAGTGTCTGTGGGTTTTATGGGCCTTGATTATCTCATCCTCACAACTGCCCTGCAACATGGATGAGTTTTATCTCACTTTTACAAGGGAGCAGTCGGAGGTGTAGCGATTAGATAATTTGCTCAAGAAGTGGCTGGGATAAAATGGATGTTTGGTGCTCACGTGAAGCAGAATATTGGAGCTTTTCTTTTTCTCCTTGCACGTTCTTTTTCTTCCCCAAGGCCCTTGCCTTGCTCTTCAACCCTCTCGACTTCAACTTTCTAGAGCTGGCGCTTATACTCTTATTGAAAGAAATGACAAACAACTAATTGCCATGAACTTCAGTTTCTGGGTTTGTGTCAACATCTGGGGGTCAGATGTCTTCTTAGTCAGCAGCTGATGCTGAGAAGAGGGAGCAGGACTTTTAGGTTTATTGGCCGACGCTGGTTTCATATTTGAGCTCCTGAGCAAGGCTGAGATGCATTGAAAGAAGGGAATATTTAGAAGAGCCTGAGATCTGAGGGGCCCTCTTTAAAGAACAGCCACCTCTGAGGAGTTTTCAGATACCAGCCAGAGAATCCATTTCCTCCCACAAGCATAGAACGTTGAGAGCACGTTTTAGCCGTGGCTTCTAAGTGCCTATTTTTATCACTGTCCAGTTATTGATGAACTGAAATGTCTTTTATTTTCCATTGATACTGCCATCTTTTGCTCTTTATTTTAGGTAAATAAGATATCATGAGAATAAAATGTCACCACCACATCCACTAAACAGAATATGAATAACAATAAAGCCCTTTGATTTATTCTCAAGGAGATCTTTTCTTAACTTATACAGATGGTTGCAGTCCTATTTTGATTTTTGGGGGTGGGACTTTTCAATATCAAAGCTCCAGATGTTTTTGAAAAAGAGCTTGTGGTTTCCATCTGCATTGTAGAGATTTACGTTTTGAAACTATTCTGCTCAGCATCAGGGCTGTGTGAGCTGCTGTAACTGTGTGTCCTCCTGGCCTGACTCCTCCAGAGGACAAAGGTTTCTGCCCAGAAGGGTTGACCAGCCACACTCACAGGTTCAGGCCCCGTTAACCCCTCAGCCCTCGTTGGAGGAAGTCACAGAGCAACTGCTCTTCCCCTTGCCGCCCCTGGGACAGTGAGGTGCTGCTCGTCGTGACAGCAGCTCAGAAAGGCGATCTGGGATCTGGCTGGACTTCACTTGCTGGTAACTTATAGTCGCTGCCTGAGAAGCCTGCAGTCACTGTCCTCCCCTCTCCAGGGAAAACTGAATGGATGATCCAAAAAGCAAAGGTCCTCTTTTCAAGGGTCCAGACACTATGTGCCCTAATTTTTCTTCCTGCTAATTTTGCTATCAGACAAAATTCTCATCGTGTTTGTAAGGGGAAGTCAAGACGATCCCTACCCCATGGTCTGTTTTTTCCAAGTGAAGGCACAGAAAACACAGGAAGCCTTTGAAGCCCAGAGACCAGATCTGAATTATAGCATAACAAAGGCAGGTGCTCCATAGGTGATGGTTACTTACACTTTATGGTTAACTCTCCAATAGGTCATATGCTCATATGAGTCAAAATTCTAATACGTATACAGCAAAATGTTTCCCACTTCTCTGTGCCTTAGCCATTGGGCTTTCTCCTCTCCTGTGTATCTTTCTGGAGATATTCTTTCCATATACAGTCATCCATCGGTATCCTTGGGGGATTGGTTCCAGGACCCTCAAGAACACCAAAATCCACTGATGCTCAAGTCTCTTATACAAAATGATATAGTATTTGCATGTAACTTACTTACGCAATCCTCCTGTAAACTTTAAATCATCTCTAGATTGCTGATAATACCTAATACAATGCAAGTGCTATGTAAATAGTTGCCTGTGCATGGCAAATTCAAGTAGTGCCTTTTGAAAATTTCTGAATATCTTTTTTTCCAAGTATTTTCGATCTAATGTTGGTTGAATCTATTGATGTGGAGCCCACAGATACAGAAGGTTATTGTACAAGCAAGACATGTATAAATCTAGTTACTTTTTCCCAAAAAATAATAACCTGTTGTATTCAGCACCTTGGGGTTTTTGGTTTTTTTTTTTTTGCTTCTCATTTTACAGTGTATTTTAAAGATCTTCGATATCAGTACATAAAGAGCCATTTTTTTATGACCACATAGTATTCCACTCAGTGTATATACTAATTTTTTATATTGTCCCCAATGTTGATTAATAATTTTCTATGTTTTGACCATTAAAATCTGACTAATCAATGAAAGCACTGAAAATCTACCTACTTGGAGGTATTTTAAAGTAAGTTCTCATCACACAGCAGTTTGAGTGATACCCATGAGACAGTTTTCTCTGACTAGTGTCAGCTGAGGATTCCTGCAAACTTGGACTCGCGAATCCGCCCCAGCACTCCATAAGGCACTGGGTGGTTGCTAAGAAGGATTTACCCACTTTTACAGCATTTTAAAAAAAATGAGTGCAAAACATTAATCAATAGCATTTGATAATAAGATAGATAAATGTCCATGTGTGCTTAAATGAGGGTTATTCCAATGTTTGCTTTGAAACCACTATAGTTACTATATTAAAATAGGAAACATTTGACATCTGCTCTATTCTGCCATTGCACTTAACTGGGGTAACACTCCCTTTGCCTTATGGTGTGTATTGGAAATACAGCAGAAAAGGATTAATTGCCTTCTAATTTGGAGCTTTAAAGATTCAAACTGAAGCTATAGTCATTAACTTTAAACAACATTTGAACTATATTTAATTATAGCCTTCAAATCCATTTCCCCCAGTTTTGAAGCTACATTATTTATGTCACTGACATAATAGCATCTATTTTTGATAGATCTCAGGACCATGCTCCATCAACCATATTGGGAGAATAAAGGCTCTCAGAACATGTGCTGAGAAAAAAAGAAAGAAAAAAAAAAAAAAGACAATATTACTGCAGAACTGACAGCAGATAGGATAACTTATCTTCCTGAAATAAGAGTTAGACTTGAAATAAATCACCAGGATGAATGATTGGGTTGGGTTATACGTGAGAACACGGTGAGTGGTGCTCTTCCCAGGACTCAACTCTCAGGATCCTGCGAAGTAACTGAATTGTGCACAGGGCCATTCAGAGACTCAGCCAAGGGGCCACATTGCCACAGTTCCTTTACGGATGAGAGCTGAGGCCAGGACTCAACTTCCTTTCATTGTAGCTCCCATGCCAGGCACACTTGGTGTTCAGTGTGTGCTCACTGAACTGAGCTGTGCTCAGTGGCCTCACTGTGGGCATGAGACAGTAAAGGAGTTTATGGATGTTTACCACGTATTGTCAAGAGGGGAACAAAACCAACCAACCGAGGCATAAAGAAGAGGAATTTTAAAAATTTATTATTTCTTTTATTTTTATTACTTTAGGCTGCACTAGGTCCTCACCGCTGGGCATGGATTTTCTCTAGTTGTGGCAAGTGGGGGCTACTCTCTTGCAGTGTGTGAGCTTCTCTTGTAGAGCACAGGTTCGAAGGTGCACAGGCTCAGGGGCTGTGACTTACAAGCTTAGTTGCCTGGAAGTATGTGGGATCTTCCTGGACCACAGATTGAACCTGTATCTCCTGCACTGGCAGGCGGATTCCTAACCATTGGACCACTCGGGAAGACCTTAAAGAGGGAGGTTGAACTGAAAAGGTAATGAAGCTTAGATTTCAGGACTGTTCATGTGCACAGCCCCTTCCAAGGTGCTGTGAATATATTTATATACATCATTTTATTATGTTTTCTTAAAAGAGGCCTCAAATTTCATAAGCTTCAGATCCATGAGGTCTATATCTTCTCTGGGTACAAAATAGCATATAAACATGATTCTATTTTCAAAATGAAAATTTTAATTTCCATTCATAATGAAAAATTCTATTCAAAAATAACGTATATATAGGCAACTGCTGCTGCCGCTGCTAAGTGGCTTCAATCGTGTCCGACTCTGTGCTACCCCATAGACAGCAGCCCACTAGGCTCCTCTGTCTCTGGGATTCTCCAGGCAAGAACACTGGAGTGGGTTGCCATTTCCTTCTCCAATATGTGCAACACACACACACAAATATACCCACAAGTTAGGAAGTGTATATCCCCAAAATGTTCAAGTCAATATTCTCTGAAAGTGGCTATTTATTAATTAATCTGCTATTTTCTATTTTACTGGAATGATCAAGTGAATTAGTACCACGTTAAAACTTGCTTTTTCTCCCATATAAAGAAGTACTTCTCTGAACTTACTAATCTTTTCCCACTAAACGTCTACTTCCAGTCTAGCAATAAATTTCTCTTCATCTAGCACTAGGAATGAAATTGCCTTTTCAGGTTCCTGGTAATCATAACTCTAACTTGGGGAAGTGAAATGAAAATATATGAGCGAAACTGGCTCCCTCTGGGTTAACATCTTCATATTCACGGAAGGATGCACGTTGCTATTTGGCAGGTTTTTGCAGGAAGTTGATAAGAGTCAAGAGCTTCTGTTTCCCACTGCCCAGGTTTTGTCTCTGAGCCCCTCACCCACCTGGTCACGCTCTGTCTTCAACGTCAAGTGCCTTCAGCCCTGCCAACTCACATCTCTCAGCATCACCTGCTAAGGAACTTGAAATCTGAAACTCTGGGGTCATAGAGGGGACAGCTGGCCTTCAGGTCTTTGTCCACAAAACTCAGGAAAGCAGAGGCTAAGTTCAAGTCTCTATTAGAATGTCTGAGAATGAGAGTCCTAGAATTACCTTCATCGATAAGATCTGGTGACATGTTATGTCGAGCACGGCTCTTTCTCTCTCTTCCATACCCTCACTCTCAGAGCTCGACCTGTAGACCTTTGCAGCCGCCTCTACATCCTTTGGCCAGCAAACAGAAGTGGGCAGGAGGCAGCCGCAGTTATGTTGTCCTGAGGTCACTACCCTTGTCCTGGTGTATTCTCTGTGACCCCGAAAGAAGACCACACTGTGAGTGGGTGGCTGTTGTCCTGGGAGATTTGACGAGGAGAGAAAAAAAGCAGAGCTGAGGGTTAAGAGCTGGCTTGGGGACCACAGCATATGTCTGTAGAATTTCATTCATTTATTCATTTGCTCTCTCATTCAGTTTTTCAAGCATTCAACAAATACATATTATGTTCTTACTATGTGCCAGAAACTTACATGCTGTGGATACAGACAAAGGGAGATGAAGCAGATAGAAAGATTACATTTAGATATTCGTAATACAGTGAGATCATTTCCTGGTCATATTTAGTTTAGTTGTAACTTTTCTAAAAATAGGCAGACATGGAAACATACACCCAATTATACAGGCTAGCAATCTTCTACCTTTCTAGTAAAATTCAATTACAAGTAAATCTATGCCTCAAAAACATTAGCATGACTGGAAACCCTCTACTTTCAGTCTCAATTTAGTACTCCATAGTGGTACCAGCTCCCAATGAGAGATGAGAGAAGGATAGCACTATTCCAAGAAACGAGGGTTTTTTTTTTTCTGGAAAAGAAAACACTTAGACAGGCAGATAGTGAGCACCTGGTGTCAGTTATCATCATTGTCTTTATCATTGTTTCAGGCTAAAGAGACAGCACATGCAAAGGTTTGGAGGGAAGAGAGATAGCATGGCATGTCAAGGAGTTTAAAGAAACTTGTGATCAGCCTCAGTCTGGTGAGATACTGGGCTGGACAAATGGGCAGGGGGAAACTTGTGATCAGCCTCAGTCTGGTGAGATACTGGGCTGGACAAACAGGCAGGGGACAGACCGTGGGGAATGTTGGCCCAGGGAAGCCACCAATGTGTTCTCAGTGTCCTCTACCTCCCCCTCCCCTAAGTAGGCTCTTATTACCGTTCCCCTGGACTTCTGCTCAGATGAAATGTTACTTGACATCTCTGCTTCCCCTTTACCTTTGTTGTCATATCCTGGTCATAGCTCTCATAGCTTCCCATCCTGCCTAAAACAAGGCTCCCATTGGATCATTCTCATACTTACAAACCTGTAGTGGTTGCCCATTGTCCATGGAATTCAGCCAGCTGTCTCAGTGTGGCATGCAAGCATTGCTGGACTAGGGCTGCAGCTAAACTGTTCAGGATTCTCTTTTACCATCCTCTGTGTGACCTCTATGATCTTCCCAGGTGGCACTAGTGGTAAAGAACCCACCTGCCAATTCAGGAGACATTAAGAGACACGGGTTCAATCCCTGGGTTGGGAAGATGCCCTGGAGGAGGAAATGGCAACCCACTCCAGTATTCTTGCCTGGAGATCCCATGGAGAGAGGAGCCTGAGGGGCTACAGTCCATAGGGTCGCAGAGTTGGACATGATTGAAGCAACTTAGCATGCGTAACCTCTATATCCAGCCACATGCAGCCTCTTGCTTCCAAATGCCTTCTTGCTTTCAACATCCTCCTTCTCCATCATTTAAAATCTATGCACCTTTCAAAGCTCTTCTCCAGGCTACCTCCTCTTTGAAGTCTTTTCTTCTTTGAAGATTCCCAATAGGTTGTGTCTTCTGCCATCTCTGAACCTCACCTGATATTTCCTATGAGGATCTTTTATGATCCCGTGCACTGGTCTATTTCTTGGCGCAATCATATGCCCTCTGAAGTCTTTCTTCTATGGAGGATCTTTTGGGATGAGTACTCTGTAGAATATACTTTAGCAAACACAATGCAAAGATTTGGAACCAGACCCCAGGGAGTGCTTTACCACATCCCCACCACTCTGGTCTGCTTGAGTTTCTGATGAAGGGAGCCTGGGGTCCTCTGGAGAATGAGGCAGAAGATGAGTGGCAAGGGCAGGCTGGAGGCTACAGCCACAGTGCAGCCCACCAGGCCAGTCCAGGATCTCTTTCAATGCAATAAAGGCTAATCCAGTCATTAGGCTGCAGGTTGGAGATAAGATGGGTGAAAAGAAATTTGCTGAAAGCAAATAAAATTGGTGGTGGTGATTTAGTCGCTAAGTCATGTCCAACTCTTTGCAACCCCACATACTGTAGCCTGCCAGGATCCTCTGTCCATGGTATTCTCCAGGCAAGAATACTGGATTGGATTGCCATTCCCTTCTCCAGGGGATCTCAACCCAGAGGTCAAACCCAGGTCTCCTGTATTGCAGGCAGATTCTTTACTGTCTGAGCCACCAGGGAAGCCCCGCAAATCAAATTAATCCCCCTCATTTTCTTCCTTCCTCCCTTCTTCCCTCCGCTCTTCCCTCCCTTCCTTCCTCTCTACTTTCCTATCTTTTTGTCTCCTAACAAGTATCTCTGCCAGGTGGTTAAAAGCCCTTGGCCCAAGGCCTTGCAGTTCACCTACATGCTCCAGTTTGTCTTGTTTCTCCAGTTAATTACTGTTATCAACTTTCCAGATTTTTGTAAACTCAACACACTGAATAATGAGGTTAATAAAACCAGTGAACTCCTTTGTCATGTACACAGGCTATTTCTATAAAAATGTCAAATGTATTATTAGCTCTGATTTAATCATCTTTTCTCGTCTCTTATAAATTTATCCCAAGTGACCTATCGGCTTTTCAGTGGGGGCTTTACTTATTTGGTGTTAGATTTGCAATTTCTCTGGACTTGGTTAGAGTCTATATATTTACAGCTTCCAACACTTCCGCACTGAATAATTTCCCCAGAACGTGCATCTGGAATCCAACATATCAGACAAACATGAAGCCCCCGGCAGAAACATTGACTGTGTCTGCCATCCCAGACCTTGGGAAAACCACTTCAACTAAAAAAACTTCATATTGACCCTCAGTTCACAGGGTTACCAGAAGATTAAATAATGCAAAATATTCAAGTATAGGATTCTTTTTAATAGAAGAATCAGTCTTTATAATGGCCACACATTCATTCAACAAACACTTACTGGGAACCTCCTATGGGCCAGACTCTGTACCAGCTCCACAGATACAAACTGAATCAGCCAGATACTGTTTGCAGATCCCCTAGCCTCCCAATGTTTATACACTAACGGGGCAGACAGGCTTTCAAACAGCTTTTTAGATTGCTTTCAGGAGCATAGAAAAAGTAACAATAGACAAGCTTATTTTGGGCTTCCCCAGTGGCTCAGCAGTAAGAATCCACCTGCAATGTAGAAGACGCAGGTTTGATCCTTGGGTGGGGAAGATCCCCTAGAGAAGAAAATGGCAACCCACTCCAGTAGTCTCACCTGGAGAACCCCATGGACAGAGGAGCCTGGCAGGCTACAGTCCATGGGGTCACAAAGAGTCAGACGTGACTGAAGGGACTGAGTATGCCTACACACAAGGTTATTTTACAAAGACAGAATAAATAGGCTCAAGCCAAACACATGTTCTAAAAATCAAGTTCTATTTAAAATGCAAATAAACCCTTGAGGCAAAAGATACTTTTTGCTTTTCTTTGGGGTGCAAACTGTCTCTGAAAAATAGCAAATCATTTGGACTGAATTCCTGTACTACTTAATAGCCTGCCAAGAAAGTAAAAACAAACACTGAAGGTCAAAAATGGGGATGTAGAAAAATGGAGCATGGATAAGTTAGGGTCATTTCAGGGAGAAAATCAGCAATGACCATGAGTGCTGGGTTTAATGAAGGATCCAAACATAGAACCCATGAGAAACTTAAGGTGGCTGGAAATTTATGGAACACATCAGGCTCTGCTCAACTGTGACCAACACGAAAGCCTGAAAATGTAGCTGGCTGGGATGCACAGTCTAGAAATTACTTCCAAGTATGGGTGAAGTGATGGGCTTCCCTGCTGGCTCAGATAGTAAAGAATCTGCCTGCCAATGCAGGAGACCCATGTTCGATCCCTGGGTTGGGAAGATGCCCCGGAGAAGGAAATGGTAACCCACTCCAGTATTCTTACCTGGGAAATCCCATGGACGGAGGAACCTGGTGGGCTGCAGTCCATGGGATCATAAAGAGTCAGACATGACAGTCTAGAAATAACTTCCAAGTATGGGCTAAGTGATAGGAAACTCAAAGGTACACTCATATGTCCATGATGAGCTCATCATCAAGGTGTAGTGGGGACTCAGTCCAGTGAAAATAGAATGAAGAGAAATAAGCCTTACTGCCCGAGGCTTGCAGAATGTCCTAAGGTGATAACAGGAGAGATGCTCTCAGCGCTTCCTGTAGCTATAGTGATACCTATTGAGTACCTACTATGTGACTGACACTGTGATAAGGACTTGATTTTTTTTAATGTCATTCAATACTCCTTTGAAATAAGTTACTGTCACCCCTTTTAAGGGATAAGAAAATTAAGGCACAGAGATGTTAAGCAACTTGCCCATGGCCATTTCTGCTGTTGGATCCATGAACCAGAATGAATTCAGAGCCTCTGTTTATAACCTCTGACCTGCAAGGGGGTGGTTATTCCCTTTCAAAGACTGTATTTTCCATCATGGAATAAAAGAGACACTTCTTGCATTATTTACCCTGTTCTATGGATGTGAACATTTCTGAGATTAGGTTGCCATTGTGTTTGAAAGATAATGTAAAATAAAATGTATCCATTCTCTCTCCCAAAGTGGAGCTACAGCTGGGTAAGTGTAGGGTCAGGGTAAGTTTTATCAGAAGCCAAATGAAAGAAGGATAAAAACATGGGCTGATGACACAGCCCCTCAGAAAAGGAGTGATCAGGAATCAACAAGGCAGTCATGTTTGATTGGCATGGCCAGTGGGCCTAATTCCCAGTGCTCTAGGGCCAAAGGGAGATTCAGAGAGGACAGTGACATGGGCTCACTTCAGAATCGCAGACTCACAGAGACCTGTTGAGAAAAGAGGTCATTTCAGAGCGTGTGCTCAGGGCTCAAGGTTGGGAAGAAAGGTACAAAAGGACATCAGGGACTTCTGGATACAAAGCCTGCAAAAGGAGAAAGGACTGGGTGTAATCAGTGCCCCAGAGAAATATGTCAGCCAAGTCAGAGGCAAGAAGCCTAGCCTTCTTGGGGCAGCTGCACGTGACTGACAGTCTTTCTATGGGATTGGCATCTCTACCAATCCACCGCCTGATTCAGGGGGAGTGGGGAGCCTACAGACAGCTAACATCACCAGGAGGAGCTGGGATTTAGATAAAAGGGCCAAAAATTCTGTCTTCTATTCAAGACTTGGAATTGCCTGCAGTAGCCAGACTGCCCCCGAAGCACACGTGCAGGGTTACACAGTGTTTTACAGTGAGTAAAGAGAGGTAAGGCAGAAGGAAATGAGTAACAACAGAGAACTGAAGCCTCCATTTTGGAGCAAAAAAAAAAAGTGTTTTCATTTACTCAATGTCTAGTGAGGACTTTTTCCATGGAAAGCTCTGAGAGCGCAGAGGGCGGTCCAGAGGGAGTCAGGGGCTCAAAAGGTGATTCCTCCAGCCCTCTGAAGCTCATTCTCCTTAGCACATGCGTACAGCACCAGGACAGCCCCACTTGGGATGATCAGATAGGGCCTGGGGGCTGCCGGATGTCCTACTTGCACCTCCTGTTAATGCCGTGTGCACAAATTGGCCAAAGAGCTGGAGGGCTCCTGGCCTGGGACTAGACATGACCAGATTCCCAGTGATCTCTCCTCCTGACTGGGGTTTCAGGTGCTGAGAAGGCCAGACTAGCAATGAAGGACCCTGTTCAAGGTGAGAGACTAGACACCCAGGCCTCCCCTCAGCCCTCCCCTGGGTAGGCCTGCATGGGAGCCACTGACTTGGGTGTATTTCTGTTTGAGATTCCCCGTGGGGCAACTGGCCTGGCAGGTAACCTTGGCTTACACAGCTATTCTGGAGCCTATAGCTGTTGACTAGCCGTGTGCGGCCGGCACAGGGTGAGCATATGCAGATGGTTATAAACAGAGCCTCAGAGCCAGCGGGATCCCAGCGCTGTTGACCTTGACGGCACTTCTCTGAGCCTCATTTTCTTCACCTGGAAGACGAGCTCAGGAGGGCATGTGCTCCTTGCTGCCTCCTCAGCTTCATCATACGTTGTGTTCCTCCCTGTGTGCGCCGCGCTCCTCCTCGTATGTCGTGTCCCTCCTCCCTGTGTGCGTCGCACCCCTCCTCCCTGTGTGCGTCGCACCCCTCCTCCCTGTGTGCGTCGCACCCCTCCTCCCTGTGTGCGTCGCACCCCTCCTCCCTGTGTGCGTCGCACCCCTCCTCCCTGTGTGCGTCGCACCCCTCCTCCCTGTGTGCGTCGCACCCCTCCTCCCTGTGTGCGTCGCACCCCTCCTCCCTGTGTGCGTCGCACCCCTCCTCCCTGTGTGCGTCGCACCCCTCCTCCCTGTGTGCGTCATGCGCGCTACACGGGCCCTGTCTCTGTTTCTAGTACACCCTGAACTCAGTCCCGTCTCAGACCTCTGGAAGGCTCTCCCCACCATTCTTTCCACCCTGTAGTCTTCACTCAAATATCCCCCTTAGCCATACAGTCATACCCTCCTTGGCCAGACAATCTCAAGGAGCTTCTCCCCCAAATTCAGGGTTGCGTTTTCATTCTGAACTATTGTCTTCACAAAATTTGCTCCTCTTTGAAACTGTCTTGTTTACACATTGATTTGACACTCGCTCAGCAAGCATTTTCCTTCCTCCTTATCTAAAAGTGTACCCCATCTCTCCCCTATTTCTCTTCCCTGCTTTTTCTTACTGATACTTAACGTGTGCTATACTATTTAATCCAGTTTCTTTAGTTTGTCGCCTGTCTTTTCCCCACTAGAATATAGCTCTGTGGAGGCAGACATTTTTGTTTATTTGGGTCACTGCTTTATCCTGAGTGCCTAGCAGGACAGTTGACACGTAGTAGGCCATCAACAGTGCTTACTGGAGAGCAGGATCTATTTGCTCATTGTCTGTCTGTCTTCACCAGCAGGTCAACACCACTTGAGCAGGCATTTTATCCCCTGTTCACTGTTGCACGTCACAACTCCATAAGGGCACTCAAGAAACATTTATTCAGTTCATGAGTGGCACCCACTTCATAGGGATATTTGAAGATTCAAATGAGATAATCCCCATAAACGACATAAGTGCCATGTACATTGTAATAGTTTGGTAAAAATTAAGATGTGACTACTATTAAAAATTGAGCTTTTGGCATCAAACCCATACAAACTCTTGTGCTTTCTTGATTTGGGCTTCACAACCCAGGACATGTCATATTTGTACCCTAAGAATTTGCATCAGCTTCTGGTTTACAGGAGTTCAGGCAAGATGGGGCCCCTTAAACTTTATCCTGATCTAGAAAATAATCTCTTTATTATTCTTTCATGGTAAAACACATCTTTTTTGTTGAGTCAACCTGCAGTATTGAAGCTCAACTGTCAAGTGCTCTGTTAAATTACATCAAAATCTAGGGTTGAGCATTTCCCACCAGCTAATAGACCCCCAACCCTTGGAAACCTGATTGGTTTTTTTGTTGGGGGGAGGCTGTGTTAGGTCTTTGTTGCTGCGAGGGCTTTTCTCTAGTTGCAGTGAGTGGAGGCTACTCTCTAGTTGCAGTGAGGGGGATTCTCATTGAGGCGGCTTCAGTAGTTGCACCTCAAACCGCTGTGTCTTGCATTGGCAGGCAGATTCTTTACCCCTGAACCACCAGGGAGACCTTGAGTTCACTTTTAAAAGTGGCATTTTAAAATGAGTTTGAAGTGCTATTAATTTGTAACCGCCTGACAAAACAATATGGCTAGATATAAAGTAATACAATATAAGCTGAGTTCACAAGTTTGAAATTAAAGAAATTAAAATTAAAGATGAAGCAAGCCATGAAGTTCAAGTTTTGTTTAAGAGATCTTCTGTATCTTCTGGTACTCTGGTATTTCTGCTCCTCTTCTCCTGTTCAGATAATTTGAATTTGTTTTAATTACAGCAATTTGAAGAGTTCTCAAAATAAGATCTGACCTTCATCTGTAATAGCAAACACAATTTGTTTACCTTAAATTATATGTTAGTGTATTTTGGAATTTTTCAATCACACATACAGCAAAACTTTTTCTATACAAAACTCAGCTATCCTGAAATCTCAGGGAGACAAGGGGTGTTGGCTCAAGACCATCAGAAAGAAAAAAAAATGTTTTTAAAGAGGCCTCTGGTTAGCCAAATAGATTTTGGAAAATGTATACACTAAAGCTCATGCACTTTATTTAAGTGGCAACTCAGAATCTATTTTGGCCTTTTTGATTTAGCATTCTAAACTTACTGATTAAATGTTACATAAAAAGGAGGGAGTTTGAGATATTTCTTCAAAGTTATAATATTGTCATCAGTAAGTGATAGCCGACAGCTCATCAGTAATGAAGGAGGCAACCAAACCAAGAACCAAGAACCAATCGGTAAAGTTGCCCATACGAAGTAGATACTTGACAATTCACTGCAAGGACAACATCCCAAGAGCTGTCACTGTGTTTCAGCTAATCGTCACAATGAGAAACCTGAGTCATCAAAGAAAGATAAGTTAGGTTCAGAACACTCTGTGTACAAATGGAGAGAAGTGTTTAGCCAAACAGAAAATTAAGCTATTCGGAGTTATTCATTCAGCAAATCTTTACTGAATGTTTTTATTTATGTGCCAAATACTGTGCTAGGTAGGTCTTGGGAACACACAGCAGTTCTGACTCTCAAGAAACTCACATTTTAAGTCAGGTTTCTAAGTGTGGTCAGGGAACCCCTAGGTCCATAAGATCCTTCCAGGCTATGTTCAAGGTCAAAGTTATTTTATTAATAATGCATACTAAGATGGCATTTGCTTATTTCCCATTGTTTTGGCACTTTCACTTATAATGCAACAGTAATGGTGAGTACGACTGCTATTTCAGCTTGTAACTGAAATAGTTGCTGGTTCCTTAGCATGAATCAAGACAGTGGTGCCAAACCTACTAGTCATCATTGAAGAAAAATACATGCACAGTAGAAAGCAAAAACACATGAAACTCCTGCTACTATCACTGTAGAATGTCCTTGACAAAGTAGGAAAAAATGATTTCATTAAATTTCAACTCGGAATATATCGTGTTTAATATTCTGTGTTATAAAATGGAAGTTATGCATGAATCACTTTTGCTGCCTGTCGAAGTATGATGGTTGTCTTAGAGGAAAAACACTTGTGTGATTGCTGGAGTTGGAAGCTGAAATAGCTACTTTTTTAGTGGTACAAAAATTTCACTTGATGATTGACATACAAACTACAAAGTTGGGTATTTGGCAGAAGTTTTGTCAGAAGTGAGAAACATGTGCTTATCACTTCAACAAAACTAACTATAGTGTTGGTTGCCAGTAATACAGTTTGAGCTTCCAGAAGAAACTTTGAGCTCTGGAAAACTAGAATTTGCAGCTTCGCAATAATAAAAGGCTTGTCTGATGAGAATGGTATTAGCAAGTTGGGTCTTTTAATATATATTATTATATAATGAAATCATCAGATTAGAATGATGTGTATAATTCAGTGAACCTATCTTTTCCAAATTACCAAAATGTATGTTACAAAATCATTCATGATTAAAAAAATTCACTCAAGTGAAGAATAGACCAAGTGGACTTGTATGTAACAAAATACAAAAATTTCATTGATTTGCTTTCAGATTACATATTGAAAGTAAACTTTGAGAATCTACCATTTGTCGAGTTTTAGCATAGTATCAAAGAAGAATATCCACAATTACCTGAAAAGGTTATAAACATAACTCTCCCTTTTTCAACTATCTATATGAAACTGGAGTCTCCTCATTTATTTCAAGCCAAAACAATTTATTGCAGCATACCAAATGCAAAGGCATATAGGAAAGCCCGTTGTAAAAATGTATAATAATGCCATTTTCTCTCTGAAATATTTGCTTTGAAAAATATGATTTTCATAAAACTATGTTCTTAGACATTAACATGTAATGTTTATTATTATTTTAAATGAACTGATAAAAATATTTTAATAATTTCCCAATTTTAATTTCTAATACAATAAATATCAATAGTCATATCCACATTTACAGAAGCTCTTCAGGGTCCTTAATAATTTTTAAGAGTAAAAATCAGCCTCAGTCCAAAAACCTTAAGAATCAATGGTCTAGGGGCGTCCCTGGTGGCTCGGTGGTAAAGAATCCACCTGCCAATGCAGGAGACGCATGTTCAATCCCTGGTCTGGGAAGATGCAATATGCTGCCTGCCTTGGAGCAACTAAGCCCGGTGCTACAATTATTGAGCCTGTGCTCTAGAGCTGGGAGCCACAGCTACTGAAGGCTGCGTGCCCTAGTGGCCAGGCTCCGCATCAAGAGAAGTTACTGTGATGAGAAGCCTGTGCACCACAACCAGAGATTAGCCCATTTGCTGCAACTAGAGAAAAGCCCAGGCAGCAACGAAGGCCCAGTACAGCCAAAAATTATTAGTTAATTAAATCATTAAAAAAAAAAAGAACCAGTGGTGTAAGAAGAAGACACAGACTTGTAAGTCTCTAATTCTAACCTACTACTATAAGGGCTCTGATAGGAAGAAACACAAGATAACATGGGGGGCTAGAGGATCCAGGGCAGTCTTGGAGAGTCAGGGAAAACTTCCTTGAGAAGGTTATCTGTATGCTAGGGCTTGATGGGTGAAAAGTTAGCATAGTAAGAGGGGTATGATGTTCAGGATAGGAGGAGGAGCTTTTGCAAAGGTCCAGAGGGAAGGGAGAGTATGGCTCATTTATGAATATCAAAGTTACTTGGTGGAGCTAGAGACTAGTTTGTGATAACCTAGACTCTCCCGCTTATATTATCATTTCAATAAAATGAGCATTTATGTACAGTGAAGGATTAAAAATGAACTCTCTCAGGATGTGCTGTCCTCAGTCACTCAGTCATATCCGACTCTTTGTGACCCCATGGACTGCAGCCCACCAGGCTCCTTCGTCCATGGGTTTTCCCAGGCAAGAACACTGGAGTGGGTTGCCATTTCCTACTCGAGGGCATCTTCCTGACCCAGGCATTGAACCTGGGTCTTCTGCTAGGGCAGGCAGGTTCTTAACCACTGCACCACCTGGGAAGCCCCTAACCCTAACCCAGAAGACTGTTTTGCTTATATTATCATTTCAGTAAAATAAGCATATATGTACAGTGAAGGGTTAAAAATGAACTCTCTCAAGACACATAATCCTAAGAAAGGTGGAAAAGCTAGAAATAGTCTCTGGCATACTGTAAATATTTATGGAAAGTTTAAAAGAACCACCTGAATAAATTGGCACAAATATTTAATTAGAAGTTGTAATCTACATTCCATAATGTCTCTAAACATAAGCCAAAATTCAGACTATTTTTTAAAGTTTTTTTGGGGTTTAAAATAATTCTAATGAGAGATTAAAGTCTGATTTGATTTTGAAATGTTACATGTTCAAGTTTAAAGTCTTATGTTCTTTAGAAATACTTTTTTCATCCGGATCAGTGGTGGTTCTCTCATGAGCTCGGATCACGTCCAACAATGATTTCCTCTATAAGAGTCATAGATTGTAATGTCAGCTTCTCTACATCTTGGTGGCTTCTTTGCATATGGTCATGGTTTCCTGTTTTTCCATTTCTGTTCTCTCTAATACTGTCTTCACATCACACTAAAGAAAGCCTTTCAATCAAATGCCCTGGAAACCTCCCCAGGAGTGAGGTTTTGGCAGAAGCCAGGGTAGGCGTGTATCCTGAAAACCAGTTAATCAGCAACTCTAAGACGCATGTTCACACTCAAAGTCCCTGGTCTATCCCGTGGGTATTCATGAGCTGGAATAAAGCTTCTGAGAGTAGATTTTTCTCTTTTTTTTGTAGGAGTTCAGAAGAAGCAGAAACAAATATCTCTGGCTCAGAGGTTAGGCTCAGTATAACTGGTACCTTGGAACAGAAAGCCACCTGCAATCACGTGACTGCCGTCTTTGGATGGCAGGCTGCTGTTACGTATTATAGAATTAGGATTCACTGTCAGGAAAATGCAGTGGCCAAGGCTGTATTGCTACACTTCACAAACCTTGTTTGAAGGGCTCTATTTATTTAGACACATTTCTGGGGCACTCCAGAAAATAGTTAGCTTCTGTCTGTAGCCTACTCGCAGGTTGCTTTATCAAATATGTCTTCTGCATTATATGTTGCATATTGTTTTGCTTATTTGTCTATCTTTTGTGGCCCCTCAGAATCTTAAAGGACAAGATAATACAACCATGGGTGGTTTATACTGTGACATTTTTTATAGTGTATACTTCCCTAGTGGCTCAGACAGTAAAGCGTCTGCCTGCAATGCGGGAGACCCAGGTTCGATTCCTGGGTCAGGAAGATCCTCTGGAGAAGGAAATGGCAATCCATTCCAGCACTCGTGCCTGGAAAATCCCATGGACGGAGGAGCCTGATAGGCTACAGTTCATGGGGTCGCAAAGAGTCGGACACGACCGAGCGACTTCACTATTATACTTTAAGAAAGGGCTTCCCGGGTGGCTCAGTGGTAAAGAATCTGCCTGCCAGTGCAGGAGACATGTGTTCGATCTCTGGGTTGGGAGGATCCCCTGGAGGAGAAAATGGCAACCCACTCCAGTATTCTTGCCTAGGACATCCCCTGGTCGGAGGAGCCTGGCAGGCTCCAGTCCATGGGGTTGCAAAGAGTCAGACATGACTTAGCAACTAAACAACAGCAATACTTTAAGGTATTATCAAAAACAAACCAAAAAAGCCAACCCGCTACCCAGGAGTCGAGGGCCCCCCTTGGCCTCTCCACTGCTGCTGGCTGCCCTACAAAAACAAAAAAGCAACAAAAATCTGTCACGTCAGCAAAACTAAGTACTTTAAAAGTAAGATCAACTCTGAAACTGTGGTGTGTGCATGCTCAATCACTGAGTTGTGTTCGACTCTTTGCGACCCCATAGACTGTAGCTCACCAGGATCCTCCGTCCATTGGATTTTCCAGGCAAGAATACCAGAGTGGGTTACCATTTCCTCCTTTAGAGTATCTCCCCAACCCAGGGATTGAACCGCAATCTCCGGTGTCTCCTGAATTGGCAGGCAAATTGAGACAAATGAGGTAAGGTAGCTTGTCTAATACACACAGCTAATAAAAGGTGGGATTGGATGAAGTCAGGCAACCTTAACATAAACTCACAGGATAAACCTCTGTGCCACAGTTGGATATAATGTTAGTGAACTTTCTGGAGATGATATATATTTAGGTAACATAACATTTTCCTATCAAATATGGTGATTGAATATTTAATAATTATTTTTTAGGATGAGAAGTCAGATTCACAAATATTGGTCTATCTTCCTCACTCTCAGTAATCACTTATTGGAATCATCTCATTGGTGATGGTAACAGGAATGATGGGTCAAAATCTCAGGGGGCAGCACGTGTGGCTCAAAGATTAGCACATTGGCCTTCAGAATGTTAGCACGATCTAAGTAGTCCCCTCTTGCCCACTGTGTGCCCCTGCTTCCTGCAGCTTCCAGATCAAAACAGAACCTTCTTTTACAGTTATGCCTTGGTTTGGTTTATTTGTAATCCTGGTGATTAATACATTTTGAAATTTCAAATGCTTAAAAAACAGTCGATTTTTATATTTGCCACAGGAGGGCATACAGGTTAAAGGGTTGTGAAACGACAGTATAGTCATGATGCCCCCAGGTTATAATAATATCTGTTGGGGTAGTACTAGTGACCTTCCTGCGCCACAGCTTTGCATCCTGGAAAACAGAAGGATGGAGATTTAGAGAGACAATGTTTCTGAAGCCTGCTACAAACTGTGAAGGGAGTACAAATTCCGGGTTACGTGGGGGCTGTTCTGACTCTGGTTTGCATCCAATGCTCCTTTGGTTCTGGCAGATTCTCCACACTTTTTACTGCCAGTTGGATATTTCTTATGTCATGTCCATCTTCTCACTCCCTGGTATGGATGAAGACACAGTGGTTCAAGGGCATTCAAGATGCCATCTCACTCCACCCTGAATCTGTGCCATTCACAGTTCTTTCAGCTGCCTTTTGTCCAGGGAACCTTCCTTCAGTTCAGTTCAGTTCAGTTCAGTTCAGTCACTCAGTCGTGTCCGACTCTTTGCGACCCCATGAATCACAGCACGCCAGGCCTCCCTGTCCATCACCAACTCCCAGAGTTCACTCAAACGTCTATCGAGTTGGTGATGCCATCCAGCCATCTCATCCTCTCGCATCCCCTTTTTCTCCTGCCCCCCGTCCCTCCCAGCATCAGAGTCTTTTCCAGTGAGTCAACTCTTCGCATGAGGTGGCCAAAGTACTGGAGTTTCAGCTTTAGCATCATTTCTTCCAAAGAACACCCAGGGCTGATCTCCTTTAGAATGGACTGGTTGGATCTCCTTTCAGTCCAAGGGACTCTCAGGAGTCTTCTTCAACACCACAGTTCAAAAGCATCAATTCTTCAGCGCTCAGCTTTCTTCACAATCCGACTCTCACATCCATACAAGACCACTGGAAAAACCATAGCCTTGACTAGACAGACTTTGTTGGCAAAGTAATGTCTCTGCTTTTCAATATGCTATCTAGGTTGGTCATAACTTTTCTTTCAAGGAGTAAGCATCTTTTAATTTCATGGGTGCAGTCACCATCTGCAGTGATTTTGAAGCACCCAAAAATAAAGTCTTATCCTCTAAAAAGTGTTTAAGATGCCATTTCTCTCCGTTCCCTGAACTTCTGTATCTGCACTTCTTCCCATCTGGATAGTAAGCTCTCTGAAGATAGAGATCAAGCATGCTTTTCTTATCCTGGCCTCCTGGGGATCTACAACAGTATCTGGCACATGGTAGATGGTTATTAAAGGCACGCTGACTGAATGAATGTATGAGTGACTTAATAAAGGATTAACTCTTTTCTGCACTGACATCACAACTTGGAAAACTTTCTTTTGTGCTGCTTGTCTGTATATAATTTGCCTTTTTCCCCATCACTTTTAAAAACTTCTTATACATACACACAGAAAGAACCCATCTCTGAAGTAACAAATCCATAAGCAACAGTGGAATTCTGAACAGAACCAAACTCCTTTCAGAAATGGCAAAACTTGAATACCATCTATCGGGAAATTGGATACTTGCTGACTGGGGGATTTGAGAGAGATGGCCCATGGTTTTCCAAAGGGCAATTTTGATTGTATTGTTTTTTAAAATCCCAGTGATTTTCAGGTGTTCTTGTCCAGCTCCAACCTGTTTAGAGGGTGAACACCGTGTACCCTGACTGTACTCTCTGAGAAGCACGAAGATGACTGATGCTGGGTCAGGCAGTTTCATAAGCAGCCCTGTTCTCCCCATGAGCCAGCCCACAGCGTGGGGCAGGACTGGGGCACCACCATCCAGGATGCCAGACTACATGGGAGCTTCCAGATAGGCATGGCACCAGGAATTAGGTTCCCATAGTGTCACCTGTGTTAACCAATTACAAACTTAGTGGCTTGAAACAACACACGTGTATTATCTTACAGCTTTAGGGGTCAGAAGCCCTAACATCAAGGTGTCAAGCAGCTATGTTCCTTGGCTGGTAGTCCTCTTCTTCCATCTTCAAAACTAGCAGAGACCTTCACGTCTCACCTGTCTGTCTTCCTTCATCTCTCTCACTTGCTCTCTCACCTCATCACATCTCTTTTCTGTCATTACATCTTCTCTAACTCAGAAACTCCTGTCTCCCTGTTATAAAGATCTTTGTGATTATACCAGGCCCACTTGGGCTTCCCAGGTGGCCCTAGCGGTAAAGAATGCTTCTGCCAATGCAGGAGACACCAGAGAGGCAGGTTCAACCCCTGGGTTGGGACCTGGAGAAGGAAATGGCTCCAATGTTTTTGCCTGGAAAATTCCACGGGCAGAGGAGCCTGGTGGGCTACAGTGCACGGAGTCACGAAGAAAGAGTCGGACACAAGTGAGCACTTACGCGCCCAGATAATTCAGGATAGTCTCCCCATCTCAAAATTCTGAACGTAATCACCATCTGCAAAGTCTTTTTTGCCAGGAAAAGTAATATAGTCACCTGTTCTGGGGATTGACATGTGAATGTTTTGGTGGTGCGGGGCATTATTCTGCCGACTGTCCCCACCCCACCTGCTTTGTTCCTCATAAGTGGCCTTCGTGGCCTCCCCGCTCCCAAGGTTGAGCAGATTCACAGGCTGCTGGAGGCCTCCTGCCACTTTCTTCTTCTGAGTTTTCCTAGTCCTCCCATCTGGATGCCACCTTCTCCTCCCTTCTCGTTCCTTTGAGCAACCTGGACCTTCTTAGAGTCTGTGACCCTACTGCATATGCTGAAAGGGGGCGTGCGTGTTGTACAGGAGACTGCTTGGAGAGTAGTGGATGCTACGGTTAACTCTCTCCTTTATCCTGTAGCCTTAGCCTAATACACAGAGAGCGACAGCATTCCTTTCTGCTTCCTTTCACCATGTTGGAGTGTTCATTTGTTCCTTTCCTGACTGACCTGAGTCAGGAGCCAACCCTGTGCCCTCCCAGGGCTTAGAACACTGCGGCAGATTGTGGGTGCTCAGCTGATGGTGCTCAGGAGAGGACACGTGAGCCACGTCTCGTGGGCCTGGGGCTGTCTGGAGGTTTCCCCCACTGTCCGCAGACAGCACTGCTCACCCCTACCCCAGAGCACCTCTGCTAGAGGGGCATGGCTTCCCTGACCGTGAGCTGCTTGGGTCCAGCTGTTGAGACGACAGTGGTCTCTGAGGAGAGGTCGCTGCCTGTGGTCCAGGAAGGGAGTATGCATTTACGTCTGTCTGCAGCTTCCCACCTTGCGCAAGCCGGCTTCTTGTTGCTTTGCTGTTCGCTATGGGCCCGGTGCTTTTTCTGCAGTGCCAGCTGAGGAGCTCTGTCTCCAGGCAGCCTTGGCTTTTTCCACTATAATTCTGTTCCCCTCAGGATGCCATCCTCTGCGTGTGTTGGTATGACTCACTTGGCGCTTGTAATTGGTAAGAGCCTGAGCTTAATGAAAAGGCACCAGACGAGAGCTTCCCAGCCTCCTTTTCAGTCACTCCCTGGGTAGGCCTTACCTCAGCACAGGCAGAATCTTACCTCCAGCCATCAAGAAATGCATACGTAAGAACTGCTTAATTGCTATACAATAGCTAGGTAAAACTTGGGGCTGAGGTTGAAGAGGGTTAAAGGGCAGGGTAGATGAGGGAATAAAAGCGTGAAATCAAACTTTCTGTTGTTACATACTCAGAATCTATTGGGAAGAAAGAGAGGTTACCAAGTCATTACAAAATTCTTCAAAATCTTCTTTCAGTAAAATGCTGTGGAGTTGAGGAAAAATAAGTGGATATATATCTCCCAGTCTTTAGCTGGATAAATCCAAATCATTAAGAATAAAGTCTTAAAGTACTAGAAAACCCCTGGGAGAATTTTTCTTATATAATCTCAGAATGGCAAAGGTCATTCTAAATATAACATAGGACTCATAAAGTATAAATGAAAAAATAGTTAAATTTAACTACATAAAAAATATTCTCCATGGCAAGGTCTTCAATACATAGAGTCAAAAATCAAGTGTCAAACTGATAAAAAAGATATTCATAAATCATATTATAGAAAAAAGCAAAGTTCCTTAATGTGCAAAAGAATATGCACAAATCAATAAGAAAAACACCAACCATACAATAGAAAAATCGGCAAAGGGTATAAAGAGACAGTTCATAGACAATAAAATGCAGAAGACCCTTAAACATGTGAAAAGGTGGTCCATCTCTCTTATAATAAGAGAAAAAATTTAAAATCAGTTTGTAAAAGCTGAAAAAAAATATAACAATGGAACTTATTTATGTATTTAGTGGCATAATATATTAAAAGGAATTAATTCAAGAGACTTTAAAACTGTATCTCTGTGGCATATATCTAATAACAAGAAAATTGCAAAAAAAAAGAAAAAAGTCCTAAATTGCTTTCAGTAATCCCATTGATATTAGGAGAATTTTTATTATTATTCTGAGAGTGTGATCTACAAATTATAAAATAAAACAACAACAACAAAAAAACCATTTCAGTGTTTTTGGCAACTGGGAATTTTGGTCCTCTACTGTGATACATTCTAAGGAAAAAGTAATAGCAAAAAGCTTAAACTGCCTTTAGTAGTCGTTGTTGGAAAAAATGTTCCATTTTGACCCAGCATTACTGTGAGTATAATTTGTATCTATTTCCAGATAAAGAAATGAGAAATTACCTGCTTGTCTAATTCTATCACCTTTGGTGTCTTTGAGAACTGAAATTTTGGGTGTAAGACAAAGGAAATACAGATGCAAAATTGAGGTTGAGCAAAATCTCTGATCCTTCCTGAATTGGCAATATTGGTATGAACTTACATTTGATCTTGAAAAAAATGTTATTGTCTATTTCTGTCCACTGAAAATATCTAGAAGCAATGACTAAGGTAGTACCAAAAAGCGACTCCCAGTATTAGGACTGTGGTCTCTAGGTATCATTTCCCTCTTGAGGAACCTTAGTTCCTCATGAGAGAAATGGCTAATTCTATGTTCTAAGGTGAGCTGGAAATTTCTCATCATATCACTGCCCAATGACGGAAAAGTTAAAATATCAATATGAATAATATCAATATGAATCAAAATATCGATATGAATATAACCTCCAGTTATATTCTTAATGATACAAAAAGTTATTAATCACCATTGGAGGATGTTATGGATGAACTAGTTATTTTCAAAATTAGTAAATAAAGACAAAGAATCGTGTGTTTATTGTTCCCTTCCTCCATAAGTGTACCTCAGGCTAACCAAGTGACAGGGTGATATTTCTCCTAACAGAAGTCTTCCAGCTGTCAAATGAAGAAAGGATAATAAAATTAGAATATTATTTTCTGACATTTAATGAAATTAAGGATCTAGGTAATGATCATCAATGGTTGCCAAGACCTCAGGACAAGGTCAGCCAGTCTTTATGTACTTTCTGATGGAAGAACACAATATCACCCAAGAGGTATAATTGCAAAAAACCCCACAAAACCTGAAACTGATGAAGCATTTACATTCAACTATCAGTATATAGATAATTCAGGAGATGGAAGAACATGTTAAATACAACAGTCAATCAGCAAAAATCAGACTGTGAAATTCTGCAGAACAAATGTTTCTATAATTCAACAAGAAATTTTAAAGGAAAACAAGAATAGGAACACATAGATTAAGAGATTTAAGACATATCCAGTCAATCAAAACATATAGATCTCATTTGGATCTTGATTTAAACAAACTGTAAAAATCATCTGATTAGAATGATGGGTACATAGAGGTTTCTTATACTATTCTCTCTGCTTTTATACATGTTCGAAATTTTCCACAGTAACGTGTCAAATAGTAATAGAAGGAGCAACTAACCCTTACTGAGTACTTATTATAGGCATGGTCCTATTTTAAGCACTTTGCATATTTAAGCTGTTTCCCTGTCTGGGAGGTGGGCACTCATCTCTATTATGCGAATGATGAAATTAAGGCACAGACTGGTTAAGCATCTTGCCCAAGGTCACAAAGCTAACAAACTTTGGTGGTGGGACTTGAAAGCAGGCAGTGTGACTACAGAACCCAATTTCTAACTTATACCCTACTACCTCTCATGAAGGTGGTAGCTTGGACTAGGTTGGGGATAGTCAAAAGAAGTAGAAGGACTGAAGAGATACTTAGGAGGTAAAATTGACCAGTCTCCACGCTAAACTGTATATGGGGCTAAAGTCTGCGAGGAGTCCGAGATGCCTGTGAGGTTTCTGGCTTGACGGTAGGATAGGTGGTGATAATGTTTGATGAAATAGGGAAAGTGAGAGGGGACTAGGTTTGGAGGTCAAAGATGATTTGGGTTTGGAGCATGTTGAGCCTGAGGGGCCTTTGGGATACCTAGGTAATGTTAAGTGGCAGCAGGTAATACTGGCACTCTTACATGTTAGCTTCCCCCTTCCTCCTTACAACTGTTACCTTTTTTTTCTTGAGATGGGGATGGGAGCAACTACTTTTCTAGTTTGTAGTGTCAACATTCAGTTCTTGTTTCGGAGGTGTTTGTAGTTGTGCCCAACGTGATGTCACCTACACATTTTGTAAGATGCTTTCATTCTATTATCCAAGAAACTTGGCCAAAACAGGTCATCAATCATGTTTTGAGTGCTTACTATCTTCCAATCACTGTATTAGGCATTTACATTCTTATCCTGTACTCTTACAGAGGTACTCACACTGTTGAAAATGCATTCTTCACTCAGTATGTAGATGAAGAGACTGAAGATAAGAATAAGTCACTTGCCCAGAGTTACAAAGTTGGACAATAGCAGTCAGCATCTCTAGTCTGTGTTCTTCCATTTTGTCTCTTTTTCAAAGTGTGGGTAATGACTTAAGTGGTTCATTGTCATAGTATTTAATTGCACTAACTCACACAGTAGGAAAGCCCTTCTGATGTTTTCATCCAACCTTCTGTTATGACAATGGAGAACAACTCAGGTGCTGGTATGTCTTCAATAACTTTCTAACACTTTCTGTTTTTAACTTAGGGTATACCTCAGGGTCAGAGTCTTCAGCAAATAACAACAGTGTAGAGCAGGAATTTTTGTCATGGTACTTATTTTCATTATGTTTATTTTAGGGATACCTTCTATTTATAGTAATTAGTGTTTCCACCTATAGAACAGCAATTTCATTTAAAATAAATTTAAAAAAAGAAATGGAGCTCATGAAAACTGTTACATAAATAAAAATAAAGATGGTTCAGAGAAATGGAAGGCCATCACTAGCTGACACTGATTTCAATGGCTGAAATTGGAAAACACCGCTCCGTACTACATCTCCTCTCCCTATTATGGCCTTATCTCTCTAACAGAAATTGAATGCTTTCTCTGTTACCATCTTACCTGAAAACTCATTGTCACTGATCACTGGTGAAAGCACCTCACCAGTAACTTTAGTCCCCATCGATCAGTCTTGCATATATGATGGGGCCAAAACCATGTCAGGGTTTCAGGAAGGAGATAAGAGCAGAGTACATTACCAATAAGTCCGGGTGGTTAACAGCTATGACGATAGGCTTTTTGGAAATCTTAGTATATCCAGGTGATTTTTTTTCTTTTATTTATATGCAATCTAGTATTAAAACTATATTGGCTGCTCTAGTTTCCATTCATTCCTCTTTCTTAAGCCTCTAGTTCTCCAGTCTTTGATGATAGTACCATGTTTGACCATTTTGTTCCTTCTTCACCACCACCAATCCCTTCCTGGGACATAAGTTATATTCATTATATTCAATGTGTTTGTGAGAAATGGTTGTAGATGGGCTGCCTTTAAACGTTTTTTATGAGTTCTTCTAAACATAGACAAAGGCAATAAAAATCCCCAATTTTAAAAGACATCATTGTTACATGAAATAATTTTGCTTGTGTGTTCCCCAAGGAACTGAAAAGTACACTATAGTCACTATAATCCTGCTGGATAGAGACAGTATCTTCTCTTTATTGTTATGCCTGATACTATCTGTTCAGCATATTATTAAGACCAGAAATCTGTATCTGGAATAATGCATCTGTACTCTTCTCATTGCCCATGAGCACTACAAAGCCAGTACTTTTTCACCAGTGGGTCTTTCAGAATAAGTTCCAAAGACTGAACAATGGTAAGCTGAGGTTTTGCATCTTTGGTGTATTCTTCATGTGTAGGTGGTGGTAAATATGTCTTCCGAAATCCACAACATCAGAGAAAAAACAGGTTCCATCTTCCTGGGCGGGGTACCCTCAGCCCCACGTCCGCTGTGCTAACACAGATCCTGAGGACCTGGCTTCATCGCAGACAGCACCCAAGGCAGAGGCCTGGCCTGTGCACCTAGGACAGGGTAAATATCCCGACTCTGAAAATGGAAACCCATCCACTTCTCCTGCACAGGCGGGGTGAGGGTTTGGAGCCGGCAGGCTGGGGGTGGGGCGTGGGTTGGGAGTGTTTTCCCCCCGTCGAGTCCTCCAGCCCCTTGACTCGCGGCCCTACCCTGACCATTGTCCACACACCTCGTCCCTCCAGCTTCCCGGCCGCGGGCGAGATGATTTGCTGCAGATGACATCAGCCCTGGGCCAACGGTTGGAAGAGCGGAGGCAGCCACCCCGCGAGGATGTGCCGGGTGGTCCTTCCCCCTCCTCTTCCTCCTCCTCCCCTGCGCCCTGCCTAGTCTCCATATAAAAGAGGCACCGCCTCCCCGCCCTCTCTCACTCCCGGCTCCTCTCCGCCGCGCGCTCTCGGAGAGGGCGGAGGGGGAGGCGGCGCGCAGCGCCAGGAGGAGGGGAGACGCAGGGGGCGGAGCGGAAACAGCACCTTCGGAGATAATCCTTTCTCCTGCCGCAGACGAGCGGAGCGGCCGGAGCCGGGCACTTCGCCGAGGCTTAACGGGCCGGCAGGATGGCGACCGTGGTGGTGGAAGCCGCCGAGCCTGAGCCGTCCGGCAGCATTGCCAACCCAGCGGCGACCACCTCGCCCAGCCTGTCGCATCGCTTCCTCGACAGCAAATTCTACCTGCTGGTGGTCGTCGGCGAGATTGTGACCGAGGAGCACCTGCGACGCGCCATCGGCAACATCGAGCTTGGTAAGAGGCCCTGCGCCCCCAGGGGACGCGTTCGGGGAGACGCGCAAACGCGACCCCACCCAGGGCACGACGGCCACCTTTCTCCTCCGGCACGCCCCGCACCCACGCCTTTCCCCGCCACTTCCCACACTCTGTCCAGATTGCTCCCCCCCACCACCCGCCCCAGGTTCATTTCGGAGAATAATGCAAATTATTAGATTTGCGACCCAGTGGGAGAGTCTCCTAACCTTGAGGGATCCGTCACCAGGCTGGCTCTACAGATTCCAGCTGGCTACCGCCTCTCCCGCTAAATGAGATGCAGGTGTCAAAGGGGCAGAGGCTGCAATAAAGCCGCAACCGCAGGACACCAAAGGTGTGTGTGTGTGTGGGAGGTGGGGGGAACGTTGCAATTACCTCTTTTATCTCCCCCTTCCCCCCCGCCACAGCAAAATGCTGGGATTGCCCCTCGTCAGCAGACCCGAGGCTGAAGTACCATGTGCCAGGGCGCGCGTGGGAATCCCTCTAGCCACAACCACCTCAGCCCCGAGAAGTGCCTTTGCTAGCTTAAAACCTCTCCATCTTTTCTTCCCTCGGAATGACTAGGCTAGTCCTAGGGCCACGCCCGCCCCCTTCCCCCCCCCCCCGCCCCCCCCCCCCCCCCCCCGGGACGCAGAGATGGAGAACCGCCTGCGCCTCGTTCCCAGACGGCGCCTGCCTCTCTACTGCCCCTGGGGCCTCGGTTGCAGCTTTCAGCAAGGACAATGGGACCCCCAAGTTGCGGGGTGGGGCTTCTCCTTTTAAAAGTCTTTCCTCGGGAGTGATGGCTTGGGGGTGGGGTGGTGGGTAGGGCCGGCGCCTGGCCCGGTGCGGGCAGTAGGAGCGCGCTCTGCAGAGGCCGAATAGCGGTTCGCTGGGAAACCCTGGGCGGGGCCGTAAGGATCCAGCGGGCGCAGCCTCGGGCGCGCGGACCGACCCGCCCCGCAGCCCCACCCGGGCTGCCGCAGTGCCCCCGCCCGATGCACCTGCCCCCCGCACTGCGGCGCCCCCACTGGGCGCGCCCGGCCGGGCGTGCGTTCCGCCGGCGCTTGGGGGTGCAGCGTGCCCCTCGTCTGCTTCAACCCGGCTTTGTTGCGCGCGAAGTCCCCGGGTGGTCAGCTCTGTCCTCTGCCTTTCCCTCCTCCGCACCCCCCACCCCGGCATCGCAGACCTCCCCTTCTCCCTGACCGAGGTCGCCGGTCCCTCCACAACCCCAGCCCGTGCTCTATTCTCTCGGGGTGGTGCTGAAGCGCGTCTGCCCCGAGACACCGGCTGGTGGGCGTGGTGCAGTCCGCACTGCGGTCTCTACGGCAGCCCGAGGCGGACAAAGGGCGTTCACGCAGCCCTCTTTCCCCGCGCCCGCCCCCTACTCCCCATGAAAGACGCGAGAAAAGCTTGTTTTAGAGGAAAAAAAAATTAAGCTCTAGTGGTCTGCCTCTGCATTTGGAAACGGTCGCCTGTACCCAGAACAAAAGGCTGCAGGGTGGAGACTCGAGTTGCAGACCTGGTTCTTTTGTTTAACTTTAAAGCACTGGTGTTACTTTTTGGCTTAAAAAAAGAAAGAAAAAAATGTGAGTAGAAAGCAGACTTGTTATTTTATTCGGAAAAAAAAATTGAAGAATAGGCTAGGTCAATAGTGAAATGCCTCATTTGAGCATCTAATAACCCTTCATTTGTCAAACTATAGTCCTTTGAATTTGATCAGTACTAATTTAGTTTATCTGCACATTTTCTCCTTGGAAAATTTCATATGGACTGACTGGGTGTGGCTGCTGTATGAACCTATGACTTTGGATTTTTTTAAAAATACTATTTGTCAGCACTTTTGCTGGGAAGTAATGATAAAGCAGGAGGTGTGTTTCTATGTATAAAAGGTGCATAACCACCCGATGTGGTGTGAGGAGAGGGACCCTCATCCCCATTTTGGAGACGGGGGCCCAGAGAGGCAGGAAGGATAGGGAGACCAGCTCAAGGTCACACCACTCATAAGTGACAGAATGTCGGCACTGCGGCATCACTGGTTTTCTGGCCCCGTCATGATGTTAGTGCAGGCCAGGCTAACATCACAGGGAGATCAAAGAGCAATTTCTAGAGCTTGCTTTTATACAAAGGCAGTAGTCATCCACTTGTGGGCAGCACCCCATGCAGGGAGGTGGCTCAGCAATCACCTTCCATGTAATTATCTTCCTGCTTTGTTACTCTGCTGATCACCCTTTTAGTGCCCTATTTCTCAGGGGGTTTATTCAAGCTGCTTCTGTTTGAGGATAAACTAGATTCACCCAAGTTATCGGTCACTATGACGTGGTCTCGGCTATTTTTCACACTACTGGAACTTAGTGATCAGGTTCAATTTTGTCTTCCTGCCCCTTTTCTTTTTTTAAAATTTATTGATGTATTATGTAGTGAGGGAAAGGCTCAAATCATAAATGAGGAGCTTGGTGAATTTTCACAAAAAGACATACCTGTGTAATCCTGACCAAGAAACGGACATTCCTGGGACCCCCCCAGAAGCCCCCTCAGGTTTCCTTTTCAGTCAGCATGCCTTCCTGGTTTTTTAGTGCCCTGATTTAGTCAGCTTTTTTGCAGGGAACTCTGAAATAGCAGTATTGATCCCATTAAGAATCAACCGAGTGAATGAGCAAAGCCATTTCCTAAGGCACAGTAACAGATGCTGCTTTTCCTCTGGAGATCAACTCTCTTGGGTCCTGGGGTCTTGGATGCAGCTCAAACCACAGGGCCTTCCAGTGCTAAGTGGAAATACTGCTCCCGTAGCTTTTTTGACAGTCAGAGATGACTTAGCAACAGGGCAGGCTGGCTGTTGCCCTGGCCTGATGTGATGCTTCCTCAGCTCTCGGGTTCCAGCAGGGCCTCCTCCTCCAGAGGTCACTCTGATACCACAGCTGTGGTGGCTGGTGCCCATGGGGCCGGTTGTGTGAAGCAAGATGGAGATGCTCCGGGGGTTCGGCCCTGGTTGTGTGCCGCAGCCTTTCCGCAGGGAAAGCGTCATCTTCTGCCCCTCTTGCTTATCTCCCCTCTCATCCTGAGGAGGCTCTGTGAGTCTGGAGACCCTGGCAACTTGGATTTTTGCCATTTGATGATTTAAGGCTCTATGGGAAACCCAGAAAATAAATCTGTAAGAAGATGGCGGAAATGCAAGTACATCAATAGGCCTGAATCAGCCCACCAAGGAGGCTGAGTACATGCTTCTTGAAACCTAGTGTTACTGAATCAAACTCCAGGCAGCTCACCTGCACGCAGTAAAGCCAATCTACTGACCCCAGATTGTGGTGAAGGAAAGTGCAGCTTTATTGTAAGATGCTGAGGTAAGGAGAACAGGGAGCTCGTGCTCAAAACCCCCGAAATCCCCCAAGGGTTTCAGCAAAGCATTTTTAAAGGCAGTGTGAGGGAGGGTGTCCCAGAGTGTGTGATCAGCTCATGCACCATTCTCTATTGAGAATTAGATTGATGATGAGGTAGCAAGACTACGTTGGGCTTCCTTGCTGGCTCAGATGGTAAAGAATCCACCTGCAATGCAGGAGAGCTCGGTTCGATCCCTGGGTTGAGAAGATCCCTTGGAGAAGGGCATGACAACACACTCCAGTATTCTTGCCTGGAAAATCCCCATGGACAGAGGAGCCTGGTGGGTACAGTCCATGGGGTCGCAAAGAGTTGGACATGACTGAGTGACTAGGCACAGCACAAGACTGTGTTAATGAGGACTATGTGCTGATGGTCATCAAGTAGTTAGTTTCTTCCATTTGATGGTGATTTTAGCATCTGAAAAATAACTCAGGAAATATGCTTCAGATACTGATATCTAGGTATTTCAGAGAGGAACTAAAGCAGAGGGTATAGGGGAGGGGTCTGTCCCAGAAATGTCCCATAGGGTCCTGCTTGGTTACACAAGGACAGAAGACCATCATTCGTTTCTTCAGCTGCATTCAAAATGCATAATGTAGGGTCTGGTCATTTCTTAATTCTGAAGCAACAGTCTTTGCTCAGACTGGTCTAGCTTTATTTAGTTAGTTATGCAGGACTCCATGCCAAACCATTGTCACTCCTTGGCACCTCCTTTGCCCCCTTCCTAATTAGTTTGCAACAGAGACTTAACAGTCATCCCCATTTTTAGCAGAGTCTCCCCTCCTCCAATTTATTTTGGGACATAGACTACATACACTCATGTCTTGCAAAACTAATTCTAGAGCCTTGTGAAAAGTTTTCATTGCTTCGTTTTATTTTATTTTTTTTTAAACTAAAACATGTAAAAAACACTGTCAGTTTGATTTCAGTTGCTGTTAGAGTGTAACTTTCCTCTGGTTAACATTGGGAATCAGCAGGATTTGTTCATCAGAAAGATAGATGTGTGTAACATCTACTGCCCTGGATTTTTAGATGTAAGTTTTGCTAATTGCATTGTCATTTATTGAATACTTTTAGTCTAAATTGGTTAAGAGAATTAAGAACCCAGGAAAGAGTTAGGGCTTTGTTTCCATTTTGTTTTAACAGGAAAACAAAGGGGTGGTGGGAATGAAAAGAAATGTTGGGAAATGATATATTTATTATATCCATCCATCTTCATACTTTTCAAAATCAAAAGACAGATGGATTTCTGCTTGTGCTGCTTAACTGGCATTACCTACTAAAAGAGTTCTCTGATCCAAATATAAGCCAATCCCCAAACTTAAGGTCGTTAAATTGATGAGTCATTGTTAATCTTCTGTAAAGGTTTACCTTTTAAATAAGTTCCAACTTTTACTGCCAATAAATAACTTATTATAAATCACTTCTTTTGCTTGTTTCTAATGTAAGATGCCAGCCAAGACCTAAGTTATTTATCATCAATGCTTTGAAATGATGAACGAACTGTGTGTAAGATGGGCCTCCCTAGCCTGCATTACACAGAACACATAAATTATGAACATTAACTTGTTGGCTTAAAACAAAGGGGAAAAAGCAAATTGAAGGTTAGGTCAAGGGGAAAAAAGTAAGACAATTTTTTCTCTAAAAAAGAAGACCTTATTGAATTTAGCTTTTCCTTTGTTTTAATTATTTCTTTATGAGTCTAATCTGACTTCAGATCACTATTTAATGCAGTTTTACAAATAGAATTTTATGATTGTAGTTAAATAATTCAGGAAATTGGGCAACAAATAGTCAAAAGTCTATTTCTGAGAGGAAGCAACTAAAGCTCATGGAAAAAAATCAACTTTTCATAGGTCCCAGTAAGCAGATGGAACCCAGGTACCATTTCAACACGCAATGCATGGCCGTTTCCTCATGCTTTCTATCTGTTGTTTCTTTCAGGATATAGATTTTAGCCTTTAAATGAGAGGCTTTAAAAAAATGTTGCTTTTATTAAATAATCCTATAAAATGCTTGCATCATCAATAAACTTGGTGAAGTCTAACCTGTGTAAAGTAAGAGGATGTGGCTCTTCCTTTTGGTTCACCCTGACTTGTCCTGGGATTCCTGCCCCCTACCCTCCTGCCACACACACCTTTTTTTCCCCTCTTTTTTTCATCTGTCAACTTCACGTGCACTTAGCCTTCCCTTTGTGCACTGCCTGCCCTGGAATCAGAACTGAGATGGAAAGGTCCTTTGTTCCCCGTTGGTCATCAAGCTAGAGAGAGATGGTACTAGCTTCTGGGGCTGGAAGACAGCCCCGGGTCAGGCAGGGGAGTTCTCAGGGTGCCTTGCCATAGGCCAACTGCCCAGGGGTGGCAGATGCTCTCTGGGCCCAGTTTAAAAAGTACTTCCTAGTGGTCCAGTGGTTAAGACTCCATGCTTCCAATGCAGGGGGTGACAGGTTCGATCCCTGGGCGGGGGAACTAAGATTCCCTCAAGCCTCAAGATGTGGGGGATGGCTGGGAAAAGAGGGAAGTGCAGGTTGATTTCCTCCAACTGGTGGAGCTGTTTTGCCCCCATTTGAGAAAGCCAGTAAGGGCATAGTCATGACAGATTTGCTGGAGAAGCAAAGGCCCAGGGAAGAACTCGACCTGGCGTGGTTTGGGGGGATAGTCAAAAAAAGGGCCAGAAAATTCCATGGCTTTTCTGCTCCTCACCAGAGCCCAGAATGACCTCCTTCTGAAAGCCTCTTCGGAACTTCTTTACCAGCACCCCACTGTCCCCTCCAGTCATGAACTCAGGGAGGGGTCAGTGTGAGAAGGGCCGAAGAAGACTTTATTTTGGTCCTATGAGCTTTAGAGGACCCACTGCTGGCTTCCTCTTAGGCACAAAGGGGAGATATATAAGCCAACGGAATGCTGTAACAGCTTTCATTGAGAGGTACTATTTCCCTTTGCTGACATTATCCAGTAGAAGGTACAAAGTAATTACAGTATTTTCTTTCTAAAATTGGTATAGAAAGTGGCCTGGTTCCAAAATTTTCCTTTTCAACTAAAATAACTGGTAAATCCATTGTAACCTTTATTTTATAAGTGGTAGTAGTGATTATGCATTCTTAAGATGTAATTTGGCTGGAAATTGCTCCCTTGAAAAAGAGAACCTGAATTTTTAATTTCACTGGGAGTATAAAAAAGAGAAATAATCATTGTATCAGTTGTTTGCTAATAGAACTTAAAAATTACTGAATGATTTTTCTACTTTTTCCACTTTTAAATTACAAATCATAGAAGCAGAAGTTTATGAAAGAAAAAACAAACATTTAATTGCCTGTGTCATGACAAGTTAATTGAAGTCAAGGGAAAAATGGCAAAGAACAATCTAGAACAAGTCTATGTATAGCCCTAGATGAAGCCATTCAAATAATGTAGCAATTTAGACATAACTTAGAACAAAGGCAGAAGAATCGTGTGAATTTAATTTAAATACGTATGTCTCGTTATTAACTTTTTGACCCTACTTGACAAGCCAGAAGACAAAGTGGAGCTCAGACCTGGAGCACAGATAATCCGGTCACTAATTTCCAATTAAGCAGTTCAGACAGGGGCTTGATGATTTTCCACACTAGCTGAATATATAGAATATATATGTGGAAGTCAAATATTTTAATGAATTCAGACCTCTTCACCTGTCAAGCTTTCTGTGGAACAAAAAGGAAACCTCTATCAATTCTGCATGAAAAAGATTCACAAAATCACAACATGCCTTTCTTGTTAAAATTTAAGTGTTCCTTTAGCACAAATGCAAATTGAGGCTGTTAATGTTTCCAGGGAGACCCATAAAATTTTCCCTTATAATTTAGCCTCTCTTTAGCAATGTTAACTCTTGCACACCTGAATCCTTCCCATGGATTGTATGAGAAATATCTGTCTCTATTTAGAGGAAGAGGATGTACATCTATTTGAAAATATTTCTCATAATTCGGAAAGGTGTTTGGTGTATCATCTGAAGATATTTTAGATGTAAAGTCAACTCAGTTTACAGAATCTTTGTAGTTTGTGTATATACATCAATTCTTTGCAGAATAGGGAAACTGAACAAGATTTAAATAGGGGTAAATGCAGATATACTTTGAGGATTTAAGAGGTATGTTTAAGTAACATACTGCCATTTATACTCCCAAGTCTGTATGCATGACTAATGACCAGCAAAAATGATTAAACGATCAAGTGTTTATTTAGAGATAGTTCACCTGTGTGATACACCTACATGTTCAAGTCCCTGCCTTTAGTAGATAGAGAGTAAAAGATTGCCTTTCCAGAGGTTTGTCTCTGGTGGTTGAGGATGCTCCATGCAGGGGTAGAGTCAAGGATACTGCCTACATAATGGTTCTCCCACGAGCCATGTATTTGGGAAGATATAAAAATACACTCCAGAGTTCTGTGATTCCTCAGTTTTGCCTGGCCCTCCCTTCTCTGCTGTTCTCTGGGTTCCCCTCTAGCCACCTCTTCTGGAAGGTCAGGAGAGAGGAGGGAGGTAGGGCGTCAGCACCCCTCACCCCACCTTCCAGCCTTGTGAACTTTTATGGGAATAGACAGTTCACGGCCCCCAACTCAGTAGAATTTTATAAAGTATAAAAAGTTGCCACATCTCTTTGCCTCTGGATAAGAAAATGCGGGACAACTAACAATTGTGAATGAAAGAGTTGTCTGCCAAGCTAGTTAGGTAAATGCCTGGGAGGACAGATAGGCCAGATCTGCCTTCTTAGCAAAGATTACACACATTTTGATTGATATCCAGGGGCTGAGAAATCAAGGTCAAAAATGGGAGGAGTAAAGAAGAGTAACCAGATGTGCTTACAAAATGCACGTGCACACTGCGAAAAGCTTTAAAAACAGACACGTGGACTTGAATGCCAGCCCCCGTATTTACTTCCCACCCTCATTCTCCGTTTTCTAGCCATGTACAAGTGGACCATGGGAAAGCCAGCGATTGTCTAGTAGCCCCCTAACTGCTACGGAGCTCACCATCTTCCTGTCCTTTCTGCTCCCTCTCAGGAGTAAAGCCTGTCATTTTCCTAATAGCTGTTTTCTTTTACTCTTCCAGAAGAGCTGCATTTACATGTTATGAGGGGCAGAAGTTCAGTCCACACTGCTAGTTATCCTTCCCCTGTGGCCTGGTGGAGAGACCTCCCCTGCCCTCCCATTTTGTGGGCATCCACTGCTGGTCACCAAGCTCTTCAGCCAAAGAACCTCCACTCCCTTCCTTGAAGCCTGAGAAATGCTACAGTGATGGTTTCCAAACCACAGTGAAATGACTAACCGGTGGTCTGTCATCTGTCTTCCTTTCTTTCCTTAGGAATCCGATCATGGGACACAAACCTGATTGAATGCAATCTGGATCAAGAACTGAAACTTTTTGTATCTCGACACTCAGCAAGGTTCTCTCCTGAAGTTCCAGGTGAGGCTTTCAGTTCGGTAGTAGTCATCCTAGAATTCGAAAGAAACAGGCGCTTGGCTGGAAAGCTTTGCCTGGAGCATGGAAAAGACTTCCTTTTATTGCTAAAGGATTCTCTTGTGTTTGTTATTATCAACTAGGTGAGCAAGAAGCCACCTTTTAAGAAAGTCAGCTAACTCTTAAGTTGTCATTGTGTGGGTTTCTATTTCGTGGTGTCTTAAAAGATTTTAAGTTCCAGGGTAAATTTAAAAATTTCATACTTATCTCACTGTACTCTGAGCTTAAGAGATTGTAGTCTATTTAAATGTGAATTTTACTCACATGAAGTTATGAATACAAATTGGATGCTCCCAGAATTCCATAAGCACCCTCCCTCTCAAGAAAACGAAATATGTGCGTTTCTGAATTTTCTATCTCAGTGAAATATGTATCATTTCATCATTGCATTATCTCCCACTTAGTGTGGGTGAAAGAGTTTGGAATTCCAAATTACTGTTAAGATAGCCTTTCTTTCAGAGATGAAAATGAATACTACTGGATAATGAAAGGTAAGGACACAAAAATTCGTCATTTATGAAGATGCTGCTGCTAACCAGCTACTTCACTGAGGAGGTAGTCAGACTCACCCGCCTTGTCTTCCTCTTGTGAGGGTGATCCATGCTTCTCCCACTTGGTCACATTTGAGGATTATGAACAGTTACTGGTCTGTAAAGACTCAACCTGGGGTGTGTCTCTCGAAAGTTCTGCCATTGATCTATCACAGTTGCCATTTGGCATTTTAGTTTTTGAATATCACCTAAATATTATGTAAAATAGAGACTACTCTTTTCTGTCTTTATGATTTTGCTGTATGATTGCAAATTTTATTGGCATTGATAAAAAATCAGCAATGAAGTTCAGCCCTTTTGCCTGATTACATCATATTCCATTGGGCTTCTCTGATAGCTCAGCTGGTAAAAAATCCGCCTGCAATGCAGGAGACCCGTGTTTTATTCCTGGGTGTGGAAGATCCCCTTGAGAAGGGATAGGCTATCCACTCCAGTATTCTTGGTTTTCCCTGGTGGCTCAGATGATAAAGAATCTGCCTACAGTGTGGGAGACCTGGTTTCAGTCCCTGGGTTGGGAAGATACCCTGGAGGAGGGCATGGCAACCCACTCCAGTATTCTTGCCTGGAGAATTGCCGTGGACAGAGGAGCCTGGTGGGCTGCAGTCCATTGGGGTCGCAAAGACTCGGACATGACTGAGTGATCACATTCCACTAGCCTTGTACTTCCCGAGATTTGAAGCCATGTACAGGATGTCAGCCTCTTGACGCATCACACTTGACTGCAGCAGTATGCCCATGAGACTGGAATCATTCTCCTCTTTGAGTTTGATCTTAGAATAAAATCCCATACTTTGCAGTTATCAAATGAATCATAGCTTTCAAGCATGGAGTTGAGTAAATGTGTTAAGAAAAACTTAACAAGAGCTGGTTCATTAAAAGTTAAAATTGCTGCAAAGCCATATGAAAACCAGCTCTTAAGTAACTTTGCATTGAGAAAAAAAGGGAATGGTCCAGAGCCTATCAGATAGCATGTGATTTGCTGAAATTAAGGTACAGTATGTGGTTATTTATCTCGTTGTTATGTTGTATTTTTATGTCTTACACATTTCCATGACTTTTAAAATCATCTTATGAAAAGAAAAATAAGGAAAGTACCCTTTTCCAACAAGTATGTTTCAAAATGTAAAATTCAAGCTTTTATCCTCTCTCTGTAGGTTGTTCTGGCTTTCTTACTATGACTTTTTTTTTTTTGGTAAATGAATCCTATGGTGCTCATTGTGTTCATTCATACTTGGATTGACTTTATAGAATGACAGTGTATTGCAAAATGAAAGGCTGCAAGAATTGCTGAAGAATGAACCATTTTGAACCAGAGACCTGGCATTACTCTTGTGGCCTAGGAAGTTCTGGTCCCCCAAACCACTGCTTTAGCCTATGTACCCCATTATCCCTCTTTTTCCCGCTGAAACCTCCTGCTGTGTGTCCAGAGATTGGCCCCTGGACACACAGCACCTTCCCATTCTTGCCAACTCCAAGAAGATGGTATGAGCTTCGCTCCCCAGCCTAAGAGTGCACGGTGCAGGGACAAGCATCTAGAATGCAGCCCATGAGGGTGAGGCCCTGTGAACCTTCCCCTTCAGAGTGGGGTGAAGGTTTCTAACTAAGACTACCACAGATGATAAAAGCACACTTCAGGTTCAGTTCAGGTAAGTGAGTGTGTTTTAGAGAGAAGAGATGTTATCTTGGAGGAGGATGCAAAATTGGGGTGAGCAGAGATCAATAGGGTGATCGCTGGATGGACCCAAGGAAGCCTTTAGCTTTTCCGGAACTGATTGAAGGGTTTTATGGGAAAGTCTGAGATCTGTTTTTAAATGGATCCACATCTTGTGTGTCTTCCCCACTCCTGGCACTTGTAGAAGCTGAACCATATACCTCAAGCCCATAAATGGAGCAGCTGAACCTCTGCATTTAGAGTTTCAGGAATCTTAGTTAACTGAGTTTAGGCATGGAACAAGAGGAAGGTCAAATCTTTTTAAAAATAAAGCTCTTCTTTGGGACTTCCTTGTGGTCCAGTGATTAAGAGACCACATTTCCACTCCAGGGGGTATAGGTTCAATCCCTCATCGGGGAACTAAGATTCCTCATGCTGCGTGGCCAGAAAAATAGAGGGGAAAAAAAAGTTGTTTCTTCAGCCAGTTTTAAAAAAGAAAACCTAGGTAGCACCTACAGTGTGCCAGGCACTGTGGGATGGGGAACGGTGAACACACAGTGATGAACAAAAAAAAAAACAAACCAGTCACTGCTGTGCTTACTCTTATCTTCTTGTGAGAAGAGCAGGCATTTAACAGTCACATACAGACTAGCATAGCATTGCACTCTGCATCATGTCCAAACAGTTTTTGTTTCCTTTTGTGTAGGCTAGCAGAGCTATTTTATTCATTGTCCTCTCTGACACAATGTAGTGGCAACGGGAACCTGCAGAGACTTGATTCAGGACCCCTGAGGATACCAAAGTCAGCTAAGGCTCAAGTCTTACATGAAACGGCTTCATATTTGTGTGTGCACAGCCTCATATTCTTTAAGTCATCTCTAGGTCACTTATAATACCTAATACAATGTGTAATACCTGAAAGCTATGCAAATAGTTGCCAGCCGGTGGCAAATACCAGTATTGCTTTTTGGAACTTTCTAGAATTAAGTGTGTATTTTCAATCCTCAGTTGGTTGAATCTGTAGAGAAGGGTCCTGTGGATACGAAGGCCCAGCTGTAGATGGGGAGCTAGGATCGCTCTTCTGCCCGTTTTACACTCATGGTATTAATACCTCTGTTGCTATTTTTAAGAATTGGAGATCCCTTATGAAAGGCTGGTGATAGCCTCCAGGGCAGGTAATAGATTGTGCGGCAGCACAACCAGATTTGTGCTCGAGTCCTTGTTCAACCCGTGTACTAGTTTTTAAATATGGTTTTGAGGTTCAGTTGGCCTGTTTCTTGAAGGTTGCAGGTCTTATGGAATGGTTTAGTCATCTTGAACAAATATCCTTTGAGCAGGACACTGGAATGTGTTACTTTCTCTGCAGAAGGTGAGGGTCATCTACTGAATGATGAGGTCAGGAGTCCTCCAGTTCCCCAGAATGTGAGCCCTGGGGTCGCCAAGTGCTGTCTGCCTCTGGCATACTCTGTTTCTTGGAATGGCCGGTCATCTCGGGCCATCTTACTCTCTCAGAGCTGTTGCAGCATCGACTTCCTAAAAATCCTTCAACAGATGTCTGTGTGGCAGGGGCCGGTCCCTGCTGATTAGCCCTGGTATACCACCACTCCTGGCCACATCTAAGGTGGACTCAAGTGAGACCAGTTCTCTTGAGAGAAAAGGTTAGGTGTTGTCTGATGAACACAGCCCAGTGTTCTCACTCAAGCCAAAGTTCAACAATTGAGTCTTTTCACAATAGAGCAACAGTCTTATATTTCCTTATGTGTCCAAATTCAAATACTGTCATAAAAAATTTTTTAAATTTTTCTATGTATTTTTTTGTACCTTAATCATGCTGAATACAAATCATTTTGATAAATCTTATCATGAGAATTGAGCTAGGTTTACCATGCTGAATGGCGTTTATTTCACTCTCCATTCCTATTTGCTTCTCTCCCTAACTTAACTTTAGATCTGTCTGCCCCTAACAGCAGAGAGGGGACATGGAAAGTGTCTCATGATTGCCTGTGTTAGACATCATTTCAAAACAACAAACAAATACGAATGATTCCTAGGACGAGGGATACCAGAATGAAAATTAATTTCAGTCTTTTTTTCCCATCATTTTGCTACGTCTGTCTGCTATAATAATTAAACATTTTTGTTAACCCAGATTCTCGCCAGCAACATAATGCAGAGCCTAGATCCTAGCTCTAAACGTTACTTGCTGTAGGATCTCTGACAAGTTACCTAACCATCCTGTGCCTCAGTCTGTTTGTGAAACAGTGATGATCACTTCTACCTCACAGTTTTTATGAAGGTGGAATGAATTAATTTGTATCAAGATCTTGAAACAGTGCTTATCACACAGTAAAACAATACATGTAAACTAGTATTAAAATTGTCTCCCTTGGTGAAAATCTATGAGCCTTGTATATCTGCTGATTATTATTATCTAGGGGAAGTGGTGGCTTTATATATTGGCTGGATTCCTTTTTGTAATAATTAAAAATTTATTTTAAGGTGTTTCGTAGAGAAACAGTTGCCTTCAGCATTGTCAGAAGGCACATGGCTGGTTGCTGGTTATGTGTAGGGGGCAGCAACCTTGCATGGCTGAGTTTAGGAAAGTCCTTTGGGTGTGAGGGAGAAGGCAAGGGCACCCCACTCCAGTACTCTTGCTTGGAAAATCCCGTGGACGGAGGAGCCTGGTGGGCTGAGGTCGAGCAAATGGAGGAGATGCATTAAGGTGCTGACATAGCAGGACCTCGGGGCATGGTTGAAGACTGTTTGCAAAATGGTCCTGTCCCTGCCTATGCTGATGTGGGCAAAGGTGCTAGCTGGCTTTCCTGCTGTGATAATACCTCCATGGGTAACATCTTCTGATCCTTCCTATTCCTTGTTTCTCTCTTCTCTTCTCTCCAAACAAGTGACTATAGATTTTGCCAGTTTCAAGAAGCAGATTTCTTGTAGTTTATTTTCTTAGTCAACTGAACAAATAGTGGGACTTTGGCATGCTTACATTTTGTCGCTAGTTTCACAACTCCTAGATCACATTCACAAAAAGCTTTATGTGGTATGATTGACCTTGTGATGTGGGTATGGGTGGTTCTGTTTAAGAATCCATGCCTTTTCTCCGAAGGTAAATAAACCACAGATTTGTGCTGAGTGACTGCTAAAAATATCTGGCCTCAAGATTGCTTTTTGATGGAGAATTGAAATCAAGCCCTTTGAATTTAACTCATGTGAATCCCCTCCTCCCTTTGACATTAATGAGGCAAGGATTTACATTTGCTGGTAGACTGATAAGAAAATACTAAAATGCTCTTAGAAAAGGTCTAAGAATGTTCGCAGTCATCTTCTTTCTCTGTCTAGACTTGTATGTTTAGTCTGTCATTGTACAGAATTATAGCCTAATTGTATGTGCCTAGAATACATCAGCCCTCTATGACAGCCAGTAATGAATGTGTTTTCAGCTCTGCTCCTAACCTTTGAAAGATAAAGCACACAACTATACTTTCACTTGCATTTGAGAGGCTGACTTAACCCTCAGGGACCCTGTGATTTCTGAGGGAAAGCAGATGCTTTATTCTCCTGTTTTCCCTCTCAGCACACACACAGGTTCAGACACTTGCCCACAGGCCCATCGGGCTCATCTTTTCTCATTGCATCGTCATTTGACATTAGAGGAAGAATCCTGGTCTTAGAAGAAACATGGCAAATAAAGAGCCTTATTTTTGTGGAAGTAACCAGACCTCTGTTTAACATCCCTTGAGGTCATTGCCGGCCGCCTGGAAGGGGGACTCCCATTTTAATGCAAATTGCTCGCCTTTCTCTGCTCACCCCCTGCCCTCAGCCTTCCCAGGAGCCTTCCCCTCCCGCTCTATGCTCCCGCCCCAGTGCTCCCATTCACACGCTACAGCAAACCTTGCCTGCTTGCCCCCACTCGCATTCCTTTGGAACAGTGAGAGGTCCAGACTTTCCGAGGAGAAGATCCAGAATTTGGTAGTGTATGCAGTACTAGGCGCTAATTCCTGTGAGGTTTACAGTTGGCTCAACTTTGAGATTTAGCGATCGTTTATATTCATAGATCCTTATAGTGCACGTGATTGTTTTTCTCTTTCTGGTGCAGGTGTGGTCAGAGGAATAAAATGATGTTTCATTGCCCTGTGCAGGCACTGTCATTCCCCAGGGTTGTTAATGAAGGCTCATTCAGACCATCCTAGAAATACCCATTCATCTCACTTTTTTTTTTAAGTCAAAAGGATGCTTTACTCTGTTGGCTGTAATGGCTCTCAAGCGGTTCCTCATGAGCGATGTGGAGCCACTCAGCACAGGCAAACACAGGCAGGAGGGGAACAAAATTGGCTGCCTGGGCCCAGTAGCCATTTGGGGGATCGTCAATAACCCCGCCGTTAAATCTGACTAAGTGCATCCGAGAACAGCTGCTCCCGTAGCCCACCAAGGACGGCATCTTAGCGCTGAATGTCAGTGCTTTTGTCTTCATTTCCGGAGACCAGAGAGCCCCGGTTTTCTGCTAGATTTGTTGTGGTGGTGGATGGCTGTTCGTTTGTGTTTTAAAGCTGGCCACCACAGCCAGCGGCTCAAGCCCCTTCACGTTTCTACTGCTTGCTTTTGTGTGTTCTCTGTAGGGTATTTTGTTCAGCATCTATGAAAACAGGCTAGAAAGAATGGTGGAAGATGAGGAAGAAGCTTTTTAAGCTTTTTTTAAGAAGAACATCTTTTTTTAAGAAGTCAGGTCATATTTTTGAGTGTTTATTAAGAAGCCAGGAATTGTAAAGGGATCCATGGAAGAACTAGGAATCCCCACTGGTCATAATTTAGTTAGGAAAATAAGTCGTTCACATCTTAAAAAGAACACAAATAGTGCTTCCTTCCTTTAAGACCTGTGTGTGTGAGAGAGACACACACATGGAGGGGTGTGAGGGCAGATTTAGTCCAGTTCCTAAAGAAGAGAGAGGGTGAGAAATGGAGATCATAGCAGGCATTGCATTTTGATTGTTCAACCACAGATTTAGTCACAGTGACAAAGGTTACCCAGGTACCTGCACCCCCACCCCAGCCGCAATCCGAGCCTAATTAAATGTTACCCGGGCAACAGCAAGCATCCAAACATCGTGCCCCAGGGCTGACGCCTTTGGTTTTCTCGGCTGCGGTCTATGGGTGATTTCTATTGCATGTGAAGTCAGATTTCTTTGGTCCTCGAGAAATGTGAGCAAGTGAGAAGTGTCCCTGGGGAAGAGCCCTTAAAAACGGACCACGGGGATGGGAGAGATGAACACAAACATGAGACGAAAATAATGTTTTAATAAGCTGTTTCAACCAGTGTCAAAGACTCACCTCCAGTCAGGACTGGTAAGGGGACTGCTGACCGAAAATGCAACCCTACCTATGATTTAAAAATAAAATTATCTAATTAATAATGAACACTAAAGCCCAGGGAAGGTGGCATTTTGTGGGAGGTTACAGCAGTTTCCCCAGTTACAGCATCTGTCATTTTAAAGACGCCAACTGAATTGGCTCTGAAAAAAAATTGCTTTGTGCAGCTTGAGGGGTTGAGATAAAATATGAATGTCCTGAGGGCTGCCTGCATTTGGAAAGCCCTCTAAACCTGCCCTTTGCTGGCCCTTTCTTTCTTAATCAAACTGATTTTCATTGGAGTCTGAGTAAGTGAGGCACAGTGGAGCATTTTGGATCAAATTCTTAGATTCTGGAGAAGGGACAACTGCTCTCCTCGGGGCACTGCATCTTGGTTTGCCCCTAGGATGCTTCTCCATATGATGCTTTTTGGTTGCTGAAGTGTCAGTCAATGGAAATGTCACATTTGGAGAAGTAATAGATAGCAATAAAACTGAAGATGAGATGTTTAATAAATTCTGCATCTCAGGCTGGTGACACTCTCTTGGTACAGAGCTCCTCAGCCTTTGAGCAGTTGTTTTCTGCTTTCTAAATTCTTATTTGGAGGTTGAGACCTGTGTAAAAGACCAGCAAAATAGGCGTGAAAACTGACTGATGGAACTCCTCCTTTTTAATATTTTGTGCATGGATGAGAGGAGGAGAGAGATGGAGAGAAGGATACCTTACCTTCTCATAGGGCTTCCCGGGTGGTACTAGTGATAAAGAATCCACTTGCCAATGCAGGAGACGCAAGAGAGGCAGGTTCAATCCCTGGGTGGGGAAGATCCCCTGGAGGAGGGCATGGCAACCCACTCTGGTGTTCTTACCTGGAGAATCCCGTGGACAGAGGAGCCTGGAGGGCTACAGTCTATAGGGTCTCAAAGAGTTGGACAGGACTGAAGCAACTTAGCATACTGTAAAGTTGCATCCTGAAGCATGCACGCATACCTTTATATTCTAATTGATTGGAAAGGAGATAATCTTTTCACATTATATGGTATGTCTTTTGAGAAGATGCCCTAGTATCAGCCAATCTGTCATTAAATATTTACGTGGTATTTCCTGCAGCAAGACACAGTTCCAGTTCCTAGTTCTGCAGGCCATAAGAAGTGTAAGTAAAACTGTCCCTGGGACTTGTTTACAACAGAGCATGAAAATAAGATAAACAGAATAAGCTAGGGTATAATAATATGCAAATGAGACTTTTGCAAGTGAGACCCCTTCTGTGAATTTTCTTTGTTCAAGCTATTTTAAAAAATATACATGCATAAGAATATGCACTAAAATCGTATTACCTATACAAACTGAGGCATAAGTACAGCAGATCTAATGCAGTGGATTCCCTCTGTGATCAAGGAATTTTGGATTCATACTGAATTAATTGTACCCTATTTGGGAGCTACATTTTAAGGCCTTCAATTTAATTATGAAAAGATTGAAAGTTTTAGGATTCTTCTCTGTCTCCCCAAAAAGATCCTATGAGAACAGAACTGCTGAACAGAATGTAAAGGCCTGATTTCAAGATTGTCTTCATCTTTGAGAGCTGGAAAAATTATCCATTGGCAGACTCAAGCCACTTGGGAGAGATTGTGAAAGTGAAAGGTTTTATGGAAATAAATCTGAAGTAATTGGTTCACTGCCCCAGGCCAGAATGGACACTTCTGAGAGAGCAGGGAGAGAGCAGGGAGGGGATGTCTGTTGTGAGCTGCTTCCCAGGACCAACCCTTGACCCTCCACCTCCGAGTTCTCTAAGCAGTTCTGGGCCACACCTGAAGTTACCGCTGCCCGTGTCGCCCCCTGAAAAGCTGCTCTGCAGCCTTTCCGTTTCTCACAAAGCTAAGGGGCCAGGCTAGACTGGGGCTTTCCAGGTGGCTCAGTGGTAAAGAATCTGCGTGCCAGGCAGGAGGCACTGGTTCAATCCCTGGGCTGGAAGATCCCCTGGAGAAGGAAATGGCAACCCCCTCCAGTATTCTTGCCTGGAGAATTCCATCGACAGAGCAGCCTGGTGGGCTACAGTCCATGGGTCACAAGAGCGTCTGACACGACTTGGCGATGAAACAGCAACAAAGACTAGATTAGGGAATCTGAAACTTTGTTCTGTCTGCTGTTAGTTCTGTAAAACTTTACTAGAGAGCCAGCAGGAAAGAATTTCAAGGTGAAATAAGCCTGAGAATTTATAGCAGATCTTATTTTTTGAGGAGCTTAAAGTATGTTCAATTTTGTATAACCGTAAATGTCCTTTCCTGTTTGATCTGTCACTTCTGCTACTACTGTCTCCCAGGGGTCTTGATTTCTGTAGAACACAATTTGGGAAAGGATGGACTAAGTGATCTCTGAGTCCCTTCCAGATGTCGTATTCTGTGATTCATGAACTTTTACTAAATTGTCTCTACTCTGAAATGTAGAAGGGAACTTGTTCTATTTGCTGTTTAGCTTAAAATGGTTTTTAACCCAGGTTTTAAAATGTCAGTGAAAGAATTTAGTTTAGAAAATCTGCCTGTCGCATCTGCTAGGATTATTCATTTTTAGGTGAAGATGCACAGCCTTATGACACTTCAGCTAATGTCCCAGTTTGTGAATTCTTGGCCCTTGTTTTTTCCCATCTGTCTGTACCTTGCCAGACAGACCCAACAAGACGGAACTTAATTGTGTTTGCACAGTGCCAAACACCTGCATGGAAAGTATTTCAAAAGTCAAATTCTTGAGTGTGTTGTCTATGTAATGCCAAATGGGAAATAGCTGCATTTTTTCCATTAAAATTAGAATTTCCACATTGATGTTTGGTGCTGCGTTGAGCTTCAGATTATTTTCTTATTCACACATCTTTGGGAGGAGGCTGAAGACTGAACCTCCTGAGTTCTGGGGATCATCTCTAGGTTGTGTGTGTTAAAAGCGCCAGGGACCTTGTTTGTTCTGGATAATTGAGGATGGCCTGCATTTTAATATGCATGATCAGCTATGCATATCTTGTCCTGTGAACCATCAATTAGCACAACACAATTTCACAAGTCAGTGCATGCAGATACGAACACCCTTGGGAAGCAATGCTCAAATCATTACTGACAGTGTACAGCTTGCATACAGGTAATCATGATCAGAAAGCCATGATTATCCAGAAGGAGAAGTGATTTTTATGATAATGTGTCATGTGGTTGACTCTTGGTACCTAATACCTTTGAGGTAACAATTTCAGTTTTAACCTCTCTCTAATTTGATCATGTTTGCAAAAAATGTTTAATTCACTCCCTATGACCTACGTGTAATTATTATTTTTACGACAAACTTTATAGAGTGTTCTAAACCCAAATGAAATAGGCTTTGTACCAAAAACATTATTGATAATATCTCTATGGATGAGAAGAATGGTGGTGTGGTTAATCAAATATTCTAGGTAAGAGAGACTTGCCAATAATTCCTTATATTCCAATAATAAGAAAAGATTATACTTTTTTTGTTGCAAATTTTAGAAGCTAATTATACAGTCCTTTCTTTAATATATATCCTGAAATGTATCTAGAATTGACTTAGAATTCCTAAACCAAATTTGTTTCCTTAGCTCAGGATATTTTTAAACTATTTATTAAAAACATGCACTTAGAAATCTGTTGTTCCCTTTTCCTTCTGATTATGATGATATTTTCAAAGGGAGTTTTTAATAACTATTGTACTTTAGGGGCATATATTAGTATTTTACTGAAGCAAAGGCCAAGAGAGTTGCGCTTATACAAGAGAACGCACTTTGCTTCCTACTTGGAAACCAAACTCCAAACACTCCAGGTGAGCTTTCCTTAGATGATTTGGGAGGAAAACACTAGCGGTCACTGCACGGTCTACATAGGGGTGTGCTGATTAGAAGTAAGTTCTTGTTACTGAAACATTAGTGAGCAAACCATTTACGTTGAGTTGTCCAAGTGGACACCTCAATACTAATATGATTGTCTTTCTATATAAAACAGCGATTTCCCTGGAAATTATACTGATTCTTGAAAAGAGTCTTTGATTCTAAATATTGAAGTGGAACTCTGAACTGCTGTATAGAAAGAAGGGGAGGTGGAGAAAGAGAGGACGCAAACTTTCAGTTCAGTTCAGTTCAGTCGCTCAGTTGTGTCGGACTCTTTGCGACCCCATGAATCGCAGCACGCCAGGCCTCCCTGTCCTTTACCAACTCGTGGAGTTCACTCAGATTCACGTCCATCGAGTCAGTGATGCCATCCAGCCACCTCATCCTCTGTCTTCCCCTTCTCCTCCTGCCCCCAAACCCTCCCAGCATCAGAGTCTTTTCTAATGAGTCAACTCTTCACATGAGGTGGCCAAAGTACTGGAGTTTCAGCTTTAGCATCATTCCTTCCAAAGAAATCCCAGGGCTGATCTCCTTCAGAATGGACTGGTTGGATCTCCTTGCAGTCCAAGGGACTCTCAAGAGTCTTCTCCAACACCACAGTTCAAAAGCATCAATTCTTCACAAACTTTAGGTAGCTTTAAAAAAAAATGTGATTTTGCAAAATACGCATTAGCCCACTGCATTTACATTGTCCTGTTACATATACAACCACTCCACTCCTAAGTCCTAACCATTTTTCCTTTCTGCTTCCTGTGTCTCATGATTTGAAAACATGATTTTTTAAATAGAAAACTGTCTTCTCCATTATACCATTTTCCTCCTAATGAGCTAATAAACACAAAAACCCAACCAAGTAAAGGAAATGAGAAGTGAGATTATTTTTAAAGGCTTAATGCCTGTACTTTAAGGTTATCCAAAATAGCTTTAGATCCCTGGAATAGACAGGTTGCGCAGCTAAGGTTGTGTAACATTTATACGCACGCAGGTAATTAATTACATGTGTGCGGCTTCCCAGGTGGTACTAGTGGTAAAGAACCCGCCTGCCAATGCAGAAGACAGAAGAGATGTGGGTTCAGTCCCTGGGTTGGGAAGATTCCCTACAGAAGGGCATGGCAATTCACTCCAGTATTTTTGACTGGAGAAGCCCGTGGACCGAGGAGCGTGGTGTGCTGTTGTCCATGGGGTCACAGAGTTGGACACGACTAAGGTGACTAAGCATGCACACAGGAATGATTTTGCTTTTGTATTATTTGAAAAACATCTTTTCCACTTAAAGATACATGCCAACAGCCAAATAAATGCCTTGTAGTGAAAAAGTGACTATTTCATGGGGGTTCACCTCCTTTACTTCTGTTGTTTATCAGCTTCTATTGTTTTATCATCTGTATCACTCAGGCCTTTTTCCCCAATCTAATGTCATCTATTTCCCCAGGTTCCCTTTTCTTTTTCTTCCCCTTTTTCCTAATATGCCCCTCCCCACTCTCCAATCACAGTCGTCTTTTCTACCAATAATGCTGGTATGAGTTATTTTAAAACATCTAACAAGATCATTGTCTTGAAAAAAAGCATTGTGTATTTGTTATACATATTATTATAACATGTCTTTTTTAAAATTATTTTATATGTAGAACAGAGACTATTTGGAGTCTTTGGAATAACATTCCAGCAGATAAATATAAATGAAATAATGTGGCAAATTAACTCACTCTGGGGTCATCTAGAAATATGACTCTGTCATCAGATGGAAATTTCTGTTGTTGGAATCCTTTAGCCAGCAAATGGATTTTCTATGCTTAGTAAGCAGACTCATCAAAAATATGAAACCAGTTGTTAAAAAACAAAACAAACAAAAAACCCAAGCTTCAACTTACAGCTTAAGAAGAATGAAAAGAAAACCAACCAAGCAAAAACCTACTTTGACTGAAAAAAATGAGACCAAAGACCTTGAACCAAGTAATTGTAGGGCTAGATTTTTAATCTTTCAGAATTCTAACTTGTCAGAGATGGCTTTTTCCCAATTACAACTGACTGATAAGAGAAAAGGAATGCAATTATGTCATAACGTCAGAACTAAGGCCTTACGCTAATATCCCTTAGTAAAGAACCATGAAACAGTGCCTGGCACATCGTACTGGCTTAGTGTGACAGTGATGAAGAGGTGTCATGGGTTTGAGAACCAATAATTAGCTCTTAGGTTTGAAGAATAAGCTGTATAAGAAATCTGAAAATTTGTAGTGATTGCAGTTTATTACAGATTTCCTTTAAATATTGAGGTATGGCAAAACATTTATTTATGAGCTGTTGATTGCTTTCAGAAACTTGGTAGCCTAGAAGCTCTGGTTAGCAGCGTCTTGAGAAGCAATGGACGGAATCCTTGGAGGATGGAAGCGGGGGACATAAAATGTGTTCCAATCCCAATTTTACTGCTAAGTAGATTGTGCTTTTGTGGACAAGTTCTTTAGCATTTATGAACTTCAGTTTCATTATCTCTAAGATTACTTTTATGCTCAGTACTTGTAATATAATACCAACCCATAGTGAAAAAGAGTGATTTACATATTTTAAAAAATGGTGTGCCTGCAAAGTTGATATGCATAGCTAATGTGTAAATCCAAGATGTGTTGTTAGTGTAAAGTCCTTTGGAATTCTTAGGATACAATAACTTGGCTTGGCTGAGCAGTGCAAGAAAACATATTGTTGTTGGTTAGCCATTAAGTTGTGTCCTACTCTTTTGTAACTCCATGAACTATAGCCTGCCAGGCTGCTCTGGTCCATGGAATTTTCCAGGCAAGAATACTAGAGTGAGTTGCCATTTCCTTCTCAGGGGATCTTCTGACCCTGGGATCGAACTCACATCTCCTGCATTGACAGGCAGGTTCTTTGCTGCCGAGCCACCTGGGAAACCCTCAGTCTATTCATTTCACAAACAGATGCTGCTTGTCTGATGGGGTTGGTTCTGTGTCAGATACTAAGGTTAACAATAGTAAGCAAAATAAATAAATCCACATCTCTACAGGGTCTCCCATGGAGCTCTCAGTCAAGGTAGGGAAGCAGATATTAATCAGTCATATAAATATGTATCACAATCTGTGCTAAGTACCAGGGAAGAGAAGATGGTGCTATATAAGGGCATAAAGGAGGAAATTGACCTATAAGGGGAAAGTGAGAGAATTATAGAGCTAAGATTTGTGATGAATGCTCTTTATTTTATATTAAACATTAGACACTGTATTTATCTTTCCGTTTGAATGCAACATTAGCAATTCAGCCTAGTTTTACAGGTTCTAGAGTATACAGATATTTTTTAACTTTTGCAGAGGTCAATGTGAGGTTACCATAACACATTTGTTAAGAATAGGAACAATTAAATAGACATGATTTTAAAATGTTTCTATGAGGGTATTAGCATCCTTGTAAGGATTCCACTACTTTGAGTTAAGAATGAAAATAAGAGGAAACTATCTGAATATTCACTGACCTCTTAAAAGCATGGGCTTAATGACAGGTTTGCTGGGCTGCAAAAATCCCCATGGGAGGAAACTGAAGCAACTAAAATTTCTGAATCAGAATTTGAAGATTTGTGTTACAAAATATTATGGTTCCTGAGTCCCTCAGGAACATCCTTCATATACATGGTGCTTAGAGGTTCACTCATTACCTTCTTCCCAGCATCTTCCCTGTGCTTCCTGGAGGGATGCTCACCTGGTAATTGCAGGGCTGTGTTAGGCCAGGCATTTGTTACTGATGTTTTCTTCTCTTGCCTTTTTTTTTTTTTAGATCAATTATAAGTAACTTTCTTGCATCACATATCTGATCATTTGTCCTTTACCTTCTGGTTTCAATGTCTACTTCTTTTGCGTGGCAATTACTATCCCTTGGCCCTACTTGATGAAGTATCTAAAATCTCAACTTTTATGTATAAAAATAATTTTTCTTTAACCTGGAGGATATGACCATAACAAATCATCCATGTATTACTTGAAACCAGTGTCCCTTATTGGGAAAAATAAAACCTGACTTTTTCATTAAGTCTAGTATAGAACAGGTTTTCTTTTTTATATAGGATTTTATGTGAAGATATTAAAAATTCAGTTGCATGCAGATTAACTCTCTTAGTCATGTGTTTACTCCCAAATCTTGGCTAGTCTTCTGACGCTATCTGAAATTAAAATATGTTGTAAAGAAATGTTGAGACAGAATGTTTTTCGTTATTTTTTTTTCCTGACATGCTCTCAAACCCTTTCAGACTGCAGACTTTGGTCTTTATTCAGGTGCAAAGTTCTCTTTTGTATATCCTGATCATTGTCTCTGTGCCTGTTCTGATTTCAGCCTTAAGAATATATAGAATTCTTACAACATTAACAGTATAACTTCTTATCCTCTGTCTCATAATTTTCTCTTTGATCTTTTCCCACATGTTCTAGAACACCTCACATTTGCCTTGTGCGTCACAGTCAGTGTTCCTGCAGGATTTGTTCTTCGCTCTATTGCTGATTTAATTTCTGCCGTTGCATTTTATCTTTCCCGGAATTCTTTTGTTAATTCCACTGGCTTCTTTTTCAGTCTCTACCTATAATTCAGCCCACTCTTATTTTTACTGTTCTCAGTTATCTCACAGAGATGATATCTGCCATCTTTTGTGCCGTGTCATTTTCTAAAATTTTATTTGGTTCCCTATGGAAATTCATCTTTAGAGATGTTTTCCACCAAGCCTCAAGACACTGCTCCTTTTTTCTTGTGCTGTAGTCTTCTCAAAGGTCCCATTTTTTTCTGTTTATTTTCTTCTTCTTATAACACAAAGAAAGGTCTGTCGAGGCACAGCATTTGCTAACAGAGGGTTGCAGAGACTCCTTAGTGATCCCCGCTGCCCACTTGGGTGCTGGCAGTTTCACCCTTCCATAACTGGGCCCTGGAAGTCGGATTCAAGTGCATATTCCCACTCTGTGTTTGTGGCCCAGGACGTGACATGGGATGCAGGCCTAGGAAGTGATGATGTGTCTTTGCTGTCAGAGCTTCTGCCTCTGATTGAGAATTAGATGGGACCTGGGGTTCTGCTTTGTACAGATAAGATGTGAGATCCACCGTGCACAGCGTGGGCTCCTCTGAGTTCTTCCTCTCTTTGCTTCTATTTGTGAGTGCTTTTCCTTAGAAGCATTTCAGCTCAAGTTGTAAGGCAGCTTGGCGATAGTTTCCTTCCCCTCGTCTCTGGAGTTCTGAAGGTGAGAGCTGAAGGAGGTGTGGGGAGTGGGGGGAACGAAGGTATCGGTTACCGTGCAGTAAGGGACTGAGACTCCTTTTACTGGTCTTTGCCTCCTAGACTTAGGGGCAGATATTGAAAGAGCGAGTCCAGTAAAATGGTGAAGAGCAGAAACTCAGGAGCTGGAGTGCCCAAGTTCAAACGCAGGCTCTGCCTCATGCTTTAGTTCTTTGTGCCACAGTTTCCTCATCTGTAAACCTACCTTCAGAGGTTTTATGTTCTTCGTCTTTAAAGACGATTTATGAAAATTTGGTGGTATTAGGGCATGTAAAGCATTGAAAGGGTGGATGGAGCATACTAAGTGCTCTACAAGTGTTAGCTATTGTTGACAGTATTAATAGTGTTGCTCAGTAGCTCAGTCATGTCCAGCTCTTTGCAACCCCATCTACTGTAGCCTGCCAGGCTCCTCTGTCCATGGGATTTCTTAGACAAGAACACTGGAGCGGGCTGCCATTTCCTTCTCCAAGGGATCTTCCCGACCCAGGAATCGAACCTACGTCTCTTGGGTTTCCTGCGTTGGCAGGTGGATTCTTTCGGTACTGTTCAAGAGTGTGCGAAAATGTGCATTTCGTTCCCTTTGGTGTGGTTCCCCCTCCTCCCACTGAACCCCTCTATCCCCCAGCCTTTCGGCACATGGCCATCTCTTTAAATCCCCATGGTCAATTTTCTGATTTTATATATTTTCATGAATGTTTCCAAAATTCATAAATCTGCATAAGGATATATCAGGCATTTTCGCTACCACATTAACCCACCAGCCTTCCTAACTCCAACTTAAAGTAATAGTTAAGTGATACAATCTTCATTTGTGAAAACCTATAATGCATACAGGATGTGGTACCATTTTGTTATCTTGGATACTTCAAAATCATATTTTTAAGACCGAGTTGTACCTGTCATTTGTACGAAACATACCCTCTGGTAAACTTGCTTTGTGCTTGCTGTGTGTTGTGTATGAGGTGGAGGGTGGGGCAGGTCTCCTTTCCTCCACCCTCACCACCAGGCAGGCGTGGTGAGTTGACTGGGTCCCTCCTAGGAAGATTTTCTCTTTTTTTCATTTTTAAGCACTTTTATCTGAAAATTACTTAAAAAAAAAACACTAGTGTAACATATTTGGTAAAGTGAAATATTGGTTTAGAGTACAAAATATATATACATTATTTAGAATGAGAATGGTATGCTGTTTATCATCAAACCAATCCTTTCATGCTTCTACAAATCCTAATAAACTTTTTCTATGGCCTGGGGGGAAATAAAATTTTTGTTAAAGATTAATGCTTTTAATCTGCTGTTTAAGGAAATGAATTAAAAATGTTCGCAGGAAACGCTGATTCATTTTTATGTAATGTTCAAATGGCCTGTAACATTTGCTACTCTATAAAATCTGCAGTATTATTCAAGCATGATTTGTTTGGGCTTATGAGCAGAGAAGCCTGGCAGGCTACAATCCATGGGGTCGCAGAGTCGGACACGACTGTGCAGCTAGACAACATGGTTTCTTTATAATATTATCAGTTCTGTATACTTGAAGTTCCCTAGAGCTAAATATTTTTATCCTTCTTTAATCAGGGCTCTATACATTTCAAAAATTTGTATAAATCTCTCTCTTCAGTTTGGAGACAATCCCTTCCTGCAATTTCTAGTTTCTGCCAAAATCTTAGATTTTTTTTTTTTTTTGTCACTTTGTGAAAACCTTGTGAATTACAGCTTTCTTTTTTTACCTTTAGACTCTGCATGTCTGTGAGAGTTTTATGTCTGTACATGTTGTCTTTTGTGACACTCCAGTATGACTCGACTGAACCAGAAAAATGCAGTTTTCTTTAAATGTTCATGTGGGGACAAAAAGTTTGCATCAGAAAATCAAGCCTGAATCCATGGCCCAGGTAGTGCTTTGATTTCTGCTGCTTTTACTGTTGTCCCAGCAAGACTTCAGGGGCCCCATTGTATTCCAGAGAGGGCCCAGTGGGAAGGGCTTGCCTGCACCTCAACAGCCACCTCCCTCACTCTGCATATTAAGCCTGTAATTACAGCAGACAGTACATTTGTCCCCGGCTTCTGTGGGATGATGTCATTGCCTGTCAAACAGGGGATTAGCATGAAGAGAGAAATCCTACTGACATGTTCATTTTCATTAAGAAGAATTTGGTTTTACTTCATTTTGTTAACAGGAACTGTTATTTCATAGGAGAAATTTTTTAAAAGGAGGAAAAAGAAAAAATTGAGAGCGTAGAAGCGGACATGGGCTGACTGCATGAATGGGAGTTGTGCTCAGTAGCACTGCTCTATCAATTAATGAAAGAGTCTGGGACACAAAGCATGCCTGGGAAATCAGCTCCTTTTCTTACCAAAGCAGAATATCATTCTTCTCAAAGCTCACAATGGCCTGGCCCTGGCTGTAGAAAATGTTCCTGGAAAAAAGGAAGCAAAGACTGTGGCTGGAGCTGAAAGGGTGTGCAGGCGGCCGGTCCCACCCACCCCTGAAATGTTCCCCTTTTTCATGATGGCATTGATCGAGGATGTCTTAAAAGTCTCATTCCTTGCATCTTAGGGGAAAGCTTAGTTCCAGGCCCATGTGGAAAAAATAAATAAATCAGTCAGGGAGAGACCTGTTGTGAAGGATGCTTTGGTCCAGAGCTGAGGCCATGGAAGAACATAATTTACATCAGTCATTTCTAGTGCCTCCAGCAAAAATAAGCATAGGAAGAAAATCATGATCAGACTTGAGAATGGGAGTCCTTTCCTCTTTTGGAGCAGACTGCCGATAATCTGCATCAGGAAAGCTGGCTTCAGGCGCCAGCTCTGGCTCTGACTTAGCTGTGTGACCTTGGGTGGCTGAATGGCTCTGAGCCTCAGTTTGCCCATCTCTACAGTGGGATTGCCTAGCAGTAGTGTCTACGCCTTGTAGAGTTGTGCCTGGTACCTTCTGGCTATTTTTCATCTCCCAGAATGATTTCCTTTCAGACGATAGTTCTGAGATGACCTTATTCACCAGTGACCAGAGGAGGCAGCCTCCTCTTTTCCTTTGTCTCACCACTTCTCTCAGGGCCTCAGACCCAGACTTAGATTCTCCTCAGTCGAGAGTCCCTCCCTGGAGCGCGGCCCAGGAGCTGTGAGACTGAGGAGGTCAAGGGTCCCTGGATTAGATAGGCGCTGGAATTTCACTCTTTGAATTTTGCCAAAGCATTGGGAGAATTTTGAAAGTTCCCACAGATTTTTCTTGGGAGTTTTTCAAACCCTTATAGTGTTTCTCAGTTTTCTATATTTGGACATCAGAATTTTCTTAGCATCCATTTTCTTTGGAACAGAGTCCTCCTGTGAAGGAGGCTAAATCCAGTCTAAATCAGGCCCGCTGGCCCAGTGATAGTTTTCCATCCACGTTGCCCTGGGGCCTTCCCATTTTCATTTTTATCTTGCTTTGAAAGGCCACTGGTAAGCTAATTAATTCTCTTTTTTCATCTGACTTTTCAGGTTCAATTACCTAGCTGATTGTTGCTTGTTAGAATGATACGTTAGAAGCAAGATCCTGCACCACACTTGACTTTGAGATGTATGTAGTAGTAGTACAGCTGGGTTGGACCAAAAGTCTTCAAGGTCAGTGTGTTCAACTGTCTTGATTGGAAGGGGATCTAGGTGTGCCAAGTTCTGGGCAAGTGTTCTAGAAAAATATCAAGTCTCCTGTCCTATCGCCCTTGTGTGGAATGAGAGGAAGGGAGAAGACACCAACTTTACCTGCAACGTAAAGTACCAGTTACCGCACTAGACATACCTGGGTACCAGTGCTCTCAATTTCCCCTGAGTTGCTCTCCTGAGTTTATGGAACTTTGCCATTGCTACCTCCACCCCCACCTCCAGTACTCCTTGGATTATCTGAAATGCAGGACAGTGCTCTTACCACAAGTTACCTGAATGTAAATGGAATTCATAGGAGATGTATTACTAGTAGGAAATTGGCAGTTGCTCTCGGAAGCTGAAATTCCTCTCTCTAGGTGGCAAGATGCTCTTTGCTGGGTGGCTGGGTGGGGGCAGATGGTTCATCTTCCCAGTGCCTCATGGTGTCCTCTCCAAGCTCTCAGCATGGTGCTGTCATCTAGACTCATCTGTGGGTTTGGTTCTCTAGGATAAATAGTTGTTTTCCACCCCACTGCCCCCATCTCCCCAGACCTCATAGCTGAGATGGTAGGAGGAGGGAAACATTCTCAGTTACCCCAAGTCAGACCTGCTCTAATGCTTTGTTCTCTGTACTTAATTGTTGGCCAGACACTCCCTTCCCTTCCAATTAGAGGATGTTCTTGAGTTGTTTTGCATTCTCACCTGATTATAAACTACAAACTTACAGATTTTGTCTACTGAGTCCAAGTCTGCGGCTGCTGCTGCTGAGTCACTTCAGTCGTGTCCGACTCTGTGTGACCCCACAGACGGCAGCCCACCAGGCTCCCCTCTCCCTGGGATTCTCCAGGCAAGAACACTGGAGTGGGTTGCCATTTAGTCAGCCTACAAGAAAAATCTTGTCCATAGTTTGCTAAGATGAGTGAATAATACATGCATTTTTTTGTCTTTTGCAAAAGCAATAAACATTTGTTAGAAATAATATGAATTCGGTTTTGAGTATTTTACATTCAGTCGTTACAGATTGTAGAGAGATTCAGATTTCTGCCTCTTCCACCCAAAGCACTGAGTACTTTGGCTGTTACTGCAGGCTGTGTCTGTGACACTGAGTCAGAGGCTCTTAGACTGACGGGCATTTTTGTTTACATCAGCACTGTCAGGGGCTGAATGATGGTTCACAGTTCCACAGTCAGTTCAGTTCACGCATTAGGATGTCTTTTTACAAAGAAGCTTTTCCATTTGTCTTCTTAGGGGTGTCAGACCATTTGGTGGTAGGTCCTGTAGCCTGGCTGTTGACCTCCATGCATAGGCGTAAAATCAAGGACTTGTTGGCCCTCTCATTTAAGCAGTTGATCATCTTGACAGCCTGTTTCTGTAGAATCTTGGGAGAGGATTGTATTTCCTGGATCAATTTCCTTGGGGAAACTTACAGGCAACAAACTGTGGCTTCCATAACTGTGGCTTCGCAAAAACCACACATTTGACCATGTTTTCCATTTGAATTACATGAAAACCTTCTGATCTTGAATTGGTAAGACTCATCTTCATCAAAATGAAGTAGCAGCGCCTTCCCTTAACCAACTTGGCCAAATCAAGCCTATATTGATTTTAAGTGACCTAGAACTAGTACATATCATGGTGTAGGAGAAAAAATAATAAGGCCACATCTTTCCATTCATCTAATATTTAAATTTGGGTTTTCAGTTATCATAATTCCTTGTTGTAAAACAAGGGGTATATACCTGTGTCTAAAATTGACTCCAGAGATGGCTTTGAGATGATTGAGAACTAAACTTTGCTTTCTGTTAATAATAACTAATATGAGTCAAAGCCTTTTCTGTCTGTTTAAGTGAAGTAACTTTAAAAATATTTAGTGAACAAAGATTTAGTCATAAGATCCACATGTATAAAAATGTCGTAAGTCACTTCAGTCCGCCATTTGCCTTTTGTTTCCAACCCTTTAATATAATCAGCATGGAAAACATATTAACTCTGCATCCTATCTTGGAAATGTGGAGAACTGCCCTCTATTTTGTTTTGTTTTGTTTTTTTACCAGCAGGTGGCATGAGTTATTGCTATGCTGGTGACAGTGTAAAAACCAATGTGTCTTGTTACTTTAAATTATTTAACAATTAAAAGTGATTCCCAATTATTTGCTTGAAATAGTCAAAATTTAACATTCGTATTATATAAAGAGCTTTTACAAATTAAAAGTAAATCCTTAAATTTCAGTAGAGAAATGGGTAGATAAGAACGGTTTAAACACATGTACACAGATACACAGCAAGGGGTGGAGGAGGGTCAAGAAAAAGTGAGATAAAAAATGGCCAGTAACATAAAATAAGGTAAACAAGATATTCCACCTCTCCATCATTTAAGAAATACAAACAAGGTACAACTTTTTAACCTATAAATTATAAGGCTTTAATAATAATTTAATATAATTTAAAAAATTACACTACTCATGATTGGCAAAGACGATAAGATGGACTTCATATTCTGTTATTTGGATGTAAATAACCTTTCTGGAATGGAATTTTTTAATATATATCTGGAATCTTAACAGTGCTCACACCCTTTACTTAGTAATTCCCTGTAGGAATTTGTTCTATGGAAAATAAGCAGAGACAGGCATACATGCACACACACAAAAAAAAAACTATGTAAAAAGATGCTTACTGCCACATTATATATGTGAAAAGCTGGGAAAGAAACCCCAAAGTTCTCAATAATAGTGAATAGAGTTGTGAATATTGATTCATCAGTAAGATGCGCCACTTGGCCCATTTTATAAAGCATATGTTTAAAGAATCTTTAGTGATGTGTAATGGTGAGTGAAGAGTTCAGGATGTATGAACTTTTTTTCAGTTTGATCACAATTTTGTGTGGAAAGAATTTTTGTATATCCATAGACAAAATATACTCACTTTTTAAATATGGATAATCACTGAATAATAGGTCAACAGGTTATGTTGATTTTCTTCCTTATCCTTTACTGTATTTTTTACATTTTCCACAGTGGACACATGGTATTTTACAGTCACTAAAACAATTTTCAAAAATGGTAAGCCTGGCATTGGAGACACGAATCACTGTTGCTTTTGTGATTCTCCTGGAAATGAGATTCAATAGTAAGTTCTGTGTCTGGGGAAAATAGAGCTCATTTGAGTTGGAGGTTGGAAAGCTCTTACAAACACTAACCTCAGAAACCTCAAACTAGTATGTAGTGGAATAATGACATAGCACGCAAAGCCACAGATGTCAGTTTGAGTTAAGGAGTTTAGAGTAAATACATAAAACAGCCACTAGAAGAAAAAACTCACTAAGCTCTTATCTCCTGCTCTGGCAACCTTTAGGGTCAGTCTGTGCCGCCGTATTTAATCTGTATCAAGGTGTATGGCCCTTGGGCTGGGAAGTGGAGGCCTGGCTTCTCCTCCTGGGCGCTCTGCTAATACATTTTGTATTTAACCTTGGGCAGGTCACCAAACTTGGAGAACTTTTGAGTTTTCTTCCAGGGCTGGATATTGATTCCTTTTTGCAGTTTGGCGTTGTGATACAGTTTTGAGCCCCATGAGGTGAGTCTCTTGTGGTGTCTGGTCAATGCTGAGACAGATTGAGGCCCCTTTAGGGTCACACCCTTGAATCAGATGCCTCTGATGTAATCCTGGTCCTGTCATTTTAGAATAAGTTACTATGACATAAATCCCCCAGAAGGATTGAAGTTGAAGTTAAGCAACAACAACAAAAAGGCAGTTTTACTCTCTCTTGGAGCTCATAAACTGAAAGCAGAGATAGGGCACAGAATGTGAACCAAGCCGGTGTACTTTAATAATATATTTTTCACTTATATAAAAATTCAGGTTAGCAGACTGGAAGACATAGAGAAGAGATTGGTGGTTGCCAAGGCAGGGAGAAGGAACGGGGGAGGGATAGACTGAGAGTTTGGGACTAGCAGATGCAAATTATTACATATAGATTGGATAAAGAACAAGGTCCTATTGTATAGTACAGGGAACAATATTCAGTATCCTGTAATAAACAATAAGGGAAAAGAAAACTTTCAAATTTGCAGTTATCATCAAATTAATATTCATCCCATCAGCGGTCAAGGTGGTTTTAGAATTGAGACTTTAGGGGCAGCAGACCTGCATGCGGTAAGCACACGGGTGTGTAAGGAGCGCCCAGTGCTGGAGATTTTATTGTTTAACCCAGACGAACATATTCAGAGATATATAGGAATGTGCTATAGACTTTTACTTTAACCACAATATAAAAAATATGTGGAGCCCAAACATGTACATATAAAATTAAATATAATAAAATTCTCACAAGACAATACCTGTCCTTCCTATTTGCAGTTTGTTAGGGTATTTATCATTTTATTGTATTCTATTAAAAAATACTGGTTGGTGAGTCACAAATGTGATTTCCTGCCACACTGAAGTATTGCAAACTTCATTCGGAAGAACACAGGTATTATAGAACTTTTTAAAGAGGTGCCCAGGATGGAAAGAAAAACTGTTAACTATCTTTGAGTATTATTAAATACCACTAACAAATTTCTTTGCAGAGAAATAGGGAAGGAAAATAGATCCTTTCTGTATTAAGCTCCTTGTGACGAAATAAGGACACAAATAACGTGGAAGAACATGTTAAAAAGGGAGTTTGCACAGATCCAGTGATTTGCAGGTGAGAAGAATGCATCTGAAAAGAGGTTAAAATGGTGCTTATGGAAGCAATGACTTTTTTACCTGCGCAGGTGGTAGAGATTGCCACCAACTTTAGACAACTAGGGAAAAGAAAAAGGCTGAGACCTAAGTGGTCCTGGCTTTGTTTCTAGTGTCCGTCTGGTTCTTTTTGCTTTTTGTCTCAAGCCCAGTGGAGTGTATGGGCCCTTGTGGTTGAAAGGATGACGCAATAAACCAGCTCTAGGCAGCCACTCCTGGGGGTGGGGGAAGTACACTGTCTGATTCCGTCTGCCTCCTGGACCACTCAGTTACTGGGGGCGCGATGACATCGCGTGCCTTTTCTGGTGTCTCTGTCTCCCAGGGCACCCTCGGCCGGTGTGGCAGGGCGTACCCTACATCCCAGGGATCCACGCCCACCATGTGACTCCCGGCCCTTTCTTGCTGTACATTGCCTCCTCCTGTCTGCTAACTTTTTTCCTGCTTTCCTCCCATCTTTTCCTTTGATTTGCCAGTGGCCCTGGTGACCACGATATAGCTCAGAGCATAGCCAGTAAGGCTGAGCACTTGCGACACAGCCCTCCAGGATGTCAGTGGTTGGAGGTCTTTGCACAGGACTTGGTAGCCACAAGTCTTTGATTTTTTCACCAGCTTTTTTTTTTTTTAATATATATATTTTATTGAAGTGTAGTTGACTTACAATTTTTCAGATGCAGAGCAAGGTGATGCAGACATACACATACACATAGTATTTTTCAGATTATTTTCAGATTACGAGATACTGACTAGAGTTCCCTGTGCTATACAGTAAACCTTTGTTGCTTGTTGCATACCTATTTTTTAAAATTAGAATCTAGTATTTTCTAAAAAATATATATTATACTTACTATTTATATACTCCAATACTTTGGCCACGATGTGAAGAGCCGACTCGTTGAAAAACACCCTGATGCTGGAAAAGATTGAGGGCAGGAGGAGAAGGGGATGACAGAGGATGAGATGGTTGGATGGCATCACCGACTCAATGGACATGAGTTTGAGCAAACTCCCGGAGATGGTGATGGCTGGGGAGGCCTGGTATGCTGCTGTTCATGGGGTCTCAAAGAGTTGGACATGAGTGAGTGACTGAATGGCAGCATCAATTTGTATATATGTATACAAACGCTTCCCTGGTGGCTCAGAGGTTAAAGCGTCTGCCTGCAATGTGGGAGACCTGGGTTCAACACCTGGGTCAGGAAGATTCCTGGAGAAGGAAATGGCAACCCACTCCAGTATTCTTGCCTGGAAAATCCCATGGACGGAGGAGCCTGGTGGGCTACAGTCCACGGGGTGACAGAGTCAGACTGAGCGACTTCACTTTCACACAAATGCTTCAGCAGGTTTTTAGTGGTCTCTGATGCCCAGTTAGAAACAAATGAAAAGTCCTGAATTCAGAGCCCTTGTCCGGGGCATTTTATCAGCAGGCCAGCCCAGTCTGTGGCCAAACGGGTCTCTTGAAATCATTAATGCATCAAGCAGGGACCAGTAGCCAGACTGACCTTTCCCACTCGAGGCCGGCCTGGAGCTTGGAAAAGTGAAGCTCTTTCCTGTGTGAGCCACCCCTCAACTCCCTACTCCGCATGACTCAGAAAGCTTGAAAGTGCCCTAAAATGACTTTCTCCATTGAGCTCAAGAAACATTGTGTAGGATCAGCCTGTCTGAAACTCCTTATATGGAGAGGTTCTGAGACTCTATTTTATGTTTGGTTTGTAAGAGGATCATAGCTTTAAAAAAGAAAGAAAAGAAAGGAAAGCCTAAGGCAAGGCAATGATATCATATTACTAAGAGGCTTGGTTAAAACAGAAAAAAAAGAAACACACAAAAACTACCCTTTGCAATCCGTTCCACCCTAATTCTGGATTACCATGGGGAAGACGGCAGATCCATCACTTGGACTGGTTCTGGCTGACCTTTCCCTGCATCTTGAACGCCCTGGACCAGAGAAGCCCTTCCTGATGAGATACTGTCTGCCCCTGTCTCCAGCGCGGGCTGAAGGGAGGCTGCGAGGCTGGGAAGTCCTGCCACGTGTTTCTGCACATGGGCGGTTTTTATTATTTCTGGAACGCAGCCCCCAGCCCTAAATCTTAGAATGCTGACAAGGCAAAAGCAAAGGAGGTGTGTGGGGGCCTTAACCAGCTACAGTTTGCTGACCCTCTCCAACCTGGCTCCATGCCCAGAGAAGGGAGTGACAAGCTGTGGGCTGGCTTAGGGGGCTGGGCCACCCTCTCTGTGCCCACCGTGGGTCCCCAGCCCTCCTAGCTATCCTATTGACTGGGGGCGTAGGGCCAATCAGTGAAGAGCGGTGATTAAAGTCTCTCCGAGGGAAGAAGGGCTCTGCTTATGATGCCGATGAGATGCTAATGCCCGCCAGTGGGTGGGGCCTTGCCTGCCTTTTGGAATCTTCCTCCTCGCGAGGAGCAGGGTCAGGCTTTCTGTGAGATCTCCCGATGTCCTTTAACAAATGGGGGAGCAAGAGCTGAGAACTGTACCTAGGGGTTTCTAAACCAGGATATTGGAGCTAACTGACAAATAGTAACATGTAAACAAATACAATATCCAACCTTAAATGGATCATTTAAAAATGTAGTTAAAGCTGTGCATTTCTGATTTTCAAAGATGATTTGCAGAGACAGATTTTTCAAGTCAAAAGAGATTTGAAATAAAGGAAAACAGATTTTCCAGGGGGAAAAAAAAGAGGTTCTCTCCAAGTGGAGCAGGAGAAATTTTCCAGCATAACAATCAAAGGCATACACATTAGAACTGTTATGGGCCATTTTTATATGGGCTATAATCACATGGGTTATAATCTATATCTAAACATTTTTAACTTCTGGTTATTTTATATTTCTTAATAGGTTGGGAGGGTGGAGGTAGGTAGATTGAGGCATAGAGTTTTTCAGTGATTTGAAGGAAAGATAAAATCATCTTAAGCCAAACTGCATAGTTCTCCCTCAGAAATAAGATTTTCTGGTTCTTGTATGAAATCCATAGTGAAAAGTTGGGTTGGCTACGTGTCAATATGTTGGTGTTCTAATGATGGTTTCCTCTGTTGTGTTCTTAAGGGGTGTGTGTGTGTGTGTGTGTGGTTTCTGTAGAAACAAAACTGTTGACTAAGTGTGGAAAATGTTGCTATAGTTAAGTTGTATAGTTTGACCAGGATTCCTAGACAAGAAAATGTGAATTGTTGGTCCTGAGAATTTAGTAACAGAAGAATACATTGCCTTGCTGAGATGCCGTATAAAAGAGAATACTCAGTGCAATCCAAGGAGCAAAGAAATACATTTCCTTTTTAGGACTCGGGTGAGGCAGAGCAATGAGGCCCTGTTTGAACATCCTGAACAGATTTGAGCCTTTAAAATAGCAATTCAAGGTGGTCATTTTGAACATCTACAGTTGGATCACGTCTTTATGCCTTCAGTGTCCTAGTGGAGAGGACCTGTTGGTTTTTCCATCACACTAAATGGTCTCAGCTATGGCTTTTTTTTTTTTTTGCTTTCTATTGATTTCCTTATGGCTCTGCTGGGTCTTCGTTGCTGTGTGGGCTTTCCTCTAGCTGTGGCAAGCGAGGGCTGCTGTCTGGTGGCAGTCCTCAGGCTTCTCGTCGTGGTGGCTTCCCTTGTTGCGGAGCCCAGGCCCTGGGGCACTCAGGTTTCAGTAGCTGCAGCTCCCGGGCTCTGGGGCACAGCTCAGTGGCTGTGGTGCACAGGCTTAGTTGCTTTGCAGCACGTTGGATCTTCCTGGACCAGGGATTGAACCCGTATCCTGCATTGGCAGGTGGATTCTTTACCTCTGAGCTATCAGGGAAGCCCTATTTTTTATTAAATTTTTTTAAATTGGAGTGTAGGTGATATACAGTGTTGTGTTCATTTCAGGGGTACAGTAAAGTGAGTTAGTTATACATGTACATCTGTCTATTCTTTTTTAGATTCTTCACCCAGATAGGTTCAGCTCTGGTGTTTTAATTCATGGCCTTTTAGAAAACGTACCCATCTGGTCTGCTCCCCTGGATTCATGCTGCAGGCTGTTTCTAAACACTCTTCCGTGTTAGTTTTCTATACCTGCCCTAAGGAAGGTTCACAAACTGAGTGGCTTATAATAACCGAAATTTATTCTTTCACGCTGCTGGAGGGCAGAAGTGTGAAATCAAGGTATCAGCTAGGCTGGCTGCTTCTGGAGGCTCTGAGGAAGAATCTGCCCCACATCTCTCCCTGGGCTCCTTGTGGCTGCTGGCAAACCTTGAAGCCTTTGGCTTACAGATGGATCACTCCAACATCTGCCTCTGTTTTCTCTTCTCGACAGGACATCAATCATTGGGTTAGGGCCCACCCACCCTAATCTGATATTACCTCATCATAACTAATAATATCTGCAAAGACCCTGTTTCCAAATAAGGTCACATCCTGAGGTTTCAGGTAGACATGCGTTTTGGTGGAACTCTCTTCTTCCTTCTGGTTTGTTCCTTTGAATCCACAGTAGATTAAAAACCCAGCAACTAAGCCTATTAGACCTTGTCTCTAAAGGAGAAAAAAGGAGGAGAGACTTGATCCTGTGTGTTAAACTGTGAGGGATTTCCTTGGAATAAAGTCTGCTTGAGCTTTAGTGCTTTGACTAGCGGTGTCTGTTTTAGAGCTCTTTTTTCTTTTTTCCTGGATTCTAGCCTGAATGTCTTGTAGTGGAGACAGCTGGATAAAGACCTTCTGAACACGTGATGCGATATGCTTGGATCTTTCAGACCGAGCTTTGTAGGGTACTAGGGGGAAATGAGCCAAGTCATACTTCTGAGAGGTAGTCGAGGCCATGACCAGCAATGGGCGAGAAGAGGCTATGCGGGAGAAGTCCTAGAATGCATTCCTTCTTACAGCTGAAGCACAGATGCCTCTTTCTCTTGGCCATCTGAGTTGCAGAGCCCGTGGGCACTTGTGTGTGGCTTTAGAGGAGGGCCCGTCCCGGCCTCGCTCTAGTGCCACCTTGTGAATTACGCTCTCTGTCGGTGCAGGCCTCGTTCTGCACAGCTGTGGGGGACACTGTCTGGGACAAGCTCCCTCCTCAGCTGCGTTTGTGAATATGTTTTGAGAACTACCCTTGTGCACATTTGGACTGTGGACAGTGAGAGCATTGGCCTCTAAGGAGAATGAGAACAACCCCAGTGGAAAAGGGTCATCCACACAGTATGAAGTTACGGGAAGATCCTCCCGGGAACTTGGGAGCCCTTGCAACCAACCTTTTTATTTCTCTGCCAAAAGTAAATACTGAACCTCAGAGGAACACAAACAAAGAGAATGATATTAAACACAGAATGATTTTAATCTTTGGCAGCGGCCCACATACTTAAAAGAATTAAAAGAAAAATCTCGTTTCCGTTGTCATGCACCTGTCATTACTCTGAATGAATTCTTTTTTACTCTTGATGGATGGTGGTCTTAAAAGCTTGCTGTTTTTCATTAGCAGAGTGGAATGGGGTGCCAGTACGATTGTTCTGTCATTCTGATGGAATATAATGCATGAATCAGAGTCCTTATTTCAGTGTTTGCATCATCAGCAAGATTTTGGGAGAGAATGTTGCACAACTCAGACGTGGCCTAACTTCACCTACAGTACTCCATTCAGACTCCAAGTATGTCCTTCAAGGAGCAGTGACGTGTCGGCGGCTCTCCTGAGGCACAAGGCATCGATGATGGGGGACTGATGTGTCCTAGGGCTTCCCTGGTGATTCAGTGGTAAAGAATCTACCTACCAATGCAGGAGAGGCAGGTTTGATCCCTGGGTCGGGAAGATCCCCTTGAGAAGAAAATAGCAACCCACTCCAGTATCCTTGCCTGGGAAATCCCATGGACAGAGGAGTAGTCTGGTGGGCTGCAGTCCATAGGGCCACAGAAGAGTTGGACATAACTTAGTGACTAAACAATGACAATAAATCATGGGCTAATTATGATAATGCCCAATGAGCACTTAGAGGGTTTTGCTCTAAATCTCAGATATATTCACCCCTATTGCTTTAGAAATGTCATTTATTTATTATGCATGAAGCATGATAATGGTACCACATGGGTCCAGGGAGGAACGACCAAACAAGTCCATTAAATTCCATTCAGTTAAGTTAGACCTGAAATATGGTCAGTTTGCCGGGAATCCTGACAGAAAGGCAGAAGCTGAATAAAGAGATGGGCCAAATCAGAAACTCACTGGGAGTATTTTGGGGAAAGCTACATAAGTTAAATGCGTAGTCTTCTTTCTGAAGGAGAGGGTGTCATTTACAAGGAAGGAGCTTGTTCAGTTGAACTATTTCATAAAGCCTTGTAATACCTGTTGCAAAGAGGGAGGCTGAGTTTTTCATTAACTCATTTAAGTCAATTTATGTCAGCCCTGCATGACACCAGAACCCAAAAATCTGAACAGTGCCCCAGGGTTGGATCTCATAGTCCTCCCGCCCATCTAATTTGGACTAGATTGCTTTTTTCATTAAATCTAAAAATACTTCCAGGCAGGCCACCTTTCTAGGGATTTCTGTGGTGAATCATGTTCTAGGGAAGAATCCTTGCCTTTCGCAGACAGAGCTGGTGGCTTTGGAGTCTGTGTTTGTTCCCCTTTGCTCCATGAAGTCAGCCTGCCTTGGTTCTCATTTTTTTCTTTTTTTCAATTGAAGTATAGTTGATTTATAATAAGGTGTTAGTTTCAGGTGTATAGCAAAAAGATTCATTTATAGGTGTATTTGTGTATATATGTATTAAATATAAGTATACATATATATATACACATACATATACTGGTCACACAGCCAGTGAGTGGTGCAGATGGGGCTCAGACTTCAGTACTTTGGCACCAGGGCCTACTCCTCAATTCTCAGAACCTTCAAATACCAGGGGAAAGTATTTTCTAGGTGAAAATAAACAAGTGCACCCCAAGGCAGATCCTCTGAGTACCTTGCCGGTCAAGGGCAAGTGGATTCCAAGCACAGAAAGTACATACACTTGATACGCAGCGTCAGCCCCTTTCTGGGTCACCTAAAACTCTTTTTTAAAAGCAGAGTATAATGGGTGAGGGGATGTGCTAAAGAATACTGCATACACAGCTGATGGAAGCATATATTGTATCAAAATCCTCTTTAATGAGCACAGTCTGGGATCAGCCTGCCTGCCCCTTTCTCTCTAAAGTTGTAGCAGAAAGGCCTGTCTTTTGCCCTTGGGCCAACGTCTTGAAGAACACGTGTGCCTCGTCACTGGCTCTGTAGTTGTTTATATCCAGGTTAGGTGAATTACTGGAAGGATCCCTTTTAGTGACTAAAAAAAGAGAAGGGAGGGAAAGGCAGGCGCAGTCCCGGGAAGCCCAGCGCCCAGGGTGCGGCCCACAGAGGACACCCTGCCGAGTGATGGACTGGCCGGCGTTCACGTGACGTGTCCACCCAGGGCTGCCGGTCCCCCCCTCCCACCATCGGGCGATCAGTGGTGGGTGGGGGTGGCCAGCGGGGAGGGGAGGACGTGGGAGTGATGACGAGAGAGAATCGGTGACTGTTGGGTGGACTGGGGTTGGTGGCTGTTGCCTGGGAGACCCTGCTGACCACAGAGTGGACCAGGAGCAGCCAGTTCGCTGTCTTCACTGGCAGATTTATAGACTGAAAAACAAAGCCTTCTTACCGGACCTCAGTGGGCAGTTAACGTGAGAATCAAAACGGGTGTTCTGGACAGTGGTTTCCTAAATGTCTCCTGGGAACAGAGGAGGGGAAAATCGCTCAAATTAGGGAAATGGTAAGTCTCCTTACATAGAAGAACGATTTCATATTAAGATGTTATCTAGTTTATAGCAAGTGACCCATGTTAATCATAAATAAATTTTATGGTAGTTATGAGGGGTATGAAGATTTTAAAAATAGGAATTGGTTCGTGAAATACTTATTTCTTTTGCAATGCTCCTGGGAACCAAAGAACATAGCCAGCTGAGTGAAGCCACTTACGAAGCTTTATTCTGTGGAATTTTTCATTTCACTCTGAGGCTGCACAGGGCTCCTCAAAGTCCTCTCACCTTTTAGTCCCCTGGGGATTCAGGGGACACCTCCTCAGCCCCTCTGTTCTGGGAGACCAGTGGAGGTGTGTAAGAGAAGAGCATTCATGCAAGGAGGTCTTTGCTAGCACTGACTAAGGAATTGGCCACGGCTTCCCAGGTGGCTCAGTGGTAAAGAATCTGTCTGCCATGCATGAGACATGGGTTCGATCCCTGGGTCAGGAATATCCCCTGGAGAAGGGAATGGTAACCCACTCCAGTATTCTTGCCTGGAGAATCCCATGGACAGAGGGGCCTGGTGAGCTACAGCCCTTGGGGTTGCAAAGAATCAGACATGACTTAGCGACTACATCACCACCACTACCACCTCAGTGTTACCCTGCTAGTTTTCAGTATTTCCTCTTCAAATTAATTGCAGAAGGGCCAGGATAGCTAAAATCTTCACCACACTTACTTGGCAGGAGAATGCAGCTATGAAACTGCAAATTCCTGAGTCTTGTCCCAGAGCCTCCAAGTGGGACCCAGTTATCTGCATTTTGAAGAAGCTCCCCAGATTCCAGTGCTTATCAGAGCAGTTTTCTGCTCTTCCTAGACTTCATAAAGCAGCATGGTCTTAAGGAACTTAAGATCTGTGAGGTCTTAAGCATCACTGTTCCTTCAAACTAACAAGGAAGAAATTTTCTACTTCTAACCCCATGATTTCCTCCCTCTTGGGAAAATGTACTCCTTAAGCATGTTAACAGAGCTGGTAAACAAAATCCCATTTCCCCTTCTCAAAATACTGTATTTACTTCACTGGCTACATTTGACATATCTGGTGAACACTGCATTCCTGGAAAAGAGTTTGGTAATTTGTTGCTTTTGTTGAAAAGATTGTTAGCTTGTTAGTAAGATTCTGGTCCAGCTTCCTAAGATGGGAGAACTTGATTTTCCAAACAGATTGTTGGAAGTCTCCCAGGATGTCCTCTAGGCGGTTTGCTCATTGGAGATGGCTGTGCCCTCTTCTGTCACTCCTCTGAACTGTTATTCAGAGCCGTGGAGACAAGTGGCTTGGGACAGAAAGTGGGGTGTGGGTAAGGGCAGGAGATGGGGAGCAGCCTACATATACCCACAGCCAGAAGGGAGGATGTCGGACAGGTGAAATTCAAAAATAAGAATTTAAATTTGTGCCTCAGAGGCAACTTCTCTTTCTATGTGTGGGTTTTTTTCCCCTTGAATATTGACGTAGCCACTTGAGTGCACCATGGGAGGGAAATCTTGGCAGGGTTAAGTTTTACTTTAGGATTTGGCTGTGTGTGTGTGTGTATCACATGGGATCTCATTTTTCCTAGTAGGAGCTAAGTGTATGCCGTTTTTGTGTCTTTTACATATGTAGGGTTTCACTCATTTCTTAGTATCGGGCTGATATTTATTCCCAATTAGTTTTTTACAAAAGTGATTGTGTTGACTTAGTATGTAACACAAGCATACTGGCTCATTTAAAACGCAACCATGGTTTTCTAGGTCTTGATGTTTGCTGCTTTATTTTATTTATCTTATTATTTACTAATTTCTGACTCAGAATCCATTGAAGATTTTAGCACGTTACACAGGGTACTTGCATTCTCTGTTCTTATGGTCTGAGATTTTTCTAGTGGTGGTCACTGGCATTTTATTCTAAGCATCATTAAATGACCACAAGGCCAAAATGAACCCAAACATTCTGGAACAACCTGTTGTGCCTAATTTAGCAGTGAGGAGTAACTTAAACCTAGAGAGAACTGAATAAAAAGACTTTTTTTTGTCCTCTTAAGCCAACCCTGTGGTATTAACCGAATGGCCACAACTTGGATGCACTCTGATGCAGCAGTGGGTGAAGAAAGCCTGTCCAGAGTCCCGGGACTGAGCGCAAGAAAACGAAATCAGTCCGGAAATTGCACTGTGGCTGTGTCTGGCGTCTGGCTCTCTAGATTCTGGCCAGACGATAGACAAGTATTTGTTCAGCTACCCGGTATTTGCTGAGTCTTTTTCACAGATCGGTCTTCCTTCCTGTGCCACTGACACACATGAGACCACGTGTCATCTCTGCTCCGTCGCATGGCAACAGGCTGTGCTGCCCATCCCTCGAGTTCTCACAGGAGGGAGGGGGCAGGGAGCGCGCGGATGCCAAGCCCACCCTTCATCCCCCTCCACCCCACCCCCCAGTTCACAGGTCAGCAGGGGCCACGTTTGACTTGACCAGAATCACCCCCTTGATCTTGAGAAGGTACGAGGTCTTTTAATTGGCTCAAGCCAGGAAATATTTGGTAGAAGCAATCGTCTTTTGCCATTTCTGTGGGTACCAGTCTTCCATTATAGTCTCACTCAAAAGGGAAGTGAAGACAAGCAGAACTGCAGCCTCAGAGCTGCTGTGGTGGTGATTTATCTGGGCGATTTGGAATTGAATGTGGGCGGGACCACACACAACGAGTGGGTGGTGTGTGGCTTTGGGCGGTGGTGGTGAATAAACAAGAGAGGCAATTAGGAATATAAACCCTTGAAGATGTCAGAATCAGTTTACTTCTTTATTCCCTGGGTTCCTTTCTGTGGGTCGTGAAACGAGAGAGAGGGGGTATCCTTTACCCCAAGCTTAGAGACCACAGGTAGACTTTGGCTAGCAGATAAGGATGGAAACTCCCAGAACATCACCAGCTCTCAGCTGTGGGACCCTGGGGGCAGCGCCCATGTGCACGGACTCCCTCCCAAAGCCCTGCTGTTGCTTTCACAATGAATCCCCTGGTGGTCCATCGGCTAAGAGGTTGCACTGCCACTGCAGAGGGTTGCGGGTTCGATCCCTGGGTGGGGAGCTAAGATATGGCGTGCTGCATGGTGAGGCCAAATAAATGAATAAAAGCTAGGACCTACTGTACAGCACGGAGAACTCTACTCAGTACTCTGTAATGGCCTGTATGAGAAAGGAATCTTAAAAAAAAAGAGTGGATATAGGTATACGTGTAACTGATTCACTTTGCTGTACAGCAGAAAGTAAGACCACATTGTAAATCAACTACACAATAATAAAAATTTTAAATAAATAACAAACTTTTTCTTGAGATGACGTTCAAAACACAAATTCTGGCTAAAACTTGCAGGTTGTAACTATAGTTGGGAAGGAGTTCTTGATTTAAATGTCCTGCAGGTCTCTCATATGTTGAACAAAAGCAAAACCGAAGCAAGTATGTTGGTGTGGAATTATTATTACTTTTTAAACTGTGCATGTTGCGTCTAGGGGTTTCATTTTCTTGGTTGTTTCCTCTTCCTCACTCATCCTGGGGTGTTCATTGCAGTGGACCTGACCCCCGTCGAATACTCCAGAAACAGTGTGTACATGGAGTGTTCTCATGAGCCGAGGGGGCAGGGTTTCGGGCCAGGGAATGGGGATATCCCCACTCAGGGCCCGTGTGTCCTGCCACACAGACGGAGTGACTTTCTTCCAAGTGTATGCTCGGCTGACATATTTTTGGATCAATTGAGTGTTTTTGGTCCCATTCCAGTTTGCTGTTAACAGCTTTATCTATTTGTCAATAGACATAGAGGTGGTGTCTCTACAACACGAAGGGAGGTTTGACAACCTGTAGTTAATTTGGCCGATGCAGATGGCCACGGACAGGCAAGAGTCAGAGGGACGCAGCGGGGAGCCATGGGCCTTGTGGTTTCAGTGCGCTGCCCGCCGGAGCTCGTGAGCTTTGCTGACCAGGGCTTTCTGAAATAAGCTCAGGGCCCCTGGCAGGTGGAAGGGTATGCGTGGCACAGGCCTCCAGGCAGCTGTTGTGCCAGTCTCTGAGGCCAGGCTTGGGGAACTGGGGGTGGCCTATCCCCACAGGGCGCCCTCTGTGCCCCAAGTCCCCCAGCTCTGGGGGCCCAGCAGGACCGAGCTCTCTGACTGCGCCCTTCGTGCGCTCCTGCTCACACTGTGGACAGGCCTCCTAACAGCTCCTGTCAGCCTCCACACACCTTGAGAGTGTCCTCTGAACTGGGAATCTTTTACCGGGGGAGCTTTTGCCCTGACAGTTCCAGCTGAACGGCACATTCCTGGGTGTCATCAGGGTCCAAAACCTAGACTATTCTAGACTCCAGGTTGGACCACAGATTAGGTATTTTTCTAGAAAGAATAAAAACGGAGGTGCTGGACAGTCTGGTGAATTGGAAATGAGTGCATGTCCCTACCATCGTGTCTCTTCACTGGCCTGGCACTTGACTATATGCTAGCATATATTATTTTCTAAATATTTTAGATACAAAAATCTGGCCTCACCAACTAGGATATTAAACTCATCAAACGTGGTAATTAATCCCATGTCTTGTTCATGTGGCTCCTGACAGAGTACAGCTTGGGAAAGGGCTTAAATTCTAGGCTGAGGAGCTTGGATTTAATCCTGAGGGCACTGGGGAGCCATTGGTGGTTCTTGAGCTGTGGACTGACTTAACAAAAATGGTGATTGAGAATATGATGTTGTGAGAGCGTGATGGCTTGAAAACAGAGGTTGTGGTTTTATGTATTCCTGTTCTTGGAAGTTTCTGGTAGTTATGCTAACAACAAAAAATATGTTATGGATTCAGTGAAAACCACTGTGTAAGTAGGACAGAGTGTTTAAGTCTGTAAAGGGCAATGTCCCTCGTCAAGAAACTGCAAAGCCATCATTTCAAGGCTCACAGGCCACATTCAGGGTCTCCACTCTGTGTTCCCAGCATCAGCAGACTTGGGAGAGCAGTGATGTTCTCTGGTCTATGGTGGCCTTTTTTTCCCTTTAAAGGCATATATATATATGTGTGTGTTTATTTATTGAAGTATAGTTGACTTATGTATTTTCAGATGTACCTCAAAGTAACTCAGTTATACGTACGTATGTGTGTGTAAATATCTTTTTCAGATTATTTTCCATTATAGGTTATTAGAAGAGACAAGTATGGAGCCCTGTGTTATACAGTAGGTCCTTGTTGCTTATCTGTTTTATATATAGTGATGTGTGCCTGTTAATCCCAAACTCCGAATTCATCCCTCGCTACCCCTTTCTCCCTTGGTAATCAGAAACTTTGCTTTTCTATGGGTGGCCCTTTTGAAACATGTCCTGAATCACTTTGTTTCTTGAGAGTTTCCCCCTCACTGCTGAGTGGCTTTCCGGTAGAATATTCAGTAGGAAGAATACAGAGGTTGTTGGAGGATTTTCAGGCTTGCAGCACTCCCCGCCAACACACACGCTGTCACACACACACGCTGGTTATCACTTCCTCTGCTTTTGAAACACTGCATTTTCTTTATGGCCTTTGTGTGCTATCACACTCAGTTCTCCAGGCTGTGCGAAGGCAGCAGCGGGAAGTGCCAGTCTGGGAAGTGGGGACCTTACTCACGACATCCCACCCCTTTCTGTTCCTCAGCCTGACTTTCTTTTCTATGGAGTTTCTTAAGCCCTTCTGGAGAGATGCATTCAATTCAGGAGACAAAACAGAAATATGTCTGGCTAGGCTCACATTTACTTATGGACCAAGGAGACAGTCGGTGAAGGCAGAAAATTTTTAAAAACTGACCTTCTTAAACATGAAAGGTCACCTGTTCATGGAATGTAGCATGGCTGCTTGGTGAGAGCCACTGTGTGCTAATTGAAAGGCATAAGCATAAAATATGACAGAGCGGCTTAAGCACAGTGAAAAGATGAGCTGTCAGTTCCTGACCCTGAGGATGATTGTCACATTTCAGGGATGTGAGTGGTCGCTTGTATTCCTACAGTGCTTTCCAGTGTGGTGCTCATGTTACCAACCTTGGAGTGACTCTGATAAGAATCGTCTTTGTTTGCATTTTGTATACCAGGAAACCAGGACCTGGTAAGATTTAGGGCCTTTCTGGCTCTTCTGGTTCCAGCTTCTGTTGCTGGGCTCTTCCGTGCATAATATGGGAAAGTGTTTCTCTGACGCACACAGGGACACAGCAAGACCAGAGCTCCTGAGCTCCTCTGCTCCTCCAGTGTGTCAGAGCAGAAAGGGACTCGCGAGAGCAGCCGGTACAGACACCCTCCCCACCCACTCCCATTTTACAGATGAGGAAGCCAAGGCCAGAGAGACCTAGTGAGTCAGAACAGAAAATCAGCTGCATCTCAGAGCAGGCCTTCCGCCTTCCTGGCTCCTCATCACTCTCTCTAGGCTTATTTGTACTGGGTAAAGAATTGGGTTCCCCACACGCACCCTGATTGACTAGGGGCCAAGTGAGCAGCGCTTGGTGGTGTTTAGTCGCCAAGTTGTAGCTGACTCTTTTGTGACAGTAGCCTGCCAGGCTTCCCTGTCCACGGGATTTTCCAGGTAAAAATGTTAGAACAGGTTGCCATTTCCTTCTCCAGGGGATTGTCCTGACCCAGGGACCGAACCCACGTCTCCTGCATTGGCAGGTGGATTCTTTACCACTGAGCCACCAGGGAAGCCCAGAGTACTTGGTCCGTGCTTAGGAAATGTGTGTTGAATAGATGTATGACTGATTGACTGACTTCAGTTGTAACTGGATTTAAATCAGTACATTTCTTTATCTGTCTTGAGCTAGTTTTCCTACCCAAAGATGTAATTTTTTTCACTCTGAATTAAGACGGTGATGTTTATAGAAATCCCACGACAGTCAGCTGAGAGGCGCTGTGTGCACATCAAGCACCATCAGGGCTGCTACTGAGCTGCTTTTCTGTGGTACTTTGGGTTAATCAAAAGCCTTTGTCCTTGTTGTTTTAGACACAAATCTCCGATTTGTTATTTAATTTCTTGTTTTTTTATTAATGTATTTGAAATGCAAATAGTAGCAAAACACAGGTCAACAGCTGCAGCTGTGGGCTGAAGAAAGTGGGAGGCAAGGGACCCGGAGATGGAATCCGAGGACAGCCAACCATGGGCTCCCACACCCTCTCAGGGCACTGACTGGGGAGAGGAGGGCTTGGATTGCAGGGAAGTGGGGAGGCTCTGGGAGCAAGTAGACAACCAGCCTGAAAAGGAATCAATGATTCATTCCCTCAACTTGGAAAAAAATGACTCGAGAGCCTGTACCTGCTCTCTACCTGTACCTGGGATTCATGGTCACCCCCTAATGTTTCATTACTGGAGAACCTTCTAGTCCGAGTCTCTCATCACCCGAAGTTCCTGGATAGGCGGGTAGGATATGTTAACACAGTGAAGAGTATTGCATGGTGCTCACCTCCTGAGGGCTGGTAAGTAATTAACAACAGGCCATCTTTGAGCCTGGCTGTGTGTATGAAATTCTTTGTTTTAAGTTGACATGTTGTGTTATGTTGTTGATAAACATCAGTATACCAGTGCTTTAGTTAACGTCCTGGAGGGAAGAAGTGCCTTCTAGCCTCTCTTAAAGTTGGCATTGATGGCTTTTCAAGGGAGCGCTCCTGTCATTGAATGATGGAAACGAAAGGAGCATTTATGAAGAGTCAGTAGGGGTTTCAAGGCCCTGTAGGAACTAGCGTTTCACACCAAATTCGTGTCTGAGCCTGAGTCCAATTTTCAGGAAAACCGTTTTTCATGAGTAGTGTGAGATCCAGCCTGTTCTCGTGGATGTTTGAACTTGAGAAGTGGGGCGCTTGCCATCTTTGTCCAGAGCAAACCTTGCTTTTCGCCTGGTAGAGGATGGGCTCCAGCAGAATCATACCCAGTTTGCTCCTTTGCTGCTTCTTCATCTTCCTGTGGTTTCATGTCGAGTCAGAATGTAAGGACTGTTTAGCTTTTGTGAGGGGCGAAAAACGTGTTTTTGAACTGAGCAAGGTAAGGTTTGAACCCATTCTTTCATCTTCCTTGTATACTTCCATTTTCACTTTGAGCACAAGGATGTTGGGGAAGCAGGATGGGGGAAGATGTTATTGTGAATTAGAGGAAAGGGCGGGTGGGGGGTTGGAACTAAACCCTACTTCCTGCAGCCGTCTCCCAGCTGGTTTTGAAAAGACTCTGAAAGGAGAATAACATCTTTAATCAAGAGCAATAGTATTAGCTCTTTTACTATAAGTTATACTTTTCTTTGAGCCTATATTTATTTTACCGGGCTAGAAATAGCTGAAGTTATCTCAGCAGCCATGACTGTTGTCTAGGAGTTGGATGTGGGCTGGGGATAGACTGGCTGATTACACTGTTTAGAAATAAACCCCTTTGTTGGCAGTCTCTTCTGGTGGAAATGGTTCATAAAGGTCCCTGGTGCTTGCTTTTATATCAGTTCAGTACCCTTATAATGAAGTCTTCTTCTAGAATATATTATTATAAATCTGTTGTAGAGGGCATAGGGCTCGTCAGGTATACAGGCAACATTTCTTGGAAGAAATCTCTTAATTAAGTGCTAGCGCTGGTGCTATAGTGAAGGGATGAATGGACTGAAATGCTTCCGTCTCTGAGTCTTTTCAAACTAAACGGGCCTCTTGCCTCCTCGTAGCCAGGAGCCCAGCAGACGGACGGACTGAGAAAGTGGTGGAGGATGTGACTGGTGATGTCCCTGACTTCCTCTGACCTACCTCTGGGGATTTCTGCACTCCACGTCACACGTGGCTCTTTGTTGATGAAAAAGCAGGTGTTGAAAGAACCGGAAGTGACAGCAGTTCAGAGACCCTCTGGGTCTTCAGGTTTGAGACATACCCTAGGCAGCGTCAGTCCCTCCACGGTGGATGGCGCTGGATTTGCTGTGGCGTTTAAGACCTAACGTTCTGTGACTGAGGGTGTGGCCTGTCTTGGCCGCAGCTGGTACGATGACAAGATGACTGTCTGAGTTAGGAAGAAAAAGTGAAGTGAAAGGCATTTAGTCGTGTCTGACTTGCTGCAGCCTCATGACCTGCAGCTCCTCCAGGCTCCTCTGTCCATGGGATTTTCCAGGCCAGAATACTGGAGCGGGTTGCCGTTTCCTCCTCCAGATCTTCCCAACCGAGGTCTCTTGCTTTGCAGGCAGATTCCTTATGTGCCTGCAATGAAAGAAAGGGTAGAACCAAATACAGAGGCTGAAGTTTTTTCCCTCCTAGGAAGGTTATTCTTGATCTGGCCATTTAAAGACCTTTTCATTTCCTCTCAGATCTTTTCAAAGTGACTAACCTAAAAAATCTTTGATGTGTGGGCCAGGACTTGATGGAGGAAGGCATCTTCTTTTTCTTTCCTTTTACTCCTTGGAGAAGAGATGGAACTAAAAGGGCTCTAAGGAAAAAAAAAAAAATTCTTAAAAAAAAAAAGTTAATGAAAAAACAAAAGGTAATAGCTCTTTGTAAACAGCTTACCACCTTACTGCCTGTGGTTACGTGCATTACCTTACGGTCGTGATTAGGAAATATTTCTAAAGAAACGTTAGGATGATCATATAACTTCCTCCTTAAGGCTTCAGTGGAGCCCAGAGGCTTTGCTGTTCACGTGCATTGTGAGGGGCCCAGCGCAGTGGGGACTTCATAAATATCAAATCCTTGCCATTAAAAAACACTTCCCACTTTACTCTGAGACCTTGCCGTCTTATGAGTGCATGTGGTGGGGGAGTAATTAATGGTAGCCCAGCGAGTGTAGCTTGAGGGTGGTGACATCACCCGGCTGGAAGCCTTCAGTGCCGGGGGAGAGGATTTTCATTTCATCCATCCTCCTGAGTTTGCCACGAGGGGTCTCTGAAGACAGGAAAAGAGGAGTCTGAGGAGAGGAGACTTCTGGACATTCTGGGATAGTTCCCTGGCTCTGCGCCATATTGTTTTGTAAATAAGGCAGTTATGATTTCTAGTCTTATTTTTCTACAAAATGGAGGACGTGTGACCCAACAGTGTTAGCCTTAGTGAATGAGATCCTCTGTTTTGGCCATCACTGGTTCAGGTAGGTAACCTAAGAACTGAGCTTATTTGCAGCCCATCTTTGGCTTTCAGTAAGGAATCTGAGCAACATCTAGACTGAGAATCAGACGCCTTTACCGTCACTTTACAGGATGCTTCCATTTGCTCTGTGATAGAACGCAGGTGCAGGAGGGAGGCGTCTGGACCCCAGAGTCGTGGCGTCAGGAGGTCCCGTGGGACCATCCTCAGCCTCTGCCGTGGTCCTTCCAGGAGAGGAAGGTGCTTGGGTGTCGGGATACTCATGCTCAACTCAAACCCATGCTCAACTCTTGGTTCTTCCGTTATCTTGCCCTGTGACTCTGGACAAGTCACTTAGCCTCTCTGAACCTTAATGTCTATATCTATTAAGACAGGGGTTTGGAATAGATCCATCCAAATTCACGTTTCTGCAGACCTGGATTACTGGCTGTAGGCCTCTGATTGGACTGGATCTCCTCATCCCTGATAACCTATTTCCAGGGCGTGGGGGTCCCTGCTGTACACCGTCTTGCTTCATTTCCCCACCATCTTTTAGCCCCCATCTGGATGCCATCTTCTGTTTAGTAGGGAAGCCTTCCTAAACCGTCCAGTGACTCCCTTGAGCCCCTCCTCTCCCTGCCGGGGTGTGTGCCCTGGAGCCAGGGCCGTCCTGCCCTTCTTGCTGACCACTGCCCCATGGCTCTAGCCTCATGCCAGGGTCAGCCCTCTGCCAGGATGTGCTGCGTGGGGTTTATACCTGATCGTGATGTGAACACATGGCCTCTGCCCAGTCATTTGTTCCTGTTCTCACACTGGCTTCCAGCCCTTTTCTAGACTCTGACTCTCTGCTCTCCTGGCCTCTTGCTGGCTGGACATCTTTTCCTTTCCTTCTAGAATGCCACCTCTTTTTTTTATTGTCTAACTTGTAAAAGCCCCATAGATCATCTCCCATTTCAAAGCCTTAGAGATGACTATCTTGATATGTTGATAAGAGGTGGACTTTCTCAGAGGAGTTTCTTGTTACAGTGTCAAATGTGGTTATAAATCACTGGAACTTAAGGATCCGTCTGCCAAGCAGGAGACACGAGTTCGATCCCTGGGTTGGGAAGATCCCCTGAAGAAGGGAATGGCTGCCCATTCCAGTATTCTTGCCTGGAGAATCCCATGGACAGAGGAACCTGGAGGCTACAGTCTGTGGTGTCACCAAAAAATTGGACAGGACTTAGTGACTAAACAACAGCAGCAACAAAAGAAGCTTTCAGGGAGGTCAGCCCTCTCCCCACCCCCGCACCAGAACAGTCCCTAGAGCAGAGCCTCCCAAATCTGCCTGGTGAGCAGAATCAGCACCCAGTGCTTTTATTATTATTTTAATATTTATTAAAATTTTTTCTTTGTTTGGCTATATTAGGTCTTCGTTGTGGCATGACGGATCTTTAGTTGCAACATGTGGGATTTAGTTCCCTGACCAGGGCTCAAACCCAGGCCCCTGCATTGGGAGTGTGGTGTCTTAGCCACTGGACCACCAGGGAAGTCTCCACCCAGTGCTTTTAAATCACAGATTTCAACCCTGGCTCTAGAGATTCTGATTTAGTAAGTCTAGGTGGGGACAGAGGATGAGATGGTTGGATGGCATTGCTGACTCAATGGATGTGAGTTTGAGCAAACTTGGGGAGATAGTGAAGGACAGGGAAGCCTGATGTGCTGCTGTTCATAGGGTCACAAAGAGTCAGACACGACTGAGCGAATGAACAAGTGGGGTCTGCCATGTGTAATTTTCACAATCTCCTTGTGTGCTTCTCGTGGCCAGCCAGCACCAGGATCCTCTGCTCTAGGGCTGCTGACTGGTGGACCATCAATCCTGGTTTCACATCCATCTCTACAGTGGGAGTCTCACTACCTCTTGAGATAACCACCCTCTTTCAGCCAGTCTCTGGAAATGTGCCTTGACTCTAAAATGCTTGAAATGATCAGTTACTTATATCTAAAACCTCATATTTATAGGTAAAATAAAAAGTCATTTATTTAATGACTAGATTAAATCAGGTTCCAATTTTTAACAACTTCTCGGGTATTTATGAATAGGTGGAATCATTGCTTATGTGGGACACCTTTATGCAGCTATTTAAAATATCTGACTATAGCTGTAGTCTAAATCTCTCTCTGTTCCTAGCTGCGTCATTTGCAAAGCCTCTTTTTAATGATTCTACCGCCATTATTCAATCAATACTACTGTCCTCTGTGAACTATGATTTCCATTAAGGAAGCTTTTTTGGGGGCACCGTCATCTCCACTGATGAATAATAAATAAATGCCGAGCATCCATCTGTAAGAAAGCTCGAGCTCCCATCTTGAAACCAGATTTCTGACATCAGAGTGGGCCTCTGCACCGGCCATGTGGGGAAGCTAAGTGTGGTGGTTATGACTGTAGGCATGAATTCCTTTCTTTGGGGCTAGGCCCTTCAGGGAAGACCCCCCAAAGGTGGTGGTGTGTCACCAAGACCTGAAGGAGCATAGGCGGCTCCCCTGTAAATAGGAGCAGACAAGTCTTCAAGACAGAAAAAACCCAGAAAGATGGGGTAGAATAGGTTGAAACATCCTAGCTATGGTCTGTGGAACTATGATGTAAAAACTGCACAGTTTATGAGGTACGTCCAAGCACTTTGAGACTCAGAGCCTTTTCCCAAGCTCCTCCCAGAGTCCTGGTGCCTACGGCTCCCCCAGAACCTCCCTCCGAGCAGTGCTGCTGTTTCTTGACCCACACGAGCGTCCAGGGGACGGGCAGCCTGCAGACCCATTTCTGGCTTTTCAGAGACTTGGCCACTGGAATGGTTCAGTTCAGTCACTTAGTCATATCCAACTCTTTGAGGGCCCATGGACTGCAGCACGCCAGGCTTCCGTGTCCATCACCAACTCCCGGAACGTGCTCAAACTCTTATCCATCGAGTTGGTGATGCCATCCAACAACCTCATCCTCCATTGTCCCCTTCTCCTGCCTTCAACCTTTCCCAGCATCAGGGTCTTTTCCAGTGAGTCAGTTCTTTGCATTAGGTGGCCATCGTAGAGAGTGTTCCAGGGCCCTGCTCTATGATAGGCATCTGTGTATAAAAAGCATGTGATCATGTGATTTTGGCCCAAAGTGTTCAGTGTGGACTTGTCTCTCTCCTGCTGGACTAGGGTCCAGTAATAACAGAGCAGCGTTCACCCCCTAGAAATCACTTCCAGGCTCCCGGAGGTGTCTTCCAGATCCTCCCCCTTCCTGGACTCTCTGGGGTGACTGTCTTTAGCTCCTTTATTGTTTGCAGCCAGCAAGGCCTTATGATAACGTGAGGCCTTGGAAGCCCTACGGTGCCAAGACTTGTCTCTGTGACTACCCTCTGATAACGTAGAGAGAGCAGTGCAAGTCCCTGGCATCAGTAGTTGGCCAACTTCCAGACCCAAAGCTGAATTAGAAACTCATTAAATACTTCGAGCCAGTTAGGCTGGTTGGGCTGTGCAGCGGCCAGGAAAGCTGGGAGCAGAGGAGGGGAAGGGGCGGGCATCTTTGTTGGCAAATGGCAGGTTGTGAACAGGGCAGGGCGGTCCAGGAACCGAGACAAAACAGGGCCGACTTGTCTGTCACACAGGCATGCTTGTGAGTGTGCTGGTTTGGTACAGACACATAATGTATGCTAATTGCTATATTTCCTTTTTTTTTTTTCCACGGGAAATGCTCAGTTGGAAAGCTTTGAAAGCAGAGGCAATGCAGAAATGCCCAAATGTAGACATTACATAAAGGAGAGGAGGAACAAAGGAAAACAGGAATCTGAATTTACAAAATGGCTTAGCATTCTGCTCTCTCAGCACCGCCCTCTTCCTTCAACCTGATGGAGAAGAACACAGGCTGCCTATGTGTGATGTTCTTGGCAGCATCTCTCCCAGAGCCTGAAATCTGTTAGCTGGAAAGAATATATAGTTAGCGAGATGAGACTCTGGAATAGTTCTCGTGGCTTCCAGCAAATGTGAATAAGTAAGTGTGAGCTGGTTCTCTCTCTGCGACTTTTCAGGGCACCTCTCTGTAGACCACAAGACTGAGACATGAACTGAGGAGGGCCTGCGATTGAGCTCACTTGGATAATTATCCATTAATAGGAAAGACTCTCCCAGTATCTTTTTCCACATGTCAAACCATGTAACTCTGGTGTTGCATTAGATACCCTTGGGTGATGGTCATTCATTAAATCAAGTAAGAACAAACCAACATAATAAAATGATGGTTTTTCTAATGAAGCTTATCAGAGTGCACAGACGTTTTACGCTGAAAAAAAAAATAAACTAGGGAAGAGAAATATATTTTCTTCATCAGTGACATCAAAATCCCAAGGGTTGAAGTACTGATAAGTAGACCTCTTATCTTTACCCCAATAATGCTTAATTTTTTATTATAAAAAGGTATAATTCTTTAGTTTTGGAAACAGACGTTTAGGGAATTTCATAATGAATTGATTGCTCTGATAACAAGGCAATGTAGATATTTTCCAGAACAGTATAGAAAACACATTAAAGCATCATATTTATTCTTTAAGAGTTGTAAGAAAGAAGTGACATACATTTAAGCTTCTTTTTCAGATGTTTTAAGCTTCCTAGAAGGCTTTTTGTCCCAGGAGCAAACATTTAGCCGCATTGCACAGAAGATACTGGCTACATAGTCGAGTGCCAGTGTGGGCAGGCCTCTATACAGAAATCCTCTTCTGGCCCATTTCCCCCTCCCCAAGTCCTGGTTGTCTGAGAGCAGATTCCTTTTGCAAAGTCTAAATGTAAGAGAAAGAGCATCCTCTTCATCTGGGGCTGTATCTAGTCTGAATGCAGCTAGGAACCTGCTTCTAGAGCCGCATCCACACGCTGACCCAGAAGAATTTTCTCTGAAAGAGGGAAGACATCAGCGGATCCTGGTCCCTCTTCTAGAAAAAGTTCAGGCTAAGAGGGAGGGTATCGGCTCAGCCCGGAGGCTGGATGAACAGTGGTCTCTGCTTCAGTGTGGCTGGCGCAATAACTGTCCAGATTGCAGTAAACCCACTGGCCCTTGCCCTCCATGTAGGACCAGACTTGTACTGCAGATTCTGGAACCTGAGTTGTGGGAGAGCCAGGAACCTTCATGTGATCTGTGTGGCCCCTGTTCACAACCAGCACACTCCAGCCTCACACTTAGGAGTGTACCAGAATGCACTGGTCTCTTTTAGAAAAGGTTCCCAAGCCTCCAAACCTAGTCGGGACCCACATCACAAATTTCCTCGGTTCTAGAATCCTTTTGTCCTCGAAGGAGCTGGAGCCACCAGAACAAGGTTAGAATCTCCTCTCATCGGACTGCTCACCCTCAGAAAGCGTCAAGCACTGCTCACCCACTTTGCCCTCATCCCTGTCTAGCTTAGGCTGCTCCACTTGGCTGTGAGCAAAGGAGGGCCCGGGGGTTCTTGGCTCCTGCCTTTCCAACCCTTAATTTTCAGTCCTTGCATTTTTCCCCAATATCTCAGTTTACATTCAGTCCACGGAGCCCGCTGCACCGTCGTGTGCCCATCTCACCTTTCTAGCTTCTCCAGGGACAGTCTCTACTCCAAAACAAAGGTGTTCAGTGTGTTGTTTTCTGAAGCAGGATCTGAGCTTGCTTGCTTTCAGTTATACCCCGGAGCTCTAGCAGAGGACGTTCTGGGGAGCCCTATTCTGTCCCTTCTCCAAGAGCTGGCTTACTTGTTGGCACTTTTCACTAGGGTGAAAGTGAAGTCACTCAGTCGTGTCTGACTCTTTGCGACCCCATGGACTGTAGCCTACCAGGCTCCTCCATCCATGGGATTTTCCAGGCAAGAGTACTGGAGTAGGGTGCCATTTCCTTCTCCAGGAGAGCTTCCCAACCCAGGGATTGAATCCAGGTCTCCTGCATTGCAGGCAGACGCTTTACCGTCTGAGCCAGCAGGGAGTATGTTTTGACTAGGGTCACTAAGGTCAAAACATACTCCCAACTTAAAGTATTTTATCTGTGAAAGGACAGAGAGTAGTGCATTCTAAGAACTTTGGTTAGTATACATGTGAAAATTACATATATTCCATGTGTATAAATACATTAACCAGTAGAGAATAATACAAGATAGGAATGTAGAAGGCGATTTTTATGCATGCTAATTTTCTTATGAGAACCTGTTACTTCTCACCAAAATTAAAATCTGGAGATTTTCTTAAGAGCAAGTTTTCTCAAAGTCCCCAGTTTGCCTGACTTCCTCTTTGAACTTATTCTAAACTGGAAGTTCAGTCTTTCTTAAAAGATGATCGAAGAGGGTAGAACTGCTTGACTGACTACCTGTTGGAGTCACTTCTGCATGGTAAGGTTTGGACTGTCTTTCAGGAGAGCTGCCTCTACTGGCTCAGAATACACTTAACAATGCCTCGAAAATGCCCCTCAGCCAGATTGAATTGAGTCGTCAAAAACGAATCTCTGCTAAGTACATATTTAATTATAGGGCCCTGAATTTACTCCTTGTTTCCTACATTAAATTTTTCTAAGTCCACAGAGGTAGTCACTCACCTTCAGTCTCCCCCAGAAGGTCAGGTGTGGTTTGGGGACATGCTGTGGGATCCTGTTGATGGTGACCTTATGAAGACTTAGTAGATGAGTAGAGAATCAAGGTGAAATCTTCCCAGTGATCCCCTGTTTTAATTATTTAACGAATCATGAGAGGATGGCTGAAAGCCCTGAGGCAAAATTGAGTGCGCTTGTGAAAAACACAGACACAAGCAACTTCTGACATTCTTCTGCTGCTGCTGCCTGTTCGAACAACACACCAGAGTAGAAGGGATAACATGGGAGGGGTCTGGGAAGACTTGCCTCTCTCTCACTTAGAATGAGAAAAGGAACAAACTAAGGGAAGCACATGTGAGCCAAGGTGTTGGTCTGGGCCCTTTGGGGAGCATGGTGAGGGATCTGAGAGCAGCAGAGGTCGTGAGAGCCTGGCTAGGGTCCACGGGTTTAAAGACCTTTGCAAGTGGAAGGAGTGTGCCCTGGAGCCAGTGACGCGTGAGCAGAGCATCTGCGGGAGAGAAGCTGGGGACCAGGCTGTACGTGCACCTTCATGTCCTGGCTCAGCAGACCGGGCACGTAGCTGAGCAGAGAACAGGAAGGCAGAGAGGCGGCCGAGCTCTGGTCCTGGTGTGCTGGGCACCGCCCTTCAGCCCCAGGAGAGGGAAGACCCAGGTCAGCCAGAGGTGAGTGTACGTCTCCCTGGGCAGCTTCTGAGTGAGGCAGTCAGCGTATACATAAACGGAACTAACACAAGCAACAAAAGTACGGCTCCCTTGGGTTGGGCTAAGTCTCCATACCCCTAACAGATGTGACCAGCTTTGCTCATAGCAGCTGCAACATGCGACAGCGTACCCACCTTCCCATCACACACGATGGCAGCTGAGGCACCACTTCAGCTAAGACCAGATCCCAGGTCCCTTGAGCCTCATACGTCCGGGTCAGGGCCTCAGAGGCCCCTTCCTGGCTGATCACCAAGCTGGTTGCTATCCCCAGCCTGACTCTGCCACTGCAGGTAGCGTTGCCCCTTGGGACACTGCTGGGAACCATTCAGCTCGTGCGGTTTCTCTCTGGTGTATGGCTAAGAGCTTCCAAGGGATTAGTGATTATTAGGTAGCAGGTGTGGTTGTCTCAGTTACTTGTATTTTTCTCCTTCTGTTTCCTTTTCAATAGCCAATAACCCAAAGGACTGATTTGATTTTCGTTTTTAAGGCAGCTGGCTTTGAGGTTGAGTCCTGTGATGATTTGGTTCTGAACAGTAACAGAAGAGGGTGAAAGGTCACCCATTTCCCTGGATCTGATCAATGGCAGGAGTTTGATGGCAAATTAAATGCCAGATAAAACGGTCAAATGATTCTGAGAATCGATGCTTCATGGGAAAAGTTATTTGAAACTTTAATGATCACATTGACTCCCAAGAGAAATAATTCTAGAGTCTTTTCAGACCTTAGGATAGTAATACATAAAAACAATGAGAGGATGATTTAAAATAAGATCACTTATGTTGTTATTGATCGATAGCATATTCAGCATCTGCACTGTTTCTCAAGGGACCACATAACCAACCGTCAGATCACCTGAGAGATTGCATTAGAGTCCCAGGCTCCACCCATGCTTCCTGCATCAGACTGCCTGAGTGTGGGCCCTGCAAAGCTGCCTTTTATCAGCATCTCAGGCGACTGTGAGGAATATTAAATTCTGAGAGCTGTCAGCCTGCAGGCGGATGTCCCCCAGACAGAAGATAAGGCCATGCCCACGGATAGGCCGAGTATCGTGGCAGTGGATGCGCAGTGTGTTTTGGGTTGAATTTGTAAAACAAGTGTTAGTTACTGCTGGATTAGTTTAGCATCTCTGGAATATTCTGCCTTGACTCCCCTTTGTGTGGGGGTGGTTGGAGTTTGCAAACCAGGACAGCACTGCAGTTACAGGTCCCATGAGGGGCTTTTCTCCGTCACCTTCACCAGCTTTTTCCTGATTTTACCTGCTCTTTAAGTAGTGACACTTCCCAGGACCCCTTTCAGAAAAAGGCTCGCTCTGTGTTCTTCCAGAGCATCGCTTAAAATACACTGATGCCTTCCAGATCTGTGCTTCTGACCCCACCTATGGCTTTAGCATCAGATCCACATTTCTGCTCTCCACTGTACCGAGCCAACAGACTCTCCCATGGGAGAGACGTCAAGCTCAGCGTACCTCAAATCTAGCTCAATGTCTGCCGTCTTCCTGCCTGACTCTTAAAATGGCTTTTTGGCTAAGACCCTCGGCTCTGGACACTAACTACCCAGGTTTCTATCCTTCATTAATTCTCCCTTGGGCTATTGCATAAATGCCTTGTGCCTCATTTTTCTCATCTGTAAAATGGGAGTAATGACTTCCTCCTAGGGTTCAGGTGCAGGTTAAATGCGATAACTGCACATAAATAACTTAGGTCAGAGCTGGACTCAGGGCGAGTATTCAATATATCTTAGCCATTTTTATTATTCATTCCTTTATCAAATATTGATAGAGCTCCTGCTGTGTATCAGACACTTCTCCTGACTTGCATTTCCCAAATTAGACACTGTTAAAACTCAAAAGTCTCCCCATTAAACTCTTTTCCCTTCAGGGCAGGTCTCATCCATGTTTTAATCTCAATACTAGTTTATGGAGTTAGCACTAATTTGCCCAAATTAAACTTTAGAAAGATGTGTTCTCTAAGTAATTCACTTTGTCTTAAACAGGGAATAGAACATCTCTTACAAAGGAAAGAAAAGAACCAGTGAGATTAAAAAACATTCTCCAAAACCTCCTCTGACTTCAAGAAAGTGAGGTCTAATTGTTGACCCGTAGAAAAGTTTCATTTAGTTAAGAAGTAGCTGATATTAACTATCTTACGGTTGAACCTAATTCTTGGTAGGGTACCTGGCACATGACAGGTATCCCTGAATACAAAAATAATTCCCAAACCTAGATCTAAAATTCTGGGAGTATTCTACAATATACGAAGGAAAATGTATCTTATATAAACCTTGTTTTTAAACAGCAAGGTTTCAGACCTTGTAAACCCCCAGTGACAGGAGTGGGGATCAGGATCAGACAGGCCAGACTGAAAGCCTCGTTCAACGGCTTATTTTATCTCTGTGATGCTGGGTACGACAGCTAACTGTTATGAAACAACTTACTTCTTCAGCTTCCTGATCTGTAATAATAGTTGATCTTTGTGATTGGGGTTGCAAAGTGTCAGACATGACTGAGCGAATGAACTGAACTGATCTTTGTGATGCTCTGAGATAAGTCAAATAAGAAGATTTTATAAGCCATGAAGTGCATCACAGTGAAAAGGAGTGTTAATTTTCTAGCATTTGCCCCACATACTAGCTAGAACAACTGTCTGCAGTATGCAGAGGAATTGCCTTTGGCAGCTGAACGAACACATCAGTCACCTGTGATAGCCGGCTGTGGGGCTGAGGCTCAGCTTTCTCTCCCCTAGAGGGAGGAGTAGGTGGAACATCACCAGGACTCCTTCAGTCTCCCCCATTCTGTGAGAAGAGGACATTTTAATTCCTTCTACCACAGGACTGCAAGTTCTCAAGGCTCATGAGTAGGAGGTTTTCTCCTTGACTCCTTGCATCTTCCTGGTGGTAAAGAATCTGTCTGCAATGCGGGAGACCTGGGTTCCATCCCTGGGTTGGGAAGATCCCCTGGAGGAAGGCATGGCAACCCACTCCAGTATTCTCGCCTGGAGAATCCCCATGGACAGAGGAGCCTGGTGGTCTACAGTCCCTGGGGTCAAAAAGAGTCGGGCACGACTGAGCAAGTAAGCACAGCACACAGCCTTACATCTAGAGGCAGAAGGGACTCCCGTCTCATGCATGAGGAGCATATGCATTTTTCTCATCTGCAGCAGGTTTTGTTGAGAACAGGGCAGTCAAACCTCTTACCTTGTTGTAGCCCAGAGCTGCTGCTGCTGCTGCTGCTAAGTCACGTCAGTCACGTGTGACTCTGTGCGACCCCATAGACGGCAGCCCAACAGGCTCCTCTGTCCCTGGGATTCTCCAGGCAAGGACACTGGAGTGGGTTGCCATGTCCTTCTCCAGTGCATGAAAGTGAAAAGTGAAAGTGAAGTCGCTCAGTCGTGTCCGACTCTTCGTGACCCCGTGGACTGTAGCCTACCAGGCTCCTCCGTCCATGGGCTTTTCCAGGCAGGAGTACTGGAGTGGGGTGCCATTGCCTTCTCTGGTAGCCCAGAGAACCGGGTCCATAGACTTGGAACATCTCCCTCAAGGTTTAAATTTGCAAACAGGAAGGAAAGCACTTTGCAAATGGTAGAGTGTTAGGTAGCTGTTGATCTCTGGAGTTGGCGCCCCAAGCAGGTTACTACATTGCCTTTCACAAGGTGTGCTTTTTTTTTTTTTCCCAAATCTGTAGCATCTCTACATTGTGAAGAAACAACCTTCAGGTTATCTTACCACCCTCAGCTGGTGGCAATATTGGGCACTCCTGTTTTCTCTGTGGATGTTTTCCAGGAAGCCAGCAGACTTTCAACACCATCTCTCTCTCTTTTAAAAAAATTTTTTTTAATTTATTTTAATTGGAGGCTAATTACTTTACAATATTATGGTGGTTTTTCATCAACACCATCTCTAAGATTTATTTCTACTTCTTTTAGCTGGAGCATAAAGTAGAGAAAAAGAAAAAGTAGACAAATGCCTTTCTTCCACTTTCTTCCACTTCTAAGCCTTGATAGCCAGCATTCTCATCTCTCTGGCTTGAGACCTTTTAGAAAAGGGAGTGGGGAAAGGGAAGATTACCGAGGAGAACGGGATTGGGTAGGAGAAAGCCTCGAAGGGGAGTTTAGAAAAAGGGTGCACTGAGAACCCTGCAGAAGGATCCAGACCTGTGGCCCCTGGCACCCCGTTTCCCCACAAGCTGTGCTCCTGGCGTGAGCAGCTGGGACAGGATGGGGTGGGAATGCAAAAGAAGGCTCCCCTTGTCCCCAGGGCCAAGGGTGCACACATCTTTGTGCGGTGAACATATTTGGGATGTGAGAGCCTCGGAAATCTGGGCAGTTTGGGTTGTTTGCTTTTCTGGGCATCTAAAGGACAGAGAAACATACAACAGAAGATGGCAGAGAACCCGAGAGAATGATGGGGTGGAAGGGCCAGCAGACATAAGAAAAACCAAATGACAACAAAAAAGAAAACCAGTTCAGGCCAGGAAATGTGGAGAAAAACAGGAATAGACTCACATTCTGTAATAACTGAGTTATCTGTAATGTAAAAGATATCTAAAGTTCCGAAAAAGAAAAGCTCCCAAGCAATGATTAACTTATTTGAATTTTAATATTTATGAAGTCTCCTGAACCCTTATTTATAATGGAATTGGAGTTCTTATTCCCTTAAAAAGACACTGAAAATTTAGAGAGTGACACGACACTCAGGAGCATATATCAGAGCTGAAACAAATGCAGAAACAAAACAAATTTATTTCCAACAGAAAAGAAAGGCCATTTCCAGGAATATCAGGGAGAAGGTGGGAGAGAACTGGGCTCCAATTGTTCATAGGAAACAAAGAGGGGCTTGGCCGGGGGCTGTGTGTGGGAGCCAGCGCGCCCCTCCGCAGGGTGAGTGGGCAGGCACTGGCTGGCCAGGGGCTGACCCAGGCTCCCTGTTTACCGCTCACAAACCAGAGTCTTGGCATCATGACTTGAAAACCTTTATTTGGACGAGGTGGATGGGGAAGAGAGGGAGCAGAGGATTGTGTTCGGCCTTGGCCGTGAGGCAGCACAGCGTGTGACGTGGGTCCCAGGCCTGCTCTCCTGTCTGTCTGAGGCCATGGGCAAGTCAGGAGACCTCGAATGTCTGGTCCATCAAGAGGGGAGCAGGGTGTCTGCTCCCATCACTTCAGTGGGCAAGGCACCAGCACCCAAAGGGCAAAATGCTTTGAAAACTCTGAAGCTGTCTGCACCAGAAGGGCTTATTGCTGTGTTCTCATGATGGGCTCTCTGCTGATCAGAGTGCGATGTTCTCGCTTCCACAGATCTGCTTTAATTTAGGTATATTTTTTGATCCAGGTGGGATAGCATGAAGCACACGGGAGGTGCTCCCACACGTGTGACCTGAAAACCAGCTGGCAGGGTCGGGTCACGCTCCCGCTCTCTTTGCTGCCTCATTCCCTGCTACCTCTGGGACACACCCAGCCTTGAAAGAGTCCTCTTCCCAGCCCCAGGCTGAGAGCTAAAGAGCAAAGATGAGAAAGATAAGGGTTGATTTGGATGTGTGAGGGCCCCTGTGTAATCACACGCCCTCTCCAGTGTCCGGAGTTTTACTGCCCTGGGAAGGGGTGTGTGTGTTGTCTCCCTGATGGCTGGTGCTCTTGTGTTCTGCACGGACACTGTGGGTCTTTGGGGACTGTGGAATCAGGCGATACCGAGTCTCCTAGCACCTCTGTGTTTTAAGGGTGTCTCAGTGGCAGGGGGCACTTCCCTGGTGGCTTAGAGGGTAGGGAATTCACTTGCAGTGCAGAGACCGGGGTTTGATCCCTGGGTCGGAAAGATCCCCTGTAGAAGGGAAGGGCAACCCACTCCAATATTCTTGCCTGGAGAAGTCCATGGACAGAGGAGCCTGGCGGGTTATAGTCCATGGGGTCGCAAAGAGTCGGACACAACAGAGCAACTGAGCACAGTGGCGGGGGTGAAGGGCTGCCTTGTCTAGCCTGCCTCGCGGTCACATCCTCCCCCCGTCTGAGGTGATTTCTCGCCGCAGTGAACCAGGAGAGGCTTCGGTTAGGTGCGCTCCTGGGTCTCCTCCCAGGTCCTCCCTTGAGTCCTCCCACGGGCACCCCTGTGAGAGGCATCATTTCTCATGGCCTTGCAGAAGTGCCGGTACCAGTAACCCAAGAGTCCATTCTGGTTTTCCCCAGGGCCAGGAGCTGGAGGACTTGCGGGTGGAAACAGGGCCTCTTCTCCTCCTGTCCCCATCACTGGCCCACTTGTATCGGGGATGCAGGGCCCGTCCCCATCACTGGCCCACCTGTATCGGGGATGCAGGGCCCGTCCCCATCACTGGCCCACCTGTATCGGGGATGCAGGGCCCTCCTCGTCACCCACTCCATACTGAAATCAGTATACGGAATCAGTCTTGATTCTTCACACCCATTTCTTGGTTATGTTTGCAAATGTTCGTTTTGTAGGAAAAGCAGTCTTGCTTTTCTAGGAAAAGCAAGGTTCTGCATTGTCAGCATTAATGGAAGTGGAAATTACATATTCATCCTCAAGACACGCAGTTGTCATCCTCTTAAAGGCAGTTTGAGAGGTTGTAGCGTTGCTAGTTGTTAATTTGACAAGGCTTTCCCCCCTAGTGCTCCTGCAGCTCAGCCGGCACTCCATCCTTTGTGCTCGGCTGTTTCGTTAAGCAGCTGCTGAGACCATTGCTAGTGTTGCTCTGGCATCAGGGATGCTGCAGCCTCCTAGACCGCTGTTTTGAGGCCAACATTTGAGGTGGTGGGAGAGAAGGGCCAGCTGTGTGCAGGTGAGAGGGCTCTTGGGTTTTATGGGGCTTGGATATGGCTGTGCCTCGATAGATAGTGCATGTGTTTTTTAATTTAGCCATAGTTGGCCCTTTCTGAAAGCAGGAGAGAGCCTGTGTGTGTCTTTAGATGAATATTAGTTCTGTGGAGACGAGACCCTATAAGCATGTGAAAATTATATACCTAGAAAATGACGTTTTGCTTTCAAGATTTCCGCATCACCTGGATATAGTCAAACACAAACCACTGAAACAGCCCATCCTTAAAAGACATAGTCAGTCAGAATTTCAATAATTAAAAAAAGGCCCAACAATAACTGAAACATACAGGCTTACTGAGTTTAAGCAGAGCCTTTGGGAGCACACAGACAAAAGTCTCATTGTGTGTGAGGGCCCTGCAGCTTCGGGGGTCCTTGGGCCTTCCTCTTTTGGTTCCAAGGTGGAGCAGACCCCTTTTTGTCGCATAACAGCCCCTCCCTGCCGCCCAGATAGAGCCTTCATAATTGCCCTGAGTTTCGTATGGAAGCCTTCAAAGACTTTTCCTTGTCACAGTAATAAGTGACCCCATCGGTCCATCTCCAACTCCTGCTTTTGCTTTCCCGAGACGAGGGCTGAGGAGACCTAACCATCCATCTGGGCCCCTGACGGTACCCCTGTGAGCTGCTGCTGGAGAATGCTGGCTCTGGGGGCTGAAAGAGGCTGCCACCCTGCTCTCTCTCTTCCTGGGAACTTCTTTTCTGAAGCAGCTGAATGAGACCTTTGCAGGCGAGGGTGGTGGCCTCTCCTTCAGAATGCCTGGCCTGTTTCCCAGGGTGAAACACTCCCCAAATATGCAACTTTGTGAGCGGCCCAGCAGACTGAGCCCAGAGCCGCCTGCCGCCAGGAGAGCTGGCATGGGGTGGGGGCGCGGTGCGGGCCCGGGGTTCGCCAGATGCCAGGAAGGCCCGGCCCCCGGTGACATCACCGGTCGTCTGGGGCGAGAATCTGGCCAACAGTTGGCCGTGACGAGAGCTCGAAGCTTTCTGTCTCTAAATCCCCTCCTTCGTTCAAATCTGATCCTATAAAAAGGCTTTTGTTGAAGAAGCAGGCATGGCATCTTGGTGCACGTCTGTGTCATTGCTGTCAGTATTTCCAAAGATGGGCAGAAAAACCTTCCTTGGTTGAATTCCTGAGTTAACAGGCCCCCAAACTGACTTGGACCGAACAGAGGTAAATGGCAGCTGTCACTTGGCGTTTGTTTTGTTTGCAAGTGAGGAAGCCAAAGAGGAGAGGAGCATCTTGAGGATGGTAAGAACCTGCTTCTGGGGAGCTCAGCGTCAGGTCCTCACGGCGTGCTTGGGCTGTGCCTGGACTTGCCCTGGGAAGGGTGTGCTCTGCAGGGTCTGGGTATCATGTAAGATCTCTTAGGAAAGAGAGGAGTTCTGCAGAGGGAGCTGCTTCTGGGTGCCTTGCTCGATCTGCTTTTAAGGGCTCCTGCAGAACATAGCCATGACCACTGTCCTTCCCTGGCAACATGCTTTCTGAGGCTTTGGGTGCAGGAAAGAGTCAAAAGTCTGATCAAGGAGATGAACACTCACTTCTGCTTAGTCTTAAGCTTTTGCCTAGTTTTATTTCCACTTAAGTGTCCCTGAAGCTCCTGAAGTCTTTGTTTCAAGGCCACTGATGGAAGGACCTGGAAAAGGGAGGGGTTTTTATGTTTTTCTTCTTATTTTATGATGTTTATTCAGTTTGATGTTCTTTTGCTTTAGCTTGAAATACACATGCTCGTCAAAAGCAAAAACAACTAAGCCAGAAAGCCATGTCCAGAAAATTACACACTTGAACATTCATGATAAACAAATGTTCTTTCCCATGGCTTAATTGAATTATTTTTCTCGAGGCTCAGTCCTTCACCTGTTCAAACTGTGTGACGTTATTTTTCACGTTCATGCGTTTGGAGTGAAACATCATATACTTTTCCTTAACTTTACCCTCTTTTTTTTGTGGGTGTTCTGTCTTCGCCCTTTCCCCGCTTCTTTTTGCTGACGTTCTTCTCCTGATGCTTTTTGAATGCTTGCTTCTTTGAGCACATCTCTGATTTTACTCCTCTGGGTTTTCCACTTGGCATTGAGTGCCAAGCTCTCCCCTGGCATTCAGTGTCTGTGCCATGTCTGCCCTTCCAAACCCTCATCCACAGAGCAGTGAAGCGGCGGACTCAGTAGCCTGGGTGCAGGGCTCAGCTTGACCACGTCTTAGTTCTGCGACTTCGGGCTAGGTCTACAGGCTCCATCGTCCTCAGCAGTACCAGGAGATAAGCGTGGCACCCATGTCACAGGGCTTGTCTGCGGACTAAATGAGTTCATACTTGAGAAGTGCTTGAGACAGTGCCTGACACCATTATTGTTTAGTTTGGGCTTCCATTTCTAATGTGGGCTTTATTGGTGAATATCAGCTGTTAGCAACAATAAGCGGAGAAGGCAATGGCACCCCACTCCAGCACCCTTGCCTGGAAGATCCCATGGACGGAGGAGCCTGGTGGGCTGCAGTCCATGGGGTCGCAAAGAGTCAGACACGACTGAGTGACTTCACTTTCACTTTTCACTTTCACGCATTGGAGAAGGAAATGGCAACCCACTCCAGTGTTCTTGCCTGGAGAATCCCAGGGACGGCGGAGCCTGGTGGGCTGCCGTCTCTGGGGTCGCACAGAGTCGGACACGACTGAAGCGACTTAGCAGCAGCAGCAGCAGCAGCAGCGATAAGACCATGGGAGAGGATGGACTTGTCAGTGTGATGGTGCTAAGTATTTCAACATGTTCTGTTTCTGTTGTACTTCTGGTACTTGATGATATGAAGCAAAAAAGCCCTAACTAAAGCTGCTTTCTGTTTTTCTTAACCTCTTTGTTGAGATTCAATTCATACACCATACAATTCACCCCTTTAAAGTAAGCTCTTCAATGGTTTTGATAACACTGTGTTATTTTTTAAGAATTTCTGGTAAAATATATAAAAATATAAAATTTGTCATTGTAACGATTTCTAGATGGCATTAGTTACATTCACAGTGTTATGCAATATCATTGCTTTTCCCCAAACTTTTTGATCACCCCAAAGAGACACTTGTGCTCATGAAGCAGTCACTCCACATCCCCACCTCCTCTGCCTCTGGTAAATCTTTGATTTGCTCTCTGACTGTGAATTAGCCTGTTCTAGGTAGTTCATGTAAATGGAATCATATAGTTATTTGTCCTTTAGTGAATTTCACTTGGCATAATGTTTTCAAGGTTCACATTGGTTCAACAATCAGAACTTCGTTCCTTTTTATGGCTGAGTCATACTGCACTGAACGGAGAAACCATAATTTGTTTGCTTATCCAGTCATCCACTGGTAGACACCTGGGTGGGCCCCACTTTTTGGCTATCTTGAATAAGGCTGCAGTGAACATCGATATACAAGTACCTTTTCGAGTTCTTATTGGATTGGCCAAAAAGTTCATTTGGGATTTCCCATAAGGTGGTACAGAAAAATCCAAACAAACTTTTTGGCCAACCTAATACTTCAGTCCACTGAAAAATGGAACTGTTAGGCCATGTAGAGATTCTGTGTTAACTTTTGGAAGAGTGGTTGATGTTTTCCTGGAAAGCAGCTGCTTTTCCGTCATTCTGTCCTCTGCCGTCTGTCTCCCTCAGACTCCGTTCCATCTCCTCCTGCCACCAGAGTTTTGTTGTCCTCCCTTGTCTACCCCCAGCCACGTCTCCCGGCTGGCTGGCTGAGGGACACCCTTCTGCTCCGTCACCCACTGCCAGTGCATGCATCACCCACCCTGACCACACGTCCGCCTGACCCCTTTCATCTCACTGTCTGAGGAAGGACAGGCTTGTAGGACGTCCTCCGTAGGTCCCAGACCACCCCTGCTGGAGGGGGCTTCAGCCACATGCTGTTCCTGAAACCTTTCAGGTGTGGGGAGCCAGGGATGTGGAGCCGGAAGTCCTGCAAGGATTTCAGCCCTTCTTAGACAGGCTCCTTCATTCTCCCATCACCTTGGTCTCATGTTCTTCATCCACTTTGCTTTTTTTTTGGTCCGCCCTGTCCCAAGGGAGAGTTGTTCTTCCCTCTTTATTTGCTCACAGTTCCTGTAGTTTTCCAGGAGTGAATTAATGAATAAATACTGCAGCAGACTATAACCCTCCTCAGACAGCCATTCTGCTTGTTGGGCTAATTGTTAGCTTGGGTTTCTGGATGTCATTCATTTCACAGTAAGGCTCCTAATTAATCTCAGCACTGTTCTCACCAGAAGAAAGGCTGATACGGAGAAACATCCCCAATTACCATGAGAAAGGGGATGTGGAGAGCCCCGTTGAGTTTTCCTGGCATCCACCCCTTGTCTCAGATGAAACCCGCCCTTCACACACAGGCAGCCTGACGATCAAGCCTGACAACTAGAGGGTTGTGAGAGCCGGCAGAGCCCCAGACCACACAGACCCAGCTCGGGAGGAGCCTGCCGGGGCTACACCCTTGTTTAGTAACACCCATTGTGTTTCCCAGGACAGCGGAGAGCCTTGGTACCCTGAGCAGCAATGCCTCTGCTGTTCCAGAGGCAGGCGGGGTGGTTTTAATCCGGAAAAAGCTAAAGGTCTCTTCTTTTGTCTGTGTTTCTGTGCCTGCAGGACAAAAGATCCTTCATCACCGAAGTGACGTTTTAGAAACAGTGGTCCTGATCAACCCCTCAGATGAAGCCGTCAGCACTGAGGTAAGCATGGGGATCTGTGGAGCCTCACACAGTGGACAGAGCCCCAGCTGATGCGAGGGGATGGGGCAGTTGGTGAAGAGGGACAAGGCCGGGGGGAGCAAGTGCTGGGTCCAGGGATGCGTCTGTGTCCCTAGCCAGAGGCTGGTTCTCTGCATCAGCACCACCTGAGACTGCCCCTTTCAATCAGGACGGAGTGGAGGACACTGGCCAGACCGTAGGGTTCTGTAGAGGTGAGGGGTATGGAATGCTGGGGGTACCCAGCAGGCGTGCTGCTGGTACGGAGTCTGGCTGGGATGTCGCAGGGTGATTAAACGCAAGCCTTCAGGCTGAGACGGCTGTGACCCAAATGTGGAGGAAAAAGGCTTCTCAGACACAAGCTCTCTCAGCACATCCTGCCCACCCCCTGGTCACAGTTGGAAGCCAGGATAGCACAGCAGTCAGGAATATGGGCTCTGCCGCCAGACTGACTGGGTTCTGCCACCCACTAGCAGGTCGCCTTGGGCAAGTTATTGACCATCTCTGTCTCCGTTTCTGTCTTTGTGAAATGAAGATGATAATAGCGCTTGCGTTTAGTGATGTGTCCAGAAGTGTCGCGTGAGTAGAACATGGCATGGCACATGGCAACCAAAACATCAGTGCTGGCCGTTCTTCTTGTTTTTATTACCACCATATAAAACTCTTGCCAGAGAGAGTAACTGGGTATTTCAGAGCCTACTGTAAGATCAGTAGGCTAACACCAAGAATCTTTGGTCTCCCAGGCCAGAGGAATTGATGCATCTCCATTTCCCAGGGCCTTTACTGCAATTTAGCACCTTTGAGGTTGAACTGCTTTCTTGGATGTCAGAATAGCCGCAGACCCAGGCACCTCCTCTATCCATGGCCTTTCTTTTGCCCACACTGAGCATCTCTGTGACTGTAGATTGTTTTCTTTTTTTAGATTGAGATACAATTCACACCCATAAAATCCATCCTTTTAAAGTATGCAGTTCATTGGAGTTTAGTATAGTCATAATATTGTGGAACTGTCATCAACATCTGATTCCTGAACATATCCATCACCCCCCAAAATCCCAAGCCCATTAGCAGTCACCATCCCCCCCATAACCTCTGGCAACCATTAATCTACTTTTTACCTCTATGGATTTTCCTGTTCTGAATATTTCAGATAATGGAATCATACGATCTGTGGCCTTTTGTGTTGAGTTTACTTAATTAATATAGTATTTTCCAGAGTCATCCATGTGTAGCCTATATCAGTACCTCATTCCTTTTTATGACAGAATACTATTCCAGTGTACAAGTACACCATGTTTATTTATCCATGCATCAGTTGATGGACATTTGGGTTGTTTGCCCTTTTTGGCTGTTGTCACATAGCCTGCTTTGATCCCATGTCGTCTTCTCTGGTTGAGCAGGACCTCTTTGACAATCCATGAAGGTACAAGATTGAGGCAAATGATGCACTAGTGGTCTCCCTGGCTATTAGAATCAGAAAGTAGAGACAACTTGGGAAAAAGCTGGAGGCTGAATATATGTACAGGCATATCGCCTGTGAGAAATGGAGAAGGAAAAAATAAGGAATTTCTTTGCAGAGCCCAGGTTCACCTGTGGAACAGATGGGGCTGGAACAGTGACTTCGGTACATGTGTGGTTCCTTGGACTGTGGGGTTCGTGGGGACAGTGGGTCACGTCCTGTTTACTTTTTATCCCTCCCCTAGTGCCTCGCATGATGCCTGGCAGTCACTTTGTGCTGAACTGAGTTGGGCTTAGAACGCATAACCTTGGTGCTTGGAGCAGTGGTTCTGCTGAAGGACAGGCTGGCTCCCTGCCATTTAAAAGAACAGAGAGTCCTTTCGTGCAAATGGTTCACAAATCTGTTTAAAAGATTCCCAATCAGGGTGGCCTTTTGTTTATGTTCAAGTTCAGTGTCAGGCACCTTCCTGATGCCAGTGGAGACTGCTTTTGGAGCTGTGTCGGCTTGGCAGGAAAGGGGTCCTGGGTGGGAGGGGCTGACTTGGGGCCTTCCTTGAAGCCTTCCTTGAAGCCCTCTGATTCCTGAGGCAGCAGTTGGGGAACCTGCCCTGAACTTGGTGAGTCAGCCTGTGAGATATTCGTGTCTCACAGACTGCACACTGCCAGCAGGCACAACTGTGCAATAAATGGTTGCCAGCTGTGGAGACTGCTTTGAAAAGACATGGAAACCGAGGGGAGAAAGTCAGCTACCGCTACTGTCTCAGTCATAGCCAGACTTGGAAAAGGGCATACATGGGCAGCTGGTGATTGCAGGCACTGGCTCTGTTCAACACGCCAGGGTGGTGTGAAGACCGGGAAGTGCGGGATTCTTGTTGGTTGGGAACCTGAAGTGCTCCAAGGGCCAGCCCGGTCCTGCGGGTGGGAGGCCAGCGCCCACCACAGCTCAGTGCGCCCCATGCTTTGTTTCAGGTGCGCTTAATGATCACGGATGCCGCCCGACACAAGCTGCTCGTGCTGACGGGGCAGTGCTTTGAGAATACCGGAGAGCTCATTCTCCAGTCCGGCTCTTTTTCCTTCCAGAACTTCATAGAGATTTTCACCGATCAAGAGGTAGGCTCCTGTCTGGTAGTATCCACGTCTTACAGTTGCTCGGTTATTGTCGCCTTAGGCTGATCTTTGAAAGCATTCACGGGAGATAGGAGGAGGGGATGGGGTGTCCTACTCCTTTGAAATAAGCAAAACCACGTGGTGCAGGGTCCTGTGGCTCATCACCAGAGGAATTTAGAGCACTCATGTATATAATTAATTGGAACCATTCTGATTGCCCGATGGAGGTGGGGGTTGGAACAGTCATCATTTTACAGATGGTAGCGATGATGGAGGAACTCGGAATGTCAGAGTCCACAAGAAAGCCCAGGTTGCCTGTTTTCTGAAAGAATACTCCAAAGATCTCTTTAGGGGTAGTATTTAACTGCCTTGGTCTCTTTCAGTGCATGTAACTTACTTTTCCTGGTCAAATTATTTCTGATTTCTCTTAATGCCTGGCTCCAGTATTTGAGCTTGGGCTGCTTGAGTAGCCCAAGAAAGGAGGCAGGTAGGAAAATGGGGTGCGTCCATAGGACACATCCATGCCCCAAGAGAAAGAGGATTAGAGTAGCTGGACTGAAGCCTGAGCATTAACACTTCTAACGAGTATATCTTACTCGAGGTGATACATGATGAAGTATTGAAACTAACAGGATGATAGTATTATTTGGTCAAATCAGATCAAAGATTTTAATTTGGTTATTTCTGCTTGAGAATTTTATCTGGTTGGGAAGCTTCTCTTTCCAAAATAACGCACCTCTGTCTCCTAGTTAGAGCGACAACTCAAGGCTGTCAGCGTAGCCGCTTAGGGCTGCCTGTAGCTGATAGCAGACTTCTACAGTGAGAGGTCGAGGGACGTGCTGACAGGAGGAGTTACAGCATCTATTTAAAACCATCTTCCTGGGAACTTCCTGAGAGAGCAGCCTCTTAGTCTCGGGGGTGTTGGGAAGGGCCATCTGTCTTTCTGCATTTAATCTTCCTTGGGCCCCGCAAATCACAGAGAGGTCTCTGTGTGCTTTCCATCACTGGCAAGAGCTGTAAATAGGCTTCATTAGGCTCACCTGGAGGCTTTTTGTAAAAAGACTGGTGGGATGACATCACTGTGTTTCTGCACTCACTGGGGAAAAATAAAAAGGAACATTTCACTTGGCATTTGAAGCTCCGGCTTTCAGAAGCTGTGATGTCATCTGGGTCCCAAGGCAGATAGCCCAGGCTCTCCCTACAGCTGGTCCCGCCATTGCCTCCTCACAAGGGAGGCCTGCGCCCTGTGTCTCTGCAGAGCTGTCCACTGTCTTCCTCCAGGGCTGCTGGAGTGCAGGCTGCGTGTCTTGATAGTCTTGTATCTGTGGCACCCACATCTAGGAATGGCCCGGCACAACCTTGTTCTGTGGCATTGAGAAGCCCAAGGCAGGGCACTGTCTCCCTCTGCCCCCTGCCCTGAGATGGGTGGATGAGCACCGTAAAGTCAGAGTCTTTTGCAGGATTGTGTCCCCAGGTTCATGTTGTGGGTTTGTCTGGTAGCTAGGAGGTCACACACACTGTCAGCACCTTGGCGAGACAGGGCTGCAGGGGCCTGGAGCCAGCCCCAGGGCCCAGTGCCATGTGCAGGCGGGCCGTTGACTGGCTTCCCCGTGTTGGGTTCAGTCCTGCACCCTCAGCTTATTTATGTGCACATGGGTGCCGCTCCTGCCTTCCTGTTCCAGGTCAGTTTCTACCCCTGTGTCATGGGTTTGTCTTTTGGGCAGTTAAATGGAATTGAGGACATATGTAAAGGAAAGGGTTTGTCACTGCTGGAATTTTAAATCTGGAGGCATCACAACCCACCCATCTGGACCCCAAATGTCTTTAAATAAGGCACAGTGTTGTGAACACTGTTGCTTAACACACATGAAAAGATCTCTAGGATTTTCCCTTACAGACTAGGTCAGTGGTATCGGGGTGCTGTGGGAAGACAGGAAAAGGGGAATACATACGGTTGAATTTACTTTCTTCCCCTTGATCCAACCAGAGCACCTGGGCCTTTATCTTCTTTGCATTCTGGACTTTGGAGAAAGGATGACATAGCCAAAGTAGATTGGAAACCATGGGACTAGGCCAATGGTTAGCGGCTTTTTAGAGCTCTGATCCTTATTGTTGCCTTGGGAAAAGGTTTTGAGGCCAGAATGACTCAATAACTAATGGATCTTAAAGGCCCTTTGGTGTCTACTTTTGTTCCTTTTACTTAGTCCTTGAAACATACTAGTCACTCCAGAGAAACCAGAAACACAATTTGGCAAAAACAAAAATGACACTTAAAAAAAAAAAAAAGCAAGAATAGCTAAAAATAAATGGGCTGAATAACAGAATTATCGGGTACATTTTAAGCTTCAGCTTTGGGGAGTCTTAGTCATTGGTGATCAACTACAAAACCAGAACCTACAGATAGAACAGTCATCTGGCTAATCTATCCCTTCCTGCAAGGGGAGGATGGTGAAGTCACCATCTCCTGGGGACATTTTTCAGTCTCTCTGTTGGAAAGTTTTTCCTTATATGTCTCATCCTATCTTCAAGGAAGGAATGTGATCCCTTTTCCACCTGACAGTGTCTTAGATCTTAGACACCCTTTACTGCCAATTTTTTTCCCCTCCAGATTTACCATTCTCAGTTCTACTCAGTGTTCTTCATAAAACAAGATATTAAAAGTTTCTTACATTCTCTGATCACTGTCCGCTGGTAGGAAGGAGGCACAGAGGTGGAGATGGGTGAAATTCAGGAGCTCAGTCTTGGCACTATTATCAGACAATTACATACAGGAGTCCAGAGCTTGGGGAATAAAGAGTGGGCTGGAGATGTTAATGTGGAAGCCATCAGCACATTAGAAAACAGATGACATAATCTAAAGGGAGAAATGTGTTAGCAGAGAAAGGGGCCCAGGTCTAGCATTTAGAGGCTGAGGCCAAGGAGAAGGAACCAGCGATTTTAGTTTGTTTTTGGTCCAGTTTGTCTAAAACGTTATGACACACACTGGATACCAAACTCCGGGGATTGTGAGAGTTAGTGACTTCTGTAGTTTTCAATACAATCTTCAATAAGTCTAAAAGTAACTTTTGACCATCACCATCCACAATTAAATGTCAATGAAGAAGGGAGGCTCTGAGGAGCTCTGTAATTAACATAATTTTTTTTAGGGGGAGCTCCCTTTAAGAAAAAGAAGAAAATCATTGATACACAATTAAGTACAGGACTTTGGGAGGGGACCAGACCACTGAGGAGCCTTGAGATTTAAGCTTCTTTAAGCCTTATGATAAAGGCACTTCACTGTCAACTAAAATCCCTGAGTATTTTCTATGGATATTGTTGATACGCCCCCCCCGCTTCTCCCAATCCTGCTTTCTGAGCTGGTTTATTGAACTTTACATTTATCCCTTAGAATGCCTCCATTAAGAGTTGACTTAGCCATCATCATTCCAATGTCAAGAGCTTTTCTAACTTTCTCAATTCTGCCATCCCACATTTCCAAGGCCTCCTGTTTTCATGCTATCCACAGATCTGATAAGCCTGCCTCCACCATTCAAATCAGTACCAACAGGACATAAATGAGCCCATCACAGACCGCTTTCCAGGTTGACGCAAACCAGCAGCTATAAATTCAGCTACTGTCACAATGTTCAGAGATCCTTTGAAACATCTTGCTAAATCCCAGAGATATGCTTTCTGCTGTATTTCCTCATTAGCCAAACACATAATTTAATCAAAAGGAAATGTAGTTAGTAGGGTATGGCTTAGAAATTGCACTCTTATTTCATTAATATTATCTGCATAGTCACTTATTTCCTATATCTTCCTTCCTCTTCCAGTATGCCTGCACTTAATTAGAAAAGGCAATTAACAAAAAAGACTATCTTTAATCTGAGCAGTATTTCTTCCAGTCCTGTCTCTCATCCATTTTTGTAAGAACAAGTTTGGGGGGTAGCAATCAATGTTCTTGAGAAGTATTCTTGGGTTGTGGTCACTTCTCAAATGTCCACCTCAGGAGGACAGCATGTACTGAATTGGCCAAGTTCAGCACAGTTCAGCAAGCATCTAGTGAACCTGGTGGTATACTGGGGAAACGAAGATAAAGAGATACAGAGAGACAGATGTGTTTCCTCCTGTTCAGGAACTTATGGTATAATGGGCTCTACTAGCTACCATTTGCTATGATGATGATTTCCAAATTCTTTCAGAGAAAGCCTCAGTTTCCAAGTCTAAGACATATTCACAGGTTTCCTTGTCACTCACATGTTGTTGGCTCTTCTTCGTTGCTCTCATCTGTTCCTTGGTTGAATGGGCACTTGTGACACCCAGTCTTTGCCCCTGAGGCCCCCCTCTCTCCAGCGTGCGTGCTGGCACAGGTCTGGAAGTCAGTTCTGGGGACTGCTCCAGGCCCAGTGGAATAAAAGAAAACATTTTATATCAGTGGTGAAATGACTCACCTAGCCTTCTCCTGTGATAGTTTATTACTTTTTAAAAGGGCATTTTTGCATGGCAAGTACCCAGGGGTGCTGTGCAAAGTGTTTCATAACCACCTAGGCACTGATCATCCAGACGGTCATAGGCCTTAGAAGTGGAGCAGAATTCTGAAGATCCCCTGCGGGGCAAGAACAGATGGTGACGAGGTCTGAGGTGGGGGGTGCAGGGAGCAGGGAGAAGGCAGAAGGGAATGGAAGGAGCTGTCAGGACAGAGGCTGTTAGCTTACCAGTATGGAAATATTTACCTACCAACACCTGACATTTGCCCTGTGTGCATCCAATGATCCTGTAATACCTAGTAATAGATGGAGGGGCTGGATCAGTGATGACAGTCACTTAAACCTTGTCTTTTTTTCTTATGATTTTTTTTTAAAATCCCAGATTGGGGAATTACTGAGTACCACCCATCCTGCCAACAAAGCCAGCTTAACCCTTTTCTGTCCCGAAGAAGGGGACTGGAAAAACTCCAATCTTGATAGACACAATCTCCAAGACTTCATCAATATTAAACTCAACTCAGCATCTATATTGCCAGAAATGGAAGGACTTTCTGAGTTTACTGAGTATCTCTCGGAATCTGTGGAAGTCCCGTCTCCCTTTGACATCCTAGAACCCCCCACATCAGGTGGATTTCTAAAGCTCTCCAAGCCCTGCTGTTACATTTTTCCAGGAGGGAGAGGCGATTCTGCACTGTTTGCAGTGAATGGATTCAATATGCTCATCAACGGAGGCTCAGAAAGAAAATCCTGCTTTTGGAAGCTCATCCGACACTTGGACCGAGTGGACTCCATCCTGCTCACCCACATTGGGGACGACAATTTGCCTGGAATAAACAGCATGCTCCAACGGAAAATCGCAGAGCTCGAGGAGGAACAGTCTCAGGGCTCCACCACCAATAGTGACTGGATGAAAAACCTCATCTCTCCTGACTTAGGAGTTGTATTTCTCAATGTACCTGAAAATCTGAAAAACCCAGAGCCAAACATCAAGATGAAGAGAAGCATAGAAGAAGCCTGCTTCACTCTCCAGTACCTAAACAAATTGTCCATGAAGCCAGAACCTCTGTTCAGAAGTGTAGGCAATACCATCGATCCTGTCATTCTTTTCCAAAAAATGGGAGTTGGTAAACTGGAGATGTATGTGCTTAACCCAGTCAAGAACAGCAAGGAGATGCAGTATTTCATGCAGCAGTGGACTGGCACCAACAAAGACAAGGCTGAACTAATCCTGCCTAATGGTCAAGAAATAGACATCCCAATTTCCTATTTAACGTCAGTCTCATCTTTGATCGTGTGGCATCCAGCGAACCCTGCAGAGAAGATCATCCGAGTTCTCTTTCCTGGCAACAGCACCCAATACAATATCCTGGAAGGACTGGAAAAGCTCAAACATTTGGACTTCCTGAAGCAGCCACTGGCCACCCAGAAGGATCTCACGGGCCAGGTGGCCACCCCTGCTGTGAAACAAGTAAAACTGAAACAGAGGGCTGACAGCCGCGAGAGTTTGAAACCAGCCGCAAAACCACTCCCCAGCAAAACTGTGCGAAAGGAATCAAAAGAAGAAACCCCTGAAGTCACAAAAGGGCTGGAAAAGGCACCCAAAGTAGAAAGCAAAGAAAAGGTGACAGTGAAAAAAGACAAACCTGTGAAAACCGAGACCAAACCTCCAGTGACAGAAAAGGAGACACCCAGCAAAGAAGAGCTGCCCCCGGCCAAAGCTGAGGGCGCCGAGAAGCAGGGCACAGATGTCAAACCCAAAGTCGCCAAGGAGAAGACGGTGAAGAAGGAGACAAAGCCAAAACCCGAAGAGAAGAAAGAGGAGAAGGAAAAGGAAAAGCCAAAGAAAGAAGTGGCTAAGAAGGAGGACAAAACACCTGTCAAGAAGGAGGAAAAACCAAAAAAGGAAGAGGTGAAAAAGGAAGTCAAAAAAGAAATCAAGAAAGAAGAGAAAAAAGAAATCAAAAAAGAGGTTAAGAAAGAAACCCCACTCAAGGAAGCCAAGAAGGAAGTGAAGAAGGAGGAAAAGAAGGAAATTAAAAAGGAGGAAAAGGAACCCAAAAAAGAAATTAAGAAACTTCCTAAGGACACAAAGAAATCACCTACTCCTGTAGCGGAAGCGAAAAAACCGGCTGCATTAAAACCAAAAGTACCCAAGAAGGAAGAGCCTGTCAAGAAAGAGTCTGTGGCTGCTGGGAAGCCAAAGGAGAAGGGAAAGATTAAAGTGGTCAAGAAAGAAGGCAAGACTGCAGAGGCTGCGGCTGCAGCCCTTGGCACCGTGGCCGCTGCCGCAGCCGTGGCTGGGTTAGCAACCACCGGCCCCACCAAAGAACTCGAGGCCGAGAGGTCCCTCATGTCGTCCCCTGAGGATCTGACCAAGGACTTTGAGGAGCTGAAGGCTGAAGAGGTCGACGTCACAAAAGACATCAAGCCTCAGCTGGAGCTGATCGAGGATGAAGAGAAACTGAAGCAAACTGAGCCCGTCGAAGCCTATGTCATCCAGAAAGAGACCGAAGTCATCAAAGGCCCCGCCGAGTCCCCTGATGAGGGAATCACCACCACTGAAGGGGAGGGGGAGTGTGAGCAGACCCCCGAGGAGCTGGAGCCGGTAGAAAAGCAGGGGGTGGAGGACACCGAAAAATTTGAAGATGAGGGAGCAGGTTTCGAGGAGTCCTCTGAGACCGGAGACTATGAAGAGAAGGCAGAAACCGAAGAGGCGGAGGAACCGGAAGAGGACGCAGAGGACCACGTGCGTGTGAGCACCTCCAAGCACAGCCTGGCGGAGGAGGAGGAGAGTGCCAAGGCTGAGGCAGACGCGCACGTCAAGGAGAAGAGGGAGTCTGTGGCCAGTGGTGACGACCGAGCCGAAGAAGACATGGACGAGGCCCTGGAGAAGGGAGAGGCCGAGCAGTCTGAGGAGGAGGCAGAAGAGGAGGACCGAGCTGAGGACGCCAGGGAGGAAGACTACGAGCCCGAAAAGGCGGAAGCGGAAGACTACGTGAGGGCTGTGGTGGACAAGGCCGCCGAGGCCAGCCGCGCCGAGGCCGAGTACGGGTTCCTCACCGCGGCCCCCAAGCCGGGGGGAGCCCAGTCTCCCGTCCGAGAACCTGCCTCTTCCATTCACGATGAGACTTTACCTGGAGGCTCGGAGAGTGAGGCCACTGCCTCTGACGAGGAGAATCGGGAAGACCAGCCTGAAGAATTCACGGCCACCTCCGGCTACACCCAGTCTACCATTGAGATATCCAGCGAGCCAACCCCCATGGATGAGATGTCTACTCCCCGAGACGTGATGAGTGACGAGACCAACAATGAAGAGACCGAGTCCCCGTCTCAAGAATTTGTAAACATCACCAAATACGAGTCTTCACTGTATTCTCAGGAATATGCCAAACCTGCTGTGACATCTCTCAATGGACTTTCTGATGGGTCAAAAACAGATGCCACTGATGGGAGGGACTATAATGCTTCAGCCTCCACCATCTCACCACCTTCCTCCATGGAGGAAGACAAATTCAGCAGATCTGCTCTACGCGATGCCTACTACTCTGAAGAGAAAGATGTGAGAGCTGGTGCCACGCTGGAGATCAAAGACACCGTCTCACCAGTTTTGGATGAAAAACTCAGTCCACCCAAGAGCCCATCCCTGAGTCCATCTCCGCCATCGCCCATAGAAAAGACCCCCCTGGGTGAACGTAGCGTGAACTTTTCCCTGACACCCAATGAGATTGAAGTCTCAGCAGAGGCAGAAGTTGCCCCAGTGTCTCCTGAGGTGACCCAAGAAGTAGTGGAAGAACACTGTGCCAGTCCTGAGGATAAGACCTTGGAAGTGGTGTCTCCATCTCAGTCTGTGACTGGCAGTGCTGGCCACACACCATACTACCAATCTCCAACTGAAGAGAAATCCAGTCATCTTCCCACAGAGGTCATTGAGAAACCAGCAGCAGTCCCGGTGAGCTTTGAATTCAGTGATGCCAAAGATGAAAGTGAAAGGGCTTCCATAAGCCCCATGGATGAACCTGTGCCTGACTCAGAATCTCCTATTGAAAAAGTTTTGTCTCCATTACGGAGCCCTCCCCTAATTGGATCCGAGTCCACATATGAAAGTTTCCTAAGTGCAGATGACAAGGCTCCTGGCAGAGGTACCGAAAGCCCCTTTGAAGGAAAGGATGGAAAAGAAGCCTCTCCAGACCAGATAAGTCCAGTTTCTGACATGACTTCCACTGGGCTTTTCCAAGACAAACAGGAAGGGAAAAGCACAGATTTTATACCAATAAAGGAAGACTTTGGTCAAGAAAAGAAAACTGATGATGTTGAAGACATGAGTTCTCAAGCAGGACTGACCTTAGATGAAAGGAAGTTAGGAGGAGATGTTTCTCCTACACAAATAGATGTCAGTCAGTTTGGATCTCTTAAAGAAGACACTAAGATGTCCATTTCTGAAGGCACCGTCTCTGACAAGTCAGCTACCCCTGTCGATGAGGGGGTAGTCGAAGACACATACTCTCATATGGAGGGTGTGGCCTCGGTCTCCACAGCTTCTGTGGCTACGAGCTCATTCCCAGAGCCAACGACAGATGACGTGTCTCCCTCACTGCACGCTGAGGTTGGATCCCCACACTCCACTGAAGTAGATGACTCTCTTTCAGTGTCTGTTGTGCAAACGCCCACCACTTTCCAGGAAACAGAAATGTCTCCATCAAAAGAAGAATGCCCACGACCAATGTCAATTTCTCCACCAGACTTCTCCCCTAAAACAGCCAAGTCTCAGACACCAGTTCAAGATCACAGGTCAGAACAATCCTCAATGTCTATTGAATTTGGCCAGGAGTCCCCTGAGCACTCCCTTGCTATGGACTTCAGTCGTCAGTCTCCCGATCACCCTACAGTGGGTGCAGGCATGCTTCATATCACTGAAAACGGGCCCACTGAGGTGGACTACAGTCCTTCTGACATGCAGGACTCTAGTTTATCCCATAAGATCCCACCAACAGAGGAGCCGTCCTACACCCAAGATAATGATCTCTCTGAGCTCATCTCAGTGTCGCAGGTGGAGGCTTCCCCATCCACCTCTTCTGCTCACACCCCTTCTCAGATAGCATCTCCTCTCCAAGAAGATACTCTGTCCGATGTTGTTCCTCCCAGAGACATATCCTTGTATGCCTCACTCACCTCTGAAAAAGTGCAAAGTCTGGATGCTGAGAAGCTCTCCCCTAAATCTGATATCTCTCCACTCACCCCGAGAGAATCCTCTCCTTTGTATTCCCCTAGTTTTTCAGATTCTACCTCTGCAGTCAAAGAGAGCACAGCAGCGTGCCACACTGCCTCACCCCCACCAATGGATGCAGTGTCCGCAGAGCCCTATGGCTTCCGTGCCTCCATGTTATTTGATACGATGCCGCACCATCTAGCCTTGAATAGAGATTTGACCACACCTGGCATGGAGAAGGATACTGGAGGAAAGACACCTGGAGACTTCAGCTACGCCTATCAGAAGCCTGAGACAACCACCAGGTCCCCAGACGAAGAAGGTTATGACTATGAGGCTTATGAGAAAACCACCCGGACCCCAGATGTGAGTGGCTATTACTATGAGAAGACCGAGAGCATCACCAAATCCCCATGTGACAGCAGCTACTCCTATGAGACCATGGAGAAGACCAGCAAGACTCCTGAAGATGGTGGCTATGCCTATGAGATTACTGAAAAGACCACCCGGAGCCCGGAAGAGTCTGGGTACGCATATGAGATAAGTGAGAAGACCATAAGGACCCCTGAAGTGAGTGCTTACAGCTACGAAAAGACTGAGCGGTCTCGAAGGCTCCTGGATGACATCAGCAATGGCTATGATGATTCTGAAGAGGGCAGCCACACACTTGGGGATTCCAGCTACTCTTATGAGACCACTGAGAAAACTGCCGGTTTCCCTGAGTCTGAAAGTTACTCCTACGAGCCATCGACAACAACCACTCGATCCCCAGATGCCTCTGCATACTGTTATGAGACCCCGGAGAAAATCACTCGAGCCCCCCAGGCGTCTTCGTATGCCTATGAGACTTCAGACCAGTGCTACACGGCAGAAAAGAAGTCCCCCTCCGAGGCTCGCCAGGATGTGGACTTATGCCTTGTGTCCTCCTGCGAATACAAGCATCCCAAGACGGAGCTCTCACCCTCCTTCATTAATCCCAATCCTCTTGAGTGGTTTGCCAGTGAAGAGCCAACTGAAGAATCGGAAAAGCCCCTCACCCAGTCAGGAGGCGCCCCGCCGCCTCCTGGAGGGAAGCCCCAGGGCCGACAATGTGACGAAACCCCTCCCACCTCAGTCAGCGAGTCCGCCCCATCCCAGACTGACTCTGACGTCCCTCCAGAGACTGAGGAGTGCCCTTCCATCACAGCTGATGCCAACATTGACTCTGAAGATGAGTCGGAAACCATCCCCACAGATAAAACTGTCACCTACAAACACATGGATCCACCTCCGGCCCCCATGCAGGACCGTAGCCCTTCTCCACGCCACCCTGATGTGTCCATGATGGACCCGGAGGCCTTGGCCATCGAGCAAAACCTGGGCAAAGCCCTGAAGAAAGACCTGAAAGAGAAGACCAAGACCAAAAAGCCTGGTACCAAGACCAAGTCATCCTCCCCCGTCAAGAAGGGTGATGGGAAGTCCAAGCCCTCTGCGGCGTCACCCAAGCCGGGGGCCTTGAAGGAGTCCTCGGATAAGGTGTCCAGAGTGGCTTCTCCTAAGAAGAAAGAATCTGTGGAAAAAGCGACCAAAACTACCACCACTCCTGAGGTTAAAGCTGCACGTGGGGAAGAGAAAGACAAGGAGACCAAGAATGCTGCCAACGCCTCCACATCCAAATCGGTGAAGACGGCAACTGCAGGTAGGTGGGAGGTGTTGGCATCCCAACAGGACAGGACACTGCAATTCTACTTTTAGCTCCAGCCTCTGCCTTTCCACCTGACTTTGTACTGGGGAGGTGAGAGAGCACAGCTTAGTGCTCTTCCTTCCTTTTACCATTTTCTTTTGCCACAAGGTAGGGAGCCTCGCCCAGTGTAGCCCATAGGCCTTGGGGGGAGCTCAGCATATAGCCCAGGGCAGCTCTGATTTCCCAGATGTGACCCCTGGGTTTGCTCCCTTTTGCAAAACTGCAGCCTTGTCTCAATCTTCAGAACCAAGGATGTGTGTTTCAGGCTCCTCAGGAAGATTCTGTTGACACTAGCTTCAGCCATGCTGGCCCCAGAATCAAGCTGAGGTGCCATGAGCCAGGAGCTCCCACAGGCCTAGGGAGAACTAGAGTTCCACGGCAAGCCTAGAATACACAGCATGGGTCCAAGGTTTAGGTTCTATTTTTAAAAATAAAAATATTTTAATTAAAATGATAACATTTTTTAAATTAAAAAAATCACCTGGCTGGAGATGCATCTTCATTCAAGGCAGTGCTCTGTTTAATCAACCAGTGAGGTCAACTGACCACTGGGTACCCAGTACAAATTGAGAAAAGAGCATCCAAGACTACTTATTCCATTCTGACCACATTGCCTCACTAATACAGACTCAACATTTTGTTTTAGGTTGAAATTCAGCTTGGCAGGAGCAGGCATCCCTGACTTAAGATTCTTAAGACTTATCAAGTTCTTGGCAATGGTCTGGGTTTTTGATGAGTCTGGGTTTCTGATGACCCAGCTTCATTTTGTTGCTTCAAACCAATCACAGGGATTTGAATTCATATATTTTATTTGCTTTACATAGTTACCTGAGGGTTTTAGATCACAGTTCACAAACATGTAAAGCAAAAAATAAGCAACACTTTCTGGATTTATTAAGGAAAATCTGATAGATGAACCTTTGAGACTTTAAAATTCAGTATACTTTAGGAAGTACTAGTTACAAGTTTTTACTTTTAAGCAACGTGAAGCATCAATTTCAAGACTCAGATTTCCTTTTATTTGCACATGGAAAACAAACTGAATTTGTTCATGCTTAGAATTAGTAAAGAGCCACCAGATAATAAATCTTGATCTAAAGGACTTGACAGTGACCTTGCACTTAGGAGAAAACATGAAATCCATTCAATCAGATATAAACCCAACTGAAATTTGCTACCAAACTCATGAAACTTACTCTATAGCCCACACAATTGATTTTATCACTTTTTTTTTTTTTTGGTCATTTAAAGATAATTTTGAGGTAAGGTGAGTTAATTTGAATTTACATTGAGGATGCCTTCCCAACAGATTTTTTTAAAAGACAAAACTGCACTATTAATTAATTTTAAAACAAACCTGGGTCAACTTCTAGTGGTTCTCTCAGTTTGGGCTTCTATGAGCAATGCTCATTTGGTGTCAACGGGAGTGATTCAAGGTGCAAGTGGAAACTGCAGGCATTTAAAAATATTAGATGAACTGTAATTCACAAACCTCTGCTACAAGTCAGAATTCTTTGGGAGAGTTACACATGAATACGTTTAGGGCTTTTAGCTTAGGCTCATTATAATGCCTGGTTAATCTATTCATGAAATGATTCAGTTTATCCAAATACCAGTTTGGCCAATTCTCACTACCCCCTGCCCTCCAAAATAAAAATAAACCAGTTCATGGGTGGTTTTGACTGTGAGATGACAGTCTCTATACATCCCATGGAGAAAGGCAAGAGAATTAAATATAGAGGATCTCGCTAGTATTTTAAGTGGTTTCACAGCAGTGGTCTCAAACCAGATACACATTAGCATGGGCTGGGATGCTTTTAAAAAATGATGGTACCCTGGCCAGTGAAGCCCTACCACAGCCCACTGAAGCCAGGGCATCTGTATTAAGCATGCTCAGTGATTCTAATCATGTGGCCAGGAGGAAGAACCACTGCCTTACAATGCTAGTTCCGTTAATGTTTCAACCTTCTAATTAGGACAAATCAGAAAGCCAGTTCTAGAAACAAGGTACCCAGAAACTTTGAGATTAATCTGAACCTTCACTTTGCCCAGGCTTTCTGACTTGGGGGGAATTTTGGCTGTGACATACCCCTTACCTCAGTCCGGTATGTTCTGATTGGCTAGAGAAAGCAGAGTCTTTCCGAACCCTCCTGTTGCTAAAGTTTGGTATCCAGTCTTGTCTAAGCAGAGACGGCTACCATTTAGAGGACTGTCCTAAGGAGAGAATACAGTGTTTCATCAGTTTATGCATGAGACTGAGGTGCTGAGGGTCTTGGAGGTTATATGACATTAAGATCTGACCACTGGCTAGATCAAATGTGAGGGGATAATATTCAGCTGTGGGCCAAATTGCTTTTAAATGAAATCCTAACGTGAATTACTAAGATGGTTTAACTGTGCTTTACCAAATGCAGATGCTTTCCTTTGTCCTTTAAAATCTATTTCTTAGATCACATTTCAAATTAAAAGACACACTAGCAGCTCTTTTAGGAGTGTTACCGTCTGGTTCTATCTTTGGGGAAAGCCTTGGCAACTCTTCTTAACTGCTAATGAATTGTCCACAAAGGGAAACACCCCATCCTTCATTTCTCCTGAGATGATAAATAGCCAGGTGATGCTGTCTCAAACTGCCAGTGTCAAATGCCCTCTGTCAGAGAGGGTAATGCCCACACCCCCTCCCATGGCCCAGAGCGCCTTCTTGGGAATAAGTAGGGAAGGTGTGCTGGACAGATGAGTCTCTTCGCATTTTTGTGACCCTGGCCTTCTCTGTTTTTGTTTACTGAAGGGCCAGGAACCACCAAGACGTCCAAACCCTCAGCTGTGCCCCCAGGTCCCCCTGTGTACCTGGACCTATGCTATATTCCCAACCATAGCAATAGTAAGAATGTCGACGTTGAATTTTTCAAGAGAGTGAGGTCGTCCTACTACGTGGTGAGTGGGAACGACCCTGCTGCTGAGGAGCCCAGCCGGGCTGTCCTGGATGCCTTGCTGGAAGGGAAAGCCCAGTGGGGCAGCAACATGCAGGTAAGAGTTCCAGGACGGTGTCTGCACAACACATGGAGCTGTGTCTGGAGGCAGTGGGAGGGGACCGTGTTTAATGAGGCACCACCGTGGATCCCCATGAGGTGCCCAGGGGGCCTGCCGCACTGGAACACAGTGCGCACTTGGACACAGTGGATTTCACACACACAAGCTGGTCTAAAAGTATTCTTGCCACCAGCCACCATGGACTTGGAGGAATGCCACTTTACCACCCTAAAGCATAATCTGCAGAGTGGGCCCAAGATTACACACCCTTCACATACCAAGAATAAGCAATGTAACCAAGTGTCATATTTACACGTGAGATGGATAAAGATTAGCCTTTACTCGTCTTTTCCAAGTAGACAAAAGCTAGAGATATGGCCATTTAGAAAATCAGCTGTCCACATGAGATTCTGCAGGAGGAGCATTGCTGAAAGTGGTCCTCAGCAGGACACTCCCAACTCCCGAACATTGGAATGAGCCATAAACCACTCATTAGTTCAGCTATGGATTTTATTTAAGTTTTACTTATGGTTTTGTATAGTGATCTAGTAAACTGTATTTTCATAACATTAAATAGAAATCCTGGTTATTTCATCATAAATCTAATGAGAAGCACTCAGTGGCCTCTTACTGAATACTAGGTAGAATTTAAGCTAGTAATCACTTACCCACCCCATTCCTCTGTGCCCAACCACACACACAAACTAAAGACATAAATCTTTGCTCTCACGATGAAATGTTAGTTAACACGCAATTAGAAGGTTTTCGGCTGTTTTAATAACTAAAGCCCCTTTGTTTTAAATATGCAGTATCTTTAATGTAAATCTATCAGTGTGTTAAAGAAAATACAAGAAATTCCACGTTAACGGAAGAACTTCTCATAACGCTAAAGAACTGAAGACTGATACAGGTGAACTAACTGGCTAGTCATGACTCGCTTTTGGTTCTAGTCTTCAGCTGCCCCAGGAAAACTAATTTTTTAGCAGCTTTATGCTGGTTCCTAGAAAATGTAAGTTGAAAAGTCCTTTGGATTTTCTAAGGAGAATAGAATATTTTTCTCATTCCCTTTCTTTTTCTAATGGTCTAATACCTTACTGCTGTTCTATTTTTTCCCCACCCCATTTCTGGTTCTGCTCTTCAGCAGCTGTTTTCTCCCTCCCTGCAGGTGACCCTGATCCCGACTCATGACTCAGAAGTGATGAGGGAATGGTACCAGGAGACCCATGAGAAACAGCAGGACCTCAACATCATGGTTTTAGCAAGCAGCAGCACAGTGGTTATGCAAGATGAATCCTTCCCTGCATGCAAGATCGAACTGTAACAACCAAGGTCAGCCACACCACAGGATTTGAACTCTGTTTCCAGAAATTCTTCGATTTGAAACCACCTTTTCTAAAAAAAAAAGAAAAAAGTCAATTCATCTAAATAAGTCGCTGAACTGTTACCTGCCAAACACTATACTGTGTCATGGTGATACAAGTCACTAATATTTCTCAGTTTTTGCTGATTGCTAAGGGAAGCGGCAGTCTTCCCACACTAGGGTTCAAGTTACTGCAAAATTACCTACCCCAGTTCATCTCTGCTGAACATTTGGAAACCATGCACTAGCAAACCCAACTGACTTCTGCTAAGGTAGAGGCATTTGTCTTAGAGAGAAAGAGAGAGAGAGAGAGTGCGCGTGCACAAAAGAGGGAACACAGGACAGAGAAAAAGAGAGAGAGAGAATGAGAAGGAAAAAGGAATGCAAGAGAAGGAGATGTAATGGTAGAGAGTGCTGGTAAGATACCAGAGAGAAAGAGAGCAGGGTGGGGCAGGGAGGAGAAAATAACCAACAGTCACGTCTGCATTTTCTGTCTATTCTGTTGTCTGCAAAATTTGCAACTTGTGTCAGTCTGAGTCATCAAAAAGGGTCTTAATTTCCTAAAACAAGTTGGCTGGAAGAAAACAGAAAAGAACAACACTTGTTATGAGGGCATGTGAGATTTTTCACGCCTTAATTAAGCTCCTTCAGTTTGAAGGCTGCACACTGACATAGTGTAGTGAGTGTAGACTGGACATACAAGTGGTCTGAACCCCATTCAGAACTCTCAGACTCTTCAAACACACAAGTAGATTGATCTAAGGCATGTTCCCAGCATCTGTGCACACAGTTAGTCCACTCTGAGTCAATTAACCTGCATGCGGAGACACCCAAGTCCACCCCAATTAACAAGCAAATACCAAAGCAGTTGGGAGTACATAGGTAGACAATTTGCCTTAGGAAGTGACTTGAATGTACAAAGATACTTGATGCACTTATTTTTTAATGTGAGACAGCAAGTTTATAAAACATCCGTGTAGGATTATAGATACTCCAGTTACAGGAGCATGTGTGTGCATGTGGGAGGGGTACTTGGAGCTTACCTGATTGGTGCAACAGTCTGATGCTGAGCATTGTGTGTTGAATACCACCTCAGGCCCCTCAGCCAAACAAGTTGAGCCTGTCTTAGCTTCTTTACTACTGCAAGTTCAAGACTGAAACGGCTTCTATGATCAGAACTGGGAAAACAGTGAATCTTAATGGTGGAAGAGGTTCTCAGCAAGTGTACAGTATTTAGCTTCCTTTGTCTTACAGTGGCTTTTTTTTTTTAATTTTCCATTAATTTCAGCATAATTATGGGAACAAGTGTACAGAAGAATTTTTTTTTAAGATATGTGGGAACTTTTCATAGATGAACTTTTTAACAGATGTTTTCATTTACAGGAAAATGCACAGAAAATTTTCAAGTGACAGTCCTTTTTTTTTTTTTTTTAACTGTTTCGTAAGACAAAAAAATGAGTAGTGTTTTTTGAAGTTCTGGTGAAAACTGAAGTCTGATATTGCAGTAATAATATTTATTAAAAGTCCATCCTACCAGGAATAGTGATAACTCCCACCCCTTGAGTCCCATAACAAAAATCTGAGTATGTGCTATTTGAGAGTGGGGCAGAATGGCTAAACTTTTCTAGGCCATCACAAGTACATCAGTGGTATCCTGCATACTTCTTTCAAGATCTTCAACCATGAGGTAAAAGAACCAAGACAAGTTCAAAGGACCCTAGCAAAAAATTTGCTTTGGGATTTTCTTTTCGGGGAAAAAAAATTCATTGAAAGCAAATGAATTTACAGCTCCTACGGTTTATTATGTAGAGTTCAGAGATCATGTTCATCATTGTTATCACTGAACTATGAACCTGGGAAGCCAGTTCATGATAAAAACTGATGTCAAGTTTCAAGTTGCAGATCAACGCACCCAGTGTTCAGATGTGGCAAACTTTTCGGTGACAGCTGTTCTGGGCTCTGTCGCGTTGCGTCTCCTGCAGACTCTAAGACCTACGGAGTAGTCAACAATCACCTCGTTTTATTTTCTATGTAGTTATTTATTTCAGAATTAACATTTTAGTTTATTTTTGTCTGATAAGTGTGTGTTTTGCACTGCTAATTACTATGAGGGTTTAAACAATGCTTCTTCTGGGTCCCTTCACTGAGGACCAAATGCAGTCTACTTAATGCTGTGAATTACATTTTTCAAATGTTTAATTTTTTTAAAAAATTAATCTATTTTTTTTAGGCTTCTCTAGAAATGCAACTTTTATTTATTACCCTATTTCTTGGAAGTCCTTAAGAACAACACATTGATTAAGGGTACAAAAAGTGAACACATGATAGGAAACTCATTGACAGAAATGGATTTCAATGAGTATAAACTCATCTACTTCAAAGGTGTTTTAAGAGCCAACCTACGATACTCAAGATAATTCTTAATAACTAGTTGTTGAGTTGGTTCACAAAATGCATTGGAAGAGAAACAGACTTCCAGCCTTCTTGCCAAATTCAGACCTCTGGTTGATTTTTCTTTGATAGAAGATGGAATTGTTTTCCAATTTCCTACATTAATTTACCATGTACATAATTTTGCTTTAAGAAAAAAACCAAACATTTTAGGAGAATTATAGCCAGTCTTCAAATATAACCGTTCTATCCCACTCTTTTTCTTTCTTTTTTTGCTTTGGAATTTAGTGGAAAAAATACACAAAAGCTGTCACTGATCAGCTGGCTCTTTAAATAGATAAGTACCTTTCTCCATCCATTATTCTCAGTGATGACCACAGAGCCCAAATATCACAGGAAAACCAATATTTATATTATAGGTTGCTCCTGTCCTTCCAGACACCTTTCCTACCTGTGTGACTAACCTAATTTTGCTAGTTCCATAAATATACAATTAGTTTAGAAACAGCCATCACAATGTACCATGTACATTCATGGTGAGAGCTAAAGATTGACACAGACTTCTAGGAGTTTTATTCATACTGATTATGTAATCCAATTGTATAGATTGAATATTTGAGTGGAAGCAATTTGCATTCTGTTTAAATGATGGGATTCCATCGAGATATAGCACTCATGATCATGACCTTTTTGGTAGTATTCTTAAAATTCTACAGAGACTAAATGTTAGAGATGATCCTCCATTTTCAATTTCAACTAATTCTATCCCTTTTCTCAAAACCCAATCCTTGTGCATGCTTTTCTCAGTCTTGTGGTGGGACTGGATACAATGACTGACCTTCCCCTTCACCCCTCCCCCAACCCTTAAATGCCATTTCCCATGGAGTTCAAAAAAATTTTTTTTTCTTAACCTTACATATCATAGTGAATGGTTTCCCCAGTGTATATGAATGTTTTAAGTGTCTCCAATAGCTTACACAGTTTAGGAGCTTTCCAATACTCATTTAATAAGGTTTAATCATTTGCTAATGGAAATTTTACCACTTCTCATTTTCCCTGTTACCAAATTTCAGCTCTCAGGAGCTGTTCTGCAATTCTGAAATTGCTTTTCTTGCCTCTTTAGTCACCTGTCACAGGAGGTTCTTGCTCAGTAATGATATGGTGAGTTAGATTAATAACTTTTTTTTTTTTGCACTTCAGATTTAGAAGAAACGATCCTGTTTCCATTTGAAAGGAACTGTAAAGCTTTTTATCATTTAACCAACTGAACAACACACCAAAAGCAGCCTAGGGATGAGCACTTCTTTGAAGGCGATTAGGTTATTCACCTGGTATTAAAACTATTTACTATGAAAAAAAAATCTGTGACTTTATTCATTTTAAAAGGCAGCATCAAAAACTGAAAAGGAAGGGAAAAATAGCTTCTCTGTACTCATTTGGCGCTCCCCCAAAAAAAGGAGCCATTGAGATGGGGCCTCTTGAGACCAGGCTGCCCAGCAGAAGGCCCCTCGGCCCTTCCCCTGGGAGGGTGGGGCCTGGGCCCTGCCGAGAAGCACCTCCCACTCCTCTCTCTCGTCCTGAATGGTGTTTGTGTCGGTCCGCAGCTGTGTATGGTATTACGTCTTATAATCCTGCATCACTTCTATCCTATCCAGTCATATCTAATGTAGAAAATTAGTTTCCAGTGAAAGTAATATGTAGTGCTTTTATGATATTTGTGTGCAATATCCCCTCTTCCATTGAGGATATTTGATGTAAAAGAAAAAAGAAAATCAGTTCCACAATAAAAATACAAAAGTGAGTGTGTGTGCTGTGTTGTCTTTGGGTGTATTGCTCTTGGGCGCGTCGGAGAGTTGGGATCTGCTGCCCACAAAGATGTGCGTGTGTGGGGGTGTTCTTTCACGAGGGTGATTATATTCTTTGCAGAGTGGGTTCCCTGGTTTTGGTAAACTTCTGAGAGGGCCCTGCTACTATTTTTTACAACTGTTGTTACTGCTGCTGCTAAGTCACTTCAGTCGTGTCCAACTCTGTGCGACCCCATAGACGGCAGCCCACCAGGCTCCATCCCTGGGATTCTCCAGGCAAGAACACTGGAGTGGGTTGCCATTCCCTTCTCCAGTGCACGAAAGTGAAAAGTGAGCATGAAGTTGCTCAGTCGTGTCTGACTCTTAGCGACCCCATGAACTGCAGCCTACCAGGCTCCTCCATCTATGGGATTTTCCAGGCAAGAGTCCTGGAGTAGGGTGCCATTGCCTTCTCCAACAACTGCTGTTGAGTTATCTTTTATAGCTAAGCCCGAGAGGACCTTGGGGTCTAAGGACAGAAACTGGAAGATCAGATAGAGTTAAAATTATTGCTTACAAAGAAAAAGTAAATAGAGCAATGTAACTGAAGGAAGATATTGAGAGGGTTTCCTACTAAATTATAATATAAACCCCCAAACCAAGTTCTCATCCTAGGTTTGCCATACCTGGCTGTGTGTGTGACCTCAGTCATTAATCTGTCCTGAATTTCCTTCCTTACCTGTAAAAAATGAGCAGATTTGACAAGATGGTCAAACTGGATGATTCCTCCAAGGGCTGACTTTCTGGAGCTCTACAAAGCCATCACACTCGTCATTATATCTTCGCTTGTTGCTCAGTTACAAAATAAACCCTGTATAACTAACATAATATGCTGTGGATTAGATTCACACCTTGGAACTAGAAATTGTTTAGGAAAAGTGATGATAAATAATAATAAGGAATTCCCTTTAATCATTCAATGATGATTATACCTTTACTCCATACACAGCAGTGGGTAAGACTATGGGGTTTGTTTAAAGGTGAGCAAAACTAAGTCCTGCCCTAACTGGTCTCAGTGACGGGGACTCCCCAAATCCAAGGATGAGTGTAGGTGACCACAGGAAAACCACCAGATGTTAGGCTAAACTGAGGCCAGGTGCACGTGCATCATTGTTTTAGACAAAGCAAACTCCAGGCAGAGGTAACCGCTCAGAGGAAGGCTCACGAGATGTTGGGAAGCACAGATTGCCCAGAATGGCAGGATGCAGGGTGGGAGGCCCCAGCACCTCAACTCCCTCCACAGAAGACCTGCCCATAGAGTAACATGCCAGTACTTGGTCCTGTCTGTCTGCAGAGATGGTCCTTTGGCCTCAAATGCCCACTGCAGCCTGTCTGGAGTCATAATGATGTTCCTTTGTCACAAATAACTCCTTATAACCTTATACTGTGCCTCCAAGTCATGGGGCTGGTAGATGGGTCCCATTAGAAGTCACTATATGCCAGAAGGCATTCTGAAATCCCTCCAGAAATTAAAGGGTTAAGCATGTGAGTGCTCAGGGTGGGAAATCATGACCAAGCGATTTTAATTACATCTGTTAGATTAAACAAAGATAAGTTTTCTATTCTACTGCCAAACAGCTCGGTTCCAGGAAGTCTTTCTGGCCTGAACTTAAGAGTGACCAAGCAACCCGGTTTGCCCAGGACTGCCCTGCTTTAAGCACAGGAAGTCCTGAGTTCCAAGAGACCCTCAGTCCCAGAGAAGCCCCTAGTGCTGGCCATGTGTTTCTGTGCCTCCCCTCCACCCCCACCAGGCCAGCTGGTCCTGTTCTAGCACACCTTGAAGGGAGCTTTTCTTCAGTTTCTGTTTCCCTATTTTGCAGGCAAATTAACAAAGTTGTGTTACAGGACTAAGACTACATTTTCTTTCTCTTTATAAATGTATTGCTCATTCTAGATGCTTCTCTGTCCTTATAATCAGTCATCTTTCAACACACTCTTGACTCATGAATTCTTGGTCTCTTGTGTAATCCTGGATCCCACCATTTCCTCTTTGATCTTACACTGTACCTCTTGGCAGTGCACTGGAGCCACACAGGCAGACTGAGTTTTGGTGAGTCAGTTCCTTCATATGAGCTGCTGCTGCTGAATCCCTCAGCCATGTCTGACTATGCAGCCCTTTGGACTATAGCCCGCCAGGTTTCTCTGTCCATGGGATTTTTCAGGCAAGAATACTGGAGTGGGTTGCCCTTTCCTCCTCCAGGGGATCTTCCCCACCCAGGGATCCAACCTCTGTCTCTCATGTCTCCTGCATTGCGGGTGGGTTCTTTTACTTGCCGAACCATGTAAGCAGTTCTGGCTAATTGTCTGGGGGTTACCAGCAATGTTTCACAGATGGTGGCACGTCATCATAGGGCATGAGAAATAGGCACAGTTCTATTTCACAGCTTCGACTGTGCCCCACTCAAACCAATCATGCACGCTACTTTTAAATGCAGTCTCATGGATTTAAACGCTGTGTGTCAACTGATGGCTTTTATAATTTCTCTCTAGTCTGTACTTCCCTGATCTCCAAACTCATACACACAACTGCCAAATATCCCAAATCAAATTTAACATGCTCCCAAATACATTCCCAGTCTCCCCAAACTGCTTCTCCTCCTAGGCGTTTCCACCTCAGGAAATGGCACACACTTCATTCCAGTTGCTCAGGTCAAAAATCTTGACCCGTTAGCAATTCTGTGGGCTCTGCCTTCAAGACACTTCCAATCTCATTCCTTCTCACATTCACTGTTGCTACCCTTGTCCAGGCCAGTCATTTCTCCCCTGGATGACTGGTTTCCTGCTTCCTATTTTTGCCCTCCAAGCCTATGCTTTTCATTGCACCTAAAGTCGAGTAATCTTCTAAGAATGCTAGGTTATATCATGCCATCCAGTGCACAAAACCTTCAGATTTTTGTGGCTTTCATCTTGCAATAAAAGGCAAGGTCCTCACTCGTGGGCAGCAGGCCTTCAGCACCCATCCCTTCATTTGCCCCTGGTCTCCCTGGCCTCATCTCCCTTGGCTCCTCCACTTCCATGGTCTGCTCCAGCCATACAGGCCTTGCTCTTCCTCATGCACTCTAGGCACGCTTCTCTCCAGGGTCTTTGTCTACTACGCTTTTCCCCAGCAGACTCCAAGATCCTCAACCTCATCTACATGGGTCTCTTTTCAAATGTCATCTTCTCAAAAAGGCCTTCCCTCACCACTCCACATTAGCCTGCAAGCTCCGCCACTTAACCTGAACTCTCTTTCCCTCTTCCTTGCTTTCTCTGTATCACCACGTGGCATATACACTCATTATCTGTCTCCTTCCGAAGACTAGAAACACAAGGGAAGGGATCTTAGTCTGTTTTGTTCCCTTCTATACCCTCAGTGACTACTTTAGTCATTCCTGACACATACTAGATGATCAATAGATATTTGCTGAATGGCTGAATGAAATAAGAAACAAGTTTCCACTCAGCACAGTGATTATATGGGGTGGCTGTATGAAAAGAGGTTTGTAATTAGACAAACTTGCGTTCAAACACTGTCCTTGCCACTCGGTAATTGTGTGGCCCTAGGCAAGTCATAGTCAGTTTCTTCCTTTGCAAAATGAGGGTGATAATCTCTGCCTTGCAGGATTATATAAGGATTAGAGAGGACTTAATTAGGTAGGAACAGGCATCCACAAAGAGTTATTAAGTACAATTTGTGTAATCAAGATGGGTACAGGACTGCTTGTGACTCAGAGCCTGGACAACAGTGACACCGACAGTGGGCCAGCAGACAATCACCCGAGGAAACGAAACAAGCGTTCTTGCTTATTCCACACACAATCTTAGGCACACTAACCTCAGCATTTTAAGAACTAAAATGCTGAACTCTGCAGAGACGAAGCATCCTGGAAACCAAAACACAAAGCAAGTTCTGTTACCACTGGGTATATCAGAGGATATAATGTCCCTTTTATAAATCCTTTATAAATCTTCCCCTAAGTACTCAATCTACCATTTAAAGCTCATAATGGAATTTATTTTCAGATGCTTTTTGTAAGGATAAACCACTTTATAAACATGTCCAGCTCAGATCTGGAATTCTCATGTTTATGCATAATAAATACACAACCTAAGAGTTTTAAACTAAGATCCCAGTGATAACTGCTACAATCTCAGGGGGTACTGTCACCATCCTTAGTCTGGACTTCCTTGTTACCATACAGGTAATAACACCCTCAAGGCAGCCTGCAATGTAAGCGAAAGGCCAAATCAATGGGGAAAGAAAAGGTTATTCTTAAGTGAAGAAGCTGTTATTTGGAATAAAAGGTGATTTTCCTGACATCACTTTGCTTGCTGAAAAGCATTCTTCTTCATGTTTTCTAAAGTAAGATTCAAAACTTATCATTTTCAGTTTGAAAAGTTCATCTTTGAAGGTTATTAATGACCTCTGAATGAAAAGAAAATCACACCACACTTTCTTTTATGATTCACTGAAACCAAAGCTTGCTTGAACCTATTTCCAAACTCATCCCCCTCTCAGCCACGCAACTGGTGGCAATGGTGTCAGGTTCTGCTGACTCTGGAGAGGAAGCAGCTTCATGGAACTCAAGACTCCTAGTCCCAGGTACAGACCCCCAGAAAACAAAATCATATAAATCACAGACAACCTAAGGACTGGGAGAAAACATTCACACATGATGCAACCAATAAGGAATTAATTTCCAATATACAACAGTTCGTACAGCTCAATAACAAAAATCCAAACAACCCAATCAAAAAATGAGCAGAAGGCCTAAATAGACCTTTCTGCAATACAGAGGGCCAATAGGCACATGAAAAGATGTTCAACATCGCTAATTATTAGAGAAATGAAAATAAAAACTATAATCAGGTATCATCTCACACCACTCAGAATGGCCACCATCAAAATGTCTACACAATAAATGCTAGAGGGGTTGTGGACAAAAAGGAACCTTCCTATCCTATACTGTTGGTGGGGATGTAAATTGGTGTAGCCACTATGGAGAATAGGGTGGAGGCTCCTTAAAAAACTGAAGTTACCCTATTATCCCAGCAATCCCACTCCTGGACATATGTCCAGCAAAAGTCAAATTCGAAAAGATATATGCAACCCAATGTCCACAGCTGTACCCACAACAGCCAAGACATGGAAACAACCTAAATGTCCACTGACAGATGAATGGATAAAGATGGGGTAAATATACACACCATGGAATATTGCTCAGCCATAAAAGAGAATGAATAATGCCATCTGCAGCAACCTGGACGGACCTAGAGATTGTCATATTAAGTAAGTCAGAGAAAGACAGATACTGTACGATATCACTTATATGTGGGATCTTTATGTGGAATCTTTTTTTTAAATTGGATGCTAATTATAATATTGTATTGGTTTTGAATCTTAAATATGATACAAATGAACTTATTAGCAAAACAGAAACAGACTCACAGACATAGAAAACAAACTGATGGTTACCAAAAGGGAAAAACAGGTAGGGGGATAAATTAGGAGTTTGCCATTAGCAGATATAAATTACTATATATAAAATAAACAACAAGGTCCCACTGTATAGTGCAGGGAACTATATTCAATATCTTATAATGAATTAGTAATGAAAAAGAATATACATATATACATTTGCTGCTATATATATATAAATATATAAATACATACATACACATACACATTTACATATATACATATGTATATACATACATATATAAATACATATATACATATACTGATATATATATATATAAAACTGAATCACTTTGCTGTACACCCAAAACTAACATGACATTGTAAATTACCATTTATCCTTGCCCAAACAGACTTTTATCTGGAGGGATAATGGCCCCACCCTCTATCACTGCATATTTTATACTCATATACAGTTAGACGAGATAAATAATGATTTTTTTAGCCTAAGAAACATCATTTGTAAATGAACCATTTACACAAACATTATTCTTGGGCCTCATCTATGTCACTGCAAAAATTTCTGTGGATGCCCAGCTTGCATACCCCAGGGCAGGGTTTGTAAACTTGACATTACTGACATTGTGGACTGGACAGTTCTTGTTATGGCAGCTGGCCCTGTGTGCTGTAATAAGCTTTAGCAGTATAGTGTCCCTAGACTCAGTAATATGCTATCAATATTTCACTCAGAGTGAAAAAATAACTAATAAACTAGTTTGATTACTTTTAAAATTGAAAAGATACACCTATTTGAATGCAGAGTTCCAAAGAATAGCAAGGAGAGATAAAAAAGCCTTCCTCAGTGATCAATGCAAAGAAATAGAGGAAACATCAGAATGAGAAAGATTAGAGATCTCTTCAAGAAAATTAGAGATACCAAGGGAACATTTCATACAAAGATGGGCACAATACAGGACAGAAATGATATGGACTTAACAGAAGCAGAAGATATTAAGAGGTGGCAACAATATACAGAAGAACTATACAAAAGAGACCTTCATGACCCAGATAATCACGATAATGTGATCACTCACCTAGAGCCAGACGTTCTGGAATGCAAAGTCAAGTGGGCCTTATGAAGCATCACTATGAACAAAGCTAGTGGAATTCCAGTTGAGCTATTTCAAATCCTAAAAGATGATGCTATGAAAGTGCTGCACTCAATATGCCAGCAAATCTGGAAAACTCAGCAGTAACCACTGTTGAGTTTCCAGGACTGGAAAAGGTCAGTTTTCATTCCAATCCCAAAGAAAAGCAATGCCAAAGAATGCTCAAACTACCGCACAATTCTACTCACCTCACAGGCTAGCAAAGCAATGCTCAAAATTCTCCAAGCCAGTCTTCAACAGTATGTGAACTGACAACTTCCAGATGTTCAAGCTGGTTTTAGAAAAGGCAGAGCAACCAGAGATCAAACTGCCAACATCCACTGGATCATTGAAAAAGAAAGTTTCAGAAAAACATCTACTTCTGCTTTATTGATTACGCCAAAGCCTTTGACTGTGTGGATCACAACAAACTGTGGAAAATTCTTCAAGAGATGGGAATAACAGACCACCTTACCTGCATCCTGAGAAATCTGTATGCAGGTCAAGAAGCAACAGTTAGAAATGGACATCAAACAACAGACTGGTTCCAAATTGGGAAAGAAGTATGTCAAGGCCATATACTGTCACCTTGCTTATTTAACTTATATGCAGAGTATATCATGCGAAATGCTGGGATGGGTGAAGCAAAAGCTGGAATCAAGATTGCCGGGAGAAACCTCACATGTGCAGATGACACCACCCTTATGGCAGAGAGCAAAGAACTAAAGAGCCTCTTGATAAAAGGGAAAGAAAAGAGTGAAAAATTTGGCTTAAAACTCAACATTCAGAAAAAACTAAGATCATGGCATCCAGTCCTATCACTTCATGGGAAACAGATGGGGCAACAATGGAAACAGTGACAGACTTTATTTCTGGGGGCTCCAAAATCACTGCAGATAGTTAGTGCAGCCATGAAAATAAAAGATGTTTGCTTCTTGGAATAAAAGCTATGACTAACCTACACAACATATTAAAAAGCAGAGACATTACTTTGCCAAGAAAGGTCTGTCTAGTCGAGGCTATGGTTTTTCCAGTAGTCATGTATGGATGTGAGAGTTGGACTATAAAGAAAGCTGAGCACAGAAGAACTGATGCTTTTCAATTGTGGTGTTGGAAAAGACTTGAGAGTCCCTTGGACCTCAAGGAGATCCAACCAGTCCATCCTGAAGGAAATCAGTCCTGAATATTCATTGGAATGACTGATGCCAAAGCTGAAACTCTAAGACTTTGGCCCCTAATGTGTAGAACTGACTCACTGGAAAAGACCCTGATGCTGGGAAAGATTGAAGGTGCCAGAAGGGGACAACAGAGGATGAGATGGTTGGATGGTATCACTGACTTGATGGACATGCATTTGAGCAAGCTCCAGGAGTTGGTGATGGACAGGGAAGCCTGGTGTACTGCAGTCCATGGGGTCGCAAAAAGTCGGACACGACTGTGCGACTGAAGTGAAAATTGACAAATTTCCTATATGCATATCTGATATTCACAGCCAGCCAGGAATGATGAAGACAAAATGCAAAATTTGGTGTCAAGGTAACACATCCCTAAGGAGAGGAGACTAAGGTATTTGTACCTTATCATTGCTTCTTCTTACTCCAACAATCTGCCTTTTTCTTCTATTTTTTCTATTTTTGCTTGTGGGCATGGTAAGGAGGTGCAGGGTAGGTGTGGGCTGTTCATTTCAGTCCAGTTTAAACTAACTTTTGTTGAAGATCTACTTTACATGACTCCACAGAGAAGATGAAGACCATATCTGCCCCAGGACAGCATAAGCCAGACCTATGTGACTAAGCACAAAGCAGATGATGGTGATTTCCCTTCATTAGAGCTTTCCTAACTCTGGGCTTGAAGTGCTCTTCCTGTGAACACCCACAGCACTCTGTGTTTCTAAAGATACTAACTAGTTTATCAAGGGCAGGGCTTTTTCAACCTCTCCCTTACTATGACAAGCAGAAGATCCAAGATACATCAAAAGGCACTTTTGCTCAGTAAACCAACCACCATCATAAAGGGCCTCTGCGCTGGCCTCCTCTGTTAGTTATTTGAGGGTAGAGTCCAATGCTGACTCATCTGTGAAGACTCCATGGCTCTCACTTACGATGCCCAGCACACAGCACGTGCCACACAAATGCTTGTGCGGGAAAGCCATGTCAGAACAGAGACAGACTGCCTGCTATAGTCACCGAGCCTCTATGGGGGAGGTCAGGGGCGCTAAACAGAGCAGACGGCAGACGGTCACTGCAGCTGAGATGCAGCACAATGAAAGCCAAATCCTCAGGATCTAATGAGCCAGCAGTGAACCAGTAAGTGGAGATACCCTTTTAAGAAGTTTGAAGACAAAAGGAAGAATAACAAGGTGGTAGCTTTGACTGATGGCAGGATAACGGCTTTTTAGTTTCTGGAAGGGAAGGAAGTCCTGGATAAGACTGTAGACTTGCAGAAATAAGGGAGCTGTGAGGTTGTACTATGTGACCTATGTCTTCTTGATAAAGTAGGAGGCAAGAACATCTGCTCACAGTTCTGGGGGGAAGGGGGGAGGGGGGCAAGGGTCTAGGGTTTAAGCAGACCCAGTTGAAAAGCTATTGAGGTAAAAATGAGAGTTAGTAAGAGAAATGAAAAGGCTACTGAGCTGAGAGGACACCTGTAAAGCTATAGAGAAACCAGTCAGGTTGATCTCACAACTCTGTATACCAAACTTAGTAGGTCAGAAGCAGACAGAAAACAAACGGCGTGTGTCCGTCTCCTGTGGCTGTTGCAACAAAGGACTACAGACTGAGTGACTTAACAGAACAGAACATTACCGGAGGCTTGAAGTCCACAAGCAATATGATGCTAGGGCGCCGCTCTCTCTGACGGCTCCAGAAGCCACGCCTCCATCGCCTCTTCCGGCTTCCGGCGCTGGCCCGCCATCCTCCGCTTGTGGGTGCGCTACTCCTTTCGTGCCGCCATCTTCTCCCTGGGTGTCTTTACCCGGCTTTCCTTCTGAGTCGATCTTTTGTCCAAAATTCTTTTTATTCTTTTAACTTGAATATCTTTGTGACCCTATTTCTAATTAAGGGCCTTCCCTGGTGGCTCAGAGGTTAAAGCGTCTGCCTGCATTGCAGGAGACCAGGGTTCGATCCCTGGGTCGGGAAGATCCCCTGGAGAAGGAAATGGCAACCCACTCCAGTGTTCTTGCCTGGAGAATCCCATGGACGGAGGAGCCTGGTGGGCTACAGTCCATGGGGTCGCAAAGAGTCGGACACAACTGAGCGACTTCACTCACTCACTCACTCTAAGGCACTTGGGTCAGGGTTTCAACATATTTTTCACTGGTGGTGGTGGTGGTGGGGCCACAATTCAACCCCATAACATGTGGCTCCAAGGATAGAGATCTGTGCATGGCAAATGGGCCTGGATAAAGGGAAAGAGAAGAAATTATAGAGATGCATCAGCAGGATGGCCAATCCAGGGACCCAGATTGGAGGGAGGGCAAGCAATGTGTGAATTCTGGAGATCCAGGTGGTGATCAGTGACAGCGTAAAGGGTTTGCAGGTAGGAAGTAAGTACAAGGAAGGAAGAGCTGGTTCAGCAGGAGTCACATGATCAAAGGGAGATGGGACTTCCAGCTCTTAAGATCTTGGGTCAGTGATAGGAGGCTGGCGGGCCGGCTCTGACTACGGGAGGTGGTTTCTTGTAGACTGGAAGTAAAGCAAGGATAGATAAGAAGGAAAATGGAGGCAAAACTATGAGCTGAAGTTATCAACCAGATGCTTCATGCCTCTTGATGAAGTAACGGAGTGGGAAAAAGGCCCCTGATAAATCGGAATGTCAGCACTGACTTTAGGCCATGATCCTCTACCTGAGCAAGACTCAGGCCCTGTGTTGGATACTGACTGCAGGTGTGTATGGAGGGAATACGTGTGAGCTTGACCCCACATTAGTTAGTTTGTAAGTGAGTAGTTTTCTCATTCAAAAATGGGCTAATAGTACTTCCCTCACAGGCCTGCTGGAGTTGGTGCTCTGAGCCTCCTTGACAGATGTTTGTTGTGGTGGTGGTTGTTTTTATTACCATGAATGCCCCAGTCTGATGGAGGAAGACTGAAAATATGTTGCTCCAAATCATAGTAGCTATGTCGTTGTTTAGTCACCAAGTCGAGTCCAACTCTTTGTGATCCCAGGCCTCAGCAGCTATAAAGACGATGAAATCCCCTACCTCTCCCTTCCCTTACTCTGAAGACAAAGAATACACCACATGATCCTAGAACATTTATTTGCACAGGTTCTTGATAAAAGAGCACAATCCTGTATAAAAGTATACAGTACACACGAGGGCAAAATTACATAGCAAGCCACGGCTGCACTGACACCTTCCACAGGAAACCCCAGGGAGGAACTTTCCACCTCCTGACAGTCTGATAATCATTTGCATTTCCAATGCACTGCAAGCCCCATCCCACCTTTCATTTTCTCCAGCCTCTAACTGAAATGTGTGTTCATAAGTTGTGCAAGTATGTACAGAAGACTCACTCTACCTACTGGATGGGAAGTTGAGACAACACATTGTAAGTAAGTGGTGGGGAGCCTAGCTGGGGAGGCTGCAGAACCAGGCCTAGCTCTCTCTTCCAAAGTTTTTACATGCCATTGGGGTCTCTGAAATTCGAAAGCCAGAAGGTCTTGTGTCTGCTCCTGTACTGAACTTCTCCCAGTTCAGGTGTGGGAAGGGCAAGCTCAGGAAGAGAGCTTGTGCTTAAGGAGACCAGGGAGGGAGATCTCAGCGCATGCAGGCGGCATTGGCAGGGGACAGAGAAACCTTCAAAAGCTTGTGCTTGAGACTGGGTTCTTCAGTCACGTCTTCTCCCACTATCATCGCTAAGTATCAGGGACTTTCAAGGCTCAAAATCGACCAGTCTCCCAGGAACTCCACGACAAGCCTCAAGAGCCCTTAGATAAGGTACTTAGCTGTGGCTTCAGTCTGGCCACTTGCTACTTTGGTGGTTCCATAGCCTCCCTGGCATCTGGGTGGGTGATTACGTGGCTCGATGTGTGAACAACGTGGCTTCAGTACCATGGGGGTGTGCTTTAAGAAGGGGAGACAGCGGACGGAGGACACTGAGGCTGCTGTCGCCACGAATCCTGAGGTGGTCTGGGAGGTCCCGTAGGGTCTGGTTATGCGGCTGCCTTTGCTGCCCTTCGAGCCTCGTGCTCGAGCCTGGCCTTCTCTCTCATCTCCTTTTCTCTCTGAATCAGATTTACCAGCTCCAGATGCCACTCCTGCAGCTTCTGTTCATAGGTGGTGATATCCTCTGCTTCACAGGTGGGGAGCTGCTCCTTCACAAGCTGGGTGGTTAGGGTCAGAAGGCTTTCGGACTCAACTCTGCCCAGAGCCTGCAGCTTAGAATGTAAGGCCTATTGGAACAAAGGGCAAAAACAAAACAAAAACAAGGAGATGTGTAAGGGGCAGGAAGGTGAAAAATACAAAGAGGAAAAGAGAAGAGATTAAGTCATTGCAAAATCTGCACATATTCTGCTCACAGGACAAGGTACTTTACTGGAAGCCTGTCATGCTGCCTCTCATCCAGGCACTGATAGCTTCTGCTCTTTGCTTTCAGCGCAGCAATTCCGCTAAGATGCCCCACATGTGGTTTCTTCCCCTTCACTCACACACAGTAAATGGAACTCCATATGCTGTGATTCTCTGTATAATTTGTTTCAAACCACAAAGACTGCACAAGTATAATGAACCTCCATTTCCTTTCTCACCAAGTAGCAAACCCCATGAACAAAGGACCCTAAGATGCAAACAAAATGGTAGAAGCAGCTGATAAAATGGAGTGAACCCATCCATAGCTTTTCCTTTAGAATAACTGGGATAAATGTTTGCCTAACCAGTTTTCCTTTCAACAGATGGAAGTCATGTCAAGGCTTTCTTACTAATGGCATACTAAACAGCTCCCATGAGTGCTTTCACTATTATAAGCCTCCCCGTGCTGTGCTTCATGAAAGGTCGGCCTTGACACTCTGACTGCTTATGGCTCCATCTGAAATGGCAGCTCGATTTGGTCGGCATTGTAATATTTCTGGAGGAGTAAAGTACTAAAACCACTAATCTACTTAAGTGCTTCAAGATGTAGATCAGAGACCCACTTATGGCCCCAGATTTAGCATATACCACATACCCCATGTTCCACGAAATAAATGCGATTTACTGGCGTATGTGATGAGGCCTGCTCTAACAGCAGGGGCTGAAAGGAAGGGTCCATGGGCTTCAAGCAGCAGCCAAAGGCCTCATGTGATGGTTCAGTCATATAAAAATAAGCCCCAAATTACCTGGGACTAATAAAAATCAGGCACCAGGAAGAAAAGAAAGTGCCTAACACAAAGCAAGCAGTCAAGAAATACTGGTCTCTTTTCTTTTTGTGAATTAAAAAAGAAGGATTGTGGAAGAGCAAGGGCTAAGAATTTAATGCAGGCACAGATTTCTATTTTCTGAAATTAAAGATATAAGAAACAAGGAAAAGGTTCTAAGTTTTAGGAGTGGGCAATATGAATATGGTAAATGATAACCTATGGGGCTAAGCAGAGTTTTTTGCTTTTTAGCTTTTCTAAACCTGCAAAGTTAGGCAAAGTTAAGAGGAAACAACAAGTATGTAAATTCTTAACATAGCCGCTAATTCTCTGTGTACCCTGAAAACATTGATTAACCTTCCTTTTTCAGTTTTTAAATTATAAAGGAGGGGAGTTGAGCAATGACCTTAGAGAAGACTGGAGAAAACAGCCAAAAGTACTAGAATCCTTCTTAGAACAGGCGGAAATAGATTTCCCAAAGCTGGTTCCATTCCTGCAAAGATTTAAATGTGGCAGCCTGGCAAAGTATATATCCCTCTGGACCAAAAGGACACCACCTTGGGTCAGCGGGGAGGGAGGGGAGGTTTTCTGCTTCACATGATGAATTCTCCTTCAGGCGGCACAGTTTTTTTGCTTTGCTCTAGACAGACGAGAAACACAGCAAGGAAGAGGCCAGGGGTTTAAACTTTGAACATGGCTCTTCCTCCCTGACTCTAACCACAGAGCATTTTGAGACACACAGTTGAAGGCTACTAACAGCAGCCTGAGTGCCAGAGCTCCTGAAAAACAGCAGTGGGAACCTGCTAACATGGTCCATGGAGCCCAGAGGACATTTCCAGGGGCCTTAGTGCATGCTACAAAGCCGAGCAAGAGACGATACCTGCATTTCATCTCCAGCAGACTCAAATGAGGCTTTGGGGTTTCTACCTGGGTTTCTGGAGATCGAGAGGGTTCAATCTCCAGCTCCTCTTCACCCAGGGCTGCAGTCAGGTGCTTGCTATGGGAAGGAAGGCTATTACCCACCTGTCAGAGATGAGTGGTAGGTAATGACATGCTGCCTTAGGGAACAAAACTGTGACCGATTCACTCAAGTACAAAAAGGGATATAAAAATTCCATTTGTTTCAGACCACTTTCTGTGTAAAGAGATAAAAGTATCATTTTTGATGAAGTTTTCAACGCCCTCCTGTACAACACTGATGCATGAAATGACTGCTTGTCTGTCACCACGGCAGAGAAGCACATTTAACACACAGCTGAGGGGACTCGATTCTGCCCTAACTCACCTCATACCGTTCCAGGTATCGGGGAAGCTTGGACCGCTCAGTTTCCTCCACGTCCAGCTGCTCCATCAGTTCCTCGGACACCGGGCTCTCCTCACCTTCTTGGGGCTGCTCCTCTGGAGACTCCTGGACCGGAGCAGTCAGAGCCTTCAGTGCCCTGTCCAGCACATCCAGCTGTGGAGCAGAAAGGGGCAGAGACTAAATACCCTGTGGCCCTGAGAGCACTAGGGAGGGAGGCTGGAGAAGGGAAAGGGAGGGAAGCCTGGGACCTAAAAAATCGCGAGAAGAGTTCTCTTACTAAATTACAGAAACAGAAATGGTTATGTAACTTTACAGTAGAAACACCTTGTCACATGGCATGGAACACTTAGTACAAAACAAATGGAACAATAAGCAAACTCAGAATCATCTGTGTGAGTGAGTGGCTTTTGATTTCACTTTTAATCAGCCAGGTAGAAATCCAGGAATTATGCCCAATGGGCGATGAAGTAACACCCCTTCCATGTCTTTCTTCCTTAATTGGTTTGGAATTGCAAGAACGGGAAAGAAAAAACACTACAGACCACAACCAACAACGGGCCATTCTGAAAGTACGATAAAGCCTCTGAATCTAGGCGGGAGCCTCCTTCAGAGAAAAATTCGACTCACAGGACATTCAGAGATTAGGGATCAGCCAATCTATATAAGCTGCTGACAAAGACCAGACAGCATATATGAAATTTATTGTAACAGGGGATTTCTGTGACTTAAAAAGTAAGTAAATTATGAAACAGAAGGTTTCTTTTTTGTTTTGACCCCCTCCCCTACCACCTTCATTTTGGGGCAACCTCCTTTGAGGAGGGCCTGATCATCAAAGACGGGACAGAAACAGCCTCAAGGCCAGCATTAACACCAGTATGATACCGATGAATTCTGTCCATGTCAACTAAGAACAAAAATCCAGAAAAGACTCCAAGGCTTTGTAATGCCACTAATACATTATAGCCAAACCTGACACATATCACATTCAATGCTGACATCTGAATCACATTTCTATGAAGTCAGAACACAAAGAATGCAAGTCTGGCTCAAACTGCAATAAGTATTTCCCTGGCAGAGCATTTATGTCTAATTTTGTGCTTCAATCACTAGTACTGACTATAGTAGGGTTAAAACATGAATATATATTCAGAAATGTGTGTGCTTTGGTATAAATGTCTCGCAGAGAACATAATGACTCACTAGACATCAGTATAAGGAGCCAGCAGAGGAACCAGACTTCTGTATCCTGAGACCAAAATGGAAGCCATGGGGTGAGACTGAGTGATTGGGTCAAGGCAAAACAAACAGCTCAAAGTCAACTTTCACACTCTGTTAACAAAATAACTGATGTCCTTTGAGGGCTGACTCTGGCTACAAAAGATGCTTGAACAGGAGTGAGCACTATGGCTCCCTACTGGGCATAAGCTTGCCACATGCTTTCCCATGGCTTGAGCTAAGTCTAGGAACTCTGCAGAATGAAGAGCCCGAGGTGACCACGGGGGATGAGCTTTGAGGCTGATGGGAGGACGGGGTCCTAGTCTGGACAAACTGAAAGCTTTAGAACTCTGAAAGGGACAGCTGGTCCAGACCTCCTCCACGTCATGCATTCACCACAGAATGATTTAATGGGAAGAAAGAAAGATGGTGCCATGTCTACTTCCGAAACTCATTTATTGAAAGTTTAGGAAAACTCTGACAGGTAGTCAGTCTCTCAGGACTACAAGAAGATACAGAAATGCCGAAAGTAAAAAATAAAATCTGCATGTCTCTTGAGCTTCTACTGAGCTTTTACTTTGGTGGTGGTAGTGGTGGAGGGCAATAAACACTATTTTATTGAACTTAGTTTGAATTTCTTGGGAGAACAGTTTTCCTCACAGACAGTGAACTATAAAATCAACGTTAATCTTATTTTCTAGTGCTTGTCAGTAACACTGAGAATGTTTATGGTTTTTTCATTCCTTTTTAATTGAGTAAATACATGAATCTATAGAGATAAAGAAGGTGGGGCTGGGGGAGACAATGAAAACAAATCCAAAGCTTGACTTATAAGGGACAAGAGATGCTAAATCCCCCAGAATCAGGGCTGGGTAACTTACCGCTTCCCTACACAGCTTCCCATCCTCCGGGGAGGAGGCCACCTTCTCCATCACTTGAAGGGCTCTGTCGAGGTAGCCTGGCCGCCACATAAGGGGCATGTCATGGTACACAGCCCGCAGCCCCTGCTGCAACTCCACCTTCCCTGTGGCCAAAAAGAACAATGAAGAAGGCTTAGCCGTGGCTTCCCACTACGTCTGAGACTGAGGACTTGAAGACACAAGTGAATACTCAGCTGGCAGCTCGAGAAATGGAGGATCATTTCAAACGTCTACCAAGACTCATCCCATCCAGTGAATAAGGACATTTCAGCTGGACGATGAAAAACGTGGTAAAAGTGAAGGTACACACTTTTCAATATAAACTTGTATGGACTTATGTTTCTTTTTAAACTTTTTCATTTGGACTGCTGGAGACTATCGTGAGGGCTGAGGGAAATTTACAGAGGTCACTCTATCTGCCTCTAAGTAGTGTGTGTGCATGCATGGTAGGTCACTTCAGTTGTGTCCAACTCTGCGCGACCCCATGGACTGTAGCTCACCAGGCTCCTCTGTTCATGGGATTCTCCAGGCAAGAACACTGGCATGGGTTGTCATGCCCTTCTCCAGGGGATCTGCCCAACCCAGGGAATGAACCCATGTCTCTTACATCTCTGGCATTGGCAGGTAGGTTCCTGAATGCTAGCACCACCTGGGAAGCCCGCCTCTAAGTGGAGCTACCCTTATAAAACAAATCAAACAACTGAAATACTACTTTTGTTTCAAGACAAAATGTTGCTCCATAAAAGAAATTTTACAACTTTCTTACACTGAAAAATTCTGTCAACATCTGACAGGCTTTCCTTGCCAGGAAATGTTTGACATTTTTCAAAATGCTCCGAAACAGTCCACTGACTGTCCTTATGAAAAAAAAAAAAGAAGAAAATCTCACTTTACTCTTTTAATTGAGCTGCATCAGCATTTTAACTATACAGTCCTCGTCATCCTTGTGGGTCTCAGGACATGAGTGTTTCTCTTGGAACCTCGAACAATCGTAACTAGAGCTGAAGATATGGCTGGCTGACAGCAGGGTCCCCCAGTGAGGAGGGGGGCTGTCTTGGGATTCCTGGGGGAATAGAGATGTTCTCTGAACTAACAACCAAGGTCACCTTGAGCTGCCAGGTCTTAAATCTACCTTCACTTATCTTTCCTGGGAAGGAGGATTTGGGAAAGCTGTAGTGGAACATAAACAGACAAAGCTCATCAGGTGACAGCTAATTTTAGACTTTTAAGATACTTGGGGCTGGCTGCAGTCACGTTCCAGGAAGCCGCTTATGTCGGAGGTAAATGAGGCTACATCGCACATGACACACTGAGAGCAGGGGGATCTGAATCTGATGCTGCCAGATTCAAAGCACTCAGGCCTCTGCTCAGAATCAGGAACAACAAAGTATATTTTCTCAGCCCTGACAACTTCCTGGACAATTCATGCAGTGAAACAGTCCTGAGTGCTCCTCTGAAGGTAAATGCAAAAACTTGTAATACTGAAAGTAGATGGTAAGAGAAAATGATTTTTCTTTTAGTTTCCACAATATATTTTATAAAATACATTTTAATCTCCAAATCATATAAGGAACACCTATGCGTCAACAAAAAAACTAATAAACTGATTTAAAAACAGACTAAGAACTTGAATAGACATTTTTCCAAAGAAGACACACAATAGCCAATGGACATGTGACAAGATGAGCAATGTCATCAACCAACAGAACCAAAATCAAAAGCATAATATCATCTCACACTCGACAGGATGGCTATTATCAAAGAAACAAAACACAAGTGTTGGTGAGAGTATGGAGAAACTGGAACCTTTGTGCATTATTGGTGGGAATGCAAAATAGCACTAACTGCCATGCAAAACGATGGGAGTGTCCTCAAAAAAATAAATAAATAAACTGTCATATGAGCCAGCAACTGCACTCTTGGGTATTTATCCAAAAGAATTGAAATTAAGATCTTGAAGAGATCTCATGATCATTGGAAAAAGTGATTTTTAAAAAGTGTGGTCAACTCTTTTGTTAGTCTGAGAGCCACCCAATGAACTCCTCTGAGTCTGTTTCTACCAGAATCAGCACCCAAGAATGCCACACTACATTTCTTTGGTGAAGGTAACTCCAAAAGCAGTCAAACTGCTGTAACTTAGATGATTTTCAGAAAACAAAGGTAAAAGGCAGACACAGTATATGATTAGAAGAAGGTACTTTCCCAAATACCTATCTGCTTAGGAGAGAGAATGGAAGGGTAATGAAATAATATGAATTTAATTAACTCTGTAAATCAGGACACATTTGATGCACACTTAGGTTGAATGTTAGGGCTTCCCTGGTGGTACAGAGGTTAAAAGCGTCTGCCTGCAATGTGGGAGACCTGGGTTCAATCCCTGGGTCGGGAAGATCCCCTGGAAAAGGAAATGGCAACCCACTCCAGTATTCTTGCCTGGAGAATCCCATGGACGGAGGAGCTTGGTGGGCTACAGTCCACGGGCCGCAAACAGTCGGACACGACTGAGCGACTTCACTTTCACTTTCTTTCACTTTAGGTTGAATGTTATGTACTCAGATTCCCTGAGAGTGAAGGCCGCTCCTCAAAAGGCCCTGCCCTCCTGACTGTCTGCTTCAATGCAGTCGGGGCTCTAAAGCAAAGCCCGCCGCCCTGTGCGTGGCACAGTCACACTGCACTAGCGAGTCCCTCTGTGCACTCCCAAAGGGCCAATGGATGTGCTCTCTGCATTCCTCTTCCCTCACCTGAAAACAATACCCACAATATGCATTCAATATTTTTCCTTCTGGACTTGGGTTTACAAAGACAGGAAGATCTTTTTAATACTGGGAAAGAGTCTACTGGCTGGTTCTCCTAAATGAGGACCAGAACTTTCCTTTCTTTATCCCTTCTTCACACTGCTTACCACTGAATATAATCAAGAGCCACCAGAACTAGTTCTCACCTTGCCAGTGGTGAAAGGTTTTTAAATCCCACTTTGTCATCTTACCTAATAACTATTAAGGCCATCAAAGTCCAGTTTTATGTCTAAAAATGAAAGCTGTACTGAAATTTCACAAGTCTAAATCAAATTATAATTTTATTATAATTAAGAAGTATAATTTTACTATATTAAGAAGGAATCAGTTCCTATTCGTAAAGAACAATGTTAGTAAGGACCTCCAGCTTACCAAGAAGTGCATAGCCGTACAACTGGGAACTCAATCCCACTGAGTTCTTCTGCTTCAGGCCTGGGAGTAACAGGGAGGCACCAAAGTTCCTCTCCTCTTCCCACTGAAACAGAATACAGAAGATCATGGTGTAGCCAAGCAATGTTTACTGTATGCAAAAATGTGAGCATTAATGACAGAGGGAAAAAGAATATGCTATAACATTAGGTAAAAGAAACAAAATATTCATACTAAAGCTACATGATAATTCTGACTTTGTAAAGAAAAGATATGTTTGATGAAAAATGCAGAACAGAAACACCAATATGTTAACAGATTTCTAGGCAGTGAAATTACAAGCAATTCTGGTTTTCCTCTTTGTACTTTCCATTCCTTTCTGAATCTGGGGCAGTGAATAACAGCTCCTTTTACAATCAGAAAAGCAAAACAAAAATAAAGAGCCTACTCTGGATCAACACCGCCTCAAGGCAACCAATAAAGATTACCCATGCTGTCGGCTCTGTACTCACATTGCTATGACACGACAGAGCAGGCTTTCTGAATTTTAAACAATTCAGCAATAAGACTCCTTCTACTTCATAGTGTTCAAGTAAATACAACTATTAGACTGCTTTTAGATAGATTAATGCCTCTTAAAAATAAATTAGGCAATCAGAAACACTTAGCAATCACTTCTTTCAACCCAGGGTGCAACATTACACTTCAATAAAGTTGAAGCCTTTTGAGACATGGGGAAACGAAGGGGAGGCAAAAACACAAGCACTGCTGAGGCTGCTGCGGAGGAGCAATGGCAGTGACAGGGCTCACTGTGATTGCAGGCCCGAGGAGCGCCTTGGCAACTCCCTGGACAATGAGGGCCCTGATCATCTCGGTGCTGGCACTGTTGGAGTACACAGCAGCCTGAGTCTTTGTTCTGGCTTAGAAATACAGAACGCAAAGCTCAGGTAGCCCTGAACTGGTCAGAGAATGAACAAGGTGTGCAAGCTACACCTGCAGCCAGGTGTGAGTGGGGCACCCCTGGTGTTAATGGGCACCAAAACCTCTTTCTTGGGAATGACCTTTGTGCAATGCAAGTGCAATTGCTTAAGGTTTTACTAAATCTTTGAAACAAGCAAAGACCTTGGGAAAAAAAACAAAGCCTCCCCAGGCGCTTCTGTAGCACACAGTTAAGAGAGTTGGTAATTAAGGAGGTCATTTCACTTTCAAAAGCAAATCACTCACAGCTTTGATTTCCCTTCACATAAACTGAAAAGGGGCTCAGGGAATAATAAATATCGAACCTTAAAGATGTTTTTCCTTTTTTTTAGGGAAAAACATGATCCATAGTATCAGGATGCAACAGGGGCTGAAGCCCAAATGAACAGCATCCTTGCTCTGCTAGAACCGATCGGGGGTGGTGATGGCGGCTGCAATGGTGATGGTTCCAAAAGGACTTTGACAGAGGTGAATGAAAACAAACGAATGTGTTAGACATTTTCTGATGATTGTCTGCAAAAAACTCAACTACTGCTGTTTATATGAAAGGCCACTGATGTGTTAACATAAAATATTAGGTCTCTTCCAAGCCTTCTACCATATGTACTGTTATGGACTAAAACAAGGAGCTATTTTCAAGGTTTCCTCATTTCATGCTTCTGCTTCTCCCATTAATACAAAGCAAACCCTCCTTCTCTCCCTCCCTCTTGTACTCCCCTTCACAGTCAGACATCTGCTTGCTGTCTCCTTTTGCACTTCTGACTCACTCCATAACACACTTCAACTTGGCTTCCGGCTCCATTATTATGTGGCTGTCACACCACTAAGTTAAATGCTCTTCATAAAAGTCCTCATCTCACCCACCTTCTCGGGAGCATTCTACATGCAGACCATCTTCCCATAGTGTTTGTCCCAACACAGTCTTGATTCTCCTTTTGGCTGTGGCTCTTGTGTAGACATTTATATATGGATTTATAAGTTACATTTCCAGTCCAGATTTTTCCATTCGGATGCCAATTTCCCTTGGGAAATCTGACTGTCTCAAAGGTATCTCAAAATGTAACACATTCAGAGCCAAATCAGTGATTTTCCTCATCAAATGAAGCTTTTTCCCAGAATGCCTTTTGCAAACACCCAGCGACTCTTTTGGGCCTCCCTGGTGGCTCAGACGGTAAAGAGTCTGCCTGCAGTGCGGGAGACCTGGACTCCATCCCTGGCTCAGGAAGATCTCCTGGGGGAGCAACTGGCAACCCCCTCTAGCATTCTTGCCTGGAAAATCCCATGGATAAGAGGAGCTTGGCGAGCTAGAGTCCATGGGGTTGCAAAGAGTTGGACCCGACTGAGCATTTAACACACACAAGTCAGAAACGGAGGTCGGCTTTCCCCCTTACCTCTACATCTATTTCCCTCCCCAACATGTTCTTTGCCTCCTAGACACAGCAATCAGCTACTCTAGCTCCCAGCACGTTCTGGTCCCCACATGACCAGCATCTCTTGCTCAGACGACTACGAAGATTGTGGCTAAGACTGGATGGGCGCCAGGGTGGCTGTGGTCAGAGTACTTAGATCAGAGCACAAAACTGATCATGTTACCCCATCTGCTTCAAACTTTTCAGTGGTTTCTTGCTGTGTTTAAGATCCAGACGAAACAGCTTTGCATGACCACCCTCTAACTTTTATCTCATCCTACAATCCTCTCTGTGGCAGTGACACGATCTTTCTAACTCTCTACCTTCTATCCCCTTTCTGCTGACCATGTTCTTTCTCCTTCAGGGCTTTTGCATGTGACATTTCCTTGTCTTGGATTGTTCTTCCCCTCTTTAGTCTGTTAATTTCTATTCATGCTCCAAATATTAACTAAAGAAATACTTCCTTAAGGAAGTCTTCCCTAACTTACGTTTAAAATAAAAACAAAAACTCCCTACCATATAGTCTTTATAGTGCTCAGTATAGTCAAGTGTTTTTCTTTTCTGCCATGCCGCGGGACTTACAGGATCTTAGTTCCCTAAACAGGGACTAAACCTAGGCCATGGCAGTGAAAGCACCGAGTCCTAACCACTGGGCCACCAGGGAATTCCCTGTTTTGTTTTAAATACCTATATTCTTCTTAGATTATAAGCAGGAGATATTTGTTCACCATCGTAAAACGAGCATGTGAAACACAGGGAATACAGTAGTTGCTCAAAATATATTTAATGAACTAATGAATGTGAGGTATGCCGCAGGCTATGACATTCATTTCAGAAAAACAAAACACACCATAAATTTTTTACAGTGGGGGCAAGACTAGATGATCTTTCCAGTTTCTACCCAAAGCAGTGTTTTCTGAGGTTACATTTGAGGTTAAGGGCAAAGTCTGTAGGGCCAGACTGCCCGGCTTCACCACCTATGAGCTCAGCCACTATTAGGCAGTATCTCTGTGCCCTAGTGTTCTCATCTGCATGGAGCTGAGAGGACTGAATGACATGAATAAATCTAAAACACCATGAAAACAGGAAGTGTAAAATAAGTGCTATTTAAGTATTAGCTACTGTTATTACTGCTGTTACTCTTAGGGGAGCAATAAACAATTGGAGAAGGCAATGGCAACCCACTCCAGTATTCTTGCCTGGAAAATCCCATGGACAGAGGAGCCTGGAGGGCTACAGTCCATGGGTCACAAAGAGTCGGACACAACTTAGTGACTAAGCAACAACAATGAAGAGATGAAACCAAAATTTGGTATTCTGGACTGACCCAGAGCAACCTTAGGAAAATACTGACACAAATTAAACCCCTAGTATTTAATACCTGAAGCTGTGGTTAAAGCTAGCTGCCTCACTGCTTCATTGGCATGCCATGTCCACCTCTCACTGATCATCAATTGTCCATTTCTGAATGTGTGAAGCGCACTCAGCATAGCTCATGTTTCAGAATGTACATAAGGACTTTCACTTGAGATTCTTCCAAGTGGAAGAACGTTCAATGCCACTTTGTTAGAACCCAGGACCTAAAATGTATGGGTGAACACTCATTCCTGGTCGTGCAGGGTCACAGGGCTTCACAGCAGGTATCTTTTCCCTGATGCTGAGGGCAGGGCTTTCCTCTGGCCCCCACATCCCTACTGAGCAGCTGCTGCTTGCTTCTCTAAGGCTCTTAGTACTGTTTCAAGACAGGTCACTTACACTGAAGTCTGTCTTCTTTGCCAGGCACTGGTATAGAACATAGAGGGAGAGGAGTTGGGTGGAAGGAACTTCAAAAGCTTCTTGCATCATGATCTCAAAAACCACGGATAAGGCATCTGACAGGAAGACCAATGTAAAAATTAGGAAATTAGGTAACATCATCAAATCTGTATTTAACTATACATGCATGCATGCTAAGTCATTTTAATCGTGTCCAACTCTTTGTAACCCTATGGACTGTAGCCTGCCAGGCTCATGGGGTTCTCCAGGCAAAATACTCTCCAGGAGGGTTTTCATGCCCTCCTCCAGGGGATCTTCTTGACCTCAGGATCAAACCCACATGTCTTATGTCTCCTGCATTGGCAGGTGGGTTCTTTACCACTAGCACCACTGTAAGCAATCAAAAAGTGAGGCATGATAGAAAAACACAAAGAATCATGAAGCTAAATGTGGGCTGTGGCCCTAGTTCTTCTGTAAAGCAGGTCTTTCCCCTGTCTTTAGCTTCTGTTGTACACACTGCTAGGTATTAAATCAGGTGCTGTTGTACCACTGTTCTCAAGGACACAGAATAAACCACTTGATTTCTCGGTATCACCTTCATGATGATAAAATACCATTTGTCCCAGAGACTTCACAAGATTGTTGGACAGTCCAACAATACATATGAAAATGCCTCATAAACTGTGAAGCAAATTTAAGGCAGCATGTCCATCAGCTAGAAGAGCTAAGGCGTACAGAAAGAAGACAAATATATTTTCCAGGTCACCCTGGTAAGAAGAGATAGAGAGGGCTGGGTGGAATGCCCCACTGTATGTTCTGGAACTTTCTGTTTTGGAAAAAAAAGGACGAATGCTAAAGGTAATTTTAAATCCTAGGTATTATTTCAAAGACAGAAAACTGATGACTACAAAAAGGACAATCAGGTTCAATTTAAAAGAGTTGAAAGAATGGAAAGGAAATGCATATTCATAAGTTGTTAAGTCCTTGAGTTTAACACAGAAGATTCTTGTTTCCACATGAATGCTGATCACAGGAGACCAGATCTTCAGCAAGATCTGATTTATTTCCCCTCAATATTCCACAACGTAAGTGGAAGACAAGAAAATCAAGTTCAAATAATTTCCCTTATTATTTGTTGTTAAATCAGAGATGTTAACATTGGTTTAAAATATAGTGCCTGCATATAATGTTTTCAATAACAGCTGCTCTGTTAAATGGTTTTTACATATACTCATAATTATAAGAGTTAGCACTCATTTGTAGCTATTGCTAGCCAGCTGGTTTTCTATGTGTTGTCATGGTTCTAAATGAGGTCAAATGCAAGAATTTCTATATTCTTTTTGTAAATGGGTAAACTGAGATGGACAGGCAGATCAAGGAGTCACCCAGTAAGTCAGTAGCAAAAAAGAGCCTCAAAGAGATATAAACAAACAAACAGTCCCCTACCCTACCAACAAACCAGTATTTTAAAAGAACAAGTTAAAGCTAAAAATATAGTTCAGAAAAATGTTTTGCCAACTGTTCAATACTGAATTCAAAATTACACATGAATAAATAAAATTCATCTCTAATTTATATTCATTTCAGTCAGCTTGGGAAGTGAAATTAGATTGATCTATATAAGATTTCCTGTTCCTCCGTAATTATTTATGTACTTTGATATTTCCTATTTTAACAACAAAGGTATAATATTTTCTAATTTCTTGCCATAAACAATAATAATCTTCATCAGAACTTTATTTACAAAAATTCTCAACATTATTTACTCTGAATTTAGGGGGGAACCCCCAAACTCCTTTTACCCTTTCAACATTCCCTTTAACAAGAGAGAGGGGAGAAAACTGCTACTACATAATTTTCCAGTGATAAACTAGTAAGAATTTTAAAATCTGATGTTCACAGAGAATGGAAGATGAGACATGCAAAAGAGAATTATCTTTTAAAAATTATCTTTAATTTTAGTTCAATTTAGGAAACGCATGTTTAAAATGGAATGAAAATGGACAAGGGACAATAAGTATTTAAAAAAATAATATACAGCAAATTTTTTAGGCAGTCAATAACTCCAAGTCTTGTGAGAGAGAAGAGAAAGCAGGGAGGTCCTGGGTGCCCTGTCTAACCACTGCATCCCGATGCAATGGAAAAGGCTGAGGGACGAGGGATGTAACTCAATGACAGGAATCAAGGTGTCAAAAAGGAAAAATGACCACCAGTCCATATCTGTGTTCCTGCGGTAACTACCCTAACACAGGAAAGGCTCAGAACCAAGCTTGAACATGAATTGGTGGAAGGGGAAGCCAGAGTGTATCTTTACACAATGGCACAGCCTCCTCTTTCCTTCTTCACCGTCTGTGTAGCTGAGAGCACAAGCGTGCTGTACCACCCTTCCCCGTCCACGGAGACTGGCAGGGCTCCACCTGACTGCTCTGTAGGGTCTGCCACAATCCCCATCTTTCCTTGGTCCCCCCTTATTGTAGATGAAGGTTAAGAGCCACTTCAGGTTAGTTCCATGGCGCCACAGGATTTTGGGGGTAAAGAAAACTCAAGAGATCACCAATGCACTTTCTCTCTTGTTGTTATTGTTCAGTCACTAAGTCCTGTCTGACTCAGCACGCCAGACTTCCCTGTCCTTCACCATCTCCTGGAGCTTGTTCAAGCTCATGTCCATTGAGTTGATGATGCTATCTAACCATCTCATCCTCTGTCTCACCTCTTCTCCTCCTGCCCTCAATCTTTCCCAGCATCAAGGTCTTTTCCAATGAGTCGGCTCTTTGCATCAGGGGGCCAAAGTACTGGAGCTTCAGCATCAGTCCTTCCAATGAATATTCAGGGTTGAGTCCTTTAGGACTGACTGGCTTGATCTCCTTGCAGTCCAAGGGACTCTCAAGACTCTTCTGCAGCACCACAGTTCAAAAGCATCCATTCTTCAGGGCGTAGCCTCCTTTATGGTCTAATTCTCACATCCATACATGACTACTGGAAAAACTGTAACTTTGACTAGATGGACCTTTATTGGCAAAGTGATGTCTCTGCTTTTTAATATGCTGTCTAGGTTTGTCATAGCTTTTCTTCAAAGGAGCAAGCATCTTTCAATGTCATGGCTGCAGTCACCGTCTGCAGTGATTTCAGAGCCCTAGAAAATAAAATCTGTCACTGTTCCCACTTTTTCCTCATTTATTTGCCATGGAATGATGGGACTGGATCCCATGATCTTAGTTTTTTGAATGTTGAATTTTAAGCCAGCCTTTTCACTTTCATCAGGAGGCTCTTTAGTTCCTCTTTACTTTCTGCCATCCATTAGGGTGGTATCATCTGTATATCTAAAGTTGTTAGTATTCCTCCCAGCAATCTTGATTCCAGCTTGTGATGCATCCAGCCCAGCATTCCACATGAAGTACTCTGCATATAAATTATATTTAACTTATATAGCAGGGTGACAATATACAGCCTTGTCATACTCCTTTCCCAATTTGGAACCAGTCTGTTGTTCCATGTCCGGTTCAAACTGTTGTGTCTTGACCTGCATACAGCCTTCTTAGGAGACAGGTAAGGTGGTCTGGTATTCCCATCTCTTGAAGAATTTTCCACAGTTTGTTGTGATCCACACAGTCAAAAGCTTTAGTGTAGTCAATGAACAGAAATATGTTTCTTTGGAATTCCCTTGCTTTTCCTATGATCCAACAGATGTTGGGAATTTGATTCCTGGTTCCTCTGCCTTTCTAAATCCAGCTTGGACATCTGGAAGATCTTGGTTCATGTACTGCTGAAGCCTAGCTCAAAGCATTTTGAGCATGATCTTGCTATCATGTGAATTGAGCACAACTGTATGGCAGTTTGAACACTGCACTTACATCAGAGACAGGGAAACAAAAGCCTAGGGAGGTAAAATGACTTCCCTTCATAGTGCGCATGCTACTCTCTCCAGTATAAGATTTCAGGCTTATACACTTCACATGCTAGAACAACTGCGAGTAAGTAAAACAAAGTTAGCAAATTGTGCTTAAAACAAAGTCACGCTAATAGCTGAATTAATATAACCTTAACTAGCTGTGGAAGCTCAGACGGCTTTCTTGCATTAACTAAATTCACTGTCCTTTGCCCAAAGAGATGTGAACAAATACATGTGAGAAACTCAGAGGAAAGAAGACCTGGATAGGAGTCTCCTATCTGGCCACCTGATAAGGTCAATCAACTGCGCATCTATTTCTGACTGAAAGAGTGATGTACAGATGTCATTAAGAAATTTTTTAAAAAGTGCCTATATTTACTTCCCTTTGGGAACTGTAGATCCATTATAAATGGACCCGGGTTTGATTTCATACCTTTGTAATTTTCTTTCTTTATGAAATGATCCATCAGTAAGTTAAATGTATAGTTATCTGGAAAAATACCATATTGGACCTGCAATGAAAATAAAAATAAAAGTAAAATAAGAGAAAAAATTCATTAAGTTCAGTTTATAATATATGCCTATGTATTATTCAGGAAAAAAATTTGTTCCCATTAGCTTTAAAATATCTATCATTTTACAGCACCTGTGACAGTGAAATAGCAGCTGTGACTCATGCAGTTTGGTAACTGGAACTGCTGGTCAGGGTGAGAAAGTTGTGAGTGGGTGTCTGATACAAGACAACCGATGTGAAAAATAAAGCTCAATTCTAACACTTCATCATAACTAAAAAAACCCCGAACCAAACCAAGAAAATAAAAAACAACCACACTCCACTGGTTCAGTGATTCTTTTAAAAAAGTATGAATATCAACACAAAAATGGAGTCCCAAGAGAAGGCACACATTAATTACACTATGCAGCATTTTCTGGTCCTTAGTGTGCTTTTTTTCCAACTTTACTAAAATATAACTCACATGTAACATTGTGTGATTTTAAGGTGTATAACATGATCATTTAACATGCATATATATTGCAAAATGATTACTACAATAAGGCTAGTTAACACATTCACTGCCTCACATAACAATTTTCTTTGAGTGGCAGTGGTGATGAGAATATTTAAGATCTACTCTCTTGGCAACTTTCAAGAATATAATACAGTACTCTTTTTTTTTTGTCCTTTTTTTTTTTTTAAATTAAGACTACTTTTTTAAAAGCAGTTTTAGATTCACAGCAAAATTCAGGGAAAGACAGAGATTTTTCCATACAACTCCAATTCCCACACAGGCATAGTCTTTTCCTTTATCAATATTCCCTAACAGAGTGACTTCTTTATTACCGTTTATGAAATTTCACTGACACATTATAACCACACAAAGTCCATGGTTTACATTATTGTCCACTCTTACTGTTGTAGATTCTATGAGTTTGGACAAATATATAATGCCACCTGCCCTTCTATTACACTTTTCCTACTCCTTTGTTGCCTTATTTTGTATTGGATGAGTTTCCAGCCTGCTCTGCTCACCCCTCCTGCAATCTTTCTTCTCTCTCCCTTCTTTGGAATTTTGTTTTTTTTTTTTTTACTTTATTTTACTTTACAATACTGTATAGGTTTTGCCATACATTGACATGAATCCAGCACAGGTGTATATGCGTTCCCAAACATGAACCCCCCTCCCACCTCCCTCCCCATAACATCTCTCTGCTCTTAACTACAGTCATTACGCTATACATTAGATCCTCAGAACTGACTCATCTTTGGAAGTCTGGATCCTTTGACCACCAGCTCCCCATTTCCACCCTCCTTCACCAGACCCTGATATCCATTATTCTACACTGTTTCTATGAGTTCTGCTTTTTCAGATTTCACACATAAGTGAGATCATGAGGTATTTGTCTTTCTTTAAATGACTTATTCTACTTTGCAAAATGCTCTTAAGGTTTGTCCATATCATCTCAAATGGCAGAAGTTCCTTTTGAAAGGCTAAATATCCCACTGCATGTATATGTATAGGCTTCTCTGGTAGTTTGGATAGTAAAGAATCTGCCCGCAATGCAGGAGACCCAGGTTTAGCCCGCCTCCCACCCCACACACATTTTCTTTATCCATTCACCTGTAAGTGGACACTGAGGTTTCCATGGCTTGGCTGTTGTTAACAATGCTTCAATGAACATGGGGTTGCAGGTATCCCTTTGAGACAGTGATTTCACCTCCTTTGGATATATAACCAGAAGTGGATTTGCTGGATCATATGGTATTTCTATTTTTAATTTCTTGAGTGATCTCCATACTATTTCCCATACTGGCTGTACCAATTTACATTCCCACCAACAGTGCCCCCTTTTCGCCCTCTTCTTGCCAGCATCTGTTATCTCTTGTCTCTGAGTTTTTAAAGACCCAAGAAACCAGAGATTTTTGTGCCTTCCTGTGTGATTTTCATGCACAATGAAGTCTGACTACTAACCATCTAAACTGTGGTTACATATTTATTTTAAATTCTTATTTCAGCAGGATTACCCACTCCCATCAACCACCAGAAACATCCAAGGAATTTTTTTTTCCAATTACACCCATCCTCCTTGAGAAATTCTGATAATCCTAAACCCCAGTTGTCAGTCTGCTGAACTGAGTCACTATTACTAGCAGACTGTACAGAATGCCTCAAATGTGCTGAAATACCAAAAAAAACAAACAAACAAAGACATTCAGAAGCTACTGTTTTAAAAGTTGCAGCCCATGGGCAGTGTTTAAATTTATCAAAGCAATCATTCAATCTGCGATAATCCGTAATGCAGGGTAAAAACAAAATATTTTAGAATGATAATTCATTAAAGCTGGAAGGAAACAAACTTAGGAATCAACTGGTCAGTGATTCTCAACCCTGGCTGCAAAAATCAACATGTAAGCTTTAAAAAGACACCAATGAGGTATGAATGGGCAGAGCACAGAGGATCAGGGGGTGGGGGCGGTGGGGCTAGTGAAACTAGCCCATATGATACAATAATGGTAGACGTGGGTCATTATACCTTGTTCAAAGCCATAGAGTAAACACAGACTTTTGAGTGACTTGTGTTTCAATGCAGGTTCATCACTGTAATAAATGGCTCACTTGGATGAGGACTGCTGATAACGGGGGAGGCATGTCCCCGCAAGTGCAGGGACAGGAAACATATGGAAAATTTCTGTACCTTCTGTTCAATTTTGCTGTGAAACTAAAATTGCTCTAAAAAATAAAATCTAAAAAAAAATTTAAAAAACCAATTAAAATAAAATACCAATGCCTAGGCTCCAGAAAGACCAATTAAGTTAGAATCCTGGGGGTGGAGAAAGCCATCTATAATTTTTAAAAGCTTCTTACATGACTCTAATCGGCAGCCAAGGGTGGAAATCACTGATTTGGTACACCTCACTTGACTTAGAGCTGAAAAAACTAAGACCCAAAAGAATAAAATTACTATTTGCCTAAAGTGAAAGTGTTAGTTCATCAGTCGTGTACGACTCTCTGCAACCCCATGGACTGTAGCTCACCAGGCTCCTCGTCCATGGAATTCTCTAGGCAAGAATACTGCAGTGGGTAGCCATTCCCTTCTCCATGGGATCCTTCCCAATTCATGGACTGAACTCAGGTCTCCTATACTGCAAGCAGATTCTTTACCATTTGAGACACCAGGGAAGCCCATTTGCCTAAGGTTAAGAACAATTGGTAGAATTTATGGTGTTATACCTTGGGTCTTCTGACTCTCTGTCTGGTGTGTTCTTCACTAAAAGACTAGTAATAAAAAAAAGTAAGATAGAAATATTAGATTTATCAGTGAACCTGCTTATCTACTTTATCCAATTATAAGCTTCCCAAGAGTAAGGATAGGGTGTTGCCCATTTTTGCGACAATGCCATGCCCAGCACAACACCTCACATACAATCTGTCCGCAATGTATATCAAGTTAAACTGGTAATCAAGTAAGTCACAGGGACAAAGACTCCCCAAAACAGATTCAGTATTTCTTTTTGAGTTAAAAAACAGAAGGTTCAGTGACACTACAGATATAATACAGTTCCAGAGAAACATTATTAAAGTCTTGTTATAGGCCAAACCAGGATTGTAGCTTGAGATTCACAATAACAACGTTCTAACTTTTGTTTATTTTGTCCTTATTTCATACTACAAGGGGAATGAAGAGTCAGTTGCTGGGTGAACTGTAACATTCAGAAAGGTCTAATTGCAGGGGCTTCCGGGGATTGAGGACTTAGGAAGACATGTTCTGAATAATCTAGGAAGTCTGTCTTTTCAAAAATGTGTAAGAGATATGAATGCTCTGGAGACTGTACTCTAGAAAATGGTCACGTCTTTTACCCTAAATGTCACCAAAGGAAACTAGGCAAAAACCCCAAGACTTAGGGATCAAGAATGAAATGCCCACCAACAGAGTTTCTGTGATTGGAGTACTAACTTTTCCCTTTCACCTCTCCATTTTTAAATCACTATGCTTGGAAAAGCCACAGCTACAGGAATATTTATTTTTAATGTGCTGATTAATTTATACCAACTCCATTCTAAAAGATTCAGTTCAGTTGAGTTGCTCAGTCGTGTCTGACTTTTTGTGACCCCATGAATCGAGCACGCCAGGCCTCCCTATCCATCACCAACTCCCAGAGTTCACTCAAACTCATGTCCAGTGAGTCGGTGATGCCATCCAACCATCTCATCCTCTGTCATCCCCTTCTCCTTCTGCCCCCAATCCCAGCATCAGAGTCTTTTCCAATGAGTCAACTCTCTGCATGAGGTGGCCAAAGTATTGGAGTTTCAGCTTCAGTATCAGTCCTTCCAACGAACACCCAGGACTGATCTCCTTTAGGATGGACTGGTTGGATCTCCTTGCAGTCCAAGGGACTCTCAAGAGTCTTCTCTAATACCACAGTTCAAAAGCATCAATTCTTCAGCACTCAGCTTTCTTCACAGTCCAATTCTCACATCTATACATGACCACTGGAAAAACCACAGCCTTGACTAGACAGACCTTTGTTGGCAAAGTAATGTCTCTGCTTTTGAATATGCTGTCTAGGTTGCTCATAACTTTCCTTCCAAGGAGTAAGTGTGTTTCAATTTCATGGCTGCAGTCACCATATGCAGTGATTTGGGAGCCCAAAAATATAAAGTCTGACACTGTTTCCACTGTTTCCCCATCTATTTCCCATGAAGTGATGGGACTGGATGCCATGGTCTTCATTTTCTGAATGTTGAGCTTTAAGCCAACTTTTTCACTCTCCTCTTTCACTTTCATCAAGAGGCTTTTTAGTTCCTCTTCACTTTCTGCCATAAGGGTGGTGTCATCTGCATATCTGAGGTTATTGAGATCTCTCCCGGCAATCTGGATTCTAGTTTGTGCTTCTTCCAGCCCAGCGTTTCTCATGATGTACTCTGGATATAAGTTAAATAAGCAGGGTGACAATATACAGCCTTGATGTACTCCTTTTCCTATTTGGAACCAGTCTGTTGGTCCATGTCCAGTTCTAACTGTTGCTTCCTGACCTACATATAGGTTTCTCAAGAGGCAGGTCAGGTGGTCTGGTATTCCCATCTCTTGAAGAATTTTTCAGTTTATTGTGATCCATACACTCAAAGGCTTTGGTATAGTCAATAAAGCAGAAATAGATGTTTTTCTGGAACTCTCTTGCTTGTTCAATGATCCAGCAGATGTTGGCAATTTGATCTCTGGTTCTTCTACCTTCTCTAAAACCAGCTTGAACATCTGGAAGTTCACAGTTCACGTATTGCTGAAGCCTGGCTTGGAGAATTTTGAGCATTACTTTACTAGCATGTGAGATGAGTGCAATTGTGCAGCAGTTTGAGCATTCTTTGGCATTGCCTTTCTTTGGGATTGGAATGAAAACTGACCTTTTCCAGTCCTGTGGTCACTGCTGAGTTTTCCAAATTTGCTGGCATATTGAGTGCAGCACTTTCACAGCATCATCTTTCAGGATTTGAAACAGCTCAACTGGAATTCCATCACCTCCACTAGCTTTGTTCAGTTATGCTTTCTAAGGCCCACTTGACTTCACATTCCAGGATATCTGGCTCTAAGTGAGTGATGACACCATCGTGATTATCTGGTCGTGAAGATCTTTTTGGATAGTTCTTCTGTGTATTCTTGCCACCTCTTCTTAATATCTTCTGCTTCTGTTAGGTCCATACCATTTCTGTCGTTTATCAAGCCCATCTTTGCATGAAATGTTCCCATGGTATCTCTAATTTTCTTGAAGAGATCTCTAGTCTTTCCCATTCTGTTATCTGAGGGCAAATAAATTTAAAAGCTATTTCTTGTACTATTCTCTGCTGTAATGTAATGGAACATGTAATGGTACAGGCACCATCTTGCCTATACTGAGAATAAGCTGCAAATACCAGCAAACCACTCACCTTATTTACAAGGGTATATAAGGCTTTGTCTTCTGCACCATATTTCAGACACTGCCTAATCCACGTGTGGATAGTCCAGTCTCTCAGGTACCAGCAGTTGGGGCTGTGTCGAAATCTAAATAAAGCACAAGAAGAGAAAAAACTGGTTTTAACTCTTAGATGTCAACGCCAAAATCCATCTTCCATCAGCAGGTCCCCCTCTGAGGAATTTACATATGATCATAAAAGTCAGGAAGGCCAACAGCTAATAAAATTGAGGATAAAACTCATTAACATCTGAAATGGGAAAGAGAAGGTAAAATAACAGTAATAAAAATATTATAAAAATTTTACTCCTTATTTATATTCCCTAATTCAATATCTTGTTTTAATATGAGATTTATGAAAAATGATTTCAGGAATATGCTATACTAGAAGACAGATATGGAAGTTCATTGGAAAAGGAAATGGCAACCCACTCGAGTATTCTTGCCTGGAGAATCGCATGTACTGAGGAGCCTGGCGGACTGTGGTCAGTCCACGGGGTCACAGACAGTCCAACACAACTGTGTGACTGAATAACAACAATGGAAGCTCATACTTTAGAGGTTTAAAACAGATGAAGCAAAAAATGAAAACTAGAACATAGCAATTGTAGAGGAAAATCAGCTGTGAGTTACATTGCTATTTCTTGAGGCAGTTAGGAGAGATTGGGACACTCTTCAGTGAATTGAAAGAAAAAAAAAAAAGAATTAAAGAAATAAGCAAAATTTAGCATTCAGGCCCTCCAGGATCCACAATCATTCTGACTTTCACACAGCTCCATTCCAGCACTTCAGTCTACCTCCTCTTGCTTCCTGCTGCTCCCCACATGGTTTTTAAAGGCCTAAGCTGTGCAAGCTGAGGTGTATATAGTACCAGTATTCCCACAAAGGAATGGAACTTGGAAGGGAATTCAAATGCTAGTCTTGCCATGAGCTGGCACACATTGGCTGGAGCAGCTTTTGCTTGCTCCTGGGGTCTGTGCCATGAGGCTGAGTGACAGGGGAGGAGAGGGGCGATGGGCATGAGGAGGCCACATAAAGGGCTGTGCTGTCCTCTAGCTGCTTATCTGTTTTGACCTGGACGGTTCCTCGAACATCATCTCATGTCAGCTCAAGCCTGCACCTTTTCTTTGAACCTTCAGGAAGTGGAAGCAGGTCAATCTCTGGACCCCACAAAACTAAAAAAGTCAATTTGTCTTCTTATTATAGATACAAAAGGCAAGACAAAAACTTAAAGTGAAAGAATGTTGTGCCATATTTGAGAGTTGGGGCTACAGGCTAATACTGGGGGTTTGCAGAGGCCAGTTATTCAATGTGCCACCTGCTATTTCCTGCCATCTGGTATTGGGATAGTTTCCTGCTGACTAGGTTTTCTGCCAAAGTAAAAGCTGAGAGAAAGAGAGCAAGTGAGAAGTAGTACTTAATTTAGGCTGTTTATTAGTGATCTGTTGAGAGATTTGACAAAAATAAGATTTGAAGATATGTTTTAGATTTAGTCATGCAGCCCTGTCTACTCTTTTGAATGCTTTACATTTGGCTGGAAAAGTTTTTCTCACTTGATCTTTCCTTACAGAATTAACCCCTTTAAAAGCAGAGAGATAGAAATATGTCAAATTATGTTTAAGATGAGAGTGACCTGGCCAGAGAAAGGCCATTGTATAAGTGCCCTATATATGGTATAATGAGATCCTCTGCATAGAAATGAAAACATACCTTTTAGTATTTCACGCTTTCCCTCACATTTTAAAATCAGTAGCTGAGCTAATTGAGCTTCCTTCCTTGTTACTCTGAAAAATCTGAGATTTTAAGTGTAACAACCAATTAAAAGCTAATTTTATTATTATTATAATTGTTAAAGTCAAGTGAAATACCAGCTGTATTGCCTAAAGATGCTGATGCTTCCTTGGTAGCCTGAAGGCTTCCTGGACAGCGACCAGCGGGGCGGGGGTGACTGCCTTGCTCAACACTGATTCCTTGGTGCCTGACACATTTTGTGGCCCATGATAGGTTTTTAACAAATCATAAAAGAGCTTTAATCAACACTGATCATTATGCTAACTTCTATGGTTATTTTAAAATTATAAATTCCCTGTTTGGGCATTTATAATCTCATTACAAAAATAATGCCTTAGGAAGCATCACGACGAACAAAGCTAGTGGAGGTGATGGAATCCCAGCTGGGCTATTTCAAATCCTAAAAGATGATGCTGTGAAAGTGCTGCACTCAGTAAGCCAGCAAATTTGGAAAACTCAGCAGTGGCCACAGGACTAGATAAGGTCAGTTTTTACTCCAATCCCAAAGAAAGGCAATGCCAAAGAATGTTCAAACTACCACACAATTGCACTCATCTCACACAGTAGCAAAATAATGCTCAAAATTCTCCAAGCCAGGCTTCAATAGTACGTGAACCGTGAACCTCCAGATGTTGAAGCTGGATTTAGAAAAATCAGAGGAACCAGAGATCAAACTGCCAACATCCACTGGATCACAGAAAAAGCAAGAGAATTCCAGAAAAAACATCTACTTCTGCTTTATTGACGACATTAAAGCCTTTGACTGTGTGGATCACAACAAACTATGGAAAATTCTTTAAGAGATGGGAATACCAGACCACCTTAATCACCTCCTGGAAAAACTATATGCAGGTCAAGAAGCAACGGTTAGAACTGGACGTGGAACCACAGACTGGTTCCAAATCGGGAAAGGAGTACATCAAGGCTGTATATTGTCACCTTGCTTATTTAACTTATATACAGAGTACATCATGCGAAATGCAGGCTGGATGAAGCACAAGCTGCAATCAAGATTGTCGGGAGAAATATCAATAAGCTCAGATATGCAGATGACACCACCCTTAAGGCAGAAAGTGAAGAAGAACTAAGGAGCCTCTTGATGGTGAAAGAAGAGAGTGAAAAAGCTGGCTTAAAACTCAACATCCAGAAAAAACTAAGGTCATGGCATCTGGTACCATCACTCCATGGCAGATAGATGGGGAAACAATGGAAACAGTGACAGGCTTTATTTTCTTGGGCTCCACAATCACCACAGACACTTGCTCCTTGGAAGAAAAGCTATGACAAAACTGCAGAGCGTATTAAAAAGCAGAGACATTACTTTGCCAACAAAGGGCCGTCTAGTTAAAGCTATGGTTTTTCCAGGAGTTATGTATGGATGTGAGTTGGACCATAAAGAAGGCTATGACCTGATGAATGGATGCTTTTGAACTGTGGTGTTGGAGAAGAGTCTTGAGAGTCCCTTGGACTGCAAGGAGATCAAGTCAGTCAATCCTAAAGGACTCAACCCTGAATAGTCAATGGAAGGACTGATGCTGAAGCTCCAATACTTTGAAGTATGCGAAGAGCTGACTCATTAGAAAAGGCCCTGATGCTGGGAAAGATTGAGGGCAGGAGGAGAAGGGGATGACAGAGGATGAGATGGTTGGAGGCCATCACCGTCTCAATGGACACGGGTTTGAGTGGACTTGGGAGTTGGTGATGGATAGGGAGGCCTGGTGTGCTGTGGTTCATGGGGTCACAAAGAGTCGGACTGAGCGACTGAACAACAGCAACAAAAATAACATACTGGGTTGGCAAAAGAAAGTTTGTTCAGGTTTTTCTGTACCATCTTTCACATTAATCCAAATGAACTTTTTGGCCAACCCCATATAAACCAGTTTAACAATAATACAAGGGGTGGGGACATGATGAATGCTAAAGATAGAAAGGGTGCTGACAGACGTTACAGATGTTTTTGATAACAGTGGTTGCTACGTTTAGTCTATTTTTCCTTCAAAAGCAAAAAATTGTCAATTACCTCCTTTACCCACGGCTGTTTCAATCTCATTTAAACCTAATCTTCTGCTCTAGGTTGTCTCCAGTTCAGTTCAGTTGCTCAGTCATGTCTGACTCTTCGCGACCCCATGAATCACAGCACACCAGGCCTCCCTGTCCATCACCAACTCCCGGAGTTCACTCAGACTCACGTCCATCGAGTCAGTGATGCCATCCAGCCATCTCATCCTCTGTCTTCCCCTTCTCCTCCTGCCCCCAACCCCTCCCAGCATCAAAGTCTTTTCCAATGAGTCAACTCTTCGCATGAGGTGGCCAAAGTATTGGAGTTTCAGCCTCAGCATCAGTCCTTCCTAAGAAATCCCAGGGCTGATCTCCTTTAGAATGGACTGGTTGGATCTCCTTGCAGTCCAAGGGACTCTCAAGAGTCTTCTCCAACACCACAATTCAAAAGCATCAATTCTTCGGCGCTCAGCCTTCTTCCTGGTCCAACTCTCACATCTATACATGACTACTGGAAAAACCATAGCCTTGACCTGACGAACCTTAGTCGGCAAAGTAATGTCTCTGCTTTTGAATATGCTATCTAGGCTGATCATAGCTTTCCTTCCAAGGAGTAAGCGTCTTTTAATTTCATGGCTGCAGTCACCATCTGCAGTGATTTTGGAGCCCCAAAAAAAGTCTGACACTGTTTCCACATATATTCCCATGAAGTGATGGGACCGGATGCCATGATTAAGTGACCATTAAAGTTATTTCTTTTCTTTCTGATGGACTTTAAAATAAGAGCACCGTCACCATACCCAACCAAACACCCTTTTCTTCTATTCACGATCAGCAGACTATTTTCAGGCTTTGAAAGAGTACCAAAGATTGACACAATCTACCTACAGACCTTCAAAGCTGAGATGAAAATTTGTGTACAGCCTTTCGCTAACCTTCTGAGGCTAACTTTTAACACATGGAGAAACAGAGAAGTCGTCTCAAATCTTTTGTCACATTTTACTTCTTAGAAGTCTAAAGGGAAAGTTACTCAAATCCTCACATAACTAATATTGGAAGATATGTCAACAGGCTCACATGGGTCTTCACTAAGCTAACTCCCTTTCCCATCCTAGAGCAGGGCTACTTGGTGTGATCTCTGTTCTGTGAGACCTAATAATCCAGACACAGCTGTGACCAGGGCATTTTCAACTAAGTGACAACTTGAAATCAATTTAGGAGTTAGAAGCAAACATGTATTAGGCACACACACATTATGACATACGCTGCTCAAAGTGCAATTCCTACATCTCCTAGCCAGGCAACAAGTAAACTCCTTTTTAAGTCCTCATCAGCATTAAAAAAAAAAAAAAAAAAAAAAAGCACACAACTTATCCAACCGTCTAGAATACAAACCACTCAAGAGCACTGAGATGGGTCCAACTTTGGATGGTGAGTTTAAGAATTCTCTGTCAGTGACTCTTTAAGCAGTTCAGACAGAAACACTCAGGCTCTTTTCAGACCTGCCAGTGGTAATATGATAGCCAGGTAAGTCTCTGGAATGGGTACTCTCCTGGAACGACTGCAAACTGCCAGGCCAGCATGCTCCCTTTCAGCCAAGGGAAAGGCAAAGAGACAAGAACACAACTAACACATTGATTTTCCAAATTGCCTGCAAACAGACTGGCTTTTGTTCTTGCCTGGTGGGACCACCAGCCTGGCAGATTACAGGCAGCCACTGTAGGAGTCCCCTCTGTGCCCCATGCCATCAGCTGTTTGCTCACCTCGACAGAAGCTTTATTATTGTCCACGCCAGCAGGCTGCCAAGCTAGGCAAACCGTGTGAGTGTGGAAAAGATAAACAGATGCAACCCAAATAACCCCAACAAGGCTTGTGCTCACAAACACAAGAGACCTTCTGAGCTTCCCAGTTATAAAACAGAAGCAAACTTGACAGTTCTATGGATGTAAGTATTTTCTTGGAAGCAAGAAGGGACACAAAGAAGAAGGAGAGGATGAAGCATGCTCTCAAGCTCTGGCTCTATTAGTTCCCAAAGCTGGTATCCCATGGCTGAAGAGACATCTGTCCACAGTGCTAAGTGGGGTTTCCAGGTGAAGCCAGAACTTGCCCAGGCCAGTCAAACAGCAGGTACGGAGAAGCTTTCTGTCCTCAAAAATCAAGCAACATTCTGGACTTTTCGGGGCATCTGCCATCACTACATTGCATTCAAGACTGATGTCACCAGGAAGGAAGGAGAGCAGAGTCACATTGCATGCATGACATGGGGCAAAAGTCTTTGCTACCCTTTGAGATACCTTAGAAGAGGAGAGCAGTTCTGTAAGTGAAGTTGAGAGTGAAGAGAAACACACCAGACACTTATTATGATTTACATACGAGGGACTTCACTTTGTGTACAAGTCACACCAGATTTCCTATGTGTAACCAATTTCATTTAAAAAAAAAAAATGCCATCGACTTCCTTCTATGGGTTCAACTGAAGGTTACTGTTGTAGGCCTAAGTGGTGATGCGCCTCAGCTCCTTCAGTATCACAGATAAAAGCGCTCCTGGCTGAGCAGGACTAATGCACAGATGCCAGAGCCTGGAGCTCAGCGGCCCCACCATTCAGCTGCAGTGCTGGCTCTTCCATATGAATGAGCAAGCTTTCCACAACATTTATCTGATTATGAGAGCCACCATCCTTAAACATACATATGCAGCTTTCCCTCCTCCCGAGTGAATTCTGTATCCTGTGGCAACAGGCTTTACAGATGGAGACCTCAGCCCCTGAGCTGGGTAGACATGGAGATTTGAGGGGGGTGGGGGGCGGGAGGGGGGTGGGGCTGGCGTAAAAGGAGGACAGGAAGAACGCCAGGAAGAAAACACAGCTGGTTCCAGGGCTTGCAGTGTGGACTGGAAATCTTATCAATGTCACAAAGTGTGTAACTATTAAAAGGTTTTGAGTGCTTCCCTGAACTAGAACCAACGAGCAAGAGAGTGTTCTGTGACTATTCAGACCAGAATCTGATTCAATCATGGCCATCCACTTTCTAATTCTACTAGGATAATTACTTTTTTTTCCATCCTGATGGAAATCCTGCTTTCATCAATTATTAGTTGGCCTCAACTACCACAAATAAAACAAGTTTTGATGTAACAGTTTTCTAATGACTATTATATCTTTTGCAAGGTTAACAGAGGAGTCCAATATAGGAATTGATAATAGAGACGTCCATATTCCAGATTAAAACTACTTTCTTGCTTGAGATCCCAGATTCCTACTTTCATAGGGGAACTTCAGGCAATTTTAACTTTCAAAAAATGTCCTGACTGTGCATGAAGTGATGCATCAAGAGCAAGAATCTCCTCCAAAACATTCCCCTGGCAAATGTTGAATCAGTTGGGACTTGTACATTTTCAATGAATTTATTATCTACCTCTGAGGCAGATAAAAATGCCTTTTAAAAAAAGTTTTAACACTTTTTTTCTTTTTTAAGAAACAGGTTTATAGAGCTATAACATACAAACAGTAAAATTCACACTTTTCAGTGTATTTGTGACTTTTGACAAATGCATCCAGTTGCATAACCACCACCATGGTCACATTGTAAGAACCGTTTTATTACCCCGAAAAATTCTTAATGCCTCGCTTAGAGTCAGCTTCTTTGGGGTTTGCTGGCTAATTTAGGCAAATTTTATATAGATACTTCCTAAAGAGTTATTAATTTCTGACCCTAGAGTTATTAATTTTATGAGGAAAAGCAATCCCCATTAGTTTGTAATTTACATTCTGCCAATTTCCAAAACAGAATTTGAAAAAATTAAAACTCAGTGTACAAGTAGTTTCCTCTGAGTCCTATACACAGCCATTAGACATCTGATATTTCTGTTTGCCATTCTAAAAAGTAAGTGGATTTTTGGTAGAGACTAACACAAGCATAGAATTTTACAAATGTGGAGTGCTAAATAAATCCAGCACAATAACACTTTTTAAAAGTGAAGATGGATAACAGAAGGACTTGTTAGATATCAAAGTCGAAGTCTAAATTTGTCAGACCCAGAGCTTAAAAACAAGGTCACCTGTATTTCACCTGATAATAATGAAATAACACTTCACATTGAGAAACTACTCTAGGAGAAACACTCTATTTTCCACATCCATGCAAGGACAAATAGGACCTACATCCCCAAATGATTCTGTCTTCTCTCTGATCTGGCTATTGTTTAGCCAGATTGACATCACCCTATATAAAAGACCTATTTTTCAATCACCACGTCAATATTTAGCAAGTAGCTACACTGTACCACATGATTTGTACTTTATCCCTGCTGGTCCACCCGGTTTCCTCTAATTTCAAACAATCTTAAGGATGACAGCTCTTCCTTTCTGATGTGCTTAGTTGCTCAGTCTGATGCTTTGCAACTCCACGGACTGCAGTCTGCCAGGCTCCTCTGTCCATGGGGATTCTCCAGGCAAGAATACTGCAGAGGGTTGCCATACTTTCCTCCAGGAGATCTTCCCAACCCAGGGATCCAACCCAGGTCTCCCACATTGCAGGCAGATTCTTTACTGACTGGGCCACCAGAGAAGCCCTTCCAGATACAGAAAGAGAAAACCTATAGCCTGACTATGCTTTGCTGTTCTTTCTCTCATGGTTTACAAAGCACAGGAGCCAGTCAGATGAAGCCAACTGCTCTTTGTCTGAAGCCTACTGTTTTTATCAGCCTCTAAAAGGTGATGAATATGGATAACAGGTGAGGATTATTTGCAGGGAGAACTGGAAAAGAAAAAAGTATTCACGGTGATTGCTGATGTGCTCCCCTGGCGAAGGTCCTAAAACCATTCAATGTCCATCTTTGTGGCCAACAACTGACCTGTCAGTGAAACTGCATCCAGAAGTGTCTGGTGGGGCTTCTCCAGCCACTTGCAAGCTGGACACACAGATTACCTTCATGCCTGAGGTGGTGGGGTGCAAGGTGAAGCTAAAGGCAGAGGGCCTTTCTCTCAGAATAGCAGGAAGCTGAAAAAATTGGATTTTGGATCCAGTCCTATTTATGAAAACACACAGAGTTGTGGGAACTGGCTTGAGTTGGACAGAGATATGGCAAGTATTTTTGGTTTTCAGTGGAAATCTATGAGCCAGTTTTAAAAAGATGTCAACATTTCCTGATGTCTTCTAAAGTTCTGGCTAGGAACTTCAGACAGAACTTCTGCAAAATAGTGAATAATAAGATCACTAAAGACAGGAAAATCACATACATTAATTAAGCAGGGCTAAGCTGTATATCTGAAGAGTTCTGAGGGAGGGGAAGGTGCAGAAGCAAAAGGAGGAAAACAAACAAAATATGGAATTTAGAATTTCTGGAGTATTTTAGGCTCAGTGAAGGTGTCAGGATTAAGTCTGCCACCAAAGAAATGAGCAGGCAGAGAGGCCTGGCCCAGGGGATGGTGCACACCAGCGTAAAAGCAGAGAAGAGTTAAGCTGATGTTGAGCAGATTTACACATCTTTTTGTGTGTGGGATTATGGATCTCTTTTGGGATATTTCTGATGGAAGAGAAGCTCAGCACTAATCAGGGTATCTTAAGAATCATATATATATATTTTTTTTTTTAATAAAGAAGAAAAGCATCTCAGTGTTTTAAACATTTTGATTCTCTAATACATGGAAAAGTTAAATCTCAAAAGATTCTGTTTATAGGAAAAGGTAAGGCTGGATTTCCTTCCAGCTATACAACTCAAGTTCATAGCTAGTTTCTATTTCTGTAGCTCTACTGGTTTCAATATTAAACCTTTAAGCAAAGGCAGAGGACAAGTTTTCCCTTTTTGTGTGTTCGACAACAGTAGGCATTTGATGATTTAGCAATAGTGACTAGGCCTTTAGGACTATATAACTACCAATAATGTATGTTGAAACTCATGAGTAATATTTACATTTGAAACAATAATCCACCTCTGGTTTTGAAGTATTATCCTGCCTATAAACAGATGAAGCCAGGAGGAAATACTGCCTTTTTATTCAAGGTAGGTGGAGTTCAGAGATGGCAGAGAAGTGGAATAAAATGTGGTCATTCTGGAAAGCCACCTACTCCTCACTTCTGCCCCCTGCCATCTCCTTGCAATAAGTTCAGGGAACAGACAAGCTGATGGGAGATTGAAACCAAAAACAGGACAGAGAGAGAGAAAAAAAGAGAAAGAGAGAGAGTGTGTGTGAGTGTGAGTTTAACTGCTAAGTTGTGTCCGACTCTACGACCCTGTGGACTGTAGCCCGCCAGGCTCCTCTGACCATGGGATTTCCTGGGCAAGAATTCGAGAGTGGATTGCCATTTCTTTCTCTATGGGATCTTCCTGACCCAGAGATCGAACCCATGTCTCCCGCATGGCAGATGGATTCTTTACCACTGAGCCAACGGGGAAGCCCGAAACAGGAGTTCAGTTCAGTTCAGTTCAGTCACTCAGTCGTGTCCGACTCTTTGCGACCCCATGAATCGCGGCACGCCAGGCCTCCCTGTCCATCACCAGCTAGCTCCCGGAGTTCACTCAGACTCACGCCCATTGAGTCAGTGATGCCATTCAGCCATCTCATCCTCGGTCGTCCCCTTCTCCTCCTGCCCCCAATCCCTCCCAGCATCAGAGTCTTTTCCAATGAGTCAACTCTTCGCATCAGGTGGCCAAAGTACTGGAGCTTCAGCTTTAGCATCATTCCCTCCAAAGAAATCCCAGGGCTGATCTCCTTCAGAATGGACTTGGTTGGATCTCCTTGCAGTCCAAGGGACTCTCAAGAGTCTTCTCTAATACCACAGTTCAAAAGCACCAATTCATCGGCGCTCAGCCTTCTTCACAGTCCGACTCTCACATCCATACATGACCACTGGAAAAACCATAGCCTTGACTAGAAGGACCTTTGTTGGCAAAGTAATGTCTCTGCTTTTGAATATGCTATCTAGGTTACTTTCCTTCCAAGGAGTAAGCGTGTTTTAATTTCATGGCTGCAGTCACCATCTGCAGTGATTTTGGAGCCCAGAAAAATAAAACAGGAGTATACAGACTCAAAGACCTTCCCAACACACACACACACACACATTCTAAATAAAAATCTTAGACTCCTCTCAAGATTGGAAGAGACTCTGAAAGCCATCTAGGCCAAGTAAATTGGGGATGGGAAAGGAAGGAAAGTTCATATAGAATTAAGAGAATCTAGGGACCTTTAATAACCCCTGTTCACTGAATTATTTATTGAGAAGTCACTACTTATCAAGTCCTGTACTGCGTAATGTGAATCTAGTCTAATTTCTCTACTTTATAGATGAGGAATCTCAGTGTCCAATGGGATGAAATGATTTTCCCAAGATAAGCCAGATAACAGTGCTATAAACTAGGCTGTGTACTTACTATTCCACCACTGCCTTTCCATTCTTTTATTTGTAAGACATCTTTCAGAAACATCTCTACAGTGTGACAAAGGTCTCTAACCTACTAAAAAAATAAAATATTTAGGCTCTGAAACAGTTCTGGAACTGCCCTGAACCAGCTGTCTAACTTTGTAATGTCACTCGATCCTTGGGGTTTCAGTTCTTACGACTGTAAGATGAAGAGACAGGATTATCTGGATCATGCATGAAGTGACATGTCTGCAGGGGCTAGTCAGTTATTATCAATATAAGTCCATGAAGAATCGTGTAAGACAATAGGTATAAAACTGATTGTATTATTATCAAGCAAAGTAGCCTCCTAGTTGTACTGTTTTTGAAAACTCTATGAGCCAAGCAAAATACACTGGAACTCAACTAGGCCAGACCCCTGAAACTCCTTCCAGCTCTCACATTGAGTGACTGAAGAATATGCCTAATCCACTTCCTAAAACATCATACTGTATTTACACATCTCTATTAACTGGAGAAATAGCCCTGATACAAAGAAGTGAACAGAGACTCAAAGATACAAGCTCCCACTCAGCCCACACCTGACTCTGCTCCACTAGCCTCGCTCCCCTGCCAGGCGAGTGTCACTTCGCTCAGCGCTGGCAGTGTACAGACTATTATGGGGACTGCAGACCTTGCAAACTGGCATCTAAGCTTTCAAGATGAAAGGATACAATCACTAAATTAAAGTCAAGGTCCTTAAAAGTAGATTTTAACTGGAGATCACGTTTTGTAGGATAATAAAAATTTCAGCATTGAAATTTTTTTACTCAAGGATTTTTTTTACTCAAACGAATACTTCATTGTATTCAATTTATATTTAAGAGTCAGCCATTCAAAGTAACTTTTCTATAAATCACAAATTGTTTTTGTATGTTGCTACTTCCTTTTACTCCTTAAATTATTGCTAAGCATCATAAACATACAAATAGTTCACTGCCATAACTTATTTTTGGTTTCAAACCCCTGTTAAGTGGCAATTCTTAGAGCAGATATAGTTTTTGTCTTCAAAAAATGGGGAGTGATTTGGGAGTAGTTACAGGGATATTAAGAAATTATTTGCCAGTTTCTGGAAACATAAAAGAACACAATCACTTTTTGCAGCAAAAAAAAAAAAAAAACAAAGAAAGAAAGAAATTTGAAAACAGAGGTTTAGATTTGTTAGTCCAACTGTTTTCTGGAAGCCTTAATCTACCAATTACTAAAACACCTTCATTTATATATGAATGGAAGAGAATAAAAGTGTCCCTTCTTTCTTGTGCTGCCAAACAATAAAAATCAGAATAACTGCATTTAATAAGCATCTCCTCTATTTAGCTCAAGCTAGCACTCCCATACATAGAACCAAACTTTTAAATAATGGAACATTTGAAATTGTACGAACACAAGAAAATTCTTAGTATATAAGAATGACCAAATGCAATAAGATAACAATCATAAGAATGATTTCCAATTTTGAACAGAGAGAAGCTAATTTCTTGATAAAACTCCAAAAACAAACCATCCATACAACCACCATACTGCAGTTAAACAAAAGCTCTTTTGCTGGCCCACAAGGAGGGAATGAACAATTTGAACAACATCTTTTATTGCCTGAGAAAATTTTTTAAAATGACTCAAAGTGCCAGGAGAGCTGTCTCAATCCAACTGCAGACAGCTTTTCAAAGTCCCTCTGCTTCTTTAAGGATGAGTCATGAGAGGAGAGCGCATCTTGGCAAAGACACAGTCTTTCCTCTGGTTCCACTCACTCCCCCTCTTATTAAAAAAAAAAAGCTTTGATGGATAACAGTTAAATCGATTCCAGACAGGCTTAACTGGAGAAGTCTGAACACCAGGGAGGCAAAATATCATCGCAGAAGTCTCCATTGTTTGCCACTGTGAGCCACAGACTCGGGGAAGCATCTCCCGCATCCTAACAAGCGCTGGGTCCACTGATCATGTGCCAGACCGTGGCTGTTGTGCTTTGTGGGACAGGAGAGGGAAACAACCTATGAAAATATCTTTGCTTCCTAGCTTCCGAAACGTCATTAGCTCATCTGCTGAACAATTACAGTGAGCTGGCAGGGGCGGGAGCCTGTTGTTTACGAGTGTACATCGAATGCAAATACACCTGCAGCAGCTGTAGGTGACCCACGGGGACATGGCTGCGACAGTGCATGCAGCCTTCAGTGGCCAGGCGCAGTTTTTCTTTCACTAACCTTAGGCAAAAAAGCAAGGGAGCTAGTTAAAAAAAATTTTTTTTTTTTAAAGGAGAATAAGTAAGGAAAAGCTGAGTGTTAAACTAGGGAGAATAGTTTCGCTACTACACCAATATAGAATCACTTATTCCAACAGAATAGGGCATGTGGTGAGGGCAAAAATGCTCTCTTCTGCATCTGATCATTCACCAGCCTACAAAGAATCAGGATGCTCAGCTGGGCACTGAGTGACAAAGATAAGCAAAGAGACTTCTTGCCTTCAGAGAGGCTAGACTGGGATCACCAAAACCAAGCATCTTGCGAGCATCTAAAACAGGCATCGGAAGGCAATTGATAATCATCATACTGGAATCCCGCATTTACATAACAATGATTATTTCCTAACACATGGTACTCAATTTTCTGAAAATCGCCTCTCAATAGAAAAGTAAATTCAATGTTTCTCTCCTCTTCCCAATAGTCCTTTTTGTTTTCTTTGGATATATTTTAAAAATAAACATTACAGATTTAAAGTTATGCCTTCCTCCTTCCACTTTCCAGAGGAGGAAAGTTGGTGAACATCATTTTAAGGCATGCTTTATACCTTTATTTACTAGAGGTGTGCCCTGTGCTGAGTACTTTAGGGTGCCTTTTAACTCTGTATTCAAGGGTCTGTCTGATAGAGAACTCAGCCAAACCATAGTAGTATGTGTGGTATTCTGCGAGCAAAAGGGTAGGGACAGAAACAATAAAAATTTCTGTTATCTGGGATGTGAGAGAGGCTCAGATACCACTTTACTGTGGAAACTAATCACCAACGCCACCAGGAAAATCCCTGACAAGGTAGGTGACTGCTCTCTCTATTTGACTGGAGCCCAGCCCTGACTCACTAAGAGTCAGTTTTGTCATCTGTAAAATAGAGGTGATAATGCCTTTATCACTGGTTTACTATGAAAATCAAAGGATAATTGGATTAAGTATGTTGACAACTTTTAATCCTTTTTGGAATCAAGCAGAGTAAAAATATGCTCACAAGCAAGAATTATTTTTGTCATAGTCTACTTGATATAACAGGTTATGCTCAAAATCCTTCAGGCTAGGCTTCAGCAGTATGTAAACCAAGAACTTCCAATTGTACAAGCTGGATTTAGAAAAGGCAGCAGAACCAGAGATCAACATCCCAACATTTGTTGGATCATAGAAATATTAAGGGAATTCCAGAAAAACATCTACTTCTGCTTCATTGACTACGCTAAAGCCTTTGACTGTGTGGATCACAACAAACTGTGGAAAATTCTTCAAGAGTTGAGAATACCAGATCACCTTACCTGTCTCCTGAGAAACTGGTAAAGAAACTGGTAAAGAAGTAACAGTTAGAACCTTGCATGGAACAACCAGTCAGTTGTTCCCAGTTGCAACTGGGAAAGCAGCACAACAAGGTTATATATTGTCATCCTGCTTATTTAACTTATATGCAGAATACATCTTACAAAATGCTAGGCTGGATCAATCACAAGCTGGAATCAAGACTGCTGGGAGAAATAACAACTTCGGATATGCAGATGATACCACTCTAATGGTATAGAGTGAAGAAGAACTAAAGAGCTTCTTGATGAGGCTCAAAGAGAAGAGTGAAAAAGCTGGCTTCAAATTCAACATTCAAAAAACTAAGTTCACAGCCTCCAGTCCCATCACATCATGGCAAATAGATGAGAAAATGTTGGAGTAGTGACAGATTTTATTTTCTTGGGCTCCAAAATCATTGTGGATAGTTGACTGCAGTCATGTAATTAAAAGATGCTTGCTCCTTGGAAGAAAAGCTATGACAAACCTAGACAGCATATTAAAAAGCAGAGGCATTACTTTGTCAACAAAGGTCTATACAGTTAAAGTTACAGTTTTTCCAGCAGTCATGTACAGATGTGAGAGTTGGACCATAAAAAAGGCTGAGCGCCAAAGAATTGGTGCTTTCTAATTGTGGTGCTGGAGAAAACTCTTGAGAGTTCTGTGGACTGCAAGGAGATCAAACCAGTCAATCCTAAAGGAAATCAGTCCTGAATGTTCACTGGAAGGACTGATGCTGAAGCTGAAGCTCCAATACTCTGGCCACCTGGTGTGAAAAACTGACTCATTGGAAAAGATCTTGATGCTGGGAAAGATTGAAGGCAGGAGGAGAAGGCAACAACAGAGGACGGGATGGTTGGAGGGCATCACCAACTCAATGGACATGAAATTGAGCAAGCTCTGAGAGATAGCGAAGGACAGGGAAGCCTGGCGTGCTGCAGCCTATAGGGTTGCAAAGAATCCGACATGACTTAGCAACTGACAACAAGTGCTTGATACCGGACTTGATGGCATTCTGTCTAGTGCTTCTTACTCATGCCTTAAATGTGGCCGTCCTGATGAAGAATGGCCCTTGGTAGCAGAGAAGTAGTGAAGAGACAAGATTAGGCAGCAGACAGTCCCCATTCCTGTGTTATAACCCCACGAAACAAACTCTGAAACTTCAGGATTCTAATTTGTAAAACATGAATAAAAGTTGTACCCACTTCAGGTGAAACAACGCCTGCCTGAAATGAGGACTGAAGAGACAAGGCCTATAAACTGCTTAGTGCAATGGCTGCAACAGCGTTTCCAGACAGCCTGGACAGGGTGACCGACAGCAGGTCCACGCTGAGCGCCACTGATTTAAACAGGAGCTCTCAGGAGCAGTTCCCTCCACACAGGACGCAACCTGCACAGCGCTGGGCACGTGTGAGGCAAATACTCGACTGCTGCTAGCCAACAGGGATGGAACAGAGGAAGACGGGCTGTCTCGGTGAGAGAGGGAAGGGTCCCTGACCCCTTGCTTCTCTAGACATGGTCTCAGAGGAGGAGCTGAAAGGTGAACCGGGGGGAGAACAGAGAGGCTTTTCCAATCCCAAAGGCTCAAAGCCAACCAGAACAGGGTGTGCCGCTCAGTCCAACGACTAGTAGCAGCGTATCTGATGTTAATTATGACAGAAAAATGTCCAGGCAGAAAGAAGGGAGTCCAGGGTGACCTAACGAGGAGTTAGTTTAGCTAATTAGCGCTCTCCGGACATTGGACGGGTTTTCATGAGCTTGGCAACACAGGGTTACAGCACAATAGAATTCCTGCTTGGAGTCCTCTGTCCATTCAGCGCCCAACAGCCTGTGGCTGGCATCAACAACTGAGCAGCACAGACACCTACTGAAGATACACAGAAACACGCAGAGGTGCAAGACCTGTGCGTGGGGCAGACTCTCAGGGGGAGCAAGCAGTATTTACATAGGACATGACACCCATCTACATCTAGGAAGTAGAAAGGGGCAACACGGCAATGCATCTGCCACTGAGCAACTGCCTAACCCGAAACCTCAGCCCACAATCCCGCCCCCAAGCAGCCACGGGCCCCCTTTTGGTCCTCCTACAAGGTAAGACTGAAAGCTCCCATCCTGGCCCCAACCCAACGGCAACACCAGTCCTTTCCAACAAGCTGACAACAGACACATGACAATCAAGGGTCACTGAGTTAGTGGAATATCTGGAAAAAGCAAATACACAATAGTTTCTCTCACACTGGAAAAGAAAGAAATTGTGCATACAACTAGCTACTGTAACTGTGTTTCAGAATCCTGTGTTAAGCTCAAAAATTAGAAAGATGGGGCAAGCTGCCGTTATAGTAACCACAGAATTTTATCATTTCTAAGACTTCCCCATAATCCCATACAACCTTAGGAAAAGTCTGATTTGTTAGCAATATCTATGCTATATACTTACTATACTAACTTTATTTCTAGGAATGAATGCTTATAAAAGGCTACAACATACTAAAGCACTTGGTTTTTTGAGTATTCAGTTTTTGTTTTTAATTGAGTCACACTGAAGAGACACTTCCTTTTCCTGGATCAGTTTGTGCAAAATCTTTAACTGAGATGGACGATGAGAAGATGATAATGAACAACAGTGTTATTCATTAAACAGTACTGAACACTTAGCATGTTCTAGGCATTATCCTAAGTACTTTATACACTTTTTCCTTTCTGCAGAGTAGGAACTCGGAACTACGAGGATAAATATCTTGCCTAAGAGCGTGTAAGGAACCCAACACAGGTGGTTTTTCCTATAGTGTCTGAAACAGACTGCTGGTTGTTGCTAAGCATCAGATGTAGCCAGCTTTGCATTTAGAGCCTACTTTAAAAAAAGAAGTGTCACTCTGAGCACTAAATTTTAACTTGGCACAGCAGAAATGTAGGAATGAGGAAAACAGGTTCTTACCTTCCAATCTCATGTTTTTGGGAGGGTACCCTGGCAGCATTATTTTCTTGAGCCCCCACCCCCACCCCCGCCAAGGAACGCATAGGTCTTTTCCCTTACATTGGTCAGTTCCCTCAGAGAGGACTCTCCCAGGCTCCTCTCTGAGAGGCAAAATAAGCCTTGTATCCTCAAGTCCAGAGTCTTTCTGCCTCAACTCTCCAGAAAGAAAATCAATCTCTCGCTAGGCACTGAGAGAAACAATCTGGGCATCTCACTGCTTCTTAGGAAAACGTCTCGCCAACCCAGCTGTCTTGGTTCTGGCCACATCTCTTCTTTAGAAGTGCCTGCTGCTTTTTATTTGTGAGCCTTTCTAGCGTCCTCTGGTACACACTGCCTTGCTTTTGGATTTCTTCTGCCAGTTTAAGTTGCAGCTTTCTCTTTCTGCTAAGAAGTGCCTTATCTTCTGTTCACCTGGTTCTAGCTTTCAAGATTTGGTCGCTACTGCCTCCTCTCTCGTTCTGTTTATTTTGTAGGTTTTTGTCTTTTTTACCCTTTATGGTCATATTTGTGGAGGTTTTGGTAGGCAATAGGGTTAAGCACACATGTTCAATCTGTCACATTTTATCGGAAGACTTCTACAGGCTGTTTGAGCTCTCTGTGGCTGGCAATAGATCATATAACCTAAAAGTAATGATGATAAAGAAAATGTACTTAAAGCATTCAAATGTATTTCATCTGTTTAAAAAAGAAGGGAACAAACATCTTGAGGAAGATACTTAACCTTTCTGATTTTCAATAAATTATGAAACAAAAGGTTAAAAAAGTTTCTTAATAACTCTTTAAACTCTAATATCCTTCAACAAAGGCCAAAAGGAAATCACAGTACTGTATCTGCTCAACCTAAACCATTTTATTGAAAACATTTGTGCACACATATTAAGACTCCTACATGGATGGTGCGCTAAGGGTTAACAGTATTGTTAAGGCACAATCCCTAAATATTACCTCTTTTTTTTCTGGGGGGAGAAAGGATAATCACATGTTAATTTTATTCAGGATTACTCTCAGCAATGAAAGGTAGGTAAATCAAGCTTGGCAAATTCCTACTTATAGAGGAGTACATTATATAATTCTGCAGTAAGTTCTTAAAGCATAAAACTTCAGCCATATTCATTGTACCCTGTCTGCTCTGATTTTCAAAAAAATAAAACATTTTACCTACATCTTGTGGTGCTGGAGAAGACTCCGGAGAGTCCCTTGGACAGAAAAGAGATCAAACCAGTCAATCCTAAAGGAAATCAACCCTGACTATTCACTGGAAGGACTGATGCTGAAGCTGAAGCTCCAATACTTCGGCCACCTGATGTGAAGAGCTGACTCAATGGAAAAGACCCTGATGCTGGGAAAGACTGAAGACTAAAGGAGAAGAGGGTGGCAGAGGATGAAATAGTTGGATAGCATCACTGATTCAGTGGACATGAATCTAAACAAATTCTGGGAGACAGTGGAGGACAGAGGAGCCTGGCGTGCTGCATGGTGTACAAAGAGTTGGATAGGACTCTGTGACTAAACAATAACAAAAGGGTCAAGAAGGGTCTTGAGGACTGGAGCCCACAAGATTATGAAACCAACCTAAGCAGTATCTAACCTAGGCTGAAGGTCAGCAGAGCAGCAAGGAACCTCTGTGGCAATGTCCTGGAGCACATCTGCAGAAAGCCTGGTAAACTGAGAACATACATCCCATCACAGCCTTGCTTCCTAGGAAATACAATAATCATCTTCAAACTTATCATCTTTAGAGACACAAAGCTAAACACCAGTCCCCTCTTCCTGAAACTCTGTGTGGACACGACTGCTTTACACGGAGGGGCAGCCTAGTCTAACAAACAGAAACGTGTCAGTGTTTAGTGAAATCAGAATAGGGAACAAGCATCTCCTCCCGGGCACACAATGGAGAACCATCTGCATTACAGCACGGTATCACACATAATGCCACCTCTTCCTCTAGTAAATATGACTGAACTTTTCATTCTGTGCAAGGGCCACATGGGATGTAACATTACATACAAGCCATGTCTTTAGGAATATTTTATTTTGTATTAACTCAAGGAATAAAAAAGACTCAAAGGGTTGAGTTAAAATTTCAACTTTAGTGAATTTAGGTCATTCAAAAGTCAGGACTGCTGTTTGATATGCTTTAATGATTTTTTGTTTTCTGGTTACCCCTACTCTCTTCTTCAGCGAAGAACCTGCTGCCAAGAAATGTGAACATCACTTTTATTCACTGAATCAAAGAAATTTGCAGGATTTGGTGTAGAGAAGAGCTTTTCTTTCATGTCTAAATGGAATACATTTGTTGATATGCATTCAATATACACATTTATATCTGAAATAAGAGTAGGAGATGTGGGGAATTCCCTGGCTGTCCTGTGGTTAGGACTCTGCACTCTAATAGCTGAGGTCCTGGGTTCAATCCCTGGTCAGGGAACTAAAACCCTACAAGCTGTGCAGTGTGCACTCTCCCGCCAAAAATACTATTAATTAAAAAAAAAAAAGCAGTACCCAACATTTTTTGAACTCTTTTATTATTCCAGTCACTGTATTGCTTTCTAAAGATTATTTCATTTATATATTAGAACAACTTGATATAAGGTAAGTATATTTTCCCCATCTTACAGATAAGTAACCTGATCATCAAAGGGTTAAATAACTTACCCAAGGAAACACAGTTAATATAAAACAAGGCCAGAATTTAAACCCAGACAGTCTGACTTCAGAGCTCTTGACAACTGAGCATACTGCCTGGTACCATAACTAGGTGATTCTAGGGACAAAGTCTCTTTTAATTTTCTATCAATAATTGGAGCTTCTAAATGGTCCAGTCTGAGTATCAACAATAGAAAACTGAAACTGTTAGTCGCTCCATCATGTCAGACTCTGTGACACCAATGACTGTAGCCCATCAGGCTCCTCTGTCCATGGAGTTCTCTAGGCAAGAATACTGGAGTGGGTTGCTGTAACCTTCTCCAAGGGATCTTCCCAACCCAGGGGTAGAACCTGGGTCTCCTGCATTGCAGATGGATTCTTTACCGGCTGAGCCACCATCTCTGGTGGCTATCAACAACAGAACAGGAGGTCCATTCTAATTAAGATTACCCTCCAGAAGGAGGAGGATTTGGCTAGAAAATTTGACTCCTGATTTCAGAAGTTAGAGATACAATCATTTGATACGAATTGTACTGAATGAAAGCCACTGTTGTTTCCTGCTTCTGGAATGGGACATTATAAATAGATGCCTGGCAAGCTCCTCAATCCCAGCATTTCTACTCTTATTCACTAATGACAATCAAGTGTCACCATTTGCTATTATATCCCATCAATGACTATATGCATCTAATGGTTGCACAGACATGTATATCTGATACATTCCATACATTATGGAACTATGTGTCTTATTTCCTTATTTCCTTATAGGTTTATACATATATTCACACATGAGAAAATGCTATCAAATGGAATAATATGCATTTTATAGCTAAGAAGCAGACCTATAGCCATTCCAAAAATGTAAATACCTAAAAGTATAAATAGAAGAATGAGTAAAATAAAACTTAAGAGGGGTGGTAGGTAGGAGAAAGGGCCCATGCTGACTCAGTGACAAGGCATCCTGTAAGAAAAACAGAGAGCTGAAAAGGGGCTCTTCAAAGTATCCATCCAGTCCTTTCACTTTCTTCATTACAAGCAAAGTGAGCTTGGACCAATTAGGTAAAGTTGGCTGAGATCTCTTTGACAATTTTATTATGTAAATTATATTAACTGAGCCTTAATGTACTGCCCTCTTTCTCTTCTCCCCGCAGTCCTAATGCTAAGTCACTGCAGTGGGTGGAACTGCAGAAATATATGGGTGAGGTGGAGTGGAAACAATTTAGAGAGAAGCCTCACAAAGAAGAGGGAATTCTGCCATGGTCTTTGACTCTAGGCATCTGTCTAAGAGAGCTTGAAAATAATGAGTCTATTACAAAGTTCGTTTTCCCGTAATAATGCCCACCAGTTCTGTACTCAGCATCTATGCTGAGTATAGTATCAGATCTCAAGAACAAGATGAAGACACAAGACTTCTTAAAGTCTAATGCATTCATCCATCAATCATTAGAGGACATTACTGTTCTTGTAAGATACTGTAGTGTGTTCCCGTACAGAACAACCAGACATGTAATTTTTGATAAGATTAGGATTAAAGGCAGTACCAAAGATAATTTCCAAAAGAAATATAAATGTAAGAATAAATACAGTATCTATGCAATTATCTGTTGTTTATATACCCATTGACAGGAAGGAGAATCACCCACGAGGTATCCCACAAGGTATCTAAACTTTGATTCTCTACCTCCTATCCAATTCTACTTATAATTGTAATGATTTTTGATGTAATCTTCATACAACTACACACCATTAGAAATAACTATACGCCTTTGGGAAAGTCTTTTATTCCTTTTGACGTAGTTTCTAGCTCTGTAAATTAGATTATCTTGGACAGCTGAAATAAGACTATGAATCTGTAACATAACCCTGTCGTTGAAGGTCCACAAATAGACTATTTCATTCTCCCTACATGAAAATGAATACAGACACCCCCTCCACACCCCCACGCTGGTAAGTCTTTCTCTTCTCTCGCTATGGGCTGCTAGGGAGGAACTGACCACCATGCCTGCTACTTTCACCCATAATCCCAAACCAATTGAGTCAAATGAATAGTAGTTTCCCTGCTTCCATGTAGATTCACGTGCATTCATTTTAACCCAAGCTGTGGTGGGAAGAATACAAACTAGATTTTTGTGACACTCCAAACACAGCAGTGTTCCACTACTGTTGTTATTTATTCAGTGTGGACCGGAGTGCTGGTGCTAAGGAGAAGACATTTTAGAATTGTCTGTCTCAGCTGAGATGGGATTTTGTGATTATTTAGAGTCACAGAATGCACTGCTTATCCACCCAAGGAGTTGGTCTGCAAGGTCAAAGACTTGGAGAGTCCCTGCTATGATGGCACTTCAAAGATCAAAAGTCTACAACGAAGAGATGATATCGAAGAACTCTGACCTACTATACACACAATGAGTACCTAATAAGGCTCTATGGTATAGCACAGGGAACTCTACTCAATACTCAGCAGTGACCGACACAGGAAAAGAACCTGAAAAAGAGTGGATGTATGTATATGTGTAGCTGACAAGCTGTGCTCTACAGCAGAAATTAACACAACACTGCAAATCAACTGTACTGCAATAAAAATTAAAAGCGAAAGCAAAAACCAAACAAAAAACCCAAAGCACTCTGACCAGAGAAAATGCAAGGAAACCCCATATATCTAAGAGAATGGACCTGCTGTTCTAAAATGCACCAGTATTTACTGTGTGATATATAGAAGCCTACCATGTTTTCTTGTTTTTTTTTTTTAAAGAGGTTTAAAAAGCAAAGGGCGACAACAAATTTCTTGCTTTCTTTAGTCTTAGTGAATATGAATCATCTCATCATCATGATTTCAATGACTCTCAAAGACCTCAGGTGAAAATGGACTATACAGCTCATGGAATTCTCCAGGCCAGAATCCCTTCTCCAGGGGATCTTCCCAACCCAGGGATCGAACCCAGGTCTCCTGCACTGCAGGCAGATTCTTTACTAGCTGAGCCACAAGGGAAGCCCTGACATAAATCATAGACACTTTTGGATCTGTCTCTGAGAGTAATGGAAATAAAAGCAAAAACAAATGGGGCCTAATTAAACTTCAAAGCTTTTGCATAGCAAATGAAACCATAAAAAAAACCAAAAGTCAACCCAAAGAATGGGAGAAAACAAAACTGACAAGGGATTAATTTCCAAAATATACAAACAGCTCAAAAACAAGGGGTGGGGGGCAGAAGACCTAAGGAGACACTTCTCCAAGACATGTATTTCTTAGTAATATATCCAGTCTTCCATGCATTGATTTTTGTTTCCCCTACCGTTTTATTTCTTCTAATTACAGACGTGTAATCAGAAGATAATCACACAAACTTTTCAGCTGCTGTGTTCTGAGTCAAACAAGGTTTCACTTAAAAAGTGTCTATCATGGACAGGAAAGTTTAACACAATATAAGCATTAAGGGAAGAAGGCTTCTTCTGCTCCTTATACCTACAAACATTTTTTTAAAATCTGTTTTTCTTTTGTGCTGAAAATAGTACAGAGATAAAATGAATATCCATTGACAGAATGTAAAATCACTGCATAATAAAATATGTATCAGAATCTAGTTTAATAGTCAAGTAGTCAAAATGTTGTTACAAGTAATTGAGTGGTTCAAAATATACATGGAATGCTGGGACTGTGTTTCCAGGGCAACAAAATGCCAAGTTTCATATTACCTTTTGCAATAATTAACTAAAGTATTTACATTTAAAGTGGCACCTTTCACATGCTTCTGTAGATTGCTACACTAGTGTAATTATAATGCTGATCAAGAAACTGTGTTTTAAAAAACTACCCACCTGCTACAGACTTGTTAAAAAAAAAAAAGACCAAAAAAACTGTTAGTGTACTCCAGATGCTGGGATTGCATTTTTGTACTAGATCTTGAGAGTAGAGCAAGAGTGGAAAAACTGAAACACCTTCAGCAGCAGTAGCTGTGATACGCATATTGTATTTACCAGTATCAAGAGAACCACTATAAAGCAATGTCTCTACCACAAAGCAAAACAAGGAATAGTAATCACAGTTCTTGTTGGACTTCCTTCCTGACCACTGCCCATTACCCTACACTCCACCATGGCCTTTAGACAAGTATAACAGAGATTCCATTTGTAGGCTATTCCAGTCTGCCAGCAATGATCATTATATCGCTATACTGAAGACTCTAAGGTGAAGTCATGACAGCTGAAATAAGCCCATGGTAAAAGAGGAATGTCTGCCAAGAGCAGACGTCAACAGTGGCAGGACCATGGTAAGTTACCTGCCATATGTATAAATTCTTTGGCCAGCAAGTTCAAACATATACACTCATGCATGTTATACTCACTAACCTCTATTTGAGAAAAATGGCATAATGGTTAAATGGCCAGGTTTCAACTCTCTGACCTGGGTTTGATCTCATTGCCAGCTATTTCCTCGAGAGCTGTTGTGTGTTTTTAGGCAAGCTATTTAATTTCTTCTGATTTTCCTTTTTCTTACCTATAAAATGAGAAAAATAAAGACTATCCATTGAAAAGCTTGTAAAGAAGCTCAATTTTGATCATGTGCTCAGCACATGAAGGAAGGCTGCTTTTATGATCTCTACTCTCTCCACTTTTATTCAACATAGTTTTGAAAGTTCTAGCCAAGGCAATCAGAGAAGAAATAAAAGAAACCCAAGTTGGAAAAAAAGAAGTAAAATAGTCTCTGTTTGCAGATGACCTGATACTATACACAGAAAATCCTACAGATGTTACCAGAAAACTACTAGTGCTCACCAGTGAATTTGGTAAAGTTGCAGGATACAAAATTAATACACAGAAAGTACTTGCATTGCTATACACTAACAATGAAAGATCAGAAAGAGAAATTAAGGAAACAATCCCAATTACCACTGCATCAAAAAGGAATAAAATACCTAGGGATAAACCTACTTATGAGACAAAAGACCTTTACTCTGAAACCTATAAGAAACTGAAGATGACACAGACCCGATCGGAGGATGTATCATTTTCTTGGACTGAAAGAATCAACACTGTCAAAATGACGATACCACCTAAGGCAACGTACAGATTCAATGCAATCTCTACCAAATTACCAATGGCATTTCTCACAGAAAAAGAGAAAAAACTTTTAAAATTTATATGGAAACACAAAAGACCCTTACTACCCAAAACAATCTTGAGAAAGAAAAATGGAACTGGACTCAGACTCCCTGACACCTCAGCTATATGACAAAAATATAGTAATGAAAACAGCATGGTACTGGCGCAAGAAAACAGAAATAGAGATCAATGGAACGGGATAGGAAGCCCAGAAATAAATCCACACACCTGTGGCCAATTAATCTATGACAAGAAAGCAAAAATATACAATGGAGAAAAGACAGTCTCTTCAATAAGTGGTGCTGGGAAAACTGAACAGATACAAATAACATACTGAAACTAGAACAATCTCTAACATGATACACAAAAATAAACTCAAAAGGATCAAAGACCTAAATGTGAGGCTGGACACTACAAAACTCATAGAGGAAAATATCTTTTGACTTAAATCACAGTAATATCCTGTTTGATCCACGACCTAGAATAATAAACATAAAAACAAAAATAAACAAATGAGATCTAGTTAAACTTAAAACCTTCTGCACAGCAAAGGAAACCGTCAACAAAAATGAAAAGACAACCCACAGAACAGGAGACATTTACAAAGGCACCAACAAGGGATTAATCTCCAAAATATACAAATAGCTCATGCAGCTCAATACAAAAAAACAAAAACAAAAAAACCACAACCCAATAAAAAAAAAAGGACAGAAGATCTAAATAGACATTTCTTCAAAGAAGACATACAGATGGCCAAAAAGCACATGAAAAGATGCTCAACAGCACCAATTATCAGAGAAACGCAAATCAAAACTACAATGAAGTATCACCCCACACATGATCGGAATGGCCAACACCAAAAAGTTTACAAATAATAAACACTGGAGAAGAGGTGGAGAAACGAGAACCCTCCTACACTGTTGGTAGGAATGTAAATTTGTACAGTCACTATGGAGAACAGTATGGAAGTTCCTCAAAAAACTAAAAACAGAACTACCATATGACCTAGCAATCCCCCTCCTGGGCATACATCCAGAGAAAGCCATAATACGAAAAGATACACGTACCCCAATGTTCACTGCAGCAATATTTACGGCAGCCAAGACGAAGAAACCCATCGGGGAATGGATAAAGAAGACGTGGTACATAAAAGCAACTGAATATTACTTAACCATAAAAAAAGAAATAACATTCCATGCAGCAACATGGATGGACCTAGAAGTTAGTCAGACGACGGCAAAAACAAGGTAGGTGGCTGGCTTTGAGAAGAAAAAAATTATAAGACGGAATAGCAGCTAGACTGTGAGGAGAGCTCAGAAATGAAATTCAGGGTACTTCTTTGGCTTCCCAGGTTGGCTCAGAGGTTAAAGTACCTGCCCGCAATGCGAGAGACCTGGGTTCGATCCCTGGGTTGGGAAGATCCCCTGGAGAAGGAAATGGCAACCCACTCCAGTATTCTTGCCTGGAGAATCCCACGGGTGGAGGAGCCTGGTGGGCTACAGTCCACAGGGTCGCAAAGAGTCAGACACGACTGAGCGACTTCACTTCACTTTGGGAGAACTGCAAAAAAATGACTCTCATCTTGCAGCTTAAGATTCTGGTAAGATTTCATGAAAGAAGAGGTGCAGATACTCATTTATTTAATAGGCAATTACTGAACACTTATTACATGTAGAATACTTTTTAAGGTCCTTTGTTAATTATCAAGTTTTATTGGACAAGGTTTACTCAAAATGCAGACAATCTCAACAAATTGATAGTATCACAAAGCTAGGTCCCGTGTGACCAGTGTGACCTGAGTGGCGCAAGCTAACTTCTACCAGTGGGCAAGTCAAGGGTTACTGCTGGCTGGAGTGATCTGAAATGGCATCATGGAGTTTGGATGCTTGGGGTCTGGCAGACATTTAAAAGTGAATCCCTAGGGCAAGAGTAGGGTCCAATTTACAGATCAAATACAATCAATACTCATTAAGCAAAACTGAACGAGCCAGGAAAGTTAATTCCATAAACGTAGGCTTTATGTTAGGGATTAGTGATACCTGGCTGGAAAATTAGGTTGGAACCAAATTATACAAACAGTCTGGGCTATTTTTGAAATATGTGGCATGAAGAAGAAGAATGACCCTTACTGGGTAGAAAGGCTAACTTCACATCTAGTATATGAGAGTAGATCTACTGATGACTATGAGAACATATGAGTCACAGAGTTTTATCACCTTAATAAAGTTTACTTGGACAGACACTTCATCGAGTCATAAAATAAGTGAATGATGATGTTCACATCTCTATTTTATAACTCGAAATTGCAAAGCAAAGGAGCCATGAATACAACTTGCAAAACACAGCACTATTTAGTGTCTTAACTGGAAAAGAGGCCTGATTCTGTTATAAAAACTAAGAATATGACTTCAAGTAGACTGTAATATTTATGAATTTAACTAAGGTCAAATATCTCATTTTAAACTAATGATTAGACTACTAAAGTGAAAGCAGGATTCTAATTTGAAATTTGTTAATAATATTTTCTCTTCTTTGAAAGTTGGCTATGAACAAAATTTGAATATAAACAGTAGAAATAGGAAACAGGTTAGAGCTTGGTTTAGGACGGTATTCCAGAGCACAAAGAGAAGAGGGCACAGAATGTGAAGGGAGACAAGGCACTGGTGAAGAAGCTAAAGAGTGAACCACAGATGTGAAGATAGTGAAAGTACACCATGAAGAACAGTAGAAGAGAGTGAAAATTTGAGAGAGGACACAGACCTACTTATTATTCTCACAGAGTTGAAAAGACACTGCAGCTAGAAAATTAGATATCTACCGTGCCGCCGCCTCCTTGGGAGACCCACAGCTTCCTTTTCTGGCCTGCTCCTGATGTGACAGAGGGGAGCGTCCCTCAAGGACCCCGAGATGGAGTATACACATGGCTGCCCCAACAAAGAGGCTGAACAGCAACTTCCTGTGGCCTGGATTTGAACACACGTCCCTAAAGTGGCACCATGTGTCCTCTCGTGTTCCATGAATCTGCTGCCCACTTAGCTCCTAGCTACAGGCAGAGAAATGACGAGGAAAATGTCACTGAACTACAGGAGAAGGAACTCCTACAGCAGAACAGGAGCCAGAAATGTGCTATGTGTTACCATCAGGTTCATGAGCCTTTCCTCACAGTAGAAAACATGCTGCAATTTAAGGCCAAAGGGCCCCCAGACTTTCTCAAAGCAGGGCTCAGAGCTCCAGGGAAAGGCATCTGGACACTGGTGTCCCTTGGTACCTACAAAATGCGTTAATGTCTCCAAAGCGTTTCTATACATATGAGCTGAGTGATTCCTGCTGCTGCTAAGTCACTTCAGTCCTGTCCGACTCTGTGCAACCCCATAGACGGCAGCCCACCAGGCTCCCTCGTCCCTGGGATTTTCCAGGCAACAACACTGGAGTGGGTTGCCATTTCCTTCTCCAATGCACGAAAGCGAAAAGTGAAAGTGAAGTCACTCAGTCGTGTTCGACTGTTAGCGACCCCAAGGACTGCAGCCTACAAGGCTCCTCCACCCATGAGATTTTCCAGGCAAGAGTACTGGAGTGGGGTGCCATTGCCTTCTCCCTACATGACTTTAAAATATTTTTTGTACTCCTTAATTTTTACTGGAGTATAGTTGCTTTACATGACTTTGTCTTTAAAGATGAGAAAACTGAAGTCAGCAAGGCTAGCTGACCTGACAAGGATCAGAACATAAAATCACTTTGATGGACCCACACGGAGCTCGCAGTCCAGGGCTGTTAACCCACACCACTTCCCTCGACTGATATTCTGTTTCATAATGAAATTCATTTGTAATTGCCTGAATATATGTCTTTACTTGCTCAAACAATGGGTTCAGAGGAAGACAAAGTATCTGTAGTTCAGAGTTTTAAATGACATTAATTTGATTTTGGACTTTATTCAGCAAAACACTTATTGAGGCTCAACTATGTTCCAGGCACAGGTAAGTGCTGGGGATACAAAATCAAATAAGACAGAGTCATTATCCTTAAAAAGTTCACCTTAGATTGGTTTTTCTCCAGAAGCACAGTTTGTCCAAAGTCAAAAATGCCTGCAGTCAAAATCACATGTACTACTGCCAAAGATGCAGATATCAAAACAAATTAAAAAGAATCTGTACTATATTACAGTAATAAGATATCAAGATCTTAAAAAAAAAAAAAAAGGCACTCAGATGCCACTCTCCAAATAAATATCCAGGTCAACCATGTGAATCACTACCAAGCACTTGGCCAAGAAGATCTACAGTAGAGTCCAAACGATTACACTCTGCAAAGAAAAGTAATACTTAGAAAAGAGAGAGGAAAAAAGAATTACATAGAGGCATTAATAATTACTTTCACGGTGACTCCAGCCTCAACTAACATGGGCATGGGAACTAGCCTCAGGAGTTTCCCGACTTGTTTTTCAAGCCTATATTCAATTCAGAGTTAAATGTTCTTTTTACGTTGGAAAACAATCTAAAAGGAAGCTTCTTAAAATGTAATAAAATTTTGGAATCATAAACATGACAGTTTATCACTGGACTATAACAGAATATAAAAATCATTCTTTCTTTCAATTTTCCCAAAGCCCAGAGGCTTACAGACACATCTACTAGCAAGTCAAAACAAATACCGGGCAACTTTTGCCTCTGTCCCTAACAAGATTCTATTATTCTCTTTACCCCATGAGTGTTTCTGAGAGTGTACTTTCAGGAGGATGAGATACATCACCACAATTCCATGTTAATTTAAATTTAAACGTGCCTGGATATTTGTGGAGCTAACAAGTGATGCTTTTATGAGATTAGGTGATATGAGAAGTAAGTGTTCTTCCAGGCTGAGAGGAGGAATCAGAACTTCAAAAGATTTAGGATCAAGGTCATCTGCTGTCACTCACTAGCTGTCTGACCTTGGAGAAGTTTCTGCCCCAGCTTACATCCTTTATCTACAAAAGAAGGGCAAAATCAGTATCTGTCCTTTCAATTTTACAGGCTCTCATATTAAGATGATAAACAAAAAATGAAGTAATAATGTACTTTTGCACAGATAAAAAGTAATTACTATTTGACCTTTATTTTGATGACCCACAATTTCACTCCAATTGATGGGTAGTCAAATGGACTTTTGAGAGGTTTGTTCAGCTTCATCCCAATCTGACTGAGCATTCCTGAAGGCAGGGAGTCAGCGTGATCAGTCTCCGGCACTCCCACTTAAGGAACATGTTACTGAGGGATATAACCAGCCAGCTCCGGAGCCAACAGCTCAGATGGGAAGGAGAAGACAGGGGAAGGAATACGCACGTGCTTTCTTGCTAATTCTTTCACTGACTACATGATTTATACGGTGCAGTGCATTTCAACATTGTTACGTACAGTTTTGTTTTGTAAAGTGGCCCAAAGGTGGGAACAGGGACTAAATCAGCCCTAGCAACTGCGCAATCAAGAAAAAGGTGCCTTTTCTCTAATTTATCCACCTAGAAGAGGCAGTCTTTTCCTTATTTGCACAAAGATGCCCTAAATGCTCTTTGAGGTCCTGGTCACTTGTTTGAGACTTTCAACCATCACTTGAGCCTCTCTACTAGGGAGAGGAAAGATGGAATTTATATTCAAATAAGGTCTTTCAAAGACACTTCAGTTGATAAGGTTGTTAAACACAGGAGAAAAGGGAATAATGGAGGTTCAACAGAGGTGGACAGAATTGCGGACTTTTAATTAGAACAAATGTGATGCTAATGGATAAAAAGGTGGATCAGTGGAACAACACAGAAAGTTTAGACACAGGGCCAAACCAAAATAAGAAATTAGTGTATGATAAGGCAGCATTTTATATCAGTAGGCAAAAAAAAAGAAAAAAAAGGATTATTCAATAAATGGCATTAGGTTAACTAGGAAGCCATTTGCTTTAAGCTTGTGTGGGGGCCCATGTTTGTATGAATCCGTACCTCACACAATTAAACCAAAATAAACTCCAGATGAATTATATATTTACACATGAAAAACAAAAGCATACATTTACTGATGGAAAATATGGAAAAATTTCTTGGGACAGAGTGCCACTCTTAGTCTGATGCAAAAGTCATAAAAACAAATGAATTACATAAAAAATTAAAATGTCTACATAGCAGAAACTATCATAAAATAAAGCAATTAAAAAACAAACCCAAAAAGTAGTAAGAAAAATATCAATCAATTCAAGGTCATTCCCTAACATCAAGAGGTCCTACAGATCAATTAGAGACCAATAACTCAGCAGAAAGACAGGATAAAAGGTAAGTTCATAGAAATATGAACACTTATGCGTGTAAGAATAGGTCAACTTCACCAATATTTAAAAAAAAAAGCCTAATAAAACTACTTTGAGAAGCTATGTATCTGTTCAAAATGTTAACTTATAATTTAAAATCTTCTTAAGAAGAAAACTCCAGGCCCAGATGACTTCACTGGTGAATACTTTCAAATGTGGAAGAAATAATATAAATCTTATATAAAAATTTCAGACAATAAAAGGAGAAAATACTTTCTAATACATTTTATGACATCATCTAATCCTGATGCTAAAACCACACAAAGATGTTACAAGCAAAGAAATTTAGACCAGTATTACTGACAACAAAGACACAAATGTGTCTACCAAATATTAAAAACTAAGTACATATCGAGACAACACATTCTTGGTTATTTATCTTAAGAATGCTAGGTGGATTAACATTTATAAAAGAATCAGAGTAATTCAGTACTATAACAGAATGGAGAAGATAACCCATATGACAGCCTCTATATTTGTAGAAACAGTACTGGAGAAGACCCCGATGCTGGGAAAAACTGAAGCCAAGAAGAGAAGAGGGCGACGGAGGACGAGATGGGTGGATGGTATCACTGACTCAAGGGACATGAGTTTGAGCAAACTTAGGCAGATAGTGATGGACAGAGAAGCCTGGCGTGCTGCAGCTCATGGGGCCGCAGAGTCAGACACAACTCTGTGACTGAACAACAACAAGCATATTGCTGATCCATAGATTTAACAAAATCCTGATCAGAATTTCAGCAGGAATTCTGTGTAACAGAAACTGACAATTCAATTCTAGTATATGGAAAGTAATGAACCTAAGTAACCATAATAATACTGAAAAAAGAACAAAGTTGAAGGACTCACAGTACCTGGCTTCAGGACACATAATTAAGAATGTGATATTAGCATCTGAGTCAATTAGACAAATCAATGGAAAAGAAGAGAGAAAACAGAAAAATTCATATGGAAAAAATGAATGCTTACACTTATTTCATACCATACAAAGAATCAGTCAGAGATATAAAATTAAACTGAGACTACAATTTAAAATTACAATGTTTTTAAGAAGAAAACAGAAGAGTATCTATGACAAGGGACAGGCAACACTACTTAGAGCTCAGAAAACAATAACCACGGGAGACTGCCAAATTAGATTTCATCAAAATTAAGAACGTCTGTTCATCAAAACTCACCTTAAGAAACTAAAGAGAAAAGCTTACACTAGGAGAAAATATCTGCAAAACATCTCCAATAACTAATAATGAGAATCGGATTATTTACTGTTGGAAGGGAGCTACAAAATAAGGTAAAGGATAAAACCAAAATGAAAGCTGAATTGTTAGACTTGGATAGATTGATTTTCTAGCTGCGACCACCGAGAATCCCTGGGTACAATGACACTCCAATAGCAATGAGCACAGCTGACATCCAGATATTGACTTCTGAATACCACTCTACTCTAAAAAGAACCAGGACTCTGGCAAACTGGCTAATTCCAGGAGTGGGGCAGGTAAAGTATAAGATGAGACTACAATACTTCCTGTGCTAGTAAATAAGAAAATGCTCAAAGAACGAGAGACGTAACAGAACAACACAAGAGAGATGGTCTCCTACTGACCAAATCTGGGACAATCTGGCAATCGAAATATTACTAAGTAATGGATCAGAACTGAGTAAAATACAATCAAGAGGCCTTATGACAGAAATAAACGAATACATAAATAAGCGAAGGGAAAGGACAAGTTCTTTCTTACAACAGAATGCTAACTAAAATACAGACAGAAAGATGCAATTAGAAAATCATCAAGGCTTCCCTAGCGGCTCACTGGCAGACAATCCGCCTGCCAATGCAGAAGACAAGTTCAGTTCCTGATCCGGGAAGATCCCACGTGCTGCAGAGCAAGTAAGCCTGTGTGCCACAACTATCGAACCTGTGCTCCAGAGCCCGGGAATCGCAACTATTGAGCCCACCTGCTGCAACTACGGAAGTCTCTGTGCCCTAGAGCCTGTGCTCTGAAACAAGAGAAGCCACCACAATAAGAAGCCTGCACACCACAACTAGAGAGCACCGTGCTCACCGCAACGAGAAAAGAGGCCTACACAGCAGCGAAGACCCAGCAGAGTCATAAATATGTCAATAAAATTATGTTTAAAGTTTACTGAAAGAGAAGTGCTAAATAAAGGAAGCAATATTCCATGTTACCATATCTGTAAAATTAATGCCAAGTCCAATCAAACTACTGAAATCCCGCACAGAAGACCATGCCATCCTCACTTTCACCTCGCGCTGCCAATCTGCTCCTTACGGTGCTACACAGCTTTCAGCTCTCACCAGTCATCAGTCAGTTCCCACTGCTCCTGTTCTCTGACACAACTGATAGTGTTAAAACTCTTCATTTTCACGTTGGGTAAGTGTGAGAATATGCAGCATTTCAGTCTGCAACAGAGTTAATAATGAGTGAGCACCTTTTCATATCTTTATGCCCACTCTGGCTTTTTAGTCTGTGAACTGCTGATTAATATCCTCTACCCGTTTCTCTACTGTCTTCTTACTTCATCCATCTATAGATGCATTCTCATCTTTGCCAGTTACACACACTGTGAGTTTTTTCCTTATCTTTGGCTTGTCTTTTAATTTGCTAACGGTATCTCTTGTGATATAGAACTTCACAACTTTAATTCATTAAAATTCATCAATCTCATCAGTATTTTTGTCTTATTCAAAAAAGTCATACAAATATTAATATGTTCCTATACTTTTTTATAGAAGCTTTATATTTTGCTTTTTCCATTTAAGTTTTAAACTAGCTTTAAAAAAATGTGTGTGCACTTATGTTTTGAGATTAACTTTTTTTCATATAATGAATTGTTCAAATGCCATTTATTAACTAGTCCTTCTCCTGTGATACATATAAAATACCTCAAGTTTCCATGTGTATAAATACATTTCTGGGCTCTCTATTCTGTTGTACCAGTCTGTCTATCTAAGTCTAATCCAACAACTCATTCTTATTTATTGTAGCTTCCTACTAATTCTTGTTATCTACCTTGAAGAGCAATCACTTATCTTAAATCTCCTTAAAGGTGTCTTAGTATTTTTGGCCCTTTACTCTTTCACTGAATTTTAGGATCTTCTCAGGTTCCAAAAAAATTTTTGCTGAGATTTTAGTTGGAATTACACTGAATTTATAGCTGAAAGCTGAGTTAGTGTTAAGTATTTTAAAACAAATAAAATGGAAAGGTGTAACAAAGTGTGGTAGGAAGCACATTAATAAGTGAGTGATTTTTTTCCTCATAAAAACTGAAAAAAGTATGTAGTTTTTTCATAAGCAAAATATACTTTCAAAAATATGGCAAATTTTTCATGTTCTAATCTATCCTGTAAGGCCACAGGGGTTAGCCTGGTTTTCCATATAATAACAGACTCCATAAAGAGAAACTCAAGTTTCTATTGCTGGGCAGGGGGTCGGGGTGGGGGGTGGGGACAAATAAAACAAAATAAAGAATGGAGAATGCTGACAACATTAAGCACTTTAATCCATTCTGAGCTGTTCTTGTGTACTACAGGTATCAGAGCTAAAATCACTGGCAGCAGTCCCTCAGTTTCTATTTCACTGTTTAATGTTTCTCTGTCATGCTCCCAGCCTTCAGAACAGAGTTCTCTTTTTATGTCTAATCTGCATCTTGATTGGCGATTCAATAACATCATATTGGAGATCCGTTTTGGTGCAGGTTGTCCCTAATGGGAAATCACCGTCTTTGGGCGGCTCCTTGTCGCCACAGATGGGAAGCAGGTAACTTTCTGCTGCCCCCTTCTGGTTTCAGTTGCTGTAAAGCTTAAGCAACATGGACATATATATATATATGAGCCCTTCCTATTTTAGGGTTAGACAGCTTTCCAAAAAACGTGAAGTCCTTTCCATCTGGGTGTTTAACTACTCCTGTTTGTTCATAGATGCTCCTGAAAGCATCTATTCCTCCCTATCCCTGAGCCATGATAATCTTTTTACCTTCATGTCCTCGGGGGTGGCAGTGGTGAAGATGGAGGGAGAATATTAACCTTAGAAATCTAAACTAGAGTCAAAGTACATTTTCCCTAAGGAGAGAAGTATGGGAAAGAGACAGTCCCTGTTCTTCAAGATGTTGCAATCAACACTAAAGCCTAGTTAACTGAACATCAACCTCTGTCCCAAGATTGTTCTAAGGACCTCATACTGTATTCACTTCTTCAAGTCTCATATACTTATCTTAAACCACAGGCACTATTTTAATCCCCATTTTGTGGACAAAGAAACTGAGGGACAGAGAATGTAAGTCACCAAATCATACAGTTCATAGACAGCTGTGTTTAAATTCAGACAGACTGGCTCCAGAGAGGTCATGTTCTTACCTAATACATTATACTGTTTCTGAAGTAAAGAAAAATAAGAACATATATTTGATTAGTCAGAGGAAAAAACTAAATAAGCACTCCTGAAGAGAGAAAAGAACATTCTATAGAAGGGGTCAGAGAAATCACAATCAAACGATGAAGATCAGAGCAAGTTTACGGATGCAGCTGAATTTAGGACAGATCTTCACAGACAGGCTGTATTCTGTTGCAGGATGAGAAGGAGAAGGGAGGGGAAAACAGGGGCAAAGACAACCGAGTAGGGGGCACACTCAGAAAGCAGCAGTCCATCATGGCTGAGTCTAAAAACACCGTGAAGAGTGCCACTGGTCACTACCTGCTAGTAAGTCAGCAAATGGAGGATCATAACAACCTATCTGTACAAGTTCCACGAAGTTCTCATTTTAACAAATAATTGCGGTCTCCTTCCCTTCAAAACTCTGCCTGGGCTTTATCAACAGAGACTAATGACTGATTTAAGTCCCCCCTTCGAGCAGCATCCATCCTGGAGCTGGCTGTAAAACAGGCGGCATGCAATACATACAGTGTTCACGTGCTCTGGTGGCTGGGGGTGGGAAGACCTGCTTTAAGTCCCAGCTTTGCCCACCATGAGCTATAAAACTAGTGATACATTTGTCTTAATATCAGCACTTATATTTAAAAAGAACATTTCAAAATAGACTCTTGCCTGGTTGAAAAAAATAACAAACATAACAGGAAATCTGGCATGGAAACGACAGGAGCCAAGAGCACTCAAGAGAATGTACATCAAATACGCCTCGTTTCTCAGATGTTCTCTTGTCTGCACCCACAGGATCTGGAAATACTTGGGAATTCATCTGCTACTGACCTCAAAATTCATGATGCAATCAACTGAAACCTCTGTTGTCAAAAATCTCTTCCTGAAGCTTCTGTTTATCTACTCATCTCTCCCTTAAATACTGCACCAGCACCTGAAAAGACCTTAATTATCTTTAAATCAAACCTCAATACAAAACCATACCAAAGTCTCTTTGTTTAATAAATGAAATCTGTTCAGTTTTCTCTCTGTCCTATAGCTTTAATTCCTGGCACCGTAATTATGACTTCACAGCTAATGAGAATAACCAGTAAACAGATTTTTAGCTAAAAGGACTCTACACTGTAGAAAAAACTTTGGATGTATCTTGTTATAGGAACATAGGAGACTTTAGGTTTAATTTGCAGAAGTTTCTGCAGCTATTGGAATAGATCAACTTTAGCCCTCTCTTTCTAAATTCCATGTATACACAAGGCATTTCTGTGGGCTTTTCAGACAAGCATGATAGGAAAATGTCAAATATATACAGTACAGAAATTAGTTCCCTGGAAAACAAAGAGTGAATACCTTACTTTCATACCAAGAAACGTGCCAATGGTACTTACAGGTAAGATGGTAAATGAAGAAGCCTGCCTCCCAAATCGGGAAGAGAATGAGTGATTCCCTATCCTTTCTGTTTAATTTTACATCTGTTAGCTATTCTTTTGATATTCCTGGTTAAAGTATTTGAACTTCAGTTCAACTATTTAAATAAATAAGGCTCTGAATGAGAACCTAAACAAAAGCTATAACTTTACACTTTCAAAGGCAGGTCTGGCTCAGTCATCACCCTAAAGGATAATGCTGTGAAAGTGCTGCACTCAATATGCCAGCAAATTTGGAAAACTCAGTGGTGGCCACAGGACTGGAAAAGGTCAGTTTTCACTCGAATCCCAAAGAAACGCAAGGCCAAAGAATGCTCAAAATACCACATGATTACACTCATTTTACATGCTAGCAGAGTAATGCTCAAAATTCTTCAAGCCAGGCTTCAAGAGTAAGTGAACTAAGAACTTCCAGATGTTCAAACTGGATTTAGAAAAGGTAGAGGGACCAGCGATCAAATTGCCAACATCTGCTGGATCATAGAAAAAGCAAGAGAGTTCCAGAAAAACTTCTGGAACTACTTCTGAATCTACTTCTGCTTTATTGATTACACCAAAGCCTTTGACTGTGTGAATCACAACAAACTGGAAAATTCTTCAAGAGATGGGAATACCAGACCACTTGACCTGCCTCCTGAGAAACCTGTATGCAGGTAAAGAAGCAACAGTTAGAACTGGACATGGAACAACAGACTGGTTCCAAACAGGGAGAGGAGTACATCAAGGCTGTATACTGTCATCCTGTTTATTTAACTTATATGCAGAGTACATCATGTGAAATGCCAGGTTGGATAAAGCACAAGCTGGAATCAAGAGTGCCGGGAGAAATATCAATAACCTCAGATATGCAGATGACACCACCCTTATGGCAGAAAGTGAAGAGAATCTAAATAAAGAGCCTCTTGACAAAAGTGAAAGAGGACAGTGAAAAAGCTAGCTTAAAACTCAACGTTCAAAAAACGAAGATCATAGCATTCAGTCCCATGACTTCTTGGGAAATAGATGTAGAAACAATGGAAACAGTGACAGACTTATTTCTTGGGCTCCAAACCACTGCAAATGGTGACTGCAGCCATGAAATTAAAAGATGCTTGCTCCCTGGAGGAAAATCTATGACAAAACTAGAGAGAGTATTCAAAAGTAGAGACATTACTTTGCCAACAAAGGTGCATCTAGTCAAAGCGATGGTTTTTCCAGTGGTCATGTATGGATGTGAGAGTTGGACCATAAAGAAGGCTGAGCACTGAAGAATTGATGCTTTTGAACTGCAGTGTTGGAGAAGGCTCTTGATCAAACCAGTCAATCCTAAAGGAAATCAGTCCTGAATATTCATTGGAAGGACTGATGCTGAAGCTGAAACCCCAATACTTTGGCCACCTGATGCGAAGAAATGACTCACGATAAAAGACCCTGATGCTAGGAAAGACTGAAGGCAGGAGAAGGGGACGACAGAAGATAAGATGGTTGGATGGCATCACTGATTCAATGGACATGAGTTGGAGCAAACTCTGGGAGTTGGTGAAGGACAGGGAAGCCTGGCGTGCTGCTGTCTATGGGGTCACAAAGAGTTAGACACGACTGAGCAACTGAACTGAACTGATACTTTCAAAGTCTGAAGCTCCTGGTAATAAAATACTAATGTCTACATCGCTATGGGCTTCCCTGGTGGCTCAGAGGGTAAAGTGTCTGCCTGCGGGAGACCTGGGTTGGAGCCCCGGGTTGGGAAGATCCCCTGGAGAAGGAAATGGCAACCCACTCCAGTACTCTTGTCTGGGAAATTCCACAGACAGAGGAGCCTGGTAGGCTACAGACCATGGGACTGCAAAGAGTCACATACAACTGAGCAACTTCTACATCTCTGCATCAGTGAGACTGAGAAACACAGGTTTCAGATATGTTAAGGTCCCTTGAGAGGGATCCAGGATCATTTGCTCATCTAGGAAGCTGATGTCCAGGTAATTCATTAATTCCAAGTTACCGATCAACCCAGGAAACAGGTCCTGAAAATACAGGTCCTGATCCTTTCCTCCCACTGTGATTCCTTCAGGGTCTTTTCAGCACTTTTTTCCCCGTGACTATGTATTTTTAACTGGTGAACCTCTGCATATGCTTGGTTTTTCTGGGTTTAGTTAAATTCAGGTCACTTTGTTAAGAGGTATTTAGTGTACACTGTATATTCTGGTTTATTACCTAAACTGCCTCAGGAAAAAGAACTAGCACAAAGAGCCATGGTGGTCTAGCTGATGAGCCCCTGAACTTGCAGTCCGGCCTTCATCCACAACTAGAACTCAGATCTGTCACACAGCAACAACCGGTTAGTCTTGCTAAGTCTTAACTTCACAGACTCTGGGAGTTAGCAGGACTTTAGAGAGCACCTAGTCTCTCCCGGTGCCAGGCTATCAGGCAGGCCCTAATGCAGGTATGTTTTGCAGTTGGTCTGTCTCCGAAGATCTATGGTCAGTAGGTATAAGATGTGATGCAGCAAACCTGGAAACAGATATGTGAACAATGAAGAGGCAAAAGAAAAACCCACCCCCTTGCTGTCTTCTAAATGTACTTTGTACAATACTGGTACAATCAACATACCAGACATTTCCTCATTAACTGAGGCTCAATTTCAGTTCATTTTTGACCTTGTTTTCTAACTATATTCATCCTATCACTAATTCTATTGACTTTTCCTTCTTATGCGCAAAATATCTCTCTTCATTTCCACTGTCAACTACTACAAGACAGGCCTTTTATCACCTTAAGGGAAGTCGCTCAGTCGCGTCCGACTCTTTGCGACCCCGTGATCTGTAGCCCACCAGGCTCCTCCATCCATGGAATTTTCTAGGCAAGAGTACTGGAGTGGGTTGCCATTTCCTTCTCCAGGGGATCTTCCCAACCCAGGGATCGAACCTGGGTCTCCCACATTGTGGGCAGACGCTTTACTGTCTGAGCCACCAGGGAATCCCCTTTATCACCTTAAGTATAGACAATAAATTTCCCTCCAACATTTAATCTCCTTCAGTCCAAATTTTACTGTTACTAATGTTCTTGAAATACTTTTATGATACACACTGCTCAGGAATCTACTGACAACTAACATTCTTGCAGAAGTGTTAGCTGCTCAATTGTGTCTGACTGTTTGTGACCCTATGGATTGCAGCCTACCAGGCTCCTCTGTCCGTGGAATTCTTTAGGCAAGGATATCGGAGTGGGTTACCATTCCCTTTTCCAGGGGATCTTCCTAACCCAGGGATTGAACCTGGGTTTCTTGCATTGCAGGCAGATTCTTTACCATCTGAGCCATCAGGGAAGGCCCCAAAAATATGCTCCTCTGTCCATGGGACTCTCCAGGCAGGAATACTGGAATGGGTTACCATTCCCTTCTTCAGGGGATCCTCCAGTCACAGGGATCTAACCAGGTCTCCTGCATTGCAGGCAGATTCTTTATTGTCTGAGCCTCCGGGGAATAACCTTGAGGCTTTTTTTAAAAGTACTTTTTGAAAAACTAATATACACAGGCCTTGATGGACATAATCTGTTTGTAACAGGTATTATTCCACATGTATGCAGTGTGTCAGGAGTTCTGAGAAGTGAAATTATTGGTCAAAGGATATGTGTGTTCATAATTTTGAGAGTGAAAGTTGCTCAGTCATGTCCAACTCTTTGTGACCCCATGGACTCTGCAACCCCATGGACACTCCATGGAATTCTCCAGGCCAGAATACTGGAGTGGGTAGCCTTTCCCTTCTCCAGGGCATCCTCCCAATCCAGGAATCGAAACAGGGTCTCCTGCATTGCAGTGGATTCTTTACCAACTGAGCTGTCAGGGAATGTTGCCCAAGTTCTCTCTACAGAAGTTGTACCAGTTTACATATCTATAAGCAATGTATGATGCTGCCAGCATGCTGCTCTCTCTATAACCTGCCTTACTCCGGGTAGGCCCCTGTAAATCCCCATAAAGTTAGTTCTCGCCCCACTCTATTTTATCTAGTTATCCCCAGCCAATTTATAAACCTTCTGATTGTAGTGATTCATAGCCTTCCTTTGAACATACCACAGTTCTGGCAAATTAAAAAGTACTTCTCTTAAACCTTCTATTGGCTTCGGAACTTCCTTTTATAAACAGAGATGAGAATCATTTGTCTTCTAGACTTGAAATCCGAAATTCTGTCAGGACAGTTTAAATTTGCCTTCAATGGAAAAAGAGTGATTACTGACTTTCACAAAAGCAATCTCACTTCATACCATTATAATCTTCCTGCTATCTTATTTCTGTCTTGTTTCTAAATATATACTGGGCTTCTCTGGTGGTTCAACAGGTAAAGAATCTGTCTGCAATGCAGTAGACTACCTGCAGTGCAGGAGACCCAGATTTGATCCCCAGAAGATCCCCTGGAGAAGGAAATGGCAACCCACTCCAGTATTCTTGCCTAAAAAATTCCATGGACAGAGAAGCCTGGTGGGCTACAGTCCATGGGGTCGCAAGAGTCGGACATGACCTAGCAACTAAACCATCACCATATACTAGGCATTCAATACATATTTCTGGAATTGATTTTGCTCCTAATTTCCTTATTATTAATGAAATATTTATGTATGTATGTGTGCACATACACAGACACACACAGTGATTCTAAAATTGATATGGAGTGCAAAAGACTAGGTAAAACGACTTTGAAGAAAGAAAAGAACCAAGTTGGAAGCCTTACACCACCTAATTTTAAGACTGACTATAAAAGACAGCCATAAAGACAGTGCAGCACTGGCATCAGGGGAGACAGCGGAGACACGTCCCCAGCACTCTACGGCTAGGACTCCGTGCTTCCACTGCAAGGGGCAAGCGTTCTATCCTTCGTCAGGGAAATCCCACATGCTGTCCAGAGCAGCCAAAGGGGGAGAAAAGACAGGAAGCGGAATAGAGATCAAAGGAACAAAACAGCACAGAAAGAGACTCACTCATCTACACTCAACTGATTTTTGACAAAGATTCAAAGATAGTTCAATGCAGAAAGAATAGTCTTCAACAAATGGTTCTGACAGGACTAGGTATTCTTATGCCAAAAATTTAACTTGGACCCTTACCTCATACCATATAAAAAAATGTAATAACTTAAAATGGATCACAGACCTAATCATGGAACCTAAAACTATAAAACTTCTCAAACAAAACACAACAGAAAAATCTCTGTGATGTTGGGTGAAGCAAAGATTTCTCATTTGACACCAAAGGCACAATTTAGAAAAGAAAAAACTATTAATAACAAACTGGACTTCCATCAAAAATAAAAACTGCTCTTTGAAAAATACTGTTAGTGAATAAAAAGATAAACAAAATTACAAGAGAAAAAGTTCTCAAAATTCAATAATAAGAAAGCAAATGATTCAATAAAAGATGCGACCAACAGATATTTCACCAAGGAGTTGTAAGGACTGAAGATAAGCACATGAAAAGATGCTCAATATCAGGCAAATATTTACACAAATTAAAATCACAGTGGCAGTGAGATACCATTAAACAACACATGCTAGCATGGTCAACTCTGCTGGCAAAAATATGGAGGCCCTGGAATTGCTGTTGGGATTGGACAATGGTATGAACACTCTGGAATGTATACCTACCACATGCTCCAGCCTTCCACACATAGACAGATATTTACCCCAAAGAAATGAAAGCATATGTCTCTACAAAGACCTATCCACAGATGTCAGCAGCAGCAGGGACTGCTTTGGACTCCGAGGTTAAGGGTCTCCAGGGACCCATTCATCACCACAGAGAAATCAGAGAGCAATGTGTGAGATCACTCTGGGCAAGCTGGGTGGAACGTCAGAACCAAAGCCAGGAAAACACCCTTGAAGGTTACCTCTACACTCCTATTACCAGGCTCCAGGCTGAAATAACAAGATCAGTATAGGGAGAGAAGTGCAAAGTCAGGAGTGGAGTCTCCACGGGACTTTGGCAAGGTGTGGACGATGCTCCTGACAATCTGGTATCCTCTCATGTAGAGCCATTAACAGTTAACTCTCTCCCAGGCCTGCGGTAAGGATGAGCAAATAAGAACTGCAAAAACCACTTAGCTATTTAAAGTATGAAACTGTTTATAAAAAATGCTCTAAGACTCATTTACTGCCCCTTGAGCTCTTTGCTCTTTCCTTAATAACGTTCAAACATGATGAGATCTGGCAGTATGCTAACAGAAAGATTTTAAATTTCCTTTTAGTGCTATAAAACACAATCTCTATGCCCTCAAAGAAAAATGACTACTGCTTAACTCATGAACAGTGTTCCCTCCTAATAAACTCCCCCATTCCTTTCTTCCTACAGGCAGAAATGGATTCTTACAACATAAGCCTGGGGTAGTGTACTCACCTTCTAAAGAACCATGTGGATATTTTTGCTTATTGAAAAATGAAGCTATTTTGGTCCTTCCTTTTCAAGGCTGGCTGCCAACCTGGGACCTGGAGACGTGCAGGCTGCCATCTGCCTCACCCCAGCTGTTCCTGACCTGCCATCCGTCTCCAACTGGGGACGCCTGGTATATGCCAGGTCAGTTAAGCCATGGATGAAAGATGCCTGAGGCCCAGGTACAGCGTGGATGAAAATGTTGGCAGCATACTGCCTGCTACGCAACCTTGATTTCCTCTCATTAATGGGTGGCACGCCACTCTCCATGACAACACAGAGAGCTGCATTCTGAGAAAAACAGACCTTCTCATGGAGCTCTGCAGAGATCTTTTCTTATTGTGTGACAATTAATGCGGCATTCCTGACATTTTTGCTAAAACCTGAAAGGCTACCTTTTTAAAAAATGTATTCTTAAAATAGAAAACGCTAAGTAAATGTTAGAAATTTCTATCACTTATCCTTCAGGACTGACCATTTATGTTGCAGATTAAATTATCAGTTTAGATTATTGATGCATGAATAGTAAAAGAAGCAAGTTTAATTTCATGCAGCTCTAAACTGCCACCATGCTAAAATGATTTGAAAGTCTAAATATGCCTTTAAAAACGCAATTTGCAAACATCCTCACTGAAGAGGAGGATGTCTCACAGAAAAAGGAACTTTTATGGCTTGGCTCTGCATTCTGTTAATGCAGTAATCAAATACTAATACAGCCACTGTTAAAGCTTGTTATAAACCATGAAAGCAACACCTTTTACTGGTGCCACAATTTCACCGATGACATGCAATTTTACCTCCTGAAAGGGAGACCCAGAGCTTGCCTGAGGGCTCGCCCGTCTGCACGTGGGCACCATGCACTAACCTGGAGAGCCTTGAGCGTAGAACTGCTCATCAGGTGGCCCAGGAAAGACACACCCCCTCACCACTCTGGTTTCCATGGAATTCCTTCTGCCTCAGTTTTCTTAAAAATAAGTTGCAGCCCCATCTGAAACCCTTATCGATTCTTGCGCTGGGAAAGCACTGCCTTGGTTTTTCTAGCCCTGTCCCGCTGTTGACATTTCGCCCTTGTGGTTTCCCTTCTCACTGCAGGACAGACATGGCTTACCTGCACACCTTCTATGCTGAGTGTGCTCAGTGAATCTCCATGCCTTAGTCTCTTGAGTCAGTAACATCAAGATGCAGATCAGACTCTTAACAGCACTATAAATTAATAGTAAAGCAAAAGGTAGGAAGCCCTTTTTCTTCAAAAGCCAATGAGAGGGCATGTGGGCAGAAAGCAAAAATTAATGTTTTGCCCAAGGAGGGGGGAAAATTCGCTGAATTCCTTTTACTGACATGGGACATGTAAAATTGTGCTTAACAAATGTAGAGCATGGATCAGCAGTCACCTTCTCATGCTCACCAGCACTGAGCAGCCTCCTCCTCTCAGCTGTCCTGGGCTGGGCTGTGCTTACCTTTCTCTTCCGGGCTGCCAAGCTCTGCTGCTACTGTGGGCGGAACACTGCGGCTTCTCTGCAACCTGGGGCTGGAGTGGGGCAAGAGGTGATGACACTACAGTCAAGCAGAGGTGTTCCTGCCCAAGCCCATCCTAGCACTGCTCGGACAGCATCTCAGGGCCTCCCCAAACCTCATGTTTCAGCAAACCTCTTCTGCTCCAGTGGGGAGACAAGAGACTGCCTGTATCTAAACTTGACACATATCCCACCCATATGCCTAACTCTAGGAGGTTTAATCTAAAATAAGAGACGAAAGGCTTCTTCTCAACAGGGGCTTCCCTGGTGGCTCATTAGTAAAGAATATGCCTGCCAATGCAGGAGACAGGGGTTCGATCCAGATCCGGGAAGATCCCACATGGTGTGAAGCAACTGCTAAGCCCGTGCTCTGGAGCCTGTGAGCCGCACTACTGAGCGCGTGTGCCGCAACGACCAAAGTCCTTGTTCCTAGAGCCTGCGCTCTGCAACGAGAGGAGCCACCGCAACGAGAAGCCTGCACACTGTAACTAGAGTAGCCCCTGCTCGCCGCACCTAGAGAAAGCCTGAGTGTGGCAAGAAAGGCCCAGCACAGCCAAAAATAAATAAATAGAATTATTAAAAAAAAAAAAAAAAGAACTAGAAAACTTCAAAAGGCCTAGGGGAAGAAGCAGGAATAAATCCAAGTAAACGGTCTTCACAGTGAGGTTTGTAACATTTTTCTGCAGCATGAACTCTCAGGCAGTCTGATGGCACCTTCTCATAATGTTTTAAACACAGGATTACCAAGGAAACCAGTTATAGTGAAACAAAATTATCATAACATCAAAAAGTCCCTGAGATATGGTCACATGTGCTTCTCCATTAATAAAGGAAATAACACTAGCCAGCAACAGTTTAATTACAAATGCAAGTTCTAGGCAGTGATGAGCATAATTTGTCAAGATTCTGGCAACAAATCCAATGAGATATAAGAAAATATTAAAAGATATTAAAAAAATCTTTATTTATGAGAAAGACACTAACTACTGTAGTCTGCTGTCAATATTCACAACGGAAGGCAATGCTAAATATTACTGGAAGGTGAGTGAAAATAAAAATGTAATTTTATTCTCATCTAGGTTCACAGACCTCCCCCTTGAATTCTCTCCCGCCAACATGATCCATAAAGCAGCTGGAGGCACAGCTTTTCTGGCTGAAACAGCAGCCGAGGGCTGGGGGCAGAGCTGCCTGTCCTGTCCCTCACAGCCTATTGCTCTCCCAGCCTCGCACCGAGGCCCCTGTGAGGGACCAGCTCGAGGGCTCCTCGGAGGACAGTTTGCAAGCCATTCATGAAGGGATTTATCACTCAGCCTGCTGAGAGTATCCTGCAACAGCAGGCCTGTGCCTGCTGTCCTAACCTCCCAACCACAGTATACACAGTTTATGAAATCCCCAGCTCAAGTCAATCTTATCTTGATTTATTTTGCTTTTTACTTTTTTATTCTCTTATTTTAATCATGTTTATTTTGCACAGCCCAACAGTTCTTAGCAGGTTTTGTTCTCTTGTTTCTTAGCTTTCATATTTTATTTACTTCAATTTAGCTTTTTTTTTTTTTACTATTTTACTCATTTTTACTCTTGGGTTTGTTGTAGAGTATTAATCAAGTTTTTTTGAAAAAAATTTCTTTATTCTCCACCTATACAGCTCCTAGAATTAACTGACTTAATCATCTTTAGTTTACATTATTCTTTTGTTTAAAGCATGATTTCTTTCCTTAGTATTTGCATTTACTTACAAGTAGCAGTGCAGAAGTTGGTCAAAAGGTTGTGGGTCCTCAGAGAAGAGGCTTAGGGCCCAAACAGGGGTGGCTGAATATTTGCTCACCTCCTGCTATCTGGGGCTTCCCTCATAGCTCAGTTGGTAAAGGATCTGCCTGCAATACAGGAGTCCCCGGTCTGATTCCTGGATCAGGAAGATCTGCTGGAGAAGGGACAGGCTACCTGCTCCAGTATTCTTGGGCTTCCCTTGTGGCCCAGCTGGTAAAGAACCTGCCTGCAAAGTGGGAGACCCAGGTTTGATCCCTGGGTTGGGAAGATCCCCTGGAGAAGGGAAAGGCTACCCACTCCAGTATTCTGGTCTGGAGAATTCCATGGACTGTATAGCCCATGGGGTCACAAAGAGTCAGAAAGGACTGAGCAACTTTCACTTTCACACAATCTAAAGAGCAGCCTCTGTATTTCTCCTTAAAAGATACCTGGGACTCTAATGTTGATGACCCCAAACTTTTAAACCTGTGTACTTCAGGAGAGTCAAAGGCTGAGTCTCTGCTGGGACGAGAGGATGGTTAACACACTGGCATGTGTCAGGAACACCCTGAACTGTGGGGCTTGGAACTGCTTACTTCTGCATCTGACTTAATGGCAGATGCTCAACCAGTTCTCCATGGACCACTCCAGGTTTTCAAACTTCTCCTCTTCTCTCAGACTTTATGTAATCACCGGGAAGATCTGATCACCAAAGATGTGGGGATGCAGCCATTACACTCTGCTCACAGAGCCTGGTCTCTACAGGCTGAGGCAGGAAACGATTTGCACCAGTGGCAGAAGTGGCAGCCAGCGTTCCCCTCAAGGAGGATACCTCCTGGGAAATGAGAAATCCCCCAGGCCAGTGAGCAATAGAGTGTTAGTTGCAGGATTAATAACTTGCTCCTATGTTTCCATATCCTCCACTGTTTACTCCGAGATGACACCAGTGTGAAAATGCTAGGCACTGCAACCACGCATGCTGAAGACTGCTGGAAATCCCACAGGCTCTTGGGGTCCTCAGGATTAACACTCCTGATTTCAATTCAAGGAGAGAAACCCCAAGAGTTCATAACTTGACCTGTAACTCTGCTGAGGCATTATTATATTTTTTATATCCTCTAAGGCTGGAAAGCAGATGATGCTTAGCTGATGAACGAACACTGGCCAACCTCCATCATCTAAAGCTGATGCAGCTTTATGGTGCTGTACCAAGTCTCACACACAGACAACAATATCATCAAGTCACAAGGATGTTTCTTTAAAAAAAAAAAAAGCAGAGTAAAATAGAGAAAGAACAGAAATAAAAGAGTGATTAAGTCATGGTAAGAACACTAGTTTTGATTAAGCAAAGGATGGAATGTCAAATTAAACAATAGCTTCGATTTAAGATGGACAGGAACAAGAGTATCCTACATGACCTAACTAAAAATAGGAAATAGAGATTTTGTGACTTTCAATAAGACTCCAGGTTTCACAAAACTGAACATGATATGAAGAATTAATCACAGAAGGCCTTTCGGGAGGACTGAAATTTCTCAGTTACACTTTAATTATGAAGACAAGAACAGTGTCTAACTTATTCATCACTACATGCCTAGAACTTTGGATAAATTCTGGGCACACGATGGGTGCTCAGTAACTACACGCTGAAATGAGTTCTATGCTTCAGAGGTAGAGGTAAACTTGGGACATATTTCTTCTAAGACCATGGCACTATGTCCTGAATGGAATTCTAAAATGGTTCCTATTTATAAATTGGAATTATTTTCTGCATTTTCCCATCAACAAAGCAAACAAAGATGCTAGCCCAAATGCACCTTTCACCACAGGCAAAATCAACTACCAAAGGAGCCCTACAGTGTCAAAGATCCACTAAAGGAAGGAGATTCCTTGCGCTCACCAAGGAAGTCACTTGTGTTTATCTTAATGAAGGGTAGGAAAAAAGTGTTAGTCACTCGGTCATGTCTCTTTGTAATCCCATGGACTTTAGGCCACCAGGTTCCTCTGTCCATGGAATTCTCCAGGCAAGAACATTGGAGTGGGTTGCCATTTACTTCTCCAGGGGATCTTTCTGACCCTGGGATCAAACCCAGGTCTACTGCAAGGTGGGCAGATTTACTATCAGAGCCACCAGGGAAGCCCAGGAGGGGTCGGAGGGCACTTGCAATCATGGTTTCAGGGCCTAGAATTTAAACTTAGGACACTGAAAGGCAATCTGAGATTTAAAATATTTTTTTTAAGGTTAGGAATCTCATCTTGGAGAAGGAAATGGCAACCCACTCCAGTGTTCTTGCCTGGAGAATCCCAGGGACGGGGGAGCCTGGTGGGGTGCCGTCTCTGGGGTTGCACAGAGTCGGACACGACTGAAGCGACTTGGCAGCAGCAGCAGCAGGAATCTCATCTACTTGAGATTTATATTTAAATAGAAAACACCAAAATGATGGTAGAATCTACCCAATTCAGAAAGAAAACAAAAAGAAGTCTCATTGCTACTTAGCAATATCACATATGAAAAAACTGGAAACATTTTCACTAATCTAAAGAAGGCTTTAAAAAATATACTCAGATGGAAATAACTGAAAACTCTCTTGATCAAAACAGTGTTAAGATCAAATGGAACTTCTAATGCAACGCTTACTGGAAACATTTTAAATTTCAGTCCGAATCTTTTCTTGCTGCCTAGGAATTGGAGCAAATCATAAATCAGGCCTTTAAAATCACAATAAGGAATCACATGAAAAGTCAGTTGTAAGGTATCACTTCGACAGTTATTTGATAGATGAAAAATCAACTACAAGAATGAATCATAATTTATTTGCATCACGGACTCGATGGACGTGAGTCTGAGTGAACTCTGGGAGATGGTGATGGACAGGGAGGCCTGGCATGCTGCGATTCATGGGGTCGCAAAGAGTCGGATACGGCTGAGCGACTGAACTGAACTGATCTGATCAATCTTTTACATAATGAGCTTTAGGTTATTCCAGTTTTCAGTGGTATAGATTGTACACAGGGGTGAGTATATCTGAGGTTCAGTGGACTTGTTCCCAGTTGTGAGAAAGAATGAAGCAAACGCAGCAATGTAGAAGTTTTGGAATAGTGTTAGTTGAAAACAGTGCTTAAATAGGTCCCATTTATTTTTGTTTTTATTTCCATTATTCTAAGAGATGGATTGAAAAAAAAAATGTGATGTTAGAGACTGTTCTGCCTATGTTTTCCTCTAGGAGTTTTATAGTGTCCAGTCTCATATTTAGGCCTTTCATGTATTTTGAGCTTATTTTTGTGTATGGTATTAAAGAATAATCTTTAAAAAAATCTTTAAAAAGTTTCATTTTTAACATGCAGCTGTCCAGTTTTCCCAGCACCATTTATTGAAGAGATCATCTTTCCAACATTGAGTAGTCTGGCCTCCTTTGTCATAGATTAATTGACCATAGGTGCATGGGTTTATTTCTGGGTTTTCTACCCTGTTCCATTGATCTATATTTTTATTTTTGTGCCAGTACCATACTGTTTTGATGACTGTAGCTTTGTAGTATAGTCTGAAGCCAAGAGCCTGATTCCTCCAGCTGCATTTTTCCTTCTCAAGATTGCCTGGCTATTCAGCATCTTTTGTGTCACCATACAAATCTTAAACTCAAAAGCTTTTGTATAGCAAAGGAAACAATAAACAAAACAGAAAGACAACCCACAGATTGGGAGAAAATATTTGCAAATGATATGACTGACAAGGGATTAGTCTCCAAAATTTACAAAGAGCTCATGATGCATAACAGCATCAAAACAACCTAATCAAAAAATGGGCAGAAGACCTAAACAGACATTTCTCCAAAGAAGACACACATAAGGCCAAGAGATACACGGAAAGATGCTCAACACTGCTAATTATTAGAGAAATGCAAAATCAAAACTACCTTACACCAGCCAGAATGGCCATCATCAAAAAATCCACAAATAAGAAATGCTGGAGAGGGTGTGAAGAGAAGAGAGCCCTCCTACACTGCGGGTGGAAATGTACATTGGTATAGCCACCATGGGGAGCAGAATGGAGGCTCCTTAAAAAACTAAAACTGAGCTACCACATGACTCTGCAGTCCCACTCCTGGCATATATCTGGAGGAAAACATGATCCAAAAAGAAACATACACCCCAATGTTCACTGCAGTGCTGTTTACAACAGAAGACATGGAAGCCACCTAAACGTCCACCAACAGAGGAATGGATAATGACGACGTGGTACATATACACAATGGAATGTTACTCAGCCATTAAAAAGAGTGAAAGAATGCCACGTGCAGCAACGTGGACGGACAAGAGGCTGTCATACTGAGTGCAGTCAGTCAGACAGAGAAGGAGAAATACCACCTGAATTTCTTACATGTGGAATCTAAAAAGAAACGATACAAACGACCTTAGCTACAAAACAAAAGGAGACTTACAGACTTAGAAAATGAACTTATGGCTGCCAGAGGTAAGGGATAGTTAGGGAGTTTGGGATGGACACGTACACACTGCTATAGTTAGAATGGATACCCAACAAGGATAAACTGTACAGCTCATGGAACGCTGCTCAGTGCTATGTGGCAGCCCGGATGGGAAGGGGGTTTGGGGTAGAATGGATAAATGTATATGTACGGCTGAGTCCCTCTGCTGTTCACCTGAAACTATCACAACACTGTTAATCAGCTATAGCCCAATATAAAATAAAGTTTAAAATTAAAAAAAAAAACAAAGAAAATCAGTGCTGAATGGGGCTTGAAAAGTATATTTCCAGCTAAATAAAAAAGGGAGAGAAGAGATAGACATATTTTTTTCTCCTATCAGTAACAAAAATTCGGTAGTATGAAAATACCTCTACTGGGCAAGCTTTGGCAAAAGTTATTTAAACTAAATATGTATGTATGTCAATGTATATGTATCATTACATCTACATATATATATTAAATATACATACTATGAGAACTGTGTGCAAAATTACTTACGTAAGAATTATTAATGGCTGTGTTGTACATCATACAAAAAGTAAAAACAACACAAAGGCCCTACAGTAGGAAACTGGTTTAAATAGCATACTCAGGACTTCCCTGGTGGTACGGTGGATAAGAAGCCAGCTCCAGTGTAGAGGTTACGAGTTCAATTCTGTCCAGGAAAATTCCACATGCCTCAGAGCAACAAAGCCCGTGCACCACAACCAGCGGAGCCTGCACACTCTAGGGCCCACAAGCCACAGCTTCGGAGCCCGCGTGCTGCAATTACTGGAGCCCGCATGCCTAGAGCCCGTGCTCCACAACAAGAGAAGTCATCACAGCAAGAAGCCTGCATACCAGAATAAAGAGCAGCCCTCACTCACCACAACTAAAGAAAGGCTACACACAGCAGTGAAGACCAAGCACAGCCAAAAATAAATAATGTGACATATTCACAGTATGGAATATGATGCAGTTATAAAAAAAAAAAAAATGACGAGGCTCTCTGCATACTGATATGGAAAGATCGCCAAAGCACAAACTTTAAAAGCAAGATACTGAAAATTATATACAGTACTTATGAACTTTCATTATTAAAAAGGGATGTGAAATGAGAATATACAGTCAAATGAAATGAAAAACTTACTTGTAAAGGTAATACTCTGCATGGTCTATCTCTTCTCGAGATGAAATGTTGTCCACAAACTGAAAGATGGAAAAAGAAACCTTTGGTTGAATACAAATTATGTCATACATTGCGCCTAAGTCACATACTGACCTTAAAGATAAACCAGTCGTTTTATTAGGACAGGGTTCAGGTAGTGTGGCTCCACCCTTCATACCACTTTATCCTACTACCAGCAAAGAATCTACAGTGGCCTCTCTTTTTCTGTATGTAGAACACCCTTGGTTAGAAAAACTGTGAAAACTAAACACAAACCCCGCTCCGAACAAGAAAGGGCTCCTCTTACTCTATAATTAGTCACTGTATTTTATCTTTAAATCCTGATACTTTCTGTTTTCAAGCTCCAAATACATGGAAACACAATAGTTCAGAAGATGAAGACTCTAATGGCTGAAAAAACATGACCCAAAAGAGGAAAATCTAAATTTAGAGAACTTGGGCTTATACCCATTTTTCCTATCTGATTTGGTTCTGCTACAGACCAGTCAACTTGTTACTGTCTACCAACCAAGTCTCCTTTTGACCCACAAAATACCCCAGCGTGCTCCTTAACTCTAAATCTGAGAAACAGAAAAGACTCTTCTGGGGGTGAAGTGAAGTGAAGTGAAGTCGCTCAGTCGTGTCCGACTCTTCGCGACCCCATGGACTATAGCCTACCGGGCTCCTCCATCCTTGGGGTTTTCCAGGCAAGAGTACTGGAGTGGGGTGCCATTTCCTTCTCCAGGGGATCTTCCCAGCCCAGGGATCGAACCCAGGTCTCCTGCATGGCAAGCAGACGCTATACTGCCTGAGCCACGAGGGAAGCCTGGGGATGAATTCTACTCTAAAGACTCAGAGGCAAAAAGGATGAAGTAGGAAATAATGGATGTAGTGAATAAAGTTAAGACTTCAGGAGGATGGAGGGGAGAGTAAAGAGGGGAGACTTCTGAGTCCTCTTTGGAGGACTTAATAGATTTGATTTAGAAATCTTATTAAGGGGCAGATAAAATATGGTTCAAACACAGGACCCGAGATTGAAAACTAGCTCTCCTGACTGCATGCTGTGTGGCATAAACAGATGACAGAGTCTCTCTGGAACTTAGCTGCTCGTCTGCATACACAGAATAAAGGCTCCTGCACTGAAGAGTGTGAAGCTCCAACGAGAAAATGTATGTGAAAGCTCTTACATGAATGCTCTTCACACTCTGAAGTGCAGCCTAAACAAACAGCAGGCATTATGGCTACAGAGATTTTATCCATCATACAAGGGATGAACCAGTGGTCTTTATGATCAAGCTAAACAGTTTGCCCACTAAAAGGAAAGTATCAAGGAGCAGAAAAAAGCACTGAGATTAAAGGGATGATGGTTTCTTTCTTTTTCCTCTCATGGATTTAACAATCTTTTCAATTTTATGGTGTCATTAATTTCTAGAAATAGTTTTCACAACTTAGATCTCAGTTTAGCATCACATAAGCCTTGTGAGGAAGATACTACTGTCTCCATACTGAATGAGCAAATTGAGAGAGGGCCCAGTTGCCCAATGTCACAAAGGAAATTCATGAAGACAAGATCAGGTCTATTTCTGGGAGGCAACAGACGAGAACTCTGATGCCACAGAGATCTGGGTTTAAAGCCCAATTTTTCCACCTATGAACCATGTAAAATTGGGAAAGTCATCATTCTGAGCCTTACATGCAAAATGGAGATAACAATGCTTATCTTATATGGCTGCTATGAGAATAGTGGGATAATGTTAAGAAACCAGTACAACAGCTGGCATAGAAGCTCGTCAGTAATGGTCAATGGATCAATTTCTATTCTTGATTCCTAGTCTAAGATCATTCTCCCATCTAATGCTCTGTAGCAGCCTAAAATTAAAGTCTTTTACAGACTTTCTCAATTACCAAATTTACTTCCCATATTAACAAGAGAATACTACCACTTTGAAAAGTTTATCAACTTTGAAAAAAATGATGGTATCATATCATATCCTGGAAAAATTAAGTTAGATAAACAACACTGATCACTGATATCAGAGTCTGGTAAATTTATTACCTTTTGTTCCTGTCAAAGAAATTTACTACTTCATCATAAAATATCTATTAGTAATTATAAAAACATATAATACTCTGGAAAAGTATTTCCTATAAAAGATGGTCTTTATTTACACAGCCTCATCTATATAAATAGTCTTTCTTGCTTTCTTTCTCCTTCCTTGAAAATATAAGTAAGTTTTCTTACCCGTGATATTGTTAAAGAACTAACAGGCAGCTTTCTCTCATACGTTTTATCCATCAAAGATGCTAGATCAGCTGTGAAGACAAAGAAGCAAAAAGAACCTTGTTAACTATACATATTTCTAAAGAAAAATCTAACAGACGCAGCTCCTGCCAGATGGCTGTCAACATTATGAAGTCAGTATTAAAAGGGATGCTCTTTTTAAAAATTATTCTTAGTAAATTAAAGAGAATAGAGAAATATTAGTATAATTTTTTTTAAAGTATTTACTTGATTGGAGAAAGGATTGCTTTAAAAACCCTAGCATAGATTTAGCTTTTTCAAAATGGACCTGTAGAATATCTCTGGAAGAAGACACAAGAAAGTGTTATTATTGACAGACTCCAGGGAAAGGAATTAGACGGAGGTGGCCAAGAAAAGGAGATTCTTCAATGCTTACACATTTGTTCCTTCTGCATTTTGAACCAGAGAAATAAACTGATATTAGCTGTTCAAAAATGTTTTCAGCTGGAATTTATGAAATGACTTTTACACACCCCCTGGACAAATCAGATGGCAAGACACTCTGGCTACAATGAGTGATTTTCAGCCTCAGCTATTCCTATTCTGGTTCCTTTCACCAGCACATCCATACACATACTCGGTATTCCTGAGATCACACTGTTATCCCAGAGTCCAAAAAGGTCTAGAATAACAGGCAACATACTCTCCAAAATAATTATCTCATGCCTTCTCGCAGCTTCTAGAACTTAACAGTGTGTGCGCTCCTTCCCTTCCTCCTCTCACCCTCAGCTCACGGTTTGTGTCTTATTTCCCGAAGTATAAACAGAAGCAGTCATGGGAACCCTATGCTATCAGGCCTACCAGGCTACCAGAGTCTGTGTCTATAGACTCTGCCTCCACTTTGGTGACTGCAGCCATGAAATTAAAAGACACTTACTCTTTGGAAAAGTTATGACCAAACTAGATAGCATATTCGAAAGCAGAGACATTACTTTGCCAACAAAGGTCCGTCTAGTCAAGGCTATGGTTTTTCCTGTGGTCATGTATGGATGTGAGAGTTGGACTGTGAAGAAGGCTGAGCGCCAAAGAATGATGCTTTTGAACTGTGGTGTTGGAGAAGACTCTTGAGAGTCCCTTGGACTGCAAGGAGATCCAACCAGTCCATTCTGAAGGAGATCAACCCTGAGATTTCTTTGGAAGGAATGATGCTAAAGCTGAAACTCCAGTACTTTGGCCACCTCATGCGAGGAGCTGACTCATTGGAAAAGACTCTGATGCTGGGAGGGATTGGGGGCAGGAGGAGAAGGGGACGACCGAGGATGAGATGGCTGGATGGCATCACTGACTCGATGGACGTGAGTCTGAGTGAACTCCGGGAGTTGGTGATGGACAGGGAGGCTTGGTGTGCTGCGATTCATGGGGTCGCAAATAGTCGGACATGACTAAGCGACTGAACTGACTGACCGACTGAAACAAAGGATGTAGTTCATTAAACAAACAAAAACCAAAAACGGCAAAAATTCTCTGTGACCTCCTCCCGTCTCTCTCCAGCTACTTCTCTGCTCTGCTGCCAAGGAGTCTTCCCCAATATAACTGTCACCACTTCCCTAGTTCCATCCTCTCTTGAACCCACTCAAATCAGACTTTGGTTTCCTCACTCTACTGACACCAAAGTCCACCTCCACTTTGTTAAATCCAGTGGTTAATTCTCATCTTCCCTGACCTTTCTCTAACAACAGTTGACCATTCTATCCTTCATGATACATTCTCTTTCTCTTCCTTGGGTTCCTTTACAGGATCTCCTCCTCTTGACTTCTTGATGCTGACGTGCCCTGAGGAGCAGACTCTACACCATCTGCTCGCTCCCTGGGTATCTCATTCTCTCCCTCCCCATACTTCAATCATCATCCACCGACCACTGACTGCACACGTATATGCCTACCCTGACTTCTGCCTGTAACTCCAGACTTTCACTTCCAACTGCATAGCTGACATTTCCATGTGGTGTCTTAACATTGCTTGTCTTCTTAATTCTCCAACCTTCCACTCCAAACCTGCTTTCCTCCAAGCCTTTCCCATCTCAGTAAATGGCCGCATGTTAACTGGCTTACTCAGGCCAAAAACTAAGACATCACTGCTGATTCCTTTTTTTTTCATACTCTGTAACCACGTACCAGCAAACCATATAAGTGTCAGATGGGAAAGTTATGAGTTTCTCCATTTCCGCAGCTAACCTCTCACCTCCTGACCAGTCACCTTAACCACTGTCCGCACAGCTACAACCTCATCTCCACACGGCAGTCTGACTGAGCCTCTTAAAAGAAATAAGTCAGATCCTGTTATTTTCTTGTCTCAGCCAGCCAACAGTTTCCTATCACACTTGGAATAAAATCCAGAGGGGCTTCCCTGGTGGTCCAGAGGCTAAGAGTCCACGCTGCCGGTGGAGGCAGCCTGGGTTCAATCCCTGGTCAGGGAAATAGATCCCACGTGCTGCAACTAAGAGTTTACAAGCTGCAACTAAAGATCCCACATGCGGCAACCAAAAAGATTCCAAGTGCCTGTCACAGCCAAACAAATGAATACTAAAACAGAATAATAAAATAAAATCCAGAATGTCTTCCATGATCTACAAACACCCCCACACACTGGTCTATGTTTGCTGTTGTTGTTTTTGTTTTGTTTTTTTCTTTTATACTTAGAAGTAAAAACCATGAAGGCTAGGACTTACAATTCACTGACATATTCTCAGTTCCTGCAAGAGTTCTATAAAAGGCACTCAATATCTCTAAGTAAATAAAAGGAATAAAGCAAGGCAGTAAGAAAGGGAGGAAAGAAAGAGAGGAAGAAAAAAGAAGTAGTTATCCCTTGGTGCCCTCATGGACTGGTTTCAGTTCCCACTGCAGGTACCAAAACGTGCAGATGCTCAAGGCCCACCGCTGGCTCTCTGCATCTGAGGATTCACCCAGCTGCATCGTGTAAAGCTGTACTAAAAACAATCCACGTGTAAGGGAACCCGCACAGTTCAAACCTATGCTGTTGACGAGTCAACTCTCAAACTTGGAGTTCCAAGTATTTTTTTTCCTCCCTGGTGAAAGAAATTAACATTAAGCAAAAAGGCAACAGGGAATCACTTGCTAAGAATTTGTTGAAGACCTACTGCTGTGCACTTAACCAATATTTTTCTCTTTTCTTTCCCTGGGGTAATGCTCTCAATGACTCTAGCTATTAGGGGAAAGGAACTCTGCAAAACCACTAAAACCTGATATGATGTAAAGTTACTAATTTTTCTTATGACTATCTTAAAGGAGTTGATACCACGTGATTTAAAAATTTCAAAACACAAATACACACATACAAAGAAGTCTCTAAAACCTCTTCACACTAAGGCAAATTAATATTGTTAAATCTAACTCTTCACAGAATGACATTAAGCAGCATACCCAAGACACCAAACCTCTATGATCTCTTCATAATCAAGGCTCTTATGTTGAGATGATAGACAATATAAAGAATAAACTCTCTTTACTCAAAATTTAAATTTTAACCAAAAAAATGCAAGATTTGGATCTACTGGCCGAATTAAAATGACCTCCATTTCTTCGTGGGTTTCATATAATGCACAGTATGCAGCTGAACACTTGGACTGAGATGGCTTCTATAGTGTAGAGTCAGGATTCCACTTTAATCTTTTACACCAAGATATCTTCAGTCAAGTGAAATCAACTGGGGCCTCAAAAAAGGCAACAGCTGTAGAGCCAGCACCTGATGAATAATATCTGCATGCTGTAAGTCAGAGAAAGGTTTACTGCTAAATATAATATGCACCAATCACCTCTCATGATAGCAGTGTGTGATGGATGGAGCAGAAAACCGCACGGAGCAGGGATGGTCACAGAAGCCGGGCAGCTGCGGCCTGCAGCGGGGCAGCGCCACAGGCTTCTGGACTGCGGGCGCGACAGTCACAGCCACACGCCACAGTTCAGCGAGGGGCCAGCAGATGCCCAGGTTTTATTCAAAGGGATGTGCCAAAGAAGATGCCTTCTTGCCTGTCACTCAGCTCCTCAAGAATACACATTGCAGTGGACAGTTGAGGTCAACAAAGACTCTAAAGGAAAATGGGTCTGAAATTTGAATCCTTCATTTAACAAAGCTTAAAGCTAGCTGTATAGACAATGTGGAAATATGTCCAGAAAATGAAATTTATGTTAGTATAAAACTGTTCTTTTTTTTTGAAGAAAAAAACTCACTGATAGTCTAAGGACATAAAGGATTTTATTGAGGACCCCCACACTATTCGAAGTATAATCCTGGTTAAGGATTTGAAACCCTGAGAGGCTTTAAGACTTTAAAATGTCAGATTCCTAGGCTTCACACCCAGAAGGTGACTCTAATTCCATAGATTTGAGGTGAGACCATGAAAACCCAAATTTTTAAACAAAGCCCCAGGAGATTGTGAGGTAGCCTGGCAAGCACTTGAGTAAGTTAGTTTGAGAACTACCATGGAGGGAACACAAGACAAGTCTCAGATGTTGCTGCTAAGTTTGAAGATGGTATTAAACTGAATTCCATCTTAGCAATAAGGTGGACTGAACAGCTTTAAAAAATTCTCCCTACTATAAAAATAAAACATCTAAATAAAATGTTAGAAAAAGCTGTCAAATATATAACTGAGCTTTCAAGAAGATAGATCTAATCATCAGAGGCTAAAGGCAAGACGGAAGCACAAACCTTGTGTGTTTAAGGGACTACTGAGGGTAGCAGTCATCTGAGAGCACCTGCAGGCCCCAGTGACACAGAGCTGTGGTTTCAGTGACTTTCAGGGCACGGGACAGAACCAAGGCCTTTGTAAGGTGGGAAGCTGTTTCACAGATCACTGGGTAAAGCCTGGGCTGCCTAGGGTTACACCTGCAGAGAAGGTGAACTGGAAAGTAACGGACCCTGCAAAGGGAAAGAGCGAGGATGCCGTCCCCTGAGGATTCTAGGCCACGCAGTCAGCCCTCACACCTCTCAGGCCCTAATCCACACTTCCCATGCCACAGGAGAGACACCAACTTGAGAACTGCGGTTTAGGTGGTTTAAAGAGTTGATTTTACTACATAAAATTATAGAAAATACATACTAATCTATGATAACAAACAATCCCAGCGGTTTCCTGGGAAGGTGGGCAGGAAGAGCAGGAAAGGGCTACAGAGGAGGAGGAGAGAATGTGGGGCTGGGCGACAGGCATGCTGCTCATCTTCAACAGTGATGAGCTCATGGACAGACACACACACACATATGTCAAAGCTGGTCAAAATGCACACTTTGAGTATGTGTGGTATAGTCTATGTAAATAATATGTTGACAAAGTTGTAAAAAAGAAATTCAGTAAGTTAAAGAGGAGATTAGATACAAGTAAGGTGAGAATTACCAACCTGAAAGATCTAAAAGGAATTACAAGACAGAAGACTGCAGCAGAGATTAATAAAAACAAAAAGTATAAAAAGGGCATTAAGAGATATAGAAAATAGAATGTGCTGTGCTTACAGTCACTCAGTTGTGTCTGATTTGTGACCCCACGGACTGCAGCCCGCCAGGCTCCGCTGTCCATGGGGATTCTCCAGGCAAGAATACTGGAGTGGGTTGCCATGCCCTCCTCCAGGGGATCTTCCCAACCCAGGTCTCCTACATTACAGGCAGCTTCTTTACCATATGAGCACCAGGGAAGCCCATGAATACTGAAGTGGGTAGCCTATCCTTTCTCCAAGGGATCTTCCTGACCTAGAAATCGAACTGGGGTCTCCTGCATTGCAAGCAGATTCTTTAAGCTGGGCTACCAGGGAAGCCCAGAAAATAGAACAGTAAGGTCTAAAATATATTAACTTCAATTTCCAGAAGACATTGTTAATAAAGAGAATGGGGAGAGTTGATACATGATGAGCTAATAGCTAAGTGTTTTTTAGAACTGATAGAAATCATCTATTCTCAGATTCAGGAAACAAAAATAATCTCAAGTCAATTAAGTAAAATTAAATCCACACCATGATACATTACACTTAAACTGAAGAATAAGAAGACTTTAAAAGTAGCCTGCTGCTGCCGCTAAGTCACTTCAGTCGTGTCCGACTCTGTGTGACCCCCACAGACAGCAGCCCACCAGGCTCCCCTGTCCCTGGGATTCGCCACGCAAGAACACTGGAGTGGGGTGCCATTTCCTTCTCCAATGCATGAAAGTGAAAAGCGAAAGTGAAGTCGCTCAGTCGTGTCCGACTCTTCGCGACCCCGTGGACTGCAGCCTACCAGGCCCCTCTGTCCATGGAATTCTCCAGGCAAGAGTACTGGAGCAGGGTGCTATTGCCTTCTCCGTAAAAGTAGCCAGAAGGTAAAGAAAAGCAACTACACCAACAGGCGTTTCCTCACTAGAAACAAGAGAAAACAGTAGAATAACATGCTGGGAGTAAATACAATCAAAAGAGAATTACGTATCTAACAAAACTATCTTTTAAGTTTAATGGAAAAATGAAGACATTTTAAAACAAAAACTGAATTTATTAGCAACAAATATCACTAAAGAAGATTTTTACAAGTTGTGCTTTTTAGAAGACATGTTTTTGGAAGACAGAAAATGATCCTTTAAAAAAAGACTTGAGATGCTAGAAAGAATGGTAGGTAAATAAAATTGATTTGGTCTGGGGGAAATTGTTTAAAATAATAATGTCTTATGTGTTTACCTGTTTTAAAGGACAAAACTTTAATGTTAGTAACATATTGTTGGGGACCATGTGACGGGACTGAAGGACAGCAGAGTGTGATTAACCCTAGAATTTACGGTAAACATGTCTGCTGGAAGTTACGAAGCAATCGTCTGAAAGATGCAGAGTTAGAATGGTAAAGTCTACCATTCTGAAAGAGTAGAAACAGAGGATATAATTTTTGGAGGGGAGAATGCAAAAAACAAAAATTCCACAACCAGCTGAAAAGAAGATAGGAAAAAAAAGAACAAAGATGGGACAAATCACAAAATATGGCAGAAATAAATCCAAATAAACCTCTGATCATAAAATGACAATGTAAATGGACTAAACTTTCCAGTTACAAACATGACAATTGTCAGATCAGCTTTAAAAATACATAATCCAGCTATATAAATCATATGAACACATGAAGAGTTAAAAATATCTGTATGAAAAATGTACTAGGCAAAAAAGTAGCCAAAAAGAAACCTGGTGCAGCTATATTAATATCAGACATAACAGATTTAAAGTAAAAAGCTTTCCTTTTTCAGGTTAGATGGTCATTACATAACGATCAAAAGTCCATTTTTCCAGGAAGATAATTTTAACCTGGTATACATCAAAGTAACACAGCTTCAAATTATATAAAATTCTGAGAAAGAAAATGATAATCTTTTTAATGATCACAAAATCTATAGTAGCAATGTGCTAGGAAAGAAGCCTCTTATCAAGCAGGGTAGTCTCTGGGTCAAAGTTGTGATGAGGAAGGTCTCTGAAGGAACGATGGATCCTCTACTGAACTCTGAGAGATTTAGGTGAGAAATTATTAGATGGTTTCAGTTTTTCATGATTTCTGTGTAACTGTACATCAATGTTAACCATTCAGTCAATGTTAAGCTCCTTCTGGATGTAGGACCATCTGCATACCTTATCTAATTTATGTAATTCTTAAAGAACTAGGTACAAGTCATTATTTTATTTCCTAAAAGAAGTGATCTGGAAAACACAGGCTGAAACTCTGTTTTTGTCTCCCACATTTAAAAAGAAAAATAGGGATAGATGACCCATACCATGTATGGAAATAATAGAAGGAATTTTGAAAAATTAACCTAGGAACCATTCTGAATATAAATATTTTGATTTTCTTCTATTTGTCTGTCACCAGAGGCTGTAAAACAATAAAGGAAAAAATGTGAAGACAAGCTTTGTACACATATATATTAAGACTAAGGGAAGATGATGTACACAGGCCAGACCCACCTCTAGAACTGTCAATGACAGTCATTATGAAATCTAGTGAATGAATATATGTCACAGATATGTGAACAGGAAAGCAGGCCTCAGAAAATCTCCATCAAGCTCCAAAAGCAGGATTTGAAAAACTAAGGCAACAAGCCAAAAAGCTCCACAGCTGAAATGACACAGAAAAACTAAACCTCAGCAAATGAGAGAAGTGTCTAGATAACGTGAGAGAAGGTCACAGTGCTTGGTTCCAGCCTGAATTTCGCTCCCCCACCTTCCTGCCAAAAAAGACACAACAACCCAGAAACAAAAAGGCAGTAACTAAAACTAAAAGGTATCCCTTAAAAAAATCAGAAACAAAATATTTAATTCAGTAGGGCTCAAGAACCAATTCACTTCAAGTCACCTAGGCCCTTGCCCCTGGCAGGGTGAACAAACAAACTCATGGAACCCAGGGACTTCCCCCAGGAGACCTGCCCTTCTACCACCCAGTTCCCCAGCATGATTTTCTCCTGAATCCTATGCACTGCAAGCCCCAGTCTGTAATTCAACAGCTGCTACCTGGCTGATACTGCTAACTTTCACTCTGTACCTCCCCAGGAGATCTGCACAGCTAACGAAGAAATTTCAGAGACAAAGTACAGAAGCAGTCTAAAATGGAAATTTTCTGATCTGAGTTGCAAAGTTCAAGAACTCCCAGGGCCTAAGGCTCTTTCAATAAAAAATATCAACTGCAATGGATTAAAATGCCTGGAATACATAAGTCCATGAATTCATGCTATTAAAAAAAAAAATTAAAACCCTCACTGATGACCTTTGGAGGATGATAAGTGGTCAATTCATTATTTTCAAAGCTGCCTCTTCCATACAAGCTATAACTCAGGATAACTAAACTGCTGATGAAAAGAAATTCTTTAACAAAAATTTTCTGGGTAATAAATGAGGACGAAATTACAGAAATAAAATAGCAACGTTCTGCAGCTTCTAATGAAATAATGGATCTAAGCAACGTTCACAAATGGCCTTTAACATTAACATGACGACCAAATGCTGTGTGTCTCCTGATAACAGTAAATGACACTTCTTATGAAGTACTCATGTCAAAAGAAAAAACAAAAATACAAAAAATCTGATCAAGCTTTTCTCTCAACTGCCAGTTTTATAAGGATGCTAAAGGAACATATTAAATACTACCATAACGATGAAAACGGCAAATCTAGAATGTGGGAAACTACAAAAGACCCATTTTCTTCAAGAAATAAACGAAGAGAAACCTATAGATCAAAATCATGTCAACATATTGCAATGTACCGACCTTATCTGAAATCCATTTCAACAAACTATAAACATAAGTGTATAAGACATTTGAGGAAATGTGAACATTGAGCAAATATTTAATAATGTTAAGGAATTACTAATTTTTAGTAATAGTATGATAGTATAGTTATATATATATATTTTTAAATCCTACCTATTTTTATATCAAAATAAGTATAAAATGATCAGATAACAAGAATCTATGAAAAAGTAATCTGGTGAGGTGGTAGGAGCTTCATGAAACAAGACTGGTAGGGAATTGATAACCATTGATTCTGGGTGACAGACCATGGGGGTTCATTATATACTATTCTCTCTACCTCTGCATGTTTCCATTAAAAGATTTAAAAAGAGGTAAGACAAGGGGAGAAACATAACCAGCGGCATTGCCTGGACCTTATATGCATAATCATTAAAAAATGTATCGGTATTAAGGAAACTTGAACACTGAGTTGATATTTCATATTTAAATGATTATTAATACTATAGGTGCTATAACAGTATTAAAAATATCCTTATCTTTTAGAGGTATGTACTGAAATATTTATGGGTAAAATGATATATTGTCTGAGATCTGTCTCAAAATCATCCAAGATCAGAATGGGGGAATAAGCAGATGCAGAGATGAAGTAAAGACTGGCCATGCGCTGGTAACTGCTGAATAGAAGTGATGGGTAAAGGTGATTCCTTATACCATTCACTCTACCTTTGTATGTTTTACACTTTCTATCAAAACATTTTTAAAAGTAATAATAACCAATGGCATTCATTAGAAGTCAGAATAATGGTTTGAAGAGGGGAATGGGAGCCACAATAAGGGCTTCTGGAGCGGTAGGAATGTTCTTTTACACACGTTTGTTCACTTTGTGATAATTCATCATTACAATTTGTGCGCTTTTCAATATATATTATACTACAATCAAAAAATATTTTTTAAAAGAGGGCCACTGCTTCAGTGCAAGAGAAGACAGTAAGGCAGAGTTGCAAATACTACAGCAATCACTAAGAAATCTATTTCTGAGCAGAAAAATAAAAGAATAGTATACGTGTGCGTACTAAGTCACTTAAGTCACGTCCGACTCTGTTAGAGCCTATGGACTGTAACTTGCCAGGCTCCTCTGTCCATGGGTTTCTCCAGGCAAGACTACTGGAGTTGGTTGCCTACTCTTCTCCAGAATGTATAGCCCTAAGCAAATGTTAGGATCTGGTCTCGTTTTCCTCAACTCTAAGGGAATAGCAGCTGCCTCAGCCGGCTGTTGAGAACGTAACATGGAATAGTGCCTGTGAAGTGCTTAGCACAAAGCCGGGCACACACACTGCAGTGAAGAAAAGGTGCCTTCCGACTCTGGTGTCAGAGGACCCGTGCACTCATGGCCTGCCCGCCTCCAGACTACAGTATAGGTATACTGCACTCCTGGTTTGAATCTAGACCTCCGCAATAATAAATTACTCTCAGATGGGAAGCTGGACAGATTCCCACCATCCCTCACCCAAAGCTCTAACACAAAACCATTAATGAGACTGAACAGAGGCACCGCAGCTGCACAGCGATTCGAGAGAATCCAGGTCTTCTCCACCAGTATTCGTGGAAGCAAATTCACTTAAGATGAGGGAAGCCAAAGCCCCACACCCACACCCACGCATCTTCGCTCCCGGCAGCGCGATCCACTGCACCCCACTCCATGCCCTCCAATGGGGACGCGCGGAGTAAAAGCCTCATATCGCCCCCTGAACCTTCCCCCAATCAGCGAGCCCGCACCAGAATACAGCGCCCAATCAGAGCGCTCCACATGCCGAAGGCAGCCCTACGCGCACGTCCTAAAAGAAACGCTTCCCAAAGGGCAATGCCCGAACACCCGGCTCCACTGGCTTCTGGCGTCTCCGGAGGAGCCACACTGCCACCTACTGTCCGATCATGGGAATGCAGTCCCAGGTGTACCGCCTGATTCTCAGGGCCATATCCCAGCCAGAAGGGTCAAATACAGAATTTGGAAGCTTCCCTGGTGGCTCAGTGGTGAAAAATCCCGCCTGCCCAGTGCAGGACACACGGGTTCAATCCCAGATCCGGGAAGACCCCACATGCTGCGGAGCAACTATGCCCCTGCGCCACAACTACTGAGCCTGTGCTCTGGAGCCCTGGAGTCCCACCTACCCCGCGACTACTAAAGCCTGTGCGCCCTCGTGCCCAGGCTCTGTAGCAAGAGCCATCACGATGAGAAGCCTGCGCACCTGCTCCGCCAACCAGAGTGCCGCCTGCTCCCCCCCCACCCCCCGCCGCAACTAGAGAAAAGCTATGAATGCAAGTTTTAAGAATATTCTGTTACACAGTAGGAAGAAAATATTGTCTTAGCCTCTTTTCTTCCAAGCAGTTTGAGTTTCAAAACCTCATCTCACTTCACATCCCAAATTATTCCTTGCACATATTTCTGCAGCAGCTACTATATGTCAGAGTATGATCTGGGGCAGGCATTATCATCATCTCTAATTGACAGGTACAGGAACCCAGTTAAGAGACATAGGTTCTGAAAGATGGCAGAGATGGGAAAAACACCCAGACATTTTCGCTTCAAGTGCACAGTCTTGACCACGTCACACAAGGTACAAAGTGCTGTAACATACAGGATGAGGAAAAAATCACTTCTGACTTGATAGGGCCTTGGGATGTACAGAAAGGATTACTGGCAGGATAGTATTCAGTAAATGGTGGCTGGTATGTACTGCTTTTCTAAGTACATTAATCTTAACAGAGAGGAGACAGTTACCTCCGTGGGATATATATTCACTGGAGACTGTTATGCTTATTCTTTGGCAAAGAGCATCTGCTCACTCAAGAATCCATGACAATATTTCCTAGGTTTGTCTCTGAATAACAGAGCTGATCCATACCAAAGCACCAAATATAATGGCTGTTTCTTAATTTTCCCTTCATACCTAGGAAAGTGTTAATAATAGCTTTTATGAAATTCTTCATCTTCATTTCTGTACTTCCATAGCACTTTTCATATAATTCATATATGGCACATCAGAATAAGCTTTGCAATATAATTAACTGAGCCCATGTTGCTTTCATCATTAGAACAGTGGTTCCCAAAAGGAGTACCAAAAGGCCCTCAGGACATTTCAGAATACATACTGGTATTTTTTCTTTTTTGACTGTCAAAATGACTGTAGGGCATTATTGGTACTTAAGGGGCTTCCCTGGTGGATCAGCGGTAAAGAATCTGCCTGCAACGGGGAAGACCTGGGTTCGATCCCTGGGTTGGGAAGATCCCCTGGAGAAGGGAACAGCTAACCACTCCAGTATTCTGGACTGGAGAATTCCATAGACTGTATAGTACATGGGGTCGCAAAGAGTCAGACATGACTGAGCAACTTTCACTTTCCACTGGGTAGAAGTCAGAAATGATAACAAGCAGTACCAAGAGTGACAGCCACACTAAAACACTGGCCCTGCTGGGAGCCAGTGTGTTCAGTATAGAAGGAAGATACAAACACAGACGACAGGAAGCCAAAGAAGAAAGATGAACTGAGGTTTCTGAATGAACTCATCATTTGTAAAATATGTACATGTAAGTTCATATAGATATATATACAAGAACATATGTATGTTTACGTGTGTATGTATACGTATTTCTCCTAGCTCTGTCCACTAAATAGGCAAAGCAGCAAAAATTCCACAGTAGCAAGGGGATGCCTAGTGCATAGACCTTGGTTTCCAATAGCATTCCCTAGTAAAAGGAACCAGTGCTCTTTGGAGAAATTTAGTTGGCCCTTGAACAAAACAGGTTTGAACTGTGCAGGTTCACTTACACATAAATTTCTTTCACTAAACGTGTACTAACTATAGGATTACACGCATGATCCACAGTTGGTTGAATCCGTAGATAGAAACTTGGCTTGGAAGAAACCACTTATAGGGAGGACCAACTAGAAGGTATATGAGGATTTCTGTGCTGAGGGTGGGTGCCCTTCACCCCCATTCAAACCCATTGTTTATGGGTTAGTTGAGACTGGTTTCAGGGTTACAGCAGGAAAGGTACAAGATGGAACACTGGGAGTCAGCTTGAAAGGGATTCTATTAGCCAAATGTGAGAGAATTCGGGAGAATCTGACCAACAAAATAATGGTAAGGATGGTAATGAATCATTAAAAGAAAAAAAGCAATCTACAAGATCATATTGGTATTAAACAGAGAAAGAGCAAGAAGTGGGAGAAAAGGGAGGCTTCTTGTTTACAGTAAATACTGAGTACTAATTAGTAAATGTGGAGGTATTAATGAATTTGGAAAATCATCATTTTTCAACCATCATGATAAAGACTGATTCTGCAGATGAAATAAAGTCAGGATGCATGGTAACTAACTATGTGATAAAAATGAACAGAAAACAAGACAAACTAATGTTTACATAATCCAGAGAGACTGTCACGGCAAAAATGAAAGAAATTTGCAAGAAAGAAAAAATAATTCTGCCACATGTGAAACAAGTCTAATTCTTAAGACTTAAAATAGGCTTATTTGATTGGATTATTATAAAAGCATTTCTCAATTATCTCATGAATATACAGTACCAAACATGGAGTGATTGGAAATGACATATATAACAGCACGGTGAGTACCTACCCAGGTGACAATCTTCTTTTTCTCTCGCTTCCCATTTGCGGCTGTCCACATATGCTGCAGAAAGTAGGTGTCTTTTACCTGAGGAAAAAAACAAGTACCTCAACAGGCATGGTTTCAATACATGTTCAGTTTATACATCTGTTTTTATTAACTGTATCTTTGCCACATTTTCCATTTACTAGACTATTAAAGATCTGTTATGAAACTGTAACCAATATTGCACAGGTTTACAATTCAGTTCACGACACCATGCATTCAACCTCTCACAGGAAGAAAAGGCAGAAAACCTGTTCAAATTTCTAACATTATTAGTAAAACTGCTGCTAATTCTGTTCCTAATACTTTAGACCTAGGAGCCATTTGTTTCCACTGACGAAGAGCCCAGATAAGCTTTAAGATTCCTTCTTCGAACCCCAAATACTTGCTGAATGGTTGCTTAACTCATTAAATGACTGTTTATCATTAGGTAGTCCTAAAAAAATTTCCATCTGAGCTGGATCAGCACATTTACCCTTATCTCACATACAGCCAACAGTACTGAGCACCCAGTGGGTAAATAAGAGGAGTCTAACAAGCCAAATCTGGGGTGACCCACGAGATGACGCCTGTCCAACGACCGGCACGCGACACTGCTCAGTACACAAGAGCTCAAGGAAGAAATGAGAAAGAAGGAATGACAACTGAAAATGAAACTTATTATCCTTCAAAGACACCATCAACAAAGTGAAAGGATAACTCAGAACAGGAGGGAAATAGCTGCACATCATTTATCTGATTAGAGACTTTTACTCAGAATCTCAGGTTACTCAGAAACCTGTATGCAGGTCAAGAAGCAACAGTTAGAAATGGACATGGAACAAAGGACTGGTTCCAAATAAGGAAAGAGGTACATCAAGGCTGAATATTATCACTCTGCTTATTAACTTTTGTGCAAAGTACATCATGCAAAATGCCAGACTGGATGAAGCACAAGATGGAATCAAGACTGCTGGGAGATATCAATAACCTCATATATGCAGATGACACCACCCTTATGGCAGAAAGTGAAGAGGAACTAAAGAGCCTCTTGGTAAAAGTGAAACAGGAGAGTGAAAAAACTTGGTTAAAACTCAACATTCAAAAAGAGAAGATCATGGCATCCAGTCCCATCACTTCATGGCAAACAGGTGGGGAAACAGTGGAAACAGTGACAGACTTAGTTTTCTTGGGCTCCAAAGTCACTGCAGATGGCAACTGCAGCGTGAAATTAAAAGACACTTGCTCCTTGGAAGGAAAGCATATTCAAAAGCAGAGACATTACTTTGCTGACAAAGATCCACCTAGACAAGGCTATGGTTTGTCTAGTAGTCATGTATGGATGTGAGAGTTGGATCATAAAGAAGGCTGAACACTGAAGAATTGACACTTTTGAAGTGTGGTGTTAGAGAATACCCTTGAGAGTCCTCTGGACTGTAAGAAGATCCAACCAGTCAATCCAAAAGGAGATCAGTCCTGAATATTCATTGGAAGGACTGATGCTAAAGCTCCAATACTTTGGCCACCTAATGTGAAGAACTGGCTCACTGGAAAAGACCCCGATGCTGGGAAAGATTGAAGGCAGGAAGAGAAGGGGATGACAGAGGATGAGATAGTTGGATGGCATCACTGACTCGATGGACATGAGTTTGAGCAAGCTCCAGGAGATGGTGAAGGACAGGTAGGCCTGGTATGCTGCAGTCCATGGGGTCACAAACAGTTGGACACGACTGAGTGACTGAACAACCAACAAGGGAAAAAAAAAAAAAAAACTCTTACAACTTAAAATTTGAAAAGACAACGCAACAGAAAAATGGGCAAAGGATCTGAACAAACATTTCTAAAACATACACACACATATAAATAGCACACACATAAATACATGGCCAATAAGTATATGGAAAGATGTTTCATATCACTTCCCATTAAGAAAATGCAAAATATACTGAAATACAACTACACATCCACTTAGGATGGTTATGATCAAAAAGGCAGATGATAACAGCTGTTGATAAGGATGTAGAGAAATCTGGCTCATACATTGCTGGTATGAATGTGAAATGGTGCAGCCACACTGGAAAAGTTTGGCCGTTCTGCAAAATGTTACCATGGAGTTACTAGGTAACCCAACAACTCCACTTCTACATATATACCTAAGAGAAATGAAATCACGGATCCACACAAAAAATTGTACACAACATTATTCATAATAGCCAAAAAGGAAAGATGCAAATATCCATCAATTTATGAATGGATAAACAAATGTGGTATATTCTTATGAAAGGAATATTATTCAGCAATAAAGGAAGTACTGATACATGCTACATGGATGAACCTTGAAAATATTATGCTAAGGAAAAAGAAGTCTGTCACAAAAGACTACATGTTACATAATTCCATCATATGCAATGTCTGCAATAGGGAAATCTATAGAGACAGAGGTGTCTTGGTTGCCTAGATCAAGAGGGTAGAGGGGCAGGAAAACCTGGGGGGAAATGGGGCATGACTGCTAATGAGGTATGGCGTTTTTTCAGGTGATGAAAATCTCCTAAATTGACTGTGGTGAGAGCTGCTGCACAACCCTGTGTATGTAACAAAAAAACTAAGTAAGCATTAAATTGGCCACGTTAGATGAATGTGAACTAAATCTAAATAAAGCTGTTTTAAAAAATTAAAAAGGAATGAATGGCAGACAGCCACCTAAAGGTCACAGCAGACCATAACCAAACACAACAAGAAGGCATGGGAGCTGATCACACACACTGTTAGGACGCTGCTGGTATTCTCTATCCATTTCCCAACTAAAACAAATACAAACACACCTGTGTGTGTTTATACCCAAACCAGCACCTCCCTTGTCTTCAGCAGGGAGTCTAGTCAGACTTCACTAGAATAATACGTGGAAGTTTGAGGTCTAAAGCTTAAGCAATGATGCAATAATAATAGAAGCTCCCAAAGATTGCCTCAAAAGGGAATAAAGATATTTTTTAAAATAGCAACTATAAATGATTAGATGCTTGGAACTTAGAACACATTTTTCACAGAAACGATGTTCTAAATTGTCAGTTACATTCCTGCATCTGTCAAGAAGGATGAATAAAATCCAACGGCACTGATGGCATTGCATTAGGTGTGCAGCTGTACACCAGGTCAGGAGTGAACAGACCAGACCCTGTAGTTTTAAGTGAAGGAGTTGGCTGGGTGACATTTAAGGTCTCTGCATGCTCTAACAATCTGACACAGAGCCAAAACACACAATTCAAATAACCTATTCATAATTTATGACAGCATTTCTATGCAAACTGAATTTCAATTTCTAAAACCAGGTAGATCACTCCCTTCTGTGGGAAACAAGTACAGCCCTTTTCTCTACATAAGCATAAGCTGAGGAGGGGACGAACATTTTAAGATGCTTCAGTCATGTCCGACTCTTTTGTGACCCTATGGACTGTAGCCCTCCAGGCTCCTCTGTCCAAGGCATTCTCCTGGCAAGAATACTGTAGTGGGTTGCCATGCCCTCCTCCAAGGGATCTTCCAGACCCAGGGATTGAACCCACGTCTCTTATGTCTCCTGCATTGGCAGGTGGATTCTTTACCACTACGGCCGCCTAGGAAGCCGAGTTCAGTCAGCTCAGTTGTGTCCAACTCAGTCATGTCTGACTCTTTGTGACTCCATGGACTGCAGCATGCCAGGCTGTCCATCACCAACGCCCAGAGCTGACTCAAACTCATGTCCATTGAATCAGTGATGCCATCCAACCATCTCATTCTCTGTCGTCCCCTTCTCCTCCCACCTTCAATTTTTCCCAGCATCAGAGTCTTTTCAAATGAGTCAGTTCTTCGAAATTAGATGGCCAAAGTATTGGAGTTTCAGCTTCGACCATCAGTCCTTCCAAAAAATATTCAGGACTGATTTCCTTTAGGATAGACTGGTTGGATGTCCTTGCAGTCCAAGGGACTCTCAAGAATCTTCTCCAACACCACAGTTCTAAAGCATCAATTCTTCTGTGCTCAGCTTTCTTTATAGTCCAACTCTCACATCCATACATGACTATGGGAAAAACCATAGCTTTGACTAGACAGACCTTTGTCGGCAAAGTAATTTCTCTGCTTTTGAATATGCTGTCTGTGTTGGTCATAACTTTTCTTCCAAGGAGCAAGTGTCTTTTAATTTCATGGCTGCAGTCACCATCTGCAGTGATTTTGGAGCCCCCAAAAATAAAGTCTCTCACTGTTTCCACTGTTTCCCCATCTATTTGCCATGAAGTGATGGGACTGAATGCCATGATCTTAGTTTTTTGAATGTTTAGTTTTAAGCCAACTTCACTCTCCTCTTTCACTTTCACCAAGAGGCTCTTTAGTTCTTCTTTGCTTTCTGTCATAAGGGTGGTGATATCTGCATATCAGAGGTTATTGATATTTCTCCCGGCAATCTTGATTCCAGCTTGTGCTTCATCCAGCCCAGTGTTTCTCATGATGTACTCTGCATATAAGTTAAATAAGCAGGCTGGCAATATACAGCCTTGATGTACTCCTTTCCCGATTTGGAACCAGTCTGTTGTTCCATGTCGGGTTCTAACCGTTGGTCCTTGACCTGCATACAGATTTCTCAGGAGGCAGGTAAGGTGGTCTTGTAGTCCCATCTCTTTAAGAATTTCCCACAGTTTGTTGTGATGCACACAGTCAAAGGCTTTGGCATAGTCAATAAAGCAGATGTTTTTCTGGAACTCTCGTTTTTTTTGATGGTCCAATGGATGTTGGCAATTTGATCTCTGGTTCCTCTGCCTTTTCTAAATCCAGCTTGAACATCTGGAAGTTCACATACTATTGAAGCCTGGCTTGGAGAATTTTGAGAATTACTTTGCTAGCATGTGAGATGAGTGCAATCGTGCGGTAGTTTGAATATTCTTTGACATTGCCTTTCTTTGGGATTGGAGTGAAAACTGACCTTTTCCAGTCCTGTGGTCACTGCTGAGTTTTCCAAATTTGCTGGCATATTGAGTGCAGCACTTTCACAGCATCATCTTTCAGGATTTGAAATAGCTCAAATGGAATGCCATCACCTCCACTAGCTTTGTTCATAGTGATGCTTCCTAAGGCCCACTTGACTTCACATTCCAGGATGTCTGGCTCTAGGTGAGTAATCACACCATCATGATTATCTGGGTTGTGAAGATCTTTTTTGTATAGTTCTGCGGTGTTTTTGCCACCTCTTCTTAATATCTTCTGTTTCTGTTAGGTCCATACTGTTTCTGTCCTTTATTGTGCCCATCTTTGCATGAAATGTTCCCTTGGTATCTCTAATTTTCTTAAAGAAATCTCTAGTCTGTGCCATTCTGTTGTTTTCCTCTATTTCTTTGCACTGATCACTGAGGAAGGCTTTCTTATCTCTCCTTGCTATTCTTTGGAACTCTACATTCAAATGGGTATATCTTTCTTTCTTCTTTGCCTTTCACTTCTCTTCTCTTCACAGCTATTTGTAAGGCCTTAAATTGAAGTTCAACAGACTTAAACTGAAGAAAGTAGGAAAAACCACTAGACCATTCGGGTATGATCTGAATCAAATCCCTTACGATTTTACAGTGGAAGTGACAAATAGATTCAAGGGATTAGATCTGTTAGACAGAGTGCCTGAAGAACTATGGATGGAGGTTCATCCCCGAGAAAAAGAAATGCAAAAAGGCAAAATGGTTGTCTGAGGAGGCCTTACAAATAGCTGTGAAAAGAAGAGAGGCCAAAGAAAGCCCAAGGAGGGGACTGTTAAGCAATATATTCCAGGACACTGATCAAGAACATCCCCGAGAAAAAGAAATGCAAAAAGGCAAAATGGTTGTCTGAGGAGGCCTTATAAATAGCTGTGAAAAGAAGAGAGGCCAAAGAAAGCCCAAGGAGGGAACTGTTAAGCAATATATTCCAGGACACCAATGACTTATATATTCTCTACCTATTATTACATTTTCTTACTTATTCTCCATTTCTTCTCCTAACATATGTTTTATTCTAGCATAAGACATCAGCCCTCCTTATTCTAAAGTCAGAAAAAACAGTTATCTAGAACTATGTTCATGATTTTGGTACTGGGAGACATAAAGCAGGGAGATGATGGTGGGGAGACAGTAGTCCCAGAATGTCCTGTGTGTGGCTGTTCAAGGGCATCAGATAACTGAAACAAAATAAATCAGGACTAGTAAATTTACGAAAGATAAGCCCAGTAACTTTCAAATATATGAATTTTAACTGTTTGCCTACCATCCCTGGTGGCTCAGATGGTAAATAATCCACCTGCAATGTGGGAGACCTGGGTTTGATCCCTGAGTTGGGAAGATCCCCTGGAGGAGGGTATGGCAACCCACTCCAGTATTCTTGTCTGAGCAACTAGGCACACATCATTTTCTATCTCCATTGAGGACAGAATGAAAGGAAATGGGTATAAGGATAAAGAATTTAAACTTGGCAAGTGGAAAATTTTCCTAATAGAAACCAGCGGCAAACACAGTAATGAGTTATCCAGTGTTGTAGGCAGAATGTCTCCCCCAAAAACATCCATGTCCTAATCCCCAGAACCTGTGAATGTTGGGGTACATGGCAAAGGGGGATTAAGGTGACAGAAGGAATTAAGATTGCTTCTCAGGTGGCTCAGCAGAAAGAATCCGCCTGCAAGGCAGCAGATGAGAGAATTCAATCCCCAGATCAGGAAGATGCCCTGAAGAAGGAAAAGGCAACCCATTCCAGTATTCTTGCTTGGGAAATTCCACGGACAGAGGAGCCTGGTGGTTCGCAGTCCATGGGGTTGCAAAAGAGTTGGACATGACTTAGCAACTAAACAACAACAACATCGAATTAAGGTCAGCACATCAGCTGATCTTAAGTGAGGAGACTGTCCAGGGTTATACAGGTGGACTCAATGCTTTGTTTTTTTAGCCACACCTCGGGGCATGTGGGATCTTAGTTCCCCAACCAGGGATTGAACCTGTGCCCCATGCACTGAAAGCACAGTCTTAACCACTAGATGGCCAAGGAAGTCCCCAGGTAGATTCAAAGTAATCACAGGTCCTTAAAAAGTAGAAGAGGGAGACACTTTGTTAGTGTGGTGCATGAAGGGCAGAGTGATACGAGAAGGACCTGACTTGCCACTGCTCACTTTGAAGACGTTTGAGAAAGGGGCCATCAGCCAAGGAATGCAGTGGTCTCCAGAAGATGGAAAAGGCTAGAAAAAACAGATTCACCCCTAAAGATTCCTGAAGGGAATACATCCCTTTCAAAACCCTGATTGATTTTAGCACAGTAAGACTCTGTACCAGACTTCTGACATACCGAACAGTAAGTCTATGTTGTTTCAAGCCATCAAATTTGTGGTGATTTGTTACAGCAGCAATAGTAAATTACTATACCTTAAGACAGACATTCGATTTTCTGTAAACCTTTTAAATCAGGATATCCATCTTTCTAAGATAGTTGGTAGTTGAGAGGTCTGTATATTAACATTAAAACCAGAAAGAATTTCTATGAAGTCAGGAAGAACGTTGAGTGGACAATGAAAATGGAAAACCTAGATCAGCTTCTCCAACTTTATTGTGCATATGAATCTTGATTAAAAGAAGATTCTGATTCAGCATGCCTGGGGCGGGAACAGAGAATCTGCATTTCTGAAAGTTCCCAGGTGATGATGATTTTGACCCTCAGACAATACTGAAATAGCAATGGGATAGGATGTTATCAGCCTCACAAGTTTAGCTCTCTCAGACCATTTAACTCCACTCTAACTATGCCACCCAAGCAGATAAACCCATCTTGAACCTGCTTACCCTATAGGCAGTCAAATTTTAGAGCAACAATATTCAAAGATAACTATCCACTGAAAAATGAATATTTCCTCACTTAATTCTGCCTCCAAAGACCAGGATTTTGGAGCTTAGTAAATACTTATTGATAAAAAGCTTGTTTTTTGTATAGTTAATTTGGCTTTTGGTAAAATGTCTCCAAACATGTTTCCCATCCAAAGGGAAGCAATGTGATAGTGAACAGATAGGCTTTAGAGTCACAAAATCTAAACGTGAATCCTAGCCTTCCATAAATATTATGAAAATCTAGACAAGTTACACCAGGCCTCTTAGCATTTTCCTTCATATGTAAAATGGGGAAATATTGTATCATAATTTAAACAAGGACATATACAATAGTAAGTGCTTTGCCTAATGTGCACTATGTAGTAAGTGCTCAACAAGTTTCCTTCTCTAGCCTCTTCTTATATTGAAACCCCTTTTTTGGTTTACCTCAATAAATCTTGCTTCCATCCTGTTGATTATTTTTGTTGCCTTTATCTGTTGTACAGAGAACTGATGGAAGTTCCAACATATTCCAAATACCAATTTGTCATGAGTGTGTTTGAATTTTTTCCTCTTTTATCCTGTAATGGTTTAAGATGTTTTGACGACTTAAAGTAAAGCTCCTTATCAGCATTCTCAAACCCCCAGAGGTCAATAATGTACTATTTTATTTGGGGGCTGCATTTTATTTTGGGGCTTCCCTGGTGGCTCTGTGGTAAAGAATCAGCCTGCCAATGCAGAAGACACAGGTTTGATCCCTAGGTTGGGAAGATCCCCTGGAGAAGGAAATGGCAACTCGTTCCATTTTTCTTCCCTGGGAAATCCCATTGACAGAAGAACCTGGTAGGCTACAGTCCACAGGTTTGCAAAAGAGTTGGACACAACTTACTGACCAAACAGTAACATCTTATATTACTTGCCTTACAGCCTCCAGTTTCTGATTTCAAGACTCCTTTCATCTGTGGTCTAACCCAGTGCCTGTGCAATATAACTTTCTGCAATAAAGGAGCTAGCCACTACAGTGGCCACTAGCCACAGGTGCCTACTGAGCACTTAAAATGTAGCTAATGTTGGGCTTCCCTTGCACCCACTCCAGTATTCTTTCCTGGAGAATCCCATGGACAGAGGAGCCTACAGTCCATCAGGTTGCAAGTCGGACACAACTTAGCGACTAAACCACCACCAGCAATGTGACTAAGGAAAAGAATTTTTAAATTTAAACTAAATGAAATAGCCACTTACAGCTCATGGCCAGGACAGAGGGATAGCACAGGTGTAACCGATCACAAGTTTCAAGTTCACCGTTTCAATCTTAGGTCAAAACGGTAACTGGAAATTCTCTCAATTCACCTTTATTTAACGTCCATTCCCTGGTTACAATGACTGGTCCCAAACATTCCAAGCAACTATGATACTTCCCCTGATTAACAATACAAGGTCTTGTTTAAATTGAAAAGCATTTAGTAACAACCCTAAGTGAACACACTAGTAAACAGCTACAACCCTAATGCTTACTGAGAAGCCAAGTACTGGGCAGACTACTTCACCTAAAGTGTGGCAAGAAACATTTTCATTAGCTAGGTCAACCAGCTAATCCTCAGAAAACTTCTGGTGGCCAATGATAAGGTTTCACGTTGATATTTAAAGATCTGTGGAGAAAAACTGTATGTGTTTCTTTTCAACAGGGGCTAGAGGAGGACGTTAGAAAGAGTCGATAGGAGGCATTGGAAAAACCAATGGTGATTACTGTAGCCGAATCACATAATCAGATACACTTGTCAGGATTTAGCTTCTGTAAATTAAAAAAAAAAGTTTTTCCCAATGTCTTCATCAGCAGGTCCTTTAAACAGGTTTTGCGTGAGGCATCATTCACCCAGATATCAAAGTATTTCAAAACTATTAGCATTTACTGTTTGAATGGAAAACTTCGGGGAAGAAAGGTCAACCAAACTGCGCCCAAGGTCATCAGGTAAAGTGAGATTAGTAATGAGAAATTCATCCACCCAGTGAAAACCAGGGTCTGGCCACGCGTCAGGTGTTGAGAACGTTTATGCTGCTGCTGCTGCTGCTGCTGCTGCTAAGTCGCTTCAGTCGTGTCCAACTCTGTGCGACCCCACAGACGGCAGCCCACCAGCCTCCCCCGTCCCTGGGATTCTCCAGGCAAGAACACTGGAGTAGGTTGCCATTTCCTTCTCCAATGCGTGAAAGTGAAAAGTGTAACTGAAGTCGCTCAGTCGTGTCCGACTCTTCGCGACCCCATGGACTGCAGCCCACCACGCTCCTCCGTCCACGGGATTTTCCCGGCAAGAGTACTGGAGTGGGGTGCCATCGCCTTCTCCGGAACGTTTATGACGCCCCTCTAAAAACACAACAGCGAGAGAAATTTCACAGCCCCAGGGAGGGCGAGGGGGTCACATTTGGGCTTCTCAGGGGCAGCAAAAAGACCACCACCCGAACACATAAACGCGGAAATCAGCCGCAGAAGTTCTCATACCAGAACTTGCTCTGCTCCTCACACCTCTGGATAAGAAAACACTTACTATTTCGGGGAGGGAGATGGGTCAGGGACCTTGCCTCCCCTTTCTGTGGTACCAAACACCTCCAGTGGTTTCTTCTTTCCTTAGAAGTCTATTACTCCTTTTACTCAGGGAACAGAGTTCTCAGGGGACCTAAAGAAGCAGCCCCACGGAAGAAGCAGTCACTAACCTGCCAGAGAGAGCTGAGGCAGCAACACATTCCGCGCCAGGACGACCCCACGCCGCACCACGGAGGCCGCCATCTTGGAGCATACCAAAAGGAATGCTGATCCGGGGGAGGCGGGCAGAGGAAGGGGTGGGGTCACGGTCGACGCTCCGCCCCCTCCCCGGCTCCCACACTTGGTGCGGCCCGGAACAGCATGGCGGCTGCCTTTAGGCCCCCGAAGCAAGTCCTTGTGCTGCAGGCGCTGCGGAGTTTGGTGTATCCCTGGGTGGGAGGCTCTGGTTCTACCTGCTGCCTCTGCCCTCTCGGAGGTATCCGCGGCCTCGGGCCTTGAAGTAGGGGATGGGTGGGACAGAAGGGAGCTTTACACTTCAGTGGGCATCTCTTTGGAGAAATAACAGCGCCCCAGTCACTCTCTGGCCGAGAGCAACCGAGCATGCCCTCGCCCTCTGCTCCTGGGTGCAGTGGTGGTCTCTGCCTGTCGTAGACACCCGTGTCCCAGGGAATCAAAGGACGGCTGGGCTGGGGTCTTGACCCTGGGGCTGTAATATTCCCTTGGATGGAGCTGTGCTGCTTCCCGGGAACACCCCCTCCGCCTTGGGCCTACTGTTCTGTAGAGTCTGGGATGGGAGGAGGTCTAAGACTATAGAGTCCAGCTCTAACTAACAATCTGAAAGACTCTGAGCAGCTTTCTTTATTTACAGAATTATCCCTTGATATCTTTGTGGAAATGATTAAATTTGACAATGCTGGCGAATGATAATAAAAGATCTAAAACTTTGTGTCAGGCTTTACTACATTTTACATACATTCTTTCCTCTTCTCCTCATACCACCTAGTGAGAGAGGTACTGTTCTCTTCATTAACGAAAGAAAGAAAGTGAAGTCGTTCGGTCGTGTCCGACTCTTTGTGACCCCATGGACGGTAGCCTAACCAGGCTTCTCCGTCCATGGGATTTTCCAGGCAAGAGTACTGGAGTGGGTTGTCATTTCCTTCTCCAGGGGATCTTCCCGACCCCCAGGGATCGAACACGGGTCTCCCGCATTGTGGGCAGCTGCTTTACCCTCTGAGCCACCAGGGAAGCCCTCATTAACAACGGAGGACGCTAAGTAATTTGCCCAAGGCTCGAAGAAACTGGCAGAGGAAGGGTTGAACAGAAGGCAGTCTTGCTGTAACCACTGCTCACCTTTATAGAAATCAGCAGCAATTTTTGTTGTTACAGTGTTATTGTTGGACACAGAGTTCGTATAGTGGACGATTCTTTGGCCATGCTCCAATTCATGCATAAGCCAGCATCTTAAAGAAATAATGTTTCCCAAACTCTTCACTTCTGCTAAGTTGTGATGACTGAATCCTGATGTATCTAGTGGATACTGAGAGTTCAGATCTGAGAGGTCACAGCTCCTCATTTGGAAAATGACAATACTGGGAATTCCAGTGGTCACACTATAGGTACTTTTATCCTATATGCTTCTACCTGTTTAAACCAAATCTGTTTTGTTATCTGTCTTTTGGAGTCCAGATTCTTGTCTCCTGTCCCCATACACAATCATTAGCTCCTTTCACACACACAGACAAGACTCGTGGAGGATTTGCATTCTCTGGTAGTTTGGAAATTTTTTTCTCCCTATGAGGGTGACTTATAATTGTACCAGTTTAGATCATTTATACTAAGTGAAGATCAGATCAATTATTAGAAAGAGACAGTCAAACTCTACACGTTATTTGCTAAGTATACAATAGTCAAAATGATTTTACTTTCTCTGATTTTTAGCTAAAAGATACCTACTTACAGACAGTATTGTGAAATTAAAGGAATTTCAACGTAAGAAGGTGGCTGTTGCATGTAATCTTCCTGGCACCAAAGGTAATCAAATCTATTAAATTCTTTCATTGATCTGTCATTCAACTTTCCTCTGTCTTTATCCCTATTCAGTCTCTCTGTCAATGATTTTGTATTTCAAAAGAAATTGAGATGGTTTATTCTTAGTTCCTAGTCTGCCTCTATGTGCGTATTTTATTTCACCATTCTCCTCTTACCCCTTCAGCCAGGATCCCAGAGAAACGCTGAAGCTAGTGCTGCATCCAGCCTCCAGATCAGTGCCTCTCAAAGTTAGGTTCAAGGGTGAGCAGCAAGTAAGAGAGGGATAGGAACGCCAAACCTTGGGCCCCAACCGATTCGTCTGCACAGTAAAGTCGGAGAACTGCGCCACATGACTGGCTTTCACACTTTTGATGCCACCCTCAGTAAAAACTACAATTTGCCTTGTGTCTCTAGTACACACATACATATCTATAGATAAATCAAATGAAACAGAAAATGTATGATGTATTTTCATATTTTCCAGTCTGTGCTGAAAGAATCAGTAGTCTAAAACAGGTTTCTTTAAAAAATTCGCAAAACACTGATGATTGCTATGGCTGGGTGATGGACATGTGGGAGGTGATTTCTCTCTGCTTTTAGGTATGTTTGAAACTTTCTATTGTAAAGAGCTAAAAACACCACCACCATCCCTGGCCCTGTTCCCTTTCAGCATCTGAGAAATCTTGTTGCATTCATTTCCTCTTCTCCTGCACATTGAGTTTTCCCCAGTAATTCAAATTCTTTTATAAACAGAGTAAGACCCCTCTCTTTTTTTAATAACTCTTTTGTATGTTCTGTTGACTTTTTCAGCTTTCCTCCTTCTCACTGTGGGATGTTGTGAGCACCTAATGAACACTTGCTCCCACCTCTACAGTCCAGCCCTCCAGAAACCAGTCTTCCTTCACTACTTTGCTAGCCATACTGTTACACAAAATCATCTACAGAGCAAGAAGATAAAGAGTGACAGAATTGAGTCTCCACTTTAGTAGACTCAATCTAGATTTGACTTCAGTCTTTGCTGCCTACTCCAGGTCGTCTGGAGCTCTGTGAAGTGTGCAGTTAGGGCTTCATGTCACAGTCTAGTTGCTACTCAGCTGTCATAATCTTTCTAAGGCTGTGATGGTCACGCATCTGTTCTGAAAGGCAATTAACATCATGAGTGCCACTCTACTCCACTGTCAGGTATTTACAGATAAAGTCCTATCCACATTTCATCTTTATGAGAACCCACAGTGGTACTTACTGTCTTATAGACCACATCACGTACAAACGTCCCCCTTCCCCCCAGGTTCCTAGCTCCTCCATAGTTGATCTCGCCCTTTCTAGAATTCAGTGTAATCTCCCGTTAGTCTAGTCACGTTCTCCTCTCACCACCTTTCCCCCGCAGTTCCGTGCCGTGTCTCAGGCTGACTCCCGCACGAGCGATGCCAGACTCCGTCCGCTCTGCCGACTCTCCCCAGCCCCGTCCCTGCTCTGCCGCTTCTCTGCTTCCACCACACCTGGTCTCTTTCTGCTGCTTGATCTCTCTCTTCTTTCCTGTTATGTTTATACTGTCACGTGTCACCTGCTCTGTCACTGTTTTCAGATACCTTTATGCAAATATATCTTGTCTTTTCAAATAGATTCTAAGCTCTTTCAGGTCAGGAACCATACCTTATCCTTCTCTGTGTCTCTCACACAAAGAAGGATACCTCTGAATACGAATATACAATAAGCACCTAAATCTTATTGGTTGTTCTAAAATACAAATTACATTTGCTGAAATTTTGGACATATTGAGAAGTAACAAGATGTAAAGTCATCCATTAAAATCTTTTTAGGTTGGAAATTGTTTAGAAATATTTAATAGAATAAATCGTGACTGAAGAATGAAAGAAGAACAATAACCTCTGTGATTTCCTGGCAGTTACTACATGCTGGGCCCTGTGATAAGGGCTTTACTTTACTTGCATTATCTCAGGATGATCCCATGAGGTCAGCATCATGATCTTCACTTTACACATGAATCAAGTCTCACACACAGGCCTCTCCAAACCTCCCCATAGCATGCAAATGGCAAAGCCTAGATTCCAGCCCACACATGCGTTCATGCTAAGTTGCCTCAGTTGTGTCCGACAGTTTGCGACCCCATGCGCCTCACCAGGCTCCTCTGTCCATGGGATCCTCCAGGCAAGAATACTGGAGTGGCTTGCCATGTTCTCTTCCAGGGGATCTTACCGACCCAGAGATCAAACCCATGTCTCTTAAGTCTCCTGCATTGGCAGGTGGGTTATTTACCACTGGTGCTACCTGGGAGATTTCAGCCCAAGTCTTCCCAATTCTAAAACCTTTAGCCATTACAAGATCCTGCAAATAAAGATTGGAGAGTCTACTGCACTAACCCAAACCTAGGGGGCCTTTTTTTCTAGTAAATCGAAAGCAATATCTACTTCAGCTTCCCAATTTTGTGTTTTAAGGTATATCCCGCCAGTCCTTCAGGCAGCATTCCTTCAGAGCTCTGCGCCTTGGAACAAATCCTGTAGACTTTTCTTGGCAGCTTCTGATAGTGAGAACAGCCCTGCCTTCTGGAAAGCAGATGCTTGCTTGGTGCCTGCCTCTCACCCCACATTCTGCCAAGAATACAGTGCCTCCTCATGCCAAGAAGCAGCGCTTCCTGTTGGTGTTTGTCTCCACAGTAGTTTCAGATACATAGACAGTGATCACCTTGAAACGATTCGGTCACTAGAAGACGGTTTTCTGCTGTTAGCGGACAGGTTTGCCCTCTGCATTACACAGTACCGTGGCACACTTTCTAACAACTGATTAGAGAGGGACCAGGAGGAATGAAACAGTGGTGAAGCTGAATCAAGTGGAAGCGATGTGAGGTGCTCCTGAATCGTGGGAGTCCTCCACTGTGGGGTGACTCATCTCCACATTTTCCTTTCAGTTTTCCTGCTAGGTACCCGACCAACTGATGGTTTGGATATCTTGGTTACTTTTTTTCCCCTCATGGGTCACCTGTAGATAGAGCTCTCTGGACTAAGCCTCTTCGGACATTAGTTCTCAAACTTTACATAAGCATCACCCAGGTAGTGAAAAATGCACATTCCTGTGCTCCCGCTCCCAGAGACTGTGCAGGGAGTCTGGAGTGAGGCCTGGGCCTGCGCCCTGTGACACAGATGTGCTCTTTCACACACCATCTCTGATGCTCAAGACCAGCCAGTGATGGAGCTGCGTGGCCGTGAGCCCCGCTCGGTGGCCTCTGCAAGGGGCTGGCTTCCGGCCTCCCCTCCTCCCTGAGGTCAGACTCCTGAACAGTCCAAGTCAGCCAAGTGATAGCCACCTCTACACTGTGCTTTCTTCCAGAAACCTATTTGAGAAACCTGGAAGAGAAACTGACCCAGAATAAGCTCATCCTGAAAGAGGAGTTGAGAACCCTACTTCATTTGTGTGCATCCCGGGACGACGTGGAGCTGGCTAAACATGTCATTTACAGGTGAGGCACTTCCTTAGAATACTGCCCGCCTTTTCTCTTCCCACTGTCTCCCTTTCCTGAGCAATCGCATACACCTGGAAGATTGCAGCTATCACCTACCTCTACACTGGCGACTTCCAAGTCTCTTGTCCAGGTGCCTGCCCTGAGCACCACATGTTTAAATTCATTCATTTAACAAAACTTATTAGGTTCCTACTACGTGCCAGGTGCTAAAGATGGAAAAGCAGATAATTTACACCCCAGGAGATCACCAGCCTCACTACTCACTGAGTCCACTCACATGTTCTCTAGTCTTCACATTCCGTGTACACAGACCTTTTCTTGCTATGTTTGTTCTCATACTGACCAGTCTTTCTTTCCCCTGGTCTCATCTGCTCTCCTGTGTCCACTGCCTGGTGTCTCGCATCCCAGCCTTCCTCTCTCTGTCCCCATTACCCATGTCTTAGTTCAGGCCTCACTCCTCTCACTTGGACACTTCAGTGGACTGCTGACTAGCCTCGCTACTCCGGGCTTAGGTCTCTTTACTGTCTCTGATCCCTCATCAGGCTTTCCCATGTCAGAAGGAACTCATGTGTGATCACAGTCTACTCTTAGGAAACCCAGCAAAGGTGTCTTCTGGGAGCAGGATGTCGCCAAACCAACAGGCTTTATTTCTAAAACTGATTCATTGCTTCTTTTCACCATTCTTTAAAGATACATTTCTGTACACGGACCTGCACTTGTACTGTACAGAGAAAAATACGAGTTCCTTGTAGATAGAAGAATATACACCCTAGGTTAACCATGGTTCTTTGGAAATTATACATTATAGATATTGTTTGTTTAAATGTATACTTTTCTGATTTCTCAAACTTGTCTATAAGAGACATGAATTACACAAATTTGATTGAAAATTTTAAAAACACAAGAAATATATTACACATTCTGTGGTTTTGATTGTCTCCTCCTGCATAACCAACCACAACAGAACTTAATGACTTAAAATGACCACTTATTATTTCTCACAATTCCGTGAATCAGGAACTGCGGCTGGGCTCAGCTGGGCAGTTCTTACAGTATCAGCTGAAGTCACCTGTGCACTGCAGTCAGATGCCGTGGGCTGAGCTGGGAGGTCCAAGAAGGCTTCAGTGGCACTTCCGATGCATCAGGGTCCCTACGCCCGCCCCGGCCCCTGCCCCGCAGTACTCAAGTCCAGCCGGAGAGGCACTAGCACACTGCTGCAGGCCTGCAGAGCTGCCCAAGGCTGGCACATATTTTCGCTCCACCCCATTCTCCTGGTCAGGGCGAGTTAGCCACCCCTGATTTATGGGGAAAGGGAAACGATTCTACCTGTGGATGGATGGAGCCATATGCATGAGGAGTTGATGGCAGCCATCCTTGGGGCCTGTCTAACACATCCAAGAAACCACTGTTAATATTTTGATATGTTTTCCCACCAATCTTTTTTTTTATGCAAAGATTTTGCAGTTTTGGTAGGGTTTATTTTACATAGTTGTGGCTATTACTGTGTATATAACATGATATTTTGTTCGCTAGTTGGCATTGCAGCATAAATGTTTTTGCTTGTTAACACTCTAGGAATCATATTTTCATGACTATACACTAGTCCATTATAGGTTAGGTATTTTAATTAACTGTGCCCCTACTGTTGAATGTCTAAATCATTTCTGATTTTTCACCAGGATAAATAGTACTATGATGAGCAAACTCTACGTGTAAAACTTTTCTTTCGGGGACCAGAGGACATGAACCTTTTAAAGCTTGTCAATATAGACTGCCAGATTATTTTCCAAAAGGGATTATGCTAATTCATAGTCACACTGTATCTGCAAACCTAAATCTGCTATTTCAGTTTCATAAAGTTGAATCATTTGAGACCCTCTGGCTCCTTTTACTATCAGTTTTCTTTTTACTAGCCAAAGCTATCAGATGTTTACAAGAGCAACAAAATAAGGTAACATTCTAAACACTCTTTCCACTCTTGTTTTTGTTTATTGATGCTAGTAACTCTCTGCCCAGTTGCTGTCCTTTCCCTCTATCTGTGGACAGTTGGATGTGTTGCAGGGGGCGGGTTGGGGGGCGGTGGTTGGTCCACCACCTCACCAACCTATTTTCTTTCTTTCTGAGACAGGCTGCCCCTCGTTGGGGAAGAAGAGCAATGAGCTGCAACTTAAGCTCTTTATTGAGCCAAAAACAAGGAGCAACTGAATCTCCTCCTGGTTTTGACCACATGCTGTTTGGTCTATAGGGGATTTTAGATCCTCGAAATTGAATGTCTCTTGTCAAGAGGAGGTGACATATTACCTCTGTGACTTTCTAGCACTTTCATTAGTGTGAATGTCATTTAAGTTGGGAAAATTTTCATTTTAGTTTTGTTGTTAATCTGATACACATCTCTCTTGAGACTATTTACTGAAATACATTGATTATTTAAAGATATTTTCTTCAGCATGCCTTACATTTTGTAAGAGGTAATGTATGTGGAAGACTTCCTATGTGCCAGGCATATCATCTCATTTGATCCTCACAAAAACTCTTTGAGTCCTTTTCTTATCTCCATTTTACAGATGAGGAAACTGAGGTACAATGTGGTTAATTAATTTGCTCATAGTGACACAGTAGGTAGAACAGCTGGGATGTGAACTGTTATTTTGGAAGCAAGAGCCTAAAACCTTAATCACTAATTATACTGCCTTTTAATATTCATTTCTTCTTTCCTCTAGCTTTCTTGAGGTTCAGATGACATATATGAATTTACATTTTAAGGTATACAGCTTGATGTTTTAATGTGCATTGTGTCCCTAGTTGCTCAGCTGTGTCAGGCTCTTTGCGACCCTGTAGATTGGAGCTTATCGGGCTCCTCTGTCCATGGGATTCTCCAGGTGAGAACACTGGAGTGGGTTGCCGTTTCCTCCTCCAGGGGGTCTTCCTGACCCAGGGACTGAACCCACATTTCCTGTGTCTCCCACATTGCAGGTGGATTCTCTACCTGCTAAGCCATTGGGGAAACCCCTAATGTTTTGCTATGATAAGTTGATTCATAACAACTATAAATGAAACAATGAGTATTTTTATAACTTTTATAATTGGATTATGAAATGTATCTTTAAAGGTACATTCATCATTCTCTTTGGTACTATATATGTTTAGAAGGGACTATCCATAATGCTATTATGACTTTCCTCCGTGATTTCAGCAGAAGGTTAAAAAATTCTCTGTCTGTTAAAATCAGAGCTTCTGCCCATGGCGTCTGGGATTCAGTCACATAATGAATGAATCTTCCTAAAATCTGATTTACGTGTAATCATGAGTTACTTGTTTTGTCACCAAATTGTCTTCCTGGTGTCTAAAGCAGAAAGAGTTGGTTATTGAAAGGAGAGATATGTGAACAATTTTCAGTTCTGCAGTTCTAACCGGCAGACTGGCTACCTGTAGAAATCCCAGGCCACGTACATATAAAACATCACTGTCTTTGAAATTAGCTGTCTTCTAAAACTAAAATTTCAAATTTAATTTGTTTGGCTAGGTGATTATGGTTCACATATACCTTTCCCTGAGCCAAGAAAAAAGGAGAGATAGGTCTGGATTAAAAAATGCATCCATTTGTTGTTGCTCTCCTATATGGGGGCAAAGCCAGACATGAGGGAGATGGAGCATCACCCCACTCTTTTCCTTGTTCCTCTCCAGGAGCACAGAAAGAGACGGGGCCATCCTGATGGGCTTACAGATGCAGGACCCCTGCTAGTCCCTGACATATGCTCACACTCAGTCCTAGCAGGTTGCTGGTAAATTTGAGAGAATGATTACAATCTGTATTTTACTTCTTTTAACTTCAGAGTATGTGGTGGGACTCTCATGAACCTTGTTTGTTTATTTAAATGCCTAATATACTTCTGCTTTCCTGCTTTCCAGGATTTTCTGATCATCTTTAATTCTGCGCTTTCCCCTCCAGACTGTGAGAGGACTGCACTCTTTGCTGCATCCCCAGCACCTAGCAGAATGCGTGCCACAGTTTGCCTGTCCTTTTCCCAAGTCCCACTGTTTGGCTCACTGAATTATTTTGATTACCAGGTACCATGCAGAGAACAGGAACATCACTTTGGGAGAGTACAAGTTTGGGCCGCTTTTCATGAGGTTGTGCTATGAGCTGGATCTTGAGGACTCTGCAGTGGAGCTCATCAAAGACCAGGTTACTGTCTCCCGGTGGCTGTCCCTGCCACCGTGATTTCCTTGTGCTGAGGGAGGGGGTGTTTTCAGTGATGTTAGGAAGGGCAGCTCTTCTGTACACGTTACTCCTGAGTCAGATTTTTCAGAGAAAGGCTCCTAGGTTGAGGAAATGAGCTCTCCCCTGCATTTTTAAGGTGTCCTTGGAGTCACTGCCTATGGAGAGGCGTAGGTTTCTCCGTCCAGAGGTGAGACCAGGTGTGGAAGAGGTGCAGGTACAGATTCCAAGGTATCTCCCTCCTTGGATGTATGTCCACCGGGGACCGACATCCCCTCCTTTGAGGAGCGTTCAGTTGGGACAGTTAGAGGCGGCTGCCTTTCCCATTCTTCCCCTGTGCTTCTCTCCTGTTTTTGTATTTTTACTTCTGGCTGAAGGCTATGTTGACAAGTGGTTTTCTGTTTTCAAAATTTCTGCTTTCACATAATCTGATCTTCTTTTCCTAAAAGCAAAAGTAACAATACTTATTTTTGTAATTATGCACTGAGTATCTACCCTGTCCTCATTATTGTGCTTAAGCAGTCTACATATTTCGTTTCATTTGTTTGCCACAATTACCCTGACCAGGTAGGCAGTATTATTATTTCTATTTTATAAGAACTCAGAGACATTATAAATCTATCCATGGTCAGAAACATTTATTAAATTAGGGGACTAGGGCTGGCCTCCCGGGACATTTTAATAATTTTAGGAATCTCTATGACTAGGTTGTCCTTTTGCCTCTTACTTTTTTTCATATAAAGTTGCTATCCATGGAGGAACTGTCAACTCTCAGCTTGTCCCTATTTAAAGGACCACGGGTATTAAAAAGATGACCATAATATTACTAAGCTGAGAAGAGGTGGCTTCAGAACAGTATGGATTAGTTTGAACCTATTTTTTCCTAAAAGGATAAATATACATACCACATTTACATTATAGTATATATGTTTTAAAAATCTAGAAGGATATACATTAAACTGCTGCTTTCGGGGGAAGAATTAGATGAAATCCTCACTTTTTACTTTATATATTTTCATATTATTTGACTTTTGTAATAAGTATATGTTACTAAAATTAAAGTTTCACTCTGATAAATCAGAGCCATGAGTATAACAATGAAACCAAAAGAAAATGGAGGTAAAGTGTTTTTTTAACCCACCTGCTGCTGCTGCTGCTGAGTCGCTTCAGTCATGTCCGACTCTGCGCGACCCCATAGACGGTAGCCCACCGAGCTCCTCTGTCCCTGGGATTCTCCAGGCAAGAACACTGGAGTGGGCTGCCATTTCCTTCTCCAATGCATGAAAGTGAAAAGTGAAAGTGAAGTCGCTTCAGTGGTGTCTGACTCTTAGTGATCTCATGGACTGCAGCCTACCAGGCTCCTCCATCCATGGGATTTTCCAGGCAAGAGTACTGGAGTGGGGTGCCATTGCCTTCTCCATAACCTACCTGAGTATGAAGCATTCATGTATGTGTTTAAGTTTCCTAGAGCAGTAGAATTAACTGAATCTGAGTCACATGCCATAAAGCCTAATCCTGCTTCCCCCCGCCTTGTCATGTTCCCTGCCCAGAACCCTGCAGTGCTGCCAGGGAGGGAGCCACAACCCACAGGTACCCATGCACACGGAGCCCTTGGACTGTGGCTAGTTCAGACATACGTGTGCTGCAGTAGAAAGTACATGATGGATTTTAAATACCTGACATAAAAGGAGAATGGAAAGTATCTCATTAATAATGTTTTATATTGATTACATGTTGCAGTTTTGGATTTAGTGGGTTAAGTAACATATTATTAAAGCTGATTTCATATCTTTCTCTTTACTTTTTTAAATGACAGTACTTGAAAATTTAGAGCCACGTACATGGCTCACACTTGAGACTTGCTCCGTATGGACAGAGCTGCTCTGGTGGCTTCCCACCCCACTTATCATAGAACTCGGAGCCCTGGCCGTGCCCTCAGGGGCCCTTCGTGGTATTTCAGGTCCTGCCCCTCTCCGCCTTTCTCACTCCACTCTGGACCTCCTGTTCTTTCTCAGACATGTCAGGCCCATGACCTCAGACTGGAATGCTCTATATAGCATCACTTTATTGAGGTCTGCTTGTCTCAGAGAGCCTTCCCTGACTACTTCTCATCTTTTCTGTCCCTTATCCTGTTCCACTATTCTTCTTGGCCTCTACTGATAACCTGAAATTTTATTTTTAATTTTTTGCTTGTTTTGTTCACTTGTTCATTGTCTCCTCTGCCAGGATGTAATAAGCCCCTGCAGATAAGAAGCCCTACTAGAGTCTAGGGCAGGGTCTTTGTCTTGTCCATCGTTTCTTTAGTCTCAGTGCCCAGAACAGGGTCTGGCTAATTGGTTCTCAGAAAATAGCAGACTGGCACAAGACATCTGATGGTGTATTTGAACAGCACGTGTCACATTGTCATGGCATTAACAATGTTGAGAACCACTGTGTCAGTGAGTCATTTCAAAAAGTATATAATCAACTGTGTACTGTTTGCCAAAAGAGGATCATAGTTGCGTAAGCCTGTCCTGCCTCTGTCCTCAAGCGCACTTCCGGCTGCCATTTCAGGTTCCGGGACCATCCCCACCAGGGTTAATCGGCCTGGTTCTTTTCCTCTAAGCTTGGCAGAGCCATGCTGCATAAAGACGTTCTTCACTGCATTTCTGAAACCTAGAGATCTCTTGCCTCTTGTTCGCTGTGCCCACTGCCAAAGGCATGATGCCCAAAGAGTGGGCAGTATTTAAATTTTTTTGCTAAATGAATGAAGTTTGTACAAAAGGAAGTCCTAGACAGAGAAGATGCAGTGTAAGTATTCTCTTAATAATTTTAACTTTTAACCAAACTGTATTGTTTTTCTTCATTAGCATTTACAAGGTTTCTTCTCAGACTCCACATCATTCAATATTTTGATGGATATGTTATTTATCAAAGGCAAATATAAAAGTAAGTATCACAATTTATGTTTGCTGAAAAATTCTGTCTTTGCAGGTAAAGCAGTTAGGAAAACCAATGGGCCATGTAAAAGTGACCCTTATATTCCTGATGAGTGGCTGAATTATGGAGACCCCATTCTTTAAATGTGGCTACCGTGCTGCATCATGTCATGTCTTAAACACCCCGGTTTTTACTTATGCTGCAGTGAAAATAGGTTTAAAATATTAGTTCTTCCTGTATAATTTGATCATTTATTTTACAATTTAGTTAACTATTCAATGACTTTGAAAGTTTTTATTGTGCCGAAGCATACTTTTCAATACATGGGGCTAAACAGATTGAACTCTGGGAGTCAAAGTAGAGGGCTCTGAACTTTTTGAATGCATTCAACACTGGTGGTCCACTCCTGGTTCTTGGCAGGTGCATTGGAAGTACTGATTGAGATGAAAAACCAAGATCTGAAGTTCAACAAAGATACCTATGTCCTTGCTTTTGCAATTTGCTACAAACTGGTAAGACTGTCTTCCCTAAACTTTTAGAGCATTTTGGGTTGTGTTTGACAGAGGATTTAATTTTTTTTTTTCTCCTCTACAAATAAAATTCAGTTCCTCTGAAGTCTGTTTTCCATCTGGTGCAGATATTTCCATTTTAAATATGTTCATTTTTAGAAAACCCAAGTTAGCCATGCCAGACAGTCCTATCATGGGAAAGGCAATTTCATCATCTTTCAGTCTTCTCTGGCATTTGTGCAGATAATGAGAGCAAGAAGCAGGATGCCGGGTTCAAACTCTGTTGGAGAGTTGGTCCTCTGGACATTGCCAGACCAGTCATGTCTGGGGCCCTCTCCCCTGGAAGTCTTGGCATCCTTCGAGGGTGATCTCAAGGGCTGCTTTGTCCTCATCTGTGGATTCTTCTGTGATCACTGAGTTGGAAGTGACGTCTCGCTCTTGTGGTATCCCTTGATTGTGCTCTATCTGTAGTCACAGACATGGCACTCATAACACTGCCTGATACACCAAGGAGATGCACATTCCATCCCCCATAGAGGGTAAACTCCTTGAAGCACCATTATATGCCAGCACCGAACAGTGTCGGGTTCACAGCTGATCTTTAATAAATGTATGTGACATTAAAAGAAATTATTTGATAATAGAGAGCATGACATAGATCCCTATTCTCATCACTATATCAGGATTGTTTCTGGCACATAGACGATTTCTTTATTACTTATTGAATGCACAAATGGTAACTGAAATACAGGGACCCAGGTTCCATGCATTATTGTACACATTCTTGCCATTTTAACTGAACAAAACCTCCTTATACTGAAAATGAAGGAACACTAAGCAAAGTAGAATATGAGTATTGAAAAATTCCCTGAAAAATAAAGCAGTATAGACTTTCCAAAGCAAGAGGGTCAGCTGGTTACAGGGAAAAGAAACCAGCCTGGAAATTGAACATTGTGAACTCTAGTCTCAACTTTAGCAAGAACTAGTTTTGAAATTACTTACCTCATTTGTGAAAGGAAATGTTTGGATCCAGGAGTCAGCAAGCTTTTTCTTTAAAAGGCCAGATAGTATTTTAGACTTTGGGGCTCTGCCACTTATGGTCCCTGTCACATCATCATCTTTAGTTTTACAGACCTTTTAAAAAACGTAAGAGCCAGTCTTACGTAGCTGGCTTTGGCCCCAGGGTCATAGTTTGCTGACTGCCAGACTGTTAGATGATCCTTTCCAACTCTACCACTTTATGACCTGTGAATCACAGGCCAGTGCAACACACACTTGAGCATCACTTCCTCAGCACTGTGACACCCAGCTTCCTGACCTTCTTTAAGATGCCTCCCTGAGTATATACTGAAGTGGAGAGAATTTAACTCTACTGCTTATGAAGGGCCAGAGGACTTTTCCAAGAATAACTCATTTCACTCAGTGGGGAGACGAGTTGAAACACTGGTCAGCCGTTACAGACTGCAAGTCAGTTCGGGGAGCTGTCCTCTCTCATTAAATTCAGGTGTTCCTTTAGGATTTGAGTTGTGAATCACGTCATAACAGACACACACGTAGGTACAGAGCTGACGCTGCTCTCATAAGCCTCACCCACCGTCAACACAAAGGAAGAGAATTCTGTTTCACCCCTGCTGTCTGCTGGTTTGTGTATCGCTTATGTTGTTAGATTGTTTGGGTTCTGTTTTCATGGGATTCTTTCATGATTTACATTCAAAAAAGTTTTCATGTTTTCACACATTTGACTTAAAATGGATATTTTTGGATTGGAAACCTCCTCAGGAAAAGCTGTGTGTGTTGCTGAGCTTTGCTCTGTCCTCTAACGTGGCTGAAGCAGGCTGACTCTTCACACTTGTCTGCTCTGGTACCTGTGTCTGAAACCAGCCTGCCTGGATGAAAAGTAATCCGAGTGTTTGCGGGCAGAGCCGCCCCCAATCAGAGAAACGGGCAAAGAGCTAAAGATGGAGTTCATTTAGATTTGAACTGCTAATGTGTAGCTAACTGAGCCTGTTTACAAAAAGTAAATGGAGCTCGATATGGAGCTGTCTTTTAAGTGGCTTCAGATAGGCTCCAGGAAGTTCTCCCAAACGGAAATCTAGAACACGGAGCACCACTAATCAACTTACTAAACTCAAAGGTTTGTGACATTTATCCAGCAATCCTGTCTTCCCCAGAATAGCCCTGAATCTTTTCAAATCTGTACCACATTAAGAGAAGAAGCCCTAATCAAAGGAGAAATCCTCTCCAGGAGAGCATCCTGTTTTGCAGTGGCATTAGCTCTGAACCAGGTGAGGCTGTGGGGTACACATAAATGAACTGGGGGCGGGCAAGTTGGCTCCTCAGGTGTTCCTGCTCTTCTTTCTTTACGCCTCTGACTCTCGTAGGAAAAAGTCCCCATAAGGAGACCAGTGCCTTTGGTGCCATGGCAACCTGCCTCCAGAGAGTGTTTTCATTCATAGCTGAGGGCCTAACATGCACTGCTGTTTACACGGGACTAGGGGGAATCCTGTGGAAAATCAATGAGGGAGGCTGCACTCGGAGAAATTTCTCAAGGAATTAAAGTTTAAATTTCAGATGATTCATTTGCTCTGTAATGTGCTCAGAGAACAGTTTTCAATCTAAGGCTCTCCATGGTGTGTCTTCTAATAAATTCTTCAGGGGAACAGTATTCCTTGAGTTCCTGGTATTTAAAGTTATTTGTCTTTTTTTTTTTTTTTGGTTTTTTTGTTTTACCTGAACTACAGTTTTGTCAGAAATAAAATTGTGAAGAGATATTTCCTTTCCTGGAGGTTTTCTTTGGCATTGTTCTCTCTTCTAGAGTGGAATGTTGCTATGGAGAAATCTGAGGCCTGCCTGATTTTTTTTTTCCCCACTTCTGAGTCATCTGAGCTTGTTCATTTTTCTCATTTCTGACCTTTATATCCATGGAAACATGTTTTCGTTGGGATTTCTTCATCTGTTGGTTCTTTTCTTTTTCTTGCTGTAATCCTTTCTTTTCCCCCCTCATATTGTCTCTAGATAGATCACATGCTGGTTCTTTTTTGGTTATTCATCACTGAAGAACATACGTCTCTCTTAGACCAGACATCTGTAGAAGACTCATGTCAGAAGAAACCCGAGCCATGCTGCCATGGTCTTGGGTAGCAGGCATTTTCTTTATGTATGGAGTTTTCTACAAATACGTATAGGCTTTGTTTCTGCCCGGCCAATGGGAATAGGCATGGAAGTGATTCTGAATGAAAAGTCTCTTCCCTACTGCTGCTATAAGTGACATACCATTCCTGCAAATATGGGTGATCTGTGTAAATTCTTTTTCTTTTTTTTTAACTTTATTTTTAAAAATTAATCTATTTTTTATTGAAGGATAATTGCTTTATAGAATTTTGCTGTTTTCTGTCAAACCTCAACATGAATCAGCCATAGATATATATATATATATATATATATATATATATCCCCTCCCTTTTGAAGCTTCCTCCCATCTCCCGCCCCATCCCACCCCTCTAGGTTAATACAGAGCCCCTGTTTGAGTTTCCTGAGCCATACAGCAAATTCCCGTTGCTTCTCTATTTTATATATGGTAATATAAGTTTCCATGTTACTCTCACCATACATCTCACCCTCTCCTCCCCTCTCTCCATGTCCATAAGTCTGTTCTCTATGTCTGTTTCTCCACTGCTGCCCTGTAAGGAAATTCTTCAAGACCATTTTTCTAGATTCCATATATATGTGTTAGACTATGATACTTATGTTTCTCTTTCTGACTCACTTCCCTCTGTATAATAGGTTCTAGGTTCATTCACCTCATTGGAACTGACTCACATGGGTTCCTTTTTACGGCTGAGTAATATTCCATTGTGTATCTATACAGCTTCTTTATCCATTCATCTGTCGATGGACGTCTAGGTTGCTTCATGTTCTAGCTATTGTAAATAGTGCTGCAGTGAGCACTGGGATACATGTGTCTCTATCAACTTTGGTTTCCTCAGGGTACATGGCTAGGAGTGGGATTGCTGGGTCATATGGTGGTTTTATTCCTAGATTTTTAAGGAATCTCCATACCATCTTCCATAGTGGCTGTATCAATTTACATTCCCACCAACAGTGCAAAAGTGTTCCCTTTCTCCACACCCTTTAAAGCATTTATTGTTTGTAGACTTTTTGATGAGGGCCATTCTGACCAGTGTGAGGTGATATCTCATTGTAGTTTTGATTTGCATTTCTCTAATAATGAGCACATGGACATCACCAGATGGTCAACACTGAAATCAGATTGATTATATTCTTTGCAGCCAAAGATGGAGAAGCTCTAGTCAACAAAAACAAGACCAGGTGCTGACTGTGGCTCAGATCATGAACTCCTTATTACCAAATTCAGACTTAAATTGAAGAAAGTAGGGAAAACCGCTAGACCATTCAGGTATGACCTAAATCAAATCCCTTATGATTATACAGTGGAAGTGAAAAATAGATTTAAGGGCCTAGATAGAGTGCCTGATGAACTGTAGAATGAGGTTCGTGACATTGTACAGGAGACAGGAATCAAGACCATCCCCATGGAAAAGAAATGCAAAAAGGCAAAATGGCTGTCTGGGGAGGCCTTACAAATAGCTGTGAAAAGAAGAGAAGCGAAAAGCAAAGGAGAAAAGGAAAGATATAAGCATCTGAATGCAGAATTCCAAAGAATAGCAAGAAAAGATAAGAAAGCCTTCTTAGCAACCAATGCAGAGAAATAGAGGAAAACAACAGAATGGGAAAGACTAGAAATCTCTTCAAGAAAATTAGAGATACCAAGGGAACATGTCATGCAAAGATGGGCTTGATAAAGGACAGAAATAGTATGGACCTAACAAAAGCAGAAGATATTAAGAAGAGGTGGCAAGAATACACAGAAGAACTGTACAAAAAATATTTTCATGACCTGGATAATCACAATGATGTGATCACTCATCTAGAGCCAGACATCCCGGAATGTGAAGTCAAGTGGGCCTTAGAAAACATCACTACGAACAAAGCTAGTGGAGGTGATGGCATTCCAGTTGAGCTATTTCAAATCCTGAAAGATAATGCTGTCAAAGTGCTGCACTCAATATTCCAGCAAACTTGGAAAACTCAGCAGTGGCCACAGGACTGGAAAAGGTCACTTTTCATTCCAATCCCAAAGAAAGGCAATGCCAAAGAATGCTCAAACTACCGCACAGTTGCACTCATCTCACATGCTAGGAAAGTAATGCTCAAAATTCTCCAAGCCAGGCTTCAGTGATACGTGAACCATGAACTTCCTGATGTTCAAGCTCGTTTTAGAAAAGGCAGAGGAACCAGAGATCAAATTGCCAACATCCACTGGATCATGGAAAAAGCAAGAGAGTTCCAGAAGAACATCTATTTCTGCTTTATTGACTATGCCAAAGCCTTTGACTGTGTGGATCACAATAAACCATGGAAAATTCTGAAAGAGATGGGAATACCAGACCACCTTACCTGCCTCTTGAGAAATCTGTATGCAGGTCAGGAAGCAACAGTTAGAACTGGACATGGAACCACAGACTGGTTCCAAATAGGAAAAGGAGTACATCAAGGCTGTATATTGTCACCCTGCTTATTTAACTTATATGCAGAGTACATCATGAGAAACGCTGGGCTGGAAGAAGCACAAGCTGGAATCAAGATTGCCGGGAGAAATCTCAATAACCTCAGATATGCAGATGACACCACCCTTATGGCAGAAAGTGAAGAGGAACTAAAAAGCCTCTTGATGAAAGTGAAAGAGGAGAGTGAAAAAACTTGGTTAAAACTCAACATTCAAAAAGTGAAGATCATGGCATCCGGTCCCATCACTTCATGGGAAATGGATGGGGAAACAGTGGAAACAGTGTCAGACTTTATTTTTGGGGACTCCAAAATCACTGCAGATGGTAGCTGCAGCCATGAAATTAAAAGACACTTATTCCTTGGAAGGATAGTTATGACCAACCTCGATAGCATATTCAAAAGCAGAGACATTACTTTGCCGACTAAGGTCCATCTAGTCAAGGCTATGATTTTTCCTGTGGTCATGTATGGATGTGAGAGTTGGACTGTGAAGAAGGCTGAGCGCCAAAGAATTGATGCTTTTGAACTGTGGTATTGGAGAAGACTCTTGAGAGTCCCTTGGACTGCAAGGAGATCCAACCAGTCCATTCTGAAGGAGATCAGCCCTGGGATTTCTTTGGAAGGAATGATGCTAAAGCTGAAACTCCAGTACTTTGGCCACCTCATGTGAAGAGTTGACTCATTGGAAAAGACTTTGATCTGGGAGGGATTGGGGGCAGGAGGAGAAGGGGACGACAGAGGATGAGATGGCTGGATGGCATCACTGACTCGATGGACGTGAATCTGAGTGAACTCCGGGAGTTGGTGATGGACAGGGAGGCCTGGTGTGCTGCGATTCATGGGGTCGCAAAGAGTCGGACACGACTGAGCGACTGAACTGAACTGAATAATAAGCAATGTTGAGCATCTTTCATGTGTTTGTTAGCCATCTGTATGTCTTCTTTGGGGAAATGTCTGTTTAAGTCTTTTTCCCACTTTTTGATTGGGTTGTTCGTTTTTCTGGTATTGAGTTGTATGAGCTGCCTGTATATTTTGGAAATTAATCCTCTGTCAGTTGTTTCATTTGCTATTATTTTCTCCCATTCTGAGGGTTGTCTTTTCACCTTGCTTATAGTTTCCTTTGCTGTGCAAAAGCTTTTAAGTTTAATCAGGTCCCACTTGTTTACTTCTGTTTTTATTTCCATTACTCTAGGAGGTGGATCTTAAAGGATCTTGCTTTGATTTATGTCACTGAGTGTCCTGCCTATGTTTTCCTCTAAGAGTTTTATAGTTTCTGGTCTTACGTTTAGGTCTTTCATCCGTTTTGAGTTTATCTTTGTGTATGGTGTCAGGAAGTGTTCTGATTTCATTCTTTTACACATAGCTGTCTAGTGTCATCATTTATTGAAGAGGCTGTCTTTGCCCCATTGTATATTCTTGCCTCCTTTGTCAAAAATAAGATACCCATAGGTGCATGGGTTTATTTCTGGGTTTTCTATCTTATTCCATTGATCTGTATAAATTCTTAGTTAGCCTCACATCTGCCATCAAAGGGATCCAGAGATCTTGCTCCTAGTCCTAAACTCTCCTACCACCATTGTAAAGAGAAAGTGAGTACTTCTTGCTGTGCCCTCGCTTTTGAGGACAACTCTGCGCTTCTTCTGGGATATGCAGCCATTTCCTCCTCTTACTCCTCCGTCCAGAGCTCACCCAAGCTCTATCTCCAATGTTTTTGGCAATGCAAACCTCTTCTTTGGTTTGAGGTTTCTGCTGTGTTCTAATTAGGCCAAAAATGGGTTTGCATTTCTATTTCTCAAACTTGCTTTTTTTTTTTTGAGAGCTCATTCCAATGAGAGAGGGGACATGCCAACTTTATGCCTCCATCCTAAAAAGTGGAACTCAGGCAGGTTGTTAAAACATTAAGAAATATGCCACAGTGGAAACATTTTACAGAATGTTCATTTTTGATTACTAGAAAACATTCTTTTCTCTGTGGACTTCAAAACCCTGGGGCACCATGGATAGGACTATTTTGACATCTTTAAATCATCTTTATTACAGCAGAGTAATGTTTATATGACTTGAGGGTCTGACTTGTTTTTCTTCCTTCTAGAACCAGGTGGCAAAAGCTATATCCATTTTTTCTCAAATCATGAACCCAGAAAGCATAATCTGCACTAATTTAAATGTAAGTAACTTGTTTATGATTTTAAAGTAAGGCTTGAAAAGGGATTTTTTTTTTTTTGTCTGTGTACAACAAATGACTTTTGATCTCCCAAGGTCTTTATTCATTCTGTTCATTTATCAATCACTGTGTGAAAGTTATAGTAGAGCCCTGTGAGAGGAGTCAACATGAGCTTCCAGTTGTTTAGAAATAGGTGGGAAACACAGACATGCTCATCAGAAGAGGTGGCTAAACGCTTCAGGTGTAACACAGGACTACAGAAGGCTGTCGATTTAGAGACAGGGGATGGGCTCTGCAGTCTCTTCACTGAGACTCTTAAGAAGAGCCTGCATGCTGACTACCTCCTATCCATGGTACCCGACTCACGGAGCCAGCATATCCGCAGTGCATAAAGTGGTGTCTAACCTGGTAAACACTCAGTAAATGCTCGCTCTTCTCATTCTTACTTTGCCAGCCTGCCGTGGCCTGTCTACCCAGTGAGTCATCCTCACCTTCTTGGGGCAATGAAAAGACTAAGAGACTCTCCTGTCATTAAAGACACACACAGCACCCACTCAGCCAGGCCCTGTTGAGGCCCTGCTTATACGCTGACTACATTTGTGTTGTGGGGAGTTGAAAAAAAAGCCCCGAGAACTTACAGTCTCCTGAAACATCAAGGGACCAAGATGAGGAAAACATTGTCAGAAGAACAGAAATGTGTGAACACCAAGATGCCCTGAGCTGGGATCGCAGGTCCTAGCCAGAGTGGTATTCCAGGCTGGGGAGGGAAGGGCCAGCCAGCAGGAGCTAAAGCCTGGGGAGGAGAGAAGTGCTGAGTAGGTTCTGAAGGAGGACAGGGCTGTGGGCTGGAGGGATGCAGGGGAAAGGGCATTCTCTGTTGGGAGGTTAATTTTGCTGAGGGTTCTAGTTTGCAGGTTAGCTTGTTAGTTCTCCTCCTAGCTCTGATTCCTTAGTCAAAGGTACTTAACCTCTATGGACCCCGTTTTTCCTTTTGTCTGAAATAACACTAGTAATCATGCCGTCTGTCATTATGAGAACTGAATAAATAATGCATATAGAGTGATTAGCACAGCACACCTGGTGCAGTCAGTGTTCAGTGATGTTTGCTGATACCAGTAGGATTTGTTTAGAATGAGATATGTTAGATAAAAAGGATTATTTATTTGTAACAAATCCTAGGACCTATGAATAGGAATTGGGCGGAACTCCAAGCGTCCATGCTTTTAGTTCTGCTCATAATTACCCTCAAATGTCATCCCCAGACCCGTGCCCAGATGACTTTCAAGAAAAGGACTAGATAAGCCTTTATGGTAAACTTTGGGTAACAAGTTCCAGCAAGAAGTCTGAGATAAGAAGACCATATATCTGACCTCATATTTACTTTTCAGAATGCTTACACAGGAGGGAAAGATGAACCTAGGGAACCAGAAAGATGGAGACAGTGATAGCAGAGAACCTGCCTGGAAAAAAGAGAAAGAGGTGGGTTTAGAAGAGAAGAGACTAAATATTAGAAAAATACCCTAACAGAGATCTTGTGGTTAGCAAAGGGCATGAGCCCCGAGCAGGGATGAGTGTCAATGCTCAGTTAAGAGCTCATCTGTAAAACCTGGTAATGGATCTGATAGAAACTGGTGAACGTCATAAGAAAGGGAGAAAGAGCTCCCAGAAATGAGTTTACAAGGCATCAGTGGTGAAGCAGAAGAGGCGTCAGCAAAAGGCAAGGGAGGAATAGCCCTCTCGTCGACACCCAGGAGTGCTGACAGCCCGACGTGCCGTCACCTTCTGCAGGCAGGCCCTGGCTGAGACAGGGCACTGGAGCGGAAACTGCGGGCCAGCCTGTGAAGCTCTCAGCTGCAGCAGATCTGGGAGTCCAAGATGGCAACGGTCCAGAGTCCAGAATCCCAGGTCATCTGAGCCAATAAGCCCAACAGACTAGGAAGCCAGATCTTTCAGCAGACATATATGTGATTTTTTTTTTCCTTCTCTGCTTACTACCAGATGTGAATGGCTCTGGGTCTCTAAGTAAATATCTGCTTCTGAGAGAGAGTGCCTGCACTGCAGATGCACTCACCTCACGACTGGAGAGCTGCAGAACTGCCAGGGCTCCAGGTGGTTCACAGCATCAGGTGGGAAAGGAACCCAGGAGAGTGTGAGAGAGAAGGTTTACGTGGATCATTAGTAGCTTTTTCTAGAGTTGAAGTTAGTGGGGGAGATCATTAAGGGTTGGTGAGAAATGGAAGGCAGTGAGCTTGGCAGAATTTTCGTTTATTTTAGCTAAGGTACCATGTTAGGTACTTATATCTATTGGCTTACTTTATAGAACATTGTTAGAACAGTATTTCTCCATATTATACATGTGGAAAATGAAGATTCAAAGGGTAAGAACATTACCTAGGTTCTTCTTGCAGCTAATTAAACAAATCTGTTTGACTGCAAAGCCTAGGGTTTCCCCACCACTCCAGACCTACAGAGATTAGCACTGTGCGCCTTTTATCTAGGATTGGAGCAAACTGCTCCTCCTGCATAAGGAAGGGAACACAGGACTGGATTTTTAAAAATGAATCTGCTGTTGGTACACATATTCCATGTCCTTGAATTTACATTCCTCATCTGTTCAATCCTTGGCTCGCTCTCACAGTTGTTATGAGACTCTAGTAATGATTTTTTTTTTTCCCCAAATGAGAAAGGCGTGGTAGAAATAAAACACGAGTCTGCCAAGGACTAAGTGTCCATCTTAGTCGGAAGAGAAATCCAGAGCATGGTAGGGAGTGCAATCGTGAGCCAGGGCAGCCCAGCAGCTCCTCCTGGGGGAGCTAGGGGGTTAGGGGAGACAGCCAATACATGCGCCAAGAAACCTTGAATTGATCTTGAATATGAATCATCCCCTCCATGAACTAGGTCATGGTATTATCCACTGTCCAGACACTTAGAGAGTTTTCTTGTTTAAAAACTGTCACTCAGGCAATTCTTCCAATGTCCTTTGTAAATTTCTCCTATTTCAATATAAGCTTGCTTCCTCTTCTTGGGGATGGTGAAAAAGAGATGGTTGCCATTCTCATGTTTAGAAATCTTTCAGATTTTGGGTCTCTGCTATTAGAGCAGGTCTTTAAAAAATAATTTATTGGGCCCTAGCTTCTCCAAGGCTGAGTCATCTACTTAGAATCCATAAGGGCGATTTGTTAATTATTCAGAAATGGAAGCCTGACAAGTAGGCTGAATAGAGAGTCCATTCAGTCAGTATCAGCAGAAATAAATGAAGTTGGTTTTTTTTTCCTGATCTTTAAAAATTCATGCCTTAGACTAAAATCTTTTCTTGCTGCCAGTTGGAATTTGAACTTACCTAATTTTTCCTCCTCACCCTAATTTTCTTTTCACTGAAATTGCTCCTGCTGCTGATACAGCCCAGAGGACCTGGTCTCCCATTTCCCAGCTCATGCTCGTTTCACACAGGTCTGACGGAGCACGCGATCTCACCGAGGCACATGCGTGCTGACCCTGACCTTCTTTCTGAACTTAAACTCATCAATCCCAGAAGAACCAGAGCCGCCTCTGGAGCATCGCTGCTCAATGTCAGAGGACTGCTTTTCACTTCCAAATATGTCTGAAAGTAGCAGAGGCCACCAAAGGGGAGTTTTGCACCAATTTTATTTGAATTCTAATCATCTCTGCAGAAATCTACACCCATTTTGGAACTGAATTACTCTGCAGGGGAATTTCCAAGGGGTAAATTTCACTGCTTTTATCATTTATCTATCACAAGTGAATGTTTTAATGTTTGTTTCTCTACTCACGAAGGCCGCCCTAAAGTCCTAGCTCAGATGGGAAGTCTACTAGGCTGCTCAAGTAGGAAAGGAGGCAGGACTTATTATAATTTCTTATAAAACCCTATGTGGCATCATCTCACTTAATATGTTTAAGAATTGCATTTGATTGGAAGCAAGGCAGACTCTAAAAATAACAAAAGTCTATGCAGATAAGAGGCTTTCCTTTTCTTCCAAGTAGAAAACCAGAGGTGGTCGCTATAGGTCTGGTATGACGTTCCATAATGTCATCAGGGACCTGGCCTCTTTCTGTATCTCCACACCACCATCCTAAGCACATGACTTCCATCCATTACATCTGTTTCAGCAAGAAATAGGAGAATGCAGGAGGACAGAGAAGTTGGTCCCTTATTATAAAGCAGTTATCCTCCAAAAAGAAAAAAAGAATGCTTTCCCAAATGTCTCACCCAACAACTTGCACTAGCATGTTACTAGCAAGAGCTTAAACCCATGGCCACATCTAGTTGCACACAGACCTGAGAAATACAGTTTTTGAGTTCTATACATGACGGCATCAGTTATCAAAAAAAAAAAAAGGGAAAATGGATACTGGTTAGAAAATTAGCAATCTCTACCACACTATGCTGTTCTACTTCAAATATAGCAAACTTGAAAAAAGAAATGCAAATTTCTGCATGTTCAGGACTTCTGTTCCCTTTTTTGGTCAAAGGTGTCCAGTGACTTGTTAACATTTCTTGAGGTCTCAGAAAACCAGAGGGGCAGGAACTGTTCTTTGAGTAGTTTTTCGTAACCAAAATTCCCCCTGCTCCTTGTTAATTCAATTTTCCTAGCCTTTTGTTTGAAATCTGTAAGATGAAAGCAAAGCACTGTACCCTGATTTAGCTTTTCTAATTGTACCCTGAGACTTCAGTTTGAGACAAGCTCCTAGCTTTAAATTTTCTCTTTGCCTTTCATCAGTAACCACCTCATCTGTGTTGCCCTTCATCAATACAGTTCAAGGTACTGAACCTCATTCTTGAAATCCCTATTGAATCAGAGATAGCTGCTGGAGGCAAGAGAGAAGCTGGGAAAGAACAGCTGAAATCTTCCAGATGCATATCATTGGTAGTTTCTAGCATGAGCTCCAGGAGGTTTACCCTTGCAAATTGCTTGGGGACCTAGACTCCCTTTCTTATTTCTTATTGAGAGTTTGCTCAGTGCCAGCCACTGCAGATGTAGCATCAACAAGATAAGACTTGTCCTTGGCTTTGACACAAGAGACCACTGCTAACCAAATTGGGATTGGTTTTTATTAACAAAACAGTTTGAGAACTATTAAGACTTAGAGATTTTACTCCACTTCCAAGCTAGTAAGTCAGCCTGCCACAGTTTCCTGGATGCTGTTAGAGAACATGAGACACCAAGAGATGAAGGATGGTTTACAACTCAGGGCAAGAGCAGCGGGCAGAGGATGAGCATCTTTGCTTCAGCTGCTTGAGCCCAGTTCCCACAGAGCAACATGAAGAGGTCCATGCGTCTCTTGCACACACAGGGGTTTACGTTTTAAGAGAGGAACCATGAACTTGGAAAACTCAAATCTCTTAAAATGGGTAGTAAGTATACCAGCTTTGCATTAAACACTCTCTGTCCTCCCACGCCGCTGGTTATACAGAGATCCTTGAAAATACAGTCTGGACTAAAGGCAGTCAGTGCTTCCACCTGACTGTGAGAAACCCATGGAGTGTTCTGTCCTGACAAAGAATTCTGCCTGTGTTCTGAACACTAAACTTAGATCAGGTCCTTTGGAGTTAGGCTACGTGGGGTCATTTCATTCTGTTCTGTAGAACCAAAGATAACCCCTCATCCTGATTGTATGCTCAGCAAGCATACAATATTATAAAATGGACTAGTAAGAAAATTTAGCTACTTTTGTATAAAAATGGAACTCCTCTTTCAGAAAATCTCTTTCCTAAAGATAGAGAGCCTTAAAAATGTTTATACCTTTTGATTTTATAATTTCACTTATGGGAGTCAAGTCTAAGAAAGTAACAATTTTTTAAAATACCTGAACATTTATTGATAAAGATGGTATTGCTCTGTTTGATGCATTACTTATATGATGGATTGCTATGCATTCATCATTAAAGAAATGAGGTTTTATTTTTTTCTAAAACTTCCTGATGCTATGGGAAAATATTCATTTCATAATAATTGATCAAGAAGCAGAATTGGAGAAATTAATAGATTTGGAGGATAATACATGAGATTATAAACAATGGCTAACATTAGTTGGTGAATTCTGAATTATTCTCATTTTCTTTAAACTTTACCGTATTCTTCAAATTACACCAATGAACATTGGTAATGGGGTGCAGCGGAAATGTGTTCTTTTTTTCCAGTATGTTAATTGTATATGATGGAAAGTAGTTAGTGGTATCATTTTGAAAGCCAAGTACAGTACCCAGTTTGATAACTATAATGTAAATAGGAGGGCCTCATTAAGACTCTAATCAGCTTTCGCTTTATGCTTGAACAATCTCTATGCTTGCAATTTCCTAACCAAAAAAGTTAAAAAGGTAAAGGAATCTTTTGCCCCAGAGCCAGTCTTATGAGATTGTCTGATTGTCATATTCTCTGACTACAGAGGAAATAGGAAGAAACTCATAGTAATGTTTACTGAGGACCTCCTGTGTGTTGATGTTTAATGTTCACAGTAACACAAAATGTGAGCTATAAAGGTACTTTCCTCATTTTACAAAAAAAGATACTGAAAGAGAGATCGAACACCTGGCAAGACTCACTGAGCTGTAACTGCCAGTGCCAGGGTTCTGACCCAAGTGTGTCAGGGTGCAGGATCCCTGTCCTCTCCGTTTCTGCCTTGAGACAAGTTCCGAAGCTGTGGTGTTTTTATTAGCTATTGGAAAACATGTTTTTTGGCTGGTGGGCATTCATCAAAGCTCTTTTGAACCTGTGCACACAAATGATTTGGAAATAGCATGAAAAGCATAGGCTTTCATGCTGCTGCTGCTAAGTTGCTTTCAGTCGTGTCCGACTCTGCGACCCCATAGATGGCAGCCCACCAGGCTCCGCCGTCCTGGGATTCTCCAGGCAGGAGCACTGGAGTGGGCTGCCATTTCCTTCTCCAATGCATGGATGCATGCTAAGTCACTTCAATCGTGTCCGACTCTGTGCAACCCCACAGACGGCAGCCCACCGGGCTCCGCCATCCCTGGGATTCTTCAGGCAAGACCACTGGAGTAGGTGGCCGTTTCTCAGTGCTGATTATGGGCTCAGTCTCATTTCTCTTGTTTCTTCTTTTTATTCAGATTATGATCCATATCCAGTCAAATATGTTGGAAACTCTAATAGACATATTAAAGGATGCCACAGAGGGAAATTGGTCAAGATTTGTGAAAAGACATGTATTCTCAGAAGAAGTGGTAAGTGCAGTTTCTGCAGGATTCAGGTGAAGGCACAGGAGCACTCTCAGAGGCCCGCTTGGTGCCTTAACCCTGCAGGCCGCCTCCTTACAGAGCCTGGTAAACCCGGCCGCCTCTCTGTCATTCCTGCTGTAAGACTTCCACACGTGAGTGCAAAGACTTCCCCTCTAACACGACGTGTCCTCTGAAATTCTAGGAAAACTCGTTTCTTCTACATTGTTCGTTTCCCCACACTGTGTTATGAGTGTCAGCTCTTTTTTTTGTTTTTTTTTCCTTTCTCCTCAAGCATCCAATTCCTTCTCCCTATTCCTTACTCTGAGTTGATGACCTTGCTTCCTGTCACGCAGAGGTGACAGAAGCAATCAGAGGAGACCCGCTGCCACAATGACACCTCCTTGCCCCTCTCCCGCACCCCCCGTCTTCCCTCCTGAAGCCGTGGCGACTGCGGGCCCCGCTCCAGAGCCTGGGAGCCCAGCCCCTCTGACCCCGCCCAGGGCCTGAGCCCAGAAGTGGTATCACCTTCTTCTGAGCATCATCTCTATCGCTTGCCTTCACTGTGAATCATCCCACAGGCAAACAGTAGGCTGTAATCTCTCATCCTCAAAAAGAAAAACAAAACAAAACAAAAAATACTCCCCTACTTAAACAAGTGAAATGATATGGCAGGTGTTTAGATAGGAAGAGGCAAGCTCATAAAGTCAGCCCTTCCCAAGCTGACGTGATAATGTAACATTCCGATAAAAATACTATCAGGTTTTTCCTGTAGTTAAGGTTTAGTAGAAAGAGCAAACTAGCGAGAATAGCTGAGAAAACTCTGTGAAAGAAGAGGTGCTAGACCTGCCAGATATGAAACCAGAGTAAAGCTTCTCTAAGCTCCTGAACAAACCAACTGAGGGAACCATATAACTGTTTTGCAAGATTATAAAATAAAATTAAATAAAAAGAAGCAATTTCGAAACACTGAGAGCAAAATGAACCAAATGTCATACTTTTGTTTTAAAGTATGGCTTAAGTACAGAAAGAGGAGTTATCGCAAGTCATTTGAAACTAGTAGTTTGTACATTGCTAGTCATATATAACCTAAAAGGGGGAAAGAGACGGTAAAGAAATCATTAATTATTGGCAGGGATCACTTTGTTGGTAATGATACTGGCGATGTCATTTTGACTAATCCAGGGACCTGTTGGTTGGTCCTCCACGTCTTTCTCCCTCTTCCCCAGCCTTGGGCAGCTGGGTCCTGGCTGGGTCTCAGCTGGCACCCGAGATGGCAGGTTGGCAGCAGAGCACAGTGGCAGCGGCCTCCCCTCCGCCACACGGCGGCTGTCCCAGCCCTGTGCCCGCCCTCACCCCCAGCTGAAGGCTGGCAGAGGGATCCTGTGGAGAAGCTAACTGGTCATGATTAAATGTAAAGATCTATCTGAGATCTTCACTCTTTGTAGGTTGTGACTTACCTAAGCCTTTTTGGAATATGTTTAGAAAAGCAGGGAAACCAGAGATGTAAGCTGGCCTTAACATACACAATCGTGTGCAAGTGTGTGCAGCACTGACATGACTTCCACGTTCTCACTAGCATTCAAGTTAATCAGCCCTTCCCTTAGACCTGGCCCATCAATATGCTGCCCAGATTACAATCCCATGGACCGTATAGTCCATGGAGTTGCAAAGAGTCGGACACGACTGAGCGACTTTCACTTCACTTCAAAGCATCTAGACAAACTTCACACTGGAAAATACTGATGGTTTTTCTATGATTTTCCCCCTCTAAGCCTATAAGGCTGATTTACTTAGAAAGCTCACCCTCTGGTTCACTGTGTCCCCTGGTTGCTATGAGGCCACTTGGGGATCTGCTTGAGAAGTGAATTGATCCCTAAAACTCCAGCAGCTTTTGAGCTAGTTCTCAATATCAAGAATGTTGTTATATCATTAAAAAGAACTAACGTAAGTAAAATGGTGATTTCGTTCAGAAGGTAGTTTCACATTCTAATTCTGAGTTCACCCATTTCTACAGACTTAAATCCCATTCATATACTTACGATGCTAATATTCACACCCCTGGTCTAGACCTTGCCCCCATGCCTCAGACCCTGGATGTCTGGCAGACACCTCAGTCTTGCCTAAAACACAGCTCTAGGTCTTCCCTCCCTAAATCTCACCCTCCCGTCTTCCCTGTGTCAGACAGTGAGCACCCCCACCACCAGGTTACTAAAGCCCAAACTGGAAAGCCATCGCTGATGCCTCCCTCTCCCCTTCAACAATTAATCTCCAAAACAGATTCCTAATATGTACGTCTACTTCTCCATCTTTTCTGTACGTCTCTCAGTCTGAACCATCACCTGCCTGATGATGGGCGCTCTTGGATTAGTCCCCACATCCTTGTACCTCTGGTTCTCCATACAGCCTTTTTAAATCTACAGCAGATAGGTCCTCATATGGCCCCTCTGATGGCTTTGAGAATAATTCCAAAAAACTTACCACGAGCTAGAAAGCCCTACATCATCTGGCCCTGCCTCCTGCTCTTACTGTTAAATTGGACACACCTGATTCCACACTCTTGCCCTCCTTTCCCTGTATGTTTCACTGTGTAGTGTGCGCCACTTGAACCCCTCCCCCTTTTATAAAATATCAGGGATGGTTTTCGAGTACTAATCTGAATGTTGTCTGACGCTTGTGGGATCCCTTATCATCATCATGCCTCTGCCCCAGTATCCTCATTTTTACCACTTAAGTGCAGGCTCTACTTTTTTTTGGCATGTATATCTCTGCTTTTTGGAGGATAAAAAGAACAAGGAAGAAGTCTTGCAGGGATGTAACTATACACTCTTCTTGCTTTTTTTCAGCTGGTCAAAGTGAGGGAAAAAGTGAAGGACGTGCCCACTCTCCTGGCCAAATTTGATGAGCTTAACAAGAAACTGCACACCAATGGACAGGTCACCGCATACACTTTGGATGCCCTGCTCTGCCACACCCCCAGCGACAGGCAGTCCCACACAGTGCTGTTAAACAAGAGGACAGTCAGCCGTCGGACCTTCCAGCCGCTCAGCCAGTCCCTGTGGGCTGAGTAACCCTGGGTTCAAACTTCCTGTGGGTCTGAGTTGGAGGGGGTCTGCCTTCAGTGACTCACTGGCTTCCTAGGAAATCAGGCATTGTATTCCAGTGGGCACTATGCGAATCAACACTTGGTCTCCTCCTTGAATTTCCAAGTTCACTGAGTGCTGGCATGCTGCCTTGAGACATTCATATTTTGTGCCGCCATGAAGATCTAGACACAGGAAGTGGAAAGCTTGGCTCCTGAAGGAAGGAGGCTTCTCTGTGAAAAGGGCTGAGGATCCTTGAAGGAACATGGCCACGGGCTCCAGTCCAGCTCCCAGAACCAGCGTGGAACCCAATAAGCACTAGCAGGAAGGAATGTCACTGTAAGTGGCCATCTGACTAATTTTCAGGGAGTAATTACTTGCAGAATATAGCCTTACTGAATGAAGGAGGTCTGAAACCCTACGCTACCATCCTGGAAAACAGTCCAGGATTTTCTCACTGCTGCTGTCATTGTTCCCTGTGACCCTGGACAAGACACCAGAGCCCTCATTTTTCTAGCTGTAAAATAATAGTGCCTGTGTCACTCTGCATACTGTTTTGAAATTTTCACTTCAAGGTTCAGTAGGGTCAAGCTTTTTTCAAAAATTAAGAAATTGAAAGTGTCCTGAGAGTTTTCTCAGCAGGACAAACAAAACCAGGATTTAACTCTCAGAACTGATAATAAGCCAAAATTCAGATGGTTATCACTGTGGTCATTGGCAATCTAGGTGCTTTTCAAAATAAAAGTCAATATAACCTCATATCGCTCTCTGTATTCTTCAGTTCTCTATATAAGCCATAATACTTGGTCCTATAGTTTGTCTCATTTGTTAATGATTTTCTCTTTTCTCTCCTTGGATGCTTTATTTTTATTTTTTAAATAGATACATCATGACAGCAGGTCAGAGCTTCCCTGCAGAGACCTGTCTCTGGAAGGTTTGCAGCCCAGCCCCTGAGGGGTCATGCCTTTCCTGAGGGCTCCACAGTGCTGCGACCTCCCAGCCATCTTCCTGGAGCGCTGCAGACTCCCTATTCAGTGCTGCCTCTAAAACCAGGGCTAACTCTCACTTGATGTTATTCTGAGGCGAGAACTGTTCACAGAACCAGAAGTTCTCAGAGTAGGAGGAATCTTCTAAGTTTCCCCTTCAGGTCGAGGAAATGACTCGTCCAAACTGGCAAAAGTAGTCTCAGGTAGAGCCGAGATTAAAATCCAGATTCCTAGTCTGCTGCCCGCCCCGCTGTGCCACACTGTGTCTCAGAGAAGAAAGAAGGGGCTCAACAGAGCCCGGGCATTGGGGGCTCCCTGACTCACCGTGTGGCCAGGGTTTCCCCTCACTTTCCTTGTGTGTTAAACAGGGATAATAGTAGCACCACCCCATAGACTTGCTGTGAGGATGGAATGAGGTAATAAAGGCAAAGCAGTTTTGTCTGCACAAAGTAAGTGCTGTATAACCGTTAACTGTTATTACTACATTCAGAGTTTTGCACCTAGCTGAAGAACTATATATATAAACACATGAGTTCCTCCTCCTATTTAGAAATATCAAAAGAATTTCTTTAGCCTATGCTCTATGAAGCATAAGCTTCATTTAAAGAAAATTCTCTGCCTTCATAGAATCTTAATTACATCTTACATGAGTCTGGTATTTTGTAAAAGAGAAAAGCATTTGAATTTCTCTGTCTTCAAAGTCCTGGGAAATAATAGGGCATGCTTCCTGTCCCTCAACTTATCTTTTATCTTCTCCAGCATCCATGGAGAACATTAAAATGCCCTGGGTGAATGTGGCCTTGGTTGTTAGCTAACAACTATTCATTAGCCAAAAAAAAAAAAGAATTTTGTGAACAATGAATAGGAGCCATGACCTTCCTTAGCCTTGTTGCTTTGAGTCGCCGGTGGCTGTGGTTTTCTGTGGACTCTGAAACCGGGCTCTTTGACCTCTTCCCAGAAGTCTTACTGATGGGCAACTCAATACTGAGGTAACTGGTGTGTATAATGTTCTACATCAAAATAATTGAGGACTCTGAAGACTTAAAAAAAAAAAAGTATGCTCAGTATACATTGACCATTTCTTTAAAACAGTAGTTTCTTTGAAAAACAGTGTTTCTCTGTGATCAATAGTTTACCTAAAGCATCCACATACTTTCCAGTATTTAGTGCCAACTGGAAAGCCCAATCTGCCTAAAGCATGTACTTATTCTATTAATGAGAATATCTGATGGACAGAAATCTTCTCCCCCAATTCTATTACGTGCCTTTGTAGATTATTTTCACTTACTGTAAATGTCTGTTGCTACAGAAGCCAAAAATCATGGTGAGTACAGCTGAGAAGGAGATGAAAAGATATCTCCCTAATTGGGTGATACCAAGGCAGTGGTCTGGTTACTGCTGTGTCAAAAACACTCCAGAACTTAATGGCTTAAAACAAGACCAATCAGTTCATTAGAATTGATGGGGCCCAGCCAGGTAGTCACCTCAAAGACTTCTCCAGTTAATGTTCCTGGCAGTCGATGCCTCAGCTGGGCTGGAGCCTGGACGTCCACACGTAGCTCCCTGACGGCACAGTGCCTGGTACTAGGGAGTGAGTGTCCCCAGAGGGCCAGGCAGAAGCTGTAACTTTCATGACCTAGTCTCAAAAGTCACTGTGCATCACCTCCACTCAAGTCTCGGGCCCAGCCAAATTCAAGGATGGGAGCACACGTTCCGCCTTTCAGTGGTGGTGAGGTCAAAGAATTCACAGACACGTTTTAAACTACCACAGGTTGTTTTTCCAGCAAGCTTTTTAAATTTGTCCTTTGCCATTGCTGCTTCCCTAATTAAAGTCACCATCATCAGTCATCTGCCTCTCAGCTCTTCTCTCTACTGAAGCCACAGTGCGGTTTTCAAAACAGATCTGACCTCCAGCCTGTTTAAACCTCCTGAGGGCTCTTCATGTCCCTCCAGGTGAAGCAGAGACTCTAGCATGGCGTAGCTGGCCTTTTGGAATCTGGCCCCGGGTTTGCCCATCCAGCCCCACCCCACACCACACCCCTTCTTCCCTCCCACCCGTCTTTAAGGTCATAACTTAGACATCTTTTCAGCTAGGAAGTTCTGGATCCAGCTACCCCCCTCAAGTCTAGGTAAGGGGACCTACCTATGTGTCCCTGTACTTCACTCATCAACACACTTCTCACACTCCTGTTTTGCCTGTTTCCATTTTTTACTAGATTCAGGGGCCACATTTATCTTATCCCCCTCTGTGTGCCTGGTGGTGCTTTAGTTGCTAAGTTGTGTCCGAGTTTTGTAACCCCATGGACTGTAGCCCACCAGACTCCTCTGTCCATAGGATTTTCCAGGCAAGAACACTGGAGTTAGTAGCCACTTCCTTCTCCAGGGGATCTTTCTGACCCAGGGATCGAACCTGGGTCTCCTGCACTGCAGGCAGATTCTTTACCAACTGAGCCACCAGGGAAGATTCAGGGGCCACCTTTATCTTATCCTCCACTGTGTGCCCGTAGGGAACGTATCAGAGGATGAGCACTCACTTAACTCACTACCTCATTCACATTGTGTCACCTCCTGGGAAATTGCTTTTTCTCCAGTGCTATCCACTTAGTCCCACTCATTTAGACCGAGCTCCAAGCTTTTGCTCAGCCCATTATGTATCCCTTTCTCCTCCCATCTAAAATGCCTTCATTCTTTCTCTATTCACTCTTTTCTATGCAACTCATGCGTCATCTCTTCCAGAAGGCATTCTCAAGCTATAGAACCCACATGGATTCTCCATCCATTAATTCACCAAATCCATATTGAGCATCTACAAAGGACAAGGCACTTTTAAAGCCCCTTCAGTTGCCACAGGGTGAAGACTGACATGATCCCTTTCCCAAAGCAGGACATTTTATCCTGCCATGAACTTAAGCACATTTTGATCAAGGCATTTGCCCTTTGCTTCTTCTTTTTTTTTTTTTTAAATTTAATGTTTTATTAACTTTTTTTTACTTTATGTTTTTATTTTATTTTTTTAATTTAATTAATTTATTTATTTTTAAATTTTTTTTCCCTTTATTTTAATTTACAATACTGTATTGGTTTTGCCATACATTGACATGAATCAATCACAGGTGCTTCTATAGATAATACTCATGACAGACTGATCAAAATCCTACTGAAGGGTAGATAGACTTCATAGTGAAACTGACCAATCCTGGGCCGTTTCTGCTAACAGTTTTGTTGAGGACACCCAAGAAATTAATACAAATTTCAATTAATTCATATTGAATATTATTTGGAAATTATAATGGGGAGGTAAAGATTTATCTGCTATAATTCAGGTGGGCAAAACTGTAGATTTCTCTACTCCTCAGCAAATGAACAAAAATTTCTTATTCATTTTCTGGTTATGCTGAGAACCCAAGAGAGGAATTCATGGGAGATTTGATCTTGGTTGAAGGATATTTTTAAGCTTCGTTTTAGATAAATATGTGATCTTTCTGGATGTCTTCCTCTTATCCCTTTTCAGAGCCATGAGGACAGCTGAGGAAAGGCAATGGCTGTCAAACTGTAGCAAGCATGAGTGTCACCTGAAGAGTTTGTTCAAATCCAGAAGGCTGAGCCCCACCTCCAGAACTTTATTATATATATATTGGCTGCACTGGGTCTTCAATGCAGCATGCAGGCTAATTGTTTCACTCGGGCTTCGTTGCCACAGCGTGGGGGATCTTAGTTCCCTGACCAGGGATCGAACCTGCATCCCCCTGCATTGGAAGGCAGATTCTTAACCACCGGACCACCAGGGAAGCCCCCACCTCCAGAATTTCTGAATCCACGGATATGGAGTAGGGCCCAAGAATGCATTTCTAAGACACTCTCAGGTGTTACTGTTGCTAGTCTAGAGACTGCTTTTAACCACTGTGTTAGAGGAAGCTAGTGTTTCTTCATGTGCATGGGAAAAGTTCAGGCTTCAGATGCGATCTCTGGGTCCTCTCTGGTCTCTGCTGCGAAGAGGGAAGAGCAGGGAAGTGTGGCCTTGTCCCTGGACTCTGGAGACGGTAACTGCTGAAGTCACGCCAGTGCCCATGAGGCACCCTGAGTTCTGTGCTTCTGCCACTTGCCTCTACTCATAAGGACCCTCACTCGGATTGACCCTCCCAAGCCCTACAATGGATTCAGTGAATCAGGAGCCCCAGGGCATTATGATTTAAGACAGTGGAAAGTGTGTCTATTTAGTGATTTCAAATCACCAGTATTAGTGATAGTGTTAGTCACTCAGATGTGTCTGACTCTTCAAGATCCCATGGACTGTAGCCTACCAGGTTCCTCTGTGGAATTCTCCAGGCAAGAATACTGAGGTCCGTTGCTACTTCCTTCTCCAGGGGATCTTCCCAACCCAGGGATCGAACCCCGGTCTTCTGCATTGCAGGCAGATTCTTTACCATCTGAGCCACCAAGGAAGTCCACCAAATTATATACATATCCATATAAAACTAGAACAACACGTGGTACAATAGCCCTACACTTAACAAAAACTAACCCAAGATTCAAATTTACATCATAACACTTCTATCTAGAGACTTGGCAAAATGAAAATCAGTACATAAAATAGCTATTTAAAAATATCACAATCGCAGAAGCTCTGATTAGTAAAATCTGATATGCATTATGCATAAAAATGTGTGGTGAACCATTTCATTGTGAATGGATCTCAAAGGAAATAGTTCAGAAAAGTACAAATAGATTTTTTAAAAGGAAATGGTTTGACTGTATTGCACAAAAAACTGATCACAAACTAAGTTGGCTTAAATGGCATCACTTTAAAAATACCTTCGGAACAAAAATTGAATGGTATTGGTATACTTCTGTTTGAAATATTTTTTATTCATTAACATGGTGTTAAGAACAAGGGGATCACAAATGCCCTCTGTTCTCATGGAATTTGCATTCTCCAGGAGGAACAGACGCTAAATGGATGACAGCGCAAATGACCACATGATCACATGATCGACTAGTCCAGAGGGAGACTCGTGTCACCCTGTGGCGTAGACAGAAAGCAGCGCATGTGCCTGCACGTGCATGCGCACATACATGCACACTCAAAGGAGGACCTTTTCCGGTCTTTCATAGCACCTATTGGCTATGTCACTCACTCTGATACACAGAGTACGTTGCCTTGCGTTGTTACCGAGCCTTACAGTATATCTAGTATCTCTGGAAGGATGGAGTATTCTGTATTGTCTTGTGTGACCCCAAAGTACCTGTGTAGCATAATACTGTACATACAATGAGCCGCTAACGTTTTTTGAAGGAATGAACTAATTAATGGCAGAGTTCAGTTAATATGAACCACCTGCCCTATATGCTTTAAGTATCTCACAGCTTGCTCACAAAACCACGTCACTCTTTCTATCCCAGTTTTACAGCTGTCAGAGTCCAGACACAGAGAAGGGGACGGCTGGAGAAAGCGGTGTGGGCTGTGTTGCCGTATAGGCCGAGCCCCTCTATCTTCCAGCTCTGATGCGTGGATTTCCCACCCCCACCCTCAGTTTACTGCCCAGCCCTCAGCTAATCTGAGACAGAAGTAGCCCGGAGCAGGGGCTGGGTGCAAGGGCTCCAGGTGGAACTTCCAAGCTGCTAATAAAGGAGGATCAAAAGGCTGCTGACTGCCCACCCCACCCAGCTGCCTGCCTCGCTCTGGTGACCTTTGTCCTGAGGGCTGTGGACTCCAGGGGCCTCAAAGGCACCATTACTGCCATGATCAAAGGTGGGGTTGGGGCAAGAAGGCTCAGGGGGAAAACAGAACACCATGCTTGGCTGCTAATCACTGCCCTGCAGCTGCAACCCTCCAAGGCTGGGTGAATCAGGACAGGTGAAGAAGGCCTCATTTAATCAGGCTCTGAGAGGAGAAAGCACGGGGACCCTGAATGAGGCCCGGAAGGCATCAGGGAATCCTGTGTGTTACCTGTAGGCCTGCCTGGGCAAAGGCACGGCCGGATAAATGATGCATATATCTCTCATTTTCCGCCATGCGCTTTTCCCTGCCCCAAGTCAGGCAAGCGACTCACTCAGAAGAGCCCAGCATCACCACATTACTCAATCCCCCAAACCTCCCTCACTCCCAGGCAGCAAGATAATCTCATCAAATTACAAGTGACATCACAAAGAAGGAAGGCGGAAGCCCCACCAGGCGACTGCTCTGTAGCTCCGTTCCATCTGAATCCATGAAGGCGGGTTGCACACCTGGCCCCGTGCAGCAGAACCTGCTGTGTCCCACTCCACCCCAGGGGGGCACATTATGCAGCCCTTTGTGTTCAAGAGGATTAAGGTGACCTTCAGTTTCACGACTGGAAATTACTGGATTGATAGCAGGTAGTTTAAGGAGTCTGTTCTGGTGGCAGCAGGTGGCAGGATGGCCTAATGCTTGGGGAGGCCAAAGACAATTCCACACAAACGCTGCTCACTGAGAAGGCAGGAGAGCACCAGGCAACTCCACAGGAGCCTTTGGGGCTGTGGGGTTTGTACCCGCCCCCCATAGAAAACTGTAGAGAGCAGAGAAAATGCCGTTTCCAATTTACTTTCGTACAGTGGCTTCTTTGACCCTTTGCTGCTCCAGTGACAAGAAATTCACAGCTACAACAAAAGGGTTTTGTATGCTAAAGTTCATAAAAGAAAAACCAGTAACGCATGACTTACCGTTTGTTAGATCCTGCACAAAGCACTTTGTATACAGCATCTCACTTAACCGTCATGTAAACTCCACGTGGGACTGTTAGCCCATTTCACAGATGAGGAGCCGGAAGCTCAGAGATGGAACAGCAGGGAGCCGGCGAGCACAGATAGTCTGGAGCCAGGGTTCAAGTTTTAACTCCGTCTGGGTTCTCTTGCTCACAGGGTTCTCTTGCTCACAGGGTGGCTGTGCGTTCGCGTGTGCGTGAGTTTGCACATGTGCGTGTGGGCCATCTTCAGACACGGTTTATATTGTTGATACAGCAGAAGCCTGTAGGGGCCTCTGAGCGAAAAAGGTTGAAATATACATGCTTACATATATATAAGACTTCCCTGGTGGCTCAGATGGCAAAGCGTCTGTCTACAATGCGGGAGACCTGGGTTCGATCCCTGGGTCGGGAAGATCCGCTGGAGAAGGAAATGGCAATCCACTCCAGTACTATTGCCTGGAAAATCCCATGGACAGAGGAGCCTTGTAGGCTACAGTCCATGGGGTTGCAAAGAGTCGGACACGACTGAACGACTTCACTTACTTACTCACTCACACATATACACATAGATATGCATGTTATATATGTATATTTTACACATACATACATTAATGTGTCTGTGTATGTCCGGATTTTTTTTTTTCAGTGATCCCTGGCCCGCTTCAAGCTTTGCTCTATCGCTAGTACACAGCTGGAGAACTTAGAGTAGCCAGCAGAGGGCGCCCAGAGTCACTATTTTAAAAGGTTTTTAGCAGCATCTTCCATTTCAGGAATTGAGAGAGAACAGAATCCACATTGCAGGTCAGACAGGAAAGGTAGCTGCAGATTGACTTTAGAGAAGATACAGAATATTGCCTTCCCTCAGATTAAGAACTGTCCAGTGTTGGGACTTGCCCGGTGGTGCAGTGTAAGACTTCGCGCTCCGAATGCAGGGGGCACCAGTTGATCCTTGGTTGGGAGAACAAAGATCCTGCCAAGCGACAGGGAGGCTGGGGATAATCCAGTGTTGAAAGGATGTTTTTAATAAGAGAAAACAGTGTCGATGATCCTCTGCAGATCATGCAAGTGTGTGTGTTGCAACAACTACGTGTTTCATGAGGAAACATGTATGTTTCTTGTTGAAGAGAAAAAGATGGTCCTTGTCTCACTTGGGAAAGAGTTTCTCCCGAATTAAGAAGAAAAACAATGAACTGTTTGCCTTCATTTACTAAAGTCACACGGTTACGTGAGAGAAGTGAAAAAGAATTAGGCTCTTAATTATTTCTATTGTCTTTCCACCCTCCTCAAATCAATCAAATGAAAGTAACCTGACTAAGTCTTCCTGCCACCATCAGGAAGGTCCTATGTGGGAACTTTGTCCATTAAGTGAGTGGGATTTTAACATTCCGCTATTTATCACTGCCCATTTCTAAAAATAGGATCAAACTTGTTCAAAAAAGATCACAAATCTTTAAAAGTACATGGAGACTTCACAGAGTACCAACTATTATCATGGGATCGCAGTTGGGATTCTGATAAAAGATATCCCTGGCAGAGATCAGAGCCCAGGAGGGAGAGAATGGAGAACCCAATGCTCAAGTATACTCAATAGGTAACTCTTGGGAGCCACCAAAATACCATAGCCACAGAAGAGATTCTGTGCGACTGGATATTTGACAACTGATGAGAGTGAAAGAAGCTGGCTGTTCATCACGCTAAATGTGCCCTCCTGAGTCAGTACGGCTTAGGCACAGTAGCTCAGGGATAGAGGTGCAGGGAAAAAAAAAAAAGGCCTGGGGGGAAACCCTATAATAGCTGCTATTCCCCACATATTTTCCACGATTTTATCTCACCTATAAAATGAAAAAAATCCTCAAATGGTTAATAGCCATTTGGTCAAACTCCTCTAGAAGTGTGGGGTGGAACAGCCAGAGCGAAGTCTCTCTACACACAGCGTCTGCAGACTTTTATCCCACTCGGAGGTTGGGGGTGGAGAGAGGGCCGTGTGAAGGCAATGCTGTCCTGCACGGCACCCGTGGAGGGGACACTCATGACAAGGCCCCGCACTGCAAGTAAACCATCAGCAGCATGAAGCTTACTCATGCAGGACGTGTGCTAACAACACTGAGAGCTGAGCAGTTAGCCAGTGAACGGTTGGTATGGACAGCAGTTCTGGACTCCTATACACCTAGCAGTTCACAGTCTTTGTTACTTCCCCAGAGTCCAAATGCTGAACTCAGTGGACCGTGGGTCAGGCCCAAATATATATTCATATGGACCACTTGGGTCTGTTTTTAACATCTTTTTTGTCCCCTGGACCATCTGAATCCCACATTTCACTTGGCATGAATAGACATATTATCAGTTCTCTCACTCTGCTAAGATCTTATGTGCAAAGCACCTGTACAGATACAGAGGGGGAGATACCTGTAGGTGACCAGCACACCATTGCTACCTCCAAATGGCACATCTCCTGAGTCCATTTTGAAGATTCTGAGACAAATAGGTAATGCGTACCCCCGTCTTTGAGTTAGTTTTGACAAACAAGCTGGGCTTGGAGGAGGTTGGGTGCAATTTTGCCTTCTGTTCAGTTTTCAATAAACCAATGTCATATTTTTTTTTTTCCTCCTGAATTCTGCTTCCTCTTTTTTCTCTCTCTGTTCTTCAATTTTGTGTGTTCCCCATCATTTTGTTAATGCTTCTCCTTTGAAAAAAAAGATATTTTAGGTCCCTTTTTGGGGCTATTTGGTGACGGAGTTTGGCTTCCTGTGTCCTCACTTTCTCACTCACTGACTCAGAGTGGAGGCTGCTTTACTGGAATTTAGGAGAAACTAGATGTTTGCTTTCAGTCCTATTTTCTCCTTAGCAGAAACTAGTATTTCAAGGGAGAAGATCCACATAGGCCAAGTTGAGAAAAGCAAGTAACAAGCTAAAAACCGATTTTCCTCACCAGCCACCCTTGGGCTGTATTCTGTAGAAAGAGAACAATGCCATTTGGAGCTGCCCATTTGCTTTCCAAATATGTCTCCCGAGCCCAGTGTCTTATGTAGCCTTTGACCTGAGTTAGACTCCTCAAGGTAGGACATAGGTAAGATGAACAAACTAAAACTGTCTTTCACTGCAACCCAAAATAAATTTCAACCTTACTACTCTGTTCAATAGAGAATATTTAGCAAGCTCCATTTTGCCTGGAAGACAGAGAGCATAGGTGAAAAATAACAAAATGTGTTTGCCAAGTTCAGCATTTTCAGACCCGCTATTCAGGTACCTCCTAATACTGATGAACTTCAGATCTAAGTTTAAAGTTCAACTCTAGGACTTCATCTCTCATTCACTGTTATAGTTTGGAAGATGCTTATCACCACAAAATTCATACTATTATCCCATCACCTTTAGCTTTATTGTTTTAAGTGGAGGCAAACAAATTACCTTTGTCCATAGCAGCTAGTAGAGGAACTTCTATTTTTAAATTCCTCTGGGTTTTTCATTCTTAGAAATTGATAAATGAATAGAAGATGCTCAATCAAACCTCTGGGTAAGTAGTCAATGACTGTGTGCATGGGTAATTAGGGAAAATCGTACCCCTAATGAAGACAACAGTGGGAAAAGAATGAACCACGAAGCTGATGATGACTCAGTTGACCACGCTTTTCGGTAAAGTCCGCACTGTTTGGAAAGCACATTTTCATCCTTGGTGTCAAAACCTCCAACAGCACATTGAAAAGTAAAAGATGCTGGTCCATGATGAGTTTGTCTAGGGTTATTTTGGAAGCCCCTGACGTATTTGACGATGAAAAAGCCTTTCATTTCTTCTCCTTGTCTATCAGACTCCCTATCCAAAATTAAGTAAAAAGGCAGGCCAACTAACGAGTCGTCAGCTCATGCCTGACTGGTTCCAGTCAGATCCAGTAGAATCACATCAGGTTGCTAAGGAAATTCTCCTCCTGCCAACACCAGCACAGCAGTGAGGCTCAAGCCCTTGTTCCACACTCCCCACTGTTGCTAGGCTATTGTGGCCCAGATTTTGAGAAATTTCACCTGCATGCAAATGTGTGACAGAGCTTTCCTGGCAACCTGTAGTTCAACAAAGAATAGGAAATGAAAACCATCATTATCGCCACAAGGTTCCTTTCACACAAGTTTCCATAACTTAGAAAGGTACCTCTGCTAAGGACTTTCTGCCCTGTTTTCCTCATCTATACTGCTCTGCACTACCTCAAAATGAGGAAGAAGGGGAAGTGCTTGTCCCAGGAGTGAAAGGTCTCATGAACTGGCTGAGACTCTTTTCAAGGGCCAAGGGGCACCCCTCAGGGTGGGTACACTTCCTTTTGCCCCGTTGGGGCTCAGAAGCCAATGCCTCAATGACAGTAATTTGCACAGCATATATATCAAAGTGCTACAAAGTCTCAAGAACATAATCTGATTTGGAGTTTCTCAAGTAACCCCAGTAGCACGTACGAAGGCGGACCATGATGTACAACTGAGTGAGCTGTTCCTCAACCAAGGATGTTTGGCAGAAGGGCTGAGTGTCAGTGAAAATCCAAGGAAGCACCTTTTCCTAATTCACCCAGATTCACTGTGTGGACAAGTTGGCACTGTGAAGAGCCACCCTGACCCCTTCTACTTGATGGTGAAAACTCAGGAAATGTTCTTTGAGAACTTTGAGAATCAACTTCACGTCCACATGATAACACAACTTGGTGCTAAGACTTCTCCAATCTCAGCCCTCACACTCTTCCCTAACTTGCTTTCTTCTTGCCACGCATGCCTTCTTCCCATCCTCAGAAGACCCCGGGCATGGTCCTGCCTCAGGGCCTTGGCACTGGCTGTCCCTCTGGTTTGCTCCTTCACTGCATTCAGCTGTCTGATCACATGTCATCTCCTTGGGGAGGCCTTCCTTGACCACTTTGTTGAAATTCCACCTCACCTCTTTTCTGCCCCTTATCCTGCCTGTTTTAAAGAAAAGCACTCACTACGTGAATTCTATTTGTTTATTATCTGTTTTCTCTCTAGACTAGAGGTTGACAGACTAGCCTGAGGGCTAAATCACACTTGCTGTCTCCTTTTGTAAATAAAGTTTTATTGGGATAAAGTCACTCTCACTCATTTGCATATTGTCTCTGGCTGCTCTTGCCCCACAACTGTAGAGCTGAGTGGTTGCAATAGAAACTGCATGGCCAGCAAAGTGAAAAATGTGTACTATCTTGCCCTTTACAGAAAGAGCTTGTCAATCCTGCTCTGGAGTGTAAGCCCCAAGAAGACAGGCCTTGGTTTCTTTTGCTTATATCTGTTTCCCCAGTGCTCAGAATAGGACCTGCCACTTAGTAGATATTTATTTATCAAACGATTGAACAGATGGATGAATGAATATCCAAATGTATCTAGAAAATGCTTTTCTTAATTCAACAATTATTGGGCATCAACTTGGATTCTATGCAGAGAATCCCACAATGATGAAAACCCAACAAATTCAAGGCTCTATCAAGAATATCACATGACGGATAAGTGCCAGGTGTCACAGAGCCATAAGGGAGATGCCTGACCAAAGCATCCAAGGATGATGATGGTTCCTTCCAGCAATTCCAGTTCTGGATAAAAATCCAGAAAAAAAAAATGAAAACACTAATTTGAAAAGATTCATTCACTCCAATATTCATAGCAGCACTATTTTAATAGCCAAGACATGGAAGCAACCCAAGTGTCCATTAACAGATGAATAGATAAATACGATGTGGTATACACACACAATGGAAAATTACCCATCCGTAGAAAAGAATGCAATTCTGCCATTTGCAGCAATGTGGATGGACCTGGAAAATATTATGCTTAGTGAATGTCAGACAAAGACAAATACTGTATGACATCACTTCTATGTAGAATCTGAAAAATAATACAAATAGTGTATGGGCAACATGGAGACAGGTGTACAGATATAGAAAACAAACTAGAGGTTATCAGAGGGGAGGGGAGAGGGAATGGGGCAGGGGCAAAATATGGGCATGGGATTAAGAGGTACAAGTTATGATGCATAAAATAGATAAGAAGCAAAGGTATCTGTATAGCACAGGACTCATAGCCATTACCTTGTAATGACTTTTCATGGAGTATAATCTGTAAAAATATTGAATATGCTGTACACCTGAAACGAATACAATATTACAAGTCAACTATACTTCAATTTTTGAAAATATGATGATCCCTAAGGATCAGTTCTCCAGATGAAGAGAAGGATGAAGGAAGCTGCAGGCAGAGGAGAATATGCGTTGGTCCAGAGGCAGGCAAATGACCATGGGTTGCAACAGGTTGTTTGATATGTGAGAGTTGTTTGAACAGGGTTTGAACAATTCTTCGTGAATCTGAATAATCACTCTCTTCATCTTTCTGACTCTGATTCCCTTCTTGTTATTTAAAATTTGGAGGAAAATAATGATTCTTATCAAAAAGGCTACCCCATTTCTGCTGATATTTTCAGTCAAACCCAAAACACACTAAATGAGTTTCCCAAAGGGACATCTGGGATACAGTACATTCAGCTTTCTCAGCCTTGGCACTAGTGATGTGTTAGATCAGGTAATTCTCTGCTATGGGGGCTGTCCTAACATAGGATTTTAGCAGCACACCTGCCCCAGTGTGACAACTAAAAATGTCTCCAGACATAACTAGGTGTCCCCTGAGGGCAATAATTCAGGTCAGTTGCTCAGTCATGTCTGACTCTTTGCAATCCCATGGACTGCAGCACGCCAGGCTTCCCTGTCCATCACCAACTCCCAGAGCTTGCTCAAACTCTTGCCCATTGAGACGGTGATGCCATCCGACCATTTCGTCCTCTGTCGTCGCCTTCTCCTCCTGCCTTCAGTTTTTCCTAGCATCAGGGTCTTTTCCAGTGACTCAGTTCTTCACATCAAGTGGCCAAAGTACTGGAGTTTCAGCTTCAGAATCAGTCCTTCCAATCAATGTTCAGGACTGATTTCCTTTAGAGTTGACTGGTTTGATCTTCTTGCAGTCGAAGGGACTCTCCAGGGTCTTCTCCGACACCACAGTTCAAAAGCACCAGTTCTTCAGTCTTCAGCTTTCTTTATAGTCCAACTCCATACGTGACTACTGGGAAAACCATAGCTTTGACTAGACAGACTTTTGTCAGCAAAGTAATGTCTCTGCGTTTTAATACGCTGTCTAGGTTTGCCACAGCTTTCCTTCCAAGGAGCAAGGGTCTTCTAATTTCATGGCTGCAGTCACCATCTGCAGGGATTCTGGAGCCCAAGAAAATAAAGTCTGACACTGTTCCCATTGTTTCCCCATCTATTTTCCATGAATTGATGGGTCTGGATGCCATGATCTTCATTCTTTGAATACTAAGCTTTAAGCCAGCTTTTTCACTCTCCTCTTTCACTTTCATCAAGAAGCTCTTTAGTTCCTCTTCACTGTCTGCCATAAGGGTGGCATTATCTGCATATCTAAGGTTATTGCTATTTCTCCCAGCAATCTTGATTCCAGCTTGTGCTTCATCCAGTCTGGCATTTTGCATGATGTGCATGTAAGTTAAAAAAGCAGGGTGACAGTATTCAGCCTTGACATACTCCTTTCCCGATTTGGAACCAGTTCATCATTCCATGTCTGGTTCTAACTGTTGCTTCTTGACCTGCATACAGATTTCTCAGGAGGCAGGTTAGGTGGTCTGGTATTTCTATGTCTTTAAGAATTTTCCACAATTTGTTGTGATCCACACAGTCAAAGGCTTTAGTGTAATCAATGAAGCAGAAGTAGATGTTTTTCTGGAAATTTGTTGCTTTTTCTATGATCCAGTGGATGTTGGCAATTTGATCTCTGGTTCCTCTGCCTTTTCTAAATCCAGCTTGAACATCTAGAAGTTCTCGGTTCACGTACTGTTGAAGCCTGGCTTGGATAATTTTGAGCGTTACTTTGCCAGCGTGTGAGACGTGTGCAACTGTGTGATAGTTTGAGAATTCTTTGGCATTGCCTTTCTTTGGGATTGGAATGAAAACTGACCTTTTCCAGTCCTGTGGCCACTGCTGAGTTTTCCAAATTTGCTGGCATATTGAGTGCAGCCTTTCATAGAATCACGTTTTTAGGATTTGAAATAGCTCAGCTGGAATTCCATCACCTCCACTAGCTTTGTTTGTAGTGTTGCTTCCTAAGGCCTTCCACTGACTTCACACTCCAGGATGTCTGGCTCTAGGTGAGTGATCACACCATCGTGGTTATCTGGGTCATGAAGATCTTTTTTTTTCTAGCTCTTCTGTGTATTCTTGCCGCCTCTTCTTAATATCTTCTGCTTCTGTTAGGTTCATACCATTTCTGTCCTTTATTGTGCCCATCTTTGCATGAAATGTTCCCTTGGTATCTCTGATTTTCTTGAAGAGATCTCTAGTCTTTCCCATTCTACTATTTTCCTCTATTTCTTTGCATTGATCGCTGAGGAAGGCTTTCTGATCCCTCCTTGCTATTCTTTGGAACTCCGCATTCAGATGGATATATCTTTCCTTTTCTGCTTTGCCTTTCACTTCTTTTCTTTTCTCAGCTATTTGTAAGACCTCCTCAAATAACCATTTTGCCATTTTTCATTTCTTCCTCTTGGGGATGGTTTTGATCACCACCTCCTGTACAATGTGACAAACCTCCATCCATAGTTCTTCAGGCACTCTATCAGATCCAGTTCCTTGAATCTATTTCTCACTTCCACTGTATAATTGTAAGGGATTTGATTTAGGTCATATCTGAATGGTCTAGTGGTTTTCCCTACTCTCTTCAATTTAAGTCTGAGTTTTGCAATAAGGAGTTCATGATCTGAGCCACAGTCAGCTCCTGGTCTTGTTTTGTATAGAGCTTCTCCATCTTCAGCTGCAAAGAATATAATCAATCTGATTTGGGTATTGACCATCTGGTGGTGTTCTTGTGTAGAGTTGTCTCTTGTGTTGTTGGAAGAGGGTGTTTGCTATGACCAGTGTGTTCTCTTGGCAAAACTCTGTTAACCTTTGCTGGGCTTCATTTTGTACTCCAAGACCAAACTTGCCTGTTACTCCAGGTATCTCTTGACTTCCTATTTTTGCATTCTAGTCCCCTGTGATGAAAAGCACATCTTTTTTGGTGTTAGTTCTAGAAGGTCTTGTAGGTCTTCATAGAAGCATCCCACTTCAGCTTCTTCAACATTGGTAGTTGGGGCATACGCTTGGATTACTGTGATATTGAATGGTTTGCCTTGGAAACGAATAGAGATCATTCTGTCGTTTCTGAGACTGCATCCAAGTGCTACGTTTCAGACTCTTTTGTTGACCATGAGGGCTACGCCATTTCTTCCAAGGGATTCTTGCACATAGTAGTAGATGTAACAGTCATCTGAATTAAATGTGCCCATTCTGGTCCATTTTAGTTCACTGATTCCTAAAATGTCAATGATCATTCTTGTCATCTGTTTGACCACTTCCAATTCACACTGATTCATGGACCTAATATTCCAGGTTCCTATGCAATATTGTTCTTTATGGCATCAGACTTTATTTCCATCACGAGTCACATCCACAGCTGGGCGTTTGCTTTGGCTTTGGCTCAGCCTCCTCATTCCTTCTGAAGCTATTTCTCCACTGATCTCCAGTAGCATACTGGGCACCTGCTGTCTTGGGGAGTTCACTTGTCAGTGTCCTATCATTTTGCCTTTTCATACGGCTCATGGGGTTCTCAAGGCAAGAATACTGAGTGGTTTGCCATTCCCTTCTCCAGTGGACCACATTTAATCAGTGCCAGTGAAACACACCAGGCAACGTGCAGATGAAATATGCTAATAACCTGCAAATGCTGAGCAGAGGAGGCCTTTGAAAGCCTGAGGGACTTGGTCTCTGGAGTGAAAATTTCCTGTCCCATTTCATCTCCAGAAGATGCCCCCCACCCCCATCATGGTCATGACAAGTAACCATAGTTACAGAGTTAGAACAAATAGCCACAGAACTCAAAAAGCAAACGTTAGCTATTTCTTCACTTGGTTACCCAAATGCCATTTTCTCGAGGGACCCATGGGGCCTGTGCTATCAGGACAATGGAGCCCTACTCAGCAATAAAAAGGAATAAGCTGTTGATAAAGGCAACATCATCAATGTACCTCCAAGGCATGATGCTGATGGAAAGGAGATAGTTTCAGGAGCTTCCATACCATCTGATTCTATGTGACTTTCTGGAAAAGGCACAACAGATTAGTGGCTACAAGGGGCTGGAGTTGGGTAGAGTTTGACTACAGAGGGACAGAGTGGGAGTTTGAGGGGTGATGGAATGTTCTGTCTCCTGATTTTAAGTGGTGGCAGTTACATGAGTTCATATATACATTAAAACTGCACACTCCAGAAGTCCCTTAATTTTACTACATGTCGTTTAAAAAACAAACAAAAAGCTAGTTCCTAAAGAATGTGAGAGGCTTTTAATATTGACATGCCTTCTTCTAACCACAGTGAAGCATTTAAAGCCACATTTCTAAAAGCGTATCAGCCAACAAGGACTTGACCGCTGGTGATGGCAGAGCTCAAGGGGGAGAGGAGAAAGTGGAGGTTCTGGGGCCAAAGGAAGAGCGTTAGCTTCTCTGCGTCAATTCCTCTTTCACTTTCCACAGAACAAGGTGATCTTCACTTCCCAATCCCGGGCTACCCAATCTCACCCCAGAGCTGCTTGAGCCTCCCTAAGCAGAAGAGAGAATGTTTTCAGTATTTGACACACGTGAGAGCAGATTTACCTGCACGCTTTAAGGTGTGTGCACAGTCAGAAAGCTGTATTGATATTACATTCTTGGGAAGGTTGAAAAGACTCATCTATGGCATAAAAGAGTCTAAAAGAATGTGGGGTTAGCTTTCCAAGGCTCCAGGCGAGAGGAGAAAAAGGGAGCATAAGGGAACAACTTAATTCTGAAAGGGAACGACATCCTGTGCTGTTATTCATATGAATAACATCACCAGATTCGTGTGTATATGGAATAATCAGTATTTCTGGGAGACTGTTAACTCATTTGAAGTATCTAGTCTGTTGGTCTGTAATGATGGTGATGGGCCCAGGTTATATAATCCATGGGAAGGTGGTGGTGACATTTCACTAGGATCCAACCCCATAAGCATCCAGTTCAGGGTAAGAATATTTAGCATTCCCCCTGTTTTTTTTGGGGGGGTGGGGGTGGGGGAGACTGCACATTGTGGTTTACACAGACATGAAAGGGATCCTCACAGGAAAATCTTGCTCATTTGCTTATGCAAAGATGCGAGAGAAGCACAGAATTTTCACACCAGAAAAGACTATGCTTGTGTTCTCAGAGAACGAAACGCCCGGCAACGGCAAGACTCAGAAAGTGTCTTCTGCCTGACTCGTCCTGAAAGAGCTACGCAGAGCACAGTGCCACAGCTGCGGAGATTATACTGCCTTCTCTACGTCCCCCGTCATCCAACATCTTAAGCAACATGATTTCTGATGGACAATTGAAGCGTTTTTTCCATTTTTTCAGAGGTAGCTTAGTATGGCCAACATCCTCAGGGGCCATTGATCCTTCTCCCTCTTGACTAAATGTGCACTGTGAAAACGAGGTAAAAACTACAGCCCTCGTGTGTCTGTGGAGTGGGGAGTAGGGCACTATAGCAGAGGCGCGATGTATGCTGCAGAAGGACCAGCTCATGACTTCAGATCATCTTGAAAGTAGAGCTTTGGACTTTTCAGTAGCGTCTTACATCTTTTATCTTAATTGATCCTCACATAAGCCTCCCCTCATGATGTAAGGAATTATTACTCTATACCGATTCACCAGAAGCTAAAACCAAAGCATGTGTATGTTGAGAATTTATCAGTGGTAACACAGAGAGTTAGTGGAAAAACAAGGTATAAAACCTGAGTCTCCTGATTCCAGACCTCATTGTAAAGTGTCACCTGGATACACCAAACTTAGACCAAAAGCTAAGAGGTGAAGATGGTTACCTTCTGTATGAACTGTTGAACTTGGACTCCTACTCCCAGGCCTAAAGGGAAGGATGCATTCCCAGTAAAGAATATGCCTGATTCCTTTTAAGATTTATCTCAAGCAGCAAGCTGACCCATTCCTACTCACAAAGAATTGACTTCTCCCTTGGTTGAGCCCCACCGTACCTTAAATACAGTGCTATCTTTGTTCCTGCAGCATTTCCACATGCCTCAGGGCCTGAGTCTTGCTGTCCTTGGATTCCCAGACCTTGGCACATAGTAGGCACTCAAAACTTGTGTGCTAAATGAACAGCATGGTATCAACTTGATTCTTTATCAGGGCAAGTCAAAGGCAATTCGGGCATGGAAAAATCTTGGGAATGTCATTTACCCCCTTAAAGCCTTAGTTTCTGCATCTGTGAATTGGGATAAAGAAACCAAGAACCCTGTTCCTGTTCCGGTGTGTAAAATGCTTGGCAAGGTGTTGGTCTCACAGTAAGCTCTCAGTAGGTGGTAGCTCTTCGCGGTAGCCAGCCTCCAAGACGGTCCCCAGTGACTCATGTTGGTACCCACACCCTTGTGTGGTCCCCTCACACTGAACAGAGCGGGCTAGGTAACAGCAGGATAACAGAGAGATGATAGAGTGTGACTTACCAGAACCACTCACAAAAACTACTGGGGTTTCTGCTTGCTCTCTTTGGGATCACTTGCTCTGGAGGGCACTGGACATCCTATCATGAAGACGTCCACGTTGGTAGGATCTAGGCTTCCTGCCAACAGCCAACATCAAGTGACCTTCTGTGTGAGTGAGCCATCTTGGACATGGATCCTCCAGCCCCCGTAAAGCCTTCAGAGGACTGCAACTCTGGTGGACACCTTGACTGCAGGCTTGTGAGAGACCTGGGGCAGCTAAGCCACTCCTAGATTCCTGATCTACAGAAATTGTGTAGACAGACGCTTATTGTTTTAAACTGCTAAGTTTGGGGTGATTTATAAGGACACAATATATTTGTTGTAAATAGTTGTACAGGTTATGAATAAAGATGCACCTCCCACATGGTCAGTGCCTGTTCTTGCCTGATCTCAGTTCTCAAGAGCAGCTGGGGGAGGAAGGTTGGTTTTGACCAAATCAGGACTCTCCTCTCCCCAAACTGAGGAGGTGGGGAACTAAGGTAGACCTTCTCAGGAACTGACCTGAGGAAGGTGAGAAAGTCCTCGTGGTACTATTTGCTACACTGACAGACTGATGTCAGAATATCACTGGACCCTGAAACAGACACTCTAATGTTATTTCACGGTGGCAGGCATGTACGTCGTCTTCCAAACAACGGGACAATCCTGACCCTAAGGGCTAATCTTGGACCCCCTTCTCTGTCGCCCGCCCCCAGCAGCTAGCATGCCACCCACACCAATGTCTTGCTTAGCTTCCCCTTCCCAAGTCCTTCTAACCACACAACTTTGATGAAAATGGTGGCATTTTTAAAGTGGCCAGTATTTGACCGAATAATGAGAATTCCTTAGTTTTTTCAGGCTACACAGGCCTTCAGTTCAGTTCAGTTCAGTTGCTCAGTTGTGTCCGACTCCTTGCAACCCCACGAATCGCAGCACACCAGGCCTCCCTGTCCATCACCAACTCCCGGAGTTCACTCAAACTCATGTCCATCGAGTCAGTGATGCCATCCAGCCATCTCATCCTCTGTCGTCCCCTTCTCCTCCTGCCCCTAATCCCTCGAAAGTGAAAGTGGAGAGTGAAAAAGTTGGCTTAAAGCTCAACATTCAGAAAACGAAGATCACGGCATCCAGTCCCATCACTTCATGGGAAATAGATGGGGAAACAGTAGAAACAGTGTCAGACTTTATTTTTTTGGGCTCCAAAATCACTGCAGATGGTGACTGCAGCCATGAAATTAAAAGACGCTTACTCCTTGGAAGAAAATTATGACCAACCTAGATAGCATATTCAAAACCAGAGACATTACTTTGCTGACTGAGGTCCGTCTAGTCAAGGCTATGGTTTTTCCAGTGGTCATGTATGGATGTGAGAGTTGGACTGTGAAGAAAGCTGCACGTCTAAGAATTGATGCTTTTGAACTGTGGTGTTGGAGAAGACTCTTGAGAGTCCCTTGGACTGCAAGGAGATCCAACCAGTCCATTCTGAAGGAGATCAGCCCTGGGATTTCTTTGGAAGGAATGATGCTAAAGCTGAAGCTCCAATACTTTGGCCACCTTATGCAAAGAGCTGACTCATTGGAAAAGACACAGGCCTTGGTGAGAGTCAAAGCTTGGGTGATGGGTGTGAAGTATTTGGCTCTGAGCTCCCATGAGGTTGTGTTGCTGCTGCTGCTAAGTCACTTCAGTCGTGTCCGACTCTATGCAACCCTATAGACAGCAGCCCACCAGGCTCCGCTGTCCATGGGATTACAAAACTCTAAACCCCAAGTCCCTTCCCTTCCCCAGCGATCCCTGGTGTCTCCCTAGAGTATATGCCACTGCTTCTGGAGTGTTTCAACCCTCAACACATGCTGCCACTCTTTACCACCATCCCCAATTCTCCTGCAGTCTCTGCCCCGCTTAGCTCCTCTCAAAAACTAGAGGGTTTATACCCCAGGTCCCACCCCAAGCAAATATAGTGCTTTCAGATAACCTTGAACTGTCTGACCTTTAAGGGACCACAGACTTTGAAAGCCACCTCTGTGTTGGAATTTACTAGCTCCCTGGGCAGGAAAACACAGCTGTTTGTTTGGTACTCAAAAGCGTCTTGACTGTAAAAGACAAATGCCTCAGGATGGGAGTAGGAGCCACGTCCCTCTTTCACCTCAGAGAGCTCTCGGCCTGCGTGCACTCCCTCTTCCTGCCGAGAGGTTGGCGCAGACACAGCCTCCTCTTTGTTCAAGAATCTGGAAGTTCCCACTGTGTTCCAGAGAGCTTAAACACCGATCATCATTGGTTCCCCCGTGGCCAGTCTGCCTCGGGTCCCGGAATTCCCACAGATGCAAATACAGATGGGAGCACCATGCCACCACTGATGAGAACAAGACACCAGCAGGACCGTGCACGAAGCTGGCCTTGACCAATTCCTTCCTGTTGGATATACAGTATTCCTCACAATTTCCACCCGAAACTCAGCAAACCCTTATTTCCCCCAAGTCCAGCTGTGGTGGAAACAAAAGGGGGACATGGGGGTCCCAGCCACTGGACCACTCAATGGCATTGGCTTAAGGATCTCGACAGCCAGGTCCTGCTCTCACATCTACACAGTCCCCTGAAGACGTGGTTCCTTTTTAGAAATCTGTGGGTGTTGTGTTGCCTGAAACATTCAATGGCCGATGCTTTCAGCACTGGAGAGTGTCTCTGCCTGACTTTGGCACTCAGCCCAGAAACCAAAAGGCAAAGAGTGTGCCCTTGAGGTTGTTACATGGGATTTGAAATTTTAACAGCTCACCTCTGCTTTGGTGCAGACTGTTACATTGACAGTACACAAATCTCTGTCCCTAAACTTAAGGGAAAATCAGTGTTTGTGCTTAGCATGGAGTGTCACACATCGAGGGCAGCCAATCAAAGTTTTTGATTTGGCTGTATTAGTATTACATTGGGTTGAGAGAATCACCAGTTTAGCGCTTCTACAGAGGACTTCTTCCTCTGTTTTGTCTAGGTTGTAATTTTGTTTTATGGCTTCGGCTATGTTAAGAAAGAGAGGCTCCAAGTTCAGCCTGGGGCAAAAGGAAAAGGCAGTTCAACCTGTCACCATTTTTATCCACTGGGTTTCCACCTCTATTATTACTGACCCCTCAGGGTCGAGGGATTAAACCCCCCTCCTCACCCTCTTCTCACCAATAAAACTGACAAACTAACCTACCTCCAAATTTGATACTTAATCTCTACTGACAGAAAGACATGCTTCAGCACCAACTTTATTTGTGTTATTGGCTTGAATTATATAAATAGACTCAAGAGCTGTAAAACATAGGGAAGAAAATAAAATTACTGATTTTTTCACTCTTCCCAAGGCAAATCCCACAAGTAGCTAAGCCCAGTTGCCCGAAACTTTTTACAAGTAATTTCATGGTAATTTTACTATGGAAAAGAAAAAGGAGAACTAGAAGGTAAAGCCTAGGAACTTCTCCTTTGTCTCAGCCGTCTATCTCTTCTCACACTTGGAGTGACAGGAACAGAGACCAAGCGTGGAAATGGTATGATTGATACACATACAAAATCTCACCCGTGGTTAAGACTTTCAGGGGAAATTTAGACCACAGCCTCAGCTTCCCGTGCTCACTACCCTTTGGATCAGTTCTGTTTTTAAAAATCAAAAAAGTGCAACATTTGGAAGCTTCAGCTAAGATATACCATGAGAGATGAACAGTATTTCTCTCCAACAAAAGCCACGCTTTGTAGCAGAGCTCAGTTCCTGCAGGACTGACAATTCCGAGCCTGTGACTGTCACAGAGAAGGCAAGGAGGCAGCACACTTGAAAAGGTGTCCTGCGTGAGTCGACGAAGCCAGCTGTGAGTTGTTTCCTAAGATTACAGGGCCCCTAGCTATGTGCGCCTAAATCACCTCGAAGCTTTTTCTAGTCCCATCCTTCTGACACCTGTCTCCAGGCTAATCCTTCTAGTCTAAACAGCTGCCTCGGTCACGTCATGCCTACCTTTAATGACTCCCCCATGCCTCCAAAAATGTCAGTTACACCCTATACTGGTCTTTATATTGGGCAAGAATCTGGCTGCCTCTGACATTTAATCTCCCTCCATCTCCAACAGGAATCTGCTGCCCGCTCAGCAGTCTCTGCACCACTTTGTATTCGCCCATCTACATTCACACCTTTCCTTGCGAACATCTCCATCCTCCCCACTCAGAATATGCTCCTCCCCCCGCCCTCCTCCTCACCCACCAACTCCAAGGCATGAAACAAAGAGTGGGATTTGGATTTAGGTAGATTTGGGTTAAATTCCAGTTCTACTGCTTGCTTGCTGTGTCTCAATGGGAAACTGTCTGACCTTCTCTGAATCTCAGTTTACTCATCTATAAAATGAGAATGTTCACACCAGGTTCATGATAGATACTCAGGAAAGGATAATTGCCTTTTTTCTGCATGTCTGTCCAACTCCATGCAGCACCCCAACCTCCTGAATCAACTAATTTCTATCAATGGTACACAAAACACGGTTTACATATGAGAATAACGTTTAGGTGCAGTAAAGTTGTTATCAAGGAATTGGGCAGTCAGAAATACAGAGATCATGAGACCCTCTCAGGACAGAGCTCAGAGGTCAATGAATGAGTGTTCATTCTCTGTTGGTGACATGCTGAAACTTCAGTTTCAAGGGAGTGGAACCCAATACAAATACTCGAAAAAGAGCCAACCAGTCCATGGATTGGAAATTATAGTACTGGCATGACTCACTGTTAGATATTGGAAAGAATTCCTAAATAACATATTTTTTTTAATCATTTACCCCCAAATTTTCAAAAGATGATGCCAATTAACAAATTCAGTTCCATGATACTTGAATCTTAATTTTTTAAAAACGTAGATGCATTAGACATGTTTATGATGCTTCAGCTCTCTTGAAAGAAATGGACCCAGTCACAGACCTTCATTCAGCAGGTGATTCACCCTTCTTTAGACACGTCTGATTGGTGTAGGGATAGCACCAGACCAAAGGACAGCCAATCCCAGAGTCTGGAGGACAACAATGACCTGAAGCTGAGTGCAGAAAGGTGATGGGAGCTGATCACATTCTCTGTCTTCCGAGAGCTGGACGAGGAAACACGGAAGGAATGAGCCCATAGCGACAAGAGTAAAAAGTTTAAGGGTGCCCTAAGGGAGGGTCAGGGACGTGGCAGGCAGAAGCCATGAGCAAGCCAGAGGTAAGAAAGCTGAGAAACGTCTAACAAGCCAAGACAGCCAGTTAGAAAAGAGGAGAACTTAGCAGAAGCGTGAAGAGAAGCAGGAAGCCGTGAGAAAGAGATGGCGAGAGTGGGGGGTCCCTGGAGCTGACCAGTTCCTCAGATCGCCTCAATCTTTGGAGCTATCTCAGTTCCTATAAAAATCCCCTGTTTCAAGCTAACTTACATCAATATTCCTTATAAACAGAACCTAACCTAAACAGTAGGAAAGCAGTGAGATATTTTATTACCAGGAATGCACATTTTATTCCACAAGTCACAAACCAACAGGCCCCTGAGGATTATTTCTTTTCAGTGAGACACAAGGTGCAGGGTTAGATTACCTTAAAGGATGGAGCAAGGTTTTCTCTGAGCACCAGCTGCAGGGAGCCTCTTATTACACACTTCTGAGGGCAGCCACCACAGTCTGACACTTTCAGAACATTTCCATCAGCTTTGAGGACTCAGACTATCCCTGGTAGGCGATGCCAGGGTGACTTGGGAGAGAGAATCCTCTTTTGCTATAAGATATGCAGACCTGTGTTCTGTGATTCATGATACTGACTAGTCCTGTGACCCCAAGAAAATCACCTCATCTGAGACTCAGCTTTCTTCCTTGTGATAGATGATTGCTAAATTGACTTTTGAAATTAATAATGTATGAATCTTCTAAGCAAATTTCGTCTTTCAGTTAGATCAGGAGAGGAGGCAGCCTAGAAGAAAAAGACTGTGGACCCACATCAGGAAACCTGCATTTCAGCTCTGCCACTCACTGCCTGGGCAAGCTGGGACAGCACCTCTCTGGGTATCACTCATAAAAGGAGGGAGTTGGTTTGTGTCTCAGGAAAAGGGCGTTTTCACTCCAAATTCAAAATTCTAAGAATTTTGAACATCCCAATCCATGATTCCAGTGACTCCTTCAGTTCAGTTCAGTCTCTCAGTCGTGTCCGACTCTTTGTGACCCCATGAATCGCAGCACGCCAGGCCTCCCTGTCCATCACCAACTCCCGGAGTTCACTCAGACTCACGTCCATCGAGTCCGTGATGCCATCCAGCCATCTCATCCTCTGTCGTCCCCTTCTCCTCCTGCCCCCAATCCCTCCCAGCATCAAGGTCTTTTCCAATGAGTCAACTCTTCACATGAGGTGGCCAAAGTACTGGAGTTTCAGCTTTAGCATCATTCCTTCCAAAGAAATCCCAGGGCTGATCTTCAGAATGGACTAGTTGGATCTCCTTGCAGTCCAAGGGACTCTCAAGAGTCTTCTCCAACACCACAGTTCAAAAGCATCAATTCTTAGACATGCAGCTTTCTTCAGAGTCCAACTCTCACATCCATACATGACCACAGGAAAAACCACAGCCTTGATTAGACGGACCTTAGTCGGCAAAGTAATGTCTCTGCTTTTGAATATACTATCTAGGTTGGTCATAACTTTTCTTCCAAGGAGTAAGCGTCTTTTAATTTCATGGCTGCAGTCACCATCTGCAGTGATTTGGGGCACCTGTATTTAAAATTCCTTATCTTGTTGTTCTTTTCCACCCTAGTGATCCAGAAAGCAATCTACCACAATTTCCAGGAGAATTTATCTCTCTCAGTTTGTCTAGCTAGAGACTAGCATGACACCTGTTGGGGACAAGTGTTGCAGTCCAATGCCAGTTGGAACAGTCACGTGGACTGATTTGGACTCCTGGTGGCACAAGTTCCCCCGGTTGCTGACAGAGAACTGTGAAGTCTAAATTGGAAGACAGGCATATCCAAAAGAAAATCTATGTCTCTTTCCCAGAATACCATAAAGCCATAAATAGAAAAGGACGATGTAGAGCCTAAAGCATTCCTCAAGGCCCTTTTAAGTGTCTCTTTTTAAAATGATGAAATTGAATGGTGGAAATTAGGAGTTTTAGGGTCCACAGATTAAGGAGGTACAGGCCAAGAGAAAAAGGGCAGGAGCAAATATGGCTTGCTACAAAAGAAAATTAATTCTCTAAGTCTTCCCTGTGGCTCAGATGGTAAAGAATCCGCCTGCAATGCGGGAGACCTGAATTCGATCCCTGGGTTGGGAAGATCCCCGGGAGCAGGGAAAGGCAACCCACTCCAGCATTCTTGCCTGGAGAATCCCATGGACAGAGGAGCCTGGTGGGCTACAGTCCATAGCGTACATAGAGTTGGACACGACTGAGCGATTGAAAGAAAATAGTGCCCTGCAATTTCAGTAAAAACTGAAAGGCACAAATGACTCCAAGGCCCTAAAGGTCACGGATTTTCACTGTTTCACCAACACAGCAAATGCTCCAGGTAAATGAAGTCACAAAAGTCTACAGTAACATGCTTATTAGTCCACAGGGGCAGGTGACTTAAAGTAACCAGAAACAAAAGGCAAAACCAGTAACTGACAGAATAAATACTTATAGGCAAGGAAGATACGGAAAGGAGTTCAATCTCAATAATAATTAAAATAGAATGTTAAATGAGCTATTTCTTTTTGCCTATCAGGTTGGCAAACAATAAATGAACAGCATTTAGTGCTGCTACAGATGAAGGGAAATAGCCAATCCTGAAAACAGTAGGTCATGCAAAATTTTAAATATGCATGGTCATTGACCTAGCAATATAGCCCTCAGAAATTCTTCCATGGGTATTTCGTAAATGCTCATTTACACTCTTAACAGCCAAATCTGGAAACTACTCACACCAATACTGATTTAGTTAAACAAACTTTGTACACCCAAAAAACAGAGTAGTACTCCATAGCTGTTTTTAAAACGATGAGCAATAGCTAAATGTAGTGATGTGGGAAGATTTTCCCGTGAAAAAGCAAGTTTTGGAAGAGAATACATGGCATGATCCAGTTTTTTTTAAAGGTGCACAAATGCATAAGTGTGCATGGGGGCACACACACATACACAACACTCAAATTCTGTGCCTGCCTCCACCTCTCACATCTCACCACGCCAGCCTCACATGCTGTGTTTTAGCACCAAACTGAGTCGCCAGTTTCTGTAACATCTGTTAAGAACACAGGTCTCAGCCCTGGGCCCGCTACCCAATGTCTGGCTAAACCCTAACCTTCATCCTATGTTAGTGCAGAAACCTGGAAGAATATACATCAAAGTGTTAACATGGCTATTTCTGAGACGGAGATGACACGGTGTTTACCTTTTCTGTATCAAACTTTTCTGTATTGTTTGCATTTCTAATAATGATAATAATGTTTTACTGTTTTGTAATTAAGAAAAAACGACACTGTAAGTGTAAAGAATAAAACTGAAAAAATATAGTGATCAGATTGTATTGCTTGTTCCGCAACGACTGCTACACTCTGCTCCCTATGAATTTTTCCAGTTCTAGTTAGATATCATGCATCTGTTCTATAAAAAGCTTCAAACAAAGCATCCCAGGATAGAGGCGGTAAGACCAAAATAAAGGAGACTTCCCAGTGACTTAGAGAGATGGTGCTTACTTCCAAATTTCAGGTTAGGAGACTGAAGGATTTTTAGCCCTATGGAATGAAAGTTGAAGCTTTGGTTTATGTTCAACTTCTCAGAGAACTTAAACCGAGAAATAACTTTAGTAGGAACTAGATATGATGATTTAATTTTGTATTATCAGGCCCCTTAGCCTCCCCCCCCCCGAAAAATCAAAGAATTGTTAATTGTAAAATCAAACAAAAAAGCACCACCACTTAATAGATCTTATACCAATCAAAGTATATTTGAAAATTCTGAAGTATCAGAGCGTCTGGGTTATAATTTGAGTTGGACAGTGGTGTGTGGTGCTCGTATTAGTGCATCCCGTTCAAAACCTGGAAAGTTCACGTTTAAGTTCTTTTTTTCCACCGCCTGCTGACTTCCCCGTCCCCCACCAGGGGGGCGCCAAGGCTCTGTCAGCCCCTGGCCCTGGGGCCCCTCCAATCCACCCCTGCCTCCGCTCCGCCCGAGCTCTGCCCGCCCCCTCGTCTGGACTGCAGCTGTGCGGCCAGCCTCCTTGGTCCCAGCAGTCTGTTCTCCACCCTAGAGCTGGACTGATCTGTTACTGTTCAAATGTGACCACATCCTTTCTCTGCTTGAACCCCTTTGGTGCCCCCACTGCTCATAAGACAAAGTCCAGACTGAGTTAAAGGAGAGGCTTGAGGCAGCTTTCCTACTAGGCGCTGCCTTGGTTAAAGCAGTGATTCTCAACTCTATGAGACTTGGCCAAAGAAAGTTTTAATCCTGATACATTTTGAAAATTCATCCCAGGTGACTCTACCCTCAGTGGTCAGATGCCCACCCTTAGAGGAACACTGATGAGGGATAGGAGCAAGGACGGTCAGAGGTCCAAACAGGGCTGCAGCCTGGAGTTCAGCATTAACCTAAGGGGGCTTAAGTGCAGGTTAAGCCTCTGTTCTCGAATCTACACCAAAGAAGACTCATTTCATCTCATCCCCTCACCAGGGAGGAAGGTTCTGGTGACATGCTCCAGCCAGGGGCTCTTTAAAAAAACAATATGGAATACTGAATCTTCCTTTAAATATTGAATCTTCCCGTTTATAAATAATGCACCTATTTATTTATAAAAAGCAAATATTTAACAAGCAGGGCAATTTTAATTTGGAATTAAATATTTTTACAAAATCCAGGAGAGAATTCCACAAAGGGAAGACCAATTCATACAAATACTGACTCTCCTTCACCTTCCCAGACATTCTGGCGTGCCACGTGCTCAAATACATGTTGGGTCAGGGGCAGGGGCAGGAAGGATGCTCCGTATGCTCGTTTAATCCCACAGTTTATCATTGAGTTTATTATCTCTTTGCCTTCACACAGGACTGAGAAATGACTCCAAGCAGGACAAAGCTACTGAATGCTTAAAAAACAACTTGCGGCAAGTGTCTGTTTTAGATAACTGCATTCTAATTTCTAAGTCTTATTACAAGGTCACTTTTATTCTTATTTTTATACCAATTATCTCCTCCTGTTATTGTTATTACTCCTCAAGCTAGCCTAGCCTGGGGTTGAATACCATTGCTCCGAGCTACTAGTTGGCTAACTCTGGTCAGTTCACTTACACTCCTCAAGGGTGTTCTCTGGTTATTCTTCCTTACAGAAACTATGCAAGATGCCGTACAACAAGGAAGGTGTCCTATGAATGTTAATCCCCCTCCCCTTCCCTTCTCCCCTTGCCCCATCACACATCACAGCATTACCTCCAGGTTGCAGTCATGCACTTGAGAATCTCCTTTTAGCCTAGAACTGAAATTTATCTTGCAGTCAGGCGCTCTGTAATAATGTCACTTCAAAGGAAACATTGTTTGGTCTCACGCGGTCCAGCACAGCATCCTCTAAGAAGGCTGCTGGTTGGTTGTCAAGGGAACTTTGAAGGTGGTGTTTATCCTATGGGGATTCACCATGATCCAGGGCCTCATCTTCAGCCTTCCAGACATGGGACTTGATTGGTCCAATATGCTGGTGAAGGGAGGGTCTCTCCTCTCTGGGATGCTGTGTGTTGACCAGGGTCACAGAGACTGGTACATACAAACCAGAATGCTGATTCTTTATTTCACAGTGAAAAATACACCACTGGTGGTAATCGTGGTGGTGGTGAAGGAAGGACAGGTTACTAGAGGAATGAAACAAGAAAAACTCGCTCCATGATGTCACTGACAAGGAGACCCTGGCAGCTCTCTCTCCCTCTTTCAGAGACAGAGCTTGCTAAGGGAACCGCATCCAGCCCCAGCTTCTCAGGTTCTAGATCCCATTTTCTGTGTTCTAGTCTATGCTTTTCTGCTCACGCATCTTTCTCCAACTAAAGTACCAAACGTCTCAGTCCCGCCGCCTGGAGTTCTCTTGGGCTGGTGTCCTGGGTGCCCCCAGCTCTGGAGTTGCCCTGTTACACTGCTGTGGCTTCCTCCTGCTAAGTGGGAATCCTTTCCCTCTGGCTGGCATTTCCCTCTGTGACAGAGACTGATGGAAACAATAGCCCGGACTCCCCCTTTCACTCAGTCTCTCCTTCTTGATTCCCCAGGAAGACGGCGTGGCTTCTCTACTTGCAAATTGGGGGAAAATAAATGGGATGCTCAAGAGCAACTTCTTCCCCCCGCTGCCACACTTTGACAGCTGACCTGCTCACAGAGAATGGGATTTCTCTGCTCCCCGAGTCATGTTTCCCATAAGAAAAGGTCCAGCAAGGTCCAGGCTAGGAGGGAAAGGCTACCTTACTCTGGGGTTCAATATCAAGGGAGCCCCTTCAGTAGATAAAAGCCTTATTCTGACCTGTCTGTATCAGTGAAAAGGGTGGCTATTCTGATCCCTATTTGCATTTCCTATTTCATTGCTCATTGTTTCAGGAGCTGAGTGGGGATAAATAACACCGTTTCTTAGCCCTGGCAAGCTTCCTGCAGCTGGCAGATGTTCACCAAAGCCCTCTCCACTTCTTCTAGCACCAAGGGGAGCAGCCACCCTGGTTTGTCTGAGGCTGAGGGGTCTCCTGGAATGCAGTCCCTTCTTGAAGGCAGGGACCATATCTATCCCTCTGAAAAGCTGTGGTAGAAGCTCAATAAATTCATGTCAATTCAATTGATTAGTTAAGGAGAGTCACAACAGGCCCCAGTCTTAAATAGCCTCCTATATTTTGTCAGTGGCAACAATCATGGCTGCCTTGTTTCAAAATCATGGAACTATGTAGCCAGTGTAAAATATGTCTTACAATCGCTTCATGCTTAATTTTCTACATTTTAAATCCAAGTTCCCAGAACAAACAATAATTCTTACCTGTGACTTTGACTGAATTTTCACAAATATATAAATTCCTTTCTTGTTAACAACAAAAGAAATTAAAACTCTGGTTGTTTTAATACTTTGATTTGTGTGAAGACATACAGGAAATCATATTGACCAGGCACAGGAATGGAAGGAGGCATTGATTGACACAGGGAGTTTTAAAATAGGGTTAAAATATTTTCTTCACTATTTTTGAGTACAGACGCACCAAGGATCCTGGAACTCCCATTGTTTCAAATAAAGTAATGAAGTCATTGTGGAAAGATTTTATTTGGGAAAGCTGAGTCATGCTTCTGTATTCTGTCTCATCAAAATTCACCCTGATCTTTACCTCGTCATAAAACTTCTGTAGCACCCCCTCCACAGTGATGAAAAGTGAACCTTTGCAATACCTTGCCTCAAAGCTGGCTGTCTTCTGTATCCTACTTCCTTTAAGCTGTGGTGAAAGCTTTACTTATGTATTTTAACTGGAAAAGAGTTAACAGGTTAGACTAATGTTGACAAATTGTTCAATAAAATAAAATTGATGATGTTTAGCAAGAACTTTAAGGCAAATTTTGCTAGTGATGACTCATGCTGATAATATGGTAGGAGTGTGCAACCTGTGTTGCCCTAAAGGAAAAAAATTCAAACACACTAACTAAAGATGGAAAGACAGACTTTCAGGACCAGCATGATAGGTATAGGAGTCACTGTATCAGGTCTTACAGTGGGGAAGAGAGATTGGGCTCAACTCTGAATACAGCGTAGGCAACTGGGAATTTATAGCCGAAGAGCAGAGGGGAGGCCAGAACATGGAAGATTACTTAAGAGGAAACGTGAGGAGTTAGGGGTCTTTGACTTAATCAACCAGATAGAATTTGTAACTGAAGACAGGCCAGGGTGATTAGATATCAACTGAGAGCCAATGGAGGATGAAGAACTGGATTAGATGTTGAGGGTGGTCAGATTTTAAGGGTGGAAAGTTCTAATTAAATTTGACTTAGCAGGGTTCTTGTTAAATAGGATTTTACAGGGACATGAGCCTGCCTAAAGTCTGCGAGGCAGAGAATCTTTGTCAGCTCCCCAGAACTCTGTGGGCTTTGGCAGGTCCCTGAACATTGAGAATGCCAGCTCTAATGGTCCATCTCCACAAGGAATTTTCCACCCACTGAAAGAGGAAGACAATAAGCGAGTAAATATAGAGGATAATAAGTATTAAAAGGAACTAACAGGGGGCTTCCCTGGTGGCTCAGTGGTAAAGAACCTACCTGCCAATGCAGCAGACACAGGTGTGATCGCTGGTCCAGGAAGGCCGCACGTGCTGCAGAGCTGCTAAGCCTGTGCGCCACAACCACTGGGCCTGTGCTCCAGAGCCCGAGAACCCATGTGCCAGCCCAAGCATCTACTGAAACCCATGTGCCTAGAGCCTATGCTCTGCGACAAGAGAAGCCCCCGCAATGAAGACCATGCACTGCAACCAGAGGAGAGTCTGCATAGGAGCAAAGACCCAGCACAGCCAATCAATCAATCAACCGATCAAGAGGACAAAAAGTTCAGCTCCAGCATTGTTGTTCAGTTGCGCATTCGTTGCAACCCCAAGGACTCTAGCCTGCCGGGCTCTTCTGTCCATGGGATTCTCCAGGCAAGAATACTGGAGTGGTTGCCAATTCTTCACCAGGGGATCTTCCAGGCCCAGGGATCAAACCCAGGACTCCTGCATTACAGGCAGACTCTACCATCTGAGCCACCTGAGAAGTCCAAAAGAAACTGCTAGGAAGCTGTAAAGGAGAATTGAGAGAGGCCACTTTTGCAAATCAGGGATGGCGCCTGGAGCAGTGCAGAGCGCTAAGGCTGGGTGGGGGGGAGGGCATAGAGGGGGAAGCCTGGCGTGCTCTCAGGAGGAGGCTGGAGTGCTGGGGGACAACGTCCAAGGCCAAGGTGGAGAGGGAATGGGGCCAGGACATGCAAAGGACGGTGGGTTTCATCGGATGTACAGTGGTTACGTCAGTGAGGGATTGGAAATCATGCTAGAGACTGGGCCTGACTTGCATTTTAAAACAACAGTTCTGCACTGTTTGGAGAGAAGGAGTGGTAGGGGGCCCAGAGGGAAGCAGGGAGCGCTGTCAGGAGGTGGTGTGGCAGGCAGAGAGAGATGACAGGGAAGAAAGATGGTGTCAATCTGAAAATACATAAGTAGATACATACATAAAGCTATTTCAGAGTTAGTTTTTTAAAATAATGAGTGCTTTAATGCTGATATTGTCCTCCAGAAATGCGCTAACACGATGGAACACATCATCCCCAATCTCCACATAAATGCATAGGATTAACATGGAATTTTCACTGAACTTTTATGCCTAGCAGAAGGAGCTTATATCAGCCATAAAGCATAGGAACTCGGAGACAATGATTGATCCTCCTGCCAAAAAATCTCTTGCTCTCTGTGATTAGCAGAGGCTGAGTCATACAGGCAATGGGCCTGTTTACGTACAGCTGTCTTCAAATAGCCTGGATGGCAGAATGAGAGAAGAAGGAGGGAATCACACTTCTAAATATTACTGATCTTCTTCGTGGGGCCTTGGGTGCAGGGAGGGATCTACTCCCAAAGATGTATCCTGGGAGGATATTACGAATGAAGACTGTGTACACACATGTGTAACTCACTGTGTTAATCATACGTGCATTGCTGTAACGAGTTATAAACAAAACAAGTTCATAGGAATTCCATTATCAAAAAGGTTCGGAGAGAAATGACTTCATTTGGTGACATAAGAAAAAATTCCACCAAAATAAACTTCATGTGACGTCTAAATTGGTTGACAAGAAATATGACAAGTTTAAAATAAGTAACTCGGTAAAAATCACTCTTTAGAAGCTACAGTCTATGAGGCAGAAACTGGGCCTGTTTGCTGGGTAATGAATTTCTCATATAAAACTGCATTCTTTGAGTTGAACCCAGGAAGGGAAAGGAAAACTCAGTACCTTGCTTCACCTCAGCCTCTAGGCCCATTTCCTGTCTCAAGACAACCTTGCTGACTAGGGTGATTGAGATGTTTGAGGTGAGGAACAGTCAGAAGACCAGAAGGAGTGACCTAACAGAGTCAGCTCAGCCCTCACTCTCCACAGGCCAAAACAGTCAAATAATCTGTTCAATTTCTTTTTTTTGGAATGAATGACATTTTGTGAATGGGGATGAAAGGAAAATGCCATTATAATATCATTCATTTCATAAAGCTTCAAACATCAATAAATCCAGAATATAGAAGATGCTCACCCCCAATTATTCAAATTTGGTTTGTTGGAGAAACATTGGTAAAAATTTCAAACACTTCAGAAGTATAGAGGGAAAAACTTAAAATTCTCCTCCTCACTTCCTACACTTTCTCCTCCCCTGATAGCAACCACTGTTACATGTGGTCTGAATCCTTTCACATAGCATGGAACATATCAATAGGTTCTTTAAAAACAGGGATTCTACTAGATGTCTTTTTCTACAAATTGCTTTCCTTACTCTCCAGACACTATACACAGTCACCTCATATTAAAATATAAATGCATCATTATTTTACAAGTACCCTATTGGTGAATACTTAGAAAGTGAATTTCAAAGAAGTTTTTTTCATGTAACTGTAGGATTCTTTCAGAGTAAGGATAGAATGTACCTATGCTGTGAGAGGATTTTTATCCAAATGGTTTAAACCAAGTATGGATATGAACTGAGAGCTATTTGAATTTATAGAAAACCAAGGCCCTGAGACACTGAGGAAATTCTCCAGGGTTGTAAGACCTTGAGCCATCTGCCTGCTTCTCAGCCTGGGGTCTTCCCTTTCGAGTTAGTGAATGTCACTGTCCCCTCGGGACTGGAAGGGTGCTAAGAGGGGGAAGAAGCTTTTAGTGGAGAAAATAATGCAAGGAAAGGAGACAGGAAAATGACACAACAGGCGAGGGAAGAAGGAAGAACAACGGGAGTTGGTGACCTTGCTGGGGGCCCCAGAGGAGAAGAGGGAGGCCAGGGCAGGGACTGAGAGACTGTGTGGAGATCCCTGGAATACAGGAGGTCCTGGAGCCATTTTTTTCCAAAGGATATTTTGATGCCAAAATAAAATTTAAGGGAGAAGCCAGAAACTATTCACATAGGAAGGACATTGTGAAACTTTGATTAAATTCTGGCAGATGACTCAAAGAACACTGCCGTGACTCACACTGGAATAAAAAGCATGGTGCAAACCTTAGGAAGGGAGTGATTTTTCACGTAGTTCTTTTGGGGCTAAGCATGCCAAGGATGAAAGTTAGAGACAAAATTACAAAGGAGATCTGGGTGGATTTCCCCATCCTCAGCTGTCTTCTACCTTGCAGGGTGTCCCTCCCTCCCTCATGCCCTGAGTCACAGTGGCAGCTCCAGAGTTTCTGTAGTGGTGGAACCTAGGGGCAGCAATCTGAGTAGAAGGAGGAGGCAGAGGACTACTCTTGAGGTTGCAACGACAGAGCCAGCAAACCATTATTTGCATAGAGTCTGTGATGAAGCAAGACAAATAGCAAAGTTTCTAAAACATGCTCTCATTCACATTCTTCATAATTATAAAAGAAAGTTAATTATTCACTTCAAACAATGTTTCTCTTATTTCCTATTGGGTGGCTTGGGAGAATGGAGGAAAGGAACCCTTCCCCAGGTCAGATACTCATTCCTTCGTACCGCTGGCCTGTTCTTGTGTTCTCTTTGCTTCCTTCTCATCAACATTTGCTCCCAGGACAGGTGAGGATGAGCTCAAACAAGGCACTTCTGGATCACAGGCTCAACTATCACAATGACTGAGTTATCTGTATGCTGTCGGGAACAAAACCTAAGCCTAAGAATTAGTCTCTTTGGGGTACAATGTTAGTTGGTGGAATGAGGATTCTGGAGAGGAAATTGCTCCTAAAGCTTTTCTACCCCTCTGCCTGCTCCTAGTTCAGTTCAGTTCAGTTCAGTTCAGTTCAGTTCAGTCGCTCAGTCGTGTCCGACTCTTTGCGACCCCATGAATCGCAGCACACCAGGCCTCCCTGTCCATCACCAACTCCCGGAGTTCACTCAGATTCACGTCCATCGAGTCAGTGATGCCATCCAGCCATCTCATCCTTGGTCGTCCCCTTCTCCTCCTGCCCCCAATCCCTCCCAGCATCAGTCTTTTCCAATGAGTCAACTCTTCGCATGAGGTGGCCAAAGTACTGGAGTTTCAGCTTTAGCATCAGTCCTTCCAATGAACACCCAGGACTGATCTTTAGAATGGACTGGTTGGATCTCCTTGCAGTCCAAGGGACTCTCAAGGGTCTTCTCCAACACCACAGTTCAAAAGCATCAATTCTTCGGTGCTCAGCTGTCTTCACAGTCGAACTCTCACATCCACACATGACTACTGGAGAAACCATAGCCTTGACTAGACGGACCTTAGTCGGCAAAGTAATGTCTCTGCTCTTGTATATACTATCTAGGTTGGTCATAACTTTCCTTCCAAGGAGTAAGCGTCTTTTAATTTCATGGCTGCAATCACCATCTGCAGTGATTTTGGAGCCCAAAAAAAATAAAGTCTGACACTGTTTCCCCATCTATTTGCCATGAGGTGATGGGACCAGATGCCATGATCTCAGTTTTCTGAATCTTGACCTTTAAGCCAACTTTTTCACTCTCCTCTTTCACTTTCATCAAGAGGGTTTTTAGTTCCTCTTCACTTTCTGCCATAAGGGTGGTGTCATCTGCATATCTGAGGTTGCTGATATTTCTCCCAGCAATCTTGATTCCAGCTTGTGCTTCTTCCAGCCCAGTGTTTCTCATGATGTTCTCTGCATATAAGTTAAATAAGCAGGGTGACAATATACAGCCTTGACGTCCTCCTTTTCCTATTTGGAACCAGTCTGTTGTTCCATGTCCAGTTCTAACTGTTGCTTCCTGAACTGCCTGCTCCTAAGGCAAGGCCAAATAAGAGTCAAGAGGTTTAGTTGTTGCCTTCAGGTAGGGGAAAAATTACACTGTCATCAGTCAAATAAATAAAACACTGGATATATCCTTGAGTATAAAAGGACACATAAATGAAGATATTATCTTCATTGTGAATGAAGTGCTAGAGGACTCAGCATTAGGACTGCCCTCAGGAGGTTTATAGGGCTTCCTTCATGGTTCAGCTGGTAAAGAATCTGCCTGCAATGTAGGAGACCTGGGTTCAATCCCTGGGTTGGGAAGATCCCCTGGAGAAGGGAAAGGCCACCCAACTCCAGTATTCCTGCCTGGAGAATTCCATGGACTGTGTAGCCTATGGGGTTGCAAAGAGTTGGACACGACTGAGCGACTTGCACTTCACTTTCACAGGAAGTTTATAAGAGGATTAAAATGGAAGCTTCCACCTGGTTGTTGATGTGCCAGTGAATTCCATTCCCAACTCCCTTCCCAAGGGGAGGGATCAGTCGCAGGAAACAGAAACCACTCGAGATATTTTAATCAGAAGGAGGTTGATTTCAAGGAATTTGGTACTCAGAACATTTTAGAAGGGCTGGAGGAATAAACTTCAGACCAGGCTTACAGAAATGGCTCTCAGAACAGGACCACTGAACGGACCCCGGGGAGAGCTGCCACCATCCAGAGGTGAGCAATCAAGAGGCCAATGCGAACCGCTGACATCAGCGGAACCATTCTAGAACCACTGGGCTCAAGGTCACACCACCAGAGCAGCAGCCCAGAGATGAGGAAGTCTCTGTCAACACTTCTCAGCTGCAACTGCTTCTTAATGTCCATGAAGATAGTGGTTGACCCTGCAGCACAGATACAGATAAGTTCTGTCTCCATCTCCGTGGCCTTGGGGGCAGTGGAAGACCCCTTGCCCCCTTCCCCTTCTCCATTCTGCCTTGCAAATCTTATTCAAGTGTCATCAATTTCAGAATCTAATTTGCCTCCAGAACCATAACCGCAATAGGGTGAGAACAGAACAGAACCTGAAAATGATGGCTTTCAACTGTGCAGTACAAGAAAGCGCAAAAAAAAAAGACTGGACTTGATGCTAAGGACCAATTCACTATATTGGCTATAGAAGGGAGGACCTGGGGTATGTGTCAGGGGTGGTTCCCCTTTCCTTCAGGTCAAGAGAGAAGGGCTTCAGGGACACAGCTCAGAAGGTGAGAGATGTGTCCTCTGCAGTTTAGGAGGGAGGAGGGGGATGCAATCTCACCCTGCCTGGGGGAATCTAAAAATGAGAGATGCCCTGATCGCAGGAGCAAAGGTGATTTGGGGGCTGAACTGTGTCTGGCTATCCTCCCAGAGTTTGGGATTCAAAACAAAGAAAGTAAAAGGAAACATGAGGGTTTCCAATGGACATAAGGGCCCACACTTGAGAAGGAGCTGGTGTGGAACTGATTCATGTCTGTGCAAGTGGGTCCTCTGAGAGGGAGAGATGGACTTCGGGAGGAAGACGCTGGAAGTCAGCCCTGGAATTCTTAGGGATTGAGGAAACAGCTGTAAGCATGGAGCAGGAGAGTGAGGCAACCATATCAAGAAGGCCTCCTAAGAAGTAAAAATATCCTTCCCAAGAGAAGGAGTCACATGTACACTTTACCAGGCCTGGGGAACATGATGAAGGCTCACACCAGCTTCAGACAAGTATAAACGGTCCTGCTTCCTTAAATCTCCTCTCCCCTCATATTCATGGACCAGAAACTAAGGATGAGAAGGGAAGGAGGAGGACAGGCCAGGTGATGAAAGGACTCCTATGGACTGAACTGTGCCCTTTCCCCCAGTTCATATATTGAAGCGTGAACACCTAGTGTAGCTGAATTTGAGATGGGGTCTTTAAGGAAGTAACTGAGGTTAAACGAGGCCTTAAATGTGGAGCCTGATCCAATAAGATTAGTGCCTTTTAAGAAAAGACACCAGAGAGATCTCTCATTTCACTCTGTGAGGACATAGTGAGAAAGTAATGGTCTGTCAGCCAGGAAGACAGTCCTTACCAGGAACTGAATCGACCAGCACCTTGATCATGGACTTCCCAGCCTCCAGAACTGTGAGATATATTTCTGTTGTTCAAACCATCAAGTCTATGGTATACTGTCCTGGTAGCCTGAGCAGACTCACACAGTGAGAAACCAACCCAGCCCCTTCTCTGACTCATTATAACTCGCAAGCTGAAGGGAGGGCTGCACCCATTGGCTGACACAAGTTTTCTGGATGACTTGACAATTCACGGTAGTTCATGGGCTTGTGTTTTAGTTTGTGTATATCGGTCCCTATGAGCTTGGTTAATGTGAGTCTGCCTCTGAGAGAGAAGTCCACTCTCAGTGCCCGCCAAACATCAGTCAATCAGGTAAGCTATCGATTGATAAGAATTCTAATTTTAAGACTGACACCCAAGTCCCAGTAAATGATCAAGGGAAATACTTCATTGTGTCTCCTGGCAACTAGCTGTTGGCATCGGAAGCTACACTTCTGGAGACACACATAATCAGATGCCTTTCCATTTCCAAAAGTGCCAATGGCCTATATGAACACAGGCAGAATTCAAGTTTCTGAGCCCTTCAAGGAATCCATGCAGATCATGGTATTTAAGTTGGAGCTCTTTAATGAATCACAACCCAATTTCCTCCACTGTTCAAAGCTATTTGGTTGTTGCTGAAAATGCTTGCCAAGCAAAGGATCATACAACTTCTTACTTTAACACGTTAAAACATATTTGGTGTATGATGTCTCAGGCAGGCAGCGCAGAGCCCAGTTATAATCTATGTGGAAATAACAATTGTGTAAATAGTCTGACAAGGAAATGTAACTTCGTTCCAGTGACTGGAAGCCAAAGCGAGGAGATTCTGTCTGTTAGCCCCGCCGGCTTGCTTTCTTCAGACGCTCTGGCCCTTTTCCCAAGCAGGATAAGTCTGAATAGCACAGCTTTAAAGCAGGCCACTCACATGATGTTTGAATGGGATGAGGACACATGGCAAACATACTTGACCTACCAACACGAAACCAGAATAGGTTCATGCCCTGTTTGTAGGAAGAAGCCTAATCTAATAGGTAACAGACAACCCAGATTTTGATGACAAATTTGACCTTGATAAAGGCAAAATATGTTGCTTCTTTTTACCACTAGTCTTTAAATTTTTTAATTAACTTAAAATTTAAGTTCAACTTTAATTAACTTTAATTTAACTTTAATTAACTTAAAATTTTTAATTAACTTAGGTCTAAAAGTCAGCCTTAATTTTTAATTAACTTAGGTCTAAAAGTCAGCCTTCCAAATGTATCTGTTCATCCAATGTTGGATTTTGAAGACATTGACTAACATTGTCAAAATTTGATAACTCAGGAAAAGAAATCAATATGACTTTAAAGTTTATTGTAGTTTATGTTGTTCAAAGGCCAAGCAAGGGCAAGTAGTACCAAGGGGCAGTGTAATGTGTTTGGACCCTCCCTCCTCCATAATGCTAGAGTTTTCTCAGAAATGAAAAATGCCAAGCAAAGCAAGGTGGGTTAACAGGTTAAAAAGTCAAGAAAGTTAAGAAACTTAGCAAAGTTTAAATAAAAAAACATTTTCTAATTTATATACCATATACTTTACCTATTATAAACGTTTGAATTATTTCTAAACAATTGGCAGTTATATAATCATAATTACACCCAGTTTTAGAACTTATCCACTGTTTCAAACAGTGTCTTATGTCTATGTACACTCTACCCTCAGCTTCAGAAACTAATTTCTGACTCTATAGATTTTATATAAATGGAATACGTTATGTACTTTTGTGTATATCTGACTTCTTTCAGTCGGCCTAAATTTGGCTTTTATAAATAACACTGTGATGAACATTCTGTACAGGTGTTTGTGTGGATGTTTGATTTTATTTCTCTTAGCTGAGTACTTCAGAGTGGCATTGTTTGGTGACATAGTAAGTTTATGCTTAACTTTTTAAGAAACTACAAAATTATTTTCCAAAGTGGCTCTACCATTTTACATCCTCATCAGCAATGTATGGCAGTTCCTATTTCTCCACATCCTCTATCTCTTGTTATTGCCTGTCATGAGTTTAGTCATTAAAATGAGTGTGAAAAGGTAACTCGTTGTTTTACTTTGCATTTCGCTGATGAGTAATGACACGAACACCTTTTCATATGCTTATTAAAATCTCTATTTAGATTTTTTCCTCATTTTTAAATTGGGTTATCTTTTTATTATTGAGTTGTGCAGGTTCTTATATATTCTGGATATAAATCTTTCATTAGATACATGATTTGCAAATATTTTCTCTCAGTCAAGAGACTTGGTTTTCTTCGCAGGGTCTTTTAAAGCACAAAAGGTTTAACTTTAATCAAGCCCAGTTTATCATATTTTTATTTTATGGATCATGTTTTGCTGTGACAGCATTTTTTTGGAGGGTGGGGGGCGCGGGTCTACCATAAACTGGTCCATGGGAACATATATCTCCTCTGTCCCCTTCGCTGTATCTTCAAAGCTGCCCCAAAGTATCCAAGTGTTCAGCAGAAGCAAACAGGGACAGGGGCAGAGTTTACAGATAGGCACAACCTCTAAGAGACTGCTTTGAGAGTGGAGCAAACTGAGCTTGCAATGAATAAAGGTAGAAAGTAACCTAAAACACAACCTGAAAGTTCCTATTAGAGAAATGTTGTAGTAAACCTAGCATTAAGTTAATGTGAACAGGAGGGCGGAAGAGCAAGAAAGAGCAAGGGGTCAGAAATTAGTGCTATTGATTCTTTCCAGGGATTATAAAAGAAAAAACAGAGGGTTTGGGGGGACCCCGACACTAGGTGGACCATGGGAGGGATGGTGGTGTTTTCCTCTCTGTGATTCTCATCTCTTTTCTGGTTACATGAACTGCTGAGGCGTGAGCAGAGTGTGAAAGAGAGGAGGAAAACAGAGCCCTTAGTCAGCAACACAGAGAAGAGCGCCGTGGGAGTGCCGGAGCCAGCCGAGGTTTGTATCCCTGCTCTGCCCCCAGCCAGCTAAGCTGCCTCAGATGGGACATTTGATCACCACTATTTGCTTCTTCCCCTTTAAAATGGGAGCAGTAATTCTGCTTCACGATTCCACATTGTGAGGACCAAGTGTGTGTGTGTTGGGTGGAAAGTGATTGTGAAGGTGCCCGCTGCACGGTAGGAACGCCGTCAACTCAACCACAGGATCCAGAAAAGTTCTGGAGCCAAGTGTGTCTAGGCGTGGCAGAAGCGTGCTAGCACCAGGCGCCGGAACCTGAAGACCGAAACAACTACTCATAGCAAAAGTCTACATCCCGACCAGAAAACCTCCTAGACACTAAGAGAAGGAATTCCAATGTCATCAGCAACCTGATTCGGGGAGTGGAATACAGGAAAAGTTCTCTGGGAGAAAGAAACTCCGTAATTTTTATCTTAGGTTATTAGAGATGTAGGAGATCTTAGGGGCATCCCTGGTGGCTCAGCAGTAAAACATCTGCCTGAAATGCAGGAAAGCCTCTACAATGCAGGAGATGCAGGTTCGATCCCTGGGTCAGAAAGATCCTCTGGAGAAGGAAACGGCAACCCACTCCAGTTTTCTTGCCGGGAAAATCTCACAGACAGAAGACTGGCTGGCTACAGTCCATGGGGTCACGAGAGTCAGACACGACTTAGAGACTAAACCACCACCACCACCAGGAGATCTTTGACCTTGGTTGAAAGATAAATGATAATGGAGAATAAATGAGAGAGGGAGAGATGTGTTGAAATCTAAATGCTGTCATTAAAAAAGGACAAAGCAGGATTTTTCCTCATCAGTCAGATGAAGGGGTTGGTGTACATATCCTCAGAGACTATTGCTTATGATTCTACCATGACGAAAAGTATTTTGTAGAAGGAAGACTGTACTTGCCAGATGATGGCTTCCAGAGAGATTTTAATTTGGTTGGTAACAGAGAATGTTGCTCAAAAACTTCCCTTAAGAGGGAAGGTATTTTAATGAAGTGAGAAGGCAGACATAAACAATTCTTACCTTAAGACATATGCTAGTGCTTAAAACCTGATGCATGGAAAACACTGAGGACATATTTAATTCGGTAGATAGAATCCTCTTTATTTGGGAATTTAGAAAAAGTCAGTACTTTGGAGAATGATGCTGAGAGTGGTAACTTTCAGATTATAGTATTAGAGTAAGGACAATGGGAAATGCCTGGAGAGTTGCAAACAGATTTTGAGAAGCAAAAAGGCAACTGAAACACAGATTAGGTAAAGGGCCTGGACCTACACTGGGGTTTGAAGGAATACTGCAACCTACAAATGTTACAATTAAATAGATTGTCATTTATACTTTTATATATTTCTACTTCTATGTATATATATAAGTAGAAATACTTTTCAAGAGTATTTCTAGAGACTGGTAGTTTCCTTCTAATTCTCTAGGCCTGCAACTCTGGTTGCCAGCACGCTGAAGCTTAGCTCCACCAGGCAGGTTTATTTGTGGCAGATGGCTGTGACTGGGTTTTAAAATATGTTCTTTGATACCTGGATATGATGTTCTATAAGAATCTTTCCACTCTTCCCTCTTCCTCCCACTCCCTTCTCCACCTGTCACTGTTTTGTTCTGGGTCCTGAAGGCTGCCCTGTTTGGTTTGCATCAGCAGAGCTCTTTATCCTCTAAATACCTGCTGGGACTCTGGAAAATACCATAGCTAGTGCTAGGTATTAGGGAAAAACCTGATTAAATTTCTCAGTCTCAGGAGAATAGGAGTTTTTTGGGGTGTGAGCGTATGTGCATGTGTGTGTTTCATGACACAGCAACATGTACTAATTTTGAAAAAGTTTTATAAGACCATGTAGAGGAAAAATTAAGAGATACCTTGCCCTTTTGGATCAGAAGTTGATAACAGGACATCAGACTAACTTACATAGCTTTACTTCATAATTATCTGAACTCTCCCTGTGGTCAGCCTTCATAGTGTGATGCTCACAGAACTTGGTCATGTGCCCTCAGCCGGAACGCAAGTACAGGGAAGGCTGACTCTGAACAAAGTTCTCTTCCCAAGGTTCACAGTCTCCCCCTGTCTCTGTTCACCTCTTCTTTTCTATGAATAACACTTTGGTCATGACAATCTTGGTGATTATAATATTAGAGGAGCTTAAATACTTAAGGTAGAAATTCTTTCCCTTTCTGAACAATGTAAAGACATTTTTGGATAAAAGAAATTAGTTTTTGCAGCAAAGCAATACCATATTATCATAAAAACTTTTAAGTGAAAATAGTAAAAATCAAATGTAAAGTTGCCCCATTTCACTCCCAATCATTACCCCAAAACTGCTCCAATTTCACATTTGGGGGTAGCCACTGCTTAAATGTATTTTTAAAAAACTGAATAGAATGGTTACTGTTGGTGGGAATGTAAACTGGTACAGCCACTATGGAGAACAGTATGAAAGTTCCTTAAAAACTAAAAATAGAGTTACCATATGATTTAGCAATCCCACTCCTGAGCACATATCTGGAAAAGACAAACTCTCTAATTCAACACTATTTACAATAACAAGAGTCAGACATGACTGAGCAACTAACACTTTTCACTTTTCATATATATACAGTATTGTTGAGTTGCTAAGTCACGTCCTACTCTTGGCAACACCATGGCCTGCAGCCCTCCAGTTTCTCTGTCCATGGGATTTCCCAGGCAAGAATACTTGAGTGGGTTGCTATTTCCTTCTCCAGGGGATCTTCCCAACCTAGGCATTGAACCCAGGTCTCCTGTATTGGCAGGTGGATTCTTTACTGCTGAGCCACCGTTACTCAGCCATAAAAAAAAAAGAATGAAACATTGTCATTTGCAGCAACATGAATGGACCTAGAGATTACCATACTAAGTGAAGTAAGCAGAAGACAGATACCACGTGATGTCACTTATATGTAGAATCTGAAAAGTAATACAAATATCCATTTGTATTTCCAGATACAAAACAGAAACAGACTCACAGACAGAAAATACACTTAAGGTTACCAAAGGGGAAAGGGAATCAGGAAGGGATAAATTAGGGGTATGGAATTAACAGAGTCACACTACTATATATAAAATAGATAAGCAATGAAGATTCACTATATAGCACAGGGAATTATATTCAATAACTTGTAATAACCTGTAGTAGAAAATAATCTGAAAAAATGTATATTCAGCTGAATCACTTTGATGTATCCCTGAAACATACAGTATTGTAAATCTTACACTTAAATTAAAAAAAAAAACACACAAAAAAGAGGAATGAAATAAACAGAACACATTTTCTTCAGATTCTTTTTAAGGTAAGAAAAAATCTTTTGGAGAAAGAGAATCAGCCTATATTCTGCCCGTTTTTAAATGAGGAGAAAGGGATAACACCAACACAAAACTGATTCAAAGTGAAGAGGCTTACAAAGCAGGCAGCAAAAAGGTAAGAGACAAGGTTAAAAAAACAGCAGAAGTTTTGCTGAGCAGAAGATCTATTTAAACCTCAGATTAAAGATAAAACACCTGAAAAATTGATGGTAATAAAACACAATGGAAATGTTCCAATGGAAATATGGAAATAAGATCACCTTTTAGAGTAGACTGCTGAAATTAGAGCAATGAGATACCACTACACACTTATCGGAAAGGTCAAATACAAAAATCTGACAAAGCATTTACCGGCAAAGATGAGGGACAATAGGAACTCTCATTTGTTGTTAGCGGGATTACAAAACGGCAGAGTCACTTTGGAAGCAATCTCTTACAGAGCTAAATATTGTCATACCACATGAGCTAACAATTACCCTCCTAGTTAGTTCACCAAATGATTTGATAGCTAATGCCCACATAAAAACATGCACGTGAATTTTATAACAACTTAATTCATATTCTCTCTCACACACACAAACACACACACAAACTGGAAGCAACCAAAGAGTCCTTTAATAGACATATGGATAAACAAACAATGGTACACCAACATAATGGAATATTATTCAAGAATAAAAAGAAACAACCTGTTAAAAAAAAAGAAACATTCTGAGAGGAAAGTGTACCCCTAGAGAGGAATTCAATTTGTTGGGGGGAAATTAAGAAGAGATTCAATTTTAGCAAGTTTTCAGAATCGAAACTTCCAGAGAGAAGTAGAGATAAAGTGTGGTTCACACACCATGGGAAATGGCTCACTCAGGAGGTTGTGGAGGGCTTCAGCAGAATGGTGACAGTCTCCCAGGGAAACAAAGGAGAGGACTGGCCACGCTTGATGGTTGGATGCTTAATTTCAAGCCTTCGGGCACAACCCATTTGGCACAAAGGCAAAGGAACGGTGGGATGGACTGAAAACAGTTGGTAATAAGAATATACTAAGCAAACAATAGAAAGCTTGATGTGAGAGAAGAGGAACATTAATGACCCCAATGGTACACTGCTGTTGTGTTTTTTTTTTAAACAGTTTAAGATGATGGTTATAATTAGTATGGTTAAGAAAATAAAGACCAAGGATATTTATCAAGTAAGCAGAGGTAAAAATCTTTCTGATTTTGTTGATGGCTATAACTGTTTGCAGGGCCTATTACTGATTTGTGACCAGACTTCTTGGAATTTATTTTTTTTCTTTCAAAAATAACGACCATATGTTTAGATCATTGCGTTGGGATTAGAGTCTTAAAACCATCTTGCAATGAGAAACCATTTAGAAAGTGAGATGCTGCACAAGCTTTCATGGGACAAATTATGGGCTTGAGCCCATTTAGGAAAGAGAGAAAAATCTTCCTTAAGGGGAAGTGAGAAGGAAAATGAGGAACAAAACTGTAAGAAAGAGGTAGGTTAGAAATGTTTATGCTCAGTAACTTTGTGTTATCGGTTTCTGAGTGTGGTGTGAAAAAAAGTAATAGACGATGATTGAGTAGGAAGTGGTAAAATAGAGAGAAAAAGAAAATCTTCCAAAATAGGGTTAAGCTATTTTTGTTATTATGGTTGTTAGTTATTAGTCACTGAACTGAGTTTTTTTTAAGTATAGGAATTATGAAGTTAAAAGAATTGTATGGGGAGATATAACACTTGTTATTTTTTTAAGCTTCCTTTGTAGCACTTTTCCTACTAAAGTGTGTTGATCATTGAGTTGAAATTTGACTTTGAAAAGTTAGCAACCAGTATTTCCCCTAATTATTCCATCGATGGAAGCTCAGTGTAGAGCCTAAAGATTAGAAGAAGACTTTTGAGTAAGCATTTCTTCAAGTGGGCGGACTGAAGCCAGTAAATAGGAGAAAGAGTGTTTAATAGAAAGTGGTATAAATAAAGCAGCAAAACCATTTCCACCTCCAGTCTTCATATTCTTTTATACATGCTTACTGGTCATATGCTAAACAAACGAAAACCAAATAACACCTACCTGCATTTTGGTCTATTGAATATCAAGAACCCCTGCCATGGTTAGAATTCCCTTGATTGTAAGAAACAATGCAGCCACATGCTAAAGCAGGAAAAAGACACTTGCTGATGCCCCTGGGCATCTGACCACCAGGCCAGGAACTGGGTCTGCAACTGGCGTCCAGAATTTTATAATGCGAATCGGTACAGGCCTAGCACTAAGTAAAACTGTACTGAAACTGAACGCAAAGGACCCTGAGCCAAGTGTTGGACTCCATGACTAAGAAACCCCTGGGCAAAGCAGCAGCACACCTGCAGGAGGACGGCTCAAGATGAGCAGCTCTGTCCACAGCCATGAGACAAGGCCCCTCTGGGTACCACAGGACTGAGCCAGCTGGTACTCCTCCTGAAAGCTTCCATTCCCAAATGCAGAGATTCACAGTCTGTAAAGAAAATGACGGCTTGTGATGTATATTTTTGTGATCTTAAGAATATTTCCAGGAGGCAACTATGTGCTCATCCTCTCACCAGGCTCATAAACTCTTGTTCTGGGTCTTAAGCTAGATGGCAGAAATTGGTTTTAATGTTTCTGATTTGATATCATGATCATCTGTGAACACTATAAATTAGCCATGTCTGTGATGTAAAAAATAGTCTATTAGAAAATTACTGGTTCTTCCAAGAGTCCATTAGTACCCACTGAAATCTGGGCTCATGCTCACCTGTAAAAAGAGGGTAAAAAAGTGGGTTTGAACTCTAAAGAATTTCATAGTTCAGCATAGGCAACCCTACTCAAGCTCTTTTCCATAAGCACCAGATCTAACTGCTGAGTTACAGGTATCACATTCCCAGGGGGGCTAACTGTGAATTCTTGGGATATCAACATCAAGAAAAATCATGTTCTGTTTCTAACTGGAGACAGAAGGAGGATAAACTACATTTCTTTGATGAGAAAATGGGATTTTCCTCCAAAAGCTCATGGGGAAATTTTTGGCTTATATGATTTTGCTGCCATAACCACAGAGATAGAATGTCCTTAAGTATAAGAAATCAATTTCTAGTTGTCAGACTCTGTACCAATCCGGGGGTCACTTTCTTTTTTGGCTAGTTTTGCTGTTATTGTTTATTCACTAAGTCATGTCTGATTCCTTTGCGACCCCATAGACTGTAGCCCACCAAGCTCCTCTGTCCATGGAGTCTTCAGGCAAGAATACTGGAGTGGGTTGCCATTTCCTCCTTCAGGGGATCTTCCTGACCCAGGGATTGAACCCGTGTCTCCTGCATTGCAGGTGGATTCCTTACCACTGAACCACATGGGAAACCCTGCCTTTGTCCATAGATAATGTCTCTCTCTCGAGCATCCTTTACTCAAATAAGTAACAGAAAAATCTCCATGATAGCCTGAGGGGCATTCCTTATATTTGAGTACAAGAGGAGTTTCCAAAAAGCAGATGAAGTTCTGGGATGGGAAGGTCAGAGAAAATCAAGTCAATTTTTTGTTTGTTTGTTTGTTTGGCAAGGAGGGGCCAGAAATAATGACTTTATTTGGAAAGCCAGAGGATGGAGAAGATGGTGGACTAGTGTCCCACAGAGCCGCCTTGCCCAGGTTTGGATGCTAGTTTGTTTTTTTGTTTTTTTTTTTAAATAGAACAGAGAGGGGGAGGTGAGGAGGTCAAGTAAAAAAGATATAAGTTGTTGCAGAAAATCAAGTCAATCTTGATTTAAAATGGCCACTTAAACAGCGGGGCTCTAATATAGATAACTGCATGGAATTTCACTTCTGTTACAAGAAGCCATGTGGTTGCCTACTAAATATTTTGTTTCATTAAGTTCAACTCTGACTTTTGGTTTCTGGGACATTTTGAACTAGGCAGAAGCTTACAAGGAAATCATTTCCTTCTGCAGTATAAATAACCTAACGGGTGTGTTGGCTTATGGCCATACCCACTTGTAAAGGTCTAAGCCAAGATATGCTCTTTCCTGGACGAAGATTTTTCCAGAACCACATTTAGGAGCAACCGTATCCTTCCCTTATTAAGGCTTGAGCTATAGAAGGAGGAATGGAAAAGGAGGAAGCTTGCCTGTCAACAGGGTCACAAAGGCGCTTGGTCAGCCATCCAGAGTTGAAAGGCCGCAGGGCACCTGCATCAGGTGCTTCCTGCCTTACCTTGATGGCACAGGAGCCGCATACTTAGACAACACTGAGTATGAATTGACCATCCAGCCTTTCAGATTCCCTTGCAAGTCACGTATCAGGCATCAGGTGAGGCCAAAAATAGTTTTTCGAGGCAAAAATATTCACCCCCCTTTTCAGTCTCTGGTGCCTAAAATACTACCAGGAAAGATTTTTATCTCTGTGTTGAAGAACTGAGATCATAAGTCATAGGTTTGGGATTGTATCATTGTGTTACTGTGGCAAGGCACTTAACCTCTTTGAATCTCATGTCTTATCTATAAAATCTGATAAATATAAGTTTTACATAATTTATCACTGAAAGGACTGAATTTTACAGATGTAAAATTATTTTTAAAGTTTTTCTTTGTCAATGTGTTAGGAGATTGTTTATTTTCTATTTTATCATTTTATATAGATGACTGGTTGTTTTAATTTGAACAGATTACCAGATGTTTCTGGTAACATTTGAACATGCTACCAGAAAAAAATCATGAAAACTCAATTCTGAAGCCCCTGTTTTGATCAGCTCAAGAAAAATCATGAGAAAATATTTACAGATAATCTGTTGTATGTCAGATGTTCTGCTAAGGTAGCTGACTTTATTTAACAGCTTATGAAGAACTTTAAACAATCCTGTTAGGTCTTTTTTCCATTTTTAGAGTAAAGAAAGTTAAGGCTCACAAGAGTCAAATAGGTTTTTAGCAGTGAGTTAATGTCCTTGTTCTTGTAAAATGAAGTGAATAATACATCTCAAAGCTCCACTAAGGATTATTCATTTAATAAAAGTTTTCTTCCAAAACAATCTGATAAAAAAAGTCACCTTGCAAGTTGATGTGAAGATTAATCAGGATATTAGTTGCTTTCCAACTTTGAAAATTATCATTGGTGTTTGTTAAAAATGCAGATTCTCAGAATTCCTTCAGAAGATAATGTGTATTAACTAATTTTGTAAATGTAAAGAGTTGTATAGATATAAATAATCACTCTTATCATCCTTGGCATTTGTGGAAGGGTTAACACATCTAGTAGTTAATCCGCCTGTTACACATCAGGAAAGGGAGTGGGGTTAAAGAAATCGACGTTCATTGAGTATCTAATATGGCCTAGGCCTATTAAATATTTTATATTATTTGTTTATATGAGGTAGATATTAGTATTCCCACTTTACAGATGAGGAAATTGAGGCTGAGAAGTGAAGAGTCTGGTTCACCATTAAACAGGGGTGGTATTTAATGGATCTGTGAACCTGCCTTTAGTTCAGTTCAGTTCAGTCGCTCAGTCGTGTCCGACTCTTTGCCACCCCGTGAATCACAGCACACCAGGCCTCCCTGTCCATCACCAACTCCTGGAGTTCACTGACTCATGTCCATCGAGTCAGTGATGCCATCCAGCCATCTCATCCTCTGTCGTCCCCTTCTCCTCCTGCCCCCAATCCCTCCCAGCATCAGAGTCTTTTCCAATGAGTCAACTCTTTGCATGAGGTGGCCAAAGTACTGGAGTTTCAGCTTTAGCATCATTCCCTCCAAGAACCTGCCTTACTTGCCTCCAAAGACCAAACACTAGACTAGAATCACATTACTGATAGATAAGGATCCTTTCTAAGTAACTGTAAGCAGAGACGAGGCCTGTAGAAGAGGAAAGATACAAATATGAGGTCCTAAAAATGTGGTTTCCAGGTCAGCAGCTTAGCATCACCCTGAGAACTTGCCAGAAGTGCAACCCCCTGGGCCCAGCCCTAGCCTTCTGGATCAGAAACTCTGGAAGTAGGCCCCAGAAACTTGGGTTTAACAGGTCCTGCAGGGATTCTGATGCACACTCACGTCTGACCACCTCTTTGGTAGACCCGGGGCACTATGTGTGAGTGTGCATCTGTGTGTGTCGGTATTGTGGGGAAGACACTGGGAGGCTGGAGAGGATGGGGGACCTGAGGTAGGAGGTGCCCTGAGGAGGGGTAAGGGGACTGAAGCAGAGGCGGGCAGCCTGGCCACCCTCCCCTTCACGCCCAACTTTCTGTCTCACTGTGAAGCCCCAGGTACACCACGTACCCCATGCGTCAGAAGGAAACGGTGTCAGGAGAGTCTTCAATAAATCAAAGGATCTCCTGAAGATCTGAGCAAATCATTCATTCAGTTTACACAGGTGGCTAGAGATTTAGGGAAAGTTCAGCAGGAACATCTTCAGCCGTATATCAGAAGGATCTCATAATGAACGGAAACAGAAAATGTGCATTAAAAATGTTCCTCTTTTCTGTTTACTTTTACCTCACCTCCCTTCACCCGCCACCCCAAAAACACTAGCTGGCCATCATTGGAACTGCCTTGCTCCTTTTCAAATTAAAAAAAAAATTCCCCTCAAAAATTCTGTTGAGATTTAAAACAGGAGAGAATAGAAATCAATAACTAAATAGCAGAAGGTTTAAAAGAGAATTAGAAAGTAAATATCCTTAAGAATGGAATGACTAAAATGCAGGTTTTAACTGTGTTAGGTCATGGGCGTTGATCAACCATAGGGACATAAAAGACTTTAGAAAGTTACAAAGTGTAGCAGAAATGGGTTATTTCCATTAATTGCTTAGTATTTTAAAAATTTGATTTTTGAACAAGCAAATATACTCACATGGTTCAAAATTTAAAAGGTTTGAAAGGGCACACAATGCTTCATTCTATTTAACTTTGTCATCTATCAATGGTTTCTTGCTGTTAAAGACAGACAGGGAAGAGGTGAACTAGTGTTTCTGGTGAATACACTTGGGCTGGGTGGCCTAAGAAGAAGGGCTACCCTGTGCCTTTGAAGGCCCAGAAACAGCCCTTTATTTCACCAGGAGTTGTTCCAGCTCAGCGGGACTCAGATAAAATTTATAAGTGCCCATTTTAAACAAGAACCAAGTGCCCTTTCTTTAAACAAGAAGCAACAGTTAGAACCAGACATGGAACAATGAACTGGTTCAAAATTGGGAAAGGTGTATGTCAAGGCTGTATATTGTCACCCTGCTTATTTAACTTATACGCAGAGTACATCAAGAGAAATGCCAGGCTGGATGAGGCACAAGCTGGAATCAAGATTGCTGGGAGAAATATTAATAACCTCAGATATGCAGATGATACTACCCTTATGGCAGAAAGTGAAGAGGAACTAAAAAGCCTCTTGATGAAAGTGAAAGTGGAGAGTGAAAAAGTTGGCTTTAAGCTCAACATTCAGAAAACAAAGATCATGGCATCCGGTCCCATCACTTCATGGCAAATAGATGGGGAAACAGTGGAAACAGTGAAAGACTATTTTGGGGGGCTCGAAAATCACTGCAGATGGTAACTAAAGTCATGAAATTAAAAGACGCTTGCTCCTTAGAAGAAAAGCTATTACAAACCTAGACAGCATATTCAAAAGCAGAAATATTACTTTACCAACAAAGGTCTGTATAGTCATAGCTATGGTTTTTCCAGTAGTCATGTATGGATGTGAGAGTTGGACCATAAAGAAGGCTATGCACTGAAGAACTGATGCTTTTGAACTGTGACGGTGTTGGAGAAGACTCTTGAGAGTGCCTTGGATTGCAAGGAGATCAAACCAGTCAATGCTAAAGGAAATCAGCCCTGAATATTCATTGGAAGGACTGATGTTGAAGCAGAAACTCCAATACTTTGGCCACCTGATGCGAAGAACTGACTCATTGGAAAAGACCCTGATGCTGGGAAAGATTGAAGGCAGGAGGAGAAGGGGATGACAGAGGATGAGATGGTTGGATGGCATCACTGACTCAATGGACATGAGTTTGAGCAGCTCCGGGAGCTGGTGTTGGACAGGGAAGCTTGGAGTTCTACAGTCCATGGGGTTGCAAAGAGTCAAACACGACAACAACAAATTTTAAACAAAACCTGAAAGAGTCAGGTGGGCTCCTGTTGGCTGATGAATTCCAACTCTTCCCTAGCTAAGTAAGTGGACATATGAAACCAAATCACTATCAGAGGGCTGCTGTTGTTCAGTCACTAACGCACGTTTGACTCTTTGGGACCCAATGGACCACAGCACCCCAGGCTCCTCTGTCCTCCACTATCTCCCAGAGTTTCCTCAAATTCATGTCCCCTGATCTGGTGATGCTGTCTAACCATTTCATTCTCTGCCGCCCCCTTCTCTTTTTGCCTTCAATCTTCCCCAGCATTAGAGAATACTTGGTAAAAATACAGCGGAAGGCATCAGGTGTTGGTATTATTGATTTCTGTCATTTAGCTACTCAGAGCTAAAAAGCAGAGACATTACTTTGCCAACAAAGGTCCACCTAGTCAAGACTGAAGTGACTTAGCAGCAGCAGTCAAGGCTATGGTTTTTCCAGTGGTCAGGTATGGATGTGAGAGTTGGACTGTGAAGAAGGCGGAGTGCTGAAGAATTGATGCTTTTGAACTGTGGTGATGGAGAAGACTCTTGAGAGTCCCTTAGACTGCAAGGAGATCCAACCAGTCCATTCTGAAGGAGATCAGTCCTGGGTTTTCTTTGGAAGGAATGATGCTAAAGCTGAAACTCCAGTATTTTGGCCACCTCATGCAAAGAGTTGACTCATTGGAAAAGACTCTGATGCTGGGAGGGATTGGGGGCAGGAGGAGAAGGGGACGACAGAGGATGAGATGGCTGGATGGCATCACCGACTCGATGGACATGAGTCTGAGTGAACTCCGGGAGTTGGTGATGGACAGGGAGGCCTGGCATGCTGCGATTCATGGGGTCGCAAAGAGTCGGACACGACTGAGAGACTGAACTGAACTGAACTGAACTTCTGGGGGGAAACTCTTACTTTCATAGTTGTATTTTTGCTGTATAGTTATTACTTATGCTTGTCACGTGCCAAGCGCTTTATTCCTGTTACCACACTCAACTCTCACACAATGCTGCGTAGTCTTATCCTTATGTGACAGATAAAGAAACTGAGGCTTAGAATGTTAAACTGCTTGCCCAAGGTCACACAAAGCTCCTAAATAGTCCTCTCCACTCGCTTTTTCTGATCTTTGGGCAAATCCTTCAATTAACAGATTCACTCTCCTCACAGGCTAAAGAAACTTGGGGTCACAGTTCTCTTACATCCCAGTCCTAATAACACCCTCTGCTTTTTCAGCACCTGCTCACACATGTATCCAGTATCACTGATTCCTTGGCTGGCAGAGACGCAGGTGTGAAGAAGCGGCTCCCACCTGGTGCCCTCGTCTACGGGTGAAAAAGACTGATGAACTAATATCTACAATGCAGGATGTTTTCACAGAGACTGGGAGGATCAGACTTAAAGGGTGCAGGAGACGGTTATGATGGTTAACGCTTACTGAGTACTTACCGCATGCCAGGAACTGGCCTAATTTATTTTATACTTATTTAATCATCTCAACAGTCCCCTGAGGGAGGGACGATTATTATGCCATCTTACTGAGGAGAAAACACTCACAGATCGGTTATGCAACTGGCCCCAGTGGCACTCAGTTATAACGGAAGCTAAACATTACCGTGATGTGTTTTTTTAGTTCAATTCAGAGGACAACATACCCAAGTCTTGTGGCACCTTGCCATGATGCTTAAGAGCTAACTTTGCTGTTACAGCTAATGCCTGATGATGTGGTAACTAGCACAGTGTCTGTGAAGAAAGAATAATATATGAAGGTACCCTAAGAAACTGCCTTGATTTTTAACCATGTGGCCAGATAAGCCTTGAGGGAGAGGCTGGGGAGAGGAGACCTGATGTGGTTTAGATATGTCATTTTTCAAAACTGATATGCTTTCTATTTAGTGTGCCTTGTGCCTGGATTCACTTTTCACTCCCTGCTCTGGCCACCCAGCTTTCCACTGGGAAAAGCCCTGTTTTGCAGTTGTCCAAAGACTATACCTTCCAATCAGCCAGTTTGCTGTCCAACGTGTAAAGGACAAGGGAAACTAGTATGAATGACTCAGCTTGACCCATAACTGCCACTAGAAAAATAACCCACACCAAGATTCACAGGCTCTGATTTCCTGATGTCTAAAGAGCAGTATCATCTCACTGATCCTAAAGGAATCCCCTCCCGAGAGGGGATTTCACAGAAGCTCCTAGATGTGCAAGATGAACAAAAACTCACATTGCACATGGGTGGGACCTGTGGGGAAAGAGAACTTGGGGCATTTCAGAAGAGGGCTGGTCTGGACTGGAGTGTGGACTAGGAAAGGAAGATAGAAAAGTTCTCTCTTATGAGAAGTTTTATGATCTGTTCTCTGAGAGGGACTGAGGGCAGCGGTTGGGGAAGGGAGTTAGATGAGTAGCAGCCTCTTGAGATGGTTGCCATGCTCTCATTTCCCTCCTGGGAGAACTGACACCTAATCATAGCTGCTGTGGGTGGGCTCCCAGCTGCATCCGAATTCCGTGACTCTGTTCTTGACTACAGTGGATTGGTCCAGGGGACCCCTGACCTCTATGCAGCCAATCAGATTTGTCTCTAGGAATTTGGGAGTTTGAATTGAGGAGCATAGATATGAGGATCCATGCTGTTGAGCTAGGGTGGTGGCTGGAGCTGTTGCTCATGTGTATGACTCATCTGCCTTGGACCCGACCGCCTTCAGGCTGACTGTTCAACTCCTGCTGGGGTTTTCTGATTCATTCATTCGTTCAATCAATCATTCACTTACGTTTAAGTAATCTTGGGTTGATTTCTGTGATTTGGGATTAGAAGCACCTTCTGTAAGACCATCAGAAAGCCAGCAAACACCTCTCCAGGCTTCAGTGCTATCCGAAGGAAACCCATTTCTCCTAAGTAAGACTGACAAGTTAGTTAGCTGCAAATTAAGGCTCCTTGAAGTCTGAGACTACCTGAGAGTGGAAACCAGGAAAAGTGGTCCCACCCTCCATTGCCAGTCTCTCCCATCCAAGTACTAAGCAGGCCCGACCCTGCTTAGCTTCCGAGATCAGATGAGATCAGGCACATTCAGGGTGGTATGGCCGTAGACCCACTGCCAGTCTCTTAAATCGTTTAAATTATATCTCAGGAGACAAGATTAAGGTCCAACTGTGCTGACTCCAGCCTGGGGTGACTGAGAAAGCTACCATCTGATGATGGCTAGGATTTCTAGAAGATTCTACTGGCTGCTAAGCCAGATTTATTACATCAGCATAGCTACAGAATATCTAAGATCCAGGAATGTGCATTTTAAATGCGCACTCATTAAATTTTCTGTTATTTTTTTTTTTAGGTAGATTTTACACACACACACACACACACACACACACACACACATCAGTTATCTTGGGTAATTCCAATTTTTTAAAAAACATTTACTAACCATTAGTTTATTATATTAGATTTTTGGGGCTACCTAAACAAGTTATCACAAACTAGGTGGCATAAAATGACAGAAATGTATGCTCTCACTGTTCTGAAAGCTGGAAGTCCAAAATCCATACATTGGCAGGTCCATGCCTCCACTCAAGACTCCGGGGAAGAATCCTTTTCCTCTCTTCTGGCTTCTGGTGGTGGCCAGCAGCCCTCGGCTTGCGGCTGCATCATTCCAGCCTCTGCCTCCACTGTTACACAACCTTCTCTCTTAAGTGTCTATACCTCTATTTCCTTTTTCTTAAAAAGACTCCAGTCACTGGATTGGGACCCACTGTAACTGAGACTAATCTCAACTTGGTTACATCTGTAAGGACCATATTTCCAAGGATTGTCACGTCTGTAGGCACTGGGAGTTGGAACCTGAATATATCTTCTTGGGGAACACAATTCAACCCACCACACTTCTTGTTGAATATTTATTATATGTTGTTTCTATTTTTTTCCAAATGATAATGCTGCCATGGACTTCTTCCGTGTGAATCTTTGATGTCACCTTCTCTAATGGTTTCTCTAAGACAGATAACTAGAAGTGAGTGATGGGTCAGTTAAAGTCTAATCAGGAAAACAAAATCACTCAAGTGTTTCTAGCATTGTGGAATTCATGCAAAACACAGACTACGCAGATTCTAGAAGTGGCTACAGAGCCATCCCGGGATGTGAGGATATCTGGAGTTTAAGAGTGGAGCCGCTCTCAGCCTCTGTGAACATCCAATGGCATCTAGAACCAGGACAGGACTGTTGGGCAGGAGCTGGATCACCAGCAGTGGCTTTTAGAGGTGCTCCTGAAAGTGAGGGGGGGACACATTTTCCTGTCTCCTCTCATCCCCCAGCTCCTCCCTCGTGTGTCCATGACCAGGTAACCAGGGAGCTGGAAGTACATAATCCACAGGGATCAGCCCCCTGAAGTCAGAGCAGACTGAGGGCAGGCAGAGGAGCTAAGCTGAGAGAGCAGGTAGATAAAGATGGGAACAGACGCGTGGAATTTTAAGTGTTTGATGCATTGCTAAATGCTTTCTAGAAAGCGGCTACCAGTGTACACTCACAGTAATAAATGAGGGCCTGTCTCATAAAGCTTTGGCTAGTTTTGAGTATTTAAATTTAATAAATAATATTTTCTCCTAATTTCCAGGGCAATATATATTCATTGTAAGATATCTATAAAGTAGGAAAGCAAACAGAAAAATATTAAAATCCCCTCTAGCCTTATCACTCAGTGATAACCACTGTTAAGAAGTACCTCGTACACACCTCAATAAAACATTCTAGGAACTAAGTGGCCTTATCCATTAATTGCCCTATTTCATGCAAAGTGAGAGGATATGTGAGGGGACATTCACATGAGTGTCCATTTTGTGGGAAGATTTTTTCTGAACATTTGCTCTCCTGAATTCTTGAGCCTACCTCACTGTTAAAATAGGCAGTATGATGCAAATTAAAAATCTAGCAAGGAATCCCACAGATTCTGGCCTTTGATCCTTGGCTTAGTGATTCTTCTTGCTGAATAGCAAACATTCAGACCTTTCCTTCTCAACTTCCTATCCCCAAGTCCAGCCCAGTGTGAGGCTCATAGTAGGCCTCCTATTTATAAATGTGTATGTGTGCGTGTTTAAACGATGAGAATGAGAACACCAGTGCTTTCTTTAAAATTAACCCCATCAGCACAAACAGCCTTGCTGCTGCTGCTGCTGCTGCTAAGTCACTTTAGTCGTGCCTGACTCTGTGCGACCCCACAGACGGCAGCCCACCAGGCTCCGCCGTCCCTGGGATTCTCCAGGCAAGAACACTGGAGTGGGTTGCCATTTCCTTCTCCAATGCATGAAGGTGAAGAGTGAGCCTTACACGAACTCAAAAGTAAGATAGGGAATCATTTTCTCACAGAACAACCTAATATGGTTACCACCTCTGGCCACGCTCTCAGAAATGAAGGGGCTCCGTCTGAGGCTATGAAACACCCCACGGGTGCTGGAGTTTAACTCTTCCTCGGCCGAGGCAGCTCCCCTAGGTCTGTTTGCTAACCAGATTTCAAATCAAGCAGTCCATCAACACATTCAAGACTGGGACCAAAGACAAGGCAGCCTTAAGTAAACAGAAGCCTATAGGGCCTGCAGAGAGAGAGGAAGCAGAGTGCTTACGTTCATTCACGACCGCCAAGGCAGAGACAGCGGCCTGTCCCTGGCCCCCCGCCCTCGGCTCACAGCATCAGAGCCTCAGGCAAATCCAAGGCAGAGCCTGCCTTTAAGTTCTCACTACTGGGCTCTGCTTTGTGTTTTATGTCCCTGCATTACTGAAGTGATGACAGAAAGGCCCCACGGGCCCCATACAAGATGGACATTTTGCAACATTGTTGAGCCCTTGAAATAATTTCCAGATACTTTTTCCCGAAAGAGAGAGGCTTGGTTCACCATGATGCTCTTTCTGTGTGTGTCATGTCAGCCGGGGCTGTGAGTTATGAAGGGAGGTGGGCGAGGGGTGCCTGCTAGTGTGTTAGGTCTAAACCAGGTGTCTCGTGGGGGGCCCAGGGGAACACAGCTGGGCAGAGGGAACTAGAATCTAGACACAGGGGTTGTGGAAGTGTAGCGTGCCCAAAGTAGGAGTAGGGAGGAAGGGCCATTGGTGCCTCAGACACCCTTGGCTCTTCTTGTATGGAGTTGTCACAGGATTGCGCTCGTCTTCCTTAAGTGGTCTAGGGCTAACTGCTGCTCAAAGTTACTTTTTCCTTCCTTCCATTTTTAAGCCAAACCACTCAATGGGAAGCAATAGTGACTGATACCTAGGCTAAGAGGCCCCAACCAGACTGGAAGCTCCAGGACACGTCCCAGCTGTGCTCTGCTGCTGCGGCCCTCTTCACACCAGCATCTCGAGTGGACTCACTCCCGGGGGGAGGGGTTACAGCCCTTCTTCCTTGCTCTGCCTCTCTGAAGCATCATTTCATCCTGCCACCCCAAAGATTTTTAAGAGTTAAGAAAATGTAAGAAGAGTTTGTGTGTGTGTGTGTGTGTGTGTGTGTGTGTGTGTGTTTTACCAATGTAAGTCTTAAACTAGGCAGTTCATTCCTTCCTCAAATACTCATTATTTATCTTATCTAAAACAGATTCCGGTCCCAATATCCCATTTGGAGGAGTCAATATCAGCCCAATGTCAGTATCTCTGTCATGTTCCATAGTCGCACTTTTCTTTGGTTCGCACCTGGACACTGGCTCCTTAGAGGTTTGTCTCCAAAGATGTATGTGATTGTGTGTGTGTGTAGGGGACAGGAATGGCACCTGGTTATCCATTTACACCAGTCACCCTCAGCATCACTCCACCTCTTCTGCACACCGCTGTTGCTCACTGGCCACAGTTTCATCAGATCTCCACCTTCATTAGTGGTCTGGGCATAAAGCCAGCAGAGTCATTCAGCACCTGGCCTCTGTAGGCATCACACAGGCGGTGCTGGTAGCCCCTGCCCACAAGGAAGCTGAGCCCTACCTTTCTCCTAGTATCCGGGAACCAACGACCCAAATAAGAAACACTCTTCTCTTTTATCTTCAAACCACAAAAGGCTTTTTTCATGCAATTCCTAGGCCTTTGAAAGCAAAAAAACAAAAAACAAAAAAACTAAACATGAGGCCTCTTTGGGGTTGTCTGGCAGCTTTCCTTCGGGGGGTGTGTGTGCATGTGTGCATGCAGCGTCACATATGGAGTATCTGTTAACTACTTCTTGGAGGTTAGAAAAAAGGGGTAACCACTTATCCTTTATTAGTGGGGAGAAGTGGGTAAAATTCCCTTTGTTTCTTTCCAAATGTCTAGAGGAAGGAAGAGAAAAATGACAAAGAGGCAACGATTAATATTATAAGAACTCATCCTGCTACATATTAATTCACCCTAGACTGAAAATCAGGTCACATCTGGATTTCAAAGCTGAAATAAATGTGCGTCAAAAGGAAAGAGTGGAGTGGTCGGGGAGGGGAACGTTTATGTCAATAGAACTGGCCTTCACAAGGGGCCGAGGCAGCGCCTAGAACATGCTCAGCACTCCAAGATTTAGATGCCTAGATTCTAAACAGTGGAAGCTATCACTGAGATGCAGCTTCTCTCCCCGTTTAAAAATCAATTTTATGATATTCCTTATAAGTGACGACCTAGTCTCAGATTATCTGTACACAGTAGGAAAGGGCTTTCTTGTTTTGGAAGAGATTTATTTCACTAGTTTCTTCCTTGCCTTAAAACAAAACATTCTAAATTTCATCCCTTAGCCTTTGTTTCACTGTTTTAGGAGTAATGTGGAAGCAGGCAGCATGATCTGAACATCAAAAGTCACTGTCACGCTCGCACACTTGGCTCCCTGAGCTCCCCAGTTTCCACAGCTGGAACTGCCTACTCCTCACTGCAGGCAGTCAGCGACCCAGGGAGAAGCAGCCTTGAACTTCAACCTCTGCCCTTGCCATCAAGCAGCAAGACGGTTGGCTCTGCTTCACCAATATACCCTAGTTCTAATAACTCACAATAGAAGCAACGCTTGCAATGCTTAAATATGCCAGAGTCACGGGTCTAAGTGCTTTGCGTGTGTGTTTGTGCATGTGTGTTTGTGCATTTGTGTAAAAGATTTAATTCTCACAACCACCCTATGAGGTAGGTACTATTTTTACCCTCATTTTATAGATGAGGAAATTGAGATCACACAGCTGGTTACTAGCAGAGCTTGGATTTAAACTCTGGCTTTCTGGCTCTAGCGTTTCCTGCTTAACTGCTAAGCCAGAGGTTCTCAAGTTTGAGCACGCGTTAGAACCACAGAGGGCCTACTCAAACATAGATTGCTGGGTGTTTCTAATTCACTAGGCCTGGGGTGAGCGTGAGAATTTACATTTATAACTAGTGTCTGGGTGATGCTGACGCTGCTGGCCTGAGAACCACATTTTGAGAACCACATGTCGGCGCTGACTCCTCTCTTGACCCCCATTCTGATGCCCGCCTGTAACGCCAGCTCTAGCAACTGGACAGCTTCAAGTACCAGAATACGCGGGGTCTCTTCTCTCTGCTGGCAGATGCCCCTGACACTTGCTTTCCTGAACCTCTGCCTGTTGTTTATCTGCAAGATGCTCCTGTTTTCCACCCCCGTCCCTGGGCTTACAGGTGCTAGAAACTTCCCCAATCATAGTCAGTCTGTGGTAGGTTTATCTGGTCTGTGGATTCTCCTCTGTCCTGTCCCACTGCTGACTGAGCTGTGACAACTGTCACATAACCTTTAACTCCTCTCTGACCTAGAACAATTAACCTAGGTCCTTTGCTCATAGTTCAGTTGGTAAAGAATCTGGCTGCAGTGTAGAAGACCCTGGTCAGATTCCTGGGTCAGGAAGATCCCCTGGAGAAGGGACAGGCTACCCATTCCGGTATTCTGTCCTGGAGAATCCCATGGACTGTATAGTCCATGGGATTGCAAAGGGTCGGACACGACTGAGCAACTTTCACTTTCACTTTCCTGTGTCTCAAGTGCCTTGTTCTTCAGATCTGTCCCTGCTCAGATGGCCCTCCCTGAGCTTCCTCTAGGCCATCAATGCCCGTGTTTAGCATGTGGAGCTCAGAACAGTGCCCCTATGGGGTCTGACCAGAAGTCACTGGAACCATCACTTCCCTCCTCCCAGACTTCTATATCCTATGAATGCTTGAGTGCATTCATCAACCGTTTTGGCACATACAGACTCTGAGCCAAAGACTTCCGAACATTTTCCAAATAAACTGTTCTCAGACCCATAATTTCCCCATTTTATGCTTACATAATTTTTTTTTTCTACCTTAACACAAAGCTGTACAACAGTTATTCTTGTTAACTTTCATCTGGCTTGTTTTTATATTTTTCCAGACAACAGAACTTTTCTTATTGAAATACGTCTATTTTTCTCATTACGAAATAAATACTTGTTCATTACCAGAAAAGTCAGGAAATACAGATAATCAAAAAAGAACATTAAAACTTTTATTGATGCTACTCACTGAGAGTTAATCATTATGAATACCTTGCTGTGTATCTTTCCAGGCTCTTAATAAACATCTTTCCAAATTATCCATAAATAAACTTCTGTACATAAATGACTCATAGAGATCATTTTATATTTAGTATTTCTTCTAGCTCTGAGTCAGCCACAAAGTGGCTTTTGTGTTTTGGTACAAGTTATCAAAAAATATTGTATAAGATGGACAAGAACAGACTGCTGCAGCATAGCCCAAGATCCTGCCCTCCAGAAGGCAGAATTAAAAATCGACTAGATAGTACTTTTCAACCAGTTAGAAATCCACGTATTAGTACTTTTAATCCAGTTTTCCATTTTATTCTGATGGACCTAAGTTGTAAGAATCACTATATAGTGATGTGATGTGATCTACGTTTTGTAACCAAATAACCAGGCTTCATATTAAGTTGACTATTTATAGATTCCAAACCCCAATATTATTTTACTATCCACTCTTTTCAGGCACCTTTTCCATTCTATTTCCAATTTTCAGTCACCTTTTTTATTCTTCTTGATTTTCCCAAAATCACAGGCTATAATTTTGCAGTTACTTTGGTTAGTTCTCTCAGCCCCTTGGGACAGAATTCATTCAGGTCTGGAGACTACAGTCTTTCACAGAGCGACATCTTGTTACCTATCCTGGCCCCTGTCTTGGATGTCAGTGACCTCGTAACCATGTTTATTCCACACTGTCATGTTTCACTTTCATAGAGAAGATGGAAGTAAAGTAAGACTAGCGAAGAAGTTCTGTTTCTCTCCTGTCATCCACTGGCCTTAGGACGTCAGCCTCAGTACACAATCCTGCTCATTTGTGTTCTCGTCATATTCAACAGAAGACCTTTGGATGACTCCAGATTTTTCTGAAAGTTTTGATTCCTTTCTTTCCTTGGCTTCAGCCTTCTAGATACAATTTTTATTCTTTTACACCAATCTGTCTTTTCCCCTTAGTAATGCACTGTTCTCTGATCTGTGTGTGTTTTCTTTTACAAACTGATTTCATTGAAGTGGCCCATTTGCTTTTCCCTCACACCAAGATAATTTTTTAAAATCACTTTTTTAGATTTATTTTTTTATCGTCTTAAGCCAGTTCCCCCTTAATAGGCTCTAGCTATACCAACACGTCTCTCTCTTCTTTGGGTTTCTGAAATATCAGATAGATGCCTCATTTATGCCCTCTGTTTTCCTCTGGGCTATCACAAGGATGACATAGAGTATAACACTCAATAAAGAGTGTAGGGATGTCATACTCAATGTGGTTATTAGATTAGTAGCAGCAAAGACAGACTACGGCTGAGTTAAACAACAGTGGAATTTGTTGGGAAGATTATCAGGAAACTCAGACTAATGAGAAGATTTGGAACCAGGCTCTGAAACTGAAAGAACCAGGATGTCTCCAGAAGTTCACTTAGTGAAAATTATTCTCCTTATGTCAATTCACTTAAAATTAAAAGTCTTAGGAGAGACAGTGTATCTGATTGGCCTAGCTAGGTCTGATAGTCGTCCCTTGGCTAGGGCAAGGCAGGAAATGCTGACTGACATGCTCCTCAAAACTGCATGATATGGAGGCAAGGAATCACTCCTCAGGGGGTTGGGGTGCAATTCCCTATAGGGGTGGTGGTGAATGGACTCCTGAAGAATAACAAATGTCCACTATCTATTGTTTCCCAAGGGTTACCTCACTTCCACTTTACCAACAGGATCTAGCTTTTTTCTCAAAGTTAAGCACTGATCATCCATCTGCTTTTGAAAAGAGATGTTGTTACCAAGGAGCATTAAGAATTTATGAAATGCTCTGCTTTGAGCAGGGAGAGATTTCCCACAGGTATCTGAATAGTGGAAGGAAGTCCTAGGAATACCAAAATCTCTGCCAATTTTAATAACATCTCTGAGATTCTATTTACCCTGCACTCCCAAAACTTCTAGAAAAGAGGACCAATATACAAACACATTTACCTCATATTAAAATACTGAATTACTGTAACAACCATATTTTGGGCTTATTATTAGCTATTGGAAAATCTTAAATGTATTTCTTGAATCTTTCCCATTACTTCCTCCTGAAAATTACTAATCGTCCCTTTAATAACCTTAATAACCCCTTTCATGAAGATGCTGCTTACAGAGCTCCTGATACTCTGTTTCCTCTTTCTTTCATTCCTGTACCTTTCATAATATTTGATGTTACTTTTTTTTCTTAGACTTTTTTTTCCTTCATCATTGTTTCAGGAACATTATTTATGATCAACCTATTAAATGTGTTCCTTCCAGACTTTATAAGTGGCCCTCAACTTTTGCGAGGAACTTATGCCAGTCATGTGGGACTTCCCTGGTGGCTCAGCAGTGAAGAATCCACCTGCAATGGAGTGCAGGAGACATCGGTTCAATCCCTGGGCTAGGAAGATCCCCTGGAGGAGGGCATGGCAACCCACTCCAGTATTCCTGGAGAATCCCATGAACAGAGGAGCCTGGCAGGCAGTCTGTGGGGTTGCCAAGACTCAGACACGACTGAAGCAGCTGAGCACATGTGCCTGTCATGTAGCTAGCCATTCATTTCTCATGACCACCTTTCTTTAAAGAAAGAACAGTCAGTGTGAAGGAATAAAAATATTATGATGCCTATTTCTTCTGTTTCCTGCCTAAACTCCTATCTAGATACGTAGATTTCTTCAAAGTTTATCATTTGCTCCAATGTGGCAGGTGACTTACAGCAGGCTTTCCTTCAGAAACACTCTCCAAACAGATGGCTCAGTTCTAGACTGACCAGCACAGGTGAGCTATGGTCATCTCCTTGTCCCTCCCCAAGACATCTTCACCTGGAAAATCATTGAGCACACAGATACTGGAGGAGTCGACAACTCTCAGAATCATTGATTCAGAGAAAAAAATCTTAGAAGATGATGACAGTGGGTGGAAGAATGAGATTAAGGGAGTTAAAGGGGTAACAGAATACAGCAAAGTTTCTGGATAAGTTTTTCTCATATCATCCTGGAGTTCTCCCCTGCCTAACAAATCAGAATGACAGTAGAACTGGGGGATTATTTTTTAAAACTTCATACTTCCAGGGACTGTATTTGAAATGGAGGCAGGACATACAAATAGTCTAAATGTCAAACGCAGGTGTCATCAAGCCCAGGAAGGCTTGGAATTTAGAGGAGAAGTTGGTGACCTGAGAAACCACAGCAGCCCAGTCAGGCTGAGAGCCCCGTGAGGATTCTACATTGGAACCTATCATCAGGATGCCCTTTTAGTTTTATAGACACACTAATCTGGAAATTTGAAATTTGTCCACGACTCGGTTTCCTTTCCTTTTAACCATCTTTAATGAAGTCACAAGATCTGAAAATGGCTGAACAGCCAGCCACGGATGGATTGTAGGCTCTGGCACTTACTAGGCAAGGTAGCTTTCTGGGGGTACTTAGACGTGAAGGAAGTTGAGAGTGAAACACATGTGTCTAAAAGAATGCTAAGCATCAAATGGGGGACGTCAAGTTCATGCTCCAGGGATTCAAGAATTGCACAAGAAGAGAGGAATAAGGAAAGACCATTTTGTTCTGAGTGGGGCTAGGAGACTGGCACTCTTTTTGTATGACTGACCCTCTGGAGTGTGGGCGGGGCAGCCTGTCTTAAAGGTACTGGGCCGACTCAATAAGAGGCACTGTTTCCAAAGAAAGAAACACCATTCATTTTCTTAATCTGAGAGCAAAGTAAAAATCAAGACACTTTTTCCTAGAATGCCGACCAGTCAGCTGATCCCCTTATCTGTAGAAGCTGAAACATCAAAGGCATGGTCTGTCACACAGTGTAACCAAGCCAGCAGCTGCTCCTGAACAGTGCAGGACAGTCTCAGGATGTAAACACTGTCGGGAGAGGGGGCTAGGAGGATTAACTGAAGCTAGACTGAGTTAGATTGCATATTTACTTGGAGTCAGCTCTAAAGTGATGGAAATGAGGGCTGATGGCTATGGAGAGGCCCAGTCCTCAAACCACCTCTCCACACTACTTCCTTTCATAATTAGATTAGCTTGCTCTATAATGATTGAGGCATGTGAAAGACGCAGAAAACCGTGGAAAAGATGTTCGTGGGGAGCAATGAGTGGTAGAGAATAGGACACACAAAGACACTGCATGACCCCATGATTTAACTAACCAATGATTGTAAGGGAATACAGTTTAGATTTTCAGTCTCTGTTTCCATTTTCCCTCATGCAAATAGGAACATAATGAAGAAGATGGTGAAGGAAAAAGACATCATAAGAAAGAAACTGCTTCACCATATCAAGGAAAAGGGAGAGGAAGCATTAATGAGCTAGTCAAAGAGGGATGTTGGGTAAATAACGATGTTGGGTAAAGGTACTCTCCAAGAGGTCAGCATACACATACTGTAAGCAAACAGGCTGCAGCCACAGCCGGGGGTGGGGGGGGGGGGGCGGGGTCACTGGCCTGGGAGTAGAATTTTTTCCTCAGGAGGTCATTAGAACAGAAGAGATGATGTTGTTCTAACATGGCTTAGCTGTGGTCCCCACCTCTCACCCGTTCTCACTGCCTCAGGCACTGTAAGCTCAGTCACCTTAACCAAACATACGCAGCACCTGTCACCAGCGTCTGCCTGAAATCCTGACCCACAGGATAACAGTGCTTATTGTGGGTTTGAGCTGCTAAGTTTGGGGGTGATTCATGACACACAGAGAGAAAGGAAAAAACAACAACAACAACAACAAAACGGGAACCTGAGGGGCAGGAGGGAGGGAGCTGGATTCGGGCAGCAGGACAGTTGAGCTGGGAGCGCTTCAGTCACCCCAGCACTTCTCAAGTGTCATGACCCTTTAGAATCACAAGTATTCTTCTTTTAAATATAGCAATTTTATTTTTCCACCCTATTGGAGATCATTCTGTATCAATACATAAACGGCTTCCTAATTCCTTTCCACAGCTTATAAAGCCTTTCACTTTGTGGAAGTAGGTATCACCATTTATTTAGGCAATTCCCTATCTGTAGGCATTTAGAGTGTTCTGATATTTCAAAACATCCTTCACAGTACCTACGTACATAGGCCTCCTCCTACACGAGTGCAGACAAGAGCAGAACAAAACCCGTGAACTGGGATTGCGGATACACGTTTCAAACTCACTCTCCAGCCCTGATCTGTAGGGAGCTGTGACCTGGAAACTGCCTAAAGACCCCAGTGTACCCATCACACAAGGGGCTCCAGTGAGCTCAAAGCAAATGTGTGAAAAACTTATGGCTGCCTCTGACAAAGACATTAAAATAGAACTGCCTCAGCAAATCCTCACCTGCGTCCGGCACTGACCTTCGGGTCAATACAAAGTTCTCAAACACTTGCTGTGCTAGGACACTGTGAGAGACCTCAAAGAAGGAAAAGACTTCAGGAAGTGAAGATCAAGTCTGCCCACTCACCGTGGGATCCAGCAGAGCTGAGTCCAGTCAGCTGGGTTTTCTCCGTCAGGGAGACAGCTCCAGTCACCAGGGAAGAGACTGCCCGAAAGGCGCTGAGGATGCAAACACACTCTCTGGGGGGTCTTTCCCTCCCCCTCACCTCCTCTCTCTCTCTCACACACACACATTTTATGATAAAGTAAAATTACACCATTATGGATAGAAGGATTTGTGCTTCCCGTTCAGTTCAGTTCAGTCGCTCAGTCATGTCCGACTCTTTGCGACCCCACAAATCACAGCACGCCAGGCCTCCCTGTCGATCACCAACTCCCGGAGTTCACTCAAACTCATGTCCATCGAGTCGGTGATGCCATCCAGCCATCTCATCCTCTGTCATCCCCTTTGCCTCCTGTCCCCAATCCTTCCCAGCATCAAAGTCTTTTCCAATGAGTCAACTCTTTGCATAAGGTGGCCAAAGTATTGGAGTTTCAGCTTTAGCATCAGTCCTTCCAATGGACACCCAGGACTGATCTCCTTTAGAATGGACTTGTTGGATTTCCTTGCAGTCCAAGGGATTCTCGAGAGTCTTCTCCAACACCACAGTTCAAAAGCATCAATTCTTTGGCGCTCAGCTTTCTTCACAGTCCAACTCTCACATCCATACATGACCACTGGAAAAATCATAGCCTTGACTAGACAGACCTTTGTTGGCAAACTAATGTCTCTGCTTTTTAATATGCTATCTAGGTTGGTCATAATTTTCTTCCAAGGAGTAAGTGTCTTTTAATTTCATGGCTGCAATCACCATCTGCAGTGATTTTGGAGCCCCCCAAAAGATAAAGTCTGACACTGTTTCCACTGTTTCCCCATCTATTTCCCATGAAGTGATGGGACCAGATGCCATGATCTTCGTTTTCTGAATGTTGAGCTTTAAGCCAACTTTTTCACTCTCCTCTTTCACTTTCATCAAGAGGCTCTTTAGTTCTTCTTCACTTTCTACCATAAGGGTGGTGTCATCTGCATATCTGAGGTTATTGATATTTCTCCCAGCAATCTTGATTCCATCTTGTGCTTCTTCCAGCCCAGCGTGTCTCATGATGTACTCTGCATAGAAGTTAAATAAGCAGGGTGACAATATACAGCCTTGACGGACTCCTTTACCTGCATATAATTCTTCACTCTGGAGTGGGTGTTCCCTTTTGTTTCCATAAAATGCACAAATGTATTTCTGTACATCTAGTATTTCAGTGACTTTCAAACTACTTTGACGATGACCAATAGTAACAAAAACATTTATGATGCAATCTATCCACCTGTGTGTATCTTAGAAAAGGGTCACCCAAAGCATTTTGCTTTATTGTGCGTAAAACTCTTGGATATTTTCTATTCTAGTCTATTCCATTTTGTAAAAATGCTGGTCTCAACCCACTTGATTTTATGGCTCACTCATGGGTCAAGGTCTGTAGTTGGAAAAACACAGCATACCATAGGTCTAGGGTAAAATCCAGGTGTCTGTCTTGTGTAACAAGAACCTTAAAGGCCTGTGCTATCTGCTTGCTAAACTGTTCTTCCTTTAAAAGGTAAGAGTCATCCTCGTTAAATGTACCGGAAGCAACATGAATCTGACTTTCTCAGAAGCTGGCAGTAAGGTGCTGTAATTCGGTGCTGGTGCTGGGAATATCAGTAAGTGCGCCTGGCTCTGTCCTTCTGCTTGATGGTCTGTCACAGTTGGGGAGGCACTTTCCCTCTTGGATGCCTCTGATGCAGCTCAAATGAAGAGAATGCAAATACTAGTCAGCCTGGGCCAAGAATCTGTCTCCCTGTAGCTGACTGCACTCCATGGCAGAAAGAGGGGTGTGTGTGTGTGTGTGTGTGTGTCTCTGAAACTCACAAGACTGATTTCTTATAGGGGAAGCAAGGGGAGTGGAGTGAAATGAGAAGCAAGGAAAGGGGTGCAGGTGTGGGAGAGTTCTCCCTAACCTTATGCCGTCACCCCTGAAGCAGTATCAGTGATGCCACATTTGTGTTCAGGTCTGTTCAGAAGGAGCGGGAGAGACACCCACATGGTTTGTAAGTCACCTGTGGGTCAGGTCCTGTTCCGGCACATCCCCTCATGCTCACTGGGGTAAGTGTAACAGGAGTTACCCTGTACTGTGAAAATGAGTGAAAGTGAAAGTCGCTTTCAGTCGTGTTTGACTCTTTGCAACCCCATGGACTATACAGTCTTTGGAGTTCTCCAGGCCAGAATACTGGAGTGGGTAGCCTTTCCCTTCTCCAGGGGATCTTCCCAACCCAGGGATCGAACCCAGGTCTCCCGCATTGCAGGTGGATTCTTTACCAGCTGAGCCACCAGGGAAGCCCAAGAATACTGGAGAGGGTAGCCTATCCTGAGTGCTTATTAAACCTGTACTGAGTGCTTATTAAATCTCATACTTCTATGAGGCAGATGCTATGTGATTCTTAACTTTGCAGATGAGAAAACTGAGGCACAAAGAGGAAAAATAACTTCCTCCAGGTTACATCACTGGTGTAAGATGGAACCAGGACCAGATCCTAGATCTGTTCAAGCCCAGAGCCTGTGCTTATCACCACCAATATGCAACATCTCTATTTAGCCGATAGGAAACTGGCTCAGAAAGGTTAAGTAGTCTGTCCAAGGTCACACAGCTGACAGGTGGCTCAGCCAGACTATGCCTTGATACCATGTTCTTTTTCTAAAGCCACTCAGCACTACTGCATCCAAAGCCCACAGTGACCTGGAATAGTCTAAGGGGAAATACAGCTCCTCCCGGAATGCAAGTGTGAATATGGCTCGGTGGGACAATTCCTGGGCTGCTACTGAGAAACGCAGACTCCTCTGTTGATTCTCCATAAGATGGCTGGGGAAGGGAGGTGGGGAGGGGGGGCGAGGGAGGGGCAAGTTTCAGATGAGTCTTCAGACAAACAACAGTGCAAGTTCGTGGGCATTTCTGAGCTCCCCAAGTGTTAAACCTAAAGTTGTGAGGGCTTTGACATTTTCTCAATTCAATCTAAAGCCTTGACTTAAAACTCCTTCTTAAACCAGGCACCTTATGAGAGGCCAAGAGAAATGTTATACTTCATTGCTTAAATAAACAGAAGCAGATCACTGGAGGGCAGGAACCATGCTGCACGGTTCTTAGAATACTTAGCACTCAAGTCTTTCTTCAGTTGGCTTCTAAAGCCCCAGAAAAGGAATCTCTAATGCCAGGGAAGACATTTAAACTGTGGGGGACAGACCACCTCTACCAATTCCACTGAAGGCATCTGAGCAGCTGTTGCTAGTATTATACATAGCTAATGTACATGAGGGCTTCCCAGATGACTCAGCAGTGAAGAATCCGCCTGCCAATGCAGGAGATGCAAGAGACTCGGGTTCGATACCTGGATTGGGCAGATCCCCTGGTGCAGGAAATGGCAACCTACTCCAGTGTTCTTGCCTGGAAAATTCCACGGACAAAGGAGCCTGGTGGGCTATAGTCCAGGGTCACAATGAGTCAGACACAACTGAGCAAATGAGCACACACACAGCACACAGTTTACATGAGTAGAATTACAGAATCATCACCTCAATAGGAACTTAATTCTGCTTATAATCTGAGAACTTTCTATATACCCATTGATTGTTGTTTATTAGAACATGCATATCAGTGGCCTTTTTATATAATGGCCTCTTGAGGTCATTGTGTGATGCTTATTCGGTATCTCCAGACCCTCCCAGTACAGGGCCTGTCATATATCAGATGCTCAATAAACTTTCATTAAACAAGTAAATGAAGTTGCTGATGCCCTTTTTTAAAATTTCAAATGGGAAAATAATGGTTGGCTATACTACTGACAGATTTTTCATTTTAAGAGTAAGTATCAGGGTTTTGATGAATGGATATTGTTCCCTCGTTTTAGAGACTAAATATAGACTTCGATCACTAGATAACTCCTAATTGTACTAAATTAGCCGCCCATGTTCTTTCTCTCTAAACAAAGTCTCATAGAATGTTTTCATTAATTTTTAAGTTTTTAGCTTAAAATTGTAAGCTTGGACAAGGAGATAGTTCCCAGCAATTTGGATCCTGATTGGATATGTATTCTGCTGCTTACAGCTGTGTGCACGCCACTGTCCTCCATGCGTGTGTGCATGCGTGCATGCTAAACCACTTCAGTCATGTCCAACTCTGTGCGACCCCATGGACTGTAGCCCACCAGGCTCCTCTGTCCATGAGATTCTCTAGGCAAGCCCCACCCAAATGGAAGGGGCAGCTCTACCCACTAGCTACAGACAAGTCCCAGCAAAGACTAACCCCAATCTTCCTGGTACAAGTTTTACAAGGGCCAACCTGAGTTACAGCCAGTTTGCTATAGTTATTAGCTCATCTGGTAATTCAGGGTCAAGGGAAAATATGATCAGGGAACAAAAAAAAAAGATGGACTAGTAAGACAGACTAGAGTAACTGAGAGAAAGACTTCTTTTCAAAACCCAAGTAGTGTCTTTGTCCTTTGAAGGACAGGAGATACCCCCAAACAGCAAGACAACAGGAATAAACCCCACATAAATCACTGGGGCATCTACTTTCTTTTTACAAGAAAAAGCTCTAGCCCATATTTTCTATTTTTATATTCATGAGAAAAAACAAGTAGATTATAAGATAAAATATGGATCTCAGCATTAACAGATGAACAGATAAAGGAATCTAAACATTTTAACTAAAAAATTATGATCACAATGAGATACCATTTCACCCCCATTAGGTTGCTGCTGCTACTGCTGCCAAGTCCCTTCAGTCGTGTCCAACTCTTAGTGACCCCATGGACTGTAGCCTACCAGGCTCCTCTGTCCATGGGATTCTCCAGGCAAGAGTACTGGAGTGGGTTGTCGTTTTTGCTTTTAATCCCCAAACTGGAAAATTAGAAGTGTTGGAGAGAAACTGGAACCTTTGTGCACTGCTTATGGGAATGTAAAATGGTCCAGCCATTGTGGAAAAGAGCTGGGCAGTTCTTTCAAAAGTTATACATAGAATTAGCATATGACCCAGCAATTCCACTGTTAGGTATACATCAAAACAAATTAAAACTAAGGACTGATACAGTTATTCCTACACTAGTGTTCCCAGCAGCATTATTCTCAACAGCCAAAAAGTGGCAACAACCCCAAGTTCATTACAAATGAGTGGATAAACAAAACATTTATCATACAATTCAATCTTAGAAGGGAATGAAAATTTGATATGTGCTACAACATGGATGAACTTTGAAAACATTAAATAAAATAAGGCAAACACAAAGGACAAACATAAATATGATTACACTTACATGGAGTTATCTAGAGTAGTGAAATTTGTAGGGCCAGAAAAAAGAATATTGGTTACCAGAGGTGAAGGAGAGGGGACAGTTATTTTTTAGTGGGTACAAAGTTTCTGTTTGAAATGATGTAAAGGTTCTGGAAATGAATAGCGGTGAGGTTGTGCAACATTACGAACGTACTTAATACCAATAAATTGCATACTTTAAATGGTTTAACTGGCCATTTTTAGGCTACATATATCTTACCACAATAAAAAAGAATATATTGTGTGCCCCGTGACTATATTAATTATCTTCACCTTATTACACAAACGTCATCACTAAGATGCTGCCACCTCCCTCAGAATAGGCATCTCATAGCACAGAGACAGGGAGATGGGATCTGCTGATGCTCACTGGCTGCTTGGCTAGCCTAGAATAGTTTTCCCACCCCAGGAACTGGGGAGAAATCGAAGCTGCCCCTTGGCTTCTACATCCACCGCAACAGCTCTTGCACAGCACAGGCTGTGGAGAGGAGAGACTGTGCTCATGGCCACTCCACCCACCTCCCCCCTAGAGGGCAAAGGTTTGGGTGGGGACATTGGCTGTACTGCCGGGCCACCCACCAAGGTTAGGTCTTCTGCCCGGAGCTGGGTAGATGGGAACTGCCACTTAGCTCTCAAGCCCATGGCGACAACATGGATCTCAGGAGGGGTAGGTGCAGCCATGCCTTCCACTGTTCCTACTGACTTTCTGTAGATTTTGTTGAATAGACATTTCTTTTCTCTCTCTCTCTTTTAAAAACTGTTTTGGCTGCACCGTGCGGCGTGTGGGATCTTAGTTCCCTGACCAGGATTGAATTTGCTCCTTCAGCAGGGGAAGCTCGGGGTCTTAACCACTGGACTGCTAGCGAAGTCTATGATTTCTTAAATTGTAAGGTTTTTGGTTAATTTCCAGAGTTTTTTGAATGGTTATTTTTGCTAATTTTTACCAGCTGAATAAATGTCTCTCTAGGAGTGAGGTTTCACTGGGATCCTCACACTGCTCTCCTGGGAGCCCCTTCCTACTCCACAGAGTTTTAGAGCATAATGGAAAGATGCATGTTTTTGAATAGTAGCATTTTGTACAGATCCTCTTGAAGGATCTTCCTGGTAAGTTCAGGTGCTAATTTTATACCCTTCTTACAGTAGTCCAAGGAGAAGCAGAGATGGTGGCCACAGGCAGTCTCAAGTCTGTCTAAAAACCTGCTGGAGGTGGTGCAGGGGTGGCCAAGCCCTTGGCTCAGAGAGCAAACAGCCTGAATAAGGAGAGTGTTTGATTAGATAAGCCTGAGATCAAAGGTGTAGTGTCCCTGCAGGAAGGTAAAAGGGTTAGCATCACAGAGGCACACACAGCTTTTGGAAATACAAGTCCTTTGAAATCCACAAAATCACCTGTGTTCTTCCGATAGGCACTCAGAGTGACTTCTTGCTTGTAGTGCTCGCTTCCCAGATGCATTGTCATATTTGGTGGACGTTTATCGAATGTCCCTGGGAGGATGACACTGTCAATTAAGGCTCCGAATAATCTTGTTTTGCTTTTTCTTCCTGTAAAGATGTGGTTATTGCTGGGGATTTCATATTTCTTTTATTTTCAGGTGGTTTTTAATGAGTGAGAAGAGGTAGTTGACTCAAGCTTCAGTATATCCAGTTTTGCAAAACCACCGCTGAGGACACTAAATCTTACTCTGACTTGGATAATCTGCCACTCTAAGTGACGCTGTTTTCCTCACGAGGCTTGCTACAGGTTGGAAGGGAAAACTGCCCTTCAACAATGCAATGTTCAGCCATTGTGTCTGCAAGTCCAGAATGACTGGTAAGTTTTACCTCATCTAGTCCCTCATCTGACACAGGCTGGAGACCAGTTTCATATGACTACTTTCTAGAAGAAGAAACACAATCGTTTGGCAGCATGCTCAAAGTGATTAATTGTGAAAACGAATGAAATATCCTTGTAACGTCTTTGGATATCTCTTAATGTATCTCTCCATTTTTCTTCCAAAGGCCATTCGTTTGTTAAGATCTTCCCAGGGAAGAGACTTGCAATGCATACTTCACACATCAGTGTGAAATGATTCTTCAGGTGCGATGCCAGCAACTTTCATACGCCCCCTTCACATGGCCTCTGTGATCTCTGGCATGTCCTCTTTTTCCCCTCCCTGCCCACGTGCATTCTGAATAACAAGGACTTCTGGCTGGACTTACTGTTTGGGTCGAGTTCAGAGAGTGTTCTTGTGTTTCTTTCATCATCTAATAAAGATGGGAGGCGGAGGTCAGGGGAAGCACGTCTTGGAGATGAAGGGCAAACTGAGATCTTTGATTCAAACAGTGTGGCTCCATCACTTTCTCTTGCACAGAAACTGTATCCATCCCACACTTCCTACTGCAAATCACTCTGGTACGACGTGACAATGCAGCAGATACACAAGGACGTTTCCCACATCGCACTACAAACACAGACACCCTCTCTGGGGAACCTAAGAGAAACTCTCGGGCTTCCACTTCCCCTCCATTTGTTTGAAGGATCAAGAGAACACAGTTCCATTTTCAACAAAAATGAAAAAGGAAAATCATGAAAAGAGCCAACCTCCTTTTTTTCTCTCTTAATATATTGTTGCATCCAGGGAAGCGGAAACAGTGAGCGCCACTGATACTGGGTCCCCGGGGACCCTATAAGGGTCACTCCCCAGCTCTCAAATGAGCTCGTCTTCCTCCGCTTGCACAGCAAGCTCATAATGGGACTGGAAGTTACTCTTGGCTCAGGTTTGCTATGCAGAAAATGAAGGACCCTGGTGCTTCAGGGAACCAGGCTGTCCTCCCACCTGGGCTTTTATAGGGAGGACAGTTTTTAGCTTTGAAGCTCTGGAGGTTTGGAGTAAGGAGGTTTGGAGTAATGGCCCTGAGCTGTGTTCCTGCCAGCCTCCACAGGCCTGTAAGCACTGTGTGCTCCTCAAGGGCAGGGGCAGCCTCCTGCTACATGCTTTTGTTGTTTATTTCTTCTTTAGGTGCTTTCTGAGGCGCCATGGACCAATTCACTTTGGGACTTAAAATGTGACAACATCTTATTTATTCTGTACTGTTGCAAAGTAATGTGTGCACTGGATAAGAATTTCCAGACAACTGGACTGTCACCCTTTGAGAATTGAATAGTTTAAAATGAAAATGTATTTGGAGTGCATTTAGTTAATAAATATGGTAGAGACGATGAACTGTTCTTTGACCATCCAAGTCCATTATCAGGAACATGTGCTATTTTACTGGCTGGATCAGAGACAGCCCCAGGGCCTGTGGAGATGAGAACTCCTTGAGCCTCCCCTTGGGGTCCTGGGGCTCCATCTCATGCCCTCAGTTTGCTAGGTTCTAACTCTGTGCCCCTTTGTCTTCACTGGTACCGTTTCTTCCCAGGGTCTTTGTCTGAGCAGCTTCACTCAGTCTTGACTATTTCCTTCTTCACTGATCATAACCCAGAATAAAATTGAGAGAAACCAGATGGACTTACTTTTACATATACTATTTGACAAGTAGGTTCTCTTGCTAATCAAGTAAAGAGCGTGGGTTTTATGATAGCTATGAAAATCTAATTCACCCTTTCCATCATTATGTGAGGAGATGAACTTTATATCAAGTGGCATTTTATTTTTTACTTGGAAAAATGTATGTTTATCTATTAAAACTAAAATTTGCTTTCAGTAGAACACGCCAATTGGACCTCCAAACAGATATGTGCATGTGTTAGTCACTCAGTCGTGTCCGACTCTTTGCAGCCCATGGACTGTAGCCCGCCAGGCTCCTCTGTCCATGGGGCTTCTCCAGGCAAGAATACTGCAGTGGGTTGCCATATCTTCCTCCAGGGGATCTTCCTGACTCAGGGATTGAACCCGTGTCTCTCATGTCTCCTACCATGGCAGGCAGGGTGTTTACCACTGGCACCACCTGGGAAGCCCCCAGACAGACTTAGAATCATCCATTCCTAACTTCCTCTTTGCTATCTTTTTAATCCAGGCCAGTATTATCTTCCACAGACTATTAAAACTGCCCTTTAATAGTCTCCCAGCATCATCCTGGCTTCCTTCCAACCTACTCGCCACACAATAGAATGAGCTTTAGAAAATGCAGATCTCATTATTTCATCCCCACGCTCAGAGGCCCTCCGCACCAGCCTCACCTCGCATCACGCTCCCTCTCCTGCTGTGCCCTCCACGCCATCCTTTCCTTGGCCATGTTCCCTTCCGTCAAAGACCTTTGCACATGCTGTCTGCTCTGCCTGAAATGCTCTTCCCCTGTCTATTCCACGGCTTGCCCCTTCTACCCTTCAGTTCTCAAATTAGATGTCACTCTCTGACCACTCTAATTAAAGTAGACATTCACTATTATTGTCTATTAGAGCAGAGTTGAGTGGACAGATATGTGGGAGTGAACACAGAGTATGAGAGTCTGTGTATCACATGCTAACGCCCATCAGATAGCATTCACCATGAAAGGACATTAAAGTCAGGCAGAGATTAAGTCAGGCAGACAAGCGAGACAAGACAAGGCAGACCTTGCTAGCTGACTTCAACCCTCTGTCAACAGCTAGTCCAGTGCTATAACAAAGCACATATGAAGTGGCCACAGTGGCACAGATAGAAGCTACACACGAGTGCAACAGCAGGAACTCCATTTACCAAGGCGTACCTATTGCTGAATATCCAACATACCAGCCACAAAGAATGGTGCTGAGCTTCCAATATGGCAGCATTACTCAAGAAGCACACTTGGGGAGAAGCTGACTATATTGAGTCCCTTTTGATTTGAAAGGACTTTTTCACAGGAATAGACACATACTTCATATGTAGGTCTGCCCTTCCTGCTGGTAAGACCTCAGCCAGCATGCTTATGCAAGTGGTATGGTTATGGAGTGTCTGTTTTATGGACACAGAATCTTAGAGTGTGTAACATCAGACCATAGCATTCACATCACAGCAAATGAGGTGAGGGATGGGCCCGTGGCCATAGGGTCTACAGGTTGTATCACACACACACCACCCAGCAGGGGCCAGCTGCCGAGAGCTCTTAATGGAGGAAATACTGCACAAGGATGGAGTATCATCCTCCAGCATACGCACTGAATCAGAGACTTTTACATGGTCCTACACTCTCAACAGGAAGAATGCATGGATCCGGGACCAAGGGTGGAAGCAGGAGAGGCCCTACTTGTTTTCACTTGTAGTGACATGGTGGGGGACTCAGTATTTCTCACCACTCTGACTCTGGGCTCTGGAGGGTTAGAAGTGCTCCTACTCAAAGAGAGTACACTTCCACCTGTGGCATAGCAAGAGGACCATTTAATGATAAGCCATGAGAAGGCAATGGTACCCCACTCCAGTACTCTTGCCTGGAAAATCCCATGGGCGGAGGAGCCTGGTGGGCTGCAGGCCTTGGGGACCCTAGGAGTCGGACACGACTGAGCGACTTCACTTTCACTTTTCACTTTCATGCATTGGAGAAGGAAATGGCAACCCACTCCAGTGTTCTTGCCTGGAGAATCCCAGGGACGGCGGAGCCTGGTGGGCAGCCGTCTGTGGGGTCGCACAGAGTCGGACACGACTGCAGCGACTTAGCAGCAGCAGCAGCAGCGTGTCTGTCACCTGGGCACACTTTTTATTCTGTGTCTCCAGGGACCTGCAGACAACCAGAGGAGTCACCATGTTGGCAGAGGGGAAAGACCTGATAATCAGGAGAGAGTAGAGCTGTCATCACGTAAGGGGTCAGGAAGGAACATGCGTGGAACCCACCTGGGGTTCTCTTGGTGTCTCCTTCCCCACCCGTGACTATAAATGGACACGGTAACCCCATTCTGAGCAGAGCATCTATCTTAATCCATCTGGGCTGCTATAACGGAATATCACAGACCGACGGGCTAACACAGCAAACATTGGTTTCTCACAGCTCTGAAGGTTGGGAAGTCCAAGATCATGTGCCCGCAGCTCCTGTGTCTGGTGAGGACCCTCGTCCTGGTTTGCAGACAGCCGCTTCCTTGCTGCATTCTTGCAGTGCAGACAGAGAGAGAAGACTCTGGTCTTAGCACTAGTCTCATCATGCAGTGCTATCCTCATGCCCTTATCTAAACCCAATTATCTCCCAAGGGTCCTACCTCCAAATAGCATCACACTAGGGTTAAGGTTCCAACATATAAATTTGAAGGGGAGACCAAAGCACTCAGTCTACAGCAACACGAAGACCACGGTCAGGCCCTTTGGAGATGAGCGTCTGGGCCACGCTACATGGAAAGCCCCTGACCGGGCAGAGGTGGTATCTGATAGTGAGGTGGATCTAGACAGGTAGTGGAGGAAGGAGGAAAAGAGCATCAGTGTGTCTGAGAGTGACTGCCGCAGCGGGGCAGAAGCTTATTCCACGAATCTCCCTTTTCTTCGTCGTCCCTCAGGCAGAGAGGCCCGCTGGAATCCTGGAGGCGGTGTTCTGTGATTGCACATGAGGATGTGGATTGGAGTGATCCAAGTGGTAGGCTGTGGCAGACGCAGAGTCACCCAGTCTCTCTTCAAAGAGGGCCTCGCGCTGAGGTGTGGAGTGGAGGCGGCAGACGCCTCTAGCCCCCAGCTCCCTGACTCTCTCAGGGTCTGCCCCTGTGCAGTCACACCTTCCTGAGGTCAGGCTCCTCCTGGGAGCACAGCTTCTGTTGACAGGGCAAGGGGTGGGGGTGGAGGGCACCGAGGCCTGAATGCCTCTGCCCAGCGTGGCACCACTCAGATGAGTGGACCTTGCCCCCTCGCCATGTGGGATGAGAGCAGCACAGCCCTGCTTCTCTCTTCCTCGGTGCTCTTTCCTCGTGCTTCTTTTAACTGGTGCTCACCCCTAACAAACACCTTGCACCCTAATCTGTCTTAGCCGTACGCTTGGCGGGCAAAGCAAGAACTTGCTGATGAAGCTGTTCAGAGCAAGTTGCTTCCCTCTCCTGAACCTCCATTTCCTCATCAGTAAAGTGGAGATGACCACCTCTGCCTCTCAGGGTTGTGTGAGGTTTAAACGAGGTTGAGCGTGCAAAGCACCTGGCACATCGCTTGGCTCATAACCGCATGTAATGTTTAAAAGGGAAGCTTCCTCGGAAATGGACAGCTTCCCATGCTGACATAGCTCTGGGGTGCTCTGCTGAAGAGGGGGAGCTGAGTGTCCCATTTCCTGGCCGCTTCACTGATGTGAATAATAACAGCTAAGTCTTACGAGGCGTATACTGCGAGCCATGCACACGAGTGTCTTCATGTATTACCTCGTTTAACCCACAAAATGACCTGGTGAGGAAGGTGCTGTTCCCGGTCCCATTTTACAGATAAGGAGACTAAAGCACAGAGAGAAGTTCACAAACTGGCCTCAGGACCCAAAGACTAGAAGTGGGAGAGTGGGGTTCCTGGGTTCCTGAACCCAGGAACCTGGCACCAGAGTCTGTGCTCTTGCCCACTACAGCATATACTGTACAAAGGACTTGACACAGAACAACCTCGTGCCGTCTCTAACCTTTCACTTTCCCATGACACCCTTCCAGAACTAGTTCTTCTGAATAGGAGAGAAGAGGATGCAGGATATGCCACCTGCCTGCCGATGGGCTGAGGTTCATTCATCTGTTTTTGAAGGCCTGGAGTGAGAATCCATCACCCACGTCTCCCTGGGGCTGAGACGCACCCCGGTGGGGTCTCAGGGCAGGAGTGAGACACTGAGAAAGGCAGCTTCCTTGTAAAATTTCAGGTGTTCGCAAATGATTAACTCAGTTTTTTTCCAACATGTTTTTATTTGCTTAAATTAACAAAATATAGGTTACATGCTATTTTCAGGTAAACTGCTTTTTCACTGAAGCAGAAAGCAATATTCACAACTTGGGTTGTTACATACTTCAAGTTTTAGTTTTAAATAGCAGGCCAGAATTCTGTACAAAATCAACATTTGGTGTAATATTGTCCAAATATGTGGAGGATTTTAAATGTTAGCTCTGTTACATTTTGTTCCAGCAAAGCAAAGATCATAATTCAAAACACGATGTTAATATTTTATTAAATGCCTTCAGGGCTTAATAAATACAGCGTGCACACTGGGCTGTCTCACGCAACTACTCATATACACATATACCAGATACCCTTGTGAGATCATGGAAGGTCAGCCTCAGTCTCATGGCCAGTGGGAAGGCGAATTTTTAAAAAGAGAGAATGAGTTGAAAGGCAACAAAAGGGGGTAATCATAGGCTGGAATAAAAAGGTTAACAGAAAATATGCCACTTGGAAGGGTCAGCTGGTCGGTTCAAAGACAGCGGTCAAAAGCCTGGAAAGCATCTGGTAGTGACCTATTTTCATAGTGTCCCAACGTGGTAAATGTCATGCTATCCTGGCCAAGGGAGTGCTGATGACCTTGGATGGTCTCATCCCTTAGTTCTCTGAGAAAGGCCTTATGGCTTCTCTTTCAGGCTTGCGTTCTGGCTCATTATTAACAGCTGTAGGCAAGGTTAGCCACCCCTTCCCGTAGCTCTCTACTCTGTACTTATGCGTAGGGTGCCCATATAATTCATCACCCAAACTGGAACATTTTTGAGAGTTAAGGTGACACCCTTAGTGACTACGTGGGAACAAGAGGTATAAACCTGGGTTGTCCCAGGCAAATCAGGATGTTGGTCACACACAAAACCAAGGTTTTAGACTTGGTTTAGACAGGGCGTATTAATCAGCAGGTGATAGCTAATTATATCTAAGTCTCTCATAGCCACAGTCAAGAACGAAAAACAGGCTTTAGAATACATTTCACAACGATTTTTTAAATTACTTTTCCTAGACCCTTTTTTCTTCCTCCAAACGAAATTTTACTTGGAAGTCTAACAAATAAAACAGATGGAATTGGAGCTGCTCTGAGTGAAGTGGGGATGAAGGCTGAGAATTTCTCCTCCTCTAGCAGCTCTAGAAGGCCTAAGAGGACCTCTTGCTTCTCAACACAATGTGGAAACCACCATTCTGGACCATGCTCTTTCCATCTCAACATTAACTTGTTCCTCAAACACACCCACCTGACTCATTTTGGGTAGAAAAGTCTATAAACTTGCTATTCAAGATCTCCTAGTTCCTATTCCAGTTTGGCACACCCAGAACAAACTGAAATCTGCAGCCTTTATGGCAGGTGCTCAACACCTGGCTGCTGAAAGAATGAATATGTAACAGGCCCCTGAGAGTTGGAGGCTTCAGAGACCACTCTGCCAGCCTCCGAGTGACGTCATTGGAGGCACTGGTGAGCTATATTAAAAATGATGAATGGAAAGTAAATGGCCCCTCGGAAGGATAGGTTTGGATCCTTTGGGTCCTATCCTTTGGGTAGGTACTTGACTCAGAGTTGTTCTGGTAACTGCAGAAACCCACAATCCTCCCTTTACCATCCCCTTTGCAGGTGCCCTGACCCTGAGACAAGCAAGGATGGCTGCAGGGAACTCAAGCGGCTTTGGCAAGCTGTGGTGGTAATGCTGGAGGAAGGAACCTTAAGCAAAGTGGCAGGAGGAGTTGCATCAGGGGCTGACGAAGTGCATGCGTGACTGATGAGGACTAAGTGAGGCTGATGGGGAAGCACCTTGACCAAGAGAAAAAAAACGGCATCCCACAGTCAGAGATGGGTCAGACTGCCTAATGAAATGTACTGGGAATTTTGGGAGGAGAAGAAGCAAAAAATAAACAGTACCTAGCTCTACAAATAAGAGTTGAAACTACCAAGAAGCAGTTTTTACATAAACACAGACACAGTACCAGAGGGTCACTGCTTACGGGCAGTCACATGTATGTGACATCTTGTCAGCACTGCTTTATTTGTCAGAATCCAGTGCCTAAGGAAAGCCCATCTGCTGGGCTCAAACCACACTTCACAGTCACCACCACTCACTGGAATCATGATTCACAAATCTAGGAAGAAATAATTAGCCACTGTAGGCTGACTATGTATTTTTAAACATATTAAGTGATCATAAACATCAGAGGCATCATCTCCTATTAAAAAAAACCTGTGTGTTTATACAGCGTGTGTGTGTGTGTCTCCTCTCGTGAGGCTCTGACAGAACAGGTAAGAAGGCCTAAGTCAGCAGAGTGATCTCAAGGTGTCCTGCTTTCTATCTTAATGAGTAAAGCCAGAAGCAGAAATATTGATGGAATCCTTGTGAGGGGGGTCTTGGGAGCCACTGTTTTATCCTAGTCGATCTTTCTCAACTCTCGCTACACGTAAGAGTCATCTGGGGCAATTTGGAAAATAACCAATGCCAGAGCTCCACTCTAGACCAATTAAATCAGGGCCTCAGGGGCTCAGGCCCCAGCATTAGTATTTTTTTTAAAGGCTCCCTGAGATGATTCTGGGACTTCCCTATAGCTCAGATGGTAAAGAATACGCCTGCAATGCAGGAGACCCGGGTTTGATTCCTGGAGAAGAAAATGGCAACCCACCCCAGTATTCTTGCCTGGGGAATCCCAGGGACAGAGGAGCTTGGCTGGCTACAGTCCGTGGGGTTGCAAAGAGCTGGACACGACTGAGCAGGTAACACTACTACTCCTGAGATGATTCTAATGTGCAGGCAGCACTGAGAACACAGCCCCGCAACTGCTTTCCTAGCAATGGTTATTCCAATACTCTAAGTTACAGCTGAAATTTTGGGGAGAATTCCTCCCCCAACCCTGCAGCTCCAGCACTGACGAGAAATCCACTGCTCACAGGGTGCCAGCTCTTCCTGCAGCTGCTTTACAGGGTGTGAGGCCTTGGAGCAAGGTCTCCAGGAGGGAGCCCTGCTCAGGACTCAGGGTTAGCCTGCAGACGCTGAGCACTGCTGGGCCATCAGAAAATACGCTCCTGTGCCACATCTGATGAAGGCAGCGGGAGCTGAACAAGGCAGACCCAGGCAGGAATCAAAGCACTGCTGGTTTTTCCTTAACGAAAATTAATCACACTCTCTTGAAATTTTATCTTATATCTGCAGCAACTACTCCAGAACATCCTCTTTAAAAACTCACCCTCCTGTCATTTCTGATATTTTTTTATTATTTAATAAAATGATTTAAAAAATATATACCACTACTACTATTTTCATCTATCTGGAAAAATATAACCTTTACAAATTCAACTAAAGAGTTATTAATAAAGTAACATGTCAAGCACCATATTTTTGCAACTAGAAAGAAATTTACCATGTTAGTCAATGGAAAATAGAGTTTCTAAAAGCACCTCAGCATCAGCTTACAATTAGATGTCTAGAACAGTATGTACAGTTAATTGTACTGGAGATCCATGAAACAACATTGAAGAAGGCCCTCCATGTGTGTTAAAAATCAAGGGCCCAAATGCAAGATCTGAGAAGCATTTGCTTCTCTGCTCATCTAAGTCTGCGCCCTTTGTCAAGATTCATGCCCTTCTCGTCTCCAGCAAATGAGAGCTCATGCGGAAGGCTGTATCTGCACTGCCTAGCTCTCATTTTCCAAGTGTAATTCTTAAACCGTCCACTTAGATCCCCAAAAGCACTGCTTGTTTTTCCATTTTCCTCTCCAGTAATTCTTTTAAACGTTCATCTCTGTGCTTGAAGTACAAGTAATCAGAAAAGGCTGGGTCCCTCCGGGTGCTCGGCAGGACCCGGAGGCCAGGCCGCTCGTCTCTGCGGGCGAACTCTCGCTCGGGGCCGCCCTCGGGCCCCAGGCTGTCGCGGCTCTTCAGCGGGCGGGTCCCCGGAGGCGAGGCCTCCTCGGCGGGCGCCTCCTCCCCAGGGCCCGGCTCCGGCTTGGCAGACAGGTCCTGCGGCGCGCAGAGCGGCGGGCCGCGGGGCCCGGGGCCCGGGCTGTCCGGCTCCACCTCGTAGCAGTTGTCTTCGTCCTCCTCCTCGTGGCAGGAGCTGCCCCGGACGCTCTCCCCGTCCGACTGGAAGGCTGGCCCCTTGGCCTGGCGCTTCTGGGACAGATCGAAGGGCTCCTCCTGCTCCAGGCTCCGCAGGGCCCCCGCGGTCGGCACCAGCGCAATTCTCCCCCTTCCAAAACCTGCCAGGAGCAAAGGCACGTTCAGGCCGCCAAAGGGGTCGTTGGGTGGAACCCAGGGCTGGTTAGCATAACTTGATTTTGCATTTTAAAACTAGATAAATCCCCAGAAGGCTGTAGAGAGACGGGCCTTGTCACAGCTGGAATCTACATCCGTGTGACTCCTTTCAGGGGACAGTGGCAACGTGCACGAAAAACTTTAAAAATAAGCACACCTTTAACTTAGCCAATCACACGACTGAAAACTTAAACTATGAAAATAGTCTGGCAGATGCAAAAACTGTATAAGGATGGGTGAAAACAACGTATCCATTTAAGGACAGAGGTGTGTTTACATAAATAGTAGTACCTCCATGGGGCTTCCCTGGTGTCTCAGACCATAAAGAACAGTCAAGGTATTCTGTGTGTAGAAGGTATTTCTATGTGTATAATATGTTGATACCTCTTAGTGCTCATAAAAGGTATTCTCTATATACTTTAAGTAAAAAAATATATATTTATTGTGTAGACTCTATTTTATCTATCAAAAAGTGTCTGGAAGGATATATGTCAAAATCTCAAAAATGGGTAACTATGAGGTGAGTTTTACATTTTTCTTTTCTCTTCGAATATATTTCTTTTTACTTTTAACAGTGAACACATATTTTACCATAAGGAAAAAATAACAAAGATATTTTCATTGTGGAAAAAAAAAAAACATATTGCATTTGGGGCCAGGGCTCCCCAAGCACAGACAAAGCTGGAAGGGCAGAGGCGTTCGAAGCCCCCTGCCCAACCACAGGTGTCCCTGCTACTGGACACGGGGAGGTAGGCGGGCCTCACTTGCAGCGATGGGCTTTCAGCAGCCAGCAGACACTTGGGAGGCGCGACCCGTCCGTGGTGGGCCAGCGGTCAGGCCTGGAGGGACGGGTGGGGATGACTGCGGAGGAGGAGAGCAGGGAGGGCCTGGGGGTGGCCAGACCCTGGTGCCCAGGGAGAAGCAGGCTGCTGAGGTGGGGACGCACCAAGGAGGCCGATCTCCAGTGCTGCCCACTTTACCGTGTTGTCAGGCGATGAAGCTATCTGTAGCTTTAATCTTGTCAGGGACAGAGGGAGGATCTTTTTAATCTGGGTCATGATTCTTGAGCTATTTCAAAAACTAGAGTGAAGAAATGCCAAAACCTTTTGTAGATGAAAGCATTAACATTGTCGGAAGTCTGTTACAAACTTTCAAAGCAACTCTCTGATAATACAGTGATGCTCTTGATTTTTCCAGAAGAATGACAGTCTTTAGGTGCCTGTTAGGATATGAGCATCCACGTGGGGTAAGTTCTGGTGACCGAGTCAGATTGTCAGATGGAGCGCTGTCTCCTCATTGCCTTCTATGTCTCCAGCTGTGGTGGCTGAGCAAACTTCACCTAATTCTGGAAAAATCCAGAATAGCTGGATGCAAAGAATAATTCAGGAAAAGAACATCCTCAAGGGAAAAAAATGCTTTTGTTTTTAACGAGCATTTTTTCAGGGCTTTTATACAAACTCCAGGCCTTGTTTTAGGATGATCAATTTCCTGTCACCCAGGAGTCATCATAAACTCAGTGGGCGTCTCAGAAATCTGAAAGCTACAATCATTTTGCTTCATGCTGCGTGTGCGTGCATGCATTAGACTTATGAATATGGGTGCCTAGCTGACCACATCTTTTGTAAAGGGTGGGGAGAAGCAGCAAATATGAACAAACCACCCATGTTTTTACCCAGTGCAGCAAGCACTGGCTTGAGCCAGAAATTCCTGAGTTAGAATCTCAATTCTGCGTTCAACTTGCCGTTTGACCTTGAGCAGTTTCTATAAGACCTCCTGGCCATGGTCTCCTCTTACGTAAAATGAGAATAACACAGTCTACTTTGTGGGATACTGGGGACAAGCAATAACATCTAAGTGCATTGCCTTGTGCTTGGATCATCAGCCCAGTTAACATGCTACTGCAAGTTACATATATGTGTGTCTTCTCTCCGCACACAGACCTCCCAGAGGGCGAACAAAGGCAATTCAGTTCCCCTTGCATCTGCCAGGGCATGGAGCATACCACACTGGACAGAGAGCATTTACAGCCCGTTTACTGAAGGACAACCTACTGAATTCAGTACTTCTGGAAATTAACTCTTTCCTGCAAAGAAAGGGACTGAGAAGATAACAGGAGGCAGGAACCTTCCATCAATTCAGTTAAGACTCACTGGGGGAGACAGAAGCCCCTGCTCAGCCTGTGGCCAACCGGCCCTTCCAAGCAGGAAAACTGTCCTCGTGAGTTTCTGATTGTGAGCAGGTGGATGAGACCTAGCCTGCCATCCTGTTAGACCTAGACCTAGACTAGACACACCAGCTATCAGCAGAACTTGCAGGCCTGCTCCTTAACAGCAGTGCGATAAAGAGGATACAGTATGGCTTTAGAGTCAGAAAGGTCTGCGTTCAAATTCTCAGTCAGCCACTTTTCAGCTGAGTCAGGTAAGATTTCAGAGCCGCACCTTCCCCATCTGTAATATGGGGATAACAGAAGTTCCTCCAGCCTGGAGTTACTATAAATATTCAGAGAGACAGAGCTCTTGCTGCAGGGCCCGGGACACAGACTGTAGAGCGGTGCCGACCCACACCGTTATGATGCTCTAACCTCCGTCACTTTCACTCACAACCTCCAAATACTCACTCTGTGTTTGCTATAGTTATGTTGCCAGCCTGCTCCTGCTACTCTGCTGTGGTCTTGAAGACGATGCTCCCTTTTTTGAATGTAGGAATAACCCCCCAGAGTAGAGCTCCCTAAAGACAAGCTCAGCTCTCATTTCATTGCCCGCTGGGCCCGGCCCCCGTGGGGTTCCTGGAAGGGCGGTTACCTTGAGAATGGAGGCCCCGCTCCAGGACCCCGTGCTTCACTTTCATGTGGCGTGTCAGGTTCCCCTTCAGGGTGAACTTGCTGGGGCAGTAGAGGCACTTGAAGGGTTTGCTGTCAGAGTGCAGGTGCATGTGGCCCATGAGGTTGTGCATCCGGTTGAACTCCTTCCCGCAGAGCTGTCGAGACAGTGACGAGGAGAACACAGCTTACTCGCGGCTGGGACCCTTGCCCAGATGACCACACTCAGGCCTGGGTGAGGATGGACGAGCTGCTACTTTGTTTGAATCTTGGCATTTTTAAACTGCCTCCAAATAAAGTGTCCCCAAGGAAGTCAGGGAGTGGCTGCCTTGAGCCCAGGCTCAGAGGTGGAGCAGGGAGGGATGGATTCATGAGATTTTATTCCTGTTGTTACAGGGATTTTTAAACTCAAGGTAAAAACTGCAAAGCTAGGAAGCTTCTTTTGAACACAGCCTTTCGAAAAGGAGAAAATCTTCACTGAAAAGCAATTGCTCAAAGTATGCTTCATTGTAATGATAAGGATATGATGACTTGGTTAGTATTTATGGAGTATTTACAATATGGAAAGTGCTATCCCAAGTCTGCCACGGACTATTTGGATGCACAAACTGAGGAGTTAAGATGAAAGGTTGGCCAAGGCACACACAGCTTATGGGTGCTGGAGGTAGGATAATGAACTCAGGTCCTTGGACACCAGTGACCATATCATCAGTCACCATGTATCACAGTTTCCCCAACACAACTCCTCTTCCGTTAGACTGTATCAACAATGCTTCTCTAATTTTTTTAATTTGCTAACTGTAGCAAGTTAAAAGGAACAGTGTAAAAAGGAAAGACTGTGTCCTTTCTCTGGGCAGAGATTTGAAGCACTGAAAATATCATCCTAGGTATACAAAAGCGAACCTATTTTACTCACTTCTTTTCTTCTCATTCCTATTTCCACCAAATTGCAAACATATGATGGACCACACCACTGGTTCCCTAGCTCCCATGGGAACAGCAGAACTGCCTGTTTGAAGGCAGGACATGCAGATGCTGAGGGTGGGAGATAGGAGCAGCTGTTGTGCGTGCTCTCCTTGCTTCTCTTGTCCCCAGGCTTCACCAGAGTGCGGTCTGGAAGCTCAGCCCTTGCTTGGCTGTGCTGTGAGGAATGCCAAGAAGGACTCTGTGTCTGTGCTGGGACTCCAGGTTCACGGGAGGAACACTCTCCTTCCCTCCTCCCTTCCCACCCTCCGAGGCCCACAGCAGAGGGTAGAGAAACAGAGTGAGCGGGGCCTGCAAGAGAGGGCGTGGAGCGCAGTGTCCGCTGAAGCAGACGCCAGTTTTCCTTTCTCACTGAGATATGGTGTTGGCGCCAGTGAGGAGACTCTGGGTGGAACTTTTATTAATGCAGACCATATTGTCTTCAGGTGGCCGTGGCAGTGAGAGCTGAGCTGGCCATCAGCTGTCACCTCGGGCACTCAGACTAACAGAATGCTGGGCAGTAAGAGGAAGCCATCCTGGGACTGCAGGTTTTTCACAGATAATCTATGCATGGGCAATGAATGGCTGGTTCTATATTTTTAAATGATTCACATTTGGGGGTTTTAAGTGCTTTTCCCCTTTTCACTTCCTAACTAGCAAGAATGAATGCAGCATGCTGGTGCCCCACACCCAGTATTCAGAGCATCCTCACCACATTCGTCTGGAAAAGGTGACCCAAGAGGGGAGATGCTGAGAGAGTGGGTCTAATTTAAGGAAAAGTATGCATACTTGCTTTCTTTTTATCCTCAACAGAGACAGTTCATAAAGATATATCAGCCTGTGGCTCAATTTTGCTCACATGTGAAAGTTCTGATAGCGGTCTCTTTATAAGCTTAGTTTATTCAGTTCTCTGCCCTGGCTAAGAAGAAAAACGTATCTAGAGATTCTACACTAGGTATTTCCAGTCATGGGTCATTTTAGAAAAGATGTCTCTCATTTGGTTCACAGGATAGTTCCTGACTGTTGGGAACAATGCTGCTGTTGACGCTGCTGAGCTGAACAGCCCTTCATGAGACAGAGGCATCTCTAAAGGCTCTGCCTGCCTTTTTGTTATAATCCCTGCCTAGCACCAGGCTTGACACATGGTAGGTCCTTAGTAAGCCTCTGCTGAGTGAGCGAAGGGGTGAGGCGCATTAGCCAGATCTGAAGAGAGCAAGAGCCATGGGGAGATAAGCACAAGAGATGCCGATGAGAGGAGCTAGGGTCTGGAAGATCAGTTAAGCTACTGCACTTGGCCAAGCCAGGGTGGGTCTGGTGGTGTTATACGCAAGACAGAGAGAGAGAACTGAAGGGATAAATGGGTGCCTTCTGCCTTCAATAGCTTCATGGAGGCTGATATGCCACTTTTAGTTATCATCTCTGGTTGCTGAGGTATCAGAAGCTGGAACGGTCTGAAAAGGTTTTATAAAGGAGACAAAATTTGAACCTAACCTTGAAGACTGTGTGGAGTGCCTTTTGTTTCTGTTGTGGCACAAGAACGGTCTCTTCATCATCTTCAGACATTTCACCCACCTTAACACTACAGACAAGGGAGCCACTACTATTGTGATGGTGACCCACAGCTTACTGCTACTGCAGCTGCTGTGACTCTGCGGCAATTCACCTGCCAGCGGCCACGGCCCCTTCGCCCCTCATGTGAGAGCCCACCTCCACCCAACACACACAGGTGTGCACACAGCATGAGGGCTACTGCCAGGGATTTTCCAGATTCTTCCTCAGTTTTGGACAAGCAACCTTTTATGATCATCATAGCTGAGGGCATATTTTCTATTCTCATGTTTTTCTAGATCAATTCATTCAGTTCTGAACTTTCTGGGTCATTTTAGTGGTACATGGGGACAATAGGATGTTTCATCATATTGTCTCCGATCATCAAAAAAGCAAGAGAGTTCCAGAAAAACATCTATTTCTGCTTTATTGACTATGCCAAAGCCTTTGACTGTGTGGATCACAATAAACCATGGAAAATTCTGAAAGAGATGGGAATACCAGACCACCTGACCTGCCTCTTGAGAAACCTATATGCAGGTCAGGAAGCAACAGTTAGAACTGGACATGGAACAACAGACTGGTTCCAAATAGGAAAAGGAGTCCATCCAGGCACATATTGTCACCCTGCTTATTTAACTTATATGCAGAGTACATCATGAGAAATGCTGGGATGGATGAAGCACAAGCTGGAATCAAGATTGCCGGGAGAAACATCAGTAACCTCAGATATGCAGATGACACCACCCTTATGGCAGAAAGTGAAGAAGAACTAAAGAGCTTCTTGAAGAAAGTGAAAGAGGAGAGTGAAAATGTTGGCTTAAACCTCAACATTCAGAAAACTAAGATCATGGCATCCAGTCCCATCACTTCATGGGAAATAGATGGAGAAACAGTGGGAACAGTGTCAGACTTTATTTTGGGGGGCTCCAAAATCACTGCAGATGGTGATTGCAGCCATGAAATTAAAAGTAGCTTACTCCTTGGAAGGAAAGTTATGACCAACCTAGATAGCATATTCAAAAGCAGAGACATTACTTTGTCAACAAAGGTCTGTCTAGTCAAGGCTATGATTTTTCCAGTGGTCATGTATGGATGTGAGAGTTGGACTGTGAAGAAAGTTGAGCGCCGAAGAATTGATGCTTTTGAACTGTGGTATTGGAGAAGACTCTTGAGAGTCCCTTGGATTGCAAGGAGACCCAACCAGTCTATCCTAAAGATCAGTCCTTGGTGTTCATTGGAAGGACTGATGTTGAAGCTGAAACTCCAATACTTTGTGAACAGCTGACTCATTTGAAAAGACCCTGATTCTGGGAAAGATTGAGGGCAGGAGGAGAAGGGGACGACAGAAGATAAGATGGTTGGATGGCATCACCAACTCAATGGACATGAGTTTGGGTAAACTCCAGGAGTTCGTGATGGACAGAGAGGCCTGGCGTGCTGCGGTTCACGGGGTTACAAAGAGTTGGACATGACTGAGTGACTGAACTGAACTGATTGTCTTCTGAAGTCAAGGTTTATAGCCTCAGGGAAGAAGATCCACTGTGGGACGTGAGTGATCAGCTTTACATTCTTATGTGTGATTGGTAAAGGAGACTAATTTTGTTGTTGTTGATAAAACTTAATATTTATACACCATGGTTTATAAAATTTTCATATTTTTAATATACCATTTTTTATGGTTTATGACAGCCGATTGGTAGCCAATAGAGAGCTTTCCCAGGGATAAGAAATAATGTGTTAGCCCTGAAAATTCTGAGGACACTAAAAGTGTCCCAGGTAGTATTCAGAAATGTAGCCACCTTCTTCTCTGTGTGGCCAACACCAGTATTCAGCACAAGGCTACATATATAATAACATTTAATGAATGTCTAAGTGTATGGTTAGGAAATAAACAACCAAGTCAGGGAAAATATGACTTCCTCATGCAAAAGTTCCACAAAGCAGCCATCACCAACTCTTTCCCTCTAAAGCTATTCACACTAGTTTGCAAACCAAAATCCTCAGTGGCAGAAAGATAGAAGCAATTAACTCAGGACCTGAAGTACCCAGACACCATTCACATCTCAGTGGTAGGTACTCAGCTTCTTCCTCTCAGCCTCTGGCCCTTCCACGGAGCCCTTGGGTTCTTATCCAGAACACCTGGCCTTGTCATCCTTCTTAGAGGATCGTCCTCACATGACAACACACAAATGTATGGAGATTTTCTCTGTCTGTGAAAGTTGGAGAGGGCTTTCAGTCACCATTAGTGAAGAGAGGCCAGAGAAAAAGGATTGGGGCAATTAAAGATGGTGCCTTCAGGTGGGGTTTGGTGTGAGCTCTAAGCAGAATCACTGTAGTGGAGGAGAGGAGCTGGGTGGAAAGGGAGAAGGGCTGTGGGGGAGCATCAAAATTCTAGCTTCTCCTGGCAAAGCAGTCATCTACGCAGCCCCCTTAAATCACGAGACATGAGGTGCAGAGCCTGCCCAAGTCAACACTTGCTGAATCGCCTCCTGCCAAGGTCTGTGGAAATTAAAGCCAGGATAGGTGTTGATGCAGAAGCTGCTGGAGTGATGAGGAGTCATATTTCATCTCGCAGGTGGTCATCTCAACCAGTCCAGCCCTCCTTAACTCTCCGTTGCTCTAATGAGCAGTACTAGTGTGCCTCTGACATTAAATATCAGCTTTTCCACCTATACCCACCTTTAAACCTACTTTTAAAAAGGGAAGGGGATATCAAAGTGTAATTGACAGTTGGGACAAATGTCTTGAATTGTCCTTTAAAAATGGGTTGCATGGATCATTAGACTTTGAGATGGCAGAGCAGAGAGACAATGGTGAAACCCCAGAGCAATACAGAACTTGCTTCATTTTTTCTTCTGTAAAATGCCCACGGTAATCACAGTTTCCCATGTGAGTTTCTGGTCCAGGCAAAGGGCTGAGCAAACTGTAAGTGCTCGATAAATAGGTCATTACTGCCACTATCACACACACGTCACATTCCAGAAATGGGTAAGTTCTTTGAGGATGAGGGTAAACCAAATTATGTGGAAGGCACGCTAAGGAAGAACAAGCGAAGAATCCTTCGAGTAAACACCTGCCAGTTACTTGAGGCATCACAGAAATGGAAGCAGGTGTGGCTCACGCACCCCTGGGAAAATGTGGATAGAGAGAGAAGGTTCACCCTAGATTGCAGGCTCTGGGGAGCCTATCACCTGGCTCTCTGACCCTCCATCAGCCCTTTAAACAGCGGGCAGGTGCCCTGTCCCCTCTCTGCATAGAAGCTCCTAACTCCGCCTCCTGGCGCCCAGTCGCTCCTTGGTCCAGGCAACTTCCCGCGAGTCCCAGTGACAGTGCTGACAGCCGGAGTCCCAGAGAAGCCACTGCGCACAGCGGCAGGGCGATGGCAGCGGGCAGCCACTGGGCTGGTCGCCAGAGGCCCACCAGACACGCAGAGGCACACAGCTGAGACTGCGATGCTCCAGGAAGCCTGTTTCCCTGCTCTGAGAGGAAAGGTCAAAGAGCCGCAGCCTGCAGCCCCGGAGAATGGCCTCCGTTAAGCTGCCCTTCCCTTACATCCTTCTCTCTCTCTCTCTTTTAATAAGAAGGGTGTTCCTTTCCTCAAAGGGAGAGAGAGGGAGGGAGGGAGAGAGAGACTGTAAACTGTCCAAAAGGACCGTGAGAAAACAGGAAGCTTTGAAAAGTACAAGAGAAAGCAAGATGAAATCTATTTGCAGGCGGGCCCCTGGGGACATGCGAGGCATTGTTAAGCAGGCAGTTCATACAGCTATATCCTTCCTTCTGCTGAGGAGGGCTTTGCTGCCAAAAGGCTGCTATCTGGTCACTGCCTTAACCCCCTCAATGCCAGCCTGAGAACCCTGATCCCAATCACCAGGTGCCTGCAAATCCCCTCTGGGTTGGAGCATCTGAGAGCTTGAGGGGGAGATGGAGCCAAGTTGGCAGAGGCAGTAGGGACGCTTTTCAGGGAGACCTCATCCTTTTCTATCTGTTCTTCCCTCAGCCTTCAGCCCTCTGCTTCAGGCAGGCTGCAGATGACCTGGTGATTCATAACATAGGCAGCTCCCGGCTTCACCCATCTCAAAGGAGAATTTGTCCCGGAAATTCTGGATGACTGCTTTTCCTGGACAGGTTTCCCAAAGACGGCAGCTGGTTCTTTGCTATTATGGAGCGTGGCCGCTATAAGGACAGCATCCAAATCAAGCCCTTCGTGCTTACGCAGAATCTGGGAAGCATATTTCTGAAACATGGCTTAAGTCTACAGGCGCAGGTCTCTGGAGAAGCTCCAGCTGGCTCCAAGAAGCAAGGAGTCCAGAAGTCGAGCCAACAGCAAAAGAACCCAGAAGGGCAGTAACTTTTCATAAGAAGAAAAAAAAAAGAAACTAAATGGAAACCTTTCCTCTCCTCCAATTTTCCATCCTATTGTTAATGCTTAATCCTGCAGTGAACGAATGTTTCTGCTTGCTGTGGACAGCTGTTTCCACTGAGCCAGAGCCAGGGAGAATCAGTTCATGTGACCACAGTAGGAAGGATTGATGTTAGGAAGGATTTTTATTGGTAAGAATCCCAGGAAATAAGAATCTGTTACTTAAAGACTCTTCCCTGCAACTTTTTTTCAAGTTTTGGGGTAAAGGAGATGGAGTCAGGGCTTTCCCAGGTGGCTCAGTGGTAAAGAATCCGCCTTCCAAAGCAGGAGATATAGGTTCGATCCCTGGGTCGGGGAGATCCTCTGGAGGAAAGCATGGCAACCCACTCCAGCATTCTCTCCTGGGAAATCCCATGGACAGAGGAGCCTGGTGTGCTACAGTCTATGGGGTCGCAGAGTCACACATGACCGAGTGACTGAGCAACAACAGGTTAAGAGCCAACTCTTGGAGTATGGGGGGGCAAGGTCTGCCTCTTTTCTTCCAGCCATGTCAGCCACGTAAAGGGAAATACCCTTCCCCATGATAAAGGTCAGGTTTAGTTGTCCAGGCCTGTTCTCCAGCATCACCATGCAGCCAGCCAGCGGCTCCTCTCTGAGGGGTGTGACTTGCATGGCAATGAGCAAATGGCTCTCTGTTCCTCTCCCAACTCCCAGACCCGAACAAACCCCACCCAGGACCAGCTTTCCAAGAATCCAGCATGACATGAATAAGAAGCAAAGTCACAGGACACCATCTGGAGATGGCCCATCCCATAGTGGTGTCTGGAACCAGTTTATAAACACACAGACATGCCCTTATTACATAATCTGTACATTCTGACATGCTCTGAAATTCCTTTGAAATGAAAAACAGTGAAGGTTTGAAGACACCAAGCGCTTGGCAGGGAGGCACGGACAGAGCGAGGGAGAGGCTGGCAGTGCGTCTGCCCTTGTCGGGAGATGCGTGCTCTAGATGAGGCGACTGACACCTGATCTTGCATCAGAAATGTCTAAGAACAGAGAAGGGCCACCTAAGTTGGACAAACATACACTGACATCCAGGCCTTTCTGCTTAAATGACTGACGCTCCCTTCCAGGCAGCCTCCAACCTCCTGTGATCTCCTTGGAGGACCTGCTCACCAGGAAGAAGTGACCTTTGCAGATGGCCAAGCCCACCTCCCACTGGAAAGTTCTACTGCTTCATATAGGAGCTGGCACTTCACACTTCAAGCCCCTCTCTTATGGGATTTTATCATGTAGATATCTGGAGTAGATATCTGGAGCCTTATCCACCATCAAGGAGAGGTCCGATTGGGTTTCTGCAGTTGACCAGCTGGAACCCTGTGAAGCATGCGTGGCGCTCTACTATCAGGGTGAGTGGAGGCCTGGCTCACTGCATCACTGGCCCCATCAAGTCCAGCCTTCTGTGCCCTGGTACCAGGGAGAACCCTCTGAATTCTCAGGGACTCTTGGTCCAAGATCCTCTGCACCCTTGAGGCACAGAAACAGAACTGCCTCTGTGCCCCCAAATCACACACAGCCTGCAAGCCCTTTTCCTGAATTGGCTCTGCTTTATCATATCCCTCCATGTCAGAGACATTTGCTACCTGGTTTAACCGCTACAGCTGGCCCTGAATTGGTAAAGCGGGAGGGGGTTGGGCTGGATGAACATGGATTTTTAGGGGACTGCAAACCATGCAATATTTCAACAACTTCGTGTGCTCTGCCACCAGCAGATACAAATACAGTCTGTCCTTGAAGCTCAAGAGTAAACTCAACACAAGGAATGAAGAGGGGCAATGAGCCCCTCATGGCACACCTCTTCTGTAGCAGACAGTAAACCCCAGGAGGGTGGGAACAGCTCTGGGAAAAGTGAAGGGTTTGGGAGTTCCCTGGTGGTCCAGTGGTTAAGACTCCACACTTCTAATGCAGGGTCTAGGGGTTCCATCCCTGATCAGGAAACTAAGACCCCACATACTACATGGCATGAGCAGAGAAAAAAATTTTTTAATCTAAAAAAAATGAAGGGTTCAAGTGAGGTGGGAAGGAAACCCAAGGCATGTCTACAGGGAGACAGAAGAGCTGGTCTGTGGCATCCATAGGCTCGTGCAGCTGGGCCTGGCTTCATGTGCGTGCCCCGTGTGATCATCAGGGCCCTGAATTCAGAAGGGTGCTGGGTCTGGTGTAATGCTCTGCTTTCGTCATCTTGAAATTGTGAATAACATCTGAACTAGGGGCCTCCATCTTCACTTTGTACCAGGCCCTGCAAATTACGTACATCATCCTGCATACAGCTTCCTCCCCCTTCAGCTCAGATCACTCCAGATGGACATAAACTGACTTTCAAACCACTGAGAACTTGAAGGAGAGCAGGGGAAACACAAGTGGGTGGCAGGAAAAGGGCTGGGGGGAGACCCCTCCTTCCCCTACCTCCGGAGAATGCCCACCAGGTCTAGGGAAGCTCTGGCTCCTGACCCCTCTCACCCCATCCAGGAGGGGCCAGCACAGGAAAGAAGTCAGCTTCACAGGGGGTTCCTTCAAGTGGGGGGACATACTGCGGAGGGATGAAGGCAGCAACAGCCCCTGGAAGCAGGGAACCCTACTCCAGAAACAGGGATCGACAGAGAATGTCACTGGGACTCTGTCAGACGCGCAGCACAGACAGAAGGAACAGCTGCTTCAAACAGAAAGGCTCTAATGATATCTAAACTCGGTGACTTCCCTCTGCTCCCCTCTCAACCCTCCCTTCATGGCTGTGGGGTCACTTGTCGGTAGCTTCCTTGAGCTAAACTATCTGACCCTAAGCGAGATTTCTCCTCCTGAGGAGTGGGAAGAGCATGGGGAGAGGGGGCAGCCTGGACACCCCGAGTGCTCTGAGCAGCACCCGCCAGTGCCTTAGACTTGACAGTCTCCAGCCCACACTTTATCTCAGCGCAGGAAATAAAACCCCACCAAGCCAATGCGACACAGCAACAGTAACAAAGATGCTCCACGGTACTCAGGAATAAACAAGAAGCACTTCAGCTGTTCCTCTGCCCAAGCAAGCATTTCCGAAGTCACGGGAGGGGTTAACCTTTAAATCTCTTTCGTCCCCTCCAGAGACCTGCCCTCAAATTACACTGCTCAGTCCAAGTGTCAGGAGGCTGGGAGTGGGGGTAGTGTGGGGGAAGGGAAGCAGACAGGGCGGGAAGCTTCTCTGACTTCTCTGTGTTGTCTCTGGCTTGTCAGGGGAAGAGGGCTGCACCTGGTTGCTGCCTTCTAGAACAGGAGCCCTCCACATCACCTTCATCCTGTAAAGACCTCAGTCTCCAAATGGACCTTCCACCCTCAGCTCTCCCGGGACTGGCTGCTTCCAGGCCCTGCACACTGACACAGGGAGACAAGCAGGGCAACTCCTGGGGCACAGCTGAGCACAGCTGTGGTGGAGACACAGCAGATGGCCTGGGTCTGGCCGCAGACGTACGCTGAGCCGCAGAGGCCCTTCTGAGGAGACTTCCCCCCGCATCTGCAGAGCCCTCTGAGCTCTCCTGGGATTCCCAGGTGGCTCAGGGGTAAAGAATCCGCCTGCCAATGCAGGAGACTCCGGAGATATAGGTGTGATCCCTGGGTCAGGAAGATACCCTGGAGTAGGAAATGGCAACCTGCTCCAGTATTCTTGCCTGAAAAATTCCACGGACAGAGGAGCCTGACGGGCTACAGGGCACAGGGTCACAAAGAGCCGAACAGCATTGACCACGCACACGCGCTGAGCCCTTCCTCTCCGCATCCCTCAGGCCCACCGCTCACCTTGCATTTGAAGGGCTTCACGTCCGAGTGGACAATCATGTGTGCCTTGAGGGTCTGTTTCTGCACAAAGCTCTTGTAGCAGAGGTGACACTGGTAGGCGCGGATGTTGGTGTGGATCAGCACGTGTCTCTTCATGTTGGCCAGCAGCGTGAACTCCCGCCCGCAGATCCCACATTTGTGCTCCTTCACGCCCTGGAAGCAGCCAAGATTCAGAAGAACCATGGTGAGCAGGTACAGACTGCCGTCGGGACAGCAGTCTTTGCTTTTCTCTCTGACACATAAATCCACCAAGAACTTGGCGACAGATGTTGAGTTCCAAACAGTATGGCTGTAGCCTTGTCAAATAACTATTTTCTTAAAAAGTGTTGATTACATAATCTTTTATTTTCTTCTGAAAACCATCAACTAGCCAGATGGTTAGAGGAAAAGACAGCTATTGCTTCTGTTGTTCCCGCTGCCTGCTTGGGGTTAATTCTGCAGTAACAGCTCTCGCGGATTAATAGGATTTGGGTGAGAGCACTGCGGAATGTTAGCTAAAACTGAGTCTCTAACCCAGCTTTCATGATCATGAAAAACAAAACCTCCTGAACTTATACCATTTCCTGTATGAAAACCAACGTTCTCTTGAGTTCTCATTAATGGACTTGAAAATTCAAACACAATCAGATCCACACTTCAAAAAAAAATCACAGCTTGATAATCACCTCTTAAGACGGTACCCTGGGTTCCCACAGGCCATGGTGGCCTCGGTGTGATTTGACTATGAAGCTCCTCCAAGCCAGCTTCTGTCCGACAGAGAAATTTGGCAGAGGATAGCTTTCTCGATTAGAAAACAGGAAAGAAGATTTTCTAGTTTCCATGCTGTTTGTGGAGAAGTGTTTGAATACTTAAGCGTCAACGCCCTCAACTGAAAGCATGTCTAGGGACTCACTCACGGCGTGAGTAGAACATTACCTAATCCTGGCCAACCAGAGCTTCCCTTAAACAGCTGCTGAAGAAATTTTGACCCAGAATAACTTTTGGGAAGGAAAATGTAGAGATCCATGGTAATAAAACTAGGGTTATTACAGGTTTAGACAAGTCTTTAGCTAACAACTGTACCTTATAAAACCCATACGGCCTGTTATTCATTCATAGGGACTAGGGCGGGGTGTTGTTCTAAGGTTCTCTCTGCCTATATTTCCATTTCTTTCATTTGGGACATGGTACAAGAAAGTATGTTCAATACATGGTACATTCAGAAAACAAAGATCATGGCATCTGGTCCCATCACTTCATGGGAAATAGATGCGGAAACAGTTGAAACAGTGTCAGACTTTATTTTTGGGGCTCCAAAATCACTGCAGATGGTGACTGCAGCCATGAAATCAAAAGACGCTTACTTACTCCTTGGAAGAAAAGTTATGACCAACCTAGATAGCATATTCAAAAGCAGAGACATTACTTTGCCAACAAAGGTCCATCTAGTCAAGGCTATGATTTTTCCAGTGGTCATGTATGGATGTGAGAGTTGGACTGTGAAGAAAGCTAAGCGCCAAAGAATTGATGCTTTTGAACTGTGGTGTTGGAGAAGACTCTTGAGAGTCCCTTGGACTGCAAGGAGATCCAACCAGTCCATTCTAAAGGAGATCAGTCCTGGGTGTTCTTTGGAAGGAATGATGTTAAAGCTGAAACTCCAATACTCTGGCCACCTCATGTGAAGAGCTGACTCATTGGAAAAGACTCTGATGCTGGGAAGGATTGGGGGCAGGAGGAGAAGGTGCGACAAAGGATGAGATGGCTGGATGGCATCACCGACTTGATGGACATGAGTCTGAGTGAACTCTGGGAGTTGGTGATGGACAGGGAGGCCTGGCATGCTACAATTCATGGGGTCACAAAGAGTCAGACACGACTGAGCGACTGACCTGAACGGCACAAGAAAGTACCACTCCTCAATTTTGGTGAGCCCCTGGCACTAAAGGGTGGGAGTTAGGGTCCCTGCCTAGCCATTTACTGACTGCATAATCTTAGTTGGGTCCCTCAGCCTTTCTAGATGAAGCACTCAAATGGAGTGCTGGGCTCTTCCTAACTGGAATACTGTCTAGTCTAGGTGACTGCAGATGAGAAAGGATTTATGCTAATGGAGAGATCTAAATTTTAATATCCTCCTAAGAAGATGAATTTTTAAAATGTGTTGCATACTCAGTGATTTTAAAATTATTAACAAAAACTATTTTCTTACTGAGTTTTAAAATTTACTTCAGTATCTCTATTCTCAAGATTCCTATACTTGGCTGTGATTGAAATGATAATGGGATATCATCTATATGATGTCATCTATATGATCTATACTATATATAGATCTGCTTTATCATATCATATCATATATGATATATATAGATCATATATTCAAGTATAGGAACAATCTTACAGAAGTTTTATACGTTCTACAATGTATCGGATTCCTTTTCCACACATATAGGAATCCCTGAAATCAGCACACAGTCCCTCTGGCCACTGCCTCTCAGCTCAGGCTCTTTGTTGATGGCTCCTGCACTAGGTAGGCACCTCCTCTCTGGGGGTTTCTAAGGAGCGTTTTGCAGGGCAGCTGTTTGTGCAGAGCCAAGGCAGCTACACATTTTGTCTTATTTGGTCTTAACCGATCAGATGAAACCCGCAAAGCCAGAGCAGAAATATTATCTTGGCTGGGCAAAGTCCTCCACTGACCTTTCAGAATGAAAGAATGTTTTAGCGACTCTGGCTCCCTAGAAGTCTCTCCTGCCAAGAAAACCACTTGAAGTCAAGGGTGACAGAGTAGAGGTCAGTGGGGCAAACTTCCCCTCTTGGACGCTTAAAGCTGACCTAAGTTAGCTTAGCTGGGTAGATTTCAGGGACACACCGGGGACTTGTTTTAGTTCATCCTGAGTGACTCTAGGGCTTTGGTTGCAAAGTAGGCTGAAGGCAGACATGTGGGCCTATATTTCTCCTTGAAGATCTGAGACAGGGGAAGAGAAAACCAAACCCAGAAGAGAAGAATGCACTCATGCCTCCTATAATGCAAACCACAGAGCACTGCAACCAAGAGGCAGAAACTCAGTGGGGGAAGCACGGACCCTGCTGGACCCAGGCCAAGACTCTGCTCCCCTCAGAGCCTCCTGTAAATGAAGCAGTTGAAAGGAGAAACTAAGCCAAAAGGTAGCCACAGATTCAGCAGAAAAAGACCAAGAGAACTTTCCAGAGTTTTCTAGAAGGCTTGACTAGTGTATCCCAGGTGCAAAGCTGGTCTTGGGTAGTTGAGACTAACGACACACTCATGCTAGTGCCCTGGATGAAGTTTTCAGAAATGAAATCTTAGGAAATCTGGGAGGCTAAGAAGCAAGAGCACAAGGACCCACTGTGATGTGTCCTTCATCTTTCCTCACCCTCCTCTCCAAACCGCATTATTTCCTTTTCGGCCCATCTGAGACTCTAGAAGTCTAGATGGGAAAGGGCTTGATGGCTGGGCTCCTCATTCTCTCCCATTTCAAGGTGAGGAAGAACATTAGGGCTCTACACGTGTTAGGGGTGGGGAGCCACGCAGGACTGCTGGATCCTCTCCTCCAAAGACGGGCCAGCCCTGCCCCTGGCCGGGAGCCCCGCCCCTGGCCGGGAGCCCCTCAGTACCTTGTGGGTGAGGGAGTGCTGCTTGAGGTGGTGGGGCTGCACGAACTCCATGCCACACTCGGAGCAGATGTAGGGCCGGATGTCCTTGTGCTTCATCATGTGGTTCTGCAGCTGGCTGGGGTACTGGAAGGTCTTGTCGCATTCGGAGCAGTTGTACTGGATGGGGCCCCGGTGCGTGGTGAGGTGCCTCTTGAGCTGGGCCAGCGTAGGGAAGTCGAGGCCGCACTCCACGCAGATGTTTTCCCGCCCGCTGGCGTGCTTGGCCTCGTGAGCCTTGAGCTCGCTGGGGTAGGCGAAGCCGCGGCCGCACACGCGGCAGCTGTGCGGCTTCACCTCGCTGTGCTGCATCATGTGACGCTTCAGGTGGCTGGTCTGCGTGAAGGCCTTGTGGCACACCTGGCACTTGTGAGGCCGGGTGCCCTGGTGCGTCAGCATGTGGGTGTGCAGGTGGCTCAGCTGCTTGAAGAGCTTCCCGCAGCGGCTGCACGCGTGCGGCTTGATGCCGCTGTGGCCCAGGATGTGGGTCACCAGGTTGTACTTGGAGGTGTAGGACTTCTCGCAGGTGGGGCACTGCCAGCGCTTCTGCGCGCCGCCCACGTCCACATAGTAGCTGTCGTCGATCTGCACGTTCACGTCCACCCGCTCCACCTTCTGCTTGGTCTCCTCGCTCTCGGGCGGCTCGGCTTTGCGGGGCAGCGGCGGCTCTGGCGGCCGCTTGGGCAGGAAGGTGTGCCGGCTGAAGGGGAAGGGTGAGGCCGAGGGCACGAAGAAGGGGAACACGAGGCCCGGGGCCACCTTGGGGTAGTAGGGGTAGGGCGCGGGCAGGAACGGAGGGGCCGCGGGCGCAGGCCACACGGCGCTGGGCTTCACGGGCTCCTGCTTGACGGCCTTGCCGCCCAGGTGCTCCAGGCTGCGGTAGAACTGGAAGCCCACGTTACACAGGTCGATCATCCGCGAGTCGTACTTGGGCCGCGGTGGCGGCGGCGGCGGGAAGAGCAGGGGGAGGTCCGGGGCCCCCGGGTTCTTGTTCTCCTCGGGGTGCAGGGCGAGAGCCCCTTCTTCCGCGGGGTGGTTATAGGGCATCTTGGTGGGCATGCTCTTGCGTTTGCGAGACCCTCCTCCTTCAAAGACCCCTGGGAATCCGTCTAGCTCTCCTGGAGGAGGCTCGTACCGGAACTGGGAAAACGGCCCCCGGAGAGCTTCCGGGAAGGGGTGTCCTGGGGGAGCCTTCCCTCGGGAAACCACGGGCTGAAGGCCGTGGGGAAAGGAGGGGGCCCTCTTCACACCCAAACTGAAATGCACATCTTCGTCTTTGACCATCTTCAGTTCCTTCTGCATCCTTAGCAATTTTCCTTTAAAGAGAAAGAAATTTATTGTTTTTTTAAAAAATCCCTTTTTTCCATTAACATTTTTGGCTAGATGTCAGTACCAATCTATAGAGAGTAATGTTTGTTTAATAGCCATCCCTGTTTATCCTAAGGCTGTTTAAAATATCATTTTTCCCCCTTGCAAACTTGGTTACTAATGTAGAAAGCACTGGCCTCTTGGAGTGGGACCCTCGGGCTTCAGTGAAAATCCACAGTCACAAAACCATAGCTGGGGCTAGGGTGGGGGCAGGGTATGAGAACGGGCTGGATTGAGAAGAAACCTGAGAATTCATCGGGCATTTTCCCCATCTAAGATGAGAGTACCAAGGCCCAGAGAGATGAAATAACGTGCTGAAATCCCACTTCTACTCAGTTCAGGAGTCAGAACTAGGACACCTTCTTTCAGCTTGAGATGCAATTGCATCTGCCAAATGGCGATTTAAATGTCTTTTAGGATCATTTCTCTAAGTGAATTGATCTCCACTGCCTCTCCCTGTCTAAGGGCCTTTGCTGCTGGGGGATGGGGATACTGAAGGCCATACAGGAGAGGAGACTTTACTGTTTACAGACCTCAGACTATCTGGATCTCCACCCCCAGCAAGGTTGCTGGGGTATAGTGAGCAGACAAGATCAATGTGATCAAGACAAGCATATACTCCAGTGTTAACAGAGTCATTCTGGCAATCTGTGCATTCTACCCTTCCACCTGAAGCAACATCAGGGAAAAAAACCCCAAGATTGTGAGTCTCTCAGACTGCACTTGTGTCTCTTCCTTCGCACAGGCGTCATCATAGAGCTTGGTCTTTGGTGTTGGTGACGCCTGTGGTGCCTGTGATTTCCTGGGCATGTCTGGGAGAGCCTCTGGGGCCAGAATCTCAGCCAGGGACCGTGCTTCCTCACACATGTCTCCTTGCCAATCTCGTAGCCTCCTTGCTTGGGTACAGGTGGAAAGAACCAGATGGCTGACTTCACATTTCCAGCAAAGGCCCTTTCTACCTAGATCTTCTGGGCCTGAATGGGATTGGCCCTCTTTGCTCAGCAGATGCTCTTACAGAACCAGTCAGCCTGGTTAGGAGTCAGGTCTGGCCTCAAGCCACTGAAGACAGGGCTGGGATAGGTTCTGGATTCACACAGGGCTCTGGCCCCTCGGAATGACCACTTGCTGAGCAGTGCAGTGTGAGAGTTCCAGGACCAATGATTTTCTGTAGTCCTTGGTGAGGCAAATGCAATTTTATTTTGTCACCACTGACCTACTAAAGTGAAGAAACATTATTGAACAGAGATGATGTGATTTTTAACATGAATGCAGAATTATGTCTGCAAATTCAGAGATTTTACATATGCACATTTTAATTTCCTCCCTATTTTAATATGGCAAAAATCCCCCCCCCACCAGTTTCTGACTTGTGCGTATATATACACCACCTCTAAAATAGTAGTCTGCCCTCTCTAGAATAAAATTATAACTCAAGAGGTTTCAAAAAGCATTGAGATTCATCCATGGACATTTCTCCAGACTTGTAAGGCAGAAGCCCCTTCCTGCATAAAGATCTTAAGGAGCACTGCCGATCCCTACAGAGGTCAAGGAGAACTAGATCTTCTTCCCCCTGACCTTCTTGAGACAGAAGTCAGCTGTAACTGCTGCTAGTTATTATTACCCGTCTTTTTAATCTAAGGTGACAAAGAGGGCCCTGGGTGGGGGGGTGGTAAAAGAATTACACCCCAAGACCAAGTCCATATCAGAGATGGGGAGTGTTGAAGGGGAGAGCAGAGAACAGATGTCTCCTCAGGAGGCCTTTTATCAGTCAACTTAAAACCCTGAATGGCCTCTGCAGAAATATTAACAGACTCGGAAAGACCTGAAAGTTTGCAGCCTACACATTCCCCTCTATCTCTGAAATAGTTCCACTGGCATCCTTGAAAGATGTGGGATTCCCATGCAAGAGGCAAGAGAGGCGTGGGTCAGCACAGAGGGTGGGGAACTGCAGGCCCTTCTCTGGCTGATAGTCTGTGGCTGCTCCCAGCAAAATAGCAGGTTAGAACCCAGTTCTCTGCCAGGATGTGCTGAAATAATGTGCAAAAATAAAGAACTGAAATCGTCAAAGTAGACAGCTATGGGAGAATGCAAAGAGCATTGGTTTGAAGCCTGAGGATCTGGGTTTGAACGCTGGCTTTTTGTTAGTAGCTGTGGGAAAATGAGGAAGTTAATTTGGAGGTTTGATTTTCTCACCCGTGAAATAGGGGTTGGCATATCCCCATGGGGTTGTTGGATACTTAAAATAGGGTGTGTTTGTGAAAGCTTATTAACACTGGACAGTTTAATACTGTACTCTCGCATGGTAAGAAAGGATAGGCAGGAAAGGAGGCCTGAGGTGGTAATCAGGGATTAAAGCCAACTGACCTCATCTCTGTTTTCCAAGCTGAAGCTCTTGGTCAATAGTGACTGGCATTTTGGGCCTCCTCAAACCAAGGCTATACCTATTTGCCTCAAATTGGTCTTGTCCCAGCAGGCACTGTGAACCACACTCAAAAAAGCCAATGGGAAAGACCAGGATGAGTTTATTTACTTAGTATGGAGATCAACCTTCTAGTATAAGGATACTCTCTCATCCCTTCTCTATGGCTCTTTACTATTATGGACATATCTTCAAGTCTTATAACAGATGACTTTGGTTACAAAAGGGTTTTGGGATTGGGTTGGGACAAAGAGGACGGGGTGGTCTCATGAGCTATTTTAGCCAGTCTGTGGGAAGCTGAGGAATTGTCCCTGCCTAATATAAGAGGTCACTTTCCCATAGACAGAGGACCTGTGTGGCAAACTCAAAGTCTCAGACACTGGGGCAGTGCTGGGCAACACTGGCAAACCAGCTCTTGCAGCTCCTGCTGGACTGTGAGGGCAGAGACTGGGTCTGTTGGATGCACTGCTGGTTTCCAGTCCCCAACATCATCCCTGGCACAAGGCAGGTGCTCAATAAACCACTGTGGGATGAGAGAAGAAATGAATGGTCCTTACTTTTATTCTTAAAGTCTCCATATGGAAACTTCTATGTTGAATTTTATTATATCTTACATTTATATAGACTGCAGGTGACTTTTGGAGGACGTCTCTAATCAGATCATGAGGACACATAAATTCTCAGGCAGTCACTGTGGGAAGAACCCAATATATACACCTTGCGTGTGCTTTTGTTTGGCTCAGTTCCCAAGGATATCGCTCTCTGAATTGACTCTCCGATTCAGGGTAAGCCGTAAATCCTGGCTGTACTAATGCTAGAGGACAAGATTCTGCAACTAAGGCAGGAAAGAGGTGCCTGAAAAGTCCAAAAGGTGGCAGTTAGAAAGACCCCTGGATTGAAACTATGAAGCATGAACCAGGAGTGGGTGATTACTCTCACTCTTCCACCCCAAGGAAATGTCTGGGAAGTTAGTAGCAGTCTATCCTTTGTACTAATGTGAGGGTGGAGAGGGAGTGGCCTTAGAATAATCATGCATTTTCATTGCTGTAGTCAGAGAATGTTCTAAGGTCCCTGGCTTTCTTCCATGTATACTCAGCCACCAAACCCAATAGGCTGTAAGTCACGAAGCACATGGTTTGAGGAGGAGAATATTGGGTTGATCTATTCTAGAGGAAAATGGGGTTCAGGGTGTCTTCTCTAACAGATGTTACCCATGAGAGTTAGTTAATGAGGAAATGGGGAATGAATGGATTTTAAAAACAAAAACAAAATCTCCTCTTTGAACTGTAAAGACCAATTAGAAATACAAGGCTTAACCAAGAAGAAACTACATTTAGTTTGGGGGAAAAAAATTTCTTCTAATAATGCCCTTTAATTGGGAATTCACCTACTGCACCAAAATATAAATATCCCCCAGATAAAATTACTGGTATTTTGTGGTTCTCATTGGAATGGAAGTTCAGTTCAGTAAATGCTATTTGAAGAGTCACTCTGAGTCAGCATCCCAGGGGCAGATCTGTTTATCCTCATTCCACAACAATGATTTCTATTCATTCTGAAATTGGTGAAAAATATATTCTCTGATATTCTTTATTCCTTGAAGGTTTCCAGTGTTTCCTTGGAAACATTACATTTTACTATTGGAGATGCTGGCTTCTCTTTTAGTTTGAGAGAGTGGCATTGTATTTACGTGGTCAGCCCTGGAGCTCTGACCTCAGCAAAGATGGCAGCAGGGAGGAGGTGCAAGTGGAGAAGTTGAAGCGTAAGGAGCAGCAGAGGGTGGGCAGTCGTGGGAGGATAACAGGAAGGCGGGAGGGGAAACACGTGGATCGACTGCCAACCTCTCTCTATTCATACAGAGGGCTATTATTATAAGGCTCCTCCAAAATGGGATTTTATTGGATCACCTGGTTCTTTCTGAATTGGTGGTAACAGAAAAAGACTTTGAATCTTAGAATTAAACATTCTGATGATTCAACATAATTGTCTTACTATATATGTGGTTGTACTGCTGAGTTCCTCATCTGTAGGTGTTTGGCAAGTAATGATTCAGTCTTGAGTTCCCGATATTGGCAGGAACAGAAGGATCTCTGTATGCATCTGGCAGGTAGAGCATTGTGTTCTCAAGAAATAAACGGTCTGCCTTGTCACTCCCTGGGTTAGACGGAGACTCCAGAAAAGGGAACCAGATGCCTGGTAACCAGACCCCAGGGCCCTTCTGGATGCTCCTGTGTCCCCTGTTTAGTTTGTAAACCTGAATTCCTTTCATTTTGTTACAAAAAGTAATCTATCCACCCATAGCATGAGTTGAGTTTCCTAGGTTGGTCAGAAAATATTAATTGGTGATGAGACCTATTCACATGTGCAATAGTTAATTGAAGTCACATAACGTTTTTTTTAAGTTCCTAAATACCACCAAGACTAACATAAAGTCAAATTTAGTTTTCCATTGTTTAAATTGTCCATAAAGCACATGCATACATACTATTTGCATATAGATATAGATATGCTTTTAAAGAGTCCTTCTTAAAACAAGAAATTCAGCTACTAACTTGCGTAGGTTAAATGAATGTGGGTTTCATTTAGGAAAATGCTTAATGCCTAGATCTCGTTTCTGAAAAGCACTAGTTACTTGAACACTGAAACAGCTGCTAGCATGTAGGGTTATCACTGTCCTCGTGACCCATTTAAAGGAAGGAAATGAATTGGAGATAATGACTTAGCAGTTCTCTCTCCCAGCTCTCAGAGCTAATATATCACTCAGGGATGGAGCTCCAGCTGGAATGTTAGAATTTTTCTCCTAATTTCTTTGGAGTATCCTTAGAGTATATCTCAATTTTATTATTTCATGTTCATAAATTAAGTAAACTTGATATACCCACTCCTAGCTAAGCCAATAAATACATGCATGTTTAAAAGTTGAATTTAGTCTGTCTCTGAAAATGACAGCATATTTGGTCTGTTGGACCTTAGAATCGGTAGATAATACCAGAAAATGTGACCCTCTGGCAAGCAAAAGTATTAAGAATCAACACATAATAGATGAAGTTAGCCATGTGTGGAAGGAACCTATTTTAAAAGTGTCACTCAAGGCAATAGTTTTGTGGAAAGGGGAGCAAAAATCTGTTTTGTGTCATAATTGTCATATTTGTCAAAACTCATGGGACAAAAGAAATGAATTTTACTGTGCATAAATTCAAAATAAGTTTAAAAATGTAAAAGAAATGTACAAATGCCCCTGTGTATATTATAAAAGACATAATTGAGGATATTTGAGAAATACCCAGCAGTAGTTAAGATGACCAGACTCTATACTCTAATCAGTTCATGTCTTTGGAAAGCATCCAATAACACGCATATGGTTTATAAAGAGGGGTATTTGTTTTTAAGAATTTGATGATCTAAATTTCTGCTCTAGCCAAAGGGAAGATGTTCTATATGGCCGATGGCAGGTTTTTTTGTTTTGGTATGTATTCTATTCAGCAGGAACTTTGTGAGGCAGGGATTATGCGTTAAACTATATCATTCCAGGTCTTCTAATCTTTGGCCTTGCTTGCATGTTCAGCAAATAGTCTTCTCTAATTGCTCCAACATTCTTTGGAATGTAAGTTACTCTGCCATTAGTGGGTAAGATCATTCTGGTGACTAGAAAATATGCTCCTACCCCTTGTCAATTAATAGGTTGATATTGACATTTAGGTTCATAGATCACTCTTGTAAATGAATCATTTCCCCCAAGACTGATTAATGGAATCTCTTAAAAAATGGAGCTGGTGAATCTGCAAGCCTGCTAACCAAACCCTGAGTCATGTCCCACCAGGAGCTGATACTCTGTGAAGTCTACCCATGTAGCCAGCTTTCTTCTTTCTCTGATACCTTTCATTGAAGATATTAACCAGAGGGTCCCAAGTTTCTACAGGGCTGGAGGTGGAAAGAACCTAACCTATTGGAGGCTTTATGGAGACTGAGAGGTGAAACTTGCCTTTCCACCAGAGTTGGAGGAACGTTCCTCACTTTTCTGAAGTCTGTCATGTTTGTCCCACTCATTGACTGGGTCCTGTGCTGCTAGTCACCTTTCTGTGTGGGTGGGTAGCTTGTATTTCTAACAGAATCTGGTAGAAAGTCAGAAACATGCCTGTTGCCTCATATACTGTTGGGATTCAGTAATTGCTTGGGAATTTACTTGGCAGATGCCATGTTCTAGCTTGCCCTTGCTCTATGATCCCAACCACAATTTTGCCATTACATGAAAGAAGAAATAACTGCTTAACTTGGCCTGTTCCAATTCATCCTGAGCCAACTTCACATCAGTGAACTGCCAAGAACATCTCCAGTGAGGAAGGGGCTTTAGGGAAGGTGTGGCAATGATTAGGATTGTGCTTTCCAGAAAACATGGTCTGCTCTGCTTTATCCTGGCTCAGAATCTTTGGCCAGTACGTGCCCTATTCCACTGACCTGGAAGATGGAATGTCTTGTAACACTGAAATGAATGAATGTGGGAGGGCTCTGGAAATGCACAAGGGGACAGTGACCACATGCCTGAGGGAGGCCTCTGAGGGAGTGTGTTGCCATTCTAGCAAACAATATTCCAAGAGGGCAGGCTGCCACCATTTCTTTTGCTTACTCAACACCACCAAGTGCCCCGTAATCTCCAGGCAAATATTCATTAGCTTTGTGGAAATACCCATCCTAATGGGCAGATGGATCTGTGACCTCATCCTTTCTTTCTATTTTTACATGGGTTGGGTTCCTGCTCTTTTTCTGCCTTCTGATGAATAATCATTCCTTTTTCCCTTATGCTTTTTAATTCAAGATTTTTCATTGACCTGCTTCATTGCTGATTCTTGTATTCGCTAAAACCATTCTTGGAAAATATATATACTTATAAAATATATAGACTCATCTCCTCATGTACTTGTACACATAGCCTATTTTTGGAAAGAAATACAGGAATCTTGCAGTATTAGTTGCCTTGCCAGAGAAAGACTGTATGGCTAGAGGAAGAAGGCTTGAAAGTCTAGCTGCTAGTCTGAGGGAACAGTTCCATCAGAGTCTGTAGGAAGATGCTGCTCAGTTGTACAACTCCCTGCACAGAGAGGAGACTTTTAGTTACATAAAATTGTATACTGTGAGTAACTTAGTTATTCAAATACTTGCATTCAAAATATAAAACTGCATGTTGTCTTTCAAACAGCAAATATTCAGACAAAATTAGCATTGAAATCCCCTTCCTTTTGAAAGCTGAACAATTCTCTTTATACGTTTCTCTGGACTCTTTTTCTGCCCAACATCTTTTGATGCCTGGGCAGCAGAATAATTAGAATTCTGGTGCCCACATTTCTACCTCTGACCTTGGACAAGTCACTGAACCTCTGAACCTTCCTTTGCTTACCTGTCGGCAGAGTTTACCCTGGTTTATACTTTGGGCATGCAGCTTTATGACCCAGGCTTATATCATCAAGGAAATAAGTATAAGCAACCACAAAGACCACATTAAGAAAGTCACAAATAAACTACATTCAACCACAGGTAAACTACATTCAGTCTTAAAAGTTCAGGTTTGGAAGAAAGGCTATGACTAACCTAGACAGCATATTAAAAAGCAGAGCCATTACTTTGCCAACAAAGGTCCGTCTAGTCAAAGCTATGGTTTTTCCAGTAGTCATATATGGATGTGAGAGTTGGACCATAAAGAAGGCCGAGCATCAATGAATTGATGCTTTTGAACTATGGTGTTGGAGAAGACTCTTGAGAGTCCCTTGGACTTCAAGGAGGTCCAACCAATCAATCCTAAAGGAGATCAGTCCTGAATATTCACTGGAAGGACTGATGCTGAAGCTGAAGCTCCAATACTTTGGCCACCTGATTCAAAGAGCCGACTCTTTGGAGAAGACTCTGACGCTGGGAAAGACTGAAGGCTGGAGGAGTAGAGAACAAAAGAGGATGAGATGGTTGGATGGCATCACCGTCTTGATGGACATGTGTTTGAGCAAGCTCCGGGAGTTGGTGATGGACAGGAAAGCCAGTTGTGCAGCAGTCCATGGGGTCACAAAGAGTTGGACATGACTGAGCAACTGAACTGACTGTCTCATTTCTCCAAAAAGATAATCTGACTTCGGGATTCACAATGATTACAGAATCACACTCAAATATGATGAATCCAGTTTCTCCATTCTGCCCAGCCCTGAGTTTTTCCTCGGCTCTTTCCCCAGGACTGAGAAGGAACTCCAAGATGCTAAGGATGAGACTGCTGGATGTGGGGCAATGTCAGGTCCTCCCCACCCCAGAACCTCGAGGTAGTTACTTAAAAGCTCCTTTCAGACCAGAAGTATGACTCTATTTATGCCACTGCAAAATCATAAAATGTCAAAGCACAAAGCGGGCTCCAGCCTCAGATAGAGTTAGTCCCTCTTTCCTTTCAGTCCCCAAGTCTGTACCCACACCCTTGATGTAGCTTCCTCCCAGAGTATTGCAGCAATCTGCCTCCCCACCGCACTGTGACCCCCTTGAGGTCAGGACCAGTTCCCAAACTTTCCTGTGCCTTCTCTGACTTGTACAATGACTGGCATTCACTAACATTTTTAAGTGGTTCATTTTCAAATTGCAATAATTTTCTAGTCTTAAAATGATTTTAGTCTGTTTTTATCTGTAATAATATATAATGCAATATAGTTTAGGATTTGTTATTGCTTCAGCATGTCTCTGATTCTGGGGTTTTTCTTTGTCAATTTCTCCTTTCTAACAAGTTCTCTCTCATCCACCCCAAATGTTAACTTTCTGCATAGAAAAAAGGTCCGAGAAGTTAATTTGCCAGCACCTAACCACCTTGACCATTCATTCTTGGGCGGCTTTTACAACATTTTGTTCATTGTTCCTTTGACATGACTATTAGCGCCTCATTTTCTTTCCATTCCCATACCTAGGTCTCTAGTTCAAGCGCCCACCACATTACTCCAGGATTACTTCCAACAGTGTCCATCCACTTTTCCAGATCTCACTTCTCCTTTCTTCCAAATCTCTTTAATACCAATGCCAGTTCCATCTTCTGAAAATTCATCACCCTAATTTTGCTTGTGGTGGTGATGTGCCTGGCAAGAACACTCCCCTTCCTAGACACCCTTTCAGTTAGGAGTTGCCTTGTGCCACAATCTTGGCCAATGAGATGTAAGCAAAGGCTGCTAGGAACTTCTGAGAAAGCTTTTGCACTCCTAATGCAGAAACCACCCGCTTTATCCTTTCCTGTCCTGTCTCTTTTTTCTGCTTGAAACACGGGTACGAGGCTGGAGACGGAGCAGTCATATTGGAACAGTGCAGTGATAAGGTTAATAACAATGCCTTCCACAAAGTATGGCTGAAGGCAAGAGGAAAAGCATCACTGTGGAACTCCTGCACCCACTTGGTGCTGCATTTCTTCTTATTTAAGAAAATAAATCCTTCACTTGCTTAAGAAAATGTATTCAGAGTTCTGTGGCTTGTAGCTAAATGTATTCCCCATCTGATACACAGAGCAAATCAAATGTAAATCTCTCTCTCTGACCTTCAAAGTCCTTTATAAGCAGGTCCAGTTCAATTCCCTTTGTCTCTAAAATCCCCTCAACCCAGTGGAGACCACTCTTTCACTGTTTTCTACATGGGGCAAAGTAACTCTTACCTCTTTGCCCTTGATTAGACTGGTTGGTCATCCAGGAATATTCTTTCTGTTGACCCACCTCATCTTCCAGACTGAACTTAAATTCAGCTTCTTCCTGTAACTTCTTTTGCTACTCTTATACCCAATTATCTCTCCCAAGAAGATAAATTCTATTGCATGATCTTAAGGAGGCATGAATTAAATACAGTGTTTTTCCTTGTATTAAACTAATTATTTCATGGTTAGGTTTTGTTTTTCCAATCCATATGTAAGCTGTCTTCAGCCCAGGATTCATCCTCTTCTCTCTCCCATCTTGCCCTGCATGACACAGATTGCCACGTAGGTACCCAACACAGAGGTGCTGCTGGGCTTGGATTCTCCTACTATCCACTGCTATATTTGCTTTTAAAACAGATTTGTCTGTGGCTCTAAGAGCACATGTGAATTTAGGTTGTGTTTTCTTCTGATAAAATTAATATTACCATTAGTTGCCAGTTCATAGTCAGTATGAATTAATTTGCCATGTGGAAATATTTTGCAGTAGCAAACATCACTGATTCTTTTCTGTTGTGAGCATTACATTGGATTCATATGTTGTTGGTAGCACATCTATTGGTACTGGAGATCAACCTCCAGTCTCTTAAATCTGAGTTTTTGGCATGAAGAGGATGTGAGATTAAACAAGGAGAAATGGCTCCCATTTCTCCTTGTCTCAGAAACAGCTACAGTGGCCAGTTAAAAGGCTTGACTTGGGGGAGAAACACACATCTACTCTCAGGCTCCTGCTCTCAAGCTCCTGTTCTGAGCTAGAGCCAGGTGGCTGCAGGGGACAGAACTGCCCAGAAGCCTCCTTGGAGGGCAGAGTTCCCCTGCTGAAGGCAAAGGAGGAAAAGAGAGAAGAGGGGAAAATGCCACAGTGGATTAGACCTTCGAGGGTTTAATTACTCATCTAGGAAATTGAAATAATAACAAGACTCATATCTTGGACAATTTTGTGTCCTTCCTTAGGCATTTCAACTGGGAAAATCTAAAAGGAAATTAGTGTAGGGAGGAGTTGTCCAAATTCAGATATGAAGGTTATTGGAACTTCTCAGTTTTTCTCATTTTTTCTTCAATGAGATATTACCACATTTATGATCTCACTTTCTTCCTCTCTGTCTCAAACACACACACACACACATACATGTACACATACTCACAGGCATTGCTATATTCTGTGGGTGTCTTGTATTAACAAAACAAAAGTACAGCCAGTATGGAGATTCCATAAGAAATTAAAAATAGAACTACTATACAATTCAGCAACTTCACTGCTGGGTACATATCCAAAGAAAACAAAGCTGTTATCTCAAAGAGATATCTGCACTCCCATGTTCGCTGCAGCATTACTCACAATAGCCAAGGTATGAAAACAACTTAAGTCAACCTAAAGTTATGCAATCTAAAGTTTGTAAAAGTAAAGGCTTCCCTGGTGGCTCAGATGGTAAAGAATCCTCCTGCAATGCAGGAGACCTAGGTTTGATCCCTGGGTCAGGAAGATCCCCTGGAGAAGGGAACAATCACCAATTCCAGCATTCTTGCTGGAGAATTCCATGGACAGAGAAACCTGAAGGGCTGCAGTCCATGGGGTCACAGATAATTGGACACAACTGAGCAACTAAGCACACACAATCTAAAGTTAACAACCCCCTCATCTGCCAGCTCTCTCCTACTCAGCCCCAGCTTTATTTTGCTGGTAAGTACTACCTGGAAAATAATGAGTTAGAAAATATCTCGGCCATTCATCTATTTATTCTCCACCTTCTCCACTGGACCGTAAGCTTCATGAGACCAGGTACCTTGCCTATGCTCGTCACTGTTCAACCCACCTAGAAGACTGCCTGACACATAGTAGGTCAACACATTTGGATTATTTGGGAGGTTTTGAATATGTAGCACTCCCCCCACACACACCTAAAAAAAGGAATGCCTAGCACCCTCCCTAGACCTATGTTATATCAGGATCTCTGGGGGTGGGGCCCCACGTTAAGCATTGACGCTTTTGAAGAACTATGTAGGTGATTGTCATGGTCATTCAAGCTTAAGAACTGCTTTAAGGAGTTGCCTGAATATAGAGCCTATACAACGAGGGTAGCATGAGTGGACATGGGAGTGGGGTGGAGGAGGGATTCTGATGAAAGGACCCCTGTGACTCGCAGTCATCCCTGCCTTTCCACCACCCACTCAGGCTCCTAGATTTGAGCTGTGGGGGTGAGGAGAAGATTCTTCTCCATGCTAAGGCTGAGTTGATGAAATACAGCCCATAGCAGTGGCCATTCTAGGGTGCAGGTAATCCACAAAAGAAAGCATCCTGGATAGGTCATGCTGTACCTGGTGAGAGAGTGGGCAGACCCTCCTAATCCCTTTTCCTCCCAGGCCTAGCCACCTTGCAAGAAGCTGGGCCGGAGAATTGCACCCATCCCCAACCCCCCACCGCAGGGATGGGTCCTCTTGGCTCTTTTAACCTGCAAAGGTTGACAATGAGGAAGAGGGCACAGGAGTTTCTCCCTGCATGACTATGATACTTCTGAAAGGTTGAGTTGCGGGATTTTTTTTTTTTTTCACTTCTCTCTTGGAAATCACCTCCATATGCTGATTGGACCGAGGACAAGACTTCTTCTTTACACTGAGAAGGCATTTTCCACTATATTTAGGAGAAAAGTGGGACTACTATTTTCTCAGCTTCCTAAATGGATTTCAATGCCATTTGTCAAGGTTGGTTTTCTTTAAAAATCTTTTTTTTTAATTTTCTAACAACAAACAACTAGATGTAAAATCTTCCAATGTACTTTGATTGATGGTTCACACCTTTTGGAATATCTAGCTCATAATTTTAGAAGGAAGCAGCTGGTGCTCTTGACATTTAATTCCAACAAAATGCCTCATCCAATTCCCCCTCTCCCAGATAGGGTACACAGACTATTGGAAAATATTCAGTAATACTGATCCAAATGTCCACATTAAGTGTGGAGTAAAGGTAGCGTAAGCTTTTAACATCCTGGAAGCTGAGCTAATGGGATTGAAATGGCTGTTCTTAGGAAAACATGACTGTGGCAAGAAAAGGTTGCTATTCATATCTGCATGGGGGACCTTTGAAACTAGGGTAAATACATAGGTTTTTGTTCCTGGGGCAGGTGACGATTTTACCCAAGGGACTTTGCTGTAAATCAATGGCATAAATATTGATAATGACAGCTATTGTTAACTGAGGACTCACTGTATGCAAGGCTTTTACATGGATTCTCTTGTTCATTCACTACTATTATTATCCCTATTTTACAGATAAGGTACTTGAGGTATAATGAGTATAAATAATTTGTCTAAGGTCACATCTTGAAAGCAGTAGTTCACAAATCACTTGTTGGCACACCTTTACTATAAAGGGTCAAAGAGTAAATTTTTTTGGCTCTGTGAAACCTACGGAGTCCATTGCAACTAGTCAACCCTGCTGTTGGGGCAAAAGCCGCTATCGTTGCCATGTGACAAAATGGGAATGTCTGTGTTCCAATAAAACTTTATTGGTGATATGTATATAAATGGAAGAGAGAGAGAAAGGACTATATCGCAATAAAATTGGACAAAAATATTAATTAATTAAAAATCACTAAATTACATTAACTTTAAAGGCTACCATATTGTGTGGTTGAAAAAACCCTTTATTTACAAGAGCAGGTGGGGGGCCGGACTTGGTCCTGGGGCAATAGTTTGCTAACTCTTGCTCTTCTGCAGTGATGATAAGCTCTCTCCTGAGGCCTTTTCCTGGACTCTTTTACTTCAATAATCTTCTTTCAGGATCATTTACATTTATGTATGAGCCATTGAGCCTACTTATACAATGACCTACTGAGCAAATAATTGTTATTTTTTAGTGAGTCGTATTCTCTTTAATGGTAGCAACATTCTAAATATTATGATAGGAAAGGGCTTCTGGAGGGGTAGGATTATAAGCCAACAAGGACCCCTCAGAGGAAAACCTCTGGGAGCATTTTAGCTCTCAGGGGCTTGTAAGCTGGCATGACGGAAGCTGCTGCTGCTGCTAAGTTGCTTCAGTCATGTCCAACTCTGTGCGACCCCATAGACGGCAGCCCACCAGGCTCCCCTGTCCCTGGGATTCTCCAGGCAAGAATACTGGAGTGGGTTGCCATTTCCTTCTCCAATGCATGAAAATGAAAAGTGAAAATGAAGTCGCTCAGTCGTGTCCGACTCTGTGCAACCCCATGGACAGCAGCCCACCAGGCTCCTCTGTCCACGGGACTCTCCAGGCAAGAATACTGGAGTGGGTTGCCATTTCCTTCTCCACGTGATGGAAGAGGAGCTGGGCTTTCCAGCATCTGCTCTGTGCAGAGGCTCTTCATGCTCTCTATGTCTCCGGAGTGTCTAAGGACAGCTCCTTCCATATGTCTTCAAGGAGGACCTCAAAAACAAGCAAACTAGTAAGATAAAAGACCTGAAGAAGATGGAATCCTATATCACCTAATCCCCACATCAATCCTGCAAGACAGTCACCATTATTCCATTTTATAGATAAGAAATAGAAGCTCAGAAGGTAAGTTACTTGCCTGAGGTCAGACAGTAAGTAAGTGGCTGGGCTGGCATTTCATAGCAGACGTGCCCAGTTTCTTTGCCTGTGTACCTTCTAGTTGGCCACACTGCCCCTTTGTAGTGGCCTGCACATGTCACCTTACTTCATAACTCAATCACTGAGTGAGTTTGGAAAGTTAGTTCAATTTGAAATTGTTTGCATCTACTCTGTAAAAATGAGGGTAGGAAACCTTGGTGTATCCTACTCATTAGACATAGTTGCAAAGATAGTCAAGCAAGATAGAACATGTGAAATATTCTAGCAAAGTGTGAAACTCTGCAAAGGTACCCTGGTGGCATGTGTCAGAGGACTGGTCAGAGCTGTGGGAAGGCAGCAACTTTCACCTCTTGCCACACTGCTAGCCACTGAAAGGGTCTCCTTGCCCCCAGGGAGCCCCGGGCCACTGAATCATTCAGGTTGCCCAAGTCTGGGCAGGAATTAGCCCCCCAAAATCCCCTGAAATCAGCCCAAAGCTCAGGAACTTTGAAAAGGTTATAGAATAGTCATCCAATTTCTGTTCACATAAATTACTCTTATAAAGGCACTGGTGGCATCCCTACACCTCCCCACGTTGCCTTCCTCCTACTTCCATTCCTCTAGTTTCAAAAGGGGCACTTTTTGAAAGAATACATGTAAATCCAATCCTTTCTCCAAGATCTAACCCCTGCTCTGTTATTTCAATGACGTGATAGGGAATGTAGTATAAGATGACTTTCATGGGTCTCTGCCTCAAACCTGTGACCTTTCAAAACGCTTGGCTAAAAGTTAGACAGGATGAGATGGTTGGATGGCATCATTAACTCAATGGACATGAGTTCGAGCAAGTTCCAGGAGATGGTGAAGGACATGGAAGCCTGCTGTGCTGCAGTCCATGGAGTCGCAAAGAGTGGGGCACGACTGAACGTCTGAACAATAACAACAAAAAGTTAGGAACTAGAAAAGTGGAATAGCTTGATTATATTAGGAAAAAATTTCCTTGTGTCAAAAGTCACATAACATTCAAAAGGAAATGGCAAACTGGAAAAATATCTAAGATCTTCTACAAATCAATCAGAAAATAACTACTTAGAGTGGAAAACTGGGCAAAAACCATCAAAAAGCAATGCACAAGCCAATTCAAGAGACAAATAAAAAAAGATTTTGGCTAGCTTCAAGTAACTCCAGATATGCAATTCTTATGGAATCATCAAAGTAGAAATGTTTAGATAAAACATACAAGATTATATCTGTTATATCTGGCATATGTAAATTGTGTGTGTGTATGTGCACACACTCACATGGGCATATGTAATCTCTCTATAAAAACCTATACCTGTCTGAGACAGTTTGGTTGACTGGAGAGAATGCTATTGGAGACAAGGATTGAACTGAATGTCAGATTTAAAACTTATGAAAACCACATATACAAATGTAGCCAAGATTTCAACTCTGAGGATTTGGACAGAGGGAGAAAGAAGCAGATATATTTAAAGAGGAAGCAGTCTCCAAAACTCTTGTTTTGCAAAAATGTCTGGAATGAAGTTTACAGAGCCTGAGGCTCCATCAAAGACAAAATCATAAGGGAGAAAAATCCATTCATGAAACTAACTCATCCTAATGCAAATGACATTTTATGATTAGAGACAGAAACTGGTGTGAAGGACATTTTCTAAATCAATGTAAAAGTGTGCAGAAATAACTGGATCTAAGTTGACTAAGAATTGTGTCACAAATTGATGAGGTGGTGAGGAAAAGTCAATTAAGATACTGATGGGTGTGTTGTGAGAATCTGAATGCTACAAGGCTGAATCTAGAAGATTCTGGGTAAAGACTATTTCCTTGGAAGGGTTAGTAAAAGAAAGAGTTCTTTTAAGTGCTTTTCCATGGCCTATTTTCTGTCCTTTGGAGATTTTTCACTTTGAGTGGTTGGGATAGGCTGACTCCCCCTGCCCCCTCCAATAACAGGTTGATTCTATTAGATTATTGATCTTCTCTGGCTTTCTTACAAAAAGGGTACATTTGATAACATCATTTAATGGGCACTTGAGAAATGGCCCCTTTCAAGCGCTCATCTGCATTTGTCCTGATTGAAGAACTGGTGAGACTAACAAGATAGAACTAAAGACCTTTCCACTGAGGGTCTCACCTGGTAAGAGGTGACTCATTTGGGTCCATTTAATAATAACAAAAAATGTGAGCAAAGCCAATCTAGAGTTTAGGGCATTGCCTATAATTTCAAAACCTTTGAGTTTCAGCAACTCTAGGGATTGACGAAAAATTCAACGAAAGTGGAGAATGATCCTGCCTTAGAACTTCTGAGGGAGAATTAAGCAAGCCATAATATAAGTGACCCTTGGTATAGCTTATTCTAGAAGATATGAGTTCTGTGCCAATCCATGTTTTTTGAACTTCATGTGAAGAGTGTGTGGGATATTCAAAGAAGGAGAGAGCACCATATGTAGATACCTTAAAACTGACAGGTGACTCAGCTCTCTCAGCGCTATCTAGGCTGCTGGCAAATGACAAGCATAATACAAAGCCCACGCAGTGTGGTGGTCAGCAGAAAAACTGGAAGAAAGTCATGAAATCTGTTTAGGTTAGCTGGCTATTGATCAAGACGGATTACAAGATAAAATGAATTGCGACCAAAATTAGATTAAGGTGAGCAACTCTACACAATTTATTTTTAATGACCTTTAAATAATATAATTCATTACCATTTAAAAATTTAATACTGCAATGTTTAAAGAAGAAAATGAAAATGATCAATAATACCACCACCCAGAGTAACTGTGTTAATATTTTTGGTCTGTTTCTTTCTAGTCTTTTACTATGCATGAATACATTTTCTTTTATAATATTGATTATTTACTATATATCTCTATGCAATATATAATTAACTCTATGATAGACTACTTCATACAGAATCTTGGTTGAGTTTCTATTGTTTCCTTAAATTAAATTCTCTAGAAATAGAATTACCTAGTCAAAAGATATGAATTTTCAGATCTCAACACATATCGCAAAATTGGTTTCTTGGAAGGTCAACCTAATTTATTCTTAAATTATCCACTTCTTTAAATGTATCTTTTTACCTTCTATGGAACCTTTCATTTTTCACTTGAAATTAAATAGGCTCTTAAACATGGCTCAACATTGTAATAGGAATAAAAAACAAATCTAGGCCTACTGAGAGAACTGTAACTTCGTGGTGACATACTGAGATAATTCTCAACTTTCTCAAAAGCTTTCATATCCATTATTACATTTAGTCCCCACAAAAAAAGCCCTGAGGTGAAAATTAATTTTAGAATGTTTTAAGCATGAGAGAATGTTTCAGGCATTATCTTGTTCAGATTTTATTAATTCGTCCATCTGACAGAGCCATAGGGAGGATATGAGAGTTTTGAAGTTCTAGAGTCTGTTTGGAATCTCAGTCCATATATTACCTTCCCACTGGATGAGGGAACTCTGTGCTGGCCCCTTTAAGGCTTTGTGTCACTCCTAATTTCCTCCTCCCTCTGCATTGTTTTATCAGTGTTATTGGGAACTGCACCGTTCAATCTCTCCTTGTTACGGGGATATGGAAGTCTGGACTGAGACTCACAAGTAGAGACAGAGCAATCTGTAAAGAAGCATTTTATCAATGCTGTGGATGATGGCCTAGAAAAGTACCCCCAAGAGTATGTAGATGACAGTGAGCCAACAGACATGAGAAAGTCAGGTCTGAGCTTGCGGTGAACTTGATAAACCAAAGTGGTTAAGGGAAATAGTGAAAACAAGTTTAGAACTCCAGCCTCAATACATTTTAGTACCAGACTGTTCTGACCATGAGGACTGCCGAATGCTGGAGTATGCTGACTCGGGCAATTGTTTTCACTAGTAATTCTCACCTGTTCAATGAACTAGGTAGAATAGGTAAACTCTGTCAACAGACAGGATGAATCCTCGAGAACTGTCAAGGCTCCATCCACCCCAAAGACTGGACATTCTCTGCAGATTATCATCTGTTTAATGCACTATGGATTACAATATGTTGCACAGAAGTGAAACCAGCACTCTGCTGATGTCTGATGGTCTGTCACAGCCTCCGGTCGCTTGTTGCTTCATTTTCTCCCAGGGCTTTCCTGGTGGCTCAGCTGGTAAAGAATCCGCCTGCAATGCATGAGACCTGGGTTTGATCCCTGGGTTGGGAAGATCCCCTGGAGAAGGGAACTAGAGCTACCTACTCCAGAATTCTGGCCAGGAGAATTCCATGGACTATATAATCCATGAGGTTGCAGAGTCAGACACAACTGAGCAACTCTCACTTTCTTTCACTTTTCTCCCAGGGGTCAAATTTATTTTATTCTAAAACATCTCCATAGCATTTCCATTTATTTTGTATGTGTATGTAATTTTAAATTTTGAGAAACCACTTCTTAAAATGCCTGACATTTAAGAAAATCTGGCCCTGTATTGCCAAGTATCACATGTGTAGAAAGTAGCACAGTTCAGCCTGTTGAATGTGCCAGATTTTCCTTAAAATTAACATTCATGCCATATGTTGGTACCCTAAAATCAATACTACTTTGACTGATGAAAATGCAAAAAGAAAACATTCTCAGACTGAGTTCTGTTCTCTTTCTTTGTAGACACTGTTTTATGCAGACGTTAGCAATGGTATTCTTTGGGAGTGAAAATGAGTGCCTGCTCTGTAATTCTTGGTGGGATGTCAAACACCCAAAGGTGTGGAAGCCAAAAGAGCCAGCTTGTAAGGCAATGGAACCTAAAGTATTGGCCCTACAAGATGGTCCTGTGTTCTCAATCTACTACTCAGCTCCAGACAATGCCTTGGAGGAAACTTGGAGGTAGCTTCCTCATTCTCCTCATCCACCATCATGATGTTCAGAAGGGCAAGGTGGAGAGGAGGGGGCTGGAAATCTCTCACTGAACTTAGATAGGGCATTACACCAGAAATTTAGACAGTGCCCTGGCAACCCAGGGTGACAAGTGACCTATATGCACACATTGCCTGTGGGTCCCAGCTGCAGGGCCTCGTGACCTTTGAGGTCACATTCCCTCTGAGTTGCTCCTCTGACCCTACCTACCCCTGCAGCAGAGAGTCTCCATGATGCCAGCCAGAAGGAAATCTTGATGCCTATGGGTTGAGCATCTGCAAGGTTGTAGGTTTGCAATGTACTTTGTCCATGTGTTTATATCACTGTGCTCCCTGGGCCCCTCTGTGGCTCGGGCAGAGTGTGGGGTTCTTCCTGACACACAGAGAGCACAAGCTTTGCTTATAAATATTGACCCTAAACCTGTCCCAAAGGGACAGACAAGAGTGCAAGGTTATATTACCACTAAAACCACCAGGCATATTTTAACTATGATGGGAATTTTGTGCCTGGGGCTTTGTTCTGCTACAGTATTAAATAAGAATGGTGCATTCTTGAAGTAGGCATGTACATTTGTACCATAAAAGATACACAGTATTTAAGGGGGACGTTTGAAAATCCTACCAGTAGGAGAACCTAAAAATGCCTGGAAATCTTTTTAAAAAAAATTTTATTATGGAAATACTCAAACTATAAGAATAGTAAAATTAATCTCCATGTCTCACACCAAGTTTCATTTATGACGAAGCTTATTTCATCTATACCCACCCACTCCCCTACCTCACAACTTGGATGATTTTGAAGTATATCCGTGACAACGTATTGTATATCCATCTATACCTATTTTAGGACATATCTCAAACATAAGCATTTTTCTCTTTAAATTTAGTTGTAATACTATATGTAATATCTGCAAAAATCAAGTTTCCTTAATCATTAAATATGCAGTCAATATTCAAGTTTCTCTAGAAAATCCAACTTTTTGGCTTTGGAGTAAAAGATAGATGTCATAGAAGAGTTTGGAAGGTTGAAAGGAAAGATCTCTTTGGGAGCTCTGATAATTAATATAAACAGAAGAAAAACCTATTTGGACTTCCTTAACCTGAAGTCAGTGATTGTTAATGCTGAAGAGGTTGTTAAACATTATCCAGCCCCACCACACTTCCTTATGTAAACTGAGGCACAGAGGAGTAAACCGCCTTCCTCAAATTCACACCGCCAATTAATGATGACGTACTCAATTTCAAAATCTCTGAGGCTCTATTTAGGATACTACTTATTTTGTTTTTTAAAATTGCCGTAGAAGGACCTCTATGTCTAGGTCTTTGTGTGTGGATTTAAGGTCTGTGTGGCTACTCTGATGGTTTAGAGCTGTGCTGTCCAATTAAGTGCTCATCAGCTACATGTGGCTTTTGAACACATGAAATATAACTAGTCTAATTTGGGACTTGCTGTACATATAAAATACACACTGGGTTTCAAAAATTCAATGAATAAAAGGTAAAATATCTCAATAATTATTCTTTTGATTAATGTTGAAATAACTTTTTATTTATTGAGTTATAAAAAATATTGTTCAAATTAAGTTCATCTGTTTCTTTTTACTTTCTTATCATGGCTACTAGAAAATATAAATTACTTTTTGCCTCACATTCTATTATATTTCTATTGGACAACACTAGTTCAGATATTATCTCTTCAATGCAGGATTCCATCAGTTCATTATACAGCCAGGCCCTGCGGCTGGAGAGACCTGGAGAGGTCATCTATCCCACTGGTCTCTTAGCACTAAGGCTGGAAGCTAACCAAACCATCCAACAAAAAATCTTATTTTTAAATATTTGTAGAACAATAAATCTCTTAACTTCCCATGGCTTGGTCTAACACAAGTGAGTCCTACAAGTAAGAGTCTTACATCTACTTGTACGAGTATTGTAAACAAAGCAGTAGAATTATTCTTGAACTATCCCTCCATCAACCTTCATGACCGATCTAAAAGCAAGTTCTGCTTTCCAAATACCTCTCAGATCTCTACATTTATCCTCATCGTGACCTCCACAAGCAACGGCCTGGTCCAGGCAACCACGATCTCACCTAAGCCACTGTGTTTATCTCATTGTTGGTCTTCCACACCGTTCTTACTCCACCTTGGAAATCCATTCTCCACGTAGCAGTGCAGAAAGCTTCTCAGTGAGCACAGACGACCATGTCATTCCCCTCCTCAAAGGCCTCCAGTGCTTCCCATTTATTTCAGGATAAAATTCAAAATCTGAACGTGACCTTCAAGCTCAGCACGGTCTGATCCATTTCTTCAGCAGCACCTTGCCCATGTTCCGCAAGCTCTCTGCATTTTACTCATACTGGTCTTCTCTCAGTTCCTCATCCCTGCCATACTCCCCTCCCTTCAGAACCTCTGTACATGCAGTTCCCATCGCCTGTAACACTCTTGCTCTCCCTCCACCCACTGTCGTCTGATCAATATCCATTTATTCAGATCCAGCTCAAAGCGTCCCTTCCTCAGCACTTCTTGACCAGGGCAGGAATACTAATGTCAACACGCAGAACAGATCAGAGTGGTCATTTTCACTTGTTTGTGTGATTATTCACTTAATGTCTAACTCCCTTTGTAAACTCTTTGCTCCCATAATGGTGATGAGCCCATTAGCTCACACTCACTACTGTATCCCACTATAGTGCCTGGCACATAACAGGCCCTTAATTAATGGGAAGGATAAAGGAAGAAAGGTGAGGTGGTTGTACCAGTAAGAACCAACCCTGTCTCTTCTTTCTTCACTAGAGTGGAAAGGGAACACCCCTCATCACTCTTCCTTCACAGTTCATTAACATGCTCCTGGACAGACCACCTGAGTACCCCAGCTAAGGGTTAAGTCACTTCAGTCATGTCCACCTCTTTGTGACCCCATGGACTGCAGCTTGCCAGGCTCCTCTGTCTATGGGATTCTCCAGGCAAGAATAGTAGAGTGGGTTGCCATTTCCTTTTCCAGGGGATCTTCCTGACCCAGGGATCGAACCCATATCTCTTATGTCTCCTACCTTGGCAGGCAGGTTCTTTACCACTAGCACCCCTTGGGAAGCCACTCCCAGCTATGGATTAGCAAATTCTATGAGCTCTATTTTCAGTGTCCATCTAGAATGCAACCACTTTTCACCACCTCTGCTACCTGTACAATGGTCCAAGCCGCAAGTTTCTTCCAAGGTCTTTGACCTTTACTTTGAAACAGATGAAAATTATCTTTTAATAGAACCACTCTTAACTCTCCTCCTTCACCCTTGGCTCCTCAAGGCCTACTCAACACGATAGTCAAATCGATTCTATTAAAATGGAAGTCAGATCTTTTCACTCCCTTGCCTAAAACTCTCCAGCAATCTTTGGTTTTAAAGTCTGAGCTCATCCTGCAGCCTGCAAGTTCTCCATGATGTCGTTACCCCTCTGACCTCATGCCCCACCGCACTCTCCCTTTCTTACTCCACTCTAAGCCTAACGGCCTCTGGTTGTTTCTTGCACACACCAGGCATTCTCCCACCTCAAAGCCTTTGCACCTGCTGCCCTTTTGGCCTAGAAGCTCTTCCTCTGGATACCTACATGATTCTCTCTTTGCTTCTTTCCAGTTTTTGTTCGATATGAATAAAAACCACCTTTTCAATGAGGCCACCCTAATTCTGATCCCTCCACCCCACATTCCCTATTCTCTCTCCTTCCCTGATTTATTTTTCTCCATATCTTCTAACAAATTATATAACTTATCTTATTCATTGTCCAATTCTCTCTACTAGAATGCAGACTCCATGAGGGCAGGAATGTTTGTTTTTTTGTTTCCTGTTATACCTCCAGTGCCTAAAACAGTGTTTGTCAGGAGGTTGTTGCCAAATAAATGTCTGTTGACTCAAAGACTAAGGTTCAGCCCCTGAACCTGAAAAACAGGTGGACTTGCAACCAGCCATCCAGCGTGACCACGCAGAGCTGGCCCGTTGTGTTAGGAGGGCCAGCTTGGCTCCACTTTGGAGCTCTTTCAGGAGACTTGGAGGTTCCCTAAGCCCAGGTCAGCTGCTCACTGTCCCAGCTCAGTTCTGGTAACTGTCTGTGAGGCCAAGGAAGCAATCTGGCTCCAGGGAACATCTAAATAGCTCCTCCCCATATTCTCCCACCTCCCCCTCCTCCATCCCCACCGCACACAAATATACCACACAGCCCTCTCCCTTTCCAAGGACACAACTCAGGCTATTTCTAAAACAGAGATTCTGATCCAAAACAGTAGCCAACACATAGTGTATCTCCATGTGCACAGGAAAAGACAGGAGACCTCTGAGCAATTTCCTGGCCCCATATTTTTCCATGCCAGTAAACGAAGCCTTCTTTAGCTCGGGGAATCTCTCTCTGAACCAAGCCAATGCCTTAATGGCGCATTCCATTCCTTACTGCCCGGGCTTGTTTCTTTGTTCTTTTTATTTTCCATTTTAAGTGATGGATGCCTGGATCCCTTCTGCCATCAAAATTTTGACAACCAGCTCTCCCGGGTGTTAACTACTAGTTAGGGTACACATAATGCTAATGGAGAGTTTCTTTCCTAAATAGGCATTTATTTAATAATACATAATACTTAAATTGCGCTGTCTGCCTTCAAAGAGTTTTGCAAACTTTACACTTCATTAAGCTGAGCAGCATTTGAGTTCCTGTTTTATGGCTGAGAACCGAGCAAAGTTAAACAATTTGCCTAAGGCTACAACTAGCTGTGCTTTGGACAAAGTACTTTGTCTTTTTTTAATGGATAAGGAGAATATAAGCAATTTAAAAATGTAGTTATTTAACAACTGGTGTGATCAGTAAAATAGTCTTGAGTTCTGTGTGTTTTTTAAGACCATATTTGGGGTTCTTCCTTGGCTGTACTCACGCCTCCTTGTCTCCAGACGCCACTTCATGTTCCTCTTCTCCTTCCTCCCCGACTCCTACCCTTCCTCCTCTTCCTCGCTTTTATTCTCTCCTGGCTCTTGGATAATTTAGCTTTTAGGAGGAACCAGCTCTACCTCCAATCCTTATCCCTGTTCCCCTGGGACCTACTCTCAGGTGATAAGCAAATTGTTGTTAGTGGATTAAGAAGGGTTTAAGTCAAGTTTCTATGGATGGAGAAAACCAAATAATAAATTGTATAATATCTTCTTGGCTTATCAGTTTTAGTGGTGCATAATTTAAAACATTTTAAATGCAAACAAATATGGATAGGTTATGGAGTAGAATGCAAAACCTAGGACAGGTTAAAGTCTGAAATTCTACCTATGGCAGATCATTTAGGATTTCCTTTCCAGATTTTTCGCTCCCATTAGCAGTACTTGGATTAGAAAACTCTGAGAAGAATTGATATAACATGGCACTTCCTCTGAGCTCTCTGGAGATGAAATATCAGGATTGATTTTCTAAGGGCTAGTAGAATCAGTCTTGTTATCTTATTGTTCCTTTGAGCAAGTAATTTTTTTTTTTAAGACTGTCTTGAAGGTAATGAAGATAAGTTGGGGCATCTTTTCCTCTGAATCTTGACTATCCACCAGGCAGCATCTTTATTAAGCTAAGGGCAGAGTGGCCTTTTTCTCATCATTCAACAAATAAAAGCAGTAAGCAAAGAAACCTATGATACTTGAGACTATGATTAAAAGAAAAATCTGGGACATGTGTTCAAAGATGAATTTCTATTACATAGTAATTTCACACTGAACATGTTGAAGACCTTTAAAGAGAATAAAAGTACATGAAATAAAGGCTAAGCCACAATGACCTGGGTTTGGCTTTAACATGTCCACACCAAGGTGAACGTGCCCTCAAGCCCCAGGGATACTTAAGCTCATGGCAGCATTGGGAGGAAAGGCACAGCAGCATGTACGTAAGAAGAGTAAAGAGCTAAGGACGCACAACCCCAGCTCCCTCACCTACTAACTTGCCTAGGCCTCTCTTTCCTCAGCTACAACAACAGGATAATCACTCTTCATTCATCAAATATTTCTAGCTCTTCTCCTGAGCACATAGTCAGATTGCACTTCCCTACTCCCCTTACATGTAGGCATGGCCATGTGACTAGCTTTGGTCAACAAAATGTGAGCACAAGTGACATGTGTCATTTCCTTGTGGAATCTTTGAGAATCAGTCCACGATTTCCATAATTTTCTTTCCCTCTACCATAGCAACCTGAAACATTTCCAGTATAGCTGTTCTGTCAGCTCAGGTCCTAAAGTTAACGTGACCTAGGTCAAAGCCATTGTTGATTCTCGTAATGAATATGTAATGGAAGGGTGAGATAAATCCTTGTTTTCTTCCCTTCTTTATTTTTTTAAGCCATGGCGATTTAGAGTTTGCTTGTCATTGAAGCATTACCTAGTCTATCCAGACTAATACACTAACTTCATTGATCTGGGGAAAGATTAAAACCAGACACCTAATAGTAATATTCATGGCACATAGCAAGTGCTAAATAAAAGTTAGTTCTTTCCTTTCTTATTAAATTTCTCTGCTTTGTGATCCGTCTCAGCTCTTCCTTAGCAGCCCTGAGATGGCTGTTTCCAGTTTGAGAAGAATGAAAATAAACTTTAAGACTTCTTAAAGCATTCCCTCATACCCTTTAAGAAAACGAGAGAGCCCTTGAGAGGTGCAGAGTTGGAAATTCCCATGATGAGAAGAGAAGCTCCTCTCTGAAATTTATAAATGAGAAAGGAGCTGTGTGTCTTATCAAGGAAATCAGCCATAAAGTAAAACCAATGAACTCTGAAAACCTCCCACCACAGAGAATGCTTTACCTGACAGCAACATGCTGCTGCGAAGGAGTTGGCATCAAGGGCACAGAGCTTTTGTAGGGATTTGGTTCTGACTCTTGATAGTAACAGGCTATCTGTACTAGAGCAAAGTCAGGGCCTTGATCTACTTAGTACCTGCTTTTCTGACATTTTGGGGAGAATGACGAAGATGGTCAGACCTCAAACTTTTAGCTTTTTCCTCACTGGCTTCTTAAGAGGTCTCTCCCTTCCTTTGCCTGATCCAGGCTGTGACTTCATGGGTCTGAGAGGAGAAACCAATGGGCCACTGCTGCTCGTTTAGTCAAATCGGTTCAGTTCCGTTGCTCAGTCCTGTCTGACTCTTTGTGACCCCATGGACTGCAGCACACCAGGTTTCCCTCTTCATCACCAACTCCCAGAGCTTGCTCAAACTCACTTAGACTTAATCATTAACAACTCGTTGAATTACGTCATCAACCTTGTACTTTTTTAGGGTGTTTGACTCCACATTGGAAGAGAAAAGTTTAAATTTGCTCTAGTAAATTTAGTCTTTGAGACCTATTCAGAGGGTAAATCTAATTGATCCGTTTAGAAGGCATTCATTAGGGCTGTGGTTCTCTAAACTGTTGAATTCTTGAGAATAGAAGGAAAGAGGAAGGAGTGTATATGAGACAGAGCTGAATAAGACCTCCACCTCTGCAGTCTCTTCCAGAAATTAGAGGCAAGCAAGATACCTCTATTTCAGAACCTTCAGTGAGAGATGAGATATGCATAAAAGTAGGAAATGTGACGAAGGGGAACATTGCTTCAGAAGATTTGTATTAAACATCTGTGGAAGGAGAGGCACTGTGCTGGGCACAGTCATAGTCCGGACTTTCTCAAGGGGATCTGTTTTGTGAGGCTTCCCTGCAGAACTCTAACATCCCTGCCCTCCCCCAACTACTGGATGCCAGTCTTACCCCTGGTCATTGTGATAACCAAAAGGTACCCTCCCTGCTTCCAGATGCCTGGGGGTAGTGGTGGTAGTGGAATGCACTGTCCCTAGTTGAGCACTACTGAGCCTGAGTCAGATAGCTGCTGGCAGCACTGCATTAGAAGCCTCTCCAAGGGGCATAAAGGGCCCCAGTGAGGCAGAAGGATCCGAAGAGAAGCCCACCCGAGGCCTCCCGCCTCCCCTGAGGTGATGCTCTCTGTCTACACCTTACCTTGTTTTATGGACCCAAAGGTCCAAATGAAGCAGGACTAGCTTTGAGGTGCTGGTAGTTCTGAAGAGACTTTCAATTTAGCTGGAGTTTGGGGAATGAATAGAATTACTAGAAGAAACATGAAGAAGCTATAAAAGGTGCAAATTGGTTAGCAAGAAGCCCTAGACATGGCTTGATACTAAACCAGTTGGCTATCGGATGTCGATGGGGCCCTTTGAGCTTGCCCACAGCCCCATGGGACAGCTGAGAGGGCTGAAGGCACCTCACGTTGGGGTTCATGTTGCATGGCCACCTCAGAGGTCTGGCATATACTTATGTCAGCTCACAACCCTCTTCCTTATTTTTAGGTTGCATTCATTGGAGGAAGGGGGAGGATGAAGAGAGAAAGGGAAACTAACATTTACTGAGCATGTAGTATGGTCAGATAGAATGCTAGGAATGTTCCAACCTTCTATGTCACAGAGAGCCTGAGTGAGTTAGAAGGAGCATAAATGAGGAAGATAGGCAGCCAAGGGTTTGAATTCTGTGTCTTTCACTTACCAACTGTGAGCAGGTAATCTCTGAGCCTCAGGTTTCTCATATGGAAGCAAAACAAACAAGAAAGAAAACTACCTCACAAGGTTAGTTCTGAGATTTCATAAAATAAGACATATAAACACCTGACCAAAAGCAAAAACAAAACAAAACATAACAAAAACACTCAATAAATAATACCTATACTAATGTGTTTTGGTTTCCTAACAACACTGGTGAGAAGAGATTCCCATGGTCATAAAGAGGAAGGAGAAGGACCAGCAACAAGATTAGGGCTGAAGTTTAGAAAAATGATAACACAAATCAATAATCCTAAATTCTCTGTTTTTCACTCCAGCCCTTTTCATCTGGACCTTCTGAGGGAGATTTTCGGCAATTGCTCCGGACCTGAAATGGGCCTCAGAGAGCCCTGGTTGTGCACTGGCCAAACCACTGGGATGGTGGGGAGGGGTTTCTGGGTGAAATGCTGCGGACTGAGACACAGTGGGGAGCATGCAGAGGAGAGTGGCCTGCTGGAGGGGAGACAGAAAACCCCGCTTCCTGAGGTGGCTGACGAGACCGGCGTCTCAAGAAGGAGGTGTGTGGAGGTCTGGGGATTTGAGGTCTTCTACTTGAATACTTTGAAGAACTGACACATGGAAGGACTGGATTTGTTTTGTGTGGTCCCAGTGAGTAGAAATAGGGTCAATGTATGGCGGTGAATATGGAAAGCTCAAACTGAGTTTTATTCATGTAGTGTCCATAGCACCAGCACAGAGCCTTGCCCACATGGGACAGCCAAGGGTGAGTAGCTGCTAGGACTATTATTGCCTGGCCTTGGAACAAGCACCCAATTCGGACAAGCCGATTGTGTCTGCGCTGGCCCATATGCCTGACACTTTTGTTAGAAAAAACTATGTCAGCCAGCAGTGACACTCAGGGTGGCCCATTTTCAAAAGTCTAGTGAGGGCTTCTTTTCTCCTGCCATCAACACCTCATTTTGCAAACACTGAAAAAAAGAGAAACAGAAAAACTTTCTATCTGGCTCAAAGGTTGTTTATGGAATAAAGCTAAATAACTATCCATGGGATGATCTGGAAGTGAAATTTTAAGCTAGATAAACATTGAGCCTGCTATGAAAGGTCATTCTAACTTCCTTTGACCCTCTCATAACTGTGATCCTCAGCATTTTGGTTTGTGGCAAGAAAGCAATGCTTTTCTCCTCCCATTTAGACGGTCTACTAGTCTTGTTTCCTCTTATAGTTTTTGATGAGGAATAAAGCCTATACTTGACATGAGCTCCAGACTTTTCCTGCCTGATCCATTAAATGCATATTTTGATGAATCTAATGCATAAAATTGATAGATTTGTAAAGGCTACTGGACCAGAAGATATAGAAACCTCATCTCGCTATCTCGAGCTCACTGAAGCAAATACTCCCAAATGCAGCATCTGCATAAAAACCCTGCCTGTAACTAAAGAGATGTAGAGGAGAAGTTATATGGATCTGGATTGCCCTTGCTGCCTGCGCCACGTTTTCACTTTTCATTAACTCATCCCAAAAAAGGTCCATCAGGTTCCAACTCTGTGACAAGAACAGTGCCAAGTGGTGCTGCAGCAACAACCACACTTGCTGAATGTTTCTTATGGAGCAAGAATGTGTAAGTTATCACATGTATTAACTCATGGGACCTCACAGCATCCTATGAGGTAGGCTCTACACTTTCCCCCACTTTGCCAGTAAGGAAACTGGTACACAAATAGGTTAAGCAGATTGCTCAAGGTCACACAGGTTACAAAGGAAGGAACCAGGAGTCTTTGGGGAGATAGTTGTTAGACAAAGGAAGAGATTAAACAGTAATGACTACTTCCAGACACTTTCTATCTAGACTTCTATCAAATGTACAAACTTGCTATAGGTAGCAGTTTTAGAGTGGAAAATTTCATTTATACCAGAAGACCTAGATTATTCAAAGCACCTCCATATAATTTATTGGAAAACCCCAGCAGTGGTTTCCAGGTTTCTCAGCATGATTCCCTTTGTAAATTTCATAAATTCCATAACTAACTAAACTCATTTTGCAAATCCCCAGTAAAAATACAAAGTAACCAAAAGCTATTTTTAATTCAGTAATTTAAAATTTTGCATTAGTTTTACATTTTACATTAATTTATATCTTACTAATTACCATGATATAAAGAACCATATTTGAAAGCAGAGGTACGTATACTTTCAAAACATTAGTCCGTGTACAAACAGTAGGCACTTGACATCCAAGTAGAGACCCCTTGACTCCTTGCAATAACTCCATAGACCCTGCAGATTCACAGAGCTGCATGACTTCTGCCGAATCATCCATCATCTCTCAGTTTTAGTCTGCTCATCTTTAAAGTGGGGATAATAAGAGCTTTTACAAAGAATCTCAGAGAGAATTAAGATGAGACCAACAAGAATTTGGAGGGTTCTTGTCTGAGGGAGTACAAAAATGGTTAAAAAGCAGTCTCTGACAAATATGGTTCCAATGTAGTTAGGGAGAACAGACACACATGAAAGAATTAGTAAGCAGGGCAACCCATTAAGTTAAACTATGTCTTCTGGAAGCTTCTAGAATGTGATCTAATAACATATAAGACATACAAAGGAACATACTTTGAAGAATCCAGGTCTTCTGGCAGCAATGAGTTTTCTACTCTTAAACTGCTACCTATAGCAAGTTTGTACATCTGATAGAAGTCTAGATAGAAAGTGTCTGGAAGTAGTCATTGCTGTTTAATCTCTTCCTGTGTCTCTTTCCTTATATATATGCAAGATGTATGTAAAGAGGGTTCACTATCACCTTACACACAGAAGGGAAATTCAGTTCCTGTAAAAGCCATCAGATATTTTTTATTGTTTTTGCCGAGGTCTGCTATCTCTGGCTGGGATCCTTGAAGTCACAGGGACACACAGACTGGCTGGGTTTAGCTTCATCCCTCGCTGTGCTGCCTTGAGACTAGAGCTGGGAAATAAGGGCATACGCACATCACAGTGACAGAAGGTTTGGGTCTGGTTTGGTTTGGTTTGAAACTGCAACTCATTTATTAAATGACTACCATGGGGAGGAAGTTATACTATGGCCCTAATATTAATATTTAATGATAGTTTGATCCAAATGTAATTTAAGGCACATTTTTCATGCAAATTGAAACTTGCTGCTTAACTGGCTCAACTCCCAGCATAATGTTACATACAATCTTGCAGTTTTACAGCCTGCATTCATCATGTTTTCAGGATATAACTGACTCCAGGGCATAGAATTTTGGAAGAAGTTTCCCTCAATGATACTAACTTGGGGGCAGCAGAAATTACTCCAGTCTCTCCCTTTATTCTTGTTGAATTGAAAAATAAAAAACCCTTCAATCATCCCAGCATTCCAAGTTCATGATGCTAATGAGTACATAATTTGATAACTTAGATGCCTCTCTTCCCTCCTCCCCCAAGAGAGTTTCAGGTCCCGTGGGCAGGAGGGAAAGTTCAGATTAATAATTAAAAGAGCTAACATTTATTGAATATTACTATGAGGCAGGCACTGTGAGTAAGCAGTTGCATGAATTATCACTCTTAATCCTCACAACAAACCCTAAGAGGGTGGTGTGATTTTGTACCTGTCATGCAGATGAAAAAATTAAACTATGCATGATCACACCACTGGCAAGTGAGAGGATGAGGACTTGATCTCAAGTATCTGCCCCCAGAGCAGGCCTCTATACTGCCTTGCCACTCCCCCTTATACCTGGCTTCCAGGACTGTTTTCTCACCCTGGTTGACACTCATATTTCGCATGTTGCCAAGGGAATAGGGACCCTACAAATTGAGAGGCAACTGAAGGAGAAGGAACATAGCCTTTGGCTGTGGCTTTATAAATGGCATTTGGTGACATGCTGGCAGGGAAAGGACAAGAGGAATGTAGATGGATGTGAAGTGATCATCCTTAAGGAAATTATCAGAACATGGAACTTAAAATCAGAAGCATTTTCATTGTATATGGATATATACTTAATTGATCCAATCCCTTATTGATGAACAATTATGCTATACTAATCTTATTTTTTTAATCTTGCATTGTAGGTATATCTTTTTACATCATCTAAGTATTTTGTAAGATAATTTCTAAGAGTCACTTTTACATTTTTATAGACACCCAGAAATTGCTCTCTACAGTGAAGTTTTACTAATTCTCCATTCCACTATCTATGTATGACAGTACTCTCCAAATCCACAGAAACAAATATCCAAACAAATGCCTCAACTTTTGTTTCATCAAGTAGGGGTAAAAAATGGTATCTCATAGTTTTAATTTGCATTTATTTATTATGAAGTAAAAGATTCTTGAGAGTCCCTTGGACAGCAAGATCAAACCAGTCAACCCTAAAGAAAATCAACCCTGAATATTCATTGGAAGAACTGATGCTGAAGCTGAAGCTCCAAAACCTTGGTCTCCTGATGGAATAACTGACTCATTGGAAAAGACCCTGATGCTGGGAAAGATTGAAGGCAGGAGGAGAAGGGGACGACAGAAGATGAGATGGTTGGATGGCATCACTGACTCAGTAGACATGAATTTGAGCAAACTGTGGGAGATAGTGAAGGACAGGGAAGCCTGGTGTGCTGCAGTCCATGGGGGTACAAAGAGTCGGACACAAATGAGCAACTGAACAGCAACAACAACATATTATCTTTTATTTTTCGCATGTCTAAGAACTAATTATATTTCATTTAATAAGAAATGTGTTTCATGTCATTTGCCCATTTTCTGGTCATATTAAGTTCTTTGTGATATACATGTTTAGAATGTTTCCCCTAGTGTTTTATTTGCTATTTTGATCTTGCTTATTGAATTTGGGCCCTATAGAAGCTTTTTAATTTTAATGTATAACAGATGTTAAGGCTTTTAGATAAAACTAGAAAGACTTTTCCTACTTCAAGATTTTTTTAAAAATCTGCCATTTTCCTATTATTTTTATGTTTTTATTTTTAACATTTTAAATCTTTGATCTATCTTGAATTTTATGAAATAAAGAACAGATATAAGTTTGTTTTCTCCCTAGGTGTCCCAATCATTAGTTACATAATCTAACTTTCCTCTCTGATATGCAATGCTATTTTTGTCATATGTTAAATTTCCATATGCTTTTGGGTTCACTCACTTGGCTTCTGTCCATGTGTCAATGAGCACACTCAAGCCTCTATCACTAACTCAGAGTTTAGCTTTCTCTCTTGCATTAACATTCTCAAATCAACACACAATAAGTTAATGGAACACTTTATGAATTTCTTGCAATAACACAAGTCCTCTCTTCTCCTCCACTGCCACTAACTAACAAAATTCAGGGATTTTTTTTTTATCATAAGTAGGAAAATTTTAATTACAATAGTAAATCTATATGAAAGTACAAGGGACTGAGAATTAGATACTACATTCTTGGTCAAATAAACAATTTGGGGTTAATCCATAGTTTCCTTTGATAAGAGCCAGTGATTTTGGATAGTCTCTATGTATGTGTGTTTGTACACATGTGTGTAAAGCACATGTGCCAGAAACAAAAGAGATAATACTTTATTAAGTAAACCATTACCGTCTCCCAAAAAATCCACATTGGTTGAAGGCAAATACACTTGGCACTTTCTATCCTAATCCTTCTGGGGTCTGCTCACAGCTGAACATCCTTCCTAACTGTAGGCACCAAGTATGTGATACCACAATTCCTTTCCTAGGAGGCTCAGAAAGAGCAAGAGGAGCTAGTGTAAAGTGGGAGACATCTGAGCACTTAAAGGTTGTGCAGACACACCAAAATGATGTATTACTGAGCTGCACCTTCCTTTCCAAAACCTAGGCTCTTCTCCTTCTCCAGCATCCTCATTAAGACTCACAGCCTAGGCTACAGCCAGCAGATAAGAATTCTCCATCCCTGGTGGGGGGTTGTGTAGACAACACTGGCAGCAGAGGAGCTGTGGGCATGTGGCAGGAGACACCAGCTTGCTTGCTGCATTGTGTACTGGCCATCTCCTAAGTGTTGAGAAAGACCATGATTGCCCTACTCTCTTAAAAGATCCAGTAGGGGCTAGGATTCTGGATATACCTAGAGTAACCTTGGAGAGCTTTTTGCTTGTTCTTCACCCTAAGAGTTTAAGTTCTAAAAGTTCAGGAGCCCTACCTTGATGGATAAAGTATGGTGCTCCTTATAGCAGCTTCAAAGTTTTCAATACATACGTTTTTCAGGATAAGACAGACCCCTCTTTGTACTTTTTTTTTTTTTTAACTGAAAAAGCTAATAGGTGTGGAGGGAAGGAGAGGAAGCTCCACTATGCTATGGGGAAGAAAACCACCTGAATTAGAAAAACAGCAAGAACCAAGTAGTGGCTTTTGTGGTGGGTGTTCCATAAAACAGCACTGAAAACTCAAAGTTCTTTCTCTCCCTACACTTCCTGTGGAAGAGGGCCAGAGGGGCTCAATTAAGGGGGAGAAGCCACTACCTCCATCCAGGCAGAGGCGTTTTGTCCGGGCCCAAGCCAACCAGAGGCTATTCCGGTCCTCTCCCTCACTCTCTTCCGGCCGGCTTCCTTTCCCCACCCCTCCAACAATAGCCCCCTCTTGATTTCTGTTCTAAGCCAGAACGGTGAGTCCCCAGTGCAGAGGAAGCTCTAAGGATTCTTTCGAGAGTGAGGGGTGTGTGCTGGCATCTGCTCCTGGGCGGTGATGCTGGGGACCCGCCCCTCTTTTCCCAGAGGCGGGTAGCAGGGGGTCTCTTGTCCTCGTCCTCCAGCTTTCAAATGAGGAAGCTGGCAGAATACCTCTTCTTCCTGGAAGAAGATAATCTGAGATACTCTATCTTGTACTATTTGCATTTAAATATTTTTTCAAGCTGCTGAAAAAGCTGGACACCTTATTGGAATGATGTTCCCCAAACTTGTCACTGCCCCTGCTGGGTCTTCCATAAGCCACAAGATGATACCACGAGGAAGATATTCCCCTCTGAGGCCCCTCCCCAGACTCATGAGAGCTGGAGAAGTGTCTAGCAGTCTATCCCAGTGACTCTGATGTTCGGCTCTCAGGACACACTTGAAAAACAATACTCCAGACCTTTACTCTCTGAGATTATCAGGGTCCATTTGCGTGGTGTCACATTGCTAGGTGAGACCATCAAAGTCATGCCTAATGTTGCTCAGAGCTGATAGACTTGAGGTTTGTCTAGTAACACCATTATCCAAGAGGGAGTAATGCTGTCTTGGACAAGTTCAGAATTTATGAAAGGGCTTTGTAGCTCCATAGGAGAGGGAGCTATGTCAGTCTGTATATACAACAGATCAAAACCCTAAGGCAGTGCTGCTCAAACACGAATGTGCACCTGAATCATATGGAGATCGTGTTACAACGCCAATTCTGATTCAGGGGGTCTGGGATACAGCCTGAGATTCTGCTTTTCTAACAAATTCCCAGGTGATACCATACTATTGGTTATTTGACTACATTTGAGGAACGCTGCCATAAGGGATGGGTTTCCCCGATGGATCGGCAGTAAAGAATCTGCCTGCAATGCAGGAGACGTGGGTTCAACCCCTAGGTCGGGAAAATTCCCTAGAGGAGGAAATGGCAACCCACTCCAGCATTCTTGCCTAGAGAATCCCATGGACAGAGGAGCCTGGTGGGCTACAGTCTCTGTGGGGGGTGCTGGGAAGGTCACAAAGCAACATGACTAAGGACGCACACACACCTTAAGGAATACTTAATAAAAAAAAAAAAGTTATTAGCTGCTTCCTCTTTAATGAGAAGGCTGAAAACAAGCAACATCAATTCAGTGACCTTGAGTAAATCATTTGCTTTTTCTAGCTTATCTGTTAAACAAGGTAGGTGCCTTTCCTCATCTCTAAAGCACCTACTTCTTAGAATGGGAGGGTTAAGTGAAATAATGTACGTAAAGTTCTTGGCAGGCCCCAATCTTGCTAAAAACTCTTCCATAAATACTGTGGGTGGTGGTGGTGCTCTTGTGGTTATCTCATTCCCCATTAATACCAGTGGCCGTCACAGAATGAGGTCAAAGTGCAGCCGTAACAGATCATAGGAAAAGAGAAGGGGGAAGAATTCCTTTGTGTGGTCCTGGTATTTGGCAATAAAGAGATAGGCTTTATCAGTGAGAGGTCTTAACAACTAAGACAGCAAAGTTGCTATCATATTTATACATATATTTGCCACTTTTACATTTGCCATGTAAATGCAAAACTGCCACAGTCCGGTATTTGCTTGTTTTGGCTGTCTCCAGTGCCTAATTACATGGAGGAAAGGGTATTGTGCACCACAAGGATATCACGTTTCCCTCCCTGAATTCACTCCTTCATGTTTGTGTAAACTCAACCAAAGTGGCGTCCCTTTAACTTGGATTTACAGCCCTGCCTGTAAAACCAGAGAGCACTGAGCATTTCCCACAAGGCTAAACCCTGGCTCACGACTGCCTCAGTCAAGGGAAAACAAATGACCCCTCTCCCTCTCGCCAAAAACAATGTGCTAACCCATCATCTGCCCAGAAAAGAAATGGAAAACAAAATGCAACCAACAGTCTTTCCTGTGTATCTGATAAATGTTTATCACCCAGGAACAAGTGGGCAGGATCCTTACCAAGATGACACATTAATATACATGTAGCAGCCCCAGGCACGTGATGGAGGAGTAAGCCATTCAGTCAGTTCAGGTGGGAAATAAACATGTCAAGCCGGCAGTTTGGCATTGTCCAGAGTCCCAGAGAGTTTGACTGATTTTTAACTTCCTAACTGCTGTGTTTAGTATTAACTAGAAATGGCATGCTTCACTCTACAGCCCACTTATTTGTCATCCGTTCAACAAATATTTTGTACATCTATTATGTGTTCTAGGCTGTACGCTTACAGCAGTGAACAAAAGAAGGCCCTGTCCTCATGGTGCTTACTTTCTAGTGAATTTATGTATTATACATAACTTCTGATGAAGACAAGCTCTTATTCTTTTATCTAAATGTATTTGATATTTGAATAATTAAAAAGAATAGCCATCATTAGGCTAGCTGTTTCTGACAGTGCACATCAAAGTATCTGCTGTCTCTCTGTCACGTGGAGAACTCTTCTTTTGATAGCAGGTTTAACATGAGCTGTGGGTGCTGGTTTTTCAAACACCATTATCAATCTTTTGCCTTTCCATGTCAGTATTAACTTAGGGACAAGGGTCTAACTTCTAATAAAGGCTCAGCACAACACACATTGTAAAAAGGCGAAAATAAAACCAAAAAACTTATATTGAATCTACATTCTTTAAAGTGAATATAAAAACAGTATCTGTGTTTTCTTTGATTAAAGAAAGAATTCATGCTCACTCTAAGAGACAAATAATATATAAATGCATAAATCAAAAAGTGCTATTCATATAGAATTCTAATATTTATAATCGTAAGTAATTGCTCTTTATAATACATGTCATTATAGAATATTGATCAGATTGGTGGCATATTCCTCACTCCATAAAACTAACAGCTTCTAGAATAACAATTGATATATTTGAAACTAATTTCTAAAGAGAACATCCAATGCCAAATAGGAATTATGCTTAAAAGTATGGTTCTTAGAACAAAAATGTAAAAATACATTTTAATGTCGATGCAATCCTAAAGAAGATAGAACAAAACAGTGATCGCCCATTTTAGAAAATCACAGGATGTCAGCATGGGAGTCATATAGGGCATCTAGTGCAGTGGGCAGAAGAGTGTGAACAAGTCCCAGATGAATTCTGATACACACTCACACACACAGACGCCCTTGAGGGTCACTGGTTTCATCCAACTTCATCATTTTACAGAGAAAACTAAGGTCCAAGCAAGTGCAGACCTCTCAGGTCATAGGTGGAGAGGGCGGCAGAGGCTGGCAGAAGCGCTCGGACTCCCAGTCTGGTCTTTGTTCTCTTATTCCAAGCCACCTGAGAAGACGCTTGTTTTGCACTTTAGGGTAGAACAACACAGCTTCAACCTGCTCTCCAAAGGCTAGGTTGTCCAGGCAAGTCTCTATTGTATCAGGGCCTCTGACTCTAACAAAGGAACCTCAACGGTTTGGGATATTGGTAGTCGATTTCCGGTCGTTTTTGTGGCTGTGTTTTGCTCTGGTAAAGTGGAGAGGGAAGTTTAACTAAGTTAAAGTATCATTATTACTTGATAGGCTAATTAGCACATAGATTTTAAAGTTTAGAGTGAGAGAAAAATAGCAGTTGGAGCTCTCTCTCTCTCACATACACACACGCACACGCATACACACACGCACACGCACACACACGCACACAGTAGTGGTACCCCTGTTCTGTTTATTGGTGATAGGTGGCTTGCGCTAAAATGTTTGAGGAGAGGGGTCACTGAGTGTCCTTAGTCTTTACTGTGAGGAGAACATGTCACTTCAAATCTGTTTGTCTCTGGCTGAGTCACGAACTGCCACAATGGTCTCCAAAAAAAAAAAAAAAAGCCTCTAGCCCTCCACTGCCAGGGAAAAGGTCATCAGCAACCCAGAGCTCACCATCTTGGGGAAGTGGGTGAAAGGGAGAATGAAACGTCCACAACATCATGTAGTTTCTTCATGATGAAAACTGAAGACTTTCATCCCAGGACAAACTCTCCCCTACTCTCTCCTCTGCTGAACACAGCTGGCATTTTAATGAGGCTAAATCTGGCTGTTTCTGCCATCAGCAGAGATAAACATCGAAACGTTAAACTCTGCTTTCCTTTGTTTTGCAAGATTTTGGGATTCAGGATAGCTTCACTCAATGTGTGCCCAACTTCAAAGCTATGAGGGATGATTTTTTTTTTTTTTTGGCAGACTCTTGGTATGGTATTGATCAAGGATCACGATACAAATTATAGCGTGTATATTCTACTCTCTGCATTCAAAAGACAGTACCTTTTAGTATTAATATAAGACTTAAAAATTACATCTGACATGGGTTGACTCCTACTACTTACCATACTATGTATTAATTGTGTTACATAAATAATCTTGTTTAATCCTCACTACAACTCGATTAAATAGATGCAATTTTATGTTAGGGGAAACTGCAGCTTAGAGGAGTTAATTACCTGGCCAAATTAAGTGTCACACAGTAAGCGACAAAGCTGGAATTCAGACCCAGATTTGGATAACAACAAAGCCTGTGCTTTGGTGTTCTGCTTGCTCGCATCTAATTCACTTATCAGCCCACAGGACACATCCTAACATGATTTAACATTTACACAGCAAATTTATGGTTTAGTTATATGTACAACTTTGGCACACGTTAATTAATGCAACTTTCTGTGTGTCAAATTCTGGCTCATTTCAAGCTGGAGTTTCCTTAATGATATCACAGAAGAGCCTCTGATGACTCCGAGTAAGAATCACACACTGGAAGTTTCCACAAATGCCAACTCCCTCCTTGGAATTGAGTGAAGACAGATTAGTAGCAAATAGGTTAAGCTTGTCAATGACTTTCTTCTTTAGGGAGCTGCATTTTTTTCCCCCAGTGTCCAAAATTCTCATGGCAATGACTTAACAACTCAAATGGAAATACTGAATATATATTTTTTCTTTTACAGAAAAGAACCCATCTTGAGCGCCTTAGTCTTGGGCCACATTGGAGACACAGGCGCAGGAGGGGCTGTTTTCTGTGCCATAGGCAGACCCACCTTTTGTCTTACTTGTTGGTGGGACTCTGCTGTCATTTTTTGCATATTGTGTTGCATCTGATGCTTTTATTCAATAACCCAAATGAGATAGTATCCTCTGATGTTGTTCTAACTGGGCATAAAATTAAATATATTATCAAGGAAAAATGAAACTGAAAGAAGCACGAAAAATTGCAGCCCTGAATTTTCTACTGAGTCACATTTGCTGATAAAAAATGGGAAAAAAAAAAAAAGCCCAAGCTGATCAGTCCCAGCTACCTTTTGACCTGAAGATCTATGAAATGGGGTGAACAAGGGTAGGTGGTAGGGGAGCTAGACACCACTTTCAATTATTATTAGTGTAATTTTGCCTCCACAAGCAGGAAAACGCTATCATATCTCTTTCCCATTGCTCATTTTATAGTGCTCCTAAGGAAAGTCTGTTGAAAAAAAAGGAGAAGAAAAAAGAAGTCTGACTAATGGAACAAAACCCATATTATAGTCCAATTTTATATTTTCTTACTCTTATTAAGATGGCTCAGTTTTAAATAAAGATTAATTATTTGAGCATGGTTAATGCATAGTCTGACCAAATTAATTTATAAACGAGAGAACAGCTAATTTTATTACACTCTTAACATCCCAGATGACTTCAATCAGTAAATTTCATAGAAATGAATATAAGAAAAACCTCTGCCTGTCCTTTGTCTTTCAGCCATTCAACACCTCTCTGGGTTGAATGATTAATATTAGTAAATATACACAGTCTTTCAGAGCAACCTTGCTGGTCTATTTTTGACAATGTGATCTTGACTCCCTTGTGGCTTGCCATGATGAGTTTTTTGTAACATTATACATCCTGATGAATCTAAATGAAGCAAGATAGACTTTTAAAAATTAATTGTGTGTATAATCTTGACTGGTTTGCTGTATTCTATTTGATGCTTAAAAAACCAGGCACTGGATAAACATTCTTCAATGTTTTGCTGGGCTTTTCACTCCTACTGACGCAAGTGATCGATCTCAACCTTCCTATCCTAGAAGTATGTTGTTTTCCAAAATTAAAGCTGCTTGCCCCTAAATCTTTGCCCTCTTTTGTGTGGCAGATGACATCTTCAATTGACAGTGGGTAATAAATTTACACTCAACCCACATGTGGAGCCTGAACACATAAGCATACCCCACACCCCCTTACAGTACAAATCAAAGTGACATTCTCTTCTTTTTCTTCCTCCTGCCTCAGTGAGGCAGAATAACAGTCACAAATTAACAGTCCTCTTTGAGGCGGGAGATGTTGAATGAAAAGGAAAGAACAGGAGCAGGCACCTCCATCAAGACAATGGGTAACAAAATCCCCAGAGCAAACCACAGTTCTTAACAGACACCCTGAGAAGGCTCCCAGGACACAGCACTGAGGAAGAGCAAATTCTCAGTGAGACACAGCACTCCAGTGGCTCTTGGTTAACCCACCAGCTTATCTGTGCCCAAATTCAGATTTAACACAATGTCCTTCTTAGCCTAGAGCAATTCTATGTCCAGTTCTGCCAGGCTCAACCCTGCAGAACATCAGTAGTCTCTCTCAAAAAAATAAGACATACAAGCTTCAATTCTGGGCCATCCTTCAGTCACACCCTTTGATTAAGGATTACACCCAGTGAGGCATTTTCTGTGGAAGATGCCCACAGCAACATCCATCGCAAGGACATTGAAATGGAAGTAGAAAGGATTGCGTGGGTAACTTACCAGCTCCTGAGTCTGAGTGGCTGCAGCCGCCCCCGAGGTTTACCTGATCCCTTGTCTCTCTGTCTTTCTCCCTCTCTTTCTCCCTTCTTGTGTACAGATTGCAGGGAACTTAAAGAACTCGCAGGGACAGTGTTTCGAATGACTTAAGAAAGAGAACAGGAACAATACTTCGTTCTCTTTTTCTCAGATGAGTACCTTCGGGAAGAAGGAAGGAAGGGAGGGGAGAGGGAGGAAGTCAACAACCCTTTGCTTTCCTGAAAAAAAATAAGGAAACAGAAGATAGACATCTCATTTTCTCTTAAACAAAATGTTGGAAGGGGCAAAAAAAAAAAAACTTTGAAAAAAGGAATTCCTCAAATATGCTCTCTGCCCTGGGAGCTTTAAAGAGATGAAAAGCCTTACTGGCCTGTCCTGTCCAAACAAATGGTGTTCCAGAAAGGCAGACTCTCCTGAGCTTGCAGCCTGACATCTAGTTTGCAGAAATGACACAACGAAAGGGGAACAAATCCATCTCATCCACTCTGATGGAGGGAAAGTTCGGTCTGTCATGCTAACCAAGGCAAACCTGCAGCCTGTGAGGCCAGGCGTGCACAGGTCAGTCTGAATGTGTGGCTCTCCCTGGGCTCTGTGAAACACCAGCATTGCTGCAAGTTTTCAGCCTGACTCTAGAGCTTTCCATTCTTCCAGGACCGAACAACAGATGTATGCATTGGTCACTGAGCCTCATGCAGAGGACCAAGATTTCATCTTTGTTGATGGATGAAAAGCAACAGCAGCAACTCACCTCACTGCTGCTGGACATAGTTATCTCAGAACTGCTGTTCAGATCGTCATGTCCTTTATATTCCTAGTGCTTTTTGGATTTAGTCATCTCTGGAAAAACCAGAAGGTGATTTCTAATTTGTTTTCAGAATATTGCACAGGTCTTGGGTAAGTCATCCACAAAGTTTGAAAAGGAATGGGAGGTTGACTACAAGGAGCTAGATAATTGTGGGACTATTCTTTACCCAGTTAGGGGGTCCCAGGTGTGTAAAGGGCAAGCACAAGCTCTGGTTAGGGTATGTTTCACTCAGGAATAAGCCTGGTTTACAGTTCTGATTTGTGTTGTGTGTCCCATGCCCTTCATTCATCTGGTTAAGATCATTTTTTGCCACAAGCAGAAACCAGCTGCAGATCACTGTGGCGGCAAAAAAAAAAAAACAAAAAACAGCTTTAAGTGCTTCCTTATTTCAACCAATGGTGAAAAACTGGGGTGGAGCGTCACACCTGAAGACAAGGAACAAGTCAAGTAAATTCAGGGAAAGGATGAGTCTGGTTCATTCTCTCTGCAAGATTTTATTGGATTCAGTGGACTATAAGATCCTTCATTTATCCAGTTTTCTGCCCCCAGTAATTAGCTATCAATTTATCTCTCTATCTGAATATGTGTGTGTGTGTCATCAAGAATGTGACATTACTCAGTAAGTTCGTAAAAGCCAGGACATTTGCAGCCTCCTGGCACCAATACTGACACAACACGTGGCATTGGGTTCCTGCCATGGGGGGTACCCAGCTCCGTCTACAGATGAAAACCCTGGTGCCCAGACGAGAATCTGTACTGTTTGCCCAAAGTCATCCACATCAGGGAACAAACCCAAAGCTCATCTGCCTCCTGATTCAGCTCTGGTGCTCTTTGCCCTCTGCTGGCCTTCCTCTCTCTCCTGCCTCTGTAGACATGGGAAGGAACAGAAGCGGGAGAATCTGAGAAAGCGAGAGAAGGGCATGAGAGAATGGGAGGGATAGGAACTGATTCCTGTAGAGCAACAATACTGGGGAACAAACTCTGGGTAACTGTGAGGTTTAAGACGCGCTCTGCTCTACAATAAAATGTGGAAGTAAGTGGGAGGGAGTGAGGAGAGGGTGAATGAGGAGAAAGAGGGCAAGGCCGGGCTGGGTTTCTGAGGCCCCAGTCAGCGGAGGCCACAGGGGGGGATGAGAAGAACAAAGGCGTTCAGGCTGCAGCTCTCTCTGGTCACTGGGGAAGCAATGGCAGCACCACGCAGCCTCTCCAGGCTCTCTTCCCACTGCAGCTTCAGGGCTGGGCCACGGAGAAGACCCAGGAGCCCTGTCAGAATCCAGAGGATTTCCCTCTCAAGTCCGCAGCATGTGGGGACTGCCACGTGGAGGAGTGTTGTTTCCTCTAAGCCAGCTGACCCACCCCAAGACTGCCTGGACAGGGCCATGTGCCACCTGAGCTGGATGGCTTTGATGCCACGGAGCTGTACCCAGTCGGGAGTGGGCCGTGTCATCTCTGGAAAAACTTGCAAGTGATTTCTAGTGTTTCCAAAGTACCGTGAAGCAGTGTCGGTCTTAGGCAGGTCAGCCTCGGTTTTCCAAGAGGGGTTCTCAGCCCTGCCTGTGCCAAGCTGTTCCATTCAGATAGCTCGTTGTCGCCTCCTGTGAGATTCATAGAATGGACCTCTGTCTCTTTCCCTGCTCTGTCAATCATATGAAGATGATCTTCTAATACTTGTAACGTCACCCACTGGGTGTCTAGAAGCTGAAACTCCTAAGTCCCTCCCCTCAGGTTTCACAGGAGAGATTTCTCATCTGGTCACTCAGGCTGGTGAAGCTTCCTCTCCAGCCACCTCAGGATTTATTCAGACTCAGAAGGGGAGTGAAGGGAATGGGTGTTTGTATTGCAGACACCTGAGGAAAGGCATGTGTAGAAAGTGGACCATGGGCCGGCCTCTGACCCAGTGGGTGAGCTCACATTGCATTAGCTATTACAGAGATCATTCGATTCAGTTCAGTTCAGTTCAGTCGCTCAGTCGCGTCCGACTCTTTGCGACCCCATGAATCGCAGCACGCCAGGCCTCCCTGTCCATCACCAACTCCCAGAGTTCACTCAGACTCACGCCCATCGAGTCAGTGATGCCATCCAGCCGTCTCATCCTCTGTCATCCCCTTTTCCTCCTGCCCCCAATCTCTCCCAGCATAACTTCAGGGGACAAGGATAAACACCAAGGTTAAAATTCAGTGAGACAAAAGCAGTGACCCCAAGACTCAGAACCAGCGCTGCAGAAACACAAGCTCTACTCAAAATGGCTTCCCGCTTCTGAAGCATCCTAACTGGTGCTTTCCCAACTGCTGGTTATTGAGAGCTCTAGGGCTATCTATTTACCCCAAGACTCATTCAACCCCTGGCCATGGAGGGTGGGAAAATGAAGAATGATTTGAAATATAAGATAAGTTCAGAATGGGCTTTCCCAATGACTCATTAGGTAAAGAATCTGCCTGCAACATAGGAGGCCCAGGAGACATGGGTTCGATCCTTGTGTTGGGAAGACCCCCTGGAGCAGGGCATGGTGACCCACTCCAGTATTCTTGCCTGGGAAATTCCATGGACAGAGGAGCCTGGCAAAGAGTCACAAAAAGTCCATGGGGTCACAAAGAGTAGGACACAACTCAAGGGACTGAGCTCATGCATGTATATTCAGAACAGTATGCAAAAAAGTAAGCGTACACATCAGTGAAATTTTATAAAACAAACACATCTGATTAAGAGAAACCTAACAAGAGATCCCTGTGAACCTCCATCCCTCTACTTCTCCTCAAGGGTCCTCAGTCCTCAAACCTGACATAGATACATATCACATGGTTTACATAACAAATGGCATTGAACTGTGTTTTCTGTTTTGTATTACATTTGTGAGATTTGCCCCTATTGTTGAGTGTGGCTCAGTCCCTGTCTTGCTGGAGGGTATTGCACTCTGCGACTGCGCCACACTTTATATATCCACTCTACTGAAGATGACATTTGGGTTGTTTCTATTTCGGGGCCATTACCAGCAGGCTGCCAGGAATATTCCTGTCCCTGCCAGATGTCTTTTTAAAGCCTGGTGCAGGACTCCCCTCTCTCCAGGAAGAATGTCCACTCCAGTGATTCACGGCCCTTTGTTTGGCTTCTTTATGCCCACTTCCTCTCACATGGGACGTATGGCATGGCTTTTTCTCTTGAATTCAAGTGGACTCAGCTTGAGGACACAGTGATGTCTTTGGAGATGCTGGCAGAGTTCCTGCGGAGCTTCAGAACAGGTTGGGAGTCACGGTTCTCACTTCCTGCTACAACCTGGAGATGCTGGTTCCTGTTGCTCTGAGTCACGCTCCATGTTCTTGCCATCCCCCTTCCAGATTCTATGGCAACTGAGTCTGCCCTCCCTCGTGCAGGCTTCTCACGTGTTAGACTAACGTGCAAGAGGGAGCCAAGTCCCGCGCCTGAAGCTGCTTTGAAATTTCCTTTGTTCCTTTGATTTATTTTCTTGGTCTTGCCAAGCCCTAATATCCTCCAAGCCCCAACTCCCCAAACTTGAGAACATTCATTTCTTTCTTTCTTTTTAGTTTCTTTGTAGCATGAAATAATGCTATGAAGGACTATAAACAAGTTGCTAAAAAAAAAGTCTGTTTTATGGATTTAGTGTCTTCATTTAAGGAGTGGGGACACTAACATAACACCCATTTTTCATAGTCTTAGGAGTGAAGAAGAGGAGCTAAAATTTTTCCAGTGCATGCCACGTGCCAAGTCTTTTCTAAGCAACTATGTGTCACAACTTATTTACTCATCACAACAGCCCACTGAAGTCGCTGATATTTTGCCCTTTATCTCCTCCTCTTTTTAACAGATGAGGAAACTGAAGCATGGAGACATTACACAACTTTCCAGTATCACTTAATTAGCAAGATTTCAAACCCAGGGAATTCTGGCTCAGAGCCCTATTTCAACAAAAGGTAACTTACCCTGCCCTCTAAATAAACACTGTCTGTCACATAGTAAAACTTGGTCTCTAGAACGGGAGAACATGCTGTATAGTAGAAAAGGCAAAAATATATGGCACAAAGGTGCATTCTCCAACTATTTAGTGAGCCTGTCTTATGAACCAGAAGGCCCCATGCCAGGTATGGGCAATGTACATGTGAATTTTACTTTCTGGCAGAGGAGAGACACTTTCAATTTAGTAAAACATGCTTGGATATCTAAACAATTAAAATTGCAGTCCATGCTCTGAAGAGGAAATCTAAGAGCTAGGAGAGCTTGGAGTCAGGTACCAAATCTGGACAAAAGGTCAGGGAAAGTTTCCCTAAGAAAATGAAAGATACATGGAGGCCTGAAGAAGGAGCAGGTGTGCGTCAGGCAAAGCTGGGGAGGCAACAGTCTTACAAGGGGCAGCCAGAGGATCCGAGTTCAGACTCTTTACTAGATCCTCAGAGGGATGGGAAGCATGAAATATTTCACACAGGAGAAGGACATACTCAGATTGCATTTCAGAAAGCCTATGTGGGTCACTGTGCAAAGACTTGTTCATGGAGGGCAAGAGAGGAAGCAGGTGGAGAGTTGTAAATTCTAGTCTAAATGTGGTTGGGACAGAAGGGCGGTCAGGAGCTGCAGGTGGCTGTGTCTAAAGAGGTTTGAGAGCCACACTGATATGCTGGGTGACAAGAGTTTATTGGGGAGTGAATTCAGGCACTGCCTGACATACAAACAGCTGGCTTATGAGAGATTCACACTTGTGAACAGCAGCATCCTCTCCCGTGCCCCACTCCACCCCTTATCTACAGAGCCTCTGTTGCTGAGTACCTACCTGCCTTTGTTCCACCTCGGCCTCCTGTCTGCTTGCCTTGGCGTCACTGTCCTCATGTGTAGCCCATGCCTGCATTTCTTAATATTCGCCCAACAGAGTTTCCTTTCCTCTAGCACAGAGGTCTTTAACCCTAGGCCATGGACCAGTAGAGGTCTGCTGCCTATTAGGAACTGGGCCCCCAAGCAGGAGGCAAGTGGAGGGTAGGTGAGCGAAGCTTCACCTGCTGCTCCCAAGATCACTCCCCATCACTTGCATTACCGCCTGAACCACCCACCCACCTCCCCCTTCACCCTGCCATCCATAGAAAAATCATTTCCTACAAAACCAGTCCCTGGTGCCAAAAATGTTGGCGACAGGTGCGCTAGCACACCCAGTGCTGCTACTGAAAAACTAGGGGCATTCTCAAAGCTGGCCCAGGAGGGGTGACTCCTGGGGCAGAACTCAGCGTTTGAGCTACTAGGGGTGGGGAAAACGCACTCTAGGTGTTCCACATTAGGACTCAGGCTGAAATTCCCTAAGGAAAGTCTGTGAAGCGGGGTAGATGGGTAGTGTTATGAGTTAGTTACAGGACTAACTCTTAAGAGCTGGCCTGTGGACTTAATCACCAAGGAACACATGGTTTCTGCAGAAAAATGAGTTCTGAGCTCCCAATGTTTGATATCAGCAAATGAGCATTTTTAAGTTGGGGCTTCCCAGGTGACTCAGTGATATCCCCCTGCCAATGCAGGAGACAAGAGACAGGGGTTCCATCCCTGGTTCAGAAAGATCCCCTGGTGTAGAAAATGGTAACTCACTCCATATTCTTGCCTGGAGAATCCCATGGTCAGAGGAGCCTGGTGAGCTACAGTCTGTGGGGTCGCAAGAGTCGGACGCGACTGTGCGTGCATACACATAGTCATTTTTAAGTTGGGGAGCGGCAGTAGTTGTGTTAAAAAGCACCTGTGGTTTCCTGTCAGGCCGGAGGTAAGCAAGCACCCTCCTCCAATACTCACTTCCCTTGTTCAGTAGGGCTCATTTTTCCACAGTCTTCCTCCAGAGTGGTTGTATAGGTCTATTCTTCTACTGACAGGCTCTCTCCAAGCACCTTGAGATCCTGTGTTTCAGTAGCACACAAGAGACAAGAAACAACTTCATTTTTACACGTTACATTAAGCATGATTAGAGTTCCCCTTCCTTGATAAAGTTGGCTAAAGTTCCGTGTCATTATTTTCCATGGTCCTCACACCCTTCCTTTGGTTGTACCAGACCCAGGACTTTCACAGCCCTAAGAAAAGAGCACTAAGCCTTGGTACGTGTTGGCTGATTCGCAGTCCCCTCAGAGGTGCCTGGTTCTGCTGGTGCCTCGACACCCTCAGTGCCAAGTGCTGTCAAAGGAAAGCCCACCCGGTCTTTTAACACCATACTAACCAGATCTCTATGGTTATCCTTGTCATCTCTACAGCACTACGTAGGTGAGACCCAAGGTTTCTGTAGCCTGTCTTCTTTCTTAATCTTCAGGGGTCCAACTCACACCAAAGCTCAGGCTTCTCCCTTCTGCAACCCCATTGCCACACCTTTCAGCCTCCTTGGACCAGACCAGGGATAAACCCAAATATTCAATGAACCAAGCAAGTTCATTTAACCAGTACCCCATGTGTAACATAATAGGGTGTGCCGGGAATCATGGAAAAATAGTCCATGACACATCAAAAGTGGCTTGTGATTATGTAAGAACACAAGGCTAATGTGACCAGATCATCTAAAAAAAAAAAGCTGAAAATATGAATTTTTAATGTGAAATTTCTTGATTTAAATATTTTAGAATTGAAAACAGACTATTTTTAAAAGATATTAAAGAGTTATCAATCTTTGGGGTGTGACAATGGTGCAGTGGTTTGCTTTTAAAATATATAGTGAAATGTGATTTATTTAAGAGTCTACATGAAAAAGTAAAATTTAAATGTGAAGGGACCTAGGCAAAGGGTCATCCAGCCCAGTCAAGCCTTCAGAAGACTGAAGCCTCTGGCCTGGCAACCTCATGAGAAATCCTGAGTCAAGCCATCCAGCTAATCTGTCCCTAAACTCCTGACACCATACAAATTGTGAGGTGACATTTGCTTTTTTAAGCCACTAAGTTTTGGGGTGGCTGCCCTGGTGGAACTGCAGGAGATACAGGTTTGATCCCTGGATCAGGAAGATCCCCTGGAGAAGGAAAGGACAACCCACTCCCAATATTCTTGTCTGGGAAATCCCATGGACAGAGGAGCCTGCTGGGCTACAGTCCAAGGGGTTGCAAAAGAGTCAGACATGACTTAGCAATTAAACAGCAACAGGCTTTGGGGTAATTTGTTATACCACAAAAGATAATTATTAATAATACACTAGCAGGGAAGGCTGCTGTTTAATTTAGGCCTTAACTTTTCAAACCAAAATTCCCACATGGGAATATTTGCTGGTGGCTATCCCAGTTTGAAACTCATCAAAGCTGTTAACTGATTGCTACACTCACCTCCACCCACCACCAAACAAAGGGGGCAACGTTAAAAGATCACATGCCTATCGTATGCTACATGAAATTCCTGAGAAGTGAATGTACACATGACCCATGGTAGTCATATAATGGACTATTAGTGTTCGGCTCACCATCCATATCATCAATTTGTATCTTTATTTCTCTCCCACTTTCATCAGTGAGTGATACTCCCTGGGCCAGTTCTCTTTTTAGGAGAGTTTTCTTGGGAGATTTTAAATTGTTAGAGGCTGGAAGATCAGCAGCTAATTTGTTTTATGTAGTGGCACAATCTGTACTTAATGTTGTGAGTGTCAGATGAGTCCAGTTAATGCTTCAAAAGCAGATATTGGAAAGATTTTATTCTATTTGAAAGGAAAAAAACGGATAGAATCCTTTGACTGAAAAGTAATCTTACTTAGAGACTAACACAGAAAACGAACTCTAAGTTTTGTAAGAACCTAGACTTTGCTGGTTCCTTGCTGTATCTCCAGTGTCTGGAAGTCACTGGCACATGGAAGCTGCTCAATAGACACTAGCTGAATGAATGAATGAGTGAATGAGCACAATGAGAAGAGACTCCATTGAGGAGGAGGGTGGGATTCCATCCATTAAGCATTCTCCTCCCTTCCTTCCTCCCATCTCAAACGTCACCATCACTGAGGCACTTTGGAGGCAGGCTGACTCCTTGAGAAACACAGTTTTAAGCACAAAGACTGGGAAGAGCCCCACGGGTCTACACACGAGCAGACCCGCCCCTCGTCCTTCCACTTAACTGGCCACAAGGCCTGGCAGTGGTTTCCCCAGCTCTCCTCTTCGGTCCTGATTTTTTCTGAAAAATGAGATAGAATCTCCCAGCCTTAATTCCAGCGGTGTCATGAGTCTGTACAGGCTTCCCCTTCTTTTAACATCCAGCCCAAAGGAGGCAAATCACCACATGTGAGGCACTTTGAAGCTGTCAAACTGGAGGGCTCAGAGCCGTGTGACCAGAGGCTCACAGCTTGGCAGTTGACCTGATGTGACTGATGTTCAAAGCAACTGCCGGGGAATAGAAGGCGCCCTGCACCAAAGAGCCAGCCAAAAATAATGAGGGAGGTGAAGAGAGAAATAATAAAAGAAAGAAAGAAGAAACATGCAGGGCAGGGTTTGGGGTCACTTGGGTTTCCTCTGGCCTCATGTCTCCTCTCTCCTCCTCCACCCAGTCCTCAAACAACCCTCTTCTCTGTCCTCCAAAAGAAAAGTTAAAAGCTTTCTTTTGGGAAAAGAGCCGTTTGCTTAGACCACTGCTGTTTACCTTTGGTAGGAGAGCCATTGGTGGTGAGTTTAAACACAGGAAAAGGCCTCTTGGTTACAGGAAGAGCTGCAGACAGGTCTGGAAGACTTGCCGCGAGGCAGCGGAGATGCACCTTCCCCTCCATGAGCAGCCCTGGGACCAACCCTGGGTCCTTGCCTCCGCGTCAGGCAACCAACCGCCAACTATTTCTTGGACTTCATCGGCTCTTCCATTCCTCAAGGATGTTGTTTCCTAAAACACAAAGATGTTGAGGGACGGCTGGTAGGACTGAGAAAGGGAAACAAAAGGAGAAAAAGAGGCTTACATCACGAACAAAAGATCATGACGTTGTTTCCAGTCTAGTGCGGAAAATGCTAGCAGCAAATAACAAGCAGCAAGCCTTGGGTTAACCTTTGGTGGTCTCATTTATTTTCAGTCATTAAAATCACCCTTCAGTAACTAAAGAGGCCACATGTGCTAAAATGGGGCCACACTTTTGCCCTGAAAATGGAATTCTCTATAGCTACCTCCAGAACTGTGTGATTTGTTTATGAAAGGGGAAAAGAAAGAATTAGCCTTCATATTTTTCCAAGTGCTTTCTCATGAGACCTACCCACCCCAAGAAAGGTTAGACTAAATTGTGAGAGAAAGGAAGAAAATAACGCTAAGGAAATAAATGTTGCCAAATAATCAAAATCTCCTGGGTCTTTCCCATTTCCCCCAAATTTCTTTCCTCTAATTCCACTTCAAAAATCCCCCTGGCTTCAAGAAGCACTAGACTTTTTGGTCAGACCATTCTCAAGTTTACCATGAGGATCTCACTTCTCTTTCCCTGATTTCAGAGTCATTGGGTCAAAATCTTTATGTGTTCCAGAGAGCCTGTAGCATACTTCTCCCTCCAGAAGACTTTACCCAACCATGACTGAAATGAAGGGTTGCTAATCTTTCCATCCACCAGCCTCCATCTATCTAACCCTCACTGTCAATGAGTTCTCACATAAAGGATGTGCTGTAGAGAAAAGCAGCAATTTCTTCTCCACTGAAAAGTTTCCCCCAGTACTCCAAGTCTACCAAAATTTAACTCAAGTATTTTAGCTGGGGTGGAATGAGTGAGTCTATAACCAAATCATTTGGGTTCTTTCAAGAATTTTCTCCTTAACTTTGTTTTTTAGCCATTTAACTCTGATATGTCTGGGCATATGTGTGTGTGTTTTAAAATCTTTTCTGTGAGGGGTTTGCTGTCCTTTCTAGGTCTGTAGGATCATCTCTTTCTCCATACTTGTAAATTTTCAATCTATTCTTTTTTTTTTTCCAAATATTCTTTGCTGCACCATTTCCCCCCTTCTCCCTAGTGACTCCAATTGCACATATACTAGACCTTTTGATAATGTCTACAAGTCCCCACAGATCTGCTCTTTTTCTTCTTTTTTTTAAATCTCTCTTCTCTCTGTTCTTCATATTGGATCATTTCTACTGAACTATTTTAAAGTTCACTAATTTCTTCTTTTTTTTTCCTATTCTTTCATTACTGTAAAGCCCAACCAGTATTTTTTTTTTTTTGACATGGCAATTTTCAGTTCTAGAATTCTCTCCTTTTTTGTTATTAAAATAGTTTTTTTTTTTTTAGAATCAGTTTCTAATCTATCACTACACTCATCTGTGAAACATACGTATGATGAATGGTGAAATAATTCTCTTGGTCTGATTTTCACATCTAGAAGAATAAAAGCTTGAGAGGTTAAGCAGATTTATCAAGACTGGAAGGGTAGGGATGAATATAGGCAGGATATATAACATATAGTGTGTAAGATAGTGGACGGTGACGGAGACAAGAAGAGGACAGCAGGAGATTAAGAAGTATGGGACCAGAAACTATCAAACTCCTAGAGGAGAACATAGGCAAAACACTCCCTGACATAAATCACAGCAGGATCCTCTATGACCCACCTCCCAGAATACTGGAAATAAAAGCAAAAATAAACAAATGGGACCCAATTAAAATTAAAAGCTTCTGCACAACAAAGGAAACTATAAGCAAGGTGAAAAGACAGCCTTCGGAATGGGAGAAAATAATAGCAAATGAAGCAACTGACAACCAACTAATCTCAAAAATATACAAGCAACTTATGCAGCTCAGTTCCAGAAAAATAAAGGACCCAATCAAAAAATGGGCCAAAGAACTAAATAGACATTTCTCCAAAGAAGACATACAGATGGCTAACAAACACATGACAAGATGCTCAACATCACTCATTATCGGAGAAATGCAAATTAAAACCACAATGAGGTACCATTTCACACCAGTCAGAATGGCTGCTATGCAAAAGTCTACAAGCAATAAATGCTGGAGAGGGTGTGGAGAAAAGGGAACCCTCTTACACTGTTGGTGGGAATGCAAAGTAGTACAGCCACTATGGAGAACAGTGTGGAGATTCCTTAAAAAACTGGAAATAGAACTGCCTTATGACCCAGCAATCCCACTGCTGGGCATATACACTGAGGAAACCAGAACTGAAAGAGACACATGTACCCCAATGTTCATCACAGCACTGTTTATAATAGCCAGGACATGGAAGCAACCTAGATGTCCATCAGCAGATGAATGGATAAGAAAGCTGTGGTACATATACACAATGGAGTATTACTCAGCCATTAAAAAGAATACATTTGAATCAGTTCTAATGAGGTGGATGAAACTGCAGCTGATTATACAGAGTGAAGTAAGCCAGAAAGAAAAACACCAATATAGTATACTAACACATATATATGGAATTTAGAAAGATGGTAATGATAACCCTGTATGCAAGACAGCAAAAGAGACACAGATGTATAGAATAGACTTTTGGACTCTGTGGGAGAGGGAGAGGGTGGGATGATTTGGGAGAATGGCATTGAAACATGTATAATATCATATAAGAAATGAATCACCAGTCCAGGTTTGATGCAGGGTACAGGATGCTTGGGGCTGGTGCACTGGGGTGACCCAGAGGGATGGTATGGGGAGGGAGGAGGGAGGGGGGTTCAGAATGGGGAACACGTGTATACCCATGGCAGATTCATGTTGATGTATGGCAAAATCAATACAATATTGTAAATAATTAGCCTCCAATTAAAATAAATAAGTTTAAATTTTTAAAAGGTATGGGAATAAGGGGGAGTTTGCAATTTCAAATAGGATCTTTAGGGAAGGCCTCATTGAGATGGTGAAGACAGACGAAACATCTGAAAGAGACAAGAAAAGAGGGAAAAGAAATTGCCTTTAATAAATTAATGATATTTTGTATGTATATTATATATAGATGACTGGATTTTCTATTATTTTGAGTTGGTGGGGCAAGTTTATCAGACTGAATTTCAAAGACCAGAAGACATCATGACTTCAAATTGTCCTATGGACCATTTCATATCATATCATATTGGGTTCTTTGAAAGGATGAGTACTACAAAGTAGTTTTGGTTCTATAGGATATAGTACATCTTTGGCATGTATAAAGTGCTTTATAGGAACTAACAAACTGATAAGTGTGAATTAGAAATAGAAAACTGAAAATTTTTCTTTCCTCTGATGAATAAAAAAAATATAACTTTTACTCCCCATAATTGATGACCAGGGAATTTGGGTCAACCCTCCCACTAAAGAAACCTTAAAAACTGTATGAAATATAAAAACATTTTCTTAAAAGCGTCAAAATGTTGACAAAATAGTGAGGAGTTTAAAGCCAAAATCGAGAAGAAAAGAACCCAGAGAACAAGACTGATATTCAAATCTGATTTTTCTCTCAGAGCATTTGCAAGTCCTAAAGAAATAGCTGCAAAACTGAGCTGCACTTTTGACAAATCTCTGGGGCCAGGGAGCAAAACTTGAGACCTGCAACATACCAAGGGTAGAAATTCTAATAAACTACCTCCACTTTAAACTAGGGTCCCAAAGAATTGCAGCTTCAGGTAAGGTGAATCATGAGTAAACCAATCTCTGCACTGAATTTCCTTCTGCCTGTATGTTATCTGGGTGGGCCCTGGAACCTCAAGCCTTGAACTTGGTTTGAGATGGATCCAGACTGGTAGGACATCAGGTGTCTGGCAGAGGCAAATGAAAATCCTCTTTGGAAGAAGATGCTATCATGCTAAGCCTCAAATTATTCTTACAAATAGTTTTTGAAATGTAATGTCCAACACACTGTCAAAAATCACCAGTCATACAGGGAAACAGAACACATTGAGCATGAGCCAGCAAAAACAACAGAAAATTTTAAATAGGCTCATGAGCACTGGAGTTAATATCTGTTGAGATCATTAGCCATGAACAATAAAACCACCTTGCTATGTTTGAAGAAGAAAGCAAGAGAGAGACTCTTGTTTGAGTAAGATTTTATTTTTGAGGAAGAGAGAGAGCCAAAGGTAATAGTTTTTTAAGATATAATAGCTGAGAATATTCAGAACTAATGAAAGACATCAGTCCATAGATTCAAGAAGCCTAATTGTTTCTATACAGTATATGCACTCAGCATTCCCAGATACATAAAATCATAGTAAGTCAAAGAAACAGAACTATATATATACTGTATATTAAAAGCAACCATAGGGAAAAGGGCATAGTACCAAATATATAAAGTTAAGTTGATAGTTGACTTCTAAAAATCAATAATGGAAATCACAAGACAGTAAAATGGTATTATCAACATGCAGAAAGAAAGCAACTGCCTGCTTAGAATTCTATTTCTAGTATGTGTGTGAATATATACAGAGAGAGAGAGAGAGAGAGAGAGAGAGCTTGCTCAATAATAAAAATGAATGAATACTTTTTTAAACGAAAGAGTTTGGGAGATTCTAAAAGATGTATGTCAAAATAAAGTAGAATAATCTAGATGGAAAGTTTGGGATAAAGGAAAATATGAAAAGCAAAAAAACCAAAGTATCTATGTAATTTTAAAATTATATAGAATTTAAAATTTTAACAATAGCAAATGAATTGAGATGTGGTTGCTGCTGCTGCTGCTGCTAAGTCACTTCAGTCGTGTCTGACTCTGTGTGACCCCCATAGACGGCAGCCCACCAGGCTCCCCCGTCCCTGGGATTCTCCAGGCAAGAACACTGGAGTGGGTTGCCATTTCCTTCTCCAATGCATGAAAGTGAAAAGTGAAAGTGAAGTCACTCAGTCGTGTCCGACTGTTCGCGACCCCATGGACTGCAGCCTACCAGGCTCCCCCGTCCATGGGATTTTCCAGGCAAGAGTACTGGAGTGGGGTGCCCTTGCCTTCTCTGGAGATGTGGTTAAATGAGATTAAAGTGTTCTTATATTTCTGAATTGCATAGGCCAATGGCAAAGACCAATATATATATGTATATATATAAATTTATACTAGACTTAGAGAAGTTAATCCAAAGTTAAAAACAAAGTAATAAATATTAAGAAAATAGTTCTTAATCTAACACTGGAAGAAGAGACAGGAGAAAATAATAATAATAATAAACAAATCTTAATCCAAAAGAAGTCAGAAAACAAAGAATCACAGAAGATGGACTTCCCTGGCGGCCCAGTGGTTAGGAATCTGCCTGCCAATGCAGGGGACGTGGGTTTGATCCCTGATCCAGGAAAATCCCACATGCTTCAGGGCACGTGGGCCCATATGCCACAGCTATGGAACCTGAGCTCTAGAGCCTGTGCTCAGCAAAAAGAGAAGCTACTGCAATGAGAAGCCTGTACACCCCAGTGAAGAGTAGCCCCCAGTCGCAGCAACTAGAGAAAGCTGGCTCACAACTAGAAGACCAAGTGCAGCCAAAAAGTTAAAAAATTTAAAAAGAAGACTCATAGAAGAGGTTGGACATACTGAAATCATGAAATAAGATGATAGATTAAAACTCAACTATACCAATAATCACATTATGTAAAAATGGGCTAGTGTTATTATTGTTTAACAAGCACACATCAGAGGGCTGTGAGGAATATTCGAGAGTGTACTGGACAGAGGGTGGCAGGCCTGAATTCAGGTGTGGCTTTAGTCATCAGCCAGGCATGTAGTTCTGAGCAGTTCTCTGGACTTCAGTCCCCGCAGGAAATGAATAATGAGCGAACTTCATTCAGCCCTTACAGATACAGAGACTGCGCTCCTGGCCTCTTTTCATAGGTCCCAGATCTTAAGACAGCCTCTTGTTGCTAAGGGCTTGCTACATTCCTAGCAGGAAGGGACGCCCTCTACTGAGACAAAATTGAATTGTCTTAAGCCTTTGTCAGCTACTGGGCAAGAAGATACCTGAGATGGCATATAGAAATGGTATATTTATAGGTGGAAAGGACTTAGTTAAACATCACGTGAACACCAACTCAAAGGACGTAAGTTTCAGCAAACTCTGGGAGATAGTGAAGGACAGGAAAGCCTGGTGTGCTGTAGTTCATGGGGTTGCAAAGTGTTGGAACTGAACAACAACAAACAGCCTTTAAACAACCATTTATACTCTCACCAGAATCTCCAACTTGAATTAGCAAATGAGAAAGTGCAAGCCATTGGTCTCTAAAGAAGGCTGGGCAGAACTTTCAAAGATATTTGTATTTATCCTCTTCCATAAGAAATTTATATTTATCAACATTGAATATACCTAATGACACTGGTGCTCTTACCTGGTCCATATATAAGATGGTCATACATCACAGAGCTGAAATTATCCTGAGGGAAAACTGGGAATTCCACAATGGGAAGGGGTTCACCCTTACACCATCCTGCCTTCATTTTCTTTCAGTGCATTATAACATTGTACAGCTTGTATGCTGCCAACTAACAATTTGAACAATTGGCTTAAAAATATTCCTGCCATAAAACTACAAATTAAATAGAATATTAATAGTGCAAGCTTAAGCAAAGAACAAAAAGATGGAAGAGCTGACATTTTCCCTACACTTTCATCCATATTACAAAGTAAAAACAAAATAATCAGATCTGCAAAGAAATCTGCCAAAAATACTAAAAGACTGAATCTGTATTTTTGAAATACAGATTTATATGCTATGTCATCAATGAAAGTGAAGTCAAGTGGGCCTTAGGAAGCATCACTATGAACAAAGCTAGTGAAAGTGATGGAATTCCAGCTGAGCTATTTCAAATCTTAAAAGATGATGCTGTGAAAGTGCTGCACTCAATCTGCCAGCAAACTTGGAAAACTCAGCACTGGCCACAGGACTGGAAAAGGTCAGTTTTCATTCCAATCCCAAATAAAGGCAATGCCAAAGAATGCTCAAACTTACCACACAATTGCACTCATCTCACACGCTAGTAAAGTAATGCTCAAAATTCTCCAAGCCAGGCTTCAGCAATACATGAACCGTGAACGTCCAGATGTTCAAGCTGGTTTTAGAAAAGGCAGAGGAACCAGAGATCAAATTACCAACATCCGGTGGATCATGAAAAAAGCAAGAGAGTTCCAGAAGAACATCTATTTGTGCTTTATTGACTATGCCAAAGCCTTTGACTGTGTGGATCACAATAAACCATGGAAAATTCTGAAAGAGATGGGAATACCAGACCTCCTGACCTGCCTCTCTGAGAAACCTATATGCAGGTCAGGAAGCAACAGTTATAACTGGACATGGAACCACAGACTGGTTCCAAATAGGAAAAGGAGGACGTCAAGGCTGTATATTGTCACCCTGCTTATTTAACTTATATGCAGAGTACATCAAGAGAAATGCTGGGCTGGATGAAGCACAAGCTGGAATCAAGATTGCTGGGAGAAATATCAATAACCTCAGATATGCAGATGACACCACCCTTATGGTAGAAAATGAAGAAGAACTAAAGAGCCTCTTGATGAAACAGAAAGAGGAGAGTGAAAAAGTTGGCTTAAAACTCAACATTCAGAAAACAAAGATCATGGCATCCAGTCCCATCACTTCATGGCAAATAGATGGAGAAACAGTAGAAACAGTGGCAGACTTTATTTTGGGGGGCTCCAAAATCGTGGCAGATGGTGACTGCAGCCATGAAATTAAAAGATGCTCAATCCTTGGAAGGAAAGATATGACCAACTTAGACAGCATATTCAAAAGCAGAGACATTACTTTGCCAACAAAGTCCGTCTAGTCAAGGCTATGGTTTTCCAGTAGTCATGTATGGATATGAGAGTTGGACTATAAAGAAAGCTGAGCACTGATGAATTGATGCTTTTGAACTGTGGTGATGGAGAAGACTCTTGAGAGTCCCTTGGACTGCAAGGAGATCCAACCAGTCCATCCAAAAGGAAATCAGTCCTGAATATTCATTGGAAGGACTGATGTTGAAGCTGAAACTCCAATATTTTGGCCACCTGATGCCAAGAACTGACTCATTTGAAAAGACCATTATGCTGGGAAAGATTGAAGGCAGGAGGAGAAGGGGAGGACAGAGGTTGAGGTGGTTGGATGGCATCACCAACTCAATGGACATGAGTTTGAGTAAACTCTGGGAGTTGGTGATGGACAGGGAGGCCTGGCGTGCTGCAGTCCATGGGGTTGCAAAGAGTCAGACATGACTGAATAACTGAACTGAACTGAACATCGATGAAAACCTCAATTAATATCAGCTGATGTCCACTCATGATCAAATAGGGTCATTATATTAGCACGAAACCTTAAAGCATGGCTTATTACATTTTTCCCTATCCTTAAAAAATTTCATTTGCATATGTTTTATAGTGAACTGATATGATTGCTTGCCTGTATTATTAGACAGACATTTTGGAGATATATGCTCAAATGGTGGGGTGGGTGTAGGGAGTGGGCACTACGCAAAAAAATCTGGAGACCCTAGGCGTGCTTAAAACCCCAGATCCCTGGGGCTGACTTTGAGAATGACATGAATCCTAGGACTACCTGGGAACTGAATAGCCACAGGTCCTTTAATCAGAATGGTTGAGCATTACTATGTAGTGACTCTTACCTTAGACAGACTCCAGTTCCAGTCTGTGCCCCTCTGGGCAAGTGGAACCTGTCTGGCCATTGCTGAATGGTCAGCTGAGTTATTTCAGTCCCAGTTCCCTTGTGGAGGTACTGCCCCAGCCTCCTGCTTAACTCAGAAAACCTGGTCCACCATGATGCACTGTTCACTTAACCCCATTTACAAAGGAACTTTGACAGAATCTACTTTCCACATGCCCCATGACTTCAACTTTCCAAACATTTGCTATTTTTAATTTTAGAAAGAGATTTTTCCTTTAGTTTCTGAGTATCAGTGATACTGTGCTTTGTAATAAGAAATACGTATATTTGGTTGTCCACCACTGTTTCTGACACAGAGCTCCTAAAACCATTGGAATTTCAGAAGTGATGTGAGTGAAAAGGAGTCTTTTGTAAAGATTTGACTTTAGAGGCACCTAAGGCTGGGGGCTGGTTGCCAGTGAAGCCAACCGTGTGATTAGAGGGCTGGAAATTTCAGTGCCACTCCCTAACCCACCCTCGTCCCCCAGAGGAGGGGAGACAAGGGAGGTTGAGTCAAGAGACTAGCATTGACATATACACACTAGTATGTGTAAACCAGATAGTGGTAACCTGCGATATAACGCAGGGAGCTCCACTGGCTGCTCTGTGAGGACCTAGAGGGGGATGTGGGGCGGGGGGATGGAGGTCCAAGGGAAGGGGGGTTTAGGCATGCCTGTAGCTGATTTACATTGTTGTATAGCAGAAACTAACACAGTACTGTAAAGTAATTGCATGCATGCTAAATCACTTCAGTTGTGTCTGACTCTTTGCAACCCCATCAACAGTAGCCCTCCAGGCTCTTCTGTCCATGGGATTCTCCAGGCAAGAATACTGGCTGCTACTGCTGCTAAGTCACTTCAGTCATGTCCGACTCTGTGCTACCCCAGAGACGGCAGCCCACCAGCCTCCCCCGTCCCTGGAATTCTCCAGGCAACAACACTGGACTGGGTTGCCATTTCCTTCTCCAGTGCATGAAAGTGAAAAGTGAAAGTGAAGTCGCTCAGTCGTGTCCGACTCTTAGCGACCCCATGTACTGCAGCCTACCAGGCTCCTCCGTCCATGGGATTTTCCAGGCAAGAATACTGGAGTGGGTTGCTATTTCCTTCTCCATTGTAAAGTAATTATCCTCCAATTTTAAAAAACTGTCTTTGTTTCCCCCCCCCCCCAAAAAAAGCCAATGGCCAATGACTTAAACAATCCTACCTAGGTAATAAAGTCTCCATAAAACCCCAGAAGGCTGGGGTTCAGAGAACTCCTAGATTGAGGAACACAAGGAGATTCAGGGAAGGTCCTCAGCATTTCCCCATACCTTTGCCCTGTGTATCTCTTCAATCTGGCAGTTTCTGAGATTTATTTTATTATTTTGTTTTATTTTTGCCACATCAAGCAGCATGTGGGATCTTAGTTCCCCAACCAGGGATGGAACCCATGCCCTATGCAATAGGAGCTCAGAGTCTTAACCACTGGCCCACCAGGGAAGTCCCAGATCCTTTTACAATAAACCAGTAACCTAGAAAGCAAACTGGTTTCCTCCTGAATTCTGTGAGTCACTCTAGCAAATCAACTGAACCTGAATAGGGGATCATGGGAACCTCTGAGCCTTAAGCAGCAGCTTCTGAGCCAGGCACACAGGTGACAACTTGGACTTTCAGTTGTTATCTGACACCAATGTGGGGGGCAGTCTTGTGGGACTGAGCCTGAGCCCTTCACTGGTGGGATCTGACACTATCTTCTAGTTCACAGTGTCAGAATTAAGTTGCAGGACACTAAGCTGGTGTTGCCAAAATTGCTGCGTGGTGTATGGAAACCACCCTCCACCCCATTTCCCCCTCCATATTAAAATGTCCTGAACCCTTTGGTATGACATTTTTTTTTTTAACGATTTGTATTCCATTCATAGGGCTTCCCTAATAGCTCCGTTGGTAAAGAATCCACCTGCAATGCAGGAGACCCTGGTTCGATTCCTGGGTCAGGAAGATCCACTGGAGAAGGGATAGGCTACCCACTCCAGTATTCTTGGGCTTCCCTTGTGGCTCAGCTGGTAAAAGAATCTCCCTGCCATGCAGGAGACCTAGGTTTGATCCCAGGGTTGGGAAGATCCTCTGGAGAAGGGAAAGGCTACCCACTTCAGTATTCTGGCCTGGAGAATTCCATGGACTATATAGTCCATGGAGTTGCAAAGAGTTGGACACGACTGAGTGACTTTCACTCGATGAAGATACAGTGCTCTCTCCATGTCACCACATTGAGCTATGAGATTTTATTTGCTTTGTTGGTATATTTATGTAAACATACTTATTAAACTTCAGTAGCCTGAGGATACAAAGAAACCAGCAGCTCTATCATGTTTCAAACTAAATCAGCTCAGCTGGAATAGCAGAATGTATAAAGACCCTTTGTGAGAAATGCGCCCTCTCTCTGAATTGTCCAAGAATGTCAGGGCTTATTTTTTAGTCCAAAATAGCCATTCTTCCTGTCCTGGTCCTGGTTTTCTTTCCAACAGATGTCTCACCCTACATTACTTCAAGCCACGAAGTATCCGGTTACTTAGCTGGTGAGTGGCTCAGCATGAACTATGTTACCCAATTCTGGTCCATCAGACATAAGAGCGTGGCAGAGGTGGGAAGGGAGGGCACGTCTGGAGAAGACTTCCTCACACCTAAGAAGAGAGATGAGACAAGTCACCACTCCCTCCCCTTTACTTCCTCTGGACATTAAAAATGTGTGCATGTGACTTTGGGGACCCCCACAGATACATATTCTCCTTGAGCTGAGCCAGACCAAAGTAAAGTGGAAAAGTGAGAAGCCCCTAGTCCTATGATGCTGCTGAACCACTGTGTTAACAACGCCAGCACTGCCTAGCCTCAGTCTGTTTTCTCATTATTATTTACACCGCTTGAGTTGAGGTTTCATAAGAACACTGAAGCATCCCAGCTGATAGTCCTTGCTTCCAAATGGCTCCAGACTTGAGAATGGGAATAGAGATGCAACACAATGCCGCAACGCCACATCTGCTGAGCCTGTATGTTCTAGGGGCCCACGAGCCACAACCCTGAGCCCACAGGCTGCAGCTACTGAAGTCCACGTGCCTAGAGCCTGCAACAGGAGAAGCCGCCGCAGTGAGAAGCCCACTCAGCGCAACTAGAGAAAGCCCACAGGCAGCAACAAAGAACCCAAAGCCACCCAAAGCTATTAATACCTAAATTTAAAAATTTTTTTAAAAGAAATACAATGCAAGCAAAAAGTATGGGCCATGTATGTCACTGAACATTTTTTAGTGGCCACATTAGGAAGAAATTAATTTCAATAATGTATTTTTAGGCCTTCCCTAGTAGCTCAGTGGTAAAGAATACAGCTGCCAATGTGGGAGACATGGGTTTGATCCCTGATCCAGGAAGATCCCACATGACTCAGAGCAACTCAGCCCATGCAGCGCAACTACTGGGCCTGTGCTCTAGAGTCTGGCAGCCACAACCCCTGAGCCCACGTGTCACAACTGCTGAAGCCTGAGGGCCCTAGAGCCTGTGCTCCACAACAAGAGAAGCCATCACAGCGAAAAGTCCGTGTACTGCAGCTAGAGAGCGGGCCCCTACTCAGTGAAACTAGAGAAAGGCCCGTGCAGCGATGAAGACCCAGCACACCCAAAATAAGAAATAAATAAACAGATACAGTTGTGACAATAGTGGCTCAGATCATGAACTCCTTACTGCCAAATTCAGACTTAAATTGAAGAAAGTGGGGAAAACCACTACCCCATTCAGGTCTGACCTAAATCAAATCCCTTATGATTATACAGTGCAAGTGAGAACTAGATTTAAGGGACTAGATCTGATACACAGAGCGGTGCCTGATGAACTATGGACGGAGGTTCATGACATTGTACAGGAGACAGGGATCAAGACCATCCCCAAGAAAAAGAAATGCAAAAAAGCAAAATGGCTGTCTAAGGAGCCCTTACAAATAGCTATGAAAATAAGAGAAGCGAAAAGCAAAGGACAAAAGGAAAGATATACCCATTTGAATGCAGAGTTCAAAAGAATAGCAAGGAGAGATAAGAAAGCCTTCCTCAGTCATCAGTGCAAAGAAAGAGAGGAAAACAGTAGAATGGGAAAGACTAGAGATCTCTTCAAGAAAATTAGAGATACCAAGGGAATATTTCATGCAAAGATGGGCTCGATAAAGGACAGAAATGGTATGGACCTAACAGAAGCAGAAGCTATTAAGAAGAGGTGGCAAGAATACACGGAAGAACTGTACAAAAAAGATCTTCACAACCCAGATAATTACAATGGTGTGATCACTCACCTAGAGCCAGACATCCTGGAATGTGAAGTCAAGTGGACCTTAGAAAACATCACTACGAACAAAGCTAGTGGAGGTGATGGAATTCCAGCTGAGCTATTTCAAATCCTAAAAGATGATGCTGTGAAAGTGCTGCACTCAATATGCCAGCAAACTTGGAAAACTCAGCAGTGGCCACAGGACTGGAAAAGGTCAGTTTTCATTCCAATCCCAAAGAAAGGCAATGCCAAAGAATGCTCAAACTACCACACAATTGCACTCATCTCACATGCTAGTAAAGTAATGCTCAAAATTCTCCAAGCCAGGCTTCAGCAATACATGAACTGTGAACTTCCTGATGTTCAAGTTGGTTTTAGAAAAGGCAGAGGAACCAGAGATCAAATTGCCAACCTCCGCTGGATCATGGAAAAAGCAAGAGTTCCAGAAGAACTATTTCCACTTTATTGACTATGCCAAAGCCTTTGAGTGTGTGGATCACAAGAAACTGTAGAAAATTCTGAAAGAGATGGGAATACCAGACCACCTGACCTGCCTCTTGAGAAACCTGTATGCAGGTCAGGAAGCAGCAGTTAGAACTGGACATGGAACAACAGACTGGTTCCAAACAGGAAAAGGAGTATGTCAAGCCTGTATATTGTCACCCTGCTTATTTAACTTCTATGCAGAGCACATCATGAGAAACGCTGGGCTGGAAGAAGCACAAGCTGGAATCAAGATTGCTGGGGAAATATCAATAGTCTCAGATATGCAGATGACACCACCCTTACGGTAGAAAGTGAAAAAAAACTAAAGAGCCTCTTGATGAAAGTGAAAGAGGAGAGTGCAAAAGTTGGCTTAAAGCTCAACATTCAGAAAACAAAGATCATGGCATCTGGTCCCATCACTTCATGGCAAACAGATGGGGAAACAGTGGCAGACTTTATTTTGGGGGGCTCCAAAATCATGGCAGATGGTGACTGCAGCCATGAAATTAAAAGACGCTTACTCCTTGGAAGGAAAGTTATGAGCAACCTAGACAGCATATTCAAAAGCAGAGACATTTCTTTGCCAACAAAGGTCTGTCTAGTCAAAGCTATGGTTTTTCCAGTAGTCATGTATGGATGTGAGAGTTGGACTATAAAGAAAGCTGAGCACTGAAGAACTGATGCTTTTGAACTGTGGTGTTGGAGAAGACTCTTGAGAGTCCCTTGGACTGCAAGGAGATCCAACCAGTCCATCCTAAAGGAGATCAGTCCTGGGTGTTCATTGGAAGGACCGATGTTGAAGCTGAAACTTGGCCACCTGATGTGAAGAGCTGACTCATTTGAAAAGACCCTGATGCTTGGAAAGATTGAGGGCAAGAGGAGAAGGGGACAACAGAGGATGAGATGGTTGGATGGCATCACCGACTCAATGGAGATGAGTTTGGGTAAACTCCAGGAGTTGGTGATGAACAGGGAGGCCTGGAGTGGGGTCGCAAAGAGTCGGATGCGACTGAACTGAACTGAACTGAACTTGGTGCATGTAAAAAGTTGTCATTTCTACATGTAGTCAACATAAAAATTATTGAGATCTCTTACAATCTTTTAATATTGTCTTCAAAGTCCAGTTTACATTTTACACTTACAGCACATATCTTGATTCAGAGCTCAAAAGCCATCATAATGGAAAAGGATATGAAAAAAAAATGTATATATGTGTAGCTGCATCACTTTGCTGTGCAGCAGTAATTAACACAAGGTTGTAAATCAACTATACTTCAATAGAAAACATTTTTTAATTCTGTGTGTGACTACTAGCTGCTGATTTAAGTTCTCCAGCAGGCTGCTTTGGGGACTGTGTTGCCCCTCTCACGCGGGGGACACGCAGGGGACACGCAGGGGACACGCAGGGCTGGAAATGGGCCGACTAGGGCCCCCTGCTGGGGCTCCTAAGATAAGCATTTTGGTCGAGCCTCTTACACCTGGGAAGTTGGAGATGTGTTCTAGCTTCAACTGTGGGCTGACCTGAACCAGGTCTCTTCACAGGACATGTAGGCCTGTTACTCAGCCCAGGTCACCAGCCAGACCCTTCTCCTTCCCTGTGGGTTTTCCTGAGAGAGCCCTCCATGTCTTTTCCTGTTGGCACATACTTCAGTCAGAATCACACTGGACTTTAACACATAAGAGAGTTTCTATCTCTTGTCCCAGAAAGTTTCTTCATCTCCCTCCCTACAACTTCTTTTTAACTCTTTATGGACCACCTCTTCATAACAAACGGGCTTCCTTGGTGGCTCAGATGGTAAGAAATCTGCCTATAATGTAGGAGACCTGGGTTCAATCCCTGGGGCGGGAAGATCCCCTGGAGAAGGGCATGGCAACCACTTCAGTATTCTTGCTTGGAGAATTCCATGGACAGAGAGGAGCCTGGTGGGCTGCAGTCCATGGGGCTGCAAAGAGTCAAACATGACTGAGTGACTACTTCATAACATGGACCACTGCGATGGGCAAAAAACTTCTTTTTTTAGGTCATCAATGTCATTCTACCTTCCAGGGCATTAAGTGTCAATTCATCTTATGCTTGGATAATTGAGAGGGGACACTTAAGTCCCGGGCAGGCAAAGATATCAGCAGCTACATTTAAAAGAAAGCATTTCTGGCTCAAGTTCCATCTAACCAGCTAACAAAACAAAACTGAAAAAACAAACCAAAGGAAAAAGCCTTTCATGTTTTCTTTCAGTTAGAGATCTGGAAGTGTAGATAAACAGACATGGCCGGTGCCTGGTGAAGTATAACTTTATTATTTTTCTAATAACTGAAGGGCTATTGCTGGCTGCTTCCAGCAAAGCCACCCCTGCAGCCACAGACCACCTTAAGTAAGTGTCATGTGTTCGTGTGGCAGGAAAAGATGGAGGACCTGCTGGAGGAGGGAGCAAATTCTACACCTCTTTCTCTGTGAGATGCTTAGAAGCAGAACTGGCCCTTAGAACTGAGTCAACTGCAAGGAACTGAACTTGGACAACTCCAAGGTCAGAATGAGGGGGAGGTCTGGAAAGGATGCAGGGTTTTCTGTGAATTAGCGCTGGTTAGGTTGGGGGATGGGGTGGGAGGACTCACATGATGATTCTCAACACTAAAATTGAGTTTTAACCTTGTTGGTACACATGACAGGCCATACAATTATCATGGATAAAAAACACCAGATATTGAGCATCCTGTACTTATTGACATTAGCATTTAACAGCAACCACATATCTAGTTTTGTTTTCTATGTGGAATGTGTAAAATAATGTACTATGATGATGTTCCTCAAAGTTTCCTATTTTTAGAGTCACCTGGAGAGCTTTTAAAAGTCCCCATGTCTAAGCTGTGCCCCAGACCAATTAACCCAGAATCTCTGGAAGAAGGACCCCAACATCCGCATTTTCAAAATTTCCCTTACATGATTGCTACGTGCAGCCCAAATTCATGGAGTTTTCTGCTAGTGGGAATGGAAAATAGTACAACTACTTTGGAAAGTAGTTTAGCATTTTCTCACAAAGGTAGTGGAAGTGTCAGTCCCTCAGTTGTGTCCCACTCTTTTCAACCCCATGGACTGTAGCCTGCCAGGCTCCTCAGTCCACAGGATTTTCCAGGCAAGAATACTGGAGTGGGTTGCCATTCTCTTCTCCAGGGGATCTTCCCAACCCAGGGATCTAACCTGGGTCTCCTGCATTACAGGCAGACAAAGGTAAATGTGCTCCTGTAAACATGAGCCAGCCATTCTAATCCTTGGTATTTACCAAAGAGAAAGGAAAGCCCATGTACACACTAAGAACTGTAAACAAATGTTCATAGACGCTTTGTTTGTAATACCTCAAAACTTAAAATAACCCCAAATATTGATTACTAGGTAAATAGATGAAAAAAGTTGGGGTTATCCAAAAGTAGCGTAAGACTCAACAATAAAAGGAACACATTACACAATGCACAAATATACACAATAACAATAAATGATTGGAAAGGAAGAAGTAAACCTGTCTTCACATTCAGAAAACGTAGCTATAAACATAGAAATTGCTAAGAAATCTACAAATGAGTAAGTGAATTTAACAAGGCCATATGGTATAAGGTTTAAAAAAATCATCTTACTCATATATATTACAATGAAAAAAAAATAAAAACTTTAAAATTCAATATATAAGTGCATTTAAAGACATGAAATACATTGGGATACATTTAACAAAGTTTTTGCAATTCTTCTACACTGAAATCTAGAAAATATTGCTGAGAAAAATTAAAGACCTAAATAAATGCAGCAATATGGTATGCTCAATATTGGAAAACTAAATAATGTAAGATGTGAATTCTCCTCAAATTGATATATAGATTCAAAGCAATTCTTGCTATTCAGCAAGAGAAGCAGATATACCCAAGTAAATAAACAAATAATAATATAATTACAAGTAGTGCTACAAAGAAAAGAAGCAATAGAGATGAATGATGTGGAATGGGAGGCTAACTAGATAGAGCAGTTAGCTTTTTTTTTTTTTTTTTGGATAGAAATCAACAAGCTGATTCTGTAATTTATATGAGAATAAAAAGAACCTAGATAAGCCAAAACAATTTTGAAAAAGAAGAACACAGCTGGAGGATTTACACTGCGTATTTCAAGACTTCTAATAACATTACACTAATCAAAACTGTCTAGTGTCATTGGAACAATAGGCATATAGATCAAAGGAGAGTCCAGATATAGGCCTACATGAAGATGGTAAATAAAATTTGTTTCTTCCCCCACAGCAATTTGATGGGAAAAGGATAATCTTTTCAACAAATGTTGAAGAAACAATTAGATATTCCTAGGCAAAAGGTAAACTTCAACCTTTCCCTCACATGACACATAAAAATTAACTCAAAATGGAACATAGATTTAAATATAAGAGCTAAACCCATAAAACTTGAATGAAATACAGGAGAAAGCCTTGGCAATCTTGGAGTGAGTAAAGACACCTCAGGACACAAAAAGCACAAACCATAAGGGAAAATTTATCAAACTGGACTTCATCAAAATTAAAAGTTTATGTTCTTTGGAAAATACCACTAAAAAATGAAAAGAATACAGACTGGGAGAAAATATTTATAATATATATTTCTGATGAAGTACCAGAATATATAGAGAACTCTTAGAACTCAACAATGAGTAATCAATGGAAAATGGGCCAGTTTGGGCATTCACTTTACAAAAGACACACAAATGGCAAAAAAAAAAAAAAAAAAAAACCACCACGCACACACACATGAAAAGATGCTCAGCATCACTGATCATCAGAAATGCCACAATGAGATACAACTACAAAACCTCTGTGCTATGTACTTAGTCACTCAGTCATGTCCAACTCTTGGTGACCCCGTGGACTGTAGCCCACCAGGCTCCTCTGTCCATGGGATTCTCCAGGCAAGAACACTGGAGTGGGTTGCCATTTCCTTCTCCAGGGGATCTTCCTGACCCAGGAATCGAACTGGGGTCTCCTGCCTTTCAGGCAGATTCTTTACCCAGTGAGCTATGAGGGAAGATCCATACAGCCTGACATAGTTGCAAAAATCATCTGAATAAGCGAGAAACTTATGGTGAAGGTGACCTATGACTTAGGTTCCCTTCTTCATATTATTTAAATTTAAAGGACTTACTAACGCATATATATGGAATTTAGAAAGATGGTAACGATAACCCTGTATGTGAGACAGCAAAAGAGACACAGATGTATAGAACAGTCTTTTGGACTCTGTGGGAGAGGGAGAGGGTGGGATGATTTGGGAGAATGGCATTGAAACATGTATAATAGCATATAAGAAATGAATCGCCAGTCCAGGTTCAATGCAGGATACAGGATGCTCGGGGCTGATGCACTGGGATGACCCAGAGGGATGGTACAGGGAGGGAGGTGGGAGGGGGGTTCAGGATGGGGAACACGTGTACACCTGTGGCAGATTCTTGCTGATGTATGGCAAAACCAATACAGTATTGTAAATTAATTAGCCTCTAATTAAAATAAATAAATTTAAATTAAAAAAAAGGACTTGCAGCAGGTATATATATATATGTACTTTCGTAGATTGCATGAGTGTGCCAAGTAACTGTGAAAGTGAAAGTGAAGTTGCTCAGTCTTGCCTGACTCTTTGCCACCCGATGGACTGTAGCCCACCAGGCTACTCCATCCATGGGATTCTCCAGGCAAGAGTACTGGAGTGGGTTGCCATTTCCTTCTCCAGGGGATCTTCCTGACCCAGGGATCGAACCCCAGTCTCCCACATTGCAGGCAGACACTTTACTGATCTGAGCCACCAGGGAAGCTAGGGTTTGTTAACTAGTACTATTCTTACTGTGTGACCAGCGCTGAACTATGGTAATTATCAGAAGATGCCTTAACTCTCACCTTCAGTTGCTGGCAGTATAGCTAAAGAAAAAAAGAGCTAGAGGACTGAATTTCTTAGCCCGAACCAGCGAGACCACACTTCCTTGCTCATCTTGGCAACTTTATCTTTCAGTGCCTAGTGCCACTTCTCGCATGAAGCCTTTTGCATCTGTTCCAGGATGGATTCCTAATAGGCCTTCATTTAATACTCATCTCTTTTCACTCAGTTGAATTTCATTTGCTTGTTAACTCAACATCTTCCTACATGTTGAGTTTTATACATGAAACATACTCACTTCGTTTCCGTGGCTCTAATTTCTCTCAGATTAGTAACCCCTCCAAAAGGGGCTCATCTTGCTCTTTGCCACACCACTACTAGCACATGGCCAGGAACAAAATGAATTAACCCTACACTAAGGGCTTGACTGCAGCCATGAAATTAAGTCTTTCTCCTTGGAAGAAAAACTATGACTAACCTAGACAGCATATTACAAAGCAGAGACATTACTTTGACAACAAAGGTCCGTCTAGTCAAGGCTATGGTTTTTCCAGTGGTCACGTATGGATGTGAGAGTTGGACCATAAAGAAAGCTGAGCGCCAAACAATTGATGCTTTTGAACTGGGGTGTTGGAGAAGACTCTTGAGAGTCCCCTGGACTGCAAGGAGATCCAACCAGTCCATCCTAAAGGAAATCAGTCCTGAATATTCATTGGAAGGACTGATGCTGAAGCTGAAGCTCCAATACTTTGGCCACCTGATGTGAAGAACTAACTCATTGGAAAAGACTCTGATGCTGGGAAAGATTGAGGGCAGGAGGAGAAGGGGAGGACAGAGGATGAGATGGTTGGATGGCATCACCGCTCAATGGACATGAGTTTGGGTAAATTCCGGGAGTTGGTGATGGACGGGGAGGCCTGGTGTGCTGCAGTCCATGGGATCGCAGAGTCAGACATGACTGAGCAACTGAACTGACTAAGGGCTTCCCTGGGCTTCTCTTGTGGCTCAGCTGGTAAACAATCCACCTGTAATGTGCAGACCTGGGTTCGATCCCTGGGTTGGGAAAATCCCCTGGAGAAGGGAAAGGCTACTCAGTCCATATTCCGGCCTGGAGAATTCCACAGACCGTATAGTCCATGGGGTCGCAAAGAGTCGGACAAGACTGAGAGACTTTCACTTTCACGAAGGGCTTCCTCGGTGGCTCCGTGGTAAAGAATCCACCTGCCAATGCAGGAAAATCCCTGGTCAGGGAGGATCCCACATGTCACGAAACGACTAAGTCTGTGCACCACAGCTGTTGAGCCTGTGCACTAGAGGCTGGGAACCACAACTGCTGCTGCCCGTGTGCCCAGGGAAGCCACCGCAATGAGGGGCCCGCACAGTGCAACTAGAGAAAAGCCTTCACAGCAGCGAAGACCCAACACAGCCAAAAATAAATGAGCTAATGAATGCATGAATTTTAAAAAGCCAAATTAAATGTGGTGGGAAGAGATGGCAGAGATGTGGTTTAACAAGACCACGTGGAACAGTGTCTTCGGAGGGTGGGTTATAATTCTGGCTTTGGTTCTGTAGTGCTGAATATCCTCTTCGTGTTTCTTCATTTGTTAAGAGAATAAAATATCTCCTTAGAGATTTATGCTCAGGATCAAATAAATTAACATATATAAAGTGCTTAGCACACAGCAGGCACTGAGATATATTTATTTTCTTCTCCTTCCTAATGCAAAGCAACATAGTTCATATTCTCATAGAAATTTAATCCTTAGGTCATACTGAAGTATTGAGTCCAGCATAAACTTCAGAGTCTTTGGCTTGTATTTTGAATATTCCTACAGAAATCCCCATTTATATTCCTCCCCTCTTATCAAACAAAACTCCATCTCCATGTAAATTGTTCAGAAAGTGAGAAACATTTATTCTCACTTATTCATGATGCTTGAAGGTAATCAAAACATGCTCACATCATTACCAGAGTGTGGGAACAAATATAAGAAGAATCTGGGTTTGCTTAATCAAAAGAAGATCGTTCCTTTGAACATAAGGGTTAGTGGGAACTATAAGATACAAAGTAAAAAGTGGGTTAAGTGGTTTCTGCAAAAATTCAAACATAATCCAATGCTCTTCCCTAGTACAGTTCTACTTCCAGCTCTGCCAGGCTCAGCTCTATAAGCCTCTGGTTTGCTTTATCTATTTCATCTCTCTGGATTCGGCTGTCACGTCCTTATCTACCCTGGGGTAAGGACAAAGACCATTTTCCCCACTGAGAGGATCCAGCAATCATGTGGCCATCTGTGGCAGCAAAAGAAAAGCTCTGACTTGTCTCCATTTCACCAAATTTTCAAAACTAAAACGAGGTGTTAAATTATACCTGACAACAAGAAGCTACTATGATCCAGTCTCGGTTGGGGGGTGGGGGCGGCGCCGCGCTTGTCAGAATGTGACATTACTCAGTAAGTTCGTAAAAGCCAGGACAGTTTTATTCTTTCCAGCCTCATGGCACCAATACTGACACAACACGTGGCATTGGGTTCCTGCCATGGGGGGTACCCAGCTCCGTCTACAGACAACAACCCTGGTGCCCAGACGAGAATCTGTACTGTTTGCCCAAAGTCATCCACATCAGGGAACAAACCCAAAGCTCATCTGCCTCCTGATTCAGCTCTGGTGCTCTTTGCCCTCTGCTGGCCTTCCTCTCTCTCCTGCCTCTGTAGACATGGGAAGGAACAGAAGCGGGAGAATCTGAGAAAGCGAGAGAAGGGCATGAGAGAATGGGAGGGATAGGAACTGATTCCTGTAGAGCAGTAACAATACTGGGGAACAAACTCTGGGTAACTGTGAGGTTTAAGACGCGCTCTGCTCTACAATAAAATGTGGAAGTAAGTGGGAGGGAGTGAGGAGCGGGTGAATGAGGAGAAAGAGGGCAAGGCCGGGCTGGGTTTCTGAGGCCCCAGTCAGCGGAGGCCACGGGGGGGATGAGAAGAACAAAGGCGTTCAGGCTGCAGCTCTCTCTGGTCACTGGGGAAGCAATGGCAGCACCACGCAGCCTCTCCAGGCTCTCTTCCCACTGCAGCTTCAGGGCTGGGCCACGGAGAAGACCCAGGAGCCCTGTCAGAATCCAGAGGATTTCCCTCTCAAGTCCGCAGCATGTGGGGACTGCCACGTGGAGGAGTGTTGTTTCCTCTAAGCCAGCTGACCCGCCCCAAGACTGCCTGGACAGGGCCATGTGCCACCTGAGCTGGATGGCTTTGATGCCACGGAGCTGTACCCAGTCGGGAGTGGGCCGTGTCATCTCTGGAAAAACTTGCAAGTGATTTCTAGTGTTTCCAAAGTACCGTGAAGCAGTGTCGGTCTTAGGCAGGTCAGCCTCGGTTTTCCAAGAGGGGTTCTCAGCCCTGCCTGTGCCAAGCTGTTCCATTCAGATAGCTCGTTGTCGCCTCCTGTGAGATTCATAGACTGGGACCTCTGTCTCTTTCCCTGCTCTGTCAATCATATGAAGATGATCCTCTAATACTTGTAACGTCACCCACTGGGTGTCTAGAAGCTGAAACTCCCAAGTCCCTCCCCTCAGGTTTCACGGGAGAGATTTCTCATCTGGTCACTCAGGCTGGTGAAGCTTCCTCTCCAGCCACCTCAGGATTTATTCAGACTCAGAAGGGGAGTGAAGGGAATGGGTGTTTGTACTGCAGACACCTGAGGAAAGGCATGTGTAGAAAGTGGACCATGGGCCAGCCTCGGACCCAGCGGGTGAGCTCACATTGTGTAAGATTTACAGTTTAAATAAGAGCCAGAGGTCTGAGAGCCCTTGAGGTTAGGTGTGATAAAGATGAGAACTCTGGTTTACAACTGATGGGGTAGAAACAATACCAAAGAACTCTGAATATCCACTCCCAAATCCTCAGCTCATTCAAATCGCTTCCCACCATCTGAGACATCTTTATTCATATTTCCTACTTTAAGTCCAATTAATCAGAGTAGCAGATCTGTCCATTTGATCCCAAACTGATTTAACACCAGACTACTGTTGTTTTTGTTTGTTTTATTTATTTCATTTTTAAGTGTAATATTTATACATAAAAATAAGCAAATCATAGGTGGTCAGCTTTATACCCAGCCAGGTCCAGGAATGGAAGCCAGCCCGCACCCAGAAGCCTCCTCAAGTCCCTTTCAGCAGCTGCCTCCTCAGGATAACTCTGATCCCAGCTGCCTTCTGACCCGAGGATCTGTTTCTCCTGTTTCTGAACCTAGAGTCATACACTGCATCGTCTTCTGTGTCTTTTTTGTTGCTCAACTTTATGTTTGTGAGATTCGACCGTATTATGTGTAGCTCTAGTTTGTTGATTCTTGCAATGCTTGTTTAAGTATTTGGCTGCTTAAATGTACAGGATGTGTAAGTCCACGGACACTTGGCTTTGTCTGGTTTGCCATGATGTGCAGGGTGCCACCATGAACGTCCTGCAAACGCCAGGTATTTTCTAATAGTTTGCTGCGGTGCTGCCTGTTGTTGCTCTGATCCGCTCTACCAGGAAGACAGTCCACTTGCAAGATTCACAACATTTTTGGAGTTACGATACCCTATTTTTATTTCATTAGGGCACCTACTACCTCCCTCGCCCAAAGGTATATTGCATAGACTTCTGTGTGTTTTTTTTTTTTTTGCATAGTCTTTTTTAAAATAAAAATTAACCTAGTTTAAGGACATGGAAATACCATCAGCATTCACTCACTTCTGTGGGCCCAGTGCACCTTGTCCTGTGCAGAGCAAGTGATTAGAACATTTGTTCGATTGCACTGAATTGTTTGAGCACAATCTCCACACACACCAGCAGGAAGTCTCACCTCTCTTCATCTTCTCTAAATAAAATCTCATTGCTCCCTTAACAATTTTCTTCACCAATTGTATTCTCCTCTTTGGCTCTGATATCCCCAGGGTGAAATATTTTTGGAAAACTATACCCATTAACACATTTTTAAGCTGGCATCGAAAAATTTTATCATCAGTGTAAATAAATCCAAAGAGTGGAATTTCCACTGTGTTTTAAATCAACACAGTACTTTAATTTTTTTTAACTTGAAGACTACAAACTTAGCTCATACAATTTATAAAAAATGGTCCACCATGTTACATAATTGTCAAAACTGTTCTCACTGAAAATTAATCAGTAAAGTCAGACTTACTGTCATTCAGATATGGCTTTCTGTTTTCTTATTTTTATCACTTCAAATAAATATGTTAATACACATCTCTTGGCAAAAATTACATCTAAACTTTAATTCCAAGCTACATATATGGATGGATGGTAGAAGAGATGGAGAGAGGGTTGGAGGAAGGGATGGAGGCCTGGGTGGAGGCTTGGAAACTCACCATGACCTTTTCCCCTGAAGGAAACAAAGCGCCACACCTTCAGTATTTCCTCCCAACGCTTCCTTTGCTTTGCTTTCATGTGACTCTCTCAGAAGGGATGCATTCCTGGATTGTTTATTTGTTTGGTGCTCAGAAGTCTTTTACACTCCAGGGTAATAAGGCTCCACAGGAAGACTGGGGTGGGGGGTGGGGGGGTGGCAGGGATGAGAAGTCTATTTTTCTACATTTTAAAGTGGGACAAGGGAAAAAGGGGAAAGCTGTACTCTGAACCAGTTTACTTCATATTTTCTCTCTGTAACCATACAGAGGAGAAAGTGGTGTTTTAAACATGTTGGGTCACTTTATTTTCTTCTGTTATTAGGCCAACATGATCTCTGTTTCCAGCTTTACCTAAAAGGTAAAAGACCCATGGGACTCCAGAAACTAGACAAAGAATAGGTTTCCCAGTCTCTTAAGAAAGTGGACTGTAAGAGATTTCCCGATTGGACATTGGCTTACTATGTTCAAGCATTTTCTAAATAGCATTAAAATCAGCACTATCATCAGTTTTTAATTATATAACAACATTTATTTTGTTCATCACCCCCTGAGGTCAATTTTTAATTCAGGTTGACTTTTTCCTGAAATTTAGCACAACAAACACCTTGGCTCATTTGCCCCCCACAGCTCAGCTAGTTTGAGCTGGTGGAATGCAAGCTAATTTTAAACTAAGCAAAAGACTCCAAAGGCAAGACTTTGCTGCTAATAATAATAATAACGCATTAAAAGTCAAGTGATATTCCTCAGACATCTGACACCCCTTTGCCTCTACAACAGCTGCAAACCTGAAAATATTCCCCAAGGCCTCTGGGAGTGAGGACTCTGGGCAGATTCAAACCCTGATGGTTACAGAAGACATAAGGCAGTCAGTTCTTCCCTCAGATAAAAGAGCACATCTGGGAGAGCAAGACCTCTGAAAGTTATAGAAGTCAGCCATGGAGATGTCAAAAACTCAGAAGCCCAGGAGAATTAAGTGGGAGAAAAAGAGAAGCAGCAGAAAAAAGTGATGAAAAATGAGAAGCAAGTGGCAAGAGATGCCAGAGCAAAGCTAGAAATGATGATTTGGAAAGAAAGAGAATCCTCAAGAGTGAGGAAAAGGGACTTTGGGAAACCCAGAAGATGTCCTAGGTAAAAATAGCAGCAGGCCAAAGTGCTGAGCAGACTGGAAGTCTTCAGGGTTGGCCCCCATGTCCTGGACATCTTAGACTTCTGATGGCCTATATGTGGTATTCAGGTAATGGGTCCTTGTTCCATTTCTGTCCTTTGAGCATTAAGGAACAGAGATCTACTCATGACCCCAGAAAAACAGGGAAGTTACCAAAAGAATCCTTGTATATTTCACAACAGAATTTAGAACTGGAAAGCTATCAGGATAAGATGGCTCAAGGAGTCAGCTATTCCCTCCTCTTGTGCATCAGAGTCCCCAGAGACCCTGCCTCTCTCTGCATACAGGCTCCTCCACCTTCCCTCAGTTAACTTTTCATCTGCTCCCTCAGAACTGAGCTTACTTACAGGCCTTCATGGAGTCTTCAGCTCCAACTTTTATGTCACTCAATTTGCCAAAAATCAGTTTGCCAAGCATATGTCTGTTCCCACATCCGCCTATACCAGGAGAGTTATTACTATAATTACATAATTTAATCAATTCATAGGTAAACTCAAAGCATGTAAATAGGAAAAAAGAGAACTGTTTCTACAAAAGCTCATTTGAATGCTTTGAAAAGACTCATAAAGTTGAATCTCACACACACAGAAACCTCGCTATCAAATTAGATGTGATAAAAACAACTCTAAAAGATTAGAGAGAAATAGCCCTCAAATTTAGAAGTATTCTGTACTCAGTTTACTTGAAAATTGTTTTTAGGTTGTTGATTCACTTGAAAGAAACCCGAATTGGAAATAATCGATAACTCACTACGGGTGTGATTTATTCCAGAAAGGCAATACAGAATTCCCATCAGCCAATCCATAATCAAAGCAAAAGGGTAGCCTTACATGAAAAGATGGCAAGTGAATTTACAGGTATTTGATGAATTCATGTGTGTACCTACTAATTTACAGGTATATATACAATTAAAATTAAAATTTATGTAGTATCATTTTGCAATTATTCTCCACAGTAACTGCCAACATCACCATAGTCAGAGGGAGTAGGAGGTTTTCTGCTGTAGTGTTTGACCCTTCTGATGCTCCCCACTCAGGGACTTGCTTCGCACCGAGTACAAGACAGGCACTAATGAACTCTGGTCCCTGGACAACCTCAGAGGCAGTAAACAGGCCAGACAGTGGTAACAACAACCCTGCTCCCAAATTATCTTGAGGAGGCCCAATACTCCTCAAGCACTGAGCCAATGATAAGTAATAGTGAATTCAACCCAGTTCACAGTTTGTTCCAAGAAATGAAATAACATGGTCTCTTGCTTTGAATTCATTGTTAAAGGACTTGCATGCTTTTATTAGAGAGGCCCCTAGAGAGCAAGGAAACTGCCCTAAATATTTTCCTACCCCTGGAGGTGGGGCAAGCAGGACAGTGGAGGTGCTGCAACATAATGGAATATGCTTTCTTTCCTCCCAGCTCCTGTGACAGGCAAGGGCACAGCTCTGGAGTCCAAAGCTCCTTGGCATTAACTTGCCAGTAGGTCCTGGCAACTACTAAACTTTTCTCGGTCTCAGTTTCCTCTTCTGTAAAATAGGTTGCTGTAAGCACTAAATGAGGTAATGGAGAAATGGTAAGATATGGTTTTTTCTCCCCCCATCCTCTCCTTTTATGACCAGGTGTGTTTGTCAGATGTGCAGCTTGCCAAACACTGAGAAGCTGAGGTTTTCAGCCAAGAAAGTGTTTACTCACAAGGCAGCCAAGTGAGAAAATACGGGAACAGTTCTCAGATCTGCCTTCCTGAGGTTGAGAGGGTTGGGGTATTTATGGGATAAGTTGGCGGCAGGCGGAGGGGCGGGGGGGTGGGGGTGGGGAGGTGGTTCCTGGGCAATGAGAAAGGGTGGAGATTGCTAAAAAGTGTGGCAGTTGGTGAACTGTGTAAGCTCATCCAAGTTACATACTCATAATGATCCAAGGGTGGAGTTTTCCAGCCCTCTGACGTCAAAAGGGCATTCACTGGACACCTGCACAGGCCTAGTTGTAGGGTGGGTGGTCCCAACCAGCCTTAACCAGCTCACACTGGGCAGGAGCTGACTCCAAATTCTTGTGAAACAACTGGGCTATTTGCAGCTGGGAGGGGATGCAGTTAGAGAAAGAAAAACAAAATAACTTGGGCGAGCTTAATCAGTGAAGCTGGCTACAAGCAGAAGGGTTTTTAACAAACTATTCTCTTCCCTGTTGCTCTGTAAGACAAGCTCAAGAATTCCTGCAAGCCATCAGTTTCTGTCTCTCTAGGGGGCATGGTTTCAGTTTCATCTTTTCCTCCTCTACCCACCCATCCACCATTGGGCAGGGGAAAGTGGTAACATTGTAAGGAGAAGAAAAAGCACTCTAAGAAGGCCTGGCGTCATTGGCAGAACAGTTCACCGTAAGAATAAAGAGGTATATCATTACATTTGCCACACTCTGAAGACTATAAAGGGCCTAAAACCTCCTCAACCTCTCACTGTAAGGCCTGCAGCAAGAGCACCAAGCAATCACTGACTCATGGATGGAGAGCACCAGTCATGTGCTGGGCACTGTTTCAGGCACAGCGGTGAACAGATCAAGTCCTCTCATGGAGCTTACCTGAAGCACCAGCAGAAGAAAAGCCAGAGTCTAAGAGGTTGATTAGGGGTGAAACCTGTGCACAGTGCCATAGGAAGCACACAATGAACACCAGCTATTTTAACTAGTGTTATTATTGGCCCTAATTTAGGGTGATTTAAGTATATCCTTTGATTTTAGGCCATATATAGCTGCTTTCTGCACTAAAGCTGGACCCACCTTGCACTCACTTTCTTAGAAGCAACCTCCATGTGCCCTTGTGCCCATCAGAACACAAGTTTCCTTGCATTTTATCATCTTTCCCCTCTCCTAGCTTCCTACCTGTTTTCAAGAATCATAACCCTTTCCCCAGTTCTCCAGAGGTTAGGAATGGAAGTCAGAGCTGTAATGCTTTATTTGCGCTACTAAAATATGAATTATTGATGCTTCACTTCCCTTCCTATTCTAGAAGTGAAAGGCAGCCACCCTCTTCCAGGGTCTCTCTCTATGCAAATCTATGAACACAAAGAAGCATTCCTAAGAGACTTCCCTAGGGCAGGGGTAACTAATCTGCAGATGGTCTCATTCCTGCCTGGCACTTTCCATTGTGTGGTCCTACCCAGGTTTACCTAGGCCACTTGACTTTAAATAGGAACCCACCACACTCTTGATTCCCCCCTTACTGTGATTTATGGTTTTGTTGTAGCCACACATTCCAGGAAACAAACTCACTCAGAAGGACAATGCAGATAGTGGAGTGCAGTTTATTACACCGGAGGGCCCAAGGCACAGTCTCCTCTTAGCCAAGGACCCCGACCAGCATTTGTGAAAATCTTTTATACCCCATGTGTACGTTTCTGAACCCACCACTCCAAATTCCTTGAGACTTACATAAACCAAGGAAAATACAATCCCAATAACCCTATCATTCACGTGCTATGTGCGCATGTGCTCAAACAGTCAAACAATTAGCCAATAATCAATAAACCCGAGGTTACACTCCGATAGATACAGAAAAATTTATGGCCTGTCTGGAGGAAGAGGTGATTAGTGTATGTTTTCTCTTAGGCGATGAGTAACCTAGATATGATCTTCAAGGCTCCCCTGTCTGGAGGGGGTCTTATCCTTCTGTTGTTTTCATAGGCACTAAACATGGAGTTTGGAGTCCATTGGAAAGGTGGCCGAGCATGATCAGCATGAACAGGCCTAAGATGGAGTCCAGGCCTATGAATTCCTTCTTCAGTTTTAAATACCTTGTAACATGGGATTCATTTATTTATTAGGTATGCCCTTTGTTTTCCTTTTCTTCCCTGAGAATGTAAATTCTCTGGCTGGCAAAGATGTTAGGTTTTTTCATTGGAAGAATGCCTGGCCCATATTAGGCACTCAGTCAATATCTGTGGAATCAATGAATGAGAAAAGCTTTCTATCTATCCTGGAAGGACCATGCGGCCCTTAGCTAGTGCTTCAAAAGGCAAAATCAACCAAAACGTGGGCAACTGACTTAGACTCTATTTTTCTTGCAAACTATAAAGTAAAGGGTGGGGTGGAGCAAGAGTGGTTTCCCCAGCTCCTCTCCCCTTCTTCCTTGCAGAGGAGGTGGAGGCACCAGCGAAGGAAGGGCAAGGTCCCTGCCACCTTCTGGAACAGTGGCTGTGTGACCTGCTCGTCTTGCTCCCATTCTCAGACAGTCCTATGCCTGGATTTTACAGTGTGCGCCTGTTCTTTCCACATCATGGTTACTGTGAATAAATACACTGAAGAAGCATCCAGGTACATTTTTCTTTCCCCTCTGCACCATGACTAGCAGTTAGCTGGATTCGGCAGACAAGAAACACAAATACACTGAAACTGAGATTTGAAAGCTGCTTCTGGAGTTGCAGGATCTCATTTTTAAGAGGAGGGATCGCGGGGCGGAGGCGGTTGGGGATGCGCGCAGGCCTGTAAGGCCAGGAGTGTAGGGGAGAAGAGGGGAGCGCCGGCTCCGCCCGTGTCCCCACCCCCAGCTAGCTGGAAAAAAGCTGGGTGTGCTGCGTCTTCCGCAGTGTCGTCACGGTTGAAGCGGCTGCAGGCGACCAAGGAAGCGAGGAGCAAGCCTCCAACAGCCTGGGGGACAAGGGCTGGCGAAACCGCTCCCTAACCGAGGGCTCACTCTGTAGAGCCGTCTCCACGGCTTTCCCGGGCGTTGCTCCGGGACCCAGAGCCGCAGGGGGCACAGGGGCTCCCCTTCCTGGGCTCTGCCGCAGAGGGCCCGCCGCGCTCCGGCTGGGCTCCGCGCCCCGGCCGGCTGCCCGGCGCCTCGGCGGCCTCTCCACTCCAGAAGCCTGTCTGCCCACCCCGCTCTTCGTGGCTCGCCCGCCCCTGAGTCCCTGCAGCGCGCTCGCAGTTCACACGGTCGCTCTTCTCGGTGTGTTCTGTGTCTCCCCGGTTATAAATTACATAAAGATCCATGTGCTCTTTTTTCTTAAGCTTCTTCTTTTTTTCCTTCTGATTATAAACTGCTTCTGTAGTTCTGTTGTGTTCAACTCAAAGCAATGAGCCTTACAGGCCGCTTATTATGCGACTTCAGGAAAATCCTTCTGGAACGGCTTTCTCACATGCAAAATGAGATTTTTAAGGTCCCTTCCAGTTTTAAATTCACGGCCTTCCCAAGGAGAACTAGAGTTGGTTTGCTGGATAAAGCTGCTCTGGCTGCAGTGGTTGTGGAATAAATGTTTTGTTTCTGGAGGTTATGGGTGGGTGGTCTCTGTGAGCGGCCACCCAGAAGGGGAGCCCACAGTGACCCCTGGTTTCTTCTCTCCTGGACCCTCACTGCCTACCCAGCTCTTCTAAAACCAGATCTCCAGGCCACAGACATGTGACCACTTTGATACTGACTGACGGGTAGGGGGAAATCCCTTCTCCTTCAAGTTCTGTGTTGAAAAGGAAGAAATTTTTCAGAAAGACTTTATTGCTAGGAAATTATGAAGTACAAAAACAAAAAACCATGGAAACATCCAGTCAGAGCCCACATTCTTTGAATAACTTGAAAAGAAAGCACACATTTGTTAGCAAATTTTAGGCAAACTTGAGCCCCAAGTCGTTGCCCTCAGCCGAACCATGAAGGAGAAGGATGCCAAATCAAAGATACTCAAACTTCCCCTACACAGCCTCTGCGGCCCCTTTCCAGGCTCTGTACAGAGGAATTGGCATGGGCTCTGCGATCAGTCACATGGGAACTTGACTTCAGTTTTGCCCCTTTTTTGGCTATCTGGCTTTGGTGAAACTTCTTAACTTCTCTAATTCTTTTTTTTTCTATTCAGTAGGAATAATATTTTCTGTCTTGTTGACTTGAATGAATCTTAAATAAGAATGTTTTTGTATCATTCAGAGTTCTTCTTTGAAACTGGACTTATTCCAATTGGCTTAATCACAACAGCAGTTTATATGGTGGCTCAGCAGTAGAGTCTGCCTGCAATGTGGGAGACCTAGGCTCGATCCCTGAGTCTGGAAGATTCCCTGGAGAAGGAAATGGCAACCCACTCCAGTGTTCTTGCCTGGAAAATTGCACAGATGGAGAAACCTGGAGGGCTACAGTCCATGGGGTCGCAAAAAGTTGGACATGACTGAGCAACTAACACTTTCAAGAGGTGCAGAGGGGCCACAATCCCTAAGAAGGCCAGGGAAATCAGACCTGGAGGCAGTGAAACCAGGAAGTCTTCCCTAATAACATTACCAGTGCTCCAGGAGATTCCCTAACCGACCCCCGCCACCCTGCACGCAGCTGCACAGGCCCCAGTGGCTTTACGTGACTAGTTCTAGGCCTGCAGGGCCTCAATAGGGCTTCTGCCATTGCTGCTTCTGAGAGCTGCACTTCTCAGGATACTGTCCTCGCTTGCAGCCATGCCTTCCAAACCCGAATCTCTGGTTCCCTCTGTTATCATCCCTGAGGATCTCTCTCTTTAGCCCTGACAAGACACACCCTTTCCAACCCATTTTCCTACATCTTGTTTGATTTACTTGAGTTAGTCATCTGCCCATTTTTAAGGCTGATTCTACCCTTGGGTGGAATTCAGCTTTTTAACTCTTCAGGAATACAACAGTGTGACCTTGGCAGAAGGCACCAGTTTTCCCTACAGGCTCACCTCTTTACCTTCTCACAGCCCTGTGTTAATATTTACCTCTTCCTGCTGTAAAGCCTACGCTATCTTTAGACTACTTGATACTTCGCCTTGTCTCATCTGAGTCAAGTTTAGCTACCAGCTGAGCCACCACCTGGATGTTCTTTGATTTCAATATCCAAATGCTTCCAAGGCCTAGACCAGTGGTTTTCAGCCTCTGGCTGCAGAATGAAGGAGGGTGGGGGGCTGAGCCTTGGAGAGTCTGACTTAATTGGTTGTGGGTGAGCCCAGAGGTAAGCATTTTTAACAGCTCCCCAGTTTATTTCAGCAGGGGAACTATCTTCTAAAATCTCATCAAGGTTTTCCTTAACAACACTGAAAGGTTTAAGCAAGAAGTAAAAATTGAAAACATAAGATCAAACAAGAGTGAAGAGGGTAATATACTCGCAATCTCTAATAAGTATTTGCAAATATTAACTTTTGAGTTAACAATTATGCAAGTAGGGTCAATGAATTAGCTTTTTTAGGCCATTTCAGCATATAGGTCTGAAAGTCATGTGAATTCCTCTTGGCCGTTGTGTACCTATTAATATTGAATTTAAATAGAAAGTGGGTGGGGGGAGAGAAGTCTTTACAGGATGTAACATAATGGCTGGTTGTCTAGTCTCTCTAAGATAAGTGAGAAATGGCAGATGGTAAATTCTGTTTATCTCGGATGTTTGGTTCATTCAATAATGAGTCATCTTTTGACAAAGTGCTTGAGGTAAATATATTGACAGCTATGAGGATACCAGGGTGTTCATTATTCATCCCTGACTTCACATGTCAGTTTTCAATGTATTTCCCTGTATATTCTCCATTCTGAACTGTCAATTATGGTGATAAGAAAGGAGCAGGAGGAGGGAATCAATATTCCTTCAATGATGGGATGGGGAAAATGGCATAGAACAATGGAAATAACATCTCACCATGGCTCACATTAGGTACCTGAATCACCAGTGTTGTGAAGGTGAGGTGTAGGTAACTAGTGTGGGTAATTATGAGAACAGTTGTATTCAACTGCTGCTGCCATTGTGGAAAAACCATGAGAAGACTTAGCCCAAACTGCTATTTGCTACACAACGAGGCAGAAGTGCAACAGCTAAAGAACAGGAGAACCCACCAGCTGGGGATACTTGTCATTCTTTTACAGCCAATTAACGTTTGAAATCCATGCCCTATGGTTGGGAGTCGCCCATCTCTCACTATAGAAATTGAGCATGTCAGGCACTTACTTTGCTTGTTTCCACTGTAACTAGAAGAGGTGTCAGGAATACACAGGAAACTGTACAAAAAAGGTCCTAATGATCTCGATAACCATGATGATGTGATCACTCACCTAGAGCTAGACTTCCTAAAATGTGAAGTCAAGTGGGCCTTAGAAGCATTACTACCAATGAAGCTAGTGGAGGTGATGGAATTCCAGCTGAGCTATCTAAAGTCTTTAAAGATGATGCTGTTAAAGTGCTGCACTCAATATGCCAGCAAATTTGGAAAACTCAGCAGTGGCCACAGGACTGGAAAAGGTCAGTTTTCATTACAATCCCAAATAACGGTAATGCCAAAGTATGTTCAAACTACCACAAATTGCACTCATTTCACATGCTCTTAAGGTAAAGCTCAAAATCCTTCAAGATAGGCTTTAACAGTATGTGAACTGAGAACTTCCAGATGTGCAAATTGGCTTAGAAAAGGCAGGGGAACCAAAGATCAAATTGCCAACATCTGTTGGATCACAGAAAAAGTAAGGGAATTCCAGAAACCATCTACTTCTCCTTCATTGACTATGCTAAAGTCTTTGACTGTGTGGATAACAACAAACTGTGGAAAATTCTTCAAGACATGAAAATACCAGACCACCTTTCATGCCTCTTGAGAAGCCTGTATGCAAATCAAGAAGCAACACTTAGAACCAGATGTCGAAAAATGGACTAGTTCAAAATTTGGAAAGGGGTATGTCAATGCTGTATATTCTCACACTGCTTATTTAACTTGTATGCAGAGTGCATCATGTGAAATGCCAGGCTGGATGAAGCATAAGCTGGAATCAAGATTGCCAGGAGAACTATCAATAATCTCAGATATGCAGATGACACCACCCTAATGGTAGAATGTTGGGCTTCCCTTGTGGCTCAGCTGGTCTTTACCAGCTCCTGCAGTGCAGGAGACCTGGACTCAATCCCTGGGTTGGGAAGATCCCCTGGAGAAGGGAAAGGCTATCCACTCCAGTATTAACATGGAAAGAAAATGTTCCAAACATGATCTGGGACAAAACTGTTTGGGGCTTCCCTTGTAGCTCAATTGGTAAAGAATCTGCCTACAATGCAGGAGACTCCGGTTTGATTCCTGGATTGGGAAGATCTCCTGGAGAAGGAAATGGGAACCCACTCCAGTATTCTTGCCTGGAGAATCCCAGGGACAGAGGAACCTGGCAGGCTACAGTCCATGGGGTCATAAGAATCGGACACGACTTAGTGACTAAACTATCACCACCAATGGCAGAAAGCAAAGAGGAACTTAAGAGCCTCCTGATGAAGGTGAAAGAAGAGAGTGAAAAAGCTGGCTTACAACTCAACATTCAAAATACTAAGATCGTTGGCATTCGATCCCATACTTCATAGCAAATAGATGGCGTAAAAATGGAAACAGTACAGACTTTATTTTCTTGGGCTCCAAAATCATTGCAGACAATGACTGCAGCCATGAAATTAAAAGGCACTTGCTCCTTGGAAGAAAACCTATGACAAACCTAGACAGCATATTACCAACAAAGGTCCATCTGGTGAAAACTATGGTTTTTCCAGTAGTCATGTATGGATGTGAGAATTGGACCATAAAGAAAGCTGAGTGCCAAAGAATTGATGCTTTCAGATTGTAGTGTTGGAGAAGACCCTTGAGGGTCCCTTGGACAGCAAGGAAATCAAACCAGGCTTAACAAATAAAAGGCTAAACAATTTGCCAAAGGCCAGATGTCTAGAAAGATTTCATCTAAATATCTGGCTATGCTTTGAGATGAGACAAGAAAAAAAATATCAAGGTTGATCTGGCTACCCAGAATTGAAAAATGACCCTGCAGAATGACAGATACCAAGTATGATGTTGTGGAACATGAAAAGACGATGGAATTTGAATGTCAGTTCTGCAACTCACTGTCCGCATGGCTTTAGACAAGTTACTTTTCTCTCTGCATTGATTTCCTCATTTGTAAAATGTAAAATCATATGCTCCTTGCAGAATTATCAAGATTAAATAAAATCACACATCGAAACATCTAATATAATGTCAAAAACGACAGAATGAACTGTGTTCATTTCCAAGGAATACCATTCAATATTACAGTAACCCAAGTCTATACCCTAGCCATTAATGCTGAAGAAGTTGAAATTGAATGGTTCCATGAAGACCTACAAAACCTAAAACTAGCCCCCCAAAAGATGTCCTTTTCATCATGGGGGACTGGAATGAAAAAGTAGGAAGTCAAGAGATACCTGGAGTAACAGGCAAATTTGGCCTTGGAGTACAAAATGAAGCAGGGCAAAGGCTAACAGAGTTTTGTCAAGAAAACACACTGGTCATAGCAAAAACCCTCTTTCAACAACAAAAGAGACAACTCTACACATGGACATCACCAGATGGTCAATACCAAAATCAGATTGATTATGTTCTCTGCAGCCAAAAATGGAGAAGCTCTATACAGTCAGCAAAAACAAGACCAGGAGTTGACTGTGGCTCAGATCATTAACTTCTTATTGCCCAATTCAGACTTAAATTGAAGAAAGTAGGGATTTAGGTCAGATATGACCTAAATTAAATCCCATATGATTATACAGTGGAAGTGACAAATAGATTCAAGGGATTAGATCTGATAGAGTGCCTTAATAACTATGGACAGAAGTTCGTAACTTTGTACAGGAGACAGTGATCAAGACTATCCCCAAGAAAAAGAAATGCAAAATGTCAAAATGGTTGTCTGACGAGGCTTACACATAGCCGAGAAAAGAAGAGAAGCTAAAGGCAAAGGAGAAAAGGAAAGATATACCCATTTGAATGCAGAGTTCCAAAGAATAGCAAGGGGAGATAAGAAAGACTTCTTCAGTGATCAGTGCAAAGAAATAGAGGGAAAAAAATACAATGGGAAAGACTAGAGATCTCTTCAAGAAAATTAGAGATACCAAGGGAATATTTCATGCAAAGATGGCCACAATAAAGGACAGAAATGGTATGGACCTAATAGAAGCAGAAGCTATTAAGAAAAGGTACAAGAATACACAGAAGAACTATACAAAGAAGATCTTAATGACCCAGATAACCACAATGGCGTGATTACTCACCTAGAGCCAGACATCCTGGAGTATAAAGTCAAGAAGGCCTTAAGAAGCATCACTATGAACAAAGCTAGTGGAGGTGATGGAATTCCAGTTGAGCTATTTCAAATCCTCAAAGATGATGCTATGAAAGTGCTGCACTCAATGTGCCAGCAAATCTGGAAAACTCAGCAGTGGCCACAGGACTGGAAAAGGTCAGTTTTCATTCTAATCCCAAAGAAAGGCAATGCCGAAGAATGTTCAAACTACCACACAATTGCACTCATCTCATGGTTTTTCCAGTAGTCATGTATGCACGTGAGAGTTACACCATAAAGAAAGCTGAGTACCAAAAAATTGATGCTTTTGAACTGTGATGTTGGAGAAGACTCTTGAGAGTCCCTTGGACAGCAAGGAGATCCAACCAGTCCATCCTAAAGGAAATCAGTCCTGAATATTCATTGGAAGGACTGATGCTGAAGCTGAAGCTCCAATACTTTGGCCACCTGATGGGAAGAGCCAACTCATTGGAAGACACCTTGATGCTAGGAAAGACTGAAGGCAGGAGAAGGGGACAACAGAATATGAGATGGTTGGATGGCATCACTGACTCGATGGACATGAGTTTGAGCAAGTTCTGGGAGTTTGTGAAGGACAAGGAAGCCTGGTGTGCTGCAGTCCATGGGGTCACAACGAGTCAGACAAAACTGACCGACTGAACTGAACAGAATATAATGTCTGACCCAGAAAAGGCACTCAAGAAATGATATTGCTACTATTATCACTACTACTGTTATTATAGAAGGAATTCAGCGTCCATCCAGCCTCTTTGCTCCATACTTGTGAATGCCCTCTGTGTGCTTTTCAAACATTAGCCAATAGCGTTTAGAATCAACTAGACAACAATCTAAAAATGCAAATTCCTGAGTTCCACAAATCTCACCCATGGATGGAATCTTGACATTCTCTTAAAGAAGTCTAGAAACAGAGAAACTTCACTGCTGCTAACTGTTAAGTCATTTCAGTCATGTCTGACTCGGTTGTATAAGCTGACTTCCTTATGGGAAACTGATGCCTCAAGCAGTGTGACCTAATGGTTAAGTGAACAGGGTCTGGGGTCCTACGGCCTTGGGGTCTTAGCAGATGGACTTCTTTGTAGTTGCTTTTATGTGTAAAACTGGCATAATGATAACTCTTACCTCATAAGGATGAAGTTTAAAATAAACATGTAAAACAATTTCTAAGAGCTTGGCAAAGATTAGGTTCGATAAGGGTTAACTTATCATTCCAGTGCATTTTCCATTATTTGGGCTTCCAATGATGGAATGATTTTTTTTTTAACTGGAGATTTTTCCATTCCCAAACTTTGCGAACAAATATCCCTGTGGGTCTTCACGTGGAAAGTGACAACCCAGCAAGCTCATTTCTGACAGGTCCTGTACTGAAGAAGGGCAGGCCTGTGAGTGGTTCCAGCTCGTCTTAAGAGCCTTTGCCAATGTTTCATACTAATATTGTAGACTTAGGAAGGTTTTCTTGATAGAACTGTGGTGTTGGAGAAGACTCTTGAGAGTCCCTTGGACTGCAAGGAGATCCAACTAGCCCATTCTGAAGGAGATCAGCCCTGGGATTTCTTTGGAGGGAATGATGCTAAAGCTGAAACTCCAGTACTTTGGCCAGCTCATGCGAAGAGTTGACTCATTGGAAAAGACTCTGATGCTGGGAGGGATTGGGGGCAGGAGGAGAAGGGGACGACAGAGGATGAGATGGCTCGAAGGACATGAGTCAGTGAACTCTGGGAGTTGGTGATGGGAGAGGCCTGGCGTGCTGCAATTCATGGGGTCTCAAAGAGTCGGACACGACTGAGTGACTGAACTGAACTGAACTGAACTGAACTGAAACTAAATCTTACAAATTAAAATCCCACATAGAAAAGAGCACATGCATTCGTCTTTCCAGTTCCCTGAGGATCCATCAACTCCTTTCACTGGTCACTCTTACCTGTCAGATGCCACAGTAGTTTTGTTCTGCATAGAGTCAGGGCTGCACTCTTGACATAGCTGCTTTGCCTTGCAAGTTTTAGAGGAAATGTGACTGCTGCAAAGACACCTCCACCCACACACGAGTTCCCCTCACCTCTGCCCCACACCCAGAAGGCTTCACCTTCACCCAGTCATTTCCCCTCTCTCAGCTCTTTGTCCACTTCACAGCTCTCATCACAGTACATAATTTCGTAACTTCTTTTCTGCTTTGTTTCGAGGCTGTGCCCCTCCGTGTGCACATCTGTCCATAGCTACCAAGAAGACAGAGATCTCATCTGTCTTGTTTCCCCCTTTGTCACCAGCATCTGTCTCTGCTAGATCTCAACACACAGCAGCTCTTAACAAATATTGGATAAATAGTGAATGACTCTAAAGAGGCATTCCCTTGGGACTCTTCTATCTGGAAGAAAAGGTGAGGGTTGGATCTGAATAAACAATAAAGGAACAAAAACATTAGACACAACCTCCATAATTTCCAAGAGTGTGGCCATGGGCCAGCTTCATACCGCCACTTTTAAGATCATTAAATGAAGATCTTCCACCTTAAATGTGAAAACCAGCAGCTACACTGAGGCTGCTGAAGTACTGAAGTCATTGGAAGTGATTATGAGTAAAATACAGTATAATCTTTTTTTGAGAGAGAGAGAAAAAAGAAAAAACTTTGATGAAATCAGATCTAAAATCTTCTGATATTTCTGAGAGGAGAGAAACTGGGTCCTTTCTTCTCTTTACCATTTTTGCCATTTTGATGTTTAAAGTGAAATTGTCCCCTTAGCATCCAGTTGAGCTGGTCTCCATGCCCTGGGTGCCCCCATCCCTCTACCCAAACTGTATGAATGAGTATTAGACTTGGAGGGACTTTGAAAATAATCTTGTCCTCATTTTTTCTTGAAGAGGAAAGGAAAGACCAAGCCACGCTGTGAGAGGGTCTCAGGGCCCAGAAAATGTCTCAGGTCCCTTGACTCCCCTGCTCACCCTCCCCTCCTTCATGTCAGTTTCACCTCACTTTGGACTTCTCCCCCTCTGACTCTCCAGGGCCTGATCTACTTTTCAGCCCCAGGGCAATCATTCGATATCCTGTCTGTTCTGAAGACAAGAGCAACCCTGCATATGTCATCCAGGCCTTTCTTTTCTGGCAGCACTAAATGAGCCTTCCTTTCTCCAATCAGCAAGTCCAGCCGCAACACTTCCAACCAGGAAGAATCCTGTCGCTGAAGACAGTTCTTTCACTCTTTAATCAATCTGGGTTCACTCTGTAAGTCTGAAAGGCAGTAGAAAGCCCCACTTTCCACTACATCCTAATAATCAGGAAGCTTTGATTTTCTCTCCCTCAGATGCCAAGGCCAGAATATTCTCAGTTCTCCTTTGCCATATCCCCAACCCAGAGGGTGAGAGGACTCTCCCAAATACTTTGGTGAAGAAAACACCAAAAAATGTTTAGGTGTAAGTCCTGACAGACCACTGAGCGACTGAGGGAAGACAGTCCTCATCCACAACCAGTCTGGGAGATGCTCAGGACCCATACAAACCCTGGAGTCTGGGGGACAGAGTTGAGTTGCTTCGTTCTGCCTTCCCCTCCTCTCCATCCACCTCTGCGGCAGAAACTGAGATGGGCTGAGAAATCCTCTGCCATGATCCTTACTCCCTAGAAACTCTGTTCACTCAACAGTTAACCCTGTGGGCAGTTCACTTTTTTCATATGGTTTCGTATATTGCCTAGTCCCAGTCTCTTCATGATTTTTTATTGGTTGGTTTGGGATTTGGGGCCAGTGTGTTGGAAGGAGGCAAGGAGGAGTTGATGATTTTTAAGACAAAGTGTCTTACCCTCATCTGTCTCCACAACTGTCTTTGAGCTCATGTTCCCTTCATCACTTGAGTCATCCATTCACCAATATCAGAATTTTGGTTGTTTTTTGATTTTATTGTTGTTGTTTATGTTTTTTTTTTCTTTGTTAATATAAGAGAGTTATTGATTTTAAGATAAGGACACCTTGGTCACCAGAACTATCTATGCCTGAAGTTATAGTCTTCACAATAGTCTTTATATACCTTCTCTGACATCAATGTCATGTCCCTTCAACGTGTGAGTTAAGGTTACCTTTATCTCATTCTTCTTTTCTCTATTTGGTCACCTGTTATTCTTAAAAGAGTTTCTCATATGAACTTAATTTTGATAACTTTGTATTAGACATAAATTTTAGAAATTAGTGGCATGAACTCTAGTTGAGATGGTGTGGTGAATTAAAATTTGAGGATTTGCTTTATTCTAAAAGCACTACTGTGATATACAAAAAAGAAAATTTAAAAAATGACCATGTTCAAACAAGATAAATATCCATAAGTACTATAATCAGAAAAGAAAAAGTGGAAAGAGAGACCATAGAGGTCTGACCCATAAGTGGGCAGAAGTGGCCAGGAGTTCTAGCTCCTGTGGAATTATGGGAACCAAAATACCCCAGAGAGCACAGGGACATGGGGGCAGAAGTGAGACCCCTGCTGGTCGCCCAGTCACAGCTCTCCTGGAGGAAGAGCCCTAGAAGTCATGCATACGTACATGCTAAGTTGCTTCAGTTGTGTCCAGCTTTTTGCAACCCTATCGACTGTAGCCTGCCAGGCTTCTCCGTTTATGGGATTCTCCAGGCAAGAAGACTGGAGTGGTTTGCCATGCCCTACTCCAAGGGATCTTCCTGACCCAGTGATCGAATCTGTGTCTCTTATAACTCCGGCATTAGAAACATTCTTTACCGCTGACCCACCAGTGAAGCCCCTGCTGCTGCTGCTGCTGCTGCTGCTGCTGCTGCTGCTGCGTCACTTCAGTCGTGTCCTACTCTGTGTGACCCCATAGACGGCAGCCCACCAGGCTCCCCCGTCCCCCTAGGAAGCCATATTTTGGACCATATCATCCTGCCCTACTCCTTCCAAAACTGCTGACTGGACCAAGGGTGAGCTCCTTACTCAAAAGAATCCAAGCCATAGGGCTCCTATGAGAGGCCATAGGGCTCCTAGGAGGGCCCTGGAATAAAGACCTTCACCAAACAAAAAAGAACTGATCTCATAAGATTCTTGTTCCAATGAAATTAGATTGGGAAACATGTGAAGAAGTAAACAATTTTCAGTGTGAACTAAAGCTGAAAGATCCTCAGATGGAGAGGAGGCAAAAGGGATGGATCGCAATGTCTCCCGTTCAGCTTTTCATCTTTCTTTCCACTTGTAATTAGCTTTCTTTATTAAGTTTCATCTAGTAACTGCCATGGCTCTGTTTTTATGAAGGGAACCTGACTGATACCGCAGTCACTGAGTGGCTGAGTGAAGAGTTGAGGTTTAATCCATTTGATTTCAGAACCTGCACTCTGAAGAACACATTATCTTGAAAGTTAAATGACAGATTTCTCAGAACTTCAACCATGACCTAGTGAGGTTTCCTCCAGAGCAAGCTCTCATAGAGAGGGCTTCTCACCTTGTGTTTTCACTACTCACAGTTATGTGCTAACTTTACAATGCCACCAACCCAAAGATCAGAATGTGGCCAGACCAGCTCACTTCTAAGGGCTGCCTCCGGCACTGCAACTCTTGACCCTGTTCTGTTCCGACTCTGTTCCCTAAACCCTCAGGGCCAATCTAAGAGCGCTGGATTTGCTGCCAGAACAGGAGTTCTCACAACACCAAGTGCACATCTTTGGGGCAGGCTGAAATCTCATGATGTTCTATAGGTCTGCGCTGCTTCAAAGCAATACAGTCTCTTTCTAACACTCTTGGTTTCTTGCCCCTCCCCTAAGCTTCAGCCCTTGGAGACCCTATCCTTTCTTGATAATCCATCTTACTTGCACTCCTAGGACTAAGTATTTTGTTTCTTTTCATTCTCTCTTTCTTTCTCTCTATTGCTCTCTGCTAGAATCCTGGATTTCTGGCCGTCTAATCTCCCAGGCCAGAACATGCCTGTTAAGGTAAATCATGTATCAAAAGTCCTCCGTTGGTCTGTCATCAAGAGCCATGTTACTCCAGATAAGCCACCACCGTCTGTTTAATGTTGCAGTAAGGTCTGCCTTACTGCACTGTGTTGCATTTAGGGGAGCCTTGAAGGAGGAGAATATCAAATTTCTCAAAACTAGATGCTCTGCCAGAGGGAGCAGAATGTTCAGATCATTTTCTCTGAAAATTGCAAAAAAAAAAAAAAATCAAAGAAAGAATCCTCAACATTATGATCTTCAAATAAACTCACAATTGCTTCCCTAATTGTGAATGCCTTCTGCATCTGGTTTCAATCCTTTAAACACTAAATTTAGTCCCTTCATTGGTGAAGGTGAATAATTTCAGCATTCAAGTGACAAGTGTATGATGGAAAATATGCTAAACTCCTGAGGTTTGTACTACACAATATCCTCTGACTACTGATGAGTGATGAGAAGTGACAGTCTATGTTTCCCAGACCACAGTTGAACAGTCTGTACGATCATTTGTAAAAATAACTAAGTCTTGTAGAAATGGGTGTTATCTTTGGCATCTCCCTCTTTTCTCTCTGCAGCTACCACCTCCCACATCCCAGCTGTCTCCTAATCCTATGAGGCTTTTTGTTTCCCCAAAAAGTTTCAGTGGTACTTCTCTGTTCTTTCTTTTTCCCTCTCTAAGGAAATCACAGTATTACCAGGGATGAAAATGGATGGCCATATGTCACAGAGAATGAAATATATTTTCCCAGTCCATGTCTTCTAAGCTAACCTATAAGCCTGGGAGCCATTTCATGGAGACAAGAATGGACCACATGACCTAAGGAAGGCTCCCTATGCCACCCCACCCCTAACAGCAGGCAGCTAACTCCTACTCACTAATCAGGCCTTGAGCAAAAAAGTGACATCCTTGATAAAAATATTCTCCGACTTCCAGCCCAAGTCAGGGTCTTAAGAGTAATTATCCCAGTTTGTAAATATATCTTCATCTATATCATCTGGATAATGACTATCTACCCTAGTGATCTGTAAGAACCATGAATATTTATGTCCCAAATCATCTGTCATGAAATTGGTATTAGTGGGAGAGTCTGTGGCAAGTAAAATTGGAAAAAGTCAAACTAAGCAAATTTCTTTACTGAATGACTTCTTGGAGTCTTTAAGATGTTAATGTAATGACCAGTGTTTCACAAACCATTATTAACCATGGAACCTTTGTTTATAGCACATGTTAACACCTGGATGAACTAGTGTTTGGTGGAATATAGTTTGAGAAAAGCCAATAGAAAATGAATTATAATTTCTGCCTTTGCTCTAACATTACGGTAGATGCTAATTGTTATGGCACACAGGTTTCAAATGACCTTGGAAGCTGCAGTGGCAAACTGTGACAAAACTTCAGAGTGAAATAATCACAGAGAAAAAGACTGTTGGGCTAAAGACAAATTTGAGGAAGATACCCACAAAAGGAAATAATGAAGTTTCAATTGAAGAAAAAGTCATGCCAACTAGCTGAGTAAAAAAGAGAACTGACAAGATTCTCCTCTTACTTGATGCTGATGAGTGAGAACCAGAAGGGCAGCTGCTGCTGGTACACGCAATAGGGAAAGGTGTAGGGACCTTGGGTTTTCTGGCTGGTCTTCATATGACAACTGAACTGTATGGCAATTTGTTCATGATAATGTAAATTTCAGGTTCTGTGGGGTTACATTATTCAGGAGCACAGAAATATACAAAGTTGAAGTTGATTGTTTTGTGTGCGTGCTTGTATGCTAAGTTGCTTCAGTCATGTCTAACGACTGTAGCCGGCCAGGCTCCTCTGTCCATGCGATTCTCCAGGCAAGAATACTGGAGGGGGTTGCCATTTCCTTCTCGACCCAGGGATTGAACCCGCATCTCCTGCATTGGTAGGCAGGTTCTTTACCACTAGATAATATAAAATATATAAAAACATTTCATGGTTAAGCTTTTGACAAAATCATTTAAACACATTAAAAAGGAAAATATAAAAGTACTACTGTGAATTATTCCAAGTGTGAGCTGGAGATAGATGTTTATTGATATTCCAAAGGGTTACTTCAGATCCTTTATGGAAAGAGAGGTATAGACCAAATAAGCAAATGCAGAAACAATTATTCCAAGTTTTGTGGCTAGTAAAGTGATTTCTAGGAAGCTACTATGGCTCCACATTATCTTTTAGAGTTAATTCAGTGAGTAGTGATTTTCTTTTTGAATACAAGTTTATAGCAATGCACACAAACACATGTGAACCAATGGGACTCAAAATCTTGTTTTGAAAATCAGCTAACATTTACTTTTACACTTAAGCCAATCAACTGAGATGACAGTTCTTATGATGAGGACTCAAAACAGTATCAAGTTAAATTTACTTTTTTATGTATAGATAGCACAAAGAAAGTAGAAGTTAGTTGTTGGAGAGTCTGAAGACTTTCAAACATTTGCATTATTGCTGAAAACAAACTTAATCTGTAATTTAACATAGACTATTTCTGTATATGTAAACACACATATATAGTGCAAAGGCAAAAATGGGAAGCAGACTTTGGAAAATGATAAACAATGGGGATTAAGCTTTTCTTTGCCTGTCTTTTATGTCGACCCTGGAATCTATCTTCAGTTTAAAAGATTACTATTAAGAGATGTCTAATTCCAAAGGATGGCTACCTTTTAAAAGGGTTCTTAGGTCTTGACACTGGGAAGCAAAAGCAGAATTGGCAATCAGGACAAAACAATGGTTAAAAAAGATTTTTAAAACCTCCTGTGTTCCTGAGATCATGGCCATTTCATTAAGTTCTGAAACAAGGAGACAGAATGCTGGCTAAGAGGTCAGAGAAAGGCTGTTGATGATGTGGCCAAGTCTGTATGGGGAGGAGGGATGGTTGGCTAGTAATCACGTGCAAATTCACTCCACTTTGTCATGCTGCAGTCCCCTCTCTGCTTATTCTCCATCTTCTCAGGCTCAGGGAGTTCCCTCAGCAATCCCTTTTGGGTCCAGCCACTTTTGGGGGTTGGCCAAAATGTTCATTTGGGTTTTTCCATAACATCTTATAGGAAAACCCGAGCAAACATTTTGCTTACGGACTCAAGATCTATCCTCCATCAACCCTAACCCCTCCAGAGGGCCTGCCCAGTTTAAATTTCCTCAAGGGGCTTGAAAACATGAAAGCTCTTTGCTTCCTATCCCAGAGGTACCTGTGCGTGTACCCGTGTATGTTGGATGCGGTGGAGCCGGATGCGGTGGAGCCGGATGCGGTGGAGCCGGATGCGGTGGAGCCGGATGCGGTGGAGCCGGATGCGGTGGAGCCGGATGCGGTGGAGCCGGATGCGGTGGAGCCGGGGAAGCTTTCAGCACAGACTGTTGTGTGAGGGCGTTTCACACTTTCCAGACATGGTACTGGCCTCTGTTTCCTGAGGGGTGGGTAAAGAGACATGAGACTGCTAAGGCTTCTCCTCAACACCTCACTTTACCGTATGAGGAATAACAGCTTGCTGTTTGTTTGGTCCCTAGTTTTTAACCAGACTGCCTGTCCACTGAGCTGGACTCTTGGGAACTTGCCAAGCCAGCCTGCTGTCCCAGTGCCTGCTCCAGTGCAGACGGCTCATACTTTTTCCTCTTGCCCCTCCGTCTTTCGGACATTGCCAGTCTGCTCCCTGTATACTCTAAACTTGCTCTGAATTTGTCCACATGTACTTCTCTAGCCCTAGAACCAGAATTCCAACCCTAACACAGTGCCAGAGGTCTTTCAAGCACCAGGAACAAACAGCCACCCTGGCAGATTCTGCTTCTTTTTACTGAGGTATCTTTTCCCTGTATCTTCAGGGAAAAGAAATCTCTCCATGAGGGTGACAGATGCATGAATAATTTGATTTGTAGCCCTAGTATCAGTTCCAGAGCATTCTGAGGACTTACTGTGGTCACCAAACTTAGGCCTCCTAATACACTGCAGCCTGCTTTGGAGAAAGTTAAGCTTCTCTCTTCCCTGTTAGGCTCAACCTGACTCACTTCAGTTGAGTTCAGTTCAGTCACTCAGTCATGTCTGACTCTTTGCGACCCCATAGACTGCAGCATGCCAGGCTTCCCTGTCCAGCCTGTCCCTCCTTGTCCCTCCCAGAGTTTACTCAAACTCATGTCCTTTGAGTTGGTGATGCCATCCAACCGTCTCATCCTCTGTTGTCCCCTTCTTCTGCCTTCAATCTTTCCCAATATCAGGGTCTTTTCAAATGAGTCAGTTCTTCAAATCAGGTGGCCAAAGTATAGAAGTTTCAGCTTCAGCATCAGTCCTTCCAATGAATATTCAGGACTGATTTCCTTTAGGATGGATTGGTTGCATCTCCTCCTAGGGACTCTCAAGAGTCTTCTCCAACACCACAGTTCAAAAGCATCAATTCTTTGGCACTCAGCTTTCTTTATAGTCCAACTCTCACATCCATACATGACTACTGGAAAAACCATAGCTTTGACTAGATGGACCTTTGTTGGCAAAGTAATGTCTCTGCTTTTTAATATGCTGTCTAGGTTGGTCATAGCTTTCTTTCCAAGGAGTAAGCATCTTTTAATTTCATGGCTGCAGTCACCATCTGCAGTGATTTTGGAGCCCCAAAAAATAAAGTCAGCCACTGTTTCCCCATCTACTTGCCATGAAGTGATGGGACCAGATGCCATGATCTCAGTTTTCTGAATGTTGAGTTTTAAGCCAACTTTTTCACTCTCCTCTTTCACTTTCATCAAGAGGCTCTTTAGTTCTTCTTCGCTTTCTACCATAAGGGTGGTGTCATCTGCATATCTGAGATTATTGATATTTCTCCCGGCAATCTTGATTCCAGCTTGTGCTTCTTCCAGCCCAGCGTTTCTCATGATGTACTCTGCATAAGAGTTAAATAAGCAGGGTGACAATACACAGCCTTGATGTACTCCTTTCCCGATTTAGAACTAGTCTGTTTTTCCATGTCCAGTTCTAACTGTTGCTTCTTGACCTGCATACAGATTTCTCAAGAGGCAGATCAGGTGGCCTGGTGTTCCCATCTCTTTAAGAATTTTCCACAGTTTGTTGTGATCCACACATCAAAAGGTATTCACCCCAAAAGGGGAAACAGAGGTTGAGGCCAGAGGGCTTGAATGCAGCTAAGAGTTCTCCCTCTCATTTTCTCTTTCTCACACAAACCAGAAGGCACCCACTAGTTGTAAACACTGCCCCAGCGGTCTCCAATATGCCTTCCATAGTCATAGCTTAGGTTCAGCATTTCTTTGTGTAGGACACATCACCATTGAAGAGTCCCTTCATCTCAGCTGACAGTCATTTTACACACTCTGGACACAAGCTGTCACTGAGGATGAAACTGGTATCTCCACCAGCCTCCATCTAGGTCAGAGATGGGCCTGAGCGCCTTCCCTGCCACGGACAGATGCCCAAGACAGGCAGGTAACCTTATGTCCCATGTCAGCTCCAGGGCATTGTGAATTTCCTTACTCATCTTCTGGGCCTTTTTTTTCCTCCCAGGCTGAGCAACAGTTTTATTTGTTTGAAGTTCAGGTCAGGAAAGTTATATTAAGTATAACTTTACAACCTACATTCTATTTCATTCAAAGTGAGCATGACTTCGTTGATTCCTGTGGGAGTGTGTACTCTTTCAACTTAGTTTATGTTAATAAATAGGATAAAGCCAAAAAAAATTGGCATGGCCTGTTAGACACCAAAGGTTCATATTCACAAGCTTGAGAAGCAGTGGTATGGAGGCAACCTTCAGGTCTTACATTCTGAAAGGGACTGTGGGCACCATGGGGGAAACAACGGGGCACTTTCTCCCTGTGCTGCCCAACTCTGGCCTGGCCCAGGGGTGATAAAGCTAGATCTAACCTGGCTTCCAACCCCCTACTCTGGCCATGTTTTCCTTCTCTAGATCTCCAAACTCTGAGGCATGTTGAGGGTGATTATGAGAGTCAGATGCAGGCTCCCCAGGACACCTGGATTTGGGGCCAGGCCTGGTTGCTTCCATTCTTTATGGGCCTGGAACAGAAGCAGCATAGTTGCTGTTGAAGACCAGAAAGAAATCTGTTACCAGGGAAAACTTCATCCTCCCTCTGTCCCTAGAGGGCCTACTGGGCGCAGAAGGAGGCGGCCCAATGAGCAGAGGGAATGAGTCCTCCAAAGTGAGATTGCTACCGCTGCTGCTAAGCTGCTTCAGTTGTGTCCGACTCTGTGCGACCCCATAGATGGCAGCCCACCAGGCTGCCCCGTCCCTGGGATTCTCCAGGCAAGAACACTGGAGTGGGTTGCCATTTCCTTCTCCAATGCATGAAAGTGAAAATGAAGTTGCTCAGTCATGTCCAACTCCTAGTGACCCCATGGACTGCAGCCTACCAGGCTCCTCCGTCCATGGGATTTTCTAGGCAAGAGTACCAGAGCAGGTTGCCATTTCCTTCTCTACAAAGTGAGACTGCTGGAGGTAATCTGACTTTTCCACTTAGTGCTAAGTGTGAAGTCACTTCAGTCATGTCCAACTCTGTACGACCCTATGGACTGTAGCCCACCAGGCTCCATTGTCCATGGGATTCTCCAGGCAAGAGTATTGGAGTGGGGTGAAATTTCCTACATAATCTTCAAACTATCTTAATAAGTTTTCCAATGTTTCAATTCATTTCATTTATCTTCTTAAAATAAGATGGAAAAAAGTTTTAAAATTACCTAAAGGCTGTATGCATCAACTAGATAAATGGCGGGGTCTGCAAGAGTGTTAATACCTTGTAGCATAATCTCACTCTGGAATCCCATCAGGGCAATTTTGACCTGTTTAACATCAACAGGATGACTACAGTTCTCCTGGAAGGAGTTATCAACTAATTTCAGAATAGAGATAAATACCTGTGAAATATGCAAAGGCTCCTTTCTAATTAAATGATTCACTGAACAAATTTTGTTAAAATTTAGTTTCCCCATTTAGAACAAGTGCCACTCAACACCCCAAGGAGATAGGAAGGGGGGTGACAATGGAGGATTTGGTGACCAAATTTGGTGATTATCTGCTCACAGATGGTGTGGCAGTCATCTGCAGGATTATTGAAAGGGACTTAATCATTTTCGATCAGTGTTTTGGTCTCTGCCCTATCCATTCCATAAGCCCTTTAAAAAGAATTGACCCTCAACCATACCAGGGTAGAAAGAGGCTCTGGCTGCTTCCACTGTGATCCAAGCTACCAGATAACCTTCCCAGATTACTGGAATAACCTTTTAAAGGGATTCCCTTCTTCTTTTCTTGTCTCCCTTCACTCTGTTCTCAACACAACAGTCAAAGTAATCTTGTTAAAATAGGAGTCAGAACAGAGAATTCCTTTGCTCAAAATTCTGCATCTCATCCAAAGCAAAAGCCAAAACCTTCATGGCCCTCAGGGCCTTCCTAAATTGAATTCTGTGTGGACTCTCCATTCTCCTTCTGATGTCTGTGTCAGAAGCTTTCTCTGCCCTTTTTCATTGTAATAAAACTTCTGCCACACAAAAGCTCTGAGTGATCAAGCCCGGTCCCTGATCCTGAAGCTAAATCTTCTTCAGAGATTACGAATCTGACATTTTGGGGGCTAGTCCAGGATCTTCAAGACAAGTAGGTCATCCAGAGGACCCATGACATGGTGGCTACTAATACACTCTCCCCACAGTGCTTCCTCATACCATGTGGACTCCTGCAAGGACAATAAGCGTCACAACTTCCCTTGAACTTGATCTGATGGGCCTGATAATCTATGTGAGCCTGCTTCTGCCGACTCCAAAAATCCTGAGTCTGCCGTTTGGTCCTCAAGAAAATGCCTTCCTATCCTGGGCTCACCCGTATGCTGCATTCCACAGTCGGTCTAACTGCTGGGACTGTGGAGTGCCCCTCTGTTCACTGTGGAAGGCTTCCCATGGTGGGCATCTCCACTTCAAGGAAAGGACTTTCTCCAAGTCTGCGAATACCTTCGACAACAACAATCATATATGATGCCTCTTCTTAGTCTGATGACATCTAACAATCCTAAAAATGGACCGGTGCAACACTTTGTACCTTAACTGTGGACATAATATGACTTTTAACTTCACTGGTTGTTCCGTTTTTGCTGTTTGCTCCTTGCATCTGTAACTGTGTGACTGGATTTGTTTCTAGCCACATGAAGGCTTTTAAGTTACAAATGGTTGCTCAAACTCCCACCACTGTGGCAGGTTCCTCCAACTACTACTTGGGGACCCTGGATCAGAGACCCTCAATATGAGGGTTAGGAGAATATGTTACCTTACCAATTTAGGGACGATGCCCCTTATCAGCTCAGAAAGCAGTTACAAAATGAAAATGACACCTCTTTCCCTAGGCAACATAATTCTCCTAAAAGAAAAGGGGGGAATGAGAGGGTAACAGGCAGGAAGGCTAGAGGTCTCCAAATGTAGGAAATAGGCTGCAATTGTCAGACATTTTTTATCTGTCTCTTAATTAAGTGGCAGGAGGAAACAAACTGCAAGTTCAGCTTTTGGGCTTCCCTGAGAGCTCAGTAGATAAAGAATCCCCCTGCAGTGCAGGAGACCCTGGTTCAAATCCTGGGTCAGGAAGATCCCCTGGAAAAGGGATAGGCTGCCCACCCCAATATTCTCGGGCTTCCCTTATGGCTCACCTGGTAAAGAATCCACCTGCCATGCGGGAGACCTGGGTTCGATCCCAGGGTTGGGAAGATCCTCTGGAGAAGGGAAAAGCTACCCACTCCAGTATTCTGGCCTGGAGAATTCCATGGACTGTATAGTCCATGGGGCTGCAAAGAGTCGGACACGACTGAGCGACTTTAAATGTAAAAAAATGAATGTGTGGGTTAAGTGGCTTTAGTCATGTCGATTCTGTGTGACGCTACAGACTGTAGCCTGGCAGGCTGCTCTGTCCATGGGATTCTTCAGGCAATAATACTGGAGTGGGTTGCCACACCCTCCTCCAGGGGATCTTCTTGACCTCAGGGAGCAAACCCACATCTCAGGTCTCCTTCATTGGCAGGTGCGTTCTTTACCAGTGGTGCTGCCCAAGAAGCCCAGTCTGTGTCCTGCCCCGCAGCAATCTGACCTCAGCCCTACCCTTCCCAGCCTTCTCTCTTTGCCCAGTTCCTCCTTTGTTCTGATTTTTCTGTCATCTCAATGAGCCCCTCCTCTACCCTCTGTTCAGTATCATGTCTCTCCATTCTTCTTCCCTGTTGTAGTTCCTCTGAAACACTTTTATCTCTGTGATGTAATATATACTTTGTATATAAATCTTATCATATTTTTCCCCTATCCCTTACCCCACACCCCCACTAGATCATAAGCTCTGGAAAGACAATCCCTTTTGTTGGTTTCTTTACTGCTTTATCCAAAGGGCCTAGATCCGTGCCTGCCAATATGTTAGGCACTGAGGGCTACTGAATGGCTGGATGGCTTGCACCATCTAGACTGGCACTGGATGAAATGCCTGGGCACAAGGGCCTAGTCAAGTGGACAAAGAAAATTATCACAGAGGCCACAGGCCCTGTACAAGTAAGGAAATAGAATTGACTCCCTGGATAAAGCTGAAAGTTGAGAAAACCTTTGTCTGCAGTTCAAGGATTTGGCTTGGAAGCAAGTTCTAACCCGTGTTACGGGCTGAAGAGTCAGCCCCAGATGGTTGTGCACCCAGCTGTTCAGCCAGACCCTTGCTCTGGGTACACACAGAGAGACGGACATAGACACAGGGGGAGACGCACTCAGTTGGGAAACTGGCAAAGCTCCAAGGACCCTGCTGGAGGTGATAACAGACTGGAGCTGAAAGGCTGTCTCTGTGACCCAGGTGTGCACGCACACATGCCTGCATGCATAGAACACTGAAGATGATTTCCTCCGTACATGAGTTGAAGCAAATAAGGAAATGCAGCTTGCTCAGAGATAATCAACAGTGCAAAAACAGGAGAAATTAGACCCAGAGAACTACAAATATTAGATTACTCTGAAAGTGATCTTAAAACAAATACATTTAAAATATTCATCAAGAGGAGAAAAGAAATCGAATTCATGAAGCAAAATGGGGCATTTTGAAGAAAAGCACACAGAGATTTGAAAGGGAACCAAATAGAAAGGCAAATAATGAAAAAATATTTTTTGAAAGAGAATCTTCCCAGGCTGGCACTCTGTGATGACCTAGAAGGGGAGGAGGGAGTAGGGAAGGAAGGAAGGAATATATTATACAATTGTGACTGATTCAGGTTGTTGTACAGCAGAAACCAACATGAAATTGTAAAGCCATTTTCCACCAATTTAAAAATAAATTTTAAAAAATTTTAGGAAATAACAACAACAACAGAAAGAGAATCTCTCTGATGGAGAAAGCAACAGCAGCTAAAAAGGCTCTAAGTGCCACCAAAACAATAAACTACCAATTATTGATATAACTGGACTACTGAGGAGAAAACTCAGCTCACTCAGGTATAAACATTAATTTTTTTTAGTTTTCCTAATTACTCCTAAATAGGCTCTCTTGATACCCTCCTTTCCTGTTTATAGTAACTAGTCCATAAACATTCCATTGCCAGCTTCTTTCTGTGAATACGCTTAACCACCTAAGGTGTTTGGAACCATCTCAGTTTAAGTCTCAATCTCATTTTAAAACTTGATTCCAGGCTCAACTCCTCCCCTTCCCTTAGCTCTGGGATGAGAGTAAATGAAATCTGCTCTTCACCCTGTTTTCCCTTTTTTCTACCTTTGAAACTTGTCCTTCTCCACACATCCGACTCTGAGCCAAACTCTTGTTTACTGCTGGTGGCCTCTACTAATGGGTATTCTACGCATGGATGGCTCTCCAAGTTTTCCTAGGGTGGGGCTCAGCTGCACTCCAGCCCCTCCACTATTGAACCCCTCTCCCCAAAGAGGCATCTGTATCTCCCTTGGGCCCCACACACTGTATTTTTCTGCTGAGTTGGGCATCCCATCCTGTAACTCTGAGGCCACTGGGCAGCCCCACACCACCCACCTCTCCACTGCCCTCTGAGCTCCTTATGGGCACCAGGATCCACTTCCACATTCTCTGAGGCCCATAGATGAGGTGGAAGCACCTTCTCTTTTCTTTCCAAGCATACTAGCTGTTCATGGAACTTCAAATGCAGAGTGCTTGTGCTGACTGTGCTCTCTTTTGCTTTCTCCACAATCCTGGGACGACTGGAGAAGCCCCACGCAGCCTCCCGAGCTCCCACACTGTGCCATATCCTGCACTGGCAGAAAACCAGGGTTCAGGGAGGTTAAATAACTTGCCAGACTAGTCACCTGGGGAACGTGGATCTTTCTGACCCTAACGCCAACCCTTTCCAGTATGTTTTGCTGTAAACGAGAATATTCTAAGTCTAGGGAAAAAACTGGGGGAAATTAAACAACTTCCTACCCTGGGAGAGTTACCACAAGACTGCAATAGGAGCAAAGCATTAGTGGAAAAAGCAGAGGGCATTCAAGCCTTGGCCCACTGTGGTACCCAGGCTTCACACAGGAAGTCCTCTGTTCTGAGGGGTTTGGAGCAGTGAGATGGTGTTAAGGTAGAGGCACCGGGGGCTCCTGGGAGAACAGGAACAGGGCGGAAGAGGAGAGGGCGGTCTTCTGTGCTTTTGAGGAGAGGAGGCATGGAACCCGGTCCTCTTGCTGTCTCTCAGAAACCTCTTGCTTCTTCCAGATTGTCTGCATAGCTCAGAGTACCAAGATTGGGAGGAGGGGGCAGCCAGGACAGTCACTCTGCCCAGGAGTAAATACTGGACCTCTGACTGGCATTTCCTCTAAACGTTCATTAGAAAGCTGAGCATGGCAAACTGGTTGCAGGAAGGCAAGGAATGACAGAGCCCTTAGCCCATGGGTAGAATGGGTGTCCGTATCCACAATTTTCAATGGAGGGAATCCAGGCTCAGAGAGTGAGTGTGACCTGCCCAGAAACACACGGAGTGAGGACTGAATCCCGGTCTCCAGGACAGGAGTTTCACCCACTTTTCCAGGCTGGCTGCTTTCACTGCTTTGCCTTCCTTCCTGAGTCCCTCTTAGGTTTTTTTTTTTTTTTCTGAGCAAAGGAGATGGGGGGATAAGGAAAAAACTGATATTCTATGGAAATAAAATATGTAAAAGCACCCTGAAGACTGTGATGCAAGGAAGCAACGTAGATGCAAGGAAGAAGCATTGCTATTAAGTATGGGAATGGTTTATAACATTTTTCCTTCCCTGCGTTGACTAATAATTTTAATTCCCCATCTTCCCTGAGAACTGAACATTAAGGATAGGACAAATGTGTCTTGGGCTGGACAGAGGAAGGTTGAAATTGGAACATGATAAAGAAAGATTACAGAGACCTTCTGGCAAAGAAACTGGGGAAGGAGCCCATCCTTCTAGGTGACTTCTCCTGAAAGCAAAATAGGTCACAAAAACAGGTTGGGGAAGAAATTCAGATCATTCAACGACCATGCAATGGAGCTCTCAAAAACAACTTTCCATGAAGGCAACTCTGATTTTTTAAAAGAGACCTACTTGGGGGTACCACTCACCAAGCCAAGAAAGAGTAAGGATAAGGAAAAATATGAAAGCTTCAGGAAGAATTTATCTGCCCCATGGATGAACAATAGCCCTGATTTGGGGTCTTGTGTGAAAGAGAGAAAGTAGCATGAACCCAAAGGGAAAGGCCTGAATCAGAGAAAGTTCCTCACTTGCCCCCAGAGTCCTCAGCCCACCAGAAAGGGAAACAGCACAATCCCAACTGAGAACACTCTAAGTGATAAACGAGACCAATCATCACCTAGCAGTGGAGAGCCACCTATTGAGGGAAACGGGCATGTTTACCAGACCCAGACAGATGTGTTTGAGTGGTTATCTAAATGTGACCCCTAGTGTCCAACTTTCATGGCACTCACAGAGGAAAATAGAGGGGATGTGATAGGCTGGATGTCATAGATGAAATGAAACATTAGAGCTAGAAGAATTAGAGAGCATCCAATCCAGTTTCCTATTTTAAAACAGTGATTAAGGCCCAGCAGTGATTAAGTGACTTGCCCAGAGTCAGACAGATTGTGGCAGAGCTGGACGGGAACCCAGGTCTTCTAAGTCCTGGCTCAACACTATTTCCTGTACCTTTGAGAATATTTTCCAAAAAGTGCTGCTGGCTTTAAGTATTTCATTATGGGATCTATGGAAGATTATAAAAAAACTTCGTGTTTATTTGCTATGAGCCGAATTATAAAGAGGATATTGACATTATTTACTTGATCTGAAGCAGTGCTAATCAGTGACTGAATCTTAACTTGTTCATGTTAAGAATTGTTAAAAAGATCTAAACCCTTTTCCAATTTTTTTCCCATTGTACACCACACATTTAAGTGATTGATTATGTCATTCCTCCTCAGCCTAAAGGTTTATAGTGATTTTCAAAGGAAAGAAAACAACACACCATGTAAAAGGAACCATCAGTCAGGGTGGAAATCAGATGGACCTGTTCTCCCGAGATTCCCCGTCACGGCCATTTGTATCAACCACTGTTATTTTCTATCCATGTTCTGTCCTTCTGCTCACAGCCTGCCGAGTGAAGCCAGAGGGCATCATGCCACTGTGCACGTTGGTTCTCCTAGAGACCCACCTGACCCAACCTCAGCTGGCTACTCACTACCATCCAGGAGTATGCGGGTCGCTCCCTCTCAAACTCCTGCCCACAGCTCTTCCCCTTTCCAGTGTCTTTATGCTTCTATCCCTTCTCCATCCCCTCAGTTTACAGAATGATCTCGTCTCAGCTTCACTGGAAAACACTCAAGGCCATTCCACACGACCTGGCAAAACTTCCCTCTCTGTCAGCTTATAACGCCTGTTTATCTTCCACCCTTTCTCAAAGGAAGAAATATCCCTTTTCTTTTCCAAGTCTAGTCCTCTGTCTGTGCTGTGAATCCTCCCTAGGACAACATTCCAAATGATCAAAGTTCCTGTCTTTATCCATTTTCCCTTCTCTACTTTCTGACTCCTCTCTTCCCTAGAAAATTGCCCAAATTTCCTTTAAACATAGAATGCAACATTTTGGCCAACTCTTCTTAAACTCAACCCCATCTCTACCCTTATTTTACTGATAAATTCGATCAACTGTCATCACCTCCTTGCTGCTAAGTCACTTCAGTCGTGTCCGACTCTGTGTGACCCCATAGACGGCAGCCCACCAGGCTCCCCCGTCCCTGGGATTCTCCAGGAAAGAACACTGGAGTCGGTTGCCATTTCCTTCTCCAATGCATGAAAGTGAAAAGTGAAAGTGAAATCACTTAGTTGAGTCCGACCCTCAGTGACCGCATGGACTGCAGCCTTCCAGGCTCCTCCGTCCATGGGATTTTCCAGGCAGGAGTACTGGAGTGGGGTGCCATTGCCTTCTCCCCATCACCTCCTTAACCCCTTGTAATCTCAATTTTATTCCAGTAGCCTCTTGAGATCACTTTTCTAAATAATTAAAACAATAGCGATTTAATCATTAGGACCCAATGGCCTATTTTTAGTTTTTAGTTTTCCTTGACCTTGCTACAGGGTTTTGTTCCCTCAAGAAATATTTACTAAACATCTATTTGGCAAGGCCCTGAGCTGAGCCCTGTGGGGAATCAAGATGAGTGAGGCCCTGCCAGGAACTTAAAAGCTAGTAGAAGAAATAAATACAGAAATGCATTAAGTAAATAATTTTTTCTTACAGACCTAGCAATTTGATTACAAAAGTCAACGATATTTTTTCACATTATTTTGTGTATATGTCTAATCAACTGAGTTAGAATAAAAATTCCTTGAGGAAAGAGATCTTTTTCTGCTGTCTCCAGTTGAGTCCTTCATAGAACCTTGGTCCTGAAAAGTGTTTGTGGTGGTCAGCTTTTCCAACGGCCCCAAAGATCCTCACCTTCTGGTAGCCATGCCAAAGTGTAGCCTCTTCCCATGTTGAAGAGAGCTGACCTACGCCACCAAAAGAATACTGAAGAAATTATGGTTTGTGACTTTTGAGACTTGATCATGAAAGGCAGTATGGCTTTGCCCTGCTTTCTCTTGCAAGATCATTCACTCTAGGAGGAGCCTGCTGCCGTGTCATAAGAATACTCAAGCAGCCCTATGACTGAATAGCCAAGTGACCTGTCTTAGAAATGGATCCTCCAACTCCAGTCAAGGCGTCGATGACTGCAGCCCTAGCTGACCTCCTGACTGCAATATTATGAGGGAACCTGAGTCATAACCTCTCAACTGTTACCAAATGCCCACCCACAGAAACTGTGTGCAATGATCCATGGTTTTTGTTTTAAGATGTTAAGTTTTTGAGTAATTGTTATACAACAATAGATAGTTAATTCAGATTTTAGTACCCATAAGTGTAATAGTGCTATTATAATAAAAGTCTGAAATATGGGAATGGCTTTGAAACTGGGAAGCAGGCAGAAGTTGAACAGATTTAGAAGAAACTATTAGAAAATCTTGCAGGTGCTGACGGTAGAAGCTTGATAGCCTTTGAGGAGGCTGCAGGTAAGGCTTAAAAGAAAGGAAGGAAAAAGCTATTGGAAATTAAGAAGCAAGTTGATACTTCTTATGAAGTAACAAAATGTTCGGCAACATAGTATTTATTAGAAAATATACCTGATGAACCGACTGATCAAAGGAGATTTCCAGTCAGTGTTGAAGAAGCCACTTGGTTTCTTCTTATTGCTTATGGTAAGATTTAAGAGGAGAGAGAGAAGCTGCAGGAAGATAGACACAGAGAGCCCAGGAAGTGTTATATTTAAAGTTCCCCAGTCTGCCTTTCTAGCAGATGTTTTTGAGGGTACTCTCAGAAAAGTATGGTCTAAAGATGAAGCCAAGGAATTGACTATTAAATCCTTTAGGGTCTCAGACAGATCCCAGGTTGTGCTTAGAGAACTATTAAATCAACGGGGCAGCTAAGAAGTTTAAAGATGTCGGCCCTTTGCAGTCTAAGAGGAACTCAAGAAGAGAAGAGCTTATCTTAAAGCAATTTGTGGATGTTGCTAATGGAGTGAACCCCAATAGAACTGCAAACCTACAAAGTTTTATCCGACCCACAGACTATATTTTCAAAAATATAGCCAGCTAATGTTAAAAGGGACAGAGATACTACAAAAAAGCAAAAGCAGCCTCTTGACTCAAACTCCTACAGGAAGACACAAGCTGAGAAAACAATACAGCTGCCTTTGTTGAGCTGCCTTTGAAGGAAAGGAAAGATGACTCAGAGAGTGAAGCTAAGAGTCGCTGAGGATCATTCTGGGGAGGAACGGCACTGCGTAGTGAGGTCTCCTGTGAACAGTCTGCGATGAACCGAGGCCTCCTGCCAGCAGTCATGTGGAGTGCTCAATCTTGGAAGTGGACCCTTCAGCTTCTGTCAAGCCTTGGATGACTGCAGTCATCCCACTGATGTCTTGACACTCAAGCACTGTGTGAGATAATAAGTACTTATTTTTTTCTCAAGTTTTGAGGGTATTGTGCAATGGAGTGATAGGTAACTAATTTATGTTCAATAAATATTTGTTGAGGAAATTAAATAAATAATATCTCAAGAAGGAATATAATCACCAGTATGTTTCATAATTAAGTATTTAAAAATTTCCTAAAATGTATATGACTAGGCCATTGGCAGGGAGAGAAACTGACTCTTAACCCTGTTTCTTCTGTGTAGACACCTAGTACAAAGCAGGAGCACACAGAGGCATCACAATTCACTTTACCAGTTGGCCACTGTTGTCCTGCCACTTGGCTGCTCAAGGAGTGTCCCATGTGTCTGTGGAGGGGCGTGACAAAGGGATTGTGGCCTAGGAGATCATAGCATACAGGAGCGAATGCTCACCACCCTCTCATTCTCCCTCTGTGTCCTCTCTTCATGCTCTGAATTTGTGTTTTTCCTCATCGCTCTGTTTTCTGAGATAACATGAAAGAATCCAAGTGCGGCAAGTGAAAGTGATACAACCAGGAAACCCCATCTTATCTTTATACCTTTAGAAGTATTCCTTAGAGCATGAAGGGTTTAAATACTTGATCCCAAGAGAGCAAACATAGAAGCATCATTACAAGAAGTCAGTAAAGAAGAAATAATCCCACTTCTCAAATCAGTTCACTGGAATTGATGGAACATTATCTCAGAAGGAGAGAATTATCATCAGATTGAGAGGTTGAAGGACTCAATGAGAACAGTGCTTTCACTGGGCCTATATTCATGTGCCTAGCCTGAGTTCTCCAGAATGCATGCCACTGTCTGAAAATTCCTAATGTAAATTGGTACCTTGAAGAATACGATATTGTTGTTGTTTTTTACTTCTACTAAACCCAACAGTACTGATGTGGAATTATCCTCTGAGCTGAAAGATCCTCAAATTAGGCTTGTGTTTTGGCTGAAAACAACAAAAGCTCTGCAGAAAATGGCTTAAACAGGTAGGAGTTCTCTCGAGTGAGAGAGCACCAGGCGTGAGCAACCCAGGCTCCTTTTGGCCTCCTGTTCCGCCATTCTTCAAACACGGCCGCTCCAGGTGGGCGCCCTGGTCACCTTCCAAGCAGGAGAAAGGGCGCAAAAGACGGAACGGGCAAGTTAGTCACACTTGCCCCTTCTGAAAAGCTTCCACAGAACCCATATCCACAATGCCATCCACTTCTCAGTGGCCAAACTAGGTCACATGATCATTCCTACCCGTAAAGGAGTCTAAAAGGTGAAGTTTTCGTTTTCTTGCCTCTTCAACAGGAAGAAGGGAGTTGTGGGTCTGCCACACCTCAGGTTAAAAGAGCTCTTGGGTAATTCGGTGACTCTGTCCTGCCTCACATGAGATTATTCCCTAAACCCAGTTCTCTCCATTAGAGTCTGTAGTGAATGTTGAAATACAGAAAAGTGTCTCTTGCCCTTCACAGCAGAGCAAAGCACCAAGAGCTGTCTTTTAGAAAACAGATGCCTTGGGAGTTACCTCACTGGGGGTCAAAGCTGTCCTCTCAGCAGCAAAGGTGATTATTTTTCTTAATTACCATTGCTTCACATCTTGTTATGTGAGCTGTCGGCATCTTAATTTAGCTGATGGCTTTCCACAATCATTTTAGATTTATTTGGGACCTAATTTACTTAACATAGCTTTTGCTGTGAAAGTTAATCAGGGGCCCCAAAACTCTTAATTAGCTCAATATTTTACATTGAACACTACCCTGAGGAATGCTTGGCAAAAATGATGACAAGGCACAGGGTCTGTAGCTTTCAGAATCAATAAGTTCCCAACTAATGAATTAAGAAGATCTTGAACTTACACTTCACTACTGGGTTCACGCAGCAGATACACAAATAAGCATTTGTAAAGATAGCTGGTTCTTCATAGAAAATTTCCATCAGCCCAGCAGCTGGGTGTAACAGAACCTCTGTAGTCTTATAAGTAACGATTAGAGAATGTGCTGCTGCTGCTGCTAAGCCGCTTCAGTTGTGTCAGACTCTGTGCCACCCCATAGACGACAGCCCACCAGGCTCCCCGTCCCCGGGATTCTCCAGGCAAGAACACTGGAGTGGGTTGCCATTTCCTTCTCCAATGCATGAAAGTGAAAAGTGAAAGTGAAGTCGCTCAGCCGTGTCCAACTCCTAGCGACCCCATGGACTGCAGCCTACCAGGCTCCTCTGTCCACGGGACTTGCCAGGCAAGAGTACTGGAGTGGGCACCACTCAATAATTAAATTGATCTTGTTTTTGCCACCATTTGTTTAACTATTTCTTTTGAGACAAACTGTTTTGCTTTGTTTTCATATTTCTACCAGCTTGATATTAGTAGAAATCATTGAAATAAACAAAAACTCTCTGTTGAAATATCTCTCTATATACATCAACTAGAGATAAATTCAAAATGGATCAATGGAACAGAAGAGGGCCTAGAAATAAACCCATACACCTATGGTCAATTAATCTTCAACAAAGCAGGCAAGAATATACAATGGGGAAAAGAAAATCTCTTCAGCAAGTGGTGTGGGGAAAGTTGAATCAGTTCAGTTCAGTCACTCAGTCATGTCAGACTCTTTGCGACCCCATGAATTGCGGCACACCAGGCCTCCCTGTCTATCACCAATTCCCGGAGTTCACTCAAACTCACATTCATCAAGTCAGTGACTCCATCCAGCCATCTCATCCTCTGTCATCCCCTTCTTCTCCTACCCTCAATCCCTCCCAGCATCAGAGTCTTTTCCAATGAGTCAACTCTTCACATGAGGCGGCCAAGTACTGAAGTTTCAGCTTCAGCATCATTCCTTCCAGAGAACACCCAGGACCGATCTTCTTTAGAATGGACTGGTTGGATCTCCTTTCTGTCCAAGGGACTCTCAAGAGTCTTCTCCAACACCACAGTTCAAAAGCATCAATTCTTCAGTGCTCCATACAAATCAATGAAGTTAGAACACTCCCTCATACCATACACAAAAATAAATTTTAAATGGTTTAAAGACTTAAGTATAAGACATAATACCATAAAACTCCGGGAAGAGAACATAGGCAAAACATTCTCTGAGATAAACTGTACCAATGTCTTCTTCGATCAGTCTTTCAAGGCAATAGAAATAAAAGCAAAAATAAACAAATGGGACCTAATCAAACTGATAAGCTTTTGCACAGTGAAAGAAACAATAAACACAATGAAAAGACAACCTGCAGACTGGAAGAAAATATTTGCAAATGTTGAGACAGACAAGGCTCAGGGCTTAATTTCCAAAATATACAAGCAATTCTGACAATCCAATACAACAAAAAACCCAATTGAAAAATGAATAGAAGACCTAAATAGACTTTTCTCCAAAGAAGATATGCAGATAGCCAATAGGCATATGAAAAGATGCTCATAATCACTAATTATTGAGATGTGCAAATCAAAACTGCAATGAAGTACCATCTCATGTCAGTCAGAATGGCCATGACTAAAAAGTCTACAAATAATAAATATTGGAGACGGTGTGAAGAAAAGGGTACTCTCTTACACTGTTAGTAGGAATGCAATTGGAGCAGCCACTCTGGAATTCAGCATGGAAATTCCTCAAAAAACTAAAAATGGAACCACCATAAAGACCCAGCAATCCCACTCCTGGTCATATACCCCTAGAAAACCATAACTCAAAAAGATACATGCACCCCAAAGGTCATTGCAGCACTATTTACAATAGCCAGAGCATGAAAGCAACCTAAATGTCCATCAACAGAGGTATGGATAAAGAAGATGTGGTGCACATACACAGTGGAATATTGCTCAGTCGTAAAAAGAGATGAAATAGCACCATCTGCGGCAAAATGAATGGACCTAGAGACTGTCATACTGAGTCAAGTAAGTCATACATAGAAAAACAAATATCATATGATATCACTTATACGTGGTATCTAAAAAGGGGGTGTACAATGAATTTACAAAACAGAAGGAGAGTCACAGATGTAGAAAACAACTTTATTACCAGGTGATGGGAGAGGGGAGGATAAACTGGGAGATTGGGATTGAGGTATACACACTGCTGCTGCTGGTTCTAAGTCGCTTCAGTTGTGTCTGACTCTGTGCGACCCCATAGACGGCAGCCCACCAGGATCCCCCGTCCCTGGAATTCTCCAGGCAAGAACACTGGAGTGGGTTGCCATTTCCTTCTCCAATGCATGAAAGTGAAAAGTGAAAGTGAAGTCACTCAGTTGTGTCCAACTCTGTGCAACCCCATGGACTGCAGCCTACCAGGCTCCTCCGTCCATGGGATTTTCCAGGCAAGAGTGCTGGAGTGGGTTGCCATTGCCTTCTCTGATACACACTGCTATATATATAAAATAGATAACTAATAAGAATCTGCCATATAGCACAGGGAACTCTATTGGAATGATATCACTTATACCTAGAACCTAAAACACAACACAAGTGAACATATATACAAAATAGAAACAGACTCACAAACATAGAGAACATGGTTGCCATGGGGAAAGAGCGGGTGGGGGAGGAAAGGATTGGGAGTTTTGGATTAGCAAAGACAAACTATTATATATAGGATATATATACAAGCTATATAGGACCAAAGTCCTATTAGACAGCACAGAGAACTATATTCAATGTACTGTGATAAACCTTAATGGAAAAGAATATGAAGAGTTTATATATATATATAACTAAGTCACTTTGCTGTTCAGCAGAAATTGACACAACATTGTAAGTCAACTATACTTCAATAAAAATTTTTTTAAATGCAAGGACCCATCCTCCTGTAATTTATAATCTAAGACTGAAAATACAAATGTAGAGGAACAAGGTGAAGTCATAAAATAGACAAAATACTTAAAAATGCAAATATAGTTGCCCCACCAACTATGAGCATCTTGCGTGTACCTGCTACCTTCACTACTAAATATTTAAAGAGTGCCCTGAAAAAAGTAGACACTCAAGGAATATTTGCTCACTAAATGATTTTCATTGGAAAAGACTTTGATGCTGGGAGGGATTGGGGGCAGGAGAAGAAGGGGACGACCGAGGATGAGATGGCTGGATGGTACCACTGACTCGATGGACGCAAGTCTGAGTGAACTCCGGGAGTTGGTGATGGACAGGGAGTGCTGGCGTGCTGCGATTCGTGGGGTCACAAAGAGTCGGACACGACTGAGCGACTGAACTGAACTGAACTGAAATGAGTTTCATAGTGATACAGAGTACAAAAGAAGGCAGAGGGATGAGAATATGCAGAATATTTGGCCTAGGGTAGGCAGGAAATATAAGCTTGCAGAAAGACTGAGATTTTTCTTTTTCTCCCAGATAGAGAATTGCAGAAAATCTGAGACTTAAAGGAGCAAGAGAGAACACATGTCTTGGGGAGGGGACGGTGTTTGAGAGGTGAGGAAGACCAATCCAGGCTTCCAGGTTTTAACCTGGAAGGCACAGGGGATGATGTGTGGACTTCAGGAGAAGCAAAGAAAGAAGTTAGGGAGCAGGGAGAGGTCAAAAGAAGGGAAACATTCTTGGACTCTGATCTCAGTTCCCTTACCCCTAAAATAAGAATCATACTTTTTCTGCCTGTTTCAAAGTGGTATTATAAGGATTAAATGAAATGTTGTGTGAAAAGTGTTTTCAAAACTTAAAAACACTCTATCAATATAACGAGTCCTTTTAAAGCTATCTTTGGCACTGGAACAAGTAAGCAGGTGCCACCACAAGGGGAAATGCAGCGAGTGGCATTACAGAGGGATTGCGGCCCTCGGGAATAAATGAAATGGCTCACGGGCACTTTAAAGGGTCACAGTAGGAATCTCAGATAGCCTATATTTTTAGGGCCCCAAACTTCCTGTAATGTTTTCACATAAACTGTGTTTATCACTGGTGAGACCTTACAGGGAATAAGGAGCCTGAGACTCCAGAAATTAATGGGCTTATCAAGTACAGACAACTGGTTAACAGCAAGGTTAGGACTAAGCTCAAGCTTCCTGGATCATCCTTTAAAGCTCAGGCCACTTCAGGAAAACCCTCCAATATGATTTTAAAAACCATCAGCATCAGTTTCCTTTGTTTCAAGGTACAATTTAATGAGCAAGAACAAGAAGAGATGATATTACTTCCCTGGACTTCTGATATCTCATCTAAGAACAATTTTCACAGGGAAAGTAATGGGCACCATGATTTATCTAAATTGGTTTCCATTTTGCAGGGCCAAATCTATTTTCTGGGGAGGAAACTAGCTGCTTATGGCCTCCCTATGAAGTTCTGCACATGGATTTGACAAGATGACAGCATCCTAATGGGCAGCCTGTCCAGGCTTCATAATAAAACAGCTAGACCTGCATTAGACTATAGAGGGATCCCATCTGTTCAAGAGATTCTCTGCTTTGAGCTTCATTTCTTTATCTTGCAACTGGGCAAAACAATGACTTAGGTTGTCAGGCTAAAGAGTTCGTCTTAATCAATTCAGACTGCTATAAGAAAAATATCAGAGACTGGGTGGCTTAAACAACAAACATTCATTTCTCTCAGCTCTGGAGGCTGGGAAGTCCAAGATCAAGACACCAAATGGCCTGATATATTTTGAGGGTCTGCTTCCTGGCTTCTAGGTAACTTCTCCTGGATCCTGCTGTGGCTGAGAGAGGTCTTCTCTCTCCTGTCTCTTCCTACAAGAACACTGATCTCTTTCACGAGAGCTTCACTCTTATGACCTATTCATAATTACCTCCCTAAGGTCCAACTTTCAAATACCAACACACTGGAGACCAGTCTTCAAGATACAAGATGGGGGTGTGTGTAGCACTAGCCTGCAGTTCATAATACAGTTATGAGTGGTTTTTCTTCCTTACCTTGCCTATTTGACCTGACACTGACTTTGTCTGATTTATATCCCTCCAAGAAGTATAGGCAATGGCCCGTTTTTTATTTCTATTACAGAGATCACTTTCCTTCCTACTGAGATAAGAGTAGGATGAATATGCAATAAAACAAGTAGCTTTGTGAAGTAAGCACTCAAACTAATGAAGGCTTGTTGCCTGATAGAGGTGACCTTCTTCCTGCTTCACTGTATAAATAACTAATTTTACCCTGGCAAAACCATATTATAAACTTTTTATCAAGGAATTATGCATGCATAATTAAATTGTACACATATTTGTGGATTTTTGTGAACCTTAGAAAACCAACTTGGAAAGATATTTCATATTGCTTTTATGATCTGCATCACATAATTAAGGCTTTAATTATGCACCAATTCTTTTCATGTCTAAGGGACCCTTAGAAGTTGACAATCATAAACAGCCAATGAGGTAAGGAGAGCCCAGTTGATGAAGGGCTAAAAATGTCAGGTCAAAGTAGATGACACCTGCAGTTTAGGAAGATGACTCTGAAGGTCACATGGAGGCCTAGAGCTAAAAGGAGAAAAGAGATGGAGAGCTGATGATAGCAGGGAAATATTCTGGAAGCTGCTGAAATGGTCCAGGTGGAAAAATGTCTGAATAATGGCAAAGACAAGGATCAAGGGAAAGACAAGAATCTAGAGATATGTTAAAAAAAAAAAATACCATCAGTGGGAATCTCGCTGAAATGGAGAAGGGAAAATGCAATGACTCCTAGGTTTCAGGCGTGAATAGCTGTGTCATTATCCAAAATAAGAAATGCAGCATGATAGAGATTTGATGTGGGAAGAAGTAAAGAATTTCATGTTGGATATTTTGAGTTTGGGGGAATCTAGATAAAGTGTCCAGTTAGAAGTTACAAATGTATGGGCCAGTCCACAAGAGAAGAGGGAAGTTTGGAGTAGGGGTTTAGACATTGGGGTTGTAAGAGCACGGCTGGTAGTTGAAGGCACAGATGTCATTGATAATACCCAAGAAAGGATATAGAGGGAATGAATAGAGGAGGATGTTAACATCTAAAGCAGGCCCATGAAAGAACTTGAGAAAAAGCTACCATAAGCTTAACAGGTAAACCAGGGTGATACTCTGAGGCCTGTGGAGGTGGAACACAAGATGGTGACTGTAGTCAGTAAAATCAATTTGCCCAAAGCCTCAAAGAGATCAAAAAGTTGGGGGAGAAAAGGACATCAGAAGGATGACTGGTGATTCGGACTCAAGGAAAGCTAATGTCAGATGGGTGACAGTGTCCAGGATGCAGCCACAGGAGATGCCTGTCCCAGTTGAATCCTGAAACCTCATTTCTGTAACATTACCTTTCACCTGAGTCTCAACTTCCTCTTTTTAAAATTCCTACCTTCTTCCGCTCCCATAATCTCATAATTCAACCATAGTTTAACTCACTGTTACATACTCTCTGTTTTTCAGTTCCTAACATAGGTTCTGTTGTTTGTTTCGACTGGGGCAGATGAAGCAGTCTTTGTTGGACCAAAGGAAAAAAAAATGAGGCTATCTGACCAAAATATAAAGCTGGTTTTCTGCAGACCAAGCAGAAACTGTAGGGTATAGCCTTATTTTCCAGTCTTTTTGTGTTTTAATTTGATGCCATTTACAGATGATAATTGCTGTGTGAGTGATTGCAAGGAAAGTTAAAAGGATACACTTCGTGGAACAGCAACAACCAAGCTGAACATCACTGTAGGGAGGACAGGATGCTGGTCACACCACAATTGCACAGGTCAGATGATAGATGGGGATGGAAACTTTACCATGCGTCCTGGGAGGAAGGGATATTTAGCTGGAAAAGAAAGGAAGCCAGAGGCACAAATAATTGACAAAGTACTTTAATATTGCTGCAGTTAAAAAATAGTAATAATGACTGATATTGATGGAGCCTGCATCAGGCACTGAACTCTACATAAGCGTTACATGTATTATTTTGCTTAATACCTAAACACATTTAAGAGATAAATCCTTCAAGCTAGGTTTTAATAGCATATGAACTGAGAACTTCCACATGTTCAAGCTAGATTTAGAAAAGGCAGAGGAACCAAAGATCAAATTGCAACATCCGATGGATCATCAAAAAAGCAAGAGAATTCCAGAAAAACATCTACTTCTGCATCATTAACTAACTACAGCCGTTGCCTGTGTGGATCACAGCAAACTGTGGAAAATTCTTAAAGAGATGGAAATACCAGACCGCTTTGCTTGTCTCCTGAGAAACCTGTATGCAGGTCAAGAAGCAACAGTTAGACCTGGACATGGAACAACAGACTGGTTCAAAATTGGGAAAGAACTACATCAAAGCTGTATATTGTCACTCTGCTTATTTAACATATTATGTGAAATGCTGGGCTAGATGAATCACAAGCTGGAATCAAGATTGTGGGGAGAAATATCAACAACCTCAGATATGCAGATGATACTACTCAAATGTCAGAAAGCAAAGAGGAACTAAAGAGCTTGTTGATAAGAGTGAGAGAGGAAAGTGAAAAAGCTGGCTTAAAATTCAACATTCAAAAAACTAAGATCATGGTCCCATCTGGTCCCACACTTCATGGCAAATAGATGAGGAAAAAGTAGAAATGGTGACAGATTTTCTTTTCTTGGGCTCCAAACTCACTGTGAACACTGTGAAAAAAATCACTGCAGCCATGAAATTAAAAGACGCTTGCTCCCTGGAAGAAAAGCTAGACAGCATATTAAAATGCAGAGACATTGCTGCTGCTGCTAAGTCGCCTCAGTCGTGTCCGACTGTGTGCGACCCCATAGACGGCAGCCCACCGTGCTCCCCCGTCCCTGGGATTCTCCAGGCAAGAATACTGGAGTGGGTTGCCATTTCCTTCTCCAATGCATGAAAGTGAAAAGTGAAAGTGAAGTCATTCATTCGTGTCTGACTCTTAGTGACCCCATGGACTGCAGCCCACCAGGTTCCTCCGTCCATGGGATTTTCCAGGCAAGAGTACTGGAGTGGGATGCCATTGCCTTCTCCACGCAGAGACATTACTTCCTGACTAAGGTCCATATAGTCAAAGGTATGGTTTTTCCAGTAGTCATGTACTGGTTGTGAGAGTTGGTCTATAAAGAAGGCTGAGAACCAAAGAACTGATGCTTTCAAATTGTGGTGCTGGAGAAGACTCTTGAGAGTCCTCTGGACTGCAAGGAGATAAAAATGGTCCATCCTAAAGGAAATCAGTCCTGAATATTCATTGGAAGGACTGATGCCAACACTGAAGCTCCAATACTTTGGCTAAGAGCTGACTCATTGGGAAAGACCCTGATGCTGGGAAAGACTGAGCTCAGGAGGAGAAGAGGTGATAGAGGATGAGATGGTTGGATGGCATCACTGACTCGATAGACGTGAGTTTAAGCAACCTCCAGGAGATGGTGAAGGACAGGGAAGCCTTTCATGCTGCAGTCCGTGGGGTCACAAAGAGTCGGAAATGAATTAGCAACTGAAAACAATAACAAAGGGATAAAATAATAGCTAATACAAAAATGACTTATTAAGTGCTTCACAACAACGTTATGAGTTAGGTACTATTATTATCCTCATTATGCAATCAGAAAGCAGAGGTATGAGAGGAACCCGTTCCAAGTCAAGCTCGTAAATGGCAGAGCCTGAATTTGAACGATGCCATTGGCAGGCAGAGTCCAGCTCTTACACAGTGTTGTCATAGGCTCTTTACAGGTGAGGACGATACGCACAGAAACTGTGAGCCACCGAACTACAGTTAACAGAGATGAAGTGTCACTTGAAGCCATTGGAAACTAGCGAGCAGTTAGGAGGCAAACCGGGATTCAGTATAATAGTTACAACTTGTCTAACCACCAAAGTTCCATAACAACAGGCACCTCAGTTGGGTTCTGAATCCCCTGTGCCCAGAAACACCCAGGAAAAGAAGTAATAAAACCATAAGACCTTTGGTTTACATCCACTTTATGATTGCCAAGGTGCTTTATAGGGAGCCTCCCTTTCTTTTGGATTTGATGGCCCTGCTGGTTGTTTCCCACCTACTCTGGTCAAGGCTTCAAACTGCAAGCAGATTATGTTGCCCTGCCCACTAATATCCACTGTCACTGACACTTGAGCTGGTTTCAAATGGTCCCAAAAGGTTTTTGACAGCTGAGCAGCATCTGATGAACCATTAAGCTGTATTTGTGCATATGTGCTCTTCATTTATCCATCTGCTCATTCAGCTAGTGGTTGTTGAACATCCATGATGTGCCAAGCACTGTCTGGGTGCTAAGGATACAGCAAGGAAGAAGGCACAGCCTATGTAGCCACAGTTGTCCACAGCCCGTTCATAGTCTATCCATCCTGGAGGTCACCTCCAGGCAGGTCACATCCAGGCCAATGGCTTTCAGCCACTCTGTGCCTCAGGGTATTCTCCGGCCCTGGCATCCTTGGCCACTGCAGAGGAGCATCCCTCAGCCCAGGGGAGGAGGAAGCTAGTGGATATGTGCCTCAGCTTCCTTGCCCTTAGGTGGGACAAGGTGATGTATGCCCTTTATAGACTATTCACGCCTCGCCCCCAACAGAACTGAACCCTAGTTCTAGAACCCAAATCTGAAATGTCGTTAATACTCCATCCATTGTCTCTCCTTCATTTCCTGTCTCATTTCCTCACTTGCTCACTCACTGTGCTTCTTAGGATCATTTCCTAAATAAGCTAATTCCACCCAAATCTTGTCTCAGAATATGCTTTGGGGGGGAACCGGCCCCCCGGGGACTTTTGACTTAGTGGTTAGGACATGTGTATTATTATAAGGATGCAGATTCACTTGAGTGACCACAATGAGAAAATCAGAGGTGCCTTCATTAGGAAGGACAGATGCTGAGTAGCTGTCCCTTTCAGTACTTCTAGGTCAGAATTTAACGTGGAAATTAATGCCCAAGGACACCTGCAGGGCAAAGCCATGCTAGAGCACCCTACTGAGAAGCCAAGCCCTGGCACATGGAGATGGCATGTCCAAGTGCCCAGCAGGCACCATCATCCATCACCTGCACAAGAGGAGAGAGGGAAGGGCACAGGAGCAAAAAGAGAGGTCATGGTACATGATCTATAAAGGCCTGATTTAGCCACTGACTGTCCATGTCTTCAGTGGGAAGCACACTCTGATGCAGCTGGACACGCTGCCCCTGGACACAAGGTCACTCCTGCAGCAGCTTTGGTTGTTGGCTGCTTAAATCACTCAACCCACGGGAAAGTTAAGAAATCTGGGACTTCATGTCCCCAAAAGAGAAGCATCAACAGAAAAGAGAAATAGCATCTGACAAGCAGCCTAGTGTCCTTTTGTACCAATGTCCTTGAAATATAGATTTAAGCAGATTGAGATCACAACCATAGCCTTCTCTAAGACCAACTGGTGTTCCCTTGTCAGTTGTGATTTATACTGAGATATTGCAGGGTAAGCTGGAGGGGCTACTCCCTACTGAATTTCTGTTAAGTTTAAGCATGTCTAGCAAACTGTTGGAGAAAGTTCAAGGCCAGTCCATATCATAAGCTGATTTACATGAAAGTTTTTATTGCTATAGGAAGGAAGCTTTGAGCTCTGCTCTCCAGGTAAAAGAAAGCAGACGTGGGTTGTCTGCCCCTGTCAGGCCCCCATTTAAGTACTATGCAGAGGGCTTCCGAAAGAGGCAGAAGGCACCACGGCCTGAAGCCTGCAGTGGCTTGTGGAGGGCCCTGCGCTAGCAGTGGGGCAGAGTGCATGAAGGATGATCCTATCCATTCACCCCTGGAGCATGGCAAGGTGGTGAAGCTGGAGGAAATGTGGGACCATGAAGTCATCTCCTGGGACTTCGGGTACAGGGAACCAGCAGCCAGACCCACTTTGCTCGCAGACTGTGTTGTAGCAGCTGAGTCTCCTCACATGGGTGATGGCTGAGGATCACTATGTGAGGATGGAAGAGGAGGCCCAATACAATTCTGAAGCTCCTCTAAAACACCTTCAGAGATCCCAGAAGTAACTAGCAGATGTCTTTTACAGAGGCAGAGAAAGAATTTGACCTCTTTTACATGGAATGAGAACTAAATTTGCAATTTTCTAAATCAAAGTTTGGGAAACCTGGCCCAAACTTGTACTGGTACATCAAGGAGAGGCTGACCCAATCAAGAGCTGCCCAGCAGCTCCTGGGAAATGATAGGCAAGTTCACGTGGTCTTCAAGGGCCCCAGACTTCAGGCAGACCCTGGCTCAGTGGAACCTGCTGCCTCCGGAGTGGACAGTGAACTTCTTTCCAAGGCCAGTTATTCAAAATTTGACTTTAAAGATATCCAGCTCATTTTAGGGGATCTTAACTCTTATGCAGAGTACATCATGAGAAACGCTGGGCTGGAAGAAGCACAAGCTGGAATCAAGATTGCCAGGAAAAATATCAATAACCTCAGATATGTAGATGACACCACCCTTATGGTGGAAAGTGAAGAGGAACTTTTTAAAAAACCTCTTGATGAAAGTGAAAGAGGAGAGTGAAAAAGTTGGCTTAAAGCTCAACATTCAGAAAGCTAAGATCATGGCATCTGGTCCCATCATTTCATGGGAAATAAATGGGGAAACAGTGGAAACAGTGTCAGACTGTATTTTGGGGGGCTCCAAAATCACTGCAGATGGTGATTGCAGCCATGAAATTAAAAGACGCTTACTCTTTGGAAGGAAAGTTATGACCAAGCTAGATAGCATATTCAAAAGCACAGACATTACTTTGCCAACAAATGTCCATCTAGTCAAGGCTATGGTTTTTCCTGTGGTCATGTATGGATATGTGAGAGCTGGACTGTGAAGAAAGCTGAGCGCCAAAGAATTGATGCTTTTGAACTGTGGTGTTGGAGAAGACTCTTGAGAGTCCCCTGGACTACAAGGAGATCCAACCAGTTCATCCTAAAGGAGACCAGTCCTGGGTGTTCATTGGAAGGACTGATGCTGAGGCTGAAACTCCAATACTTTGGCCACCTCATGCGAAGAGTTGACTCATTGGAAAAGACTCCGATGCTGGGAGGGATTGGGGGCAGGAGGAGAAGGGAACGACAGAGGATGAGATGGCTGGATGGCATCACCGACTCAATGGACATGAGTTTGGGTAAACTCTGGGAGTTGGTGATGGACAGGGAGGCCTGGCGTGCTGCGATTCATGGGGTCGCAAAGAGTCAGACACGACCGAGTGACTGAAACTGAACTGAACTGAACTCATATACTTGCTTTGAATTTTGCACCTTTATGATTACCTATTCTATAACTAGCATAGGTGCAAAAATAAGGATCTTTGTTGCTCTAAACTTGAGTTTCTAGACTTAGAAGATAAAATACAGGACATCTAGTTAAATTTGAATTTCATATACAATAAATAACATTAAGTAAAAAAATTAGTATGCAATATACTAAAAATTATTCATTATTTATAAAAAAATTTAAGCTTCTCTGAGTGCCCTGTGTTTTATCTGGCAACCTTATTCTAAAAGATCTTTCCCTAGAGAGCAGAGCAGCAAAACATCTGGAATAGAGGATAAGTTCTGTGGTCCTGTTTCCTACTAAGTAAAACTGTAGTGGCCGACTAATCAGTCTTTCTTGAAATGTACTTCCCCTTTACTTCCCAAAAGGATTAAAATGGTATAAAGTAAAAAGCACAGGCAAGCAGCCCATTAAAATGGAAATAGAAATTCGAAAGAAATAGAGAGGGATGAGGAAGTTTGAACTCCAAAAGCCATATGGTTGTGGTTGATCTTTACTTTGCTTCTTAACTTCTTGGTGGCCCAAAGCCAAAAGAAAACTTGGTCTGATACAAGGACCCAGGCAACCAAGGCTTTTGTTTGGTCCCAATTCTTGGAGGCCTTTATCATAAGGGTCATTATACATAAGACAGCATGCTAGCCAGTGTGGTCCTAAGGGAAGGCAGCTTAGGGAGGCCAAACCCCCGGAACACCTGGCCTGAGGCTCAGCTTGGCTTCACCCTGTCACTTCCGCTCTTTCACCTCATTTATTCATCTGGAATGTGACTTGCCACACTAAACACCTTGCAAATATCAGATATTATCACTAGAGCTAGGACTAAGGACACCAAGACCAGTAATAATAATAGCGCATTCTGCGAGGGTTTTATGAAACACACATAAGCACTCTTCAAATGGCTGTTATTACATTCACTCTTGGTTTAAAAGACTAGGACACAACATTAAAAACCAATACAATATTGTAAAGTAATTAACCTCCAATTAAAATAAATAAATGTGTATTAAAAAAATAAATAAAATGTAATTCAACAAAGGCCTTTTTGGCAAGGTAGGTCAAAAAACGAAAGCCATTCCTGGCTGACCACCTGTCTCTTGAACTTCTCAAACAAGTGATGCTCACGGCTGTGACATCACAGAGCACAGGGATGTCAATGAGTCTTTCCTTTACTATTGCTAATAATCTCTGCAGCCTGGCATCTGAGAGTAAGTTATCTTGACCTAAAAGCAAGCCACAAGCAAATGGGAGTGTCCATCCAAACCCAAGGCAGAACTGCAGGCCGAACTTCTTTCTTTTCTTTTTTAAAATTTTGATCTTAGTTCCCTGACCAGGGATTGGACCCACACTCGCTGCAGTGGAAGCTCAGAGTCTTAACCACTGGACCTCAGGGAAGTCCCTAAACTTCTTTCAAGGAATTGGCAGTCTTTGGCCAGAGTGGTAAGAGAAGGAAAGATATGTGCCTGTGGATACCACTGGATTTGCAGATAGGCTATGGAATGCAAATGCTTAGTCACTACAAATTGGCTGCCAGGAGCCTAGTGTATCAATGTGACTATCACTAGGTCCTTTCTGCATCAGCCACGTTTATATGGGGCCCTCTTCCCTTTCGAAGCAGATGGTCAGAGGGCTGGTTCTCCTTTTGCTCACAGAGTTCCTAGAAAAAATATGTTTCCTTTTAGAAATAACTATTAATAATAATTATTATTACAGATGTAATCATTACATACTGTGCTGTTTTTATATGCCTATTTCATTAAACCCTTGTAAAAAAATATGTTCTATTATTACTTCCATTTTACTGTGAGAAAATCAGTTGAAGATTATCCTTTCTACCTGGTGAGCAGGGGAAAAAAGACCCTGGGACTCTGGAAAAGAACACTGTTCAATTTTCTATTCTTATTGATTTACAAATCTGATTTATTTTAACTAGAAGAGGTACGAGGCCTGAGGACTGACTGATTATTCACAAATATAAATAGTGATTGAGTACCTGCTAAGAGTTTTAAGCTAATCACATAAGGAATGTGCTGATGGCTGCTGTCCACACTGGCTTGCAATCTAGTGTGGTCTACAAATTAACCAAGATAGCATATCCACGCCCTCAGGAAGGTGTGACCTTGAGTCACCTCCCTCTGACCAACAGCCTTTGTGGTGGTGAATTTAAATATCAAAGGCGCCCTAGGTGCCTGATGGAGGAGCTTGCTTTGTACCCGATTGAGTCCCCCAGGTCCATCTGGGTCCCCAGGCCAACAAAGGTCCATCTAGTCAAAGCTATGGTCTTTCCAGTAGTCATGTATGGATGTGAGAGTTGGACTATAAAGAAAGCTGAGCTCTGAAGAATTGGTGCTTTTGAACTGTGGTGTTGGAGAAGACTCTTGAGATCAAACTAGTCCATCCTAAAGGAAATTAGTCCTGAATATTCATTGGAAGGACTGATGCTAAAGTTGAAACTCCTATACTTTGGCCATCTGATGTGAAGAACTGACTCATTGGAAAAGACCCGAGGCTGGGAAAGATTGAATGAGGGAGGAGAAGGGGATGACAGAGAATGAGTTGGTTGGATGGCATCACCAACTCAATGGACGTGAGTTTGAGTAAACTCCAGGAGTTGGTGATGGACAGGGAAGCCTGGCGTGCTGTAGTCCGTGGGGTCGCAAAGAGTCAGACACGACTGAGCGACTGAACTGAACTGAACTGAGTCCCCCAGGAAAAGGAGGGTTTAGAGACCAAATGTAACTCTCAGGGCCTCAGACAGTTTGGTCCAGCTGGCAGGCTGTTTTGAGGGCACTTTTGAATGAGGTTCTTGATCCTTCTGGATACATGCAGGCCCTTCAGACTTCAGAAGTTCTGAGTGATCCCGTCACTGAAAGCTGGCCCTATTTTGGCTGGCCCTATTTTGCCTCAAAAATAGTGACTGTCACCCCTCGGGCAGAGAACAGGGGAGCAAGCGTGAGGGTGGGCTCTGTAGCTCATTCTGAAAATGGGCAGCCTCAGTCAGTGGAGTGAGGGTGGAAGCCGCAATGTGCGGCAGCACTTCTCTCTCGACAGAGGGCATCCCTTGGTCAGACCTCGGAGCCAGGGGTCACCACCAGGAGCCCTCTGGGGGGAAGACCAGCAGGCTCTCCCTGGGACCACAGAGCTCTCCTACTGGGATTCGGGGCAACCTGAAACTTCCTCAGAGGGGACACCCTGGTTCTCCCTGTTTCCCCCGCCAGTGGCCTGCCCTCCAGAGCCTTTTGCCTTTGCTTTGCGTGTGTCTCGCATTTTTAAACAGCACTTTCTCAGAACAGATGCTTCTTCCCTCCTTCCTGGTGGCCTTTCTGCACAAACAGCAGATTGCCTGCTTCTGTCATCTTAATGGAGGGAAGGAGAGAAACATGCTAATCATGTTATTTTTCTCTTCCTTCTGCCTGCAAGAGCTACGTGAGCCAAGGGTCCTCTCTCCTCTTCAGTCTCTCTCTGTGCTTAACTCCCCAAGCAGGAGATGTCCCTTGGGACATCTCACCAAGCCTGCTTCCACTTTGGCCAGTGAGGTTCTTTTTTAACAGATACCCTTTGACCCTAGATCTCTGCTTCCTTTGACCTCCTAAGAGTCAGGTTGCCTTGCAGTCATTGATAATGTCTTTATTTCAGAGTCCCCTGTAGATTAAAGGCTGACTTGAAATTTATGGAGGCCACCAGCACCGGAGAAGAGTGAATCACCATAAGACGGCGTCTAAAGTTATGCTAGCGCCTCCTTCTCCCGGGGCTGCTGCGGCACACAGCTCCAGGGGCATCTTTCAGAGGGATGTGTACCTATCTGGTAGTCTTACAATGTTATGCACAGACGTCATACAAAACAAGCACAATGCTCAGTCATAAAACAAACATTGTATTGTAGTAGTTTGTTGCTCAGTCGTGTCCGACTCTTTGCGACCCCATGGACTGTAGCCTACCAGGCTCCTCCCTACATGGGATTCTCCAGGCAAGAGTACTGGAATGGGTTGCCATTTCAATTCTGGGGCTTTTTGCTCATTATGACTACTGTAGCAGTTTTGAAATATCATATAGATTGCCCTCCATTGCTCTCTGTTTGGTGCCATAAACTCACGGGTAGCCCACCCACTGAGGGGTCCAGCACTGAGCAAACCTGCCAGAAGGTTAGGTGCCCCCGTGAGAATGAGAGCGGGCACAACCCTGAGAAGCAGAAGGGTGAGAAGAGCATCAGGATCTCCCTTCTAGAAGAGTGACTCACATCTGAGAGGACCGCACCTGAGAGGATCTGAAATGGGAACAGGATAGACTCCAAGACTTCTACCAGCCTTGCCCAGTTGTTAAGTGATGTCACACACCATGGTCATGGGGATTCTCTGCCTCTTCAATACAGAATTTGCCCCCCAGACCTACCTTTGTGGGGGGCAGTGCTGAGTAACATTGGCCAAGCAGGTCTCCTCCCACTTCCCAGCAAAGCAGAAAGGTGGGCTACAGCAGGGGTCCTGTGTCAGAGCACAGGTGTGTCACTTGGTGCCTAGCCAAGGAAACCAAACCTCACAAGTACTTAAAGCAGAGAGGATTTAATACAGGAAATAAGTTACACAGGTTTCTTGGCTGCGGTCCCAGGAGAGTCATAGACAAGGATTCCAGCGCAAGCAGTTTCACAAAGAGGCGACCCCAGGGAATACAAATAGAGAAGTAATGCGATGGGCAAGAGAAGGAAACCAGTTTGAAGGGCCCATTAGCAAACATATTCCCAGTGTGGAGAGAGAGCGCAATCCCATGGAACCCTGGAAACCAGTGTAGCCTCAGGGTTAGCCCAGCCCCCATGGAGAAGGGGAGATGGGGTGTTTCTGTATCAACACTCCTGAATGAGTGTTGACTTGAGGCTACTTCTGGGGACATTCATTCTCCAGCTCGCGCTAGACATAGGTTGAGCATGTTAAAGTGTTTAGTGAGTCTCAGATGTTCCAGTAAGTAGCCTTGGGTTACTTAGAAGATAAGTGTGGGGCGCCTTAGTGTCTGCTTTGGCAGGTGATGGAAGAGTTGAGAAGCCCAAGGAAAGACAGTGAGCAAGAGCCGAAAGGGTCTACTACTTCTAGGCTGGAAAGACGACAGGGGGAAGCCAGGTTCCTGGATCCAGGGGTTAGGATCATGGCTAGCAAATGGAACCAAGAAGAGAGAGATGGTCTTGCAGGAGCAGAAAAATGGAGAAGATGCAGCAACTGCCAGAGAGACACTGCCCAAGACGGAAGTAGGAGGAAAATAACCTTGGCTCTTCTCTTCCTCCCTTTCGTTTCTCACCAGAGATCAGACCTAGCAGGGAGCCAGCTAACAGGGGAGTTGGAAAGTAGAGTCTGCAAGTGCTGGTGCCCACCCCCTCACCCTTCACCTTCTAAAGCCCCTCACCTCTACCTGTGTTACAGAGCAAAGCAGGGGGAGAGCAAGGAAAAGATTTAAATGTAAACTGGCCTAGGATGGCCCTGGAGGGCATGAAACCAGTTTCCCTCACCACCTCCTCTCTGCACGCGCTCCTACACTAGCTGATGAAGAGCTCCAGATGAGGATCTCTCAGCCCCCAGGGAGCACAGACGCCTTGGAACGTGAGTGATCAGGCCTCCCTCCCAAGTGGGCAACAAGGTAGTAACTCCAGGGTTCATGAACCGCAGGATCCATTCGGGTTGACCCCAAATCCCTAAGAGTGGGGCGAAGGACCACATGGGATCTGGAGGAGGGCAGCTTCGATTTCCACTGTAGGCATTGGGGGCCTCAGAAGCTCTGAGGGACCAGTACAGAGACTGCTGTGGTAAAGATGTGGTGTTACCACAAGTCCATCCATGGTTCGGCTGCATTTTCTAAACTATATCCTGCTGCTGCTGCTACTGCTAAGTCACTTCAGTCGTGTCCGACTCTGTGCGACCCCAGAGACGGCAGCCCACCAGGCTCCCCCGTCCCTGGGATTCTCCAGACAAGAACGCTGGAGTGGGTCGCCATTTCCTTCTCCAACACATGAAAGTGAAAAGTGAAAGTGAAGTCACTCAGGCGTGTCTGACCCTCAGCGACCCCATGGACTGCAGCCCACCAGGCTCCTCCATCTATGGGATTTTCCAGGCAGGAGTACTGGAGTGCGGTGCCATAAATATAATAACTGAATATCTCTTCTGATAGATTCAAAATGCGTGCTGGCACATTACAAACTCTGAGAAGCCCTAAAACATTTCTCAAAACTTCCTTCAGTCTGGAATGCCACCCCTTCCCATTTTTCCCAATGTGGAGTACCTTTTACAATCTCAAGGGAAAAATATTCCATAGCACAAAGCTTAAGAAATACTAAAGAATCTTCAGTAAGAAGAGTGTTGATGTGTCTAGGACAAGGACTTTATACAGTTTCTGGTAGGGTCATGAACTAAAAAAAAAGTATGAAAAGCAACTAAATATCAGAAAAACCGCCAGAGTGCTGAGGCCAGCTTGCACGGCTTGTGAGAACTAGTGTTAAATTTCCTAGAATTTTAAGAGCTGGTTGATAAAACAGCCATTATTAAAAATAAAATCATATGTGCTTATAATTAAATATGTTTTGTTAAAAACAGAGGTAATAAATACTCAAAACTCATTATTGTGTAATTATTTTACGATTATCTGGTCCGTGGATGATTTAGATCCATTGTGGTACAGTGGAAACGCTGTATAATGGTGAAATATTGTGCTTCTTTCCCCAACTTCCTGTTCAGTGAAGTCCCATTGGTAGCTTAAAATCAGTCAGGAGTACTTTACTACAGAAATCTGAAAATGCTATAGTTCAAGGTTTGACTTATCAATTTATCATTTGTCTAGACTTACAAAAAGATTAAATGTTAATGTAGATTAAACTTAAAAGCTGCTGTTCTATAGACAATGCTCTGTGAATAACACAAACACATAAAATGAGGAAATATTCTTCCAATATGCAAAAACTATAAACTGATTCAGCAAAGGAACTGCTAACATCACGGATGAATAAGTGAGGTTCTGACATGCACAGTACCAAAGCTGAAAGAGGTTTCAGTTTAGTGGATATAATCTGTACAAGGGAAAGAAATCATTGAACAATAGATTACATATCAGAGAAATGATGATAAATTGATCGGGGAAAGAGAAGACTGGATGCAGCTCCATTTGTTAAATCATGGTTCAGTTGCAACCATAGCTTGGCTGCAGATACAAGAGCTCAGCAAAAATCGACTAAAGCATTTCATGAGAATCAATTGGTTATATGGGATTTACAGTAAGGAGTATTGTGTATTTTATTATTATTTGTAAATTGTGTGCTGCACATCCTTTACATCAGTAACATTTATAATAAACTTACACACATACATATTGAATAGTTCCTTTTTCCCTAGAGAGCTGGTTGTTAAACCTTTAACAGGACACCGCAGATGAAGTACATTCATTTAAAGGAGATTCTGCCCCATAGATTATACTGTATTGAGACACTGAAGATGTCATCTGATACAGATATCTCTGGGCTTCCCAGTGGTGCTAGTGGTAAAGAATCATCTGTCAGTGCAGGAGACGTAAGAAATATGGGTTTGATCCCTGGGTTAGGAAGATCCCCAGGATGAAGGCATGGAAACCCATTCCAGTATTCATGCCTGACAGACTACGGGTCCACAGGGTTGCAAGCACATGATTCAAGTAAACTAGCATGCACACGCTGATAGCTCTACATGGCAGAGTACTGTCTCTCAGCCAAAGAATCACACGCCAGTGTTTCTTTCAATTTAATCCATTAAGTATTTCTTGAGCACCTATTGTGTGCTAGAGAGGTTTCAGTAAATTATGAAGTCTTAGAATTTAAGAAATATTTGAGCTTAACGTTCTCATTTTTCAATTTGAGCTAAAACAGAATAGAAAATTCATCATTTAAAGTGTACAATTCAGTGGGGTTTCTTTTACTATATTCACAATGTTATGCAACTGCCACTACCATCTAGTTTCAGAACATTTTTATCATCCTCCCAAAAGAATCCACCTGCAAAGCAGAAGACGCAGGAGACATGGGTTCTATCCCTGGATTGGGGAGATCCCCTGGAGATGAAAATGGCTCCCCACTCCAGTATTCTTACTGGAGAACCCCATGGACAGAGGAGCCTGGTGGGCTACAGTCCATGGGGTTGCAAAGAGTCCAATACGACTGGGCACACACTCAACTCAACTCAAAGAAATCCTGTACCAATTAAGTAGTTACTCCACAGTTCTCCCTCCCCCTAGCCCCTGTCAAGCACTCATCTACCTTGTCCCTCCACAGACTTGCCAGCTCTAGACATTTCATGTAAATGAATAATGTCGTTTACGTTGAAATACTACAACACACGGCTTTTGTCTCTGGCTTCCGTCACTAGCATGTTTGCAAGGTTCACCCACGTCCTGTGTCCTTTTGACAGCTTTATTCCTTCTTATGGCTCAATATATCTGTGGGGTGGATATGCCACTTTTTAAAATTCATTTTTATTCACTCATCCGTTGATGTACATTGAGTTTCAACTTCTTTGGCTATTGGGAAGAATGTCGCTAAGGATGTTCACGTACAAGTTTTTGTTTGAACATGTTTTCAGTTCTCTTAGGTATGGAATTGCTAGGGAATACGGTAATGCAGCTGAACTTTTCAAGGAACTGTTGGACTATTTTCCACCGCAGCTCACCATTTGACATTCTCACCAGCCACGTATGAGGCAAACGCTTCAACTTGAAATGGAGGATTCTGCAGGCCAGGAAGATTAAGTGACTTGCATAAAGTCATGAGAGAACCAGAGCTACAAAAATCACCTGTGTACACTTGGTGCTCCTTTTACCAATGGCCCACTCAAAGGCCAATACAAGATGCTCCTTCTTCTGTATAACTTAGGACAGGAAAGTAGTCATTGTAGGAAAAACTTTTCAATATCAATGAAAACAAAAAAGATGAATTTTCAGGTAAGCTGAGCTCACCATAAAATTAAATTAATCAGAATCCCCACCTCGTTCCCATACTAACACCTGCCCTCTCACTTCACCCTCACCGACCCAACTTCTCAAAGTTCTGCTCTATAAATGTCGACTCTCCAATAACACATCAATAACTTTCCAATAACACTCAGGATTAATACCCCAAACAGTAAGCTCACTATTAGTGCCCACATTTAAGGTACTTTTCTGAGAGCTCAGCCCTAAGTCTTTATGCTTCTTTCAGTCCTTGTTTTGTCATTCTTTTCCCAGGCTCTTAGGAAAGCAGCTTCTCTGGTCTCAGGGCTTCCTCACTGGGGATATCTATATCCTATCAGTCCCCAGACAACTACTCAAACAAAGACTAGTCACATGGTTCTCCAGTTGTAAATAACACCAAGCATTTCTCAGGGTTCAAACCCTTCCTGACTTAGGCTCCTCCTCCCTTTCCAGTTAATATCTACACTCAGTCACTCAGTTAGCACTCAAGCCGGATCAAAAGAACTGAGATCTTGCAACATGTCCAGCATCTTCATGCTTTCAAGATTTTTTAAAATCATAGTTAATCCAAAAAAACAAGTATCAGTTCTGGTATTCAAATTAACATATTTTCTGCTTTCAAAGATCAAACTCACAGCTCTCATTGTAGGTGAAACTCTCATTAAGCAGATTATAACAATAGAAGCTGATAAAGAAAATAATAGATTTGCAAAGTGCAGAAGTAGAGCAAAATGGGAAATTATTAACTCTCTCTAGGAGTAGTGCACAAAAAGCTTCACAGAGGATGTAATAAAGGCTTTGAAGGATGAAGAGAAGTCAACTGAGTAAGCATGGAGGAAAAACAGTCCAGGCAGAAGGAAACAGCCACTGAAAAGGCAGAGCGGCAACAACAGAAAGACACGTGAGAGCAGTTCTGGAGAGGTGGGCAGGAAGAGACAGGCTGGAGAATAACAGGAATTGGCCCTAGTCCGTGGGTGAGGGATAAAGGCCTTGTGTGCTAACTAAAGAGTGTGCACTTAGCTTTAAGCAGAGGACGTGTGTTTAGCTAGCTAATTTGGGGATCACGTTAGAAGTGGATCTGAAGGGCCCCAAAGAATGGAGTTTTCCAAATTTGCTGGCATATTGAGTGCAGCACTTTCACAGCATCATCTTTCAGGATTTGAAATAGCTCAACTGGGATTCCATCACCTCCACTAGCTTTGTTTGCAGTGATGCCTCCTAAAGCCCACTTGACTTCACACTCCAGGATGTCTGGCTCTAGGTGAGTGATCACATCACTGTGATTATCTGGGTCATGAAGATCTATTTTGTACAGTTCTTCTGTGTATTCTTGCCACCTCTTCTTAATATCTTCTGCTTCTGTTAGGTCCAGACCATTTCTGTCCTTTATCGAGCCCATCTTTGCATGAAATGTTCCCTTCATATCTCCAATTTTCTTGAAGAGATCTCTAGTCTTTCCCATTCTGTCATTTTCCTCTATTTCTTTGCACTGATTGCAGAGGAAGGCTTTCTTATCTCTCCTTGCTATTCTTTGGAATTCTGCATTCAAATGGGTATATCTTTCCTTTTGTCCTTTGCTTTTCACTACTATTCTTTTCACAGCTATTTGTAAGGCCTCCTCAGACAGCCATTTTGCTTTTTTGCATTTCTTTTCCATGGGGATGGTCTTGATCCCTGTCTCCTGTACAATGTCATGAACCTCCATCCATAGTTCATCAGGCACTCTGTCTATCAGATCTAGTCCCTTAAATCTAGTTCTCACTTCCACTGTATAATCATAAGGGATTTGATTTAGGTCATACCTGTATGGTCTAGTGGATTTCCTTGTTGCTGCTGCTGCTAAGTCCCTTCAGTCGTATCCGACTTTGTGCGACCACATAGACAGCTGCCCACCAGGCTCCCCTGTCCCTGGGATTCTCCAAGCAAGAACACTGGAGTGGATTGCCATTTCCTTCTCTGATGCATAAAAATGAAAAGTAAAAGTGAAGTCGCTCAGCTGCGTCCTACCCTCAGTGACCCCATGGACTGCAGCCTTCCAGGCTCCACCATCCATGGGATTTTTCAGGCAAGAGTACTGGAGTGGGGTGCCATTGCCTTCTCTGGTGGATTTCCCTACTTTCTTCAATTTAAGTCTGAATTTGGCAATAAGGAGTTCATGATCTGAGCCACAGTCAGCTCCTGGTCTTGTTTTTGTTGACTGTATAGAGCTTCTCCATCTTTGGCTGCAAAGAATATAATCAATCTGATTTCGGTGTTGACCATCTGGTGATGTCCATGTGTAGAGTCTTCTCCTGTGTTGTTGGAAGAGGGTGTTTGCTATGACCAGTGCATTTTCTTGGCAAAACGCTATTAGCCTTTGCCCTGTTTCATTCTGTACTCCAAGGCTAAATTTACCTGTCACTCCAGGTGTTTCTTGACTTCCTACTTTTGCATTCCAGTCCCCTGTAATAAAAAGGATATCTTTTTTGGGTGTTAGTTCTAAAAGGTCTTGTAGGTCTTCATAGAACCATTCAACTTCAGCTTCTTCAGCTGAGTACATCATGAGAAACACTGGGCTAGAAGAAGCACAAGCTGGAATCAAGATTGTCAGGAGAAATATCAATAACCTCAGATATGCAAATGACACCACCCTTATAGCAGAAAGTGAAGAGGAACTAAAAAGCCTCTTGATGAAATTGAAAGAGGAGAGTGAAAAAGTTGGCTTAAAGCTCAACATTCAGAAAATGAAGATCATGGCATCTGGTCCCATCACTTCATGGGAAATAGATGGGGAAACAGTGGAAACAGTAGCTGACTTTATTTTTGGGGGCTTCAAAATCACTGCAGACGGTGATTGCAGCCATGAAATTAAAAGACTCTTACTCCCTGGAAGGAAAGTTATGACCAACCTAGATAGCATATTAAAAAGCAGAGACATTATTTTGCCAACAAAGGTCCATCTAGTCAAGGCTATGGTTTTTCCAGTAGTCATGTATGGATGTGAGAGTTGGACTGTGAAGAAAGCTGAGAACCGAAGAATTGATGCTTTTGAACTGTGGTGTTGGAGAAGACTCTTGAGAGTCCGACCTTGGACTGCAAGGAGATCCAACCAGTGTTGGAAGGACTGATGCTGAAGCTGAAACTCCAATACATTGGCCACCTCATGCAAAGAGTTGACTCATTGGAAAAGACTCTGATGCTGGGAGGGATTGGGGGCAGGAGAAGGGGACGACAGAGGATGAGATGGCTGGATGGCATCACCGACTCAACGGACGTGAGTTTGAGTAAATTCCGGGAGTTGGTGATGGACAGGGAGGCCTGGTGTGCTGCGATTCATGGGATCGCAAGAAGTCGGACATGACTGAGCGACTGAACTGAACTGAAAGAATGGAGGCAAGAAGATTCATACTGTAGTCCAAGTAAGAGATGTTAGGTTAGGTTAGTGAAGTCGCTCAGTCATGTCTGACTCTTTGCAACCTCATGTACTGTAGCCTACGAGGCTACTCTGCCTATGGCATTTTCCAGGCAAGAGTACTGGAGTGTGTTGCCATTTCCTTCTCCAGAGGATCTTCCCAACCCAGGGACTGAAGCCAGGTCTCCCAAATTGTAGGCAGACGCTCGACCATCTGAGCCCCTAGGAAAGTCTAAGTCAGAGATGATGATGGCTAACTACGGCAGTGGGAAATCTACTACCACTTGTCCACCTGACAAGCTCCTGGTGAATGAACCACTGCCTCTCCTGTTACCCAGGCTTTGTACAGACCTCTCCCACAACACTCCCCTTATGGGAGGAGTTCTCTGTAATACATCGTCTTTAGTCCACCTCCAAACCGCAGCTCTGAGAAGGCAGTACCCAGACACCCTGTATCCCCAGCATTCACTATCCTCTCACTTCCTACAGCGCTTCTCAAACTTTTATTAGGGTGCAGAATTGGGTCAGTAGGTTCTTGCATGGAGCTGAGTATTTGCATATCTAGCGAGCTCCCAGCTGCATGCCAGCAAGGGCTTAGCACACAGACTTGTTGACTGAACAAGAACTGTTCCTGGAACCTAGGCTTACAGAGCACATCCCTGCCCTGCTTCCTGGCCTTCGAAAAAGGGCTTCACGCCGCATGCCACTGGATCCTCAGACAAGGGAGAAATATTCTGGGGAAAATTCTCTGTAACCAAACCCCTAATCCTTACTAGAAATGCACTCCATTGTTGAGCCAGAATGGTGGGCAAGCCCAGATCCTTTGGATGAACACAAGTAACAGGGGAAAGAACCAATCGGCCCTCGATATACTAATGAACATCCTTGGTCGGCAGAGGGCTCTTGAATAATTGATGAAGGGGACTGTTCGGTGTTTGCTGCGGCTCTGGCTGACATTGCTTATTATGGGCGATGATTCACTCTCTTCTACGGAACAAATTGTTCCAAGGTCTCACTTCATTTCCCTTCTCTTTTTAAAAAAAATATAAAGCATGCACCTGCGGAATTCAAATGCATGCAATTGTGTCTAGAATATAAATAAGAGAATTAATTTATGTCCTACAGCCCATGATAGATGAGCTCAGAGGACTCTGCCAGGGGCCTGAACTTTAGGAAAGACTTCTTTTCTCAGAGAAGAGGAGAGATATAGTTGTGTCAAATTTCTGCTGGCTGCAAAGATTTCAAGAGCAGCATGAATTGAAATGAGACCATTTTTTCCCAAGAACTCTTGTTATTTACTAGGTTTGGCAAGGGGACAATTGGTATTCAAATTGTATGCCTGTATTTTAGATCGTGCATCTGGAAGCTAATTCAGCATGTCCAGTTCTTATTAGCCAAGTGTCTCTTAATGCTTAGGGTTGCCTTGTAAATTGGGACAGGAACAGTTCAATATTGCTCTCAAAGTCTGATGGTTTAGCAAGCAGATATCAAGGTGCTATGTCTCCCCTATATCCCTTCTCAGTCTCCCAAGTTTAGAAATTTCTGTTTTATCTTTCCAATTTATCATTTTGATGAAAATACGCCCATCTGTTTTGTAAAATTAAGTAAAACCAACAATTTCACCAGATACACTTCTGTGGTGGTTCACATGTATGCAGATTCAGCCCTGGTGAAACCCTTAACCAGAGAAGAAGGTAATGGCCTGGTACCCTGGGGTACATGGTCTTTTCTTTATACAACCAGAGAAACTCCAAAACTGAGAGGGTCAGGCAGTTCAGCAAAGCCTGACTCTGCTGTGGTCCAAACATAAGCCCTGGAAAACATCATCCACCCCTCTCTCGTCCCAAATCCGCTCAAATGTGCAGATGTTAATATGGCTCGACCCAGTCCCCAGAGTGTAATCTGAATCGGGTTGGGCTCAAAAGCTGGACCCAGCTGTGGCTCTCTCTTGATTGTCATGGCCTTGAACTGACCTGGGCTCTGGGACACTGTACAAGAGACAGATGTCCCTGCCAAACTGGAACAAACCAACCCCAAGAATCCCAGAGACCCAGAATAACCAACACTTGGTGGAGCTGGATCGCCAGAAAAAAAAAAAAGCAGTCTTCTTTACTTTGATTCTGGCCACAATCTTAGGATATAATGAGTCAGTGTCCCTTTGAGGGTAGAAGATCTTTGCTTTAGAATCTTGGTCCCACTACTTTCCTATGAGATTTACAGTAGTTGACTACATGTAGAATCTAGAAACATAGTGGAAAGGCAGAGATCCTCAGCCTGTTCTCTCTCATTCTTTGGCCTCGCCATCATTTACTGTCTATTGCTGAAATCTGGACTGGCTGGAAAGCTCCATGAAGCTCATTTGGAAGAAGCAGTGTCTGCACAGCATTCCTTTGTCTTATGACTGATTCTAAAGCAACTGAGGATGTTGGTCCAGATTCTCACACCCTCAGTTTATCTGGCGAGCTCCTGCATTCAGCCTCCAGGGCATCTGCTGGGACATTGCAGGCCTCATCCCTAACCTAGCCTCTGGCTTCTAATTCCTTTTTGATGAGACCTTAAGGGGTGGTCTGCTCTTCCTTCATTCCCACCTCCATCATGGTTTTCAAGCCCAGGCTCCCTTTAGCATCCGGAGGTATCCTGTGTACCACAGAGATGGCGTGGACAAGAACAAGATGAGAGCACCTTCTGGGGAAGGAGGCCATGCCAGACAAGGCTGCCGGCTGCTCCTCCGCAGTCCGCTCTCAGCAGCAAGGCCTGCTGCTGCTGAGGAGCCTTCCCCAGACTGAGCACTTCTGGGGACTTAGAAAAGTGGATTCCAGATGCCAGTGTTGGGGTAGAACCTACAACCTACAGGTCAGGAAGTCGCCATCTGCCTGATACTTGACTCCCACTTTCACTATCCTTCCCTATAGCCATGTAGGAGGTTCCTGAATAGCTTGTATTAGACTGGATATTCTGAGAAGCGAATGTCAAGCAAGGATTAAAGCCAAAAGGATTTCATTAGTGGAGGTGCCTGAATGAAAAAAATACAACGGGAACCAGAGAAAGCTAGGAAAGCACCATCAAAATGCAATTCTGACCCTAAATAACAGACAGAAGGAGCAGATTGGGTGAAAGCATCCTAGACTGCCATGCAAAACCTTTGGGAGGTTCTTGGCCCCAAAGTCAGCTGGCAAAGTAGTCCCATATTTCCCTGGACTGAGTCTGCGTCAGCACCCTCGCCACAGGCGGTCACCGGCAGGGAGCAGCCTATGGGAGGCACCCCCTCTGTGCAGACACAATGGTGGCGTTTCTTCTTCCCACCTCTGTGAGCTCAGCAATTTAAACTACCCTGTCTCAGCCTAGCACACCAAGAACAGGAGAGAAAGGACAACCAGACCTCTCAGCGGAGCCAGGCCGGAACAGAAAGAACCCGCACTTAGAAAGCAGGAGGCTGCAGAAACTCAAGCCTGCCTCCTGTGGGCGCCTGGGACAGCCATTTGACCAGTGTTCAAGGTCCAGGGGTCACAAGGCTCCAGCTAGTCCTGGTTGAAAGGAGAGGGCTGTGTGCTGTGTCTGTAACATTTTATTTTAACCTAAAACTTTAGCTCTATTGATATGAAAAACCCAATCAATATAAGCACTCAGAAATTCTTCCCCAACAGCAAGGAGATCAAACTAGTCAATCATCTACTTCTACTTCATTGACTACACTAAAGCCTTTGACTTTGTGGGTCACAACAAACTGTGGAAAATTCTTTGAGAGATAGGAATACCAGACCACCTTACCTGCCTCCTGAGAAATTTGTATGCAGGTCAAGAAGCAACAATTAGAACCGGACATGGAACAATGGGCTGGCTCCAAATCGGGAATGGATGTCAAGGCTGTATACTGTCATCTTGCTTATTTAATTTATATGCAGAGTACATCATGAGACATGCCGGGCTGGATGAAACACAAGCTAGAATCAAGATTGCAGGGTGAAATATCAATAAACTCGAATATGCAGATGACACCACCTTCATGGCAGAAAGTGAAGAGGAACTAAAGAGCCTCTTGATGGAGGAGAAAGAGTGAAAAAGACGGAGGAGAGTGAAAAAGCTGGCTTAAAACTCAACATTCAAAAAAACTAAGACCATGACATCCGGTCCCATCACTTCATGGCAAATAGATGGGGAAACAATGGAAACAATGACAGACTTTATTTTCTTAGGCCTTAAAATCACTGCAGATGGTGACTGCAGCCATGAAATTAAAAGACACTTGCTCCCTGGAAGTAAAACTATGTCTAGGACAGCATATTAAAAAGCAGAGACATTACTTTGCTGACAAAGTCTGTCTAGTCAAAGCTATGGTTTTCCCAGTAGTCATGTATGGATGTGACAGTTGGACCATAAAGAAGGCTGAGCACCAAAGAATTGATGCTTTTGAACTGTGGTGTTGGGGAAGACTCTTGAGAATCCTTTGGACTGCAAGGAGATCAAAGCAGTCAGTCCTAAAGGAAATCAGTCCTGAATGTTCATGGGAAAGACTGATGCTGAAGCTGAAGTTCCAATACTTTGGCCATCTGATGCGAAGAACTGACTCATTAGAAAAGACTCTGATGCAGGGAAAGATGCAAGGCAGGAGGAGAAGGGGATGACAGAGGAGGAGATGGTTGGATGGCATCACCAACTCAATGGCTATGAGTTTGAGCAAACTCCAGGAGATAGTGAAGGCCAGGGTAGCCTGGCGTGCTGCAGTCCATGGGATCACAAAGTCAGACACGACTTAGCAACTGAACAGCAACAACATTCTTCCCGGAAATCTATTCCCAATTTTAACTAACTCCCAGTAATACATTTAAATAAATGTTGATCAAAATTTAGGGAGGTGGGCTCCCACTAGGAACAGATGATTTGAAGCGCCCACTGGTTCAAGGTCCCATGTTTCCCTTTTTATTGGTAAAAACAGGAACAGTTCTAAGACAGTTGGAAATGACTGTTTTGGAAAGCCCCAAGGAAATGACTTAAAAATACCATATAAATGGTATAAAAGTGTCATAGAAGTTCTTAGTGACAATGTACAGCATCATGGCCACCAAACTCCTCAGTTTATCTGGGAAGTGCCTGCATTCAGCCCTGGGGCCTCTGCTTGGATAGTACAGGCCTTCATCCCTACCCTCTGGCATCTGACGTCTTTATGGTGAGACTAGGGTGTTGCCACGGAGAAGGCGATGACACCCCACTCCAGTACTCTTGCCTGGAAAATCCCAAGGATGGAGGAGCCTGGTAGGCTGCAGTCCATGGGGTTGCTAAGAGTCAGACACAACTGAGCAACTTCACTCTCACTTTCACTTTCATGCATTGGAGAAGGAAATGGTAACCCACTCCAGTGTTCTTGCCTGGAGAATCCCAGGGACGGAGGCGCCTGGTGGGCTGCCGTCTATGGGGTCAAGCAGAGTCGGACACGACTAAAGTGACTTACCAGGGTGTTGCCATGGAAAACACTCCCAGCTGGTGGATCAAATTCAGGCTGCTTTGAGGTTTGAGTCTGGTTGGTATATATGACCTTACAGCCAGGATTTGTTGTGGCCATATTCTGACATTCACAACACACACACACACACGTCAAGAAGGGAGAAATCAAATGGGGGAACATGGTACAATGATATTCCGTGACTTTTTTCCCACCCAATTCTCATTTTGGAAAATGTGAGATCTGAAATTTAGAAATATTTAAGAATCATAGAATCTTCTGCTTCTCTTACGTTCTATGTGCAGTGCGTCCTTCTTTACATTGAGCAACTAGAGGAAGAAAACACGAAAGAGGAGTTTTAAAGAAGGAAAACCATTCTATTCCAGTAATGGATCAAAAATCTGTACAAGGACATAGAAAATAGATTTATAAGAAAACAATGATTTTTTTTTTTTTTTTCAGTGCTAGAAAACTTCATTGAAAACTTTTTTTTTGCCAGGGGGTGGGTTGGGGAGAGATGAGAAATCAACATTATTAATACTGATTCCCTGATTCCCTTTATTCTACAGTTCTATACAGAGAACTTTCAAATTCTTGTAAATTACAGTAAGTTTCTGATTAAAAACTTCAGTAGGGTTCACTGCGGTTAAATTAGAATGATACAGAGATCACATATGGCCGCACTTGCAGCCCTGGGGGACGCATGGTGACCAGGGAGGCCAGGAGCAGAGGGAGCTGATCATCTTCACTCCTTTTTCACCTCATCGTTGTCCCTGCTGGGCTTGAACAGGGGAATCTGCTGACCATCCTTGAGCTCTAAGAAGACCTCCTGAAGGTTCCACCTCTTAAAGGGGGCATCTCTAGATGAGCTGACATAGAGATGGCCCTCTGACTTTGGTCCAGAGACAGGGATCTTCAGCTTTGCATCGGCGATGTCCACAAAGTTGTACCTGTCGGTGAGTCGGAGGTAGTGAACATTGAGAGGGGTGCCCAGAGCTTCCAGTGCCTCAGGGTGGCTGTGCAGCTGCTCCAGGGCCAGCTGGTAATAAGAAGCTCTGGAAAACGTTTTCTGGACCAGGTAGTACAGAATGGCGCAGCCCCCACTAGCTGCCACTCCAGCGAAAAAGATCTGTTTCCCCAGAGGCATTGGCATCCTGCTTCCTAGAGACTTTGCCACTTCATAGCCCAGTTTCCTTGAAAACCATCTAAGGAAGGTTGCCCTGTTAGGCGTAGAAACACCTAGCCACTGATTTTTAAATAGTGTCTTTTGCAACAACATGGATAAAGTTCAAAATATTAAGTTGAGCAAAAGAAGCCGCAAAGAAACAAAAGAATATTCTGTATAGCTTCATTTATATGAAGTTAAAAACTAATTTTTGGCAATAAAAGCCAGAATTGTGGGTTTTCTAGGGAAAAGCGAGTAATCGATTAACTGGAAGGGACTATGAGGGAATCTTCTGGATTAAAGAAAAGTTCTGCATTTTGATTTGGGTGGTGGTTACACTGTTGAATACATTCAGCCGTAGGCTAAGTCTGGTTCTCCGTGGTGGGTTTCTCTGGTGGCTCAGATGGTAAAGAATTTGCCTGCAATGCTAGAGACCTGGGATCAATCTCTGAGTCTGGAATATCCCCTGGAGAAGGAAACAGCAACCCACTCCAGTATTCTTGCCTGGAGAATTCCATGGGCAGAGGACCCTGGAAGTCCATGGGGTCTCAAAGAGTCAGACACGACTGAGCTACTAACACGCACACAAGTCTGTTTCTCACACTCCTGAGAGACAATTCTTAAATAATCAGGATGATTTTGAGAGCTGGTTGTTAAACCATTGCTAGCTTGAAATCAGTCATGATGGGATTATTTAAACCAGGAAAGTCAACAAATCTTACAAATTGGGTTTTGGCTTTTTTTCTAGAGAGCCAGTTTACCAGCTCATCTCTGAATACATTTGTCAAACTTCATCAACACAAGATTCAGGAAGTTTCCTATGGTTCTAGCAGTGATAAAGGTGGAGGATAAAATAGTGTCTTCAATTACTGATCTAGCTCAGTGATTCATCCTTGACTTCATCCCCTCATATGTCTTTGCAAGTCCTCATGAGTTCTGTTTCCTAAAACTGAGGGTCACCATAATTATAGCAAATAGTTGATTTGGCATTGGGTATTCTTGAAGCTGATGAGCTTATTTAGTCCGCATATCACCACTTTCAATATATTTATCCTGTTTCACCTCAGCTCATAAAATGCATGACATATCGGTGCACCCCACTTTTAAAAACATTTAATATGAAAAAATCTCAACATGCAAAACAGAGCAAATATTATACAACTGAACATTAACTTAGTTCACAAAGTGTTCTCATTAATTGAGTAAATCCCCCATGATTTTCATGTCTTATTTTCCTTATCTTTTGTTTTGTGGGGGATTTTTTAACCATAGAAAGGGCATGATTATTGTGTTGAATTCAAAGAGTACAAAAAGTTGAAAGAAGATGCCTTTCCCCACACTCCATCCTGACTGCTACTCTCTAAAAGTAGTCATGGTTAAATGTTAGGACTTAACTATCCAATTTAGTCAAGTCAAAGCTATGGTTTTTCCAGTAGTCATGTATGGATGTGACAGTTGGACCATAAAGAAAGCTGAGCGCTGAAGAATTGATGCTTTTGAACTGTGGTGTTGGAGAAGACCCTTGAGAGTCTCTTAGACTGTAAGGAGATGCAACCAGTCCATCCTAAAGGAAATCAGTCCTGAATATTCATTGGAAGGATTGATGCTGAAGCTGAAACTCCAATACTTTGGCCACCTGATGCAAAGAACTGACTCACTGGAAAAGACCCTGATGCTGGGAAAGATTGAAGGTGGGAGGAGAAGGGGACGACAGAGGATGAGATAGTTGGATGACATCACCAAATCAATGGACATGAGTTTGAGTAAATTCTGGGAGTTGGTGAAGGACAGGGAAGCCTGGCATGCTGCAGTCCATGGGGTCACAAAGAATCAAACATGACTGAGCGAGTGAATATCCAATATTTTTCTATACCTACATTATACACAAATCAAAATTTGTAAATATATATACACAAATACTTTATAAGAGCAGAAAATGGGATTATCCATAATGTCACGCAACTTGGTCTGTTACTAATATTCCATGGTCCGTTTTCCATCTCAGTGTTTCAGATTAGCTCTACCTCATTCCTTTAAAAGCTTCATAAGATATGCATCCTATTGCTAAGCATTTAGACTTTTTCCAAACTGTAAACATTACAAGATGCTACAGTGAACATCCTTGTGTTAGATTGACTCATTTAAATTGCTGTTTTTGTATATCAAAATTGTTGATCACAGTAATTTCATATGATTCACGTTATACATTTATATTTTTATAAGATTCACTTCTTGAAGTGGGATTGATGAGTCAGAGTATATGTGCATTTTAAAATTTTGCAGCTACTACCACACTGCTCACCTAAAAGGTTATGCCAATTTATATGCTCATTTTCTCATGCCCTTGACAACAATAAAAGTTTTTCATCTTTTTCATTTTTGCTGGAAAATTACACCTCAGTATTTTGATTTGCTTTCTTCCATGATTATTGAGGAGGCTGAACATCTTTTTGTAGGCATCTTGCTCCCACAGTATTTAAATATCATTGGATTCTCCTATGACTCTCCAGACACACTTCTATTTTAAAAAAAGAAAATCAAACCTGTTTATAAAAGAATTTAAAAGCATGTGCCTCATTAAAATGACCTCTTTTAGGAAGCCAGAATGGATTATCTTTCTGCCTTCAATTTTCCATTTGTCTCTGTTGCGGACACACAAACACGCATTGTTTTTACTCAGAGTGGACTGCCGTGACCTCAGTCTTTGTCTTCTGAATCTGAATCACTTGGAAAGTCCAATGGGCTTTGGCTCTGAGAAGCAGACTGTAGGCTCTCAGCAAGGTGGGGTTGGCTCTGTAGCCATGAGGCCTGCCAGCCAGCAGGGGGCCTCTACAGCTCTGAAAGACCTCCTGGCCAGAGCTCCATTTTCTCACTCCTAAATAAACTTCATCTCTCTACAATGCTAGGCAATCTCTGGCTTCTGCTTAAGCAGACTAATTTACTGAATTAAAGTCGTTTGGCTTCCACCATGGCAATTAGTATGCAAATTACCGGTATATTACCTGCTGAGTCATAAATTACATTGACAAACTTAATATTCACAGATTCAGCTTACCAGTGTGGGTAATTTTTCTATTTTTTTCAGTAGTTATAGACCAAGGCGATTCACCACCTTATTGAACCGTTACACATTAAATCAACAGTTGAAAAATTAAGCATTTTTCAAAGCATTTTGTTATGCATTTATTTCTTGCATCAAGCGGTAAAGTAGAACATTAAATATGCAATGTGTCTAAGAGTACTAAATGGCTGGTGAATACATTTAAGCCTAAAACCGTTCTTTTTAACTTTAAAAAAAGAGACACAACAAAGGAAAATCTATACCATAATATAACCTATTGACTCTCCTTCACCATCTTTAGAAGCAAATATTTCCCAGTTCGGGGTCCTGTAATTGTAAAGAACCATTAATCCTCAGTATGTGGTTCAAGCTAATGCTGCTCACAACCGGAAAAGGGCTGGTCACTAGGATTCAAGCTTTATAAATTGTCACCAAGGTATTTAGCTATGGCATAGCATCAGAACTTTGGTCATTAACGCATTAAATTTATTATATTCACTTTACTTTTTTTTTCTCCTGTGTAAATAAGGTATTGAGCCTTAAGATTGGGAAAGGGTTAGAGCGAGTCCAAGAAGGGGTGTTCAGGTCAAGTCCAAGCATGCCAGAGCAGTCCCTCCTTCGTTCAGCCAGGAAACAAACTGAGCCTGCATTCTGTGCCAGGTCAGTGGGATGAATCTTTAAAGGGATTTAAGGATTGTTATGGTCAAAGTCCCTTAGCGCTGTACCTGCTGATGGAACACCACTAGTCACTGAAGAGTCATGGGAACCTTCCTGGCAGCAAACTCCTTCCCCCAATTCCTCTCTGTACTAGCAGAGTAAAACTACCTTTCCTTTAAGATTCTAACCTTGCTACTAGGGCAAAGGACATATATGGTATGAATCAATTAAGCAAGGAAATCTAAAAAAGGCTACTAGAGTTGCATCGCAGGAATATACCGAGAGAGCCATTCACATGGTGTGTGGATTATCCCAAATTGTAAATAAATCATGTGGCTGATATCTTATATTTAGTGCTTAATTTTTAAAAGAATTTGGTTTGCACATAGAATATTTTCTTTTAAATCAAATGAAAATGTCCCCTGTGGAGATGGTGTGATGAGTACTCTTAAATGTCAACTTGACTGGGTCACAGGATACTCAGGTAGCTGGCTAAACATTAGTTCTGGGTGTGTTGGTGAGGGTATTTTCAGAAGAGATTAGTGATTTAATTGGTGGACTGAGTAAAGCAGATGGCCCTCCCCAGTATGGGTGATATCATCCAATCCACTGAGAACATAAACAGACCGAAAGGAGGAGGAAGGAGGGATTCACTCTCTGCCTTACTGCTGAGCTGGGGCACCGATCTTCCGACTGGAACATCCCTGGTTCTCAGGATTTTAGACCCAGACTGATACCTCCTCCATCCACTTTATGGCTCTCAAGCCTTCAAACCACAATATTAGCTTTGCTGGGTCTCCAGCCTACAAATGGAAATAAGTGGGAAAGACCCTCCTGTGTGAGACAGGAGAAGTGAGGAGAATGATATAAGCAAAATAAAGATACAAATACATACATTTAACAATTTCCTTTGCCACAATCAGTCAGTACCTACAGAGCATGGAAAGAGATATAAAAAGGACAGGCTTACATCAACTGCATACCATTCCTGCACACGACTGGAAGCTGAGGGCATTTGGGCAGTCACCACACCAAATCCCACCATCAGCTGTGGTCTGTGGCCTGGCTTTACCTGCAGGTGAGAGGTAGGGAACTACCTTCTCTCCTTAGAGGAGAGAAATATCTTTGCTGCCTACATTGGCTGCTAAGGTTTTGTCTCAGCCTGGTGTAACCTTGGGGTCATTATCAATGCTTTAACTTCTTCTTCAAGGGAAATCAGACTCCAGTTTCTCAGGAGGTTAGGTCTGTTGACAAGAGCCCTGAAAGCAACTACAGGCCTTGCCAGTGCTAAGGTGAAATGAGAAGTTGCTGAGTTCCAGGACAGAGCTCTGTTCTCCTTGCTCACTCTCAGCCAGCAGTGCAATCCCAGCCTCACAAGGAGGTGGTTCCAGGGGCCAGAAGTGACCCCAAGGGACAGTGACCCAAACTGCTGGAATGAGGCCGTGACTCAAAACAGACAAAGAGTTAATACTGGTTTATAAATAATAGGAGAAAAAAATCCCATTTCTCTATCTTTATATGTAGACTAAGCACAAATTTTAAAAATTTAAGAGAAATAAATGAAGTATATATGTTTTAAATAAATATATATATACACACACACACATATATGTGTGTGTGTGTATGTATACATACACAGATTTTCCCAGTATTTTGTGGAGACAAATTAATTTTATCATCTAGGAGTTTCTGCCCCTCAGTCTTGGCCTTGCTTGCTCGCTGTGTCATTGATGGGAGGGCATATTTTCACTTTCTCTGCTTGATACAGGAGTTAGATTACAGTCACGTGGTTCTAGAACTGTGGAAGCAGCGGATTTGTATTTTTAGAGGCAACTGGCAAAGTATATATGGAAAGAGGTCAAAAGTGATAGGGACAAGACATAGGCAACTTGCAGTCACTTCCTTTCCTGGTATCATCTTACTTTGCAAGTGTTAACTGTGTGAGCGTTTCATGTCTCTCTTTAGACACAGGGAAACAAGGCAGGCAGTGATCAAGCAACTGGCTTGAGTCAGCCCAGCAGGTTACTACCAGTGGTTGAGCTTTCAGCCCTCCTAACTTCAACTTCACCCTCCTGCCTTGACCCATAGCCATTTTCCTTTTTAACTGAATGCACGTCATTGGGGCTTAGGGAAGTGAACCTTCGGTATCCAAAATTCATTTCCCAAGAGTAGCATAGTCTTTCACTACAAGTTTTTATGAGAGCAAAGTACACTTTCAAACACCCAAAGAAAAGATACTGGAACTTCCTGTTCCTTGTCTAACAGCAATTACTGCCGTCTATTCCTAAGTGAATGAGGGCAGATCTCCAGAAATGAAGAGGGATACAACCCAGGTGTCCCATTCATTTGGTGCCAGATACTTCATTAGATAGGCCAGAATAAATCACAGTAAGGAAGCTTTGTGTATTCAGCCAAGGGAATAGACCTTTAAATAAGTTATAATACAGACAGATATACAGATATACAAACATACATCATATATACACATATATATAGTATATATATATAACATATACATACTAGATTAGATTAGATGAAATCAAGCAATGGGACGATAACCTTGAAAGTCAGGCCATTCATTGTTTTGAGACAAAATTGTTCAAATTCTTCTGTCTCCCTCTCAGCCTATTAACAACTGAACTCTGTGAACTTAGCTCAGAGAGAAAATTACTGCTATATGGAGGAGATAGTAACACCTACCATTATAGCTTAGCCCCTGGTGGCTCAGATGGTAAAGCGTCTGTCTACAACGCAGGAGACCTGGGTTCGATCCCTGGGTTGGGAAGATCCCTTGGAGAAGGAAATGGCAATCCACTCCAGGACTACTGCCTGGAAAATCCCATGGACAGAGGAGCCTGGTAGGCTACAGTCCATGGGGTTGCAAAGAGTCGGACATGACTGAGCGACTTCACTTCACAAAGAACTAAGTCATAATGTTGGGGAAATCAACAGGAAAGGAATGCCAGCTCCTTTCCTGTCTTGGAAAAACTGGAAAAGGAGCAGAGGAGAATTGAGAGAAGTCAGAGGGAGGAAACAGGAAGATCTGTTCCTGACTTTTCCTCTATGAGCCTTGAACTGCAGAAGCAGAGGCATTAAAGACACTGAGGGAGCACCAAGGGCAAAGCTACCATTGCTTAGTTCCCATGTTGGATTCTGGGAAAGAGGTCAAAATGTATGATCACACAGTGCGTGGTGCAAAGTCACTTCAGTCAAGCCCAACTCTTTGTAACCCTATGGACTGTAGCCCGCTCCTCTGTCCATAGATTTCTCCAGGCAAGAATATTGGAGTGGGTTGCCATGTCCTCCTCCAGGGGATCTTCCTGACCCAGGGATTGAACCCATGTCTCCTGCAGTTCCCGCATCACAGGCAGATTCTTTGCCCCTGAGCCACCAGGGAAGTCCCATAGTCACACAAACAGAAGCCAAGTTGGCACTCAAGAGCTAACCCCAGCTCCTGCATGGGATAAATATTTAATGGAGCACAAGCTATGAGGCCAAAAGGGTGGGACAAACTGACCTAGATGCAGAGGATGGGATGAACCATCAGTTCGGGGTGTTGGATAGAGAATTCACAGAAATCCTGGAGTTTGTCTCCTGTGAGAGCTGAAAAAAAGTTGTGTCATCCAGAGAGATGGCTTATCTTTCTTAGGAACACATACAAACCAAAACAATGGTCATACATAGCAAATTTGGAGGCTACCAGAGCACCCAGAAAGCCAAGTGTCCCCAGACCATCACATTAGAGGCCAATCAAGGAGACAATATAATCAGAGAACCATTATCAGGCCAGTCATTGCATCTTTGCACAGGATGTCATGACATATAAGTTCCCCGCCCACTTGAACATCACCTTGGGGGAAGAATCAAGAAAAGGTGAAAGCAACCTTTAGACACTTATGGCTTTTATTCCAATGACGTTATTTCCTAGAGAAACAATTTAAATGTTCATATCAGACTCAAGTTAGTATAAGGGTTTGGCATCAAATTAACCAAACAACTGAAGCAGTCCTATCCTCTCCATTCAGCAGTTTTACTGTATGCTAAAGTTTGCAAATATCTAGTATAGTAGAGTTCTATCTCCTAATCTATTGCTTTCCCAGGATACTGATACATCCTATATTATTATCTTCATTTCACATCAGAAGGGTGGGTACATACTGTGGAACACCAGTTTTTAAAAGCGGATCCAAAACTGAGAAGTTATGATGTTAAGCTCTACTGATAGGACCAAATGCATCTCAATAGCACAGAAGGAATAAAATGCAGGTCGTGCAGCAGAAGACCCTAAAAACCACTCGACTGTCATTTTACTCCTGTCTGCTTTGTAAAACAGGCTTCCCTTGGCTCATTGGTGAAGAACCCACCCACAGTGCAGGAGACACAGGCGTCTTGGGTTCCATCCCTGGGTGGGGAAGATCTCCTGGAGGAGGAAATGGCAACCCACTCCAGTATTCTTGCTGGGAAAATCCTATGGACAGGGAGGCCTAGGGGCTACAGTCCATAGATAGGGTCACAGTTAGACATGACTGAGCATGCACGCGTGTGTCTTTGTAAAATAAAATTATATTCAGTCTGAAAAAGATTCAACAAATACGGTAAGGTGTCAAGTGTGCATGCTCGGTTGCTTCAGTTGTGTCTGACTCTTTGTAATCCTATGGACTGTAGCCCACCAGGCTACTCTGTCCATGGGACAGTCTAGGCAAGAAGACTAGAGTGGGTTGCCATGCCCTCCACCAGGGGATCTTCCTGACCCAGGAGTCAAACCTGTATCTTCTGTGGCTCCTGCACTGAGGTGGATTCTTTACCACCAAGCCACCAGGGAAGCCCAAGGTGTCATGCTGCTGCTAAGTCGCTTCAGTCGTGTCCGACTCTGTGCGACCCCATAGACGGCAGCCCACCAGGCTCCCCTGTCCCTGGGATTCTCCAGGCAAGAACACTGGAGTGGGTTGCCATTTCCTTCTCCAATGCATGACAGTGAAAAGTGAAAGTGACGTTGCTCAGTCCGGTCTGGCTCTTAGTGACCTGATGGACTGCAGCCCACCAGGCTCTTCCGTCCATGGGATTTTCCAGGCAAGAGTACTGGAGTGGGGTGCCATTGCCTTCTCTGCAAGGTGTCATAAATATGTTCAAATCTACTTGCCAAGGAAAAATGCCTTCCAAGATATGAAAAGAACCTGTACTCCCAACCACAGTTACATTTCTTTTTAAAAATAGGAAAATCAAATGTGGTCACATGTAGAACAATTGTTCAAAGAGGAGAAGATTGATGCTGTAAACTAGAAAGTGGTGATCTATATCAGTCACCAGATATCAGTCCTAAACCAGAGGCTAGAACGGAGAGTTAGGACTGGACCATACCTCCTTACCACAGGAAATGGTGATCAGTTAAGAATAACACGGATTCACAATGAACGAATCTTGCCAGACTACTCCTTGTTGCCCTCTGTGTCACCAAGTCATGTCCGACTCTGCAACCCTGTGGACTGCAGCAAGTCAGGCTCCTCTATTCTTTACTATCTTCTGGAGTTTGCTCATGTTCATTGAGCCTGTGATGCCATCTAACCATCTTATCCTCTGCTACCCCCTTCTCCTTTTGCCTTTAACCTTTCCCAGCATCAGGGTCTTTTCCAACGAGTCGCTTCCCACATCTTCTTAATCTCTCTTGCTTCTGTTAGGTCCTTACTGTTTCTGTCCTTTATCATGCCCATCTTTGTATGAAATGTTCCCTGATATCTTCAGTTTTCTTGACGAGATCTCGGGTCTTTCCCATTCTACTGTTTCCCTCTATTTCTTTTCATTGTTCATTTAAGGAGGCCTTCTTGGGGCTTCCCTAGTGGTCCGGTGGTTAAGATTTCACCTTCCAATGCAAGGGGTGTGGGTTTGATCCCTCATCAGGGAGCTGAGATTCCCGCATGTCTCATGGCCCCAAAACCAAAACATAAAACAGAAACAATATTGTAACAAATTCAATAGAGACTTGGGAAGAAAAAAAAAAGGCCTTCTTAGGTCTCCTTGCTATTCTCTGAAATTCTGCATTCAGCTGGGTACATCTGTCCCTCTCTCCCTTGGCTTTCACTTTTCTTCTTTCCTCAGCTATTTGTGAAGTCTCCTCAGACAACCACTTTGTCTTCTTGAATTTCTTTTTCTTTAGGATGGTTTTAGTACAATGTTATGAAACTTCGCCGATAGTTCTTCAGGCACTCTGTCTACCAGATCCAATCCCTTGAATCTATTCACCAACTCCACCGTATAATCATAAAGATTTGACTTAGGTCATACCTGAATAGCCTAGCAGTTTTCTCTACTTTCAATTTAAGCCTGAAGTTTGCAATAAGAAACTGATGACCTGAGCCACAGTCAGCTCCAGGTCTTGTTTTTGCCAACGATATAGAGCTTCTCCATCTTTGGCTACAAAGAATACAATCAATTTGATCTCAGTATTGACCATCTGGTTATGTCCATGTGTAGAGTTGCCTCTTAGAGGATTTTTGTTGTGACCAGCATGTTCTCTTGACAAAACTCTGTTATCCTTTGCCTTGCTTCATTTTGTATTCCAAGGCCAAACGCTTGTTATTCCAGGTATCTCTTGACTTCCTACTTTTCCATTCCAATCCCCTAAAATGAAAAGGATATCTTTTTTTGGTGCTAGTTCTACAAGGTCTTTTAGTCTTCATTCTCCAGGGGATCTTCCTGACCCAGGGATCGAACCCAGGTCTCCTGCATTGCAGGCAGATGCTTTAACCTCTGAGCCACAAGGGAAGCCCATTAGTCTTCATAGAATTGGTCAACTTCAACTTCTTCAACGTTAGTGATTGAACATAGACTTGGATTACTTTGATGTTAAATGGTTTGCCTTGGAAATGAACCTAGATCATTTTGAGGTTGCACCCAAGTACTGCATTTCAGACTCTTTGCTGACTATGAGGTCTACTCCATTTCTTCTAAGGGATTCTTGCCCACAACAGTAGACATAATGGTCACCTGATTTAAATCCACTCATTCCTGTCTATTTTAGTTCACTGATTCCTAAGATGTTGATCTTCACTCTTGCCATCTCCTACTTGACCACCCCAATTTACTTTGATTTCTGGACCTAACATTCCAGGTTTCTCTGCAATATTGTTCTTCACAGCACTGGACTTTACTTTCACCACCAGACACATCCACAACTGGGCACTGTTTCTGCTTTGGCTCAGCTGCTTCACTCTTTCTGGAGCTATTAGTAATTGCCCTCGGCTCTTCCCTAGTAGTATATCGGACACCTTCTGACCTGGGGGCACTCATCTGCAGTGTCTTATCTTTTTGCCTTTTCATACTGTTCTTGAGGTTCTCCGGGCTTCTCAGGTGGCACAGTGGTAAGGAAATCCACCTGAAAATACAGGAGATGCAAAAGACACAGATTTGATCCCTGGGTCAGAAAGATCCCCTGGAGTAGGAAATGGCAACCCTCCAGTTTTCTTGCCTGAAAAATTTCACGAACCAAGGAGCCTGGCGGGTTACAGGTCACGGGGTGGCAAGGAGGCAGACACGACAAAGCAACAGAGCATGCGCACTCGGTGTTCTCTTGGCAAGAACACTGAAATGGGTCGCCGTTTCCACCCCCAGTGGGCTATGCTTCATCAGAACACTCCACTGCGACCCGTCCATCTTGGGTGCCCGGGCATGGCCTGACTCATGGCCTGACTTCATTGGGTTATGCAAGCCCCTTCACCACAACAATGTGGTGACCCATGAAGGTGTTGGGGACAAGACCATGGTCCAAAAAGATCTCAGTTGGCTAAAAAGAAGGGCAGGTCTAACCCGATTTACATTTGATGGTTCTGCTCTTTGATGGTGGGTCCTCTGCGTTCTCCTTCCAAGAAAGTTTAGCAACAAAAATTATCATGCCATTTCAGAAGACCAAAGAGCATCAAGTTCAAGAGTAGCTGCTTTGGAGTCAGACCTCTTTAGGCAAGTCTCTACTCCTATGAGCCTCAGCCTACCCACATTATAGGCTAAGGATACTTACTACGTCACTGGGTTCTTGTGAGATTAAATGAGATGCAAAAGATGCAAAGTATTTAGCACATTGCTTGCCCAAAATAAGCACTCAACAGATAATAACTATATATAGCTATACATACACACAGTGGCTTAGCAGGAGCATGTGTGAAAAAGACTTGTGGTTTTAATTGACTCCAAGTTCAACATGAGCCAATGATATGATGCGACCTCCAAAAATAACTGATTCAACTTCAGCTGTCTTTAAAGAGCCATGGTAGGCTGAATATGTGAAGCAACAATTCTTGTCAGATTCTACATGGACAGACCACAGTTGAACCCTATATTCTGCTCCCAATATCTCACCATTAAAAAAAGAACTTTGTAAACTTAATCTCATCCAGCTGGGAGAACCTAAGACAACAAGAAAACTTACAACCACGGTCTATGAAGAACTGGACTTGTTTAGCCTAGAGAGAATACTTAAGGGCATCATGACAGCTGTTTCAAATATTTTTAGGACAGTCACATGGGAGAGGAATAAGTGTTGCTCACTGTGAAGCCAAACTGGCTTTAAAAAATCTTTCTACAGGGGTTTGGAAGAGGCACTAATTGACTGAAAATATAAACAATAATAATGAAATAAGAGGTTTCATATTACTTTGAAGAAAGTCTAGTTCAGCCTTCAGCCATTTTTGAATGATCATTAGGCGTGGAGGACCATCTCTCAGAAGAAGCCCTTTCCAGAGATTTTGACCATCCTTGTGATTAGGTATACACATCACCACCCCATCTTTAGGGGATGACAATTAAGTAAAGGAAAGGCACTCCAGCAATTTTCTCAGGCTTGAAGGGAGACTAGAACTCACCACTCCATTTTTCTCACTCTTCGCACCTTTACTGAAATCAATGGGCTTTGATGCCCCTTGTCTCAGCTAGTCGGCTCATGACAGTCACGAAATCGGTGATGGTTTGGGATAACACCCAGCACCCTGCCTCTGTGTAAGCTGTGTTTATTTGTATACACTTGATTTTCAAAATTCAATGCCCTAGAAGAGTGTTCAGAGAACATTTTAGGAGAGATATGCTCTTAGCTACCATGAAACACAGCTCAAATGTGCATGGCTTCTTGAACACCATCTCAAATTCTCATTTGTGCATTGCCCCAAATATTCTCTGTTTTAAAGTAAGCTATATTTCTCAAGGAACCAGAATCAAGTGATTTGTATTCTGATCACAATACAGAACTTTGATGAAACAGGTTCAGATTTCTCTCACCTGATCACTGACTCTAAATGAGAAAAGATGGAATTCCATTCACAATGCAAATATTGCAGAAAACCAGAAATCATTCTGCCCTATAATCAAAACCAGAAAACTGTTATTGTAGCTCTGCACCGTTTCCAGAGACTATTAATTCACTGCAGAAACCCTGTCCTAAAATGAAAGTCTGAGCAGAATGACATTGTTTCTACTAAAGTACCAGTCTGTCTCGTGGCATCATTTCCAAAGATATGGATGAAATTGACTAACAATAGCTGATTAATTTGGGTACTTTGTACTGGTCACATACTTGTTTCAGAATAAAACACTAACTTCAGTCAAAGCCAGGCAGAAGTGAAGTAATTAGGACAATGACTGCCCTGGTGACATGTGTTAGAGATGGGAAATTAGAGTGCTTTCTCGAGTTAACATTATATTTTATAATCACTATGAACTTCTTGAAGTAAGTCTAACATTGTGACTGTTGATTCTGAAGTATTTAAAATATTGTTTGAAGTTTCCCTCAGGATTTTGTAAATAAATAAATATACACACACATATATATATATTCTTCCACAAAATGTTATTTGGCAGCAAACTTCAAAGGATCCAACAGTGATTTTCAATTGTTTTTATTATTAGCTCCACAATCAGCTGACATATTAAAAAGAGAAAAGGCATTAACTTGGACCACTTGAGCACTGGCATCAAGTTTCAAAGTTACAACTGGCTCTTAGAAAGGACAACAGATTTGGTGAAGTTTTGATCTCAATTCTGTTTTGTGTTGTTTGTTTAATTTCAGTTTTCTACCACTGGTTTCCCAAGTCTCAGACAGCATTATTGCCTCTACAGAAGGGTAAAAATCAAATCAAAATAGTTTAGGTGCTTTTCTGTAAAAAATGTTCCCTGGGGCTTTATGATTTTAACCTATCTCTCTTTGTTAGTTTCCCTTGGATTTTTTTCTTTGGCTTCAGGATTCATTTTAATATATTATTACATCACTTCTAAAATGATAAGACATTATATTGTCTTAAATTTCTGTAATGTTGATTGCTACTGATATAGTAAAACACAAAAAGTATTTTGATAATTATAGGTAGATTATATTACCCTGAATTACAAGTCCTAAGGAAATAAAATTAGTGAGTCAGTAGGAAATGCCTTTTTTTTCAGGGTTTCAAATAATAATTTCTAAACATCAACTCCAGTTTTAACTGGAGACACCACTCTTCCCCTCCAGTTCTTTCACTTCCATGCCAGAGCCCTGATATGAGTCAGTTTCTAAAAGCGAGACCGAGAAGACCTCTTCGCTCTTATTCCTCAGAGAAGCGGATATTGTTATACCAACAGCCACCTCAGTCAAATGCTTTGGAATTCAAAACAACCTTAGTAGCTTTATTCACAGTAGCAGAATGTTGTGCTCTTTCAAAACCAAGGCAGTATCATCATAGGGTAGGAACATAGACTGGAAAAAAGCAACAGAGAGAGGAATAGGGCTTGAGACTGAAATTGGGAGGAATGTCTGAGGCTGACGCCCTCCTCTGAATAGGACAGATTCAGCTATAGGTATTTGTTTCTCTGTGGTCTCCAAAGAGCCTCAAGTTGCTGTCTCTGATAGAGGCTCTTTCACAACTTCCTCATGGTTTACAAATGCAGTTAGAGTGGTTATCACTGGACGAGAACCAGCCACCACTCTTAAAGCTGGCCAAAGGCTAGTTACAAAGTTCATGCAGCATGGTGATCATCCAGGGGCTTAGTGTAAGTTGAGCATATTGAAAAGTATAGACAGTGCTTCAGTTTTCATCTGCCTCATGGCAAATGCTCAGAGATTCCCCAAGGTCAGGAGAACCTTCCACCAAGGTGGCTCCCACTGACCATGACTTTACAGACAAGTTTGCAGATTTCTTGGGAGCTTGTCAGGTCCCAATCTTCCCCTGGCTTCTTCATAATATTGGAACGAGGCCTTAGCTCTTCATCTGATTTAATTTTTGGAATGTGATACTCAATGTACACTAACGTTGAAATGAGAACATCTTGAACATTCTCAATTATAAGATGGTAGGGGTAAGACCTGAATGAGCAAAATAAAGGTTAGCACTTTTTCTCCTACTAAAATTATAAGACATTATAAAGTGTGCTGGCAGACAATTCACAGCACTTTATAAGAGCTACAGGTTACATTTTTCAAAGTGTAAATCTCCTGCTTCACTCTTATTACCGACAATGATTTTATTTACTATAGAAAGCTACAGGTTGAATCAAGAGGGCAACATTCAATTAAAAATGCAGATGCAGAAACTCAGGCTAGCCCAAAGCCAGTGATTTTCCAGTCATGAATCAAGCCCAATAGAACATGGAGACCCAACCACCTTCCAGTTCTTCACTCTCTTATTTCATTCCTGTTGATGTGGGTTAAGAGCTTTGGTTTATCATGGAAGCAGAAGTGAAAGAGAAGGGCAAGTGAAGGCTCTACAGGTTCAAGTAACTTATTATCGTACAGAAATATACTTTTGGAAAAGACCATCAAGAGTTTAGATCAATAGAAGTAGAAGATCATGACAATAAATCTCTAGTCTTTGCTCCACCAAAAAACGCAAAGTGACTGGCAGGAAGAAGGATCCTTTGAACCTGAGTTCCATCCCAGCTGATGAACAGATCCAGTCGTGAAACAGTGTCCCCTTCACCACCACCTCCTCCATCCACATCCAAAAACAGAGAGAAAATGAAGAAGTCTATGGAGTAAAAGAATTTAAAGATGTAAGGACTAAGAATTTGGTGAGCGCTTAATATTTTGGTTCACTGAGTTCTCTGGATAAAAGCTATCTTTATAAAGTAAACATTGAAACTATTAATACTAATTGCCATGAAGTTCAACTACTAAGTTTCTCACTTAAAAATATTGCTTTCTGTAGACAAAGAACAAGGTCCTACTGTGTAGCACAAGTAACTATATCCAGTATCCTATAATAAACTGTAATGGAAAAGGATATAAACATATAACATATATTCCATGTTATATATAACATTCCATATATCTATTATATATATGTACGTGTATACCATTGAAACACTACTGCACACCAGAAACTAACACAACATTGTAAATCGACTATACTTGAATATATAAAATTTTGAATTGAAAAAAAAAAGATTTAAAAAAATATTCTTGGGAAACATTTCTAAGTCTTCATTGATCTTGGACTTCACAAGAAAACCTGAGGGTCCTTTTTACATTGAAACACAATAGATCACCTTTACATTTAGTCTGTTGTTTAATTTCAATGGCTTTATCTTCCAAGGTTAGCGATGCAATTTTAGGGCAAGGCCAGTGGGAAGCTTATTCAATGCTTTAATTGTCTATTGTACTTGAAAGCCATACTGAGTGAGCTTGGCCTAATACTGTGGAGTTGGAATTCGATGATTTTCTTGTAGTGGAAGGGAAAACAATGTGGTGTTTTTTGTTTTTTTTTTTTTGGCATACAAAGGCTGTGACTAGTTCCATAATGACCACTGCAGAGCAGTGATCTTTCCCTGCATAGAGATTGTCCCTTTAATTCTAGGGGATTTTCATGTAAGAATGACTGTTTTAAAAAGAAAAAAAACTAAAGATTTCTTTCTCCCAAAGAATCTCATCCAAAAACAAATCAAAACAAAATCTTAAAATAGTTCTTGAAAATATTTTTTTTAAGATCAGATAAAGGATTTGTCAGACTGGGAAGATGTAAAGGAAAATATTTTAAACCATCATGGGACTTTCTAGGAATAGACAAGCAATGTTGGACTTCTCTAGTGGTACAGTGGATGAGAGTCCGCCTGTCAGTACAGGGGACCTGTGTTCAATCCCCGGTCTGGGAAGAGTCCACTTGCCACAGAGCAATTAAAGCTAGTGTGTCACAGCTCCTGAGCCCACATGCTGCAGCTGCTGAAGCCCCCATGCTCTCGAGTCTTTGCTCCACAACAAGAGAAGACACTGCAATGAAAAGCCCGTGAACCACAACAAAGGGTAGCCCCCATGCACTGCAACTAGACAAAGTCCATCTGCAGCAAGGAAGACCTAGTGTAGCCAAAAACAAACAAATTATTTTTTAAAAAGGAAGAAAAGCAATGTTGAGCCCCCATTAACAGTCTTCTCTTCTAGCATGGGCTTTAACTCTTGGGGCTTTGTCACAAGCCCAACTGTCTCTCTGAAGACTAATGTGACACCCAGCACAGGACAAAGTCTGACTGAGGTCTAATTTCTGCAGTTGTAGATTTCCAGTGTACTACAGGGGAATATAGATTGGTTGATGTGTCCACCCTGTCATAAACATTGCAGGCGATCTCTCTCCCCTGACATGTTTACATCTAATTTACCTTATTAGCAAACGAAAAGAAAATTTCAGTGAAACCTCAAACCCACACAAGAACAAAATGCTTGCCTCATATTCACTTACATACATTCACCTGCAAGATGTGTTCCATCCTGGAAGCATTGTGCTTTATAATTTGCAAAAATCTTTTATTCCCATCTTAACAACAGTGACATAGATGGGATGCTAGTGGAGAAGGCCACTACAATTGCTTCCATTTTTTCCCCCCATGTCTAAGGCTCAGACAAGTAATGGTGACTGTTTCTAGGCTCTCTGAGCTAATAAATGACAGAGTCAGGGTTTTAACTTAGATCACCAAGCCCCCACTCCAACTGCCTTAAACCTACAATTCACTTTGTCTCTAATTTCTACTCTTTCTACAACCTCTGGAATTTTTCCCTATCAGTTCGTTTAATTCAGTTGCTCAGTTGTGTACGACTCTTTGCAACCCCATGGGCTGCAGCACACCAGGCTTCCCTGTCCATCTCCAACTCCTAGAATTTATTCAAACTTATGTCCATCAAGTCGGTGATGCCATCCAACCATCTCAGCCTCTGTCATCCTCTTTTCCCCCTGCCTTCAATCTTTCCCAGCATCAGGGTCTTTCCCAGTGAGTCAGTTCTTCCCATCAGGTGGCCAAAGTATTGGAGCTTCAGTATTAGCATCAGTCCTTCCAGTGAATATTCAGGATTGATTTCCCTTAGGATTGACTGGTTGGATCTCCTTGCCATCCGAGGGACTCTGAAGAGTCTTCTCCAATACCACAGTTCAAAAGCATCAGTTCTTCAGCTCTCAGCTTTCTTTAGAGTCCAACTGTCACATCCGTACATGTCTATTGGAAAAACTGTAGCTTTCACTAGACAGACCTTTTGTCAGCAAAGTAATGTCTCTGCTTTTTAATATGTCATCAAGCTTGTCAAAGCTTTTCTTCCAAGGAGCAAGCATCTTTTAATTTTACAGCTGCAGTCACCATCTGCAGTGATATTTGGAGCCCAAGAAAATAAAGTCTGTCACTGTTTCCATTGTTTTCCCATCTATTTGCCATGAATTGATGGAACCAGATGCCATTTTCTTCGTTTTTTGAATGTTGAGTTTTAAGCCAGCTTTTTCACTCTCCTCTTTCACTTTCATCAAGAGGCTCTTTAGTTCCTCTTTGCTTTTTGCCATTAGGGTGGTGTCATCTGCATATCTGAGGTTATTGATATTTTTCCCTGCAATCTTGATTCCAGCTTGTGCTTCATCCAGTCCAGCATTTCACATGATGTACTCTGCATATAAGTTAAATAATCAAGGTGACAATATACAGCCTTGATGTACTCCTTTCGCAATTTTAAACCAGTCCATTGTTCCATGTCCAGTTCTAACTGTTGCTTCTTGACCTGCATACAGATTTCTCAGGAGGCCGGTAAGGTGGTCTGGTATTTCTACATCTTTAAGAAATTTCCACAGTTTGTTGTGATCCACATAGTCAAAGGCTTAAGTGTAGTCAATGAAGCAGAAGTAGATGTTTTTCTAGAATTCTCTTACTTTTTCTATGATCCAACAGATGTTGGCAATTTGATCTCTGGTTCCTCTGCCTTTTCTAAATTAAATAGACAGATTTGAAGGAATCCAGGCTCCTAGAACCTGAGAGCACCCACATCACAAAATGATGTGAATCAGAAAAGACTTGGATTTCACTTTCTAGGCCCCAATCCATGGCAAGGTCATGGAATTCCCCCTTCTCTCCAAATTTAGTTTAGCTGTGCCTCTTGTGGGCTACAAATTCCATCTTCTTCCTCCAGCATAAAAACTGAAGCAATTCTGCTGGATGCAGAAAAGCTTGAGGAAAGACTCTCTTCGTCACCAAATGTCAATGCGTGTTCAGTCGCTTCGGTCAAGTCCGACTCTATGTAACCCTGGCCTGTAGCCTGCCAGACTCCTCTGTCCATGGGATTCTCCAGGAAAGAATACTGGAGTGGGTTTTCCTGCCCTCCTCCAGGGGATCTTCCCTGACCCAGGGATCAGACTGGTGTCTCTTACATCTCCTGCATTGTCAGGTGGGTTCTTTACTACTATCACCATGTGGGAAGCCCTACCAAACGTCAATATACCCAACCCAACTCTGGAATATTGATGCATCAGTCTCTGGAAGTTCTTCAGCCCCTATGGTGAATTTTTCATGTATAGGGCAGCATGACTCTCCCCACAGGAGGAATTTTGAGGACAGAGGAGATATTCAGGTACAAGAAGAGAAGCACTTCTGAAAGAGTTCAGTGCATTCTGAGAGCAGAGAGCACCGTGATGCTCGTGATGATGTTTCTGAGAGCAGCAACCTAACGCATGAATTTCTGAGGCTCAGCCAAGAGCTAGTATCTAACTCCTTCAGTTTTAAATGCCACACACAGAAAGTTGCTAAAATGGATATGGGAGCCAGGGCCCCCTCCTTCCTCACCACCTGCTCCTTGAGCTCATTTGTAGGAGTTACCCCTGCCAGCAGGACTCTCTGTTTGGACCCCGTTATAGCAGGAGGCAGAGAATGGGCATCCCCCGGGCATTTTTCACACTGTGTTTTTCAAGCTGGCACTCCTAGGGGATGATGAAAAATTGATTAGCTTTTCTAAAGCATAGCTGGAAATGAGTGATGCCAAAGAGCCAAGGTGTGGCACACCTTCTAGAGACAACTTGTGAGGAATCTCCTGGCCTGCTTAGCATGACAGCCCCAGATGCTGAACTCTATGTTAGTGCACCCCAAGGCAACCACTCGAAAGCTTGCATGAGCCTCATTTGTCAGATTTACCTCTTGATGACTTCCCTCCTAACAAGGAAAAGCAGGCTAGCATGGCTGTGCAGTTCTGTACTTTCAAAAGCAAAGAGAGCCAGCCACCAATATCCCCTTAGAAGCGACATGCCTGCCTATCACATAGGAGAAGCATACTGAAATCGGGTAATTCATAGCTAATGTGCAAAATACATAAAGCTGTTCACATTCCCAAGCACTCTTACATTCATTGTGCAATAACTGAAGCAAGTTTCATTAGCTGCATTTGATAACGGAAGATGCTGAAGTTCCAGGGAGGTTAAAAAACCTGCCCCGGGAATTCCCTGGCAGTACAGTTGTTAAGACTTCACGCTTCCAATGCAGGGGGCATGGGTTCAGTCCCTCACTGGGGAACCGAGATCCCACATACGGCACAGCCAAAACTTACTCCCGATCACATGAGACCAGCTGACGGCAAGGCCAGCACTAGAGTTCTGCTCTTCTGATTCGTGATCAGAGGCGACTGCCCATATACGGCATGTGCAATTATTTCTTAACAATATTCAGTGCACGTCTTTATTATCTGCTAAAGGAATTTTTCTCATCACTGTTCTTTCTCACCAGTTGTGCTGCTCCTAGACTCCCACGCAGGAAGCGTAGAGCAAAATCAAAGGACACCTCCTAGACAGGGCAGGCGGGTGGGGTCAGAGACTATCACACGTTCTGCTGGCTACCTTGAGGGACCCTGCTGGGTCTCCTCCCCCATTTCACACTGGCAAGTCCTCAACATACCAAATGAATAGCTTTGGCCTTTTCTGAGCTTTGTTCTTCTGGCCCCCAGAGTGTGCTGGATGTTTTAAGTGGATTGCATGGGAGTGAATGACTCATATGTGGGAAGATAATGAAATTTTGGAAATGAATACCTACGGAAAAGCAGAAAAACTGCAGGCCCTCTGCAGCACTCAAAGATGCTGAGAGCTTATCTGCTGATGCAAGAGAATTACAAGAACTCTCAATCTAGACGTATTAAATAAAGAGGATAGGACATAATACTTTTTAAAATGGTACAGTAATTTGCTTTTTAAAGAGACTCTCTTCTTTTTCCTCTTCTCTCCCTGTCTCCCTCTCTCTGACTAGCTACACACACACACACACACACACACACACACACACACACACACACACACACAGACACAAACGAAGGTACATGCTCAGTAATTCTATTACCAATACAAGATGAGCTCCTCTCCACCTTCCCAAGGGGATTTTAGCATAATGAGTAAGGTAACAATTTTTGAATAACAGTTCTTGAGATTTGAAGAGGGCCTTGTTTCCAGATTATAGACTCAAAGCTTGGGCAAACACTATGCCATTCTGAAATCCTCTCGGCAGCTCCCTGGGAGCAAGCAGCGCCCACAGTCTCCCCTGCTGCAGTGAGAGGAGCCATGGGGAGAGAGGGAGGACCAGACTTGTGTCAAGGAAAAGTACTAGCCTGGGAGTCCAGAGGACTGGCAGCGGGCTCCAGCCCTGCCTTCAACCAGATGTGCAATCTCCGGCGAGTCCTCTAACCTCGCTGGGACTCTGTGGATCATCTGGCTGCTGAAGAACTCGCCAAGATGATCACCCAGCTCTCCTCCAGTTCTGACGAGTGTAACGAGACATCCGAAATATACAGCACAATTTACAAAGCCCTGTCGCATCTGTCTACCCAGTCTTCGCCACAACTCATCTAGTGAGTTGAGGAAACTGGGACCCAGAGACAATAAGGGATTTGCTTGGGGATCACACGTGGCTTCCCTGGTGGTGCAGAGGTTAAAGCGTCTGCCTGCAATGTGGGAGACCTGGGTTCAATCCCTGGGTCGGGAAGATCCCCTGGAGAAGGAAATGGCAACCCACTCCAGTATTCTTGCCTGGAGAATCGCATGGACGGAGGAGCCTGGTGGACTATAATCCATGGGGTCACAAAGAGTCGGACACGACTGAGCAACTTCACTTTCACTTTCACTTTGGGGATCACAGAGCTGATAGAAGAGCCAGACTGGAGAACCAGGTTTCTGACTCCAAAGCCATGTTCACGTCATAACCCCAGGCTACCTCTGAAGGAAAGACACCTCTGTGCTTTCATTTCCTGTGACAGAAAAGTGATTTTTTTTAAAGAATAGTTAAAACCAAAAAAAGTGAGTTTTCAAGTTTTCCAATCTAAAAGCAGTGACTTTCCACAGGCCAAATCTTGAGCTACCTCTGGAGAAGAGTAAGGTTTGACCACTGGAAACTAAGGCCCCCTAGAGAAGATCTCTGTGAAATGTGCACAATCCATAGCCAATTCCTGTGCATCCAGCCTTGTGTCATGGGGGTGTCCCTGGGAACATTCTCTTTATGAAAATATGTTTAGTAAAGCAACTGATATTTTGAACAAAAGAACCTCACCTGCACTTTAAGATGGTCCTCTTAGAAATTTCTTGCAGAGTTTGAAAAGAAAGAGAATATTTTCTAATCCAATAGCTTTCTACTTGTTCACATTCCTAGCTAAGTACCAGAGCAACTAGGCAGGGCAAGGGAGGCTTTGACCAAGGGGAACAAATGGGAGCAGCTCCCAGCATCATGCTATTCACCACCCTTGAGGACGGAAGCACTCAGTCCTGCAGCTGCTGGAAGCATTGATTGTTGGGTGTTGCTAGCTCATAGCTGAGCCCTCACGTCAGGGACTGTCTAAACTGAAGACAGCTGCCTAACCCAAGGCCAAGACTCAATTCCCTGGAGCTGCCTAGGAAGTAGCATTTCTCATCAGTACACAGCAGTATAAAAGCCTGGCCTTTGTGCTCCAGCTGCAGATGATGCTGCACGGTCAGACGAGCTCTAGAGCATCACCATGGGACTGGCTACAGCATCTGTAGTGGCTGCATCACAGCCCAGCTATCCCTCTACAGATCCACTTCCCTCACTCCCTCTTAAATACACTGCACCCCAGTCTCCATCGCAGAGTCTGCTTCCTGAAAGCCTGACCTGCCACACATCTTCCTTTCTATCACTCTTGAGCCGACAGAATGTCTAAAATCCCCATTTCTTTTTTGTTAGTTGTCAAGAGCAACAGTCCTGGTAAGCACTCCAGCGGTGGAACCCAACATTGAGGAGGATGGAACAAGGCTGTGTGTGAATGCTAATTCACAAACAAATGAATTATTCACAAATACTAATTCACAAACAAAATCACAAATGATTTTGGAAATTGGGAACAGACTTTCAAAATGAGGTCATACAAAGAACAGGTGATTGGGCAGAAGAAACAGCATATAGAGAAACTGATGTTACATAATAAATTAAGAGGAAATTCTACCATGTACACAAGGACATCAACCAGGAAAAAATAAAGCTCTCTCTGACTCCCTCCTGAGGGCTCATGGTCTCAAGCCAGGCAGTACTTGCTGCAGTCTGATCAAGCATCGCCTCTACCCCTTGTGAGCAAAACAGTGATGACTTCACTAACAGTGTATTTTCTGCTTGAACTCTCTGCCCTATATTTCAGGGCATTTGTGTTCATGATTCAGTCAACTTACTCTACCCCTAATAAAGAAAGTAAATCATTCAGTTATAAAATCTGAATAAGTCTGCATAAAAAGCTAGCTATATTCTAAATCATAGTCAAATCATCATAAGCATGTCCCATGTATGCGTGTATGCATGCCCAGTCACTTCAGCCCTATGTCAGGAATGGAGTCAAAGACAGATATCAGAACAAAAGAAGTTTGTAGTGTGCTTCTTCTTATTCAGTCGCTCAGTCGTGTAACCCCATGGACTATAGCCCGCCAGGCTCCTCTATCCATGGGATTCTTCAGGCAAGAATACTGGAGTGGGTTGCCATGCCCTCCTCCAGGGATCTTCCTGACCCAGGGGTCAAACCCATGTCTCCTGCATTGCAGGCAGAGTCTTTACCACTGAGCCACCAGAGGAGGTCTACAATCAACAGCATTTATCAGAATCTAATGTTCATGGACAACCAAACCATCCCCCTGTAGGAATCAAAGACAGTCGTCATGCACAGGATTTTACCACTGGATGATGCTGTCTGACCTCTGAGACTCCACAGTTTTAACCATAAGTTGGCAAGTATGGGGAAAAAGACCAGAAGAAGAAATGCCATGTTAGTTTCTAACAATCAGGTCATTTCTAACTTGATTGTAAAAATGTTAGGTACAGATAGTGACATACAATCTGGAGAGAGCTCTGAGGTGGAAGTCTGATTTTGTCCTCAAATTTGAGGGCTGTGCATATTTTTTCAGGTAGCCTGAGGAATTCACACTGAGCTGAATTTTCAGAGCAAACCGTATAAGTGCTTGTCAAAAAAAGCATCAACATCCACAGTCCCTCCAGCTTTTCTGCACAGAGACATGTGGATATTCCCTGAAAATACACACAATGATAATATTAAAGGGGCAGGAGAGGGGAGGGAATATAATGACTGATTTCTGTAAGTCAGATCCACTACCAATGTTATCTTCTCTCTAAATGTGACCTTATGACTTCTGGTTGGCCTAATGCAATATATAACTACAGAGTGATTGTCTGTTGAATAACAGGTTTAATGGTTAGTTTTGAATGACTGGAGTTCCCCACAGAGGACTGAGCACAGAAAAACAGGGTTGCATGTCAGTGAAAATGCAAGACAACAGAGAACAAGAAGGACTAATTAGGAGAAGCACTTGGAATTAGTATCGCTCAGGACCCCAGCAGGATCATCCATGAGGATGATCCAATGAGGGACTGGTTATGGAAGCAGACAGGACACAGGAGACCATAAGGAGTAGTGCAGAAGCCGCAGGCAAGGATCTGTGGTGCTGCTGCCACTCCTAGAGCTGAACAGACAGAGGAAGGAGCACTTACTGGAACGCAAAACGAGAAGGGCTGAGGAGAAACATAATGTACGAGAAGAAACGACCTTTAGCCCAGAGCAATAGCCAGCCTGAGCTGATTCCACCGGGAGAAGGCAGGAATAATACCCCCTTCCATTTCCTTCCTCTCTGTAATCTGTTGCTCATCCTCTCTCATTGGCCAAGACCAAATAAAGCCCAAACAGGTCAGCCTCCTGGCCAGAGAGCAGGTAGAAAAAGAAACCCTGGCGAGGCAAAAGTGGATATACCCCATTCCAAAAAAGGGAAGATACCTGGGATACAATGTATCAAGATTTGAGCATGAGCATCCTTTTTTCCCTTTCATTCCAACCTCTGATAAAAATTTTAAAAGCATGAGATAAGATAAATTAAGAAAATTTTCCTGGAAGTAAGTCTTCAGCTACATTCCAAGAAAGATGGGGGCATGGCTAGGGGATAGTCAAGAAAATCATAGGAAGAGGTTATTGATGGAAGAGGTTATTGGTATTGTGGTCATCTTCATCTGCTCTATCAAATATAGCACAAACACATCACTGTTAATCTATCAAATACAGCAAAAACCATGTGCTATCATCTTCCACATGGGTTTTGCTATATTTGAAGGCAAACACCCCAGTGATAGGGAGGCCACATTTTACTGACTCCAATAATGCTGCATTCAGAACCATGGCTATCTGCAGGCAATCTGTTGATCTTCTAGAGAACAGAAGATGGAAAAATGCTGCTTCAACACTTGTAGGACCAAATATTTTCCCAAAGTCCTGGCTCTAGAATCACATAGGCCTAGTTTGGTCTGCATCCTGGCTCAGCCACAAAAATAGCTGGATGATCTTTGGTCAAATTCTATAATCTCACTAAGCCTTAATGTCCTTATTTAAACACCAGCTCCTCCTTGCCTCGTGTCACAGTGAAAGAGAATAATGTATCTGTATTAAGGAAAGTACTTTCATTGCAAATCTGATTCTGATTTGCATCTGATTCTGGCTGGGAAGGTAGGAGAGAAGAAGAAAAAGAAAAGAAAAGTAGAGAATTTGTTGAATACCTCAATAGTCAAGGAAGAAGGGAAGAAAGAGTGGGTTAAAATGCTCATGTCACACACAGACCTCCCCATAGTTCTTATGGTTTCAAGCGCTGTAGATCTCCGAGAAAACGGTAAGTAGCACCACTCTGGGATCCCAGCAATAGCAGGGGTGCCCATTCTTTCTGGAACATGTGACTATGTGGCTCCATTTCAATGGTTACAGTCCCCAGCCTCCTCATTGCCAATGCAAATTCCAGGGGGAGAGAATTTCATTCGCTCAGCACGGATCAAGTCAGCCAACTGGGTAAACCAACCATGGGATGGGGAGAGGCCCCAACAGTCATGTGGGGCACGTGGCACTGTGAGTCCACCCTCGTGTGTCTAGAGGGAGGTCCTGGGGAAGGAGGAATCTGGATGAAGCATGCAGCCTCCGCTATCTAGAGAAAGGCCACAGTATTGGGGACCCATCACACAGAACTCCTCATGAGCTGTCAGCTATTATTATTTCAATGATTATGATAGAGATAGCATTTAGGAATTTCAGTATCTTTTCCCTGGAGAGCTGTGGTACACCATTAGCTGTTGCTGCTAATATCTATAATTTTTAAATTTTGGATTTATCTTATATTTCTTATTAGATTATAAATTCATGGAGAGAAGAGACCATTATATTTCCCACTTTCTCTTATATATCCTTATTTTCGAATGCTTAAAAAACAGTAGGTGCTCAAATAAATGTGGTCTACTCCCTAAATCTCACTGATTTATACTTATATTAGAGCTACTGTGACCAAAATATGTCCCCATTTGCCTTTCCTTAAAACCCAAGACATAAAATCAATGTCCACTCAGTGAACTGAAAGTTTAGAGTCACACTCAAAGAAAACTCCTCATATTTCAATTTGAAGAAAAAAATTAACTTATCATATTCAACCCTGCCCAACATTTTAAGTTATTGAAAGTGGCTTACAATAAATACATCTGCTGCCAATTCTGATCCAATAGTAGGAGCTGTCTGGGCTTATGTTGAAAAGGTTCATGAGAAAAAGGCTGAGACAAAAAAAATGCCATAATTATTAATGTCTGGCATGGACACAGGATTGATTAAGTTTGTCCTCAATTTTTAGATAACTTGAGAATTGATTTAAGGTAGATGATGTGAAGGTAATATTTATGTAAAATAAATAATTATTTATTTATATAAATATTACCTTACTATTAGACATTATCATCATCTTTGTGATTATTTAAATACTAGAACAAGAGATAATTATCAAGAGTACAGTTAAGTGATTTGTTACTTATCCTTTAAAGTCATGATTTCCAAATCTAGCATTTAACTGATGATTGTGTATGTATAGCTATATTGTGTATCATTTAAACTTGGTCAAGTACATAAACAGAAAACTCAACTCAAAAAAATTTGAATGAGATAGAGATTTGCTGTATTTTTCTCTCCCATAGAAGTCCCAAGATAGGCAATCCAAGGCTGATATAGAGGCTCCAAAGTCATTAGCAACCTGGCTGTCTTCTGTCTTTGCATTCTACCTTCCTCAATCAGAGGCTTCCAGCTCAAAGCTGCCTCATTGCCCACGACAGCTGCTGGATCTCCAACCATCATATTTGTATTCTAACCAGGAAGAAAAAAGAAAGGAGAAAACTGCTAGTGGCAGTGTTTTCCCAATGAGTCAGCCCTATTTAAAATAGATTTCCCAGAAGCCCCACTTGATGACTTTCAATTACCTCCCACTGACCATCTCAAGCAGTTAGGGAATATGGGAACCTCTCTTTTCAGCAGAACAAATTGTAATTTGGGAGATAGGGAGAATGGGTATTTTGGTAGGTGACTAATGATCTCTGACACAAATTCTTTATTAGAAACATGCTGTTCTAAGTCCTAGGTGATTCCACTAGACAATACATTCCTTGGAAGCAGGGACCTGGTCTATTTTGTTCACTATACCCCCTCATCCCACCCTACCCCCAAGCCCCCAGCACCCAGAACATGGCATAAACAGTTAACCGGTGAATAAGGGACCAAGTCACAGTGAAAACCCAAACTTTCCCCAAAGCCCAAATACCTCCCCAAACCTCCATGCTGTGAGGTTCTGTACAAAGAGGTAAATGGTAGAGCTTTGAAAGAAGCTAGAAAGATAGATAAGAGGTTAAGTAGTTATATTCCTGGGCTTCCCTGGTGGCTCAGACAGTAAAGAATCTGCCTGCAATGTGGGAGACCTGGGTTCTATCCCTGGGTCAGGAAGATCCCCTGGAGAAAGAAATGGAAATTCACTCCAGTTTTCTTGCCTGGGGAATTCCATGGACAGAGGAACCTGGTGTGCTACAGTCCATGGGGTTGCAAAGAGTTGGACACAACTGAGCCACCAACACTAACTGACAGTCCTGGATGTCTTTTCACACCAGAGGTTTTAAACACAGATTCCACAAGGGGCCCTGTACAGAGAGCAAGGAGTGGAAGAGACTTAGTGGAACAGTACACAGTTCAGTTCAGTCACTCATTCTTTGCAGCCCCATGGACTGCAGCATGCCAGGCTTCCCTGTCCATCACCAACTCCTGGAGTTTACTCAAACCCATGTCCATCGAGTCAGTGATGCCATCCAACCATCTCATCCTCTGTTGTCCCCTTCTCCTCCCACCTTCAATCTTTCCCAGCATCAGGGGCTTTTCACATGTGAGTTGGTTCTTCACATCAGGTGGCCAAAGTATTGGAGTTTCAGCTTCAACATCAGTCCTTCCAATGAATATTCAGGACTGATTTCCTTTAGGATGGACTGGTTGGATTTCCTTGCAGTCCAAGGGACTCTCAAGAGTCTTCTCCAACACCACAGTTTAAAAGCTCAGCTTTCCTTATAGCCCAACTCTCACATGCATACATGTCTACTGGAAAAACTATAGCTTTGACTAGACAGACCTTTGTTGGTAAAGTAATGTCTCTGCTTTTTAATATGCTGTATATGTTTGTCATAGCTTTTCTTCTAAGGAGCAAGTGTCTTTTAATTGCATGGCTGCAGTCACCATCTGCAGTGATTTTGGAGCCCCCAAAAATAAAGTCTGACACTGTTTCCACTGTTTCCCCAACTATTTGCCATGAAGTGATGGGACCAGATGCCATAATCTTAGTTTTCTAAATGTTGAGCTTTAAGCCAATTTTTTCACTCTCCTCTTTCACCTTCATCAAGAAGCTCTTTAGTTCTTCGATTTCTGTCATAAGGGTGGTGTCATCTTCTTACCTGAGGTTATTGAGAATTCTCCTGGCAATCTTGATTCCAGTTTGTGCTTCATCCAGCCTGGCATTTCACATGATGTACTCTACATACAAGTTAAATAAGCAGGGTGACAATATACAGCCTTGACAATATACTCTTTTCCCGATTTGGAACCAGTCTGTTGTTCCATGTCCAGTTCTAATTGTTGCTTCTTGACCTGAGTACAGATTTCTCAGGAGGCAGGTAAGGTGGTCTGGTATTCCCATCTCTTTAAGAATTTTCCACAGTTTGTTGTGATCCACACAGTCAAAGGCTTTGGCGTAATCAATAAAGCAAAAGTAGATGTTTTTCTGGAACTCTCTTGCTTTTTAGATGATCCAGCGGATGTTGGCAATTTTATCTCTGGTTCCCATAGAAAAACCACAAAAGGACCGCTAAGGGGTCCAGAAAAATAAGCTAAATCGGCCAACAGATTGGAGGAATGAGCCTGTTTTTAACCTCTTCTAGTTATCACACGCATTATCCTTGATTGTTTTGTAAAGGTTCTCACTTTTTGTTTTATTGTTGTTATTTAGCATTACAGGCTGAGCTCCTAGAAAAGAAGAATTCATGTGAATAAACCATGGAGGACAAATTCACTATTCTCTGAACACTCACTAAAGGGGGAACCGCCAGCGTTAGCAGCATCTCTGCACAGTAACTATTACAGGCTGAGGAATCACCTTAGAACATGTCTTCTTAGAAAATGAAAGTCAGTACAATACTTCTAAATGTGGCTTTTTAAAACCTGAGAGCTTAAAACTTTGTACTCCTCCCTTCGGGTCATAATTATCAGGTGTTTTCTCTTGAACGCCACAAGGCTGCAGAGGAGGACTGCATAGTCAGCTCTACCGTATCCATGGGCTCCACGTCTGCCAACTCGGAGGGCAGACTCTACTACGCTATTTTACATAAGGGACGTGAGTGTTAGCAAATTTTGGTATCCAGAGGGGATCCTAGAACCAATACCCCGCAGATACCAAGAGATAACTGTACTTAGGACAGGACATGCAGGTTGCCCACTTAATCCAGAAGTCATGCAAAGTTAAAGATGGGGAAAGCATTGGGAAATATTGATACCACTGGCCCAAATTGTTCCACAAGTCTAAATGTCCTTGTGGCCAAAGCACTGGCCCCAGTTCTCTGGGATTATCTGAACAATTTGACATTCACCAGATTTTATTTTGCTAACAATAATTTGGCCAGAATTCTCTTTCTGATTATAGCTTTATAGATGTTTTGCAAGGTTCTTGAAATAGGAACAAATTTGATTTATGTAGTGGAACATAACATCGGCAATTGATTTAATTATGGGGCAGAAATGCATATGGAAATGTTTAAAAGAAATTTCCATTGTCAATTAGTTTTTGAAAACAAAGAACACTCAAATTTTTAATTATAAAGAGATGCACAGTAAACATGAAAGGATACTTTAAGATCAGCAATATATAATTTATTTCCTTCATTTATTGGTACTCCCTCCCCCACCCCCTAAGAAATATTACTATTAAAATGTGTCCAAAATATTTTATTGTCTATTTATTTCCCAAATTGAATTATAACCTGATGGATTAGTTTCATTAAAAAGTTACAAAGAATTGAGAAAATAATTCAGTAATATTAGAAATAATAAATATACCAAAGCAAATAAAATAATAAAGATAAGTGAAAAAGGAAGCAAAATACCCAGAATACCATAATCTGCTTGCTTCTTAATGCCCCTAAACCAAGTGATTCATAACCAATTTCAAGAAGAGTATTTTGTATTTAATTAATTCATTATCAATTAGCTTTTGGTTTCTTTTAGTTTCCTTAGAAGTTAAGGGTCAAAGGTTCAAGCATAGCAATTCCTGACTTCTGTCTTTGCAATTTAAGATAGCCATTACTTAGTACCATTTTCTCTAAAGAATCCTTAAACACTTGATGGTACAGTTCTGCACTTTATTCATTTCCTAATGAGAAAAATATGTGTGTGTGTTAGTCACTCAGTCATGTTCGACTCTTTGTGACCACATGAACTGTAGCCTGCCAGGCTCCTTTGTCCATGAGTCTTCTCCAGGCAAGAATGCTGGAATGGGTTGCTTTACCCTCCTCCAGGGGATCTTCCCAACCCAGGGACTGAACCCAATTCTCCCACGCTGCAGGCAGATTCTTTACTATCTGAGCCACCAGGGAAGCCTGAAAGTATAATTCTAAATATACTGAGGTTTCTAAGCACTTTTTGTTTAAGAATTTCCAGTTATGCCTTGCATGCTCTGCCCATTCCCAATCCAACCTCCAGGCCATGAGAATTCTGGCAGAAATGGTTTTAGATGCCATTATTAATATTTGTCAGGTCATGAAATCCATGCATTTTAGAGCTTGAAGGAAACTGATAGGTTTGAAGATCTGTTTGGTATTCTGAGATCTCCAGCCTGATTCTCTTTGATGTTTCTCTGGGTATCATTGAATATGTAATCCTATTCATTACCTGGACCATATCATTTCATAAACATTCCAAATGAATATTTTCTGATCTACCCAGTGTGCCATTTTACTTCACCTTTTGAAAGGTAGATTTATGAAAGAGATGAATTTCCCAGCACATTTTTAAGCACTCCAAGGTTATAGTCCAAATATGACCATATGCCTCCCCGTACCCCATGAAACCCTAGAAGCATCTAAAACTCTATTGCTATACTAGCACACTACCTCCAGCATTCATCCAGGAAACCAAATCTAAATCATCATAACTCCTGGACTGACAGAAAATGACATTTAAGTCACTATCTCTCTAAAGAACTTCTGCTCTCTTACTGTTTATGGACTTATTTTCAAAATACACTTGTAAGTGATAGCCTACTGTGAGCTCCCACTGAAGGCCTAGACATAATTTTCAGCAAATCTATTGCTTAGACTGAAAGTCAACTTTGTTACAATAGTGCTATTCTGATTCAAACCACAAATCCTTCTCTAAAATAAAGTCCTCTCTCTTAGGTCTGCAGGAAAAGAAAGTGCATTCTGTACAGGTTAAAAACCCATTGATTTCTGAGTATCTGACAACTCAATTCTCTTTCAAACACCCACCAAAACCCTAGCCCCTCCACAAAAGATCCCATATTTTGGAGGCAGTGATGTCCAAGGCTATACCAAATTGGATGGCTACCAATCCAGAGAGGCTGGCACCACACTGTGCAAAGTAACACACTTAAAGGAAAAACTATCATTTTGCTTAATAATTTATCTTATTTTTGTTTCATGAGAATTTACCTTGATTCTGTAGCACATGACATATAAAGATATTGTATTTATTTTGTTTTTCTTTACACTGGGTTCTGTGTTCCTCACTAATTACAGCAGTTCCAACTCTTAAAGAACCCTCAAAGCATTATTTTATGAGGTTTCTCACATAGAAGGATATTTTCAAAGATTAACTTTAAATCTCCTCATTCTTTAACTTGGGAAAATCAAAGCAAATTGATAAATACCCACAAATAATAATTGCTTACTCACTTACAACTCCTTGGCCCTCTCTATTTCTCTAAATGAACTGAATGTAACTGACAGGGAAGGGTCAGGGGTCTTATTTAATGGGAGTGGACTGTTGCTTACAGATTATTTCAATAATCTGAGTGATCAAGAAATATAAGAATATGACATACATGCTCCACTGGAAGGATATAATGATTTTATTTGTCAAAGAATCTTGATGACTGTGTCTCTAGTACCTGGGAAAGACTCAGGTTCTGGAGTCTAACTGCATGAGCTCAGATCTCAGCTCCACCTCTTCTACGAAGACCTGGATTTTCTGACCGGTGAAATTGGTACCATCATCACAGTAACATACCTTGTCGGCCTATGGTTAGGATTAAACGAGAGAAGATGACAGTTTGGGCAGAGGAGGTGGGAGGGGAGGGTGAACAGGGACCTCTCTCTATTTACTTCCTTTTTCACACTCTGACTTCTGAGTATCTCTCACTGTTACTGTTTTCCTGCTGCTCTCTCAATGCAGGGTCTAATTGCGAACATCACAGTGCAGAGAACTGCCCTGTTGTACCAGCATTTGCTCCCTGTACAGTCAGTGGGCCATAGGGTGAACTCACGTGATTTGGAAAATCCTATCCATTTTATTTCATCCAAAGCTTGAAATTTTTTGTAAAATATTGGGTTTCACACAGGCTAGGGCTCTTACTGGATGAGGCCTTCCAAGGCTCCATGTTGGAATACTACCTAGTTTTCTATTTCTAGCCCAAGTCTATTGACAGTCATATTCATAACCACAACTTTACAGACAACTTACAGTTCTAGCTGCCATTACTAAGGGCCTTCTATGTGCCTGATACTCCATTTGCCACTCGCCTTACATAATACTACAATATGGACATTTGTTCTGCTTTTGGTTTAACTTGCAGGGAACTGAGACTTGGGAACTTAAAGAAATAACTTGCCCGAGACCACACAGCTAGGGACGGGCCAAGCTGGCCCTCAAAGTAAGGTCTGAGTGCAAACAGGGCAGAGAAGGCAGACAAATTCTAACTTACGTGCCCAAGGCAATGCGCTGGTGTCAGGTCACGGCTGTGTTAAGAAGCATTTTGGGGCTGGGCCAAGGCTCAGGGGAGAGAGTGCTGTTACCAACAGATGACGTCTTCCAGGGGCTCCTGCAGGGAGAAAGGTAGAGGGTGGTAGATGCTATGCTGCCTCCTGAACACGTGGCAACGCTTAACCACCTAGTTTCTACACACAGAGAAAAGGGGTGAATATGCCTCCTTGGAATACCTTCTAGTGCTTTTCTGTCCCTTTTCATCAAAGAAAAACATCTCACTTTTGAAACCTTTAACCCCCACAGAAGCCTTTCCAGAGCAGTTCCCTTTGTTGAGTGCAGATTTTTCATCGCCTGGGCTTCAGGGAGACCAGCAGTAGTTTGATTTCACGATCTCTTCTAAAGCAGGGTATCTTCCCTCCCCCTGGCCATTTTGATGTCCAATTTTCTGACATTGGAGCCTACCTCCAACTGCTTAATCTCTCTGCAATGTAATTTCCTTGCCTATATTTTTGTTTTCATATTTTTAAGTGTTATTGAATTTGTCATAATATTGCTTCTGTTTTTACGTTTTGGTTTTTCTGCCACAAGGCATGTGCGAACCTAGCTGCCCAGCCAGGGATCAAACCCACACCCCCTGCACTGGAAGGCAAAATCCCAGCCACTGGACTGCTAGGGAAGTCCCTACCTATCATCTTAGAAAGTTTATTGGGTGGGGCGGTTGAGGGGGAGGGTACAGAGGTGGACAGCGGTTCTCAGTACTCCCTGCTATCAGAGTCACCTAAGCAGCTTTATAAACATGCGCATGTCTGGGCCCCAGGCCAGATCAGTTGGATCATCTCTGGAGCTGGGGCCCAGAGATCAGCTTTATTAAAAGCTCCCAAATAATTCTAATGTACATCCATCCAGGGTAGAGAATCACTCAAGTGCTACTGAATAGTAACATGCAAGATATCGATTGATATCTTCAGGTAAATACACTTGCTAGGCTTCGGTTCACTTTCATGTCTCTTGCAGAGGCTAACTAGTTCCTTTAAATACTTATCTGCAAGTGTTTTAAAACACGAGTTTCAGACAACTTTGAAATACTTTGGCAATAGTTAGGTAACTATACTGTTGGATCTATTAGCCTTCCTCCTTTACAATGTGTAGTGCTCTGATTTGGTTTATAACTTACTGTGTTTGCTAAATCAAGTGTTTGTTAACGTGCAGTCTTTGGACCATCTATATCAGAGCCACCTGAGGTGACACGTTTTAAGGCAAATGAAGATTCCCAGAGCTATTTGAGGCCTACTGGATCAGAGCCTCTGGAGGTGATGCCTGAGAGTCAGTGTTTTTAAGCAGCATCTACAGCAGTTTGTTAGCTTGCTAGAATGTAAGGGAAGGACTCCCTTCTTCTTAGATTGATTTGTACGGCAGGTACCGTTGCACCACAGCACTAGACACACACGGGAGTTTAATAAGCACTCTCTGATAACTGTCAATGTGAGGCATACAAAATACTGACTGTAGCATTTGCACACAGGTCTTACATTGCTTTTTTTTAAAAGCATACTCTTCCATTTTTACTTATGTCTAAGCAAACTACTCTTCAGTTGAAGATACTGTTTGGTTTGTGCTTTTATTTGGTTTTGAGTGTTGCCTTCCTTTTTCATCAGTTCTGTTGAATTCATATAGATCTTAAAATTAGGAACAACAGTTGCTCTCTGCTGAGCTTCTCTGTAAACAGGTTTATCCTCAAGGACTTCTTCTCTGCTGCAGAAACCAATTACCTAGGAATTGGGTAGACAAATCAGGTGGCCCTGGACCCAGGTTGAAAAACAGAAGTCTCAATCTGATGTGCAACTCTCCACTGAGCTCCTCAGAGCTTAGCCCTGGTCCCTGGATTCCTCAGTCCTGATTTTTTTCTTACAAAAATTATCTAGTATTTGGTTCATAAAGCCCAGTCATCATTAATGAATCAATGGATATAAAATCTTTTTAATATCTGATATAAAACCCCATTTCATGTACAAAACAACCCTTCTTATTGCATTAGTACTAGAGTGATTTGTGTTGGTAAATCTAAAATTCAATTATGATATTTTATAACAGGTAGATTTCACCATAGAGGCTTTTGGAAATTGAAATTCATGTGCAGCTGAATAAGTGATGACCAGATATGGTTTTGGTAAAGCATGTTTTCTTCAAGGAGGAAAGTTGTCCTCCTTGGGTTTTATGATCATTCTAAACTAGGGAGGATTTGTAATGATGTCAAAGGCTGGCTTTCTCTAGAAGATGAATAGCCACCCATAGCTGACTCTGTGAGGTCATATTTTCCTGTTCCTAATGATTCCCAGGATGATTTTGAGTCACTTTTGTAGCCTTGAACAAAATATAGTTTTCTGAATGACCATTTTTACTTTATATTATATAAAGCAAAGAGACTAGATCTTTAACAGTATGAGCTACATGGGCATCCAAACACATTGCCATTAGCCACCAGATTCACCCATTCAGAGGCCCTTGGTTTCAGTTCATGTGCACTTGAGACAAACAGAAGCTGGTTTAGGACAAAATGAGCTCATTCTCCTGGACAGAGGAAAAATTCAGTCACTCATGTACGGTTGGTTCTTCAGTACAATCATGAAAGCTTTATCTACTTTAGAATTCAAATGTCAACTCTGGAATGCTTTAGAGGTAATAATAGTTTCATAGTCATCCTTCCTAGAAAATGCTGGTGAGGCTGTCCGTCGTCTGTATCACAAACAACAGCAAACATTTTGCGGCATTGTGTACCAGGCATTTTGCAAGCACTTTACATGCATTATTTCATTCAGTCCCTCCAGCAAGTCCTGGAGTAAGTACTCTTTGTGATCCTGTTTCATAGAAGAAATTAAAGCACACAGCTGTGCCACAGGTAGCCTCAGTTAAAGTGTAGTTCAAGCAGGTCTGTCTGACATCAGAGCCTGTGCTTTTACAGCCCTTGAATTAGCTTCTGTAAGAAAACAATAACATTGTAACAACTGATATTAATGGAACGCTAGCTATGTGCCAGATGAGTTAGATGTACTTTACCTGTCATTGGTCACTTTTTCAGCTAACTATTATTATCACTGTTTTGCAAAGGAGGAAACTGAAGCTGAGAGAGTAAACTGACCAAAGTCTCACAACCAGGAGGCAGAACCAGGTTCATAGGGTGGGGCTGCATTGACTGGTCAGTGCCCATCTCCCAGTCTTCCATGCTGTTATGGCTATAGAATGTCTCTGTGACCGTGGCACAGAGAGAGTCAGATGGTCACTGATGTCCAGCCATCTCTCCTGTGCACACAGGAGCAGGGCTCTGACCTGGGCGGGGAGGGCTCTAGCAGCTGAAACTGGACACGGAAGAGGAGCTAGGGTAAATGCAAAGTTGCCGTGCAGGGACCCAAGGAATGGGCAGAGTTGAATGCAGGGGTTGGAGGCAACAAAGAAATGTGGGGAAGGGACGACGGACAGACTCAAAGTGGTTGGGCAGAGAGGAACCGCTAGGTCCGAGGCAAAAGAACTTGAATGAGCAGCATTTACAGAAGAGGCAGTTTAGGGAGACAGCCAGAGGAGAGACCCTGAGGCCTGGGAGAGCAGCAGCAGAACCCACGCGTGATTTGGAGGAAGGTGGTCAGAGAGGCAGTGGATGAGGGGGAGGGATGAGATCTTGCCAGTGACCTCATCAGACTCCTGATAAACCGAGTTAACCCATCCCCATCTGAATAAAAAGCACGGTCATCGTGAACTTTATTTGTAATCTCTGCCCTACAGAGACAGATAAAGAAGTCTGTCCTTCTCCCTCCCAGAACTTGCTGACATTCCCGTTTCCCATTTACCCAATTTACTTTGACTAGAACGGCCATCCACTGAATTCATTAAGGGTTTTTGTTGTGAAAGTGTCTTGACTCTGGTTAGCGTCTTCAATAAAACATGTCTCACTTTGTTCTCTCTCAGTCAGTCTCCCTGGACACCCCACGTAATCATCCTTTTGTAAACAAAGCAGGCTTTGAAGCCACTAGGAGGCCTGCAAGGCGGAGAGAGATGAGAATGAGCTACAGGCTCCCTGGTGGAAACCGGAGACTCGAAATCTTTCATAACCTTTACTGTTTTTCCTGATTATGAAAGTAGCAAGTGTTCATTGTAGAAAATATATGAAAGCACCAAGAAAAAAAACTATTATCCAACAGAGATAAGCAAATATAACATCTGGTTTAGAGTATTTCGGTTTTAGAGCACTACATATATGTAAAACATTTTTAATGTCTAAGTATTGTTATGTGAAATTTTATTTCCTTTTTTTCTTTCACTTGATGTAGAGCAAATATATTTCCCCATGTCAAATCAATATTTAGCATATGAATTTATAATGACTACATATTAGACCATCCTGTTGGATTTCTGGTGTTTATATTTCAGGATTTCTTTTTTGCTTTTTTATATCAGGCTGTTATGCTTGCTCTGTGGTTACATATTCAAACCCTGCCTTATTGTTTCCTCTTTATGCTTTCTTTATTTTCTAATATGTATAAGTTGATTTAATATATGTATACATTGTGAAATGATTACCACAGTTAAGCTAATTAACACATTTATCATCTCACATAGTAACCACTTTTTTTATCAACAAATGTCATTGTCTTCTTTTTCTTTAGAGTGACATAATGAAATTGACCCCTTTATGCTTTCAGAAATTTATAACACTGGTTCTGAGACCCCCCAAAAAAGCCCTGCTAAATAAGCACTAGAAAATAGAAATTCTGTTTTGTCTTGAGCTCTGCCGTCAGTTCCCTAAACGGCTGCAGCCAAATCCCTCTTCTCTGCGTGTCATATTCCACATCTGTCATGCACTGTCTAATTTAAACACACGACACGTTAGTAAATGAGAGGATTCTACCTGGCTGCCATGGCACTGAGCCACAGAAGAGCTGGCATCTCCTACAGAGAAACACCTGCAGTGGCATGGGCCCTTTTTCATTTAATCTTCCCAACATCCCACTGAGGTTAAGAACTATCATTATTCACACGCAGTAGAAGCGGAAACTGAGGCTCAAGGAGGCTAGGTAACTTGGCGGGGACCTAGCAAGTAACAAGTTGGGGTTCAAGCCCAGCTTGAGCTCATAATCACTGGCAGCATCTATTGCTACTACTGGAGTAAAGCCCTCCACCCCAAAGAGTCCAAGCTCTGCAACCACATCCTGTGAGGGAGCGTAATGACCAACTGCTTTTCAAAGATAACACATCTGGACATTTTGGAAGCCAGTGGGAGACTGTCCATGAGGCAGATTTCCTTACATGTCCAAATGAAGTAGGAAGTGCTGAAACCAGATGTGTGACACCGGAAAGAAAAACAGCTCTTCAGACCCTGGAAAACTGAGACAACTCAAGGATCCAATTTTTAAAGAGTCCCCATTTCCGAGGGCCCTGGTCTTCATTATCTTTCCTGAGTATTTTCATCACAAAAGCATGTAGCTCTTTAACATCTCCCTCATCCTGCCCCTCCCTTGCAGAAGGAAATGGCATTTTGAGTTTTTGAAAGCAGCCCACAGATACAGGTCTATTTTTGTGAATCCAGACACATCCCTCCAGTGTTCCCTCATCGTCCCATCCTCCACTGTGTCGGTCCCTCCCTTCCACCCTCACACACACAAAGGCCCTCAAGGAGGCCTCGGCATAGGGAGGACCTCGCCCACCATGCCTGCCAGCCTCCCTGCCCCACGGTGACTCACACACATCTCAGAGCCACCAAGACACAAGAGGGCGGATCACACAGAACAAGCCAGTTGCCATCGTTCAGTCTGAGATTTCTGCAGCTAAGCCTCTGCCTGCTGGACCTGGTACTATCTCTGTTCAGCAACCAAGTGACACATTATTCTGGAAGAGGAAGAAAATGGAGAAGAGATGAAGGACAACTTTGGTCTGCTGGGACTAAAGCTGTGCTGGCCAATTCAGCCACTAGCCCCTTGTGACGAGATAGTACTTGAAATACGACTAGTCCAAGTTGAGACGTGCTGCAACTGTAAAACAGACACCAGATTTCAAAGATCTCATGTGGAGAAAAGGATGCAGACTATCTCAGTAATAATTTCTATGCTTATATATGTTTTCTATTTTTTATCTAAATTTGTACAATGTTGTGTTACTTTCTGCCATACAACAATGCAAATCAGTCAGAATTACACATCCCCTCCTTCTGTAGCCTTCGTCCCTTCCCCACGCTGGCAACATCGACTTTCTTAGAAATGCAGGTCCCTAGGCCTTGCTGAAATTCTTCTGAATTACAATCTTCAAATGTGAGCCCCAGGAACCAATGTCTAAGAAGATTCCCAGATGACTTGTATGCACATGAGAATCCGAATGATAATACTAGAATTGAAATCTACCTTTTTGCCTGATCAGCATCTGCTTACTCCTATTCCAGTAACATCCCCTCATGTGCCTCAGAAAACCCCTTCTCGGGATATAGAGCAGGGCTAAGCTGTTTCTTTAATTCCAAAAAGTACATAAGACCTAGGCCCAGCCAACTAGAGCCTTAGGAGCACCTGGAATCTGCTCCAGGTGATCTCTGGGGTGGGTGAGGGGGATATATTCTGGTTATCCTGCCAGCACCTGCTTCAGCCTCCCTACTGTAAGACTCTGGATAGTTTCTTCTGCTTAAAACACATGTGAAAAATCACAGCTCTCGATACTCTCTGAAGCCTCTTCCAGCCCTATGGCTCTGTGGTCCAGCCTCACGAGCTCCCTCAAGGACATGCCTCTGAGGGAGCAGGCATAGAAGCTGTTGCTGTGTCCTTGGAAAGGAAGAGAGGGCATCACTGTCTGAGAGAACACGGTGTTCTCCTTAGACTTCTCTCTGTTTAGCTGGGGAAGCTTTCTGATACAGGCAGATTTATCTCAGCTCTAATCCCTTTAGGTGTGACACGGTGAACCGGCAGCTGAGGTAACTCCTTTGATGATTATTCTTCTGGAAGTCCAACCCTCGAAATACAGCTCCAAATAATACCAAAAGGTTAACTGATGCCCAGTTTCGGGGGCTTCCTTTATAAACGATGTGAATCCTAGGGTCTTGCATTTACTGTTGACCCCTCAAGCATCTCACCAGTGCTGGGGCATGATGGGTAGGGGAGGGGATTCACTTCACAGAAGACACACAGGGGTTGATGATAGGTGAACAGTCCAGGGGGTCTAGGCTGTATGTGGGAGATTCTGTTCCCTGACCTGACCTCTCTCAGAACAAGTCAGACAGGTCCAGAAAGCCAATCAAGGAGAAAATGAAAGACAGATCCACAAAGAGAAAAGGTCACTTAGGTTGATAGATTCAAAGTCTCAGAAGAGTCATATGACTTGGGGAACCAGCAGAGAGGAGGGCTTCCCTGGCTCAGTGATAAAGAAGTATCTATCTGCCTGTAATGCAGGAGACAGAGGAGATGCAGGTTTGATTTCAGGGTTGGGAAGATCCTCTGGAGCAGAAAATGGCAACCCACTCCAGTATTCTTGCCTGGGAAATCTCAACGGCAGAGGAGCTTGGCAGGCTACAGTCCACGGGGTCTCAAAGAGTCAGATACGATTGAGCATGCATGAAGCAGAAAGGACATTTGCTCAGCTCAAAAGACTAACTAAATGGAGCCTAAGAATATGAGTTCTCTCTGTACAGAGGATATTTTTCAAGAGCTTAATTACTTGCAGAGATTTTCTGAAGAATCATCTCTTAAACTGACCAAAGTGAAATTTTCCATGTCCTGCATGCACCTGTTACCTCCTGCCCACATGGTGCAGGTCCTCATGACAGACAGACTTCTGACTGAAGCTTGTGTTTATCACGCTGGAGACACCTAGCCTGAGACTGTCTGTCCTCCAAACTTCAGAGAAGGCCCTGCAGGCCACAGGAAAGAAACTTCCAAGTTACGCAGCTAGATCTGCTCTTTTTTAATGCTGTGGCCTAGGGCAAGTCATTTCACATGTTTAACTTGATTGAAACTTCTAGAAAATGACTGGCTTCAGCCAGATGATCTCTAGGGTCCCTTTCAGCCCTAACAGAGAATCTAAGTACAGACCCTGAGGAGGGGTTAGCCTGCGCAGCCACGGGAGTCCTCATTATCCCGAGTCAAAGATGCACCTGAGATGCACAGCCTCTGGGTGCACACCTCTGGAACAGGCCTGTTTCACTTGGCCCATAGGAGAATGCCAACTAGAAATTCCCTAAGTGCAGAGTGGGGACAAAGAGCACCAAGGCCTCCCTTGTGGGCTCTCTACACAAAAATATTGCACCCTGAGCTGGCTTCCACTGCCTTCTGCTTCACCCCCATCTCCCTGGAGCCAGTCACAGCCTGGCACTTGCAGTTTGGAGCCTTTGAAGGGACAGCCTCTGCCAGAGAGATGACTCATGCTCACCTTGTGCTGAGGGCTATCCTTCTTCCCCCAGGACCAGGTCCCTTTAAGGCACATGGAAACATCCTACAGCCCTTCTCCCTCTCCCAGAAGAGGGAGGGGCATACAGTCTCTAATAAAGGCCATCTGCCATGCAGCTATCCCTAAACAGCAAGGCCAGAGCACACCACACTTCCATGCAGCTTGCCCTGTGAGCTCAGACAGTGTGCAATCGGGCTCTGGCAATAGGCTGAGCCTTTCTTTCCACAGCTAAGGAGACAGGGAAATCTCTTTCAAGATTCTTGACTCTTATCTGGGGTCTTTGGAGCAGAGCTAAAAGTAGCTGGTTGTTATGACTTGGATCTAGGATTTCCTATCCAGATTCAAGCCTTTATGAGAACAAATTCCAAATACTGCCCAGTTGAATGCAGGACCTAAAGCAAGGACCCAACAGTGGTGCCAAAGTTCATGAGGGAATTAGATATGGTGGTTCCAGTTTCAAGGATTGTCTGCTGTCCAAGATTTGTGGCTTAGAAATTGCCTTTGGAACTGCTTAGTATGGCTAAGATTCCTTTCCTCCCTTGGCTGGGCTGTCACACTGCCTTTAGGGCTTTTTAAGAAGCCATCTGTGAAGTTTTACTTTTGTGTGTATAGTTTTTTTTTCTTTCATTCCCCTAGACTATGGCCACTGGACATAACATACAATGGCCCTTACACCCAAAAGAATTGAAACCAGGATCTCAGAGATATTTGCTCACCCATATTCATAGCCATATTATTCACAGTAACCAAGAGTTAGAAGAAACCCAAGTGTTCATGAACTGACAAACGGATAAACAAAATGTGGTGTGTACATATAATGGAATACTGCTGCTGCTGCTGCTGCTGCTGCTAAGTCGCTTCAGTCGTGTCCGACTCTGTGAGACCCCAGAGACAGAAGCCCACCAGGCTCCCCTGTCCCCGGGATTCTCCAGGCAAGAACACTGGAGTGGGTTGCCATTTCCTTCTCCAATGCGTGAAAGTGAAGTCGCTAAGTCGTGTCCGACCCTTAAGGGAAGGAGATTTGGATATATGCTACAACATTTGAGGACATTATGCTAAGTGAAATAAGCTGATCAGAAAGACAAATATTGTATGATTCCATTTATCGGAGGTATTTATAACAATCAAATTCATAGAGACAGAAAATAGAATGGTGGTTACCAGGGAGCTGGGGGAATAGAGAATGAGGGATTATTGAATAGGTACAGAGTTCCAGTTTTGCAAAATGAAGCAAGTTCTGGAGATTGGTTACACAACAATGTGAATGTACCTAACACTACTATCAGTTCAGTTCAGTTCAGTCGCTCAGTCATGTCCAACTCTTTGCGACCCCATGAATCACAACACGCCAGGCCTCCCTGTCCATCACCAACTCCCGGAGTTCACTCAAACTCATGTCCATCGAGTCGGTAATGCCATCCAGCCATCTCATCCTCTGTCGACCACTTCTCCTCCTTCCCACAATCCCTCCCAGCATCAGGGTCTTTTCCAATGAGTCAACTCTTCGCAGGAGGTGGCCAAAGTACTAGGGTTTCAGCTTTAGCATTAGTCCTTCCAATGAACACCCAGGACTGATCTCCTTTAGAATGGACTGGTTGGATCTCCTTGCAGTCCAAGGGACTCTCAAGAGTCTTCTCCAACACCACAGTTCAAAAGCATCAATTCTTCAGCGCTCAGCTTTCTTCACAGTCCAACTCTCACATCCACACATGACCACTGGAAAAACCATAGCCTTAACTAGATGGACCTTTGTTGGCAAAGTAATGTCTCTGCTTTTGAATATGCTATCTAGGTTGGTCATAACTTTCCTTCCAAGGAGTGTCTTTTAATTTCATGACTGCAGTCAACATCTGAAGTGATTTTGGAGCCCCCAAAAATAAATTCTGACTATTTTTCCACTGTTTCTCCACCTATTTCCCATGAAGGGATGGGACCAGATGCCATGATCTTCGTTTTCTGAATGTTGAGCTTTAAGCTAACTTTTTCCCTCTCCTCTTTCACTTTCTTCAAGTGGCTTTTTAGTTCCTCTTCACTTTCTGCCATAAGGATGGTGTCATCTGCATATCTGAGGTTATTGATATTTCTCCCGGCAATCTTGACTCCAGCTTGTGCTTCTTCCAGCCCAGCGTTTCCCATGATGTACTATACTCCAGTCCCAAAACAGCTAAGGTAATCAATTTATGTTATACATACTTTACAGCAATTAAATTTTTTTTAAAGAAAGAAGCAACAGTGCCAGTAGATGAGGCACAGGGGAAAGCAAGGCCTGTGCGGATTCTGTTTGCACATGCCTCAGTGAGTCTGGTGGCAAGGCCATGATGCTGCAAGAGTATTTTTCCCTCGGTATGTCTCAAGGAGGGCCCTTAGAAAGACGGGGCCCAGTTCTGTCCCACAGCCCAGCGCTGCACTCAGTGTCAATCAGGATTTCGCCTACTTCCCTGTGAGGTTTGGCCTGGGTCACTGAAGCCTTCTCTGCACGAGATGCCTGAGCCCATGCCTGAAGAACTCACTGCCAGCACTCAGGTGTGAATGCCTGCGTGTTACACGCTGAATGAAAAGAACACAGATAGCTGCTGCTTCCACTCTGTCTCAGACTTACAGGCTGAAACACACCACCAAGGAAACAGTGGATGGAATCTCATCCCGACACCCAAGGCCAAGATCATTGCAGAAAACATTTTTTTCTAACTTTCCTCCCTACTGCTCCCCCCAAAAACAGCATAGTAGTGAGTGAGTGAGTGAAGTCGCTCAGTCGTGTCCAACACTTTGCGACCCGTGGACTGTAGAACAGTTCAAATGTCTGCTAGGGGACAGCAGATTGCCTGAATCTGACTTTGGCTCTGCCTCTTATTCATTGTTTGATATAAGCAAATTATGTAAGCTTTCTTAAATTCATCTTTAAAATAGGAATAACGATGCAGTGCTTAGTGAGTTAGTGGGTTTAGTTAGAGTTAGTCACTCAGTTGTGTCCAACTCTTTGCAATCCCATGAACTGTAGCCCGCCAGGCTCCTCTGTCTACAGAATTCTCCAGGCAAGAATACTGGAGTGGGTAGCCACTCCCTCCTCCAGGGAATCTTCCTGATCCAGGCATCAAACCTGGGTCTCCTGCATTGCAGGCAGATTCTTTTCCATCCGAGCCACAGGGAAGCCCCTGTTTGGGTTTGGGGAGGGTTAAATGAATTCTGCTTGGGAGCTCTTACCCCAGAATCTGCACACAGTAAGTATTTGATAAGAGAGGACTTGTTACTATTCTCTCCACCCAGCCAAATCCTATCCATGTTCTAAGAACCAGTTCAAGCCCCTTCTCTTCATAAAGTTCTCCAACAGCCTACCGTGAACCAAAAGCCCACCATGAACTCTCCCATAACAATGATTATTTGCACCCTCCATCCTTGTGGCAACGCATCAATGACGGAGGCTCATCAGGCTCCTCCACAAGTCAGGATGGAAGGGGTTAAGAACTGTCATTCTTAAAACTCCCATATGTATCGGAATCACAAGCAAAAGCTCATGGGTTGCACGTAATAACTGATAATATAGGATTGATTCTGTCCCATTTCCACACTGATTCAGTAAACATTTCTTGAACAGCCACCATATGGCAGGCACTGCCCCTGCAAGGATAACTGCTGGGAAAGCCCTCTTTAAGATTCTGAAAAGGGAATTCTCGAGTCTTTCCAATGCTGCTTTGGCAGTCACTGTATTGAGGATCTCTGCCTGGTGATATGCAGAACATAAAGCCATTCAATGGAGCAACTTTAGTTCACAGGCAGTGATTTAATTTTTTCTTATCCTGAGTACCTCATATACTTCTCGGCTTGTGTAGGCTAGAAAGGGCATATGGATGGATGGGTGGATGGGTAGGTGGGTGGGTGGATGGGTAGGTGAATGGATGGATGGATAGGTGGGTGGATGGATATTGTAGATAACGTGAGCCTTACTCTGAGTTCCCTAGCAGACCCCAAGACAAAGATTTGAATGCAAGTCATTTACTTGGGCAGTGATTCAAGGAAGCCAATAAGGGAGGAGGGGAGTGAGACAGGTAAGAGAAGAAAGTCAATAAGTGGGGTGTTATCAAACAAGTTACCACCTGACAAGCATCTAGTTACTTACTATGCCCTGAATACTGAACGTCTTCCCTGCCACCCTACCCTACCTAACTGAAAGGTTATGGAATTCAGATGTTCTAAATGAGGATGGAAATACTCAAATATTGTAGGTGCTGTTACCTGCTTTCAAATAAAGGAGTATCTTTTTTTTTTTACCATCCCTTAACACCAGAGGCTTCCCAGAGATTGCACAAGAATTTGGGTAAATTCAATATCTCCTTGAGCAAATTTAAGTAAAGTTTCTTAAAAAAAAATTTTCTCTTTTGCTATGTAAAGAAATAGCTTTGTTCAAAGTCACTTATGTATCTCAGAATAGGATACTTTAAAGAATAGCTGAGTTCATATCCCATCATCACTTCTTTGGTGCGTGACCCTGGGCAGGCTACTTAGATGCCCTTTGTCTTAGTTTCCCCATCTGCAAAATGGCAATAATAAAAGCATCTATTTTGTAGGAATGTTGAGGTGATTGAATGAGACTGTTTGGCAAAGAGTAAGTATTCAGTATATACAAGGTATTTTTATTATTGCTTGAAATGAGTAAAAATGTGTACTAGATGAATTTACAAATTCTAATTCCACTAACATTATTTAAAATACAACCATAATGGGGGGGCTGTATGCAGATAGGTTAAAAATATAGATTTCTGATTAAAAAAAATTGAGCATTTATGAACACTCGACTAATAAAAAAGATGAGTTGGATGAATCATCTAATACCAACAAAGATAAAATAAAAGTTTTATGAACTTAATTCTTTGAGGTCAGATCTTAGAGGGAGATTTAAGGGTACAAGTATCTGCCACTTTTGCAGAGTTTACTTTATGCCAATTTGCTTTATGCCAATTTGCTTTTACAAAAGAACTACATTAGTACCTGTATTCACTAACTGAAAGAAATCAGAAGAGGGTTTTAGCTTTTATGAAGAAAGGTTGAAAGTGAAAGTAGTGTTCAGAGTTTGTTTTGCAGGCATCATGGAGACAGTGTGGACGCCAAGCAGAGCAGTGAGAATGAGGCCACCAAGCTCCTTCCCCAGGATCTACACTCAGCACCTCAGCGTCAAGCCACTACAGCTTTGAACTGCATCTGTAAGCATCTGTGGTTTATTTTAATTTATTTTGTGCATCTGTTAGCAAGATGTGTCCTCATCTTGCTTCTTCAATTTATGCCATTTCAACTTAGGAAAGCTTTCCCTACTTTCAGATTGCAGGAAGGAGAAAGTCGCTCAGTCTGTCCAACTCTTTCATGACCCCTGTCCATGGAATTTCCCGGACAAGAAAACTGGAGTGGGTTGCCATTCCCTTTTCCAGGGTATCCCCCTTACCCAGGGGTCAAACCCGGGTCTCCTGCATTGCAGACAGACTCTTTACTGTCTGAGCCACCAGGGAAGCTCAGATGGTGGGGGAAACCATATATCAAATATCATTCCTATAGAGGACAATAAAGCTATGGTTTTTCCAGTGGTCATGTATGGATATGAGAGTTGGACTGTGAAGAAAGCTGAGCACCAAAGAATTGATGCTTTTGAACTGTGGTGTTGGAGAAGACTCTTGAGAGTCCCTTGGACTGCAAGGAGATCCAACCAGTCCATCCTAAAGGAAATCAGTCCTGAATATTCATTGGAAGGACTGATGCTGAAGCTGAAACTCCAATACTTTGGCCACCTGATGAGAAGAACTGACTTATTGGAAAAGACTCTGATGGTGGGAAAGATTGAGGGCAGGAGGAGAAGGGGATGAAAGAGGATAAGGTGGTTGGATGGCATCACTGACGAGATGGACATGAGTTTGAGCAGGCTCTGGGAGTTGGTGATGGATGGAAACCTGGTGTACTGCAGTCCATGGGGTCACAAAGAGTCAGACATGACTGAGCGACTGAACTGATGGAAGACACAGGAGGAAAAGGCAGGCTTAGTCGCCCCTCCTGTGATATACTAGGAAAGTTTGACTGTCTTAAGCTTTAATGTTAAGTTCTTATTTGTTAGATTTCTTGTGCTTTAATATTAAGCTTTTATTTGTTAGATTTCTATGACCTTCACTTCTTGACATTTAGGGGAAAAAATAGATCTGATTCTGCACTGTGAACCACTTCTATTAAATAGATCAACTAGAAATCATGTCTGGCTGTTAGTAACTGAAACTTAAAATGTTGACTTAAATCCAGCAGAGATTTCTTTTTCTCTTATAAAATAAGAATTCTAGACTCTGGTGACTCCTTCCCGCTCTAGGTTCCACCATCCCTAGGGGGTGGCCCTTGTCTTCATGCTGTCAGAGGGTGATCTAATGTAAGGGCAAGTGAAGGCTCCAAGCCCACTGAGGGCCTCCAGGGAAGGGGGAAAGACCCAGGGCCTCCAGGGAGTAGAGCCGCCACAGCAAGGGCAGGGCGGCCAGGCAGCATCCCGCCCTCCTCACCTCTCAGCCCGCACCGCCTGCCCCTGACTGAAGGCCCCAGCCGGCAAGGCCAGTGCCACTGCCCTGCTGGGCACAAAGGCAATGATCTTCATGGATTATGTAATTGCCTTCCTATTTTACAGATAAAGACCATGTATTCCCACAGAAGTTTAGAGTTTTGTCCAAGGTCACATAGCTCAAAGAAAGGAAAGTGGAGATTAGAATCAGATGTGTCAAAGTCCACTCTGATGCTAAATAGGACCCCAAGTTCCCACCAGCACCAGCCTTTCAAGAAATCGGCCAAGAAGCATGACTAAGGCATAGGCTGCTCAAGATACCCCTTCCTACCAACCAGGCCAATACAGTCTGCTTCCTTGACGCCCAGGCTAGCTGGGGGTGCATGGTTGGGGTGCAAGTTGCAGATTCAGTAGCACTGAGGGGACAGGAGGCATTCATAACAAGTGGGGGGCAGGGGAAAGGCATCCCCAGAAGTGCTACCCCTCCACGCAGTAGTTCTAGGAATGAACAGCTTAGCTCTGGCCCCATGAACGGGAGATGCGAGCAGCGGTAGGTGGGCCACCATCCTAGTGAACCATGGCCTTTCCTGATCTGGCAAGGAAAGTCCTGCAACCTGAGAAATCAGGCAAACTCTGGCACAGAAGGGCACTGGCCACCAGAGTGTAGTTCTGTGGTCTCTCTTGGGCTGTGTGCTTAAAGACTTTCAGTGGAAACTGAGAGAAGTGGGGAACAGGATAGAACAAAAGGCAGCTGGCCCACCACGTGGGACCTAACCTGGAAGAGGCATTTGTTGAGTGCCACATTGTTGGGTGGGACTGTACCAGATCCTGCCTGGACATGGGCAATCGTGGCTGATGTTTCCTGGGCACTCATCAGTGCCAAGCAGAAGTTTCTTGTAGATGAAAGCGATAATCCTCACCACACCTCTTGGAGGATCCTATGGCTCTTCCACTCACAGAGAGGACTCTGAGGCACAGGAAGGTTAAGGAATGTGCCCAAAGTTAAACAGTAGGCAGGCGGCAGAGCAGGGTCAGACTGTCAGAGGGACCCCAGAGTCCATGTACTCCCTTTTTCATTGCACTGCCTCATAGAGGGGAGGTGGAGGCTCCTCTTTGCTCAAGAAACTGATTGCCTGGGATGCAGGACAAGTTTGTTGTTCAGTCACTAAGTCATCTCGGACTCTGCAACCCCGCCCTCTGCTCAGCCTCCACATAAAATGTCTAATTTAAATCCTCATTACCTAGAGTTAGTATTGCTAATCTCCATTTTACAGAGGATCAGAGTGTGGCTTAGAGAGGTCAAGAATCTTACCCAGAGTCTCTTGTGAAATGGGGGACGGAGATGCAATGCAGAAATCTCATCCCAAGACAGGGGAGAGCTGTGCAGTGGTTAGGAACTCGGGTGGTTACCCGTGAGCAGGCTCAGTAAGAGCCAGGTGATGCTGCAAACCAAGTGCCCTGGACATTAGCCATCCCCGTGTCTTCAGTTCTTTGTGCTGAGCGGAGGACTCCAGTCTTGCGCTGTGGGCTGTGTTCAGATAGCCATGCCAGAGCTGGTGGTGGCTGCCATTGTCCTGCAAAGGCCAGCCTGGAGCATCATGGCGTGACACAAAACTTTCAGTCCAGCCACCATGGCCTTTCCTTTCGGGATAAATGGCACAGCATGGCGCTATTCTGGGAAACAGCTTTCCACCCCCACCCCCATGCTGCCCCTCCATTGTAGCTGTTTGCTTCCACTCCAGAGAAGACACATTACCTACCTACACAGAACCGTGGTAGGGAGGAGGCCTTGTCAGGCTCTCCGGCCAGGCTCGGGCTATTATCATGGCATAACCAAAAGGCGTTATTAGTATGGATGTATTCCAGAAGACACTTGTTTGAAAATCTTCAAGGGGGCAAATGCCTGAAAGCCCTGCTGCTGTTGTGCCCACAGAGCCCTCCTCAGGAGCAGTGAGTTCTGGGCGCTTGACCTCCCACTGGAGAAACACAGGCGGGCCTGCAGTGCACAGGAAAGCTTCCTGAGAGAATCCCTACTTCCTTCCCAGCTGTGCTGAGAGCGGGGTGGAGGCTCCCAGGCAGCAGAGTTGCCTGCAAAGGGGCCACAGCATCCTGCTGTCAAAACGGGACTAGACTGGGGCTCATGAGCTGGCTGCTTCTCCCGTGGTCAAAAAGGAAAGAGGGCCTTGAGACAGAGGGGCCCGTGCTATTTCTCCACAAAGAAAACAGCACCCTCTTAGAACTAAGCTCATGAAGGAGCCTAACCTAGTGTGTATTGGAGCTGGCGAGTCTGGTGGAAACTCAGCAATAACTGCCTTAATCAGGCTGAGGAACTTGAGGTTCATGTGGTAATGATGATAATGATTAAAAAACAAAAGCCATCATGATTTACCACATGCCAGCACTGATCTAACCACTTTACACATGCACTCAGTATCTGTGGCCACTCTATGCTGTCTGCCCTGTGTGCACTCAGCCGTGTCTGACTCTTTGAGACCCTTTGGACTGTAGCCCGCCAGGCTGCTCTGTCCATAGGATTTTTCAGGCAAGAATATTGGAGTGGGTTGCCATCTCCTCCTCCAAGGCAACTCTATGAGATAAGTATTATTATCATTTCTGTATACAGATGTGGAAAGCAAGGCACAGATAGGTTAGGCTGCTTACCCCAGATCACACAGCTAGAAAATAACAGAGCTAGTATTTGAATTCAGGAGGTCCAGGGAAACCTATGGGAGCATGCGTGTGGGATAGTATTAGGGGTGACTATTTCAAAGCTGGGAAGTATTGCGGGGCTCTGGGTGACTACTTGTCTGTTACAGAATATGGATATTGATTTTCCTTTCTTGTAACAAAGCTGCCTTCCAGGCCCTGTACCTGGGTGCCCACAGGCCCAAGGGAAGCTCAGTGGAGAGAACTCCACAGGTTTCTAGGCAGGAGCTGGAGCAAGAAAAGCATGTCATCTCTGGTGTAAAAGTGTCTGACACCAGGTCACCTGTAAATGTACTGTGTCGCCCTGCTCCATGAACTGGATCAAACAACTCTCGTCCATGTCCCCAAACCTAAGGTTTTCTTCAGCTCTGAGAAGGAGGTGAAAAAGCAGGAGTCACCTGCCCAGGCTGAATTCAAAGAGTCCTATAGGCCTTGAAAGAATCAGGTTTTCCCTTTTTGTTTCTCCTGAGCCTTCTCCTCACTGGCTACTGCCCAGATCAAGTCCAGAGTTGCCAGGGCCCCTCTTTAGGGACTGGCTAGTTTTCTCCTGGGTGGTCAATCTGAGTTCCACCCACTGCTGAGTAAGAGATCCATTTGGCTGAAGAAAGAACCCCAATCAGAAGCAATGTTCATCATATATTGTTGCATTTAAAAACCCATTTACTAAAGATTAAGTAGGTAATGATGGTATTTTGGGAGAAAAGAATAGCAATAGTAATAACTAATTTTGTTGACTGCTCACTGTGTGCCATGCACTGTGCTACCTATTTCATTAATCCTCAGAGCAATACAATGGTGCATGTGTGCTATAGGGTAGGTAGGAGCACCCTGAGACTGAAAAGATTAAAGAAATCAGCCCAAGGTACAAGTGGTTGAGTCAGGAATTCAACCTGAGCTGACTGACCACACACCCTGTTCACACCACCATCCACTTTCTGGCCTCTGTATACACTAAGACGTTAGCTGAGGAAAACTCTGGGGTCAAATCTTCTTTTTAACCTCCTGTATGTCCCAAATTTGACCTACTGAAACATTATTGTTTTTGCATTTAGGGGGTAAATGTTAGGCCTGTCCCCTGTCCCCCCTACCCTGCACTGAGATCATCACAGTAGCCAGAAGCCTCTCCTGCTGCCCTTCTTGGCCCACACGCCTCACTCCTCATGACCCCCATGACCTTCTGCAACTCCACAGCTCCTCGGGGAGCAGCCTCTCCCATCAGACTGGAGAAGCAAGCCCATCCCTGCCTGCTTCGAACAAGATCCCAGCTGAGTCCTCCAGGACACGGATGTCTATATTAATAGAACCAGTGTGAACAGATTTTCCAGGTGGTCACCTCTTGGAAAGAGTTTGTCTGGACTTTGGGCCAGAATACTAGGAAGCCACTGGAAAGTATCCTGAAAATGCTAGCACTTCACAGTCCTCAGCCCTGAGGAGACCCAGTAAAGTTGTCTTCCAAACTCTAAAGAAAAAGCAATCCTTCAGTTCCTACATGGTCCTGAGCATTGTCAATCAACTCTGCGCTCTTCTGTAAGAGATATATAGACTCATACAGGGAGTTTGCAGGCCAGTTGAAGACACAAGAGAGGCATCAGGTAGGTAGCAAGGAGCACACCTCTTTCAGCACAGCCCATTTGTTGCACATAGATTATATTAATTCACTCTGGTGCTGAAAGTGTGTTAGTGTGTGATTCTCAGTGAACAGTGTGCTATTGCATGTTCTCAGTGCTGGGAGACAAATCTCTGTGGGTCTCTTGTGTTCCTGCAGGTCTTACAAGTAAGGCACTGACTGCCCTTTGTTCCTGACCATCTTTTCACGAATGTTTGTCTAATGAAACACCTTGGAATACCGAGCTAGTGTCTCCTTCTAGAGCAAAGGGTAGCCTTGCTGACCGCCCATTGTAAAAGACCTGGGCTCTTAATGCCTCTCTGTAGTGCAGCTCTCTACCTGGGCAAGCAGCATCTAGCCCTAGTAGTCGCACACTGTGAGGACTGGGGCTCAAGCAACCCACTCAGTATTGCTAATACTCTATCTAGCTGCTGCTACTGCTCTGAGTAATAAACTGTTCTTTGACCCTAACCTAGGAGTCCCACATCCTCATTCAGCACCCATGAAACTGTAGCAGGCTAACTTGCTGCTTTGCGAGGAGGGTAGAATTTCAGACCCTTCACAGTTTGTGACACATAGTGGGTTCTATTAATAACATGACATAATTTAATTTTCTTAATCTGAGGGTCCACCATCCACTCCTTTCACTCAGATGATATCAGTCCTCCAGCCATTATTTTTGTTTTCTATGGATAGTTTTGATGATTAATGACTGAAGAAAGGGCATACAAGTAACCATGCTTTATCTGCTAAAAATAAACAAAGGGATAATCCCACTGGCCATAAAAGATAATAAAGGTAGCTCAAATCTGCTTCCTGAAAATGGTTTGAAAATCAAGGGTATAGATCAACAAGAAATAAGAGATTGGTTGAAACTCTTCAACATCAAAAGAGCATTAACACGCCACTGTAGTTTGGAAGGGTTGATCAATAGCTGCCGAAAGAACTGGAGAATGGAGGAACAATGCCTACATATGCCACTGAGAAGGCATCGTCTCAGGGATGCACCAGGAAGACCAAATATCACTGATTTTCTTTCTATCCCCAGAAAAACATTTTCTAAATAGGATATGCCTTAATTCCATCATACAGCACAGAGAAGCACTATAGAAGTTTGTAAACTAAGTCCATTTCTGATCCTAGCCCTGCCATAGGATGTGTGCGTGTGTGCTAAGTCACTTCAGTCATGTCCAACTCTGCGACCCCATGAACTGTAGCCCACCAGGCTCCTCTGTCCGTGGGATTCTCCAGGCAAGGATCCTGGAGTGGGTCGCCATGTCCTCCTCCAGGGGATCTTCCTGACCCAGGGATCGAATCTGTGTCTCTTACACCTCCTGCACTGGCTGGCGGGTTCTTTCCACTGGAAAAGTGCCCTCTTTCCCATCTCTCAGTGCCACCTGGGAAGCTGCATGTATAAATGTGACCATATTGAGACTTCTTTTTGGTCTGGAAACACAACTGGAGAAAAAAGTTAATTATTAGGTTTAGTCGAAAACATTTCACACAAATGTTCCCTTTAATTTTGTTTTCAGCTATGGGAACTCATGACCATGTTACAAATAATAAACTCTGAAAATAGAGCATTCAAGGAAAGAATTTAGTAATCAAAATGCACGATAAAATCAATCTGACTCAAGTTTTCCAGTACAAACAGTCATTGTGCTACCTGGTAACAAGGCATAAACAAATCATGTAAATGAATATAATTAGTATTACTTTGATACAAAAACCAACCTTCTGAAAGTCTTTCCTTCTTTCTTTTTGTCAGGATCCTTTAACTTTATGCATCAAGGACACTGAAGGACACACTGTGGAGCATTCAAATTACAGGACCAAGCTTTTAATGGCTGGATAGCTCAGTTCAGTTCAGTTCAGTCGCTCAGTCGTGTCCGACTCTTTGCAATCCCATGGACTGCAGCACGCCAGGCCTCCCTGTCCATCACCAACTCCTGGAGTTTGCTCAAACTCATATCCATTGAGTCAGTGATGCCAATTGCTGGATAAATTAAGTTCCTTCTCTTAGCTTCTTCCCTTTGGATTGGAGAGTGGGAGTATGCTTCTGAAGCACCCCCTTTGCCCTCAAGGAGTAAGAATGTTAGAAGTAGCACAGTCCTGTGAGAAGAAATGAGGCTCACACATGTTCAGCTCAACTTAGCAAAGTAGAGGAACAGGAGCCAAAACTGGGAATAAAGGGTCTGCACGACAATTGTCCTTGATGTTCATAGCGGAATTCCCAGCAGAGACAGATACTTGAAAGATAGAGATCCAGGGTAGGAGAGGTGGGAAACTCTTAGTCCTGCTTTGATCAATGTTAATAGTCTCCCCACTTACCATTTTAATGCAGATTATCTATTTTTCTGCTTTCCTCTCCCTCTTCCTCCTCTTCCCCTTCTTCTGTCTGCTCCCCTGCCCAGTACACATTCAGACTTTCCTTCTTACTAAAGCACGTGGGCCCTGAACCTATCTCTGGCCTCAGTCTCCATACACATGCATCTTGCTGATTGTCAATATCTGCTTTGGAAGGTCAGTAAACACTCAGTTCCCTGAGAACTCAGAAGATTTGCCTCACTAGATTGAAACACTCGTGTAAGGAATTTCCTGACAGTCCAGTGGTTAGGACCCATGGTTCTCACTGCTGGGGCCTCAGGTTCAGTCCTTGATAGGGGAACTAAGACCCCTCAAGGGGATCAAAACAGACAAACAACAAAAACACATGTATTTACACAACGACTTTCTAAGAACTTACTGTCAAACCTCCATTCCTCCTATTTTAGGAGAGCCCACCTAGCCATCTCATTTTTCATTTGTGAGGCTTATAAATTCACATACCAAACAATTCACCCATTAAATGTACAGTTAAATGGTTTGTAGTATATTTAAGAGTTGTGAAACCATCACTACAATCAATTTTAACAACCCTAAAAAGGAACTTGCAGCAGTCACTCCCAATTTTCCTCTAAATCGCCACCCTCGTACTCCCATCCCAGGCCTTGGCACTCATTAATCTACTATCTATGTCTATGAATTTGCCTATTCTGTACATTTGCATAAATGAAATCATACAAGATGTGATATTTCACTTAGCATAGTGCTTTCAGGGTGCACCCACTCTGTTGCAGATTGCAATACTTCCCTTTGTTGGTGATATTCCATTGTATGGCTATACCAGATTCTACTTATCTGCTCATCAGCTGATGGACACTTGGGTTGTTTCCGCTCTTCAGCTATTATGAACAGTGCTGCCATGAATACTTATGTATAAGTTCTTGTGAGGATGTATGTTTTCATTTTTCTTGGTAATTACCTACTAGTGAAACTACTGAATCATATGGTAAGTCTATGTTTAACCTTTCAAGAAACTGCCAGATGGTTCTTTCGAGTAGCCATACTATTTTACATTCTCAGCAGCAATTGTCTGAGGGCTCTAGTCTCTCCATATCCTTGTCAATATATGTTACTTTTAAAAATTATAGCTATTCTAATGGATGTGAAGTGGTGTCTCAATGTCTTTTATTTGCATTTTCCTGACAGCTAATGATGGTGAACATCCTGTTATGTACTCATTCACCGTTTTTGTGTCTTCTTTGAAAATATATCTATTAAAATATTTGCCCACTTTTAATAAGATTGCTTTTTTATTAAGTTGTAAAAGTCCTTTATATACTCTATATACAAATCAATATTTATGAGTTGTCTTTTTGCTTTCTTGATGATGTGTTATTTGAAGCAAAAAAAAAAAAGCTTACTAATTCTGATGAAATCCAGCTTAACTATTTTTTTCTGTTGTGACTTGTACTTTTAGTATTAGGTTGAAAAAATACATTGTCTAGTCTAAAGCCACAAAGATTTATATCTGTCTTCTAAGAGTTTTATAGTTTTAGCCCTTACTTTTATGTCCTTGATCCATTTTAAATTAATTTTTGTACACTGTGTGAAGCGGGATTTAACTTCATTCTTTGCATGTGGATATCTTTAGCTGTCCCAGCATTATTTGTTGAATGGTTTTTGCTTTTTAATAAACTTCCCCCAAGAGATCCCTATGAATCTCTAGTGCTGCAACTCTGTCTCCAAAGTCTGTTTTCGGGGGGCTCCTTCTGGTCACAGAGCTGCTGTCATGTTTTAATGTATGGCAGTTGAGAGGAGTTTGTCAGTGATCCCCCAATACCCCAGATTATTCCCCATTGCACCCCAAATCTTCCTTACTGGGTTTCTTCAGATCAGCCCAAGTGGCATTACTGAAATCAAGTCCTTTGTAAAGAATGGGAATACTTGTTCTACCTGGGTTTTCAGGTAACCAAAGTTACTTTACGAAATTGAAACCTTTTTAACTTGGGCTCCCCTTGTGGCTCAGGTGGTAAAGAATCTGCCTGCAGTGTGGGATACCTGGGTTTGATTCCAGGGCTGGGAGGATCCCCTGGAGAAGGGAAAGGCTACCCAATCCAGTATTCTGGCCTAGAGAATTTCATGGACTGTATAGTCCATGGGGTCACAAAGAGTTGGGCACAGCTGATCAACTTTCACTTTCTCTAGTTTGGGAAGAGAGGTTATGAGGACGGAATGTAGGAGCATTATGAGTCTAGCACTTCTCTTTAAAAAGATTACAGTAGATATCAGTGGGCTGGGCCCAAGATTAACTATTTTCCTGCTGGGGAACTGCCACCTCCTGAGCTCTGGCTTGGCTATCAGCAGCCTCCATGCAAAGCTGATGTTCAAGGAGGCCAGGACCAAGCCAGGAAAGCAGCTGTATAGCAAACTGGGAAACTCTTGACTTCAAAATTCCAGAAAGAGCTTTGATTTTTCCCAGTATCATTTTCAAGTTAGATGATGAGGATAGTCCATTGGATAAAGAAGTTGTTGTTACCCAGAAGAGTTTCCTGGGTTCCTTTGCATACCCTAGGATGAGCAGTTAGGACTGTTCTGAATTATTTCCATCACCGGTGCCTCGATTTTGATCTTTACTTGGGATCAGAATCATCTGGGGTGCTTATTAAAAATCTGTCAGGGGACTTCCCTGGTGGTCCAGCGGTTGGGACTCTGCGCTTCCAATGCAGGGGTTATAGGTACAACTCCTGGTTGGGAAACGAAGATCCTACATGCTGCATGGCCAAAAAAATTTAAAAACCTAGAAAAAATTAAATCTACCAGGAGTGTCCTGGGGGTACAGTGGCTAAGACTCCCTGCTTCCAGTGCAGAGGTCCAGGTTTGATTCCTGATGAGGGACCGAGATTCCACATATCGCAACTAAGAGTTCACATGCCAAGACTGGAAGTCCCATGTGCCCCATCAGGCCCAGTGCAGCCAAATAAATATTTCCTTAAAAAAAAAAACCTATCTTCCTTGGTCTCACCTCAGAATAGAAATTGTATTTTTAACGTGTAGCCTGGGTGATGCCGGGGTAGACCATTCCTGGACCCACTGTGGCCACACTGCACTAAGCTCACCTGATGACTCGGAGTTATACTGAACCCTGCCCCTTGGTGCGGCTTTCTCATACTAGGGTCTCACCCAAGACCAGGGAGAGGGCATGAGGGCGCTAGAGGCTTGGGAAGGGGAGAGCAGACTGTTAGCACACGCATGATCACGATCGGGAGAAAACGTCTGGCAAAGAACAGCCGGAGGTCTTCTGAGGATGTTCAGACATTTAAGACAGAAGGTGGAGAAAATCTGTCTTATATGAATATCACCTGTATTATTATTATTTAACCAATATATTTTTCTCTATATCAATGCCTCTAATATTGCCACTGCCTTTAGACTTGCCTTGAGAAATAATATACAAATGAATTTTTTTCAGATACACATTACAAAAAATGTGTAATTACTGACATTTTAAAAATGCCTATGTACTACTTAAAGTCTTTACAGCACTATCAGCAACCAAAATACCATCCTTGGGAAGATATCCCTTTACTATGTATGCTTCTAGAGGGAAATTTGTTCCCTCCCTTAGCAATTCTTTGTGATGCTCTAGGACCAAGAAAGTTTCAAAAGAAAAGCCTGTTTCCCAGAGTCAAGATTAACCTCTTGTCCATCTTCTAAATAGGTCATAACTTATCAGAGGTTGAGGGTTTTGAACAGCTTGATCTCCAGATGTACATACATGATTGCCACTGTAATGTACAAAAGCCGGCAAATTTAAAGTGAATAGAGGGTTTCAGAATTACTATGACTACAATACTCTTTATTTCTTTTCTTTAAGAGTTCAGTCTTTTTAGGAAAGGATTTGGAAGGTTATATAAACTAGTTACATAAGCTAAAAAATTAAAAGAGTTTTTTTGAAATGGTAAAAAAGGCAAAAGTAATTTTTTTCCCAAGTTTAAGTTCTGTTAAACACATACAAAAGAATGTGTTCAGGTGAATCTCAAATATGACTTTATCAGTGGCTATTTCTCCTCCTCCAACACTCTTGAATAAAGGAGGCTTTAAAGAAGCTGTCTGTATATGCAATAGTAAGCTCATATGCCAGCCTGCTAGGGATATAACGCAATCATAGTTTGCAAATGTAAATTCAGGGTAGACATCAGACTTAGTGAATAGAGATTTATGAGACTGTCTCATTAATATTTCTTGGAAACCAGGTATTGCACAAAAAGGGTAAAATGAAATTCTGTATAGCATTTCAAGCATTCTATTCATAATGAGATATGTAAATGTTGCAAATTGGGGAGAATATAATAATGTATTACATACTAATAGGAAAATTTAAGTCCCGCTTATTATATATTTGGTTCCATTTGGTACATAAGTGCTGTATTTATGCCACTCACCACTTTGAAAGACATAAAATGGAAGCATAAATGTGTTCTTTTTCTGGTTTAATGTCTTCATCATGCCGACTGAGTAAACATCTGCAGGGAAGATGCATATGCTGCAGGCAGAGCAGAAATCCTGTATTTCCATCAAAGCTCTAGACTCCTTTTGTTTGCGTAGCCAAAAGAAGAAAGTATCTCTCTGCTAAAAATACACTGGAGTGAAAAACCCAGAAGAGCATGCTTTCCTTTCTTTAAAAGGTTTTATTATGCTTTGCAATACGTATGTGTCTCCCACTCTGGGTGAATTCTGCAGGCTTGGACTGGGATAATTGTATGGCCAGTTGATGGGATAAAGAATGGAGGCCTTTTCCCAAATTTCCTCGATGTCTTAAATCCCTAAATTTCACTACCCCCTAGATTTTGCAAGGCCCATGGAAGGGACACAGGCTATCCCCAAATTACATATGTATTCCTTGACTCAAATAACTCTTTGTCCAAACTAAAATAAACTTGACTTTTTTAAAAGAGTGATCTGACATTTCTTGTGCCCAAGTGTTATGACACAAATTCATATCTGTTTAATATCTATGTCTTTCATGAGACTGTAAGTTTCTTAAAGTTTGGGCTTCCCAGGTGGCTCAGTGGTAAAGAATCCACCAGCAATGCAGGAGATGTGGGTTTGATCCCTGGGTTGGGAAGATCCCCTGAAGAAGGAAATGGCAACCCACTCCGTATTCTTGCCTGGAAAATCCCATGGACAGAGGAGCCTGGTGGGCTACAGTCCATGGGGTTGCAGAGTCGGGCATGACTGAGAGACTGAACAACAAGGACACTACAAGTTTCTTTCGTTCTAATATCTGTCTTTGACTCCATCCCTAACACAGGGCTCCTAAACGATTATAGATCCCTAAAGGATGAGAGCGCTAGCAGCATCTTTCATTCTAATGAGGTGACTCTGGTGATCAAGACATGATTAGAAGCTTGGCATTTTCAGCTTCACCCTTTATCCTACAGAAAGGGGAAGGGTGCTAGAAATGGAGTTAGAAACTAATCATCCCCACATGAAGAAACTGCCATAAAATCCCAGTAGTAGAGAGTTCAGAGAGCTTCCGGATTGGTGGACACATCTTCCCTACCAGGAGGGTGGCACACCCCAGCTCCACAGGGACAGAAGCTCCTGTTCTAGGGACTCTCCCAGACTTTGCCCTATGTGCCTCTTCATCTGGCTGTTATCTGTATCCTCTATCGCATACTTCACTACACTGGTAAAAGCAAGCATGTGTATCTCTAAGTGTGTGAACTGCTCTAGCAACTTCATCAAATCTGAGGAGGAGGTCATTGGAACCTCCAGCTACAGCCTGTTGATCAGAAGTACAGGTGATGACCTAAGCTTATGACTGGCTTTTGAAGGCAGGGTTTGGGAAGAGGATGGGGTGCAGGGGTGCACATACTTATGGGACCGAGCCCTTACCTCTGAGATCTGACAGTATCCTAGGTAGACAGTGTCAGAATTGAGTTCAATCACAGGACATCCAGCTGGTATAGGAGACTCGCTTGTGGTGAAAATCCACCACACACTTGACCAGAAGCATCAAAATGAAGTGTCTTGCATGAGTAATACATTCACAGGAGAGAAATGGCAGCAAAGAACTTTGTTTTTCCCTACATAAAACAGGAAGCTGAGTTTTTCCTTTATAGGCAGGAAAGAAGGTAAAGTGTTAAAATAGCAGCTTGAAAACCAAGCCCTGCTTGTCTAGCTCGCCTCCCTATCCAACCCCCAGGGTTCCACACTGTCTTTCTCCAGTATGTCACAGACTCAGAACAGGCTTAGCAACATCTCCAAGGCTAGGCAAGGCACTAAGACAGGCCTACACAAGAGTCCTGTCTAGTCAAGCTAAAATAAATTTCTGTGTTTAAAAATACTCGGAAGGACAAATAGTGTGCTAAACTATAAATCAAGAGCCGACAGCCACAGGGGCCAGGCTCATGAAGGAATTCGTGGTCTGTATCAAATGCTGAGGCTAGAAGGAGGCTGTGAGATCTCTGGAACAATACTCTGTGTTCTTTCTAGATCAGAACATCAGAAGTACAGGGAGGTTAATGAGTCTCAACTGGCATAGCCAGGACAGCAATTGGTGACTTTCGACACATAATATCATCACTTTGAACTAGTCTTCACTCTTCTCACTAAAAGAAGTTTGTGATGGATTTCTGCAGAAAACTAGGAGAAATAAAAAGTCTAGGCTAAAAGATTTTAAGCATGGCAAATAAAACTATGAAAACTGACCGAAGGGCATGGGACAGAATGGTGATACTGAAACCTCAATTAAATATAAATAAAGCATAGATGGATGGCATATAGACAGATAAGTATGTTTGATTGAATATCTGAGGCTACAAGAAGGTGAAAGTATCCTGCCAAAGCTGAGAACATGAGTCTAGGAAAGTAAGCAAGCTTGGAAGCCACTGGCTAACTGTGTCTATAGCATGACTTGTACACAGTGTGAGACCCAGAAACAGATACCCTCTTAGGGAAAGAGAGAAATAAGAAAGAAAAAGAAGACCCACAGAAAATGCAAGAAAAACAAAGAGCATCATGTACACAAAGCACACAAGAACAATGCATAATAGAACCAGATCTGAACACACGTGAGATATTTTAATGTTTCATATATTTAAATGACCTGGAGAAGGCAATGGCACCCCACTCCAGTACTCTTGCCTGGAAAATTCCATGGACGGAGGAGCCTGGTAGGCTGCAGTCCATGGGGTCGCTAAGAGTCGGACACGACTGAGCGACTTCACTTTCACTTTTCATTTTCATGCATTGGAGAAGGAAATGGCAACCCACTCCAGTGTTCTTGCCTGAAGAATCCCAAGGACAGAGGAGCCTGGTGGGCTGCCTTCTATGGGGTCGCACAGAGTCGGACACGACTGATGGACTTAGCAGCAGCAGCATATTAAAATGACCAGACACAAAATTTGAGATAAGTATTATAATTTGATTAAAGAGATAAAAGAAAAAATGTAAAACAATAAATAAGGAGCAACAAACTGTCACGATTTGAAGTAAAACCAAAGAGAACGTTTAGAAATAAAACAACAGAATGTAAAACCCAATGAAACAGGTTTAGGAAGAGGGAGAGATGAATAGGTGGAGCACAGAGAGATAGCAGAGCAGTGAAACTACCCTGTACGCTACTAGAAAGGTAGATACATGTCATTACACGTTTGTCAAAACTCACAGAAATACAATACAAAGTGAACCCTAATGTACAGACTTTGGTTGATAACAATGCTTCGATGTTGGCTTATTGATTGTTCAACAAATGTACCGCATTGGTCTGGGATATGGATGATGGTTGAGGCTGCGAGTGTGTGGTAAGCAGATATATGTACACTTTTCTCTCAATTTTGCTGTAAAACTAAGACTTCTCTAAAAAGTAAGGGCTGTTAATTTTTTTAAAAAGAGAAACCATGAAAAAAAACTTGATGGATGTATTAAACAGCAGATTAAACATAGATGAAAAGAGACCTAATAAACCATAAAGAAACTATATACAATGCAGCATACAAAGAACTTCATATATATAGAAATAAAGTTCAGAAAGTAAGAGTGAAAGTCACTCAGTCGTGTTGACTCTTTGTGATCCCATGGACTATACAGTCCATGGAATTCCCCAGGCCAGAATACTGGAGTGGGTAGCCTTTCCTTTCTCCAGGGGATCTTCCTAACCCAGGGATCGAACACAGGTTCAGAGGTACAGAGGATATAATGAAAAAGACCAACATATGTCTAGTTGGAACTTCAGAAGGAACAGAGGGGATTACAGAAATAATAAAGGAAAGGCAGCATTTGGAGAGATGTGAGAAAAATATTTCATGCATTTTCAAATCAAGAATCACAATGAATCCCAAACAGGATAAATAAATGTAAGGCCACACCCAAACCATTATAGTAAAGTAGAATACAACCTAAGATAGAGAGACTATTTTAAGAGTAGCTAGAGACACTACATGGAGAAGGCAATGGCACCCCACTCCAGTACTCTTGCCTGGAAAATTCCATGGACGGAGGAGCCTGGTGGGCTGCAGTCCATGGGGTCGCTAAGAGTTGGACCAGACTGAGCGACTTCACTTTCACTTTTCACTTTCATGCATTGGAGAAGGAAATGGCAACCCACTCCAGTGTTTTTGCCTGGAGAATCCCAGGGACGGGGGAGCCTGGTGGGCTGCCTTCTATGGGGTCGCACAGAGTTGGACACGACTGAAGCGACTTAGCAGCAGCAGCAGCACAGACACTACAAATTGTCTACAAAGGAGAGGCAAGTAGACTCATAGTTGACTTTTAAACAGCAAAGGAAGCCACTGTGGAATAGTTTCTTCAATATGCTGAGTAAAATAAGCAAAAGTGAATTGAGAATTTTATGTTCAGAAAAAGAAAAAAACCCTGCCACCCAATAATTAACAAACACGAAATAAAAATATTATCAGAAGACTAAATCTGAGATTCTCAACAACAAATTTCTAAATCATGTACTCAAAAAAAAAAGGAAAATTTTCCAGAAGTCTGAGATACTAAAAGAAATGACCAAAATTAAAAACATGATAATGATATCAGTCAGTTCAGTCGATCAGTCGTGTCCGACTCTTTGCGACCCCATGAATCGCAGCACGCCAGGCCTCCCTGTCCATCACCAACTCTCAGAGTCTACTCAAACTCATGTCCATCAAGTCGGTGATATCATCCAGCCATCTCATCCTCTGTCATCCCCTTCTCCTCCTGCCCCCAATCCCTCCCAGCATCAGGGTCTTTTCCAATGAGTCAACTCTTTGCATGAGGTGGCCAAAGTATTGGAGTTTCAGCTTTAGCATCAGTCCTTCCAATGATCTCCTTTAGGATGGACTGGTTGGACCTCCTTGCAGGCCAAGGGACTCTCAAGAGTCTTCTCCAACACCACAGTTCAAAAGCATCAATTCCTCGGTGCTCAGCTTTCTTCACAGTCCATATAGACAATTCTAAATCAACACTGATGAATTAAAACAATTATCAAAATGGCGCAATTGGTACACTGAAGTAAACATTTTCTGTGTATGATGTTTGCTTAATAAACCAACTTGATATTTTTTGGTTAATATCTAATTACTTTTTAAAAAACCACCATATTCTATTCCATCATGCTACATTTAAAAATAATGAGCACTATAAACAAAATCATTTGCATTTTTTGCATTTTAAAATATGGCAGTAAATGCATAATTTTGAAATCAGAAGCATTTATAGCAACAACAGCCAACTGTTACTGAATGTGTACTTTGTGGAAACCCTTATTATTAACTCATTTAATCATCAAAACAACTCATTAAAGTAAGTACAAAACTGAAAAAGAGAAAGTGTTAATCACTCAGTTGTGTCTGACTCTCTGTGACCCCATGGACTGTGGCCCACCAGTCTCTGCTGTCCATGGAAATCTGCAGGCAGGAATACTGCAGTGGGTGGCCATTCTGGCCATTCCCTTCTCCCGGGGATCTTCCCGACCCAGGGATCAAACCCTGGTCCCCTGCATGGCAGGCAGATTTTTTTACTGTCTGAGTCACCAGGTACCATCATCATTTTACAGACAAAGTATAAGGAGAAATTAAGTTATTTGCTTAAGGTCACAAATTTAGTAAGAAAAAGAGGCAGAATTTGAAAAAAAGACAATCTGTTTCCAAAACCTTATGTTCATCAGATAGTTTTACGTAGTCTCCCAAGGAGATTGCTTATCAGTTTATTCTGACTAAAGTTTCTCACTCAGAAAATAGAGTAAACAAATAGATTGAGGCCCCATTTTAAATGTCCATAAAATTGAAAAATAGATTCAAAAATGTAATATTTTGAATGAATTTTGGCTGATTTGCCACTTATATGAAAACTGTATGATCTACAGTATTTGGTATCTACTTTCAAATAAATGACATATACATTTGGAAACAAAAAAAATAATCAAACAATAATTTGTAATTTATGACAAATTTATCATCTATGACAAACCTAGACAGCATATTAAAAAGAAAAAACATCACTTTGCTGACAAAGGTCTGTATAGTCAAATCTATGGTTTCTCCAGTAGTCATATATGGATGTGAGAGTTGGACGTAAAAAAGTCTGAGTGCCGAAGAATTGATGCTTTCGAATTGTGGTGCTGGAGAAGATTCTTGAGAGTCCCTTGGACAGCAAGGAGATCAAACCAGTCAGTATCAACCATGAATATTCATTGGAATGACTGATGCTGAAGCTGAAGCTCCAATACTTTGGCCAGCTGATGTGAAGAGCCAACTCATTGGAAAAGACCCTGATGCTGGGAAAGATTGAAGGCAAAAGGAGGATGAAATTACTAGATAGCATCATCAACTCGATGGACATGAATTTGAGCAAACTCCAGGAGACAGTAAAGGACAGGGAAGCCTGGCCTGCCGCAGTCCATGAAGTCACAGAGTTGGACACGATGTAGCAACTGAACAACAATAACAACTAGTCTTCTAACACTAAAGAAGTCGAATTCCTTTAACAGAGGCATCTTCCTAATAATCAAGAAGAAGAAAGAATAGAAGCACCATTCTTGTAATCAGAAACAAGGAATATATGTCTGCTATTTCACCACTTTTATTCAATAGTATGTTTGACCTTTGCAATAAGACAAAAAAATATATATATAAAGTATAAGAACTGAAAAGGGAGAAACAAAACTGTCATTATTTGTCAACGTTTTGATCTTCTACATGGGAAAAACTACACTAATTTTTAGAATTAATAGAAGACTCTTGCAAGAAAGTTACATAAAAAGTCAAAAAAAATCATATTTCTATATATTAAGGAAAAGCACCTAGTAAATATAAAATTTTTAAGTTATTGTTTGTTGTATTATTCTATATATTTTAAATTTTAAAAAATAAATTAAAAGGAAGTAAGGACAAATTATCAAAAGAAAACTAGTGGTCACACCAAAAAATACAATATCTAGGAATAAATACAACAAAAGCAGAAAATAACCTTAATGAAGGAAATTGCAAAACTTTACTTTGAAAACTCATTAAGGAATACTAAGATGAAACAGAAATCCATGATCATGGTTATAAGACTCAATATCATAAAGATGCCAGTTATTCACCAATTGGTCTAATTCAATAGTGATCAGAATCACCTGTTCCAATAACCTAAGCCCAGATACAGCAATGTAATTGAGGTCAGTTCCTTACACAGAAGGCAAGGGACCACATCTGTGACCCTCCCTACTCTCCGGGGAAATTTTATCATATCTCTCTGTATGCTATCATTACACATGCTTCTATTATGCTGGTGGTAACCATTCTTTCTAAACCTGAAACCCCAGATGTAACACTGAGTGCAGAGTTTCTCAAGCCCTGGCATTATTGACATTTTGGACCAGATAATTCTTTGTTGTAGGCAGCTTTCCTGTGCATGGTAGGATGTTTAGCATCTGCTTAACATCTCTGACCTCTACTCACTAGATTCTGGAAGCACCTGCTTACATACACCAGTGGTAACCATCATAAATGTCTCCAAACATTGTCAAATATCCCCTGCAGGGTATAATCATCCCCTATAGGCTGCTGCTAGGTGTACAATATGACAATGGAGTACATTTCCTGTGGACTTTTCTCCCTCATTCATCTGTTTTTCCACTGGACTTTCATCAATCAATAATTATATGAGACAACCTAGATGCAAAGAATTAGAAATCATAATTGTATCAGACTACCATTCTAAAGGAGATCAGTCCTGGGTGTTGTTTGGAAGGAATGCTGAAACTCCAGTACTTTGGCCACCTCATGAGAAGAGCTGACACTGACTCACTGGAAAAGACCCTGATGCTGGGAGGGATTGGGGGCAGGAGGAAAAAGGGATGACAGAGGATGAGATGGCTGGATGGCATCACCGACTCGATGGACGTGAGTCTGAGTAAACTCCGGGAGTTGGTGATGGACCGGGAGGCCTGGTGTGCTGCAATTCAGGGGGTCGCAAAGAGTCAGACACGACTGAGCGACTGAACTGAACTGATTCAATAGTAACATGGGAAGCCAAAGTAACAAAGCCAAGTAACAAAACAAGAATGCCTTTAAAATTATAAGGGGAAGTGTTTTCCCAGCTTTTCACTTAAGCAGTCCACGTAATTGAGTTTTAACCAATGCAGCATGCATGAAAATGAAACCAATTTCAAGGGCAGACCTCTAAAATCTTCCACAGGATCCTTTATGGACTCTTCCCTTGTCATCTGAAGGGATGCGAAGACCTGTTGAGGACTCCAAGACCCTGGTAAAGCCTCCAGGTGGATGAAACCTGAGTCCTTAAAAAACACCATGTAGAAATCTACCCACCAAAACAACTGCAGTTAAAATGAAGTGAGCGAAACTTTTTTTGTGTTAAGACCCTGAGATATGAGAGCTGTTTGGTACAACAGTTAGCCTATTCTGACTAATGCCGCAGTGTCAAATTCTGTACCCATACAAACCACTCGTTAAATGGCCAAATAGGAAAAAAAAAAAATCCAGATTTCAAAAATGTGCCTTCTCTGTATTTTTTCTTGAAAAAGCAAGTAGAGAATGCACTCTATCAAAATAAGGGGGTAAAATAAAGAAAGAGGTTGTTAAACCCAGTCAGGATGAAGAGAATTCTCAGAACGATAGTGAAAAATCTCAGGAGAATGGCTAGGCAGCAGGCTTAAAAATCAGCCAAAAAAGATCAGAGCAGAGGTCAGGAGCTTTAGAAAGGCATTCAAGAAAAAAAGTGGAATTAATAGATTAGCTGAAGTCTTTCGTTATACTGACCGGCTTTATACAGCTTTACCAGCTAGTCTGGGTTATATTAGCGATAAAACACAAAAACTGAGGCAATTAACTGCAATGGGGGGAAAACAAGTTGAACAAGAAATCATAATACACTTTGAGATTTAGCTGTTACAGTATATATGCAGTTGTAACAATGTGCATCCTGAATACTGACTTATCCCCAAATTATTATACCAATACATCTGTATCAGGAGAATAATAGAAGGAAAAGCAGGCGGGAGGTGTGAGGAGATAAGAATTGGGAATACATAAAACAAGAAGTTCTTATCTTCCATAGGAGGAAGTCCACTAATATTATCTAAAGTTTACAAATCAAGTAATAGCAGTGTAAGCATATTATTTAGAAACATTGAGACAAGTTTCTCCTTCCCCCCAAAAGAAATGACAGCTGAAAGAAATGGCAATGGTTTATTGGGAAAGGACTCAGGGATGGAAAAGTTAGAGAAGGGCAGCTGTTCTTTGTTTTTAGCCATTTTATTACCTGAATTTTAAATAGTATACATCAAAATTAAATTTTAGGAAAGGAAAGAAGGAAGGTGAAAGGAAAGAAAGAAGGGAGAAGGGAAAAGGGAAGGAAGAAATACAGGAAAAAGAAAATGGGCAACTCACAAAGAAAACTCAGTAACAGTATGAAAAATCAAAAAACTAGAAAACAAAATAATTGATCTTAACCCATAAAACTAGAAAAGTCTTTAATTTAAAAAAAAAAGATTGATAATATTCAACACTGGGTGTGGGAAAAACACCACTCCTGCCATATAAACTTGGATAACTTCTCAGGAGATCAATTTGGCTCATGCATTCTAATTCTCTGCCAAACCCAACATGTACTGCAGATATTGCTTATAAATCATAACTCTCTTTCCAGCTGAAATTAGAACAGAGCTTCAGAATCGTTCTCAATACAACCCTCAAGATAGCCACAACCCATACACTGGTTTGAACTGGGTTTGATAAAAGTGTGATCTCATTCTTGCACAACTTTAAAAAGTCTATGTATAATATAAGGCATCAGAATTAATGTGTAAGATTATACAGACCTATTTGCATCCTGGGATAAAAATTCAAAAATAATATTGGCCTTACCAAAATTTTCTCATTGAACCTGCGGCTAAAGCTTTCATGCTAATGCTTTATTGGAGCTGCAGTCTTAGAGATGCATTAGGGAAGGGAAAAGGGAAGTGGTCAGGAAAGAGGGAGAGCAAATACATTGTGGCGTCTCATTAAGGAGTAGTGCTGATGGCTCAAACAAAACACTCCCGGAGAGGTGGCATGGAGCACTGCTCCTTAGAACAATCCATTGAGTGAAGAAAGGATGAACAGTTTCTCTGCTGGCCGCTTTCTACCTTCCTGTCACTAGTCAAAGTCAAGAGTATTAGCCCTTTCCTCCTTGGCCTCTCTAAAGAACCAATGGGAGTGACACAGCCTCTGCAGTTCCAATCCGGCCAAAGGATAGGCACAGTGTCCCTTCTTTTAGGTGGCAAGGACAACGGTAGCAGGTGAGACTTGCCAAGACAGTCTCATTAGGGATGCAAGGCAAAGCAGGGCCAAAGAGCTTCAGGTTGTACATAATTTGCGTTTGATACAAGTATGATCCCGTTTTTGCTCAACTTTTTAATATATACATTTATATGTGTGTGCTGCTGCTGTAATATGTATTATATTTGCATATATGTATTTTCAGTCCCTTGGACTGCAAGTAGATAAAACAAATCAGTCCTAAAGGAAATCCACCCTGAATAGTCACTGGAAGGACAGATGCTGAAGCTGAAGCTCCAACACTTTGGCCACCTGATGAGAAGAACTGACTCACTGGAAAAGACCCTGATGCTGGATTGAAGGCAGGAAGAGAAGGGAACGACAGAGGATAGGACGTTTAGATGGCATCACCGACTCGATGGACATGAGTTTGCGCAAGCTCCAGGAGATGGTAAGGACAGGGAAGCCTGGCGTGCTGGGGTCCATGGGGTCCCAAAGAGTCAGACATGACTAAGTGATTAAACAACAAATATGTATTTGGATAGGAACGTTTGGAGAAAATACACATAAATATTTTCTGAGGTTACATCTAGTGATCTTTTTTCTTTTTTGCTTATCAAAATATATTTTTAGGTTTGCTTTAATAAACTTTTATTTCCTGCATGAAATAAAAAAGGGGAGATAAATGCTGGTAATTAAAAATCATTTTTAAGGTATAATAGTATCTGACAAATAAATCACAACAAAATTAAAAAGATAATTCTCTTGAACAGAATTTAAAAGTAAAAGCGACCTTTAAAATATTTTTACGTTGCTATTGTTCAGTCACTAAGTTGCGTCCGACTCTTTGTGATCCCATGAACTACAGCCCACTCCACCAGGCTCCTCTGTCCACAGGGTTTTTCAGGCAAGAATATTGGAGTGAGTTGCCATTTCCTTCCCTAGGGGATCTTCCCAGACCAGGGATCAAACCCATGCCTCCTACATTGGCAAGCAGATTCTTTACCTCTGTGCCACCTAGGAAGTCCAACATTTTTTTTTTACAACATATGATAAAAAGTATATCTGCCCATATACATACTGAATAATGAATGTGCTTATAGTTGCTTTAGTTGTGTCTGTCTCTTTGTGACCCTATGAACTGAGGCCTGCCAGGCTCCTCTGTCCCTGGGATTCTCCAGGCAAGAATACTAGAGTGGATTGACATTCCCTTCTCCAGAGGATCTTCCCAAGCCAGAGAATGAACTCACATCTCTTACACCTCCTGCATTGGCAGGCAGGTTGTTTTTTGTTTTTTTTTTTTACCACTAGTGCCACCTGGGAAGCCCACTGAATAATGAAACCAAATTTAAAAATGGAATAAATCAGAAATCCATAAAACAAAAATATATGCACGTGTGAAAAACTATTACAATTAGAACCACAAAAGACCATTTTTTAGCACATCAAACTGACAAATATTTTTAAATGGTAATACAGAAGAACTGTACAAAAATGATCTTCACAACCAACATAATCACAATGGTGTGATCACTCACCTAGAGCCAGACATCTTGGAATGTGAAGTCAAGTGGGCCTTAGAAAGCATCACTATGAACAAAGCTAGTGGAAATGATGGAATTCCAGTTGAGCTATTTCAAATCCTAAAAGATGATGCTGTGAAAGTGCTGCACTCAATATGCCAGCAAATTTGGAAAACTCAGCAGTGGCCACAGGACTGGAAAAGGTCAGTGTTCATTCCAATCCCAAAGAAAGGCAATGACAAAGAATGCTCAAACTACCGCACAATTGCACTCATCTCACATGCTAGCAAAATAATGCTCTAAATTCTCCAAGCCAGGCATCAGCAGTATGTGAACCGTGAACTTCCAGATGCTTAAGCTGATTTTAGGAAAAGGCAGAGGAACCAGAGATCAAATTGCCAACATCCGCTGGATCATGGAAAAAGCAAGAGAGTTCCAGAAATACATCTATTTCTGCTTTATTGACTATGCCAAAGCCTTTGACTGCGTGGATCACAAGAAACTGTGGAAAATTCTGAAAAAGATGGGAATACCAGACCACCTGACCTGCCTCTTGAGAAACCTCTCTGCAGGTCAGGAAGCAACAGTTAGAACTGGACATGGAACAACAGACTGGTTCCAAATAGGAAAAGGAGGACATCAAGGCTGTATATTGTCACCCTGCTTATTTAACTTCTATGCAGAGTACATCATGAGAAATGCTGGGCTGGAAGAAGCACAAGCTGGAATCAAGGTTGCTGGGAGAAATATCAATAACCTCAGATACGCAGATGATACCACCCTTATGGCAGAAAGTGAAGAGGAACTAAAAAGCCTCTTTATGAAAGTGAAAGCGGAGAATGAAAAAGTTGGCTTAAAGCTCAACATTCAGAAAATGAAGATCATGGCATCTGGTCCCATCACTTCATGGGAAATAGATGAGGAAATAGTGGAAACAGTGTCAGATTTTATGTTTTTGGGCTCCAAAATCACTGCAGATGGTGATTGCAGCCATGAAATTAAAAGACGCTTACTCCTTGGAAGGAAAATTATGACCAACCTAGATAGCATATTCAAAAGCAGAGACATTACTTTGCCAATGTCCATCTAGTCAAGGCTATGGTTTTTCCAGTGGTCATGTATGGATGTGAGAGTTGGACTGTGAAGAAAGCTGAGCACCGAAGAAGTGATGCTTTTGAACTGTGGTGTTGGAGAAGATTCTTGAGAATCCCTTGGACTGCAAGGAGATCCAGCCAGTCCATTATAAAGGAGATCAGCCCTGGGATTTCTTTGGAAGGAATGATGCTAATGCTGAAACTCCAGTACTTTGGCCACCTCATGCAAAGAGTTGACTCATTGGAAAAGACTCTGATGCTGGGAGGGATTGGGGGCAGGAGGAAAAGGGGACGACAGAGGATGAGATGGCTGGATGACATCACCAACTCGATGGATGTGAGTCTGAGTGAACTCTGGGAGTTGCTGATGGACAGGGAGGCCTGGCATGCTGCAATTCATGGGGTCTCAAAGAGTTGGACACGACTGAGTGACTGAACTGAACTGAACTGACTGACCCAGTGTTGGATACAGGGTACAAAAGGATACAGGGGGAAACTCTTCATGAATTGCTGGTAGGCACATAAACTTTACATGTCTCTGGATATAATTTTGAAATACAGCTTACTCTGGATTGAACTGTGCCCTTCTCTTTCCCCTCAAAAATATCCATGTGTTGAAGTCCTAACAGCCAATGTGACTATATTTGAAGATAGAACCTTTAAAGTCTCATTCAGGTTAAATGAGAACATAAGGGTGGGTCCCTAGTCCAATAGGATTAGTGTCCTTATAAGAGGAAGGAAGTATCCCCTGGAGAAGGGCATGGAAACCCACTCCCGTATTCTTGCTTGGAGAATCCCATAGATACAGGAGCCTGGTGGGCTACAGTCCATAGGGTCACAAAGAGTCAGACACAACTAAACTGACTTAGCATGTACACAGGCAAGCAGAGGAAGAAAGAGATCAGAACTCACTTTCTGTGTGCACAGAGAAAGGACAATGTGAGAACACAGCAGGATGGTGGCTACCTGCCAGCTAGCAAGAGAAACCTCCCCAGAAATCCAACCTCTTCTTCATCTTTTGTCTTGGATTTCAAGCCTCCAGAACCGCAAAAAAATAAATAAATAAATAAATTTCTGTTGTTGAAGCCACTCAGTCTGTAGCAATTTATGTATGGCTTTGGGCAACTTCCTAATGAGTATTTGTGCCTCAACTTCTCCATCTGTAAAGAGGAAATGATATTATCTACCTCACAAGACTACTGCGTAGATTTAGATAATGAGGCCATAATCAAGGGCTACTTTAAGTAGTGGCATCACAGTGAGTACTGAGGATTCAAAGAGTCAGAGGATTCCATGCATGGGTTCAGCCTACCCTAACTATGTGACCTGGGGTGAGTCATTTCACCTCTCCTAGCTTCAGGGTCTTCATCTTTAAAATGAGGACTCTGACTAGCTGATCTTGAGGATCCCTGTGGCTCAGTCCTCATAAGAGGAAAGCCTGCATCATATCAACCGTGGGAAATATTACAACTTTATGCTGTATGAAAAAGAGTGTAAGAAACTGCCTTCTGATGCTGTGCCCCTCTGCAGGTAGTCATTTCCGGCCTTTCTGTATAACAGCCATTCTCCACATGATAGCAGCAGTAGTTTTCATAGCTATTGTTACAAACATATACCGTGACAAAATGGTACTAAGCATTTGGCATTGCTCTTAAATTAATTTTTCTTTTAATTAAGTCCATAGCAACCTCATTTACTTGAAAAATAGTAACACTTCCATGGGAGACACTTCATTTATCTCATTCACAGGCCATACTTGGTCCCCCTTAACTTCTTGCAGACCACTGCAAGACCACTCAAAGGGCAATTTGAGAACCACAACCAAAGACATCTTTCTCAAGGCTTCTGCAGAGAGGTGAAGAACAATCTTTTCTTTCCAAGCCTGTCCTCCAGTTTGAAAGTGAACCAAAAGGTGCAAGGTGCTTGTAGTCTCCAGGAAGAGTGCTCCTGGTCAGAATGTCAGACAGTGTTTAGACACCTATGCAAACCATGGGCTTTCATGGGGACTGCCTGTGAAGTGAGTAATCTTTCCTGGAACCAAAAGTCATTCCCCTCAGTAGAGCCAGAAGCTCAAAAAGTAGTAAACAAGATGCTTTCCTTTTTGGGTAACCTTTATCATCAAAGAGAGACCTTACCATTGATTCATGAAAGGATCAGCCCTTAAACTGAAATCATTGTTTGTTATGATTGCTGAGTATGCAAGGCAAAGATTTTGCTACAGAATACACTGAAACCTGTGCTTGAAAAATAGTTTTCAGTCACTCTCTTAGTCTCAATTTCCTTAGCTAAGAAATGGAAGTGAAAATAATACCAAATTCAGTGAAGTGTTGCTAATAAAATAATTAAAAGCTCTTAATAAATTTCAAAGCACTATGAAAATAGAAGTTATTAATACTAGTAGCATCATGGAAATTTTCAAGTTAAATGATACTTGTTTATCTCTCTCTGTGGAAATCTGGCAACCCAGATAGAAAACCTTTTAACAACATATAACCAATTTAATCCCTCAGCAAAACCTGTGTGTGAGCGTCAGCCTGTCAAAGCTGCCTTCTGTGCATAAGAATGATCCATAGAAGGCTGAAGGTTGATTATAAAACCTCAAGTGTCTGCTTGCCTCGAGTCATTTTAGATGAGCTATTCAAAACACATCTAAGTAATCAGTTTCCTCTGATAGACAGGAGTAACAAGGAGAAAAGCTTGATTTCCCCTGCTGGAAAGGAGGCACGCCCATTGTTGTCTACCTTTCCATAGATCATATTTCTAGCTCTTTGTTCTTACTTAGCAATATGGCTTCAAGCTTAAAATTTGTTATCAAATTTGTATGCTGGGGAAGACCATGTTAGTTACTTTAAAAAAATGTCCAAAAACTCAGGCAGAAATGAAACCAATTAGGTCAGCTGGTAGGTAATCTTTTCTAAATTTAAGGGTGTATTTATCATTTCAGAGGAGAATAATTATTTTATATTGTATATTTGGCATTAAGTCCTTAAAAGTAGAATCTTATTAAAAGTATCATCAAATATTTACCTCAGTCTTGCCCGTTCTGTCTTGATAAGAGAATACTTCCAACCCAAATTGTTAATTAATACCTAATTAAAATTCCAAAGCATCTTCTTGGATGCTGATGGAGCATAGGATTCAGACCTAGACTGACATTGCTTTGTGTCAGTTTAAGGAAGTCTTATCATTTCTCTGAGCCTTCTTTCCTCATCTACAAAAATCCTTCCTAATGAAATAAGAAATGAATAAAATGAGAAAATGAGAGTGAGAAGGTTGTAATCATTATATAAACATTAGTGACTGCTGTTGTTATTACCAGAAAGGTATTAGAATAAGAAATATTCAATTATTCTCTGTGACCCAAATGCAACAATTGATACCAACATTATTGTCACTTTTCCTCATCATCTCAGTGCAATATGAACACCCATAGGAAAAAGATACATGTATTCTAAAATACAGATGAAATGATATGATGCCTGGGATTTGCTTAACAAATTTTTAAAAAGCAAGTTGTAAAATAATACAAGCTATGTACTTCCTTGTGGAGAGATATAGATATGGAAACATGGATATAGACACCAAGCTAAATAGAGAGCAACAGAGGCAGAGACTTGGAGAGTGATAAAGACATAAGGTCTAATAATATCAAAGTGGAAGCAAAGATCAAGATGGCAGAAAAGAAGGACATGGAACTTACCTCCTCCCACAAATACACTAAAAATAACTATACATGTGAAACAATTCTCACAGAATACCTATTGAATACTAGGAAAACTTACACAAGCAAAATTGCAAGAAAGATCATCATGTAACTGGGTAGTAGGATGAAAGAAAATAAGAATCGGGATGGAAGGAGGAAGCTGTCAAAGAGGAAATTTTGCCTCACCCTAGGAACTCCCTTCATTGGCTGGGAGATCAGCTGGGACAGATGGGAAGCTTCAGGGTCTCAGAGGAGAAGGTGGCAACTGGGCTCCAGCAGGCAGAACAGAGAGACCAGCACAGAGGGTCCTGCCCACCTACCTCCCTGGACTCCCCAGTCCAGGACATGCATCCACTGATGTGCATGGGGGCTGAGTGCTGCAAACTTGGGCTCAGTGGACAGACCTGGGGAGAGGACTGGGTTGCTGCACAGAGACAGTCTGAAGGCGCCGGAGTGTGCTTTGAGCTGCAATCAGAAGCGGACATAGGAGAGACCCGGGGTCTGCCATAGGAGCCGCATTGCTAATGGGTGCAAAGATAGGCGGGGCCCTGCATAGCAGCCTTGTTCTCAGCATGTCCTTAGCAGGCACAGCCCCACCTCTGTGGGTTCTGGGAGCATGCAAGCACCAGCGGATTGTCCCCACACCGAGGTGGGGCTGAAATCTGAGCCCATCCCAGGCCGCACCCCTCCCACCCTCCCCCGCCCCCAAACCACTACGGAAGCATGGCTGAAATCTGAGTCATCTCCCAGTGGCTATGCTACCCCATGGATTTATACACTGCCAATGGCTTTGTAAGCTCAGTGCCTGCAGGGCATTTGAGCAAATTACTGGTGCTCTCAAGGTTAGGGCAGGTCCAACGTCAACAGCTACAAGCTTTGTGGGCACATGTGCATGCGGAGGTGGGGCCGAGGTCTGAGATAATTGCATAGCTCCTACAGTAGGTCCAGGTGCGTGACTGTAGCTGTCCTGGGGCCTGACTTCAGCAAATCTGTGCCAATGAATCTGCGCTGGTGACTTTGGGAACACAGTGCCTAAGGAGCACCTAGACCTTCATTCCCATGTTTGAGGTGGGGCTGGGGGCACTGCCAACAGTATACTTTGTGAGCCCACACAACAAACAGGTGGCAGGTGACACCGTGGAGCACACCTCCCAGTAGACATCTCCTGTAGAGGAACACACAGTGGCTCCTCTAACAGTAGAAGCGCTCCAGTCCCATCTACCTCACACCGCAGCCCAGAAATGGATCTGGGGGTTTCTACTCCAGCAGCCGGGGAGCAGATCCTGTACCAGACGGGCTCTGACTGTTAGGTAAAAGACGACCAGTTACACCAAAAGAATGTCTAACAGGCTTTAATGGCAAAGCGCTCCCCGGCGGGGTTCCCAGACCGAATGGGCAGGTGGAGGAAATCCGTGCGCCTGGACCGTGTTGGAAGTTTGTTTATAAATGCACACTGCGAGGGATGGCTGGGCTAGTGGATGGGGATTTGGATAGGTTGCTGGTTGGAGGCATCGAGAGCTGATAGGTTTTTCTATGCGGCTGGGGCAGGGCGGCTTATGCAGCTGAGGCCAGGCGGCTTTAGCCGGCGGAGTGTGCTGTCATTGGTGCCCGGGATCTGGGAGGCTCCCTCCGTTAGAGACTTCCCCCGCCAGTGGGGGAGAGGAGGGGCGGCTTGTCATGGCAACCGGGGAAGTGTGCTGTCATTGATCCCCGGGATCCGGGAGGATCCTTCTGTTAGGGACCTTCTCACTGGCGGGAGGGAGAGGAGGGGCGGCCCATCATGGGCCCCGGGGTCCGACCTTACCCTGACAACCACAGAGCAAACAGGAGGCCCTGCTCAATATCCAGGGCAGGCTCTGGTCACCACAATACCAATCACACCAACAATCAAGGGGATAGTAGCCAGCACATGCTGAAGAAAGACATGACAGGCGCCCATATTAAAAACAGCCCTCACACCAAAAATATTAGATTCATGCAACCAACACAGGGATGTTTTTGTGGGATATTTCCACATTAGAAATTGACCATCAAAACCACGGTAGATAACGGTTTCTCCTAACCTCATAGAGTCAGAGAAATATAAGTAAAATGAAGAAGAGGAACCACTCTCAGCTAAAAGATCAAGAAAATTCTTCTGAAAGAACAAGTGATAAAACAGAAGCTGAAGCTCCAGTACTTTGGCCACCTGATGTGAAGAGTTGACTCACTGAAAAAGATCCTGGAGCTGAGTCAGATTGAAGGAGAAGAAGAAGGGGGTGGCAGAAGATGAAACGGATAGCATCACCGACTCAATGGACATGAATTTGAATAAATTCCAGGAAACAATGGAGGACAGAAGAGCCTGGTGTGCAGCAGTCTATGGGGTTGCAAAGAGTTGGCCATGACTTAGCAACCGAACAACTACTCTAGTCTGCTGCTGCTGCTGCTAAGTCACTTCAGTCATGTCCAACTCTGTGCGACCCCATAGACGGCAGCCCACCAGACTCCCACATCCCTGGGATTCTCCAGGCAAGAACACTGGAGTGGGTTGCCATTTCCTTCTCCAATGCATGAAAGTGAAAAGTGAAGGTGAAGTCGCTCAGTCTGGTCCGACTCTTAGCGACCCCATGGACTGGAGCCTACCAGGCTCCTCCATCCATGGGTTTTTCCAGGCAAGAGTACTGGAGTGGGGTGCCATTGCCTTCTCCCTACTCTAATCTACCAGATCCCAAATTCAAAAAGGAGGGAATAAAATACTGAAAGAATTAAGGAAGAATATCAATAGAAATGCAGATTACTGTAAAATGTAACTAGAAGCTATAGAGAAGAGCCAATTAAAATTTAAAAACTTATTTTCCAAGACAAAAGCCAAGCTAAAGGCAATAAGTAGCAAAATGAATAACGCAGAAGAACAAACAAGTGGTCTGGAAGACAGAATAATGGAAATCACCCAACCAGAACAGAAGACAGAAAGACAAATGAAAAAAATGAAAGCAATATATGAGACCTATGGAATGATATAAAGCATGCCAATCTACACACACAAGGAATGCCAGAAGGTGAAGGAGAGAAAAAAGAGGATTGAAACTAAATTTACAGAAATGATGGCTAAAAACTTCCCAAACCTAATAACAAAAGAGATATCCAAGTACAGGAAGCACAGTGAGTCCCAAACAAGATGAACCCAAACAAACCTACGCTAAGACATATTATAATTAAAATGGCAAAAGTTAAGGGTAAAGAGAGGATTCTAAAGTCAGAAAGAGAAAAACAAAGAATTAGTTACAAAGGAACCCCCACAGGCTATCAACTGACTTCTCTAAAGAAACATCACAGGCCAGAAGAGAGTGGCAAAGCCTTGAAAGGGAAAAAATTTCCAACCTAGGATATTCTACCCAAGATTATCTTGTTGCTTAGCCAAGAAAAAAAAAAAAAATTATCTTGTAGTTTTAGCAAAAACTAAAAAAATACAGCAATATTAACCTATTCTAAAAGAAATATTGAGAGGTCTTTTCTAAGTAGAAAAGAAGCAAGAAACTATAGAAAATAGAAAATCACAATTGGAAAGTAAATCATTTAAATAAGCCAGTAGACAGATTAAAAAAAATAAGTCCCATGAGAGTGATGGAAACTACAATGAACAGAAAAAGGATAAGCATGAAAATATAAAAGAAGACATCAAAATAATAAACTGTGGAGGAAGTGAGTGAGAAACTATAGATTTATTTTTTCGAATGTGTGTGAGCCTATATGATTATCAGTCTAAAGAAAATAGCAGGTTTCCCTGGTGGCTCAGTGGTGAAGAATTCACCTGCCAATGCCGGAGACACTGATTTGCTCCCTGATCCAGGAAGATCCCACAAGCCACACAGCAACTTAAGCCACGACTATTAAGCCTGTGCTATAGAGCTCGGAAGCTGCAACAACCAAGTCCACCTGCTGCAGCTGCTGAAGCCCATGTGTCCGGGAGCCCATGCTCTACAACAAGAGAAGCCAGCACAATGAGAGGCCTGCACACTGCAACCTAAAAGCAACCCCTGCTTGCCACAGCTAGAGACAAGTCCATGCAGCACCGAACACCCAGCACAGCCAAAATGAATCAGTAAATAAAACTACTGAAAAGAAGAAAATAGGTAGAGTAATGGGTTAACAGACTTGAAAAACAAGGTAACCGCAAATCAAAAACACACAATAGATTCACAAAAGCCTAAAGAAAAGAACATGAGTACAAAACAAGAGAAAACCATCAAACTACAAAAGGAAAAAGAAAGGAACAAAGAAGAAATACAAAATCATCTGGAAAACAAGGTTCAAAATGGCAATAAATACATATTTATCAATAATTCCTTTAAATGTCAATGGACAAAATGCTCCGATCAAAATGCATGGAGTGACAGACTGGATGATAAAACAAGAATATATAATATGCTGCCTATATCAGATCCACTTTAGGGCAAAGGACACACACAGATTGAAAGTGAGTGGATGGAAAAAGATATTTCTTGCAAGTAGAAATTACAAGAAAGTGGGGGTAGCAATACTCATATCAGATGAAACAGGCTTTAAAACAAAGGCTATAAAGAAATGTAAAGAGGGACAGTACATAATCATAAAGGGATCAATACAAAAAGAAAATATTATACCTGTTAATATATATGCATCCCAATATAGGAGCACCACATCACTGAGCAACTGAACTGAACTGAACTGAAACACATAAATACTAACAGCCATGCTATAGTCCATGGGGTTGCAGAGTTGGACACAACTGAGCAACGGAACAACACAGACATAAAGGGAGAAATTAAAGGGAATACAATAAAAGTAAGACTCTTTAACACCCTGCTGGTATCAGTGGACAGATCTTCCGGAGAATCAATAATGCAGCTGCTAAGTTGCTTCAGTCGTGTCCGACTCTGTGCGACCCCATAGACAGCAGGGTCCCCATCAGGCTCCACTGTCCCTGGGATTTTCCAGGCAAGAACACTGGAGCGGGTTGCCATTTCCTTCTCCAATGCATGAAAGTGAAAAGTGAAAGTGAAGTTGCTCAGTCATGTCCGACTCTTAGCGACCCCATGGACTGGAGCCTACCAGGCTCCTCCATCCATGGGATTTTCCAGGCAAGAGTACTGGAGTGGGGTGCCAAATGACACAATAGAATAGTTAGATTTAACTGGTATTTTCAGAACATTGCATCCAAAGAAAAAGAAACCAAAGTAAAACCACATTCTTTTCAAGTGCACATACAACACTCTCTAGAACAGATCTCATACTAGGGCCCAAAACAAGCCTCATCACGTTTACAATCATAGAAATTATTTCAAGCATCTCTTCTGGTCACAACTGCATGAAACCATTTACAGTAATCAACAAGAGAAAGAGAAATGAGAAAAAAAATTACATGGAGAATAAACCACATGCTACTAAAAACCCAACTGGTCAACAATAAAATAAAGAGGGAAATTAAAAATACCTTATGCCAAAAGACAATGAAAACACAACCATGCAACATCTATATGGGGTAGCAAAAGCAGCTCTTAGATGGAAGTTCATAATGATACAAACCTTCCTTAAAAAACAAGAAAAATCCCAAATAAATAATCTAACCTACCCCCTAAAAGAATTAGAAAAATAAGCACAACAAAACCTAAAGTTAGCAGATGGAAGTAATTAATAAAGATTAGAGAGGAAATAAACAAAATAGAGATTTTCAAAAATAGAAAAAAATCAGTGAAACCAAAAACTGGTTCTTTGAAAGGGGAAAAAAAGAAAAATCAACCAACCTGTGGCCAGGCACACCAAGAAAAAAAGAGACAGGCCCCAAATGAAAAAATAAGAAATGGAAGAGGAGAAGTAACAACTGATATCACAGAAATACAAAAAGACATAAGAGAATACTATGAACAATTACATGTGAACAAAGTGGACAACCTAGAAGCAATCAGCAAGTTTCTAGAAACATACACCCCATCAAAGCTGAATCAAGAAGAAACAGATAATTTGAACAGACTAATCACTGGAAGTAAAACAGAATCTGTCATTTTAAAAACTCCCTGCAAACAAAAATCCAGGACCATTTAGCTTCACTGGAGAATTCTACCAAACATACAGAGAAGAATTTATATTGATTCTTCTCAAACACTTCCAAAAGATTGAAGAGGAGGGAACACTCTCAAAGTTATTCTACAAAGCCATCATTCAGTTCAGTTCAGCCACTCAGTCGTCTCCAACTCTTTGTGACCCCACGGACTGCAGTACACCAGGCTTCCCTATCCATCACCAACTCCTAGAGCTTACTCAAACTCATCTCCATCGAGTCGGTGATGCCATCCAACTATCTCATCCTCTGTCATCTCCTTCTCCTCCTACCTTTCCCAGCATCAGGGTCTTTTCCAATGAGTCAGTTCTTCGAATTAGGTGGCCAAAGTATTGGAGTTTCAGCTTCAGCATCAGTCCTTCCAATGAATATTCAGGACTGATTTCCTTTAGGATTGACTGGTTGGATCTCCTTGCAGTCCAGGGGACTCTCAAGAGTCTTCTCCAACACCACAGTCCAAAAGCATCAGTTCTTCAGCAATCAGCTTTCTTTATAGTCCAACTCTCACATCCATGACTACTGGAAAACCAAAGCTTTGACTAGATGGACCTTTGTTGGCAAAGTAATATCTCTGCTTTTTAATATACTATCTAGGTTGGCCACAGCTTTTCTTCCAAGAAGCAAGTGTCTTTTAATTTCACTACTGCAGTCACCATCTGCAGTGATTTTGGACCCCCCAAAATAAAGTCTCTCACTGTTCCCATTGTTTCCCCTATTTGCCATGAAGTGATGGGACTGGATGACATGATCTCAGTTTTCTGAATGTTGAGTTTTAGGCCAACATTTTCACTCTCCTCTTTCAGTTACATTAAGAGGCTCTTCACCTAGAACCAGACATTCTGGAATGTGAAGTCAAGTGGGCCTTAGGAAGCATTACTACGAACAAAGCTAGTGGAGGTGATAGAATCCCAGTTGAGCTGTTTCAAATCCTAAAAGATGATGCTGTGAAAGTGCTGCACTCAATATGCCAGCAAACTTGGAAAACTCAGCAGTGGCCACAGGACTGGAAAAGGTCAGTGTTCATTCCAATCCCAAAGAAAGGCAATGCCAAAGAATGCTCAAACTACTGCACAATTTCACTCATCTCACATGCTAGTAAAGTAATGCTCAAAATTCTCCAAGTCACGCTTCAGAAATACATTAACCGTGAACTTCCAGATGTCCAAGCTGGTTTTAGAAAAGGCAGAGGAACCAGAGATCAAATTGCCAACATTCGCTGGATCATTGAAAAAGCAAGAGAGTTCCAGAAATACATCTATTTCTGCTTTATTGACTATGCCAAAGCCTTTGAGTGTGTGGATCACAAGAAACTGTGGAAAATTCTGAAAAAGATGGGAATACCAGACCACCTCACCTGCCTCTTGAGAAACCTCTCTGCAGGTCAGGAAGCAACAGGTAGAACTGGACATGGACCAACAGACTGGTTCCAAATAGGAAAAGGAGGACGTCAAGGCTGTATATTGTCACCCTGCTTATTTAACTTCTATGTAGAGTACATCATGAGAAATGCTGGGCTGGAAGAAGCACAAGCTGGAATCAAGATTGCTAGGAGAAATATCAATAAGCTCAGATATGCAGATGACACCACCCTTATGGCAGAAAGTGAAGAGGAACTAAAAAGCCTCTTGTTGAAAGTAAAAGAGGAGAGTGAAAAAATTGGCTTAAAGCTCAACATTCAGAAAATGAAGATCATGGCATCTGGTCCCATCACTTCATGGGAAGTCGATGGGGAAACAGTGGAAACAGTGTCAGACTTTATGTTTTGGGCTCCAAAATCACTGCAGATGGTGATTACAGTCATGAAATTAAAAGACGCTTATTCCTTGGAAGGAGGGTTATGACCAACCTAGATAGCATATTCAAAAGCAGAGACGTTACTTTGCCAACAAAGGTCCGTCTAGTCAAGGCTATGGTTTTTCCATTGGTCATGTATGGATGTGAGAGTTGGACTGTGAAGAAAGCTGAGCGCCGAAGACTTGATGCTTTTGAACTGTGGTGTTGGAGAAGACTCTTGAGAGTCCCTTGGACTGCAAGGAGATCCAACCAGTCCATTATAAAGGAGATCAGCCCTGGGTGTTCTTTGGAAGGAATGATGCTAAAGCTGAAACTCCAGTACTTTGGCCACCTCATGCAAAGAGTTGACGCATTGGAAAAGACCCTGATGCTGGGAGGGATTGGGGGCAGGAGGAAAAGGGGACGACAGAGGATGAGATGGCTGGATGGCATTACCAACTCGATGGATGTGAGTTTGAGTGAACTCTGGGAGTTGGTGATGGACAGGGAGGCCTGGCGTGCTGCAGTTCATGGGGTCTCAAAGAGTCGACATGACTGAGCAACTGAACTGAACTGAACTGAATTAGTTCTTCTTCACTTTATGCCATAAACGTGGTGTCATCTGCATATCTGAGGTTATTGATATTTCTCCCAGCAGTCTTGATTCCAGCTGGTTCTTTATCTAGCCTAGCATTTCACATGATGTGCTCTGCATATAAGTTAAATAAATAGTTACAATATATAGCCTCGATGCACTCCTTTCCCGATTTGGAACCAGTCTGTTGTTCCATGTCCAGTTCTAATTGTTGCTTCTTGACCTGCGTACAGATTTCTCAGGAGGCAGGTAAGGTGGTCTGGTATTCCCATCTCTTTAAAAATTTTCCACATTTTGTTGTGATCCACACAGTCAAAGACTGTGGTGTAGTCAATAAAGCAGAAGTAGATGTTTTTCTGGTACTCTCTTGCTCTTTCTATGGTCCAATGGATGTCAGCAATGAAAACCAGTCACAGAAAACTAATCAGACTGATCACATTGACCACAGCTTTGTCTAATTGAATGAAACCATGAGCCATGCTCATCCATATAGTGCCACCCAAAACAGATGGGTCGCGGTGGTGAATTCTGACAAAACGTGATCCGCTGGAGAAGAGAATTGCAAACCACTTCAGTATTCTTGCCTTGAGAACCCAATGTACAGTATGAAGTCATCATTACCCTGATACCAAAATCAGGCAAAGATAGTGCTGCTGCTGCTGCTGCTGCTGTTGCTGCTAAGTCGCTTCAGTCGTGTCTGACTCTGTGCGACGCCATAGACGGCAGCCCACCAGGCTCCCCCGTCCCTGGGATTCTCTAGGCAAGAACACTGCAGTGGGTTGCCATTTCCTTCTCCAATGCATGAAAGAGAAAATTGAAAGTGAAGTCGCTCAGTCGTGTCCGACTCTTCGCGACCCCATGGACTGCAGCCCACCAGGCTCCTGCATCCATGGGACTTTCCAGGCAAGAGTCCTGGAGTGGGGTGCCATCGCCTTACCCTCCCAAAATTATAGGCCAATATCTTTGATGAATATAAATGCAAAAATTCTCAACAAAATACTGGGAAACTAAATCCAAAAACACATAAAAAACATCATACACCACAACCAAGTTGGATTCATCCCAGGGTCACGAGGATGGTTCAACATATGCAAATAAAATAATGTGATACACCACATCAACAAAAGAAAAGGCAAAACCACAAGATCATCTCAGCAGATGCAGAAAAATTATTTGATAAAATTCAACATCTATTCACGATTTAAAAAAAAATAAAAGCTCTTACCAAATGATTAGAGGGAACATATCTCAACATAACCTACAGCCAACATAATACTCAATGGTGGAAAACGTCCCACTAAAATCTAGAGCAAGACAAGGATGCCCACTCTCACCATCTCTATTCAACATAGTGTTCAAAGTCCTAGCCAAAGCAATCAGACAAGACAAATAAATTGAAGGTATCAAGTTGGAAGGGAAAAGGTGAAATTGTCATTATATGAGTATGACATGATATTCTATATAGAAAACACTGAAGATTCCACACTAAAGTACTAGAACTGATAAATTCAGCAAGGAAACAGGATGCAAAATTAATGTATAGAAGTCAGTTTCATTTATTTACAATAACAATGAAATATGAGGAAGGGAAAGTTAAAATAAATCCCTTTAAAAATTGTACCAAAAAATAAAATACTTAGGAATAAACCTGATCAAGAGATGAAAGATTCATGTAGCTGAGAACTCTAAAACATTGATAAAGGAATTGACGATGATACAAAGATGGAAAGATAGCCCATGCTCTTAGAGTGGAAGAATTAATGACCATACTGTTGAAAGCAATCTACATATTTAATACAACTCTATCAAACTGCCCATAACATTTTTCACAGAACCAGAACAAATAATTATAAAATTTATATGGAACCATAAAAGACCCAAAATTGCCAAAGCAATCCTGAGGAAAAGAACAAAGTTGGAAGCATAAGTCTCCCAGAGTCCAGACAATACCATTAGAAAGCTACAGTAATCAAAACAGAGTGGTATTGAAAAAAAAAGAAAAGACATGGATCAATGAAACAGAATAAAGAGCCCAGAAATAAACCCACACATGTACAGTCAATTAATCTTTGACAAAGGAGGCAAAAATATGCAATAGCAAAAAGATAGTCTGTTTAGCAAGTGGTGATCAGAAAGCTGGACTGCTGCATGTAAATCAATGAAGCTAAAACTCTCTCTCACAACTACACACAAAAATAAACTAAAAATGGCTTAAAGATTTAAATATAAGGCTCACCACCATAAAGCTCCTAGAAGAGAACATAGAAAAAACATTTTTCTTAGCTCAGTCTCCCAAGGCAATAGAAATAAACAAATGGGACCTAATCAAACTTACAAGCTTTTGGACAACAAAGGAAACACTATAAACAAAACCAAAAGACAACTTACAGAATGGGAGGAAATATTTGCTAATGAAGCTACCGACAAGGGATTAATTTCCAAAATATGCAAACAGCTCATACAACTCAATAAAATAAAACATCAAACAACCCAATCAGAAAATGTGCAGAAGACCTAAATAGACATTTTCCCAAAGAAGACAATCAGATGGCTAATGGGCACATGAAAAGATGCTCAGTATCAAAGATTATTAGAGATATGCAGATCAAAATTGTAATGAGGTTTCACCTCACATTGGTCAGAAGGGCCATCTTTAAAATGTCTGCAAATAATAATTGTTGGAGAAGGTGTGGGAAAAAAGAATCCTCCTACACTATTAGAGGAAGTATAAATTGGTGCAGCCACTAGGGAAAATGATATGGTGGTTCTTTAAAAAACTAAAAATAAGAGTTGTCATATGATCCATGAATCCCATTTCTGGGCATATAATCAGAGAAAGTCCTAATTCAAAAAGATACATGCACCCCAATGTTCATTGCCGCACTATTTACAATAGTCAAGAGGTAAAAGCAATCTAAATATCTATCAACAATGAATGGATAAAGAGGATGTGGTATATTTGTACAATGGAATGTTACTCAGCCATAAAAAGAGTGAAATAATGCTATTTGCAGCAACATGAGATTGTCATACTAAGTGAAGTAAGCCAGACAGGGAAAGGCAAATATCACATGATATTGCTTGCATGTGAAATCTAAAAAAAAATAAAATAAAATGATACAAAAGGACGTATATACAAAACAGAAACAGACCCACAGACATAAAACAAGCTTATGGTTACCAAAGGGGACAGGACATAGGAGGCACAAATCAGGAGTTTGGGATTAAAATATACACACTGTTTTATATAGTATATATATACTATACATGTTTATAAATAGTAATATATACACTGTTATATATAAAATAGATAACCAACAAGGACCTTCTGTATAGCAGAAGTAACTATACTCAATACCTTGTAATAAACTTTAAGGGAAAAGAATCTGAAAAAGATATAGTTACATACATATATATATAACTGAATCACATTGCTTAAACCTAAAACTAAAACAGCATTGTAAATCAAGTATACTTCGATTTTAAAAATACTGCAATAAATGTGCAAAAAAAAAATGATACAAATGAATTTCTTTACAAAACAGAAATAGACTCACTGACATAGAAAACAAACTTATGATTACCAAAGGGGAAAGGGTCTAGGGAAGGGATAAATCAGGAATTTAGGATTAGCAGATACAAACTACTATATATAAAACAGATAAATGACAAGGTCCTACTGTATAGCAGAGGGGACTATAATCAATATCTTATAATAAACTATAATGGAAAAGAATATTAAAAAGAAAATATATAATTTAAGATATGTATTAAACTAAATCACTTATTAAAAAGAAAATATATAATTTAAAATATATATTAAACTAACTCAATTATTAAAAAGAAAATATATAATTAAAAATATATATTAAACTAAATCACTTCTCTATACACAAGGAACTAACATAACATTGTAAATCAACTATACTTTAATAAGAAGAAATTTTTTAAATATCAAAGTAATCATATCTGGATATAATAAGAGGGGGTTTATTCCCCCATGACATCTGTATTTTCCAGCTCTTTTATAATCAATACACTTATTTCTACAATTTTTTAATGTTTTTCTTATTTTGGGTTTTCTTTTTTTTCCAAGAAGATATTAGAAAAAAGTTTTAAGTTGCTATATTCATGATAAGAACATGAAACACCAACTCTAACAAGAGCTCTTGGTAATTGTAACTCTGTACAAGGGTAGTCCTTTCACTTGGATCATTCTCCCAGCTCCATCAACTCTTCAAATGGCTGGTTCTTTCTTACCTTCACATGAGTGATTAAATGCATCTCCTCAGAAACCTCTTAGCTAGCCTATCATAATTGTTGCTTTTTAGTCGTTAAGTCATGTCCGACTCTTGCGACCCCACAGCTCCTCTGTCTATGGGATTTCCCAGGCAAGGACACTGGAGCGGGTTGCCGTTTCCTTCTCCAAGGGATCTTCCCGACCCAGGGATCAAACCCTGCGTTACAGGGCGTCTGTAATGTAGTGTTTCCTGCATTACACGCAGATTCTTTACTGCTGAGCCACCAGGGCAGCCCCGCCTATCATAATATGCCTGACATAATTGTATAATTATATATTCTTATTAACATTTCTTTACTTCAGTGGTACCCAATCTTTTTGGCACCAGGGGCTGGTTTCGGGGAAGACAATTTTTCACAGACTGGGGAGGAGCGGATGGTTTCGGGATGATTCAAGCACGTTACATTTTGTATATATTTTATTTCTATTACTATAATATCAGCTCCACCTCAGGTTGTAAGGCATTAGATCCTGGAGGTTGGGGACTCCTGCTCCATTTGCTCATTGGCTGTCTCGCATACCCATGAGACTCCCTGTGCCAGGAGGCAGAGACTGTGACTGCTTTGTTCATCACTGTATATCCAGAGCCTGGCCTAGAGCATGGCGCATAAACACAGTATAAATATGTATTGAACAAGTGAATGCACCAGAATCCATTCAGGAAGGCAGACTTCTTCACCCAGATAGATCCAGGTCCATCAGACTCTAAAGGTGAGGGAAAGCTCTGAATAAACAGTCATAAGAGGGCTGGCATATGAACAAATATCTGCTTGCTGTGTTAAAAATGAAAACTGAAGTGGTCACGAATGGTTTCCACTTAAATTCAAAGAACTTTTCAAGGCAATGCTTACTTGAAAATTCTAGAGCTAAAACAGTCCTTTAAAATCAAACCCTCTTTTGCAGATGGGAAAACTGAAAGCAGAGATATCACACAACCAGGAACCTTGGTCGCCAGCTACCAGGCCAACATCCACTCATTAGTCCCTCTCTGACCTCAGTGTGACAGCAATGTTACCCAGGCTCTCACAGACAGATAACCCCAGAGGTTATTCTTGCTTCTGCTAGCACAAGGAGTCTGTACGTAAACGAATAAACTCCCTTTTTCAGTGCTCTTCTTATAGCTTGCTTATTCTATAAAACATGGATTCATGCCAAGTTTGACACTGAAAAGAAAAAGTGAAAGCGTTAAACACTCATCGTGTCCTGCTCTTTGCGACCCCAAGGACTATAGCCCACCAGGCTCCTCTGTCCGTGGGATTCTCCAAGCAAGAACTCTGGAATGGGTGGCCATTTCCTTCTCCAGGGGATCTTCCGGATCCAGGGATCAAACCCATATCTCCTACATGGGCAGGCTGATTCTTTACTGCTGAAACACTGACAACTTTAAATAACCTGCCTAATTAGCAAGCAGTGGAGCTGGACTTGGACACAGACAATCTGGCTCCAGCAAACACATTCATAACTACTCATGGGATATTTTTGTTGTTTGTGTGGGGCGGGTGGGGGGGGGGGGTGGGATTTGTTTTGTTTGTTTGAATAAGACAGATGTTTGTTTCTGGGTTGTGCCTTATAGCCCAAAGACACAGGATCCGGGTCTGTAGGGAAAAATCTGGTTTCCTCAACATGTGGCTTTTATCTCTGTATGAAAGTCTGTCCCTGGGCTAATTGCTATTTTCTAGTAGGTGGGAAGAGGAAGAGGAGGGGAAGCAGCTTCCCTCTCTCCCAGTAAATCTTCAAACCTACAGAAAAAAACAGATGTTTAAAAAGTAGAGCCCAAGAACATCTCACCCAGATGTATCAATTGTGAACATCTTATTATACTGTGTGTGTCTTGTCTTTCTTCATATACCTAGGAAAATACTGAAAGTTACACAAAGGAGTACTTCTCACAGGATGAAGGGAAGATAAACATGCCAGTTAGAAACATTATGAATAATAACAGTTGACTTGGTGAAATGAAATATTGTGGATAGTTTCCTTTTTTATTCTATTAGAAAGTTTGTCCCACAGAAAACTAATATATATATATATATATATATATATATATCAGAAAACTTTTAAAAAACATCAAAGCTGCAACAACATAAAGATTGCCAGTTTAGCCTCTCTATACAAAGAGGGAATAAAACGACAAACACCTGGTTGGGTGGAAACAGAATGGACCTCAGAGCTTGCGAAACAGCTCCAGCTGAGGTTTGTGCTGAACTTTGTGATGACTAGGCAAGTTTTACCATCTGAGCCGCTGGGGAAGCCCGACTAGTCCTCCGTGTATAGCCTAGGAAACAGGCCTTCCTGAGCCTCAGTTTCCTCATACGTAAAATATGTAAAGACTCACTACAAATCTACATTTCCAGCAATTCCTGGATAAAACCCAGAAGCCTGCCTCCTAAGGCCAATGTAGGTGGTTTACAGAACATATTCCAAGAAACACTGCGTAGCGGGGGAGCTAACTAAGGAATTTCTGAGAGGGAGGAAGGCATCCCAAACCTGTTATAGCTTCTTCAGCTCCCCTCCTTCCCTATTCCTGCTGCCTGTGCCCTTATCCTCTCACACATTACAAGATACTCAAAAATTTGCCTCTCTGACTCCAGTTTGATCTTCTCCAGGTGAAGTCCTCCTATACCCTCTTTCTCCACCCTGGACCCTAACCCCAGTGGAGATATGTTTTCCCACCAATCTCCAACATCAAGCTTCTGCTTCAGATAGCTCAGTCTGCCTGGCCAGCATTATGACCACCTCCCACTTGGCCTCACTCTCTGCCTCTTGTTCAGAGCCCACCTTAGGGGCCTGTTCTTCAGAGAAACCCTCTTCTCCAGCTACCCTGAGTTCTCCCCTCCTTAAATAATTAGCATTTAATTCTACCTTGCTTTATTCTCTACCCAACCCACATGTTTAAATCTGTGCATTTCTAAATGTGATCTGAGCTCCTTGAAAATATAAGCAGTGATTCTCCTTCCTCATGTTTTTTGTGACACTTAGCACAGTGCTAGACGTAGAAGGTATACACCTCAGCCTATACTGATTGGTTGAGTACTTAGCTGATTTATTGAGGGAAATGAGACGAGATTAAGGGATGAGACTTTATGAAGGTAAGCACAAGCATGGAGCTTGTTGTAGGCTGATGAACACTAAGGGCCCTTGAGTATAGGTGAACCAATCTTCAAGGGTGTTTTAAATAACAAACCATAAGTGGCAGAATAAAAGCAGAGTTTAAGATAAAATCTCAAATAAATGAAGAGCAATGAGCATGCAGCTGCTGTCACTTGCTCTCTTGTGTTCTTGATGAGTTTCAATTAAAAATAGCCCTAATACATCAAAAACAACCTGGTGAATTCCCTTTATTGTCCCTTCAATGTGTTACTAAGGAGTTATTGGTATCATTTCATGACTCCGGCGCAAATGCCTCTAGGATTTACTGCTGGGTTCACATCTCTGCTCTTTTATGGATTTCTTCCGAGAGGGGCTTGAATACAGGGCTCCCATTATATGTCCCTTGTGGTACGTTGGCTAGAGCAAGCTGCATCAGCGATGGCAATAAAGCTCACCAAGGCAACAACCGTTACTCACCAGTGTAGTTTGATTTAGAGTAGACTGTTTCCAGATGGGTTCCAATGTAACCCTTTTTCTTCCATCTCCCAACAACACTGAAATTGAAAAATCAATTACAGGAGCCAGGTTTTATATGTTGCTAAGTTTTGCTGGGAGTGGTAAAACACACACACACACACACACATATATATATATATATTTATATGTATACGTACAAAAGCGTATTTTGTAAATAACTAAAAAAAAAAAAAAAATGAGAGAGCATCCAGGAATGTGGTAGGTGTATTTAATCAAGACAACCTAGACAATAGTAAAATAAGTACTATTAGGAAAATATCTTATTTATTTAAGGGCTTGGTGCTGCTGCTATTTAAGGGCTTAGAAAAGCTTAAATCACAAACTCTTAGTTTGTTATGTCAACAGGTTGTCAATAAAAATCTGTTTCCTGGGGTCAATAGAGTCTCTAGTGCGCTCATCAGTCCTGCTTCTTCAACTAGAGGCAGTCATCAAATCTCATTAGCTTGCTCTGTCTCCAGGAGAAGGGAGATCATCTATCAGTTACCCTTACTCCGTGACAAACCATATGAAAAAGAGCTTTTAATCCACTGGTGCTCTAATCAAGGAAGGAGAGGATAAATGTCCTTGGATATTAGCTTTAACAGAAAGAGTCTGGAGAAGTAACAGGAGGATTGTATGTGGGTCACGCTGATGGTTGTTTTATTTTCAATTAGCCAACGACTGCAGACGTCGTACAGCAGACCTGAGTTGCTCTTTTTGGATATTTCCTAATCTCACTCTCCATAAAGGACTGAAAAATGAATACTGTGAAATCAGCACAAGCTTATTTTGTGACACTGTAATTAGATAACTTTCTCTTGTGAAAATCCAACTCCTGTATCACTAACTAGATGTGATGGGCTCTTCAACGTGCATCTGGCTATAAAAGCAGACAACAGATACAATACGTTTCTAATCAAGTGAATGACAGAACAGGAAGGAGCATGGTACACAATGATCAGACTGTCTTTCTTCATTTTAATATCCTCAGGTGACCTTCTTTTCATAAAAATCAACATGCCATTTGAGCAATGTTTGTTTTTTTTTTCCCCCACCTTATCCAGCTTGTACTTAACCTAAGCGACCACCAGTCTAAACTGTCATGGCCTACTCGACCTACCAGATGCTCAGCAAAAATCTTAGGTCATTCAATTATCCAAATACAGAGAACAGCCAGCACTTCCCAAACTTGAGTGCATTTACAAACTACCCAGAGATCTGAGTAAAATGTAGATTTTGACTCAGGAGGTCTAGGTGTGGCCTGAGCACCTGCATTTCTAACAACCTCCCAAGTGATACTGATGTTGCTGGTCTGAGATTCTAACACTGGCCATAGATCACCTTAATAACATTCTGTAAATTTTCCAGCAGAAAATAAAAACACAATTACATAATTTCATGTGGTTTGTTTCCCGGAAGAGAACAATGATTATGTTTGAAGAGAAGTCAGTTTTAGATGTGAATTTCAAAATACAATTGTAGTCTTTCTAAATGTTATCTCCATGGATAGACATCTTTTTAGAGCTCAAAGAGGTCCTTTAAGGTCGATGAGTATTGACTTCAGGAAGTGATCCAAAACAGAACACAAACAGATTCATTTAAAGCAAAGTTTAAATCCAATACTTTCCTCCAGCTATACTACTGATGATGGCTTGACTTTTTCTTTGCAGTTAATGTACACAAACAAATGGAAACACACTCCCCTTAAGTTCAAAACCCTCTTCCTGAGAACAGGATTCCAGTTCATATGCTCTTCTGCTGTGCAAAGTTTATTTATGACATACTTAAATAAAGATTTCTGTTATTCAAATTAATTCTCTTTGAAATTGATTAGCCTAACACAGATTCAACTGTGGAGATAAATGTCAAAGGTCAGAATATTCTAGTTCACCGTTAATGATATTAAGGCCCTGTATTTAATAACTACTTTATTCTCGGGAGCTTGTAACACTCCTATTCATCTTCCCACTTCTGAGTTTGATAAGGAAATGGGTATAGATCTGGATTTGCAACACTAATAGGAAAAACAATCTAATTTTTCTGTACTTTGAGTAAGTAGATACTAAGTATAACATACTTGATGTGTATGTGACTCTTACTGAGTATAACTTCACTTTTCAAAAGCATGGTTAATGGATTCACAGATACTAGCATAATTTCCTATGCACAAAAGAAACATTGTAATAAAACAGCTAAATATGTTCACTCCACAAATATTTATTTAGTTCTATAATAATAATACTAACACAATATATTATTTTATATCATATAATAAAATAACTGATATAATAATAATAACTAATGTTTATAACAAACCAAGGACTAATCTAAGTATTTTACAAAAAGTCACTATTCTTTACAATTTTACACTGTAAATATAATTATTGGCCCCATGGAGCAGATAAATAAAGTGAAATACTGACAGGCTAAATAATTTACCGAAGGTTATACAGCCTCTATGTGACTGCTATGGTCTGAACATCTGAATCCCCACCACCCTGCAAAGTCTTATGTTGAAATCCAACCCCCAAAGATGGTGGTATGGTTGGAGCCTTCAGGAGGTGCTAGGGTCATGTGGGTGGATCTCATGAATGGGATTATGGCCGCAGAGAAGAAGCCCCGGAGAACTCCCTATCACTTTCTACCATATGGCGACCCATGAGAAGGCTCGAAAGCAACGGACCAGGAAGTGGGCTCTCACTAGAACTCAACCGTGCTGGCACTTGATCTTGGACTTCCCAGCCCCCAGAACTGTGAGAAATAAGTTTCTGTTGTTTATAAGCCACCCAGTGTGTGGTATTTTGTTATAGCAGCCCAAACAGCCTAGCTTCTGTATTCAAGACAGAGCCTAGCTCTGTCATATGCCAGACACCCCCCTGGGAAATGATGATCACGACAAAAGGTGCTCATGGGGATAGGCAAGCGTGTTGAATCTACACCTCCACCCCACTTCTAACCATCAGTAGTCATTATAGCCCTTCTTTCCAACTGAGCTCAGATGTAGGCTCAGACACATGTACCTTAGGCTCAGAATCCTTCACACCCAGTGTTCCAGGTAGTTATAGGATCAGTCAGTTGGAGCTGACACATGAATCAAAATGTATTTGCCATTCCTGACTGAGTGCATTAAGCACATCATTCACTAGTCTTTAAATACTTTAAAAAGTTTGTATAGGTTGCAGATACTTATGTGAAAAGGAGTATATTTCTAGTCAATATTGATCTCAACCTGTTTCCATCATCAACTCAGAGGACATGAGTTTGAGCAAACTTGGGGAGACAGAGAAGGACAGGGAAGCCTGGTATGCTGCGGTCCATGGGTCACAAAGAGTTGGACGTGACTGAGTGATGGAACAACAGCAACAATCTGTTTAATAAACTTTGATTCAGTCATGGATCCCACGCTTTGGTTCCTGCCTTCAAGGCATTTTCACATTGGAATCCTTTACACATTCCCTATATAGGCTTTAATATTTCTCTAGCCTAAGAATTTAGGAAGGATCCATAACACCCCTGAAATAATACATTATTTTATATTATGTAACTAGTTACTTTAATAACTATAGAAAAAATTAAACTTAAGATTCCTATCTCCCACAACCAAGGTGCATTCAGATTTAAATTTTTTATTATTAATAAATTATGCTGGGGACTTCCCTGGTGGTCCAGTGGCTAAGACTCCTTGCTCCCAATGCAGGGGCCTGGGTTCAATCCCTGGTCAGGGAACTAAATCCCACATGCTGTAACAAAGAGTTCACGTGCCACAACTGACACACAGCACAGCCAAATAAATAAAAATAAAATATTTTTTAAAATATATACTGGGGAAAAATGTTAAATTACAGCTTTACAATTGTGGAGAGAGGAAAACTTTCTCAAGCATAACAGAAGTCCATACACAGTAAAGATCTCATTGCATAAAATTGCAAAATCTCTATACTGCAATGATACTATAAGCAAAGTTAAAAGATAATGATATCATTTCTGGATTGCTGAGGTAACAGTGGCCAACTAAATCTGAATTTACACAAATCTGAATCTCGATACACATCCTCCAAAACACTACAGATCAATAAAAAGAAAAACTGCGCATACATAAATCCGACAACTTGTCACAATTAAAAACCAACACTACTACCAACTTTAAATTATCTGTAATTGGGGGAAAGACGTTACAGCAGCACTAGAACTCCCATCATAAGACTTTGCAGAGATCCAAGGAAGGGCTTCTGACTCCCCAGATGACTTGGTGGTAAAGAATCCACCTGCCAAGCAGGAGACCTGGGTTCAATCCCTGAGTAGGAAAGATCCCCTGGAGAAGGAAAGGGCGACCCACTCCAGTACTCTTGCCTGGGCAACCCCATGGATAGAGGAGACTGGCAGGCTGCTGAGAGTCAGACACAACTGAACAACTAAGCAACATTAACAATGACAAACAAGGGAGTTTCCAGAAAATCTGCACAGAAGAGAAAAGGTAATTAAGCGAAAATAGCTCCCAGAAGAAAAAAGGCCATCTTAAGTGTCAAAATACTGAAAACGTTCTAGTCATAAGAGTATGGAATACAGAGAAGACACAGAAAAGTGATGAGATTCAGTGAAGCAGTTCTGAAAGGACTGGAGAAGAAAAGGATTTAAAAAATCAGAAGCAATCTTTGGGTGCTACATAAGGAAGACAAAAAGAAACATGGGAGAAAGATTCATGGTCCTGCCAGACAAGCAAAAACCAAAAACTCAAAGGACACACAAATATTACTTGGGCCAGATCATACTGGGTCCAATTATACCTATTCTGTACACTGTAGAATGTTTGACAATATCCTTGGCCTCTACCTAGCAGATGTTGTTAGCACACCACCCCCCCAGTTATGACAACCAAAAATGTCTCCAAACATTGCAAAATGTCCCCTAGGATATGAAATCACATCCAGGTGAGAACCACTGACCTAAAGCAAAGATTTGTTGAATTGCTGATTGGATTATTTGTTGCTGCTGCTACTAAGTCACGTCAGTCGTGTCCAACTCTGTGCAACCCCAGAGATGGCAGCCCACTAGGCTCCTCTGTCCCTGGGATTCTCCAGGCAAGAACACTGGAGTGGGTTGCCTTTTCCTTCTCCAATGCATGAAGGTGAAAAGTGAAAGTGAAGTCACTCAGTCGTGCCCGACTCTTAGCGACCCCATGGACTGCAGCCTACAAGGCTCCTCCGCCCATGGGATTTTCCAGGCAAGAGTACTGGAGTGGGGTGGTTTGTTTGTTACTCATCCTTACACGTTTGTCTTTTTAGTAGTAAATCATTAAGAGGAAAAATAAAATTGAGGGAGGAAAAGAACCTACTCACTCACTCATTTATTCATTCATCAAATCTCTATTGAATGCCTACTAAGAAATAGGCATTGTATAAAAGATTAATAGGTAAATCAACAAGAGAATGGATAAAGAAGCTGCAGTACATATATACAATGGATTATTACTCAGCCGTAAAAAGGAATGCATTTGAATCAGTGATAATGAGATGGATGAACGAAGAGTCGATTATACAGAGTAAGGTAAATCAGAAGGAGGAAAACAAATATCATATATTAACATGTATATAGGGAATTTAGAAATGTGGTACTGATGAACCTATTTGCAGGGCAGCAAGGGAGACACAGACATAGAGAACAGACTTATGGACACAGAGGTGGGCAGGAAGGAGATGGTGGGATAAATGGAGAGAGTAGCACGGCAACATATAGACTACCATATGTAAAACAGACCAGTTCACTTCAGTTCAGTCGCTCAGTCATGTCCGAACTTTGCGACTCCATGAATCGCAGCATGCCAGGCCTCCCTGTCCATCACCAACTCCCAGAGTTTACCCAAACTCATGTCCATCGAGTCGGTGATGCCATGCAGCCATCTCATCCTCTGCCGTCCCCTTCTCCTCCTGCCCCCAATCCCTCCCAGCATCAGGGTCTTTTCCAATGAGTCAACTCTTCGCATGAGGTGGCCAAAGTATTGGAGTTTCAGCTTTAGCATCAGTCCTTCCAAAGAACACCCAGGACTGATCTCCTTCAGAATGGACTGGTTGGATCTCCTTGCAGTCCAAGGGACTCTCAAGAGTCTTCCCCAACACCACAGTTCAAAAGCATCAAGTCTTCGGCACTCAGTTTTCTTCACAGTCCAACTATCACATCTATACATGACCACTGGAAAAACCATAGCCTTGACTAGACGGACTTTTGTTGGCAAAGTAATGTCTCAGCTTTTCAATATGCTATCTAGGTTGGTCACAACTTTTCTTCCAAGGAGTAAGCGTCTTTAATTTCATGGCTGCAATCACCATCTGCAGTGATTTTGAAGCTCCCCAAAATAAAGTCAGCCACTGTTTCCACTGTTTCCCCATCTATTTCCCATGAAGTGATGGGACCAGATGCCATGATCTTCGTTTTCTGAATGTTGAGCTTTAAGCCAACTTTTTCACTCTCCTCTTTCACTCTCATCAAGAGGCTTTTTAGTTCCTCTTCACTTTCTGCCATAAGGGTGGTGTCATCTGCATATCTGAGGTTATTGATATTTCTCCCAGCAATCTTGATTCTAGCTTGTGGTTCTTCCAGCCTAGCGTTTCTCATGATATACTCTGCATAGAAGTTAAGTAAATAGGGGGACAATACACAGCCTTGACGTCCTCCTTTTCCTATTTGGAACCAGTCTGTTGTTCCATGTCCAGTTCTAACTGTTGCTTCCTGACCTGCAGAGAGGTTTCTCAAGAGGCAGGTCAGGTGGTCTGGTATTCCCATCTCTTTCAGAATTTTCCACAGTTTCTTGTGATCCACACACTCAAAGGCTTTGGCATAGTCAATAAAGCAGAAATAGATGTTTTTCTGGAACTCTCTTGCTTTTTCCATGACCCAGCAGATGTTGGCAGTTTGATCTCTGGTTCCTCTGCCTTTTCTAAAACCAGCTTGAACATCAGGGAGTTCACGGTTCACATATTGCTGAAGCCTGGCTTGGAGAATTTTGAGCATTACTTTACTAGCATGTGAGATGAGTGCAATTGTGCAGTAGTTTGAGCATTCTTTGTCATTGCCTTTCTTTGGGATTGGAATGAACACTGACATTTTCCAGTCCTGTGGCCATTGCTGAGTTTTCCAAGTTTGCTGGCATATTGAGTGTAGCACTTTCACAGCATCATCTTTCAGGATTTGAAATAGCTCAACTGGAATTCCATCACCTCCACTAGCTTTGTTCATAGTGATGCTTTCTAAGGCCCTCTTGACTTCAAATTCCAGGATGTCTGGCTCTAGGTGAGTGATCACACCATCATGATTATTTGGGTTGTGAAGATCTTATTTGTACAGTTCTTCTGTGTATTCTTGCCACCTCTTCTTAATATCTTCTGCTTCTGTTAGGTCCAGACCATTTCTGTCCTTTATCAAGCCCATCTTTACATGAACTGTTCCCTTGGTATCTCTAATTTTCTTGAAGAGATCTCTAGTTTTTCCCATCCTGTTGTTTTCCTCTATTTCTTTGCACTGATCTCTGAGGAAGGCTTTCTTATTTCTCCTTGCTATTCTCTGGAACTCTGCATTCAGATGCTTATATCTTTTCTTTTCTCCTTTGCTTTTTGCCTCTCTTCTTTTCACAGCTATTTGTAAGGCCTCCTCAGACAGCCATTTTGCTTTTTTGCATTTCTTTTCCATGGGGATGGTCTTGATCCTTGTCTCCTGTACAATGTCAAAAACCTCATTCCATAGTTCATCAGGCACTCTATCTATCAGATCTAGGCCCTTAAATCTATTTCTCACTTCCACTGTATAACCATAAGGGATTTGATTTAGGTCATACCTGAATGGTGTAGTGGTTTTCCCTACTTTCTTCAATTTGAGTCTGAATTTGGCAATAAGGAGTTCATGATCTGAGCCACAGTCAGCTCCTGGTCTTGTTTTTGCTGACTGTATAGCACTTCTCTATCTTTGGCTGCAAATAATATAATCAGTCTGATTTTAATGTTGATCATCTGGTGATGTCCATGGGTAGAGTCTTCTCTTATGTTGTTGGAAGAGGGTGTTTGCTATGACCAGTGGGTTCTCTTGGCAAAACTCTATTAGCCTTTGCCCTGCTTCATTCCGTACTCCAAGGCCAAATTTGCCTGTTACTCCAGGTGTTTCTTGACTTCCTACTTTTGCATTCCAGTCCCCTATAATGAAAAGGACATCTTTTTTCGGTGTTAGTTCTAAAAGGTCTTGTAGGTCTTCATAGAACCATTCAGCTTCAGCTTCTTCAGCATTACTTGTTGGGGCATAGGCTTGGATTACTATGATATTGAATGGTTTGCCTAGAAACAAAAAGAGATCATTCTGTCGTTTTTGACATTGCATCCAAGTACTGCATTTCGGACTCTTTTGTTGACCATGATGGCTACTCCATTTCTTCTAAGGGATTCCTGCCCACAGTAGTAGATATAATGGTCATCTGAGTTAAATTCACCCATTCCAGTCCATTTTAGCTCGCTGATTCCTAGAATGTTGACGTTCACTCTTGCCATCTCCTGTTTGACCACTTCCAATTTGTCTTGATTCATGGACCTAACATTTCAGGTTCCTATGCAATATTACTCTTTACAGCATCGGACCTTGCTTCTATCACCAGTCAAATCCACAACTGGGTATTGTTTTTGCTTTGGCTCCATCCCTCTCATTCTTTCTGGAGTTATTTCTCCACTGATTTCCGGTAGCATATTGGGCACCTACCAACTTGGGGAGTTCCTCTTTTGGTATCCTATCATTTTGCCTTTTCATACTGTTCATGGGGTTCTCAAGGCAAGAATACTGAAGTGGTTTGCCATTCCCTTCTCCAGTGGACCACATTCTGTCAGACTTCTCCATCATGACCGGTCCGTCTTGGGTGGCCCCACATAGCATAGCTTAGTTTCATTGAGTTAGACAAGGTAAAATAGATAGCCAATGGGAATTTGCTCTATAACTCAGGGAACTCAAACCAGAGCTCTGTGACAACCTAGAAGAGTGGGATGGGGTGGGACGTGGGAGGGAGGTTCGAGAGGGAGGGGACATATGTATACCTATGGCCAATTCCTATTGATGTATGACAGAAACTAACACAATACTGTAAAGCAGTTGTCCTCAATTAAAATTAAATACTTTTTTTAAAAAGATCAATAGGTAAAACAAAGTCACAACCCAAGTTTTAAGCTTTCTGTGTCACTGATTTAATTTATCATGGTTTGATTTAATATCTGTCTGTCCAAGAAACTGATATCATGATTATTTCTAACCTTTCTTACCACACAAGCAAAACATTGTGTATCATTTTACTACAAATGTTTAGAAAACTCACCGAGGATAACTATTAATATACTTGAGTGAGTGAGTGAGTGAAGTCACTCAGCCGTGTCTGACTCTCTGAGACCCCATGGACTGTAGCCTACCAGGCTCCTCCATGGGATTCTCCAGGCAAGAGTACTGGAGTGGGTTGCCATTTCCTTCTCCAGGGGATCTTCCCCACCCAGGAATCAAACCCAGGTCTCCCACATTCCAGGCAGATGCTTTATCTTGCGAGCCACCAGGGAAGCCCGATATTATAGGCCACATAAAATATACCCCACCTATGTAAAACTACAATTTTACGCAACAGAGAACATGAACACAGGGAGGGTTGAAGAATTATGGCCGATGCTGCAATTTAACATGGTGGATTAAAAAAAAAACAAACTTAGTCTTGTTTTATTATCTCAAACTTAAGATTTCTGAACATGGATTAAGTTTAATTAGTGATGACTACAGTAGCAGAATAATAGAAGACAATAAACCATCAACCTCACAGGGGTTATTATTTAGTATAATTTTATTATAACAGCAAGCAATACCAAATTCATCTACATTAAAGCAATTCATTTCTAAAGACCAACAGTTCAGCGATAAATGCCAATAAATGACTTTTTAGTATCATATGTGTTACAGTTTGTAGCTATCTTTAGTAAGAAACTTTTCTGATGTCTTTATTTATATTCTATATCTGGTCTCAAAATGAATTTTCCTGAAACATAATACTTCTTAAAATCAAGTACTGATCCAATAGATTTAAATTTCTACATCCTGTATACTACATGGGAGAAAATATTTGGTTTAAGCTTTCTCATTCATGACTATTTAAATATTCAGTTTCTGAGGTTACATTGTAGTGTGTTTTTATGTTTTATTCAGGACACAATGTTCCAGCAAATATCACACACTCAAATCAATGGCTTATACTGGCATTAAATATGCCATTAACATGCTTGTTCTCGGAAAAGTCCAATGAAAAGCTGTCAACAAACCTGCAGAGAGAGCCTTGTTGCATTCAAAATAAATGATTAAAAGAGGCACCAGAAATAACTTAAAACCTTTAGAATGGTAAAGAGAAGAAAAAGTAATATGAAAATATCTAACTCTCCACTTGGCAAACAAAATTTATGCCAATCTTCCTATGCATAGAACTGACAATAAAACCAAGTTCATGCCATTTCCACAGCATTCATGAGGCTGTTCCTTTCATCTCTGTGACTTAGATGCTTATAATGTAATGTTACTAACACCTTAGAGCTCTGGTCTTTAATGTCCCATCACCATGAGCAACAGTGAGATCTCAAAGAGTAGCACTTTAAAAAAAAAGAAGAAGAGAAGAGAAAACAGCATTGAAAGGTCAGCAACTCAAATACAGGGACAAAAAGGAAGATAGCGTATTTCAGGTAATAGAGTTATTTAACAGTTTTTAATTCATTCATTTACTAAACAGAGAATGCTTACTGGCCAAGCCTTTGAAAAGCAATGTGTCTTACCAGCTGGGACTGATCTTTAAAATGAAGGAGAGAAGGCTGGGCATAGCCCAGGGAAGCAGAGTGAGAACTTCTTAGTACTGGGAAGTAAAGAAGGAGAACAATGGCTATATGGCATTTGAGCTTTACTCTGTATAAACTTGGTAATGCATTTGAGGCCAATAGTGCAAGAAATAAAGTTTCAGGTTAGAGGAGGACATGCTGTTGGCAGAAGGTCGTGAAGCTAAGAGCAGAAAGATACGCCAGAAGAACTTGAAGAGCAGACCAAATCCAAGGTACAGGCTGAATCACTTATAATTGTCTGAGTTCATTTTGAGGTTGTCTAGTAATAATTCATATTAATAATGATGACCCTAGAGCCCCTCAGAAGGTATTAACCATGATCATTTGGCTCTTTTAAGAAATTTTTTTTAAAAAGGGAAATTCTTTTTTGAAGGATTTTAATGAAAAAATTTGTTATGCTTATTTAACACCTTTGTGCTCGAATGCTAGTTGTGTCCGACCCTTTGCGACCCTATGACTGTAGCCTGCCAGGCTCCTCTGCCCGTGGGATTCTCCAGGCAAGAATACTGGAGTGGGCAGCCATTGCCTTCTCCAGGGGATCGTCCCTACCCAGGGATCTAATCCGCCTCTCTTATGTCTCCTGCATTGGCAGGCAGTTTCTTTACTATTGTGCTACCTGGGAAGCCCCATCACCATAAATTAGCTTGTATTTCTACAGTTTCATATAGATGGATCACACATTATGTGCTCTATTTTGTCTAGCTTCTTTTACTCAGCATAATTATTTTGAAGTTTATCTATATCATTATGTGTATCAATAGTTCATTCTTTCCAAGTTGCTGAATAGAATTTCATTACATTAATATATCACAACTTTATTGTCCACTCACCTGCTGATGGATATCTGAATTATATCCAGTTTGGGGCTATGAGAAATAAAGGTCTTAAGATCATTCGTGTATAAGTCTTTGTATGGACATATGATTTCACTTCTTTTGGATTAATACATAGTATTGGAATGATCATACTGTAGTAGGTAAAAGTCTAACATTTTGAGAAAATGTCAAGCTTTTTTCCAAAGTGGTTGTACCATTTTAAAGTTCAGCTAGCAGTGGATGGGAGTTACAGTTGCACCACATCCATACTCTCACATAGTAGTCAGTCATTTTCAATTAAGGATGTGAAAGTATCTCAACGTACTTTTGAGATTTTCCCAGTTGTGGTGCTGGAGAAGACTCTTGAGAGTCCCTTGGACTGCAACTAGATCCAACCAGTCAATCCTAAAGGAAATCATTCCTGAATATTCTTCGGAAGGACTGATGCTGAAACTGAAACTCCAATACTTTGGCCACCTGATAGGAAGAGCCAACTCATTGGAAAAGACCGTGATGCTCAGAAAGATTGAGGGCATGAGGAGAAGGGGGTGAGAGGGAATGAAATGATTGGATGGCATCACTAACTCAATGGACATGAGTCTGAGCAAACTCTTGGAGATAGTGAAAGACAGGAAAGCCTGGGGAGCTGCAGTCCATGGGGTTGCAAAGAGTCAGGCATGACTTACTGACTAAACAACAATAACTTAGGATGACGATGTGTTTATTTGCCATCCACATTTTTTAGCAAAGCATTTGCGCAGATCTTTTGCCTATATTTAGTTGTTTTTTAAATTTTATTATTACTTTTTTTTATTTTTAAATTTGGAGAGTTCACTAGTATTTTCTTCTGTAATATCTAATCTGCCAATAATACAGTCAAGTATGTTTTTCACCCCCAGAATTTGTTAGGTCTTTTATTTTTTTTTTATTTTTGATGTCTTTACTTAACATATTCAATCCTTCCTTTAGTTTCTTGAATATATAGCATATTGTTATTGCTGTTTTAATGTTCTTGTCTGTTAATATTATCATTTGTGTCATTTTTTGTCAGCTTCTATTAATAAACTTTTAAATCTTATTAGGAGTTTTTAATCTTCTTATTGTTTATATTTCCCTGTTTATTTGCTGGTAACTTGCTTCCCTGGTGGCTCAGAGGTTAAAGCGTCTTCCTGGAATGTGGGAGACCTGGGATCAATCCCTGGGTCGGGAAGATCCCCTGGAGAAGGAAATGGCAACCCACTCCCAGTACTCTTGCCTGGAGAATCCCATGGAAGGAGGAGCCTGGTAGGCTACAGTCCATGGGGTCGCAAACAGTCGGACATGACTGAGCGACTTCACTTTCACTTTCACTTTTCTAGTGGATGCCAGATACTTATTATTGTTGAGTTTTGCTCTGGGACCTGGTCAAGTTACTTGCAAACTTCAGGTCTTGCTTTTAAACTTTGTTAGGCAGGACAGAAAAACATTTAGAAAAAAAATTAATTTCAGTCTTCTCCTAAGAGAACATATTTCTAAGAACTTTACCTGATACCCCATGAATATGACATTTTCCATTTCTGCTGGCAAGAACAGGCACTACACCCTGTGCTGTGTGAGCCAGAGAGATCACTCCCTCTGAGAGCTTTGAGTGGTTTTTCCCTCCAACACAGTTGAGTTGTACACATGCATGAGCGGATCAGCACTCAGTTGAATAGTCAAAGGGATTCTGTGCAGGTCTCTGGAATTCTCTGTGTGTGTGTCTCGCTTTTCTATTCTGTTTTGTGAACTCTTGACTATCTGACCTACCTGAACTTCTAGCTTTAGCCTCTTAAACTTGGGGAGACTGCTGGACGTCTGTCCTAAGTTCCCCTCACTACCCCACAGCCTATAGAAACTGCCTCAAAACAGTAAATTTGGGCAACTGTAAGACTCATATGCTTTGTTTTTCACTATTTTTTCTTATCTTATACTGAATATATTGAGAACCATTGTTTCATATATTTTCCCCTGCTGTTACCTATTTCAGGCAAGAGGGTAAATCTAAACATGATTACTCCGCTACGTACAGAAGTGAAGCTCCAAAATAATTGTGAAGTGTTTTCATCTCAGCCAAATAGGGATTTTTTTTTTTAGTATAAGGATATATAAAAATAAATTTACATTACACTAAAATCTACCTTTTCCTTTTGATGGCAGATAAATCAGGTTTTACTATAAGCAGTCATTCATCATGAGGCTGCCCAGCGGAAAACACCATAATGAACTCTGAACTAAGAGTTTTATACATCTAGATGCACATTTTCAGGGAGCAACAAGACGAGACCAATTAACAGGTAACTAATTTGAGGAGTCAACATTTTAGATGTTGCCAGACTGCTGGATTTTGAACGTCTTCACTAGAGTAATACCTAACAAAGACTAAAGAAGCCTCTGCATGTAGGCACACTTCCCTCTGGAGAGCCTTTCTCAGTTTAATTCACCCATTCAGCAAATATTTATTAAGCTCCTATCTGCCAGTGACCCTGCAAAACTTACAGAGATACAGCAGGGAATGGAGCAAAGGCCTCAACCTTCATGGAACTGAGTGGGTAAAACAGAAAATAAGCCAACATTAAAATAATTCTATTGAGAAAAACTGAATCAGAAAGGGGGTAGAGACCTTCAAGGAGTAGTTGTCTGGGAAGGCCTCTCTGAGGAGATTACATGGGATTTGAATGAAGTGAAGGAAGAAACTGTGCAAAACTCTAGAGAAGAAACTCCTAAGGAAAAGGAACAAGTGCAAATACCCTGAGGCAGGAACGAGGAGAGCTGATTTAAGGAGTCTGGTAGGAACCTAACCTAAAGTTAGCGAAAACTAGAAACCACTTATTTTTGTTTACCTACATTCATTCATTCATTTATTCATATAATAAACTACACATCAAGCAATCATTGTATGTGTGAATGCAAGAACAAGCTGCCTAAAATATATCACAAGCATAATTTAATGGAAGAGGATCCAATATGTAAATAACAAGCAATGGGCATAATAATGAGGGTAACGGGGCTTCAAGTTTAAGGGTCCAAAGGTGTGCTAATTCTAAAAGATCTGATCCACTTGGCCGTATGTCACTGGCCCACTGGCCTTTATTTGCATAAAAGTCAAAGGAGTGTGCTGCTAAGAGATGGCAGATTGGAGGGGCAACTTGATTTGTGTAAAGATGTGAAGTAGCTGTTGAAAAAGAAGAGGAATTCAGAGCACAGCATAGGGCATACTAGTTAAGGCCCTTTGGCTCTGCCTCTCTGGGTTCATGCCCAAGGTCTTCAGAAGAGAGACAAAGAGCTTTACTGTTGAAATCTCTATAAGAAACCAGAGCATCAGGCAATGCTGCTTGGGACATAGTCCATACCGGGCCCTCCTACACCGGCTGACTGCTGGAGCACACTGGAGCACGGCACAGTTACGAGGTCATGGGTGGAGTAGTCAGAGCCGCGTGGACAGAAACCCCACGCCCGCCAAGGCCAGGAGTCAGGGCAGCCCCATGGGTCCACTACCCGAGAGAAGAAGAAATGCTACAGTAGTCAGTAAGACTGTGTTTACTGAGCACAAGAGGACATCCCTGGGGACTCCTTAAATCAGCCCCTGAATTTTTTCTGCTGGAAATATGTGACTTCAGAATTATATATACTTCAGTTATAATCTTACCTCGGACACTCAATAGCTGTGTTATCTTGGGCAAAGTACTAAACCTCTCTGGACCTCGTTTTTTTCATCTGCTAAACAAGGATGAAAATATCACTGTTAGGTATTAGGTTTGCTGTGAGGTTTAAAGAGCACGTGGTAAGTGCTTAAACAATAGTGGCTATATTTTTTTTGTTATAATTACTATTATCCGTATCATTATTATCATCATTGAATTTCAGGAGATCTGAAATTCTCTAACGCTGGTGAGTAAAGGTTAATGCTTATAAACTATTTTGAGGATCCAGTTCTACTCACAATCTCTTATGCCCTGGGAAGCCTGGTACACCATTAAAACCAAGTATATGACTTTGGGCAGGTTAAGGTCCTCGAGCCTCCGTTTCTTCATCTATGCAACTAAGTGTTAATGATATCACGGCTGTGCTCCTCACAGGGTTGTTACAAGGTTCCCGTCCAACAGTGGGCATGGAAAGTAAAAGAGCTCTTTCCAAAGAGCTATTCATATATCCCTGATGTCCAGCTGTCATGTCCCTCACCAGCCCTGCTTTGTGCAACTCTTAGGACTGAGAAAACTCATTTTCTAGCTATTTTCAGGTCTGTGAAATGCAGCTGCTCAGAGTCAACTGCTTTATGGCTAGTAAGGCTCTACAAGCCACCTGTTAGGGCTGTCCCCTTCAGAAGCCTTGGTGCAATCTTTCCCTAACTCCCCACTGCTCAAAGGACCAAAGGTAAATATCTTCTTCCTACTGTTTTGCTGTATTTACTTCCTGTTGCCTGACTACCTGCCTCCAGCCTCAGAAATAGCCTCTGAGCCCTCGAGTATATTTATTTTTCATCTGTTTCTTCCCGGCCAGCAACAGCATTAATGTACCCCTAAAGATCCAGTTTCTGGAAATTACAGCCCAGGAAGCAGTCAGTGTAGTAGAGGGATAATTTTCTCTCTTGGATTTTCACACATTAGAGTATGACTCCAGACCTCATGACCCAGCAAAGCATAATTTAAACCAGTGGGCTCCCCTTACCTCACTCAGTACATATGCACGAAAGGGACAATACTGATTCCCCAAGAAGGAAAATTAAATCCAACTAAAAGGTACAAAGATTTAGACTTTAAATAAAATTAAAACTTAGGACTTTTGGAAGGACAAATTCAAGGGGGAAAAAAAGCAAGAAGGGCAAATGAAAGACAGTAAAAATTTGAACTAGAGAAGAGACAATAAACCAAAAGAAATTCACGTTTATATAGCTAGAAGGAAACACTAAAGGTGATGTGTAATTATTGGCAGGGGGAGGTAAAAAATGAGAAGAAAAAATGAATGATACAGTTCATGACCAGAGTGGCTGAAAATAGTAGAATTTGGAATAAGATCTAGACATAGATTTGAAGGTGGAGAGGGCAAACTCAGAAGTTCTTTCTAATCATTCATGATATTGAAAGAAACAGCAGACAGCTCTTCTCTAAAAGAGGATGGGCTTAACTTTCATTATACCTTTTCAATAACTTTTCAATTGATGCTTTCGAACTGTGGTGTTGGAGAAGACTCTTGAGAGTCCCTTGGACTGCAAGATCAAACCAGTCAATCCTAAAGGAAATCAACCCTGAATTTTCATTGGAAGGACTGATGCTGAAGCTGAAGTTCCAATACTTTGGCCACCTGATACTAAGAACTGACTCATTAGAAAAGACCCTGATGCTGGGAAAGATTAACGGCAGGAGGAGAAGGGGACAACAAAAGATCAGATGGTTTGATGGCATCACCGACTAGATGGACATGAGTCTGAGCAAGCTCCAGGAGTTGGGGATGGACAGGGAAGCTTGGCATGCTGCAATCTATGGGGGTGCAAAGAGTCGGACACGACTGAGCAACTGAACTGAACTAACTTTCAATAATAGGGATTTAGGGTAGACATTTGAGAGTCAGACATGACTGAGCGGCTTTCACTTTCACTTCACTTTCACTTCACTTCGCTTCCCAGGTGGCGCTAGTGGGAAAGAATCTGCCTGCCAATGCAGGAGACGTGAGTTCAATCCCTGGGTCAGGAAGATCCCCTGGAGTAGGAAATGGCATCCCACTCCGAAAATTCCATTGGCAGAGAAGTCTGGTGGGCTACAGTCCCTGGGGCCACAAAGAGTCGGACAGGACCAAGCAACTGAGAACACACACACAGAACAGACGTTAGAAAATATCTTAGGTATGAGTATTGCAAGAAAAATATGGAAACCTCATCCCTAAAGATACTAAGAAATCATAAGGGTAGCCACTGTCTTTTACTAATGGCTCAAGGGCAAACCTGGACACCTAAAGTTTCAAGGATACATCCATCCACATGTGACTATGATCCTGTGTTTTCTCACTCCATTCCCATCACAGTATATTATATAGAGGTTTTCTTAGAGGTCGTCGTTATTTTCTAAGTTTGTCTGTCCTGAATTGGCTTCTTAATCTAGTCCATCTCCCTGACCAGTGTGTGGAGTTCTTAAAAAGTTTCTCCACAGATCTTCAAGGGCAACAGCCTGTTATTTCTCTCTGTATCCCTGGTCAGCACTGTACCAGGCACACTGACACTTGATAAACAGTCCCTGAACAACTTTTAACTTTGAGAAGTAAAGAAAACCACTTCAATTAAAAAAAAAATAAGAAGAATCTTGGAAAACTCAGTAATATCAAAGAAAAAACATTACTTCCTGCCTCTTCCACAGAAAGTTGGTTGAAAAGAGCCCTTGACTTTCACCCAGAAAAAGACCATAAGGCAGACAGCCCACTCATTCTGAATGTTTATGACTACCAATACTTAAGGGGAAGAACTGACACTTCCAGGGTCCTGGTTGTCTGACTCAGATTCAACTTTATTCCATTCTTGAACATTCCCATCTGGAGTAACTAAAGTCACAAGAAGATTCCCAGGGCCCTGGAAGGTAAATGAATGCTGATTCAACAAAAACTGATGTAAACCAGCTCTTACCTCTGGCCTGAGCTCCAGACCTCAGTCCAGGCAGAGACTTCTTTTCCCAAATGCCAATCACTCACATATTATCTTCAAGATTTTATATCTTCATAATACCTGTTCATATTCATTAGTTAACATTTACATTCATTATTTAATATTTGTCTTTACTTTGTCTTTAAGTAAACCATCCCTGGTTTCTTGCTCACACTGGTCCTAAGTAATAAAATCTGAGAAATTATAGTGCTATATGCAGGCAACATTTTTTATATGCACCTTAACCAGATAACTTTTTCATAAAAAATTAAAGTATAGTTGCTTTACCATGTTATATTAGTTTCTGCTGTACAGCAAATTGAATCAGTTTTATGTATACATATATGCGCTCTTTTTTTAGATTTCCTTCCCATTTAGGTCATCACAGATCACTGAGTAGAGTTCTCTATGGTATACAGTTGGTTATCTGCTTTATACATGTGTGTGTTAAGTTGCTGCAGTCAGGTCCGAGTCTTTGCAACCGTATGGACTGTAGTCCACCAGGCTCCTCTGTCCATAGGATTCTCCAGGCAAGAATACTGGAGTGGGTTGCCATGCCCTCCACCAGGGCATCTTCCAGACCCAGGGATGGAACTCGCGTCTTTTACATCTCCTGCGTTGGTAGGTGGGCTCTTTACCACTAGCGCCACCTGGGAAGCCCATTTTATACATAGTAGTGTATATATGTCAAGCCCAGTCTCCCAGTTTGTCCCACCTCCCTTGGTAACCATAAGTTTCTTCTCTACATCTGTGATTCTATTTCTGCTTTGCAAATAAATTCATCTGTGCCTCTTTTCTAGATTCCACATGTAAGCGATACTATGTTTTTTTCCTCTTTCTTATTTCATTCTGTATGATAATCTCTAGGTCCACCCATGTCTCTGCAAATGGCAGTATTTTTTCCTTTTATGGCTGAGGAGTATTCCATTCTTTATATGTTCTAGGTCTTCTTTACCCATTCCTCTGTCAAAGGACCTTTAAGTTGCTTCCATGTCCTGGCTATTGTAAATAGTGCTGTAATGAACACTGGAGTGCATGAATACTTTCAAATTATGGTTTTCTGCAGATATATGCCCAGGAGTGGGATTGCAGGGTCATCTGGTAGCTCTATTTTTAGCTTTTTAAGGAACCTCCATACTGTTCTCCACAGTGGCTGCACCAATTTACATTCCCATAAGCCATGTAGAAGGTTTCCCTTTTCTCCACACTCTATCCAGCATTTATTTAAACACATACTTTTAAAAGTAAAAATATGTATAAATATGCTACCCAATATTTCCCCTAGAGGTGAGAAATTCTACACAGGATTACATTTCAAGCTAAAGCCCAGCCATTCTCATTTTTCCCCACTAAGATATACATGCATGCCATGCATATGATTAGCATACTCCCACATGAATATCTGAACTTCTGGCAGCTTCCAACAGAAAACCTAGAACCCACTCAATTTTTTTCTCATTGAAGGAAGTATATCAGAATGCAAGTGAGTGAACATAAATATAAGGGTAACTATGAACTCACAATTTGAGGATAATAATACCTTCCTCACAGAGCTGTTGAGAGGCTAAAATGAAGCAGTTAGCATGGAGCTTAGCACACGCATGCTCAGTCATGTTCAACTCTTCACGACCCTCTGGACTGTAGCCTGCCAGGCTCCTCTGTCCATGGGATTCTCCAGGTGAGAATACTGGAGTGGGTTGCCATTTCCTCCTGCATGGGATCTTCTCCATCCAGGGACTGAACCCTGTTTCCTGAGTCTCCTGAACTGCAGGCAGATTCTTTACCACCTGTGTTGTTGGGGAAGTCCACTTAGCACATAATATGTAGTTAATAATTTGTTCCTAGTTTGTTTACATTAGCCACTCATCTTGAAAGCTGATTTTTAAGAATCAACTTTGGTGATATTTCTTCAATCAGAAAAAGTTGGCATGACCTCTGTACTGAGGGTTGCTGTGTCTGAGGAGCCTTGTCACCATTCACACCAACGAGAGCTGCTCCACAAAGATAGTGGCCAGCTCCTGCAAAAAGCACTTTGTCCTGGTCTCCAGGAAATTGTTTTCTATTAATTCATGGGCACTGAGTCCATACTTATTTTTTCCTTCCTGTTTTATACTTGACATACAACACTATATACATTTAAGGTATACAGCATAATGATCTGCCTTACATATATCATGAAATGATTATAATTTTTAGGGAACATCCATTATCTCACTGGGGAAAACCTCTGTAAATGTAATTTTCATTTGTCAGTCACCTACCCAGGGGTAAGAGTCTTGACTATACCATGACTCCTTCCCTTTTACCAGTCTGGTTGTGGTACCTTCTTTATATCTTAGTTAATGAAGGTCTTTTCTGGTAGGTTTTGATCTTTCTCATCAATAGTTTCTCCATAAGTCATTTTAAATTTGCCATGCTTATGAGGAGGTATGTTCAGGGTTTTCCTACTATACTATCTTGAGAACACTTTCGACAGTACTCTTCTTTTAATAAACTCCGAATACTTTGGAAGGTAGGAAGTAATTCTGCAGGTGTTAATAAGGTATTGTGATTTCAGGACACAGCAGAATGGAGAGATCATATCCTCAGATGGTAGCTTCCAGCATATTCCAGAATATGTTAGTGTTAGTTAGCTTCACTAATTCCATCACTCCTCTAAGAAAACTGTAGTGATACAGCCTTACCCAAAGAGATTAGTACTTAGACTGCACTACTTCAGAAGCTGGTCCTAAGATAAATTTGTTGTGAATGTCTTCAGTTCACAACAAGTCTGAACTGCCAAAAGACTTGTATTCCTTTATTGGGCCCTGGAGAAACATTAGATTTAGGTATTTGGATTTTATTAAATTCAAGAACACTGGGTGTTTTTTTTTTCTTTGAGTGTAACCAGGGCAAGACTTTATTATATCACCTAGAATGGAAAAAAAAAATTGATGTACTTATAGAAAGACACTTGACAGCTCCTGGTTTCAGTTTAGCTGTTTTAAAATGAAAATAATTTTCTTATTATGATTATCAGCCTCTAATTTTATTATGTTAACATATCTGTCTTGTTTCTTTGTGTATAACCAGCTTAAAGGGGCATCTCAGGACAAGTGAAGAAGAGATGTGGTTATAAAACCTTATTAGGATTCTCTTAGTATAGACTCCCTTCCTTAAATCCTTTTTCCTAATTTAGAATCAATCATCCTTTCCCCCTAGGTAAAGGTGTTGTGTTTTTGTTTTTGTTTTTTTTCCTCTCTGACCTGTCTAGAATGTAAAGCTATCTGATGGCTGTCAGAATCTTCTCTCTTGGGGAAGAAAGAAATGATTCTTCCTTTATATACACCATAGCCTTAGGGACTCTATTGCATGTAAAGTGAGAGAAACAACTTCCTGGGGTCTAAATTCTAACATCACATCCTTTCCAGTGCTCCAGCTGTTCTTTGCTTAATGAACTTTCCCTTCCCCGCCTCCTCTCCCCACAGTAATCTCTATAGAGCATGAGGCTTTGGCCAGAGCACTGGGGATGGAGTTAGAAGATCAGGGTTCAAGTCTTGGTTCATCCACTTACTTGCTGGCAATAGGCAAATTTACAGGTGTGAGACAGGAAGAACTACTGGTTCCACCTACTTCCTCAGACTCTAGTGGAGATGAAATGAGATGCAATGGTCAAACAAATACATGCAGCAGGGAGAGCACCATACACATTAGGGTTACGGAAGAATCGGGATGTCTCGAAGAGCACAGGACCTACAGCTGGAAACTTGAGCTTAAATCCCAGCTCTGCTGCTAACCACCTGTACGACCTGAGGCAAGTTATGTAGCTGTTCTGTGTCTTAGTTTCCACACCCATGCAAAGATGCTGATAATGGTAGTACCTATATCATCGGCTTTTGTGAACACTAATTGAGTTAATACCTGGGAAGTACTTAGCACAGTGTCTAGACACCTAGTCAATACTCAGTAAAAGTTAGCATTATATTAGACTCTTCCTTCTCCTTTGCCACAAATAGTAAATCAATCATCAGTTCAGTTCAGTTCAGTCACTCAGTTGTGTCAGACTCTTTGTGACCCTATGGACGGCAGCACACCAGGCCTCCCTGTCCTTCACCAACCCCTGGAGTTGACTCAAGCTCATGTCCATTGAATCAGAGATGCTATCCAACCATCTCATCCTCTGTCGTCCCCTTCTTTCACCTTCAATCTTTCTCAGCATCAGGGTCTTTTCAAACGAATCAGCTCTTCAAATCAGGAGGCCAAAGTATTGGAGTTTCAGCTTCAGCATCAGTCCTTCCAATGAATATTCAGGACTGATTTCCTTTAGGATGGACTGGTTGGATCTTCTTGCAGTCCAGGGGAATCTCAAGAGTCTTCTCCAACACCACAGTTCAAAAGCACCAATTATTCAGCACTCAGCTTTCTTCACAGTCCAACTCTCACATCCATACATGACTACTGGAAAAACTATAGCTTTGACTAGACAGACCTTTGTTGGCAAAGTAATGTCTCTGCTTTTGAATATGCTGTCTAGGTTTAATCATCAGATCTCACCAATTCTCTCAGACAGCTCATTGTTCCCCCTCAGTTCAGACCTCTATTGTCCCACTCTTGGGCCACCAATGACATCGCTGGGTTCTCAGATCTTGTTTCTCCCTCTATTTGTTTCTGTGCATGTGTGCTAAGCTACTTGAGTCATGTCCGACTCTTTGTGACCCTGTAGCCCGCCAGGCTCCACTGTCCATGGGATTCTCCAGGCAAGAATACTGGAGTGGGTTGCCATGCCCTCCTCCAGAGGATCTTCCCAACCCACAGATTGAGCCCATGTCTCATTATGTCTCCTGCATTGGCAGGCGGGTTCTTTACCACTAGAGCCACCTGGGAAACCCATTTGTTCCTGTACTTGGCACCAAGTCCATTCTCTCAAAACATTATTTTGAGCCAATCACATGAATTCTTAAAATTCTCAGTGACTCACAAATACTTATAGAATAATTTTAACTCTTAGACTCCAATTTAAAATGTGCTATAAACTAAACCCACCATTACATCTTTCTCAGACATAATCCCTCTACTCTAGGAAGAGTTTTCCCTCATTCTAGAAAACAACGTGTCATTTTATACCTCCAGGTTATAATTCCCTTCCTCCTACTTGGAAAGTCCTCCCTTCTTGGCCAGCTAATGAGAGGCGGTATATCCAGTGGTTAAGAGTTCCAGCTTGGATGCCTAACAGGCTTCCATTATCCACTGGCTCAACAACTTCCTGGCCAGGTGACCTTGGGCACCTTTTATTCCTATTCTGTGTGCTTAGTAAGAGCACTCTTATTATAGTTATAGGAAAATCCATTTTACAATGATAATCTGTTGATTTGGGGGGTACTTACTTTTTAGTTAATTGATGTTTTACTATAATATATGAATCAGAACTGAAAACAAAATTAAAATTTTTCTTCTCTCTATCGTCCCAATACATCTTCTGTTTTCTGCTAAAGAACATCAAACCCATCAGGAACTGACAACCTTCTACTTACTTTCAAGGCTAATTCCTTTATTACATTCTTACTCTGCACACAGAGCTAATCTAATTACTCTCTTCCAGGTCACCTAAGAATAATGACCTAGCTTTCAGATTAGCCAAAGCAGGACACAGGTGACTCTGCAATGGGAGGGAGAGAGCTTTGTACTGGTGAGGTTAGGAGTGTCAGCCTCAGGAACCCAGCAAAAGAAGATCAAATGAAGACAAAGAGAAATGACCTACACCAGAGAACTGTCAACAAAGCAGGAAAAAGGAACATGAAGAGTTTGATTGTTTTACTCCTCCTAAAACATGGAAATATAAAACAGCAAGACTCCACAACAAAGCGGGCTCCAGGCTGGCTCTGCCTTCCTCTGTTATCCCTCCTCCGTTCTCCTAGATCTTTTTCTTGTCTAGCAGTGAAAGAGTTTTTTGGCAATATTAGCCTGATTTAAACGCACAGAAACAAACAAACAAAAGAATCCCCTGGCAGTTCAGTGGTTAGGACTCTGCATTCTCTGCCAAGGACCCAGATTCTATCCCTAGTCAGGAACTAAGATCCCACAAGCCTAGCAGTGTGGCCATACATGAATACCTGCACAGGAACAAATTTACACCAATCTGCATCTCTTCAAGTCTCTGAACCTGGAGTCCTGTAACCAGAGAACATGTGTCACCCTCAAGAGCCACTTTCCCCATCATCAGTCCCCTCATCTACTCATCCTATCACGCCACCTTTCTCCTCCTAACTCCCCTGCTTACCTCTCTGCCTCTTAACCCTTTCCCTTACTACATTCCAGTGTCCACAAAGAACTCTCCGACACCTTCAAATATTTTTCTCTATTTTAGCTCAACTAGTGATTCTCAAACCTGACTTCACATTAAAAGAAGCTAAAAGAAAAAAATACCTGAGCCTCTCTCCTTGCAGAATCTAACAGTCTGGGGTCTAGCCCTGGCATGGGCTTGTTTGTTTAATCTTCCTAGGTGACTTCAAGATATAACCAATCTTGAGAACCACAGCCTAAACTAAGACTGGATTCTCCCCTAGCAAACAGGCTCCCTTTACCTCTTTCTGGAGACTATAATTTCTCCCACACCTGAATACCACCAGACAAGAAAGGGCAATCAAACTCAGGCTGTTTCAGACCATGGGTCTTCCATTTTCATACAAAAGCAAACAACAAAAAAAAATGTCTTTCTTGGAGGTATTTTATTTAAATAACTCTGTTTCCTCTACCCCTACCACCAACCTTATCTGCCTGAATAACTTTTATATCCGTTAAGATTCAACCAAAACATCACGTCTCCTGAGAAGCCTGGTCTGGCAGGCTGAGTGATCTAGGGCCAACCCTATGTTCTTGCTATATCCAGTGGATGCCACGACATAGCCTTTAGGTCCCTGTTCATAGTTATCTGTCACTTTCCAGTCCGCCTACCTCAATAAACTGAGTTCCTTGAAAGTAAGAAGTAAACCTTCTTCATCTCTGTGTCCCTCCCTGTAACCTATGCAATGCTTGGCACATGATTGGCATTCAATAAATACTGGTGAGAGAGCAAGTTGGGAAAAAGAGAAGAGAAGGAAGTTTGAAAATGGGGAAGTGTAAAGAAAAATATCTCTTCTATGTCATCTTCTGGCCTTCCAAGGATTAAGCTGACTATACTTAGCATGTTTTTGGAGCCATAATATAGAGGCACAGCACAGAAAGTAGGAATCCAAAACAACGCTTCATTTTTAGAAAAAATATACAAATTACAAGTTAGCCTATATATAGAAAGCACTTTTTGAACATATTTCTAGTTATCAACTAAGGACAGTACTGTTCATCTCCCACATCCATACTATTGATAACCCAGATTTTCCCTGACAATCTCATTCTGTTCAGTGGCTGTGGTGGGAAGAGTAAAGCCCCTCAAAGATGCTCATATCCCAAACCCCCAGTTATGTGACCACCACCTCACATGGCAAAATGCAATTTTCAGATGTGACTAAGATGTGAGTTTGGAGATGTGGAGCTTATCCGGGTGAGTCCAATGTAATCAAAAGGGTCCTCTTACATGAAAGAGGGAGGCAGGAAGCTCATTGTCAGAATGATGCAGTGTGAGAAAAACTATCCGTTCCTGGCTTTGGAGACGGAGGAGAAGCCAAGGAATGTAGGCAGCCTCTAGACGCTAGAAAAGGTAAGGAAACAGGTTCTCCCCTAGAGCCTCCAGAAGGGACACAGCTTTGTTGACACCTTGATTTTAGCCCAGCGAAACCTATTTGGATTTCTGACCACCAGAATTCTAAAGTAGTAAATTTGTGTTGTTTTCAGAAGCTACTAAATTTGTGGTGTTTTTTTTTGTTTGTTTGTTTGTTTACAGCAGCCGAAGGAAACTTAGGTGTTCACTGGGCACACTCTTGTCAGAACATGTTTTCTTTGCATTGATATCACTTTTGTCACAGTTATTGTTGAATAATCACTGTGAGTCTTGATGATGACCTTAAAAAAAAAAAGTGCCTGGAAAAATGTATGAAATAGTTCTTAACTTTGGACTCTGGCTATACTTGAATAGCTCAGAGATTCCAGAACTCTGGCACACTGGATATCAGCTCTTTGACTCTGTTATGTCCCCTGCTGAAGGTCATCAGGCTCTGTTCTAAGGCTAGGACCTTGAGAGTGGGGAAAGGGGAGAAAGGGGAAGACGAGAAAGGGCTTCACGGTGCCCATTCTCAGGTTATCATAGATGCAAAATAATTAGACTTGCTGCACTGCCCAGACTGATAATAGCAGGCATCTCCTAAAGGACATTATGCTAAGAAGTGTCTATCCCTGTTCCAGACTGTCTGGAGGAGGAGGAAGGGAGAAGGAAAAGGAAAACAGCGTATCAGTGGTGAATTCATACATATTTTAGAATGATTCATTAAAATTTAAAAGAAAATTCAGGTTAACTCTAAAGTATCCAGAAATTTTACAGAATCAGTATTCCTCATTTTCTGAACTTTCTGATCAGTCAATATTTTAGCATATAGCTTATCGTTTTGGCTTTAAAGTCTTTTTTAACTACTGTAATATATTGCACTCTTCCTTCTTCCCACTCAGCACAGAACCAATTGAGGGAGTCATAGGGATCAGAAATACAGGAATCAAATGTCAGCTCCATTACTGACAAACTAAAGAACAGCCATTAGGTGTAGGCTTCCTACTGCAGCACCTCCATGTTAAGAAGAATGACCTACTCAGTTACTGGCAGCTGACAAAAGTGATCCAGCCCCATCAGGAGCAGAGCTGCCCAGAGTTAATCCCAGCAAGAGTCCAGAAGGGACCAAAATAGGTGTGCCCATTGTCTCCCAACCTCCCTTCCTAGGGAAGATTGTCCCAGGGAGGAGTAAGCAAGGAAGAGAGAGGGCCAGGAGTGTCACACTAGTAAAAGGTCTTCAACATGGGTGCATGAGGAATAGGGGATGAATGTTTTTCACCTGACAGCTGTGTCTAAACAAGAGCAAAGAAAGCTATGCTGTAATTAAGCTAAGTAATTGTATCTTGAGTAATCTGAATGCAGTATTAGCAAGATCTGACTAAAGATCCATCACCCCAAAGCATACCTGGAAGCAACAGCCTCCATACTCGGTGATGAAGAACAGTCTGAGGTGTGTTACTAGCAATAAAGCATAGACATTTACAAATGATGCCTCTCGGCTTCAAAAATTAGAGCTTGTTCAAAGGTGTCTCTATAATAACATTACTGTTTCTTGCCTTCTTTCAGATTTACTGTCTTGAGTGGGAGGAAAAGGAAAGGGCTTATAGATAGCATTCCAGAAATTACACATAACCCAGACTCCCTTATCTGTGAAATAGCTCACAGTGAAAGACATTTCCAGGCAGCATTAATAGTTATGGCAACCATGAGTTACTGAAATGCTTGTGAGTTGGGATTTTTATAGTTACTTCTATTTCTTTTTTATTTTATCCAGGGATGAATTTGATTAAGAAAGCAAATGGGGATTTTTTTTTAAGCATGAGTATCAACATGACACATGATCAGGAATGACCCTACAAATACTTTTGGTTAATAATGACATAAGAACTACAATAACTTGTAAAAAGCAGACCATGTAATAAAATTTGTGAAATTTTCAAGGACTACATTAATACCATTATAAAAAATTAATGAACACAGTTTACATATCTGAATTTAAACAATAAAATAGGAGGGTTTTGTTTTATTCTCTAGTTTTATTGAGTTACTCCTAAGGAGTTGTGGTCCAAAAAATAAATTAGAATTCATTTTTTAAATGTCGCAATTTTTAAAAGCAGATTAGTTTACATATTTATTTTTATTATAACATCATTATGAGATTTTTAATAGTTTATTCATTTGCTTATAAAATGAATTTATATACTTCTATAAACAGAGATTCCACCTATTAAAAGGTTTATGGCATTTTTTTCTTTTACTTTCCTACAACCAACCTCTCAAGTTGATGAGGTGTGCCAACTCTGAAAATATTATATATTATGCTCAAAAATTGCTAAAAAATCAAGTGTGAAAAATGAGTACTCTTCAACTATAAAGTCCTCCTCAATCCTTCTGCAACACTATCTTCTTAGGAGAGTTTTAAGTTGGCCAGAAACCAGATTTCCCCTTAACAACAAACCAGTGTTGTTGCTAGGGGATTATGACATAGGAAGAGCGACCTCCAGTCAGAGGGGAGCTCCAGAAGTCTGACTGTGACACGCCAGTATAAATATGAGCACTCCCACCACCTGTAGGCCCTTCTCCTCTCCACTTGTAACTCATAAGAACAACATCTGCAATGGCCAGAAACATCACCAAGAAGAACAAGCGCCGCAGAGGACACCAAAAAGCAATCTACAGAAAGAAATCACGTTCCAGCACTGAATCTGGCCATAGGAATTATTCACTCTACATAAACAGGGTCCTAAAAGAAGTGGTTCCCCAGAAGGGCATATCATCTCACACCATGGACATCTTAAACACCATGATCAATGACATGTTTGAGCGCATTTCCACTGAAGCCTCCAACCTAATGCGTTACAGAAAACGCTGTACCCTCACCCCTGAAGACATCCAGAAGGCAGTGTATTTGCTGCTGCCTGAGAAACTGGCTAAGCATGCAGTGGCTTTCGGAAATGAAGCTGTCCAACGATATGTCCGCTCCCGAAACTCCATGTTCCAGCTTCATTAAATCTTAGGGAAAGTAACTCTTACTTACTTCCCAAATGATCACTTCAATATTGAATTCATTCTTTTTTATAACATAGTCATATCTCCTGGTATTTTCCCTATTGTCTTATGTGTAGAGAAGAATTACTCTCTTGCCATTTTATATTCTAATGATTTGCCTACTATTTAGGTTTTCAAACACCTGCTGCTCATGTGACTCCCTTCCAGAACTCACGTTTTTCCTATGAATGTATAAATCTCATTATATAAATTCAGTGCTAATTGTATTGTTAAGGTATTGTTAACTATGTAAGTGATTATTTAATCCAGCTATTTTGACCCCCAGGTCACACCAACTTTGAATTTATGAACACTAACATTTTAATCAGAAGCATAGTAACACTGATAAATTTTCATCAAAAAGGTATTTTCTAGAGCAAACTACATTCCACCACTTAGTTCTTTAATGGAGTCCCTTTAGAACATGTTAACTATTTCCTTCAATAAGCTCAGCTCTTAACCATGCAATTTTTATCTTTGCATGTGCCTCTTTTTAATGAGGTAGTGTACGTCTGTTAACCTTTTATTCCAATCTTTCCCTTTATTCCAATCATTCCCCTTTGGGAACCATGAGTCAATTGTCTATGTCTATTTTATATATAAGTTCATTTGTCTTATTTTTCAGATTCCACATATAAGTGATATCATATAATATTTATCTTTCTCTGTTGGATGTTCTTCACTTGGTGTGATAATCTCTAGGTCCGTCTCTGTTGCTGCTTCTGGAATTATTTCTTAATTTTTATGGCTGAGTAGTATTCCATTATATACACATACCACATCTTTTTTATCCAGTCATCTGTTGATGGACACTTGGGTTGCTTCCCATGCCTTAGCTTTTGTGAACAGTGTTGCTATGAACATTGGGGTGCAAGTAACTTTTCAAATTAGAGCTTTTTTTTTTCCAGATATATGTCCTGGATTGGGATTCCTGAATCATATGATAACTCTATTTTTAGTTTTTTAAGCCGCCTCCATGCTGCTTTTCATAGTGGATGAAGCAATTTTTCATCTACCTTTATATTTAATTCACTGGAATTTATTATTCCATATTTATAGCATAATAAGGCCCCCACACAGGAACCTACCACTCAATTTATAAACTTTGAACTTTATAGGTGTCACTGGAGATATTTCCCAGTCCTATCTCCCTGTCTACTATACTGAATTTTGTTTCCCATTGCCTTGCTTTTCTTTGCACTTTTGCTACCTATGTATATATCTCTACAGAATATGTTTAATTTTCCTAATTTATAATTTAGGGGCCATACTACCTAGGTCATTTTGTGCCTGCCTTTTTCTTTTAAAATTGTTTCTAAGATTTAAATAGTTCTAATTCATTCTTTTCACTCCTGTACTCTATAGTATTCCATAATGTGAATTTACAAGTCATGTATGCTTACTCTGTTTACGGAGATTTGGGTTGTTTTCTTTTTTTGCTATTATGACCAATGCTCCTATAATGAACTACAACAACAGCTAAGACTTATGTAGCATTTACTATGTGCCTTCATCTCACATAAATTATTTAATAGGGATGACAACCTTGTGAGGATTAAGTAATTTTTCCTTCCTACAGATGAGAAAAATGGGGCAAAGAGAAATAAGTAGCTGACTGAGGTCTCATACCTATTTAGCGGCAGAGCTGGGATCTGACCAGGTTAACAGGTGCTGTTCAGCCGCTCAGTCCTGTCCGACTCTTTGCTACTCCACGGACTGCAGCACACCAGGCTTCCCCGTCCACTATCTCCCATAGTTTACTCAAACTCATAACAAAACACGGTCCAGACTCTGACGAAACATGGTTCACTGGAGAATGGAATGGCAAACCACTTCAGTATTCTTGCCATGAGAACCCCGTGAACAGATTAACAGAGTCCACTGTGAACACATGATGCCCGCTGTGAACATTCTTGTACATACATCTTCTCATACAAATGTACAAGAATTTTTCTAGTTAAAAAACCTAACAGTGGAAATGCTGGGTAATTGATATGCCCATATTCAACTTTCTAGATATTAACAGACTCTCTTCCAAAGTGTTTTACCAATTTACATTTTCAGGAGATGAGAGTAATTTAGATTCTTCTGGTTACAAGTAACATCACTTAAGTTTCCTCAAGAAAAGGGGGTTTCCTGTATATACTGAGATTGGAACTGAGGCTATTCTGTCTCTCATTTTTATATGCATGCATTTATATAATCAGACTCAAAACCATCCAATTTAAGTTAGGCCCAGATAGAAGTTGTTTGCCATCTGAAAGATCCACTTAATCATTATTCGATGCCCACACCTGCCATTCTGCTGGTCAGAAGGGCTTCCAAGTTCTATCTAGGGTCAATAAATTACAGCCCTTGGGCCAAATCTGGAAGCATCCCTCTTTTGTTTGACCCCCCTACAAGTTAAGAAAGATTATTACATTTTTATAGGGATATTTAAAAGGAAAAAAAGAATATTCAACAGGCGTAATGTGACCCACAAAGCCTAAAATACTTGCTATGGCTCTTTACAGAAAGAGTATCTGGTCTACACAATGCTGCTCTTTCTTTCAGGGTCTGCAATACAGCAGGTTTTCTAAGGCTTTGCTTGGGACACCTATATTTCTATAAAGTAAAGTTGAAAATGATGAAAATTTTATAGTTGGCTTTCAAATCACTGTGGTAGAGAGAGTACATAAATGGGGCAATGACCTAATTATTCAGAAAAATGTTTTACTATATACTGAGGTGTTACAGTGGGCCTTACTTTAAGGGAACTAGGGGGTTCCTTGTGTATTGTTCTCTCTTTGTATATGTTTTGAAACATTTTAATAGAATCTCAAAATAAGATTAAGATGTTTGGAAAAAACTGGAATCAGTTTCAAGTCTGATTACATAAATGCATGTGGGTATAAAAAACACATTTTAAAAAAATTTTTAGTGTGGTAAAAATACATATAACATAAAACATCATTTTACTCAGTTTCAAGTGTACAGTCACATTAAGTATATTCACATAGATATGGAACCATCACCACCATCCATTTTTAGAACTTTTTTATCTTCTCAAACTAAAACTCCATAAACATTAAATAATAGTTTCACATGTCCCCCTTCTCCAGCCTCTGGCAATAACCATTCTGCCTTCTGTCTCCATGAATTTTGCTCCTCTGGGTACTTCATATAAGCGGAATCCAGCAACATTTGTCTTTTTGTAACAGAAGTATTTCGCTTAGCATAATGTTTTCAAGATTCATCCAATGTAACATATGTCAGAATTTCCATTATTTTTAAGGCTGAATAATATTTGATGGTTCAGCAAGTAAAGAATCTGCCTGAAATGCACGAGATAAGGAGATGTGGGTTCGATCCCTAGGTCAGGAAGATCCCCTGGAGAAGGAAATTGTCCAGTATTCTTGACTAAAAAAAAAAAAAATCCCATGGACAGAGTAGCCTGGTGGGCTACAGTCCAAAGGGTAGCAAAGAGCCAGACACACTGAGCAACTAAGCAGTATTCCATTGTGTGTGTATAATACATTTTATTTATCCATTCATCCACTAATGATCACTTGGGGTCCTTCCAACTTTTGACTCTTAAGAATAATGCCATTCTGAACATACACAAATATCCCACATTAGGAGTATACCCAGAAGTGAATTGCTAGGTCACATGATAGTTCCATTTTTAATTTTTTGAGGAACCACCATACCATTTTCCACACAGCTGTTTCATTTTATATTGCCACCAGCACTGCATAAGGGTTCCAATTTCTCCACATCCTCATCAATCTTTATTATTTGATTTTTACATATAATAGCTCTCCTAATGGATATGAAGTATTTTTATTTTCACTTCCTTAATGATTTGTGATAGTGAGGATCTTTTCATGTGCTTATTAGCCATTTGTATGTTTTATTTAGAGAAATGTCTATTCAGGTCCTTTGCCCATTTTTAAATTGTTGGTGTTAAGTTGTAGAAATTCTTTATATGTTCTGAATATTAATCCTCTCTCAGATAGTTCTCCTATTCCATGGATTGCCTCTTCACTTTGTGGATAGTGTCCTTTGATACACAAAAGTGATTAATCTTGATAACATTCAATTTGCCTATTTTTCCTTTTGTTATCCAGGCCTTTGGTGTAATAGTCCACTTTATATTTTGTATTGCTCCTTTATGAGAAAGTTACATACAATACTACTAATATATTTTTTAACTTGGAATCAATTCATAAAGTCAACAACTTATAAAATTAGCTTCTATTTTTAATTTTTTAATGTGTCATACTAGCTAACACATTAACGGTCAAAATTATTTCAATGCATAATTTTGACATTAACAGGGCCAGTTGATCAACTTTTTAAAGTCTTGAACCCCCATAACCTGAGACAGTTAAATGAAAGACAAAATGTAGCACTCAGCACTAGTCCTCTACTATGCATTTAGCCCCATCTTCTCAGAAATGGAACCCTCAGTTTTAGCTAAAGTCATTGGCACCCAGGATAAAGAGTACATTTCCAAATCTTCCTTTGCCTAGGTGCCTAAGTGACCAACTTGTGCTGAATTGTAAGGAACATGCAACTTCCAGGAAGTATCCTTAAAAAACAAGAGCGCTCTTTTCCTTTCTCCTCTTTCCTGCTGGCTGACTTCGGGAAGCAAAGACTAGAGCTGAAGCAGCCATCTTAAACTAGGAGCAGAAACCTATATATTAAAGATGGTAGAGTGGAAAAATAAAAAAGCTTTGGTCTCTGATGACTGAACTGCCATCCAGCCTGGGACCGCCTGTATTTACACGAGAGAGGAATTTCTAGCTTGTTTAAGCCACTGTTATTTCAGGTTTCTATCATTCATAGTCAAATTTTGTTCTAATATAAACATCCAGAAGATTATTGACTGCTAAACAATGCAGTTAGTTTCAAAACGATTGTATACTTATTAAATAAAAACATATTAATCTAGAGATGGAGGATGGCAAATGTCTTGTTTATTTACCAGAGGACGTTGCTGCTAAAATGAAATCTCATGCTATTTAACAATTTGTTGTCAGAGATATGTAATGCAGATGGCAAAATTCTATTGTTATTAGTCTATTGGACACATGAAGTGATTTTAAAACATTACTTAAAATACAAAAATATGTGAGAGTCAAAGATGATGGGAAAGACAACTTCTGACTAACTCAACAACATGATCAATACGTGGATTCTCTGGTAATCTGAAGATGGTGGCATACAACATAATGAATGACGTCTCATACCAACAAGAAAGAATAGGGCTGATTTTGTAATACAAATCACCCAAGAGATAAAATTCCAGCAAACTTAGATTATCCTTCTCTGAGTTTAGAAGTCTTATTTTAGAAATGAAAAATGTAATATCATATAAGTATATGCTGTCACTTACTATGACTTTTTAAAGTCCTGATATGTACACGGCTAGCTTGTTCCTGTGTGAATTAAACATGTCAAAGTACTAGGAAATAGGAAAGTACCATAGAGTATAATACCTTACATATGGTACTTATAGTTTACTATGGATTCACAGAAATGTGTTCTTTGTGATAGATGCCGAGAAAACAAACTCCATCCCTTTAAAAGCATAGAAAATTTTGAAACAACAAACTGAAAATAAATTATTGTGAACAGCTCACATACAGAGAGTCTAGGCTCTGAGCTAGACATTATTCTAAGTACTCCTTATATATCAACTCAATATAAAGCCCAAGACAACCACTTGAGAAAAGTACTAATATCATTTACCATCAGGGGAACTGTAGCATGAAAAAAGGCTAAGAAACATGCCAGAGGTCACACAACTAGTAATAAAAGAATTGTGGTTAAACCCATGTACTCTAGCTCCAGAGCCTATCACTTAAAGTACAATGCTTGCTTTATCTCTCATGAAGAGAGACATGTTAGAAGATACTATGGAACATGGAAGGTGCACCTAACCCAGAATAAAAAGGTGTCTAACAGGAAATGACACCTAATCTAGATCTTGAAAATGAGTAGGATATGCACATGGGTAGAAGGAATAATATTTGCAAAAGTTTAGGACATTAATGGTATCAATTTAAGATAATTGCAAATTGCATAGCTGAAAACAAGCACAGAAGAAAGGATGGGGAAATAAGGTTGGCTGCTGCTGCTAAGTAGCTTCAGTCATGTCCGACTCTGTGCGACCCCATAGACGGCAGCCCACCAGGCTCCTCCGTCCATGGGATTTTCCAGGCAAGAGTACTGGAGTGGGGTGCTGTTGCCTTCTCCCAATAAGGTTGGAGAGGTAGGCAAAAATCTGTGGGCTGACCTACAACTTGAATTTGATCCAGTATCCTTGGGGAGACTCATGGAGGGACATTAGGTAGGAGAAATATGTGATTTCATTCACTGTTAGAAAGATTATTCCAGGAGCAGAAGTGAGGAGGGTGAATTAAAACAGAAAGAGTGATCCATGCAAGTCTTAATGAGGGCCTGAACCAAGCCATTGGCAGTAGAAATAAAGGAGGAAGTGATAGATGTGGAAGAGGCTTAGGAGCCAGAATCCCCAAGAGACATGTGCAATGTGCGCCATAATGGAGAAATAGCCAACAAGGGATTCCCAGGGCTCTGGCTCAGGAGACTTGATGGATGGAGCCAAGCCATGTGGCTCAGCTTATTGAGCACTTCCACGTAAAATATCTAGACAGTATGCAAGAGACCATTGTAAATGACGCCATGTGTGGGGTATCATAAGAGTGCTTAACATGCCAAGGATCTGGCAAAAATCAACCAGCCTTAGGGCAGATGATTAGCACTTGTTTAATGCTTAAACAGAAGAGGACAGCTTGAATTTTTAATGCTCGAAATCAGTTTTTATCAAAACCCTGTGCTAGGCCACACATCATGTGTTGACAGATTTTGTTAGCTCTGACAGCTGATTGTTTTGAAAGACATTGGCAGGATGAGAAGAAACCAGCAGACTGTAAATATATGGGAGAAAGTAGCAGCCTGTAAATATAAGTTAAGGTGAAAGGTAAGTCAGTTACATTCAAGATGCTGCTAAGCCGCTTCAGTCGTGTCCGACTCTGTGCGACCCCATAGACGGCAGCCCACCAGGCTCCCCCGTCCCTGGGATTCACCAGGCAAGAACACTGGAGTGGGTTGCCATTTCCTTCTCCAATGGATGAAAGTCCCCAAAACCAAAAATGCTGGTCTTTTTTTCTGTTCTTGGTGGAGAGTTACTCAGAGGCAAAAGGGGCCTCTTTTCCTGAAAAACTTCATGCTGGCCCAGGCACAGGCAGTGCAGCTTCATTCAGGGCCCTAGAAAGGCGCTGGGATCTGAAAGATGAGGAAAGGGCTGTTTTCCCTCCTGTGCCCTGGGATTAGAATTCCAAAGTAGAGACGGAGATAGGGATTCTTATCTGAAGATGGTAGGGAAAAGGAAGCACAAAGCAATGTCCTAGGATGTTCCTGGTGGGTTGACCTGTGGGCACATGGATGCCAGGCCCCTCTGGGATAAGCACAAAAATTTCTATGGGGAACTTTGCCAGGAGGGTAAGTTACAGGAACCTTGAGTTACTAAGATTTCAGCTGAAAAGAACACAAAGTTTTACCCCACCTTCTAGTGGTCCTCACTTCCTCTTGTGGATTCTCCAGTAAAGGAGACAGAAGAGTCAATTAAAATCAAATTAATCTCTACAGAGAGTTGCATGCAGATCCCCAGTCAAGTCAGACTTTTAGAACATTATTATTAAACAAACTATCCCTTATTTTGGCTTCCCTGGTGGCTCAGACGGTAAAGAGTCTGCCTGCAATGCAGGAAACCCAGGTTCAGTCCCTGGGTCAGGAAGATCCCCTGGAGATAGCAACCACTCCAGTATTCTTGTGTGGGAAGTCCCTAGACAGAGGAGCCTACCGGGCTACAGTCCATGGGGTCGCAAAGAGTCAGGACACGACTGAGCAGCTTTCACTTTCATCCCTTATTTTAGTCTGATATATTTGCATTTGGATTACTCCACAGTAAAAAAAAAAAAAAAAAAGAAGAAGCTTTTAAGAACAATAAACAGGGACTTTCCTGGTGGTCCAGTAGCTAAGACTCTGTGCTCCCAATACAGGGGGGCTGGGTTAGATTCCTGGTCAGGGAACTAGATCCCACACGCTGCAATGAAGATCCCTCAACTAAGACCTAGTGCACCCAAAACACACACACACACACCAGCACTATTAAATTGGCAGTCAGTCTCTAAGATGACTCCCTTATGATTTTCTTATCCTATGATTCAAGTCTTTGTGTGGCTCCTCCCACAACATGTCAGCGTTGGTCTGTGTATCCGAGAATACACTGGAAGCGACAGTGTGTGACTTTCAAGGCTATGTCAAAACAAAAACAAAACACACTGCCACTTCCTCCTGGTTTTCTCTTGGGTTACCCACTCTGGGGAAATCAGCTACCTTGCCTTGGGGATATCAAAGCAGCCTATGGAAATATTCAAGTGGTGAAGAACTCAGGTCTCCTGCCGACAGTCAGAATTAGCTTACTTGCTGGCCATATGAGTGAAACACCCTGCAAGTGGCTCTTCCAGCCCAAGTCATGCGTTCTGAAGACAGAGCCCTGGCCAGCATCTTAACTGCAAGCTTAAGAGAGACTCCAAGCCAGAGCCCCGAGCCCAGCTGCTCTGATATTCCTTGCCCTCAAAAATGTCAAGACAAATGCAACAAATTAGCATTATTGTTGCACGTTTGGAGAGAATTTGTTAAGCAGCAATATTTAACCTATATACTTAATTTATATCCACATGAATAAAACAACTTACCAAAGTAATCTTCCCAAAACAAAGAGATTGCCGCCACAATAAGCTTTATATTCCATCTTAGGTCAAAAGAAATCTCTGGCACTAAAGCAAATTTCTGGCACATTTCAAATTCAGTCACAATTTTGACTCCCCTTAGAAATAGTAGTGTTCAGAAATATTAAAATCTAAGTCCAAAGCACTCATTTATGCTATAGTACCATACAGGTAGCTAGCTAGGCTGAAAAGTCTGATAACTTAATTTTTTAAAACAGGAAAAAATTAGTCTAGACAGCATCTACAGATAAACAACATCATTGCATTCAATGATCTGGCTCAAGAGAGAAAGCAGCAAAAAAAATCTGAGAGTAATTTGATTTTAGGAAAGAAAAGCATAATAAACTGCTACTATTATGAAAAAATGATGTATGTTCCAAAGCAAAATATCTGCAGCAACAAGAACACATTCAAAATATCTTATTGAAATGCCAAGGGAAATGCTGGCCTCTAAAATAAAGTGAGGAGCTTGACTACATCTCAGAGGACTATATGCAATGTTATAAGCAAATCAAGATGTTTCAATTATCACACACATTAAAATAATAACCAGAACTAGAGACAACTACCCACGTTTTGGAAGACTTCAGAGGTGAGACTGTGAGTTGTCCTCATGCATAACCTTGTATTATGGGTTATGCTTCACATACCTGTCTTTTGGCCTAAACTGTAAGCTCTTAGAAAGCAGGGACTTCAGTACCTAGCTCAATTCACTGCTGATAGTGAGTTAGTCTGAATTCTCCAGGGGAAAAAAATGAATCTGAATCCAGAGCTTATCAGCAGGTGCAATCCCAGGGCAGCAAAAATGAAGGAAAAGATAAATGGAAGAAGATAGATAGTCAGAAGATGGAAGGAAATACAAGGTAATGCACTGACCTCATTGGCTACTAGTCTATAACAAATAATTGCTTTACTGGTGTTCCCTTCTGAGCCATGCAGGACATGTCTGGACAGATAATCAGGGAAAACCATGACTTGGAACAGTCTCTTGTAGGAAAAAATGGAGAGGGAATTTGTCTGCTAGCTCCATCCTGATTTCTGTTCCTCACTGGTCACAGTTTGTTCTATGAGGATTTAATGCCCCTAAACACCCAGACTGTGGCCTCTTCAGCAACCGCTAGGGAAAATCCATCATACTTCATACAAATCTGGAATTGCTAAGAGGGGCCAGAGACTTGAGGCATCAGTCTCAAGTATCATAAATTCATGACCCTCCTCCACATAGCCCTTTACAACAGTAGCTATGGCAAAGCCATAAAAACCCAAGGTTTGGGGATCAGGAGAGGCTGAAAGAAGGCATCCAATATAGCCAGTGTTGGTAGATACCTTAGATACCTGTGTTCAGAACCTTCTTATAGTCTGGATGACAAATAGGAGACTAACAAGTATTCAGTACAGCTACAAAGTCCAGTTTTATTCGTCTTTATACATAAATCTAACTTACCTAGTTAGCTCCAGTCCTTTTTCCCTGACACCAGTAAGATATTTTTGTCTCAGAGACGGGGATAAAAGATGAAAGGTTTTTATTTTCATTGCTCTTATAAGCTGATCTTTTTAAGAGCAATCATCAAGTTTTGGTCAAATTGCTCATCTCAAGTCTTCCCAATGACTCAAGCTGGCCTCAAAATCTCTAAAATGAAGCTTTCTCCTGGGTAGCAGACCAGATTAATTCACTTGCTTTCATTTTATACAAACCTTAAGTACCTGAATTTGAAATATAAGTAAAGGCACATTTTGTGTGTAAAATTTGAAGCAGTTCAAATTCACTGATTTTTAAGAAATTGTCAATAATTATATAATTTTGAAGCTGGTAAACTATGCTTATACTATTGTCACTTACTGGGACTAGTTTAGATGGTAACAAGCATACCCATTATCATTTTTAAGAGTTAAGTCATGAATTATCTGAGATCTTTAAGATATCATATTATATCAATCATATTATGTGATATCTTTAAGAATAGATGCTCATAAAATGCATCTGCCTCCTATTCTTGCTGCTGCTGCTGCTAAGTCGCTTCAGTCGTGTCCGACTCTGTGCGACCCCATAGACGGCAGCCCACCAGGCTCCCCCGTCCCTGGGATTCTCCAGGCAAGAACACTGGAGTGGGTTGCCATTTCCTTCTCCAATGCATTAAAGTGAAAAGTGAAAGTAAAGTCGCCCAGTCGTGCCCGACTCTTAGTGACCCCATGGACTGCAGCCTACCAGGCTCCTTCATCCATGGGATTTTCCAGGCAAGAGTACTGGAGTGGGTTGCCATTGTCTTTTCCCCCTATTCTTGCTAGTGTTATAGTTTTGCAGATGAGGAAACTGAGTCATCACATGACTGAATTTTGGGACTCAAGGCCAAGTCTTCAGTCATCAATACTTGTGTCCTTTTCATTATATCATGTTCATGGTTCCATCCATCTCAAATTTGTGTTATCATCAAACTTAACCTTCATGCATAGCATCAATAAAAATATTGACTGAGGCTACAGTATTCTACCTAATATGTACCTTTAGGCAGACGTAAAGCTATTAACAGATACTCTATTTATAGTATGATTCAACAACCCAGCTACTTACCTACTTTAAGAGTCAATAAGCCATAGTTCACCATTAATCGCCAAGAAAATAAAAAAGAGAGTTAACAACCACAAGAATACTATTATCTATCATTTGAGGGAGTGGGGCACCAGGTACTATCTTATAATCTTCACATACATTATTGCATTTAACACTCACAACAGCCTGTAAGGCAATATTATTATTTTTCTCATTTTGCAGACAAGAAGGGACTCAAAAACATTAACTAATTTGGCCAAAATTACCCTGCTAGCAAGCATATGCTAAGTGCTAGACCTAGGTATTTTCCATTGACCCAAACTGCCGTATACTTGCAAAGTTAAGTAAGGTTAGCGAAAGCGTGTTTATTTTCACATGTGCATTAGCTCTTTTTAATATTTATCACAATTTATTTTATATTCAAAGAAATTGAGGCTCATGAAATTTAGGTGTTTTTTCCAAATTCTTATAGCTATTAAGTATCAGAACTGGGATTCAAAGCTTGGAATTCTTTCTATTCACTGCTTCTCACTGAATACTATCAGTTGAAATCAAGACTGCCTATGTTCAAGACAGTGTCTGCTAATCTATCATCACAGAATAGTATCTAAAAATCGATTCTACAAAAAATCACTTAGAACAATTGTTTCCACAGTTTGTACCTTCTGAATTAGTGAGAAACCTCTAAGTCCACTGATGTAACTGTAATTTTATGCTGGAAACTCCCAGGGATTTTAGCGAAGAGAGAGATGAGAACTTAGGAAAATATAACACCCTTATACAGATATTGAAGACAGAGGAATAGCAATAAAGACTTCCCCAGTGGCTCAGATAGTAAAGAATCCACCTGCAACGTAAGAGATCCAGGTTCAATTCCTGGACCAGGATGATTCCCCTGGAGAAGAGAATGGCTACCCACTCCAGTATTCTTGCCTGGAGAATTCCATGGACAGAGGAGCCAGGCAGGCGACAGTTCATGGGGTCGCAAAGAGTCAAACATGACTGAGCGACAAACACACATAATAAGAATCCTCAAAACAGCTGACATCTTAATGGTAAGCCTAAAAGATTGTTGAAGGAAGGAAGATAGGACTAACAAGCTAGAGGTGAACAGAAACAAAACATCCTACAATGAAGTACTTTAATACACTGATATCGAAAACTTCTCTTAAAGTTTCTCTCATTTCCCCAGAATATGTATTAGGAATAGGTTTGGCTGCATATAACAGAGCAATCCAAAGCGATGGTGGAAATAAGAATGTTTGTACCTTTTTCGTATGTGTGTGTGCACGCTGAGTCATGGCCAACTCTTTGCGTCCCTATTGATTGTAGCCTGCCAGGCTTCACTGTCCATGGGATTTTCCAGGCAAGAATACTGGAGCTGGTTGCCATTTCTCCAGGGATCTTTTCTAACCAGGGATCGAATCCAGGTCTCTGCCGATTCTTTACCATCTGAGCTACCTCTTCTGTATAATGGCCAGAAATTGGCCAGTATGGAGTCTCCAAGTGTTAGAGAGCCAAGATCTTTCTTCACCGTTGCTTTGCCATTCTTGGCTGCCATCGACAGGTCACCTCCTGGTTCAAACTAGTTGCTGGGGCTCCAACCACTATATTCACGTTTCAGGGAATAAAGAGTCTACTCTTTCCCTTTTAAGGAGACTTTCCAGATATAAATCACAGTTTTTCCATTTATATACCACTAACAGAATTTCATTCCATAATCACATTCACACTTTGTTGCAAGGGAGGCTGTCCTGTAGCTGGATGTATTATCCCCACATAAATACAGGATTATATTACTCTGGAGGAAAAAGTATGGATATTGTGATGTGCAATAAGCAGGCTCTGCCACAGATGGATAAAGGATAAAAATAACAATAAAAACAACAACAATAATAATATAATTCATTCAATCTACCTACCTCCTCAAAGATATCCACATCAGGATATTTCAATGCCATAAGTAAATTGGCACCATAGTACAATATTCCAGTTACAAAATTTTAAATCAATTTAGATACTTTTGTAGCAAGAATAAGGGGAATGGATTGACTATGAAGCCAAAGAATGAGAAAACTTGAGTTTTGTATATGCAAAAATCACAATATTCTTCTAATCTGACAGCTGGCTTTTGTCCTCAGGCTGTGATGGCTGGAAGCATATGATAAGAAGCTTTCACATTTAATGTCACCTATATTCTCACACTGTAGATTGTTTAAATTGAACTTGCAGCAGCTCTCTTTTCTACTCAACTATATTCACATTTTAAGAAAACACAGCTCAAATTTCAAGGGAAAAACTCTATCAAAAGTTATATTTAACTCCTGTATATTCAAAATACTGCATATAAATTAAATGTTCACTACTTTCTAAAATTGGATAGAAATGTGCAATTAAAGAAAAAATTGAAAAAATACGGTATATGATGCACAACTGTTCTTTTAAATGTATTTTTATTTCCCATAATTATAATAATCGCCAACATTTATTAAGTAATTATTATATGCCAAGAGCTTCAGTGTGTAATTTTTCTCCTTAGGGTCTGTCAACCATTCAACCTTTCCATAAATATCTGCCAAACATTTCTTATATACCTAGCACTAGATACGGGTACACAGACAAAAAATAGATACAATTCTAAGAAAATGGATAGTATTTTTTTAAGTGAACAGAGAAATTAAATAAGTACATTCTAATTCCTGAATACATGAGTTCTGAGACAGACCATTGAGGCTCAAATTCTACTCCATGAATTCCTAGCTGTGGGATGTGAGGCAAATCCACATAACTCTTTGAAATTTCAGTTTCCTCATCTGAAAAATGGGGATAACAAAGTCCTGAATGAAAAAAGTTGTGTAAAGCACTTAACTCACTGTTTGGCACAATGTAAGCATTCAATAAGTGTTAGTTATTATTATTTGCATAAATAATAGCACCCAGGGTGCTAAAGGACCACTAAGAAGGATGATGCTAAACTCACACACCAGGCTAAGAAGACTTAGAGTATCTGAGTTGATTATTGAAGGCTGTACAACTCAAATATTCCTCTAGGTTCTCCACCTTTCAGGAGTCAGCCTTCTTCTTTTTCATATCCAAATAACCCTGACCCACATCCCTGTAAAAGCAGAAAGTCTCATCTTTCATTGGGCTTCCTTCTCAAGGGCAGCAGTGAAATCTCTAAGAATGATGACAGATTCCACAAACCCTGGGGCTCCCCAGGCTGGATGCCCTCTCTGGATAATGGCTCTACTTTGGGCACAGCATGCCTGCCCACACCTAACCAGCTGTCCCAGGCTGTTTCTGCTTTCCCAGTTACTGTTCAACCTCACGATGGACACAGAGCCCTCTACAATGCCCCAAGACAATCTAAGAAGGAGCCATATCTTTAAATAAGGCTTCATTGAAAGATTAGGAGAACAGAAATACACCAGGAAAGTTAACTATGACTAAAGATGGTTACTCTGAGAGTCACAGCCAAAACACAAGTTCACTATCTTCTCTTAGCTCCCACAGGTCCTTTCCTGATGGGGGTAGGAGCTAGCTGTGTATACTCTACCCACAGGAATCCTTAGATACCTCCACATTTCAGACTCCAAGCTCAATTCCCTCTTTGCCCCCAAGGAAGAAGGAAAACCTCTCCCCAGCCCAAGGCCCTTCCCTTTCCCATCCCTGGATGTCGGGTGCATGAGCACCCATTTCCTTCATGGTAATAGTTTCCTTATATCAAAGATACCTAGGACAAGCATATGAGTCTTCAAACACTGCCCCAAACCAAGGTTGCATCATCTTAACTCTGGGGTAGAACACCAATCACCAAGCCTTCTACTGCTGCTTCAAGCTTGTCTATATCCATATTACAGACCCCGCGCCTTTGGTCTTGAGGTAAAAGGAAGTTCAGGCCTGCTGTGGTTCCTGGATTTTTATGGACACTTCTTGGGGGAAAAAAAGACACCTAACTCCACTGACACATCATTTTCAGGCAACGGACAGTCTAAATCCAGATACAGAGGCATTTTTTTTTTCCCATTAGCTTTTTGAAATACTACACTTACATTATCAAACAGAACATTTAATATGTTATTCTGAAGCTTTTGCATTTGGAGCTATTACCATAGTTTATTTTGAGCAAACTCCAGGAGATAGTAGAGGACAGGGGCGCCTGGCAGGTTGCAGTCCATGGATGGGGTCACAAAGAGTGACCCACAAAGAGATGGGGTCACATCTTAGCGGCTGAAGAACAGCAGCAAACCCTACTTTATGGGCTTCCTTGAGAAAAATGGTTAAATATTTTCTTTACAAATACGTTACTAAAACGATTCATCCAAGTGGTCCACCCTCAAACAACGGGAAGTCTCACCTTAAAGACAAGTGTTTCACTGTGGAGTACCTCACTTCCTCAGAGTTCTGCTCTCAGCCAGATTCTGTGTTAGATATGCTTTGCTTTTTCCCGAAGTGTATCCTCAGTTGTTTAGAAATAGCCAAGAGCATTTTAAAAACATTAAAGAACTGTTTTCTTAGAAGGTATTTTAGCATTCTGTTACTACTGAATACATAATACCTCTTGGCAGAAACTCTATCAGGGACATCAGACATATAAGCAGGGCTTCCCTGAGCAGCAAGTAAAGAACCCACTTGCAGGGCAGGAGACCCGGGTTCGATTCCTGAGTTGGGAACATCCCCTGGAGGAGGATATGCCAACCCACTCTAGTACTCTTGCCTGAAAAATCCCATGGACAGAAGAGCCTGATGGGTGACAGTCAACAGGGTCTCAAAGAGTTGGACACAACTGAGCCCGAGCACACAAGATACACACCCAAGACTTACAAGCTAAAGATCCTATCTAAACACCAAGGGAACCACTTTTTGGACAGTCAAGAACCATTTGGCATTCAAATGTGTACCCCTAAAGGTTTTTATTTATGTTACTCCAGCAATAATTTACAAGTTCAGTGACACTTATATTTTTAGTATAATAGTACTCAAGGTATAAATCAAACTATCTTCGATCATCTATTCACTGACATCTCTCCTCTGCTCAGACAAGCAAATTTAGGTGCGTTTAGACTTTCCACCAATATATCAAGTTTTTCTTTACTCTCTGCAATAAAGAACTTTAAAAAATATTTTTATTACTATTGTTAGGTGCTTCAGTTCAGTTCAGTCGCTCAGTCATGTCCGACTCTTTGCAACCCCATGAATCACAGCACGCCAGGCCTTCTTGTCCATCACCAACTCCCAGAGTCCACTCAACTCACGTCCATCGAGTCAGTGATGCCATCCAGCCATCTCATCCTCTGTTGTCCCCTTCTCCTCCTGCCCCCAATCCCTCCCAGCATCAGAGTCTTTTCCAATGAGTCAACTCTTCGCATGAGGTGGCCAAAGTACTGGAGTTTCAGCTTTAGCATCATTCCTTCCAAAGAAGTCCCAAGGCTGATCTCCTTCAGAATGGACTGGTTGGATCTCCTTGCAGTCTAAGGGACTCTCAAGAGTCTTCTCCAGCACCACAGTTCAAAAGCATCAATTCTTTGGCACTCAGCCTTCTTCACATCCATACATGACCACTGGACCATAGCCTTGACTAGATGGACCTTAGTAGGCAAAGTAATGTCTCTGCTTTTGAATATGCTATCTAGGTTGGTCACAACTTTTCTTCCAAGGAGTAAGCGTCTTTTAATTTCATGGCTGCAGTCACCATCTGCAGTGATTTTGGAGCCCCAAAAAATAAAGTCTGACACTGTTTCCACTGTTTCCCCATCTATTTCCCATGAAGTGATGGGACCGGATGCCATGATCTTCGTTTTCTGAATGTTGAGCTTTAAGCCTACTTTTCACTCTCCACTTTCACTTTCATCAAGAGGCTTTTTAGTTCCTCTTCACTTTCTGCCATAAGAGTGGTGTCATCTGCATATCTGAGGTTATTGATATTTCTCCCGGCAACCTTCATTCCAGCTTGTGCTTCTTCCAGTCCAGCGTTTCTCATGATGTACTCTGCATAGAAGTTAAATAAGCAGGGTGACAATATACAGCCTTGATGTATTCCTTTTCCTATTTGGAACCAGTCTGTTGTTCCGTGTCCAGTTCTAACTGTTGCTTCTTGACCTGCATACAGATTTCTCAAGAGGCAGGTCAGGTGGTCTGGTATTCCCATCTCTTTCAAAATTTTCCACAGTTTATCGTGATCCACACAGTCAAAGGCTTTGGCATAGTCAATAAAGCAGACATCGATGTTTTTCTGGAACTCTCTTGCTTTTTCGATGATCCAGCGGATGTTGGCAATTTGATCTCTGGTTCCTCTGGCTTTTCTAAAACCAGCTTGAACATCTGGAAGTTCACAGTTCACGTATTGCTGAAGCCTGGCTTGGAGAATTTTGAGCATTACTTTACTAGCATGTGAGATGAGTGCAATTGTGCAGTAGTTTGAGCATTCTTTGGCATTGCCTTTCTTTGGAATTGGAATGAAAACTGCCCTTTTCCAGTCCTGTGGCCACTGCTGAGTTTTCCAAATTTGCTGGCATACTGAGTGTAGCACTTTCACAGCATCATCTTTCAGATTTGAAATAGCTCAACTGGAATTCCATCACCTCCACTAGCTTTGTTCGTAGCGATGCTTTCCAAGGCCCACTTGACTTCACATTGCAGGATGTCTGGCTCTAGATTAGTGATCACACCATCGTGATTATCTGGGTTGTGAAGATCTTTTTTGTACAGTTCTTCTGTGTATTGTTGCCACCTCTTCTTAATATCTTCTGCTTCTGTTAGGTCCAGACCATTTCTGTCCTTTATCAAGCCCATCTTTGCATGAAATGTTCCCTGGGTATCTCTAATTTTCTTGAAGAGATCTCTAGTCTTTCCCATTCTGTTGTTTTCCTCTATTTCTTTGCATTGATCGCTGAAGAAGGCTTTCTTATCTCTTCTTGCTATTCTCTGGAACTCTGCATTCAGATGCTTATATCTTTTCTTTTCTCCTTTGCTTTTTGCCTCTCTTCTTTTCACAGCTATTTGTAAGGCCTCCTCAGACAGCCATTTTGCTTTTTTGCATTTCTTTTCCATGGGAATGGTCTTGATCCCTGTCTCCTGTACAATGTCATGAACCTCATTCCATAGTTCATCAGGCACTCTATCTATCAGATCTAGGCCCTTAAATCTATTTCTCACTTCCACTGTATAATCATAAGGGATTTGATTTAGGTCATACCTGAATGGTGTAGCGGTTTTCCCTACTTTCTTCAATTTGAGTATGAATTTGGTAATAAGCAGTTCATGATCTGACCCACAGTCAGTTCTCAGTCTTGTTTTTGCTGACTGTTTAGAGTTTCTCCATCTCTGGCTGCAAAGAATATAATCAATCTGATTTCGGTGTTGACCATCTGGTGATGTCCATGTGTAGAGTCTTCTTTTGTGTTGTTGGAAAAGGGTGTTTGCTATGACCAATGCATTTTCTTGGCAAAACTCTATTAGTCTTTGCCCTGCTTCATTCCGCATTCCAAGGCCAAATTTGCCTGTTACTCCAGGTGTTTCTTGACTTCCTACTTTTGCATTCCAGTCCCCTATAATGAAACGGACATCGTTTTTGGGTGTTAGTTCTAAAAGGTCTTGTAGGTCTTCATAAAACCGTTCAACTTCAGCTTCTTCAGTGTTACTGGTTGGGGCATAGACTTGGATAACTGTGATATTCTGACAGAATGTGGTCCACTGGAGAAAGGAATGGCAAACCACTTCAGTATTCTTGCCTTGAGAACCCCATGAACAGTATGAAAAGGCAAAATGATAGGATACTGAAAGAGGAACTCCCCAGGTCAGTAGATGCCCAATATGCTACTGGAGATTAGTGGAGATATAACTCCAGAAAGAATGAAGGGATGGAGCCAAAGCAAAAACAATACCCAGCTGTGGATGTGACTGGTGATAGAGGCAAGGTCCGATGCTGTAAAGAGCAATATTGCATAGGAATTAAATTATTATCATTAATTAAATTATTAATTAAATTATTATCATTACTATCTTGTTCAGGTGGGAGAATGGTAGATAATGGTAAAAATGGCATTTAATATATGGCCTGTGACAATGGTAAGAAGACGAACTCATGTGTATTGAGACTAATTTGGCAGTTAAGTATATCTTAATCCTCACAACCAATGTATGATATTTCTATTTTAAAATACTTAACTGAAGATAACAGAGGTTAAATTACTTGCCTTATAGCCACAAAGTTAATCAAAACCTGAATGGGGCTTAAACACAAAAGAGAGGGCTTAGGAAACATAAGCAGAAAAGTAGCAAGAAAAGGACTGTCCAACCTACATCCCACAGTTGCCTGTCTAACTTTGCCTGGTTCTCTCTTAAGTAAAGAATTTGAGAGTTATCCTTCTCTAGCCCTTGCAGTTCAGCCTCAGCCCCAGAGACCACCCAAGCACTCTGGACCCTGGCAACTCGACTGTGAGAGTGAGAGCTGGCACTTGGAGTTGGTACCCTGTTGCAGGTCAAGTGTCTGGTCAATCTGCTCTCAAGCCCTGAGGATGCACAGACCCACCAGCTACAGCTTCCTCCGGCCTCCACCATTCTGCCCAGGTGATAAAACTGAGGTTCTAACTGGGCTTTCCCATCTGAGTTCAGGCAGGATGAGGCTTTGCCTCATATGAAGGTCTGTTAAGTCTGCCGTAAATGAAAAGTGCCCAAGGTGAAAAGAGGCTACATGCTGCAAATGCGCAAGAGGGCCCCAATTTATCAAGGCATAGCTTGACTGGGGTTGCAGAGCAAGAACAGAAGTCTGAGAAGAGGAAGGTACAATGAACTTGTTCCAGCTGCTAACTCTGTGATCGTTAGCCGATGTTTTTAGCTTCTTTGGGCTTTACTTTCCTCATCTCTAAAATGAAGGTAAGGATACCCATATGACTAGGTTTTTTGTAATAATTAATTTAGACAATCTTTGTCAAGGATCAGGAACAGAACTAGTTCTATAAAAGGCATAAATAAATGCCATATATCATAGGTTCTAAAGTGCACATTCATTTTCACATTTTAACATCTCTGAATTGGAATGAATTTTATGTTGTGTTACAGTTTAGTCAACAGGACTTTTCTGCCTTTTTAATGGTACAGTCAATGGCATCTTAAGTTTGATTAAATATCAAAATATCAAAAAAAAATCTTTCTCTTACCACAGACTTCAAGAACATATTTTATTCCCTCCCAAACCTGACAAGTCATATAGCAAAAATAAAGCAAAAGTAAAATAATGGGCAGTGCCTTATAACCATTTAGAACAATTGAGAGTAATTTTTTATTTTTTGCCATAATTCCACATTTAGGGTTGTGAAAAGAGCAACTGAGATTTTTGTGAAAGGGTAAGATCTTTAAAGAGGGCTCTCGTTTGCCTTTTTCACAGACAGCCTTGGTTTAAAAAAAAATTGCTAACTCTAGATAATGCAGTTCTATAAGAGGAAATATGTTCACCTTGTCTAAAAAAATGTTCCAATTAGATTATACTGGTTGATTCTGCCAAATCATCACACAGGATAAATTGTTTTGGTCCAAGTCCTGGTTTTAAAACTGATTCATGTGAGAAGAGCCAAGGGCAAATGAGTCTTGCAAACATACCTATTCTCTCACTGGTCACTTGTCCCTTTGTTTCTGAGATGCCCTTTCTGCAGTCCTCTCAAAATTGTCATCCCCAAACCACCCAATAAAACAAGAGAGACAAATTTAAATAATAACTATATTTTAATGCTAATAACTATTGTTAAATTTGAGATGAAATAATGGTGAAAGTGAAAATGTTAGTCACTCAGTCATGTCCGACTCTTTGAGACCCGAGGGACGGTAGCCCACCAGGCTCCTCTGTCCATGGGATTCTCCAGGCAAGAATACTGGAGTGGGTTGCCATTCCCTTCTCCAGGGGATCTTCCCAATCCAGGGATCGAACCCAGGTCTCCTGCATTGCAGGGAGATTCTGAGCCACCAGGGAAGCCAGAAATAATGGTACCTAATTCTTTAAAGGTACATATTGAAATTTTTGTAGATAAAATGATATGTCTGGGAATAATCTAGAATTGAGGAAAATGTGTGAAGGTACAGATAAAAAAGTCAGTCATGAAATTATTGAAGCTAGATGTGGGTACATAAGAGGGGTTCATTATACTGTTCTCTCTAGTTTTGCATATATTTGAAATTCTACATAATGAAAAGTATTTTTAATATGCCACTGTGAAAAGTACTGCAACATATTTTACACCTAAGATGAATGAATCTTATAGAATCTTCAGGAAGTACTAGAATGGCATACATGCATATACATAAACTCCCATTCTTTCAAAGTGGTCAAATATTTCAAGATAAAGAAATATCATAGTCTGGAGGAAGGACGTATTTAAGTCAACACAAAAGTACTTCTCTCTGGTTTTCATCCGAAAATGCACCTTTGGATAGATTTGGCTCCAAACTCACCAATCTTCCTGCATCATTACTTCCGGAAGATTCGCAATCACCTATAACATTAATTATATTGTTAGAATATCTTGGAAACAATTGTGTGCATTCTCATGGGTCCCCCATGTTAAGGGTTCCCATTGGCACCAGGAGCTCTGTGTCTGCCACCCCATGATTTTACACCTACTAGTGCTAGCAAGTGATTTTATAAAGCTATGCATCCCGGGCTCCTCTTCTGCAGTATTTTGGCTCACGTTTTCAAGACCTTAGGTGCAAAAAAACATTATATTTTCCTAAACAAGTCTGCCAGGGCAGAACCTAGGCCCAAACTGGCAGCAATGATGGCAACTTCAGTGCAAAATCAGCAGCCACGGCAGCAGTGATCACAGCCACGTGACAAAGGAGGTTTCTGCACACAGGTACCTCTGGGACCCATGGTGGGAGGCTCTCACCCCTTCATCTTTAGAGCCTGACTGGAGCATCTGCACAAATATTAACTCTGGCCTGAGGCTGGGACAGGAACTGCCAGCACATAGGCAGTAAGCTTTGTCAGTAAATTATTACAAAATAAAACTACACATGAACGCTGCAAGAAAGCACGTCAGGGAGTCATTATAATCTTTTGAAGTGTTTAGAATCCCAGGTTTTCCCTGGAGAAGGAAATGGCAACCCACTCCAGTATTCTTGCCTCGAAAATTCCATGGACAGTGGAGCCCGGCAGACTGCAGCCCCTGGGTTCAGGAAGAGTGGAAGCTACTGACCACACACACCCACACAAAGAGAACTGAAAGGGCCTTGTTAATGCAGAAGAGGCTGGCACTTACTTAAATATTTCTCGAATGTTAACTCTTAAGAAGTTGAAGTTATCTTGAAAGGATGAGAGCACTCTAAGTTATCATTGGGGGAACACGGATAATAAGATTTTGGTGACTTCATCAGACTTTTCCCAAGACAAATATACTTTTATTTTGATAGTACAAGACTCTGGGACTCTAGGAATAAAATTGGCCCTATGCACACAACTCTGCGGAACTAGGTTCCTTTTATTTTGTGACAGCTGCTACTCTACAGAAAGATGTTGATTTAGTATCTTGTTTTTAATCCCCATTTTTATTTATTTGTGTTTGGTAAGACCTAAGTGTGACAAAAGCTATTCTTCTGCAAATATGAGGTGGTACTGTGTTCTGTTAGAATCTGAATTCATTCATTGAAACATTTATTTTCAGGTTTACCAACTATTTATTCCATGCTATTTTATAAATGACAGGATTCCAGGGTGGAAATGGAGTGCTTTTTCTCCTTTTAATTTCTATTTTAAAAAATTATGTCAGTTAAACTCCACTTCAGTGTTGTAGTTTAGCAAACTTGTTTTGCTTTACGGAAGAAGGAGTGTTAAATTTGATATTTTAAAACATGTTTCTTTATGGTTAAACATGATTTCTCAATGTTATTTTTACTTGTATTTTGCTTTTGGTATGGCCAGATAGTCAACTTGTTTTTCATAGTTCCTGATTTTCAGAAAAATCAAAATAAATTAGTTCCCAAAAAAAAAAGAATCTCAGGTTTTGAAAATAGCTTCAGTATTGCAAAGCACATACCCACAGACTTAGAAAACAAATTTAAAGATCAAGACATTTGATAGGAAGGTATAGTACTTACTATGAAGCTTCAGATGAACAAATTATTAATGAGGCGGGTAATTAAAAATTATTTTCTTATAGTTGAGCATGCATGGATAGAATGCATAAGCAATCACTTTAAATTTTATACAAATTATGAAGTCATTTGGTTTCTTTGTACAACCTCCACAAGTTATAAGAAATGTCAGAGGAAATATTAAAATGCCATTGTATAAATTTACATTTTTAATTAAATTTCAACTTACACAAAAATATTTTGTATGAAGAATGAAATATTTTTAGAAAAAATATTCCATGGAGCTCATTAGCTCTATAGGTGCTAAAATTTTTATTTCAAAATAATTTATCAGAAACTTATCCCAAATATTGTCTGTAAAATAGACTATAAAATACTCTTATTAGCTTCAACAATTGCATCAGCAGAAGGATTCTTGTCAAAATTTAAAATTATCAAAAATTGTTTGCAACTTTTCATTTTTCAAGGGCAAGTAATGTTTCTTTGGATTGTATCAATTGAAAATAAAATTGCTAAAGGTATATATTTTAAGAACATTTAAAGTGAATTTTCCTAAAAGAAAGCCACAAAATTAGGATTAAAATACCACATTGATAAAGTATTATTATATTTATTGTCTTATATAAAGTTATGACATCAAAAACACTTTTTGTACTTTGTGAGTTATATTGCTCCTCATACACCACTGTCACCTCTGTTGTATTTTATAAGTAACAAAGTGTTTTTAAAGGAAAAGCTTTATTTGGAATACTTTTAATGGCACTTTTTTCCCACCTTTTTCAACAAGAGCCTGCTTTTTCATTTTGCACTGGGCCCCTCAAATTATCTAGCTTGCCCTGTTCACAGAAAAGGATGTTTTATAGGTTTTACCTGATTAAGGGAATAGCTATATTTCTAGATGTAATCAAGGCCATTAAATCTATTCATGGTGCTGTCATATGGAAGAAGAGAAAAGCTGTCTCTTACAAATGTTTAACCAGTTTCTGGGGCTTTTTAAAATTAATTAATTAATTTATTTTTTTACTTCACAATATTGTATTGGTTTTGCCATACTTCAACATGAATCTGCCACGGGTGTACATGTGTTCCCAATCCTGAACCCCCATCCCACCACCCTCCCCATACCATCCCTCTGGGTCATCCCAGTGCACCAGCCCCAAGCATCCTGTATCCTGCATCAAACCTAGACTGGCGATTCGTTTCTTATATGATATTATCCATGTTTCAATGCCATTGTCCCAAATCATCCCACCCTCTCCCTCTCCCTCTGAGTCCAAAAGACTGTTCTATACATCTGTGTCTCTTTTGCTGTCTCGCATACAGGGTTATCGTTACCATCTTTCTAAATTCCATATATATGCGTTAGTATACTGTATTGGTGTTTTTCTTTCTGGCTTACTTCACTCTGTATAATTGGCTCCAGTTTCATCCACCTCATTAGAACTGATTCAAATGTATTCTTTATAATGGCTGAGTAATACTCCATTGTGTATATGTACCACAGCTTTCTTATCCATTCATCTGCTGATGGACATCTAGGTTGCTTCCATGTCCTGGCTATTATAAACAGTGCTGCAATGAACATTGGGGTACATGTGTCTCTTTCAATTCTGGTTTCCTCGGTGTGTATGCCCAGCAGTGGGATTGCTGGGTCATAAGGCAGTTCTATTTCCAGTTTTTTAAGGAATCTCCCCACTGTTCTCCATAGTGGCTGTACTAGTTTGCATTCCCACCAACAGTGTCAGAGGGTTCCCCTCTTGGCCTTGTGGCTAAGATCAAGTGTAGTATCTGTTCTTATCAGTTTAATCAATTTCTGTAAGCCAAGCATTATAGAAGATTCTAGTTCACTGGGATAGTGGGGACAATAAGATGAGCTATTGTCTTACACAGATAGCAAACCTGCAACAACAAACTAATTTTTTTCAAGGTCACAAGTAGTTTATACTTGGCATTAAATCTCAAGCCTCTCAAATCTACCTGGTATAGTTTTTACCACCAATTCTTTCTGATTGCATCAATAAAAATTCAGAAAAGCAGAAAGTGCTCTAGGTATTTCAAACAGAATAATGTGAGTAATGACCACCAAGGAAAACCCATTCAAAGGCGCTAGAGCAATGGAAGGAAACAGCTATTGCTGGAGGAGAGATACCCCTGCATTCTCCCTTCCTCCCTTCCTCCCTTCCTCTCTTCCTGCCTTTCATCTTTCACTCCAGATTCCCATTAGCAGAACTGAATTTTAAGTCAGCAGACCGAAGAGCCTGGAAAACTCGGTCTGTAGAAGTCTATGATATTGAGCAGAACAGGGGAAGGGTGAGCAGGGGATTGACAGCAAATGACTGGTGCACTGAATGAGCCAGGGCTGATAACTTCTTTAGGTCTGAGAGCTTCCTGAAAATCTAAAAAGGGCTGGTAGTCAGCTATTACTGGCAGTCCTCAGTTCCTGAGATAATGCACATAAAGCCCTTAGCGCAGAACAGGGGATAGAATAAGTCGAGCTTACATCATCCTCCTCATCATCATCATTACTTATCACTGTCACCACTATTAAGTGGGAAGAGGTTCCCTGGTGGCTCAGATGGTAAAGAATCTCCTGAAATACAGGACACCTGGATTTGATCCCTGGATTGGGAAGATCCCCTGGAAAAGGGAGTGGCTACCCACTCTAGTATTCTTGCCTGGAGAAATCCATGGACAGAGGGACCTTGTGGGCTATACAGTTCATGGGGTGGCAAACAGTTGGAGATGATTGAGTGACTAACACTTTTACTTTACAGAATTATCAAGGAAACAGGAGAGTTTGCCAAAGGATGCTGAGACCACCATTCAATATGTGAAATAAAAAGACAAAGCGGAATATAATGCTGGTCAGTCGTAGTCTCTCAAGCAGAGCAAACTGTTGACCTTATAAAGGGTCTTTGTTTGGAGCGAACATGAAGTGCCAGGAATTGTCAGATTTTCATGGGTCAAAGTTTTCACTTGTATGCATTGGAGAAGGAAATGGCAACTCACTCCAGTGTTCTCGCCTGGAGAATCCCAGGGACGGGGTCGCACAGAGTCAGACATGACTGAAGTGACTTAGCAGCAGCAGCAAGTTGGTTGACATCAACTGTATTCCATTGCTGCTCAGGTGAGACTGTTGTTGATTAGTCAGCACTCAGAGGTATGTTTATTGGAGTGATTCTGGCAATGATAAGTTGATTTCATGTGGGGCTTACTGAGGCAAGTTATTTTTGACCGAGTAAACGGGTTTAAAACTGGTTTTGTGGCTACTTGTTATCTTTGCTAATAGCAAAAATCAGCCTTTTTCTAAGTTTATGGGAACTTCTTAATTTTTAATACTTCCTTTTGATTGTCATTTAATCGAATCTTCATGGATGGCGCAGATCTTTACCACTATTGATTTTCCTTAAAGGTGAGGTTTCATCTGTGGAAATTTTATTTTCAGTTCACATGTCTATCAGCAGGATTTTATCCTGTTCATTTGTTTGGTCTTTAAACAATTTCTTGAATCATCTGTAAGGACAGTGGCTGTACTAAAGTATCCAAGACTCTGGAAAATTCACATTTAACAACAGTGAGACAGGTAAGTATAATTGGAAGAGACTGGAAGACATTTCAAAACCATGATCCCAAATTTCCCAGACCTGTTCATGAAAAAAGTCTCAAAGATCCTCAAGTCTATTTCAGATAGTTAGGTTACCTTTCCTTTAGCTTAGATAAGGATTGTTACAAATCAATTATAGTACTTGGGTATAACATATAGTGTTAGCAATCTTCCTGGTTCACAATCTTCCCTGGTTGGCCAAAAGAAAATCCAAGGTCATTCTATTATCTATAACTACTGGGTTTAAAGAATTTAACCTGGTTTGTTGTGCCCCAGAGTTGGGGATGTTCTGTTTAATATCTTAGCCAAAGTAATGGAACATATTTTTGATAAATGCCTTTAGTAGTTTAACTCCTCTGGATAGGATCATTATTCTCAGGATTGACTCCCCATCAAAGATTTTATACTTTTGTCCTCTTTTAAAGAAGATCTAGTCCATTTAGGATGTTTGGATTATGTTAGTTATCTATTGTTCTGTAATAAATAATCTCAACGTTGGCAGCTTAAAACAAGAGTATTCAGTTGTTAGAGGGTCAATCTCACATTGTTTGAGAGTCAAGAATCCAGGAGCAGCATATCAGGGTGATTCTGGTTTGCTGATCTTTTTTTAGTCAAAAAACCCATTGACAAATAATATTGTCAGCGCTTAGTTTTTGAGCCACAAAGAATATTGAATCAGCAGTTGGTACTGAAGTATCCAAAAACTGTTGTAGGGGTGGGAGGTGGGAAGGGGTTCAGGATGGGGAACTCATGTACATCTGTGGCTGATTCATGTCAATGTATGGCAAAACCAATACAGTATTGTAAAGCAAATTAAAAAAAAAAACTGTTTTGGCCATCAAACTTCAAAAACACAATCAGACACTTCCCTATTGGGTAAGGATTGTAGAGTTGCTGGAATAAGAGTATTTCTCTGATGGATAATAATATGAAATGAATAAAATATTGGTACTTATAACTTACTAATTGATGTATAAATATGAGTGTTTTTCATTAGCAACAAGGAGTTACTGTATACGATAACATCAGGTTTGAAGGTAATCATAGTATAAGATCTGAAGGTGTTTTGATATATTTAGTTGAGGTTCATGACTATTCTGAGGCAACTAACCTAGCATTGGCTACTGTAATAAGAGATTGGCCTTATAATAGGTATTAGGTCTTAAGTGCATGTCATGTTGAAGTGTTAAAATGCATATAGATGAATTTTCTCATGTTCGTACAAAAAGAAAAGTTTATATAATCCAGGAAGATTTTTAAGGCCTCTGTTGAAATCTTTCTGTGTCCATGGAATTTTTCAAGGGGTGCTAGTGGTAAAGAACCCACCTGCCAATGCAGAAGAAAGAGACAGGCACTCTATCCCTGGGTTGGGGAGATCCCCTGGAGGAGGACATGGCAACCCACTCCAGTATTCTTGCCTGGAGAATCCCGTGGACAGAGGAGACTGGCAGGTTACAGTCCATAGGATTGCAGAGTCGGACATGACTGAAGCAACTTAGCACACATCCATGGAATTTTTTTCCTGTTGCAATTCTGAGACCATAGTTATTCCTTCAGTGAGTTTTTAAATCATACATGGTATAGGTATATTATTAACAATATCAGCTATAATTTTATTGTAAGAAATTTTCTGTGATTTTTTAAAAGCAATCCTTTGCAGTACATTTTATCTGGTAATTTCATTTGCAAAGTAAATCCCTACCTACTACTTTCATAGGAATTGTGTCATAGAGAAGAAAGGAATGCCTTTCTGATAATGATTCCAAGGTATCAATAACAGGTTGGGACTTAGGGAAGGACTTAGGATTCTTAGACATTCCCATTCTTTTAGTGCTTCCAATAAATCCATGCTTCCATACTTTACTATATACACTCAAATTTATCTTTTCTTCTTTCATCACCTGGTACAGTCGGTCATTTTTAATTTAAGTGAAAATTTCTCTTTTTTTCTTATTAAAAATCTATTTTAGATTTCAAACAACTTTAAAATTTTATTCTCAGGGATCTGATGAGATTAATGGTAGATGTAGTGGCTTCATAGCAACAAAAAAAGCAATATTAGTCCCTTCAAGAGGTTAGAGAAAGGAAAGGGAAATACTTAGGCTTAATGTTACCCTTGCAGTAACATCAGTGGACCAGTTTGGGATAATTATCCCTCTATTCCTTGTGTGCTAAGTCACTTCAGTTGTATCTGACTATTTACGATCCCATGGACCATAGCCCACCAGGCTCCTCTGTCCATGGGATTTCCCAGGCAAGAATACTGGAGTGGGTGGCTATTCCCTTCTCCAGAGGATCTTCCCTACCCAGGGATCAAACCCAGGTCTCCCACATTTCAGGCAGATTCTTTGCCATTCGTTAGCCACTATGAAACTTTGATTCTTTCAGTTACCATTGTATTTGCAATATCTACAGGTATTCCTAACCACAGGCTCCCAATTTTTCAGGGATTGGAGGCTTTTTTAGTTATTTTTATAGTTTATTTTTATTCATTTATTTGACCGCTCTGAGTCTTAGTTACTACACAAGATTCTTAGTCGTATCATGTGGGAGCTAGTTCTCAGAGCAAGGATCAATCCCCCACCCACACACAGACACTGAGAGCATGAGTCTTAGCCACCAAGGAGTCCCTTTAGTTATTTTTTAACTAGCAAGCCAAACACAACTTTCAGCTCCTTTAGTTCCTAAAACTCTGGCAGTGTCTAGCCACAACTTGACTATTTTCTAGGTTAGCAATTTTACACTTCACTTTCTTTTTTATCATTAAATTACATATTTAAAATTTGACCCCATTTACAACAGAAGACTTGTCTCTACTTTAGTTGTGGGTTTACTCCAGCTTCTAGAATATTTCCTGAAGTATATTTTTCATGTTTGTCTTGTTTACAATTTGAACCTTTTAACAATTTTTTCCCTTAAAATATTATTTCTGAACTTGTCTTATTGTAGACAGTTTTTAAATTTGCATAGCTATCTTGAGACAATGTTTTTTTTAAATTTATATAACTGGGTGATTTAAATTTTTTCTTTCCTACCTTTCAGCTTATTAAGCATTTTCCATGAGAGGCTAAGCACTAGCCTAACTAGTTGGTATAGATATATAACAGAGAAAGTTAACTGTGTAATAAAATACTAAATTCTGTAACAAATTTCTATCTGTTTTCCAAAGTTTAGGAAAATCTTCAATTATATCCTTTAACTTGGATCTAGATGATAATTTTAATCCAACCTTATCATCTAGAAATTTTATAATAGAATTATTCTTTCCCTGAGAAAACCCTCAAAAAAGAGCAGCTCATCTAGAAGGTCAAGTAAAACTGAGTAAAAAACAAGAAAGATGCAAGATGAATAGGTTTCCAAAGGTTACAAAGTATTTGAAAGAGACTACCTTGAGTTAAAAATTTTTTGAGGTCTTAGCATGACACTTTAAAAATCTGACTATAGGTATTTTGTCTCCTAATATTAAAGTTCTTCTTAATGATATTAATTTAATGCTTTGGACATGTCAAACATGACATTATTAAGTCAAAATAATTATTAAGTCAAAATAATTTTTTGCTGTTTACCAAGAAAAATACAGAAGTTAGATTATAGAGCTTCTTAAAGGAAATAGAAGCTCTTCCAAAGAGAAGGATGAGATTTGGCAGAGACAAACCCATAACACACAAGGAAGACAGGCCACTACAGTCAGTTTACAGTGTGGGCTTTTGAAGGGTATTTGGGTTCCCCAACCAAGCAGAAACTGGGATTGTCAAGTTGACAAAAACCACACAATCCTCGACACTTGGGTATGGACAAAACAAAGTGAACAAATTAACAAGAGAGTACTTCCTGAAGGTTTTAAAGGGGACCCCAGATAAAGTGTTACAAACCTTTTTTCCCCCACAAATTGATTGTTGGTCTAACAGATCTCCAACAATGAGCCCTCAAGTCTGGCTTGCACTGAAAATGTAGCAAGCTTATGCTCCCAGCTGTTCCCTATGGAACTCTCCCTCCTACTTCAAAAGCAACAAAGCTTTCAAAGCAGAAATCCAGTCGCAGCTGTAGAAAACAAGTTTATGGTTACCAAGGGGGAAGGGTACAGGGCAGGATAAACTGGAAGATTGGGATTGGCATATACACACTACTCTTTGCAACTCCATGGAGTGTAGCCTGCCAGGTTTCACTGTCCATGGAATTTTCCAGGCAGGAATACTGGAGTGAACTGCCATTTCCTCCTCCAGGGAATCTTCCTGATCCAGGGATCAACCCTGTGTCTTCTGAGTCTCCTGCATTGGCAGGTGGATCCATTACCACTACACCACCTGGGAATTGTATAGCATAAGGAACTCTGTTTAATACTCTGTGATGACCTACATGGGAATAGAATCTACAAAAGAGTGGATATATGTACAGCTGACTCACTTTGTCTACACCTGAAACTAACAGAACATTGCGTATCAACTATACTCCAATTAAAAAAAGAAAAGGAAAAAAACAAAGCAAACCAACCTAGGAGAAAGAAAACACAAGAAATAAACAGCACCAAAAGCAAGGCAAGCAGCAGAATAAGTAGGTTAATAGCAAAAACCATTTCTTAAATGCGTGCTAAGTCACTGCAATCGTGTCCGACTCTGTGTGATCCCATAGACGGCAGCCTACCAGGCTCATGGCACGTCTCCAAAACAAAAGGTATAATGATATTATACAAAGACCTAGACTTAATTTAGTAAATGATGCATCTCCAAACCAAAAGATCTAATTGCTCCATACAAAGATCTAGGCCTAAACAAGACATATTTGGTTACAAATTCCTAGAATAACAAATTCAGTGATATAAACTCAGTGAAGCTACTCAGAGATGAGATTATTGTTGAAACTGGCTCACTTGACAACACAGCTGAAGAATAAATAGAATTTGGGCACAATGTGCCCAGTGAGTGTACCTGTTGGCCTCAGGGTTCCCTAGAATGCTCCTAAATGAGGATCTTTAAAAGAATCTAGGTGGACCCTCCAAAAGTGTCCAGTGAAATAAAAAGACAAAGCTAACTTATTGTTTGTGATAGTAAGGGATGCTGGTCAGACACTGTGTTAGAATACATTGTCAATTTGATTATATAAGGATTTAGGGAAGCATCAAGTTCAAGAACTGGTGAACTCTCAGAGGTATTATAATTGGGTTAACATCATCTATAGAGGCATGGTTACTCAGGTTAAACTACTGTTGGTTGGGTACCACTCAGAGGCATGCTATTGGAGTGCATCTGTCACCAACAGGCTGACTTTCAGAAGTGAGAGATTGACAAGAGTATCTGGCTTGTAAAAGTTGTTGACCAAGATGAGTCATATAACAAAACAGCCTTTAAATTAATTATGGTGGCTGCTTGTTTTATGGCTTTGTTATCAAAGGCAAGTTCATGTGCCCAGTGCACAGTGAAGCCAAACAATACCAAAATATCGGAGTCTGGAGCACAGAAAGGTTTATGGTAGGGCCACGCAAGCAGATGGATGCCTCATGCCTTAAGAACCTTGGAACTCTGCAAAAGCTTTCAGCAGAGCCCTATTAAAGAAAAGGTAAGGGAGGGGCATGGTTAGTGGTTGCAAACTTCTTGGTGTCAGATCCTTTGTTCTTGAAGTCAGGTCACAATCAGGTCACGATGTTTCTGGAAACTTCCACCAAAACAAATGTTATTCTCTGTTCTGACAAGAAAGGGCAAGGTCCCAAGGCTTTCTGAGGTCCACGCCCTAGCTAAAAGGAGAGGTTTCCAGCATCAGCCAGTTACCCTGCCCTGGACCGTTCAACCCACCCCTAGTCTGGGTCCTCCCACCAGTGCCCAGACCCTCCTGAAGAGACAGATCTCAGCCCTCAGTGCCAGGTGCCCAGACCCTGCCCAGCCATCATCACTGAGGGAGCCTCAAGCTGCCCTCAAGCTGCCCAGACGGGGACCAGGTCCCAGGGACTGTGACCCGTGGACACTGCGGCCGCTATTAGGTCACTGAGGTAGGGATGGGGCAGAGGTTCACTGCTGCTCCAATGCCTGGGTCCAGCCAGTGGGCAACCATGGCAAGGGCTCTGGCCAGTGCACCTCCAGCGCCTCCTCTCAGCTGTATTTTGCTTTGTTTAAAACAGAAAGAAAGAAAGTGGGGGAGGCCAAGGGGCAGGGGACAGAACATGGGGGAGAAACAAAGGTGGTCAGTTGGGGCTGGGGGGTGCCCCAGGCGGCGTTCAGCCCTCAGCCTGTCCCCAGGCCCTCCAACTCACCTGCTGGCCCTGATGATCTGGAAGGCCAGGGCAGAAGGCCTTGGTTGCTTCTCACTACACTCACGGCCCCCAGAGCACTGCCCTGCTGACTGCTGAGGGAGCGGGACCTCTAATGGCTGCTCTAACGGCTGCCCTGTCGTCCCCTCCACCTCCTGCCCCCAATCCCTAGCAGCACCAGGGTCTTTTCCAATGAGTCAACTCTTCGCAGGAGGTGGCCAAAGTATTGGAGTTTCAGCCTCAGCATCAGTCCTTCCAATGAACACCCAGGACTGATCTCCTTTAGGATGGACTAATTGGATCTCCTTGCAGTCCAAGGGACTCTCAAGAGTCTTCTCCAACACCACAGTTCAAAAGCATCAATTCTTCAGCACTCAGCTTTCCTCACAGTCCAACTCTCACATCCATACATGACCACTGGAAAAACCATAGCCTTGACTAGACGGACCTTTGTTGGCAAAGTAATGTCTCTGCTTTTGAATATGCTATCTAGGTTGGTCATAACTTTCCTTCCAAGGAGTAAGCATCTTTTAATTTCATGGCTGTAATCACCATCTGCAGTGATTTTGGAGCCCCAAAAAATAAAGTCTGACACTGAGTGATGGGAATAGATGCCATGATCTTAGTTTTCTGAATGTTGAGCTTTAAGCCAACTTTTTTACTCTCCTCTTTGACTTTCATCAAGAGGCTTTTTAGTTCCTCTTCACTTTCTGCCATAAGGGTGGTGTCATTTGCATATCTGAAGTTAGTGATATTTCTCCCAGCAATCTTAATTCCAGCTTGTGCTTCTTCCAGCCCAGCATTTCTTATGATGTACTCTGCATATAAGTTAAATAAGCAGGGTGACAATATATGAGATGGCTGGATGGCATCGCCGACTCGATGGACATGAGTCTGAGTGAACTCCAGGAGTTGGTGATGGACAGGGAGGCCTGGTGTGCTGTGATTCATGGGGTCGCAAAGAGTCGGACAGGACTGAGCGACTGAACTGAACTGAACTGAACGGCTGCTCTAACGGTTGCAGTCTCCACTAAAGATCTCGCACTAAGAGCTGTACCCCCGTTCCACCCCCATTACAGCTTCAGAATAATCAGTCTTTTCTTCAATTTGTAACAGACTTTTTATCCTCAAGTTCAAAAATAAGATAAAGTAGAGCTATTAGAAGCTGCCCCAAGTGGTAAAATTGCCCACTCTGAAGTGGGCAGGTGCCACTTTTTGAAGAAGACAGGTGCCAGTCCTTGAGTTAGATGACAGTCTTTGGTACAAGTGAGATCTCTGTGTGTACAGCTGAACTTTATATGGTTGAGCCAGCAGATGAAGGGAAAAAAGGAATTCTTATGGAAGAAGAGTTGCAGCTGAAATTAGTACACATTTAATTTCAAATTTCCATTCCCTATTACCATTAACATTTATTGTACACAATATTTCTTTTTAGTAAACTTCTGTATAAAAAATCCATGTAAATTTGTTGAAAGAGTATTCCACCTTTACATTCCTTGTTTTTTCTTCTTTATTTCATCGTACAGCAAGGTTCTTTTCAAAGATTTTCATAACTCACCTTTTTTCATATTCAATATTGTAAGCCACTTCTAGTTTTAACTTATGATACCCTCTTCATTTCCAAGGTAACTGGTTATAATGTTATTTGTAACCACAGAGTTAGAACTTTATCATGGAATTAAACATTACAGAAAGTAAGTCTAAATTTATATTTGGAAGAAGTAAAGATAGTATCAGTATGATTCATTGCTTGATTTCTAGACTCAGACAAACCTGAGTTTAAGTCCTGGCTCTTCCATTTATGAGTTGTGTGAGCTGGGGTAAGTTACTTAACTTCTTCAAGCTTCTGGATTCTCATTTGTGACATGATAATACTAACTAAACCCACATTATGGCTATTGAGAGGATTAAAAGCAATAAATTATGTAGAGAGGTTAGCATAACTTCTGGCATGTGGTAGGTTTCTAATAAATGGGATGTATTATTTTTGTAATTAATAGGAAAAATATGAAGAGATGTTAAAATACATAATTTGTTTTTCTTCTTTTCTTTCTCTTGTTTCTTCTTTTGCCTCTGTGTTAATAAAATTAAATATTTTGAAACTCTTTTACTAACATTTGCAACACAAAACCATCCTTAGATCTTCACAGCCCTTAAGGCAAGAAATGGGTTGTTACTACATCAATATATTTATGGTTAAAAAAAAAAAGCTTTATTTGAGTGAGGTAACAGGGGTGGGAACATGAAGTCAAAGAAATGTATGAGTTCATTAAATGTGGCTAAAGTATCCGGGGGAGATGGCAATTTATACTCCTAGGGAATTTCACTCTCACCACATTCAGGTCCATCTAGTGACATGATAGATGCATCCACGGGCAGCTGCAACAGAAAATAATAGTGTCCAACTGGGGTAGAACCTCCTGAAATTTATGAATGGCTCAAAGAAATAGAGACACTGGGAAGGCTTGTAAAAGGACAAGTATTTGTCACACCAATTTGTGAAATTGATGTCCTGTACCAAGAAAAGTCCTGAACACCTCTGGTTGAATAATTATCTATTGAATGAATGTACTACATTTAACCATTCCCCTGGTCGAACATGTTTTCTTCCAATTTTTTTTACATTATAAATGATAATGCTGCAAGTATCATTGTATACAAAACTTCTTTTCTTTCATGATGTAGTGATTATGAGTCCAGTCCCAGGAGCTTCAAATATCAGTGATCTTAAGCATTTACTTAATCTGGATGTCCCTCAGTTTCCTCATCTGTAAAATGGCGATAATAAAAGTACCTACTTCATATGGCTGCAACGAAAATTAAATACGTCAAGCACTTAGAAAAGTGCCTGGCATGGAGTAAGCATTCTAGGTGGCAATCTCTATTAAAGGTGAAATTTTGCCTTAGGCTGAATCTTCGGTTGTAAAAGAGTGTTTACATTTTTATGCTCTCAGTGTTTAATGCTAAGAATCTTTTTAAGAATTAAATTGAGAATTTAAGATTTAAGAATTAATTTATAGCAACAAGGACAAGGTCTGGTTGCTTATTTTTCCATAGCCTCTTTTAAAGTTTTATGATTTTTCTTATGCATACTTTTAAATTCATTAACTGTGAGATTTTAGCTTATTGTTGTTTTAATGCAAATTTATTTAATTGCTAGTGAAAGTATTTTTAAAAGTTTCCTCTTATTCGAATGCTGTTAGTATCCTTTTGTTCTTTAGGGATTTGGTGTTAGGCTTTAGCTTCCACTGAAAACTGATGTATTTAACATTCCATTAGCTCACATATATTTAGTACAAGTAATTCCCTAAGTCTGTTTTCTTTTTTAGCTTCCTTCATTAATTTTCAATTTATAGATACTTAAAATGTCTATATAGTAATATATATCCATCTTTTTCATTTCTCTTTTGATGCTCTTATTTTCCTTCTTATTTTCTTACACTTTGATTTATTAATACTTAACTTCAAGAAGTGTTCTCCTAAAGAACAGAGACTCTTAGCCATCATTGGATCTATATCCCCAGCCCAGAACGTAGTAGGCAACCAATAAATATTTATGGAATGGACGAATAAGTAAAGGAACAACTGAATTGGCCTCAGTAGTCCACAGACCACACAAAACATAATAAGATCACGTTTTCTTTAATAGTCAAATTAAGAAAACTATGAAGCTGCATTCCATAAGCTGTAAGAAACCCATTCTTCCTTGGGATTTCCCTCCCACAGACCTATCGCACATCCCCCTATTACACATCAGCTCTCCTGATCAGGCAGCATCACTGTTGAAGTCCAGCAGGTCACTCATACTGTCTATAACCAGTTTCTCCAGAACACCCCTCTGTCCAACTGGTTTCTCTCCTAGCATGGACACAGATATCTTCCTTAATTCTCCAAGGCACTAAGAAAATAATTTAAAAATTAACTAAATACACTGCAGATTCAAGAATGAAACAGTAATAACACTGCTAGAAGGAGTTACTATTAGAACACTCAATACAGCAATGGCCAACTCATTCCCACTAAGAGAAAATCTCAGGCATCCCCACACTCTGGAACAGTGGCCCTATGAACCCCTGTGGTGGAAGTATGAATGGGATTGTGAATATATATGTGCTTGTATATGTGTACTTACACATCGTGTGTGTGTGTGTGCACATATAGAAGAAAGAGAGATAGAGACTTTCCTCTTCAAATCCACGTCCTGTCTCATATGGCTGTTATGAAGATTGAGTTGAAACGCTGACAGTAGGAACACCCACCCAGAGAGTAAAATTTGGCTCCATGGCTCAAACAAGGCTACGATAAAGCTCAGCAGTGCTTTACTCAGGTCTGAGTTATTTTGTCTTAAATAACACTATGTGAAAGGCAGTAAAAAATGGTCCAATCTTAATATTAGTGTGCCAAGCCCAGTTCTACTGATTTCCCCTTCACACTTTGAATATTCAGCATAAAGCGATCAGGTCTACACAATCCTCTTGGCACACTTCAGTGACATTGCGTACGTGTGTACTATTGCTTCAGTCTTGTCCGACTCTGCGACCCTGTGGACTGTAGCCTTCCAGGCTCCTCTGTCCATGGAATTCTCCAGGCAAGAATACTGGAGTGGGTTGCCATCTCCTTCTGCAGGGGCTCTTCCCCACTCAGGGATCAAACCCATGTCTCCTGAGTCTCCTTCATTGGCAGGCAGATTCGTTGCCACTGAACCACCTGGGAAGTCCCACTCTGCAAGGACAGTTCAGCCTAAATCCAGATTCCAGGGTGCTATAGTTTGAATATTTGAATCCCCCCAGAATTTGTGTGTGGAAATCCTAATACCCAATGTGATGATATGAGGAGGTAGGGGGCTTAGGAAAGTGCTCAAATTATGAATAAGGAGCCCTCATGAATGGAATCAGTACCTTATAGAAGTTCTAGCAATGGCCTCAGCCCTTTCTACCATATGAAGATACAGTGAAACGTCCACCACACAGAGGAAGGCCCTCCCCAGATCATGTTGGCCCACAGTCTCAGACTTCCAGCCTCTAGAACTGTAAGCAATAAGTTTCTATTGTTTACAAGCTACTCAGTCTGGCATTTTGCGACAGCAGCCCAAACAGATGAAGACACAGATATATTTTTCCCCTCTGATTCTGAAAGGACATATGCCCACCAGTAAACCTAAAGTTGTCAGCTTATGGGAGACTTCCATTTCCTCCAAAAGTAACAAGTGAATACTTGTTCTACATCTGTGTAATTAAAAAGAGCCATTTTAGTGACTTTCCCTAAACAAAGGAAGTCTTTCCCAAAGATGAATTGATAACTGTGCCCCTATAAGAAGCAAATAGCTGGAAACTTTTAAGTGATTTAATGCCAGCTTTCAAAAACAGTAAAGTCATAACAGGCAGCTTTTTTTGCAGAAGGGATAGAAATGTAGTGTGAGGTGAAGGTCTAAATTGACTTCTCTTTATATTAATTTGTAGTTTTCTTGAAGGTGAAAGTGTTAGCTGCTCAGTCGCATCCAACTCTTTGCAACCCCATGGACTGTAGCCTGCCAGGCTCCTCTGTCCATGGAATTCTCCAGACAAGAATATTGGAGTGGGTAGTAGTTTTTTCTACTAGTTCTTAAATCATGACTCCTCTCTCCATCATTTGGGTAGACTGAGTTCATGTATTAAAATTACATTATATGCAAACGAGGGCTCCTATTCCTTTCCATTACTCTTTCCTCCATTTTTGAACTAATGCCATGTCATTTCCATTCATTTCCTTAAAAATTCTAGTACCTAGCAAAGATAGTTCCTCTTCATTGTTCTTTTTCCCTCCACAGTCAGTGTAATATTTGCTAATTCTGCTGATTTGTTTTTCCAAAACAGTTTTGGAATCACTTTATTGAGCTCTATAAAGGACACTTTGCTTCCCTGGTGGCTCAGTGATAAACAATTTGCCTGCCAAGCAGGAGACATGAGTCCTATCCTTGGGTCAGGAAGATCCCCTGGAGAAGGAAATGGCAACCCAGTGCAGTATTCTTGCCTGGGAAATCCCATGGGGTTTTTACTCCATGACTACAGTCCATGGGGCTGCGAAAGACTCAGATAAGACTTAGTAACTGGACAACAGCAGAAAGTTCCCTTTGGTTTTTAATGGCATGTGTTAAATCGGTACATTTATTCAGGAAATATCATTTCTGCTATCTACAGTCATGCTGTGTGTCTGCCTTCATTTGTTTTTCTGAGTTGTTTCATTAAGGTTTTTTATAGCTTATTTTATGTTCCTTTAATAGTCCACATGAATGTCCACATATTTTGTAATTCACTGACATTGTGAATAAGATCTCTTTTAAGTTACCTTTCCCCGTTGTTTTTAATAATATTTAGGAAAGATATACGTATTTACACATTTATCTTGTGTTTTCCCATGTCACTGAATGCTTTTAAGGTCTTAAATAGTTTTGTGGAGGGTAGAAATGGCTTAATTAGGGTCTTCTATTTCTTGAAATAGCGTTTTTGTTTCCTCCCCTCCCCAATAGTTAGTTTTCATTCCTTCTGGAGATGCTACTGTGATAAAAACTATTTCTAGCATTATATCAGAAAATAATAGTGAAAAAAGCACCTTTGTTTTCTTCATTTTCTTTTTTTAAGGAAAAGGTTCCTAGTATTTACTCTACCATTTACAAAATCAACTTTTAATTTTAAGTTCTTAGTTTTCCCTTTTTTTATATCAAGAAAGAGCAACTTTGATCTCACTTTTAAGACTGGATGTTGAAAACAGATGGCCAACAAATACGAGTAAAGATGCTCAACATTGCTCGTTATTAGAGAAATACACATCAAAATTACAATGAGGTATCATTTCACACCAGTGAGAATGACCATCATCAACAAGTCTACAAACAATAAATGCTGAAGAGGTGGAGAGGGTGTGGAGGAAAAGGAACCCTCTTGCACTGTTGGTGGGAATGTAAGTTGACACAGTCATTAAGGAGAACAATATGGAGATGCCTTAAAAAACTAGGAGAAACTTCAAACTACTATAAGACCCAGCAATCCCACTGCGGGGCATATTCCCTGAGAAAATCATAATTGAAAAAGACACATGTACCCCAATGTTCATTGCAGCACTATTTACAATAGCTAGGGCATGGAAATAAACTAGATGTCCATCAACAGATGAATAGAGAAAGCAGTTGTGGCACATGTGTACAATATTACTCAGCCATAAAAAAGAAAAAGCATTTGAGTCAGTTTTAGTGAGGTCGATGAAACTACAGCCTTTTATACAGAGTGAAATAAGTCAGAGAAAAATATCGTATGTTAATGCATTTATATGGACTCTAGAAAGATGATACTGATGAACCCATTTGTAGGGCAGTAATAGAGGCTCTTCCAGATGTTCAAGGTGGATTTAGAAAAAGCAGAGAAATCAGAGATCAAGTTGCCAACGTCCGTTGGATCATGAAAAAAGCAAGAGAGTTCCAGAATATATCTAGTTCTGCTTTATTGACTACATCAAAGCCCTTGACTGTGTGGGTCACAACAAACTGTGGAAAATTCTTAAAGAGATGGGAATACCAGACTACCTGACCTGCCTCCTGAGAAATATGCATGCAGGTCAAGAAGCAACAGTTAGAACTGGACATGGAACTACAGACTGGTTCCAAATCAGGAAAGGAGTATGTCAAGGCTGTATATTGTCACTCTGCTTATTTAACTCATATGCAAAGTTCATCATGAGAAATGCTGGACTGGAAGAAACACAAGCTGGAATCAAGATTGCCGGGAGAAACATCAATAACCTCAGATATGCAGATGACACCACCCTTATGGCAGAAAGCAAAGAAGAAATAAAGAGCCTCTTGACGAAGGTGAAAGAGAAGAGTGAAAAAGTTGGCTTAAAACTCAACATTCACAAAACTAAGATCATAATATCTGCTCCCATCACTTCCTGGCAAATAGGTGGGAAACAATGGAAACAGTGAGAGACTTTATTTTCTTGGGCCCTAAAATCACTGCAGATGGTGACTGCAGCCATGCTATCAAAAGATGCTTGCTCCTTGGAAGAAAAGTTATGACCAACCTAGAAAACATATTAAAAAGTAGAGACATTACTTTGCCAAGAAAGGTCTGCCTAGTCAAAGCTATGGTTTTTCCAGTGGTCATGTATGGATGTGAATGTTGGACTATAAAGAAAGCTGAGCACCAAAGAATTGATGCTTTCAAACTGTGATTTGGAAAAGATTCTTGAGAGTCCCTTGAACTGCAAGGAGATCCAAACAGTCCATCCTAAAGGAAATCAGTTCTGAATATTCATTGAAAGGACTGATGCTGAAGCTGAAACTTCAGTACTTGGCCACCTGATTTGGAGAATGGATTCATTTGAAAAGACTCTGATGCTGGGAGGGATTGGAGATAGGAGGAGAAGGGGACAACAGAGGATGAGATGGTTGGATGGCATCACCGACTCAATGGACACGAGTTTGGGTAAACTCCATGAGTTGGTGATGGTCAGGGAGGCCTGATGTGCTGCAATCCGTGGGGTCGCAAAGAGCTGGACATGACTGAGCAACTGAACTGAACAGAGACTCAGACACAGAGAACGGACTTGTAGACACAGTGAGGGAAGGAGGGCATGAGACAAACTGAGAGAGTAGCATTGAAACATATGTATTACCATATGTAAAACAGCTAATGGGAAATTGTATAATACAAGGAGCTCTGTGACAGCATACAGGGGTAGGATGCAGGAGCGGGTGGGAGGGAGGTTCAAGAACGGGGGGACATATGTATGCTTATGGCTGATTCATGTTGTTCTATGGCAGAAACCAACGCAACATTGTAAAGCGATTATCCTCCAATTAAAAATAAATTTAAAAAAAACACTGGATATTGAATTTTATCAAACATCACTTGGAGCTCTTATTGATATGACTACAGTTTTATTTTTGTTATTTTGTTATTAAAGTTATTGATATATGTTTTTACTTTATAATTTTCCTTTCATTGAATCACTCATTAATTCAAAATTTCCCTGATTCCCTAATCTTCAGTAGTCTCCCATCACTCTTTATCACATCCCCTATTTTATTCTCTTCATGACAGTTATGCTTATCAGGAATTCTCTTGTTTATTTGTTTACATGTTTACAACTGTCCTTATGCATGGGACCCTTACTAGTATTTCTGCTTTGAAATCCTTACTGATCAGATCATCATTGCCGTATTAAATTGTGTTATACCTGATCTAGCATTACAGAACTATCTTAGAGCTGATGGACTCCAAATCTGCTCCCTAAATCCTGGTTTTCCCTGTGCATCTATTTGCAAATCACCTCGGGGTAGAAGTTGTCTTTAGTTCAGGAGAAAACACTGTGTGGAACTGATGTTTCTCAATTTCCAAGCTAAAGTTCTGAACTACTGTTAAGTCTTGCTGCCGCAGAACACAATGAGACCAGGGACTTATATATACTTTTATTCAGAGATTTTTCAAATAAGAACCCATCATCTTTAAAATTTTTTAGCAAAATACAAGCTATTTCTAAGCTGCTACTGCTGCTAAGTCACTTCAGTTGTGTCCGGCTCTGTGCGACCCCATAGACAGCAGCCCACCAGGCTCCCCCGTTCCTGGGATTCTCCAGGCACGAACACTGAAGTAGGTTGCCATTTCCTTCTCCAATGCATAAAAGTGAAAAGTGAAAGTGAAGTCACTCAGTCATGTCTGACTCTTTGCGACCCCAGGGACTGCAGCCTGCCAGGCTCCTCCATCCATGGGATTTTCCAGGCAAGAGTACTGGAGTGGGTTTATTTCTAAGCAAATAAGATCAAAATATCAGCACTAGGTAAGAAGTAACACTTGGATTTCAGCCTAGATGTTTTTACTTATTTACCATGTGACTTTGGTCAAGTAATTTATTTTTTTATATTCCTCTTTATAAAATGAGAGGACTGCATTAGATTTATCAATGCCTTCCAGCTGCAATTTCAAGTGAAAAATTTACTAGAGAAGATTATAAAATAAATATGAATTAACTATTCTTTTTATATCTAAGTGGTTAAAATAAACTTTGGTAAACCTTTAAGCACTGCTATTTTACCAGAATATGTTGGTAACTTGGTGGGATTTTTGTGCCTGAGCATCAGATCATCTCTTCCAGCTAAATCTCATGAATCAAATGATTTGGAGATGTACTTTTCCAGTGGAGAAATTAGAAACAGTTTCCTTGGCCCATCTGCTTATCCTAGAAACTGCACTTCCTTCTCTCTTTTCTCCTCCTACTGTTACGCAGCCAGCGCAGGGACGCCATATTGCAAAATGACCCTTCATTCTAGCCACAGTTAATCATTCGTGGTCCAAGTTGGGCTCCTCACTCAGTCAAGCCCAGTAAGTCTCATCCCCAAGAAGTTAGGTTTTAAACAGCAAAAAAAAAAAAAAAAAAGAAAAAAAGATGTAGAGTTGGTCCCAAACACTTGAAATGATAAAATGTAAACCTTGGTTATATCAGGCAGTCATGTTCCTCACAAAAGAGAGGTCCATAAAACAAGAGGCAAGCAGAGTGTCTGACATTTTTGTTCCATAGACAAGCTGTATTCCAATCACTAGAATGGGTAGTTTAGTTTTTTGGGTTTTTTTTTTTTTTTGAGAACTATTCCAGTACACTTTCAATAAGTTCTTTTTGCCAAGCCAATCAAAATCTGGTTTGCTTGCCTTCCTCCCCAACCCCCAGATCAAAAGTGGCACAACTTCTCTACAAATAAATTGAACTCTCTCATCTTCAGCTAATCTCCCTGCCAGGGATGATCACTTCTTTCATAGCCCTGTCCAGCTCCATGACTTCTGTAATACTGCCTTGAGTCTTCTACTCACAATCCTCCTTTCTTTTAAATTGAAAGATTTCTATTAGCTCAACTACTAAAAGAAGTACATTCTCCAGCTAAAACTGACCTGTATGACTTAAGAGATATTTTCACCTTATTTCTTTAGTTATAGAGCCTTCCTCCTTCAGATTCTGTTACACAGAGTATTACAGTTTCCTGTAAAAGAAAATTCTATAGACATAATTCAATGATATATATGTATATAACAATAGTAATATATATATTACAGTATATAATATATACTGTTGTATATAGGTACTTCCATCTACTCAGATCTTGAGGAGAGTAGATAGGGGGAAAAATGTGATACTTTATAAGAAATAATCCTTTGAACCTAATAAGATACTAGAATCATGGTAAATTATCAAAATAGCAATGTGATGACATCCTCTTTTCTCAGCAACCCAAATTCCATTTGTAAAAATGTAAATATGCCCTTCACATAGAATTGGAAAATCCTTCTGAGGAAGGAACATAAATTAGTTGAGCAAAAATATTGCTAACTGGGGTCTTCCCAGGTGATGCTAGAAGAACCTGCCTGTCAATGGAGGAAAAGTAAGAGATATGGATTTGATTCCTGGGTCGGGAAGATCTCCTAGAGGAGGGCATGGAAACCCACTCCAGTATTCTTGCCTGGAGAATCTCATGGACAGAGGAGCCTGGCGGGCTACAGCCATGGGGTCCCAAAGAGTCAGACACGGCTGAAGCGACTTAACACTCACGCACACACATTGCTAACTGGCATAGAAAAAAAAGCATTAATGAGAAAATGGGAAAGGTGGTAAGGGACACAAATTAATAGCATATCCACAGCTATTATTGAAATATTCCTTGTTTTGATTTTCTAGATGTCTTATCAGTTTATATGTACTTCATGATAAAATTCCCTAATGATTTTTCTTTCTGATTTATGTGAATACATATCCTCACAGAAAAATCCAGTTCCAAGATTAGAAAGCTTTCCTTCTGTTCAGTCCTTAGGGACCATGAGATATGTTTACCCCCATAGGCAATACAAGTCTTGTGAAATGCAGGCAGAGCTTTCATGCCTTACAATTCATTTCTCTGACTGTACAATCATTACCAGCATAAGCAAAGCAAATCCAAATTACCACTTCTACTTCAAGCTAGCTACAGAAGAGACAGCCCTCATTTTTAGAATTCTTTAAATCTGCCCCAACAGAAGTGCTAGGAAAAGCATAACACACGGAATCACACATTGGTCTTTTGACAAACTGCCAATCAAGTGACTCTTAAAGGAAGAACAACAGTGAACACTAAGGAAAGGAAAAAACAAAAGCAATAGCTGAGAGATGAAGTTGAAAACTGAACTAAAAATGCAGAAGGTGGGGGAAAGGAGCCAGTCCAGCATACATGTAATTTCAGAGCCCCAAGAGAGACCTGCATAAGGATACGTTTTATTGCTTTAAAATTTATGAATAACTTTGTAGCAGAAAGTCCCCATGGTTTTGTGGAATTCTTTGGATGCTTGGATATTTTGACCCCAAAATTTCTGGTGCACAAATTAAAAGTTAGAAAAAGACTTTCCCGTTTTCTGTCTCAAGGGATGATTCATTTTCAAAGATATGCATATATATTTAATCTATAAATTTTGCTATAGCAATCTGTGTTTAAAAATATAAATCTTTCTGAACAGAATGTCTGTGTTCTTTGAAAGCTGCTGATCCATTTGTAAATTAATCTTATGAAGAATTTTCATGACATACAAAACATGGAAAATTATATGGCAGTTTATTGGCATCAGTCTCATGTACTATCCCATGGTCTATAGCAAAATCATACCACTGACTCCTAAAATGTCACTGGAATTAAACCTACATTTAATTTTTAAAATATTTAATTCCCAATTGCTAATCTACTGACTCAAAATTACGTACATTAAAATAGTCTCTCTCTTACTCAAAATTAAAAATGAAACCATGCCCAGTGTAACATCTAATAGTTACTTTTTAAAAGTAGAATGAAAAATTCTAGTTTAACTTTTAGACATATTTTTCTCTTTTCTGAAATCTCCTGAAAATGGCAGCAAAGGAAAATGTTTCAAAGATCTGATTCACAAGCAGAAGGACAGGTAGAAAGATGCTACGGCAGACAAGAAAGGTTAAACTTTGTTAACAAGTTTGTGGAGACAGAAAGCAGATGAAGAAGTGGAAACTGGCTTAAAAGAGAAGAGAAATGTGAAATTAAAATGCCTGACACCAAACTGAAACAAGCTGAGTCTCTCCACGGAGCTCAGGAAGGGCCGAGGAACCGAAGGCGTGGGAAGAGGCAGAGACGCACTGACAACAGAACTGGCCGAAAAAAATCCCCGGAACCCCGTCCTACCCCATGAAGCAACATGACAACTCGTCCTGGTCTCACGGTAAGCAAATGGCAGGTTTATTCTCTGCGGCAATTGAACCAGACAGGCCCCAGACGAGAGGAATCCAGGCACAGTGGGGCACAGGGATGAGGCACCAGGATGAAAATAAAGGACTAACCAGATTCAGGCGCAGTAAACAATGAGACCTCCTACTTCCACCCCTATAGCCTGTTCCAGGTCCTAGAACACCAGGAGCCATGCTTACCTCTCCCAGTCAAGGCACCAGAGAAGTTGTGGTCACAAAAGTCGTCTCCATGCCTCATCACTGAGGAGAGGTCCATGCTTAGTTGCTCAGTCGTGTCTGACTCTTTGTGACTCCCTAGACCGTAGCCCGCCAGGCTCCTCTGCCCTAGTATTCCTCTAGGCAAGAATACTGGAGTGGGTTGCCATCTCCTTCTCCAGGGGATCTTCCCGACTCAGGGATCAAACTCGTGTCTCCAGTGGCTCCTGCACTGCAGGCAGATCCTCTACCCTCTGAGCCATCCAGGAAGGCCCCCTGTCCACAAATTCCTCCATCACAACAGCGCTTACAATCTGCTTTTCTGTGCCTTATTCTTATTAATGAAAATGTCTGAATGAAGAGCCAGTTTCACCAGACCCTTAAGGAAAGCTCCCAAATAAAAGGCAAAGACAGAAATGAACAGAAGAAAAAGAACCTGCTGTGGGGCAGGGAGTGGGATGCAGGCAGTAGAAGAAAACTTTGTGTTTTTTTTTTTTTTTTTTTTTTGACTCTGATTAACATCCTCCAAGAGGTGAGAGGAGTAACCTGTCTTTCCTATCCATGCCTGCCATAAAAGAGCTGGCTATAAGATCACTTTGGGTAGCATTCTAGTTAAGTTTTGCCACTATTTGCCATTATTTCTGCCTTGCTGGGGTTAGACAATCTGCCCAACTCCTCTTTTGGAGAGTATAACACAAACACTCAAAACATTTATCAAAAATTAAACATTTTTAAAGAAAAAAGTTTACATTCCTCTATTACACTGTTAATAATGTTAGTATGTGTGTGTTAGTGTGTGTCGTGTACAACTCTTTGCAACCCCATGGACTGTAGCCCACCAGGCTCCTCTATCCATGGGATTCTCCAGGCAAGAATGCTAGAGTGGGACGCCATGCCTTTCTCCAGGGGATCTTCCTGATCCAGGGATTGAATCCAGATCTCCCACATTGCAGCAGATTCTTTACGGTTTGAGCTACCTGGGAGGCTCAATGCTAGTATAATTAGAAGTATTTTCAACTCCCCTGGAAAAATTATTACTCATTCCAAATAGTGGGCATTTACTGAATGCTTACTTTGTAAGGGCAGCTTGGTGCTGACAAAATCTTTACAAGGTTAATCCTCTCAACAACCCTAGTTAGATGGGCACAACTAATATTTTCATCACACAGATAAGGAAACCAAGGATCCCAAAGGTCAACTGACATCTCCAAGAAGACAAAGCCATCTGAATCTAGATATGCCTGGAACTAAAGCTTCGCCTTTAACCTCTGTGATCACTATTCCTCAAAACAATTTTAAAAGTACATCAAAGTTGTAATGTGAGAGTACAGGAGAGGAAGTAAGTGGTAGATTGGTAACATGTGTCTCTTGATAAATGGTTCCTCAAAAGTTTTATAAGTTGATAAAAAAATAAACCTAGAAATATTACAAGTGGAGCAGGGCTGTCCTTTAACAGGTCCTCACATAGCACCCTTAACTAGACAGGGTTTTGATAGGGTTACCACGGTCCCAGGGTGGGGTCCTTAGTGCTATTCCCGCAGAAGGAGCAAAACAAGATAAAGGGTCACCTGGAAAGACTCTAAACACAACTGTTCATCTCCCTTTTAGGAGCAAACTCTCATTAACAAAATGTGGGGAGAAACGTGCATTAGAACCAGAATATCAGCCAATGTCCAAATATGATCAGAATGTTGTTTCTCCAATAATCAAATTTTTCTGGGAAGTTAAGTTATAATCAGAAGGTTGCTCAGTGAGCATGGAAACAAAGCCAAGGAGTTGGCTTAATGTTTCACCAAGTTAGTCATCCATTCATCCATTTATTTATCTACTCTCTACTTACTGAGTACCTACTTTGTATCTGGCATTCTTCTTTACACTGAGAATATGATTGCTGTAAGAAAGACAAAGTTCCCACTCTAATGGAGTCCACGTTTTAGTGAAAGAGATCCTCAAATGAACAGAGAATATGATTTTAGATACTGATACATGCAATGAATAAAATTAAGCATGGTAAGAGATAGAAGTTTAATAAGGTGGTCAAGGAGTAGTATCTAGCAGAATCTTTGAGACCTGAAGAAATAAGAGGGATCATCGTGCTATGTCTGAGGGGATCAGCAATCCAGCAGAGAAAACAGCAAGCGTAGGGATTCTAAGGTGGAGATGAGCTCACTATGGTTGAGGAACGGTATAGCTGGAACCCAGTCAACGGGTAGAAAGTGTTAGTCGCTCAGTCTATCTGATTTTTTGCAACCCCGTGGACTGTAGGCCGCCAAGCTCCTCTGTCCATGGAATTCTCCAGGCAAGAATACTGGAGTGGGTTGCCATTCCCTTCTCCAGGGGATCTTCCTAATTCAGGGATCGAGCCTGGGTCTCCTGCATTGCAGGCAAATTCTTTACCATCTGAGCCTTCAGGGAAACCTAAAGAAGAGGAGGTCAGAAAGAGGAGGTCAGCAAGGGCCTGATCATGTAGGGCTTTAGAGCTATGATAAGGATTTAATTCTAGGAGTTATTGGAAGCCATTGCAAAGGTTTTGAGAATGATAGAACCCAACTTCTGGGAGTCAGGCTTTGGACTGGAGTAAGAGGAAAACTTAGACTTTTCTCTGGGAATGGAGTTAAGCCCAAATATTAAGCTAGGTATGTGTCATATAACAAGAGACAAAGTTCTAGCTAATGACAAATAAAAGTGGTGTGTGAAACTTTTTGAAAGGGAGGTTCTTACATCTCTCCTCTTTTTTCTCTCTCTCTCTCTTTCCCAATGACTGGATTGTGGTTGTAAATGGCTAACCTGAAATCTGGTATTCCATACTAGACCATGAGAAAGGGGCTTCCTATAAAGGATGGAAAAGTAGCAAGATGGAGAAGCCTACATCTGATAATTACAAATCTTCCAGACAAGCTGTGAACTGCCTTTGTTGACATGAAAGATAAATTACTATCTTGTTGGAAGTTTTCTGTCACTTGTGGCTGAGTAATCCTAACATATGTCATTCTTAGCCTGTTTGAGATTGCATAATGACTAGAAATTTCAAGCCAGGACACTGACTCGAGTTGTCTCAGAAACCCTGATGGAACATACTGGTCCCTATTTATAGTTTATAATAGGTTCTTCATAACTTGGCAGAACGATTGCTCATTGGGCATCCAAACTCCACTTAATAAGCAGCTCTAGTCTATTCACTGAAGTCTGCGACTTTTATTCTGGTTGATGACTTCATTGGATGGTGAGTATCTTTAGCCCTTAAGATATACAGATGAATTCTCCCTTCAACCACAAAAAGACTTTCAAACTTGATGGAATCTTGAATTCTTCCTTTACTTAGAATCCCGCAACTTTTATAAACATTAAAGTCATATCCAGTTAAATTTTGGAAAGGTTTTTGATCCAATGGAGAAGCAGAGATTGAAGATACAGGTTAGAGAAGGCAAGAGGAAAAGCAAGCAGAGAGAAGGAACTTTGCTAGGAGAAACCATGGATTGGATTTTTTCCACTTTTCATTCTCTGGAGATTCATCCAAGTTGCTGTGTATATCAATAATTTGTTTCTCTTTATTGCTGAATAGTATTCCACATACTGAGTAGTAGTATGAATATACCACAGTTTCATTAACCATTCATTCATTGAACATCTGAGGTGTTTCAAGTTTGGGGCTATTACAAATAAAGCTGCTATAAATGTACATGGACAAGTTTTGTGTGAAAGTAAGTTTTTATTTCTCTGGGATAAATGTTCAAGAGTGCTCATATAGACAAATGCTCATACAGTAGTCGCATGTTTCGTTTATTAAGAAAGTGCAACTGTTTTCCACAGGGACCATACCATTTTATATTCCCGATAGCAATGTAAGAGTGATTCAGCTTCTCTGAATTCTCATCAGATTTTGGTATTGTCATATTTTTTTCAGTTTCAGCCATTTAGATGAGCATGTAGGGATATCTTATCACCTGTGGTTTAATTTGCATGTCTGTGATAACTAATGTTGATTGGTTTCTGAAAACTGATTTAGCCTTTAATCCCTGGAATACCCCTTTGGTCATGGTATATAATTATTTTTATATTATAATTATTTTTATATTTGTAGAATTTCATTTCTACTATTTTGTTAAGAATATTTGAGTCTATGTTGAGTCTATGTTTGAGTCTATGAGAGATACTGGTTTGTAGTTTTCTTTTTTATGCTATTTTTGTCTGGTTTTGGTGTCAGGGTAACTATACAACATGAGTTGAGAAGTGTTTTCACCTCTTTTTCTAGGACAAACTGTGTATTCAGTTCAGCTCAGTCGCTCAGTCGTGTCCGACTCTTTGCAACCCCATGAATTGCAGCATGCCAGGCCTCCCTGTCCATCACCAACTCCCAGAGTTCACTCAGACTCATGTCCATCGAGTCAGTGATGCCATCCAGCCATCTCATCCTCGGTCGTACCCTTCTCCTCCTGCCCCCAGTTCCTTCCAGCATCAGAGTCTTTTCCAATGAGTCAACTCTTCGCATGACTGTGCATAGTTGGTATTAATTCTTTAAATGCTTGGTAGAACTCTCCAGCAAAACCATCGGGGCCTGGAGATTTCTTTCAGAGGAGTTTTAAAATTATGAATTCAATTTCCTTAATAGTTACAAGGTTATTTCAAATAATCTGTTTTATGTTGGTAAGTTATGGTAACTAGAATTTTTCAAGGGATTGGTATATTTAATCTACATTCTCAAATGTATGTGTGCAAAGTTGTTCATAATATTCCTTTATCATCCTTTTGATTTCTGCAGTGTCTGTAGTGATATCCCCTGTTTTGTTCCTGAGTTTTCAGTAATTTGTGTCTTCTTTCTTTTTCAGTCTTACTAGAGGTTTGTCAATTGTATTGATTTTTTTCCCCGAGATGCATTTTGTCTCATTGATTTTCCTTATTGCTTTTCTATGTTCAGTTTCAGTGATTTCTGCTCTTTATTACTTCTTTTTATTTTAAACCTGCTTGTATCATATTTGAAGTGAGTTTCTTGTAAACATACTTGGGTCATTATTTTAATCCACTCCTGCCAATCAAAATACATTTATGTTTAATGTAATTGATATATTAGGGCTGTCATTTTACTTCTTGTTTTCTGTCTGTTCTTTTTTATTATTATTTACTTTTCCTGCTTTCCTGTGGGTTACTCACACATTTTTTGAATTCCATATAGATTTGCCTGTAATGTTTCTTCATGTATCTCTTTATATAGCTTATTTACTGGTTGCTTTAGGTATTACATTATATATACACATATTTATTTAAATTACATACATATATGAAAGAAAGTGTATCAGCCACTCAATCCTGTCTGACTCTTTGCAACCCCAGGGACTGCAGCCCACTAGGCTCCTCTGTCCATTGGATTTCCCAGGCAAGAATACTGAAGTGAGTTGCCATTGCCTTCTCCAGGGGATCTTCCCTATCCAGGAATCAAATACAGGTCTTCTGCACCACAGGCAGATTCTTTACCATCTGAACAATCAGGGAAGCCCCATATATGCACGTATATATGAGTATAATTAGAAATGTATACATATAATTTATATATATATATGTTTCTATATATAAGTTTTCTACACTTCACTTGAACGGTAAAATGACAGCACCAGTATACTCAGAAACATATATGAAGTATAGAAACTGTATTTCCCTTTATGTTTCTTTACCTTTCCATTAATAATACAATTGTCTTAAATATTTCCTCAAACTACATTCAGAATGACATCAGACAATGTTTAATAGTTGCTTCAGCCACCAAATAAAATTTAGAAAACTCAAGAAGAAAGGAAATCGATTACATTTACCTATATTTTTGTTTAACCTGTTCTTCTTTCTTACCAATGATCCTGTATTCCTACTTTTATACTTTCCACCGTTTAGAGTCTTCCCTTAACCATTCTTTTAGAAAAAAAGTCTATTAGTGACAAGATCTCTTAATTTTCCTTCATCTGATAATATTGTGATTTTTCCTTCATTCTTTAAAGAGGTATTGTTGCTGAATATAGGATTCTGGGTTGATAGTTCTTTCAACACTTGAAAAACAGTATTATTTCCTTTCAGCCTCCATAGTTTGTGGTGTGAAATTCACTGTCATTCATATTATCTTTCAGGTAAGGTGTCATTTCTTGTTCCCTAAGCTTTCAGTTTTTTCCTTTACATTTTTAGAAGTTGAACTATGTGTCCTGACATGGATTTTCTTTTTGCTTGATTAATCCTATTTGGATTTCATTTTTATTTTTATAAATAACATAAAAATAAAAATATGTCTCTCTTACTGAGACATAATTTATATATTATGAAATTTCCCCTCTTAAAGTTTACCATAAAGTGTTTTATAGTATATTCATGAGGTTGTGTAACCTCTACTATCTAATTTTAGACTGCTTTCATCCTCTCTAAAGAAACCTGATACCTATCAGTAGTCACTCTTGATTTCCCCTCCCATTTTTGGAAACTCCTAATCTACTCAGTCTCTGTAAATTTGCCTATTCTAGATATCTCATGTAAATCTGATTATACAATACACAGTCCCCAGTACTGCTTTCTTTTATTTAGCAAAATGTTTTCAAGGTTCACTCAAATTGCAGCATGTATTAATACTTTATTCATTTTAAAATACCAATTAATATTCCATTGTATGGATATACTAATTTTGTTTATTCATCAATCGATGGATATTTGAATACAAATAATGCCACTATGAATATTTGTGCACACGTTTTGTGGAGACATGTTTTCATTTCCATTAGGAATGGAATTTCTGGAAGATATGGTAACTCTTTTTGTTTGAAGAAATGCCAAACTGTTTCCTACAGCAGTATTAGCATTTTACATCCCCCCCACTTCCCCACATCCTTGCCAGTACTTATTATTATCTATACTTCTTACTATGGCTATCTTAGTACATGTGGAGTGGTATCTTGTTTCGATTTGCATTTCCCTAATAGCTAAGACTAGAGCTCTCTTCAAGAAAATTGGAAATATCAAGGGAACATTTCACCTAAAGATGGACACAATAAAGGACAGAAATGGTAGAGACCTAGCAGACGCAGAAGAAATCAAGAAGAGATGGAGAGAATACACAGAAGAACTGTACAAAAAAGATCTTAATGAACTGGATAACTATGATGGTATGGTCAGTTACTCAGAACCAGACATTCTGGAGTGTGAAGTCAAGTGGACCCTAGGAAGCACTGCTGTCAATAAAGCTAGTGGATATGATGGAATTCCAATAGAGCTAGTCAAAACCCTAAAGGATGATGCTGTCAAAGTGTTGCACTCAATATGTCAACAAATCTGGAAGACCGAGCAGTGGCCACAGGACTGGAAAAGGTCAATCCTCATCCCAATTCCCAAGAAGTTAGGTACTAAAGAATGTTCTAACCATTGGACAATTACACACATCTCCATGCTAGTAAGGTCATGCTTAAAATCTTGCATGCTAGGCTTCAGTATTATGCAAACCAAGAACTTCCAGATGTCCAAACTGGTTTTAGAAAAGGCAGAGGAACCAGAGATCAAATTGCCATCATTTGCTGGATCATAGAGAAAGCGAGGGAATCCCAGAAAAATATCCACCTGTTTCATCGACTATGCTAAAGCCTTTGACTGTGTGGATCATAACAAACTGTGGAAAATTCTTAAAGAGAAAGGAATATCAGACCATCTTACCTGTCTCCTGAGAAACCTGCATGTGGGTCAAGAAGCAACAGTTAGAACCCTGTATGGAACAACTGACTGATTCAGGACTGAGAAAGGATTACGACAAGGCTGTCTGCTGTCACTCTGTTTATTTAACCTATACACTGAGCACATCATGAGAAATGCCAGGTAGATGAATTACAAGGTGCAAATAAGATAGGCAGGAGAAACATCAACAACTTCAGATATGCAGATCAGTTCAGTTCAGTTCAGTCACTCAGTCGCGTCCGACTCTTTGTGACCCCATGAACCGCAGCAAGCCAGGCCTCCCTGTCCATCACCAACTCCCAGAGTTCACCCAAACCCATGTCCATTGAGTCGGTGATGCCATCCAGCCATCTCATCCTCTGTTGTCCCTTTCTCCTCCTGCCCTCAATCTTTCCCAGCGTCAGGGTCTTTTCCAGTGAGTCAGTTCTTCACATCAGGTGGCCAAAGTATGAGTTTCAGCTTCAACATGAGTCCTTCCAATGAACACCCAGGACTGATCTCCTTTAGGATGGACTGGTTGGATCTTCTTGGTGTCCAAGGGACTCTCAAGAGTCTTCTCCAACACCACAGTTCAAAAGCATCAATTCTTCGGGGCTCAGCTTTTTTTATAGTCCAACACTCACATCCATACATGGCCACTGAAAAAACCATAGCCTTGACTAGATGGACCTTTGTTGGCAAAGTAATGTCTCTGCTTTTTAGTATGCTATCTAGGTTGGTCATAACTTTCCTTCCAAGGAGTAAGCATCTTTTAATTTCATGGCTGCAATCACCATCTGCAGTGATTTTGGCACCCCAAAAAATAAAGTCACCCACTGTTTCCCCATCTATTTGCCATGAAGTGATGGGACCGGATGCCATGATCTTAGTTTTCTGAGTGTTGAGCTTTAAGCCAACTTTTTCACTCTCCTCTTTGACTTTCATCAAGAGGCTCTAGTTCTTCTTCACTTTCTGCCATAAGGGATATGTAGATGATACCACTCTAATGGCAGAAAGTGAAAAGGAACTAAAGAGCCTCTTGATGAGGGTGAAGGAGGAGCCAGCTTAAAATTAAATATTAAAAAAAAACTAAGATCATGGTATCTGGCCCCATTACTTCATGGCAGCTAGAAGGGGCAAAGGTGGAAGTAGTGTCAGATTTCCTCTTCTTGAGCTCTAAAATCACTGAGGATGGTGACTGTGGCCATGAAATCAGAAAACAATTGCTTCTTGGCAGGAAAGAGATGACAAACCTAGACAGTGCATTGAAAAGCAGAGACATTACTCTGCCGACAAACGTCCATATGCTGAAGGCTATGGTCTCCCCAGTGGTCACATCTGGTTGTGAGAGCTGGACTGTAAAGAAGGCAGAGCACCAAAGGATTGATGCCTTCAAACTGTGGTGCTGGAGGACTCCTTAGACAGCAAGGAGATCAAACCAGTCAATCTTAAGGGAAATCAACCCTGAATACTCACTGGAAGGACTGATGCTGATGCTGAAGCTCCAGTATTTCAGTCATCTGATGCAAACAGACGACTCATTGGAAAGTCCCAAAGCAGGGAAAAATTGAAGGCAGAAGAGGGCGTCAGAGGTCTCTGTTGCCCTCTTCTCCTTCTGTCTTCAATCTTTCCCAGCATCACGGTCTTTTCCAATGAGTTGGCTGTCAGGAGATGAGATTGCTGGATGGTATCACCAAAGCAATGGACATGAACTTGGGCAAACTTTGGGAGATGGTGAGGGACAGGGAGGTCTGGCATGCTATAGTCCATGGCGTCGCAAACAGTCTAGGTTGCCCAGTTGCCCACAACTGGGCAACTGAACAATGAGACTGAGTATCTTTTCAAATGCTTATTGGCAATCTATGTGTCTTATTTGAAGAGATGCCTATACAGATCTTTTGCCTATTTTAAACTCGATTATTTGTCTTTATATTATTGAAATATGAGTTCTTTATTCTAGAAAAGGTCTATCAGATATGTGACTTGCAAATATCGTTTTCCCATTCTATGGGTAGCCTTTTCACTTTCTTTATGGTATCCTTTGAAGCACAAACATTTTAAATTTTATTGAAGTCCAATTTATCCAGTATTTTCTTTTGCTGCTTACGCTTTTGGTGTCATATCTAAGAAGTCTTTTCCTAATACAAGGTACAAATATCTACTTCCATGTTTTCTTCCAAGAATTTTATAGTTTTAGCTCTTAAATTTAGTTTCATGATCCATTCTGAGTTAAATTTTGTAAATGGTACAAGGTAGGGGTCCAATTTTACCCTTTTGCATATGGATACTCAGTTGTCCCAGCACTATTTGTTGAAAACACTCTCCCTCATTTAGCTGTCTGGGGACCCCCATTGAAAATACACTGTAGATGTATGTCTTTTGTCAAATTCCAGAAGTTTTCAGCCATTATTTCTTTGAGTATTTTTAGGCCCACCTTTCTTTTCTCTTTCCAGGACTCTGATGACATGAATGTGAGATCTTTAATTAGTCACTTAACTCCATGAAACTCTGCTCATTTTTTTTTTTAATCTATTTTCTTTCTACTGCTAGATTGGATAATTTCTATTTATCTATCTACAGGTTCACTGATTCTTTCCTTGTACTCCTCCATTGTGTTGTTAAACCTATCCACTTAGTTTTCTGCTGATGTTATTCAGTCACCAAGTCACATCTGACTCTTTGTGACCCCACAGACTGCAGTATGCCAGGCCTCCCTGTTCCTCATCACCTCCCAGAGTTTCCCCAAGTTCATGTCCATTAAATTGGGATGCCATCCAACCATCTCATTCTCTGATACCCTCTTCTCCTTCTGCCTTCATTCAATCTTTCCCAGCATTGGGGTCTTTTCCGATGAGTCAGCTGTTCACATCAGGTGGCCAAAGTATTGGAGCTTCAGCTTCAGCATCAGTCCTTCCAATGAGTATTCAGGGTTGATTTCCTTTAGCATTGACTGGTTTGATCTCCTTGAAGTCCAAGGGACTCTCAACACCACAGTTTAAAGCATTAATTCTTCAGCACTCCGCCTTCTTTATAGTCCAACTCTCACATCCATACATGACTACTGGAAAGACCATAGCCTTGACTATACAGACCTTTGTTGGCAAAGTGATTTCTTTGCTCTTTAATACACTGTCTATATTTGTCATAGCTTTCCAAGAAGCAATCATCTTCTGATTTCATGACTGCAGTCACCATCCACAGTGATTTTAGAGCGCAAGAAGAAATCTGTCCGTTTCCACGCTTTCCTCTTCCATTTGCCATGAAATGATGGGACCAGGTGTCATGATCTTAGTTAAGTATTAAATTTTTAGTTCTAAAGTTTTCATTGGTTCTTTTTAATATCTCTGTCTCAAGTGTTTTTGTAGCTGTTCAGAGAAGCATTTCTCAGATCTGTCTGTCTGCTTTAAAATCTTTGTCAGATATTCTAACAACCCTCTCATCTTGGTTTTATCATTTATTGTCTTTTTTATATAGTTTGAAATCTTTCTAGTTTGTTAAATGATCATTGATTTTCAGGTGAAATCTAGATATTGAGGGTGTTGTACTATGAGATTTTAGATCTTATTTAAATCTTTTATTTTAGCTGGCTTTTTCTGACACAGCATTCCAAGTGGAAGTGGGGGTGGAGAGCAGGTACCACCTCATTACTGCCAGGTTGGGGAAGAAGCCCAAGTTCCCTATTTGGCCTCCATTGACACCCAAGATAGGAGGCTTCCCATTACTGGTTAGTGGGATCAATGTCCTAACTCCCTACTTAACTTTCTCTGATACCAGAAGAGGCAAGGGGAAGTTGAGGTGAAAGTCTAGGCTCTCCACCAGACCTTTGCTAGCATGAATTAGGGGACAGGAGTCATATTTTTTTCATAGTTTTTGTCTGGAGTAGAACATTTACTGTCTAAATGTTTTCTGTCTGCTGTCCTGCCCCTTTACTGGTCCTTCAGCTACAGAGAGGAATATTTTCTTGGGTCTTTCTTGGTCTGCACCATGGACGCTTCCAAGTAGCCAGCTTCTTCAGTCTCAAGTCTGGGATCTATGAGGCAAAAAGAAAACTCAGGTAACTAATTTTTATATTCCTTGGGTTTCCAGGACATTAGCTAGTCTGTTTTCGCTCCTTCATGGATGTTTTGTGTGTAACATATGTGTAACGTTTTATGTGTAAAATGTATGTTTGTGTGTAGTGTTCAAGGATTTCAGCTGTACTTCGTGAGAAGGGCAAAAAGTAGGTCTGCTCCATCTTCTCAGAAGCAGAAGTCTAAGTAGACATTTTTATAAATAGAATCATATTTTAATCACTAGGAGATATTAATAGTTAAAGGAACTTTGAAGTTAATCTTTTCCCAGTTAATAATAATTCCCTTGTATATCTCTTCTGTACAAACTATAAATTGGGTTTGCTTTAAGTGAGAAATGCTTATAGATTATTTACAAATATCTGAATATGGAATACAACTGTCCTTTTCCAACACTTGAATTAAATTCCTCTATATAATTCCTTTTTAAATGTTTTTATCTTATTGCCAATCTGAACATATTGCAATGGAAGGCAATTCCTTAAACTACCTAGTGTTAAAGGATCTAGTGAGAATCCTCAACTTTCCAGAAGTGTAAAACGGAAGCATTTCTCGGAAGTTTTCTATTTTAGAAGCTTCCCTGTATCTAATAGCTAGTTTCAGTTATCTTACTGAGTTTCTATATACTCACTAATAATTGACTATTAAAAATATTTAACAATTTCTGGATTTCCAGACCTATTATCTTTTCAATAACCATTCCTCCTCAAACATCTGTTCTTTTATATGTGTTAATACCTAATAATACTATCTTTTATTGCCCTCCAACTATCTGTCAGACACTCTGCTAATAAGCTCCTAATATACTTTATCTTATTTAATCCTGTTTAAGACAAAGTGAAGCTCAGAAGGACCACACTGAAAGTGTCTGTAAGTGCATACAGAGCCTCTGTTTCTGAGATTCAGGCTTGTTTTGACAGTGCTACAACCTACAGAGTAAGCATCTTTTCTTTCCAAGGTGAAAGCTTATAGGTATGTTTTCTCCCTTAATATTATTTTGTAACTTCTGTCATGCCTTGATTTTATCTTGGTCATGTTTTTACCTAAGAAATAAATTTTAATACAGAAATTTAAACTATGATATCTGTAATGATTCTGAAGTTAAACTCAAAGTTTATTTACTATTTTTAATTTCAAATATGTCATTAAAAATACCAACAATTCTTAAAAGTTTATCACATGAGCACTGTTGTACTGTATTTGGGTGTGAAGAGAAAACACTCCTGGATTGGATGCTACTTCATTTGGCTAATTGTGCCAAGAGGAAAAAATAACAGGAAATTTAAAATAAAATAAGCTATGTTAATAAATCCTTGTTAATGATAAGAAGATTTACTGTTTAAAACACATATTTTTAATTTAACCTAAAGGACAAATATTAAAAGCCTACATGTCTAAATATCTCTGTATCCAATAGAGAACTATTTTATATTAAAATTTTAATTCATTTTCATTTACATTTTATAAAAGAATGCATATTTAATTTGCCTAGTCTCAATTTCAAAACATTGATAATCAGTATTTTTTCCCTTCAAAGTATCTTGGTCAATAAATCTTCTCACATTCATTAAATAATACTTTACTTCTTTCCAATTCAACTATTTCCAAACTATTAGGCAAATTCCTCAGTAATTGCTTAATCAATAAATCTTTACACCTGTCATTATTTGCTAATCCTACACATTTTAAAAGTATTCCTGTTATTTTTCTTTAGTAAAGTAGCATACAAGTACCACATACACCCTGATTTGTAGAGAACAAGGCTCCCTATTCCATGACAGGACTTCTCAAAAGCAGAAATATAATTTTGTTATTTGGATAAATATACATATTTTGGATAAATATCCCTGCAGATATACTGAACTACCAGCTAGGAAGGTTGACATTAAGATTTTTTTTCTTGGTAATCTATTCCTCTTTCAGGGGTCTCTTTTTGCTTCACACTACTGCATGCACCTGCTATTGAATTACCATTAGAAAATGTTAATTATAATTATAAATATTTTAGTTATTTAAAATATTTTTTCTGCTATGTTCAATTTCCTAATGATAGAAAAGCTCCTTTTATACTCAAAGTCTAAGTTAAATAAACATTTTTTCATAAAATGACTGTTGTTGCAAATGAAAATTAACAAGTTTATTAACAAATAAGATGTCTCAGTACGAAAAACACACTTCTAGTACTATACTTTTATCTAGACTATACCTGGAAGGCAACAACCACCACACATTTTCAAAACATAATGTATACAGCATTTGCAAGCAGGATAGTCAAAACTGCTGGTATTTTTACACACATTGACCACGTGAGGAAGAATATTATCAGCAGCATCCTCACCTTAGGAAATAGTATTTTAAATATTCACATATAGTAAATTTATATGTTAAGAATAATGTGGAGAAGGGAACTATTTATCTACTCACTATCATTATAATAAATGAGTATATAAAACGTCTACCTTTATAGACTCATTTATATAAAATATAAATATTTTTCTGTTCAGAAAATAGAACATTTTAATTTCTCATGATGGCCTGTTACGGAGAGAGCCTGTTATTTCTAACAGCAAGAAATGACACTTTTATATGAATACACGCCTGAAGACGTAAAACCTAATTTCAGAAAGCATTTAATTTCACCTACATCGCAGTCGGTGTGTCAGACACAGCATACCTCAAAAGCTATCCTGTAACATTCGCGGACAAGCGTCCACCCTATCTATCCATTGAAGACATTTCTGCTTTTTACCAGCGGCGAAGGAACTGTATTATTGTGGAATATGCGGCACATTCGGTATTAAATAGGCTCCCGGGGAAGGGCTGTCACTTTGGAGTTGGTCCCCGGGAAGGGCCGTTGTGTTCGGAGACAGCCACCCTTGCAGCAGAGCAGCGTCAACAGCGGCTCCTCCTTGAGCCACAGGCTCGGGCCCGCGAGCCGGCCGCAGGAGGCGCGAGCTGGAGCCCGGCAGCGGGCCGAGGCCCGAGGCCCGAGGCCCGAGCCTGCAGCGCGGGCTTAGAAACCGCTGCCACGCGCCGCCGTGCTCAGGTCCTTAGGCCCCGCAGTCCCCCGGCCGCGGTTTTCCCCAGCCCCGGCGCCGTTGCCAAGGCGACCGCCGCCGAACGTTCCCGCGGCGGGCCCCGCCCCCCGTCCAATCGGACCGGCGCTCGCCGGAGCCCAGATTCTCTTTGTTCCGCAGCCATTTCAGGCCTCGGACGGGAGGCAGCGCCGCTTCGGCAGAGGGCCCGAGCGCCGGAGGCCTCTGGGATGGTGTGGGACCGGGTAGGTGGCGTGAGGGTGCGCGGCCCCTGACTGGAGGGCGGGAACTGGGGCAAGCTGTTCGCAAGCTGCCTGACGGCCGCGGGGAGAGGCGCCGCCGCCTCATCGGTGCCAGCCTGGCCGTTTGGAGCCCGGCGGCGGCGGCGGCGCGGTTCTAAGCCCAACAGCTGCTGGCCCAGGCGTTCTTGGGGATCCGGACAGGGGGCGGGCGGCGGCTCTTCAGGTGTCCGAGGTTAGGGCCCGTAGCCCCTAAGGGGTGGCAGGAAGAAGGTCTGCGCCTCAGGGAGCTGACTGTTTGAACCGCGGCGTTTGAGGGCCCCGGGACAGCTGCTCCCCGCGGGTTCTGGGCACCGTCGGGCGCTGCCCCGGATGCCCGCTCTTTGTCCCGGGCCCGCACCCACCACCGCCTCCACACTCCGACGGCTGATCGCTGTCTCCAGGCGGCTTTTTTCCCCTTGGGGATTCGTGGTTTCACGACATGTTTACGTAACTGTACGGGTTTTGCGTGGGTCTGTGTTTTTTGCACTTCTGCCCTTCTGTACTTCGCCCACGCGAACACGCCCCAGGGAACTGCTGCTGAGAAGCGGACCCACGCCACAAGCAACCTGTTTGGGGAGTGGTTTTCTTCCTATTGAAAGCAATCGCTTGTTAACTTGTTTTCAGATTTTAAGAATCAACTGGATTTTACAAGGATTGCATAGTTTTAAGCACGTTACCTTAACCATCACTAATCAGTTCCATTCTTCCACAGATAAAAATATAGAAAATTAAGTTGGAGATTGTCCACAAATTGATTTTGACAGTTGTGTTAAGAAGCTTAGCAGCAATCCTGACTTGAAGCTTGTAGCTTGAATGATGAGTGTATAAATGGTGCTTTTTTTTTTAACCTAAAGGAAAGATTTTTTAAAAAAATACAAGTTGTATCGTGTAGTAGGTATTTGAAAATGCAAGACTGTAAAATGGCTGTCCTGACATACTCGTTTTTAGGATAACAAAAGTTACATTTGGTTTTAAGTTTCTCTATTTTGTCAAAGCTTTCGTATTAGAATGGTAAATAAGTTATACTTAATCAGGGGAGGATTCCGTTTTTTGAAATCAATTCTGTTTTCCGTTTTTACCCTCTCCTGCACCTATTCTTTTTAGAGAATGACTCTGCCAAGTTGAAAACTTGCAACTGCAAAAGAGAAATACTAGCTTGAAGGTGCAGATTTCTTTTTGACTCTGCATTGTATGCAATGCATAAATGCGTAACAGTTTGGCAGTTCACCTAATTTAATAGGAGCCTAATGAACTGTTAGTGATCCATTTTCTTTTACCTGAAAGAGGCCCCTACCAGATCAGCCTTGATGTTGTTACATTTTCATCCTAGATATTCAGGGAATGACTGAATTCCTCCCACAGAAGTATCTTAAAATATTTTAAAGATGTATAGCTTATTATCATTGTATATTGTGAGCAGGATAAGATTTTGGTAAAAATATATATGATTCCAGTTGTAAATCTTTCCGTTATCAAAACTTTTTATATCCATTGTTTTTATGACTAGTTTTTTTATATAATGTTAAAGCCATCTCATGAATTCTGTTTTTCTAAATCCTATAAATGAACTGCATTGGAATATAAATGTATTATGTTTAGAGGAATTGCTTGCAGTTAACCATGTTGGATTACTGCAGACACTGTTTTTAAGAAAAGGAATTTGGTTATACAGGAAGCCAAAGCAAGTGACATATATAATGAAATAAATTTATCAAATATAAACTGCAGAGAAGAACACAGCAATAAGTGGGAGTTATTTGTTTTGCCCAAGATATAAATTATGAATTTTTTCCTAAAATTGATATTTGAATACATATTGGTGCCAAAGAGATGTTGTTCCTAAAAAACAAAAGGGTGAAAAAGCTGAGAAAATCAAAGTGAAAAGTTTTTAGAAACAGTGTAGAGTAATTCCACCTTCAGAAAGGTAGGATCAGAGACAGCTAAGAGACAGCTAAATTCCCCAGGTGTTGAAAATCTTTCCTAGTTGGTACCATTCAGCCAGTGCTATGATAGCTCTCTGGTGAGTGCTGGCCGGCAGGAGAGGTCTCCTGGATTGTAGAGGGTGGGGAGTTTACAATGGAAGACAGAGATTTGCAGAAGTGGTAACTGTAGATTTGTAGTTCTATAGATGGATGTTGGGCTTCCTCGGTGGCTCAGTGGTAAAGAATCTGCCTGCAATGCAGGAACCTCAGGAGACTCAGGTTCAGTCCCTGGGTCAGGAAGATCCCCTGGAGGAGGGCATGGCAAGCTATTCCACTATTATTGCCTGGAACATACCATGACAGGCTAAATCCATAGGGTCCCAAAGAGTCAGGACATGACTGAAGCGACTTAGCACACAGATGGGAGTTGGGGTGGGAAAGAGTTTTCAGAAGCCATGTTTGCTTATTTCACGACTTCCCATACTAGAATTATTTGAGGTACTATGTAATAATGTTAAGAGTTCCAGAATCTTAATGGTTAAATGAGATACTAGAATAGGAGATTAGGGTGCAGATTTGTCTTAGAATTTTCTGCAGTAGATAAAACCAATACAGGAATGGTGGCTACATCTTATTCCAAAATGGCACCTGATAGCTGAGCAAATATTTGAAATCAGAATTGAAGGAAAGCTGAAGGAAATCTGATATCTGAAAGACTATAAGATTTGAATCAACATATGTCTTTTTAATGGTAAAAATTTTAAAACAAAGCAAGTCTTTTCAGTATAATACAATAAGTTCTTAGAAGTGGGCCTGGCATGTAGTAAACACTTCATAAATAATAACTGTTATTATCATCTTTGACATGGTCATTGGTATTTTAGAAAACTATTGAAAGCAACCATAAAATAATAATCACAGATATCAGGACCATGAGGTAATTAAGCCCTTTGATACATTTCCTTCCAATATTTTTTCTCAGTTTATTTGATTTTTATACAGTTGAGACCTTTATATTAATAATTTTGCTTTTTTCACCTAGCACCTAAGCATTCTGACATGCTGTGAAATTATTTTGTCTGCATCTTTTTAAATGACCACAAGATGTTTTTATGAGTTTCTCATAATTAAACATTTTGCTCTTGGACAGTTAGCAAGTTTCTTTTTTTGTTATATATTTGCAGTTATAATAAACACTACAATGAACATCCTTATACATAAAAAAATTTCTGTGTTTTAGATTACTTCCCAAAGTGAAAATATTGGGTCAGTATATATGAACATCCAAAAACTCAGTTCATATTGCCAAACTGCTTTTACTTAAGGGAATTTAATAATGGAATTAAATTGAGGAGCACAGCATTTATTGCCCTTTTGCTTGAGTTGAAAGGGAAGAGAGAGTGAATTAACATTTTTTTATATTGTAGGATGATGTAATGTGATACTCATCATTTGTAGGCATTTGGCATACATTATTACTTTTACATACATTATGCTCATTATCCTAGCCCCTTGTTGCTTTACACATGATAGTTACTTCCATTTTACTTATGGGAGAACTGAAATATCAGTAGGTAAGTAGTTTGCCCAGAGACTCAAGAGTGTTCTTGGCTGAATCTGAATCTAAATCTGCATGATTATGAAACACATATTCTTTTATTTATAAAATTTTATGTGACACACATATTCAGAATCTTATAATAAACATGTGTATAGATTGAATGAATGCAGAATCTTAAAATGTGTTTTATAGTTCACTCTAACAGTGAATCTATTAACTATAGATCATAGACCACATTTTTTTTAAATTAATTATTTGTTTATTTTTGGCTGCTCTCAGTCTTCAGTGCTTCTCGGGCTTTTCTCTAGTTGCGGGGAGCAGAGGCTGCTCTGTACTTGATGATGTGCAGGCTGCTCATTGCAATGGCTTCTTTTGTTGCAGAACACGGGCTCTAGGGCGTGCAGAATTCAGTGGTTGTGGTTCCAGGGCTCTAGAGCACAGACTCAGTAGTTGTGGAGCTCAGGGCTTAGTTGTTCTGGCATGTGGGATCTTCCTGCACCAGCGATAGAACCCATGTTTCCTGCATTGGCAAGCGGATTCTTTACTGCTAAGCCACCAAGGAAGCCCCATAGACCACGTTCTGAAGATAGTAAACTGAGCTGGAAGTAATGAATGAATGACTTGCAAAGTTTTAAAACAGAGAAGGTTTAACTATTCTGGTGTATTTTAAAAAGGAAAAAAAAAAAGAACTCCTTACCAGAATGAGGTATAATTGGTAAGGAGTATATAAAGCTGGTTTCTAAAATGATTGCAGCAAGCATTTGTGGGTTAAATGCTCTTGGTAAAGACCTCTTAGAGGAGGAGAAAACAAATCTATCAAATATGGGGGTTAAGAGAAATGACAAAGGCCCATTAAATAACTAAATTGAAAAACATGTTTAGTGAAATCCCTGGCAAAGTGTCAACTGAAGTCTTAATAGAAAAGAAAAAAATATATGTTGAGAGTAAGAGTATCAACAGGTGTGTGAGAATAATTTTATACTGAAAACTGAAGCAAAAAAAAATTTTTTTTAGTTGCATTTTGTAGTTGACTTTGAAGCACTCTGAAGCCATTAGTGAAATTATTGAGGAAGTCCCTGAATACCAAAGTAACCACTACAGTGAAAAGATTGAGCCCAGAAAGGTCAAGATTCCATTGCTTTTGTCTTTACTAAGGAAGGAATTAGGGGAGAGAAATACTTCACCAGATTGTGAGTGTACAAAAAAGGTGCAAATAAATAATTAGGGATAGGTGGTATCCATCAAAATTGTAAGTAAATGAATACAAACATGGATCATTATACTGCCATTAGAAATAATGTTTTTTAAAAATACTTAAGTAAAAATATAGTTTATTTTAGCTGGCACATAGGAAAATGATGGAAAGGTGCCAAATTATGGAGAACTTCATGGGCCCTTTATGCATTTAATGAGCATTTTTAGTGCTAAGATTGTCTCTTTTTCTCAAGAGATTTAGATCCTACTGTGGAGAGAGAGCTGTAAATGAAAAAAGTGCAGTGAAGTGCAGGTAAAGCTTTTATGATATAAATCTGATGAGATCCTGTAAATAGTTTCTGCTTTGTAGACAAACCAAACTCAGCCACTGTAGTGCAAAAGCAACCATAGACAATATGGAAACCAAGGGGTGTTATTAGATTTGATTGGTAGGCTTTAAGGAGAAGAAGGGGACAACAGAGGATGAAATGGTTGGATGGCATCACCTACTTGATGGACATGAATTTGAGCAAGCTCCAGGAGTTGGTGATGGACAAGGAAGCCTGGTGTGCTACAGTCCATGGGGTCACAAAGAGCTGGACACGACTGAGTGACTGAACTGAAGTAGAATCTCTAGTATATAGTAGAAGGATTTTAGGAGGAGATACCTGCTGAACCTTGTATTGCCGTAGCATGAGCCATTGAAAGATTTGAAACAAGAAATTTGTAGTGTTGATTTGTGTGATTCATTAAGAACAGAAAAATAGGTTATTTTTAGGTGCTCTAAACTAATAAGAGGATTCATTTTTTAAATGGGCAAATTCATAGACAAGGAAATACAGCTAGCCAATAAACATGAAATTAATGCTCTACCCCACCAATAGGAGAGAGCAAAGTAAAACAGTGAAAAATTTTTTTACCCATCAGATTGGCAAAAGTGAGAAGAATGTAGAATGTATTTTCCTAGAATGTATTGGTTAGATTGTAGGGAAACTCAAACATTGAATAAATCAGTACAGCCATTTTAAGTTTCAAGTAAAAACTTTTTTTGACTTGAGCAGTTTCTATTTCTAAGAGAAACACATGGGTATATCAGGAATCATGTATATTCAAGGAAGTCTTTGTCAGTAGCCACAGAACGTCCAGACTTTCAGGTCACCTTTTTTATCTCCTCTACTCTCAATCATTAAAAGGTCTATATTTGGCTCCTTTTTTTTTTTTTTTTTGCCCCGCATCCCAGCTCTTCATATTCTTCTCTGTGCGTTCATCTGCAAAATCCAAAGCTTGAAAAAGCTACTGTTCTCCCTCCCTTCTGCCTAAAAATCCTTATGTTTTGGATTATGTCCTCAGACTATGTGACTACTTCCCTTTATGATTGCTATCAACTGCTAACATTAAGGTCATTCCTCCTCATTTCTCTTATTTTTGCTCCAGGCTCTTGCCCCTCTCTTCAATACCACTCAGTCTTGATATTGAAATTAGAATAAGCATACCTGATTTTTCCTCCAGTGTTCCTTTCTACTGTCTTATCTCAGTCGCTCATTCCCAAAGTGGTTCCCTCTTGCACTGTCAGTAACTGCAGTCCCTCTGTGGTTGCTATTTCATGTTGTCTACTCTTTCCCCATGGTGATGGACAGGGAGGCCTGGCGTGCTGCGATTCATGGGGTCGCAGAGTCAGACGCGACTGAACTGAACTGAACTGAACTCTTTGCCCATACTTCCTATCTAGTAGTTCACTCCAGCCCTGACTTTCTCTTTGCCCCAATGGAATCGCCAGTTTGTTGATCCTATTACTGTCCTTGCCACTCACCCTCTTGATGTTTCTACTTCCTTTCTTACTCAGTTTAAATTCCATGGTTAATCACTCCTTTGGATGACTCCCTTGCTCTTCGCTTGTTTAGTAGAACCACACACTGGTTAAAACCAACTCTCTGCTTTCTTTGCGCCTGCCCCGAGGTGTCTTAGTATGGCTAGAAGAAAACACAGCCACATATGACCACATGCCTCGTGGGGATTGTTATGCTGCCTGTTGATTATACTGTATTTTCCTAGTCTGTTCACTTTCCCACTTTTCTCAATAACTATTTTGTATCTTCTTTTCTTCGCACCTCCAACATGTCTTTTCCCACCCTCATTTTCAGTTCATTACCTTGCTTCCTATTTTGTTAAGAAAACTGAAGCAGTCGGCAAACTTCCACACACTTCCACCGCCCCGTGAACTATGATCATCTGTGTCAATACATGTTGTCTTCTTGCTTGTTATCTTAGATGAGCTGTTCTATGTTCTTGTGTCTGCTTTTGTATTAGATCCCATCCTTTCTTCTCTATCATCTGCTCAAGGAATTCCTTCAGCTTCTGTCCTTCCACATTAAATTTTTCCTTTCCTGGAGTATTTCAGTCAGCAAAGAGACAAGCTACTATTTCTACTATGTAAAAAAAAAAAAAATTTGATCCACTCTTTACCACCTGTTTCCCCATATTTTTGGTTTCCTTTTGTGGCATTATTCCCTGAAAGAGTTGTCTATATTTGCTGTTGCTGTTTTCTCCTCCCATACTCTGTCAAACCCATTCCAGTCAGGCCTTTGCACCATTCTGAGCTGAGACAATTCCTTCATTTCTCCAGTAACTTCCATGTGGCCAGATGCCATATGTTATTGAGTCTGTTCATCTTACTTGACCTGTCAGCAACCTTTGATAGAGCTATTTCTCTTAATCTTGAAACTCTTTCTTCTTTGCTTTGCAGGATAACTCACACCCCTGGTTATCTCCTACCTCAGTGCTGGCTCCTTGTAATTCTCCTTTGCCTTTCTTTACACAGACTTAGTGTTGGAGAGCCCCAGAGCTCAGGCCTTGTTTTTTGTGTTTCACACATACTCATTCCATTGGTAATCTCATTCAGTCTCATGACTTTAAATACCGTCTAAATGCAATATATGCTCAGTCACTCAGTCGTGTCTGGCTCTTTTTAACCCCATGGGCTGTAGCCCACCAGGCTCCTCTGTCCTCGGAATTTTCCAGGCAGGAATAGTGGAGTGGGTTGCTGTTTGCTTCTCCAGGGGATCTTCTCCACCCAGGGATCAAACCTAGATCTTCTGCATTGCGGGAAGATTCCTTACCAACTGAGCCACCAGGGAAGTTTCCATCTAAGTGTGAGTAGTGCCCAAGTTTAGATCTTTTTCCTCTCTCTCTAATTCTTTACATAGTCAACTCCTATTCGACATTTCTACCTAACTGTCTAATAATAGGCCTCAGGCTCAGCTTGTCCGTAACTTACCGCCTAAACTTCCTCCCAGTACTGGCTCTACCCACAGACTTCACCATTTTGGTTTGTCAATGGCAACTCCATCCTCCCAGTACCTCACACTAAAATACTGGAGTTGTTCTTGACTGTGCTGTTTCTTTGACACATCCATTCCATCAAGACAACTTTTTTTCTTTTCCTAGATCATCAAACTATATCCAGAATTTTCCCATGCTTCACCCTCTTCACTCCCCTTATCCTGGTCCCATCCACAGCCATCATATCTTTTTGGATTACTTCCTAGGAGTCTATCTGATCTCCTTGTTCTGTCCTACCCTCCTGCCCGCAGTCTTCCTTCAGTATAGCAGCCAGAGCAAACCTTTTACGGTTAATACAGTCTCGGTCACTTCTCCATTCAAAGCCCTGAGGTTCCCCGTTTGACTCAGAAAATCTAGTCCTTAGGATAACTTACAAGGCTCTACATAATCTACCCAACCCGCTTCCTTTTCTTCTTACCTCCCTGACCTCATTTCCCACTACCAGTTTCCCTCCTTACCCACTGGCCTTTGCTCAGCTCTCACATTCTCTAAACACTGCTTAAGACTGCATCCTAACCTCCTATCCCCCTTATCCTGGATTCTTTTTTACTTTGTGCATACTACATACCACCTTCTAACACACAATTAGGAGTCAACAGGCTAGATCTCCATTGCCCTGTGGCCTGTTTTTGTACAGCCTATGAGCTAAGAATGGGTTTGGTTTTTTTTAATTTTTAAGGATTGTAAAACAGAAAGACTATATAACAGACACATTCTTAGTATTTGGCCTGAACATGGTCTGCAAAGTGCAGAAAATTTGCTTTCTAGGCCATTACAGAAAAGTTAGCACTAAATACTCTGTTTATTGTCTTTCTCTTCTTACATGAATGTAAGCTCCAGGAGGGCAAAGACCTTTGTTTTCTTTATTGCTCTATTTGCAATAAGAACAGTGCCTAGAATATAGACAGTCAGTAAGTATTTGTTAAAAGAATGAATTGCTTGTAATGGTATAAAATTAAAATGAAATGGCAACCCACTCCAGTATTCTTGCCTGGAAAATTCCCATAGACAGAAGAGCCTGGCAGGCTACAGTCCATGGGGTTGCAAGAGTTGAACATGACTTAGCCATTAAACCACCACCAAACCAGAGCTAAATATAATGAGTAGGAAAGTGAAGGCATATTTTAAATGCGTTCTTATAGAACCGAAGTAAAATTCATTTTATTTTGACATAAAGATATGTATTTAAGTGCCCCCAAAACAGCTCTGTAAGGATACAGCATCAAATGAATATTAGAGTACCTGGAAGAGACCAGGATTAGGAGAGGTACTTGAAGGGAACTTGAATTTCATCTGTATTGTTTACTTTAATACAGTGAGAAGCAGCAGATACCAATTTTTCATTTAAAGATTCTTCTAATGAAGAGAAAGGGGGAAAAATAGGTATTGATTAAAGCAGTGAGAAGAATTAGAGAGTAAGCAGGTAGAGAGGGAAGAAAACATTGCTGGCCAAATATGACATTTTAAAAAGGCAGTCTGAGAAGTGGGCAGTATCAATATTTGAAGATAGAGCAAGCAAAAGTAAGACTCTTAAGGAGGAAAAAACATAACATCAGGGAACTATAAGAAAACTGGTGGGGAGCATAGTGGGAAAAGGGGACAGAGTCTGCTAGGAGATTAGTTCAGAGAGAGACAGAATCCCACATTAGGAACAATTTTGTAGGCTATGGTAAGAGTAAGGTGAAAGTTGCTCAGTCATGTGCAACTCTTTGCGACCCCATGGACTGTACAGTCCATGGTATTCTCCAGGCCAGAATACTGGAGTGGGCAGCCTTTCCCTTCTCCAGGGGATCTTCCTAACCCAGGGGTCAAACCCAGGTCTCCCACATTGCAGGAGAATTCTTTAGCAGCTGAGCCACCAGGGAAGCCCATGCTAAGAATATGAGGTTCTATTTTTAATTGTGAAGAGAAACCATTGGACAGTTTTGATAGAGAGAAGATATAATTGCAACTTTAACTTGATCATTTTTGCTGCTTCATCTCAAAAAATGGGGCTGGAAGTGAACAAGAGGGAAGGCCGGGTACTACGTTTGTAGAAAATGGTATCTGGACTGTGGTAGACAGTATAGGAGAAAAGTGGTCAGATTCAGAGAATATTTTAAAGGTATATTTTAAGAGTATACTTCGACAGAACTGACTGATGGTTTAAGTGTAGAATATAAGGAAAATCAAGGATGACACCTTGGTATTTTGGCGTGAACAACTGGATGAGCACTAGGAGCATTTACTAATAATAGGCAACTGGAGGAGGAACAAATCTGAGTGAGATGAAGAAGGAAATCAAGTTCTGTTTTAGCCAGCAAAGTTTGAGATATCCATTTAATAAACAGGTAAATATATGTCTTACAAGATGTTAGATACTTGAGTCTGCAATTCAAAGGGCTAGCCACTGGCCCAAACTGGATAGATTATGTAGACAGGAGAAAGATGCCTGGGATATTTAGGGGTGGGGGGTCAGCAAGGTAAAATGAAAACCAAAGGAGATATATTGCCACAGGCTAAGAGGTGAAAGAATTGTAGCCTGTTTTCAGCACTGTGGAGAAATTAAGATGAGGCCAAGAAGAAACCATTTGGTTTGGCAACAAGGAAATCTCAGTCTCATGGAATATAGTTGAGGGGCGGGGGGGTGATGGGCGGGGAACAGGGTGATTGTACCCAACTTTCAAGATGTTTCTGTGAATGGAAGGGGATAATCGAGCATTAATTGGAAAGAGTGGGTAAATGGAGTCAAAGCTTGTTTTTAAAGATATTTTTAGATAATTTTAAACTTAGAGAAAAGTTATGGGGGGAGTAATTGGGAGAACTCTCATATACCCTTTACCTGCATCAACCCATTTGTAACATTTTGCCACATTCTTCCAGCCACTGCCACATGAGATTATTTTTTTGAGTAGATTGCATACATCTTGCTCCTCTACCCTTTAATACCTTAATATGTACTTCTTAAGAGCCACAGGATATTCTCTTCTGAAACCACATATAGTCATCAACTTCAGAAAATTTAGTGTTTTAAAGTCTGTATTACAACTCTTGTCACTTGTTCTGGTAACATCCTTTATAACATTTTTTTCCTGCAGTGCAGGATCTGGTCTAGGGTTTTATATTACTGTTTGTTGTCATCTTTTTAGACAATGAGTTTTTTTAATTGAATGTAGCCATTTTTCCTCATAATAGCCCCATGAGGTAGAAGTACTATTAATTATCTCATTTTGTAGATCATAGGTTAATTATTCTTTCCATGACTAATAAGTGGCAAAGCAAGAATGCAAAGTCAAGCTAAGGAACAACAGGGTTTGGACTCTTAAGCTGTATACAACAGTGCCTCCCATGTAGTGCATGGAAAAGTCTGGAATTCCTCATTTGACGTGGGCAAATAAGTCAAATATAGAAATCAGAGACAAAGATTCTTATATCAAAAAAGTGATTTTAAATTTCTAGATCTAGGTTATAACTCTTGGCAGTGGTGGATCAGAGTGTAATGTCACCTTGATGAGCATCAGGACAGAAGGAAACAAGGAAAGAAAAGTGAAGATATTTAAACTTGATATGTAAATTTTACCAGTGTGTGCATGCATGCTCTGTCATGTACAACTCTTTGCAGCCCCATGGACTGTAGCCGCCAGGCTCCTCTATTAATGGAATTTTCCAGGCAAGAATACAGGAGCGGGTTGCCATTTCTCCCTCCAGGGGATCTTCCTGACCCAGGGATCAAACCCACGTCTCCTGCATTGGCAGGCAGATTATTTACCACTGAGTCACCTGGGAAGCCCAAATTTTACCAGACACCTTGTTGGGCTATTGCTGGTTGTTTAGAAAGGTAGAATAAAGTACTTGAGTTCATTCTTTCATGGTAAAGTTTTAATTTGCAGTATATATGGGTATGAACTGGAGAACCCTGACATAAGTTTTGGCTCATAAAATACTGCTTATCAGACCTTTTCTGGAAAATATTAGGAGAATTAATTTAGGAAAAGAGCTTTAAACCGTGAATCATTAAAACCACAGGTGATCCAGTGAGCAGGAATTAGAACACTACATTGGATTTTTAGCTCAATGATGTTTTATACAGTTTTTGGTACACAGTTTTGAGGATATAATAGGCAAAGACTTCCATTGGGTAGAAATCCAAGTTATGATGAAAATTTTTGCACATAATGTTTTCAACTAAAGAATGAATTCAATAAGAACTGACCTAAGCCTGATGCAGTCAGTTCACAGGAGCCCAGGTATTTGCTGAAAGAATCACATGACATGAAATTCTTACTCAAGTAATTTAGCAGTCCCAGAACTACAACTGAGTTGAATACAAATTTCTGTGAAGACTTGGAGGATTTCAGTAGCAAGTATAAAATAAGGCTGGCTTTGGTATGTAGAATATGACCAGATTCATTATTTACTAAATGTTTTAACTTCTAGAAGCTGAAAAGGAGTATGGTCTTTAATTGCTTTGTAAGTATGGAAGTGAACCAAACAAGTGTAAATGACCTGTACAGCATTGCCCGGCCAGTTCTTTGTGCAGAGAAGAACTGAGACACGCCTTTTTCACTGATGTTATTTTGGCTTGTCATGGCACAGAGGACTTGAAGACCCAAGCAGGTGAAGACCCAAGCAGGTTGTCTTAATGCCTGGTGAAATTACACTGTCTGGGAGCTGAAGTGTCCTTTTTGCTTCCCCAAATGTCATCCTTCCCTTAGTCTGACACCACCCCCACCATACATCAAGGATGAAACTGGAGAGACTGTAAAGGAAGGAGGCTTTTCTGGAGTCTTGTTTTAGCATAGATAGTAAGCTCAGAAACAAGAGAGTGATACAGTAGTTTCAGATTTAATGTAGGAATTTGTTGGGGAAGCTTAAAAGCCAATAAAAAAAAATAAAAATTGAGTCATTAGAAAGGAAAAATCTCTAATAAAAAGCTTAGCTTTGTTTTACCCTTACATTCCAGTGGGCTAGAGGCTTTTGTGTTGGTGTTGTTACTTGCTGATCAGGTACACAGCAGGCATTTTTATTTGTTAAACAGAATCTACACCTTCACACTCCGGTGAGATTCTAGTAGAGTTTAAATTGCTCAGCAACTCAGACAAAACTGTGATTTCAGATCAAATTATTATTTGGGAATTATTATTTATTTGAGAAATAAAAACTCCTGTCCATCTCAAATGCTATGGGATCAAGTTCATCAACTGTGTAGCCACATATTGAGTTGTTGAATTGAGTAACATAAAGAAATCTTAGGAATTTCCTAGTTCATCTCTCTTTCTAGGCTTTTATTGTATTTGTAGTTTCCAGATAAAATATCCAGCATATATAAGTGCTGAATACATGTTTGCTTATTGATTTGATTTCTGGAGTTTCTTCTTTCTAGAACATGCGTGTTACTCCTGTAAGAATGTATAATGAAGAAGTGAATGAAGACTGTTTATTTCATTAACTGTAAATAATATGGATTAGTGACTTAATGACAATTTTTTCTTAAAATTAAAATATGACTTAAAGATTTTGCTTTCTGTGTCCCCAGTCCTACTCCAGGGAAATGATTCAGGAAAAATTTGTTTTATAATAAATGAATTTCTCTTTCTAAGGATCAGTTTAGTGTAGTAGAAATAGTGTGTACTCTTAAGGCAGTTCATTAGATTCCTGTGTCTATCAATTTTAAGTGTCTGATCATAGATGTTATCTACCTCATAGACTAGACACAGAGCTATACCATTAGTGTCAAGTTATAATTTGTAAGCATTTTTTCCACCCCCATCTTACTACATTAGCTTCCTTAAGGAGAAAAATATATTAAGAATCTGTTGATGAGTATAACATCTTTTTTATCTTAAATGAACAATTTTCATTTACTGTTTTTCAAAAGGTCTTAATTTTGTTTAAAATATTTAAAATTTTTTCTGTTCTTTTAAATTGGAGTATAGTTGATTTACAATGTTGGCTTAGTGATACTTAGAATACTCCAGTATTTCATGCCTGGAAAATTCCATGGACATAGAAGTCTGGCAGACTCAGTCAGTGGGGTCGCAAAGAGTCGAGCATGACTGAGTACACATATACTTCCTGTTTGTATTTCTGAGAAATCCGATTGACTTGCTTTATCTTTTTGTGCTGGGATTCATCATATTGACAGTTGAGTGCCCAATCCTGGTTTAATCAGTTGCATTTAGGAAATGCAATCACAAAGTGTCAGCCTTGCCATTAGAATCATTGGTTAGACATGGGCTATAGGCTTCTCTATTTCTTTAGGAAAGACCTTTGAGTTTACTATAATTATCAGAAAATCAGTGCACTGTGCAAAAACAGAGAGAGAAAAGAGCCTCATAATATAGAACCAGATGTTGTTACTATGATTTTTTTTTAATTTTTTAATTGAAGGATAATTGCTTCAAACTTTGTGGTTTTCTGTCACACATCAACAAGAATCAGCCATAGGTATACCCATGTCCCCTCCCTCCCATCCCCCTCCCCATCCCACCCTTCAGCCTGTCACAGAGCCCCTGCTTGCATTCCCTGAGTCACACAGCAAATTCCCAATGGCTGTCTATTTTATATATGGTATTGTAAATTTCCATGTTACTCTCCATACATCTCACCTTCCCCCTTCTCCCCTCCTCCCCTCCTCCCATGTCCATAGGTCTGTTCTTTGTGTCTATTTCTCCATTTCTGCCCTGAATGTTACTGTTTTAAAAAATAGACATCAAATTATTTTCCTTAATTAATTTGTAATGTTGATTTCTGGGTCTTGATTTCTCCATTAAAAAAAAAAAGTTAGATACTGTTTATTGCTGTTTTCATTTTGATGATAAGATGTTGGAAGATCTATTTTCTAATTACAGTTACAGTTTAAAGTGATAAATTTCCATTTCATGAGATGAGGGGGATGAATGGTGACATGATACTTATTTGGCTGATGTTTATGAGACACTAATAAGCTTTTTAACCCAGGGTTCAGTTTTAAGGGTATATTCTTAAAACTAAACACTTTCTTAGTATGTATAAGAGATGAACGTTATCTTTTATATGTCTAATATAATCTCAGATTTCCTTGCCATCACACGTTTTGTTCTAGGTTTTGTATTCGTTAATTTTTTAAGGTTTCAATCTTGATTGAGGCTTGTTGTTTCTTTGTCATGGTAATAAAACAAACACAGAGTATGTGCTGTTGTTTGTCATACTAAACAATTACTTGTACATACCATGCGTTATACAGCATTATTGCCTGGATTACACAGCATTTTTCCATTGTGGATTATCTGTAGAATTTACTTTGTGATACTCTTTTCCTGTCTCCTTATATACCACAAAGACTGCCTGTGATCACCTACTTAGTTTTCATTCTTGTGAAATTTTTACAAACTGGTTATAATACATTTATATCTGATTTAATACTCACCACTTGATTTCTGTTTCTTTTTTTTGTTCCTGTATTCCTCCAATATTTTTCTTTTGATTTTTCTATTTCTTTAGAATATCACCTCATTTAAATGATGAGTCAAAGAGCCCATTTTCTTATATATTCTCTGCTCATACAAATATAGTTTAAGTAATCGTCATCTTAATTCTACCTGATGATATAAACTATCCTCATTAAATCTGTTTTTTAAATGATAATTTTAATGGGGAGTTAAGTGTGACGGGAATGAACATTAAGTGCTTACGATTGCATCATTTTTTACATTCTCAATTAATCTTCTCTTCAACCCCATTTCACAGATGACTAAACTGTGACTCAAAGTTAAGCTACTTTCCTAAAAAAGACAGTTGGTAGAACTAAGATTGTATGTATGATTCTGGATCCCATGCTTTGCCTCTATCCTCTTGCTTAGCAACAAAAATAGTGTAGAACAATGTTCAGCTCAGGCACTAAAATTATAAAAATTGACTTCCTTTCATAAGTTTTTTCTGCTGTGTCTTCCCACAGCTGAAATCTGAATAACATATGCCCCTATTATGAGTGAGATGAGAACCAACCTACAGGCTGCTTATTACCATTTGTTACCTTTCTGTTGTACTGTCTAAACTGCTCTGACCCTTCTACCAGTTCAGCCTTGGCCAGGGAACACTGTGCTATGTTCCTTTTTCTGTTTATGCTTAAAAATGTGAAATACTGAATCAACCCATTACCCTTAACAATCAAAGATAGTTTGGGGCATGAATGAGAAACTCACAGGGCCCTCTCACTTGAGAACTTTAGGAGGAATCTTAACTGTAACAAAACAATATACCTGTAATCACTGAAATGATCTGTAGTGGATGTCCCGTGTGCTATCTTGTTTTTCAAAGAACTATCAGCTTAGCTCCCAATCAACTATATAGATGTGTCTCCCTTTATAAACTAAATTCTGAAATATTGAATCATATATATTTTACTTTATAATTTCAGATGTGTTATGTAGGAAAATATGTGGTTATTTGCATTATACCCTTTTTTTACCATGTTTTTAAATACAGTAAGTATAGCTGTAATCAATAGCTTGCCTGGTGCTGATATATTTTAATCATTCAATGCCAGAATTTTACCAAGAGCCACCATAGTCTTGCTAGGGCATGTACAGATTTATCTCCATCTTGCATATATGTCCACACATAAACCATCAAGCAAATAATCTAGCAGTGTAGAGTAATGTTACTTTAATCCATTTTGAGTTTATTTTTGCGGTCCTGTTTCGTTCTTTCACGTGTGAATATCCAGTTCTCTCCCTAGGTCTTCCCTGGTGGCTTATATGGCAAAGAATCTGCCTGCAGTGCAGGAGACCCAGGTTCGATCTCTGGGTCGGGAAGATCCTCTGGAGAAGGGAATGGCTGCCTGCTCCAGTATTCTTGCCTGGAGAACTCCATGGATAGAGGAGCCTGGTGGGCTACAGTTCATGGGGTCGCAGAGCTGGACACAACTGGGAGACTAACATCTAGTTTTCCCAGCACCATTTATTGAAGAGACTATCTTTTCCCCACTGAGGAGTCTTGGCTCCTTTGTCAAGTATTATTGACTGTATATGCATGGGTTTATTTCAGGGCTCTCAATTCTGTTCCATTGGTCTGTATGTCTGTTTCTATGCCAGTACTGTTTTGATGTCTTTTGCTTTGTAGTACAGTTTGAAACCAAGAAGTGTGATGCCTCTAGCTTCATTATTTTTTTGTAGGATTGCCTTGGCTAATTAGGGTCTTCTGTGGTTCCATATGAATTTTAGGGTTTTTTTTTTTCTATTTCTGTAAAGAAAAAAGACATTGGAATCTTGAAAGAGATTGCATTATCTCTGGATGGCTTTGGGTATTATGGACACTTTAATAATAGTCCTCCAGTCCATGAACATGGTATATCTTTCTGTTTGTTTCTTCTTCAGTTTCTTTCCTCAGTATGTTATAGTTTTCAGTGTACAGACTTTGGTCTCCTTCATTAAATTTATTCCTAAGTATTTTATTATCCTCTTTGATGGTATTGTAAATGGAACTGGATTTTTTTTTCAGACAGTTTCTTATTAGTGTATAGAAGTGCATTGGTTTTTGCATGTTGAATTTTTTTATCCTGTAACTTTACAGAATTCATTTATTGGTTTTTTGATAGAATCTTTATAATTTTCTATGTGTAATATCATGTCATCAGCAAACAGACAAATATACTTCTTCTGTTCTAATTTGGATGCCTTTTACTACTTTTTTTCTTGCGTGATTCCTCTAGTATTCCGTTGAATTGGAGTTTTGGGAATGGGCATTCTTATCTTATTCCTGATCTTACAGAAAAAGTTTTCAGTCTTTCATTATTGAGTATAATGCTACCTGTGAGTTTGTTATATATGGCCTTTTTTTATGTTGAGATATGTTTCTTCTATATCAAGTGTGTTGAAAGTTTTTATCATTAATAGATACTGGATACTGAATTCTGTATGTTTTTTCTGCCTCTGTTGACATCATTATTCATATCTTTCATTTTGTTAATGTGATAAATCAGTTGATTTGTGTGTGTTGAATCATCCTTTCATCCCAGGGATTAATCTCACTTGATTATGACATATGATCCTTTGAAAGTGCTGTTGAATTTGGTTTGTTAGTAATTTGTTGAAATTTTTTTTCCTGTATCCATCAGAGATGTTGGCTTGTAATTTTCTTCTAGTGTTCTTATCTGGTTTTCCTATCAAGGAAATGCTGACCTTATAAATTGTATTTGGAAGTGTTCTTTCCTCTTCATTTTTGGTAAGAGAGAATTAATACTAATTCTTCTTTTAGTGTTTGGTAGAATTCCCCAGTGAAACCATCTGATCTTGATCTGGTCTTTGTTAGGATTCTGTCTGATTCAGTCAGCTTACTCATTATTGGTCTGTTCAGATTTTCTGTTTCTTCATGATTCAGTTTGGTACATCATATATGTTTCTGATAATGTATTTTTTTCTAGTTTGTCCAATTTATTTTGTATAATGGTAGTCTCTGGTCATTGCAAGCACCCTCTTCCAACAACACAAGAGAAGACTCTACACATGGACATCACCAGATGGTCAGTACTGAAGTCAGGTTGACTATATTCATTGCAAACAAAGATGGAGAAGCTCTATACAGGCAGCAAAACAAAACCGGGAGCTGACTGTGGCTTAGATCGTGAACTCCTTATTGCCAAATTCAGACTTAAATTGAAGTAAGTAGGCAAACCACTAGTCATTCAGGTATGACCTAAATCAAATCCCTTATGATTATACAGTGGAAGTGACAAATAGACTCAAGGGATTAGATCTGATAGAGTGCGTGAAGAACTATGGATGGAGGTTCGTAACATTGTACAGGAGGCAGTGATCAAAACCATCCTCAAGAAAAATAAACGCAAGAAGGCAAAGTGGTTGTGTGAGCAGGCCTTACAAATGTATAGCTGAGAAAGGAAGAGAAGTGAAAGGCAAAGAAGAAAAGGAAAGATAAACCCATCTGAATGCAGAGTTCCAGAAAATAGCAGAGAGAGATAAGAAGGCCTTCCTAAGTGAATAATGCAAAGAAATAGAGGAAAACAACAGAATGGGAAAGACTAGAGATCTCTTCAAGAAAATTAGAGATACCAACGGAACATTTCACGCAAAGATGGGCTCGATATAGGACAGAAACATGAACCTAACAGAAGCAGAAGATGTTAAGAAGAGGTGACAAGATTACACAGAAGAACTGTACAAAAAAGATCTTCATGACCCAGATAACTGCGATGGTGTGATCACTCACCTAGAGCCAGACATCCTGGAGTGCAAAGTCAAGTGAGCCTTAGGAAGCATCACTGCGAACAAAGCTAGTGGAAGTGATGGAATTCCAGTTGAGCTATTTCAAATCCTGAAAGAAGATGCTGTGAAAATGCTGTACTCAATATGCCAGCAAATTTGGAAAACTCAGCAGTGGCCACAGGACTGGAAAAGGTCATTTTTCATTCTAATCCCAAAGAAAGGCAATGAAAAAATGTTCAAACTACCGCACAATTGCATTCAAACTACTGCACAATTGCACTCATCTCACACGCTAGTAAAGTAATGCTCAAAATTCTCCAAGTCAGGCTTCAACATTATGTGAACCGAGAACTTCAGATGTTCAAGTTGGAGTTAGAAAAGGCAGGGGAACCAGAGACTGCCTCATACCCCTTTTACCATCTTTTTAAATAGAAGAAACAGAATGCCAACATCCGTTGGATCATAGAAAAATCAAGAGAATTCCAGAAAAACATCTGTTTCTGCTTCATTGACTATGCTAAAGCCTTTGACTATGTGCATCACAACAAACTGGAAAATTCTTAAAGAGATTGGTATACCAGACCACCTTATCTGCCTCCTGTGAAACCTGTATGCAGGTCAAGAAGCAACAGTCAGAAATGGTCATGGAACAACAGACTGGTTCCAAATTGGGAAATGAGTATGTCAAGGCTGTCTATTGTCAGCTTATATTGCCTGCTTATTTAACTTATATGCAGAGTATATTGTGTGAAATGCTGGGTTGGATGAAGCACAAGCTGGAATCAAGATTGCCAGGAGAAATAGCAATAACCTCAGATATGCAGATGACACCACCCTTATGGCAGAAAGCAAAGATGAACTAAAACTCTTGATGAAGGTGAAAGAGGAGTGTAAAAAAGCTAGCTTAAAATTCAGCATGTGAAAAATGAAGATCATGGCATCCGGTCCCATCCATTCATGGCAAATAGATGGGGAAATAATGAAAACAGTGAGAGACTTTATTGTCTTGGGCTCCAAAATCACTGCAGTTGGTGACTGCAGCCTTGAAACTAAGACACTTGTTCCTTGGAAGAAAAGCTATGACAAATCTCTGCTTATTAAAAAACAGAGACATTACTTTGCCAACATCGGTCCATCTTGTCAAAGCTGTGTTTTTTTCGAGTAGTCATGTATGGATGTGATAGTTGGACAGTAAAGAAGGCTGAGAGAGCTGAAGAATTGATGCTTTTGAACTGTAGTGTTAGAGAAGACTCTTGAGAGTCCCTTGGACTGCCAGGAGATCCAACCAGTCCATCCTAAAGAAATCATCCTGAATATTCATTGGAAGGACTGGTGCTGAAGCTGCAATAATTTGGCTATTGGATGGGAAAAAGTGACTCATTAAAAACGACCCTTATGTTGGGAAAGAACGAAGGCAGGAGGAGAAGGGGTCGACAGAGGGCAAGATGGTTGGGTGGTGTCACCGACTCAATGGACCTGAGTTTGAGCAAGCTCTGGGAAACGGTGAAGGACAGGGAGGCCTGGCATGCTGCAGTCCATGGGGTTGCAAAGAGTCCGACACAACTAAGCGATTGAGCAACAGAGGATAGTCTCTTGGGACCTTTGTATTTCTGCGGTATCAGTTATAATGTCTCCTCTTCCATTTATAATTTTAAGTTCTCCTTTGTTTAGGCTAGTTAAAGCTTTTTGTCAATTTTGTTTATCTTTTCAAAGAACCAACTCTTGATTTTGGTAATTTTTTTATTATTTTGTTTTTCACTGCTTTCTTTATTTCTGCTTTAATTTTTTAAATTCCCTTCTGCTAAACTGGGAGTTAGTTTGTTCTTTTTCTAGTATCTTGAGGCATAGGGTAAGGTTTTTTATTTGATATCTTTAATTATTTCTTGATGTATGTGGTTTTGTCTGTAAACTTACCTCTTACAGCTGCTTTTGCTGCATCTCATAAGATTTGGTGTGTTGTGTTTTTACTTCATTTTGTCTGAAGATATATTTTTATTCATTTTTAAATTTATTTTTTGATCCATTAGTTGTTCAGGAATGTGTTCATTTCTATGTATTTGTGAATTTTCCAGCTTTCTCCCTATTGTTGATTTGTAGTTCCATACCGTTGTTATCAGAAAAGATGTTCGATATAACTTCTGTCTTGAGTTTGTTGAGACTGGCTTAGTTGCCTGCATGTGATCTAACCTGGAGAGTGTTTCAGGTGCACTTGAGAAGAATGTGTGTTCCGTTCCATTTTGGGTGGAATGTTCTGTATGTGTTTATTATGGCCATTTGGGCCTCTATGGTGGCTCAAATGGTAAAGAATCTTCCTGCAATGCTGGAGACCTGGGTTTGATCCCTGAGTTGGGAAGATCTCCTGGAGGAGGGCTTGGCAACCAACTCTAGTATTCCTGCCTGGAGAAGCCCCATGGACAAAGGATCCTGGTGAGCTATAGTCCATGAGGTCTCAAAGAGTCGGACATAACTGAGTGACTAAGCACATGGCCATTTACTCTATAGTAAATTTATCTGATTTATCTGTGTGGATGATCTAGCCTTTGTTAAGAGTGGAGTATTAAAGTCTCCAACTATTACTGTATTATTTCTTCTTTTAGTTCTGTGGTTATATGCTGTATATGTTTAGGTGCTCTGATGCTGGGTACTATATATTTACAGTTGTTATATCTTTTTGATGGATTGATTCCTTTATGATAATATGATGAACATTTTTTTGTCTCTTTAGACCATTTTTAATTTCAAGTCTTATTTGTCTATTATAAGTATAGCTATTTCTACTTTCTTTTGGTTACCGTTTGCTTGAGGGATCTTTTTTCATCCTCATTCTCAATCTACTTGTGTCCTTAAAGATAAACTAAGTCTCTTTTAGACAGTATATTGTGGATCTTGTACATTTAAAAATTTTTTTAGAAATTTTTCTCCACCATTCTGACTTTTGATTGGATAATTAACCTATTTATGTTTAAGGTAATTATTGATATGTAAGGACTTACTGTTGCCATTTTGAGAATTGTTTTCTAGCTGTTTTGTAAATTGTTCCTTTCTTGCTGTCTTGGTGGTTTGATGACTTTTTGTAGTGTTATACTTTGAATCCTTTATCATAATCTTTTGTGTATTTACTATAGATTTTTCCTTTGTGGTAACCATAAAGCTTACATAAATATAACATCCTATTTTAAACTGATAACAACTTCAGAAGCATACAGAAACTTTACACTTCCACATATCTCCCTATCACATTTTAGACTACTGATGTTACAGTTTCCATATTTTTATGTTCAATTCAGTCCCTCAGTCTTGTCAGACTCATTGCGACCCCATGAATTGCAGCACGCCAGGCCTCCCTATCCCATCACCAACTCCTGGAGTTTACTCAGACTCATGTCCATCAAGTCGGTGATACCATCTAGCCATCTCATCCTCTGTCGTCCGCTTCTCCTCCCCCCAATCCCTGCCAGCATCAGGGTCTTTTCCAATGAGTCAACTCTTCGCATGAGGTGGCCAAAGTATTGGAGTTTCAGCTTTAGCATCATTCCTTCCAGTGAACACCCAGGACTGATCTCCTTTAGGATGGACTGGTTGGATCTCCTTGCAGTCCAAGGGACTCACAAGAGTCTTCTCCAGCACCACAGTTCAAAAGCAATTCTTCGGCGCTCAGCTTTCTTGACAGTCCAACTCTCACATCCATACATGACCACTGGAAAAACCATAGCCTTGACTAGACGGACCTTTGTTGGCAAACTAATGTCTCTGCTTTTCAGTATGCTATCTAGGTTGGTCATAACTTTCCTTCCAAAGAGTAAGCTTCTTTTAATTTCATGGCTGCAATATCAAACTATTGTAGCTGTGATTATTTTTAATACTTTGAAAAACACATTTAAACTAGAGTTGTAAATAAATACCACCATTAAAATATCAGTGAATCTGTGTTTCATAATATATTATGAAGCTAGTGGAGGTGATAAAATTCCAGTGGAGCTATTTCAAATCCTGAAAGATGATGCTGAGAAAGTGCTACACTCAATATGCCAGCAAATTTGGAAAACTCAGCAGTGGCCACAGGACTGGAAAAGGTCAGTTTTCATTCTAATCCCAAAGAAAGGCAATACCAAAGAATGTTCAAACTACCACACAGTTGCACTCAACTCACAATGCTAGTAAAGTAATGCTCAAGATTCTCCAAGTCAGGCTTCAGCAATATGTGAACCGTGAACTTCCAGATGTTCAAGCTGGTTTTAGAAAAGACAGAGGAACCAGAGATCAAATTGCCAACATCCGCTGGATCATGGAAAAAGCAAGAGAGTTCCAGAGAAACATCAATTTCTGCTTTGTTGACTATGCCAAAGCCTTTGAGTGTGTGGATCACAAGAAACTGTGGAAAATTCTGAAAGAGATGGGAATACCAGACCACCTGACCTGCCTCTTGAGAAACGTATATGCAGGTGAGGAAGCAACAGTTAGAACTGGACATGGAACAACAGACTGGTTCCAAATAGGAAAAGGAGTATGTCAAGGCTGTATATTGTTACCCTGCTTATTTAACTTCTATGCAGAGTACATCATGAGAAACGCTGGGCTGGAAGAAGCACAAGCTGGAATCAAGATTGCTGGGAGAAATATCAATAACCTCAGATATGCAGATGACATCACCCTTATGGCAGAAAGTGAAGAGGAACTAAAAAGTCTCTTGATGAAAGTGAAAGAGAGTGAAAAAGTTGGCTTAAAGCTCAGCATTCAGAAAACAAGGATCATGGCATCTGGTCCCATCACTTCATGGGAAATAGATGGGGAAACAGTGTCAGACTTTATGTTTTTGGGGTCCAAAATCAGATGGTGATTGCAGCCATGAAATTAAAAGTAGCTTACTCCTTCGAAGGAAAGTTATGACCAACCTAGATAGCATATTGAAAAGCAGAGACATTACTTTGTCAACAAAGGTCCGTCTAGTCAAGGCTATGGTTTTTCCAGTAGTCATGTATGGATGTGAGAGTTGGACTGTGAAGAAAGCTGAGTGCCGAAGACTTGATGCTTTTGAACTGTGGTGTTGGAGAAGACTCTTGAGAGTCCCCTGGACTGCAACGAGATCCCACCAGTCCATTCTAAAGGAGATCAGTCCTGGGTGTTCTTGGGAAAGAATGATCCTAAAGCTGAAACTCCAGTACTTTGGCCACCTCATGTGAAGAGTTCACTCATTGGAAAAGACCCTGATGCTGGGAGGGATTGGAGGCAGGAGGAGAAGGGGACGACAGAGGATGAGATGGCTGGATGGCATCACTGACTCGATGGACGTGAGTTTGGGTGAACTCTGGGAGTTGGTGATAGACAGGGAGGTCTGGTATGCTGTGATTCATGGGGTTGCAAAGAGTCAGACACAACTGAGCAACTGAAGTGAACTGAACTGAATGAGTTTTGTACATTTATGTTTTTAGGATATTAATTAATATACTTTTCTTTAATAAGCATTCTTTACAACTTGAAGAATGTTGTTTTATCGTTTCTTGTTCTGGTGGCAATAAAATCCCTCAGCTTTTTTGTTTGCATATGTCTTTATCCTTTGTTTCTGAAGGAGAGCTTTCTGGGTATAATATTTTGGTTGACAAGTGTTTTTCTCCCTCAATATTGTGAATATGTCATTCCACTCTTTCTGAGCCTGCAAAGTTTCCATTGAGAAATCTGTTCGCTGTCTTGTGGGGGCTCCTTGTATGTTAAGAGTTGCTTTTCTCTTGCTGCTTTCAGAATTCTCCATTTATTTTTGACTTCTGACAGTTTAATTATAAATTCTTGATGTAGCCCTTTTTTCATTTAACCTATATGAGATTTGAATGTTCATTTCTCTCCCCAAGCTTGGGAAGTTTTCAGGCGTCTAACCCAAGTTTTAGCCTTTACTAACCAGCTGACTTGTGGCAAGTTGCTTAACATAACTGAAGCTTTCCTTAACTCAGTAAACTCAGTTTAGTTTTGAAAAACAGAGATAATATGACAGTACTTTGAAAATTATTAAGCAGTCTGTTTACCTGAAACCAGTTGGCAATGATCAGTCAGCATTCTGAAGTAGAATTTACAATTATGTTGTTAAAAGAATGTTTTTCTTAAATTTATGTCATGGAAATAAAAACCATGCTGCTGCTGCTGCTAAGTCACTTCAGTTATGTCTGACTCGGTGTGACCCCATAGACAGCAGCACACCAGGCTCCCTAATCCCTGGGATTCTCCAGGCAAGAGCACTGGAGTGGGTTGCCATTTCCTTCTCCAATGCGTGCAAGTCAAAAGTGAAGGTGCAGTCGTTCAGTCGCATCCGACTCGTAGCGACCCCATGGACTGCAGCCCACCAGGCTCCTCCATCCATGGGATTTTCCATGCAAGAGTACTAGAGTGGGTTCCCATTGCCCTCTCCAAAAAACCATGCTAGAGTACAGTTAACATGTTCATTGAGCATAGTCAGTTGAATGTAGCAATGGGAATATCCCTAGTAAAGCTCATTAATTAATATACAATGCGAAAAGAATCAAGGACCTAATTTACTTATTTTGTATATTTGTATTTTCATGTGTGGGCTTATTATTTAGAAAGATTTTCTTTCACTTTTATAAATGTCTTAATATTGCCATCTGAAGAATATTGTGATTATTATTTGCCAGATAAGTTGATTTGATATATGAATTTAAATCATATTTGGCCAGTCAAGAACCATAATTGTCCAGTATGTTTTACTTAGTAGTTTACTTAATGTATTTAATTTATATAATGACAACTTATTTGTCTCCCTGTATCTTGACTGAAAAGTTTCCATTTCTAAAAACCTAAATGCAACTCCTTACTAAACTCCTTGAATAAATTATGAAGTAAATGACCATTGTACTTCATAGCTTCTAACACATACAGTCCTTAGCACGTAGTGGAAACTGTCATGTGACTTTAAACAGTATGTTCTTATGTTTTGGTTTTCATCAAAGACATGTTTCTAGTGGTTGGAATATTTTCATATTAATCAGTACAGCCTGCAGGCTCACTCTTTCTTCTGTTTCCTGTCATTTATGGTACAGCTAGGACACTGCCGCTCATTAGGATAAGAAATTCATAAAAATTGCCAAGAGCAGATTTATTAAGTTAATATAATGATTCTCAACTGGCTCTATATTGGAACCACCTGGGAGTTATTCAGACATACCCATGCCTGGGTCTTAGGTCCCACTCCCATGTAGAATCATAGGGAACAGGCATCATATTTTATTAAGCTCCCAATGAGTATAATGTGCACTTAGGACTGAGAACCACTGGTTTAAATAACTTAACATACATGGAGAGAGAGACCAATTGTGATATAGTTAAATCTTGTTTTAAAAATCAACAGGGAATTGGTGTTTTAATGATGAAAATTATGTAACTGAAAGTTAAATATATGGGAAGTATTACTCCTATCAGCCTTTTATTTTGTTGTGTAATAAAAAGTTTGTATTGAAAAGCAAAGTGTAGTTATCATACCTGAACTTAAAGAAAGGAGACCCTTAAGTAACAGAGCTTTTGAGTTCTTGAGAATTCATGAAATAGAAAGAAGAAGATAAGCCTTCCTATGAACTCTAGACCCAAGAGTTCCGTTAAGGGTTAGTCACATGTTCCTGAGGTGGCAGAATTAGAATAATATGGCAGCATGGTTCAGTGCACAGGCTCTGGAGTTCAGTGGATCTGAGCTTGAGTCTTGCCTTTGTTCTTTGCTATCTTTATGACCTTGGACACATTACTCAACTTGTCTGAAGTCTGTTACTCTTCTACAAAGTGGGGGTGAAATAGTAATCCCTACTCATGGAATTAAATGAGATCATGCATATATATCATTTAGTATATTTAGTGGCACACAGAAGTGCTCCATAAATGATAACAGGGTTGCTTATTACTAGACACAGTCCATACTTTGGTTTGCCACATACTGGCTGGGCAAGCTACTTAACCTCTTTGAACTTCAGTTAACATAAAGTGGAGTTAATGTCTACCTCATAGTGCTGCTGTGAATATTAAGTAAACTGAACTATATATAAGAAGTAACTGATTGTAGATTACAGTGAGTTTTGAGATCAAGTTTTCCTTCTTGTCACCTGCTCATTTTGATACTAGTCTTTTTAAAAAAATGTTTGTTTGTAAACTTTAGTTGCATGTCTAGTCATCTTCAGAGGTCTTCCTGAAAGGGCACCCTAAGAATACATTTATTTAAATCTTCCATAATACTTATCTTCCATTTCCTTTTTCTTTTCTGTTAATCTTTCAGCTCTTAGATGACAATATATTGTGAAGTCAGAGGATTGTAATTTTAACCTCTTAGCATAATTCTTCCAAGTGGTGAACAAGATCCTAGTCAGTAAGTCAGGAACTGTTTAAACCTACTATGTATCTAGCACCATGTAACATCAGAGGGTCCATATGCTGTGATCCCTGCCCTTTAACCTGGTTGAGCTCATTTCCTCAAGTAGCTTGGCCTCAGTGGTTGCTTTTACTTTTTCCTCTCTTCTTTTTTGATCCTTAATCTCTGATTACTTTATAGAATCTCTTAAAGAACCTTCTAGTTCTACTGATATCTTTTATTTACCAAGCCTATTGATATTTCATTCTCTGACATTAAAAAAAAAACCTCATTTTTAAAAAGTTTTAATAATCAGCTACCTTTAGATTTTTCCTTTGTCCCCTTCATACCTGAAATTTGGTTCAATTTCTTCTAAAAGTTTTTATTAAATAACTTCTTAAAAAATAATATGATCTTTTTAGCTCTGTAGGCATCTCTGATTTTTTTTCTTCTGTGTTCATCATAGTATTTTTTTGTAAAAAACCAGTATGAGAGACATTTTATTTTGAAAGATCTGATTCACATTCAGTAAATGATTCAGCAAATTACTTAAGCTGTATTTTGATTTATCTGCTTGTCAAATGAAGATAATACTTGCCACCTACTTACAAGAAAGGGATGTTGTGAAGATTAGACTTAGAATGTTCTGAACTCATTTACTCAAGTACTATTAAAATATCTCATTTTTATTTTCACACTATATACATACTGCTTTTTTAGATCTATTTTTATAATAGTGAAATATGATTTTTACTTTTCTCTTTCACCTCACTACTAAGATATCAAATGGTTCTTTAGTCTCCATGGATTGTAGCCTGCCAGGCTCCTCTGTCCATGGAATTCTCCAAGCCAGAATACTGGAGTGGGTAGCTGTTCCCTTCTCCAGGAGATCTTCACAACTCAGGGATTGAACCCAGGTCTCCTACATTGCAGGTGAATTCTTAACCCACTGAGCCACTAGGGAAGCCCAAAGATATCAAATGGTTCTTTAGTATACAAATGGTTTTCTTTATTATTAGTTTCCAGGTTACAGAAATTGATGTTTCTGTTTAAAAGGCAGTCTTATCAGGTGCCTAGAGACTGAACTCTGGAACCAGGTTTAGTTGGGTTTGAGTCATGGCTTGTCATTTGCTGAGTAACCTTGGGCAAGTTACTTCTCTGTGCCTCAGTTTACTGATCTATAAAATGTAGTTAATATCTTACAGACTTCTGAGGAATAACTAAGTTACATAGTTCTTAGGGCATTGCCTGGCAGTCAAAGAAAATATTAGCTATTACTATAATAGACAAAATAATAAGATATGGTTAATTTTGGCTCCTTCTGAAACATGACAGCCCTTCCTCTAGCAAACAACTCCATTTTAAATGTAAATTGGACAGTTAGATATTCCTGTGACGACTCCTGCCCCTCAAGTGATTTTCCTACACTGCAGCCTGATGGGTTTTTTAAAAACTAATTTTTATTATGAAAATATTATGCTTATTGTAGAAATTAGCATAATACTGCACAGCAGAAGACCCTGTCCTTCCCTATTTCTACTTCCTAGGAGGAGTAGTCCTTTTCCATATTTTTATTTGATCATGTCTTTTATAACTAGTGGTTATGAGTTTATAACCATCTTCACAAGTTTTCTATTAGCCTTAGGATAAAGTCCAAACTTGCTTACATAGTAGTCTGTGAAGCCTTCCTAGCCCTGCCTTCATCTCGCTTTCTCACAGTCTTTTGTTAATTCCTATTGCTGCTGCTGCTAAGTCGCTTCAGTCGTGTCCGACTCTGTGTGACCCCATAGATGGCAGCCCACCAGGCTCCCCCATCCCTGGGATTCTCCAGGCAAGAACACTGGAGTGGGTTGCCATTTCCTTCTCCAATGCATGAAACTGAAAAGTGAAAGTGAAGTCGTTCAGTCGTGTCTGACTCTTCTTGACCCCATGGACTGAAGCCTACCAGGCTCCCCTGCCCATGGGATTTTCCAGGCAAGAGTACTAGAGTGGGTAGCCATTGCCTTAGATCTCAGGTAAAAAGTCACTTCCTCAAGGAATTCCTTTCCTGACCTCTAACTGACCTCTTGGCATAATGTCCCCACAGCCCTTTGTACTATCCCTTACTGTGTTCATTCTCCACTGAGGCAGTGCTGCTCTCTGGGGGGAACGGGCTAGTAACTAAAGGGCTCCATCACTTAGCAGGTGGAGCTGAGGAGTACTTATGTTCATCTTTAAGAATTGTCTAGAGCCTTGAATGACTTCTGAATGTTCCATTAGGGAATCACATAGGCGAAAAAAATCTGTTATAGCTGTCAGAGCCTAAAACCTAACTTAGTTTCACATTTGCATATGGAATTTTTTTGCAGGATTTTAATTAAATGTTGAGTTTTCCAGGAATAAAACTAGTATTATTTGAAGGAAGATTACACCGAGAATTGAAACTCTACCAAAGAATTGGTCACCATTCTGGGAAATCCTGTCACTGATGGCAACATTTATCACATTCATAGTGATTCTCCATATTAGGTAGAAACATCTGACTGCTCAGTAAATATTTGTTTGAATTTAATTGAAATTAGGAGAGAAAAATATGGGAGAAAAGTACTTATATCTTCCTAGCAAAATGTATTTTCTTTCCTCTCTTTTCCTGTTGTTCAGAATTCATATACTTCATTCGTAGACAGTACATCTGACTCTGCCACTGAATGAGAACTTAGGGCAAGGACAGTATTTTACTTACTTTGAGTCTCTAATGCTCACTGAGTACATGGTCATTGCTCAGATTAATTGAATTAATGGACAAGAGTTCTATTTTAATAATTAACAGCAAGAGTATTTATTTAGCAAATACTTAATAAATTACCATAGTGATTCAAAAAGGGCAAAAAGATAGTCACTGCTGTCAAGGAACACATGATGTGTTGCTAAGACAGACCTGGAAATAATTATAATATGGCTGTTGGTGAAATGGAAATAGCCACAAACTATAGATATGTGATGAAAAAAAAAAATCAGTACTTAAGTCTTGTGGAGAGGTCCTACAATAATGTTACAGAAAAGAAATAGTATCCAGTATCAATCATAGTGCCAAGGAAGACACTCAGTAAATACTTGGAAACTGAGTAAATGAGCATATCTCTGATGAGTGAGATGGAGTTTGCCAAATGGTCAGATGTAAAGCGGGCATTCGAGGGCTTCCCTGGTAGCTCAGTGGTAAAAACAAAAATCTGCTGGCCAATGCAGGAAACACAGGATTGATCCCTGGTCCAGGAAGATCTCACATGCTGTGGAGCAACAAAGCCCGTGCGCCATAACTCGAGCCTGCGCTCTAGAGCCCAGAAACTGCAGCTGCTGAGCCCATGCACTCCCCCACAGCAAAAGAAGCCACCACAATGAGAAGCCCACGGGCCGCGACCAGAGAGCAGCCCCCGCTCCCCACGGCTAGAGAAAAGCCCGTGGAGCCACGAAGACCCAGCCTGGCCAAAAATAAGATTATTATGAATAAATAGGGCGCTCCAGAGAGGCAGTCCCCATGCAGAGACTTAGAGGTATCAGAGGTGCAGGTGGTATTGCTGGAGCATGAAAGTTGGACATTGAATTGTAAGAAATAAAGCTGTCCTTGGAGGTGATGGGCCAGATCATGAAGGGCCTCGTCCATGAAAAAGAAGAAGTTAGATTATGTTGCAGGCAGCAGAAAATCATTGATGTAACAAACAAAACTGCTAAATTTCAAACCATACTGTATGCCAGGCAAGTACCTATAATCCTGTTACAGAGTCAGTATATTCTCATTTTATAGTTGGGACACTGAGGCTCAGAGAGGTTAATTATCTTGCCCAGGTTTTCACAGCTACTAAGTGAAAGAACTAGGGCTTAAATTTAGGTTGGTTGAGTCCAGACCTCCTGTCTGCTTTTTAAACTATATTTTATAACCCCTGTAGCAGGGGAAAAAATAGATATTTTTACTTTTAAACTAGTGTGACTTCTTTACCTCCCATCAACTCTAGTAAATTCAAGTTTTTAATGTAAATTCAAGTTCTTAACAGTTTAGGACTCAAGTAAGTTTTAGTCTTCTGAAGACTACAGTTATTTTACAGTTATTTACCTCTTGTAAACTTTTTATTCTGGTGCCATCTTCTATATAGATAATTCAAATAACTGTCTTGGTTTTTATTGAAATGCCATTTGTGGGGGAGGGGGCACTCACCATTGAATGTCATGGACCAGTCAGCATGATGGCATCTGGTCCCATCACTTCATGGGAAATAGATGGGGAAACAGTGGAAACAATGTCAGACTTTATTTTGAGGGGCTCCAAAATCACTGCAGATGGTGACTGCAGCCATGAAATTAAAAGACACTCACTCCTTGGAAGGAAAGTTATGACCAACCTAGATAGCATAGTAAAAAGCAGAGATATTACTTTGCCAACAAAGGTCCATCTAGTCAAGGCTATGGTTTTTCCAGTGGTCATGTATGGATGTGAGAGTTGGACTGTCAAGAAAGCTGAGTGCCGAAGAATTGATGCTTTTGAACTGTGGTGCTGGAGAAGACTCTTGTGAGTCCCTTGGACTGCAAGGAGATCCAGCCAGTCCATTCTAAAGGAGATCAGTCCTGGGTGTTCATTGGAAGGACTGATGCTGAAGCTGAAACTCCAATACTTTGGCCACCTCATGCAAAGTGTTGACTCATTAGAAAAGACCCTGACTCTGGGAGGGATTGGGGGCAGGAGGAAAAGGGGATGACAGAGGGTGAGAGGGCTGGATGGCATCATGGACTCAGTGGACATGAGTTTGAGTGAACTCCAGGAGTTGGTGATGGACAGGGAGGCCTGGCGTGCTGTGATTCATGGGGTCGCAAAGAGTCTGACACAACTGAACTGAAAAGAGAAAAATTTGAAGTACTAATTCCATTTTGGAAACATTTCTGAATCTTCAATATGTAAAAAGAATAGTAATTTTAAGAAAATTTAATATTAATCTTGATATTCTATTTAATTTATATAGATGTAGTTCACTGCTTAAGTAAATGATTTCTACCTCATAATCCTGGTGTACACATTTAGCTTGAAATACTTCAGATGTTATCCAAATAACCCTGAGATATCTCTGGCTACCTTAAGGTATTATTCTCCTAATTTTAACGACTGTTACTGTAGTAAGTCCTGGAGATAGAGATGGCAGTGGTTGCACAACAGTGAAAATGTACTCAGTGCCACTAAACTGTACACGATGAATGGTTAAAATGCTAAATTTTGTATTATGTATATTTTGTTATTGTTGCTGTTGAGTCACTCACTCGTGTTTGACTCTTTGCTACCCAATGGACTGCAACATGCCAAGATTCCCTGTCCTCACTGTCTCCCAGGGTTTGCTCAAACTCATGTCCATTGAGTTGATGATGCCATCCAACCAACTTATTCTGTCACCCTCTTCTCCTCCTGCCTTCAATCTTTCCCAGCATCAGGGTCTTCTCCAGTGAGTCGGCTCTTAGGATCAGGTAGCCAAAGTATTGGCTTCAGCATCAGTCCTTCCACTGAATATTCAGGATTGATCTCCATTAGGATTGACTGGTTTGATCTCCTTGTAGTCCAAGGGACTCTCAGGAATCTTCTCCAGTACCACAATTCAAAAGCAACAATTCTTCAGTCCTCAGCCTTCTTTATGGTTCACCTCTCACATCTGTACATGACTACGGGAAAGAGTCGTGACTCTTTGCAACCTTGTGGACTGTAGCCAGCCAGGCTCCTCTGTCCTTGGGATTTGCCGGACAGAAATACTGAAATGGGTTGCTATTCCCTTCTCCAGGGGATCTTCCCGACCCAGGGATTGAACCCACGTCTCTTAATGTCTCCTGCATTGACAAGTGGATTCTTTACCACTAGCACCACATGGGAAGATAGTTTTCACTCTATGGACCTTTGTCAGCAGAGTGATGTCTCTGCTTTTTAATATGCTATCTAGGTTGGTCATAGCTTTTCTTCCAAAGAGCAAGAGTCTTAATTTCATGGCTGCAGTCACCATCTGCAGTGATTTTGGAGCCCCCAAAATAAAGTCTGTCACTGGTTCCATTTTTTTCCCCATCTGTTTGCCATGAGTGATGGGACAGGATGCCATGATCTTTGTTTTTTGAATGTTGAGTTTTAAGCCAGATTTTTCACTCTCCTCTTTCACGTTTTTTCAAGAGACTCTCTAGGTTCTCTTCACTTCCTGCCATAATGGTGGTGTTGTCTACATATCTGAGGTTATTGATATTTTTTCTGGCAATCTTGATTCCAGCTTGTGCTTCATCCAGCCTGGCATTTCTCATGATGTACTCTGCGTAGAAGTTAAATAAGCAGAGTGACAGCATATAACCTTGATGTACTCCTTTCCCAATTTTGAATCAGTCCATTGTTCCATGTCCAGTTCTAATTATTGCTTCTTGACTTGCATACAGGTTTCACAGGAGGCAGGTAAGGTGGGCTGGTATTCCTGTCTCTTTAAGAATTTCCCACAGTTTGTTGTGATCCATACAGTCAAAGCCTTTAGTTAATGAAAAGTCAGTGTTTTTCTGAAATTCCTTTGCTTTTTCCATGATCCAACAGACGTTGGCAATTTGATCTCTGGTTCCTCTGACTTTTCTAAATCCAGGTTGTACATCTGGAAGTTTTCAGTTCACATAATGTTGAAACCTAGCTTAAATGATTTTAAACTTTACCTTGTTAGCATCTGACTTGAACGCAATTGTGCAGGAGTTTGGACATTCTTTGGCATGGCCCTTCTTTGAAAACTGACCTTTTCCAGTCCTGTGGCCACTACTGAGTTTTCAAATTTGCTGACATACTGAGTGCAGCACTTTAACAGCATCATATTTTAGGATTTGAAATAGCCCAGTAGACATTCTACTACCTCCATTAGCTTTGTTCTTAGTAATGCTTTCTAAGGCACACTTGACTTCAACACTCCAGGATGTCTGGCTCTAGGTGAGTGACCACACCACATGGTTATTGATATAACCATGGATATAGTTCTTTTGTGTATTTTTATATAGTTCTTTTGTGTATTCTTACCTACCTTTTCTTAATCTCTTCTGCTTCTGTTAGGTTCTTCTGTTTCTGTCCTTTATTGTGTCCATCTTTGCATGAAATATTCCCTTGGTATCTCCCAAGTTTCTTGAAAAGATCTCTGTCTTCCCCATTCTGTTGTTTTCCGCTATTTCTTTGCATTGTTTACTTAAGAAGGCTTTCTTAACTCTCCTTGCCATACTCTGGAACTCTACATTCAGTTGGGTATACCTTTCCCTTTCTTCTTTGCTTTTCTCTTGTCTTCTTTTTTCAACTATTTGTAAGGCTTCCTCAGACAACCACTTTGTTCTTGCATTTCTCTTTCTTTGAGATGATTTTGACCACCACCTCCTGCACAGTGTTAGGAACCTGCATCCATAGTTCTTCAGACACTCTGTCTACCAGATCTCATCCCTTGAATCTATTCATCATCTCCACTGTATTCTCATAAGGGATATGTTTAGGTCATACCTGAATGGACTCATGGTTTCCCTACTTTCTTCAGTTTAAGCCTGAATTTTGCAATAAGGAGCTCATAATCTGAGCCACAGTCAGCTCCTGGTCTTGTTTTTGCTGACTGTGTGGAGTTTCTCCATCTTCAGCTGCAAAGAATATAATCAATCTGATTTCAGTATTGACCATCTGATGATGTCCACATGTAGTGTTGTCTCATGTTGTTGGAAGAGGGTGTTTACAATGACCAAGTGTGTCCTCTTGGCAAAACTCTGTTAGCCTTTGCCTTGCTTCATATTGTACTCCAAGGCCAAACTTGCCTGTTTCTTCAGGTATCTCTTGACTTCCTACTTTTGCACTCCAATCCCCTATAATGAAAAGGATCTCTTTGTTTGGTGTTAGTTCTAGAAGGTCTTGTAGGTCTTCACAGAACCATTCAACTTCATCTTCTTCAGCATTAGTGGTTGGGGCATGGACTTGGATTTCTGTGATATTGAATGGTTTGCCTTGGAAACAAATAGATCATTCTGTCGCTTTTGAGATTGCACCCAAGTACTGCATTTCACACTCCTTTGTTGACTGTGAGGACTACACCATTTCTTCTAAGGGATTCTTGCCCACAGTATTAGATATAATGGTCATCTGAACTAAATTCACCCATTCTGGTCCATTTTAGTTCACTGATTTGTAAAATATTGATGTTCACTCTTGCTATCTCCTGCTTGACCACATCCAGTTTACCTTGATTCATGGACCCAACATTCCAGGTTCCTACGCAGTATTATTCTTTACAGCATCAGACTTTCATCAGACTTTACAGCATCAGACTTTACTTTCACCACCAGACACACCTACAACTGAGCATCGTTTCCACTTTGGCCCAGCCTCTTCATTCTTTCTGAAGCTATTTCTTCACTCTTTCCCAGTAGCATATTGGACCACCTACTGGCCTGGGGGACTTATCTGGTGTCATATCTTTTTTGCCTTTTCATATTGTTCATGGAGTTCTTAAGGCAAGAATACTGGAGTGGTTTGCCATTCCCTTCTCCAGTGGACCATGTTTTGTCAGAACTCTCCCCCAATGTGCATCTATTAAAAAATGAAAAGTTAAATCTATATGTAGTGGCCTGGAATGATGGCCATTCAATGTTGTGTGTTTAAAAGTTGTAGAGTTATTTAATAATAGAGTATAGTATGTGGCATGATCCTAAAATACAAACCAGAACAATATATATGTTTGAGAATAGAGAAAGGTGTAGATGGATTCATATCAGACTAGTAAAACTGATTCTGTTAGGGCTATAAGTTTAGTGATGGACTTAAATTAACTTTTTGTACAACCGTGTTGTTTGATATGTTGTAATATTGTTTTTGTAATTGTTTTTGAAATTTCTGAAGTAAAAAGGCCAGGAGAGAAGGGGGAGTTGTTTTTAACGATAGAAATTATAATAGGGATCACAGTATGAGTTGCTGACCAAGAATGGTACAAGAGAAACCTTGGTACTAGTAGTGGTCTTTATCTTGATGCAGATGTTGGTTACACCAGGTGTATTCACTTTATAAATATCCATCTAGTTTGTACGCTTATGATTTGTACAGGTTATTGTACGTATCAATTAAACGTTTCTTAAAATTATGGCACAGAAATACAATGGAATACTGTTTTTAAAAATACTTTAAATATTTAATGATATATGGAATTGACCCAGAAACAAGTCTTATCATTATAAAATATATAAACACACAGAATGAAGACTCCAATAAAAAACATGACAATATTATTAATAGATATTATGTCCAGATACCAATTTTCTGTTTGGGGGTTAGGGGTTTGAGTCATTGAGGAAGTTGGTAAAGTTTGGTAAAGAAAACCATATTACAGGATATTAAGCAGAAAATAAAAGTGAAGGAGAGAGGGAACAGTTTTTTTTACAAATATAAGAAAGAAAAACAATACTAACTATTGTTAGTTAGTATGTTTTTTTAAACTAACTGTAAGGTCAGGTAACTTTTTTTTAACCCCAGCTAGGAAGAGACTCCTACTAGGAAGGGACTAATTTCAGATTTCAAACTATCAAGTATAATAGTAGATAGTTATGAAAAAGCCTCTCCTTCAGCAAATTCATACTGAATTACAAATAATTCATGCTGGATACTTAAGTTTTGTTTCTGTTTAAGCATTTAAAGAAACTGTCATTGATAGGCTAGTTTCTATTGATTATAGTAGATGCAGCTCATAGTACTCCTCCCAGTTTTAACTAACTATTGTAATTTCCTGTGATCTTTTTGCTCTACAGTTACCACTCAGGGGACAAATAATATCCCCTCCAGCCAGAGTGATAATAAAATAAGAAAATGTTTGTGAAAACACATTAATAGAATTAAACACTATCCAGTTGTAAAGTTACATTCTTTTTCTTGTTTTTTCTTCAGCCCAAAGTCATTAGTTGTGAATGTCGTTATTTCAGGTGGAGTTTAACTTAAGTTCAAAAGTTGAAGTTTATGAAAGAATGCATTTTTTTCAGTCGTTTTGCAAATGTAAATGCCACATGTAGTGTTTATTCAAGTGTGAATTGTGATGCAATCCATTTTTAATATTTTAGACTAAATATTAGTATTTAGTACTTTATATACCAAATTTAACTATAAACATTTGTTTTTTCTTCTAAGTATTGTTGAGCCGTCAGGGGAATTAGCAGGCTTTTTGCCCTATTAACAGTCATTCTTAATTATTAACCATGTTAATTGAGAATGATTAAAATCCCAAATCAGATCTCCAGGTGTCTCGCAGGGGGGTTGCTTTTTTTAGATTAGCCCTTAAATCAGTAATAATCTGGGTGGAAACTAGAGTTGGGTTCGGTTGGAGAAAACTGCGTGGCACTAGGACCCAGGGGGCTCCCGTGAGCGGATCTAGGGGCCAGATTGCAAATTCGCGGTGACTCAGTCTGGTCGGCTCCTTGCGCTCAGCGGCCGCGGCGGCAGCAGCAGACGTTGGCGGCCGAGCTGCTAGGATCAGTTCCCCCGGGTTTCACCGTCTGAGACTTCCTTCGGGGCGCCCCAGGCAGGTCCGAGGCGTCCGGGGAGCGCAAAGGGTCGTTGTGGCGGGGAGGAACGGGGGGTGCTCGGCGCGGGAAGCCCTCGGGCCTGTGCACGGGGAGTAACATTTGCTCCGTCTCTTCCTGTGTCTGGCTTTATTTGCAGCAAACCAAGATGGAGTATGAGTGGAAACCTGACGAGCAAGGGCTTCAGCAAATCCTGCAGCTGCTGAAGGAGTCCCAGTCCCCCGACACCACCATCCAGAGAACCGTGCAACAAGTATCCTTTGCGAGGCCTCGCCGCCGCCCGCGCCGCTCTGCCGCGCCGGGCCCGCTCTAGGCGGCCGGGAGGCTCCCGCCGCCCCTCCCCCTCCCCGCTCCCGGATCCCTCCGCCCTCCGCGCGCCCGCCCGCGAGCAAGGCCCGCCCGCCGCCGCCGCCGCCGCCGCCGCCCCTGCCCGGCGCCTCGCGCACGCGGCCCTCGTGCCCCGAGTCCGGGCCGCCGCCTGGCCTGGCGGCTTCCGGCTACGAGAGGCCGGGGGCGTCTGGCCGCTGCCCGCAATCGCTACATGTGCGCCGGTCGGGCGCCACGTCCTCGCTCTCGGCGGGCCGCTCGAGAAGGCGGAGCGGCTGGGTGCCGGCGCGGACCCCCGGCGAGCCGGCCCACACAATGCGCCGGGCGCGGAGGGGGCGGCGGGCGAAGCGAGGGGCCGGGCGGGCTTGCTGCGTGCGCGGCGGCGCTCGCCGGCCTGAGTGGGGTGGAGCCGGCGCGGGGTTTGAACTCCTGGGTGTGGGGCCCGGGGTTTCTTCCAGGCCCTGGTCTTGAAGAGCCGACCTAGGAATGAGGGCTCCCAGGACTCACCTCGGGGCTGTTCAGGCTAACACCTGTTGCGAGCTCCCTGCCTCCCAAGTGGGAAATCTGGCTGGAGACGGTCTGCTCAGTTACCCAAGTCTTGACCGAGTTTGCTGGTGTAGCGGTCCTGTTGCTAAGGCTTTACTGGCAGAAAGGCTTAACAGAAGAACCAGAACCTCTGCTGTGTGTGCTGTCTGCAGTGCCCTAAACTGCGGTCAAATGGAGAGCTCGTCCTGCATCTAATAAAGGAAACATTCACCCAATTATAAAATAACTTATTTTAAGATGAAGTTAATTGTTTAAAAACTTCAGGTTTGCAAAAAATGTCTCTTGATTTTTATTGTTAATAAAGAGGGAAAATTGATTAGTATGGAATTTGGTAAGCTCTTTTGGTGTAGTTTGGACTTAAATTTAAAATACGATAAACTTGGGGTTAAATCGAATTACTTGAGAAGCTCTGGTAAATAAAGTTTCTCAAAGTACTGCATTGCTGTAACTTAAAACCTCGAATAGGCGAGTAAGTAGCCTTTTGGTTAATTAATACTGCTTATTTTAAAATGGAGGTGTTAATATTTAGGTCTGCTTGGTTTGGTTTGTTTTTCTTTTCTTTCTTAAGCCATTCTGCTAAATACTGCAGTACTGAGGGAATAGTAGTTGGTTTGGGGTGTATTGGAGCTTGTATTTGAAACGTTGCTGTTGCTCAGTCTTAATTTGTATTATCATAGCTTTAGAAATGATAGAAGTTGATTTTTGATGAATTATAGGTGTTAGTATGACAGTTAAGTTAGCCAAGTCCCAAACCACATTGTAATTTATTCTGTAGCATTGTATATCATAATTTCTTGTTTTAGTGCGTTATTAAGTACTCTTTGTATGGTCAGTACTGTGTGTAGGCTAAGAATCAAATTTACAGTTAATTCTGTATGCTTGGAGCATAGTATACTGTCTGCATAAGGAACAATTTAAATTTCAGTAGATAAAGGTTAATAGTATTTTTAAAATACACAGTGCTCTATATTTTCAAAGTGCCTAATGATGACCTTGTTCTTTGTTTCCTTAGGAGAGAATGTAATTACTGTTTTTGTATAGACTTGAGCACTTTTAGAAAGACTGTTATAATAATATGGATAGATAGCTTAAGTTCTAAGGAAGTAAACCTTATTAGGAAGTATTTATGAAAAATTAATAGTGTATCAGCATACTGTTAATCGTGGCTGTTCACTAAAGAAATCACTAGGGTTTTTTGGTGAAAGAAAGTACACCTAGAGAAATGAATGTTGACAGTTAATTCATGTCTGGCCACTGAACACTGAGAGTATTCTAGTGTATGATAAATAGCTTGATAGGTGTGCCTGGAGTTTGTATAGTGGATTTAGTTTAAAGATTTAGGTCTACTGAGAAAATTCTAATGAAACCCAATTAGAGGTGTTATTAAAAAGCGTATTAGGGTTTAAAAGGGCATGAAGAAAGACTTAGTAGAGCATTATGTCATTGTTGCCTGCCAGCACGATGGAAACCTGTACATGTGTGTCGCTGGTGAGGGCAGATCTTGGCTGGGGGGAGTAGGGGGAGAGGGGATAATTGTAGAACTATTGCAGTAATTTCATAATAGTGAAGATTTGATATGTAGACTTGTACATAAATAGCATTTTATCTAAATTTCTTGAATTCTGAAGAAAAAAGATTCTAATGAAAGTGTCTAAGTTAAAAGGCTATTTTTATAAGGTCAGTTTCCGTAAATGATCTCTGAAAGACTTGTTTGTGTTCATTTAGAATGCTTTTCATTTTTGTCATTATTTTATACTTTAACACCTTTCTGATTACGGTTTGGGGTTTTTTTTAAGTTCAAATAAGTCAAATTGTTTTGAAATTTTTTTTCATACAGTGTGCACCTGTACTGAAGGTGGAAAGTTGACTTATTTGTATTGAAAATAATTGGTGTAAAATAGTTTAAGATTTTAGCCATAAAGCTCATAAGAGGTTTAACACAGCCATTGGTGTGTTCTTGGAATAGTGTATTGATGGTTTTAATAAGATAACTTTATTCTTACTGAAAAAAAAATGCAGGCCTAAAAATCACAAAAGAGATTCTTGATTTTAGAATAAAAATCCTGAATTCCTTCCTTAGAAGTTTCCTTAACTACTGTTTGTTCTAGAAACTGGAACAACTCAATCAATATCCAGACTTTAACAACTACCTGATTTTTGTTCTTACAAAATTAAAATCTGAAGGTAAGTAGGGTTTGTGTTGAAAGCTTTTTACATTTTTTTAATAAGTCTTTGAGATGTACTAAAATACATGAAGAATTACTCATTTTAAACAATTTCATTTTGTAGGAATCACTTGCTTTAAAGATGTGGAACGAAAGTGTTACTAAAGCATTTGGATGCTTTGATGAGCAGTCAGTTGTTAGTTGGGTGTTTGCAAATGAAAAAGCATTTTGCTACAGTCCTTGAACATGAATGTCAGAAAGAGATTGATTTCTTTTATACACAAATTGAATGTAGGATTTACTAAAAACTTACTATATGTGTGATCATATTTGTGTGTTAGAAAGTTGCTTCAACCAAAATGAAGTCATGTAGAATCCGATATCCAGGTCATTGTTAATCCCTTAATTCTGTACTTCGATTATATGGCCATGTACTATTTTAATTAACAAAAAGTAGACTCATTCTATTCATAGACTCTTGTAACTTTTCTAAACCTTCTAACAGTATACATGAAACCTTTTCATTATTCTGCAACCATTTTAAATTACTTCTATAACAAAGCTTGAAAACTAATTTGATTTTTAAATGACATGGTCATTTGATTGTTTCCTATACATGTAATGTGTCTCTCTCGACTTTATTTATTACACGAATATTTATGGAGCACCACTCCTTGCCAGGAAGTTTGCTGGCTCAAGAGCAATAAAAGTGAACAGAATAATAAGAATCTCTGTCCTCATGGAGCTTACACTGTAGTGAGAGGTGTTCTCAGAGTTGAGTATTCCCTTCCTGGGATGTTGTCAGACACTCAGAATGCACTCGGGTAATTTTTGAGCGACTATTGGCCTCTAAATGAAAGCACTATACTTAGCCTTTCAGAAGTCATGGTGCTTCATTAGTGCTTCTGTAGTTAGTAAAAGCACTACACTGGGAGTTGGGAAATAAGTCTTAAACTCTGACACTCATTTCATCTCTTTTTCATCTACAAAATGCCTGTGTTGGACTACCAGACCATATGTAAGGTTTCAACTCTAAGCACTAGTGAGCGGGTTAATGACCTTAAAATCTCACTAATCTTGTGTTTATTCAGATTTTAATATTTCATGCCAGTGTATAGTGATTTATTTAAAATTATTTTAAAATTTTCTAGTTCATTTTAGGAATTTTAATTTGTGATTGAAGCATGTAAGAGAAACTTTAGAAATTTCAAAATTTAAATTGCAAAAAACTAAAAAGTCCTTTGGCATATCTTTAAATTTAGCAGTTAATATTCCTAGTTTAATAAATACATATTAATGTGATGTGTTATTTCTTAATACAGAAGTTTTATTTTTCCCACATAGAAGTTGTATCAGATAATGCTCTAAGAACTTTATATTTAGTAAAAGGATTTTTCTAAACATACTGTCTTACTTGAAAATTTTATTTTCACCAAGCCATCTATTCTCTGTCCTGTCCTCTTAAATCCCGAATGTTAAGATTTTTATAATGTTATACTCGTTCTTCAAACTTTCTTGGGATATGAGGATACATCAGAAGTATTTTTAAAAGCAGACAGATGACACTTAACAATTCAGATAGCAGCAAGAGAGGCTGGTGTGTAACTGTCTCCCAGAAGACCTATGAATTATAAAACCATGAAATGTTGGAAAAGGTTTTATGTAACATTTGCTATTTCTTCCTGTGTTTATTCATTTATTTGGGACACAAGATTGCTATATCTAGTTTTCTGTTTTAAAAAATTAGCATTGTGACCATCCATATTAGAGAAGGAGCATAAGTAGTCTTTAAATCAATATACTTATTTATTTAGGAACCTTTTTGCCTTTCCTGCGGTAAAATTTTAGATATGGAGAGACCTCAGAGGTCAGCTCATCTACTTCCCTCACTCTGCAGATGAGAATTGAGACCTAGTAAAGGGGTCTTTAAGAAAGAGGACATAGTTAGTTTTAACTCCTTTCACCTTGTGATTTTTTTAAAACTCTCCATCTTTTAATTATAGTTGTAAAAATGGCATAGTGTGTTCGTTGTAAGTAAATACACATGCCATTTAAAATAAAATTACAAAACTGATTATTGATGGCTAACAAGACAAAAACATGAATTGCTTGAGGAAGTTAAATAGCTGGCTATTCTTTTATTTTATGGAAGTTTTAAACTTTGAAGAGAATTTAGAATTGCTTTTGTTTCTAAGTTACTGATTGAATGGTGGTAATTGAAACCAGGAAGAAAGTTTTAGAGGGTGACATAAAAGGCTCATAGGCTATGTTGTGGTGGTGGCTCTAATGGTTTTTTTGCAAAGAAACGCAGTCTTTTTGTCCCCCCATGCTGTACCCTTGAAGAGTTCAATACCAGTCAGACTTTGGGAGCATACTGGACTAACGAGAACATGTTGGGTTATTTTATTTTTTAATAAAGTATGTAAAACAATAGTGCTGAAATAGCATACTGTGTTCAGTATACCAGCTCTACAGGTCTTCCAGCCCTTTAAGAAGGGTGATACTATACCATCATCGAGTAGAGGCTCTGGAGACGAACTCCTCAGGTTGATACTTAGGCTTCCGCAGCTCGTAGTCTATTCTGTATGAGTTAGGCAAAGGCCTCAGTTTCCTTGTTTGTGCAGTGGAGATAAATTAATCCTTGTCTCATGAGGTTGTGAGGATTAAATGCAAACTACTACTAAAAAAAAATAAATAAATGCAAACTACTTGGAAAGCACTTAGCAGTGTTTGGTATGTAATGAGCATTGAGAACATGTTGACTATTGCTAATATTGTTGTTGATAATACAGATTCTTAAAGCATCAGTTATATTCTACTAATATTAAATTGGTTCTTCAGAATTTGTTAATATCATCTACGGATTTAACTTCTTTTACGTAGATTCTTTTTTATTTAATCTTCTGGAAATTTAAAAATTGTTTTACCCTCTCCCCCCTTTTCTTTTTAGCTCAGAGGCAAGTGAAAAACATGATATAAATGAACGGCAATTATTTGTATGTGAAGGTGATCCCATATGTTCTTTGTCCACTTAATTTTTAATAGGATATCTTTGGTGACTAATACTTTCATATCTGTAATTTGATGTTTGTATCAGGTTCCAATAAAGCTTGAGTACATTGGCCATATATAAACTTAAATTAAATCAGTGGTTCTCAACCAGGTGCAGCTTTGTTGTGTCCCCCCCACCCATCCCCTTCTCACTGCCCACGGAGACATTTGACATTATCTGGAAACATTTTTGGTTGTCACAATTTGGAGAGGTAATGCTGGCACCTATGGTCAGTGATACAGTGCACAGGACGGCACTCCTAAAGAAAGAATTACCTAGCCCAGAATGTCGATAATGCCAAGGTTGAGAAACCCTGACCTGTAAATCATGGAGCTAATCCTTTGTAATCATTTACAGTATTTTCTCCCCTGGTTATAGCAGATTAATGAAATATTACAATCAATATTTAATATATTTTAAAAGTTACATTCTTGATATATTTTGAAATGAAAACTACTTTAAAACTCAGTAGTATTGTTATTTTATTACAGATGAACCCACAAGATCATTGAGTGGTCTCATTTTGAAGAATAATGTGAAAGCGCACTTTCAGAACTTCCCAAATGGTGTAACAGACTTTATTAAGAGTGAATGTTTAAACAATATTGGTGACTCCTCTCCTCTGATTAGAGCTACTGTAGGTAAGTAATCTGTTACAATTTTGCTCATCTTGTTTGTGACTGGGTTGGTTTCTGACATGACTGATCATTTCCATAGGAATTTTTGCCATCCAGTTCATGTTGAATTGTGATGGGGAAAATTTCTCATTGCTTCTTTTGATATAATGTTAATGGTTACAGTAAAAGTCCTATTAATCCTATGAGACCAGGTTCACTAGTAGTTGCTTTATCAAAGTTGGTTAAAATGGGGCGTTAAAAAGTGATACTAGTGTAGGACTACTGTTTTTTCTTTGAGTTCTTTAACTGTCTTTCTTGTGTCATACATGGGGTATAATTTCCAGTTTCACTTTCTTTTACATATAAAGAGAAACTTTTTTGTAAGACAATTTATGTGTAGGACTTTAGGATTTTACTATATCCCCCCTTGTTTTTAATATTTGCCTTGTATACACCTAATTAACATCAATTGTTGAGTCTTTTTAGAGTGTTTCAGCTTGTTTTTAGTGGAAGAACAAATTTCTATCATTTTATGAAATACTATATTAAAATGCTTAATTACAGTAACTGAAATAAGTAGTTTTAGGAACCAACACAACTGCCTGTTGGTAAGCACACACATCCTCTGGTAGAAGCAGAAACAGACATGTACTATGAATAGCCCGCCAGTGGATAGATTTCATATGCCATAGCGTTTCTGCAGCCATATTTCACAGGGACTTGGAAAGCTGCTGTTAATCAGGTTGGTTAAATGGGATTCGGTTAAGAACTTCCATAATGAATCAGTCATTTTCATTAAAAGTTCTCTGTTTTTGTATATTTTGTCTCCTGGTGGGTTTGAAAAGCCACTCCAGTACTCTTGCCTGGAAAATCCCATGGACGGAGGAGCCTGGTGGGCTGCAGTCCATGGGGTTGCGACTGAGTGACTTCACTTTCATGTATTGGAGAAGGAAATGGCAACCCACTCCAGTGTTTTCGCCTGGAGCATTCCAGGGACGGGGGAGCCTGGTGGGCTGCCGTCTATGGGATCGCACAGAGTCGGACACGACTGAAGCGACTTAGCAGCAGCAGCAGGGTTTGAAAAGTACCTGATTTATCTCTTACTTATAAAACAGAAGCTCTTTGTAATTTCCCTCCAGATATTAAACATTGCCATTATTAACACTCATTTTAAATAGGATATGTAGAGGGCATTTATAATTTGAGAATTGAGTAAAGGGTCTCCCTCCCTAGGTTATTCTTATGGACCCTCATGTATGCCTGATTTTCTACCAGACTCTTGACACTGGTTAAAAAAAAAGATGGTGAATGTATACCAGTCTTAAATTTTTTTTTTAATCTTAACTGTGTTTTGGAAATCTTGCCGAGGAAGTGTATTTGGAAGGACCACATTTCAGTGACTATGTGGTAATCCATTAGATAGACGTAGAATTGTTTCTGTTGTTAAAGAGTGTATGGTTGGTTTGTAATGGGTATTGCTGAGTACTCAGTTTTCACACCCATCTTTGGTAAAATGACTGAGAATTACAGTTTTTCACTTTTTGTAACTATGGAGGCATTAGAATTTTTTTTGTGAGTGGATGCAATTATATGAGACCAGATTAATTGGAATTTGTCAGTCTGCAAACATTCTTTAATACTGTCTTAGCAGTCATACTGTACCAAATTTTATCTTGTGTTTAATTTTTATTATTGCTTGTTTTAAAACATAGCTTGGTTTCCTTTAGGCAGATCCAGAACTTTCTTGTTCCCTCAACTCTTTATATTTTGACTTTGGGAAAGAATACATGGCAAGAAAGAACAGATTTACTATTACTCTTGCTACTTTTTGATCTTACCAGAATGTAACTTGATCTTTAAAATGCTGTCAATACAATGATCCTCACCGTACAGTTTAATTTTTCCAGTGGGGAGTAAATCCTGGCCAACAACTTTGCTCTTAACATTTTTTAGCTCTTTACCATTAGGGGCAACTTTCTCAAAACTAACAATGGAAGACTCAAAGAGAATTTATGCACACAAACAGTAAAATTTGTTGTTCAGTTATAATTACTAGTTTATGCTCTGCATTTTGTGTACATATCACTGAATTCTCAAAATATGAAGAGAGAACTTTTTATCTTCTAAAAATTTTCTTTTACAGGTTAATAATTTGAAGTACATATAATTTGCCTACTGTCAGTTTATACTCTTTAATTATGGTGCTGAAAGATCTGTAAACACTAAGCATATTATGTTAACTAATATTAAATTTTCTAAGGCAGAGAAAAACACACAAAACTTTTTTGTTATATATTTCTGTATTTGCATAATCCTTAACAGAGCTAAGTTACACAACACAGTTGAAATAATCCAGTCAGTCAGAGTGACATGATCACTAAGCCTATGTCACTCAAGCCTCCACAATCCACCATCACCTTGCCAGTGATTCATCCTTGATCCCCACAAGTGGGAACTGTTGTAGGGATGTATGGCCTGTCTCCAGGAGAGGGATTGTTGCCAAAAGAGTGGGCATGTAGAAATGTTCTTGACTGATGGCTCTTCGACTTTCTCTACCATGGGTCATGGCTTTGATACTAGGTTAAGTCAGAGAGCTGTTCTTAGTTCTTTGATGTGTTTTTATTTGAATCTAATAGTCATATTCATCACCCAGTACTAAGTGTTGCTGATAACGTTTTGGTGTATTTTCTTTCTGCTCTTTTGTATGTATTTTTTATAAAATAGGAGTAATTTTAATTAGTAAAAGTATTCTTGGCATTGGAGAAGAGCAAGTTGTCTTTTGTACAGATACTTGTTAAAAAGAGGGTGAAGTGTTGGAAAACAAGATTAAAAACGGCTCTGATTTCTGCTGGGATTTTCCACAGATACACTGTGGTGATGCAGGGATCTTTGATAAATATTACTATGGACATGATTTGCAAGTCTTACCATGATTTGGAACATTTAAATGTGTGTGTGTGCACATGAACCCACTTGCAAGCACATGATGTAAGCCCTTGGCATTGGCTTGTGGTTGCCCACGAGGCCATAATGCAGTCACATTTCCTAAACAGACATGTTTTCTTTCAAGGTATTTTGATCACAACTATAGCCTCCAAGGGAGAATTGCAGAATTGGCCTGACCTCTTACCAAAACTCTGCAGCCTGTTGGATTCTGAAGATTACAACACTTGTGAGGTAAGGATTTTTGCTTCATATATAGTTTTTCTTGTCATGTTGTGTATTACTAATCTTGAGAAAAAAGAATTCCTCTGAAACAAAAAACATCAAAACTTAGAGACCTAAAGTTACCTTTTTAAGTGAGTGATCATTTACCTTACTGTTTTCCATAAAGACCATTAAGTTATGAAACCTCTTTAGTATACTTCCTACAGAGAAAAATCTTCTGTTTTTGTATTTTAGAGCTATTCTTGGGTGTGTATATGTATCATCAGCAAAGCTGTTGTCAAGCTTAATCAGTTGTGGTATTTTTTGAAGATGGACTTAATTAAATTTACTGAATTCCCAAACCATGGGTACATTTTCAGTGTCTCTAAGTTTTTTGGTGCCTCTTGTATGATACATCTGAGGTACATCTAGTATTGTTTTAATTATAAATTATAGTCTCTTGTTGTTTGTCACTGATCAGGTCAGTAGCAACCTTTCCATTTGGGGGGATAAGAGGGAGTCTGTATGGATTTGTTTTCCTGTAATTTCTCACCTAATGAGGATCTTAACCATCTCTTTCATTAGCAGGTGAAAACGATGTCTTAAATGGAAATCATTTTAGATGTTTTCCCTCTTAAGGCAGTGACTCAATCTCCTCAAAAAAGAGCAAGGCTTGGAGGCAGGGCAGGTATAAAAATAACCTAATGTAAAGGAATCGAGTGGTCTTTCTGACTTACCTTTTATTGCCGGGTTGACTTGGGGAAGAGAGGACCAGGGAGAGGAGAAGCTAGCGAAAAGGAGTCTTAAAAAGTCACTCTTCTCCCTTCTTAAAACAAAAGGAAAAAGGCTTGCATTCTCATATATGTTTTCTAGTAATGCCTTGGAAATACACTAAGATTATAGGAAAATAAAAATAATACTTAGCTGTAGGGTAACAGTTGATGAAAATTTAAATAGCGCTTTGGTATAAAGACCACAACATAAAAGACCAAAATCTTAAGCAAGCACTTTGCAAGAATAAAAAGTTTAAACTGATGATCATGAAATCGTGGAGCCACTGTCATACAGTACTGAGTTAACTGTACTGTAGCAAATAAGCACCAACGTACTGCTGATGTAATTATAAAAAGAGTAAATGAGGTGGTTGAGGTAACTAGCAGGCTAGATGTTGTATACAGGAGCTCTCCAGATAAGCCGCTTGGTTGTAAAATGGTTGTAGGGAAATTGCCAGTTGAATACAATTTTTATCAGTGAATGATTTATATGTAAATAATTATGATAATTAAGATTTCTTTTGGTATTTCAGAAAGAAGTGATACAGTGGTTAAATAGACTCATACATAAACGTAGAGTTTTACATTGTTTTAACAAACCAATATTTAATAGAAAAATTAGGGTTGATTTAAAATTGACAAGAATACTTCAAAAGTTGTTTTTTAATTAGATGACATTACTTACAGTCCCTGCCAACCAGAATTCTAATTCTGAGTCATTTAATGCTAAAATTAAAATGTGCCATTATTACGGTTTTAAATCAGTGGTATACTTTTTCTTTAAATTGATGATTAAGTATATGGATTTCATGATGCAGATTTTATGTCGGCTGAGAACATTAATCCATACAAATTAGTTAATATTCCTCAATTTGCTTTTAAAATAGCTTCATTTTTAATTCTAATAATTGAAATGTCTTTTACAGGGAGCATTTGGCGCCCTTCAGAAAATTTGTGAAGATTCTGCTGAGATTTTAGATAGTGATGTTTTAGATCGTCCGCTCAACATCATGATTCCCAAATTTTTACAGTTCTTCAAGCACAGTAGTCCAAAAATAAGGTATCTGTATAGCCAGTATTAAATTCATTTATAAACCCTGATACAAACCTGACCACTCCCTCATTTTGCATTACCTAGTACTTCTGTGATTGCCTGTGTGCTCCGTTGCTAAGTCATGGCCACCTCTTTGCGACCCCGAGGACTGTAGCCCACCAGGCTCCTCTGTCCATGGGATTCTCCAGGCAAGAATACTGGAGTGGGTTGCCATGCCCTCCTCCAGGGGATCTTCCCAACCCAGGGACTGAACCTACGTCTCCTGCGTTGCAGGTGGATTCTTTACCAGTGAGCCACCTGGGAAGCCCTTTTGAAAGGAATGCATGCCCATTGTTTTTAAATCTAAAATAATTCTCATTACGTTCCCAGCCAACCTCCCACTTTTGAGAGTGAACATGTCCTTTCAGATACTTTTACACTTTCTTACAAGTTATTATTCCACAACCTGCATTTTTCACTTGACACAGAATGTGAGGGATATGTTAATACATAGAGAATTTTGACTCGGTCTTCTTAATGGTGCGTGTGTGCATGTGGCTGTATGTACACCATAATATTTTTATGGAGGAATTCTTAAATTCTTGCCAGTCTTCTGTAAATGGAAAATAGCTTCAATGAACGTACTTTAAATTCTGTTTCTAGGTCTCATGCTGTTGCCTGTGTCAATCAGTTTATCATCAGCAGAACTCAAGCTCTGATGTTGCACATTGACTCCTTTATTGAGGTAAGAGTTTCCTCCCCCCCACCCCCACCTTACTTTTGAGAAGGTTGAAAAGTGTTAACTGCTTATGGTTTTATAAATATAGTAAGTTGTAATTATGAACTGGCAGTATTTAAATTGCTTGTGATAGTATTAAAATTGGATACAGTTAAACTTTATAATTCTCGTTAACTGGGGAAAAAAACTACTTTTCCTCTCATACTGAGTTTTTCACTTGTATAAACATTGTGATATATGTTTGTTTGATACCTTGATTATAAAAATTTCTGCTTCAGTGTACTGTTCAAATTGCATATGGAAATTAAGCCTCCAAGCTCATTTGTGATAGGAACATGAAGAGGTTGAATAAACTTACTTTGATAAAGAATCTAAAGGTTTAGACTGGAAGGATAGTACTTCTATTTTTTCCATTGGTTTTCAATGTAAAAAGAGAGGTTTGGGAGAAAAATGGATGCATCTTAGTGAGTATTTCTGAAGTTACTTTTTAATAAAAGCGGAAAGATGACAGATGTAGTTTTTTGGCCATTCGGCTCTAAGCAGTGGAGTTTCTTTTCAGAATTTCTGCTCAGTAACAGCGATTTTGAAAGGGTTATTAAAGTTCCTTAAGTATTTCACTTTTATTTTCATCATATGAAACTTAATTAAATAGTCTATTCTTTTCCAGCTGTTCTTTAAAAAAAAAAAAAAAAAGATCCTCCAGAGACCATACTGCTGGTAGTCCTGTTGGGAAATTACCAGAAAGAGCTAAGGAGAAATTGTCGTTTTTCCTTATCACTTAAATTGACAAACTTCTTTCTTAAACGACTGAGCGACTGAACTGAACCAATGAACTACAAGTAGTAGCCATTAGAGTCCTCGAGCCATTTGAAAACTGAAACAAAATTATGCGTCTTCAATGCATTTTGCTGAGTACCTACTGTGCTTAGTACTGACAGAACATAAATTTTATTCTTCAAGGAGTTTCAGTCCAGTTCAGGATAGAGGGTAGTGGACTACTTCTAATGCAGGTAGTAGTAGAAGTCTGGAGAGTCAGACTGCCTGTGTTCAGATCCCAGCTCCACAGCTTGCACACCTCCTTTAATGGGTATTTTCAGTTTTTAATAAACCTAATAATAGACCTGCTTTGTTATAAAGGTATTTGCTAAAAATGGAACAGTGTCTGATGGAAAGTAAGCACTCCACATGATAGCTACTGCTATCATTTTTAGAAGCAGCAGTAGTTTTTGTTGTAATTACAATAGTATTTCCACTCAGTAGTGTTCTTGCATAGCTCTTTAAAGAGAACAGTGATGGATACACCAGCATCTTATACAGAGATGTAATATAGAATAAAATTTTCTGAAAATAAAAATTCCACAGTACCATACTTAGCAAGTGGAACAAAAACATTTCCTGACATTTAAAATTATTTTCCGTTAGTGTTAAATACCATTATTAACACTTCTTTGCTGCTTGATAATACAGTGAAGCTCACCCGGTTCTTCATCCTTTTCTTCAGTTGCCAGTGGTTTTATCAGGGGCTGAAGTCACGCCTCTGAGTCTGGTGGCACTGATGAAGAGCGGTGTTCAGCCGCCAAACTGTGTCCAGCTCTGTGACTCCATGGACGGTAGCACACCAGGGTTTTCTGTCCTTCACTGTCTCCTGGAGTTTCCTCAAACTCATGTTCACTGAGTCAGTGATGCCATCCAACCGTCCCAATTCTCTGTCACCCCTGCTTCTCATGCCCTCAGTCTTGCCCAGCATTAGGGTTTTTCCAGTGAGTTTTTTCACATCAGGTAGCCAAAGTATTGGAGCTTCAGCATTAGTCCTTCCAATGAATACTCAAGGTTGATTGATGAAAAGTGTATTGGTCACTAATAATGGCTATAACATACCTTGATAAAGCTGGGTATTCATGGGTAAGACAGCATCAAATTTAATGAAAGATTGTATATAAGCAGCACCTGCTGGAAAAACAGTACTATTTCTGACTGTGTAAAATTAAAAGTGCAACTGCAGAGTTTTGAAAGCCTCAGAAATAGAGGCAGGATTTGGAGAAATTAGTTCTCAAAATGCAACATACTGTCACATTTGATATTTAAATTATTCTATTGTCTTATCCTTTCTTTGTAATAAGATTTCAGATTCATCTGTTTAGAGACGTTTCTGTGGTCCTGGGAAGAGATAGTGGGGCACACTGGATTTTACTTAATTATTTTAGCTCTTTTTTTGCTGCTTTTAATTTGTGTGTGTTTGTGTGTAACGTAAAACCTCAGGAGTGAGATGGGGAAGGCTTACTGTTTTTTCTTCTCGAATCTCCACTTGAACCTTTCAAGAGACAACTTCTAGTGAAGGCTTGTTGGTATAGTGAACTGACTGTGGACTTACCCATAATTTTCCAAATTCAGGTCCCCCACTTGTATGCAGGTTACATGATGTCTAACCTGCATTTCTCTCTCAGTCTATAAAGTTGAGTAACAACATCTTGGAGTTGAGAACCATTCAGATTTTTTTTTCACTTTTAGAGAAACTTGCTGAGAACAGCATCAGATTGATTGCTACCTTTATTATTTTTTAATAGTTTGACTTAGTGAACAACAATTGAGGGTTAGGTTGTTAGAAACTCTCTGTATATATGTCCCAATTGTTGATTTTTTTTTATAGAACATGTGCCTGTTAAGAATCAGTGTTGGTAGGAATACTCTCTTGACAGTAATTTTGAAGGGTAAATCAGATTGTATTTTAATAATTAACTTTACTTCTGGGTGAACTGGATGAATGCTCCTCTGTCCTGATGACATGGTTTTATTCTCGAAAACTAAAAATTACTTCAGAACACAGCCACTCATACTCTGTTTAAAAGAACGGCTATAGATCATTTACTGAAATCATAATTTTGGGCAGTTAGCTTCCTGTGTTTGTCTTTATAATCTAATACTGTGGGCCAGTTAATTCATAAGCCTTTATTTGTGCTATATCTTCTTAGTTTCTTTAAATATTACCACCTGGAAGATAATATTATGTATAAACCTTTCTAGTATATTGGAATATTTAACTAGAAGAAACTTTTTCTCGTGCGATAGAATCTGTTCGCCTTGGCCGGTGATGAAGAACCAGAGGTACGGAAAAATGTGTGCCGGGCGCTTGTGATGCTGCTTGAAGTTCGGATGGATCGCCTGCTCCCTCACATGCATAATATAGTTGAGGTAATACAAGCAACTTAAAACTCTCTCCTCCTCGTCCCCTCGAGGAAATTCTTGGGCACAAGACATGCAGTGTGAGATCACTGGTTTGTGTCTGTCACATTTGGGGGGGTTTATAAAAATTAATTATGATTGCCTTGAAATTATAAGTTAACCATTGTGGCGATTTTTCTTTGATGAGATTTCAGATGTTATAGAGAGAGGAAAGTAATTTACAGGAGTAGATAGCTTTTAACTGTAATATAGCTAGGAAATATTTAGATTATTTGTATTTACTAGATACAACTTAGGCCAATAAAATTGTAGTAGATAAAAATTTGTTTTCTACACGTTACTGGTAAGTTGATCTGATCAACTTTTGATTTATGATAACAGTGAGATTTCTAAGTTGAAAATTTATGATCTTTATAGTGAGTTCTAGTAGACCATTTAGATTTTAAAAGGTTCTCTTTCCGTTTTTATGTGATTAAAATAATTTTATGTAAGTACATTGATCACCGATCAGCCATAATTAAAGTAAGGAATACATAATAGCTTATTATTAGGACAGTGTAATTTATTGGGTAAGACTCATTATTGCTAAAAGAGTCATGCCTAATTTTCATATTACTGGACATAGTTGTACTTGAAGGATGGCATTTCTAAGACCTGTTAGAGAAAGGATAGCATTCATGATGTTAAGCAATTCCTTTTCTAAAACATGAGGAAAAATAGATGTAGTGAGAAGGATATGTAGCAGCAAAATGGGAATAAATGACATTTTTGCTGATAAATCTGTTCTCTCTGAAGTGTTTGGAAGAATCAGGTGGCGTTGGTTGAAAATTTCGTTAAGAGTTTGGAGTTAACCAGAAAATAAAGAAAAATGTTTTATCATTTGTCATGGCACACCTGGGGAACCTAATTTGTGAGGCTGCAATTCTTTCTTCAGCAATGTTCAGCATTGTAGTAGGGAGGGGGTGACCTATCACAGTGGTTGTGTTGCTGTATTTTGTAATATGAAATGTTTCATTCAGGAATTCATCACTTGACCCCAGTTTCAGCCCCAGGTACACTGGGAATTCGTGCCTTTGATTCTTTTGTTTTTGAGTATAAGGTTTTTATGGAGGGGTGGGTTTGCCGAGCTGCACGGCTTGCAGGATCTTAGTTCAAACCCAGGGCCCCAGCAGAGAGAGCACTGCATCATAGCCGCTGGGTCTCCGGGGGATTTCCTGGTTTGGGGATGTTGTTTTAAAGGAGGGTAGGTTTGGATAGATTTGGAGATCAGATAGATGTCCTTCCAACTAAGTGAATTTGGCTTGGTATGTTCAAAGGACATGATAAACCTATTTTGTTGGCAACTGAAAATTGCAGTGGACAAATGTCTCTACTTTCTTAAAAAAAATCTTGTATAATATGTTTATATCTTCTTAAATATTGGGAGTATTAAAATATATATAGGTGATCCTTGAACAACACAGGTTATAACTGCATGGGTCCACTCATAGACAGATTTTTTTTGTATACTAAATATGTACTACAGTGCTACATAATCCAAGATTGGCTGAAACTGCAGATGAGGAGCTGTATATATGGAGATTGGCTATTTATGTGGATTATTTGACTGCTTGAAGGGTTGGCACCCCTACCCTTGGTTGGTTCAAGGGATAGTTGTAATTATAAGAGACAGCTTGGGTAGTTATAAAAAGATTGTCCATTTTATGAAAGGTTTAGTGGAGTTTATTCTGAGAAGCACACAGACATGAATTGGACACTTTATATTAGGCAACATTCTAAAACAGTAGCTCTTAAGTTTGGCTGCTTTTTAGAATTGATTAGGAGGCTTTTTAAAAAAAAATCCAAACCCTAAATTGAGAACTGCTGTAAAGGGTAAGGCCCGTAGCAAAGGACTCTTAACTTGCTGAAATTGGATTAGGTTTAATTGTATGCTTTAAACTGATTAATACTAAAGATCTTTTGTTTACAGTACATGCTACAGAGGACCCAAGATCAAGATGAAAATGTGGCTTTAGAAGCCTGCGAATTTTGGCTCACTTTGGCTGAGCAGCCAATATGCAAAGATGTCCTCATACGGCATCTTCCCAAGTAAGTATTTCTTCTTAGCGGTGCTGTTTTGTTAACAGTGACTCCTTACTTTCATGTTTTTAGGTTGCATACTTAGGCCATCGGGTAGTTAAGTTCTGAAGAAGTTGAGCTTAATTTTACTGATGGTATAAGTAAAGACATTTATTTAAGAAGCAATTCCTTTTGTTTCCTAAACTACATGAGGGTGGTTTATGCTGTGAATCATAACTTACTTTGGATAATCCATGGCAGTTTTTTATAATCTTGTAATTTTGACTATGGACTCTTTTCCCCCCTCCAAAGACCTTACTAGTTGTGGTAAGAGTTTTTGGTTAACATATTGTTCAGTCTATTTTTAACCCAATGAATGCTGTTAAGTCAGTTTTTTAAATACATTTTTCCAGTATTGAGATAATTGATGTAAAACTATTATTTTTAGGTAAAAAGCAGTGATTTATGAAACATAGATGAAATCAATTAAAGTCAGTTACTTTTAAAAGTAGTGCTCACATTCTTTTGAAATTAAAATACGGACCCATAAACTTAATTTTCTACATGTAAACTTAAACTCCATTGGATTTCCACCCCCTTAAGTAATCAGTTGTTATTTTTGGTGTGCTGTCTTTTAATGTGTTTTTTCCTGTGTTAATACTGTATGCATGTGTGCATGTTCAGTTGACTAAATGGACTGTAGCCCACCAGTCTCCCCTGTCCTTGGGATTTCCCAGGCAAGAGTTCTGGAGTGGGTTGCCATTTCCTCCTCCAGGGGATCTTCCCAACCCAAGGATTGTACCCACATCTCCTACATTGGCAGGTGGATCCTTTATCCCTGAGCCACCTGAGCCCAGTACTGTATACCAGATGTCATATATCAGTGTTTTAGAAAGAAAGAAGTTTGATAGTATGAATAAGGCATCTATCTTTACTGTTTTGTGGTTGGCCCCTGTCAGTCACTGTAAGTTGTGCCCTTTCCTCCATGTCAGTAGTCTAAACTTTGAAGTGCTGTTCCATCATGGTATTCCCTAGTGAAGTTACACCAGTTTATAATGCACTAGCAGTGTCTCATCTTGCCACAACTTTTGCCATCATTAGTTACAGTTTTTCTAATCTTAGCTATCTAATACACACAAAAAATAACCATTTGTTTTAATATGTTGTATTAGTGGAGTCACACTTTTTTCAGAAGTTAGTATACTCGGATGTTCTCATTTTCATGTAGTCAGTTCTTAGCAAGAAAACAATTCCACCTATATTTTATTACACCTATATTTAATTCTAGTCAATCTAGAATTTATTGGGGAGTAAAGTGTGCTTACACCTCCGTCTTATAAAAAACAGACATTAATTCTTACAAAGCTGAAGAGATTTTATTAATGCAAACCTAAGCTCTAACATTAGGAGATGATAAGAGCAGTTATAGATTGGTGGTGTCTTTCATTACCCTAATAAAATCCAGATTTTTTTAAGCAACCAGTAACTTGGTAGCAGGCTAAAAGATCAGCAATTTTAGCTGATCTTTTGATGAGATAAGATCAAAATGAGATCTCTTATTTCACATAGAAAGCATTAATGTAACAAAGAACAGGATTAAATTCTTTCTCAGTTTCTGGGCTGTGTTGTGTGGTTTTTGTTGTTGTTTTTAGCCAGTAGTATGTTCTTTTGGTTATTCAGCATTTGTCATCTGGTAGAACAGGTCTTTTTTCATCAGGATTATTTTGCTTTTTTCCCACCTTTATTCTTACACATAATACATTAATATCTCCTGGGGCTTATTAACTAATTGATCCGTAGAAAACAACCCAGTGGCTGGTATATTTGGTGAAGTGAGGTCGCTCAGTCGTGTCCAACTCCGCGACCCCATGGACTGTAGCCCACCAGGCTCCTCCATCCATGAGATTCTCCAGGCAAGAGTATGAACAGTGAGAAAACAAAGTGTAAGAAACCTGTCAAGGATGAAAACCATCATAGCTGCAAGCAGAACTAAAGTTAGTGTTCTGACCTTTACCTAACATGTTTTGATACATTTTTTTTTTTAGCTAGTTATAAATATTTCAGTATACCTGAAATTCCATGTTTACAGACATCATGGTTCTCTTAAGAAATTAAAAACAAAATTTCTGAACTTTTATCAGACTATGATAACCTTGTCCATAGAACTCTTTCTTCCTTCTTGCCTTATTTCTTTTGAATAAAATCCTTCAAATTTTCTGTTTTTATGTTTTAAACACTATCATCTCTTTTATTAAAAGGAATAGAAATACTGACTCTAGGCTCATTGTAAAAATATCAGCCATTTAGAAATAAAGTAGAAGGTGTTCTGTTAGCTTCAGATGTGCAGCAAAGTGAATCAGGCACACGTGTACATATATCCACTCATTTTTAGGTTCTTTTCCCATACAGGCCATTACAGAATTTTAACTAGAGTTCCCTGTGCTCTGCTTAGTCACCTGTTTTATATATGGTCGTCATACTCAGTCACATCCAATTCTTTTGTGACCCCGTGGACTGTAGCCCACCAGGCTCCTCTGTCCATGGGATATCCCAGGCAAGAATACTAGAGTAGGTTGCCATTTCCTTCTCCAGGGGATCTTTCTGACCTAGCGATCAAACCTATATCTCTTGTATCTCCTGAATTAGCAGGTGGATTCTTTACCACTGTGCCACATGGGAAACCCACTTTATATAAACTGTATTTATTTAATCAATCTCAATCTCCCAATTTATCCTGCCCAACACCCCCCGACCCCCCCCGCCACCCCCTGTCCTTGACCATAAGTTTGTTTTCTGCATCTGTGACTTTATTTCTGTTTTGTAAGTTCATTTGTACCTTTTTTTTTTTCTTTCCACATACAAGCGATATATTTGTCTTTCTCTCTCTCTGGCTTAACTTCACTCAGTATGACAATCTCTAGGACTGTCCATGTTGCTGCAAATGGCATTATTTTTGTTGTTTTTTATGGTGAGCTTCTTTTCATTTGCTCCTTTTTGCCACTTGTGTGTCTTTGGAGAAATGTCTATTTAGATCTTCCACGTTTTGATTGGGTTGTTTTTGTCTTTTTTTTTTTTTTTTGAGCTGCATGAGCTATTTGTGTGTTTTAGAGATTAAGTCCTTGTTGTGTGCTTTGTTTGCAAATATTTTCTCCCGTTCTGAGGGTTGTCTTTTCATCTTATTTATGGTTTCCTTTGCTGTACAGAAGCATTTTAAAGTTTAATTAGGTCCCAATTGTTTGTTTTTGTTTTTTTCATTATTCTAGGCGGTGGATCATAAAAGATCATGCTGCAATTTATGTCAGTGTTCTACCTATGCTTTCCTCTATGAGTTTTATAGTGTCTGGCCTTAAATTTAGGTCTTTAATCCATTTTAAGTTTATTTTTGTGTATAGTGTTAGGGAGTGTTTAATTTCATTCTTTTATGTGTATAGCTGTCCACTTTTCCTGGCACCACTTAGTGAAGACACTTTTCTGCATTGTATATTCTTGTCTTCTTTGTCATGGATTAGGTGACCATAGATACATGGGTTTAGCTCTGGACTTACTATCCTGTCTGACTGAAATATATTTCTATTTATGTGCCAGTACCATACTATTTTGATTACTGTAGTATTGTAGTATAGTCTGAAGTCAGGGAGCCTGATTCCTCCAACTTTGTCTTCTTTCTCAAGATTGCTCTGGCTATTGAGGGTCTTTTGCGTTTTCATACAAATAATGAGATTATTTGTTCTAGTTCTGTGGAAAATATTATTGGTAATTTGATAGGGATTGCAATGAATCTGTAGATGGCTTTAGTGGTATAGTCATTTTGACAGTAATGATTCTTCTAATCAAAGAACATGGGATAACTCTCCGTCTGTGTCATTTTTTTATTTCTTTCATCAGTATCTTATAGTTTTCTGAATACTGGTCTTTTGCATCCTTGAGTAGGTTTATTCTTAGGTATTATTCTTTTTGATGTAATGGTAAATGGGATTATTTCCTTAATTTCTCTTTCTGATCTTTTGTTGTTAGTATATAGGAATGCATCCTTTTTTACCTGATTGCTGTGGCTAGGAATCTCATTGTTTTTAATACAAATGGATATGAGCTTTTTATGTATTTTGCACCGGTGGTTTTTTGTTTTTCCAATTTCACTGTCATGTGTTTCTTTATGACTGTGTGCATCCAAAAATAAAGTCCTTACAGGATCTTAGTTCCCCAACCAGGAATTAAAACCTGGCCCCTACAGTGAAAGTACAGAGTTCTAACCACTAGACTGCTGGGAAATCCCCAGTTATAGCTTATTTTTAACCAGGCCCTTACTGATGAACATTTAGATTGTTTCCGTTGTTCTTAGTCTTGCATCACGGAACATCAGTCTTTAAGAATTGGGAATGTTCGTTCATGTATTAAGCACTCTTGACAAGCTATCTTGTCCACTCTAAAGTTCCATCCAGTAGATTCTGTGCATGAGTATGTAAGAGGCCTAAGATGCATATTGGGAGTACTCATCATTGGAGAAGGGCAGACATAGAATATGCTATAAGGCAGTGTTAACAGTAGTGGTGGTATTATTAGTATTCATGAGGTTGTTGAGACTTTGAGATCTTTAGATCTTTGTTTCATGAATTTCTGTCTTTATAGGTTGATCCCTGTGTTAGTGAATGGCATGAAGTATTCAGATATAGACATTATCCTACTTAAGGTAAGGAAACTATTCCCTGATGAATAAGGATGTTTATTTTCACTGACTTACAGATCTTTGAATTTGACTAATAGGACATTTATTATAGAGTAGGCTCTATTTAAATAGGCTTTCTGTTATGTAATATGCAATGGAGTTAAAGATAGAAGCAAACATAATGAATTTGACTGGCAGTAGATTCTAGCTTAATTGAAACTAACTAGATGGTGACACTAGTAGAGTTAGCGTGAATTTCCTGTTAATTCTGACTGACTGGGGTTCATTTTAAAATAATCTTAAAAATATGTTCTGAATTTAATTCAGATACTCTAGATTATACCAGATGTTGGGAAACCATCTTATGTGGTTCAGAATCCCTGATAATCTATCATGGGTTATGTGATAGCCTATTCTTTCCCTTCACAAAGAGCTATTTTCTACACAGGGGCAAGCAGAAGATGTATACAGCTGACCCTTGAACAATGGGATATTAGGGGCACTGACCTCCAGTGCAATCAAAAATCCCTATATAACTTCACAGTTGGCCCTGTCCATGGTTCCATATCTGCAAATTCAACCACAGATTATGTAGTCATCTAATACTTCATTTACTGGAGAGAAATCTGCATCCTGTTTGAACTGGACATGCAGTTCACGCCCATATTGTTCAAGCATCAACTGTATTTCAGAATCATGTCACGCTATCTGTCGGCCTGCAGGTCAAACCCATACTGTTCAAGCATCAGCCGTATTTCAGAATCATATGTCATGCTCTCTGTGAATATTCTCATTCTTTTACCCATATACATACTATTAGCTTATATGAATATAACCAGAATTTTCCTTTTAAAAAATACACAGGGTGATGTTGAAGAAGATGAAACAATTCCTGATAGTGAGCAAGATATCAGGCCACGGTTTCATCGATCAAGGACAGTGGCTCAGCAGCATGATGAAGATGGGATTGAAGAGGAGGAGGACGACGATGATGAAATTGATGACGATGACACGATTTCTGACTGGAATCTAAGTAAGTCAGAGCAGCACAGTCGCCTGCTTGGATAACAGTTTAGTTGAGAAATAACTCACATCCTACAGTGCCCTCATACACAGTTCACTTAACCATACAAAAGAATACAATTTAGTGGTTTTCCGTGTATTCACAGAGTTGTGCAACCATCATCTCAGTAAATTTTGAAACATTTTTGTCACCCTAAGAGAAAATACATACTTAGTAGTCACTCCCATATTCTGAGCTCCTCTGGACATTTTCTATAAGTGGAATCATACAAAAGTGGTCTTTGTGACTGATTCATCTGTTCGTTAGCAGATGGACGTTTTCTTTCCCCTCTTTGGCCGCTGTCAGTAGTCGTGCTGTGAACAGTTAACGTAAGGTGTATGTGGTCCTAAGTTTTCAGTTCTCTTGGGTATATACCCAGGAATAGGATTACTGGATCTCATGGAAACTTTTATGTTCAATATTTTGAGGTACTGCCAGACTGTTTTTCACCCTTACTTTGCCGTTTGCTTTCCTCCAGCAGTGTCTTAAAGGCTACAGGTTCTTCACATGTTTGCCAATAATTTTTGAGTGTCTTCTTCTGGGTGTGAAGTAATGATCTTACTGTGGCTTTGTTTTGTTTCTTCCTGATGGGTCTGTTCTTCATTTGCTTGTCATGATATTCCTTCTCAAAGTGTTTTGTTGGATACAAAATATATAGGAAATGTGTTTTGTTGGATGCAAAATGTATGTTTGATGCAAAATACATACAAAATAGGAACATTGGCCGTGGCTTTTCCTGTTTTCGTAACTTATTTTTTTGTATGTCATAATTTGCATGAGGATTGGTTGATTATCATGCATATTTCTAAGATAATGTAAATCCCTTTCTCATCCAGACTTCCAAATAGGCTTTTTAAAATTTCTGTTTTCAGTATTAGCTACAAATCCATATCATCTGTTCAGCCTGTGTTGTGGGCCACACACTAATCAGATAACTCTGTGGAGAACCTCGACACCTGTGTTTCGGTTTTGCTTGGTTGCTGGTTTTTAAATCTTTACTTCTGTAGTTCACAGCACATTGGATGTTTTGGGCCACTAATTCTTTGTTGTGGGCTTGTTCTGCCCACTACAGGATTCTGAGCAGCATCCCTGATCTCTCTCCAGTAGATGGCAGTAGCGCAGGAGATTAGAGGGAGAATACACACAATTGCGACAAGCAGCAGTGTCTTGAGATATTCCCAGACGGTCCCTGGGACACAAAGTCACCACCAGTTAAGAACCACTCTGTGATTCAGAAGACTGAGATTTCTAATAACTGATGGCATGGTTAAGGACGTAAATGATCGTCATCAACTGTGTCATTCATTTGGAATAATGCTGGTTACTCCCATTTAGTTCCCTGTAACTAACAATTCCTTAGAGTGACCAATGTGCCCAGCCCTAAGCCAAGGGCTTTGTATGCATATCACGTGTAATCTTTTCAACAGCCTTAGGCAGGCAAAGATACTGCAAAAAGAGAAACTTGCCCAAGGTTAGCATAGCTAGTTCTGGTGGCACAAGTAGTTCTGGAACCCATATGTTACAGAACAGGAAAACCCAAGGTCTTCATTACTATCACAAATTACTTCCGTTTTATACCAACTGTAAGGTTAGGGGGAGGATGAGTTAAGATTTAATGTAGATAACTGCAAAAGTAATAATGTATGTTGCATTGGGGAGGGACTTCTTTTCACTCATCTGTATGTTTACTCATCTGTACTAAGGCTTACCTTAGTCTGTCACGCTTTGCTTTCTTACTCTTCATCAGCTCAGTTACTCAGTGGTGTCCGACTCTTTGAAACCCCATGGACTGCAGCACGCCAGGCCTCCCTGTCCATCACCAACTCCGAGAATTTACTAACTCAGTCCATCGAGTTGGTGATGCCATCCAACCATCTCATCCCCTGTCGTCCCCTTCTCCCACCTTCAATCTTTCCCAGCATCAGGGTCTTTTCAAATGAGTCAGTTCTTGGCATCAGGTGGCCAAAGGATTAGAGTGAATGAATATTCAGGCCTGATCTCCTTTAGGATGGACTGGTTGGATCTTCTTGCAGTCCAAGGCACTCTCAAGAGTCTTCTCCAACACCACAGTTCAAAAGCATCAATTCTTCAGCACTCAGCTTTCTTTATAGTCCAACTCTCACATCCATACATGACCACTGGAAAAACCATAGCTTTGACTAGATGGACTTCGTTGGCTAAGTAATGTCTCTACTTTTTAATATGCTATCTTGATTGGTCATAACTTTTCTTCCTAGGAGCAAGCATCTTTGAATTTCATGGCTGCGGTCACCATCTGCAGTGATTTTGGAGCCCCCCAAAATAAAGTTTGTCGCTGTTTCCACTGTTTCCCCATCTATTTGCCATGAATTGATGGGACCAGATCCCATGATCTTCGTTTTCTGATTGTTGAGTTTTAAGCCAACTTCTTCACTCTCCTCTTTCACTTTCGTCAAGAGGCTCTTTAGTTCTTTGCTTTCTGCCATTAAGGTGGTGTAGTCTGCATATCTGAGGTTATTGATATTTCGAACCCAGCAATCTTGATTCCAGCTTGTGCTTTGTCCAGTCCAGCATTTTGCATGATGTGCTCTGCATATAAGTTAAATAAGCAGGGTGACAATATACAGCCTTAACGTTCTCCTTTCCCGATTTGGAACCAGTCTGCTACAGTTTTTTCTTACACTTCATAGATAATACATTTTTTTTATAAAGTGAAGTTTGTAGCAACCCTGCATTGATCAAGTCTGTTGGTGCCATTTTTCCAGTAGCATTTACTCGCCTTTGTATCTCTGTCACATTTTGGTAATTCTTGGAATAAGATTTGTTATTATATTTGTTATGACAGTGTGTCATCTGTGGTGTTTGATGTTAACTGTTATAATTGTTTTGGGACTCCATGGACTGTGCTCATAAGACAAGAGGACTGTATGTATGTTTTATGTGTTCTGACTGCTCTGTCCACAGGCGATTCCCCATCTCTCCCCCTCTACTTGGGCCTCCCTGTTCTCTGAGACACAACACTTGAAATTAGACCAGTTAATAACCTTTCACGGTCCAATTGAATGTTCAAGTGAAGGGAAGAGTTGCATATCTCTTACTTGAAGTAAAAAGTTAGAAATGATTATGCTTAGCAAGGAAGCAATGTTAAAACTGCAGATAATGGTTAGCATTTTTTTAGGTATAAAGTGTGTATCGGTGAAGGTGTATACCTGGTTTTTTTAGACATAAGACTATTGCACACTTAATATAAATAACACTATAACTTGAGCATAACTTTTATACGTACTTGGAAACGAAAAGTTTGATTTTACTCACTTCATTGCAGTGGTCTAGAATTGAACCTGCAGTATTTGAGGTATGCCTGCATGTTCTTTTCTGGAGGAGAAGCTGATTTTCCAGAAGTGAAATCAGATTGTGTATACTTTGCTAATTCTTTTCTGCACATCATACAACTCATTCTGTATTAGTACTTAAAGATTTCATTTTGTTTCATGGCAGTGTAATATTTATATGAGTGAAACTACCATACAGTTTAACTAAGATCCTTATTGATGAGTAAAGTGTTATTTCTGCCCAGTTGTAACAGCTTTATTTTTAAAAAAAAAATGGTAGTCATATACAAAAGATTTTCATGATTAGTTTACTGATTCTTGGTCATAAAGTGTCTTGGTCAATAGAATTTTTTCTTGTGATTACCTCCTATTTAATTGAATTCTTTAAAACTTCGTAGAGGTAAAAATGTACAAATTTTATCTACATATTGATAGATTTATAGTTATATAACTGAATGATAGTAGAAGTTAATATAACATTTTTGAATTAAATATTTCCTTAGGAAAATGTTCTGCAGCCGCCCTAGATGTTCTTGCAAATGTATATCGTGATGAACTTTTGCCACATATTTTGCCCCTTTTGAAAGAATTACTTTTTCATCATGAATGGGTTGTTAAAGAATCAGGCATCTTGGTTTTAGGAGCAATTGCTGAAGGTAAGTCTGAGTCAGACTTAAACTGTCAAGTCCTCAGTAGGTGCTAATGTGACATGGCTACTTTAATTAAGCAGAAACGATTCACATACTTTGTTTACTGATTTGTGTTCCTAGGAAGATAGGACTGTTGAGGTAGATAAGACTGTGATCCATATTAACCTTAAAAAAGATATTTGAGGTCTAAAAGCCATCTTAGAATGAATTTGTACTTTTGGGCTAGTTAATTGTTATTAAACAACCATAGAGTGACTTACAGCCCCAGCCAGATATTTTGCAAATGGTTTTGTTGTCATGAAGAGAACAGAATGAGAGGGTCCTGATCTTGGAAACATCCCTGTTGCTAGAAAAATAACTTCATATGTAGGTGTAAGGAATGTAAGTCAAGTGTCACTGACCCTAGAAAGAACTACTATTCTTTCCTAGCTATGAATATCTATCTATAAGAAATTGAAGCATTTTGCATAATTTCTGTAGCAGAAGTAAAATGAGCTTTCCTATCCCTACTAGGAAGATAGGGAAGCCTGGTGTGCTGCAGTCCATGGGGTCACAGAGTCAGACACGAGGGAGTGACTGAACAATGAACCCTACTAGAAGATACTTAAGAGCAGTTAGCTCTCATTTCAGTTATTTAAAAGTTTTGAAACATTATTAAATATACTTACTAGAATAGAAATGATTAAATATTTTTCATTGCTGCATCTATCAGTTTAATATTTAACTTAAATAATTTTAACCAAGTTTGAGCACTTCCTGAAGTATTTGGGGTTTTTTTCCTAGGTTGCATGCAAGGCATGATTCCATACCTACCTGAGCTCATTCCTCACCTTATTCAGTGCCTCTCTGATAAAAAGGCTCTTGTGCGTTCCATAACGTGCTGGACTCTTAGCCGCTATGCACACTGGGTAGTCAGCCAGCCCCCAGACACGTACCTGAAGCCATTAATGACAGAACTGCTAAAACGTATCCTGGATAGCAACAAGAGAGTACAAGAAGCTGCCTGCAGGTAGGACAGATTCATAACAAATTGTTCATGGTGGGAGAAGGGAGTGTGCGGATTTCAGGGAGAAACTAATTTTCAAGCCTGTGATGAAATGTTGATATTAAACTATTAATGGGATTTTTTTTGTTATCCGTATCTTCCAGCTGATGGTTTTGCAAATCCAAGTGAGACTCTTAACTAGAGATTTGTATTTGCTATTTTCTTCAATTTTTTTTTTTTTTTCCTCACTGCCTATAACATTAGCGTTATCTTTCACCCTCATTCCCACAGATATTTGGAGTGGTTGTGACAAGCGTCCTATTTTTGGAGAAATAGAAAAGTTTGAGCAGGATTGACTTTTTTAGTCTACAGTCAGCTCCATAACTCCTCAGGAAGTCCCGCGGTGACCACCCATCTGCCACAGTGGTTCAACTCCAGTAACCACTTCAGTTGCATTTGGGGTTGTCTGTTCATCAGATCAGCGGTTTCATTACTATGAATACTTCAGTTTTCTGGAAGAAATCTTCATGTTCTAAAAACGCTTGCCATTTATGTTTTTAGTTCTTAATTTTTCAAGTAGAATTGTTCCTACTGTTTTCTTTGTTAATAAGGAAGAATAGCTGCTGAAAGAGAGTAAAGTAAGTTTAAGTGTAGTTAGACTCTACCAGATTTGAAAGAGTTCAAATTCATAATGATATGAAAGAAAGTTAAACAAGGGAGCTTTGGTGATTAATAGCACCAATTTTTTTTTCAAGGGAAGGGAGGGTATACATTATACTTGATTTCTGGTAGATGTTTCATTCAGCAAGGTTTTTTACTAATTGTTAGACATATATAAAATATTGTGCGTACAGTCTCTGACATCTTAAAATTTATAGGCTAGTAAGTATATAATTATGGAAAGTGCCATGAAAGAAATACAGTTCAGTGTTAATGAACAAGACTTTAATTAACAAATGGCTTAAGCCTATCATTTTAGGAAATTCCTGTCTGGCTAGGAGAGATTACTATAACCTTAATTTCACAAATGAAGGGCCAGATACACCTTAAAGTCAAGAAGAATTTAGGTATAAGTTGAAGTAATTGCCCTGAGACCCTAGAGTTTGTTCCTTTCTTGTGTATTTGTCCTAACAAATAAGCTACAAGTAAACAAATTTCTAATAACAAATGCTTCGTGCATTCTCATGTATAGTATAGGGCTTAGAGAAAAAATTTTAAACTTTACTGAGGAAAAATTGACAAACATAATTGCAATACTTAAAGTATACAACATGTTGATTTGATACACATAAATATGGTAGAACACTCACCACGATTAACATAGGTAACTCAGCAGCTTCTGAGTACTCAGTGCTGTATTAACTGTCATCACCATGCCGTGTATTAGATACTTTGGAATTTATTCTTGCAGTTGAAAAGTTGTGGCTGCCAGCACCTCATTCCCTCTCCCACTAAGAAAAGCATTTGAGAGACCATGATACTGCTGTGTTCTCAGACATCTCAAACACACTGTTAAAGCTGCTTCTATCTTTTTGTGGCGCTTGGTATGCAAATGAAGGTTGAGTTTTTTTGGTTTTTTTTTTAATTTATTTTTTATTGAAGGATAATTGCTTTACAAAATTTTGTTGTTTTCTGTCAAACCTCAACATGAGTCAGCCATAGGAATATACATCCCCTCCCTTTTGAACCTCCCTCCCATCTTCTGCCCCATCCCATCTGTCTAGGTTGATGCAGAACCCCTATTTGAGTTTCCTGAAACAAACAGCAAATTCCTGTTAGCTATCTATGTTACATATGCTAATGTAAGTTTTAATAGTTTTAATTCTGGTGTCATTAGTCTGGAACATCAGTAAAATGTAAACTCCCTGAGAAAGGGAACATTGTTTTGTTCGTTGCTTTGTCCCCAGCCCTCAGTCACTAAAATAGTAAACACCAAATAAACTGTTGATTGAACCAGCAGTTTTCGACTTTACCATTGTAGTTAAGCAGATACCCATAAGTGTCAATCTCTTTGAAGTAAGTGGTAAGGAATGGGAGGGAAATGATAAAAATAAGTATCTGGTGTGGTGAGGTAGGGAGATGTGCGTGTAAATAAGTATTCTTTAAACTCTATACTTAATTTCTTGTCTCTGTTGGGAACTGTTTCTTTTCTACAATAGTAATATCTCTCCCTTTTTAAATTATAGTGCCTTTGCTACCCTTGAAGAGGAGGCTTGTACAGAACTTGTTCCTTACCTTGCTTATATACTTGATACCTTGGTCTTCGCATTTAGTAAATACCAGCATAAGAACTTGCTCATTCTTTATGATGCCATAGGAACTTTAGCAGACTCAGTAGGACATCACTTAAACAAACCTGTAAGTATCTGTGATGAACCATTATGAGAAAAATATAAAGCATAGTTATACTCAATATGTCATATATTTGAAAAATGTTTAGGGAGGTGTGAACACTTAGTGTCTGCGGCTTTAAGAATATAGGGCTGAAAAAGATAGCAAGTGTACTTACTTTTAAATAATATTAAAAAAGAGAAATACGTGCAGGGTGTGAAAATTAGGGCAGCTTATCACATGAATATACCAACACATTTTAGAGTGACAAAAGGAAAGGGGATAAACGTTTTATACTCTGGATTTCAGAGTTAAGAATAGAAGAGATGGGTGAATCTGATTTGTTTAAATGGGATTTAATATTTGAATTTTAATATAGCTTGAAATCCCCTGCTGAAGAATAGACTTCTTGTTTATGATTACCCTGTAAAACATCTTAAGAAATAGTCTGTGTTTATAGGTTATGCTTAACACTTGGTGCAGGACACTTGTTTGTGGGTTTGCTTTGATGGTTGTTTTGGTTTTGTTTGGTAGGGGGTTTCCTAATATCTTAGATTAGACTACTTGGAATCTATGCTCCAGTTTACATGATGACTGTTTATTGATTTGATTGCAGGGATTCTTTCTTAGTAAGAACATTTAAATGATTATGAATCTTTTTCTACAATGTCTTTAATAAATTTATCTGTCATTTATAACCTACTGAACAGCAAGTCATTACGTATCACAGGTCATGGAACTAAAAAAATTCAAAGAATAAGTCTTAAAATTCTTTCTGTAAAAATTTTATACAATTATTCTAAATGGATTTTAGTTTTCATAGACTCGGTGTGGACTTGTTTACATATGATAGTGGAGCTTTCTGTGTTTTTCATCATTGTAATTTAGGAATATATCCAGATGCTAATGCCTCCACTGATCCAGAAATGGAACATGTTAAAGGATGAAGATAAAGACCTCTTCCCTTTACTTGAGGTATGCTGTTGACCATGCGTATGTGTGTTAGTCACTCAGCTGCATCAGACTCTGTAGCCCCATGGACAGTAGCCTTCCAGGCTCCTCTGTCCATGAAATTCCCCAGGCAAGGATACTAGAGTGGGTATCCATTCCCTTCTCCAGAGGTATGCTAAGCTGGCAACAGTTAGTTAACCTGTTTTTCATCCAAAAAACACATATTCAGACCTATAATGACTATATGTAATAAGTCTTAATTTACATTCTGAACCATTTCTGTTAAAATGCTGAATAAACGTGCAGCTCCATATAACTTGACCTGTGTGCTCCATCTCTTCCATCGTGTCCAACTCTGCCGCCACATATAGGGTAGCCCACCAGGTACCTCTTACCTCTGTGTGGGATTTTCCTGGCAAGAATGCTGGAGTCGGTGGCCATGTCCTCCTCCAGGGGATCTTCCCGATCCAGGCATTGAACCTTGTCTCTGCATTGCAGGCGGATTCTTTACCGCTGCGCCACCAGGGACAAACTATTGAATTTATGTTTTCTAACCTGTTGTACTTGATAGTAAATTATCCTTGGAGATCTTTCCATATGAGTGTGTATATATATATTTCTACTTAACTGTATTTCTTTATATATACAGCCATGTCATAATTGATATAGCTTAGATTCTTTTATCGTTTATGCATATATATACTCATATACATGTGAAGTAGCATCGACACCTTTTTTGTATAGTTTGAAGTTTTTTCATGTATTTAAATGCTTTTTTTTAAACACCTCCCCCTGCCAAGTTTATATGCTATTCAAATAACTGAACACACACTCAGACGTGGCAACTTAAATCTGGATGAATTGACTTTGATAGAGCCATATCAGTCATTCTAGTCTCCCCTATTATTTCAGGGGTCATCACTTCTGCCTTGAATGGTCCCTACCCAACAAAGTAAAAACCTCTGTGACAAAGAACAATGGCTAATTCTGGGCCCAACAGAATAAAAAGAATAATTATAGCTAAATATATTTATTTCCAGGCAAGGCTCAGAATGTGCCCACATTCTGAGATCTACCCACATTATTGACCAAGATGGGAAGCTAAATAAATCTCTCATATTTGAGGAAAAAAACTAGGAATACTTAATACTGAAATTTGTTCCTGAAAGATAATGTTCATTATAGAAACCTTAACTATTTTTTCTGAGGAAACCTCCCTTGACCAGCTAGTAAACTTAGCAACAACAACCGCATCCAAAATAGAGGTTTGAAAAGATAAAATTGCTATACTACAGAAGAGTAGAAATGACCAGGATTTTATTGAGTATGCTTTCAAGCATTTATCATAATCTTAATTATACCTGGAAATGTTACATGCATCTACTTTATCCTTTCCAGTGCCTATCTTCAGTTGCCACAGCTCTGCAGTCTGGCTTCCTTCCATACTGTGAACCTGTGTATCAGCGTTGCGTAAACCTAGTACAGAAGACTCTTGCACAAGCCATGGTATTTAAAGAAGTTTTTTATATCTCTCCCTTCTTGGCATCAGAAACATTTTTCTAAGGATAGGCATAATGCATAAAAACTTTTTCAGTAATTGCTTTAAAGTAAGTTTTCAAAAAATTGTGTGTAATTTCAGCTGAACAATGCTCAACCGGATCAATATGAGGCGCCAGATAAAGATTTTATGATAGTGGCCCTTGATTTACTCAGTGGCCTGGCTGAAGGACTTGGAGGCAACATTGAACAGCTGGTAGCACGAAGTAACATTCTAACACTAATGTATCAGTGCATGCAGGTGAGATTTACTGAATTAAAACGAGAAATTTTTGGTTCTCTGTGTCACATTGGGATTAATTTCTGCCACTTTCTTGCAGGATAAAATGCCAGAGGTTCGACAGAGTTCCTTCGCCCTACTAGGTGACCTGACAAAAGCTTGCTTTCAGCATGTTAAACCTTGTATAGGTATGAATATTTTCTATTGCTGTGATGTGGTTTTTAACATTATTTTTCATCAGCTGTGGTTTTTATTATTAAACTGAAGTCTAATGAAATCCTGACATGTATTAATGTACATTTTATTGGTTAAATCTACTCTGATTGAAGCAGGTGGTTTGGAAACCCCTATTCTCTTGTTTCCTTGAATTCACCATCCTTTCAGTGGCTTATTAGGTGTTCATGTTGTTGAAGAAAAGTTGGAAAAGTATTGCTTTAGAGATAGTTCATAGATACTTCTTAAATGGCCTCTTTCTTACTGGTAGAGGTACCCAGAAATAATAATATAATCAGGTTTTCTCATGACAAATCAGCATAAACTATAGGAAATTTTAGTTTTCTTAAAAGTAAATGAATTTTTTTTTCCTGTTTTAGTGGCATAGTGTTTGTCTTAGCCTTTTGTGAAGATAAGAAGCAATTGCTTGAATAATGTAACCTGAATTACTGTCAGACCCATAGATTAAATCAAATTTTGGTTAATTTTCTTCATTTCCGTATCCCATCATTTAATCTTGGTTTAAAATATTCATTTTAATTTTTTTTTTCGTTTGATACTGTGTGCTTTGGGAGGCCCCCCTCAAGTGTTTTTTTTTAAGGATGTAATTGACATATATCAAGACTTGTGTGTGGATTGAGAACTTTTAAGATCTACTATCTTAGCAACTTTCAAATAAACAATACAGTATTGTTAACTGTGAACTTCCCAGGTGGCTCAGTGGTAAAGAATTTACTTGCCAGTGCAGAGGCTGTAGGTAGGAAACACAGGTTCTATCCCTGGATTGGGAAGATTCCATGGAGAAGGAAATGGCAACCCACTCCAGTATTCTTCCCAGGAAAATCTCATAGACAGAGGAGCCTGGTGTCCATACAGTCCATGGGGTCATGAAGAGCTGGACATGACTGAGTGACTGCACGCGTGCGCGCGCACGCACACACACACACACACACACACACACACACACACACACAGAGTCTCTCTCTCTCTCTCTCTCTCTCTCTCAACTGTAGTCATACTGTGGTAGACTACATCCCCCAGAACCGAACTTATTTTAGAACCAAAAGGTTTTATCTTTTGACCTTCACTAAATTGCCAGTTTTATTTTTCAGTAATGTGTTTCTGAACTTGAATAATAACATTAATTATGATGTATTAAAGTAAGGCATCAAGTTTAAGCCTGCCTACTCTAAATGAAATTGTGGTGAATTATTGCTTTAGGAAAAACCTTGTTCTGCAGATACTTTCCCCCTGATTGAAGTTTTTGAGTTTAAATTTGTACAAAAAGATTTTTTTTTTTTTTTTGAGACTTTATAGGTCAAGTACCTTCTTCAAGAGATACACAATGTCTGATTGTTTTCTGTTTTTAATGTTACAAACTGTGGATTATTTTCTAGGTTAGTTTTCTCAAGAGTAATTTGGCAGTATCTGGAGACACTGTTACACAGGGGAGGTGTTACTGGTGTCTGATGGGTAGGGGCAAAGGATGTTTCTAAATATCCTATAATACATGAGACAGCCCCCTACAATAGAATAATCTGACCCAGATTATCAGTATTGCCAAGACTGAGAAATTGTGAAATCAACTGGTTTATTAGGGATTAAAAAGTGATATTCTAATTCTTCATGCAGTAGAGAGAATACTTATGTAGAGATATTCCCATATCAATAAATTATTGCCCATAGGTGGCTCAAACGGTAAAGAATCTACCAGTAATGCAGGAGACCCAGCTTCAGTCCTCGTGTGGGGAAGATCCTCTGGAGAAGGGAATGGCAACCTACTCCAGCATTCTTGTCTGAAAAATCCTATGGACAGAGGAGTCTGGCAGGCTATAGTCCATAGGGTCACAAAGATTTAAACATGACTGAGTGCCTGCCTTTGTTCATATAGAACAGGCAGGATTATTGCTTGTTTCTTTATCTTTATTTACCAGTTTTGAAAGGAACGAATTGATTTCCAGCATCTTGCACAAGTCCTGTATTATATTTCAAGAGTTTAGTTTTTGTTTGTGTTAGTTATTTGAGTGTCAGCATGAACTCCTAACATTCCATTTTTCCTTTTAAACGGAAGATGATATTCAGAGACCACAATCTGACATTAGAGTAAACGTTACAATAAAAACCAAAATCATCGATATAAAAAATTCTTTGTGTGTGAAAAACCAGCTTTGAAGAAGGTCCTGTTGTATCATATTTTCACTTTTAAAGTGAAATATTTAAAGTTAAATTTTCTGTCTGATGCCAAGAGAAATTACTCTGACCAACTCTTTTTAATGATACTTAAAATGAAACCAAACTGGAGCTACTTCACATGAAAGTTCAGTGGCTAGATATTTCCTCCTCTTAAGATAATTATTGCCAACACTTTGTTTTTTTAAAGGTTATGTTTTGCCTAGGTTTCAGTTTCCATCTGGTAGATTTCCTTTAAAGCACAAAACTAAAGCTTTTTTTTTTTTTTTACCTAGCTGATTTCATGCCAATATTGGGAACCAACCTTAATCCAGAATTCATTTCAGTCTGCAATAATGCCACATGGGCAATTGGAGAGATCTCCATTCAAATGGGTAAGATTTCCAAACCGCCCCCCCCCCCCCCCCCCCCGCATAACAATTTTTAGATAACTTAATATTTTTGTAGTTGCCTTTTTCTAATGAGCTTTACCTATGTAAATATATAACATCACAGTAAAGGGGGCAGCATATTTTCCATTGATATTTTAACAATGAAATGTTTCTTTTTTTGTTTTCTCTCTCGGGGATGATCTAGGTATAGAGATGCAGCCTTACATTCCTATGGTGTTGCACCAGCTTGTAGAAATCATTAACAGACCCAACACACCAAAGACGTTGTTAGAGAATACAGGTACCATACGACTGAACTGTTAACGGTGAAGAGAAAACGATCTGCCTTGTCATTTTAAGTTAAGATGCGTAGAGAAACCAAAGCAAAGCTAGCTTTAGAAACCCAGCTTATTAATTAATGGGTGTTTGGGATTCTCAGTCATGAAATGAACTGTTTGAGCTTCATTCCATAGCCAGTTTCTAGAAACTTTCCAAAAAACACTTTTTCCTCTGCTACAGTGTTCTAATACTCCCTAAAGTGGACCCCAGCTCAGATAACTATATGAATTTTTCATTAATTCAGAGTAACTGCTAGCTGGGGAGAATTTTTTAATATGTAAAAATGTAACCCCAAATAGACTGTATTGTGGTAGTTAGTCTGTTAATAATGGCATACGTATTTTGTATTTTGTTGTATACTTTTCCTCAAATTGGGAGCTTGAGCAGTATCTTGTGGGATTTTTATTCAGAAGGCTTGTTTCTCTTGCATTTATAGAGAGCATGTTTATATTAAAGAATACCTTCCATACTATAGAACACATTGCAGGGTGATTTCTTCTTGCTCTGCCTTTTTGCTAATAATTTTTTAAAGTATGAATTTTGTTTTCAATCAGGCATGTCTTTTTCTTCGTATACTAAGACAGTTGCAGCAGTATAGTCATAGCCGATGAATGCCTTACCAAAATACTGGACAAAGATTTAAATAAGTTTTTCTAAATAAATTTATCTTCAAAGGTATTTTAATTTTATGGTTTTTAATTGTAGAAAGTTTTTTATATCCTAATGTGATTATTGGTATGGAAGGAAGTCTTTTAATTATAAAACAGTTATATGGCTGTTTGGCTGTATGGGTACTGTTTGTATCTTAAAGTGAATTAGATTTTCCTGCTAAAAAGCTCAAAAACCTATGTGTAGGATGGTTATGAAATCTTGTCAGGTGTTTATCTCTTTAGAATGCAGTACCTATACATGACATTCAGATCTGAAACACTTGCCATTATAAAATTACTGTTGAACATTAAAAATCTTCTTATTTATTTTTAAATGTGAATGCATAACTGCAAATAAATGTTGAGTGTAATGTATATTAAAGTTTCCTGTGGGATATCAGCTGGTGAATTTGCTATATAGTTCCTTGAACAAATTGGCTTTATTTATAAGATTATATTCTAAGTATGAATCTACCCTAAGTAAATCAAGAGGTAGTTGATAATGCCTTTCAAGTTGATGGATTGAATTTGTGCCCTTAAGAAATACATTTGGGATTCACTGGATTATTCTTATCACAAGTGACTGCAGAAAATGCTTCTCTTATTCCTTACCCAAAGGAGGAGAGATTAATTATTAAAATAAAATTGTCTGTGGGTAATATCTGTAGATTTTAGCAACTTAATTATTAATACCATTGTCTTAATATTTCATAAAGTCAATTCCTTAGTGTTTGCAGTTACTTGATTTTTTTCTAATTAGTATATCCTACACTGAACTTTTTCGATGGACCATCATCTGCTTTATCGCATGTTTCATTGGATTGTTCATACTTGCCTGTTTAATGAGAATGTTGCATAGTTTGTGTCTTTTGAACATAGGTTTTCTTTCTCTTGCTTCATATGAATCTGCTGGATTTTAGTATTATCTGTGTAGTTTGCTTCAAGTAATCCTTAAACATTTTTCTTTACCCCCTCCCCCACCCTTTTTTTATGAAAGGTTAACCTGTAAATTTTTGAGAGAACACCATTAAAGCACCTCATGGTTTGTTTTCTGTTTGTATTTTTTTTCCCATTGTGTATAAATGTATTTATATGTACGTACCTATGAACTGCAGAATGCAGTTCTGAGTTGCACTTGTTTTAGCTCTTTATAAGTTCAAGAACTTAACTGAATTTTGATGGTAAATTTATATTTGATTGATTCCCACTTCAGATTTTTAAAAATAAAATAGTAGCATGTTGTAATCATGTGTTTTATTATCTATCATTTTGTGCTGTGCATTTCATAGCAAGGACAAAATATTTGTTCCTTTGGTCCACATATCACATGCCATTACAGTGGACTTAATTTTCTTTTTGTCAAATAGGACTTGAAATTAGAATTGTTACCATCAGAGAGAGGGTTTTTTGGAATGGGATTTTGACATAGCACAGCAATTTTCCAATCCATTTATTCAGTATGTACCGTAACACCTAAAATTTGATAGTTGATTTTGATGTTAGGCAAGAAATGGTCCACTAGCTTATTTTGGAAATGTTGGTAAACAAACCAAAAATATACCAAAATTTTGATTAAATTCCTAGATAATTGCAAAGAATAAAAGTCACTTTTAAAAAGCAGTATGAAGAAGTGAGAAAGATTTTAACTTCTGAGAAGTACGTTTGAATAGACAATTCAGAAATGTAATCATTTACAGTTACTACTGTTTCTTGGAGGGGGGACTAGATTTCATTATTAAACTCTGGAATTTTAACTGACTGTGAAGGAAGAATCTATATCTATTTAATCCGCTCATTGTTTTTATTAACAGAATAACACTTGATTGAGCGAGAAAAGCAGTTCATCATGGTTTTTGGTGTTCTCTCAATCTTTAAAGTTTTTTTAATTCCTTTTGTTTTTCTTTTTCCAAGAGTATGCCATATATGTTGCTGCCCCTTATTATAGGGGGTGGTAATAAACAGCACTGGTGAAATCTTATGTTTATTATCATACACAAATTCTGTTGGTTTCTGTTTCTGAGTTATTTGTTGTTTTTTCTTTATTTTTTCTCCTTCCCCCTCATTTGCTCATGTCTTGGTTGGCGTTTGGTGGTGTATAACCGTGATTGCGTTACCTTAGCAATAACAATTGGTCGTCTTGGTTACGTTTGTCCTCAAGAGGTGGCCCCCATGCTACAGCAGTTTATAAGACCCTGGTGTGTATTATTCAATCTTTTTTTTTTAATTCATTTTTCTTCACTCTTTCTTTCTCTTTCTATCTCACTTTTAGATATATTTTCAGTTGGTTACAAAAATCACAATCCTTAATCATTGCCAACCATGTGACTAATCTTGTCCTATCGGGTTTGTGAGGTTTTCAGTAGCATCGTCATGTATATTTATTTTATGTTGTGGCTAACGACTAATTGATGCATGGGATAAGATTGTCACATGCTTGCTGTGTTAAAAAGCCTGATTATACATAAAAAGCATTTAAATATCCACCAGTAAAATAAAGATGCATGCAAATTCTATAAATTTTAGGTTTCTGCATTGTTTCCTTTTTAAAATTAATTTGAAAGTTTGGATTGCATTAAGAAATACATGTTTAAATTTGTTATGTATAAAAATCTTATTTGCTTGTTAATGTAAAAATTGAACATCTACACCATACGTTGTATAGTAATAGTTTCTATTGTGGCAGTATATCCTATGTTCTGCTGCTTTCAACTGACAGTCTTTCAATTCAAGTCATTTTTAGTAGTGTTTAATGGAATACAAGTCATAATACAGTTTTAAAAATTGATAATTTACCTTAGCTCAAGCTAATTAATAGTGTAAATGGGAGATTAAAATCAGTTGTTATTACTTAGATGCAATCTATTGGTAAGAATTGTGAATTTGAAGGTTTTCACTGTATTAAGACTAGATGGGCCTAACATAATATAGTATGAGAAGCTTAAGCTTTATGAAAATTCTTTGAATATAAACATTATCTCTACTCTGGTGCTTATTCCATTAAATACTGTCCATTAGAATTGTAGTTGAACCTTCTTTTTACTTAAATGCTAAATTCAATTCTATAATTTAATAGGTGCACCTCTCTGAGAAACATAAGGGACAATGAGGAAAAGGATTCAGCATTTCGTGGGATTTGTACCATGATCAGTGTGAATCCCAGTGGAGTAATCCAAGTAAGATGTTCATAAGGTTTTAATTTTTAATGTTCTGAATTATTAAACTTTAAAGGAGGGGAGAGGTATCCTTTAAACTATAATTACGAAGATACTGAAACGTGTTTTCCATGTATATTTCCTAATACCTTGCATTGATAATACCTATTTTTATTTTTTAAATCTTTTTTTCTGTTGTGGCTTATAATAATAACAGATTGAAAGAATAAAAGTTATATTCTTGAGTTGAATGAAGCCAAAGGCTCTTTCATCCTTTTAGATCTCATTTATTTACTTTGTAAACGCTCCCTAAAACAGTGAATGCAAATTTCCTGAGTTTGAGGCTCTCTATACTTAAGAGAATGATTAAATAGGATACTCTCTCTTCAGTTCAGTTCAGTCGCTCAGTCGTGTCCGACTCTTTGCAACCCCATGAATCGCAGCACACCAGGCCTCCCTGTCCATCACCAACTCCCGAGTTCACTCAGACTCAGGTCCATCGAGTCAGTGATGCCACCCAGCCATCTCATCCTCTGTTGTCCCTTCTCCTGCCCCCAATTCCTCCCAGCATCAGAGTCTTTTCCGATGAGTCAACTCTTCACGTGAGGTGGCCAAAGTATTGGAGTTTCAGCTTTAGCATCATTCCTTCCAAAGAAATCCCAGGGCTGATCTTCAGAATGGACTGGTTGGATCTCCTTGCAGTGCAAGGGACTCTCAAGAGTCTTCTCCAACACCACGGTTCAAAAGCATCAATTCTTCGGCGCTCAGCCTTCTTCACAGTCCAACTCTCACATCCATACAGTAAATAAAATAGAGTACTGAGTCAACCATTATAACTGCTTTAACTTTGATTTATTATCCTTATTTTGTTTCCTATACTAGTTTAGATTATATTTAGACATCTTTAGCATTTAAAGAATTATTTGGCAACAATACCAAACGTGAATCTGATCAAACCTCTGGATCCAGCTTACACGTAAAATGTAAAGGAACGTGTTGATTGACACCAAATGTATGAAATCAGCAAAATACAGGCTGTGGGCTTTGGGTTAAATGCCCCACATTCCTCAACAGATACAAATTGTAAGGAAAAGAAAGTGTCAGAAGGGTTTTCAAGAAAACCTTTCACTTTTAAGAGATGGGTGCTTTGAACATTTTTTAATTGATGTGTAGAAAATAGGCACTGAACCACGTACACAATAGATTTTAGGCACATGCATTTTATTTACGTAAATATGTGTTTTATGTACATATTGGTATTAGTGAATTTTGGAGTTAATGAGGTTCTCTGAATTTAATAGTAAAATTTAAAATAGTCGACATCTCACACCATCAGCAATATTTTGTATGTTGAACTATTTCAGTAAGATAGTTGAGACTAAAAAATACTTAAGTGATGTATTTCAAGTATATACCTATTATCTTGTTCTTTTAGTCAGAATAACCTGATTGTCTTTTAAATAACAGTCTGAGCATTGGGAGTTTTTTTGTTTGTCTGAGTTGAGTTGGATTAGGTGCTGTTGGTAACTGCATAATTTTTGTTCTAACTTAATGGTCATTTCATTTACATTTCTGCCTGAAGACGGATCTTGAAACTTAGGCCTATTAATTTTCATATACTTTAAATAAAATTGATTTGATATATATTTAACTAGCTTAAAATTATTTCTCAGCCAATCAAAACTGTAAAATTACTGAATTTATAGAATTCTTTAATTCTGTAAATGAAGGTTGTTTTGAACTGGTGCTTATTTGATGCTTTCAGTCTTTGCTGATGTATACATTAGACTGGGGTTTTGTTCTGTAATGTAAAATGAAATACAAGAAGGCACTAAATTCTAATATAAACTGTATGAATTAGAGATTCCTTGATAAGGTGGAGTCTTAAGGACAATCATTAAGAAATCACTTACAATTCCTTATCATAGCTATTAAATTTTTTTTTTTTTCACCTAGAATTCTCTTGGTATATATTCTGAGGTTTACATGTCTCTTCTTGTGTTTGACAAGTATAGTATCAATATAAGGTGTATTTTTTGCTCGTTACAGGATTTTATATTTTTTTGTGATGCTGTCGCATCATGGATTAATCCAAAAGATGATCTGAGAGACATGTTCTGTAAGGTAACTAAAAAGTCTTTATGATACATATCTTGTAACTGTTGCAGTCCTAGTTGGGAAATAAATTATCTTTTTATTTCATATGGGACTTAGACTCTCTTGAGTCAGTGTTGGTAGACTATGTAACCTTTGTTTTGGTAAAGAAGTTGACTTTCTTTTCTTGATATACAGTCGTGACCTTGTATCAATAGAGCACATACTTTTAAAATGTTTTCTCAAGCAGTACCACTGATTCATGTAGGCCCATTATCCCAGCTATACTAAGTAAGTAGTTTGTTAGCTGCCCAGTTGTGTCCGACCCTTTGCAACCTGTCCCATTGCCAGGCTCCTCTGTCCATGGAATTCTTCAGGAATACTGGAGTGGGTTGCCATTCTCTTCTCCAGGGGCTCTTCCCTACCCAGGGATCAAACCTTGGTCTCTTGCATTGCAGGCAGATTCTTTAGCATCCTAGCCATCAGGGAGGCCCATGCAAAGTAGGATATATTTTCAAAAATGACTAAGATTGGAATATAATATAATCTGTTGAACAAAGTCAGTCTAGTAGTCACAACAAGGATTAAACCTGTCTGTTTCAGTAATGCCCCCCTTGGATTAATTCTAGTCACCCCTCAATAGTGAACTATATAGTTGCAACAATGAACGCAAAGCTTTGTATATTTTCCATTTGAAAATATGGCATAAAAATTTTCATCCCTTGGGTGGATTCTATACCTTTATGCTTGCTTCTCATTACTATTTAGGCAGAGTTGCTTAGAGTACTTGTTTTGCTAAGACACTTAACTGAATTCTGACCTTCTCAAAGCGAAGTGTGCAGCGTATCCTGTGAGGTGCTTTTGGGCAAGACATGGAATGATACAGATTTCAACAAAAGTTTGAGAATACTTTAAAATGGGTAAAATTTTAGCATAATCAATAGTGTTTGATTTCAGAAGCTATGCAGATACGAGTTCCTCTTTTGTTACTGATTATTTAATGATTATTTACTTTTTGCAGATCCTTCATGGATTTAAAAATCAAGTTGGAGATGAAAATTGGAGGCGTTTCTCTGACCAGTTTCCGCTTCCCTTAAAAGAGCGTCTTGCAGCTTTTTATGGTGTTTAATCTCATATACTTAAGCTGCAGTCCCAAAATTAGGGGTAAGTTGTAAGAAATTTGGAATTTTTCAGGATGGAAAAACTTGTTAGGACTTCAATCTAGAACTACCGTGAATAGAATAAAAGCTGTTTGTTTTCCACAGAGGTTGAGTAGAAGAGTCTTATATTACATTTGACTTAAAATTGACTTATGTGAAGTCTAAAGATTGCTTTATTTATTTATGAACCAGCAAAGCAAGATAAAATGCATGGTTCCACTTTGAAGCCTCTTAGAAGGAAATCCAAGTTGGTACGCTAAATTTCAACCTGTCCTTTTCTTAATTTTTTAAGTATAGCCTTTTATATATCAAAAGCTTTCTGTGTTGTGAGCTTTAGGGAAAACCCAAGTAGAACTGGAGCTCAATTTGGTCTCAGTAAAAATAATTATTCAATATTTATTCTTTATATTTTATTGAGTCCCTACCTTGTGCCCAGCACTGTTTTTTGTTTGTTTGTTTGTTTTTTGAAAGGTTCATTTTTGATTTGGGGTGGTAAAGAGGTAAGTCCACCTGGACTCTTGTTCTTTGAGTTTTTCTGACCTAAGTCAAACTAACAATTCTCGTATTTTAGCCTTAGTTCCCTCATTAGGTTATTTTAAGGATTAAATACTGTGCCAGGACTAGGTATATTGCCTGACACACTAAGTTGGCTCTTTTATAAATATTAGAAATATGGGTGATAATGTTTTAATTCAAGAAATAACGGCTGCCATTGAGATCCATTGTACAAATAGGGATAAAGAATTAGACTCATCATCCTACAAGCCATATTTCGTCTGTTTGCAGTGCTGCGCCTCTCTCTGCCTGACGTCACTTTCTGTGTCTGATGCAAGAGGCAGCTGAGAGCCATAGGAGAAAGAGGCCACATGGCTTCACTGACTAGTGTGATCCTGGGCAGTTGGTCCAGTTTTTTATGTTCTTTAGAGATTGTATTGTTACTTGATTCATTTTATGTTCCACTGGTCTTAAAAAAGAAACAATTTTGTTTAAGTATAAAATTGTTTTGTTTTCTTACAGGTTCTTCAGTCTTCGAGACTATGAGGGAGCCTCTGCACCCAGGGAAAATGTTACCCTTTACAGGGGGGAAGGGTAAACCAGTAGGGAATACAGTACAATCCCAACCCTACTGGGAGGGGCGGGAGGGAGGTGTTGCCGTCACTGTATTAAGTCGATGTTGGGAAACGTTTTAACATCTGGAGCCTTTGTGGGTGGAAATCTGTCTCCAATTACAACTCTGCACTGGATGTGAAGAAGCAAAAAAAAACCTATCTACTCACAAAACAGTACATTCTGGAATATTATGGGGAATTGTACCAAAACAAGAACCATATAAACGCTGCGTAGGGATAAGAAAGAAGAGAAATTCTATAGCGCACAATAAAGGAAACCTAAGAGTGGGGATTAGAGACAGTAAAGGGTTTTTTTTTCTTTTCTTTTCTTTTTTTTTTTAATTTAAAAGGTTTTATAAAATTTCCCACATGATGGGGCCTTGTTTTTTGCATGCTGATGAGGAACTACACCGATGAAAGCTAATCGAGTTAAATCAGCTTGCCTGCCCATAGTAGAAGCAGGTTCTTGGAAGTTACAATTTAAGGTACCCCGAAAAGTTGGAAATAAAACAAAACAAATTTAAACAATGAAGCACCCTGTGAGATGCCAAATGAGTCACTCCTTTTACCTTTGTGGGGTGGGCAGGGAGGGAGGAATAAATGGGGCTGGACATATCGAACTGAAGATTGACATCTTGGTTTTTCATTAAGACATTAACGTAGTGGATATAATTTGATGGTTGTACATCATTAGATTTAATTTCTAGGCCAAGATATTGTTCTTTTTAAAGTGCAGTTTAAGGTTCAGGCATGCGTTCTGGCTCATAGTGATTGAAAGTACTTAAAATTAGTGGGGAAGTAGCATGCTTGCATCACATAGAGTGAGATTGGTATTCAGTTACCTCTGTGGCGCCAGTTTGTGTTGCAGTTTACCGATTCAATATAGCCCTGCATTTAAAATTCCTTTTTAAGATTTGTGAATTTTATTTTTATTAAGAATATAGATATAAAGTACTGTAGTTTACAGCTAGGCCTTGAAATAATCTTTTTAGGATCTGTTAGGAATAAGATTGGTATTGTATCGTGTGTAACCTGCACAATGTGGAAAGCTGATATACCTGTGCAAAATCTTTGCCTCTGTGCTGTCAGTGTGGTGTGCTTTCTGCATGGTTATATGCTACTAGTGATTTTATCAAAACTTCTCTAAAACTTAAATTACATGGTAAAGATCTGTAAGAGGCGCATAAATGTTAGTTGGCACATAAAGACAATTGTAGAAGTTGAAGACATGATTGCTATATTTCAATGTTTATTCCCACTCAACATATTGCCTTCTGAGCTTTCTTTTTTTGTTCAAAGCATGATCTTAAAGATATGTTTAAGTTACTGGATGTGATGCAGGGTTCCTACACTGTATTGGCGCATGTTGGTGGCCCTCTGTGCCCTAGATACCTGCACACGGGGTGCAAGTAAAAAGCTACAGAGTGAAAGTGGGTTTGGATCCTCTTCATTTCATTTGTTTAGCTTTTCTGTTATTTTTCTCTACTTACATGTATTCCTGTGAATAAATCCTTGTTAAGTTAACCCTTTACTTTTCCTTCCATGTGTATTTTCTTATATACTGTGAATGTGAAAACCTAACTGGTACACTTGATCTTGTGTCCATATGGAAGTGCAAGTCTTTATTAATTTGGATTGCCTGAACAGTGTATCCCATGATGATGAAGGAAAATGGAGAGATTTTTCTTTTTAACTCTGCTGGTCAGAGATGAAGCCACACCTTTCCATTTTTCAATGCTGCATATTTAATCTGCAACAGAAATGTTAAGCCATAACAACCTTTTTATATTTTAGTTTGTCACCTTTGCATTGCAGAATAAATACTGAATAACCATTTTTGTAAGCAGTTGCTCCTCTTTGCATGGTTCTATTCCTCTAAAGGTGTTGAATGACACAGCCATTGCACTGAAGTCTGAGCTGTGTGCGTGTGAATTTATAAATACCGTTTCAAAAAAATTCAAATGCATGGTAGCATGCAGAAAGGTTTTTGTTGTGTGTGTGTGTGTGTGTGTGTGTATTTTTTTTAACATGTTCTTTCACCTTCTTTTCTCTACTTTGGCTTTGCAAATTTCAGTCTGTAGAGCCTGAAATTAAATCATATTTTTAGTATCCACTTGTTTTTAATCGTAAGTTGGATCCAAAGGGTATGTAGCATTTTGCTTTCTAGTACCATTGCCTCATTGGGAGCTCAAAATGTGCTTCCTAGTTAGTGTTTAAAACCTGATTAGGGTAGCTGTTTTATCCTCAACTTCTAGTGATATGTAGTTCTCCAAAACTTTTCAATATGGGAGATATTTTAATATTCTGGAATAAGTAGTAAAGATTTTAAATTGAGAGAAGAGACAAAATTCTCAAGAACTCTTTTAAAACATACAGAAACGGTCTTCAATAAACCTGTGATTGACAATTCTGTATTGACTGAAAAGCATTATTGTTACCTATTGAGTGGAAAAATTAATTTCTAATTAGATATGTAACCAGTTGTGCCCCTTTTTGTAGTCAGTGTGTTTTTAAATTAAAAGGAAATTTAATTTAAAAATACAACATATAAATAAATAGACTGCAACCTGAGATGAGGTTGGGTTTTGGGGTCCCCCCCCCTTGAGGTTATAGTTTCTTCATAATTGTATTTCAGATACATAGTATAACATAGGAATTTGCAGAAGCCATTTAAGTTTAAGTTATCTTTTGAGGTAAGCTCTGATTTAGCATTTATTCTGATAAAACTTAATACATCATGGGATATATATATATATATATATATAAAGCAAGTTAATTCTTGTGGTGTAGTCTTAATAGTTTTGAATGTTGACTGAATGTCTATGAAGTTGTGAGTTTGTCTTTGTTACATTCCAGTGTTTCTGCCTCTTGGCATGCTTAAAGCACGGCTTACTTCATCTGCTCCTTACACACTAAAGTGCTGTTAGTGTGCTCAACTACAGAAATAGCCGCTGCTAAGTGATGTAGATTTTCTACTTGAATATTTTTATGTTGTAGGAACCTCAGGAGGTCAGTGTTTACTGTTTTATATATGCCTTCTTTTTCCTGTTTGAGCTTCTCTCTCTGAAGGATTCTAACAGAACAAAAGCTGCTGATCAACCTAAGTTGGAAACAGAAAGTGTATTTAATATAGTTTAAATGCATGTTGGGCAGTTCCATGTTACAGTCCATTAGTAAGTGAACTTAGTGCCACAGATATTCATTTATTCAGGAAAGAATTTTGCTTTTTGTATTGTCTAATCTCTTTAATAACTTCATACTGTGTAAAAAAATCACTTTTTTATATTTTTTGGTTGGTTATTTTCCAAATAATCAACATGTAAATAATCTTTAAGAGCCAGTTCTGATGCTTTACATTATTGCTACTTGATTTTGTGACGCAAGTTAGATTTCAGAAGAATAGATTTTAAAACACTTAACCAAGCCATTACATCTTAAAAACAAAATAAGTAGCATACATTTTGTAATTAACATATTGATAAACACTGTGATTTTTTTTGTTAAGACTTTTTCATTGATCTGAATTGCTTAAATTGCATATATTGTAAAATAGGGTCAGATGTATATTTTAAAATAATCTCAACTGACTTTCCTCTATTGAAATGCTTTGTCTACTCAGTTATAAAATATTCAGATACAAGTTTTATCTCAGGTGAATACTCTTGTATCGTTCTTTGTTTGGTGACATATGCTTATAAAGGGTCGTCATACTTAAACTCTTTGGTTTTGTTTTTTAGTGTATTTCATGAAGAATCTTTCCATTTAGTCTGATTTTGTAATTCTTAGTCTAGCAGACCATGGCGGTATAAGTCCTTCCTGGCGAGCCCTTTGGCATGCAGGTTTACCTTGAAAGTGAATTCAGTTTGGTTCTCCTTTTCTCCAAACTTTTTAAGATAGTAGAGTGGAACATTTTCTGTCATGTATTCAATTACCCTGCATATAGCTGAAATGCCAGAACTAAACTAATTATGTCTTAAATCTTTTAGTCTAAATTTAACTTAAATCCTTTGCCATAAAGAAAAAAGTAGGTTTTTTTGCTCCATATAGTTCATCTATATTATTCATATTGAATGTATTAACAGATAACGGTGCAAAAACATTCTTCCCAAGAGAAGAGTGTGTCATGCATAACTGCAATTTAAATCCTTTCTTTAGTAGCCCTTTAAACTATACACAGCTTCGCTTATTGAATTATTTTTTCAAATAATACAAGGGGGAAAACACTTAACTGTCACTACTAGTACTGTTACTGCAATGTAGGCATTGAAATCTTGACTCAAACTATGGTCTTCAGGTTAAGGGCCTAAAATAATCTAGAATAAAAGTCATCAATAAAGAGCTGCTTAACAATATTATCTAGTAGTACCATGCAAATGCATTATGTTAGTACTTAGTCATACTGCATTAAATACAGAGATGTTTCTAATGTCTCTTAAAAATTCAGTTTTATTTAAAATTTTCTTTCACTTGTACACTTTGCAGGTGACTTGTGACTAATTTTTTCCTGTCTTACATAGATCTTCCCCCCATTGGTATTATATGTGAGGGATTCTTTATGCCTAATTATTATGCTTATTAATTTTAAGATACACATGTTTATTGTGATTTGTATCCCAGAATGTATTGTGTTTTTTTTTAATGTGTGCATGATTTTGAGGGAAGTTAAAGTGGTGATTGTTTTTTTCACCTCTTGTACATTTTAAAATCAAACCAAATCTATTTGCCAAGCATTATATCACTAACTAGGAAAATAGGATTTTTCCCTTTTATTACTATTTTTGTTCATCTACCATAGAATCCCCTTGAAGATGGCTTGGTATTTTTCACAGTTAGCTATTTTGCAAGTCCAATTATCTTCCTAAAAGCTTATACTATAATATGGTTAGCCTATAAGGCAGTGGTGATGTCCTTCCCAATACCAGCCTCATAAAGGGGTTCTGCTGTACTTTCCCCATATTGCCTCATTGTTCCTCTGTGGATATATAACCAAATTAAGATTGGATGAGTTTTATGGAGATAATAATAAGACAATACTGTATAAGTAATTTTACTTAATAGATTATCATCTGTGAGAAGATGTTTAAACGTGGTTAATGACTTCATATTATAAAACAGTTTTACACTTAATATTCATGTTAATATTGGGTGCAATAATTTAGTAGTTATAGCTTTAGTTATAAATAACTGGATCTTTCTGCTGACAACTTAGGTTGTATGAGTTATGCTTAAAAGCTTTAAATCTGATGTTTCTTGTACCTGCCACACTATGTTAGAATGTGTCCTTCAAACATATCCTCCTGCAACTTCTCAAACTGTACTAAATTGATATTTCTTGAAGTCAAACTCTGTGCTAACAGATCTTCATTTTAAATAGAATACGGTTTTAATTTTTGATAAGCTGCTGAATTTTAAAGAGAGTTTTTTGGGGCCACCAAATATTTTGGATCATGCAGAGAATATATATTGTACTGTAGTAATTTTGTATTTACATTTGTATGATGTGACATAATAGATGTGAATGTTAATCACTGCTTGACTATGTTAATAAAGTTGTTTAACTATAGATGTTTCACTCTGATTTTTAATGACAGGAAACGAGCTTTCTTCCCCCACTCCTCCCCCCATTTTGGGTCCAGATAGGTCTTGTGTTCCTTGTTTTTTGTTTTGAGGGTCCTTTTTTTTAGCTTACACTTTAGTACACTCTTGTTTGACACCATCTATTTTTTAAAATTGAGTATTAGTTGTATAGTGTAGTAAAAAACCTATATTCCCCACATTTAACTTCTATTATTGATGTATTTCTACAGAGTTGATTCTAGGTTCAACTTCCAGTGAGGGAGGAAGAAAAGATGATACTCTGCAAAAAAAAAAAAAAAAAAACTAAGTGAAGTCATGAATAAAACGTTGAAAAGGATAGATTGCATGAATGTGTATGAATGTGTGGCCTATTTAGGCTTTCTGGTCATCCAGAAAAAATAAAAGACATATTTTGGAAATTAATATTTAGAAAAGCAGTAGTTTCCTCTTAAGGTTGTGACTGTTTATTATAGTTGCATGTTATTAATTAAAAATATTATTTCAGAGGAAATGTGTACATAACTGTCAAGTGCTTTTTTTTTTTTTTGATTTGGAACAGGCAAAGTGCCTGAGGTTAGATTAGTGCAACCCAGAAATTTTAAGAGAAATGGGACTTGGGATTTTTTTTTTTTTTTCCTTTCGTTACCTGTGCATGGAAACATTGAGATACTTGTGTTGGAGAAGAGGGGGAGGGAATGACATCTGGCTATCATGCTGTTCTAAAACATCAAGAAAGATTCCAGGATTTAGGTTGGGGAAGAAGATAAAACCAGCCTAATCCTTAAGTTTTTCATCATTCTGATTTGCTGCTACGGTCTTAAAATGTGCCTGAATCTAAAAATCTTTTGTTAAGTCTTTAACATTGTGATGAAACTAAAGTACAACTTTTAAGATGCTTTCGCTTTATACTCACTGTTGCAGATGGGTGTTTGTTATCTTTCAGTGAGTTCGTTATCACCCTGACTGCGGTCATTTGCGTGACATGTGGTTCTTTAGGAATGATTGGAAAAGCAGCAGGTGGCCCTCACAGCTCTGAGGTTGGACTCCCTTACTGCTCTGGTGAACGCGGAAGCTGCCGTCTTGTCCTTAACCTCAGAGTCTTGTGCTGACCTGATGTAAAAGAACCTGCTGAATCATCCTCATAGGTCTCCAGTGTTGAACACAATTTACAAATTACAGTTTAGAAATTCAACCCAATTTCTAAATCATTGGGAAGAGTAATACCAGAAAATTCTTACATGAAGAACCTTTAAGATTTTGTGTTATTAGTGTAATTCATTTCTATGCATATTACAGCCATTTTATTATAATTGAAATTTTATACTAAGTAATTCCTTTTCAAGTTTATGTGACCTTTTGAGGAACTTCATTAAACAGTTTTAAGAAAACAACTGAACAGTGAATGAATGAATTTCATACAACTACCCAATGATAACAATGACTTGATCTTTCTGTGCACATATGAATAATAAAACTTGCCTGTTAATACGAATGATAGCTATACCATCTTCTATAAATAATTTATACAACCTTCTTCTTGTTGGACATTTCAGAAGTTATTTCTCATTTTTCACTCCTGGAGATGAACGCCTCTATACTTCATGCCTACCTCTGCAGCAATTTTTCTGGAATCACCATGTCACAGGAAGTCTCTTCATAGAAACTTACACTAGTTCTCACACTCAGCAACTTCAGTGAGTTACCATCTGCTGTAAATTCTGATTTAAGTAGCATGATTTTATAGTTTTGTTTTTAGGAAATCCTACATATAAGATCATCTTCACATTACATACGTAAATACCTGAGCCTTATGTCACAGGCAGTCTTCGAGAGCTTACGTTCTGTTACAGCAAGGTGGATAAGGAACTGTTCAGTCACTTGGTCGTGTCCGACTGCGGCCTGCAGCACGCCAGGCCTCCCTGCCCATCACCAACTCCCGGAGCTTCTCAAACTCCTGTCCATTGAGTCGGTGATGCCGTCCAACCATCTCATCAGTCGTCCCCTTCTCCCACCTTCAATCTTTCCCAGCAACAGGGTCTTTTCAAATGAGTCAGTGTTACCTGGTGGCAGGTGCCAATGAAATGGAAAGTGATGGTGGAGGAGATGTTTTCAGTGGGGTGAGTGAACAAAGGAAGATCTGAAGGGGGTGTTGTTTGAGCAAAAACTTGGGAGTAAATGTATGGATGTCTGGGGGCAACTCTCAGGTTTAGTTTGAAGGATGTGGGACCACTTCCAGGGCCCAAAGGGGGGCTTTTAGACATCCAACAGAAATGAATTGTCCTTGGAGACACATGATGACAGACTTTATTGGGAAGGGGTACTTGGGCAGAGAGCAGAAGGGTAAGGGAACCCAGGACTGCTCTGCCATGTGGCTCACAGTCTTGAGTTTTATGGTGGTGAGATTAGTTTCCAGATTTGCCTGGCCAATCACACTGACTCAGGGTCCTAACTAGTGGCGTGCGTATCAGCCAGCCAAGAAGGATTCTGGCGAGAAGGATTCTGGGACGTTGGTAAGAACGTGGCATCTTCCTTTGACCTTTCCTGAATTCTTCCAGTTCAGTTCAGTCGCTCAGTCGTGTCCGACTCTTTGCGACCCCATGAATCACAGCACACCAGGCCTCCCTGTCCATCACCAACTCCCGGAGTTCACTCAGACTCACGTCCATCGAGTCAGTGATGCCATCCAGCCATCTCATCCTCTGTTGTCCCCTTCTCCTGCCCCCAATCCTTCCCAGCGTCAAGAGTCTTTTCCAATGAGTCAACTCTGCGTGAGGTGGCCAAAGTATTGGAGTTTCAGCTTTAGCATCAGTCCTTCCACAGAAATCCCAGGGCTGATCTTCAGAACCGACTGGTTGGATCTCCTTGCAGTCCAAGGGACTCTCAAGAGTCTTCTCCAACACCACAGTTCAAAAGCATCAATTCTTCGGTGCTCAGCCCTTCTTCACAGTCCAACTCTCACATCCATACATGACCACAGGAAAAACCATAGCCTTGACTAGACGGACCTTAGTCAGCAAAGTGTTCCTTACCAGGACCTCCTGTTGTAAAATAACTCACGCAAATGGTTACTATGATGCCTGGTCAGGGTGGGCGGTTTCAGTCAAGTGTTTCCCCTAACAAAAGAAACAATAAGGACGAATGTCATGAGACAGTAAAACGTTTGGTGTGCTGGTTTGGCCTTTGAGTAAAATTAAAGGGGCATTGCAGGGTAAGGACGAGCTTTGCTGCTGGCTCAGATGGCGAAGAATCTGCCTGCAATGCAGGAGACCCAGGTTTGATGCCTGGGTGGGGAAGATCCCCTGGAGAAGGAAATGGCAACCCACACTAGTATTCTTGCTGTGAGAATTCCATGGACAGAGGAGCCTAGAAAAAGAGTCGAACACAGCTGAGTGACTAACATTTCAGGCTAAGGATTCACGATTTGCAAACATCCTAGAAATGGGTTTGAGGAAAGAAACCAAGGATGGCTCTTACGGTGTTTGGTTTGACCTGAGCAGCTAGAGGGATGAAATGTTAACTGAAATATGAAATATCTTAACGTTTGGTTTGAGCCATCTATAAAGAGACGTGGAGTAGGTAGTTGGAGTTCAGGGGAGATAACGTGGCTATAGACAGAAAATTGAAAGTGTGTAAATGTGCTTTAAACCATGAGGTTGAATTAACATCATCTGAGAACAGGAAAAAGGAAAGATGCAAGGACTAAACGTGAAACTCCCAACAATGAAGTCTAGAGGCTTCAGTAAAGAAAACAATGGAAGCCTGATGTTCTGGTGTGTAGAACGAGACAGAATTTACACTTAGCAACATAGAGGTCATTTGTTTTGGCAGATTTTTTTTTTTATGGCTGTAGAAGAGTCAGAATGAGGGCTATCTTCCCTTCCTCCAGAAGGCTTGAGAGACCATAGGCTTCCTTTTTCCTCAAGGCCATGTGAAGTAGCTTTGTTGTTTTCTAAAAACTGGATCGGTTAAGAAATGTGGAAGCTTTGGAAGCGTGAACAGGCAAGAGTTGATAGATAACTCCCCTAAATGATTACCAGCATGTAGTGTTTAAATTTGAAATTTAAAACATCCCCAAAGACTAACAACAGTTTATGTTACTAGACAAGGTTATTTTAGAATCAGAGAAGCCAGAAAAATTGTGAAAAGCAGGTAATGAGGGTAGGACAGTCTCAAACAGTTGTGTGTTTGTTTGTTTTAATTATGGCTACAGGAATTAAACTGATTCATGTACTCTGGTAAGTCACTTCAGTCGTGTCCGACTCTGTGTGACCCCATAGACGGCAGCCCACCAGGATCCCCCGTCTCTGGGATGCTCCAGGCAAAAATACTGGAGTGGGTTGCCATTTCCTTCTCCAATGCATGAAAGTGAAAAGTGAAAGTGAAGTCGCTCAAGTCATGCCCGACTCTAAGCGACCCCATGGACTGCAGCCCACCAGGCTCCTCCATCCATGGGATTTTCTAGGCAAGAGTACTGGAGGGGTTGACATTGTCTTCTCCAATTCATGTATAGGCAGCTTAAAAGAACTAAGACCAGAAATACCTAAATGCTTCACATGAAATTAGGATATGGCATGTAAGTGGGGGGGAAAAATGGGTTATTTGACAAGTGCTGGAAAACCAGGTTGGCATTCGTTAAAAAAAAAAAAAAGATTCCTACTTCAACCTCATACTAAAAATTCTTGTTCTTTAGTCGCTGAGTTGTGTCTGACTCTTTGCGACCCCATGGACTGTAGCCCTCCAGCCTGTCTGTCCATGGGATTTCCCAGGCAGGGAGTGGCTTGCCATTTCCTTCTCCAGGGGATCTTCCCGACCCGGGGATGGAACCCATGTCTCCTGCACTGGCATGTGGATTCTTTACCTCTGAGCCACCCCAGGGAAGCCATCAAATGCAGCTCCTTTTACAAAAAATGATTAATTTCCTTAAATTATAAAGAGTTCCTACAAGTCAGTCAGAAAACATAATAGAAAATATCCAAAGAATATTGAGTTCATAGAAAATTTAACCTTAGATTGCTTTCACATTGGCTAGAGTCAGAAAGGCTTCACAACACACCTATGGAGCATGGTAACAGGAATTCATACATTGCTCAGTTCAGTTCAGTCGCTCAGTCATGTCTGACTCTTTGCGACCCCATGGACTGCAGCACACCAGGCCTCCCTGTCCATCACCAACTCCCAGAGCTTGCTCAAACTCATGTCCATTGAGTCGATGATGCCATCCAACCATCTCATCCTCTGTCGACCTCTTCAATCTTTCCCAGCATCAGAGTCTTTTCTGATGAGTCAGCTCTTCGCATCAGGTGGCCAAATTATTGGAGCTTCAGCTTCAGCATCAGTCCTTCCAATGAATATTCAGGACTGATTTCCTTTAGCATGGACTGGTTGGATCTCCTTGCACTCCAAGGGACTCTCAAGAGTCTTCTCCAACACTACAGTTCAAAAGCATCAATTCTTCGGCACTCAGCTTTCTTTAGAGTCCACGTTTCACATACATACATGACTACTGGAAAAACCACAGCTTTGACTAGAAGGACCTTTGTTGGCAAAGTAATGTCTCTGCCTTTCAATATGCTGTCTAGGTTGGTCATAGCTTTTCTCCCAAGGAGCAAGTGTCTTTTAATTTCATGGCTGCAGTCACCATCTGCAGTGATTTTGGAGCCCAAAAAAGTAAAGTCTGTCACTGTTTCCATTCTTTCCCCATCTATTTGCCATGAAGTGACGGGACCGGATGCCACGATCTTAGTTTTCTGAATGTTGAGTTTTAAGCCAACTTTTTCACTCTCCTCTTTCACTTTCAACAAGAGCCTCTTTAGTTCTTCATTTTCTGCCATGAGGCTGGTGTCATCTGCATATCTGAGGTTATCGATGTTTCTCCCAACAATCTTGATTCCAGCGTGTGCTTCATCCAGCCCTGCACTTAGCATGATGTACTCTGCTAGCAGGAATGTAAATCAGTATAATATGAAGGACAATTTAAAAACATCAAAATTATAAATATATACATTCTTTGACCTACAAATTATCCCCTAAATACTTAACCAATATGATAGCTCATAAACTAATGAAGATACTACCTATCCTTTAATAGCCACTAAATTCACAAAAATTAAAAATATGAATTGTTAATAAAGATGCATGATAGAGGAACAGGAACTTTCACAACACTGATTTACTATAACTACTTTGGAAACTAGTTGACCATTAACTCAGTAAAGTTCTCAGTAAAGAGCACTTGTATATTTTGACTAAGCAATTATACTACCAGCTATATACCTTGAAACAACTTCATATGTGTGCCAGAAAACACACAAGACTCTTTGTACTGGCATTGTAATAACAGAATAAACAGGAACAATCCAAATGTCCCACAGGATGGATGAATTCTTAAAAGAATTCTGAGCAAAAGAAGCCAGTTTCAGTAAAATACCTATAGAAAACCATTTATATTAATATAAAATTCAGAAACAGGCAAAACTAAAAACTGCATAGAGATGCAATTAAGCGTGTAAATAAAGATGACTACATCTTGAAAAAAGAGCTGAGGGTGCAATCATGAGGAGTTTGGGCGGTGGGTACATTTTATCCTTTCAATGGTACATGAATGTATACGCATGTATATTTAATACATAACTTTATATAGTACTAGAGAAGACTTACCTAGTACCAACATACTCCTGCAAATTCATATTTTATAATAAAACCAGACAAGTTTATGGTAAGGGTATAGATGTGTTAGCTCAAGTTCATTTCAGTCCAACATACCTGGGGACTAAATTTCCCTGAGAGCTTTTGCTGTTAAACGTCTAAGATATCCAATGCTTCCTACAAGGCCAAGTCTATACATACCTAGATTTACTTTCTGGAATCTTCATTGATAAATTTCTCTACATACTTTGCCTATATATTTTCACTTTGACATTACATTTTCTCAAACAGAAAAGTTTATATAAGATGTCTGATTAATACGTATTTCTTTATCACAACTTAGACTTTGAAATATTTAACTTGTGTTCAAAGACGCACTCTTTTTCCTTGGCCATGCTGTGTGGCTTGCAGAATCTTAGTTCCCTGATCAAGGACTGAAACTGGGCCCTTAGCAGTGAAAGTGCAGAGTCCTAACCCCTTGGACAGCCAGGGAATTCCCCAAAGGCCCTCTCTTTATAGGCAGAGAGGAAGGAATTGATACTTAGGTTGAGCTAGTCGTAAAGAACCCGCCTGCCAGTGCAGGCGAATAAGAGACTCAAGTTTGATCTCTGCGTGGGAAGATCCCCTGGAGGAGGGCATGGCTACCCCTCCAGTATTCTTGCCTGGAGAATCCCATGGACAGAGGAGCCTGGCAGGTTACAGTCCGCAGGGCTGCAAAGAGTTGAACACAACTGAAGCGACTTAGTACACACACAGGTTTTTCTTCCATGTCTGCTAGGATTTTACGATCATTGCTGTTGTGTTAAGCCTCATCCTTTTTTTCAACTGTAAGCATGCACATTTTCTTGAAGCTTCTTAATTTTAGTCCCTGAAATCTTTTTGCTGCTAAGTCGCTTCAGTCGTGTCCGACTCTGTGCGACCCCAGAGATGGCAGCCCACCAGGGCCCCCCCCCCCCCCCGTCCCTGGAATTCTCCAGGCAAGAACAATGGAGTGGGTTGCCATTTCCTTCTCCAATGCATGAAAGTGAAAAGTGAAAGTGAAGACACTCAGTCGTATCCGACTCTTGGTGACCCCATGGACTGCAGCCTTCCAGGCTCCTCTGTCCATGGGATTTGTACTGGAGTACAAGGCAAGAGTACTGGAGTGGGTTGCCATTGCCCTTAAACAATATCCAACAATGTATAAATTCAAACAACCACCACTAGGTGGAGCCCTTGACCTATATTAACCTGGCTTCCCAGGTATGGTGGTTTAGTTGTTCAGTCCGGTCTTGACTCTGGAACCCCATGGACTGTAGACCACCGGGCTTCTCTGTCCCTGGAATTTCCCAGGCAAGAATACTGGAGTGGATTGCCATCTCCTTCTCCAGGTTTGGTCCCAACTCAGGGATCGAACCTGGGTTTCCTGTGCTGCAGGAAGTCTCCTGCATTGCAGGCGGATTCTTTACCGGCTGAGCCCGCCTGCCGGTGCAGCAGACGCAAGAGACACAGGTTCGATCCCTGGGTGGGGAAGAGCCACTGGAGTAGGAAATGACAATCCACTCCAGTATTCTTGCCTGGAAAATTCCAGGGACACGACTGAGCACTCACACACTCACCTATTAGTACAATATTTTCCAAGAACAGAAAACATGTGTGTATAAATGAGATTTACAGCCCTTAAGCTCACCTCCTTTAACATGACATTTTTACATGAAAATAATCTTGAAAACTGTTAATGCCATCCTTCCTTTTATATTAAAAAAAATCTTTAAAAAAATCTTTTCCTAAGTTCAAATACAGAGATTGCAATCTAAGAAAGGCATCTTAAACTTGGAAGTGCATACATACCACCTGACAAGTCTTTTAAAATGAAGACCCTGATTCAGTAAGTTTAGATGAGGCCTAAGTTTGTGCATTTTTCACAGATTTCCTAGTGATAACTTGCAGCTTGTTTAGGCATCTTTGAGTCAGAAAGGACCTAGAGAATTCTTTGGAACCTGAAGTTCCCTTATGACATCAAGAACGAAATAGTTACTTTGGCCACCTCATGCAAAGAGTTGACTCATTGGAAAAGACTGATGCTGGGAGGGACTGGGGGCAGGAGGAGAAGGGGATGTCAAAGGATGAGATGGCTGGATGGCATCACCGACTTGATGGACATGAGTTTGAGTGAACTCCAGGAGTTGGTGATGGATAGGGAGGCCTGGCGTGCTGCGATTCATGAGGTCACAGAGTCAGACATGACTGAGCGACTGAACTGAACTGACTGAAGCTTCACAAGACAGCTGGGGCTTCTGTGTGCATATTTTGTTTGCTCAAATGACTTCAATGCCCTGAGCAATTCCTGAAATAAAAGTTAGGTGCTCAATAATATTTGAGTGAATGAAGACAGTGTTTAAGTGCTTTATGTATATTAACTTATTTCATTTCTTTGACAGTCTATAAAGTCAGCTGATTTGCTATTCCTGTTCACAGAGAAGAATACTGACATTATACATAGTGGAACCAGGATTTAAACTCAAACACTTGAACTTGTCCCTCTGACTCCAGAGCCCACGCTTTTAACAAAAATACTATACTGCCCTTTATTTTTAGGGACCCTGTCACTAACAAAGAGATAGTCCCAAGACTGATTCAGAAACTTATTGTCCCAAGGTCTGTTGTCATTTATCTTTCTGTGGTCCTTGTTCCTAACACACTGTAGGGTTTGCTATGCCACAACAGAGAGTCCCAGGGACAGGAGTCACAATTACACACTGTCAGCGGGCAGAGCATCTCCTCTCTCCTAACCTGGCCTATAGAGCGGAGGTGGGGAACCAAGGAGGGACAGCCAGCACATCGCTCAGGGCCCACGAGGGAGCAAGACGCCACCAGTCCTTACCCGATCGTCTAATTGGGTTAAGTCTTATAGTTTCCTCAGTCAAAAGAATGATTCTCATGATCCCAGATTGCAGAAGATCAATAAAGATAGGAGCGCCTAAAGTGCCCCTGCGCACCCAACGAAAAAATTAACGTCTGCCTCGCAGGCCTTTTGCTGCGCCAGGCTTCTGCGCTGGGTCAGCACTGGCTTGTCCATGCGAATGGCTATTCCAGTTAGATCATCATATTATGAGAAGAAAATGTGACTTTATGTTGTTTATTTTTCCTAATCTTCCACAGCAACCGTTTGATCCCATTTGTGAACCTAGTGAAAAGGAAGTTGATGCTTCTCAATTTTGAATTGTCCGATGTTTCCTCATTACTGAACTAGAGTTGTGAATGTTTTTTTTAAGACTTCTACAAAGACAAAGCATCCTTCTCACTGCATCATATAAGCAGGTGCTGGATGTCAATGTGACTTATCACTGATGACATTAACTTTGATCACCCTGATAAAGTGCTATCAGCCAGTTTCTCTGTAGTCAAATTACTAATTTCCTCTTTCTAGACTCCATTCTTTGGAAGTGAGTCATTGAGTCTAGCCTACACTAAAGAGGAAAGGAATTAAACCTCACCTCCAGAAGGGTACGTACCTACATGTGTTATTTGGAATTCCTCTCTAAAGACGATGCGACCCTTCTCCTTAAGGGATGTATGTATATCTAATTATTTGTATCAGTACAAACTCATGGATTTTTTTTTTTAATCCTTTGGATAATAGTCTAATACTGTTACTACTTTGTTGCTCAAATTCTTTCCGCTTTAAACATTGGGAACACTTGTAGGTTGGTTTCTGAGTACTTTTCAAAAAAAATTTTATTGGAGTAAAAAAACATTTTTTAAAATTTTTATTGGAGTATAGTTGCTGTACAACATTGTGTTGGCTTCTGCTATACAACAAAGTGAATATATATATAAATATGGATGGAGGGAGCCTGGTAGGCTGCAGTCCATGGGGTCGCGAAGAGTCGGACACGACTGAGCGACTTCACTTTCACTTTTCACTTTCATGCATTGGAGAAGGAAATGGCAACCCACTCCAGTGTTCTTGCCTGGAGAATCCCAGGGATGGGGGAGCCTGGTAGGCTGCCGTCTATGGGGTCACACAGAGTCGGACGCGACTGAAGCGACGTAGCAGCAGCAGCAGCATGCATATACATATCCCCTCTTTTTGGGGTTTCCTTCCCTTTTAGGTTCTGTGTAATTTTAACATGTCCTGATTATTTTCTATTCTAATTTTTAGCTTTTACTTTCTGGTGATAAGTGATGCTCCAAACTCATCCTCTGTATTTCCTGCCCCAGCCCTAAAATCAGCTATTTTTCTAAGGAGTCTTGGTTCCTTTTTCTAGAGAATGGCACTTAAAAACTAATATCTGAGTGCTGGTTATGCTAACTGCTACTGGTGTATCACTGTTCCTACATCTTCTCAGTGAACAGAGCCAGGAAATGTACGTATACTAACCCATCTGTCACCACGTATCTGCATTTATTACTATGTTGTTGTTTAGTCGCTAAGCAATGTCCAACTCTTTTGCGACCCCATGGACTGTAGCCTGCCATGGGATTCTCTAGGCAAGAATACTAGAGTGGTTGCCACTTCCTTCTCCAGGGGATATTCCCAACACAGGGGTAAAACCCACATCTCTTGTCTGGCAAGTGGATTCTTTACCACTGAGCCACCTGGGAAGCCCCATTTACTTCTACATCAGTATATAAAGATCATGGAACTGGAGATATCCTCATGATAATTTGACATCAAAGTAATGTCAGGATATCCTGATAGTGTCTCCAGCGCGAGTCCAGTCTAGTCCTGCTACTCTGGCTTTGCTTTATTATAAGTTCTTTCTCTGAAAGTAAGAAGCCTGGCTCCAGCTATCTTCAACATCTTTACTTATTTGTTCAACCCTAGAAAACATGTACAGTAGTTTTGGAACCACTGAGAGAAACAGCTTACTAGAGTCCAGTGTTGACATGTAGTATTCAGTCATAAAATCATTTTCCAAAGTTACTTAGGTCAGCTCCTTTTTCTGCAATCCCTTCAGTGAGGTTGTGTCATCCTCTCATGATACAATTAGAGTCACTTGTCTCAACCTGCATTTCAGACTTTGACTCTCCTCTGCCCGAGCATCCTGTGGGGCAGGATGCTGTGAATGCTCTATGGATTCTGACAAATGTAACGAATCATTTCTCCACTGTCCTGAAAGCACACAGAACGGCTCCATCGCCCTAACAAATTTCCCCATGCAGCTGCATTGCGGTCAGCCACTTTCCCTTCCTCCAGGCTCTGGCAGCCACTGATCTGTTTTCCATCCCTACAGCTTTGCCTTTTCAATAGGATCATAGGAATTGAATCATAGAGCATATAACCTTTCGCGTCTGACCTCTTTCACTTAGCAAAATTCTTTTAAGATTCATTCATACTGCACAGATCAATGGCTTGTTCATTTTCACGGAGTAATATTCCACTGTATGGGGACACTGCAGGATATTTATTCCTTCATTTGTTGAAGAACATCTTGGTTGTCTCAAGTTTCTGGAAATTATGACTAAAGCTACTGTACCTCTTCACATACAGATTTTTGTGTGAACATAGGGTATTCTCTTGGATAAGCATTAATGAGTAAATATTATTGTTTTTTCAAGTCTCTAAGTTTCAGGGTAATTCGTTCAAAGAAATAGATAACCAATGCTCTTTTTTTCCCCCTACACTATTTGAATATAAGCTGAAGATGCCTCTTTAGTGTGTTGTCCTAAAATATTCCCTTATATGACCGCAGAAAAATGATCAAAATTTGGATCTAATTTGCATTATTCAAATTTTACTAGTTTATCCTGATAACATCACTAATAACAAAATAACATTCCCTTATTATTCATCATATTCAGGTGGCATTGCTTTAGCTTTTTCATCCTGGTAAGATTCCCCCCAGCCACTGTCTTTCATAACGCTGACATTTTTGAAGATGATAAACCAAATTTTCCATGTCATGTCCCTCCATTTAGGTTCATATTATTTTCTTTCTGTTAGATTCAGAAATATGAATTTGGGGCAAAAGCACTGTAATGTTAAGAGACATATTATGCCAATCTGTACTGTTATGAGAGATATCAACCTTGATCTCTTACGGTCCTGTCTACCACATTTCTCAAATCTAAAGTTACTATTTTCCCCATTGGCAATTAAAAGTATATTGTGGGCTTATACTTCGAGATTATGCAAATCCTGTTTCTCATTAAACTTTCACCCACTAGTTTTAGCATTTATTGATTATTCTTGCCAGAATCAATTATTATTATATTGATTTTTCATTCTTATTATGCCATTTTTCTATTATGCCATATTTCTATTATGCTATTTTAGTTGACATTCTAAGGAAGAGGTTTTTCTTTTCCATTGTTTATTTATTCTTTTATATCAATATGAATCAATGCATTTTAATAAATTTTGACTTTATGTGTCAGTTGAAAATTTGATAATATTAAGCTTTTTGGTTTAGCTGCTCAGTGGTGTCTGACTCTTTGCCACCCTGTAGACTATAGCCTGCCAGTCCGGGATTTCCCAGGCAGGAATACTGGAGTGGCTTGCCATTTCTTTTCTTCTCTCTTCCTCACCTCCTAACCTTCCCCAACCATAGGCTTTAGATCCTCAGAAAGCATTTACTTGCTTCAGAGATGAGCTCAAAGAATTAGAGCAAACAAAACACCTAATTGAATTTCCAAACAAATTTTTTTAAACTTTCTGCTATCACCTGAACTTTTGATAGCTTATATTGGCTTGGCCAATAAGATTGTATAGAAAAACCCAAACAAACGTTTTGGTCAACCCACTATCTTAGGAACTAAAATTTTAAATTATCTACAACTGATTTGTATTAATTAGCAGCAGAAAGGGAATGGAGGGAAGGAAGATTTGTAACTATGCACAATATGATCATAAGAGGTCAAGCAAGAGACCGGAGATGGGGGCTATCGTCCTTTTTTCTTCTTCTTCAACTAGTTAGAGCACTAGTTGATATGTATAACATCCTTCCTCCACTATTCATTTCATGTCCTCTTACTCTTAGCCAGCCAGCATGTTGGAGTACTTATGTGGGTGAGGTGAATTAAACCTTCTTTCCTAAAGCTCTCCTGAGCAGTAGGTGAATATAGCAGCCTCTGTTGGTGCCCACCAGGATGCTCTTTGCAAAGCCAGTTAGCGAAGCCCCAGCTGATGAAAGGTAGGCTGAGAAAAACCCACAGGTGCCTTCTTCTCCTGACCATTGCCCTTGGCTGATGGGCGATGCCCCATTCAGCATTTGCTAAAATGGGTGCCACAACACAACCCAGGGAGGCAGCCCCCCACACTGTCATGCCCAGCGACACACTTGGGAATTGTGCTTCCTGCTCCCACAGTCTGAGGCTCTTGACTACGATCAAGAGACCTTGTTTCCCAGAGGGAGATGCTTCTACAGGGTCCACGGGAGCAATCTCACTAAACTTCAAAGCTCCTATTGCTACCGAGTCATGTTAGGCTTTTTATGCCAGTAAGCCCGCAGGTTAAAAAAAGACTTATTTTACTGGTAGGGGTGATTGGCCCTGATAATCATCAGGGGGTGGAACTGTTGCAAAGTAGAGCAGGAAGCAGCAATCTTGGCACTCAGACAAGCGGCTGGATCTTCTTTGCATTCTTCTCTTGTATGTGTATGCTCAGTGATGCCCCGCTCTTTGCGATCCTGTGGACTGTAACCTGCCAGGTTCCTCTGTGCATGGAATTTCCCATGCAAGAACACTGGAATGGGCTGCCATTTCCTTCTCCGGGGGATCTTCCCAACCCAGGGACGGAACCAGAGACACTTGTGTCTCCCGCGTTGCAGGTGGGCTCTATACCGCTGTGCCAGCTGGGAAGCCAACTGGATCTTCTTTAGCTCCTCTCAAGTATGTTTAATCCAACGCAGAGGGTTGGAAAGTAACTCCAGGTGAGTTCATGGATCCACGGAGCCTACTACTTGACCTAAAATTTCTCAGAGAAGTATATTAAAACCTCTTATTATGGACTGTGAATTTTCCTATTTCCCTTTGTAGCTCTGTCAAAATTTGATTTATATACTTTGAAGATGAGTTGTTAGATATATAAAGTATGAGTGGTGATTGCATCTCAGGGGAATTGGATTTTTATCACTGCAATAAGTTATTAAGTAATTTGAAATAAATCTATTAATTATAATAGCTTTCTTTTGGTTTATATTGCCTGATGTGTATTTCCTATAATTTTTTTCCTGGCTTTCCTTATTTTTATGTGCATCATGTAAAAATTACTATTGGAAAGTATAATTGGATTTCCTTTTGTTTTTTTAACTTTTTAAATTTTTTACTGTGCTGGGTCTTAGTTGAGACACTCGGGTTCTTCATTGCCGTGTGTGGGCTTAGCTGCCCCTGAAGCGTGCGGGATCTTAGTTCCCAGGACAGGGACTGATCTTGTGTTCCCTGCACTGGAAGGCAGATTCTACACCACTGGACCGCCCGAGAAGTCCCCCTAGTGCAATTTGCCTTTAAAATCCAGTCTGACTCAGAAGAGTTATGTATGGGTTCATCTCTACTTTCTATCTGTCCCACAGGGTTCTCTTTCTTTTCTTTTTCCTTGACCTCTTTTTTTTTTTTTTTAACTTTTTCCTCTTTCTTTAATCCATTTTTCTCTGTTATCTGAAAGTTATATCCTTCAATTTTGGCTTTCCAGGTGGCTCAGTGGTAAAGAAACTGCCTGCCAATGAAGGAGATGTGGGTTCAATCCCTGGGTCAGAAAGACCCCCTGGAGAAGGAAATGGCAACCCACTCTAGTATTCTTGCCTGGGAAATCCCATGGATGGAGGAACCTGGAGGGCTACAGTCCACGGGATCAGAAAGGGTCAGAAAGAACTTGGCAACTAAACAATAACAACAATCCTTTAATTTTAGTATTTTATGGTAACTTCACCTATTTTACCCGCATACCTAACATATCATTCAATGATATTTAAGTTAATCAGTATCCTTTCCCTCCATTTGGAACATTCCCTAGACCCTAGAATGCTTTAACTCTGATTACTACCCTCTCCCACTTATGTGCCATTATTGAATAGTATTTTAGTTCTCTTCTTTTTTCTCCATAAAGTATACATTATATTTATTTTATATATTTGACTTTTTTAAGATTTGTCTATATATTATATTATCCTTTTGTAATCTTCCTTTATCATTTCAATTTGTATGTCATATTTTTGTCTAAATTCATTATATGAGTATCAGTTCAGTTCAGTCGCTCAGCTGTGTCCGACTCTTTGCAACCCCATGAACCACAGCATGCCAGGCCTCCCTGTCCATCACCAACCCCCAGAGCCCATCCAAACCAATGTCCATTGTGCTGGTGATGCCATCCAACCATCTCATCCTCTGTCGTCCCTTTCTCTTCCTGCCCTCTATTTTTCTGAGCATAAGGGTCTTTTCAAATGAGTCAGCTCTCTGCATCAGGTGGCCAAAGTACTGGAGTTTCAGCTTCAATATCAGTCCTTCCAATGAACACCCAGGACTAATCTTTAAGATAGACTGGTTGGATCTCCTTGCAGTCCAAGGGACTCTCAAGAGTCTTCTTCAACACCACAGTTCAAAAGCATCAATTCTTCGGGGCTCAGCTTTCTTTACTGTCCAACTCTCACATCCATACATGACCACTGGAAAAACCATAGCCTTGACTTTGTTGGCAAAGTAATATCTCTGCTTTTTAATATGCTGTCTCGTGAAGTCATGAAGTCGCTCAGTAGTGTCCAATTCTTTGTGACCCCATGGACTGTAGCCCACCAGGCTCCTCCATCCATGGAATTTTCTAGGCAAGAGTACTGGAGTGGGTTGCCATTTCCTAGGTTGGTCATAACTTCCCTTCCAAGGAGCAAGCGTCTTTTAATTTCATGGCTGTACTCACCATCTGCAGTGATTTTGGAGCCCAGAAAAATAAAGTCAGCCACTGTTTCCACTGTTTCCCCATCTATTTGCCATGAAGTGATGGGACCAGATGCCATGATCTTAGTTTTCTGAATGTTGAGCTTTAAACCAACTTTTTCACTCTCTTCTTTCACTTTCATCAAGAGGCTCTTTACTTCTTCTTCACTTGGCTCAGAGGTTAAAGCGTCTGCCTCCAATGCGGGAGACGCAGGATCGATCCCTGGCTCGGGAAGATTCCCTGGAGAAGGAAATGGTAACCCACTCCAGTATTCTTGCCTGGAGAATCCCATGGACGGAGAAGGCTGGTAGGCTACAGTCCATGGGGTCGCAAAGAGTCAGACACGACGACTCTTTGAGGTGAGCGACTTCACCTCACCTCACTTTCTGCCATAAGGGTGGTATCATCTGCATATCTGAGGTTATTGATATTTCTCCCAGCAATTTTGATTCCAGTTTGTGCTTCATGCAGCCCAGTGTTTCTCATGATGTACTCTGCATAAAAGTTAAATAATCAGGTGACAATATATAGCCTTGACGTACTCCTTTTCCTATTTGGGACCAGTCTGTTGTTCCATGTCCAATTCTAAATGTTGCTTCCTGACCTGTATATCCTTTGCAGCCAAAGATGGAGAAGCTCTATACAGTCAGCTAAAACAAGATCAGGAGCAGACTGTGGCTCAGATCATGTACTCCTTATTGCCAAATTCAGACTTAAATTGAAGAAAGTGGGGAAAACCACTAGACCATTCAGGTATGACCTAAATCAAATCCCTTATGACTATACAGTAGAAGTGAGAAATAGATTATATCTGATAGACAGAGTGCCTGAGGAACTATGGACAGAGGTTCATGACATTGTACAGGAGACAGGGAGTAAGACCATCTCCAAGAAAAAGAAATGCAAAAAAGCAAAATGGCTGTCTGAGGAGGCCTTACAAATAGCTGTGAAAAGAAGAGAAGTGAAAAGCAAGGGACAAAAGGAAAGATATATTCATTTGAATGCAGAGTTCCAAAGAATAACAAGGAGAGATAAGAAAGCCTTCCTCAGTGATAAATGCAAAGAAATAGAGGAAAACAATAGAATGGGAAAGACTAGAGAGCTCTTCAAGAAAATTAGAGATACCAAGGGAAAATTTAATGCAAAGATGGGCTCAATAAAGGACAGAAATTGTATGGACCTAACAGAAGCAGAAGATATTAAGAAGAGGTGGCAAGAATACACAGAAGAACTGTACAAAATAGATCTTCATGACCCAGATAATCACAATGATGTGATCACTCACCTAGAGCCAGACATCATGGAGTGCAAAGTCAAGTGGGCCTTAGGAGGCATCACTGCAAACAAAGCTAGTGGACGTGATGGAATTCCAGTTGAGCTATTTCAAATCCTAAAAGATGATGCTGTGAAAGTGCTGCACTCAATATGCCAGCAAGTTTGGAGAACTCAGCAGTGGCCACAGGACTGGAAAAGGTCAGTTTTCATTCCAATTCCAAAGAAAGGCAATGCCAAAGAATGCTCCAACTACCACACAATTGCACTCATCTCACACACTAGTAAAGTAATGCTCAAAATTCTCCAAGCCAGGCTTCAGCAATATGTGAACCGTGAACGTCCAGGTATTCAAGCTGGTTTCAAAAAAGGCAGAGGAACGAAAGACCAAATTGCCAACATCCGCTGGATCATCAAAAAAGCAAGAGAGTTCCAGAAAAACATCTATTTCTGCTTTATATGAGTATGCTAAGTCACTTCAGTCGTGTCCGACTCTGTGCGACCCCATGGACGGCAGCCCACCAGGCTCCCCTGTTCCTGGGATTTTCCAGGCAAGAACACTGGAGTGGATTGCCATTTCCTTCTCCAGTATATGAGTATAGACTTTAGAATTTCCTTTGGAAAGGGTCTATTGAAGTAAAATATATTTTTACTTGTCTGAAAAAAATTTCCCTAATTTTGCTTCCTTTCTTGAGAGCATTTTGGCTGAGTAGATAATTCTAGGTTGACATTTATTTTCACTCAGCACATGGACAATATTATATCCCTCTCTTGAGCCTTATATTGTTGCTATTGGAAACTCAGTGTACATCTTGGCTGCTTTTTTTTGTTTGTATGTTTGTTTAAAAAAAATTTTTTTTTAAGTCTTTGGTATGTATTTCACCATGATGCATCTGGATGCGGAAATATTTTTATCTTACTTGAGATACCATGGACTTGCTAAGTTTTAAGATTTATGCCTATTGATACTTTTTAGGGGGTTCTCTGGTGGCTCAGTGGTAAAAAAATCTTCTTGCCGATGCAGGAACCGTGGCTTTGATCCTTGGTCCATGAAGATCCCACTTGCCATGGAGCCCATGTGCCCCAACTGTGAAGCCCGTGCTCTAGAACCTGGGTATGTGCGTTAAGTCACTTCAGTCGTGTCCGACTCTTTGCAGCCCCATGGACCGTAGCCCACCAGGCTCCTCTGTCCATGGAATTCTCCAGGCAAGAATACTGGAGTGGGTTGCCGTTACCTCCTCCAGGGGATCTTCCCAATCCAAGGATCAAACCCAGGTCTCCTATGTCTCCTGCACTGACAGGCAGGTTCTTTACTACTAGCGCCACCTGGGAAGCCCCTAGAACCAGGGAGTCCCAACTACTGAGCCCATGTGCCCATGAAATTACTTTACTGAAGCCCATGTGCCCAAGGGCCCCTGCTCCACAGCAAAAGAAGCCACCACCAGGAGAAGTGCATGCCTCACAGCGAAGAGTAGCCCCCGCTCTCCACAACTAGAGGAAAGCAGACACAGCAGCAAAGACGCAGCACCCCCCAAAATAATAAATAAATAAAAGCATTTTTTAAAAAATAGTAATGTTTATGATTCTCTTTTCAAACAATCAATGTTTTTGTAAATCTTCTCTTTTCTTACCTACTAATCTAATCTCTTATCTACTTCTGGAACCATAAATGTTTGTTAGAATTCACTTTTATCTTTTGTCCTTTAGCTATTTTTGTTTTATTTCTTCCTAACTGTCCTCAGAGACTCTTTTCTTTCTCACTACCTTTCAAGTCACTAACTCTTCTTTAGTTCTGACTAATCTGCCATTAATTTCTCCACTGTTTTAAGTTTTAATTATTTTACTAAAATAAACTAGATGCTGTTTTTCAGATTTGTTCATTTTTATAGTCTCTAATTCCTTGCTCATTATTTTCCATCTCTCTTTTTATTCTTTATTTATTTAGAGAGATTTATTCAATCTCTCTAGTTATTCATACTCTGTGTCTGGTGATTTCATTATTGAATTTGTTGTGCGTCTGATTCTGATACCTCTGGTATCTCTTTCACTTGTGGTACCTGGTTCCCTTGTATTTTGTGATTTTTAAATTAGCTTTCAGATTCCTTGGAGTTTCATTTGTAGAAATTCTTGAGGCATGGGTTGACATGGACTGAAATTATTGTCCTCCAGAGAGGAGTTTAGTTTGCCTGCACTACTTATTTGATGTATAAATAACCCAGGGACACTGAAGTAAGTTCTCTGCTTCAGTTTTGTTGTTTTTTTTTTTTAAGATAGTGTGAATTCAGGCTACGAAGTCATGTAGGTGCTAGCTTGTGGTTATGAATTTTTAGCAGACATTTGGCCTCTGCATTAAGTGTATAGGTCAAAATCCACAAGGTTCCTTGCTATCCCCTTCTTTCCAGCAGGTTTATTTCTTGCCCACCTTTGCCTTGATAATATTGACTTTAGGGTCCCAAATCATGATTAAAAGTGCTGTTTCAGATCAATAATGAAATGATGGAAAATATAATAAACAGTTGTGTTATAACTTAAAAAAATTGTTAGATCCCTGTATCATGCCTTAAACTAAAATATATTCTAAAGAGATTAAAAATGTTAAAGTAAAAAATGAAATTTGGGGAAGGTTATAAACATACTCTATGTATTCTCCCTCCCCTGAAACAACTCAACAGTGTGGCAGAAGTTGTGGGGGAAATGTGATCACCAGAGAGCCTTCAGGGTAAGTCCCATCTATGAGACTGAAGCTTTGGATTTTATGGAGACAAGCAAGTACTATTCAGACATGTAGTAATATCTATTACTGCATAACCAACCAACCTCTTCAACACTCATTGGCTTAAAACAATAACAATGCTTTGCACGTGACTCTGCAATTAGGGCAGGGCTTAGAAGGGAACTGCCATCTCTCCTCTGCATTTCATTGGCTGGGGTGGCTTCCTGGAAATGGGAGGACCCACCTCCAAGATGTGTCCTCCAAGATGGTTGGGGAGTTGGTTCTAGCTGGTGGCTGGAAGCCAGATGGGAATGTATTCTTTGGGCCTCATTCCTGGCTATCTGGATCTCTCGAGTGGCCCACAGGCTTCTTCACAGCATGGTGCTTGGGGGCCAAGATCAAGTGTCCCAAGAGAACCAGATAGACATGGTACAGCTTTTTACGACCTTGCCTCAAAAGTCATATATTATTTTCATTGTAGTCACAATCTTTCATAGATTCAAGTGGAGGAAATAGACACCACCTCTCACAGAGAAGGGTGTCAGAGTCACATTATTAGAAGAACATGTGGGGTGAAAAGTATTATTTTGCCCATTTTTGAGAAATGCATTCAATCACAAGGACATAAGTTTGCTGTAAACTTGACTCTTTGACGTGACTTGTGACATAGTTTATTGAACCTACAGATGACCCTGCCCGCCTGGGAAGGACCTGACTGTTTCACAAAGCTTTGGGAATTTTCCATTAGAGAGGAAGCCACTGCATACCTATCTACACACCTACCTGGCAGCCACCGCCTCTGCTGACTCATGACAACTGTCATAAGACTTCTTGGATTTAAATCTTTCCTCCATCACTTACTGACCATGTGACCTCTCTGCGTCTTGGTTTCTTCATCTGTAAACTGAGGATAATAATAATACATATTTTAGAAGACTGTCATTAAGGTTAAAGGAATTAACTCATGTAGAGGCCTCATATAGTACTTGACACATAGCTAGCCTATAGAGGATTCCACCCCAGGGACTCAGCTCTGTGCCCACCTTCCCATATTTCCAAGGTGAAGTAAAAGTTGCTTCTGGCCAGAGAAGGCTTTCCAAGTGTTGGGGTCCAAGTGCCATCACCCAAGGAGTCACATGAAAGAGATCTAGGGCTGGGGTTTCACTGGTAGTCCAGTGGTTAAGAATTTACCTTCCAATGCAGGGGATGTGGGTTCGATCACTGCTCAGGGAACTAAGATCCCACATACCACAGGGCAACTAAGTCTTCACGCTTTAACTACTGAGCCGCCCATCACAACAAAGACTCAGCACAGCCAATGAATAAATAAAAAGAGGGATCTAGAGCTGAGCACCTCTGCACAAATCTGGGCAGCCTGGTCATTTGACCTGCATCCTTCTGCTTCTGGCCACCTGAGGGTGGAAGACACCTTTGACCCCAGGCCACTAGCTATTCTCCACCTCAGAGACAGAGCACCCCCTGGGTCACTCCTCTCTGGCCATTAAGGGTGGTCTCCATGAACAGAGCAGAGTTTTCCCCAATTGGAGCCCAGTGGAAAGGCAGACAGCTTCAATCAGTAAGCCAAATTGCCCCAGAAACGTCTGTTTAGTTTAGATGGCCTGGTTAGTCAGCCATCTTTCGGGAGAGTGAGCTTGCAGGAAAACCACTGGTCATAGCATCAGCCTCCGAGATATACATGGGAGTGACTTCTAATGAAAAGTTAAGGCATCAGATAGAAGGACTTCTGCTTTGCCTCTCCTTTGTTCTCATTCATATGGCCAAGAAATAGAAAAATAAATTCACAGCAGTCCAGGAAAACCAGAAAGGGTGCTTCCAGCAGACCAATACAGTAAGAGATTTCCAAAAAGAAATGAGACTGATTGACAGAAAAATCTGGCAGAGCAGAAGAAACTAGAGCCCTTACATGGACCAGGGCACTCGAGCAGTTAACAAAAGCGAAAAACAACCGAGCCATACCCTGGCTCTGCTTCTGCTTCTGCTCAGTTGCTCGGTCACGTCCAGTTCTCTGTGGTCCCATGGCCTGTAGTCCTTAATGCCCCTCTGTCTGTGGAATTTTCCAGGCAAGACGACTGGAGTGGGTTGCCTTTCCTACCCCAGGGAATCTTCCCAACCCGAGGATTAAACCCGTGTCTCTTGTGTCTCATGCCCTGGCTGATGGATTCTTTACCAATGCACTGCCTGGAAAGCCCATTCCCCAAAACTCTACCAACTCATCAGCTCCTGGAGTTGCTCCCACAGCAGCTGGCTCTAATTGTATGGGCTCAGATGAGAGTCACCGGTACAGTTTTCTGAAGTAGTTATTTATCACAGCAGAGTAGTGGTGTTCTGAAGACAGGCTCTTGGGAGTCTGTGCTCATCTCTTCCCAGTTCCCATTCAGTACTGTTATGTTGCCAGCTTGAAACTGGCCAGAGTAGGAGGATTTATACCATGAAAATCAGCAAACGCTGCAAATCAAGGCTTCCTTCCCTCCACCCTAGAGCTAGTTGTTAAATATTTACTGGCATACCACTGCTCCAGAGTAAGCTAAGATTGGAGGAAAAGGACATTGCCCAGAGGGTCAGGGAACCAAAACTTAAAAGAGAAGTTTACCTTCATAGTCACCCTGTCCTTCCACAACCCCATGAGGCAGATTTCTCTAATGAAAACTTGCATTCACTGCCAGGTAAACAGGAGTTTTCATTTGAAGTGAGATGCATTCCAACTACGGATAAAATTTAGTCTAGACTTGCACCTACAAATAGGAACAAGCAACTAAGACCAGTAAACATTTGAGAGGAATCAACAACATGAAAGAGAGCACCAAATTCAACATGCAGAACTAGCTCATGCTAAAAACACAGAGTTAATGGAAATAGACTAGAAATAGTTAATATCTTCAGAGTTACTTGAAAGTGTATTACATTAAAAAAAAAAGAGATACTTCCCAGGAAACACAATCAGAATTTATGGAAATTTTAAAATATAATTGCTAAACCTAAAAGTTGGTTTGAGTATGCAATTGAAGAGTTAGAAAATTGAGTTGAAAGATTCTTTGAATATGATATGTCCCAAAAGACAGAAAGAGATGAAGAAATAGGGAGGAAAAAAGAAAGGAAGAAGAAAGAAAGAAAAGTAACATTAACAGACATGGAGGGTAGATACAACTAAAATTGTAGGTATAGAACTGTGAGAATAAGCGAGAGGAAAGTATCAAAGGAATAAGAAAAGAACGGATCCCAGAACTCAAGAGGGGCTTGCGCTGAACGGGCTTATTAAATACCAAGCAGAATTAATGCAAAATTATTTTCTAAAGGTGTCTGAGTATTAATATGAAAAAAGTTGGGTTTTTCTGCCTCTTCTTTTAGAAAACTCCTATAAATAACAGGAAAATTATAACAGGAAAGTGAGAAACAGTAATGCCCACCCCATAGCTAATGAAATGAGACGGTGTCTGAAAATAAAATAGGACGAAGGATTGCCGAAAGTGGCAAGGGTCAAACAGAGATACAGAGAAGCATGGAACCCAGAGCTGAAGATGCGGAAAAAGGCAGCAGAATCCATCACTCTAATGTGCATAGCTTAAGCTGAAAATCAATAAGCACTCATTTGCAACAACGAAATGAGGTTCTGGCGGGGAGAACCTCTTCAGACTCAGTTTGGTACCAAGAAAAAGCTGAGGAAGTAGATTTGAGCTAGAAATAGCTGATTTCTTGCTAATCATATTTTTCAGGACTAATCATATTTTTCAGGAAGCAGTCTGTTGCTGAGGGAGGAGAGTAAAGGAGAAAGATGTATTGTGACATCCCTTTGTTACTGACCTCAAGTAGGCTGTGGAGAAGCAAAACCTAAAGGAACTGACTCACATGCATACCCTGTATTATGAGGACAGTTTCTACTGATCTTGAATGAGTCTGGCCTCTTTCACACAAAACTCCAGTAAATAGATAGACTGGGGAATACTTATCTTATTTAAAATTTAATAAATGAATTTTTTTAAAAAAGCTACTCCAGGAACTATGAAAAGATATGAGAAAGAATGAGGTGGAAAAAACCAGGCAAAACAAATGGCAGATGAAGAATCTTTACCACGGAGCAGGAAAAATTTGAGACCAAGCAAACTGCCATGAAATAAGTTTTAAAATTTTATCTCAATAAAATTCACTGGGATAAAATAAGAGCACAAAGCAGAAATACGAGCATTCAGGGAAGATAAGATAAAAACATGAAGATATATTTTTCTCCACATTGATGAAACACGAGACAGTAGGGCCCTAGGAGAAATGAAAGGAAAACAAAAATTTCAGTTGTCACTACAAGGATATATTGTACAATATGGAGTATATAAGCAATATTTTAAAATAACCACTTCAAAATTTCAGGTGTAAGCATGACACCGGAAGCAGCACAAAGGAAAATAAGCATTTCTGGAAACACAGTGAGGTAGGTACACAGAGGACAGGATTGAAAAAAAAACAGAACAAAATGAAAAAAATATGTTTTAACAGGATCAGACAAAGACAAAGAAAGAAAACTATATTTATGCATGACTAGTGTCTTTCAGTCTAAACACTAAATAAGATATATAGATATCATTCAAGTAAACATTAAGAAATATTTAAGATGTAATTCTAAAGAATATTCCAGAAATAAAAGACATATACCAACTGACTGAAGAAATAAGTCATATCATTGGCAAAATCAGTTCTCCTACTTTTCTAAAGAGCTGGGCATATGGCTCAAGTCTCTGAATCACCGTGTGAAGAAGTTCAGTTCAGTTGCTTAGTCGTGTCCAACTCTTTGCGACTCCGTGAACTGCAGCATGCCAGGCTTCCCTGTCCATCACCAACTCCCAGAGCTTATTCAAACTCACATCCATCAAGTCGGTGATGCCATCCAACCATCTCATCCTCTGTTGTCCCCTTCTCCTCCTGCCCTTAACCTTTCCCAGCATCAGGGTCTTTTTAAATGAGTCAGCTCTTCGCATCAGGTGGCCAAAGTATGGAAGTTTCAGCTTCAACATCAGTCCTTCAATGAACACTCAGGACTGATCTCCTTTAGGATGGACTGGTTGGATCTCCTTGCAGTCCAAGGGACTCTCAAGAGTCTTCTCCAACACCACAGTTCAAAAGCATCAGTTCTTCGGTGCTCAGCTTTCTTCATAGTCCAACTCTCACATCCATACATGACTACTGGGAAAAAATTGTCCTGAAACCTGGAATACTTGTTGTGTTCTGTTACCTTAGGAAGAAATGAACTTCTATTTTGTTAGGATCGTTTCATTTGTGATCTATCATAATAGTTTAGCGTATCCTAACAGGGTCATAGAAAAAATGAATGTGGAACATCTATAACAAGTTATGTTGTGATAAATTTATTTGCCTTCAAAGAAAATCCTTTGGACAGACAGGTTGAAAAAATAATGTAAAAAGGGAAAAACAATTTCGTCCAGCTTCAGACTATATTCTAATATAATATTCAGACTTCTCCATGGAATATTATTGCTAAGAGCCAGTAGAACAGTTCTATAAAATCAAGGGAATAAAGTGTCATGCAACAGACTTGTCAAATAGTCTCTGAAGTAAAAAAGGCAACAGGAAGACATTTCATTTTTGTTTTGTTTCAAGTATACACTTGTATCTTTGGTGGTGACGTCCAATACATTTCAGTACCTTTGTTTGCTGCCTTATCCCTCCATTTTTAAACATCTTGGTAAACTGATTCTGATTCTTTTGTTCCCCTTTAGTGTTTAAGTTTATTTTTAAATGGTGCATTCACATGGATGGAACAAAATTCAAAAGATTCAAAAGTCAGTCTCCTTTTTATTCATCTTACCTAGTTTCCCTCTTTAATAGCAGTCATGATTGATTCTTGGCCTTTCAGCTAAGATTATGTTTAAAGGCAATCACAGTTACCAGTTTCTTACATATTCTTCCCAAGAGAGGGTATAGTTCAGTTCAATGTCTCAGTCACGTCTGACTCTTTGCAACCCCATGAACTGCAGCGTGCCAGGCTTCCCTGTCCACTACCAACTTCCAGAGCTTACTCAAACTCATGTCCATCGAGTTGGTGATGCCATCCAACCATCTCATCTTCTGTCGTCCTCTTCTCCTCCCACCTTCAATCATTCCCAACATCAGGATCTTTTCAAATGAGTCAGTTCTTCACATCAGGTGGCCAAAGGATTGGAGTTTCAGCTTCAACATCTGTCCTTCCAATGAATATGTAGGACTGATTATTTTTAGGAGGACTGATTGGATCTCCTTGCAATCCAAGGGACTCTCAAGAGTCTTCTCCAACACCACAGTTCTAAAGCATCAATTTTTTGGCGCTCAGCTTTCTTTACTGTCCAACTCTCACATCCATACATGATTACTGGAAAAAACATAGCTTTGACTAGCCAGACTTTGTTGGCAAAGTAATGTCTCTGCTTTTTAATATGCTGTCTAGGTTGGTCATGCTGTCTAGGCTGTCTAGGTTGCTTTTTCTTCCAAGGAGCAAGCGTCTTTTAATTTCATGGCTGTAATCACCATCTACAGTGATTTTGGAGCCCCCCCACCCCAAAAATCTGTCACTGTTTCCATTCTTTCCCCATCGATTAGCCATGAAAGTGATGGGACCTGATGCCATGATCTTAATTTTCTGAATGTTGAGCTTTAAGCCAACTTTTTCGCTCTCCTCTTTCACTTCCATCAAGAGGCTCTTTAGTTCTTCACTTTCTGCCATGAGGGTGGTATCATCTGCATATCTGAGGTCATTGATATTTCTCCCAACAATCTTGATTCCAGCTTGTGCTTCATCCAGCCCAGCATTTTGCATGATGTACTCTGCATATAAGTTAAATAAGCAGGGTGACAATATACAGCCTTGATGTACTCCTTTCCCGATTTGGAGCCAGTCTGTTGTTCCATGTCCAGTTCTAACTGTTGCATCTTGACCTGCATGCAGATTTCTCAGGAGGCAGGTCAGGTGGTCTAGTATTCCCATCTCTTTAATAATTTTCTATAGTTTGTTGTGATCCACACAGTCAAAGGCTTTGGTGTGGTCAGTAAAGCAGATGTTTTTCTGGAACTCTTGTGCTTTTTCTATGACCCAACAGATGTTGGCAATTTGATCTCTGGTTCTTCTGCCTTTTCTAAATCCAGCTTGAACATCTGAAAGTTCATGGTTCATGTACTGTTGAAGCCTGGCTTGGAGAATTTTGAGCATTACTTTGCTAGTGTGTGAGATGAATGCAATTGTGTGGTAGTTTGAACATTCTTTGGCATTGCCTTTCTTTGGGATCGGAATGAAAACTGACCTTTCCAGTCCTGTGGCTACTGCTGAGTTTTCCAAATTTGCTGGCATATTGAGTGTAGCACTTTCACAGCATCATCTTTCAGATTTGAAACAGCTCAACTGGAATTCCATCACCTCCACTAGCTTTGTTCGTAGTTTTGTTTCTAAGGCCCACTTGACTTCACATTCCAGGATATCTGGCCCTAGGTGAGTGATCACACCATGGTGATTATCCGGGTCATGAAGATCTTTTTTGTACAGTTCTATGTATTCTTGCCACCTCTTCTTAATATCTTCTGCTTCTGTTAGGTCCATACAATTTCTGTCCTTTATCGAGCCTATCTTTGCATGAAATTTTCCCTTGATATCTCTAATTTTCTTGAAGAGATCTCTAATCTTTCCCATTCTACAATTTTCCTCTATTTCTTTGCATTGATCACTGAGGAAGATTCTCTCATCTCTCCTTACTATTCTTTGGAACTCTGCATTCAAATGGGTTTATCTTTCTTTTTCTCCTTTGCCTTTAGCTTCTCTTCTTTTCTCAGCTATTTGTAAGGCCTCCTCAGACAACCATTTTGCCTTTTTGCATTTCTTTGTCTTGGGGATGGTCTTGATCACTACCTCCTGTACAATGTCACGAACCTCTGTCCATAGTTCTTCAGGCACTCTGTCTATCGGATCTAGTCCCTTGAATCTATTTGTCACTTCCACTGCATAGTCATAAGGCACTTGATTTAGGTCTAACCTGAGTGGTCTAGTGGTTTTGGCCTGCTGCAGGGTCAGGGGCACTCAGTGCAGCAATGCATGCATGGGGCCTTTTGGAGGAGTTTACCGTTATTCTCATTACCTCCCCTATAGTTTGGCCTCAGCTCAACCAATAGGGAGGAACACAGCCCCACCCATCAACCGAAAGTTGGATTGAAGATTTACTGAGCATGGCCCCATCCATCAGAACAAGACCCAGTTTCCCCCTCAGTCAGTCTCTGCCACTGGGAAGCTTCCATATGCCTCTTATCCTTTCCATCAGAGGGCCAACAGAATGAAAACCACAATCATAGAAAACAAGAGTCGGTAAGTACACATTAAAAAAAAAAACACGTTACTATACATTGTATACATGTTATATGTATAAAAAGTTTTTGCATATGTGTAAAATGCTTGTGTATATATACATGTGTTTGTACATATAGACAAACACACACATATAGTTTTCTTCCTTTATGCAAACAGGAATACACCAGGCACTCTGTCCTATATCTTCCTTTTTTCTGCATATTACTTTATCTTGAATACTGTGCAGTGATGTGCTGAAATATTTCACAAACAGCTCTCTTGCCCCTCTATAGCTTAATCTCCATGGAGCAGCTAGGATGGTCCTTCTAAACATTTGGTCACAGCCCTCCTCTGCTGGAAGCCCCTGATGCCTTCTCACCACCTTTAGAACACATCTGCAGTTTTTCTATGCCTACAAGGCCCTATCTGGGGATTCTCTGGTGGCTCAGCTGTAAAGAGTCTGCCTGCAATGCAGGAAACTTGGGTTTGATCCCTGGGTCATAAAGATTGCCCTAGAGAAGGAAATGGCAACCCACTCCAGTATTCGTGCCTGGAAAATCCCATGGATGGAGGAGCCTGGCAGGCTATATATAGTCCATGGGGTCACAAAGTCAGACACGACTGAGTGACTTCACTTTCACTTTCAAGGCGCTAGCTGATCTGACCCCCAGCTCCCACCTCACTTCCTACCACCCACTTGCTCCACCCAAGGTGTATCAACCACCTGTTTATATTTTGCCCTTGCTTTCCCTTCTGCCTAGTAGGTTCTTCCGCCAGACATCACAGGAGACTCTCCTCCACTCCTTGTACCTCCTCACATAGGTCTTCTATTGCGAACATTCTTTCTGAAATCGCACCCCTCATCACTCCCTTTGTTGTTCAGTCACTCAGTTGCATGCGACTTCATGGACTGCAGCATGCCAGGCTTCCCTGTCCTTCACTATCTCCCAGAGCTTGCTCCAACTCATATCCATTGAGTCGAGGATGCCATCCAAACAGCTCATCCTCTGTCACCCCATTCTTCTTCTGCCCTCAATCTTTCCCAGCATCAGGGTCTTTTCCAATGAGTTGGGTCTTCACATCAGGTGGCCAAAGTTATTGGAGCTTCAGTTTCAGCATCAGTCCATTAATTCCTATTCCTCTTGATAAAACTAGTAACTTACAGTTATTGAATTAACTATATTCCAGGAACTCTCTGTTTTCTATATTTTAAGTCATTTAATCCTTCCAACAACCCTTGAAGGTAGATGATATTATACTTCCCTCTTTACAGATGTACAAATGGAGTCATACAAACGATTAAGTAACTTTCCTAAGATTACTTGTAAGTGTCAGGGCCAGGTTTAAAACCCAGTTGAATTTCAGAGTCGTATTCTATATAGTCCCTCATGTGCTTTTTCAAAAAATATAATATTATACTGCCCTTGCCCAGATTTATTTTTTAACATAGCATTTATCACTATATTATATATCTGACATATATCAGATATTATACTATATGTCTACATTTTTATTATATATTATTTTTGCCTATTAGTCCTACTGGGTTGTAAGATTTCTGAAGGCAAACTTTACTTATTTTCTTCACTATCACATATCACATATCTAAAACAGTATCAACACACAATACATAATACACAATTATTCAGTGAGTAAGTGGGGCCACCAGGGAATATATATATATTATATTTTAAAATATATTAGATATATATAATTTATATTATATTATTTAATATATATTATATATATATATATATTCCCTGGTGGCTCAGATAGTAAGCGATCTGCCTGCAAGGCAGGAGACCCAGGTTCAGTCCTTGGGTTTGGAAAATCCCCTGCAGAAGGGAATAGCTACCCACTCCAGTATTCTTGGCTGGACAATTCCATGGACAGAAGGGCCTGGCAGGCCATATAGTCCATGGGGTCGCAAATAATCATACATGACTGAGCAACTAACACACACACACACACACGCATGTGTGTATATAGAAACCTACAGATAAACTGAAAAGTAGGAGAGGATATGTTTTTGAGAGTGAGGAAAGAAGGGTGAATACCCCTACCCCAAACACTGACACCAACACATACGGCTGCAAACAAGAAAGATGCTACAAAGAAGTTTATAGCTTTTTGTGACAAGATATAAACTACTTCATCTAAAGCATGTATCAGTGAATATGCATTTTAAAAAAAGAAATATAAGAGTTATACAGAAGGCAATGGTTTAGCAACTTTCTTTTTCTGGGGAAAGTATATTTGAAGATGGCTTTGAATGAAGAAGAGAAGTGGTTTTAGCTGGCAGGTGGGAAGTGAGAAGAAAAAAATAACATTTTTTAGACCTAAATTTAAAAAAAAATTCGAATTGATGACAGTTTGTTCTTAAAACACTATTAAAAAAATATATTAAGGCAGATATCATCCAGCGGAATTTCAAGATTAGAAACAAAATTTTATCATGTTTGGATCTGGTCAATTTGGCCTAGTCCTGGTTGCCTCCCTGAAAACAGTTCATCATTAAGTAGTGGTCTTTCTTAATTAGTTGATAGAGAACATCGTAGTCAAGTTCACAAGGTGATTTGGCTGTCTGTTTCCTTCTGCCTGTAAAAAGGGACTTTAAAAAAAAACTAGTACAATGACCAGATGTCCTGTTTAGGGTGGGACATATCTAGATTTTGATTAGAATATGAGCTTTTGGACAATTACATTTCTTGCATGTTTCAGAACTGATGGTGAGGAGAGAAAAGACTTTTTGCTCAGCGGCTCAGTCGTGTCCAACTCTTTGAGACCCCACACAAGTCCGTGTGCCAAGCTCCTCTGTCCGTGGGATTTCCCAGGCAAGAATCCTGGAGTGGGTTGCCATTTCCTCCTCCAGGGGATCTTCCCAATTCAGGGATCGAATCCGCTTCTTCTGCTCTCCTGCATTGCAGGTGAATTCTTCACTGCTAAGCCACAAGGGAAGCCCAGAGACTTTTAAAAATAATATATATGTAAATAAATTAACTCGAAACTTTTATGTGATCCTTATTAGTTATCGTTCATATCCATTTAGAGAACCTGGGTTAGAGTGATAATAAGCAAAGAAGGGACTTCCATATGGAAAGAATGTAGCAACTGATGAACATCAGAGTATGATTTTAAAAATAAGTTAATAAGAGCCCTGGGTGAATGAGTTTAAATTTTACCCTTGACCACTCATCTTCTTTTGACTTCTTCTATTGCTTGTGGTCTCATTCACCATCCTTCATAACACTCTGCTCATGCCTCTGTTAGCAGTCCTGTAGCTTACCACTGTTAAGAAATTTACCACAAGCTAAAAGCAAAGACATTACTTTGCCGACTAAGGTCCGTCTAGTCAAGGCTATGGTTTTTCCTGTGGTCATGTATGGATGTGAGAGTTGGACTGTGAAGAAGGCTGAGCGCCGAAGAATTGATGCTTTTGAACGGTGGTGTTGGAGAAGACTCTTGAGAGTCCCTTGCACTGCAAGGAGATCCAACCAGTCCATTCTGAAGGAGATCAACCCTGGGATTTCTGTGGCAGGAATGATGCTAAAGCTGAAACTCCAGTACTTTGGCCACCTCATGAGAAGAGTTGACTCACTGGAAAAGACTCTGACGCTGGGAGGGATTGGGGGCAGGAGGAGAAGGGGATGACAGAGGATGAGATGGCTGGATGGCATCACTGACTCGATGGACGTGAGTCTGAATGAACTCCGGGAGTTGGTGATGGACAGGGAGGCCTGGCGTGCTGCGATTCATAGGGTTGCAAAGAGTCGGACACGACTGATCGACTGAACTGAACTGAACTGAACTTCCCTGGTGGCTCGGACAGTAAAGCGTCTGCCTACAATGCGGGAGACCCGGGTTCAATCCCTGGGTAGGGAAGATCTCCTGGAGAAGGAAATGGCAACCCACTCCAGTATGGAAAATCCCATGGATGGTGGAACCTGGTAGGCTACAGTCCATGGAGTTGCAAAGAGTAGGACACGACTGAGCAACTTCACTTTCACTTTCACTGGTGGCTCAGATGGTAAAGAATCTGCCTGCAAGGTGGGAGACCTGAGTTCAATCCCTGGGTTGGGAAGGAGGGCATGGTAACACACTCCAGTATTTTGCTTGGAGAATCCCCATGGACAAAGCAGGCTGGTGGGCTACAGTCCATGGGGTCACCAAGAGTCGGACACGACTGAGCATCTAAACACAGCACAGCACAGTAGCAGTGACCTCATAAGTCTGATGCGAGGATTCAGTAAGGTAATACATGAACATGCATGCTCAGTCATTTCATTCGTGTCCAACTTTTTGCTACCCTGTGGACTGCATCCTGCCAAACTCCTCTATCCATGGGGATTCTCCAGGCGAGAATGCTGGAGTGGATTGCGGCGCCCTCCTCCAGGGGATCTTCTTCACCCAGGGATGGTGCCCTGTGTCTCTTATGTCTCCTGCACTAGGAGGTGGGCTCTTTACCACTAGCACCACCAGGGAAGCCCAATACGTGAACTAAAATTGCACACACCGTTATAATTATTTTTCCAAAGAATTGATCAAGATTCTATCAGAATTATTAGCTGGGAATTCAGAAACACTCTCTCCTTAAAAAATATTTATTTATTTGGCTGCCCTGGGTCTAAGTCGTGGCACACAGGATCTTTGATCTTGTGGGATCTTTAGTTGTGGCATGTGGGCAGCATGTGAACTCAGTTGAGGCATGTGGGATCTAGTTCCCTGACAAGAAATCGAACCTGGGCCCCCTGTGTCGGCAGCATGGAGTCTCAGCCACTGGACAACCAATAAAGTCCCCAGAAACATTCTCTTGATGTTTTTATTTTGCTCTGGATCCCAGGTCCTTTCCTCTACTCAGGGACCACATTTATATCTCCCCTTTCCCTTCTTTTTGGCACATCCCCCTGACCCCCAAGCATGACATTTAAGGCTTCTTCCCTTTCCTCCCTTGATCCCTTCAATAACTGCCTGTTTCACTCTACCCTTTCACAGCAAAGCTGGTTGAATAAGTTGCCTGTACTTGCTGTCATTACTTCCCCTTTTCTTTCAACTCACTCCAACCACTTCAAAGAATCAACACTTGCTAAGACTACCTGCTGCTGCTGCTGCTGCTAAGTCGCTTCAGTCGTGTCCAACTATGTGGGAACCCATAGACGGCAGCTGGGATTCTCCTCCATCCTGCTAAATGCAGTGCTATTTTTTCGTATTTGGCCATCGATCAGTTCTTAAAATACTCTCTTAGCTTCAATGTCATTCTTTTCTCCTTATGTTTCTTCTATTTTGCTACTCTTTTTAAATCTCTGACGCTGGCTCATCTCTTTCTCCTGACATGTAAGCGTAGAAGTGCCCCAGAATTTTTGGTTCAACTTAATTTCCCTCCCCCTCTATGTGCGATCTGTTTATATCATCTATATGTGGTGATGACTCTCAAATTTATGTCTTTGAAACTGACATCTGTGTTCAACTCCCAAGTCTTGTGTCCAAAAGTCTGATAGCCATTTCCACTTGGATTGTTAATAGGCATCTTAAACCTAATATGTCCAAAACCCTTGAGTCCTCCTCCCTTTCTTCAAACCAGCTGCTCTCCATATCTTTTTCATCTCTGTGACACCATTATACACCATTATACACCATCATACACCAAGCATAACTCCTAGGACCATCGTTGATTTATTTCTTGCTTTCACACTCCACTTCTAATCCATTAGCAAATTCTGTCAGCTCTACATTAAAAACAAATCTTGCGCCTGACCACTTCTTACCACCCCCGCTGCTGTCACCTGGTCCCTGCCACCACCTTCTCTTCCCAGGGCTATAATATCTATTCATTAAGTGGCCTTCCAATTACTGCCCCCCAAACCCCTTTACCCAGAGCAGTCAACGTGACTTTTTTAAACATAAATCAGATCATATCTCTGTTGCTTTAAAACCCTGCATTGGCTTCCTTGGACTGCAGCTTAGAACACCACCTTCCTTAGAACACTACCAGCCTCTGCCTCCCTCTCTGACCTCATCTTGGATCCTCTCTCATTTATCACTGATCTTCAACTGTGCTGCCCTCCTTTACATTTATTTTAACAGATCAAGCTCGTTGCTAACTCTGAGCCTTTGCACTGTCTGATACTTCAATGTAGAAATGTGCAGGTGTTTGCCTGGCTGATTCTTTGGTTCATTCAGGTCTGTGTTCAAATGTCACCTTCCTCAGAGAGGCCACTCTCTGGAAAGAGGTCCCTTCTCCTCACCACATGCATGCACGCTAAGTCACTTTAATCATGTCCAACACTTTGAGATGTTGTAGCCCGCCAGACTCCTCTGTCTATGGGATTCTGCAGGCAAGAATACTGAAGTAGGTTGCCACACTCTCCTTCAGGGGATCTTCCCAACCCAGGGATCAAACCTGTGTCTCTCTTGTCTCCTGCTTTGGCAGGCGGGTTCTTTATCACTGGCACCATCTGGGAAACCCAATCCTCACCACTCTCTATCCCAGTTATACTTCATAGCATGTATCACTCCCCTCAAGGATCTCGTTTATATCCTTGGGCCTCTCTTCTCACACTACGTGCCACAAGAGCAGCAAAGGCATTTGTTTTGTTCACTGTAACATCCCCAGTATTTAGAAGAGGGCCTGTCTTACTATAGGTGTTCAAAACACGTTTGTTACTTAAATGAATGGACAAGGCTCCATTTATTTGACCATTCATTCCATCTCCTCATTTGACCAAGAAGCTTGGGGACTCTGCTTCTTACTGGAATACCACACTGTTACTGAAATCCGGTGCTCCTCAGTGTGCAGAAGGTGCTGGTCCGGTGGTGACTGAGATCTCAGGCTTCAGTGAGTCTTAAAGGGAGACCAAGCCCACTCCTCCATTCTTAGCTCAGCCAAAAGTATCTCTTTTCTTGGGTTCCGCTGGTTACAATTCCTATTCTACTCTCTATTCTTCCAGTTGCCATACACAGTCACCTCAGAGGAGGCTAGCTGCTCCCAGAAACAGAGTTTCAGAATGTGCTCTGGACTCCACTACCCACATGAACCTCAAACCAGCTAATGGAAAAGAGCCTCTCTGAATCCAGACAATCTCTTGTCACCTTCCTTGTAAAAGAAAGAACGAGAGGGGAAAAGGAAAGAAAGAAAAAAAGAAAAAGAAAAGAAAAAGCACAAATTGAATTTTTTTGAGGTTATTCCTCTGAACAAAGTGATTCACTGATTTAGTCATTTAATAAATGTTTATTGGTTGCCAGCCATATACCAGGCATTCTTCTGGGCAATTGATATATCACTGTAATCATCTCTACTGTCTTACACATAAGTCCAGATTGCATTGTGAATTTCTTAAGAGCAGTAATACTCTTTTCATTGTATTAAATACTCAATAATTGTCAATTGCTTGAATAAATGAAAGAGAGGAGATAGTTAATGAAAGACTTAAGGAAGATTTGACCCAGTTATAGTCATAATTAAATGAAAACAAAGAATAATGATTGCTCTCTAAATCATATTGTTATTGCAGTAAAACAAGTTTTAAATGTTTAATAATTGTCATAATCTGACAACCATAAAACGTAACCATTTTCCATGTTTCCTTTTGGTTTTTGTCCATTTACACAGACATTTTCACATGTTTCTAACTTCATTTTCTGTGTTATCTTTTGCATTTCTCCTTAATACTGATGACAGACATTTTCGCATGTTTTTAACTTGTCATATATCACCTGTCTGTATTTTAGTAATTTCTCTTTATTTATTATATTTTGAAAATTTAGTTTATTTATTTTTGGTTATGCTTGGTCTTGATCGTGGTGCCTGGGCTTTCTATAGCTGTGGCAAGTGGGGGCTACTCTCCAGTTGCCGTGTGCAGATTCTCCTTCTAGTGGCTTCTCGTGTTGAGGGCACAGGCTGTAGGCACATGGGCTTCAGCTGTGGCACATAGGCTTAGTTGCCCTGTGGCATGTGTGATCTTCCTGGACCAGGGATCGAACCTGCAACCCCTTCATTGGCAGGCAAATTCTTAACCGCTGGACCACCAGAGAAGTCCTCGCTTCCCTTATTTTTGAAATCCCTGTTGGATTCCCTGTGGTTACTAGCACTATAACCCCCCGAACAATGTATCAGGTATCTTGTAATTTTTTCACAGATGGCAAGGTAAGAGAGTCCCTGGGAAAGTTCATCTCACTGTGAAGGAAGAGGTGCTGCCACGTCAAGAAGCAGTCAATCCCAGATGCACTCAGGAGAGAGAAAAGGTGTGCCTAATCAAGCTGCTTGAACAGAGAAGAGTGTGTGGAGGGTAATGTTTAGCTCCCTCTTGCATTCTGATGAATGTTCCTACCTCCTGGCCCTTGGAGAGCAGCCTGTTTGGATACCATCTGCCAGGTCTGTGCTTTTCTTTCTGTTTTGCATAAAGTTTTTGCTTTCACTATGCTGCTATTGAGTAAGGGAAAGTGAGAGAACACCAGATTTCAGGGGCCTGCGTGTTTCTCCTCTGCCTTTTAATGGAGGTGAGCTTTTTTTTTTTTCTTTTGCCACTTGTTATTGTCAAGTATAGAATGAGTACAGAGAATGAGTACACAGGATGCTGCTCCTTGAAGAAACTGTCAGGATATGAGAGACTTTTTTTTTTTTTTTTTTCTTTTTAAATAAGTGCCTCCCCTCTGCCACTCTCAGCTTGGGAACAAGCAGAAGTTCATTTGCAAAATTATATTGAAAATAAATGAGAAAAAAATGTATTTTACTTTATAGGCAACTCTTCTGGAATAGAACTAGTTTTAAATTATATAATGAAGAAATGGCTCTTGTAATTCAATGTTGATTAGTATTCTGTGAGCTGTGAAGCCAGGATTGGAAATAGGAGATCCAACTAAGGAATGAAAGGAGGAAGCTCTCTGGGTGACTTGCTCTCAAATCTTAGAGATATTCAATATTTTGTAAAATATCCAGAGAATTGAGGATATAAGTGATTTCGTGTTAATTTCTCCCCTTATACTTATCAAGGTTTGTTTTAACACTCGAAATATGCTTTGAGCTGTTAAAAAAAAACTCAGCTGAGTAAATTTAAAGATCTAATTGACTTTATTAGAAGATTCACAAATTCAGCATCCCAGCTAACACATAAAAGAGGCTCTCAGGAGCTACAGCAAATCGAAGGCTTTTATAAGCAGAAGGAGGTTGGGACAGAGACATTAAAAGACTATATTATTTCAAGCAAGGTCACCTTCCTTTAGGGGAAAGTTGGGGGTCTTAGGTAGATTACCTCACTAGTGCTGACCAGGAAATTCCAGATATCAGTTGAAAATTCTACTCCTGGGAGAGGATGAAACTGCAACGTCATTATTTAGTCCCTCAGTTGTATCTGACTCTGCAACCCCATGGACTGTGGTCTCCCAAGCTCTTCTGTCCATGGAATTTTCCTGGCAAGGGTACTGGAGTGGGTTGCCATTTCCTCCTCCGGAGGATCTTCCTGATTTGAGGATCAAACCCATGTCTCCTGCATTAGCAGGCAGATTCTTTACTGCTGAGCCACCAGGTAACTCACTAGCGCTAACCAGGGAATTTCAGACACTGGTTTAAAATTCCACTGCTGGGAGAGGCTAAAATTGGAACTAAGTTAGGTATTAAATCTTAGTGAGGCTTAGTGTAAGTGACCCTGCTTTGGGGTCTGTTGCTCCTTTTTAACAATTCCCCCCTTTTGATCAAACTCTCAGCCTAACTGAAAGATGGGGCCAACACGTAAAGCTTGAACGCCTCTCTCAGCCACCACTCTGTAGTCCTCACAGCTCTCCTTGATACCTGTTTCTTGCCGAATCTTACATGGTATTCACAGGTTGCATTTCAGGCTTGGATTTTTTAAGTCGGTCACTCCTTTCTTTCTTTTTCCATGTTCCAAACTTAGGGAGATTATTTGCTTGGAGATCATTTTGCTTGGTAGTTAGCAGCTATGAACACACATTTGACAAGCTCTTGCTAGAATACAATGCACAAGAGAGAGTGTTATGATTATTTTAAGCAGGATCATTTCCATATCTAGAGTATATTTTGGAGCCATGGCCCCCAAGACCCAAACAAATCAAAATTAAGTAAGTCAAAAAAAGACACCTTGATGAAGTCACCTTTTAAAGCCAAATGGCTTGTTCAGTGATATTATGTAACTGAGTTTCAGCTTCCTCAGAAGGTTGCAGCAGGTGGTGGTGGCACAGACCACCACAGACCTTTTTCAGCTAAAAGATAATCAAGGGCTGTCCTGTTATCAAGAACAACTTCGGCCAGAATGTCTAAGGGTCTGTGTTGCGTGGGCTTCCCAGGTGGTCCAGTGGTAAAGAATCCACCTGCCAATGCAGGAGACGGCAGGAGATGTGGGTTCAATTCCTGGGTCAGGACAATCCCCTGGAGAAGGAAATGTCCACCCACTCCAGCATTCTTGCCTGGAAAACCCCACGGATGGGGAAGTCTGGTGGCTACAGCCCATGGGGGTTGCAAAGAGTCTGACACAACTTAGTGACTGAACACACACACACGCTATTGCACAGCTATTGCTCTTGCAGCAGATGCTACAATATTTTTAAGAGTCAAGGAGAGCTTCCTGATTATAGTCTAATTTGTATTCACTCGTAACTAGGGAAGTTGAGCCCTACCAAAAGAAGTAAATCCTGAAATAAGAATGCCTGTTGGTCAGCCCTTTCAAACTTGATAATTTAAATTCTAGGAAGTTGACCAGTGAGGTCTCAATTTGTTTTTAGACAGTTAAGGGCACAGTTAGATAACCTACAAGGCATTGCCTGGTTATGTGCCAGCCTTCTAGGTATTCATAGGCTCAAGGAGAATGATAATCATCACAGGCAAAGATAAATCCTGTGGGGGTACAAACCACTTTCACTAAGGTACTGTTACTGGACTCATTTGCAGGGAGTGCTGCATTTTCCTGTTCAAGCCAAGAGTCAGGTTCTTTTCCTGGCCCGAAATTAAAAATTGTTCTAAATTCCAGAGATCACCCCCTCTTAGCAATGTCCTGGGAGATATGGGTGACATCATTATTTTTCAGGCCATTGACATCCTTTGTAAAGGGAAGAAGAGAAGGTTTCATGTTTAGTTAAAATATGAAATCTTTATCTTGCAACTTGCGTGGAAGCGGTCTACTTTGATGTCAGCTGTTTCTTTTCTCAGTCAATTTGATTTGAAGGTGTACAGCATTTACACAGGAGCAGATGGCAGGAAGAGTATTCAGCTAGGAGATGTATATCCAGAGTTCAAATTCTTGATGTTTGGTTGTCATCTGGGTATTGAAGAAGGCCTGGTATAGTCCTTTCCAGGGAAATTTGAGGGCAGTCTTTGCTCTTAGGGATTCAAAATTAGAAGGGTGGAAGAAAACTGGAAATGTTCGTTTGGAGAGTTGTCATCAGATATTTGAGGAAACTACAAGAGTTCAGCTTTTTTTTTCAGATATCTTCTCAGGTTTCAGCTGGGACAACAGTGAATATTTCTGGCAGTACTGAACAATCCCTTTGTTTTAGGAGGCATTTCCAAAGAAGGTGCAAAAGACATTACCCTGCCAAGATCTTAGAGCTACTCTCAAAGATGGCCAAAAGAAAGACTTAGATAATGACCAAAAAGAAGGTAACAGCTGTCCCTGGGAGAGAAAGGATCAATAACCACTGGGTCTGGTTTTGGAAAGGAGGGGATAACGTGACATTATCTCTTCCTTTCTCAATTGGGACTTACAGACTAAGATCTAAGGAGAGCTGTCTCTGGTAAGAATTCTCACACTCAGCCAACTTTTGCTGGCTTTCCCAGGACTTCATCTGCGGGCTTCGGTATTTACCAGAATTTGGCAAAGTTTTCCATTAATTTTATATTTAGTTTTCCCTTTAATGATTGTGGAAATAACAGCAATTTACCAGAAAAATCCCTTGGAGTCCCGGACAACTTTGGGAAGTGCCCAAATGGGCTCCCTCCTTTGAAGGTAGATATAGGGGTGCTTGTCAGGTCATTAACTTGGCAGAGTTTTGTGTGTGGTCATGTAGTCTTTTCAGAGTGGAAAAACAATTCAGACAGAGGATGACTAGAATGAGCACTCAAAGGAGTATAGCGGGGAGAGTGGGAGTTATGTCAGTCTTACAGTCTTTGCGGTACCTCAAATATCTTTAATCTTTCATTAGTCTCTAACAGTGAATCTTTCAATGAAGCTATTTTTTTGGAATTATAAGGCCTTTTGGAGGCTTCCATATGCAAATTAAAATAATTATTCTACTGTTTGATGTGGGAATTCTTACTTTTAAGTGCACTTTTTGAATAATCTTATCCAAGTGGGACAGTGCTCACAATGGCCATTATAATTTTAGACTGTAAATTACCTGAGAGCTTGCAGCAGTTTGGCAGGATCTTAGGCATAGACAGAATTTAACCTGCATTTTTGTCCAGCCATATCTGGCTGCCAATGGGGTGCAATCCACATCTCTGTCCAGCCATATTTTGGGACCCCCCCCGCCCCGACACACACCCTTGGACTGCAAGGAGATCCAACCAGTCCATTCTGAAGGAGATCAGCCCTGGGGTTTCTTTGGAAGGAACGATGCTAAAGCTGAAACTCCAGTATTTTGGCCACCTCATGCGAAGAGTTGACTCATTGGAAAAGACTCTGATGCTGGGAGGGATTGGGGGCAGGAGGAGAAGGGGACTACTGAGGATGAGATGGCTGGATGGCATCACTGACTCAATGGACGTGAGTCTGAGTGAACTCCGGGAGTTGGTGATGGACAGGGAGGCCTGGCGTGCTGCGATTCATGGGGTCGCAAAGAGTCGGACATGACTGAGCGACTGAACTGAACTGAACTGAACCACAACCTGATGGTTAGTTACCAAGTCAGGTTCCCAGGAAACAAAATTCTAGATTGTCTTTAGTAAGATCTTGTCAACTTTGTAGGTATTTATAGCTTTGGGACCATAGTTTTCAGATATAAAATAAGTAGATTGCCAGAAGATAGCACATTCAACTTGAAACCATGCCCCATAGGGTTAACAGAAGCTGATGTTGTAACAGAAATCCCCAAGTATGTCTTACAGAACAGCAGATAAACGAACGGTTTCTTTAAAAACTCTTCTTCTAACATGGCTTTAGTGATGAAGCTTGCTTTATGTATTCCTTTTTCTTATTCTTCTTTCTTTAATTGTATACACTCCAAGCTTCACATAGGTTAGATAATATATTACAAGACTTTTTAACCACTTAGCTAACACCTCTAACCCATGAGGTCACTACAATGGGGCTTAAGTTGTTTCCTAGGAACTCAAGAGTCAGCCTGTCCAGCTTAGGTTGGCTAAAGTTGTTTGGGATCACTGACCCTAAAACTGGGCCTGTGCAGGTATTGGATGAAATGACCTTTTGACGTCAGAGGGCTGAAAAGTCCACCCTTGAATCAAGGTAATCACCTCCAATTTTGAATATGCATCCCACAAAGAAGCATGTAACCCAAATATACCTGCCTAGGAGGCTTACTACCTCACCTTTTCCCTACCTCCAATCACTTTTCCCTACACCTAAGACCACCTTGCTTCTTTATGCCATTGATATCTCAAGGCCCTTCCTTCAGGGAGGTAGACTGAGACTTGTTCTGTCTCCTCTCTTGGCTGTCTTGTGAATAAACTCTTTCTCTGCTACAAACCTTGGCATCTCAGCATATGGCTTGCTACAAGTCAGGCAAGTAAGCCTGGTTTGGTAACAAAGTCTGGATATAAAGGCTGCCATTTCTTTAACTAGGACTTTGGGTTTTGTGGAGCTGAACTAACACCTAAGAGAGATACATGTGGTGCTGGAAACTGTGGGGTGTTTTACAGCGTAACTTGTTGCACAGAAATTTTCTTGAGTCTGGTGGGAAACTTAGCATCCAACCAACCTTTTCCATAATCAACTTATCATCGAAGTTTTCTTGAGGTGGCCAGCACTGTAAAATGTTTAAATGTTCAATCCATAGCCACCAATTTTTTAGGTTTTCTGGCTTCCAAAATCCCCATTAGCAGTAGCTTTTACTGGACCTAGTCCAGTTTTTAAATCAACCCAGTATGATCCCAGTTGGAAACCACCACCAATTCTCATGGCTCTTTGGGCTGGGGAAATGGATTAAACTAGTAAAGGAGTCCCACACTGAGATCCTCCAGCCCTCTACAAGGGCTGTGAGCCTGCAAGTACTGCGGTTACTACTGCCCAAGGCCCCCACAGGCTGAGGTCAAGGGCAGAAATCCTTGGATTCCAAAACTCACATAATTTCCAAAATCCTTCTGTCACCCCAAAATTCTCTATGAAATGCACCATGACTCCATTTTGGGTTTTTTAGCAGGGCTATAACATAATTGCTTGAGCCAGAGATTTAATGGTGAACAGGAGCATCCCCTGGAAGCCAACATATGGAGAGCAGGTATAATGAGAGCGAGCTCCTAAGAGGGAGAAGATTCTGGAGGTGAGGGACACCTCAAAACTGAAGGCTAAATTGTTTAGCAGCCCCTTCCCAAGATTGCCAGAGCCAATCTTGAATATTATCATTTCAGTTTTATCTTTATTACAAAAGTAGATTATACTTTAATAAGTATACTCAAGCCCCTCCAAATTCTTTTCAAAACAGTTAAAGTAATGCGAGGAAATTAAGTCAAGTGGAACTTAAATAACGACATTTTTATAAGCTCTAAGATCTAGCACAATTAAAAGTATGAGTTATTAAAATCAGAATGGAATTACTGAAAAGCCAAAGCCCATCCACCCTGACATTCTAATATGTTCTATCATTCATCTATTCTTGCACTGAACAGTTACTGAGTGACTATTAAGTGCTGGGTATTATAGGCAGGAGTGAGTGAAACACTGTTGTTATCTGCATATTTAATAATTTCAGAATGTGTTTGGATAAGTGAGGCTTAAGTGTGTGGGGCACAAATACTTTAAGGCATGAGTGAGGCTACTGGCTCAGGGTCTTATCTACACTCTGCATCCTTGGAAACTTCACTTGATGTCAGAATGGGGTTAATGCTATCCACATTCTTCTACTACACCATCTTGTCTGAAGATTAGTGAACTTAATCAGTATTTCCTGTAAAGTCCCACAATTTAAATACCAGGCGATTATAGCATATGGGTTTTTGAGCCTGATGAATCTTGTATCAATAAATACCCAAAATATACAGAAGATTTCTCTTCATGGCCTCTGATATACATGGGAACAGTGTGAAGAGTATGAAATGGAAGTCAGTGTACCTTGTGCAACTCTTTGAATACTGTGCAAAATTGTTGGTGTTAGAATCATAAATTGGAACACTAAAACAAGGAAAATCTGTACTAGACACCACTTTGTTATGCAAAAAAAAAACCCACCAGAAAAAACAACTTTGTAATGCAAGTATTTAATGCATTCAGCTGAGAGGAAGCCTTCACAAGTTAATTTGTCTTCTGATTTACCTAACTGCTTCTGCTGCTCAGATTCTGCCTAACTCTAAAGCAGTTCTATCTCTGATACGGGCAGCTATAGCACCCACAAATTTTCACTGCATTTGGAGTTCTACCTTTTGTTTTGAAGATAAAGGGCAAGAGATCCAAAATGTTTCCTAGGAGCCTGAATAGTACTGGTCAAGGGAGAGGGTACTGATAGTTATGGGCCAGAGTTCAGCATCTGTAGGAGAGGCACTCATGTTTTTTAATACATTTGTGATAGGTAAGGTCCTTTAAAGCATGGGGTCCAGGATAAGGGCCACTCCTGTCTAGGTCTAAGTGCCGTAGTGGTTAGTGAAACTGGGAATTTAATGCCACGTTCATCTGCAGGGTGATCTAGATGGCTGTGGGCTTTCCAGGTGGTGCTAGTGGTAAAGAACCCACCTGCCAACTCAGGAGACATAAGCGACCCAGGGTTCAGTCCCAGGGTTGGGGAAGATCCCCTGGAGAAGGGCATGGCAACACATTCCAGTATTCTTGCCCAGAGAATCCCATGGACAGAGGAGGCCCTCTGGGGTTGCAGAGTCCAGTTAGACTTAAGTGACTTAGTATGTGCGCGCTAGGTGGCTGTATTTTTCTTAGAATTTCTTCAGCATCAAGAAAGACAGTGCTAGAATACTGGCTTAGAAAATTATAGCAAACCTCTAAGTTTGACTTTCCCCAAAACTAGGTATAACTGATAGTGCTATGAAGACTTTTTAAAGAAAGGAAAAGGCATATACCAAAAAGAGGATAGTAAAGTGAACCCCATTTCCCAAGAATTATCCACTGATGGTCAGTCTTCATCTATACCCCTAACCCATTCCTCCTCCCTCAAAGACTCATTTTAAAGCAAATCCTAGGTGTTTTATAAGTGAAAATCGCTCGGCCATGTCTGACTTTGTGCGACCCCACCGACTATACAGTCCATGAAATTTTCCAGGCCAGAATACTGGATGGGTAACCGTTCCCTTCTCCAGGGGATCTTCCCAACCCAGGGAATGAACCCAGGTCTCCCACATTGCAGGCGGATTCTTTACCAGCTGAGCTACCAGGGAAGCGTAGATGTTTTCTAACATCCTATTTATTTCTAAAAGATATAATCACAATACCATTATCCAATGATTCCTACTTAACTGCCCTTCACAGCTTCATCCTTGTGAAAAGCACTGTGTGGTTCTTTCCTTTGAGGATGTAAATTGTTTGCCATGAAGAAATAGTGGTGTAGTGTTCCGCGTGTTTGAAGTCACAAGATCTGAAGAGGTGTGCCATCCATGTACAGTTAAAGCTACACTAAATCTGTTTGTCTGGCTTGGCTTCAAGAACTGCATATTTTGGACCTAACTGACCTGGTTTAATTTTTTTTTCCCCTTAACCTCTGGAAAGCAAGGCGTGGGAAGGAGATTTGGTGTCTGTGTTAAAATGCGGAGGCGTGTTTGAACTTGTTTCTTTTTCCAAAATGTACAAGTGGCTGAGCGAACCATGGACTTACGTGAACAAGTGCTGCAAGAAAAAAATAGAGAGAGACAAAACTGGCTGAGTTAGGAAAAATCGTCGGCTTCGGGTCACGTTCTTGCAGTTGGCAGTCCCGGCCGGTTTGCTCCGGGCGTGCTGGAGGTCACCGGCCTCGCTCGGACTTGGTGCCTGGGTCTCGGGCAGCTCTCTGGCTCCAGGGCGTTTCCTCCTTTTCCGGCCTCGGAAAGTTTTGTTTTGGTCCTTAATTCCCTATCAAGGAAAGGCACCCTGTTGACCATTTCTCAGAGTCTCCTCCGGTTGGCTAGAGGCCAAGTTTCCCCCATCCCAGTTGGCCCCAACTTGGGTCCCTCTCCGAGATCCTCGAAAGCTCAGGAAGCGAGTCTTCTGAGGAGGGAGAGAGAAGGCAGCCTGGCCACTGTTTCTGGCCGGCCCTTCTCTTCGCTCCGTCCCTATGCCGGTACCCAACGCACAGCGAAGGGTGCGGGCAGTCTACCGGGTGATCCTCCGGGGCCGGGTTCTCCACCATTCCGAAAAGAATACTCATTCTCCGACGCGCCAGCGATAGGCAGAGACGAAGAAGACGAAAAGCCCGGGAATGGGGCCTAGGACGCATGCGCAACCCAGCCTGGGCGTTTGAAGGTTCGCCCCGCGGCGGCAGCCGCTAGGTGGCGCATGCGCCCTGGAGGGTGCGGGCAGGTCTCCGGGAAGAAGGCGGCGGCTGCAGCGAAAGGCGGGGGCGCCGTGGGGGCCGGGCCCGTGTTTACGGAGCGGCGGGAGGGCGCGGACGCGGAACCCGGCGCGGCGTCGGCAGCGGCACGATGGTCATGGCGCATTTCGTTGAGAATTTTTGGGTAAGAGAAGGATGTTGGACATGGTGTGGGTTTCGGAGGCCGAGAGTTTCTCCGCCTGACCTCGGCCTGCGTGCGCTTCGGGCGGTGGCGGCGGCTCCGCGGGCAGGGCCGGCGTCCTCGGACCTCCGCCTGCTGCGTCCCGCCTGGACGAAGCCCGTCGAGTGACGACGGGTCGCCGGCCGCGCCGACTCGCGGGCTCGCCGCCCCGGCGGGGGGCGGGGGCTGTCAGCGCAGCCCCTCAGCCCGCGGCGGGGACGCCGAGGGGCCGCCCGCCGCCCGCGCGGGGACAAAGCGCCGGATGGGGCGGGAGACGGGAGCCGGCCCCGCGGGAGACTCCCGGCGCCGGGCGCGCTCCGCGGTTCGGACGCGGACGACGGGCCCGCGGCGCGGCCACCCTAGCTGCGCGCTGCCGGCGAGTGCGGCCCGGAGCCGGGCGGGCAGGCTCGCCTCCTTCCCGCCCCGCAGGCCCCCATCTTAGCCCTTCGGCCCCCCACCATTTCCCCACGAATTCCCGGGCGGACTTGGGCTGGATCAGCATTTCCTCTCGGCCTCGCAGCTCGACTCGTTGGTCTGCGCCCAGGACTTTGCCTCTGGGCCTGTTCACAAAGCGTACAAAAGTTGAATTTAGTGTAACTGGATTCCTTGGGCTTGAATGCACCCATACTTCCCCTTGTTGGGCTCCTTCGCCTTCCTCATTCTTTCCACACCTCTCCTCTAAATTCAGTATTGGTTTTAGGTGGTTCTCTGAGAATGACTTCCCAGTTTCCCAGTGGAGTGTTTTTCTGCAGTTGCTGTTTGTTGTGTTGGGGAGTAGAGTTCAGCCGTGTACAGGAGTGTCTCAGGAATCCCATTTTATGGCTTGACACTTGCAAGAGGTACAATTCCATTTTAGTTAAGATGTAGAAATATTTAAAGTGGTACGCATAAAGTGAATAAGGAATGTCTTAAATTCTTAGTTTCTAATTCACCCACAGGTTTGCTTAGTAATCAAATCAGTTCATAGTTATTTGTCTTGAATGTTCCTTGTTTTCCACAAGGGACACAAATACTAGACGTCAGCTTTGTTTTTTTTAAAGAGCTTTATTGAGGTACAGTTCACTCGCCATACAACTCATTTAACAATTGAAGGAATTTTCGTATATTCATAGAGCTGTGCAGACGCCAAGGACGCTTTACTGAGGTATAATTCACCTGCCATACAACCCATTTAAATGAACAGTTCAAGGTTTTTCGTATGTTCATAGAGTTGTGCAGACGTCAACCATGCTTTTAGAATAATTTCTTCATCTAAGGAAGGATCCCGGTGTTTATTAGCAGTCATCTTAACTTAACCATGTAGATCTGTAGTCATCTTTCCTTACCATGTAGATTTGTCTACGCTGGGCATAATCATATAAGTGGGTTCATACACGTGGTCCTTTATGACTAACTTCTTTCATTAACATGTTTCCAGGGTTCACCCAGGCTGTGGCATGCAACAGTAGTTAATTCTGTTTTATGGTCAAGTAATGTTTGTGGGTGTGTATGTGTATCATATTTTATTTAGCCATTCATCAGTGGTAGAGATTTGTTTGGTTGTGCTTTGGGGCTGTTACCAGTAATGCTGCTGTGAACGTTTTTGCACAAGCTTTTATGTGGGCACATGTCTTCATTTCATTTGGGAGTCGAATTCCTGGGTCATACAGTAACTCTGTGTTGAACATTTTGAGGAACAGCCAAACATTTTCCAAAATAGTTGCACCATTTTACAATCCCACTAACAATGTCTGAGGGTTCCGGTTTTTTCACATGCTGGATGGACTACGCTTGTTGTTGTTTGTCTTTTATTGTAGTGGATGGGTGTGAAGTAATATCTCATTGTAGTTTTGGTTTGCACATAACATAATTTTGTAAGTGTTATCTCCCATTGTTTGGGTTGTCTTTTTCACTCTCTCGATAGTGCCCTTTGAAGGATGTAAGTTTTTAATTTTGATGAAGTCGAATTTGTCTAATTTTTCTGTTACCTGTTACGCTTTGGTTGTGATATCTGAGAAGTCTTTCCTAACCCAGGATCACAGAGGTTTACTGTGTTATTTCTGTGGGTTTTATATGACATTTTAGTTCTTACATATAGGCCTATGATCCATTTGAAGTTAGTTTTTGTGTACAGCCCTGGGAAGAGGTACACTTTTATTCTTTGCATGTGGGTTTAGTTGTCCCAGCATTATTTAAAAGGCTATTCTTTTTCCATTGGATAGTTTTGGCACTCTTGTCGAAAATCAGTTAACAATAGATATATGAGTTTTATTTCTGGATTTTCATTGGTATCTCTATCCTCATGTTAGTACCACACTGTTTTGATTACTGTAGCTTTCTAGTAACTTTGAAATGTGGAAGTGCGAGTGCTCCAACTTCATTTTTCTTTTTCAACATTAGTTTGGCTCTTCTGGGTCCCTTGATTTTCTATATAGCCTATTGATTTTAGACTTTAGTTTTTACATAGGCATTTTCTGAAACTTCTATAAGGATTGTTTATAATTTGGCATTCTTAGAGTTTTCTGTATTTTTTTTTTTTGATGCATGATTGTGTTTTTGAAGTTTGATAACTGCACGTTAACATTTAAAAGTTACGTTTTGTTTTCTGTCCATGATTTTGAACATAGCCTTTTGGGGATGTGTTTGGCTATTTTATGAATAATATTTTATGAACATTTTTGTGTGCCCCTTGTTTTCCTTCTTAGTAGAGGCATGGGAATAAATTTGGATATCTGAAATGTAGAGGGAATCCCCAGTCTCGTTTATGTTTTAGTGTATAGTGTTTGCTTTCACTTCCAATATTGTGTATTCTTAAAATAGACTGCATTTTATCTCCAAGCCTGGTTGTGGCTGAACGTGCTAAATTGGCTCTTAAAAAGCTCCAAAGAATGATAAATGAACTGGAAAACCCTGAGAACTAAATAACTTCTGAAAATTCTTAGCTGTCTATTTAGACAACTTAAAAATTTGCATATTTCTGAATCATTATAAAATAATTTCTTATTACAGAGAGTTTATTTCTCTATTCAATTTCACGTTTCTCCCCTAATGTTTAAAGTGGCACTGTCAAAACAAAATAAAACTTGTCAAAGTGGGGTAATGGGAACCTTTAAAGCCTTAGGTTTCTAACCAAACAGGCTATTAATTGTTTTTTTCCTTTCATATAAAAAGACAGATCTTTTTGTTGTGGCGTTTTGTTAGAGGAAAATTTGAATCATTCAAACTCTCTTCGAGTTCATTTGAAAGCAACACATCCTGCCTTTTTCTTTATAGTTTTTTCTTAACTAAAACTATATGCTATGTTACAAATTCCTTTATTTAATACTAACCTTTGAAGAGGAAAATATATACAAAACTTCCTACACAACAGGTGTTTTGTTGCTGATAAGTCAGTTTTTGCCACAGAGTATAGTGCTGCAAAGATAATCAAGTAGAAAATGTTTTTCTTTCTATTAAAATTAGATGGCAAGAATAATTTTGATAACATATCCACAGTTACCTTTAGTATATAAAAACAGTTGTTAGCCCTTCAAAAGATTATTTAACTTTTTTTAAAAAGTTACTGACAAATATTACAGTGAAGAAGTGTCTCCAAATGCTGCTTCTTGCTCAGAGTCCAGTACTAGTTTTCAGTACTCTTGAGATTATAGATGTCCACTTTAAATTATAATGATTCAAATGGTGATTTATGTTTTTTACAAAGCCCAAATTATTTTAATTCAGGAGTTAAAAGATTTTTTTATTTTTAAGAAGTAGATTTCATAGTAATAAGGGGAAAAAACAAGTACAACATAACATGATTTAAATAGGCCTCATTTTACATAGTGATCCCAATCTATATAAGATATAAAGCATTCTCCCAAAGACACCAAGTATTTTTTAGCATGCATTACATTGTAATAAAATGACATTTTTACTTAGGTAACTTTTTTCAAAGATCTCCATTCAGCATATCAAGAATGAATGAATAACAATTATCTTAGATATTTTTGTTCTGAATCTTTTTTTTTTTTTTTGGCTGCAACAGGTGTTAGTTGTGGCACGTGGGGTCTTGTGGGATGTGGGGTCTTGACTTGTGGCACGTGGGGTCTTTACTTGTGGCACGTAGGGTCTTTACTTGTGGCATGTGGGCTCTGGTTCCTTGACCAGGGATCGAACCCCAGGTTGCTGCACTGGGAACTCGAAGTCTTAGCCACTAGACCACCAGGGAAGTCTCTGTTCTGAAGTTTTTCTTCCTTTTGTTTTCTTTTCTTTTAGTGCTTAACTAGTTAAGAAGTCTGATGTCATTTATCTGTTGGTTTCACTGGTATTGCAGTGCTTTGCTTTTAAATGAATTGAGAGCACCTGGTTATACTGCTCTCTCTGTATCCTTGGGGCATTGTTTCCGGGACCAATACCAATATCTACAGGATGCCCAGTCCCCTGTGTGAAAGGCATATGATGCTGTATAGCCAAAATTTGACCTGTCATTACGTGGATAAACTGGGAGGGTTAAAATTAAAAAAAAATCTGGAGTTGCTATTAATAAGGACTATGGAATGCAAACCATTATTGTGTTTTTGCTTGGTTATTTAATCTAAATTTAGTATCCTACATGAGAGACTAATGGCACCCCGCCCCCCACATACATATATACACATTCTTTGGGGTTATTTATCCATATGAAAAATTTAAAATATACATTTTTAGAAAATTAGTTGAGGTGACCATAGAAACCCAGAATATAGTGTTACTTGAAATTTACAAATACTGTAGTTAGAGCTGATCCCATCAGATGATATACAAAAATTTTTAAAGGATGTACGTTTGTATATTTGCATATGTATGTTAATTAACATAGTTACATGTTTTAGTATTTAACAGGTGCAAAAAGGAATGTAGTATAAGATCTCCCTCCTTTTATCCACCCACCAAAATCTCCCAAAAGGCAATTCACTGTTACCAATTTCTTATGTAGCTTTCCAGAGGTAACCTATGTATGTACAAGCAAATAGCATGTATGTTAAAATGTGTTATTATATGTTAGCCAGTTATCTATGCCCAAACTTTTTTCAACTGCAACATGCTATGAAAACTCAAACTACAGGTTCATCTATCTTGGTTCAAGTAGACCTGTCAGGTAGATATTATATAATTACATTATTTCAGATGAAACTGAATTTGTCAGTCCCTTAGGTTTTTTTCTGGGGGGGAGGTGGAGTGGAAGGCTGGTTTATTTTTTGTTTTTGCCTTTATTGTTGAAATTGAGAAATTGTTACTGATTTAGTCTCCTTTTACTACATTTGCCAAGAAATATAGTCTGCATTTACTAACAAATTGTTACTGATTTAGTTCAGTTTAGGGGAAGGATTTTAGAGAATTGATACAGAGTGATAAAAATTTGCCGCGGTTCTTTTCCTGCCCTACAGACTGAATCTTAATTGTTCGAATCCTTTCAGAACTACTTAAATCATTTAGACAAAGGCATGGGAGAACAGTATGCTTTGTGTCGTCCTGCAGGTTTGATTAGCATAAGCCCTTTGGAAATACATTGTTGTTTAGTCCCTAAGTCGTTTGTCCAATTCTTTTGTGGCCCCATGGGCTTGTAGCCCACCAGGGTCCTCTGTCCATGGGATGTCCCAGGCAAGAATACTGGAGTGGGTTGCCATCTCCTTCCCCAGGGGATCGTCCCAACCTGGGGATGGAACCCCCATCTCCTCATCTCCTGCATTGGCAGGCGGATTCTTTACCACTGAGCTCCCCGGGAAATACACGTATGTTTTGGGAGGAGAGCAAGTAATTTTTTGAGTCATAGGGTGTCTTCTCAGATTATCCATCCTGATTTTATAATTGTGGAACAATTTAACAGAAGCGCACTGGGAAGTCTTTCTAGAAATACAGTGCAAGGAAAGTTGTGCAGAAAGGAGAATAGGGCTTGTCTTTAAATTTATCTAGTGTGGAAAAATTAAGATATTGAATTGGGAGAATTTTAGTAGAAATCTGGCCCATAGGGATAAGCAGAAATTGGTTAGATGTGAGGAAGAACAAAAGCCAGGCAGTAATGGAGAGCTATAATTATGGCTGACCCGTGAGCACTATCGGAGAAGGCGATGGCATCCCATTCCAGTACTCTTGCCTGGAAAATCCCATGGACAGAGGAGCCTGGTCGGCTGCAGGCTCCATGGGGTCGCGAAGAGTCAGACACGACTGAGCGACTTCCCTTTCACTTTTCACTTTCACGCCTTGGAGAAGGAAATGGCAACCCACTCCAGTGTTCTTGCCTGGAGAATCTCAGGGACGGTGGAGCCTGGTGAGCTGCCGTCTTTGGGGTCACACAGAGTTGGACACGACTGAAGTGACTTAGCAGCAGCAGCTTGAGCACTATGAGGTTTAGGAGTGCTGACCTCTGCGTAGCTGATGCTTCCTATCCATAGTTGTCTGTAGTGGGACTCTGCATCCTTGGATTTACCAAGCCCCTGATCATGTAGTAGTACTGAAGGAGTTGCTATTGAAACATGTAAGTGGTCCTGCACAGTTCAAAGTTGTTCAGGGTTCCTCTGTGCATCTGCTGGGAAGGAGGCTAGAGAACATTGCTGCAGTGGCCAGAGGCAGAGAGGATTACATTGGGAAGTGATTAGTGAACGGTGTGATGAAGTTGAGGCACAGGATTCCATCATTTCCATCACACATGCTCCGTGATGGAATAGCAGGAGTAAAATGTATGGAAGATATGACAAGCATGTTTGCTTGACTTGAGGGAAAGGATAGGAAGGTACAATACAAGTAATGCAAATTAGTGGCTGCTGGGACCTTAGATAAGAAGGGTTAGTTACTAGTGGCTTAATAGCCAGTGACTGGCTCATATCATGAACTCCGTATTGCAAAATTCAGACTTAAATTGACGAATGTAGGGAAAAAACTACTAGGCCATTCAGGTATGACCTAAGTCAGATCCCTTATGAGTATACAGGAGAGGTAACAAATAGATTCACGATATTAGATCTGATAGACAGAGTGCCTGAAGAACTGTGGACAGAGGTTTGTGACGTCGTACAGGAGGCAGTGATCAAAATCATCCCAAGAAAAAGAAATGCCAAAAGGCAAAATGGTTGTCTGAGGAGGTCTTAAAAATAGCTGAGAAAAGAAGAGAAGCGAAAGGCAAAGATGAAAAGGGAAAGATACGTCCATGTGAATGCAGAGTTCCAGAAAATAGCAAAGAGAGAGAAAAAAGCCCTTTTAAGTGGACTGTGCAAAGAAATAGAGGAAAACAGTAGAATGGGAAAGACTAAAGATCTCTTCAAGAAAATTAGAGATACCAAGGGAACATTTCATGCAAAGATAGGCGCAGTAAAGTACAGAAAGGTTATGAACCTAACAAAAGCAGAAGACATTTAGAAGAGGTGGCAAGAATACACTGAATCTTAATGATCCACGCAGATAACCACAATGGTGTGATCACTTGCCTAGAGCCAGACATCCTGGAGTGTGAAGTCAAGTGGGCCTTGGGAAACGTTGCTATAAAACAAAGCTAGTGGAGGTGATGAAATTCCAGCTAAGCTATTTCAGATCTTAAAAAATGATGCTGTGAAAGTGCTGCACTCAATACGCCAGCAAATTTGGAAAACTCAGCAGTGGCCACAGGACTGGAAAAGGTCAGTTTTCATGCCAGTCCCAAAGAGGGACAATGCCAAAGAATGTTCAGATTAATGCACAATTGCACTCATTTCACATACTAGCTAAGTAATGCTCAAAATCCTTTAAGCTAGGCTTCAGCAGTATGTTAACCAAGAAATTCCAGATGTTCAAGCTGGATTTAGAAAAGCCAGAGGAACTAGAGATCAAGTTGCCAACATCCTTTGGATCATAGAAAAGCAAGAGAATTCCAGAAAAACATCTGCTTCATTGATTGCTCTTAAAGCCTTTGCTTGTGTGGATCACACCAAACTGTGGAAAATTCCTGAAGAGAATACCAGACCACCAATACCTCCTGTGAAACTTGTATGCAGGTCAAGAAGCAGTAGTTAGAACCAGACATGGAACAACAGACTGGTTCCAAATTGAGAAAGGATTACATCAAGGCTGTATATTGTCACCTTGCTTATTTAACTTATATGCAGAGTACATCATGCAAAATGCTGGGCTAGATGAAGCACAAGTAGGAGTCAGGATTACTGGGAGAAATATCAGTAGCCTCAGGTATGCAAATGACACCACCCTCATGGCAAAAAGTGAAGAGGAATAAAGAGCCTCTTGATGAAGGTGAAAGAGGAGAGTGAAAAAGCTGGCTTAAAACTCAACATTCAAAAAACTAAAATTGTGGCATCTGGTCCCATCACTTTATGGCAAATAGATAGGGAAACAATGGAAACAGTGACAGACATTTATTTTCCTGGGCTTCAAAATCACTGTGCATGGTGACTGCAGCCATGAAATTAAAAGACACTTGCTCCTTGGAAGGAAAGCTATGACAAACCTAGACAGCATATTAAAAAGCAGACACATTACGTTGCCTACATATGTCCATATAGTCAAAGCTATGTTTTTTCTGGTAGTCATGTACAGATATGAAAGCTGGGCAATAAAAAAGTCTGAGCGCCGGAAAATTGATGCCTTCGAACTGTGGTGTTGGAAAAGACTCTTGAGAGTCCCTTGGACTGCAAGGAGATCAAACCAGTCCTAAAGGTAATCAACCCTAAATATTCGCTGGAAGGACTGATACTGAAGCTAAAGCTCTAATACTTGGGCCCCCTGATGCAAAGAGCTGACTCATTGGAAAAAGACCCTGATGCTGGGAAGGATTGAAAGCAGGAGGAAAAGGGGACAACAGAGGATGAGATGGTTGGATGGCATCACCAACTCAATGGACATGAGTTTGAGCAAGCTCTGGGAGAGAGTGAAGGACAGGGAAGCCTGGTGTGCTGCAGTCTATGGGGTTGCAAAGAGCAGGACACGATGAGTGACTGAATAACAACAGATAGTGAAGATGCTTTTCCTTTTTTTGGGTGGTGTGTGTGTGTTCCTTTTTATTTATAGCTTATTATGTGATAGTTAAAAGACATAACAAAGTAAAAATTACCTATAGCCTTTTGTTCCAAGATTTTCTTTGGAAATACAAAATTCTTAGTGAGTTTTACTATATACTTCTGTATCTTGATAGCTTCAAATGATACTAACATCAAAGCATTTTTCTCGTGATTAAGTATTCTTTGAAAATATTTTCAGGATAGGTTTCATGGAATAGATAAGATATCATTTTTAGCATTCTCCTTTTGGACATTTAGGTTATTTTCAGTTTTTGTTTTTCTCTGTTCATGAATTATGAGGATTGGTGATTTAAACCACCAATTAATGTGAATGAAATGTAAGATTAAGAAGGTAGCCTCGTGTGTCTTTCCAGTCATAGATTGAGAAGTTTTTGAAAAAGCTGAAATTATTTTATTTTTCATTTTGAAAGTAATGAAAACATATACAGAATACTACAGAAAATTTGAAATATAAAACAGTAGAGAATTAGCTCAAAACTATTTGCTTCTGCTGTTTTTGTTGTATCTGTAAAATATTTTTTTATATGGCCTAAGGATTTAACTAACTGGAAGAGCTGAGTTGTAATTTAAAAGATATGGGAGGAGTATTTGAGGGGTGAGAAAATGATTTTTTTTTTAAGTAATAAGATTTGTTTCTTTCAACCAATCAACAGATGTGTTTGAGTGACTACTATTCTGAATGCTAAGCAGTACTCTACATTTTAATCACTGTTTTCTGCTTTAACAATATCTTGCCAAGAGCTCTACATAATAGTTTTAGTGATCTTGTGTGAAAATTTTAATACGTAGAGGTTATAACTTGTGGTTGAAGTCCTGTTTACCTGTAGAAAAACTGTGTGCATGTATTCTTTTTTCCATAGTGGTTTTCAAGGCAAAAAAGAAATGGCCCTGGAGGGCCATTTGTTGGGCATATTTGTTGAATTCCTATAAAAAATATCTAGAAAATTCCTCACTAGAGGGGCCATTCTTCAGAGAAAAAAAAAAAAAAAACTTCAGAATTAGTTTAATGTTTCATCATGTTTTTCAGAGAAGGCAGAATAAAATGAGATGCTATCAAACACAAGTTAATGTGACGTTTTGCAGTGACTTGTCCTAGGGTACCTGTTAGATGTCAGTAAGAGCTGGAGTAAAGGGAGAGGGTAGGAAGGTTGGAAATGGTGATGTTCATTCGTTTTTGAAGCAGTTTAGTGGAGAGGAAACTTAGGCATGAAATTGCTGTTCACATGACAGTGCCTCCTGATCCTTTTCTCCTTCCAGAAAAAATTTTTGATTAAAAAGGAAACTAGGTAAAAATCAACTTTTTAATGAATAGCCTGATTATGTAGCATGCACTCTTAATCTTTTGCCTATTTTCTAGTTCTTTGACTTACCAAAAGTGAAGAATACCTAGGTTTTTAATTTTAGTGTTTAATATACGGTTGCCCTTAAAAGTTCTTTGAAGGAGAAGTATCAGAGCCCAATTAAAATCTATAGGATTTACAGTTTTGTGCTTTTTCATTATTACTTTCCATGGCCCTCTAAAACCCAGATATGTTGACAGTTCCATTTTCATTCAGATAGGAGTTTCATAGCATTATTAATACAGTGCATAGTTTTCTTCAGGTGGAAATACTTTGTATTTTGATTGTATTTTATAACTATTAAAAAATAAAAGCGTTATAGTTATGAGATCAGCCAGAAAAGTTAATGTTTTGAGTTGCCAAACTAGCTTTGATGACTTTAACATTTTAACTTGGAATTTCAAGGCTGCCTCACTTGTATACTGTATGTTATATGCTTAGTCACTCAGTCGTGTCCGACGCTTTGCAACCCTGTGGACTATAGCCCACCAGGCTCCTCTGTCCATGGGTTTTCCAGTCAAGAATACTGGAGTGGGTTAACATTCCCTTCTCCAGGCGGTCTTGTTGACCCAGGGATCAAACCCAGGTCTCCTGCATTCCAGGCGTATTCTTTACCATCTGAGCCACCTGGGAAGCCGTAAGACTCTATATTAGACCAGAAAAAAATCTGAACATTTTTAGTGACTTGGTGGCCTTTTTATAACTTAGTTATCTTTTCGGCTAAATTTCACTTAAATTGATGATTTAGATATAAAACAATATGGATAAATGATCTCATTTTTATATTAAAAATAAGCATGCTTTTATATGTATGCAAAGGAGGAATCTGCACTGATACAAATCAAACTGTTAATTTCAAGAATCTTACTTCAATTAGCGTCTTTAGAAGAAATGATAGGTACTAAGTTGGTTTTCTCTTAATGGATCTGTTAAAAAAAAAAAAAAGCAAGTTCCAGAAAAACATCTGTTTCTGCTTTATTGACTATGCCAAAGCCTTTGACTGTGTGGATCACGATAAACTGTGGAAAATTCTGAAAGAGATGGGAATATCAAACCACCTGATCTGCCTCTTGAGAAATCTGTATGCAGGTCAAGAAGCAACAGTTAGAACTGGACATGGAACAACAGACTGGTTCCAAATATGAAAAGGAGTACGTCAAGGCTGTGTATTGTCACCATGCTTATTTAACTTACATATGCAGAGTACATCATGCAAAATGCTGGGCTGGAAGAAGCACAAGCGGGGATCAAGATTGCCAGGAGAAATATCAATAACCTCAGATATGCAGATGACACCACCCTCATGGCAGAAAGTGAAGAACTAAAGAGCCTCTTGATGAAAGTGAAAGAGGAGAGTGAAAAAGTTGGCTTAAAGCTCAACATTCAGAAAACTAAGATCATGGCATCTGCTCCCATCATTTCATGGAAAATAGATGGGGAAACAGTGGAAACAGTGGCAGATTTTATTTAGGGGGGCTCCAGAATCACTGCAGATGGTGACTGCAGCCATGAAATGGAAAGACTCTTACTTCTTGGAAGGAAAGTTATGACCAACCTAGACAGCATAAAAAAAGCAGAGATATTACTTTGCTAACAAAGGTCCATCTAGTCAAAGCTATGGTTTTTCTGGTGGTCATGTATAGATGTGAGAGTTGGACAGTAAAGAAAGCTGAGTGCTGAAGAATTGATGCTTTTGAACTGTGGTGTTAGAGAAGACTCTTGAGAGTCCCTTGGACTGCAAGGAGATCCAACCAGTCCTGAATATTCACTGGAAGGACAGATGCTGAAGCTGAAACTCCAATACTTTGACCACCTGATGTGAAGAGCTGACTCATTTGAAAAAACCCTGATGCTGGGAAAGATTGAAGGCAGGAGGAGAAGGGGACGATAGAGGATGAGATGGTTGGATGGCATCACCGACTCAATGGACATGAGTTTGGGTAAACTCTGGGAGTTGGTAATGGACAGGGAGGCCTCCTGGGATGCTGCAGTCCATGGGATTGCAAAGAGTTGGACATGACTGAGTGACTGAACTGAACTGAAAGGATCTGTATGATTCTAGACTTCCATCTTTAAAGGATGAGGAAACTTTTTCCCACTTCATATTAGGAATTATTAAAAAGATTTTTACACCTGTTTTTATTGGATTATGACAAAATTTTATTTACCCTGGGCACATTCAGGGGGACTTTCTATGAAAATGTTACCTCTTTGCAGCATGCATTGAGATTGGCAGAGAAAAGATCCTCTCTCAGTCTGAGCCTTCATTGTAGTTGTCCTTGGATCAGCAATGGTGTTAGTAGCTGTTCTTGCCAGTTAATACTGAAAATTTCTCTGCTAGAATGGATTATCAATAATATTGATAAACTATTATTTAGTTGGGCTTCACTGGTGGTTCAGGTCGTAAATAATCCGCCTGCAATGTGGGAGACTGGGGTTTGATTCCTGGATTGGGAAGATCTGGAGAAAGGAATGGCTACCCACTCTAGTATTCTTGCCTGGAGAACTGCATGGACAGAGGAGCCTGGCTGGCTGCAGTCGATGGGGTCACAAAGAGTCTGACACGACTGAGCTGCTTTCACTTCCCTTCGTTGCTTAGTTTTTTAGACAACTTTATTGAAGTATATTTTGTGTACCATACAGTTTTTCATTTGAAATATACAGTTTCATTGTTTTGGTAGTGTTCACAGATATTTGTAAACCATCATCACAGTCAAATTTAAATTACCTCAAAAAGAAATCCTGTACCTTCTATCAACTCCGTCTCATCCTCACCCTGCCTCAAGAAACGCACTAATCTACTTTCTGTTTCTCTCTTCTGGCCTTAAATAAGAGTGGAATCATATAGTCTTTTGTGACTAGCTTCTTTCTCTTAGCATAATGTTTTCAAGGTTCATCAATGCTATAGCACGTATCAGTATTTCATTTCTTTTGTGGCTGAATCATATTCCAGTGCATGGGAATATCACATTGCTTATCCATTTGTTAGTTGATGGACGTTTGGGTTGTTTCCATCTTTTGATTATTATGAATAATGCTACTCTAAACATTACAAACATTATAAGCATTTTATATACATTAGTGTACTGATTTGTTTTTGTGGACATAGGTATTTTCTTATGTGTTGATTGAACTAACGACAAAGATACAGTGAGGGAAGGAGAAGGTGGGATGGATTGACAGGTAGTATGGAAACATATCCATTACCAACTTCCCTGGTGGCTCAGATGGTAAAGCATCTGTCTACAATGCGGGAGACCCGGGTTCGATCCGTGGGTCGGGAAGATCTGCTGGAGATGGAAACGGCAATCCACTCCAGTACTATTGCCTGGAAAATCCCATGGACAGATGAGCCTGATAAGTTACAGTCCATGGGGTTGCAAAGAGTCGGACATGACTGAGCGACTTCACTTCACCATATGTAAAACAGGCAGCCAGAGGGAATTTGCTGTGTGATGGAGCTCAGACCTGCTCTGTGACAGCCTAGAGGAGTGGGATGGGGTGGGAGGGGGCGGGAGGGTCAAGAGGGAGGGGACATATGTATATCTATGGCTGATTCATGTTGATGATATGGTGGAAACCGACAAAATACTGTAAAGCAAATATCCTCCAATTATAAATAAATTTTAAAAAAATTGAAAATAAAGCTCATCACTGATGAGTGAATACCTTCTCTTAAAAACTTGGCTGTTTGGATTTGAATTCTGGGGTTCTAAAATTGATTGCAGTAGTGGTGCAGTAGTGGTGTTATAACTCTGTAAATATACTAACATTGTTTGCATTGTATACTTTAAAAATTTTCTGTCATGTGTGAATTATATCACAATAAAATTGTTACTAAAAAAGAATAAAACTTTGAGGAGAAGAAGGAAAAAACTGGCTGTTGATAATCAAGATTTTATATCAACAATTGTAACATACTTGGCAGAAAATTGCATTTAAAACTGCGTATCACCATAGCTTTTAACCCTACTGCTTCTGTATTAAAGACTTGACTTGTTTATTACAAAGTTAATCTATGCTCATTATTCCAGTTTCCAGAAATAATTTGCTGTTAATAGTTTAGATTCTTTTTGTATGCATATATGCAACCTGTTGGGCTTCCTGGATGGCTCAGTAGTAAAGAGTCGCCTGCCAGTGCAGGAGATCTGGGTTCAATCCATGGGTCAGGAAGATTCCCTGGAGGAGTAAATGGCAATTTGCTGCAGTATGCATGCCTGGGAAATCCAAGCACAGAGGAGTCTGGCAGGCTACAGTCCAGAGGGTTGCAGAGTCACACATGATTTAGAGAGTGACCGTGCATGTGTGCAACCTGTTAATTTTCTCAATGAAAATCAAAATCAAATTCTGCATGTACTGTTTTACAGCTTGCTTTTTTAAAAAAGGTTTTATTGGAGCATATTTTATATATCATAAAATCTACCCAATATAAGCGTGCAATTCATTGATTTTTAGTAACTTTACTGAATGGTGCAGCCATTATCAATTTTAGAACATGTTTATCCTCCCAGTGATTAGATTATGCCCGCTTAACAGTTAATACTCTTTTCTACCCTCAACTCTGTAGATTTGCCTGGTCTTACATTTTGTATAAATGGAATCATACAATATATAGTCTCTTGTGTCTGGCTTTCACTTAGTAAAGTGCTTATGAGGTTAATCCATAAGGTCCTATGTGTCAGTGTTTGTTAATTCTTATTGCTGATATGTATTCCATTGTGTGACTCTACCTCATTTTGTCTCTCCATTCATCAATTTGAGACATTTAGGTTGTTCCCAACATTAGATTATTTTTGGCTTTTATGAATAATTGCATCATGCTTTTTTTTTTCTCACTTACGTTATGTATATCTGGGCAGATTTAAGAGATTAATACTTAATATTCGAGTGCAAGTTTTTAATGCAATTAAAAAACACTATATTTCATTGTCGGATATGCTATCATTTGTTTAAGCAGTAATGTTAATGGATGTTTTTGAGTTCTGTTTTTTCACAATTATAAACAGTACTGCAGTGAATATTTTTCCACGTTTATCTTTGTATGTGTGTTTTTGTGGTATAGATTTATAACTGTGGAATTGCTGGGCAAAGGGCATGAAAATTTACAGTTTTAGTGAAATACTGAAGACCAGAAAACACCTTTAGTTATACTTCTACTTGATGATAAAACTGTTGTCTATTTGCTTGTACATTTGTGTATTTGTAGTTAGCTAAGAAAAAGCAAGCTCTGCTTGCTTGAGTTAACAGAATATGTTAAGATAAATTTTTTTGTGTGTTGGAAAAAAAACATACTACCAAAGGGAAATGGTCCTCGATGGGGATAAATTGGATTTGGGATTAGCATGTACATACTACTGCATATAAAATAATCAGCAGGGACCTACTGTATAGCACTGGGAACTTTATTCAGTATTCTGTAATAACCTATATGGGAAAGTAATCTGAAACAGAATGTGTATATGTGTATGTATAACTGAATCACTTTGCTATACACCTGAAACTAACACAGCATTGTAAATCAATTATATCCCAATATAAAAGAAAATTTAAAGGAAATTATAGGAACATATCCACTTCAAGGTCTAAGATGATAAAATGGATATGTAATTCAGAAATATTTCTTGTTATTTTACTTGTCTTTGAATTAGAATAAAAACATTCAGTTCAGTTCAGTCGCTCAGTCGTGTCCGACTCTTTGTGACCCCATGAATCGCAGCACGCCAGGCCTCCCTGTCCATCACCAGCTCTCGGAGTCCACTCAGACTCGTGTCCATCGAGTCGGTGATGCCATCTAGCCATCTCATCCTCTGTCATCCCCTCCTCCTCCTGCCCCCAATCCCTCCCAGCATCAGAGTCATTTCTAATGAGTCAAGTCTTCGCATGAGGTGGCCAGAGTACTGGAGTTTCAGCTTGAGCATCATTCCTTCCAAAGAACACCCAGGGCTGATCTCCTTCAGAATGGACTGTTGGCAGCTATTAAAAGATTAATTAGAACTTGCATGGAAGTACTTGTAGTTTTAAGAAAACTGGTTAATCTCAAATGGTGACAGAATTATGAGTTAGGATTGCTAGTTTCAAGAGTGGTCTTCCCCATCTCCCCAGAATTTCCAGTTTTTTTCAGGGGAAGATACTGCAGCCACACGTGTCTAGCCCTGAGCTCTAGTGCTCCGTCTCCTGCTGTATTTCACCTGTGTATAGATGTGTGTGTATGTAATACACTGTCATCTCTTATCAAAAGCTATAAAGCAAGTTTTGATAAGGTAATAGTAGGCTTGGGTTCTTTTTTGGTACTTACCTTTGAACACTTCACTTTAAGATACATGTATATTTGTGTGTGTGTGTGGAGATAGAGCCACTTGAAGTATTAAAATTTTTGCTTAGTTTTACCAAAGAAAAGTTAATGATCCATTAAATATTTGTGTAACAGGTTTGTGAAATTAAGAAAACAGTGCCTAGAATTGGGCGTTTTTACACTTTTTAGAGCATCAAATGAGTGAGTGGGCTTCCCAGGTGGCTCAGTGGGTAAAGAACCTGCCTGCAGTGCAAGAGACACCAGAGATACGGGTTTGATTCCTGGGTGGGGAAGATCCCCTGAAGGAGAGCAAGGCAACCCACTCCAGTATTCTTGCTTGGAGAGTCCTGTGGACAGAGGAGCCTGGCAGTCTGTAGTCCATAGGTTGCAAAGAGTTAGACATGACTGAACACAGCATAGCACCAGCTTATTTCTAATTTGAATATGCATAACCACTGAGCGACTTCACTTTCACTTTTCACTTTCCTGCATTGGAGAAGGAAATGGCAACCCACTCCAGTGTTCTTGCCTGGAGAATCCCAGGGATGGGGGAGCCTGGTGGGCTGCCATCTCTGGGGTCACACAGAGTCGGACACGACTGACGTGACTTAGCAGCAGCAATGAATATGCATGACACACATTGGGAACCTAACTTAGAATTATGTGCCAGTGAGAACTGGCAGTTGTCAGGGAAGATTTTTGGGGACTGAGAGCTCCAGACTGGATTTCATGATTTTAGATTTCAGATTTGTTTTTCTTTCAGGGTTCATGACTATATTATGGGAGTTGGTGGATAGTTTAATTATTTGTAGTTTCTGTAGTATATTCAAGTAAATCTCCAATCTTGGAGATTTCAGGCCCTTGATTATTTTGTCTGTAATTTTATTTACTAATCTTCATGTTGTTTTTCTTGCTTGCTATAGACTAGAGATAATGGTTACCTCAGAGAATGTTATTTTGGTTGGAATAAATTTGCATGAAAAACCCAGAGAAAGTAAAGAACTAAAGTTAGATCATAATTTATTTTAAATGTGAAAAATTATAGAAGCAAAAATGGATGTGTTTAGATTTATAGGAGAACTGGAGAAGGAAATGGCACCCCACTCCAGTACTCTTGCCTGGAAAATCCCATGGATGGAGGAGCCTGGTAGGCTGCAGTCCGTGGGGTCACAGAGTTGGACACGACTGAAGCGACTTAGCAGCAGCAGCAGCAAATTTATAGGAGACTGTAGTTGTATATCCTTGATAAAATGGAAATGGATGTTCAGAATGCTCGGGATATTGTTTGTATTACCTCATTACATATATTTTAATTTTTTGTATATGTAACAGTCTGATTACTTGCTATGCTAGCTGACAGGTTTATTAGGAATCACTTCAAAATAGCCGGAAGTTTCCATAATGTGTTTCCTGTTTTTGTTGAACTGTGGAAAACTAAGTCTCAGATTGCATAATACTTGCTTTTGGCATTGCTTTCTATTTCCAACAAATATGTTCACTTCTTATTATCACTAAGTGAAGTGAAGTGAAGTCGCTCATTCGTGTCCGATTCTTTGCAAGCACATGGACTGTAGCCTACCAGGCTCCTCCGTCCATGGGATTTTCCAGGCAAGAGTACTGGAGTGGGTTGCCATTTCCTTCTCCAGGAGATCTTCCCGACCCAGGGACTTGATCACTAAAGAAAAACTAAAACTGCTGATTGTAAAAAGAGTTGTTGAACTTAGTTTATACGCTTTCATTTCACCCATAAAATTTCTATTTCTAATGTTTTCTTTGTTATTGCTTGCTAATTTAAGTTTGTATTGGATTAAATGGCTCTAAGATTTTCTAGGGTTCTATAATAGTCTGGTTCTGTTAATTTTCCATTAGTTGAGGTCATGGGGTTGCAAAGAGACACAGCTGAGCGACTAACACAGCCAGTAGTCTGTTACTGCTCTTTTATTAGAATTTTACCTCCTTTCTCATATCTCAAGTTAAGTTTACTGAAAGACTTATATTAGCGATTATAAAATGCTTTGTGGTGTTTAGTGCTTATGTGATTAGTAAATGCTGTTTTGACTCAAAAATCAAGATTTAGTTATTTTATAGTGTAGACTCTGAGTTAAATAATCAGGAATCCCTCAATATAGGTAAAGGGATTGACATGGGATTTAGTAATGGTCCATGTTTATCTTTCCTAAAGTCAGTTCAGTTGCTCAGTTGTGTCCGCCTCTTTGCGACCCCATGCACTAAAGCACGCCAGGCTTCCCTGTCCATCACCAACTCCCGGAGCTTGCTCAAACTCATGCCCATTGAGTCGGTGATGCCATCCAACCATCTCATCCTCTATCATCCCCTTCTCATCCTGACTTCAATCTTTCCCAGCATCTGGGTCTTTTCTAATGAGTCAGCATCAGGTGGCAAAAGTATTGGAGTTTCAGCTTTATCATCTGTCCTTCCAATGAATATTCAGTATTGATTTCCTTTAGGATTGACTGGTTTGAGTCCAAGGGACTCTCAAGAGTCTTCTTCAACACCACAGTTCAAAAGCATCAGTTCTTTGGTGCTCAGGTTTTTTTATGGTCCAACTCTCACATCCATACATGACTACTGGAAAAACTGTTGTTTTGACTATGCGGACCTCTGTCGGCAAAGTAATGTCTCTACTTTTTAATATGCTATCTAGGTTGGTCATAGCTTTTCTTCCAAGGAGCAAGCCTCTTTTAATTTCATGGCTGCAGTCACCATCTGCAGTGATTTTGGACCCCAAGAAAATAAAGTCCTAAATCACACTGCATTTTTTTTACTTTCAAATGTGTTTCATTAATATGTGCTTAATAGTGATTATAGAGTGTGTATATGTATGTTGTGTATATATGTGTATGTAATGTACAGTTTATCAAAGCCTATAGTATTCCTTTGATACAGTTTAAAATTATACAGCGAGGAGCAATGCTTAACTTAAGGAAAACAGTTCATTTGAACATTGGAATTGCATAGTAGTTTTGCTTAAGTAATTTTGATCTCTTTTGTTAAACTAAAAATCTCTTTAAATTGTAGGGGGAAAAGAATAGTGGCTTTGACGTCCTTTACCATAATATGAAACATGGACAGATATCGACAAAAGAACTAGCAGATTTTGTAAGAGAAAGGTATGTATTTTTTAATAAGTTATTTAGTAATTGATCATTGAGAAACATTTCAGAATATGAATAATGGAGAAAATTTTTAGTTGGATTTGAACAAAAGTAATCAACTACTCTTTTAAAAAAGTATACTCTTTACACTTTAAAGTAGTGGTTCTCTGTCATCTATACACTGCGGACTAAGTAGTGGCTCTCAGTGGCATTGATCTGGTTTGCAGATCACTGCTTGAGAATATTATCTATATATTTCTTATTAAATATGCTAGCAAGGTGATAAAACAGGAATTTTGTAGGGTGAGAATTACTGTTTCTTTAAACAAGTATGTCATTAAACATACTAAAATAACTTGAGAAGACTTAAGTTTTCTGAATTTGTCATTTAGCTATATATAGTTTTATGACTTTTATTTTTAAAAATCCTTAATTATGTGTTTTTAGACTGTGCAAATTTATAAAATATAGTTTTCTTTAATACTCTTAGAATATAATAGTCAATTAAAAACTGTTAGTATCAGCATAATTTAATTTGATTAAGGCTATTTTGTGGCTGGTCCTACTTGGTAATTTTTATGTGAACACATTTAAAATGTTTTCCTTGCTAATATAGGGATATGTTGCCTTTAGATACAATATGCCATTCATTTATTCTTTCCATATATATCCCACATCTGCTGTGTGTCAGGGAATGTGGCGATAAGGATTCAGCTTCTGCCTTCTTGGAGTTTATCAACTTGTAGCAATTGAGGAACTAGGTAACATTAGGCAAATCCTCTTTGACTTCCACCTTTCTGCTGCAGTTGAAAGGGGAACCATAAGCCCTAAGTGCTGTGGATAAAGCTGTCCCTTACTGACACACTTTCCATCACTAGAGAGAGTGAAAGGAGAGACAGTGGAAGTCTGCATCTCCTGGCCCATCCTCTAGCCTCCATCTCGGCCAGCACTTACATCGCTACTATAATTATCTACCTTGCTACCAACAGGGCAGTTGTAATTATGCCTTTTAGTCCTGTTTGTGTCAGTTACTATAAGAAGTCCAGGACTCCTGGGTCATCCTTCTTTGTTCAGAATCTGACCCATGAATGTTTCTGTGGGTATTGAGAAAACACCTCCTTCCACCTGACCGCTGCTGCTTTATTTTTCTCCATAGCACTTAATAGCCACCTGATATGAGTGATATTTTACTTATTTAGCCTGTCTCTCCCTACTAGAATATAAATCCCACAAGAACAGGGTTTTGTTTTTTTTCTTTTTTGCTTATTCATTGTCCTGCACTTAGGATAGAGCTTGGCCTTGGTAGGCCCTCAGGAAACATTTTTTGATAGAATGAGTTTCTAACAGCACTGTCCTGATCCAAGCTATCATTATTGTTGCCTGGACTGTAGCAATAGTGCCTAACTGTCCTATCTACATTCATTATTATTCTCCTGCAATTTATTCTCTGTACTGCAATTGGAGGTTTCTTTTTCAGACTACAGTTTGAAAGTTCAAAGTGAAGTCTTTCAAAGTTCAGTTTGTTACTTCTGTGGAAACCACTTCAGAGGCTTCCCATTGCTCTTAGGAGGCCTACATGGTATGACCCCAAATTGCCTTTCAAACTTAGCTCACACCAGACTTATGTTTATTTAGACTCCTTTTTCCTCTCTGGAAACATTGGCTATTTTATTGACAGGCTTTTATCAATCGAAGTTTTATATATGCTTAGTCCTTATTTATACGTACTGACCTTAGAGGTCAGCAGTGTATTAATACTCACCTTTCCAGGATTGCCTTTCCTAATCTCTTTGACTAGGTCAAAATCACCTTTTATAATCTCTCTCAAGATCACATATCTCTTTATAGTATTCAAAAAATTTTGTAATTTCTTACTTTTCTTACTTGTTTCTATGTTCTCCTATAAGGGAAACAGTATACAATGTTCTGTTGTATCCCAGTGCCTAGCAGAGAGCCTGAAACAACTGGATACTCATATTTCTTGAAGGAGTGAATGAGAAGGAAAAGAAGAAACGATGTGCACACAGACATATGCTATCCACTAAGAATTTGTGTGTGTGTGTCCTAAGTCACTTCAGTCGGGTCCAACTCTTTGCAACCCTATGTACTTAATAGGGTCTTTGTCAGCCTGCCCGGTTCCTCTGTCCATGGGGTTCTCCCAGCAAGAATACTAGAGTGTGTAACTGCCCTCCTCCAGAGATCTTCCCAACCCAGGGATTGAACCTGCCTTTTTTACATCTCCTGCACTGGCAGGCGAGTTCTTTACCACTAGTGCCACCTGGGAAGCCCAAGGGTTTGCATACACTATCTCATTTAACTGTCGAAACTCTAAATCTCATTTTATAGATAAGACAACTGGGGGCCCAGAAAGGTTGAATAACTTCTTAAGCTAATCATTCAGACTTTCTTTCTCTCATGCCCTTGTAATTCTTTCCTCCCCTCTTCCATGCTTCCTTCCTTTCTCTTTCCCTTCTCCTTTGCTCCTTCTTTCTTTTCCTTCTCTCCCTCCCTCCCTCCCTACAGCTTTATTGAGGTATAATTGACGCACAATATATTGCATATATTTAAAGCGTAGAGTTCAATACATTTTGACACATGCATATACTCATGACCATCACCACAAACAAGAGAGTAAACATATTTATCTTTCCTTGGTAATTCCTTCCTTCTCTCCCCACCCTGCCATACATAAGCTAATACTAGTTTGCTTTTGATACTTAGGTTAGTTTGCATTTTCTAGTATTTTATCTGAATGAAATCATGCAGGATATACTTAGTTGTCCAGTGCTTTCACTCAGTATAATTATTTTGAGATTGGTCCATGTTGTTGCATGCATCACTAATTTATTCTTTGCTATTGAGTAGTGTTCCATTTATGGATATATGGTAATTTTATCTGTCAAAGGAAGTAAGTTATGCCTATTTTTTGAACTTTCAATTAATTCTGTAGAAGGTATTTTTTCTGACTTCTGTTATTCAGCACTGTTGTGAGATTCATTTGTGTTGAGTTTACTTATAATGCTGTTTAATTTCAAATTATGTAAATATACTGAATGTATTTATCATTACTCTTGACAGACATTTGGGATGTTTCCAGGTTTTTGCTTTTACAAGTAATACTGCTTTGAATATTCTTGAACATGTGTCTCAGTGTACATATATTTATATTAGTTAATTAACCCTGGTGTAGAATTTAACAGGATTCCATGGGCAGAGGAGCCTGGTGGGCTACACCCCATGGGGTCACAAAGAGTGGGACATGCCCGAGCGACTAATGCTTTCAGTTTTACTTTCATTTACCCTGGAGTAGAATTGCCAAGTCTCAGAGTATATGTATGTTCAACTCTAGTGGATAATGCCAAATAATTTTCCAAGGTGGTTGAACCCATTTACAGCAGCAGCAGCCTTGTTGGAGAGTTCCAGCTGCTCTGTGTCCTCAGCAACACTTGGTTTTATCTATCCTTTTATTTGAGCCATACTGATAAGTAGTACTCATTGTGGTTTTAACTTGTATGTCCCTGATGAATAATGAAATTGAACATCCTTTCATATATAATTGGCATGTTTTCTTTAATGAAGTACCTGTTCATCTTTTGCCTGTTTTTCTGGTTTTTCTTTCCTTTTAAAAAATACATTGAAAAAAATTCTTATATATTCTAGATAAAAGCAATTTGTCAGTTATTTGTTGCAGGTTTGCATAAACATGCTTGAGTTTTTTATTTTGATTTTTATGTCCAGCAGCCTGGGAGTTCTTTCTTATTCTGGCAGTTTTATTTATCTGTAGATTCTTTGGGATTTTCTGTGTGTTCCGTCGCCTTGTGAAAATGACAGTCTGCCTCTCCCTTTTCAATCTGTGCACGTTTTCTTCGGTCTCTTATTGCGCTGGCGTACACCTCCAGTGCAGTGCTGAGCAGAGATGGGGATGAGAGGCGCCCTAGCCTTGTCTCCAGTCCTGCATCACACTCAGATTCTTATTCCAGTGCTGCTCCCTACTGTCCGTCAGATTGTGGAAATTCTACTTATTGTTTTGTAAGGCTTTTGTTTTCCTTTTCAAGAAAATCGTGAATGGATGTTTTCTTTGTTTTTATTTCTTTTGTTAATCTGAATTACATTGAATTTTGAACTTTCTAGTCCTGATGTAAGCCAGATTTAGTGGAGATGTATTAATCATTTTTATACATTAGTAGAGCTGTTTGCTGCTATTTTATTTTGTATTTTTGCATCTATATTTATGAGTGAGATTGACCTGGAAATTTCCTTTCTCTAAATGTCCTTCTTAGGTTTTGCTAATCAAGATGTGTTGGCATCATAAAATGAGTTGGGGTATATTCCTTGTTTTTGTATTCTCTGGAAAAAATTTGTGGAAGATTATAGTTTCTTCCTTATGTGTTTTATAGAATTTGCTGGTAAAACCACCTGGGCTTGAAATTGTCTTTGTAGGAAAGTTTTAAATCATGTATATAATTTTTAAAATAGTTACAGGACTATTCAGATATTGAGTTTGGTAAGTTGTACTTTAAGGAGTTTTCCCTTGTGTAAATTTTCAAATATATTGGCAAAAAGTTTTTCTTATGTTCTTTAGAGAACTTTTAAAATTGTCTACAGGATCCATACTGATGTCTTACTTTTTATTCCCAATACTGGTTATATTTATCTTCTCCCTTTTTTCATGATCAGTCTCATTGGATGTTTGTTGGTTTTAATAGTTTTTATGAAGAACCAGTTATTAACTTTGCTGATCTCTTTTTATATATTTTCTGTTTTGTTAACTTCTATTCTTTATTTCCTTAAACTTTGTGTTCAATTTGCTGTTCTATTGCTAAATTTTGGGGAATGGATGCTTAACTTAATAATTTTCAACTTTTTTCTTTCCTGATATATTCATTTAACTCTGTGTATTTCCCTCAAGCCTTGCTTTTGTTGTACTCTATTATTTTTGAGAAATAGGATTTTCGTTGTACTTTGTTTAAATATATATTTAAAGTTTCATTGTTTTCTTTCTTACCTCTGTGGGTTATTCAGAAGTGTATTTCTTAATTTCCAAATATGTATTCATTTTTAAAGGTAAATTTTTTCTTTTTCAAGCTTAATTGCATTGTGGTTAGAGAACATACTCTATGATTTCAGTGTTTTGAAATTTGTTGACACTTGATTTATGGACCAGGATAGAGTCAATTTTAGTAAATATTTTTACCTACCTGAAAGTATTTTGCATTTGCTGGATATCAAGTTCTCTATATATTATGGTAAATTTGTGAATTCTGCTCTTCCAATTCTAATATATTCTCATTGTTTTTTGTTTTTTTAATCCTGCTCATTTTATCAGTTTCTGAAAGAGCTGTTTTGAAAATCTTATATGTAGATTATGAATGTTCATCTATGTAGTTCTGCCACTTTTTACTTTGTATATTTGGGGCCGTATGGATAGAAATTTAGAACTAGTACATCTTCAGGTAAATTGAACTTAAAAAAAAATTTCATTCTAAAGTGTCCTATTATATCTCTAGCAGTGTTTTTTTGTGTTGAAGTCTTCTTTATTTAGAGTTTCATGTTTTTGCATTTAGTTAGTATTTGCATGATATTTGTATTTTTTTCCTTACCTGTATTGTTGTGGTGTAGATGTGTTTCTCGTTTGTTTTTAAAGCCATTTTCACAATCTTTATTCTTTAATTGGATCATTTAGTCCTTTTCATCAGTGTATTTCCAGATATATTTAGGCTCAAATTTGTTGTGTCAGAGGCTGTCAGACTTTCTGTGTAAAGGCTTTTTGTTTGATTTGGTGTCTGTTGCAGCTATTCAGCTGTAGTGTTTGTTGTTGTTGTTGTTGTTGTAATGTATGTATTTGTTTGGCTGCACTGGGTTTTAGTTGTGGCATGTGGGATCTAGTTTGGTCACCAGGGATCCAGTCCAGGCCCCCTGCATTGGGAGCTCAAGAGTCTTAGCCACTGGACCACCTGGGAAGTCCCTCTGTTCTTTAATACAAAAGCAGCTATGACCAACATGTAAATAAATGAGTACGGATGTGTTCTAATAAACTTTAGTTATGAAAACAAACAATTGGCCAGATTTGCTGATGGTGCTGCAGTTTGCCAACATCTTTACTATTTTAATATTTTTTTCTGTTTATCTTACTTGTTTCATATTTTGTCCTTCTCTTTCTTATCTTTTGGCCTTAAATATTTTTTATTCTATTACATTTTTTTCTTCTCTCACCTTAGAATTAATAGCCTCGTTTTTTAGTAGTTAACCTAGAGATAGTAACATACTTCCTTGATGTATTAATTTCTAGTAATAATTGCTACTTTTATGATCTTCCTGAAATGCAGGAACCTGAAGAACACGACCACCTCCTGACTTAGATGCTTCATATTCCATTAGTGAGTACGTGTGTTTAATTTTTTACTCTGGAAATTAAAAGTTTTCTATTGTTAAAACACTTTTTATTATGGAAATGTATACTTATATGCCATTTTTGTGTGTATTTCTTTAGCTTTTTATTATAAACCACTAAGTAATGAACTAGTTTCAACAGTTTTTAGTATTTTTACAGTCCTGTTTAAAACAGTTCTCTGACCTCAAATTACTACCTGTCCATAGACACTTATGTGTAAGTGTCCATAGATACTTATGTATGTATCTCTAACAGCTAATGATTTAGAGGACAATAATATTACCCAGGTAACAAAATTAATGATAATTAAATATTTTAAATATCTAGTTCACTTGTTCAAGTCAGGTGGTTATGTTTTTTTATATGTTTTGTATAGTCGTTTTTTAGATTTGTTATTTTACTTTTCCTCTGGTGCTTTTGTCCTGGATCGCTTTTCTTCTTTTCAAAAAACATCTTTTAATACCCCTTAATGTGGATTTTCTGGTGATAAATTCTCAGTTTTTGTTGGTCATATCTTTAATTTATCTTCATTTAAGAAACTTTTTGTTATGGACACTTTCAAACATGAAATATTAGGGCAAAGGAAAACGTTAAAACTATGAATATGCAATTAGCATGTTCTAGGATGTGGGACCCTCTACAGAACAAATAATTTGGTTCCTTCAACATCAAAAAAACAGTAAGGAAAGGGTGAGGAAAGCTACAGATAAAGAGACTCAGAAATCACATCAGTTAAACATAATGTATGAATCTTGCTGTGGTCCTGACTGGAGAAGTTCAGTTACATGTACTGTGTGTGTATATGGCAGTTGAGGAAAACTGAGCACTGACTGGCGATCCGGTGACATTGGAGGACTAATACTATGCTTTTAGATAAGTAACATACTGTGGTTCTGTTTTTGAAATTGCCCTTATCTTTCACAGACACATCTGAAATGCTAATGGATGAAATGCAGCGTCTTTGAGTCTGAGATCTGCTTTATAACAGTTCAGTAGTAGCGGTATGGAATAGATAGAACAAACCTGGCTATGGTTTAACCATGCTGAAGCACAGAGATTGCACATGGAAGTTCACTATATTAAGATCCTAGCTTCTGAGTAAGCTTCATACATGTTTGAAAGTGTTCATAATAAAAAGTTTCTTAAATGAAGGTAAATTAAAGATAAGACCAACTAACAAAAACTGAGAATTTATCACCAGAAAATCCACATTAAGAGGTATTAAAAGATGTTTTTTAAAAAGAAGAAAAGCGATCCAGGACAAAAGCACCAGAGGAAAAGTAAAATAATTTTAATAAGTCTAAAAAATGACTATACAAAACATAAAAAAAATAACCACCTGGCTTGAACAAATAAACTAGACATTAAAAATATTTAATTATCATTAATTTTGTTAGCTAGGCAGTATTATTGTCCTCTAAATCATTAGCTGTTAGAGATACATACTAAGTGTCTATGGACAGGTAATAATTTGATGTCAGAGAACGGTTTTAAACAAGACTGTGAAAATACTAAAAACTGTTGAAACTATATTACAATTCATTACTTAGTGGTTTATAATAAAAAGCTAAAGAAACACACACAAAAATGGCAGATAAGTGTACATTTCCACAATAAAAAGTGTTTTAAAAATAGAAAACTTCTAATTTCCAGAGTAAAAAATTAAACACACATTCTCATAATGGAATACAAAGCATCTAAGTCAGGAGGTGGTAGTATTCTCAGGTTCCTGCGTTTTTAGGAAGATGATAAAAGTACCAATTATTACTAAAAATTAATACATCAAGGAAGTATGTTAAAATCTCTAGGATAACCACTTAAAAAATGAGGCTATCACTTCTAAGGTGAGAGAAGAAAAAAATGTAATAGAATAAAATGTAGCAACTAGATAAAATTCAGTTCAATATTTTGATGAGACTACTTCATCGGCAATATGTATACTTCCATCAGAGACATATAATATTTTGTTTGGTTTTATCTCTTTCATGATGTTAGTAGCCATTGATGGTCATCACCTAGATCCATTGTTTTATTAAGGGTTTACTTTCATTTGTATTTTTGCTGGGTATAGTATTCTAGTTGGAAGATTTTTTTGGTTATTTTTTAGGAACAGTTTTAGATTTGCAACAAAATTGATAGCCAGGCTCCTCTGTCCATGGAATTCTCCAGGCAAGAATACTGGAGTGTGTTTCCAATTCCTTCTCCAGGGGATCTTCCTGACTCAGGAATCGAACTTGGGTCCCCTGCACTGCAGGCAGATTTTTTACTGACTGAGCCACCAGGGAAGCTGAAATTGAAAGGAGGTTTTGTGTGTGTCCCCGTCCCCAGACACGTAGCCTTTCCATCATCAACATTATTCATCAGAATGAGACTTTTTTTTAACCACGAATGAATCCACATTGATACATCACAATCATCCAAAATCCGTAGTTTACCTTGGGGTTCAGTCTTGGTGTTACACATTCTATGGGTTGGTCAACGTATGATGACATATACCCATCATTATAAAGTTCTGCGGAATATTTTCACTTGTCTAGAACCCTTTGTGTTCTGTTTTAATGTTTCCATGGTTTTGCCTTTTCGAGAATGTCATATGTGTAGTTGACTCTTTAACACAGGGTTTAGGGGTGCCAACCCTCTGTGTAGTTGAATATCATGTATATTTTTACAGTGGACACTTCATATCTGCAATTTTGTATCCATGGATTCAAACAGCTGTGGATCATTTAGTAATCTGTGTGTAAGTGGTCCCACATAGTTCACACCTATGGTCCTCAAAGGTCAGCTGTAGTCGGAATCAGACGGTATGTGATAATAGCATTCTTAGGTTGGCCTTTTTTCACTTAGTAATATGCTGAATAATGTTCCACTGTCTGGATGTGAATTATTTATCCATTATTTATCAATTCTATCTGTTCTACTAAAGGACAGACATCTTGGTTGCTTTTCAGTTATGAATAAACCTACTGTAACCATTCTTGTGCGTGAACATAAGTTTTCAACTCCTCTGAGTACATAGCAAAGAATGCAATTGCTAGATTGTAAGGTAAGAGTCTTGTGAAGTGGCTGTACTATTTTGCGTTCTCACCAGCAATAAAAGAGAATTTCTGTTGCTCCACATCCTGGCTGTTGTCAGTGTTCTAGACTGGCCATTCTAATAGATGCATAGTGGTATCTTGTTTTAATTTACGTTTCCCTGATGACATGTGATGTAGAGCATCTTTTCATATGCTTGTCTGTCGTCTGTATGTTATCTTTGGTGAAGAGTCTCTTAAAGTTTTGGGCACATTTTTTAATCAGGTTGTTTTCTTACTGTTGAGCTTTAGGAGTCAACAATATATTTGCGATAACGTTTTTTTCTTTTTTTTCTCATTCTTTTGGAAATAATTTATCCCAGTCTGTGGCTTGTCCTCTTATTTTCTTGACATCTTTCACAGAGCTGGTTTTTATTTTAATGAAGTCCAACTTACCAGTGAATTCTTTCCTAGATTGTGTCTTTAGTGATTTATCTAAAAAGACATCACCATAGCCAACGTCATCTTAGTTTTCTCCTATGTTATTTTCCATGAGTTTTATGGTTTTGCATTTTACTAGATTAAAAAAAATTCTTCAAAGATTATTGCATTGTACTGTTTAGATGTTAGCTGTCAGTCTAATTAATTGTTCCTTTGAAGGTAACATTTGATGGTGGGAAGGGTTTAGCTGCTTTTAGATTTTCTTTTTGTCTTTGACCTTCCCCAGTTTTACTATGATGTGACTTACCTTTTTTTTATTTTTATTAATGTGTACGTATCTTTTTATTTGTCCTCTTAGGATTTGTTGGGCTAACTTGAACCTGTGGTTTGATAGCTTTTATCAGTTTTGGAAAATTCTTCAGCATTATCTCTTGTAGATATTTCTTCTGACCTGTTCTTACTTTCTTTACATGTCAGACATTTTTGCATTGTCCTTTGTCTTTTATTTTTCTTTCCTGTTTCCCAGTCTTTTGTTTCATTGAGCTTTTTTATTAAAATTAATTTTTGTTGGATTGTAGTTGATTTTACAATATTATATTTTAGTTTATGTTTCACTGAGCTTTAAAACAGAATAGATTCTTCTCACCTCTCTCTAGTTTACCAGTTCTCACTACAGACTATTGGAGATTGGAAACAGGAACCCACTCCAATATTCTTGCCTGGAGAATCCCATGGACAAAGGAGCCTGATGGACTTTAGTCCATGGGGTCACAAAGAGTCAGACACGACTGAGTGACTAACACACACTACAGTGTATTAAATCTACAGTCTAACTGCATCTGTTGAGGTATTAATTTTGGTTATTGTATTTTTCAGATATAGAATTTATATTTTTATAATGCATAAACTCAAAAAGTCTGAGCTTTATCATATTAACATTTGGAACATTGTTAAATTTGTTTCTGCTGATTGTTCATCTTATCTTCTTTCTTTGTGTGCCTGGTGGTGGAATGTGTTTAAGACAACCATGCAGGGTCCAGTATCAGAGTTTGAAAAGATAAGTTTGTAGTCACTTTGAGAGCTTGCCTACTTATGGTTCATCCTTAACTCCTTATGCTTACTCTTTGGGTCTCAACTTAAAGGATATGGATTTTCTCATGCTTCCCACCTGTGGCAAGTCTGAAGCTAGTTTTATATCCCTTACCTTATGAGGCTTTGCTCCATTTCTCAGTCTCAGCTGCCTCTTCTAGATGCCCCCAGGGAAAAGCTGCCCTACTTATCTGTCTCTCTCTGGATAGCCTCCTCTTGGATCTTGGCTTACTGATTCTTAACTGGTCTTTAGTTCTCTGATGCCCTTTAGGCATACCCCCCACCTCTCCTACTTTTCTCCTTTCTCATTGGAAGGTCTTTAGATCAATTTGTTATTACAGGAAATTGAACTATTTTTTCCTTGTTGTTTAACTTATTCACTGATATATTATTTCTGTATTAACTTTTAAAAAATTATCAAAGTACTACTCTTGTAATATAGTATATTAAAAAGACACATATAAGTTTAAAGAAGCAGGGAAAAAATCACAGGGCTGTCAGTGAGAGTCAGTTGCTATTAATAGTTCCTTTTTTTAAAAAAGTTTTTGTGGGGTTGGGTTTGGGGAAGAGTTTGGAGGTAAGCTTATTTTGGATATTCTGAGTTTGAGGTGATTAAAATATCTAGGTAGAGTTATGCTTGAGGCATTTAAATATTAAACAGATGATTTGATTCAAGAACAGGGTGTCGATCTGAATTTGCACATTAAAGACAATGTCAGTTGAACCTATCAAAGTAAATAAATGGAAGGCAGTGGTGGTTGTAGACTTCCTCTGTGAAGGGTAGCACAGATTGAGAAGGGATAGGGTAATTATGGGAGAGGTAAGATAGAACTTAACTTTTGTAGAGTTGGACAGGCCAAGACAGTATCATATTTTTTATTTGTAAGTTATGTGCCTATGGGAACATTTTTTTCTATTCTATATTTAATGGCTTTAGTTCAGTTTTTTTAGCATAAAATTCTGTATGCTGAATAATAGTAAGTAAAACACAATATTATAGTGTGAAATATTTATTTGTTAGTGTTTTAGATCTAATCACAGACTAGATTAAGAACTTGAAGTTCAGGATCTCATACTTGCTAATAGTCTTGTGCAGATGACTGTCATCAATCTCATATTCTATTAAGTGTGCATAATCATGAAATCACAGTGTTAATAATAAAACTATGTTAAACACAAAAGATTTTCATACTGAATCAGTTTGTATGTATAGAGAGAATATAGGAAGTGGTACTTTTGTTCTTCCTGTTCGAATAACCATTGTTACCAAAAAAAAAAGGGTGACTTTATACCGAAGTTTCTTGGTGACAAACATTATTCTAGTTCTATACCAGACAAGTTCTTTAAATAGATGTGCGCGAAGGGCATTTAAAGATAGATCAGAAATTCATGACCACATACCTACTTATTTTTAACATATACTTAGAGTTATCTGTTTATTTCTGCAGTTGTGATTATTTTGTATTTTCTGTGTTTGGTCATTAAACAAGAGCCCTTACAATATTGATATTTGATTTAACAGAGCTACAATAGAAGAGGCGTACTCCAGGTCAATGACAAAACTAGCAAAATCTGCAAGCAATTATTCACAACTTGGGTGAGTTAATTTCTTTGAACAGCTCTTTCAGTGTTGATTTAGCCAAAGTTTTTGAGAATAATAGGTTTCCATTAAAGATGTAATAGTTCATAAATATAAAACATATAATTATTTGTTTGAAATATGCCTATATGAATATATATTCTTGACTTCATAGAAAATACAGCCGAATTTGTTGAATCAGTTAATGCAAAATGAAACTTACTTTTCCCCCTTTAAAACTACATAGTCTTTCAGTAGTATAATTTTGGGATTATAAATGTTATGTGTTATGCACATTATTCTGGTTTTCTGTAAGTTCATTTACATTCTCTTGAACAGTGGTCTTTAAAAACTCACTTAATATAAATTTTATTGAAATGATTAAAATGCATTAGAAATGTCAGTTAGGATTTTATAGACTACCTTTAAATTTTCCCTTTAAAAATATGTGCTCAGGAAATGTTTTCTTTGAAAAATGAATATTATTAATAAGAATATGTTTTCAATGAGGTATACTTATAGCCATAACAACTCTGGAAAGAGTAATTGTGTAATTTGAATAATAACAAGTCTGGAAGGAATACTTAATCTGACTGACTTATCTAAAATTGGGAGAGAGATTATATTTTAACTAAGATGTTAAAATAGTCTTATATTTACTTAGTATAAAGATTTTTACAGTGATACTCAGTAAAAGATTCCTCTTCATCTGGGATTCTGATGAATCTATGATTCCCCTGAAATTTTATATAAGATTTTGTGTAGGTGTTAATCCATACCTCTGAAGGGGTGTATACCGGTTATCAGATTCACATATGGTTCTTATGATCTGAAAAGCTGGTTAAGAATGACTGTTTTATGAAAGTATTCTCTAGTGTAATTGGACGAGTTTAGCAGAAGTCTTGCTAGTTTGTAGCCCAGATAAAGGGGAGTAGGCCTCTTGGTTCATCCTCAGGGTGGTGACACTGTCCATTATGTAAGTGCTAACAGCCACAGCCAAGAGGACCTTCTGCAGCTCTGTTTTCACCTGGAGGAGAGTGGAGACTGGTAGCTGAGGGCTGTTTGCTTTCCTCCCAGTTGTCCTGCAGCTATTGCTTTCTTCCATGCAACTTCATTCTTCCTTCTTTTTCCCACTCTCTCCTCACTTTTTTCACATCCTCCTCTTTTTAACTCCTCCATGTAGACTTTGCCTCTTCTAAACGTAATTTCTTCTTCATTGACCAGAGTAGAAGGGCCACAGAATAACTGGAATAACAGAAACTAGCTTTAACCAATAGTTTTTTTTTTTACATATATGTAGCAAATTATTTTCTTTCATACACTCACTCTTTTAGGTTTCCAGTATGATTGATATTTTAGAAATAATATTTTAGAACAATTTTTATTGGAGTATAGTTGATTTACAGTGTTGTGTTAGTTTCAGTTGTACAGCAAAGTGAATCAGTTATCCATATATTTATATGTGTGTATGTGTGTGTATATGTATATGTATGTATATATATGCCCAGTCTTTTTAGAATTTCTTTTCCCATATAGGCCATGATAGTGTATTGAGTAGAGTTCCTGTGCTCTGCATATAGCGGAGGTGCTTATCAGTTATCTGTTTTATATATAGTGGTATGTATATGCCCATCCCAGTCTCCCAGTTTATCCTTCCCCACCCCTCGGTAACCGTAAGTTTGTTTGTTTTCTACATCTGTGACTCTACTTCTGTTTTTTGTTTTTTGTTTTTTTTTTTTAAGATTCTTTGCCCACGTAGGCCATTAACAGAGTATTGAGTAGAGTTCCCTGTGATATACAATAGGTTATTGTTAGTTATATTTTATATACAGTGGTGTGTATCTGTCAGTTCCTGTCTCACAGTTTATCCCTCCTCCCCGTTTTCCTGGTCACCATGTTTGTTTTCCACATCTGCGACTACTTCTGTTTTGTAAATAAGTTCATTTATGCCGTCCACACATGGGTAATATTGTATGATATTTGTCTTACTGAACATGTTCACTGAACATGAGGCCATAGTTTTAATCTAGGAAATTCTACCTTATTTTTAGTTACCAGGTGAGAGGTAGAAAAAAAGATGTTTCCTAATAAAGTTACTGACAACATTTCTGTCTTTGAAATGTATGCCTTTCATGAATAATAGATGTTATTTCATTTTTTCTGTTAGTGTTGTTACTTAAGATTATAAAGATTTTAAATATTACTGAAATTGAATTTTATCTTTTGAATTTAATTGCATTTAAACATATTTTGGATACATTAGTTTCATTTCTTAGTGCTTATTGTATGTTATTGTGTATTACCTGGCCAGAAAAAAGTTGTGTGTATCAACCTTTATAAAATGCAATAGTTGTAATTCCTTAAAGAAACCTTATTTAAAGAAATCTTATGCTGAACCTCCTTTGTTAAAGTAAAGGGACACTCTGATCTGTTTCGTGAAATCTAGACTATGAGGTATCAGGTTTACTTGAAGTGATACACATGTATTTTGGTGCTGTTGTGAGTGGATACTTTTCAGGTGTCCTTTTTTCTCTTGAAATTTTCCATCTAATTACTTGCCAGTTTTAGTGCTGATTAGATTCTAAAGTGGGAGGTAAGCTCTAATCAGAACAGTCCTATTTAAGTATTTATCCTCCTTGAACATTATTGTTACTGCTTAAAATGATTGTGTCAGTTAGCTTTCTTGCTGGCTAAGAAACACAGCAACTGGTAAAGAGTACATATTAGGATGAGTAATTTCTTTCTCTACCTTCTTGCCTTAGTGATCATTGCTACTCTTTGTTTTATCATAGAGCAAGGCAAATGCTGTTGAAAATATCTGATGAAGTACCTGAGGAAAGCATAGGATAAAATTATTCTTATATCATTCTCTACTGACCAAATTAGTTTAAACTGACCTTTGGCATCCTAAGTATTATCTACGATATTACAGTGTAGTAATTCTTGAAAGTACTTGAACCTGCTAAAAATATTAAATTCTCAATGTTGAGAAAAAGTGATAGGAAAATGTGATACATTCTGTACCAAGTGTAGTAGAAAGGGGACTGTCTGGTGGGTAAAATCTGAAACAAAGTTTCAGAGAACAATTCTAAAATAATTCTTCAGTTCAATTCAGTCGCTCAGTAGTGTCCGACTCTTTGCGACCCCATGAACCGCAGCACGCCAGGCCTCCCTGTCCATCACCAACTCCCGGAGTTCACTCAGACTTGTGTCCATCGAGTCAGTGATGCCATCTAGCCATCTCATCCTCTGTTGTCCCCTTCTCCTCCTGCCCCTAATCCCTCCCAGCATCAGAGTCTTTTCCAATGAGTCAACTCTTCACTTGAGGTGGCCAAAGTACTGGAGTTTCAGCTTTAGCATCAGTCCTGCTACAGAAATCCCAGGGCTGATCTCCTTCAGAATGGACTGGTTGGATCTCCTTGCAGTCCAAGGGACTCTCAAGAGTCTTCTCCAACACCACAGTTCTAAAGCATCAATTCTTCGGTGCTCAGCCTTCTTCACAGTCCAACTCTCACATCCATACATGACCACTGGAAAAACCATAGCCTTGACTAGACAGATCTTAGTCGGCAAAGTAATGTCTCTGCTTTTGAATATGCTGTCTAGGTTGGCCACAACTTTTCTTCCAAGGAGTAAGCGTCTTTTAATTTCATGGCTGCAGTCAACATCTGCAGTGATTTTGGAGCCCCCCAAAATAAAGTCTGACACTGTTTCCACTGTTTCCCCATCTATTTCCCATGAAGTGATGGGACCGGATGCCATGATCTTCGTTTTCTGAATGTTGAGCTTTAAGCCAACTTTTTCACTCTCCTCTTTCACTGTCATCAAGAGGCTTTTTAGTTCCTCTTCACTTTCTGCCATAAGGGTGGTGTCATCTGCATATCTGATGTTATTGATATTTCTCCCAGCAATCTCGATTCCAGCTTGTGTTTCTTCCAGTCCAGCGTTTCTCATGACGTAGTTAAATAAGCAGGGTGACAATATCCAGCCTTGACGTACTCCTTTTCCTGTTTGGAACCAGTCTATTGTTCCATGTCCAGTTCTAACTGTTGCTTCCTAACTTGCGTATAGGCTTCTCAAGAGGCAGGTCAGGTGGTCTGGTATTCCCATCTCTTTCAGAATTTTCCACAGTTTATTGTGATCCACACAGTCAAAGGCTTTGGCATAGTCAATAAACCAGAAATTGATGTTTTTCTGGAACTCTCTTGCTTTTTTGATGATCCAACGAATGTTGGCAATTTGATCTTTGGTTCCTCTGCCTTTTCTAAAACCAGCTAAGTCATGTGCAGATTTAACTTTTGCATGTTTAAATTCAGAAGAGTTTTTATTTTTTAATTGTATTTGTTTAATTGGCCACATTGCATGGTATGGCTTATGGGATCTTAGTTCCTTGACCAGGGGTTCAACCTGTGCCCTCTGCATTGGAAGTGTGGAGTCCTAACCACTGGATTTCCAGGGAATTTCCAGGAGCTTTTATTTTCAATGAAGCTTTTTAAATGGAGCACTACAGGGTCTAAAATTGAGATTTGATAATAGATTAATTTTAAACAGACTGATTAGAAAGTCTTCTGATAAAAATCTTAAGTAACCAAATCAACTCAGAAAATGACATAATTAAGAGAGGGTCATGGCCAGACCTGTGATATGAATTAAGTCATTTCTGTGTATCTGAGGTTATAAAAATATTTTATTTATTTATTTTTAAAATATAAAGTTATTTATTTTAATTGGAGGTTAATTACTTTATAATAACGCATATATATGGAATTTAGAAAGATGGGTAATGATAACCCTGTATGCGAGACAGCAAAAGAGACACAGATGTATAGAACAGCCTTTTGGACTCCGTCGGAGAGGGAGAGGGTGGGATGATTTGGGAGAATGGCATTGAAACATGTATAATATCATATATGGAACGAATCGCCAGTCCAGGTCGATGCATGATACTGGATGCTTGGGGCTGGTGCAATGAGACGACCCAGAGGGATGGTACGGGGAGGGAAGAGGGAGGGAGGTTCAGGATGGGGAACACGTGTATACCTGTGGCGGATTCATGTTGCTGTATGGCAAAACCAATACAATATTGTAATTAACCTCCAATTAAAATAAAAATATTTTAAATAATTAACCAAGGCCTAAAAAAATCAAGATCCGTCTTTCATTTCATTTGTGATTTAATTTAATCTCATCTTCTGTCCATTAGTTCCAGTGGTGCTATTTTGGAGCTTTAAACTTTTTTTTCCTTTTAGTAAAGTATTCCCATGTTTTCTTCACTTTAGAACATTTGCACCAGTGTGGGATGTATTCAAAACATCTACAGAGAAATTAGCAAATTGTCACTTGGATCTTGTTAGAAAATTACAAGAATTAATAAAGGAAGTTCAGAAGTATGGAGAAGAACAAGTGAAATCGCATAAAAAGGTATCAGTTATGTTACTCATTGGATTGGTTGGTCAGATATTGAATACTTTGTAGTTCCATTATTTTGATGAATCATTTCATACCTAACAGACTAAAGAAGAAGTTGCAGGAACTCTGGAAGCTGTTCAAGCCATTCAGAGCATAACTCAGGCCCTCCAGAAGTCCAAGGAGAATTACAACGCCAAGTGTGTAGAACAGGAACGCTTGAAAAAGGAAGGAGCTACACAGAGAGAAATGGAAAAGGTGATCATAATAAAAACAATACCTCTGTGTTTTCAAGGTGTTTTCAAATACAAGAGTGCACTTAATCTTTAAACACTCAAGAATGAGCTCATGTTAAAGATGAAAGTCACTGTGCATGAGTGTTGATGATTTTCCCAAGTGAAACAAAAGTAGGTTTGCAAAATATGTTGTGTATGGTAAGTAGTTTAGCAAATACATGAAAAGGGATGATTGCTTTATATCAGTGACACATTTGCAGGATATTTGTATAAGATAATTGATGAGATAGTTCTTGGTATAAGATTTAATATTAAGGTAAAAAAGAATTTAAAGCTAGACTTTGGTATATTTAGCAAGGCAGTAGATACTTGAGGGTAAGCTATAAATATATGTTGTGGGTGATTTATTGCTGACTTTGAGCCCATGTATCTAGCATTGTGGTAAACCACAACGCTTTCCCTTACTCTCATCTTGATTGAAAGTAGATTTTTTTTCGCCTTTCAAAACAGTTTAACCATCCACTTGTTTGATGTGGTATATTATCATTTAGGAATCAGTCATAGGGAGTGATAATTTTGAAAGCTTTGTAGAATATTTGAAATATCCAGTAAAAAAAAAAAGTATCTTGCAATTATAATAATTATAAAATTGTGTATACATGGGCAAGAATTAGAAATCTGGAAAAATCAGAACAGTCAGTGGAATTTGGGATATTATGTTTCCTTTAGTGTTGTACAATAAATAAAAATTGGAAAGGAGTAAAAAATGAGGCACAGCAAATTCATGATTTTCAAACAGCATTTCAGACACAGCAGTTAAGAATAAAATATAAAAAGAGAAAGTAAAGCAAAATAACATGGTCCCAGAAGAAGAATATTATTATTATTATTAATGAACTAGAAATGGAACAGAAACTCAAAGGCATGTGTCAAGATTGGACCCGAAGTCCTAAGTTAGGCAGTGGAGTTTAGCTCTTGTATGGTATGGGGGACTAAATACTCCCCACTTGAGGTGGGGCTATAAATAGCAAAAAAAAAAAAAGAGGTTTGTGCTGCTGAAGGGCTAAAGCATTATTGGAAGCTGGGGCTTAATGGACACAGTTCTAAGTGGCAATCAGGCCATGGATTTGCCCTGATTATGACTATTTTGGTCATATCCTCAGTATTCTTCCAGGGAAGTAATTAAAAGCTGCCTTTGTGTGACTGATGGTAAATTGGAACCTTGGAGGGCTGGCAGGAGATAACGTGAAACTGCTAGATGGGGACGGGTGAGCGTAAATGATTAAGTACAGCACAATTCTAGGAGGTGATGTTTACCTTGTATTCTATAGAGTTGTCCAGTATCACTGATGGAGGGACAGGGAGAAGAGAGGGGAAAAAAGAAACCTCACGCTTGAAATGAGCAAACAACCACACTTTTAGAGTACATCTTAAGAAATTTCATATAGCTTTCCCCTGCTATACAACAGTGTGTTTTTCACATGAAAACTTACGTGAACCAAAATGGCAGAGAAGCAGTTGCCTTAGAACACATCTTGCTAATGAACGTATGAAGGAAGCTGAGTTAAAGCGCAGATGCTCACAGAAGCAGTTCAGATCTGTGGAGACCAATGCTGAGACGCTAAGTGTAGGTCGTGGAGAGGAGCTTGGATCGCTCTCACTGGTCTCAGGCTCTGTGCTCCCTTCATACTGGCTCCTGCAAAGCAAACAGTGAGAACTATTTTTCTTTTCACCTTTGTTTTTGTAAAAGTGAAAATCCTCTCTGGATTTTTTTCCAGTTTGTGCAGACAGGTACTAATGTAATTCATTAGTAAAAGCAAAGTGGCATAAGACAAACTTTGGAAAAGCAAGGGATCTTTGTTAAGACAGATGGCAGCAAATTTAACAACTAGAAGAGGAATTCAATTCAAATAAAATTTAGGTTTATTAAACACGATCAGAAACATATACATTAAGGATGTTCAGAGTTGCAAATGAACATACACTTACATTAAAGAAGTTAAGAGAGACAGATGAAACAAGAACTGGTAGATGGGAAAACAGCTAACTAGAAAACTTGGCAATGAAATATATAGTTATTGAAATTTTTAAAAAGCATTAGAGAAGATAAACTTTAGAGTTGATATAGTGAAAGACTGAATTTGGGAACTTACCAGTGACATATGCAGAGAGTAAAGGTCACTGTGGTCTGCTGTGGATTTTAGAAGAAAAAAATTGGAGAGGATGGTAGATAGGTAATATTTGAAGAGTTAACAGATCAGAATTTTTTCAGAATTAAAGAAATTCAAGAATTAGATCACAAATATGTTCTCGGTATTAAGCAGGTTAAATAAAGATAATTCAGACTGAGACACCAGAAAAAAAGAGAATATGAAAAGCTGCCGGGTATATCTTTTTCCTCACATCTCTGAAGTTAGAATGCATCTTCAAATGGTGGTATCATCATCACTGTGGGCAGGTGGCCTCTGTCGTGTGGCGTCACTGCCTCTGTGAGCTTGGTATATCTGGTGGCTAGATGGACAGCCGCAACACTGTTGTTTCAGGTAACAGACCATTGAGGAAGGAATGGTTCTGATTATTGTTTGAAAACCTTTTGTTGAGACCTGGTAAAATCAAGAAAATGTGAACACCACTGCTTGGAAGAAAATCTGAAGATGGTGGTGGGGCACTTTTAAGATATTCTCTGTCAATAATATTCTTGGTGACTTTGAAGATGATAATATGTGGGGGAAAAACAGACCTTAGCAGCAGCCCCTGACTTGGAAGTAATTGAGAAGAGTCAGAATCTGAATGTGAAGAAAGATTGAGGAGTATCTCAAACAGTTCATTTTGCTTTCGTTTTTATTTTTATCACACAAGAATAAAAATCTACCTCCAAGTAAGTCTAAAAGAGCTCTTATAATAAGTCTAAAATAAAAATGTTTTTAAGTGATAAGAAAGCATTATTTCATGGTTTAATTGACAGTGTTTCTCTGTTTGAGTGGTACACAAAATAATGGTGTGTTTTACAATTAATGGTATATTAGAATTAGTAGTAGTCAAGTATAACATTAAGCATAACTACTGAAAAAAGTATAATTTAAATCTTCTGAATCAGCAAAAATAAGAGAAAACAGTGCTTTTTTCTAATTGTTCTGCTCAAGAAGCAATTATCATTGCTTGTGATACTAGAGGTGTTAGTGTGTCTCTGCTTTATATATAGTTAAATCCAAGCTTAAGTAAATATTTTGGCCTGTAATAAGCTCTTTATTAATAAGCTCTTTATTACCATGAATGTAGATTTTTTTAAAAACAGATCTTTGAACTATTTTGTGTGTGTGTGAACTTGAAAGCATACTTATTGGATATTATGACATAGTATGCTTCTCATCTTCATTTACAAACCCTTTTATAAAGCGCCATTTAGAAGTTACTCGTATTTGTGGACTATGACAAAGTACTTATTTTTTATGTATACATTTGATTCATAAGATGTTACTGGAAAAATTATATAGACCCTTAAACAGAGCTATTTCCAGTAGTATATCGATAAATTTATTTATAATGCTAAGGAAATGATAAAATACTGGATTTCTTTCATTATCACTTGGTACTCTATTAGAACCAGTCTTTAATTATGAGAGGAAATGTAGCTGTTGCTTTAAAAGCTAGTTTCTTCTGCCCCAGTTTCCCGTTTGTTTTTTATTTTAATGTATTTGGCTGCATCGAGTCTTAGTTGTGGCACGCAGGCTCTTCATTGCGTCACGCGGGGACTTTCATTTTAGCGCGTGGGCTCTGTAGTTGCAGCCCGCAGGCTCAGTAGTTGTGCACGGGCCCTAGAGCATCGGACTTGGTTGTTCCCTGGCACGTGGGATCTTTGTTGCCAGACCATGAATGGAAACCGCATTCAGTTTTGATACAAGATATAGTTTTGATACACTGTAAGATAAAGTGATGTCCTATATTCTTTGTTTATAAAGGCCAGCAAGGATAAAGCATATATGTTTAATATAATATATGCAGTAAAATTTTCAAAGACAGTGCAAAGTTACTTTTTTAGGGTCTAGAAGTGTATACATCTCTTGGCATTCCCATCCTCCAGGTAAACCCAACTTTGTGTTTCTAATGCTTATTAGATTGGTTTCTAATACTTACTGTTAGACTCCTGAACATAGCTGGAAATAATTACCTATGGTTCTGATTGTCTCTGTACAAATTCCAGGTTTTGCAGCTTAGCCCTCAGTGGCTCTTTGTAATACTTTTACTGCTGTAATTATTACCAGTTGCATCCTCCATCACCATGGTTTGAAACTTTATTCTGAAGTTTCCAACCACAGCCTTCTCTTCACTCACAGCAGACCACCTTTTATCACACCAAGAAAGTGGAGATCTTTTATCTTGAAATGCTATAGCTTCTCTCTTTTGTTTTTTGATCTTCTTTAAACTCTTATTTACTTCAACACCCCTTTCCTTCAAATTTCCTGTATTCAAATTGAGCAGTCTTTTGAGAATAATCAAATTTCTTGATAGCCACATGTCTGCCCCAATCTACTGGTTACTTTCCACCTATTTCTAGCCTTTTTTGTATGAGTTGTGCTTCTTTTATTAACTCCCTGAGGAAAAGAGTTGTCTTTTGTCTTCCTGTTCCTTAGTACCTAATATTTAATATATTGTTAAATTTGTGTTGAATAAGTAACTTTGATAAAATAAAAACTATTATAATACAGTAGCAATTAAAAAATAGAAATCTTGAAAAATAGACAATGATTAAAACAAATTATTGACTTTCTGAAGTGTAAAAAAAATTGAACAACATCAAGGAAAATTGATTTTATTTTTTCAGTTTTCATGCTAGCTTTATAGTCACTGATCAGACCTTAAATGGAGTATCTGTTTGTTGTAGGAGGAAGGAAGAAGACTCATATTCTGCTGATATTGTCACATTCTTGATTGCTGAATTTTTAGTAACATTGTACTGTTAAATGTGGTTGTGTGATCTTCCTCTGGGTTATAAATGAAAGTATTTTAACTTTTAAAAGCACATTCCATTGGACAAGAGAATTAGGATTTAATTTCTACATCATTGGGTGACCATAACAAAAAACACTAATAAGAAAGACTTGAAAAAAGGTATTAAAGTTAGTTTATGTCATCTTGAACTCAGCATAGGCCTCACCTCTTAAAATGCACTTTTTTTTTTTTTAAGGAAAGTAAAGTGATTTTGTGTAATTCTAAATGTTTTTGTTTTGTTACAGGCAGCTGTTAAATCTAAGAAAGCTACAGATACTTACAAACTCTATGTGGAAAAATATGCATTAGCAAAAGCAGATTTTGAACAGAAAATGACAGAAACAACTCAGGTTGGTATTTTTAAGGCTTTAAATCTAAAATAGGATATTTGTATTTATTGTTTATAAATTACAGTAAGTTATATTAAATATATTTCTGATACAAATAATTTTTTTCTGTCATAAGATTTTTTTATATTAGAAACTCTTAAAATGCACAGTCTCAATATTTTAATAATGCTGTTTTAAAAATACACCTCTTGTTTTGGAGATTAAAAATTATGGTCAGTCAGTAGTTATAATATCATAAGGGATTATTCAGATCAACTAGAAGAGAATGTTTAAAGAGTATTGGAGAAAATGAGGACATTGGTAGATGATGAAGATTATGTATGGGTTTTAAAATTGACTATAAGTAGAAAACTGGAAATCACTCAGTGCTGAGGATGTAGTGGTTAATAAATAAAGCAATCAGGAATCCGTGCTCTCATAGAACTTCCGTGTTAGTAAAGGAAAATAGACAGTTTAAAAAAGTCTGTCTCCCATTGACTTGGGATAAATTATATTCAATTTGATATTCTTAAGGCCTTAATTACAGGGCTAGATTTAAGATGGGTGCCTTTTATGAATCGTACCCAAAACTTCTACCCTGATGTCTTGTCCTCTTGTTTTGTTTTTCTCCTTAACAGCTGTCATCACCTAACACCATGAATTCTATTTACTATTTCAGACAGGATAGGATGGGGATGCTGGGGTGACAGAGAATCCCCGCAGATCTCAATGGATTACAATAGCAAGTGCACGCTGCTTGTCTGTGATGAGTCAGCTCTTCACTCTGGCACCGAGACTGGTAGAGAAACCTCTTTTTAGAGCATTCTTAGTCATCGTGTCTGAGAGGACTAGAAACGTGGTGAAGCACACTAGCTTTGCTGCCTGTGTGTTTTATTGTCTGTCTCCCACCATTGAGTAAGTTCTGTGAGAGCAGAGAGTGATTTGTTTGCTGCTGTCTCCTCTGCATTTGAAACAGTTCCTAGCTCATGGTAGACACTCTGTAGATGTGAAGAAGGACTTTATGAATCTGCCTCTTTGGATTCTAGGGCGTCATCTTGCTTGGAGTGCTGAATGAGTCACGTCCCAGAAACAAAGGGTTTGCATGCTTGTGTGTAGGCATAATGCACTCGTCTTACCATGTTGTAGGCACTGCTAGATGTGTACAGTATATACGTAAATAAATTCTCTGTGCTTTACGTGGAGTATATACAGTATAGAGGAGGGAGACAGACATTAAATATATGCTTAATTAGAAAGTTACAGATTATTATAATTGTTACAAAGGAAAAGAACAGGCTTCCGTGAGATCATGAGATAGAATTATAGAGATGGCCTAATTTGGACTAGAGACTTCCCGGGTAGCTCAGTTGGTAAAGAAAATACCTGCAATGCAGGAGACCCTGGTTTGATTCCTGGGTCAGGAAGATCCGCTGGAGAAGGGATAGGCTTCCCGTTCCAGTATTCTGGCCTGGAGAATTTCATGGACTGTATAGCCCATGAGGTCGAAAGAGTCGGACATGACTGAGTGGCTTTCACTTAATTTGGATTAAGGAGTTAGGAAAGGCCTTTTTGGAGAACTAACATTTAAAATTGAGCTTTGAAGAATCAGTACAGACAGTCTAGGGTATGCGTGTTCCAGGCATTGGGGACCATGGCTGTGAAGACCTAGGTGTATGAAAGAGCTCCAGATTCTAGAAGGTAAAAATGCTTACTAAAACAGGAGAGATGGTGGTTAGAAATGAGGTTAAAAGGACCAGGCTCTAGTGAGGGCTTAGGTTTTCTTCTAAGAGCAATTGGAAGACACTGAAGAGCTGTATGCAGGGATAAGACATGATATGATCTGCATTTTTAAAGCTAATTTTGACAGTTTCATGAAGAATGGATTATAGTGAGGCCAAAGGAAAATCATGAGTCCAATTTGGAAGGTAGTATTGTAGTCCATTGAGAAGGATAAGAGTCAGTGTGGTTGCCTTGGAGAAGGAGAGAAGTGAATACATTTGGAGATGGCAGGGTTAGAGTGGATGGGAGAATTCTAAAGGAGTTCCAGGTCTCTTCAGATTTGACAGAGATGAATAGCAAAGTCTAGATGAAGGCCTGTTAGTTTGAGGGGTTGGAAGGGGGTCTCCTGCATTGTAGGCAGATTCTTTACCCACTGAACCATCGGGGATTAATCCTTTTATACTTAAGTGGAGAAAGCAAATGGCAGTTTTGGAGGCTCTAAGTAATCTGGACTGGACATAATGTTCACAATCCCTTATTGACAATTCTGAATTCTCTGAACCTCCCCCCCCCCTTTTTTTTTCTAGAATTCATTTGGCAGCAGAACTTGATTTGATCTGATGTAAGGCTATATATAGTCTCTTTATCCTACTTAGGCTGAATATAAATGTTTTCCTTTAGTGTTTGATAAACAGATGCCACTGCAGATCCTACTGGTAGTATAATGACATATATGAAAACACGTTACCTTTATTTCAAAAAAATCCAAAATATTTAAATTCCCAAACACTTGGTCCCAAAAATTTTGAATAAAGAATTGGGCCTTTATAATATAGGGGCTTGGCAGTACACAAAACCATAATGACATCATCTATGGATAGAGAGTGGGGAATTAAAGCCAAACTCTGAGGTTCATCGTTGTTAGTTTGGAAGAGGAAGAGATGCTGAAACTCAAGTAGGAGAAGCCAGAGAAGGAAAAAAACTGGAAAGTGTAATGTCGTGGCAGCTCAGAAGTGATAATGTTTCAGGAAGGGTTTAGTTTAAATGAGGCTCCGACTCCAGTGAGGTAGAAAGTTTCAGTTTCTGTAGCAACTGTGGTCCTTGTGGACTCCAGCAAGTTCTCTTTTATCTTTTAAATTATAAGGCAGTTATTGATTTATTTTCTATCAGAATGATTAGTTTCTATCATTGAAAATCTTGCCTTCAGTTATTTAATTTGAAAAAAGAGAAGTTAGAATTTGTTCAAGTCAGTGTTTTCGTTTGTATGTACTACCTTTTATAGAATTTCAGCACTTATTTTTCCCTTCCCTCTTTCTGCTTCCTCATTACATTTTTTTTCAGATTGGCATTTTAATTGTTTATCTTGCCAGTCCCAAGATGGAATAATTAATTTGTTGGAGCAGAAGTTTAGCCACACTGCTTTTAAATAAAGGTGGTGGTATACGGTGCTAACACGTGTATGTTTTCTCTCTTGTGCTCACTCTTTGTCTCTCCCCCTCTCTAGCGTGTACACACAACTGTAGAACAGGTTAACTTTTGTTTCTTAATAGGTAGTAGGCTTTATTTTGGGTTACTTAGAAGGGAAAAGAATTCTTTTGCTTCTTTGGTTTTTGTTCCAGGCCAAGCAGGTTGACCTAACCCTAATGGGAGGGGGGTCTGTCAGTCTAGCAGTAATGAGATTTTGGTGGTAGGACCACACCAGAGTGAGAAGAAATTGAGTCCTTGGGTGAAGGAACTTAGACTTTACTTGGAGCACTTGTGATGTGAATTCTGTCACTTGAGACTCTTGAGACTGTGTGCTCAGTCACTCAGTCATGTCTGCCTCTTGCAACCCCTTGGACTGTCGTCAGCCAGGTTTCTCTGTTCGTGAGATTTTCCAGGCAGGAATACTGGGATGGGTTGCCATTTCCTCCTCCAGGGGATCTTCCCCATCCAGGGATTGAAACTGCATCTTCTGTGGCTCCTGCACTAGCAGGTGGATTTTTTTTTTTTTTTTTTTTTTTTACCACTGAGCCACCTGGGAAACCCTGAGTTAAGAATAAGCATGACTAAAATTGTGACTCTATGCTTATGCTTTTCACCACTATCAGTTTAACTTGAAACAATATGGAGATTTTGTTTACTTTGAACAGTAACTTGGCTAGTACAAAGAAATTTGAGAATTGTTTAAGTAACACCCTCAGATTAAGTTTAGTATTAGAGTGCTTTTATATATATATATATATCTGTGGTGGTGGTGTTCAGTCGCTAAGTCATATCTGACCCTTTGTGACCCCATGGACTGCAGCATGCCAGGCTTCCCTGTCCTTCACTATCTCCTGGGGTTTGCTCAAACTCATGTCCATTGAGTCGGTGATGCCATCCAACCATCTCATCATTTATTGTCCTCTTCTCCTGCTGCCTTCAATATTCTCAGCATCAGGGTCTTTTCCTGTGAGTTGGCTCTTCAGATCAGCATCAGCCAAAATATTGGAGCTTCAGCTTCAGCATCAGTCCTTCCAGTGAATGGTCAGGGTTGATTTCCTTTAGGATTGACTGGTTGGATCTCCTTGCTATCCAAGGGACTCTCTAGTCTTCTCCAGCACCACAGTTCAAAAGCACCAATTCTTTGGTGCTCAGCCTTCTTTATGATCCAACTCTCACATGCATGCATGACTACTGGAGAAACCATAGCTTTGACTATACAGACCTTTGTTGGGAAAGTAATATCTCTGCTTTTTAATATGCTCTCTAGATTTGTTACAGCTTTTCTTCCAAGGAGCAAGCGTCTTTAAATGTCATGGCTGCAGTCACCATCTACAGTGATTTTGGAGCCCAAGAAAAGAAAATCTGTCACTGTTTCCACTTTCTCCTCATGTGTTTGCCATGAAGTGATGGGACTGGATGCCATGATCCTAGGTTTTTGAATGTTGAGTTCAAAGCCAGCTTTTTAACTCTCCTCTTTCTCCCTCATCAAGGGCTCTTTAGTTCTTCACTTTCTGCCATTAGAGTGATATCATCCATCTGCATATCTGAGGTTTTTGATGTTTCTCCTGGCAGTCTTGATTCCAGCTTGTGATCCATCCATTTTACATGATGTACACAGGCAGGGTGACAATATATAGCCTTGTCATACTCCTTTCCCAATTTTGAACCCAATTTTTGTTCGTCTGTAGTGGCTGACAAAATTGTACTTTTAAAAAAAGCTAATGTAACAATAATATGAACCCAGTGAATTTGAATGCAAGGAAGAAAAGTCTTTTGTTCAAGAAAAAGTTTATTCATTTATATTCAAACACTTGATACTATATTCCTTTGCTAAATAACTGAATTTATTTAGTAGTCACTAATTTTGAGGAATTGTGATATTTAGCAATATCTTCCCACCGGAAATAAAGCATAATTTCAAAATTGCAGCTAAATCATGCTTTTAGGTTCTGCTTGGCTTCACGCTTCAAGATATTGCTCAATTATTAAGGATCTGACTTAGATTTGGTGTTTCAAAAGAGAAAGAAGGCACACAGTTTTCTTGGTATTAGGAATCATCCATATGAAATTAGTGGCCATTTGGCCAGTCTTTCCTGGATTTGAGACTACCTTTCTGTGAAAAAATATCTTGTTCATCGAAGTGCCTAATTTTAAGCTAAGGGTGAATTCTTACAAGAGAAACATAAAGTAGAATCATGTTCTGGCTGACTGTTCCTCAGTTCTTGAGAATAATTTAGGATCTTGCAGTATTCTCATTGGACTTGGTCAGAATTAGCCAAACAAGTTCTGTATTTTAACTTTATCATTCCTCACGAATAAAACTGCTAAGTTTTTGGACTGTTGTTGCATTACTGCCAAAACTATAATTTCACCATTATTGATTTTTTTTGAAGTTCATACCCTTTACACAAATATGGATATGATTATTTGCCTTAGAGATTTCTGATGCATGCTGAAGGAAATTGAACATTTAATATGGGGTGAGGGAATTTAATTTGATAAACTAGGGAAAAATAGCAAACATCTAGGCTGCTCCTTAGACCTGTTATAATTTGCCAAGAAAGAGGGTAATCAGGTTTGGCAGTGGAAATGACAGATGTATTTTTTCTCTTTTTATTTGAAAATGACTAGTTCAGCATTTCCCAAATCCTGTTTTGAAGAATATAATTGTTTTGTGAGATATTAATAGATACTCAGAGAGGAAAAGAAGGGTTGTATGGTTAAAAAAATTTGGAAGACACAGGGTTAAGCAGAGTAAAACAGGCTTTGTTACTTTAGTATTTCTTAGTTACTTCAGTTTTTAATATATTTCTTGTGAAGCGAAGTATAGCACTGGTTTTCTTCCCGGGAAGTAAAGACCACAATAACATGGAATTTTTTTCCCAGCAATATTCTTACTTCTTTCTAGCCCATTTCCTGAATAGTCCTGGAGGATCTGTGTGTTTTGTAATTTGAAAACATTCCCCAAGTCATCTGAATCAGCCCTGCCTTCAGTTGAGAACTGCTGAGATAGAGTATACACACACGTTTTCACAGATTTCTTAAACCATAGACTACCTCTTTTGGAGAGTGTATATTAACATTTTAAGAATTAGACATTTTGGAAGCCTCTGGGCTAGATTGTAAAGTCTTAAGAAGTAAACTGTAGTTTTAGCTCTGCCAGCTGGTTGTTTTCCAGTTTTTTAAAATACTTCTCCTAAAAAAAAAATAAATACTTATCCTTTGGTTTTTTGACACTATTCTCATCTGGGTCTCCTCCTAATTTTCTGACCCTGATTATAGATTTTAATTTGTGGTATCTTCTAATACTTAAAAAATTCATATTTGCCTGTGAAATGGCATAAAAAGTTAACTTTTTCTGATGTTATATTTCATTATGTTAACTAGACTCATTTGTCTAGAAGCATAGTTCAGTTCAGTCACTGAGTCATGTCCAGCTCTTTGCGACCCCATAGACTGCCACACGCCAGGCCTCCCTGTCCAACACAAACTCCTGGAGCTCACTCAAGCTCACGTCCATTGAGTCAGTGATCCCATCCAGCCATCTCATCCTCTGTCGTCCCCTTCTCCTGCCTTCAGTCATTCCCAGTATCAGGGTCTTTTCAAATGAGTCAGTTCTTCGCATCAGGTGGCCAAAGTATTGGAGTTTCAGCTTCAGCATCGGTCCTTCCGACGAATATTCAGGACTGATACCCTTTAGGATGGACTGGTTGGATCCTTGCAGTCCAAAGGACTCTCAAGAATCTTCTCCAACACCATAGTTCAGAAGCATCAGTTCTTTGGCGCTCAGCTTTCTTTACTGTCCAACTCTCACATCCATTTATGACTACTGGAAAAACCAAAGCTTGGACTAGATGGACTTCATTGGCAAAGCAACGCCTCTGCTTTTTAAAGCACTGTTAAATTTTGTATAATAATGGTAACTTGTTAAGTTTGGTTAGCTGTATTAAGATGACTTCAAAAAATTTGTTTTAATTTCAGAATATATCTGTGTGTGTGTAATATTTTTTTTTTATATTTGCTACCCAGAAATTTCAGGATATTGAACAAACTCATCTCATTCACATAAAAGAAATTATAGGATCCTTGTCAAATGCTATTAAGGAAATTCATTTGCAAATAGGCCAGGTAAGTTTTTGCTTTTAGTAAACCGATTCATGAGAATTTTATGTTCTCTTATGACTTTAAAAATCCAAACTCATTACATGGTACTGAATTATTTCAGATAAAGACTATATATTTACATGTATTAAATATGAAATAACCTGGAGTTTGTCATCCTATCAAGGATGATAATTTAATTTTTAAAATTAATTTTGCTCACTCTTTATATTAAAAGTCTGCTGTTAACAATTTTTGAATATTTCTTTTTTAAAGTTTTGTTATTTTAAAATTTAGAATAGCAAGTTTAGTAAATTATAGAATTTATACTTAGAAATTTTCCAAAAATATGAAAGTGGTTTAATGATGATATTTAGGGTGCATTGAAATATAGCAGAGAAAGATGAAGTCTGTTATCTTTTTACTAAAATTCTAATACTATTTTCATTGCTTCATGAGTTTTATTTCTTGTAAGACTGATGTCTCTAAAACACTCAGATATGAACGTGTCACTGCACTGACTTCTATTTTAATTGTTTTGTGGAAATTCTGTCTGAAATACAATATTTATGGAAAATGCAAAAAACTTATCTTTATTTCATTTTAACAGGTCCATGAAGAATTTATAAATAACATGGCCAATACTACAGTTGAAAGCTTGATACAAAAATTTGCTGAGTCAAAAGGCACTGGGAAGGAAAGACCTGGTAAGATGACAGACTCTACAAGGAGACATATTCATATTTCCCATTCAGTAACAAGTGTGTTTGCCTTTAAATTCCAAAATTGCAAAATGGAGCTTGGGAGATACCTAAAAATCTGTGCGAAACCTCACATATCGTTTACTTTGTGTCAGATGGTACGTTAGGTTTTTGTTTTGACCTTCCGTATTAATAATTTAGTACTACCTAAAATGGTAGTACCTAAATGGTGGCTCACACAGTAAAGAATCTGTCTGCAATGCAACAGACATGGGTTTGATCCCTGGGTCAGGAAGATGCCCTGGAGAAGGGAATGGCAACCCACTGCATTATTCTTGCCTGGAGAATTCCATGGACAGAGGAGTCTGGCAGGCTATAATCCATGGGGTCGCAAAGAGTCGGACACAATTGAGCAACTAACACTTACTTACTAAAGTGGTTATCATACTTTACTAAATGAGTATATTAAAGTTTATATTTTCATAAGTATAGTTAGCAACAGAAGGCCATCTTATAATAAGACAAAGAGTGGGAGAGAATATTGAGCCCTCAGAGCATTGAAGACAGTGGAGAACCTTTCTTAAAATTTAGTAAGAATTTAAATTTTCTTTCCTCATTCATATATGTATTCAATGTTTTTATCGAGTGCTCACAGGATTCTAGGTACTGTTCTAGACCCTGGGGACATACCAGTGAGTATAGAAATCCCCTTTCCTATTTTATGAAGAGATGATTATAGGTTTCCTTAATCTCACTTTTAATATACATTTTATATCAGATATCATAAGCAGCATTCTCTTACCTACTCAGCATGCTTACAGTCTTCTATTTAATAGATTCCTTGAATCTGTTTATTATAGTCTTCTAGATTTTTAAAATCATTTATTCCATATTCTTTCAAGATACTTGTTTTCACTCTACAGGTAAAAAGTATTCAGTTCTCAGTGGACTGAAGCTAAAATCTAGTTTAGAATTCAGGAAAATGAATAAGTGATTTGATTAGTCTGTGAGCCATTTTTCTTTAGTATAGTTCACAATACTAAGTTTAAAGCCTAAATCATCTTCACTTCCTTTTTCCCACATTTTGTTAAGTTTTAAACTGTATTGATTCAGTTTCTTCAGTATTTTTCCCTTTAGGCTTTCCTCCTTACCTCCATCATTGAATGCAGCAGGAGGTTTCTAAATACAGGCGCAGTAACAATTTCTCTAGTCTATCTTACATTGTATAGCATATTAATGCTTTGGCTATATAATTATGAACTTAATAACTGAATTACTCATAAATTGCTGACTTTACATTATCAGTTCAGTCGCTCAGTCGTGTCCGTCTCTTTACGACCCCATGGACTGCAGCACGCCAGGCCTCCCTGTCCATCACCAACTCCTGGAGTTTACCCAAACTCATGTCCATTGAGTTGGTGATACCTTCCAACCATCTCATCCTCTGTCATCCCCTTTTCCTCCCGCCTTCAATCTTTCCCAGCATCAGGGTCTTTTCCAATGAGTCAGTTCTTTGCATCAGGTGGCCATAGTATTGGAGTTTCAGCTTCAGCATCAGTCCTTCCAGTGAACACTCAGGACTGATCTTTAGGATGGACTGGTTGGATCTCCTTGCAGTCCAAGGGACTCTCAAGAGTCTTCTCCAACACCGCAGTTCTAAAGCATCAATTCTTCAGCGCTTAGCTTTCTTTACTGTCCAACTCTCACATCCATACATGACTACTGGAAAAACCATAGCCTTGGCTAGACGGATCTTTGTTGGCAAAGTAATGTCTCTGCTTTTTAATATGCTATTTAGGTTGGTCATATTTCCTTCCAAGGAGTAAGCGTCTTTTAATTTCATGGCTGCAGTCACCATCTGCAGTGATTTTGGAGCCCCCCAAAATAAAGTCTGCCACTGTTTCCACTGTTTGCCCGTCTATTTGCCATGAAGTGATGGGACTGGATGCCATGATCTTCGTTTTCTGAATGTTGAGTTTTAAGCCAACTCTTTCACTCTCCTCTTTCACTTTCATCAAGAGGCTCTTTAGTTCTTCACTTTCTGCCATAAGGGTGGTGTCATCTGCATATGGAGTTATTGATATTTTTCCTGGCAGTCTTGATTCCAGCCTAGCTTTTCTCATGATGCACTCTGGATTTCTTCTTTATAGACAGAATGAAATTTAGATTCTGGACTTAGATTCAAAGCCTTTCAGGATCTGCCCTTGCCCAGTCTTTAGTGTTACTTTCCATTATTTCTTTTCTGTCATCCTTCATTGCAGCCAACCTGAACTGCTTGCTGTTTCCTATTCATACTCTCTTTGTGCCCTTGGTACCTTAGTTATGCTAATGTCTCCTCTAGAAAATGCTGTATCCCACTCATTTGCCAAATTAAGCTCTTAAAGAAGCCAGGTCATGTGTTAACTTGCACCATCGTTGTTGTCTAACTCAGATTTTAGGAATTGTGCTTTTGTGAAGAAAGGTTCTGTATTTGATTCATCTGTTTATCTTCATTATGTATAAACAGTACATTTTTGCTCAGTGAATGAACAGATGGACATATATGGTAAGGTTAGGATGTTAAAGAGGTTGGAATGGTTGAAGATACTGGAATGGATGGAATGCTGTTAGAAAAGTCTTGGTAAAGAAATAGTAAATAATTATGGCTAAAGTTTAGTAAGTACTTATCTGTAGCATGTACTGTGTCAACTGCTTTGCAGGCAAAGCTTGATCTTCAGGAACTCTTTGATGTAGGTACTTTTATTCCCATTTTACAGATGATGGAAATATTGAGAGGTTAAATTGTTTGCCCAAACTAAGTACATGGCAGAATACTGGGATTAAATTTCAGAATCCTTGACCTCAAGGCCCATGCTTTGAAGGAATGAAAATTGAACTGCATAAGTTTACAAATGTAGAAAGAACGAGAATGCTGAGATACATAACTATAGAGTAGTGTGAAACCCTAAAATTTATGGTAAAGATTGGATGGCATCACCGACTGGATGGACAGGAGTTTGAGTAAGCTCCAGGAGTTGGTGATGGACAGGGAAGCCTGGCCTGCTGCAGTCCATGGGGTCACAAAGAGTTAGACACGACTGAGTAACTGAACTGAACTGAAGACAAGTTATGAGAGGTAAAAGCAAAGAATTTTTATATGGAGCATTTAGAAATATTGATAGAATAAAAGCAAGTGTGTATTGGCTAACTGAAAATGCCTTAGAACTGAGTGAGGTTGGTAGATTGTATCATTGTCAGTATCCTTTTTGTGACATTATTTTGTAGTTTTGCAGAATGTTATTTCAGGAAACTGGACCAAGTGTACAAGGAACCTTGTTGTATTTCTTTCCTTTTTCCTTTTTTAAAAAACTGTAAATCTACAGTTACCTCATTAAGTCCAGTTACTTTCTTATCTGTGGTATAGCACAGTACTTACCCTATAGTTTGTGATCTATACTTTACTATACTAGTGAGATGTAAGCCTCAAAGTCTTCATCTATAAAGTGAGGATAATAATAGTTCCTACCTCATGGGGATTTGGGAGGTTTACCTGAGATAATGTAATATTTATTGAGTACTTAGTGTTATTTTCCCCAAATTAATACATACTCGATTAATAGATAGGTACTATGGGGTAGTGTTTATTTATAAATTTAAATATATTTGCCTCAAGATAGACAGACATGTAGAAAATTTCTGTGACTAACTGGTAAGAGGGAGGCCAAGATTGGTGATGACATGGGCTTTCCTAGAATTACTTAGCCCAGAATTAGGTGACAGTTTTAGATGACTGCTGACATCATGTATATAGGTGACTGATTTTCAAGATAAATGGCCCTAGAACTTAGGGGAAAGAAAAGGCGTGAGCGGGGGTGGAATGGAAAAGGTAAATGCTACTTCTCTAGTTGACTTGCTGTGGGCGACAGGCTCATTCATACAGATTTGTTCTATCTGTGGGCACTAGAGGGAGCTCATATCAGTGATGGAAACTTTGTATTTCTCAGAAAATAATACATGTGATTGTAAGAAATCGCTGGATTTAAAGAATTTTGTTTTGTAAGAAATACACTTGCTTCAATTGTGTGTACTAGGGCTTCCCTGGTAGCTCAGCAGTAAGGAATCTGCCTCCAGTGCAGGAGAGGAGGGTTTGATTGCTGGGTCGGGAAGATCCCCTCAGGTAGAAAATGGCAGCCCACTCTAGTATTCTTGCTTGGGAAATCCCATGGACAGAGGAGCCTGGCTAACTGTAGTCCAGGGGGTTGCAGAGTCAAAACACACACACACAGCCACTCTCTGTCTCTCTCTTTCTCTCTCTCTCACACACGTTCTCTCTCTCTCTTTCTCTCTCTCTCACACACGTTCTCTCTCTCTCACACACGTTCTCGCTCTTTCTCTCTCTCTCACACACGTTCTCTCTCTTTCTCTCTCACACACGTTCTCTCTCTTTCTCTCTCACACACGTTCTCTCTTTCACACACGTCTCTCTCTCACACACACACACACTCACAGACGCACGCTGCTGGTAACACTTTTTCTCTTTTGTAAGGGCTCCCTCTGGTGGATGAGTTCTTCTGTAAACTGGTTTTAGTCCTATAGGGCACAATTTTAAAAGAAAACAAGAGGCCCACTTCTTTAGAAACTCTGCATAAACTGAAAGTTAACCCATTTGTCTTACACTGAAAAATGAGTATTTTTTTTCTGTAGCCAGTTATCTGTTGAAAGATGTAACCTCTAGCTCTGTGTCTCCAATTTTCCTGTGTAAATCACACTTTGAGAAAGTATTAAATTTTCTCACTATTATTGAGACTATTTTAAAAACATAAATATATATATAATAATGTACATTTAATAAATATATATTCAGTTCAGTTCAGTCACTCAGTTGTGTCCAACTCTTTGCTACCCCATGGACTGCAGCACCCCAGGCCTCCCTGTCCATTACCAACTCCTGGAGTTTACTCAGACTCATGTCCATTGAGTCGGTGATGTCATCCAACCATCTCATCCTCTGTCATCCCCTTCTCCTCCCACCTTCAATCTTTCTCAGCATCACGGTCTTTTCCAGTGAGTCAGTTCTTCACATCAGGTGGCTAAAGTATTGGAGTTTCAGCTTCAACATCAGTCCTTCTAATGAATGTTCAGGACTGATCTCCTTTAGGATGAAAGGAAAGGAGAAAAGGAAAGATATACCCATTTAAATGGAGAATTCCAAAAATAGCAAGGAGAGATAAGAAAGCCTTCCTCAGGGATCATTGCAAAGAAATAAAGGAAAACAACAGAATGGGAAAGACTAGAGATCTCTTCAAGAAAACTGGAGATACTAAGGGAACATTTCATGCAAAGATGGGCTCAATAAAGGATAGAAACGGTATGGACCTAACAGAAGCAGAAGATATTAAGAAGAGGTGGCAAGAATACACAAAAGAACCATTCAAAAAAGATCTTCACAACCCAGATAATCACGATGGTGTGATCACTCACCTAGAGCTTGACATCCTGGAATGTGAAGTCAAGGGGGCCTTAGAAAGCATCACTACGAACAAAGCTAGTGGAGGTGATGGAATTCCAGTTGAGCTATTTCAAATTCTAAAAGATGATGCTTTGAAAGTGCTGCACTCAATATGCCAGCAAATTTGGAGAACTCAGCAGTGGCCACAGGACTGGAAAAGGTCAGTTTTCATTCCAATCCCAAAGAAAGGCAATGCCAAAATACTGAAACTACTGCTCAATTGCACTCATCTTACACGCTAGTAAAGTAATGCTCAAAATTCTCCAAGCCAAGCTTCAACAGTACATGAACCGTGAGCTTCCAGATGTTCAAAGTGGATTTAGAAAAGGCAGAGGAACCAGAGATCAAATTGCCAACACTGGTTGGATTATTGAAAAAGCAAGAGAGTTTCAGAAAAACATCTATTTCTGTTTATTGACTATGCCAAAGCCTTTGACTGTGGATCACAACAAACATGTATATTAAGATTAAATATAAATATACACATATAAAAAATATATTTTATAATATGTAGTGTCATTTTTGTCATTACTTTTTTTTTGAATTATAATTGACAAATACCATTGTATTAGCTTTAAGGTATGCAACATAATGATAAATGTATATATTGCAAATGATTGCCAGAGTAAGTTTAGTTAATGTCTATTCCCACACATAGTTAGATTGTTTTTCTTGTGATAAGAACTTTTAAGGACTACAGTTGGCCCTCTCTATCTGAGGATTCCACAACCATGGACACGGAGGGCTGACTGCGTTAGGCCATATAAGGGACTTGAGCATCTTCAGAATTTGGTATCTGCAGGGATCCTAGAACCAGCCGCCTTCAGATACTGCGGGATGACTGTACTCTCTTAGCGGCTTTCAAATACATAATAGGATATTGTTAAGTAAAGTCACCATGTCTGTGGGCTTATTTTGTCCTATAACTGGAAGTTTGTATGTTTTGACCACCTTTACCCATTTTACCCAGTGGCTTTCCCCCTCACCCACTCTGTATCTGTCAGTTCAGTTTTATTTTTTTAGATTCCACGTGTAAGTGAGATCATAGAGTATTTGTCTTTCTCTGACTTATTTAACTTAGCATAATGCCCTCAGGTTCCATCTATGTTGTCACAAAGACAGGATTTTCTTTTTTTTTTTTTTTTTGTGTGGCTATTTTGTGTGTGTAGAGAGATATATATATGTGTGTGTGTAGATATATATATATATATATTTTATTGATCCTTTATCTGTCAGTAGAGACTTAGGTTTGTTTTCATGTCTTTGCTCTTATAAATAGTGCCACACTGAGCCATGGGGCTTCGCTGGTAGCTCAGATGGCAAAGAAACCGCCTGTAATGCGGAAGACCTGGGTTCGATCCCTGGGTTGGAAAGATCCCCCAGAAAAGGGCATGGCAACCCACTCCAGTACTCTTGCCTGGAGAATCCCCATGAACAGAGGAGCCTGGTGGGCTGCAATCCATGGGGTCGCAAAGACTCGGACACGATTGAGCAACTAAGCACATACATACACTGAACATGAGAGTGAAGATTTTTTTTTCTCAGTAGTGATTTAATTTTCTTCTGATAAATATGGAGAAGTGGAATTGCTAGATCATATGGTAGTTCTATTTTTAATTTTTTGAGGAACTTCCGTACTGTTTTTGTCATTACTTTTTAAATGTTGTACTGCTTGGCTTTTCTGGAATTTGAGTTACTCTAAGTGGATGCTTTGGATATCAAAGCACTGTGGTCTGAAAGAATCATGAATAAACAGGTGTTTTCTAATTGTGAATGGCTTATTATGTTCTAATGACATTATCCTCATTCTCATATATTTTAGTTGCAGCTAAAATTAAGATTAAAACCTGTTTTTTTTTTAATTTCCTATTTTACAGTCATTCTGCTAATTTCACTCTGTGCTGTTTATAATTCATAAAATCTAAGCAAGTTTCCATTTATAAGAAACAAAAGGATAGATAAATAAAAAGTTGGTAAACCAGTGTCTAATATGTTTAAATAAAAGATTTTATTGCAAAGCTTATCTATATTTTCATTATATGATAATATAGATTTATGGCTTCCATCTGAGGACTTCCAGGGAGAAGGAAATGGCAACCCACTCCAGTATTCTTGCCTGGAGAATCCCAGGGACAGAGGAGCCTGGTGGGCTGCCCTCTGTGGGGTCACACAGAGTTGGACACGACTGAAGTGACTTAGCAGCAGAGACTATATATTGTGTTTACAGTTACAAATAGAAAAAGCTTCAGAAAGGTAGACATAAAATCAGCCACCAAGAAAAAAGGAAAAATGAGATTCTTGTAATGAGATTCTTGTAGTCAGACCACCTAAATGTGAAATTGATTAGTTTAGATTTTTAGAATTTTTCAGCTTCCAATTTTAGGTATATTATTTTATATATAGGGTACAGATAATAGAGTACTATTTTAAATATAGTTGAAAAAAAATCTAGTGATCATCTTTCCAGGCTCTTCAGTGATTTGGAGTAATGCCAAACCTATAAATTGAACCTTCTTCCACAAAGTTTTTTTTTTTTTTTTTGAGAAGCATTGAAACCCTTTTGTAGAGAGCAAAATTAAAATTAGCTGATAAAACCAAAGACCCACAAACCACACCAGATTTGCTGTGATTACTTCATTTTTCTAATTGATAGTAAATGGGAATGATCCGAGAAAGAGAAAAAAATGGATAATGATTAGTGAAGAGGATAATAAGATTTGCACAAATCGGAGACTGAAAGAAGAAAACTTCCAGAGCAGATAATACAGAAAAGCTTTGCTTTGTGCAGGAGTACACCTCTCCCTAGGTGTCCTAACTACCCAGGACAGAGGCATAGAAGTCTGCCCTGTGGGATGCGTGTGCCTCCTGATAACGATTGTCTCCTGAGCTAGATTTAGCTTTGCCTCTTACTTTGAGGCCTTCAAAGAATGAATGTGGGGTGGGGAGAACATGTATTTTGTGATACGTAAAATTATAAAATTCAGGTGTTGGTGTCCATGAAAGTTCTTTGAAACCAGTCACACTTGTCTGCTGTGACCCATGTCTTGTCTGCTCTCACACTGTGGTAGCCAAGGTCACTAGTTGGGACAGACTTTATGACCCACAATGTCTAAAATACTTAATAGCTTGACTTTTTATAGAAAATCTTCGCCTAACTTTGGAGAATGTACTTTTTAATGTAGATGGTAGCAAGCTTGATAATACATTAGAACTGTGTAACTTATAACAATACTATTTTTTTTTCCCAAAAGTTGGTTCTGCTGTTCTTGGATTCAGAAATCAGTTAATCTGATACCCTGCACCAACTACATCTGTGGTCATATCACAGCACAGTAACTGATCATCATCATAATAATCCTAAATTGTAAAGTAAAGATTAAACTGTTTTGAGCAGACTTTAAGGAAAACTTAGTTCATTAATTTGAAGTAACCATTAAAAGTATTCAATGTATGTGCATGTTCAGTTGCTCAGTTGTGTCCAGCTCTTCACGACCCCATGGACTGTATGTAGCCTGACAGGCTCTTCTGTCCATGGAATTCTTCAGGCAAGAACACTGGAGTGGGTAGCCATTCCCTTTTCCAGGGGGTCTTCCCAACACAGGGACTGAACCCAGGTCTCCTGCATTGCAGGGAGGTTCTTTACTGTCTGAGCTACCAGGGAAGCCTATTCAATGTATAAACACTGATCAAAGAAAAAAAAAAAAAAGAAGTAAAAACAAAACTAAAGGAAGCTCATTACAGTTTTTACATGTGCATCCGAATAAAGACAGGGTTTTAGTTCCTTTTGCAGTGTGTAAAAGAAGTTAATCAACTTGACCTTAAAAGGAAGTTTATGGAAAAGAGACTGAGGTACTCCAAGGATTCAAAATCAGGAATATAGCCAGGCTACAGAAGGAAACCCAAACCAGTAGAAATACTAGGTATTATTTTTCCTTTACTAAGTCTCTGCATTTCTACTGCTTTTTTTTTTTCTTTGCAGAATGGCTTTCTTTGCTTCTCCAGGTACCTTATGTAAAGTGATCTCTTAGTAAATTCTAGATATTTTCGCTTGTCCCTTAATTGTATCCGTCGCTCAGAATTAACCCAGGTTTTTGTCCTTTTTCTTGACCAGAAACAACCTGGTCTAGGTAATCTTGGGTTGGGGTGATCTTCTTTCTAGTTCAGTCAGTTCTCACTAGGTCTCACTAGTGGCTGCTGTTCCACTTGTGAACAAGGGGAAATTCCCAGAGAAGAGAGATTACAGCAAGCAGAGTGTTAATTCCTAAAGGTTTTATTATTATCCCAGAAAGTGAAAACATGACTCAGTCGAGGGAATGGAAGCAGTGTCAGATTTTGGATATAGGCGGAGATTATATTTCAGTGCCAAGATGCTGTGTTGGAGAACTCGGTGAAAATTTAGATTTTACAAGTGGCTGAAATTCTGTGGTTAAAAACCTGTTCTTTTTATTTGAGACCAAGGTTCCTAAATTAGCTTCATCACTGCTTCTCAAGCCTTGGCTACCTGTGAGAATCATTTGTTGAAAATATTTTCCTTTTTCCTTTTTATTTCTTTCTCTCTCTTTTAAAAAAATGTACAGACATTGTACTATCCCAGAATTTGATGTCATTGGTGAAGGGTGGGTCCTTGGTATCACTATATTTTAAAACTTGTCCAATTCCAACATGCAGCCATTGTTGAGAAATTGCAGCATTACATCAGTGGATGCTTGTCATAAACGCAGATGCTCAACCCCTACCCCAGGCTTACTGAATTAGAAACTATATTTTAGTAAGATCGGTGGGCAGTTTGTGGTGCTTCCCTGGTGACTCTGGTTCAGTGTCTCCTCAGGAGACACCCGGACATTCAAAGGCAGGTCTGTCTCACTCTCTGTGGGGTTTCTGGGTCCTGGTGCACACAAGGTTTTATTTGAGCCCTCCAAGCATCTCTAGTGGGTATGGCTTTTGATTTTAAACGGAATTTCGCTCCTCCTCACATCTTGCTGTGGTTTCTCCTTTGCCCTGGGACGTGGGGTATCTTTTTTGGGTGGGATCCAGCATTTCTCCTGTCGATGGTCAGCAGTGAGTTGCAATTTTGGAGTTCTCGTAGGAGAAAATGAGTGCATGTCCTTCTAGTCTGCCATATGTGTAGATAGAGAAAGAGGAAGGAAATATGGCAAAAGATACTATCACCCCTCCATATCATTCATAAAAGTGAGAAGACCTAGGTTTAGAAAGATAAGTAACTAGTCCAGGGTAGCCAGCCAACAAGCAAGTAGCAAAACCAGGACCTGAACCTCCATGTCCTTTGCATACCACCGCAAGCTAGAGTTTGGTGCTCTTTTTCCTGTTAGCTTTCCTGGTTCAGCATCTGAGACACGTAGGAATGTGGCTCTGTTGCGGTCCACAAGCCCAGAAGCAAGCTTGAAAACGTCACTGATTCCCATTGTTTACGAGCCGCCCCCTCTTTCCCTTTGTCTCTCTCTCTTCCTCCTCTCTCCCCACCTCTCCCTCCTCTCTTCCTCATCCCTCCCTCTTTATCATCACTTTTTGTTAAACTTGGAGGTCTGGGCATATTTCTATGTTTTAATTTGGCTTCTAAATAAAACCAGTGATCTGTGGTTTTAGTTGAGTATATGTAGTAAATTACTTGATTTAGGTAGCCCAAACCTATTTGAGTTTTGGGGCCAGTTTATAACTAGACAAAGTTGCTAATTTTGTTGATGGCTTGAGATTTAGAATTGATTCCAAAACAATGGAAACTATTAAATGTTTCACATTTTTTTAATACGCTACCTCATTCCACAAAATACATGTAGTGATTAAAGATTAGTGTTAAATAAATTCTTTCCTCCTGTAACATTTCCTAAAGTTTTGCTCCAGATTAGATTTGGATGAATTGTTTGGGTTATTGACTTTTTCTCTTGCTAGCAACAATTTATTCCTACCTGATGATTAAAGCATCATATATAAGAATCACTGGCCCTCTTTGAGGTCTGCCTTTAATTTCTTCTGCATTTAATTGAACTCTTGATGGCATTTTTAGATAATGTGTAAAAGAGCATCAAGAGGCAGAACCAAAATGGTCTTATTTGCTTTTATATAAACTAAATTGCCCTTGTGGCCCAGCATAAAATCTAAGTACTAAGAGCAGTTATTTATTTTGACAACAGAATTAATTGAGCCTAAAACAATTGAAATTCCAGTTGTAGCAAACTATTCTTTGACTCTCACTCTGGCTTTGGTACTGTCAAAAAAAGTAACTTGTCTTATGATTAAATAGCAGAATGATGGGCAGTGGACTGCATTTGGGAGAGATGCTGAATAAACTTTCTGCTTGTGAAACAGTTCAGAAGTGACATGCTACAAGGGGGGTCAGAATGTGCATTGATATCCAGCTGAGCTGTCAACTGGCACTGAGCCAGGCACGCAAAGCTTTGCCATGTGAAGCAGCATGTGGAGCGTATGCCATTTGAAAGGGAAAATCTTCTTCATGCATGATTTAATGGTTTTTTTAAGGGCATATATTTAGTTTTATTGTTCCAGAAACTGTTAGTATTTCTGTTTTAATAAAAAAGATTATGTGTGGATGGAAGTCAATTAATTTTTTTAATATATAGTTTATAATTTGAAAGGATTTCACATCTGACATTGCAGAAATGTCATTTGAATAGCTTATTTTTATTGAATATTTTTTCTGTTCCAGATGGATTTTAAGAAGATGTTTAAAAAAGATAAAGGGAAAAATAATCAAGATATGTCTGGGTAAAAATGTGAGAAAAAATGCAGAGTTTTGTTTGAAAGGATTGATGTTAATAGGGATAAGGGATGTCTTTACTATTTTCACATATTTGAAGACATCCAAAGATCTTAAAAGAATATATCCTGTATTTGCTCAGGTGATGTTTTAAAAGATTTTCTAGATACTGCTTTTTAAAATTGTAAATAATGCAATTTGGTATTGCTGTTTTGTTTTGTTCCCTAGAAAAAGCCTATAGCTTGAGTGTTAGAGATTCCGTAAATAGTTACTGGGCACAAATGATGTGCTTATAATCGGAAAATTTTGGATTAACTATGTTTCTGGTTGTCTTTTTTTTTTTTTTATGGGTGGTTATAGTCTCCCAAGCTTTATTATGAAGTGATAAAATTAATAATATGTAATAAACTGCTGGTGATTTAGGCAGAGGTTTTTCATTCTTCATAATTCTTAAACAGCAAAAGATGGCTGTTTATCAGATGCACATACTACTGAAATTCCTTACCTTTATTAGTCTTTCAGTTCTCATCTCTTTGTAAACTATTAGTGTAGGCCTTTAAGGGATTCTAAGGCCAAGCTCATTACCCTTTCATTTAATGAATTTATAAGCTTCCAGATTTACAGAGTGGACCTGAAGTCCTTGAAATTTTAATTGGGCCATTTTCTGACTCTTAAGAACTTTTTGGATGGAAGTAGTGAATGTATTTTTTTCATTTTAGCCAAATGATGTTTACCATAAGAATGCCCCAGTAGGGAAGGTATTGCTAATTAATTAGTTAAGACCTTGTTTATCGGCACATTTGCAACTTTTATTCTGCTTATCACTAAATGTTAATCTACTTTATTTGAATAGAAGCTGGAACTGAGGAAGTAAATCTTTGACTTAGAGGTAAAAAGAAGGACATTTTAGCCAATAGTTTTAGATGCTCCTACTTGTAGAGAAATTTTCCTTGTTGGTTAGTGGTTTTCTTTTATAATGGAATGACCTATAAGAACTCTGATCATGAATTTGGACATAGTTACAGTTAAGCTTAACATATCAGAAGGATGAGTAGTGAAATCTCTTATGTACTCTTTACTTCAAGCTCTATTTAAAAATCTCTTGATGTAGCAGATTGTACCAATTACCATTATTAAATTAAAAATGGTTTCACAAAAAAACTGGACTTGCATAAAATTGTATATTACAGAAGAGGGCTAAAGAGACAATTTAGTGGAACGTGAAATTTTAGTTTGATAATTCATTTTATGTATATTTCAATAGAAAAATAATTCCTGCTGTTCACTGCTTTATTTACTGTCTAAATAATTTTGTATTTTACATATATGAAAGATACCACATTTTATAGCACTTAAGGTTAGTCTCAGCACACCTGTCATTTCAGGGCTATTTTAATTGTTTTTCAGCTGGTTTCCATTTTATTTTTGTCCCCTTCTCTGCAGTCTGTCTCTCGTACCAGTGCTGAATTAATTTGTATATAAGACCACTTTCAGGAAGGTGTATGTGTATCACTTTCTCACATGAAAGCTCTTCCCATTGCCTGCAAACTAGAGTTTAAATTCTTTGACCTGCTGTATGGATAGATCTGGGTTTTCACTTCAGCATCACCTCTTAGTTAGTATGTAATTAATTCGCTTACTTATTTAGCAGATATTCATGGAAAACATTATTTGCTAGGGTGCAGTGGTGAACTGAACAAGCAAGGTCCCAGGCTTCCATTCTAGGAGTGTTTGCTGTCTTGGCCCCTTGGTCTTACCACCAGTGCAACCAAGGATTCAGCAACTGCCTCTTACTGTTGTTTTCTCTCAACTATACATACAAGAGGCTCCCAACTACATGTTAGATCTCTGTGCTCCAAGTTGTGTGGCATCATATATAAAGGGTTTGCAGTAAACTGTGGTCATAATAATGGGCCAGTCACAGTAACATTGAACATGCTTGCTATTTGCTTTTTAAATTATTGCTGATATTTTAATTAACATCAGGTCACTCTGAAACATTTCAGAATCATTAAAAAGATGTCATGGGATCCCATCTGATTGTTTTCTGTCACTTTTTTTTTTTTTAACCAGTACTTGTCCATGTAATAGCATTTTTCTTTTTAGGCCTTATTGAGTTTGAAGAATGTGACCCTGCTAGTGCGGTTGAAGGTAAGTTGACTAGTTGTAATGTGTGGCAGCTAGCTGGTAGCTTCTGTTTACTGAAGAGAGAGGCTGCTGCCCATTGGTGTTAGCATGTCTAGGGAGTGATGTAAAAAATCTGAATGTGGTTTAAAGGCTTGCTGTATTAATGTTTGCTTTACAAATAAGTTTGCCCAAAGGATACTAATGTGTTAGAATGTGTATTTTTTAAAAGATAAATATAACATGTATTTGTTTTTAGATGTACATTGAGAATGTTTTCTCCATTGATTCCTTCTTTAAACACTCTAAAATTAAAATAAGAAACATCACTGCATATTGATGTATACTGCTTATTCTACAATGGGCAGCATTTCAGTAATTAATAAGGTTGTGCATTAATGCTAATGTGACTGTCATTCAAAATAGGTGATGATTTGAATTGGAGAAAGGGTCCACAACACTTCCTATTTAAATTTATGTTTTTTATAGTATGAAGCCCAAGAGATACCTGCAGTTTTTGTTGTGGGTTTGTGTGTGTGTGTGTTGTGTTTTATATATCTCACTTTGTGAGCTGCTAGAAATAACTTGAAAGCAGTCTTTGATTTTTTTCCAAGACCTGTGTAAGAGTTTAGAGAAACGGTTTGCTATTGTGTGTAAGGTTATTACTTCAGCAGTCAAGGAGCTCCAGGGACTAGACTTTTTATAGCTGCTATCTATGGGGTCGCAGAGAGTCGGACGCGACTGACACGACTTAGCAGCAGCAGCAGCAGCAGCTATTTGATTAAGAGCAGTAATTATTTTAAGTTCTCTGTAATCTTTAAAGATTCCTCAAAAGCTGAAAAGAATTTAAAGAGTTGTTTAAAATGTTTATAATAAATAATACCTACTCTGAGGAAAAAAATTATTTTAAGAATATTGTAATATGCTATACAAATATATGGTTCAGGGAATTAGTTTTACATGAAAGCAAGTACATTATTCTAAGACATTTGGATTATTATCCTGATTGTAGTGATAACTAGCTGTATAACAGTTACAAAAACTTAGTTACCTAATGCTTTTGAGTTTCCTCATCTACAAGGTGTGAAGTTAGCTTGAAGTGAAGAGAAGTCGCTCAGTCGTGTCCGACTCTTTGTGACCCCATGGACTGTAGCCCACCAGGCTCCTAGGTCCATGGGATTTTCTAGGCATAAATACTGGAGTGGGTTGCCATTTCCTTCTCCAGGGGATCTTTCCAACCCAGGGATCGAACCCGGGTCTCCTGCATTGTAGGCAGACGCTTTACCGTCCAAGCTACCAGAGAACTGGAAGTTAGCTTGGGTGTACTCAAACCAGTCAGTCCTAAAGGAAATCAACCATGAATATTCATCGGAAGAACTGATGAAGAAATTGAAGCTCAATACTTTGGCCATCTGATCCAAAGAGTTAACTCATTGGAAAAGAGCCTGATGCCGAGAAAGATTGAAGGTGAAAGGACAGCAGAGGATGAGATGGTTAGATAGCATGACTGACTCAGTAGACATGAATTTGAGCAAACTCCAGGAAATAGTGGAGGACAGGGAAGGAAGCCTGGTGTGCTGCAGTCCATGGGGTCGCAAAGAGTCGAATATGACTTAGGAACTGAACAACAGCAGCTAAGCTTTAAGTGCTAAATTCTGTTAACAATTGATAGCATTACTGACCTTTTTAAAAAATAATCTGTCATGCAGGAAGACGAGGAACTGCCTTATTTGGCAAAACAAATGATATTTTTCCTCATTTATTGTTGGATCCACTTACAACCTTGTTTTTATTAGAGATAACACATGTACAAAAGATGCCATATTATAAATATCTGTCATACTGTTAATGGACCTGTTGTCATCTATTTATTTAAAACACATTTATATTTTGTGACCTTTTATACAGAGAACGTGATCTGACCTGCATTTATAACCAAATCTCTTATAATGAATGATGTACTTTCTTTGAAGTCTTAAGATATCTGCAGATGCTTATTTGCCTGAGAATTTAGAGGAGGAGAGAATGTCATCGCTCAAGTGATTGTTCTATGTATAACCTTTTGGTGAATAACAGGCTATATTAACATAAGAAAAATTTAAACAGATTATGACCCTGATTTAAATTTTAGGGCTTAGTAATTGATGCTTGTATTTCTTTCATCCAAATTTAATATCAACATTTATGAGCAAATCATGTGTCAGGATACAAGATGCATTCATAAATTTAATATGTTTATCAGGAAGAGTCATGTTCTATAACAATATATGTTTATTTTAAGGTATAAAACCAAGGAAAAGAAAGACTTTTGGTTTACCAGGAATAATTAAAAAGGAAAAGGATGCAGAGTCTGTGTAAGTATATTGTATTGTCAAAATTCTTTCCATTTTTAGAAATAATATTTTATAAATAGTCTTATAACAATAGAACTATTATGAATTTGAAAAGAAAAAATTATTTTGGAAATAACTCAAAAGTATATATGGCTAAGGTGTGAAAAATACAGACTTTTCTAAGAACATTTGCCAACCCCTCTAGTTTTAATTAAAAATGCTAACCTTTTATATTATTTTAAAATTTCAAGATGAAAGCTTTAGTATTTTCAAATTGAAACTTCAAAGATGCCTTTATTTTATAAAATGATACATGCATATTAAAAAAGTGAAAAGTACAGTGAAAACTAAAAATTGTTCTAAGTCTTAATAACCTAAAAGCAGCTCCATGGTCAACAATTTGATGAAAATCTTTCAAGACAACTCTAAGCATATAGGAACTTAGTGATATACGTATACATAAATGGAAAATGTTAAATGAAGGAGAAAAAAGCCATAACACATTTTAAACATTTATATTAAATCATATGTTTTAGATAGAAGATGGAGTATAAACTTCTTTTACCTTTTTTAAAAAATAAATTGGTATACAGAGAAATACAGTTATTATGAGAAATAAAACTATTATTAACTAACTCAAATTTTGTACCTTGGCTACACAGTAGAACTACCTGAGAAATTAAATGTATCTATGCCAGCCTCTGCTTCAGACCAACTAAATGAGATTCTTTGGGTGTGAGGCCCCAAAAGTTTTTGTGTTGTCTTAATATACAGTGGGGGTTGAGAGTCATTAAACTATGATTAACCAGAGACAAATTGGAATTAAAGGAACTTTTCTTTGCTTGATTATTCAACTGATTTAGACTGCAGAGAGACTAATGTAAAATCTCAAGTGATTTGTTGATCCAGTAACACTGAATGAAAATTTGTTTAAAATCCCTACTACTATTCTAGCATAATCAGCAAAACTCTCCCAAGAGTTAATATTTTGATGGACAGTCATACTTTCTATATAAGAGAACAGTTTGTGCTTTGGGTATTCTTGTCTCCTCCCTGGTTATATGCTTATCTGAGTTTCTAACATTCCAAATGTCTGTGTCCTCCTCCCTAGTGGTATTTTGGTTTAACAAATTAAGACTATTTGCAAAGTGATTTATGCCCATAGTTACTGTCTCTTCTGCAGATGTCTTTTGAACTTTGTGAAGGGGGTATTTTGCTAAGGGATGGAACCTAATCTCTTTTATAACATTGGAATTGAAGTCTTAACAGTTGATTTGTAAGTAAATTTTTAAAATGTAGCCAGTTTATCTGTTAGTGACTGTATTATAAATAGTTAATATGTTTATATAATTGACAGTTTTCACAGCTGTTCATTTAGGGAGCTTCTAATATTTTTGTGTATTTCATGTTTTTAAAATAGTTTTTCATAATCAGTAATTTTCCAATATGATCATTAGGCCACTTGGATATTGGAATATTTTAATCAATCATAATACTAAGTCAGAAAACTAACACTTAAATCATTGCGTCACTATCGCCATCTGTCAACACTGCTTGGCAGGAAAAATGTTAAGAGTTCACTTTGCTTGAAATGCCCGAGGCTCTTGGCGTGCTTCTTCTGATAGCCTGAAGGCTTTTGAAATGCCAGCAATTGTGTACGAGGGCTCGTGCTCAGAGCTTGGTCTTCCTGGGGCTTCATCTTCAGGTCTCACACGCGTGCTGTGAAGGCAGACAGATAAGTGCTTTACCACAAAGACGAGAGAATTCTGGCCTAAAGCCAGAGAATAAATGGTTTGGAACTTTTACACTTACATTTATATTTCAACTTTATCTTTTAAAAAAAGAAGTAGAAATGTTTTAACATCTTAAGTGATTTGATTCTGTACCGGGATTGAATTGATCGTTATAGTAGCTTTTCTGGTCATTTCCTCAGAGTATACATAGGTTTGTTTGATAACAATATTCCTTATAATCTACCAGTAATAAGGAAGCCCTTTTTCAGCATTTACGATTTTAAGTAAATATAAAGGCCTGTGGGATTTGCATTTGCCCTCGGTGCTCCCTTTTGAATTCAGAGCAGGATAGTCATCTCCCTCTTTTTATCATTCTTTTAGTCTACTCCATCTTTATTTAAGAAAGTTCTTATGGATTTTTCTGGTTTGTGCTTGGTCTTCGAATTGATACAGATTACCTGTTTATCTTATATTTTAAATTTTTTTTAATTTTGTTCATTTAGCTCTTAAGGTGTACCTAATGTCTGCATTTTCAGACTGTTATTAAAGTGGCAGAATCTGATATGATATTCAATTAAGTCTATCAAGCCAAAGACTATACCTAATCCACTGCCTTTTAAGTAGACACTCTAACTTCTGTTTGTGAATTTTAGAATGTATATGTATAAATTCTTCTAACCTTATTCTAATGACTTCAGTGCCTTTAATTTTATATATTTAAGGCTTTATTTGTTTAGTTGAGAAGGTTGGTGTCTTTTGTTTTAGATTTAAAATAATAGTTTTCACTAGGTTATATCCAGATTTATATTTGCTTATCATTTAAATGATAAAATATCAATGCTCAATTGCATATTACATTAGACTAGAAACTATTCCAACTGGAAGTCTAGCTGCTCATTTAACATATTTGGAGAAAAGTGGTTTCACTTCTATATAATCTGCCTTATGGAAGTACTTCAAAGGGAGTAAGTTAAAAATTTTTTTATTTAAAAATGTTACTGTTATTTACCAATAAATGTAAATACAGGCTTTTTAAAAGCCAGACTTTCTTCTTTAAGGGAGATTTTGTTTGTTTGCTTTTGGTTTTTTTATGTTTTTCTACCTGAAGAATTAAAAGCCACTAGAAATCCTTGACCGCTTCGTTAATATGATTCATGTGCCAATTCATGGAAAAGAAGTCATTTTAAAAGTTTTAAAAATATTTGTAAGCTGTTTGTTTTATTTTGTCTTGTATAAGTAAAGGAGAATGTCTGAATTTTAAAATCATTTGGTATATTTTAATATTCATGGTTTGATTTCTCTAAATACTTTAATGGGGTTTAAATGAAAGTTATGTTTAAATACCAAAGCAAACACTTTCAAACAGTATATTTACCACATCTAATTGTTGCATATTTATAATGTTTTGTTTGTTTTAATAGGGAATGCCCTGATGCAGATTCACTTGTAAGTAGATTTTACTTTCATACAAACAATTTAGCTATTTTAATTAGGAATACCGAGCATATTTGGGTTGAGTTTGTTTGCAGATCTTTCCAAGAAAAATACTAGCCATATTATTAGAGATTCACCATTGAAATTATTTTACAGATGTATTTTTGGTTTTACATTGCCAGATGCTTTCCTTTAATAAATAGAAGGTATTTCTAACCACTTTTGAAAAGTGGACATTTACTTTTAAAATTGGAGTAGAGCCATAATATATTGCTTTTTCTTGGGAAATATGTCAGATATCAAATCTGCCTGTTTTATTTTAAAATGTGCTGTTACTAATTGATTCTTACATCTGTTAAAATACTGCTATATCTGTTCATGTATTTGAGGTTTGTTTAGGAGACTGTCACTTTAGAAAAAGTAGCAACAACCATGGTTAGTACTTTCGTGTGCTCTTGATTTTGTGTTTTAAAGAAAATTTGTATGTATTTCTTATTTAAGTATATTTCTTCATGTATAATTAAAGAAGACATCAAATGGAGCTCCCTGTGGTTACAGTGAGAGAATAGATTTACCAAATGATGTTAAGTAATGGGTAGACAGATGTGGTCAGGTCTGTCATTAGGATTGGTCGTTAGACACTGGTCATGTTGCTAAGTGTAGTAGAGTTAAGCTTTCTCCTTTATTGTTCTTGCTTGCATAACTTGTTTCTTTTGACTCCAAAACATTATGGTCTTTTTCAGCATACTGGTGTACCAACATAAAGAACTATATATTTTGTAAAACATTGTGGTTTATTTTAATTAAGGTAAAACTAGTATTTTTGTTGCATGTTTCAGGTTTAAGATAAGAAAACTATTGTTTGTTAATACAATTATAGTGAAAATAAATTGACTTCTGATGAGCTCTAGGCCCAAAATTATTGATGTGTGTGGAGTTGCAACATTTAGTTTCCACTTGCCTGTTTTGATACCCTTAGTTTACTAATTAATGAAAAAGTCAACAGATGTGTTTGGCATTTACTGTAGTGCTCATCATGCATTTTATTTCTGAATGATTTATAGCATTTATTTGATGACTGCAACATTGAATAAAATTTTTAATACTTTGTTTTATTTTATATACATACTCCTATAAATATTTAAAATTTTCTTAGTTCATTGATACTTTTCTGTAATGATCAATATTTAATAGCTTTGAACTTTAGCCAGTACTTATCTGGAATTAGAAAGGGGCTTTAAAAGAAGACACGAAATTCTACGCTATGTAAGAAATGATTGATCAATTTGATGATACAGAAATGAAAATCATAAAATTAGAAAAAATACGCCATAGAAGGATTTGAATCACTAAAGATATAGTTGGGCAGAGTATATTTGCAAGATGTTTAACAAGGGGCTAATTATTTTCCTTTGCAAAATTTTTATACAAGTAAGTTTAATAAAAGATAAGCAAGTATCCCAGTAGGAAAAGGGCATTAGGATAAAAACAGGCAATTTTCATAAGAATAAATAAAAGGTTGTGGTGAATAATCCTGCTGCTGCTACTGCTGCTAAGTCGCTTCAGTCGTGTCCGACTGTGCGACCCCATAGACGGCAGCACACCAGGCTCCCCCATCCCCCATCTTTCTCTAGGCAAGAATACTGGAGTGGGTTGCCATTTCCTTCTCCCATAAGTAATGTTATTCAAAATAGTAGTCTTCTTCTGATACAAATTAAAATGAAATTTCTGTATTCACCAGTCATACTGGCAAAAGTTTTGATACACGTGCACTGTTGTTAGGACTGTAAACTGGTGTCATCTGGCTTGTGCATAGTTTGGCAGTATCTCTCCAAATAGAAAATGTGTGTTCCTTTTGACTGTGCAGTCCTGCTGCTAGGGCTTCACTGTTATTGCTATAGTCCCAGGCACTGTGTGTGTGTGCATGTGTGTGCTGATATATGCACATGTGTGTATACATTCTTCATCAAGACATATGCTTATATAGATAGAGAGGGAGAAAAGGTAGATAGAGACGTGTTTATTTCAACATTGTTGATATTAGCAAAAAATTGGAAGCACTAAAGAAAGCATCAATTAAAATGGGGATTGGTTAAATAAATTATTAAACATTCACTTGAAGAAATAGTTACAGAGCTAGGTGGCTCTATGTCTGTTTATATGGGAAGAACTATGTGGTCTTTAAAATAATTGCTTTTTAAAATATATACATGTGTACATGATATGTATTCTCTTTTTTAAAAAGAATGAGTTACAAGACGTCGAGTTTTGGTTACCTTTGAAGAGCAGGATTGCAGTGGTGATGAGCAGAGAGAGGAGGCTTTCATTTTCTGTTGTTTCCTTTTATTTATGGCCTGTGATTAATTTAGGGCTTCCCTGGTGGCTCAGTCAGTGAAGAGTCTGCCTGCAGTGCAGGAGACCCGGGTTTAATCCATGGGTCAGGAAGATCCCCTGGAGAAGGAAATGACAACCCACTCCACTATTCTTGCTTGGAAAATTCCATGGACAGAGGAGCCTGGCGGGCTACAGTCCATGAAGTTGCAAGAGTCGAATACGACTTAGTGACTAAACCACCATGATTTATTTATGGCCTCAGTTCAGTTCAATCACTCAGTCATGTCCGATTCTTTGTGACCCCATGGGCTACAGCATACCAGGCCTCCCTGTCCATCACCAACTCCCATAGTTTACCCAAACTCATGTCCATTGAGTCAGTGATGCCATCCAACCATCTCATCCTCTCTTGTCCCTTTCTCCTCCTGCCTTCAGTCTTTCCCCACATCAGGGTCTTTTCCAATGAGTCAGTTCTTCGGATCAGATGGCCAAAGTATTGGAGTTTCAGCTTTAACATCAGTCCTTCCAGGGAATATTCAGGACTGATTTCCTTTTAGGATTGACAGGTTGGATCTCCTTGCAGTCCAGGGGATTCTCAAGAGTCTTCTCCAACACCACAGTTCTGAAGTATCAATTCTTCAGCACTCAGGTTTCTTTATAGTCCAACTCTCACATCCATATGTGACTACTGGAATTTCCAGAGCCTTGACTAGACAGACCTTTATTGGCAAAGTAATGTTTCTGCTTTTGAATATGCTGTCTAGGTTGGTCATAACTTTCCTTCCAAGGAGTAAGCATCTTTTAATTTCATGGCTGCAGTCACCATCTGCAGTGGTTTTGGAGCCCCCCCAAATATAGTCTGCCACTGTTTCCACCGTTTCTCCATCTATTTGCCATGAAGTGATGGGACCAGATGCCATGATCTTCGTTTTCTGAATGTTGAGCTTTAAGCCAACTTTTTCACTCTCCTCTTTCACTTTCATCAAGAGGCTCCTTAGTTCTTCTTCACTTTCTGCCATAAGGGTGGTGTCATCTGCATATCTGAAGTTATGATATTTTTCCCAGCAGTCTTGATTCCAGCTTGTGCTTCATCCAGCCCAGTGTTTCTTATGATGTACTCTGCATATAAGTTAAATAAGCAGGTTGACAGTATACAGCCTTGACATACTCCTTTTCCTATTTGGAACCAGTCTGTTGTCCCATGTCTAGTTCCAACTGTTGCTTCCTGACCTGCATACAGATTTCTCAAGAGGCAATTATGGTCTATTTGTCACCTTTTTGTTTATAGCTAATCTTACCATAACTTAAATGTCAGTAGGCTACCTTGGTAGGGAAATATCCATCATTTTCTGTTCCTTTTTTAAAAGATCTATGTATATAATTAAAAAAAATTATTTTGAGATACAGATCTTTTGAAAGTTGACAAATTGAAATGTAAATTGCTGTCGTCTTTTAGTTTTAGCCAATTTCCCCTCTCCAGAGAGATTGAGAAATATACCATTGACTTGTAATATTTAAAAAAAAATTACTACCACCACTATCCGCCCACTTCCTTTAAGGTTGTTGACTAGAGTTACCTGCTCATTTTTTTTTCTTGTGCTGCTTTTGACTTAATACTTTCCTCTAGCAGTATGGGGCCCTAATATAGAAACCATGGATTGAATGGACAAAGGTGTAAAAAGGTAATGTGTAAGTTTTTATCAATATCATGTATAGTTCTAGCATTGAAAACCTGATAGAGTAAAAATTACTGCTATTTTTTAAAAAAACACATACCAAGAAAACATTTTGTTTTGGAATAATTGTCAGTTTACAGATCATTACAAAGATAATACAGAGCAGTCTCATGTGCCTTTCATCTTGCCTCCCCTGATGGTAACATCTTGCAAAACTTTGGTACAGTAACATATATAACTAGAATATTGATACTAATACAGTCAAAACAGAACATTACCATTAAACAAGGATCTTTTTTTTCCCCCTCACCTATTTAACCCTGTCCCAATGCCCAGATCCCTGGAATTTACTGATGTGTTTATCACCTCTCTATTTTTACCTTTTCCAGAATGTCATATAAATGGGATCCTATAAGATATAACTTTTTCAGACTGGATTCTTTTGCCCCAGGAATATTAGATATGCATTTAAGATTTATTCATAGTGTTTCATGACTCCATATTTCATTCCTTTTTTTGGCACTGAAGAGTGTATCATTGTGTAGATGTCCCACAGTTTACTTATTTACCTATTGAAGGATATTTTGCTTGCTGCTTCTTTTAGGTGTTTATGAATAAAGCAGCTTAATCACATTTGTGTGCAAGTTTTTGTGGGAAAATAGTTTTAATATCAAGTGGGTAAATACCCAGGAGTGTGATTGCTGGATTTCTGGGAGGATCTTTCATTTTAATTGCCCTTTTTCTGTCACTTTTGTTCTGATGCTACCCTCTCCCCCAACCACCTCTGGCAACTACTAATCTTTTCTCTATTTCTATAAACTTGTCATTTCAGTAATGTTATTTAAGTGGAATTGTATTGTATGTAACCTTTTCAGATTGACTTTTTTTTCACTCAGTACCCTTTTCTGGAGATTATTTCAGATTGCTGCATGTATAAATAGTTCATTCCTTTTCATTGCTGAATAGTATTCCATGATGTAGGTGTACCAAAGTCTGTTCACTTACTGTGGGATATTTAGTTGTTTCCAATTTTTGACTATTAGATATGCTACTTTGAACAATTGTATACAGGTCTTTGTGTACATAATGTTCTCTTTTGACACTGGTAATTTTCTTTCTGAAGTCTGTTTTATTAGTCTATAAGTGAAATAGTCACTGTCATTTTTATTTTTTAAACTAATATTTCCTGGTATATATATATTTTCATTTTCCTTTCAGCCTACCTATTTTTGTTTGTTTGAAGTGAGTTTCTTATGGGTAGCATATAGGTCATGTTTTTTTAATTCATTCTGTCAGTCTGTCTTTTGATATATATGTGTATATTATGTTAAATATTTAATGTAATTGTTGACATGTTGGGATTTGTCTGCCATTTAATTTTTTGTTTTTGTTCTTCTCTGTCTGAATTTTTTTTTCTTTTTCCTACTTTTCTGTGGGTTATTTGAACCTTTTGTTTTTAGAATTTCACTTGGATTTATAGTTTGGTGTTTTTTTTTTAAGCATATCACTTTGTATATCATTTTAGATGGTTACTGTGGGCCACTCTCCAGTGCCTTCAGATGGTGGTTTTTGTTTATTTTGACCAGAGTTTATTGATGTAATCTGCAGGAGGTTGATTCAAAGCAGTTTATTTGGTCTTACAGAACACAGCTCTGTATTATTTTAAGTTAGTACATTGTATAGTACAGTGTATTATAAACAAATTTTAAAATAGTAGCAGATCCCTCATAGAACCTCTAGGAGATTAAATATCTGCTATATTTCTAGGGTATAAAGAATACAAATAAAGTATTTTGAGAAAAACTTTTTTATTCTGAATTTTAATGAATCCACATTTGGCAAGGTTTCTTTAAAGTATTTAAAGTATTATTTGCATTTTAAATATTATTTGCACATTAGCAAGCAACATACAGAACTCAAATAAAGTGCTCTACTTCTGGGGTCATAACTACATCACTTGTCATCTTTTTGTCTATGGAATCTGCTCTTTACCTTATGTTAGATATTTCACTTCTAAACTTTAATCCAGTCTGTTAACTCACTGCTAGCTACATTAGAATCTAACAGGCACAGCACAGGGTTTATACAGTTATAACTTGGAAGTTGTAACTGGGTAAACCTTGTGCTGTGCCTCTTAGATTAGCAGTCCTTCATGTTTCTCTTGCTGAGCTTCAACAAGTGATTGGAGGAAGAATGAGAAACTTTACCAGTAAAAATGATACAGGCTGTCCTCTGCGTGCGTGCTCAGTCGTATCTGACTGTGTGACCCCATGGACTGTAGCCCATCAGGCTCCTCTGTCCATGGAATTTTCCAAGCAAGAATACTCATGTGGGTTGCCATTTCCTACTCCAGGGGATCTTCCCGACCCAGGGATTGGACTTTCATCTCCTGCATTAGCAGGCAGATTCTTTATCACTACACCACCTGGGAAGCCCATTGGCTGTCTAGTTACATACAACTAGTAAACCCTAGGTTTTCTTGGCAGTCCTTTTTTCCTCGCTATTTTAAAAAACTTTTTATTTGGAAATACAGTCTAACCTCAAAAAAAAAAAAAAAAACAAGAATAAACTAGTACAAAGAACACTTGTATACCTTTAACTTTTTACTACATTTACATACGTGCATGTGTTTATAATATTTTTTCAGATCCATTTGAGCATACATTTTATATTCTTTTGCCTAACTGCAAAAGCATTTTTAGAGAAATGACCCTTCTGTATCCCTTCTGCTTCATTGCCCTTCCTTCTTAGGAACCAGCTTTATTTGTCTTTTCAGTATTTTTTTTTAATAAAGATAAACAGTTATCTATATGTTAAATATTAAATTTCCCCATCTTTCTTACTTAAAAGGTAGTATACTATATATGTTCTCTTGTACTTGTTTTTTTTCAGTTAGCAGTATTTCCTGGAGGTCTCTACATATCAGTTCATAAAAACTTTTCAAATCTTTTTTGTTTTTAAATACCTGCATAGTACTTCATTTTGTGTATACACCTGTAATTTATTTACCTATACTTGGACATGTTGTGCTTTCCAAAATTTTGAGTTACAAATAACCTTATTGCATATGTATTTTTAAATTCTTGGGGGGCATATCTTCAAATAAATTCCTAGAAAAGGAACTCTTGGGTAGAAGAATAAGCATGTAAATATTTTTGTTGGATACTGCTGTTTCTCTCTCTGTATGAATTGTACTATTTTGTATTTATACCAGCACAGTATAAGTGTACATTTCTTCACAGCTTTGCCAACAGAATATATTTTCAAACTTGAATTTTTATCCAGTCTCATGGGTAAAAGATGGTATTTTAGTATAGTTTAAATTTTCTTGGTAGTCTTTTATTTGTTTGTTTTGTAATTTTGATATGTATTTCCATGTACTCAACCTGTCAGTCCTCTGATTTTACCTCCTCCCTTCCGTGATACACACAGCCCCATGCTTTTCTTTCTTCATTTTGAAGATTTGGGTGAAAATTTGGTTGGGTGAAAACTGCTGGCCTGCCTAGTGGAACACCTGTTCTCCTCCTTTCAGTGTTTATCCTGTTTGTTTTGCAGTGCTTTTCTCTTTGAGACATCTTCAGTATGGAGTATCATTTGAAGCTAGCTAAAAAGACATAATGTCCCATAGTGTTAATAATTTTGTTAATCTATTGATATTTGATAAATTATAGTAAAATCCCTCAGTAATAGTTAGCTTAAGGCTGTTTTGATAACTTTTAATGTTTTTGCAGTTAGAGCCATTGTTAAAGCTTTTTTCTTTTCCGCATAGAACATTCCTGATGTGGATGAAGAAGGCTATAGTATAAAACCAGAAGCAAATCAGAATGATATCCTTTTACCATCTGGGTATTCTTGTGGATTGTGTTGGCATATATAAGTAGACAGTTATAACAAAATAACCTATTGTTTAATAGAGACTTTAATTTTTAATTAATTGTAATAAAATGTGTCTCTGTGTTCTTTATTTGATATGTTATGAATAAGTTAGTAGTTAAAGTTCTGGTAAAATCCATCTTTTAAAGTTTTTTTATCAATGTGTGAAAAACTGGTTGTGCACTAAGATAATGTAAAAACTCGATTCTTTAACCAGTACTCACATACCAAAGAGAACCATTTCTACTCATCTAGTGATTCTGATTCTGAAGATGAAGAACCAAAGAAGTATCGGATAGAAATCAAACCTGTGCATCCAAACAACTCACATCACACAATGGCTTCCTTGGATGAATTAAAAGTATCTATAGGAAATATAACACTCTCCCCAGCAGTATCTGTAAGTAAGAAAATAAGCAAGTTTCCACTCACTATATAGAAGCCTTTGGTTTTTGTTTAGTAGCTCATCTACCTGCATCTGGATAGTTTTAGGACTAACAAAAATTAAAAATCACTTAGTGAAAGAAAGTGAAGTCGCTCAGTCGTGTCCAACTCTTTGCGACCTCATGGACTGTAGCCTACCAGGCTTCTCCTTCCATGGGATTTTCCAGGCAAGAGTATCAGAGTGGGTTGCCATTTCCTTCTCCAGGGGATCTTCCCAACGCAGGGATCGAACCCGGGTCTTCTGCATTGCAGGCAGCCGCTTTACCCTCAAAATCACTTAGTAATAGTTAATTTAAGCATGTTGGATGAGGAAATAATTTATGATTTTTTCAGCTTTATTGAGTATACAGTTTATAATCTTTATACAGGCAAATGAGTTTGTGAGTTTGGCTTAGCTTTGCTTCCTTTTGAATGTGTTTTAAGTGAAAGCATGGAAAACCTACTGTTTTTGCCATTGATGTATTTTATAAATACTGCTATATGTCTCAGGCAGAATTTTGTAAACTACAGTTTTAACCTTTTCCTCATCTGATGTTAAAGTCTTTCATCCATTTATTTTTGTAAGCTTTATTGTAAAAGGGAATTCTATTAAAATGAAATTATGATTAAATTGTATCTTCTTTTTTTCCCTGTTACTTTTTTTCCTGTAATTAATGGTTGTTTTCCATAATTTTCATACTGGAAAAGGCACAGATAAGAATTCTTAGTTGATAGTGATTAATTCCTCAATTCTGAGATACTAAACTTGATAGCTTTTGAGGCAGAAAACCAATCAACATAATGGATTTTTCTAATGATGTCATACTTTCAAATTCAGAAATGTTTAACTGTGGGGAATAAAAGCATGTCTTAGAATGTCAAGTTAGTTTATCTGTACATACTTATATTGTAGTTGATATTAAACCTATTGTTCTTGATAGTGGATAATAAAAATTCTCATCATTTTGTATTATTTAATTGCAGATTTTAAGTAGTTTATATGTATTTACTGGAAAAAGTGTTTTTCTCCCAGTGTCATCAATTCAGCTCAGTTTAGTCATTCAGTCATGTCCGACTCTTTGCGACCCCATGGACTGCAGTACGCCAGGCTTCCCTGTCCATCACCAGCTCTTGGAGCTTGCTCTAACTCATGTCCATTGAGTCAGTGATGCCATCCAACCATCTCATCCTCTGTCGTCTCCTTCTCCCACCTTCAGTCATTCCCAGCATCAGGGTCTTTTCCAGTGATTCATTTCTTCGCATCAGGTGTTCAAAATATTGGAGTTTCAGCTTCAGCAATCAGTTCTTCCAATGAATATTCAGGACTGATTTCCTTTACACTTTTAGAATTTCAGAACTGTTTTTTCCACCAAAAAGATATTTCCGAAGTGAGGTTTTATTCTACCATTGTTATTAATGCCATGGTTAAATCATGGTGCATATATATACGAAGTAGGAAGTTGTAAAGCCATTAAAAAGTTTTATTGTGTAAGAGCACAACTAATTTAAAATATATGTAAATAAATAAAAAACCTAGAGGAAATAAAATATTAAGCACTTTTGGGTAGGGAGATAATTGATTGCTTTGTGCTCTTTTCTTTTTTTTTTAAAAGGAATGTATTGATTTCATACTCAGAAAATAAGTAATAATCAGAAAAGTTAATTGTTAATACCAGGTTTGAAAAAAGGATCTTGAGAGTATATTTTGTTGCCTGGTTTGCTTATCCAGTTTACGTTGTTTTTTCCTCCAACAGTGTATGTCTTTTAAGGTATGTATATATGTGTGTGTGTGTGTGTGTGTGTGTGTGTATACATATATATATATATATATATATATATTTTAGATACGGTCAAGAAGGGAATAGACAAATTGTTAGAACAGAGAAATATATTTCAAACTCTGAAATGAATACTGTAGTTTTCTTTTTCCTTTTTTTAACACTATGTTTTTCTTTTTCTTTCCATGTACTACTAGAGACACAGCCCAGTAAGTGCAAAATTTTATATTTTTATTTATTGACTTAAAAAATCATTGTATGTGTAAACATTGATTTTCAGAATATTTGCTTTTAGATTATCAAGTCATAGTATCTTGCTGTAGGTACTAGTATTTTAAAACATTTCATTTTATTGAATTATTTAAAGGTACACATGTTATATTTTGACTATAAAATAAAAGGTTTTTTCTGTAATCATTTTAGCTAAATACAGTTTATAATTCAGCAGATACACAGAAAACTTAAAATTATGTTCCCAGTGTTAACATTTTATCAAGTAATTCTATTACCACATTAAATTATTTGTTTGATGGCACTTAGTTTTTGTATTTCTATTTTAGGTGCAGATGAATCGGAATTCATCTAGTAAGTTTGACATTTAAATTAGTTATTTTAAGTCTATTAAAATTTATCAGAGAATTTGCCAAGCTTGTAGTCTAACATATGTAGTTGTAGAAATGGTCTTTGCTCATCATTTACCATAACAACAGACTAGAAGTATACCTGTTTTGCAACAGAAGACAATTTATGTGTATTATTTCTTTTAGTTTTAAGATGTGCTTTAAGCGTTAATACGTGGCTACCACATTTTTCATAAATCAGCAAAACCAAAGAGCAGCTTCTGATTAAGCTTATAAAACAGTTAAACTATCATAACTCTTTATGAAGCAGAAGGCGCTTCTGAGTTTTAGCTTGATCTTTAAGTCATATCACATTTGTAGTTTCTATTATAAAGTTGTTAGTATAGTAACTTAAATTATACTGATAATCATTTGGGGATGGTAACATCATTTGCAGAATCATGTGTTAAACATAACAAGAGTCGAACCAGGGTCTCCTGCATTGCAGGCGGATTCTTTACCAGCTGAGCTATCAGGGAAGCCCAAACATAGCACACATTGTGGGGAAAACAGAGTTGAGCAGCCCACACCAAAGTTATGCAGTTCTGTGAACAGTGCCTAATAAAAACCATGGCATCAGTCGTAATTAAAAATTCTAGCGCAGTTGAAAAGACCTATTAAATTCATGGTAAATACCAAACTAAAAGTAAGATTTCATTAATACTTTTAAAAAATAAATGGTAAGTAGCTTGTTGATAGGGGATATGAGGAAAGAGTATAAACTCAGTTTCAGCAACTGAGTTACTGAAGATGAGGGCAAAGTGCAGAAAGATAAAGAACACCACAGTGAACACATTGAGGCAAAACATATGGCTAAGAAAAGCCAAATGGGAGAATGTGATATGAATGGGCATTATGTACAATATGGTATTATTTCACGTTTGTTATTGTTTAGTCGCTAAGTAGTATCCAACTCTTTTTGTAACCCCATGGGCCCACCAGATTCCTTTGTCCATGGAATTCTTGTCCAGGCAAGAATACTAGAGGGGTTTGCCATTTCCTTCTCCAGGGGATCTTCCCAACCCAGGGATTGAACCTGTGTCTCCTGCATTGGCAAGTGGATTCTTTACCATTGAGTCACCAGGGAAGCCTGTTATTCCTCATAGGCCGCTGTAATTACCCATGCTGATGTATTTGCATTCATCAGCTATTCTTGGTGATGCAAAACATTAAGGTGCAGTGAAAACTGCTTATGAACCAGCAGAGCTTTTGCTTTACTGATGCTGTTCCCCCACGTACCAGTTGCTTATGAAATGATTCATGTTGCAAATGCAGAAGGTAGAAAAATAGACTATCTCATAAAAAGACTGTTGCTCTAAGTTGGTACAAAAATTTTATTTTTCAAAATAAAGGTGTTCTTCAAGAGTTAGTATCTACTTTTGGTCAATAAAATAATCACTAATAATATCTTAGAGCTTGAAAAATGCTTTCATGATTCATCAGTTAAAGTTGTTGAGTAGTACATAAGCTTTTAAACATGTGTTCCGATTTTTAGAGTTGCATCCCATAGTTTTTTGTGAACAGCAGTTTAATGAATATGATGGTTTAGTTGACTCAAGTTATTTCTTATCAAAAGTATTAGAGATAAAGGTTTAGCAGAAATTCAGCTCTTATTTTAATATTCTTAAGCATGGTAGAAAATTTGTTAAAGGCTTGTTTTCCTTTTCTTCGTGTGTGTGTATATGTTATTAATATCAGAATTTAAAAGTTGATCTATGTGTAGTAGTTCTCTATATTAAAATATTTTAAGGGATTAATTTTTTCATAATATTTCGACTTTTTTAACTAGGTGAAGAGTTAACAAAATCAAAGCCATCTGCTGCATCCAATGAGTAAGTTTTACGTTCAAAATCTTTTGTAAATAGACTGTATTTTTTAGAGAAATTTTAGGTTCACAGCAAAATTGAGTGGAAAGTACAGAGGTTTTTGCATATACGCTTTGCCCTCCACATATGCCAAACCTCCCGCACCATCAGATTCCACCGCCAGAGGAGTATAGTTACAATTGATGAGCCTCTATTGACAAATTGTTACCACCCAAACTCCATGGTTTACATTAGGATTCACTCTTGGTGTTGTATGTATCCTGGGAGTTTTGACAAATGGATAATGACACGTGTCCACCATTATAGTATCATACAGAATAATTTCACTGCCCTGTGTCCTGTACCTATTAACCCTTTCCTCCCCACTACATTTAAATTTTAAGTATCCTTTTGTTCTTTCTAGAGAGTTTTGCTTTCTCTGTAGTTTTAATTCTAGAAGACTGTTTATAGTCATCCCATTTCCTAAGCTGTGAAATGTCAGTTTTTAGATGTTTTAAATTATTTCTCATTTGACAGTATTTATTTCTATGATAATTAAAAAAACATTCATTCGACTGTATTTGGCTTTGGGGTCCTCACTGCTGCTGCTAAGTAAATGATAGTATCCCAAAGTCATACATGTCTGTTTTTTTTTTAACTCAAGTTTACATTGGAGTATAGCTGATTAACAGTGTTGTGACAGTTTCAGGTGGAAAGCACGGGACTCAGCTATACATATACATGTATCCTTTCTCCCCCAGACTCCCCTCCTATCCAGCTGCCACATAACCCTGAGCAGAGTTCCCTGTGCTGCACAGTAGGACATTGGTTAATCACTTTAAATACAGCAGCGTACATGTCTATATTTCAACTAGTTATTCTCATGGAAATTCTCTCACTTTTCCTTCAATTTTGTCTGTGACTTTGTAAAGTAGACTGTGTACTTTATGAACCTCAAAATGAAGTGTTTCAATTAAGTTGATAAAGGAGAGAAGACGTGTTGCCAGTTCTTAAGAAGAAAAAATATTTTAAGCCAGTGTTGCATGGCTTTTTTCCCTCACTTCTATATTAGTAAGAATACTTTAAATTTATTGCTTGAGTAAAAGTAGACTTAATTAAATGGATAGTTTGAAATGGAAACTTTCAAAGCTAAGCACTAACTGAGCACACCAGTGGTATTCATTTGATTTTTCATTTTTAAAGAAAAGTTGTTAAGTGTTTTAAGACTGTTTTCAGGAATCATTTATGCAATTATGATTCTGTACTTTATCATAAGTGTGTTTCCATATGGGTACATGTTGAGATATTAGATCTCTACTTATAAGTGATTGTAATATTTTATTATCGTGGGCCTGTTTTCTCAGATTTCTAAAAAATATTTTAAATAATGGTAGTTTGATACATTAAATTATTTTAAAGTGGGGATTAATTTTATTTTTATGCATAAATATATACAATTTTTATTTGTCAAGAATACCTCAGTAAAGTTGGGAAAATTAGTTTAAAAAGAATGGGTACAAAGGTCAGGTGTTCAGAATAGAGATTAAGCATCTTAAAAGGGCTATGACTAAAATGAAAAAGAGAAACATTTATATAAAAGTTTGTATTAAAGTGAAGAGCCAAGATTGAAATCCTGAGGGTAACTAGTTTGGAGGATTCCGAAAGGTTAGTGGAGGAAAATCTTTGGTTACATAGCACATTGAGGTTTCTGAAACGAGAATGTTCGTGCTCTTGATTTTGTAGTCAGTCGTGGTAACCTCTCATGAAAAGGCATGTGTGACCCATACATCTAGTGGCCCAGGCAGGGATTACCTAGGGAGAAATCCTGCCTGCGCGTGAGCTACTGCAGTGGCCAGACCATTGAGGTTTGTGGCGACATTTATATGCATAGGGCTTAAGCCACCACCCTGTACTTAAAAGATACTTCTTAAAAAGTCCTTTCCCCTCTTTCTTCATCTTCGATAATAAATATGGCCTTATAAAACTTCCATCTGATTTCATGTCACTTAAGATATTTCTGCCTAGGACTGGGTTCTAGATGTGAATTCACAGATCTGACACGGCCATAGAGTTAGCTACGTGAGTTTAGGCAGCTCTTTTAGACTCCCCATGCTGCTTTTCATTGGTAAAACTGAAATTAATTTCCATTCTGGCAGCTCCTATGATTATTAGAATATAACAAGATTTAATTAGTAGGGATTAAACTATTCTCACTTAAGAACTTTATATAATGTTATTGTAGGGTTCTGTTTATAGCAGTTAATAAATACAATTTATTAAACTTATTTACTTGCTAATTAAGTTCTTCATATATTCAACTGGTAGAATATCCAGTTCTTTGATCACATATATTGCTGTTGTAGTTCTTTCTATGAAATGTATTCCTAGATTTTATACTAATAAATTGCTCATTTGCTAAAGTGCTTCTTTTTAAAATGTTCTGATAGGAAAGGGACCAGTGATTTACTTGCTTGGGACCCCCTGTTTGGACCATCTCTTGATTCATCTTCCTCAGCTTCATTAACTTCATCATCATCATCAGGTAAATAGATATATATTTTTTAACTGTAAGGGAATGCAGCAGTTATTTTTTCTCATTTGTCCATTACTTCTGTGTTGTACTTAACTATCAAAAATTTAACTTGTCCTCTGATCATGTCACCATATAAAAGTAATTTTATATTGATTTGTTAATTTATGTTAAAGACCATATGTCTTTAAAGTAAAAATTAATCAAAAACCAACTTTTTTCCCTTTGTATATCACTGCACAAATAATAATTTTTAGTATTCAACTGCATAGATGTGTGTTAATATAACTAGTCCATTCTTGCTGTACATTCAAACTGCATCTAATTTTTAGTGTTATGGGCATTAATAGATATAACAGATTTTGTCCACATATCTCATATCCTTATAATAATTTATCAATACAAGATTTAGGAGTCACAAGATATGCCCATTGATGTTTACTGCCAAACTGCTTTCCAGAAAGGCTTTGGCACTTCCCAAGAAGTTCATGAAAGAACTTAATGAATGCATTTTAGTTATTCTTCTGGAAAAAATATGTTAAATTCCTCTTTTCTTCAAAATATAAAATCCCATTAGTCAACAATCAAAGCATGTTTAATAAAACTGCTTGTTCAAAAACAGAAAATAAAATCACTTTAAGTTGATCTTCAAACTTCTTTGGGATTTCAGAAATGCCGTATAGTATTTAGAGTTAAGGAAGCCCTTTTTATCAGTATTTTATATATGAAAAAATTAAAGTTCAGAGATGATCAGGAACTTCTCTAACACCGTATAACTAGGAAATGAGGCACAGATTCAAACCTGGATTTTTACTAATTCCAAAATCCGTCCAATTCATCATACTCTGGCAGATTAACAAAACAGTAAGCTACATTGAAACACTTTGCTATAAATACTAAAATAAACACTAGTATTTACAGTTGGATTGTTTAGAAACTAATGCTTTTTTGTTTTAGAAATTAAGTGGATTTTAGGCAACCTTAGCTGAAACAATTGAGAATTTTGAAGAGCAAGAACCAGTCATTAGATAATTGAACATATTCTGAAGTGGCATTATAGCCTTTCTCATTTGGCTTTTGTTTACTGTTCAGTTTTAGGAAACCTTACTAATGGATCTTATAAGTGAAATAATTGTATAGGAAAAACTGAAGTTGTATTAAGGTTTTAATCAAAATTTTCACATTGTCTATTCTCACAGAGGTTTCCATCATACAGAAATTTCTTCCTAACTCCACCATTGTTTCTATTTTCTTTAGCACAATCTCTTTCTTTTCAAAAAATTGCTCTTTTCCTCTTGCTACCATCTGAAGAATGTTTTGCCCGTATTACTTTCAACTTTGGGTAAAACAAAAAAATGATACTTTAGCTGTCATTTGATGTTTACTTGGGAGTGATAAAACTTTTTTTTTGCTTATTTTAAAATTTACTTCGATATGCCTTTTAAAACCTTCCTATTAAGTCTAAAAAATACTATATTATTTTCCCTTCAAAGACTCTTAGTGATGTTGGAAAGAGTTACTCTGCTGTGCAATAATTATTATTAGGTCTTTACCTGGACAGGATATAATTATTAATAAAACTGATGAATACATTATGATGATTCTATTTCGTAAGACTGGCTGTAAGTGAAATTATTAAATAGGCATTTTGTCTTAAATTTCCTTCCACCTCTTTTTGCAGTACATGTCTCCCTTATTTTAACATTGTCTACACCAGTAACCCATTTTCACGTTAGAATGGGCCAGGTTGTCAGATTATTCCCTCCTCTCTTGTCCCCTGCAGAACGTTAATTCATTAATGACTCCATCTCAACTAAACTAGTCTAAGAAAATAATTCCTGTCAGTTAGTAACTGATACATTAAACCTTTCAGTGTTTTGTATTTAAAAAACATGCTTAGAGCTTGGTACAGAAGTGTTTTCAGTTGCTTTTTCTACCATATAGTTGTTATAGATGTATAACTTACATACAAATTTATATATAATAAAAACATGTATATAAAATTTAATATAAACATCTCATACCTGCCTCCCCTTTGATAAGTGCTGTTATAGACCATGGAGAAGGCAGTGGCACCCCACTCCAGTACTCTTGCCTGGAAAATCCCATGGACAGAGGAGCCTGGTAGGCTGCAGTTCATGGGGTCGCTGAGGGTCGGACACGACTGAGCAACTTCACTTTCCCTTTTTACTTTCATGCATTGGAGAAGGAAATGGCAACCCACTCCAGTACTCTTGCCTGGAGAATCCCAGGGACGGGGGAACCTGGTGGGCTGCCGTCTATGGGGTGGCACAGAGTCAGACATGACTGAAGTGATAGCAGTATAGACCATCTCAACTCTAACACTGGTTTCGCCTGTCTTACTTCCTGTGACCGTTTTAAGTTTTACCACTTGCTGAGGAACACATGTACCCAGCACCGTCACTTTGACACCTTGTCAAATCTTTTATTAGACTTTTACTGACTCTCAGCATTACCTTTTGCTCCTCTGGGAAAAAAAGTAATTCTGGCTTTATATATTTTGGGGCCATAAATTTAGTTTCTTATTCTCGTAATTATTTTCCCCAATTAATATAAAGTTTGAGCTCCTTGTCTTGTTCCATGTATTATTAAAATTTTCTGGTTTTGAGGAATAAAAATAATACTACCTGAAATAAGAACTATTTGCTTATATAGATTTATATTTTAATTTTAGAATTTTCCTGTTGTTTCTGGTTTTTCAGTTGCTTTCTTCTGTTGCCGTTGTTCTTAATGAACAAAATAGGAACTCCGCTTTTCTCTCCCAGATTGATTTGTCTGGGCATGTGATAATTAAATGTTAACTTGAAACCAGGTCAGATTTTGGATCTAGAAAACCCATCACCGACTATTCCACCAACCCTCTCTGCTCTCCTGCTGTGATGACACCACCAGGAAGCATAAAAATTTTCTTTTGCTTCATGGTTGCAAAGTTGGTGGATTTCCTTTACTGAGGAACTTGTTAAAATTACTAGTGGAGCCCAGAAGGTACTCCAGAGATTGCATTGTAAAGCTGAATGAAAATACTTTCAGGTTCTCTGGTGCTTTGGATAGATTTGTTTATAATTTATTAATTATAACTTACAACTAATAGATTAATTTATAACAGTGAAGTCAATGAATATTGCTGTTAGTTTTTCTCAAAAAGCAAATTCTGATTATTTGAAGAAGTGGAACTTGACACCCCTAACAGGCTTGGATTGAATCAGTCTAAATGCCACTTGTTCCCTAGTGAAGTTTCAAGTGTTAATACCTCTGCTATGTTAAGCCCTCTGACAAGCATGAAGTAGCTTGAGTGTTGGTCACTGCTGGTTTCGTTGATAATGAACACATCTTTAAAGTAAAGGTGTCATCATTCCACCCCTCACGTTAGTTCACATTTCTTCCAGGGTTCAGCTTACAGTCAGGGGGCAGCATGAAAGAACTGGTGCTGACGGAAAGATGGCAGCTTCTAGAGTTGATTTCTTATCAGGGTTCTACTGTTTTCTTCAAGCAGCCTGAACTGTGCTTGCATCTTTTATCTCTTCATGTGACCTGCTTTCTGGATAATTCTGTATCCCATGTGTTTGCTTTCACTCCTGTGTGACTGCCTTTTTCTTTGGGTCTCTTCCCACCACCTCCACGCTCCCTTTTACTCCCCCATTGCTGACTAAGAGTTCTCAGCTCTGCTGTTTGTTGTTCTGTGTGTACTCAGGCACTTTGTTATGTTTTTAGCTTGGCACGTTGTAAACATACAGAAGTTACTGAGATATATTCTTCAATCTGAATTACAGACCCACTTCTTAGAGTAGACCAAAGGAATTCGAAGGTCCTTTTAATTAAGAATTATTTAGATGTATTTGCTTCCATTCTACATTCTTGCTTTGATTATGCTAATACATGTGTAACTTTTGATAATATACACTTGAACTTTATTCATTAACTTCTGTCATGCTGAGAGTTATTTTTAATTAGGACTACTGAGATCTGTATTTCTGATTTTTAAAACTAACATTTGCAAATAGTGTTGAAAAACATTGAACACTAAATTTATATAGGATTTAGGAAGTTAATGTATAATTTTCTATGTTTGCTAAAAATTAGTTATAGTGATTTGGGGAGGGTTTTTGTAAACTAATAAGATATTTTGATTGTCACCAAAAACTGTTACAGTGTGGTTCAACTTAAAAGTGAGATTACAAGTTTAATTAAGGTAGATATTTTATTTAGAGTTTATGTTATTACTTTGAAGATGTTGCTTCAAAAGCTTGTTCTTACATAAGTGTAAAGTACAAGTATTGGCAAGAAACTAAAGACCTTAGGCCTTGAATTAGTTTACTTTTACCTTCTTATTAGATTTAATTTTTATATGTATAAATAATTGAAGCTAATATAATTTATAATTGTCAGTTTTATTGGAAACTTAATTTTTTCAGGAATATTATTGGTAACTCTGAGAAAATTATATTTGATAGATTCCCAGCATTTCACAAATAGCCATAATTACATTTTAAAGAGAAAGAACTTCTGAAAAGTGAGCTTTGAACCCTCACAATTCCTCTGTAATGGAATGTTTTCATCTAAGGATTGCTATGTATTCATGATTTTCTTCAAATCCTCTTTTTCTGCCCACCAGCCAGGCCCACAACTCCTCTTTCTGTGGGCACTATTGTCCCGCCACCAAGGCCTGCTTCCAGACCAAAGCTTACTTCAGGCAAACTCTGTGGGATTAATGAAATAGTATGTACTCACTTTTCTGTTTCATTATAACTGTTTTGATTTAATATGCAAATGATATTTTTCTATATGTTCCTTTACTGCTAAATCCTTGGCATTTTCTACTCAAGTCTTCACAGTACAGAAAAATTTTCCGTGCTTTACTTCATCTTTTACTTGCCAGTTTAATTGCCAGAATTAAATTTCTGAGTGTCAAGCTTGATCTTTTCCCCTGATACACATCTGCAGTGTTACCCCATAATCCATTTATTGAATGTTTTAGCTGAAGTAAAACAGAACAGATTGAAGGAAAGAAGACTAGTTTGGGAGAATCTGACTCTGAATAGAACCCAAATAACTGGGGACAGAAGAGTGTCTTTCTCTGCTTTGTATCTAGTACCCATGACTTGACATGTATTAGGCACTAGGTAGGGAGAAGGCGATGGCACCCCACTCCAGTGCTCTTGCCTGGAAACTTCCATGGACGGAGAAGCCTGGTGGGTGCAGTCCATGGGGTTGCTAGGAGTCAGGCACGACTGAATGACTTCACTTTCTCTTTTCACTTTCATGCATTGGAAGAGAAAATAGCAACCCACTCCAGCACTCTGGCCTGGAGAATCCCATGGGCAGAGGAGCCTGGTGGGCTGTAGTCCATGGGGTAGCTAGGAGTCAGACACGACTGAGCGATTTCACTTTCTCTTTTCATTTTCATGCATTGGAGGAAGAAATGGCAACCCACTCCAGTGTTCTTGCCTGGAGAATCCCAGGGACAGAGGAGCCTGGTGGGCTGCCATCCCTGGGGTTGCACAGAGTTGGACATGACTGAAGCAACTTAGCAGCAGCAGCAGACACTAAGTAAATACTTAATTCACATAACTTTATAAACAGGAAAGGGTTCTTTTTAATTAAGCTCAGTATTCCATATTTTAAAGATAAAACACCTGAGGAAGTGTTGGTAATGTATTATTGGAACAGTTAGGAATTTGGAAGGAAAAAATCCATTCACCAAGTAAAAGATAAATGAATTAGAATCATATTTTTTGTATTTGTTTTTAACTAGAAAACTGGAAAGACAATAGAATTCAGATTTTCTCCTCTGAATGGGGTAAACTTTTCTCAGTAAGGAGGCATTAATTACAATGAATTATAAGGAAAATGGAGACAGGTTTATAAATGCCAAAAGTGAAGCAATATTTAGGAAGAAAATACTTGCTTCAAATGAAAAAAAGAGTCAGTGAAAGCTCAGATAATACTAAGATTTCCTCAAACTAAATCAGGCAGAGCTAATATAGACAGCTCGTAAGACAGAAATGCCAGTTTTGTTTTTATCTATAGAATTAGCTAAAATTTTTTAAAATTTATTATTTTTCCTTCTTCTAAGGTTCATCTATTCATTGCTGGCAAGAGTGCAAAAAATATTCTCTTATATTATTATAGGCAATAGGGTAAATTGAGTTACACAAATAGTAAGCAGTTTGGCATTATGTATGAAAAACTTTCATACTGTTTAATAATTTAGCTTCTGAGAATCTATCTTAAGTACGCTTTTTAAAATACAGAAAAAGTTTTATATACATTACAGAAAAAGTTTTATATACAAAGATTCTCTTTACAGGATTATTTTAAAATAGTCTTTTCAGCTCTATGGTATCTAATTGTGAGTTTTAAGAGACACAATAAATTTGGTTTATTAATAGTATGTTAAAACTAATCTTACTTGATACCTAAAAATATTTTCTGGTAACTGGGGGATTGCTTGAGCATTTTGGTAAATGACATTTTGTTTTTAAGCCCAGGCCATTCAGCCCACCTGTAACTTCTAATACCAGCCTACCTCCTGCTGCTCCATTAGCGCGGGCAGAAAGTTCTTCCTCTATCTCATCTTCTGCTTCCCTAAGTGCTGCCAATACTCCAACTGTAGGTAAGTAAGTATCACAGATTGCATGCAAGAGTTAACGTCCAAAATATGATCAGGTTGACTGATGGTAGTAAAGTTTTAACATTGGACATTTTGGTTTTTGGGAAACACACCTGGCATTATCAAACTAATAATGATAGTTCCTTTTTCACATTTTATATTATCTGAATAGAGAATTTTAATTATGATTAGCACTGTTAAGAATGCATCAAACTTACAAATTTTTGACCAATATAAATATAATTGAAGGCAGAATATGATGCAGTACTTTCTACTTGCATTCCTAAAAAAATTTGTTTTAAAAAGCAGTTGACTCTGAAAGAAAGGGGCTTTGTGCTTGCAGTGTGATCCTTGGACCTACAGCATCTGTCTGTATCACCTGGAAACTTAATAGAAATGCAGTCCTTTTAAGTTAGAAACTGTGGAGTGGGGCTAGCAGTCCTTAAATAGGCCTTCCAGGCAACTCTGATGCATGTTAAGCTTCAGAATCCCAACTGTAATTAAGCTGATTTAATTATACCCAATTTGATTTGTCAAAACTCAGGAGAAATGCAGCTTCTGTGTATTTCCAGTATAAAAATTGCATGAGTGGTACAGGCTGAGAGAAATGATTTGATTTCTGAATTTCTGAACATGGTGTTACTATTTTTATTTTATATACCTTTGTGAGCATACTGTTTTTCCCATGTTCTAACTTTATGTAAATAATATATTCAATAAGTATTTCTGTTTGCTGTAACGGGCACTTTCTTTTTATATTTTGTTTGCATATGTGGTTTTCTTACTTTTTATTTCCATAGAATCTGTGTTTTAGTCATAAAGAACATAGATGGGTCCTGTTAGAAATCAAGCAGGTCTGAATTACCAAAATTGCTTTAGTTGTTTCCCATTACCTAGATAATTCATAAGGTTTTCTGTTTGTAAAGGAAACTTTAATTTTGATTAAGTTGGAAAATATTTGTTTATAGTTTTAGCCAGTGCTGGCAATAGGAGAATCAAAGTAGGTGGCATTGATGGTACAGGCATGCAGGATGTAATGTGGACTTTGTGCAAGAGTTTCTTTAAATCTGTCTATAAATTGTTTTCTCTCTCTATTATGATATTTATTCAGCTCTCTGTTCAGATTTAAGTTTTTGATTCTTCTTGTTCTTGAAAGTATTTTCTTTTCCTGCAATATTTTGTTTTATTTAAATATGATAGAAGATGATAATTTGATTGGGACACTCTGTGAAATTGAAAAGCACTGTGAAACTTCACAAGGTATCGTATCGAAAGCAGATGTATGTGTTAACTAATGATCCTAAAGTATATCTAAAATACTGTTACCCAATTTTTCCTTTTCCACCAATGTATAGTGTTTAAGAAATCAAGAATAACTCTAAGGTTTAAGTGTCTCAATTTTGTACTAATTATGTCCAGTTTCTATACAGGATCTATTGATACTGGATAAATTATAGAAATAAACAGTATTTTTGCATTATCTTCCATCCCCTCACTCTTCTTTCCTCTCTATTAAGATTTAACAATAAACATTACTCTGGGGCTATCAGAAGCAGAGAAAAACTGATTAGGAAAGAACCAGAAAGATTATATCAGTATAAAGAAAACTATAATATAAAGACATCCAAAGCAAACGCTAACATACATAAACCACTCATACAGTGAGCTGAAGTCAGCGGCACAGAGGCAGGAAGTAGTTGGGATTAAGCACCTGTTTTTCACTTCTGAGCTGAAAGGAATTCCACAAAAATCGATTCATTGAATGTTACAAAGGTAGATACTCTTTATTTCAGCTTTCTCTGTCTGCACTTTCAAAACACATACAGTGTTTAAATATGCAACAGTTAAGTCAGAATTAGAATGCGTATTATCCTTAAAAAGAATATCCAAGGAATTATTTCTGTACAGGGAGTTATTCTGAATAATACAGTACACATTTAGACTTTTTAGGGACTTAAGTACATATTTCCTATGTCAAACATTTTAAGTATACAATATGGTCTTGGGAACAAAAATGGAAAATACAAAAGAGGATATGCAAAAATGTTAAGTAGATTTTGAGTTTTTCCCCTAACTCTCCAATACTTTTTCCTCCTCACCAGTATTTCAATAACAGGCTTTACAATTAATGGGGAAACTATTTCAAGAACTCTCATTTTATATGCCCAGATTGGGTAATTGAAAAGAATAACTTTGGAGGTTCTTTTGATTTTTAGTGTCAGACCAGTAGCAGACATTAATGTTACCCCTGACTGTGTGTAAATACTCACTTGTGTAGATTATTTAAGGGAAAAGATTAATTTCATATTTAGGAAAATATAATTTTCTCTAATAAAAGATTACTATAGCCTTCCTCTTTCTCTGAAAATATGCTTTCCTGAATTTCTAGTGACTCTCTAGTTTAGAACAATATATTTATTTAAAAATTGAACTAATTTAAATTTACAGTGTAATTTTGCCACTGCATGAACATGTGTTTGCATAGTTGTAATCACATATCCTAGAAACTACTGCCTCTTGATCAAGCCCTTTATTTAATTATCTCTTGCCTCATCTTGAATTCCTGTCAAGTCATTTGTATCTTCAATCCAGGATTCACTGTGATCAGTGATCTTGCAGAATGAAAAACATAATCATGTTTTTTTAAAACATTTTCAGTGGCTTTTAGTGCCAGAAGAATAAAATTAAAGGTCCTCCATGTCCTGTCTGGGTCATAAACACTTCTTCAGACACATTTTCATGTCCTTTCATCACTCAGCCTATCACCCACAAAGTATGTTTCTGATTTGCAAAAAAAACCTACTTGTGGTTCAAAAAGGCACCATTTCTTCCATGCCTCTTTGGCAAAGTGTCTGGCATATATTAGTGCTTAGTAAATAGTAGCTGTTGTGATTTCGTGAATACCTTTTAATACTGTGTTTATTTTCATATGAAATTTTAAGTTGTCTTGTTAGGGAGGATTTGCTTTCCCAGTGACCTAGAAATAGCGGTTCCTGTTTCTGTGTATTTTTAATCACTGAGCCCTTTTTTTAAATTATGAAGAACCTTCTAAATCAGAATTCATCAAAATCTTTAACATTACAAAATCTTCCTGTCCTCTAAAGGTAACAAAAGCTCTATCTCATTGTTTGTAGCATACTAAGTTTAGTTGCAAGGCAAACAAAACTGATTTTTTGTCAGAATTAATATTCTAGGTATCATGAAGTAACTCACATTGAAATAAAGCTATCTGGTGGCTGTGAACATTGTATAATGTTTACATAACAAAAACATACATTCAAATTTCAGAGATATGTATTGATCTAGGTTATTTTTTACTTTAAGAATGAATAATTACTCTATTGACTTATTTTTACAAAATTGCATCATAAATCATATGTTAAAAGAAATGTTCCACTTTCCAATCAGTAACAATAATGGTAAGGCATAAATGAGAAGAGTACATTTGTAAAGACAAAAAAAAAAGGCAGTGCACTATTTGAAGGGATTTTTCTGGCATGAAATAAACCAGATATGTTGTTTAGGTTTTTAAAATACACATGCATTGAATTTGTTTACATTTTGTTATGCTTTTAAAACATGTATGATTTGTCTCTAAAGGTATCTTACTAAGTGAACTTTATGTCAGGAATGTTACACCCAAATGACGTTATTAGTCATATTTCAAGGAAAGATAATATGGGAATACAGTACAAGCATTAGACAAAGAAGAGGTAAAAGAGAATTACAGCAACCCACTCGTGTTCCTGCCTGGAAAATCCCATGGACAGAGAACCCTGGCGGGCTATAATCCGTAGGCTCACAAAGAATCAGACGTGACTGACCATCTGTGCGTGTGCGCACACACACATACACACACATACATACACAATGGTAAGGAGTACATGATCACATTACATTGCTCATTTAGAAGTACCCAATGGATAGAGATACCTTAAGTAGAAAAATCTCAGGGTAGAACCTGAGAGAATTTAATATCTGAATGGTTTTGAAGCCATATTTTAGTAACTTCAGCTCTTCATGTGAAGAGCTTTCTCCCCTCTGACATTCCTTAACCCAACCCTTCTGTGTCATTCCATTAAAAGTCAGTGTGACATGTTTTCCTGACTTTTTATTTGTCCAATTTGTTTTATGCTCTGTCTTTTAACCAGATTTATACTTGGGGCATCTTTGAAACCAGTAATAGAGTTAATTGTGACAAGCTAACATTTTGACTCTACTCTGTCTTGGTATTCAATAAATACCTTTCTATAGGATTAACAAAAGACTTGTGTTTATTCTAGGTGTGTCACGAGGTCCCAGTCCTGTCAGCCTTGGAAATCAAGACACCCTGCCTGTGGCAATTGCCCTCACAGAATCTGTTAATGCCTACTTTAAAGGGGCAGATCCCACCAAGTTAGTTTTTCAAAGATGTTTGTGTACATGTGTGTGTGTTGCAGGGAACAGGGGACGTGGTGGTAAATTTTGAGAGTTATCTTCTGATTCTCTATAGGCTAGGGTTTTCTATTACTTGTTTACTTGCTTTTTGCTACCAAATATAGTCATTTAGAGATTGTCCTTCAGATGTAAGAAACCATTATAATCAGTAGTGTTGGCTATTTTCTAGTTTATGTACCTTTTTGGCCAGGCTTTATGACCAGTGTGATATATCTGTTGTTTAACACATCTGTAGAACAGGATTATGGCGGCTGACCTAGATGGGGATAGAACTCTGAATCTTTGCCTAATGTACATCTTTGGTGAAAGTGTGATTTTTGCAAGAACGACTTACAGTGTATATCTGTTTATAGCAGACTCTTGAAGGATTAGTTTAACCTCTTACTTTTAAGAAAATGATCTTTGGGTAAATGATCACTCTTATTTATTTTTCATGTATAACATTCATTCATTAAATATTCTAGTGCATAATATGTCTAAGACTATTATAAGTTTGCATTGTTGTGAAAGAAAGTTTATTAGTTTTCTCTTGAGATAATGTAAGCTCTGTAGAGAAGAATTTTTGTTTAGTAAAGTATCCTCAGCACTTAGAATCTTACATATGGTAAGCGTGCAAATATTTTATGAATTAATGTGTGTTGAATGAATAATGTTACTTATGAAAAGTAGAGGTATTGATAATATGCTATGAAGAAAAATAAACCAGGTTAAGGGGATAAACAGTTAACAACAGTCTGCTACTATTTTAGGTAAAATGATCAGAGGAAACTTTTTTTGGCTGATTTAAGTAGATGTGTGAGAGACGTTGAGGGAAGAGCAGGCCATGCACAAAACTTGGGTGAAGAGCATTCCAGGAGATAGAAGGGACTGAGGTAGAAGCACACTTGAGATACTCAAGAAACAGCGGAAAGAACCATGTCACTGAGTAGAAGTAAACAAGGAGGAAGGTAGTCATGCTAAGTCCACAGACGGAACAGATCAAGTTGGATATTGTAGACCATGGTAACGAGGTTGGAATTCATTCTCCGTGAGGTGGGAAGCAAGTCGAGACTTTTGAGCAGAGAAGTGATGAGGCTGCTACCCTATGTTTTTGAAGTAGCACTCTGCCTGCTATATGGAGAATAAACTAGAAGGAGCCAGAGTAGATGCAGTGAGAAAGGGTTAACCACTGAAGTCCAGGTGGGAAATGATGGTTATTTGTATAAGGGTATTAGCAGAGGAGATGGTGAGTGCTAATGGGAGTTTTGAATATATTTTGAAAAGAGAGCTGTCAAGTTTGTTGAGGGTGTAGATTGCTAAATTTGAAGTACTTATTAAGACACCTTAGTGGAGATGTTGATGATAGTTGAATACGTGATTCTGGAGTTAGGGAGATAGGTTCAGATTAGAGAGAAAATATTTGGAAGTTATTAGTTTGTACATGACACTTTAAACTGAGGGCATTAGGGTGTAAAGAAGAGATCTGATGAGAACTAAGTCCTGGCCCCCTCCAGTGTTTAAAAACACTAAGAATGATCACTAAGCTGAGAATGATCAGCAGTGGAGTTTGGGACAGCAAGCAATATGAGAGGCGAGGAGAGAACCAGTAGAGCAGTGTCCCAGAAACTGTGAATGAACTCTCTCACGAAAGCAGGCGTCAGGCCAAGAAAAATCGATCCATTGACATTATAGAGGTCATTAATGACCTTCACAAGAGCAGCTGTAGTAGACTGGTGGAGATGAAAGCCTGCTTCAGGGGAGCTCAGGAGCAGGAGATGATGCAAATACAGACAGCTGTATTCAGAGAGAGCGAATGTTAGGCAGTTCTTTTAGGATAGTTTGCTCTAAGTAGGAGGAGAGGAAGTGGGCGGTAGCAGGAGAAGAATCAGAGGAGGCTTTTATTAACTTTAGTTTTTGTGTTTTTTAAAGATAATAGGCATTTCAGTATGCATGTGGGAAAAATCTAATATTTATGGAAAAAAACTGAATCTGCAGGAAAGGGGACAATTGCATGAGTGAAATTCTTCAGTATGAGATGTGCTTCAGGACAGAAGTGACAGGATTAACCTTAGGTGCATAGACTTATTATCTGTTGAAATTGGAGGGAAGGCAGAAGGTATAGATGCCTTCAGCCTAAGGGACATTTAGGATTTTAGCAGTGAGACTGTGAGGAAGTTCTCTTCTCATTTTATTTCCTTCATAAAATTTAAAGGAAAGTCATTGACTGCAGGTGGAGGGGGTGATATTTTACAGGTTAAAGAAGAAAGAAAGGATGAAAAGAGCTAGGGAATGTAGTCGAATATCCTATACCAATACTAAGGAGGTCCAATTGAGAGTTCTGGCTGTATAGTTATATGATTTTTCTAGTCACATTCAGCCATATAGAAGGGGGTGAGGAGCTGGATTTGGTTAAGACTTTAGCCAAGCAAGCGTAGTCAAGTGAGAGAGAACCAACGGGTGGGTTATGCAAAGGAGTGTGCATCATGACGGACCGTGACGTCTCAGGCTGGGGAACTGAGGACATGAAGGGAAGGAAGAGTGAAGATTCGTGGAAAAGCTAGGAGGAACATGGACCATGGAGGGTTTTGATGAAGCTGGGGATGCAGTACTAGATGGAATGATTTAGAAACGTAGGAAGTGACAGTCTGATCAGTGGGGAGTCAGACTGAGATGATAGAGGGTCTGAAGTGTGGCTGAGGTAGCCTGGAAGGCAGGATCTAGAAGGTAAGGGGCTGAAGAACTAGGTGACCAAAGTATTGAGAGGATTTATCTGTGTGGATATTGAAATCATTAAAAATTTATGATAGGAGTAGTGGTACAGAAATCGATTGACAATGAGTCAGGAGCTGAAATTTTCAGGAAATGAAATGTTGAAAGTGATTTGAAGGGTTGTGATAGAGAATAGAATAATGTTTTTTCAAAAGAAGGTGGTTCTTCTTTCAAAAGAATGTTTTTCAGAAGGAAGAAAGAATATATAGTTGGTAAGAAGCAGTGAGAAGGCACCTACCACTGCCACCATCAGGCCCAGCACTTTGTAGGGTTTGGAGGGGAAAATAGCTACAGCTGGAGATAGTCTTACCAGGGAAGCAGTGGCCTTATGAGACCGCCAGGGGATGGTTTGAGCAAACATTATCCATGTGCTTCCATTTGTGTTTGGCATTTAATTCTAGGAAAGACTGGTGTTAGATGAATAAGTGATTTCACAATTAATCATTTTTTATTAAGAAATAATTCATCCATACTTATAAAATGCTATATATATAAATAAAGCCCTTTTTAAACTAAATATGCTTCAAATGGAGATTTAAATGCCTTATTTATAAACTGTTTAAATTTTTCACAATCTCCACTTTCAGGTGTATTGTGAAGATCACTGGTGACATGACAATATCATTTCCAAGTGGAGTTATTAAAGTCTTTACCAGTAATCCATCTCCACCTGTGCTCTGCTTCAGGGTGAAAAATATCAGCAGACTAGAACAGATTCTTCCAAATGCACAACTTGTGTTCAGGTTTGTGTACTTCTGTTTTGAAGGTGACATTCCTTTTTAAGAAATTTTTTATTTCTTCTTTGAAGCAATAATAGTTCAATTTGAAGACAGTACCAAAATTACTATGATTAATTAGGCTTCTGCTATCTTTGTTTTATGCCTGCTGGTGGTGGTAATAGTTATTGTTAAATCCTTCTCTGCTGTACATCTTCTCATCTTTTAGGCAGCCTTCTGCTGTGTACCATTCTTTATCCCCTAACTTTAACTGTTTCTATCCTGTCTTTTGGTTCATTTCTACTAGTCTTTCCCAAGTCACCAAATTACTACAGAGAGGCAGATCATAAAGATAAATAATGAGAAATTTCTTATATGTACAGTGATCCATCACAGTGTGATTCTAACACAAAAGATTTTTGGATGAACATGCAAGCTGTTACTGTCTACCTCAAGAAGCTATCAGAGCAAAATCCGGCTGCTTCTTACTATAATGTAGATGTATTAAAGTATCAGGTAAGTATCATATCATTAATAAAATATTAAAATATTTTAATATTCAATTAAAATATTAGCAAATAGAATATTGCATATCATCAAATAACATGTCATGGCCAAAATGAAGTTCATTTGAGCAATGCAAAGATATTTCAAAATTTAAAAATCTTTTAATAAGCTTATGGAGATTTTGACCAATTTGATCAAATTCACCACCTATTACCAATTAAAATACTGAGTAAATATAAATATATGAATATGTCCTTCACCTTAAAATACTAGCATATCAATCTTAATAATGAAATACCTAAAGCATTGAAAGAAGTGGCAAAGATACCTATTATTCCTTTTAGTATGTAAGATTTTTCTGGATGTGTTAGTATAGTTCAGTTCAGTTCAGTCACTCAGTCGTGTCCAACTCTTTGCGACCCCATGAATCACAGCACGCCAGGCCTCCCTGTCCATCACCAACTTCCGGAGTTCACCCAAACTCACGTCCATCGAGTCGGTGATGCCATCCAGCCATCTCATCCTCTGTCGTCCCCTTCTCTTTGTCCCCAGTCCCTCCCAGCATCAGAGTCTTTTCCAATGAGTCAACTCTTCACATCAGGTGGCCAGAGTATTGGAGTTTCAACTTTAGCGTCAGTCCTTCCAAAGAACACCCAGGACTGATCTCCTTTAGAATGGACTGGTTGGATCTCCTTGCAGTCCAAGGAACTCTCAAGAGTCTTCTCCAATACCACAGTTCAAAAGCATCAATTCTTCGGTGCTCAACTTTCTTCACAGTCCAACTCTCACATCCATACATGACCACAGGAAAAACCATAGCCTTGACTAGACGGACCTTTGTGGGCAAAGTAATGTCTCTGCTTTTGATTATGCTGTCTAGGTTGGTCGTAACTTTCCTTTCAAGGAGTAAGCGTCTTTTAATTTCATGGCTGCAGTCACCATCTGCAGTGATTTTGGAGCCCCAAAAAATAAAGTCTGACACTGTTTCCACTGTTTCCCCATCTATTTCCCATGAAGTGATAGTTAAACTAGAGAATTAAGTAATTGGTGGTAAATTGGGAAAGAACCAATATATCAAGAGATATATTGATATCAATATATCTCAAGAGAATCGACTTAAAAACTGATGTAGGAGAATTTAGCAAAGTGGTCATTTAAAAATTAATAGCTTTCAAAACAACCATTTAGAAAAACTAATGGAGAAAAACATTCACATCAAAAAAAAAAGAAACCTAATTAGAGCTGGAGACGTTGTCCAAGGTGGTAACACAGGAAGATCCTGAATTCACTTTCTCCCAGGGACACACCACATCTGTAGCTGCATATGGAATGTTCCCTCTTAAAGAGACTGAAAGATAGCTAAATAGCTCCTTCACATCAGCACATAAGAAAAGAACCATCTTGAGGCAAGTAGGAGAGGCTGAGATCCAGCTTCACCACAGGCCTCAACCCCAGCAAGGCAGCCTGTTCCTGGAGCTTCTTTCTGAGGAAAAACAGTTGTAACCAGCACAGACACTCCAGCTTCTGAGACCTGCACTTGATAGACAAGTCCCTGAAACATCTGGCTTTGAAAACCAGTGGAGCTCACATCCACAGGAACCAAGGGCTGCAGGGATCTGAGAAACAGCTTTAAAGGGCTTGCATGCAGACTCAAGCACTCTAGGTATACAAGTGGCCATGTGAAGGAGATTCATTTGCTGATCTTAAAGTGTCAGCTTGAGGGGCCAGGGCGTGAGGTGAACACTCTCCAGGGAATGAGGTGCTGAAGGGCACCTCTTTTGCGCTCCCCCTCTACTTTGCTAAAGCAAACAGGTACCACTTTATGATTATTTTTACCATAGACTTTTTCTCTTGGTGGGTACTGCTTTATCCTCCAACCAGTGGACACTCTCTCTCGTGCTAAGGCTGGCAGGTGCTCTCTTTTTTATTTAAGACTTTCCCCCCACTTTCCTTGGTGGGTGTCATTTTTGTGCTGTCTTCTGCAACACTGGTATCTACTAGAGGAATTTTTATAGATGTCTAGTGCCCCAGGTTTTGCAGCTGTAGACCAGGGGACACTACTTGTTCTCCTGCCTCTGGAGGCCAGGGTAGCTTATAATTCTGAGTCCCACAGGACTATAACAGTTAGTGAGACAGTTCTTGGCAGGATACTGCCACCAGGGTAATGCACAGAAAGCAGACTGAAAAACTCCAGTAGTCTTTCTCTAAAAGACTTCGTTTGCTTGGCCTGGAACAGTAGCCCAAGGGATGGGCTTCAGATTTGGCACACATCTAGGAGTCTGCAGGTATGTTCTCAGAGAACATAGGCTTGAGGGTGCAGTCAGTTCATTCCCTCAGCCTCGCCCCAGCTCACCATTTCTCCCAGAAGGGAACTTATATACTCGTCAGAGCCCTGATTTTTATGACTGTCAACCCAGGGACATCTCTAGATCACCTGATTGGGTGGCCAGCAGGGCTTACATTTGTCTTCAGTCCCACAGGACTATATCTATTTGCCTGCTTTCAAAGCTGCTGCCTGGGGGTCTAGCTTCCTAATCAGTCTGAATCTACATGCTGGCAGATTTCCTGTTTTGGAACACCACAACAGGTCTTGGCACACCCTTGATCACCAGGAGCTAGTTAATATAAAATATGCTGCTTGGACAATCACCAAGGTTTGAGAGGCAACCAAGAGCTAAGGCAGGGTTGAACAATAAGGTTCATCTCCTACAAGAGATTAGTCATTCAAGACTGGAAGGGATGGCTATTTCACCTAATACAAAGCAGCACAGAAAATCAAGTAAAATGAGGAAACAGGAATATATTTGAAACAAAAGAATAAGATAAAACCTTAGTGAAAAAACCTTGATGAGACAGAGGTAAGTAATTTACCTGATAAAGAGTTCTAAGTAGTGGTAATAAAATGCTCACCTCACTTGGGAGAAGAATGGGTAAGCACAGTGAGAATTTCAACAACAAAAAAAAAAGAAAACAAAAGAAAGTAACAAATAGAAGTCACTGAACTGAAGAATACAGTAACTGATTTGAAATACGTACTGGAGGGGTTCAGCCACACACTACATGAAGCAAAGAAAAGACAAGTGAATGCAAAGAGTGAAACTCACCTTAATCAGAACAGCAGAAACAAAAAAAGAACTTTAAAAAGTGGACACAGCTTATTGGACAACATCAAGCAAACTAACATTCACATTTTGGGAATTCCAGAAGGAGAATAAAGGGGCTGAAAACTTACTGAAGAAATAATAGCTGAGACCTTCCCTCAGAGCCTGGGGAAGGAAACGGACATTAGATCCAGGAAGCCCAGAGAGACTCACTAAGACACGTAATTAAAACGTTGAAAGTTAAAAAAAAAAAGAATTTTAAAAGCAGCAATGGAAAAAAACAAGGGAACTCTTTTAAGACCATCAGCAGAAACTTTGCAGGCCAGAGGGATATATTCAAAGGAAGTTATTAACCAAGAATTCTCTACCTGGGAAAGTTATTGCTCAGAATTGAAGGAAAGATAAGAGTTTCCTAGACAAGCAAAATTTAAAGGAGTTCATCACTAATCAACCGGCCTTACAAGAAATGTTAAAGGGACTTCTTAAGCTGCAAAGGGTACTAATTGGTAACAAAAGTATGAAAGTATAAACCTCACTGGTAAAGGTAAATATAAAGTAGAGGTGGATTAATCCTATATAGGTAATATGAAAGATAGACAAAAATAGTAAAAATAATAACTACAATAATTAGTGAAGGGATACACAAGATAAAAAGATGTAAAATGCGATGTGAAAAAATTTGGAGAAGTAAAAATGTAGAGCTTTGGAAAGTATTCAAACTTAAGGTGTTTGCAACTTAAAAACGGACTGTTAGGTAGGTTGTTATATGTCAAATGTTAATGTTGGTCACTTAGTCGTGTCTGACCCTGCAGCCGCATGGCCTGTAGCCTGGCAGGCCCCTCTGGCACATTAGACTAGATAAACTTAATAGATAATTAGAAACATTCCATCCAAAAGCAGCAGAATACATATTCTTCTCAACTGCATATGGAACTTTCTCCAGGATCATCCATTAGGTTACAAAGTCATAGTAAATTTAATATTGGAGTCATGTCAGGCATCTGTTTTTGGATCACAGCAGTATGAAACTAGAAGTTGGTTACAAGAAGACTGAAAAATTCACATATATGTATGGATTAAACAGTATGCTACTGAGTAACCAGTAGGTCAACAAAGAAATCATAGGAGAAGTAAAAAAATACCTTGAAACAAAATACAGTATACCAAAATTAATGGGATGCAGCAGAAGCATCTCTTAGAGTGAAGTTCAGAGTGATACAGGCCTACCTTAAGAAGAAAGAATAATCTCAGACAGCTTAACTTTACACCTGAAGCAAATAGAAAAAGAAAAGCAAACAGAGCCCAAAGTTGGTAGAAGGAAGGTAATAACAAAGTTCAGAGCAGAAGTAGATACTAAGAAAAACGGTCAGTGAAACTAAGAGTTGGTTCTTTGAAAAGATAGACAAAATTGACAAACTTTTATCTAAACTCACCAAGAAAAAAGGAGGGCTCAAATAAAATTAGAAACAAAGGAGGAGTTGTTACCACCAATACCACTAAAATACAGAGAATCACAAGAGACTACTATGAACAATTATATGCACAAATTGGACAACCTAAAAGACAAAGATAAATTGATAGGAACATCCAACCAGCTTTCCAATACTGAATCATAAAGTAGAAATATGAATAGATCAGTTCCTAGTAAGGAGATATGAATCCATAATTGGAACCCTCCCAACAAACAGAAGTCCAGGACCATATAGTTCATTGCCAGATTCTGCCAAGCATTAAGAGAATTAATACCAATTCTTCTCAAACTGATTCCAAATAGATGCCAGGGATCAGATCTGATAGACAGGAGTGCCTGAAGAACTATAGACGCAGGCATGACATTGTACAGGAGGCATGATCAAGACCATCCCCAAGAAAAAGAAATACAAAATGGCAAAATGGTTGTCTGAGGAGACAGACAGCTGAGAAAAGAAGAGAAGCTGAAGACAAAGGAGAAAAGGAAAGATATACCCATCTGAATGCAGAGTTCCAAAGAATAGCAAGGAGAGATAAGAAAGCCTTCTTCAGTGATCAATGCCAAGAACAATAGAATGGGAAAGACTAGAGGTCTCTTCAAGAAAATTAGAGATACCAAGGGAACATTTCATGCAAAGATGGGCACCATAAAGGACAGAAATGGTATGGACCTAACAGAAGCAGAAGATGTTAAGAGGTGGCAAGAATACACAGAAGAACTATACAAAAAATATCTTCATGACCCAGATAATCACGATGGTGTGATCACCAACCTAGAGCCAGACATCCTGGAGTGCAAAGTCAGGTGGGCCTTAGGAAGCATGACTACAAAGGTAGTGGAGATGATAGAATTCCAGATGAGTTATTTCAAATCCTGAAAGATGATGCTGTGAAAATACTGCACTCAGTATGCCAACAAATTTGGAAAACTCAGCAGTGGCCACAGGACTGGAAAAGGTCAGTTTTCATTCCAATCCCAAAGAAAGGCAATGCCAAAGAATGCTCAAACTACCACACAATTGCACTCATCTCACACGCTAGTAAAGTAATGCTCAAAATTCTCCAAGCCAGGCTTCAAAGTTCATAAACTGTGAACTTTCAGATGTTCAAGCTGGATTTAGAAAAAGTAGAGGAACCAGATCAAATTGCCACCATCCATTGGATCATCAAAAAAGCAAGAGAGTTCCAAAAAAAACATGTACTTCTGCTTTATTGACAACACCAAAGCTTTGACTGTGTTGATCACAATAAACTGTGGAAAATTCTTCAAGAGATGGGAATATCAGGCCACCTGACCTGCCTCCTGAGAAATCTGTGTGTGGGTCAAGAAGCAATAATTAGAACTGGACATGGAACAACAGACTGGTTCCAAATAGGAAAAGGAGTACGTCAAGGCTGTATATTGTCACCCTGCTTATTTAATTTATATGCAGAGCACATATGCAAAATGCTGGGCTGGATGAAGCACAAGCTGGAATCAAGATTGCTGGGAGAAATACCGAAAACCTCAGATATGCAGATGACACCACCGTTATGGCAGAAAGCGAAGAAGAACTAAAGAGCTTCTTGATGAAAGTGAAAGGAGAGTGAAAAAGTTGGCTTAAAACTCAACATTCAGAAAACTAAGATCATGGCATCCGGTCGCATCACTTCCTGGCAAATAGGTGGGAAACAATGGAAACAGACTATTTTTGGGGGCTCCAAAACCACTGCAGATGGTGACTGCAGCCATGAAATTAAAAGACACTTGCTCCTTGGAAGAAAAGTTGTGACCAACCTAGACAGCATATTAAAAAGCAGAGCTATTACTTTGCCAACAAAGGTTCCTCTGGTCAAAGCTGTGGTTTTTCCAGTAGTCATACGTGGATGTGAGAGATGGACCATAAAGAAAGCTGAGCGCCGAAGAATTGATGCTTTTGAACTGTGGTGCTGGAGAAGACTCTTGAGAGTTCCTCGGACTGCAAGGAGATCAAACCAATCAATCCTAAAGGAGATCAGTACTGAATATTCATTGGAAGGACTGATGCTGAAGCTCCAGTACTTTGGCCACCTGATGTGAAGAACTGACTCATTGGGAAAAAAACCCTGATGCTGGAAAAGATTGAAGGCAGGAGGAGAAGGGGACAACAGAGTATGAGATGGTTGGATGGCATCACTGACTTGATGGACGTGAGTTTGAGCAAGCTCCGGGAGTTGGTGATAGACAGGGAGGCCTAGTGTCCTGCAGTCCATGGACACGACTGAGTGATGAAGTGAACTTCTCAAACTTCGAAAAAAAAAAAAAACAGAAAAAGAGGAAAGACTTCCAAACTCATTTTATGAGACCAGCATTACCCTGATACCAAAACGAGATAAGGACAGAACAAGAAAAAAATTACAGGCTGATATCCCTGATGAATATAGATGCAAAAATCCTCAACAAAATAATAGCATACCAACTCAGTAATACATTAAAAAGGTCATACACCATGATCAAGTGGGATATATTCTAGGGATGCGAGGATGGTTTCACATGCAGAAATCAATCAGCATAATATACAACATTAAGAAAAGGAAGATGAAAATCATATGATCATCTCAGTGGATTACAGAAAAAGAACTTGACAAGATTTAACATCTATTTATGATTAAAAACTCCCAATGCAGTGGGTATAGAGACAGCGTGCCTCAACATAATAAATGCTATATATGACAAGCCTACAGCTAGCATCAGGCTCAGTGGTGGAAATCTGAAAGCTTTTCCTCTAAGAGCGGGTTTAAGACAAGGAGGCCCACTCTTAATTCTTTTATTCAGTAATAAAAGTTCCAGCCACATCAATTAGGGAAGAAAAGAAAAGGCATCCAGTTTTATCACTCTTCGCTAATCACATAGTATATGTAGAAAGCCTTTAGACTTCTTCAAAACAAAACTTAGAATAAATACTGAATAATAAATGGATTCAGTGATGTTGCAGAATCCAAAATATATCTGTTGTGTTTCTGTACACTAATAATAAACTAGAAGAGGAATTTAAGAAAATAATCAAAAGAATAAAATACTTAGAGATAAATTTAACCAAGGAGATGAAATACCTGTACACTGAGAACTGGAAGACAGTGATAAAAGACAAAATGAAAAGCTAATCCATGCTCATTGATGGAAGAATTAAAGTTGTTAAAAATACCTACACTACCCAAACAGATGTAATGTAATACCTATTAAAATTTCAATGGCATTTTTTCACAGAAATAGAATGTGCTTAGTCGCTCAGTCATGTCCTCCTCTTTGCGACCCCATGGACTGTAGCCCACCTGTCCTTGGGGGTTCTTCAGGCAAGAATACTAGAGTGGGTTTCCATCCCCTCCTCCAGGGGATCTTCCCAACCCAGATCTCCCGCATCGCAGGCAGATTCTTTACCTACTGAGCCACCAGGAAAGCCCCACAAATAGAATAAACTATCCTGAAATTTGCATGGATTCACAAAATTTGTGTGGGTTTAGCCAAGTAGCCAAAGCAGTCTTGAGAAAGGACAAAATGCTACAGGCATTATGCTCCATGATTTCAACCATATGGCGTAGGTATAGTAATTGAAACGGTATTGGCAAAAAATAGTGAAATGAACCAAGCAAAGGAAGACAGAAGTTGCAGGATCTGTTCTTATATGTGGATTCTGTCAAGCCAAACAACCAGACCAAGCTCATAGGCACAGGGAACAGATTGGTGACTGCTGGGGCACAGAGGGCTGGGCATGGGTGAAATGCGTGAAGTGGGAGGAGTCAAAAGTTACAGACGTATAAATAAGTCATGGGGATGTAATGCACAGCGTGGTGACCAAAGTTAATTCTGGGTTACATGTTTCCAAGTTGCTAAGAGTATATTTTAAAAGTTCTCAGGACAGGAAAAAAAATTGTAGTATGTATGGTGACACCCAGTAACTAGACTTACTGTGATGATCATTGTGGTCACTGCACAATGTATATAAATATCAAATCACCGCATTGTACACCTGAAGCTAATAAATCAGTTATACTTAAAAATTGTTTTTAAAAAGATTATAGCATCCCTTTCCTGTGGCTACAGTGAACACAAAATTTTTTTTCAGACTAATTAAGAAGAAACATAATATCATCTCTTCTGCCTTGAATATTGTTAGAAAGGTATACTTTAAAAAGGAAGACTTATGTTGTAAAAAGCTGTTTCTAAATTAGCTTATAAATTTAATGTGATCCTGATCAGAAACTTAGTGAATTCTGGAGACCTGACAATCATTTTTAAGTTCTCAGAAGCATAAAGCTTGGAAAATTGAGAAATTTTTTAAAAAGTAACCTAAAGTACTGTTTAGTTTTAATGGGAAAACATTATAAGCCAACAGTATTTAAAATAGTTTGGAACTGGCAGAACAATAGATGGCCAGATGAATGGAACAGATTAGAGTATCCAGAAATAGATCTAAGAATAAACGGAAAACTGCTTATATGACATAGTAGCATTTCAAGACAATGTGGAAATGATGAATTTTTCAATAAGTGAAATTGGGGCAACAGACTAGAGATTTGAGGGGGAAATTTGGCTAAATCCCCAGTTCATACCTTAAACCAAAATAAAATCTGCGTGTATCAAATGTTTAATAATAATAAATCAAGCCATGAAGTGAAGTAAAGTGAAAGTTGCTCAGTTATGCCTGACTCTTTGTGACCCCATGGATTATACAGTCCATGGAATTCTCCAGGCCAGAATACTGGAGTGGTTAGCCGTTCCCTTCTCCAGGGGATCATCCCAACCCAGGGATCAAACCCAGGTCTCCACATTGCAGGCAGATTCTTTACCAGCTGGGCTACCAGGGAAGCCCAAATAAAGACATTAAAAAATACCAAAATAAAGCATGGGTGAATATCTGTGTATCCATGGGTATATATGCATGTGTGCTGTGCGTTTGTTACATATTTTAATCTTAAAGTGTGGAAGACCTAAGTATACTACAAGCCCAGAAGACGTGCAATAAGCGAATCAGATACTTGAGACAGAAAGAAGTGAATCTGTGTTTTTATATTTGTTTAAACAGAATCAGTATTTAATGAGGGAAAAGTATTATGTAAAACATATCAAAAGGTTTACTTCAAAGAATCCTTATAAATTAGAAGTAAAAGATGAATAACTCAATAGATAACGTTTAGAAACATGCTTCATGTCAGTAGTAATCAATCAGAGCAATTACTGTTAAGACAACAATGAGATACTAGTTTTAGTTCTCATTAGATTGACCAAAATGAGAAAGATTGCTCTGTTAGGAAAGGTGTGTGGGTGCGTGCATGCTCATTCAGGTCTGACTCTGCGACCCTATGAACTATAGCCCACCAGGCTCCTCTATCCATGAAATTACCACTTGTTAATAGAAGTACAAATTAAGAAAAGCTCTTAGAAGGTAACTCTGTTAGATTGTTGAATAGGTGTAACCTTTAATTCAGTAGTTCCAGAAATCAGTTCTTTGGAAATCACACAGATGGGGTTGGAAGGTACAAAGGATATTCATTTCAGCATTGTTTGGAACCCACTCAAGTACATGTCCACAGAGGAAGAGATTGATTAAATTAATTATTATGGCCATTTCAAAGAATGAGACAGATCTTGTTTGCATCCCTAGAAAGTCTGGAAGTGTATGTACCATGAGGTTAACAGTGGGGAGTAAGTGCCAAGGGATAAGTTTCCTATTTTCATATTCTTATGTCTTGTTTGAATTTTTAATAGGGTAACTGTTTTAAAAATGACTTACGTTTCTAGGAAATAAAACAATAAAAAAGTACTGCCACTTAAGTTGGCTTAAAGTTTATTCCAAGTATTCATTTTATCATTCATTCAGCAAGTATGTATTATTCAGTGCTTGCTAATTGCTGTGACTAGCATAGGGATATAGTAAACATAATAAGTAAATAATGTATATTGTGCTATGGAGAAAGAAGAGTCTATAGAATAAGATATGGAAGAGTGAAGATGGAGTTTTCATTGTAAATTTAAACAGGATGATCAGAGTAGGTCTCATTGAAAAGGAGTAAGTCATTGTGATTAAAATTTCATTTGAAGTTTAGAGTATTCTAACTCCAGGCTGGCAGAACTGCATGATGACCCAGTTTTTCTGTTTTAAATCTAAATTCTTATGAAGAATCTTAGAATTTTCTGTTGAATGTTGACATTCTCAAATGTTAACCTGCATAAATAAGAATCACGTGGTAACACCCTGATTTCTGTGCTCTGTACCTGTTGAATCAAATTTTCTGCATTTGGAAGGCAGCAATGGTCGGAGAAGGAAATGGCAACCCACTCCAGTACTCTTGCCTGGAAACTCCCATGGACAGAGGAGCCTGGTCGGCTGCAGTCCATGGGGGTCACTAAGGGTCAGACACAACTGAGCAACTTCACTTTCACTTTTCACTTTCATGCACTGGAGAAGGAAATGGCAACCCACTTTAGTGTTCTTGTCTGGAGAATCCCAGGGACGGGGGAGCCTGGTGGGCTGCCGTCTGTGGGGTCGCACAGAGTCGGACACGACTGAAGCGACGCAGCAGCAGCAATGGTAACCACTAATATCACCCACCAGTGCCTCTACATTTTCTGCATTTGGAGCCAGCGGACTATGCATTGTCCACAAGCACCACAGAAATGTTGATGTAAACAGTCCCAGGTCTACACTTTGAGAGTCATGCTTATACCTTTGAGATGAGCCTGCTTCACTCTACCTAGCAACAGACAACTCCCTCATTATTGTTTTTGAATGTGTGATCTCTTGTGTTCATGTCTATGTCAGTATGACTTGTTTACTTTGTAGGTCAAAGGCAGTTGTTTGTTTTTTTCTCTTTAAAGGTATCATCAAATGGTATCCAGTCCACTCCTCTGAATCTTGCAACATATTGGAAATGTAGTGCTGGCACCACAGATCTTAGAGTGGATTATAAGTACAACCCGGAAGCTATGGTGGCACCCAGTGTGCTTTCCAACATACAGGTGGTGGTGCCCGTGGACGGAGGAGTCACAAACATGCAGTCCCTTCCCCCTGCAATATGGTAAAGAAGTAGATTTCTGAATTCCTGCTAAATTCTGTCTGCAGTCCTCCAGTATAGGACCTCATTTCTGAAAGTTGTCTTACAAGTTTGAAAATTTTTAGTGTATTTTCACATGGAAATCATGTTATAAAATGTACATTTCACTACTCAAGCTACAGTATAAACAAACCCAGAATAAACAAACTAGTATGCTGTTCCCACCCAGACTTGAATGATTCAGTACAACGTTACCCTCAAAGTACGTTACTTCTCTAAACTATTTTTTTCATTTAAAAATAAAGATAATTATTTTACATAGTTAAATATAGCATCTAGCATATCTATAGGAGAACCTACCTAGTTAGTGTTTAGTATTTAGTCCCATCTCTTAACTGCCTCTCTTGCTTCCTCCATTAATGTTAGTATATACTGTTTGTTTATATCTGCTTCACGATTTAATAATGAAACTATTTTCCTTGAGTAATGAAGGTACTCGATCACCTATACATTGTTTTCCTTTTTCTTATCAACAGAAATAGAATTATATAATTTGGTAGATATCTATCTATTAAGAAAAATAATAGTACTTAGTTTATATTATTCATAAACAAATTTTCACCAGTGATACTATTCTAAAGAAAATTTAGCACTAGTTCTTGCGAAATATTTAAAATGTATTTATTGGAGTGCTCATCCATGTACAGGCATTATGCTAGACACATTAGCTGTGAAGATATTTGTTCTTACAGGAATGCAGAACAGATGAAAGCCTTTTGGAAACTGTCTGGTATTTCAGAAAAATCAGACAATGGAGGTAAGTGTGTGCATGTTTTTTTTGTTTATAATGTAATGGCACTGAAAATGGATCTTTTAGGCATGTTTATGGAAAATTTTCTGGAATTTCATGCCTTCAGTTCTAGAACTGACCACTAGGTGGAAGTTAATACAAAGAAGAGTGGACCAATTGAGATTCAGAACACATTTTTTTCTTCTAGATTGAATGTGCTTTCTCTGTAAGAAAATGTTTTGCTATAACTTTATAAATATTATGTAAATGTTCCTTATGTTCATGTGCTAACATTAAGAGAAGTGAAGTCGCTCAGTCGTGTCCGACTCTTTGCGACCCGTGGACTGTAGCCCACCAAGCTCCTCCGTCCATGGGATTCTCCAGGCAAGAATACTGGAGTGGGTTGCCATTTCCTTCTCCAGGGAATCTTCCCGACCCAGGGATCGAACCCAGGTCTCCCACATTTCAGGCAGACCTCTGCCTATAGACATCTGGGAAACTTGATAATTGAAACTGATAACTAATTAAAGTAATTAACATGCTGTTTAGTTCATTCTGTTAATGAGGTCTGCCTGGCCTCCCGGAAATAGTACAGAAACTTGCAGGCTTTAAAAACTCCCCTTGCCTATCTTGCCTACTCTTTCTCAAGAGAACCTTTCCTTGGTCATTTACCCTTATTAAAATTATTAACAGCCTTTAATTCTGTGATCATTATTTCAAGAAGAAGCAAGTTAATTGCCTCCTCCCTCCATGTCTGCATTTGTTTGTGTTCACAGTGCAAAGGAGAAGTCTCTACTAGTTAGTTGATCGCTCCTAGTATATCCTCTAACTCAGTTTAGAATATAATTCCCAGGACAGTCTTTAACATTTTAATGGCAGTTTCTCTTAATCGAAGGAGACTTCTCTTACTTCCTTTGAATACCTAATTAATCTCCAATAACTTTTCCTATTAAGTAGGTTTTTTGGCTTTTCAAGTTTTACTCACTTTTTTCCTTTTGAACATTTTAAGCATCATGTGATTAAAATGTAAACTATATCGTCAGTTTTTCTTAAAGGTATTTTTGCATAAAAGACCAGGTACATGCTTGTATTGTATACCTCCTATGCTGAGCTAGGCTTTTACTACTAGAGAACCACACTCCTGACCCAGCTAATCTCTGGTTCCTTTGTTCGTATTTGGTACTTAAAGTTTGCCTATGTTCAAGTGGCAAGTGTACTGATTTTTACTCTAGCTGTGTGACTAGGAGATAAACCTGAAATTCCTAGTTGAAACTGGAAGTACAGCCAGTTAGCAAGGAAGAAAGGGTATATTTTCCCCATATTTAATGAAACAATATTATTGTAGATATTTGCCAAGAACTGAATTTGTTCTCTGAAAAACAGGATACAAATTTTCTAACTGGGTATTGTAATTATAGTTTCCCTCTGCTGTTCAGGTATCAGAGTGACTGAGGAAATGGAAACATCTTACAAATGTGGTTCTGATTTGGTTAGTCAACTTTTAAAAAGAGATCTCCAAATTAGAATACAATAAAGTAGAAGACTGTTTCTATTTTGGCTTTATGCTTAGAGAGGAGCAGGAAATATTCTAAAGTTTTAGGGTTGCCCTGGTGACTGCTCTTGGCCCGTGGTCGCACTTTCACAGAATTGAGTTGCATATCACAAACTAAAAGTTTAAGGAGGACTTGGGCACGGGCTAAGAGTTAGACAGCAATTCATTTTCCCAACTGATCTGTGTGCCACCAGGTACAATAGTATAGGGTAGGGTCTTTGTTACATTTTCGTTCAGGTTTCTCTGTGGTGTTCAGTTTCTGTACAGGGAATCACAGAATGTCACTGTTTCTACCCAGCAATTCTGTCTATTTTCCTCAAACCAGAAACCTGGGAACCCTCCCTCCTAGGCCTCTCCTCCTGTTCACCCTTTGATTTCAACTCCTGAATGTTTTCCAAATTCATTCTCCTCTTTCCTTTCCCTCGGTGCAGTTCAAATACACTTTTCCTGTCACCTAGAGTCCTAGACCATTTTATTGACTTTCAGGTGGTGTCCCTACCTTGCATCTTGTACCTTGCTGCCCTTCTAAGATTCCTACCTGGAATGTTCTGTCTTCCTTGTCTTTGCTGGCTCCCTATGTGTATTTCTTATCATGGTCTGTAAAGATACTTAGAGCTTTTCTCAGCTACCAGTCCATCATCTTCTGCCACGTTGCTCCACTTACATCTGTCCTCCAGATCTTCTGGTATAGATGAAGTTACCTTAAATGCAACATGCTGTCAGCTCTCCCGTCTCTGCACCTGTAGTTACCTTTTCCTGAAATAGGCCCCATCATCCCCACAACATTTTACGTGCTTTGTGTCCATAGCTTTTGATAGTTTTTGTTTTGTATAATAAATTTATAATAATATAAATTTATAATAGTCATAATTTATACTATTTCTGCCAGACTGTTAGACTGAGGAATGTGGAATAAATGGTTATATTGAAAAGAAAGCCCCTCAGACATATTTGGCATGATTTTAGAAAGAAAGATGAATACAGAGGTAATACTGATACAGCTCTTCCCAACCTTAGCTATCTTAGCTTCTTTACCTCTCCCGCCCCATGGCACTCAGCAGTCATTTCCCTTTGGCTTTAATGCCCATTCATCGCTTCCAGGGCTTCCTTCCTTCCTTCCTGTCCTCAGCCTTACTTGTCTTTTAACTCACTTCAACACAACACACAGTGTAGGAATATCAATAGTAAATCCCTCTGAAGACTGTTATTAAGTCAAAGAGAAGCATGGATTAAGATTACTTAATGAAAATCCAGATTCACTGACTAAAATCTGATTTGAAAACAGGACGATGATTCACGTATACGTTTAAAGAATTTGGGATAGGGTTGACTTTTTTTTTTTTAGCTTTTACTTGCTCACTTGCCTTTTTTGGTGTGAAATATAGTATCCTGTGTAAGTTCTTTGTTCTTTTCCTTGTAGGTTCTGGGTCCCTCAGAGCAAAATTTGATCTTTCAGAAGGACCCAGTAAACCCACAACACTTGCAGTGCAATTCCTCAGCGAGGGAAGTACCCTCTCAGGAGTAGATACTGAACTCGTAGGCACTGGCTACAGGCTTTCCTTAGTAAAGAAGCGGTTTGCCACTGGTAAGTTGGGAGATTTCAAGCTTTTTCATGTACATGAGAAACATTTATATTCTAACAGTTACTAAATGACTCTCAAGTAGTTTATAGTCTGAAGGCATGGAAATGTTTCCTTTGACCTTTGGTACAAAGTGCCAGATAGAGACACACCTGGGAGAGAGAGTACTCATGGTCAGTATAGCTGAACACCTGTGATCTGATTCTAATGTACTGTAAACAGCAGATGGGAACTGGGGTTTGTATCTGTAACCACAGTGGAAATGTCTTCCTTTGAGTTCATGTGAAATTATAATGGCAAAGGTCTCCTTGGTGTTTTCCAGGACGATACCTGGCGGATTGTTGATGGACCTGGGAAAGTGGTTGGCTCAAGGGAGTAGTACAGACCTGCCGTTCTGCATTATTTTTCTTTCCAAACACTATTCTGACTTGTATTATATCTTTAAGAGCTGACTACAAACATTAAATTGCACTTTTGAAGTGAGTCACCGAAGAAAATAGCACTGAAATGATTTTCAACGCTGTAAATGATCAACTGCAATATTCAGGAAGCACATGTATTCAGATTCTCAGTAAAATGAAGTTTTTATAGGCTGGAAATTTTATCTTCAGTGTCTATGTTGAAAAAGGGGCTTATAGTGTATATGAGGCCTGAAATTTCAGGAGAGGAAGCACAAAATAATTTAGCTTTCTATAAGTTTTTAGAGTCAGAGATAGCTTTTAAAAACGTTTAAGTTTGATACTGAATGGATACAAACAGAACGTGAATTCTAAGTTTGGGATAATGTTGATAACACTCAATCAAATTGAGTTATGTGCCATAAAGTAATCAGACCAGAGTCCAAGGTGTATGCAAAATCTATAATTTGATTCTCATATAAACATATTAATAAAGTGTAAATGGTGTTTTATATGATTTTTTTTAATCCTCAAGTGCAATGTGTTTTAAAATAAGCTTGCAAAAGACAGCAGAGAAATTTGCTTCTGCAGTTAACTTTATAGAAGTTGTGATTGTTTTGATGAATTAATGCTGTAGATTTAATTTATTTTTATATGGATTGCATAATGTGTGCCTTTAAAACAATAACAAAACCCAGAAATGTGCCTATCCAGTTTGTGTTCATTAATGTGCCTCACTTTTTTCCTCACAGTCCAGATTTTGTATTCAGAATCTTAGTCAAGAATTTTTATAAGATAATTGAGATTTTTTATAAAAATCTTTGGTTGCAATTGCAATGGGAATTCAGAATAACTAGAGGACAACTTATATGTAAGAACCCTGGCTCCCTTCTTTAGTGTTACACTGTAGCCACTAGGGAAATACAGCTAACGGCGTATGTTTACAGGGAAAAAGATTACCTTCAGATGTTCCATCTTAACCTTATCAAAAAATTCTGCAAAACCGTAATGGTAAATCGGTAACTGGCATTTTCACTCAAGTTAGCATTTCCTCTCACTCTTATTATTGGAAATTTATATATTTATTTACTGAATGTGATGTGAGCATGAGTTTGTAGTAGTTTGTGAGGAACACACTTTAGAAAAGATCAGTTTGGGCATTTTCAACACTTGGAAAAATTGGCAGTTTTTATGTTCTTAGCACGTCCTGCTAAAAATGAGGAAACTGTTTGAAATGATGGATTGGGTTAAGCGTTTCTTAAAATAAACTACTAATATTAAATAGTAAAAAACCTAACTTTATAACAAATCCTGATTAACTGAAGGAAGTAAATATTTTGGACACAGTTTCATAATTTACAAATGGGAATTTTATTTATAAGGATAAGTACCAGTGTCCTGCATTTTGCATAGAAGTAATAAATTGTGTTATATATAGTAAATATATAAAATCACTAATTGTTCTCCTAAGCTCTACAGAAAGTAAAATCCCTCCCTCTATACATTTATGTAACACCTTGCTATATTAAATACAGCAGAAAATCTATTCATTAGCAATATATATATAACACACTATGTGCTTTTTTAATATATTCAGTGTTAGCCCCATTCTAAATTTAGATTTGACTAAAACAATACATAAGACAATTTGCTAAAATTTTCATCCTTACTAGATAGTGGACAGAAATAGAATTTCTAACATATTGTACCCTTTTAAATGCCAATTACAGTCCCTTACTGAAATCTTAACTGTAATTGCTTTGCAGTCAAACTGCTTTTATTGGGCAGTTAATATTTTATTATTGGATAGACACCATTATACTCACCATGTTTGTTTTTGATGAAGTATTACCTTAAAATATACAAACTAGTGAAATGGTTATACTTCTGCACTTTCTTAATTACCAGTCTTCATACCAAGTGTTGGTACATAAATTTGTATCGGGTGCAGGTTACAATTTTGAAGCCATATGAGTTTATATTGATTTTTTCATTTAAAAATCCACTAATGGTGTAAAAAAGACCAATAGATTTTCAATGGGAAATGTATTTTAGCAAGCTGGTTCTTGCTTATGTATAGTGATAAACTTTGTAGCTGCCTCTTTAACCAAGAATTTATAAACACAGAACTCTTAACAAATGTGAGTTTTTAAGATTTGTTATTTACTACTCTGAGTTGTAATTAGAACAATGCAAATCTTACAATATTTTGTAAATATTTTTGATTTTTCATAAAAATGTAAATTTTACATAAAAGTTGTACCCTTAATAAACATGTAATATATAATTTATCAGTTGGCTTCTGTGCTGTACTTTTGTTGATAGTAATAATAGCTGTGTCATAGACATTATGACAAGGCAGGCTTGGTAAGTAATGAATAATTGGTTTTGAACTTTGTATCACCATTTAGACAGGCATATAGATTGGTCTGTTACTAAGTTTTAATTGGTTATATAGGAAAACTTCATTTAGCGTATAACCCAAAAATGTAGAAATTGTTTAACAAGGGATTATTTTTGTTTCTAAATATACTTAAATTGATGTTAAGCTTTAGCAAATACTTTCCCCCTGACCAGTTTTTTAGGAACACAGTGTTACAGTTTCAAAATTATATTCTTCCAAGGAAAACCAAGGCTTTCAGAAACCAGTGGATTTAGAAAGGAGTTAAAAAAATAAAACTAAAAAAGATTTCCTCATAAATATTAAAAATTTTGCTGACTCTATGTCATAAAAAGGACAGGTTGTGTTGGGGAACCTGTGTAACAAACAGGTAGCAGTCTTACCATTCATGTCATACACTTCACTCATCTTATTTCTTCATTAGTCTCCTTTTTTCCCCTTCCCCTGCTCCCACCTGTTATAGTGAATGATGCAGCTGCTATAGTAAGTGAGGTCTCAGCAACTTAACACTGCAAAATAGTATTGCTCACATCACAGTTCTAGGAGGTTGGAGGAAGAGCTCTGCTCGTCACGGTAATTCAGGGCAGGCTCCCTCTGTTATTGTGACTCTGCTCAAAGTCTTCTCCATTTGGCCAGTGGACGGGGAAAGAGAGAAAATGGGCATTTATGGGCCAGGCCCAGAATTGGCATTATTTCCGTTCACATTCCTTTAGCAACAACTTGACCTGTGCTCCCAACTAACTACAAGGAAAGATGGGAAATATAGTGTGGCTGTGTGCCTAGGAGGAAAAGAACATGTTTTGATAACCCAGTAATCCTCTGGCATGTATCCTACCCTTTCTCTATTTCGTTAACTTAACTTTATTCCTTTCTCCTAAATGTGTATTTAATGGTGTCTGTGGCTTTCACTACAAAGGGTCTGTTCCATCATCTCTTGCTATATATACATATTTTACCCCTATTTTAAATTATATCTGATTATTTCCATATTTCTTCTAATTATATATGATATTTATGATTATTTGTAACTCAGAAACCAGTGCTTTAGTATGCAGCATTTCATCTGTCAATTATTTTTTAACTGCAAATAACACAAAATAAAACTAAAAATGTTTTAAACAAAGTGTTTTTCACATCACAGAGTCTGCGAGTTTGTCTGTTGCTGTTATTGGACAGAACAAGTGATTCTCTTGGCATTTTTCTATGGTTGCAATGTGGCTGCCACAGCTTCAGATTATATGTTTTCATCCAAAGCTAGGAGAGGGGCAGTTTCAGGTATGTCTGTCCTTTTTTGTCAGGAGAATTAAAGCTTTTCCAGCACATTTCTGCTTCCTACTGGCCAGAATTGTGTAAGGGGCAGAATTGTTTAAAGTAGCCTTTTTTTTTTTAATGATAAAGGAGAAGGGGCTGGGAATGGCTTGAACATGAGCTGGCCAGCAGATCAAGCACAGAGTTTCTGACTGGTGGCACTAGTAATAAAGAACCCGCCTGCCAACGCAGGAGACAGAAGAGACACACGTTCAGTCCCTGGGTCGGGAAGACCCCCTGGAGGAGGACACGGCAACCCACTCCAGAATTCTTGCCTGGGGAATCCCATGGACAGAGCAGCCTGGAGGGCTACAGTCCATAGGTTCAAAGGGTTGGACATGACTGAAGTGACTTAGCACACCAGTGCACGTGAGGGTGTTTCTTTACAGCCTACTTCCAGTTAAATCTCTGCACTTAGCCCAACTTACTTGACAATTTTAAATTTTAACTCAAGGAGCAGGGTGAACTTGAAAGTGCTCTAAATCTTTTTTTATCTTCAGAAGAGTGAATCAGTAAAATTTCCTTTAAGAGTAGTTTTCCAAAACCTTTAAAAACCTTATTTATCATTTAGACTAGTATTTCATCACTGTTGGGAATTTGTCCTAAGAAAATGAGACAAGTAAGCAAAGATAAGTTTATACTATGAAAAGCTTGGAAGGATTGGTTAAGTGAGTTGATAACAGCCATTTAGTGAAATACTATATAGGTATTTAAAATAATCATGAACAAGGTTCTACTGAATAGCACAGCAAATACCTATAATAAACCATAATGGAAAAAAATATGACAAAGCATGTGTATATATGTATAACAGTCTCTTTGCCATACACCAGAAACACATTATAAATCTACTTCAATAAATTAAAACAATCACGAAGGTCTATAGTCATTGATAATGAAAAGGTCAGTTTTTATTCCAATCCCAAAGGGTGATGCCAAGGAATGTTCAAACTACCGCACAATTGCACTCATTTCACATGATAGCAAGGTAATACTCAAAATCCAAAGAAGTTCCCCCACTGTTGTGAAGGTTCTGAACCCCATTTCAGGCTTCCTAGCCTGCTGCTGCTAAGTCACTTCAGTTGTGTCTGACTCTGCGACCCCATGGACTGCAGCCCACCAGGCTCCTCCGTCCATGGGGTTTCCAGGCAAGAGTACTGGAGTGGGGTGCCATTGCCTTCTCCATTCCTAGCCTGAGGATCCAACAAAGAAACTAGGAATCCGCAGAGAATCTGACCTTGAAAGCCAGCGAAATTTGATACAAGACTTCCACAGGACTGGAGAAAACAGAGACTCCAGTCTTGGAGGCCACAAACAAAACCTTGCCTGCACCAAGACTCAGGAAAGAGCAGTGAACCCATAGGAGACAACCAAAACTACCTGCTAGTGTAGGAGGGTCTCCTTGAGGCGTGGGTTGGCAGGAGCTCATCACAGGAATGGGAACACTGGCAGCAGCAGTCTGGGAAGGTCCCCCTTGGCATAAACCCTCTTGGAGGTCGCCATTAACCTGACCATAGAGCCCAAAATAGAACCTGTAGACCTGAGGGCTGGGTCACCTCAGGCCAAGAAACTACCAGGGAGGGAGTGTAGCCCCACCCATCAGCAGATAACTGAAGCTTTACTGAGCAAGGCCCTGCCTAACAGAGCAAGACCCAGTTTCCCCACCACCAGCCTTTCCCATCAGGAAGCTTACAAAAGCCTCTTAACTTCCTCTATCAGAGGGCAGATGCAAGAAGCAAGAAGAACCACAGTCCCACAGTGACTAAAAAAGGCACATTATAGAAAGTTAATCATGAAAAAGCAGACAGTTATGTGCCAGAGGAAAGGACAAGGTAAAAACAGCAGAGAAACAACTAAATGAAGTGGAGATAGGCCACCTTTCAGGAAAAGGGGTAATGATAGTGAAGATGATTCAGGATCTCAGAGAAAGAATGGAGGCAAAGATTGAGAAGATGCAAAAAATGTTTACCGAAGAGTTAAAGAACAAACAGATGAGTAATGCATTAGAAGGAATCAGTAGCAGAATAAGTGAGGCAGAAGAACGGATAAATGACCTGGAGGACCGAATGGTGGAAATCGCTGCTGCAAAACAACATAGGAAAAAGAATGGAAAGCATGAAGACAGCCTAAGAGACCTCTGGGATGACACTAAGTGCATCAACATTCGCATATAGGGGTCCCAGAAGGAGAAGAGAGAGAGAGAGGACCTGAGAAAATATTTGAAGAGAGAATAGCTCAGAATTTCCCTAACATGGGAAAGGAAACAGTTAACCAAGTCCAGGAAGCACAGAGTCCCAGGCAGGATAAACCTAAGGAGGAACACAAGGAGACACATAATAATCAAACTGTAAAAATTAAAGACCAAGATAAGACATTAAAAGCAACAAGGGAAAAACGACAAATAATACACAAGGGAACTTCCATCAGGCTATCAGCTGATTTCTTGACAAAAACTCTACAAGCCAGAAGGGAATGGCATGGTATATTTAAAGTGATGAAAGGGAAGAACCTACAACCAAGAAGACTCTCTCCAGCATGACTCCTTCAGACTTAATGGAGAAATCAAAAGCTTTCCAGACAAGCAAAAGTTGAACTCAGCACTACCAAAGCAGCTTTACAACAAATGCTAAAGGAACATCTCTAGGCAGGAAACAGAAGGAAAAGACTACCTACAAAAAATAAACCCAAAGTAATTAAGAAAATGATAACAGGATCATACATTATTGATCAGTTCAGCTGCTTAGTAGTGTCCAACTCTTTGCAACCCCATGGACTGCAGCATGCCCCCCTGGATTGACTTCAGCACATTATTGATAGGATCATAAATATCATTAATTAACTTAAATGGATTAAATGCACCAACCAAAATACATAGACTGACCAAGCACTGTATAATCATAAGAGATTTGATAGCCTGATGAAGTATGGAATGAGGTTCATGACATTGTACAGGAGACAGGGATCAAGACCATCCCCATGGAAAAGAAATGCACAAAAGCAAAATGGCTGTCTGAGGAGGCCTTACAAATAGCTGTGAAAAGAAGAGAAGCAAAAAGCAAAGGAGAAAAGGAAAGATATAAGCATCTGAATGCAGAGTTCCAGAGAATAGCAAGGAGAGGTAAGAAAGCCTTCCTCAGAGATCAATGCAAAGAAATAGAGGAAAATGACAGAATGGGAAAGACTAGAGATCTCTTCAAGAAAATTGGAGATACCAAGCGAATATGTCATGCAAAGATGGGCTCGATAAAGGACAGAAATGGTATGGACCTAACAGAAGCAGAAGATATTAAGAAGAGGTGGCAAGAATACACAGAAGAACTGTACAAAAAAGATCTTCACGACCAAGATAATCACGATGGTGTGATCATTCACCTAGAGCCAGACATCCTGGAATGTGAAGTCAAGTGGGCCTTAGAAAGCATCACTACGAACAAAGCTAGTGGAGGTGATGGAATTCCAGTTGAGCTATTTCAAATCCTGAAGGATGATGCTAGAAAGTGCTGCACTCAATATGCCAGCAAATTTGGAAAACTCAGCAGTGGCCACAGTGACAGTGACAGTGAAGTTGCTCAGTCGTGTCCGACTCTGTGACCCAGTGGACTGTATAGCCCACCAGGCTCCTCTGTCCATGGGATTCTCCAGGCAAGAATACTGGAGTGGGTTGCCATTTCCTTCTCCGGGGGATCTTCCTGACCCAGGGATTGAACCCAGGTCTCCCACATTGCAGGCAGATGCTTTAACCTCTGAGCCACCAGGGAAGCACAGGACTGGAAAAGGTCAGTTTTCATTCCAATCCCAAAGAAAGGCAATGCCAAAGGATGCTCAAACTACCACACAATTGCACTCATCTCACATGCTACGTAAAGTAATGCTCAAAATTCTACAAGCCAGGCTTCAGCAATATGTAAACTGTGAACTTCCAGATGTTCAAGCTGGTTTTAGAAAAGCCAGAGGAACCAGAGATCAAATTGCCAACATCCTCTGGATCATGGAAAAAGCAAGAGAGTTCCAGAAAAACATCTATTTCTGCTTTATTGACTATGCCAAAGCCTTTGACTGTGTGGATCACAATAAACTGGAAAATTCTGAAAGAGATGGGAATACCAGACCACCTGACCTGCCTCTTGAGAAAGCTGTATGCAGGTCAGGAAGCAACAGTTAGAACTGGACATGGAATAACAGACTGGTTCCAAATAGGAAAAGGAGTACATCAAGGCTGTATATTGTCACTCTGCTTATTTAACTTCTATGCAGAGTACATCATGAGAAACGCTGGGGTTGAAGAAGCACAAGCTGGAGTCAAGATTGCCGGGAGAAATATCAATAACCTCAGATAGGCGGATGACACCACCCTTATGGCAGAAAGTGAAGAGGAACTAAAAAGCCTCTTGATGAGGGTGAAAGAGGAGAGTGAAAAAGTTGGCTTAAAGCTCAACATTCAGAAAACTAAGATCATGGCATCCAGTCCCATCACTTCATGGGAAATAGATGTGGAAACAGTGTCATACTTTATTTTGGGGGGCTCCAAAATCACTGCAAATGGTGACTGCAGCCATGAAATTAAAAGATGCTTACTCTTTGGAAGAAAAGTTAGGACCAACCTAGACAGCTTATTCAAAAGCAGAGACATTACTTTGGCAACAAAGTTCCATCTAGTCAAGGCTATGGTTTTTCCAGTGATTATGTATGGATGTGAGAGTTGGACTGTGAAGAAGGCTGAGCACCAAAGAATTGATGCTTTTGAACTGTGGTGTTGGAGAAGACTCTTGAGAGTCCCTTGGACTGCAAGGAGATCCAACCAGTCCATTCTGAAAGAGATCAGCCCTGGGATTTCTTTGGAAGGAATGATGCTAAAGCTGAAACTCCAGTACTTTGGCCACCTCTGTGAAGAGTTGACTGATTGGAAAAGACTCTGATGCTGGGAGGGATTGGGGGCAGGAGAAGGGACAACAGAGGATGAGATGGCTGGATGGTATCACTGACTCGATGGACGTGAGTCTTTGAGTGAACTCCGGGAGTTGGTGATGGACAGGGAGGCCTGGCGTGCTGCGATTCATGGGGTCACAAAGAGTTGGACACGACTGAGCGACTGAACTGAACTGACTGAGCAGACGAAAACATATGCATATATGCACTTTCACTTACTACATCACTCTGCTTGATCTCCCCAAATTGTATGTAACTTATACTGTTAGGTTAATCATGTTCCCGTTATAGCTTGCAATTGTAATTATCTTTTTGTGTGGCTGTTGATTGTGAAAACTGGTAAACATCTTTTATTATTGTGATTATGTGACCATTACTCAATACCATTGTATCATGATTGGTCAACAGAAAAATAATAGAATTCTGTATCACCAAAACTACCACTTAATAGAAAAACCTGTAATCACTTTTTAAAATCCAGATGCATATCAGAATTATCTTGGAAATTTTTGAAAAATACAAAATGCACAGGTATTGCTTTTTATTTTCGCCAGAGTTCCAGATGTTTCTAACGAGCAGTCATGTCTAAAAACAACTGGACTGTATGAAGGTCTTTTACTTTATCTAGTTTGTTTCACTTTTTCTATTTCATATTCATTGTCCCCATTTCATTTAAGTTTATATTTTCCAGTTTCTCCATCTTTTTTTTTTTTGTATGTTCTTCTTTAAACCTTTAGGTAGTAGAAAAAAGCTTTTATATATATATACACACATATATATGTAATGTGTATAGTATATATAGTTCAGAAAACTAATGAATTTTTGCCAAACTAAAAAATTAATGACATTTTGATTCCACTTATTTGACTTAGTATGAATAGAATGCTAGATTCATAATTTTAAAAAATAGATATGCAACAAAAGTTTACTGTATAGCACAGGGAACTATAGTCAATATCTTGTAATAACCTATCAGTTCGGTTCAGCTTAGTTGTGTCCGGCTCTTTGCAACTCCATGGACTGCAGCACACCAGGCTTCCGTGTCCATCACCAACTCCTGGAGCTTACTCAAACTCAGGTCTATTGAGTCAGTGATGCCATCCAACCATCTCATCCTCTTGTCATAATAACTTATAAAGGAAAATAATCTCAAAAATATATGTGCATATGTATAAATCACAAAAAAAGAATTCTATTTTTTGAAATTTAACAATGTTTATCTTTTTTGCCAGTTTTTCTAAATGTCCTATAGAAATCTAATAAGAATGTATGAGATACAACATTCTAAATATATTTACATAGGATATAAGATTAAATGTAATCTATTATATTTAAATTAATGACATCATTCAAGGTGCTCCTGTTCTTATTTTTTCTGCACTTGATAAAATATTCTCAGAGAAATGTTAATATGTCTCACTATGATTATATATTTTTCTTTTCCCTTATATTTCTTCTCATTTTTGCTTTCTATATCTTTGTATCTTTGTTGTCAGGTGTCTAATGGTTTATAATGTCTATCTTCTTTATGCATTGTACCTTTATCATTAAAAATATTCATTTTTGTTTCATTTAAAAATAATTTTTTTAAAAGAGATGAGAATTTGAGGATACATACCAGTGGAAGGAGGAAGATAAGGTACCGGCAGTCAACTGCCATAGTAGTCCATAAAGACAGTAGGGTGGGACAATTGTTTTCTCAAAGGAAAATTTAACCCCTGAAAGCTAAGATGAGGTTTCAGTATGAAAGAAAATACTCTGTAGAGATGGATGCTGCTTATATTTAAATAAAAAAGAAAATATTTGAAAAAAAAAAGGAGAGGAAGCAGAGATTAAATTGCCAACATCTGTTGAATCATAGAAAAAGCAAGGGAATTCCAGAAAAACATCTGCTTCATTGACTACATGAAAGGCTTTATGGATCACAACAAACTGTGGGAAATTCTTGAAGAGACGGAAATACCAGACCACCTTACCTGCCTCCTGAGAAATCTGTATGCAGGTCAAGAAAAAATAGTTAGAACCGGACATGGAGCAACAGATTGGTTCCGAATTGGGAAAGGAGTACATCAAGGCTCTATATTGTCATCCTGCTTATTTAACTTCTATGCAAAGTACACCATGTGAAATGCCAGGCTGGGTGAATCACAAGCTGGAATCAAAGATTGCCAGGAGAAATATCAATAACCTCAGATACGCAGATGACACCACCCTTATGGCAGAAAGTGAAGAGGAACTAAAAAGCCTCTTGATGAAAGTGAAAGAGAGTGAAAAAGTTGGCTTCAAGCTCAACATTCAGAAAACTAGGATCATGGCATCCAGTCCCATCACTTCATGGGAAATAGATGGGGAAACAGTGGAAACAGTGACTGACTTTATTTTTCTGGACTCCAAAATCACTACAGATGATGACTGCAGCCATGAAATTAAAAGACACTTACTCCTTGGAAGGAAAGTTATGACCAACCTAGACAACATATGAAAAAGCAGAGACATTACTTTGGCAACAAAGGTCCATCTGGTCAAGGCTGTGGTTTTTCCAGTGGTCATGTATGGATGTGAGAGTTGGACTGTGAAGAAGGCTGAGCACCGAAGAATTGATGCTTTTGAACTGTGGTGCCGGGGTCCAGCCCCGGTGGATCCAGGGTGATTCGAAGGTGGGGACGGAGGCGGCGTCCTGGAAAAAACTTATTTAATTACAGATATAGAGGGAGATTAGAAACAGACAGTGTGGTAGGAGAATTAGTGGAGAAAAGAGGCTGAATAACTGGTTTACATGGAATACCAATCACCACCCACGTAGGCCACAGGCGTCTTTCCATTCTCCCAAAGGAGAGGAGGCACTGAGGCCTCCCTGGTCCGATCTCAGAAGCCCAGGCAGAATTAGCAGGCTTGGTGAGTACCCACATTTCAGATGGGAATTCAGCCAGGAAAACGGGGAGCGAGAAAGAAACGACACGGGGGAATCAGTCTTTCCAGAAACTGATCCGATTTCTTTATTTTTCAGGTTTGTTTATATACCTTTTTGTTATACATAGGATGAATACAGAGTCACGTGGGGGTCAGCAGACCTGACCCTTGTCACAATCAGGGGCTTCATATAAAATTATATAAAGGTCTTATGAGTTTCATCATCTTTTAGCCATGAGGTCTGCTGACATTTTATGGCCCTTTCTGATACCGGTCAGTTAACCAGAAAACTTATTTTTCCAGGGGTGATTTTTTCTTAAGTCAGGTGCCACCCTCCAAATAAAGTTGCATTCCTATAGGGTGAGGGTGTAGTGAGTTCCAATCAAGAAAGGAATTTACTTAACCTAAGGTTTAACATGATTAATCTTAAAGGTTAATACTTATTTTTCCTATGTGCTAGTTATATTCATTATAAGGGCAGGAATATGGAGATTTAGAAGCAAATATTGACTCAATAAATGTAATCCCTTCACCAATGTTCCCCTTAAGATCTATTTTGTCTTAAGATAGTGATAAAGTTACATAGCATAGTGATTTATAGTGATTTATAACAAAGTACAGTGATCTATAACAAAAGAGAAGATTCATTAACTCAAAAGTCTAGTATTGCTAACATCAAAAACTACTATATTTCCTTTTCTATATTCCAAATACATTGATTAATATATTCCCAGGTGCCTAAGGATATGGAGGTCTGATGGCAATCATTGACTCATCAATGAAAAAAGCCCTATGCTAATACTCCAAACTCTCTGTGCTGTTTATAGCTGAGAGGTTGTCACACACACACGAGCTAGTCTGTCAGCAAAGAGGTTTGACCTGAGACATCCTTGTCACACCCAGGGCAGGGAATTAGCAGTAGTTATTGGCACGACAAATGAAGAAAAAACCCTTCACCAATATAATTCCTAATCGACCCACTAATACTATACTAATGATCTTCTACCTTCTCAAAAGAGTCTGTATTTAGAAAGTTTTAAAACATCCCGTGCCTCTCACAGTTGGGAGGCTGTAAACAATCACATGCGGCCGGACGAGCCTGATCAGGCAGGCCAGAGAACCTTCAGAGTTCGTAAGTTGAAACACTCTTGTCACGCCCAGGAATTTTTATTAACTTGGAGCTGCAAGTTAACTCCTTCCCCGAGAGAAATAGTTATGGGGGAGAGCTCCCCATAAAGTACTCTGATTTGGGGGTAGATGCTCGGGAACAGGGGGTTTCCTGAGGCTTGATCACGGCTTTGTGTATGCCAAGCTTCCTTCCTCATGACCTTTGCCATGGGCGGAGTTCCTTACGCTGGCTCCCAACACTGTGGTGTTGGAGAAGACTCTTGAGAGTCCCTTGGACTGCAAGGAGATCCAACCAGTCCATTCTGAAGGAGATCAGCCCCGGGATTTCTTTGGAAGGACTGATGCTAAATCTGAAACTCCAGTACTTTGGCCACCTCATGCGAAGAGTTGACTCATTGGAAAAGACTCTGATGCTCGGAGGGATTGGGGGCAGGAGGAGAAGGGGACGACAGAGGATGAGATGGCTGGATGGCATCACTGACTCGATGGACATGAGTCTGAGTGAACTCCGGGAGTTGGTGATGGACAGGGAGGCCTGGCGTGCTGCGATTCATGGGGTCGCAAAGAGTTGGACATGACTGAGCGACTGAACTGAACTGAATGCTGGGAAAGATTGAGGACAAAAGGAGAAGCGGAAGGTAGAGAATGAGATGTTTAAGTAGCATTGTCAACTCAATGTACATGAGTTTGAGCAAACTCTGGGAGATACTGAAGAACAGGTAATCCTGGCATGCTGCATTCCATGGGATTGCAGAGTTGGACACAACTGCGTGACTAAACAATAGCAACAACATGGAATATTGCCATGACATTGTTAGATGTTAAAGGTAATTAATTTTTGTTTTTAAAATGTATATACTTAAAGCAAAAAACCTTTGTAAAATTATGTACCAAGTTGTATTATAATTTCTGGGTAATGGGATATTTTATTTTACATAGAATGTTTAATGTCCAAATTCACACTTTTTAAAATAATGAGTAAGTATTACATTTATAACAAGAAGTTTTTATTTTGAAAAACAGTTTTAGAAATAGAGTACAAGCTGATATAAACAATGTACAGTATCTCTTTACATGATGGTCTTCCTATTTTGATCATTGCCTTAACCTTCCACTTGATTCTGTCATTCTGCAAAATAACTACTTTGTTTCGTATTGCTTATTAATGTATTGGAGTAGATTTCTGCTCCACTTGCTCCCCCCACCACAGACATACACTTTTTTTGTTTCAAAGCTAAATGCCCTGATTCATTTTTCCTAAGTGAATACAGGATCAATTCTTTTTTCTGCCCAAATAAATCTCTTTTAAAAAGGTATGATTAAGAGAAGGGACAGAGAAATGTATAAGTACAATGTGGTTCAGGCTATCTTTTTTTTAACATAACAATATTTAATTACATCAGTTTCCTATCAACACACAAGTCAGTTAATGATGTTGACACTGGCCATTTCCTTGGGTTGGCAGGAAGCTGTTCCGCTGAAAGCTCCCACAGTTTCCACTGAATCATTTTTCTGTCTTAGGGTAGCTTTTGGCAGAATTATCCTTTTAAATTTCAGAAACTTGATATCACCTCAGTATCATTCCAATAATTTAGGTGGCTGGGCTTCCCTGATAGCTCAGTTGGTAAAGAATCCGCCTGCAATGCAGGAGACCTGGGTTCAATCCATGGGTTGGGAAGATCCCCTGGAAAAGGACAAGGCTACCCACTCCAGTATCCTGGCCTAGAGAATTTCATGGACTGTATAGTCCATGGGGTCGCAAAGAGTCAGACACGACTAAGGGACTTCCACTTTCACAGGTGGCATATTAGCTCTGTTATTTTCCATCCTAATTCAAGCAATTATCTCAATAGTTCATATATCAAAGCATAACATTCTGACCCCTCAGCCAGTGCTCATTCTGACTTCTAGGAGCAGACCTACCAATGTAAAAGAGTTGGAGGATAACCAGTTAAACGCCCATTTATCAACTAGCATCAATCTTTTATTTTCTTATTCTCTACTTAGGCTACTTACAATCTTAATTGAAAATAACCTAAAATGAAGAATCTTTGTAGTTTATCATTCCAGTCTTGTAACCCAGAAAAGGAGAAAAACCTCCCTGCAACATCAAGGAAGAAGGTCCAACTCCACCATCAGCACCCAAAGCTGGAATTCTACCTAAACTATTCCTGGAACTTGTACATCAACAGTAAACTACTACTGCATGTGCTATGTCAGTATTAAAAAGCTCTAGAGGATCACATAGCTGTGTACTTCAGATATTAAATGACCTACCCTATTACAGTGTATTAGTACATACATACTTGACTGTACATGATACACGCTATATATAATTATACATTGTTTACACTGTGCATGAGTACAAACTATGAATATAACATAATTACACAGAACAAAATACTAATTGTACAAATTCCATTAAGTCAACTCTAGTCACCATACTTATCACAACCAATGACTTCCTTAATCCAAAGCTTTGGGAAGTCTGCAACTCATTCACAAACATGCCCCTCTTCTTGCTTTGGGCCCATTTAACATGTGGAGGTTTCTAGAACTGAACTGTATCTGCCATCTGGTTCTTCAGGACCATCTTACCTAAAATCTCCCAACCTTTCCTCTTAAATAAGACATCTTGTTAGACTAATGACTAATCAGCCCATGTGCACACTTAACTATGATGTCATACTTTTGATATTTTTAAATGTGAGGGCAGCTATGGCCATCTGAGTCCTTGACACAGTCAAGCAACATATAGCCAAGTCTATATTGAATATTATTTTTCAACATCAAGAACCATAGATATTAGCCAATGCTTGAAATACATAAGAAAATGGATACATGTGTACATTTATGCTCCAAATAAAAATTAGCTAATTCCCCTTAGTTCCTGGACACCTCACAGTATGTATTTATTACCAATCTTGCCAAGTTCCCAATAAGTACATAAAAGCTTACTTTCTGTAAGAAATATCTAAATCACAAATTAAACTAAGACATACTTTAGCCAAGATTTTTAACAAAATGAAAATTTCAACACCAAGAATTCTAACTTTAAACCTACTCACCTGGACTTCCCTGTTGGTACAGAGGATAAGAATCCACCTGTCAACGCAGGGGACACGGCTTCCATCCCTGGTCTGGAAAGATTCTGCATGCTGTGAGCAACTAAAGCCCATGTGCCACAGCTATGGAGCCCGTATGCTGCAGCTACTGAAGCCCGTGCCCCTTAGAGTCTGTGCTCTGCCACCAGAAAAGGCACTGCAGTGAGGAGCCCAAGCACCACAAATAGGCAGAGTCCTCACACAGCAACAGAGACGCAGCACGACCAAAAATCAAAAAAAACCTCTGGACTAGAAAAACGTACTCCCTCCACAGTAACTTAAAATTTTTCCACTAATGACCTGCCTCTTGAGAAACCTTATGCAGGTCAGGAAGCAAAAGTTAGAACTGGACATGGAACAACAGACTGGTTCCAAATAGGGAAAGGAGGACGTCAAGGCTGTATATTGTCACCCTGCTTATTTAACTTATATGCAGAGTACATCATGAGAAACGCCGGGCTGGATGAAGCACAAGCTGGAATCAAGATTGCCAGGAGAAATATTAATAACCTCAGATATGCAGATGACACCACCCTTATGGCAGAAAGTGAAGAAAATCTAAAGAGCCTCTTGATGAAAGTGAAAGGAGAGTGAAAAAGTTGGCTTAAAGCTCAACATTCAGAAAACGAAGATCATGGCATCTGGTCCCATCACTTCAGGGGAAATAGATGGGGAAACAGTGGCTGACTTTATTTTTGGGGCTCCAAAATCACTACAGATGGCGACTGCAGTCATGAAATTAAAAGATGCTTACTCCTTGGAAGAAAAGTTATGACCAACCTAGACAGCTTATTCAAAAGCAGAGACATTACTTTGGCAACAAAGGTCCGTCTAGTTAAGGCTATGGTTTTTCCAGTGGTCATGTATGGATGTGAGAGTTGGACTGCGAGGAAAGCTGAGCACTGAAGAATTGATGCTTTTGAACTGTGGTGTTGGAGAAGACTCTTAAGAGTCCCTTGGACTGCAAGGAGATCCAACCAGTCCATCCTAAAGGAGATCAGTCTTGGGTGTTCATTAGAAGGACTGATGTTGAAGGTGAAACTCCAGTACTTTGGCCACCTGATGCGAAGAGCTGACTCATTTGAAAAGACCCTGATGCTGGGAAAGATTGAGGGCAGGAGGAGAAGGGGATGACAGAGGATGAGATGGTTGGATGGCATCACCGACTCGATGGACATGGGTTTGAGCAAGCTCTGAGAGTTGGTGATGGACAAGGAGGCCTGGCGTGCTGCAGTTCATGGGGTCGCAAAGAGTCGGACACGACTGAGCGACTAAACTGAACTGAACACTAGTATGCTACTTAAATTCACAAAATTTTGATGGACAGGGATCTCCCTGTATCTAGCTTGTTACTCTAACAATAAAGCAAGGCACTAAAAATACCTAGATGAGATTGCTAATTCCACAAACACAGAGGTTTGGCCCCAGTCTTTCTATTAATTCTTAATAAAATTACACATGCAAGTATTCTTCATCCAAGTAAGAATGGCCTTTGGATCACCAACAATTAAAAGGAGTAGGTATGAGGCACATTACCAAGTAGCTCATGACACCTATGTGGAGCCCTGCACCAAAGTCACAGGCTGTACCAAAGCCACAGATGCAGAGCCCCACATCAAGGTCATCTCCAGAACTGACTGAGCCTCCTATCAACCGTTGCCATAAGCCCCACTGATCTAAACTGGCCAGCTCCCTAATCCCACATTAGGTAAAAATACCCAGCCTAACCACTCACCTAATGCCATCCTTCTAGCAGGAATTGTCTTTATCTTGAGGCTATAAAAATTGGGTACTAGCCCACAAAAGCATGAGCTCTCCCTTGAGCTGCCCCCACTGCTCTAACAGCATCCCCTGCTCTAATAAACTCTATTCTGAAACACTCTGGGTCTGGAAATTCTTTTCCAACCCCTGCTCAGACCATGACATTTGGTGGCCCAAATGGGGCTTCCCTGGTGGCACAGTGGTAAAGAATCTGCCTGCAGTGCAGAAGACAGGGGTTTGATCCCTGGGTTGGGAAAATCCCCTGGAGAAGGAAATGGCAACCCACTCCAGTATTCTTGCCTGAGAAATCCCATAGACAGAGGAGCCTGGTGGGCTACAATCCATAGGGTCACAAAGAGTCAGACACAGCTGAGTGACTAAACAACAGCAAGAGTTGTGAAATTTCGTGCCAGCCATCAAGGTCATATGAGTAACTCAAATTAATAAAACTTTCAGTGTAAAGTATGTTAAAAATATAATAAATTTTAATCAGGCTAAAAAGTTGCAGCTAAAATAACTTTAATATTCCTGATTACACAATAAGACTCAAACAGGGATCCAATATTCCATTATGCTTAGCCCTAAATGCAATAATTAAAACTATACTAGAGTACTTCATGCAATAGCCTGAAATTCAAAGGACTTGGTATTAATTCATCTCTCCTAAAAGATGAAGCTGTGAAAATGCTGCACTCAATATGCCAGCAAATTTGGAAAACTCAGCAGTGGCCACAGGACTGGAAATGGTCAGTTTTCATTCCAATCCCAAAGAAAGGCAATGCCAAAGAATGCTCAAACTACCACACAATTGCACTCATCTCACACACTAGTAAAGTAATACTCAAAATTCTCCAAGCCAGGCTTCAATAGTACATGAACCGTGAACTTTCAGATGTTCAAGTTGGTTTTAGAAACAGCAGAAGAACCAGAGATCAAATTGCCAACATCCACTGGATCATCGAAAAAGCAAGAGAGTTCCAGAAAAATATCTACATATGCTTTATTGACTATGCCAAAGCCTTTGATTGTGTGGAATACAACAAACTCTGGAAAATTCTGAAAGAGATGGGAATACCAGAGCACCTGACCTGCCTCTTGAGAAATCTGTATGCAGGTAAGAAAGCAACAGTTAAACTTGACATGGAACAACAGACTGGTTCCAAATAAGGAAATGAGGACCTCAAGGCTCTATACTGTCATCCTGCTTTATGCAGAGTACATCACATGAAATGCCAAACTGGATGAATCATAAGCTGGAATCAAGACTGCTGGGAGAAATATCAATAACCTCAGATACGCAGATGATATCACCCTTATGGCAGAAAGTGAACAGGGACTAAATAGTCTCTTGATGAAGGTGAAAGTGGAGAGTGAAAAAGCTGGCTTAAAACTCAACATTCAGAAAACTAAGATCATGGCATCCAGTCCCATCACTTCATGACAAATAGATGGGGAAACAATGGAAACAGTTACAGACTTTATTTTCTTGGGGTCCAAAATCACTGCAAATGGCGACTGCAGCCATGAAATTAAAAGACACTTGTTCCATGGAAGAAAAGCTATGGCAAACCTAGACAGTGTATTAAAAAGCAGAGATATCACTTTGCTGACAAATGTCTATCTAGTCAAAGCTATGGTTTTTCTAGTAGTCATATACAGATGACTCTCAAGTCCAACTCTCAGCTTAGACCATGAAGAAGGCTGAGCACTGAAGAACTAATGCTTTCAAACTGTGGTGCTGGAGAAGACTCTTGAGAGTCCCTTGGATAGTAAGGAGTTCAAACCAGTCAGTCCTAAATGAAATCAGTCCTGAATATTCAATGGAAGGACTGAGCTGAAGCTCCTATACTTTGGCCACCTGATGTGAAGAGCCAACTTATTAGAAAAGACCCTGATGCTGGGAAAGATTGAAGGCAGGAGAAGGGAGCAACAGAGGATGAGATGGTTGGATGGCATCACTGACTCAGTGGACATGAGTTCAGACAAACTGGGATGTGGTGAAGGACAGTGATGCAGTCCATGGGGTCACAAAGAGTTGGACACGACTTAGCAACTGAACAACAATGACCCTTTCAACTTAATCACTACTCAAGAATACTTCTGTCTAATTTCTCTGTCTTGGCTGCTGGCCATAATATGATTTCTCTCAATTCCAGCAGAAACCAACCAAGCTCCTTTCTACTTAACAAAAGGAGAATCAGAACTTGTCTCTGGCTTCAATTCTGAGCATGCAACAGGTCCATTTGCCCTATTCTTTCTAGCAGAATATGCCAACATTACTATTATGTTTTTTACAATTCTATTCATAGGAGCATTTTGCGACCCCCACAAACCAGAAATATACTCAATTTTATTACCTAAATCATCTTCCTAATTATTTTTCCTATAAATTTGAGCATCCTATCCATGATTCCAACTTATATATCTTCTATGAAAAACTTCCTACTATTAACACTAGCTCTTTTAATATGAAATGTATTATTAACCATCATTATAACAAGCATCCCACCAAACATAATGTCTGACAAAACAGTTACTTTGATGGAATAAATTATAGGAGTTTAAATCCTCTTATTTCTATTATTATAGGGATAGAACCTACTAAGAATTCAAAAATTTCTGTGCTACCAATTACGTCATATTCTATAGTAAGGTCAGCTAAATAAGCCATCAGGCCCATGCCCTGAAAATATTGATTTATATCCTTCCCATAGTAATAAATCCCCTATTTTTATTATCATTTCACTCTCATTTCAGTTGTTATGATAAGCTCACACTGATTAATAATCTGAATTGACTTTGAAATAAGCATATTAACTATTAGTTTTAATTAAAAATTCAACTCATGAGCCAAAGAAGCCTCCACTAAATATTTTTTGACACAAGCCATCACATCTGTTCTTACTAATCTAATATATTCTAGCCAATGAACAAATATAAACATGTTTAATTCAACAACATCCATTATCACAGCAGCCTTTGTCATAAAACATGAACTTGCCCCATTCTACTTCTGAGTACCTAATTTTATTAACATGACATAACTTGTATCACTATCAAGTTTCTTTTTGATAGAAATATAAAAACTTTTCTTTTATATTGAGTTTCATCATTCATTAATCTAAACATGTTACTAAATAGAGCTATTTTGTCAATCATAGTAAGAGGATGAAGAAGTCTCAACCAAACCCAACTACAAAAAAATCATAGCCTGCTCATCAATTGGTAACATAAATTGAATAACAGCTATTATCATTTATAATCCAGTTATAATAATCCTATACTTATAAACACTAACTACATTTATATTATTATATATAATTCATCCACCACAATGCCATCCCTCCCCTAATTTATGAAGTAAGCACCCTTAATTGCTATATTTATTCTCATTATAACATTATAATTAGGAGGTCTCCTACCACTTTGAGTTTTTACCTAAATGAATGATTACTTAAGAAATAAAAAATACTTCACCAATATTAATAGCTATCAGAACACTATTCAGTCTGTATTTAATATACAGTCTATTCCATATCATGAACTACATTCCTATCAATAACATGAAAATAAAATGACAATATAAAAATTATGAATTGAATAACGTTTTTACCACCACTAATCATAGTATCAACAGTACTTCTTCCCTTTTCATCAATATTATCAGCACTGGACTAGGATCTAGATGAATGCAGACCAAGAGCCTTCAAAGCCCTAATCAAGTATTATTTACTTACTTCCTGAAGATAAGGATTGCAAGACTTATATCCTACATCAACTGAATGCAAATCAAACATTTTTTTAAATTTATTTTTAATTGGAGGATAATTACAAACTTGTGATGGTTTCTGCCATATATCAATATGTCCCATCCCTTTTGAACCTTCCTCCCACTTCCTTCCCCAAACACTTTTATTAAACTAAATTCTGATTAGATTTGGTGGGCTTTGATCCCATAAAAAAGCAAGAGATCCCATAGAAAAAGCAAGAGAGTTCCAGAAAAACATCTACTTTTGCTTTATTGACTACACCAAAGCCTTTCACTGTGTGTATCACATAGCAAACTGGAAAATTCTTAAAGAGATGATTAAATTCTTAAAGAGAGATTCTTGCCTGCCTCCTGAGAAATCTGTGTGAAGGTCAAGAAGCAACCGCTAAAACTGGACATGGAACAACAGACTAGTTTCTCTGCATTTTTTTTTTTTCAGACTGGTTTCAAATTGGGAAAGGAGTCCATCAAGGCTGTATATTGTCACCCTGCTTATTTAACTTACATGCAGAGTACATCATGCAAAATGCCAGGCTGGATGAAGCACAAGCTGGAATCAAGATTGCCAGGAGAAACAGCAATAACCTCAAATATGCAGATGACACCACCCTTATGGCAGAAAGCAAAGAGGAACTAAAGAGCCTCTTGATGAGGAGAGTGGGAAAGCTGGCTTAAAACTCAGCATTCAGAAAACTAAGATCATGGCATCTGGTCCCAACACTTCATGGCAAATAGATGGGGAAACAGTGTAAACAGTGACAGACTTTATTTTCTTGGGCTCCACAATCACTGCAGATGGTGACTGCAGCCATGAAATTAAAATGCTCACTAATTAAATTAGCCATGCTCGCTCCTTGGAAGGAAAGCTATGACCAACCTAGACAGCATATTGAAAAGCAGAGACATTACTTTACCAACAAAGGTCTATCTAGTCAAGGCTATGGTTTTTCCATAGTCAAATATGGATGTGAGAGTTGGACTATAAAGAAAGCTGAGCACCAAAGAATTGATGCTTTTGAATTGTGGTGTTGGAGAAGACTCTTGAGAGCCCCTTGGACTGCAAGGAGATCAAAGCAGTCCATCCTAAATGAAATCAGGCCTGAATAATCATTGGAAGGACTGATGCTGAAACTGAAACTCCAATACTTTGGCCACCTGAGGCGGAAAACTGACTCATTGGAAAAGACCCTGATGCTGGGAAAGATTGAAGGCAGGAGGAGAAAGAGACAGCAAAGGAGAGATGGTTGAATGGCATCACCAACTCGACGGACATGAGTTTGAGCAAGCTCCGGGAGGTGGTGATGAACAGGGAGGCCTGGGGTGCTGCAGTCCATGGGATCGCAAAGAGTCGGACACCACTGAGCGACTGAACTGAACTGATGTCATTTACCACAGGGCTTGGCCAAAAGGCCTCAACCTGTCTTTACATTTACAGTCTAATGCTTGCTCAGTCTTTTTTTCTATGTTCATAAACTGCTGATTATTCTCAGCAAACCATAATGTCACAGACCCTGAGCATCTGTTTTTCGGTCTGTGCCAGAGTGGAAGTCCTGCCTTAAGCCTTTTAATTGTGCCAAATCAGGCCTGGAGCTTTACTAGAAGTTGATCATATCTGCAATGTAGCTGTACCACTCATGCATCTGTAGTAATTTTTCCTAGCTATACCTAGTATTAATATAATTGGAGGATCCGGAAACTGAATAGTTCCACTAATAACTGGAGCACGTGACAGCATTTCCCCCAGTAAAACAGCTTTTCACCTTTTCCCCCACCATTTCTAGAACAGGCTGACAGGCTCAACAGTGTATCTATGTTTACTGGCAACGTGGCCTACATGGGAGCTTGTTGACCTAACTATTTTTTCCCCTACATTTAGCAGGTTCATACTCAATTCTAAGTGCTATTAATTTTATCACCACAGTTATTAGCATAAAATTTCCAGCTACATCTCTTTACCAAACACCACTGTTTGATTCATTTTAATTCTGGCCATACTATTATTGTCATTCCCAGTTCTAGCAGTTAGAATCACTTTGTTAATAACCACAGTCAATTAATTTTTCTTTAATCCTGAAGGTGGAGATGATCCAATTTTATGTCAACATTTATTCTGATTCTTTGGCCACCCAGATTTTAACGTCCTTCATTTACCTGGCTTTGGGATAATTTCACATATCATCACATATTATTCAGGAAAACAAGAACCTTTGGAGTACACAGTAATAGTCGGAAGAGATATGTCTTCCCAGGCTTTCACATGTGAGCTCAACACGTGTTCACAGTAGGAGCAGATGTTCATATGAGAATGTATTACATCAGCTACTCTAATTACTGCTGTCCCCATAGGAGTTGAAGTATTTAGTTGAATAGCAACCTTCCATGGAGGTGATATTAAATGACCACTGGCCACATTATGGGCCTTAAGTTTTATTTTCTTATTTTCAATAGGAGGTTTAACTGGAATTGTCCTAGCTAATTCATCTTTAGTGCTTTTCATGACACATACTATGCAGCAAGACATTTTCACTATATCTTAACAACAGGAGCCGTATTCACCATTTTAAGAGGATTGATCATTGATTTTCATTATTTTCAGACTACAGACTCAACCTAAGCAAAGTTTCATTTTACAGTTCAGTTTGTAAGCATTAATATAAATCTCTCTCCACAACATTCTTGGCCTTTCAGGAATACCACAACATTATTCTTGCTGACATAGATGTATGCTGCTGCTGCTGCTAAGTCGCTTCAGTCGTCTCCAACTCTATGCAACCCCATAGACAGCAGCCCACCAGGCTCCTCCGTCCATGGGGTTTTCCAGGCAAGAGTACTGGAGTGGGGTGCCATTGCCTTCTCCGGATATAGATGTATACACAACACGAAACATCACCTTATCCATAGGTTTATCATTAACAGAAGTAATACCGGTGATTTTTATTATTTGTCAAGACTTTGCATCTAAACAAGAATTTAGATGCAGTAGTGGAATTAACAAATACCTTGAACATCTGTTTCCCACCATAACATACTTGAATAACTTACATAAATTTAAGAAGGAAGGAATCAAATCTTCTCCAGCTGGTCTCAAGCCAACTTCATAATCACTATGTCTTCTCAACAAGTGAGATATTAGTAAAAATTATGTAACTTTGTCAAAGTTAAATTACAGGTTCAAATCTTTTGTATCTCTATGCCATATCCACTCCAACTAGGCTTGCAAGACACAACACTGCCTTTTATAGAAGAACTTCTGTATTGTCATGATTATACAGTCATAAGTGCTTTCCCAATTAGTTCTGTGGCTCTTTACATTATTTCATTAATTCTAACCATTAAACCAACTCACATAAGTACAATAGACGTACAAGAGGTAGAAACAGCGTGAACTATTCTAGCTGCTATCATTCTAATTTTAATTGCTCTACCATGGTTACAAATTCTTTACATAATAGATGAATTAATAGTCCTTCCCGAGCTGTAAAAACTATAGGTGACCTATGATAGTGAAGCTTTGAACACACAGACTATGAAGCTCTAAACTTTGATTCCTATATAATTCCTACAGTGGATCTTAAGTGAGAACTACAGCCAGTCGATAACGGGGCAGTCTCACCTTCAGAAACAACAGTCTGAATGCTAATTCACCCAAAGACGTTCTGCACCCATGAGCTATTCCCTCATAGGTCTAAAGACAGATGCTATTCCAGGGCATCTTCCACAACGCTGATATTTATAGGCTTGGACAACATTCAGAAATTTAGGGGTCAAGTCACAGCCTCATGCCTATTGACTTCAAATTAGTTCCACTAAAACATTTTAAAAAGGGTCACCATCAAATTATAAAATCATTAAGAAGCTAAATAGTATAAACTTTTTAAGTTAAAAACTGAGAATTTCAACCTTTCCGTAAGGATAAGCCACAATAGATATTAACATGATTCATAATTATTATAGTTCAGTTCAGTTCACTCGCTCAGTCATGTCCGACTCTTTGCGACCCCATGAATTGCAGCACGCCAGGCCTCCCTGTCCATCACCAACTCCTGGAGTTCACTCAGACTCGTGACATCGAGTCGGTGATGCCATCCAGCCATCTCATCCTCTGTCGTCCCCTTCTCCTCCTGCCCCCAATCCCTCCCAGCATCAGAGTCTTTTCCAATGAGTCAACACTTTGCATGAGGTGGCCAAAGTACTGGAGTTTCAGCTTCAACATCAGTCCTTCCAATGCACACCCAGGACTGATCTCCTTTAGGATGGACTAGTTGGATCTTCTTGCAGTCCAAGGGACTCTCAAGAGTCTTCTCCAACACCACAGTTCAAAAGCATCGATTCTTCAGTGCTCAGCTTTCTTCCCAGTCCAACTCTCATATCCATACATGACCACTGGAAAAACCATAGCCTTGACTAGACGGACCTTCGTTAGCAAAATAATGTCTCTGCTTTTTCATATGCTGTCTAGGTTGGTCATAACTTTCCTTCCACGGAGTAAGTGTCTTTTAATTTCATGGCTGCAATCACCATCTGCAGTGATTTTGGAGCCCCCCAAAATAAAGTCTTACACTGTTTCCACTGTTTCCCCATCGACTTCCCATGAAGTGATGGGACCAGATGCCATGATCTTAGTTTTCTGACTGTTGAGCTTTAAGCCAACTTTTTCACTCTCCTCTTTCACTTTCATCAAGAGGCTCTTTAGCTCCTCTTCACTTTCTGCCATAAGGGTGGTGTCATCTGCATATCTGAGGTTATTGTTATTTCTCCCAGCAATCTTGATTCCAGCTTGTGCTTCTCCCAGCCCAGTGTTCCTCATGATGTACTCTAGTACTATTTACTATATTTCAGTTGAAAATTTCAAAACACTCTTATTTTCAACTCAGAACTGAAAACATCAAACATTATACCCCTTGAGGAACAAAATGAACAAGGATTTTTTCACCTTGTTTACTACCCAAACAATAACAGAATTATTATTATTGTTTCAATAGTTTCTCAAACCCCACTAACTAATTAGTAACTGTGTCATTTCTATCCAAAGATGATGAATTCAATATACACCAAAACAGATAATGGCCATCTGAAGCAGCTCAGCTTTTGCCATTGGCAGCTCTGCCACTGGGGAGAAAGTGCCAGGACCCTTCCAAGCTAGGGCTCTTGTAGGCGCAGGGTCCCTCTGGGTGGGCAGGCACTGAGACTCACTATGTGCTGCTGCCGCCGCTCAGTCGTGTCCGACTCTCTGCGACCCCATGGACTGTAGCCTGCCAGGCTCCTCTGTCCATGGGATTTCCCAGCCAAGAATGCTGGAATGGGTTGCCATTTCCTCCTCCAGGGGAACTTCCCGATCCAGGGATTGAACCTGCGTCTCCTGCACTGCAGGCAGATTCTTCACCAGCTGAGCCATCAGGCAAGCCCCCTCGCTATATGATAAGCATGTAAGTAAAGGCAATCGCTAACACTCACATCACTTACTTTATTTATTGGCTCAAAAAACCTGCTAGGCACATTTACACCTGCTACACAGTGCTCAATAAATCTAGGAATTGCCATTCCCTTATGAGCAGAAACTGTAATTACAGGATTCCCCCCACTCCCAAAAAAGGAACATTTTGTTTCCTACTCCAAGGGACACCCATTCCACTTATTCCTATATTACTAATAATCAAAACCATTAGGCTATTTATTCAGCCAACAGGCTTAGCGATGGGACTGACAGGCAGCACTACTGCTGGGCACCTGTTAATATTTTTAATTGGAGGAGCTACCTTCACCTTAAGTGCTACGCCTACTACGACTTCTATCATATTTATTATTTTGATTTTATTTACTATTCTTGCATTCCCAATAGCTTTAATTCAAGCTTACGTGCTTAACAATTAGGAAGCCTTTATTTGCATGATAACACTTAATGACACAGACTGATGCATATCATCGGAGAAGGCGATGGCACCCCACTCCAGTACTCTTGCCTGGAAAGTCCCATGGACGGAGAAGCCTGGTAGGCTGCAGTCCATGGGGTCGCTAAGAGTCGGGCATGACTGAGCGACTTCACTTTCAATTTTCACTTTCCACTTTCATGCATTGGAGAAGGAAATGGCAACCCACTCCAGTGTTCTTGCCTGGAGAATCCCAGGGATGGGGGAGCCTGGTGGGCTGCTGTCTATGGGGTCGCACAGAGTCGGACACGACTGAAGTGACTTAGCAGCAGCAGCATGCATATCATAGGAAATCCCAGTTCCAGCAACTTCTAGGAGCCCTGCACTTATAGGAACCCTCACTTGGAAGGGTACTGGTGCTTTCTCCCCACTGACAGAGCCGTCTTGATGGCAAAAGTTGAGTTGCTTCCTGCCACCACCCACCCCTCTTCAATGGACTCAAGCCCATTCCCAGCACCCGTCTTCCCCGATGAGCCAGCCGAGGCCTCTTTCTCTTGGGGCTCTGTCATCCTGGGCAAGGTTTCCTTCACTGTTTCTTGCTCACCTCTGATTGCTCCCTCCTCCGTTCATCTTCCCGCTTCTACAGGCTCATCCGGAAATCCATCTTCATCAAATGGGAGATCTCTGGATTGTTTCCCTTTCATTTTGACCCTGTCATGAACCAGCTGTGTAATCTTAGGCAAACACTGCTTTCTCTGGGTCCAGCTTCTCTGTGTGTAGGGAGGAGGGGCCAGGCTAATGTTCCAAGGGAGTCCAGCCCAAGATCTGTTCCACACACTGAGCCTTCCTGGCTGTCCATGCTCAAGACTGCGCTTGAGTAAAGGCTTTGGGGCTGAAGGAAGATCTCCACCTCTGAGCTCCAGAGCCCATCCTGCCCCCCTACCCTGCGAGGCAGTGGCAGAGTCAGGACTGGGATTGCCTCCAGAGCCACTGCTCCTTTCTGCTCACGGCCCGCATGACGGGTGCCTGCTGCTTCTTTCCTGACACGAGGTCAGACTGTCAGTGGACATGTGTTGGGCCAGCAAGGGTTCCTCTGCTGGGTGGGCTCCTGCTGCTGCTCCCGTGCCAGCAAGCGTTCCTCTCTTCCATGACCTCGGGACAGAGGCTAGCAAGAAAAGGGATCATCTCACCCCACTTTAGAGATGAGGAAACTGAGCTACAGAAAAACGAATTCCCCAGCTCCTGCTCAGAGCCAGGATGAGACACGGGTCTTCCAGGTCCCATCCATATTCTTTTAACTGGCTCCAGAGAGAAGCAAGTTTCACAAGTCTGGTTGATGTTTCCCAGCTGGCGTCTCACCTAAGGGTTTTCACCTGGGAAAATAGGATGGCTCCTAACTTGAGAATGCCAGAAAGATCTAAGTAGATCCAAGTGCAGCCAAGGAGAGGTCCCGCAGGATTAGCATCCACCAGCAAGGGTGGGGAGATAGTGTCGGAAATGAAGTTCACCTGTTTGTATAAACAACAATGAGATGACTCCTTCTGTAGGGCAGGGTCACCCACCACCTTCAGTGGGTGCTCCTCCTGGCTGAGCTTGGGTTTCAGCATCCCTGAGCTCCACCTTCCCCTAAACTCAAAGCCGGAGAGCAGCCTCCACACGTCTGAGAGACGTCCTCAGGGGATGGAGGAGAGACGTCCTCAGGGGATGTCGTGAGGGCTCCACTGCCCCATTTTCAAGTCCCTCCCAGGCCAGGGCGTCCCCTGCCTCCCTCAGCGACCCCTTCTTTGGCCTACAAAGTCCACAGGAGAAGAATGAGATGACAGGCAGCTTCCTATCAGCCTAGCTGCCCCTCTCTTCTTTCTTATGTGTCTGCCTCCCAGAGGGGAGGAGAAAGACATTCGAGGCATGTAGGTCTGGTCTTCAAAGAACTCAAGTCAGGAGGAGGTGGTGGGCGGGCAGGGTTCTATACCATAGCATGACATTTGTTATTTCACTTTACGTAGTTGCATTATGTCGTTTGTAAACCTGCTTAAATCTCTGTTGACCTATATAGTATGAAGAAATCGATATAAAGAGAGAAAGTGTGTGTGTGTGTGTGTGTGTGTGTGTGTGTGTGTGGCAGGAGGTTGATTTCTCAGCACTCCTCTGCCAGGTGTCAGCAACATCTCGTCACTGGTTTGTCTGATGCTCCATCCGCTTTCAATCTGTTTTCCAACTATGACCTGCTAAGGCTCTGTTTATAAACTTTCAATGGCTCTCCTTTGCCTATATGTATGCACTCAGTCGCGTTCGCCTCTTTGTGACCCCAAGGACTATAGTCCGCCAGGCTTCCCTGTCCATGGGATTTCCCAGGCAAGAATACTGGAGTGGGTTGCTGTTTCCTTCTCCAGGGGCTCTTCCCCACCCAGGGGTCAAACCCACGTCTCTTGTGTCTCCTGCATTGGTATAAGCCACCTGGGAAGCCCCTCCTGTGCCTACAGAACTCAGTGAACACATCCCATCTGGCAGGGAAGGATTTCTGACTTTTCCCAAGTAAGTTTGTCTCACATTTCCCCTGACCTCATTCAGTGTTTTAGCTTAACCTAGTCTGGCTCATTTATTCTTGCCTGGAAAATCCCATGGGCAGAGGAGCCTGGAAGGCTGCAGTCCATGGGGTCATGAAGAGTCGGACACGACTGAGTGACTTCACTTTTACTTTTCACTTTCATGCATTGGAGAAGGCAATGGCAACCCACTCCAGTGTTCTTGCCTGGAGAATCCCAGGGATGGGGGAGCCTGGTGGGCTGCTGTCTCTGGAATCACACAGAGTCGGACATGACTGAAGCGACTTAGCAGCAGCAGCAACAGTCTGGCTCATTAACTCCAAAGCACTCTTCCAACCCCTGACCTTCATCTATCACCATCTCTTGCTCCACATGGGATGCCTGCCTCTCTCCACCGCCAACATTCAAAACCCTCCCCAGCCCAGATGATGGCTCCTTTACAACAAATGCTGCCCTCTTCTCCCCCTTCAAAATTGTCCCTAGACAGTGATGACAGTGAGAAACAGAAATGCAAATTACCCCCTGGACAAAGCCAGAGGACATGGATAACTCAAAACCATAAGACATAATATTAATAAAGAGCTATCAGTGCAATGACACCCAGAGAATGAGAATCACCTGGGTGGCCCTGCTGGCTGACGTGAGGGAAGGCTCGCTGCCCCCTCCATCACCTCATCACTAGGTGAAAGCAAACCCATCAAGCAGGAAGGGTGCCTTTGGAATTGTAGCTGCGTGTCCCAAACAAACCGAACACACGTGCTTCTCCAAAGGCAGGAGACAACCACTCTGAGCGCACAATTAAAGAACTATTCAGCAGCGAGAACAAGCAAGTGCCTGGGCAGCAGGAGTTTTTCTGACCTGATTTGTCTCCAAGAAAATGTGGGGAAGAAGGGTCAAATATGGAATCACATGTACAAGCTGTACTTGTAGGGAAGGCTCCCGCAGAGAAACTCGATAGTTGCGATTTTGGCTGGCTTGCGGGGAGTGGCGTCTAAAAGAATCAACTCACACAACCCACAGCACATCCTAGGAGAATACCTGTAACAGCTTGGAACGCAGGCCTGTCCTCTCTCCGCACATAACTCCTAACAATATCTTGCCCACAAAACACTGACCTTATCCAAAAACAAGTACTAATTTTAAATGTCTCTGCATTGTTTTTTTTTAAAAAGGAGAGAACAAAACAGAGAGAAGCGCAACAGGTAAAACCAATGGCAGGTGAAGTACAGTCACCAGAAACAGGCTTCCATCAAATACATTTGAGAAACATGAATAAGGAGGCCAAGTATAAAATTATGAGTTTGAAAACTTGATGAGACAATGACCTCTGTGAAACAGGAGCTCCTGGTAAGGCTAAGAAAGCAGGAAATGAAAGATGAGCCGTCACAGCTGAAGAAAGCAGTGGAGGAATGTGGAAGCCTGGCAACCAGGAACCAGTAAGAAGGAATTATTATCTATGTTAGTTCATATCTAGACTCAGCCTTCTGAATTCCCAGAATTCTTGATTGGCTCTGCATGGACCCAGACCTGGCTAGCTTGTCTTCTGTCCCCAGAGGCTTTTACCCAGTTTCCTTAGAAATCCAGATCCACTTAGCTGACTGCTGGCCTAGTTCCTCCACCATCATTAGCTTTGACACAGGGGATCTCCTGGTTTGGTTTCATTTCCATCTCATCCCATCTCAAGTCATCTCATCCTTCATTCAGTAAATATTCATTGAGCACCTACCATTATTCCCTGGTAGCTCAGACGGTAAAGAACCCGCCCGCAATGCAGGAGACCTGGGTTCAATCTCTGGGTCAGAAGGATTCCCCGGAGGAGGGCATGGCAACCCACTCCAGTATTCTTGCCTGGAGAATTCCATGGACAGAGGAGCCTGACAGGCTACAGTCCATGGGGGTCACAAAGAGTCGGACACAACTGAGTGACTAACTTTCTTTCGTCATGGTTCCACAGGAATGTTTCCAGGCCCTGGGAATATGGTGGGGAGCAGTTCAGACACCTCCCTGCTCTCTTGGTGCTTCAGTTCAGTTCAGTTGCTCAGTCATGTCTTTGCAACCCCACGGACTGCAGCACACCAGGCCTCCCTGTCCATCACCAACTCCCAGAGTATCCAACCATCTTATCCTCTATTGTCCCCTTCTTCTCCTGCCTTCAGTCTTTCCCAGCCTTAGGGTCTTTTCCAATGAGTCAGCTCTTTGCATCAGATAGCCAAAGTACTGGAGTTTCAGATTCAGCATCAGTCCTTCCAGTGAATATTCAGGACTGATTTCCTTTAGGATAGACTGGTTGGATCTCCTTGCAGTCCGAGGGACTCTCGAGAGTCTTTTCCAACACCACAGTTCAAAAGCATCAATTCTTTGGCGCTCAGCTTTAGTCAAATAAAACACACAGATCTTTAAAACAAAACAGATCAAATATACATAGAATTGTATTGTGAAGAGGGCACTGGTAAAATAAAGCCTTTCTCTTAGGAGAAAAGCTGCTATTTAAGCAATCAGGGCCTCTCAGTTTAAGAAGAAGAAAAACACCACTTCGGACAGATCTTTGTGAAGTAGGTCACCAGTCCAGGTTCGATGCATGAGACAGGGCGCTCAGGGCTGGTGCACTGGGATGACCCTGATGGATGGGATGGGGAGGGAGGTGGGTGGGGGTTCAGGATGGGGGACGCATGTACACCCATGGCTGACTCATGTGAATGTATGGCAAAAACCACCACAATATTGTAATTAGCTTCCAATTAAAATAAATTAATTAATTAAAAAAAAGAATCTCCCAAGGAGCCTCTCGGCTATAAACTATAAGGCCAGATGGGCCCCTCTGCTGGGAGACAGTATCCCAGGAATGTCTCGGTGATGTCGTAGAGGCTGCTCCACCTGGCTCTTTGGAGCGCAGAGCTCTGAGGGTTCTAGGGAAAGAACGAGGAGAGGACAGAACAGCCAAGGAGGCATTCTGCACCACCACCAAAGAAACCCTGCTGAGGCTGACCCTGAACTCATTTTTAAAACTATGTAGTCCCTTGTTCTTCCCTGGTAGCTCAGCTGGTAAAGAATCCCCCTTCAGTGCTGGAGACCCCAGTTCGATTCCTGAGTTGGGAAGATCCCCTGGAGAAGGGTAGGCTACCCACTCCAGTATTCTTGGGCTTCCCTGGTGGCTCAGACGGTAAAGAATCTGCCAGCAATGTGGGAAACCTGGGTTGGGAAGATCCCCTGGAGGAGGGCACGGCAACCCTCTCCAATATTCTTGCCTGGAGAATCCCCAGGGACAGAGGAGCCTGGCGGGCTACAGTTCATGGGGTCACAATGAGCTGGACACAGCTGAGTGACTAAGCACACACACAGCACAGTCCCTTGCTCATTTAAAGTTTGCGTGTAAAATTTTCATCATAAATTTAAGTAGACAAGATTTCTATCTATGCCACGTAATAAATACATGTAAAAATAAAACACACCTCATTTTAAAAGGTAGGATACACACTCACTGTTAAATGTCTGTGATCTATTTTAAAACTCTGCAGCTAAGTATGACATTGTGTGCGTGCTACTTAGGTTAAACTCCAACAGGCCAGTTAGGATATCCAGAAATCAGCTAAGATCAGAAAGGCCACAGGTCAGGTGGCTCCCACGAAGGCTTCCGCATCCTTATTTCAACCCACACCTGGACTTGGCTAATTAGCGAAAGGGTCTGAAGTGTGGTTTTATTGGTGAAAGTAGTGGTCTGTTAACCAGCACAATGAAGTTAGCGATGGGCTTCTTCCCTGGGGCATCCGAGGTATGCAAGACCCATGGGTGGCTATGATTTTAGAGGTATCCCTCACTCTAGAGTAAGCAAGGTCGACTTGCCCATGGGGAAGGCACCAGTGGCTCAACCCTTCCCAGGTCAGCCAATAGCTGATGGACAAGGATGTCTGACCTGACGCTCATTGACCATTAGAAAATTCTGGCTCCAGAACAGGTCAGGGCCACCTCCTGTCAGGTCAGCGTCTTCACGCTCATGGGATGGGCAGCCATATACACTGCTTTGTGCATGATGTTTAATAAGCATCTGTATGTCTAGTAGAATTTGATCTGAGATGTCTGAGATCTTTGCTTTCACATGTTAGTGGGATTGTGAGGGAGTAGTGAGCCTTCAGGTACTTCAGATATTTTTGGTAGCTACTGAAACAAAACACGGGGTGTATATGATTAACTTGGTTTAGCCGTTAGTTCATGAAATAATCATAATATCTTATTAAAAATTAGCCAACTTTTATGGTGGCTCAGATGGTAATGAATCTGCCTGCAATGCAGAAGACCCAGGTTCAATCACTGGGTCAGAAAGATCCCCTGGAGAAGGGAATGGCTACCCACTCCAGTATTCTTGCCTGGAGAATTCCATGGATAGAGGAGCCTGGAGGGCTACAGTCCACGGGGTTGCAAAGAGTCAGACATGACTGAGTGACTAACACTCACGTTATTCAATATATCAAATATTACATGGTTTTTGTTATGGTAATCTTTTATTTCCATATACTACCTTCCCACAGAATTTTATCCCAATGTAATAGTTTTACTACAAGAGCATTTCTTATTAATCACCTTACTATATTTCTTTGAAATAAATATATTATGCTTTGGAAAAAAATATACCTTATATATATATTCCACATCACAAAATATTCCCATTTCAAACTTTTAAAAACTATTAATAGTGTAAAAATGATTCTTACTGCTATAGGCACTTTAAAAAACAGCAAAATGCAGAGTCTTTCTCAGAACTCCCCTTGTCTACCTGAAGACAGATCTTCCAAACAAAACTCAAGTGTCATAAATCCCCTTCCCAGGAGTTTCATCAACCAGGGAAGACTGACTCTTATCACAGAAGAGAAGTTCCAGAAGTCAACACCACACTCCAGCAAACTGTCACGAATGATCACACCTCCCATCTATTTCTCCAGGGGCCCATTCATCTCTCCTAAAAACCACTTACTCTCCCCTAAGAAGCCATCATTCCCCCTCCCTTTTCCCTACTGAGGCGGTAGTTAAGCCTGAATTCGAGACCACCTTGGGGACTTACTCATTTCTCCCTGGGTATCTCCCATATATCCAGGGGGTAGCCATGATAGTAAATTTCTGTCGTTTTTTGTTTTGTTAATATTCTTTTGTTATGGGGTTTCAGCCAAGAACTTGGAAGAGGAGAATGAAAAGTACCTTCCCTCCGTTACATCTTGCTGATGGATGGAGGTGGTTCTGACTTTGGCCTCGGCAGGAGATAATCTAGGGCCCTCGAGGAAGAACTCATCCCAAGGGGGCCTAGAATGATGCCATGGGTCCAGTGTCAGGGCAGGGTCACTGTGAAGGAAGAACTGGTACTAGCTCAGTGGGAGGCCAGGGCTTGAAGCCCCTAGCTTGAGCTAGAAGCCATTCTGCTTTAGGAACCAAGTATTTGAGAACAAATTCAGGAGTGTAACCCTGGGACCCCATGCCAGGGGCATCTGATGTGGAACAGGTTCTGCCAAAGGCTTGTCTTCTCTTGAAGAACCATGCTGGCCAGGCAGGGATTTGGACCATCAGGGGTGTCACAAGAGTGGAGCAAAAGGCTCCCTGGGCCTTGGGCCACCTGCTGAAACAGTCGTTGGAAAGTGAATCCAGGAGCAAAACCAGGCTGGGTTGCCAGGCACTGCCTAGGGCGCTTGGCTTTGGGAACACTGATTTACACAGAGAGCAATTGAGCCCAGAGCTGTTCTTTCCCCAGCCAGCGCTCAACTGCTCAGGTGCTGGCTCTGAGCAAAGCAGACAAGTGAGCAAAGGCCGTGCTGGCAGATGGTGTGATGAAAAGATGCAGGCCTGGAAATGCAGAGCATTAGAAAGAGTGCCACTGACCTGGTCGGCCATGGACTGTAATCCATAAGAAGACGTGAAGAAGGGAGAGGCACCCTCTGGAGCAGGCACAGCATCCGGGTGAGTGTACAGGATGGTTGTAGCTGAAATGACTGGATGAGCATGACAGACAGAGCTGGCGCAGCTCCTGCATTTGCGGGAGGAGCTGCTTCAGGTCAACTGTGGTGCAGCGCGAGCTGGTAGGGGCAGCCCCTGAGGTGGACCGAGAGGAAGGGCTGGAGAGCAGAGGGCCAGGTGTCCCCCATGCAAGGCTGAATGCATCCAGGAGTAGGTAGGACTTGAAATGGAAGAGATCTGAGCACCTGGTGCCAACACCTGAGCCACACGGCAGGAGATCTGGGAGGTCCGTGATGACAGCAACAGGAAAGGCAGAAGGTGGCACCGTGGTATAAACAGCAAACAGGTAATAAATAACTATGCTGGTGATAAGTGCCTTGAATGAAAGCTACAAAGGACTCTGAAAACAACGGGTGGTGTGGGAGAACCGAGCTGTTTTCCATGAGGGAGTCTCTTTGGGGAAGTGCCATTTAGCTGGAGAATTAAACAATGGGTGGGAGTTTGTTAGCTTGCTCCTGACTAACTCTGCTACTGCTGAGTCGCTTCAGTCGTGTCCGACTCTGTGTGACCCCATAGACGGCAGCCCACCAGGCCCCACCGTCCCTGGGATTCTCCAGGCAAGAACACTGGAGGGGGTTGCCATTTCCTTCTCCAACTTGGCTGATCTAAATTGATGTTAACAAAATAGCCATCGCTACCTCCTGTGCTCACCCACGAGAGGAGAAGCTTGGTGCGTTAAGGCCAGCTCGGCTACTTTCTGGCCAGCCAGGAGCTGCTCATCTCTCTGTGCATCTGTGAAATGGAGCACAGCCATAGCCACCTCATCAGCTTATTACAAAGTGCAAGAGATTAAGAGGCGGACGTCACAAAACACAGAGCAGGTTTTATGCAGGGTTAGCTGTTATCACTGTTTAGGAGAAAATATTTCTCCCCAATCTGCATCCAGGCACAAATTACAGTAGGTCTTTCTGTATTCATTTAATCCTTTCAATAACCCTGTGAGGTAGGATAACAAAAAAAAAAGAAAGAAACCCAAAGCAGCTTTCTTTTCTTTCCTTTGGAATCAGCACTGCCTCAGGCCCTGGCTTTACCTGCATTCTGTGTCTGTGACAAGGAACCTTCTGTTAAAAGCAGGGCACTCAGGAGGTGGCTTCCTGCCAAACCACCTTTAATTTGTCAGACGCCCGGTTCTCAGGTGTCCAAGTTCTTATTGCTTCACTTTCGAGGCCAGCAGTGGTGGCAACAGAAGTCAGGGCTCGGGTGTGTGACGGTGAGGAGATAGCCAATGCCACACAGGGAGGCTGCACCCCACGCGCTGGCCCCTCAGCTGGGTTTGGAGAACCCCATGTCCAGCCCCTCAGTAGTCAGGCCATCTGGAGAGCCATTTCCAACATCTCAGACATGTTTCCAGATCTGATCCTAAAACGGGTAAATGGCTCGAATGCACAACAACAGAAGGATTCCAGCCCACCCTGCAGGAACCAGGCGGGAAACACAGTTGACCTTTTCTTTCCCTCTTCTTTTTCTCATTTACTGCATATTTATTTCACCTGGCTTTATTTTCACAACACTCTACACTGACTTGAGTCCTTTTTGGAATCATCAGTGGCAGCCAGGATGTGGAAAGCCAGAGCTGAGGGCACAGTGATGGGGTGAATACCATCAGGTGGACATGGGCGAGGCTGGCAGGCAGGACCCAAACCCCGGCCCCTGGCTGCTGGGGGAGCGCCGGGCAGGGTCCCCTCATGCCTCCAGGGACACCCGCAGCAGAGGTGCCTTCCTGATGCTTGAGTGGCTGCAGATGGTGGTGGAGCAGAGGCAGAGAACACAGGGTGGCCACCTGCATGGCTCGTCTTTGAGATCCCGCGACAGTCCTGTGAGATGCCGAGAAATACTGGGAGACGCGTTTCAGAAGAAGCGAGCTGAGCTGGCATTCAAAGCCAGCAGGACTCACCTTGCTCTCAGCAAGCATCCTGACCCTGACCTTCCCTTTCCTCTGTCTCTACCTTCTCTATGGATTTATCAGATCAACCTTCCTGAAGATTGAGGGGAAGGAGCCACAGATGGAAGGCGAGGCAATAAGATCCACTGACGGCCCTCCACGGGCCAGAAACTTCCTCCTCCAGCATCTTTCGAAGTAGGTCTGCTTGTTTCCTTATTAGAGACGAGAACTCTGAGGCACAGAAAAGTTGTGTGCTTGCCCAAGGTCACACAGTGGCAAAGCCAAGATCTAAACTGAGTTCTGATTCATCCCTTTTTTACATGCTGGGGAGGAATGACTCATTCTTTGGGACCCAGGGAGCTGTAGGTATTTGATGGAGCCAACAGCAGATGCCAGGAAACAGGAGACCACTGCACTTCTGTGGACCTCTTATTATCCACACCTCCTCTAGTCTCTGCCCAGGGGCTGCCACCTCTGTTGAAGGGTGTCTCTTTCTCCTTAACAGTGAGAAGGCCTCCATCGATAAAACCAAGTGGCAAAGCCTCACTTTCATTCACTCTCCAACAACTCCTTGTGTTCCACACCTCCGGTTCCAGCTAGCCACACTCAAGCTGAGCTGTTATCAGCCATGAAAAATCAACAGCACCCAGGCAATATTTATCCCAGGCAATGAAATGACTCTGCAAAAAAATTCATCTTTGCCCTGGGGGTCAGCTAAGGGGCCAAACTGAAACAATCAACTCAAGTTTGCCAAATCCCATCTCGGATACGGAGGGCTTCCCTGGTGGCTCAGACAGTAAAAAATCTGCCTGCAATGCAGGAGACCCGGGTCAGTCCCCAGGTTGGGAAGATCCCCTGGAGGAGGAAATGGCAACCTACCTTTGTATTCTTGCCTGGGAAATCCCATGGACAGAGGAGCCTGGTGGGCTACAATCCAAGGGGTTGCAAACAGTCAGATACAACTGAAACAACTAACCCACATCAGATACAGCTCTCAGGCCCCTGGGTCAACAGCTAACACCAGGGTGGGAAGGAGGAAAATGCCCCAGGAACCTTGGTCTCCCCTGCCTACAGCAGCCTCTACAGGGTTAGGCTACTGGAGGAGGCCCAGCCTGGTTCAGAGGCGTAGCCGGGAGTCCTGGGAATATGAGTTGAAACAAGGATCCAAGAAAGCACTCAAGAGCAAATTCCTGTACCCCAGGGGAGCCTCAGGAAATGTCAGGAATTGGAAGAGAGGAATGCATGCCTCTGGGTGCTCGGGTTAATCTGGAGCAGAACCAGAGGGCAACCAAAAGAGAAAAGGAAAACTAGAAGCTGGCAGACTCGACTGATGAACTGTCTTTCTACGATCTTGTGAATTCTGAAACATGAGCACACTGAATTCTACAGTCTTGAGCCAATCACTAGTTCCGAGCTGCTTCTCCAGGTTGGCAGTGCCCTGGGGAGGGTCAGGCGTCAGTTGGCCCCTTGCTTTCTGGCTGCCTGGAGCCCGCAGTAGCCACATATGTACATGTCAACTCTTCTAGAAGATAGGTCCAACCCTGTTGATGTTCTAATGACCAGCACTGACAGACACAGGAAGCTGTTTCTTTCAGAATTCCTGAACTTCAGGACAATACATTCATTGCCTCCTCACTTTCTCCACTCAGGTATCTAATGGACATCTCAAAGTTGTTGTTCAGTCACTAAGTCGTGTCTGACTCTTTGCAACCCTGTGAACAGCAGCATGCCAGGCTTCCCTGTCCTTCACTATCTCCCAGAGATTGCTCAAACTCATGTCCATGGAGTCGATGATGTTTCTGTCACCCCCTTCTCATCCTTGTCGCCCCTTTCTCATCCCTGTCGCCCCCTTCTCCTCCTCCCTCAATCTTTCCCAGCATCAGGGTCTTTTCCAATGAGTCGGCTCTTTGGCTCTTTACGTGACCAAGGTATTGGAGCTTCAGCTTTAGCATCAGTCCTTCCAAGGAATATTCAGGGTTGATTTCCTTTAGGATGACTGGTTTGATCTCCATGCAGTCCAAGGGACTCTCAAGAGTCTTCTCCAGCACCACAGTTTGAAAGCATCAATTTTCAAACCAATCTGTGAAGCCTCACCCTCAAACTGGCCTACCTGCCGTCTCAGTCAATGCCAGAACCATGTTTCCAGTTCTTCAGGTCAAAAACCTTTGGGTCAAAATCCATATCAGTCCATGGACAACTCTGCTGACTCTCTCTTTGAGATGTATGAGGCACATTCAGAATCTAATTGTGTTGATCACCTCCAAACAGTAACCACAGTCATCTCTCTCTCGGATTATTCATTATGGCCTCCTTAATGGTCTCTTCATATCCACTTACTCCTCCCATGGCTATTCACACTTGGAATCCTATTTTCTTTTTTAAAATAAGTCAGATCAATCATACTCAGCTAAAAAACCTTGAAAAGGCTTCTCATCATGCTCAAAATATTTACAATGGGGAATTCTCTGGTGGTCTAGTGGTTAGAACACTGTGCTTTCACTGCTGGGGGCCTGGGTTCAATCACAGGTTAGGGAACTAAGATCTTGCAAGCTATATAGAGTGGCTGGCAGGGCGGGGCGGGGCTGGGTGTTGGGGGAAGTACTTACAAGGGCCTACCAAGCCTGACAAACTCTAGAGACGTGACAGACACACCTTTTCTCTCTGACATCCTCCTAGTCTCTCCCCCTTGCTTACCTGCTCAAACCACCCTGGCTTCTGGTTCTTCCTTGAATATGCTATGCCTGCTCCTGCCTCACTGCCTTTGTCCTTGCTGTTTCCTCTGCCTGAAGTGCTCTTCCCTTCTCCCCCCAAATACCTCCACATTTCTCTGTGACAGTTTTAAAATGTGTTCACAAATTCTTTGATACTCCCCCCTTCAAGAGGTGGGGCCTAATCCTTCTTTCCTTGACCTAGTGACTCAATTCTAAGGAACCGAATAAAGCAGAAGCAATGATGTGGAACTTCAGAGACTGTGTCATAAAAGGCACTACAGCTTCCTCCTCATTCATCCTCTCTTGAATCACGCCCCCCAGAGGAAGCCATCTGCCACATCCGGAGAACATTCAAGCAGTGTGGTGGACAGAGGTTTACAGAGTGAAAAAGAGCCCTCCCCGCCACAGCCACGGGAGACAGGCACCCTGGAAACAGATCCTCCAGCCCCAGTCAGGCCTTTAGAAGAGGTAGCCCCAGCGAACTGCTTGACCCCAGCCTCACGAGCGATCCCAAGCCAGAACCACGCCCTGCTAAGCTGTCCCCAGATTCCTGACCATCAGAAATTAAGAGAGAGGATAAACCTTTGTTGTTAAAACTCTGCCTTTGTAGATCATTTCTTATGCGATGATAGATATCAATAGGCTTGCTTTCTCATTCTCCTTAAGCTTTTGCTGCCATATCACTTTCTCAGACATGCCTTCCTTAACTACCCTATGAAACTGGAATCTCCCCAGCAATCCCCAATCTCCACTTGTGATTTCTTTTTCTCCACAGCACTTATCACCTTCTGCATGCCTGCTCAATCGCTCAGCAGTGTCCAACTCGATAGCATCCCCATGGATTGTAGCCCACCAGGCTCCTCTGTCCATGGGATTTTTCCCAGCAAGAATACTGGAGCAGGTTGCCATTTCCTCTTCCAGGGAAATTTCCCAACCCAGGGATGGAAGCCTCGTCTCCTGCACTGGCACTTTCTTTACCACTGTGCCACCTGGGACCCCCATTCACCTTCTAGTACTCTGTGTAATTTCCACATTTCTTTCATTGCCTTTCTCCTCATTAAAAACACAAGTTCCATGAGGCAAAAGGATTTTGTATTTCTTATTGGCACATAGGCAGCACTCAATAAATATTTGCTGAACGAATAAATGGATGCATTCCTCAGCTTTACTCTCCATATTCACTTCCTGAATTCAAGATTCATCCATTTTTAAGGCTTGTTCTGATGCTATTTTTCTGAAGACTCATACTGGACTGATCTTTTTTCATACCGCATGGGCTGGAAAAGGCCACCAGGTTCTAGCTAGTGACAAGGTCATCCAATCTCCTAAGAACAGGTCTGCTACAAAGATAAGCACCTTGAAGGCTGGTGGATACGTCTTTCATACTTGACCGGTGATTGGTTTCCAAGGAGTTTAATTTAGTCAAACAGGCTCCAAAAGACACAAACAGTCCAAGCAGCAGACATCCCAAGTGGAGGCTAATCTGATTGTCCTTGGTGCCAGTACATTCAAATCTGTCATGTGTGGCCAGCCTGCAGTCATGTGGCACCGGAGGGGCAGCTGTATCAACAGGCCCCTCGCAGGCCCACACACGACGGGGCCAGAGATTGAGTTTCAAATAAGGAAGAAGGAAAAAATGCGTAGGGGAAGGAGAAGGAAAGCCCCTTGTACAGAAAGGAGTTGCTAGCAGGCCTGTGTAGGGAGGCAGATCCTATAGTCAGGGCTGCTTTCTTAGAAAGCTGCACGCCCCTGGTGTTGTGTAATCACCACTGCTGGTTATTTGCTCGTTAGCTGGGCGTGCTGGGAGGCCCTTCCAGCAGGTGGTAGAACCTGACACTTTGACCAGCTCCACCCGGACACAGATTGCTGCAGTGTCCTTGGGAACAGTGTCAGTTTTGTTGTAATGATCAAAAAGCCACGTAATAAAAAAGCCATTTTCTGAGTTTGTGGCATTGTGTGTCCTCTGGGTGACAGGCGTCCCCCAGGAGGAACAGTCAGTACATCTGGTTCAGGCCCGTGCTCCCCGTTAATCAGTTGTGGAGGTCACTCTACATCCCTTAGGGCTGCGGTTCCTCAGCTGAAAAATGAACTTTTTAGCTCCCTTGTTGCCTGCAACCTTTCTGGAGTTGCTGGAGACATATAGCAGAGAACCCCACACAGGCTGTATGTAGGCGAAGTGGGTAACACAGAACCTGGCCTAGAGCAAGGGCTGATGATACTCAAGATAGCAATAATCTTCTGGCAGTGCAGTGAGTGGCCCAGCAAACCCCTCCCACTGGACCCTGCCAGCCTTCCTCCCGGAGGCAGCCCTGTCTCACCCACCCAGCCCTTGGGCTGCAGAGCCCAGGTGGCCACCCTTCCCTATTTGCCTCCCTCTCACTTCTGAGTCTCCCTCTCACTTCTGCAGTCAGCTAAACCAACTCATTCTTTACTGCAGTGGAAAAGGGCTGGGGACAACTTGCTGTATTAGGCATGCAAGGGGCTTACTCTTTCAAAAGGTTAAGGCAATGGGTGTGAACTCTTGACTGGGTTTCAGAAGAAGTGGACAGGACCCCAGAGAGGAGTGGCAGGGATGGGGAAGGGCTCAGGGCGCTCCCCTGTTTGAGCTTGACTCACCTTTCACAGCGCCCTGACCTCTGGTGTGGAAACTGGCACAGTTAATTCCGTGTCACGTGTTACACGGGGCAGGTTACAAATAGCACGGGATTAGCAAACCCATCCCGAAACCGCCTGGTTCAAGGGCAAAGTTGCCAGTTTAATTCCGGCAAATCATTAGCGACTGAGAACCGGGAAGGGAGTTCGATGGCAAACAGCGACTGTGACCATACGTGAGTCTCCGAGCTAGGACGGAAGGCAGGGAGACCCTTGTCTCACACGCCAATGGAGCGCACGTTCCTGTGACCTGGTGTCTTTATAACCTGCTCGTCCGGGCGCTCGCGGCGAGAGGCTTGCTCCACTGACCCCGGCCAAGATCTCCGGAGCGGCAGGAGGGCCACAGCCCACTGGGTGGACCGTCGCAGAGGGCGCAGCGGCGGGGACCCGGGGACCCCTGCCTAGGCGGCGGTCAAGCCGAAGAGAGGGGCAGGAGCTGCCGTTTTCGCCCCTCGCAGGCAAATTCTGGGCTCTCGGCCCTGAAGGGAACCGGCTCCTACACGCCGCCCGGATCGCGACCGTCGCCTGTTGACTTGGGACAGCCAGGAGAACCCCAGCTTCCGCCCCCTGCCCGAGGGCCACAGGCCAAGGAGGTGGCGGCGGGGGCCACTCTTCCCGGATTCCTTGCGCGCACCGGTACGGACACGGAGCCTCCCGGGCCCCAAAGCTGCCCCTCACTCTCCACCCCGGAGCCGGCGCGCCTCTGGCCCGCAAGGGCAGCACCCGGCGGCGGCCAGCGCCGGCCAGTCCGCCCGGCCCTGCCCGCGCCCCGCGCCGCTGTGCCCTCCGCGCACCGCCTCCTCGGTAAACACCGCGCGGCCCGCCCTCCGCGCCCCGACGCGCAGGTGGGAGAGCGCGGGGCCGCCGGGCGCCGGCCAGGCCGCGGGCGGGGGCGGGCGCCGCGCTCCGCCGGGTGCCCACGGCCCGTGCTGCCAGCCGATTGCCGGCGCAGGCAGCGCGCTCGCAGGACCGAGCCTCAGGTAAGCGCCCCGGGCCCCGCGCTCCTCCGCACCCCTGGGGACCGCGCTCTGCGGCCGCGGGGCGAGCGCTGAGTTTAGCGTCCAGGCGGGATGCGGGGAGCGGCGCCGCGGGGAGCAGCCGCGCTAGACCTGCTCCCGCGGGAGCTCTGGCTCCTGAAACCCACAGAGCTCTTTCCCAAGAAGGGCTTTGCCTCTCTTTGCGTCAGCCCCCAAACACAGCGCTTTGGAAGTGGTGACCCACTGCTCATTTGGAAATGTCCTTTGGCAAACAGCGTCGTGAGGCGGATTTGGCTTTGGGGAAATGAAGTGTAGGCTGGTATTTGGGAAAGGGTTACTTTCCTATTACTGCAGATATCTGTGCCACTGTGTGAGCGCATCCGTGGTCGGGGGTGGCGGGCAGAGAGATGGACGAACTACTCACATACTAATTTGCATGGGGGATTAACTACCTATGCCAAGTACTTAGTCCATTAGTCCATGGAAAGGAAGCTGCTGCTGCTGCTAAGTCACTTCAGCTGTGTCCGACTCTGTGTGACCCCATTGACGGAAGCTACACATTCAAATTTAGGCTTTACTAGTATTTGGGAATTTTCCTTAAGGCAGTTGAAGCCCTGTGACTCACATCAAAGTCAAAACACTACCTTACAATGAATTGATAGGGCTTTGTAGCACAGAGTCACCCTTCACCTCTATCTCCAGACCAGCAAAAGATATTACAGGATTCAGAATCTTTTTTTAAATTAGTGCAATACTTTCCGTGTTTGTTTCAGCTTAATTTCATCTTCATAAATATGGTTTGTCCAAGTGTAAAGCACAAACTTGTTTCCCACTTCTATTTCCCTCTCTCTCCAACTTCCTTCTGATTTTATCTTATTTATTCCTGGAAAAGCACTTCCTAGAATAAGATCAGCTGTTTCCTTTCTTTACTGAAACTGACGCTACTTGCACATGATTTGTGTTTGTCAAGATGGCCTTGGCTCTAGCGACTCAATCTCTAGCTCTTTCATGGGGTCATGGATACAAGTGGCATAAAATATTTCTCAAGTTTTCCTCCTTTGAGTAAGTGAATATGTCTTCACACTGGGGTTGTCTTATTGAGTGCCCTAACTGGAAGGGTCCTGGAAAAATATTCCATTCATTAGTGTAAGACAAGGTAACTGGCTGATAAAGTCAGTCTGTATAAAGTAGACAACTCTTGACCCACTGCTTGGGGGTACATTTAATATAGAAGACCCTTGAAGTACAGGGCTTGGGTGGTCTTGTGGAAGGTGCTTTCCCACTTGATTTCATGGATACTCTTTCAGAGTCAAAGTTCTGTCACTGTTTAGTGTTTTGTAACTGGTGATTTTTATCAGCTGCATATTTTTAATGGGGCCGAAACTTTTTGTGGAAGTGGGTGGCACCATGAAGGAAGGGAAGCAGGAGGCTGCCTGCCCACCTGGGGGACAAGGTGCTACGTGACCTGCTGTGCCAGGCCCCCCCAAGTCATCCGAGACCCAGTAACCAGACCACCAGATTTCAGGACAGCCCCAGTGTGTGCCTGTTTGAGGTCTCAAGACTCACATTTTGACAGAATTAACTTAAAATCTCCCAAACTCACTGTGTTCCTGAACCGCCTTTACCTTTAGTTGAAACTGTTGAACTTGGGTCTTCTGTAGATGGAGCCTTAGAATAAAGCCAGGAATGGAAAGTTGCTGCAGTCTAAAACAGGAAATGGAAAGTTAGTTATTGAAGGAGAAAATTTACCCACTTGGAAATGCTCAGAGCGGCTGTGATGAAATGTGGGATGTCAATAAATCAAAACAATCCGTGTGGTTCTTCCTTCACTTGCTTACCATTGTGTGTGTGTGTGTGTGTGTGTGTGTGTGTGTGTGTGTGTCTGTCTGTGAGTCCATAAGACTATAACAGGAAAAGCCACACCCAGTTACTTTTGTTGTATGGCTTTTGAGTTTTCAAGATACTCTTGGGTGCATGGTAAATGCATTTCCCCTTCTTACATATCTTTATAAAATTACATATTCAGGAGTTTCTGAATGCCAGCTCCTCTGACTCATGAACCAGCTCATTGTTCTACAGTGTATCAGTTGCACAACGTTGTTCCTTATGATTTTATCCTAGTGTGATTTTGGGAAAAGAACAGGGCGGGTCAGGAACACCTGCAGCCCTTTTATAATTTGGTGTTTGGGTATGTCTGCAGAGCTGCTGAACACACACATCCCACCCACCTCAGGCAAGGGGCCTCTCCTGGCCATGTCTCCTGCAGCTGCTGCCGAGCCAGACGAGGTCCAGGGAGACAGGCATGTCAGCAAGCTCATTTTCTTCCTTTTTGTCATCGGTGCCATCCTGCTGTGCGTGGGAGTCTTGCTCTCCATCTTTGGGTTCCAGGCGTGCCAATACGAAACCTTCCCAGACTGCAGCATGGTGCTGAAGATCGCCGGACCCGCGTGTGCCGTGGTTGGACTCGGGGCTGTGATCCTGGCCCGCTCCCGGGCACGACTTCAGCAAACTGAGGAGCGCCTGCGAGGCAACAACCAAAGGGACTCCGACCGACCCTTCCTCTGTGGGGAGAGCCGCCAGTTTGTCCAGTGTCTCATCTTTGGGTTTCTGTTCCTGACGAGCGGTATGCTCATCAGCGTACTGGGCATTTGGGTACCTGGGTGCAGCTCAAACTGGATGCAGGAACCACTGAATGAGACAGACACAGCTGACTCAGAGCCCCAGATCTGTGGATTCCTGTCCCTTCAGATCTTGGGTCCCTTGATTGTGCTTGTGGGATTGTGTTTCTTCGTGGTCGCCCACGTTAAGAAGAGAAACGATTTGAATGGGGCCCAGGATGCTTCTGAAAGTGAAGAGAGACAAACTCAGAGCCTGGAGCCCATCCAGGTGACTGTAGGTGGGTCGCTGTCTTTGCTTTGCTTGTTCATATCACCGTGGCTGCAGCATCAAGGCTGCTCTTGGGTCTGGCCTAAATTCTCTCTCTTTGTCTCTGTCCTCTCTCTGTCTGTCCTTCTCTCTCTCACACACACAGATGCACACAGACATAGTTCTGCTTCTGTCATTATCCCCATAAGAATCCCTCAGCACATCCTTTCCTCCCAGCAATACCCTATTATCTAACAAAAGCATCAGGACATTGAGTTGTGACCTTGACTGAGGTTGCAGGGCAAATAAAGAGGACAGTGAGAGGTCTTGAGGCTACCCTGGGAGCCTTCTGTCACCTGAGGGACCTGCCACGTGACCCTGTTTCCTTTCCCCTGTTATTCTCACAGCAAACTCTTATGGTACTTCTGGTTGTTGAAAACGTGGGTGCTCATCACTGGTTATCCTTGACTGGCTGGCCCTTGGAAGTCCTTAAGTTCTCCTGGCCTTACTTTGTGTGTCTGTAAAATGAACACTCCACTTCGGAGTTTCCTTGCAGCACTGACATTCTAGGATTCTGAGTCTGTTGCAAGTCCACTGGTCTTGCACGTTTTGAAGGAGTCTTCTGTACTGCTGTCCACCTTATTCATCTTCTGTAATTTTGTCCTTGACTTCAGGGTCGGGGCTTCCCTGGTGGCTCAGACGGTAAAGCGTCTGTCTACAATGCGGGAGACCTGGGTTCAATCCCTGGGTTGGGAAGATCCCCTGGAGAAGGAAATGGCAATCCACTCCAGTACTATTGCTTGGAAAATCTCATGGACAGAGGAGCCTGGTAGGCTATAGTCCATAGGGTCACAAAGAGTCGGACACGACAGAGCGACTTCACTTTCACTTTCTTTCAGGGTCTGGGCAAAGTTTGGGAGCTGGGGCATAGATACAGGTGAAATGTGACTGCCCTAGTCACTTCTTTCCCCTATGGGATGCCCAGAGATTCCCTTTTGGTCCCCCTGCAGAAGACCTGCGTCACCATGTCCCAGAGTCAGGCCCCCACAGAACCACATTAGGAGCTCTGGTCTCACCTTCACACAGAAAGAAAAGCCCCCATCGCTGCTTATTTTTGCAAATCGCTGTTTTATTTCAGCCTCCCACCCTGAAGGCACAGCCTTAACATCTGAAAGGCTGGGTGGGCAAAGGGGATTACAGAGCAGAAACTGGAGGAAACAGGGAAGAAGTGAGCTGTTTCTCGTGGGTGAGGCTGTCTGTTGAGCCGGCAGTTCTCACTGGGGGGATTCCCGGGGCTGTGGGCCTCGCGTGGTATTGGCCTCATAGAGGAAGGGCAGATGGATTTATAGATGACCATTGTGTTCGGTCAGGGTTGAAGCTCCCAGCTTACTTAATTGTGCGTTTATATACTTACGGTGACATCAACACTAGTTATTTGTTAATAATAGCTAACACACATGTAGAGCTTATTCTTGGGCCAAATAAGGATCTAAGTGTTTTAGTATGCGCTCTTCAAGAACCTGTTAGGTGAAATTCATCCATGCCCTCAACAGGCCACTGTGGCAGATACTCAGTGTCTCCATGTAAAAGATGAAGAAATCAAGCCTCAGGGATCCCAAGTAATTGGCCTAAGGTCACAAACTAGCAGGTGGCAGAGCCAGGATCCTAACTGAGGCAGTGGGCACGCATGTGCTCACATAGGCCCTCCCAGGACACTTGCTGTAATTCTATTTCTGCAGGCTTCATCCTTCACCTGGTGTCCTGAGTCATTGTTGAATGATGAAAAGGCTCACCCAATATTATAGATGCTCTTAGTTCTTCTGGGGAACACAGTGCAGGCCAAGTAAATGTACTCGTGGGATGCTCATGTTCTTTCACTTAGGTGGGGGCGTATTGAGTGTGCCCTTTGGGTTTACTATCAGGGAGTTTGGGGGTGCAGCCTTACTCCTGGTGACTGGAATCAGGGGAACTGGGGGCTGGAGCAGGGGTGCGGTGGCTCCTGAGCATTTCTGTCCTGATGTTGGCACTGAAGAGTTTAAAATCTTTTCCATATAACCATTTAAGTCCTATCAAATTTGTGAAAATCTGGCACTGTAATTCACTGTCTTTCTCTCCTTTGATATTATGGAATAGGGTTTACATCTTTAGAAATCATGCCTTTTAGCACAATTGTTAAGACTGGATGTTGTTTGTCAATGGTCAGTTCAGCCTTACGAGGGAAATTGAGGGTGATATGAGGCAAATCTTATCTAAGTGCCAGAATTCAGCTCTTCCCAGAATAGAAGACAGAGTAGATAAATCAAGATGCATGGTATGCGTGCTGTGGGCACACCCAGTGTTGGACCCTGGATACACAAGCAGATGACCGGTCAACCCACAGAGGACATCAAGTCCTGCAGGAGAAACCCCATAGTGAAAGGGAGCCAGGAGTTTCCCAGGGAGAGCAGGAGGGCTGGGCACAGACCTGGCAGAGGATGGGTCAGCCTCGGAGATGGCTGGAGGCGGAGTACTTCCTTCTCTGTCTTTGATAGGTGATTGGCCTGCTTTGGAGGCTTTGTCCTGCAGTGTATAATTAAAGTGAACACTCAACCTACCTTCCTCTGACCTACCAAGACCTTCTGAAAAAATTAAACGAGAATCCCAAGACAACCACTTGTTTTTTGAGCTTCAGTTAGTCACACATATTTTAAGCTCCAGTTGCCATCTCCTTGCAGAAGGAGAGATGGAGTTTATGCATTTTCTGCAGGGGAGGCATTTGAGGCAACAAGGGGGAGAGTGGAGCCACTGGCCAGACGGCCAGCTGGGAGTGTTTTCAGACATTCAAACAGGCGCCACTTGCTGGTGGGTGTGGAGAAAGTCCCTCTGAGGGCGTGTGACCCCTGAGAGAGCTTGCTCCATGCGCAGCACCGTCTTAACCCCTCACATGAATCTGGCCCTCCTGTCTGTCCTCTGAGGCAGCTGAAGTCACTGCCTGCAGTTCACAGACGCGGGCTGGGGCCTGGAGAGGACAAAGGGCTTGTTTGGGCCGCGTCGGGCAGCAACTGGCGAGTGGGGCCCTGGTCGCTTTTGAGAGCCCTGCGAGCATCAGGACTGCCACCAGTAGAAGCCAGTCTCCTCCCTGAAGGGAAATAAAGTCCTCTCCTCCTTCCTTCTTCCTGAGCTGTCATGTGGAGTGGCCAGCTTAGCAGAGGCTGCCCTCAGACCTCTTCATAGTGGTGCCGCCACGTCTAGAAGGTTCTGGGCAACTCATCTAGTACATTCTGATTTGGAATCTGAGTTTGTATGTGGTTCCCTGTTCCCCTCCCCAAAACACAGGAATGTGTTCTGGAGTGAACAGTAGCAACAAAAAATGCAGGGGGTGGAAAACCCTAGCTTTGCTTTGAGTTTGACTTTGATAAAGCTTGGAAGAAACGTTGGTAGATAAATACTCAGGAAGAATGGAAACCACATTTGTGGAAATAGGGCTGAGGGCCTATATTGTGGCTGTGCCATCATTTGTCCAGGGGCTGAAACTGCATTTGAGCAGCAGAGGCGCTTTACCTAACAGCTGACTTTTGAAGAATTAAAACTGTAAGTTGGAAATAAGAAAAACTTGACAGCAGGGGACATCCCAGGGGAGATAAGGAACATTGTTAGCAAACACTCACCAGAAACGCTTTAGCTGAGACTTGCTATGAAATGTAGGCTCAGTTTTTTTAATATGGTAAACAAGATATAACCTACAATTTACCAATTTAATCATTTTTAAATGTATAGTGGCATTCGGTCCATTCACCATGTTGTACAACCAGCCATCACCATTATCAGTTCCTGGAGGCTTTTTCATTATCCTGAACAGAATCTCTGCCTCCGTTAAACTCTAACGCTCTTGTCCTCACCTCCAGTTCCTTAGTGACCTCTATTCTCTGCGTCTGTACATTTGAGAGGCCCACTTTTCAATTCTGGTGTTCTGACCTTTGCTCTAGATGGGCCAAATGTATAATTAATGTCTTTAGCTCTTGCTCATTTGCTTACATTTATTACCCATCCATCTTCAACAAAATGTTGTGTTTCCTTAGGAGATGCCGTGATCATATTCCCACCCCCTCCGCCACCTTACTTTCCTGAGTCTTCAGCCTCTGCAGCTGCCCGGAGTCCTGGGACTGACGGTTTGCTTCCAGATGAAAGCCCACCTTCATATTACAGTATCTTTCACTCTGGGTAAGATTCTCCCTTTGAACTGGAAGTGTAGAAGCATTGACCCTTTTCAGGCCTGTGCCTGGCTTCAGGCCAGGTCAGCTTTATGGTGTGACACAGGTGTAACCATCAAGGAGGAGTATCCATTTTGCTGACGTGATGTCGGAGTTATCGTCTTAACATTCGCAGTGCCTTCCAGGAAACTTTGGCTAGCACATAAGTTAAAAATTATAAGAGTGCTTACGCCAGGCTCATGTGAAGCCTTCTCCAGGCATCTGTATGCACTTGTGGCAGAACTGGGTCTCAGAATGCTGAGCCACCTGTCAGCCAGCCTGAGCGCTGGACCAGAACTTGGGAGGCCCCTGCTAAGTTAGGCTGCTGTGGACTGTGGGAGGTGTGGGGGCCCCAGGAGACCCCCAGCATGTACAGAGGTTCTGATATCTAATGGGGATACTTGAGTGACTGACTGAAATCAGCCTGCACCCTGCCTTGAGCATGCCAGTCTTTACCCCTCAATTTTAAGTTGTTCCCTGGGCGTCAGAGTCTTCTCAGATTGATTGAAGAGAAATGGTAGATTCCCATCTACATCCCCCAGGCTTCCCATATGTCACAAATTAGGAGGCCTGCCTGGAGTCACATTAAACAGTGTAAATGTGAGTGTTTTTCCTTGAGGCAGAGGGATGCCACTGAAGGGTGAGGAGTTACAGCAACGGAATGTGAGCAGTGGTTAGCTCCGCTCCAGCTGGGGAAAGGCTGAGGGCGGCCAGACCAGTTAGGAGGCTGACTCATGATCATGAACAGGCTGGAGGTAACAGGAGCCTGGGACTGGTGATCAGAAAGGGAGGAGCAGGACTTCTTGGTGGTCTAGTGGTTAAGACTCTGTGCTTCCACTGCAGGGGTCGTGGGTTCGATCCCTGGTCAAGGAGCCAAGATTCCCACATGCCGTGTGCTGTGGCCAAATTGAATAAAATGATAGAGCATTCATTAAAATAAAAAAGGGGGGGGAGTATGGGAGGGAGTCTGTGGTGGAGGATGATGGGAAAATCAGAGGTTGTGATGTCAAGGGTGAGAGACAGGGACAGGGAAGGTCCCTGACTGAGGAGGATGGGAATGGGCTCGTATAATCAGGAGAAGAGAATGAGCTGGCTTGTAGTGGAAGGAGAGCAAGGCATGGGCCTTGGACGGGCCAGAGTTTGGAGGGAATTGAGGTCCTGGAGATGGACTGGAAAGAGGCAGCTGAAACCAAGAGGTCAGAATCATCAGGGACCCGTGGAGAATCCACGGGCAGGGAAGGTATGAAAGCAAGGAGTTCTGGGAAATGCCAGGGCTGGGAAGGCACTGTACCTTCCCAGACGGGAACCCAGGGAGCAGGAAGTGAAGGCAGGATCACTGGAAAATCTCCCAGGACAGAGCAGCGCTCAGTGAAAACTGACTTTTGAGACGCGCATTTTTTAAAGGCAGAGAGAAGCGAGACCCAAGAGACTGCTAGGGACCTGAGCATGCTAGGGATGAGTGCTGCCTTACCTGGTCATTCATGTTTTAGGATACACAGTCTAGTGTTCCAGACTGGGTGGTGAGCTGGAGATCCGACCAGGGATGAATGCAGGAGTTGCCCTGTGTAGATGAAAGGGAGGTTAGGTTCTGGAATTTGGAGAATTCTGTTTGTGAATTTTTGTATTCTTTGCTCCAGTGATGAATTTTGCAGAGATAAATAGATACATGTCTATTACTTTTTCTAAAAACAACTCCTGCTACCATGCCAGAACCTGGCTTTCCTTCCATTTCCTTATATCATTCTCATAGTTACTTAGAAGATAGACATTGTCATCACCCCCATTTTACAGATGAGAAAGCTGAGGCTTAGAGATCAAACAGCTCAAAAGCAGCAGGGTGGAAATTTAGATGCAGGTCTGCCCTTTGCTGGAGCCCACTCCAGTAACCAGTATGCCTTCCCAACTCCCTTCAAGTTTCTGGCTTCATGATTTAATTTTCTGTTTGCATAAGTTTGTCTCCCTTATGTTAGCTGTCTCCAGATGAAATAGCAGAGAAGAGTAGCTGTGTGTGTGTGCATGTTCTTTTTGGAAGGCATCTATATGTTTATGTGAATAGTGGCTCAGATGGTAAAGTGTCTGCCTACAAGACGGGAGACCTGGGTTCGATCCCTGGGTAGGGAAGATCCCCTGGAGAAGGAAATGGCACCCCACTCCAGTACTCTTGCTTGGAAAATCCCATGGATGGAGGAGCCTGGTAGGCTGTAGTTCACAGGGTCACAAAGAGTCGGACACAACTGAGCAACTTCACTTCACTATATGTTTGTACCCTTTGTCTTTTCAATGACAAGGGGAATGACAACAGGAGTGAAACTGTCTTAATATTACAATCAGCTCTAAGGACAGTAAGGGGTAAGAAATTAAAACATATCTATGCAAATTATATATGGGAAGAAATTACTCTGGAAGCCCTTGCAAATGCTTCCAAATGCATCTAATTAAACATGTGAAAAGCACCTGGTATTTGAGCGTGATGACTGATTCCCTCTTTTCCCGTTCATGTTCCCTCTTCTTCTTTATAGGTCCCAAACTCCTGAGGGCCAAGGCGCGGCCTCTGAGAGAGATTGTGAATCGATATATACTATTTCTGGGACCGCTTCATCCTCTGAGCCCTCCCACACTCTCCATCTCTTATCTGAACTGCCTCCCAGATACGAAGAAAAAGAAACTGCTGCGACCACATCCTTGTCTCCATCTTCTGAGCCTTCCCCACCATGAACCATGGACTCGAGTTTAATTTTATATAGAATCAATCACTTTTTTATTTAATTTGTTTTCTAATAAAAAATACAGTAGCATCAGCTGTGTCCTGACTTCTTGGTATAGCATCAAAATCAGTAACAAACCTTCCAGATTAAGCCGTCAGTGCCTTAGACCATGGGAGAGGCAGGGTACCTCCAGATGGGAGCTTAAGGAGGTTCTCTCACTGAGACCTACTATTCCGGGAGATTGGTGGGGTCATTTGTACTGGTGCGTGGAGAGACAAAGGCTCAGAGAGGCTGATGAACTTATTCAAGGTCACATTACTTCTCAATGGTGAGGTTAGATGTTGAACCCACCTAGCTGGTTTCTGAAAGCCAGGTGGATATCTCTACCCTGTGCTGTCAAAGGCCAACCAAAAGCAGTGGTTAATGTTTAGCTTGGCCCGTTGGGTTTCCAGTGTTAATTGCTTCTGGGGCAGGGAAACCAGATTACTCTCCTATATATTATTTCTTCCTCTTCTTCCCTCTCCTCTTTCTTCCTCCTCTTCCTATTCCTTTTTTCTTTTTTTTTTTTTCATTTTGAAAGAAGGTAGTTAGGGTAACTAGGTAATCTACACTGGGGCAGTTACCAATACACTGATGCCTGAAATCCTTCTTACAATGATGTGACATTTTGGAGAAGAAATTTCTTGGGACATTTTGGTAACTAGATTCCCCCATAAAGATTCAGGAAGGATGTGTCTTTCTGTATTATAAGGTGCCCAACTGTCTGCACCACCAGCTTTTATTCTTATAAGTCTACTGCTGAACAAAAACACTTGCAGTGTTGGGTACTATAATAGATATTTATTCTAGATATAAACCTTAAACAATAATCACTAAGTATTATCGATTTAACCTGGGAAAAACTTATTTTTAGAATTGAAAATTTGTAGGAACTTAGCATTTTTGTTAACAAAATTTGATGTAGCAATGACGTGAACTTTTTATGCCTTTTACCAAAAGCCCTTTTTACCATAATCCCCATAAAAAAATCAGTATTATCCAATATTTAATTGCCTGAAAGCAGAATTTAAGGCGTTAATGCTTCAATAGTTTAACTGAAGTAATGACTGATTTCATGGGAATTGCCACTGCAATAAATCAGGGGTAACAGTCTGTACCAGCAGGACAGACCTATTTCTAAACTGAACATTTATTGGATTGAACTACTCTTAAAATTCTGCTTTTTTCCCCCCTGGAAGGTTAATTATTCACATTCTAAAATTAGGACAAAGGGTAGATTATCACCACTTGCTTCTGCTGTTTTTTGTTTAAAATGATTAAGCCAAAACGTCTAGGTACAGTTAAGTTTTAAACACAAGTTCTCATATATGATCAAGAGCCTTTTTAATGGCTCAGAGTTAGGGTTCATAACTGGGTGTTTTACTTTATGCTAGTAAACTTAAATGGCAGTAAGAAATGCTTAGGTATAAGTTTGACCTTCTGGTGGGAGAGGTCTGTTTTACCTCCATCCATCTCCTCAGTGTTCATTTCAGCCAAGGGAGAGCTGACGAAGCCACAGCCTTGGAAGGGGACCCTAGGCAAGAGATATTCATTGCAGGAGTGAGTCTCGGGCAGCCAAGCTGGGACGAATCCTTTAGTCATAGGAAGCTGCATCCTTCACCTATAAAGTTTCTAAAAAAGTATGACAGCTCTTAAAACCCATTTGGCAGGCTATTACTGATTTTCTTTTTGTCTTTTTATCAGTTAACTTTTTTTAAAATGTGAAATTAGTCATATAAGATCAACCATTTTAAAGGGAACAATTCAGTGGTGTTTAGATCATTCACAATGTTGTATAGTCACCATCTCTAATTCCAAAATATTTTCATCCCTAAATAAAACCCCACACCCAGTAAGCAGTCTCTGCTCCTATTTCCTTCCCATCCCCTGGCAACTACCAACCTGCTTCTCCCACTGTGGATTTACCTTTTCTGGGTATTTCATGTAAGTTATATCATACAATATGTGAACTTTTGTGTCTGCCTGCTTTCATTTAGCTGTTTTAGAGCTTCATCCACATTGTAATATGTATCAATACTTCATTCCTTTTTGGAGCTGAGTAATATTCCATTTTATGTATATAGCACACTTTATTCATGATGGACATTTGGGTTGCGTCCACCTTCTGGCAGTTATGAATAGTGTAGCTATTAATATTTGTATCCAAGTATCTTTTGGAGTATCTATTTTCAATTCTTTTGGGTATATACATAGATATGAAATTGCTGGCTCATACATGACCTTTAAGTTTTTGAAGAACTGAATACTGTTTTCCACAGAGGCTGCCGCATTTTATGTCCCCACCAACCGTGTACAAAAGTTCCATTCTTCCACATCCTCAGCACCACTTATTTTGTTAATACTATTGTCATTATTATTATTGTCATCTTTGTGAGAAGCGGTATTTCATTATGGTTTTGACTTCACTGATGAAGTCATTCCCTCATGACAAATAATGTTGAGCATCTTTTCATGTATTGTTTTGAACACGAAACATTATCATCAGGAGCATAAGAAATCCTACTCCAGATTTTCCTCCGGTGGTGTTGGGAGGTGTGATGCTCTGCTTTACAGAAAACAGTGATGAGGTCTACATCAGGTGGGACTACCCAACGAGGTGCTGCCATGCTCCCTCTACACTGTGAAAAGCCCCTCTTGTGACATCTTTGTCCTTCCCCAGGGATAAGTTAAGTGGACTCAACCAAGAAATTCTACTGAAATTGAAGCATTTTTGGACAAGGTCAGGTTCCTTTAGTATTTCTACGAGCTATGGAGGAGTGGGACAGACAACAAAGTGGATTTCAGAGGATGAAAGCTGAAGAGGAGGTGAGTATGTGTTCATCCAAGTTCCATCTGAGAGGCTGGAGTGGATCAGAGGGACAGTTTAAGTTAAGGTGGCCTCTTCAATGTGATCCCTATCAAAGCGCCCATAATATTTTTTGGAACTAGAACCAATAATTCTAAAGTTCCTCAGTTCAGTTCAGTGGCTCAGTTGTGTCTGACTCTTTGCAACCCCATGAATCGCAGCACGCCAGGCCTCCCAGTCCATCACCAACTCCCTGAGTTCACTCAGACTCACGTCCATTGAGTCAGTGATGCCATCCAGCCATCTCATCCTCTGTCATCCCCTTCTCCTCCTGCCCCCAATCCCTCCCAGCATCAGAGTCTTTTCCAATGAGTCAACTCTTCACATGAGGTGGCCAAAGTACTGGAGTTTCAGCTTTAGCATCATTCCTTCCAAAGAAATCCCAGGGCTGATCTCCTTCAGAATGGACTGGTTGGATCTCCTTGCAGTCCAAGGGACTCTCAAGAGTCTTCTCCAATATCACAGTTCAAAAGCATCAATTCTTCGGTGCTCAGCTTTCTTCACAGTCCAACTCTCACACCCATACATGACCAAAGGAAAAACCATAGCCTTGACTAGACGGACCTTTGTTGGCAAAGTAATATCTCTGCTTTTTAATATACTATCTAGGTTGGTCATAACTTTCCTTCCAAGGAGTAAGTGTCTTTTAATTTCATGGCTGCAATCACCATCTGCAGTGATTCTGGAGCCCCCAAAAATAAAGTCTGCCACTGTTTCCACTGTTTCCCCATCTATTTCCCATGAAGTGATGGGACCAGATGCCATGATCTTCGTTTTCTGAATGTTGAGCTTTAAGCCAACTTTTTCACTCTCCTCTTTCATTTTCATCAAGAGGCTTTTTAGTTTCTCTTCACTTTCTGCCATAAGGGTGGTGTCATCTGCATATCTGAGGTTATTGATATTTCTCCTGGCAATCTTGATTCCAGCTTGTGCTTCTTCAACCCCAGCGTTTCTCATGATGTACTCTGCATAGAAGTTAAATAAGCAGAGTGACAATATACAGCCTTGATGTACTCCTTTTCCTATTTGGAACCAGTCTGTTGTTCCATGTCCAGTTCTAACTGTTGCTTCCTGACTTGAGTATAGGTTTCTCAAGAGGCAGGTTAGGTGGTCTAGTATTCCCATCTCTTTCAGAATCTTCCACAGTTTATTGTGATCCACATAGTCAAAGGCTTTGGCATAGTCAATAAAGCAGAAATAGATGTTTTTCTGGAACTCTCTTGCTTTTTCCATGATCCAGCAAATGTTGGCAATTTGATCTCTGGTTCCTCTGCCTTTTCTAAAACCAACTTGAACATCTGGAAGTTCATGGTTCACGTATTGCTGAAGCCTGGCTTGGAGAATTTTGAGCATTACTTTACTAGCATGTGAGATGAGTGCATTTGTGTGGTAGTTTGAGCATTCTTTGGCATTGCCTTTCTTTGGGATTAGAATGAAAACTGACCTTTTCCAGTCCTGTGGCCACTACTGAGTTTTCCAAGTTTGCTGGCATATTGAGTGCAGCACTTTCATAGCATCATCTTTCAGGATTTGAAATAGCTCAACTGGAATTCCATCACCTCCATTAGCTTTGTTCGTAGTGATGCTTTCTAAGGCCCACTTGACTTCACATTCCAGGATGTCTGGCTCTAGGTGAGTGATCACACCATCATGATTATCTGGGTCGTGAAGATCTTTTTTGTACAGTTCTTCTGTGTATTCTTGCCACTTTCTTTTTTGTACAGTTCTTCTGTGTATTCTTGCCACTTCTTCTTAATATCTTCTGCTTCTGTTAGGTCCAGACCATTTCTGTCCTTTATCGAGCCCATCTTTGCATGAAATGTTCCCTTGGTATCTCTAATTTTCTTGAAGAGATATCTAGTCTTTCCCATTCTGTTGTTTTCCTCTATTTCTTTGCATTGATCGCTGAGGAAGGCTTTCTTATCTCTTCTTGCTATTCTTTGGAACTCTGCATTCAGATGCTTATATCATTCCTTTTCTCCTTTGCTTTTTGCTTCTCTTCTTTTCACAGCTGTTTCTAAGGCCTCCCCAGTCAGCCATTTTGCTTTTTTGCATTTCTTTTCCATAGGGATGGTCTTGATCCCTGTCTCCTGTACAATGTCACGAACCTCATTCCATAGTTCATCAGGCACTCTATCTATCAGATCTAGTCCCTTAAATCTATTTCTCACTTCCACTGTATGATCATAAGGGATTTGATTTAGGTCATACCTGAATGGCCTAGTGGTTTTCCCTACTTTCTTCAATTTAAGTCTAAATTTGGCAATAGGGAGTTCATGATCTGAGCCACAGTCAAATAGTGAGAACACACACAAAGGAAACCACTTGAACACAAGACCCAGCCACTCAACCACCAGTACTACCCTGTGCAGGATGCCTCATCTAAAAAACAAACAAAACAAAAATACAAACCCAATCATCAGCAGACAGGATTACCACCTCACTCAGCCTTGCCCATCAGAGGAAAAACAAACAAGCAAGGAAACAAAAACTCAGCACAAATCTAAGCCTATACAAAGCTTACACACACCACTGGACCAACCTTAGGAGGGCAGAAGCCAAAAGGAAGAAAGAATTCAACTTTGAAGCCTGGGAAAAGGAGACCTCAAACACAATAAGTTAAAAAAATAATGAAAAGGCAGAGAAATACTACGCAAACGAAGGAACAAACTAGAAACACAGAAGTCCAAATAAATGAAGAGGAAGTAGGCAAACTACCTGAAAAATAATTCAGAATAATGATAGTAAATATGATCAAAAACCTTGAAAACAAAATGGAGAAAATGCAAGAATTAATTCAAAAAGACCTAGAAGAATTAAAGAACAAACATACAAAGACAAACAGCACAATTACTGAAATTAAAAATACTCTGGAAGGAATCAATAGCAGAATATCTGAAGCAGAAGAATGAATCAGTGAGCTGAAAGATAAAATGGTAGAAATAACTTCTGAAGAGCAGAATAAAGTAAAAAGAATGAAAAGAACTGAGGATAGTCTCAGAGACCTCTGGGACAATGTCAAATGCACCAACACTCGAATTATAGGGGTCCCAGAAGAAGAAGAGAAAAAGAAAGGGTATGAGAAAATTTTTGAAGAGATTATAGTTGAAAATTTCCCTAACATTGAAAAGGAAATAGTCAATCAAGTCTAAGAGGCACAAAGAGTCCCATACAGGATAAACCCAAGGAGAAACACACCAAGACACATACTAATCAAACTAACAAAGACTAAACACAAAGAAAGAATATTAAAAGCAGCAAAGGAGAAGCAACAAGTAACATACAAGGGAAACTCCATACACTTAACAGCTGATCTTTCAGCAGAAATTCTGCAGGCCAGAAGGGAATGGAGGATATATTTAAAGTACTGAAAGGGAAAAATCTACAACCAAGATTACTGTACCCAGCAAGGATCTCATTCAAAATTGACGGAGAAATAAAAAGCTTTTCAGACAAGCAAAAGTTAATAGAATTCAGTAGCACCAAACCAGCTTTACAGCAAATGTTAAAGGGACTTATATAGTCAAGAAATACAAGAGAAGAAAAAAAAGATCTACAAAATCAACCCCAAACAATTAAGAAAATGGCAATAGGAACATATATATCAATAATTACTTTAAATGTGAGTGGATTAAATGCTCCACCCAAAAGACAGACTGGATGAATGGATACCAAAACAAGACCCATACATATGCTGTCTACAAGAAACACACTTCAGACATAAAGACACATATAGACTGAAACTGAGAGGATGGAAAAATATATTCCGTGCAGATGGGAAGCAAAAGAAAGCTGGAGTAGCAATCCTTATATCAGACAAAATAGACCTTACAATAAAGAATATTACAAGAGATAAGGAAGGACACTACCTAATGATCAAGGGATCAATCCAAGAGGAAGACATAACAGTTGTAAATATCTATGCACGCAACATAGGAGCACCTCAGTACATAAGACAAACACTAACACACGTAAAGGAGAAATTGACAGTAACATAATAATAGTGGGAGACTTTAACACCCCACTCACACCAATAGAGAGATCACCAAGACAGAAAATTAATAAGGAAACACAAGTCTTAAATGATACATTAGATAAAATGGATCTCATTGATATCTTCAGGACATTCCATCCAAATGAAGAAGAATACACCTTCTCAAGTGCACATGCAATATTCTCCAGAATAGACCACATCTTGGGGCACAAATAAAACCTCAGTAAATTTAAGAAAATTGAAATCATATCAAGCATCTTCTCCAACCACAACACTGAGACTAGATATCAATTATGAGAAAAAAACTGTAAGAAACACAAACACATGGGGATTAAACAACATGTTTCTAAATAACCAACAGGTTACTGAAGAAATCAAAAGGGAAATCAAAACATTTCTAGAAACAAATGACAATGAAAACACAACAACTTAAAACCTATGGGATGCAGCAAAAGCAGTTCTAAGAGGCAAGTTTATAGCAACACAATCCTACCTCAAGAAACAAGGAAAACATTGAATAGACAGCCTAACTTACACCTAAAACAACTGGAAAAAGAAGAAGAACAACAGTAAAAACCCAAGATTAGTAGAGGGAATGAAATCATAAAGATCCGAGCTGAAATAAAGGAAAAAGAAATTAAAAAAAAATAGTAAAGATCAATAAAACTAAAAGTTGGTTCTTTGAGAAGATAAACAAAATTGACAAGCCTTTAGCCAGACTCATCACGAAAAAAAAGAGAGAAGAATCAAATCAACAAAATGAGAAATGAGAAATGAAAAAGGAGATGTTCCAACAGACAAGGCAGAAATACAAAGGATTATAAGAGACTGTTATGAACAACCATACGGCAATAAAATGGATAACCTGGAAGAAATGGACAGATTCTTAGAAAAGTTCAATCTTCCAAGACTGAACCAGGAAGAAACAGAAATTATGAGCAACCCAATTACAAGCACTGAAATTGAAGCTGTGATCAAAAATATCCCAAAACACAAAAGCCCAACACCAGATGGCTTCACAGGAGAATTCCATCAAACATTTAAAGAAGAGCTAATGCCTATCCTTCTAAAACTCTTCCAAAAAATTGCAGAGGAGGCCACCATCTACAAGGCTCCCACCACCCTGATACCAAAACCAGACAAAGACAACACACAAAAAATAAAACTACAAGCCAATATCATTGATGACCATAGATGTAAAAATCCTTAACAATATTTTAGCAAACAGAATTCAGCAACACATCAAAAATCTCATATACCATGATTAAGTTGGGTTTATTCCAGGAATGCAAGGATTCTTCAATATATGTAAATTAATGTGATATACCATACTAACAAATTAAAAGATAAAAACCATATGATCATCTCAATAGATGCAGAAAAAGCCTTTGACAAAATTCAGCACCCATTTATGATTAAAACTCTTCAATAAAAGGGCACAGAAGGAACCTACCTCAACATAGTAAAGACCATATATGATAAGCCTACAGCAAACATAATTCTCAATGATGAAAAACTGAAAGCATTCCCCCTAAGATCAGGAACAAGACAAGGGTGTCCACTGTCATCACTATTATTCAACATAGTTCTGGAAGTCCTAGCTACAGCAATCAGAGAAGAAAAAGAAATAAAAGGAATCTAGATTGGAAAAGAAGTAAAGCTCTCACTGTTGGCAGATGACATGATATTGTACACAGAAAACCCTAAAGATAGTATCAGAAAATTACTAGAGCTAATCAGTGAATTTAGCAAAGTTGCAGGATACAAAATCAATACACAAAAATCACTTGTATTTCTATATATTAACAATGAAAAATCAGAAAAAGAAATTAAGGAGCCAATCCCATTCACCATTGCAACAAAAAGAATTAAATATCTAGGAATAATCTTACCTAAGGAGACAAAAGAACTGTACACAGAAAATTATAAGACACTAATGAAAGAAATCAAAGATGATATAAACAGATGGAGAGATATTCCATGTTCCTGGGTAGGAAAAATCAATATTGTGAAAATGACTATACTACCAAATGCAATCTACAGATTCAGTGTAATCAGTATCAAATTACCAATGGCATTTTTCACAGAACTAGGACAGTATTCTTGCCTGGAAAATCCCATGGGTGGAGGAGCCTGGTAGGCTGTAGTCCATGGGGTCACTAAGAGTCGGACATGACTGAACAACTTCACTTTCACTTTTCACTTTCATGCATTGGAGAAGGAAATGGCAACCCACTCCAGTGTTCTTCCCTGGAGAATCCCAGGGACGGGGGAGCCTGGTGGGCTGCTGTCTCTGGGGTCGCACAGAGTCGGACACGACTGAAGCGACTTAGCAGCAGCAGGACAAAAAATTTCACAATTCATACAGAGACACAAAAGACCCTGAATAGCCAAAGCAGTCTTGAGAAAGAAGAATGGAGCTGGAGGAATCAACCTTCCCGACTTCAGATTATACTACAAAGCTATAGTCATCAAGACAGTATGTATCGGAACAAAAATAGAAATATAGACCAATGGAACAAGATAGAAAGCCCAGAAATAAACTCATGCACCTATGGGTATCTTATCTTTGACAAAGGAGGAAAGAATATACAATGGGGCAAAGACAGCCTCTTCAATAAATGGTGCTGGGAAAACTGGACAACTACATGTAAAAGAACAAAATTAGAACACTTCCTAACACCATACACTCAAAATGGATTAAAGAACTAAATGTAAAACCAGAAACTATAAAACTCTTAAAGGAACACATAGGCAGAACACTCGATGACATAAATCAAAGCAAGATCCTCTATGACCCAACTCCTAGAGTAACAGAAATAAAAACAAAAGTAAACAAGTGGGATCTGATTAAACTTATAAGCTTTTGCACAGCAAAGGAAACTATAAGCAAAGTGAAATGACAACCCTGAAAATGGGAGAAAATAACAAATGAAACAACTAACAAAGGATTGATTTCCACAATATACAAGCAGCTCATACAACTCAATGCCAGAAAAACAAACAACCCAATCAAAAACTGGGGGAAAGACCTAAACAGACATTTCTCCAAAGAAGACATACAGATGGCTAACAAATGCATGAAAAGATGCCCAGCATCACTCATTATTAGAGAAATACAAGTCAAAACTACAATGAGATATCATCTCACACCAGTAAGAATGGCCGTCATCAAAAAGTCTACAAACAATAAGTGCTGGAGAGGGTGTGGAGAAAAAGGAACCCTCTTGCACTTTTGGTGGGAATGTATATTGATACAGCCCCTATAGAAGATGGCATGGAGATTCCTTAAAAAACTAGGAATAAAACCACCATATGACCCAGCAATCCCACTCCTAGGCATAAACCCTGAGGAAACCAAAGTTGAGAAAGACACACGTATCCCATTGTTCATTGCAGCACTATTTACAAGAGCTAGAACATGGAAGCAACCTAGATGTCCATCGATAGATGAATGGATAAAGAGGTTGTGGTACATATACACAATGGAATATTACTCAGCCATAAAAAGGAATGTATTTGAGTCAGTTCTGATGAAGTGGATGAATCTGGAACCTATTATACAGAGTGAAGTGAGTCAGAAAGAGAAAGATAAATATCATATTCTAATGCATATATACGGAATCTAGAAAAATGGTACTGAAGAATTTATTTATAGGGGAGCAACGGAGAAACAGACAGAGAATAGACTTATGGACGTGAGGAGAGGGGAGGAGAGGGTGAGATCCATGGAGAGAGTAACATGGAAACTTACATTACCATGTGTAAAATAGATGGCCAATGGGAATTTGCTGTATGGCTCAGGAAACTCAAATAGGGGCTCTGTATCAACCTAGAGGGATGGGATGGAGAGGGAGATGGGAGGGAGGTTCAAAAGGGAGGGGATATATGTATACCTATGGCTGATTCATGTTGAGGTTTGACAGAAAATAACAAAATTCTGTAAAGCGTGTGTGTGTGTGTGTGTATAACCAAATCACTAGCTGTACAGCAGTAATTAACACAACATTGCAAATCAAAAGAGAGATGGTAGTCTGGTTGGATCTGCAAGGCTCCATGATGATAAGAACCAAGATAATTGTTGAACATGTTAAATTCCTGAGTCCCATTTCAACCTGGCCCAAATCATCTCAGAATCTGGGAAACACTGCCGAGAGGACAACAGAGGGAAGTGCAGAGGCAACATCTTGTGGGCTAGAATATCTGGGATTATGAGCTCCTTGTTTTAACTTCAGTTCCTTCTGGAGGGTTCTGTTTATGCTTCCCAGCCTGCACTAAGGATCTTTGAGGGGTAGCATGTGAGTTCCCGGTTAGTCCCCAGTGCTGATGGAGGCTTTGCAGTGTTGCCCAGTCCTAGCCTTCTACACAGCTCTGCATGTGATTCATGAAAGAGCTCCAAGGCAGTGGGGAAACAAAGCCAGGGTGATGTCACCTACCCTTTCCTCCTGTATTCCCAGACTGAGAAAATTTGGACTCGTTTATTAAGGAAGGCATGGTTTTGTGTTGAAAGAAGTCAAGATGGCTATGTGTCTACAAACTGGAAGCATCAGTGACATTTATCAAGATGAGACAGAGTGGAGGAAAATGCTAATCAGGTTGAAACGGAAAATGCTCAAGATCGTCCAAGTGGGCAAAAGTATGAAACTGCCTCCGCCAGGACTCCTCAGTTCCTCCCAGCCCATGATGGACCAATCAGTGTGGTGGCCTGGGCTCTGCTAGCTGCCGCCTGGACACTGATCCTTGAGTCTCTAGTGTAGAAGTTTCTACAAAGGAAAGGGAGGTCAGGAAGCACGCTGTGGGAGTGGTGTCAAACGAAAAAACACACCCAAGCTAAAGGTTGAGAGTTATTGTTTATTTGGTGGAAATTTTTAGGACTCAAGCCTGGGAGGCAGCATGTCAAGTAACCCCGAGAGAAATGTTCAGAGGAGGTGAGGTGGGAAGCCATGATGCATAGGAGCTTTACAACACAGGGCAAGTAATCCGAACATCAAAAGATTTTTGTAAATTAAAGAAAACCAGATATCTCAAGGAATTTGGTACTTTTCTATGTATAGGAAGATGCAGGAGCCTGGGCTCCCTGAAGTCATTCCTTCGATATGCATCTCAGCTATCTGGGGCCACAATCCTGTGTCTTCACATCCTGAATTTCCTCAGGGCTCATCATAGGGAGTGGTTGCAGTCTGATGGCTGCTAGATGGCAGGTGTTCCTTCCATCCTGAGTTCCCTTGGAGCTCGCCAGCTCACCGTAAATGTGGCTGCAATTGCTGACATCCTCTGTTCACTGACATGGTAGGAAATATTCCATTCTCAGTGGTGAGTGGGTGGAGGGGTAAAATGTCCTCTACATGTTGGTGGGCAATCATGTATGGTTGGGTGCTTCATGCCGTAAGCCCTCCTGGATCTCGCATACCTGGGATTCCTGGAGGATCATGCCTGCGGCCACCAATCCGAGTACCCCAACAGGAACAAAGTGGAGGACATGGATGGAGCTTTTGCTAGTAAGGAATGCTTTGAGGGGTAGGAGGAGATTCCTGCTGAGTGAAGTATGTGGCTGCTTAGAAATGCCGTCTGCACCTTGTTTCATTGAATGGGTGCCTGGCCCTCTGTCTGAATGGGACCAAGGCTAGGAGTGCAGGGTGACTTAATGCTGTCCCTCCCTGAGGGGACAAAGTGACAGATAGCAACTTGATGAGGAAGAGAGCTGGGCGGTGATTTAACTGCTTTACAAGTTCTCCAGGAGCTTGCTCAGGCCTGAGGGGGCGGAAGCTGGGCAGGACAGTTTGGTTGGGGTGGATGAGCCACCCCTGGTGTCATGTGCCAAACCACTCCTAGGAAATTTCCTTAAAGGCCTTTGAATGAGCCAGTGATTCCTACCAACAGGTGCTGTGTGGATCAAATGGCTTGTTAAGGGTTTTCACAAATGAGGAGGACTGTCTCTTCCAGAAGAAGGAGGGAACCAGGATCTAGTTTGACTGCAGAGGCTTGGTGAGGTCCCAGTCCCTAGAGGGGCTGTGGTTCTTTCTCAAGCTCAGGGCCATCCTGGTGGTTCCAGACCCCATGTAGCAAGTAACCATTGCCCCGCCTGTCAAGTCTTCCAGGCCCCACCAGACACTCTGGTGCTCCCAGCTTCCTTCAAGCCTTCAGGTGCTATGTTGCCTCCAAGCTTTCCTCTCTCAGGCTCTGAAGCTCTGCTCTCTCAGCGCTTTCTCCAGATGGAGTTTTCCACAGGAGCCTGCAGGTTGGGGGCTAGAGTACAGCTCTGCAGGTCCAGCTGGCAGAGCTGTTCCCCCGCAGCTGCTCTGTGAACACTAACAGTTGTTCTCAATCCCACGGGTCGAGCCTGGCAGAGATGTCCTTCAGGAGGGCCTGTGCCCTTCAGGGCTGTGTGCTGGGGCGGGGCCTTCACAGCTGGTTAGATGTGTGTGGCCTTGGGCGGGTCGCTGCTCCATTCCTGCCCTGACCCATGTCTGAGGCGCCCTTTGGCTCTGGAAAAAAGCCAGAATTGTGGTCCAGCTTCTATAAGGGTCTCCTGTTTCCATAGTAGGTTGCTGGCTTTGGAATTCTTTCTTTATTTGGATCACAATTCAATGTTACTACCATTAAAACTACTGAGTAAAATAAAAGATTTTTTGAAGTTTTTTAATCCTTAAAATATATCTTACTAAGCACATATGTAAACTTAAAATAGCGTGTTGAAAGTTATTAAGATAATTGTTTTTCTTTGCTTTTATATTACTGACTTGATATACAATTACAGTCATTTATTCCTGTTAATATTCAGTATTAATTTTTTTTTTACTTTTTGAATACATAAAACATATACTATATGAAACAATGAAAAAATGTGCTGGAAAAGTCTTGGTTCCACCCCTTTCTCATCTACCCTGTTCCACCCATTCCCTTTAGGCCATCATTAGTTTTATTAGTTTCAAGTATATACTTCCGGTGTTTCTTTTTTGGTATGTATGTGTGCCTATATGTGTGTGTGTGTGTGTGTCAAGTCACTTCAGTCGTGTCTGACTCTCTGTGACCCCATTGACTACAGCCCACCAGGCTCCTCTGTCCATGGGATTCTCCAGGCAAGAATACTGGAATGGGTTGCCATGCCCTCCTCCAGGGGATCTTCCTGACCCAGGGATCGAACCTGAGTCTCTTATGTCTCCTGCCTTGGGAGGCAGGTTCTTTACCAATAATGCCACCTGGGAAACCACCCATATATTTATTTATTTATATACTGGGCTTCTCCAGTGGCTCAGTGGTAAAGAATCTGCCTGCCAATGCAGGAGACACAGGTTCAATCCCGGGATCAGGAAGATCCCCTTGGAGGAGGAAATGGCAAGCCACTCTAGTATTCTTGCCTGGAAAATCTCATGGACAGAGCTGTCTTGTGGGCTACAGTCCATGAGATCACAAAGAGTCAGACACAATTGAGCACGCATACATATGCACACCATTATGTGAATATCTTATGGTGTGTTCAGCTTTTATGGCCATTTAGATTGCCCCTGTTTTTTAAATTAGTCTCTGGTGGTGCTGGGTCTCTGCTGCCGTGTGTGGGCTTTCTCTAGTTGCAATGAGCAGGGACTACTCTCCGTTGCAGGGCACGGGCCTCGTGGTGGCTTCTCTTGTTGCAGAGCACAGACTCTAGGCACCCAGGCTTTAGCAGTTGCTCTGTAGATCTGGTGCCTATGCTTTAGTTGCTAAGTGGCACGTGGGATCTTCCTGGACCAGAGATTGAACCTGTGTCCTCTTCATTAGCAGTTGGCTCCTTAACCACTGGCCCTTCAGGGAAGTTTCCTAGTCTTTAAATATTACAATAGCATCACAGTGAGTAACCTCATATTTATGCTTTTTTTAATTTGAGTAGATGCATCTTCACTGTAAATTTCTAAAAGTAACATTGCTATTTTGAACTGTAGATGCATATTTAATTTTGTTCAGTTTAATTCAGTTCATTTCAGTCGCTCTGTTGTGTTCAACCCTTTGCAACCCCATGGACTGCAGCACGCCAGGTTTCCCTGTCCGTCACCAATTCCCAGAGCTTGCTCAAACTCATGGCCATTGAGCTGGTGATGTCATCCAACCATCTCATCCTCTGTCATCCACTTCCTGCCTTCAATCTTTCCCAGCATCAAGGTCTTTTCCAATGAGTTTTTCATATCAGGTGGGCAATGTATTGAAGCTTCAGCCTAAGCATCAGTCCTTCCAATGAATATTCAGGGCTGGTTTCCTTTAGGATTGACTGGTTTGATCTCCTTGCAGATTGATCAAATTGCCAAACATCTGTTGGATCATTGAAAAGGCAAGAGAGTTCCAGAAAAACATCTACTTCTGCTTTATTGATTAAACCAAAGCCTTTGACTGTATGGATCACAACAAAATGTGGAAAATTCTGAAAGAGATGGGCATACCAGACCACCTGACCTGCCTCCTGAGAAATCTGTACACAGGTCAAGAAGCAACAGTTAGAACCAGACATGGAACAATGGACTGGTTCCAAATCGGGAGAGGAGTACATCAAGGCTGTATATTGTCACCCTGCTTATTTAACTTATATGCAGAGTATATCATGTGAAATGATGGGATGGATGACGCACAAGCTAGAATCAAGATTGCCAGGAGAAATATCAATAACCTCAGATATGCAGATGACACTACCTTATGGCAGAAGGTGAAGAGGAACTGAAGAGCATTTTGATGGAAGTGAAAAGAAGAAAGTGAAAAAGCTGGCTTAAAACTCAACATTCAAATAATGAAGAGCATGGCATCAAGTCCCATCACCTTCTGGCAATGGGGAAACAGTGGAAACAGTGACAGACTTTATTTTCTTGGGCTCCAAAATCACTGCAGATGGTGACTGCAGCCATGAAATTAAAAGGCGCTTACTCCTTGGAAGAAAAGCTATGACCAATCTAGACATAATATTAAAAAGCAGAGACATTACTTTGCCAACAAAGGTCCATCTAGTCAAAGCTATGGTTTTTCCAGTAGTCATGTATGGAAGTGAGAGTTGGACCATAAGAAAGCTGAGCACCAAAGAACTGATGCTTTTGAACTGTGGTGTTGGAGAAGACTCTTGAGTCCCTTGGCCTGCAAGCAGATCAAACCAGTCAATTTGGTTAGATATAGAAAAATTTTCCTCCATAAGGTGTGTGCCATTTTGCGCTCTTATTAGCAAGATATAAAAGTGCTTGTTTCCTTATAGCTTCATCAATAGAGCATGTCATTCAAATCTAACGTTTGGTTTTTGCCTATCTGTTAGGTGGAAGATCATATTTCAGGGCAGTTTTAATTTATACTTCTCTACCTGTGGCATCACAGACTCAATGGACATGGGTTTGAGCAAACTCTGGGAGATAGGGAAGGACAGGGAAGCCTGGCGTGCTACAGTCCATGGGGTCACAAAGAGTCTGGCACGACTCAGTGACGGAACAGCAATAACCTATGAGTCAGACTGAAAATCTTTTCAAAGGTCAAGGGATTTTGGCTCTTCTGTGAACTATCAGTTTACATTCTTTGCTCATTATTTACTGGCTTGTAGTCTAATTTTTTAAAATTTAATCCAAGTCTTACTTGATACAAACAACCTCACTTTTTATTTGTACCTACAAGAGAAATATACAACAAAATCAGGCGGACAAGGCAAGGTCAGTACACCGTACTCTGCTCCCTCCCCCACCCACACTCACTGTAAACCAAAAACTACTGGCCATCCCTTAACATTTAACCTTTCTTCATAGGACTTATCAAATTGACTAGAGAATTCTGGCACCAAAGCAATGTTATAATCTTTTTCACAATCACAGCCAGTCGGCTGGTTTTGTTCGAACATGGTGCTAATGAAACAAAGGTGGCATTTTTTGATGCCCACATGTGGTGTTGGCTCTGCATTGAGTAGAGCTGTTCTCCAGCCAGGAGTGGGGCTGCCCAGCTGCCATCCATTCAGACAGAAGTCTCAAAAAAAAAAAAAAAAAAAAAAACCACTCTGCAGATAAGGAAGGGGCGATGGCGTCATCTCCAAACATCGTTCACTCAGGGGGTGGATGTTCCAACTCCCAATTCTTTGGAGGCTGGGCACAGGTTTCTGCCTAGGAGTTTCACTGTGAGGTCAGCCACCAGTTGAGAAGACACATGTGTTCAACAGGAAAGCAGGCAGAGCCCTGTGTAATGATGTTCTCGAGTTGGAGAGACAGATGGGGCTCACTGGCACAGTCTCAGCAGCACTCCTAAAATCATGTGTGGTGTCTCTGTATTATTAATTATGTACTGCTGCATAACCCATGATCCCCAAATGAATAAACTGATTATCCCTTGTGTTTCTGTGGGTTGGAAATTTAGGAGCAGCTTAGCTGGGTTTTTCTGGCTTGTAGTCTCTTTGGAGATGGTGGTCAAAATGTGAGCCAAGGTCACAGTTCTCTGACTTGACTTGATGGGGGCTGGACAGCCCACTACCGAGATGGTCCCTCACAAGGCTGACAAGGTGATGCTGGCTCTTCATAGGAGGCCTCAGCTGCTTTCCATGAGGATAGCCATGGGGCTGCTAGAGTCCTTCCCAATATGATGCCTGGATTCACTTCAGCAAGAGGTTTAAGAGAAAGCAAAGGGGAAGCTGCAGTGCTTTTCAGAATTTAGTCCTGAAGCCAAAGATGATCATCTCCACCATAACCTATTTGTTAGAAGCAAATCTCTAAGTCTGGCTTACCCTCAAGGGGAGAGAAATTTCTACCTTTTGAAGGAAGGTGGCCCAAAGAATTCATGGCATATTTTTAAATCCCCACAGTCACCAGGGCCAGGATGCTTTTGCTCCTGTAACTGAAGGGCTGCCAGACCCTGGGGATGTCCTTGATGTCTGCCTTTCTGGTAAATCAATGGAAAATGCAGCCTCCTCCTAGGTGGATGGTTCGCCCCTTAGGAATTAACTTTTGTTGCAACCTGCTTTCCTTTTACCTCTTTTAACCATGGAATTGGTTAACACAGGTTTCTGGACCTTGCCAAGGGGTTCTATTTCACTGGATCTGAGGGGTCGGTGAATCTATATGTTTACAACTATTTCTGATAAAATGAGCCCTTTGACTTTGACCCAGAAAGATGGAGTGAAGCACTGAGTTTTCTAGCTCTGTGCTTTTCTGTCACCCAGTCATTGAGGAAAGACTTGGCTGCATCACTGCATCCATCAGAGCACCCAGCATCACACATGACAGAGGGTCAGCTCATTGTGGAAACCTGCTGGATGGATGATGGATGCGTGAGTGAATGAATGTGTCAACCAATGATTGAAGTGCATCAACTTGGATGAGGTTTTTCTCAAAAGTTAATATTCCCAACATTACCTATGGCATCATTCTCACCCCCAAATATTTAACCTGACTCTTATAAAGCCTCTTGATCTAATTAACAGTTTATAGAGAATATAGAGGATGAAGGAATGCATTACACAATACCTTGAGAAACAAACTGGATCAATCTAGAATTGGGGAAATTCAATAAGATGATTGGCTTGGACTCTTCAAAAAGTTTACAGCATGGAGTAAAGGAAGGCAGAAGCACTGCTCTAGATCAAGAGTTGCCAAACTATGACTAGCAGGCCAGCTGTCTATTTTTGTAAATATAGTTTTATTAGAAACCAGTCATGCTTTATTAATTTGCAGATTGTCTATGGGTGTTTTTGTGCTACAGTGTCATAGCTGAGTGACTGCAACAGAAACAGTGTGGCCTGGAATATTTTCTCTCTTGCTCTTGAGAATAAGTTTAGACCTAACTGGTCATTAAAAATAGCTCGTCTGCTCCCACTGCTGACAGACTAAGCAGTACTGGCTAGCCATTCTGGCACATACAACTAGGACACTGGGTGAAACATATGAAATATTTGTTTTCAGACATGACATGATTGGCAGCTCAGGGCTGGACTCTCTGAGAGAAAGGAAGCAAATGAGGTGAGCCCTACAGTCATTCAAGTTTTCTACCAGAGGCACTCGCTGGGTCCCCAACTTAGGGAGGGGTGTGCAAACAGAATACAGAGTTCTCACTGAGTCGACAAGACAGACATGGAATGGTGGGGAGGGGAGGCTGAGGCAGCTGGAGTTTGCATTTTAGAGGAAGAAACTACACAGAGAAGGAGTTCTAGACCCTTCCTTTTGAGTCTGTGGCTAAATACTAGGCTGTGCACATATAGTGGGAGACACCACAAGTTAGATTGAAAAGCAACACTCTGGGAAAGAAAGGTTACCAGGGAGCTGTAAACATAATAACTCCTGGAGCCCACAGAGTTGGGAGATGCTTGAGTTCTGACCAACCGGAATGGAAAGGCCTCATGGAGCATGGAGGGTTTTAGGGCTAGACTACCAGAAAGGCCACACCTCAGGATTAGGGCTAAACCTACTTTAGCTAAGCTGCCTCTTTGCAACCCCATGGACTGTAGCCTACCAGGCTCCTCTGTCCATGGGATTTTCCAGGCAAGAATACTGGAGTGGGTCGCCATTTCCTTCGCCAGAGGATCTTCCCGACCCAGGGATCGAACCCAGGTCTCCCACGTTGTAGGCAGACGCTTTACCATCTGAGCCACCAGGGAAGTCTTAAGCTGCCTCAGCAAAGCTTAAAAACAAGTCCTGAAAGAATCAAGTCAATCCCTGAATTAACTGCCTGTGAAAACAAAACTCAACAATCTCTGAAGGAAGACAAGATAGATGCCTTTGACTTTTGATTCCAAGTTTACTGAAAATTCTAATCACGAATGGGTTTTGAACTGTGTAAAATGCTTTTTCTGAACCTATTAAACTTTAGCTGCTGTTGCTGCTGCTAAGTCACTTCAGTCATGTCCGATTCTGTGCGACCCCATAGATGGCAGCCCACCAGGCTCCCCCGTCCCTGGGATCACATATTTTGGTAAAAGGCTATTTCCCTCCAAGATCAAAGACAGGAAGGGAGTTTTCTTTCACCGTTTTTATTCAACATTTTACATGGCTTTGCCAATGCAAAAAGGCAAGAAAAGAATGGGATAAATATTGGGAAGGAAGAAGAAAACATGGTTGTGAGCATAGAAACTCCTAAGGATTCCACAAATAAGCTACTAAAACCAAAAAGTGAGTCTAGGAAGAATATAGAAGACAAGATCAATAGACAGAAATTAAATGTATGCCCTTATTCAGCAAAAACAACAGAAAATGAAATACTGCTTATAATATAAAAATTTGTTTTCAGATAAACTTACATATATGAACTGTATACTGAAAACTACAATAGATTGTTGAAAAAAATTAAACAATCTCTATGAAATTAATTTTAAAAATTAAATTATATCTCTATGAAATGTACAAATGAGTGGACAGATTTACCATGTTCATGGATCAGCAAGAATCAGTATTGTTAAAATGTCAGTTCTCCCAAACAGATTAACTGATTCAGTACAATCCCAACCAAAATCTCAACAGCTATTTTTAAAAAAGAAAATGGGAAGTTTATTATAAAATTTATATGACAAGGACCAGAAGACTCAAAATAATTTTGGAAAAGAAGAACAAACCTGAAACACACACTGAATTCAAGACCTACAATAAAGCTATAGTAGTCAAGATACTGTGATATTGGCATAGACTCGACAATGGAATAAAATAGAATTCAGACGTAGACCTATATGAAGTGAAGTAAAGTGACGTGAAGTCACTCAGTCGTGTCCAACTCTTTGCAACCCCATGGACTGTAGCTTACCAGGCTTCTCTGTCCATGGGATCTTCCAGGCAAGGGTACTGGAGTGGGTTGCCATTTCCTTCTCCAGAGGATCTTCCTGACCCAGGAAGACCCATATACACAATGTCATTTTTTTTTTTTTTTTTTGGCAAAGCTGTCAAGGCAATCGAATGGGAAAAAAAACAGTCTTAAATGGTGCTAGAACAACTGAACATATGTACGAAAAAAACCTTAACCACTATCTCACACTATATATAAAAGTTAACTCAAAGAATTCTAGACCTACATATAAAAGCTAAAACTGAAAAACTTCTAGAATGAAACAAAGAACAATCTGGGGATAGGCAAAATTTTCTTAGGATACAGAAAAGTGCCAATCTTAAAATACTGATAAACTGGATTTCACCAAAATTAAAACTGCTCTTCAAAAGACACCATTAAAAAATGAAAAGTCAAGTCACTGAATAGAATATTTGTAATACATAAACCTGGGAAAGGACTCATATATACAAGTCAATAACAAAAGGCAACCCAGTTTTTAAAAGAGCAAATAGTTGAATAGACACATCACAAAAGTATATATGTGTGTGTATATATACACAGATATAAGCAATAAGCACATGAAAAGATGTACATCTCTAGCTATGAGGGGCATGCAAATTGAAACCACACTGAGATACACCCAGGAAAACAAAAAAAAAGTAAAAAGATTGATAACATGAAGTATTGTTAAGAATGTGGAGAAACTACTCATATATTCCTGCTAAGAGTATAAAACATTATAAGCACTTTGGAAAGCAGTTTGGCAGTTTCTTATAAAGTTAAACATACACTTACTCTATGATCTAGCAATTTTAAATCTAGATTTTTACTCAAGAGAAATGAAAATATATGTCCACAAAAAGAGTTACATATGAATGTTCCTAGTGGCTTGAATCACAATAGCATAAAACTGGAAGCAATTCAGTTCATCAATCGGTGATTGGATAAATGATCTGGTATATTCATACAACTGACTCTTACCGATCAACAAAAAGGAACAAATTTCTCATATACACAATAAGACAGATGATTCTCAAAAATATGCTGAGAAAAAGAAGCCAGACACAGAAGAAGCAAATCCAAATTCTTGGATTTATGAAGTTCTTGATAGGTAAAGCTATCCATAGTGATAAGAAAATCAGACTAGTGGTTGACTGGGGCAGGGTGGTGAAGGATAGTTGGTTGCAAAGTTGGCATGAGAGAACATTTTCTATATTTTGATGTGGTGATTGTTGTAAGAGTATACATATATGTGTGTGTGTGTGTGTGTGTGTATAAAACTCATCAAATGTACATTTAAAATGGATGCATTTAAAATTGAATGTTAATTTTACTTCAGTTGAAAAAAGTTCTAAAAGTTAGACTAAAGACCAAATAAAGACTAATAACCAAATGCACTCTGTGAATTTCAATTGGATCCCAATTTGGTGAAAAAAAAGCTATAAAAGGAATTATTAAGATGACTGGAATTTTTGACTATGGTCTGGCTATTAGATAATATTCCAGAATGTTGATAGCCTTAGGTGTGCTTACGCTATTTTAGTTGGGTTAGAAGCATGTCCTTATTCTTAGGAGATACATGCTGAAGTATTTAAAATGAAATGTCATGATGCCTGCAACTTACCTTCAAATGGTTCAATAAGAACAAAATTCTGTACACAAATGCAGAGAGATGGAGCAAATCTGGTAAATGTTAATCCTCATTGAAAAAGATGAAGGGCATTTAGAGTTTCTCTGTAATTTCAACTTTGATGACTTTTCTACATTTCCCACCAACTTTCAATAATAAAGATGATGGTGACAGTTACTATTACTACTAGTGAAGAAAAATTAATGTTGAGGTGTTACGGCTTGCTCCAAGTCTATAAATTCTTTTTTAGAGAAGGACACTTATAAAAGACATGGCTAGAATCATAATTTTCTCCAAATTCTTCTAAGTGCTTGTTTTTGAACAGAATTCTAGAAACAAAGAGCATTACAAATACCGTTCTGCAGCTTTGCTCAATTTCTGGGTCTCTCGGCAGCTCCCTGGGGGAAGGCAGGTGGTCTCAAAACATGTCAGGGACACTTGGGCAGGGGCCATGTCTTGCTGCCCTAGGTAGGAGAGAGGTGAATGGTTACCTAGTTCCCCACTCCTGCACGGTTGAACTCTCTCTGAGCCTGCACAGACGTTCCCCAGCTGAATCCTGCAGGCCAGACTGAGTCTCAGGGAAAACCGCACAGGTGGCCCTGTTTGCTAAACAATGAAAACCAGGTTTATGCCGACACCTTGCAAAAGGCACTCCTTACAAAAGGCTACACATCTCTTACAAAAGGGTACATTTTGGTATTAAAATGTCTCCCTTCAGACCTCTAACACACCAGCAGCCTGAAACAGTGCCCAAGTGAGGTCTTGGAGCTGAGGAGGGAAGGGTGGGACATCCCGAAGCTCTTCCTTAGGAAGGCCCACCGTTAGCAAGTAGGGGCAGAGCCAGAGAAGAGGGTGATAGGGGAATGTGTGGCAAACGTGTGAGACATTACACAAGAGTGGGGCATCTCAGGTTAAGGGCCGAAATTACTTTATTGGATCTGGCTGCTAGGCGAGCTTGGGGATAAGGACCTAAGGTAGGGGGAAGGGGATAAATAGGAAGGCTTAGAGATTGCCCTAAGGCACAGATGACACCACTCTTATGGCAGAAAGCAACAGGAACTGAAGAGCTTCTTGATGGAAGTGAAAGAGGAGAGTGAAAAAGCTGGCTTAAAACTCAGCACTCAAAAACTAAGATCACAGCATCCAATCCCATCACTTCATAGCAAATAGATGGGAAAACAATGGAAACAGTGAGAGACTTTATTTTCTTGGGCTCCAAAATCACTGCAGATAGTGACTGCAGCCATGAAATTAAAAGCCTCCTTGGAAGAAAAGCTATGACCAACCTAGACAGCATATTAAAAAGCAGAGACATTGCTTTGCCGACAAAGGTCTGTCTAGTCAAGGCTATGGTTTTTCCAGTAGTCGTGTATGGATGAGAGAGTTGGACCATAAAGAAAGCTGAGCACCAAAAAATTGATGCTTTTGAACTGTGGTGTTGGAGAAGACTCTTGAGAGCCCCTTGAACTGCAAGGAGATCAAACCAGTCTAAAGGAAATCAGTCCTGAATATTCATTGGAAGGATTGATGCTGAAGCTCCAATCCTTTGGCCACCTGATGCGAAGAACTGACTTGTTAAAAAAGACCCTGATGCTGGAAAAGATTGAAGGCAAGAGGAGAAGGGGATGACGGAGGATGAGATGGTTGGATGGTATCACCAACTCAACGGACATGAGTTTGAGTAAACTCCAGGAGTTGGCGGTAGACAGGGAAGCCTAGCGTGCTGCAGTCCATGGGATCTTAGAGAGTTGGACACGACTGAGTGGCTGAACTGAGAGATTGCCCAGGAGTGAGGGAAATGGGGGCACAGGATGCAAAGGATTTTTCAAGAAGTTGAGCAGTTCCAACACTGTTATGGGTCTAGGAGAAGGCTCCCATTACCAGGTATGTGTGTGGGAGGGGAGTGTGGGCGGTGGCAATTCTCTGAATTGGGAACAGTTATGACCTATTCTTGGCCACAGTCACAATAACTAGAGGGTGGGAAGGAAATTCGGGGCCAGGATTTTCAATCCATTTACAGTTAATCTCTGATGGTTTCCAGGAGCTCCCCTCCTCTAATTTTCCTTTCTCTTCCCTTTTCTCCATTTTAGCTAGCCCTACAGGGTCCTGATTCCAACCAGCTGCTACTATGACTGATGCCACTGAAAGGGCTACAGGGAATTAATGTAGCTGGTGGTCCCTTATGGCTCCGGTCAAGTTCTGTAGACAGGCACGCCCACAGAGAAACAAATATTCCATTCACTAATACTGTTCACCTTTCCCAGTGTAACCTTGAAATGTCCCTGAGCTGAATGATCTCTTCCCACTAGTGGTGAGGAGCAGAGGGGCACAGATGAGATCAGCGCCCTCTTACTGCCATGCAGATAAAGTGATCACCGTAGAATTTCTCCTACTTGGTGAAAGAGATAATGTTCCTGCAATTTTGCTTCACTAGTCAGGGTTTAGTCTAAGCTGTACTAACAAGCAGATCCCAAGGTTGCTTAGCAAAACAGTTGTGTATTATTCCCTCACAAAACAGCCTGGAGGAAGCTGAGGGCTAGAGAGGTGGCTCTGGCCCAAGAGGCTGTCCAGGGACCTGAGATCAGGAATGCGAGTCACTCCATGTGGTCCCACTGCCATCCTTGATACTCGGCTTCAGCGCACAGTCTGTGACAGCTGCCCCAGCTCTTGCTGCCATGTCTGCACTGTAGCCAGGGGAGGGGGAAAGGGCAAGAGAGGCCCCTCGCTTTTATTTGTTTGTTCATTCCTCCATCCATATTGGGGGAAAATACACATAATATAGAACTTATCATTTTGGTTATTTTTAAGTGTGCAATTCAGGGGCATTAAGTTCATTCACATGGTTGTGCAACCTTCACCACCATTCATTGCCAGAGCTTCGCCCATCTTTCACAGGCATGATCCCAAAAGTGACAAAGATCAGTTCCACTCACATCCTTCAGAAATTAGTCACATGGCTACACCTGCTGGAAGGGAGATTGAACTGAATGTATTCTCTACCCAGACAATTACGTGCTCAACTGAAACCTGAAACTTCCTTGTTGAGGAAAAACTGGGCAGTCCTAAAATCCCAACTCAATTTCATTTGGTCTCCTGTCTGTATGCTCTGTATGTGTTGGCCAGCATCAGGGCTAAACTAGCTGCCTGGGGTCTGGTGCCTAGAAAACACAGCTGCTTTCAACTGCTGGTGGTGAGTCCTGCATTTAGAATTTAGCACATCCTGATATGTTCCCCAAAAGTTGAGTCCAGATAATTTTTTGTAAAGAAAAATACTTTTCAACTTATTTGAAATACTCGCATGTATCAAGGATGTTTTGTGAGTCATTCAGTAAAATGAGTAATTATTTCTAGAACACTGGTCTGATTTGTCTTTCAAGCAAATGTGGAAGTATATCCCTAGCTTGGAGTGTGGGATATCTGCTGCATTTAGTTAGGTTCTTCTGGTCTTGCTGTGGCAGGCATGGTTCTGAAGAGAGATCAGGCCACAGGTGTGATTACCTCTTCAAGGTCAGCTGATTCTTTTATCTATTGCCATATAAAAATCACCCCCAAATTTAGGAGATTAAAGTAACAATAGTCACTTTATTATCTTATAAACTATGGGTCTGTAGGTCAGAAATTAAGGAATGGCTTGGCCCGTCACTTCCAGCTCAGGGTCTCTCATGAAGTTGTAATCGCCTGCCAGCTGGAGCTGGAAGAAAGAAGAGATGAAGCAGCTCGGGCTGGCCAGACATTGATCTCTCACCCCATGTAGTCTCAGGACCTCTGTGTATGGTTTCTCCACATGGAGTAGCTTGGGCTTCCTCACAGCATGGCTGTCTCTGGGCAGACAGTCCACAGGGCAACTGATGTCTTCCAGACTGAATACATTAGTGAACAATATGGAAGCTGTGTTTGATGACCTAGCCTTGGACGTCACACGGTGTTGCTTCCACCATATTCTAGGAGACAGTCACAAAAGCCCATCAGTTTCAAAAACAGGGAACACAGACTCCATCTCTTAAGGAGAGTAACGTCAAAGTAACAGTGTAAGAAGAGGAGAAATGGGAAATGCTATTGTTGCTATCTTTGGGAAAAGCCATCCGTTACATCAACTTTGGCTAATTAAGAGCTTTGTGAGCTCCAGAAGATGTGAGGTGGGAATCAGGAAGTCACTTTTGCGTTTCCCAACTTGAAATTTCTAAGTGTGCTGCACTTTGCTTATTTCTCTTTAATCTGGAAGATAAGCAGCACTGGTCTGAAGAGAATTGTTTTTAATACAGAAGAGTCATCTGCTACAGTCTTCTCCTTGGCAATGAAAGCAGAAACAGCAGCAGCAAACAGAAGCATCTGGAAAGAGTCTCTGCAAGGGTCTGAAATTGGCTATGGTGGTTTTTAAGGAAAAAGCTACCGAAAGTCAATTATCCTAAAATATAATCAGTGTCCTCTACTTATTCATAGTTCCTGCCGTTAGTTTTGTTTACATATGGCCACCACGGCAGCTCCTCAACGCCCCTTGCCCTCTCTCTGTATCACAGGACTTTTACTTCACCCCTTGGCCTCAACCTTTTAGTTTCTCAGTTTCTAACGGAGAAGCTGACTGCCTGTGTTATTGTTTTGAACTTGGCTACACAGGTCATAAGTCCCTTTCTGCTGGGGTTGCCAACTTGTCCTAGTTGGCTTAGGAATTTTCTAGTTTTAGCACAGAAATTTTTGTGTTCTGGGCAACCCCTCACATCAGGCAAATCATGGTGACTGGCCATCCGTCCCTCTATCTAGGGAAGGCTTGCCCTTGTATCAAATGCCCCCTCAAGAGGAGGGCTACGTCATCCGGTATCCAGCAATGAGGAGGGGATGTGAGTTGGGCCAGCAATGATCAACATCTCTAGTTAAAAACTGTAACTGCATGAATTACTCATTAGAAGAGGAGGCAAGGAGGTATCATAAGCACATGTGCAGCAGTTAGACGCAGTAGAGGGGGCAGTGAAGTAGGAATCAAAATATCTGGTTTCTGCCATCGAGTACAGCCAAATAATTCATCTTTTTGAGTCTCCATTTCTCCATTTGTGAAATAAAAAGACTAGACTAGGTAGGGCTTGCTTCCTTTCTTTTTTTTTAACTTTTGTTCTAGAACTTCATTCTAAAGGGTAGAATTGCTCACACTCGAGACATAGTCTGCTACCATTATCTTTACAGCAGATTTCTCTCTCCCCCTCCCTTCTCCTACTCTCCCCTCCCTTCCCCTTTCTCCTCCCTCCCCTGTAAGAAACGCCGCGGGAAGAAGGAACCACCCCTATGGACCGTTGAACAGGGCCTTTTATTGGGCGGTCGCTCTCGGGCAGAACTCCCTGGGGGCGGGTAAGCAGGGGAGCGAAGGGGGTCTGCGAAGCAAAGGGAGTCTGCGGAGTCTGCGAGGTGTGAGGGGTGGGGAAGGGGTTTTATAGCCCGGGCCGGGGCTCCCATATAAGGAAGAAAACGCGGGCTCAGCGGTGATTGGTGTTCAAGGGCTCCGTGTCAGTTCCTGATTGGTCGGCTTGGTTGCCGGCCCGTCTCCGGGGTGTGTCTGCAGCGCCCTCTGCCGGGGCATGTCCCGACATGCCCGGGCATGCCTCAGCACGCCTGACCTTTCCTCCTGACCTCGCCCTGACCTTTCATCCCCTTTTCTTCATTTTCTGCTTTTCCTGCTTTTTCAGTTCCCAGCGTTGATCCCTTTTCTCCCAATAGGCAACCACATCGCTATGAAAGGTATTTCTCTTTGAGTAGGTATGTAGTTTTATCACATGAGCATTGTCTCATGTATGGACTTTAAATTTTCATATATTATATTGTACTATCACTTCATTTTATTCCTAATTTTTACACTCAGCACCATTTGCTAGCCTCTACGGCTCCTTCCATAGTGACATTTTACAAACCCTGTTTAGTATGGCAGAGTACTCTTATACAGACTTCTCACTAACTGAAGTCGGCAGGTTTTCTAGAATGGCAAAAAGGAGAACCAAGTATCTTTAGTCACCACCTCCCCAGAGGCACTATGTGGTCTGCAGGAAGGGGACCAAAGGGATGAGCATGGAGAGCACATGGCTGGAAGGGCGAGTGAGGAGTGAGGCTGCGAGAGCAGTTATGGAGGCACTTCTGGGCCTTGGACTCTCTGAACGAGCAGGCATTCCCCAGACATCCCAGATCCTCTGAACGCTCACTGGGGGAGCTCGCCTATCCCTGGAGGCTGGAGGGCCTTTTCCTGGAGGAGCTGAGAGGAGGAGTCCCCTGGCTATGTCTCATATTTCATCAGACACAGAAAGAAAGGCCACTGCTCAAGACCTCAGCCAGAGATCCACCTCCAACAGCACAGGTATCTGCTAGCTCTGATTCCTCCTTCCCGGATGGAGATCCGGGTTGGCATCCTGCCCGGAGAGTTCCCGAGGTTAATAGCGGCTGTGAGCAGAGCAGTGTCTCTCGCAGGCCAAGCTGCTCTCCTGGTGGCAGTGAGGCTCGGGGGGCCATGTAGGGGCAGGGAGCAGCAGTGGGGAGAGGCCCCTCCACCTCCTGACTCCTGGAGACTGGATTCCATTTCAGGCAGCAGCGATTTACGCTGGGTGGCCTCTGCCTTGTTCCCCGCACCAGCACCACGGAGAACTATCGAGAAGGTTGGGAGGAGTGTAGCTACCCTTGGAGAAAAGACGGCCTCTCCTCTCTCCCCTGCTTGTGGTCCACAAGGCTTTCGTCTCCCACTCCCGCCTCTCGGCAAGCCTGGCAAGATCTCTGTGAGGCTTGGCTGGTGAGGGCAGGGAGGGATGTGGGGTGGAGGGGACCTTCTGTTCCCCAGGTGCCACACTTTCTCACCTGGGCTTCATACCGAGGCACCTCTGGGCTCTGTTCCAGGCTCAACTATTTCCGCTCCTTTGAAGATACAGAAACAATAAAATACAAAACCCCAAATAAGCAATTCTATAAACAGGCACACACAGAGACAGCAGAGACCTACTGTTTGCAGTTCCTCTCCAAATTCAGCTGATTCTACATTAAGATATGAGTTTTCCACCTTGTGATTTTCCACTTTCCGGAGGAGGAGATAAATATCATCCTGGAATTACATACACACTTCACCTGTATGTCTTCCTTTGCTGTAATAGGACTTTTGCTGATGCTAAGAGTCGGAGAAGTTTCACCTTGACCTTCTGGTCTAGTGGCAGCTAATCCTTAGTACCCAGGCAATGGCCTCAGGACCTCCTGGCGAGGGCCTGGGTGTTCAACCCCACCAGGGACCCAGCTCCTCGAGTACCCGAAGGGGAAGTGTAAAGAAATGTAGCAAGATAAAAATGAATGTAGCTGAGGGACTCCCCTGGTGGTCTAGTGGCTAAGACTCCATGCTAGCAATGCAGGGGGCCTGGGTTTGATCCCCAGTCAGGGAACTAGAGCTGCATGCCACAACTAAGGATTCCATGTGCAACAACTAAGACCCTCTGCACCCAAATAAGTTAAAAAATAAATAAATAAGTTCTTTAAAAAATAATAAATAAATGTAGCTGATAGTTGCTGAGCTTACAACCCACCATTCTCTTTCTCTATCATCTCACTTGCTCCTCATACCCTTATCACACAGATACTGTCATTAGTCTCTTTTATAAATGTGGAAACTGAGGCTCAGAGAATCTAAGCAGCTGATGGAGTTGATATCTAGTGATCTGTTGGGAGCCAGCATGAGGAACTCCGCCCATGGCAAAAGTCATGAGGAAGGAAGCTTGGCATATGCAAAGGCGTGATCAAGCCTCAGGAAACCCCCTGTTCCTGAGTATCTACCCCCAAAACCAGAGTACTTTACGGGGAGCTCTCCCCCATAACCATTTCTCTCAGAGAAGGAGTTAACCTATAGCTCCAGTTAATAAAAATTCCTGGGCGTGACAAGAGTGTTTCAACTTACGAACTCTGAAGGTTCTCTGGCCTGCCTGATCAGGCTCGTCCGGCCGCATGTGATTGTTTACAGCCTCCCAACTGTGAGAGGCACGGGATGTTTTAAAACTTTCTAAATACAGACTCTTTTGAGAAGTTAGAAGATCATTAGTATAGTATTAGTAGGTTGATTAGGAATTATATTGGTGAAGGGTTTTTTCATTTGTCCTGCCAATAATTACTGCTAATTCCCTGCCCTGGGTGTGACAAGGATGTCTCAGGTCAAACCTCTCTGCTGACAGACTAGCTTGTGTGACAGCCTCTCAGCCATAAACAGCACAGAGAGTTTGGAGTATTAGCATAGGGCTTTTTTCATTGATGAGTCAATGATTGCCATCAGACCTCCACATCCTTAGGCACCTGGGAATATATTAATCAGTGTATTTGGAATATAGAAAAGGAAATAGAGTAGATTTGATGTTAGCAATACTAGACTTTTTGAGTTAATGAATCTTCTCTTTTGTTATAGATCACTGTACTTTGTTATAAATCACTATAAATCACTGTGTCCTTGCTATGCAAAAATGTAACTTTATCACTTCTTAAAACAAAATAGATCTTAAGGGGAACATTGGTGAAGGGTTTACATTTGTTGAGTCAATATTTGCTGCTAAATCTCCATATTCCTGCCCTTATAATGAATATAACTAGCATATAGGAAAAATAAGTATTAACCTTTAAGATTAATCATGTTAAACCTTAGGTTAAGTAAATTCCTTTCTTGATTGTAACTCACTACACCCTCACCCTATAGGAATGCAACTTTATTTGGAGGGTGGCGCCTGATTTAAGAAAAAAATCACCCCTGGAAAAATAAGTTTTCTGGTTAACTGACCGGTATCAGAAAGGGCCATAAAATGTCAGCAGACCTCATGGCTAAAAGATGATGAAACTCATAAGACCTTTATATAATTTTATATGAAGCACCTGATTGTGACAAGGGTCAGGTCTGCTGACTCCCGCGTGACTCTGTATTCATCCCTATGTATAACAAAAAGGTATATAAACAAACCTGAAAAATAAAGAAATCGGATCAGTTTCTGGAAAGACTGATTCCCCTGTGTCATTTCTTTCTCGCTCCCCGTTTTCCTGGCTGAATTCCCATCTGAAACGTGGGTACTCACCAAGCCTGCTTATTCTGCCTGGGCTTCTGAGATCGGACCAGGGAGGCCTCAGTGCCTCCTCTCCTTTGGGAGAACGGAAAGACGCCTGTGGCCTACGTAGGTGGTGATTGGTATTCCATGTAAACCAGTTATTCAGCCTCTTTTCTCCACTAATTCTCCTACCACACTGTCTGTTTCTAATCTCCCTCTATATCTGTAATTAAATAAGTTTTTTCCAGGACGCCGCCTCCGTCCCCACCTTCGAATCACCCTGGATCCACCGGGGCTGGACCCCGGCAGTGATCAGTGGAGCCAGGCTTTGATCACAGAAAAGACTGCAGAACCCAAGCTCACTCTTAACCACTTTGTGTGTGTAAACATGTACACACACACACACACAAAATGGTGTATACATGTACCCTTTTTTACCCTGTTTACACAGTGTAATCATTTTAATAATATTGACAGAATCATAGGTTGTTGGACGTAAACTTAGAGATGACCTATCTGGCCCATCCCTGACTTTTGATTTCCACAAAAAAGGGAAGAGGAGATTGGCCTTAAAGAAATAGTTCCTAATTGGCCAAGCATCAGAATCACTTGGTTACTGTGGACTCCAGCCCCAGAGCAGCTTATTCAGTAGGTCTGGGTGGGCCCCAGATTTGCATTTCTGTCCAAGTCCTGAGTGATGCTGATGCTGCTGGTCCTCGGACTGCACCCTGACAAAACTGCATGAGTAAAGTGGACTCAGCAAGAACCACAGGGCTCACTGCGGTGCTGTTACAGTTCCTTAGCAATGTCAGAAGCTGTGCGTGCCCAGTCAGGCCATTCTCAGCTGAGTCACTTGTTCATAAAATAACTCTTGCCCTCAGCAACAGAACCAGAACGTGGTAGGAAGAATTCTTAAGGAAAAATAGCCCTCCCTCTCCCGAAAAGGATTCATACCCATTTCCCTCCCTCCCCGACTGTGGGTATGATGGCATTCCTATGATTGTGCTATGTTCTAGGGCACAGTCCACCTAGAAGAGGGCTATCTGAGCGGGTGTCATTTAATCATACATGGGACTTGCCTCCACGCTTCTAGCGCAGGGGTGTGGGTTCAGTCCCTGCTCAGGGAAAGAAGACCCCACATGCCTCGAGGCCAATAATAATTTGATCACACACAACTTTCACACAGAAAAGAACTTTCTGTGGTTGTCACAGCACAAGATTAAGGCAAGGAGGAAGCAGAAGAGAAGACAGAGGGATCTGAAGTCTGAGAATGAGGGGAAGCGCTGCTGTGACGATGGAGAGAAGGAGCGGGGAAGCAGAACGTGACTTCCAGCAAGGAACCGGGCCTCCACTCCTGCATCTGCACAGGGTGCAATTCGCAAACAACCTGAAGGAACCTGGAGCAGATCCTTCCCAGAACCTCCGGATAAAATGATGCCTGACCTACTATAACATGAGCGACTTTGTAAGCCTCTAAGTTTGTGGTTATGATGACAAACTTAGGAAGCAAATACACAAGTACACACACTCCTGAATTCAGAAAGGAGCTACTGCCCAACGCAGACCCACCCCATCAGAAAAGCCTCAGACCACAAGCTGAGCCTCTGGGAGGTTTACCTTATTGTTTGCTAAAAGTGTTAGTGGCTGTGACCTAAATTCCAGCCCTAACAAGGTAACATTCAGTTCAGTTAGAAAAAAGGTCATCGGAGGAACACCCGGAGGACTGCCTGCCCCAGTGCCTCTTGCGGACAGCCTGACTCAAGAGTTCAGCAGATAGCTTGTACACACGTGCCTGCCCTTCATGGAAGAGCAGTTTAAAAACAATTCAAGAAAACACATTGTCCTCGGTCAGATAACATACTTCCCTGTTTCTGAGATTAATCATCTATAAAGATGTCCCTTGCCAGGATACACAAGCTCAAGCAACAGGATGGGATAAGTATATAGATCCTGTACAGCAATGATCCCCACACCCTACCCCAAAGATTCTTGTTATTCTTATAACAAAGTGAAATACCTGGGACCATTTTGATTTTCAGTGTGATTATAGCACAGCTCTGATAGTACAGGGATTCCTTTGGTAGCTCAGATGGTGAAGAATCCACCTGCAATCCAGGAGACACAGGTTTGATCCCTAGGTCAGGAAAGGGATTCTGGACTGGATTCCACTCCAGTATTCTTGCCTGAGAATTCCATGGACAGAGGAGAGCCTGGCAGGCTACCGTCCATGTGGTCACAAAGAGCTGGACATGAATGACTCACACACACACCCAGCTCTGATTCAACCACCGTCGTGACTTTTTATTGTAAAAAGTCAATATAACTCTCTGCCACCAGTCAGACGCAATTCAAGTAAATAAAACTGGTTAGTGGTAGACAATTCCTACCATTGAGATGTCCCCAAATACCTCCAACTGACTTACAGGCCCCTGCCATTCATATAGCGCAGATTCACCTCTCAGGGTGGAGGTTCCACATCTGCTCCATCCTTACTGTGCATTGATCCTCCCGCCACAAGTCCTGTTCTGGGTGTGGCTGACTACATGAGTGGCCTTGCTCATGCTCCCTGAAGTCTGCAACCTTGGCCCCCTGAAGGCACAGAGCTGGCTGGATCATGGCTTTGGACCCTCGCTGCCTCTCTCAATGACAGCTGCCTGCTTTCCCTGCTCTAGCCCTAATGACAGGTACGTCTCGGAGGAAGTACCTGCCTTGCATGGGACACCAGAACCAGTCGAGAGTCTGGACTCACAAGCAGGGTTGGAAGCTGTGAGTTCTGAGTCTGTTTTCTTCTCATAGCGGCTAGATGCAGAGTTGAGCCCATGGACCAGTTTCCTTGAGAATCCAAACATGTCCTCCAAACCTTGCTTGATTCTGCTGATCTCGCCGTTGCAGGATGATCGCATTGCAGTCCATTGCATGGACCATTGCAGCGTCCATTGACACTGGTCTGCTGTTCAGAGCAGAGTGTCCAGCCCCCTCCTGCTGCTCTGTTCCCCCTCCAACCCCTTTTACATCCCTCGCCCCACAATATGCTTGGGGTAGAGGAAGCCATGTGGTGTCACTTCTACCCAAATGTGAAGAAATTCTTTCTGAATTTTAGAAACCGCGAAGGGTTTTGAGACATGTATTTGAAAGCAAAACTAGTGGACAGCTGTTTTTGCATGTTGTCCAAGCTCGTGGCTTTGTTTTATCTTGCTTTTTATGTGCTTTGAATGGTTGAAATATTTAATACTTTTTTTTTGCTATTAGAGAACTGGTGGTACTTCCTCTGTAATCAAATCAAAATCAATGTGGCCCGCACAGCAGGGAAACAGGTTACACTGCAGGAGCATGGCTGAGCAGCTAGATTGCTGAAAGACGTATTTGTCACTATCAAACATTTTTTAAAAGGCATTTGCTCAAACACATAACACACACCCACACGGCTTCCACAAAGCAATTTACTTCCCACCACAATGTGTTCAGTCAAACGTTTCGTTAACAAATGTGACTGCATTTAGTTTCACTTCCCACCAGAGTTCTCTGATAAGCTCTGAAAGCTCTGTTTTTGTGGTTTTAGTGTCACTTTCCATTCAACTCTTTGAACTGTAATCATTTCAAAATTATAATTTTTAACTCAGAGTGTGGATTAGCGCTTAAAAATTGAAATGATGTTTAAGTCTGAGAAACAGTGGAAGTATGCAAAAAACTCAGAACAAATCAGAATTTAACATTATTGATGACGGCAACAGATTTGTCAGCGCGGATCCCATTGAGAATTTGCCAGTAAAGAAAGACGAGGCTACTAACCAACCATAAGTGAATAAGCAGACAGACACAGTTGATTTAAGATCTTGGGGGCATATTTGGATGTTCACATGGACAAAAATTCAAGCAGTAGCACAGATGAAGATTGTATTTTCCAGAAAGCGACAATAATATCTATTTCACATGTTCTTTTGTACTATGACCTTGACATTCTTCCCCTAGAGAGGAAGAATCTAATTCTCTTTCTTTTGTATCTGGGTTGACTTAGTGACTTGCTCAAGCAATAGAATGCAATGGAAGTGATATTCTGGGACTTCAAAAGTTATTAACAAGACCCCTTGCAGCTTCCATCTGGGACTCTTGAAACACTTGCTGTTAAGACATTACCTCTCAAAACCCAGTTGCCGTGCTTAGAGAAATCACCTGGAAAGGCTACATGCAGGAGGTCTGGTAGACAACCCTAGCAGAACTCTGAGCAACAGCCAGAATAACTCAGCCATGTGAGTGAAACATCTTGGACATCCAACTCAATTGGGCTTACAGATGACTGCAACCCTAGCCAACTGCCCAGCAAAACTCAGTCAACTTACAGAATTATATTTTAAGTCACAAAGCTTGGGGGTAGTTTGTTCTACAACTGAAACATTCTCCCATTTCTCTTTCCTAATTGATTATGCATCCTTTCAGTAATATTTTATGCATGTACCTTCAATGACAAGTATACCTTGCTCCCCTTGCAAAATGATAGCATAGTGAATACACTGTTCACTTTGCTTTTTTTTTTTTCAGTCAACAGCACATCTTAGAGATTATTCCATACCTGTTCACATAGACCTGCCTTACTCTTGAACAATGACAGAAAAAAACACACACACAACCAATGTTTGTTCCCAAGCAGAAACATAAGTAGGGCGGAATTGAACACCCTGTTCTTCTCTCTTCCGAAGCACAAAAAGTGCTAGAAAAGGAAACACGGGGCTTGAGAGTGTACCCTCTCTGAAACAGTGACAGGATACCCCATTGTGTATCAGCATAACTTATTTATCCAGGCCACTACTGATAGACATTTAGATTTTTTTTTCCCCAAAGGCAGTGATTCATCGTCTATTCTGCTAAAATACGCTTTTGTGCAGATATCTAAAGGATATACGTAGGTTACATTCCTATAATTGAATTCAATTATATGTGCACTTTAACTGTTACTAAATATTGCCAAATTGCTCCCCTCCAAAAAAGAACTTGTGTCAAGTCATATTCTCACCAATTAGATGTAAAGATGACTAGTTTCCTATACTCTTGCCCCAACAGTGCTTAACCTAAGTTTAAAAATTGTTTACCCTCTAACATGTTCTTTGATAGGTTATTCTTTTCCTTCGCTTGTTGATTAAATACTCGATAAAATAGATAACTACACTACCAAGATAATCCACCTCTCTTCCTCCCCTTGCTTAATTTTTGTTTTGTTTGGAAGAGAGGGTCCTTAAGACGACTGTCGTTCTCATGAATTTGGTTTAAAAATGTCATGGTCGGTGGGAGGGGGGTTCAGGGTTGGGAACTCATGTACACCTGTGGTGGATTCATGTCAGTGTATGGCAAAACCAATATGGTATTGTAAAGTAAAAAAAAAAAAAAAAAAATGTCATGGTGGATACATACCTCAATGACGCCTATCTTAAAAACGAATCTTACAAGTTAACAAGCCAGCCTGGTGGCATGTTTTTCCATCATCGTTTAACCAGTAACGGTTCTAAAGGTTTTGTGCATCCACACAGGTGCAGACCTCCTTTCTTTGTTGTTGTTCACTAGCTCAGTTGTGTCCTGCTCTTTGCGACCCCATGGGCTGCTGCACACCAGGCTTCCCTATCCCTCACTCTCGCTCAGAGTTTGCTCAAATTCATGTCCATTGAGTCGGTGATGCTATCTAACTATCTCATCCTCTCCTTCCCCTTCTCCTTTTGCCTTCAGTCTTTCCCAGCATCAGGGTCTTTTCCAATGAGTGAGCTCTTCACATCAGGTGGCTAAAGAATTGGAGCTTCAACATCAGTCCTTCCAATGAATATTCAAGGTTGATTTCTTTTAAGATTGACCTCCTTTTAATGATTGTACTAACTTACAGGCTCAGGTAGTATTTTTCTTAAGGCTCTATCTCAGAGCACACTGTCTGTTAATGTTTGTAGTAAAGTGTTCACTTGTTTTAAATAACCAGCTCTGGAATAGTTCTTTGTGTTTCTAGCAGTCTGTATAGTTATTTTTTTCAGAGGAAGATATTTCATGTTTCTGCGGTGTTCTTATTTTTAGGGTGATAAGATTCCTTTTTCCCCCTTCGTTTCCCCTAAATTCAGTACAGGTGAGAGGGTGGGTGGGGTAAGGGAAGTCATTTTTAACTAGCTTATTAGTTATATTCCAGTGGGTGAAAGGGTTTTTGTTTTTGTTTTTTATGAACTTTGCTTAATACTGTCCATTCACTGTCATGGCCAGTCAGCAAAATGCTTTAATTTCCAAGTGTAGAGCATGTGGCTTGGTTGAAAGTTATTTTGGTTTTCCGTTGGTTCTTCACCAACGGAAAAGTGTTCAAAAACTACTGTGTTAGCTCACAGGCTTCTGAATATTTTGCTGTGGTCCACAGAGGAGGCTGGGCAAGGTAGCAAGGAGATGCCATATCAGCTATTACAACCTTAAAACAAAGTTGGTGTCTCTTTGGACTTTAAAATTGTTCTTATGCAGCTTATTTTATTTTTGTCTAATCAAATAAACATAGGGGGCAGGAATTGTTTACCCTGGATTCTCATACAATTTTTGGATTTTATTATAGTTGCAAAAAAAAAAAATGAACTTAATCCTTGATTTCTATTTGATATCTAGATACCTCTTGTTGAGAAACTCCCAGCTATAATTGTATGAAACAACTATCTATGTCAGAATATTAAAAAATAAATTGTATGGGTTGGGAAAGATAGCATGAGCTATTACGTAAAAAGAAAGTTAATGAATAACATAGTTTCATGCGATTCCATTTCTATAAAATGTGTAAACTTCTTGTAAGATAAAAAAAAAAAAAAGTCTGGAAGTATAAATACAAGGTGTCAATAAGAAGCAAAGCCTATCCAAATTATAAACCACAATCAAACCAGCAATAAAACACTGCCTGAAATTTCCTGCAAAGAAAATGTCATGATTGCTTCAGAAGGAAGTAACTCTAGAGAGGACAGAAAAAATATTTGGGTTGAAAGAAGCAGCCAAACTGAAAGGGTGCTCATAAGAAAAGATATTCTAATGTGGTATTTGAACAGTTAACGAAAGAATGATTTTAACATTTTTAAAAGCGTGAACATCAATGATTTAACAAGTCTTAGTTTTATACATGAGAATGGCTCTAGGTTGATTTGCTGAATAATTTGCTAGTTGTTTAAGTATTTAGTTTTAATTGTCTAGTTTTCACTTGTTGTTGTAACTGCACCTTGAGTTATTTTGTCTCTGATTCAGTTAGTTACATATCTGATGCAGCTGGATATGGAGACAAGGGGAGCCCAAGGGAGATAACTTTAATTTATAATGTCTATGAGGATTTTTCTGGTTGATCAGACAATACCTGGTAGAGAAATTTTTAATAAGGTGGGGTCCTGAGGTATCTCCAGCAGCCACTGCTTTCACTGAGAATCCCACCTCAAAGAATTCGCCCCTGCATTTTCTTTATTTAGAGGAATTAAATAAAAGAAAATTTTGTTTTTCAAAAAGGAAAGTGTGTATTGAATGCAAATGCTTTCAACACATTTAAAATGAACGATTATTAATCATTGTGAAAATTTACCAGCCAGGCTTTCTGAATTCAGAGTTGAATTCTTATTTGTATTCATTGGAGAAGAACTATTCCACCAGTACAAAGGGTTACATTCTGGATAAAAGGAAGGAATTGATTGCTCACTTTAAGGACAAAAGGCTCACAATGTTAGTTTAGTTAACACATATTTTTCAAATTTCAATGCTAAATATTCTTGAACAACAACTGCAAGGGAAAACTGGATATTTTTATTGTGCATGAAGTCACAATAGTAAAATAAAAACTGAAAACTGAAGGAAGAGACTCACTTGATCAGATATACTATAAGTCATTTGAGACAGTTTATTTACACTGAAAAAAATTTTGGAGACTAGAGAAAGACTGGTTATTTGGACTGCCTGCATGCCAAGTCACTTCAGTCCGACTCTTGCAACCCTATGGACTGTAACCCGCCAGGCTCCTCTGTCCACGGGATTCTCCAGGCAAGACTACTCAAGTGGGTAGCCATGCCCTCTTCCTGGGGATCTTCCTGACCCAAAGATCCATATCTCTAATGCCTCCTGCATTGGCAGGTGGGTCCTTTACCACTAGCGCCACCTGGGAAGCCCTCTTATAAACTGATGCAGAAAAGAAGTTTCTTTTTTTTTTTTTTATCAATCACTGTGTATCAGGTGCCAGGGGCTATGATGATTTTCTCTAGTTAAAACCTATATTTGGAATATCAACTACAATTGGAATCACCACTTGATAATTTATGATAATAAATACCCATTCTTTAAGATTTACTTGGCTTCTTAAGAAGTCAAAGGGGTAAATTAAATAGGATGTGATCACCCCAGTATCTTTCAAGACTTTCATGACGACACTGATCTCTGCAGTTTCCTCCAGGAAAGTATCACTGGTTTTATTTTCCTGTCCTGATAAGGAAGGACGTCTATTGGCCTTTTCCTACCATAGTAGCCCTTGCTGCATGGATTAGAAAGTCAATGTGGGGATTTGCCAATTGCCAAGTATATCTATTCTGATTTTATATTCAGCAACTGGGGAAGTAAACACAGGGTAGTTTCACAGACCTGCTAGCCTCACTGTCGTTCAATAAGACAAAATTCCATTTAGCACCTGACCACTTTAAGCCCCCACTTTTATTTATGGACCAGTGACATTTTGGGTCCCTAGAAAGAATGTCAGTTCAGACTCAGAGTATATCAGTCCCCAGAGATTTGGGCAAATGGCTCCATGTCCTTTGAAAAATAGTTGGAGGAAGATTTAAGGTGTGTATATTGTAGCAGTGTGGCAGGGTTCTTTTTCAAGGGGAACCAGCCTCACCTCCAATCAAGGCCATCTAGGTCGATGAATGGATTAGATTCAAAAACTGAAGAAGAAGCCTGACTCTCTGTTGTGATGACGCGGGTCAGGTTTTGGTCACCAGATCTGGAGTTTTCCCTGTTATATACACCAAGTAACATTTTAGTAGTATACTCATCTATTTCATTCCTAGGGACACAATGATCAATTAGCCATAGCGAGAGATTACGGAAGGTCAAAATACCCATTATAATAAAAGCAGTCATCTTGTCTCTGGCTATTAAGTGCTTCCTCTTGGCTTCTACTAGGCTGAAATCCCCACATCACCATCACTAAAATAAGGGGACCCACCTCACTGGTGATCTGTCTTATCATACCTAGCCTGGAGAAGACAGCCATCGGCAAGCTTATCAAGGGTACTGATGCTCTCTGCACTAGCGTACTTCTCAATCCTTGGCGAAGGGATGAAGGGGTGGAAAACAGGTATAAAGATCAGTCATAAAAAGTCCACTCCAATAGCTCTCTCTCTCAAAGGCTTTGAATTCCTGTACATTATACCAGAGAACTTCTGGTGTCTCAACCTCATTGCATATAAGCCACATACCAACCAACCAACCAAGTATACTAGTAAGGTCACCTCCAGCTATACAAATCAGCATTAACATTAAATCTAGAAGACATTAACTTTAAGTAACAATAAATTAATAGCACTAACATTAAATCTAGAATATCTGTTTAGTGCACCTGTACAAAAATTTATCAGTCCAGTATTATTTTCTATTCTCTTTGGTCTAGCATCCTTGGGATTAATTTCTACACATATTCTCCACATTTATGCCAATACAAATTTTTTAAATCTTATAAGCCTTTTGCAGAGTTCACCATTTTTTCCTGAGTCAGAAGAGAATGTACTCTATATCCCTAGAGTATGCTGAAATCTAATATGTTTAGAGCAGTAAGAGGTACTTGGCGCGAATTTCGAGAATAGGCATCCTTTGCCGGTGAAGGCAAGGTTATTATAGCATATTCAGGTAAAATAAGTGGGGAGAGGTTCTTCTGCCAGCAAGGATGGCTCAGAATGACTTAGAGCTCAAGATTCTCAGCTTCCTCTGAGCCTACATGGGTGTCCTCATTCCAAGTCTCAAGTTCCCAATGCTTCACAATCAACCCCCTAAATTTCATATTAGAAACTTGATAAGGCTATGAATTAAACTTTTGTTGTAATTATGTAAATGGTATATTTAAATTTTGTGTTTGATTTTCAGTGAGCCCTGTAGATACTGGAAAGAATAGATTCTAAAGGCCAGTAGAAACTCTTTGGCTTTCTCACCATTACTTGGGCTGAGATTTTAAAGACTTGAGATGGTTGTTTTTCTTTTTATAAGTATTTAAGGGCACTCAGAAGTGGCCATCTCCATTCCACAGTTCTCATAGCCCATCGTTACTATCATTCTAGGTGCCAGCCACTTCGTCCCTAAGGCTCTTCCTTCACTAGGCACATTTTTGCAGCCTACTGCAGGTAATATTTTGATTAATTTTGATGTTACTGCATGCCATGGGTTGCTGCTGCTGCTGCTGTTGCTAAGTCGCTTCAGTCGTGTCCGACTCTGTGCGACCCCACAGATGGCAGCCCACCAGGCTCCCCCGCCCCTGGGATTCTCCAGGCAAGAACACTGGAGTGGGTTGCCATTTCCTTCTCCAATGCATGAAAGTGAAACGTGAAAGTGAAGTCGCTCAGTCGTGTCCAACTCTTCGCGACCCCATGGACTGCAGCCTACCAGCCTCCTCTGTCCATGGGATTTTCCAGGCAAGAGTGCTGGAGTGGGGTGCCATCGCCTTCTCCGCCATGGGTTGCTAAAGTTCCATTTTTCACTGGGCTTAGCATTGTATGTGAGGGCAAGAAAAAGACCAAACCAACTCCCAAATCCCATCTTTGTAGGTCTGTTTCCTAAACCCACTGTTGGTAATATGTGTTAGTCAGGATACAGTTGCTATGCCAGGCTCACTTCAGTCATGTCTGACTCTTTGTGACCCCATGGACTGTACCTGCCTCGCTCCTTGGTCTATGGGATTTTTTAGACGAGAATACTGGAGTGGGTTGCCATGCTCTCCTCCAGGAGATCTTCCCAACCCAGAGATGAAACCCGCATCTCCTGTGTTGCAGTTGGATTCTTTACCCCTGAGCCACCAGGGAAGCCCCAGGATCCAGTTAGGGAAACAAAAAACATATTAGTTATTTTAATAGAGAAGACTTAATTTAGGAAACTACTTAAACAGGTATTAGAGGACTGAAAAGGCAAAAAGTGAACTCTGAGGTAACTCAGAGATAGTAAAAAAAAATAAATAAGAAAAAAATAAATAGGTTGGGGGAACAGAGGGAAGAGGCTGGAAATACATTACAATGTAGAAGCTCAGAGATGGGACCCTACGGAGCTGGCACCTGGCTTTCTGAATAAAAGATGTCACTCAGCTTGTGCTGGCATCTCAGGAATTTAGATAAAGAATCTCTGGGGAGCCTCCATTAAAGTCTAAAAAGACCGGGTCCAGAGAGTTTCTGGGTTGGTGAGCACGTGGAGATTTGGGGAGAGTGGTGCCCTCCGAGAGAGGGTGGGAGCTCCGCACACCTTTCCCCATACCTGCCCTGTGCACCTCTGCTGTCTGACTGTTCCTGAGTCACTGCCTTTTAAAATAAGGCAGAAATCTATTTACGAAGAGGAAGAGTGACTCTCTGAGGAGAGCGCGGTTGTTTGGCTGCTGGTGGTGTTTTTGAATGGGCACAGGGAGGCTGGGCCCGGGGGTGTGTGTGGAGGGAAACTGCAAACTGGAAGTGTTGCTGGAGCGATACTGACAGCAGCAGCAAGCCAGAGGGGAATCGGTACAGCTGGCCCTCGAGCAGCGGAGGGAGCGGTCGTGGCGCTGGCCTTCCACACAGCTGAAGAACCCACGCGCCGCCTGCAGTTGGCCCTTGCTGTCCGTGGCTTCCCTGTATCTCTAGCTCTGCGTCCGCAGATTCAACCAATCACAGATTGCATAGTACTGTATATTTACTATTGAAAAAAAACCCCAGTTTATGTGGACCCATGCAGCTGCTGTTCAAGGATCTATTGTAATTGCTTTCTCCTTCCTTCTACCTTGCAATCTCCCTCTAATGCACCATGGTGGCAGAACTGGATATGGAACCACTGGGCAAAGGAAAATGTCCTTGGCAGAGTCTCAGCCAAAGCAAAGTATCAAAGGGTGGGTTTGGAGCAGACTCACAACAGCTTAAATAGTCAGCATACTTCTCTTGATTATAACCTGGTTGTCAAAAGGATGAAATGAAACTATGTATATTAAATATCTAGAATAGGTATAGCCTGATTAATTATAAGTATTTGATAAACGTTGACACTATTTTTCCTGGCACATAGTGAAATGGGCACATGGAGTCTTTCCCCTTCATTCTGCTAATGCAGTGGATTACACTGATTGGTTTTCATATGTTGAATCATCCTTGAATTCCAGGAATAAATCTCAGATGGTCATGATATATAATACTTGTTATAAGCTATTGAATTCAGCTTATTAGCTTTTTAAAAATTGGTATCTATCTATATATAGGATATTCCTAAATATATATATATACAGATACACACACACATGGGATTTGAGTTTTCAATAGAGAGGCTGAGTCAAGGAGACCTTAAAAGTGTAACTAGAGGGATCTGAACCAAGATGTTAGACAAGACGGTGGAGCAGAAAGAACCTCAGCTTATCTCCTCTTATGGCACACCAAAATCACAGCTATTGACAAAGCAAGTATGGGTAAAAAAGACTGGAATTACCAGAAAAGATCCTCTACAGCTAGAGATATAAAGAAGGAGCTGTAATGAGACAGGTAAGAGGGGTGGAGTCACAGTATAGTCAAGACCCATGAGCTCCGGTTGGTGACCCACAAATGAGAGACTATTTATAATTGCAGAGGTCTTCCCCAAGGAGTGAGGGGCCTAAACCGCATGTCAGGCTCCTCAGCCTGGGAGCCCTGCTCAAGGAAGACAAGCCCTCAGACCATTTGGTTTTGAAGACCAGTGAGGTTTACTACTGGGAGTCCCACAGGGCTGTGGGAAATAGAGACTCCACTCTTAAAAGGCATACACAAAATGTCACACTGTCTGAGACCCAGGGCAGAAGCAGTCATTTGAAAGGAGCCTGGGTCAAACCCATCTGCTGATCTTGGAGAGTCTCCTGACAAGGAGGCAACTAGAGCTCAACCTGGGGCACAGGCACTGACGGGAGCTGTCTGAGGAGCTTGTGGACACTAGGGCTGGCAAGTTCTATTCTGTAATCCTCCCTACAGCTTCTTGGCCTCAGGACCCAGTCCCACCCCTGCCCACTAACCTGTAGGCATCAGTACTGGGATGTCTCAGGCCAAGCAACAAGCCAGGTGGGGTCGTAGCCCCATCTGCCAGCCATCCCTGGACACAGCCCTGTGCACCAAAGGGCCCAGAAATTAGCCGCACACACTAATGCACAGGCGCTAGACCCAAGACCCCAGGGTCTTCCAACCAGCGACCGGGAGACTCAGTGGGCAGGCACTTACCCCAGGATAAACACAGCTCTGCAGCTGGTCATGGCCAGACCCAGCCCACTCACTGGTAGGGTAGAATCATCCCCTGGACCCACTGGGCCCCAACCCTGCCCTCCAGCAGCCCTACCCAGCTCGAGACACCTTGGGCCCTTCAGCAGCTGCCCCCAGGATCTGGCTCCACTCACCAGTGGGCTGACACAAGATTCGGGACAGCCTGGACTCCACAGCCATCAGTGTCTGGAATCAGCCTGAACCACCAGCAGTCTGACAGCAGCTCTGAGCAGCGTGGGCTCTGCAACCAGAGATTCTAGGGCCTGGCTCTGCCTGCCAGGGGGCTGCCACTAGCCCTTTGGTTGTTTTACAGTCACTCAGTTGTGTCTGACTCTTTGCAACCCCATGGACTGTAGCACGCCAGTCTTCCACGCCCTTCACCCTCTCCTGGAGCTTGCTCAAACTCATGTCCATTGACTAGGTAATGACATCCAACCATCTCGTTCTCTCTTACCCCTGCTCCTCCGGCCTTCAATCTTTCCCAGCATCAGGGTCTTTTCTAATGAGTCAGTTCTTTGCATCAGGTGGCCAAAGTATTGGAGATTCAGCTTCAGTATCAGCCCTTCCCATGAATATTCAAGATTGATTTCCTTTAGGATCGACTGGTTTGATATCCTTGAAGTCCAAGGAACTCTCAAGAGTTTTTTCCAACACCACAGTTCAAAAGCACCAATTCTTCAGCGCTCAGCTTTCTTTATGGTCCAACTCTCACATCCATACAGGACTACTGGAAAAACCATAGCTTTGACTAGATGGACCTTTGCATACCAGTGGGTAGGCACCAGTCCTAGGAACTCTTGGACCCCAACTCTGCCTACCAGCAAGGGGATACTAGCTTCAGGACCGCTGCAGGACACAGCTAACACACCAGTGGGCCAGCGCCAGCCCAGAACCCCTGCAGCCCTGGCTCTGCCCACCAGCAGGCCAATTCTAGCTCTGGGACAACTCAGGTCCCAGCCCCACCCACCGGCAGGGCAACACCAGCTTAGAGACACCTTGGACTCCTCAACCAGGCATCTTGGGATCCAGTCCCTCTCACAAGGGGGCCAATGCCAGCTTTGGGACACCCTGGAACCCACAGCCAGCTATGTCAGAACTGGCCGCACTCACCAAATAGGCTGTCACTAGATCTGGCAATCCTGGTCCCACAGTTACCCACTCCAGAACCTGACTCTGCCCACTAGTGAACCAAACTAGCCCTGGCACCCCCTAGAGTTCCATAGCCAATCGCCTTGCATTCTGACCCCCCTAACCAGCAGCCAACCACTTCCACACAAACCAGGGCCTGGCAGCCAAACCGACTGAACGCCAGCCACACCTACCAGACTGCCTGTGGCAATCAGCCACCACCAGAGGAAGACCCGGGCAGCCCACACACGGGGCACCCCTAGAGGATGTAGCTTTGGGGACCAGACAGCAGTGCAATCCTGGGATACATACTATGTTTCTTACAAAAGACCACTTCTCCAATGTTGGGAAATATATTCAATCTACCAGATATGTAGAAATTAAAAGCATAAAGAATATTTTCCAAATCAAGGGACAAGCTAGAACCCCAGAGGAAGAACCAGGTTAAGTGGATTTACTCAATAAAAGTTTAAAGTAATGATCATAAAGACGATTAAAGAACCTGGGAGAAGAATGGATGAACACAGTGAGAAGTTTTACAGAGCATTAGAAGGGATAAAGGAGAATCAAATAGAGCCCAAGAATACAATAACTGAAATGAAAAATACATTAGAAGGAGTCAACATTAGATTAAATGATACAGAGGAATGGATTAGCGAGCTGGAAGAAGAGTAGTTGGTGGAAAACACAGAAAAAAGAATAAAAAGATATAAGGACAGTTTAAGAGACTTCCGAGACAAACATCAAACATACTCATTTACATTATAGGGGTCCCAGAAGGAGAAACAAGAGAGAAAGGAGCGGAGAATTTATTTGAAAACATCGTATCTTTAGGAGAAAACATAGAACACTCTTTGACATAAATTATAGCAATAGCTTTTTTGAATCTCTCTCCCCTAAGGCAAAAGAAACAAAAATACACGATTGGGACTTAAAAGCTTTTGCATAGCAAAGGAAACCACTGACAAAATAAAAAGATAATCTACTGAATGGGAGGAAATATTTATAAGTGATATGACTGACAAGGAGTTATTATCCAAAATATATACGTAACTCATACAACTGAATATAAAAACCCTGACCCAATAGAAAAATGAAGAGGAGACATGAATAGACATTTTCCCAAACCGCCACCTGGTCAACAGTCACATGAAAAGAGGCTCAACTTTGCTAATCAGAGAAATGCAAATCAAAGCCACGAGACATCACCTCACACCTGTCAGAATCGCTACCATGAAAAAGAACACAAATAACACATTAGAAGGTGGAGAAAATGGAATCCTCCTACACTGTTGGTGGGAATGTAAACTGGTGCAGTACAGAGGTTCCTCAAAAAACTAAAAATAGAACTATAATATGACCCAGCAATTCTGCCTCTGGGTATATATCCAAAGAAAAGGAAAACAGTAATTCAAAAAGGTACATGCACCAAACAGAAAAAGACTCACAGACCCAGAAAACAAACTTATGATTACAAAAGAGGAAGGGTGTGTGGAGGGGGATAAATTAGTAATATGGGGTTAACAGATACAAACTTCTACATACAAAACAGATTTAGTGTATAGCATGGGGAACAATATTCAATATCTTATAATAACCTATAGAGGAAAATCATCTGAAAAATATGTATAACTAAATCCCTTGCTATACACTGGAAACACAATATTGTAAATCAACTATACTTCAATAAAAAGATAAATGCACCTCAACTTTCACAGAAGCATTATTTACAGTAGCCAAGATATGGAAGTAGCTTAAGTGTCCATGAACAGATCAGTAGATAAAGAATATGAAATATATATATAAATAATGTAAATATTGTCATCTGTAGATAATGCAGATGACACCACCCTTATGGCAGAAAGTGAAGAGGAACTAAAAAGCCTCTTGATGAAAGTAAAAGAGGAGAGTGAAAAAGTTGGCTTAAAGCTCAACATTCAGAACACGAAGATCATGGCATCTGGTCCCATCACTCCATGGGAAAGAGATGGGGAAACAGTGGAAACAGTGGCAGACTTTATTTTGGGGGGCTCCAAAATCACTGCAGATGGTGATTGCAGCCATGAAATTAAAAGACGCTTACTCCTTGGAAGAAAAGTTATGACCAACCTAGATAGCATATTCAAAAGCAGAGACATTACTTTCCCGACTAAGGTCCGTCTAGTCAAGGCTATGGTTTTTCCAGTGGTCATGTATGGATGTGAGAGTTGGACCGTGAAGAAGGCTGAGGGCCAAAGAATTGATGCTTTTGAACTGTGGTGTTGGAGAAGACTCCTGAGAGTCCCTTGGACTGCAAGGAGATCCAACCAGTCCATTCTGAAGGAGATCAACCCTGGGATTTCTTTGGAAGGCATGATGCTAAAGCTGAAACTCCAGTACTTTGGCCATCTCATGTGAAGAGCTGACTCATTGGAAAAGACTCTGATGCTGGGAGGGATTGGGGGCAAGAGGAGAAGGGGACAACAGAGGATGAGATGGCTGGATGGCATCACCGACTCGATGGACGCGAGTCTGAGTGAACTCCGAGAGTTGGTGATGGACAGGGAGGCCTGGTGTGCTGCGATTCATGGGGTCGCAAAGAGTCAGACACGACTGAGCGACTAAACTGAATATTACTTAGCCATAAAAAAGAATGAAAATTACCATTTGCAACAACACAAATGGAATTGGAGGATATTACACTCAGTAAAATAAGTCAGCCAAGAAACACAAATACTGTATGCTATCATTTATATGTGGAATTGAAAAAAAAATAAAGCAAATGAATGAAGAGAGCAAAACAGAAACAGACTTGTGGGTATAAAGAACAAACCAGTAGCTACCAGCAGGGAGAGGGAATGGGGCAGGGACAAGACAGGGGCAGGGGATTAAGAGGTACAAAATACCATATATTAAATAAAGAAGCAACAAGGACAAACTGCAGCACAGGGAGGAAAGCCAGTATTTCATAATGACTTCAGAGTATCGTCTATACAATCTTTAATCACTCTGTTGTAACCTGAAACTAATACAATACTGTAAATCAACTACACCTCAATTAAAAATAAATGAAATAAAAAGAAAGTACAACTAGGATTTTCTTACCCGTGTGCTCTGGAAGCCATTCTAGTTTTGGATTCAAGGGCTGTTTGGAGGAAGTTGATCTCTCTTGCCTACCCTTTCCATGTTTCCAGTTCTTATCTTGGCTTCCCTTGTGGCTCAGCTTGTAAAGAATCTGCCTTCAGTGCAGGAGACCTGGATTCGATCCCTGGGTTGGGAAGATCCCCTGGCGTATTCTAGCCTAGAGAAATGTATGGACAGTCCCCGGGTTGCTGAGAGTTCAGTTCTTATCTTAACTGCAAGTGGCTGTAGCCAAAGACAAACGGGAAACATGAGCTGAAGGGTTTAGAACGTTTTCAGAGCCCAACTGTTAACTCAGGGGTTAAGCGCCTGAAAAGAGAGTCAGGCGAGCTGACCAGAATTTTCATGATTAACAGAAAAGTTGGCTGCCCTGGATCTCTGACCTAGCCCAGTGGGAAAAAGGGCAGACCACACCTACTGCAACAATGCTCCACCCTTGCTGCTCGAGGACGCTTGCAGGGAGACACCTGAGAGGGTTATTGCCTTGCCTTCCGGTCTGTTTGGCAGTGAGGCTGGTCACAAGCCTCGTCCCGTGGCAGGGAGAGGCATTTTGGAGGGGAGAAAAGCCCCCTGCTTTCCCAGGAGCACTTGGGATTAACGTGGGGTTTCCAGAGATTCCTGATGATAAGAGCCACCTGGGGCATGTTTCCTCCCTTGGAAATGTTAGTTCTGTTGAGCTAAGGTGAGAACTCAGATGTTGCCAGTTAAAATAGCGGCCCAGGTGATTTTTATCATCAAGCAAGTTTGGGAAGCCCTACCATAGGGCAAGAGGACAACTCTTCCTGGACCTTGAGCTCATGCCTGCAAAAGGGAGCGGATATAATATTTAACCACTGAAGAGAGACATCTGTTTGGAGACAGGAACAGGGCTATAGTTACCATTCCATGAAAGATGAAACTGGTGGGCCTGGGCACTTCCCTGCAGTCCAGGGCTTAAGACTCCATTCTTCCAATGCAGGGGGTGTTGGGTTCCATCCCTGGTCGGGGACCTAAGATCCCACAAGCCCTGTGGCCAAAATAACCAAAACATGAAACAGAAGTTATATTGTAACAAATTCAATAAAGACTTTTAAAAGGGTCCACATCAAAAAAATCTTTTAAAATAATATCGATGGGACTGTTCTTAAGTCCTGCGGTTATGAATGACAGATCATGTCATGGAAGGGCAAGTATTCTTCCCAAAATGAGCTTGGTCATACCCGATTCTCTGCCAATGACGCAGTGCATGGAAAGGCTTCTCCTCTCACACAGCAGCAACTGCTCCCCAGATGCTGACAGCAAAGCCACTTGGAGCTGGTCAGGAAAGAGCAGGACCTCAGGACTCTGCGAGACTTGCTGTGAAAGTTTGTGTCGTCACAACTAGAGGTTCCTGAGGTGGGGAGGAAAACAGACCATCCTCAAACAGGTCTCTGCTTATTTCCAGTGAGCTGACCCAGCAGGCAAGTTGGGGTAGATTCCTGAGCACGTGGTGGACACATCTAGGGCCCCTGCACAACCCAGAGCCCTGGAGGTCCTCTGCCCTTTCTACAGTCTTGGTTTGGGCAGGGTGTGAGCAGAGCTTCCCTGATGGCTTAGCAGCAAAGACTCCACCTCCCAATGCCTGCCAATGCAGGAGACAAGGGTTTGATCCCTGGGTGGGGAAAATCCCCTGGAGAAGGAAAGGGTTGTCTACTGCAGTAATTTTGCAGAAATCCCATGGACAGAGGCGCCTGACAGGCTACAGTCCATGCGATCACAAAGAGTTAGACACAACTTAGCAATTAAACAACAGCAAAACAGAGTCTTGGAGCAGCCCCTGACACATCTAAAAAAAGTACCTCCTGGCACATAAAATGTGCTCAGTAAAAACTTTCTGAATGAGTGAATGAATGAATGTGGAAGAGAGAGTGCTTGTCATTGAATTGCAAATCAGAGGCCTCCAACTGTTGATTAAATTTATGAGAAAGCTTCAGGCTTCACTTCTCAGACCTTTATTCTTCTAAACAAAGTTCAGGCCTCTGAATGTTCTACTCTGTTAACCACAGAAGCCCAAAGTTCTTCCATAACTAACCTGAAGCAGGGGTTGCTGGGCTCTGCTCTCAGGGGCCCTCACAAGCCCTCTGCCCTGGGGCAGGCATGAGGAGAATGGAGCAGGGCTGCAGCCGCCTGGAGGACTTCCCTCTCAACGTGTTCTCGGTCACTCCGTACACTCCCAGCACCGCCGACATCCAGGTGTCAGACGACGACAAGGCAGGGGCCACCTTGCTCTTCTCGGGCATCTTCCTGGGACTGGTGGGGGTCACATTCACCATCATGGGCTGGATCAAATACCAAGGGGTCTCCCACTTCGAATGGACCCAGCTCCTCGGGCCCATCCTGCTGTCAGTGGGGGTGACGTTCATCCTGATTGCTGTGTGCAAGTTCAAAATGCTGTCCTGCCAGTGGTGCAAAGAAAGTGAGGAGAGGCTCCCGGATCCGGAGCAGATGGCGGGAGGACAATCCTTTGTGTTCACTGGTATCAACCAACCCATCACCTTCCATGGCGCCACTGTGGTACAGTATATCCCTCCTCCTTATGGCTCTCAAGAGCCTATGGGGATGAACACCACCTACCTGCAGCCATGTGGCCCATGTGGCCTCATACCGCCTGGAGGGGTGGCGGCCACCATGCCAAGCCCCCCTCAGTACTACACCATCTACCCTCCGGAGAATGCAGCCTTTGTTGACGACCAGGACTACCCTTCCTTTGTGGACGCTGCAGATGGCAGGTAGGGAATGTGGAGAGCGGATGGTCCCCTCCCAGCTGCGGCAGTCACAATCTATGGCTGTGTTCCGTTTGCAAGGGAGGTGGTGGGAGACTGCGGATCTCTATGTGGCCTGTTGCTGCGACGGTGGCATCGTTTTCGAGGGTCGTGCTGGGGGCTGTAAGGCATCTTGTCCCTTCTGCTTCCATTTCAGGTCCAGCCCTGATGCTGAGCAGTTAGAAGAGACACCGCTGGGAGACGAGGACTCTGCCTGCTTCTCCCCTCCTCCGTATGAGGAGATATGCTCCCCTTCTCACTAGACTGTGAGGCTGAGGGCACAACATGTTAGTTTTGTTGCTGACAGCTGAAGTGTTCTGTGCAGCAGAGCTGTCTAACCAGGAAGTCTTGACAGATACCATTTGGGGAGGGTGGGGCAGGGAGAAGTGAGAGGTTGAATCTCTCTGGTTGGTAAAAATTAGGCAGGGCTGGGGAAATGTCCTTCTGATAGAGCTAGAAATCCCCTGGATATGGTTCAGGATCAGGAACTTCACCTGTTTATCCAGCACCCATCCCTTTCCCACTGGGAGGCACTGGTGTCTTCATTTGAGTTCTAGCAGCCAAGGGAACCTGAGGAGGGCAGGGCAACCCACTCCAATCTACTTGCCTGGAGAATCCCATGGAGAGAGGAGCCTCGCAGGCTACAGTCCACGGGATTGCAAAGAGTCGGACACGACTGAGCAACTGAGCACAGCACAGCCAAGGGGAAAATCACTGCTGCTGTGACTTTGGGAGTTTCCACAGCAGTGAGAGTAGCGGTGGGAAGGAAGCAGGGAGCAGAAAACAGGCTCAAATGGAGATTTTCCAGTGCCTGTTCTCAGCCCATAAAGGGTATCTGCATGTTTGTAAGAACTTGGTGGCCGTCTGGTGTCCCTGGAGGACTCTGGCTATCTTAAAGTCTGCAAAGATAAATGAATTAGGTGGAATAAAAGAACGCCTCCTGTTAGAATAGTATTAGATAGCTGGAATAAACATACAAAATAAATGACAATGGGACAATGAAATCAATAAATCCTTAAGTTATCACCAGGTCCCAGCAGTTCTGCAGCAAAGGTTGAAGCCCAGCTACCCCAGGACAGGATCTGTGCTGGACCCAGCGGCCAACAGAACACGATCACTTCCCTTCACACAGATGGGATCTGTTAAATCAGAAGAGAGCCCCCGTGTCAACACCTGGAAAACCATGAGTCATAGAAGCAATCTTTATGGTTAAGATAAGCTCATCCTCTTTATGAAAAAAAATTCTTCGATACCTTTATCCTCCAAGCATCTGAACTGACAACTAGGATAGACTCACAGACTTTAGAAGAGACAGATAAAACCATCAGTGCTTAAAAGAAAAGTATTTTCCATAGGCTACAAAGGACAGGCCATGTAAGGAAAGGGAAGCTCAAACCAAAGGAAAACAGGACATAGCAATCCTTTAGAGTCTGGGTACTGTGTTTGTATATGGAGTGATTTTTACTAATCTTGATCAGAAATAACTAGTTTTCCAAGGATATGATTAAAATAAGCTTGATATTATTATTGTGATTTGTACTCTTACAAATTTCATCTTAGGGATGAAATCTCTGTGTATGAGGATTCATTTTCATGTTCACTGCTAGAAGGTAATTGAAAGACATAATTCATTTTATAGAAACTAGCTTTACACTCGCCGCATTCATGAACTGCTGGACTCCTGCCTGAGGACCACCAGTTCAGGGAGGACGTTTGGAGACAGGGACGCAGTGGAGCATCGCCAGTGGCGTCCCCACCGTCAATGCCCACACACCTTCCTCCTTCTCCCTCCTCATCCTCGTTCACCGCACAACTTTTATTCCTGGATTTGGGTTCTGGCAAGTGGCAAGGATAGCTCAAAAGGGGAAGAGGCGTTCGGAAAGGATATTTGAGTGTGGAAGGCGGGAGGGCAGGGTAGCCAGTTTGTCGTGGTGATGCTTGGAGTTTGATATGCAGGGAACCGGCCTCGGTGGGGCTTAGTTTCAGGCAGCAGAGTCATTCAACACCAACTGCCCCAAGACAGAAAAGTGCTAACACAGAGGTAATTTATGTTTTTAAAGACAGAGCATCAGAGCTGATGGCTCAAGGTGGGAGGTGGGGCTCTGAGAATAGGAATTCAGCACCTCTTTGCTGAGCATCTCCTCTGTCTTCCCTCGGACTTCCCTTGTAGCTCAATCAGTAAAGAATGCCTCCAATGCAGGAGACCTGGGTTAGATTCCTGGGTGGGGAAAATCCCCTGGAGAAGGACATGGCAACCCACTGCAGTATTGCCTGGAGAATCTCACGGACAGAGGAGCCTGGCAGGCCCCAGTTCATGGGGCCGCAAGAGTCAGACGTGACTTAGCAGACAATCTCATCTCATCATCTCTGCTGTGTCAGGACTGAGGCCATCAAGTGGGGATATATCACAGAAAAAGCAAAGCCACAGAACAGGAGCTGTGGGTTTGCTCTTGTGAAGCCTCTAGTCTAGAGAGGAAGACAGACACTGATCACTTATTCCTGGTCCCAGAACCATAAGAGGGGGACTTGGACTAGTCAGAAGGATTATCAGGGCTTCCTTGCCAAAGTGAAGTCAGGACCACTGCCCTGTAGAACCCTGGGAGCACTGTTACACAGACAGCCATGCCATCAGGCTCTCTGCATTTCTGGGGACTATGCTGGGAGCCGAAGGAACAGTAGCTGCTCCTAGACAAAGAGGAGGAGGGGGAGCCTGGCAAGACTGTGGAGTTGGGAGATGGTACCGGAGGGCAACTTGCAGGCTGTGTATACCTTTATATTTCACTGCTGCTACAGTCCCCAAACAGAGCTGCCACCCAACACCCAGGAAATCACATCCACCAGCTCTCTGGCTTTGAAACAACCCCAGCTTGCTCTCTGTCTGTCTTCATTTCGGGGTTGCAGGGATCAACATGATGGGAAGTCCACTGAGTTGCCCCTGGACTCACACCAGGTCTCTGCCCAACAAGGACACACTCCTGGCAGAGTTGCAGGTGTATTGTCTGGATATCTGCCTTTACTCATTTTCTCTCCAGCATCCAGGGCTGAGTGGAGGATCACGACTGGGGACAGTGACGTGGGGTCTGCCTGGTCCCGGCTGTGATGTCCACCCTGAGATCCCCGGTGTGGAATGTGGCTGTAGGTAGAGGCTGAAAGTTCTGGTGTCCCCATCAGAACCCACGGGGCCTTGTCAAACACCTTAGCCTATGTCTGCAGAACTACTGGGAAGTTGTCGAAGAGTTCTAATGAGCAGGGGGATGCAATCTGATTCTGAACACTCGCTGGTTAGAGCAAGACCCAGAGGCGTAAACGGTAGGACACTGACCTTGTTGGTGAAGTCCAGCGCACCAGGAGACACCCTCTCCCCCACCCTCCGTCTTTGCTGGGGTGCCATGGCTGGTCAGCCTCTTCGATTTACATGTAATTCCAAACAAAGCTTGTCAATCAAAAGAGACAGGTTTTTAAGAACTAAATATTAACATCTCTCAGGAGTCAGTTTGGGTTGGGGCTTTGGGCTTGACACACTGCTGACAGGGGGGAACTTGACGTGGCAGGAAAGGACCATCGGAGCTGGGAAGATGAGGCTCAGGCACCGAAGGCAAGAAGTGTTCGCAAAGCTCTTAGGCTTCTTTCTCCGCTCGGGCTGAGGTCTCTGCTGCAGTGTGGGTCTCGTCCACTTCCTCCTGCCGGGCCCTGGGAGGTGAGTATCTTTTGGAGACTGGCATCAGTTACCCTTTTGTTTCAGTGAACCAGGCACCAGTGTAAGTTTCAAATGCACGAAGTGGTTCTGCTCCAAAACAGCTTTTTAAATGCTCACCCCACATTTTGGGGGTGGGGTGGGGTGGGAGGTACAGTATAAAAATAAACTGCTGTTTGTGATGAGCTGGCCTTGGGTATCTGTCTTCAGCTTCCCACTTCTGGGCTCCTCAGCAGCCGTGTTGAGTGTCAGGTCAGCGGAGTGACGCTAAGCAGAAGCCCCACAGCCTGGAGGGGGTGCTGGTGTGTCTCACCTCAGAAGCACCTCATAGCCAGGCACTGCCTGCAGAGCCTACTGCCCACACCCCTTGGCAGCTACTAAAGTCCTCCTGCAAAGGCCTCCATATAACTGACACTGAGTTCCTACTGAGTGCTGCTGCTGCTAAGCTGCTTCAGTCGTGTCCGATTCTGTGGGACCCCAGAGACGGCAGCCCACCAGGCTCCCCCGTCCCTGGGATTTTCCAGGCAAGAGTACTGGACTGGGTTGCCATTGCCTTCTCCAATGCATGAAAGTAAAAAGTGAAAGTGAAGTCGCTCTCCTATTGAATAATCAATGTGAAATGAATAAATGAAGAACTTTTCAAATAGACAACAAATAGTTCAACTTAGCTCCTTTTATTATGAAAAATTTCAAAGAAGTAGAATCGTAGAGAGAATAGTATATGAAACGCTCTGTAGCCCTCACCTTCCTCAACTCATGGCCAGTCTTACTTCTTTCATCCTCCCCTCCCAACTGGATATTTAAAAAGCAAACTCAAACCATAAAGTCATTTCATCCTAAAAAATTTCACTGTGTAGCTTTAAAAGATAAAGGCTCCAAAAAAATGCAACACTGTTGTTACACCCTCAAAATTTATAATCCCTTAATGTCTTCAAATATTGAGTCAATATTCAACCTTCTTGATTTTCTCTATTTTATTTAATTTTTTTTTTTACTGCTTTGTTTTGTTTGAATCAGTATCCAAATGAGATTGGCTTTTGGCTAAATGGATCCTAAAGTTCTCTCTACATTATACTATATTTTGAGAGTTAGAGAGGTGGCATGACATGATAGCAGAGTCATATTTATTAAATTTCGCTTTCCAAACAAAAATGTTTTTCAAGATTTTTTTCAATTCATATTTCCCTCTCTGAAGTTCCCTGAAACTCTAGGACTCCACTGGAATTAGAAACTTATTTTTTTCTACTTTTATCATATTATTAGAGATTTTTTTTCCAAACATTGTCCTAGAAAATAATTTTCATGAAGAGAGAAAGATCTTCAAGTGTTGGAGAAGTATCTGTTGCATAATAATTTCAAGAGTTTCAGTATCAGAAAACTGATAATCATAAGCATCTTTGGCTTGGTTGGAAAAAGTTTTTTCCTCCAGAGACCATAAAAGCTCCTCTGAACATTTCAAAAGTGAGAACCAGTGTCTCCTCTTTAAGAAACAAAACCTCTCATTCTACACTAAAAAAGTTGTACCATCACCTGGTATAACTGAGCTCTCTGAGGCTACTGACTGTGGGCCTCTTACCTGTGAGTTCTCAATCCTCAAATTAAAAACTAATGTATTTTCTGGTCTTACCTACAACTCTTCCTTTGAAGGTGTGTATGTGTGTGTGTGTGTTTGTCTGTTCACCTACACTCTTTTATTATAGAATGTGATTTACGGATTTCTTACCCACTCACTACCTGTAAATCATCAAGATTTTATGTCCCAAGCAGTCAGCAGTTGGTTATAAAATCAACAGAGAGCTGTACTAAATAAACCTTTCCTGGATTGCTCCTAAGAATTGACGACAAGTCAGAAAGTGAAGACAATTCCATGGGAATGATTCTCACCTGCTTCTGGGATCCACAAAGGTCTCAGATACGGGGATTTTATTTGTCTTGAGCTTTTAGGAAGATTAACAACCAGGTGAACTGGGAAGGAAGTCAGTTTCCTAGGTTCCAGAAGTTTTCTTGTAACGAAGAATTTGTCCTCCAGCACAGAACCTACACATGTAAATCATAAGACACAAATACGTATGCTAGAATCCACGCTTACACAGAAGGGGCTGGAAATGAAGATGTGATTTTCCCGTTCTAACCTTTCATTCGTTTAAAAGAACACATTTTTTTTAAAAGGGGGTATGTGTGTGTATACTCTTCTTTAAATATATAGAACATCTCTTAAAGAAGACCTAGAACTGGTAATAATTATGTCTGTGGCAGAGGATGGGAGACTCCTTTATCACTTTAATTCATGCTGGTTAATAGTTTTTCTACCAAGTTCATGTATTTCCTGTTCCTAAAATTATTTTTAGAATACAAGAAGAGAACGAAATGATCTATCTCCATGTACTTTTCTTTTCTGATGGGATGATAATCACTTAACAATATTGTGTTGGTTTCTGCCTTGCATCAAGATGAATCCACAACAGATATACATATGTCCCCTCCCTCCTGAGCCCCCCCCATCTCCCCCCCTACTCCCACCCTCCTAGGTTGTCACAGAGCACTGGGTTGAGCTCCCTGTGTCCCACAGCAAATTCCCACTTGCTACCAATTTTATATACGGTAATGTATATGTTTCCATGCTACCCTCTCCATTCACCCCACCCTCTGCTTCCCCTACTGGGTCAAGTCTATTCTCTATGTGTGCATTTCCACTACAGAATACACTTTTTTCCTCCATGTGCTTTTAATGTTTTTAATGTTCAATGCGGGAGACCTGGGTTTGATCCCTGGGTTGGGAAGATCCCCTGGAGAAGGGAAAGGCTACCCACTCCAGTATTCTGGCCTGGAGAATTCCATGGACTGTATAGTGTATGAAGTCGCAAAGAGTCGGACACAACTGAGTGACTTTCACTTTTCATCTTCTTGAGTCCTCGAGTAAATGATTTTCATTGCCACTGTTGCTCATATATGTAACAAACACACAAGACACATAGGAACAAATGTGATATACAGATGGACACAATGCGATACAACATGAATAACACTTCTACATAGACACATACATACAAAGTCTCTGGGAGAAAGAACAGTTTTCACTATGTATGTGGAAGAATTTTCACACATACATGTTGCTAAAGTCCTCTGTCCCTGGGATAAAACACTAACCAACGTCAATACAACAGCAGCACACAGAGTCAGCAATCTGATTCCACATGGTTCTTTCTTTGATGTTTTGTTTCAACCCCACCTTCTTCACACTGGGAAGAACTGTTCACAGCAGACAGCCATTCACTTACCAAGGAGCCACCACCAGTGTACCTTCAAAGCCACCTAAGTAAACCGGTTCCGCACCAGAAGGAGCCCCAGGGATCACCTTTGCACCCCCCCTGCCTCCCCAAGTGGGTGTGAGAGGAAACTGTGTCTGCAGCAGCTGCCCCTGCCCTCTTCCTTCCTGGAATCTGTCTGGGACTCCTCCTCCAGGGCCTGTGGGGCTGGTTTGATCCCACTTCAGCCAGGAAGGATGCCCTGACCCCTCAACAGATTGAACAGGAGCCCCACAAACATGCTTGGGATTTTTCAGGAGGCAAATAGGTTGCAAAGGGGAAACAGAAAGCTCTGTCTGCAAAGCACAGAGGACAGGTTTAGGCTGGAGGTGTCTGTGCCTCATTAGAGCCCTTCAGAGGCCATGGGGCTCACCCTTGTGGGTCACCTTTCTGGTCCCTGTGCTCAAGTTACTGCAACTGACTTCCTAGCTCACCCTGTGGTCCTTGAAGGCCTGTGGCAGGAGGCATCAGCATCATTCATTTGTGCATTTAGCAGACATGTTTTGAAAACTGAACAAAGTGAGCGTGTCACTCCAAGGGAAATAACTGACAGTATTTGTTGCCAATGAGAACTTTCAACCTTTCAAGTGAAAATTAGAATTTCTGAAACCTTCTATTTATCATCATGAACTTGACAGTTTCTCTAAAAGTGGACTTTTCTTTACAGATCAGCACTGATATTTTAAATGGTAATTTCTAAAAATTTATATAATGAAATGCTTCAACATTTGAAAGGTCTGTATAACTCAGTGAACTAATATTTTCCACACAACCACTACAGGATATTACAAAATCATTTGTGGGGAAAATGCATCCAGAGTGCAAGACAGACCAATGGATTTTAATGTAACAGTACAAAATGTTCATTGATACAATTTCAGATTCCACACAGCAACTAACCTTTCAGAAATTACCACCTAGGTTTTGGTCTAGTATCCAAGAATAATATACAGAATTATCTGAAATGCTTTTAAAATACTTCTACATATTCCTACCATAATCTGTGTGAGGCCAAATTCTCTTCATAAAATTCAATCAAAACAACATATGCAACAGATTCAGTGTAGAAGCAGATATAAGATATGAGAGTCTATTTTCTGTTAAGTAAGATAATAAAAACTTTGCAAAAATGGAAAACAATATCATTTCTCATTTTTTTTTTTGCTTTGGAAAAATAGTCTAATACATAAAAGGTTTATAATACTTGTAATTTTCATTTTTAAATATTTTTGAAGGTTCTGGAGTTGTTTTAATTTTTTTCCTAGTTTTACTGAGGTATAATTGACAAAAAATTGTAAGATATCTAAAGTGTACAATGTGATGATTTGACACATGGATTATAATTTTTAAATGAATATTTTATCCTTTTTAAATTTTAATTTCTAACAAGGTAAATAGGAAATACTGATAGTCCATAAACAAAAATTCTTTGGGCACCTCAGTAAATTTCACAGGTATAAAAGGTTTTCAAGACCAAAAAGGTTGAGAACTGCTGGAATATATTATTACAGGGGGAGGTGGTCAAGTGCCCTGTAAAAGACTACAGTTCCCAGCCTCCTTTGCAGCAACGTTTGGCCATATGACTAAGTTCTGGCTAACTGGATATAAGTAAAAGTTTATGGAAGGGGGTTCCTTGAAGACTGCCTAGAAAACAGATAGCTGGGGAATTCATTTCTTGACTTTTCGTTTTTCTTCCTTGAAGACACAACTTATATATAATCACAGAATCTTCAGCAGTTGTCTTGAACAGTGAGATGACCTTGAAGATGGAAGTTACAAAGATGGAATAGAAAGACAGAAGACGGCTGGGTCCCCAGTGACTATGATGCTGCCTGGTAACTTACTTAAGAGTTCTTTTAAATTAGAGAGAAAGGGACTTCCCTGGAGGTCTAGTAGTTAAGACTTTGCCTTCCAATGCAAGGGGTGTGGGTTCCATCCTGGCTCAGGGAGCTAAGATCCACATGCCTCAGGGCCAAAGAAACTAAGAGATAGAACAGAAGCAATATTGTAACAACTTCAACAAAGATTTTTTATTCTTAATTAGAGAGTAATATGGGAATTCCCTGGTGGTCCTATAGTTAAGACTCTTGAACTTCCATTTTAGGGGCATGAGTTCAATCCCCACTCAGAGAACTAAGATCCCTCAAGACACATGGTAAATAAATAAATGAGAGAAATAGGTTCTGCTGTGTTCTACAGAATCTAATCCTGCCTCCTTTAAGTGTGCCAAAATACTAAGGCCAGCCACAAAGGAGCCATCTTTATGTGGATGATATAACTATTTCAAAGGTATTTCCGTGGGTTTTATTCTCACGTCAACCACTGTCTTAAGGTGTGATGCTGAAAAAGCATGTTTCAGGGTTAGTATTGCAGGTACTCAGGGATTCATTCAACTCTTTGAGTGACAAACATTTCGGAAGCCCATCCTATTGGCAGGCAGGGAACCAAGCACTGTGTACTCGTGCCCCCAGAGCCCTTGTGGTCCATCGAGGAAACTGCTTCACTCCAGGACCTAACCTGCCCTCACAGCTCTGCTCCACGTTAGGAAAACAGACTGTTTGGAGTATGGAGAGAAAAGCAGACAGCTTGTCCCCTCATTGATATTTCCTGGGCGTGACTTAAAGTTCTCTTGAATACATTTCATCATCACCCACACTCATTGAACCAGAATGGCCCAAATAAACAAAAAGGCTTTCCTCTTCCTTCTCTTTCATTTTGATGGGTTGACATATCTCATGCTGCCAATTAGCCATGTCAGTTGTTGAAGGCTCTCTCACGCTACATTGTTAGCACAGTAACTGGCTGGATTTCAAAGTCCAGTTGTAGGAAGGCAACCCACCTTGTGCATCGAACCACCTATAATTGAAATCCTCTAAGCAAAGACAACTTTCTGCAGAACTTCAACAGTCTCCTGTTATACAGAGTCTATTACCATTTACATGGGGGCATCGTAGCTGGGGGCTGGATGAAAGAGAGACACACAGAAGCCTTACTCACAGAATCCAGTAGATTCCAAGCAGGCTCAGCATCTTTGAGGTAAACAAAAGTCTCCCCAGCTCATTGGGCTTGGGATGGATTCAGGCCAGAGCTGACCTGCACAGCCTACTGAGGCTTAAACATAATATTGTTGATGAAAAACTGCAAACCCTACAGAGTTGTATTTACTGACTCATGCTCCCCTGACAGAGACAGCAGACTTATGTAAAGGCGTAGCACCTCTGCCTCTTAATAAGTAAGCTGCGTAACCTTAGGCACATGGCTTAACCTTGCTGAGCACAGGAAAGAATCATGTCCAAGCTCTCAAATCAAGTTATTCACTTTAGCAGATGGACTAACTTGGGCAAAAATGTACTGACATGGTATAAGGAATGACTTTCCTTTGCTATCAATTTGGACTAGCTTTGTTTTCATATAAATAAAAACCCTAAATAAACATTTCTTTCTCACATATAATAAATCCTGAGATGGATAGTAATAACACAAGGCTTATCCTTTGTATTACATCATCAGTGGCTTATTTTTCTGCCTTCTTCGTTCAGTACCTGGCTTTCCTCTTCAAAGGCATCTCATGGTCCATGATAGCTACTGAAGCTCCAGTGTTACGTCTACAGTCAAGAAGGAAGGAGAAAAAGAAAAGGAAAAAAGGACACACTTCCTATCTGACTTGATTCTTTCCAAGAGTTTCTGGAAGTTCCACGTCATACTTCCACTTCTGATTCTTTGAGCAGAATTTGGTCTGTGGCCTTACCAAGTTGCAAGGACATCTGGGAAATGTAATTTTTAAAAATTACTGTTGTTCACCTGAAACTCTGGTGATTGTTTCAACAATTCAACAATGTTAATCGGCTGTACACCAACACAGAATGTTTTTGGCATTAAAAAGTTAAAATTAAAAAGAAACATACTGTTTTCCAGTGCAAAGGGAAAAGAGTAGAACAGATACTGAGTAATGACTATCAGGCTCTTCCATACTTGGTTTTCTCTCTCTCTCACTCACTCCAGGCAGATTCAAATATCTGCTCAGGAATTTGGAACTTTTCAGAAACTGCTTCTTTTAGATCCCTCTGCTGAACCAAAAATATTAATTCTGAAATGCCAAGTATAAATATACATGCCAGATGCAAGGTTTCAGCCAAAGAGGTTCAACTTGTAAGTTTAGAAGGACAGATGCAGTCATCAGCGGGGAGCATCGGTGAGTTACAGAGCATCCAGGCTGTAAAACAGGCGAGCTTTTTGACTGAACCTCGACTCCGTGGATTTGCTGGTGTCACGTATTTGTCTCATTCCTCTGGGTGTTTATGGGATTTCTGGTCTCCCACTTTGTCCCCCTTGAAGGACATTATTTGTTGTGGAAACGGTGACATTAAATTCAGATGGCAGGAGCTGGTGATATTGACTTATGCAAAACAAAGTGACTTATGCTTGTGATTTAGCAAGTCTGAATTGTTCAGAGTTTAACCTGCTCCTTGAGTTTGGAGAGGAGGTTGGTAAGGGGGGAGGGTGGGAAGCCAGACACCTTTGGGAGCTGCCATAACTTCTTTGTGGGCATTAGAGCTATATTTAGTGCAATTAAGGTGCTAATTCAGTAAAGACTGCACAGTTCCCTTGTGGTCTGGGAGAGCGAAATGCAGCTGCTAACAGTGGTTGATTTATAATCAGGGAATGACCTAGGTACCAGGGGAAATAAGCCAGATTCTTCTGAGGACCTAAATCACTCTCTCAGCCAGGCGATCAAAACAGCATGCTCACCCTGGGCAGAGCACCGGAGTTGGGCAGCCTCCAAAACCAGGCTTGAAATACTCCCTGTTTTCAGCAGGATTAGACCCCTGCCTCTCCCTTGTCCCTCAGAAGGATGCAGGAAGTGTAAGAGAGCCTTCAAAGGCTCAGAGATCAGAACCCAAGCTTTCCTTAACCTCAATCCCAGTCCCAGGGAACACATGACTCAAATGGCAGAAAAGTGTGTATTTATCCTGTGATCTCTCCCACTAGCGAGTTTGGGTCATTGCAGATCACGTCTGGGGGCAAGCAGGGCCGAGAGGAAGGGTTAGCAGGTTGTACTGCACGCATCCTCAAGGGATGCCATTCTTAGCTAGTCTAAGCCAGTGGTGCTCACACATGGCTGCATAGTAAAATCTCCTGAGCAGCCTAAAAATTCCAGTGCCCAGACTGCACCTAGACCCGTTAAATCAGAGGAGGAGGGACCTAGACATCAATAATGTTTACAGTCCCCCAAGTGAGTCCGATGTGCAGCTGAGTTTAAGAATCGATGGTCTGACTCAAGCAGACTTTGATGTGAACGCCTCCCCGCATGCCCCACAGCTGTGCTGGGGACAACCTGCACAGATGTATGTCACAGCCCTGGGTGGGGCTGGAGAAGAAAAGTGCCATCAGAGGACAGTAGGGAGATGGATACACCTTCTGGAAAGAAAGAACTCAAAAGGAAATCTAGAACCTGGACCTCAAGCCAGCAACCTGTGGAACATTAAGGCATTGTTTGATGTGGGGTCCCTGGATGGCTTCCTGTTGTTTAGTCGCTAAGTCGTGTCCAACTCTTCTGTGACTCCGTGGACTGTAGCCCGCCGGCCTCCTCTGTCCGTGGAGTTTTCCAGGCAAGAATACTGGAGTGGGTTGCCATTTCCTTCTCTGGGGATCAAACCCATTTCTCCCGCATTGGCAGGTGAGTTCTTTACCACTAAGCCACCTGGGAAGCCCCCTGAATGGCTTGCCGCTGCTACTGCTGCTAAGTCGCTTCAGTCGTGTCCAACTCTGTGCCACCCCATAGACGGCAGCCCACCAGGCTCCCCTGTCCCTGGGATTCTCCAGGCAAGAACACTGGAGTGGGTTGCCATTTCCTTCTCCAATGCGTGAAAGTGAAAACTGAAAGTGAAGTCGCTCAGTTGTGTCCAACTCTTAGCGACCTCATGGACTGCAACCCACCAGACTCCTCCGTCCATGGGATTTTCCAGGCAAGAGTCCTGGAGTGGGGTGCCATTGCCTTCTCTGCCTGAATGGCTTACATAATTGCAAATTTCACTTTTAATTTGCCCCAGTTCCTGAGCTTCATTTCTTGGATATTTTTCTAAGACGTGTATTTAATGGTGTGTGTGGGAACGGTGCTTTGCAAACTCTGCAGTGACGCTTGAATGTGGGTTGCTTGTTTTAATGACATAAAACCTGCACACCTCATCCAGATACTGCCCTGGCTTGTGAGGTCCAAGTGCCTTTCCCTGTCACATCCAGATGCTGTTAGAACTGGAGGGTGGCTTTTTCACTTATGCTTTCTGCAGGGAATTTTTTTTTTTCTTTTTCTCTTCTCTTGAATTTGTAATTCCTACAGGTAGACTTAGAGGATGCAGAGTAAGGGCAAAGTCGGCATTCATGATGTAGCCTCATCTGCACCAACCTTGACCCTCAAGCTGGGGCCTCGCTCACAGGGCCCTGCCAGCCCCTCCCCGAAAGGCTCAGAGTTTGGAACTTGGGAATCACCCAGCGATACCCGCGGAACATGTGCACAGGTAGATGGAGCAGCAGCAAGCCCCTCCTGGGAGGCCACAGGTCAGGAAGCAGGCTCTGGGTGCTGAGAGGGGGGCGACGGCCCCGGAGAAGGACGAAGCATGTGCAGTCACTTATTTGTTTTATTGAAGTATAGCTGATATACAGTTGTGTTAGTTTCTGGTGTACAACAAAATGATTTAGTTATTTACATATGTGGGACTTCCCTGGTGGCTCAGATGGTAAAGAATCTGCCTACAATCCAGGAGACCCAGGTTCGATCCTTGGATCAGGAAGAGTTCCTGGAGAAGGGATTGGCTACCCACTCCAGTGTTCTTGCCTGGAAAATTCCATGGACCGAGGAGCCTGGAGGGCTACAGTCCACGGGGTCGCAAAAAGTTGGACAAGACTGAGCAACTAACACTTTCACTTTTGCATATATATACATGTATATGTACGTATGTATCAGTTCAGTTCAGTTCAGTTGCTCAGTCATGTCCGACTCTTTGCAACCCCATGAATCACAGCACCCCAGGCCTCCCTATCACAAACTCCCAGAGTTCACTCAGACTCACGTCCATGGAATTGGTGATGCCATCCAGCCATCTCATCCTCTGTCGTCCCCTTCTCCTCCTGCCCCCAATCCCTCCCACCATCAGAGTCTTTTCCAATGAGTCAACTCTTCCCATGAGGTGGCCAAAGTACTGGAGTTTCAGCTTTAGATCATTCCTTCCAAAGAAATCCGGGGGCTGATCTCCTTCAGAATGGACTGGTTGGATCTCCTTGCAGTCCAAGGGACTCTCAAGAGTCTTCTCCAACACCACACACACACACAGATATATATTCCTCTTCAGATTCTTTTCTGTTATAACTTCCTGGGAAATATAGTAGGACCTTGCTGTTTATCTGTTTTATATATGGTAGTGTGTATCTGTCAGTTTCAAGCTTCTAATTCATCCCTCTCCTGCCCTTTCCCCTGGATAATCATGGTTTGTTTTCTAGGTCTATGAGTTAGTTCCTGTTTTGCAAATAAGTTCATTTGTATCATTTTTTTTTTAGATTCCATATATAAGTGATATCATATGATATTTGTCTTTCTCTGACTTCAGTCAGTCAGTTCAGTCACTCAGTTGTGTCCAACTCTTTGCAACACAATGGACTGCAGCACGCCAGGCTTCCCTGTCCATCACCAACTCCCGGAGCCTGCTCAAACTCATGTCCATCGAGTCAGTGATGCCATCCAACCATCTCATCCTCTGTCATCCCCTTCTCCTCCTGCCTTCAATCTTTTCCTGCATTAGGGTATTTTCCAAGGAGTCAGTTATTTGCCGGAGAAGGCAATGGCACCCCACTCCAGTACTCATGCCTGGAAAATCCCATGGGCGGAGGAGCCTGGTAGGCTGCAGTCCATGGGGTCGCTAAGAGTCAGACATGACTGAGCGACTTCACTTTCTCTTTTCACCTTCATGCATTGGAGAAGGAAATGGCAACCCAGTCCAGTGTTCTTGCCTGAAGAATCCCAGGGATGGGGGAGCCTGGTGGGCTGCCGTCTATGGGGTGGCACAGAGTCAGACACAACTGAAGCGACTTAGCAGCAGCAGCAGTTATTTGCATCAGGTGGCCAAAGTATTGGAGTTTCAGCTTCAGCATTAGTCCTTCCACTGAATATTCAGGACTGATTTCCTTTAGGATGGACTGGTTTGATCTCCTTGCAGTGCAAGGGACTCTCAATAGTCTTCTCCAACACCACAGTTCAAAAGCATCAATTCTTTGGCACTCAGCTTTCTTTATAGTCCAACTCTCACATCCACACATGACCACTGGAAAAACCATAACTTTTACTTACTTAATATGATAATCTCTAGGTTCATCCATGTTACCACAAATGACATTATTTCATTATTTTTTATGTCTAAGTAGTATTTCATTACATACACACACACACACATACACACACACGCCTCCTCTTATTACTGTTGATTGCAACATTTAGGTTGCTTCTATGTCTTGTCTACTGTAAATAGTGCTTCAAAAAACCTTGGGGTGCATGTATCTTTTCAAATTAGAGTCATTGTCTTTTCAGAATGTATGCCCAGAAGTGCAGTTGATGAATCATATGGTAACTCTTTTAGCTTATAAGGAAATCCCATACTGTTCTCCATAGTGGCTGTACCAACTTATATTCCCACCAACAGTGTAGAAAGGTTCCCTTTTTCCACACCCTCTCCAGCATTTGTTATTTGTAGACTTTTTGATAATGGCCATTCTGATCACTGTGAGGTGATACCTCATTGTAGTTTTGATATACATTTCTCTCATAATTAGCAATGTTGAGCATCTTTTCACATGCCTTTAGCCATCTGTCTGTCTTCTTTGGAGAAACATCTTTTTAGGTCTTCTGCCCATTTTTCAATTGGGTTGTTTGGAACATGTGTGGTTAAATCATTGCAAATTTAGCTGAAGGTTCTTCTGGCCTTGGTTCACCCTCGGCCTTGTCAAAGGCAATAGTCTGAGGGGCCTCCAACCCTGCCCTGATCACATCCTGGTCCTTGCGGGGGGGGCTCTCACACAGCAGTCGCCAGGCCTCTGGCCTGCAGGCAGCAGAGCACAGCGGTCAAGGGCTAACTTCTGTACCCACAGGTTCGGCCCCTTACTGGCTGAAAGACTTTGAGTAAACCTCCGAAACTATCCCTGCTCTGTCTCCTCTATCTGCCCAGGGGGCAGCCTGGGCCTCTCACTGTTGCTGTGAGGCTCGGTACAGGCTTGGAGCCCCGGTAGGAGCTCTGTGAGTGGTTCAGGGGTGTTTGAGCATAGCCCTGGGGCTACAATTTCACCACCTTCACCAGGTGAAAAGCGGCAGACAGAGCTTGGTCACCCTCCAGGTCTCCCTGGGCCCCGATCTGATGGATGCTCAGTCCAGGCCAAGGTGTGAGCTTTGTGGGTCTAGTGAAAGGAAACACTTCTGGCAGATTACAATCCACCTCTAGGGTTGCGGTTCCGTCTTTAAGGACATAGAACAGGAAAGCAGATTCTGGAATCAGAATGGGCTCATCTCTCTCAATTATTCTCTTATGACCTTTGTCAAGCTCTTGGCCCTGATAGATCTCAGTTTCCACATCCGTGGGCTGGACCAACGTTACTATCCAGGCTGTAAGGTCTATTGGGAGAATCAAAGCATATAACACTGGGAACATAATTGGCTCAGTGGCTCACTCATGTCTGACTCTTTGTGACCCCATGGACTGTAGCACACCAGGCTCCTCTGTCCATAGAATTTTCCAGGCAAGAATACTGGAATGGGTTGCCACTTCAGCACCTGATAAAAGAGTCGATATTGCTGGAAGTCTTGTTACATCCTCCTCCCTGTGGACCAGCTCTGGAGAGTCTCTCTGGGCCCCAAGGCAGTTCCCAGCAGCTTCAGGTCGGCTCAAGTCCAAGCACCCCCAGAGAGACCCATTTCAGAGTTGCCATCTCAAAGTGTTCCCACCTGATTAGAAATTCCTTATCTCCAAAAAGAGCTCTTGCTTTCTAAGGCAACAACCACTCAAGAAAACACCCCAACATTTGATCACATTGTCAACGTGCCTCATGAGGTCCCCTTTCTCTTCCTCCTCACATGGTCTGTGGGCAGACCACGTCCTGCTGCAGCATGGCTCTGCATTCTAAGACACGTGTGCTCTTCAAAAACAGACACTTTCTTGGACCTAGAGAGAATCATACTGAGTGAAGTCAAGCAGAGAAAGACAAATACCATATGATATTACTTATATATGGAATCTAAAAAATAATACAAATCAACTTATTTACAAAACAGAAACAGACTCACAGGCATAGAAAACAAACTTATGGTTACCAAAGGGGAAAGGGTGGAAAGCTGATTTAGGAGCTTGGGATTAGCAGACACAGACTAATATATAAAACAGATAAACAGTTTAAGTTTCTATAGTATAGCACAGGGAATTTTTTTTTTAATTCTATTTCAGAAGGTTTTTTGCAAGTTGCTTTATTTACAATGCCAACTTTAAAAGTCACTGAACTAAAATTAACTGGACAATAAACTAGGCAGAAATTGCTTTACAAAAAGGGAAAGCCCAAAATGCCGCTTTCTATAGGGAACCCACAGTTCAATTTTATTCAGAGCAAAGAAAAGAAACTTTCAATCATACTAGAAGAAACGGAGCCTTAAGTTTGGGAACTGTACTGAAACTACACATGCAATGAGGACAACATTCTGCTAATACAATTGACTTGCTGCTGCATTTGTTGACTGTTTTTCTAATATTAACAATTATAAGCAACGCAGTGCAACTAGTATTTGGAATAATCCTTACAGTGTTACAGCGTTAGACACGAAATTCCACTTCTCCTCACACCACTGGTTCTCTTTGCGTACCTGGGCTTCCTCTTCTTCAATAAAATCATTTTTTATATTGAATGTCTTTCGAATCTCCTCAGGAGTTTTGCCCTTGATCATATTAGCAACAGTCTTGCAGGTAACACCAAGCAAACCTTTGACGTCTAAGTAGTTCGCTCCCAATATAAGCTCAAAGAGTGTCCCTTGGTCAACTTCCAGGAATTCTTGATCCCAAACAGGTATATCATCTGTTCATTTTTCTTTGTTCTCATCATCCTCAGGAGGAGGAGGATCATCCTTGTGGTGGGTGCACCGCTGAATGGCCTTTTTTAATACTGGATCATCATCTCCTTCATCATCCATTCCCAAATCTTCCAACATAGTCTTGATGGTCACAGACTGTTGTGCAATTTCAACATCAACTTCAAATATCCCTCCATCAGAACTCTGCAACTTAACTGAAGGCATGGTGTTAGGTCTCCAGGAGATGGGGGGCCGGAGGCTGAAGTGAGCAGGGCGATGTCGTCAATCAGCCAAACTGAAAAGCGGAGAACAAGGCCACTGCAGCCAGCACAGGGAATTATATTCAATATCTTGTAATAACTTATAATGGAAAAGAATATGAAAAAGAAAATAGATTTTGTATACATATATATATAACTGAATCACTTTGCTGTATACTAGAAACTAACACAGTATTGTAAATTAACTATATGTCAATTAAAAGAATAAAAACCAAAATGGACACTCTCTTCCAACTGAGTCACCCACACCTGCCCCCACCTGGCAGACTGCCGCCTCCAAAACACAGGGCCTGTGAGGGCTGACCTGCACAAATGGGCAACTCCTAGGCCTAATAATAACTCGAGCCCCCTGTGATGAACTCTTTTGTATTTATTCATGGCCCCCAGCCCCACCTGTACCAATTTGACATCACTGTTTCCATAGCAAATAATAATTTTCAAATGGAATAAAGCAGGAGCTGAAAGCCCCACAAAATGCAGCTGAATGAGACAAACATGTTCCTTAAACAATGGAGCCAGTGGTGTGGTATGGCCGCAAGCCTGTGTATTTATGTTCCAGATGACTTCCATATCTCCTCCCCGGCTCCCCCACTAACGAGCAATGAGGAAGGCTGGTAACTACGAAAACAATACACCACAACCTCACGAATCCTATGGGAGCGTATATTTATACACAGAGACACGACTCTCACATTCAAACTGAAGACTCATTAATGCAGCCCTGTGTCTGGAGCGTGTGTTACTCCTCAACATTTCAAAGGAAGTATGTGGACTGAAGTTCTCTACAGAATTCAGAATAGACCCTGGAGTCTCCCTTTCACTCACCGTCTGCGGCCCTCCTTTAGCACTCAGAATAGGTCCTTTCACTGGCTGGCTACATTTTCACGTTTAGGTGTTGAGTATAAGCTCCTAAGGCAGGAGCCCTGCCTTACAACAGAGACTTTGATGTCCCAGAAAATCCAGCACAGAGTCTCACACACAGAAGTAGGTATTTATGTTTCCAGAGGAACAGGATGATGCAATACTGCCCAAGAGGAGTCCGTGTGACACGTAATATCTGAATCCACTGGAGAGCATTTGTTCTAGGATGTCCAAAAAGGGCATGAACTTGTCCTCACCTTCGTATCTCAAAGGGTGGTCCACGGATCAGCAGCGGGATATCATCTGGAGCTCATTAGAAATATGGAGTCTCGGGCTCCAGTTCAGACCTCCCGAGGCAGAACCTGCATTTTAACAGAATTTCCAGGTTTTTTATGTGCACACTGAAGGCTGAGAAGCCCTGGTTCACCTACACTACCTTCATGTGGATAACTGAGAACAGTGTTTGAGTAAGAGAGAGTAGGTGTGTATGTAAGAGAGAGGGTGCTCAGAAAGAGCGTCAGATGTAAGCACCACCGTTATTCCATTCCACTAACCAGCAACTTGAGGAGATGGCCTCAAGCAAGCCTTCAGAGTGTGTGCTCGAAAACCATTCCGTTCCGTATCCTAGGAGCCTCGGAAATCCTGTGGAGTTCATCACCTCGGTAACACCTAGGAAGAATTCTAACTCACAGAATGGCAGGTAGCAACTTAAGGAGTATCTACACGCCAGCAGGACTTCAGGCAGCCTATATTCTTTACCCTTTAAGCCACATTACACAATAATACATGCCTACTGCTGAACACTTAGAAAATACAGATAGATACAAAGAAGAAAGTAATGCCCAATGATAACATAGCTAACATTTTCATAAATATTCTTCCTTATATCATCCTGGGGCTTCCCTGGTGGCTCACTTGGTAAAGAACCTGCCTGCAATGCAGGAGACCCAGGTTCGATCCCCAGGTCAGGAAGATCGCCTGGATAAGGAAATGGTACCCCACTCCAGTAGTCTCGCCTGGGAAATTCCATAGACAGAGGACAGAGGAGCCTGGTGGGTTACAATCCTGGGGGTCACAAGAGTCAGACATGACTTGGTGAGTAAACCACCATATATCATTCTTTGAATAGATACAAGTGTCTGCATGCATACGTGTATATTCGTACAAGTTTTTAACAGAAAGGGAATCATGGTGTCTATAGTGTTTTGTGACTTTTTGTAAAAATTTTTTAAAATACCTGTAGAATTGTAGATTTCTTCAGCTCTCACTTTCTTCTTTTCTCTACAACTGGGTTAATTACCACCTGTCCTTGAAGGATTGGCTCAAGGTCCACCACCTCTAAGAAGCCTCCCATGGTAACCCAGCCCATGGGTGCCTGTGATGTTCGGCTGACCCAGCTAGCCTGGCCACTGCTGCCTGTGTGTCGGTGTAACACTCATGCCCAGGTCACACCAGCTCAGCCCCGGATTCGGATGATACAGGACACTGGTCTTGGCCTGAAGCGCCTGCACAGAGAAATGCTTCAGCTACAGCAAATTCCTTCCTCTGGGCTCAAGGCTCTACACCTCAGGCCCTATCTGACCTCTGTCCTCCCTGAGCAGCTCGCTCAGTCGTGTCCGATTCTTTGCGACCCCATGGACTCAGCATGCCAGGCCTCCCCATCCATCACCAACTCCTGGAGTTGCTCAAACTCATGTTCATTGAGTCGGTGATCCCATCCAACCATCTCATCCTCTGCCACTCCCTTCTCCTCCTGGCTTCAATCTTTCCCAGCCTCAGGGTCTTTTCCAATGTGTCAGTTCTTTGCATCAGGTGGCCCGAGTATTGGAGTTTCAGCTTCAGCATCAGTCCTTCCACTGAATATTCAGGACTGATTTCCTTTAGGAAAAATCTGGAATTTCATGGTTCACTCTGCTGCTAGCCGCGTTAAATTAGAATTAACAAGTGCAATTACCAATATCCTTCTTTGACCTAGCTCCAAGGCAATTTCATGAGTTTCACCCTGATGCTCCCTCTGTTCACTGGATGAGACCACCCCCCTGTTTAGCTCTGACAGCTCTTTCTATGACCTGGAGCAAAGATTCTTCCTGCTGCCTTCTCCATCTCTGGGGCACAAAGCAGAACAGGCTCTCCTCCCAGTTTCCCTCAAGCCTCTGCTGGACCAGGTCTTTCATTAAACCTGCTCTGTTTAGAGGTGACAGCACCTTCTCCTGGAGAGGCTGCCCCAGTGCCCTTGGGTGGGTTGGACCCAAAGACAAGCTTAGTGACCCATATTGGCCAGAGCTCAGAATGGTCCCTTGTCACTGACTGCTCACCTGGGTCTCTGGCATGGCCTCCACAGGGAGCCCCATCCTTATCTGGCCACTGCCTGGAGGTATAAGAGGGCCACTGCCTCTCCTGTGCTTGGTGCTACCATCTCTCCAATGAGGCTGCTGCCTCCTGGCCTCACTCATTCCCAAAGATCCCCAAATTCTCAGTGGGTGTCAGCTGACGCCCTTACTCTGGGGGGGGGGGGTTGTTATAATTAGCCTCTTCTTTGTACCTGCTTGCTGGGTAGCATGTGTGGGATCTTACTGGTGGGTTCAGCTGGGTTTTGAATTTTGACTCCACTATTTGCCGCTGCTGCTGCTAAGTCGCTTCAGTCGTGTCCGACTCTGTGCGATCCCATAGACGGGAGCCCACCAGGCTCCCCCGTCCCTGGGATTCTCCAGGCAAGAACACTGGAGTGGGTTGCCATTGCCTTCTCCAATGCATGAGAGTGAAAAGTGAAAGTGAAGTCACTCAGTCGTGTCCGACTCTTCACGACCCCATGGACTGCAGCCCACCAGGCTCTTCCATCCATGGGATTTTCCAGGGAAGAGCACTGGAGTGGGGTGCCATCGCCTTCTCCGCCACTGCTTGCTAGCTTGTGTCAGTCTCGTTAGCGTCTCATTTTTCTCCTCTGCCTGCTGCATTAGGTAGCGTTGAGGTTAAACAGAATCAGCCATGAGAGATGCTTATAGCAGTGCCCGGAACACAAAAAGCACTTAATAAAATGTAGCCTGAAGGTACTGACAACATTTCCCTCCTCTGAGCACTTTGGTGTGTGTCTGGATACAGACTTGGCCAGTGATTAACGCTACCTGTAAGAACACAGAGGCAGCAGTGTCTGTGTTAACTAAGGAGCAAGGAGACTGTAGGGAAGAGGGGTGAATGAAAAGAGATGCAGAGATGTCTTTGTTAAAGGGACCCTGGGCCCCGGTCCCCCAGCTCCTGGTCATACCTGCTGACCCAAAGGTCTCATCCCGAGCCTCTCTGCCCGGTATCTACATACACTCAGGTATTTGCAGAGGCTTCTGGAAGCCTCAGGCGGGAGCAGTGTGAATTTCAGAACCTTGGGAGAGAAAGTGTCCTCACTCCATAAAAAAGTCATATAAGCCCCAAGAACCTGGGAACCAACTGCAGGGACCTCATAAACATCAAGATCTGACAGCTTCAAAAGTGGAGTGTTCAGTTCCAAACGCACACGAAGACTCCACATTGATGTGTAACTTCTGAAGATCAATGCAAATTAAAGGACAAAGAATGAGAGGGAACTCTGCAGGGAGAAATGCTCCAAACTGTCAGCATCAGGCCAGGCTCACACTGGGAGCAAGCTGGGACGCTTGGGGTGGATGCACGTTACCATCCAGGCCTCCCTGGCACTTTCAAGTTTGCCTCATTGAAATCCACCCCCAAATGCCCCCCACGCCCCCACCCCACAGCAGATTCACTTTCATCTCAGCTTCCATTTCTAGGCACCACCACGGTTTCCACATTTAGTTTTATAATAATATTTACTATGTATATATCTAGCTCTGTTTTAGATGTAGCCAACCCTTTGGTGAACAAGCATTCCTTATAGAAATAAAACAGTGCGGAAAGCACGAGGCGGGCGTGGTGCATGCGGCATGCAGTGGGCCTGACCTCTAATTGCTCCAGCCCTCAGTGAGGACTTCTGCTAAAGATGTAAGATTTGGAAACTTCTGCTATGCGGGGATGCAGAGGCATGAATTTTTGCAGGATTGGCTACTAATTCATACTGAGTGCAAAATGACAATGTGGGGCTCCTTGTTCAGAAATCAAGAGGTTCAAGGTGGTGAGAGCAGATAAACTATGTGCGGGGCTCTTCTAGGGGTGAGGCCCTGGGTGACTGCATGGCTCACACGGCCATATCGTCAGCCCTGAAGTTTAGGCCACAACGTGAAATTCAAGGAATGTCCCATCCCTCTATTTCTCCAAAATAAAAATTAGCCTCCAGTTACACTGTTGTTTGGAATGTACAGTAGTGAAGCTACTATGGAGAACAGTATGGAGGTTCCTTAAAAAACTAAAAATAGAGTTATCATCTGACCCAGCAATCCCACACTTGGGTATATATCAGGAAAAGATGTTTTAAAACTCTAATTAAAAATGATACATGCACCCCAATGTCATGCAGCACTGTTTACCACAGCCAAGACATGAACATAACCCAAATTCCTATCAACAGACATGGCATACATATGACGATGAGGTCATCTACATACAATGGAATATTACTCAGCCATAGAAAGGAAATACTGTCATCTGCTACAACATGGATGGTCCAGTAAGTCAGAGAGAGAAAGACTGTGGAATCTGAAAAATAATACAAATGAATCCACATGCAAAACAGAAACAGTTTCCTAGACATAGGAAACAAATTTAGGATTACCAAAGGAGAGAGGAGGAGGGGCAATGGACAAATTAGGAATATGGGATTAACATATGCAAATGACTACACATAAAACAGATAAGCTACAGTTTACCATGTAGCGTAGGATCTATCAGTTCAGTCAGTTCAGTCGCTCAGTCGTGTCTGACTCTTTGCGACCCCATGAATCGCAGCACGCCAGGCCTCCCTGTCCATCACCAACTCCCAGAGTTCACTCAAACTCCCGTCCATCGAGTCAGTGATGACATCCAGCCATCTCATCCTCGGTCGTCCCCTTCTCCTCCTGCCCCCAATCCCTCCCAGCATCAGAGTCTTTTCCAATGAGTCAACTCTTCCCATGAGGTGGCCAAAGTACTGGAGTTTCAGCTTTAGCATCATTCCTTCCAAAGAAATCCCAGGGCTGATCTCCTTCAGAATGGACTGCTTGGATCTCCTTGCAGTCCAAGGGACTCTCAACAGTCTTCTCCAACACCACAGTTCAAAAGCATCAATTCTTCGGTGCTCAGCTTTCTTCACAGTCCAACTCTCACATCCATACATGACCAAAGGAAAAACCATAGCCTTGACTAGACGGACTTCAGTTGGCAAAGTAATGTCTCTGCTTTTGAATATGCTGTCTAGGTTGGTCATAACTTTCCTTCCAAGGAGTAAGCGTCTTTTAATTTCATGGCTGCAGTCACCATCTGCAGTGATTTTGGAGCCCCCAAAATAAAGTCTGCCACTGTTTCCACTGTTTCCCCATCTATTTCCCATGAAGTGATGGGACCGGATGCCATGATCTTCATTTTCTGAATGTTGAGCTTTAAGCCAACTTTTTCACTCTCCTCTTTCACTTTCATCAAGAGGCTTTTTAGTTCCTCTTCACTTTCTGCCATAAAGGTGGTGTCATCTGCATATCTGAGGTTATTGATATTTCTCCTGGCAATCTTGATTCCAGCTTTTGCTTCTTTCATTCCAGCGTTTCTCATGATGTACTCTGCATAGAAGTTAAATAAGCAGGGTGACAATATACAGCCTTGATGTACTCCTTTTCCTATTTGGAACCAGTCTGTTGTTCCATGTCCAATTCTAACTGTTGCTTCCTGACCTGCATACAGCTTTCTCAAGAGGCAGGTCAGGTGGTCTGGTATTCCCATCTCTCTCAGAATCTTCCACAGTTTATTGTGATCCACACAGTCAAAGGCTTTGGCATAGTCAATAAAGCAGAAATAGATGTTTTTCTGGAACTCTCTTGCTTTTTCCATGATCCAGCAGATGTTGGCAATTTGATCTCTGGTTCCTCTGCCTTTTCTAAAACCAGTTTGAATATCAGGAAGTTCACGGTTCACATATTGCTGAAGCCTGGCTTGGAGAATTCTGAGCATTACTTTACTAGCGTGTGAGATGAGTGCAACTGTGCGGTAGTTTGAGCATTCTTTGGCATTGCCTTTCTTTGGGATTGGAATGAAAATGGACCTTTTCCAGTCCTGTGGCCACTGCTTAGGATCTATGCTCAACATATAATAATGTCTAATGGAAAATAATCTGAAAAAAATATACAACAGAATCACGTTGTTGCAGACCTGAAACTAATACAGTATTGTAAATCAACTATACTTCAATAAAAATTTTCACTTCAAAAAATTTAGGGCGCTTCTTCACCTAATCCTGAGAGCCTACAGGAAACCTGGCTTATGAGGTGCTAAATGGCAGGGGGTGGGGAGGAGGCCATTTCCTTGGACCCTGGTGGTTTCTTCCTTTACCAGTGCCCCTGAGGCTACAGGAAGCCACAGCTGACCCCAGTCATCACAGTCCTTGGGGCACTCCTGGGGATCAGAGAGGCACTCACTGCTCTCCTTCCCACTGGCCACAGACGTGACATGTACTAGCGATCAAATCTCTGCCTCCCCTTGTTCCCTGACCCTCCCTTTCCCTCTCCAAATCTGGGAGAAATTGGAACCCTCTTTAAGGATCTGGCTGCTTCCCTCCCCTGCCCCTCAAGGCAGGTCCCTTCACCCTCCCTGCTAAGCTGGTTCCAGATCAACTGCCTCTGAGTGCCTTCAGGAAGACAGAAGGTAGACACCGACCTCAGTGGGGCAGATTTTCAGGTTCTCCCCAAGATTTACCAGGACTGTGGTGAGACTTGGGCATCACATTTCCTGGGTCTTCAAATCCCCATCACTCGTTGCATCCTCAGAGGCCTACGGGGAGCCCAGAGGGAAACGGGAGAAGGTGAGTAGGTGGACCAAACCAAGCAGGATAAGCAGAGACCTTACCGATTGCTGACTTCAGCACCCTCTGTTGTTATGACCTTCATTTCCCCATCTGTACAATGGGCAGCGGCACCTGCCTCTCAGGATGACTGGGGAAATCAGATGGAGCATATACTAAGCCCTTTGCTACTGTTGCTTCCCTCGTGGCTTAGCTGGTAAAGAATCCACCCGCAATGCAGGAGACCTGGGTTTGATCCCCGGGTTGGGAAGATCCCCTGGAGAAGGGAAAGGCTACCCACTCCAGTATTCTGGCCTGGAGAATTCCATGGGATCACAGAGAGTTGGACACGACTGAGCAACTTTCACTTTGCTACTGTTAGTTCTCTCTTCTCCCTTCCCTTCCTCTCATCTTTTGACCTCAAAGCAACCTCAGGGAAGGAAAGGAAAGGAAACCACAGGAGATTTATAGATTTGGAAAGCTATCTAAAGGTATTCAGAAGAGATCATTGAGTAAAAAGACAGGCAATAAACTAGCATAGTCTGCTTCCATTTATGCAACATCACACACAGATCCATTTCCATCAGAAATGTTTGGAAGGATATTCACCAAAATAAAAGCGGTGGTTTTCTTCAAATGGTAGGATTTCAGGTGACTATTACCTAGTTCTTCATACTTTCATGATTGTTTTATTTTTTTACAATGCATGTATCTCTTTTTAAAAAAAATTTAAAGCCTAAAAAATGTAAAACACAAGAATCCAGAATAAGAGTGCCTGGTTTAGATGTCTAAAGGTGAAATGCATAACACTGTATTAGGACACAGGGCAAAGTTATGACCATCGAATGTAAGCTCAAAAAATAGCTGCCCCCAGTATAAACTGGTCCAACCTCTTCAAGAATCATTTAGCAATATCAAGCAGAACTAAAAATCCATATTTCAAACAATTCTATTTTTTTGTTATACTGCTGGGAACTGAGACAAACTCTCCAGACTCACATCTAAGCACGAAAGATGTCAACTGCAGCACTGTAAATAATAGTGAAATGATGCCAGTGGCCTTTGTCTTAGTCTGTCTGGGCTGCTATGATAAAAATCCCTTAAACGGGGTGGCTTCTAAACAACAAACATTTACTTCTCACAGTCTGAAGGCTGGGAAATTCAAGACCATGACAACTGCGGATCCGGTATCTGCTGGGAACAGATGACTCATATTTTATTGGGCGGAACTAGTCACTTGTCCCACCCTACTGCAAGGAGTTCTTTCAAATGAAAATAGGGCTAATTTATGTTGCTATTATTCTTTAAAAGCAGTCATATGTAGCTTTGTCTAAACATGGGAAATCAGATTCATGGTATGTTTTCAATTTTTTTTTTTTAATGGGTTAAAGGATCCTGCAATAAATTCTGAGTCTGTTTAGTAAGCTCATTGTTATGCAAAGAAATTACACTCAGAAGCAGGAAGCTGCTTTATTTGCTTAAGAAATCATTTCACTAACCCAGACAGTGACAAAGTAGATTTCTGAAAATTCTAGGGCCCAGGATCACTGTGGAAAATAGGTATCTGACCTCACATTTCCTTCTACTTCCACATAAGTTTATTTCTATGTTTATTCCTGCTATTTTAAAAGACCAAAGTCCATCCCAGCCAGTACATTTCCCTATTTCTGTCTCCACCTAATCTTATAGATTCATTCTTAGCTTTGTTTTCCATTATTCATTTTCATATGTTTCAGTTCAGTTCGGTCGCTCTGTCATGTCCGACTCTTTGCGACCCCATGAATCGCAGCACGCCAGGCCTCCCTGTCCATCACCAACTCCCGGAGTTTACTCAAACACATGTCCATCGAGTCAGTGATGCCATCCAGCCATCTCATCCTCTGTCGTCCCCTTCTCCTCCTGCCCTCAATCCCTCCCAGCATCAGGGTCTTTTCCAATGAGTCAACTCTTCACATCAGGTGGCCAAAGTATTGGAGTTTCAGCCACAGCATCAGTCCTTCCAATGAACACCCAGGACTGATCTCCTTTAGGATGGACTGGTTGGATCTCCTTGCAGTCCAAGGGACTCTCAACAGTCTTCTCCAATACCACAGTTCAAAAGCATCAATTCTTCGGTGCTCAGCTTTCTTCACAGTCCAACTCTCACATCCATACATGACCAAAGGAAAAACCATAGCCTTGACTAGACGGACCTTTGTTGGCAAAGTAATGTCTCTGCTTTTGAATATGATATCTAGATTGGTCATAACTTTTCTTCCAAGGAGTAAGCGTCTTTTAATTTCATGGCTGCAATCACCATCTGCAGTGATTTTGGAGCCCCAAAAAATAAAAGTCAGTCACTGTTTCCACTGTTTCCCCATCTATTTCCCATGAAGTGATGGGACCAGATGCCATGATCTTCGTTTTCTGAATGTTGAGCTTTAAGCCAACTTTTTCACTCTCCTCTTTCACTTTCATCAAGAGGCTTTTTAGTTCCTCTTCACTTTCTGCCATAAGGGTGGTGTCATCTGCATTCCTGAGGTTATTGATATTTCTCCCGGCAATCTTGATTTCAGCTTTTGCTTCTTCCAGCCCAGCGTTTCTCACGATGTACTCTGCATAGAAGTTAAATAAGCAGGGTGACAATATACAGCCTTAACGTACTCCTTTTCCTATTTGGAACCAGTCTGTTGTTCCATGTCCAGTTCTAACTGTTGCTTCCTAACCTGCATATAGGTTTCTCAAGAGGCAGGTCAGGTGGTCTGGTATTCCCATCTCTTTCAGAATTTTCCACAGTTTCTTGTGATCCACACAGTCAAAGGCTTTGTCATAGTCAATAAAGCAGAAATAAATGTTTTTCTGGAACTCTCTTGCTTTTTCAATGAGTCATATGTTCAATTGTTATTAAAACATTCTGCATATATCTACAAGACATCTTGCCTTGGGACTGCCCTGATGACTCAGTGGTAAAGAATTTGCCTGCAGTGCAAGAAATGTGGGTTTAATCCCTGAGTGGGGAGATCCCCTGGAGAAGGAAATGACAACCCATTCCAGTATTCTTATCTGGGAAATCCCAAGGACAGAGGAGCCTGGCGGGCTATAGTCCATGGGATTGCAAAGAGTCATACACGACTGAGCAACTAACACTTTCTTAGCATGACTAAGACATGGCTAAACAACAATATCTTGCCTTGGAGTTGCTAAAATCCCTTGATTAATTAAAGAACCCAAGTCTCACATTATGGTGCCATGTTGTGGGCAAAGCAAACAGCTGGAGAAAAAAGTGCTCCTCTGAATCTGAACGCCCTTCAGTCAAAACAGCGCCAGGTGAGCAGAGGAGCCTCTCTGCGGCAATTGTATTATAAGGAACTGTTAGGACACTCTGACTGGGAAGAAGCAGTTGAGATGCCTTATGTGGAGAGCCTCCCTGCATCCCACCAGAGGACAAACTCATGCTGAGCTTGTTTTTGCCTTTCATACCCTGTGGATTCTGGTTCTGTCTGTGAGGCAGCCACTGCCAGCCCTCCAGTAAAACCAGGGCTCCTCTCTCCATCATTTCCCCCAGGCCAAAGAGCAGGATGATCCTCCCTTCTTGGAACCCTTGACCAGCATCTCTTTGCATCTGTCCCTCTTCGATTATTTCTTGGCGACTCTTTCAGCCTCCAGTTTCTCCCACATTCAGAGTCCCCTGCCCTTCACTTTCCTGGGACTCTGAGTACTTCCCTCAAAACTGCAGCGGCTCCCCCGACAGGGCAAAGGAGGAAACTCGGTGGGACTCCAGAACCTTCTCCAAAAGCATCCAAACCCACACCTCTATTTCCCTCACTTTTTCCTGCACAGACCTCCAGCCACGCTGTGACAGGGTCTGTTTCTGGGTGGAGGGTAGGCGGGAGGGTCATTTGGCTCAAATCCATTTCACAGGAGGGCTCCCCAGGTGGTGCTAGTGGTAAAGAACCCGTCTGCCAGTGCAGGAGATATAAGAGATGAGGGTTCAATCCCTGGGCTGGGAGGATTCCCTGGAGGAGGGCATGGCAACCCACTCCTGTCTTCTTGCCTGGAGAATCCTATGGACAGAGGAGCCTGGTGGGGTTGCAAAGAGTCGGACATGACTGAAGCGACTTAGCATGCACCATTTTCACAGAGAGTCTCAAAGTAAGACTTATGACATAATCTGCACATGAGGTTCTGCATAGAGTCTCAGAGATAAACGGACAGATGTACGCATGCAATTTTACATTAGGTTCTGTTGTGTGTGTGTGTGAGGCACGCGCACGTGCTCACACGCTCAGTCATGTCCAACTCGTTGCGACCCCATGAACTGAAGCCCTACCAGCTGAGCCATCAGGGAAGCCCTAGGCCCTGTTACTAGACCATCTAAATTAATATATATTAGATAAATTCTGGTTTTTTGGTAATTGTAAACATAATGGTTTCTTTAAAGCACAATTATCTAGCATTATATTAAAATAATTAATCGCTCAGTGAAGACATATTATAAAATGACCACAAAGGTTATCACTCTGTTAAGCATTTTTCCTTTTTCTGGGAAGGGTGGGGTTGGGATTCATTTCTTACCATCCAGAACTTTTTTTTTCCTTTAATGTCCTCACTTTTCTTGTCTCTGCTATGGATGTGACTTTCTCCCCTCCTTCCCCAAATAATCACCAAGATCCCCCTGCCAAGAGTTCTCTTCTTTCTGCCAAGCTCAGGCCATGTTCCTGCTAGGCTCAGCTGTCGCCTCCCAACTTTCTTGGCCCTCCCATGACGGCTTAGCTGAACTGCAGTAAAGAGTGCCAGCCCTTCTTTGGGCTTGGCATAATTACCTTGAACTTCATATTGTCTTTCTTCTTGTGCAGTCATGTCTTTTCAACTAAACTGAAAGCAAGGGCTGTACCCCACCCTCCCTTCTGGTATTCACAGCTCCCCTCTGTGCCCGGAGCCCCATCAGCCCCACAGTAAATGCCCCAGAAGCCCTTCTAAGGCTGTAGAGGGTCCAGCTCACTGGGCCTGATTGCGAACTCCTCTTAGGGAATGTCCTTTAGGATGGGCAATCTTAACCAGAGGTCCTTGGGTGGGCTTAAGGGATGGGGGCTCCATGAACCCTGCAAAACTGTGCAAAATCTTCTGTGCATGTGAAGTTTTATAACGAGAGTATTATAACTTTCGTCAGAATCTCAAAAGGACCTGTCACCTAAAAACATGAACTCCTGCCTGAGGTAACCAGTCAGTATCAGCACAGAAATGAATGGAAGAACTCAGCGGTCTCATCCATAAACTAGGAGGAATGATGGGGGCCTGTATGGGAGGGGTCCTCAAGAAATAGCAATTGTTAGTATCCCTGACCTAGTCCCAGAAATGCCTTGCAGGGAGGAGTTCCCCCATGCCTTAGTTCAGGGATTCCCAAACCTGGGTAGTTATCAGAATCACCTGGGGGGCTTGAAACATACAAATTCCTGTCCTTCATTCCAAGACCAAAAGCAGAGACAGCCTCCAGGGGAGAGAAGGAGCTCTGCATCTTTATCAGCTCCTCCTGGTGCTTCTGAGGATCAGCCAGGTCTGGGGGTCTGCCCTTCCGTGCTCCCCAGCCCTGCACCCCAGCCTCCATGAGGCAGCCTCAACCTGCCTTTCCTCATTCTGGGAAGTACACGTGTTTAAGGAAACTGCCCAAGCATCCAAGGGAACAGCAGGCTGCAAAGGTCTTTCGGAACAAGGAATGAAGTATCTTTATAATTATATCCAGGCCTATATTTAGACCCTGGTTCATATGACCTCTTGAACTTCAAATAAATACCTATCTTGTGCCTTGTTTAAACAGGTGTAACAATATCAGGGGATCCTAGATTCATTCAGGCAGGAAGGCAGCTCCCACTGCTGTCAGAAAGCACACTGCCCCTTCACTCCTCACAAGAGGAAAAGCTAATTATACTGTCATAGAGCAGAATAAATGTACAGTGTCTGCCCCCGAGCTCTCTGAACCACTCAGGGCTGCTCTCCCGGCAGGATTCAGGGCTGCTCGGTTGGTACATACTCAGATGTGTTAGAAGCCAGTTGCAGCAGGGTGATTCGGGGTTGGCGAGGTCTGCGGTCCCCAGAATGCCTACACTCTCCACAAACACACATCCTCACACACACTCGTGCACACACACTCTTCTATGTGAATGTACAACTCCCATGCATATGCATGGAACACTTACACACTCTCACACAAGCACACCCATGCACACTCACATTTTTCCTCTCTCTCTCTCTCTCACACACACACAAACATACCTTCTCTGACGCCACAGCGCTTCCACCCAAGCTTGAGGATTTACTTCCCTGGACCCTAGACTTCTGTCCCCTCTCCAAATGTCAGGGACTTTCCTGATTACAGCACTTAACAGTCAAGCACTTAGTCCTGATAAAGCATGTGTCCTGTCTGGGAACACCCCTCTCCCCCAGAGTCCTGGGCAGAGTGGGACGGCAGGGCAGCCTACGGGCCCCTGCTGCTCTCTCGGTCACAGAGTGTGGGCCGAGGCTCCACCTGCTCTTCCAAGGGGGGTGCTCTGAAGCCCCCCAGGCTTTGTTTCAGCAGAGCTAACATATCCAGACCAGCACATGTCATGGCGCCCACATCTACACAGCTCGGGTCAAGGATACAACCTGCCTAGCTGGGGTCCTGCGGTGGTCCTGACATTAGGAATCACTTGGGTGTGACCTGTGCCCTGACACCCCGGCCCCGCCCTAAGGGGTGTGGCTCACGCGGCTGGGCGGGGCCCGACATGGACAGGGTTTTCTAGTTTCTTGGGTGGTTTGAATGTGTGGTCAGGATGGAGAATCACTGAATCTGGGCAAAGGGTACAGCAGCCAGATCACTTCCTGGTGCCTTCCTCACCCCTCCCCAAGGCGTGGGGCGTGGGGCGTGGGAACAGCTGACAGAGGGCGGGGATCTGGTCAGGTGAGAGGAGCTCTGAATCCCCTGCTCCTGCACGCTGAGATGAACTCAGAGTGTGAACTCACTCTGTGAGCCCATAAACCAGCACACAGACCTGAGCAGTAAGTGAACCTAAAGCCAGTGTCGGGTTAAGTTGTCCTGATTATGCTTCTAGCCAAAGGCGCAACTCCAACTTTTTTTATTTTTGCAACTGAAAGAAGCTTTCCAAGCAGCAGCTTTGACTGTGATCTGCCACCTACTATGTCAGCAAAAGGCATTCCTCTGGCCGAAGGAGAGTGAGTAGTCCTGTGGATGGAACACCATGGCATTGAAGAACAGTGGCTACTCTCTGAGAAGGGGCCGAGAGAGAAGTTGCAGGAAACAGTAAGGGCTTTGGAGGTGGTTGACGTAGAACTGGTGTCCCTTCTTTCCGCCTATCAGCCCCTGGTGTGTGACCCAGGGGCAGGTGCTGTGCTATGCTGAGCCTCAGCTTCATCCTTGGTAAGAACTTACATAACAATATCTACCACCCAAGGTTCTTGCTGGTTTATCAGTGACTAGTCCAGGCCTTGCCTTGGTGTAGGTGGCAGCAGAGAAAAGACAAATGATAACTATTGAAGAAAAATCAAAAGGGGATACTATTTCATTCCTCGTGTTGTACCAAAGTGTTCCCATCACATCCAAAAGAAGGTTACTCTCTCAAGCCACATAAACAATTAAGTTAATGGACAGTATTGGTTTTCTGATACCGTTGTAACAAATCACCACAAACTTAATGGCTTGTGTTTGTGTGTGCTAAGTCACCTCCACTGTGTCTGACTTTTTGCAACCCTATGGACTGTAGCCCACCAGGCTCCTCTGTTTGTGGGATTTTCCAGGCAAGAACACTGAAGTGGGTTGCCATCTCCTTCTCCAGAGGATCTTCCCGACCCAGGGATTGAACCCATGTCTCTTACATCTCCTGCGCTGGCAGGCAGGTTCTTTAACACTAGCACCCCCTGGGAAGCCCAAGGGCTTAAAGTCATGCAAATGTTTTATCTGACAGTTCTGGAAGTCAGAAGTCTGCAGTGGGGCTTCCTGGGCTAAAATCAAGATGTCGGTAGGACTGTGTTCCTTCTGGAGGTTTTGGGAGAGGTTCCAACCCCGTGATTTCTCCATCTCCTAGAAGCTTCCAGCATTCTCTGGTTCTGGGGCTCTTCCTCCATCTTCAAGGCGAGCACTTTTCCACCTTCAAATCTCTCTCTGACTCTGACTCGTTCAGTTTTGTGACCATCACTGCCGTTCTACTGGGCTCATCCGGACAATCCAGAACAATCTCCCCATCTCAAGATCCTTGGCTTAACCACATCTGTAAAGTCCCATTTGCTCTGTACATTCACAGGTTCTAGGGATTAGGAAGCAGGCCCTTTTGAAGGCAATTATTCTGCCTACTATATAGAAAGTGAAAAAGTGTTTGTGGCTCAGTCGTGTCCGACTCTTTGTGACCCCATGGACTGTAGCCCACCAGGCTCCTCTGTGCATGGGATTCTCCAGGCAGGAATAGTGGAGTGGGTGAACCATTCCCTTTGCCAGAGGATCTTTCTGACCCAGGAATGGAACTCAAGTCTCCTGCGTTGCAGGCAGATTCTTTACCTTCTGAGACACCAGGGAAGCTCATTATACAGGAAGAGCTTTGTCAGTTGTTAATGTTTTATGTTCTTCGGGTTTTTCTCCAACCTTTGGTACATGCTCTCAGTTACCTGGTAGCAAATGCTGGCAGAAGGTTAAAAAAATTGCCGAGGGCTTCCCTGGTGGCGCAGTGGTAAAGAATCTATCTGCCTGCCAATGCGGGAGACGCGGGTTGGATCCCTGACCCGGGGAGATTGCCCATGCAGCGAAACAGCTAAGCCCACGTGCCACTGAGCCTGTGCTCTACAGCTGCAGCCACTGAAGCCCTTGCATCCTGGAGCCAACTGCTGAAATCCTCGCGCCTTAGAGCCAGCGCTCCACAATGAGAAAAGCCACCACTGTGAGAAGCCCTAGCGCCGGAACTAGAGAGTAGCCCCGGCTTGGCGCAACTAGAGAAAGCCCGCAACCCAAGAGCCTGCACGGCCAAGAACAAATAAACAAGTAAACAAATCTCTTTAAATTGCTGAAAAAGTTAAATTAGCATCACCAAAATATTCAGAAACTGCTATCAGGGACTTCAATAGTTTCTTTTGTGTGTGTGTGTGTGTGAACCTGTAACTCGTGGTTGTGATTTCAATGTATAGTTTGTGATTTCACGGCAGAGCTTTTGCTTGTAAAACTACTCCTGAACACTTGAGGGGACTGACTGATCGGCGACATGGTGTCCTGCAGAGACGACTCTGACTTGGCAGGCATTCTAACCTCTGACAAGTCTGAGGACGGCCCCAGGGCCTGCCAAGATTATGACTTAACAAGATCACTCCTCTCCGGAGCGGGGGACCATTGGCAAGCTCGGCCAGGAAGGCAAGACCAGAATTGAATGTGCAGTGGAGCTCTTCTGTTCTTTAAGTGAGTTGAGAACTCAAATCTGGAGTTTGGATAGGAAACTGGGACTCAGTGGGAGGTCTGTGAGGGTGGAGGATGGGGTGCTTCCAGGCTTTCAAAACACAAAACAGGTGGTTTTCAGTGGTGCTAGCTGGCTGGGGGAGAGGAGAGGAGGGGTGAATACCAAGTAGGCAGGCTTCTGGAAGGGCGGGGCCCCAGGCTGGAGCCCGGGCCGGCTGCCTGAGAGTAGAGAGTGACAGGTGAGGGCTCTGAACCTCTGTGCTGGTGGGTCTCTGGGAAATCCCAGGACTGTCAAGAAGCTCAGGGAGGAACCTTGACCCCAGCCTGGGAAATGGTTTTTTTCAGGCTCAGAGATCATCGACTGGGGAGTGCACAAAAGTGGGAACCCAACCAAACCAGAGGTTCACCGCCCCCCCTGCCCCCCCCCACCCCGCCCCGCACAAAGAGGAGGACCGAGGAGCAAAGTGGTGGGAACCCGTGCTCCTACCGAAGCAGCAGTGATGTGGGTCACAAGGAAGCGGAAGGCGCGGGCCCCAGCCAGAGGCAGGCGCAGCCAAGTCGGACAGGCTTTAATTATTTTAGGGTCAGAAGTCTGTGCTGGGTAAACACGCCAGATGTTTATGCTTTTGTATATTTTGATTTCTTGTTTGTTTTACTTGTTGTTGATGATGTTGTTGTTTTAGTAAAACTCTGCATAAGAAAAGGGTAATGGGGTCCTTGCTTTTGTCTGGGAAGGCCCAAGGGAAGAATTAAGAAAAATCCTTGTGTAGCTGAGGCCCCTGGTGAGGTGAAGCCCAGAAATGAGACAAATCTCAACCCCAGAAGGGGCTGCTCTCGAATCTCCCGGGGAGTCTTTAATTACCTCTTCCACACATGGCTTGAGTGAGGGAAATGGTGACTCAGTGGGCATGGGACAGCAAGAGCAGGCACCAAAGCTGACAGCTAGCCACGTCCCATCCCACTGACACAGAAGGCCAGACAACAATGCTTTTGTTAAGTAGCTTGGCCAACAGCGCAAAATGCCTCCTGGCTCACCAAGGGCCGAGGCTGCCCATTTGCCCTTACCCTCCCTAGCTCTTATACAAACAACAGAATGAATAGAAACCTACATTCCTCCCAACAGACCTGCCTGACACTAATTAATACTCCTCAAGGAAACTCTAAGATGTCTTCAACGCGAAGACTGGGATGTGTTCTCTGGACAACTGTTCTCACGCCCTGTAAGGCAACCAGGCTCAAGATGGCAAACAGCGACACTGGTTAAGCGGTCCTGCAGGCAAGAGGTAAATCTGCGCACAGAGCATGGTCCAAGGGCCCCCATTCCCTTCCTACCCCATCAGACCATCAAAACCTCTGTCAGGCATGTAGCAAATGGGTGTCCTAGGACTGGCCACTGAACGATAGTGCCAGAACACAGATTCCAACGTCTTGTCCAGAGAATACCCCACTGATCATATTAGAGGCAAGCGGGGGGAGCAGCAGTGGGGAGAAGGGGTGGGTAATTTATTCAGGAGCTGGAAGCTGAGAAACAGATTTGGTAAGCAAATACTTCAAAGCCCACTAGAGAACTCCCATAAAACACAGGCCCTCTGAAGCAACCCAGGAGTGATTTAAATCCACTTGGAATTTCAAGGGGGAAGGAGTAAGACTTATCAACTCCGTTCAGAGCCTCATGAATAATCTCACCTGACACGGGACACTGAACCAGCAGAAGTCTAGGATGTACAAAGGGAAACAGGCTTCCCACTAACCTTTGTTACTCAAGTCTTATTCCTAAGTGGGAAACCAGGGTGAGCGAAGCCCAGACAGGAAGCTCACCGTGTTCAGACACATTATATTTTGTCCTTGTGAGAAAAGTCTTAGATGGGAAACATTTTTTGGCAACAGAAACTGGGCTGGCTGGATCGGCTAAGGGAAAAGGGTGTGCACCCACGTCCTTCGGGATGTGGAAGTCGTTTGCAACTCTCTCGAGGCTAGCAGAGGCAGTGAGTGGGAAGGGGGCTTAACATGAAATAAACACCTAAGCCCTGATCTGCAAAGGCGCCGGCTGTCCTAGTTCTCCTGTCGCGCTAAACCGCAGGTTGCCCCCATCTCCTACCTCCACGCCGCAGATCCACTGCGCTCCTGCGATAGAGGATCAAGTTATTGTCAACTCGGTGGCCACCCTGGCGCGGGGAGAGGGTTCCCCCGCCTGTCCTCATTGTTCTGGATGGAAGGAGCATGCGGGACGGTTGCCGGAATCTTCCCGAAGATCTCAGGGCGCCTGGGTCCCGCGGGAATCCCTTCTGTCCCCTTCAGAGCACAGCCTTTCCACCCGGTGGCCGCCGTCGAGGTGGCAGCGGCGGCGGTGACTTGGGCTGGCCAGGGCCGAGGAGCGGCCGCGCTGCTTTGCCCGCGATGGCCGCAGGGGGGCAGGACAGAGAGACCGCGGGCACCGGCCGCCGCGGAGCCCGGGCGCGCGCTCGGGCCCGGAACCCTGGGAGTGACCGCGCTCTGCAGCGACCGGCCCAGCCCTGGCAGACGCTAGGGAGTGAGGGAGCTGGGACGGCCGAGAGGTCCCGCCGCCCCGGGAGCCGGGGGACAGTCACCGCAGCCCCTGACGGGAAGGCCGCCCTGGGGAGGAAGGTGGCCAGCGTCGCCCTGCATCCCTCTCTGCTCAGAGCCGAACCGCCTTCCTGGCATCTGATGACCGAGTATGCCCCCCACCCCCCCGCCTCTAGGCCCCGTTTTGCAGAAACAGAGGCCTGGAGGTGACATGAGTCTAAAGGTCATAGTTTAGACCATAAATCAGTTCTGCTAATCCTGAGCTCTGTGGTCCAGAAAGTTTAAATTCAGGAGGCAGCTTTTCATATCTAATTGCATGGACTCCATTTCTTTTCCTGTTTTCCCTGACCGTGGCCCCTCCCCGTCAGCTCTCTTCTTTTTTAGCACAAACTTCTGCACATTTCCATCATTCACACCAAGAACTTCAGGTCAGCCCAGTTCTCTTCCCTTCATCAATTCGACTCCATTTCCCTTCATCAAATCATCTCTATTTCTTTTTCTTCCTGCTTCGAAATGTATTCCTGACTCCTTTGAGCCAGCACCAACCAAAAGTACTAGTCCAGAGAGCTCCAACATAAATGGAAATGGCCTTGGAAAGGAAGGCAGGGGAACAGTAAGCCCATCAAAAATCAAGTTGCATCTTTGTGGGTACTGAGTAGACATTAAATTGTTCAGTAAAATATTCTCATCTTAAAAACTTTATCCTAAAATGACTTGCATTGGTTTGTTTCACTGATATTTATTTTGGAACGCCAGATATCTTTACAGACCGTGTAAACTTTTTATGTTCATTGAAAGTAGATCTGGATTCGAAAGGGTGGCGAAACACTGCAGTTCTGATATTAATGAACTGTCGAGCTAGAAATAATAAGCACGGGAGGTGCTAGAAGGCTAAAGTGAAGGCCAGTGGGATTTACAAAGGAGTCCTAGAAACAGAATCTTTGTCTTCTTCCTTCCTCATCCTGTGAGTAAATAGTCTTCTGCTGAGGAGAGTCCTTGAGTCAGTCCACTGCCTTGGGGCTATGAACCCAGAGAGGAGCCTTCTGATTACAGCCTGGTCTTGTTCATCTTAGGTGAACACACAGCTGCTCAAACTGGGCAAAGAGCAGTGATTGGAGGGTGGCAGCTTTACAGAGTAGAACTGCCTGGCTCTTTCTGGAAACCACCCCAGGTCTCCCAGGGCAAGGCTCCGGGGCTGCTCCTTTCTTCTGCTAGGACTCTGGCACCTTCTAATTCCTTGGGGTCTGCTTTTCTAGCTTGGCAGTGGCCCAGGCCCCTGATTTTCCACTCTTCTTTCTGCTGACTTTTTTCCTGGCAGTTTGGCAGATTCATTAACATCTCCATCACAGTGTAGGCAGGAGAACGGGGAGCTTAGAACTCCAGGCAGTCTTACACTTCTTAATGGTCCTCCTAGCGCTGGGCTTGGTGGGAAAAGAGCCATGCTGTTGGCTAAAATGGGATTTGGGGATTATCTGTGGATTTAATCTAGACTTCTCACATCTACCATTTCCACAAATAATTAGAGATTACTAGATACATTTAGAAGCTGCATTAGCCTTAAAGAATTTGGAGAAAATCTAAATAGGCTTAAAAACCATCTTGGAGTCCAGAATGTTAAGCTCTGTGCTCCAGATAATTAACATTTTTAAGTACCACCCTGCTCCTCTGAGCTAAAATCTCTCCTAGGTAACTTAATTTACTTAACATATTTGATATCTGATGTATTTTGCAAGAAGAGTGAGCAGTGAGTGCAGTACAGCTGTGTTAAGAGAGAGAAGACCGGCAGCATTGGCAACTGGCAACTTCTCTGTTTTCCAAAGATGTATGCTGATCCCAGAGGTTTGAGAAGAGTTTTTATTATTAACATGTGTGAGAGACCAGCAGGTGGAGGGCAGTTCCTAGGGCCATGCCCTCTCTGTGAATATGAGTGCACGAGCTCTCCGCCTGGTGAACACACTGGCCAGCAAGTAGGTGATGCTTATAAAGGGAGCTCGGCCCTTCCTTGGGCTCAGAGGGCTCCTTCCAGAGAGCTTGAGCGGAGGCCGTGGCATTCTTTTGATTATTCTCTTCCCAGTGGGAGTCCTACATTAGCACTGACATGAAAATGGCATCCCATTACTGCAGGATAGTTGAGAATATGATGATAACTGTAACGTGTGCCTCTGTAGTATTTGACAGTTTTCAAGGCAATTTCATATGTTATTTTATCTTTTTAATAACTGTGAGGTAAGAAAGACAAATATTATCATCTCCATTTCTTTCTGATGAAGAGACTTAGCCACAGTCTAAGAAAGCTAGTAAAAAAAAAAATTGCAAAGTATAATTAGAACCCAGGCCTTCTGACACCTCCCTCCACATACTTAAAAGTTTTGTAATAAAACATCATAGCTTCTCATTTGACTACATTACCATGCCTGCTATATGTTCTTTAAATATCCACTACATTCAAGCATGCTAATTTCATACCGGTTAAATTATGCAAATTACACTCATGAAAAAATTTTGTGTCATTTTTAACACTGCATCTCTTTCAGAATACTATTATTGTAATACTTCCCACTAATTGTATTTCTTCTCCCTAATAATCAGTAAGGTGTTAATCTAGCCATGTTGGATAATTTCCTGAAGCCACTTAAAGTCCCTTGTAAAATATCACCTGGTATTCACTTTATCCCATGGATTTTCTTCTCCATCACTAGAATCACGTGCATACTGAGATAATCCTCAAAGATATGGGTCAAGATCACAAACTACTGAAAAATCTATGACACAAATAGAATGTTTAGTGTATATATAACAACTATAAATTTTTATATCTATATTTTTAGAAAGATTGATAAAAAAAATTCTGATATAACCCACAAGGAGATAGTCCAATTCATGCTCAAAAAAGCATTTCAGCTTTTTTCCATCAGTGCCATTCACAGTTTAGAAGATCAACTTTGCAGGGAACTCCCCAGAGTATTCTGGAGAAGGCAATGGCACCCCACTCCAGTACTCTTGCCTGGAAAATCGCATGGACGGAGGAGCCTGGTAGGCTGCAGTCCATGGGGTCGCTAAGGGTCGGACACAACTGAGTGACTTCACTTTCACTTTGCACTTTCATGCATTGGAGAAGGAAATGGCAACCCACTCCAGTGTTCTTGCTTGGAGAATCCCAGGAACGGGGGAGCCTGGTGGGCTGCCATCTGTGGGGTGGCACAGAGTCGGACACGACTGAACCGACTTAGCAGCAGCAGCAGCCCCCCCAAAGTATTCCCTTAAACTTCTGCCAACCTAGGGGGAGAAGGAGTGAAGATATTACATAAATATATCCATCAAGGTCTTGGATAGAGTTGCATAATGGCCATATATGGTGAAAGGTAGATTTTCTCTTGTGACTGTATTCTTGGGATATGTTAAAATGCGTATGTCTCCATTTCTGCTCCCAAGAAGCTGGTGCACAGATGTTTGGTACTGGGGTGGTGGAAGCACTGCTGTCTACAGTTTACATGATGTCTAATAAGCCTCTAGAATGTGCTTAAAAGGCAGTGTTCAAAATGAGGCCCCTAACACTCTTTGACGTAATTGTCTTTCTTTGGAGTCACATCTTGAAGAAAAGCATGAGGATTTGGAAAGGGAATTAATTTTCTCAACTAGACATACTATTTTCTCCCTACACTTCATAGTAATCCTTTAAACTCAAAAAATTCAGCTAATTATGGATTTCTACCTGAATAACGCTGCCATCTGAGTGGCTGCCCGTCACCGTTTCTGGTTTCTGACCCCCTGTCAGGCTGATTCTGCCTGATTTCTCTCATGTGCTGCTGCTTTTTATAATCTGAACATTATTTCCACTCAGATGTCTTCAACCTTGCAGAGAACCTAAGAATCTGAAAAGCGCCGGGGCAGGGGGCTGGTTGGGGGGGTTTGTAACTGTTTTTTGGATAATGATTATTTTGAGTTATTCTAATTTTTTTGCTGCAAAACCATACTCTGAGAAAAACATTTGAAAAAATAAACAAAAGTCTTAGTTTAAAACTAAATACTCTAACTTATATTTTAAAAATAGAGATTAGGCAGTCTTTCTGGTAATTATGATTTCTTCTTTTTTTCTATGCTCAATAAATTCTATTACAATATTTTGAAATGTAGGACGTTGAATCTAGGGCATTAAAGAAGTTAAAAGGCTTTGAGGGGATTTTAAAAGATCCAGCTTCCTAATATGTAAAATGGAACCAGGAAAGACTTCACGGTGTTTAATATGTTTTTCCCTATCTTCTAAACGCAGTAATCTCTAACCACCACTTGATCACTGGAGATTTATATTCACAATAATTTATGTCAACTTATATCTGGGACTCTTTTTTTTTTTTAACAACATTTGGCAGCCAACTTCTAGTGGAAACGAGAATGTTTCACATTAGTCAGCAGCCCTCTTAAATTATTTTGTGAAATAATTTACGGTGGATTACAAATTCTTATATGGCATTTAAAGTTAATGATTAGGTAGAGAGATACATCAAAAATATGATTAGTCACATATGTACCTGACTTGCATGGTTTTAACTCTATGTGTGTTTTATAAGAATTGCTTTTTAAAAAAATATTTGGGGGCTTGTATATTTTATGTTTTTTAAATTTTTAAAGGAAAAGAAAAATAGATGTGCATGCTCTTATAAACACTCTTCTCTAATTAAATGTCCATAACATTATTTTCTACTTCACCATGGCCATTTATGGCATAGGTACTGGTGTGTGGTCTGAAACTACAAGAACTGACCTTGTTAAAGATCTCTTCCATCATCACTTGAAGTCAAGATTTACAAATACTAATAAAATATGAGATTTTCCATGAAAACTGTAATGTCTCTTTTTCATTGCAAAGAATCAGTAATGAAGTGATGTACCCCAATAGAACAAGAAATGAAATGAAACCCAGAGTTCCTCCTGCTAATCTGTGACTGTACGTTTATAAAAGTGTGTAAGTTGTTCAGTTGTGTCCAACTCTTTGTGACCCCATGACTGTAGCCCACCAGGCTCTTCTGTCTATGGGATTTCCCAAGCAAGAATACTGGAGTGGATTGCCATTCCCTTCTCCAGGGGACCTTCTTGACTCAGGAAATGAACTGACATACCCCAACAGAGCAAGAAACGAAATGAAACCCAGAGTTCCTCCTGCTAATCTGAGAATGAACTAGTTTCAACTCATTTTCATTCTTCTACATAGTTATGGTTAAGACTTTTAGAAATTTCTTTGTTCAGTTGTTTTTTTTAATCACCCAGGAAAGTATGATGTGGAAGAATGGCTGTGAAGCTGGTTGAAATTTTACTCTTTTGTATCTCAGATATTTCTTTTTCTCTTCCTCTCTCTTTCTATTTAAGAGTGGTTTTCTTAACTATTTATGATTCATTTCATGGAAGCCTAGGTTTTCTCTGAGGGTACTAAAAAGTCTTAAAGTGATTTTAGAGACTAGCAGCAGCAAGGAACTATTTTCCTTCATCCTTAAAGTCATTGTCAATAGCCTACAACCTGCAATAAACTGTTAAAAAAGGAATTTATGGGGGCTGTATTATCCTCCTGAAATAATGTTGTTACAAGTCCTCCCTTGTCAGTCATCTGCAGGATTCATGTGCTTGATCTCAAACAAAGGGAGGGTCTGGATCCACACAGAGGCTCATGGCAAATTACCCAGGGATGGCCTGACTTGATAGGCCTGATGCCCTTCGTCACCTTTTCAAAGAAACGGAGTAATAGCCACACGTGTGTTTTATCCCGATGGCACTGAAAGGTACCTGTTTGTAAGGCAGGGTTAGAATTACAGAATTAGAAAAATATTTGCATGCCTGATAACAGCAAATTATGTGGGAGTGTCTGGGGGGCACTGGGGGAGTCCTAGGCAGGACTTTAGAAAGACAACCACAAGCATCCTGTGCATACTTAAAGTTGCACATCAACTCTTCTTTCACTAAGTTTTTCCTCCACCTCTCCTTGTCCCATGAGCATGTTGCTTTGCTAAAGCTGGGTCAGTGTGGCAAGCCCCTTGGGGAGAGAGGAGGAGAGAGCATTCTATGTGCTGCTGAGTGTGGTGTGGGCTGGGGAAGTGGAGGCAGCAAATGGCAGAAGAGACAGAATTAGTCAGTGGCTGGATTAGCCTGAAGGTGCAGGATCACTGAAGGCAGACGGCCCACCTTGGAGAGACAGCTATGGAGAATGAAGAACGAGACTGTGTGCGGCGAAGGCTGCGAAATGGTCAAGGAGGTGGACAGAGAGGAGGAGGGAGGAAGCGGAGGAAAGAGGAGTCAAAGACATGAAAATGGTTTGATTGGATTCCAAGAGCTGAAGATAGAAAGTTCCACGTTCTAAACCTTAATAATATAAATCACCATTCCCTGAAGACAGTAATAGAATTTCACTGGTAAAATAATGGCTTTCTTAAAAAAAAAAAAAATTATGTTGTCCCTTAAAATGTGAAAAAAAAAAAGAAAAAGGCTCTCCAAGGTTTGGGTGTATAGTGCTTAATAGTCAATGCTAAAGCAAAGGAAATTGTTTTGACAATGAGAAACTAAGAACCATCACTCCTAGGACATTAATTTACATAAACCTCCTCTAACATGCTGTGCTGCTCATTACTTGGTTTAGGAAGTTATCAGAAGCATATGTGGAGTATGTTTTGAAATCCAGCTTGCTTCCTTCTGTGAAGCAATGTCTGGAGTTAGTGCCTATGGAAAACAGAATAGCACACAGACGGCTTTAATCCCATTATTTTGGAAACTTAGGAAAGCTTCGGTATCATTTAAGATGGTTGACTTTCTTATGTTGTGTACTTAGACAAACATTAATGACTTTATTTAGGAAAAACTTACATACATTTAGAAAACTGAAAATCAAAATCTAGAATTCAAATTGTCACTGAATACAAAACTCGAATTTGTAATAGTCTCCATATAAGTGACATCTGTTACCATTTCCTCAGAGGTTTAGCAAGAGCTTTCTAAAACTCATGTCCAGAGGAAACTCTCAACTCTGCTAAAATATTGTTACACAAATTCATAAATGAAAGACCTAATAAAATAAATATTGGGAAAGAACAAATATTTACCATCTTCCAAAATAATTCTACTTTATATTAATAACCTGTTTAGGTTTTTTTGTTCAAAACTACAGAGTAGCCACTACTAACTAACCTTTATAAAATAATAGCTTGTATAAGAGTCCCTGCCCTTCACTTAATCAGCCAATAAGTCCAAGCTGGAATATTTTCAGCAACATTTATCAGACATCACTTTTACGTGATTGAAACTAAGAGTGACAGTCTTTTAGTAGACTATCTGCTTTTTGTCAAAATATTGCTCGAGAAATCATCCCCCTTTGAAGTGCCCATGTATTACATCTGCAATCATGCTGTCAAATAAAGTGTATTTAAGACAAAAGGAAGATAATTTCTTAATTAAGTGTAACAAAAAAGCACAGAAGACTATGTTCATTCTAGTCCTAGAATTATCTGTAAATTACCAGAGTAGAGGAAACTCAAATCAGGGGCCTTCTGGTCGAAAGATGGAAAAACCACTGAAAACTTAGGAGAAATTGTCATTGTACGAGAAAAAGAAAATGCAATCAAAATACAATTTTCTAAAATGTGTTCCTAATTAGCACCTTGGCTCTCTGTGGTTCTGTAAATATAAATAAATAGAAAGCTAAGACCTTCATTTCTTCTTGACTTCAAGCTTAGTTACAACAGTCCTAAATGAAAACAGTTTTCTGGTATTGTCGATATCAAGGGAGGTGAAGAAAAGAGATGCAAGAATTCTAGGAAAGGCTACGGAAGGTGGCAAAGGATGGTGGGAGAAGTTATGGGTGTGCTGGGGAGTGTGGCTTTGCCTCAGGCTGCCCCTCATCCTGACTCACTGACCACTCTTTGCTAAGAGACCATTTGGGACAAGTGGAGTTGCTAATGTGGGTTATTACCCAAAACACCAGTGCTACCAGCAATGCTGCTGTTACCCCTTGGTGGCAATAAAATGCTGAAATGAGCAGTTGTTGAACCATAAAATGTTAGGGCTGGAAGAAATATTAAAATGGGTCTCTCTGGATACAAGGTCCAACTGATTGGGGGGCTACACTCAGAACAGAGTGCTCTTGACCCTCAAGCCACAGGCACTTTAATATGTAAATATCAGAAATTGGCTTAGTCAAGGAGTTAGAGGTTATAACATATTTGGTAGGATTTATATGGCACCCCACTCCAGTACTCTTGCCTGGAGAATCCCAGGGACAGGGGAGCCTGGTGGGCTGCCACCTGTAGGGTCGCACAGAGTTGGACACGACTGAAGCGACTTAGCAGCAGCAGCAGCAGCATACAGCAGGAGAAGGGGGCGACAGAGGATGAGATGGTCGGATGACATCATTGACTCAGTGGACACGAGTTTGAGCAAACTCCAGGAAATAGTGAAGGACAGGGAAGCCTGGCATGCTGCAGTCCATGGAGTCACAGTCAGACATGACTGAGTGACTGGGCAACAACAACAGCAACATCTAAGTATTTCATGGTTGTCTATACTATAAATTTGAGTCCAGCTCCCTAGAATCTCAAATTAAACCCAGAGCACCTTTGCCTCATCTGAGCCCATAAAAATATAATGTGAACCACACAAATGATTTGAAAGTTTCTAGTAGTCACATTTTCAAAAGTGAAAAGAAAGCAGTGAAATTAATTTAAATAACAGTATATTATTGGGCTTCCCAGGTGGTGCTGGTGGTAAAGAACCCACCTGCCAATGCAGGAGATTTAAGACACAGGGTTTGACCCTGGGTCAGGAAGATCCCCTAGAGGAGGAAATGGCCACCCACTCCAGTATTCTTTTCTGGAGAATCCCGCGGACAGCAGAGCCTGGCGGGGCTTTGGTCCACAGGGTCGCACAGAGTCTGACGCAACTGAAGTGACTTAGCACAGCACAGCATGGCACCAAATAACCCCAAAACTTAGCTTAAAAAACACATGTACACTTAGCAACAACAAAACTGCTGCTCACTTGCTCTGGGCCTGCTTGTATAGCGGCTTAGCTGGATGGTGCTGGCTCTGGGCTTCTCCTGAGTGTGCAGTCAAGCTAATGGTCTTGCTACATCGTCTAAAGCACTGACCGGGACAGGAGGGTCCACTTCCTAGCAAGGCCGTGGCCAGCAGCTGGATTTTCCGGGGCCTCTCTTCTCCATCTGGCATCTTCAACACGAGAGTCTGTTCTTCACTGATAACTGGGCTCTGAGGCAGAGAGAGAGAGACAGGGAGGGAGCAAGCTAACAAGGGAGAGACGGAGAACCCAGGAAAGGTGCTGTAGTCTTTCTTTGTGTGATCTATCACTCCTGCCAAATTCTATGCACTAGACTTGAGCCGGTAAGTCCAGCCTACTTTCTAGGAGAGGGGATTGCATATGGGTATGAAGAGCAGGGCTTCCCTGGTAGCTCAGCTGGTAAAGAATCTGCCTGCAATGCAGGAGACCACGAGAGTGACCTGGGCTCCATCCCTGGGTCAGGAAGGTCCCCTGGAGAAGGGAACAGCTACACATTCCAGTATTCTGGCCTGGAGAATTCCATGGACAGAGGAGCCTGGCAGGCCACAGTCCATGGGGTCACAAAGAGCTGGACACAACTGAGCAACTTTCACTTTCACTTTCATGATTAGCAGGAGGCTGGGATCATTAGCAGTCACCTTAGAAGCAGCCATCACAAATAGATTTTACCCCAACATGTCTAAAGTACTATTTCATATACACTCAGTGTAAAATGATGGAGATGTTGTACATTCTTTTCTTTCATACTAAGCTGTGAAAATCCAGTACCTGTTTTATGCTTATGGTAGGTATCAACTAGGACAAGCTACGCCCGAAGCAGCAGTATTCACATGTGGCCAGAGGTGACTGTATGACAGGCCACATCTAGATGCTCTGAAGCGACCTGAAGACCCAAAGACCCTAACTCAGGGGCTCTTCCTTAACAGGAACTTAAATGATTTTAGTCATACCATCAGACATGTATCAAGTGCCTACCATGGTGCAAAATGTGGGGAAGCCCAAATCAGTAACTGCCTGAAAGGAACTGAGCCAGTCAAGTAAGAATTTAAATTCTGAATCTACAGCGACCGAGTTGGATCTACCTCAGAGAGCTCTAGCCTGCGAAGGGTTCTGGAACAAAGCGGAGCTCAGACTCTCCACAGTCCTGGGAAAGGTGAGTGACCCAGTGTCTATCTGGCCCAGCCAGAGCCTCCAACAATGACCACACACATCATTTAGTCCTCAGTCCAACCTGAGGCCATGTCCCCAGGCCTGAGCTGGAGCCCATATGTTGGCCTGAAATCTGATTTGCCTTGGATATGGAACAAGTTAAATATTTGTTTAACTCAGTACATTGCACTTTCCACTATTCTCCACAAGCACGGCCTATAAGAGAAGAAAGATGTAGGGAGTACTTAACTCTTTCAGACTTCTTGGGTGCTTTGGAGAGGGCTCTGTAGAAACGCTGGTACATCTCCTGATTGCACCAAGCTTCATATATATGTGACTAATCTATGTCAAGAAAAAAATGCCCATAATTATTTTACCATCAATGGGTATTTTTAGTGTATTCTCTGCCCTAACTCTGATAGTGCAAATTTCTTTGCTTTTGCAGAATGTACATGTGTGTTTGACTTGCATCTTTTCACATGAAGTATGTGCTGAAGTGTATTTGTGGTAAGTTATAAGCATTTTGAGAGTATAACTCCATGTAGCCAGGGCCTAATAGAAGAACTTCCCATCCCCCCACATAGCACTTAAATGTTATTTATTAATGGTGATACACCTGGCAGTCCAGTTTTAAAATTCCACATTTCATCTGGGGAAAATGCAGTATATTTTTCATTAGCAGTAGAGGAAAACAGCTTCTGGTTTTCTACCAATGTAAACACTAGTAATTTATGTTATTCATTTTATTTTCCTTCAAGTTTTATTGTAATATAACTGACATAAAGCACTGCACAAGTTCAAGGTGTAGAACATAATGATTTGACTTAACACATATCATGAAATGATATACCACAATAAATTGAGTGAACATTCATCTCAAATAGATACAAAATTAAAGAAATAGAAAACAATTTCTTTCCTTGTGATGAGAATTCTTAGGATTTATTCTGTTAACAATTTTCATATATAACATGTAGCAGTATTAATTATATTTATCATGTTGTATAACACATTACATCCCCAGTACTTATTTATTTTATAACCGAAAGCTTGTCCCTTTTGACTCTCTACATCCAGTTTCTTTTTTCTGCAACCCCAACCTCTGATAACCTCAAATCTGATCTTTTTCTATGAGTTTGTTTGTTTTTGAAGTATAATTGATCTCAAAACTACGTAAGTTTCTGATACACAGTATAGTGAATTCCATATTTCTATATATTTCAAAAGGATCACCACGATATCTAGTTACCATCTGTCACTATACAAACATATTATGTAATTATTGACTATACTCCCCACACTGTATATGTCATAACAGTGACTCATTTACTTTGCAAAGAACTTTGTATTGCTTAATCTCCCTCCTCTATTCCTCTTCTTCCTCCATACCCCTCCCCTCTGGCAACCAACTGCTTCTTCTCTGAATCTATGACACTGTTTCTGCTTTGGTGTATTCACGTTTTCTAGATTCCACATATAAGTGAAATCATACATTCGTCTTTCTCTTTGTGACTTGTTTCACTTAGCACGTGTGTGTGCTAAGTCACTTCAGTTGTGTCCAACTCTTTGCGACTCTACAGACTATGGTCTCACTTAGCATAATACCCTCTGCTGCTGCTGCCGCTGCTAAGTCGCTTCAGTCGTGTCCGACTCTGTGTGACCCCAGAGACGGCAGCCCACCAGGCTCCCCCATCCCTGGGATTCTCCAGGCAAGAGTACTGGAGTGGGTTGCCATTTCCTTCTCCAATGCATGAAAGTGAGAAGTGAAAGTGAAGTCGCTCAGTCATGTCCGACTCCTAGCAACCCCATGGACTGCAGCCTACCAGACTCTTCTGTCCATGGGATTTTCCAGGCAAGAGTACTGGAGTGGGTTGCCATCTACTCTTATTGTTAAAAATCGCAAGATTCCATTCTTTTTTGTGGCTGAGTAATATTCCATTATGTGTGTGTGTCTATCTATACATGGGGGGAATAGATATAGAGATAGACAGGTCTCACATCTTCTTTATCCATTCATCTCTTGGTATGCATTTAGGTTGTTTGCATATCTTGGCTTTTGTATTTAGTGCTGCAATGAAATAGGGGTACAACTATCTTTTCTAATTAGTGTTTTCATTTTCTTCATTTAAATGTCCAGGAGTGGAATTGCTGGACTGTGTGGTAGCTCTACTTTTAGTTTTTTAAGGAATCTCCATACTGTTTTTCATACTGACTGCACCAGTTTATATTCCCACCAACAGTGCATGAGGGTTAGTAGTCATTTATTTTAAAGTTAGAGGAAAACCCATGCCTGTCTCAATGGGAAGAAATCAATTTCATTCAGCTGGTGTCTGGAAAAATGATCTTGAACAGCTTATTATTTTGTCTTCATAAAATTATTGTTTAGAAAAAATAAAACTGAAGACAGTTTCAAGTAAAGGACACAAATAAAACAATATACTTCTTACATACAAAGCCCTCCTTCAAATTTTTATCATATATGCATAAACTGTTTCATCAGTGTTATAGTAGTTGCATCTTTAAAATAAGATGTCTTTGTTCCATGTGGACACAATTAAAAAAAAAACATGATGATACATCTCCTTTCTGTGTTTAATAATGTCAAGATTTTGGTTGAGCTGCCATAGGCTAGGGCTCAACCATACAACCTGGAAAAACATTCAGGGCATCTGGAACATAGAAAAATCCCCAAAGCTGTTTGGCTGGAATTTGAATGGTGAAATTAAAGCTTCTGTTCTGTGTAAATCTGTCCAGATTTAGTATTTTACAGCATCAGGTACTGCTCTGGGAGCCAAGAACTGACTGTGTCTAAGGCTCTCTCCAAGAAAAGGAGCCCCTATGCCCTGAAGTCAGGTTATATTAGAGAAAAAAAGAATTGCAAGCATTCCATTGTAAATACGATTTATGTTAATAAATGATATCTTTTCATGTGTAGAATGATTACATTCTAAAAGTACAGTTTGCTCCTGTTTTAAATAAAAAGTAAAAGAAAATAGTATTTTAATTGGCCTTTGAGAAGACCAGCATTCTCAGGCATGACAAATGTGATGGGATACATGACTGTATTTTCGCAGTTTTAGAATGCAAATTTGAGTCCACAGTACATACTCAAATATACACGAATCTATATATCAGTGGACGCACATACTGCATGCATGTAATGTGCATAGAACAATGGCTTTTTAAAAATCTGTATTTTGTATTTAAAAATTATAGATTTTCTTATCATTAATTCTAACATATCCCACAAAACACGTTTCATTGCTGTAGTAGCGCAGGCAATGTGAAGGTAATATGCAGCTCTTTGGAGAAAGAGGAAGACTCGAAAGTGGGTAACATCTTTTAGCCTTTCCATTTGAACTTGGGTTTGCTTCTTAAAAGGAGAAGCGGGGTGGGCGAGTGCCAGCCATCGCCCAGGTCTCGGTTCCTCGGAGGGTTTCCCTGGCCTAGTTTGGCGGAAAAGGAGTCTTCCCAGCCCTGAAAGCTCTTCCTGTTCGCTGCCCCCTTCTCTCACCACCGGGCCCACCTCGCCGCACGAATGCGGACACGCCTGCCCTCCTCTGGGTCGTGAGCCCGTGGCTTCCGGCGCCCTCCCGCCGGGAGCTGACCGGACTCGCGGGCTCCCTGGACCTGCGTGGGGCCCCTCTCCCGGGGACTCGCGCGGCAACCGCAGCGCGTCGCGAGCCACGCTGGGAGACCCGGGGTGCGCGGCGGCCTTCGGGGCGATCCGCAAGGCCCGAGTCGCCCTGCGCTCCCGGATCGCGGGGTCAGAACGGGGGGGGGGGGGGGGGGGCTCGTCGAAGCCTCGGGGGCTCTACACGGGAGAGGCGCTCCACGACCAGGTCTCCCCGCTCAGACCTTCCACGGGGACCTCCTTTAAGTCTCCCAAACTCCTAGGGATATTCGTAAATTACGCCGAAATCCCTCACCGCCCAAGCCGAGTCCACGCGGACCCCACGCCTCGTAGAACCGGCGGGCGTCCACGCTGGTCAGAGCGGTCTGGTGGCCTCCCCAGCGGGGACTTACTTGTGGGGTAAATATATTTTTTAAACTCCAAAGCGAATTTATCATCTAACTTAGGAGGCTTAAACTTCACTTGCAGATCCCTTCCAAATCCCTGAGAAGGCCGCTAGCAACTTTGGATTCCGAATTGTGATCTTTATCTAACTCACCCTCCCAACCCCCGCCCGGTCCAACCTCAGACCCGCACCTCTCCGGGCGGCCCGCCTGCCTGGCCCCTGCGGCCGCCACGGGCGAGGACTGGCCTTCCTCCTGCTTCAGGCCGTTAGTTTCCAAGCTGTTTGGGGTGCGGCCCGCAGGCGTGAAGTGTGCAGGAACTCCCCAGCGCCAAACTGACGTTTGCGGGGCACCGCTTCAGATTCTGACGTCATTTTCACACCTTTTTTTTTCGGTTTGTCTCGCCTATTTTGAGCCCACCAAGGGAACAGGCCACAAGGCAGCTTTAGCCGAAGTGTAATTCCGAGGAAGTATAGATTCGATGGAATTTCTCATTTTCCTCAGAATCTATTTTTTGTTTGTGTTTTTCTTCTTCGTCTTGGTATCATAATTTCATCTCTTGGCCAAAGTTCTGAAGTTGAATATTAAATTTCATGGGTTTTATATGTTGTTGAAACCAGTATGGCGTGATGAAATATATGCAGTATTAAATCTCAAAAAACAAAGCAAATCAAAACCTCAAACCAAAGCCTTCTCTTTAGGGCAGCCTGATGAAGCAGCTGGAGAGAGAAGAGGAAGGATTTCTGAATCACGAGGAAGGAGCAGAAAGGTCTCCCCAGCTGTCATCAGAGTATTCTCCCCTTCCCCCAGAACAAATAAATAAAGCCTTGCTTGCCTCTAAACCTGAAGACTAATCTGAAAAGTGTGCCCTTGTCTGAAAATGCAGATAGCATCACCCATTTCTACAGAAGGAAGCTTCACAAAGCAAGACTTTAAAAAAAATATTTCCTGACTTTTATACTCAGGAGGGAGGTGGGATAGCTCATTCTTTCACGTCAGAGAAACACACCACCTTCCCTCATTTAGAATCTTCCCAAGTATTCTTTGGCCAAGAGAATTATACAAAGTCTACAATTACAAAAATTTTAAGAATCTGCCTATAGTTATAAACTTTATTTCGTATTTAATCCTCAACAAGCTGAGGGTATTTTAAAAAACACTGGCAATTAGGCATAAAATGAGAATAGATATTCCGCAAGTAGCATTTTCTGTTTCCCAGCAATCTTGCTGTCATCTGGTTTTCCCCGAAAAGAAAGGGGTGAGAGGAAAGGCAGAAAAACGTCAGTAAGTATGTGTTTTTGTCGGGATGTGAACATTTCCATCTTAAATCTCTGTCTGCAGGATAGTCCTGTCTGGTGAACGCAGGCTGGCTTTGCTTGGCCTAGTGAATGAATGTAGAAGCCTGCAGGGCCTCTATTGGCAGTGCTGTCTCGAAGACTATAGTAGGGGACCCAGGTGGCCGCGGCCGGCCAGGGGAGCCTCGGAGATCAACCCGAGCCACCTCCCCGGAACCCAGGCCAACCCAGCAACTTTTAACCTTGAGCTTTATTTGAAGCACATGGTTTTTGCAAGCCAGGTGGGTCCCTTTTGCTGGACTGGCAGGCCCCTGCGCCGTGTCCTCTGCTGGAGGGCCCAGTCGCAGGCGGATGCGTCTGGGCCACAGCTGCAGGGTCAGAAGCTCCTCTCCGATTCAGCTCCTTTCACAAAATTCTTTTTTGTCGGATGTGGTTTCCCTTTAATTAATCGCTCATGCCCGCGCGTTGGCGGCGCCGCTTCCCTACCCTTCCTTCAGCCCCGCATATGATCCGTATTTCGAAGTGGAGCGCAGGCTGAGCATCTAAGGGGGTGGCGCGGCTGTGGACTTCTCCGACTACGGGGCTGCCAGCCGCTACGGAGAGTCCCCAGTTGGTGATACCCCTCTGGAAGGTCGGCCTTCTGGAAGAAGGCAGTCCCCTCTCTGGCCTTTCAAGCCGGTTGGCCAAGCAGGCCTCGAGGCTTCGCAGTTCCAGGCCTCGCCCTGGGTGGTCCAGGTGTTCCGGGTGGTCTCGAAGAGCGTGTTTCCGCCAGGTTCTCTACATTTTCCACCTTCCTCTCTCCCCTTGCCTAGCCTTGGGAGCTGGCATCCAGCTGGCAGGAGCCACTTTTTGCCCACCCCACTCCTTCAAGGATCCTTCCGGGCCTGGCTTGGCCTTTCCGGGCACCGTGGTTTCCGGCCCTACGAAGGGCAAACCAGCCACGCTCAGTCTCCTCCGGAAAGCCCTGGCCCCGAACCCCAACATCAGGCTAGTCTCCTCGGGACTGTGGGCCATGTTGCCGAGCCCTGATGCCGCGGGTGCACGTTAAGCTCGTTTCCCCAGTTGCGTTTAATTCTCTTGTCACTTCCCAGCCACGAAGGGAGGCCTCCTACGCGCGTCTCGGCTTCAAGGACGCAGCCGGATGTGGCTGGGACCACCCCGGGATCTGGGTGTCTCTAATTGTGTCGCAGGCCGCCCCACGCCCGGGGAGGTGGGGTCGGATGTTCGTTCCCATTTTACGAGCATTAGTGGCTCTGAACCGACTGGGTTCAGGGTGCAAAACTGCGTAGCGGAACCCCGGGAGCCCTGCCGCATCCAACGCCCCGGGCGGCTCGGGAGCCACGTCCCTGGGTCCCTGGCCACCTTCCGCCAAGCTGCCGCCGTGAGCGGGCCTCGGCTGCCCAGCCCCGCGGCAGGCCCCTGGGCTGCGGCGGGCTTCCGAGGTCGCAGGCGCCAGGCGGGGAGACAACCCGCTTTTCCCTCGAGCTCCGGGTGGGATGAGCGCGAACGCGGACCCCGCGCGTGGACCCGGCCGGCTCCCGGGGCGGCGAGCCCCCCGCCCACCCGTGGCCCTGCTCGGCCGCGTTCCCAGCAGCCGGGAGCGCTTCCTCCCTCGGTCACGGATCCAGGCCGCTGGCCCAGCTGTCAAAACAGGGGGTGTCTCTTTCATTCTGGCTCACAAAGTCCCAAAGGGGAACAGGGGGCCTTAATGCTTGTGTTTGGACACAAGCAATTATCCCTAATTATTCTTTTTCTTTTGAGCCTGCCCGTCCCGCCGGCGAGCTCGCCGCGCAACAGGCCCCGTAATCCTCCCCGGTCGGCGGATCGCAGTGGGTTCTGTGCGGCCCGAGGCTCGGGCGCTTTCATGTCACTGCGGGTTTAGAGCTGATTCAAACTCATTGCGATGGGGGAATTAACCCCGAGGCCCGGGCTTTCAGGGGCCTCTGATAAGAGATTATACGTGTTGATGGCAAGCTTTTCTTGGCAAAATGTTTTCAAAGGGCTTGGAGTTGTTAAATCAAAGCGCCATTGAATTGCTCGGGACCGTCCCCTCCCCCTCCTTTTGCCCTTCCCCCTCTCCATCTCTTTTCCCTTCATCTCCACCCCCCTCCCCCATCGTCGCCCAGGACTGTCCTCCGCGAGCCGCCCAACCTTCCCGGAGTTGCAAACTCACTTTGCTTAGTAAGATTTTCCCTCCGCGCCTCACCAAGAGAGGATTGTTTTTGTAGGTGCTCCGGCTGCTGGGCACTGTGGTACCCGCTTCCCCGCCCTCTCTCCCTCCGCCGCCCCTCCCACACGCACTTGCTCTGGTAAAGAAAACACAGCCCAGATGAAAGACAAGGTTTTTTGTTTTTTTTTTTACCCTAAACGTACATGTGTTTTGTAGAAAACGGAGGTGACAGGGTGGGATGGGATAACGAGGAGTCAAAGAAGGGTGGTTTTCTTGCCTCCTTCCCCACCCCCATCAAAGGTCAGCGCAGCCAGAGGGATAGCTGTAGGGTTAAACAGTGTTGTGAGCAGAGTTCAGATGTCCCGTGAATCTCACGGTCCTGCCCTGGGGGGGCGATCTGAGGCCGCCCAAAGGAAGAAAGCAAATGTTGGGCAGACTGTGTGGGTGCAGGTTCTTTACTGTGGAAAGTCTCTTTACTCAGGGGTCAGAGGCGATTGATACATTTCAGAAGCTTACTGGGTGCTCTTCTTGACCTGCTAGGGCCCCGTTAGGGTGGAGTAAGGAATGTAACTTTTAGATGGGAGTTGGAAAGGCCCTACAGGGAATAGATAGATATATCCCCCTTGAAAAACAGAAGACATTATAAAACAAGTGCCAAATATGTAAAACTGTGTCTCCTGTCATATTCTTCCCTACCCCCAAATACATCACATATTCCACACTCTACTGGTCAATTTCCACAGCTAGCTTTCTCGGCCGTCCACAGCTTCATCCCTCCTCTCCTTCCACCCACCCCTATCCCTGGAGCCCTGGAACTGGAACCCTGTCTTCCACCCATCCGGCTGGTCCCTGCCAGGAATCCCTGATATTCCACCTATGCCTTGGTCAGTGGTTGGGGTCTTGCTGGGAATGGGTGGTAACTGGGAGAGTTGACTGCCTGACTCAGCGTCCACACAGCACACTGGATTGGACCGCATGGCATACCAGCTGCTGCCTGTGCTCACTAGAATTCACACTGCATTGGGTCTCTAGGCTAATAGTACCCCCACCCTCTTCCTGTTTACTTTTTCCTTCCCACTCTAGCTTTGCTAAGACCCAGTGTGCCTGTGCAGAAGCCTGGTGGAGAGCCTGACCAAGTTACAACAAAACTTGGTGCCAAGTTGGCACCCATTTGGTCTGCTGGCTTCCTGAGGGAAAGCTGGTTCCTTGATTTGTTTTTCTGCTTCTTTCATGGTTAATGAGTTATGGGCCCTTTAGGAAGCAAAAGTCAGTTCTGACTTTTTGTTTTACATTGCCATGGAATCTTTGGCACCATGTCTCCCAGTAGCTGGCTAATGTAGAGCTAGCTTTGTCTGTTCTTAGCTTATATTGTCTGAGGTACATATGTTTTTCATAACCTTAATCTATTTCATTGGTAATGTTTTATTTAAATTTTTGATTTGGCATTGATAACTGAAATTCACTTGGTTTTCCTTTATCAAGTTGTTGTCTGGTTTTAGTATCAGTTATACTAAATCAATTCCAATCCACCAATATTCACTGAGTGCTTCCTATGTTCTAAGCATTCTCAACAGTGAAAAAAACAGATGAAAAAGGGCAAAAGTCCTGGCCCTCGTGGAGTTTACATTATAGTGGAAAGATAGACAATAAAAAAATTAAGAAATAAATTATATTGCATTAGAAAATAAGTGCTATTGTAAAAATAAAGCAAATATTAAGGAGAGACAATAAAATGTGCTGGAGCGGATATGGAAGAATTGCAACTGTTATACACTGTGGGTAGAAATATAAAATGATGCAGCCACTTTGGAAAACAGTCTGGCAGTTGCTCAAAAATTTAAACATGGAGTTTCCATATGGCCCAGCAGTTCTACTCCTGGTTATATATCCAAGAAAAATGAAAACTTATGTCCACACAGAAATTTGTACATAAATGTTTATAGCAGCATTATTCATAACAGCCTCCACTTGGGAAAACCCAAGTGTCCATCAATAGATGAATGAATAAATGAAATATGATATATTTTATTTGGCCATAAAAAGAAATGAAGTACTGATATGTGCTACAATATAAGTGAAACTTAAAAAGTTAATGCTAAGTAACAGAAGTCAGTCACAAAGGACTGCGTATTGTATGACTTCATTTATATAAAATGTCCAGAATAGGCGAATCCATAGACACAAAAAGTAGACTTGTGGTTGCCAGGGGCTGGAGGGAGGGGAATTTGGGAGAAATGGGGAATGACTATAATGGGTACAGGGCATAGGGGGAGGTGATGAAAATGTTCTAGAATTGTGGTGATTCTGTGACTATAATAAATACCACTGAATTGTATACTTTAAATGGGTAAATTTCATGGTATATGAATTATATCTCAAGAAAGCATGCAAAAAATAAAGGTAATAAGTGTGGGAGTTCTGATTGCTTCAGTTTTCTCAATGAGGTGGAAAACAGGGTTTTTAGTGGGTGGGAAGGTAGAGGGATGAGATGTGGGAAATTTGAGAAAAAAAGGGAAAAATATTAAATAATCAAGTGTGGGAGCAGGAGATAAATGGAGTAGGAAAGATAGTAAGTACATCTGCCAGGGAGCAGTAAGGCTCGCTTGAGGTTTGTGATCCTGAATTTAATATAGGCCCTTCAGATTGGGTATGCATTTTTTTCCTGCAGGTTCAGAGAAGGTAGAAAGTTGGATTTAACTAGGATCATGATTTTGCCAAGTGAGAAGGACTAAGGAGAAAGGGACAATGGCACTGAGGAATTTCAGCTAGGTAAGGGGGGAAGAGAGGAGGACATCAAGGGCATGAGAGGCTCTGAAAAGGGTAGCAGTATCAGTAGATAGAGGCTCTGGTAGCTCCAAAGGTTTTTAAACGCACAGCACAAGAAAGAAGTGGCTGGAAAGATAGAAGGAGGTGATTAGAGATGGTGGGTAGAGAGGGGATGAATGAAATTGAGACTGTGATGGGTTCCAGTTACAGGGGCGAGCAGGTGGGAGACAAGATGCTCAGAGGAAAGGCAATCAAGGAACCAAGTGTTCAGACTATCGGAAGGGTCGTCTAAGTGTACATTGTATTCACCAAGAATGAAGATAGAAGAAAGGTTGATAGTGATGTAGGAGCCAAAATAGTTGAGAAATGAGAAAGAGGAACCAGAAATCATAGGTAGAGTAACTTGGGACGTTTCTACCTTTCTTTGAAACAGTTTGTGTAATACTTGGATTACCAGTTCTTTAAATGGTTATAAGTTTTTAAACTAATGATTCCATTTCTGAATAGCTGATACTTAATTCAGGATTTTTATTTCATCTGTAGCTTGGATAATTTATCTTCTTCTATGATTACTGATCATTTTGTTGAAATTTTCAAATTTAGTGACTTGTTAAAAAATTATCCTATAATTTTTTAAATCTTTATATTTAGGTAGGACCCCTTTCTAGTCTCAATTTCTGTATTTGTGATTTTTTTTCTCTTTTTTGATCAATCTTGAAGGAAGTTTGTCTATTTTGTTTTTTTCAAAGAACCTATTATTGGCTTTGACGATTCTCTTTATTTGAACTTTGATTTATCTTTGATCTATTTCTGCTCCTGCCTTATTATTTTCTTCTTTCTTCTTTGGGTTTATTCAGTGGAGGTGCATTAATGGTAAATTATCTCAGACTTTGAGAAAGTCTTTATTTCACCCTGACTTTTGACCCAGTGGTTTAGCTGGTGTAGAATTCTAGTTGTCAGTACCTTGCAGATATTATTTCATTGCCTTCTGGCTTCAGTTGAGAAGATTGCTAAGCTAATTGCCATTCTTGTATAGACTGTCTACCTTTCTTTTCTGTATTAAGAGTTTCTGTCTTTTGTTATGATCTGTCTGGAGATGTTTTCATTTTGATTTACACTGTAATTTCTGAAACAATTAGTGACTTCTATTACTTCTTAAAATGTTCAGCTATTATCTTTTATTAAAAGTATCTTCACTGGTGTATAATTCACATAACATAAAATCCACCCATTTAAAGCATACACTTCAGTGGTTTTAATATATTCACAGAGTTGTGCTGCCATCACCATCCATTACATTTTTTCTTCCTTTCATCTTATTCTCTCTTTCTGGAATTCCTTTTAAATATATATTGGACTGTTGGGGTTTTAAGGGGCCCTTTCCCCACAGCAAAAGTCAGAATTAATTGAGAGATAGGAAATTAAACAGATGAAAATCAGAATAATTACTGCTAATAAATGCTGCATTAGAGGATGTAGCATAGATGTGTGACAGCCATAAATTTTTCAGAACTAAACCTTAAAATCATCTACCCCCTCTGCCACAGGCAGCCCTGATCTACCACATGCTCCCCATATGGAGCTTGTCTTGTAAAATGTGTGGCCAGGAGTTGCAGATCAGAAAGCATGTTCTGTGTAGGCAGGCTGGCTCCCAAGAAGAGGGCAGGAGGTGGGGGCCTACTCTACCCCAAACTCACCAGTACGAGAAGTCACTGCAGCTGAAGGAAGCCATATAGTCAGACTGATGGGTACTCCTCTACGTGTGCATGCCTGTGAAGGTGCCAGATCATTTGGTGAAGCAGACACATTTCTTATACCAAATCCAACAAATATAAACAAACCAAAACTATAGATATTTGGAAAATGCAACACTGGGGGAAACAGAATTGAACATTATATGTTGAATGCAAAGCATGATACACAAAATATCATATTTATCTCAAAATTCAAGGCTATTATAATTGAGAGAAATTTATGACATATAGTGATACAAGTCACTAAGAGGGAATATGATCATTTTAATAGAGGTTCACATAAAAAAAAATTATAGGGTAACAGAACCGAGAATGATTTCTTAAGCCAGTATCCAAAATTAGGCAGAGATAAATTTGACATGGTCACCTGAAAATCCAGAACATAGTTGGCCTTAACAACATTAATATTATTTTGAAAATTTTACATGCTATAAGATAAATAAAAATGAATAAATATTTCAAATATCAGTCAAAATATCTTTTGGTAGATGACTGTATAAGGAATTAACTGGAAACTGCCTTGAAGTGAAGAATAAAACAAAGGAAATATCAATTCTCCCAAATTAATGTGTGTTGTTTTTTTCCTGGGGAGGAGGCCAGGCCGCAGAGGTCTGTGTGGAGAGGTAACCTCCGTGGTCCCCAGGCTGTAGTCACAACCCCTGCTTCTCCCCTGGAAGGAAGGGAATCACTCTGCATGTGCGCCCAGTTGTGCCCAAGTCTTTGCAACCCCGTGGTCTGCAACCCACCAGGCTCCTCTGTCCATGGGAATATCCAGGCAAGAATACTGGAGTGGGTTGTCATCTCCTCCTCCATTAATGTGAGTTTTAACCAAATCTCAGTTTAGAAATAAAAAAGTCCAACACAATTTTCCTTGAAACTGTATAAAATTGTAATAAAACTGATAAAAAATATAAATGACTAGTAATATCAAAGACTGTTTTGAGAAAGAGAGGCAATAGGGACTGTCAGCTCTGAAAATTCATTTTAAAACAACAACAACAAAATAGGATTTAAATACTGAAGTAACGCCAAACATATCAATTAAATAAGATACAAGGTCTAGAACTAAACCTTGTTATATTTAAGAGTATGTGATAAAGAAGTTATAACCAAAGAAATGGAGAATTTAGTAAAGCCTGCTAGCACAACTGATAATTGTATCAGAGGGATGTATGTGTGTGCTCCTGTCACTCCCCTCCCCCAAGTTTTAACCATAACTAAAGAATTAAACTAAAAAGAAAGAAAAATCACAGAAAAAGTACAAGAAAATATGAAAGATACTTCTTCCTCTTTGTAGGGGTGAAAACACTGTCTACTTTGAGGCAAAAGAAGAAATCACAGAGGAAACAATCAGCAGACTTAACTATATATAAAAAAATTTATACTTCTGTGAAAACAGAAATTATTAAAATAAGACACGGGGAAATATATTTGTAAATAACTAACACACACACACACACACACACCACTAAAAAAATAGTGTTAATATATATTTGTAGAAAGAATTATCTTACAATACTTAAATAAATCATGTAAAGAGGTCTCATAGTACAGTAAATAACTTATGGTATGTTTATAAAGTGGAATCCAATTCAGCCATCAGAAAGAATGAACTGGATCTTATAGTTTGTCATAATGGATAAATTTCAGTAATATAATAATGAGTTTATAAAGAGCAAGTGCATGCATACATGCTAAGTTGCTTCAGTCATGTCCGACTCTTTGTGACCCTATGGACTGTAGCCCATCAGGCTCCTCTGTCCATGAGATTCTCCAGGCAAGAATACTGAAGTTGTCATGCCCTCCTCCAGGGGATCGTCTCAGCCCAGGGACTGAACCTGCATTTCTTAGGTCTCCTGCACTGGCAGGCAGGTTCTTTACCACTAGCACCACCTGGGAGGCCCAAAAAGAGCAAGTAGTAGAATGCTTAGTTTGGGATATTATCCTAAATTTTAAAAATTTAAAATTTACAAATCAATACTGTGTGTGTATGTGATGACCGAAGACTAAAAATATTAAAATGTGGAGTGGAAAGATATATAGCAGCTCTAAGTGGTTACGTCCGGAAGAGGGAGCAGAAAGCCAGATGCAAGAAGTTTATAAAAGAAGCTCTCAATGTATCTGTTACTTTTCTGTAGGTCTGACATATTCTAAAGTTAATGAAAGAGGATTTATGAATTGCTAAGAAAAAAACCCTTAAAATTCTAAAATGAATTTGTGAAAATAACATGAACAAACAAGTCGCAGGAAAGGAAATACACACATAGAAATATATATGACCTCCTTAGTAATTAAAGAATTTAAGACTAAATGAGATACCAGTCACACTTATTAAATTGTTAAAAAAAAAAATTTAAGAGAAACACTTTCTCACATAGCCTGAAAGTTAATATAATGTTTTAAAATACTTACACAACATACAGAATCTTAAATTTTCAGAGTGGAAGGTACAGGGATCCAGATTAAGAACTTCAAGATAATATTTGAGATTTTTTTCACTTGTCCTTTTGTTGTCTTTGCAGTTAAGACCACAGTCATCATCACCCCTGAATATCAGGAGCAAATTTCCCTTTCAAAGAACTTCAAACTTCCTGGAAACAAAGAAGGTTCATGAAAGTAACTAAGGACAGAGGTCTGCCCTAAATGTTTCTCAAATAACCAACTCTTGATCCTTAAATGTCTCTCAAATAAAACTTCTAATTCTTAAATACCCACTAAATCCTCAAACTTTTCTCAAAACATTTAAGACAATTCATAATCCTGCAAATCAAACCCAGACTCTTGTGGAGCCCCCTCCAACCAACCCATGAGCTTGTGTGTGTTTGTCTCTGTGTGTGTGTGCGCAGCACTGACTTGCGGTTTTTGTTTTTAAGGGTTTGTCAGTCTTGTGAAAGAGCACGCCTCTTCTATACTGGGACATACTCTAACTCCCCAGTGACTGCCATCAACTCTCTGGCTTTTTCCATTTGTTTTTAAAGCAAGTGGTGTGGGAGGGGGCATCAGTGGAATAGAGATATTGAAGCCGCAGGAGGCATTTTTATTTTTGTTTTTGTGTTTTCACAAGGGAGCCCTAAATATACTGAATTTCTGGCTCCTCTCAGCTCCTAAAACTGTTTCTTTGGGATTCTATTCTGTAAGTTTCTTCATCACTCCTTAACCCCTCCAAGGTGGCTAAAATAGAGAGACAGCAGAGAAAAAGTGACACTTCCTTTAGAATCTAAATATTTGAATTCATGAGTAAATGGAGATATGTTTGTGTGACAGTTCTCACCATTCATGCCTCCCCTAAAATAGAAGGGGAGTTGGCAGTTTGCAGGTTCGGAGATGTCTAACAGAAAAAGCCCAGAGCCTGTGCTGATTGAGCAGGGACAGAGTCAGGATCCTAGGAGATGGCTGGAGTAAAGGCCAGCTGAGTTGAGAGCTCAGAGTGGGTGATTTACTTGGACAAAACCTTTTTAGCTCAGGTGAGGGTGACTGGCAGCAGTGGAACAGTAAGAGCCAACTCTCCCAGAGGCTGTACCATGTGCCAAATAGAATTCCAAGCACTTGGCCTGGTTTCACTCATTTAGTTCAGATATTAATACCATTATCCCTCCCATTGGCTGTTCTGGACATCCTGCCGTGGTTCATGCTCTTGGGAGTGCATCAGAGATGGGTCAGGAGCCTTACTCTGAAGTTTCATTTTGAGTCAGGTGAAATACACTGACATCCTACTATATCATCTTCTAGACCAAAGTCTTCTTTCTTAATAGTTTTCTTTTTTCTCCCCTGTGGATGTATTACTAAGGATGCAGAAATTATGACATCCTTCAGCTTTGTATCCCTCCTGAACTCTGTTTGTAGTGGCTCTCTGGATTCGTTTGATGCATGATTTCATTCTTACCAAAGATGGCTTTTAAGAAACGTATGTATAAAAACTCAGCACTAGAATTAATCTTTCAGCTTTGGTTAACTTTATAGAACTGAATGACCTATATGCATACTGGACAAATATATATTAAAGGGAAATATAATGCATTTAAAAATTCAAACATAAACGTCACTCAAGTTTGTGTCATATTTAAGGAAAATAATATGTTGACATATTTCCACTTGAGTCATTCAGGGAATTTAAAATATTTTAGAAGAAGTAATCTTAAAGAAGCTTTAGGCGGTCAGAATGGGACCTGCTTGAATCATAAAGAATATTACATTGCTTTAGTATTTTAAAATAAGATTTCATTGGATTTATTAAACCTGGGCAATATTTAGAAACTGTTGCTAAATGATGGTAATGTTATTTTTACTTTTTTCTCACATCACTAAGACTGTTTTAACAGTACAACTAGAGGTATGGTGGTACAAGAGTTACATTCAAAAGAACTTTGTTTTATTTGGCCCACCTCCCTTTCCTCCCTCCCTCAGCCTCACCCCTGACCCCAGCCGTAGCTGCCTCTTTTACTCAGAGATCAAGCCTGAGATGATTGGGCTGAGGACAGACACTTGACCCAATGGAGAGATAATTAATAGACCGGCTGAGCAACCACCTTCTGGCTGTGGGGGCAGTGACTCGGGTTTGCTACTGTAAATCACCATCTAGTGTCTGGCATCAGTAGATGCTCAAAAGATATCTGCTAAATGGATTAATGAAATTTCCACTCCTATCTTCTCTCTGCCTGCTGGATCCCACAAGCTCTTCTCAGGCCTATTGCTCTGAAACAAAGAGACTCAGTTATGTCACTTGCCACCCTGAAAACCCTCTGATGATTGGTCCCCATTGCTCAAAGACCCGAACCCCCAATATCACCTTCAGAAGTTGATCCTAATCTGCCTTGTAGGCTCATCTCCCCAAAACTAAGCCCCACTGGGCTGAAACAGCATCTGCTGAGATCCCACTCACTCCCTTTGTTCATGCTCTGCTCTTCCCACTAGGATCACTCACCTGCTACTTTCTCAGTCAGGCTAGAGATTGCCCATCCTTCAAACCCCAGCTCCCCTGCGCCTCCCTGATACTGCCTCGTCCTGCCAGAGATGCTCACTGCCCCTTTGAGCTCACACGCTTAGTCCACCCTGCTTCAGTGGCCCATCCCACAGATCACCCATTAGAGATGACAAACTCCCTGAGGGCCCGGGGGGCGGGAGGTCATATCTTCATCTTTGTGTCCCAGTTCTTAACATGTAGGCACATGCAAAATGAATAACGAAAGCTGAAACCTATTGAGTGCTTGCAGTGTGTCAGGTATTTCTCACAACTAGCTCTTTAATCTTCAAAATAACTGTAGGAGGTTAGTCATATCATGGGGCTTCCCTGGTGGCTCAGTGGTAAGGAATCCACCTGCAATGCAGGAGACGCAAGAGACGCAGGTTTGATCCCTGGGTTGGGAAAATCCCCAGGAGGACGGCCTGGCAACCCACTCCAGTATTCTTGCCTAAAGAATCCCATGGACAAAGAGCCTGGCAGGCTACAGCCCATAAGGCTGCAAAGAGTCGGACATGACTGAAGCAACTTAGCACACACACAAGTCATATCCTAGCTCCTGTTTAGAGTAGAGGAGACTGAGACTGAGAGGGCTTAAACAAATAGCCTGGGGCTGCGCAGACAGACGGAGAAGGCGATGGCACCCCACTCCAGCACTCTCGCCTGGAAAATCCCACGGACGGAGGACCCTGGTGGGCTGCAGTCCATGGGCTCATGAAGCATCTGACATGACTGAGCGACTACTTTCACTTTTCACTTTCATGCATTGGAGAAGGAAATGGCAGCCCATTCCAGTGTTTTTGCCTGGAGAATCCCAGGGACGGGGGAGCCTGGTGGGCTGTCATCTATGGGGTCGCACAGGGTCGGACACGACTGAAGCGGCTTAGCAGCAGCAGCAGCACAGACAGAAGCTGCAGCAGAGTCTATAGGTGAACTCAGGCAGCCTGACTCACAGCTTGCAAGTAGAACCACTACACACATTGTATCCCGGAGTAACCCTAAGTGATCATCACAGTCATCCTAGGGAATTCCATGCCAGGGCCCCATTTCACAACAGCTGAACCACTGGACTTGGGCATAGACATTTTTCAAAAGTCCCTCAAGGCTAAGAACCCTGATGACAAGAATCACCTGGAACAGTTGTTAAATATGTAGATTACCATGTCTCTTTTCCAGAAATTACTGTTTCAGCAGATGAAGATTGGAGCCCAGCAATTTGTGGTTTAAGAAGCCCAAGGAATTCTCAAGGGAAATTTGTAAAATCCTGCTAGAGGTCAGGGTTTCAGAGACATTTCAATAGGTCTTCAAAAAGTCCGTCACTGATGGTATCAAGACTCTGCGGGAGGTTTGTGGCTCTGGGTGCACGTGGATGAGCCTTAAAACTTCATCGGCACCGCTTTTGAGGCAGACGGGGCTGGAGCAGCTGAGAGCACCACACAACGGCCCATCTCTGAAACTGTCCACTCACAGAGCCTGACATGAAACCCCAGTACTTTGGCAGTTCTCACTGAGCATTCTATATGCTGTAACCGAAACTCAAAACAAGGGCTCGTGCCTCCTCGTGAGCATAGGAAGGGATCATGTAGGGGCCAGGGTAGCAGAGCCTGAGTCTTTTCCACCTCCACCCCCACTTCTGGGGCGTCTTAAAGTCCACTTGCCGACACGCACATACACGCACAGGCACACTCACGGTGACAAAGCAGATAAGGCAGTGAAACTCTCATCATTACCTTGATTTCCTTAGGTATCAACTTATAAAGTACCTGACTTTGCCTGTCCCCACCCCCCAAATAGCTCACACACATGTTCCCTTTAGATGGCCTCCAGTCTCACCAGTGACTCTCTGGAGCCTTGGTCAGCTCATGTCTGAGCCATTGTGCGATCAGCATTTTGACCCACTCCATTTTATGCTCCCTCACTGTTCGTGTTTACTGACCTTTCCCCAGAGTCAGGAGGAAACGCCCGCTCTCTCACACGCAATGCATATCATTTGAGTCCTGCAACTAAGCCAAGACTCTCCTCTGCTGCTTTATTCTCCTCCCCCTCCTCACCCCAAGAAAAGTCCTGAATCTATTTATGGACCATATTCCAGTTCTAGAATGTACCCTGCCAGAATTCTCTTCCTAATGGGACATCTAATGGGGCCTCCCACTGACAGAGGAGACCACCCCATCTGCAGCTAGGGACAAGAGACACTCCCAGCCCAGATGTAAAGAGGGCTTGATGTATATTCATTGTTATTTAATATTTGAGCATCTTTTTCTAAAGATATTTCTATTGAATTCACTTGTGGTGTCACCATCTGGAAAATATCAAGCCTCACCCCACTGAGGTAAACCCCTATTGCGTATTTCTTCCCTTTTATGTGAGCCCAATGGGCATGGAGTGTGTATCTCTATGTTTAGCACAGTTCCTTGCCAAGGCAGTTCTCAGGCACAAGGCACTCTCTGAATAAATCAGTGTTGTAGACACCTATTAACAGCCCCTTCTAATTGATACTAACAGGAAGTTTAAACCAGGCTGATAAGAAGCCTTCATGACTTCTTGATGTGAGGTCTTTTTTACATTTGAAAGTGGTGGATTCATGTTTTAAGAGTCAGCTGTCCAAAAATTCATTTATTTCTTTGCAATCAGCTTTTAAATTGGGCCAAATCTTCTCCCAAAGCGTAGAATCAGACCTGTGTCTAACCCTACAAATAAAAGGTTTAGTTAACTCTGAAGGATGCAGGCCATCAGAACAAGCCGTGTTCAGTTCAGTTCAGTTCAGTTCAGTCGCTCAGTCGTGTCTGACTCTTTGCGACCCCATGAATCGCAGCACGCCAGGCCTCCCTGTCCATCACCAACTTCCGGAGTTCACTCAGACTCACGTCCATCGAGTCCGTGATGCCATCCAGCCATCTCATCCTCTGTCGTCCCCTTCTCCTCCTGCCCCCAATCCCTCCCACCATCAAAGTCTTTTCCAATGAGTCAACTCTTCGCATGAGGTGGCCAAAGGACTGGAGTTTCAGCTTTAGCATCTTTCCTTCCAAAGAAATCCCAGGGCTGATCTCCTTCAGAATGGACTGGTTGGATCTCCTTGCAGTCCAAGGAACTCTCAAGAGTCTTCTCCAGCAGTTCAGTTCAGTTCAGTTCAGTCGGTCAGTCGTGTCTGACTCTTTGTGACCCCCTGAATCGCAGCATGCCAGGCCTCCCTGTTCATCACCATCTCCCGGAGTTCACTCAGACTCACGTCCATCAAGTCCGTGATGCCATCTAGCCATCTCATCCTGGGTCGTCCCCTTCTCCTCCTGCCCCCAATCTCTCCCAGCATCAGAGTCTCATCCAATGAATCAACTCTTCGTATGAGGTGGCCAAAGTACTGGAGCTTCAGCTTTAGCATCATTCCTTCCAAAGAAATCCCAGGGCTGATCTCCTTCAGAATGGACTGGTTGGATCTCCTTGCAGTCCAAGGGACTCTCAAGTCTTCTCCAACACCACAGTTCAAAAGCATCAATTCTTCAGCACTCAGCCTTCTTCACAGTCCAACTCTCACATCCATACATGACTACTGGAAAAACCATAGCCTTGACTAGACGGACCTTAGTCGGCAAAGTAATGTCTCTGCTTTTGAATATGCTATCTAGGTTGGTGATAACTTTTCTTCCAAGGAGTAAGCGTCTTTTAATTTCATGGCTGCAGTCACCATCTGCAGTGATTTTGGAGCCCCCAAAAATAAAGTCTGACACTGTTTCTACTGTTTCCCCATCTATTTCCCATGAAGTGATGGGACCAGATGCCAATGGAAATTTAAAAACTATCCATGTTAGATAAGAGGAATTAAGATACACACTTGTATTTGGGTGGGGAGAGGAAATCATGAAGTGATTATGGAGTAGCTTACTCTAAGAAGAATCATCCCCTTGCAGACACTCTCTTCCCTCTCCATCAGGGCAGCCTTGAATTTTGAAGCTAAACCCCCAGGTGAGTATAACAGGTTTGCCTCCTCAGAGCCCTGCCAGGACAGGGGTCAGGGCACGGAGCTGTTACACAGGACCCCCACACTTTCATTCCATGTATCTCTTGTTCCCATGGACTTTGCTGCTATACCTTCTCAGCCCCCATGCAAGTCTCCCTCTGCGTCATCACAGGTTCATTATTTCTGTCATTTGCATCAGAACACTGCTCTTCTTCAGGCCATTTGGCAACAACTTACCATATAGCATAAAATCATATCAAAACCCACTTTGTTGACATAAGGACTGAGACAATGTCAGAATCCAGATGTGATAGTGTCTCCTCTATTTGTCATAATGCACGCTTGGGACTGAATTCTTATCATTTGCCTGCTGGGTCTAAGATAGCAAGGGATATCAAATGAAAAAGTATTGTCCCAGGAAAGTGGGTCCTGGTATTTTGATGTTTCTGAATATCAGTTCAGTTCAGTTGCTCAGTTGTGTCTGACTCTGTGACCCCATTAATCACAACACGCCAGGCCTCCCTGTCCATCACCATCTCCCGGAGTTGACTCAGACTCACGTCCATCGAGTCCGTGATGCCATCCAGCCATCTCATCCTCTGTCGTCCCCTTCTCCTCCTGCCCCCAATCCCTCCCAGCATCAGGGTCTTTTCCAATGAGTCAACTTTTCGCATGAGGTGGCCAAAGTATTGAAGTTTCATCTTCAACATCAGTCCTTCCAATGAACACCCAGGACTGATCTCCTTTAGGATGGACTGGTTGGATCTCCTTGTAGTCCAAGGGACACTCAAGAGTCTTCTCCAACACCACATTTCTAAAGCATCAATTCTTCGGTGCTCAGCCTTCTTCACAGTCCAACTCTCACATCCATACATGACCAAAGGAAAAACCATAGCCTTGACTAGACGGACCTTTGTTGGCAAAGTAATGTCTCTGTTTTTCAATATGCTGTCTAGATTGGTCATAACTTTCCTTCCAAGGAGTAATTGTGTTTTAATTTCATGGCTGCAATCACCATCTGTAGTGATTTTGGAGCCCCCAAAATAAAATCTGACATTGTTTCCACTGTTTCCCCATCTATTTCCCATGAAGTGATGGGACCAGATGCCATGATCTTAGTTTTCTGAATGTTGAGCTTTAAGCCAACTTTTTCATTCTCCTCTTTCACTTTCATCAAGAGGCTTTTTAGCTCCTCTTCACTTTCTGCCATAAGGGTGGTGTCATCTGCATATCTGAGGTTATTGATATTTCTCCTGGCAATCTTGATTCCAGCTTGTGCTTCTTCCAGCCCAGTGTTTCTCATGATGTACTCTGCATAGAAGTTAAATAAGTAGGGTGACAATATACAGCCTTGATGTACTCCTTTTCCTATTTGGAACCAGTCTGTTGTTCCATGTCCAGTTCTAACTGTTGCTTCCTGACCTGCATACAGATTTCTCAAGAGGCAGGTCAGGTGTTTCTGGTATTCCCATCTCTCTCAGAATCTTCCACAGTTTATTGTGATCCACACAGTCAAAGGCTTTGGCATAGTCAATAAAGCAGAAATAGATATTTTTCTGGAACTCTCTTGCTTTTTCAGTGATCTAACAGATGTTGGCAATTTGATCTCTGGTTCCTCTGCCTTTTCTAAAACCAGCTTGAAAATCTGGAAGTTCACAGTTCATATATTGTTGAAGCCTGGCTTGGAGAATTTTGAGCATTACTTTGCTAGTGTGTGAGATGAGTGCAATTGTGTGGTAGTTTGAACATTCCTTAGCATTGCCTTTCTTTGCTATTGGAATGAAAACTGACCTTTTCCAGTCCTGTGGCCACTCCTGAGTTTTCCAAATTTGCCATCATATTGAGTGCAGCACTTTAAAAGCATCATCTTTTAGGATTTGAAATAGCTCAGCTGGAATTCCATCACCTCCACTAGCTTTGTTCTTAGCAATGTTTCCTAAGGCCCACTTGACTTTGCACTCCAAGATGTCTGGCTCTAGGTGAGTGATCACACCATCGTGGTTATCTGGGTCATGAAGATCTTTTCTGTATAGTTCTTTTGTGTATTCTTGTCACCTCTTCTTAATATCTTCTGCTTCTGTTAGGTCTGTACCATTTCTGTCCTGTATTGTGCCCATCTTTGTATGATATGTTCCCTTGGTATCCCTAATTTTCTTGAAGAGATCTCTAGTCTTTCCCATTCTGTTGTTTTCCTCTATTTACTTGCACTGATCACTGAGGAAGGCCTTCTTATCTCTCCTTGCTATTCTTTGGAATTCTGCATTCAAATGGGTATATCCTTCCTTTTCTCCTTTGCCTTTAGCTTCTGTTCTTTTCTCAGCTATTTGTAAGGTCTCCTCAGACAATCATTTTGCCTTTTTACATTTCTTTTTCTTGGGGATGGTCTTGATCCCTGCCTCCTGTACAATGTCACGAACCTCCGTCCATAGCCCTTCAGGCACTCTATCAGTTCTAATCCCATGAATCTATTTGTCACTTCCACTGTATAATCCTAAGGGATTTGATTTAGGTCATACTGGAGTTGTCTTATGGTTTTCCCTACTTTCTTCAATTAAGTCTGAATTTGGCAATAAGGAGTTCATGATCTGAACCACAGTCAGCTCCTGGTCATGTTTTATCTGACTGTATAGAGCTTCTCCATCTTTGGCTGCAAAGAATATGATCAATCTGATTTCAGTATTGACCATCTGGTGATGTCCATGTGTAGAGTCTTCTCTTGTGTTGTTGGAAGAGGATGTTTGCTATGACCAGTGCATTGTCTTGGCAAAACTCTGTGAGCCTTAGCCCTGCTTCATTTTGTACTCCAAGGCCAAATTTGCCTGTTACTCCAGGTATGTCCTGACTTCCTACTTTTTAATTCCAGTCCCCTATAATGAAAAGGACATCTTTTTTGGGTGTTAGTTCTAGAAGGTCTTGTAGGTCTTCATAGAACCATTCAACTTCAGCTTCTTCAGCATTAGTGGTCAGGGCATAGACTTGGATTACTGTGATATTGAATGGTTTGGCTTGGAAATGAACAGAAATCATTCTGTAGCTTTTGAGATTGCATCCAAGTACTGCATTTTGGACTCTTGTTGACTGTGATGGCTACTCCATTTCTTCTAAGGGATTCTTGCCTGCAGTAGTAGATATAATGGTCATCTGAGTTAAATTCACTCATTCCAGTCCATTTTAGTTCACTGATTCCTAAAATGTTGATGTTCACTGTTACCATCTCCTGTTTGATCACTTCCAATTTACCTTGATTCGTGGACCTAACATTCCAGGTTCCTATGCAATATTGCTCTTTACAGCACAGGACTTTACTTCCATCACCAGTCACATCCCCAACTGGGTGTTGTTTTTGCTTTGGCTTCATCTCATTCTTTCTGGAGTTATTGTCCACTGATCTCCAGTAGCGTATTGGGCCCCTACTGACCTGGGGAGTTCATCTTTCTATGTCCTGTCTTTTTGCATTTTCATACTGTTCATGGGGTTCTCAAAGCAAGAATACTGAAGTGGTTTGCCATTCCCTTCTCCAGTGGACCACGTTTTGTCAGAACTCTCCACCATTACCTGTTCATCTTGGGTGGCCCTACACAGCATGGCTCATAGTTTCATTGAGTTAGACAAATCTGTGGTCCATGTGATCAGTTTGGTTAGTTTTCTGTGATTGTGGTTTTCGTTCTATCGGCCCTCTGATGGATAAGGATAAGAGGCTTATGGAAGCTTCCTGATGGGAGAGAGACTGAGGGGGAACCTGGGTCTTGTTCTGATGGATGGGGCCATGCTCAGTAAATCTTTAATCCAATTTTCTGTTAATGGGTGGGGCTGTGTTCCCTCCCTGTTGTTTGACCTAAGGCCAAACTATGATAGGGGTAATGAAGATCATGTCAACCTCCTTCAAAAGGTCCTCTACACACACTGCTGCACTCAGGGCCCCCAACCCTGCAGCAGGCCACCTCCAACCCACGCCTCTGCCAGAGACTGCTGGACCCTCACGGGCAAGTCTGGGTCAGTCTCTTCTGGGGTCATTGCTCCTTTCTCCTGGGTCCTGGTGTGCACAAGGTTTTGTTTGTGCCCTCCAAGAGTCTGTTTCCCCAGTCCTGTGTAAGTTCTGGCGGCTGTTTGGTGGGTTAATGGCGACCTCCTCCAAGAAGGCTTATGCCATACCCAGGTCTGCTGCACCCAGAGCCCTGCCCCTGTGCAGGCCACTCTGAGCCATACTCCACAGGAGACACCCAAACACAGTTCTGGCTCAGTCTCTGTGGGGTCTCTGGGTCCTGGTGTGCACAGGGTTTGTTTGAGCCCTCCAAGCGTCTCTGGTGGGTATAGAGTTTGATTCTAAATACGATTTCGCCCCTTCTATCATCTTGCTGGGGCTTCTCCTTTGCCCTTGGACATGGGGTATCTGTTTTGGGGGGGATATTTCAAGATGGCAGAGTAGAAGGACGTGTGCTCATCTTCTCCTGCAAGAACTCTGAAATTACAACTCACTGTGAACAACCATTGACAGGAGACTGTTGGATCCCACCAAAGAAAGATAGCCCACGTCCACCTGGGCCTAGTGCTTTCTTTTTTAGAATATTATTGATTTTTGATTCAATTTCCTTACTAGAACAAGGCTTATTTAGATTTATCTGTTTCTCCTTGTGTAAGTTTTGGTACCTTTAATGGAATTGGTCCATTTCATCTAAATCATCAAATTTGTGAGCATAAAGTTGTTTGCAGTATTCCTTGGTTATCCTTTAAATTCCCATGGCATCAGCAGTGATTATGCCTCTTTCATTATTAATATTTGTAATTTGTGTCTTCTCTCTTTTTCCCTTGGTTACCTTGGCTAGAAGTTTATCCATTTTATTTCCTAAAGAATCAGCCTTTAGTTTTGTTGATTTCTGGTTTTCTGTTTCAGATTTGTTTTATATATTCTCTAAGTTTTATTATTTCTTTTTTCCTCCTTGCTTTAGGCTTAAATTGCTCTTCTTTCTCTGTTTCCTAAAAGATGAGGCTTTGAGACACTTAAGCTGGGTATGTTAGTCTGAATCCTCTGAGCAACAGATACCAAGATGGGACTAAACACCTTCATCAGAGGAGATACTTGTGAAAAGAGATAGGGAAGGAACCTAAAAAGGCTCCTTTTTAGGCTCCGTCAGACCATTATGTAAATCTGACCTGGAATAAGAACAGAGGGAGGGAAAGCTGGCTGTCTAAGAAAGGTTCAGCAAGGCTGACAGGGAGTCCTCAAGCCAAAGTAGGCTGTTGAAAAGTTCTATGTGCCCTAAGAAAGAGCTTGCCTTAATATTCTGCCAGATTCTTTCAATAGCTGGGAGAATCCCATGGGATTAGTCTTTATTGAAAATGCAGCAATGGACTTCAGAACGTATAAGCTGGGGCCCTGGTCAGTTATATATCCTGTAATGAGAGATCTGAAAGGTACACTTTAATGGTTACATCACCAAGCTTTAAAAGGAGGAGAGAAGGAAGTAGAGGCCCCAGAAGCATGGAAGACCTCAACATGAGTTTGAAATAAATAATCCTGTTGGCTAGATATAGGACTAAGTGGTAAAAAGGACAAGAGATTCGTGTGAGGTTGGCCTGAGAGGACAGCTGGGGAAATCTTGGATTATATCCAGAAGACAAAGAACTGTCGAGGGGTTTTACATACAAGAGTGACAAGAGTAGATGAGATCAGTTATTAGTAGAGGATTCCAGCAGCAGTGTGGAAGACAGAGCGAGGGGCAGAGAATGGAGGTTGGAAGACAAGTGAGGAGAGTGTGGCCCTGGTTTAATGAGAGATGATGAGGGCCCAAAGCAGGCAACAGGTGATGCAGAGGGCCCAGATCCAGGAGTTTTTTAGGAGATAGGATTTGAACTGACTCGGGCACAGAAGGGGACAAGTATAAAATGAGATCCAGATATTTGACTCAGGGGACTTGGGAACAGGAGAGAAATTTACAGGGAAAGGGAATTATGAGCTGGGAAGCAGGTATGGAGGAGGAAATCAAGAGGTTGGTTAGCTTTGGACAAGCAGCTTCTGAGGTTCATCTGTCGAGCTGGTTGGGTCTAGGCTCAGAGTCATTGCCTAGACTAAACATAGAGGTTTAGGTGCCTTTTGAGGCCATGAGTATGACTGAAATCACCCAGACATAGAACATAACTTTGGGAGAAAAGAAGGCCAAATACTCAAGTTCAGAGAATTCACTGGTAGAGATGAATGGAAGAAGAGGAGCCAGCAGAGGAGACTGAGCTTGGTTATGTGGATGGAAAAGAAAGAGTGGTCCTCTGAAATCGGGAAGGGGGAATTTTAAGTGGAGTGTGACCAACAGTGTCAAATGCTGCTGCAGGGGAGCCAGTGAGATGAGAACTAGGAAGCATCCTCAGTTCTCCTGTGCACAGTGGCATGGGTTGAATTTTTCTCCCAAAAAGATATGTTGAAGTTTTAAGCCCCGCAACCTCAAAATGTGAGGTTATTGGGAAACGGGGTTGTTGCAGATAAAATTAAGATACAAATTAAGATGAGGCCATCCTGGATAAGGTGGGCTCCTAATTCAATATGACTACTGTCCTCAGAAGAGCAGAAAAGACAGCTGTAGAATGAAGAATGGAAGCAGAGACTAGAGTTGCACAGCACAAACCAGGAAACGTCAAGGATTGCTGGCAAACACTAAAGCTATGGAAAAAGCATGCGACACAGCCTTCCCTGGGCCCTTCACAGAGAGAATAACCCTGCTGATACTCTTATCTAAGATTTCTAGCCACCAGAACTGTGAGAGAATAAAATTCTCTTGCTTTAAGCCACCCTAGTTTGTGGTACTTTGTTACAGGAGTCCCAGGAAAGTAATATGTAAAATTGAGGAGCCATCGTTTTGTTGCAAAATCAGACAGGTAAGTCTTGCTTTAAGGCTGGAGGAAAGATAAGTATGGGTTCAGAACTAATTTCTTTAGAAATAGGCAGTAGTGGAGTGGGAGATGGGACGTGTCAAAGTGTCACAGCCTGTTGACGTTTTTTCCTACCAAGACCGGGGGTCATCTGCTGAAAGTAAAGGGGCTGAAGGAGGTCACAACTTCAATTACCTCCTGTATCAGTTCTCTATTGCTGCACTACAAATTACCCCAGAACTCAGCAGCCTAAACCAGTTAACACTTATTGTCTCACACGGCTTCTTGTTAAGTATCTATTTAATTTTTTATTTACTTGGCTGCACAGGGTTTTAGTTGTGGCATGCAGGATCTAGTTCCCCGACCAGGGAGCAAACCCAGGCCCCCCAGGCCCCCCAGGCCCTGTGCATTGGGAGCAGAGTCTCAGCCACCGGACCACCCGGGGAGTCCCTCACATAGCTTTTTTCAGAGAGTCAGGCATCTGGGAACACAGAACTGAGCGCTTCTGGCTCAGGCTCTCTCGTGAGGTTGTCATCAAGAGGTCGGCCAGGGCTGCAGGCCTCTGAGGTGTGAACTGGGCTGGAGGACCTGCTTCACAGTGGCTCCGCCGCATCCATCTGTGCACGGTTACCTGAGTTTCCTCACTACACAGCAGCCAGGTCCCCCATAACAAGCAGTCCAAGAGGGAGACCAGAGCATAAACCTCGATTTCCTTTATGACCTAAGCTCGGCAGTCATATATTGTCACATCTATTGGTGATGGTATATGCATCATCTATTGATTATATAGACCAGTTCTGATACAATAACTACACAAGAGAACAAACACTAGGAGGCAAGGATCATTAAGGAGCCATCTTGGAGGCTGGCTACCTCACTTACCTATATGAAGCTTCCTAAGTCTTGAAACACGTCCTGATATCTTCCCCTGCTGCTACTGTTAAGTCACTTCAGTCGTGTCCGTGCTGACCACATAGACAGCGGCCCACCAGGCTCCCCTGTCCCTGGGATTCTCCAGGCAAGAATACTGGAGTGGGTTGCCATGTCCTTCTCCGATGCATGAAAGTGAAAAGTGAAAGTGAAGTCGCTCAGTCATGTCCAACTCTTAGCAACCCCATGGTCTGCAGCCTACCAGACTCCTCCGTCCATGGGATTTTCCAGGCAAGAGTACTGGAATGGGTTGCCATTGCCTTCTCCATCTTCCCCTGAGTTTTAGACATTTATATTAAGGTATACTCTGGTCATTCCCCTCTTAGATGTCCTATGAGCACCTCAAAGGCAACGGGTATAAAAGTAAACTCATCATTCTACTCCCAATCCAGGTTCCTTGTCTAACACTCTCATAGGCAGAAGGTCTACTAATGACTCAAGCATCCAAATTAGAAGCTGGGATCATCTATAATCACTTTTCTTTACCAATTCTTCCAATCCAAACCATCACAGGTCATATCAATTTTACTTTCTAAATATTTCCGGAATCTATTGTTTCTTCTCTATACTGCTTTTCACAGCCTTACTTAAGGAATTTATCTTTCACCTGAATCACTGCAACAGCCTCCAAACTATTGGATCAACATACAGCTATCAAAAACCAGGAAAATTCTCAGATTTACCCTACTCAGCCTGGATGCTAGCAATTTCATGGATGTTGACAGAATACATGAGACTTCTGGGTCAGATACAAAGGACTCTACAACTTTCAGCATACCAAGCTACTGGGAAACTACCCTTTTGTCCTGGATTATTCTTCAAAGGATGTTTGTGTAGCAAGCATTTTTGGAAGATGGAGCTAGATACACAAAGAGCAGGTGGCTTTGCTTGCAGCCTACTATAAAATTATAATCATCTCACATGCTAGTAACGTAATGCTCAAAATTCTCCAAGCCAGGCTTCAGCAATACGTGAACCGTAAACTTCCAGATGTCCAAGCTGGTTTTAGAAAAGGCAGAGGAACCAGAGATCAAATTGCCAGCATCCGCTGGATCATTGAAAAAGCAAGAGATTTCCAGAAAAACATCTACTTCTGCTTCATTGACTATGCCAAATCCTTTGACTGTGTGGATCACAATAAACTGTGGAAAATTCTGAAAGAGATGGGAATACCAGACCACCTGACCTGCCTCTTGAGAAACCTATATGCAGGTCAGGAAGCAACAGTTAGAACTGGACATGGAGCAACAGACTGGTTTCAAATAGGAAAAGGAATACGTCAAGGCTATATACTGTCACCCTGCTTATTTAACTTATATGCAGAGCACATCATGAGAAACGCTGGACTGGAAGAAACACAAGCTGGAATCAAGATTGCCAGGAGAAATATCAATAACCTCAGATAGGCAGATGACACCACCTTTATGGCAGAAAGTGAAGAAGAACTAAAGAGCCTCTTGATGAAAGTGAAAGAGGAGAATGAAAAAGTTGGCCTAAAGCTCAACATTCAGAAAACTAAGATCATGGCTTCTGGTCCCATCACTTCATGGGAAATAGATGGGGAAACAGTGGAAACAGTGTCAGACTTTATCTTTTTGGGCTCCAAAATCACTGTAGATGGTGATTGCAGCCATGAAATTAAAAGACGCTTACTCCTTGGAAGGGAGGTTATGACCAACCTAGACAGCATATTCAAAAGCAGAGACGTTACTTTGCCAACAAAGGTCCATCTAGTCAAGGCTATGGTTTTTCCAGTGGTCATGTATGGATGTGAGAGTTGGACTGTGAAGAAAGCTGAGCACTGAAGAATTGATGCTTTTGAAATGTGGTGTTGGAGAAGACTCTTGAGTGTCCCTTGGACTACAAGGAGATCCAACCAGTCCATCCTAAAGGAGATCAGTCTTGGGTGTTCATTGGAAGGACTGATGTTGAAGCTGAAACTCCAATACTTTGGCCACCTCATGCGAAGAGTTGACTCATTGGAAAAGACCCTGATGCTGGGAGGGATTGAGGGCAGGAGGAGAAGGGGATGACAGAGGATGAGATGGCTAGATGGCATCACTGACTCAATGGACATGGGTTTGGGTGGACTCTGGGAGTTGGTGATGGACAGGGAGGCCAGGCATGCTTCAGTTCATGGGGTCGCAAAGAATCAGACACAACTGAGTGACTGAACTGAACTGAACAGGTTCCTGAGCTTAAGGTTTCCCACAGAGACAGAACCCCTGCTGCATTTACAGCCTCTGCCTGAGTCACTCTGTGTTGTCCTTGTGGTTCTCAAGAAGCAACAGGGAACAGAGATGATTTAATGCCTCATTCCCATGACATGTAGAAAAGTGGCAAACTCAGGGGGAACTGTCTCCCAACAACAGCCAGAATCTACAGCAGGCCATTCAGTGGCTTCCTACACCTACAGAACCAAGTCAAGTTTTTTAAATGACACTGTCCGCTTGTGCCCCTCACTTTCCTCCAACTTCTTACCTCATGACATGGGTCAGAAATCACATGCAGTCCCTTCAACAATTTGTGTTAATTCTTGCCTCTAGGTCTTTGCTTGGGTCTTCTTTGCCTGAATTCCCCCTACCCTAATTCTTTCCCTAGAAATTGTTCATCCTATGCTCTGTGAAGTACCTTAGGAGGCTCACATGTGTTCTGAGCGTTGCTCAGGGTTAATGTTTTCCTATGGGCACATGGGGCCAACCATCCTTACTCTTTTAAAAAATATATTTGTTAGTTTGTTTGTTTGGCTGTGGGGTCTTAGCTTTGGCGTGAGGAATCTTTTTTTAGCTGCAGCAAGAGGAGTCTTTAGTTGCAGCATGCAAACCCTTAGTTGCAGCATGTGGAATCTAGTTCCCTGACCAGGAAGCGAACCCAGGTCCCCTGCATTGGGAGTGCAGAATCTTGGCCACTGGACCACCAGGGAAGTCCCCATCCTTACCCTTCAATGGACTAATATCTACCACTCACAACTACTGTCTTCTTCTCCTAAATGGAACTGCCTTTCATGTGATGAAGGTACAGCCTGTTACAATAAAATGAGTCTCCACAATTTTCTTAGCTACTTCTGTGGTGGGGTCAGGTAAGTACCTAATTTCTATTCTTACTTCTGGTTCTAGTTTGGCCTCTCAGCTGTGCTGTCTCCCCAGCTGGTCTGAAGCAGCTCCATTCGGGTTCTGTTTGTTTTCACTATCTCTAAGTCAAAATCAAAGGTATATTTTCATTTAAAAAATAGCCATTCACAACATAGCTTTACAAATCTCCAACTGGAGACCCATGAAGAGTATGAAAAGACAAAAAGATGTGACGCTAAACGATGAACACCTACTACTCCCCAGTAGGTGCCCAACATGCTACTGGAAAAGAGTGGAGTAATAGTTCCAGAAGAAATGAAGAGCGTGAGCCAAAGTAAAAACAACGCCCTGTTGTGTATGTGTCTGGTGATGGAAGTCAAGTCCAATGCCGTAAAGAACAACATTGCATAGGAACCTGGAATGCTAGGTCAGTGAATCAGGGTGAATTGGAAGTGGTCAAACAGGAGATGGCAAGAGTGAACACAGACATTTTAGGAATCAGTTAACTAAAATGGGCCAGAGAAGGTGAATTTAATTCAGATGACCATTAATATCTACCACTGCAGGCAAGAATCCCTTAGAAGAAATGGAGTAGCCATCATAGTCAACAGGAAAGTCCAAACGGCAGTGCTTGCATACAATTTCAAAAACAACAAAACGATCTTTGTTCGTTTCCAAGACAAACCATTCAATATCACGGTAATTCAAGTCTATGCCCCAATCACTAATGTTGCAGAAGCTGAAGTTCAAAGGTTCTATGAAGATGTATAAGACCTTCTAGAACTAACACCCAAAAAAGATGTCCTTTTCATCATAGGAGACTGGAGTGCAAAAAATATGAAGTCAGGAGATACTGGCAAGTTTGGCCTTGGAGTACAAAATGAAGCAGGGCTAAGGCTCACAGAGTTTTGCCAAGACAATGCACTGGTCATAGCAAACACCCTCTTCCGACAACACAAGATATGACTACACATGGACATCACCAGATAGTCAATACCAAAATCAGATTGATCATATTCTTTGCAGTCAAAGATGGAGAAGCTCTATACAGTCCGCTAAAACAAGACCAGGAGCTGACTGTGGTTCAGAGTATGAGTTCCTTATTGCCAAATTCAGACTTAAATTGAAGAAAGTAGGGAAAACCACTAGGCCATTCAGGTATGACCTAAATCAAATCCTTTAGGATTATACAGTGGAAGTGACAAATAGATTCAAGGGATTAGATCTGGTAGAGTGCCTGAAGAACTATGGACGGAGGTTCATGACATTGTACAGGAGGCAGGGATCAAGACCATCCCCAAGAAAAAGAAATGTAAAAAGGCAAAATGATTGTCTGAGGAGGCCTTACAAATAGCTGAGAAAAGAAGAGAACCTAAAGGCAAAGGAGAAAAGGAAAGATATACCCATTTGAATGCAGAATTCCAAAGAATAGCAAGGCGAGATAAGAAGGCCTTCTTCACTGATCAGTGCAAGGAAATAGAGGAAAACAACAGAATGAGAAAGACTAGAGATCTCTTCAAGAAAATTAGGGATACCAAGGGAACATTTCATGCAAAGAAGGGCACAATAAAGGACAGAAGTGGTACAGACCTAACAGAAGCAGAAGATATTAAGAAGAGCTGACAAGAATACACAAAAGAACTGTACAAAAAAGATCTTCATGACCCAGATAACCATGATGGTGTGATCACCCACCTAGAGCCAGACATCTTGGAGTGCAAAGTCAAGTGGGCCTTAGGAAACATTGCTAAGAACAAAGCTAGTGGAGGTGATGGAATCCCAGCTGAGCTATTTCAAATCCTAAAAGATGATGCTTTTAAAGTGCTGCAGTCAATATGACAGCAAATTTGGAAAACTCAGCAGTGGCCACAGGACTGGAAAATGTCAGTTTTCATTCCAATCCCAAAGAAAGGCAATGCCATAAAATGTTCAAACTATCGCACAATTGCACTCATTTCACATGCTAGCAAAGTAATGCTTAAAATCCTCCAAGCCAGGCTTCAACAGTACATGAACTGTGAACTTCCAGATGTTCAAGCTGGTTTTAGAAAAGGCAGAGGAGCCAGAGATCAAATTGCCAACATCTGTTAGATCACTGAAAAAGCAAGAGAGTTCCAGAAAAACATCTACTTCTGCTTCATTGACTATGCTAAAGCCTTTGACTGTATGGATCACAACAAATTGTGGGAAATTTTTAAAGAGCTGGCAATACCAGACCACCTTACTGCCTTCTGAAAAACCTGTAATGCAGGTCAAGAAGCATCAGTTAGAATCAGAAATGGAACAACAGACTGGTTCCAAATTGGGAAAGGAGTATGTCAAGGCTGTATATTGTCACCCTGTTTATTTAACTTCTATGCAGAGTACATCATGAAAAATGCTGGGCTGGAAGAAGCACAAGCTGGAATCAAGATTGCCAGGAGAAATATCAATAACCTCAGATATGCAGATGACACCACTCTTATGGCAGAAAGTGAAGAAGAACTAAAGAGCCTCTTGATGAAAGTGAAAGAGGAGAACGAAAAAGTTGGCTTAAAGCTCAACATTCAGAAAACGAAGATCATGGCATCTGGTCCCATCACTTCATGGCAAATAGAAGGGGAAACAATGGAAACATTGAGAGACTTCATTTTGGGGGGCTCCAAAATCAGTGCAGATGGCGACTGCAGTCATGAAATTAAAAGACGCTTCCTCCTTGGAAGAAAAGCTATGACCAACCTAGACAGCATATTAAAAAGCAGAGACATTACTTTGCAAACAAAGGTGCATCTAGTCAAAGCTATGTTTTTCCAGGAGTCATGTATAGAAGTGAGAGTTGGACCATAAAGAAGGCTGAATGCCAAAGAATTGGTGCTTTTGAACTGTGGTATTGGAGAAGACTTTTGAGAGTCCCTTGGACTGCAAGGAGATCCAACCAGTGTATCCTAAAGGAAATCAGTCCTGAACATACAATAGAAGGACTGATGCTGAAGCTCCAATACTTTGGCCACCTGATGCAAAGAGCCAACTCATTAGAAAAGATCCTGATGCTGGGAAAGAGTAGAGGGATGACAGAGGATGAGATGGTTGAATGGCATCACTGACTCAATGGACATGAGCTTGAGCAAGCTCCTGGATATGGTGAGGGACAAGGAAGCCTGGAGTGCTGCAGTCCGTGGGGTTGCAAAGAGTTGGACATGACTGAGCAACTGAACAACAACACCTGAAGCCCTACTGCGTGTCTAGATAGAGCAGAAGTAAGGTGAAAATGGTGGCCCAGGGCCTACTTGCACAAGACTATCTATTTCCACTTCTCCCAGAGATGAATAGCCTGTGTCGCAAAGACGGTGTAACTTTCCCTGGTGGCTCAGACAGAAAACAATCTGCCCGCAGTGCAGGAGACCTGGGTTCAACCCCTGGGTGGGGAAGATCCCCTGGAGAAGGGAATGGCTACCACTCTAGTATTCCTGCCTGGAGAATTCCACGGAGAGAGGAGCCTGATCGGCTATAGTTCATGGGATTGCAAAGAGTTGGGCCCTATTGAGCGACTAACACTTGAATAAAACAGTTTTGAGAAATGCTGTGAGAAAACTATTAACTCATTTCAGAAGAGAAACCTGGTGGCCATTTAAGAGTTGTGTTTTGAAAGAATTCTTAGCAACACTGATTGCATTTAGCTCCTTTCTATAATTGCTCGCACTTTTGTTTCTTTGTGGGTTTTTTTTAGGGGGGAGAGGTTTCTAAGAAATGAGGTTAATAGCATGTGCCACAAGCCTGGCTCAGAGTAAAGAAAATGAGGAGTGATAGCATAAGGCTTATAAAGACCTGATGAAACTTAAATGAAAAATGCTATATGAGATCATGCCCATGTGGGTGGGCTAAAAAGGTACAATTTTCCTGCTTGGCACTTTGTTTTTGTTGTATAAGTGTCACGTTCTCAGATGTCTCCCCAGCTGACAAATGATCCTTCTTACTGAGGCCCCTGATGAGATTTATAGACTTGGGCTCTTGGAAACCATATTTATGGAACATAATTCTGGCTCCCATCTCCCACCCCATAGGGATCTTCTTCCTACCCCTATGCATTCCAAGTACCTACAATGGTGCCTGGAACACAGTAAGTATTCAATAAAATATTGGTTGACTCGATGATCCTGAGGATTGAGACTAAAAAGAGTCCTTCTGTGTTCGAGGCTGGGAATCTGGAGCTGTGGGCAATCTCACCCCACACTTCTTGTCACTGAGGAACAGAGGAAGGAGGAGACCAAGGAGACTTGGAGAGAGATCAGGAAAGTGAGAATCTGGGCTGAATCTCCCACTAAGCTACAAACCATTATCACTGAATATATGTCTTTGTCCTTATACTACCTTCAGAGCATTAGCCCAAGGCCATGTAGAAAACCTGGAGGGTGACCTGGCAAAAGTCTAGGTGTGACTAACAGAAAAATGGATCAGTAATGATCATAGGATCCAGTAATCCCACTCCAGGGCATGTATCCAGACAAAACTGGAACTCAAAAATATACACGCACACCAACGTTCACAGCAGCACTGTTCACAATAGCCAAGAAATGGAAGCAACCTAAGTGTCCGTCAACAGATGAATGGAGAAAGAAGACGTGCATATCTACAATGGACTATCACTCAGCCATAAAAAGAACAGAATGATGCCATTTGCAGCAACATCGATGCAGCTAGAGATTATCATACTATGTGAAGTAAGTCAGAAGGAGAAAGAAAAAGAAAGTGTGGTGTCACTTATACGTGGAATTTACAACACAACACAAATGAACATATCTATGAAACAGAAACAGCCTCACAGACATAGAGAACAGATTTGGGGTTGCCAAGGGGGAGGAGGGTGGGGAGGGATGGACTGGAAATTTGGGGTTAGCAGATGCAAAGTATCATATATAGAACGGATAAACAACAAGTCCTCCTGTATGGCACAGGGAACCATATTCAGTATCATGAGTTAAGCGATCATGGAAAAGAATATTAAAAAGAATGTGTATATATATAATTGAATCACTTTTGCTATACAGAAGAAATTAATACAACACTATGAATCAACTTCAAAACATCTCAATTTTTTTAAAAGTAGGTCATTACCAACAGCAGCCCCGGAGCAAAGGTGGGTTATGACTTTCCGGGAAACTCTCAGCAAGCTAGCAGCCACTCATCCCTTTCTCTCCCAGCCATCTGTACTTACAAGTGTGTTCTGACAGGGGCAGAAGGACACTAGCTTAACTCAGTGGGAACATGAAATGGTCAAACAATAAAAGCCCAGTTTCCACAGAGATATTTGGTAATGTTATACAGGAACTAGGAGGGAGCCCATATTGGAGCTCTAAAAGCGTGGTCTCAGGTGGACATTATTTTTATTCTCGCCATGAAATAGAGACAAATAAACACTGTATCTCACTGCCATAGCCATGGAGACACTAAGTCAGATCACAGCATTAGGGACACAGAGGTGGCCAAGAAGCTGCGATGCCCACCGATAGACTGTGGTCCTGTTCATCAGGAATTGAAGAGAGTTCCAGAAAAACATCTATTTCTGCTTTATTGACTATGACAAAGCCTTTGACTGTGTGGATCACAATAAACTGTGGAAAATTCTGAAAGAGATGGGAATACCAGACCACCTGACCTGCCTCTTGAGAAAGCTGTATGCAGGTCAGGAAGCAACAGTTAGAACTGGACATGCAACAAAAGACTGGTTCCAAATAGCAAAAGGAGTACATCAAGGCTGTATATTGTCACCCTGCTTATTTAACTTCTATGCAGAGCACATCATGAGAAACGCTGGACTGGAAGAAACACAAGCTGGAATCAAGATTTCCAGGAGAAATATCAATAACCTCAGATAGGCAGATGACACCACCTTTATGGCAGAAAATGAAAAGGAGCTAAAAAGCCTCTTGATTAAAGTGAAAGAGGAGAGCGAAAAAGTTGGCCTAAAGCTCAACATTCAGAAAACGAAGATCATGGCATCTGGTCCCATCACTTCATGGGAAATAGATGGGGAAACAGTGGAAACAGTGTCAGACTTTATTTTTTTTGGCTCCAGAATCACTGCAGATGGTGATTGCAGCCATGAAATTAAAAGACGCTTACTCCTTGGAAGAAAAGTTATCACCAACCTAGATAGCATATTCAAAAGCAGAGACATTACTTTGCCAACAAAGGTCCGTCTAGTCAAGGCTATGGTTTTTCCAGTGGTCACGTATGGATGTGAGAGTTGGACTGTGAAGAAGGCTGAGCACCGAAGAACTGATGCTTTTGAACTGTGGTGTTGGAGAAGACTCTTGAGAGTCCCTTGGACTGCAATGAGATCCAACCAGTCCATTCTGAAGGAGATCAGCCCTGGAATTTCTTTGGAAGGAATGATGCTAAAGCTGAAACTCCAGTACTTTGCCACCTCACGAGAAGAGTTAACTCATTGGAAAAAACTCTGAGGCTGGGAGGGATTGGGGGCAGAAGGAGAAGGGGACGACAGAGGATGAGATGGCTGGATGGCATCACGGACTCGATGGACGTGAGTCTGAGTGAACTCTGGGAGATGGTGATGAACAGGGAGGCCTGGCGTGCTGCGATTCATGGGGTCGCAAAGAGTTGGACACGACTGAGCGACTGAACTGAACTGAACACTCTGCAAAGCATATCGGAAGGAGAAGGAGCTTCCTGGGTTGTATGCAATTAAGAATACCTTAGGGGAGGGATAAATTAGCAGTTTGGCATTAACATGTATACACTAATATATACAAAATAAGATAACCAACAAGGACTTACTGTATAGTACAGGGGAACTCTACTCAATAGTTTGTAATAATTTATAAGGGAAAAGAATGTGAAAAAGAATATATGTGTGTGTGTGTAATTGAATCACTGTGCTGTACACCTGAAGCTAACACAACATTATAAATCAACAAACCACCACCACCACCACACTTCAGTAAAAAAAATAACTTACGGAAAGACAGCTGATGAAGTTTTGATATTTCAGTTCTGAACTTTGAACACTTATAATTTTCTGCATGTTAAGTACGTTAAGTAAGCTATGAAAAGGAAACAAACAATGGTGTGGAACACAATTCAGATGACCAAAGAAAATTCCAGAAAGAGTCAGAACGAAGACATTTCCCTTAGTCATGCCTGGCTTAGTATTTTGCTAATACAGTACTAACGAGGAGCTGTGTTAGTGTCTGGTTTTGCTAGGTTAGGCTGCAGGACAGAGGAGCCTGGTGGGCTGCCGTCTCTGGGGTCGCACAGAGTCGGACACGACTGGCGCGACTTAGCAGCAGCAGCAGCAGACAGCGAGGAGGTCCCTGGGACTTAAGCAGTCCACACGGTTTCTCCCTCACTCCTGAAGCTGTCTGCTTCAGGCTCTGCTGCAGCTAGACCCCTGTTCTTCCCCACTTAGGTCCATATTAAAGGAGCAGTTTCTAGCCGGGACATGCTGCTCACATGGCAGAAGGCAGAGAGAGGCCAGAACCACACTTTGGCTTTTGAAGCTTCTGCTCCAAGAAGTGCTACCATTTTCGACCCACATTTTGCTGCCCAAACTGAGTCACGTGGCCAAGCCTGCCTGCAAAAAGGACATTTAATCTCCCAGGGACAACTGCGGGGGTAGGGTAGAGTCAGGAGGGGAGGTGACTGTTTTGACAGTCCTACAATACAGCAGGATCAGGTGTATTTCCAGAACCACACACTCTGGTAACATCAGCCTGATCTATATGATTATGCTCAGGTTAATTGTATAGTAAACAATTTACAGACTCAATCCATATGAAAGTTTGGTCATTTCTAATTTCTCCTTTTATGGTTCCCAAAGCCTGGGTATTAAGGACTCCTGCCAGTGCTAATAAAAACTACTGGATAGATGACTCCTAACTGGCAGCTACAGGATTCTGATTCTGGCAGTGATTTGATTGGGATCCCTCAGAGGTACATGCTTAGTCGTGTCCGACTCTTGCAACCCCATGGACTGTAGCCGGCCAGGCTCCTCTGTGCATGGATTTCTCTGGGCAAGAATACTGAAGTGGGTTGCCATTTTGTTCTCCAGGGGATCTTCTGAATGCAGGGATCGAACCCGCATCTCCTGCACTGGCAGGCAGATCCTTTACCACTAGCACCACCTGGGAAGTCTATCCCTCAGAGGAGCGTTTCTAAAGTATTGTCTGTGCGCCACCTGCAGCAGAACAACTTGGAAGGCTGGTTTCATATGCAGAGTCCTGGGCTCCACTCTAAATATACTGAATCTGAGTTTCTAGGAGTGGGGCCTGGGAATCTGCATTTAACTAGCATTGTAGGTGATTCTGACGTGGACCAACTAGTGAGAATTGCCATGCCAGAGAACCCACCCTCAGCAGGCTCCTGTCAGAACACATTACATGGGAAGGTCCCACTGGATCTCTGGCTGTCCTGATGTACCCCGGGCCCCATGCGCTGTGGGTCCAGAAAGGACTTGGAATTTTCTGGGGAGTCAGGGAGAAGGAGGTGCTTTTTACAGAATGGCTTTTAATGAGGGGCTCTATCCTTCCTTCAAATACATTTCAGTTTATATAGCTCACTAATTTTCTCATAAATCAACATCTGTGAATCATTTTTGTTCTTTGGCTATTTTTAGAAATGAACTGTGACTACATTGAACAATGTTCTCATAAAAAATCCTCTTATAATAGTAACAATTGTTCTAAAACTTATACTTTAACTGCTTCCCCCCAACAATGTACATTTGGAACCAAGTCTGTGATAAAAGCTTAACTGTAAGTTTCCAAACCTGATTTTTTGGTGATATTTGCTCATTTTTCAGTTCTTGATCTCAGAAATGAAAAATGAAATTTAAAAACGTATATTCTCACTGGGCTCTAGTTATGCTTTTCCAGGTCTCCTTTAAAGAGAAGGATAGTAGTGTTCCATGTGGAACGATTTGGTTTCAAAATTCTGTTTCAGTGACCTCGGCTACTGCCGGGGCCATTAAATCCAGTACCCTTGTACAGCCAACTAAAAGTTTCCTGGCCTCATTCTCCCCTAGCTGGTTTGGGCTGGCACCCTGGTGGCACAAGCTTTCCAGGCTGCCAGCCCAGTTTGGGGCAGTTCAGCCTGTAAGGAGTTTGGTTACACTACCCGGCTTCCCTAAGACTCTAAGGTCATCACTGTGTTCTGGAAGAGGGGACATTTAGGTACAAACCTCTTCGAGTTCTATTCTGGTGTCTAACCCCCACCTCACATATGAATTCCTTTCTAAACGTGGCTGAGCAAGAGTTCATGACATTAGGATCTCAAAGGTTATTTTTGAGTTATTTCTCCCATTTCAAAGTCATGTCTACAGCCAAAGTGAGGAAGAGACAATTTACTACAAAATTCAGTTGAGAGGAAGGAAGGAAGAGAAGGAAAGAAGGGAGAAGGAGAGACTTTTAAAAAAACCAACAAAATTACTGAGTAAATGTAATAGCAAACAAAAGGCATCCAAATGCTTTTTTTTTAAAAAAAATCAATTTTATACATCTTTCTACTCAGGCCAATGACAAGCACAAAGACAGATATGCTAATTTAACATAATTGACTGATTTATGCAGCTCTTGGACTTCCCAGGCGGCTCACTAGTAAAGAATCTGCCTACCAATGCAGGAGATTTGGATTTGATCCCTGGGTCGGGAAGATCCCCTGGAGGAGGGAATGACAACCCACTCCAATATTCTTGCCTGGAAAACTCCATGGACAGAGGAGCCTGGTGTGCTACAATCATGGGACTGAAGAATCAGACACGAATTAGTGACTAAACTACCCTATAGCACTTATCTCTTTTGGTCTACAAATACATTTTTAAATGATCAGTTCAGTTCAGTTCAGTTCAGTCGCTCAGTCATGTCCGACTCTTTGTGACCCCATGAATCGCAGCACGCCAGGCCTCCCTGTCCACCACCAACTCCCGGAGTGATAGAGAACGTCTAATACAATCATGTCTACAGAAGTAAGAAAAAAGTTTCTAAGAAAGAAAGATTTCACAGACCCCATTTTTCTATACCCAACCTCAGCAAGGTCAGGAAAAACGAAAGAAGAAGGGACAGAGAAGGAGGGAGTGAGGAAGGAAGGAAGAAGGGATTTCTGCTTTGTCCACTTTGCCTCCCTTTTGCTTCCACTGTGTGGACCTGGCCTCATAGCACCTCTCAGCTCTATCCAAACATTCACATCCCTGTGTCCCTCCAACGATGGGCTCTTTTTCCTGTGGCTCCTAAATTCTGCCAGTTGAGCACAGCCAGATACATGTCATAAGATGAAAAGCCTCATGCCAGAGGAACTCCTGGCTCTCTAGAGGGTTGGCACAGGAAAGAACCGAGGGTGGCGTGAAGTCTAAACTCAACCATCACTGTCATGACACCGTGATGCAGCCCCCTCTCTGGAAGGATCCTCTCCCTTTTATGCCAACCACAGAGCAACAGCTCGTTAATGTGGCATCACAAGCTGTGTGAGTGGCAGACACCATGCCAAACTGGGGCACTGGCCTCTATTCAGCTAACGAAGGCTCTTGGTGAAAGTGAGAGAGGAGAGCGAAAAAGCTGGCTTAAAGCTCAACATTCAGAAAACGAAGATCATGGCATCTGGTCCCATCACTTCATGGGAAATAGATGGGGAAACAGTGGAAACAGTGTCAGACTTTATTTTGGGGGGCTCCAAAATCACTGCAGATGGTGATTGCAGCCATGAAATTAAAAGACGCTTACTCCTTGGAAGAAAAGTTATGACCAACCCTAGACAGCATATTCAAAAGCAGAGACATTACTTTGCCAACAAAGGCCTGTCTAGTGAGGCTATGGTTTTTCCAGTGGTCCTGTATGGATGTGAGAGTTGGACTGTGAAGAAAGCTGAGTGCCGAAGAATTGATGCTTTTGAACTGTGGTGTTGGAGAAGATTCTTGCGAGTCCCTTGGACTGCAATGAGATCCAACCAGTCCATTCTGAAGGAGATCAGCCCTGGGATTTCTTTGGAAGGAATGATGCTAAAGCTGAAACTCCAATACTTTGGCCACCTCATGTGAAGAGTTGACTCATTGGAAAAGGCTCTGATGCTGGGAGGGATTGGGGGCAGAAGGAGAAGGGGATGACAGAGGATGAGATGGCTGGATGGCATCACGGACTCGATGGACGTGAGTCTGAGTGAACTCCGGGAGATGGTGATGGACAGGGAGGCCTGGCGTGCTGTGATTCACGGGGTCGCAAGGAGTCGGACATGACTGAGTGACTGAACTGAACTGAACTGAATGTAGACTCAATTTAGTTTCTTGGGATTAGAACGTCTCAGTATTGCCTTATAAAAATATTCCATCCTGGTTCTCAGGCATAGCATCAGTTCAGAAAAGCTGCAAGGTTTTAGCTGCCAGTTTCTCTTGCATTCCTGTTTTTGTCTGTAATTTCTAAAGACTAGTAAGTAGATGAGGCACTTTACAAATACGCAAAAACAAGGGCCTGGCCCTCGGTCAGAAAAACACAACCCAAATGAAAATAATCCAAGCAGAAGCAGTAACAGACAGTTTGAGGGGAGGGCATTAGCTTTGGAAAGTGAAGTTTTTCTGTTTGTGTTTTTGTTTTGAAATGGGAGTGATTTGAAGGGCAAGGGGGCGGCTTCATCCTGAGGTTTGCTCTGTGTTTAATCGAGGCAGGCTCGTGGTCTCGGGAGGTCACTCAGTTCAAAAGCAAAGTTGTTCAAACTGACCCACCCCATCCCCTCAACAAAGAAACTGCTTTCTATGGCAGACAGCGCTTTTTTCCCAGCGACTTTGCGGCTGACCTCAGTTCCCCAGACAAGTGTAGGCTTAAATAAGATAATTGCTTTCTAAGGCATTTTGCCTCCCTTATAGAAAATCTTCTTGAACACAGAGCACACCTCTACCAGGGAGGAGACCACACCTGAAGTCACATACTTAATTGGTTGCTTTATTTGCTTTCATCAGAAAGTTCTACTGACGATGTCAAGCAAAAGTCAGGCATTTAACTTCCTAGAAACAAGCCAGTTACCGGGCACTGTGGCATAGTCAGTTAATCCAAGACACATTTTTATGCAAACCTCAAGTTATAACCCACATATGGTGGCAGATCATTATCCTAAGACTCTAAATTGAACCAGTTATATAGTTGGAGGTGGATCTATCATAATCTGGAAAACTTTTCTTTCACTGGTCTATTTTAACAAGTGTAGGGAGGAAATAAAACTCAAAAAGCATAAACTGTTTTACATTTTGAATTGAACTTTGGTAAAAATGGAAATACTCCAAAATAAAGAAATACTGGCAAAAAAAAGAGAGAGAGAAAGATACAGACAGAAATAAAGTAGAAAATGTGGAAATAAAAAGGTTCTGTTACTGCTTTTACATTTCCTGATTCAGTTAAGTGGAAAAGGCAGGATACACAATTATGTAGAGATATGATCCCTAACGAGAGAAAGAGACAAAGAAGGGTGGGGGAAAGGCAGAGAGAGACAGAGACAGACAGAGGTAAAAGGCTAAATGAAATGGATCAAAATAGATCCCAGGGATTAATCCCTGGGAATTGGGATAACAAGTAAATTTCATTTTGTTTTGGGGCTTTTTGTGTTTTCCAAAACACACAAAAAATCATTTTTTTAACAATAAAAAAGCATATTTTTAACAATAAAAGTCAATAAAATATTTGCAAAAATTGTTTCTGATTCAAAATGCTATATCCTTTAAACTTTGAGCACATGTACTGATAGACTTCAGGGTTGTTAAAAGTAGTTTCTATCTGTACTAGCATACCACCCCCCCCACCCCCCCACCCCCCTCCCGCCCCCCCTCCCGCCCCCCCAACGCCAGGCCCAAAAGAACAGAGAGCTCACACACACACACTCCCACACATGTTGTACACAGCTCACAGATAAAGACTTTTCCAGCCTAACCATATTTTAACAGGTCCAGTGCCCTAAAATGCAACAAGAGATGACAAAATAAAGTGTTTAGTGCTGACCTCTTGCAAATTATCATCTCCATCAGTGGACACAATCTGTAAGGTCAATTTTAATTGTCCGCAATGAATTTGATTTATGGGGCTTTCCTGGTGGCTCAGACGGTAAAGAATCTGCCTGCAGCGCAGGAGACCTGGGTTCAATCCCTGGGTCGGGAAGATCCCCTGGAGAAGGGAATGGCTACCCACTCCAGTATTCTTGCCTGGAGAATTTCACGGACAGAAGGGCCTGCTGAACACGTGCCACATAACATGAGCTTAATGCAGTGGGAGCTTCTGTGCCGTGTAGAAGCCAGGTTCACCTTGGTGTTGCTTTTAACTGCATTGGCTGTTTCAGGAGTCCTGATCTCCGGGATTCTGGACCATTTCGGAGCCTGGAACAGCTAGAGCTGGGAGAATGTGCAGAAATTTGCTCCAGGCATCTGTTCCATCTACATCATGAAGTTAGCCTGCTCTCCTCTACAGATCTTTCTGTTTCCTTGGCATTTGTCCTTTGGATTACTTTGTGGATAAAAGATACCCTCACAGACAGATTCCAGATAGTTATCCTGGCCTGCTGCCTAAAATTATTAACTCCATTTGTTCCTGTACTTGAAAGCCCTTGAATTTGAGGTTTATCTGGAACAAAATCCTGTCCACAGAAATGCAAATTTCTCTAAAAGGGTTCTGAGCCATTGATGATTCAGACATGAGCATAAACCTACTTGATCAGATTGCTGCCCCTCTAACACCTAGACAGCTAGACTGAGGAATGGAACTTCTGATGAAATATAAAAGGGGTCTGAGCGGCAGGTAGGGATGGAGGGACCCAGCTTGAAGATAAAGGCACAAGCAGGCACTTTGACCCTACAGGCCTGAGGGAAGAGGCACACGGGTGTTTGGGGAGGAGCAGAGGCAGCCCTCAAGCCTCCAGTCCTCCTTCCCCCAGCTCTCAGAGGATGCCTCTGCCTCCCTCCACACTTCCTCAGCTTCCTGCCACCAACCAGCCAGGCTGCCAACCCCCCGCGCCGCACGCGGGCTCCTCTTCCCCCAGCTTGGGCTCTGTCCATCCTCTGCCTGCTGGATCCCACCTCTGCTGCCTTCCGTGATACCTTCCTTGCTCCTTCCCCTTGCTCTCCAGCACCTTCGATCTTTCTCTCTTCATCAGCTCATTTAACCTCTTCTCCCACCTCAACCAACACGAAGTGCTGTCCTCAAACTTGCCGTCTACTTCTGCCTTGCTGCCTCTCAGCTGGCATCTAGGACGAGCTGCTTCCCACCTCCTTGCTTTCCACATCTTCACCTCCCCTCTCTCCTTGCTCTTTGTCTCTCTCCTGCTCACTTCCCCACTAAGAAACTGCTCTTGCCCGTGACCGTGACAGGACGAAGAGAGCAATGGAAACTGCGATTCTTGGCTTATGACCTCCCCAGAGCCTTTGACCCCGGTGACCTCTCTGCTTCTTCACTCTTTTCCTTGGCTTCTCTGGTCCCCCTCTATCTGGGTGACTCATCCCCTCTCACTGCCTGCATGCTGATGACTCCTGTGTCTGTGCTCTTAGCCTAGACCACCCTTCTGAACTGCACCCTCCTGAACTGCACCCCCCTGGAACCCAGTTGTCAACAAGATAACCCACATCTCACGAACATGTCAACCAACATTTCCAGGATGGACGCCATCACATTCTCTCCCTCCCCCACCAGCCTGCCACCTCAAGTGCTAGGGATTTGTCCATGCAGTGTCCTCTGCTTGAAGAGCACCTGCTCCCCTTGACCCTCTGACCCCATGTCCTTCAGGTCTCAGGTTGCTTGTCACTTCTTTGGGGAAGCCTTCCTTGATACCCTAAATCTGAGTCAGGTGCTCCTATGATTGCAGAAGCTTCCATTTGTAATTCTTTAAAAATTCACCTGTCCTTCCCACTGAAATATTCACTGTCTGACAGCAGGGATCTTTCAGTCTTGTTCATTATCTCTCTCGGCCCAGCTTGATGTCTGGCATATAGGATGCTCAACAAAAATGCATTTATTTAGAAAAGATAAGAGTTCATTTCCAGCATTCAGGCAGTCAGAAAAGTAAGGGAGGATGGTCTCCTTCCACTCCCTAGTCCCCTCCCCCCCAGTTCCTGGTCACAAGACCGGGCTCCGCTACTCAGGTAGGGATCCTCACCCCTCTCTTCAACCTAAACACCAGCCAGGCAGCCTGTGCGCACCCATTCTGCACATTTTCCACTATGGATAACAATTTTTTCCTACAAGAAAATAGATCCTTTCTCCTCAACACTGACTTTAAAGTGACTTTCATCATTTTTTTTTAAGTTGAGGACTGTCTCTACCATATGTAAAATATGGATCACTCAGCACAGATACATCCTAGGTTGGTTCTACCAAGTAAAATAAATAACCTTGCCACAGGATAATTCTTAAAAACAATTTGGTTGATGCCTTAGTTTTTGTTTTCCTTTCTGGAGTCTAACTTTGCTAAAGAGAAACGGTCAATTCCAATACGGTCGTTTCAAAAAATTGTTTTTAAAGTTCCAAAACACTCGATACTTTTTCCTTTTGCTTTGGCCAGGTCTGAAGATTTTATAAGCCCAAATACATATTCTTTGATCCTTTAATTAATGTTTGTGGTTAACTTATGAGAGAAAGAAATATTTTAATAAGTTTATACAAATTAGTCATATGATTTCCCCAACTGAAGCCACAACACACAACAGCCTGCACTGCAGGACGTCTGTTTGCTTCTTTCCAAAGGTTTAGAGAGGAATTGTAAGAGCAAATTTGAAATAACAGAGCTATACTCCCCACCACGTTGGCAGAAGGGCTGGGCCTTTTTTTCCTGAGCCACTGCATCTAAGGACAGCAGCTCATTGGGAGACCCAGCTGAGCTGTAGCATAACTTTTCAAGCCAACAATGGGGACAGGGGACACCATGGCATCTTTTCACCAAACAAAGATGTTCGCTGTGGGAATAACAAGAGAAGCATAAGGAAACTGGAGGGAGTAAGTGGTCTGTCAGTAGACCAGGTATTCTGGTTCTATTTGCTACTATCAGGTAAGATTTGTTCATGGTATCACACGAACACTCTCGTTCCCAATAGAACCTTCAAGAAAGTGCCTCATCACACTGCTTAGCTAAGCACAACCTGCCAGCCCCAACTTTGGAATGCCTTCTGAGCACTTCTGTTTCTCCTTCACTTTCTGTTCTCATTTTGCAAGGGCTTGCTCTTGACTGGAACTTGCTTTCCACCTCAATTTTGTTTTCTGGGGTAGACAACCACATGGAATACAGACTGGAGCCTGGTACCCCACCTTCTTTCTCCACGTCCCTGGGTCTCTGTGGATCTCTTCACCCTGTGGATCTCTGCTGGAGGTTTCTCTTTAACCCCCACCATCCACAGATCAGGAAGGAAGGCACTCTGTCCCCTTTACTCAAGGAAAGAGCAGATCTTCCCGTTTTCCGAGGTCCTCTGTGAAGGGCAGAGGGGATGTCCTACCGATATTTAAGTCAGTGCTATTTGGTCTCATTTAGGGGCCAGCAGCGTCAGTCTCCCCTGAGAGCTTGAGAGAAGTGAACATTCTCAGGTCTTGTGCTTAACCTACTAAAGCAGGATCTTTGAGAGTTCAGTTCAGTTCGGCTGCTCAGTCGTGTCTGACTGCAACCCCCTGGACTACAGCACGCCAGGCTTGCCAGTCCATCACCGGAGCTTGCTCAAACTCACGTCCATCGAATCGATGATGCCATCCAACCATCGCATCCTTTGTCGTCCCCTTCTCCTCCTGCCTTCAGTCTTTCCTAGCATCAGGGTCTTTTCCAGTGAGTCAGTTCTTCAAATCAGGTGAAGCTCCAGCTTCAGCATCAGTCCTTCCAATGAATATTCGGGACTGACTTCCTTTAGGATTGACTGGTCTGATCTGCTTGCAGTCCAAGACTCTGAAATGTCTTCTCCAACACCACAGTAGCATTAATTCTTTGCCACTCAGCTTTCTTTATGGTCCAACTCTCACATCCGTACATGACTACTGGAAAAATCATAGCCTTAACTAGACAGACCTTAGTCAGCAAAGTAATGTCTCTGCTTTTTAATATGCTATCTTGGTCATAGCTTTTCTTCCAAGCAGCAAATGTCTTTTAATATCATGGCTGCAGTCACCATCTGCAGTGATTTTGGAGCCCAAGAAAATAAAATCACTTTTTTCATTCTTTCCCCATCTATTTGCCAGGAAGTGAAGGGACCAGATGCCATGATCTTCATTTCTTGAACGTTGAGTTTTAAGACAGCTTTTTCACTCTCCTCTTTCACTTTCATCAAGAGGCTCTTTAGTTCCTCTTCACTTTCTGCCATAAGGGTGGTGTCATCTGCGTATCTGAGATTATCGATATTTCTCCCTCCGGGAAATTTTGATTCTAGCTTGTGTTTCATCCAGCCCAGCATTTTGCATGATGTGGTCTGCATATAAGTTAAATAAGCAGGGTAACAATATACAGCCTTGACGTACTCCTTTCCCAATTTAGAACCAGTCCATTGTTCCATGTCTGGTTCTAACTGTTGCTTCTTGACCTTCATACAGATTTCTCAGGAGGCAGGTAAGGTGGGGCCCAGGAATCTGTAAACAAGCTCTCCAGGTGATTCCTATACAGAATGAGAACCACTGAGCTGACAGAGGGGCAGAGATGGGGGATTACCCACACTCCTTCCAGGAGAAGGGAACAGACACGCCCTGGCAGCAGCTCACAGGGCTCTCCCGAGGTCCTAAACAGACAATTTTCTGAAAGTGGCAGCCAGGATAAAGGACTAAGCTCTACCAGCTGGGAGGTTTCTCTTGAAAGTCCCAACGTTTCTGTTCTTTATCCCCACTGTACCCTCTGCCCTATAACTGCTCTGTGGCAACCAGTCTAATACGCTCATGGTCTGGCAAAGCTACGTCCTTTGTTTATTTGTGGGTTCCTGAATCTTCAGCAATGTAGAACTGACTACACTCAAGGTTCTCAAGGCTTGAGACTTGCCTCAAGGCTTGATTCTGCCAAACAGATATTTAAGCACTTGATAGTGATCAATATAGGGTTTCATTATCTGCCCTCTCTGCAAACTTCTGCCCACCGCTGCCCGTTCCCTGTGGAACCCCTGCCTGGTGCCCACCTGACCCACAGCAGGGCATTCAGTCCCTGAAACTTGGAAAGCGAGCGCAGGAGGCCCCTGAGCAGTCTCTCTCTCATGATTTTCAAACCGCTTAGTAAAGTAACCAGATTAGAACACCTACACAGAAAATGAGACAGGGCAGTATTTTATTAGTATGAATGTATTTCAAAGGTAAAATGAAGTTAAATTGTAGGTTAGGCAATGAGTATAATAAGGCTCTTATGACCCCCAAATTGAAGTTAGATGGTTAAGAGCAACTGAGTCTGCCCCTGCATCCAGTTTATTTCTGAAACAGTTGTTTGCACAATATTGAGGGGGAAAAAAAATCCTCATTCAGATAGAGTAGTTGCATATGGTAACAGTTTTATATAAGAGATAACATTCCTTGCAACCTTGAGATACTCTTCCATTAGCTGGAAGAACAGCTTTATTCCACGGTTTACCCACAGAGAGGTATTTGGATGGCATTATAATGAACATGTTGGCAGTCTTCTGTTAAAAATTTGCTCGTGTCGTATTTGATTGTGTCTTTTTTTTATATAGTTGGAAAATTTTTTCAATGCAATTTAAATCAAATGTCTGTGGAAACTCTAAAGACCTCTGCAGCCCTCAGGAATCTACAAAGCAGAAATCTCTTCCCAGATGAGAGACCGAAGTGGCTTATTCATGTGCCCTGGCCTTTTGGTGGCAGTGTTGGCTGCATCTCATGTCACCTGACTCCTGTTTTTCTTCTACCTTTCACAGGGGACCCCTCCTCCCCCCAGAGATTCCAAGGGCCTTTACTCAGGGCCAGACCTTCCAGAGCAGGAGCTCTGTTTATCCTGCTTAAATGAATTACAGAATGGAAATTCCCCAGAGCCATCTCTCAGCTTGGGCCAGAGGGTGCCCAGCAGGAATGAAGATCCTGCTAAGGGACTCTGCTTCTTCCTGGTGTCTGCCCAGGAACTGGCACACACAGCCCTCTTAAAATAATATGGTTTTCTTTTCAGCGGCCAGGGTTTGGCACACTGACTGAGCTCTGCTTGGCTTTTCTTTCATTAAGACGAGTCCCAGAAAGCACTTGCTCACTTAGATGGGCTGCATATGGCATGTGCTCAATTTAGCTAACAAAGATATTATTCTAGCAATGGAGGGGTGGGGGTGTGCGGGGGCAGGGAGCGGGGCAGAGAAATGGCACAGGCTTGGAGGAGAAGCAAGTTGATCCTGGCTTCTGCAGATGGCCTCGGGGTTGCAGGCTGCTGCTCACAGACCCTTTCTCTTAGCAGCTCACTGTGTGGGGAGGGAGCCGTAACAGGGAGAGGGCAAAGGGTTCCTGCAGAAAAATGGAGCTGCTCTGGCAGGCTTACGGCTTCATGAAGAAAGGTGGAGAAGCCTTTTCTCTACCTCTGCAGCTTACCTTCTGCTGTCACCTCAGAGCACGGGCAGCATCTCTTCCTGCAGAACTCACCGAGGCCGGGTGATGGGGTGACTTCTGCTGCGCAGAGCTGGGACTGCCCACCTCCACGTGGCTCTGGAAATTACACAGGTGTCAGGCATGTCTGTCATCAGGAGAGAGAAATTCCATCATCTAGGCCCCAAACAGCTCACCCAATAAAAGCCCTTAGGTCTCCTAGCAACTTGCTGTGTTTGGATTTTCCACCCACTTTTGCAAGGTGGAATTTAATTAAAAATATATATATGAGTAAAACATATATATATATATGTATATGAGTAAAACCCAAAGAGCTGGAACCCAGAGGTTTAGCTGACACTAATCCCTCTAACTCCCCCACTTTATGAGGAAAACTGGCCCAAGACTGAGGGTGATTTATTCTTTACTTCCTGGTAGAATTAGAATCAAATGGAATGCTTTAATATTTTTATGTCTCTCACAAAAAAGTAATAAATCTAAGAAGGCTGCATGCTGTTATGTTCAGGCTTAATATAATCACCCCACAGAAGATACTGCTGGCTGTTCCCCCAGCATCCATTCTCCTTGCCAAGAAATGATTAGCAATGTGCTAAGGTGAAAATATTCCTATCCTCAGAGTCTTGTATATATGGGAGCAGCCATGCTACCCAGGACTGGCTAATGATCTATAAACCAAGTTTATGGGATGGGGCTTTTTAATGAAACCCTCAGATGATACGGGAGTTTCACATGCTCCTTTTTCTGTCTTCTCCGTGGGAATGAAGACTGCAGGCAGAGCAGGCACTTTGCAACCATGAGGATGAAACCCTCAGGCTAAGACTGGTGGAATAAGCAGCTATACGGGGTACGGGTCCTTCGTGACTACCTTGAACATCCCTTGACTGCCCCCTCTCAAAACTTTTTCTAAGTTGAACAAAATAAAACCCATTTGGCTAAGACTGTCTTCAAATTTGTCCTAAAGGCAGCCAAATGTGATTCTAACCAAACCCTTTCAAAACACAAACTTCACACCATCACTTTAGGCTAAGGAATGTTCCTGTCAATTGGTAGACAGAACAAAAACCTCTCTTCTCATTTTGTAACATGAGGAATTTGGGGGGAGTGGGAAATTACAATGTGAGTGATTCTGCTCTTGCTGGATCAAACTCTCCCTCTCAGCCCTTGGCTTCCTGGACCTCTCAGCAGCTTGGCAGGGACCAGTGGCTTCCTCCTCCTCCATGGACTTTTCTCCTTCCTTCCTTCTGTGACTCCACTTCACCGTACTTTCCCTCGTCTTGTTGGCCCATTTTCTGGCCTTTCATGGGCCGCTCTGCTTCTACCTGCCCATTAAAGGCAAATGTCCCCCAGGTTTCCCTTCTTTTGGCATTTTACACTCATGTGGGTGGTGATCTCACGTCTACCCATGTATCCACTCTGCCTTAGTACTGGGAACTCAAATGGTACTTGCTGACGCTGGATCAAGTTGTCTGCAATGTACTGCTAAGAGACAAACAGCAGCTCCCAAGAGAAGGTGTGCAGTTAGATTCCTTTTCTGTAAAGTAGAAGGAAGAAAAGAATATATTCATAAGAAAGAAATACCTGAAAGGCTATATAAACAAGATATTAACAGTGGATAGGTGGCAGAGTTAAGGATTTAAAATCCTTAACTCAAATATGAAATTAACCCTGTAATCCCTAAGGACTGAGAGGAAGTAGAGATTGCTTCAATAGATTTTCAGTCATTCCCAGTTTGTTTTTCTGTTTTACTCCACAGGTACGTTCTCATTCTTTAGAGAGTCAAGTCCATCTATTCACTCACTGAGTACCAGCTGTGTGAGGAGCATTGTAAAAACAAATGAGGTCCTCTCATCTAAGACAAACAGGGTATATATTATTTTATAATGTGATAGAGAAAGGGCATCATTTGAATAATCACATTTATGGGATTTTGCAGGTCGAACACGTTATCAGCTCCCCAGCAGCTCCCCGTGGCCTGCTTACTGACTGACCCCCAGGCTGACATCTGCTCCACGGTCCCTGGACATGTGCCTGGTCAGGGGCTCTGCCCCTAGAATCTGCTGGACCTGCCTTCTCTGGGTACTCTACAAAGTGACAGCCCCATGACATTTCCCAGCTTCTCTGATTAACTCTAAGCCTCCAAAGTGAAGATTTAGAAAACTTAGAATACTCTAATCAGAGCTTATCTAATTCTAACTTTGCACTTGCAAAAACACTCAGGTGGCATAAGACCACTCTTGCCTACGCACCAAACTGGATGGGGTACTGACAGCCTCAGACTCCTTCCCTCCCCCAACCAAGCCTACAAACCTGATGGCATCTGAGCCCGGGCTTCCCGCCTCTCCCTAGGGGACAGTGAAATAGCCTCCCTTCCCTGCTTACGATCAAACCCTGCTCTTGTCCTCTGGATTCCAGTTTCCTGCCTCCTCACAAATCTCTTCCCATTGGTCATCCTTGTTCTCTCCTGTGTCTTCAGCCTCTTTCTCTAACTCGTTCTTTCTCATCAGCGTTTACACGCTCTAGACGTCTCTTCTGATTGGAGAAGCACACTGAATGGATGGATTGTGTTCTAAATGTTGGATGAGGAGGGAGGTCTGCTGTTCAAGCTGTATCTCCTGCATAGAAGAAGGCGCTGGGCCTTCTGGGGGTTGTAGGGCCATTAGTAGATTGCTTTTTAACTGAACATTCTGAAATGTCCCTTCAGGGCCTGGCACCAGACCTCTCTCTCCCTTGTGGATAAGCACTTGGTTGCTCTGGAAAGGCCTCTGGTTCCTCCTGTGTGCAATGCAGGTCCCCTCTGGCTGCTGAGCAGTTGCTGCTGGACAGAATGGATGGGAACAGAAGTTGCCAGCAGGCGGTCCTCCACCCGGACGTTTCCTTAACGATGTCTTCAGGACCTGTTAGCTCTATAGCCACAAATCCTTCAATTTGTGAGTGCAGGGGTGTGTGTGTGTGTGCATGTGTGTGTGTGCGTGTGTGTGTGTGTGAAAATCTCTTTCATGTACCTGGAATGAGAATTACAGCTGGGCTGGAATTATCAGCCACTGAAGATTGAGAAGGGCTTCATTCAGGTGACTCTCCTGGGGGCTCTCTGGTGCATAGGAAAAGAATTTTCTTTAGAAGTTGGCCAGGTTGCAGGGTTTTTAAAGAACCGATCATGACCTCAGTTTCCCAGGGGCCTGTTTCCAAGTGTCACTGGAAAGTTAAAACCTCATAAGTGTTGAACCTCCCCGCGCCGTCACCACAGGGTGCTCCCCAGTCAGCTTGCCTTGAGCCCGAGGCTAAGGAAACCACAGCACAACATGACCAGCTTCCCTGGGACTTTTGTGAATTTGGCTCCTGAGGCCAGCTCAGAGATTTTCGGGTGTGAGTGCTCTTCCCTGCACCCTCCCTTGGGCACAGCGTCCCCTGCCCCCGCCCCTCACTGCACCAGGCCTCCTGAGCACCACTGCCTCTTCCCAAGAAAGGATGCCAACCCCACAGTCCCAGCAAACCCTGCCTGAGACGGTCTGCTATTGTGCTCAGCTGTGCTGAATGTCAAGACAGAGGTCTGAGAAAATAATTAGGTTTGAAAGACACCAGGAGAGGCCTGCGAGAGGACCCCTGCAGTCTGTCCCAGAGAGGTGATGGCTTTGGACAGCATGCTTGTTTATCCATGTCTCAGGTCAGTGTGTGCTTGTGTGTCTGTGTGTGATCTTCTTGCTTTTGCCCGGAGGTGACTGTGGGCTTTGTTGAGAACAAGTGATTCTGACTTTGAGGGTATTGTGTGTGCATAACCTCTGGCGTCCGTTTGTCCAGGCCGTAAGGACACATCTTGGTGTCTGCTCACGCACATCATTTTGACCCGTTCCTGTGGCAGCTCACTCCCTGGTCTGTCCGCTGCACCAGCCCACTCTCTTGGCAAGTTCTCCCTTCTGCATCAGACTGCCAAAGTCCGCTTGTGTTTTGACTTCAGTGGTGGACTGACTGACTCTGAGTTTTTATGGTAAGAAACCTCATTGGTTCTAGCGCTCCCTACTGCCTGCTTCTCAGATGAGACTTCCCGGGGGCAGAAGAGGCATATCAGCCTTCCTTGGCTGCATAAAGAATTGACATTCAAACCCAGATCTAAATGGAATTCTTGAATATTTGCAGGCTTGTGCAATGACCTGCAAAGTCAGACTCGATAACATTTTCTGGTTAATCACATAATGTGCGATAACTTTAAAACTTTAAGAAATGAAAGAGGCAAAGAAGTGAAATCCTTAGCCATCCTGGCTACCTATGGAGATGAACTAAGATTCTGATGAGGGTTACTTTCTTCTGATGACGTAGATCTTTTCTTTGTAAAGAACTGCAGGAGGGACTTTCCTGGTGGTCCGGTGGCTAAGACTCCGCGATTCCAAAGCAGGGGGCCCGAGTTCAGTCCCTGGTCAGGGAACTAAATCCCACATACCACAATGAAAAGATCCTGCTTGCTGGAACTAAGATTTGCTGCAGACAAACAAATAAAGAACTGCTGGCAACTGAGGACTTTTGCAAACAGAATTCAGAAGGAGGGAAATATTTTGTGATGATGTGACTCTGAGGTCAGGATAGCATTCACTGGACAGCTGGCCTGTCGGGTCCATGTGGAGGCAGAGGGGCGCCATTTATCGAATCTGAAAGCTGAGGGCAAGGGGGTTCCAGAGCAGAGGAGGTCAATGCCATCAGCCATCTGTCTACGTGAGTGACAGCCAGTCGACAAATAGTAGATGATAAGTGGGATGTTCCAGAGTAAAGAAGGAAGAATATGAGTGAATGTAAGGGCAGCTGAGAGTGTAGGACATTCCAGAAGAGGGGTGGGGAGGGAAGGATTTTTGCCAGAACCATGGGTCCTAACCCAGTCCTGTTAGTTTAGATGAGTAGGCTTTCTATCTAAGGTGACCTTCCAGGGATGGGAGACAAGAGGACAGAACCCTTAGCCATAAAAGGGTTTCCAACCCAAGTGCAGCTCAATCTAGTGGGAGCTTCAGAGCAGGGGTGGGGGTGGAGCTTGCTGAAATGAAAACCTGCCCAGGGGTCACAGCCCATGTGGAACCCAAGAAGCCACTTGGCCCCTGAAACGGTTCCTCTTCCTGCCTGCCACCCTGAGGGGATTCTCTTCCTCTGTAATGTAGTAAATTCCCCTGTACTCTCCAAACACAGGTAACGGCTTGGCCCTGGTGAGAAATGGCTGGCTTCATGTTCTCCCCCTTCCCCAAGTATGATTTCCTGTACTTCCAGCGAGGGGCCCTGCCCACCCCTTGCAGGGCTCAGAGCCGAGCTGAGAAGGAAAAAACAAGGCTGATTCATGTTTGTGATTAACTTCTCACCTAATGCTGTAATCCCATCCGCAGCCCTGGCCCAGCTGTCATTGCTGAGCTGGGAACGCCGCTCTCGGCGAAGACACAGGAGGCTGCGGGTTCTACACCAATCTGGGCTCTGGCCACCCCCCCAACACCACCCTCTGCAGGCTGGGGTCCGGATGTCACCGCCTTCTGAGATCCCTTTTTTTTTTTTTTTTTTTTGCCTCTGACTGGGGATCTTTCCCTCCTGATTACCCTGTGCCTTTTTTTTTTTTTTTTTTTAATTTGCACCTTCTTTGTAGTACTTGCCTTCTCTTTCAACCTTCTCAGGTGCCAAACCCAATGCCAAGCTCAGGTTTAGGACCCAGTGACTCACAAGGAAGTGAACTGGATGGCATGGGACAGCTGACCCTGGAAGACTCCACTGGACAGGAAAGAAGCCCAAAGCAGGGGCCCGCCTCTCTCCTCTGCAGCTCAGCTGGCCTGGCCGGCAGTGCAGATGCAACCTCCCTCTGCTTTTCTCAACAATAATCCCAGCCTCTTGTTATGATAAACTACTTGCTCCTTGCTCGGCAGTACATTCAGGACCTGGATGGCCGCCAAGGAAAACTCAGGAGCAGTGGTAGGACTATTGAAATAAATTCATGGCCTATGATAAATACAGGAAAAACAGTGCTGGTTAGTAAGCTTATACCAACAAAATCACATGGTTATTCAACAGGAGGAGTTTTTACATACATGTGTATGATTTTAAGTAATAAGGAAACTGACTTTTATATTTTCAAACAAGTAACACAACCTATTCAGCCAAGTAGATGCTAGCTTCAAAGTAGATTTCAATACTGTGGGAGACTGCGACTACCTGAAACAGTTCTATTCTCTTTTTCTGCAGGTCTTTAGAGCCAGTCCAGAAGGAATATTATATACATTACTTGATAACTGTGCTTTTTTGATTTTTAAGTCCCAAATGGTCTCACCCAACTTGGTTACTGGCCTGATTCACTAGACTTGGCTCTGAATTATTTCTGAACGTTTCCAAAAATTAAATCCACTTTCAAAAAAAGAAATCTATGCTACTCCTCAGGCACGCAAAAGAAGAGACTGTCAGTCCTGGAGTTCCAGAGACTGATTCCAAAACTGTTCTGGGCAAGGAAAACGTCACTGTTGACCTCACAAGTGACCACTGTACATACTCAAGTTCTGATGTCTTTATTGAAGAGCTTTCATGTCCTTTTAGAATCAGTATTCATACCTACTCATTCTGTGCAGATTGTCAGCAGGTTCGCTTTGCAAAAAGAGTTGACCCAAATCAAGGAATTTAAACTTCGAATTCCAGACCAGCCATGACATTTGTATCAGTGGGAGCCTTGGCAAATGCATATGAAAACCTGAGCAGCCCACAGGGGCATTCTACCAGCTGGCCACCCTGCAGGAGGCGCACGGAGTGAAATAACTAAAAGCAGCCTCTTTACTTCTAACCTGGCATAAATCACCCTGAGCTGATATCAACGGGGTGGGATGGTTGGAGGAATGATTGGGAAGCCCCAGCATCAGGTGGGCAGTGGAGAACCTAAGTGTCCTCTGTGTGGTATTTAGGGCTGGTTTTGGCCTCCAGAATGGCAGAATGCATGACTCTCTTCCAGATGAGAGTCCAAACCCTCCTGGCACTAACTGTGCTTAATGCAGGGCAAACCCCACAGCCTGGTTAGGAGGGAGACCCTCAGGATAGCTCTGCTGGGTTGCGCACCTTGGGGGTGAGCTGGGCATGACTTAGTTTATGCTGCCCTAGGAGGTCCATCTCTTTTTTTCCTCTCCCTCTTAAGAATTCTAAGTGAATGAGCAGCGGCTGGCAGGGAGTGGTTGGTGTTGGGGTGGGGGGGAGAGGGTAATTGACTGTGTAAATCCCCACTTGTTTGCGAAGCTAAACCTCTGCTTTCTCCAACCCCCAGGTCCATCTAAGGCAGTGGACCAGCAAGGACAGGATAACCCCAGCCCGTGAAGCTCTGGTTCTGGCGTCCACTTTCTAGACTGAAGGTGATATGGGAAAAGCCTGACTGCAGGGCTTTTGGGTTAGTAAGGCTCCAGCTGGCATGGCTTTGGTGTGTTCTTACCGGAGGTCAAGCACACATGCTGACACACCTGGGGCAAAGCCTGCTGGGTCCCTCCCTCACTGCGGGGGACATGTCAGTGTAGAGCTGCAGGGAGGACTGTGAGGAAGAAGGAAGGCATGCTGTATACCCCCAAATGGCCCTGGCTGCAAAACTCATACAAGGACATATTAAGAGCTTTGGGGTGCCCCAGTGCCCCATAACCTCCACTATGACAGAGCCAGGTCCATGGCAGGTCTGAGGCAGCAACTCCATCACCCACTGTTCTTTAGGGATGTTACTGAGATGCTTACTACTGCACAGGGTCCATGGGTTCGTGGGGAGCAGATGGGACTGTGGCCCTTAAGGGGCTTCCATTCCACTTAGAATGGTCAGAAGAGCATGGATTCTGAAGCCAAACTGCCTGGGTTTGAATCTGGGCCCTATTATGTGGCTTGGGGAAACTTAACTAACTTTTCTGTGCCTTTTTTTTTTTTCATTCCTCTTCTGTAGAAGGGTATAAAAACAGCACCCTATATATAGGATCACCATGAGGATTCAATGACGTATCCAGGCTTAGAACAGAGTTGGACACATAGACTGTGCTTGCTGTTATTACTTGGAGGGAGAAGACCCAGGTCAAAAGTCAGAACCGTAAGGACAGGCCGACTGTGAGGCTGTGCAGAGAGAATGCTTTGGAGTTGGAGAAAAACCAGAGCTCTGTGGGGCTGAAATAGGCAGGATGGGCTTACGTGGGGGACAGGGGAATACTGAGACATGGTCTCCTCTGATCTTTTTCCTCCAACCAAAGCTGTCCACCCATAACTATGGGACTGCCACCCCGCAGAAAGGCCTCCAGCATTTTCCCCAAGCCCTTGATGAAAGCCAGGGACCATTCCCCCCAGCTCTGCCGCCTACCTCCCCACCTGGTCTTCTGGCTTCACCTTTGATTCCTGTGCTTGCCCACCTACTGCTAAATCAGGTGAGAGATTTCAGTTCAGGTCAACAAACTTTCCGACAGGTCTATTCCAAGTAAGGATCTGGGGCAATAAAAGTGAGCATCAAATAGTGTTCAACATTGCCCTCAAGGAGCTCCCTAATCTGGTGACAAACAAGGAAACAGTTTTCTAAGTCAGTGTGTTAACAGTGGATGTTCTGGAAGGGAGAAGAGGAGGACTTGGCCTGTGAGTAAAGTTAGCAACACTCTAAGGGTGATTTCAAAGGAGGCAGGGGCCAAGGGCTGGAGAGGGGCACAGGGGGGATGGCAGTCCAGACAGAGGGCAGTGTTCAAGGCTTGGTTTGGACCCCTACACTTGCTGTGAATGCCAGGTCGGACCTTCTTTTTGTCTCCTTCTTCCTCCAGCTGCTCTGAAACCCCCCAGGATCTGCCAGGCCCCGAGGAAGAGTGTCTGGCGCTGGCCTGAGTCCACTAGCAGCTCTGCTGGGCGCATTCCAGGCCTCCGGACCGTCTGCTCCAGATCAAGTGGGGCACTCTGGACAGGCAGGCACACAGAAGCAAAGACTGCAGCCATGCAGTAGGCTGCAGGAAGGCTAGGGGAGCTGCGAGGGCAGCACCAACTTTAAAGCTAGACCCCTATTCATTTGCTCTGTTACCTGAAGCAGGTTGCTTGGCTTCTTTTGGATTTTGATGACAAAATGGGCAGGATAACACCTGGTCGAGTAGCAGTGAGGACTGAGGGAGGAGTATATACCTCAGGAACACCGAGGAAGCCCCTGCTATATGCTTGGCCAGAAGGGATTGTCGAGGTCCTAGCCCTACTCTTTCAATCTGCTGTCTGGGTTTACAGTACCAGGTGGCACTTCAGATCATTTGCTGTCAAAGAAATGAGAGAATTCAAAATACATCTGTCTTTGAAATAGCTTTCAAAAAGAAGCCAGTGTTTGTCAAAGATCAAGCATGATGGTGTTGGTCTTTATCGCAGCAAGAACCCAATAGGGCTGTAGCTATAGACTTTCCCGGAGGGTCCTACTGCTATGGAGGCTAGCCTCTGGCCTGGAGGAAGGGCCTGTAAGCTGGGAATTTATATTTCCTGCTTAGATTAAGGAGGTGGCCAATTAGGGCTAATTGTGGAGATTTGTGATGTGGACATCTGCTCGGAAGATGCTACACGCCACAGAACCATTTCATGGTGGTCATGGAACAGCCGCTAGACAAGAGTATTCACTCCCCTTCAACCTGCCCCCTTTGATGACTCAAACAAGAATCTCCCTATCCCAGGACCAGCCCTCACCCATCCACACTCCCTATTATTGCAATTTGAATCAGTCTAGCCAGAGATGCAGAAATTAAGCCCAAAAATTGCCCAAGAAGAGGCAAGGAGAAAGAGAAAGAAATAAGAATGCTACTTTTTGCTGGACTTATGGCATAGTTTATAACATTTCTAGAGTTTGAGGTACTTATATTTAACAAATAATAATAACAAATGATTCAACATATAAAAAAAGATGTGAAGAAACAAACTCTCAGACACGGCTGTTGTGGGTAGAAACGGATGCAACCCCTATGAAAGGCAATTGGCAATGTGTATCACAATTTCATCTTTTGACATTTGGTGAAATAATTCCACTTCTAAGAATTTACCCCCACCCCCAATAGTCCCACTTGTGCAAAATGACAGGTGTTACTTATTCCTTGTCAAATTATTTGCAAAGATTTTAAACAATAGAGGACTTAACAAGTCAATTATGGTGTAGAATACTATGCAGCCACGTACATGTGTATGCCTGTGCACATGTGAGTGTACTTCCTAGGTATGTAAACACCTTCAAAGAACATTAAATCAAAGAAGCAAGTTGCCAAAACAGCATGTCTTTATGCTACCATTTGTACCTATATGTATAAACTACTCTGGAAGCATCTTAAGTGAGCTATACCTGTGGCTTTTGGAGAAAGGAACTATTAATAGGTGGTTGGGGGATAAGAGCAGAAGAGAGACTCTCACCATTTACTTTTTCATACAGTTTGAATTTTAAACCATGTGAATGTGTAATCTACACAAAATACTCAATTAAAAAATAGTCTTAAAAATAAATGAACATGGTTGTCCATTGATGGATGACTGAATAAACAAAATGTGGTACAGAGATACAGTGGAATATTATGCAGCCTTTAAGATGAAATTCTGACAATGCTACAACATGGAGGAAGCTGCAGAACATTATGCTAAGTGAAATAAGAAAGTCACAAAAAGATAACTACTGAATAAGCCAACTCATATAAGACACCTAGAGTAGTGAAAATCATAGAGACAGAAAGTAGAATGATAGTGGCCAGGGGCAGGTGAGGAGAGGGGAATAGGAAGTTGCTGTTTAGTGAGGATAGAGTTTTAGTTTTGTAAGATCAGAAGGACTATGGAGACTATATGCTGAACTATACACATAAAAGTGATAAGACAGTAAATGTAACACTATATAGATCTTACCACTATTTGATTAGAGAGACTTCATCATCCCCCTCAGACTGCAGCCAGGTAGCTGATTTGCTGGAGGATTTCAGGGATCTTCTCTGTCTGGCCTTTTCCCTTGGCCAGATTTTCTGATTATCTGATTGCAAATCCAGATGATCTGATTGCTCTCTGCTTTCATTTTTTAATCTGAAAAGTAGGAACATGATTTCCTAACCCTGATACCTTGATTGGATTATTATATTTGGATGCTTTTCCACTCAGGTTCCCAACCATAATGTATGATAAAATCAACCCTCTGGGATTGTCTAAGCTCATTCTATGACCTTCCCCTGATCTGGGTTTTGAAGAAAGCTACAGAGTTGGTATTTGTGCAGTGCTTCATGTCTCCTGGATTTAAATAAGGCTGAGTGTAAAGGATCCTTTTAACAACTGGGCGTGCCTCATTGTATGTCTTCTGAACACTCTGTGTGATGGTTGTTTGCACACCAGGGGTGGAAGCAGGAAACAGAGATCACAGCATCCTCAGGCCAGACTGTGAAGCTGGCCTTGAAGTGCAGGAGCACTGTCAACGCCCCGCACCCCATCAGCGCTGTGAGGAAGGTGGCAGAGAGGTGGGAAAGACGCACAAAAGGCCTGTGTTTGTTCTCTCGATGCCTCTGCCAAATACCCTTATAACATCCTGCCCCAAACTGGCAAACCAAAAGTACATGCCATCCTCGTGGGCTAGAACTTGTAGGTTACAGTATACCCTGACATTAACATTCAAAACCAAGCTGCTTATTTAAGTGTTTTTTACAACCTAGCTAACTTAATCCCTGACTAGTGTGGTGAGGAGTTGTCAAGAGAGTCTAACGTCTCCCCACACAACAAAATTAAGACCCGCCCCCGACAATGACCCACCCATCACCCTTCCAGCATCTGGGCGAGAACTCAGCATGAAAAAGAGGAGCATGTTCCTCTCCTTCCTTGACCTAGATTGACTTGAGTGGGATTTTTAAGGCAGGTCCCTATTCTTTCTTTACATACTGAGTCTAAATTCCACGGCCGGCTTCTCCACACCCATCATGACTGGACGCTAGCTTTCCATCTGGCCGACTTCTCATTCATTCCCATCTCGTCTCTGGGACCTGGAGGGACCCTCCAAATCCTCTCTATCCCTCTCCTGCAGAGCCAGACACTGGTCCAACCTCCACCGGCCCAAATCCATCTTTTCCTCCTCTGAATTCCTATGGCATTTATAGTTAACACCCTACAATTTACTGAACCACTTAATTACATCCTCTTGGTACTGCTCAGTTATTATTTCTTGCCTTTTAGTCTGGCCTCCTGAGTAGATATTAAACCCCAGTGGGGCAGAAATCATACTTCATACATTTTTATTATGTCCGTAGAGCACATACTAATGGTAATGGTGACCATGTAGTAAGCACTTAGCATATACCAGACTCAGTATCTTATATATGCTATCTATTTAATACTCACAATTCCTCTAATGAGGCATCATCATGTTTATTTTTCAGATGAGAAAGCAGTGTTCAGAGGATAAGAGCTAAGTCTCAAGTCATGTCAGTGGTCTCCAAAGTCTTTAATCGAACTTTCTGACAAACATAAGAAAACCAAAGTATAGAAAATACTTACCCAGGATCGTCCTCTTATGAACATTGGAACTACTCCCAATGTTTCTAAAAAATTAAGCTCTGCTCTAAAGGGAGATCCCAAGAATCGGGACTTTTGTCCGTATTGTTTATTGGTGTATCCCCAACCCTAGAAGTGTGACTGGCTCACAGTAGGTGCTTAATAAAATATTTGTTGAATGAACAGAAGAAATTAATCAGCAATGCTGTCAAATGCCTATCAATGGAGAATGACTAATACTATGAGAAAAATAATGTAAAAACACTCTAACTTGCTTGATTTGACTTCACTCACTAAGGAACACTTGCATAGGACCATCTAGAAAGAGAAATGTGATATAAGCCCAGGCACCCCACTGGATGCCGAATTTCTCCTTTTCTATTTGAGAGGAGTGGGGGCCTTCTATTCCTTATCTGTTCCTTTCTTTCTTGAAAATGATTCATCATCAAACAAACACAAGGTCTTAAAATGATTACTGGAAATAATTTCATTTCTTCCCCCTACCCAGGTCATAACCATAAATATGAATAAATATGAATAAATAAAAATGAAACCAAGACTTTGGGGCTTTATTCTCGCTTGCATGACACAACAGCGGCTTCCCAGGTGGTTCAGCAGTAAAGAATCTGCCTGCAGTGCAGGAGATGCAGAAGATGTGGGTTCAGTCCCTGGGTCAGGAAGATCCCCTGGAGAAGGGCATGGCAACCCACTCCAGTATTCTTGCCTGGAGAATCCCATGGACAGAGGAGGCTGCAGTCTATAAGGTCTATAAGGTCTCATAGAGTTGGACACGACTGAAGCAACTTAGCAGAAAGACAGCTATGACATGACCGGTGACAATTACTCAAGCCACACAAATTTCAGCCTGCCTGGGCTCTAATCTTAAGCATGGGAGAGCAGTTTCTCTCTGTCTTGTACATATTCAGTTCTTCTATTATGTTTACCAGAAAAACTTAGATAACAAAATAAGTGCCCATAATAGGAGTCTGGTGAAATAAATAAGTCAGTGTGGTCCATGAATAAAACAGCATTCCATGGAGTCTGGCAATTACAAATGGCGATAGATCTTATAGCATTTTTCTAGATTCCAAATAGATGCATTAACGTATATTTGTTTTTCTCTTTCTGACTTACTTCACTCTATATGACAGTCTCTAGGTCCATCCACACCTCGGCAAATGACACAGTTTTGTTCCTTTTCATGGCAGGGAACTTCACTCAAAGCTCTCTGTTCCCCTAAATGAAAAGGAAATCCAAAAAAGAGGGGATGTGTGTACATGTATAGCTGATTCACCTTGCTATATAGTAGAAACTGACACGACATTGTAAAGCAACTATACTCCAATAAAAATTAATTTAAAAAATAAATAAAAACATTAAAAATGATAATGCAACTGGAACTATCTACTGAATCTGAATATACACATATCTTACAACCCAGCAATCCCCCTCCTATGTCTACCCCCAGTGTATACATCCACCAGACAACATACAAAAGCATGCGGACATCAGACCTAGTCTAATAGCCCCATACCAGGCCCAAAAGTCCATTAACAGCAGCCAACTGGGTCATGCATAAATGTGGAGGCAGAGAAAGCCCAAGAGTTGTGAGGGCAGATCAATAATTATGTGGATGAATCTTGCAAACAGAATGTGGAGTGAATGAAGCAAAAAAAAAGAGTGATTCTGTATGATTCCATATATAAAGTTCAAAAGCAGGCACAGCTAATCCCAGGCTGGTGGAACTCAGGACAGAAATCTTGGAAAGGAGTGGTGACTGTGAGTGGGCAGGAGAGATTTCTGGAATGCTGGAGATATTCTGTTTCTTAATCTGCCTACTGGTTACATAGGTGTGTTCAGTTTTTGAAAACTTGTGGTGCTGTACACATATGATGTGTGCACTTTTCTGTGTGTATATTACGTACCCCAGAAAAGGAAAATATGATGCAGATCCATATTTATTGATACAGAACACAGGAAGACATGCAGGCCCCGGCACAGAGGGGAAAGGTATACCTACATGCACCTATATGTAAAGAGAAATGGTCCAGGAAATGGTCCTCACAAGTGTTAACAACAGCTTACTTTTGAGTCAGATGTTGAGTTTGGTGTTGTTTTGACTTTTTTACTACTTTTCTGTATTTCTTTGCATTTTAACACAGCATATGTATCATCTTATACTCAGAAAAATGGTTTGTATTTTTTTTAAAAAAAACTCCTCCTTGTTTACAAAGAAAACTAAAAACTGCTTTTTATTTCTTCTAGAAGCAAACCAGTAAACACCAAAGCCCACTGACCAGAGATGGGACATAACTGCCACGTGCCTCTAACAGACTTCACAATTGCCCCCACTTTGTAAGCATTTCCAAGGCTGAGTCTGAACAGGACAGCCACCATTTTCAATGTCAACACTTGGGGTAAAGCCTGAAGGTGGACAAAGGGGAGAGGTCAGAGTCCCTGAGAGTTCAGGATAAATGCTGTAGAAACTGTAGGTGATCTGCTCGTCTTCTCTTTGAAGCAGAGAGCAGATAGCTCAGTTTATTAAAGGAAAGTAATCTCCATTTATCTTTCTTCTGCCTCTAATCCATATACTTCTGCCTCTATATACTCTCCATGGGGTATACCTCTCTTGCTGGGGTTGAGGGGATTCCAACAGTGTTTTGTTTTGTGTTTTTTTGTCCCCACCCCCCACCCCCCCGCCCCGTCCTGCCCTATCTAACTTAGGAAAGTTTTCTATTTCCCCTTCAACTCTCTTTCCCACCCAGAGCCTCCTCCACATGCTCAAATACTCAAAATTCTTTTAATGGGGGATAAATTACATTCTTTTACAATCAAAGCTGAAGCTTAACACACGGCCTTAATATTCAAACTAAGGTGTAAATGTCTAATATAATTCCTGAAGAGTAAATTTGGTTGGGAGATGGGGATAGAGAGATAAAGAGCTCAATTTTGCACTGAGCCGGCCAGGTTGCTGATGGTACCTTCGTTCCCTCCACCTTCCCTCCACCCAGCCCCCACCTAGGCCTGCCCAGAAGATTGCAAGCCACCCAGAAGCAGAAGGCAGCTGCCATCACCCTGACCAGATCTATATCCATTCCAGACTCAGGATTACGACAATTTGGGAGAGGGTCCACAAGTCAGAACCCCAGATGGCAGGAGAGCTGCTTCAGCTTAAGACTCTTAACTCTTTTTCCTCGGGGCAGGAAAGGTTCGAGACAATGAAGGATGAGGCTTTCCAGGCCTGGGACACAACCTTGATCCAAAGCCTACTCATGGCTTTAATTTTTGTAAATCAAAGCCTCAAGTTTTTCTTCACTCTCTCAGCCGAAGACATGTTTCCCAGGATTCAGGAAAAAAATAAATAAAAAGTACCAAATTGGAGATTGTGTGACATCCTGTGCCACTTAAACCCTTTGCAGGCAGGCAGAAATCACTGCTTTACTAAATTCCATTTCCTAAGCCTCCTCCCACCACCCACCCCAACCATTGTCTTCACAAGATCATCCCATACTTGGGAAACATTTGTCTAATTATCATCACACACGATGGGCCTATTGCCAGCTGCTTTTTATTTTAACTTCGGATTCTTTCCAGGGTGTTTGTTTTTTTTTTTCCTTGGGGGTAGGGAGAGGGAGACAGGAGTGTGTGTCTGTTTTTGCTATTACACAGAACCGATCAGATTTCCTTTTATAATCACAATTAAACTTCCAGATCCGATCATGTGAATACTTCACGTTTAGAGGGTTTGAATGCTCATAGATTTGGTCAATCTCACAAAACTTTCCAAGTCTGGAGGTGAGAAATTGACCCATGGGGCTGAGCAAATCATTCTAGGGTGTTTTCTCCCCATCAACTGAGACAGGGTGCCATGAGGTTAAAGCCCCAAATACAATAAGAAGGTAAGCTCCCACAAAGGCAAGGCCGTTGTCTATCATAGTCACCACAGTAGCCCCATCACCTGCTTGCTTGGCATATGACGGGTGGGCAGCAAATACTTGTTGAATAACGTATTACCCTGTGCCAGTCCCCTTGCCATGGTGGAGATGGAGATGGCGGTGGAGGAGAGCATACCTCATTGAATCTCTATATGAAGCAGGACAGTCAAGCATTGTTGTTCAGTCGCTCAGTCGTGCCCGATTCTTTGTGACCCCATGGACTGCAACACGCCAGTCTCCCCTGTCCATCCCCACTCCCAGAGTTTCCTCAAACTCATGTCCAGTGAGTCAGTGATGCCATCCAACCATCTTATCCTCTGTCTTTCTTTTCTCCTCCTGCCTTCTGTCTTTCCCACCATCAGGGTCTTTTCCAGTGAGTTGGCTCTTTGCATCAGGGGGCCAAAGTATTGGAGTTTCAGCTTTAGCATCAGTCCTTCCAATGAATATTCAGGACTGATTACCTTTAGGATGGACTGGTTTGATCTCCTTGCAGTCCAAGGGACTCTCAAGAGTCTTCTCCAATATCACAGTCTGAAAGCATAAATTCTTCAGTGCTCCAGCTTCTTTATGGTCCAACTCTCATATCCATACATGACTACCGGAAAAACCATAGCTTTGACTCATTTCAGTTCAGCTCAGTCACTCAGTTGTGTCCAACTCTTCGCAACCCCATGGACAGCAGCACGCCAGGCCTCCCTGTCCATCACAAACTCATGGAGCTTACTCAAACCCATGTCCATTGAGTCAGTGATGCCATCCAACCATCTCATCCTCTGTCATCCCTTTCTCCCCTTCTCCATCTTCAATCTTTCCCAGCATCAGGGTCTTTTCCAATGAGTCAGTTCTCCATATCAGGTGGCCAAAGTATTATTGACAGGAGCTTCAGCTTCAACATCAGTCCTTCCAATGAACATTCCGGACTGATTTCCTTTAGGATGGACTGGTTGGATCTTCTTGGTGTCCAAGGGACTCTCAAGAGTCTTCTCCAACACCACAGTTCAAAAGCATCAATTCTTTGGCACTCAGCTTTCTTTATAGTCCAACTCTCACATCCACACATGACTACCAGAAAAACATAGCTTTGACTAGAAGAACCTTTGTTGGTAAAGTAATATCTCTGCTTTTTAATATGCTGTCTAGGTTGGTCATAACTCTTCTTCCAGGGAGTAAGCATCTTTTAATTTCATGGCTACAGTCACCATCTGCAACGATTTTGGAGCCCCCCAAAATAAAGCCTGTCACTGTTTCCACTGTTTCCCCATCTATGTGTCATGAAGAGATGGGACCAGATGCCATGATCTTAGTTTTCTGAATGTTGAGTTTTAAGCTAGCTTTTTCACTCTCCTCTTTCACTTTGATCAAGAGGCTCTTTAGTTCCTCTTCACTTTCTGCCATAAGGGTGGTGTCATCTGCATATCTGAGGTTATTGATATTTCTCCCTGCAATCTAGATTCCAGCTTGTGCTTCATCCAGCCCAGGATTTTGTTTGATGTACTCCACATATAAGTTGAATAATCAGGGTGACAGCTTTGACGTACAGTCAAGCATTAAGAGTGGTGAGACCCATGACAACTCTGCAAGGAGCTTAAGGACAGCAATCTGGCTGCAGGGGAAGGTGCTGGAGCTTTGGGATACATCGGCATAGCCACCAGTTTCACCTCTATTGCATTTTATTTCAGGGTTCCTGGTGGAGTCTATGGGAAGGGGAGAAGAGGAGCTCTGACTTCTTTCCCCACGCCCCAGCAGCCCACTGGCTGGAGGTGTGAAGACTAGGGGTGTAAAGCTGTGCTAACAGAAATCTGGAGTCCTGTGCCCAAAAAGACACAGGGGACTTGGGAGAGAATTTCCTTCTGCTCCCTGTAGCTGGCTTTCTTATCCCTAAAAGAGCAGAGAGCATGAGGAGGACCATCTGTGAAAATGAATCTGGCTAGTGATTTTAACCCAGATCTTCAGTTATAACACTTACACATTCTTAAGTGGGAGCATCTTATTCTAGAAGGGTTAATCCACACACTGGTCACACCTCAGTGAGATTCATTTCAATAAGATAATCTAATAGCTAATATTAACTCATATTTAAGAAAGAGAAAGGCATTTTAATGTTTACTGGAATTTTCTTCTTTTGGGGGGATAAGAAGGGAGAGAAAAAAGGAATAGTGATAAAAGTATTATTTTTATTTAGTTTTTTTTTTTTTTTTTTTTTACTGTATTGGGTCTTTGTTGCTACGAAGACTTTTTCTAGTTGCAGTGACTAGGGGCTACTGCTTTTATGTGATTCAAGGGTTACTCACGGTGGAGTGAGAATAAGCTTCTCTTATTGTGGAGCACGGGATCTAGGATATGTGGATTTCAGTAGTTGGGGCAGGTGGGCTCAGTAGTTGCAGCTCCTGGGCTCCAGAGCACAGGCTCTGTAGTTATGGCCCATTGGATCAGTTTCTCCCCGGCATGTGGGATCTTCCTGGACCAGGGATTGAACCAGTGTCCCCTGCATGGCAAGGTGGACTCTTAACCACTGAACCACTAGGGAAGCCCATGAGAGAAGTATCAGTAACTGAAAAAAATTATTGCTTGCTTTACATGTACTTTGTTGGCAGAGACATTACTTTGCCCGTCTAGTCAAGGCTATGGTTTTTCCAGGAGTCATGTATGGTTGTGAGAGTTGGGCTATAAAGAAAGCTGAGCGCTGAAGATTGATGCTTTAGAACTGTGGTGTTGGAGAAGACTCTTCAGAGTCCCTTGGACTGCAAAGTGATCCAACCAGTCCATCCTAAAGGAAATCAGTCCTGAATGTTCATTGGAAGGACTGATGTTGAAGCTGAAACTCCAATACTTTGGCCACCTGATGTGAAGAGCTGACTCATTTGAAAAGATTCTGATGCTGGAGAAGATTGAAGATGGGAGGAGAAGGGAACGACAGAGGATGAGATGGTTGGATGGCATCAGCGACTCAATGGACATGGCTTTGAGTAAACTCCGTGAGTTGGTGATGAACAGGGAGGCCTGGCATTCATGGGGTCACAAAGTGTTGGACATGACTGATTAACATGTACTGGTTAAAATCTAGGAGAGGAAATAGGACAGACACCCAAATTATTATTATTCCACACAGCTATAGAAGTGGTTGTCAAAACAAATCATGCTGAGGGTCAGGGGAAGAAATGCTATCAAATGGTGGGAAGTGAGTCGTTTTTGACCAAGACCTTGGAGAATTTTGACCAGTGGAGATGGAATGAGGGTCTGCCAGGAATCAGGAGGTTGGAGGAAAGGTCTGGGTTGGGGCAGAAGAGTCTGAGGGATCGGGTGCTGGAGAAGAAGGTGAGACAATTGCTCACAGCAGAGGGCTGGCAGGAGGGCAGGGAGGGGAGTTGAGGTCATCCCAAGTAGACTGGGAGTCAGCCGAGCTGAGACGTGACCATCTGCAAGGGCTCTGATGGGTTCTTGAACCAGCAGCAGTCTGCAGCCTGGTGACACAGTGGCAGTGGAAAGCCACGGGGGTTCTCCGTCAGATGAGGGTCGTCAGAGTTGGCCTCAGACAATCACTGTGGTGGTGAGAGCAAGGTGGGTTGAAAGAAAGAGAACAGAAGAATAGGAGGCTGACTGGCAGGCTGTTCCAATGATCCAAAGAGGACCTGGAATAGTGGCAGAGGAAAGGGATCAGAAAGTCCAAAGTTATGCTGCAGAAGGGGGAAAGCATGGGCTCAGAGAACCGTGAGGAAAGATAACTGGACTTCACTGTGTGAAGGAAAAGTCACAAGCAAATCCCTTCCAACTCTGCTGAGTCTGACAGGCTAGTAGAACTCTAGGGGATGTGTGGACAGGTTTAGAGAAAAGGGGGGTGACAAGCAACAGCCTCTAAGGTGGGAAGGGCTCACTTAGAGACACTGAATGGTCAGCAAGTCAGGGAGTGCACAGAAGGTGGAAGCAGAGCAAGGAAAGAAGTGGACAGGCCTTTAGCCAAAGCTTGCAATTTTCTCCAGAACAGTTCTCAATCTAACAGGGGTGGTCACCTCTAGGAAGGGGAGCCTGAGAGAGATGAGAGTTTTTCTCTGTTACACCCTTTTTGCATCTGTGAATTTTGAACTTCTTATGTGTACTATCTCTTATAACTAAATTTGAAAATGTTGGGGTTCAGGGCCCTGGTAGCTGCATGCTGTAGTAAGAAACCCTGCTTTTCACCCATGTGAAGCTCATCAACCTGCTATACCAGTTAAGTAATCTCAGCGTTAAATTCCCTCCAGCCCCTCTTCCCTCCCCAGCTAGTTCAAGGGTTTTTTTTTCCTGTGTTCCAGCTTCCACTTCATCCTTCACAACTTTGCTGTGAACACAGCAAAGTTCTCAGCTTCCTTTGAGAGGCCTAGGGGTCGAGGATGGTTTAGCCAGGCCACCCGTTACTGGGCATCACTGTGCCAAAATCCGGTGGAGGATGCGAGTGTGTGAGAAGTAGGGGAAGCGGCTGGCTAGGAAAAGAAGCTGTGGAAACGAGTCCTTCTCACTGCTCCACGTGGAGCGACCAGAGAAGCAGGGTCAGGATGTCTCTCTTCCCCATTTCTGCTCCCTTTGACCAAGCAGGCGGGGCGATGGCGCAGTTGGGTCCGGAACGAAGAGTGTATCTGTGTGGCTAGCTCCCCAGGGTCTTCCTCGGGCTTAGAGCAACGACCTCCAGTCTCCAGGTGGGCTAGGGGTTCACCTCGGCCGAAGGATGGAGCGGCTAGCCTGCTCGCCACCCACCACGGGAGTTTGGCCTCGGAAAGTCTCCAGTCTTTCAGACCGATTCCACTACAATCCCCTTTCCCTAGATCATCCCACGACGGGGAGCGGGGGGCGGGGTGTGGGGTGGGGGTGGGGGAGTTGTTGGTGCAGAGCTCTCCCCCGCCTCTGGCACCGAAAAAACACGTGGCGGGTGACAGCCTGCGGAGAGCGCGGGAGTCGCGGAGCCCCGCCCCCTCTCCGGTCCCCCAGTTCCGCGCAGGCGGCTGGTTCCTGGGAGCCCGGCGGTTGCACGGGAATTTGGCGCTGCAAGACTGGCTCTGGCGCGCGCCTCGCGGAGCTGGGCTCGCGGGCGGCGGAGGCCTGGGGGCCCCCGGTGCGCGCTTTGCCGTCTCTGGGAGCGCGCCGTCGCCGTTCCCGCGCCAGTGAAGCCTCCACCTCGGAGGTTCGCAAGCTGCTTCCGCCCAGTGGGTACGAACCCGGACTGTCCTACATTCATATTTTCCCCTCCCTTATAGTCTGTTAAATTGACTAATAAACTCAACACAGCGTTCTCTGTGCGGCTTCAAAAAACTCGGTAATTTCGTTAGAAAACGTTGAAATTCAACCCCAAAGTATTCAGCCCAAATGTTTAGTTAAAGTAACCCCGTGGGTTAATAAACTAAACAAAGGCAACCCATGCAAAACTGGAGCAATGAAAACCAGGCTAAATAAACGAAGGGAAGTTTATAAGAACGCTTTCGGAGGAAAAAAAAGAGAAAAGGCACCGGGCACGGAGGTTTAATGTGAAGCATGTGAGCGGGGCTCAGCTTACAGGTACGCGGGCCGACGGCGAAGCGCGCTGTCAAGTCGCCTCGCCGATTGCGGGTTGGTTTGCACCCCCGGGAAACCCTACCCGGGCGGGCAGCCTGCACGGCCTGGCGGCGCGAGCGCGAGTGGCTGCGAGCTCCCTGCTCCGCCGCTGGGCGCCCCAGTCGGCGCAGAGCGGTGCGCCCAGGGCGCGGCAAGCCACCCTGCGGCGGCGCCCTCCCTTCCCCGGAAGGGAGTGTCAGGTCGGTTTAAAACAGTGAGGAGCACTCTGCAGTTGGGAGATGCAGAGATAGTGGGTCCCGCGCCCCCAGAAGGTCTCCATTCCACTCTCTCGCCTCCCACCCCAACTAGCCCCCCGCTGGCAGCGGAGTAACAAAGACATTGCTGCGCCATTGACCCCGAAGAAGCTCTGATGAAAAGAAGGGCAGGCTGCAGGGATGGAAATTTCTACAATTATTTTCTTTTGCCTTTACGTTCCCGAAAAGAAGCCGAGGAGGTAGAAGGAAGAGAGATCTGGTAAACGCAAGGCGCAGAAATCAGGAGCCAATGTGTTTCTCCTTTGGGAGAAAAGCTGTAAAACCTGGGCCTCTTGTCAACCTCGCCTTCAAAGATCTATCCATGAAAAGAAAAAGGCGGGAGAAGGGGGAATTTTTCACTATAACTTCCTTCTCCCAGGCTCCTTCCAGATTTCTAGGAGAGGCAGCCCCCTAACTTCCCAGCCAATGCTGGGTGCTCCTCTAAGACCTCAGAGGAGATACAGGTTCGATGCTAAAAGAACCTTCAGGCCGCGGGACAATGGTGCGGACCTCACACAGGGGCGCCGCGTCTATCGCCAAGCCGAGCCCGGCTCCCGCCGCTTCTTTATTCCGCGCGGTGCTTCCACCAACTCTCCCACCTCCGCGGAGCCAATGGGCCGAGCAGGGAGAGCGGGCTGCGCAGGGGAGGGTTTGAAAGGAGGTGTGGGTTTTAATTTTTAAAGAGCATATTGGGGCTGAGGAGGGTTATTTTTTCCTTTGCAAGAGACCAAAAAAAAAAAAAAAAAACCAAAAAAACAAAAAAGAAGAAGAGGGGGAAAAAGTCGGGAGAAATACAACACATTTATCTATCAACCGCTAGACAAGACAAAGAGGTTTTAACAACAGTTTGAAAAGAGCGGCCTGTGAATGGTTACTATTCAATTTGTATTTTATTCCCCGCTGGTCATGGAATTGAGATCAGAAGAAAAAGTGAAAACACATGGCTGAGGTCAGGGGATCAGAGAACCACCACATACAGCAAAGGGAAGGGAAAGCAATGGGAACTCGTGTGAAGAAATGGATTATATAAACAGAGCTTACCATCGCCTGCGCCCCATTACCCTATAATTTACCCTGCATGGGAGCATAGAAATATATTAAAGTAGTGATAGGTTTTACCATTTCTTTACAACACAGCCTCGTGCCAATCAAGCCTGCTATATACTTTGAGACATGTTTAGAATTCTTGAACTAATGTGTTTATTTTAAATATCACAGGGAAATTATTACATCACCAGAAAATAATGCCAGAGCAGGGGTCTGCCGCCCTTTTGAAGTCCTGCTGCAACGAAACATGATTTTAATTACATAATCACTTTGAAACTATAATTATACAATAAACGATGAGGATTAAGCGGGAAGTATAGAGTACATTAAAAATTGCTTAGGTCTTGAGAAAACAAACTGAACATGCAGCGGGAAAAGAAAGAGATGAAACTCAAGGTCCTGGGGAGGGGGTTGATACGTTCTGCAATCGCCTCCCTCTGAGCTGCTGCGGGGACCCGAGGTCGGGGGTTCGATATGCCGGGTCCATGAGAGGGCAGGTGGACGGCCCGAGCCGGGTCGCCGAATAAAAACCCGTAAATCTGAGACAGATTCAAAGAGAAACGCGAAGGATGGCTCCAGTGCTTTTGCTAACCTTCCTGCACCAAAACAAATAAACAGAATCGTCACTTTGGAGTTTACGAAAAGCATTTAGACTGAAAACCGTCGTGTATCGCAATGCCATGGGGAGGTTGAGTGTTGCCAAAGATTGGTTTGTTTGCCCTTCCCTTCCAGAACAAAAGGCATCCAGCACGAACTGCAGCGTCGCTGCCCTGAAGCCCGAAACAAGTTTATAAACAACAGCGCGTCTAAGGCGAGGGCAACCGAGCGCGCCCGCTAACGTCCCCGGGCGAGTCTGGTTCCCCCGGCGCACACGCGGGCTCACAACCGCTTTCTTAAAACCTGCCCTGCCATAAATTTTTCTTTTGCATTTGTCATTCTGGTGAAGCCGAGGGAAGGCGCTTGTTCCTTTAAAGGTAGAAACTTGGATGCATCCAGAGCCCACATGCGCGCATCTCTCTTTCCTCGGTTGCCCCACTTCCCCAGAGCTTCCCCATAGCCTGGGGCGCGCTGGCCCTCCTCTGCTTCAAATTCTGTTGCAGGTGTGGGCGGGGGGTAGGGGGTGAGTGGTCGTGCTCGGGAAAGTTCTGGGCCTGGGCAAGGAGTCTGAATTCATTTGGAAGCACCCTAGTGACTGAAATCCCCAAATGAACGGCAAAGGAAGAGGCTGCTGGTTATTTTTTCCAGGGGCATCCACCTTACCGCCAGGCCAGCAGCACCCTGGGGAGAGAACAGGAGTACAACTCCTGATTTGGGTCTCAGCAGCCACTCAGGCTGATTTTTAGGATACTGCCACCACCAACGTTCAGGCCACCGACAGCCTCTGCTGTCCTTTAATATTTCACAGCAGGTGTCCTGGGTGAGCCGGTTTGCCTGGCCCAGCCAAGGTTTATGTATAAAGTTTGAATGCTCCCAGCCGCGGCAAAAGTGGTACCTGGTCGCAGAAGGGCACTTCCACTTTTTGCTGGAGCAGAAAATTATAATAGCAGAAGCAGCCATGTTTAAGTTCGCTAGCAACCCGGAAGGTGTTTCCGCAGGAACTCAGATGTTAAGTATTGGACGAAAGAGGGAGAAAGTGACATTAGGAATCCTTCTTTGCCCTAGCTTGGGCCTGCTGGTGGTTCCAAACACTGCCCAGGCGGCCCTGGCGGGGTGAAGCTAATGTTTGTCTTCAGTTCCCAACCATTAAGATACATCAGCGTTGCATTAATCTGCAGCGGACCATCAACGTTCAAGAAAAATACAAAAGAGAAATAGTCGATCCGAAGAGTCCTACTGTGAATGTGTTTATTTCTTGCTTTGCTAAGCCCAGGATATAATTTACTCACTGCCCTATTGCAAACAATAGCGCGGCCCTAGCCTGACAACACTGAAGAACACCTTTCCAAAGGCGCAGGGAAATTACGACTGCGCACGAATTCAGGGGCTATTTTATACTGAGCCTGAAGCCCCAGATCGCACCATTCTGTCCCAGTGAGCACGTGCAAGTGAGGAGGCCAAGACTTAAAAAAAAGAAGAAAAGACAAAAAATAAAAAGGAGGGGGAGAATGGATACGTGTATATGTATGGCTTATTCCCTTCACTGTTCCCCTGAAACGATAACATTGTTAATCAGCTACACTCCAATCAAAATAAAAAAAAATTTTTTAAGAAAGAAAAGGAAAAGAAATTCGATTTCCCAGGAGTAATAGTAATACTAATAAATAATATTTATCTGCCTCCCACCTTATACAAGCAATTTACCTATGTTATTTTAATATAGAAGCCCTGCAAGGTGAATATTATAATCTCTATTAACAATGTCAAATACTTATATAGAGTTTATCACGTGCTTCACACTGTGGTATTTTTACATTCATTGATTCCTCACAACACCCGACATGGGTGGGCATATTATCGTGCCCATTTTACAGATGAGGAATTGAGGCAGTGATCATGTAATCTGTTCTGGGTCACATGGCCATAAATGGCAAGGCAGGGATCGGAACACAGACTTTTAAATCTTGGTCTTGACACTATGCCACCTAAGAAGGAGTGACGGGCTGGGAGAAACTGAGGCTTCTCTGAGGTGCCGAGATTAAAACCCAGGTGGCGGTGACCTGGAACTGTAGTGCGTCGTCCCAGAAGCAATGCACGGAGAGCCGCGAGTCGCCCTCGCAGTCCACCGCGCGGTCGCGGCAAAGATCCGTGAGCGTGGACCTTGCGCTCCGCTTGCAGCCAGCGTCCAGCGTGGTGTGTTCCGCCAGGCACTGAGCCGCTTCCTCCGCCGCCGCCGGGTCCTCTGCGGCCTGGGCAGCGGTTTGTTTTCTCAGACACACCAGAGGAACCTCCACGAGGGGCCGTCTGTCTGGATCCCTGGCGCAACCCTCCGGAGCACCAGAGCTCCAGGGGCTCCGGGATCTGGCCTGCCAGATTGAGAGAGGCTGGGAGAGGGCCCGGCCGCCGACTGACCCGCGTGCGCCGTGCCCAGAACGCTGGCTTTCGGCTGCCTTCGGAGAGCGTCCCGACGCGGTACGCGCACCCCAGCGAGGCGCACGATTTTCCAGGAGGGGCAGCGCCAGGCGCAACTGAATCTTGAGGTCTACGCTTCCCCCGCGCCGCGAGCTGGAGCTTGTCAGGGCGCACCTGAGAGATGAACTTGGGTGCGGAAGGGCCCTAGAAATGCCCTGAAAGGGAGCGGTTTTCGGGATTGTGTCTTCGTGTTGGTAAAACCAGCTGGGAGACTACCACTGCCTTCCCGAGCGAAATTCCCCATCTCTGTAAGGTGGTAGCAGCACTGACCTACAAATCTGCACCGCGAACATAACGGTCCGAAACCAGTGCTTATTGGGGCCGCTGGCAGGCCTGGCCTGTCTCGAAGCTCTTTGCACACAGACTTTGCCTTATTTCTCCCTTGCAGCTAATGATTTTCCAGGCAGAAGTTATCATCCCACTTACAGAAGACACTGTCCTAACTGCTTAGCACAAATCCCAGCCCTTCCTTTTATATAAGGAAGGCACCAAAAGATTAATAGACACAATAGACACAGCCAGGAGATACTTGGAATGGGTCTGGGGACAGGCACCTACCATCTGGAAGCTTTTCACTTCCACTGACCTCTTAGAACTGGAGTAAACGTCCAATGTGTCTGAAATCTCAGCCCTGGGCAGAACTGAGGTTGGGAAAAGGGAAGAAGATCCTCCCCAGAACGTCCAAAAGGAAAGGTCCTTAAAGGGCCTGTGAGGTTCCAGTAGGGAAGGGAGCTTTGAATCATCAACATTAACTTGTATGAGAAGTTAATCAATCAGTTAACTGATCACTTGCCCAAGTACTATGCTGAGCCGTTTACAACCACGCTCTCCATCTTGGCTGCACAGTTAACACTGCTTGAGGGAATTAAAAATTCCAGATGCCTAGAGCAACTAAATCACAACTTATAGGGTTATTACCCAGCCTTCAGTGTGTTTGTGTGTGGGGATGGGTGGGTGCATTTAAGCACCCTAGGTAGCTCCAATGTGCAGTCATGTATGAGGAATCACTGCTTTAGGGAAACTGTCTCATTTAATTCTCATAATAACCCCACAAGGCAGATCTCACTGTGATCTCTATTTCATAGGTGAGAGAGCTGAAGGCTTAAAGGGGATTCATACTTGGTCCAAGGTCAGCCCAGGGTCAAATATAGGTTTCTCGGGTGCTAGAGAACAGGTATCCCCTCTGGGCCAAGACTCTTCTAGTTTTAACAACTCCCTCTACCTCCAAATTTTACCCCACCAGGGAGATACCCCAAGGTGACAGCAGGAAGAGGCAGGAAGGCCATGGACATTTTGAAGCTCTAAGCAGAGAACCTCAGACCACCTACATTCAGAGTCTTCAGTAGAGGGAAGCAGGATGGGGAGAAGGAGACAAGAGCTTTGGTTCTCTTTGGAAAAGGTAGGTCACAAATGACCCTGGGCCCCCAACAGGGCACTCTGTTTGGAAAGGTGATGTGTGAAGGGTCCAGCCGGGCTGCCTGGGTGTGGCATGAATCTGTAGGGGAGCCTGGAGTGAAGTGCATATTGAACTAGGAAGCCTGATACCTGGCCAGCAATGTTTTACCTTGGGCAAGTCTCTTGACTGCTAGGGCTCACCTCCAGTGTGAAATGAAGCGGTTGGATGGAATTATCTCTAAAGTTGTTTCCTGAGCACAGGCTTGATAGTTTTTTTAAGGCCCTGTGTGAGTAAACTCACTTCTGGATTAAATTAGCATATAATGATAACGTTTTAGCAACTTCATTTATCTCTTGCTTGCTTCTCACGCCTTCTCTAAAAGTAGGAATTGCCTTCATTTTGATTGTTAGAGAAACTGAGGGAGGCTCAGGATTATTCTGACTCCTCTAATGGCCTCTGATACTACTCCTAGAAATACATCTCCTGTCAGCCCCTCTGTTCTTGTTTTGCTGATCATTCTATAGTCAGAGGACTGCGAGCATTGGGAGAAGTGGGAAGCACTTGCCTGACTGGGAAACTGAGCTTAAGGCCTTAAAACACCCTGAACCAACCCCAGAATTCCAACAGGGCTGGAGGACAGTTATGCTGAGAAAGGAGCGGAGAACTAGTCTTCTGAATCAGTCCTATCTTTCAGCCTCGGGTTTGTCATGTCTAACCGAAGGGTCAATTTTGATTCCCAGCAGGGCCATGGACTCATCTCTTAATGCCTATTATAGAGATTTGAAAAATCTAGAGCCAGAGTTGTGACTTATTTTCCTGGGGGAGGGCCTAGTGTAGGAACGCAAAGGAGTTTCTGTCCAAAGCATCCCAGCTGTTTACCTTTATGTATCTTGTGCTTCAGTCTCCTAATTTCTGAGTGCTCATTTGAATTCCCTGTGGAGATTTAAAAATACTGATATCCAGGTCCCATTCAAATCAGCTGAATCAGTAGCTCCGGTAGTGAAGCTCATACAAAGGGTATACTTTTTTTAAAGGTGCCATGATTCTAGGGGGCACCCAGAGCTGAAAGCAGTTGCTGTGGATGCTTGTAGAGGATCCGTGAAGAGGCCAGTGATGAACCTGGACCTTTAAACATAGTAAATAAGGCTGGTTGGCAATCCAGATATAAGGCTGAAGCCACGTGGGTGCATGTGATGGTCCAGCAGAAGGGTGCAGAGCTGGAGAGTGAAGGATGGAAGTGTGGGAAAGCACAAGCCCAAGAAGAGATGTGGAAGCAAAAGAGACAATGAAAGACTGACCTGGAGGAACCTGAGGTGCGGGAGGAGACTCTGAAGGCCTGATGTCCTGCAGCTGAGGGAGAAGAGAATGTGTTTGTTGACAGAAAGGTCAACAGCACCATCACTGTCATTGGGATGATTTAAGAGTAGGCTAAAAAGCCTTCCTTGGACTTGAGGTCTGAGAAGTTTGGAGTAGCGTTAGCAAGAAGAGACACCTGGTGAGGCCAGGGCCTTGAGAAGAATATTGAGGGGAACCCAGAGAGGCAAGAGAACTCTTTCCCCCAAGCCATGGATGTAGCCACAGGTCTGCCCAATCAGGACAGACCTCCTCCCATGAGCATGTAAGCACCTCTCCCCACTCCACTGAAAATACAAAGAGAATCTGGCTGTCAGTCTTGATGCCCATGTGGAAAAGGGTTCTCTCTCCTGGGTACGAACATGTGCTCCAGCACTGAGGGGACACTACGCCAGAGAGAAACCAAACCATCGCTCAGAACAGAACGTGAGCCTTGTTCCAGGCGGCTCACTTCTCCTTAGAAACAGCATCGAACGCAGGGCAAAACAGTCCACCGCACCCAGGTGGCAAACTGAGCCAAACCAGCCGTGACTCCAGGCCACAGGAATCGGGGCGGGAGCTGCCAAGCCAGGGAGGCCTGACTCTGCCGCCTGACAGGAAGCTGGCGCAGCAAGCCCGCCTCTGCTCCTCCCGCAGAATGGTTGACCACTATAAAGCAATTCGGAGAGCCTACAAAGAGAGAAAACCCACAGAAACACCAAAAAAGAAACAGAAGAAGCCCTCTGTGAACAGCCAGATGCTGTCAAGGACGACCAAGCGCCTGGAGTCCGGAGCCTTGCCTTCGCGGCGCGGGGAAGGCGGCCCTGGGCCCGCGGCGCGCCCTCCTCCGCGGCCGCCTCCAGGTGCGGCTCCCCTCCCGGCCCTCCCGTCAAGACCCACGGGCGCTGCCCAGCTGGCTGCGGCCCAGCAGGCGGCCAGGCGGAGCCCGCCGTGGGGCTGTGGGAAGAAGCTCGCTGTCTCCACCAGGCTGCCTCCTCCTCAGCTGGCCACCACTGAAAAGATAGGGCGGAATCACAATAGCTCTTCCCCTTGGAGCGGGGTGACCGGATGGGACCGCAGGGGATGTTCACTTTCTTGATCTGGGTGCAGGTTACCACTTAGGGTTATGAAAGTTCATTGAACTTTATGACTGTGCACTTTTGTCTTTTTATACTGTACTTCAAGAAAATGTTGCTCTGTGTGTGTGTGTGTGTGTGTGCGCGCGCGCGCGCGCGCGTGCGTGCATGGGTGTTTTAAGGCAATGACGACGAGGAGAAAGCCCAGTGGCCCAGTGTCGCCAGGCCCCAAAATACCACCCTGCTATTTCTCTCTCTCTCCAGGCAATGGCCTGCAATTTTCCTCTTGCCCTGCAGCCACCACCATGCAATTTGCACCTCACTAATTTCCTGGCTAAGCCTTAACGCTGTCTGGTCACTGCTCCACCCTCCCTGAAAGGAGAGCTCTGATGTCGCCCCTGCCTGGCAGTTTGGGGCTTAGGGGCTGCATCTGATTGGCCACCTGTGACCCAGACGGTCCTATTTAGAAATGCAGCTTTAAGGAATCATACGAAGGGGCAGATGCTCTGGTAAAACAAAATAATTACTGCAGCTTCCTCAGAACCCCTGGTGTGGATGGAGCCGAGGCAGTTTTGGAGTTGTTCTGAGCAAGCAGAATATTACGTTTGGCTTAGGTTTGAGGGGGTGTCACTTGGCAGGTCCGAGTGATTGACACTCTTGCTCTCCAATTTTCTGCTCGCTGAAGCGTTAAAGCAGCAAGCAGTGAAGTCAGGAAAAAGCCAACAGTCTGGCACAGAGCACTTAATTCCAATCTACAAATAAAAGGCTTTTTATTAAACCTTCTTTTCTCCTCATTTTGCTTCAGATCTCAAATCGTCTCTGCTAGGGGCTTGCCAAAGAGCAACTGTAGCAGATTGTGAAGTCCTTTCGCAGGTGGCAATTAAAACAGTTACGTTCTTCTTTTCCATAATGAAGGGTTAGGGAAACTATATATAAGTGGTGAGTAAACACCTAAGACTCTGTATTTATGCTTCCTGATTCTTAAGGCAGGGTGGGTTAGTGGAAAAATTCACTTGGGTTAGATGGCAGAAGAGCTCGGTTCTGGTACAGACCAGCTAGATGACCTCAGATAACTTATTTAGGCTCTTTGAGCCTCAATTTTCTAATCTATAAAATGAGAGGGTTGGACCAGATAACAGTCAATGGTCTTTGTCATCCAGTGTTGTGCTAATCCACGATACTTCTACAAAGCTAAATATATAATCATCCACCTTAATTAAATATGTTATGGTTTTTAAGAAAAAAAATTCTGTCCCCTTGAAGATGAGTAAGCATTCATTAAGCAAATATTAATTTACCAGATTCTCTGCTGGCAGATGGAAGACACAAAGATGAGTTCTTACTCTCATGATTCCGTGACTGTCCAGAGAATGCATATGCCCACCTCCTCTGAAAGATAATAACAGTAACGAACGTGGAAACTTCCTCCTGTCCAAGTGACAGTCCTGACCCAGGTTTATGGCCTGATTCCTCCATCATATTCTCTTCAAAAGTCACCTCTGTAAAGTTTTCAAAGTCTAAATGTCTTACTAGAATCTTTTGAATGAGTTAAGAAGAGCTGCTCAGTGCAAAGCATATGCACGTTTTAGTCACTATTGATCTTAAATTCCTCAAGGTCTCTCTAGCCATTTTAAAGTTTATCTGTGTGTGCATATAAACAAGTATACAGAAATATATTTACAGGAGTGTATCTACCCCCTTAGATATAAACATTTGTTGTGCTTATTGAAAAAAAAAGACCCTCCCTACTTGAAAGTTACAAGTATATTTTCCTTTCATGTGCTTATACACTTATATATTTAGCAATGTCCACATACCCCATGGATCTCTTGCCCCTCAGTCTATGGAGCTGGCAACTATGGTAAGGGTGCCCTGCCTAGATCTGTCCCAACTAATTCCTGATCCAGGAAGCTGCCCACTGGCAAGGCTCCCTCCTGGGACAGTGCCATAATTTGTGGGACTTGGTGCAAAATATAAATGCAGGACCCCTTGTTAAAAAATTATTCCAAACTGTTAAGATGGTGACAGCAGAGCATTAAACCAAGTGAGGGCCCTTCCAAGACCACACAACTACGAAGCCATCCCTGCCATCTGCTCCGGCTGTCTGTGCTGCTGAGAAAGGGCATGCATCAGGGCAAAAGACTGCCCTCACGTGCTCCTAGGTGTGTCTACCAAGGGCACTGCTAAATGTCACTTCCAGGAGCTCACAATCCCACCAATTCTGCCTCCACAGGCTGACAAGGATGGAGAAGTAGGAGAGGATGGCAGAGAGGGTGCACCAAAGATGGCCTGTGCTCACCGCATCAGCAAACATCTGCGACGACTGCCAGAGGTCTTGTGACCCAGCCTCTCGCTTTCTATGTGTGTTTTAATAATTAGAGGCTGCAGGGTGGGATGGGGTGGAATGAGGGGACATAGGAAATCATATTTTGGGAATGTGCCCTTTCTCTCTGTCCTCCTTGCCTGGATTCCGCCTTCCTCATCGGGCATTCCTTTGCTTGGACCTCCTTTGACTGCAGGTAGGAGGAGCCACCCATGGATCAATTATTCACCTTGAATAAATGTTTGTAGTTCTAGATCACCTCAGGGCTCAACCTGGAGATGCTGACAGCCTGTTGCTTTCCAGATGAGGAAACTGAGTCCCAGAGAGGCATCCTGGTTCTACCAAGGTTATAGAACTAGTTAAAGCCAAACCTGAAGCTAAACCCCCAGGCTTGAGTGTGAACCCAGGAGCTTCAGAACCATACCTAGATGAATAACTCCTTGTGAATGCAGCCCATTTATAATGAAGGACATGTTTTGAGACTGTTCTTAAATTGTGGGAATAGCTTCCATTTTTTTTTTCTTAAGTTGAAGATGAGGACGGAGGACCCAGGATGTAAAGCTACACTTTTCTCAGCACAGCTTCATCATGCCCAGCCTCCTTCCTGGGCTCCTGCCAACACAGCGGCAGCATCTTCCCTGCCCAACACTCAGGACCCTGAAGGCCTCCAAGCTCCACTCACCCACCTTCATCCAGTTTGAGAGGTTGAGATTTCTGATAACAGGTTTCAGTTAGAGAATGGGGCAATTTCCCAGCTGCAGGAGACCTCGGTGATTCCAGACAGCTGTCCTGAGAATGGATGACAAGGGGCTAGAAGGCAGGAAAGGACAACCCCTCGATTGGACCCAGGAGGCACATACTTGGAGGATCTCAGCACGCCAGGAGGAGAAAGGATGGCAGAGGCAGCGCCCGGCGGCTTCCCTCTGACATTCAACCCAGAGTGGGCAGCTGACTTGGGGTCAGAGACTGACAGATGGCTCTGCCAGATGGCTCCTGACACCCATCTCATCTCTTTCCACTTTGCATTCTGTCGGTGGTCTCTCCATTCTTTTAAATTTTTTATCTTGGGGATTTTTATCCTTCCAGTGTTAAGCAGATGAGCCCCAAAGGTTCCTGTCACCAAGAGTGAGCTGCTGCCTGAGTATGGAGATGGCTCCCAGTGGGATGCCCAGATGACCACTGCGGCCTTCGAGGACTTGGACTCCCTCCTGGAGCAGGACCTCCATCCTCTGTTCCCCTTTCTCACCTCTGCTATTCTTACCCCACCCCTTGCTCTCCTCCCATGGACCCAGTCCTCCCAAATTCCTCAGCCCTGTTTTCTGGCAGGTTTGAGGTTGGCTCCATCAGTGCTTAATGACTTTCCATGACATAACTTCCCCCTGCCCGACACCCCTGTGTCTCCAGCGTGACTTCTCCTTGAGCTGCAGCCCCACGTGAAGGCTGCCCGCCTCTGGAATGCACTCTCTCCCTCTCTGGGATACCAGAAGTGTCAGCGTGCAGAGCAAGCCAGGAGGGGTGGGAGCGTGGGCCTGGAGCTGGCCTCAGCTGGGACAATGGGACTTTTATTTCTGGCCTGGCTCAGCTGGCAGTCTCTCTCCTGCTCTCTTTCTCGGTTGGGCTTTGGTTTAAAGTTACCCTTTCAGGATTAGGTTGGTGTTTTCTTTCCCATGCCACCAGGGAAGTTTCTGTTTCCGAAGTGGACCATACACAGACAGGTCAGTTAGTCACTGGCCTTCACAGGGCCACAAGCGTCGGTGTTCAAAGGCTTCTGTAAATCACCCTGGCAAATGGGGGCCAACCAAACCCTCTTCTTGCCATGTGGAAAGGCACATTGCAGTGCAGCTAATCTTTAAATAGTTGTTTTCTATTGGGTATAAGTTATTATAACTAAGCATCGCTCTGCCCACCGCTCACCCCCAAATTTTCACAGAAAATCCTGGAAGAACTGCTGAGGGGTGGGGGGCGGTGGGCAGTAGGAATGTCTGTTTAAGCAGCTTTGGTTCTTTCTCCTCATTTTTATGCCTTCTGTCACCACCAACTCAGGACATCAAGGACACCCAGCTCTCCTTTTCTCTGAAACTCAGTGACAAAACACAGGAAGCAATATAAAAATGTTTCTTATCCCCTTAACCCAGCTGAGATGGACCAACTTTTTTTTTTTTCTTTTTTTTTAAGAAAATTTTAAAACCCCAGGGAATGGGAGGCAGGAACACTGAATCTGTGCAAAGTCAGGGAAGCTCTTTAGGAAGCCCCAAGGCCCTTATCATAGTTGTCCTGTGGGGCTGGCGTAACCCTCCCCCAGCCATCCCTGTGGCTATGTGACTGGCCCATTATTTCCTGCTTGGGGAAGCTGTGCCCCCATGAACACACACCCCCATCCCAGATTATGGGTCCTCAGCCTCCACACGGGGGGTCTTATAAGACTTGCCCCCTTGCAAGCCTGCAGCCTGATGTTGATTTAACCACACAATAACCACACACGTAGTTACACCCATCCCAGAGAGGAAAGCACATTAGGAGCAAGGGCTGGTCTCGCTCAGCCTACCATTATCTTATCCCGGACTCTCTTCTTTCTTCTTCTTCATAGTACAAAAGTAAGAACCTACTTATGAGAAGGGCACAAAGTAAATAAAACAAAATACATTCCTCTCATCTCTCTTCCTAATTCTTACTTCCTGGGAGTAAACAAAACTCACAGTTTGGAGTGTCTCCTCTGAGATCACAGGCACTTTGCATGACCCAAATTAAATACTCCCGGGCCAACCGCTTGTTGTTGATGCTGTTTTCAGCTCTTGTTTTGAAACCAACTTTATTGAGATAAATTTACGTACAATAAAATGCTCCCATTTTAAGTGTACATTTCAATGAATTTTGATAAATACATTCACCCTCATAACCATCACCACGGTCATGATACAGAACCTTTCCATCACCCAGAAACTTCCTTTGTGCTCCTTTGCTGGCAATTTCCCACCTCAGCCCCAGGCAACCACTGCTCTGTCCTCTGTCATTACAGATTCGTTTTGCTTTTCCTGGAATTTCATATAAATTGAATCATGCCACATGTACTCTTTTGTATCTTTTTTTCTCCTCGGTATAACATTTTTGAGATCCCTTCACCTCACCGTGCACAGTAGTTTGTTCTTTTCTGTTGCTGAGTAGAATTCTACCATATGGATGTACCATGATTTGCTCATCCACTCATCTGGACATCTGAGTTGTTTTTCCAGTTTGGTGCTGTTATAAATAACTCTGAAAGCTGTTATGTTATTTTGAATCATGAAGAGAAGGAGGGAAAGAGGGCAAGTCCAAATTTATCTCAGGTCTATATATGTCAGAACTTAGTAACTGACATATTCCCAAGGCAAATATCTCTATGTGAGCAGAAAGCACAGGTAGGCCGTTTTAGCCTTGATTGCAATGATGATCACTGTTCACATGAAATGCTAAAATGACTTTTTCCACCTGCGGACTCCGTTTTAGAAGTGCTTTCTGGCAGCGACTTGACATTGTTTGGTAATCCTATCAATGTCGGGCTCTTATTATGGCCTTCCTCAAATCCTGAAAGGCGTAGGGCCATTTTTACACCAAGGCTAAAGTCTTGTTGTTTCACAGAACCTTAGTACAATTGAATCCCTTTTCTAAGAGAACTGGCTGTCCCCATACTTTGTGTTATGTTCTGAGGTTATACGTGGTTACCTGCACCATGCTTTTGTCTGTCATAGGCAACTCAAGCTTTTCATCACTAGTTTTTGTAAAGACAATTGCAAACACACCTCCTTTCTTAATTCTGTGTGTGTAACTCTTTAGTAAGAGCCCTAAGGACTCTCTTATAGAAAGGAACACTCACTTAATAGCACTTCTCATGGGCTCCCTGCTGCGTGCCTCCCACAGCAACAGTGTACTGGAGGGGGCTTTCCTCCCCTCACACCCCCATCACTTGAAAAAAAAACTAACACACAAAAACAAATCCCATCAACAAAGTGTGTTTGCTGATGGTGGCTTTAATCATAGTAAGGGAGATTTATTTCTTATTACTCTCAACATTGGCCTTGAGGAACTATTCACTCCATAAGAGGACAACAGATTATAATGTATTGAAACTCAAAACTGGGTCATTTGTAGAGACATAGATGGATGGACTCAGATGGTAAAGAATCTGCCTGCAATGAGGGAGACCCAGGGTCGATCCCTGAGTTGGTAAGATCCCCTGGAGAAGGAAATGGCAACCGCCCCAAGTATTCTTGCCTGGTATATCCCATGGACTGGTGTAGCGTGGTGGGCTACAGTCCATGGGGTCACAGAGTCAGACACAACTGAGTGTTTAACAGATGGACCTAGAGACCATCATAAAGAGTGAGGTAAGTCAGAAAGAAACAAATATCGTATATTAATGCATATATGTAGAATCTAGAAAAATGGTATAGATGACCTTATTTGCAAAACAGAAATAGAGATACAGACTGGACATCAAGGGGGGAAAGGGGACTGGGATGAACTGGGAGATTGGGATTGACGTATCCACACTCCTGATAGTAAGTATAAAATAGATAACTAACCAGAACCTACTGTGTAGCTCAAAGAACTCTACTCAATGTTCTGTGGTAATCTAAATGGGAAGGAAATCTAAAAAAAAGGGAGATATATGTACACGTAAAGCTGATAGTCCATCCTAAAGGAGATCAGTCCTGAGTGTTCATTGGAAGGACTGATGTTGAAGCTGAAACTCCAATACTTTGGCCACCTGATGCGAAGAGTTGACTCATTTGTAAAGATCCTGATGCTAGGAAAGATTGAAGGCGGGAGAAGAAGGAGATGACAGAGGATGAGATGATTGGATGGTATCACCGACTCAATGGACATGAGTTTGTGTAAACTTCGGGAGTTGGTGATGGACAGGGAGGCTTGGCGAGCTGTAATCCATGGGGTCGCAAAGAGTCGGACACGACTGAGTGACTGAACTAAACTGAACTAGCTGATTCACTTTGCTATACAGTGGAAGTTAACACAACATTGTAAAGCAACCATACTCCAACGTGTGCTGCGTGCATGCTCAGTCATGTCCACCTCTTTGTGACCCCATGGACTGTAGCTTGCCAGGCTGCTCTTTCCATGTAATTTTCCAGGCAAGAATACTGGAGTGGGTTGCCATTTCCTCCTTCAGGGGATCTTCCTGACCCAAGGATCGAAGTCACCTCTCTTGCATCTCCTGCATTGGCAGGCGGATTCTTTACCACTGAGCCACCTGGGAAATCCCATACAACAATAAAAATAAAAAACTTTTTCTCATCTCCCTCCTTATTATAAGTAAAAGGAGAGAAAAAGAAAGCAAAAAGTTGTGCAAAGACCATGATGTGGCAATTCTCAAGATAATGACAAGGGACACAGAGCCTAAGGAACCGGTTCCCTGAGTGGTTTTTATGCAAGTTGCTTGATCAAAGCCACGTTGGTCACAACATATAATAGAGGTACCCAGACGATGTTCTATTCACCCTGCAGCCAGAGAATCTCTACCCTCTGACCCTTTTCTCTGTTTGGCTAGACCTGGCCTCTTTGGATGAGCCCTGTGCCACTCAGGGTGGCCCACAGGACGTGAAGGAACTGCCTGAGTGACTTTCTGAGAATGGGTCCCCAACCTCACCACCTCCTCCACATTCTGCAAGGAGAGGCAAGGCTGGCTCTCCTACAGACATGAGGGATTCTACTAAGTTTCACCCGTGAAACACTGATACGTGTGCCTACTCTCACAGATCATTTACTTCCTGATTTGAATCAAATTTTAGGGACTTTAATAAGAACTATTCCCGCAGACCCCTCAAAGACAAGTCTGCTGTAATACATCCATTCATTAAAAAGAACCCCTTAAAAAGAACTATGAAAAAAAAAAAAATCAAAAGTAGATAGCACCAAAATGTGGTTTGACTTACTTTGCGGATTTCATGAGGTAATTTGGATGATGGAAGACATGCCACCCAAAAAGCAAAGTCATCCAGTGAAGTGGTGGAATAAACCTACACATTCAAGCCATGACGTCCGTGCTTCTAGCCAGGAATGCAATTTTCCCCTCTTTCGAATTATTCATTTCCTTTTTAATAGGTCACGTCTCATTTACCTTGATTTAGCATCAGCCCAAGTACAGTTATGTATTCGGTGAGGGGGAGGGAGGGGAAGGAAAAAGAACAAGAGGGAACTTTATGTGAAATATGGTGACCCTGTCCTTAAAACACAATCCAAGCAGCTCAGGAACTGTACTATATCTTTGATTCCTTCTATACTGCGGGAAGAGTACAGGGCTTCCTTATGTTTATGTGCTTGAAAGAATAATGAGAAGTATGCTTGAAAATGCTGTTTGATGAATAACGCTTTTGCATGTGTCACTGTGAGGAAGTATCATAATGTACATTTCACCACAAGGCCAAGGAGGATATTTAAAAAGAAAACTCCAGTGTAATGTGAAAAATAGACCGACCCTTACATCTGTCTCCAGGATGAATAAATCACTAAACAAATATTTTAATGGTCTTAAAATACAATCAAAAAGAGCAATTCCCTAAGGTAGTTAGCTTGAGCCCTCATTAGAAGGTTTATTTTATTTGAGTGTATAGATTGTTATATATTTTAAATTGCAATTATGATAAATCTATAGGAAAAACATCACATGACCACATCATGTTAAATGGGCATTCTACATGATAAGGAATAAAAATAAAGCATTGAGATGAAAAACAGGCTGTAATAACCAACCTTGACAAAGGAAATACCATGGTCTGAGGTTCTGACTCCAACAGGAACTTTAGGTGACTTAAAAAAAAATCCATCTAGAACCCTGACTTCTTTCCACAATATTACCCTTTATGCCACAGTTCCTATTGTACTTAAAAATCTATCAGCTAACCACAGCATGCAATAAGTACTTGTTGAATAAATAAATATTGAACCTTATGTAGGTCTCAATATTACGCTAACTTTTTATAACTTTTTTCCTTACCACTAGCCTGGTAGTTCAAATCATTTCATGCAAAGTTAGGAAATTTCTTGACCTTCAGAACTGATGAACTTTCTTAGACTTTGGTTTCTCTGTTGATAAAAAATTAATTCTTTCCCATAGAATGACATAGTAGAGTGCTCTGAACATTGTGAGGTTTTTTTTAAAAAGTCTTATTTTTTAACCAAAAAAAGTGATGCAAACTTGCTTTACCAGGTTGAACAATACAGAAGGGCAGAATTTATGCAAAACGTGGTAGTCTTCTTACCTCAAGTCAGTCTCAGTCCTCAGAGGTAATCAGCATTAACAGTGCCAGGTGGAGACTTCCCTGAGGGTCCAGTGGCTAAGACTCCACGCTCCCAATGCCTGGGTTCAATCCCTGGTCAGGGAACTAATGCCCACATGTCACAACTAAAGGTCCCACATGCCACAAATAAGACCTGGCAATGAAATAAATAAGTAAATATATATATATATATATTTTTTTTTTTTTTAAACAGTGCCAGGTGTAATCTTTCAGTCATTTTTCTCTGGGCTCTTCTAAGTATGCAGTTTTTTGTTTTTTTTTAAGCTACCCCCGCAAAAGATATCGGAGAAGGCAATGGCACCCCACTCCAGTACTCTTGTCTGGAAAATCCATGGATGGAGGAGCCTGGTGGGCTACAGTCCACAGGGTCACGAAGAATCGGACATGACTGAGTGACTTCACTTTCACTTTTCACTTTCAGGCATTGGAGAAGGAAATGGCAACCCACTCCAGTGTTCTTGCCTGGAGAATCCCAGGGACGGGGGAGCCTGGTGGGCTGCCGTCTATGGGGTTGCAGAGAGTCAGACACGACTGAAGCGACTTAGCAGCAGCAGCAGCAGCAGCAGCAAAAGATATAATACTATAATACTGTCTTTCAGGTTTTTTTCTTAGTGGGATTTGTTTAAGTTTGTATGATAGAATACAATCGAGGCTAGCCTTCAAAGGAAAGGATCTCTTTCACTCATTAATCCATCCAATGAACACTTACTGAGCCTTCACTGAGTTGGGTCTGGGAAATACATCAGGGAAGGGCTACTCAGCATGTCACTGAGAATTCTAGTCACCAGCCTCTAGAACCTTTGGGAAATCATCTGTTGCAAAACTTCCTTGGGGTAATATACACTAAATTCTAAAGTTTAAACCAAATATATTCACTAATAGGGCTTTATTACATACATTTTTGTATCATTTCGTGGAAACGAAAAGGTATTTTTATCTTTGAGTTTAGACTATAATATATTTTGTCTTCCTGTTGTTCCCTTTGAGGATCATTGATATGTAATACACTGTAGCTGCAGTTCTTTAATGTCTAGTGAGCGATTAGGAATCCCCCTCCTACAACCAAGTTATGCCTAAGTCAGACCACCAACCACAAGAACAAACAATCCTCGGCAGGAAGCAAGCCTGTTCTCACACACTGTAGAGAAACTTCTGCCTGGCTCAAATAGTATGTTGGAATGGGAATATTCAAGCATAATGTTTTAGAGATGCCTTCTGAATTTCCTTGTTTCTTGTGTTTCCATGACATGAGGGGAAAAACACACTTGTGCATGTGTGCACACACTTAGAGCCTTGATTGTCTACAGTCTACACACCCGGAACCCTGGAGTCAGCGTTAGCTAATTACTGCCGAGGCCCCAGTAGCTTCCTCTGGAGAGTAAATGTGAACCCTGTCATAAGGAGGATACCCGGGAGGCCATTTCTTGCTGTTATCTCCCTCCAGCACACTGATGGGGTATGAGAAGAAACCAAGCCTCGGTCCCTCCCCGGAGGCTGCCAGCCCAGCCAGCCTGTCCTCCAGGCTCTCTCGGGGGCACCCAGCTGCCCTGCACAGTGGTCTGATTGAGGCTCGGCTCTGTCTGGCTTGCTGGCCTTGTCAGGGAGGCATTTATAGCTGCCTGCTGACCTTGCTTGGCCCACTGAAGACTGTGTGGGCATTTATGCGGTCCCAAGTGGGAACGCTTCTGCCCAATTCTCCATCTTAGGCAAGAACTTTTTGAGTCCTGGCAGCTGAAATGAACTGCCTGGAAGACAAAGAGGCATTTGCTGGGGCCTGAAAATGAACATCTCCGAGGTGAACCACGGCCATTTCTCAGCACTGATGGGGCTTGGCTGAGGGTGAGCGAGCAGGCTATAAGCAGAGCGAGGGGACTCTGTGTTGGGGAGAGGTGATGCAGCCTGGGCCCCGTGGCTCCCTGCACGTCCTTGCTGAGTTTGCCACACTGCGCGGTTGACAGCCTCTGAGCCATTTCTGTAGCTATAGCCGGTCACATGGACAATCACACAGGTCAAGGTGACTGTAGCATGACCACAGTAGTGTCTACTCGCTCCCAGAGGAGGAGGAATGGCTGGTTTACTCTTGATGCACCAGAAGCTAAGCTCCTGGGCCCTGGGTTTCTTCTATCTCTAACTAGAAGCAGAGGGTCTTTTAATTACAGATTTTATGGAGACAAAGCATATTGGCTGATATCAGCCTTATGATGACAACAGAACTGTATTTGGTTAAGCAAACTGTGCAAAGCATAGAGAAGTTTTCCCACTACCTGCTACTAATTCTCTCCTCTCAACAAAGGAACCCAGCTAGGGTGGTAAGTCAACTTTCAAGACGGCCTCCACTAATCCTCACCTCCTGGCCTCCACGCTCTTTATCTTCCCCTTCCACACTGTGACCGTGTGAGTCTCTGTGACCGACAGAACACGGCGGAAGTGACAGTACATCACTTACAATTCGGTTCTGAAAGGGCCAGTGGCTTCCGTGTTAATCTCTCTCTCCCCCGATCATCCGTTCGGGGGGAGGCTGTCCTCCCATTGTGAGGACACTCTGTGAAGATGCCCCTGTGTGAGGACTGAGGCCTCCAGCCCACAGCCACGTGAATGAGCCACCTTGAGGGCAGCTCCTTGAGCCTGTCGATGCCTCGACTGAAACTTCAGGAGAAACCCCAAAGCACCAGCTAAACCGCCCTCGAGTTTCTGACCCACAGAAACTGAGATAATCACCATTTGTTATTTTAAGCCATCCAGCTCTGAGGGCAATCTGTCACACACAAACAGAAACCCACATAACCAGGAATGGAAACCACCCCTGACTTGCTCCTCCCCTTGACATCCTGGCTCAACTAACCTTCCTTTAGGACTTCACCGCTCTTGCCTTCCGAGGGTCTGCGTTGAGATAGGAGCATCTTTGCACCAAGAATCTCACAATCACCCCTAGCTTCAGTCTGTGGACTTGCACAGTGTCTACTCTGAGAAGAGGTAAAATGAAAATTACTAAGAAAGATTTTTTTAAAAAATAACTACTTTAATTGGTAACCAAAGCAGGGTTCAGTTCAGTTCAGTTAGGTTCAGTTCAGTTCAGTCGCTCAGTCGTGTCCAACTCTTTGTGACCCCATGAATCGTAGCATGCCAGGCCTCCCTGTCCATCACCAACTCCCAGAGTTCACTTAGACTCACGTCCATCGAGTCCGTGATGCCATCCAGCCATCTCATCCTCTGTCGTCCCCTTCTCCTCCTGCCCCCAATCCCTCCCAGCATCAGGGTCTTTTCCAATGAGTCAACTCTTCGCATGAAGTGGCCAAAGTACTGGAGTTTCAGCTTCAGCATCATTCCCTCCAGAGAAATCCCAGGGCTGACCTCCTTCAGAACGGACTGGTTGGATCTCTTTGCAGTTCAAGGGATTCTCAAGAGTCTTCAATTAATGCAAATACAATACTCTACATTTTTACTTGTCAAAACAGCAAGGTTTTAAAAAAAATACTTATACTTAATGGTGAAAAGGTGGCTCCATCTTTGTGAAATGTATTAAGAATGTTCCAGATTTTACATACACTTTGATGCAGAGTTGGTTACACTGCTAGGAATAGATGCTATGAAAGCAAAGAAAAATGAAGATAGAAATGAATTGTTAAAGATGGTTACTAAAGCATTACACTAGTAAAACAATGGACACAACCTTTGTCCAATGGGGATTTTTAAAAATCATGGTACATCCATTTCATTTGAAGTAGTGTTGCTAGTTAAAGATTACAAAGTTTTTTATTATGTGGACAGATATTTAAGTAGAAGTTCAAGATACAAGATTATCCATGAAATATAGTTTCAATTCTAGAAATATAAACAAAGATCAAACAAAGACTGGAGGGAAATATGATCATCACTTGCCATTCGAATAATCCTCCAAGGCAAGGATAAGGGATCATTTTTTCTTTATGCTTTTGAGAATTTTTACATCAGTAGATACTTCTAATATGTCTATTTTTTATTGAAATGCAGTTGATCTACAATGTTACACTAGTTTCAGGTGTACAAAATAGTCATTCAAAATTTTTACAGGTTATATTCCATCTAAAGTTATTATAAAATATTGGCTATATTCCCTGTGCTGCACATTACATCCCTATATCTTAGTAGTTTCTACCTTTTAACCCTCTTCCTCTGTCTCCATCTCCGTCCCTCCACCCTTCTCCCCACTGTTAACTGCTAGTTTGTTCTCTATTATATATAATATATATAGTTATAGTTATAGTCATTGGTTTGCTTCATTGATAGATTTTAATTTTTTAATTAGAAAAAAATGTTTTAAAATTCCAAATGTGTGGAAAATATAGTTTCTTAAAGTCTGGAGTACTTGCCATTATCTACAAACCACAATATATATTTTGGGTGATTTGTGAATGATTCACATCAAAAACCTAGGTCAACTTAACCTTCACACTGCTTTCAGGTAGGGGACCAAGGAGTATTCTCTAATAAGACTGTGGCTTGGGCAGCAACTGTGTGATGAGCCCAGGAGGATGTCTGGAGGGAGATGTATCCTTTGTAGCATCCTGACAATAAGGTCCCCAGGGTCAGGTGCTCTGAAGGACGTGTTGTGAACTTAGGATGCTGTTTCCTTTACTTAGGGATGGAAGTGGAGAAGGTGATGGCACCCCACTCCAGTACTCTTGCCTGGAAAATCCTATGGACAGAGGAGCCCCATGGCACCCCACTCCAGGGCTCTTGCCTGGAAAATCTTATGGACAGAGGAGCCCGGAAGGCTGCAGTCCATGGGGTCGCGAAGAGTCAGACACGACTGAGCGACTTCCCTTCCACTTTTCACTGTCATGCATTGGAGAAGGAAATGGCAACCCACTCCAGTGTTCTTGCCTGGAGAATCCCAGGGATGGGGGAGCCTGGTGGGCTGCCATCTATGGGGTCACACAGAGTCGGACACGACTGAAGTGACTTAGCAGCAGCAGCAGCAGCAGCAGCAGCAGGGATGGAAGTGGGAAGATAGAATGCAATTACAAAAAGCTGGTCACCCACTCTGAGAAAGACTCAAATCACTGACAGGTTAAATTAATCAATGCTATGACAGCTATAATTACCCCAATACTGTAAAGTTTTGTGTTTTTTTTTTTAAAAAAGTTCTTCCAATCTGTGTCTTTCTGTCTGGATCTCTCTGGTTACATAACGAGAAAAGGGCCCCGCTTAGGAATGAATCACAGATGGGTCTGCTCAGTGTTTGCTTTGAAGTCAGTTCCACTTGATTTATCTGGTCTGTGGTTTGAGGACGGGATGCAAGGATCCCACGACACGACAGTGTCCCGGCCCCACGTCGAGGACAGAGTCGCTGGCTCCTGGGCACAGTGCAAGAGGAAAGGACTGGCCCTTCCGGGGTGTTGATTCTGACCCTGCCTGCTTGGTGGGGAGGGGTAGGGTGTGCTGCTCGCTGGCCCCTGGGCCCTGGAGCCTAGGGGCTGGCTGAGGCCGCTCTAAGCCTGCTCCGTGAAGGCTGGGGCTCCACGTGTGGACTGGGCCTCTCCCGACAGATTCCTTCCAAGCAAGGAAGCATCAGACTGCTGTTAGCTGGATAAGGTCAAATGAGGCCCCAGGCTTCAGCCTCCATTGTGGGTCTCAGTAGTTATAGTTTGTTGCTCTGTTCATTTTCTCTCGGGTAGTTAATTACATCATTCTCTCCAGTTTTCTGAAAGGAATAATTGACTCAAGAAGCAGGGGTGTCAAATATTTGTAGAGGGTGGTGTGAGACGACTGCAGGAGGCAGCGAAAGTGAGAAGGTGCCACTGAGAATCACAGAACCACAGACAGGACAGGCAGCACCAGGAAGGCACTAGAGGTCAGCTGGGTCGGGGGCGTAGGGCCGACATCCACAAGGACAGCAGGTTACCTGAAGGCAGGACCTTGGCGGGCATAACACAGCAGAAAGCAGAGGGGCTGTGGACTGGAGAAGGCACACCCTTCCTAATGGCATGAAAAGTAAAAATCTTAATAATAATTTCTGAGCCAAAGAAAACTCAATCAGGTTGGATTTGGCCCAAGGGTCAGCAATTTGACATTCTTGGGTGGTCCCGCCCTTCAATGCACAGATAAAAAACAGGTCCGGGGAAATGACTCATCCAGTTAGTGACCAGCTGGGCTGAGAAGCCAGCCAGGGGCCTTCTGTTCTGGATCTCTGCTGAGAAAATACCTTGATGGCAGCCTCCTTACTTCCCCAATGGGGCCATGATGACAGTTTGACAGCAAAAATCACCCCATCAACCGCCCACCACCCCCTTATTCCAGGAAATGGCCAGATTCAAAATATCTTCCATTCCAAACAAGAAATACTCTTTTGAAATGTCTCCCAATTGCTCACGTGCCACCTTGCAGCCAGTGAAGGAGTTCCACATGTACCCAAAGACCAGTGAGAAAGTCTCCCACTCCCAAACTCCCACCTCGAACAGAACCTATCAGAAACTCTCTATTTCCTCTTTTTACTCTATAAAGCTACTTTCAACCTCCCTAGCAGCAGCAGCGGGAGCAGCAACACCTTCCGACCCCTGCTGAAACAAAAGTGACCTGCCAAAGTGTCCCCTGGCTGCATGCTTGTGAACGAACAGCTTGTGTTCTTTTGGTCCTGAACACCGCCCTATGTGAGAGGACTGCAGCTCTCAGGAGTTTTGTCTTGAGTCTTTCTGCTCCTGGAAGAGTAAACATAATTGGTCCCCCAACACCAGCAAACTTTAACTATCTTTGCAAAGCAGTTTGCATTCCTAGGATTGTTAGAGGAAGCACACAGATTGAAACTGCCCGCCCTTGCCAGGCACCATAGTAACCATTTGCCTAAGTTGTTTTACGACAGGAGGTCCTGGTGAGGAACATGGAACCAATAAGCCACCACAAACTGGAAGAGTTTGGGAAAGGTCGAAAGGAGACGCCGCATGTCTGACCACCTCCCAGAATCCTTCTCTCTGGCATCCATCTTGGCTGAACAAGGCGTGCACCCCCAGGAAGGACTCTGAGTTGGAATTATTGGCTAACGACAACCCAGAAACTAATCCCACCACCATAAAACCTGAAACTGCGAGCCATGTGGCAGAGCAGTTCTCCTGGGTTCCCTTACCCTACTGCTCTCCGCCCGGGCGCCCTTTCCCAATAAAATCTCTTGCTTTGTCAGCACATGTGTCTCCTCGGACAATTCATTTCCGAGTGTTCAATGAGACCCCAGTTTTGGGCCCTGGAAGGGGTCTCCCTTCCTGCAACAGGATGCCAACTGGCAATTTCTGCCCCCGCTGCACTGGAGCTGCAGAAGAGATGCCTGAGGCCACAGGATCCTTGGAAACCAGCCATCAGTCCCCAGGGCCTCGCACAGTGGCTCCCGAGTAGAGGGTTCTGTAGCCCTGCCTGCCTGCTCGCCCAGGCTCCCCTCCCCAGGTTGGGGCCTACCTCCTCCCAGTCCTCACTAGGGGCCTGTGTTCCAGCAAGTCACAAAACCTCTCTGCAAGGCTGATTTAACTCAACGGTGGGAATGTTGCAGGAAGAAAGATCCTTTCCAGAGCCCAAATGGGGCTCTTGTCTAACACTCGGAAATAAGGAGAAACACGTGCTGACAAAGCAAGAGATTTTATTGGGAAAGGGCATCCAGGGGCGGAAAGCAGGAAGGTAAGGGAACCCAGGAGTACTGCTCTGCCACGTGGTTTGCAGTCTCGGGTTTTATGGCGATGGGATTAGTTTCCAGGTCGTCTCTGACCAATCATTCTGACTCAGTCCTTCCTGGTAGCGCATGCATTGCTCATCCAAGACGGATGTCAACGAGGATTCTGGGAGGTGGTTGGACACGTGGTGTCACCTTTTGACCTTTCCCAAACTCTTCCGGTTGGTGGTGGCTTATTAGTTCCATGCTCCTTACCAGGACCTCATTTTGTAAAACAACTCATGCAAATGGTTACTACAGTGCCGGGCCAGGGTGGGTGGTTTCAGTCAGTGTGCTTCCCCTAACAGGAACAACACCCAGTCAACAGTCACTTACTATTTTCTCTGTGGCTCAAGCTGAGCACAAGTCTTAGTGATCAACAGCAGCAGAAGTAAATTCTCTGCCTTCTCTCTGACTTCCAAATTTAGAGCACACTTGACTGATAGAGACTTTCTAGCCAACCCAGGCTGCAAGTCTAGAAAATATAGTTTTTACCTTCCCACTTTCTGTGGAGGAGGCTTTCCCAGTACAGGAGGCTGGGATGGATGGTCAGCTCTATTTAACCGTGATATATATGGATAGTACCATAATGTAGGCACTGAGCCTTAAAGATCAAATAGGAATGTGCCAGGAGGGGACACTGGGAGGAGATCTGAGGCAGAGGAAGCAATGTTTGCAACAGTAAAGAAAGAAAATTCAGTTCAGTTTAGTCGCTCGGTCATGTTCAACTCTTTGCGATCCCAAGGACTGCAGCACATCAGGCCTCCCGTCCATCACCAACTCCCGGAGCTTGCTCAAACTCATGTCCATCAAGTCTGTGATGCCATCCAACCATCTCATCCTCTGTCATCTCCTTCTCTTCCTGCCTCCAATCTTTCCCAGCATCAGGGTCTTTCCCAATGAGTCAGTTTTCCGCATCAGGTGGCCAAAGTACTGGAGTTTCAGCTTTAGCATCAGTCCTTCCAAAATAGAAGCAAATTGGAGTTGCTGTTTTTCAAAAAGCCTTAGTAATCAAGACTCCTCCCACCCTCTCCCTGCAACAGACTGCTTAAAGCAATTAATTACAAGGACAATCGCTACAATAGTGTTTGTTAAGCACTTAACTACTGTTTTCCCATTTATCATGGGAAATAAATGGGGAAACAGTGGAAACAGTGTTAGACTTTATTTTTTGGGGCTCCAAAATCACTGCAGATGGTGACTACAGCCATGAAATTAAAAGATGCTTACTCCTTGGAAGAAAAGTTATGACCAACCTAGATAGTATATTCAAAAGCAGAGACATTACTTTCCCGACTAAGGTCCGTCTAGTCAAGGCTATGGTTTTTCCTGTGGTCATGTATGGATGTGAGAGTCGGACTGTGAAGAAGGCTGAGCACCGAAGAATTGATGCTTTTGAACTGTGGTGTTGGAGAAGACTCTTGAGAGTCCCTTGGACTGCAAGGAGATCCAACCAGTCCATTCTGAAGGAGATCAGCCCTGGGATTTCTTTGGAAGGAATGATGCTAAAGCTGAAGCTCCAGTACTTTGGCCACCTCATGCCAAGAGTTGACTCATTGGAAAAGACTATGATGCTGGGAGGGATTGAGGGCAGGAAGAGAAGGGGATGACAGAGGATGAGATGGTTGGATGGCATCACGGACTTGATGGACGTGAGTCTGAGTGAACTCCGGGAGACGGTGATGAACAGGGAGGCCTGGCGTGCTGCGATTCATGGGGTCGCAAAGAGTCGGACATGACTGAGCGACTGAACTGAACTGAACTGAAGCACTTAACTATTCCCCAGGCCCACAGCTAAGCACCTCCCGTTCTTCCTCTCACTTAATTCTCATGAAAATTTTATAAGGTAGGCATTCTTATCCCCTTTGTGCTGGTGATAACATTATGTTTCTATAGTGTTTAGGTTTAGGTTCTATAGTATAGGTTTAATAAGTTATGCAGGATCAAACGGTGGGGGGAGGAAGGAGGTGCGGGGGTGGAGTAGGGGTGCGGAATTCAGGTTTGAACCCTGGTTTAAGCTGAACTCCTGACCACCGTCCTATAAGGCATGTCTTTCTTTCACTAGGAGCCTCAGCCTCTCGCTCTCCCCCATCCACATTGCAGACCCTGTCCCCCTGTTACTGTCATCTCCTAAACCCGGACAAGCCTGGTCTGAGTTTGGAGGGCGTGGTTGGAGAGGAAGCAGAACCGGTTTAACTCTTTCACAGACGCAAAGGCCTAATTAACTTTTACTGGTACCGCTCCCATGATACCAACTATTTAAAAATGTTTTAGCAGCTTAAACATAAATGTGATTGAAAACCTTTTGAAAGGCATTTTATAACTTTGTTTTCATTTTATTTTTTATTTTAACTTGGCCATTTTATCAGAAATTATCTTGAAATCAGTTTTTCATTCCGAAACATTTTGTAGACCCTTGAAAAGCCCTAGGCTCTGGGCTTATGTAGTGCTTAAATGATTTTTTTTTTTTTAAATCATAAGATAAGGAAGAGAGCCTCTCCATAGAGTTCCACATTCTCACCAATGTGTAAACCTTTGACTCAATTTCCAGAAGCATTATTTCGCCTCCTGAGGTGGGCAGCACTAAATCCTTTCATTAGTGCATTCTGGGAATTTCTGAGCCCACACCTGCTATTTTGGCGTTCTTTTAACATGTCCAACCTATGGGTGCCGTGAGAGGTGAATGCATGAAAACAGAAGAATGATTTATGTTACTTTATGCATGACCAATTTTCAGTTCCTGAAGCCAGTGGGTACCCTTCCTGAGTGAGGGTCAGGGACTAGCAATGATACGCTTTAGAGACATTGGCAGTAGTTCATCTCTGAGCTAGTGTCTTAGTCATCCAGGGCTGCTATAGCAAAATGCCACAGACTGGGTGGCTTAAACAACAGAAATGTATTTTCTCCCAGTTCTAGAGGCTGGAAGTCCAAGATCCAGGTGCTGGCCGGGTTGGTTCCTCTGAGTGCCATGAGGGAATAATCTGTTCCACGTCTCTCTCCTTGGCATGCAGGTGGCTACCCTCTTCTGCCACGTCCCTTTGTTCCTGCATGTCCCTGGTGTCTCCTTGCTTGTCCTAATCTCTTCTTATAAGGATATTATATAGGATGAGGGCCCACCCTCATGGCTTCATTTTAACTTAATCACCTCCTTAAAGGCCCTCTCTTCAAATACAGTCACATTCTCAAGTGCTGGAAGTTAGGGCCTTAGCAGGTGAATTTGGAGGTGTGGCACAATTTGGTCCATAGCAGATGGGTTTTCTTTCAAAACACCCTGAGGCTCAGAAGTACTCCCTCCATTTTTGCCTAGACTTCAGCAGAGGGCTCTGATGAGCTCGGCAGAGCTGGAACAAGGTGGCTGCTTCTGCTCTAAGGGTGCTTGTTAAGCACTGTGCTAAAGAAATGCTTTAGTAGCCATAACTCAACATCCTGTGATGTAAATAGTTATTACCCCCAGCCTGCACATCAGAAAACAGAGAGAGGATGCCGTTTGCCCAAGGTTAATCAGCTAACAAGCGGCAGAGCTGAGAAATGAATGGAAACAGTGATGCTGTTAGTCACTATAATATGCTGGTATGTAAAAGCCTTTAATATTAATAAATACATGGGAGAGGGGAGTAGCTTATCATTTCCAAAGGACTTGGTTTGCTTACTCATCATATGTGTGTGTACACGTGTGGGTGCATGTGTGTGTCTGTCTGTTTATGTGTAATAGAGGGAGGTGATATAATCTTCTCTGTGTTTTGTTTTGTTTTACGTAGAGTAGTTCAGAGAATTTGCCTGGGAGATTGCCCATAGTTAGGCCTTATTTAGGCCTTAGACTTCAAAGACGAAGGCCCCGGGAGGGAATCTGACTGTGAGCTTAGGCTGGTAGCCTAACAGTAGGAAGGGAATAGGGACTGTGAGCTTGAGTGTAAGAGCCCTCTACCCCAACCCCAGGATCATCTCCCAAGATTTGGAAGGGCTCTGCATAAACAGTGTGCCAGTAGGAACAGAAGCCTGAGCCCACCCACACACAGGGACCCCAAGGGGGAAGAATCAGGAGGCACAGTGCCTATGGAGAGGGCCACTGACCCCCATGACTGAGGACTCTCCATGAAGGCCCCTGAGGCCAGGCCTGGTATGGAGATGAGAGGATGCAAGGGGAGCCAGCATCCTTCCAACAGACGGAGGACAGACCCTGCTGCCCCATGAGCCCGAGGGTTCTTACGTGGGGAGGATACAGAATCCCAACAACTGGTCTCAGGATTCTCAACATCTGGAGGAGTGGGTATGTGTAACAGATTTATCTTGATTTAGGAAAATAAATTTATCATTTGAACGTCATGGAGCAATCCATATTGTTCTGGTTCCTTTCCAATTTTTCCTGTATTGTTCAAGTGATGGGCTCCTGAACTGGACATTAAGTGTACAGACCGGGGCTTCAAATCCACACCAGCCAACCCAGCTATTTCCCAGTCTCCGCATGAGAAGTAACTTGTATACAAGCGTCACATGGGTATTTGGCTGCCTCATCTGCATGTGGCCCATTTTTCCAAACCAGCTATTAGAGTCTTCCTAAATAGGGACCAGATCTTCCCTCGTTCTCTCACCCGCAGCTTGCAATGGTCAGCACAAAGCTCAACACTTGGAGAATGCTCACAGATGGGAAGGGAACGTGCTTACCATTTGAATGGCGGTTCTGTCCCTAAGCAGAGCATTAACATCAGCCGGTGGGGATTTGAGCAGGGATTTTAGGTATCATAATCAGGAATGGTCTGGCACCTCTCAGCAGGGGCTGGACAAGAAGTGCCCTGGAAGTTGCTGGCAGCTTCCTACGTATTCTTGACTTGCCAGACCCTCACCTGGCTCAGTGGAGGAGGACTGCTTTAGAGTCCAAGAGACTTGGGCTTGAAATTATTTAACCTTGGATGAATTCCTTGGGCAAATCACTTAACCTCTCTTAACCTCATTTCCTGGCTTTTAAAATGGGAAAAAGAGAAATTATTAAGGTATTTCTAAGAGGATTAAATGATATAACTTTTGCCAATTCCCTTTCACAGAGAAAAGGCTCAGTCATCACTGACTGCCTTACCACCCCTGGATTCTCTCCATCATCCCTCAAGGATAAGACCAGCATCCAGAACCACTCCTGAGCAGAGGTAAGTACGAGAAGAGGTAATACTTGAGGGAAGGAAACAGCCTGGAGACTCTGATCCAGGATGGCTGGCCAACTCATGAAATTCACACCAAGAAAACAGCAGAAAGACTCAGGACAAGGGGTGCAGCCCATTTGAGGATTATAATTTGTGCCCCCTTGGACCTGCCAGTGAGAGCCCTGGACCCCGCTTACCTCCATCTGAGAGCTATCTAGTTTAAAAAGCAGCTAAACACAGCAGGTGCCAAGGGGACAGTGTGGCAGGATGGTAAGTGCACTGACCTGAGCTTAAATCCTCACTCTGCCACTTACTACTTGTGACATTGGATTTGACACATTACTTATCTGAGATTATTTTATCACCTGCCCAATAAGCTGGATGAAGTGTTTATGGTACCTAGGGCCCAGTCAGCGCTCAGAGTCATTAGGGCATTATAAAATGGTCGCTAGAACTTGAATTTGGAAGCCGGGCTCTTCCACTTACTTTCTATCTGTATATCCAGTAACCAGCCTCTCAAAGCCTCAGTTTCCTCATTTCCAAAATGGGGACAGTAATGTTACCCAGGGCTGTTAGTTTGGGTGCCTCCAGGAGCTCTAGGACAGGATTTGAGAGGAAGCAGTTTCCTTGGAAGGTGCTCCTGGGACACCCTCCTAGGGGTGGAGAAGTGAGCAACTGCGGCTCGTTGGCATGAGGAGTGTGCACAATGCACACCAGATAGCCCCACCAGAGGGGTAAGGAGGCTGGCTTACTACCACCAAGTCCCCTCTGCCATTGTTGGGGGCTGTTTCTGAGCGTCTTAACACCCCAGGGTCCTGCATGTGGGGTGAATGTGCTCCAGCAGCCAGGGCAGAAAAAGCAGAGAATTTCAGGTGCTTGAAGTAAGAGTCTATGGTCTGGAGGAGAGTAAGTATGGATATGGGCAGACCACCAACAGCCACACGACCTCATAGGGCTGTTATCATCACTGAATAAAATAAATACATAAAAGTCTCAGAATAGTGCCTGGCACAGGGTAATTGCTTTCTCCGATGATACTCACACTAAAGAAGTCTAAACCATTTTTCACTTAAAAACATTCAAAGGGCATGTGACTATTCTTAATAATTTCTTAGTTAATGGAAAGGAAGAATTAGCAGAAAGTAATTCAACTCAATAAATATTTATCAACTGCTCACCTGTGGTGGTGAGGCACTGTGTTCCCATAATAATCAACACAAATACAGAACTCGTATACCTGAGACAAGGTTCTCTACCGCTACCTCTTCCTAAGCATATCCTTTGGCTTGTTATCCTTTAAAAATACTCTTTATTTTTGACATTTTGCTTACTTCAATTTGCAATTTGAAGGTGGAGTTGCTGAAAATTCATGGATAGTAAATGAACTGCCAAAATCATATCATAAGCAAGTCTCACTTTTCAATTCTGTGAACTATAAACCAATGAAAATTCCAAAGAAATAATTAGTCACCAAGAGCTCTCAGCAAACATACTCAACAGCAAAAAAAAAAAAAAAAAGACATATGAACATCACAAGCGTTAGTTTCTGCAAAAATCCCCCGATCTATAATGTGCTGAGTTTTCTGTTTTGCTGGGCTGCACTCCTCCTAGGGCTTTGACTAAAGAAAGTAGACTTCTTTTGGGGCATTTGATGTCTGCACCCATTGGCATTTCTGGGGTAAACTTCTTCAGCTCCAAGTCTAGAATACACGAGGCAACAAGAAAACCCAGGCTACTCACCCCTATGTTGTTCCTTGGGGCCTCCTGTCCCTGGCTGGTCTGCCTTCTTCCTTCCATCTTTCAGAGTTTCCCTATACTTGTTTCATATATAATGTCAAGATTTTACCTGTATTTAGTAGCATGAATAGGGAAAAACATGCCAATCCATCTATCCTGAGGTCAAAGTCTCTCATTCTTCATTTTAAAGTGAACTAGTATTACTAAGAATTTCATTGCAAGGCTTGGAAAATCCTACTGCTAAGAAATAGTCATGATTTTATAGGAATCCATAAAAGCCAACGTTTGGAGGCCAAAACAAACTTTTCTAATAGAGAGACTTTATATGTTTTTCACTCAAAGTTATTGCTTTGTTTGGGAGACCGCTTTTGACCTGTGATAGACATGACATGCCATAAAAAGAATATTAAAAGTGCCAAGCTGTCATTGTGCTTTAAGTGATTTGATGATAAGCAAAGGAGATTTAATATACTCAGTAGCACTTTGAGGTTTTAGGAGGACTCTATGCCTAGTCACTTTGAGTCAGAAGGTAAGTTATTCTAAAGTCATTTTGCTACATCTGAGTGGTCTGCTTAGTATCCCCGATCAATTACATCATACATTTGCGTGCATGTCAGGAATATACACAGCGAGTCTCAAAAGGTGGGGGGAAAAGTTCCCTGGGTCACCTTCACATGGGTGTGCTTACATTTGGTTCAGATTAGAAACGAATGGGCTGACTAGATAACTTACTGAGCCCCCAAGACACAGTCTTAAGTTCCATTAGGGGAAAGTCATGATCAGGAGTGTCAGGTCACTTTCTGGGATGCCCCCCCCACCCCCCAAAAAAATTTCAGGCTGGATCCTATTACCCTTTGTAAGTTGTATATAAAACCATCACTTTCGGAAGACCCCCTTCCCACCTTAAAAAAAAGTCTCTCAGAGATCCTGGACTGAGACTCAGACTTGGGAGGCAAAGACAAATCATGCTGGAGCAGTCAGTAATTTGCTGGCGTTGAAATATTTACTTGGTGTTGTTTCAGTCAAGAGCACTGCATACTTGAGCAATGGGTGAGTCTTGGGATGGGAGAGGGGTAAAGATAATGAAAAAGGAACCCAAAGTGTTCTAGGCTGAGTTGAAAGCACTCTCCTTGGCACACATTAATTTTCTTTCCCAAATAACCCTAATGGAGCATTTTAGTATCAGCTAGATGTTCCCAGAGAGTGCCTATAACCCTTCAGACATCAATGTTCTCTTATGTCAATATGTACATAACTAGCAAAGATCTCATTATTCAGAAAGAAGAAATGGTAAAGTGTTATTCAACTTCAGAGTAGGACACTCTAATTTTAGTTCATAAGGCTCTATTTTCCAAATCTGAAGGAATGTTACATCTTGGAAATGCATGAAACCTAAGCATCCAGATTCTAAATTTCCAAAGACATTTCAACAATGACACATACATGGATTTAAAAATATGCATGCTAGGCAGATAGTCTCACTAGCAGGAGTCTTTCCTTTAAGATCTAACTATTGGCTCCCTGGCCAGGACCTAGCACTCAAACCAAGGAAGAATATGCCGTCCCCAGAGGAAAAGTGCAGCTCCAGCAGCAGCTCTGCAAACCCTGCCCGTGAGTCCCTAGAAATGGCACATGTCTGCATCTAGAGATAACATTTACAAAACTTGACTGTGTTTTGTTTTGCTTTAACTTCTTCAGAGGGAGGCCAGTGTTATTCACATCTCTGAAAAGAATGTAAAAACACTACAGGACTTAAAATAACACACTCTCTACTCTCAAGGAGTCAAACTGCCATTGTAAATGATGATGTAAGGAAAGAGCATTCAGAAAGACTTAGAGGAAGGGAACAGTCAATCAGCAGACACAGGGCATGTGCTGTTTTCCTGTGAAGTTCTAGGAGCTGTAGAAAGAGGCAAAAATGAACCAAACGGAGAGTCTGTGCGCAGTGCACCGGACGCTCCAAGCCACCACACCCATGATGACTGAATCCCTCCATGGCCTCAAGCATGCACACAGCTTACCGAGGGACACAGAGTGGAGCGCTGGGAAAGCACATCTCTAGAGCCAGGAAGAATCCCCATAGAATCCCAAGTCCATCACATACTAGCTATGTGACCTAGTACTGACTACCTAACCTTTCAGAATTTCCATTTTCTTACTGAGTATTCATTAATTCATTGGATATGTATTCAAGGCTTATTATGTGGCAAATATTGCGCTAGATCCCAAGCAATACAGCAATGAATGAAACTCCTTGTGTATTCTGATTTAAATAAAATAAAACATGTAAAGCATAGAGTACAGAAACTAGCAGAGACCTGGGAGATGCTCAAAACTATTAACTCCTTCCTCCTTTTTATCCTTTGAGGAATGCAGATGGAGTTTAATCCAAAACAACCACTGGTACGTTGAAAGATAAATTATATTATGGCTACCTCCAACACAAAGAAAGCTTCAGTCCATGAACTCCTCTTAGGGAAATTCAGCATCTTGAGTGTTAGGACTTCATACGAGGGCTGGAGATGAAGGGGTGGAGGAAATTCTACAGGCTTCCTATCAATCACTTGCCTTGACCAGTCCCCAGTTCTGAATCAACTCCTAACTAACTGATGTGGTATAGTGATAGAGTCCAGAAAGTGGAAGGCATGCTAGGTCACTTCCTGTAGCCATTAACTAGCCATGTGACAGAAGGTAGGTCATCTAAGCCAATAAAAACTACAGCCGTCACTTACTGAAGTTCTTCAAAGTGCTCACTAGACTAAAAATTCCTTGAAATAAAGACTTACTTATTTGCATCCCTCCTTCAGTGGCTACTAAAAGGCAAACAGTTGGCACTCAAGCAACATCTGTTGAATATAAAATTGAGGTCATTCTGCCTTGCCCCTGTTGTAGGGGCATAAACGATCTTTATGAAGATCAAATGAGACCATTTCTATAAAAACTCTTTGAGGTTGTAAAATACCCTGAAGATGTAAGGAATTAATATATGCCTGTATCAGGTCTGGAAAGAAAGTAGGAAAAAGAGAGAAATGGGAAGGATAAAAGAGAGCTGAGGGCAGGACAGGCAGTTGGACTTGAGAGGTATCCGAAGCTACTCTGAAAGTAGAGGAAAGATCTCAGTTGCTGCAAGAATTTGGGGTTCATTTCCCATGTAGCCTGACAGTCTTTCAGTGAAATCTTCTTTAAGACCTACGCCAAGATATTCTGTCCTATGACCAGACTAAAGGGTGTTGGAGAAAGGAATTATGACAGTCATTTAATATGATGGATACCACAAAGTCTTTCTTAAGTCATGCTTCAGAGAGACTATAGTGATATGGGAAGAAACTTAAGAACAAACTCAAATCATTTTTTTAAAAAAGCAGTTTATTTAAAGATTAAATAAAAGCATATAGAAGCAAGGACAAAAGCATTCTCCAAGAGAAGATATACAAATAAATTAACAGTAATACATTATTCAGTTCAGTTCAGTTCAATCACTCAGTTGTTTCCAATTCTTTGTGACCTCATGGACTGCCACACGCCAGGCCTCCCTGTCTATCACCAACTTCCATGAGTTACCCAAATTCAGGTCCATTGAGTCGGTGATGCCATCCAACCATCTCATTCTCTGTCGTCCCCTTCTTCTCTCGCCTTTAATCTTTCCCAGCATCAGGGTCTTTTCAAATTAGTCAGCTCTTCGCATCAGGTGCCCAAAGTATTGGAATTTCAGCTTCAACATCAGCTCTTCCAATGAACACTCAGGATTGATCTCCTTTAGGATAGACTGGTTGGATCTCTTTGCAGTCCAAGGGACTCTCAAGAGTCTTCTCCAACACCACAGTTCAAAAGCATCAGCTCAGCTTTCTTTATAGACCAACTCTCACATCCATACATGGCTACTTGAAAAACCATAGCCTTAACTAGACGGACCTTTGTTGGCAAAGTAATGTCTCTGCTTTTCAATATGCTGTCAGGGTTCGTCATAACTTTCCTTCCAAGGAGTAAGCGTCTTTTAATTTCATGGCTGCAGTCACCATCTGCAATGATTTTGTAGCCCCAAAAGAATAAATTCTGCCCCTGTTTCCACTGTTTCCCCATCTATTTGCCATTAAGTGATGGGACCAGTTGCCATGATCTTAGTTTTCTGAATGTTGAGCTTTAAGCCAACTTTTTCACTCTCCTCTTTCACTTTCCTCAAGAGGCTCAATAATACGTTTTTACAGGTACTTAAATAATCGGGATTCCCAGGTGGCATTAGCAGTAAAGAACCCACCAGGAGTGGTAAAGAACCAACGCAGGAGGCATAAAAGACACGGATTAGATCCCTGGGTCAGGAAGATCCCCTGGAGGTATGCATGGCAACCCACTTCAGTATTCTTGCCTGGAGAATCCCATGGACAGAGGAGCCTGATGGGCTATAGTCCACAGGGTCAAAAAGAGTTGGACACAAATGAAGCAACTTAGCATGCAAAGTAATTAAGTAATCTTTGTTGTCTTGTTTATCCTTGTATACATTCTACATAATCTTCAATGAGTAAGTATTAGTCTTATAATTGGGAATATATCTCTGTGCATGAACAGTCTCTTCTCTGCTGGCTCTTGCATCTCTTCTGGGAACTGATTCAGATCCAAATCAGTTATTCCAAGCACCAAATCACCAGGAGCTGAATCCGATGCTTCACCCAAGTCCCAGCTGGCAAAAACAAGACCTGTCAGTTTTCTGGTTTTGTTGGCAGTAAGGCGAGACTGGGCTCTTTTCCTCTTTATCCCGGAAGTTGGATGCCCAGGTTCCAGCCACAGGTCTAATTATCTGTGTACCCTCAGACATATCACAGGCCCTCTCTGGGCCTGCCTCCTCCCCTGTAAAATGAGGGAGCTGGACTCCAAAGATCTGGGACCACCTGCACAACTTTTATACCACTCACCACCTTCCCTTGGCTCTTTTCCTCTGAGTATATTGGTTCTATTTTACTCCCTCTGACAATTCTTTCGAAAGAAAAGAAGTGAAGTGCAAACGAGCCTTTCTGAGTTTCTGTTGACACTTCTAATTGCAAGTTGGAAAACCCAGTTGGCTGGAGCGAAGGTTCTGCTTATTGGTGGAGTCAATGAGCCTGAGCCCGCACGGTTCCCTTTCCCTCCTCCGAATCAGAGCCCTGGCTTCTGAACTCTGGGGCTGGCAACAGAACAGCAACCAACATTTGGTTGACACAGACATAATTTTTCATTGGGGAAAAGCAAGAATGAATACAAAAGGCTTCTCTCCTTTAAGTAACTTTGAGTATCTGCTTTTGGGCTTGTGTCTGTCTGTATCTGGCAGAGCTGGTCTTGGGGAAGACCTGGCGTTTGTGACCAAAGGGCGAGTCTCTTTCCTTCTCCAGGATGGAAGCAGCACAAAATGTCTCCGAGCCCCCAGACGGTCGGAGGGGGGCACCCCATCCTCCTCTGCCCCAGCCGCAGTAGCCTGTGGCAGCTCGGCCCAGAGAGCCACAGGCCTCGCATCTCCCCAGCTCCAGCCTCCTTTCAAAGGCCCTTTATTAAACCACCAACTATTTGCTGTCGAGACATTTAGGATGAAATCATTGTGTTAAACAAATAAACGCAGCTTCGTCCAGATTTCTGCTCTGGGAGCAGAGTAAGAAAATAATTTCTGTCTGCTCGCCACAAAAGCGGCTGGAAAGGTCCAAAGAAAAATATTATTTTTACTCCATTGTGTGAAATATTGTCCTGGAGGATCTGACGCACTGAGCGTTTGAAGAGTTTGTGCTGGCAGGTTTCAAGGGTCCCCCGGGGTCGGCCCCCTGGGATTGTTTTCTGCATTAATAAACTTAGCATGATGTGTGTTAAAGGGAACATTCTGTTTGCTTTGTAAATAAGGGGTGTCAAACAAGAAGCAGAAGCCTTACAGACACTAGGTGATGTATTCTCAGAGGAGGGAGAGGGAGGCAGGGCAGGAGAGGCGCCCTGGAAAAATGGGCATTGCTGGGGCTCCGTGAACTGAACTGAGGCCTGGTTGGGAAAACACAGCAGTCTGTTTGAGTCCAAACCAGGCCATTTCCTCACTGATCCTGGTGGGAAAGCTGCACACTTTGCCCTGAACCAGCAGGATACAGGCTTGGGAAGGAAAGTTCTCAAGTGTCTGTCAGCTGTGTGGTGGAGGGGAGACCGTGGCGCCTGGCAGAGGCCCTCCCCCGACCCGCAGCCCCACCCACCCCTTCTACAGAAGTTTCCTGGCTTGTCAGGGTCTCCCAGAGCTGGCAGGCGGGAAGGGGCAGAGGTTAAAGCTATATCTCTGGGAATGATGATCTGACTGTCCCTTCTTCTCTCTCTCTCCTCTGCCTTTCTCAGATGTCTCCGCAGCCCCTGAGCTAGTTCCTCGGCACATTCCTGACGGGCCCTCAGGGACGCTGACATCGTGGGAGACACGTCACCCTGGCCCTGTGATCCCTGCCTCTGCGGGGAACCTGCAGGATCCAGGGCAGGATGTGTACCGTTTCTGGCTCAAGTATTTGCTATTTTCACAGGTGCCTCCCCCTGGCCCCACAGCCCCCTCCAGTTGTCCGATCCAGTGTTATTGAAGGTTCCCCAGACCTCCCAGGCACTTTCATTTCCACTCACTGCCCTGCTGGCTTCTTCCCTTTCTCCCGAAGCTCTCTGTTCCCCTCTGCGGTCCTGGAAAGACATCCTCTCACATCCATTTCTATTCTGGCAAGCTCTGCTTCTCTCCTCAGAAATTCAGACCATTTCTTGAGACTCTGGAGGAAAGTGATGACAGGGAATGCTGAGTTCTCTCTGGCATAGAGACTCATAGATCCTCAGAGCCTTACGGATGGAGATACAGAAACCAGGGATGCGTCACCTCGGACTCCAGCAGAACAACCCGGAGGGGTTTATAGGTGCTATTTTCTGAGCTCAGACCCAAGTGGTTCTGCTTCACTTTTTGGTGATGCTAAACCCCCAAATGTTTTTAAGTTTTGGAGATTCCTATAGTGGGTGATTCCAGTGCAGCAACCAAGTAACCAAGCCAAACTGTTTTCTCACCCCACGTGCTAATTTCACGGAGAAGTCGCTCGCGTGTCTGGTTTGTCTGAATTTGTTTCCTGTGGCGGCTGCAATGAGTACCACAAACTGGGTAGCTTGAATAACAGAATATATTCTCACAGTTCTAAGGCCAGAAGTCCAAAACCAGGCTGTGCCCGGACTGCACTTCCCCTGGAGGCTCTGCAGAAGGACCCTTCCTTGCCTTTTTCAGCTTCCGGAGGCTGGCGGCCTCCCTCGGCTTGTGCTTGCAACTCCCTGCTCAGTCTTCACACTGCCTTCTCCTCTGTGAGGCCCTCCATGTTCTCATCTTCCATCTGTGCCATCTCCCTTTGTCTTTTTCTTATAAGGACATTTGTGATGGCATGTAAGTCCCATCTGGATAAACCAAGATATGCGCCTCCTCTCAAAACTGCTAATCACATATTTTGCTAGGTAAGGTAAATACTCATTCTTTTACCACGTAAGGTAATATTCACAGATTACAAGGATTAGGACGTGCCATATGTTGGGAAGGGGGGCCACCATTCATTCCACTACAGTCCTTGAGTCAGTGGCAGTCAGGACTAGAAGTGGGTCTGTTGACTTGCCACAGAATATGCCTGCGCTACATCAGGCCCCTGGGCCGCACACATCCCCGTGAAGGAGTCTAGTGTAGACCTTAAGTGCTGGGTTGTTGCATCAGCAGACCTGAGTTCACGCCCCAGCACTTATTTAGTTCACCACTGATTCCTGATCTGCAAACTGGGGATAATCATTTGCTGTTCAGTCGCTCAGCCATGTCCAGCTCTCTGTGATCCCATGGACTGCACCACACCAGGCCTCCCTGTCTTTCACAATCTCCCCGAGTTTGCTCAAACTCATGTCCATTGAGTTGATAATGCCTTCCAACCACCTAATTCTCTGCCATCCCCTTTTCCTCCTGCCCTCAATCTTTCCCAGCATCAGGGTCTTTTGCATCAGGTGACCAAAGTATGGGAACTTCAGCTTCAGCATCAATCCTTCTAATCCGTATTCAGGATTGATTTCCTTTATTGACTGGTTTGATCCCCTAGATGTCCAAGGGACTCTCAAGAGTCTTCTAAAGCACCGCAATTTGAAAACATCAGTTCTTCAGTGCTCAGCCTTCTTTATGGTCCTACTCTCACATCCGTACATGACTACTGGAAAAAATAACTTTGACTATACAAACCTTTGTCAGCGAAGAGATGTCTCTGCTTTTTAATATGTTGTTTAGGATAATCATTTAGTTTTAAGGAATAGATGGCACAATGTATGTAAAGCACTTAGGACCAAACACATGGTAAAGGCTCAGTGTTAGTTATCAATAGGATCACTGTTCTGGCAGGGATTAGATATCTTATCATAAAGAATTATAAGAGAGAGTAAAAAAAAAAAAGAGAGAGAGAGTAAATGCTTGCAGCTATGTATTTGATACGTGATTATTACTCAGAATATATGGAGAAAGCCTAAAATTCAACAATAACAACAACAAAACAAACAACCTGATTTAAAAATGGGCAAAAAAACTTGAATAGACATTTCTCCAAAGAAGACACACAAATTATCAATAAACACATGCAAAGATGCTCAACATGAATAATCATTAAGGAAATGCAGAGCAAAACTACAGTGAAATACCTATTAGGATGGCTACTATCAAAACAATAGAAAATAACAAATATGGAGAGAATAACAACAAAAATAACAAAATAACAAGGATATGGAGAAATGGAACCCTTGTACACTATTGGTAAGAATGTAAAATGAAGATACTCAAAAAATTAAAAACAGAACTACCATGTGATCGAATAATCCCACTCTAAGGTATATATCCCAAAATAATCAAAAGCAGAGTCTCAAATCAATATTTGTATACCCGTGTTCATAGAAACATTATTCAGAATAACCAAAACATGGAAGCAACGCAAGTGTCCATCACACCTGGATGACTGGATAAGCAAAATGTGGTATACACATACAATGGAATGTTATTGAGCCTTAAAAAAGAAAGAAATTCTGACATATGGTATCACATAAATGAACCATGGAAACATCATGCTAACGGAAATAAGCCAGTCACAAAAAGATATATACTGTATGATTCTACCTATATGAGGTACCTAGAGATGTCAAAATCATAGGGACAAAAAGTAGAATAGTGATCGCCAGAGGCGGGGCGGAAGGGAGGTATTGGGAGTTAGGTATTGCGCAACGAGTATAGAATTCCAGTTTTGCAAGATGAAAAGAGTTTTGCAGATGGATGGTAGTAATAGTTGCACAACAATATGAAAAAAAAAAACTATAATATGCAACAGGTATATTGCTAGTGCAACATTAGCAACCCATGAGCTGGACTTAAATTGAACAAAGAAGATAAAGGTATTGGAGGCCCCTGCTTGGGAGGCAGGAGGAAAGGGGGCCACCCTGGAAAAGGGGCCTGGACTGTAGTGAGTGGCAGGTCAGGTGTGGAGCGATTTCAGGGACTTGCACAGACCTCCTCTCCCTGGTCTCTTAGCTAAGTGGTCTCCAAAGAGCCAGGGCAGCCACCTGCACAGCCTCCTGGTGACCCTCAACAGGAGTCACCCCCAGCCTACTCTTCCATTGCTCATCTGTTGCAGTGCCATCTACCTGGCTAAGTAGGATGAGCCAAAGAAAGGCAGGGGAAACCTTAAACGTAGCTTAAGAACTGTCTGAAATAAGAAGGTTGGGTGATCTAGAAGCCATTTAAGGACTTCCTGTTGGTTTTGTAAAATCTCTGTTCCACCAGCCTGTATTAAGGAGAAAATTTCTCATGGCCAGAGTTCAGTGCAAACCTCCCAGCACCGCGGAGTTGCTGCCCGTCCCCACTACACTGCCATTTTCAGTAAGCAGCACGGTCATACTGAACGTGAAAGTCACTCAGTCGTGTCCGACTCTTTGCAACCCCATGGACTGTAGCCCACCAGGCTTCTCTGTCCATGGGATTCTCCAGGCAGGAATACTAGAGTGGGTAGCCATTCCCTTCTCCAGGGGATCTTCCTGACCCAGGGATCGAACCCAGGTCTCCCGTATTGCAGGTAGATCTTTACTGTCTGAGCCACCAGTCATACTGAAAGGTCCATGTAAAAGGACTTCCCTTTGGACTATGTGGGAGAAGGCAAGGGTGGGACACTATGAGAGAAGAGCATTGAAACATGTATATTACCATATGTAGAACAGATGACCAGTGCAAATTCAGTGCATGAAGAAGGGCACCCAAAGCTGGTGCTCTGGGACAACCCAGAGGGATGGGGTGGGGAGGGAGGTGGAAGGGGGATTCAGGATGGTGGGACGCATGTACACCCATGGCTGATTCATGTCGATGTGTGGCAAAAACCACCACAGTATTACAAAGTAATTAGCCTCCAATTAAAATAAATTAATTAATTTTAAAAATAAATAAAAGGCCTTCCTTCCCTTCCCCCTCACAGCCTCCACCCCCAGCGCTCACACGCTGCCTATAGGTTTCCCACCAAAGCCCCAGCTGAAAATACCTGCAGCTGTCTGCCTCTGTTATGGTTTTCACTACAGACCCACAGTCTCGTGGGCACCCAACAACAGTCCACAGGCTCAGATGCAGCTTCCCTGAGCTGAGGGATATGAACAGGCTCCTCAAACCCCTCACAAAAAAGTGGCCACTGTCCCTTTACTGCTGACCCACACTCCTCACAAGATAAACCAAGCAAGGAGGGGAAAGCAGCTTTGGGAGGCTCAGGACCCTACCCACAACTTCCCCGTACCTTGCTGTCTCCCAGGGATTTCTTTTACTAATCTTGCTCCCTGAGCAGTGGGTCACCAGAAGTTCTAATGTGGCTCTGGAGGCAAATTCAGGATGATAAGATACGGACAGTGCGTAAGTATTAAGATCACTGCACCCACCCTCACAGTGAGGGCAAGCCCTGGCTGGTCTGCCTCCCAGAGCTTCATACTGGAAGGCAGCCCATGCCAAAACCCACGCCCAGAGAAAGCACGAGCTGTGCACACAGATTATAATCAGAAGAAGTGAAAGCCTTCTCCCTCTGGTGTGCTTACATACCGTGACCACTGTCCGCTGCTGGTGAGCGCACTTGTTTTCCTTTTCCTGACCCCCTTCAGCTAGTTGTCTTCTCATACAAACTTCAAAGGTGTAGCCAAACAAGAATTAACATCATACCAGAAAGAAACTCTTTAAGATAGTACAGAAGAAAAAGATGAAGACAATGGTTTCTTTGTTTTATCCCACACATCTTCATGTGGCTACTTTAATGGCACCTCTGGCCCATCCTCTGCCTTACGGTCCCTGCCTATAGGCAAGCCAAAACGTGGCCACCATGGGAATAATAACAGCTTAAAGTAGCCCCAGCTATGGATATGGCCAGAACCATGATGTGGTGACAAGGTTTCTGTGGAGGTTTGAAATAATGCTAGTGTCATTCAACATCTTACAACTGCTGCCGCCTCCCTTGGGATTCTTGCCCCCAGCACACACTGGAGATGGGACTGTTAGCCATAAAATGTTCTTGGGACAGTGATTGCAGCGCTAAGCCATGATTAAACTGCACCAGTTCTAACACCCCTTTCAACTCAGATATCTAGATATATACAGATCTTCGGGTTAAACGGAAGGGAGGCTCAGACCCATGCAGCCTCCTGCAAAGAAGGTCCCGAAAGATGGGACCAAAAGATGACCAAACCTCCAGAGTTTAAGACTTCCTATGTGTCTGGTGGGCCCAACAAGAGATTAATATCCAAAATGCACAAATAGCTGATATAATGCAATATTAAAAAAAAATAACCCAATCAAAAAATGGGCAGATGATCTAAATAGGCATTTCTCCAAAGAATAAATACAGATGGTCAACAGGCACATAGAAAGATACTCAGTATTACTAATTATCAGAGAAACACAAACCTAAACCACAGTAAGGTACCACCTCACACTGGTCAGTATGACTGTCACCAAAAAGTCTACAAATAATAAATGCTAGAGAGGATATGGAGAAAAGGGAATCCTCCTGCACTCTTGGTGGGGATGTAAATTGTTACAGCTGCTGTAGAAAACAGTATGGAGGTTCCTTAAAAAATTAAAAATACAACTGCCATATGACCCACTAATTCCACTTCTGGATATTGATTTGAAGAAAACAAAAACATGCCATCTAGGACTTCCCTTGTGGTCTGGTGGTTAAGACTTCTTCCAATGCAGGGGTCGCAGGTTCAATTCCTGGTCTGGGAGCTAAGATCCCACTTGCCTCACAGCCAAAAATAACACATAAAACAGAAACAATATTGTAACAATTCAATAAAGACTTTAAAAATGGTCCACATTAAAAAAAAAACTTAAAAAAAATAGGCAAAGGATTGGAATAACCATTTCTTCAAAGAAGGTATGTAAATATTTAGCAAGTACATGGAAAGATGTTCAACATTGTTAGTCATCAGAGCAATGCAAATCAAAACCGTAAAGAGATATTAATTCACATCTACCAGGATGGCTTTATTTTTTTTAAAAAATAGAAAATAACAAGTGTTGGTGAGGATGCAGAGAAACTGCAACCCTCATACACTGTTGGCGGGAATGTAAAATGGTACAGTCACTTTGGAGAACAGTATGGAAGTTCCTCCAGATGTTAAACATAGTTATCACATGCCTCAACAATTCTCATTCCTAGGTATATATACCCAAGAGAATTGAAAATATATCTTCATATGAAAACTTGTACACAAATGTTCATGGCAGCACTATTTAAAATAGTCAAAAAGTGGAAACAATGCAAATATCCAACAACTGATGAATGGATAAGCAAAATGTGGTATATCCACATATTGGAATACTGTTCTGCCATAAAGAGGAACGAAGTTCTGATACATGCATACACACATGGATGAACCTTGAGAAAATTATGCAAAGTGAAATAAGCCAGACACAAAAGGCCATGTATTGCCTGATTCCATTTATATGAAACATTCATATATATTCCATATTCCATATATATTCTATTCCATTTATATGAACAGGCAAATCCACAGAGACAAAAAACAGATTCGTGGTTGCAAGGAGCCATGGAGAAGGGGGAATGGAGCGTGACTGCTGATGGGTATGAGGTTTCTTTTGGGGGTAATGAAAAGGTTCTGGAATTATATAGAGGTGATTACTTGTGACTATACTAAAAACAACTGAATTATATCTTTCAAAAAGTAAACAGTGATATGTAATTTTATCTCAATAAAGCTGTTATGAAAGAAAAAAATAGGTGTATATGTGTCAGCATCCTGACTTGGAAAACTGTGGTGTGGGGAGAGGAAGCAAAAACCCAAATGATGGGGCAAAAACCAAACCTGGGGATGAAAGACCCAACTTTCCCCTTACTGCTCTACAACTTTGTAAAAATCCACTTATCCTTCAGATTCTTGGTTTCTTCATTTGAAAAACAGGGAAAATATCTCCCTCAAAGTGTTTTTATATGAATCAGAGAAAACCTTATAACATACAAGGTGAGATTTAAATGTTAGCTATGGTCTTAAATTTTTCTCTGAAATGGTAATTCTCGTTCCATAAAATTTGAGATAAAGAGTGGTTCAGTCACTCTTGTAGATTCTGCTCCTTCCTGGCCCTCAGTACTTGATAGAGTGTTCAGCATAGTAAATACTTCATAAACTTACTCAACAACTGAGCAGCAGTGTAGGCCTTGAGCTGTAAACATAAACAAGATTTGTGTCCTCAGGAAGATCAGTCAAGCGGGGCGGGGTTAGAGATGTCTAGATTCGTAAGTACAATCCATGTGCATGTAATTATAGTGAGAGGAGCACGTGATCATGTGTGCACATCCACCCTTTTCAACACGTGTCTCCTGGAGATAAAAGATGAAGATTTGATGGGTGAAGAATTTGTGTCTTCACCACTGGATCCCTCATGCTTCCAATAGGAGGATAGGGTTGAACATGGTTCAAAAAGATTTCCAAAGATTTATGACGTTGGCTATTTAAGGGAATAAGAATATCACTAACATACGATTGTCAAGAGTATGGAAACTTGAAAAATACCATATTTCTGCAGCAAGGGGCCATTCTTAGCTCACCCTCTTTCTTGGTAACCTTGGATTATTTTGTCTCTAAATCCCTAATAAAAACATCATGTAATTCCCTCCAACACCATGTTCAAAGTGAAGCAATAGAGAGTGGATCAGCCCATGAATTTTCTAAGTTATTTATAGGACTAAAGGCTCACAAGGGAGGCATTAGATGCACCCATTTCTATTAGGTCATATTAGGTCATAATGGGTTCCTGAAAATCCAGTTGTCTTTTTCTAGGACCCCAGGATGTCATGACCAAAAATATACATTGCAAAACCTCTCCACCTTCAATGCTCTGCTCAAAGGAAGTTTTGCTGCAGCTTTTCATTCCTAATATTGAAATATTTCTATTGATAATTACTTGGCATAGCAAGTTTCAAAACCTGGGTATTTGAAATAGCTTGCTAATATTTTCTTAAATTACATCCTCTTGTGGGCCCATAAAATCCCCAAGTTATTACAAATAAATAAATGGAGTTTCTCTTCACGATGTAAACTAGCTTTCAGTGAAGTCATTGAGGGGAAGTTTGGTTTGGATGGAAGCAGTACCTACTTGGGGCAAGCGCTGCTTTCTGCTCGCTGGGGGCTGAAGACACAGTCAGCAGCTGCTCTCGGGCAACTGAATGGAGCAAACCCCTGCTGCTTCATTTCTTGTTTTAACTTCCAGTGAGAAACTCAATATGTTTAAATGTTCCTTTTTCTTCAAGTCCTCTGCACGTGGTGACCAGGGCCTCGGAGGTGAGTAAAGAAAGAGTCTGTGTTGGTGCTCACTGACCCCATCCCTACCCCATCATGGACCCAACTGGAGGTTGTGGGGTGATCCTACAGCATGTTGGAACCCCCAGTGCTGGCCAGACTTACCCTAAGTCCCCAGGTGGCAGCCTTCTCTGGGCACAGTGGGGAATACACATTTCAGGGTAAAAGAAAGGGGGGATGCAGAGGCTGGAACCCAGGAGAGCAGTAGGCCCTGTAGGCCTTGTTGTGCATGTACTTGTGGGACACATCTTCGGGGGGAGCAGTTCTTGTGGACCTAACTCATGGGGGCTACCTCCGGGATACCTGCAGGCACCCTGCCCTTCACTGCAGCATGGCTCCAGAAGACATACGAGGCGGAGTGTGGCCCATGAATGATGTGACCCACTACTGGTGTGCAAGTAATTTCTACTCACACATACAGTTTGGGTCTTGACTGGACAACTTCCTTTTCTGCCTCTGCTTTCCCCTATGCTCAGAGTCATACAGAAATATACTTTAAAAATAACAATACAAGAAGGGTTCAGCTTAAGATGATGATGCAAGATCTTGAATTCGCCTTTTCCCACAGACAGACTGAATATACACAAAGGCATGAAAAAATTTCCTCTGGGAAAAACATAAAAACTGATGGAACCACCCCTTCACACTGGGCAAAGGAGAGGGAAAGCTCATCGAAAGTGGGTAGAAAAGGCTAAGACACAATCTCTCCTAAACCCCACACCTGGCATGGCATCCCAAAATTGGGAGGGAACTCAAAACCCAAAGCTTCTCCCTGAGGAGCAAAGGGTTTGTACCCCACATTGGGCAACCCAGGTTTTAAGACCAGCACCTGGAATAAGAGCCCCCAGAACATCTGCCTTTGAAAACCAATGGGGTGCATGGCCTTGGGACCCATGGGGCTGTAGTGAACTGAGAAATATCTCTTAAATGGCTTACATGCAGACTCACCCTGCCCAGGGCCCAGTGCAGAAGCAGCCCTTTGAAAAGCACCCAGGCTTTGTGTGATAGACTCCTTTCCTAATTTTAAAGCATTGGTCTCCAATGCTTTAAAGGGACTTGCTGGAATAAGCAACTGGGATAGAAGCTGGTGGGCGCCATCTTCCTGAGCTTTCTCTGCCTTGCTTAAGTCAGCAGAAACCATCTTTTTTTCTTCTTTTTGTTTTTGCCTCTTTTTTGTTTTCAGCTTGTGCCATCTTTACACTCCATTTCTTCCTTGCCTTTGCCCTCTCTCTGCCACACTCTGTATCTCCTAGACGGGAGCATCTACACATGGCCACTGCCCTGGCTTTGATATCTGGTGATCTGGTTTTTGTAGTTGCCCCCCAGAAGATGCCTCTTCATCACCTGACTTTGGAAGCCAGAAGGACTTGAGTTCCTGGGTCCCATGGGACTCTAAAAATTGGAGCCAGCTCTTGAGTAGATTGCACAATGAGCAAACTGGAAAAAGCCAGGCTGCTCAGCAGGGCCTGTGGGACTGTTAACAGTCAGAGAGACAGTCCTTGACAGGTAACTACCTCCAGAGCGATGCACAGACAGATGACTGAAACACACCCCAGCATTTCCACGACAGACACCTAGCTGCTGCTCCTGGAGCAGCTGCTGAGGAGTCGGCTTCGGGTTTGGCACACATCTAGGGGATGTGGAGGTGCTCTCAGGGAATGCAGGTTGGGAAATGCCATCTTTACATTCTCCTTCTGCCTCACTTCGACTCATTGGTTACCTCCCAGAAAGTAGCACACACACTCTTCTGAAGCCCTAGGGACACCTCCAGATCACCTGGCTCTTGGGGGACAGCAGGGCTTAAGTTTATAGTCCCACAGGCCTGTATATATTGCATTCTTTAAAAGCTGTTGCCTGAGGGTCTGGCTTCCAATCAGTCTGAATCTAGGTGCTAATTGTGCGTGCTAAGTCGCTGCAGTTGTGTCTGACTTTTTGCAACCCTATGGACTGGAGCCCACCAGGCTCCTCTGTCCACGGCATTCTCCAGGCAAGTATACTGGAGTGGGTTGCCACACCTTCCTCCAGGGGATCTTCCTGACCCAGGGATCGAACCCACATCTTTTATGCCTCCTGCAATGTCAAGGGGGTTCTGTACCACTAGTGCCACCTGGTAAGCCCTTGGGACACTGACTGGTCTTGGTAGACTGGGGGATGTGACTGTTTCATGTAATACAAAACATTTCATCCAAAAGCAATGGGATACATATGCTTCTCAGTACACATGGAACGTTCTCTAGGATCAATCTAGGCCACAAAACAAGCCTTAATAAATTTAAGACTGATATCATATCGAAATTGTTTCTGACCATAATAAAACTAGATATCAACTAAAAGGAAAAAAACTGGAAAATCCACAAATGTGTGGCAACTAATCAACACTGCTGCTGCTACTGCTGCTAAGTCACATCATCGTGTCTGACTCTGTGTGACCCCATAGACGGAAGCCCACCAGGCTCCTCTGTCCCTGGGATTCTCCAGGCAAGAACACTGAGTGGGTTGCCATTTCCTTCTCCAATGCATGAAAGTGAAAAGTGAAAGTGAAGTCGCTCAGTCGTGTCCGACTCTTAGCAACCCCATGGACTGTAGCCTACGAGGCTCCTCTGTCCATGGGATTTTCCAGGCAAGAGTACTGGAGTAGGGTGCCATTGCCTTCTCCAACTAATCAACACACTACTGAACAAACCAATGGGTCAAAGATGAAACCAAATTGAAATAAAAAAATATATTGAGGCAAATGAAAATGGAAATACAATATACCACAATTTATGGAATGCCACAAAAGCAGTTCTAAGAGGGAAATTCATAGTGGTAAATGCCTACCTCAAGAAGTTTAAAAAATCTCAAATAAACAGTTTTATACCTCAAGGATCTAGAAAAGAACAAATGAAGTTCAAAGCTAGAAGATGGAAGGAAATAACAAAGATCAGAGCAGAAATAAATGAAATAGAGACTAACAAAAGAACAAATCAATCAAATCAAGAGCTTGTTTGGAAAAAAAACTCAACAAAATAGATTGAAAAAAAGAGAAAATACTCAAATAAATCACAAATGAAAGAGAAGACCTTACACCCCAAATCACATAAATACAATGGATCACAAAGGACTACTACACATGATTATATAATAAGAAGCTGGACAACCTAATGGAAATAGGTAAATTCCTAAAAATAATCAGGAAGAAACAGAAAATATGAACAGACTGCTTGCTAGTAAGGCCACTGAATCAGTAATTGTAAAACCCCCCACATATAAAAGTTTAGGACCAGATAGCTTCACTAGTGAATTCTACCAAACATTTAAAGAAGAATTAATACTAATCCTTCATAAACTCTTTCAAAAAGTAGAAGATGAGGCAATACTTCCACACTTATTTTACAAGGCCAACATTACTCTGATACCAAAACCAGGCAATGATACCACACAAAAAAGGAAAATTACAGGCCAGTGAACAAACATGCAAAAATACTCAAGTTATAAACAATCCTTATTCAATAATACACTAAAAATATCATATACAGTAATTCCCATATATACGAACCTTCGAGTTGAAACTTGCAAAGATTCACATGTCCAGTCCACGTAAGTTAATGTGTCTGGCATATGTTGTCACATTCATGCATCCTCTAAAAGTGGCTGTGCTTTTGTGTACTTTACAGTACTATTTTTTGTGTTTGTTCTTCATGTATTATCTGTGTGAAAGGCATTATAAACCTGTTACAATACAGTATACAATATATAGCCAATTGTGGTAGTTGAATATCTAGGCTAACTTTGTTGGATTTAGGTATAAACTGGACCCAGAACATGCTCTCAGACCAGAACTTATTCATTTGTAGATTTACTGCACCTTAATCAAATGGGATTTATTCCAGAGATGATTGAATACTTCAACAATCATAAATCAATCAACATACACACCATGTTAACAAAAGAAAGGTAAAAGCCATATGATCATCTCGATAGATGCAGAAAAAGCATCTGACAAAACTCAGCATCCATTTATGATATAAACTATTAAAACATATATAGGAGGAACATATCCCAACACAATAAAGGCCATTTATGGCGAACAACAGCTACCATCACATTCGCTGGTGAAAAACTGAGTTATCCCTTTAAGATCAGGAATAAAAGATGCCCACTCTTGACACTTATTCAACATAGCACTGGACATCTAGTTGGAGCAAATATAGAAGAAAAATAAAAGGCACCCAAATTGGAAAGGAAGAAGTAAAACTGGCATTACTTGTGGAAGACATGAATTCATATAAAGAAAACTCTAAAGTCTCCACTAAAAAACTATTAGATATAATAAACACACACATTGGCAGGCTACAAAATCAACATATGGGAAATCTGTTGCATTTATACACACTAATATTTAGCATAAAGACAAACTAAGAAAGCAATCTCATTTACAATTGCACCAAAAAGAATAAAATATTAAGGAATAAATGTTAACCAGGAGGGAAAAGACCTATATACTAAAAACTGTAAGACGGTGACAAAAGCAACTCAAGAAGATACAAGTAAATGAAAAATATTATATATTCATGGATTGGAAGAATTAAAATTGGTAAAATGCCCATACTACCCAAAGCAATCTACGGATTCAATGCAATAGCTATTAAAATTCCAATGGCATTTTTCACTGAAATAGAACAAGCAATTCTAAAATTTTTCAGTCAGTTCAGTTCAGTCACTCAGTCGTTTCCGACTCTTTGTGACCCCATGAATCACAGCACGCCAGTCCTCCTTGTCCATCACCAACTCCCAGAGTTCACTCAAACTCATGTCCATCGAGTCGGTGATGCCATCCAGCCATCTCATCCTCTGTCGTCCCCTTCTCCTGCCCCCAATCCCTCCCAGCATCAGAGTCTTTTCCAATGAGTCAACTCTTCGCATGAGGTGGCCAAAGTATTGGAGTTTCAGCTTTAGCATCAGTTCTTCCGTCCTGATCTCCTTCAGAATGGACTGGTTGGATCTCCTTGCAGTCCAAGGGACCCTCAAGAGTCTTATCCAACACTGCAGTTCAAAAGCATCAATTCTTTGGCATTCAGCTTTCTTCACAGTCCAAGACACATCCATACATGACCACTGGAAAAACCATAGCCTTGACTAGATGGACCTTTGTCAGCAAAGTAATGTCTCTGCTTTTTAATGTGCTATCTAGGTTGATCATAACTTTCCTTCCAAGGAGTAAGTGTCTTTTAATTTCATGGCTGCAATCACCATCTGCAGTGATTTGGGAGCCCCCCAAAATAAAGTCTGACACTGTTTCCACTGTTTCACCATCTATTTCCCATGAAGTGATGGGACCAGATGCCATGATCTTCGTTTTCTGAATGTTGAGCTTTAAGCCAACTTTTTCACTCTCCTCTTTCACTTTCATCAAGAGGCTTTTTAGTTCCTCTTCACTTTCTGCCATAAGGATGGTGTCATCTGTGTATCTGAGGTTATTGATATTTCTCCCAGTAATCTTAATTCCAGCCTGTGCTTCTTCCAGCCCAGTGTTTCTCGTGATGTACTCTGCATATAAGTTAAATAAGCACGGTAACAATATGGAACCACAAAAGACCCCCAAATAGCTAAAGTCATCTTGAGGAAAAAGGACATAGCTGGAGGCATCATGCTCCCTAATTTCAAACTATATTACAAAGTTATAGTAATCAAAACAGTATGGTATTGGAATAAAAAATGAACACAGAGATCAATGGAATGGAATAAAGAGCCCGGAACTAAAGCCATATATATATGGTCAATGAGTCTAGAACAAAGGAACCAGGAACATACAGTGGAGAAAGATAGTCTCTTCAACAGACGGTGCTGGGAAAACTGGACTGTCACATTCCAAAGAATGAAACTGGATCACTGTCTTATACCATACACAAAAATTAATTCAAATTGGATTAAAAACTTGAATGCAAGACCAGAAATCATAAAATTCCTAGTAGAAAAACATAAGTGGTAAGCTCCTTGACATCACTCTTGGCAGTGACTTTAGGATTTAATACCAAACACAAAGGCAACAAAAGCAAAATTAAATTAATGAGACTACTTCAAACTAAAAAGCAAAGGAAGATATCAACAAAATGAAAAGGCAACCTACCAAATGGGAGAAGAGATTTACAAATCATATATCTGATAAGATGTTAATATAAAAAATACATTTTAAAAATTCCTAAACTCAAAATGGATTAAAGATCTAAATGTAAGACCAGAAACTATAAAACTCCTAGAGGAGAACATAGGCAAAACACTCTCAGACATAAATCACAGCAGGATCCTCTATGATCCACCTCCCAGAATTCTGGAAATAAAAGCAAAAATAAACAAATGGGATCTAATTAAAATTAAAAGCTTCTGCACAACAAAGGAAAATATAAGCAAGGTGAAAAGACAGCCTTCTGAATGGGAGAAAATGATAGCAAATGAAGCAACTGACAAACAACTAATCTCAAAAATATACAAGCAACTTATGCAGCTCAATTCCAGAAAAATAAACGACCCAATCAAAAAATGGGCCAAAGAACTAAATAGACATTTCTCCAAAGAAGACATATGGATGGCTAACAAACACATGAAAAGATGCTCAACATCACTCATTATCAGAGAAATGCAAATCAAAACCACAATGAGGTACCACTTCACACCAGTCAGAATGGCTGCGATCCAAAAATCTGCAAGCAATAAATGCTGGAGAGGGTGTGGAGAAAAGGGAACCCTCCTACACTGTTGGTGGGAATGCAAACTAGTACAGCCACTATGGAGAACAATGTGGAGATTCCTTAAAAAATTGCAAATAGAACTGCCTTATGACCCAGCAATCCCACTGCTGGGCATACACACCGAGGAAACCAGAATTGAAAGAGACACATGTACCCCAATGTTCATCGCAGCACTGTTTATAATAGCCAGGACATGGAAACAACCTAGATGTCCATCAGCAGATGAATGGATAAGAAAGCTGTGGTACATATACACAATGGAGTATTACTCAGCCATTAAAAAGAATTCATTTGAATCAGTTCTGATGAGATGGATGAAACTGGAGCCAATTATACAGAGTGAAGTAAGCCAGAAAGAAAAACACCAATACAGTATACTAACACATATATATGGAATTTAGAAAGATGGCAATGACGACCCTGTATGTAAGACAGGAAAAAAGACACAGCTGTGTATAATGGACTTTTGGACTCAGAGGGAGAGGGAGAGGGTGGGATGATTTGGGAGAATGGCATTCTATCATGTATACTATCATGTAAGAATTGAATCGCCGGTCTATGTCTGACGCAGGATACAGCATGCTTGGGGCTGGTGCATGGGGATGACCCACAGAGATGTTATGGGGAGGGAGGTGGGAGGGGGGTTCATGTTTGGAAACACATGTAAGAATTAAAGATTTTAAAATTAAGAAAAAAATAAATTAAAAAAAAAGGGAGAGAGACAGAAAAAAAAAAAAGAACAGAAAAAAAAAAATTCCTACCATTTAACAGAAAAAAAATCCACTTGAAAAATAGGTAGAGGATCTGAATAGAAATTTACCAAAAAAGATATACAGATGGCTAACAGATACATGAAAAGGTGCTCAACACCACTAATCAATGAAGAAGTGCAAATCAAAAACACAATGAGATACCACCTCACACCTGTCAGGACAGCTATCATTAAAAGGTCTACAAATAACAAACGTTGGCAAGGATGTGGAAGAAAGTGAACCCTCCTACACTATTAGTCGGAATGTAAGTTGGTGCAGCCACTAAGGAAAATAGTATGGAGTTTCCTCAAAAAAATAAAAATGCAACTACCATATGATCTAGTAATTCCACTTCTGGGTCAACACTAACTCACCACAAGAAAAACAAGTTTGTAACTACACATGGTAATGAATGCTAACTAGATTTATTGTGATCCTTTCACTATATTCAGAAGTATCAAACTGGTATGTTATATACTTGGAATTAATATAATACTTTATGTCAATCATACCTCACTGGAAAATAATAACAATAAATCAGGAATGTTGTCCAGGATTCACAGCATGACTTGGAACAGGGATTATGAGGGCATTACTGCTGATTTTTAGGTGATGTGGGTAGATTTTTGAGCTGAATAATTTTTTCCTCAGTCATATGGTAGGAACTGGCATTTTAACAACCTGTGAAATGGCTCCCGGATTTAAGTTCCAGTAGCTTTTAGATTTGCACCTGTATCCAAATGGAAATTAACCTGAGAGCTAGATAGCTTAAGGCTATCAAGTGCCTTTAGCGTCAAAGGCTGGTTGCAAGAGAGGTGTCTCCTATTCAGTTAGCTCCCATCACAAGACAGAGAGAGAGAATGGGGGATTCCAGATTTGCCAGTGAACCTGCTCTCCCAACAGAAATGCGCCTACTAGTGCCTGACAGAGACTGAGAAGCAGGGCAGTGTACTGGTGAGAAATCTGGGCCCTGAAGTCAGACAGATCTGCACCCTAACTCCTGCTCTGCCAATTCAGCACCGTTATCTTGGGAATCTCATCATTTTGAGCCCCAGTTTACATATCTCTCAGATGGGGATCAATACTACTTACTGCATACTGGTGGCATGTTAGACGACATTTTTTTCTCTTGGCCACACCATGAGGCATGTGGGATCTTAGTTCCCTGACCAGGAATCAAACTCATGCCCCCTGTAGTGGAAGGGTGGAGTCCTAACCACTGGACCACCTGGGAAGTTCTAGATGGCATGTTAAAACAACTGGCACATGATAGGCACTCAGTAAGACTTCTTCACTTTGCAGTTCAGTTTTTGCCACCCTGCCCCCTCCTCATGTATTGTAAGAACATGCATTGCTTCCCTCCCTCTAAAAAGGTCAGACCCATGAGGGTGAGGCAGAGATTTTTTTATTTCTTTTATTTACAAGCATTTCCTTGTAAATGTCTGCAACCTACAAGGTGTTCAATAAATAAATAAGCTCATGCATTTTTTTTATCTTCATGCAACAGATATTCATTAAATACCTACTTTATGCCAAGCAATGAGACTCAAAATAATAGATTCCTTGAAGGACCATAAGAAACCATCTGTGGAGAGATGTGAGACTGAGGCAAAACAACCAAAGGTTGCTTTCAGGGGTCACCTGAGTGGTGTGAGGGCTACCACTGGGTGGTGTGAGGGCTTCCACAGAACTTCACAGAACCGGGAGTCTGGGGTGAGTGGGTCAGAGAGAACTTTGCCCAGAGACGGGCTTGGAGCTGGGCCTCCTGCGTCCTCCTGCACAGGTTCCAGCAAGGCATACCACAGAAGGCCCTGGGACATAGGCCTCTTTATAGATCCAATACAATTATTTTTGAGGTCCTAGTGATGTGTTCACAAGTGTTTGAGAAAGTACTGGAAAGCCACTAAGCATTATATCTTTTATTCTGATAACAGATAAAAGCCAAAGCTCCATGTCTTCATAAATTCTAATCAGCACACCTACAAACTCATAAGGAAGAAAACTCCATTTCACACGACAAATTTTCTGCCCCTGGAAAGTCTACAGAATGACCAAAGGAGAGATTAAATTCCTGAACTTGAACTTAATGGCCTTGTGACCCACCAGCAAATTTATTGGCATTTTTGGTTTTTAGAATCTTCTCATATTGACCTTATCAGGTCTGGGAGCTGAAAGACATCTCTAATTTTCCTTAGTATATTCTTGTGTGTTTGCTCAGCTGTGTCCGACTCTTTGTGACCCCATGGACTGTAGGCTGCCAGGCTCCTGTGTCCATAGGATTTCCCAGGCATGAATACTAGAGTGGGTTGCCATTTCCTCGTCCAGGGGATCCTCCCAACCCAGGGATCGAACCCAAGGCTCCTGCATCTCCCGCATTGGCAAGCGGATTAACAGCTGCACCACCTGAGAAGCCCTCCTTAGTATATGACTCTTGCTTTTTCCTTTTTTTTCCCCCTCCTCTTTCTGATAAGAACATCATTGGGTCTCAAACCCCACAGGTTGAGCCAGAGGTAAGAGAGTCGAGACTTAAGTCAGCTGGGGGCTGGAGCAGGGGGACACAGCTGCAGAGTTGCCTGTGTTTCCTGATGGCCCACCCTGCTGCGAGCCTCCCCTCTCCCCATAACTCTCAGTCTCACGCTCACATCTGCCTAATATGGTTAATGCCATGATACCCACACCCATGTTGACTTTCTGGATATTTACCCATCACGACCAGAATCCCAAGATCCCAAACCATCCCTCTCACTAGGACTCACTCCCACAGATCTTGGTATATCCCCGCAGTCTGACCAACTCCCCACCTTCCCAACCTCAGACACCTCCACTGAATGCCCTCTGGAATTTACAGCCAATCATCACTGAATCCAGACTGACTGCAGACAAGCTCAGCACCGTTGTCACTAAGACCAATGGCGTCACACCTGCGCCCTGCCTGCCCCATCCCCTCTCCCTACTCAAGCAAGGCCAGCACACCAGCATTTGCCTCGCCTTGCCTGCCTCATCAGTGTTTCCACATCAGCATCCAAACAAACTGCAACTTCCCCCATCTTGAAAACAAAACAAAACACAGAGACCAACCCAGGTACTGCCCATTTCTTTACTCTCCTTTACAGTCCAGCTCCTCAAAAGGTTGTATATTCCTGCTGCCTCTAATTCCTTTTCACCCATTCACTTTCTTTAAATTTTTAAAAACTTTTTATTATGAAAAATTTCAATCATATATAAACATAGAGAATATTATAATGAACCCCATAATTATACCTCCCAGACTTAATAATCATAGGTGAGGGACTTCCCTGGCCATCCACTGGTTAAGACCCCACACTTTCAATGCAGGGGACATGGGTTTGATCCCTGGTCAGGGAACTAAGATTCTACATGCTGCGTGGCATGGCCAATAGGTGAGATAACTTCTTTGCTTTGTCCTTGCTGAAGTGTTTTAAAGAAAGTCCTAGATAACATGACATTTTTCTCTTAAATACTTCAGAATTCATCTGTAAAAAAATAAAAAAAATTTGTATATAACATAAGATATTAAGCTTATGTAAGAATAATGAGGTAATGGTATTGTAATATGTACGATGTAACACCTGGGCTTCCCAACGCAGGAGACACAAGAAACAAGGGTTTGATCCCTGGGTCGGGAAGATCCCCTGGAGTAGGAAGTGGCAACCCGCTCCAGTGTTCTTGCCTGAAAATCCCATGGACAGAGGAACCTGGAGGACTACAGTCCACAGGGCTGCAAAGAGTCGGACATGACTGAGCATGCACGCTCACAGACACACAGACACACAGACACACACACACACACACCTGATGTAACAATAATCCACCTTTTCTCTCTTAAAACCAACTTACTCCACTCAGTTTTGTCCACACCTGTCCCCAGTATTCCACACAAGCTTAGTTTGCCTAAATCAGTCCTGACTAATATGTTGCTAAGGAAAGGCCATTTCTAACTGGTAGAGCGACCAACCATCCCAGCTGGCTGAGGACTTACAGTGCCCAAACGGGGGGGAGTTCTGGACAAACTAGGGCAGTCTGTTTCTCAGTTCCTACTTTTCTCATCTTTTAAGGAGCAACCGACAAGGGCGATTACTCTCCCCTCCTTAAACAGCATTCTTGTCCTGCCATCCGGGATGCCACTCTCCCTGGGCGCTCCCTCCCTCTCCGGCCACTTCAGAGGTGACTCTCGCTGAGTCTGTGCATCTGCCCCATCTCTGAATCTTGGCATGTCCCAGGGTTCTCCGTCCTTGGTCCTCACCCTTCCACACTCTCAAGTCTTCCAGTACACACACCCACTGATGATGCGCAGGTTTCTACCTCCAGCCCAGACCTCTCACCTGAATGTCAGACTTTTATTCCAGCGAATTCCTTGGCATCTTCCCTTCGAAGTCTTAAAGTTATCTCACACTTAGTAGTCCAAAACCGAACTCCTGACTTCTCCCCTAAAATCTACTCTTCTCATAGCTCTCCTTATGACAGTAAATGGCAACTTCATTCCTCTGTCTGCTCAGAGCAAAAACTGCGCAGCCATATTTGAGTCCTCTCTCCACACTCACAAGGAACCCACCAGCAAATTCTGGTGAGTCTTCTTTTGAAAACTATTAACAATCCAGCTACTTCTTACTAGCTTCACTGGCATTTTTTGCTCAAATTATTGCAATAACCTCCTGATTGGTGCTCACTCCAATCAATGATAGTTTCCATCATGCTGAAATGCTGTGGTTTTTACACCGTTATATTAAAGCTTGAGAAATGTGAAGAATCATGTATTAACAGAGATTTGAAACTATATTCCCTATAAATCTATACCAAAGGAATACATGAAGTCATAGGCATAAGAGTGATTCTATTTTAATGTTTGATTTTATAAAGAATCCATCCTAAGCTGGCTCTAGAGATTTATAATTAAAAATCAAGTTGTCTAGGACTATGGAATACTCCTTCTACATTTTTCCATCTCTTAAGCTACACTATATATGAAAACAGTTTAGACACTGCTATTTAAATGCTTTTCAAACTGACATAGACTTTAAGTATCTCCAGAATGTTATATAAACTTATATTAAAATTCATGATTCTTATATTAAGAAGCCCCCAAATATGGGATAAACCTGAATAGTTAGATTCTATTCTGTGTGCCCATTCCTGGAAGCCAAATTTTTTAGAGGTGGGTGTGCGTAACGATAACAGCTAAGCCTACATTTTAGTTCTTCATTATTAATAGTATTCTACTTCTCACAAACTTATTTCTAAGTTGCCTAAACAAAACATTAATTTTTAGCATTACATCATGATCTTTATTTTAGAAGCTGTTCTTAAAAAAGAAGTAATCCTAATTCTTTTAGAAGAATTCTTTAAAAACTATCATGACAATTGTTTAATTGCTGTGACAAAAATATGTTTCTAATTATCTTTCCCCAGACGCTCTCCAACAAACACAACCATTATTATTCCTAATTCTCAATAATCAATAAAATATTGGCCAAGTACTTCATTATTAAGATTACATGCAAAGAAGCATGGAGAATGTTATCTGTGGTTTATCCACCAAGAATCCTAATGGAATATCTATTGCAACCACAAAACCATGCTGAATACTATATAGACAAAGAGACTTTCCTCTCTGAAAGCCTTGCTGACTTACTCTGCAAGAATGAAAAGCTGAGTCAATTCTCTGAGAAACCAGTGGGTAAAGAGCAGCTACTCAAGGCAGGCACCTTTCTGGGAGTGAGGAAGTGTTTCTGGGAGAGGGAGCACCGCCTGCTCCCTCCTTCCATGCTCCAAGAAAACTATGTGGTGGCAAGCACACACCCAATCCTCTCCAGTCCCCTGAAGTCCTGACATGTCTCTGGGGGCAGTTCTTCCAGCTCCCATTCATATAATTGTTACTAAGTCTCCCAAGGCTGCTGTGATATTTCAGATCTCTTCCACAATGTCACAAGACTGCAGTTCCTAATTGCCTGCTGAACTTTATCCCATGTTTGCTCAACCACATCCTTAGGGGATCATGGGTTGCTGTAAAGCTTACAATGTGGTCCAGCATGATCATCGCCTTAGTTTCTTTGGAACAGGTCTGGCACCATCAGAGTAGATCATTTTCAGCCATCAACGTTCCACACTTCTTTGTTGTTTTTTTTTTTTGCCAGAATGAAGTGTAAATGATAGGAGAGGCAAACTAAACAGCCCACTTAACAATCCTGCTTACCATGCCCTACCCAGGATTACCCAGAAGGGCCCTCATGGGCCAAGTGCCTGCTCAGGATGGTGGGCTGCTGCTCCTCGGGTGCCATGCTGCTGGCCCTGGCTTACGGCATATGGAAATGGGAAATATACATACACTGTGAATGTTGATGGAGTCCACAGAGGCTCTAAGTGTACTGTGAGTCTCCTAGCACCCTACCTCTCAGTACCGGAAGGGCTCATCACCTATTAAGTCTTTTGATGGAAAAAAATGGCTGAAGCCCTCACAAAGGAGGTTTATTCAGCTCACTTTTACCTAATTTGATTGACTGCTACATACACATGTCATTTGTCTGTGTGTAAATACTAGCTCACATCGTCTCCACTGACACAGCCAAGTCTGCGACAACCAGTGGAGCGGGAGCGCTAGTAACAGTTTCAGATATTCCTTTAGCTCATACTCATACATCACCTTTGCCAGAATGCCCAGAAAATTAAGGCCTCATTGTAAACACTTGCTACAGGTAACTGGACACTCTTCCACAGAGAAGCTATCGTCATTTGTTTCAAGTGGTTTTCTGCTTCAAATGAAAGAAGCAATGATTGCTTTTGATCCCGTTAGCATCTGTTCTCATTCCTAATGAGCACCCTGATATCTTTGGGGGGAATTACCTCTTCTCCCTGTGTGCAGTTTTTTAAGAAATATTTATTTATTTGGCTGCACTGGGTCTTAGTTGCAGCAGGCAGGATCTTCACTGCGTCACGATCTTTGCTGTTCATAGGGCACAGGATTCACTAGCTGCAGCTAAGGTGCTTCAGGCATGTGGGATCTTAGTTCCCCAACCAGGGATCGAAGCTGCGTCCCCTGCACTGCAAGGTGGATTCTTGACCACTAGACCGCCAGGGAAGTCCCTGTAGTTTTAGTGGGATGATACCCACTTCCTATGCAAAAGCTGAGAGATGAGATGCTTTTCCCTTTCATTGTGGTAGTAAAGTGACTGTCACACTTGCAATATAGCCTCAACCAATTGGATGCTTCCTCTCAAGACTTTGAATCTTGAGTGACCCAAGGGTGGCGCCCATGCCTTATCCCAACTGTTCCAGCTATGGTATCATTCCCATACTACAGGTTTCCTCCCTCTGGAGCAGTCTGGGTTACTGTCCTTTCCAAGCCTGGTTCTCCAGGCTCCCTGTCAATCTGTGAACATCAGATAGATACCAGTAAAATCCCTTTCCCTTGGTTCATCCAGAATCTCTGTTATTTACACCACAGCATTCTGACTAACCCACGAACACAATTGAGAAAGACATAATGCTGACTCCAAAAATATCTTCTCTTTGGCTGGTAGGAGGTAGCTCAGTAAGCTGTTAATGATTAGGGCTGTGTGTTTCCAATAAATCTGCAGATAATGACCTGGCTTGTTCTACTGGTGTTCCTTGTAGACTAACCAACGGCCAGCATTCTGATGTGAATCACTTGAATATTTTTCAACCCACTTGACTATTCTGAGCTTTATTTGTCAGCTAAAAAAATAAACCCCAAAGTTTTCATTTTTATTAACCAGCTTAAACTATTTTAGTCTGGATAAGGCAGTACTACCCCATTTGCCTCACATCTCAGCATGCTGCTTACAAGCCAGGGTGGGATATGATTTCCCTTTTCCTCCCAGAAATTGTATGATAAGAAGCTTCCCGTTTTGTTTGTCCTTCGGATTCATCTGTGGGAATAAAAGTGCTCCTGGATGTGCTTATCAGAAATGAGTGAAAGATAAGCAAGGACTAGGAATGCCTAGATTGAGGCACCTGTGAGCAGGAGGAAAGAGAGTCATCTACCCAGAGAGCAAAGCAGGAAGTCCCATGTGTGAGGTGGGCAGGGAGGGGGTAGGATTGCAGCCAGGAGCCCTCAGCATGGGCACAATGAGTGCCCTGGCTGCTACTTTTATGAGGTTTGTACCCTGAAGAACTCTCATGCCTTCAGATAAATAGATGTGTGGATTCCACACGAGCAGCCTGAGGGAGGGGCTTGTGCTGGCACCTGCTGCAGAGCGAATAGGTAAAGGAACGAACCGAGGGGTCCCCAGGAACCCCATAATAGAGGCAACTCTTTCCCCCAAGGCTTTGTTTCATGACAGCAGAAATGACAGCAGCAAAATACCAACAAAACCCAGACTGCCCAAACTGGCATTTTGCCAGGCCTTGTTTATCAGTCAGTCTCTTAAACCAGCCTCCCTGGTGCTTTCCAACATTTGAGGAATCCGGCTTCCATAGAGAGCAGCTCAGGGGTGTAGTGTTCCCAGAGGCAGAGTGGTGATTTGGGATTTCTGTCTAGATCAACCCAGTCCCAAAGACCCAGGGCAAACTGCAGGCACCAACAGGAATACTCAGAACTGAATACCCACTTGAGTCTCAAAGGATGGTCCCTAAAGGGCAGAGAAGTGGTTGGAAGGTTGAAGAGAAGATGGAAGAACCAATAGAAGAGCTGAAAACAGAGATCTAGGGTGTACAAGTGTTTGAACAAGGTTCCCAGCTGGCTGAGGAAGGGAAGAAAGAAGGAAAGGGGACTGCTGCTCACCAGCAACTTGATTTCATTACTTTTTTTTTAATTGCATTTTTTATTGAGATAAAATTCACCATTTTAAAGTGCATAATTCAGTGCATTTTAGTATATTCACAATGTTGGGTAACCATCACAACTATCTAATTCCAGAACATTTTGATCACCCAAAAAAGAAATCCCATACCCATTAGCAGTCACTCCCCATTATTCTGGGCTTCCCAGGTGGCGCTAGTAGTAAAGAAACCACTTGACAATGGAGACACAAGAGACACAAGTTTGATCCCTGGGTGGGAAAGATGCCCTGGAAGAGAAAATGGCAACCCTCTCTGGTATTCTTGCCTAGAGAATCCCATGGACAGAGGAGCCTGGTGGACTATGGTCCAGAGAGTCGCAAAGAGTCAGACACGACGGAAGCAAATTCACGCACACACACATGCCCTGTTATTCCAGCCCCTAGCCTCCTGCAACCACAAATCTACTTTCATTCTCTATGGGTTTGTTTATTTTGTATATTTCATCGGAATGGAACCACATTGTATATGGCCTTTTGTATGTGGCTTTTTCCACTTAGCATAATGTTTCCAAGGTTCATCCATCTTATGCCATGTATCATTACTTTATTTCCTTTTGAGCTTAACAATATTCCAGTGTACGGACATACCACATTTGTTCATCCAGCCATCAGCTGATGAGCATTTGGATTGTTTCCCCTTTTTGGCTGTTATGAGTAGCGCCGCTGTCACATTTATATATATATATATATATATATATATATATATATATATATGTTCTCAGTTCTCTCCCAAGTGCCCCTAGGAGTGGAATTGCTGGGTCACAGACTTCATCACTTCTTGAGATTCTTGTTCTCAGTGCAGGAGTATGGAGCAAAATGACAATACAGTCCTTGCTGTCATGCTCCTGGATATAAAGCTCTAAGCACAGAGGGTTCAGTGTGACAGCTTGATGTGAGCCCACATCTCCTGCTGGAATGTGATGAAGACCACAGCCTTCCTGGAAAGAGGAAGAAGAAGGTGAGGTGACAAAGGAAGCCAGGCCAGAGTCAGAGGGCCCTTGGAGGCAGTTCCCACTGCCTCCAGCTGTGAGCTCAGCTCCTCCCCTGAACCTGTGGTCCCATCCACAGCCCATTCAGCACTGCTCTTTCCAGAAACACCAAAACATGGGTCAGGTGGCCAAGTGAATAGGTGCAAGGGCCAATAAGATTTTTTAACCCACTACTGTATTCCAATGTCTTAGTTCAGGTTGCTGTAACAAAATACTATAGACTGCATGGTTTATAAATAATGGAAAATTATTTCTCACAGTTCTAGAGGCTGGAAGTTCAAGCTCAGGGTGTCAGTCAGGTTCTCACGAAAGCTCTCTTGCTGACTGCTGACAGCCATTTCCTCATTGTGTCTTCACTTGGTGGAAGGGGTGAGGGAGCTCTCTGGGGCCACTTTCATAAGGGCACTAATCCCATTCATGAAGGCTCCACCCGCATGACCTAATCATCTTCCAAAGGCCCACCTCCAAATACCACTGCACTGAGGATTAGGTTTCAACATACGAATTCTGGAGGAACACAGTCTATAGTGCCTGGAAACTTCAATGATTTACTTTCTAAAGTCTTCCCTCCCTTCATCATTGTGTTCTGCAGTGAAAGTCAGAGAATTACGAGGCTGGAACCCCTGCTAACACTCTGCCTGGTCCATCTCCTGCCCATATTTTCCTTCATTCCATGATGCTCTTCATTCCTGTCTATTGCCTTTCCCTCTGTTGTCTTCATCCCCTCTGTCAACTGCCAAACAGCTGGAAGAGAATGCACACCTTTCTTCCAATCGAAGTTTGTCTTCCTCTGACCTCTCAAGATATTTTATGTTGTTCCTCTCACCCAAGAAATCCTGTAGGTACTGTTTCAATAGTTCAGACGGATTCTCATCCTCAAAATGCAGATGCTCAGGAAACCCACAGGATGATGATGAGAGCTGCTTTTTTTGTTCTCATGCTGGGACGGTGATAGTGGTGGAAAAGGTTGAAATGTTGTTTCTAGAGTTAATTAAAATGAAAAAAGAAGACTCATCCAAATACTAGGTATTGGGCAGCTATTTGGGGGGAAATATGTCTTACCACCTTGAACCTGTGCAGATCCTGCCTCAGTTCAGTTCAGTTGCTCAGCTGTGTCAGACTCTTCGCGACTCCATGGACTGCCACACACCAGGCCTCCCTGTCCATCACCAACTCCCGGAGCTTACTCAAACTCATGTCCATTGAGTCGGTGATGCCATCCAACCATTTCATCCTCTGTCATCCCCTTCTCCTCCTGTCTTCAATCTTTCCCAGAATCAGGGTCTTTTCAAATGAGTCAGTTCTTCACATCAGATGGCCAAAGTATCAGAGTTTCAGCTTCAGCATCAGTCCTTCCAATGAATTTCAGGATTGATTTCCTTTAAGATGGACTGGTTGGATCTCCTTGCAGTCCAAGGGACTCTCAAGCATCACAGTTCAAAAGCATCAATTCTTTGGCTCAGGTTTCTTTATAGTCCAACTCTCACATCCATACATGACTACTGGAAAAATCATAGCTTTGACTAAATGGACCTTTGTTGGCAAAGTAATGTCTCTGCTTTTAATCTGCTGTCTAGGTTGATCATAACTTTTCTTCCAAGGAGCAAGCATCTTTTAATTTCATGGCTTCAGTGACCATCTGCAATGATTTTGGGGCCCAAGAAAATAAAATCTCTCACTGTTCCCATTGTTTCCCCATCTATTTGCCATGAAGTGATGGTACCAGATTCCATGATCTTAGTTTTCTGAATGCTTTTAAGTCAGTTTTTTAACTCTCTTCTTTCATTTTCATCAAGAGGCTCTTTAGTTCTTCACTTTCTGCCATAAGTGTGGTGTCATCTGCATATCTGAGGTTATTGATATTTCTCCTGGCAATCTTGATTCCAGCATGTGCTTCATCCAGCCTGGCATTTCACATGATGTACTCTGCATATAAGTTAAATAAGCAGGGTGACAAAAAAGAGCCTTGACCTACTCCTTTCCCTATTTGGAACCAGTCTGTTGTTCCATATCCAGTTCTAACTGTTGTTTCTTGACCTGCATACAGATTTCTCAGGAGGCAGGTCAGGTGACCTGGTATTCCCATCTCTTTCAGAATTTTCCACAGTTTATTGTGATCCACACAGTCAAAGGCTTTGGCATAGTGAAAAAAGCAGAAGTAGATGTTTTTCTGGAACTCTCTTGCTTTTTTGATGATCCAACGGATGTTGGCAATTTGATCCTCTGCCTTTTCTAAATCCAGTTTAAACATCTGGAAGTTTACGGTTCATGTATTGCTGAAGTCTGGCTTGGAGAATTTTCAGCATTACTTTACTAGCATGTGAGATGAGTGCAATTGTGTGGTAGTTTGAACATTCTTTGCTATTGCCTTTCTTTGGGATTGGAATTGAAACTGACCTTTTCCAGTCCTGTGGCCACTGCTGAGTTTTCCAAATTTGCTGGCATATTGAGTGCAGCAGTTTCACAGCATCAACTTTCAGGATTTGAAATAGCTCAACTGGAATTCCAGATCCTACCTAGGTGGCTCATGATGCTGGCCCATGAGAACGCCCTATATACTTGTGAGAAAAACATTTTGACCACTCTTTTTCAATGCCTAAGTTTATGTGGTACGTGCTCTGCTAAGAGAAGACAATACAAAAACAAATAAGTTGTATCCTCAAGGAACTTATAGTATTAATAGAAATACATGAGGGAATGTGATGTGTTGGGCAAAGGAGAACAGTTGAAGGTTATGAGGAAAAAGGAGAGACAGCAACCACCAAGGGCAAAGAGCATGTTCCTTCCATGAGTGCTCTGAGGCGTGAAGGTCAGCAAATCACTGTGTGAACTTTCCTTCTGCCTAGACCACTGCAGCGGGAAATGGAGCGGAGTTGTTTGGATCCAACGAGCCCACCTGGGCCTTTCTTTGTGGTCTTAAACTCCCAGAGTCACCCTTCTAGATAGTATGAAGACTACAAATCCTGATAATCATGGTGGCAGAATGCTTTGCTTGGACTGCAAAAAGATAGTAGTGGTTTTTTTCCCAAAATGTGCATATTTTTATAATTAATTAAGTTAATCCCTACAGTCTACAGTGGCCACAGGACTGGAAAAGGTCAGTTTTCATTCCAATCCCAAAGAAAGGCAATGCCAAAGAATGCTCAAACTACTGCACAATTGCACTCATCCCACATGCTAGTAAAGTAATGCTCACAATTCTCCAAGCCAGGCTTCAGCAATACGTGAACTGTGAACTTCCTGATGTTCAAGCTGGTTTTAGAAAAGGCAGAGGAACCAGAGGTCAAATTGCCAACATCAGCTGGATCATGGAAAAAGCAAGAGAGTTCCAGAAAAACATCTATTTCTGCTTTATTAACTATGCCAAAGCCTTTGACTGTGTGGATCACAAAGAACTGTGGAAAATTCTGAGAGAGATGGGAATACCAGACCACCTGACCTGCCTCTTGAGAAATCTGTATGCAGGTCAGGAAGCAGCAGTTAGAACTGGACATGGAACAACAGACTGGTTCCAAATAGGAAAAGGAGTACGTCAAGGCTGTATATTGTCACCCTGCTTATTTAACTTATACGCAGAGTACATCATGAGAAATGCTGGACTGGAAGAAACACAAGCTGGAATCAAGACGGCCGGGAGAAATATCAATAACCTCAGATATGCAGATGACACCACCCTTATGGCAGAAAGTGAAGAGGAACTAAAAAGCCTCTTGATGAGAGTGAAAAAGTTGGCTTAAAGCTCAACATTCAGAAAACGAAGATAATGGCATCTGGTCCCATCACTCTATGGGAAATAGATGGGGAAACAGTGGAAACAGTGTCAGACTTTATGTTTTGGGGCTCCAAAATCACTGCAGATGGTGACTATAGCCATGAAACTAAAAGACGCTTACTCCTTGGAAGAAAACTTATGACCAACCTAAATAGCATATTTGAAAGCAGCGACATTACTTTGCCGACTAAGGTCTGTCTAGTCAAGGCTACAGTTTTTCCAGTAGTCACGTATGGATGTGAGAGTTGGACTGTGAAGAAGGCTGAGAACCGAAGAATTGATGCTTTTGAACTGTGGTGTTGGAGAAGACTCTTGAGAGTCCCTTGGACTGCAAGGAGATCCAACCAGTCCATTCTGAAGGAGATCAGCCCTAGGATTTCTTTGGAAGGAATGATGCTGAAGCTGAAGCTCCAGTACTTTGGCCACCTCATGTGAAGAGTTGACTCATTGGAAAAGACCCTGATGCTGGGAGGGATTGGGGGCAGGAGGAGAAGGGGACGACAGAAGATGAGATGACTGGATGGCATCACTGACTCGATGGACGTGAGTCTGAGTGAACTCCAGGAGTTGATGATGGACAAGGAGGCCTGGCGTGCTGCAATTCATGGGGTCGCAAAGAGTCAGACACAACTGAGCAACTGTATTGAACTGAACTGAACTGAACAGTCTATGGTAGGTACAGCCCCTTTAAATTCCAAGGGCATTGACAACCCAAATAATTATACTAATATATTTAATAAAGGGGTGCTGGAGTAGGGGACAGGGCAGCAGAAGCAGCCATAGAAGGCTGCTCCCTTGCAGCCCTGTAGAAGGAAGAAGGCAAACGGCATATATTGCAACCTGAGGGGCTTTCTCCCACCTGGGCGTCGTGGGATCTCAGCAAACTTTTCATATCCTTGTCTAGTGCTGGGAAGAATTTCAATCACAGAGCTGTGTATGGAGTCAGCACTGGTGAGGTCAGCTGTTGGTCTGGGAGACACTGTAATAATGACTGGCTACCGGGGAAACAGCATTTCTAAAGGACACATGATTTCATCAGTCATTGTGTCTTTGATTAATGTCTTGTGTCCTTCGGGGTGTTTCATCTGAAACTATCATGTAAACACCGACCTTCCTGCCCCCACCGTGAGGTAAGCATTCCTCTTTGAGGAAACTGACAGAATTCTCTCAGAGTCTGAGGGTGAGCTTCACAAGCAGGACTGGAATTCGTCCCTTGCCACGGGCTTAGGAAACAAGGCTCACAGCTTCACCCCATCGTCTTCCCCTTGGAAGGCAGGGAAGGCAAAGCGGCACAACAGGAGGCTGTCAATGCTTAAACCGTTAACTAGCGTTTTTCCCAAAATGTGTTTCTGGTTAGTTTAAAGAAGGATAAACAAGATTTAATAGCTGGCAATGAATCACATTTTTTTTTCCTCCCTAAATGCTATTTGGATCCACTCAAACGCCTGTCGTTCTACTTTTGTACAAATAAATAAATCTCCTTTTCTTTTGTGCATTTTTCTCTGTCCTGCATTTCCTAAAATACAATTTGTTTGACGGATGAGTTAAGCAGTTCTGAGATTTGTTTTTGGCTCTGTAGGCAACTGGGTTGTTTTCTCATCATAATTCAGTGGGACAAGGTTATCACCCCACAAACACTAACACCTCATTTAGAACCAGAAGCACTCCCCCACCAGAAGAAAGCCATTGCTAATGTTCTCCATGTAAGTTTCAGTTGTTACATATGAAGTTTCCTGGTATTAACATCTCTGCCCTGCCCCTTTCCTTCCCTCTTGTTTTAGTTATGCTGGATATACTTCATGCATACAGACATTTAGAAGTGGAATTACAGACAGAAAGTAAACTTGAGATGAAGCACAGAGGTGGGCCCTGCATCTGCTTAGGCTTATGATTCTAGAACCAAGAAACTGACAAATAGGAACAAACCTCACTATAATTTGAAAGCAAAATGAACCCAGAGTATTTTTTTCCCCGCCACATAATCACGGATTTTTTTTTTTTTAAGACAAAGACCTGTGAAACAGTTGAACTGAAATTAAACCTATTATTTTTCAAAGTAATTGTACTGAAAACTGAAATGTTCAAGCAGACTCTGAATCAAGAGGACATTTCGTTTGGTTTCAAGTCCTTGGTTAAACAGAGAAGTGCCTTTTCAGTAACTGCCCATTATAATAAAAGATGAGGCAAGTCTATAGAAATCTGTTGCAGGTCTCCTTTTCTAGTTCTTATTAACAGAGCCTATGTGAGCCTGTTCCAAACACTCCCTCCATACGCCTCATAATCAGAAATGCTATAGCCCAGGAAACAAAGCAAGTTCCAAGAAGAGGGCAAACCCAGAACCCAGAGGTGGGCTCGTGTTTCTGCCAGTTCTCAGCTGAGTAGCTGGGAATCAAGAGGGAGCTGTCTTGCCGTCCCATCTCTCCCCGTCTCAACTGTCCAAGTTCAAGCACAAAGCCCTAAAGTAACAAAGTAACAGTAACACGGCCAGGTCTGAAGATTATTTCCCCCAAGTTCAGAAGATTTTTGTTTTCTACAACAGTACTGTTTAATGTGCCTTTTGGTACTTAGTATATTGTATTGCAATAATTTGTTTACAAGCTTATGTTATCTCAAAAGTAGGGACCACAGTATCTCCATATTTATAGTCTATGGGAATTTGAATAGAATCTGTATCTCACTGTTACGTGAAAATTGTATAAATATTAATTATGTTGAATTGGTTCATTACTTTTCAGGTCTACTATATCCTTTTACATTTCTGTCTATTCATTCTATTAATTTCTGAGAGTTTGATACTGAAATTCCAACTAAAAATATTTATCTACTTTAAAAAATAATTGTAATATATAGTGGAACTATATGTAACTTTGTTCTGTATTTTCCAAGTCTCCTGTAAATGTGTCATCATACTTTCATAATTTAAAAAGGAAAAAACAAAGGAAAAAAAAGAGTAGGGACTATACCATCTTTGAATTTCTCAGTGTCTAGCACAGAGCATATTAGATAACCTATAAATGATTAAACGAGTGATTGCATGAATGAAAGGATACCAAATGGCATTGATGAATAATCAATTACCTTTCCCAACATTCATTTATCATCCCTGTGTAGTAAAATATACAGTTTTTTAAAAGTATGATTTTCATTCTTTAAGTTTCATGCAGTTTTAAAGACCACTTATGGGGTTTTATCATTATGTCCACTGAGCTCTGGAGTCCAAGAAACCTGATCTGGGAACTAGTGATACAAGCCCGTGGTTCTCAGTCTTGAGTGTGCATTAGAATAACCTCAAGGGCTTCTGTTAATACACTGCTGGGCCCACTTCTAGAGGCTCTGACCCAGTATGTTTGGGATAATGCTGATGCTACTAGTCCAGGGACCACACTTTGAGAAACACTGATTTAAACAGGGTGGTGGGTCAGTTCTCATGCTGACCAAACTGCATGACCTGCAGTAGACCTTTCATCCATCTCATAGGGCTCATGAAGATGGGGAGAGTCAATAACACCTTATATCCACAGAGTATTTCAAAGCACAAACCCTGGATCACTTACATGAGTACACCTGTCTCAGCCTTCTTCACAGGGATTAAAGCTACAAGTGAGAAAGGAGGTGAACACAACGATGCTTTGGAAAATTGGAAATATCATAGAAATATATTGCTTTTTTATCACAAAGATCCAAACTTTATCTTGGGCTTTTCCCACTAGGGCCTTCCTGGATTGCACTTCTTAGCACAGAAATACTGATGTTAATTTAAGGGAACAAACCCGCTAGGTTAGTAAACAAGAAAATGGCGGAAAAGTTTGATGCATTGGAGTTCGCATGCTGGAAGAATCCAAGATTCTCTGGGCATTCTATTGAGCTGCTACAGAAGGACTGGCATGTGTTCAGTACACGAGCATACGTCTCTACCCACTGATGCCAGGATGTGTGCACTCATGAGGCCTAGCTGCTGGCAGCCCTGCCTCTAACATTAATCAGCTTGACATCTGGAACCAACCTGAGGCACCCCATCCGACTGCCACAGATGCCTTTACTTTTTCGGCTGTCAGCAAGGAGATTATTCAGTTTAGGGTGCCAGGTCTACACCACACAGTCTGCATGGAGGGTTGAGTGGTGTGTTAAAAAAAAAAAAAAAAAGTGAGCTGAATAATCTGGGAGTGTGAGTGAGACAAAAATTTCCCTCAGTAATCTGTCAGCTCAAACTTACACCAGGAAGGCATTTTGCCTGAAGCAGCAGAATTACTGCGGTTGAGTAGAGCTGGCTAGATTATGTTCTACATATCCTTGGAGTACATATTTTGCCCATTTTTGCAAACTAAAACATCCTTTAGCTAACTATACAGCAGTGGCAGCAGCTACTTTCAAAACCCTTTAGCACACACTGGCCTGCTAGAGCTAGGACTACATTCTTTAGTGGCACTGGGGAAGATGTCAAAATCTCTCTTTAGGGAGTTCCAAAGACCGGGCACTGGTTGGTGACTAGTAATCTACTAGTAATCTACTCACGGCAGTAGTGTGGGAAGGGGTTAATGGGCACAAGGTCAATTACATCCCTCTTCTATTTTAGCATTTCATGCACTCTAACATGGAAAAAGAGGACCAAGACATTTTCCAGAAGAATAGCTTTTTGGAAACTGCTCTGTGACACATTAAGACACAAGCAATAAGGAATCAGACTCCACCTCATCAAGGAAAAAAAAAATCTATAGATAACACTGTAAATCAGTCAGGAGTCAAATGCCCTCCTGGATTGTCACCCACTGTTTCACAGCACTGATTTCTCAAAGCCTAAAACCATAAAGAACCTAAACCAGAGCGGAAGGGCATCCTGGCCTCCCGTGTTCACTGATTTAATTTTCCCCTCTGAACACATGCAGCTCCATAATTAGAACATTTACCAACCATAAATATAATTTAAACTCTGTACATGTGTGCCTACATGTGTGGAGAAACTTAGGCTGAGATACGGTTTCAATAAAAACAATCCTTCTGCACTGATTAGAATGTGTAAAGAGGAAATCTGTTTATACCACAATCTACTCAAAACTTGTGTTGGCAGCAACACTTTTGGCTAATAACTGTCAATGGCAAAGCTACATGGAGGATATGAATTATACTACTCACAGTCTGGAGATCAGAGCTCAGTCTAAAACGGCATGTCCAACACTTTCCGCCATGTCCACCATAAAGGGATGTCATAAGCTCAAGGCCTATGAAGCTCAGACTGCTATGAAAGTGGGCATGCTCAATGACGCTCCATGGTCTGTCGAGTTCAAGTCCATCCACAAACGGAAAAGAGGTTTCAGAGGAAACTGCAGAGCTCTGCAATGTTTTGGGAGGGTGTTAGTATTTATTCTCCGTCTCTTCAAATAATGATGGTATCATTCTGGATCTATAGTAGCATGAAGAATGAGATTATTGGATTAACTAGAAACCAACAGGGCATTAATATTTTATGCTCCATTTTTCGTTTCTTGTTGATTTCATAAAAACCAGAAATCAAGCATTGTCCAGTGAGTCCATTACCCATTGGTTCATCCCAACCAAGAGCATCCCTGGTCTAATTAATGCAAGATCACCCGAGGGTCTGCAGAACTCAGAAGAACCCCTCGGTCACACTCAAGAAGCAGTAGGAAAGAGGGAAAACACAAATAGAAGAGCTGAAGGTGGTGAAAAATCACTAGTGAAAAATGAAGACCCCACACTGCTTCCCCACATGGCTGGCAAAAGTCAGCTGAACATCCTCTAGTCCCCTCCATCTTTCCTTTGGCTGCACCACATTTTCTTTCACTCCAGGCTCTGCCAGAATCTGTGCTGCACCCCCAAGTGACTCAGTTTTTATTTGCATGCCTAGTGCTGTCAGATGCAGTGCAACATGGGGCCATTTTCTTGGACTGGCTACCCTTCCCTTCTCTGGATTCTGCAGGCATTTGCTGAGATCCAGTTCACAACAGCAAAGGCTGGCTACACGTAAGTAAAGACAAATAGAGAGTTCAGATGATTGAGACTCAAGAAAAAAGTTGGGTAGCAGTACAGTCTCATAGAGAGCACTTTCAATATATGACTCTAGTACTTTCACACAGGTTATTTCATTTAAGTTTCTTATCAACTCTGAGAAACCATCATCACTATATGAGACATACTTAAAATCCAAGAAAAACGTTGCGATGTACCCAAGATCAAACATCTAGTAAATATCACAGCTGGGTGCTGCAAATGACATTATTGCATTCTTTTTATGGCTGAGCTATATTCCATTGCATATATGTACCACATGTTATTTATCCATTCCTCTGTCGATGGATATTTAGGTTGCTTCCACGTCTTGGCTAGTGTAAACAGCAATGCATGGATGGACCTAGAGATTGTCCTACTGAGTGAAATAAGTTAGACAGAGAAAGAGAAATATTGTATGACATTGCTTATATGAAGAATCTTAAAAAATGATAAAAATGAACTTATTTACAAAACAGATTCACAGACTTAGAGAATGAACTTATGGTTGGTTACCAGAGGGGAAGGGAGGGAGGGATAGTTAGAGAGTTTGGGATTGACATGTGCACACTGCTGTATTTAAAATGGACATCAGCAAGGACCTACTGTATACCACTGAGAACTCTGCTCAATATTCTGTAACAACCTAATTGGGAAAAGAATTTGAAAAAGAATAGATACATCTGTATGTATAACTGAATCATTTTGTTGTACACCTGAAATTAACATAACAGTGTTAACTGTACTCCAATATAAAATAAAAAGTCAAAAAAATCACAGCTGGGACTCACAATCCATCTCTGTATCCTGATGCTGCAACACAAAGGAAGAATCCTTCCTTTAGCCCTTTATTAGCCCTAAATAACAATAACTAAAAAAAAAAAAAAAAAATGAGCTCAGACCTCAGCACCTGGGACACGAGTGGTTATCGGCTTTAGTGGACCACATGTGGCTATCCGCCCATGCAGCCCCAGATACCCACAGGAGGTAGGACAGGCTCTCTGTCGCTTCCTTCCTAAGCTTTTCGAATGAGCTCAGTCTCCACACCCCACCCTGCAGTGCGTTTCTAGAGAGCTGGAAGCAGAGGGTCTTCCATAAGGGGCCCTCCTCTGTAAAATACCATTCCTCTGTTCTCCTGAGAGCCCTGGTTAGTTGACCTTTCAGGCATGATGAAAGATAGCTCTTTTTGGTTTATTTTCCCCAGATAGTTGGAGGAATGTTGTTCTGGGCTCATGTTCAGTGGGTTTGTGCTTTTTGTTGCTGTAATGGTGTTTTGCTATAGTAGTATTACCATATTTTGGAAGTTTTCTAAACCATTGCCTATGCACCCAGGGGTGACTATTAAAATGATGAGGACATTTTTATAAATCACAAAAATAAACAAATGTATAAAAGTGCAATTAATAAAACGGGCAAAGCTAATGTGGCTAAAGAAACAACTTAAAGTGTTTTTCAGAATGTAAAGTGAGTTTTATGCCCCAAAAGAAGTCCATAGAACAAAAATTCTGTACATTTTAAGGAAAAATCAGTATACAGAACTGATATGATAAATGGTAAATGCTGACTTTGATTTTGTATTTTATTTGGGTATCTAGAGGGAAGAAATATAGATGGAAAAATAAACATATATGTGTTAGGAATAACTATATCTTATTTACATATGATTGTTGCTTTACTAGAATCAAAACAAGCATGATAATTTTTTTCTTTTTGAGTTGTTTTTTTTTAAGTGGCCTTCTTGTTCTTTTTCACCCAATACCTATAATCTTTACCACATCTGAAGGGGTACCATCTTTAGGATATCATAGTCAGAACCAGCTGAGAAACCTCAGAAACTAGACTTTCTAGATCACATACCAATCTTCCTCCCCCTCCCCATCCACTGCCTACCTACCTCATCCACTGCTCTGCCAGGAGCCTAGCATCCATCAGCTGGGGCCTCACTGGCTGCACAGGACTTGTTCAGGTCTCCCTGCCCATCTATGAAAACTTGCATAGGTGGTTTTTCAAAAGAGAAGAAACTGACTGCTCAATGCTCTGTGTGCTGGGCAAGATTTCCATGCACCCATGAATAGCCATTCAAGTAGGAAATAAAAACTAAGTACTTGATGATTTCATTCATGGGAAAAAATTTAACCATTTACAGGTGAACAAAAGTTTCTAAATGTGTATTTTGCTTCAGATATTTTAGGGGCAGGTGGGGTTTTTAGCCCTCAGATGGGGAGGGCAAAATGGGGTGATTAGGGAAGTGCCAAAACGTATGTCACCCAGAAGGCTCCTCCAGGCTCTTCCAGGCCGTGGGCTGACCACAACCTGAGTCCCAGCCTTCTGACACAGCACAGGTTGGTAGATCTGAAAGCATAGGCTCATTGCAGATGATTATGGTTAAAATCTTGGGCAAGATCTGAAGAAAGCAGGTTTCAGACCAACTAGGCTTAAACTAACTGTGTTTTAAATGACAGAGCTGAAGGGCCATGAGGGTCATCCTATTATATCCCATATTATTAAGGGATGGGGGCACCACTTTCCACAGAGCAATGACATGAAGAGGCAAGCGGCCAAAGATCAAATCTGCCAACTATAGAACTGATAAGACTATGATCACGTATGGACCATTCAGTCCTCTGTGTGTGTGGTCTGAAAAATCAAACCAGACAAAGTGTAGGTTTTGGTGGAGGGTGGCAGGGGAGGGGGATGGGGGAGCAGAATCAAAACAGCAACTCTATCCGGATGTGTTTTTAACTCTCCCAAATAAATGCATGTGGAGGAACAGAATCAAACATGTTTCTCAAGCAGAGAAAATTATTTTGTTTTCAAACACCAACCAGGTAAATATGGTCTCTAAAATGATTAGAAATGCAATTGATGTGCCACTGTGATTATTCTTTCTAATCACATACCAAATTTCAAGTACTTTCTGTAAATTACTCATAGGCAATTAAGTCCTTTAGATTCATCCTGTGATGGTGGCCATCTTGTTGGGCCATGTTTGTCAACACAGCTGCTGAGATCCTGGCAGGGAAAAAAAAAAAAAAAGCCACATGACTTTTTTAGCTCATAATTCAGTTAGTTTCTTTTCCTGAGGTTACATTTGGGCATCCTAGCCACGCAGGTAGCAAGGTAAGTGGCTCTGGGTCAACAGCTAGGAAACGGAGCTCCCTAACATCTCCACTGGAGAAGGCAATGGCAACCCACTCCAGTACTCTTGCCTGGAGAATCCCATGGACAGAGGAGCCTGGTGGGCTGCCGTCTGTGGGGTCGCACAGAGTCGGACACGACTGAGTGACTTAGCAGCAGCAGCAGCAGCAACATCCGCACAGATAAAGAATGATCAGATGATGTATTTGGCCTTTCCCTGTCCACCTCACCCCTACAAAGGCAGACACACACCATGAATTCTAGATTTGTCCTTCAGTTGTTTCCAGTGCGCACTGCAGGTGCAGAAGGGTCAGAGGGAAAAGTGCAAAGCTGAGCCAGGCCCCATCTGGATACTAGCTTCCCAATCTACTCCTCCAGTTCTGTCTCCAACATGACCTGCGGAGCACTTGGGTGACCCGGAAAAGATTCCTGTGAACTGTGCTGTTCTTCATGTTCTAACTGCTGCTCTCCTCACTTCGTCCCCTCAGCAATGCTATGCAGCCCTTCCTATCTCTTTAAGGGACATGGATATCCTAAATTTTCTAAGTCTTTTCTCCCTAAGCAAATCAGAGGTTCCAAAAGGGCAGGGAACACATCTGTTCTTTTCATATCCTTTATTATTGCTGCTGCTGCTGCTGCTAAGTCGCTTCAGTTGTGTCTGACCCTGTGCGACCCCACAGACGGCAGCCCACCAGGCTCCCCCGTCCCTGGGATTCTCCAGGCAAGAATTCTGGAGTGGGTTGCCATTTCCTTCTCCAATGCATGAAAGTGAAAAGTCAAAGTGAAGTCACTCAGTCGTGTCCGACTCAGCAACCCCATGGACTGCAACTTACCAGGCTCCTCCGTCCATGGAATTTTCCAGGCAAGAGGACCGGAGTGGGATGCCATTGCCTTCTCCATCATTATTGCTAGTGCTAAGCAAATAGCAGTCTCTCAAAAGCAAATTGTGTGAGGACTCTCTTTGGTTTTGTCAGCTGTACTAGATGTGTAAGGCAGACAAAGGAAAGCAAATATGGAGAATGACAATAAGGCAGTCAGCCTCTACAAAGAAACCTTATTAAACTAACACCTTGTCTTTACTATACTCTGAGATAATTCTGTTGTCTTTCTTCATATTTTGTGGCTATGCTAACTATGAATAAAAAAGTATAATTTTAACCTTAAAATTATCACTTTTCAGGGCAAATCTTCCAATTTGTCTTCAGCAATTGACTAAAACTACCTCAGATCCTTTCACATCCTCTGTAGATTTGTTTTCAGTAGAAAGTACTGGAGAGGCCACAAAATAAAATGCTCAAGGATCTGAAAAGAGAGACTGCCCCTTATAATTGAGACCAAAGCCAAGTTGTTACATAAATTTAAGGTCTCACTCCTTTGCTGGAGGGGGTGGGGAGAAGTACAGTCATGAGTTAAAGGATGATTTGCCTTTTGAAATTTAAGGGATGAAGTGGGTTGGAATTTTCATTCCTTGTCTCCCAGAATATCTTGCTTTTTAAAATTACTCATTGCCAGTATAATAGTAAGTCAAATGACAAGGAATCGAGGGCAGTAGAGGAAACTGGGGGCTGGTTATCATGAAGGTTGTGTGGGAGCTTTTTCCTTTCAACTTTGGAAAAGATGTACACTATCTCTGTGGAGACATGGGTTCTGGCCTTATCTGTATTGAGCCAGGAGAGGGCCTCCACCCTAATGGAATTAGCAAAGGTCACTTTAACCGCTAGGACTAAAATTTGGGTCTTCCTTTGTAGATGAGCCCTTCATTGATCTTATGGCTTTCCACAGACTCTCCGGTACGGAGGTTTAAATGATCAATGGATATTGCTCCTCTTGTACCTTCTTCAAGTCGACCTCAGTCATATTTTGTACTGTGTGTAAATCACTATCGTTTTTTCCTGTAGCAACTAGTCCTCCCCTTGAAAGAGTAAGTTAGCATGGGCTGCAGAGGAAATGGCTAATTTCTACCAGGACACTGGGACAATCGCCCAAGTAAAAGCGGCAGACGTCTGTCAACATCTTCGTTTTCACATTCTTTTTTCAGTCCGCAATCCATGGACCAAAGAAGCCCCAACGTCGGACTCGCACTCTCACCCGGTCACGCCATCCCACGTCCTGCTCTTCAGACCAGACCGAGAAGCCCGTGAGCCTGCCACCAACCCGAGGCTTTTCACCGCCAGCGTGGATTAAGTAACACCCGCAAAATCAGCATTTGCACACATGCCAAGGGCTGATTACGGGCCTCTCAGCCAAGGCAGCCGACACTACTTCAGAGCAATTTCTCCAATTACTCAGCCCCAGGACAGCCAGGGCGCGACTCCAGCGCACTCTCCCGGGCTGCGGAGCCTGTTACGAGGCCACCTCACGGCCGCGGGCGGGCCTAAACCACGAGACCGCCACCCACCCGCACCAGTGCCGGCCGGCGCTTCACGCTCTATTGCCTGGGTACCTTTTCTCGCCCCGGCCCTGGGAAGAAACCGTGTTCCTCCTGCGAGCCCCGAACCATCTCCCGCGGCTCCCCAAAGGACTAGACGGCTTGAGCCGCCTGCGCCTCCAACCCATCCTCAATCCGCGAAACACGCAGGGAGCTGGGCGGGAAGCTGCGGATCGCCGTATACAGGGAAAGAGACGCAAACGAGTCTGTAGGGTGGAAGCAGGGAGCTGCTGCGGGGGTCGTTCAGTGTCAGCGTAGCCTAGCCCACCCCACAAAAGCCAGAACACGTCAGAGCTTTGCCCACCGCGACCCGATTGCTCCCGGGCTGCCCCGCCGCCTCCTTCGACCCGTGCGTCTGCGTCTCTGGCCACTGCCGGAGACCAGTTGGTTTTCAAATAAGTAAGATAAACCTAGGATCTAAATTTCCTTTATGGGGGACCGACCGAGAGGCTGTGTAAATGTCTCCTGACAGATGTAATGGAGGGTTATTAGCAGTACAAAGCCTGTCCGACCCGTAGCGTTAGTTCAAGGGAATATTTCGGTGTCGCACTGAAATTGCTACGCATGTAAACCAATTTCCCCGACAGAAGGGTAAACACAGACTCGTTTGAACCGCGAGATGAAAACAGATGGGATATCGCAAACAGTTTCCCAAAATACAACAGACTTCTGGGCCAATTACACGTGGTTAGCTCTGAATGGCAGAGGAAATAGTTTTCTTTGCTGCTAAATGTCACAAAAGTCACCTAAAGGCACAGAAGGAAGCCGCTCTGTTTTTGAGAAACTTACTAGAATTAATCTGTGCTGGAGTCACTTGTGAAAAAGTCACCCTTCTGCCCCGCCCCCACTCCCCAGCCCCTACCCCGCGACCCCCACCCCCAGGCCACCGGGTTCCAGGCCCTTGGGAAGGGCAGAACAGTTTGGGTTGGTGATCCAGGCTCTAGGGTTTCGAAGTCTGAACCCGCCCGTCGAGAAAACTGGAGGAGGGGAAGGAAATCTGGCAGGCCCTTGCGAGCCCCGAGAGGGGCCACGGTCTCCTTTCCCCGCCGGGACCTGCGCGTCCCTCCTCCCGCACGCACGCCTCGGCCGCTCGAGTGAGAACACAAAGGCTCACGAGGCTGCCTTGATGCCAGCCGATTAAGCCAGGGCTGCACCGTGTGCGTGAAGAACACGGAGCCCGGCCTCGCGGGCGCCGGGCCGAAACCCCCAAGAAAACTCCGGAGAGGCCACAGGACCCGGCCCCAGGGCTTCGGGGGCAGAGCCCGGACCGGGCGGCCTCTCCCCGGAGTCCGCGGCAAGCTCTGAGTTCCGGGCCCGGCCGGCGCCTCCGGGGTAGTGCGGGGCGCGGAGACTCAAGGGAGTCGCCTAGGCAGGGGACTGAATCTCCGAGGCGGGAAGCCCGGGAGCCGGCGCCCCCAGCCCGCCCGAGACCCTCCCAGAGGACACCCGGACGGGGCCGGGGGAGAGAGGCCGGGCAGGGCGTGCCGGCTCCCAGCTCCGCCCGGCGCTGCGCAGGGCCCGGGTCACCGCGCTCCCGGGCTCCGGAAGCCGCGCTGGCTGGGCGGCCAGGCGGGAGGAAGCGGCTCGGGCCGCGCCGCCCCGCGCCCAGGAGCCGCGTGCAGGGTTCAGCCGTGTTTCGGTTGCCCTCTGACCTGACCCTGAGCGCACAAAGGCCTCCCGGGTGCGCCGCCCTGGCCCAGGCTTCCAGTCGCTGCCAAATTAATGAGCCCACGTCAGGTTGGGTTTACAGCTCGGCCGGGAAGCAGCCGAGTGGAAAATGAGCTGGGGGCCGCTCGGGGGGGTCCCCACAGGAGTGCAGAGGCTGCCTGGCGTCCCTGCAGCCGGGGACTTCGAGGCCCGCGCGCGGCCACGCTCAGTTCTCCACGCGCCCTCTCCCACTGGCCCTGAGGGCGCAGGCCGCGCCGAGAAACCTGCCGCTCTCTGAGAAACGTCTGTCCTGCTTTCTTCCCAAAACACACACCCCACAGTTAACATCCCAGCCGCACAGGCCAGGCGTGCTCAACACGGGTCGTTGGGTTGCGGCTTGGCGACCCTTCGGTGTCTTTGCGGCGCCGAGAGCTGCGGCCTCGAATCCGTGCCTCCTAACACCGAGCCTCAGGGACTCCGAGCGCGCGCCCAGACGGACCCACGACCCACTCCCAGCAGCAAGGGTCTGGAAGGCCAACTCCGAAGGCGTTTTTCGATCTGCGGCTGGTGCTCGGTTTTGAAAGTCAAAGATCAAAGTCGAAAAGGGGTTTGTTTGCTTTGAATGAAGATCTATCTGCTAGTTCATCCTGAAGTCTTGAAAACTGACTGAAGGTCTGCTCTCTTAATGAGGAATTCGGTTCAAGAAACATGATTAAATTTGAAGTTGATAAAGCCTTAAGTGATTTATAATTATGACATTGATTTGTCGTATTTCTTCCAGATTTTACAGGTATATTAAAAAAGTGTGCGTGCATGCTCAGTCTTGTGGAATTCTTTGCGACCCTATGGACTACAGCCTACCAGACTCTGTCCAAGGGATTTTCCAGGCAAAAATACTGGAGTGGGTTGCCGTTTCCTCCTCAAGGGGATCTTCCCCACCCAAGGATGGAACCCGCGTCTCCTGCATTTTCTGCGTTGGCAGATGGGTTCTTTACCCATTGAGCCACCTGGAGAGCCTGAAAGAAAGCATTTTCATCTAGAAAACATTCAGAAGTTCAGAAGAGACATGCTCTGAGAAGAAGCCCTCTTTCTCTACAGCTTTTGTTGCTGTCAAGAACCAAAGTTAGGAGCAACTGGTGTGACATTTACCTTGAATCATCTGTCACTTCTGTATCTTCCTCATCCTTGCTTCAAAGAGCACCCGGCCACAGACCTCTTTTCTTCTGATGACCTGAGTAAGGACAGCCTTAGGTCACCTCTCATGACACCCCAGTTACTCATCATTGTCCCTCCTCTAGATTCCACACACATCCCTCTAGGCATTTTCTGGCCACCATCCCTTGCAGACTTTGCTGCCCTGAGTCCACACCTTCCTCTGAAACTTCAGTGTACTTGGAAGGTCAAGTTGCCTTTATGATGTCAAGCAGTCAATATCTTTAAAGGTGTTCAATATCTCACAGAGTAAGATACAATACTTGATGTACTATGATTACCATTTTGGCAAACTCTTCTCAACTAAAAATTTAACACATTAGGAACAATGACCAAGACCAATTGTCTCAGTTGTCCTACAGTGCAGTGCTGGATCAAGAAATGATACCTATGTTGACTCCACAACTAATTAGAATTAATACAGTCCCTTCTAAAAGGCGAGTTACTGGAGTGGTAGTGGTGGGTGTTCATTCTGAGATATGTCAATATGTTTGTTTTTCTTCTGAAGCCAGATTGAGATAGTACCATTAAAGAAATTGACATTTTGATTGGAGGAGGAGAAAGGGAGGAGGGGGGGAAGAAATGTAGGAAGGCAGAGGATCTTAAAAAATAATAGGAATGGGTATCAAGACAAAGTGAGGATACCTAAGGACACCAGGAGGGCACCAAAGAATTAGGAAGCAAGAACACTCAATGGTGGGCCCGGGAGAGAGAGAGGGAAAGTGGGCCATGCTAAGGACAAATGGTAGGCAGTATGGTATTATGATTTAGAGCTCATGTTCATCAACTCCTTGGACAGATTGTATAACCCTATGAGTATCAGTTTCCTCACCTGCAAAATGAGGATGGTAATAATACATAGATCACAGAGTTATGAGGATTAGATAAAATAACACTCACTTAATAAACGTTAGCAATGACTGCTCTCAATTTCACCTGGGAGCACTACCTCACAATGTCATTAGGCCTTTGGCATTCCTGTCTGCTCTATTACGATGTATCTTATGAGCACACAGTAAAGTGAGTAAAGTGCTTTTTTCTATGTAAGAAAGTGAAGAAGAGTCACCAGATATTTTAAAGACGATAGTTAACAAAAGACAAAAACCAAATTGGAAAAATAAGTAATTGAGAAGAGTTAGAGAACTTTTTAAGTGTTCATACACACACACACGCACACACACACACACAAATCTTCCAAGTAAAATCCTTGTGGAGACGGGAAAAGGTATTGCATCCAGAAAATGTAAAAAGGATGCTCTAAAAATGAAACATTAAAAGAACAAGAAAGAAGTTTTAAAAATTAAAAATAGGGCAGCAAAAAAGAATTTCAGTAAAAGAGAGTTAAGATGAAGTTGAAGACTCTGTCAGAAAAGAACAAGACAGATGGAAAATAGGGGGAGGAAAGATAAGAAAACTAGAAGATCAATACAGGAAATCCTACAGTCAAATTAAATTCCAGGAAGAAAGTACAGAGATAATAGAGGGAGGTTTTTTTCTTTTTTCAAAGAAACAGTACAAGAAAATTTCCCAGAACTTACTAAGTTCTTAGATTACAGAAGGGCCAGTTGAATGCATAGCACAAAACTAACAAAAGACTTACACCAAAACGCATACTCACAGAATTTCAGAAACTTGTGAATAAATAGAAACCCCAAAACCCTTCCAGAAAGAAAAACAAGTCCCAGACCAAAAATCAGAATGGCATTGAACTTCTCGAAAAATAACACTAGAAGTGAAAAGATAACGAATAGAGCAATGTGTTTACAATTCTCAGGAAAAATAACTTCCAGTCCAGAATTCTACAGCCAGCTGAACTACTCATGTGTGCAAACAAAATTAAGACATTTTCAGGCATGCAAAATTCTAAAAGTTTTATCTCCCTGTACCCTGAAACACATGCTGCTGACTCACCCAAAAGCCATCTCCATCTTTCTTTCATTTAATTTTTTAAGGCATCATATAGCCATGTGCTTCCGAGAAGTCAAGCCTTTCCCCAGCTCCAAGGAGTATCTTTGATTAATCTAAGCCAACATGTTGTAATTCCTTGCCCTTTGCCAATGATTGGCTTAGAAATAGGCATGTAACACAACTGAGATCAATTAACTATCAGGAAAATTCTACTAGGGGTGGGGGAAGATTTTCTTCACATAAAAGAAAGGGACTTCTTCGTTTGTATGTAGTTGTATGAGGACATGGTGCTCCAAGTTGAAGCAGTACCTTATCAAGGATGGAACACAAATATCAAGGATGGCAGAGAAGAAAGATAAAAAGAACCTGCATACTTGATAATGTCACTGAGCCACTGTATTCCTCAAACCTGAACCTAGGCAATATCCAGACTTATTGTTTCAAGAATGCCAGAATGCAAACGCTGGGCACTTGAGCTCATCTCTCAAGCTGAATTGTATAGTGAAAGCAATAATAATTAATAAAATGCCTACTATTGATTGAGTACTTAGGTACTGTTCTTTTGATTAATGTCTATGATAAACCTGTGAAATAAATAGACTTGCTTCCATTTTGCAAATGAGGGCATATGCACTTGGCTCAACAAATACATGAATTAGCCAGATTTGTAACCATTACTCTCTGACTCTAAGGTTTGAATATTTTATTCCGACTCTGTGCTCAGGACAGATGTGAATGGAGCATGGGAAAATGTTTGAAGTATGCTGAGTTCAAACATGGTCTTAATAACCATTTTTAATTCCCTTAGTTATCTGCCAATATAGTTCTGACTTGTGGTAACCACCCTTCAAGATGGCCCCCAATGATCTTCAGTTCCTGGTATTAACATTTTTGTGTAGCTCCCTTAGTGAATAGGGCTGACCTGTGTAACCAACAGGATATCCTGACAATGTGTGACTTCCCAGGCTATGTCATAAAAGCATCATGGCTTCTGCCTCGCTTTCTCTTGGATCACTCACTCTGGGAGAAGACAGTTGGTGTGTCACACACACTGAAGAAGCCCTATGGAGAGGTCCATGTGTCAAGAAACCAAAATCTCCTGCCAATATTCATGTGTGTGAGCTATCTTGAAAGTAGATCCTCCAGCCCCAAACATCTGATAATTACAATCCTATCCAACACTTGACTACAACCTTATGAAAGACCTTGAGCCAGAACCATCCAGCTAAGCTACTCCTGAGTTCTTGACCCATAGAAATTATGAGATAAGTGTTTATTGTTTTGCAACCTAAATGTCCATCAACAGATTCAAATGGAGAAGGACCCTGTGGTCCTGCCCTCCCCTCCATTGTCTTCTGCCTGCCTTTTGTCTGTGGAAAAACTTTAGCCAAAGAATAAATTTAATCAGAAAAGTGAGAAAATGCAGAAACAAAGGAAAACAGTACAATAAGACTAAATAATAATCGTTTAGTTCCTCTTCATGGGCCATAGATCATATTCTGAGCCATATCCTGTGAGCTGTCTTATAGATACGGAAACCCCTACCAAGCAGAAGAAGTTAACCGCATGATGGTTAGACTATAGCCATGATATAAGCTGCCACAGTTCCAAGAACTGACCGCAGAGAAATGGGAACAAACCAACCCTAGAAGTGAAGACTAACTGTACCTAACTGAAGACTAACTGAGGCTGGTCAGAACACCACATGACCAATTTTAAGATGACTATCAAAGCTAACTGTACAGTCTTTACCTGTAACCCCCTCCTGTCTATGAAATCTCCTGCCCACTGATTGTCAGTTGTGGGGGAGTCAGCCCTTGGACAGGAGTTCACCCTCCGCCTGGTTTCTGGCATCCAAAATAAAGCAAATTTTCCTTTCCACCAACCTTGTCTCTTTAGTGGCTTTTGAACCCTGATCCCACTTTTGTTTATAAGACAAATGGATTAAAAAAAAGATTTTTTATACATATATACATAGTGGACTACTCCTCAGTCATGAAAAAGAATGAAATAAGGCCACTTGCAGCAACATGGAAGAACCTAGAGCTTATCGTACTAACTGAGGTAAGTCAGGAAGAGAAAGGCAAATATCATATGACATCGCGTACACGTGGAATCTAAAATATGACACAGATGAGCTTTTATACAAACGGGAAGCAGACTCACAGACATAGAGAACAGACCTGTGGTTGCCAAGGGAAAAAGGAGATGAGGGAGGGATGGACTGAGAGTCTGGGACTCACTGCAAGCTATTTTATCTAAAAGGAGTAAACAGCAAGGTCCGACCATAGAGCACAGGGAATGATATTCACTATCCTGTCATAAACCATAAAGGAAAAGAATATTTAAAAGAACATATATATATATGTATATATATACATAGAGAGAGATATCTGAATCACTTTGGTGTACAGTAGAAATTAGCACAACATAGCAAATCCACTGTACTTCAATAAAGTAAAAAAAATGTTACAGTGTTTATTGCTTTAAGCAGCTCAGTTTGAGGATAATTTGATATATAGCAATAGATAAATTAATACACTGGGTAATTTAATAACCTTCTTCACTTTAAAGGTGAAAGGAGACTTAGATTTATCAATTTATGTTTTTCAAAGAGACATATGTGGTCCTCACACAACACCATGGAGGAGGGCATGGCAACCCACTTGAGTATTCTTGCCTGGAGAATCCCATGGACAGAGGACCCTGGCAGGCTACAGTCCCCAGGATCGCAAAGAGCTGGACATGACTGAAGCAACTGAGCATGCTGGCATGCACACAACACCGTGAAAGGAATAAAGTACCAGCTCAGAAAACTGATCATCAGACACACCTACCCAAGGTACTCCAGTTAGCCAGGGACAAAATTAATAGAAGAACATTCTGGGTCATTTTCGCCAAGCCTTTCCAGTATCCCTGTTTAGAAGCTGGCTCAGGCAGAAAAACCCAGAATGAATACAAAATAAAACAAAAATGAAAGAAATCCCCAAAGAGCCCCTAATTTTAAAATATCTCTTAAGAGGCAGTCAGCCACACATAACACTCCCGATGCTCCCAGCCTCACTGCCCTTGTGGTTCTCATTGCACACGAGTTTATAGTCTTGGATCTTGCCCAAAATTGTAGATAGTCATCAGTTTTAAGAACATTCATGTATTCTGAACAGTGAAACTGTTAATGGTTACGGTGTTTATAGCTTGGGTTTAAATAGGAAACTAATAAAGATAAAATCTCTGTTTGATAAGGTGCTCAAACCCCAGTCAATGGAAAGCTTCCTGCTGCACAGTGCGTTCTTTGAGTCTGTCATTGAGCCCTGGGTCCAGCCTCAGAAAACGCAATTAGGAGGGAGTTAAAACTCACAGAGCTAATGTGCTTTTCTTAGAACTAATATTGACGTGGTAAATGCTACTTTTGGACAATAATGAGTGAGTGAGTGACTGAGTGGGTCTGCTTTTTGTTAGGCACGAGCCCTATAGGGTTTGTTTGGGTTTCCTGTTTACTTTGAAAGAGCAAGCAGAATCTCTAGGGCCAAAACTGCTCTGACAGAAACCTCAGTTGATGACCTTGGCTTGAGTTGGGCAAACCCTCGCAAATAAAGTCTCCTCTTTGCTCCAGAGGTAGTAAAGTTGTAATGTATGCAGTCTTTCAGGAGTAATCATCTACAGCAGGGAACTTGGCAGAAAGAAAGCTTGAGTTTGTTTCTTAGAAGTCATTCGCATTAAAGTCTAAAATGGACTGCAAAGCACATACCCATCTGCAATAGATGTTGCTACAGGTGTAGGATGTTGTGGTTTCTAACATCTTACATGTGTTCTCTAAACAATACCTCAAGTGTCTTTTTGTTTCTGGGCTGTGTGGTTTCCTGTATTTCTGGCAGATGATCCCCTATGTAGAAAGACAGCTGCCTGCAAAGTTTACTGAAAATTATGTATAAAGACACACATGCACAAAATGGTGTTGGCTCTGAAAGAAGCTTGGAGCAAGAGCAGGATGGAGCCTGCGGCACTTGTCCAAGTAGCTGAAATAAGCAGTATCATTGACGTCCAAGCCTGAGCAGCTTCCCTGTACCTTCAGGAATTCCTCCAGTTCCCAAGCTCTTGAGCCGTGCAACAGACTGAGTAATAGAAATCTGAATTCAAAACACAGGAGCACGCTGCGGGGAAGAGATAAAGGAAAGCCCCATTAGATGAGAACTCTTGCCAACACTCCATACCCAAGCAGGAATGTCAAGAAGTTTTTGTGTGAATCATCCAAATCATAAATCAGGCAAGCCTCAGCTCTGGAGCCAGAGATATGACTGGAACACAGCTATTAAATATCGAAAGTTGACAAACACCCAGGGTGTGCAGCTTAAGATACTAGACAGCCAGGTCTATTTTTATTTTTTTGTTGTGTTTTTGGCCTTGCCGTGTGGCATGCAGGATCTTAGTTCCCCAACCAGGGATCAAACCTATGCCCCCTGCAGTGGAAGCACAGAGTTTTACCCACTGAACTGCCAGGGAAGTCCCTAGGTGATACTTTAAAAAGCAGACATATAGGCAATCCTGAGGCCTGTCAATATAGTCAGTGCACTTAGACTTTCATCCCACGCTTGCCAAGCCAAGGGTCCTCCCTTCCCCCATCCCATGAACACTGTCTTGAGATTATGGAATTCCCACTTTGAGGATTCTCTCCCATTACAGGCTTGCCTGGTACTCATGTAGTTCTCATTTGCCCTACATAAAAGCATTAAGGGGAGTATGTGTGTGTGTCTGCAGGTATATGTAAGTATCAATAGATAGTTGGAAGCCCCACATGTAAACTCACCTACAAAGAATTGACCCTATTGAGAGCTCTTGGCTTAAAAACCTTTTAAATGTTCTTTTTCTTTCTCCCCTTCCAAAGAAGTAATGCAAATGGGAGACAGATAAGCTGCTTCCTTGCAGCCATGTCTTTATCCACTGGGTTTCCGAGAATAGTGACCTGGCAGAATCTAGCTCCTGATTCCATGGACTGGGCAGTCCTTCATGGACTACTGAAGCATGTGCTTCTCCTTCTGTCCTGGAGCTGTGAAGGTGACCAGGGAAAAGACAGGTCAAGAAGAGCAGCTGGAGGGGCAAACTCATGGCTACGCCATAAGGGACGGGAAGTAGTGCATTTCTTAGAGTTTCAGGCCCTCCTCTCCCATCCCTGTTGCTGCTGCTGCTGCTGCTAAGTCACTTCAGTCGTGTCTGACTCTGTGCAACCCCATAGACGGCAGCCCACCAGGCTCCCTTGTCCCTGGGATTCTCCAGGCAAGAACACTGGAGAAGAACATTTCCTTCTCCAATGCATGGAAGTGAAAAGTCAAAGTGAAGTCGCTCAGTCGTGTCTGACTCTTCACGACCCCACGGACTGCAGCCTACCAGGTTCCTCCGTCCATGGGATTTTCTAGGCAAGAGTACTGGAGTGGGGTGCCATTGCCTTCTCCACCGATCCCTGTTATTACCCAGTAATTGGCTGCAGGTGAAGAGAATGGCATGCTAAAATGAGAGGCTGAAATCCTTTCTAAGATTCTTGTATTGTTAGTACAGACCCAATGGTGTGGGACTGCCACAGGACTTCCGGCCAACATGGCAGGGATGTGAATCAAGGATGCAACCTACAGATTAGATGTTAGAGAGAACTGATAAAGATATTATTTTCTATTTCACTTAGCAATGTATGGTAAGCCCTAGATTCTATACATGTCAGGCACAAAAGGGAACCTTTCTCTGTAGAACATTACTTCTATTTTTCTTTAATAAATATTTCAGATTACTGAGTGAACTTCCAGTTAAAGATAGCTGGTTAGATACACATTTGCCTCCACTTCCTCCATAAATTCCACTAAAGTGACAACTAAGGAATCAAACAAACAAAAAACAACAGGTAAACGAAGAGAGGAGGTGAAACAATAACAAGTGCTTTTAGTAGCTGAAAAGCACTTGCAAGAGTGGCAATGACTTAGCAGACCCAAGAAATTAGGGAAGCCCAAGAATACTGGAGTGGGTAGTCTATCCCTTCTCCAGGGGATCTTCCCGACCCAGGAATCAAACCGGGGCCTCCTGCAGAGCAGGCAGATTCTTTATCAACTGAGATATCAGGGAAGCCCAAGGAAAAGCTGAGAGGTATGAAATCCCCAATAGCTCTAAGAATTGGCAGTACCAATTACTTCGGGAAGTGGGGATAATGATGGGGCTAATATCCAGAAGACTGGTTGAGCTTGAGAAGCAGTGAGACCAACCCCACACCACGTCTCCTCCAATATTTCGCAAGAAGATATAAATGTTTTCCCTAAAGAGGATAAGACAAAGGATCTGCTGGGCTGAGGAACACCAAGAAATCAAGGTGGAAAATGTGTCCAAAAAGAGTGAATAAGTGAAAGCTGACACACTGAATATTGGAATTAATCCCACAGTATTTTGACATCCTAATTAGAAGAGACTTCTTTAATAAATCTGGTCAGCTTAGGAGAAAAGACCTAGAAACTGACATCAAGGATTCACCTATGAAATGGCCTACCCAGATCACCCCAGAGTGAGGTGAAGCTCAGAGTTTGACAAGCCCTGCTTTGCATACAGAACTTCCTTTCAACTTTGTAGCATCCTACTCTTACATACCAATAGATGGCAAGGTTACCAACATTTGAGAAAGAATTCTAATAAGAAAAAAGAGGCCAAATCAACAATCAGGCAAATATACAACAACTTGGAAGAAAATAATGTAGGGAGATGAAACCTTTAACAAATGACTGTTACATACATGAAACAAGAACAAGATATTACATTAAAAAGGGGGAATTAAATATAAGAAATAAAAATGAAAATCTCAATAAAAGTTTTGAAAATGAAATTGAAAACATATCCCTGAGGGTAAAGTAAGGAGATAGAAAAATAGGAGAATAGTAAGAAATTTTGAGGACCAGCCCTATACATTTATCATTGATGAGTAGGAGTTCCAGAAAGAGACAAAAAAAAAAAAAAACAGATAAGGGGGTAGATCATCCAATAACTCATTGAAATTGGCAGAGTTAATTACCTACCATGTTCTGGCCAAAGTGGATACAAATAGATTCACACCTCAGCTCATCATTATGAAATTTTAACACTTTATGACAAAGAGAAGATCCTAAAAATTAGGTACAAAGTACCAGGAATTGGAATAGCATCTGACCTCTCAACAGCAATGCTAGAAATATAAAAGCCAAGAAGAAATGCCTTCCATTCCTGAGGGAAAATTATTTCCAACCTAGAATTTTATACCCAGCCCCAGCACTAATCAAGTGGGGTGGTAGAATAGAGATATTTTTCAGAAATGCAATTATCAAAACATTATCACCATTTACCCTTTCTCAGAAAACTCCTGGAGGATGTGTTCCATCAAAACAATTGAATAAACCAAGAAAGAGGAAGACATGATATCTGAGAAACAGAGAATTCAACATAAGACAGAGGCCAAGGTAACTTTCAAGATAGTAATGAAGGGAAAATCCAAGACAACAGATATGTAACAAGCCTAAAGACAAAGTACTCAAGATTGGAAGGGTTTAGAAGGTTTTTGGGGTGACATCTAATGGACTATCTAAAGTATTTGAGCTTATTAAGAGATGAGTTTCATAACTGGAAGAGAGTTTGGGCTCATTTGGTGATAAATATATAGAAAACCAAGCCAAAAAGCAGTAAGGCAATTACTGATGCCAGGGAAAACAGTAAGTTGTAGAGAAAAGGAAAAGCAATCATAGTGTACTACATAGCTCAGCTGACAATAGCATTTTAAATGGTCATAAAATGGGAATATATATATATATACATAACTAAAAGCATGTAGAAGTATTTGGGAGTGCAGGGTTGGAGACTGATGGATCATGTGAATATGGGCAATCGAAGGGGGTGAAAAGGAGTGTTTGATCCTTGTAGCCTGCTCTAGGAAGTCAAAAGATAATAGTTAGGAGTGAAAGCTCAAATAGTAGCAATAATTTCACTTAATTTGGAGGTAAATCGTCAGATGTGAATATCAAATAAATAATTGTTTGGAAAAATAGAGTGGGTTTGTCTCCAGAAAGTGAGAATGAGGAGAGACAGAGAGCCCAGGCTTTTCTTTTTCATGCAAGCCTTTTAACAACTCCTTGCCTCCTTACAAGTGTGCACAGGTACCTTTGGTAAAACGACATCATCACAGGGCTTCTGCATAGCACATTCTTGAAGACTGTTGGCTTTGAACACAGACTGATAGATGCTGCTTTCTAGAAGCCTTGGTGGTCTCACACACCCATTTGTTTTAATTCTAGTGGGAAACTTCAAGGGTTATTCTTGGTTTCCTAACCCAGCATGACACTCCTCAGAATCACCTCCGCAAGGTGAGGCTGATTAATTAGATGTAGAACTGGAAGCTACAGCACTCACTCTCTTTTCAGAAAAGCAAGAGAAAGCCTCTTCAGGAGAAAAGAGAAGACAGTGACAAGAGTGGTTGATAATATCAGACCCAGAATGTTTAGGAATTCTTTTACTTTTCATGTTTAGTTATGAATACTCTGACATTTAGTAATCTTACCCTCAAAATCAGTCTAAGAATTAGGGCTATTTATGGCTTCCCTGGAAGCTTCCCTGGTGGCTTAGATAGTAAAGAATCTGCCCACAATGCAGGAGACATGGGTTCAATCCCTGGGTTGGGAAGATCCCCTGGAGGAGGGCATGGCAACCCCCTCTAATAGTCTTGCCTGGAGAATCCCCATGGACAGAGGAGTCTGGTGAGCTACAGTCCATGGGGTCGCAAAGAGTTGGACACAATCGAACAATTAACACACAGGCATGTCTTTTGCAAGCATTGTCAACTAATGTCAGCAGTCCAAAATAGTTCACTCAGAAGCACAGTCCCTGTGAAATTTTCCAGTGTGAGTTGCACAGACAATACAAGTCAGACATTGTCCAGACGACAACGTGGTGAGGGCTCCAAGAATGGCCATTCCAGATTTGTTTCTGGTTCTCTTGTGAGGAAGCAGTCACTGAAAAGCCTCCACAAGGGGAAACACGTCTTTCCACAAAGTGGAAGCAATAGAGGATCCATGAGAGAATCCCACTTTAAAAGGAAGGACTTGGGACAAACTGAGGGAGCACTTTTCCCCTCTTCTTTAAAGAGGAAAGTTTCGAGAGAATACATAAAAACAGAACCAGAATAAAAACTTATATTTTCTTTAAGATGTTTTGAAGGGAAACATTATGTCATTTTCCAAACAAAGTTTGCAAATCCTATCTTCTTGACAGAATCTTCCTGACACTAATTTTGTCCAAGGCATTGTGCTAATTGCTATGGGAAATATAAAATGAACTTAAAAGGGGCTTGCCTTAAGAATTTTACCACCTCTGACACTCTTATGACTACCTACTTCTGATCATAGATTTTCTCTCTTGAGAAAAATCCTTTCTCTTTTTAGGTAATTAATTTAATTGTGTGTATTTTGCATAGGAATCTGTGTCATTGCTGTCTTCTTTGGGCTATAAATTCAGTCTGATACCAGCAATGCTTAAAATATAATAATTAAGTTTGAATGAACTTTGTTGGTTTGGGAGATGTGAAGATGATTATGACCATGAAAAACAATATTTTTTACAGTGTACTAAAGAAAAAGATGAAGCTATTATTCTTCAACTGCCCGTGTTATAATTTACATCTCTATAAACTAGTAGAGAGTTTTGCAGGATTATTTCTATACACTAGCCTCTAATTTCTCCCATTGTCCTTCTGAAGGCTACCCTGTAATGCTATACAGTTGAAATGATTTCAGTTGATCACTTTTGTTCTAAATTTCAAGTCTACTGAACTACTCTCCCTCTCAGTTAAAATGAATTTTCACATTCACATCCTTATTTTTAATTAGGTGGTTAGAGACTGATTATAACATGCACAGTATAAGCCAGAGATGCATGAACAAACCTCAGACTTGCTGTTCTTTGTAAGGACATGACACAACACTGTGCTGTTTGGGGGTCTAATTTGCAAAGGCAGAGCCGTCGAATATATGGGTCAGATTCTATTCTTCTGCATGTTTATCTTTCCAAGATATCTCTAACTTTGTGACCTGATGAGCAGGCAGTACAGAGTAAAAGCATCTAGGCTGATTCATCTACAAATGACAAGTGAAAAAAAAAAAAAAACCTCTGGCTGGGATATTTCCTGTGAAAACCAACAGTGTAGAGGAAAAGAGGGTTTCCTCCGTGTTCACAGAAATTTTCTCTTACAGCCTCCACCACCTACTCTCAGAAAGGATGGCTCTGCTCATCCCCAGCTCTGTGCCACCTGTGCCTCCAAATTATAAACGAAATGCTACTCCACCAGAGGGGTCTGGAGCACAGACTGGGACCTTCAGTTCCCAGGCCATGGTCATTATTGCTGTCTTCAATTTTAAAAGACCAGAAGAATTCTTTGGTTTTGCTTTGTCCTCTCTCTGTGCAGTTTGAACACAAGTTTTTCTCTTCAGGAATCCAAACAAGTATTAGTCTGGATTTGTTAAACAAAATTTGTCGAGTTATTTACATTTTTAACTCACCAGTTGAAGATGTGTACCATATATCATCAGAGCAGGGAAAATGTAAGAAGATAGCATATATACTTAGGAGTAATTCAGCATTCACTCCTCATTTTAAATGATTTCTTTAAGTCTCAAGCCTCTAACTCCATCTTGTTCTTTTGCCTAAGAGGCATTTTAATCTTCTAACTGCCGGGGCTGTTTCTGAAGGACCGGAAGTTGTTTCACTAGAGTTTCTCCCCAGGTGCTATGAAAGTGAGCTGGGTTTTTACTCTCCCCAAAGCTGATGAGTTTAGGGAACTCACTTCTGCTTAGCAAGGAAGACCTGTGTGGAATTTTCTGCTGATGTGTATTATAATCTGATGTTAAAGTTTAAGAGCTATCAGAAAAAAATTTTATTAAGTGTTAACAGCAGTGCTGTGGGGTTGAACTCTCAGAAAGGAATTTTTCAAAACATGCAGTAGGAAGCTCGCAGGAAGTTCTTCAAGTGGACCCAGCAGTCAAGCAGCACTGACTTGGTCAGGATACAGATTAGGATACAGGCAAGAAGCTCAGGCAGAGGCATCCAGGACAAGGCTCCTGAAAGTACCCACAGCAACACGCCTGCACAAATGACCAGTTTTCTTCGGGAAGCTCACGAGCAGTGCCAGTTAATATTTAAACCAACTCATGTTATTTGATGTTGGGTGCTTTTTTGCAGAGATGTTATTTGTGTTAATCACACTCAACCTGAGACCTCCCGGACAATCTTAGGAGTTAGAGAAGACTAGAGGGCTTCCTACTCCATCATAAGCAAAACAAACATCCAAACTGGAGGGAAGCATCTCCCAAGGTGGTCCCCCACCTCCCTTTTGACATGGTTCTGCTTCATTCTCATGCATGCATTCACTCATTCATCAAACACTTCTAAAGCATCTGTCAGATTCCAGACACCATATTAGGACTGGCATTCAGCGGTGATCAAAACAGGCTCAAACTCCTGCCCATAGGGCACTTAGACTCCAGTAGCATGAACTCAGAGAATATCAGAGCTGGGGTCTAGCATTTCAGAAGTATGAACTCAAACGGCTCCAAGGGCCAGACTGGGAATAAAAATGCGCAAAGGGTAGGAATGGGTGGTGGCTTCAGACAAGCAGAGAATGTGTGCCCCAAAGGCATCCGCATACAGTCTTTTGGAACAGTGTGCTGTCTAAACAAATCAGAGTCCTCTCACAGTTGCTATTCAACTCTCCAATGTCCTCAGACCAAAAATAAGGTCCAAAAGGGATACGTGCCTTGCTCAGGGTCACATAGCCAGTAGTGGCAAAGCTAACGCCGGAACTCAGCTGCCCTGGCCTTGGCCCAGAGCTTTTCTACTACCCTGTACTTCTTCTGGGGCTTCCCTACTGGCTCAGATGGTAATGAATCTGCATGCAATGCAGGAGACCAGGGTTCAATCCCTGGGTCAGGATGATCCCCCAGAGAAGGAAATGGATTCCCACTCCAGTATTCTTACCTGGAGAAGTCCATGGGCAGAGGAACCTGGCAGGCTACAGTCCTATGGGGTCGCAAAGAGTCAGAAACAACTGAGTGACTAAAAAATATTTTCACTTTTCTTTCATACTCCCTCTGGGCCCAGAGGGAGTATGAAAAGCAAAACAATACCCAGCTGTGGATGTGACTGGTGATAGAAGCAAGGTCCGATGCTGTAAAGAGCAATATTGCGTAGGAACCTGGAATGTCAGGACCATGAATCAAGGCAAATTGGAAGTGGTCAAACAGGAGATGGCAAGAGTAAACGTTGACATTCTAGGAATCAGCGAACTAAGATGGACTGGAATGGGTGAATTTAACTCGGATGACCATTATATCTACTGCTGCGGGCAAGAATCCCTCAGAAGAAATGGAGTAGCCATCATGGTCAACAAAAGAGTCTGAAATGCAGTACTTGGATGCAATCTAAAAAACGACAGAATGATCTCTGTTCGTTTCCAATCAAACCATTCAATATCACAGTATTCCAAGTCTATGCCCCAACCAGTAACGCTGAAGAAGCTGAAGTTGAACGGTTCCATGAAGACCTACAAGACCTTTTAGAACTAACACCCAAAAAAGATGTCCTTTTCATTATAGGGGACTGGAATGCAAAAGTAGGAAGTCAAGAAACACCTGGAGTAACAGGCAAATTTGGCCTTGGAATACGGAATGAAGCAGGGCAAAGACTAATATAGAGTTTTGCCAAGAAAATGCACTGGTCATAGCAAACACCCTCTTTCAACAACACAAGAGGAGACTCTACACATGGACATCACCAGATGGTCAACACTGAAATCAGATTGATTATATTCTATGCAGCCAAAGATGGAGAAGCTCTATACAGTCAACAAAAACAAGACCAGGAGCTGACTGTGGCTCAGATCATGAACTCCTTATTACCAAATTCAGACTTAAATTGAAGAAAGTAGGGAAAACCACTAGGCCATTCAGGTATGACCTAAATCAAATCCCTTATGATTACACAGTGGAAGTGAGAAATAGATTTAAGGGCCTAGATCTGATAGATAGAGTGCCTGATGAACTATGGAATGAGGTTCGTGACATTGTACAGGAGACAGGGATCAAGACCATCCCCATGGAAAAGAAATACAAAAAAGCAAAATGGCTGTCTAGGGAGGCCTTACAAATAGCTGTGAAAAGAAGAGAGGCGAAAAGCAAAGGAGAAAAGGAAAGATATAAGCATCTGAATACAGAGTTCCAAACAATAGCAAGAAGAGATAAGAAAGCCTTCTTCAGTGATCAGTGCAAAGAAATAGAGGAAAAGAACAGAATGGGAAAGACTAGAGATTTCTTCAAGAAAATTAGAGATGCCAAGGGAACATATCATGCAAAGATGGGCTCGATAAATGACAGAAATGGTATGGACCTAACAAAAGCAAAAGATATTAAGAAGAGGTGGCAAGAATACACAGAAGAACTGCACAAAAAAGATGTTCATGACCCAGATAATCACGATGGTGTGATCACTCATCTAGAGCCAGACATCCTGGAATGTGAAGTCAAGTGGGCCTTAGAAAGCATCACTATGAACAAAGCTAGTGGAGGTGATGGCATTCCAGTTGAGCTATTTCAAATCCTGAACGATGATGCTGTCAAAGTGCTACACTCAATATGCCAGAAAATTTGGAAAACTCAGCAGTGGCCACAGGACTGGAAAAGGTCAGTTTTCATTCCAATCCCCAAGAAATGAAATGCCAAAGAATGCTCAAACTTCCGCACAATTGCACTCATCTCACATGCTAGTAAAGTAATGCTCACAATTCTCCAAGCCAGGCTTCAGCAATACATGAACCATGAACTTCCTGATGTTCAAGCTGGTTTTAGAAAAGGCAGAGGAACCAGAGATCAAATTGCCAACATCTGCTGGATCACGGGAAAAGCAAGAGAGTTCCAGAAAAACATCTATTTCTGCTTTATTGACTATGCCAAAGCCTTTGACTGTGTGGATCACAAAGAACTGTGGGAAATTCTGAGAGAGATGGGAATACCAGACCACCTGACCTGCCTCTTGAGAAATCTGTATGCAGGTCAGGAATAAACAGTTAAAAATGGACATGGAACAACCGACTGGTTCCAAATAGGAAAAAGAGGATGTCCAGGCTTTATATTGTCACCCTACTTATTTAACTTATATGCAGAGTACATCATGAGAAATGCTGGACTGGAAGAAACACAAGCTAGAATCAAGATTGCCGGGAGAAACATCAATAACCTCAGATACACAGATGACACCACCCTTATGGCAGAAAGTGAATAGGAACTAAAAAGCCTCTTGATGAAAGTGAAAATGTTGGCTTTCAACATTCAGAAAACGAAGATCACGGCATCCAGTCCCATCACTTCATGGGAAATAGATGGTGAAACAGTGAAAACAGTGGCTGACTTTATTTTTCTGGGCTCCAAAATCACTGCAGATGGTGACTATAGCCATGAAATTAAAAGACGCTTACTCCTTGGAAGAAAAGTTATGACCAACCTAGATAGCATATTCAAAAGCAGAGACATTACTTTGCCGACTAAGGTCCGTCTAATCAAGGCTATGGTTTTTCCTGTGGTCATGTATGGATGTGAGATTTGGACTGTGAAAAAGGCTGAGCGCCGAAGAATTGATGCGTTTGAACTGTGGTGTTGGAGAAGACTCTTGAGAGTCCCTTGGACTGCAAGGAGATCCAACCAGTCCATTCTGGAGATCAGCCCTGGGATTTCTTTGGAAGGAATGATGCTAAAGCTGAAACTCCAGTACTTTGGCCACCTCATGTGAAGAGTTGACTCCTTGGAAAAGATTCTGATGCTGGGAGGGATTGGGGGCAGAAGGAGAAGGGGACGACAGAGGATGAGATGGCTGGATGGCATCACTGACTCAATGGATGCGAGTCTGAGTGAACTCCGGGGGTTGGTGATGGACAGGGAGGCCTGGCGTGCTGCAATTCATGGGGTCGCCAAGAGTTGGACACACCTGAGTGACTGAACTGAACTGAACTGGGCCCAGAGTTCAGCTCCTTGAGGTATCTCAGAAAATTTCTGACATGAACTTGGTGAACAACTCATTCATTCTCTCAGTGATTGTTTATAAAGCTCTGTCATGTGCTGAACACCAAAGAAAGCTTGAGAGTGTTGAATAAGACCAATGTCAGGCGCTTCCCTCGTGGTCCAGTGGTTAAGAATCCCCCTTGCAAAGCAGGGGACGCTGGTTTGATCCCTGGTCTCAGAAGATCTCACATGCCACAGGGCAACTGAGCCCATGCACCACAACTGCTGAGCCTGAGCACCTACAGCCTGCGCTCTGCAACAGGAGAAGCCACCGGGAGAAGCCCACACACCACAATGAGAGAGTGGCCCCTGCTCTTGGCAATTAGAGAAAGCCTGCACACAGCAATGAGGACTCAGCACAGCCATAAACAGATAAATATAGAACTAATCCCTTTACGTAAAAAAAAGACTAATGTTAGAAATGGGCTTTAACCTCCCAGAGCTTAATAGTGTATCACTTCAGCAATCTATATATTTAATTAGTAGGAAACAATAAATTCCTTTTTTCCCCTTTGAGCACTTCTGAGGCAGTAGTTACGACTCCAGGCTTGGATATACACATGAGCTTAACCTGAACAAGAAATAAATGTAATGTGATATAATTAGTGTCATGTGTCCTTAAAATTAGCTTAGCTCCACAATGGTATAAAAAGGTTACTGTGGAATAGGAACTGGGTACATAGTAGCTGATCCATACAGTCTTGTTGGATGTAAGTGGTCATGTGCTAAGCAATCTCAGCTGCTGGGCAGATGTGTGAACTTCTTCTGCATCAGGATACTTGCTAACAGGCTCAGCAGTAGCATGGTCCAGGTTATCCATCCATTGCACTACCATGTGTAAGACTGTGTTACAGTGTGTATGCAAGTGCTGCAGTATTCAAGGTCAGTGTTCATGAACCAAGGCAAGCTGGAAACCATTTTTTGCTAAGACTTTCCCAGGAGTGTGGTGGAATCCTTTGGAAATAGCCAAAGTTAGCTCTCCTAGGTTAACAGCTCAGCGAGTACCACCTACTATAGCTGGAAGGAGAGATGGGCAGAGGTGTGATCACAGTGATTCATGGGTTATGGCTAATGGTGCGACTGAATGGTCAGGGACTTGGACGGAACATGATTAAAAATTGAAGTCAAGGACAAGGAAACAGTATGTGGATAACTTCTCTGAATGGGCATGGAGTGTGAGATATTTGTGTCTCACGTGAATGCTTACAGAAAGGTGACTTCAGGGGGAGAGGCAGACCCTTCTGTGGATATCAATCAGCATCCTTCTCTATCTGCTCTTGGCTTTGCCCAATGGGCTCATGAACAAAGTGGCCGTGGTAGGGATAAAGGTTATGCATGGACTCAGCAGCATGAACTTCCAGTCTAGGCTGATCTGGCTACAGCCACTGTTGAGTGCCCAAACTCCCAATAGGCTTTGCATTTCTAATATGGCACATTCCCCAGGGGGATTAGCCAGCCACTTGGTGACAAATTGATTATATTTGATTATTTTCAAAATAAAAGGGGCAGAACTTTGTTCTTACTGGAATGGAGGCTTTCAATTCTTCCCTTCCTTGTCTGCCATGTTTCTTCCTAAACAATTATCCATTTAGACTTATAGAACCTAGATAGCATATTCAAAAGCAGGGACATTACTTTGCCGACTAAGGTCCGTCTAATCAAGGCTATGGTTTTTCCTGTGGTCATGTATGGATGTGAGAGTTGGACTGTGAAGAAGGCTGAGCGCCGAAGAATTGATGCATTTGAACTGTGGTGTTGGAGAAGACTCTTGAGAGTCCCTTGGACTGCAAGGAGATCCAACCAGTCCATTCTGAAGGAGATCAACCCTGGGATTTCTTTGGAAGGAATGATGCTGAAGCTGAAACTCCAGTACTTTGGCCACCTCATGCGAAGAGTTGACTCACTGGAAAAAAACTCTGATGCTGGGAAGGATTGGGGGCAGTAGGAGAAAGGGACGACCGAGGATGAGATGGCTGGATGGCATCACGGACTCGATGGACGTGAGTCTGGGTGAACTCCGGGAAATGGTGATGGACAGGGAGGCCTGGCGTGCTGCGATTCATGGGGTCGCAAAGAGTCGGACATGACTGAGCGACTGAACTTAACTGAACTGAATGCCTATCCACTATCATGGTATTCTAAAAACAGCATTGTTTCTGAAAGGAATTCATTTCACAGCAAAGAAGTTGCAATAGTGGGCCCATGCCCATAAAATTCATGCTCCCCATCATCTCAAAGCAGCTGACTTGATATAATAATGGAATAGCCTTTTGAAAACTCATTTGGGTGCCAGCTGGGTGACAATGCCTTGGAGGGCTGGGGCAATGTCCTCTAGGATATGCATCAAACTGATGTCCAATATATGGTGGGTTTTCTCCTATAGCCTGGACTTATGAGTGTGGGAATCAAGGGGAGGACATGGAGTTGACTCTTATCACTAATTACCCCCTAGTGATTCACTAGCAACATAGCAACATTTTTTATTCCCATCCCTGCAACTGACTCTGCTGGTTTAAAAATGTTAGCTTCAAAAGGAACTAAAGGTGGAAAATGCTTCCACCAAGGGATACAGCAATGATCCCACTGAACTGGAAGCTGAGGTTGCCACCTGCACACTGTTCTTGCCAATGAATCAATGAGCAGAGAAGAGGATCTGGTCCTGGCTCTGGGGATTGACCCTGATAATCGTGGGGAAATTGGAATTACTACACAAGAGGGCTAAGGAACAATGGATCTGGAGTGCAGGAGATTCTCTGGGCCACCTCTTACTATTTCTATTTCCTAGAATTAAAGTCCATGGAAAACTACAGCAGCCCAATTGAGGCAGGATGACGAATAACCCAGACCCTTGAGGAGCGAATATTTGAGTCCTCCCACCAAACCATAAGCAACTGAAGTGCTTGCTTAGGGTAAAGGGAATGGGTGGTAGAAGAAAGGAATGCTGTATGCCAGCAGTGATCATGTGACCATCGTGTAAATGAGGATGGTCAGAGTTTCTTTCGCATGTTAATATTTATATGTTTATATATAATATATATATTAACCAACAATTTTTGTTTTCTTTCCCTTCTAATCCCCATGTTACCTAACCCAAAAGGTTTTATATAGTAACTAGCTTTATACAAATATTCAAAGCACAGAGATTGTGAATCAGTTAGAAGAAAAACTAACATCAACAATCGAAAAAACTGACTTTGTATCCTCTTCTGGGGAAAGAGTCACTGTGTTTTTTGGTTGTATGTGTGATGGTTGCATCCCATCTGGCTGAAGCACAACTGTATCATGGTTTTGGAGATAAAATATGGTTTAAGCAACCGTGGATAATGTAAGCTGACAAGGGTTGACTGTGGTGGCCTTGTCATGTGTCAGCGTAGCTAGGCTGAATTCTATTTCCCAGAATATTACTGCCTGTATGTTTCCAGTTAGAATGCATCACAAGAGAGATTCTCACGTGAGATTTGGAAGGCCGAAGAGAAGCGGCAGCTGCTGTTGCTGATCTCCTGGTTCACCCTGATGGTGTGACGTGGGAGTCCGGCCTGAGCTACTCCTCCTTCTCCCGGATTTGCTTTTGGCTTCTCTGACTCCTGAGCCAGTGCGTGTTAGGTCTGTGATGAAGGATGTCAGCTTCTTCTGAAGACGCTCATACCATCGAGGGCAGAAACAGCCACAGCTCCAGCCGGTGCTGATGGGTTCCGCTTTATTCTTGCTCTACCCTGTTTTGCCCCCACCTTCCCTCCCCACTGCCTGCCGCGCAGACTTCGATTTCTAGCGTCAGTCACAGAGCCAAGTCTAACAGAAACTGTTCCACCAGCTACCCCAATTGCTTAAGATAAAAATCTCTGTAACAGATCCCTTATCACATTATATTTCCTTGTGTTTTTGCTTCTCCGAATGAACCCTGATTGATGCAATGGCTTAAAAAATCGGGGAGTTTATTTCCCTCTCAGTTCAAAGGTGAGCAATCCAGATGGGCAGCACAGCTCCGCTCCACACGAACAGGGACCAAGTTCCTTTCTCTGTGTTGTACCACCATCCTAGGGCACTGTCTTTACCAGCTGGGCAAAGCTGCGTCTCCACATCCAAACTCCAGCAGAAGGGTATGAGGGGAACTTCCCTGGTGGTCCAGTGGTTAAGACTTCGCATTCCAATGCAGGAGGTGGGAGTTCGATCCCTAGTCAGGCAGCTAAGATCCCACATGCCTCAAGGTCAAAAGAAAAAAAAATCCCAAAGCAATGTTGTAACAAATTCAATAAAGACTTTTAAAATGGTCCACATCAAAAAAACAAAAATCTAAGAAAAAGGGGAAGTGGGTATGGAGGAGATATATTTCACGTGGGAAGCCTGGCCCTAGAAGAGGCAGCCAGTACTTCTGTTCACGTTCTGCAGATGAGAATATGGCCTTACCCAACTCCAAGTATGATCATAAATCTGTTCTAGTGGGCAGCCATGTGCCCAAAGGGAAAAGGCGTTTTAGTGAATAACTAGCTGCCTCAGCCACACATATACAGACTAGTTTTAATAGTGTGAATATGACTATGTATAATATATAATATTATATGTTACTATAAAATAATATATAATGTTATATATTAGATATGCTATATAATACATATACAGACTACATGTCATGCTAGATATAACTATAGTGTAATATATAATAGGTAATATTATATACTGTGATGCTGCTCCCAAAGTCCTAAAAATAGCAAACAGAACCAAAAAAATGAGCTGAGTTACCCTGCAAACCAAAGCCAGAAGCAGCCCGTGCAATGAAAAATTGAATTGAATGCTTCCAGATTTAAGAAAATTTTTGTGCCAATAAATAAATAAATAAACTACTACTGTAACAATAAACCCCAGGAACTTCCCCAACTAAAAATTATAATTGATTACAAGCTGTTGCCTACAGTATTGAGTTACATTTTGCCTTACCAACTAAATGCTTCAGTAGTTAAAATGATTTTGTTTGAGATTCACATGGATTAAATAGCCTAGAACATATCCACCCTAGACTTAATCTAAGAGAGAGGAGATTTGGTTCAAATGTTGCTTCTCAGCATGTCAGGAAATGTTTTCTTCAATTAAGTAATCTTATTTTAGAGTTAACTCTGTGCCAAGAAAATAAACAATATATCTTTCATGAACACATCCACTCTGTTGTATAAAAACTTTTATTTTCTGGGAGGCTGCTCTTGGAATTTGTACATATAATGAGATCAGAGCTGGAAAAATCCTGTTTTCTTTAGCATTTAATGGCTTTGGAAACTATAACGGAGCCATGTGACACAGTATAATGACAGAGCTCTGTGAACAAGTGGATATCAAAGATCAACAGATAACCTTCCCCATCCCCCACAAAACCCTGCAGTTTTACAGGAACCCTGCATTAAGTACAGCGGGATGTTTCCACTCAGTCTTGAGCTGCGTGAAAATTAGTTGCAAGAGAGTCTGTTGCTGATCACAGACCAAATGCCGTTATGCTTTCAACACATTTTAAGGGATTAGGCATTACGGCTATGTACTTCCAAGATGGAGTTGCAATAATGGGAAGTCAGGAAAAAATCCCGAAGAGCCCAGCGCTTGGCTGTCTAAAGGACCGTATCATAGAAGGTAGAACGCCAGAGGGCTCTTTTTTGGAGGTCTCTGCCCACGCTCACCCCCAGAGGGTGGCTCTGGATGGAGGCTTGGAGCACCCCGGGTTGTGCTCCAGCAAGACCAAGTGCTCCCTCTCCTGCAGGCGTGCAGTGCTCTGCTCTCTACCATGATTTTGCGTGTGCTGGTTTCCACCCCTTACACTCCTACCAGACCCAGTTCCAGCACCACCTCTCCTATGAAGCCCAGACAGTTAATTACTCTCTTTCCCACTAAGTTTTCTTCTTACTCTTTTCCCTGGTGGTGAGCTTCTTGAAAGCTAGAACACGTATTAATATTGTCTATCTTATATTTCTGTTGCCTAACAAACCCAGATTCATGGTGAGTACCTGAACATCTTTGTGAAATAAAGAAATAAATGTCAAATCTAAAAAAGGTGGGATAAGGAAACTTTCTATTAGCCAATTTTAGCTCCCTTTCTGACATATTAAGGGGCCAGTCCCACAGTTCAGTGAGAAAGAAAGGAAGAGAAACTCCTCTGGTCTTTCACGTTGTCCCCTCAATCGGTACCTGAGTCAACCAAGACCGACAGTTCACTTCCAGTGGCCAAAAGACCCCTGTGCTCCTTCTATTTCCCGATCATTCACGGAACGCATGGACGAACATTTGCCAGTAGGAATGACATGGTAGATTCTCCACCCTTAGAACCTCGGTGGCACAGTCCCTTTCTGGATGGATACTGCGGCAAACACCAAACGAAGTAGCACACAGGAGACTTCCTCAGATCTGCATGGAAGAGCTTTCATCTCTTCAAAAGGAAGAGCTGACTTTGCTGTGCTTTTGTGAGCAGAGTGTAGATGGACACTGGGGTACAGCATGGGGGTTGGGGGGCTTCCCTGAGGGCTCAGACGGTAAAAAAAATCTGCCTGCGGAGCAAGAGACCTGGGTTCCGTTGTGGGTTGGGAAGATCCCCTGGAGAAGGGAGTGGCTAACTATTCTAGGATTCTTGCCTGGAGAATCCCAGGGACAGAGGAGCCTGGCGGTCTACAGTCCATGTGGTCACAAAGAGTCGGACACGACTGAGCAACTAACACTTTCACTTTTACTTTCACATGGGGGTCCAGCCTTAATAGATTCGTCAGACTCATATATACTGTTTCATCACTCCCAACAGTTAATCCATGGGCCTTTCCCGTGCACAGAGACCAAGATAAACAAAGAACCCTGCGGTGGGAATCAGACTGGTGCCTAACGCCTGCCTCTGCCTCTGTTCGTGAAGCCTTCTACAATCCTCTTAAATGCTTGAGCCTCAGTTTTCTTACCTTTTAATACTGGGGGCTACAATATCCACCCAAGCACTTTACCACAAAGTCCTAAGCTTTGAAAAAGTTAGTTTCCACAAAATCTTTTAAAAGCGGTTAGTGCAACACTCACCTTATCTCCCTCTGCTCCCTTGTGAGCATTCTACCCGTCAGCCCACCGGGACTGCTCACAAGTCCACAAACACACCTTGCTCACACAGACCCTTTTCACCGGTGGGTCAACTTCCCTCATTAAAATTCTCCTTCTTGGCTGCGATGTCTTGTGGATATCGGGTACTCCCTGACATAGTGTGATAACAAGGGCACTTCTCTGTGATTCCCCTCAAACCCATAGTCTAGCCTAACCATGAGAAAAACGTCACACAAATCCAGATTGGGGGACATGCTTTGGGTTACGTGGCCACCACTCAAGACTGTCAAGGTCATGAAGACAACCCAAGACTGAGACCCTGTCGTAGGCCAGGGGAGTCTGAGGAGCCGTGACAACCAAACGCAGTGTGGTTCCCCGGAAAGGATCCTGAAACAGCGAAAGAACCTTCATGGGAAAACTGGCGACGCCCCCAAAGGGTGGAGTATGGTTAATAGTAACGCATCGATGTTGGTTTTCCTTTTAACAAGTGTTCTGTGGGAATGTGAGGTGTTGAGAATGGGGGAAACCAAGTGAGAAATACATGGCAATGCTCTAACATTTTAAAAACTGTGTATATATCTAAACTTATTTCTTGGCTATGATGTTCTGTGGATTTTGGGTACTTCCTGACATAGTGTGATAACAAGGGCATTTCTCTGTGATTCCCGCCCCCCCAAAACCATAAGTCTAATACTTTGGCCACCTGATACGAAGAACTGACTCATTGGAAAAGACCCTGATGCTGGGAAAGATTGAAGGCAGGAGGAGAAGGGGACGACAGAGGATGAGATGGTTGGATGGCATCACCAACTCAATGGACATGAGTCTGAGCAATCTCCAGGAGATGGTGAAGGACAGGGAAGTCTGGTGTGCTGCAGTCCATGGGGTTGCAAAGAGTCAGACATGACTGAGTGACTGGACAACAACAAAACTTATTTCAAAATTTAAAAACATATTAAATAAGATTCTGCTTTCCCTTCAAGCTTCATCCAAAGACCACCTCTTCTGTGATGCCTTTCTGAATCTTCCAGTTAGCATTTTCCTTCTTTTAAACCTTCCTAGCACTTTGCTTCCTCCTTAAGATACGTAGTAATTGTGTACTGTTCAACCCCGTCAAATACATGCATATGCACATACTGGTATCTGAGCAACCTGGAGGTGATTGATGCCTTTACTCTGCAGGTGCTAGTCAAGTTACTGACGTATGATAAGTATCTAACAAGTGTCTTTGAACGGGTGAATGAATGGGTTGCCGAAGCCTGTGCTATCACAGTGTGGAGTTGCTGCAACACGTTTACCCTCTCCAGGCGTAGCAGGCCAAGACATTTTCCCCAGAGAGAATTTATCCTGTGGGCTGAGGCAATGTCTGTTACTAGAGGCATTGCCGTATGTTTGCAAAAGACTTTGCATATCTAGATTTTTAAAGCGGTTTAGAAACCACGACTTCTTAATCTTCACACCCCCCTCACATGAAATGCTTTTGGCATAATTTAGTAATTCAAACTCTGCATACCACAGGAGATTTGAAAAGTGCCTAATTAAAGACACAATGCTATCCTCACCTTATCCTGGGCTAAATCCACTGAAATTAGTGGGCATTTGAATTCAGAGGAGAATTGAGGCATTTTTATAGCTATGGATTTGAAAGGATTGGAGGCATCAGTACACTAGGCTTGAATAAGAAAACCAGGCTAAAAATCTGGACTAAATAAGATGGTTGTAAGCCATACAGGATGTCAGAATTAAGAAAAATTGTAAAAGATTGAAACTGAACTGCTAAATGAAGGGTATGGGAAAGGCCAGTGGGGGTGGGGTGGGGCAGTTTGAAAGAAATGTAGGAAATGTCTTAGCCCTATTTTCTTCTTTCTAAAAAAGCTTTTTGAGACTTGTGTTTGCATGGAGGTAGTTTACTTTCAGAAGTGAAGTCAAGCCGTAAGAATGGAGAACTGGGGAGTAAGGACTGGTTCAAGTTTTTAGTGGGGAGAGAACTGAATTTTGAATACAAGCTGTAGGAACTGGGAAAGCCCATGCTTCCCAGGTGGTGCTGGAGGTAAAGAATCCACCTGCCAATGCAGGAGACACAGGAGACTCAGGTTCAATCCTTGGGTGGGGAAGATCCCCTGGAGGAGAGCATGGCAACCCACTCCAGTATTCTTGCCTGGAGAATCCCATGGACGGAGGAGCCGAGTGGGCTACAGCCCATAGGGTTGCAAATAGTCGGACACGACTGAAGCAACTTAGCACACATGATTACGATAAGCTGCTATCGTATTGATAGAAATAGTAACAGTTAATCATGGTTTAGCTAAATTTTGCATATTTCAAGGAAAATTCTCAAAAGCAAATTTTGTAAGTTTGAAAATCCTATGACAATGAGTAGATGGAAAGCCACCCTTACTAATTCACTTTTCCAGGTTAATTAGTGCTATTTTAAAAGTTTATGTATCTATAGACCTATAAGGGCTTCCCAGGTGGCTCAGTGGTAAAGAATCCGCTTGCCAATGCAAGAGACACAAGTGATGCGAGTTTGATCCCTGGGTCAGGAAGATCCCCTAGAGAAAGAAATGGCAAACCACTCTAGTATTCTTGCCTGGAAAATCCCATGGTCAGAGGAGCCTGGCAAAGAGTCCCTGAAGTCACAAGAGTCTGACACCACTTAACGACTAAACAACAACAATCTATAGACCAAACAGAACCAAAGGCTGTAACTACTTTTATGAAAAGCATCATTTTCTTTATTTCTAAACCAACTAAATGAAAGCACAACCTTGGTAAAATAGCAATTCCAACGACTATCGTGTTAGTGGGAGAGGATTCATTTGTCCCCCCAAATTCCCGTGACAGTGCCCTCCTCTTCCACACACACAGGACTATTCATTGCTTGAATATGTACTGCTTCAGCCTCCTTCTCTGAGCTGCTCATCCAAATGTAGTCAGATTAAGAGGCTGGAGTTTTCTGAGGTCAGAAAAGAACTCCAAGTGTAGGAAATAGAACTCTTTGGGAGGTAGCAAGTCTGGACCTCAAATAGCAGCACTGCTATTGTTTCTGTGGTATGGCAATCACCTCTCTCTTTGTTTCCCCTTTGCTGTCTGCCACTGTGGTCTTGCTGTGGAGTGATTTGAAACAGGTGCTGTGAATAAGTTCTCTGTATTCAAAACCCCAAGCCAGTTCAGAAATACAGCCCCAAGATACACGCTTCAGGCCTTCAAGGCTACAGGAGTTAACACCACTGTGCCTCAGAGACCCACTTCCTCTCCCCTGAACCTTTCCAGGCTTAGAGTTCACCCAAGCTGCACACTTTGTAAAGAAGACTGCCCTTGGACCTCAGGTAATTCACAATTTCCCCAGACCTCAGTTTCCTCATCTATAAAACGTGAGTGGAAGAATAGAAGGTCTTTCAGCTCCAAGATTTTATAATGTAAAAATCCTGCCAAGGCAAATCTTATCTTGCATTTCCACATCTCCCCCCCTATACCGGACCTGCATGTGGAACATATGTGCTGACTCACCCCTCCACACCCTCACTGGACACTTGACAAAGTTGGGAACGTTTCTTTTAAAAAGAGCTTGAGCTATACTTTCTATATTTTTGGCTCCTCTTTGCCAGTAAAAATCCATGGCACCACTTCAAAACACAGAAACGAAGCATTACATTAGAAAGAGCGCACATTCTCATTCCGGTTCCTTCGGTCTGGTGTCAAATTTGTCTGTTTCACATGTCTTTTTCTCTGTCATTCAGGAGGTGGGCGCCAGTCTAGATATTCATCCTGACTCATACCAAGAGGATTGAAGGAGGATGTCTCTCATGAGGGAAAAAATGGGTTTTGAGAATTCCTTTGCCTATTCCGATCCAACAGAATTCCAGTTGACAACCTCTGGGCAGAGTTGCAAACCTACATTTTTTATTTTCGTAAATGCTGTTCATCATCAGAAAGTTATAGAGAGTTGACTGGGAGGATGGTACTTAAAGGGGCTGCTCTGGTGGCTAAGCAGTAAAGAATCCTCCTGCAGTGCAGGAGACAAAAGAGATACCAGTTCAATCCCTGGGTCAGGAAGATGCCCTGGAGAAGGAAATGGCAACCCACTCCAGTATGCTTGCCTGGAGGATTCCATGGACAGAGGAGCCTGGCGGGCTACGGGCCATAGCGTTGCACAGAGTAAGATACGACTGAGCGACTAACACACGCATGGTGCTTAAAAGCTGCTGTTTTGTTCCAGTCTTAAAGTTTAAAGACCAACTCCTTAATATAGCTTGCTTCATCTAGAATCCCCTGAAAGCATACATTCTGATAGCCGTGACAGCCTACGCATACAGAACATCACAATTACAGGACGTTTCCCAGTGGAGCGAGAAAGCTCCCCAGGCTACTTCCCTCTGAGTTTGGTGCCCTCTTGGAAGACAGGTACTGGCCCAATAACACATGAACTCAGTTCTGATTTGAAGTGTTGTTTGTTGCTTGGCTCATGTCGGATGATTTTAATTATCTTCCTGATCATGCAAGAAGAAAAGTGCCTCATTATTAAAATTAGCCACCAGTTTTCCATGGGACAGCAGCACAGATGAAGATGCATAGAGAAGGGCTGTCAGCTCTCCACGGCAGGAGAGTAGTCATCATTTGCTTAGATGTACTGACAGCCTGGCTCTTTGGTTCAGAAGATAAGAAGTATGTGCCAGGATTTCCCAACTTCAGAGGGTCTGAAAAGCTGATGCTGAAGGGAAGGATATTAATATGGCAGCCAATGTTTTTTCAAAGAGAGATGGGAAAAATCAATGTGAGGTCTTCCTAATTTGTGTTCCAATTGGGTCCAGAGCTTTCTTTCTTTTGGATTCTTTCAATGTTTTTCTTGGCTCATTTGTGGTGCATGAAGAAGCTTCTTTTCAGTATGAGGGTGAAAAGCATTTCTCTCTGTTTAGACACTTAAGATATTAATTCTTTTTGCAATGCTGACCCAGAGAAACTGGTTCTATCCCCAGCTCCACCAGGCAAGTCATTTATTCTTTCTGGACCTCATTTTCTCATCTTAAAAAAAAAAAAAAAAGAGAGAGAGAGGTTTAGAACAGACCATCTTTTGTAAAACTAGCTATGTAATAATTTGCAGGTCCCAGGGCAAAATTAAAATATAGGGTGTAAAATTCCTATATTCCTATATTTATATGTAAAAATATGGGGTGTAAAAATTATTAAGAATTTCAAGAGAACAACAGGAGAACATTAAACCAAGGGCAGAGCTCATATATACATAGGGCATTGTGGGGCTGGACAGGTCACATACACAGGCTGAAAGCTGGCCAGCATCTCCTCTGTGCCTTGTTCAGCATCAAAATTCTCTGTTATCAAGGTTTTTGGTCAACTCCACAAGTACAATTCTCACGCAAAAATGAAACAAACAACAATAAAGCAAAACCAAAAAGTTTGAACTGCATTTTTTGCCTGAAGTCTATCTCACTTTTTTCAAGTTGCTTTGACCATAAGCCCTTCCTGACTTCATTTTATTCTCCAAGATGGATATTTCTTCTTTCCTGTCTAAAACATCCAAATGACCTCTGCTTTGGTCTTTTTCTAAAGCACCATATGTTAGATAATTGTGCCCAAAGGAATTACTTCCAGAGTGGTCTAAACACAAAAGAAAAACACACAGCCAACTTTTTCTCTAGAACAGTGCAAACATTTCCTTAAACCTAAGTGTCTCCAGAGGAAAACTGACAGAATAAACCTTTCACCCAGCAAGTCCACTCTGTATAGGGTTGTACCAAATCCTTCTTTTTGCATTTTTACGTCTCTGATTTATCTACTGCTTTGCCAATAAAAGCAGTCATGTCCTTTGATTTAAGTTTTTTTTACAATGGAAAAGTGGTTAGAGAAAATGACTCAGTTGACTGTTTTATTAATGGAAAGAACTGATAGGCCAGCAACAGTCCAAGTTCTTTGCCCCTTCTCTATCATGTTACACCATAATATAGCACCTCCCTGAGAAGTCAGAGATTGCAAGTTAAATGCTAGCAAATCAATGGTTTGTCAGATGTTAGGTTCACTAAAGTACCAACCACAAAACACAAGGAACTTTCAGCACTGAGAAGTAAAATCTACTCATGTAATTTAACAATTACAAAGCAACTACCAAAAAAGAGGATTTGTTAACATGTCTTGAAATAAGTTTGATTTCTTGTGTGAGTTTTTCTGCTACATTCAAGTTACTGAAGTTTCATTCAGGTAGTTAAACTCACTGAACAAATTTTTACCATCACCTCAAACAGATGGAAAATCAGATTTATTATTGAAGTTAACTTCTGGAATTTTAAAAGTGACTACTTCAGATCTACTCATGACTGACAAGTGAACCTCAAAATGAATTTATTTTCTATTATGAAATTTTGAAGTGTTCTGTTTATTATAAGAAACAAGTACATTTATTCTTCTTTAATCTTATTTTAAAAAAGCAAACACCTGTTTGTCTCAAATATTCAAGATCATTTATGGTTCTGTTTTAGGGGACAATTTAAGGCAAAGATATTATGAACTGTGAAAAACCACTGTGAACATATCAGTCGACCAGTCACATCCAACTCTTTGTAATCTGATGGATTGTACCCTGCCAGGCTCCTCTGTCCATGGAATTCTCCAGGCAAGAATACTGGAGTGGGTAGCCATTCCTTATTGCAGGCAGATTCTTTAACAACTGAGCCACCCGGGCCCACTGTCTAGGTCATGAAAATTCCAAATATTTGAATACCAGTATCCTTCAAAATATAAGCAAACAAGTCTAGAAAACAATAAATGCCTATATTGAGAGCTCATCTACTTCTCTAATGGCAGGACTATTTCTGAAACATTATATTAGTCACTTAGGGCTATCATAACAAAGTATGACAAACAGTGTGACTTCAAACAACAGAAATATATTTCCTCGCAGTTCTGGAGGCTAGAAGTCCAAAATCAAGGTGTCCATGGGCCTTGCTCCCTGAAGTCTCTAGGGAGAATCCTTCCTTTTCCCTTCTTAGCTTCTCGGTGCATGCATGCTAAGTCGCTTCAGTCATGTCCAACTCTTTGCAACCCTTTGGACTATAGCCTGCCAGGCTCCTCAGTCCATGGGACTCTCCAGGTAAGAATACTGGAGTGGGTTGCCGTGCCCTCCTCCGGGGGATCTTCCCGACTCAGGGACCACACCTGTATCTCTTATATCCCGGGCAGACAGGTTCTTCACCACTAGCGCCGCCTTGGTGGCCGCTGGTAATCCTTGTCTTACTTGGCTTGTAGCTGTATCGCTCCAACCTCTGCCCCTATTGTCACATGGCTTTCTCCCTGTGTATCTCCTCCTGTCTTACATGGACCAGGTTTATTAATCTGCCTGAACTGCTATAACAAAATATGATAACTGTATGGCTTAAGCAACAGTCATTTTTTTCCCTCACAGTTCTGTCTACAAGAGCTAGAAGGCCAAGATCAAGGTGCTAGCTGATTTGGAAGGTCATGCATGTGAGAGGAACACTATTCAACCTGGTACATTCCCCTAAACAAATAATAATCTCTTATGTGTTTAAATGAAATAAAGCAAAATGTCTTTATAAGGTGTACCAGAAAAAGAAAGCTCAGTGAATCCCTTAAGAATCCATCCTATTCAGTCATCCATCCCATCAGTTCTCAATGTGCGATTTAAGGACCATTTAACCCAATCCAACTTTGGGAGGGGCTGATTAAAAATATAGGTTATGGGCTTGATCCTGCAACAAATATACTAAAATTGGAATGATACAGGGAAGGCTAGCATGCCCCTGCCCAAGGATGACATGCAGATTTGTAAAGGGTTCCATATATATTTTTTTTAATGCAGATTATTAAACATAGTATAAAGTGAGAGATTTTTCTGGAAGGAGATTTCTCCAGGTGAGAAAAATGACTGTCCAAGTGAATCTTATTTTCTATCTCTATCACCAAATCTCAGATACTTCCAGAGTTATATTTCTTCTGCCTATGCCATGCCTGGCCTCATGGCCAGTTCCTCCTCAGCTCAGCCTGAGCACAAGTAAACCCCCTTTCTTGAGTGTCTCTTCATGCAGCTAAGACAGGCTGGCATTCAAAAATGACATAGCTGAATATGATGGGAAACCAAAAGAAAATATAGGCGACACAATAATAGTCACTAGGCTTTCAGGGTATAGAGAGAACTCTGAGTCAATGTCGACAGCAATGGAAGGACCAGAGCCCTATCAGAAACACCTTCCTTCCCTGCTCCCTGGAGATCTCTGCCAAGTGGCCTCAGGCTTGATTTCTAACCTCCAGGAGCTGGCCCTCCCCTACCAAACTAGAGTTTCTAAAGACTAGCCAGGGGCCTCCCTGATGGCTTAGTGGTAAAGAATCCGCCTGCCAACGCAAGAGACTCAGGTTCAATCCCCAGCCCAGGAAGATCCCACATGCCACGGAGCAACTAAGGCCACGCGCCCCTACTGCGCCTGCGCTCTAGAGCCAGGGAGCCACAGCTCCTGAAGCCTGCTCACCCTAGAGCCTGCGCTTCGCAGCTGCAGAAGCTGCTGCAGTGAGAAACCTGCACGCTGCAGCGAAGAGCAGCCCCCACTCGCTGCAGCTAGAGGAGAGCCCACGCAGCAGCAAAGACTCAGCACAGCCAAAAACAAAAAAGTAAAAACAAAGAGTACCCAGAAGCACTCGTCTCCTCAGTCAGGCACTTGTGGGGGCTCGGGGGGCGGTGGCCCACAGTCATCCACTATGAGCAGAGGATAGAGTCTCTTCTTTGCTGCCCCCTTGCGCAACGCAGTACCTGGCACATCCTGGGGCTCAGTGTAATGTCTCTTGGGTGAGAATTTAAACCTCTGCCTCACACAAATGATCAGAGCAACCCAACGTCTTCCCACTTAATCCCGGTTTCGGATCTGAGGGCCGCACTTTCTTCAAGTTGTTGGGGTTGTCACGGCAAGCTTTGGGGCTCTGGTTATCTGCCCCGCCCTCTTCGGCGGCACCTTAGGGCCTTTCTCTCAGGGAAGTGTAAAGTCTCTTCGTGACTAGACAGCTCTATTCACCAAAGCTCTTCAACCACATGTTGAAGAGTCCTCAGGCCACGAGACGGGAGCTGACATACTGACCTGGGATCAGCAGACCAACCTCTTCATTTTGAAAGAAGGGAGCTGAGGCCCAGAGAATGTTCAGGAACTTTCGCAGGCTCTCACAGCCATTCCATGGCAGAGATGTCCCCGGAACTCAAACTGCTGAATGCCCAGATCTGGACTTGTTTCCCTCATCGCTCAGCATTCCTCTGCCCCTCCACTCGTTTTCTCTAGAATGGTGGCCTCCGAGAAGCGAGGCTGCTCTCACCAGGGGCCCTCTGTCCCTCCCCTGCCCTCAGAGTCTGGCCAGCCTCCTGTTGGTTCCCAGATGCTGCACTACACCTCTGTGTTCACCCCGAACCTTCACAGTTTAAGATGTAAAAGCAGATGCTGACCTAGCCGGGGCTCCCCTGCACAAGTCCCTTGGCCCTGGAAGAAGATGGAATTGTGTCATAAATACCAGAAAGTGCCTGTTGAAAGGAACGCTATCTTATTCATACGTGTGTCTGACTCTTTTTTTCTCTGTTTTATTTGCTTTTTTCCTCCATCGGCCCACCCTCACCTCCCTGAATAAATGCAGGCAGACCCTCTGAATGCCTGAAGATTTTGAACAGATAAACCAGACAGTAATTTGGTACCTTTGCTGAGTATGCTGAACTGAAATTAGTGCAGATCTCAAGAGGACCAACATTGCCTAAGAATAACCTTGCTAACAACTAATTTTATCTCTCTCTAAAAATATACACTCCTTGAACCAAACTTGGGGGAATGTGATAGGAGAAAAAGCAGAGAAATATAAATAAATTTATAAAAATGTAATCTCGCCACCACTGCTAATGTTTTAGGGCTGCTGCTGCTGCTAAGTCACTTCAGTCGTGTCCGACTCTGTGCGACCCCATAGACGGCAGCCCAGCAGGCTCCCTTGTCCCTGGGATTCTCCAGGCAAGAACACTGGAGTGGGTTGCCATTTCCTTCTCCAGTGCATGAAGGTGAAAGTGAAAGGGAAGTCGCTCAGTCGTGTCCGACTTGGCAGCAGTCCTCAATCTTTTTGGCACCAGGGACCAGTTTCGTGGAAGACAATTTCTCCATCGATTGGGGTGGGAGTGGTTTGGGGATGATTTAAGCGCATTACGTTTACTCTGCATTTTATTTCTATTATTATTACATCAGCTCCACCTCAGATCATCAGGCATTACATCTCGGAGGCTGTGTGCTAAGTCACTTCAGTCATATCCAACTCTTGCAATCCTATGGACTATAGCCGGCCACACTCCTCTGTCCATGGGATTCTCCACACAAGAATACTAGAGTGGGTTGCCATGCCCTCCTCCAAGAGATCTTCCTGATCTAGAGATCAAACCCCGTGTCTCAGCCTTCTGCATTGACAGGCAGGTTCTTTCTCAGAGGTTGGGGACCACTCTTTTAGGATATATCTTTTCTATCTTTAAAAAACACAAAAAAAACTATTATATCATTTCAGGAAAAGTAATGGTTAAAAACGAAAGTCTCCACTCACCAAAAGAGGCATAAGAAGAGGCCTGCCTGCACACCCCAGGAACTGCTGACACATGTCTAAAGATAGGAAACGAGAAAGCTACATTTTTCAACTTGGGAAAATAAAAGTTCATGTGGTATTCACAGTATCATTGTAACTGATCCTTTTCTATTAAAAAAAATGATATTAATGAATTTGTGGGTGAGGATGAGAATAAGCATTCACCGTTTTCCCAAAAACAGTCAGTTTCTGTTCTGCTGCTGATGCTGCATGAGGTATCCATCTTTTGGATCCATGTGCTTGTTGGTTGGGACTGTGGCAGAGGCGATGGCAGCGCCAGCCTGAACGCAGGAAATCACCTTCTAAGGGGAAGCTCTGGGCTGGCAGAAGTGTATTAACCTTTCATCCATGTCATTGGGTTTAATATGTTAACTTTGTAGTAAAAGCTTCTTCTTTGAGCTCAGGGTTCATAAAAAGTGTGACTGGTCCTTGATGTTCCCAGTTGAGGATAGTAAGGAAAACAGAACCCTGAAAGCTCACATTGATTGAAGCAAAGACAGAGCTAGGGGGTCAGCCCAGTGCCCCAGCGCCTCCCCAGCCTGACAGAACTGAACAGCTATTCATAGCCGCTGGAGCACTTCCAAGCTGTGAGTGTAAATTTACTTGTATCATCTCTGCAGAGAGGAACTGTGTAGTCCCCAGTGCCTCCCGGTTGATTCGGATCGACTGTTTATTTGTTTAGTCCTGTAATGATATTATCCACAGGGCTAGAGCCACACAGGGAGGATGAGGAATTCCTGGAGGAGGGGAGGCTGCATGTGTTTATTACCCTGTCAGCCCTTCACGACAAAAGACAAAAGTTGCTCTAATTTGTGTGTTCCCACACACGTGATCCATATGGACAATATCGAGTATAGGTGCTGATGAAGACAAAAAAAAATGGGATTACCAGGAATCAAGATGCCAGATGCCCTGTGAGGAATGCAGAGAAATGCTCTCTGATTAAACCCCACAGTTCCAAAGCTGGAAGGAATTCTGAGATGTTATCCATAACCAGAAGAAAAAAGAACCTTCAGCTCTTGACTGACTTGTGCCTTGTGTTGCCTTGAACCTTAAGCCTAATTTCTTTTCAAGCTCAGTGGTTAGCAGGTTCCTCATGGCCATGCCTATTGGGGGGAGGAGGGACCATCCTTTCCCTCATCCTCAGCACATTTATTTTTAGCTCATTTTCAATGGAGTTCCTTGCTGTGGGCATATTATTGGTGCCAATTCTAGTTCATCTTCTCAGCATCAGACTGAAACCCCTGAAATGTGTGGCTAGTAGGTTCCTGATTGTTTTTCTGGAAGCTTGCAGCTCTGAAAGTTTTTACCTCAGGAACGTGCCCTCTGTCCAAGAAATACATGACTTGAAAGGACAGAATGAATCAGCAGAGTCTGCCTGTCACTCAGTGGGCTGGCAAACACTGATCTGCTGAGGGGCAGCAGTGCCCAACTTCTCACTGACTATGGGACCATTATGGCCCTGCCACGTGGATGGAACCATTGCACAGTTCGATCCCTGCCACCTAAGGGTCTCACATGGTTTACTGATGCCAAGATGGCAAAGGGCACTGCAGTAAGGGCTGACTGGAAAATAAATGCAAGTAGGATGGAAACAACACTCAAGGACCCGCCCAAACCACCCCAGCAATCTGATCTTCAGCTAGATGTTAGTGAGGAACGATGGCACAGTGGGTCAAATCAGACTGCTAGGGCTGAGTAACAGGACAAGGCAACATGTTTGAATCTCCAGTGACAATGGTCCCAGAAAAGGAGACATTTCATGACCAACAAGATGGAAAGCAATATGAAGATCCATCTTCACCGTCCTGGCAGCAGTATTCACTATAGAGTCCCTGCCAACTGACACAGATACTTCCAATGTATATTTAATGAAAGCTAAACTGTGCCTATGTAATTATAAAATAGTAGGATTAAGGAGGATAATGCTTACCAAGTAGACCAGAGGTCCATTAGTAGTCCTCAGTGAGAGCAAACTGGTGGAACAGGCAGCAGTTTCAAGATAGATGCTGCTATGCTTTGTATTTGGGCTTCCCACGTGGTGCGAGAGGTAAAGAACCCACCGGCCAATGCAGGAGACAGAAGAACGCGGGTTAGATCCCTGGGTAGGGAAGATCCCCTGGAGGAGGGCATGGCAACCCACTCCAGTATTCTTGCCTGGAGAATCCCATGAACAGAGGAGCCTGGCGGGCTACTGTCCATAGGGTTGCAAAGAGTCTGAGCGACTTAGCATGAACGCATGCTTTGGACTTAACTTCAGGCGGGTTGGTATCCATTAGCCTCGAGTTTGACTTCTCAGTTCTTCTAAGTAGGAAAAAAAGCCTAGAAGAATCGCCTCACTTTGCTTATTGGGTGTGAATGGGAGGCGGGGATGGGAGATGAGGGCATAAACTTGCCCTAGAACAAAGCAAACAACCATATTAAACAGAGGGGCTGTTATAAAAGCAAAATATAGACAGTGCATGTATTTTTAATGACCAGGACTAGGGTGCCCTGTGCAAACATAAACACCTCCCTGCCTGCGGAGGGCCAGAAACCCTCCAGGCATGGAGTTTGGGTTCCCTGCCACCCCCTCGTAAGGGTGCCTGGCCCTGCCAAAAATCATTTACAAATAAAGAGCTCTCAGAAATGTGCCCGACCTTCGGCCAAAGAGAAGAACCTCTTTTCCAATAAATATCTGGCCGGGAGTGGGGGGAGGGGAGCCAAGAGTAACAAAGGGAGCCCGCGGCCGGGTTTGTTTGGATTGCCCGGGCGGCGCGGGAGCGGCCGGGCGCAGCTGACCACGGGTACAGATAGGTTAATTTCCACATGGAGCGGCAGAAACCCAATCCGCGGGTTGCGAAGCGTGGGTCAGCCAAGGCACGTTAATCTGTTTAGCATGTGCGCCGCGCGGAGGAGCCAGACCACCGGGGCGCAGGAGGCGCGGCCGCAGCCGCGCTGCTCCGGGGGAGTTAATAAAGAGCTTAAGGCAAGTAAGTGTAGCGAGGTGGCGGCAGCCCGGAGCCGGCCGCGCCCGCGGGCCCCGGGGAGGCCGAGGTCGCCTGCTGCCCGCCGCCCGCGCCCCGCAGGCCCTAGGCTCCGTGCGCCCCGGAGGCCGGCCGAGCGCCGGGCCGGCGAGGATGGGCGCGGGGCGGGGCGGGACGGGGCGGGGGGCGAGGGAGCCTCTTCTCCGCGCTCGCGCCGTTGGGGAGTGCAGGGGCGCGGGGGTGGGGGGGGGTCGCCATTTCGAACATTTTAAACTAATCAAAATATTTGCTGATGAGTATTTATTTTTACAAGAACTCGGTTTGGCTGGAGACTTCCCGAGCAACAATACGGGCTGCCGTATTAGGTTTGTGACGCAGCCAAGTGCGGTTGGGCTTATTGAATCTGCGCGCCGGAGATCACTCGCTCCGGAGACGTTTCTCTTTTCTGGGGAGGAAGCTTTCCCAGGACATCTTTCTGCAGATGGCGCTTAGAAACACAACCACATGTTCCCCCAAAGCACGGGAGGCTTCGTGTATTATGTTTTGTTCTGTTTCGTGTATTATGTTTGGGCTGAGTGAAAAGAGGAACGCACCCCTTTTCCTATCCGAGCAACAAAAGGGAAAATAGAGGGAAATATCCCAGTCTTGAAACAGGAAAGCCAAGCTCAGAGGTTCTGTCGTAAACGCTAACAACGCAACTGGATTCATACAACACTTCTACTTCAGTACATCCTTCCAACGTGCTGAGTTTTCCTTCCTCCCTGCCGTTCTTCCTCCCAATACTCGAGACTCGTTTTTAACTTCACTGAAGTACAGTTATTGAGTCTACCCGAAAGCATTTACTGAAGCAACGACATACTTGAATTCGAGTCATTGCAAAACCACCGATGACTATAGAGGAAACCCTATGATAGATTAAGTTGAATCAAGTTTGAAATGATGGTGCATAGTAAACATCCTAGGATTGTACAGATATCTGCAACAATACTGGATGATATTAATAATTTTTAAATGATGTTGACTGAAAAAGATTTAAATCTCCTAATTCATAGCAGTAATGGTCATTAAGAGAAAGGACTGCTGTAGCATGAATTAATCTTGAACAATTTAACAAGGGGTTAAAGAATGTTTCCTAGAGAAGGACTTCTCCTTGGCTCTGCCTTGAGAAAGGAGGACGTTGGGCAGGGGTTCTTCTGAAAGGAGGCCTGCAGAGCATCACAGTCAAGGAGTACCTGCAGAATGTGTAAATGAGCAGATGTGTAAAATATGAAATTGGATCAGAGGAGCAGAAACTAAATTTATCTATCACAAAAAAAGGAAAGTTTATCAAGTGCAAGATGAGACAGGACTAGTTCAAATACATACAGAAATAAAATACCGAAAAAGCTGTAGAGATCCTAAGCCAAATATCACTCAGCATTGCAATCTGGTCACTTTCAAAAGCAAACATAATACTGGAATAAGGAAAATGAAATGAACCATTGGGAACCACAAACCCACTTCTCCCTTTTTTCAAGCTTTTCACTCAATTTGGGGAGCCACAACTGAAGAGATCTAGAGAATTAAAACAGCTTCCCTTCTCTCCTGTACCTCCTTCACTTTCTTGATTTACATTGGTCATTGAGTGTCCAGATCTTAATGATTTAGTGACATTTGCCACTTGTCTAATTTTGGCCCAAACACTCCCCTAGATCAAAATTAAATTATCGGTGTCTCCATGAAGTGTGAAAAGACCTTGTGACTTCTTTTGATCAAAGAGATCGATGGCCTTGAATTTTAAAAAAGGAGAGGAAAGACAGCTTTAATAAAAATTGCCCACATTTCATATTATTTTGAAACCAGTTGGCAGAGATGAAGGGACTAAGGAAAGCAAAAGTTTGAGAGAGCCAAAAAAAATCATAGCTGAGGAACTTAAATTCTTTGGTATCGAAGAAGAGAACAGGTTTCAATATTTCGAACTCAAATTTCCTTTACTCAGTGACCCCAGCCAAGAGAGGACACTTTGCTCCTGCCAATCAAGAGAAAGACATCAATAAAATGCCTGGATGTCCAATAAACCAAGGAGACTGCCTATCTGGAAGGTGACACATTCTCATGCCCAAGCTGTTTTTTGATACTCCTTCACCTCCATGTGAGAGTGTCTTCGCTCAGGCCTCTGTAAATATAAAAATATCACAGACTGGATGACTCACACACAGACATTTGTATCTCAGAGTTCTGGAGGCCGAGAAGTCCAAGGTCAAAATGCTGACAGGTTCATTTCTTGTGACGGCCCTTTTCTGGCTTGTATACGTCTCCCTGTCTTCACAAGGACGTGGGGAGGAAGCTCCAGTCTCTTCCTCTTCTTATAAAGGACACTAACCCAGCATGGGGGTCCCATCCTCATGATCTCATCCAAATCTAATTATCTCCCAAAGGCTCCACCTCCAAATACCATCAGGAATGAGGCTTTGAACAGATGAACTGGGGGCAGATGGTCAAGGACACAAACTTTCAGTCTCCAACAGGGAGGCACTACCTTGTTGGTTCAAAGGAGCTGTAGAACTGGCAGGACAGGACTGGGTGGCAGACCCCACTTCAGGGTGGAGACCACGCCCACACGGGGCCTACCTCCCACTTTGAAGCTTTGTCCATCTTCCTTTTCCAAAACCCCTTATTCCTCTGTTAAAAAGCACTTACTTTTGCCTAGCATAAGCTTCTTTGGATTAGTTATATCCCATGCCCCCAGCTGGAACATTATGTCGATAACTGGTGATATGATGAGGACAGCAGCTGACGTTGATTCAGTCTGTCTCCTGTGCCAGCGCTTTGTGTGCATCATATATAATGGTTTCACGACACACCTGTGAGGTAGGTATTATTTATTAGTGCTCTTTTACAAATGAGAAAATCGAGGCTTAGAGAAGTTAAGTAGCATATTCACCAGGTTAATAAGTGCTAGAGCTGGGTCTCAATCCATTGGCCTTCCAAGCCTTAGCTCTTAAGCTGTGCATTGTCATAGGAGCCCATCCTTATGCACACGGTGACAAATGCCTGTGGACGATGGTAATATAAAATTTCATTTCAGTGTCCTTGGGCTTTAAAGAAAGGCTAGAATTTTGCACATCAACATTTTTTTTTTTTTACTGAGTGGAAAAATTATATTTCCAGCCTCTAGAATGTATTCATTCTAGGCCCCTTCCACTTTTAAAACTAAAGTCTCTCGCCATCACTTATAACCAGATTCAGTTGTGTACCTTCCCTGAGCCTGCGTCATTGTTTGCTGCAATGAGTGATTGATAGCTTTAATTTTTAATGTATTAAACACCAGACTAGTGGGAAGTTTTACTTATCCCATTTGTTGTCCTTAAAAGAAAATCTAAGACTGATGAGATATATGGGAAAAATCAGGCTTCCATGAAACTGAGTTTCCCAGGGCCCCAGGAGGTAGCTGGACTCGGGGCAGGAAGTGAACCCGGAGCGTATGAAGAGCTTCAAGGGAAAAGAGTGCAGAATCCCAGTTAAAATGCTCAAGGGATCTGGGAATGGCTCCTGCTGTAACAATCCCTGGGGTTAGGGTTGGACATTCATCAAGTGGAGAAAGAGAACAGGGCCTGGAATCTTGAATAGCTCATGGGTCTCCTGCCTACACAAGTGGAATTGGTAACAGTGGTGCTTCTCTTCTAAGTAAATACGCTGTCAAGTTGAGAGGCAAATCTGGTCAAGTACCTTGGGTGCCTCTGAGGAAAGCATTGTAGGAAAGTTCTTTTTGAAAATGACATTGCCTTACTCCATCACCAGAAAGTATTTTTTCCTCTGATAATGTGATTGATGAACAGTTCAGTTCAATTCAGTCGCTCAGTCGTGTCCGACTCTTTGCGACCCCATGGACTGCAGCACTCTAGGCCTCCCTGTCTATCACCAACTCCCGGAGCTTACTCAGACTCTTGTCCATTGAGTCAGTGGTGCCATCTAGCCATCTCATCCTCTGTCTTGATGAACAGAATCGCTTTCAAATCATGATGAATCCATGTCATTTAGATAAGGCTCTGGGGCTTCAAATGGAAAAGAGGACCAATCCCCCCAGAATCCCTCAAACACCAGGTGCCCATATATGGGCCAGACTTGCCTGGAAAGGAGAACAGAGTGATGCTGCTGGATGAATCCCCCAGGCTTCACATTCCAAAAGTGTCCTGTTAAGTGAGTCCGAGCAGTTGCTTCTGAAATCATAAATTCCAAAGACAATGAGCATTGCAATCACAAGGGGTAACAGAAGCCAAACACATTAGGAACATGTTCCTTGAGCAAATAGCGTAATTCCGGACACGCGGGAACACATGGTTTGCTTCAAACATGTTTCATTTTGTCATCGCACTGAGTCCACAGTATTTCTCTTTGGGTGCAAGAGTGATTGATTTCGCTGGAAGAATTGTTTGTAAGAACATGAAAGTTGCCAAAGCAAACACGTTGGAGGGAAGTGTGGAGAAGGGGAGTTAGAGTATTTGGAGTAGATGGGGGTTTGGGAAGTTCATGCAGAGGTGAGACAGTGCGATGTAGAACAAATACAAACATTCTGCACACTTCATCTACATAAATTATGTGCAGAAATTCACTCTGTGTAGACATTAGCTGTGCAGCTACAAGTCTCCCTAGTGTGCCTCTAGAATGTGGGCACAAAGCCAGTTTTTAAGTGAATGATTTGTAACTTTTCCTTCACATAAATTAATCTATTAATATTTAGATCATCCTGATTTTAATCTACAGAAGTCATGTAGTCACCATTAAAAAAAAGCCCTATAATCTATTTGTCTTTCACGATAAAATTCTATTACAACTTGCATTAATAAATTGTCTAAAGATATGCTGACAAAATGAATGAAAAACATTTAAGAATATTTTCTTTGATCTGTTTCTCTACCATGGGGAAAAGAAAAGAAAAATCTAAGACTCTACCTAAATAATATACAGCAACATTTATAACCATGTGAGTTGAAATGTTCCTTTTGGTCATTTGCTTTACATGTAAATTTTTTGTTAGAGATGAGAAATTTCTTAGCTCTTACCTGTCTATGGGTATTAGCTTCTAAAAGATATAAATTTGTTATAAACTACTCATGATTCTTAGATGCTTAAGTGTGCAGTAACACCACAAACTAACAGAGTTTTGTTTACTCCGTTAGCATTTTTTTCGGGTAGCAGTCCTTAGAGTGCAAAGAAAAAGCTTCTAAAAATTAGCAATAGACTATCTGAATAAATAGTCTCATTTAAAGATGATACTCTAAGAACAAAGTAAGCTAAAACTGAGAGAATAGGGACTTTTTAACAGGTTATACAGTACCAGCGTAGCTTGGTGTACAGGAAGGCTTTCGTCAGTCATGCTCAGGCAGTCTCTGCCTCCCACACGTGTCCTGCCGCCCATCTAGTACTTCATCGAAGGGCAGGAGGTCACTTGTATTAGTTATCTATTGCTATGTAACAGATTACCCCCCAAACTTAGAAGTTTAAGACAACAACATTTATTATCTCAGGGTTTCTGTGGGTCAGGAACTCTGAGCACACAACTTAACTGGATCTTCTGGCTCTGGGTCAATCATGTGGCTGCAGGCAGATCTCATGACATGACTGGGAAGGATCTGCTCACTAGCTCACTAATGTAATTTTTGGCAGGATTCAGTTCCTTGCTAATTGGTGAACTGACACCTCAGTTCCTCCAGGGCTGTTAGCTGGCAGCCTCCCTAGGTTCCTTCCCACATGGACCTCTGTGTCGAGTGGCTCCCATGTCAGCTAGCTGCATCAGAGTGAGCAAGTAAGTCAGAAAGAGAGACCAGCAAGATGGAAGACAAGGTCTCTCATACCTTGAGCATGGAAGGGACCTCTGATCACTTTTGCTGCATTCTCTTTGATGGAAACAAATCACTATGACCAGTTCACACTCAAGGGGAGGGAGTTACTTCCTTGGGAACCATGTCAGAAGCTGCCGACAATTAGGAGTATGTTTCCCTGGCATCCTAGGTCCCACTTCATATGCTGACGGTAATATTCACCGTGTGATTCCTACACCAGCAGCATCACTTGGAAAGTTGTTACAGTTGCTCACTCTCTGGCCCAAATCAGATTTACTGAATCAGAAACTCTGGGAAATGGGGCCCAGCATGCCAACAAGCTCTGCAGGTGATTCTGAGCATTATGAGATTTGAGAAGCATTGCCTTCAGAGCTGATTGGACCTTCCCAGTTTCTCTCTTACAAGACCAAGACCTCAGTCACAGGAAGATCTACCCACATCACCAGTGTACTCATGGTTACTGATGGTTTATAATGATGATGATGACTTGCAACACAAATCAAGAGCCATCTCTCAGCAGTACCTCATATGGCATGTCTAGAAGAGAGTTTTGATTTTTCATTTACCTCAGATTTAAGGTTTTCAACATAATGGAGCTCATGGACCTAACCCCACAAGCTGGTGCTTTGTAGGTTTGGGGACCAAAGAGAACTTTATCACTTGAACAAAGCTTCAAAACAGCTATTTTTTCAATAGGAAAAAATTCATCCAGTCATCTCCATGCCAGATTGTTTACGTATCTTGAGTCTCTAAGAGGTTTCTTTTTAGATTCTGCAACGGATCTTAAAAAAAAAAAAGTTTTTAGTGGCCACAAGTGTGCTTCTAAAGTATGAAATGGCTAAGAAAGCTGATTCTATGTATTAGGTCCTTCCAGTAGGAATGCAAACTCTGGAGTTGCATCATAGCCACAGAATTCTGTGGAAAATTCCCTACTCCTTTGGTCTCTATACTGTCCTCTCAAACTCATCTTGGGAGACCTCCATGATGCTGTTAAAATACAGATTCTGGGGTTAAACGATGTGGGTTCAAATCTAAACTCTGCCACTTAGTATTTGTGGCCTTAAGCACATTTTAACTTTTCCATGCCTTGAAGAATGTGGCCCTACTTTGGCAACTCTGTGGCCAAATGCTAAAGCAAAAGCCTGTGTGTCAGTCACTCAGTCATGTTCAACTCTCTGCAGCCTCATGGTTTGTAGCCTGCCAGGCTCTTCTTGTCCGTGGGATTCTCCAGGCAAGAATACTGGAGTGGGTTGCCATCTCCTCCTCCAGGGGATCTTCCAGACCCAGGTCTCCTGCAATGGCAGGTGGATTCTTTACTGTGTGAGCCACAAGGCCTAAATGACTGCTATTCCAGCCATCCTATTAACTGACTTCAATGACTTCACTAAAAGGTGCATTTAAAATGAACAGAAGGAAATGTAGCAAATACTGTAGTGCAATTTTATAATATTCTTCCATTTAAAAAATGTCTTGTTGGATCAACTCTTCGCCTTATAATTAAGAAGAACTTTAAAATACTATAATGCCCCAAAGACATATATTGCATGCTTGTTTTTCAGTTATTGATTTGTAGATGTGAAAGTATAACTTTTGTTCACTTAATACAAATCAACTTTTAGCAAGCAAGTAAATGAAAGTAGGAAGAAAAAAATCTGCTCATTTTGAATGGGAAGAGCTTTAAAAATTCTTGTACCCCAAAATGATAAGAGGTCTTCTTTCCTGTCAGGTAAATGGAGAAATGGAAACATTCATACTGTCTATGACTTTGGTCAAACCACTCAGTGGTAGTAAAAATGTCAGATACCCAGGAATAAGAATCATCATAACCCTACTGCACTAGTTGGATAGTATAGATCCATTAGTCTAAATTTTATGGTTACATCAGTTTTTTCACTGTTTTGCCTCAGTGCATGCGTGCGTGCCAAGTCAGTTCAGTCGTGTCTGACTCTTTGCACCGTATGGACTGTAGCCCAGTAGGCTCCTCTGTCCGTGGGATTCTCCAGGCAAGAATACTGGAGTGGGTTGCCATGCCCTTTTCCAGGGAATCTTCTCAACCCAGGGATTGAACGCACCTCTCTTATATCTCCTGCATTGGCAGGCAGGCGCTTTACCACTAGCACCACCTGGGAAGCCCTTTAAACCAGAGACAAAGCCAATCAACTCCAAATTATTCTACCCAGACTTTTTAATTGAATGATAGATTAGTCAGTTTATTCATCAGCTGGAAAATATTTATCAAGTGCTAATCATGTACAAGATATTAGAGGAATACAGAGAATTACAAGGTATAGGCTTTCTTTTAAGCAGCTTAAAACACAGTGGATACTTAATAGAGGACAGTGCATATGAACACATCATAAAAGCTCTTAATAGATATCTCACCAGGGTGATTCTTTGGGAGAATTGATTATCTAATGTATTAAATTTGTTAATCTAAATAGTTAATTCAACAGCCCTATGTGATTTATTGGTGATGGTGTCCTATAGAATTAATGCCAATTAAGTAGTACATTTAATAAATTCTTCAGGTTTGGAGAGACAAGTCCTTCTCTGGGAGCATGAAGACTAATGGAGCCCAGGTTCTGAAATCAGAACCTCACCCTAGCTCATCTACTTAAGGATATATGACAGTGACAGGCTGCTCAATGTTATCATGCTTTACGTCTCCCCTGTGAAAACCAGGGATGTACTTTATAGGATGGTTGTGAGAATTAAAATGAGATTATTTGCATAACATAATTAGCAAAGGACTCAGCAGAAAGTGCTCCATGCATGTTAACTATGTAGTGAGAGCATTCATGTAATAACAGTATTTGTGTGGCCTTGCTTTTCATGTAGTAGTGGTATTCTTCGAGAGGGGAAGTATCTCAGCTAGGTGTGGAGACCACAGAAGAAGAAAAGATAGTACAGGTATGGAGAATAATAGTGTGAAAAGCAGAAAGATTGTAGTGTCTGCTGAGACAGCAAGTTTGGCCCAGTTGTGAAAGATCTTGTTTATAAGGTAAACTTACTACTCCATCATGCAACCTATAAAGAATGACTTTTCATTCTTGGGCAAAGTGTGACATGATAAAGAGGTATGGGGAAAGGTAATCTGCAGCATATACTGGACAGTGGGGAGACTGGAGATAAGAAGACCAGAGGAAAAAAATTACTTAAGCGGTACAGTCACAGGGTGATAGGGGCTTGATGTCTGAGTGTGAGAGTGGAAACAGGAGGAGTGAGTCTTTGCAGAGGAAGAATTGACCAAACTGGGTAGATGAGTGGATGTGAGAATCAATGTGAAATAAAGGAAGATTATGAAAATGTTAAGCCTGGGTTAATGGGAAAATGGAGTACTCATGTTGGAAGTAAAGCAGTCAGAAAGGGAAGCCAGTTATGGAAAGAGGCTTATTTTAGAAATGTTAAAGTTGAGCCTTACTAAATCCTGGGTATGTCTAACAGTCATTAGAAAACTAGGACTAGAGCTTGGAGAAGTTGGGGATGACATCTGGTTATCCCTCGAGTAAGAGAAGGCCTGATGCAGTGGCTGTGAGTGGTACCACAGTGACCCATCAAAAGGATCCCCCGGGGCCTGGCTGACTCTCTTCACTCTTTCCAGCAGGCCCCAGGTAGTAGTCTCGCCCCTCACCCTTGTATCCCTGTCCAGCTTTTATCAAGGTGGACATTAAGAACAGGCTCTAGATGTCTGAGACATCTCTGGAATCACCCTTCTCCTTTCCTGATTCAGAAAACCATATGCCCCATAGAACTTTTCCATTTTGAAGTCAGGGTAATAGAAATATGCTGGAAGTGTTAAGTGTACAAGAATTAACCACACACTTAAGTTAAGGGATCCCTAGTCCACCCTTTCCCTGCTCTTCACCTCTGAAGTGATTCTAGTCCCTGTCAAAGAAACCTCAGATTTTGTTGACCAGACTAGGAGTATCCATTGATTACAGGCATTTGGCTGACTCCATGTGATGAGATTTTAGTGTTCAATTATCTGCTCACTGAAAACATCCGGCTTTTTATCCTGCCCTCTCATGCTGCTATTTTTTATAATTCTCTTCCCCTGTATAATATTCTTTCTTCTTCAAGGCTCATCTCAAACATTCAGTTCAATTCAGTCGCTCAGTCGTGTCTGACTCTTTGCGAGCCCATGAACTGCAGCACGCCAGGCCTCCCTGTCTATCACAAACTCCTGGAGCTTACACAAACTTATGTCCATTGAGTTGGTGATGCCATCCAACCATCTCATCCTCTGTCGTCCCTTTCTCCTCTCACCTTCAATCATTCCCAGCAGCAGGGTCCTTTCAAATGAGTCAGTTCTTCCAATCAGGTGGCCAAAGTATTGGAGTTTCAGCTTCAGCATCAGTCCTTCCAATGAATATTCTGGATTGATTTCCTTTAGGATGGACTGGTTGGATCTCCTTGCAGTCCAAGGGACTCTCAAGAGTCTTCTCCAACACCAGTTCAAAAGCATCAGTTCTTTAGCGCTCAGCTTTCTTTACAGTCCAACTCTCACATCCATTCGTGACTACTGGAAAAATGAAAGCTTTGATTAGATGAACCTTTGTTGGCAAAGTAATGTCTCTGCTTTTTAATATGCTGTCTAGGTTGGTCATAACTTTTCTTCCAAGGAGTAAGCGTCTTTTAATTTCATGACTGCAGTCACCATCTGCAGTGATTTTGGAGCCCCCCAAAATAAAGTCTGTCACTGTTTCCCCATCTATTTGCCATGAAGTGATGGCCCAGATGCCATGATCTTAGTTTTCTGAATGTAATCTCAAACATTACCTCCCCTACAAAGCCTTTCTTGATCCTCTTAGCATAGTTACTTCTTTCACTGTGATCTTACATGAATCAATCCATACTTCTATTGAAGCTTATATTTGAGTTAGTATACATGTCTTCTCCCCCAACTTCTCCAACCAGATGTGTTATTTTTTCTTTGTATCCACAGCACATCACACCATGGCTGAGACATACTGAGATGTCCACTCAATGCAAGATGGGTAAATGAATGAAAAATCAAATGTAGGTCTTTGGCTAGCCTTGATCATTTGTTTTAATTTTAATATCCATATTTTAATATTATCTTTATTTGTACTTTCTTCAATCTTTAATATATGTTATGCTTGTAATACTATATAGACCCAAGAATCTGGTAACAAATTCCCAAGTTTTGACACTTTTATAGCATTTCATAAGAAGTGGTTTTAGTTTGTTATTACTTTTTTCATGTATTTTATTATAGTTTTAAATGAAAATGTTTACATTCTTTTCAAGAAGTTTGGCTGAAATGATGCCAAGTAATATTTCTTAAGTTGCTTTATTTTTAAAATAATAAACTGTTTTCAAGTAAATCAATAAGTGAGAAAAATTTTTTGATAAAGTACTAGAGAGTTTTCTATAATAAAAGTAAATTTTTGTCAGATACTCATGACCAAGTTCTTCTGCTCAAGTCTTAGATTCTGTGTGGTCCCTTCTTGCTTCTTTAAACAGATGGGAGCCCATATATGTGAGCAGGTAGATGAATGGATGGAATAAAGAGGCCAAGCTCTCTCTCCACATATAAATCTCCAAAAATAATAGGATACATGTGTGTAAAAGTGGTAAACCACTAATAATATTTAGAACTCCACAATTCCTAGAGGAAATAAAATAATAAAGCAATAAAACAGTCAAGGGAAAGAACAAGTACCATAGTTAAAACAGTGGCATCAGGACTCAAAACTGATGTGTCTGAAATCCAGTCACTCATGATTGGGTCTGCTTATGGTGGGAATTTAAGATTGTTTCTATGTCGTGGTCCACTTACCGATAGGCAGACCAGATCTCCTGGGCGGGCTCTGCATTGAGTCCGAGCCATATTGGTGCCAACTCTTGATTATGAGGACCGAACACACTCTTCGTGTCAATAGAGATGTTTAACAACGTAACTAGTGGTAGTACTGGTTGAATCACCTTTAAACACTTTGGTAGAGGGAGTAAGAGAGTCACAGCCATGTCGCGAGTTAATAAACGTTAATGTTTCATTGGCCATAGTTCAATTATAAAACAGATAAGGTAATGAGTAGTGCTTTGCTTAAAGAGAGATTGGTAACTGCTACCCTTTGAACACTCCCTATTTTGTTTAACATACTATTTTTAAAATAAGACACACATTTCCAAGGACTTAATTTACAGCCATGCTCTAGAAATGAAACCAAATTTTTAAACCTTCGTCAGATCATATGTATGAAAATGAGTGTTTCCTTTTGAGCAGTCACCATAGGAGGTCACGTGATACCAGTGATGCTCTCACTCCCAAGGCCATTTTGAGGACTCTTTTTGTGACCGGTTTACACTAGATGATAAATCTTCAGGTACACTTTGGCTTTGCAAAAAAGCTGTTTCACCCCATGTAGTCATCTGTCTTATTCATGGTATTTAACTCTCAGTGGCATTTGGCTATTTGCAAAAATCAAATCCACCCTCGAATGAAGTTTTTCAAACAAATGGGCGGATTGTTTTAGTTTGCAAGAAATTTTCAGCATTGGGCCTATCAATCGAAAATTCAGTGTTAAATGATGTCTTTTAAACATTGCTTATAAAATATCTGTAGCAAGGACAGGGCTAAATTCATTGTTATTAATTATGAGAAACCAACCAATGAAAGCTCTTGTCATCAACAGAGCCTTCTACTAACAGGACATTGACTAAAGCATCCCTTACTTATTTTTAAACTTTTAATTGTGAAATAATTGTAGACTCAGAAGAAGTTGCCAAAATAGTACATAGAGTTCCATGTGCCCTTCTCTCAGTTCCCTCCCCTCAGTTTCCACCACTCAGTGGTGACACGTCCTGTAACTGACTGCAGTACAATATAAAAGCCAAGAAACTGACATTGCCTAGCACCATTAAGTAGCTTAGAGGTTACAAGAGGACTTAATCTTCACCAGTTTTTACATGCATTCATGTGTGTGTGTAGTTCTGTGCAATTTTATCCCATCTATAGATTCACGTAACTAAACAAACAAGGCACGGAACTCTTTCATCCCTAGAACTCCCTTCTGCTTGTGTTGCGTGTGTGCCTAGTTGTGTCCGACCCTTTGTGACCCCATGGACTGCAGCCCACCAGGCTCCTCTGTCCATGTGATTTCCCAGGCAAGAACACCAGAGTGGGTTGCCATTTCCTACTCCAGGGGATCTTCCCAACCCAGGGGTCAAATCTGTGTCTCCTACATCTCCTGCATTGCACGTGGTTTCTTTACCTCTTGAGCCACCGGGGCATCTATAGAGTCATGTAACTACCACAGCAGACAGATCACAGAACCCTTTCATCACTACAGCTCCCTCCTGCTACACTTCTGTTTATGAACCCCTTCCACCCTTTCCCCTGTCCCATGACAACCAATTTGTTTCCATAGTTTTGTCATTTCAAGAACATTATATAAATAGAATGATCTAATATATAATCTTTTGAAGTTTACTTTTTTCAGTAAGCATAACACATTTAAGATTTTTTTTTTTTTGCATCACTAATGTGTGTGTGTGTTTGTCGCTCAGTTGTGTCTGACTCTTTGCACCCCGTGGACTGTAGCTCGCCAGGCTCCTCTGTCCATGGAATTCTCCCAGCAAGAATACTGGAGTGGGCTGCCATTCCCTTTTCCAGCAGATCTTCCCAACCCTGGGATCGAACCTAGGTTTCCCACATTAAGGCAGGTTCTTTACCATCTGAGCCACCAGGGAAGCCCAATAGTTAACTCCTTTTCATTGCTGAGCAGCACTGCACTGTATGAATATCCCAGATTTTCACCCCCTGGAGGACGTTTGGGTTGTCTTCTTTTTCCCTCTCGCTATTACAGATAAGTCTGCTGTGGACATTTATGCACAGATTTTTCTGTGAACATAAATCTTCATTTTCCTGGGTAAATGCCTGGAGTATAGTTGCTGGGCTGTATGATAGGTGCGTACTTAGTTTTGTAAGTAACTGACAAACTCTTTTCCAGAGTGACTACCATTTTACAGTCACACCCGTAATGTATGAGAGATCCAGTTTCTCTGCATCCTCACTAGCAACTGGTGTCATGGTTCTTTTCAATTTTGGCTATTATAATAGGAATGTAGTGTTTTTCTTTGCCTATTTCTGGAAATTACTGATTCAATTTCTATGACTGGTACGATGAGAATTCAGTAGAAATGACTTTTTGTCTTCACAGTGCCTTCCTGAATATGAAGCTCATGGCTTATTTTATATTTATGTTAACTTTTTAGATTTAACATTATAAAAATATATGTTCTCTACTTCAACTTTACCAATATCCACTAATAAGCAATCAAAACCTCACTTTAGTCTCTTCTATCCCATCTCATAATTTATCCCATGGCACAAACATGCCCGTGCCTAAAAATGCTGTTCTTCCTGGGCAAAAAATCAGTAGTGGCTGCATTCTACTGCTTCTTTGGAGGGAAGGAGCACTAATGATGGGCTCACTGGTTGTCTCTGGTTGGTCACCCTCATGAATTCGGGAGAGAACAGTCTTTGTGGCTGGATTGCTGGGGATCCTAGGGGACAGCAGGACTGTCATAATCCTATAGGTTTGCTGTGCTTCTTTCATTCATAGGGTGCAGTTTTCTCTGTTCAAAGTTAACTGCCTTGTATGATGACCCATGGATGAGACCCAAGTATAGATGGCTAGATTAGTTGCAAAATGAACACTTTCAAACAAAATTCAAAGTGCACTTGACAGGCTGTTGCACTAAGTACTTGCATGTCTGATGGATGCATTTCTGTTCTCCCCTCAAGTTCATGCCATTCTTTGTGAAGAGGCCTAAAGTACTTCCTACTGTTGAAATGGTGAGTAGGAAACAGAATCCAATGACAAAAGCAGCTTGTGGCTTCTGCTTCCTCTACATTCACCCACAATTACATCTTGATAATGATGTAACTAACAGTTGTTGCAGGTAAACCATTTCATCTTATTTGTTTACTTATGTACTTGTAATCATAAAATTACCTCTGCTGGTTGATAATGATGTATTTTGGAGGAGGAGGGGTAGAGCTGGGAGGGATGTTTGTTTTTAATTTAATGTTGCTTGTTTTCAATTTGGGAGTAAGTTAAAGCTTTCCAGTGTCTGCCCTTCTTGATCTATATAAATTGACTTACCACTTAAATTGTCTTATAAATAGGAGTTTTAGCAGATGAACCTCAAAAATACATTGATGAGTAATAGAAGCCAAACAAAAAGCTATATACAAACTATAATTCCATTTATCTGAAGTTCAACATTTAAAAACAATCTGTGGTGATAGAAATGAGAATAGTGGTTGGGGGGGGTGGTATTGACTGGAAAGGAGCATGGAAGAATCTTCTGGGGTGTTTAAAATGTTCAATAACTTGATCTAAGTAGTGGTTACACAGTTTACCAAGTTGTATGCTTAGGAGTTGAGTACTTCAGTTGCTGTTATATAATTAAAACTTAAATTAGCAATTGAAATGAAAAAGTAAGAGGTTTGATGATTTAAAATCACAGACCAGAATCAGTTTTGGCTTCTCACTTCTATGCTTCCAGGATTTAAAATTTTGCAAATTATAATTTTCCCCATTGTAAGTGAACCACTTTGCTTGTCTCTTTTCATTTGCTCTGCCCCTCCCAGCTTCTTAACAAGTTAGATTTTTGTTGCAATGTCATGCATATTGTAACTGTTAAATTAAAATATTATGAAGCAGGGCGTGGAAGCAATAAAAATTTATTAAGATCACTTTAGACCTTTAAAAATTCCTTTCATTCACATGACATCCTTCATTCCTTTTTTTGAAGTTTGGGTCCAAGGAATTTTGCATGCTGTGGGTTGACATTTAGTTAATAGCATCTTTTGCTGAGGTTCCACTTTTCTAAATTAACAAGATCAAGAACAGTGACCTGATGATATTTCTTTGTATACCTGGCACTTTTCCAAAAAGAAGGATTAAGGTAACAAAAAGGGGGTAGTGGGGAAAAGAGAGAAAAAGGAAGGAAGAAAAGGAAAAAACTCAACCCTTCTCAATCTACTTTATTCTAGGGCAAAATGTGTTTCAAATTTTTTAAAATATCAGGTATTACCCTCTCACCAAGAAAATGAACAAATAACCCTACACACATATACAAAATCTGTAGTTGAAATGTGTCTGCTATTTCACATTTCTATCACTTGTTCCTAATACCTTGTGTCTTGGTACCTTCTTACTAAGCCATGAAAAAGCTAAAATCTGCATATAAACCTGGGGGCGGGGGTGGCTAGAATGTGTAACTTGCTTGAGGAATTGAACCAAGTCAAGTTTAGGTTCCTAAGGCATATATGAAGCGTTTGTCTCTGAGTCCTGTCTGACTCTGCGAGCCCACAGCTGGGGACACTCCCCTGTGCGTGTAATTCTCCAGGCCAGAATACTGGAGTGGGTAGCCTTTCCCTTCTCCAGGGGATCTTCCCAACCCAGGGATTGAACCCGGGTCTCCTGCATTGCCTTTGCGGACAGATTCTTTACCGTCTGAGCCACGAGGGAAGTCCTAAGGCTTATCTTGGGATGTGCCAATACGGAAGGAAAAAGGCCGAAGTGTACAGTAAGAATCTGGCTAGGCACATAATACACGTTTATTTAAAAGCCTGGTAAGAGAAGGTACCAATAATTACATGTGTGAAGAACTCCTGTAACAGCGTCCCATGCTAGCATAGTAGATCAAGAGGGCACCTGAGACTCCCATTCCCAGAATCCTGACTTGGAAAATTCATGTTTTAACAGAAAGGAAAAGAGTGACCTATACAGAGGCAGTGTGAAAATTCCCGAGGATGGAGGGGAAAATCTGGAGCCTGCCATATGCTAAAGGGTGCTTTTCCAGTAGGCTGCCCTCAACTTCTCTGCCCCGCTGCATGCCCTACCGCAGTTGTGTGGGCCCCCAGCCTGGGCAGACTGAGGGGCGAGCGGTGCGCGGGAAAGGCAGGCCAGCAGCAGGTGGGAAGGTGGCGGACTTCTGTCTCCGGGAAGGAAATGGACTGAGATGAAAGGGCGGAAAGCAGTGGCGCTCAGGGCTTGTGTCTGCGGGATCCCGACCTTCTCGAAATCGCCCCGGGCTCCTCTAATTAGAGAAGGGATGCAGGGTGGGCGTTAGTTCCCAAACGTTTTAATCGAGCCTCTTTTCAATGGCCAGGGATAAATGTTGCCACTGTTACTCTGTGCTGAATGGGTCGCGAAGACCCCCGCCCGGCCCCCAGCGTGGCCATTCAGGGCTCTTTTCACAACCTCTAAGCGTTTCAGTCCCCGGGCCTAGCGACACTCCAGAGCGCTCCTAATTAGTCTAATTAGAAAGGTGGATTGATAGATGGGAAGAAGACAAGAGTTGAGTTCGGAAGATGCGCAATGCTGCCAATTTCGGCTGGGTAGCTGCTTATTCTCTCCAGAAAGAAAAGGCCGAAAAGAAGGAGGCTGGAGCCGGAGCCAGCCAGCCTGCCCTGCAGAGGCTGGGCTCCCGCGGGATCCGCGAGCTGGGCGGTCGCTGACCCCGCGCTTCCCTCGCTCTGCCGGAGCAGACAGCGGGCACCTCCGGCTTCTCACAGCCTTTGCGGAGAGAAGCTGGAAGGAAGGGCCGAGGCCGAGAGCCGCACGGCCTCGCGCCCCGGCCTGGAGCCTCTCCGGCCCGCTGCGCCCCGCCGCCGCCCCTTCCTCCCGCGGAAAGCGGTGCAGAGGCGCGGCCTGGGCGGCCGGCGGGCCGGGCAGCGGGGACTTCGGGGGTCACGACCGGAAGGTCGGTGCGGGGCCTCTGCGTCCCGCCGCGCCACGTGGCCACTCCCCGCGCCCTCCCGCCCCGGGCCTCGCGGGCTGTCCGAGCTGTGTTTCGTCTCAATAAAGCCGAAACCCCAAGAAGGAAAGAGCTTTGGTTTGAGAAGGAGGCTTAACTGCGTGCGGCCGTACGCTGGGTGCGTGCGAGGTTCCTTCGCCCTGCTCCGCGAGCAGGCCCCTCAGCCGCGCCGCCCGGCGGCCGCGCGCTCCGGGTTGTCGCGCGCAGAGCGGCAGGGCCCCGCGCATTCCTGCGCCCGCCGTGGCCCGGAGCAGCGCGGGTGGCTTCAAGAACACTGAACCTTTAATTGGGCCATAAATCAGACAGGGGAGTGCGGTGGAGTTTGTGCAGGTGTAAAAACAGAGGGGAAAGCCTGGGCTGAGCAGCCAAAGCGCCCGGGCAGGTCAGAACCTCGAGCAAACTAACATCTTGATAAGTCCGCTGACAACAAAATAAACAGTGGAGAGGGCCGGGGGAGGCGGGGAGCGCGGTTGCCCGCGGCCCGCGCGCAGCAGCACAGCGGCCGTCTGCTGGGAGAAGGCAGGCCTCTTCTGGGTTTGTGTTTGGGGCTCTTTTTCGGGGCAGGGGGGTTCTTAGGGAGGAAGGAGAAGCAAAATTATCTCCCTTTTCACCCTCTCGCTTTCAGCATCGCGTTCTGTTGGACAGAGAGCCCAGGACTGTCAGGCGGCGAAGGGTTAGGAAGTGCGCGCAGCCTCGCCGACCCCTGCCCAGTCCGAGAGCCGGAGCTGTTGTCGATCGAGGGCCCGGCCGTTGCGCCCCGGGCGCGCGGGCCTCGCAGAGTCGCGACGAGTCCCTGCGCCTCCTCCCAGACGCGGCGCCACCGAGAGACAGACCACCGGCTCCCGCTTCATTTCAGGGGCTGACGAGGGGAAAACACTGCTGCGCCCCTGGCCGAAGGAGGTAAACCCAAGTAGCAAGGGCGATCAAAAATTAATTTGGTGCACTGTTCGGGAGCAGCTCCCCGTCAAAACTCTACGGAGACGTTGGCACAAGCGGCAAACGGATTCACAGACAAAGGAAAACAATACAAGTCTCGTTAGATCATTTTTCTGGACATTATTTAAGGTCTGAAAGGGACCAAATCGTTTCAAAATGTTGCCAGTAAAAATTATCCTATGTGGAATGCAACTAATCCTTTTAGGTTCCTGTCAACTGTTTCCACAAAAGGAATCCGATTTTTCAAATCAAAGATCCAAAAGTCTTTGGGGAGAGATTTATTACATGCCAGAGCTTTAGTTACAGAATAGAGTTACAATAACAACTCGCACCCACCAACTCCCCAAAATAAGGGATCCCGTCCCACACAGTTCTAATGACGTGTGGGGGATGGTTTGCTGGAGTCCTGCTAAATATGCAGATGGGAGGAGAGTGGGGGAAGGGGGAGGAAGGCAGAGAAATATTAAATTCCTTAAATAGACCAACAGAACACAGCGCCTCAACATCTTATTTTTGTTCTCTGTACCCCCGGTTCCTTTTGAAGAGGAAAACAAGACCCAAACTTGGTGACCTGCCCCCCCAGTTTAGAACTTTAAGGTGAGCTTAATGCTTGAGTCCTGAAAAACTCTTCCGAACCCTCTCTGAGTTTGCATATTAGTGTGTCTACAGTGTCTGCAAGTGGAAAATATTTAAAAATGAGAAAAGAATACAAGAAAATATTTTTTCTTTAAAATTTTTAAAAATTTATTTTTAAGTTTTTCTTTGATTTGGAATACAGTGTTTAAGAACAAGAAAAATGTGCCCCAGGGCTTTTCACTGTGCCTCTGTATATGAGTCTTTCCACAAACGCATGTGAACAGAAATGCATTCCCTGTAGGTCACAGCCTCAGTTCACCGTAGTATGAGCATTTTGTGATAAGCCTCCGCCTCCTTTTCAGTTCTTCACTGATTAGAACTGGTGGCTAGGGATAAGACTGATGGGTGAATGACTGGTAAAAAGCCTTAAAAACTTGAGAAGAAACTCAAATTCCTAGTTCTCTGAGTGGAGGAGTTTAGTGCCTCCATACCATATAGGCACCAGGCTCTTTTAGGTGCTTTGTGAATGAACTGCCACACCAGAAAGATAGTTTCAAGAAGCAACTTCAGTTTAGTTTACAATTGAGTTTGGGGGTTTTTTGTTTGTTTGTTTGTTTTATGGTTCTGTTAAGTGGAGAAGTGAAAAAAGATCTTCCTAGCCTTCCCTCCACCCCATTGTTTGCTGCTGAAATGGCTCGTTCCTCTTGCTGCCTGAGTTTCTGTTATTAGAGGCAACTTGGTGGTGGGAATTCTTGCATTTGTTCCCTGTATTTAAATTGGGAATAAAGGGATTTGCATTGTAGCAGGTGCTCAATAAATACTGCAGACTAATCCCACTTTTCAAAGCTTAGAGGTTAAAGAGATGATCAGTAGGTAAATAATTAGAGAAAAGAAATAGAACAAGAGACTAGAAGAGGGATTTAAAACACCATCACTTTGTTTATTTTAGAAGGGAGGAGAAAGTTATCTGTCCAAATATACATCTGACTGAGGTAAGAGAAAACACAATGCCACCTCTTTTTTCCTCATTTCTAGTAAGGGTTAAATAACAATTTATTTCATAGATAGGGTGGGAATGTTGAAGAAAGATGAGCTTTACATGAGGCCAAAAGTTTCTCTTAACTAATTTAAGGATTTGGGTATACTCCAAAGTTTAGAGGTTTTTCATTTCCTGGAAGAATATGGATGTGGGAATGAAGCCACAAAAGAATCATCAGTCTATATATGTGTGTAGGTTTTATGTTTTCCAAAATATTTTCATATAAATTGGCTTATTGATTCTCAAAACCCATCACCACACTCCCTCCCCCCAAATATAAATGAGTGTGAAGAAAACTGATCTAATATTTATTTTTAACTGAGTCTTATTTCTTCTGTTGCAATCTCTGGAGGGTTTTTTTGGTTTGTGGTTTTCCCCCCTCATTTAACAGAATACAGTCTTGTCACAGTCATTTTCATATATATGAAACTCTGCATAAAAAATAGAAATCAAAAACCAAATTATTGTTCATTCATAATAATCCTTCATTATTGACTTGTCAGAAAATGCTTCACACCGTTTATTGCTGAAAATATCAGCCTTTTAGTTATATTAAAGGAAATTCCTAAGCTAGTGCTGAAAGAAGCTTCTGCTCTCTGCCATAATTATTATCTGCTCCCCCTTTCTTTGCCAGTCTGTTATTGATCAGAGTTGCAATTAAGAGACACTCCGTAGTTTGTATCTGTCTCCCTCTGGGACAGACAGACCCCAGCAAGGCCCATGGCCTCAGATCCATCCTTTCCTGGTGCTCCAGGGACTTGCTGGACCTATGGATGCATTACATAGAATTCTGCCTAATGGACCAGATAGATTCTCCTTAACGGTAGCATCTTACATAAAGGGAAACATCCTATCTTGAAAAATAGAGACACTCTCACTTTAAGATTAGAAAATTATCTTTCCAGACTTAACTTCAAATTCAGAATTAGAATTTTCCACATTCCCGAAGATTCTGATTTCAATACACTGCATTTCTTCCTGAAATGGGGTTTTGTTGTCTTTTACAACTTAGAATTTAGAAGGGGAAAAAAGTATTTGCAAAAACACTTTCTCTGATGGATACATGTGTATGTTTGGCTGAGTCCTTTTGCTGTTCACCTGACACTATCAATACATTGTTAATTGGCTATACCCCAATACAAAATAAAACGCTTAAAGAAATGATGTATGTATGTGTATATGTGTGTGTGTGTATTTCTATAGGAAAACACTCAGGCTAATCTAGTGAATCCAGACTTGGCATTTCCTTGGTTACCCATTTAAAGATGGAAGCATTAAATATAGTGTGCTTTAAAACAAAAAAACAAAGACACTTTTTCTCTGGAAAATCAGTGTTATCTTGCATTAAGCACTGTTTCTTGAAAAACTCAGCACAAACACTTTCCTTCCTAGTCTGCAGCTCACAGTTAGACAAAATCCCCACACTGGCTCCAGCCTGGGTGGCCTCATAAGGGACAAGGAGTGGCTCCAGGGCCTGCCTGGAGGAGGCTGGGCTTCAGTGAAGCTTCTAGTGGTGACCGGCAAGGATAAGCTGGTCACATCCAGGGAAAGATGTAATTCCAGCAGGTGGTCTGGAATTCCCTCCCCACTCCCCACCCCCCCCACCTCCAAGGCATTTCAGGGAGACTGGTGGCCAGGAAGTTTGGAGCTTGAGGTAGGATTGCCCCTCAAGAGACTCCAGTGCCTTGCGTTCACTTCGAGGGAGCTAAAAGAACCCATTCAACACCTGATATGCAGCTGTTCAAAGACAGTAAAATCGCTGAGAGGGTGCAGGGTGGGCATAGTCTCCGGGGGAAAAAAAAAAAAAAAGACTTGCTTTCTTACTAAATGTTGAGTCAGTTGATATGACTCTTGACATGCTCATTTCTGCATGAAAAGGATGAGACCCTAAGTCTGGTTAAAAAGACCTACTGAACAGTTTAGCAAAAAAAAGTTCTGCCAGTTTGGTAGATTTTAAGCATTAAAAATGCTTAAAGTACCAGCATTTTAAGCAAGAAAAGCTGAGGAAATGGACAAATAGTACAGCAGTGAAAAAGATAAGTCATCTGTGTGTGTGTTGTGTGATGTTTTAAAGAAGATTGCTGATGTGAAGAAAAAAAGTGATGCTAGGGAAAAAATATACAGAACTAGGTGGAGGAAGCTGATATTCCTGAATAATTGACTTTCAATTCCAAATGCATCCAAATGGGCTGGGTATCTCTGGGAAGCCCTGAGTACAGGTGGCAGGGAGGAGAACCTAGCAAAAACAAAAATAAAAAATGTATAAAAAATGAATGAGTCTTCTACACAGCGACCTCTAAGGCAATTGCCCTACCAGGGTGGACCTTTAATCAATCACAATGATGGTAACATGGTGGCAGTGTGATGTATTGGAAATAAAATGAGATTTAAATGCTGACATCTCAGTAGCTGTGACCTTGGGCAAGTCATATCATTTAAGCCTTTATACCTTTATTTGTAAAGTGGGGTCAATAACAGTTATTGTCCTATTTCACAGTGTGGTTGAAAGAAATATTAGTGAAAGTCCTTTGAAAAGTTAATGTGTGCTGTGGGTAGTAACTGGAATAGACAGGAAAGGGGTTCTGGGGTACTGGTAACATCTGCTTGACTTGAAGCTGGTTACACAGGGGTGCTCATTTAAAAGTTAAACTAGCTCAAAACAGTTTTTAAATTTACGATTTAATGCTAAGGACAAGGAAAATTAGAAATAAGAAGCTTACATTTTTTATCCTCACTTCTCTTCCTTATCAGACCCAGAGACTGGGGACTCAAAATGGGGGTTCAATGATAAGAATCAGTTGTTTCCTATGTGTTTTTTTTTGCTTGTTATTGAATAGTATTTTCCTGGTATAGAAGCAGGAGCGAACCAGGAAGTTTCCTACACACCAGAGGAGCCAACAGTAAAAAGAAAGGAACCCAAAACTGTTCACATTAAAGGAGAGATGTGATTAGAGAGGTGTGACATGCAAAGAAATTATCTGAAAAATGAATTCAGTTGGGAAAGTATAAGACTGAAAGAGCCCTGAGCAGCTGGTCATGATCAGATTCTCCATCTTTCTGTCAAATGTAACTGTATCTGAGTTGGCAGGGTATTTATTGCTAAAGTCGAAGGGCCAGATTTTACACTAAACATATTTACACGTTTACATTCGTGGCCCTATAAACACTCCACGTTTCACTGGCTGTGACATCAAACACATTTACCAACAAAAAGCATATGCCTAATTACAAAATCATAGGGGGAAAGGGAGGCAAGTGGCAGCTGATGGGCAATGAGCATGCATTCCTGTGTGTGTATATGTGTGACCCAACTGTAACACTAGGAAACCAGTAAAGACAAGAATGGATACTGACAACACCGGGCCCACTTCACTTGTCCTCTGCTCCCCAGGACTATCCTTGTCTGGTTCCGTTCTAAAGGGGGAAGGGGACCCCTGGCATTCCAATTAGTCCCAGGTTACACCCCGATCCCCTTGGAGGAATCCAGAGAAACCAAGGTGCTTCCTGGGCAGATTTCTGACTTGGACGGAGTTTGATGCTGATTGGCCTTTAACTGGCCCCCAAATGACTTCTCAGTCCATAATAAAAACAGGTGTGAGCAAAATGTGTAGCCAGCAGAGAATTTCTCAACAAAAACTAGAGTTCTTAATTCCTGGCTTGAGATAGTAACATCAGATCCCTACCCATCAATAGCAGTTGTAATAACACTGTTAGCTGCTCCAAGCTTGGTCCTCGGTCAAGCACGGAAATCAGAAGCACCAGAGCTAGAGAGGAAAACAAAACAGGCACAACCGCTGGCCTCAGACAGCCTTTAATAAATGACACGGGCTGGTATTCCATCAAAATAATCACCTTCCATCAGAATAACCACCTCTCCCAGTGTTCTCAGAGGACAGGCGAGAGGAAGAAATGGTGGATTTAAACAAAAAAACCTGTGAACGGCAGAAACCTCCAGCCCCCTTCGGATGGGTTTTTACTACATACGCTGTAAGAAGTGTGATAACAAATATATCCCAAACTCCAATTTCATCAGCAGAAAGTTTGGGCAGGAATAGGCCACTGGGTAGGGGCAGCGAAGGAGAGATGTGCAAACAAGATGCCTTAGTAAAGCATGAAGAAAGTCCTCCTGATTTTTTTCCCTTCCCCTCCTCAGTTTCTTTTCTAAGAGGAAGGGAAGGGCCTCTTAAATTCACAGGATGAGGATGGAGAGGAAACACACTGTTGAGCAGAAGCGCTAGCTTCTTATTTTAAAGAAATAAAATAATTACCCAATAGAGAAAAAAAAAAAAGAAATCAACCAAGAAATGATCTAAGGTCATGACACCATGTGTGATACAAGGAACAATTCAGTCCATAAGGGCTTCATTACCCCCGCAATAGATAACATTTGGCTAAATCTAGCTGCAGATTAAATCTCCGCAGCATAACAGAGTCCTGAATGGAGAGGCTCCTTTTTGTGTGGTCCTTCTCCGGGAGCTGCCTGAACCATTAGCCCCAATATATCCCTCTCTCTATTAACTGCAATTCCCTCCCGACTGCGCTTCGGTCATTTGTCTCCAGGCTCTACGGGGGCGTTTGATGAGCAGAGAAACAAGGAGAAGGGGAGAAAAGCCTCGGGTTAATGAGTTGTAGCAAATCCACACTTTGTAGTCGGGAGGAGGAGAGCTGGTGTCCAATGTTTGTCCAACTGGTTTATTTTTCGAGACCCAGCCTATTGAGGAAGGCTTGTTCAAGCCGGTTTCGTCCTTACAAACACACAAACATCCTTCTGTTTGCCTTCAAAGAAAAGGGGACCAGAGCTGGATTTGCATGCGAATGAGGAGCCTCGGGAGGAGACGTCCTGGCCCATCAAAGGCCGCGGTAGCCGGGTGGCCTTTGTTCCAGCACCTGCTCGCCCCCGCGGCCTGACGGGGCGCGCCCGGAGCTCCTGGCTCACCGGGCCCACTGCCCGTGGTTCACTCCTCGCCTGCCCCGCGGCCCTCGCCTGGCGGCCCGCGGCCCACCCCTCGCCTGTCCCCGCGGCCTTCGCTTGCCCATAGGTCGGCCAGCCGTCGGCCAGGCCCGCGGAGCCAGCAGAGCCGACGGGGGAACCCCAAACCCGGCGGTAGTGGAGGAGCTGCACTCGCACGACGCAAAACTCGAGACTGAGGCAGGCGGGTCGGCTTCACCTTTTCTCAGGATTCGGGACTCAAGACGCACTTGCGGGGGAAGCGGGACCCCGGCTCCCGGTCCCGAACCGAGGACCGCGCTGGATCGCCCAGGCTTTCTTGCGGTTCTCTTAAAAGCACTGACAGCCTGGGAAGCGGAGCGCGTTCCTGCACTTTTTTAAAGATGCGGAAATTTGGATAGAGAAAGATTAGCGGGGACTCCCAGGTTCAGGATATCCAAGCATCACGCAAATAGTGAGACACACGATTTTTATTTTCGCGCGCTCTCCCTAATTACTTTCAGATAAAAATTCAGATCTATGCGTTACAGAAGGCTTCGAGGCCCGCCAGCAGTGCTTGTGCGGTTTGGGCTCCTCCTTCTAAAGCCTGTCCACCCAGGGTGCCAGTGACATCCGGACCTTCCGGGTTCCAATGTCTCCTCTTCCTTAGGTGGGCTAGGGTAAAAGTAACTTTTCAAAAAAAAACTTTGGTCTAACGAATTACAACTTGTATCTAGGCATCAGTTATAAACTTGGGGGGGGGTGACTGTTTACTTTAGCCTCTTATTTTCCCTCTTTCAAATATTTCATAGGGTAAAAAACGCAGAACTTAATTTTGAGGCTATGAGGGTCAGTTTTTTTCCCTCCCCAAAAAGGGAGGGAAGGACAGGGCATCAAAGAGTGAATGGCACTGCAAAACAGTGGCCTACAATGTGGCCTTTGTTAACTTGCTAGTTTACATCGCCAGCTCTTCAGATATATACCTGTCCAGATATTTGAAAAAAGTTAATTCACTGATATTAAGCACAAAAATTACTATGCCTTCATTTTGTCTGAACCCCACATTACTACCAAAACTAGTCTCATCTTTTTAAAGAACTATAAACTACCTGCAATAACTAGTTAAGGAAAATAAAGTTTGAAAAAAGACATCCTAGATCACCTAAATTTTTAAAATATAAGTAAACACCTGATGCATTTCATTCTTTAAAGAGTATAGTATCTGAAAATTAAAGATATTCTTTACAAACTCTAAGTTATTCATTTCAACTAGAATTTTGAAATTAACACTGCCTTTTAGAATAAAAACTTCTTTATGCAACTACTGGAATTCTGTCAAAGAAAATAGCTTTAAATACTAGAGCTTTCAAATACAATTTAATCTATGTATTTTCTTGTTTGATTAAAGCTATTTAACTGATGAGCTCTATTAAATTTTTCTAATAAATTTTTAATTCAAAAGTCACAGATTTGTTTGTTACTTACTCCCATTAAAACATAACCTTATGTTGCAGAGTTTTTACAGATTTATAGGAATTTGTGCTCAGAAGTGAGTGAAAATTAAATGGAGTGGAAAGCTCCAAAATAAAATTTAAAGTTCTATAAAATTATCTTTGAGAACTGTGGCTTTTAAGTATCCTCAGTGCTCTTCAAAATGGAATCAAATAAGATTTGGAAATGTATACCAAAGAAACTTTTATTTGTAGTCATTTAAAAATAATTTCTGATCTCCTGCAATGGTTTTGACAGCATAAATAAAAAATCATGGCATGATGTTCTTGTTAAGCTGTCTCTGAAAATATTACTTTTCTCTTCTATAACGGGTTCCTACTTAGCCCACAAGGAAAGTTTTTTTAACAGAAAAGAAAATAAACTAAGAAGGGGATGACTAAAGTCGATTCTTTTGGAGAATTTTCTTTGAAAATTAAGTATTTATTTCTGAAAAAGTGTAAAAATCTTACATTAGAATAGTACAATAATTGCCAGTCAAAATTTACAATACTCCTTGTAAAGAATACGCAGTAAGTACAAAATAAAAATTCCACATGTCTATTATGATACAAAACACAGGTTAAAATAAGAAATGATAATTTTGACTTTTTTCCTTGTGTAAACATGTTAATCATTTTTTCCTTTTCATGAAAAAGCACACCAAATGTCCTCAAATAAAAACATTGCTTCTCTGGCATTCTTCGGGACCTTTACTATTTTTGCATTACTCTTCTGTTGAACATTATTGGTCTTTTATTTTTAACGCCTGGACCTGAGACTCTCTAGACCTCAAAAAGGCTTAGATTTTTAAAAAATGTTCCCAAAGTCAAGGAAGCCCCTTGTGCCTAGACAGAGCGGATCTCCACCAGCACCCTCTTCCTCCCCACCCCAGGTTGGGGGGCTGCAGCATAGGGCGACTTTGCATAAATAGAGGGACCTGCAGAGTCGAAAAGAGCGCCCGAGAAGTTGCCAAACACAGTCTCGTCTGAGAATCCCAAGAGGCGAAATGGGGGCGCGAGGTCGGGAGGGGCCGCGCCGGGAGGAGGGAACAAAACACAAAACCACCCAGATGAAAATAGGAGCCATGATTCCTACCTTCTCTTTCTCGAGCGCGCTAACATAGCGTTATTAACAATTTGAGATCCTAGCAGTAAAGTTCTCGACACTGGACAGGGCAGTCCCTTGGTGCAGAGTCCCCAGGGCGGCCGACGAGGAGACGGAGGAGGCGGCGGCGGCGGCGGCGGCCACGAGCGAGCGGGTGAGCGCGGCGGCCGGACCCACGGCCGCCTGAGCCGCACAGCCGCCGCCGCCGCCGTCGCTACCGCCGGTCCCGAGCGCGGACGGCGTCCCGGGAGACGGGGAGGGCGAGGCCTGCACGGCCACGGCGGCCTGCGCGGCGGCGGCGGCGGCGGCCGGGCCCAGACTGCCCCCGATGATGCTCTCGATGGAGAAGGGCGAGCGCGCCAGCGCCGAGGCGCCCGGGCCGCCCGCCTTGGCCGCCGAGGCCTGCAGGGGGCCGGGCAGGGCGGCGCCGAGCGGGTGCGGCCGGTAGCCGAAGGCGGTCCGGGCCAGCTCGGCGGCCGCGCCGTGGCGGCGGCGGCGGCGGCGGCGGCGGCGGCGGGGGGGGCGGCGGCGGCGAGTGCGGGTGGAAGGCGGCAGCGGCAGCGGCCGCGGCGGCGAAGAGGGCCGAGGGCGGCGCGTAAGGCGGCAGCTGCAGGCCGTAGCCGCAGCCGTAGGGGCCGTAGCCGTAGGCGTGCGGGGGCGGCGGGGGCGCGGGCGGGAAGAGCGCGGCGGCTGCGGCCGCCGCGGCCGGGTCCCCTGCCCCCCCCGCGCCCCCCGCGCCGCGCAGCAGCAGCGACTCGGCGGCGGCGGCGTTGGGCGGGAGCAGCGGCTGCCGCTTGAAGCGCTTCCTCCGGCGCAGGAAGCTGCCGTTGTCGAACATGTCGGCGGACTCGGGGTCGAGCGTCCAGTAGTTGCCTTTGCCGGGGTTGCCGGGCTCGCGGGGGATCTTGACGAAGCAGTCGTTGAGCGAGAGGTTGTGGCGGATGCTGTTCTGCCAGGCGGGGAACTTCTCCCGGTAGTACGGGAAACGGCCGCTGATGAACTCGCAGATCTCGCTCAGCGTCAGCCGCTTCTTGGGGCTCTGCAGGATGGCCATGGTGATGAGCGCGATGTACGAGTAGGGCGGCTTCACCAGCGGGTTCTTGGCGCCGCCGCCCGCGCCCACGCCGCCGCCGCCCGCGCCCGCGCCGCTGCCGCCACCAGCCCCGGCCCCCGCCCCCGGGGCTGGACCCGGGGGCGCCGGGGAGCCCCCCGTCCGCGGAGCCAGCAGGATGTCATCGTCGTCGTCCTCCTCCTCCAGGTCCTCCAGCTCGTCTTCCCCGGCGTACGAGCGCCGCCGCCGCCTCCGCCGCGCGGGGACAGCCAGGCGGTGCCCGCCGCCGCCGCCCTCGTCGTCGTCCTCCTCTTCCTCGTCGTCTTCGTCCTCGCCCTCCCCCACCACGTCGATGTCTGTCTCCTCGGCGAGGCCGGAGGCATCGGACATCTCCGTGCTCAGGGTCATAGCTGTGGCGCGGCGGCGGCGGCGAGGCGGCCCATAGGGGCGCCGGGCTCCGGGTTCCCGCCGCACCCCAGCCCAGGTCCCGGGTGGCGGGCCCGGCCCGGGGGCGCCACGCTGGGCGGGGTGGGGGAGGCGGGGGGGACGGTGCTCCGCGGCCGCGGGAGCTGCGGCGCTGGGGCTGCGCGGCAGCCGCCGAGGCTCGCGCTGCGACTTTGTAACTCCTGCGCCGCCGCCGCGGTCCCGCGATCTCCGCGCTGGTTTAGTTAGGCGCGCACCCCGCCTGGGCGGGGGACTTGACCTTCCTCTCTCCACCAGCAGCCCCTCGCCGCGTCCGTCGAGGAGGGGGTGGCGGGGTACCGAGCGAACAAGTCAATAGTGGCGGGCGCCCGGGAGGATGCGAGACGGTGGAGAGTCTAGGGACAGAGCTCGGCGAAGAGAGGGCTGAGTCCAGGAGAGGGCGGACCTTTCCCCGGCTTATAGCTGAAGGAGGCCTGTCACATGGTGTGCACGTCAGAGCGCTGCCAAGGCTCGGGAAAGAATGCCTAGAAAATCAGCCCTGCTCCGAGAGAAAGTTCACCGTAGGAGGGAGCAGCAACTGTGAAGAGGAGGGAGGAGGCAGGACCCCATCATTCCTTCCCAAAGGAGCCGAGACCTCTGAGTCTCTCGCAGGCTCGTGGTGGTTTGATCAAGGGCCGCGGCACGAGTTCGAGTTCCCAGTCTCCTCTGCAATGAGCCCTCAACCCGAACCCCAGAAACACTCCTGGGACGCGACAGTTTGACCACCCGATGGCCCTTCGGAACCATCTAGCCAGGGTATGACCATCCCTGAGGGTCGTCTGAGGTGATCCCTGGGGAACGGCCTTGAGATTTGTTGGGCTGTTCCATATCCTCCAGATAGAACGAGCGGCTCCCCACGGAATCTGATAAGAAACCGCCTCCCCCCTCCCTCAGTTTAAGCGCAATAATAATTGTTTATTGACCTTTTAACCTGTCCCTTTCGGTTCTTCCTCAAAGACGTTTGTTTTCCACCATCTGTTAATAAAAATGCTGTTAGGGTGGCGTTTTAGTCAGTATCTGAAATTGAATGCCCTAGAAACTTGACTGCTAAACTAAGCCACTCTAATGAGAGGATCTGATTTCGTGGGAATTTCGTGGGAATAAAGAAAGTAACCATTGAATGCAGAGAAGAAACAAATTTTTAGTGGAAACCCAAATACACACCAAAAAAGCTGCTTCTAGGAGTGACTCAAAATAGTTCTTTCATAACGGGGTAAGGGATTCTAGTTGTAAGTTGGGATGTTCTAATCAACACTCCACAGTAATCTAAAAGTGTTTAAATCACTAAACAAATACACATATCTCTACACAGTCAGGCTTAATAATAGAAACTACAATGATAAATTAGAAACTTTTACGCCGGTTTTTTTTTTTTTGTTTTTTAATGCACTAAATATTTCCAATAGGTATTGGTGAGAAGAAATGAAATAATTTTTAAAAAGAAGATTCAAGTTCTGTTCAACTCAATTTTCCTTTTCGGGTGACAGAGTAGTGGAAATAATCCAACGATGGTATTTTAAGTACACCTATCTTTATCACCAGCTCATTTTTACTTTGGCTAGTGGAAAAATCCTAATAGCTTGTAGACTTCATACTCACACAGCCATACATCTTGGATTTTTGCATTTCCTAAGACACTTTTATTTCAAACTGGGGACTTGCCTCAAAATTTTATAAAATGATGGCTTGACAAGAACTGAGGATCAAAAATGAATGGCTGCATGTAGGAACAATGAGCTGCCCTTACATATTAACATATCACTTTATGGGTCTAGCAATTTTCATGTTTCCAGATGTTTCATTGCTTCTCTTATCAATTACAGTCTCAAAAACAAACTGTTAACCCATCTAAGACTTCTTTTTAAATCGAATTTTTGTTGCTGAGGACAGCTATCAACCAGTTATAGTTACAAATGACCCATAAAGTCCATCACAGATCTTTGAAAGATCTATGAGAATGCCTCAGTCTTAAATAAATTATTTTTCATTGACTCTCGTTTGATATATGGCCGACTCATTTAAGTATTGTAATGGGCATTCACCTGAGCCAACATTAATCAGCACTATTAATCAGGCATTACATTGCTTTGTTGATGCAGCCAGGCGTCCTTACCAAGGAGTTCACTTTTACGTTTGAAAGTTTAAGTTTTATCTAAATAAACACCGTGCTTTTCTCTGCACTGAGGGCTGGTGTGTGTCGAAGCATTTAAAATTGAAACGGAGAGGAAGAATTTGTTCGCAGACCATTAGTTACTTTAGATGATCAGTTACAGCCGTCGTTCCCTTCTGTTACCACCGCTGTGAACGTGTATGACCAAGAAGGGCTCGGGGATTGACTTTGCATTCCATTTTACTGTCCGAAGGTCCTTCCCGAAGGGGTTAAGAGCTTTTCCCTGAAAACCTTTGGGAAAAAAAAAAAAAGTGGCCAAGTTACCTTCTGGCCACGCAGGAGAAAGTGTTAGGATTTACTGAAGGTCAGAGCGGAAAATCAGTCCGGGAGAAGCGCTGCAGAGGCAGAGCTGGGTGAGCTTTACTAAAGCCTCGCATTTGGGCACCCCACTTGTTTTGTTTGCTTTAGTTAAGCTACACATTTGTGTACCACCTCTAGCTCCGCGCTCGTGAAACTCCGGGGAGTTTCGCGGAAACCGTAGCATTCCGTTGTCCGCGCTTCCCGCTTTCGCCTTCTTTGATTCCCTACCCTCGGGTCTCCAGCCCCAAAGGCTCCCAGCTCTCGGCCTCGGATTGAAATCAACTCCGTGACGCGGGCGGGGACCGTAGTTGCGACCCCGGCCACGGCACGACCCGCTCGGGCGGACGCGGAAAGCGGCGGGGCTCCTGCGGGCCGGGTGGTGCCCCAGTGGGCGAGGCCTGCCTCCTGGCGGCGGCGCGGCGCGGAGCCAGTCCCGAGCCGGAGCTTGGGAAGCCTCGGGCGTTTTGCGCGTGCGGCCGGTGGGCTCCGGAGCTTCCCTCCGCCTGGGCTTCGGGCGGCAAGGCTTTTTCTTCCCCGAGGTCCCCACGTCGCCTTCTCTGGGTCAACTGGGCGTGCGCGGAGTCATTTCCCTGGACTGTATGTTTCGGCTATTTTCCCTCGGCGGTTTGGGTACTCCACGAGCCCTCCCGGAGTTATGCGGGATGCCACGCCGGAGGGCAGAGGAGGCGGCAGGACCCTCGGCAGGCACCGCCTCAGTTCTTTGCCCCTGGGCCCGGGACCTCGAGCTCATACCGTCCAGGGGCTTCCTTCTCGAAGACTGGCACTGACTTGGGGGCGTAAACTCGCAGGCGGGAACCTGGACTACTCGCTTTAGGCCCTAGCGCATCCCAGGCGTTTACCCGGGAATGTGAATGTGAGTGCGGTTCCAAACTCCGGTAATTTCGGGGCCTTGTCCCGCCTCCAAGTCATTCGACTTACCTGCGTTGAGATACTAATTTGTGCCTGGCACTCTGGTTTTTGGAGAGAGTAACAGAAAACGGCGAGTTTCTGGGTGACTCACGGAAACCAGGTAAATAGATAAGTATTGTGCCTAACTGAGAAGCTTTTTCTTGGTGGCTTAGACTCCGTCCTGCCAATGCAATGGGCACAGGTTCAATCCCTGGTGGGGGAAGTAGGATCCCATAAGCCCCATGCCCTGGACCGCCCCTCCCCCCAACCCCAAAGTGCTTTCTGAGACTCCAGACGAACGTGAGCGATGCTTCTGGGTTTGTGTCCTTTGGGGACTCTTTTTGATTCTGTGCCTCCCTTCTTGTGGCATCTTCCCTTATTTTTGTAAATTTAAGCATTGGGAGGTCAAAAAGGACTCTATTTGTTGTTTTCTGTTTGTTTTTCCGTGTGTGCATGTTAAAATATACATAGCATGTAATTTGCCATAGTAAGTGTAGGGTTCAGAGACATTAAGTACATTGTTTGGTGCAACCATCACCACTATCCATTTACAGAATTTTTCCATCATCCCAAACTGAAACTCTGTACTGGTTAAAGAATGACTCCCATTCCTCCCCACTCCACTCACCTTAGCATCTTGGAAACCTCTATTCTACTTCCTGTCTCTGTGAAATTAACTGTTTTAGCTACCTACCTCATATGAATGGGAGCATAGAATATTTGACTTATTTTACTTAATTAACATAATGTTTACAAGGTTCATCCATGTTGTAGTATGTATTAGTATTTCATTCAAGCTGAAGAATATTCCACGGTTTATTATGTATGCCACATTTTGTTTATTCATTCATCCATCAATGGACATTAGCTTTGTTTCCTCCTTTTCTGTTTATTTTTTAATTTCCACTTACCTAGCTCTTTGTAACACTCTGCATGCAGTAGGCACTCACTAAAGATGTGCCTGTTCATTTTCCTACATATTTCTACCCCAGAAATCCTCAAAGGATTCTCATTGTTTTTTTGCTGTGCCCTGCTGGATTTGTAACCTTAACTTGCTCATATTTTTGAGACTTTCAGACTCTGATGCTGCATATTATCTTCAGTTAAAAAAAAAAAAAAGTAGGAGTTGAGACTCTGCCAAAATTAGTTCCTCATACACACACACACACACACACACTTTTTATATCCTTTTTGTGTCTTCTTACCAATCCTAAATCCTTGAGGGCCCAAGATGATTTTGAAATGTTTCTCTGGCTGTCTAGGCCCTTCATTTCAGCATCACCCTGTGGTGTAATACTACTTGCCATGAGTGTTGGGTCACATGTGCCACTAAGCTAATTTCAAAGTCACAACAAGTAGGTACCTCCAGTATGATGGCTGAGGAAGCAGGCTTTGAGAGTTGCTGCAAGTCATTGGGGAGGCAGTAATGGCAGAGCAGTAACGTCCATCATCCTGTCCCAGGTCTGGAGCAATGGCACCCCACTCCAGTACTCTTGCCGGGAAGGCCCCATGGATGGTGGAGCCTGGTAGGCTGCAGTCCACGGGATCGCTAGAAGTCAGACACGACTTCACTTTCACTTTTCACTTTCATGCATTGGAGAGGAAATGGCAACCCGCTCCAGTATTCTTGCCTGGAGAGTCTCAGGGACGGGAGAGTCGTGTGGGCTGCTGTCTACGGGGTCGCACAGAATTGGACACGACTGAAGCGACTTAGCAGCAGCAGCAGTCCCAGTTCTACCAGCCGCTCAAAACATAGGACTCCATGGGCCAGGTTCTTTCCACCCCTACCACACCACAGTCTGTTTCTTCAGGACAAGTTAGGTAGTCTGAAGATAAGTTCAAGGCAGGGCATTATTGGCTGACAGTGGTTGGCACCTCTCCCAATAATAGATGCATTTTAACCCAGAAATTCTGTTGATAAACTGGCATAATCTGGTTTGAAATGGTGTTGTCTTCAGGCATTGTAGTTGGGAGGTGAGATTCCTCTGTGAAGAAGATATTTTAGTGGTCTCCTGGGTCTCACTAGGCAGTCTGTGCTTGCACAACAGCTCCTTAAACAAGCATTTCGTGGCCTGAGCAGGATTTAGAAATCCTCAAGAATTCAGAATGTCAGCAAAGGTCTAAATCTGTGTTTTAAAACAGTAAAATTATTTACACTGACTCAGGAATTTTCATTACTGCAGTTTACCTGGACTAGCCCTCCTATCCCAACACATACCAACACAGACCTGCTCAGCTCTGGACCTCAGTGGTTTGCAGTAGCATACATTTAAATTTTGCACCCCCAAATCAAAGTTATTTTTTATTGTAAATGTAAAATATACACAACTCCATTACAGAAAGAATTCCTCTGTTTTGGAGGTTGTCTTCAATACAAGACCTTCAAGAGTTCGTGGCTCAAGAGTGTGCGGCTTTCGAATCATCTAGTATTTATTTACATTGTTTAATAAATTAACTTCCTGGAGATATACTTAGTATTTTTTATTCTAATGTAATAATTGAAAAAAATAATATTACCACATTTAGAAAGAGTGCTTTTATTTCTTCTTGTTGTTGCCTCAGGGGTTGTTTGTGAAGTCTCTCTGTTTGGGAAGAATGGGGCTCTCCAAAGTGACTCTAGGGATGCAGCTATCCACAGGACACACTGAAAATGAATTCTTATAAGACCATAAGAAAGCCTTGTCTTGAATTAAAGTTGTTTGTGCTTCAAATGTCAAATGTATACAGTAGAGTCACCAGCCCCCCCTCCCCCACCCCCGTCTCTCTCTCTCTCTCTCTCTCTCACAATACACACACACACACACACACACACACACACACAATCTTTTAAACCTGATGTTCAGGCTTCAACTGAGGCTGAACTATCACCTCCAAACTCTACTTATACAAACACAACAGAAACTCAATGTCTGCCCTCAGGGGCAACCCCTGCACCTGATACAATGGTCTGACCTCAAACTGGGGGAGGTAAGCAGAGCGAAGCAGAGGTTTGTTGCAGTTGAGTACAAATATAGTCCCCTGTGCAGAAAGCACTTTAGATGTCTTCCACTAGAGGCTCCTGTGAGTGAATCGCCTTTGCTAGAAGGCTTTGGTTGCTAGCCTTCCAGAGCAGCAAAAACTGAGAAAGGTCCTGAACTCAACATTTACAGATGAGTAAATGCAAATAATGATCACTAGTTAAAAAATTTTAAAGGACATGTAAATTTTAAAAATGATGAAACGCAACTTTCCCTTATCAAATTAGCAAATTACATGAAGATGATGGGCATGATGGTAAGAACTCAATCACTTTACATCTTTGTAAAATGTAAACTGGTGAAACCTTCTAGCAGACACTTTGGCAATGCAAGCTTGGATCTTAAGTGCCATTCTCTTTGATTCATTTAGTCTAGGACCTTACCATAAGGAAAGAACCAGAAATATGAACAAAGTTTTATGTAAAAAAATACTTGTTGGAGTGATTTTTTTTTTTTAAGGGCAAAAATGGGAACCCTTCTAAATGCCCAGGAGTTAAATATATTACTATATTTCCTTAAGATGGAATATTTTGCAACCATTAAAAATTGTTCACAATTTTAATAACTTGAAAAAACCTCAAGATTAATGGTAAATGAAGAGACCACAGCAAAAATTCTATGTAATACTTACTAATTACATTTAATGTACTATATGCTGTATACATGTAGATTGTATGACTGAAAGGAAATGCACTAAAATGCCAACTGGTGATTCCCAAGAAGCGACAGTATGGCTAGTTTTTATTTAGCTATTTATATTGTACTCTTCTATGTTTTCCCAAATTTCTCACAATGAGCAATGTCCAAATTGCCGAGTTCAGACACCTGAAGAGCACTGTTAGTGTGAAAGGAAGACTAGAAACTGAACGGACACCAAGCATTTAAAGCAAGCATGATAAACATCTTAAGGAGGAAAGGGAACTTGTTAGTAACATGAAGCAAGAAAAATAAATAACTTTTAAAAAACCTAGTGGAAACACTGAAGCATGTAATAGATGAAGTAAAAAGAACAAATCAATGGAATAAATAGCAGAACGGATACAACTGAAGAATGGATTGAACTTGAAAGCAGCTGTAAATAAGTAAGTGAAGTCGTTCAGTCGTGTCCGACTCTTTGTGACCCCGTGGACTGTGGCCTACCAGGCTTCTCCGTCCATGGGATTCTCCAGGCAAGAATACTGGAGTGGGTTGCCATTTCCTTCTCCAAGGAATCTTCCCAACCCAGGGATCGAACCCAGGTCTCCCGCACTGGAGGCAGATGCTTTAACCTCTGAGCCACCAGGGAAGATTGGAAAGCAGCTAGAAAGGACAAAATTCTGGCTCATGAAATCAGGCGAGTGAGTTGCAGTCAGCACTGAGAGAAAATAGAATTGGATGGAATGTGACAAGATGGGACAGGAGGCGATGGAGTAGAGTAGAATAAAAAAATAGCATCAGATGACACACCATAATGCTAAGAATAGTTTGTGAAACTGTTACTTCAGTTATTTTTCTATTTTTTAGTGCATGTGTGTGTACTGAGTTGCCATGTAAAGTGAATCTGTTAGTGTGGGCGCCACAGTAAAAAAAAAAAGTTTGACAGCTACTATTTTAAATATATATATATATGTTTACATCATGATCTTGCTATTCTTTTCTACCTTCTCTGGAACTTGGCTCATAAATTATCCTCTTTTTCCCTTAACACTCATCTCAGCTTACAAACATGTTCCAACCTCTTGTATCTAAAAATAAAAATGTGCAGACATGTTCTTCTCTCCTGAGTGTGCCAATGCAAGCGAGCTCCCCCTCTCCCCTTCCTTTTATCACCTGTTTTCAAAGGGCTAGTCTGTCCACATTGGTTCCAACATCATCTCTTGCCCGCTCCTTAGACCCTCGTTCCAACTCTGAACACCACTGCTCTACTAATTAGTGTGCCATGGAAAAGCCTGGCCATCCACATTTAGGAAAAACTGAGTTAAATGAAGAAAGCAGGTACCTTTACTGTGGCACTTGGAGTTTTTTTTTGGTATATAAAGTCCATTGTGATACTTCCAGAGGGATACAGATGGAATGTAACACTTTCCAAGTTTATTTTACCTTGGAACACCAGTTTGGAAAATGGAGCTCACTGAAATAATATGATAACGAGTTAACAATGGCTTTCTAATTACCCAGAGCAAGGATTCTTCTCATTTATTCACGTAAGAAATTTTTATTATCCACTATGGGGCAGGTACCATTCCAGGCACATGGGATATGTAAGTAAATAGGGGAAAGAGATCTCTGCCCAGACTTCCCTGGTGGTCCAATGGATGAGAATTCACCTGCCAGTACAGGGAACATGGGTTCGATCCCTGATCCGAGAAGATTCCACACGTCACGGGGCAACTAAGCCTGTGTACCCTAGAGCCTGTGCTCCACAGCAAGAGAGGCCACCACAAAAACCAGCCCGCTCACCAAAATGAAGACGAGCCCCTGCTCGCTGCAACTGGAGAAAGCCGCACGCAGCAAGGAAGACCCAGCGCAGCCAAAAATCAATAAAATGTTTACAAAGATCTCTGCCCCAGGGAGTTATATACATTTAGCATAAGAGAGACAGACCATAAGAAATAAATAAAATATTAATTAATAGATGACTTCTGTGGTATGATAGAAGGTAGTGGATACTGTGAGCGAAAAGAGTGGGGGTTACAGTGTTGGAAGTGGTGAGAGTACAGTATGGAAGAGACAAGGGGGTTACAGGTTTCAATAATGACCAAAGACGGGAATGGTGACACAGCTGCAAGTCTGGAGGAGAAGAGATCCAGGCAGAAGGATGATTAGCATGGAGGCCCTGAGGTGGTGCAATGGAGCAGGGCCTTAATGTCCTTCCCCACCTCCCCACCCCATGTCCTCAGCCTGCCTTTTGTCTGTGGAAACGCTTTGGCCAAAGAATGAGTTTAATTGGAGAAATGAGAAAACGCAGAAACAAAGGAAAACAGTCCAAGGAGCCCGAGTAATAATAGGTTAGTCAGTAAGCGAAGTCAAGGGCCGTTCCTCCCAGGGGCTGTAGGTAATATGCTGAGCCGTGTCCTGTGAGCCGTTTCACAGATAATGAAACCTCCACCAGGTGGAGGAAGACTTTGACCACATGATAACCAAACTGTAGCCATGATGTAAGCTGTCACGGCTGCTAGAAACTTGCCTCAAAGAAATGGAAGCAAACTGACGCTGGAATTGAAGGGTTACTGTACCTGAAACAACCGAGATGACACTGGTCAGTTCACCACATGCCCAATCTCAAGATGACTGTCAGAGCTAACTGTACTGTTTTTGCATGTAGCCTCCTCCCTCCATCTATAAAAGCTCTTGCCCCCTGATTTTCGGGGTGTAGGGGAGAGTGGGCCTTTGGACAGGGGTCCACCCCATCTGCCCCAAGTGCCAGCATCCGAAATAAAGCTTTTCTTTCCACCAACTTGCCTCTTTTATTGATTTTTGAGTGGCAGCAGCCAGACCCCACTTTCAATTACAGCAGAGCATGCTTGTTTTATTTAAGGAGTGGCAAGCAGGTCAGGTGATCTAGTGGAGTGAAGAAAGGGGGAGAATGATACAGAATGGAAGAACAGGAAAAGAGGTCAAAGGGTTGGGGGCTGGAAGGAGGCAACCATGCAAGGTATTGTAGGCATTAGAAAGACGGGCTTTTACTTTAGGTAAGATGGGGAGTCACTGTAGGATGTCAGGCAGAGCAGTGACCTGCTCGAACTTAAATCCTTAAATCCTGTAAAGGGCCTCTCTTGTTGCTCTATCCTGTATCGAACAAGCGAAGAAACAGGAAGATAGGTTGGGAAGTGATTGCTTTAATGAAGGTGAGACCTGCGGGTGGCTCGAATCAGGGGGATGGCAGTGGAGACGGTGAGAGTGGTTGAATTCTAGGTGTGTTTTGAAGGAGCTCATGAGACTTCCTCACATTGAACACAGGACACAAGATCAAAACAGGAGTCAAAGATAATCATCTCATCTGGTCGTTCCATGGCAGTTCTGGCACTGCTCCAACTAAGCTGCTTTTTCACTCCTTCATCACCTGAATGTCGGTGTTCCCCAAGATTGTGCCCTCAACTCTACCTCATTCTATATAGCATCAGCCACTCTCACAGCATTATCTGTTATTATTAGGCAAATAATAGCTCTTCCATGTGCTGCAGTGTGCTGCTTCCAGCTGTGTGCTGGGTGTAGCTACCCTGACTTCGTGCAGGTGACTCAAATGCTCTCCTCTGACTTCTGAACCTGTGACTCCCCCGTATGCCTTGTCGCTTCTGGGTCAGTCTCCTGCCGTCCTGCCAGTAAGAACCAGATGAGGCTCAGACCAAGTCTGATTCCTCCCTCACTCTACAATGTCTAGTTTCCTACTGAGTCCTTTCAGTTCTACTTTCTCCACGGTCTGGCTCAAATACCACATCCTCAGCAGAATCTTACCCAACCTCAGCATCTTTAAAGTAGTTTCTCCTACAAGTTTTAGAGCTTTAGGCTTTACATTTAGGTCCGTGATCCACTTTGCATAAATTTTTGTATATGGTCTGAAGTATAGATAGAGGCTTATTTTGTTTTGTGTTTTGCATCCGTATATCTGATTGTTCCAGTGCTGTTTGTTGACAGGCTAGTCATGGAATTGCCTTGGCATCTCCTGATGGGAAAGCAAAATGGTACAACCACTTAGGAAAAAAAAATTCGGCAGTTTCTTGAAAGGTGAAAAATACACCAACTACATGACCAGTCATTCCACTGCTAGCTCTTTATCCAAGAAAAACAAAAGCATATGGTCATTTATATGCTTGTATGTGAATGTTCATAGCAGCTTCATCAATAAAAGTAAAAAACTGGAAACAACCCAAATGTCCATTAATAGATGAATGAAGAAACAAATTGTAGCGTATCTACACAGTGGAATACTACCAAGCAATAAAAAGGAACTGTTGACACATGCAATAAGGTAAATGAATCTCAAAATCATGGTGAGGGAAAACCGTTAGTCTCAGTCGTGTCTGCCTCTCTGTGATCCCATGGACTGTAGCCCGCCTGGCTCCTCTGTCCGTGAAATTTTCCATGCAAGAATGCTAGAGTGGGTAGCCATTCCCTTCTCCAGGGAATCTTCCCAACCCAGGGACTGAACCCAGGTCTCCTGTATTGCAAGCAGATTCCTTACTGTCTGAGCCACCAGGCAAGCCTGGTGAGGGAAAAAAGCCAGACAAAAAAATGAATATATTCTGTACAACTCCACATATATAAAATTCTAAAAAATGCAAACTAATCTAGAGTGATGGAAAGCAGGTCAGCGGTTGCCTGGAGGTAGTGGAGGAAATGGGAGAATGGATTACGCAGGGGCACAAGGAAAACTTAGGAGTGATGATTAGGTTCATTATCTTGATTGTGGTAACAATTTCATAGGTGTATAGCTGTCAAAATGTATCAAATTGTACCTTCAACTGCATATTCCATTGCATTCACAATGCTCTAATGTGGATTAATCATCAGTGAACTCTTTTAGAAGATGTGTGTCAGCCATCTTTGTATCCACATATGGTGTTTAGCAAGGCTTTGCTGGTGTGAAACAAATATAAATAAACCAATTGCTCTGCTGTATAACAACTGCAACTGCATAGGTGGTCATAATGACTATTTTTAAAACATTGATATTTGTGTTGTTGTTTTGTTGTTGTTTAGTTGCTAATTTGTGTCCAACTCTTTGAAACCCCATACTGTAGCCTGCCAGGCTCCTCCATGGGATTTCCCAAGCAAGAATACTGGAGTGGGTTGCCATTTCCTTCTCCAGGGAATCTTACCAACCCAGGGATTGAACCCATGTTTCCTGCTTCACAGCTGGATTCTTTACCACTGAACCACCTGATATTTGTGAGTTTAATGCAATTACAGAAAAAAAAAATTGTGGTTTTTAAAAACTTCATTCAAAGATTATATCAAAGAACAAATGAGTGAGAATAACCAAGAAATTTCCTGAAAAGAAGAGTGATTGGGTGCTAGAGCTTGCCTTACATAGATATTATTATGTAGCCATAATAATTAAAACAGTGGGGACTTCACATAGAAATAGAGAGATGGTGCAAACTGTAGAGTCCAGAAACAGGCCATGAACTGTGAACATGCATTATTTAAGTATACAACTTTAAAAGTGGCATGACAGATTAGACCGGAAAGGAAGGAATTATTCAGTAAATTTTATAGGACAGTCAATTAACTTTTCTAGGGAGCCAAAAAAATAAAATTAGACACTTAGCCCATATATCAAAATAAATTCCAGGTGAATAAAACTGGTGGTTCTTTAGAATGGGGAGAGAATGACAAGGACTTCTCACTTGGGGAGAGTTTTTCAAAGTGCTTTATCCTCTTCTGTCCCCCAACTGTAATATTTTAGCTGAAAATCAAGGGAAATGATGAAAACATTTTTTAGATGAAACCATTTTTAATGAAAAATATAGGAGCTTTTTTTTTTTTACTGGATCTTAGAATGTGCAAGCACCTTAAGTATTAGAGATGGAATAAATTGTGAAGAAAAAGAGGGATACATTTTGCTACATAAAAATTGTGTAAAAAATATGTATATATATATATAGAGAGAGGCAAAGGGGAAAAGATCAGATGGGGGAAGTAATTACAACAAATATGACCAGTGGACATAAACAGGGGACAGAGGACAAAAATAGTTAGGATGGTAAATTTTATGTGTATTTTTTAATAATAATAATAGAAATGACAGTTCAGTTCAGTTGCTCAGTCATGTCCAACTCTTTGTGATCCCATGGACTGTAGCATTCCAGGCCTCCTAGTCCATCACCAACTCCCAGAGTTTAATCAAACTCATGTCCATTGAGTTGGTGATGCCATCCAACCATCTAATCTTCAGTCATCTCCTTCTCCTCCCACCTTCAATCTTTCCCAGCAGCAGGGTCTTTTCAAATGAGTCAGTTCTTTGAATCAGGTGGCCAAAGGATTGGAGTTTCAGCTTTAGCATCAGTCCCTTCCAATGAATATTCAGGACTGATCTCCTTTAGGATAGACTGGTTGGATCTCCTTGCAGTCCAAGGGACTCTCAAAAGTCTTCTCCAACACCAAAGTTCAAAAGCATCAATTCTTCAGTGCTCAGCTTTCTTTACAGTCCAACTCTCATATACATACATGACTACTAGAAAAACCGTAGCTTTGACTAGATGGACCTTTGTTGGAAAAGTAATGTCTCTGCTTTTTAATATGCTGTCTAGGTTGGTCATAACTTTTCTTCCAAGGAGTAAGCATCTTTTAATTTCATGGCTGCAGCCACCATCTGCAGTGATTTTGGACCCCAAAAAAGTAATGTCTCTCACTGTTTCCCTATCTATTTCCCATGAAGTGATAGGACCAGCTGCCATGATCTTACTTTTCTGAATGTTGACTTTTAAGCCAACTTCTTCACTCTCCTCTTTCACTTTCATCAAGAGGTTCTCTAGTTCTTCACTTTCTGCCATAAGGGTGGTGTCATCTGCATATCTGAGGTTCTTGATATTTCTCCCAGCAATCCTAATTCCAGCAAAAGAAAGGACAGAAAAGAAAAAATTCTGTGTGGAATTTTTGGACTGATCAGAAGGTTAAAGTGAACATGTTTAACAATTTGAGCTTGGAAAACTTCCCTTTTATCTTCCTTGCCAAAGTGGGGGAAAGAGAGCTAAGGATGGTAAGGTGTGAAGAAAGGGATAGTCCTATGACTTGCTGATGGGACTGGAAGGCATCTGGCATGATATAGTAGGAGCCTTAAAATGTTTATATTGTTTGGCTCAGTGATTCTACTTCTAGGAATCAATTCCAAAATAATCATTTATATAAAAAGTGCTTCATTGGAAAAAAAAAATAAGTGCTGCATCCAAACATTCCTCCCACAGGAATGTGAGCTCCATGGAGGGAGGAATTATACCAGGTTTTTTTTTGCTTACTGCTGTAACCCCAGTAATAAAACAGAACCAGGCATAGACTAAGTGTCTTGAAAGTATTTGTTAAGTAAACAAACATTTATCCTTTCTGAATTTTATATTGTGTTATATTTTATATATGTAAAAAGATAATTAAGAGAATTACAAGACACTGAAGCACTACTGCTTGATATAAGAAAAAATGTTGTCAGTATGGTTGAAATTCCCCGTTATGTATATAAATTTTAACATCGGGGAAAACATTGTTAAGCATGTTCACACTAACCTCTAATCAGGCCAAAAATTCTATGCAGAATTTTCTATTTTCTCTTCCTTTATTATTATAGTATAATGTACATAAAGTTTAGCATCCTAACTATTTTTAAGTGTACTATTCAGTGCACTAGATAGATTCACATTGTTGTGCCACCATCCATCCACAGAAATCTATGTATCCTGCAAAACTCTGAACCCATTAAAGAGTAGATCCCTTTTCTCCTTCTCCTCAACCTCTGGTAACCACGGTTCTACTTTCTCCATGCACTTGACTGTTCTAGGTACCTCATATAAATGGAATCACATAATAGTTGTTCTTTATGTGTGTCTTTTTTTTCACTTAGCATGTCTTCAAGATTCATTCATGTTGTAACATGTATCAAAATTTCCTAATAGGCTGAAAAAAAATATTCCACTGGATATACTGACCCCATTTTGTTTATCCATTCATCCATGGATGGATACCAGGTGCTTCCGCTTTCTGGAAATTATGAATAATGCTGCCATGAGCATAGGTATACAAATATATCTTTGAGCCTTTGCTTTCAATTCTTTGGGAAATATACTCAGAAGTGGAATTGCTGGATTATACAGGAACATTGTTTTTAAGGCATTACCATACTGTATTCTAGAGCGGTTGCATCCTATTACATATTCCCAAGTGTTTCAGTTTTTCCACGTGTTCACCAACACTCGTTGTTTTCTGTTTTTTCATCTTTTGAAGTAGTCGTTCTAATGAGCATGAAGTGGTTCCTCTCACTTCTTAACACCACTGGTGAGCTTGGAAATCTTCCCTTTTATCTGCTGCACAATACCTACCAATGAACACGCATAGAGAAACTATGCTCAAGAAATCCTCGGGAAACAAAGCAATTCATAAGGTCTTTCAGGGTAATCAAGAAAGGGCCGGTAAGAAACCCATACATACAAACACACATACCCACCCTCATTCCACTTGTACAGAGTCTTAATTTCCACTTTTCTCCTTATGGGGGGGAGGTTTCCAGTAAGCATGGTGGTCATTACCCACACCCTGCCACTAGGGGCAATATGCCTCTCAAACAAGGCTGACGTGGGGGTCAAAATTCCCTCATCCCTTTAGTCTGGTTAGAAATGACAGAGATGGGTTTAAAGGTCAAGGAAAGTTGGAACTGATGAATATGCTCACTGTCTTGATTATGACGATGATTCCACCAGTATATACATATGTCAAGACTTATCAGGTTCTACACTTCAAATACATGTAGTGTATTGTATGATTATTCCTCAATAAAGCTTTTTTTTTTTTTAACTCCCCCATCCCTGGCAAACTTTGAAATTTATCTAAATGAATTTTGTTAAAAAGCAAGGAAAGGCAAAGCAAAAGCCAAAAGGAAGAGTGAGCTAGGGAATAACTGGGGGCAGATTACAGATTGCCTTCTCCTTAAAGTATGAAACATCCTTAAGAGCCTGATGAACACAGCTTCTCAGCACAGATGGGCCCGTGTCTTCTTTCCTAACTCTGATCGTGAGGGATTCAGACACTGAACTTGTGGGGGAGTCAGATTGGCAGTGCTCTGGAGTTTGGTTGAGATTTAAGATCCTGCCACAATCTGCCTCCCAGTTCTTTCTTTCTAGCCAATACTTATTACACTCCTCCACCCTGACAAGTAGGCATTTTTGCTTCTTTTTTTTTCTGGACTCTGTCCCAAATGAGGAAAGTACTGCTTTATGGGCCTCCAAGATTCCTCCCCTGCTTCAGGCAAAGTGCACTAACCTTGCTAATGAACTTGTAATCATCTCAGAAGTTACTCTGAAATTCCTACCCTCGCCTCTGAGCCACTGTTCCCTATCCTGTTCCCTTCATCTGAAGTTTATTCACTAAGTCTATTAAATTGACTTGAGGCAGGGTCATCAATTGTTCCTGACTAAAGCCTGAGCCTAACGTCACAAAGGGCCAAGAGAAGTGAAGACCCTTGTCTAGGAGCTAAGGTACCTGATGGTCTCAACAAAAACACCAGTCAGGGAAAGTAAAAATTTGAAACAAAGAAATTGCCAACTACTAAGTAACAAAAATTATTTCCAAGTTTAGGCTTGAAACAACTAATTATTATGCTGACAACTTCTGTGAATCAGGAATTCCCAAGGAGCACAGAAGGGTTGATATATTTACATTATATGGGGGCTCAGCTAGGAGGACTTGAAGGCTGGGGTGACTCAGGGCTGTGGACAGGAATCTTCTGGAAGTGTCTTTATTTATGCCTCCAGCAGTTGATGAGAGCTGTCACCTGGGACTGTCAGCTAGAACACCAACAAGTGACCTTTTCAGGAGGCCTGGGCCTCCTCACAGAGTAGGTGACCAGTCTCCTGAAAGAACAAGTGGAAGCTACGTTGCCTTTTAGAAGCTAGCCTGAAAAGTCACATGTGTTATCTCCATAGTAGTCATAACTCCCCCAGATTCAAGGGGAGGGAACTGAATTAGTTTATTAGCCTGCCATAACAAAGTTCCACAGATTGGGCAGCTTAAACAACTGTCTCACCATTCTGGAAGTTAGGTGTCCAAAATCAAATTGTTGGCAGAACTAATTCCTTCTGAGGGTTGTCAGAGAAGGCTCTGTTTGAGGCCACTCTCCTTGGCTTACAGATGGCCATCTTCTCTCTATGTCTCTTCACTTCACTATGACTCTGTGTCCCAATTTCCCCCCTTTATATTGGATTAGGGAGACAAGAGTTTGAGCAAACTCTGGGAGATGGCAAAGGACAGGGAGGCCTGGCGTGGTGCAGTCCATGGGGTCACAAAGAGTCGGACATGACTCAGTGACTGAACAACAAAACAGGGTTACTCCTGATGACTTCATTTGAACTTGACAACCTCTAGACCCTATCTCCAAATAAAGGCATGTTCTGAAATTCTGCAGGTCAGGACCTCAACATATTAATTTTTGAAGAAACAATTTAACCCATAAGAGGAATGTAGACTCCAACTTTCAATGGGCAGTATCAAAGTCATCACGTAAAAAGTGCATGTGGGAGGTATTGACGCTTGCCATCACTGGAAAATATAATCTACCACATCATGACATAAAAAAGTTTAATAGTGAGAACCTATCATTGCTTGTATTATTTGTTTCATATAGGTCAGCACACAACATGCAGAACATTTACTTTGGAGGGGGGACTACTATCATATGTTTTATACTTTTATAGTGGATGGAGAGCTCAGATATCAACTGTTTGGATCCAAACAAGACACCTGGGAAACTCTGTGATTGACTCTTCCCCCAGGGCAACAAGAGGCTGTGCTTCACCATCTAGTGCTTCCAAACAGAACTTCCAACAAATTATTATTTCTGGCCCAAGGATTCACTCTACTTTACACGCCTTTGCTGATTTGGTTATTTGTAGTAGATCTCTCCATTAGTGCTTGTAGTTCAGTCTTGACCAATCTTGTCTTCACTCAGAGGAACTCATCCCTGTTAATTTTGTTTTACATACAAAGTAAATTTGAACATGTATTTTTTTAATCAGTTTTTGGGGAAACAATATTAATAAGTATGTACTGTAACAATAAATCCTAACATGCCTCATTTGTTACCATTACTGTGACTACTTGAGATGACGCGTATAGAGCCAAATAAACTTTACACACAGGTGGGGCTCCTGCCAAACCCAGATTGGTGTTAGTAACACTCTTAATGCCCCAGTGCACATCAGCAGATGTTCTGCAACAAGCAGTCATCGAGTAAAGATTGTACAAAAGACAGTCTCGAAAGCCCAAACGTTTCTTTTTAAAGTAGGGTAGAAAAAGAGTGGGGTAGAAACCTAGTCACCCCACAGGCTGCTGGACCAGTTCTCCAGGTTGCTTTTCAGTATTGCTACTCCCGCTGTTTTGCTTTTCCCAGCCTCTTTTCTGCTGGTCAGCCTTTCTCTTCCTGATCACCTGGGGAGACACCCAGACCTACTGAAATGTGATCCTCTGGAGGTGGGACCCAGGCATTGTTTCGGACATTGCCCAGGTAATCCTGGTGATCAGCAAGGTTTGCCAGCTACAGATCAGTGTGATCAAGTTCCTTCAGCATAGCCTAAAAAGGTCCTCAGCCCTGCTCAACCCTACGGTGGCATCCCTCACCACTTCCCGTCTCATGGTTTACCCATAACGACCCTGATTACCAATAGTTCACAAGACTCAGTTTGCTGCTTCACCCCACTGGGCCCTGGTTCCTGCTGAAAACTCTCTGCCCATCTTGACTGCCAACCTATCACCCTCCAAAATCCAGCTTCAGGGTCTGCTTCTGTGAGGTCTTCCCTGATACACCTCCACCGCCATCCAGAATTAGTCCTTCTCCCCTCGGGAAGCTGACTGTACCTCATTCACATCGCAATCAACACAAGGTGCAGAAATATACTTCCTCACCTGTCTCTTCTTTAAAGTGTGATCTACTTGAAGGCAGGTTCTATGGCATGTTCACCTCAGTATTCACAACATCCAATCCCAGGACAAATGGATTAAACTGGTTTTATGGGGGAAAGCAAAGGAATCCTTTGTCAAGCACATTAAGACTGCTTTGAATAAGTTCCTTGCATGTTTTGTTACTCTGCCTGGCCCCGAAGTGATGAGGGAGATTTTCTTTCAGCTTTTAACACAGCACACACTAGCTCTTTCCCTCAGCAAGAAAGCAGGTCCCTATGAAGACGAAAATATATCTCATTTGCACTTATAACAAACTTGAAAGACATTAGCACCCAAGAAAAAAATCTCCCAGACCAAGGCCCTCTGGTCTCACCTGGTGCGGACCCTTGCCTTTCCTCCTTCCCCTCCTATTTCATGCTCATGTTTCACAGCCCAGATAGCAGGGGCTGATAATTGCGTTACTTTGCCTTCCCTCTGTTACCTCTTCACTGCTTGTAACTTTGACCAAGATTGCAGCTGCAGCCTGTAACTGACTCTCAATTTAATGCTGCCAGTTTCCAGCCAACAAAAGCTTCATAAGCTATATAAAAACTCAGTCACACTAAGAATTTTGGCATCACTCATCAGGAAACCGAGAGTTTGGTACTGCCCCAAATTCAGAAGACTGAAGTCCTTGCTTCCTGCTCTGGCTGGTCTCTAGGGGAATGGCAATAGGCCCCTCAAGCTACAGCAGTGATAATACACCAGTGCGTCTCGGACTTTAGGGTATATCCAAGTCACCTGGGGAGCTTGTTACAACACAGACTGCTGCTTCCCACCCCCACAATTGCTGATTCAGTGGGTCTGAGGTGTGGCCTGAATATCACATTTCTAAAGAGTTCCAGGTGATGATTATGCTAGTCCAAGGACCATACTTTGAGAACCACTATGGTAGAAAGTCAGAGAAGGCAATGGCAACCCACTCCAGTACTCTTGCCTGGAAAATCCCATGGACAGAGGAGTCTGGTAGGCTGCAGTCCATGGGGTCGCTAAGAGTCGGACACGACTGAGTGACTTCCCTTTCACTTTTCACTTTCATGCATTGGAGAAGGAAATGGCAACCCACTCCAGTGTTCTTGCCTGGAGAATCCCAGGGACGGCAAAGCCTGGTGGGCTGCCGTCTATGGGGTCTCAAAGAGTTGGACACGACTGAAGTGACTTAGTAGTAGCAGGAGTAGTATGGTAGAAAGTAGCTGGAAGGGGGCGGATCAAGCTACCAACCCAACTTGTGAAACCTAGAATTGTGTAGTCACTTAGCCGTGTCCAACTCTTTGTGACCCCATGAACTGAAGCCTGCCTGGCTCCTCTGTCCATGGGGTTTCCCAGGTAAGAACACTGGAGTGGGTTGCCATTTCCTCCTCCGAGGGGGTCTTCCCGACCCAGGCATGGAAACTGCATCTCCTGCACTGCAGACAGATTCTTTACTATTGAGCCACCTGGGAAGCCCCAAACCCAGAATAGTGGTTCTCAAACTTGTCTGCATATTAGACTTATTAGAATCACCTGGGGAGATTTAATGACTCTGGATGCCCAGGCTGCATCCCTATTATTTTTTAAATTTTATTTACTTATTTATTTTTGGCTGTGCTGGGTCACTGTTGCTGCATGCAGGCTTTCTCTAGTTGCAGCAAGTGGGGGCTACTCTCTAGTTGCGATGCATGGGCTTATTGTGGTGGCTTCCCTTGCTGCTGAGCACAGGCTTCAGCACATATGGGCTTCAGCAGTTGCAGCACCCTGGCTCAATAGCTGTGGCATGTGGGCTTAGCTGCCCCGCAGCATGTGGGATCTTCCTGGGCCAGGGATCAAACCTGTGTCCCCTGCATTGGTAGGTATATACTTAACCATTGCACAGCCAGAGAAGTCCCTGAATCCTATTATAAATTAGAATCTTTCAAGGTAGGAGCAAGGTATGTATTTTTTAAATTTCCCAAGTACTTCCATTATGCAGGCAAACTTGAGAACCAGTGATAAAGACTAGCAGTTCTCAACCCTGTTTGCAAATTAGTCACATGGGGAACTTTAAAAACATTCCTGCCAGGACCCCACCCTGAACCAATTAAACCAAAGTATCTGGGTATGAGGGCTGCCTCCCTCCCTCCCTGCCTTATTTCCTAGGTTTTTCTAAAATTTAACCAGTGTTGAGGATTATTACTAATCTGGACTTCAGTGAAACCCTGTTATAAACTCTCCTTTCCGTTTCATCTGAGTAATCCCTTTTTGTTTTGAACGAGAGACTAGGGAAATTTTATGTCTTGAACACTAGAGGGCACTGGTCTGAATAATCTGGGTGTGGGTGGGAACAAGAGAATAAAGCAGTCTTCAAGGTGGTGTTACTCACTCAGTTGTGCCTGACACACCCCATTGTCCATGGAGTTCTCCAGCAAGAACACTGGAGTGGGGTGCCATTCATTTCTCCAGGGGATATTCCTGACCCAGGGATCAAACCTGGGTCTCCTGCATTGCAGGCAGATTCTTTAACCTCTGAGCCACGAGGGAAGCCCCTTCAAGGTGGGTGCCCTAGCAGGGAGGCCAGACCTTTCTAAAAATTACCTAGAGCAACCCTTCTCAGAGCCACTCCCAGACCCGCAGCATCAGCTTCACCCAGGAGCTTTTGGAATGCACATTCTCGGGGCCTACCCCAGACATTCCAGCTTGGGGCTCTTGATCTTGTTTCAGCAAGACTTCCAGGTGATTCTGATGAATGGGAAGACAGCAGTGGAGAAATTAAGACCTTGATCTTCTGTTTCTTACATAGATTCATCTCTGCTTTTTTAAAACACACTCTCCCCACACTACCTTTCACACTACCAAAAGGCAGGCTCTAGAAACAATAGCAGCAGCAATGTCTTAATTCCATGTATTTCAGAGTGAGGGAGAGTAGTCAGACCTTCACCACCCCTGTGCTGAATATGGGCTTGCAACCTTGGCCTCTTTGTAGGGCCTTAATAGGTGGTTTTGTGTCCTTGATATGATGGCCACAGGTAATTCCCAAATTCTGCCAGCCATTTGCATTCAGTAGCTGTGAAAAGAAGAGAAGCGAAAAGCAAAGGAGAAAAGGAAAGATATAAGCATCTGAATGCAGAGTTCCAAAGAATAGCAAGAAGAGATAAGAAAACCTTCAGCGATCAGTGCAAAGAAATAGAGGAAAACAACAGAATGGGAAAGACTAGAGATCTCTTCAAGAAAATTAGAGATACCAAGGGAACATTTCATGCAAGGATGGGCACAATAAAGGACAGAAATGGTATGGACCTAACAGAAGCAGAAGATATTAAGAAGAGGTGGCAAGAATACACAGAAGAACTGTACAAAAAAGATCTTCACAACCCGGATAATCATGATGGTGTGATCACTCATCTAGAGCCAGACATCCTGGAATGTGAAGTCAAGTGGGCCTTAGAAAGCATCGCTACGAACAAAGCTAGTGGAGGTGATGGCATTCCAGTTGAGCTATTTCAAATCCTGAAAGGTGATGCTGTGAAAGTGCTGCACTCAATATGCCAGCAAATTTGGAAAACTCAGCAGTGGCCACAGGACTGGAAAAGGTCAGTTTTCATTCCAATTCCAAAGAAAGGCAAAACGCCAAAGAATGCTCAAACTACTGAACAATTGCACTCATCTCACATGCTAGTAAAGTAATGCTCAAAATTTTCCAAGCCAGGCTTCAGCAAAACGTGAACCGTGAACTTCCTGATGTTCAAGCTGGTTTTAGAAAAGGCAGAGAAACCAGAGGTCAAATTGCCAACATCCGCTGGATCATGGAAAAAGCAAGAGAGTTCCAGAAAAACATCTATTTCTGCTTTATTGACTATGCCAAAACCTTTGACTGTGTGGATCACAATAAACTGTGGAAAATTCTGAGAGAGATGGGAATACCAGACCACCTGACCTGCCTCTTGAGAAATCTGTATGCAGGTCAGGAAGCAGCAGTTAGAACTGGACATGGACCAACAGACTGGTTCCAAATAGCAAAAGGAGTACGTCAAGGCTGTATATTGTCACCCTGCTTATTTAACTTCTATGCAGAGTACATCATGAGAAACGCTGGACTGGAAGAAACACAAGCTGGAATCAAGATTGCCAGGAGAAATATCAATAACCTCAGATATGCAGATGACACCACCCTTATGGCAGAAAGTGAAGAGGAACTGAAGAGCCTCTTGATGAAACTGAAAGAGGAGAGCAAAAAGTTGGCTTAAAGCTCAACATTCAGAAAACAAAGATCATGGCATCCGGTCCCATCACTTCATGGGAAATAGATGGGGAAACAGTGTCAGACTTGATTTTGGGGGGCTCCAAAATCACTGCAGATGGTGACTGCAGCCGTGAAATTAAAAGACACTTAGTGCTTGGAAGAAAAGTTATGACCAACCTAGATAGCATATTCAAAAGCAGAGACATTATTTTGCCAACAAAGGTCTGTCTAGTCAAGGCTATGGTTTTTCCTGTCGTCATGTATGGATGTGAGAGTTGGACTGTGAAGAAAGCTGAGCGCCAAAGAATTGATGCTTTTGAAGTGTGGTGTTGGAGAAGACTCTTGAGAGTCCCTTGGACTGCAAGGAGATACAACCAGTCCATTCTGAAGATCAGCCCTGAGATTTCTTTGGAAGGAATGATGCTAAAGCTGAAGCTCCAGTACTTTGGCCACCTCATGCGAAGAGTTGACTCATTGGAAAAGACTTTGATGTTGGGAGGGATTGGGGGCAGGAGGAGAAGGAGATGACAGAGGATGAGATGGCTGGATGGCATCACTGACCCGATGAATGTGAATCTGAGTGAACTCCTGGAGTTGGTGATGGACAGGAAGGCCTGGCGTTCTGCGATTCATGGGGTCGCAAAGAGTCAGACACGACTGAGCGACTGAACTGAACTGCACTGAGACGCTCTGTGATTGCGCTGCCACCCCCAATGTGCTTAGAGTATACTTAGGAAGCTCTGGGGGTCCTGTGCCGCGGCCAGCACAAGCAAGAGTCGCACCTACAAGGGGAGAGAAACGGAGTGTCCCCGCGTGGAAAAATAAGAGAGAGAGACAAAAGATGGGGTTGAGAGGATCAGACCCACTATGTCTGATGCCTTCCTTTATTAGGCCACGGTATTTATAGGGTAAAGTACGTGACTTAAGACATGTACAAGGTTATTCTTTAATCTCCAAATACAATCACCAGACCCCTACCATTGTGTACAGAATTCAATAAGATAATCTATCTTTTATGATACGTGTATAAGATAATCTATCTTCTAGGACATGTTGCAGGAACAAGACATCCTGGAGCAAGACGACCTGGAGCCTTAAGGGCTACAAGAATTCTTGAGGGTGGCGGGACAGGGAGCTTAGGACAACGCCTAAGGCTCTGCATACCTGCGGAGCAGCTCCCAGGACTTAACCCTTCACGGGCGGTCCCCCGCAGCTCCCCTCTCTTTATTATTATTATTTATTATTTTTTTTTTAAAAGCTCCATAAGGTGTCGGTGTTGCAACATGTTTTTATGTATCAGAATTTTTATGTGTAAGAATTCTTTAACAATACTACGAATAAGACAAGGAGCCAAACAAATCACGATAAGCACAACAATCAAAACCGCGCCCATTGTAATTATGCTTCGCCATAGTGATTGCAGGCTAGGGAAGTTAGAAAATAAATTTTGCACAAAATTGTTAACAGCATCAGCAATATTTAAAGTAGCTTTAGGAGAATTTTCAATATCAAGAATTTCATTATGTAATTGCAATAGATCTAGAGAGACATTAGTATTAAACCAAATTCCTTGTAGATGTTTTTTCACCTTATCCCAAGGAAAGTCGGATGTATTATAAGCCTTTTTAGTAACACAAATCCATTTATAATTAGCATGACATTGAATTTTCATGCGAAAGCTAATGCTCTGAACTTGTTCTCCTAGAACTCTAACCACATCATATAAAGCTGATAATCTATCTTCTATTTTTCTATCTATATCTTCTTGTGTTCCCATTACTTTAGTAACATTGTATGATAAGGAATCTACAGTATGAGCAGCTTGAATGGATTGTGCTAGAGATACAGAAGCAGTAACAGCAGTTGCTATAAGGGTGATTAAGGATACTATACCCAGAATAATAATCAGGCTCACACTTCTTTCAGTGCGGCTAAGAGCCGTGTTAATGCGTTGTAGCAATTCTAAAGCAGTCTCGTCATACCAAGCTGCAGTTATTTTAACAGGTAACATTACAAAAGCAGGTTGTTTTACTATTAAAACTTGTTCTCCTTTTGCAACACCTCTTATGCAATTGGTAAGTATGCAATTAGAACAATTTAAATGATAAATATTTGATGACAATGTTATTTCCATATGGCCTTGTATCAACATGAATGGGTAAGGGACACAAGCTCGGGGATATAAAAGTCCCGTAACTCCTACATTACCATATTTACTCCCACTGATATTGGGTTGCAAATATAGACTATCACCATGACCAAAAGCAGCCAAAAGTTTCCACAGTTTTGTTTGAAATATCTGAGCAGTGTTTACAGAGAGAATGGGTGGATGCTGTCCTCGATATTCAGGAAAATTAGGCTTTCCTCCAGGTGCCCAATCCCATAGAAAAGTGGTATTGGCATTGTTGATGTTGTACACCAACGCAACCCGGGCTCGACATAAAGTCCAAGGAGTGTCGATTCCTATGCGGATGCTTAGATGTTTGTCACAAAACGGAATGTCGAGAGGTCCCGCCCCGTCACGGTGCGATCTTTTTTCGGTTTTTTCATCGATGCCAGAAATAGTCACTCGAGGATAGGATATATCAGCTGACACCTGTATACAGTGAGGATGCTGTAATTGATAAGAAAAGCACATAGGATATTGCGTAGTAAGACCAAAAAAGGAGATATTGGCTTGTTGCTAAAAAAGTACCTCTTTAATGTTTTTTCCTTGTAATGCCGCTGCCATAGCAATGCCTTGCATATAGGAGGGTCCAATGTCAGCACAAATACGAATAAAATCAGACAGATCTGCCTTTTTTCTATAAGGTCGTAAAGCAGCTTGACAGGCAGAGTTAGCGTTTTCAAAAGCCAATTGTTTTGCTAATACCATCCCAGGCTTTTTATCTGACATTATCTTACCTATAGTATCTAAGAGTCGTGCCACGAAGTCCTGATAAGGCTCATCAGGTCCCTGTCAGACCTTTGAAAGATCTTCTGTCTTAGTATTGGAGCTAGGGAGTTTTTTTTTTTTTTTTTTTTTTATGCCTGTCGGGCTGCATTTGATATTTGTGCATATGCACCAGGTAAGAAATTAAGTTGAGTATTAGTAGCCTGGAAAGCGCCTTTACCAATCAACATTTCATAGGAGGTTTGTATACCTTGCTGCCGATTAACATCAGCTATGTGGGCACACTGTTCAAAATATTCAGATTTCCATAATAAATAATCTCCCCCTGAAAGACAGGCTCTAGCTATTTGTTTCCAATCATTTGGGGGTAGATTTTGAGTACCCAGATTTTCTATCATAGCAATAGTGAATGGAGCGGTAGGACCGTATTGTGAACAAGAGACCTTTAACTCTTTCAATTGCTTGAAAGGCAGTGCTTCATAGAAACGCTGGTTATTATGTTCAAAGACAGGAAAAGCAAGAGAAAAATCGGAGACAACCTCACCAAGTCGTTGTGCTTGTCTCAATGCCTTTTGTAGCGGAGACACCATCTCAGATGAAGGAGGAGGAGGAGGCCCCGGAGGGGGATCGAGACCAGCAACTACGGAAGGAGCATAGGCAGGAGGGAGAGGTGGAGCAGAAGGGGATTTTAAACTGTTACTAGGAAACTTAATTCCTAAGTTCTGCAAGGCAACAGTGAGATTTTTTATACATTTAACCAAATCATCTTTAGATGTTGACGCCCCCTTTTCTTGTGCCAAAAAACCCCAATCTTCTTGATGGTATTTAGCAGCCTCTTCATCTAATTCTGCCTCATCTGTGGAGGAAAGTGAATCATCATTATCTGGCGGACGCGACAAGTTACAAAAGGGAGGGTCACCTTTAATTCCCTTGGGAACAGCATACGTGGGCTCCGAATCAGGAACATGAAGAGGATTTTCTTCCTGTTTTAATAAATTCCCTAAACGTTTTAATTCATCATTATCAAAATCCAAGCAATCCCGAATTAGTGTCCAAAAAGATAAAGTTTCTACAGGAACCTTTTCAGGGCCATGTAAAGTATAATGAGCCCGAATTTGTTCCCCTACCTTTTTCCACGTCTCTAAGCTCACCGTGCCTTCTCTGGGGAACCAAGGACAAACTTCTTCAATAAATGAAAGAAAATTGGTTAATTTAGGTTTAGAAATAGTAATTCCCCGGTGTTTTAACATTACAGATAGCATATGTACAAAGAGTTGACGACTATGCGTCTGTCCCATATTTATACTCTCAACGATATACCTTACTGCTCCTTCCTTGATAGTCGCTAGTATACTTATATACTCACTCTTTTCGACTTAATATGAGCAGTGGCGAGGAGAAGCTGTCGATCTCGGGCCCCACGTTGGGCGCCACCTGCCGCGGCCAGCACAAGCAAGAGTCGCACCTACAAGGGGAGAGAAACGGAGCGTCCCCGCGTGGAAAAATAAGAGAGAGAGACAAAAGATGGGGTTGAGAGGATCAGACCCACTATGTCTGATGCCTTCCTTTATTAGGCCATGGTATTTATAGGGTAAAGTACGTGACTTAAGACATGTACAAGGTTATTCTTTAATCTCCAAATACAATCACCAGACCCCTACCATTGTGTACAGAATTCAATAAGATAATCTATCTTTTATGATACGTGTATAAGATAATCTATCTTCTAGGACATGTTGCAGGAACAAGACATCCTGGAGCAAGACGACCTGGAGCCTTAAGGGCTACAAGAATTCTTGAGGGTGGCGGGACAGGGAGCTTAGGACAACGCCTAAGGCTCTGCATACCTGCGGAGCAGCTCCCAGGACTTAACCCTTCACGGGCAGTCCCCCGCAGTCCTGAGCCCATCTTCTGTTCTCCATTTCCTCGCCAGATGGGGCCACATCCTCTCTAATTTTTATGCAAGCCACAACACAGGAGCTTCTGCAGCTAGGCAGCTGGGTTGAAGGCCCTGCTGGATTGAACCCATCAGTATTTTGCCAGAAGCCAGAGCCTTCCTCTCGGCCTGGAGGCCAACAAAATAGGAAATAGTTCAATTTCTTTTTTTGGCCAAGAACCCTTTATCAAGGGATAGCAAGGCCCTCAGGCAGTGTGAGTTTGTTTGGAAGGGAACCAGACCACACATGAAATGTGGAGTGAGTCCTGTAAAATAAGGAATCCCTGTCCCGGTGCTCTCGGCCAGGAAGGGAACCAAACTGAGCAAGTGCTAATTCTCAGGATTTTACATACACAATTTTACTTAATCCCCACAACAACATTGTGACGTTAGGAGTATTATTCCTACTTACAAAACTACAAAGATACAGGAAACAAATTCGAAGAGCTTGAACCATGTGCCTGGAACCCCGCAGTTAATAAACTGAGATTCACATTCCCAGTTGAACTGTGCATCTGCGGGTGACTATGTCATTCGCGCCATGCCTCATGCAGAAAAGGCAGCCCTAATTTGTTTCTGCCACTGCATTGCGCTTCCCGAATATAAACATTGAAAATGAACACAATTTTATAAAGAAACCAGTATAAACCTGTGCTGGGTTTTAAGAGTTGATTGTTTAAAATCAAAACTGTGGCCAAGGAAGAATTTAGGAAGGGAAACAGATGTGATGAGATCAGAAATCACCCTTATTTCTGGTACCCTCTTGGGTGTGTTTCTCTCTTTTGATCTTGCTTCTATCCTGACTCTCTATCCCATCAAGAGTTTCCAGCAAATCTCCAGCTGAGGACACTGAGCCTCTTTCTGGAAGCGCTGTGCTGTCTGCCACTGACTGTTCCACCCTCTCTCCCAGCACTCCATCCTGATTCCCAAGTATGTGTGAACAAGCCGTCTGAGATGAGAGAACCTGCTTTCCCACAGCCTTGCCAGTCCTGAGCACTGTGTTCTTTTAAAAATCTTTGTCACTCAAGTAGTAAAAATAAAAATCTCATTCTTTTAATTGGTGTGTCCTTAATTGCTGCTGAGGTTGAATATATACATATTTGAATTTCTTTTTTCCTGGTTGAATTTCTCTTTCATGTTCCTTATCCACCTTGTTTTGGAGAATGGTTCTTATAGATATATCAGAACTCTTTATTTACTTAGGTTATGAATCTTCTGTTGTACATATGCAAATACTGTGTTCCAAATTGTCTTTTGATTTTGGTTATTTCTAAAATAGGAGTTTTATTTGGTCAAATCTATGATTTCTTCCTTCAGAGTCATTCTTAGAAAGACATTCTTCATACTAAGATTTTTAAAATATTTACCTTATTGTATATAATTTTTATACCTCACTTTTCACATTTAATCCATCTGAAATCTATTTTGTTGTAAGGTATGGGATAAGGCTCTTAAGTTAGCTCTCCCTCTCAGATGGATAGCTAGTTGTTCTAATACTTTTTATTTATTGAATGATACATTTCTCACTGATTTAAAGTATCTTCTTTATTATATACTAAACTTTTGCATCTACTTTAGTTTCTTCTAGATTTTGGATTAGAGTTTTTCCATTGATCTACCCTTGTGACGGTAGCACACGTTTAATTTCTGTAATTTTATAATATATTTTAATATATGGTAGTGCTAGTTCAATCCTTTTTCATTAACACTTTTCAAGTATTTCCTGACTACTATTGAACATTTCAGAGAAGGCAGTGGCACCCCACTCCAGTACTCTTGCCTGGAAAATCCCATGGATGGAGGAGCCTGGTAGGCTGCAGTCCATGGGGTCACTGAGGGTCGGACACGACTGAGCAACTTCACTTTCACTTTTCATTTTCATGCATTGGAGAAGGAAATGGCAACCCACTCCAGTGTTCTTGCCTGGAGAATCCCAGGGACGGGGGAGCCTGGTGGGCTGTCGTCTATGGGGTCGCACAGAGTTGGACACGACTGAAGTGACTTAGCAGTAGTAGTAGTATTGAACATTTATTCTTCCAAATGAATTCTGCAAGTATTTTGTCAAAACTTAACTCTTCCACTAACTGTTCTAGAAATACCTGGGTCCATCTCTCTAGCTGTGGTGCTAGAGAAGACTCTTGAGAGCCCCTTGGACTGCAAGGAGATCCAACCAGTCAATCCGAAAGGAAATCAACCCTGAATATTAACTGGAAGAACTGATGCTGAAGCTGAAGCTGCAATGCTTGGGCCACCCGATGCCAAACTCATTGGAAAAGACCCTGACGCTGGTAAAGATTGAAGCCAGGAGGAGAAGGGGGAAACAGAGGATAAGATGGTTGGATGGCATCACCGACTCAATGAACATGAGTTTGAGCACACTCCAAGAGATAATAAGGGACAGGGAAACCTGGCGTGCTGCAGTCCATGGGGTCATAAAGAGTCAGACATGACTGAGCAACTGAACAACAACAATCTCTCTAGCAGGTATTTTTTTCCAATATTCAATAACTGTTACCTGTACCTACAGTTAACCTAGCACTGTGCTAGGAACTGGTGCTGTAAAAAATGAATTTGACTCAATCCCTAACCTCAAGGGACTTAAAATCACATAGAAGAAAAGAAAATTAATGCATAGGTGTGTTCAATCATGATTCTGCTGTGGGGAGTACTGAGACGGGTAGAGTTCTGTGGAGGCTTTGATACAGCTCCTGGAGAAGGGGTGGGGATGAAAATAGCAAGGTGCCACCAGTGCTTCACCTCCAGGCCTGGTAAGTGGACTCAGAAAGGGTTCATGCTTCCTGTGCACCATTGGAACCCTAAGATCCCAGAGCTGTGTTTAGGGGACTCCATTCCATCTCCGCACCGTCCAATGGGTCTGCACGCCCAGTTCTCCCCATCCCACATTAATCCTCTCAGGTTGGGTCTCACATGCCAGCAAGAGTGCAGCACCCTGCCCAACAGTACGGCTCTTCATGTCTTTCAAAGCATTATTTGCCTGTTTTATAAAATCTAAACCCCCTCACTCTCCTGGAAGGTGGGCAGATATCATAATTTCTACTGGAAAGAGGCATAAATGGATGTTTTGCAAAGCTCGCAAGTTGAGTGATTTGTCTAAAGTGCTGGTTGACAGAAGCAAGCCTAGAAGGAAAGTTCAGGTTCCTTGGCTAATTCTCTATCTATTGCACTCCATGGCTTACTGAGTAAGCCCAATCTTTCTGTGTAAGGCAGTTCTAACAGTACTACTCAACCTATAAGAAGATATGTCCAGAATTTCATTCTCTCTCTCCTCTGCCCTTCTCCCACCACCACTGTAATGAAATGGTGGATCCCTTTCTTTATTCTTCTCCATCCAAACCATGGGGCTGGGAGAGGAGGCTAGAACAAACTAGGGCGAGCACCTAGATGGACAAACAAGTGCAGAAGAGGGCCTCTGGGGAACTAGAGTTTGAGGCCTCGTGGCTGTTGGGTTTCATGCTAATGTACCTCCAAAGGCTGGATCCCAGGCAGTCCAACCCATCCACTTTCTTTTCCACTGCCACCGTCAACAGCTTCTGAACAGAATCTTTACTCCTCTGGGCAACTGAAGACAGAATTCAGACTCAGCTTTTCACCTCCTCAGAGACAGCTTTTAAACACACACACACATCTTCAATGATTTTTTAAAGGGGCTTGTATACTAATTAGCAGTGGAGAGACAGTAGGGACTGAAAAAGGAAAAAGGGTCCACCCTGAGTGTCCTTCTGGTGCTATTTCATGTAGATACTTCAGAGAAGGGAAGACATTTCCCCTAACCACAATTTTTCTTTAGAAATATCTAGGACAGAAGATTAATCTGTAGCTCTTGCTCAACTGGGCATTTCATTGCTGGAGTTGAGACTTCAAGAGAAGGGGAGTTTGGGGTCGATGTGCAGGAAATGGGCTGGATGTTGCCAAGACTAACATCAGGGGTGGGGGCGCTGAGAACAGCTGTTGGGGAGTGTTCTTCCCTACCTTAGCCTCCAAACTGCACTCTGGACCAGCTGGAGGGGGCGCAAATAGGGGTGATGGGGATCTGGGCCAAGGAATGGATGGAAAGAAGGGAAATCTTAAGCAATTGGGAGAGAATTTCTATAAGGACCCGGGGCAGGAAGTGTACATGGTGGGTGAAAATAAGTGACCTAAGTAACCAAGAAAAGTCAGGCTTGTAAGGCCAACTGCAAAGCTTGCTTTTGCAAGTAATGTGTATTCCATCTGTCTCCCCATGCCAGTGGAAGCACTAATAAATGTTACGTGTTGAAACTTTTGCACTAGCTTGTACATAAAAATTCCATATGCCAATTGACTGGACTACATGAACACATCTGTCAAAAACAGGTCTCTTAGGCACAATTTAGGACATTCCAAAGCAGCTTTATAACTATTTTAGCCTCCAAATGGTATGAATTAACTCTCATAAGCCAGGTCTATTCTCGCTGAGCCAAGGTTTGGACCAAATGTCCAAATAACTCAAGTCAGAAACACTCTTTTGCCTTCATTTTAGAGAGTGTCAGTAGCAAGCTCTTTTTTCCTCCAGAATTATGCTGTTGATTCAGTGTTTGATGTCACATTGTAAGCATATGTTAATATGGCCAAAATGATAAAATAGGTCATGTACTATGAGCTTAAAAAGGACAATGTTCTGTATTTTTATAAGATTCTGCTACTCCAATAACACTTAAAATTTACAAAGTACATTGACACATACTAGGTTATTAGATCTCAGGTGCTAAGTATATTTTACTTTGGAAAAGTCAGAGTGGGGAAAATCCTGAGATGGATCTTTCATTTTTATCAACAATTTGAAAATTTTTAATACACATTTATTTGACTGCACCGGGTCTTTAGTTATGGCATGAGGTTTAGCTGTGGCATCCAAACTCTTAGTTGCAGCATGTAGGATCCAGTTCCCTGACCAGGGATTAAACTCAGGCGCCCTGCATTGGGAGCACGGAGTCTTAGCCCCTGGACCACTGGGTAGGTCCCTAGGTGACCCTTTTAGATCCCTTCCCTTTGTGGAATGGGAGATGCACGGAGGAGGAATCCAAACCTCCCCTGCAGAAAGAAGCCTCGATGCAAACTTCATGAACCCAGGCTCAGCACATACAGTAGCTCTGGGGAAGGAAAATGTGCTTCTTTTTTCCCTCATACTGATGTTCCATTCTTATTAACTTTTATGGGGGGGGGGGGGGAACCTGTTTAGAAAAGCAAGTATAACTGATGAATGACCAAATGAGTTGGATAACCAAATTGGAATCTTCAAATGTCTCAACATACGGGAGTATTGGGAAGAGTCTAACATAAATGCACAAGTGTGAATGCAAAGCACACATAGATCTCGGAAAACCAGAACTAAATGGAGGAGGAAATCAGCATGTCAGCATGTCTGTGAAGAAAGGCTTTAGGATCTCAGTTCATGACTGAATAGGCATCAGCAAGCCATTCAGGCAGCCTTGGTGTCATCTTCGACTCTGCTAATAGAGGAGTACCATCCAAAACAAGGGAAGATAGCCTTCCTTGGCTCTGGGTCAGACACTGTGTTCAGATATGGATACCTCCCTTTAAGAACAAGTTAGAGTGGATCCCAGCAGAGCAAGCAACCTGGTAAACAAGGCATGGCGGCTGTCCCCAAAGGACACCCAATGCAACAGGGGAACTGAGTCAGATGAGTGCTGGTTCAAGGAACTGTGGTTAAGCCTTAAAAAGGAAATATTTAGAGGAGACTTTCAGTATGTTGGGAATATAACATCTATTTCCAAATATTTGAGAATCGCTCATGTGAAAGATTAATACTGTTGGTATGGGAAAATTTGAATCAGTAAGTGAACTTTACTAGAAGACAAGGGCTTCCCAGGTGGTGCAGTGGTAAAGAATCCGCCCACCAATTCAGGAGACCCAGGTTCAATTCCTGGGTTGGGAAGATCCCCTGGAGGAGGAAATGGCAACCCACTCCAGTATTCTTACCTGGAAAATCCCATGGAGAGGGGAGCCTGGCGGGCTACTGTCCATGGCGTCGCAAAAGAATCGGTCACAACTTAGCGACTAAATAACAACAGCAAGTACATCCATCCTCAAAGGGAGTGATAGTGCCATCAAGGGGGTGAAAATTGCTTCGAGGCAGGGTGGGGGTGAGCAAAAAGTAACATTACAGTGATTTCTGACCCTTCAAAATTCAACCTTTCTCAAGGTTGGAATATTTGTATTCCTTAGTATTTAATTTCTCTTGTTGACCTTTCTTGGTGTCATATAAGCAGCATTGCCACAGTCATGAAAGGTACATAAATGTCTGCTCGATCACTATTGCAAAAATCTGTACTACATCTATGGCGACTAGATGGCTGTGATTGGAGGAGTTTTTCTTGACTGATAGAGACTGAGGACTCAGTCTCAAAGTCACATCATAAGGGGTGGCCTGCACGTGCTATAGACAGCCTTGAGGCTATTGTCTAAGTGTGATGCTCACTGCTTTCTATAAGATTTGAACTTTGAGAAGTAAATAAAAATGATTTATACTTACTATTTGCTTCTCAGCCTGTTGGCTGAAATCGCAGATGGTAAAGCGTCTGTCTACGATGTGGGAGACGCGGGTTCGATCCCTGGGTTGGGAAGATTCCTTGGAGAAGGAAATGGCAATCCACTCCAGTACTATTGCCTGGAAAATCCCATAGACAGAGGAGCCTGGTAGGCTACAGTCCATGGGGTCGCAAAGAGTCGGACATGACTGAGCGACTTCACGTTCACGTAATTCTATAAAAGTTAGCCAACAAAGTAACTACATCAACCGTCGACAAGAAAAACTGTCAACAATAATTGAATAAATATCTAACATTTAGTTAGGTTAAAAACCATTTTCTCATATCAAACAGAAGTTAAAAGTTAATGTTTAGGAAATTTAATTTTTTAAATTTTCTATCACTGGAAAAAATAACCTTTTCGAATGATTTGTTTTTTAATTGATTACACTGTTATTAATATGTACTTCTAAAAATTGCCAGTATCTATATATAATTTGATATATTACAGTACAGAAACAAATAAAATTATATTAGAAGTTACACAGCAAATATAAAGGTTAATAGCTTTGATTTTGAATTTAAAATTTACCTTAAAATTTTGTCATTCATAACTCTGCATTTGATGAAAGGAAGAGGTTTATACTTACTCTATGTATGGAGAAGGAAATGGCAACCCACTCCAGTATTCTTGCCTGGAGAGTTCTATGGATAGAGGAGCCTGGTGGGCTACATACAGTCAGTCCATGGGGTCACAAAGAATCAACACTTTCCTATGTATAAAGCATGTGCATGCTTGCAAGGTACGCTCAGTCATGTCCAACTCTTTACGACCCGATGGACTGTAGCCCACCAGGCTCCTCTGTCCATGGGACTCTCCAGGCAAGAATACTGGGGAGGGTTGCCATGCCCTCCTCCAGAAGATCTTCCCTCACCCATGGATTGAACCCTTACCTCTAAGTCTCCTGTATTGGCAGGTGGATTCTTTCCCACTAGCGCCACGTGGGAAGCCCAGATATACATGTACTGCATGAGCTGTATATCTGTATATCTAATATAACATAGATATTAGAATTTCATAGGGAACGATTCAGCAAAACAATGTCTTTAAAGATCTTTAATGAATGATAATTTTTTACAAGTTGAGAAACTCTGAATTAAAGTCTTCTGAGCATTTTGGCATGAAAACATTTCACTCTTGGTTTGCCAGGATGAATTGCAGCCAAAGTTGGAAAGTAAGAATGGGTTTATTCACAGTCTTGTCTTGTCCTCATATCCCCTCTTGTTTCTTTTCCCCACCCCAAGTCACCTGTTTTAAAAACAGAATCACTCTCTTCCTTTTGGAGCCGTATATAATCCCAGTCACTGGCTTCCATGCTGGGAGATGACCCAGGCCTGGCCAGTAGTGAACATGTCACTTGAACCAGGCCAGTCAGTATTAATTCTGGGACTTTTGCTGGAACTGAGGAGCTGTTTTTCTGTAGGGGTTACATTTGTCAGGTTGTAAGCTCAGAGCTGCTGGGATCTCTCTTTGTCATAACCTCAGGAAAGCCTAGCTGAGAATAGAACCCACCCCGCAGAAATCAGAGCTGGAGAATGACTAGGAAGTCAATCCAGTCATGCCTGGAGCTATCTGAGCCCCCGGACTTTCTGGTGTCCTTTGTGACTTAGACCAACTAGAGTCAAGCCTTTGTCACTAGCAATCAGAAGGGTTATTTTCAGCTGGGTTACTAACCCAGCTCTGCCCCATTCCCTCACTCCATGGCTGTCCAGAGCTTGGGAAACCCTCTTCCTTTCCTCATCCAAATCTGCTCTCCCCTCATGGAGCCTTGACCTATCACCTATTTCTTTTCAAACTCGACTCTCAGAGAAACTGTTACAATACTTGCTGGGTGCTGTTCTGAGTCTCAGACACTAATCCTGAAGCAGTATTGCTGGTGCCACTTGGTTAAATTGTGAATTACTATTTATCTGAAAGTATGTATTCTATTTCCTTTTTACTGACACCGTCATAGTGTTTGCCATGTATATAAATATACATAAATTAATTAGGTGCATTCTGTCCTCATCAGCTCACAGATGATTAAGTATGTATCATGAAGGTACTGCACACTGAAACACAATAGACTTGAATCTACTTGTGAGATACTACACTGACCCTCCACGACAATTGCCTATTGTTAATTTTTGACAGATAAACAGAGAGTAAAGTAGAAATGATTTTGACACTTTTTAATGAAGTATGCAAATACAAATAATTTTAATTGAACTTTAGTATATATTGGCTAATATATTTTGGAATTTGCTAGTAAGATTCTAATCAGAGCACTCACTAGTGCTCTGTATTCAGTATTCCTCAGGAGTATTCCATTTAATAATTCTGTTCTCAATAAGCTGAATTCCAATGAATTCTTGATTTTCAACAACCTTACTCCTGAATGCTTTCCTCTCAAACAAATTTTTTTTTAATTTAAAAAATAAACACATTGAAATTCATTAGCCAAAGATACTAACAAAAGATGGTTTAGGGTTTCCTAAACCTTCAGTAGTATAGGGTAGCTCAGTGGTAAAGAATCCGCTGCCACCGAGCACCGAGGCCCACGGGCCACAACTATTGAGCCTGTGTCCTAAAGCCTGGGAGCTGCCACTCCTGAGCCCACATGCTGCAACTACTGAAGCCCGTGAGCCCTGGAGCCTGTGCTCTGCAACAAGAGAAGCCACTGCATGAAGCTAAGTAAGTGAAGTCGCTCACTGTAGCTGGCGAAGTGCATTAGTGGGCAGCCCCCACTCACCGCAACTAGAGAAAAGAGCCTGTGCAGTAACAAAGACCCAGCACAGCCAAAACTAAATTAAAAAAAAAAAAAAGATTTAAAATGCTTTGGGTGCATTCTCAGTTAAGTGTCCATGACACAAATCATAGAACAGCAGACCAGCTAATGAGAGATGATGCCGCAGCTTATTGCTGTTGTTTAGTTGCTAAGTTGTGTCTGACTCTTTTGCGATCCCATGGACTATAGTCTGCCAGGCTCCTCTGTCCATGGAATTTCCCACACAAGAATACTGAAGTAGCTTGCTATTTCCTTCTCCAGGGGATCTTCCTGACCCAGGGACTGAACCTGTGTCTCCTGCATTGGCAGGCAGATTCTTTAGCACTGAACCACCACGGAAGCCCACCACAGCCTGCTATTTTATCAGCCTCAGTAACTGGTAGTAAAGACAGGATGGTTAAGGAGATTTAATTCACTAGAATGATTTAGGTTTAGATACACTGCCCTTGAGGACATCAAAATGGATTCAGGAGACATCTAAAAATATAGACTTGGGAAAAAAGGGCCAGGGTTTATGATACAAATTCAAAAGTCAGCAGAGACTCAATTGTGGAAGCTCAGGAATGACTGAGTTCTCTGGAGAAGAGAGAGAAAAAACCAGAAAGTCCTGTAGAAAATCTAAGTACCAGGTGAGAAGGAGAACCTAAAAAGGTATTTGAAAAAATGTCAGTACAGCATCAGAGGGGAAAAAGAAAAAAAAGAACACAAGGCCATATGACCAGATTGCAAGGGCCCATATCTTCAATAGCTGCTGAGGCAGCCTCAGTCGTGTCCGACTCTGTGTGACCGCATAGATGGCAGCCCACCAGGCTCCCCCGTCCCTGGGATTCTCCAGGCAAGAACACTGGAGTGGGTTGCCATTTCCTTCTCCAAAGCATGAAAGCGAAAAGTGAAACTGAAGTCACTCGGTCATGTCCGACTCTTCGAGGCCCCATGGATTTCAGCCTAATGCAGCAGTGGGTTGCCATTGCCTTCTCCACAACAGCTATTGAGAAAGTGGGGGGAAAATGTCTTATAATTGAGATTTTGCTAAATGGGCGACAGGGCAGCTTTTGTTTAGGTTACATGTTACATGTTAAGTCATCTAGTGGTTAGGGCTCCATTTTGACTCTAGTTGATAGAAGACAGATGTCTGGCATCTGGTTCTATGACCAAGTTTGGCCACTGGTTTAGAGCAGCTGGCAGTCACGCCTGGCCCGATCTCTGTAGGGGGAACAACGACTTGACAGCAGTTGTGCATCCAGATGTGGGGGAAATGGAGGGTGGTATGAAGCGTTTCACCCAAATTATACAGTACAAGGGTTTGTTTGGTTTTGGTTTTAAGAGTACATATTTTTTTGTACCTGTTATCATAGAAAAGCTGTAATTTTGTTATATTCCAAATTTCCTATGTTTCAGTTCAGTTCAGTCACTCAGTCATGTCCGACTCTTTGCGACCCCATGAATCGCAGCACGCCAGGCCTCCCTGTCCATCACCAACTCCCGGAGTTCACTCAGACTCACGTCCATCGAGTCAGTGATGCCATCCAGCCATCTCATCTTCTGTCATCTCCTTCTCCTCCTGCCCCCAGTCCCTCCCAGCATCAGAGTCTTTTCCAATGAGTCAATTCTTCGCATGAGGTGGCCAAAGTACTGGAGTTTCAGCTTTAGCATCATTCCTTCCAAAGAAATCCCAGGGTTGATCTCCTTCAGAATGGACTGGTTGGATCTCCTTGCAGTCCAAGGGACTCTCAAGAGTCTTCTCCAACACCACAGTTCAAACACATCAATTCTTCATGCGCAGCTTTCTTCACAGTCCAACTCTCACATCCATACATGACCACAGGAAAAACCATAGCCTTGGCTAGATGGACCTTTGTTGGCAAAGTAATGTCTCTGCTTTCGAATATGCTATCTAGGTTGGTCATAACTTTTCTTCCAAGCACTAAGTGTCTTTTAATTTCACGGCTGCAGTCACCATCTGCAGTGATTTTGGAGCCCCCCAAAATCAAGTCTGACACTGTTTCCCCATCTATTCCCCATGAAGTGATGGGACCAGATGCCATGATCCTCGTTTTCTGAATGTTGAGCTTTAAGCCAACTTCTTCACTCTCCACTTTCACTTTCATCAAGAAGCTTTTTAGTTCCTCTTCACTTTCTGCCATAAGGGTGGTGTCATCTGCATATCTGAGGTTATTGATATTTCTCCTGGCAATCTTGATTCCAGCTTGTGCTTCTTCCAGTCCAGTGTTTCTCATGATGTACTCTGCATAGAAGTTAAATAAGTAGGGTGACAGTATACAGCCTTGACGTACTCCTTTTGCTATTTGGAACCAGTCTGTTGTTCCATGTCCAGTTCTAACTGTTGCTTCCTAACCTGCATACAGCTTTCTCAAGAGGCAGGTCAGGTGGTCTGGTATTCCCATCTCACACAGCCAAAGCTTTGGCATAGTCAATAAAGCAGAAATAGATGTTTTTCTGAAACTCTCTTGCTTTTTCCATGATCCAGCAGATGTTGGCAATTTGATCTCTGGTTCCTCTGCCTTTTCTAAAACCAGCTTAAACATCTGGAAGTTCACGGTTCACGTATTGCTGAAGCCTGGCTTGTAGAATTTTGAGCATTACTTTACTAGCATGTGAGATGAGTGCAATTGTGCGGTAGTTTGAGCATTCTTTGGCATTGCCTTTCTTTGGGATTGAAATGAAAACTGACCTTTTCCAGTCCTGTGGCCACTGCTGAGTTTTCCAAATTTGCTGGCATATTGAGTGCAGCACTTTCACAGCATCATCTTTCAGGATTTGAAATAGCTCAACTGGAATTCCATAGCATGGAATATTACCCCATATAGCTAGTAATCTCCAGAGATGTCATGCTTTATATTACTAAACTAGCTATTTTGTTCATATCTAAGTTATAGCTATCAGCTAAATGGGAGTGAAGGCTCTTAAAGTGATTTACTCCACCCACTTCTGAAGTCTCCATTGATGTGGTGAATAGACCAAGCCCACCAAGAACAGCTTTGGACAGTCTAAAGCCAAACCTCTTTGAAAATTCTTTCTACCCACCCTACCTCACACCAGCTTCTCCACTTCATTCTGGCATTAATTTTTGTCACTCTTTCCAAGATTAACATTCTCTTGTTTGAGAGAGTCCTCCATTCACCTTATAGCAAAACTTAAAAGTCTTTAACACTGCTTCCAGGGTCCCTCATAATTGGTCTTTTGTCTTTGCAGTCTTAACTTCCGACACTTATTTCCGTGCAAGGCTTCAAAACTTCATTCATCTTCACACTTTGTGGCACACCCCAATACCAAATGAACTAGTTACTCAGTATTTTTAAAATAGATCAATTACTTGAATAGGTGATTTTAAGAGAAAACTTGGTATATCTCTACAAAAATAGCAAGTTAGTTTCAACTGCTAGAAAGTGAAGATGTGTCGTTTAATCTACCTAGATGCTGCTGCTGTCTGAAGCTCCAGTTCAAGCCTACTCTTTAAAAGCAGATTAGCAAATGTTACAAAGGTGTTTCATTCTAGAAACAAAATGTGGGGAAAGAATTGGGGAGTAAAATTCTACCACTAAGTGATGACTTACCTGACCTTGAACCTCCTAAAATCTGAACATTAAGTGTGATGTGTCTCAGTCTTTGAGAAATACTAACTTTTCAAACTGCTTATAGTTCCCAAGCCTCCATATTCTTCTGTGCCTAAACTGCTAATTCTCACCCAGTTGATTCCTCTAGCCCCTTCAAGATACACGGAACTCTTTCAGTTCAGTTCAGTTCAGTTCAGTCGCTCAGTCATGTCTGCCTCTTTGCAACCCCATGGACGCAGCATGCCAGGCCACCCTGTCCATCACCAACTCCCGGAGTTCACTCAGACTCATGTCCGTTGAGTCGGTGATAACATCCAACCATCTTATCCTCTATCATCCCCTTCTCCTCCTGCTTTCAATCTTTCCCAGCATCAGGGTCTTTTCAAATGAGTCAGCTCCTCGCATCGGGTGGCCAAAGTATTGGAGTTTCACCTTCAACATCAGTCCTTCCAATGAACACTCAGGACTGATCTCCTGTAGGATGGACTGGTTGGACCTCCTTGCAATCCAAAGGACTCTCAAGAGTCTCCTCCAACACCACAGTTCAAAAGCATCAATTCTTTGGCGCTCAGCTTTCTTTACAGTCCAACTCTCACATCCATACATGACCACTGGGAAAACCATAGCCTTGACTAGCCTTTGTTGGCAAAGTAATGTCTCTGCTTTTTAATATGCTGTCTAGGTTGGTCATAACTTTCCTTCCAAGGAGCAAGCATCTTTTCATTTCATAGCTGCAGTCACCATCTGCAGTGATTTTGGAGCCCAGAAAAATAAAGTCAGCCACTGTTTCCCCATCTATTTGCCATGAAGTGATGGGACTGGATGTCATGATCTTAGTTTTCTGGAACTCTTTCCTGGTGAGCAATTCTAGGCAATCTGGGATGCGCTTCCTCAGCATCTTGTCTGCCTGTTTCAGAGCACATGATACTGCTGGAATTAGTTTTCTGTTTCCTCCACTACACTGAAAACTTCTTAGAGCAGGGCTAGGTATTTCATTTCTGAGACTTCAGCATTGTGTAACTGAGTGACACAGTACATGTTTATTTCTATACACATGCATAAACAAATAAACAAATGCACGACTCAATCGATCAATCCATAGAAGTATACTTAGGCAATAGTTTTCAAATTTCGGTGTGTAATCATAATTACTGGGGGACACTTGGAAAAAAACAGAGAATGAGACCCCAGCTCCCTCCAGCTCAAGTAGTCTTGGGAGTCTACCTGCTGTATTAGCCCTCCAGGTGAATATGACACACACCGAAGATGAAGAATCTTTTCAGGTAAGAAAAAACAGATTCAGAGAGACCAATTTATTTGTCCAGGGACTGAAGTGGAAGTGAAAAATGGGATAACTCACCATTGTTTGTGAAGGTTTTTATTTTAGTCTCTAAAATGTAGTTAAAAAGACTGCTTATAATGGAACTATAAAGCCATGGTTCTATGTCAGTAGAATAAATACTTATACCCACCTACTCCTCATTTGTTTGAATCACCAGTAAAGGATCAAGTCCGAAAATCAGCCATGATACTTAAAAGCACAGATCATGGTTACTATTTAACTATGTTTTAATGTAAATACGTGAACCGTGAGCTTCCTGAAGTTCAATCTGTTTTTAGGAAAGGCAGAGGAACCAGAGGTCAAATTGCCAACATCCGCTGGATCATGGAAAAAGCAAGAGAGTTCCAGAAAAACATCTATTTCTGCTTTATTGACTATGCCAAAACCTTTGACTGTGTGGATCACAATAAACTGTGGAAAATTCTGAAAGAGATGAGAATACCAGACCACCTGACCTGCCTCTTGAGAAAGCTGTATGCAGGTCAGGAAGCAACAGTTAGAACTGGACATGGAACAACAGACTGGTTCCAAATAGCAAAAGGAGTACGTCAAGGCTGTATATTGTCACCCTGCTTATTTAACTTCTACGCAGAGTACATCATGAGAAATGCTGGACTGGAAGAAGCACAAGCTGGAATCAAGATTGCTGGGAGAAATATCAATAACCTCAGATATGCAGATGACACCATCCTTATGGCAGAAAGTAAAGAGGAACTAAAAAGCCTCTTGATGAAAGTGAAAGTGGAGAGTGAAGAAGTTGGCTTGAAGCTCAACATTCAGAAAACGAAGATCATGGCACCCGGTCCCATCACTTCATGGGAAATAGATGGGGAAACAGTGGAAACAGTGTCAGATTTTATGTTTTTGGGCTCCAAAATCACTGCAGATGGTGACTGCAGCCGTGAAATTAAAAGACGCTTACTGCTTGGAAGAAAAGTTATGACCAACCTAGACAGTATATTCAAAAGCAGAGACATTACTTTGCCGACTAAGGTCCGTCTAGTCAAGGCTGTGGTTTTTCCTGTGGTCATGTATGGATGTGAGAGTTGGACTGTGAAGAAGGCTGAGCGCCAAAGAATTGATGCTTTCGAACTGTGGTGCTGGAGAAGACTCTTGAGAGTCCCTTGGACTGCAAGGAGATCCAACCAGTCCATTCTGAAGGAGATCAACCCTGGGATTTCTTTGGAAGGAATGATGCTGAAGCTGAAACTCCAGTACTTTGGCCACCTCATGCGAAGAGTTGACTCATTGGAAAAGACTCTGATGCTGGGAGGGATTGGGGGCAGGAGGAGAAGGGGACGACAGAGGATGAGATGGCTGGATGGCATCACTGACTCGATGGACATGAGTCTGAGTGAACTCCGGGAGTTGGTGATGGACAGGGAAGCCTGGCATGCTGTGATTCATGGGGTTGCAAAGAGTCAGACACAACTGAGCGACTGAACTGAACTGAATATAAATGTCATTCTTCTCAAGTATTCAGCAGAATTGAGCTCAAAACAGACTGTATGCTGAAAGAGAATAATAGGGTGTATAACACTTAAATTCTGAATTCTTTAAAACTACAGGAGACTGAAAACTATTACTTTCTACCACCTGAGCTACATTTTATAGAATAATGTATATATAATTCCACAGGTGCTTTTTTCCCCCTAAAGCAGTGCTTTAGGCAGGTATTGGCAGTATTTTAGATTTTGATTTAATAATGCTATTGGCAATATTTTAGATTTTGAATTAATGATGCTATTTTTACAAATGAATCAGAATAAAATCCTGTGACAGTAGAGGACATAGGAAAACCCAAATAAGTATGAATGCCCCACCTACCATTTTAATATCATTGTGTCAGGTTTAGTAGAATTTTCTAAAATGTAATAATCCACTTTATATTACTAATTTACATATTATCTCTATGCAGAGAGACCTCCACTACTTGTTTGTGCTGAGCTAGGCCCAGAGTCCATTTCAAAACTTTTCTTTCTGGTCTTTTACTAAAGATCTTTCTAGAATCCATGTGAGGAAAAACACAGACACAGACCAAAAAATCCCCAACCCGAACCTTGATCTCTACTTTACATCATAACCAAATATTAGAGATGGTTCATAGAGCCAACTGTGAAAGCAAAAGCCTCAAGAAAAAAGGAGTATGGAGTGAATAAAATTCTTAGGGAGAAAAAAGTACTAACCATAAATTTAAAAATAATTTTCAAATACACAGTTTACTATTTTAATAATATTATTTCTAATAATACAATTTTTTATTACTTTAACACTTTGTAGTAATAAATTGGTAGGTAGGGCATTCATGACTCTATTTCTCTTAAACCAAAATTCTCACTTTCTATAAACTTAAAATATTTATTCATTGGACTGAATGGGCATTTGGGATTAGCAGATGCAAACTATTAAATACAGAATGGTTAAACAACAAGATCCTACTTATAGCAAAGTGAACTATATTCAATATCCTATGATAAACCATAATGGAAAAGAATAAGGAAAAGATTGTTTATATGTATAACTGAATCACTTTTCTGTCCAGCAGAAATTAACACAACATTGTAAATCAATGATACGTCAATAAAATTTTAGAAAATAAAAGACAATTTACTCATTGGCTTTATCTTATACAGAAAATATCTTCTAGCTTACAATGCCAATACTACAAATAATGAGACTAGTGAGTGAGGTTTACATTTTTCTTTTTTCCTTTAAACATGTTCCAATAAAATTGGACAATTTTCATATTGTGTTCAAAAGTCATTTGAAGTAACTCTTTTCTCTATATGGCAACTTGTACAATTTGATTGGGGCCCTTTGTTTCCATTTGTTCAAAATTAGGGTTTGTGGGTTTTTTTTTTTACATTTTTCAATATATAAAAGGTTAAAGTCAAAACTAACTGAAAAGGTACACTCTGAGAAGTCTTGTTTCCATACCTATCCCCTTCATTGCTCCATTGTTTCTGCTCACATCATGTATATAAATTTCATATATATTTCATATATGTGTTTTATATATATGTTCTGGTTTCTTATTCTATTCTTTACTTTTTTGGTAAAAATAACATACATATTCCAATTTTCCTCTTACAAAAAGGAAGCATTTTGTATATGCTATTCTTCATTGTATAATACTTTAATGCTTTGCAGAATACGTACAATTTTAATTAGTTAAACTATTTTGATTATGCTCAAAGAGAATAATTATATGGCCATTGAGAACTCCTGGTAAGGGAATAAGACAGACAATTCCAGTGCGTGTTTCCCATTACCACCAAGCAATTTTTCAATTCTCAGTGGACACCAGGTATCCACACTGACTAGGTGTCCTATATTAAAATTAATTTCACTTGTTTCTTTACTTTTGTAATGCAGAAACTAGAAATTTAAAATTACATATTTGGTTTGCATTTGTGGCTCACATTATATTTTTGTTGGATAATGCTTTTATAAAACATTACTAACTTCAAAAATGTTCTACAGTGGAACTCAATTCTGACACTGTTGTCACATGCCAGAGGTTAAGAACTCAGTTAAGACTGCCCGCCCACTTTAGATGCCAATCACAAGGTCAAGTTGATACCTGCTCTTCTGAGCAACTGATTATTGTTTGGAGGCTACTGGGTTTGATTAATTTGCTAGAGTAACTCACAGAACTCAGTGAGTTTACTTACTAGATAATTTATTTACCAGATCATTGGTTTATTATAAAAGGACACATAAACAGGAACAGCCAGGTGGAAGAGGTGTATAGGGCAAGGTGTGTGGGAAGGGGCGTGCTGGATGCAAGTCCTCTCTGAGTGTGCCGCTCTCCCTAACCTCCACGTAGTCACCAGCTGGGAAGCTCTCCAAACTGTCATTTTGCATTTTTTATAGAGGCTTTGTTACATAGGCATCTTTGGTTAAATCATTGGCCACTGGTGATTGAACTCAAACTGCAGCTCCTCCCCTTCTCAGAGGGTGGGGCTAAATTACAACCCTCTAATCAAAGTTGGTTCCCCTGGCAATAACCATCCCAACCAACTTCTTCCAAAAGTTATCTCATTAAAATAAACTCAGGTATGGTTGAAAGGGACTTGTTATGAAAATCAAGATGCCCTAATTGCTCTTATCACTTAGGAAAATCCAAGGATTTTAGGCACTCTGTGCTAGAATTGAGGACAGAGACCAAATGTACATGTATTATAAACCACAATATCATGACAGCATATAGCACTAATTGTTACCATTATATTTGTCAACTAGCACCACAATAATACTATATAACAAACTACCTCAAACTTCGTGACTTATAACAATTTATTTCCATGCTCATGAGCCTGTAGCTCAGCTGTATGGGTTTGGCCAGATGGCCTTACTTCAGGTAGTACACAGGCTTCAGGACTGCCCCACTTGTGTTCATTCTGGGCTAAACTCAAGGGATGGTGGCTCCCGAAGGCATGTTCTTTTCATGGTGATTGCCAAAGAAGAGCCAAAAGAAGCCATACAAACACATTTAAGGTCTCTGCTTATCTCATATCTGGCTAATATTTAATTGATGAAAGCAAGTCTTGACTAAAGTGAAAGTGAAAGTCACTCAGTTGTGTCCGACTCTTTGCGACCCCATGGACTGTAGTCCATGGAATTCTCCAGGCCAGAATACTGGAGTGGGTAGCCTTTCCCTTCTCCAGGGGATCTTCCCAACCCAGGGATCGAGCCCAGGTTTCCCACATTGCAGGTGCTTTCTTTACCAGCTGAGCCACAGAGGAAGCCCAAGAATACTGGAGTGGGTAACCCATCCCTTTTCCAGTGGATCTTCCCAACCCAGGAATCTAAGCAACCCCCCAAAATAGGCAATGATGTATCCTCTGCCCATGGTTGAAGGAAGAGGAAATGGGTATTTGCTGAATCCAATCCAACTGTCCCCCAGTGTGAAGCAGTTGGTGGCGTACTCTCTCCTGCCCACCTTTCCTTCCTTCTAACAGTCTTCCTTGTTTTGCTCCCTGTCATATTCGCTCTCTGAAACTGAACGGCATCCTTCAGTTCTTCAGTGACTTGGATGGTTGATCTCTAGGCCAATTTATGACCTAAGGAAGCTGATGAGCAACTGAGATTGGGGAGTGGTCAGTTCAAATGTTACTTACTATGACTACTTCCCTGAGACTGAAATAAACTCATCATTCCTAATATTTTGAACCTAATTTTATTTTTCAAAATAAAAAATGAGGTCAAGGAAACTTCTTGCTCTTATGGTGTATTCTGTGTAGCCCAAATGTGAAAGATGCTTAAGAACTAGAAGAGTGATAGGAGATAAAATCTGAGAAATAGTTAACGCATCTTATGTGTGGTTTTGAAGGTCACAGTAAAACATCTAGATCTTATTCTAAATGCATTGGGCAGTCACTGGAATGCCTTAAACAGGAGAGTAATATCTGCTTTGTAAAAAAAACCGTCTACTGTGTGGAGCATGAATGCAGGGACAAAGTGGGGACAGGGAGGTAAGTCAGGAGGCTGTCACAGTAACAGCCCAGGTGAGTGATGGTGGTCTGGATTAGGGTGGAATCAGTAAATATGACCTGTGGCCAAAGTTGGGGTGTATCCTGAAGGTAGAATGGATAACATTTGCTGATGGATTTGATATGGGAGGCTATAGGAAAAAAGAACAGAGTTGACTCAGTGTTGACTTAATAGTGGATGGGAAATATTGTTCTGCCTTAGATGTGGTATATTTGGGATATCTGTTAGTCATCTAGATAGAGGTGATGAGTGAGCAGTTGAATAAACTTTTGTTGGGTACCAGGTACAGAGTTGAGAAAATCATACTCCCTAGCACTCAGTATCATGGTGTAACAGTTATAGGCCCAGACTATGGAGTTACCTGCCTGCGTTCATACTTCACCTTTTACTGGCACTGTGGCTTTAAATAAATTACTTTACTTTTTGTGTCTCAATTTTTTGTTTCTATAAAATGAGAGTAATAGTACCTACTTCATAGGCTCCAATGGGTTAATATTAATATATATAAAGCACTAAGAATGATGTCTAATGTAAAACCTATACAGACATTAGCCATTTTCAGCACAGTCATCTTCAGTCCATGCCAGGCATTCTCATTTTTTCTTCTTTTCTGACCTTTACTCCTATTCTCCTCCCTCCAAACAATTTTCTGATTCTCTGGATACTAACTGGGAGTCCAGTAATTCATTTCAATGAGACACTATCTGCTTGGAGTTAGGGGCTTCCCTGGTGGCTCAGTGGTAAAGAATGTGCCTGTAATACAGGAGAGGTGGGTTCGATCCCTGGGTCAGGAAGATGCCCTGGAGGAGGCATGGCAACCCACTCCAGTACTCTTGCCTGGAGAATCCCCATGGACAGAGGAGCCTGGAGGGCTACACTCCACAGGGTTGCAAAGAGTTGGACACGACTTAAGTGCTGAGCACACACCTGGAGTTTACGGGTGTCAGTCCGGGCTTCCCTGATAGTCCAGTGCTTAAGAATTGGCCTTGCAATACAAGGGACACTGGTTTCATCCGTGGTCCTGAAACATTCTACTTTCCACAGAGCAACTAAGCCGGTGCACCCACAGCTACTGAGCCAGCACTCTAGCCCCACAAGCTGCAACTAGAGAAAGCCTGCATGCAGCAACAAAGAGCAACGCACCACAGTCAAGAAATACATAAATCTTGTTCAGAAAGGAGGGGGGCTCAGTCCCACCAAACTGCCCCCACTTCAGATGCCAGTTCCAAGTCCTCAGCCACCCTTATTTCTGACCAACTGACTGTAAACCAGGAGTTCCCATGACCGCCTCAAGTTCAGACATTCGCTAGAGTGGCTTACACAATTCAGGAAACTGCACCTATGATTGCTGGCTTATTATAAAGGATATTACTAAGGAACAGCCAAACGTAGGAGATAAATAAGGACTGGTATGCGGGAGGGGAATTTCTGGAATCTTCATGCCCCATCTTTTTTAAGTGTCTCTATCTGAATCTTTATTTACTTATTTTTAGCTTTCCAAACTTTAAACGTTTTATTTTGTACTGGGGTATAGCCAGTTAACAATGTTGTGGTAGTTTCAGAGGAACAGTGAAGGGACTCAGCCGTACATATACACAGGTAGCCATTCTCTCCCAAACCCCCCTCCCATCCAGGTTGGAACATAACATCGGGCAGAGTTCCGCGTGCTATATACAATAGGTCCTTGTTGTCTATCCATTTTAAATATAGCAGTGTGTACATTACCTAACTATCCCTTCCCCCTGGCAGCTGCAAGTTAGTTTTCTAAGTCTGTGAGTCTCTTTCAGTTTTGTAAGCTCATTTGTATCACTTCTTTTTGGATTCCGCATGTCCTTCTTCTCTGACTTACTCCACTCAGCGTGACGCCAAGTCCATCTCTGTTGCTGCATATGTCCACTGCCCTCTCTGGCCTCTGTCACCCTCCCAGCACCTTGATGTGGTCACCACTAGCCTTGAAGCTTTCCAAACCCTCTTGTTTAGGGGTTTTTCACAGAGGTTTCATTTTATAGGCATGATTGATTAAAATATTGGCCACTGATGATTAAACTCAACCTCTATGCCTTCTCTCCTCCCTGGAGGGCCGTGGGGGAGGGATGGGCCTAAAAGTCATAACCCTCAATCCCCCAGTCCTGCCTTCATCTTTTGTGGCAACCTGACCCAACCGGAAGCTATGCAGGGGCTTCAACACACTATCATCTTGTTAGTGTACAAAAGACGCTCTTACCACTCCAAGGGTGTGAGGAGCTGTGGCCCAGAACCTGGGATGAAGTCCAGATATACATTTCTCTTTATACCACACCATTCTAACATTGAAATATGGCCTTAAGTATGCACATAACTTTGTATTTTATATATATTGCTTTTCATCCTTTAAAAAAACTTTTATGGTTAAGTATAGCAAATACAAAAAATTGCATACCACTAACAGGTCAATAGAGACCCTTGCTCACCACCCTACCCAACTTCCACATTGTCTCCTTCCAATTACAACTTCTTCTTCAAGAATAGCTACTATCCTGATGCTTCTGACCATCTCCTTTTCATTTTTATCACCTAAGCATGCATCCCTAAACACTCGAGCTTTGCCTGGCCTTTCTTTTCTATGAGGGGGGTGGGCAGATTTCTCTTAGGTCTCTTTTTAGCTAAGGAACCCCCTCTCTCCTCCTTTCCCCCCTTTTTTACTTTAAATTTTATTTGTTGAAATACCAGATTAACTGTCGTGTCATTTCCTGTAACCTGAATTTTGTTGACTGCATTCTGTGGAATAATTCATTTTTTTCTGTTGCTCATATATTCTGTAAATTGATGCATCATCACCTTGAGATAAAAAAGTAATGATTTTGTTCAACAAGGGTACTACAAACGTAACAGACCACGAGAAGATATTTGCAATATCTAAAAAATAAAAAAATAGACTATTTTATATCTGGGAATCCAGCTAACAAAGAATGGATAAGATCTTCCAAAAGTTATCTCTATTGAAGTACATAAAATATTTGAAAAATAGATGCATTATGGTGGTTGTGAATGTGAAGATTCAGCATTCATTCAAACTTCTTTCAAGCTTCCTTTCTTGTCCTATAAATGTTGAAATTTTAAACACTACAATTCTGCAGGCAACTAGCGTTCTAGAGGTAAGTGATTTCTGTCAATTGGATACATTTAAGTAAAGTTTGGAAGGTGGAAGTAAGGCAAAAGGCTTTTTTTTTTTTGCTACTCTATTTTTTGGCTGGTGAGCATGGTTAAGATCCTAGTATTATCTGCAGCAGCTTTCCACAGCACAGTCATTTGCTTTGAGTACTTACTGTTACAATGTCTTCTGGATTTTGGAATTGTAGCTACGGCAGTGTATTCTTAACATCAGAAAGTTCAGTTGCGGAGTCCTGATTCCCCACCATCCTGATGGGTGGGGACAGCGGTAGTAGTTTCCTTGACAGCCCAGTTTGGCAGTATTATCCTGGGACCCGTTTCGGACAGCCTGCTCCTCAACCCTTTAAACAATATTCTAAACACTCATTCCCCATGTTAAATCGGTATACATTTAAAATAGCCAGATATATTTCCTGCAATTGAATGCAGACTCATACACTAATAAAAAAAGATTTTAAAAGCTTCCCAAATCTACACAATCAATCCCAAGGGAAAAGAATTTAAATAATTGAACAAAACCTAAAATATATATGGAACAGAGGTCTGTAAATATGTCAACTTCAAAAATGAAAAATAAGCAATCACCCTACCATATTAAGAATAATGAGAAGAGGCTTCCGAGAGTTTGGCTGTTACTCCGAATTTGATCCAGAATGGCTACTCTGATCTATGTTGATAAGGAAAATGGAGAACCAGGCATCCATGTGGCTCCTAAGGACGGGCTGAAGCTGGGGTCTGTGCCTTCAGTCAAAGCTTTGGATGGGAGATCTCAGGTTTCAACACCACGTGTTGGCAAAATGTTTGATGCTCCACCAGCTTTACCAAAAACTGCAAGAAAGGCTTTGGGAACTGTCAACAGAGCTACAGAAAAATCAGTTAAGACGGATGGACCGCTCAAACAGAAACAGACAACTTTCTCTACCAAAAAGATTACTGAGAAGACTGTTAAAGCAAAAACTTCGGTTCCTGCCTCAGATGACACCTATCCAGAAATAGAAAAATTCTTTCCCTTCAATCCATTAGACTTTGAGAGTTTTGACCTGCCTGAGGAGCACCAGATCGCCCACCTCCCCTTGAATGGAGTGCCTCTCATGATCCTTGATGAGGAGAGGGAGCTTGAGCAGCTGTTACACATGGGCCCCACTTCGCCTCTGAAGATGCCTCCTCTGCTGTGGGAGTCTAATCTGTTGCCGTCTCCCTCAAGCATTCTGTCGACTCTGGATGTTGAATTGCCACCTGTTTGCTGTGACTTAGATATTTAAATTTCTTAGCACTTTATAGTTTGAGTATGTATTAATGGTTTGTATTAATAAAGCAATTCTTTGTTTAACAGAAAAAAAAAAAAAAAAGAATAATGAGTCTGGAGTTTCCTGGTGGCCTCGTGGCTAGGATTTAGTGCTTTCACTACAGAGGTGGGGGTTTGATCCCTGGTTGGGGAAACATCCTGCCTGCTGCACAGCATCGCTAAAATACTAATGTGAGTGTGTGACTGAGTGAAAAAAATCAGTTAAAAAAAGAACAATGAGTCTATGTGTTAGTTTAATTGTTGATGATTGGGTGATGAACTAATGGAGGTTCATTATATTATTTTTAATTTCATGTGCCTGAAGTTTTCCATAATGATGCAAAAAGAATGTTCAGTCTGATAGTCAAAAAATTGGAATTATAATTTTAGGACTTACCAAAATGAAGATATTTATAACCATGGGATGAAACCAATTAGGGAGAGTATAGACAGAAAAGAACATAGGACTAAGATGTGAGCATCTCTAATATTTAGAAGTCAGAGGAAGAAAATAAAGCAGACTGAAGAGATACCAATAAAGTAAAAGGAAACCAGGTGAGATGTTCTGGAAGCTTAGAGAAGAAAATGTTTGAAAATGTGGAAGGGCCAAGTGAGTCAAATACTGCCTAAAATGAGAACTGAGAATTTGCCTCTGGATTTTTCAAGATGGAGGTTTAGACAATTTGGGGAGAAATTTTGCTATAAAAAGGAACACAAAAATTAAGCAGTGACTGGAGGGGAAGTGAAAGTCCCTCAGTCGTGTCTGACTCTTTGCGACCCCATGGTCTATACACTCCATGGAATTCTCCAGGCCAGAATGCTGGAGTGGGTAGCCTTTCCCATCTTCAGGAAACCGCCCCAACCTAGGGATCGAATCCAGGTCTTCTGCATCACAGGCGGATTTTTTACCAGCTGAGCCACCAGTGAAGCTCGACTGGAGGTGAAGAGAAGTCAAAATTTTGTTTCGTTTTCTTTAAGATACCTGATACTAAGGCATATTCAGTGTACTCGCACAATGATCTAGTTGAAAGGGGGAAGACAGATATAAGAGGGAAGCAATAACAGAAGAATCAAGGACCCGAGTGAAACAAGTAGAGGGACTATTTCTTTCATGTCTAACAGGAGGGAAGACAACAAACACGTTCAGATACATATAGATGGATAGACTTGGTGGAGGTAAAATGAGGCGGTGTGTGTCTATTTTCACACCTTTAACTCTCTAAGCCTCAGTTTCCACGCCATGAATATGTAGAGTACCTATCTCATAAGCTTTCTGTGAGGATTCAATAAGGAGCCAACACAGTATTAACCCAGTGGAAAATTGTTATTAAGACCCTAGTTCAGTAATTCTCGATTCTTCATGTACTCAACAAAATTATCAACCTCTCATTTTGCATTTAATAAAATACCACAACTAAAAATGAGTATGATGGATGTAACTAAAGAGGTTGACGTGTCAACGAAAGCTTTCCTGAAACACTTAATCTGAGGGCTAGATGAGGTATAGCTTTTAACTTGATCAAGGTGGGGGGGTGGGGTGCTAGGAGAAGAGTTTAAGGTTTAGAAACTTTAAAAAGAAAAACAAAAAAAGTCCATTGTGGTTATCAGACAAGGGCCAGAAAATGAAGCAACCAAAACCATGAGAACATTTATCCTTAGTGACTCCTTATAGGTCAGAACAGGGTTCTTAACAAATAAACATAAAGTAAATATTTTAGCTCTTACTGAAGCTGACTCAAGCACAGCTGAGAGATGAGAATAATTTCTGGACATTGATTAAACTGTAAACCAAAGAGGACTGCAGGTTTCCCCTTTCTCGCCTACTCTATTGACAACGGCCAGATTGAGTGCTCAGTAAATGATTCTTAAATTTGTTCAAGCTCAGCAATAAAGTGTGAGAGCCAGTAATCCATAATTGTCACAGACATCCGGAGCTCGGAGGAAAAGGTAATATGTGACTTACTTTTCTGGCGTCACTGAGCTAAGATGGCAACTTAGTAGCTATTTTCTGGGTACAGAGTCAGGGAGGAATCTCTTGTTATTTCTTTTAAAGACTAGTATGTAAATATTAGCAGAGTCAGAATTTATTGTTAGGATAGTGACCCCCTAGAGCCTAACAGTACAAACTCCCTTTTCTTTAGTAAACTTAATAGTAGAAGCAACATTGTTTTTTTGAGAAAATATCAACTGTTAACACTATCCTAAAAAACAACACTGCGGTCCTCATCGGTTCTTTCCCCAGAGACGCTACAATTTGACACATTTACATTAGATCAGTATTCAAAAACAGAAATGTTCATCTTAATTGGAAAGAAATCTGCACCTAGACAAGTTTTCTTGCTTTATATAAATTATATTTTCTCTAGCTTAGGTTTCCGACTCAATTTTTAATATGCAAAGACTTTTCCTAGCTAAGACCACAAAAAGGCTGATCAGCTATCATTATGATTTAAATTGCCATGTTCGATATCGGTTGTTTTAAGACTGTCTTAGAGCTTGTCCTAGTGTGTGGAAAACTTTTAACTTCCCCAAGCACACCGGGCACAAATTCTCCTTTGACTGAAGCACTCAGTTCAGAAAGGTAAAATGTGTTCAACTGTGAATCGCTAATAGTCAAATCCAGGTCAACTGGTATCAAGTAGTCAACTTTTTATCTAAGACTCATAAGAAGTAAGGTAAGTAAGTTCACGGATCTAAAGTGTTTAGCCACCCGCTGAATTGGAGATTACCTGCTCCTATCCTCAGTCAGAATGCATCGCTGAGAGATGGGACTCAGGTCGGCTTTCTGAATACGCTTCCCAGAAATTCTGAACCATGGTCCGGCAACCAACCTAACTTTGGAAAGCTAAATTAGCCTAATTTTTTTTTTTTTTTACAAAAGCTCTTAGTAAAGATTAAATCGGGCGGAAGAGGAAATTCTAAAACATTCCGATGACTGCTCCAATCTACACCTCCCAGCGAGTGGAGAGTTGGCTAAACAGGTGAGCACACTCCAGGTGGCCCACTTATTTCCGCAAACGTGAACAGGCGGTGTCTTCTGAGCCTGAAGAACTTGGGGATGGGGCCCTGAGACAGTGCGACTTACTCAACCCTAACTATGCCAAGAATCGTGTTCTCTGGCCCCTCCACAGCCTTTCCCAGGGCCACTCGCGGTGCTGCCAGCCCAGTCTCTCGTGCGGTCTCAACCCTGCCATTGCTGGACGAGGAAAGGAGGGCACAGGGAACCGTCACAAACGCGGCCCCGTGAGGCCGCGCGTGCGCAGCCAGGCACTAAGCGCTCGCAGAAGTCCGTTTCCTGACTTTTGGAGGAAGTGGCGTTGCGTCACTTCCGGCCTCCCTCTAGCTGCCATCTTGCCTCCCCGCGTGTGTGCGCCTAACCTCAGCTGGTCTGCCCGAGACCACCTGAGCGCCAACCCTAGTCCCCCGCGCGGCCCCATTTCCGCTCCAACAAGGTACAAAAAGGCTCTGGACGCCGGCGTGGGAGGCGGACGGGAACGGGGGCGGGAAGTTCCCGGAAGGAGCGAGACAGGGAGGGACAGGGCTGAGGAGAGGAAGGCGATGCGACGGACAGGCGCACCCACTCAGGCTGACTCTCGGGGTCGAGGTCGGGCCAGGGGCGGCTGCCCTGGGGGCGAGGCGGCGGCATCTCTTCCTCCACCTCCCGGCGGAACCCGAGGACAGGAGCCTCAGGTACCGCGAGGCTTGCGGAGAGTGGCCGGGCAGGGCAGGCCCTGGCTAGGCCGAGGCCAGGCCGGGGCCGGGGGTGGGGGTGGGGGTGGGGGGGGGGGCGATCCGGCGCGGATTAGAGCCCTTCTTCTGGGCTTGTAAAGAGCTGGGGGGTTGTGGGAGTGGGATGGGAAAGCGGGTGCTCTTTGGGCTCCCACGAAAATTGAAATTCAGGAGCTTGGGGGGTGGGGTGGGTTTGGGATCCAGGCCTCCGCCTGTGTAGGACATGTATTCTGCTGGTGTCTTGGGAAATAACGAGCGTGGAATGCTGGAGTGAACTAGAGCTTTCCTCGCTGAGGGTTTCCTGTTTTTCTAGATGAAAGAAACTATCATGAACCAGGAGAAACTCGCCAAACTGCAGGCACAAGTGCGCATTGGTGGGAAAGTAAGTTTAAATAGTTGGGGGTTATTCTTTTGAAGTTTTGTGGTTTAGGTTTTTTCTCCTTTGCATTTCTAATATAACTGACTTGTCACTTTGTTTCGAGAGGGCATTTCACCGAACTAGCAAATCATGTGAAGGGAATGGCAGGAATTAAATTAGATATACAATGTAGTCTGTGTATCATTTCAGTTAGGTCATCACGTGGCCCTTAAACCCTTGGCTTGTTTTGTCATTGACTTTATAACCTAAGTTGTGTAAAGTTGGTGCTTGATTTTTTTTTAATAACTAAAACTGACTGAATTTAAGTTTCATCTAGCTTTTCAAATGGCTCTGGGTAATTGAACTTAATAGTTGGAAGTTCAGGTCACTTGTAAATTAAGACGTTTCTGTAATCTTTTCTTAGCTAAATGCAATCTAGAGTCGTTGTATATTTTCCGGGGTATTTAAGGTGTCATTCTTATAGGTACATTGCATAGGGATGCAAGAGCAATGACTGGATTTGGAAATATTACCTATGTAGGTATCTTTCCAGTTTTACATTTAATTACACTAAAACTGAGGAAATGAGAGTGATGAGTGGCAGGTTTTTAAATGATCAGGTTTTGGTTAATTGATTTTTCCTGGTGGCTGCTGGTCCCCTTCAAGGGGATTCTTTTTTGAACTTGATAAGATTTAGATTCTCTAATTTGCTTAAATAAGAAATCCATTCTACCAGAGGTCTACCGAATTTTATTTTGCATTGTGTTAGCGCATTCCTAGCGCTTAACAAGGTGTGGTAGCCTGGTGAAACAGAACATGTCTTTACTTGGTAAAACTTGTATAAAGCTTCCATGCTACAAGTTTATTATCTATTAGTTTTTCCCACTTTAAGCATTTGACTTCAAGTAGAGTCTATTAAGTACTGATTTTGCCAATAGTGAAAGAATCCTAATCTTCCCCTCCCGTCCCCCAAAGCTGGTTTTCAAGATCAGCAGCTACCCATTAACAGTAGTAGGTGTTTCTTCTTTTTTAGCAATTGTTATAAGCTAGATGTGACCTTCAGGTGCCAAGAAGACTCATTCCTTGTGGGTCAGTGTTTGGGTGCTCTTATAGGTTGTTAATCATCATTCCTTTTAGTGCAGGTTTCAGGGGAGTCATGTGAATAATGTGCTTGTGTGCCTTTTGTTGTTGTTGTTAATCTGGTCATTAGTCTTTAACTTGTGAAAGACTCTAGGGTAAAGGAAAGTTGAAGATTCTTAAGGCTGGTGTAGGATTAAATTTTAATTGTTAATGTCGGTTGTCTTTCTGTCATCATTGTAATGTGGAAACATTTTCTTCACCTTTTAAGAAACCTACTTAACTGTGGTATGTGAAATTAGATGAGTTAGTGTTGCTTTAGAGAAATCTGCAAGCATTAGGTATTTTTAGGTAAATGCTGTGAAGGCCCTTTTTTTCAGTATCTGGTCAGAGCATTGATAATAAATTATTTCAGTAAAAATTGAATGTCAGGAGTGTGAAACATAAAAGAATGCAGACTGGTTTTGATTTTAGAATCTTACGTAATTCTTTCGGATGTGTTTAAGAGAGAATTCTTTGGAAACCAGGGTATCTGCATGACCACTTCATAATAATGTTTATTCTTAAAGGTTTTTGGGGGGTTTCATAACCCATATTTTTTGTAGCTATTGATATTTTCTTCAGGTGCACTATGATTTGTTTAAGGCTTTACTGTTGCTCAATCCTGAGAGTATAAAATTTAAGAAGTTGAAAGTCGTTAGAGGGGGACTTCAGTCCTAGTAGTGGGGATAGGCATCTTTAAAAAAGTAATAAACTTTTCATAGTGTAATATACATAGTGAAATAGAAGCATTTTCAACATGCAGAGGTCGTGGCGATTTGGTTTGGGGGTGTTAACTGCAGTTTGGGGGAGGCACAGAGAGATGTGACTTGATTTTGGGAAGACGGGGATGTGGAGATTGGGCGTAAGTGCACAGGAGGCAAGTCTTCCTGAAGACTGTATTTTATTCATGGATCAAGTTGTATGCCTTCAGTGAGTTCAGATACTGTACTCGATTGAAGAAAAACCTGGATAGATAGAGTGGGAATTTCTGTTTTTCACTGGTTGGTTGGGAAAGGCCACTCAGGTTTGGTGACATAAGAGCAGAAATCTGAAGTGAGGTAGGGGGTCGTGCAGATGTTACAAGAGGGAGCAGTACATGCAGAGGCTCCTGTTTGCATATTTGGCCTATTTAAGGAATAGCAAGGAGGTTTACTTGGCTGAAGGTAGTGTGTGTGTAGTAGTGTCAAGAGTGGCATAGTAGGGGCAGGGCAGATTGTGTAGGGGGCCTGGTAAGTTAAGAAATTCAGGTTTTACTCTTGGGTGCTGTAGAAGTCTGTATATAGACTTGTGTCTTTTAAGATCTTGCCTGTGAATATTAATGAATGTTGGTTTTTCTTTAATATAAAAACAAAAGGTTAAATAGTGGTTATCGACATGGATTTCTAAATGAGGCTTAATTAAGGTTGGTGCATGCTACCTCAGATAATTTCTAGAGCAGATAATGTAAAAAAGTAAAACTTGGGAAAGATCATTCCTTTATATCTGACAAAACTAGAAGTGCAAAAGTTATGACGGATTTGTATGCAATTTTCTTAATTTCCCTCTTTTGGCTTTCATCTGGGCCTTAATATGCCTACTCACTGTGTAAAAGGTTGTGGTTATGGTAATTTTCTTAACACAGATTGAGAGGTCCTCTTGTGGCATAAACATGTGCTGTATTCTTTTTCTCCCTCTAATAGGGAACTGCTCGCAGAAAGAAGAAGGTGGTTCATAGAACAGCCACAGCAGATGACAAAAAACTTCAGTTCTCTTTAAAGAAGTTAGGGGTAAACAATATCTCTGGTATTGAAGAGGTAAGTGTCAAATTTTATTTCTTCACAAAATTAAGATTTGGCTAAAAACTATTGTTCATGCATTTATGACTTTTGACTCTACTTCCAGCAGAGAATTTCATCTCTAAAATATTTGTTTGTACTCAATTAATAATTATCAGGGAGATTACTAAGGGTAAAGTGATTAGGTTGTACTTTCCATTTCTGGCAGAATTTTGCTTCTGCAGTACAGTGAAATAAGGTTACTTAGACTTCTGCTTAATAAAGTGTTCAGTTTTAAAGAGATTTTGATGGGTGTTGCTAATTTAACTTTTTTCTTTCTTTTTAGGTGAATATGTTCACAAATCAAGGAACAGTGATCCACTTTAACAACCCTAAAGTTCAGGCATCTCTGGCAGCAAACACTTTCACCATTACGGGCCACGCTGAGACAAAGCAACTGACAGAAATGCTCCCCAGCATCTTAAACCAGCTTGGTGCCGACAGTCTGACCAGTTTAAGGAGACTGGCTGAAGCTCTGCCCAAACAATGTGAGTTTGCTAGTAGCGGTTTTGCCTAGGGTTACTGACTTAGCAGTAGAGTTCTAAAATTTATGATGCAAATAGATATGAGTATCTTTAAATTTGGAAATGTAAACTTTCCTCTAAAGAATATCAGTTTTTATATTGATTTTAAGCCAGTGTTCATAGTGTGTTCAGTAGTTTATCTAGTATGCTTTGATCATTATACTTGATTAAATGAAATGTTTTTTCTACTAGCTTTCTCTTTTGGATCAGAGACTAAAAATTTTACCTTTTTAGCTGGAAATGAGGATTTTTAAAGAATGAATGGCAGTTTAGATTAAAATAGATTAAAATATATTCTTTAGTTTTACAAATTCAACTGGTATTGCCAATAGTCTTGAAGAATTGGCTTGCCACCATTCTGGATTATGGTGTAATGAGGATTCTGTTTAGAGCAGAATGTTGTGTGGTTGAATAGGTGTACATAAGGGGGATAGCTACTTTATGCTGAAGGCCTCTGATTAAAATTTTGAGCAGTGGAAATAATGAATCAAGATAGATTTATTATATGACCTGCTATTTAGTCATCCATGTTTTTCTTGACATTTGCTGACTCTGCTTTAATCAATTTATATGTGTGTTTGCTTGTTTTTTCTTGCTAAAAAGCCTGCTTTCATAGCAGAGGTAGGCTTTTGCAGGACGCCATGGAAAATTGTACATGGCTAGTACTGTGAGGTCTCATCTCTCAAGTATAGTTCACTCTCTTGTGTAGTAAAAGGAAAGTGGAGGCTTATCAGTCAAAGGCACGTTTAGTTTTTTGGTTTGTTAATTTTCACTTCAGTAAAGGTTTTTTGGTATGTGGGTTTACCTTTACCCTGTGGTAGGTCAACGGGATTGAAAGGATGGGTTTGGAATTTGGCGTGTTTGCTGGTACTAGTATTCTTGCTTATTTGTGGACATCAGACTATCCTGTTACTGCTAGTATTGTAGATGAAATCCCACATGTCACCGTAAACCTAAGTCGTAACAGCATTTGACCTTTCATCTTTTGTTCTCTTGGTTAATGTTTATTGAACACTCACGTTTTCTTTCCCAGCTGTGGATGGAAAAGCACCACTTGCCACTGGAGAGGAGGATGATGATGAAGTTCCAGGTAGGAACCTTTACTTGTGGTTAAATTAGAGAATCTTAGCAAGGGAGAATGAAGAATCTTTGTACCATAGGAAAGATTACCTGGGGAGGCGGGTCATAGTGTAAAGTGGGGCAAAGGGAGAAGGAGAAAAAAAACACAGTGGTATTCAGTTGGAGGTTAGGTTTCTAGGCTTGGTTTTTCTGTTTGGAATGCTAGGAAGGTATCTAACCTTAAATATTGAGTTAATAGGTATGTATGTTGTAACCTCAGTATAATAGCTAACTTGTAGACCACAAATCACCTGTTTCCCACTGACGTATGAGATCCATAGATGTATGAGATGGCATGAAGAAGTTGTAGTAATATCTTGGTATATAATCACTCTAAAATCAGCAGAAAAACTTGTTTGGCAATAGTGAGGCATTTTTCTATCCTGGCTAATTTAATTATCCTGGATAATTTATTTTGTTGTGAAACAATTATTGGATAGTAGATTGCTTAGACTCAGAAATACTACTTTGCATAGACAGGTGTCCTGAGGTATCCAGGAAAATGTCACATTGTGTAGTGGTATTCTTTGTGCCCTAACATGACTAATATATTACATTGCTAAACTGTAATTCTTAGAGTGGAGTGGGAATGGGGAGGGCATATATATTCTTCAAGCATAGTAGTTGTATCACTGAAAATTAATCTCTCTCTCTTTTCCTTGTGTTAATTGTATACACTTCAATTATACACTTCAAAATATATCGAATGGTTAGTGGCTTCATTGGAAATAAAAAAATGTCTTAATATATATCCTAATTTTAACTGTAGGATATATTTTGACTGCATTTCTCTATCTCCTTTTTTAACAACTGATGATTATTTTTGAAGACTTGGCTTTTTTTCTGAGTTTCTCTTTTTTTCTTTTCCTTTTCCTAGATCTTGTGGAGAATTTTGATGAGGCTTCCAAGAATGAAGCAAACTGAGTTAACTTCTGAAGAAGATAAATCTTGAAGAAGTTACTGGGAGCTGCTATTTTATATTATGACTGCTTTTTAAAATTTTGTTTATGGATCTGATAAAATCTACATCTCTAATATTTTTAAGCCTAAGCCCCTGGACACTGCAGCTCTTTTCAGTTTTTGCTTATATACAATTCATTCTTTGCAGCTAATGAAGCTGAAGAAGCCTAAGAATAAAGTTTGAGACAAAGATAAATAAAATTCTTTGCCTAGTATATGGTTTTATTTTTTATTTCATTGATACCAATTTGTACACAGAAGGCAAAATTGTTTATAGAAAGCTAATCATGGCATGTAATATGACTGATAATCATGAATGGAATCTGATTAAAGATTTAAAATGACAGTATAAGTAACAGTGGTGGTATAAAGTTCTTAATGTTTGAAAAGTTTTTCTCCACTGGGTCTTGGGCTTCCATGGTTTGCGATGGGTATAATTATAAGAAAATATTCTCTGGTGGGTGAGTGGAGTGTTTAATATTGTCTGTATTGTAAAGATACTAAATGCCTTATATATATTATAATAGTTTTCTTTGATTTAATCCTCAATCTATGAAGTAGGGACTGTTAGCTCCATTTTGTAGATACAACTGAGGTTTACTTCAAAAAAAAAAAAAAGTAAATTTCTTTGCTTCCTTCTAGGTAGTTATTCTCTAAGATCCCTGAAAAAAAAAGTTGTGTTAGGAGTGTCACCTTGTCTTCCTAAAGTGATAACATTTTAAATGAGTAACTTTTTTTACTTTTTAAATTAACATAGAGTAAAATTGACAGTTGTAAGAATTTTAACATGTAATGTGACTGCCACCACAGGATACTGAATAGTTCCATTACCCCAGAAAATTCTTGGAATATAGGGCTACTTTTAAAAAATTGTATTAGCAGTCATACCTTAGTTTCTGCTTGCAACAATAAGAATTCATTTTAAATTTCCATACCAATTTGAAAATACCTTTTGAAGTTATACAACTAGATCTAAAAGTCACTATTAACTCACAAAAATGAGATGCTCTAAGAAAAGTGTATGCATATCTTATTATTTTTCTATTAAGATGTGCTGCTACAGTAACTAGGACTAAAGCCTCAGTGGTTTACAAAATTACAAAACATGAGCACATGTCTCCAGACCTGTGGGTCAGATTGGGCTATGCTACATACTCCTGGCCCCAGACTCATGAAGCAGCCTCCATCTGGCAGAGTGAGAAGATGATGGGGCATGTGCTGGCTCTTAAAGCTGTTGCACGTATCACTTCTATGTAATTGGCTAAAGCAAGTGCAGTGGCTTGCTTGGAGGGCAGAGGATTGAGAAGACTTGGAGGAGGGCCCAAGGATTTGCATTTCTTATGAACTTCCTGATGATGCTTCACTAGCACATTTAGAAGTGTTCTCCACTCACCCCAAGAGATTGCAGTGATAGGCTGACTTGAGCATGTGAAAATGCCACTATCTGAACATCCTTTCAGTTATTTGCATTTGATCCGTACAGGAGAGGGTCTAAATGGAGATGTGAAATAGATTTCCAGGCTAGGCTTATCCCAGGGCCGCTTACTGCTTGAAGCAGAGGCTGGCTAAGGTTACTCCTGTTTTGCCTATGTTCAGAGAATTTTTTTCCCTAACAACCTCTAAAAACTTCTTCAATCCATTATTTAAAGGATCTGGTGGTGTATTGGTGGCTGTGGACAAGTAATGTTTTTCTTGTAACATTTTCAGTATCACTTGATGTTTGTGGTTTGCCTGTGGCTGGGCCCCACTTTATTCCAAAAACAGCCTTTAATCAGCATTACCAGTCTCAGGACAGGAAGAAGATCGCAAACAACCGGCTGGCTGTTCAAACTTAGGTTGGAAAGTGACACGTAATTAACAAATTTCGGCAGCTACACAAGGCACCTATATAGTCTGGTAGCCGTGACGATTGGGGAAGTATAATCCTCCCCGACAAAAGGAGAGTAGATTTTTTTTTTTTTTCAGCTAATAGAGTCCACTATATCCTTACAATTTTTCTTTAGTTGCCCACAATTCCTGTGGCTATTAGTATCTTAGGCACTGTACAATGCATATCATCTTGTTGAGTCACTAAGTGGTGTCCAACTCTGCAACCCCATGGACTGCAGCATGCCAGGCTTCCCTGTCCTTCACTATCTCCCAGAGTTTGCTCAAACTCAGGTCCACTGAGTTGGTGGTGTGATCCAACCTTTGCTGGCAAGTGATGTCTGCTTTTTAATATGCTGTCTAGGTTTGTCATCATTTTTCTTTTAAGGACCAAGCATCTTCTAATTTCATGGCTGCAGTCACCCTCCACAGTGATTTTGGAGCCCAAGAAAAAAATCTGCCACTTTTTCCCCATCCCATCTATTTGCTAGGAAGTGATGGGACCAGATGCCATGATCTTAGTTTTTTGAATGCTGAGTTTTAAGCCAGCTTTTCCACTCCCCTTTCACCCTCATTAAGAGGCTCTTTAGTTCCTCTTTGCTTTTTGCCATTAGAGTATCTGCATATCTGAGGTTGTTGATACTCCTAGCAATCCTGATTCTAGCTTGTGATTACCGATTGTCATACAAGTCTCCTCTAAAGAGTCACATTATTCAGATAAGGGAACCCTTAAAACATACCCCTTGAGTAGTAGTGTGTGTGCGTACTTAGTCACTCAGTTGTGTCTGAATCTTTGTGACCCCATGGACCAGCAAGTTCCTCTGTCCATGAGGATTCTCCAGGCAAGTGTACTGGAGTGGGTTGCCATGCCCTCCTCCAGGGGATCTTCCCAACCCAAGGACTGAACCCAGGTCTCCCGCATTGCAGGCAGATTCTTTACCATCTGAGCCACCAGGGAAGCTCATAAGTAGTAGGGTGAGACTCAAACCCAGGTCTGCTCTTTTGACCTTAGTACCTGGCGTAAAGAACTTCAGGCCCTGGCAGGCTGGAGGACAAATGATTCTGATCTGGCTGATCTTTTGGCTGTTATCCCTATTTGCTGGCTGCCATCCACTGCTTTTGAATCAAACTTACTTTCAGTTGGATCTAAACCAGGGTTACACTAATAAACAGATAGACATCGATTATGAACTGAGGATTCTTAGGATTAATCTTTTATTTTTTTAAGTTTTATTTTTTTATTTGGCTGCCTCAGGTTTTAGTTGCAGAATGTGAGATCTTTTTCTTTTGTAGTTATGGCATACAAACTCTTGGTTGTGGCATATGGGATCTAGTTCCCTGACCAGGGATGGAACCTCCCCCTGCATTGAAAGTGTGGAATCTTAGCCACTGGACCACCAGGGGAGTCCCAGGATTAAAAACCTTGTTGAAATAACTGAACTAGAGTACATTTGTGTCATTATAACCCTGTGTGTAAGGACAGAAAGCTACATTCTAAAAATTGGAAACACATTTAAAGTTTAGAAACAGGCCAAAGGTCACTAAAGGTTGGGTCTGATTTCTATCCCTCATTTTGTTCTTTATTACATAACACTCGATTTGTGCTTTAGCAACTCCCTCCATACCACCGTCCCCACACACCTTTAAGATACATATGTCATATTATGGGGAGAGAAGTCAACAGAATTAACAACAGTTTTTAGTCTTTCCAAAATAGCAGTTTAAAGAAAAGCTTCTATTCACATAAATTTTCATCACCCCAGTCAGCACAGTCTTGAATGCCATCTTTGCAGCAAGTTCTGGGAATGCAGGCACAGTCGGCAAAGAAAACAGTATCACATCTCCAGCCTGAACACTTTGGGCACTGTAAAACTCTTATTATGTTTAGAAGCATAACTGTTAAAATGTCATGTTGCGGGAAAAAAACAGCCATTTGGATTTTTAAAATATTAAGAAAAACTGTCCAAGAGGAATATTGCAGTTGTTTGTTAAAGATTCTACATATTTGGGCGAGAGAATTTGTACTTTGAAAAGAGTACTACCTTGTACTGACACACTGCATAAACAAGGAGGGTCCGTATGAGCTTATACATTTAATGCACGAGGAAGAGAACCGATATTCGGTAATTCGGCAGCTGGCAACAAAGATCTGTTTATACTTATAGTCTTCTGTTGCCAACACCTTGTTAGATAACATCCAACTCCTAAGAAGCGCTTCTATTTCTACCTTCCATGAGGACTGTACAAAACGCAAAGTATGAGCTGTTTAGTGTATTTTGTTTCCGATAAGTCTTTTACCTTGGGGCCAGCAATATCTTGTATCTACCACCATGGTTTTAGAGTAATCCCCTTTACCAGATTGCAGAGTGATCAGGGTACTGCACAGTGTTAAGTCATCATAGGAAAACACTGTGGAAGGCGTCTCAAGAGGAAAGTGGTGGACGACTGGCAAGGAAATGCCACAGGTTAAATAAACAAAAATCTTTGAAAGTCAAAACATTCAGAATTTTTTGATTTTACCAAATTTCCAAAGAAATGCAAGAATTGTTCATCAAGATTTTTTCCTTTGTTAATCTTGGCAAATCTGGCTTTATTTGCTTCTTAGCTAGAGAACTCACCTAGCTTAAATATACAAACTACTGGAAATGATAGAATTGCTTAATTGTGAATGTGAACATCCTTAGGAAGATTTCTAAATGTGAGTCAATTTATATGACTGAAATATAAGGATAGCAACTCTAAGAACTCGTTAAAGCATTAATTACAAGTTTTCATCTTTACCTGATTCATCTGAACAATCCCCACAGTCGTTTCTTGTGTCACACACCTTGTCCATGTATATCCAAGTCTTCTGATTGGGGAACATGAATATTAAGTTTTATGGGAGACTGCTGGGCATTTGGCCTATGTAGACAATGGCGTTATTTCTAATAGAAGCATCCATTCACTGATAATGTTTTAATTGTAATTCTGTACTTTAGATATGAGTTGCTGGTGATTGCTTTTTAATTTGCCTTGTCTATGCACTGCAGTCCAGCTAGCCATTATGGAGCAGGGAAGGGGGCAAGCAAGTAGTGAGGTCCCCACATAAGAAGCCCAGCCCTGTGAAGCTGTTTGACACTGTCAATGTGACAAGTCTGGAGGATTTATGAGACAAGTACTGGATGTTAAGGTATGCGTCTGTGACTGTGAACTTCAGGCTCTCTGCATTTTGCTTCTTGAAAGTTTTTACAGTTGGACTAGGTTAATAGTTAAGAGGCAGGTAACACCCCTGTGTGTGTATCCCTTAATCTATGAGATGCTTGGCACTGTGATTGTGGCTACTCTCACTTGAATTGCTAACAATATTTGTCACCCCAACCCAACCTCATTTAACACTGGATAAAATGTTCGCCCCTGTAGCCTCGTGTCCCTAAATGTGGCAGAAACTCCTTGAAGAGAGAAACCACATCTGCGGAAGCTTCAGCATTGGTCAAACCTGGATTGGAACCCTGGCTTGTCGGTTTACCAAGCTGTATAATCTCGGGCCAGTCACCTAACTTCCCCCAAGTCTCTGTTGTTCATGGTTATAACAGCAAACACCTTACAAGTTGGTTGACAGGAATGAAATATTGTGCTGGGTGTCCAGAGCCATGGTTGGCGTGCAGCACGTGGACTCACTCCTTGTTAGCCACATCAGGAGACTCATTCATTCTGGAAGTACATGAGGGATAAATCTGCCCTGGCTGGTTGTGTGGATTATGCTCCATCACCTCGCGGGGAGACTTACAGGTTTTACAGGTATCCCGAGGGTGATCCCAGGACTGATCGCAGCAGCCAGCGCTCCAAGCACAAGGAATGACAAGCAGGAAATGCAGAGATGCTGCTTGGTGGGAGGCCAGCATTACTCTACCACAGCAAAGCACGCAAACACAAAGGGGAAACAGGTCTTCATCTTGGGGTAGAGTCTCCATTTGGGGGCATGGCGTAAATCAGCCAGCCATGGTCTGTGTTTACCTCAGTGTGAAAGGCAGGAGACAAGATTTAGGACCTTCAGTGTGTGCTCTGAGTTGTAGTGGTGCTTTTCCTGTCTACAGCATCTAATTCAATCTCTGAGCAACAGGCTTTTGATGAATGGGTGTTGCTCCCTGGATTGTAAAAATGAAGCTTTAAGGTGAAGCAACAGGGCCAGTGAGGTGGAGTGACTTCTGAGGCTTATGCTGAGGTCAGGGGAACTACCTAATTTCACACTCAGGTCTTCTGGTTCCCCACCCAGGGCTGTGCCTGTGTTTTTTCCCAAAACTGGCCTTCAGGCTACCTACCTGAGAATCACAGAAGGCAGTGCAGATTCCTGGGCTGCCCCCGCCTGAGGCCTATAGGATCTCCAGAGGGTGGGACAGGGGGTCTGTATATTTTCTGAGCACCTCAGGTCACTCTTAAAACACACCAAAGTTTGGTACAACCCTGTGCCAAAGATGAAACGTAAACCTCGATCTTGGTTTCAAGCATTCCAAAGGACACTGCTTGCTGGCTTCTGGCCTGAGCAGGCCTGGGAGAGCGGGAGAGGCAAGCTGCCTGGCTGGTTTTACGGGCACACCATGAAGGGAAAAAGAGTGCTCAGACTGCTCTTGATCTCTCAGAGCTCAGCAGCACTGCTTTGCGCAAACAGGGAGACACAGCCTTGATGTTTCTGAGGCGACTCATCGGCCAGAGTCCCTAGCATCTCTGCGCCTTCTTCAGGTCACCCCCACCTTGTGGATCAACAGTGTGTTGAGAGAGACAGAGTGGCATCTTTTCATGGAAACCACTCCTGGACTCCAAGGCTTTTTCTGTTCCTCTAACGAGTGTAAACATTATTTCTAACACCGAGAAGAGCTTCAGAGTCAACTGTCCTGTCATGTGGCTGTGAATAGTCACATTATTGGTGGAGAAACTCCAGCTTAAAGAATCTAAGGGAGTGGTGGAAGCAAGGGCTCAGACACAATGAGACCACCACGGTTTCTTGCTGCCCCGCAGAGCTCGACTGAAGCTAGATCACAAACACCACAGTTCTTGCTCCTGGAGTCTGTGTTCTTTCATCCTTCCCACAGCAGCTACAGCCTTTAAAATGTTCTCATTCTTTGAAAATCCCACTCTGGGACTCTTATCTTCAGCCTACAATTAGGTATATAGAAGACAGTTCTATGTAAAAAGATTTTTTTACCTAGTGTAATTTGTAATAGGTGATGCCAAATGCTAAACAATGCTGAAATACTTCAGTAATTTTTAATCTTGAACATCTGTTTACTAAAAGTGATCAAATAAGCTACTCACTTTTATATGTAGTTGGTTCTCAACTGTGCAAAATAATCATAGAGGAACACAAAACATAAAAACAAAGGCCGGGGTGCTAGCAGTGGCCGTTTCCAGATGGTGACTCATTTGTTCGTCAGTCATTCCTTCAGCAAATATTTACAGAACGTCTGTGTCAGGCAGTGTGTTAGACTACTCAGATAAATGATGAACAAGACTGCTGTCGTCTGCCCTCAGGGAGCTGACAGTCTAAACTGTGATTTCTAGCAGAGGCGTTTGTGTCAGAATCACCAGGGGCTGTTTTTTTAAAAATTCATATATCACAAACTTCACTCCGAAGATGGTGGTTTTCTCTCTGGGATGGGGTTAGAGCATAATATGCTTTTTTTTTGAAAGCTCGTTTTGTTACTCTGGCTTCCCTGGTGGCTCAGCTGGTAAAGAATCCGCCTGCAATGCAAGAGACCTGGGTTCGATCCCTGGGTTGGGAAGATCCCCTGGAGAAGGGAAAGGCTACCCATTTCAGTATTCTGGCCTGGAGAATTCCATGGACTGTGTGCATGGGGTTGCAAAGAGTCGGATACGACTGAGCGACTTTCACTTTCACTTTGTTACTCTGAAACCCAGACAGGAGAATGGTCTTCTAAAAAAGAGGCCTCTAATCTTTTATCATTGTATAATATATCCCTTCAGGAACAAAACAAATAAATGAAACTACATTCCTATAAAATATATAAACATTTATGCATGCACACAACAAGGTCCTACTGTATAGCACAGGGAACTATATTCAATATCCCATGATAAACTGTAATGGAAAAGAATATATTAAAAAAGAATATGTGTATATGTATATAATATATATGTACATAACTGAATCACTTTACTATACAGCAGACATTAACACAACATTATAAATCAACTATACTTCAATTAAAAAAATTTTTCAAACAAATTTATGTGTAAATTCTATGTCTGTACTGGTCTGCTAGTATATTATGTATGTTGTAAAATATTGTCCAAGACTGAAATTCTAGAAGACTAAAATTAAATATACTATATAAAAATAAAAGTCCTAATATTTTCTTCCCTGAACCTACTGGAGCCTCTTGTAAGTCCCATGGGGTTCATTTAGAAATTACTTTTCTATTCAAAAGAGTAATGAGGCTGTGAATGGCAAACAAAAAAGCTACTTTTAAGAAGTCCTTGTTTATTTCATACCACAGCCTCAAGGGTGTTTAAAAGGCTAATGCAAATGCTAATCATTAAAATAGAATTAGGTATTCAAATAGACCTCAAACATTAAAATGGAATTAGAACAAAGCATGTCTCTATTTCCTCAGTGGCTAACATGTAATTGGAAATCATTTCAATGCAGGTCAGCAGACATGAGGAAAGTTTATGGGGTCTCTTGGTCCTAAAATCATCTTAACTAAGCCCTAACAACAAAGAAAGTGGGAGAAGGAAGTGTGCAGACTAAAAGATGAACAGAGGGGCTTGCTCAGGGCTTGGGGGTCTGCAGCCTGCAGTGAATTGAGGCCAGGCTGTAGCTGCGGATCCTGAGTAATGGCTGGGGCTGACTGAGGCGCCCAGAGGACAGGAAGAGCCTGCACAGCACTTCCTGACTTACTGTGAACCCATCTGATGCAATGGCAACTTCCGTACTGGAGAGGGCAGCAGAGAGCAGGGAATGGGCCTTCGATGCTTTCAGAAAGCTTAATCATCAACCATTGCACTTACTTCCTCAGGAGAGGCCTGGACAGGAAAGACCGGAAGGACCAAGAGATATTCACATCCGTCCCCGGCTACTCAAGATTAACTGGCCAGGACATTTCAAAGTGTTTGGAAGTCAACCTCTAGCCACTTGGCCCTGCCATGGTGATTGTTTTCCATTAGTAAGCAGGAAGTGGATAGTTTAAGCACCTTCACGTAAGCTGTCTCATTCACCATCAGAGTGATCCTGTGAGGTAAGGGGGTTTCATAGATGAGGAAACAGATGCCTAAAGATGTGAACACTTGAGATGTGAGCCTTCCAGAGCCAGTTAGTGACAGAGTTGGGCTTGGACCTCAGTCTCCTAAAAGCAAACAGAGTTTAACTTTTCCTGCTAAATTCTCCTTTCTCAGGGTTGGTCAATTGCTCAAAGACCTGTAGATTCTCTATGAGGAATTTGAATTTCTGTTTTCATAGTGATGATAATCTGTCACAGCTGTTATACACAGATTCTGACTCCTCCGGATGACTACACTTGAGCAGTGATATGTACCACCAGAATGCTTGTGTTTCTGTTTCAATTTGTTTCTCTTTGAGCTTATATCAAGTGAAATCCAACTGACTTCTTGGTATACTCTGTCACTGAGATTTCTTGCCACAGGCGGAGCACAGAAATGTGGGAGAACTGAATCATCTCAGGACACACAAAACACAGGCGTGTCAGACTAAAAAGGAGTGTGCCTCATAATGTTCATGTTTACATTTCCAGCAGATGTGCACTGTGGTCTCCATCTTTGAAAATATCAATTTCCAACGATTCAATTAACACTAATGTTGGTAGTCAGTGTGCCTTGAAGAATGGCTCTGTTCTGGAGTGCAGCAATAATTAGATTAGTTGTCCATTAAATACAGATGAATATCTTCAAATCAAAGAGAAAACTTTTCAGAGTTATCAAGTGACATCTGCACTGCTCACTTACAGAGTGTTGGTTAAGTGGTAGTTTTCCTGCTCCTGAATTACAAACAAAGGCTGGCATGTATTAAAACTGCTGTTTTGCGTGCAAACAGATGTTCTTGGGAGTTATATCTTCCAACTTACATTATAGGAAAAGACTAAATATATGACCGTGTGTACATGCTTATTTGCTTCAGCCGTGTCTGACTCTTTCCAACCCAGTGGACAGGAGCCTGCCAGGCCTCTCTGTCCATGGGATTCTCCAGGTGAGAATACTGGAGTGGGCTGCCGTTTCCTTCTCCAGGGATCTTCCCGACCCAGGGATTGAACCCACGTCTCTTTCATCTCCTGCACTGGCAGGCAGGTTCTTTAACACTAGTGCCACTTGGGAAGCCCAAATATATGGCCAGATCTGAGCTAACATTTTTCTAGTATTAGCTGCAAATTGGCAGTTTAGTTTCTGTAAGACAATGTCATCTACTCACCTATCACATTAAATTAATATCAATTTGAATTTCATTAGCTTTATGATATTTGATTTCAACTTTGCTCTGCAATTTATATATTAACTTATAAACATGGATTTTATACATTTTAGGGCTGTACATATAGAAAAAACATTATATTAAAAATTAAAATAATAGCTTGGGTCTGTAATAATTTCCCAAGAATGTGAAGGGTTCCGTTCATCACCTGGTTTGAGGAACTGAGAAAGCTCTCTTATTCCCTTCCCACTCCAGGATGGCTCACCTCTGAGCAGGGCCCACAGATTCCATTTCTTCCTCTTTCACCCCCAAGTCTTACTGTAATTCTATACTGAGCTCCTGGACCCAACAGGGGGACTCCTCTTCTTGGGAAAAAATTTAATGTCTTAATCTAGTTCAATCACCTCATTTTATACATGGAAAAACTGGGGCCTCAATGGATAAAATAGCTCTAGTTCAAGGTCACTCGAGACTGCAGCTGGCTCTCCCGACGCTCAGCACAGAGAACAGATCCACAGAAAAAGGATGGGGCGCAGCTGCCATTGTGCCACCTGCTCATTTCCTGTCCCGACTGAGAGGTGAACTCGCCCGCCGGCAGGCCGCAGGCCAGTGGGGCGCACAAACTCCCAGACTGAGACGCCTGCTTCTCTGAGCCGAGGCTACAGGGCACAGTGACTGCACTAGGGATCAGCAACCTGACCCTGGACTTGGATTTGGTCTCAGCTTCCACTTCTGTAAAAATATTCAGGGTTTTGATAGAATTTCAGGGTCTCCCAATATTCTCTGAAGATAAGAATCCCTTGGAGTGTTTCTTAAAAACCTACATTCCTGGGCCCCAAACCAGGTTTGGAATATCTAGGGGGAGATGCCTATTAACTTGCACTTAACAAGGGCCTCAGCTCATTGCTATCATCAGGAAAACACAGGGCTTGCTGAGCACTGGGGCCTCTGCTGGCTGGTCAGTTCTGAGTCATCAAAAAGCCCCAGATGCACCGTGAGCGTGGCTCTGAGAGGAAGAACCTGGAATCAGCATCAGCAGTTCGCTCCTAGTAGTACTTCAGTGAGTCAGCAAGGCTCCAAGGGACTGGGGAAACAGGATGGGTGAGTTTCAATCAGAGGAACTAAGCTAAAGAGGACAAGGGCAGGCCTTCAAGGAGAGACAGAGGCGGCTGTGGGGGACAGCAGTGTGGTGGTTTGGGGTTCAACACGTCGGGGAGGTCTGGGCCTGGAGTGGAGCCGTCTCACTTCTTTCATGGATCTGAGCGCAGCCAACTCTGTGGCTCTGTTTCAGAAGATGAATGTCCAGTATGGCCTGTGGATGAGAGGTGGTCCTGCTTCAGAGGAACAGGCTGAGTTTCCCCCAGGGAGTAATCCTGACCCTACAGGAGGCTGACTGCCATTTTCTGTCTTAATGGGCAGTGATACCATCTAATCAGGAACAGACACACAGAGATGAAGGGTGTAAATAAAAGTTACTCTGACACTTGTTAGAACTTGGTGTGTGCTTAGTCGTGTCTGACTCTTGGTGACCCCATGGACTGCAGCCTACCAGGCTATTCTCCGGGCAAGAATACTAGAGTGGATTGCCATTTGCTATTCTAGGGTATCTCCCCGGCCCAGGGACTGAACCCATGTCTCTTGTGTCTCCTGCACTGGCAGGTGGATTTTTTAACTACTAGGCCAATTAGAACAATAGGGAAGACTTATTGTGAGAATATTTCAAGAGAAGAGAGAAACTAAACTCCAGATATAGCAATGGCAACTGGGTATTTATGGCCAACAAGCAGAAGGAGGGGGTCAGTGGATGAAAAGTTACTAGGAGGAAGTTGATCAAGGGTAGAGGGACTCTTGATAAACTGGATTCTTGCTAAAGAAGGCCAAGGCGATTACCTATCAAGAGTGGGAGATTCTCACTAAACTGGCTTAGGAGGAACTGTGCCAAGACTGGGCCCAGCAGGCCAAGGTCAAGGGCACAGGCCAAGGTCAAGTCAAGAAGAGGGTTGAGAGTAAATCAGCGGGTAAAATACTGACCAGCTTAAACTGACTTTGCTCCTGAAAGAGGTTGATTGATTCATCAAACCTTGAGTTATTTTTGAGACTGCATTACATACGTGCTGGATAAGAACCCAGGTCTCAGGATGAACCTAGAACCAACAATCTTCAGAATATGGAACTCAAAGAATAGAAATGCTTCTACCAGAGCCCTTTACAAAGTGAGAAGTCTGGCTTCCAGAAAATCTGGCTTCCAGAAGCACCAGTAGCATATAAGGACTGATATCAGACAAACCAATCAGCTTTCCAAGTTTGAAATTCCCCTAACCCTTACATTTTGCCTGAACCCTGGCTCAGAGACACAGATTTGAGCTGGGTTCCTTGCCTCCTTGTCAGCTGACCTTGAACTAAAACCTTTTCTCAAAAGCGAATGCCACGGCTGCTACACGCATCAGGAAGTGAGCTCGCGCTCAGTTACAGGAGGAGCTGATTAAGGTTTGTCAGGAAAGAAGTCTGTTAGAGGCTGAGAATGGCCAGGCTGAGCTAAGTTAACAAAACCCAGTGGGAATCTGAATTTGTCAGGCTGAAGCAGCTGGCTGCGAGGAAGACTCGTCCTCAGGTGAATATGAAGGACTGAACCAGGGGCTTGTTTTGCTTAGCAGATAGTGTTGATAATAATAAAATAGTACTAGCTATAGCTCTGATTGATTATGTACTATGTGCCAGTAATGTTACACACATTTTTGGAAATCTTAAGAAAAACCCTCAAAGAAGATGTGATTATTCTAAATGTACAGGTGATGGAACAGGCTAAGAAAAAATGTTCAAATCAGGAGCTGAATCCAGGTCAGAATGATTCTAAAACTCCAATTATTCCCACTATGGTGTGAATCTTATATATATAGTCATTTGAAGAGATAATGGATTTGTAGAGTGAATGAATAAGTGAACACATGAATTCTACTCAAGTCTAAACTAGGTCTCCTGATAAAAGGACTCATCTCTCTCAAATCTCGAGAACTGTATGAGCCTCTTATCCACACTGACTGCCCCTCTCCGTCACTGTTTCACTGCCTCACCTTCCATAATGTTAAAAAAAACCCAAGTGATTAAGATGCACAACAGGGAGGGTCAACTGGCTGCAAGCCTGGATTCTTGGTGGGCAGCCTACCGCACGGCAACCCTGGGGATGGAGGAGGTCTGATGGCCACCACGCAGGTGTGGCCGTGTTGGTATCCTGGGGTCACTAACTTGCTTTTGCCCACTTTTCACGAAAGGCCACTGATAAAGGTGGTGAAAGGAGAGGAAGACTTGTGACTTAGGTGTGGAGAAGCGTCGTTCCACAGCCTGCCATCCGTGGTGATGTCATCTGTTCCCAGAAATGCACTGTTGATGTGAATACTCGCAAATGGCTGGAAATATTAACAGCTAATCCAAACCATCAGAATGGTTGGCTCCAACTCTAACAAAGAAGGATAAACAAAATCTTTCTAAACTAGGGAATAGCTTTGGATTATTTTTCTTTGCTTTTCCAACTCATCAGAGATAAGCTTTCATCACCAGAATGTTTTATTAATATTTTTCTAATTGGCTTTATTATTTTGTTATTTTGTTAATCAAGCTAATTACAAGCATAGCATCTTTATATCTGTATTACTGTTTGGTTTCTTTCAAACCATGTTGACATTTCAGCTGTTTTTGAACCAACTTTTTTCTTTCTTTCTTTTGATGAAACGGGTCGTGTCTTATTGGCTTCTTTGAAGGTTGGCTGCCTTTTTAGGGACATTTTAATCATACTGATTGGTGTGCTTATGAAATGTATAGTGAGGACAGATTCATAGGAGGCTGGAGTGGAGAAGAAGGAAATAATTATCTGCCTAGTGTAAAATGTGTACTTGAAATGTTCTGTGTAAGCTGCCAACTATAAAAGGTCACGAAATAATCGTGTGAGCTATTTAGGAGAACACAGTTGTTTTGTGTCTGGTCTCAGCCTATGGATAGTGATGTTCTCAGTGAAAAATGTCTGAGGGTGCTCGCCCTGGCAGCTCCTACTTCTTGTGAGACCCCCATAGACATTTCCCCAACCAATGTTGTTGGTTGTGGAATGGCCCTGCCCTTGGGTTCCTATTATAGTTGCAAATTGTACCTCAGCAACAACTGATTGTATTAGGGAGCTTTGAAAAGATGAGTTTTATGATTCAGAAGTCCTGGAGGGTATGGAGCGCACCTGGGGTCACACAGTGGGGTTGGGTGTGGAGCAGTGAGACCCAGGGCTCTGCCTTTACTGAGCTGGAAGGTGGAGTGCCTAGGGTTTCACAAGTTCACTTTATTGGTGAATTCCAAAGCTAGTGTGAGAATATAACCTAGTTCTTAGTATTATTTAGGGCTTCCCTGGTGGCTGAGTGGTAAAGAATCCACCTGCCAATGCAGGAGATGCGGGTTTGATCCCTGGGTCGGGAAGATCCCCTGGAGAAGGAAATGGCAACCCACTCTAGTATTCTTGCCTGGAAAATCTCATGGACAGAGGAGCCTGGCGGGCTACAGTCCATGGGGTCGAAGAACAGTCAGACATAATTTAGCGACTAAACAACAAGTGGTATTATTTTAAATGAACACTTGTAGTTGTATCTTGCTTCAAAGAAGCCATTACCCATTTCATCAAATCTAACCTAAGGTGCTTTTGAGATTGATGGTTTCTCCATCCTGCTGGAATGCAGTCAATGGAAAATTTCTTGTAACTACATCATGACATCATGGAGAAGGAAATGGCAACCCAATCCAGTACTCTTGCCTGGAAAATCCCATGGACGGGGGAGCCTGGTGGACTGCAGTCCATGGGGTCGCAAAGAGTCGGACACGACTGAGTGACTTCACCGTCTTTCTTTACGTCGTGCCTGCCACCTGGCGGACATTGTTGTATGACACATTGACTGCGTCCTGTTTTCCCAGATGGATGCTAATTTTAGAGGTAAAAATGAGGGGAAAAAAAAAAGAATGTACTTTAAAATTGTTGAGATGGTATATTTGCATAAAACATATTAGTGGCTATTTTTTTACATAAAATTTTCATATTAGATCCTCAAATAATGACTCTGGTCTTAAAAAATATGGCTTGATTTATTAAACCCCAGTAGCTGCACAATGTTGATGAAATGTCACTGTTGCACAAAGGAGGTGACAGCTGCCAGTACAGCCTCACAGAAGCTGTGCTTATTGCCTGCTGCTGCTGCTGCTGCTAAGTGACTTCAGTTGTGTCCGACTCTGCCACCCCACAGACGGCAGCCCACCAGGCTCCCCCGTCCCTGGGATTCTGCAGGCAAGAATACTGGAGTGGGTGCCTTTCACCTGTTGAGAGAAAAGGCTCTGACATCAGTATACAATTTAGTCCTGATCATCTTCCTTTTTTTTCCTCTGTCTCTCTTTCCTTTCAGAAAATATAGAAAGTTATTCACAGTCAACTTCTCTTTCAAATAAAACAGTTAATAGCAGACTTCATAAGATAGTTGTGGGTGCTTTTGGTCCCTCGGTATGCCAAGGGACAGTCCTCAGTGCATTTCTACTGTGAACATACACACACGCTGGCTCCTACGGGAGGCCTGGTTCCTTTACTGTTTACTAGCTGTGTGCGTCTTGCACTTCTCTGGGTGTCAGTTTCCTTGACTGTCTGATGGATACACTCAGCCGTCCTCCCAGCTATGAGGGACTCCTACGTGAAGCCAAGGAGGCGTGTGCAGATGCATTTTGGATCTGTTAAAAGCTTTCTGCAAATGTATAATGAAAATGACTGAAAAAATTCTTGGAGAGTGTTTTGGCAAGTGCCTGAGGTGGTAGAAACAAAACTCCTCAATTTAATTTGTTTTTACTTTTAAAATAATTTTGGAACAAAATCCAAGAGTTGGATCTGAGTCTGTGTGTGGTAAGGAACTTGGCCAACTTTCAGGTTTAAAAATGATGACAGAGGACTCCAAGATGGCGTCAGTCGTACCACTGAAGGAGGAGAAGCTCCTGGAAGTCGAACTAGGGGAGCTGCCGAGCTGGATACTGATGCGCGATTTCACCCCTTCAGGCATCGCTGGAGCGGTTCAAAGAGGTAACTACCGGTATTACAACAAGTACGTGAACGTGAAGAGAGGGAGCATCGCCAGGCTCTCTCTCGCGCTGGCAGCCAACGTGGTTTTCAACTACCGCCGTTCTTACAAGGAGCTCAAACACGAGCGGCCACGCAAGTACCATTGAAGAGGGCGCACTCTGCATTCCTGACCATCACCTTTGCCCGGCAGCCCTGAATCCTTTCATATCCTAATGGAGAATTAACATCCAATAAACAATGACTGGTAAAAAAAAAAAAAAAAAGATTACAAACTGTTACCCTGTGGGATGGCCATTGGCCCACTGGCTTTCCAGTCCTGCTCAGCGGGCAGAGCCCAGGTTGCGGGGAAGCCCACCCAAGAGCAGCCTCAACTTTCTCCCGGGTGGCAGGCACGTGGGGACTCCCTGACATAAACTCCTTTCTTCAGGCAGCCAAGCTTCAGAGCCCTCGTGGTCTCCAAAATGAGCCCTTGAGGCTGTGGGAAGCTTGTGACTCAGGGACGCAGTGGGGAGCAGACCCGGGGCCCCTCAAAGCGGGAGAACTCTTCCAGGGCTTCCTCCCTTGGGGATTCCTCTCTCCGTTTCCTCTGGATGGCCCCAAATTGGAATAATCTTCCCCAGGTCCAGACTATTTGTCTGACAGAAGGATTATAAGAGTGTGAGACCCTGGCACCGGGTGATGTAGAAAATCTGACCTCCGGGACCTGTGAGCTGCAAAAGATCTCCTTCAGTCATGATCATGGAAAGTCGTTTTTAGCAGCAATGAAAATCATGGCTGCTTTCTACCGCTGGTAACTAGGTTAGCCTATTTTAGGGCAAAAACTTAATTGGAGACGATATGTGTTTATGCATATAGTTAACTTTATTAAAATGTCTTTATAATGAAACTATTATATAATGTGTGTATACATGTGTGTGTCATGTTCATACATCAATATAAGCATATTGACATTTATGGGAAGTTTTGATTACTGGAAGTGACTGGCAGTGGATGTACCTGAGCCATTCTTGTGCAGAATCTTCAGTCCCTGGGAACCCCAAGGACCTAAGTATGACCCAGGCAGCTGATTTAACACCCACCAGCTTGGTTACTCAGGACTTGCCTGCAGCTGCCTCCAGGTAAAGTTGTCCAGGAGCCAGAGTTTGGAAAACCCCTATTGATACTTTAGGTGCCTTGAAGCCATTGGCTGAAACACAGAGAAGGTATCATTGGGTGGCTCCGCGATGTGACCCAAATGTTCTTGTTTTGCAGAACTATTTTATTTATTTTCCAAAAAATTAGAAATGTCACCTTTTTTACGACTCAGATCTGAAGGCATTTCCTTTGCGGTGGAGAAAGGAGAGACTTCCGTCACCTGTAAGAGAAGGAACAGGCCTGACTATTCCGATGCACAGTAATTTACTGGGGTTACAGAACATACCAGAGTGAAGCAAGAGTTCTCTGAGGGACAGCTGCGCTGAGGCTCTGCCATCTTGCCTCATGAAAGACTGCGCTGTGAATGCTTGTGAAAGAGAGGGAGAGGGGAGGGAAGGAGGAAAGGAGGACATTGGCAGGTCCAAGCTTTTGGGAAGCAGGTGTCAGGTTCAACAAGAATCATTTCGTCCTACTAAAGATAATCTAGAAGGGTCTTTTGGGGGAAAGTATACTGTTTTTCAATATGTAGGAGTTCTAAGCCAAATTGTGTCCTCTCCAGGCAGTTAGACATGTCTGGGCAGATGGATGAATTGTAGGAGCCATGTTGTTCGGGGTGGAGGGTCTTCTCTGGGAAGGTTAGTGGAAGAGGTTCAGACAGCGAGAGATGGAGAGAGAGCAAGCTGAATGCGCCTGATCCTGGCTCCTGGGCTGGTCTTCTGAAATCTGAAATCATACCCGGGCCTTAGAGAGAGGGGAGGGGTGGGCAAGGTGAGCAAATGCAACCAGGACTAAAGGAGCTGGGTTTGAGTTTTTTAAATTGAAGTATAGTTGATTTACAATGTTGTTTTAGTTTTAGGTATACAGCTGAGTGATTCAGTTATACATCTATGTATATTCTTCAGATTCTTTTCCATTGTAAGTTATTACAGGATGTTGAATATAGTTCCCCGTGCTATATAGTAGGTCCGTGTTATTTATTTTATATATAGTAGTTTATATCTGTTAATCCCAAACTTCTAATTTATCCCTACCCTGCTACCCTCTCTGGTAACCATAAGTTTGTTTTCTATGTCTGTGAGTCTATTTTAGTTTTGTATATAGATTAATTTGCATTACTTTTTAGATTCTGCATATAAGTGATATCATGTGATATCTGTCTCTTTTTTACTTACCTCACTTACTTTGATAATCTCTAGGCCCATCCATGTTGCCTCAAATGGCATTATTCCATTTTTTTAAGTGACTGAGAAATATTATCCTGTATATATATCAATCACATCTTCTTTCTCCATTCATCTGTTGATGGACATTTAGGTTGCTTCCATGTCTTAGTCACTGTAAATAGCGCTGCCATGAACATGGGGTGCATGTATCTTTTTGAGTTAGAGTTCTCATCTTATCTGGATAAGATGCTCAGGAGTTGGATTGCTGAATCATATGGTAGCTCTATTTTTTAGTTTTTTAATGAACCTCCATACTGTTCTCCATAGGAGGCTGCACCAGGTTACATTCCCATCAACAGTATAGGAAGGTCCTCTTTTCTCCATACCCTCTCCAGCATTGGTTATGTGTAAACTTTTTCATGACCGCTCTTCTGACTGTTATGAGTTTAGGGTTATCATGGTTTTGATTTGCATTTTTCTAATAATTGGGCTTCCCTGGTAGCTCAGCTGGTAAAGAATCTGCCTGCAATGCAGAAGATCCCAGTTCAAATCCTGGGTCGGGAAGATCTGCTGGAGAAGGGGTAGGCTACCCACTCCAGTATTCTTGGGCTTCCCTGGTGGCTCAGCTCGTAAAGAATCCTCCTGCAATGTGGGAGATCCTGGGTTCAATCCCTGGGTTGGGAAGATCCCCTGGAGAAGGGAATGGCTACCCACTCCAGTCTGGCCTGAAAAATTTGTCCATGGGGTGGCAAAGGGTCAACACAACTGAGTGACTTTCACTTTTCACTTTCTAATAATTAGCAGTCATGCCTTTTCATGTGCCTATTGGCTGGCTGTATGTCTTCTTTGTATGTTTTCTAGACTGAGGTTTTTTTTTTTTTTTTTGAGCTGTATAAGCTGTTTGCATGTTGTTGGTATATAAGGAACTGTTTTTGTGAAGTTTTTAATGTTCAGATGGCAAAGTGGGACAGAGTCTGGGAGAGGGATTTTCTCCTTGTTTCCTTACACCTGTTAAGAAGTTCAGCATCAAAAATCAACTGTGGTTAAACAGAAAAGGAACGGACTGAAAAGCCATCATTTCACAGAAATGCCAGGAAGCTTGAAAGGCAGGCTGGTGGAAGGCTGGAATAAGGGAGACCAGGCATCTGTAAGCCCATAGTGATGTCTTGCCATTGAGGATATGGCTGTGACACTTTGTACAGAATCTGCTTCTCCCAGAAACTGGACATTGCTGTGCTCACTGCTGCCGCTGCTATGGACTCCACTGTTCTTAGTGCTTTGTGTCAACAGACACCAATTAAAAAATCTGGAGTGGGAGCATCTGATTGGTTAAACCTTCATCACATACTTGCATTTTAGCTGCAAGGGAGGCTGGGTAAAGGAGTAGCTGGGCTTTCTGGCTTCTTTAAAGGGAAGCGATTTGAGGCATTGTTTTAGGAGTGCACCTGCTGCTGCTTTATTGATTACGCCAAAGCCTTTGACTGTGTGAGTGAGTGAGTGACTGTGTAGATCACAACCAACTGGAAAGTTCTTCAAGAGATGGGAATACCAGGCCACTTTATCTGCCTCCTGAGAAATCTATATGCAGATCAAGAAGCAGCAGTTAGAACCAGACATGGAACAACAGACTGATGCCAAATTGGAAAAGGAGTATGTCAAGGCTGTATATTGTCACCCTGCTTATTTAACTTATATGCAGAGTACATCATGAGAAACGCTGGGCTGGAAGAAACACAAGCTGGAATCAAGATTGCCGGAAGAAATATCAACAACCTCAGATATGCAGATGACACCAGCCTTATGGCAGAAAATGAGGAGGAGCTGAAGAGCCTCTTGATGAAAGTGAAAGAGGAGAGTGAAAAAGCTGGCTTAAAGCTCAACATTCAGAAAACTAAGATCATGGTATCTGGTCCCATCACGTTATGGCAAATAGAAGGGGAAACGATGGAAACAGTGAGAGACTATATTTTGGGGGGCTCCAAAATCACTGCAGATTTTGACAGCAGCCATGAAATTAAAAGACACTTGCTCCTTGGAAGAAAAGCTATGACCAACCTAGACAGCATATTAAAAACCAAAGACATTACTTTGCCGACAAAGGTCTGTCTAGTCAAAGCTATGGTTTTTCCAGTAGTCATGTATGGATGTGAGAGTTGGACTATAAAGAAAGCTGAGCGCTGAAGAGTTGGTGCTTTTGAACTGTAGTGTTGGAGTAGACTCTTGAAAGTCCTGTGGACAGCAAGGAGATCCAACCAGTCCATCCTAAAGGAAATCAGTCCTGAATGTTCATTAGAAGGGGAAGCTGAAACTTCAATACCTGATGCGAAGAAATGACTCCATGGAAAAGCCCCTGATGCTGGGAAAGATTGAAGGCAGGAGGAGAAGGGGAGGACAAAGGATGAGATGGTTGGATGGCATCACTGACTCAATGCACATGAGTTTGGGTAGGTTCCAGGAGTTGGTGATGGACAGGGAAGCCTGCCATGCTGCAGTCCATGGGGTTCCAAAGAGTTGGGCACAACTGAGTGACTGAATGACTTCAGGAGCACCAGGGAATGGGTGAATTTATACAGGAAATAAAATGTGCCTGGTCTGGAAAAGTTAGCATAAAGCCAAAGATAATGACAAACTGATTGTCAGAATAAATTTGTTTTAAGATGAATCAACCAGTTATCTATTTACTTACCTTTATGTACAAAAGAAAAGTTCTAAGACAATCTGTTTTTTAACAAATATCATTTGTTTGAATGACATGCATACATGCCATTACACACTTGTCCAAACCCATAGAGTGTATAACACCAGAGGTGAACCCTAATGTGAACCATGGACTTTGAGGGATTAAAGTATGCCTCATATTTTAATCATCCTTTGTAGCAAGGGTTCCGCTCTGGTGGGGATATTGATAAGGGTGCATGTGAGGGAACAATGATATATGGGAAATCTCTGTATCTTCGCTTAATTTTGCTGTCAATCTAAAACTGCCCTAAAAACTTAAGTTCTTAAAAATTAAAAAGTAGGCACTTTCCTGGTGGCACAGTGGATAAGAATCTGCCTGCCAGTGCAGGGGACATAATTTCAATTCCTGGTCCAGGAAGATCCCACATGCTGTGGAGCAAGGAGCAACTAAGCTGGTGCGCCGCAACTACCGGCCCACGCCCAAGAGCCTGCGAGTCCCGGTTACGGAGCCCACGAGCCCCGGAGCCTGTGCCCCACAGCAAGAGAAGCCACCACAGTGAGAGGCCTGGGCCCCGCAATGAAGAGCAGCCTCCACTCTCTGCGCAAAGCCTGCACAAAGCAAAGAAGAGCTGGCACAACCAAAAATAAATTTTTTTTTAACATTAAGAAATATATACATTTCCTTAGCATATAAAGTACTTTTTACATAAGAAAAAGGACAATAACCTAACAGAAAAGTGGGACAAATGAACACTTAAATACCAGTGGCTTAGCTTGTGAAAAGTTATCCAATCTTGCTTGCAGTTGAAGAATTGCAAATCAAAGTGGGACCGAGCCACCATTTAAAATCATTAGGATGAAGATTAACAAGCTAGAAACCCTGGAGGGATGATGAACAGCCTTCACCTACTTAAAGATCATGACGGTATTCGCCTACGTTTTCCTCCAAAGATTTGTACTTAGGTCTAGGTCTATAATCCATCTCTAGATAACGTTTTAGTAAGATGTGAGAGCTGAAATTTAATGTTTTCTCACAGTGATATTTAATGACCCAGGGCTGTTTACTTAAAAAAAAAAAAAAATTTGCTCCACCGAGTCTCAGTGGTGTCTTTGTGTAAATTAATTGACACATATGTATACATCTGTTTCTAGATTCTCTATTCTGTTCCATGGGTTTATTTGCTCTGTCAACACCTGTCTTAATCACTGTAGCTTTAGAGTAAGTCTTGAGATTGGGTAATTTAATTCTTGTACATTGTTCTTCAAGTTTTGACCATCCATTTCCATATGCTGATATTAATCAAAGTGTGTTTTTTAAAATAGTCATCAGTGATTCTTGTTGGTTTCTTGTCCAGTCTCTCAACCAGAATGTTTAGAATTGTACATTGGAGATTGAATTTAAGTCTACCATTTTGCTATTTGTTTTCTATTTGTCCCACCTCTTCTTTGTTCCCATATTTTTCATTTCCTGCCTTTTTGAATCAGTCAAGTGTATTTTTAAAATTATCATCCCGCTTTATCTTCTCTGTTAGCTTTTCAGTTCTGTTTTATTCTTATGCTTATCTGCTGGTCAGGCCTCGCCGAAGTGCATTTCGTATATATTGTGTTTGTTCCTCTTTCTCCTGTATGGAGAAGCCAGTGCTTCTCCCCATTCAGCCCAGGTGCTCCACAAGATGCTGACTCTCAGTTGAATGGGTATGACTGGTGGGTACTAGGGTAAGCTGTCTCCCTGACCAGTTCAGAGACGAGCACGTGCCCTAACTGCAGTGAATGAGGCTAGAGGAGAGGTTTCCTGGAAGCTTCTGGGGACATTCTTCCTCACTCAGTTGGAAGGGATATGGGACACCTCTTTCTCCCAATGGGCTGGACAGAAACTAAGAAGCATATAGTCCCAGTTACTAGAAGTCACACTGTGAGACCTAGGGCAACCAGACAGAGGATAAAGCTGGACTGCAGCCAGCAGAGTGCAGAGTCTGAAGAAATCTGGGTCTTGACACACTGCTGAGCTGCTCTAAACCAGCCTTGCAGTGCGCCTAACTCTGGGCTTCCTCCCATGTGAACAAACACATTCGCTTGCTTATTTAAGCCATCTTAGGCGGATCTTTCTTTCTTTTAATTAACTTTTATGGGAGTATATTTGCTTCACGATGTTGTGTTAGTTTCTGCTATACAGCACAGTGAATCAGCCGCACACAGGCACATATCCTCTCCTTTCTGGACTTCCTTCGCATTGAGGTCGCCACAGGGCATTAAGATATATCCTCATTGTGAGAATAAATATTCTCTGTGCTCTAGAGTGTATTCTCACTGTGCTGTGCTCAGTCGCCTCAGCTGTGTCTGACTCTTTGTGACCTCATGGACTGTAGCCCGCCAGGCTCCTCTGTCCGTGGGATTCTCCAGGGAAGAATACTGGGGTGGGTTGCCATTTCCTTCTCCAGGGGATCTTCCCGGCCCAGAGATCAAACTCAAGTCTCCTGCTTTGCAGGTGGATTCTTTACCCTCTGAGCTACCTGGGAAGCCCATAGTCTCATTAGTTACCGGTTTTATACATAATATCAATAGTGTTGTCTTATTTTACAGCTAAAAACATCCTAATAACAGATGCAAGAAGTATACATTACTTTTATATTCAGAAAAATAATAAAAGTCAAGGTTTTAAAATGTCTAAGTACTAGAGATTTGACATTTGCTTCCTAAAGCCACAGAAAGAATTTTCTTCCCCCAGTTCTTTCCTGCTAGACAATGGGTTTTGTTATCTACTATATCATAGTGGTTTGTGGTTGGTTAATCTGTATAACACTGAGAGCCGTCAGGCACTGTAACAGTGACCCCAGCAGTCAGCACAAAGCTTGATGTTTGTGCTAAGCTGTAAAGCAATAGTGGTTGATCTATTTGATTTGTCCCCAAGTAGGAAGTGACTTAGTAGGAGGAGGAGGAGGAGGAGGCTATGTGGGAGAAGGAAATGGCAACCCACTCCAGTGTTCTTGCCTGGAGAATCCCAGGGACGGCGGAGTCTGGTGGGCTGCCGTCTATGGGGTTGCACAGAGTCGGACACGACTGAAGCGACTTAGCAGCAGCAGCAGGAGGCTACGTGAAAGCTGACCAAGGACACCGTGCTCTCTTGGAGAGGGCCCCATAACATCTCATCAGCGTAGGCGGGGCAGCATTATCCCTAAAAGAAGAACCATGCAACAGCACAGAGTGGTTTATTTTCTAAAGAGGGTGGTCAAGCCAAACTCTGGCTTGGTTGGGTAGATGGACTCTTCTTTAAACACGGATGCTCTGGGGACTTCCCCGGTGGTTCAGTGGTTAAGACTCCACCTACCAATGCAGGGGGTGAGGGTTCAATCCCAGGTTAGGGAGCTAAGATCCCACTTCTTGTGGACAAAACCCCAAAACATAAAACAGAAGCAATATTGTAACAAATTCAATAAACACTTTTAAAATGGTCCATGTCAAAAAAAATCTTTTAAAAAAATACTGACACCCTGTTCCTGACACAGATGAGGAGGCCTCTGCGAAAGGGACTCACTGAGGCAGAGGTGTATGCAATTGACTTACTTCTTATCGACAGCCTCCTTGGAAGAGGAGCAAACACCATCACATCAAGTAAGAGGAGAGAGTTTTCATACAGGCATGCATCAGGGAGGAGGGGTTACCTGGCCCTGTAGATGAACCCTGTGAGTTGGCATGGGTTCAGGAGGCCAGGGCTTCAGTCAGTGCCTGTGTCTCCAAGGAAATCCCAGAACACAAAATAACAAGATAAGCTCTTTGGTATTTCTGGGTGTCAACTTCTGTCTTGGGTGTTCAGGACTCCTTTTTATCCAAAAGGTAAGCAAGATAAGTAAGCAGTTATGAGGCATCAGATGTGGGCTCTGTCTTTCAGAAATGCGGGTTAGCAAAGGATGTTGAGTCATAACCTATAGCTTGCTGAATGACAAGGTGAATTACTCACAAAAGGTAAGATTAGGGTTTCAAAATTCTTTATTTTGTCACATAGCTTTAAAAGGGAGCATGTTAATCTTTACCAAAAAATCAGAGCAGGTACCAACAGGCCAGAAAGGATAAGCTAGGTTCTTTATAAACAAAGATGGCAATGTGAGAGGCAAATGTTAGGATGTGGTTTGAAATATACTGGTTACACCAGCCAAGAGCTAATCTCCCTTAGTGCACTGGTTCTGAGCTTTGACTATACATTAAAATCACCTGGAAAGCTATATGTTCCCATAAGGCATCCTAGACTGAAAAATCAGACTCTCTGGGGTTTGGAGTGGGGCAGGCCTCGGTGTTTTCTAAATCTCTCTAGATGATTCCATCATGGGAATTGAGAACCAGCTTCCCTTGGAATGGAACTTTCTGCCATCTCTCTAAGTTTCTCGGGCCTCTGCTTCCTCTCAGGATGTAAGACTTTCTGTTATGTCAGTAGGAGCACTGATGCTTTGACACAGCGGAACAAGTGGCATGTGGGAAACTCAGTAATAGACATATTCAAGACTCGAGGGGCTTCCCTGGTGGGATGAGAGGACGAGATAGTTGGATAGCATCACCAACTCAATGGATATGAGTTTGAGCAAATTCCAGGAGATAGTGAAGGACAGGGAAGCCTGGCGTGCTGCAGTCTGTGGGGCCGCAAAGAATTGGACATGATGTAGCGACTCAAAAGCAACAACAAGCCTTGAACATACCTCAGTTAGTACATGACATTTTTTATTGAGACATAGTTGATTTACAGTGTTGTGTTAATTTCTGCTGTACATCAAAGTGATTCAGTTATACATATATACATTCTTTTTTATATTCTTCTCCAACCGTCTCTTATATCCTCCTGCATTGGCAGGCAGGCTCTTTACCACTAGCACCACCTGGGAAGCCCCTGTCATAGGATATTGAATATAATTTTCTGTGCTATACAGTAGGGCCTATTGTTTATCCATCCTGTATATAATAGTTTGCCTCTGCTAACCCCAGCCTCCCAATCCTTCCCTCCCACAGCTCCCTGCCCCTTGGCAAGCACAAGTCTGATCTCTATGTTCCTGAGTCTGTTTCGTAGATAGGTTCATTTGGGTCATATTTCAGATTCCACATATAAGTGATATAATACGGTGTTTTGTTCTCTTTCTGAATTGCTTCACTGTGGTAATCTCGACTTGCATCCATGTTGCTGCAAATAGCATTATTTCATTATTTTTTTCTATCTGAGTCGTGTCCCACTGTGTATATGTAGCACATCTTCTTTATCCATTCAGCTGAGTGCATGACACTCTGAACTTGTGTGGAATGAGGGGAGATGAGTTTCAGCAAAGCCATACTCACCTGCTGTGCAGAGTCACTGCGTAAGATCTGCAGGACAGGGCAGGGCCCTGGGTCTATGCTGGTCTCCACCGCAGCCTTGGGGCCCAGCCCAAGTCAGCAGAGAGCGTGGGCTCGATACGTGTGTGTTGAGGGGGATTGAATGGCCATTTCAGGGGGACATTTCTTGTTTCAAACATTAAACCTTTTGGAGGAGAGATGGTGAACATAAAATCACTGAGCGCCAAGAAGCTATTTAAGATACTTTCCATAAACTGATTCTGGGATATGAATACATCTGACTATTCTCAGGGAATGTGAAGAAGGAAAATAACAGAAACATCTACAAGTTTAAGGCACTTCCCAGGTTCATAAAGTAACATGAACAAATCTGAGTGGAGAACAGTTTCACTGAGTTTATGAATAAGCAATAAAACGCAGGGCAGACGTACCATATAGTGGCCTGTACTCTGTTTCACAGAGAGGAAACTCAGCAGGCAGTGAGTCTGGGATGGTGTAGTCTCAGTGTAATAATTACATGTCCAATCATAGTTTCAGCCTCGGAGCATAAGCTCACCACTCACATTTCACGCTTCTGGTCATTGACATGATGGTAACGCAGGTCCATCATGATTAACGCAGGTCTATCATGATTGTGTGAACCAGCTCCTATTATACAGCTCAGAAAAGGCTTCACTGTCTGAACAGGAAAATCTACACAACAGGCCATAAACCTGTGACGTTTACTTTCATCAGAAAACTTTTACACGAATATCTGTGGTTTGTACTCCTTCTCTGAAGTGATTGCACCTCCTGTCTAAAGGGATACCTAAAAAAGTTTCGATCATGTTACAATCCCATTCCATATCTTTATTGCTATTTTAAAACCAACCTATACATATTGTAAACATTTCTAGGCAACAAAAAATGTAAACAGTTACTCTTGCCATCCTGGGTTTTATCAGTAGTATCCACTACAAGGAGTAAGGGGGTAAACTTTTGAAGCTCTTATTAGGTGTATAAACCTGAGAAGCACTGTCACAGAGAACATTTGAATATTAAAGAGAAAGGACACTTAAGGTTTTTATAATAGCCAGAGTTGGCCTACCTTTCATTCTGTTTATTCTTTGCAACTATCAGATTTGGAAAAATGTATTTATCACACAGAAAATCACCTAATGGATAGAAATGTATTCAACGCCACCTACTGGAAATATAAATAGTGATATTGCAGGAAGCATGTAAAAAGATAGCATATACATATGAAACCAGTTTGTTCTACCAAAATATATAGGTTTTACTTTTGGTATGGATAAAGAAACATGAAATGATAATGAAATTATAGTTGTTTTTTTTTTTTTAATATCAGTCGCTAATTATCATTTTAGGAGAAAATTTCTAAGCTACAACCTTTAAAAATCTTTATAGTTTAGTGGTTAACACCCCCATTACATCTTCCATAAAAACAACCATTTTTCAAGCTATCAGCAATATTCTTTGAAAAGTTCAAGAATATTAACATGACTAACCTTTCTCACTGAGTTCTCTGGTTCGCGGCTTCTTTCACCGTGGAGTGGATTAGTGATCGAGTCAGGAGGAGGATGTGAGCGAGGCCTTGTCACCAACACTAGCACGCTTACATTAGTTTACCTCTCAGCTGCTGACAGAAGAGCCACTACAGGGGTGATGAGCTTATCGCCAGGCTGGCTTTCACTGAGGTACTAAGAGGGGTCGTGGCCACAGGGCCTTCCTCGAGGCCGTGTGAGATGAAGGCCGCCTGAGGGTTACCTAGAGAAATGTGGTTTGATTCACCATATACTGTTTATTCAAGGCCCCAGACTTAGTGAAGTTACATGTTAATTTGGGTATTTCTGTCTGCTAGAGAAGCAATTTCTTCTGTCATCTGGGAAAAGATCCCCCAGATAACAATTCCTGTCCCTGTTGAATAACTGTCAGACTTGCATATAACCCAGCAATCTTATCTTAGCGTTGTTACAAATGCCCGGCCTCTCAAACACTCTTGGAGTCAGTGTTCATATCTTACTGGTTTCCTTACTGAAACAGAGCAAGACCCTATGATCCTTGTCCCTCATGTCCTCTGCCTGCCTTTTGTCTGTGGAAAACCTTTAGCCAAAAAATAAGTTTAATCAGAGAAGTGAGAAAATGCAGAAACAAAGGAAAACAGTCCAAGAATACCAATACTGCCAATGCCAAGCAAACAATAATAGTTCAGTCATTAAGCATAGTCAAGGACCTTTAGTTCCTTATCAAGGGCTATAAATAATATCCTGAGCCATATCGTGTGGGCTGTCTTAGATACTGGAACTCCCGCAAAGTGGAAGAAGTTAACTACAGGATGGCCAGACGATAGTCATGACATAATCTGCCACAATTCTGAGAATTTGCCTCAAGAAATTGGGAACAAACTGGCCTTGGTACTGAAGATTAATTGTACTTAAAACAATCACTGTGATGCTGGTCAGACCACTCAGGACCAATTTCAAGATGACTGTCAGAGCTGACTGTACTGTTGATGTCCGTAGCTCCCTCCACCTGCCTATTGAAGCTCTTGCCCAGTTGCCCACTGGTTGTAGGAGGGGAGATGGCCTTTGGACAGGTGTTCCCTGCCCCACCCACCAGTGGCCAGCATCCAGGATGGAGCTCACGTTCCTTTCCTCCACCCTTACCTCTTCATTGGCTTTTGAATGGCAAGCAGCCAGACGCCTTATACCATCAGTTAATAAGCTGAATTAAGTCTTTGTCACACGTTCATTTTATTCACTTTAGAGAGTCATGTGACCTTTTGAAAGTTGTATTTGATCAGTCTTGAAGGTCATCCACTGAGATGGCTGAGAGGATTAACCCGATGGAGATAAGCTTAATCTATTTGCGGGCACATGTTTTCTTGGCTTTTGAAGTGAATCCTGGGTGACAACACAACTCTCTAGTTATTTTTTTCTTTTTCTACTGATATTATCTGCTGGTTTTTATGTCTGGCTTGTACACCTTCAGTCAGTCAGTCTTGAGCAGCAACGATGGGTGTTTGCTATCATGGTCTGACTACTGGGTGATCTCTAATGAAGACCTGTTCTCTGTTGGGTGAGAGATGACAGAGAATCCAGTTAGTAGTCTTCTTTGTTTTTGCTTTTTTAACAAATCTGTTTGTCTGCTTGCAACCTTAAATCAATTAAGAATTACATGCTCACTGTAAGAAAAGTAACCTTAAGCTTTTGTGTTTCTGGTTCACTTCTAATCTGTAGCTAATGTGCAAAGATAGAAATTTTCCCTCTGTGTGTCTGCATGTTTATAATGGATAAATTAAACAAAAATATAATTAAAAATATAATTAAGAAAGGCCTCTTAATTATGTAATAGAAATATTTTCCTAACACTAGAGGCTATTAAAAAGCGAGATTATGATGTCTCTTAAAGGAGCACTGTTATGATTAGTTTTTAAACAAAATCACTTATATGAGTCAGATATTCCTTCGAAACCCAGAAGACAAAGAAACTGAACCTCCTCTAGTATTTTGTATGCTAGAATTTTAAGAAAAATATTTTTCTTACAGAAATTGCTAGCTTGGAAACATTTTAAGGATTCTGGTTTATATAATGACAGTCCATTTCCAGCATTACCTGGAATCTTGTTAGAACTTGAAATTCTTAAGTCTCAACCCAGACTGACTGAATCAGAAACTCTGTGGATGGAACCCAGAAATATGTATTTTAACAAGCCTTTAGATGGTTCTTTTCATACTCTTCATGGGGTTCTCAAGGCTAGAACACTGAAGAGGTTTGCCATTCCCTTCTCCAAACTACCTTCTTCAAACTACCTCACAATTGCACTCATCTCACACGCTAGCAAAATAATGCTCAAAATTCTCCAAGCCAGGCTTCAACAGTATGTGAACCATGAAATTCCAGATGTTCAAACTGGATTTAGAAAAGGCAGAGGAACCAGAGATCAAATTGCCAACATCTGCTGGATCATGGAAAAAGCAAGAGAATTCCAAAAAAACATCTGCTTTATTGACTATGCCAAAGCCTTTGACTGTGTGGATCACAACAAATTGTGGGAAATTCTGAAAGAGATGGGAATACCAGATCACCTGACCTGCCTCCTGAGAAATCTGTATGCAGGTCAAGAATCAACAGTTAGAACTGGACATGGAACAACAGACTGGTTCCAAATCAGGAAAGGGGTATGTCAAGGGTGTATATTGTCACCCTGCTTATTTAACTTATGTGCAGAATACATTATGCGAAATGCTGGGTTAGATGAAGCACAAGCTGGAATCAAGATTGCTGGGAGAAATATCAATAACCTCAGATACACGACCCTTAAGGCAGAAAGTGAAGAAGAACTAAAGAGCCTCTTGTTGAAAGTGAAAGAGGAGAGTGAAAAAGTTGGCTTAAAACTCAACATTCAGAAAACTAAGATCATGGCATCCGGTCCCGTCACTCATGGCAAATAGATAGGCAAACAGTGGAAATAGTGAGACTTTATTTTTTGGGGCTCCAAAATTACTGCATGTGGTGACTGCAGCCATGAAATTAAAAGACACTTGCTCCTTGGAAGAAAAGCTCTGACCAACCTAGACAGCATATTACAAAGCAGAGACATTACTTTGCCAACAAAGGTCTGTCTAGTCAAAGCTATGGTTTTTCCAGTAGTCATGTGTGAATGTGAGAGTTGGACTATAAAGAAAGCTGAGCACCGAAGAACTGATGCTTTTGAACTGTAGCATTGGAGAAGACTCTTGAGAGTCCTTTGGACAGCAAGGAGATCCAACTAGTCCATCCTAAAGGAAATCAGCACTGAATATTCATTGGAAGGGACTGATGCTGAAGCTGAAACTCCAATACTTTGGCCACCTGATGCAAAGAACTGACTCCTTGGAAAAGACCCTGATGCTGGGAAAGATTGAAGGCAGGAGGAGAAGGGGAGGACAGAGGATGAGATGGTTGGATGGCATCACTGACTCGATGGACATGAGTCTGAGCAAGCTCTGGGAGCTGGTGATGGACAGGGAAGCCTGGCGTGCTGCAGTCCATGGTGTCGCAAAGAGTTGGACATGACTGAGAGGCTAAACTGAACTGAACAAATACACTGATATACACTAAAATTTGAGAACTAATTGATTAATCCAGGGGAAACTGCTTAGTTCAACTCATTGTTGTTGTTCAGCCTCTCAGTCGTGTCCAACTCTTTGCGACCCCATGGACTGTAGCATGCCAGGCTTCCCTGTCCTTCACCATCTCCAGGAGCTTGCTCAAATTCATATCCATTGAGTTGGTGATTCCATCCAATCATCTCTTCCTCTGTTGTCCCCTTCTCCTCCTGCCTTCAATCTTTCCCAGCGTCATGGTCTTTTCCAAGGAGTCAGTTCTTCACATCAGGTGGCTGAAATATTGGAATTTCAGCATCAGTCCTTCTAATGAATATTCAGGACTGATTTCCTTTAGGATGGACTGGTTGGATCTCCTTGCAGTCCAAGGGACTCTCAAGTCTTCTCCAATACCACAGTTCAAAAGCATTAATTCTTAGGCATTTAGCTTTCTTTATGGCCCAACTCTTACATCCATACATGACTACTGGAAAAACCATAGCTTTGACTAGACAGACATTTGTCTGCAAAGTAATGTCTCTGCCTTTTAATATACGTCTAGTTTTGTCATAACTTTTCTTCCAAGGAACAAGAGTCTTTTAATTTTGTGGCTGCAGTCACCATCTGTAGTGATTTTAGAGCCCAGGAAAATAAAGTCTGACACTGTTTCCATTGTTTCCCTGTCTATTTGCCATGAAGTGATGGGACCAGATGCCATGATCTTCATTTTTTGAATGTTGAGTTTTAAGCCAGTTTTTTCATTCTCTTCTTTCACCTTCATCAAGAGGTAAAACTGTTTATTGTTGGTTGAAAATACCAGTTTTAGTGAAGTCACATGTTAGCGTGTAGATTTCTGTCCTTAGAGATGCCAGTAATTTCTGTCCTATGGAAAAGATTATGGTTTATGATTAAAGGTTAGGGTTTATGGCTTTGTTGGGCATTAATCAGATTTGTGTCTCACTCAGCAATCTTTTACTAATATTGCCTAAAATACCTAGCTCCTGAAATTAGTTTTAACATCTTACTGGTTTCCTTACCAGTTAATTCAGTTCAGTTCAGTCGCTCAGTCGTGTCCGACTCTTTGCGACCCCATGAATCGCAGCACGCCAGGCTTCCCTGTCCATCACCATCTCCCAGAGTTCACTCAGACTCACGTCTATCGAGTCTGTCATGCCATCCAGCCATCTCATCCTCTGTTGTCCCCTTCTCCTCCTGCCCCAATCCCTCCCAGCATCAGAGTCTTTTCCAATGAGTCAGCTCTTCTCATGAGGTGGCCAGAGTACTGGAGTTTCAGCTTTAGCATCATTCCTTCCAAAGAAATCCCAGGGCTGATTTCCTTCAGAATGGACTGGTTGGATCTCCTTGCAGTCCAAGGGACTCTCAAGAGTCTTCTTCAACACCACAGTTCAAAAGCATCAATTCTTTGGCACTCAGCCTTCTTCACAGTCCAACTCTCACATCCATACGTGACCACAGGAAAAACCATAGCCTTGACTAGACGGACCTTAGTCGGCAAAGTAATGTCTCTGCTTTTGAATATGCTATCTAGGTTGGTCATAACTTTTCTTCCAAGGAGTAAGCGTCTTTTAATTTCATGGCTGCAGTCACCATCTGCAGTGATTCTGGAGCCCAAAAAAATAAAGTCTGACACTGTTTCCACTGTTTCCCCATCTATTTCCCATGAAGTGATGGGACCAGATGCCATGATCTTCGTTTTCTGAATGTTGAGCTTTAAGCCAACTTTTTCGCTCTCCTCTTTCACTTTCATCCAGAGGCTTTTTAGCTCCTCTTCACTTTCTGCCATAAGGGTGGTATCATCTGCATATCTGAGGTTATTGATATTTCTCCCTGCAATCTTGATTCCAGCTTGTGTTTCTTCCAGTCCAGCGTTTCTCATGATGTACTCTGCACAGAAGTTAAATAAGCAGGGTGACAATATACAGCCTTGACGTACTCCTTTTCCTATTTGGAACCAGTCTGTTGTTGCATGTCTAGTTCTAACTGTTGCTTCCTGACCTGCATACAGCTTTCTCAAGAGGCAGGTCAGGTGGTCTGGTATTCCCATCTCTTTCAGAATTTTCCATAGTTTATTGTGATCCACACAGTCCAAGGCTTTGGCATAGTCAATAAAGCAGAAATAGATGTTTTTCTGGAACTCTCTTGCTTTTTCAGTTAATTAGCTGAATAAAATCTGACAGGTGTTAAACTTACATAAGCATAAAAGCTTTAAACTTTTTGAAAATTGGCATTTTTTTTTAAAGTTTTGATCTTTCCATGCAGGATGTGGGATTTTAATTCTCCAACCAGGGAACAAACCCACACCCCTGCAGTGAAAGCAAGGATTCCTTTTTTTTTTCTATTAAAAATGTTTATTGTCAATATTTTGCTTTGTTGAGATAACAGTTGTAGCATGCTTTTCTACTTTAATACTTGATGATTATTTGATTTGCTATTTAAAAAATTTATTTTTAATTAAAGGATAATTGCTTTACCATATTGTGTTGGTTTCTGCCAAAGACCAACATGAATCAGCCATAGGTATATGCCCCCTCCCTCTTGAACCTCCCTCCCCATTCCACCCCTTTAGGTCATTGCAGTGCCCTGGTTGAGTTCCCTGAGTCATAGAGCAAATTCCCATTGAAAAAGCATGAATTCTTAACCACTGGATGGCCAGGGAAGTCTCTTGAAAAATTTTGCTAATGTATTTCACTCTGTGGCAGTAATAAGCCCTAGTCCTGTACTAGGCAGTGAGCACGTTGACACAGGACTGTTTTTGCTCAGTATTTAACCCTCACATCAAGCACTGTCTAGCACATGAGCTCTAAATAAATTTTTATGCAATCAACAAACACTACCTAAAAGGTATTTAATTTTTAAAAGAGGGATTTTATAACTGGCCCTAGTTATCATTCCTATTGTTTTAATTAACTTTGTCTATTTCTTAAAGGAGTTTTCTGGGGCTTGTTATCAGGGACCCTGGGGCTAAAAGGTATAGCACTGGAAAGGGGAATTTTATTTAAGATATTCTCTGAGATCTGTTGGTTGTCAACCTGAGTCAGACCAGGAGAGAAGTGGTTATTTTAGAGTCAATCCCAGCATATGTGTTTTGGTGCCTGTTCTCTTGTGGAGAGCACTTGCAAACAATACTCAAGAGTGATATGCCCAAATGGATCACTGGATTTTGTTACTTTATGGTTCAGCAGTAATGAATTAGCTTGCAATGCAGGGGATGCAAGAGATGTTGGTTCTATCCCCGGGTTGGGAAGATCCCTTGGAAGAGGAAATGGCAACCCGCTCCAGCATTCATGCCTGGAAAATTCCATGGACAGAGCCTGGCAAGCTACAGTCTATGGAATCACTAAGAGTCAGATCACAAAATGACTGAGTGCATATACCCACATAGACACACACACGCACTACGAATGGGAACTAACACTTCATGGATACGGGCTATTAGTAAGAAAAAGAACCAGATGGAAGGGTGAGTGGTGTTAGGTAAAATCAGTTTAAAGCATGTGGCTGACATGGTGGAAGCACTAGTACCATTTTCACATGACTGAGCTTGCCTTTGGAGCGAACATCTACCATTTTTTTCTCCCCGTGGTTTTCCTTAGGCAGACTGTGCCTCCTGCCTTCCAGGTGGTCTGGGGGCAAGGGTGGCTTGTTAAACAGTCATCCCCTTTCTCCCCTCAACTCCATACAGTGGTGCATTTATATCCAGGGGAAATGGATTTCCGCCTCCTGGAAAATTTAATCCTGAGCCCAATGATGAATGAAGGGATTTAAGCATTACAAAGAGGCACCCAACATGGCTGGCCATGACTTCCTGATTGAGATAGCTGGTCTAGTTTCAACCTTTGGGACTGGTTACTTCTTCAGCTTTTCCTTTCATTAATTCCCGTTTGCTTAAATTAGCTAGATCAAGTTTATATGGCTTGCAGCCCACTGTAGTAACTGATGTCACACGTTTTCCAGATGAAGTGACTTAATCCAAGTCCCACCCTCAGTGGTCACATCAACTGCGAGCTCCTGCTCTCTCTTCCAGATGCTGGTGCAGCGTGAGTTTATAGTGCTCCTGGAGTGGAAGTAAAGAACATCTGACTTTCATTGAAGAAATAAGTTCTCTTTCCCAGATGACTTTTCCTACCGAAAAGCTTATTCATGAGAGAAAAATATTCTCAATATACTTCTAAAAATGGTAATAAGTCTATGCTGATTAACTTACATTGAATTTATTTTAACTGTATTGTTTGATCTAATGGAGTACCCTGGTAGGACAGAAGGGTTAAACTAAAAATCCTAAACAATTCCCTTAATAACCTTATGTAATTATAAAGAAAAAGCTGCAGGCAAACAGCAAAAAAGGACTTTATTCATTTATAACATCATTTTGTAAACAATCACACTGTGCATTTTGAAATTCAATAATAACAAATTTTTTTCTATGGATTTATAGCAAACCCTATATAAAGTCAATGAGTTAATACAAGAGTGAAGATGAATAGGGAGGAATAATTTTCTGAAAACATTAAATTACAGCACTTGATACAAAGACAGATAACCATCTGTATCATAAAATTTACATGCCACAAAACACTCATTTATAATTTTAAATATGCAGTAAAACACATTTATTAAAAAAAAAACCATCAGCATTAACTTTTTTATAAACCAGTGACTCAGAGGAATACTTATTAAAACTTACTAAAAATCAGTCAATATTGCAACTGAGGTAAAAATTTATAAGTAAACAAAACTATCATTTATAAGGGCCGAAGGTAAACCGAAGGGCAGACAACACTTTCTGACGACTCTGTCTACTCCTTGATGTTCTGAAGCAGTTTCAACAAATGGGACTCAATAACCTGTTGAACTAAAACAGACAGGTGATCAAGACTACAGCACACTCATTACAAAATTTTAAAACCTATCCAATTCAACTTAACCTCACCAACTTTTTCCTAAAATAATTTCTAATTAGGATATACTCATAGTTCGAGGGAGATAAGATTACAATGCAATACGTGAAACTTAGTCTATCACTGGCTTTAACAGTTGTTCAAGTTATTGGATTTTTCTGTTTTGGGTTCTAAATTTTGGAACTGAAGGAGAGTCCAGAATATAAGGCTGTTCTAAGGAACAGAGAAAGGGCAACTATCAAGCATTCTCTAAACAGTGTGCTAGGAAACATTAAACACATCTGTAAACAGGTGCGCACTTATCCTGCAGCAACTAATTATCTGGGTGGGTGAAAAGTAACAGTAACAGACTCATTTCTAGACTTTGTAGGAATCTGTTGATTTTGCCCACAATTAAAAGTATATGTCAGGAGTTAGGATAACATACATGTTCCATGACTGCAAGTGGTGAGAACAGTCTGGACCACTGGCTTCTATTATCATAGAACTTTACTAAAATGGAACCTGAGAATTCTAAAACACTTACCACTTCTATAGCCCAGGGCTACAGCTAGATCCATAGAATTATACCCAGAGTCGGTTTCAATTGTTGGGTCGGCTCCATTTTCTAAACCAAAATAGAAACATCTACATAAACAAAACGAACACCTGGATGTGTTTTGTCTATGGCAGCTCGTGTGCAAATAGCAGGACAGCTTGTTAGCAAATCTGGAGGGTATTTTCGGGATGGTCTGACAAAGTACAGAGTACAGGAAGGGCATAGAATTCACTCTGGTGGGTCAGAGGGAAGACCCTTTAAACATACAGGCATCCTCTAGAGCAACTGAAACTAATACACAACTACAGATAGAACTTCGGCTTAAAGACATTGCAGATAGAGAAAAGAGAAAAGCCATGGGTTGGCATGTGAGCTCTGACAGCAAAGCAGCAGGGACAGATGCTGTGGCTGCAGGCGCGGCGTGGGGTGGAGCTGTGGCTTGCATGAGAGCCTTAGGGAAGGGGGTGCTCCAGGGGTGCACAATGTTTTCAGTGACAGCTCATGATGCTCGTGAGGCCAGCTTGTAAAAAAATTACATCTTCATGTGGCATTTTCTAAATATTTCCACTTTTGCCTGCTTACCTAAGAGCATTTTTACACATTTCACATGATTTCCGTGTACAGCGTAAAGCAAAGGTGTCCCTCCATTCTGGGGGGAAAAAAAAACAGGTGATTTAGCTTTTCAAGGATAAGATTCAAATAATTTAGTGCTGCCGTGTGAAGCTTTACTAAGAATTGGGCATGTAAAAGTAGTTTAAGCTAATTTAAAAATTTTGTGAGGAATACTTAAATCAGAATTAGGGCAGTAACTTTTTCTTCTAGGTGTTCCATTAACGAAAGGTATTCTTCTAAGTGTTTAATAAAATATAGTTTTCCAAAACCTAAAAATCAGTATTATAGACTCACCCAATCGTATTCATTTACATCAACTCCACAATCCAGCAGCATTTTGACAATATCTGTGTAGCCCTTACTACAGGCCAATGACAGTGCACTTTCTCGACCTTTTCCTAAAAGCTGAGGATCAGCACCCTGGAGTGGGAAACGGAGAGAAAAGACTTCTCAGTTTTTTGAAAATAAGAATATTGTTACTTTCGTCAATACTAATTACAGGTCAGGTAATGTTCTGGGGTTACACAGTACTAACACAAACGTCTACTCCTGGATGCTCCGTTATCAAGGTCATCCGAAGGTCTTCCTGTCTCGCTTGTACCTGGATCCTAACTGTCTTGCCACTTGGAGCCAAATTACATCTTCTCCAAGAAGCTTCTCCTACAGACTTTTTCCCCATTGCGCTTAGGAGGGGCTGGGCATTCACTTCTCTCTCACTGCTTCATGAGTGACTAGACTTGCCTGGTTAACTAGATCCGAGTTCCACAAGAATATGAGGAAGAGCATGTAAACTTTCTGTTTTTGATCCTCTACCGTTACATCTGGCTGGCTGGAGATACGAAAACTACTATATACTTAACTGAACTTGAGTAACTGTACATATACATTGTCTGAGGCGTTCTCCTTACATTCTGAAGTAGAAACTCTACCACAGCTATTTGCCCGTGTGCTGCAGCCCACATCAGAGGGGTAAATCCTTCTTCGTCCGTGTGGTTGATAACATTTTCTATTTAAAAGAAAAGCAATTTTTGTGATCTAATTTAACAACCACATATTAATATCGCTATGAAAATACTGGCATTCTAAAAAGGTGACTATTACGCAATGAGGTTCATACTGTGCTGATTCGGGTTCACTGAACTCCTACTGCGTTTTTGCAATATTCAGTCTGAATGTTTTAAAATATGCCTCAATGTACATAGCTGAGTTCAAACAGTACATTACTAAAAGTATAAACTGCCAGATACAACATAACGCTAGGTACAGGGCAGTCCGTAGAACACCAGACTCAGAATCAGGAGACCAGGGTTTGAACGCCGACTGGCGCTTTCCAGCAGTGTGACTCTAGGCGTATCATTTAATTTCGCTAACATCCAGAATAAGACCTTGCTCATCTCAACGTAAAACTGGGAGGATCATGATAAAAATTAGGTTAATGATAGCCCTTAGCATTATAAAAATACATATTATAGAAAGTCCAAAATCTTATTAAAGCTAGTGAACATTGCTGCCTTTGAATTATCTCAAATTTTTGGTATTATAATGTGAATGAAAACTGAATCATTTGAAAAACAGCTTTATGCAATTCTACCTCAAAACCAATTTTGTTCCCTAGACTCAGTCTACTGGGTCCACAGTTTCGTCCCTAAATTTATTTAGTATATTGAGAATAAGACCTTCATATACTTACAAACAAAAGATAAAATAAGTCTTTCTTATAAAAGAATGACATGATTCTAAATGATGAAATGAGCCTTTCTTATAAAATAATGACATGATTAAACCACTCTTTAATCATATGCCCTGCATTCAACTGATAATGTTGGGACAATTGGCTAGCTTTTCGAAAAATGAAAATAAGAGTAAAGCTCCATATTTACCTCATTACATCAAAACATGTTCCACACAGGTTAAAGAAATGTAAAAAAGGAAACCACAGAAATTCTAGAATAAGGCATGAGTGAATTTATTTATAAACCTGGAGTAGGAAATCATCTCTAAGCAAGATATGAAACTCAGACGTCACAAGGATAAAAGTTTACCACTTAAAAATGTTAAGCTTTTGTTTGAAAATATAAAGTCAAAGGAAAAATGGGAAACTGGGAAAAAATTATATGCAACATAAGCAAAAAGTGAACTTCTTTAATTTAGGTAAGAGCTTATATAAGTCAATATAAAACAGGCAGTTCATACAAAAAGAAATTCAAATGGGCCATAATTTTAAAAAGGCAAACAAAACCAGGATGAAATACCATTTTTCACCCATGAGATTAGCAAAGATTAAAGTCTGATTGTATTCCGTGTCAGTGAAGTTATGGGGAAGCAGAAACTCTAACTCTGGTGTGAGGACAGGGCAAACATCTGGTTATATATATATATACAAATAAAAATTCATATACCTTTTGATTCAGTAAATATACTTATAGGAATTTACCCTATGGATATACTTTAAAACAATGCCAACAATATTGTTAAAATAAAAACAGACTGGAATCAACTACTACCAGGGGGACTCATTAAAAAATAAAGAACATAGCATATACACATCCAATACAATGCGAAACTACAGACCTATTAAAGAAGAATGAAACAGATCTTTGTGTGTTTACATGGAAATATCTCAAAATGTAAGTGAAAAAAAGTAAAGTGTAATGCAGTGTGTATATTTTTTTTCAAAAAAAGCATATACATATTCTCACATGTAGCCCCAAGTATAAATAGAAATATTCTCCAGAAAAGTCTTCTGAAAATGTAAGAAACTTACAGTGTGTGCATTTGGAGAAAAGTCTAGGGTGGGTGGTAAGTGAAGCTGTAACTTCTATACATGACATTACTATTTTTTAAATAATCTATATTATTTAAATAATTTTTTATTATTTTATTAGATTATTATTTTTAAAATAATCTATTGGGTTATCTGCCTGGTGAGATTATGTAACCATTTCTTTTTTTATACTCTCTTGTATAAAAATAAAATAATAACAAATCTGACAAATCCTATTAAATTTGTTTTAAATACATTCTTAAAAATAGGATAGTACCTTGTTCGATTCGAGTAGCCAGGTAGAGCATCTCTCCCTGGGCAGCCAGCTGGTGAACAGATAAAGCTGAAACAACACCATGAAGAAGTTTCATGTGTATCTGTAGAGTACACTATCATCATCTTATTGTTTATGTTCGTGTAGCAATATTCTTCTCCAAAACACAATCCATCATTTTATTGTTTAGGAGACACGCGTTCAGTCCCTGGGTTGGGAAGATCCCCTGGAGAAGGGAATGGCTATCCACACCACTATTCTTGCCTGGAGAATTACATGGACAGAAGAGCCTGGCAGACTATAGTCCACCGGGTCGCAACGAGTCAGATACCACTGAGTGAGTAACACTTTCACTTTTGAACTTAAAATATAGCCTAACATTTGCAAATGTCAGCATTATCTTAAACATGTAAGAGTTTGAGAATTGACTCATATATGTTTAAGGTAATTCTGACAGCTGCAAAGTGTTACTGTCAATGAATATGCTAACTGTTTGATCAATTATTAACAATTTGAATTGTTACTGATCTTATAAATTAAAGAAATGGTTTAGGTACTTAATTTTTAAAATCTCTCTTGGAACTTTCCTGGGGATCCAGTGTCTACAATTCTGTGCTCCCAATGCAGGGGGCCCGGGTTCAATCCCTACTCAGGGAACTAGATCCTGCCCCAACTAAGACCTGGCACAGACAAATAAAAATAATAAGTAAATAAAAAGTTTAAAATCTCTCTTTGTCCAAGCTTATAAGGAAGTTGGGTCTAAAAGACTCTTGTGCTTTAATTGACTGAATTCCTTTAAGTCCCAAATATTATTTCTTGAAATAATGGGTATTTCTTAACTTTAGGAGAACTGAAGAAATGAAAAACTAGCCTTGAGAGTAAATTCTTGAGTGCAGACCTAGCTCTGGCCAATTAGCTATGGGAGCCTGGAGAGCTGATTAAACATTTTTGTCTGTTCATGAGGGTTGTGAACCACATGATCTCCAGCTGTGTTTTTAAGCTCAAAAACTCTTTGGTTTTGGGGAATTCCCTGGTGGTCGAATGGTTAGGACACAGTGCTCTAAATGCAAGGGCCTGGGTTTGATCCCTGGTTGGGAAACTAGGATCCCTTAAGCCTCTCAGTATGTTTAAAAAAAACAACAACAACTATGGCTGGAATATTTTAAGGTAATCTCTTTATTTTAAAGCCAATCAGGCACAGTTATATCATAGCTCACTTTAAAATTTGTATCACTCAATCCTTGACTGCCTTAATACAGAAAGCAAAGCAACTGGGAGCCACATGCACATTTACACAAATGTCAATAAAACAAAAATCGGCCTGAGGTGGAGTTAAGAGTCATGAACTCTTTCTGGCTTACCTGTCACAGCATATGATTCAAAATCTGGAAGGATATAATGTTTCCAAAGTAAAGACATACATTTCACCATGCTTTAGGATATAGATACATTTACCTTATATTCTCAAATACAGTTCCTAACATCAAACTGCTGATTGGTTTTCTCTCATTAAGAAATCTGAACTATATAGAGTATTTTCTAACTTACATAGAAAATCTTCATTTCTTTTAGAATAATTCTACATTTTAAAAATTGTAAATTCAAAGTTTTTAAAGAGGTGGTTTCATATTCATATTATATTCTGATTAAAAATTATATTAGAGATCACTCAGTTTTTACTACAAATCAGTTGTTGATCAGTGATCTAGTTTACAAGTAAAACCCACTCCAAGAACACAAAAAGACAATGTCTTGCTTTGCCCAAAGTTCAGAATAACTCATTTTTTAGTTTTATAATTCATTTTACTATAGTTTTTTATTAAACTTTTTACTATAGTTTTTATAGTAAAACTATGAAGGTTTTAAGAGTTAAAGTTTCAATCCATTCTCAACAGAGAAACATAAAACATGATATATTTGAATATGCAATAATATGTGAAAAATTTTTTTTAAATATAAATTTATTTATTTTAATTGGAAGTTACTAAAACTATCAGGATATCACTTATGCTTTCCAAAACAGGATATGCACTTAATGAAAATAATGTTTCAGCCAAACTCTTGAAACTATTACATTAGCAATAACAATATTTTCATACAGCAGTGGGAAATACTTACAATTTGCTAACAGAGGTGTGGTTGAGACCTCATTTCCTCTGTGTTTGTTGGTTAAAGTAGTGGACTGCTTTATGGGTGAGAAGTGCTTTGTTGTAGACGGAGTGTAGACATGCCTTACTTGAATTCCCGGAGAAGGAGATGTATGGATATTGCATTCAGCTAGGTAAAATTAAGTGAAACACATTAAAACAATATTTAAACAACAAAGCATTTCAAAGTTCTACGTCAATGTTTACATTAAAAAAATACAATATGTATAATATCTTCAACTGGTTCTCAAGTGACATTATTTTTTGCCATAAAAAATTTGTACTAGTAAAAGTTCCAGAAAAAAAAAAATCAATATTAATCTTGAGCAATATTATCCAGAGAGGTTTTTACTCAGTAGATGGTTATAAAAGTAAATCTACAGTATGATGACAGATTTCACTGCATTAAAGCACAGGAAGCTAATGCCAATCACATATTCATGGAATTAATTCATTTAGAAAAGGCACACATAATTTTTTTTCTCCTATAATTTTAAAAGGTACAATAAGAAACTTTAGTAGAGAATTTGTAAGTAAACAAAGGTCAAACAAGAAATAAAAAAAAATCAACATGTACTTATGGACATTATATAACACGAAATTATTTAATTCTGGTTTCTGTGAGATTCTAGAAAACCACATTACAAGGTGCCTTCCAAACGTTCTTCCCAAACTAAAATTTCATGAACAGAAAGGAAAAAACAAACAAACAAAAACAAAACAAATGCAGATATTTATACCATAACTTTCAACCTTTAAATAGGACAGATGCCACCTCCAGGTCAGAGTTAACTTGATCTTGAATATTTTTACTATCCTCTTCATTTAAGGACTTCACAAACCGAGAACAGACATTCATATCAAATCGGTTAGGCAGTATGAATTTCATTCCCATGGCAACACCCTGAGCTGACCCTTCTTCTGCGCTTGAGTCCAGCTGATGTTCTATTTTAATGTCTGGCATGCCACTTAGACTGTAACTGCTAGGACACTCTTCCACTATCAGCTGCGCTCCAACATCCAGATTTGCTGATGTAGCCATGATTTCAACTGAGTTTCAACAGTTAAAAAATTTCTTCATGATTTCCTCTTGGTTTTAGAAGAATGGTACACTATGCATTCTTTGAATTTGGGTATTAAAACATCTGAAAGAAAAAAATTAAAAGTCTATCAACTTAATGTACAGAAAATAATAATTTTCAATCACATATGCAAACAGTGCTCTTACATGCATCAGTAGATAATAAAAAGCATACAATGTTCAAAGGTAGAAAAACCTGGGTCTGAATCCAAGTTTCACCATTTATTAGCTGATGTGAATCTGTATAAGTTCCTCAACCTCTCTAAGCCTCAGTCTCACTTGTAAAATGGGGATATACCAATAATCTCACAGGATCTTGACAAAGATCAGATGAAATACAGTAACATTTTCACCTCCATTACTAGGTCCCAACAAACTGTTCTTACCCTTACCTTCCCTTTCCTATTCTTGAATACCGCAAACTGGATTTTTTAAAAATCAGGCTAACAACAAAAATAAAGTTTTCACGTAAAAAATATTAACCACTAATCTGAGGTTCATTTTTTAACATACTGTTTATAACTTGCTCTCAGTTTGAATTGAAGAAAAAGGTAGAACCCATTTGTACCCAAATATATCACGATTCCTGAGTAGTGAAAGGCTTTACAAAGTCTTGGTTATGATAACTGAAGACATATTTATTAATCAGTTTTTTTTTAATTTCAATTTTTACTTTATTTTGCTTTACAATACTGTATTGGTTTTGCCATACATTGACATGAATCAGCCACGGGTGTATATTAATCAGTTTTTGTTCAGATCAAGTGTTGGCAACTTAATACAGGTTTTTATTAATATGAAAAATGACAATTTTCATTTTTATGAAAAATAAAAAATAGATTATGAATTGGTTTCCTTCGCTTTAGCATCTCTAGGATATTAAATTTAAGTATTATTTTGGCCCCAATCTTTGTAATAAGTAGTAAGAAATAAGGATTAATGATTTTTATCCAAATATTGTCAAGACATAAACTCAAAAAATGTGAATTCTCAAAATACAGGTTATAAGCACACCTGTTACTGAATCATTTACCACTGTTTTACATGAGTTTTCAGTAAGGTAATCACTGGCACTTTCCTATGGACCTTAATATATATAATCTGAAGAGAAATTTCATTTTTGTACCTAAATTTGCTTCTAAAACAAGAACTCCAAGATATATAATTGTCCTAGATATATAGTCACTGAGACAGGAAGAAAATAAATAGCATCCAGTTAATTTTTTCATAGTTTTTCCAGTGGCTCAGTTGTAAAAAATTCGCCTGCCAATGCAGAAGATGCGGGTTCAATCCCTGTGTCGGGAAAAAGGAAATGGCAACCCACTCCAGTATTCTCGCTTGAGAAACCTCATGGACAGAGGAGCCTGCCAGGCTGCAGTCCGCGGAGTCGCAAAGAGTGGGACAGGACTTAGGGACGAAACGAAACAATTTTATCACGTTAAGGCCACTGCCTCTTAGAAATTTTGAGGGTGCAGGGTGTTTTAAAGTTGTAATTAATTGGAACTAAAAGAGGATCACAGTGGAGCAAAAGTTGGCAAATCATACATTTTACAGATAGCCCTTGTTTACAGTTTTAGAACATCTTCCGAGATTTTTATAACAATCCTTTTTATGTTATTTAATTTTTATAACAATCCTTTGAAAAAAAAAACAAAACAATCCTTTGAGTAGCCAGGGCAGGTAATCATAATCAATGTCCACCGTAGAGAAGAGAAACAGGGAGCTCATGACTCCCATCACTCGGTTCATTAAAATAAAAAGCAGCACTACAGCAAAAGAAACCAATTCTTTCTAAACCAAGTGGAAATAGATTGCTTATCTTGGCACCGGTCTAGAGAGGAGGAGAGGCAAAATTGACCGGTTAAGCCATAATTTTTAAGTATAAGAAAAGAAGGGGAGGGAGACGATCCAGAAGAGGAGGCGGGGAGAAAAAAAGAAGGAAAGCTAGGGTCACCTCAACCAGTCAGAGCCCAGGGAGAAGGGGTAGAGCGGCCCTAACGAAATAAAATGGGCAACTGGGTTATTCCCCAGTGAGTGCTAATAACAGGAACTCCCCGCCCCCCGTTCGTCTTCATCCTGGAGCTGCCCTACGAGGAAAGGAAGGTGCTATGAGAATGAATGATGCCTCACAGGCGACAGGTGTCCCGGCGTTCCAGGACAGGAACCCGCTGGAGGGGAGACTGTGGCAGGAGGGAAGTCTCGTTCTGTCGCCACCCGCCAGCTCTGCCCGAAAAAAATCCCAGCGCGGCTCCGGCACGGCGGGCGGAAACTGGCTCAACCACGGCGGGCTGGCCCCGGCAACAGGGGCCGGAGGCTGCCCGGGTCGGGGCGCAGGGCCTGGCGACCACTCTCGACAGTCCACAGCGAGTCGGGCCTCTCCATCTGCGGCCACAGTCACTGCAGGACCTCAACCAAGCCCCGGCTTGTTGTGATCGCGACGTCACTTCCGATTTCTGCTTTCAGTTTCCGGCCAAAAAGCGTTCGGCGTCGTTGCAGCCGATAGGACTTCCAGGTATTTTCCCGCCGCTGTGCTGCGCGATCTTTACAGTCCCAGTAACTACAGAGATAGCGTTATTTCTGCCGCGAATCTGGGTCTACCGCCAGGCCTTGGCCTCACGCTCTGGCCACGCCTCCTCCTCCACCATAGCCCCGCCCACAGGACCCGCCCCTGCGTCACCCAGGCTGCGTGCGTCTCTGGAGCCTGCGCCCTGACGTCACCTTCGTGCGACCCGACGGGCTCTCCTGTTCGCAGCGTGTTTCAGTGGTTTCTTAGCGTATCCACGTGATCTTCTGCATGTTCTCCTGCATAGTCAGGAAGAGGACTGGTGGGGTCCAAGAAATTCTCCTTGATGCTGGGGTTTCTCGGCGGACCGTCCGGGCCCACGGAGGTAAAGGGGGCTCCCAATGAAGGTACCCCAGACTCACATCAGGCCTTCCTTGCTATCTAGCATGTTTCCTTGGCGCTTCCCGGTCTCCGCGGAGTGGCTAAAGCAACTCCTTAAGCAACCTCTCAGGATCCTCGCAATTTAGTTTCTACCTAGATTTTCCTCCTCTACGGTCACTGTCCACTTCTACTGTCCTCCATTATTAGTCCCTGGAGTAATCCACACCCTTTCAAAGTAGTAGGCAGATTTCCATCTCTGGCTTTGCTTATGTGGTTCTCTCAGTTTCAGGGCCCGCTCTTATTAAGTGGTTAATTGGTTTTAATATTAAAGGCCCAACTGAAATGCACCCTTGGAATGTTTCTGGTAGCCTCCCAGTTAGTCTCGTCTGAGCGTTCTGTTTTCTGTATATTACTTATAGCGTGCTTTTGGTATTCTGCCTTGTGATGTAGTACCTAGTTTTCATTCAGTCCCGGTTTTTTTCAGGCTGTTACCACTCTGATTGTTTTCTTCCTGTTCATTTTCACGTCACGTCTTGCGTCCGTGCTTTTGCACCGTCTTGCTTCTCCTCTCCGGCCTCTGATGCTGTTCGTCACTTTAATCTGGCAAACCACTGTAAAGTACTTCTTTCGAGGCAGTTATGTTCTCCATCGCCTATATAGTTGACCCTTGAACACTGCGGTGAGGCAGCTTTCGGGGCCCCTACCTTCTTGGGAGGGATAACTTACAGTGGACTCTCCGTGTATGGGATTCCTCCTGGGCTCTACTTGTGCTTTCAACAAGCTGTAATTCTGTAGTACTGTGATATTTACTGTTGAAAAAAAATCTGCTTCTAAGCAGACCCACACAATTCAAAACTGCTGTTCAAGGGTCAGCCGTGCTCTAGTGAGGGGCTAAGGCCCACAGACAGGCTAGATCTGGCCAACTGTCTGTCCTGGGGTCGTCAGTGAGCCATGTATGCTTTTTATAGATGAATGTTTGTGATTTGTTTGATGATGGATATGTACTAAGTGGCCTCAGTTGTGTCTCACTCTCTGCCATCCTATGGACCTTAGAGCTCCCCAGGCTCCTCTGTCCATGGGGATTCTCCAGGCAAGAAGACTGGAGTGGGTTGCCATGCCCTCCTCTAGGGGATCTTCCCAACCCAGGGATCGAACCTGAGTCTCCTGCATCTCCTGAATTGACAGGCAGGTTCTTTACCACTTTGCCACCGGGGAAGCCCTATTTGATGACAGGACACATCATTCAAAGTCCATGAAACTTTCTCCCCCTTCTCCAAAGAGTCTCTTTCATTCATAAAGAGAATATCATACTTACAGTTATTTGGGGGTAGCTTGTTAGTAAAAACTTTGGAATTTTTTCTTTCTTGGTATGTAAGTAACTACATAATATCCTCCATTTTGCCTGCTGGCCTACAAAGCCTAAAATATTTATTCTTTGGCCTTTTACAGAAAAACTCTGTGGACTTGTGCTTTATAGCAGTGTTTGCACCACCCATGGTTTTAATTTTGTTTCCCATGTAACCCAGCGCAATGCTTCCTTTTGTTCCTTTCACAAATATTTCTTTGAAACTGAAGTGTTAGTCGCTCAGTCATGTCTGACTTTTTGTGATTCCATGGACTGTAGCCCACGAGGCTCCTCTGTCCATGGGATTCTCCAGGCAGGAACACTGGAGTGGGTATAGTCATTCCCTTCTCCAGGGGATCTTCCCAACCCAGGAATCGAACTCACATCTCTTGCATTGCAGGCAGATTCTTTACTGTCTGATCCAGGGAAGCCCCCATTGAGCAATTGTTTTTAGTCTTCCAGACATGAAATGTTCAGTTTTAGTTTGGCCCCTAGAGTCGTGTCTGACTCTTTGCCACCCCATGGACTGCAGCATGCCAAGCTTCCCTGTCCATCACCAATTTCCAGAGCCTGCTCAAACTGATGTCCATCGAGTCGGTGATGCCATCCAACCGTCTCATCCTCTGTCATACCCTTCTCCTGCCTTCAATCTTTTGCAGCGTCAGGATCTTTTCCAATGAGTTAGTTCTTTCCATCAGGTGGCCGAAGTATTGGAGTTTCAGTTTCAGCATCAGTCCTTTCAATGAATATTCAGAACTGACTTCCTTTAGGACTGACTAGTTTTATCTCCTTGCAGTCCAAGGGACTCTCGAGTCTTTTCCAACACTACAGTTCAAAAGCATCAATTCTTAGGTGCTCAGCTTTCTTTATGGCCCAGCTGTCACATCCATACATGACTACTGGAAAAACCATTGCTTTGACTAATGGGGGAAAAAGATCATTATGATGCCATATGATTATGTGAATTGACAGAAATACAGTCAAGTAGGTTTATAAAAGACAAGCCCGTAACCTAGCTAAGGACGTCAAAGGTTTCCTGGAGGATGTGATTCTTGAATATTAAATGATAACATATTGAAAAGCAGAGACATTACTTTGCCAACAAAGGTCCATCTAGTCAAGGCTGTGGTTTTTCCAGTGGTCATGTATGGATGTGAGAGTTGGACTGTGAAGAAAGCTGAGCGCCGAAGAATTGATGCTTTTGAACTGTGGTTTTGGAGGAGACTCTTGAGAGTCCCTTGGACTGCAAGGAGATCCAACCAGTCCATTCTGAAGGAAATCAGCCCTGGGATTTCTTTGGAGGGAATGATGCTAAAGCTGAAGCTCCAGTACTTTGGCCACCTGATGCGAAGAGTTGACTCATTGGAAAAGACTCTGATGCTGGGAGGGATTGGGGGCAGGAGGAAAAGGGGACAACAGAGGATGAGATGACTGGATGGCATCACTGACTCTATGGACGTGAGTTTGAGTGAACTCCAGGAGTTGGTGATGGACAGGGAGGCCTGGCATGCTGCGATTCATGGGGTCGCAAAGAGTCGGACACGACTGAGTGACTGAACTGAACTGAACTGAGGAGGTAGATAGAGATCTTTCTTGCCAGAGAGGGCAGATGAAGACAGATACTGAGACAAGGAAGAGCATGGTGTGTTAAGTGAGGAAAAAGAAGTGAAGCTGGAAAGATAAGCAAGGGCAAGATTACAGAGGGCCTTAATTCTGTTTGAAGGAGCTTGCACCTTCTTTTCCGGGCAGTTTTGGGCTTTGTAGCAAAAGCTAGATTTGCGTGGTAGTTCGGTAACTCTGACGGTTATTTGGAAGACAGACAGAATCAGGGAAACCGTATATTGCACTATTTCAGTAGTTGAGAAGATGTGAATTAGGGCAGTCTAATTAGGTAGTATGGACATTATGGAGTTTAGCAAGATTTGGAAGGTAAAATCAGCAGCTCTTGCTAAATATTACATGTTAGAAGTGAGAAGGAACGACAAGTTAAGACTGATTCAAGATTCCGAGCTTATGCCAATTACCAGCTGAAATGAAGAGTCTCAAGAGTATATGAAGGCTCTGACCATGTCTGTTTCACTCAGCATTGTACCCCAGTGCCTAAAACAGTGTGTTACTTTGTAAGTACTTCAGTGAACAGAAAAGTTTCCCTTTTTTAAATCATGAATTGCCATGTTTCCTCAAAGCCTTTAAAATATGTTGCACCTGTGTATTTTGGTGTTACTGATACAGTGTTTTCAGACTTTTGAGAATAGATGAGTTGCTCTACTGAATCATTCCTCTGTTGCAAATAAATGGTTCTGGAAAGACATTTCAGCTTAATTGCATGTCAGTTAAAAGTTTTAATTAGTTGTATGGCAGAAACCAGCACAACATTGTAAAACATTTAGGTAAAGTTATTGTAAAGATCCTATGGTATGTGAAGAAGTTTATGCAAAGAAATACTCTTGATGTTGTGAAAAGTTATTTTTTAAACCTTAGATTTAATAGAACAAATGTGGAATGATAAAAGCTTTAATTAATCTTTATTCTGTCACTTTAATTTAGAATTTCACTTCAGAATTGTTTTATTCTTGTTTTCTTTCTTACGTTTAAGCCTTTTAAAATTAACTAACTTAATTTTAATCTTCTACATCAGAATATTAGATTTTATTTTAAGCTTTTAAATTTAATTTTATTCTTCTACATTAAAATATCAGCTCTGCTTTCTTTTTGGCAGTGTTAGGCTTTCAGGAAGTCAGGTGCCTAGTGAAGTGAAGTCGCTCAGTCGTGTCCAACTCTTTGTGACCCCATGGACTGTAGCCTACCAGGCTTCTCTATCCATGGGATTTTCCAGGCAAGAGTACCAGAGTGGGGTGCCATCTCCTTCTCCATGGGATCTTCCCGACCCAGGAATCGAACCTGGGTCTCCTGCAATGTGGGCAGACGCTTTACTCTCTTGAGCCATCAGGGAAGCCCGAGGTCCCTAGACTGTGTTCTTACAGGTTAAATGTTGTCTTAAGTTTAATTTTAGGAAGCATTTGTAGTTGCAGTTTCATGTTAATATTTTTTGTTGTTAATAAATGAACGTTCCAAGCCAGTGTGTTTCTCTCTGCTTTGGCAACTGGATGGCTGAGCCAGATTTATTCCCAAGGGTTGTAAATTGGTCAGTGAGGTGTGGGAACATTTGCATGTAGTCTCTGCGTATAACTGAGCAGATAGTTCACTCTGGTAGCCCTGTCTGTTTTCTTCTTGTTTCCTTTAGACTGTCTCTTCTGTATTAACGTTAAATGGTTACTGATCACTGATCTGTAAGCTACCACACAACCTTTGGAAAAGACACAGAGTGAGAATCATAACTGTGTATAGGTTTATGAATAGTAGTAATGTGTATATAAAATATTTTTTTTCAGACAAAAGACAGTCACTTTAATTACACCAGTTTCAAACTAGTTACCCTTGGATAACAGTGCAATTACATGAAAGTATGGCTGGTTATAAGCCTGTAGCAATCCAGACATATCCTGTACTTGGTGAAAAAATCACCCAAGATACACTGTACTGGAACAACTATAAGGTAAGTGTAGACAAAATTAAGGGGGTACCTTTTTGCACTTAATGCCAATTTCCCCAGCATTTGTTGGACTTTGGATATGCTAGTAAAGAGTTAATAACTAAAAATAATCTGTCAGCAGCTTATAGTTTGGGTGGAAAATTTGATGTCTGATTTTTTTTTCTTGGAGTTATATAAAAGTCCATATTCCTTAATCAGTTTAATAGTACAGGTATCTAACACACGATAGATGATTAATCAGTGCAAGTGAATTAAATTTTAGAACTTGAATCTCATATGAAAGAAGGTTTTTAAAAATTTTTTTTCTTAATCTCAGGAGGAAGAGATGTAAAATGAATTCTGTGCCATCTGAAAAGGCTAATTAAACGATTTTTCTTTATAAAAAAGATGATTGACTTAATAGAAAAATGGAAAGAGGTTGGGATTGGAAAGTTTATAGGAAAGGAAATTTAAGTGGCCAATAAATATACTAAAAGAGCTCCAACTTCACTCATAACTGAATAAATGCAAGTTGAAACAATAATTGGATAATTATTGAATAATAATTTAGATACCTTTTCATGTATAATGTTGGCACAAATGAAAAATTTTGATCATCATTGCTGCTTGAGGTAGGGAAAATTGGCGCAAACTTTTCACAGGGCAATTCTGGCATTATCTCTTAAGATAAAAATAACTTGTGGTCTTGTAAATTATACAGCTTGGAACTTAATCAGTGAATAAACTCTCCAAAATTTGTGTATGTTATCCTTATGTGTAAAGATGCTTGTTGAAGTATTATTTATAATATTAGAAATCTCAGAAAAACCTGTTTGTTAGTAGTGGACTGGTAAAGTAAATTATGGTATATCTTACAATGGATGGTAAAGCTATTGCTCATGTGAAAAGTTAGCTAAGATGTGTTAATGAAAAAAAGGCAAGGTACAAAGTAGCCTGCATGGTTGTAACTCTGTTAATACTCTCTATTATTTTTCATTAAGACACCTGTTCAGATCAAGGAGTTTGGTGCAGTGTCAAAAGTAGACTTTTCTTCCCAGCCTCCATATAACTATGCAGTCACAGCTTCTTCAAGGGTAAATGTCATGTTTTTCTTTTACGCCGTTTATATTTACTGCTGTTCTTGAGCCATCTAGTAAAATGCTCTGTTTTTTATCTTGTTGTAGATTCACATTTATGGCCGATACTCCCAAGAACCTATAAAAACCTTTTCCCGATTTAAAGACACAGCATACTGTGCTACTTTTCGACAGGATGGTAGACTCCTTGTGGCTGGCAGTGAAGATGGTGGTGTTCAGCTTTTTGATATAAGTGGGAGGGCTCCCCTCAGGCAGTTTGAAGGCCATACTAAGTAAGAGACACTTCTTGTTTTGTTTTTTTAATTGAAGTATAATTAGCATACATTCTATTAGTTTCAGATGTACAACATAATGATTTGGTATTTGTGTATATTGTGTAATGATCGTCACAATAAACTGGTTAATATCTGTCACCATGCAGTTACAGATAGTTTTTCTGTACTTTTGTTTTATTGTAAGTTCAGTTGGTTTTACAGGCTTTGAAAGAGAGTTCTGTGACGATTATTTACCTTTATGGACTTTATTTCCTGGTTGTTCTAAGACAGAGTGCATAACCTGGTTCAGTCCTGTGGTCCATTTTGATGGGGCTCATGAATGCCCTAGAATTTTTTGTGACATTTTAGGAAATGTGTGTTTCTCTCTGTAGACGTCCTATAGCTTTCTTCTCAGTGAGTTTTGTGACCCCATTGAGGTTCTAAAGGCAACCTCACAGCTGTTATGGAGAACTCAAGAGGCCTGGATTATATTAGAGTTTGCTTTTTGAAATCAAGTTGGAAGGTGGGATTTTTTTTTCTACTTATATTTGGTGTTTTGCTTCTTAAAAATTAAACAGCTGAAGGCAGTTTTATAACTGTTTCAGGATTACCAATGTCATCACTGAAATTTAGTGTTGATTTTAAATCTCAAAAGTGTTTTTTATAGTATATTATCAGGATACTCTTAGCTCATCAGTGAAATGTTTTAAGTATAGCAAATTCATGGAACATGATCCTGCTTAGTGTCAAGTCTCCTTAGAATTTTTTAAGAACTACCCATTTTTAAATTTTTTAAAGTAACTTTGTGCCAACATTTAGAACATTTAACTTTCCACTGAGCAGCAAAGTAGAAATGTTAACATATCAGAAAATATAATTTTAAGGCTGTTCAGTATTTTTATTAACTTCATAGTACAAGGGATATATACATTTTAAATTGGCTTGAGGATAAACATGTTTTAAAGATTTTTAAGATTTTCTTTTTCTCTTATGATTTCTCTCTACAATTACTTACTGGAAATGAGCTGCTTTTCTTGTTATTTAGGATGTTAGAAGATAGCAGAAATAATTTTTTCTTGCTTTTTGATATATTGATTCTTGATTTTTCAGAGCAGTTCATTCAGTAGATTTTACAGCTGACAAATATCATGTGGTTTCTGGGGCTGATGATTATACAGTTAAATTATGGGATATTCCAAACTCCAAAGAAATTCTGACATTCAAAGAACATTCTGATTATGTGAGGTGTGGATGTGCTAGCAAACTGAACCCAGATCTCTTTGTCACAGGTTAGTGAAATCTTTTTCTTCCCTCTTGAAGTTGGCAATTTTATTGATATACTTGGGTGTTGCTTTGGGATTCTTTTTCAAAGAAATACGTATGTGTTTATCCTATTGTTTTCTTTTCTTTTTCTTCTTTGGGGGATTGTTCTTAGCAGTCCTCCACATGTGATTTGAAACATGGTGCTCTGATTTTCAGAGCTCCCCCAGTGGTTAGGAAGCAGAGGTGACGCAGATGACTTAATCGTCTGAAGGCAGGAATAGTGTAAGGTTCCATGTAGGTTAGTGTTTCAGAAACAGACAGTGGTAACAGACAGTTTAGAAGTACTGTATCTTCTTGAATATACGTATGTCTTTAAAATTTCATCTAAGCCTTTTTTCCTTTTAAAAGTTTTGTTTGAATATGCACACACACACACATTTTTGTTTTAGGGTCATATGATCATACTGTGAAGATGTTTGATGCACGAACAAACCAGAGTGTTATCTCTGTTGAGCATGGACAGCCAGTGGAGAGTGTCCTGCTTTTTCCCTCTGGAGGTCTTCTGGTATCAGCAGGTATTTCTTTTAAAAATTGCTTCACCAATATTGTTTGTCTCGAGTCAGGTATTTCTTTGTCAGTGTGCACTTGAATTGCACATTTAGTTTTTTTGCTCAGACAGGTGATAAGTTGGATAAGCGAGCAGTTTTTATTTACTGAGTACCTTCTATGAACCAGGCACTGTGCTTTTATAGACATATTCTCTCCAGTCCCCTACTGCTACTGCTAAGTCACTTCAGTCGTGTCCAACTCTGTGCGACCCCATATACAGCAGCCCACCAGGCTCCCCCGTCCCTGGGATTCTCCAGGCAAGAACACTGGATTGGGTTGCCATTTCCTTCTCCAATGCATGAAAGTGAAAAGTGAAAGTGAAGTTGCTCCGTCGTGTCCGACTCTTAGTGACCCCATGGACCGCAGCCTACCAGGCTCCTCCATCCATGGGATTTTCCAGGCAAGAGTACTGGAGTGGGGTGCCATTGCCTTCTGCTGCTGCTGTTGCTGCTAAGTCACTTCAGTTGTGTCTGACTCTGTGTGACCCCATAGATGGCAGCCCACCAGGCTCCCCGTCCCTGGGATTCTTCAGGCAAGAACACTGGAGTGGATTGGCCATTGCCTTCTAGTTGTGCTTAAAAGATAGTTTTCTCTGGTTTACAAAATAAAGAGGAAGTTTTAAGTAATTTGTCCAAGAAAAAGTGGTAAGTAGCAAATCAGCAATCTCAGAATTTGAGAGCCCGTGTTGTGTACTTACCCAGAAATCCAGGTCGGACTCCTGCTGTTGTTCCTACATACGAGATCTGTAGCTGCTTTTGAAAACACAGGTTCTTTCAGATCTAGAATTAGGCTTCTCTCTTTTTACGTGACTCTTGATTGAAATGGCCTTACCCAGCAAAGAGCTGATAGTGCTGGAGGAGGAGATAATGTGGCTCAGAGTGGCCTCAGTGTATTTTTTGTCAAGTTGAAACTAAGGTTTTTTTTTTTATTATTGTTCATAGTGCATTTTCAGATTTATAATGGAAGTAGTAAATTGGCTTTTTTCATTTGTTAAGTCAAAATTCATGTGTTGGCATTAGAAGAATACATAGGTAGTGTATAGCTTTGCTTTGTTTTTTTGCTTAATTCTAAAATCCAAATAGAAGTTATCCCATTTTATACTCTTTTCCTCATACCTATTTGAATTCAAAATAAGTTGATAATATTGTCAGAGTTTCTATTTCTCTGGCTGTAATTTTGAGAAATGGAAGTACGTACAAGATGAACAGGGAGAATGGAGGTCTGTGTTCCAGTCTCCGTCTGTCACTATTAATTGTGTGACCTTGGGCAGTCCCTTAACCAATATAGATAGACCTTGAAAATGAGAGGTCTGTCTGACCACTGGGCGAGGTCAGTGGTTTCGAACTATGGTCTCTTTCATGAGCTGCTGCCGGTGGGGAGACAGGGCAGGCCCTTTTTCACAGTCAGGATGGGTAAGAACTTTGTCCCCAGCAACCCCAGCTTCCTTGTCCCCTCCCACCCCTAGCTCTCCAGCCTCTTTTTCTGTTTTACCTGCTAGACTTTTGCTTAATACTTAATTGAAAGAAAAGATGCCAATTAAAAAATTTTTTTAAACCATTGGATTAAATTGCTTTTAAGAATGCTTCCAGTTCTTAGAGTAAAAGTTACAGGGAAGTTTTTCAGTTTTGTTGGGATTCACAGAATTTTTAGGAAATGATATCTTTGTTATTCTTTCCCATTTTTGTACAAAATTCCTTTGAGGAATGATTTTATGGTGGTTTTCAGTTGTTTTCCAAATTAAACTGATGATTATTTCTTTTTGTAGGAGGTCGGTATGTTAAAGTCTGGGACATGCTAAAAGGAGGACAGTTGCTAGTGTCTTTGAAAAATCATCATAAAACTGTGACATGTTTATGTCTCAGCAGCTCTGGACAGAGATTACTCTCTGGCTCACTGGATAGGTTAGCATTTTAATTTTCTTTCTTAATCATTCTTAGTGTGCTTATGTTTACTGCTTGAAGAAATGTTATTTCTGCACAACTTGTGATAGCATTAACATGCTGCCAAATGATTTCCATGAAAAAAATCTGTTGAGTTGAAAATAGTTTTGACCTTTCATTTATACATAGCAAACTTATTTTCTCCCTTGATATAATTTTTTGCTTTAATTTATATACTTCAGGAATTTATTGAATTATTTGAGTATTCTTTTAAAATAATTTGTTATTCTGTAGTTTTCTTTTAAAATCATTATTGTATATTTTGAAATACTTATGAGTCTGTGTATATATATTCTAGCTTATATTCTTTAAAATGTAAAACTTTGTGTAAAAATTTCTATGTGTTAATGTCTGAAAATTACATATTTCTAAATATTACTATTTTCAGTAGGTATTAGTGTTTCACTAGTTAATGTTCTAGAACAGTGCCATACAACAGAAACACAGTCTGAGTTACATATGTAATTTTCAGTTTTGCCAGCCATGTTTAAAAGGTAAAATTAATAATATATTAACTCTAAAATATTATTTTAGTATGTAATCAGCATAAAATTATTAATGATAGACCAGAAACAAGTTCAGCCTCATATATGTGCCCGATGATAGTTTATGATTTAAGTGAAATATAGTTGTATTTAATAGAAAAATATTTTTATACTGCCTCAATTTTAAAATTAAGCAAAATAAATTCACTTCTTTTTCAGTGCCCGCATTTTAAGTGCTCATGAGCCGCCTGTGGCTAGAGCGATGACCCAGTTCTAGAGTTTACTTTCATTTATCTGTTGTCGCTCCTTTTATTTCCATATTTCTTTTTTCACTGTTATGTAAAGCCTTGGTTTTTCAGCATATTTATTAAAAAGTATACATATTTTAAAAGCTAAAAAATACTTCTGATACAGAGGAACTTACCATGTAAATGTAAAGCAAATTCCCTGCAGTGGTATTACTAGACAGTTTGGGACTTGATTTTTAGATGTGTCCCTTCAAAAGCTCTTGGGAAGTTAGCTCTGTTCATTGTAGTTCTCAACCCAGAGTGCCTTTTGTCCCTCAGGGGCTGTTCGCACTCTCTGTGGACGTTTTCGGTTATTGTCACAACCTGGGGTTAGAGTGTTCTTGGTATGTAGGGAGAGGAGGTCACAGATGCTCCTGAAGATCCTGCAGTGTACAGGACAGCCACCATTACAAAGAATTATCCTGCCCACAGTGTCAGTAATGATGAGTGAAGCTGAGAAACCCTGTTCTTTTGACTTTGATGGACTTTGATGCTGTTTCTTTAGTTTTGAGTTTCATCTTCAGGAGACAGTGATCTATCCTTCTGGTGGCTGGTTGAAGCCTTTATGCACACAATAAAAAAGAGTTCTTTTTTTTATTTTAATTTATTTATTTTAACTGGAGGCTAATTACTTTACAATATTGTATTGGTTTTGCCAAACATCAACATGAATCTGCCACAGGTGTACGTTTTTAAAAGAGATTCAGTGATAAATTACTTTGTAACTAATATTACTAATCATTTTTCTTCATTGTTGTATGTTTTACTATTCATATATTGAATTTAAAAAAATAATAATTTTTTATACTCATTTCTAAGATGCTTTGTGACAAAGCTCTTTTTTTCTTTTCTGGTTAGGAAGGTGAAAGTATACAGCACAACTTCCTACAAAGTAGTCCACAGTTTTGATTATACAGCTTCAATTCTGAGTCTTGCACTTGCAGTAAGTATACTTTTAGCTCTTTAAAAAAAAAACAAAAAACTTTAACGTTGTCTGTTAAGTGAAACTAACATAAAGTATTAGGGTTTATCTTTGCATTTGAAGAAGTATTATTTTCTTCTTGTCACATTAGATAATTGGGTTAAGACAATTGCTGGAATATATGAGTTGTCTCAATAACTAAGCGTGAATTCAGATTTAGGTCCTACTCATTGCACAACTCAAACTAACTGTAGTGTTGTGTAGGCATTGTTAACACTAAGGGCAGGACCTGGAAAGTAGATAAATCTGTCTTCAGCACATTTACCTAAGGGGTAAACACTCCAAAAAGTCAGGTTGGCTCTCTAAGCCAAAAAACAAAAGGGCGGGCCGGGGGGCGGATAGACAAAGGAGCAACAAAATGAAATGTCTCCTTTTCTTTGGTAACTGCTCTTTCTGGAGTGTTTAGTGTCAAGTTTCATGAGCTATTGAGGAGGAGGAGTAGGTTTGAACACCTTACATAGCTGAACTGAGAGTGGGAAAGAAGTTGTAAAACGTTTTCTTGACAAGATGTTGGAAAGTGGTGCCACCGCTGGGGCTCCCTGGTGGCGCTAGTGGGAAAGAACGCACCTGCCAGCGCAGGAGATGTGGGAGACGTGGGTTCAGTCCCTGGGTTGGGAAGATGCCCTGGAGGAGGGCAGGGCAACCCACTCCAGTTTTCTTGCCAGGAGAATCCTGTGGACAGAGAAACCTGGTTGGCTATAGTCTATAGGGTCATAAAAGAGTAGGACACAACTAAAGCCACTTAACACGGGTCCACACACGTGTGCTACCACATCATTCTTTTTCTAGGAAGAGGGTATGGGGAAAAATTATTTTGGAAATATTTCCTAAGATGTTATTAACTGTGTATTATTATACCAACTGGCAGTGATAATTTCCAAGTATAATTAAAAAAGTGAAAATTTCTCGGTGGTGTCTCACTCTTTGCGACCCCTGAACTATACAGTCCATGGAATTCTCCGGGCCAGATTACTGCAGTGGTAGCCTTTCCCTTCTCCAGGGGATCTTCCCAACCCAGGGAAAGAACTCAGGTCTCCCTCATTGCAGGTGGATTGTTCACCAGCTGAGCCACAAAGGGGAAGCCCGAGAATACTGGAGTGGATAGCCTATCCCTTCTCCAGCAGACCCTATCAAACAGTAGTATCTTAGAGGAATAAAATGATTTTACTTTTAACTTTTCACATAGGTCAGTCATGGTTAGGCAGAGAATCAGTATCCTAATGGAACTCTTGATCAAAGTATGGACAAGTAGCAAGCACATTATAAATGGTATTTGGAAGAAAAAGCAAGATGAATTATGAGTTCCTAATACACTAACTTACTTTTCTAATTGCTCTTAGCATGAAGATGAGACAATAGTTGTAGGAATGACCAATGGAATACTGAGTGTTAAACATCGGAAATCTGAAGCAAAGAAGGATTCGGTGCCCAGGAGAAGGCGGCCTGCATATCGAACTTTTATTAAGGGAAAAAATTATATGAAACAACAGGTATTTGTATATTTCATATATATTTCTTAAAGATGAAAGTTGGTAGAATAGCCAGCTTCATCCCTGCACATTACTGAAAAAGTGTAGTTCACCTGGCAGTTAGCTTCATTTTTAACTTGATTTTACTTTTCTCTATGTCATATTTATCTCCAGATTGCTAGATTGGGGACATTAAATTAATAAGTAATGGGGATGTAACTGTCCAGTTTTCCTAAAACGATTTGTTGAAGAAACTGTCTAATGATACTTCTTAATGCCCTGAATCTTGGCAGCATTACTGTGCTCAGAACAGTGTCTTTCACACACTGTCTGGTTTGATCTTCTAAATCACCCTGAAAAAGAGTAATATCTCCATTTGACATCTGAGAAGATGGAGATAGAAAGAAGTTATGATTGATCCAGGATTTCTTTATTGGGACCAGGCGGTTGCTCAGATTCTTGTTTTCTCTTTCTACTCAGTGACTGCTTGCTGTGTAACGAGAGTTGCAGCGAGCAGTGTCTGCCCAGGATGGAGGTGTTGTGTGTGGATCCTAAGTTAAAATCACAGGCCACTAAGAACATGGTCATGTGGCAGATTGTTGTGTTTTCATTTGATTGACTTCATGGGCTTATGACCCTTATTTATGATAGGGTTCAAGGACACTGTGAAACTATGATTATTTTGAATGAAACTCTATTTGGATATTGATTTTTCTTTGTAAATTTGCTTTTCAATGCAGGATGACATTTTGATCAACAGACCATCAAAGAAACATCTAGAATTGTATGACAGGGATCTGAAAAACTTCCGGATCTCTAAGGCGCTTGACAGAGTCCTTGAGGTGAGTCAGTAACGTGTGTGCGATTTTTCTTTTTGTAAAAACTTTTTTTTTAGAGCAGCTTTAGGTTCAGAGCATAATTGAGGGGAAGGTACAGAGCTTCCCCATCTGCCATCTGCCCCACACATGCATAGCCTGTATATTTGTTGCAACTGATGAACCTACAAGGACATTATTTTTTATTTTTATAATTTATTTTTAGCTGCACTGGGTCTTCGTTGCTGTGTGGGCTTTCTTTAGTTGTGACAAGTGAGGTCTTCTCTCTAGTTACAGTTCACGGGAGTGTCCTGGTGGCTTCTTTTGTTATGGAGCATGGACTCTAGCCTTGATGTACTTCTTTCCCAGTTTGGAACCAGTCGGATCACCTCATGGCAAATAGGTGGGGAAACAGTGGAAACAGTGACAGACTTTATTTTCTTGGGCTCCAAAATCACTGCAGATGGTGACTGCAACCATGAAATGAAAAAGACACTTGGTTCTTTGAAGAAAAGCTATGACCAACCTAGACAGCATATTAAAAAGCAGAGACATTACTTTGCAGACAAAGGTCCATCTAGTCAAAGCTGTGATTTTTCCAGTAGTCATGTATGGATGTGAGAGTTGGACTATAAAGAAAGCTGAGTGCCAAAGAATTGATGCTTTTGAAGTGTGGTGTTGGAGGGCCCCTTGGACTGCAAGGAGATCCAACCAGTCAGTCCTAAAGGAAATCAGTCCTGAATATTCATTGGAAGGACTGATGCTGAAGCTGAAACTCTCCAATCCTTTGGCCACTTGATGCGAAGAACTAAGTCATCTAAAAAGACCCTGATGCTGGGAAAGATTGAGATGGTTGGATAGCATCACATATTCAATGGACATGAGTTGGAGCAAGCTCCTGGAGTTGGTGATGGACAGGGAAGCCTGGTGTGCTACAGTCTATGGGGTTGCAAAAAGCTGGACACAGCTGAGCAGCTGAACTGATGAACTTGAAAGTGCTGGGCTTCAGTAGTGGCAGTGCATGGGCTTAGTTGCCCTGTGGCATGTGAAATCATCCCAGACCAGGGATTGAATACAGGTTTCCTGCACTGGCAGGCAAATTCTTAGCCACTGGGTCACCAGGGAATTCTGAAGCTTAAAAAAATTTTTTTATTTTTAACTTTTTATTTTGTATTGGGGTATAGCCAGTTAACAGTGTTGTGATAGTTTCAGGTAGACAGTGAAGGGACTGTTCATGTATTCATTCAGCTGTAAATGTATCCATTCAGCTATAAATGTATCCATTCTTTCCCAAGCTCCCCTCCCTTCCAGGCTGCCATATAACATTGAGTTTATTTTTAAAAGAATTATTTTGTTTCTTGCCATGACTCAAAATTGGGAAGGAAAAAAACCCATTTAAATTTGGTAATTATTAATGAATACTAAGACTGATTCTTTTCTTGTGCTGCTCATGTTGACTCTGAAAAATTTTCTAGCCCACTTGTACGATAAAGACACCCGAAGTTACAGTTTCCATCATAAAGGAGCTAAATCGAAGAGGAGTCCTTGCAAATGCCCTTGCAGGTCGAGATGAAAAGGAAATCAGTCGCGTTCTTAATTTTTTGATAAGGTATGTTTTCTGTCTCTGAAATGCATGTATTTTGCATCTGAAATTTTATCTCCAAATTTACTTTTAGTTTGAGCTTTGTAGAGAACTGACAGAACAGTTTAGTAAATCTGTTTTAAGGATTTTTTAAAAGTTTACAGGTTTCAGTAAACAGATTTTTTGCTTCGTAGGAATCTGTCTCAGCCAAGATTTGCCCCTGTTTTGATTAATGCTGCTGAAATAATTATTGGTAAGTAGTTGCTAAAATTCTAGCATGCTTAAAGAAGTAGAGGTGTCAGATAATGAAATCAAATAGATTGAAATACCTTGTCTTTATCAAGTCTCCAGTAAAGATTTCATGGAGAAAACAATAATAGTAAATCAGTGCATTTTAAAGTAGAGTAGAATGTTTACAATGGATTGGCTTTCAATTGCTGGCACTAGGGTTAATACAATTTAAAAAGTTTTTTTCTTTAAATACCTACAATGACCGTGACTAATTTTTAATGAGAAAATGAAAAATAAGTCAGAATTATTTCTCTCTGAAATACATTTATTCAGATGGATTGTTTATGTAAAGCATAAATTGTACAAGTACAGAGTTTTGGTGTTTTTTATATTTAATATTTTTATACTTTTTCTAAATTCTGCTGTTCATGTTTTGTTTAGAAAGATGTTTATAGTTAATGTTTCCTCTCTTTCTAGATATATATCTTCCTGTGATTGGTCAGTCACCTGTAGTTGATAAAAAGTTTTTGGTACTTCAAGGACTTGTAGAAAAAGAGATTGATTACCAGCGAGAACTACTGGAAACCTTGGGGATGATGGATATGCTTTTTGCTACCATGACAAGGAAAGAAAGCACTTCTGTGTTGCAGCATAATACATCTGATGGATTTCTAGAGAACAATAAGATTGAATCGTAGTGTCTGCTTAATAGGAAACGTAAGAACTCCTAACATGAAATAGATTTGATGCTATTAACTACTGGGAAGAGAATCCCTTTGATACATTTTAAAAATCTATTTGCACAAGCAATTTTATAGAAGAGACTGGAATAACTACGCTTGGAAAATAAGAAACTTTTTAAACATGGTTTTCCATGTTCTGTTTTGAATTATTTCATGGCATCTTCAGCCGGAAGAGATCTCAGTTTTGGTCATAGTGTATGTCCATCTTGGACAGGTCGACATTAATTTTAATATAGCTGAGTTCTGTTTCAACGTTTGAGTAGACACTCAGAACTCTGGAGAGGGTTCCGACTTAAGAATCCTGCTAGAGGAACAGGGCTTTATTTTTTCCTTCTGTCGTGGAAAAACAGGAAAACAAATGGCAACAACCAGTGAATTCTCTAATCAGTGCACTTGGGGTCCCCAGGCTCCAGCTGAATGTGGCCCCTTTCCTTGCTGTGGTCATTTGCCCCAGGTCACAAGTGCCACCTCAGCTGGTAATTGGGCTGCATCTGTTCCTGGTGTGGCAGCTTAGTGGCCAGCTCCGAATGCTTGACACGAGTTTGACATGTATTCAGAGAGTGTGATGAGGAAGATTTGATAGCTAGAAATTGTGCTCACCAGCCTGTGTGTTCTTTTTCTTCCCGTAATCTTGACTGCTGCTCGGGACAGGGCCTGCAGGTAGGCCTTCGGGACCATATTTATCCTCTTCCCCTCAGTATGCAGCCTTTCTACCAGCTTTTCAGCTTATTTCAGGTCAGGGGAATGATAAAATTTGCAATTTCTCTTGTGACCAATAGCCTTTCAGCCTTTTTATATGTATATTTGGAGCTTATCTTGCCGCTACCTACCTCTGAAAACCATTTTCTTTGGCCTGTATTTAGGTTATTTTTCCCTCCTCTATTCTTAACATCATTTTGTGTTTCAGAACCCCTTGTATTTTTTATGTTTTTTTTAGGTTCAACGTAAATCACATATTTTATAAAGAGACTCTTATTTTCTTCTTGACTTTCTGGGATGTATCAATTCCTGATGGAGAGTCACTGACTATTCATTTCTAGCACACTGATTTTACGCTTGGTCCCTTTTCCACCTTCCCCCAGTTCCTGAAGAAGTTAACTGTTTGTAAGGAAATATGTCTTGGGCTAGAAGAGTCCTTAATTAAAGGAAGATTTGTAATTGCAATCGCCTCTTAAATTCACTTCCAGTTCTTTGAATTTATATGTGTATTTTTAAAGCAGAAAGAAGTATTCCCATGTTCTGATAAGGATGTATGCTCAAACAGAGTCTGGTTTTCCCTTCATGAATTGATTTAAGCCATTATGAAGCCCAGTGGCTTATAAGAAACCAAGAATTTGCTTCCTTGAGTAATTATGAGATTAGTCAAGATCAGAAGCTGTGTCTTTATGTTGCTGCTGCTAAGTCGCTTCAGTCGTGTCCGACTCTGTGCGACCCCATAGATGGCAGCCCATCAGGCTCCACCGTCCCTGGGATTCTCTAGGCAAGAACACTGGAGTGGGTTGCCATTTCCTTCTCCAATGGATGAAAGTGAAAAGTGAAAGTGAAGTTGCTCAGTAAAAATTTATAAGTTATTTTTTAAATTTCATAAATACACTGATAAATGGGATACTAGTAAAGCTGAAAGGTTGAGGTTCTTCCAAAAAAGCTAGTTAAGACGAGTTTTTTGACAAGGATTTTCTCATAGATTATTTGATCTGGTTCTTACCACAACCATCCAGGGTTGGTATTCTCATTTATCATTGAATTCACCCTTGAATTTCCCAAGCTTGAGTTCCTCATCCCGGCACTGTGAACTGGCCTCCTTGCTGGGGCCAAAACCACTCATTCCCTTTAACACAACTTCACCAGAGTGCTGCCATTTTTTAGATGAGATATGTAATAATTATAAATTTTCAAAAAGGCTAGGAAACAATTCTCATAGCCATCAATAGTTCAGTGTTGAGTTCATGAATAGGTTTTAAAGTTTGGGACAAACTGTAGTATTTGCTGTTTGAAGTACTGTTTGTAATTGGCATATTACAATGTAACATTGGCCTTCATTTCCAGCTTAAAACGCCTAAAAATGCCTAACAGGTTTTTAGATTTGTGAATTTTAGTTGAAATGTATTTTTAAGATGTTACTAAACCTGCAGAAATATTGAAGTATTTCAGAGAGCTTATTCACTGCACATTTAATTTATTTTATTTATAAAAGTTACAAACTGTGGAAAGTTTTGCTTGTTGGGTCAAATGCTTGTTGCTTCAAATGCTTGTTGATTTGAAGTGCTATTTACAAGAAAATCAAATACCTTCAATGTATAAATGCTATTAAGTTGTTTAAAGGACTCGAGTATAAGTAAGTTTGTTTAAAGAAATTTAGTCTGTTCGACTTGAATCAGCTCTATCAAACATTAATTAAAAGCCTCATTTAAAATGATTGTTAAAATATAGTAATTTTCTGAATGGAATGACTGTGTATGCTTGTGGGGGTAATTCCTTTGTAGAGAAGGGGAAACTGATGATTATAGGAGAGGGATGCCAATGGCTGGATCAGCATCCTTGGGAGGAGGTAGGGGTCTGCGTGCCCAAAGGTTGGCTTAGACAGTGTATGAATAGTTTGGGCATTGTTCAGGAAGGAAGACAGAGATAGGACACAGATGCAGTTAAGTGTGTAGCAGTGATGCTGGTGGTTTGTGGAAGTTCTTTAATGAGTTCCTTTATTGGAAAAAACAACCAACTGAAACAGGTTGGAGAAGGTGGAGATCAGAGGTGTTGAAAGTTTGAAAAGAGAACATAGAGTAGATATGAGAGGTCAAGAGCTCATACTTTGGAGCCTGTCTGCCTGAGTTTCAGTCTTGGCTCAGCCACTCGCTGGCTGTGTGACTGTGTGACTTTGGGCAAGTTATTTTACCACTTTGTATTTCATTTTCTTCATCTGTTAATTAGACACAACCACAGAAAGTGGCAGTGAGAATTAAGTGAGTTAATGCCTATAAAAGTACCTAGACTATTTCTGTTGTTTGCTGCTGTTATTGTTGGGGGAATGGAAATACTAGAGAGGGAAGTAGCATTACCAGCAGAGCTCAGGCCCTCGTGCGAAGAAGTGTTATGGACTTCGAGCAAGACTGGTCAGCATGACTGCTTTTCTCTAGTCACGTTTGGCTCTGAGGATGCAGATGGCGGGTAGGCCGAGGTATGGACGGAATCAACAGCAGAGGTTTCATCAGTGAGAGCAGAGCGGAGTAATTAAGAAAGGGACAAGGGCATTGCTGAGACATGGAAGTAGTACATAATGCACCGTGGAATCAAAGCTGGGTAAGGAAGGAAACGAGATCATGAGGGACTGAGAATGGCCGGGTTGACGGACTGTTGGTATGTGTGGAGATGAGCAGTTACAGTTTGGATATTAAAGGTAGTGAGCTGGAGACATGGAATGTGCTGGTGAACAGGCCAAGATTATGACAGAATGAAGCCAGGAATAACGTCAGAGAGAGTGACAGCAAGCGAGGAGCAACAGTGTTGAAAAATCTGGGGAAGACTTCCCTGGTGGTCCAGTGGTTGGAGATGCTGCCGGTGCCGGGGACATAAGCCTGTGTCCCGCGGCTACTGAGGCCCGCGCACCCTGGGGCTCTGCAACGAGAAGCCAACGCAGCGAGAGAGTGGTCCCCGCCCGCCCCCGCTCGCCACAGCTTGACAAAGCCCATGTGTAGCAATGAAGACCCAGTGCAGCCAAAAATACATTTTTTTTTTTTAAAGAATACAGAGTGGCCCTTATTGATGAACAATAAAGTGGAGTGTTCCATATGTTGTCAAATGACGTGAACGTTTTAAGGAGAGGTTTTCTTGGGAAGGAATGGGGCAGAATGGTCCAGAAGCATTGAGGCTCACCTGCCCTACCTGTTAGGACAGCTGTATGAGGGGTGTGGGGACAACATTAGCAGCGCTCAGGAGGACCGCCGAGGAAGCTGGCTAGAGGGGCACACAGGAAGCACGCCCCCCTCTGCCTCCTGCCTTCCAAATCTTGTGTGAATATATCTGATTAGTGGAGCCTAATCCTGCATCCAGAGCACTGTCTGCAGCAGAGTCTGAGAGATGTGGTTTCTAGTGTTTCAGCTCTGCAGTTCTGAACAAACCTAGAACGAGTCGGAGCAGAGGATCGGGAAGGCAATCCACACGCTATTCTTCCCCAAATAGTCTACACATCTTCAAATATAAGAGCATACATTCCCTCAACTCTGGGCTTCCCTGGTGGCTCAGATGGTAAAGAATCTACCTTTGATGCAAGTGACCTGGGCTCGATCCCTGAGTAAGGAAGACCCCCTGGAGAAGGGAATGACAACCCACTCCAGTATTCTTGCTTGGAGAATCCCATGGACAGAAGAACCTGGCGGGCTGTAGTAAATGGGTAGCAGAGTCGGACACGATGGAGTGACTTACACACACACACACACACACCTTCAACTCTATAAACAAATGGGAGTGCCCTATACTTGCTGTTGTGCATTTCGCTTTCCACTTACTGTGCATCAGAGAATCTGCCAACTTAGTACATCGAGCTCTGCTTCATCCGTTTTTTTATCCTGCCCTATCTCACTGAACCAGATGTGCCATAATCAGTTTAGCCAGACTCTTTCCATTCTTGCACAGTTATGCATTGAGTAGGTTTTTATGTAAGCTTTTGTGCATTTTGAGATATATATACTGGGATAAATTGACGTGAATTACCCTAATCTACAGTGTAAGTCTTCGTCTTCCCACCCCAAAGTAACGTTTCATCCCTGCTGCTCATCTTCATCTAAGGAGGTGCTGCCCAGCTTTCAGTCAAGCTCCATCCACCAGAATCATTTGCAAAATGTGTTCCTTAAAGACCTCTTCTCCCAGGTACTTTGTATTCCATAGATTGAGTGAGGGTGAGTAAAAGTCGCTCAGTTGTGTCTGACTCCTGTCCACCCTGTGGACAATAACCCACCAGACTCCTCTTGCCCATGGAATTCTCCAGGCAAGAATACTGGAGTGGGCTGCCATTTCCTTCAGGGGATCTTCCCGACCCAGGGATCAAATGGGGTCTCCTGCATTGTAGGCAGATTCTTTACCTTCTGAGCCCCCAGGGAAGCCCCTTAGGGTTAATGAGATACTTTAACCTTAGGGGCAATGGCTACTCATATTCCCACTCTACATATGGTGACACTGAAGTGACAGGAAGTTTAGGTGACTTGTCTAAAATCACACGGTTGGTTTGTGGCAGATCTGGGGTTTGAACTTAGTCTGGTTGAAGAGTACCTAGTCTTATCCATTGCAGGAATATTCTAGAAACATGGAATATGTCTTTTTTCATCTTTGTATTCTCGATATCACCATGATTCCTAGTTGGTGCTTAGTAAATGTGCTGAATAACTGAATGGAGTGAAGGAATGCTTACTGGATCCAGTTTGGGCAGTTCACGTGAAAACAGCAATGTGATCACTGTGAACAAGATGAAATGGTTGCTTTTTCTGAGAGCTGCAATGTAAAATGTTTCTGGAAATTGGCCTTACTGCCCATTGAGAATTTTAATCAGGTGGAACTTAATTAAACCATGCATCAGAACCCCTAGCTCACTAGTAGTCCACGAGGTGGCAGTATTACTTTGAAAACCATGAGAAACCTGCTTTTTCCATAGCCTTTTCTCTCAATCAAGTTTGTGGTGCTGAGTAGTCAGGTGAGTTCTCTCAGAAAACAGTGAAGATACTTGGTTATTGTAATGTTGACACAGTGGGTTCAGAAGTCATCAATAATTATTAGATGCTAGCCAGAAATGTGGAAACAAAATCTAACCAACACCTATTTTTAATTAAAGATGAAACTTTTCAACAATGTAGAATAATGGAAAGAACATGAGCTACGTGATCCTGGGTAAGTCCCTGGGCCTCGGCTTCCACATCTGTCACGTGGAGTTAATGTCACTTCCTTTATAGGGTTGTTGTGAAGATAAATGGAATGACATGCCAAAGTGCGTTAGGTGCTTTACTGTGTTACTCAACGTTTGTGATTATAAAAAGAATGCTTGCCCTGAACCTCTTTGGAGCTTTTTCTTAATTTCTCTGATTATTAACATGATTTGTATCACTTAAAGTTTAGGCTGAAGCTTTCTAGTATAAAGGATGTTTTTAAAATAAATTAATTGCATACACTATAAAATAAGGGGTTTAACTGATTTGAGAGAGACTGCTTACAAGTCTCTGATTTTGAAAGCAAATGGTATGATTTGCAGTATGTACAAATAAGACCCCTATTCATGAAAGTAAGATGTGAGTTCCCATTGGATTATTAGTGTTTTAGATGAAATTTTAAGCAGAATTATGTCTTTAAACATATATATTAATGCAGACTTTTCTTTATTCAGATTTACTGTACTAGCTGTGACTATGTGATGGCTATATTGACCAGAAGGGTTTTAGTTTAGAATTCTGTTAATAAGGGTTGACAATTTTTCAATAAACGCTACTCTAAAACACTGCACTCACATAAGGTTTTTCTTAATTGAGATATAATTGAAGTTATATTAGTTTTAGGTGTACTAAGATAGATGCTTGACAAAGTGTTCCCAATTAAAAAAACAGAAGGCTCGAGTCAAAAGCAGTTTCCTCATAGGAAACAAGTGGAAAGCAGTGGTCAGATATTTTTCTTTTACTGTTTTCCCCTTAGGAAAAAAGATTTTGAGGCTCACCTGTCTAACCCATTCTTATCTTTGAATGGGAAAAGATCCACATGATGAGAAAGAACTGAAAAAAACAATTGCATGAAATTTGTTGCTAGTAGCATGTCTGAACTTCATTTTCCTGTAATTCCTAGGAGAACACTATGAGGTCATACACATGATTTTCCACGACAACATTATTACCATAAACATCCACATAACCTAGCAATTTTATTTACTTATCTTGTGAGTACAAGTTAATTTAAGATAGCGCAAGACAGTGCATCATTAGTGGTAGGAAACTCAGTTCAGTTCAGTTGCGTCCAACTCTTTGCGACCCCATGGACTGCAGCATGCCAGGCTTCCCTCTCCATCACCAACTCCTGGGGCTTGCTCAAACTCGGGTCCATCTCATCGGTGATGCCATCCAACCATCTCATCCTCTGTCATCCCCTTCTCCTCCCACCTTCAATCTCGCTAATCAGTTTGTAAAGAAGACCATGTTTGATTCTGCTTTAACAATAAGAGTGATCAAAACTGGAAAATGATGGACAAGAACGATAATAATGGTTAATACTAATAATATGCTTACTAAGGCATTATTCTCACCAATGTACATATACTAATTAATTTTCACAACTTTGGAGTTGGTACTATTCTCTATCAAAATTACTGTTTTTGCAGTAAATGTGTTAAGTTAATGCAAATAAAACACAATTAGAAACAAGGTCATAACTGTGTGAGGTGATGGATATGTAGTTTGGTTGTAGTAATCACTGTATATGTATATCAAGTCATCACACTATAGAACTTAGACATATACACTATTTGTCAATTACACCTCAGTAAAGCTGAGGGGAAGGAAAGAACAAGCCGCTTAAAAAAAGAATTAACCACAGATGTGGGGAATCTAAGTCGTTAAAAGGTGAACACATCAAGCTCTTGCAAAGAACCTCAGGTAACTGGTTGTTCTTGTAAACAAAACATTGTCTCTGCTGTTGCTGTAAGGAAGCTGTGTGATCAGTGATAGATTTTCTTAGAAAACAGGACGTGAGGGTCACTTGATAGTCAGAGGAACACTCACGCTTAATGTTCAGCTCAACCAATATCAACTGTTACATTAATAGTCCAAATAGTAACATGGATTACTTCTCCTCTGGGTTTCTTTCTCAGCAGTATAGGAAATAAAAATATGAGCCTCTTGGATCCATCCTGGAAAGACAGAGGTAAGTACAATATTTAAAATCTGAGTGGTGACTCACTTAAATAGCAATTGACAAAATGTTGAATGGATAAGAGAAGAAGTAAGCTGTGAAATAAATAAATATCTGCTACTTGAACGCTGAATCCTCAGAGGCAAATGTCAGACTTGAGATGGAGGTGAGTAGGGCTACTAGAGTGGAAGGTGGCTTGTTCCCTCAGGGCTAAACAAAGAATGAGTTTTCTAGCTCTCTCCTAAGAACTAAATAAAAATGGAAGCTTCAAGGACATAAGGCTTCCAAACCCTAGGATTTTTATTTTATTATGTTTTCATTGTGAAGTCATTTTAGTTTTACAGGAAATTTCTAGGAACAGTGCAGCTTCTCTCAGCTTCCCCCAAAGTTCACAACAGTCAAAACCAGGAAACGAACATTGGTGCACGGCTGTTTATGAGAGCATGCCAGGGCCTCCAGTTTGCTCCCTGATATTCCTTTTCTGTCCTAGGGTCCAATTCAGGATCCTACATTGCATTTAGTTGTGTCTCCTCAATCTCCTCCAATCTGTGATGATTCCTCAGTCTTGCTTCCCTGGTAGCTCAGCTGGTAAAGAATCCACCTGTAATGCAGGAGGAACCCAGTTCAATTCCTGGGTCGGGAAAGATCCGCTGGAGAAGGGATAGGCTACCCACTCCAGGATTCTTGGGTTTCCGTGGTGGCTCAGCTGGTGAAGAATCCACTTGCAATGTGAGAGACCTGGGTTCGATTCCTGGATTGGGAAGATACCCCGGAGAAGAGAAAGGCTACCCACTCCAGTATTCTGGCCTGGAGAATTCCATGAACTGTATAGTCCATGAGGTTGCAAAGAGTCAGACACAGCTGAGTGACTTTCACTTTCCTTGTTTTTCATGACCTTGACACTTTAGACTGGTCAGTTATTTTGTAGAATGAGCCTCAATTTGAGATTGTCTGATGTTTTCTCATGATTAGATTCAGGTTACGAGTTTTGAGCAAGAATATCACACAAATGATCTTGTGTCTTTCTCAGAGTGCCAGGGCAGGTGTTCATGATGTCTATATGTCTCATTACTTTAGCTTTGATCGCTTAATTAATTAAAACACTGCAGGCCAGGTTTCTCTACAGTTAGGTTATTATTTTTCCCTTTGTAGTTGAGAAATATTTAGGAGAGAAACTCCTAATCTCAATTATGCAAATATCCTATTTTCAGCTTTTGTCATTGTTATTCAGTCACTCAGTCGTGTCCAACCGTTTGCAACCCCGTGAATGGCAGCATGCCAGGCTTCCCTGTCCTTCACTATCTCCTGGAGTTTGCTCAAACTTATGTTCATTGAGTCAGTGATGCCATTTAACCATCTCATTCTCTGTCTCCCCCTTCTCCTCTTGCGCTCAATCTTTCTCAGCATCAGGGACTTTTCAATGAGTCAGCTCTTCGCACCAGGTGGCCAAAGTATTGGCGCTTCAGCTTCAGCATCAGTCCTTCCCATGAGTATTCAGAGTTGATTCAGCTTAAGCTTTCCCAGTTTTGCCCACTAACTGTGGTTTTGGTTTGCATTTCCCTGATAATTAGTGATGCTGAGCACCTTTTCGTGTACCTGTTGGCCATTTGGATGACTTCTTTGGGAAAATATCTACCCAAATGTTATTTGGATCCATTTTTTAATTGGATTATTCTTTTTCTGCTGTTGAGTTGTGTGAGTTCCTTATATTTTTTCTGTAATACCCCCGTATCAGATGGGTGCTTTGCTGATACTTATGGACAAGCTCTTTGTGAGGGGTTAAAAGGGGAAGGATCCTCCAAGCTCCTTTCTAAAAACTGGTTTATTACTAAATCCTACTTCAAAATGGTATCATATTTAATTTTAGCTAATAGGATTGCTGCCAAGAAATGCAAATGATTTAGTTTCTATACCCTATGAAGTTTTTGTTCAAATGTATGAGTTCTTAACCTGTGGACCATGAATAGGGCTTTGATAGGGCTAATTCACAATTGGGTGAATATGAGTGAATGTGTATTATTTTAGGTTGAAAATATGAGCTTTTCCCCAAGTTCTCAAATGTGTCTGTGACCTTGTTCCCTCTACCTCCTGATTAAAGAAGCCGTTTCTTTAATCAGCTGAGTGGACAAACGTAGATCATTCTTTTGTACTTACTCAAACCTGAAGCACTGGGTTTGGCAACACAGATAGAGGAGGCCAGAATAAACTTTAATCCAAGTTGATCATTTTGGTTGGAGGAAAACATTCATACAATGGATGAAAGACGATAAGCTTTCCTTTTATGTTGCCAGCTACACAGATTTGGCTCAGCATTGCACCATGAGGTATGTTTAACTTATAGAGAAACAATTGCATTTTGATGCCAACAAAAAAAGCAAATACGTGTTTGGTGTGATTAATGATACTTTCCCACTGAGGCTTTAATCTTGCAGTGTAATGTTTGCTGATTGTGGTTTATACAGTTCGTCATGCAGTCAGTGTCAAAGGTGTAAGTCGCCCAGCAGCACGTTAAAGGCTTTGTGGAACACCATATGCATCCTTCTCTCAAGTGCTCTTCACCTGCTTCTTAAGACAGCTCATATTGTGTGAAGGAAGAAAGCAGTGTTTTCTACTGAGTGTTTTAAGGATGGTATTTTGTATTTGTCATCAAGGCCATTTTGTGTGTTATAGTGTTAGTCGCTCAGCTGTGTCTGACTCTTTGCAACCCCAAGGACTGTAGCTCACCAGGCTCCTCTGTCCATGGAATTCTCCAGGCAAGAATACTGGAGTCGGTTGCTGTTCCCTTCTCCAGGGGATCTTCCGCACCCAAGGACTGAACCCAGGTCTCCCGCGTTGCAGGCAGATTCTTTGAGCCAGATTTATCTGAGCCACCTGTGGCACATTTTAACAGTGCTGAAGTGACTGGCAGAACAAATAGATGCTGCTGCTGCTGCTGCTGCTGAGTTGCTTCAGTCATGTCCAACTCTGTCGATCCCATAGACGACAGCCCACCAGGCTCCCCCGTCCCTGGGATTCTCCAGGCAAGAACACTGGAGTGGGTTGCCATTTCCTTCTCCAATGCATGAAAGTGAAGAGTGAAAGTGAAGTCGCTCAGTCATGTCCGACTCTTAGTGACCCCATGGACTGCAGCCTACCAGGCTCCTCCATCCATGGGATTTTCAGGCAAGAATACTGGAGTGGGTTGCTGTTCCCTTCTCCACTCAAGGACTGAACCCAGGTCTCCTGCAGTGCAGGCAGATTCTTTACTGTCTGAGCCACCTGTGGCACATTTTAACAGTGCTGAAGTGACTGGCAAAACAAATAGATCCTGAGCTACACGCATATGATGGGGGCAGGGGAGCCGGGAGAAAGCGATGAACAATGAGATTTGTTGATAGTATGTTCAGTAATCTGGTATATCATGAGCATTCTAGGGATCAATAGGAATTATTTATAAAATTGTTAGTAGAAATCATAAAAAATATTTGTCATCTATAAAACCAGATGAAAAGTTTTACAGAGAAGTTGCGAAAAGCGCCTGCCATTCTTTGCTCCTTCTTCCTTGGCTTATTGAGCTCCTTAACCACTGGGTGGTTCCAGGCTGTTCTTGCTCATCTCCCACTACTTCACAAACTGCAACTAATTCCAAAGACCTCACATTTTAGAAGGGAAAGACAAGAGAGTTTGTATCTACAACCTTGAGGTTGCAGATGACTATGAAATGTTTCCATTTGTCACACATCTACATTTTGGAGCCCCCATCCAGAAGCCCTAAGGCCCCATTTTCACCTGTTGCTGTAAGTCCCCTACCAGCAAGTCTAGGTAGGGTGGGAAAGAGCGATTTCGGGATGATAAAGGTGACTTGTCTGTTAGAAAAGCTGGAGGTTGAATGGGAGCTTATCTTTTGCATATTAAGCAAGACTTTTGTGTCACTGGCACTTTAGGCATGAAAAAGGAATATATGTGTATTGGGCTGAGGGTTTGAAAGGGAAAATAGAAAAAGATGCAAAGAATAAGTCTGTAGTCTCTAGAGATGAAGTCTTAATAAGGGGCTGTTGGAAGATGTTCCTTCTTGTCCAGACTCCAGAGTAGAATGGACACCTCTTTCTGTACGGTGAGGGGTGGAGGTAACACTGAAACCAATGTTTATTCAACAAATAGTGATCTGTTGCTTCTGCCAGATTTTGTACTAGGTGTCAGATCCAAAGATGATTGAAACATACTCCTGATCCTAGTGAACTCAGCCGAGGGAGATGGAAGCCGACACAGACTGTCACGATGCTGCATAATAAGTTTAGTGATCAAGAAATACACAGAACAAGAGGGAAGTGTAGATAAGGTACCTAATCGAGCTTGGCATGCAGGAACATTTTCTGGAAGCAGAGCCTGAGCTAAGACCGGAGATCAGTAGACTTAGGAGATCAGTAGGAAAATACCGAGATCTTAAATATTGTTTTTAGAAGCTATGCGGCTGAGCAGACCAAAGAGATGGGAAGTCTGGGGCTGGTGAGGGAGCCAGGTGCACCAGGGTAGGAATGGTCAGCATGGTGACTGGGGTTAGTTTGACCATAAAGAAGTATATGACCCCTGAGGGCTTTTGAAACTCACTGCAAGAGGCCGTGTAGGGTATCGGTTATGATACCGGATATCGGGCTGAGTTTCTTTCTTGATAAAACGAGTATTTCAAAGTGTTGTTGTAAGAGTTAAATAAGTTAGTATAAGAGCCCTGGTATGTACTAAGCATTGGTGGTAGTCTTGGTTTTGAGGCTGTGGTCCATAGTGAAATTCCTTACAGCCCTGGTGAATGAGACCAGTGGCTGATGAGGAAATGGCTTTTTAGGCAGGATTGCCAACAGTACTTCAGAAGGGAAGCATGGGGAGCACTGATGTTTCCCAAGGGCAGAGCTGGAGAGGAACCTAACAGAATTACCCGGGGAGCATTTTCAAACCACACATGTTCAGGATGTTCCCAGCGCCTGCTGACTCAGTGCCTCCAGGTGTAGGGGCCAGGCATGAGTGATGGGGAGAAGGCTTTCAGGTGACATGTCTGCTCAGACCTCTGGCCTGAAGAGCATGGCTGGCTCCGCCTAACTGTGGGACCACAGCCCGACCAGGGAATACATTGAGTGAAGAGCATGCCAGGCACACCCTGCTGCTGGGTCGTTTTCCTGAATACACAGAAGAAATCAGATCGTTTCCCTTTCCACCCTGCAATTTGATGCTCCCACGTGCAAATGTCAAGAGATGGGGTGAGGCAAAACATAAAAGGACAAGAGCAACAGAAGAGCTTTGCTGTCGAAGGGATTAGGGTGTGGTGCCCTATGCTTTAGAAATTTGACTTATGTTAAACAAGGGAGGGTCGGGGGAGCTTATGCAGAGCCTTTGTGTTTCTTACATCACAACCATCCATAGAAAATGTTGATGTAGGTGGATTTTCAAAAGGAGGGAACACTGATGGGACTGGTCAGGCTTGAATGCATCTCTGTGTCCCACAGGGGGCTGTCTGTTTCTCAGGAAGCACTCTAAAATGAATATCTTACCTCAGTGCACCTAAAGGAAATATCGTTAATGTAAAACATATTTATAAACTATGATGCATAAAAAAAGGAAAAGAAGCAACAATTGTTAGGTGTCTAGAATTTCAAATGTCCCACAAGGAGAATTCTACAATGTCACTGACTGTCCCTGGGGAGGGTTAGTTCCCATAGCGTCCCTCCTGACTCTGGGGTACTGCCATGCGCTAGTGACATTCTGGTGTGGGCTGGTCTGCGTGCTGCTGGCTTTAGAGCGTTCATCAGTGTCTATCAGTTGACAGTTCTGTTTGCTGAAATGGCTCTTGTCAGGACATCCAGTCTAGTCAAGGCTATGGTTTTTGCAGTGGTCATGTATGGATGTGAGAGTTGGACTGTGAAGAAGGCTGAGTGCTGAAGAATTGATGCTTTTGAACTGTGGTGTTGGAGAAGACTCTTGAGAGTCCGTTGGACTGCAAGGAGATCCAACCAGTCCATTCTGAAGGAGATCAGCCCTGGGATTTCTTTGGAAGGAATGATGCTAAAGCTGAAGCTCCAGTACTTTGGCCCCCTCATGCGAAGAGTTGACTCATTGGAAAAGACTCTGATGCTGGGAGGGATTGGGGGCAGGAGGAGAAGGGGACGACAGAGGATGAGATGGCTGATGGCATCATGGACTCGATGGACATGAGTCTGAGTGAACTCCGGGAGCTGGTGATGGACAGGGAGGCCTGGCGTGCTGTGATTCATGGGGTCGCAAAGAGTCGGACATGACTGAGCAACTGAACTGAACTGAACTGAAGGCATGCAGTATTGTGTTGATACTAGGGGTTCACAAAGAGATAAGTAAGTCCTTTAGAAGACCTTTGAATCCAGAAAAGAAGACATAAACAATAAAGAAGCCTATCATTTCACCAAGTTCTGGCTGAGTACTAGCTCCAGTCTTCACCAGAGTCTCAAAAATGCATGTAAGGTTCATGTTATGTTCTTCACATTGAGGGTAACTGAAGCACATCTTGAAAGTTAACTTGCTAGAGGAAAATAGTTAGCAAGGGGAAAGTCAGGTCTGTCTGATAAAGGCTGCTCTTTCCACTTAACATTGTCTCTTAACCAGCAACATGATTAGCAATCAATTAAAGCACAATGTGGTAGCTATTGTTACAGTGGTATCTTCGAGGCACCATGAGTGTATGGGTGAGAAGGGACAAAGGCTGACTTCTGTCGTCACATGCAGACCAGAAGTCTACCCTGTACTGTAGTATAAGGGGTACACGGTTAAGTGTTACTATACCTATTTAGGAAATTGGAGAAATGTCAAAGTTTCTGAATGGACCTGGGCCACGCATTTTTTTAAGTTCAGATATGTAACTACAAAATTAGAAATTAGCTACTTAAAATTAAAAAATATTTAATTGTAAAATACACCTAACATATTTACTATCTTAACCATTTTAGGTGTATCAGTCAGTCAGTTCAGTCGCTCAGTCGTGTCTGACTCTTTGCCACCCCAGGAATCGCAGCACGCCAGGCCTCCCTGTCCATCACCAACTCCTGGAGTTCACTCACACTCACGTCCATCGAGTCAGTGATGCCATCCAGCCATCTCATCCTCTATCGTCCCCTTCTCCTCCTGCCCCCAATCCCTCCCAGCATCAGAGTCTTTTCCAATGAGTCAACTCTTCACATGAGGTGGCCAAAGTACTGGAGTTTCAGCTTTAGCATCATTCCTTCCAAAGAAATCCCAGGGCTGATCTCCTTTAGGATGGACTGGTTGGATCTCCTTGCAGTCCAAGGGACTCTCAAGAGTCTTCTCCAACAACACAGTTCAAAAGCATCAATTCTTTGGCACTCAGCCTTCTTCACAGTCCGACTCTCACATCCATACATGACTACTGGAAAAACCATAGCCTTGACTAGACAGACCTTTGTTGGCAAAGTAATGTCTCTGCTTTCTAATATGCTATCTAGGTTGGTCATAACTTTCCTTCCAAGGAGTAAGCATGTTTTAATTTCATGGCTGCAATCACCATCTGCAGGGATTTTGGAGCCCAGAAAAATAGTCAGCCACTGTGTCCACTGTTTCCCCGTCTATTTCCCATGAAGTGAGGGGACCGGATGCCATGATCCTAGTTTTCTGAATGTTGAGGACTGCTGTATCACACAGTAACTCTGTTTTTAGCTTTTTAGGGAACCTCCATACTGTTTTCCAGCGGCTGTACCAGTTTACATTCCCACCAGCGAGGTGGGAGGGTTCCCTTTTCTCTATCATTTGCCTTTTCTTAAACTTTCTGGGATATTTTCTCAACATTGTCTTCAGCCTTGTGTTGAAGTTTTAAACTTTACCACCTAATTTTTTCAGTCTAAGTATACTTTCTTGTCCTCTATCCCCTTTTCATAGCTTCCTGTTCTTATTTGGTAGACACATTATTTTCTTTTATACCTCTGGAATGTACTAATGAGAATTTATGGAAATTTATGGAACTAAGGAGCCTCTTGATGAAAGTAAGAGAGGAGAGTGAAAAAGCTGGCTTAAAACTCAACATTCAGAAAACAAAGATCATGGCATCTGGTCCCATCACTTTATGGCAAATAAATGGGGAAACAATAGAAACATTAAGAGACTTTATTTTCTTGGGCTCCAAAATTACTGCAGATGGTGACTGCAGCCATGAAATTAAAGGACGCTTGCTCCTTGGAAGAAAAGCTATGACCAACCTAGACAGCATATTAAAAAGCAGAGACATTACTTTGCCAACAAAGGTCCGTCTAGTCAAAGCTATGGTTTTTCCTGTAGTCATGTATGGATGTGAGAGTTGGACCATAAAGAAAGCTGAGTGCTGAAGAATTGATGCTTTTGAACTGTGTTGTTGGAAAAGACTCTTGAAAGTTCCTTAGACTGCAAGGAGATCAAACCAATCAGTTCTAAAGGAAATCAATCCTGAATATTCATTGGAAGGACTGATGCGGAAGCTGAAACTCCAATACTTTGGCCACCTAATGCAACGAGCTGACTTATTTGAAAAGACCCTGATGCTGGGAAAGATTGAAGGCAGGAGAAGAAGGGGACAACAGAGGATGAGATGGTTGGATGGCATCATCACCTTGATGGACATGAGTTTGAGCAAGCTCCGGGAGTTGGTGATGGACAGGGAAGCCTGGCTTGCTGCAGTCCATGGGGTTGCAAAGAGTTGGACATGACTGAGCAACTGAAGTAAACTGATGGAAAGTTCTGTTTTCTTCCTCACACTATGTCTGTTTTATTTTTCTTCCCTATAGCTTAAATTTTAATTTCTATAGTTTAATTCTACAGTTAAAATCTGGACTCTTTGTCATAGTGTGGCTTTTCTTATAGAAATATAATTGTCCATATTTGAGACAATATCCAGGCTTCAGTGTTTTTAAAGCTCCCCATGATATTCCAGTGGTCTACGGCAGCAGGCAGGCAAACTACAGCCTGTGGGGCAAATCTGGCCCACTTTGCTTTTGTAAACACAGGTTTCTGGAACCCAAACAAGCTCATTTGTTTCCATATTGTGGCTCACTATTTTTGTACTACAGTAGCAGAGTTGAGTGGTTTTGACAGAGACCATACAGTCCACAAAGCCTAAAATATTTATTATTTAATATTTATTAACGGCCCTTTACAGAGGAAGTTTGCTGGTCCCTGGTCTAGAAGAAGGCAGAGGCCGTCTTGTAAGCCCTGAGCTTGTCCATCCCTTCTGTCGTGGTTGCTTCCCATGCTCATCTATGGCTGAAATGATTTTTCAAAATTAAAAATGAATTATTTACACTATGCAATAATGTCAGCGAGTGACCATTTAAGATGTTTTCTTTGATAGAACAACTTCCTTTTATGGCAGGGCTCTGGATAGGACAATATATTATTGCAAAACAAGAAGAGTTAAAGACGTGTTATTTTTGGACTCTTTTTCCCCATGTCTTTCAATTTTCCTTGGCATATTATGGATGATTCTTAAGTCTCTTTATCTGAGTTGGAGTCTCAGAACCTGCATAAGGTTACTTGCCCTACCTACCCCCTTAAAGTCCAAAGGAAAAGCTCTGCCAAAATATACAACTTCAGTGGTAAATGGGGATGGAGTCTTTGCAGAATCGAAAATAGCAACAATAAAACAGTTCTTGTGCATTACACTTAGCATTAACTATCTTGGTCTTTTGAGTTGGATTCAGAAATTTCAGGACATTTAACTCAGGCTATTAAGCAATTCTTGGATTCTTTAGTGGCAAGATTCCAAACTTAGTTGTTGGGTTATATATTAGGAGCAATCAAATGGATCTGAATGAAAAAACTGAGTTAAAATGTATTTATAAAAAAATGTTTTTTGGGGGGACTGATTCATACCAATTTTATTTATAGATTTTCCTGTATTTTCCCTTCCTCTGCCTGCCCTTTGTAAATGGAAAAACAGGATCTCAATCCTCTTTAATGAGTAATAGCTGCCCAAAGCTATTCGTGCTTTTTAAGGCTTCCAAATGACATCATGTGCAGAACACTGAAGCTGCGTTCTCACCATCTGTCATGTCACCAGAAGTCTTAAACATAATTACAGCCCATGTGACAGCTGCACACACATTATTTCCCACCTGTATTACCTCCTCCCTACCTAATTAAAATGGTGTTAGAATCTCAGTTATCAACTCTGTTTTTTCAGGGGTTATGTTATATAACTGTGAAGACTTGGGATTTAATAGCTTCATGTGAGTACTCAGCAGGTGTTAGGGGGTTGGAGAAATATTAGATAATGAGTTGTTCTGCCCCGTACCTCATACCTGAGCTCTCCAGCAGTGCTCTTGGAAGGAAAATTGCTGATGATGGGGGATTTACAGACACATGCATTTGGGGCATTATCCAGCTGGCCTGCCTTACACAGAACTGCCTGGGAGATCAAAAAGGGGCCTTGGAGTTAGTTTAAAATCTAAGAAGTCAACAACAACTTGAGGACAGCTAGAGTAGAGTAATTTTACAAGGATAAAACCTAAACAAACCAGTGATGGAAATAAACAATCACTTTTTAGGATAAAAACTGTTAGAGATCCTGGGAAAAATCATTGCCATTCCTTGGATGGATCAAGAATAGAATTTAATGCCCTTCACAAGTCAAAAAAGGCTAGCTTTCTTGAAGGGCAAGGGGATTTCAACAAAATGTTGGTTTTCTAGAAAGCCTGGCGTGGGTGGTTTAGAAAAGAGGAAAGAAACTGTTGATCTGGGCAGCTGGAAACCAGCTCACAAATAGGAGTCAAAAAATGCGCCTGAGCTAGAGTCTGCATACTTCCTCAACTGGCCTTGCATTTCAGAGGGTCCAGGAAGGGTGGGCCCCTCTTTACTTGAAATCCTTGAAACATCACTGTCTAATGGAACTTTCTGCAATCATGGAAATGGTCTGTATCAGCGTTGTCCAATTGGTACATGTGGCTACTGAGCACTCAAAACATGGCTAGTGCAATGAGGAACTGATTTTTAGATTTTATTTCATTTTAATTAAGTAGTATCATGTGACTTACAGCTATAGTAGTGGACAGTAAAACAATCAGTAATTTTTGTTGAGGTTAATGTATTGAATAATAGTGATTAAGATGACATTGTTTAGCCATAAATGGCTACATTTACACTTCTAGGAACTGATTAGAATTGATGTTTCTTATAAAACGGAATCTCATTATTATGCTTTCTTCTTTTTGAAGAAAATCCCCTGATGAGTTCCTGAGATGGGGGTCCTAGATCTGGAAGGCAAAAAGAACTGGAGCTGAAAGAAGGTCAGTGTCACAAAGGAAGGGTCTCTAGATAGTTGAGCCCCTGGAGACTGGCTCTGAAGGTGCAAAAAGTCTCCCATGGTAGAAACCAGCTGATGAGGAACAGTGTTTTGTCAATGGAGCATCCCTGCTGTTCCTCAAATCACGCACATGGGAAGTGATGAACTCTGTAGGGTGTTAGGGCTGACTCCAGTCAAGGTGCAATTTATGTCTTCCCCATTTTCCTGTTCATGTAAATATCAGTATGCAAATATCAACCACAACAGGCTTCGTGTGCTTTCCTAAAACTACCTGGGACTGAAACAGAGCACACAGCCGCATTATGGCTGGGGACTTCTGTGGGCCCTAGGCACTTTTGCCTTCACAGGTCACTTCCTCCATAAAAAATGAAGTAAAATAACTACATTTTAAGACTGCATTGTCACAAAGTCAAATATACTAATACGTTAAAACATTTTCTTTGACCTGAAAGTTCATCTTTTTTCTTCTCTTATAAAAGAAATTAAAACAGTTTGCTGGCTTCTAATAGTGTAGCAGGCTTTGGGCACTGAAACTGCTCTACCTGGTGGAGACGTTGGCTCTGTTTGAGAGGTTGTACCTTCACTTTAGGAAAGCCTTCACACTTAAAATTGGCTGGAAATTATCTTTTCTTAAAAGATTGCAAAATATATTTTGTACATAGTTGTTGTTGTTCAGTCATTTTGTCCAACTCTTTGTGATCCCATGGACTGTAGCATGCCAGGTTTCTCTGTCCTTCACTATCTCCTGGAGCTTGCTCAGACTCATGTCTATTGAGCCAGTGATACCTTCCAACCATCTCATCCTCTGTTGCCTCCTTTTCTCCTTGCCCTCGGTCTTTCCCAGCATCGGGGTCTTTTCCAGTGATTTGGCTCTTTGCATCAGGTGGCCAAAGTATTGGAGCTTCAGCTTCCATTGGTGTACAGTAAATATTAATTGATTAAAAATATTCAGAAATGTCAAGACTTCAAATATGAATATTTCTCTACTTTTTGTTCCTAATGGCAATTCTGGATCTCTCATTTGGCTCCTTAGAGTATAGTCCACAGACCAGCAGCAGTGGCACCACCTGGAGCTGGTCAGAAATGCAGAGTATTAGCCTCCAACTGATACTGAGTCAGAATCTGCATTCTGACAAGATCTCCAAGGGATTCACATGCATGTTACACTGAAGCACCACTGGCCTGCAATTTAAACAGGATGGTTCATCATTAGCAGAAATGAAAGAGGTGATTCTCTTAACCTCATATAATCGAGGACTAGCTCTTACCCTTCTCCAGGGGTAATTAATTCAGTTTTTTAGTCCAGTTTTTTCCAACTTCGGCAGATCACTGGAATCACCTGGAGAGAGCTTAAAAAAAACACACAACCCAAACAAAAACTCCCAAAATCTCAATGTGTGGGCCTCATCCCCTAGAGATTCTGAAATAATTGGTGTAGGGTAAGATTGTGGGAATCAAGGTCTTACTTTTAAAGCTTCTAAGGTGATGCTAATGTTAGCCAGAATGAGAACTGTGAGACATTCTCCACAAGATTTTTCCCCCGGTTTTGATCAGTTTGGCTTCTTTTCTCTGTGTTTCCCGAAACCTTCTCAGTCTGAGCAATCAAGTGTATAATCCAGAACTAGTTTCTTATATCAGAGTCTGACATGCTCTATTAATTCTCAAAGCTCTGAAGTGTTATCCTAATATTCCATACCCTGAAATATTAATTGCCACCATTTCCTGCATCCTTATTAAATGTCCCATAATCACCTTCAGTCATTTAATCTTCACAATGATAATAAATTCTATTTATATGCTCATTTAACAGTTGAGGAAATGGAGACTTAGAAAGGTTAACTCTTCCTAAGCTCATCTTATTTCTAGTTCCAAAACTTGTCCCCCCCCGACCCCAAATCTATAGTCTTCTAGTATCATGCTTTTATTTAGGAAACATTGAAAATTTTCCAACTGCTATGTCCAAACATTAGATTTACAATGTTAGTCAATCTTTGAGAATTACTGGCAAAGCAAATAGAATGAGGAGCAGGAAAGAATTAAGTAGCTAACAGAATTTGGAGTGGTTATATTCCATTAAAGAAAAGTTTGAAAATTATGATGTATATTTTTCCAACCTGAATAACTAATATGATAGTTCACTTTAAAAAAACAAATGTTAAATACTCCAGAGGTGCCCTGTGTTAGGACTTTAGCGATTACTAGGGTAAGAGATAGTCTTTGCCCTTGAAATGACAAGCGAAGAGGATAAATAACTGTAATCGTCCAACACATGACAGTGAATAGAATCAGGTGCTAAACTGCGTAGTAAGGTCATTAAGCTTTGCCAAAGTTCAGAGGCTGGCAGAAACCGGACAACGAAGAAAAGATTTATGGATGAGCTCTGACTGAAGTCTGTAAGGATGAATGGGGACTGAATAGCTAGAGAAGACAGAGTTGAGCTGGGACACGGGCCTAATACTCACTGTCCCAGCAAGAATTTTCCCAACTGAATTACCAACCTGTTTTCTTGTTGGCTGAATGTCCCTTCTCTGGGGCCAGAGAATAGTCTTTGAATTCTAAACAAATGCCATCCTAGCCAAGCTTAGCACAATGTCAGTGTCCTGAGTGACCTATATCTGGAGCAACAAAATCAATCAGACACAGGGACTATTTACACAATTGATAGTTTCCTGCTCCATACATTCACAGGCTTCTTTTAAGGTGCTAGAGTACACTTTGCTTAATATTTGAAGCAAGAGAAGTTGAAAGCCAGGTACTTATTTAAATATTGATCAAGCTCAGAGCTTGATGGAAGACAAGAAAACTGCAGATAGCATGATTATATGTCCTCAGGCGCTGAGGGTTCCACAAACACTAGTTTTGCTTGTTTGTTTCCTTTTAGTGGAGAAGGGGTTTGGGGGTAACTTCTAATAGTTGGTCCTCCTCCCACACTTTCTTATTTTCTTCTCTCTGACAGAAGTACTGAAAAAAAGGAGAGGGGAGAAAGAAAGAAGAAAATGCACAGTGCTAGTGATGTAGAAGAGGCGGCAAGAATACACAGAAGAACTGTACAAAAAAGGTTCACGACCCAGATAATCATGACGGTGTAATCACTCATCTAGAGCCAGACATTCTGGAATGTGAAGTTAAGTGGCCCTTAGGAAGCATCACTACGAACAAAGCTAGTGGAGGTGATGGAATTCCAGTTGAGCTATTTCAAATCCTAAAAGATGATGCTGTGAAAGTGCTGCACTCAATATGTCAGCAAATTTGGAAACCTCTGCAGTGGCCACAGGACTGGAAAAGGTCAGTTTTCCCTCCAATCCCTAAGAAAGGCAAAGCCAAAGAATGCTCAGACTACTGCATAATTGTACTCATCTCACACGCTAGTTGGAGAAGGCAATGGCAACCCACTCTAGTACTCCTGCCTGGAAAATCCCATGGGTGGAGGAGCCTGGTGGGCTGCAGTCCATGGGGTTGCTAAGAGTCGGACATGACTGAGTGACTTCACTTTCACTTTTCACTTTCATGCATTCCTGGAGAAGGAAATGGCAACCCACTCCAGTGTTCTTGCCTGGAGAATCCCAGGGACGGGGGAGCCTGGTGGGCTGCTGTCTATGGGGTCGCACAGAGTCGGACATGACTGAAGCGACTTAGCAGCAGCAGCAGCAAACAGTAGTAAAGTAATGCTCAAAATTCTCCAAGCCAGGCTTTAGCAATATGTGAACTGTGAACTTCCAGATGTTCAAGCTGGTTTTAGAAAAGGCAGAGGAACCAGAGATCAAATTGCCAACATCCGCTGGATCATGGAAAAAGCAACAGAGTTCCAGAAAAACATCTATTTCTGCTTTATTGACTATGCCAAAGCCTTGGACTGTGTGGATCACAATAAACTGTGGAAAATTCTGAAAGAGAAGGGAATACCAGACCACCTGACCTGCCTCTTGAGAAACCTGTATGCAGGTCAGGAAGGAACAGTTAGAACTGGACATGGAACAACAGACTGGTTCCAAATAGCAAGAGGAGTACGTCAAGGCTGTATATTGTCACCCTGCTTATTTAACTTCTATGCAGAGTACATCATGAGAAACGCTGGGCTGGATGAAGCACAAGCTGTAATCAAGATTGCTGAGAGAAATATCAATACCCTCAGATGTGCAGATGACACCACCCTTATGGCAGAAAGTGAAGAAGAACTAAAGAGCCTCTTGATGAAAGTGAAAGAGAAGAGCGAAAAGTTGGCTTAAAGCTCAACATTCAGAAAACTAAGATTATGGCATCCTGTCCCATCACTTCATGGTAAATAGATGGGGAAACAATGGAAACAGTGGCTGACTTTTTATTTTTGGGCTCCAAAATCACTGCAGATGGTGATTGCAGCCATGAAATTAAAAGATGCTTACTCTTTGGAAGGACAGTTATGACCAACCTAGACAGCATATTAAAAAGCAGAGACATTTACCTTGTCAACAAAGGTCCGTCTAGTCAAGGCTATGGTTTTTCCAGTAGTCATGTATGGATGTGAGAGCTGGACTATAAAGAAAGCTGAGTGCCAAAGAATTGATGCTTTTGAACTGTGGTGTTGGAGAAGACTCTTGAGAGTCCTTTGGACTTCAGGGAGATCCAACCAGTCCATCTTAAAGGAGATCAGTCCTGGGTGTTCATTGGAAGGACTGATGTTGAAGCTGAAACTCCAATACTTTGGCCACCTGATGCGAAGAGCTGACTCATTTGAAAAGACCCTGATGCTGGGAAAGATTGAGGGCAGGAGGAGAAGGGGATGATATAGGATGAGATGGTTGGATGGCATCACTGACTCAATGGATATGAGTTTGGGTAAACTCCAGGAGTTAGTGATGGACAGGGAGGCCTGGCATGCTGTGGTTCATGGGGTTGCAAAGAGTCGGACATGACTGAGTGACTGAACTGAACTGAGGTGATGTAGAAAGGAGCATAACAAGTAAGGCCACTAATCCATCCAAGCTTTTGCTCACTATGGATTGGAAACCATTTTTGTCCAGTGTGTTGGTTCATCTCAACTCCAGTAGACATTTACGGTTGGAAGTATGTTTTAGTTTTGAAAAGAATATTATTGTTTTTATTTTTTGTCGAGTACTTTGAAGACCTGGCAATGGGCAGGAACTTGCTTGTCTTTAAAAGGCCATGCCTGAGGCCAGGCCTTGGGGTCCCAGATCTGTGAAATAGGAGCTGGGATTGTAGCACGCAGTCTGGTGTGCAATGACAGGGTGCGGCCCCTTTATCAAGGCAAAAGGCTGGACCTTTGCGACTTCAGACGCAAGGCAGGGTTTTCTTGCTCTCCTCTTCAGCTTTGCCCTCTTGCTCTGGTTGCCCTATCCGCAAGGTGGCCTGGGCAAGGTGAGAACAGACAGGGAGGCGAAATTGACCACTGCCTGGGAGGGGTGTTGGTGACAGCTGGTGAAGGGGTGTCTTGGTATACAGTTTCTTTGGCCTACTCCCCTGTCCTGGTTCTGTCTGGTTCTGACAGGTCTTTATAGGAAAACCAAAATAGAGACTCAAGGTAATTATGAGAAAAATCAAATGGGTTGTTGTTTAGATGGTGGATTGCAGCATGCTGGGCTTTCCTGTCCTTCACTATCTAATTATGAGAAAGATCAAATGGGTACTTTTGTCTTTAAAGCTGCTATCATTATCTGACATCACTTTTAGGAAGGCCTGGCTGATGGAGAGGCTTCTCTGCTTGGGGTTGTGATCAGTTCTAACTAGAAAAGCGCTGTGGATGGTAAGGGATTCCCTCTTATATTGCTGTTCATGGTAAGTAACAGGGTTTTCATGCTTTTGAATTATGACTTTTTTTAAAGTTCTGATTTTAATTTTTTTTGGTTGATTCTTTTTCAAAAAGTTAATTTTTATTTTAATTGGAGACTGATTACTTTACAACATTGTCGTGGTTTTTGCCATACATCGACATGAATCAGCCACGGGTGTACATATGTCCGCCCATCCTGAACCCCCCTCCCACCACCCTCCCCATCCCATCCCTCTGGGTTGTCCCAGAGCACCAGCTTTGGGTGCCCTGTTTCATGCATCGAATTTGCACTGGTCAGAATTATGATGACTTCTAATGAGCCCCTTGCGGGCGTGAACACGCAGAGAATCACACAGCTGCTGAAGCTCTGGGCTGAAGGATCGTGAGCCTCGAGAAACAAGAGGCGTCTACTGATGTTTAGGTAAGAACTGGAGCACGTTCAGTCACAACGGTGGTGGCTTTTGGCCGAGGGCAGCCTGGGCCTTCCTCGGGCCCTGCACATCTCCTTTCAGGAGCGGGCAGCCGGCCCTTGACTCCGGTAGGATCCCGGGCGCGCGGGTGCCGCCATCCGGGCGCAACCTCGCGCCCGCGGTCCCGCAGCCTCTCCCGGTCCTGGTGCTGGGGGAGGGAGGCCCAGGCGAGCGGCCGGCGGCGGCGGGAGGGGGCCGGCGGAGCCCGCGCGGTACGGCAGCTTCAGGTTTCCTCCTGGAGCCGGTGTCGGGCGCGGCGGCGGGCAGGCCGGGCCATGTGATGCCGGATCCAGCGGCAGTCGGCAGGCGCGGAGCGAGCGGGGCGTCCTCAGCGGCGGGCGCAGCCAGCCCGGCCCCGGAGCGCGGCTTCGGCTCCGCCCCCTCGCGCTGGCCGGGCCGCGCCGCAGCCGCCGGGCGTGGGCCGCTTGGGGAGAGCCTCCCCGGCTCGGGCGGCGCGTTCCGGGCGCCCGCGGGCTGGGCGCGGGGGCAGCGCCTCGCTCGGGCGCCGGAGGCTGCGGGGCTGCAGCTCCGGGTAAGTGCTCTTTGGGGGCTCCATCCTCGCGTCCCCCGGGCCCTCGGGGCGGAAAAGTTTGTCCGCCTCACCTGAGTTCGCCGTCGCGGAGCTACTTTCTCCAGGGTCCGGGGTCTCCAGGGTGGGAAGAGGTGCTGCCGCGGGCTCAGCGGCGCGGAGGATGGCCGCCGCCTCCCGGCCCCTCGGGGACTGCAACAAGTGCAGAGGCGGCGCGGCGGCGGCGGAGCGCGGGGTCCCCCGGCCGCGCGGCCCCTCTCGCCCCCTGCCGGCCCCGCTCCGGGGACCGGGAATGGGTGGGTGGAAGCCGGGTCTCTGTCGTTCGGGTGCCGGGTAAATCAGCGGTCTTCCTGCGGTGGAGAAGGGAGAGCCTCCAAAGCTGGGATCGCCCCTCCCATCAGTGCCTGGCTCCGGGGTGAGGGGTGCGCGGCGGGTCCCCGGAGAGCAGCAGAGCGAGCGGAATTCCGCTCAGGACATAAGCGCCAACGTTTCTTTCGCGTGGAAATATAAGTGTGCTTTAAAAGGTATCTATAGTTATCCTGGTTAGGAGAGGCGGCCAGAATTCCGTTGGACTTCCATAGGAGTGTTCTGTGGGTCTCTTTTCCACTGGGAACCTGGGGCGTGCTGTGGTGGTCCCCTAACGTTCCTAATGTTGGGAGTTTTCCACGGTGGGGCATGATGACGTCCTGTGCTGGCGCCAAGGAGGCTTCCTCGCCTATGAAGGGCTCTGTAGAAGCTGGGTGCTCAGGCCGCCTTGGAAACCCAGCTCTCGTTTCCCAGACACCAATTAGATTTCCAGGAGAGTATCCATCTGCCTCCCTAGGAACCCACAGCAGCCTCTGCCCCGCTCCTTGGTTTCAGCTGGCAGCAACATCTGTGTTTGCCCAGCGTCTCCCTTCTTGACCCCTGCCTGGGTAGCAACAGACCACTGCAGACCCAGAGTTAAAGAGGTTTTATCAGCAGACCCCCACCAATAGGCAAAAACGTAAGATGTTTAGAAAGAACTGATCATTTGGGGTCCCATGGGGCTCCAGGTTTTCTAAAGCTTTGCCATCTTGTATTCTAGGCCTTGAAGATGTCAGGGGAATTGAAGTCCTTTTTTTCACAACAAAAAATCAAAGACCTGTTCTCTTGGGTTCTCTGGGTTGATCTTTGAACAGGATAGTCCAAGCAGTGACAGCTTTACCTGGGAAGCTTTTAAATTTATCTGTCTTGAGTTTTTATATGCACATTCTTAAAGCACATAGGTATTTACCTTATCCTGATTTATGGCCAAGCTGACTCCTATGGAGGAAAACAAATGACTACTGCAAAAACCTTTGGCTTTTTTCTTACACTACATAGCATTTCAGTTTAATGTTCCTTTGTGGACTTTCTGTGTGATTGTTGTGCTCATTAACTTTGATCCAGTAGGAATTTGGATAGCATCAGACCTCATGGTTAGTGACTAGAGAAACTGAGGCACAGAGCTGGCTATTGGGCATGTGACTCCAGTGAATGCCATGGCTAATGTGAGAAGGCAGAACAGAGAATTAGTGTTTGTCCTGCTTTTGATTATGTTTTCTTCCTTATCAAAGCCACATAACCTGGTCAACCAAGAACAGGTTATGTAACAGGTGTGTCGTTAGACTTTCCTTTGAAGCACCTCTCCTGTCCTTTAAGCAGTTTAGAAACACTTAAAGGTAGAGAGGAAAACAGTAGTTGGTAACTAAGGCTCTATGAAATTTCATCAGGTTCCTCACTTGTGTTTCACACCTTTTTTTGGTTTGTTTGCTTAATCATGTGAGGACTGCAGAAGAGTTTGAAATATTTTCTCATTGTGCTTTTATAAGAAACTACTGTTGTGGCTCAGACTTAAATTTCGCAGGAATTTCAGGTGAGCTCTGTTACGTGACCTCCTTTGGTATATGAGAAAAGGAAATGTGTTCTAAAGAGGTATTAAAACATAAAGGACTATAACATTACTTCTATATTAAGGATTCTGTACAGAATTGGTAGCCCCTATACTGATACTTAAGCCCTAACTTCACATTCAGCCAGAGTTTATGACCAAGTGTGACTCCCCAGAAAAAAGATTTATGGTATAAGTGTCGGAAAACCCCTTGCAATTGGAATATGGCTAGAATGGTACTGCATAGAGTCCAGAGTACTCTCAAACTGCCAGGCCAACTGTAATTTTATTATGCTTTAATTTACTGATCAGATATGGCAGACCTGGTTTATGTAGTTTTTGTTTAATTGCATCTGTATTTATGTTGCTTTAGCGGGACCTTGAATTTGTTATGAAGAGATGGGTCAAGCCCAGCAACTCCTGTTGAGAGTTCTAAATTAAAAACAGTGTTATATTGGAAGTGCACCAAATTCAGGGAATTTTGCCATGTTAGAGTTGTACTGCAAATATTATGCCACGTTGTAGGGCTTGAGTCCAGATCCCTCCCTTAGGCCAGGCTGGACTTAGAGTTATTTTTCTTAAGAAGTACAGGTCAGGTACTAGACCACAGAGCATTTTGCCCTGATTGAATGGTACTCTGCCATTTTTGTCCAGTTTATATAATCCTTAGTTCTTTTGCTATCATCTTGGTATTTAAAAGTTCTTAAAACCTCTAAGCAGTGTCACTTGCTATTTTGCATTCTGTCAGTCTCTATCATGTTTCTCTATTTTGGTGAACATTTTTTTGTATGTATTTGACAAATATTTGAGGACCTACCATATGCCTGGTTCTGCTTTCTGCTTTGATTCTCTGTACTGTGGGGTTCATATCTAAGGCAATACTTTCCTGATTTTAGAATTCTTAGGATCTGTTGCATTTTCAGTGGGCTTCTCCACACTCAACACAAAGACTTGTGGCTGATAAAATGTCAGGTAACTTTTTTCTGTGATAGTGCATCTTCTTAGCTTAACTACAATTTTTCCCTTGAAATTTGATCTTGGGCATAATTGTAATTTCCTTGTTTCTACCATGATTGCTCCTGGACTTCTTCTCCTGGATAACCGAGGTAATGAGATCTGACATCATTTTTAGTATGAAAGAGAGTGAAAACATAATTGAATATTGGGCATTTGTTCCAGTGATCTTGATTTTGGACATTTTTATAAAAAAAATGTAATCTTCAGAGGTGCAGTCTCTTATTTTAATCCTCAATTTGTTATTTTGAGGTTTGATTTCTGGAGAGGGTTGATGTAAAAGGAGTGCCTCATAGCCGAGAATGAATGAAGGCCAGCATAGAAGACGGGCGACACCTTCACTTTACATAATAGCATGAGTAGAACCAGTGCTCAGATAACACGGTCTGTTTCAAGTGGCAGACTTTGACTGTTGTGCCTATGGTCATTTTACCTTTAAAAATGCTTAAAATGTTAATATGCTTTCTATATTTCTCTCAGACACACAATCCCTTAAATCATGAACTATATTGTATATATTAACAAAATGTATGGTTTAGCTCTTAGATTCATTATCATACACTAGTGATGGTGCCCTTTTCAATGCTTGCACCTCTTCTTCCATTATTTTATAATTTAAAAGCAATTATCCTTCATAAATTATCACCAAGTGGCTAAGAGTGGGCACTCTGGGGCCAGTCTGTCTCATGAGATGGACCTGACTCTTGCCTCTCTCTACCTCAGGTTTCACATCTGTGAAATGGGGATAATCATTGTAACCTGCCCTCTAGGGTTGCTGGAGGAATTCAGTGAGTTAATTTGCAGAGAGCACTTCTAGTAGTGCCTGGCAGAGATTAAGTGTCAGAAAATGATGGTTAGATTTATAACAAATGGAAAATAGACATTGAAAAGAAAGGGAGCTTGAGCATGTTCTCCAGGTTTCAGAACACAGTGAGATGTCTGTGTGGTTTCAGGGGGAAGCGCCCTAGGCTGGGAGTCCAGGGAAGGAATGGAGACTGTGCCTGTGACCTCTCAGCTGTGTAACCTTGGGCAAGTATAACCCCTCTGTGGGTCTCAGCTTCCTCATCTGGTCAAAGAGGAACGGGTAGACTTGATGGTCTCTAAGGACCTGCTGCTTCCAACGTTCGATACAGCCCTGAAATTTGAAGGTGAGGAGGGCGAATGTCAATTCAGCTTTTGCTGTCTTGGGCAGCACAGCCAGGATGTACTGTGGACAGGGTCAGTCCTGCACCTGCAGCGGGCGGTCAGGAAACATTTGAAGGGATTATGAAATAATACTATTAACTTACCTCACCTTGATCACCAGACAGTCATCAGGTTGAAATGACTGAGTTATCTTTCTGGACTTAGTCCAGAGGGATTTCAGACGTGAAAGTCTGGAGCCCATGCCTGTGGGTCATAGACCATCCTGCTCCCTTTCTTCTGTGGAAAACCCCGCTCCTTGTGGAAGAGGGCGGGGTAGAGCTGAGAAGGTGAAAAACAAGTGAGCTGATTATTTCTGTATTTCATGATTAAAACATTTTCACATCTGATACACAGACCAATGGCCTTGGCAGGGATGCTGTAAACTAGAAGGGTTTGGAGCAAAGGCAATCTCTTAAGGACTTCTAACTATTGAGGAAGTTTTTGTTGGGCTGAATGGTTCAGGCAAGTCCTTCTGGGGCAAATTTGTTACTAATGACTGTTGTTTATTGTCTGTGCCTGGTCCTTTTTCTTGCTCCACCAGACTCCTGGTTTGTTATGTGGCCAGGTGTTAGTTTAAAAAAGTATGGGGTGCTCAGTGATTAATGAGATTATGGGTTAGCTGAGTCTCTAGCCCAGGATTCGAAGCCTGGCTGTTTGTTGGAATCACCTGGGTTCAGAATCGTTTACCTTGGGGCCAGCGTCATCTTTTAAAAAGGTGACAGTAGTTACTTATAAAAGGGTTTGCTAGCTACTGTCTTAACCTTTAGTGTCTGGCTTTCTGCAGCTGAAAGAATCCAGGAAAGGGTGATTTTCATGGCATTCCTTTTAAACGGTCGGCAAGTCATATGTCCCCTCTGCCTGGTCTTGCGGACTCTCTGCTCCCATTAGCCAGGACTAGTAACTGCCTGTGGAACAAGCCCTGTATTTCCTAACTTCTTTGACTTTGTTCCTTTGTTCCCTTGTTCTTTCTAGCCGAAGTCTCTTGCAGTCCTCAAAGCAAGCTTAAGCCACCATCTCTGACACTGTTGACTGAATTATCAATTTTCCAACTTGAATGTAAGCCGATTTATGGCAAGAATGCTGATTTAGGCTACTTGGTAGGGTCTCCAAGCAGAATATACATATATTGGATGGTTGGTTAGTAATTCCACTGTTGCATCAAGTCCTAATTTACAGCATCCCCACAGATGCTAATGGTGATGTTTTCCTTTGTATCAGGTGTGGATTGCATTGGAAAATATTGAGATGCAGCGGAGGGAAGGAGAATGTTGCTCAAGAAGTTGGATAGCTGGTCCTTCTCAGATATAAATGAGAGGCTACTCAGGCCTCTTTTAGGTAACTGTATGTTCTGTCTCGGAGAAGGCGATGGCACCCCACTCCAGTACTCTTGCCTGGAAAATCCCATGGATAGAGGAACCTGGTAGGCTGCAGTCCATGGGGTCGAGAAGAGTCGGACATGAGTGAGCGACTTCACTTTGACTTTTCACTTTCATGTATTGCAGAAGGAAATGGCAACCCACTCCAGTGTTCTTACCTGGAGAATCCCAGGGACAGAGGAACCTGGTGGGCTGCTGTCTATGGGGTCGCACAGAGTCGGACACCACTGAAGTGACTTAGCAGCAGCAGTATGGTTCTGTCTGGGGAAATGAATGAAATTCTTGTTCAGAGTTATAGTCTTAAGACTGAAGGAAATGTGAAAGGTTTTTCTCTAGTTTCTAGCAAGTGAACAATCCCCATGTATAGCATACCTTCAAATGGTTGACCATTTGATTATTGTCCTTGAATACTTTCAGTAATGGGGGACTAATAACCACAGATACCCCAGTCTGTCTTTGTTTTCTTCCCTCAACTTTAGATACTTCATTATTTGCAAATTGTGCAACATAATTTGATATGCATGTACATTGTGGAACAATTACCAGGATCAAGATGATCAACACATCCATCACCTCACATAGTTAACCTTTCCTATGATGAGAACACTCAAGATCTACTCTCAGCACCTTTCCGGTATACAATATCATATTTTTAAAGTGTAGTCACTGATACTGTGTGTTGTCTTTGTTAAAATATCGATGTAGATTCTCTGCCCATTTTGTTTGTTTTGTTTTATTTAATCATTTGACTGTGTGGTGTGTCATGTGGGATCTTAATTCCCTGATCAGGGATTGAACATGTGCCCCTTGCTTTGGAATATTAAACCACTGGACCACCAGGGAAGCCCCTACCCATTTGAAAAATAAGATTTTGTTTTGCTACTGAGTTGTATGAGGTCCCTTATATATTTTGGATATTAACCCTTTGTTAGATATACGGTTGACATATATTTTCTCCCATTCTGTAGGTTGCCTTTTCATTTTGTTGATGGTTTCTTTTGTTGCGCAGAAGCTTTAGTTTGATATGGTCCCACTTGTTGATGTTTCGCATTTGTTCCTTGCTCTTTCGGTGTCATATCCAAAAATCATTGCCAAGACTGACGTTAAGGAGCTCCCCCGCCATGTTTTCTTCTAGGAGTCTTACGGTTTCAGGTCTTACAAGTATTTAATCCACTTCAAGTTAATTTTTGTGAGTGGTATAGGATAGTGGTCCAATTTTATTCTTTTGCATATGAATGTCTGGTTTTCCCAGCATCGTTTATTGAAGAGAATATCTTTTCCCCATTGGGTATTTTTGGTTTCATTGTTAAATATTGACCATACAGGCATGGATTTATTTCTGGGCTTTCAATTCTGTTTCATTGATCTCTGTGTCTGTTTTTATGTCAGTACCATACTATATTGATAGCTTTGTATATAATATGCAATCAGGAAGTGCGACGCCTCCAACCTTGTTCTTCTTAAGATTGCATTGTCCAGTCTTTTATGGCTCCATTCACGTTTGAGGACAATTGTTTTCTATTTTTCTGAAAAATATTTGGAGTTTTGACAGGGATTACATTGAATCTGTAGATGGCTTTGGGCAGTATGGGCATTTAAACAGTGTTAATTCCTCTGATTCATGAACACGAGTATCTTTCCATTTGTCTTCAGTATCTTCAGTGTCTTACAGTTTTTGATGTATAGATATTTCACTTCTTCTGTTAAATTTATTCCTAAGTATCTTACTGTTTTTGATGCTATTGTAAATGGCATTATTTTCTTTATTCTCCAGGTGGTTAATTAGTGTACAGATTTTTGTACGTTGATTTTGTGTTTTGCGATTTTACTGACTTCATTTATTAGATCTAACAGTTTTTTTGGTGGAGTACTGAGGATTTTCTATGTAAGATCATGTCATCTTCAAAGAAACATTTTTATTTCTTCCTTTCCCACTGGAATGCCTTTTAATTCTTCTTGTCTAATTGCTGTGACTAGAACTTCTGTACTGTGTTGACTGGAAATGATAAGAGAGGACATCCTGTCTTATTCCTGATCTTAGAGGGAAAGCTTTCTATCTTTTCACTGTTGAGTTTGTTATATATGGCCTTTATTATGTTGAGGTATGTTTCTTCTATACCCAATTTGTTGAATTCTTATTAAAGGATGTTGAACTTTTGTTAAATATTTTTTCTTCATTTGTTAACACATTTATTGATTTATTTATGTTTCTTTTTTCATTCATTTAAGTGTTAATCACTATAAACTTCCCTCTTAGAACTGTCTTTGTTACATCCCATAAGTTTTGGTATATTGTGTTTCTATTTTTAATCTCAAGATTTTTGCATTACTTGAGTTCTTTGACCAGTTGGTTTTTTAGAAGTGTAATTTAATTTCCACACATCTGATTTTTATCCTGACATTCTTCCTGTTATTGACTCCTAGCTTTAATCATTGTGGTTGAAAAGATATTTTATATGGCTTTCATCTTCTTAAAATTTGTTAAGACTAATTTTGTACCCAAAATACTCTCCTGGAGGATATGTGTGTGCATAAGAAGTATGTGTATTCTTCTGCTGTTGAATGGAACGTTTTGTATGTTTGTTAGGTACATTTGACTGAAGGTATTGTTTAAGTTCTTTATTTCCTTCTTGATTTTCTATCTGGATAATCTGTCTATTGTGAAGTCCTCTACGCTTGCATTGCTGTTTCTGCCTTCAGATTTGTTGTGTGTGTTAAGTCACTTCAGTTGTGTCCGACTCTTTGCAACCACGTGGACTGTAGCCCTCCAAGCTCCTCTGTCCATGGGATTCTCCAGGCAAGGATACTGGAGTGGGTTGCCATTCTCTTCTCCAGGAAATCTTCCCGATCCAGGGACTGAACCTGGTCTCCTGCATTGTGGGCAGATTCTTTACCATCGGAGCCGCCAGCATGCATATAATTATAATTGTGTATCCTCTTGATGAACTGACCTCATTATTATATAATGGCCTTATTTGTCCCTTGTTACAACTTTTCTCTTAAAGTTTATTTTGTCTCATAAGTATAGGTACCCCTTTCTTTTAGTTTCTATTTGCATGGATGTCTTTTCCTATCCTTTCACTTTTAGCCTATGAGAGACCTTAAAGTTTAAGTGAGTTTCCTGTAGGAAGCATATACTTGGGTCTTGAGTTCTTGTCCATTCAACTACTCTTTGTCTTTTAATTTAAACCATTTACATTTAGAGTAATTTAGTTATTGACAGCAAAGGACACACTTGACATTTTGTTAATTGCCTTCTGCTTGTTTCATAGTTCTTCTGATTTTCCTCTCTAACTGTCATCCTTTGTGAATTGATGAGGAGGCCTGCCAGGGCTCTCCTACTGTCCCTTTATTTGTGGAGTGAAATCCCTCCAAGGGGATCCTTCTTGGCACCAAGCTGCTCTGGACTGAGGGATGGAGTGATGCAGACAAATGCTTCCAAGGCTTTTCTATGCTGTCATCCTCTGTTTTTGAGCTCCACAGGGTTTCTACTGCTGCTGTGTAGTGTAGAGCTTTCCCGGGGCTGTTTTCATTGGTTTGTAGGTGGGCTATCTTTGGAAACCTTACATTTTTGAATGGTTTGTAGGTGGGCTATCTTACATTTTTGAAAACTAATTACATACCCTACCTTGAAGCCTATTTAAGTTGGTAAATCTTTCAACCCTTGTTAAGTGACATGATTTTGAATCATCTCACTACCTTGAATACTGAACATATACCAGTTTGCTATGTTCTTCTTAGATGCTGACTGATGGTAAGTAGAACCATTCTAACCCTTGCTGAGATCCCCCTTCCCTCCCCAACACCCCTCCCTGCCCTAGGAAGCACTGAAGCCTCATGGTTAAGATTGCCAGCTGCAGATTATGAAAGGAGGGAGACTCTTCAGCTGTTACTTTCTGCCTTGTGTTGGGTAAGTCATCTGAACTTTTAGTCTGTTTTTACCTATTTCTCTTAAATAGGGTTGTTAAAAATGCTTAGCACAGAACCTGGGATAGAATAATTTCTCTTAACAATGGCTTTCCAACCATAGTCCTTCTAAAACAAGATTGCTGACTCTTGATGGTCAGTCATCTCGAAATAACTAAGTTTGTTTTTACACATGTTGCTGCTGAGTCACATCTCTTCATTCATGGATGTGTATGCTTGGCTTCTTAGTCCCATGAATAAAACTTAATATTTATCTAAATTTCCTATATGTGACCATCTGTTCCAGCCTTTCAGAGTCTTTTAGATTGTTTATCTATACATTAATCATTCACAACCCTTTTTTATTCCAAGTTATCCACAGATTGGATATGCGTTTCTTCAGTGTTTTAAGGAATAAATTTGTTGCCTAGTCTGAGGTCAAGGGCAGAACAATTTGATGTTTCCATACACAGGGCTTCCCCTGTGGCTCATTGGTAAAGAATCTGCCTGCAATTCAGGAGACCTAGGTTCAATGCCTGGGTTGGGAAGATCCTCTGGAGGAAGAAATGGCAACCCACTCCAGGATTGCCTGGTGAATCCCATGGACAAGAGGAGCCTGGTGGGCTACAATCAATAGGGTTGCAAAGAGTTGGATAGCACTGAGCACACTCGCACACACAGACTTTATTTCAGATTAATGTTTATCAATTTTAAGTAAAGTTGTTCAGAGACTTATTCCTGTTTGCACTAGCATCTGATTCTTAATTCTCCATCCTGTCATAAGGAAGGATATATGCTATTTCAACCAAATCTACTGTACATCTGCTATATGGAATTACCAATTTGGTGACCACATAGTGGAGTGGGCAATGGCACCCCACTCCAGTACTCTTGCCTGGAAAATCCCATGGATGGAGAAGCCTGGTAGGCTGCAGTCCATGGGGTTGCTGAGGGTCGGACACGACTGAGCGACTTCACTTTGACTTTTCACTTTCGTGCATTGGAGAAGGAAATGGCAACCCACTCCAATGTTCTTGCCTGGGGAATCCCAGGGACGGGGGAGCCTGGTGGGCTGCCGTCTATGGGGTCACACAGAGTCGGACACGATTGAAGTGACTTAGCAGTAGCAGTCGTGGAGTGGGGTTAGTCTCACGTGACTTATTTTTACAGAACTTACACTGGCTCCAGGTAGCTACTGCTTCCTCTGAGGTACTCAGACACCAGCTTTTTAATCTACTCTAGAATCTTGCTTATGATGAGTTTGAAGCTCCTTCTGTCTCTAGTTTTTGTTTTTTAGAAAAATTTTTATTGGAGTATAGTTGATTTACAGTGTTGTGTTAGTTTCAGGTACATAGTAGAGTGAATCTGTTACACATATATCCACTGTTTTTTAGATTCTTTTCCCACATAGGTCATTAGGATTGGCTTTTTTGAAAATTGGCTGTCTCCTGTGTTTGAGTCCTGTCGTTGTCCACAGTTCTTGGTAGATTATGATTGGAAAATCTCATTGGGTTCTTTCCCATCTTGACCCTGTCCAGAGGCAGCAACTTGTTCAGCACCTCTGGGTGTCCTCTTAGGATCGACTTTCCCACTTACAGAAGTTCTTTCTGTCCTCTTCAAGTGGAAGGTTTCCTTCCTCCAAGAGTAGACAAAATCTCAGTTGCTGTAGAGGAGTTCTCCTTATCATTCATCTACACTACATCACCAGTCCTAAGAAGATCTAGCTATTCCTTCCTTGATGTTCTGCCTTAAAGAAATTGAAATAAAAATCTGATTATCTTTAGTTTCTTTGGCAACCTCATGTTATTTGGGCCTTTAGTCTGTCTGACCCAGCTAAGAGCATGCTGTCTTCATTATCTGTGCTGGAAAAGAGGCAGGGAGGAGGATAAAAGCAAGGCAATTATTTTTATCATCTGAATGGAAAACAGCACAATGCTGGGAACTGGGAGGCCTGGCTTTAGTCTTGAGCTCCTTGAACATAATCATCTCTCTATATGGCCACCAAATCCATCTCCTCTCCAAATGGGAGGTCTTGGGTTACTTCTTTGAACCATGGTGATTTCTTTAGGTAGTGATTTCACTGATTGATAATAACATTTGGATGGGCTTCCCTGCTAGCTCAGCTGTAAAGAATCTGCCTGCAATGCAGGAGATGTATTGTGTAGGAGATGTGGGTTCGATCCTACTGTGTATTAGTATATAAATTCGTGTATAAGAAATGGCTCATTTAACTCTTCATTGTTACCTTTTATGAAATCACCAGCTTTGCAACTTGTCAGAAGTTCTCAGTGATGAATTTCTGGTAGTTGTTTTTATACCCGTTATCCCAGCCCTTAAAGACTTAGCCAGTTTCCTGCGGGCCACTCACTATTCTTGACTGTAAGGGGCAATACACAAAACCTATTGTCCTCGCCTTATTAAGTTTTAAATGGATGCATTCTTAGGGGGAATAAAATAGAAGCATTTCTCTTAAATGGTATCATTCATGTCAAAGTTGTTATATAAAATACATATGTATTTTTCTTCTCCCATTTAATAACCAGAAATGTTGATAGCCTGCTAATTGAATATAAAACACAATGTCAAAAATCTTTAAAATCAGTCATGGGAATTCAAGTTGTTCTTTGTTCTTTATTTAGAAAGATTCTATGGGACAGAAATTATGAGGCAAAGGTCTCATGGCTTTTGATTTTGGGCCTTTTAGTAAAAACTTCTAAGTTGAGGTGAAATAGATTTTACATATAGTTAAATTAGGTTGTTTTGCAATAAAAATGAACACTGTAGATTACTTTCATATCTATAGAAAGTCCCAAATTAGCTTTTGACTTGGTTTACTTACAAAAATGGAGCTGAGCTAGGGAAAATTCAAATTTACTATGGACAGGTTAAGGAAACTTTCATTTTGAAAGAAAAGCCAAATAGAATTTAGATATTGGTTTGTTGGTTTTTCTTAAAATTAAAAATAGAATGAGCATTTCTTCTTTCACCTTCATAGTAGGAATATTTATGTTTATTGGCTGTATGGCATCTTTATGTACAAGTAGCTGTAGAAATTAATAGACATAGACAAGATGTCTGGATATCAATTTAAGAATTTTTTTTAGTGGGAGTTGGACATAATTGCCGGTGTTTTGTGCCTTTTATTTGAAAATGATGGTAGATTCTGTGTAAAAGAAACATTTTAAAAAGATAGTCTGGGGATAGCAAAGACTGAAGCAGAAGCAGAATTTCTATTGAAATCTTAGCACTGCCACCGACCTACTGGGGGAGTCATGCCACCTCTCCTGGCCCTAGTGACCTCATTTGAAACCTGAGGAGTTGGGCCAACCCCTTTTCTATGGCCCATCCTATCTCTTCAGCTCTGTGCTTCTCTGGAGGTAAGGATGGTGTTTTAAGCCTCCCTTAGATTACTAGCTGACTGCTTGGTTCCTAGAGCACTTTCAGACACTTGAGTGGTAACATCTGAATCGTTCAGGAAACTGGGTTAGAAGAAGCTACTTCAGCGTTGCATCTTTACAGGGAGAAATGGTTGCTCATAGCCTGAGATTTCCCTGTGATGGCAGCTCATGTTATTGTTATCTGAATACTTCATGAGCAGTGAGGTGGAATCAGCCAGTAATAATGTAGTAATTATTTTTAATTGAATCCATACATGACTGAAAATGGGTATTAATTTCATTTTAGCAGAAGGAGTTAATGTCCCTAACTCCATTTAGGATAGGTGGAGAATATGGACTGATAATCATGGCATTTTTTGAAAAATGCCAATTTTTAGCTAAAATAACACTTATAATGGCTCTTTCTTTCTCCTCCCCTGCTTCCCCACTTCCCTCCACTTTGTTTTAAACTTGTAAAATCAAGTAAGTGAAATCCCTTTTTTTTTTGAAGGGTATAGCAAATTCATAAAACCTCTGGTATTTAATGTAGCTCCTGATTAGTAATATTAAAGAAAGCAAAATTGTACTCATGAAAAGGTGCCATTTTAAGGCATGGCACCTCAAGATAAAGATATCTTATTGTACTGGTGATTTGGACACTTGGCATTTTTCTGTTTGGGATTTTACTTACTGAATATAGGGGCTCTAAACATTTATCCAGGAGTTCTTTCCAAAGCTTTTATACCTCAGGGAGTTTAAGAGTTCTGTTAAGAGTTATTTTGTTTCGCTGATAGAGAGTTCTGTTATTTTTCTGTTGACCAATCATGAAACAATGATACTAAGTGAGTAATAGTTACATAATCACAATAGTGAAAGATGTTTATCGGCTTTCACAATCAATAGCCAGATGAAAAATAAAAGATAATTACAATTGCAAGCCATAATGGGAACATGATTAACCTAAGCATATAAAATAATAACATACAATTTAGGCGGCCAAGCAGAGCGATGTGGTAAGTGGAAGTGCATACGTGCACATGTTTTCATCTGCCCAGCCAATCTTTCTCTTTTGGTTGGTGCATTTAATGCATTTACATTTAAAGTAGTTATTGATATGTATGATCCTATCATCATTTTAAAAAATTGTTTTGGGTTTATTTTCTGTGGGTCTTTTCCTTCTCTTGTGTTTCCCACCTAGAGAATTTCCTTTAGCATATGTTGTAAAGCTGCTTTGGTGGTGCTGAATTCTCTTAACTCTTGCTTGTCTGGAAAGCTTTTGATTTCTCCGCCAAATGTGAAGGAGAGTCTTGCTGGGTAGAGTAATCTTCTTGGTTGTAGGTTTTTCCCTTTCATCACTTTATATAGATCATGCCATTCCCTTCTGGCTTGTAGAGTTTCTGTTGAGAAATCAGCTGATAGCCTGATGGGAGTCCTCTTGTATGTTATTTGTTGTTTTCTGCGGGGGACGCTCCACAGAAAGAGAGAGGCAGTGGAACTTCCCTCAGCAAAGCCGAGGGGTCCGGAGGAGAGGTGAGCCTGCTGTCGGCCAACCCAGCCCCTCGGCCAGCTAGAGACAATTAGACGCGACAGGGGTTCTGTCTAAGCACTTCCGCTTTATTGCCACAAACTTTTGGTTTATATAGGCAAGCAGGGGGTTTTGCGGAGGACTTTCTATAGTTGCACCAATCACGTTAAAGGTCAAATCGTCATGCCATAGTTGCACCAATCACGTTAAAGGTCAAATCGTCATGCCATAGTTGCACCAATCATGTTAAAGGTCAAATCATAATATGCCATAGTTGCACCAATCACGTTAAAGGTCAAATCTTCATGCGCCTTCATTGTAACAGGAGTCTGTGGTGATCAGGCGCTGTCCACATGCACGGAAATCAAGAGAGCCAATCAAAAACTGTAACATAGACCACGCCCCTATCTCTTCTGCCAGGCGCCATCTTAGCTCTAAACTGCAAAGCTAGCCCTTCTTTTTTAAGGTTTCCCATTTAGGGCCCCACAGTTTTTCCCTTGTCGCTTTTAATAATCTTCCTCTTTAGTTTTTGTCAGTTTGATTACTATGTATCTTGGTGTGTTCCTCCTTGGGTTTATCCTGCCTGGGATTATCTGTGTGTCCTGGACTTGGTTGACTATTTCCTGTCCGATGTTTTGGAAATTTTCAGCTATTATCTCTTCAAATATTTTCTTAGGTCCTTTCTCTCTCTGTTCTCCTTCTGGGACCCCTGTAATGCGAATGTTAGGGTGTTTAATGTTGTTCCAGAGGTCTCTTAGGCTGTCTTCATCCTTTTCTCTATATTCTGCTCTGCAGTAGTGATTTCCAACATTCTGTCCTCTAGGTCCTTTATCCATTCTTCTGCCTCAGTTATTCAGCTATTGACTCCTTCTAGTGTGATAGTCATCTCTGTTTGTTTTTTCTTTAGTTCTTCTAGGTCTTTGGTACACAATTCTTGCATCTTTTCTGTTGTTTTTCTGAGATCCTGGTTCATCTTCACTATTATTCTGAATTCTTTTTCTGGAAGGTTGCTTGTCTCCACTTCATTGAGTTTTTTTTCTGGGGTTTTATCTTGTCCCTTTATATGGGACATAACTTTCTGCTTTTTCATCCTGGATTAACTTTTTGTAATGTTTTTGTTTTAGCTGTTGTGGGGACTGTGGTTCTTCTTTCTTCTTCTGTCTGCCCTCTGATGGAGGAGGCTAAGAGGCTTGTGTAATCTTCCTTATGGGAGGAACTGGTGGTGGGAAAAACTGGGTCTTGCTCTGTTGGGCAGTACCCTGCTTAGTAAAGGTTTAATCTGATTATCTGCTGATGGGTGCTGATGGGCTCCCTCCCTGGTAGTTTTTTGGCCTGAAGTAACCTAGCCTGGGACGCTATGGTAGGGTTAATGGTGCCCTCCAAGAGGGTTTACGCCAAGGGTGACCTTCCAGACTGCTGCTGCCAGTGCCCCTGTCCCTGTGGTGAGCCCCTGCTGACCCACGCCTCCACAGCAGACCCTCCAGTACTAGCAGGTAGTTTTGGTTCGGTCTCCTGTGGGGTCACTGTTCCTTTCCTCTGGGTCTTGGTGTGTGAAAGATTTTGTTTGTGTCCTCCAAGAATGAAATCTGTTTCTCCCAGGCCTGTGGAAGTGCTATAATCAGACTTGCTGGCCTTCAAGGTCAGATTCTCTGGGGATAGCCAATTCCTTTGTTGAATCCCCAGGCTGGGAAGCCTGGCATGGGGTTCAGAACCTTCACAACAGTGGGAGAACTTCTTTGGTATGATTGTTGTTCTCTAGTTTGTGGGTCACTCACTGGTGGGTATGGGATTTGATTTTGTCGGGATTGCACCCCTCCTGCCGTCTCGCTGCTTCTTGTCTTTGAATGTGGTTTCTTTAGGTGGGTTCTAGCATCCTCCTGTTGGTGGTTATTCAATAGCTAGTTGCAGCTTTGGTGTTCTTGCAGGAGGAGCTAAGCCTATGTCCTTCTACTCCACCATCTTGAACCAGAAGCTGGAATTCTCTGCTAGAGTTTTGAACCTTCACTGAGTTGAGCTTGGCTAGTAATTACTATGAGGCAGGCTTGTAAGGGTGCTGGAGGCTTAGAGAGAAGAGGCTTGGAAATATTAATAGCTTTTGGGAGCTCTCAGTGCTGTCAGATCAGCAGCCATGAAAGAGAGTGAGTGTGTTATGATGTGGAGATGACAGGGGCAGGGTGCTCTCAACAGCCTGGGAGATGTGCCTGGTATAATGGGAATCAAAGTATTGCCCAGTCTTTGTTTCATTGTTATAGTGTTCTAAACATCATCTGTATTGTAAATATGTATCTGCCTCAGTGATGTTATCAAAACAGAAGTGAATTTAAGAAATAGATATTTTAATGAAAATCTGTATACTTAGTTCATAAATATAATTGGAGTATCTTTGAGATGTCATAACTCAACACTTACTTTGAAACTCTTATTAAACTTATGTAATTGTTGCTAATTAAACTTTTCAAATTGTTTGTTATCAAACATTTACAGTAACTGTTTGGTAAGGGGCAGGGGAGAAATTGGTTATTATCAAACTGAAAGTCCTATTTTGTATTTATTTAAATTTGTTTTGGCAATATGCTTATAATGACGTTATATTTTAAATTTGTAAGGAAAAACCTAGCTCTATGCACACATACATACACACAAACACTGTTTTATTTTCCTAACTACAGACACTTGAGAATGGAAGCAATTTTACAGAATTCTGAATGTTGGATCAAGGCGGGAATTGATTCTAATGTTTCTGTTGCTGGGCGACAGCTCTGCAGGACTAAGCACCCCGCAATTTGAATTACATCGTGGCCACCGGTTTTAAACTAGGGGAGGCAAATGGTAGTTCTTTATCTTTCCTCAGTGACATTAAAGAATACCACTGTGGATACCCTGAGTACATGCTGGCTTTTATTTTGGAGCCCAGCATTGTTTGAACAGTTCAGTACTTGAAATTAAAAAATAAATGCCTTCATTGCCGCAATTCAATATCACTAAACTTACGGAGCATTGAAAGTCACATAGCGCTTAAAAGATACTGACCAAATGAATCACCGCCTCGTGTGTTGTTTTGACAGGAAGTGTATCATGTCTCAATAATTTCCTTAACATTTTTTCCTGCCAGGTGCCTGCTTTCTTCTTGTTAACTTATTCCCGTAGAATTCCAAATATGTAGTTGATTTCCCTACTGATTCTTTTACAGTTCCTTTTCCCCCTTCTTTAGAGGAGCTGCTGCCCTTTTGTTCTTATCGAATTTGAAGCTTATTACAGGGAAGAGAGAATGAGAAGCCCTTTTGGAGACTAGGATTCAGCCAGGATGCTTCTGTCTGGTGAGCGAATCTTCTTGGCTCCAGCGTGTAAAATTTTGTCAAGGAGGTGTTAAGACGTACCTGTTGACAGACCGGGTCTGAGGCCAGATGAGCGTGAGCTATTGTTCAGTCATCTGTGCAGAGATTAGAGGGAATTCTTATTTCCTATGTATAATGCAATTGAATGCCTTTTTTTTTTTTTTTTTACATCAAACCTGAGGTACCTTGAAATAAAACAAGTTAGGAAAATAAGATCCGGGGCTCTGTTTTAAGCAAGGTGCTGTGCAGTGAGGTGCGTCGTGCCGGCCATGCTTACCGGGCACTGTGCGCAGTGCTCTCTGGGAGGTGTGGGCTTAGAACCCCGAGGTGCTCAGGGTCGTCTGCGGCTGGGAGCACAAACCCGCCAAGGGAAGCAGACCTTCTTGGCTTGTAGCATCTTCCGGTGGAAGTAGGTGCAGAAATCTCCTTTTTCTAAATTAAGAAATTATGCGGATGTGGGCAAAGCAGAATGTTTGTCGGTAACTTGTGCAGCTGTTGAACATTCATGTGTTTGCCTTGGGATATTTGGGTCAGGGGATTTTTGACTAGTAAAAATGTATAGGTAACATCATAACTAAACTCATGTACACTTTATTACCTAATAAAAACACTTGTAAATTGTATTTTTATCAGTGAGTTATCAGTGACAGCATTCTATTTTATAGCATGCCTTATATTTTTTGTGTGTGATTTCTGTGATTTACTGCTTGCTTTCTTTGGTGGGATAAGTTTATGGTTAAATCCCTTATTTTTCTTTTTTGGATACAGAATTATTGCATTTTAAGTATGCAGTAGGTAACTTCTTTTAAATAAAAAAACAGTGGTTTCTTCCACCAGAAATCTTCCCTTTCTTGTGGTGTGAGATTACATGGTATAGATAGTGTCTTATGTCACTAGACATTAAAAGCATGGAAATTCATAGTGTATCCCATGTAACATTGAAGACTGTAAGTAGATCTGAAGAAGGCATGCCTGTCGAGGTTATCACTTATACAATCACAGATGGTCCTTATGACACATTAGTATAAGCTTTTAACTATGCTAGGGAGGTTAATTTTTCACATTTGCACCCTTTTATTTCAGAATAACAAATTTGTGTAGAAAAAGAAAAGCATTTATTGGCAGACCAGTCTGTTTCAGAAATGTTACCAACGAATGTCTGATTTTTGTAATGCATCAATACAGGTGTCAAAACCACTATATGATTAAGGCCAGGTGCACGGATGGTGAATAGCACTCTTGAAAATGCTGGACATTCTGCTTGGACACTAGCACTTATGCAGAGTGACAGGAGTGAGGTGAGCTGGACTGGGACTCCTCGCATTCTTCTCTGCATTCCTCTGGCAGGGATCAGGCAGGAACCTCGCCACAAACCCATAAGCAAGACCTCTATCCCCATCCTCAATTCCCTCATCTGCTCCCTTCTATGACTCTCTGAGCAACATATAAACAGTTGTATGTACAATATGAAAACCCCTTAAGAAAGTTAAACAGCCTTATTAAGTATATTTCACATGGCTTGCATCAGAGTGCCATTTACCTATCAGTTTGGCATTGCTTTGATATTTACTGTGCCAAAGAAAACTTCAGCCAGCAGAGGTCAAAGCGGAGCTTTCTTCTGCACTGCTAACATTAGAAAAAAGCTTAAAAGAATTATTCTGTCAGCTAGTTAAGAATTTATTAACAGGCCACTTTTGGGTAAAATGCAGGTGTTCTCAGTCGCAAAATTAACCTTGTGATTGGGAGTGCAGACCTAGTTGAACTTCAATAGAGTGTTTTGCACATCTGTGTTCCCTCTCTGAATGGGGATGATGCCAGCTGTCTAGATAAAACTGAAAGTTTTAAGTGTTAGTTGCTCTTAACTTGTGTCTGACTCTCTGCAACCCCATGGACTATAGCACACCAGGCTTCTCTGTCCATGAAATTCTCCAGGCAAGAATACTGGAGTGGTTGCCATTTCCTTCTCCAGGGGATCTTCCCAACCCAGGGAACCTGGGTCTCCTGCATTGCAGGCAGATTCTTTACCATCTGAGCCACTAGTGAAGCCCCAGATAAAACTGAGTGGTCTGCCAATCAAGTGAAATTACAGATGGAAATTCCTTGTAAAGTGTAAATAATATATTGATATAAAATCAAAACCTAAAGCATGGTAGCTCTGTGAAAAGTTACCATGGCATAACTCTGAGAATATACATGTGGAAAAGCAGTGAGCGTGGTCAGTAGGTAATACCCCAGTCCTGTGTCTTCTTGTTAACGCAGTTCTGTATTCAGTGACATGAAAGGAAAATGAGCCAGTTCAAATTAGGGGAGGAAAGTCTCAATGAGGCCTGTTGTGTAAGAAAAGAGGCTGTGAGGGACATGTTCTAGTAGGAATCCCGGGTTCTGTACTAGAGGTTGCCAAAAATAAAACACAACCCCCCTCAAAAACCAGTGTTTTTCTTTTCTTCTGTTGTTTAGCCAGAGTGTAAAACCACTTGAGCAGAAGCATTAGTGAGGCATTTTATGAGACCACAACCTCCCATTCAGAAAAAATAAATTACCACCAAGAGAGGAACTGTGAGTATCTCTTTTATATATCGGTGGGGCTATGTACACTAAGTGATTTGTAAATGTCTGCCTCACTCTCGTGTGAAGAACTTTTCAGGGGTCCCAAGCGTTAGTCTCTTCTAATTCTTCAAAGCCAATGACAGAAAAACTCTTCTCTCTTCAGTTGGTGATTGTCACAAAAAGGCAACCACAGGATAAAGACTTTTTTTTTTTTGCTTGTCTCATCTGGCTTTTGGAATCATGTTCAGCTGTAAAATTGTGTTATTATTGTCGATTGAGATTCCATCCTGGAGATGATTTGGGCTAAGTATTCATTGGTTATCCTAGAGTCTTGAGATGGCGTGGGAAGAACTGGGTATTTAACACAATTGGGAAAACCCCCTCACTTCTGGATCTTGGGAGGGGGAGTGAGGATAGGGTACATAATGTTCCTACTGTGAAAGATGAATTACTTAATAAAAATTTGCCTAACAGTTAGTTAGGTATGTGATTGTCATAGGCCATAGGTAGAACCACTGTGTTTATGTCTTGGTACAGCGGGAGAAATGACGCTTATGAAGCTTATCCAACCATCCAAGCAGGCCCTACAGCCTTTGAGGGCCCTGTTACAGGGAGAATGGGCTGAGATTTCCATCAGCTCTAGAAAGACCTCTTTGTGTCATTTGCTTTGAAGTTTGATAGTGACGATGCTGATACCCAGGTAGTAACTGCTTCCCCTTTGTTCAGCGCTCTGCTTGGAGCCCTGTGCGTGTTATCTTTAGTCCCTTCAACAACCTCCTCTGTTTTATAGATAAGGAAACTAAGCAGATATGGGAGGTTAAACAACCTGCGCTAGGTCCAGCAGTTTGTTTATTGATCCCTCCCGCCTGTGGGACTCCTCTCTCTCTCCGCTTGCACATGATGTCTCTCAGGAGGCTTAGGGGAGAAGGCAGCCTGTCCACGTGTCAAAGGGACCAGGAGAGCTTCTGCTCTATTCAGCTGATCCAGCAAGTTTTCAGGTTTGTCTTCACAGTGAAACTGAGAATCTCATCTTCCTCACTTGTCACAATTCAGGTAAGACACTTGTCTGGGGTAAAGGATCTGATTTACATGGCTTGTCATCTTTCCAGGATGAAAACTAGAAGTTAATAAACTTTTCCTCGTAGAATCTAGTATGCTATCTGGTGGGTCAATTACGACCTCTTAAGTTCATGACTGTTTCTTAGAGGGAAGGCTCTAGACTAGGCACAGTATTCTCAACCAGAGTTCTGACCTCTCATTACCTGTGCTCTCTTCCCAGAATTTTTGTGCATTCCAGCAGCCTTTTGGCATTTTAAATGTGCTGTGTTTTGAACTTGAAGGTGACTTCTGATTTCGTCACTCCCAAGGATTTATCTGTTTGCTTTTGTTCAGCTCTGCCACTCTGATCTGTGCCCTGTTGGCTTTGATCCTGCCCTTTTGGGTCTTTTTAGTTTCAGTGGCATCGTCAGGGTGGGCAGTGGTCATGCCCACCTCCTCCCTGGCCACTTGGCCAGGAAACTGACAATAAAGAAGTTGTTTTCCTTCAGAAATTGACTTATTCAGTCTGGTTTTACTGTCATCATGCACTGGCAATTATAAACACTATCTGTTAATGTTACTTCTCCTCCACAAAATCCTTCACTTTGTCTAAAAAATTCTTGCAGTCACTGTGGCGTTTTAATAATACCCATGAAAGCGTCACATTAGTGCATTTTAATGACTTGTTAAATAAACATTGTATTCAACATGGAGTTTAATTCAGACGACTCCCAGTTATATAGTTGGTCCCCAGCACATAGTAAGTAAGTTGGTTCTGAGAGTAAAATCAAAGATTTGGCATTGTTCAAGCTTATCTTGTGTCCAGTTTGTGTGTCCAATCTCTGCAGTACTATTTAATAGCTCATTTAAACAGTTGATTTGGAATCAGCAATGATAGGAGAGTGATGGTAAAAAAAAAACAACAACGAAACACCAAGAATCAAAACTTAGGTTACCTTAATTCTGTCACTCTGTGTGACTACTTGGAGTTCTTGTGTTTAAAATGTAAAGGAGTGAAGCAGAGTGAGTGTTACGAATCTTAATATTGTTTCATAAGTGAAAACTTTATATTTGAAATATTTTATTGCATTTGAATATCTTTCAAATTGAAATTTGTCTCAGAACTAAAACACAAGTGAAGAAAAGTTATTACTGGCACAGTTTAGTAACTGCCTTCTTTGTATCTTTGGAAGATATTTAAGAATTTTATTGCTATTTCCACTTTTTTTTTTCCTGGAATGATGATATATTTGTAGTTCAATAAGGTAATATTTTCACTGCATTTCCTGCCATTATCATGCATTTAAAAAACTATTACTGAAAATTTTGTTGTGTAGGGGAGGGTGTTTTTTTGGTTGTGCCATCTGGCATGCAGGATCTTAGTTCCCCAACCAGGAACTGGACCTGGGGCCCCTGCAGTGGAAGTGCAAAGTCCCAACCACGGGACCACCAGGGAGGTGCTGTGGAGGGGCATAGTAAATGACCTGGTTTAGGAATCAAATTCACTAGGTATACCACTGCTAGGATCACCCTAGATGTTGCTCTGATATCTTCCCATCTTACATTATCTGCTAAACTGAGAATCAAGGTTATAGAGAAGCTTTTAACTAGCAGACCCTGGGTTAACTTTTGCGGAACCTTTCCTGTGATCTCTACTCTTTGCCCTGTGGTTCCAGCACCTTTTCTCTAGATTACTATGATGGTTTTCTAACTGCAGTCCCTGTTTCTAGGCTCCCTTTACCTGTCTGCATCCTCCCAGCTCGCCCACCATCTCCCACTGCTCTCAAGGTGAAGTTGCTAAAATACAGACTTGAGCATGTCATTCTCTGTTTAGAATCCTTCACTAGCTCCGCATAATTTCTACGGCCTTTCATGGTCTGGCTCCCATATTCCTCTCTGGCCTTCCTCTTGCCTGACAGTCCCAGGCAGCTCCCTGAACACACCTTGGTTTTCTGCCTTTGCACTTCTTCATCCGCTCACCATTTCCTTTTCTCTGCACATCTTTGCTCCCTGCCAAAACCTGCATACCTCCTGTTCTTCTTGGCTTCTGGGTCCGTTATCCCTGTCGTGCACTCTGAGGACCCACACCCACTCTGTCATAGTACTTACTGCTCCGTGTTGTCATCACTGGTCTGTATGTGTGGTCTGTAATCTCCCCTGCTGGACCACAGGCTCCAGGCACCTGGCTCTGTATCTGGTGCACACTGGGTGCTCACAATAACTACTGCATGAGTGGATAGACCTAATCTATCCAGCCACTGAATCCAGCCAGCTGGGTTACAGTTTATACAAAAGGGTCTGTGATCTGAAGCATTTTCTAGCTTTGAGTCTCCAACCTAGCTGGTCATTAGAACCACCTCGGGTGGACTGAGCCTTGATATATAATTTCTTGGGCACTGAGGCCACTTGAATTAGAATCTCTGGCAGGTGGTACCTGGGAATCTGTATTAAACTCCATTGGTATAGATTACTTTTTTTTCCCCCTGGGAAGCTTTTTATGAAAATCATGATTAATTATTGCTATTGCTTTCTCTGTATCCATTAGTTTGCCACTGCACCCACAAAAGAAATTTTAGTAGTCTCACAGAGATTTTTGTATATAAGAAAATAAAATTTGTGCATCCTTCTGTAGTTTATAGAGGGCTCCTATTAACATCTCACTTAATCCTCAACAATTCTAGGAGGTAGGAAGGTGGGTCAGATTTTCATTTTAAAGATGAGGAAACTGGAGCTCAGAGATGGCAACTTGCTCATGGTCATGGTTTTTAAAGGTATTTATGTAACTAGATTTCTAGGGTTCCCGATTACAGTAGGATTTTCACAATTTAGAAGTGATGGGGTTTTTTCTCAGGTTGTTTCCTAAAAAATAGGCAAAGTGAATTCGCAAGTTCTGCAAAAAGAGCAGAGCCAGTGATTTAGAGTCTTGAAAAGAAATGATTCACTATGAAATTTTAATCTCATTTTGACTAATTTTATAAAACTTACAATGGGATTATAGTATCTTTGTGTAATTTTTCTTTAGAAAGTATGGTAATGAATTCAAGAAAATAAACTATTCTAAGTCATTTGGGATATACTTTTATCATTGATAAAATTTAATGTACAGGTTAAGAGAGCCTTTTTAGACAAAAGTTTTACTTTGTTTTTGTAACAGTTTCAACTCCTTTTTATTCACCATTTCCCCCTAAAAAGTCTTATGCACATTTGTTTCTCCTTTTTTATTTTTTTTCTGAGATGAGCCTGGAGAGTCTCAGTAGTGTCTACATTTCTGTGATTTTGATTAATTTTCCCCTGCCTTTCCCCTTCCTCTCCTAGCTCCTGGCATTCACTGTCCCCTGTTGTACGGTTGCTGTCTATGGAAACTAGGTGTCTACAGAAATGTCCCCCTTCCCCACATCTGCATCCTTGTTGCTGGTACCCTCTTTAGGTTCTAGTCAAGGACAGCTGTTCATGATAAGCTTTGGCACAAATGGAGGCATGTCTCCCAGTGTGTCCGAAGCTGGGCCTGTTGCTTCCTAATTCCACCCCAAATGGCTCCTGCTCCTGCCTTAGTCATTACCTCTTTAAACTTTTAGTTTTGTACTGGAGTATAACTGGCTAACCATGTTGCGATGGTTTCAGCTAGACCGCCAAGGGGCTCAGCCATGTGTATACATGGATCCATTCTCCTCCAAAGCCCCCTCCTAGCCACAGAACACTGAACAGAGTTCCCTGTGCTCTACGGCAGGTCCTTGTTGGTTATTCATTTTAAAGATAGCAGTGTGTGCATGACCTTCTCAAACTCCCTAACTGTCCCTTTCCCCATCCTTCCTCTGGCAACCGTAACTTCATTCTCTGTCTGTGAGTCTGTTTCTGTTTTGTGAATAAGTTTATTTGTATCACTTATTTTTGGATTCCTCGTATAAGAGACGTCATCCGATTTCTCCTCTGTCTGACTGACTTCGCTCAGGACGACAGCCTCTGGGTCCGTCCACGTTGCTGCGCATCTGCCTTAGTTGCCAGTCCCCTCCTTTGGCCCAGAAGTCTGAGAGTTTGTTTACTTCTCCCTCTTCTTTGCCCCCTAGGGTGACTGGACCTTTTAAACAGGCCTTAATTCTGTCCCATCTTCTCCACATTGCCATCGCTGCTGGTCAGAACCTGATCACACCTGATCTGGGTGACTCCCTCACTTCCTGCCTTTGATTTGGCCTCCTGAACATCCGCTTCATGAGTGAGCACCAGAAGGGTTGTTTCCTCCGTAGGCAGGATCTTCAGTAGTTCTCCATTCCTATGTGAAAAAAGTGCAAGGTTCTCAGTCCACCATTCAAGACTTTCAGGCGCTTGAGCAGCCTCTGGAGCCTCATCCTTGGGTGCTGCCTCCATCTTCCAGAGCTCCTGGTCTCCAAGCTTGTGCTCCTGTCTGAAAGCTTGCTGGACACATCCTACTGACCCTTGCCTTTCTGCCTTGGCTCTCTCATCTCTGCCCCAACTTCTTTGTGCAGCTGGCCCTTATGGGCAATGTACCTCTCTCCTTTGCCTGGCTAACTAATACTCTTGAAGGTGTCTTTAAAGGTATGATCTCCTTTAGGAAACCTTTTATAGCCTTTTCTATTAGCTAGAATGTAGTTGAGGTGACTTTAGAGAGACTTAAACAAGACAGGAGTTTCTCTTGCATATGTAAAGGTCTCACTCTACGAAGTTATCCAGGGACTGTGTTCCTTCTTTCCTGTTGCTCCCCCAGCCATAGGGCATTATCTTTATTGGCCTGAGTGTAGTTGGCTCACCTCCACACACCTGCATCCAGCCGGCAAGAACAGGGCAAGAGGGTGTGGAGGCCCACTCCTTCCTTTGAAGAGCCTGACTCAGTCCCCATATACGGTACTCCTGTTCATATCCTGCTGGTCAGAACTTCATCATATGTCCACACTGAATTTCAGGGGAGGCTGGGTAACAGAATTTTTGGCTCAGTACTGAAAAGGATAATGGGAGCCACACATGTAACTTAAAATTTTCCACTAACCATATTGAAAAATAGAAAGCACGTGAAACTAACCCGGTTATTTAACCCAGTATATTTAAAGTATCATTTCAATGTGTAGAATTAGCCACATTTGAAGTATTTTTTTTAATTTTTTAATTTTTATTTTACTTTATTTTACTTTATAATACTGTATTGGTTTTGCCATACATCAGCATGAATCCGCCACGGGTGTACATGAGTTCCCAATCCTGAACCCCCCTCCCCCCTCCCTCCCTGTACCATCTCTCTGGGCATCCCAGTGCACCCGCCCCAAGCATCCTGTATCCTATCATTTCAGGTATTTAATAACCATGTGTAGTAGTGGCTACCGTATTGCGCCATATAGCTTTAGCTTGTTAGCCATGTGCACAGCTAAAATGGAAGGATTCTCACTTCAGTTCAGTCACTCAGTCATGTCTAACTCTTTGCGACTCCATGGACTATAGCACACCAGGCTTCCCTGTCCATCACCAGTTCCCGGAGCTTGCTTAAACTCATGTCCATCAAGTTGGTGATGCCATCCAACCATCTCATCCTCTTTTGTCCCCTTCTCCTCCTGCCTTCAGTCTTTCCCAGCATCAGGGTCTTTTCCAATGAGTCAGTTCTCATCAGGTGGCTAAAGTAGTGGAGTTTCAGCTTGAACAAAGCTGCATTCATGTTTCAAAAAGTGGAAGGATTTCACCACTAGAATAAAGGGGAGAGTGGACTTTGGGGTCATCTGGCAGTCTGTCATCTCTCTTGTCACCAGCTCCTGCTCTTCTATCCTAATTTGGTCCTACTACTTGGTATTGCCTGTGACATATTAGGCTTGTAATCTCTTTTAGGCTATCATTCTTATTGGGTTGAGCATTTTAAGGGCAAAGATCGAATCATCTTTTCTCTAGATCTTAGCATTTGGCACATTTAAATTATCCAGTAAATGTTTGTTAAGTGAACCAATGAAGTGATCGGGGATTTCATCAAAAATTTCAATTGTCTTTATTATTATCCTCATTCATATGGGTAGTTCTCTTTCTTGTGCATCAAAAGTTATATTGTCCTCAGGGAGGTGAATTTACCTTGATTTTATCTGACAAATTTGCTGTGAATACACATCCAGTGATGCTTTAGGTTGAGGTCCACATGCTGATAATATGGCAGGTTCTCTGGTTCCATGAATGATGTTTTAGAAAATTGGGTCCAGAAAACTCTTGTTTTTCCTGAAATAGTGAGGTTCCTCTGTACTCTTAACCAGATGAAACTGTTTGCATGCAAACCCGTACATTGAGAGTTCCTGTTCAGTCTTTGGGGAGATAGACCATTTCCAGGAAATCCTATTAAAAATCTATTGCAGCTAGAAGACAGATATTTTACATATGAAACACAGTATTACCAGAAGTCAACAAACCACCCAAACCTACCAGCGATTCCTAGAATTTTAAATGAAACATGAACGTAGCTTCTCATTAAACGAAGTAGGGGACTGAATGTTCCCTAAACTCCTTCAATTCTAGATGTGAAAGGCTGTTCTCCTCTTGCACAGGCCTGTCTTGCATCCCTCGGAGTCAGGGGGCTGCAGGATTGCCTTTCCTGGGCTAATCCTTGATGTCAGGGCCCTTCTTCTTGGAGAATGGAAGGTAATGGGAGCAAGGATAAATGGATGGGACCACATCTCCCCTCTCATTTTTCATCAACAGCTACCCTTTCCCTCACCCCATCTTTCTATTCCCCCTGCAAACAGAAGCTTCTCCTCCCCATCTCAGGAGTGGCTCTTGGGTGGAGTTTTATAAGTTAGTTTTCCTTTGGGGGAAGAATCTCATTTCAATCAGGCTGTTAATCATCTCTCAGGAAAATAATATTTGTAGCAGCTCTAATCACCACCACCGCCACAATGATGGCTTCATAGTGCATGTGTGTGCCAGGCTTCTAAGGGCTTTGTGTGTGTTACTCACTTCCGTCTTATGAAATAGGCATTGTTATGGTCCCCGTTTTATAGATGGGGAAACAGAGGCTTAGACTAAGTAACTTGCCTGGGGTTACAAGCTAATAAATTGCTCAACTGGATTGACACTCATATCTGAATCTAAATTTTGGGCTTTTAACCATTATATGGCCCTGCCTCCAAAACATCACTTCCATAGCTTTTTTCCTGTTTGATAGATGATATGTTCTTGGTGGTGGTGGGGCTGGTTAGAGGGCTGGAGAGGGAGAGGGGCCCAGGACATCCTGACCTGGAATTGAAGGGGTTGAGGAGTGTTTGGATGAGGCTTTTCAGAACAAGGATGATTTGGCTGGTAGAACAAAGAAGAGCCAGAAATATCAGACTCACACTCTGTGTGTTGGAAGCACTTTCTCTGCAATCCTGTTTATGGTTGGGGAGCTGTTGCTGTCAGGCAGTTCAGCCCTCTTGTTTTATTGATCAGGAAACTGGAGCTCAGAGACTTGAAACTGCTTGCCCGGGGGTATGCTCCTACTGAGTGAAATAAAATGTGGACTGCATACTTGAACCTGCTCTTCTGAGTGAATTTCATTAATATTTTGCAACCAACTCTTTTTTGTTGTTGTTATAATTTTTTGTTGAGATATAAATGACATACAGCATTGGTTTCAGATGTGCAGCATAATGATTCAGTATTTGTATGTGCTGTGAAATGACCACTACCATCAGTCTGGTTAACATTGACCACCACAGGTAGTTGCAGCTTTATCTGAGAACTCTTCAGATTTACTTCCCTATCCACTTGTGGGCGATGAGGCAGTGGGAGGGAGGGAGGCGAGTGGGGGCACGTGGATGAAGGGGGTCAAAAGGTGCAAACTCCGGTTATAAGATAAATAAATCCTGGGCATGTGACGTGCATCAGGGTGACTCTAGTAACCAACTCTTGTTTGTTGTTTCTGTTGTATGTTTCAGTATCAGAAGAGGGTGTGCTTGCTTAGAGAAGAAGAGCAGGGTAATGAAGAAATTGGGATGAAATCTGTTTCTGTTAAACACCGTGGTGTCTAACGTGGGTTGGGTAGTAGTAGGCAAGGGGACTGTGGGTCAGCCCCTTCTATCCCCCTGCAGTAAAGGAAAGGGGCCCAGACACAGATGTGGGTCCCTGCTGTAGCCCCCACAGAGGTTCTGTATCTCACAGGCGTTGGGAATGTCCTGGCTTCCGTGGCTCCATGAATATGGGTGGGAGGAGAAGGGTCTAATCCCATCACCAGGATTATAGCAGGAGGAAATATGTTTTTGGAATTGTAAACGGGAATTTTGATTGTCCCATGGAAACATGGGTGAACATGATGCTTAGGACAATACTCACAGATTAGTATTGGAGGTATTAATAAAAAGGCTCTTGTGGGCTGATCTGGATACTTAACCCCCTTGGCATGTAGGAGCTGCAGATAGCCCATTTACAAGTGTTGTAATCTGGCCCATTCATAACCTGAGAGATGTGTCCTAATTGAAATTACCTGTGTATGAAGGTTTCTGTTCTGTCCAAATGAAAAGCTTGTCTGTGTAAAGGTTACTTGATAATTAATGTGTGGAGGAATTACTAGGCACTCTGAACCTCTACAACTTGGGGAGACCACAACAGTTTTGAAAGACAGACACTACAATTAGGCCTCCTATGTTTAGGAGAATTAGAGAGGATTTAGTCGGGAGCTCAGCCCTGTCCTAACCACACACGTGGGGCTTGGACAGTCTGCTGAGTTGGGTTGGCCCTAAGAGGAGGATGGACAGTGCTGTGATAGTGAGCTCAGGATGAGATGTGCACGGCTGTAATTCCCAGCTCTACCGTATTTTAGCTGGTGACTTTGAGCCTTCAATCTGTTTTCTCATCCGTGAAATGAGAATAGCAATACTTTATGGACAGTGGTGCAGAATAAATGATGAACGTATGTTAAGAGGCGACTTCAGCTTTCCTCTGTATAAGAATGAAGGGAAAGTAGTTGTACTAGAAGAAGGGGGCTTGTCTTGAAACCGCAGAGTTTTAATTAGGTTGTGTTATTTGGGGAATGCTGGTGGAGGTCATGGGGGATGCGGAAGATCTCACCCAGGCTGGCCTTGTTGTGGTCATTGTGTGAAGTGCTTGAAGTGGAGTTTGGTGGACAGCAAACTTGTGTTCAAGCACAGCTTGTTTCACCGTAACATGTACATGAGCCAGTCTTCATTTTTTACTTTTGATATTGTTAATATGTTGGATATCCTTCAAAATTTACCATTTTCAGTGACTGCATAAAATTCTCTATTATATTATTCTCAATGTGGGACTTTTAGGTTATTCCCAGTATTTTGCTCATAATGCGTGAAGTGCATCAGAATTTATGGCTCAATTCCTACAAGAGAAGAGGCAGTTTTTTGTTTCAACCATGGCTATAGATTGAAAATCAGTATTAGAATCTTGTGTGATAACTCTCGCGGGCTACGACTTCCCATGCTCCACTGTACTGAAGTCTGCCATTGACCAGTTGGCATCTTGAGCCTCTGAGACCTGGAAACTTACCCTGCTCACCTTGGTTTCCTTACCAGCAGCACAGAGTAGGTGTTTGTTAAAAATTTGTGGAAATGAATGGAGGATGGAAATTTTTGTGCACAGAGAGAGGTGAGAACCTCTCGTCCATGTTTTATGCTGTTGCACTATTTTGAACTTCTTTAGGGAATGGGCATAAAAATGATATGTTCTCTTCATGCAGATGCTTGTCATTTTATGGAAGAGAACAGTAGCAGAGAAGAGAGATTAGGGAATTGAGTAAAACATCAACTGAGAGTCTGGCGAGGAGTTCAGAACTAGAAGAGAATCCTTATTGCTGGAGGGATCAGTGGTGTAATGGAGCAGATAGAATTAGTTGGGTTAGATTTTATCCACCTAGGTCAGTCGAGAGGGTAGGGATGGGTGCTTTAGGCAGGAGGGGTCAGCTCAGGGGTGGGGCTGAGTGTGGACCATGAGCAGGAGAGCGTGCAAATCTGGGGGTACAGGAGGAAAGAGCATTCGATAGCCAGGTGGGGTGGGGCCACGTTAAGGAGAGTCGGAAATCAAACAGAATTTGAGAGACCTAGCGAGCAATAAAGAGTCTTTGTAGGTTCATGAGTGGCATGAGGAAAGTGGTTGAACTGGAAATTCCAAGGTGGTGTCGGAACTATGTCTCAGGGCAGGTCACTTAGAAGTACACAAATACTCGGTGATGGTGGTTTATGTACCTGGAGTCCGTAGAAGCCTCAGCGACTCCCCCTTCACCCTTGCATGGCCAGGACTGGGCAGTGATGTCCTTTTTCTGCACATAGGGAAATGGAGCTTCCAAGTTGAGCTCTCCCAGTCACACAGTTGGAGATGGCAGTGGTTGGAACCCTTCTGGCCACTGGTTTTCCAGTGATGCCTCAGGGTATGCGGAACATGCCTTCCAGAAACTGAGGTCTTTGAAGGGCAAACTGATCCTTGGAAAGAAGGAGATGGCGTCAGCGCATGACTGATGGGAACCAAGTGCTTTCGGTATATTCGATTTCATCACACTGACTGTCTGCTAACTGTTGGCTTCATTAGCTACCTCTTACAGATAAGGCAGTCGAGGCTTGAATTAAGTAGCATGCCCCCAGTCACACGTCTAGGCAGAGACGGACTGGGGACTCTAATTCAGGTGTATGTGCCTCTTTTCTGCCTTGGTTCTTTCCGCAACCTGACACTTGGACACACTGCAGTTGCTTCTGTTTCCTGCTTTGTTCAGGAATGTGATGGGGTTGATTTTTTTTTCTTCAGGTTCTATATATACAAAGCTAAATCATTTTGGAATGAGTTTAACTGAAGCAGGTGTCTTAACTTGAAACTATTGTACTTTATGGAGGTAAATGCATATAGTAAGAGTAAATGTTAGGAATTTTGGGAAGTTAATTGGGAGAAACAATTTTGGTCTCTTTTCGGCTTTTAGGGACTTATTCTTAGGCTTCTTGTAAGCTACCCCTTAGGTTTCAGAGTGGAGACTCCACAGTAATCACGCACCGAGTGAGGAGAGCTCTGCTTGCCTCTCTGGTCTCAGCTCTGTCCCCTTGTCAGGCACACAGCTCTAAAGAAGGAATGTCAGGTCCTGCGCAGATCAACTTGCTCCCTGTCCTCAGTACACGTGCTGGAATGGGTCTCCTCCCCGGCCCCCTGTCCTTCCCTGCTGTCTGCTTCACTTGCATTCAGCCTCAAGACTCAACATGCTCAGCTCCTGGACTGGGTTTGATGTTCCTGCCCTGTGCTTACCCTGGTCAGGCACCCCTGCCCGGATTTTCCAGAAAGATAGCATAGAGGCGGAAGTGTACCTGTGGTGTTTGGGTTGGGGAGGTGGGGCCACGCATTGGCCGCCCTCATAGAATGGCCAGCTGGTGATGGGAAGTTATAGGAAGTAGGCTGGAGAGTGCCTCAGCCATAGATCTTGGTGATAACAGAAACAGCCTTTGCTACCTAAACATGATCCTAACTGACCCTCCGGCATTCCTTTGCATAAACTCTCCAGCCACGTACCTACCCTTGCATGTGTGTGTGCGTGCGCGTGCTCAGTTGCGTCCAGCTCTTTGCGACCCCATGGAGCGTAGCCTGCCAGGCTCTTCCGTCCGTGGGATTCTCCAGGCAAGAATACTTGACTGGGTTGCCATTTCCTTCGGCAGCTGCAGAAGGGAGACCTTGCCGCTCTTGGCAGTGGGGAGCCACAGGGAGGTTTAGAGTAGGTTAGGGGAGCTGAGCAGTACTTGAGTAAGTGGACTCTTTTGCTCACCAGCCACATGGACTGGAGGGAGCTGGGGCTAAAAGCAGGGAAACCAGATGGGAGATTAGTGTCCATGTGCAGTAAACACAGAACTGAAGTCCGGAATTTTCCGTGAGTCATGAGCAACTCAGGGATTAGAATGCACCGACCTTGGGTGCGTCAGCCCTTCCTGCCTCAGGTGTCCATGGCAGGGTGGCTGTGCCAGCCAGCTCGGGGAAACTTGGTCAGGAGGAACTCGGGAACATTTTTGGTCCCGATTCAGGTTAATCATGGTGTCATTTTGAGCTTGTTGTTTTGAATACTTTTCTAGCCACCATTAGCACTTCTTTTTCTGAGATGAAACGTTAAGGTGCAAGAAAACTCAATGTTCACAGTAATCCAAGCACCTGCCTGCTTTGTGGGGAAAAGATTTTACCTCAGACTGTGCATTCATGGGCTCTCTGGCAGAGTCTGGGCCAGGAATGAGACAATGGGAGTGGTTGATTGAATTCTGGTGTAAAATCACAGCCTGCAGAGAAAACCATCTCTCTGGATTAGGGGCAGAGTCCATACAGTGGCCTATTCACGTCAATGTTAATTGTGGCTGTTTAAGTGAACTTGGACAGCGTCTAGAAAATAAGGGAAAAGGCTTTCAACAAAGCTCTTTTCATGGATGGCTCTTACGACGTGCTCAGTTCTACGGCTCTTAGACAAAAGTCCATATTTTTTTCCCAGGTCTTGTCATGCTTCCAGCAGCAACTCAGAATACGGCCTCTTAGGCCAACACATTTAACCCCCGTGGGGAGCTTTACTAGAACTACAACTTTTTGTTGATTGGTTATGATTCTTAACCTGCTTAATATTGCATTTCTATCTTAAGGGATCTTTGCTAGAAATCCTAACATTGGCATCGAATGTCACAAAGAGCTTTCAGATGTTATCTCATTTTGAATCTTCCGGTCCATGCAGGATAACTTCTGATATCTCAGTGTGCTTTTCAGTGGGGTTTGTAAGAAAAGAGTTAAGATTGCTCTGTCTTGGCCTCAACAGCTTACAAATAGAGTTCCATTGTCCTTGTATTTGAGTAGCTCATAGTGTTTTATACACATTAATTCATTAATCGTCACACAAGTCCTGTGTGTAGGTGGTGGAAAATATTTTCCCTGCTGCAGTATTTACACGTGGAGAAACTGAGTCATGAGGCAGAGGCGAGGCGGGGCCTGTGGAGGGGCGCCAGGGCTGCGCTGGCCTTGGAGTCATCTTCTTCCTTGACCATTAGAAAACCCGAACTCATTTTCCTTTGGAAAATAATTATGATTTCCAAGGAAAATAGCCCTGTCGACCACACTATCTGAAGAACGGAACTGTGAAAGGGAAGACTTGGGGGCGATTTATCACAAAATGGTTGATGTGGTTTCATTTTCTCATATCGCTGGCAGGCACTTTGGTTGTAGCTGCAACCCAGGCGGTCAGCACGGTGGTGTGTTTTTGTGTCTGAAACCACTCTTTGGATATACTCATCTCATTCCTTTGATGCCTTTCCAAGTGTTAAAAAAAGAAGATGCTATTTGCCGTTCCAGCTTAGGCTGTGCCATAGGTGGCAGAAAAGGCCACCTTTTTTAGATTTCTACATACTTAATGGGAGGGAACTACTCCCTACTCTTCCTCCTTTTAATCCGTTGTCTTCTCACTAGTGCTTTGATGAGAGTAAATCAGGAAAAGGACTTGGTGGGCAGAATAAACTGCATTCTGTGTGTCTCCGTGTCTGTGTGACAGCTCTGCACATGTGGGCATCTCAAACTTATGTACAAAACTGAATTCCTGGTTTCCTTTCCCACATCTGCACTATTTACAACACTCCCCATCTCTGTTAATGGCAAGTGCATCCTGAGCTCATTCTTCCAACTTGGGAGACACCTTCTTTATCTTATATCTCACTTTCAACTTGCCAGGAAATCCTATTGGCTTTATCTTCAGAATGTGTTCAGAATCTAGGGACTGCTCATTGCCTCCCTCGCCACCTCCCTGTTCTTGCCCCTCATCATCTCTTGCCTGGATTATTGCAGTGGCCTCCAAAAAAGTCTCCTGCCCTGCTCTCGGTCCCTTTGTTGACCTGCACAATAGTAGTTAGAATGATACTTTTAGTGTGTATGTCAGATCATGTCATTCCTGAGCATGGAATCCTCAAATGAATCCTTTCAAACTCTGAGAAACCAAAGCCCACACGTGACTTTACGTGTCAAGTCTTATGGGATCAGGCCTTCCGTTTTTCTCTGCCCCACTTAAGTGCATGTGTATGATTTTACTACAAGTTTTGTGCAGTAAAAATACACGACTTGTTCACAGGCTCTTAAATGTAGTTATAAAGATATCCTTCTTAGGAAGCTCCAGCTTTCTGTTGGCAGAGAAGGTAAAGTTTTGGTAGGAGGCAGAAGACTTGGGCTTCTCTGGTGGCTCAGCCGGTAAAGCATCTGCCTGCAATGCGGGAGACCCGGGTTTGATCCCTGGGTCAGGAAGATGCCCTGGAGAAAGAAATGGCAACCCACTCCAGTATTCTTGCCTGAAAAACCCCATGGATGGAGGAGCCTGGTAGGGTACAGTCCATGGGGTCACAAAGTCAGACATGAATGAGCGACTTCACTTTCCTTTTCCTGCAGAAGAATTAAGCAGTTTTCAGTATTTTTTTTTCTCACTGCCCCAGGGGATAGAAGGTTAAGAGGATACAGGAGTCTGTAAATATTTAGTTGTGGGTGATGCAGTGAGTCTAGGAAGGGGTGTAGCTCTTGTAGTTGGTGGTGCGGCTCTGGGTCTCCTATCTCTTCTTGGAGGTGGTGAGGTTTCTGTGATTGGTTCAGCACATGTGATGGTTGAGGCAGGTTTGGAAATTTTCTCAATACTTAATGGTAATTGATACAGCTCTATTGGTGGGTTTCTTGGAGATTCTTTTTTAAAAAAATTATTTGTTTTGGTTGCATGAAATTTTTACCGTATATCAGACTTTTACTAAATATCAGACGACATAGGTGATAGAAACATTACAAATTAAGCCTCTCTTTCAGGAGTCATACTTTGTTGTACAACAGAAACCATATGGGAGAAATCCTGTAAGTAAAATGAACATCAGGAAATTTCTGTCAGGGTAACCATCATAAATCAGAGATTCCTCTCAGTATCCTGAGCATTCAGAAACTTTTTAAATAGCAGTTGGACTCATATGAGCACACCCTGAAGGGCAATGATCACGAAGACTGCAACATATGTGGAAGGCTTTATCCAGAAGTGATGTTTTGGTGAATGTCAGATTAGTGATATGAAGTATAGAACCTTTAAAAAATATTTGAAATACGTGAAAGCTTTCTAATAAAAATTCTCAGTGAATCTGTACTGAGGGAAACATTTATATGAGAAGTCATGTTGCAGAAATCTGATTACAAGGTTGTTTTTCTTTTAAAGCAACCTACAAATGTCTAGGTATATGAAGCTTTTTAAAAAGCAAAAATAAATTGAATAATGTGACATCATTAAATACATGTAAAGAGTCCTTTCAAAGTCTGTAGGACTTATGTGTGAATGTCAGTGTGTTACAGAACACAGATGGTGGATGTTTTATGGGCATGTGAGTCCATCCATAATTGAATGTAATGAAATATGTAGCCTGATTTAGTTCAGGAACTTTTATGTATATGAAGATACTTCTCATTAAGTCTCAGTAGGGACTCCAATCGTTAAAAGACAATATATTTAAGTGTAATATTCTTTTAAAATTATAGTGCATCTTTTCCTCCTGTTTTTGAAAGGGTATGGATTTTACTGAACTAATCCTTCAGAAAGAAGCTAAAAATATTTTTGTAAAATTTGTAACTCTCGTGGTCAGCCATATTTTACATTAGTGGAAGTCACTCAGTCATGTCCAACTCTTTGGGACCCCATGGACTATACAGTCCCTGGAATTCTCCAGACCAGAATTGATGGAGTTGGTAGCCTTTCCTTTCTCCAGGGGATCTTCCCAACCCAGGGATTGAACCCAGGTCGCTCGCATTGCAGGCAGATTCTTTACCAGCTGAGCCACAAGGGAAGTCCAAGAATCCTGGAATGGGTAGCCTATCCCTTCTCCAGCGGATCTTCCCAACCCAGGAATCAAACCGGGGTCTCCGGCATTGCAGGTGGATTCTTTACCAACTGATCTATCAGGGAATTTTTACACTGCTGCTGCTGCTGCTAAGTGGCTTCAGTCGTGTCCGACTCTGTGTGACCCCATAGACGGCAGCCCACCAGCCTCCCTCGTTCCTGGGATTCTCCAGGCAAGAACACTGGAGTGGGTTGCCATTTCCTTCTCCAATGCATGAAAGTGAAAAGTGAAAGGGATGTCGTTCAGTCGTGTCCGACTCTTGGCGACCCCATGGACTGCAGCCCACCAGGCTCCTCCATCCATGGGATTTTCCAGGCAAGAGTGCTGGAGTGGGGTGCCATTGGATACATTTATTTATAGGAAAAAATGCTTCCCAGGTGGCTCAGTGATAAAGAATCCACCTGCCAATGCAGGAGACGTGGGTCCAATCCCTGGGTTGGAAAGATCCCCTGGAGTAGAAAATGGTAACCCACCCCAGTATTCTTGCCTGGAGAATCCCATGGACAGAGGAGTCTTGTGGGCTACAGTTCGGGGGGGTCGCAAAAGAGCCGGACATGATTTAGCGACCAAACAACGGTAACAGCAATGGAACACAGCAGAGGACGCAAGAGAATAATTTAGTGGGGAATAAACACATGAAACAGTTAGCGACAAGTGCTGAGATAATTGTTAGATTTGTAAAGGGGCAGTCATTGGGCATAGGAGGGGAGGGAGGACCCTGCAGTTTACTGAGTACCTGAGTGTCAGTACTACCCTAAATAAGAGTCCTTCAAAATCATCTCTTCAAATATTCTCTTTTATCTCAGTATGAAATTCCTATAAAAAGTATGTTGAACCTTTTCATCATATATTTCACGTTTCTTAACATCTTTCGTATCTTTCTCCTCTAGCTTTTTGCTATACTATATATTCTATATAACCCCTTAAGATTCAAATTCTAGTTTACTGATTACGTTCAAAGGCCATTTAAACTCGATCTTCAGAGCTGAGACCAGTCAAACTCTTCAGGGCAAACATTCTTGCTATGTCATCTCTATATTTTTCAGTTCAGTTCAGTTCAGTTACTCAGTTGTGTCTGATTCTTTGCAACCCCATGTAGTGCAGCATGCCTGGCTTCCCTGTCCATCACCAGCTCCTGGAGCTTGCTCAACACAATGATCTCATCTTCTGTTGTTCCCTTCTCCTCCTGCCTTCAATCTTGCCCAGCATCAGGGTCTTTTCCAGTGAGTCAGTTCTTCCCATCAGGTGGCCAAAGTACTGGGGTTTCAGCATCAGTCCTTCCAGTGAATATTCAAGACTGATTTCCTTTTGGATTGACTGATTTGATCTCCTTGAAGTCCAAGGGACTCTCAAGAGTCTTCTCCAACACCACAGTTCAAAAGCATTAGTTCTTTGGATTTAAAATTTTTTATGGTCCAGCTCTCACATCTGTACATAAGTACTGGAAAAACCATGGCTTTGACTAGATGGACCTTTGTCAGCAAAGTAATGTCTCAGCTTTTTAATACTCTCTCTAGGTTGGTCATAGCTTTTCTTCCAAGGAGCAAGCGTTTTTTAATTTCATGGCTGTAGTCACCATCTGCAGTGATTTTGGAGCCCAGCCAAATAAAGTCTGTCACTGTTCCCATTGTTTTCCCATTTATTTGCCATGAGGTGATGCCATGATCTTCATTTTTTGACTGTTGAGTTTTAAGCCAGCTTTTTCACTCTCCTCTTTCACTTTCATCAAGAGGCTTTTCAGTTCCTCGTCGTTTCCTGACTTAAGGGTGGTGTCATCTGCATATCTGAGGTTATTGATATTTCTCCTGGCTATCTTGATTCCAGCTTGTGCTTCATCCAGCCTGGCATTTCTCATGATGTACTCTGCATGTAAATTAAATAAGCAGGGTAACGATATACAGCCTTGACGTACTCCTTTTCCAGTTTGGAACAAGTCTGTTTTTCTATGTCTGGTTCTAACTGTTGGTTCTTGACCTGCATACAGATTTCTCAGGAGGCAGGTAAAGTGGTCTGATATTCCCACCTCTTTAAGAATTTTCCACAGTTTGTTGTGAAAACACAGTTTATTGCTATATTTTTCAGTGAGTCTTAATTTGGTGACTTTTGGAGAGCCTTCCTATTTCTTTGGGAGATTTCTCAAGAAACATGCATTTGCAGTGATTCTTAAATAGGCTCCCTTCCAAGATCGTGCTTCATGGCAAATAGATGAGGAAAAAATGGAAACAGTGACAGACTTTATTCTCTTGGGCTCCAAAAATCACTGCAAACGATGATTGCAGTCATGAAATTAAAAGACTCTTGCTCCTTGGAAGAAAAGAACCTAGATAGCGTATTAAAAAGCAGAGACATCACTTTGCTAACAAAAATCCATTGAGTCAAAGCTATGGTTTTTCCAGTAGTCATGTACGGATGTGAGAGTTGTACCATAAAGAAGGCTTCAGTTCAGTTCAGTTCAGTTGCTCAGTCATGTCCGACTCTTTGTGACCCCACGAATTGCAGCATGCCAGGCCTCCCTGTCCATCACCACTCCCGGAGTTCACCCAAACTCATGTCCATTGAGTCAGTGATGCCATCCAGCCATCTCATCCTCTGTCGTCCCCTTTTCCTCCTGCCCGCAATCCCTCCCAGCATCAGAGTCTTTTCCAGTGAGTCAACTCTTCGTATGAGATGGCCAAAGTATTGGAGTTTCAGCTTTACATCAGTCCTTCCAAACAACACCCAGGACTGATCTCCTTCAGAATGGACTGATTGGATCTCCTTGCAGTCCAAGGGACTCTCAAGAGTCTTCTCAACACCACAGTTCAAAAGCATCAATTCTTCAGTGCTAGGCTTTCTCTCTGTCCAACTTTCACATCCATACATGACCACTGGAAAAACCATAGCCTTGACTAGATGGACCTTTGTTGGCAAAGTAATGTCTCTGTTTTTCAATATGCTATCTAGGTTGGTCATAACTTTCCTTCCAAGGAGTAAGTGCCTTTTAATTTCATGGCTGCAATCACCATCTGCAGTGATTTTGGAGTCCCCCCAAAATAAAGTCTGACACTGTTTCCACTGTTTCCCCATTTATTTCCCATTAAATGATAGGACCAGATGCCATGTTCTTCGTTTTCTGAATGTTGAGCTTTAAGCCAACTTTTTCACTCTCCTCTTTCACTTTCATCAAGAGGCTTTTCAGTGCCTCATTAAATGATAGGACCAGATGCCATGTTCTTCGTTTTCTGAATGTTGAGCTTTAAGCCAACTTTTTCACTCTCCTCTTTCACTTTCATCAAGAGGCTTTTCAGTGCCTCGTCGTTTCCTGCCATAAGGGTGGTGTCATCTGCATATCTGAGGCTATTGATATTTCTCCTGGCAATCTTGATTCCAGCTTGTGCTTCTTCCAGCCTAGCGTTTCTCATGATATACTCTGCATATAAGTTAAACAAGCAGGGTGACAATATACAGCCTTGATGTACTCCTTTTCCTATTTGGAACCAGTCTGTTGGTCCATGTCCAGTTCTAACTGTTGCTTCCTGACCTGCATACAGATTTCTCAAGAGGCAGGTCAGGTGGTCTGGTATTCCCATCTCTTGAAGAATTTTCCACTTATTGTGATCCACACAGTCAAAGGCTTTGGCATAGTCAATAAAGCAGAAATAGATGTTTTTCTGGAACTCTCTTGCTTTTTCAGTGATCCAGCGGATGTTGGCAATTTAACCTCTGGTTCCTCTGCCTTTTCTAAAACCAGCTTGAACATCTGGAAGTTCATGGTTCATGTATTGCTGAAGCCTGGCTTGGAGAATTTTGAGCATTACTTTCCTAGCATGAGAGATGAGTGCAATTGTGTGGTAGTTTGAGCATTCTTTGGCATTGCCTTTCTTTGGGATTGGAATGAAAAGTGACCTTTTCCAGTCATGTGGCCACTGCTGAGTTTTCCAAATTTGTTGGCATATTGAGTGCAGCACTTTTACGGCATCATCTTTTAGGATTTGAAATAGCTTAGCTGGAATTCCATCACCTCCACTAGCTTTGTTCATAGTGATGCTTTCTAAGGCCCACTTAACTTCACATTCCAGGATGTCTGGCTCTAGGTGAATGATCACACCATTGTGATTATCTTGGTCGTAAAGAAGGCTGGGGCTGAATAATTGATGCTTTCAAACTGTGATGCTGGAGAAGACTCTTGAGATGCCCCTGGACTTCAGGGAGATCAAACCAGTCAATGCTAAAGGAAATCAACTCTGAATATTCATTGGAAGGACTGATGCTGAAGCTGAAGTTCCAATACTTTGGCCCCCCGATGCAAAGAGCTGACTCATTGGAAAAGACCCTGTTGCTGGGAAAGATTGAGAACAGGAGGAAAAGGGAATGACAGAGGATGAGATGGTTGGATGGCATCACCAACTCAATGGGTATGAGTTTGAGCAAATTGCCAGAGGTGGTGAAGGACTGGGAGGCCTGGTGTGCTGCAGTCCATGGGGTTGCAAAGAGTCGGACATGACTGAGCAACTGAACGAAAAACAAAGGCTTTGAGCAATAGAGTTCTCAGGTTATTGAACTCATCATATTGGCAGAAAGGAAGTCTGTTTTCTTAAACACTTAAATGAATAAGTGCTTGTCAACTGATCTTACAAGGGTACCCAGCCAATTTCTGGCAGGATTGGTGCCTTTCTTTTGTTCTCTGCTAGCAATCAGTTCATCTTTGCTCTAATGTTAATTACATGACATTGGCTGTTTCATTGTATGCTTCCTACTGTAGGGCAGGAGTTTCCAAGGGCAAGGACCCTGAACTACTGTGGGTGAAAAGTCCCTTGGCTTTTGGGAACAAATGGGACCCAGAATACAGGAGGAGAGATGGATGAGGGAATTGGAGGCAGAACCAGAAAGATAGAGCTCTGAAGGCCTGATATGTGACCAGTTGATGTTATGAAATGTTGGTTTCAAAATAAGGAATGAAGTCTTTGTTCAGAATGACGTGATATCTTAAGGATGGGGTAATAAAAGGAAAGAACCATAGTCACTCTTTCCAATAGTTTAATGTAGTTAGAAAAGGGCAGTGAATTGGTAGAGCATAACTTGGCATGAGCTCATTTCAGAGATGGGCAATGGATGGGGTCTGGAGCTGATATTATAGACTGTCCTTCAATAAATCACTCATTTGCTGTGATTAAGTTTACTGGGTACCTTCCACACCTGGGATATTTTGTCTGGTATTGGTGCTTTACTAAATGCTTTGTCAGCTCTCATCTAAAATGAGGTTTTCCCCACACGTATGTAATATAAATTTACAGGCACACAGCTAGACAGATGTGTAATACACACGGGCACATACACATGCACTGAGTCAGGGGACGGCATATTTTCTGTAATTTGGCTAATAGACCTGCTTGCTCCAAACTATGGGCCCTGCCTTTCTTCCTCTATTTGTGTCTTTGAGTCAGTGTTTCTGAATCAAGGCATGATTTGTTGATAGGGAAGATCAAGGCTTTATATCCACGACCATCATTACCATATTAACCTGGATTATATCACTCCATTAGTTAGCTTTCACCTACTGGAAGATAGGAATGTAAAGAACTAGGAGATGAAAGGTAAATGTGTACGTGTATATGCTGGGAGTGCGGTTAAGATAAACTAAATTTAGTTGCCTTATGAGAAGTCCTAAGATGATGAGGAACAGTGATTAAGCATGACCATGTATTTGGCCTTGATATTATTAAATAGATTTATTTCTTACAGTTCTGAGGCTAGAGGTCCAAGTTCAGGTGCTAGCATGGTTGGGTGAGGGTCCTCTTCTGGATCACAGACTTCTCATTGTGTCCTCACCTGGCAGGAGGGGCTAGGGAATGGGCACTCATTCCATTCATGGGGCCTCCACACTCATGACCTAAGAACCTCTTAAAGGCCCCATCTCCTAACCCCATCATCTTTGGGGTAAAGTTTTCAGCATACTAGTTGGCAGGGGAGACACACACACTCAGGCCTGCACTCACCACACCTGTGTATTCTGTTGATGCAAACGCTTTCCACCTCTAGAGTAGGTAGGGAGCGGTTCAGTCCATGGCACGTGAAGATCTGCCTTGATGTGCTGTTTACTTCTTTGCTTCAGGTTCTGCAAAGTGTAGCCTTTAGTTCCTAGTTCCTCTCTAACAGTGCATTTTTCAGAATAATGGGCTCAGTGTTGCTTTAGGGAACACATTGTTATGTGAGAACCATAGAAAACATGGTCTGAAAAGGGGACTTCTCATTTTCCTGAGGACTTGAGTAAATAGTCAGAGGGAAAGGGCCAAGTTCTACCTGCCTCACGGCAGGCGCTGCAGGTTTTGGAGCACATCCAATCCTGAGAGCCGCCCGCTTGTCCAAGTTCAGGTTGACAGAAAGACAGAGCCTTGTTTTTTGGTCTCCCTTGGTGAGGACTATCAACAAGGAACTTATATGCCGTGAAACAGAACCATTCACTCCAATAGAAGATATGCATATTTGAATATTAAATTCTTTTCACCATGTTTTTGAAAAATCGAAGTAAAACTAGTATTCTGTTTTCATTTTTTTTTTTTAATAGCTAAAGAACATTTGTTTTTCACCAAGGCTTTATCTTGAGGATGTAACTAAACTGTGCCACCACTCCCCACCCCAATTTGAAGGAGGATTAGTACAGTGGATGTTATAAAGCAGGTATGAACAGTTTGAGGGGCTGGAACCAATATTAACTGACAAAAAACAACTTCCATCTAAATCATCATAAAAATGTTTAAGTAAAAAAAAAAAGGGAGGGAAGGGGCAAAGGGGTTTTCAGACGGAACAAGATCATCACATTTTATCTAATACATTCAATTCTGGCTAGGGTATGCCAAAATGGAAACAGGATAACTGTAAAACAAAACTTCCACTACAGCACACTGCACACACCTGTGTTCCAAGCCCACCCCCATTCCCCTAATGCTTCCAAACTCAACTGTTTCCCAGCCTGTTGGGCCTGTCTACGAAGGACGTAGATCTTCTCTTTAACCCAGTCTTTGTTATAAGGCTGGCATGTCTGGGTATCAGCTTGGTAAACAAGGCAGCTGAGGTCTGCCATGTCATCAGTGAAATCAAACAACTGACTGATATCAAATGTGATAGAGGGGCTGTTGGGATTCATTCTCTTCAGATGTTCTTCATACATTTTACAAACACCTTCCATACGCTCATTCACAGATTCATAGCGTAAGTTCTGCCTTCTGGCCTCTTGGTAGGCTGTACCAGCAAGATGGCGTGAGACATCGCGCCAGTCTCCCGCTGCAGCCGACTCTGCTGCCGCACATGAGCGTATCCCTCTGTTTTAATTTTTAGCTGAAAATCAACATTAATATATAACTTATGAGTTGGGTAATTAAATGATAACTTAAATGAAAATATTAGGAATTTTAATGGTAGATCTGAAAAGAAATTATGTGCTGATGTCCTGGGGGATTGTATCAAGGATAGTATTATGTAGTTAACTGGTATGACTTTCTAGAATGTAGGAACTCTCCCATGAGGAAGGCCCTTTCTGGAGGAGACTTGAAGTTGGCTAGGCTCTCTTTTCGGAGAAGGCAATGGCACCCCACTCCAGTACTCTTGCCTGGAAAATCCCATGGACGGAGGAGCCTGGTAGGCTGCAGTCCATGAGATCGCTAAGAGTTGGACACAACTGAGCGACTTCACTTTCACTTTTCACTTTCATGCACTGGAGAAGGAAATGGCAACCCACTCCAGTGTTCTTGGCCTGGAGAATTCCAGGGACGGGGGAGCCTGGTGGGCTGCCGTCTATGGGGTCGCACAGAGTTGGACATGACTGAAGCGACTTAGCAGCAGCAGCAGGCTCTCTTTTGAAGAAAAGGCACATCAGAGCCATCAGGAGCAGAATGGAAATCTGCCCAGATTTCTAAGAAGAACGTGGCACGTTTCTTCAGGATGCAGGACTGTTCCCGTTTTGGGACATTTAACATGCTTGGTCACTGGGTGCCAATGGCCAAGGTCTATTCTCATCAGCACTTCGAACATTCTCCTCTTTCCCCTTTCCTTGTAAGTATGCACAGGTCCCCACCAACATGAAAAGACCAAATTATCTAACAAAAGCCCCTTCATTTTCCTCTTCACTGCAGTAGAAGTGATTCCCCATAACCTTCTAATTTCCAAAGACCATGGCCCCTTCTGAGTCCTCATTCCCCCTGACCTCACTGCAGTCCCTCATGAGCTCTACACAATTGTGTACTACTATTATTTAAAATTACGTATTTTTGGCTCTGTGCTGATTCTTCATTGCTCTGAGTGCTTTCTCTGGTTGCAGTGAGCAGGGGCTACGCTCTAGATGCTGAGCACTGGCTGCTCATTGTGGTGGCTTCTCTTGTTGAAGAGCTTGGGCTCTAGGGCGTGTGGGCTCAGTAGTCGTGGCTCCCAAGCTCCAGAGTACGGGCTCAGTAGTTGTGGCCCATGTGCTTAGTAGCTCTATGGCATGTGGGATCTTCCTGGACCAGGGATCGAACCCGTGTCTCTGGTCCAATCGAATCTGCATTGGCAGGTGGATTTTTTATTTTTTAACCACTGAACCACCAGGGAAGCCCACAATTATGTATTATTATTGAATTATTGTTTAAGCTCTTAAATTGCTGCTGAACTCCTCGTGTGTTTGAACTTGTCTCTCTGTAAATGTCTCGAGGGCGGGATCTTATATTTCTCTTTGTCTTTAGTAATATTCAGGACAATGTATTTAATATTTAATTTGTTGAAGATTTTTTTGGTAACTCATTGCACTGTTTTAATATTTAATCTGTAGGAAAGTTCTTTTCTGTTTTAATCTTGAATCTCCACTGCTGATTTAACATCCTAATTGTATATGTGATAGAAATTTGTAGCTCTTCTTTTTTTCTTTCTTAATCAGGGCAAAGGTGAGACCCAGGTTGGGTCTTTATTTAGACTGCTCCTCTTAGTCTTGCCTCAGACAGAAGAGCACCTCTGTGTTCATGCGCACACTTGCACATACAGACACATTCACAGACATACACATGCCTAGGAACATACCGGCCGAGCTGGGAAAGAGTGAGGAGCTGCGAGCGACTTAATGGAAATAGGGGTCAGTTCAGTCCCTTTGCTGCCTGTCTGGTGGTGAGCTTCTCGCCTGAGGTCTTGGTAGTAACTTCCCCGTGTGTTTCTCATTGAATGTTAAAACAAGGCCCGTAGAAAAAGGCACAAATGCAGAGAAATAGAGACCAGCACAGGAGTGTAGGTGAAGAGACCTAAAGACAGAGATCCAGGCAAGGAACTACGAAGAGAAGCACAGACACCGAAGCAGAGAGAGTAGGCCGGAGGCTGGGAGCCAGGAGGAAGCTGGGGAACAGGACACCAACTCCTAAACTATCTCTGGCAGGGGGAATTTAGCCTGCTTGGGGGGGGGTGGGGCAGGGAGAACGTTGGGAAGGAGAAGCAATTTTAGGAACTGGATGTTCCACCTCCCCTTGGGCCTGGGAGCGGTGCCCTGTTCAGTGGTGGCCTGCCCCAGGCCTCCACACAGGAGCCTGCCATCCTGTTCTGGTAGCTGAGAACCGGGGCCTGGCTACTTGGAAGCCACAGGAGCTGGGGGAGGTCCCAAGACCCCTTGGAGACTCTGGAGGAGGGGGTGGGCGAAGGACAGGGGCTGAGGCCAGCTCTGTCCTCCAGATGGTCTCATCCAATGTCGTGGCTGCTCTGGGGGCAAGCACAGTGGGGGCCAGGGGTTCTGCAGTGGGCTGGGACGCTGGAGTTGAAAATCCGTGGATCTCCTGGACTCTGGCAGTTTTGGGAGGCCCTGAGGAGGTGGGTCCAGGAGTCGGGGGAACCTCATCAAAACAGAACATGGCAGTTTTAAGTTGGTAGGGCTGGTGCCGCATGAAATCCAGAGCCTTGATGCCCCGCTTAGGGGCTCCCGAGGCCCTTGGGATTGGGTCTTACTAGGGAGAGTTCGGGCAGCTTGGGAAAAAGGGTGAGAGCAGTGGGTTGTAAGCAATAGGAGGTGGAGCACGTATATTGGGTGAATATTTCCAGGAAGAGGGCAGTGATGGGGTAGGGGAAGGGCTTCTGGGCCGAGGGCCAAGGCCAGGACCAAGTGGAGCTTCCACCATATACCTGTCAGCTTGGCTCTGAGGTATGGCAAACAGCTCCCCTCCCCTCCCCTGAAGCCTTGGTGTTTCAGGGATTTCAGCAGAAGAGGCTGCCCGGTTCACTAACCCATCAAGGAATCCTCGAGAAGGGGGCTTAGGAGCCAGTGGGGGTGGAGTCTTAGGAGTCGTAGGGGGTGGGGTCTTGGGAGCCATTGGAGGCGGGGTTTTAGCTGTCACGTGGGGCAACGTCTTGTAACTCCTGCCCCCTGGTGGCTGCATGAAGTTGCAGACTTCAGCCCCGAGGCTCAGAGCATCCTCTTCTGGACCAGATTCTGCGCCCTCAGCCCAGGGTTTTTCATCCAGGTTTTGCACCAACGATAGCAGCTCGGGGTTGGGCGAGTTCGTCATCTCCTCATTTCCTGACCGGAACATCTGCTTTCGGGTTCCCCGATGCCGGGCCTCCTGGAGGACGCCCGTGCGAGCAGCTGGCACGGAGATGCGTTGCTCCCGAGCGCTGGGGGGCTCAGGGGCCGCGGAGCTACGGGTAGGCGCTTCTGGGTGCGCAGCAGGTCGCAGAGGTGACGACAGAAAGAAGTGGTGGAGGTCATGGCAGCTCCGCTAGCGGGGACGGGGGGCTCTGGGGCTCCGCCTGGTGTAACAGGACGATTAGGGGCTGGGATGTATAGGGAGCTGGTGGCCGTCACGGGGCCGGAGGGGCGTGGGGTGCTGGGGGAAGCGGGGACTGGCACGTGGCTGGGAACCCCTGAAGTGAAGCTGGGCACAGGAAAGGTAACCTGCGGAGGAGACAGGAAAGGCAGTGGGGCGGCGCTGAGGCCTCCCAGGCTCTCATTTGCGCTCTTGGGAACTAGGGGCCGGAGAATAACTGGGGTGGTAGCTGACCGCTGCCCTTGTAAACCGGGAGTGAAGGGCCTAGCTGAGCGGTTAAAGATGCTTGGAGCTGAGGTAGAGGTTCCACAGCCAGGGAGGAAAGGTCTGGGGCTGGCTACAGGGGCTAGATGGGAGCAGAGCCGCCTCTGGCGGAGCGCTTTGTGGCCGAGGTGGAGGCTGCAGGCCCTGCCCATTGAGCGTGGCCACTGGACCTTCCCGGGCCAGCTGCTGGGTGATGGAGGCTGCGCACTGGCGCTGCTGTTCAGAGTTGGCCCCTCGCCCGGAGGCCTCGCTCGGCTGCCCTCCCAGCCCCCGGCCCTCTGCTGTGCCTGAGCTCGGCCTGGTAGCTCCGTGTCCAGGTAGGGGCTGTCCCAGTCGGACTGGTTGGTGAGGCTGCGGGTGGAGGAGAAAGCCTCTTCGTCCAGCTCGGACTCACTGGTTGGAGGCAAGCCATCCTGCTCCTCAGCGCTGGTCCAGACGGCAGCCCCAAAGCTCACTAGCGGGTATTTCTTGGCTCTCTGCGGACGTTTCTTAAACATCAGTACCCCCTTGGGGGTTGGGGGCTGCGGAGAGCAGGGAGGCAAAAGTCCGGCATTTGGTCTTGGCCTCCTTCACACTCCTCTCTTGGAGGCTCTCTGCCGTTTGTAGCTTGGCTTGTTTGGCTTTCTGGGTATAGGTGGTGGTAAGATCTTCTGCCACTGGGTAGGGAATAGGCCCCACCATAGGGGTGAGATGAGGGCCAGGCCGGAGGGGGCCATGGGGCAACAGCAGGGCCTCGGCAGGGGGTGGCTGAAGAGTTGTCCCATCCTCCCAAGATGGGGAGTTCACACGACTGTCACCCTGGCTGGGAGGGCCAAGGACAGCAGGTGCTGGCTCTGCGGGGCTGTCAGACAGGTAGACCTCATCTGGTGGGGCTCCTGGAAGGGTGGGCCTTGTGGGGCCTCGGCAGCGGGGTCGCTGGGGCTTTTCCTGAGTGGCTGGGCCGTCAGCATCACTGTCTGTCTCCCCTTAGTAAGCCTCACTGTCAGGGGGCGAGAGGAGGCGCCCGGGCTGGAGAGGTGGGGAACTGGAGCTCCTGGGTGCTCGGGACTCTGGAGACACGGGTCACAGTGCCTGAAGCTCACCCAGGGATGGCGGTCGCACAGGCCCCTCGTCCTCTACCCGCCGCACAGTGAGGACAAGCTGACTCCCTGATACATCGACGAGGCTTGTGGCACTGGCATGAGAGAGGCTGGTGCAGGAGACCCCATTGGTGGCCAAAAGCTGATCCCTCTCTTGGCGTCCTCCTCTGCCCGCTCGGCTCCATCTTCAGATTTTCCTATGCATGAGCACATACGTTAGGACTGGAAAGATGGTGAACTATGCCTGGGCAGGGCGAAGCCAGAGGAAACTCTGGTGGAGGTCCATTGCGGTCCTGACGTGCAGATCGGTCATCCGACTATGGTGCCAGGCAATCTGTGTGACTTAATTCCATCCTCTCAAGAAGTTATTACAATGGCATTCCTCTTTTCTCCATTCTACAAATGAAAGAAACTGAGGCCGAGATTAAACTACCCAAGTTAGGGAACTGCAGGGACAGACCTTGAACACGTGCTGCCTACAAGCGAACCTGCTGCCCTTTGAAGTCTTAAGTGCTGCCGCGATTCCCCGGTGGTTCACTGATTAGAACGCTTGCATTGTTACAGCCAGGGGCACGGGGTTGGATGCCTGGTCAGGGAACTAACATCCTGCCAGCCACATGGCCCGGCCAGAGGAAGTAAATATATAAAAAGTATACTATATCAGAATAATCATAATTTTTAAAAATCCCCAAACCAAAAAACGTTATGTTTTCCATCCCACAAGTCTTATAACCAGCAAAGGTCATGGGTGAGAGAACCTCCAAGACAGAAATCGAAGGGGCCAGGGGTCAGCAGGAAGTTGCTACAAGACTTTCTAATATGTCATTGGAAGGAGAGTTACTGAAGATAGTTCAGTCGCATCTCGGTTTGGGGTGGGACCATAAAGTTACCGCGACATCTCCGAGGGGGAGAAAAAAGGAAATAAGACTCCTCAGAAGCCGCCGCAGACGGCCATCATAGAAAAGAAACGAGCGCGTGCACAGTAGTTATTATTCTTATCATAGGTGGGTCACGTTTGCTCAGATCACAGGAGCCCAGGGGTATAGCTGGATGTTAGTCACAGTAACGAAACAGTTTTTGACTTGGCTTTTGAAAACATTTGAACACCAGTTCTCAGTCTGTTCTTCCTTTCTGAGACACAGCTTGAGAGACACACCAGGCAGAGTCTTTTCTAACAGCTTCAACTGCAAAGCTCTCATTTTCCTAAACTCTTAAAGCATTTGCTGTTTAGCATTGCTTTCTCCACTCCTCGCCTCCTGGTTACTGCTGCACTGCTCTCATTAGGCTGCTCCTTCCAGCATGGGTGTGGCCAGGCAGACCAGCGACCTCTCCAATCACGGCTTCAGTGTTCCTTCTCAGTTCTTATCTTGCTTTGCTTCGCAGCTTTTGCTCCTTAGTTCAGTTCTCTTGGATTTTGTCACATTTGTCCCCTTCTAAATTTCTAACATGAATGGAGGAGCCTGGTGGGCTGCAGTCCATGGGGTTGCTAAGAGTCCGGCACGACTGAGTGACTTCACTCTCTCTTTTCACTTTCATGCATTGGAGAAAGAAATGGCAACCCATTTCAGTGTTCTTGCCTAGAGAATCCCAGGGACAGGGGAGCCTGGTGGGCTGTCATCTGTGGGGTTGCACAGAGTTGGACTTAGCAGCAGCAGCAGCAGCCCCCTTCTAAATTTCTAACATGGTAATAGATGGTTGGGAGTGTGGAATCTGGAACAAGACTGCTTGGTTTTAAATTTCTATTCTACCGTTTAGTTGTTGTGTGTCTTTGAGCAAAGTGTTTAACCTCTCTATGCCTTACTTTTCCCATCTGTAAAATGGGGACAGTAGCGGAAGGTACTCTATATGTTTGTGAGGACTGGATGAAAATTGGCTAATACAATAAATAGTGCTCCGTAAACGTCAGCCCTATTTCTCTGTTCCTCAGTGCCTTTTGTGAGCTCTGCTTCCTCTGCCTTCCTCTTGGAGTTCTCCAAGTTTCTGTTCTAAGCCCTTTTTGAGTTTGTGTGTATCCATTCCCTTACTCCATCTCATTTACTCCCAAATGACTTTAATTACTGTTACTGTATTATCAAAATCTTTCTCTCCAGCCCAGACCTCTTTCTTGAACTCCAGGTCCCTGCTTTTGACCTGTCTTGGACACCAGTCATCACATCTAAAGCTCTTAATGGCCAGAACTCATTTTTATTTCTTTCCAAGTCATCTATCTGCCTGCCCTTCCACTTTCCCCTTCTTGGTCAGTGGCACCGTCGTCCCCGTTGTCTAAGCCAGGAACCAAGGAGTTACTATAGATTCATTCCTCCTGGTCCTTATGCCCTACATCTAGTTAAGCACCAAGGCCTTTTCATTTTGTTCTTTAATCTCTCACATTCTTTGTCCTCCCTAAAACGTTGCTTTGAATCAGGCTCTCACTGTCTTTCACCTGAACAATAGCAATGGTCTCTTGGTTGACGTCCCTGACTTTGGTCTCTCTCTTTTCAGTTCATCTTAGCCCTGCGTCACAGTGATCTCTCTAACATGCAATTTGGGTTGCTTGCCTCTGTTGCCTAAAGCCACTAACTGGCTTTAAGTTCATGTTACTTAGTATGATGTAACACTGGGGCCTGGAAAAATTTCCCATCTTTCTCTCCCACCACTACCCTATGCACACTTTCAGTAGTCCTGGAGGTGTTTGTAGCTCCATGAATAGCCCTTTCTTGAATGCTTCCATGTAGTTACTCCTATTTCTTCTCTTGGAATGTCCTCCCATTTCACGGTCTACCTGGTGAACATCAGTGATTTTCAACAAGGGTTGCTGTTGGCATTTGGGTGGGACAGTTCTTTGAGCAGAATCAATCCAGTATTGTTGAATGCTCAGCATGCACGGTTCCTGATGCTGAATGCCAGAAGCTGTTCCCTTCCCTCTTCTGCTCCTCCCCTGCCCCACCAACTCAGTCACGTAAGAACCAGGCATGCTCTGCCCTCATTTCCAAATGCGTTTCTAAGTAGGAATGCCCCTAGTAAAAAGCAGTTGTATGTATTCTTTAAGACTTAGCTTAGGCCTTATCTCCTTGGGGAACCATGCCTGCTACCTCGGCTACTGACTGATTTCAGTGTTTCCATCTCCCTGGATTCGCAGAATTCCACACATTTTATATTCTCATTGTTTTCCGTTTTCTCACTGGGCTGGTAGTTTCTCTAGGAAGAACTCATCCCTGCATCCCCAGTACCTAGGATATAATAGACACTCAATAAGTATTGTCAGGCGAGTGTATGCTCCTTGATTCTTTGTCTCGTCACAACAAAGATTTGGAGTGACGGACATTAAAGCCCTCGGCGTGTCGCAGCTCTCAGGTCTTGGACAGAGCGTGTTATAGCTCTCAGGTCTCGAAGGGACTGTGTTATAGCTCTTAGACAGATCAGTGTTACAGCTCTATGTTACAGCTCTATTTTATTTAGATAATAACAGGAAAATCCATCCTCGAGGCGTGAGGGCATGTCGACCCAAAGACACGAAGAGAAGAGCACCGCAGCGCGTGAGGAGGAGGGGGGAGAGAGAGAGAGAGAGAGCGCCCCAGCCCCTTGGCTCCTCTTTTTATGTTTCCTTTTTTTTCCCCCGGGCCTGCCCTATGTAAATCGGGTTAGCCAGGAGTGTTGTTTATTCTCCCTGAGGTCCTCACTCCAGTGGGACCTTCCTTTGTTCTATTTTCGGGGGCTTTTCTCTTCCTTATCTTTTAGCCACCGCCATTTTGGACCCCTTTTTCCTATTCTAACTGCCTAACAGTATTTATAGAGAAAGTGAATGGTTGTGTTTTCCTTGGTATATAGTTAAGTTATCTGTTCCTCTAGCTTATTTGCCTGTTTCATATCAGTATACCCTTTCTTTTCAAATAGATTGATAGACATTTGAAGGGAGACATTTATACTTTTTTTTTTTTTTTACGAGTACTAAGCATATATAGAAAGTTCGGAGTAAATGTGCTAAACTAAACGAAACATTTAGAAACTAGCCGTTTCTCTGAGGTTAAGCTTCATCTCTTTTAATCATTAAGGTCATAGTTCTAAATGTGAAAGCATCATTTGAGAATTTCTCCAGGCTTTACTCATTTGTTTCACTAGTCTTATAGTTTAGAATTGGGTGCAGTAGTCTAGCTATTCTGGTTTAAGAATTTAATTTTGTGGTTAGTAGGTGGAGAGTACCTTTTCGTTCCTGCAAAGACTGTGTAAAGCCTAGTTGGGAATGGGGAGGTGGACGGGGGTGGTGCAAAGCCACAGTTTGCTGTCTGAAGTGCGGATGAGAACCAGGCGGGAGGTGGTGCCTTCCACCTCTGGTTGGATTTGTTGACATCTCAGTAGACATGCCCTAAGTTAACAGGAGAATTTTCCATGTGCCTATTCCCCCAGCTACTTTATTTTGTCTCTGTAGTCTATTTAGCAGTCTTTGGGTCAACCCTGTGACAAGACGACCTTAGGTAAGTTACTGCCTCACTTCAGATACTTTTTTGGCTTCACATTGCCTCTAGAAGGGATTTTCAATCAGAAGTATGTGGTTTTTTTAATCTTGGATCTCACAAGCTTAAACTAAGCCCGGGACTCCACAAAAGAGAGCCAGTTTCATGACTTAGTTACTTTGTTTCTTGCCCATAAATAGTATTTCCTAGTTTGTTCACTTATGTTTCTTCTCTAACATAGTTCTGAATTTCTTTTGACATTTTAAAATTTGAAATTTATTCTTAAAGCTGTCACACAGAATAATCAAAACATGTCACAGGCTGAGAAAGAATCCTAAAAATATTTTAAGCAGTAGCAATATCATTGGAAAATGAGGGCGAGAGGTGAGGGGCAGTGGACCACCTATGGTTGCCACTGCAAAAGAGAAAATTGATTAGGATACATAAATTCTAACATGGCTTTTCAAATTGACCGTTTTATTGAGATAATTGTACAGTCTCGTTCAGTTATAAGAAATACTATTAGTTGTTGTTTAGTTGCTAAGTTGTGTCCTACTCTTTTGCGACCCCATGGACTGTAGCCCGCCAGACTCCTCTGTCCATGGGATTTCCCAGGCAAGAATACTGGAGTGGGTGGCCATTTCCTTCTTGAGGAGATCTTCCTCACTCAGGGATCTAACGCACGTCTCCTGCATTGCAAGCAGATTCTTTACTGCTGAGTGCCCGGGAAACACTGTGGAGAAACTTTATACTCTCTGCCCGATGGTAATATTTTGTAAAACTATAATAAGCACAATTGCCCTACAGCTCAAATGGTAATGAATCTGCCTGCAGTGTAGGAGACCTGGGTTTGATCCCTGACTCGGGAAGATCCTCTGGAGAAGGGAATGGTAATCCACTCCAGTATTCTTGCCTGGAGAATCCCTTGGACAGAGCAGCCTGGTGAGCTACAGTCTGTGGGGTCGCAGAGAGTCGGACATGATTGAGCGTCTAACTACTACTACTTCTAAGATCAATTGATATTGACCGTGATACAACGTACTCATCTTATTCAGGTTTCCCAGTTTTACTTATATTTACTAGTCTCTGTGATCTTAAATTTCAGCATCCTTTTTTGTCACCTGTGTAAGTTCATGCATTCACTGCCACAGACAAGACACTGAATGGTTCTGAAACTGCTAGGATCCCTCATGTCGCCCTTGTGTAATCATGACCGCCTTCCCTCCTCACCCTCCCAATACTGTATTCCACTTCTGGCCACCACTAATCTGTTGTCCATTAATTTTTCTCATTTAAAAATGTTATTGTATATGTGGGATTATGGTCTGTGACCTTTTGGGATTGGCTCCTATTGATCAGCATAATTTCCTAAAGATCCATGTTGTGTAAATAGTTAGTTCCTTTTAATTTCTGAGTAGTATATATTGCTGACTTAGGCATGTACACATGTAAGTGTGCACGCAGACAGCAGACTGTGCTGTCTTCAGCATTTAACTGTTGGAGATATCTGGGCTGATTCTAGTTTTTGGCTGTTGTAGGTAAGGCTGTGACCAATAATATACTGGTTTTTGTGTGAACATAAAGTTCTATTTCTCTGGGGGTGGGGGAAATACCCGTTAGTGGAATTACTGGTGGCAACGTGTATTTAGTTTTTAAGAGATTGGCCCAACTGTTTTCCAGAATAGCTATATTATTTTGCATTCTTACCAGCAATATGTAAGTGATTAGTATCTCTACATCCTTTCCAAAATTTGGTTATGCCACTGGTTTTTGTTATAGCCATTTGAATGGTATATTGATATTTCATTATGTGTGTGTATAGTTGTTTTTTCACATTTATAGCCTTCTAATATCTTTTGTACATATTGTGTACATATATTTTCCAAAAATGGAATTATACAATATGTTTTAAATAACTTTCATTTTAAATTTAACTTGGAGTGAACATCTTTCCAAGGCATTAAGTATTTCTTTCTATAGTAGATAAAACAGCTGTGTAGCATTCCAATACATGAACCAAAGTTCTCTTTTTGAATTAATTGACCTAGAACATAGTATTTGTCTCAGGTATAAAACACAATCATTCCTTATATCTATATAGTTATCCCTTGGTATTCATGGAGGACTGGTTCCAGGCCCACTGGTGGACACTCAGATCTGTGGATGTTCAGGTCCCTTGCATGAAATGGTATAGTGCAGTCAGTCCTTTGTATCTTCAGGTTCCACATCTGCGGATATAGAAGACTGATTGTATTACGAATTGATCACCACAGTAAATCCAGTTAATATCCATGGTGGTTTCAATTTGCATTTCTAAAGTGGTTAATGATGTTGAACATCTTCCCATGACCTTATTTGCCATGCAAATATCCTCTTCAGTGAAATGTCCATGTCTTTTGTCCATTTTCTAACTGGACTGTTTGAGCGTTCTTAATATATTCTAGATACTAGTCCTTTGTTGGGTATTTTCTCTCAGTCTGTAGCATGCCTTTTGATCTCCCTCACTTGGGCTTTCACAGAGGAACACTTTTTAATTTTGATGTCTAGCATGATAAAAAAAAAAAAAAAGGTCTTAGTCTTTAATGTCCAGTAGTCCCTTGAGAATCTGAAAGCTGTAAACTCTTGTCAGAAAAATCCACATCACACAAAATTTCATACCTAAATTTTTGGCGTTCACAGACTCTATAAGGTTCATCAATGAACTATAAGTCGTATGAATCCGCTTAATTTGCAGTAATCCTGCAGAAGACTCTGGGGAGAGTTACTTTTCTTTTGTTGAAGTAAAAAGTGGAGAAACTCTATAATTTACAAAATAACAGAAAGAGCCAGGCTTTATTCTGTTGAGGACCTAACTCAAATGCCTCTTTCTCAGTAATATTTTTTCTTGACTACTCTGGGATACATTGCCAGATTGCTGCTTTAAACTTCTTGGGCTGAACAGCTCTGCCAAGAAAACAGTCTTTCTTGTATTGAATTTGAGCTTTAAGGCATCAGCAAACGAGTGAACTTGTGGGCACTTCACACCTGCCAGTTCAGTTTTAATAGCATGACTCTTTACAGTATGTGACTTATTTTTCTTGCTCCATTTCCTTGTTTTATAAGGATGAGTGCAAAATAAGAAAATAGAAATGAGATGCTGGTAGTGAAGCAAGGGTTGATAAATTTGATATGATCATTATCTGTGCCCAAGCAGAGAATTGTCAGCATCAGTTAGTTGTATTAAACTTGATCATGCATTCCATTAAAATGGAAAAGTAAAAAGCTCATTGTCAGAAAAACTGGAGTATATTTTATTTACATTCTGACTCAAAGCAAACATGAAATTAGGAATGTTGTTAGGTCTTTGGCACAGGAGTCTCGCCCCCTGGAAATCTGTTGTTCACTTTTGTTGCAGATTTTCATTTATTTATTTAAAATGTTGGCCGAGCTGGGTCGTCCGTTGCTGCGCGGGCTTTTCTCTAGTTGTGGCGAGTGGGGCTACTCTAGTTGTAGAGATGTGGGCTTCTCATTACCGTGGCTGCTCTTGTTGCAGAGCGCAGGCCCTAGGGCATGCGGGCTCAGTTGCCCTGCAGCACGTTGAATCTTCCTGGACCAGGATTTGAACCCATGTCCCTTGCACTGGCAGGCATATTCTTAACCACTGGACCACCAGGGAAGTCCTTGTTGCAGATTTAGTATGTGTTGTTTTAGGGATGAATTGTGTGTTAACGTAAGAGGCCAGTGATCTTTACTTCCTCTGGTTTCCAGACTTGTTACTCTAATTTATCTAATTCCTCAGTGTTTCATAAAAATGTCATGTATCCGGGTCTGTCTTCATGCTGAATCCTCCTTTCTCTCGTTCTATCAATGTAACTCATTTATCACTTCATGCGCGTCCTAGACTATCGTGTTCCGCCAGCTCAGGGGTATTCCTCTTTTACCCTCAACTTTTCATGGCTATAGATCTTATCCTGGCCAGGTTGTTAGCTCATCCATGCTAGGGACAGTATTATATGTATACGTTATATATTTTATTATTCCTCCCATGACAGCCTGCATAGTGTTGTGCAGTGAATTGACTTTGACATGAGAGAGGAGCTTTAGAGCTATGTTGCTAATAAGGACATTGATGCCCTGATAAGATGGAACTTGCCCACAATGCTTGAGTGAGTGAGCTTTGCATTAACTATGAAGGATACACTAAACAGATTAATAGCAAAAGTGAGCCGGTAAAGGGAATGTTCCATTGATGTAGAAAAAAGCTTTTTGAGGGCTTAATCACTCTGTGTGCAGATACAGCCTGTGAAATACAAGCAAGTGTGACTGGTCTGGCAGAACATTTTGCTAGCAGCTAGCGCCTGCTCCTCTTTGTACTTTACAAACGTCCTCTAATTTAGGCTGTCCCATTTCAGACTGACTGGCTCCCCTTCTTCCTCCCCACCCCCAGTCGCTGGAATTAATGAGATCCTTTTGAATGGTTATTGTGTTGCCTGCTGTCTAATCTTCAGACATTTCCCCACACTGAGTTCACCAAGTAATTCTACTCTTTCACATAAAGCTGCTTCGACCTGCATAAATCAGGTGGGTAACTCCAGTCTGAAGCAGGTCTGTAGACACTGCTGTGTATTCAGCAGGACGTTTATTTCTGAAATGCCTTTTTCCTGCCCATCCATTGTGTCGGCGTGGAAGGTTTTTACCTGGACTTACCTCCCGTTTAACTGTTCTTTCCTCCTGTTAGTATAACAGTTGTGAAATACAATTAAAATTCTATACTCCAAGGTTCACTGAAGGAGTGGTGAGTCAAGATTTCCGTCCCCAGTGCCGCAGGTGTCAAACTAAGGTAGCAATAGAATTACCCCAATAGTAATTGCGCTCTGCGCTTTGAAGTTTTCATAGTGGAGGGGGAATATTTGGTTCTATAAAATCAAATACAATTCTGTGGAGTTAGGATGTCCCTGGTGGTCCAGTGGTAAAGAATCTGCCTTGCCGTGCAGGCGGACATAGGTTCATTCCTGGTTGGGGAACTAAGATCCCGCATGGCGCAGAGCAGTGAAGCCCATGTACCCCGCAGCCTGCATGCCACAACTGCTGAGCCCACACCACAGCTGGAGCATCCGTGTACCTCCACGAAAGATCCCACGTGCCACGACTAAAGATCACACATCCTGTAACCAAGGCCCAACGCAGCCAAATAAAAACATGAATGAAAAATCCTGTGCAGGTTGACGGTGTTATAGTGATGTGGTACAGTGCTCTTCAGAATTCCTGATACCTGGGAATTCTTCAGGGCTGCCAGATGAGGCTGAGCTGAATAGACCTCGTTCTTACCCTTTCACCCCAGTTACTGCCAAATCACTTTGATCAGTCTAATATGTAGAAGTTATGGATGATTTTATTTGAAATAAAGATTCAAATGCTTAAAAAACCCTTTGTGTCTGCTTCATATGCAATGATTGGACTTCCCAGGTGGCACCAGTGGTAAAGAATCCCCCTGCCTATGCAGGAGATGGGAGGGACACCAGTTTGATCCTTGAGTCGGGAAGATCCCCTGGAGGAGGAAATGGCAACCCACTCCACTGTTCTTGCCTGGGGAATCCCCTGGGCAGAGAAACCTGGCTGGGTACAGTCCATGGGGTCGCAAAGAGTCGGACACGACTGAGCATGCATGCATTGTAATATGCGATGATGATAAATGATAGTTACAGCTAGGATTTATTGCGTGCCCATTAAGTGTTTTCTCTTTTTACTCTATCAAATCTCTTAATCATCCCAACAGTCTTAAGAGGTAGGTACTGTTACTGGTTCTACTTGACACATGGCCCGGGGAGGTAAGTAACAGGCCCAGAGTCGCACAGAATAGGGTAGAACTGGTGTTCAAACACAGTCTGTTTCTGAGCCTATACTCCTCGCTATGAGGTTCTTACAGCTTTTTAGCCAAATGAATTTCTGTCTTTCAGACTGTAGTAATGTTACAAAAGGACTGTGCTGAGGCCAAGGAGAACATGGGCTCTGGGGTCAGACAGGCTGGATCCACATGCGTTAGCCACAATTAACCTCTTGGTTTCATTCTCAGTCAAGTGGCACAACTTTGCTGAGCTTTTCTTTGCCCTTGTGAAGTGGAGACAGGGGTGCTGGAGGCCCTCCTAGCTGAAGAGGGCAGGTATCAGGAAGGCCCTTTAAAGTGAAGCTCCTTAAAATGGGGACCACAATTCAGAGGTAGCAGTGGTGGAGAAAAGATTTGCCTGGGGTTCTAGTTTTTGAAAATGAAATTAAAATTCTGAAAATATTTATAAAATTTATATTTTATTCCTTTGGCTGAAAGGCAGCAGAGCATCACGGCTAGAGCTTACAGTTCTGGAATGGCTGCTTAAATACCAGCCTAGCCTTGTTCAGGGTGACCTAATACACGGTTTTCAGCTCTCTTGACTCTTAGAATGAACATAAGGTGAATTGTGTGTGTGAGAGATTAATTGAAGGAGGTTGTGACTTCTTTTTGGCACAACTTATACAGTGGGACATTGGTGTTGTCTTATTTGATTTGCAAAGCATTATTATGAGGGTCATTTTTATTAGAAATACCCGAGATTGTCTTCTATTTTCTCCTAGGTGGGAAGAAGGTACCCGTATTCCTTTAATGTTGAAATTACTGTCTTTAAGCTTTTATCTTATTATGATTATTTCTTTTTACTTGTTAATGGATCTCTGTCACATTCTCATTGATAGTTTTGTATGTGACTTGAAGTTCTCCAGTACTCAAACTCTCTTCTCAATTTTATTTAACCTTGAAAGGGAAAGGGAAGTCGCTCAGTCGTGTCCGACTCTTTGCGACCCCATGGACTGTAGCCTACCAGGCTCCTCCATCCATAGGATTTTCCAGGCAAGAGTACTGGAGTGGGTTGCCGTTTCCTTCTCCAGGGGATCTTCCCGACCCAGGGATTGAACCCGGGTCTCCTGCATTGCAGGCAGACGTTTTACCCTGTGAGCCACCAGGGAAGCCCTTATTTCATGCTTGAAAAAAGATTGCCAGCATTATTTTCAGTTTATTTGTGTTTTAGTTAAAATATCTGGTAACCACATCAAGCCAAAGCAAACAACTATAGAAAAAATTTTGGTGTATAGGATAAAATTGCTAGAGGGTAGATGATGGCATTGGGTTGGGGGAAGAATGAACACGGGAGGTTGTTGCTTGTAATTCTGTAAGTGGTCTGTTCATTTAAATATTTTTGTTTAGGTAACTTGCTTTGCAGTTAACATTGTAACTGGAGGGACTTGTGAATGAAGGTTTAGGTAACTAAGTAGCATTTTCTCAATGCTACTGAATCAGTGCAGATGAGTTTGAGCAAACTCCAGGAATTAGTGAAGTACAGGGAAGTCTGGAGTACTGCAGTCCATGGGGTGACAAAGAGTTGGACATGACTTAGTGATTGAACAATAGCAGCCATGAGGGTTCTCTGAGATGATGTTGGTAAAATACGTAATGCAGTACTTCACATACCATTATCCTTCTAAATGTAGTTGTTTACAGTATTGATGAATATTTGACCATTATCTGTTAGTAGGTTGTATGAGAGGCATACACACCAATTTTTAGCATGTTGAAGACAAATTAGCCATGGTTTTATATTGAATCAGTCTTAGAATATTTCATTTAGATGCAAAAACTTGAGAAACCCAGAACTTCAAAGAATTGATTTTTTTCTGTATTAGTTAAATGTTATTTTTAAACATTAAAATATTCTTTTCACCTGTTGAAAATAGCCTAGTATTTTTCTTTAGCGTTAACTAGCAATCAAAGATATTGGAATAGTGTGTGTCTTTCAAAAAATATCTAAAATATTGACTTTTTTGTATCTTGATCTTTTCACAAGATTGTTTCCTCTTTTGGGAGTAAAATTAAAAGTTGCGGCTCTCTACTGAGACCCCAAATTAGTCCATGGTGTCTGCCAGCAAGACTAGAACTGTACTGGCTCTTCAGTTTCCCAAGAAATATTTTTAAAAAAATGCAGTATGATATAAAAGTACTCGAGTCTCAATTTTTGAAATTGCAGGTGGAGAACTCAAGCATTAGAAAATGAAGCGCAGTGCATGACACTTCACTTACATAGTGCAAAGCTACAGCACGTGAAGAACTTAGGCAATTGTGACTTGTTTAGCAAATACAAATTTTTCATCATTAAACTTGATGTAAAAGGAGGTGTGGCCACATTTCACCATGCAGCTCTTGCAGCTTTGCAAGTGAACACAGAGCCTTCTGCTTTTAGCTATAACAGAGGAATTAATTTCAGAAAAGCGAGGATATAGTTTTTAATATCTGATTTGGTTTGAAGTTTTATTTGAGGATATGTTTGCTTGGACTTTGTTCTTTACAGCTTAAGCAGGTGATCCTGATAGAGGTTTTATAAGTGTTGGAACTGAGGTTGAGAACGGGGGCAGGGGGTGGGGGGGGGGTTGGTTTTAGTTTATTTTTTCAAGCAGTGAAATATAGTTTCTCTGAAAAATAAGAAAACTGCTGCTCAAAATGGTTCGTAACTGTCTTCACTGAAAACAGGGAAAAGGTAAACGGAAATAGTAAAATATGAGTTGTCGAATACTAGGTGAAATGTAAATATGTTGTTTAGCCCTCGATGTTTTGCTTTTCGTCTGAGATAATACAGTCCAAAGTTGAGGCAGGGGTTTGATGCAGTGGGCCTTGTACTGACTGGAGACACTGGATCCTTCACAGAGCTGTGCCAGGTTGGATTCTGTACTGCACTTCAGCTCACGTGGGCCTTTTCACTGGATAAACACACAACTCTAGAGGCTCTGGTGAGCGCCCTGCACTCCGCAGGTCATGCCTTAGTCTACTGAACCCGGAGGAAGGCTTGGGAAAAGCAGCCTAACCATTGTGGAGAAGGCTTGCTTACTTTATAGAGCAGAGCTTCAAAATGTTGTCCTGTACCCTTAAGTATGAAATGTTAGCATGTATTCCTTACTTAATGTACTTATTAATAAAACATGCTTCTGTAGCACGGACATGAATTTGAGCAAACTCCAGGAGACAGTGAAGGACAGGGAAGCCTGGCGTGCTGCAGTCCATGGGTTGCAGAGAGTCAGACATGACTTAGTGACCGAATGACAATAACTACTGTAACAGCGTATATTCTAAAACATACCTCAAATCTAAAAAGCTGTAAGGGTTAAACATGGTAGTAAAAAAATTTTTTTAATGGCCCCTTTTGTTCTCACTAAAAGCATTGACATGTAATACATGGCAGAGTAATATAGTGATAATGTGCCACTGTTTTGAAAATCTATGCTTAGTAATCTTAATGCTGTGTAGTACTTTGGCTTGAATGTCTGGTTCCAAGTACTGTTTATTTTGAAATTGGCTTTGAAGTGTCGTAGCTGGAAAAGATACCATACTATGGTAAAAAAAAGTTTCTAATTGAAGAAGTGAGTGCCGGGTGTACTTATAAATAAAGGGATTTATATTTTAATCCCATCCAACAATTATACAAGAGTTTGTTTAAATGTAGCTAGTAAATTACCATTTTTCCTGATGCTAATAATTCTTCCTGCAAATTAATCAGAAGTTGTTGCATTAAAAAGGAAAAAACTCATGAAACATTTGGCAAGGTTAAAAAAGTATATTAGAAAGCCTTTCCCCCAAATTTAAAGCATGTGTGTATGAGGGCTTTTGTAGATGGCAAACTTTAAATAATTTTTGCATCAAAATCACAAGATAAAAACATACAAATACTTTTCCAGAATGTTTTTACAATGGTGTATACTGTAAATCCCATGGACGGAGGAGCCTGGTGGGCTGCAGTCCATGGGGTCGCCAAGAGTCAGACACAACTGAGTGACTTCACTTTCACTTTTCACTTTCATGCATTGGAGAAAGAAATGGCAACCCACTCTGGTGTTCTTGCCTGGAGAATCCCAGGGATGGGGGAGCCTGGTGGACTGCTGTCTATGGGGTCACACAGAGTCGGACATGACTGAAGCGACTTAGCATACTGTCTATAACCTGTTTCTTTTGAGATGCCTTTTCTTTTTCACTAATTGAATATCACCCCTTTCTAGAAGGGATAGGATATTTATTTGGAAAATATTTTAAGAAAAATCTGCTATAAACAGCCAGTTTTAATCTTGGAAAACCCAGCAAAAATTTGGAACACTTCTATTTTTGTTAGAAGATTAGGTAGTACATGTTTGGCAACTTTTTAAAGTACTTTGTTGCAGTATAACCAACACCCTTTAATGTGGTAAAGATTTTTATGGTCATTTCCCGTCTTGTTGCAGCGATTGTAAAGATTTCACCGTGTTTAAAGGTCTTATTTCTATAAAATTAACCACACTGACATCCTGTGAAACTGTGTGCTTTTGCCTTCAAGTTCTTTGTTACGATATCTCACCCATGAATGACACAATGAATGGATTTTGCATTTGTGCCTTTTAAACTTCCTATCTGAGAAGTTGCCCCATCAGGGTTGTATTTTTAACATTATTGAAGCAGTCATTCACTCTTCAGAAAATCTTCATATTTTCACCCAAAGTGACTTTTTAAATGTATTTTATCAGACAAAATCTAATACCCTCTGTACTTTTCTCTAACTATATGGCAAGTCTTCCACACAGCTTAATTTGTCCTAATAGGCTTCTTAAAATATTCAGTTTAAAAAGTTTTGCTCATAAAGGAACATGCTTTAGTTTTTATACTTTGTGTTTTTCACTCTGTGTTTCAGCCATTTTTTCTTAGCACTGTGCTTACCACAGAATGCATTCGTTTCTTTCACTATTAAGTAGAAATCTTCAAAGAATCTTCTGATTTTATTATCAAGTTCAGTAAAGTTTTATAGAAGATTGGAGTTGTGTATGGCATGACTGTTAACAGGTGAAAACTGACTAGTATTTTGAGACACAGCGTACATTCAGTGTGACTATCATGGTACATGAGCTGTGGATATACATTCACTTGAAATTGAAAGTTGCTCAGTCGTGTCCGACTCTTTGCGATCCCATGGACTACATAGTACATGGAATTCTCTAGACCAGAATACTGGAGTGGGTAGCCTTTCCCTTCTCCAGGGGATCATCCCAACCCAGGGACCAAACCCAAGTCTCCCACAGTGCAGGCATATTCTTTACCAGCTGGGCCTCCCAGGGGAGCCCTACATGGTTTAAATTTTATTTATTTATTTTTGGTTGCACTGGGTCTTTGTTGCTGAGTATGGGCTTTCTCCGGAGAAGGCGATGACATCCCACCCCAGTACTCTGGCCTGGAAAATCCCATGGACGGAAAAGCCTGGTGGGCTACAGTCCATGGAGTCGAGAAGAGTCGGACACAACTAAGCGACCTCACTTTCACTTTTCACTTTCATGCATTGGAGAAGGAAACGGCAACCCACTCCAGTGTTCTTGCCTGGAGAATACCAGGGACGGCAGAGCCTGGTGGGCTGTCGTCTATGGGGTCGCACAGAGTCGGACATGACTGACGCGACTCAGCAGCAGCAGCGTGGGCTTTCTCTGGTTGCGTTGTGCGAGCTTCTCATTGTGGTGGTTTCTCTTGTGGAGCACAGGCTCTAGTCACACCGGCTTCAGTAGCTGTGGCTTGTGGGCCCTAGAGCAGAGGCTCAGCAGTTGTGGTGCAGGGTCTTAGTTGCTGCTCAGCCTGCGATCAGTCCCATGGGTTGATCGCCCAGGGATCAACCCCTCCCTGCATTTCAGGCGTATTCCCATCCGCCGTATGGTACCACCTGGGAGGTCCTACATTCATATTTTAAATGCCTTCTTGATCATTTTGAACCTTGGGGGCAGTGCTCTCAGGTTGGTCATTATTTTTATTTCATAGTGTAGCTGATGAACAATTCCTTTTGGGATTGGGAGTCTCAGTTTTGTCATTTTTGTGGTTAGTGTTATTTTTAATTTGAACTTTCTTTCCTGGACTCCTTAAACCATTCATCCAATTTATGCGGTTAGTTTCATTAAAAATTGTTAATAATAACCTGGAAGCCCATTTAAGCGTGTCCACATGAACTGCCACGGGGCCCAAAGCGTTGAAAACGAGGACCAAGGCAGGGCCTGACTGTCAACCCCTCAGCCTTGTGATGCCCTCAGCCTTCTCTCCAGATGAGCATGGAAGGTAACTTGTGACCCAGGAAGGTGGCCAGCGCCAGCATGCTTATGAACTATTAGTAAAATGTGAGCTGAATGATTTTACAAAAAAATAAAATAGAATTCTTTGTATTTGTCCTCTGGGTCATGTGTGTCCTCTAGGGATTACTGTACTCAAAAGTCACAATTCAGGTGCTACATGTCTGCCTTCTTAAGAGACATCCCCAAAGTACTGCAGCTGGTGGTGGCCTGGGGACCAGGGCCAGGCTTGGCCTGGTGAGCAGAGCTGTGTCCCAGAGGACGCAGGTGGGTGGGGGGAGAGCGGAGAGGTGATGGGGGCCATGAGTCTCCTTGTCGGCCCTCCTCAGAGTTCACACGCAGCCCACTCTTCACTTTCTTCCCATCTTTGGGTGTCTGTTGTTCAGCTGTGAGCTCTCTGAGGGCTGGATCACTTCCTGGTCATCTTTGTGCGATGCTGAGCCCATTGAAGGTGTTCAGTGAACCTCTTTTAAATGATGCTTCTTTTGTCTAAGCTGCTAGCTGGTTTCTGGGTGCAGATGGGGTGTGTACAGCTAGTGGAAAGGCTGGCTAGGCTGACAGTGGGCTGCCTCCCTCCAGAGAAAGCTTTCAGGTCCTGAGTAACAGGTCCTAGATCTGTCTTGTCACCATAGGCTCCTGCCCCGTCCAGCCAGGAGTGGATTCTGACCTCAGAGTAGCCTAAGTGATTAACTAAAGCAAAACTTGCCACATGCATGTGTTGCCCTTTCTTGGCTTTCTGAAATATATTGATAATTTCTGTTTGGGAGCAGTCAGTGGGATAATGTTGGGGGTGATAAGTTTTCCTTATTGTAGATACTCATGTGAAAGAAGAAAGGGGGGAAGTTATTTTATACAGAGAGCATCTTATTCCTTTGTTCTTAGTTTTGACTCTGCAGTTTTCCTATCTAGTGGGTATCTCTTCCCTCCTAACTGAAAGGCAGGATACAGCCCTACTGGTTGGTCACACGGGGACTCCTCCAATAACTCTCTTGTTTGTTATTTTCATTGCAGTTGCGGAAACCATGGAGCTGAACTGCAGCGAAGTCCCTCTGTATGTAAGTGCCTAAGCCCTGGGCTGCAGGCCTAAGTGGCTCATTCTTGGACTTGAAACCCACAGGACCAAAGTGGGAAGAAATGTTTTGCTTGCCATTGAATTGGGACTTTTAAAAAACCGCACACAGCGTTACAGTCTAGTTCAAGTTTTTGCATGGAGACTTTTAAAACTGGTTGACTCCTGGTTCCAAAGTCTAGGTTTTAATGGTATTTTCCTGAGTAACTTTTAACTGTATAACTTCTGGAAGGCAGCTCTGCTCACTGCTATACCATCAATGCTTAACTGTATTAACTTCTGAACTCAAAAATACTCAGTTTATCTCTGTGGATGATTTTTGAACACATTATTATATGATATGCTGATAATAACCAAGAATGCTTTCTGTGTGTGTCTTTGGAGGAGAGGGGTTCAGTGATAGTTGGTAACATGATAGGTAAAATCATGAAATAGGAATTCAAAGGCAAAAGTGCTGGGACATACATAGAATAGGTGGTGGTGGGGGCTGTGTGGGCAGAGCAGCCTGCTGAGGTTCCTAATCAGATGTGCCTTCTGGGCTGACAGAGGAGTCTGTTCCTGAAGGCAGTTACTAGGTGTAACAGAAGTGAACCAGTTGTCTCCCCAGATAGAAAGTGACAGATGGTTTTCTCTACCGTCCTTATTTTAGGCATAACCTCTTTTCTTGGAACCTGTGTTGGTGGTGGGTGGGCATGGGTGTATGCATTGGAACTGGGGTTTCAGGTAGCCTTTGCATCATCCACTCATGATATATACCAAGAATATTAAATCTAGAATAAGGGTATAATCTCAATTTAGATATATCCCCAATAGGCAAAATATCAAGGAACTGGAACAAATTTAAATAGAATCTTAAATCAATTAAAATGTCATTCCTTTCCCCTTACCACACACATCAGTACCCAGGTGGCCCTCCCTCTCTCCCTTCCTCCTCCTCCCTTGCTTTGCCCTCCCCTCCCCCTTACACATTCCGCTCTATTCTCTGGAGAAAAACAAAATGATAAAATAACTGAATATTGTGAAAGCTGCCTTCGGGGTTACCCAGTGTCTAAAGTGTTCTCTCTAGGTTGTGATTTGGAGGTCATAAAATGAATTATAGATAGTTAGACTTGGCCTAGCCATAATTAAGATGAAAAAAAGAGATTGGTTCAAGGCTAAATTTAGACCAATTTAGTCCCAATTTTTAATTTTTTTTTTTTGGTAACTTAATCCTCTTTAGCTTTATTCTTTACACTCTGCTCCCCTACCTCATACCAAACAGATCTAAAATCTAATCATGATATAGAACTTTGTAGCTTTTTAAAAAATTGAAGTATGTTTGATTTACAGTGTTGGATTTGTTGCTGCTGTACAGCAGTGATTCAGTTACACACATACACACGTATAACTATATATATAATTTTTTCCTTTTTATATTCTTTTCCATTATGGTTTATTATAGGATACTGAATATAGTTCCCTGTGCTGTGCAGCGGGACCTTGTTATTCATCTATTTTACGTATAGTAGTTTGTATCCCAGGTGGCTCAGTGGTAAAGAGTTCACCTGCTAACGCAGGAGTCATGGGTTCGGTCCCTGGGTTGGGAAGATCCCCTGGAGAAGGAAATGGCAACCCGCTCCAGTATGCTTGCCTGGGAAATCCCATGGCGAGGGAACCGGGTGGGCTGCAGTCCATGGGGTCTTGACAGAGTTGGACTCGACTTAGTGACTGAGCAACAGCACTAATCTGCTAATCCCCAACTTCTAATTTATCCCTGTGCCTCACCTTTTGCCCTTTGGGAGATGGAAGTTTGTTCTCTGTGTCTGTGAGTCTGTTTCTGTTTCATAAACAAGTCTGTCTGTGTCGGATTTTAGATTCTGTATATAAGTGCTATCATGTGGCATGTTTGGCTTTCTTTCTGACTTTATGTAGCACAGTAATTTCTAGGTCCATTCCTGTCACTGCAAATGGCATTATTTCATTCTTTTTTATGGCTGTGTAATATTCCATTCCATATATATATATACACACACACATACACCACATCTTCTTTATCCATTTATCTGTCAGTGGACATTTAGGGTACTTCCATGTCTTAACTATTGTAAATAGTGCTGCTGTGAACATAGGGGTGCATTATATCTTCTTGAATTAGAGTTTCCTCCAGACAAATGCCCAGGAATGGATTGCTGGCACTCTATTTTTAATATGGCAACTCTATTTTTATTTTTTTAAGGAACCTCCATAGTGTTTTTTTAGGGGCTGCATTAGTTTACATTCTCACCAGCAGTGTAGGAAGGTTCCCTTTTCTCTGCACCCACCACCGCCCCCCACCCCCACCTAACCCCAGCACTGCCTCCCTGCCCTGCCCGCCCCAGCATTTGTTGTTTGTAGACTTTTTGATTGGAGAAGGCAGTGGCACCCCACTCCAGTACTCTTGCCTGGAAAATCCCATGGACAGAGGAGCCTGGTAGGCTGCAGTCCATGGGGTCGCTAAGAGTCAGACACGAATGAACGACTTCACTTTCACTTTTCACTTTCATGCATTGGAGAAGGAAATGGCAACCCACTCCAGTATTCCCAGGGATGGGGGAGCCTGGTGGGCTGCCGTCTATAGGGTCGCACAGAGTCGGACACGACTGAAGTGACTTAGCAGCAGCAGCAGCAGCAGACTTTTTGATGATGGCCATTCTGACCAGTGTGTGGTGGTACCTCACTGTAGTTTTGATTTGTATTTCTCTAATAACTAATAATGCTAAGCATCTTTTCATGTGCCTATTGGCCATCTGTATGTCGTCTTCGAAGAAATGTCTATTTTGGTCTTCTGCCCATTTTTCATTGGGCTTTTTTTGTTGTTGCTGTTATTGAGTTGTATGAGCTGTTTGTATATTTTGAAAATTAAGCCCTTGTCAGTTGCATCCTTTGAAAATATTTTCTCCCACTCAGTAGGTTGTCTTTTTGTTTTGCTTATGGGTTGTTTTGCTGTGAAAACTTTTAAGTTTGATTAGATCTCATTTGTTGATTTTTGCCTTTACTTCTATTGCCTTGGGAGACTGAGCTACGGGAACATTGCTGGGATTTATGTCAGAGAGGGTTTTGCCTATGTTCTCTCCTAGGAGTTTTACAGAGTTACATCTTGTATTTAAGTCTTTAAGCCATTCGTTTTGAGTTTATTTTTGTGTACAGTGTGAGGGATTGTTCTACTTTCATTGATTTATGTGCAGCTATCCTGGATAGCTGCGTTCCTGACACCACCAGCCGAGGAGCCTGTCTCTCCTTTATTGCATATTCTTGCCCCCGTGGTTGCAGGCTGACTGTGCGTGTGTGTGTTTATTTCTCTGTTCTGTCCCGTTGATCCATATGTCTTTTTTGGTGTGTGCCAGTACCTCCTGCTTTGTTTACTGGAGCTTTGTATTATGGTCTGAAGTCTGGGAGGATTATGCCTCCAGCTTTCAAAACCTCATAGTTGGTCAACTATTTTGAACCTAGACTACCAGATAAAGACCAGATTTGGGAAGAGTCAATACGCATTGCTTAAGGAGAGAAGACACTTAAACAGACCAAAGGAGAGCAAAAAAGTTTTTTTTCATTATCAAATAATATAAACTAATTAGAAAAAAACAAAAAAAATACAGAAAGTGTTAATAAAATAAGTCACTCATAATCTCATCCGCTATAGATAGTTTAAAACAGGGATCCCCAGCCCCGTGGCCACAGACTGGTACTGGTCTGTGGCCTGTTAGAAACTGGCCCACACAGTGGGAGGTGAGTGGCAGGTGAGCAAGCAAAGCGTCACCTGTATTTACAGCTGCTCCCCATCGCTTGCATTATCACCCGAGCCCCACCTCATGCCACATCATTGGCGATATTAGATTCTTATGGGGTGCGAGCCCTTCTGTAAACTGCACGTGTGAGAGATGTAGGTTGTGTGCGCCTGATGAGAGTCGAATGTCTGATGACCTGAGGCGGAGTGGAGGCACTTGAATCCTCCCAAAACCATTCTGCACCTCCCAGTCCAGGGAAAAGTTGTCCTTCATGAAACCATTCCCAGTGCCACAATGGCTGGGGACTGATGATGGTGTGAAACGTTACTGTTATTTATCAGTTTAAATGTGTGATTTTCTCATTTTACATCTCTGAGATTGAGAGAGTCTCACTTCGGTGTTGATCCTGGCAGGTGTCGTGATGGAGCTGTCAGTACCTGCGCGTGTGTGACCTTGGGCACAGTGGTTTACACTGTTGTCGTTTTAAATTGCATATGTGCCTTTCTGGCTCTATATGAATTAATTGCTTTCAAAATGATTTCACTGTGATTTGGCATTAGAAAGTCAGAATTACTGTGTATATAGAAAGACATGGAAAGAACAACATGATAATGTGGTAAAGTCTATAAATTTCGATGAGCTCTTTTAATACGTATAAAATCTCACAAAAACTTGGCAGTTTTTTCTCCTAGTGGAATATAAAATGCATATTATAACTAGTATCTGAGATGAAATACAATATATTTAGCATAACTGAACTATGTTTTTTCACTTGATGTTTTATGTCAATATCTTTGTGGATTGACCTAAACCAAGCTTCCCACTTGACCTCATGCAGTAAGCAGTCAGTGGGGAAATATTATAATGAAAACAAGTTTTAAATCAAATTTCATCAGATGAGTAACACATAGGCAAAGCAGACACAAGCTAGGCTATTATTTGTTTTTGTATCTTGGGGCAGGCTTCCTCTGTGACCTTCCGTCTTCAGATGTTTCATAAATATTCACTTCTGTTTTCTCCTAGTTTACTGCAATCTGGTTATAAGCCCATAATATTTTATTCATATTTATTATATTATATATATTTATTTAAAAATACATGCAAAAATCAACACCATTTTTAATCCTGTTATGCATAATGATGTTGACATTTTGGTGTATTTTTTCCCCCAGAGTTTTATCTATAAATCTGTGTTGAATTTTATTGAAGGTTCTTTTGACATTTATTTACATGATGTGTTTTCTCATGTGACTGATACACTGAATCTCAGAATTTTGATTCTTTCCAGTGTATTTCCAGTGATTCTATCCAGTTGTCATGCCTAGTTCTTTTGGAAAAACAAGATAACTCTAAGTGTGATTAAGAGAGAACCCAAACAAAACTAGAAATTACGAAGAGTCCTTAACATACTGAGATGATTTGCTGTTGTCGTTCAGTCCCTCAGTTGTGTCCGACTCTTTGAGACCCCATGGACTGCAGCATGCCGTGCTTCCAGGTCCTTCACCATCTCCTGCAGTTGGCTCAAAATCATGTCCATTGAGTCAGTGAGGCCATCCAACCATCTCATCCTCTGTCCTCCCCTTCTCCTCCTACCTTCAGTCTTTCCCAGCATCAGGGTCTTTTCCAATGAACTGTCTCTTTGCATCAGCTAACCAAAGTATTGGAGTTTCAGCATCAGTCCTTCCAATAAATATTCAGGACTGATTTCCTTTAGGGTTGATTGATTCTGTCTCCTTGCAGTCCAAGGGACTCTCAAGAGTCTTCTCCAACACCACAGTTCAGAAGCATCAATTCTTTGGTGCTCAGCCTTCTTTATGGTCCAGCCCTCACATCCATACATGACTACTGAAAAAAATCATAGCTTTGACTAGACGGACTTTTGTTGGTAAAGTAGTGTCTCTGCTTTTTAATATGTTGTCTAGGTTGGTCATAGCTTTTCTTCAAGAAGCAAGCATCTTTTAATTTCATGGCTGCAGTCACCATCTGCAGTGATTTTGTAGCCTAAGAAAATAAAGCTGTCACTGTTTCCATTGTTTCCCCATCTATTTACCATGAAGTGATGGGACCGGATGCCATGATCTTCGTTTTTTGACTGTTGAGTTTTAAGCCAGGTTTTTCACTCTCCTCTTTCACCTTCATCAAGAGACTCTTTAATTCCTCTTTGCTTTCTGCCATTAGAGTGGTGTTATCTGCATATCTGAGGTTATTAATATTTCTCCTGGCAATCTTGATTCCAATTTATGCTTCATCCAGCCCGGCATTTCACATGATGAACTCTGCATATGAGTTAGATAAGTGGTGTGACAATATATAGCTTTGACACACTTCTTTCCCAATTTTGAACCAGTCCATTGTTCTATGTCTGGTTCTAACTGTTGTTTCTTGATCTTGATTATAAAAAAATATTAAGCATAATTATATGCTCATACACTAGAAAAATCATTTAAGACAGGCTTTAAAAACATAAATTGTGAGATTTACCTCAAGAAGAATTAAATCACATAATGGGGCAATAATCATGGAGAAAAAAAAATAGATAGCAATTATTCCTCAACTTCTATCCATCCTTTACAAACGGATACTTCTTTCAAGTGGGTCCTATAAGTGATTTCTTTTTGGTTCCTTTGATTATAACCTGTTTTGATTTATTTCTTACAAAACTTTCATAGTTAAAATGTTTTCCAATTTTTATTTTTGGGTCACCATAGAGAATCCTTCCCAAAGATGGTAGAGTCTTTATACCTATAGAAAAAAAAAAACCTATGGATGTAAGTCTTTCCCCGCCCCCTGCCCCATACATTTTATTTGAATCCATGAAAACTTTCAACTTCTTTTTAAGGTTTTATCCTTTGGTCTTTCATCGTTGTTTTCACCTTCTAGCATAGCTGATATTCTAAGGTTGGACTGTTCTAACTCTTCTATCCTTTAAAATTTTTTTTTTTTAGTCTGATTTCTGCAAGCATGTTTTCTTTTCTATTTTACTTTAGTTTTCTGTACTATTAAGTTTATTTCCTGCTTGGCAGAACAGTTTTGGACCATTACTTTGTTTTTAGTTTCTATGTAGTATTTTCATATCTTGGCCTGGTATATTTCTTCTTATACCCACCTAGTTTTACTGTGAGCACAAAGCAAGAACTTAATCTTTTTTTCTCTATCTTCCAGGAATCTGTTTCAGAGGGAGGGAAGTATAGTCTCTGATTATGGGTTTATCTGGTCATGTGCTTTAAATATTTTCCTTTATTTTGGGGGGGGCAAACTTTTTTCTCCTTGGCAAGCATTTCTGTTTGCATATCTTTAGGAATGGGACAATCTCAGTACTGGGAATGCAGAAATATTCCTGAACTCAGCCTTATTACTTACCCTAATTTTTAAATGAACCGTGGAGGTCCGTTGAGTTGTTATTGCAGGAACAGAGAAACACTGGACTATAATAAGATTATAGAAGAAGATGGATTTGGCAGGACTGATAGCCAAGAGTTTATAATATTGATTTGCAAACCTTAGGGATATAAGCATTACAAATCCAATTTTCAGCCTCTAGCAGCTTCCTGCATCTGTATTTTGAGGGGAACTAAAGGAAGCAGTTCTGAGAGGCCAGGCTGTTTGTTCCCCGTAGAAAAGCAGAGGCATGCCATCTGGTTTGAAGTCTAGGCTTAATTTTCAGATAGAATAGTAACATGGATTTAGGAGGAGATGTTTTAAGCCAGCAAAGAGCTGTAGTGAAGAAACTAATGAGAAATGGGAAAGCTTGGAAAAGTGTAAATTACAATGATTATAACTGATCTAAGATACCTATTTTCTAGCTTAATACTCTTTAATGGACACCACTTGGGAACTTACATTTTATATTTGAAGTCATAAAGTTATTTTTTATTTTCAGTTGGTTTTTGTTTATTTTTATTTTCTAGTCTGTATGTAAAAAGAGGAACTGATGCAAGTACAGCTTAAAAAGAGATTTTGCTTGCTGAGTATCAGATTGAATTTTGAAAGAGAAAATGTTTGTACATTCACAAGAAAGATTGTATGTTTTTGCTGAATTTAAAAAACTTGTATATTTGATTTACAATGTTGTGTTCGTTTTACGTGTGCAGCATAGTGATTCAGTTTTTTTTTTTTTTTTTACAGATTATATTCCATTGTAGGTCATTTTTGATTACTTTAAAAATTGAGTTTTCTCTAAATTTTTATTGATTAAGAAAGGTTATAAAACACATGTGGCTTCCCTGGTGACTCAATGGTAAAGAATCCATCTGCTAATGCAGGAATTGTGGGTTCGATCCCTGGGTCAGGAGGATACCCTGGAGAAGGAAATGGCAAACCACTCCAGTATTCTTGCCTGGGAAATCTCATGGACAGAGGAGCTTGGTGGGCTGCAGTCCATGGGGTCTCAGAAAGTCAGACACAACTTAGCAACTGAACAACAGCAACATAAAATACATGTTGTTATGTATTTCATCCAAGAACTTCCTTTTCCACATTAATTATATTTTTATTTTTATATAAAGTGTAAATAGCATTCATCTTTACAAAAATATCAGTTCAGTGCTGTAAACAAAATAGAAGAGCTTTTCCTTGAGAAATTGATTTCTGAAGGTTTTTTTCTCAATAAAATGGCTTTATTTCAAGGATTATTTAAATCACGCTTGCTTATTATAAAAAGAATAAGAAATTACCAAGAAGAAAATAGAGATCACTACAAATTTCGCCTTTGGATGAATTTTCATTAGTATTTTGAAGACAGTCCTTTCAGAAATTTGTGGGCATGCACGTGTATACACACACAGTCCATGAAAGAAATCATGTAAAAAGCTGTTTATGTTATCTTGCACAGATCCCCATTATTCTCTCCCTGTTTCCATACCTCCACTTCTGTCTCACAGGTAACTCTTATTGAAAGCTATTGCAGTCATTCCCAACAGCATTAGCCTACTTGGGAAACTTGTTGGAAATACAAATTCTGAGACCTTACTGCAAACCTACTGAATTAGACATTCTGGATGTGGGGCCTAGATATCACCTTCAGGTGATTCTGATGTGTGCTAATGTTTGCGAATCACTGACTTAGTGTGTATATTTCTACATTTCTCCATGCTCATACAACCCTGCTGCTGCTGCTGCTGCTGCTAAGTCGCTTCAGTCATGTCCGACTCTGTGCGACCCCAGAGACGGCAGCCCACCAGGCTCCGCCGTCCCTCGGATTCTCCAGGCAAGAACACTGGAGTGGGTTGCCATTTCCTTCTCCAATGCATGAAAGTGAAATTGAAGTCGCTCAGTCGTGTCCGACTCTTAGCGACCTCATGGACTGCAGCCCACCAGGCTCCTCCGTCCATGGGATTTTCCAGGCAAGAGTACTGGAGTGGGGTGCCATTGCCTTCTCCTCATACAACCCTACACATCAGTAAATATAGACACACGTTTTAATAAAATCATTTAACAAGTCTGAATCAGGGAATTTTCTGATGGTCCAGTGGTTAAGACTCTGTTCTTTCAGTGCAGAAGATGCAGGTTCAGTTCCTGGTTGGGGAGCTAAGATCCTACAAGCTGAGTGATAAATGGCCCAAAAAAGAATCTGGATCATATTTATATAACTTCTATATCTTTTCTAACCCAGCATTACTTTGTGGAAATCTTTGCAAGTCATCAGGTGTAGCTGTAATTCATTCTGTTCAATAAACGTTTGTGTGGGTTAGGCCCCTTCTCTGTGGATCAGTATTTACTAGACATCCTTGTCCATATGTCCTTATGTATGCATACTTTCATTTTTATGGGATAGATTCCCGGAAGTGGAATTGTTGAATGAAGAATATTGCATACTTCAATTATTTCTTTGCAAATGAGGTTTATAAGAGTTCACATTTTATTCAGCAACTTTCAGATATACTTAATCTCTAGTTCTTTAGCCCTAACAACTGTGGTAATTATGAAGCTGGGGGTTATAAATTCATTTTCACTGTGCAAAGAAGGGTAGCATGTTAAATTTTGTAAAAGTTCAAAGAAGTTCCCTTGTTTGAATCTTTGTTTTGGGGAGAGGGCATGGTGCTTCATTTCTGCTGTTTCTCAGATTCTGGCTAATATGAACGTCTGATCCATGGAGACTTTTATAACTTCTGCAGAGGGTGTGTCTGTGGAACTTTGTGTGTGGGCTCTTGCTCTCTTCTACCCTTTTAGATGTGTTAGTGATAGCGGTCGACTGAGGAGAGTAATCATTTTTTTTCTCCTGCTGCTGCAGATTATACAACCATTTGGACAACAGAGTTTTAGCTTCAGGAGCTTGTTGCCAGTTGGATCTAAGTGGCTTCCCTCTTCCTTTAGCCTTTTATAGTTGTTATTCCTTTATTCTGAGTCTCAGTATCCTGCTGAATTAGGTCCCAAGTATATTGGTTGCTGTTGGGCCCACTCTGTGTAACTGAAGGTGTAATCTGATGTTTGGTGATCTAATCAGTACTGTAAGTAGCTGAGCTGAACCTCCTCCATTCAACCTCTTCTATCTCTGGGGCTTGGTAAAGTGTCCTTGAATTCCTTGGCTGAGCACACTCCCAGGCCCCAGCCTTCTGGAGTGGGACCTAGGACAGGGCCCAGGGAGGCCATTTCCTAAGGAGGCTATAAGTGACTTGGTTGCTTTGTTCTGTACTCACCTGGTGGACACCTCCTTCCTGACTCCCACAGATTCCTTCTGGCTTCTGGTTCCTGTCGAAGGAAATCCTGTCCCGGATGCTGCCCCTTCTCTGCCTGTGGCTCCCCCGATGGGCCTCCTGTGATCAGTCCCTCTTGACCATCAGCTTGGAATCTTGATATGTGAAGGCACCTTTAAGATCTTTGCCTTAGCCACTCGCACTTCGCAGATGAGGAAATCCAGGTTCTGAGAGGGAGAATCACTGATTTGACTATGTTAACTTAGCTGGTTTGACACTCGGGATTTGTAAATGATGTATTGGAAGCCGTAACTTTTTTTTTTTTTTTTTTTTGCTCAGAAAGTTTGTTAGTGGCAGATCCACAATAAGCCTGGGATTTTTGCATCTTCACTGGCTAGTCAAAATGACCTCTCCACCGCACTGTTACTACAACTTCATGTCCGCATCGGCCAGGTCCTCATTTTGTCCTTGGCCACCCTGCGGTCTCCCTTTGAGCTTCACGACACTGAAGAATGATGTAACTTCTTGGCCTTTCAATTAAAGTATCTATTTTTTTCCCTCACTTTTTTTTTTTTTTTAATCCTCCTAACCCCTGACCCTCTAAAGCTCATTTGCTCACAAAAAGCTGGGCCTGGGAACTGATGATCCTTTGTGCCATCAAGCTCTCAAGCTCCGCTTAATAGTAATGTCTTTAGTTCAGGTGTCAGGGCCCTGGTGAGGGTGTCTCTTAGCACATGTCCATACAGCTACTTCTGGCTTTGAGAATGGGATCAGGAGGGGCATTTGCCTGAGATGAACTTACTGATCACGTTTACTTTGTGCAAATTTGTTTTTAGGAAATTATACTAAGCTTACCTGTTCTGACTTAAACAGGACGGCATGAGCATCTCAACCAATTGCTACCTGTTGGGTGGCTTCCTCCAATGTTGCTTGAGCTGGACTGGCTGAAGTCAGTGCTCCTTCGATGGCTCTTGCTTTCTGCCAGCTTAGCTTGACCTTTCTCTGCCTGGTCTTTCTCTGCTTGATCCTGCTTTTACCTTTTGGCCTTCTCTCCTGCTTTCCTTAAGGAAGGGGCAAACCAACTCCAAAGCACTATGTCGTTCTCATCGCAGAGCAGGAGAACCGTGGTAACTACCCAGCCCTGCCAGCAGTCACACAATGTCAGTTCCTGTGAAGTCCTGTGCGCCTTAGCTGCTCCAGGAGGTTCTCTGATGGTTCTGTCAGGTGTAGAGGGGGAAGAAACCTCTTCAACCTAGAGATGCTACATAAATCCTCTCTTAGCTTCCTCCCGGTCCAGGTTCTTAAAGAAACACAGCTCTTTGCCCTCAGTACACTGGCGCTTGATGGTGCCCCCTTCTACTGTTATCTTGAGATGCAGGCTTCTGAGAAAAGACCTGAAGGTAAAATGTACAAGTTCAGGAAACTGCTGGAAGAATTCACTCCAGCACACAGCATCTTTGAGGGAGTGTCTTCGCTGGTGTGGGCTGGGGGCTGTGGGTACATAAGTACCAAGTGTTGTACAAGTGTTCTTGTCTCATTTCCCGTGTTTCAGTGGCAGCCTCCACAGTTTTGGGTTACATGCAGGCTTGTGTCTTTTAATATAGAACTTGCAGTAATTGACATTTTTGTTCTATTTGATTTTTAAAAGATGTATTGCCACCTTAAGCAAGAATTTTAGGCATCATGGGTGTGGGTCAGATTTTCCTTTGGGAGAACCTGCAGTAGAAGAAGTGAGATGTGAAGCAGTAAAAATGTTTTATTTGCTGTATAGTGATTCTACATTCTCAACAGTCCCTGTCCTGCACCCCTGAGGGCACGTGCTATGTGGTGCTATGTGGTTTGAATACTGTTATCTCGAACTCCTTTTTCCTCTCTATAACTTGATACAGTTTGGCTTTACGTTGTTCTTTTGTTTGTCTTTCTTTTCCAAACTAGATTCATGAAGGGCACTATTTGGCTCTTGCTCAATCTAGGGTTTTTCTTAAGTCCCCATGAAGTGCAGTGCGCTCTTCCAGTCACTAAGCATGTAGTCGAGAGGGAAAGAGAAAAGGTCCCAGGACCTTACTGTGTCAGAGTCCACTGTGAGTGGAGAGACAGTAAGCAGGTAAACAAAGACATAACAATTTCCACTTGTGATGTGCGTTAGGACAAGACCGTGGTATGGTATGGTAGAGAATAGTGTGTGTGTGAGTGAGGTTTGATAGGTTAGGAACCAGAGTCACTAAAGAGCCTTCTGGTAGAAGCTCTGAGGCCCTGAAGTAGGGGTGAACCCCATGTACCCGCGGGATTGCCAAAGGCCCATGTGGCTGCTGTGTGGTGGGGGAGAGGAGATGGGTTGGAGAGGTGGGCGAGGCCGCTCGTGGAGAGCTTGGTGGCCAGGGTGATGAGGTGAGAGGTCAGTGTGGGGTCTCGGTGGGCAGGTTGCCTGCTCTGGTTTGTGCTTTAGATATGTGTTCCCAGTGTTCTCAAACTCTGTGGATCCTCTTTCAACCTGTGCTCTTTGTTGCCCTTTCTTCTCCGCTGCTTACGTGGGGGTTCCCCCAGCCCCCTGCTTTCTCTGGCAGCTCATTTCTCCTTGGTTTTTCAACCACAGTTTCTCCTCGAAGACTCCCACGCGCGGGCCCTCCTCCTGACCTCTGCCCCTGCTACATCTTCTGTTTCCAGCTGGCCTGTTGGCTCTTTCCACTCAATTTTTCAGCCTTGGCTTCAAATCCAGACTGTTATATTTTAAAAGACTTTTTCAAGTTTCCAAACCAATCCCCTTTATAACCTCCTGATTTGTGTTACTCTACCACCATTCTCCCAGGCATCCTGGCTTTAAATCCAAGTTTTCCTTATTCCTTTGTTACTGTCTTCTGTATTTGATCAGCCATCAGGACGTGCTGATGGTCACGACTGTCTCTTTTCTCTTGTCTGCTGTGATTCTCATTCATCTTTGGATTGGTGCCTTTACCCTCTGCAGAGCTGCCTGTTTCTCAGACTTTGGACACTTTCTTTTCCCCTTGAGATGTTGGTTATCTTCGTGTGTTCATCTCTTGCTTTGTACTCTGTCTGTTCTGAGACAAGTCCTCTGAAACATCTCCCCTTTCTACCCTGGTGGGCTTTCTTTATTCTCTTATTTGCAGAACTTTGTTCAAACTGGTCCAGTTCCATAACCAGGAATAGCCTCAGGTAGAATGGGTTACAGTGTGGTATTTAGGTTACAATGCTAGAAAGCTGTACAATGGATATCTTTTTGGCAATTTCCTAAGGCTTGGTTTCACTTTATGGGTTAAGTTACCATTTTGGAAGCTGTTCCTTATCTCCTGGGTATGTTGGCAATGATCAGGATGTATCGTTACCCCAAAGTGCCTTCGGTATAGCCTGTAGCCTAAAGGGCTGGGCTTTCCAAAGGTGAGGCTAAAATTCAAAGAGAACTACAGCTTTTCGCTTAAAAGGAATGAACTAGGAAATTTAAATTGCCACTAAATAATACTAGATTCACACTTAAGTAGGACAGATCAATTGGGGCAAAATAAACATTTGGCTCCAATGAAATAGCTTAAAAACCAAACATTTCTAATAAATTTGTTATGTGCTCAACAGTGTACAGTATGTTCTTTAATGATTTCTCATTTAATTTTACAAAAATTCTGTGGGATAGGGATTATCTCCATCTACATATAAGAGAATTTAGGTTCAGGGAAGCAAGGTGGTGTTCTTTCATCAGCATGTATTTATCTGGGCCAGCATCTGGGATTCTCACTGGACTGAGTCAAGCGTGGCCACCCAGCTGAATTCTGCTGGAACTTGCATTTGAACCCAGGGTCTTCTGACTCTCACTCCAGGACATTCTGAATTATAACAAACTGTCCCTTGAACACAGACTTTTGCCCTTTGTTTATATCAAAATACCAAGTGCAGTGTTCAGTGTATTGGAGAGTTTGCAGAAATGTTTGCTGATTGCATTTCTAGAGAATCACTGAGGATGGAGATAAGCTTGATCTCTGACTCTGAACAGGAGCATTCTAGACAGTGCCTGTGGTCACTGGGGAGTGAGTCCAGTTGACAAAAAGGCTGATAATTAAAGATGGCACTTGGTCCATCTGTGAGATTGAACAGATTCCCTGTACTGTGAGCTCCAGCCAGACTCTGCTCTTAGTTCCTCAGGAGTCTCATACATCTTCCTACCCCTGGACGTTTGTATGTGCTGTTCCCCCACGTGGCACACGTGTGCCCCTTTCCACTGTGTAGAATTATCACTGTGCAGCTTTCAACTCAAACAATACCCTCAAAGTCCTCTAAACACTCTCGACATTTTACATTTTACATTTTTGAGGAGATTTTGCTTGTTGTTGTGTTTAATCTATCTTCTTTTTAGCTTGTAAACACCAGGACAGCAGAGATTTTAAACTTTCTGTCCACTGACTTTTCCAGTACCTGTTTAATGCCATGTTCAAAAAATATTTATTGAATGAATACTTGACTTTAATTTAGTTGCCTTCAATAAACAATGTTCTATGAACTTATGGTTGCTTGGTGGGGGAAGGATGGGAGGAAGGACTAGTTAGGGAGTTTGTGATGGACCTGTACACACAGCTGTATTGAAAATGGATAACCAGCAAGGACTTACTGTATAGCACAAGGTGCTTTGCTCAGTGTTATGTGGCAGCCTGGATGGGAGGGGAGTCTGGGGGAGACTGGATACATTCCCTTCTTGCTGTTCACCTGAAACTATCATGACATTGTTAATCTGCTATACCACAATACAGAATAAAAAGTTGAAAAAAAGAACAACATTCTGTGTTCACCTTGGAGCATGCTTATTTCTGGCTGGTTATGTGCCTTTCCCCAGCGGCTATGTGACCGCCCCTGTTTTGGGCTGGGGGCAGTCACGCTAGCTCTCTCTTCTCCAGGTACATGAAGAGTCAGAAAGACAGCCCAGCAGGAGGGGGAGCTGTCATTATGACGGTCAAGAAATTGGGAGGTTTGGGAGGAAATTGTCCTAGAGTTTGAATCCTAACTAAATTTGGAAGGTACTGTATGGACTGTATCAAAATTATGCATTAAATTAAGGAAGTCTTTGTGAGGTAGAAAATTCCCAGCTTAGAATTAGAATTTAAGAGTGATGTAGTTCTGATGAAGTAGTAGGGAGTGAAAAGCTTGCCTTCTCTAACAGAGGATACCTGACGAGTCCCCTAACTTGGGAAGGATGATCTATGAACTCTGTTGCATGAACTGCACCTCCGTTTGGCTTCTTTACTGATAACCACCCAATATTCAGTTATTATGTTCCATGTTTTTTGGGGGAAGAAGGTCATGGCACTACTATTGTACTTGTTGAGCGCCTTGTAGGTCCCTACCAGATGTTTTCACACGTGATCCATTTCATTAGCACCACACGTGACTGTTGAGCAGAGGAGGTAGACCCAGAGATGTTAAGTGCCTTGCCCTGAGCTCGTTCCTATATGCAGTCATTCCCATGACAAATTTTTGGGGGCAAGGGCTATATGAGGTACAGGCTGGGACAAATCCAGGTTTTATGAGGCCTGAAACTTCTGCAGTTTTTCTCTTTCAGAAAAGGACTATAAGACTACAGGTATAAAATTAGATTGAAAGTAAGAATGATGAGAAATTACAAAATTGGAAAAAATCGACAAGTCCCATAAATATAAAAAATAGTCCCAATATTCCTCTTAGCCAGATGCTCCAGTACTACCTAGCAGGAAGGGGAGTGTGTCTGGGGGAACTCGAATGAAAAGAGAGGGCATGCTTCACTGCTGGCAGTTAAAGTGTCTCCCCCACCCCCAACTCTGGTGTGAAATACAGAATAATTTTATTAATTATTTTTTCCTAGAATTCACCCAGCATACTTTGGGTGAACACGAGATCTCAGCCAGATTTCCCAGTAGTCCTCGTTGTTGCCTTCCTCTGGTCATGGTGACCACCCCGGGCTTGTATAGATCAGACTCTGTCCACTTTCAAGATTACCTTACTGTTGTAGATCAGACAAAACTGACTGTGTGAACGTGATGTTTAGGCTCTTCTAGGGCCTTGGAAGAGGCCTTGTGAACTGGGAGCCCTAAGCTTAAGCTTCACATGGGCGTTTGTGTGCATGCGTGTGAACAAACTTGGGGAAAGCAGGCTGCCCTGCCCTCAGTTTGCTAGTGGAGAGGCAGCCGCACGCTCACCGAAAGCACTTAGTGATCCTGTGATGAGTGGCTTGATGAAGACAAGCTGAGGATGCTCCTGAAACCCAGAGGGGCGTGGGGGACACTTTTCAGAGAAGCGTCCTGGGTTGAGAAGGGTAAGTGTCAGGGTAACGCGCAGCCCAGGTAGAGGGTGCTGAGTGGGAGGGCGCATGCCCTGGTGAGAGCCGTCTGTTTGGAGGTCAGCCTGGGGAGGAAGATGCTGTGAGATCGATTTTCAGATGAGGGCAAAGCGGGCATTGAAACCCAGGTCTTCAGACTCTGCTCTATTACAGTATATGATGATCCATGCATTCTCTGGGTTCTTATACTTAATTTTGCAAACTCTTTCCCTCCTAAACGTAGAGGAGACCATCATTCAGCCTTTTCTGACAGATAGCAGAACTGTTGAGGGCAGAGTCAGCAGTTTGAGTCAGAGAGGGTGTGGGGGGACAGTTTCTGAATAACAGTGAGAGCTGTCCTCCTGGAACAGTGACAGGAACAGCATCCGCGTGGGAACCCTTTGTGGGTGCATGGCTGTGAAGGTTCCATGTTTCCCAGGAACTTGTCTCATTTAAGCCTTCCTCTGTTAGTGCAGATCAAGCGGATCCACTAGAGAGGGAAATTTAGGGGGGACTCAAAAAGCAGTTTAGAAACAGTTGCTGGTCTAGATCATGTCAGAGACTTTATCTTCTGTGGAATTCCACACGGAAGTATGCACTTCTGTGCCAGCTTGTAATTTGAAATGCCCAGGCTGTGGAGCAGCACGCAGATGAGGGCTGGTCTCTGCGGTTGATCTGGGTTGTGGGCAGTGGTGACCGTGGGGGGTATTTGAAAATCTAGGTCACTAAAACCAAATATGCTTAAGAATCTGACATAATCGTTTATTGTTTAGTATATGGTCATAGTTATTAAAAGTGACTTTCTAGAAATTGGAAATATAGCTTCTTTTATTTCCTTGAGATCAGATAATAAAAAAACCCACAGGAAAAAATGAAATGGTTACTGAAATATTCATTTTCAGCAGAGATTTTCAGCACATGGTTTAATAAAGTTGATCATTAAAGCATCAATCCACTTAAAGGTACTTGGCCACCCATAAATTTGTAGGTCAAATAGGAATCACACATCTTGCCATTTAAAATCATCATAAAATGTTGCAGTGCATATTTTGGTAAGAAATTGAAAACACTTTGTGTAGAATGGAATGTAAAGGATTAGTGGTGCAAACAGGAGTTGAATGGCTATGTGTGTGAAGTCCAAGACTGACTTTTCTAATCAGTTGTCTGCTTTTATTTTGCATTGTGACTATCTGGTTCTTTATTACCTTCCTTGTACCCTTTTTTAATAAAGGTATTTTGGAAAAGTTGCACACCAATAAAATAATGTTTTAGCCGGAGAGTACCCTATTTGAATGAAACCCAATCGTGAATACTCTTGATAATCCCACCAGTTGGTTGTTTGAATTCAGATTTTTGTAAACTGGGTTTGTTTGAACTGGAAGCACCCTATACATCTCTGTGTGTTCTTGAATTTTAAAAAGACTTTTGTACATGAGCGGTAAAGCTTAAACATGAAAATAAATGATATTTGTCAAAACCACTGACTGAATTCAATAGTGAGTTCCTCCTCTCAGGCAAAACAGGAAAGAAATAGGCCAAAATGCAGTGGGCATAAGTTAGAATGTGACAGTTTGTTGGTGGAATCTCTGTGGGTGGCTGCCATTGTGCTTCAGCGGAGCTTGAGATCACTGGGAGGGATGTTGAGCCATTAAATTGTACGTAGCTCTGCTCTTGCTAAACAGTCAGAACTTTTGAAGCATTTTTTGATAGTGGAAAATAAAAGTACCTTCAACTTCCACAGACAGGTAGATAAACTTATGGTGCATTAATATACTCATCACCCTCCTTCTCCACCCTTGCTGCTGCTGCTGCTAAGTCGCTTCAGTCGTGTCCGACTCTGTGCGACCCCATAGACGGCAGCCCACCAGGCTTCCCTGTCCCTGGGATTCTCCAAGCAAGAACACTGGAGTGGGTTGCCATTTCCTTCTCCAATGCATGAAAGTGAAAAGTGAAAGTGAAGTGGCTGAGTCGTGTCTGACTCTTAGCGACCCCATGGACTGCGGCCCACTGGGCTCCTCCGTCCATGCTAACCCCTGGCAATCACTAATCCATTTTCCATCTCTAGAATTTTGTCATCTTGAAAATGTTATGCAAATGAAGTCATACAGCATGTAATCTTTTGAGGTTTGCTCACTCAGTGTAATGTCTATAAGGTCCATCCAAATTGTTGTATCAGTAATTTATTCTTTTTCATTGATGAGTAGAATTCCATGGTATGGGGATACCGCAGTTTAACTGTTCACCTATTGTATTAGGACATTTTGGTTGCTTCATATTACTTACTGTAAGTAAAGCTGCTGTGAACAATTGTGTAGGTATAATTTTCATTTCTCTGGGATAGATGTACAGGAATGAAGTTGTAGGTTGTTCGGTTATCGTATGTTTTGTTTTTAAAGGAAGTGCTAAGTTCTTTTCTGGAGTGGCTGTAGCTTATTACATTGATGCCTATAATATATGAGAGATCTAACTTATCTGCATTTAGCATTGTCAGTATTTTTATTTTAGCTGTTCTCAAAGGTGTGATAGCTTTTTATAGGCTCTGCTACAGATTTTTTCCCCTTTATTCTGGTAAAATATATATAGCTCATTTTAACACTATAACTATATATAAGTATACAGTTCAGTGACATTAAGTACATTTATATTGTTGTATAACCATTACCACGATCCACCTCCAGAACTTTTCCATTTTCTCAAACGGAAACTCTGCACCCATGAAACAATGACTCCCCATTCCTCCTTCCCCAACCCCTGGCGATCACCGTTCTGCTTTCTGAATCTGAGTTTGGCCACTGTAGGCGCCTCACAAGTGGAAGGAGACCATGTTTGTCCTTTTGCTTCTGCCTTCTTTCTTTTACTGTAATGTTTTCAAGGTCTGCCTGTGTTGCACGTCTCAGAATTGTGTTCTTTTTTAAGGCTAAGTAATAGTCCACTGTATATGGACTCTAGACTTCGTCTATCCATTCATCTGTTGGACATTGAGTGGTCTCCGCCTTCTGCTGTGGTGAATCGTGATGCTATGAACTTTCGTGTACAAGTGTCTGAGTCTCTGGTTTCAGGTCTTTTGCCGTAGATATCTAGAAGTGGAACTGTTGATCACGTGGTGTGTGTGTGTTTTGATTGCTCACTTGTGTCTGACTCTTTTCCACCCCATGGACTGTAGCCTGCTAGATTCCTCTGTCCATGGGGTTCTCCAGGCAAGAATACTGGAATGGGTTGCCATTTCCTCCTCTAGGGGATCTTCCTGACCCAGGGATTGAACCCGAGTCTCTTACTTCTACTGCTTTGGCAGGCTAGTTCTTTACTACTAGCCTGGATCACACGGTAATCCTATGTTTAATGTTTTGAGGAACCACAAAACTATTTTACACAACGACTGTGCCATGTACATTCCTATCAGCAGTATATGGCACTGGGATTTCTAATTTCTCCATGTCCTTGCCAAAACTTTTTCATTTTTGACACTAACCATCCTCATGTATGTAGAGTGGTCTGGTACAGATTTTGATAAAGAGATTTGAAATGTTTATTCAGCTATGCCTATAGTAGAGGCTACTGATTAGGATCCTTTAGACCTTTCAAATTGTGACAAGTTTTCATTCTGTTTTAGGATGAGATTAAAGTTAATTTACACATCCCTCTGAAATTGTAGCTATTTCTCACTATCTGAATATATTTGGATCTTGAATTCAGATAACAAAAGTTAATGTGATAAGTTCATATAGTGAAGAATACTCTAGGTAAATCCTTTTGAGTAGGAAAAGTTGAGAGTTCCGATAGCAATATTTTAATCTAAAAAGTTATGTAAATCTGACTAAAAAGCCAGAAGTGACAGTGGGAGTTTAGAGAGTGGAGATTATTTTAAAGTCATTTGTTGTGGACAACATTGCAGGGAAAGCTCAACCAATTTATGTAACTACGTGCTTTATGGTTAAATTGGTGACTTTAGGTCAAATCGCCTGAATGATATTTAAAGAGAATAACTTTCTATAGGGCCTTGCAAATCTGAACCCAGAGTCTTTTTGGGTTTGGGGTTTTCTGAACCTCACTTTATTGATTCTTTGATTCCTAGAAGATAGGAAAAAATAGAGACTCTGGCCCCTTTTGGAAGCTTCCTATGGAAACAGGACTCCTGAGGGACGGCACTTAGGAAGGCTCTCAAGCCTCTGGCCTGGGTCAGCCCGGAAGCCCCAGGGAGGTCAGGGAGGGCAGGTGACTCACAGTGGTCATTGCTTGAACAAATGTCTATTGGGCTTACCTGCTACCTTCCAAAGATTGGTGAAAGTTGGGTTATGGACCTTGTCTCTTTTCCTTTCAGTTTAGGGTAGTAATTGGGAAATCTTAATTTTTTTACCTATCTTTTGCCAAAAGTGTATGTGTGTGTATTGTGAATATTACCTGTATATGTAAACTGCATATTCACTTTCCATGGTCATCTTTGTTTAAAAGAGAATTTTTAAAAAATAAGTGACTTAACATGGGTGTGTGTGGGGCTGGGCGGGGTGGTGGTGCAGAAGAATGGGAAGGTGTTGGGGTCTGAATGTTGTGTCCCTTAAAATTCATATGCTGAAATCCTAATGCCCAGTGAGGTGGGGTTAGTGGGTGGGGCCTTTGGGATGTGCTTTAGGTCATGAGAGTGGAGCCCTCATAGATGAGATTAGTGTCTTTATATAAAAAAGACCCCACTGAGCTCTTCTGCCATGTGGGGTTGCAGTGAGAGGATGGACATCACTGGAGAAGCATGCCCTTACCAGGCGCTGATTCTGCTGGTGACTTGATCTTGGACTCCTCAGCCTCCAGAACTAAGAGAAATAAATGTCTGCTGCTTATAAGTAACCCAGTTTATGGTATTTTATTATAGTATCCTGAATGGACTAAGACAGGAAGGAATGGGAGAAGGCATTTAGGGCATTTCCTGCCTTGACTAAGGTAGATTTCTGCGAGATCTGTGCCTCTCCCTACTAGAGTGATGAGTGTTACTGTGTTGGCCACAGTGTTAAAGGCCCTGATTGGGGAGGTATCCATCCATTGACCCAGGATAGACAGTGAATCTTTTGAAAGTATCTACAAACAAAATAAGAAAACAGAAAAGAAACAATCCCACCATTTCCCCACTAGAAGGGAACTGGTTCAATCTCTTTCTCTTTTATTGTTGTTTAGTTGCTCAGTTGTGTCCGACTCTTTTGACACCCCATGAACTGTAGCCCGCCAGGCTCCTTTGTCCATGGGAATTCCCAGGCAAGAATACTCGAGTGGGGTGCCATTTCCTCCTCGGGGGTGACCGAGGGATTGAATCTGCCTCTCCTGCACTGGCAGGCAGGTTCTTTACCACTGAGCCACCAGGGAAACCTCTTTCTCTTTAGAGGTTGCCTTATGAAAAAAACAAGATGGCCTTTCCAAATGCAAATCCAGTCAGCCTGGAGTTAGTAAGCCAGGCTGGGAACCAACTGAGAATTACTAGTATTTTTCTAAAGGCTTGTAAAATGAAAAATTGCATACAAAAGTAACTTAGAAACTATAGGAGGAAACTGGAAACATGATCATAGTATAACTACCTTCATGTGCTGACAGCCAGCATCCGCACAGGGTTACTAGAGCTGCAGCCCCTTTAAGAGCTTCTGGTAGTTAGGAAAACAAATTCCAGGTCATTTTCAAGCAACGATTTATGCAGGGGAAAGATGGCTCTGAGTTCTGAGAGGAGGGAGGATTCTGTTGAAGGACGTTCTACATGTTGACCTTAACTTCTTCCAGAGTTGGCTTTGGCTCATGATCTTTCCTTAATTCTAAACAAAGTGATTTTTACTTTTTCATTTTTGCTTCAGCTCTCTGTTTTCCTGTAAGTAGGGTGTAGCCTTTTATCTTGGCCACGTGATCACCTTTATTTGCCAGATTTTTTTTTTTTTTAGCCTGATTTAGGCAGGAGGCATTTTGATTTCCTATTTCCTCAGCGTGTTTCTTTGTTCTTTTCTGACTTGCTCAAATAAGTATGCCATTAGAGTTTGATACCCCAAAGAGAAGACTCCTTTGTGTCCCCAGGAAGCCCCATCAGTTCATCCTAAAGCCATTAGCTCGGGTTTGTATTTGTGATTGGCCAGCAGGTTCAGTGACCACCTCAGTGTCACTGTCTGGCAGAACTCCCAGATGAGCCAGGAGGCTCCAGCAGGGTGTTAGGACAGCTGGTTAACTGGGATGTCGTCTCGTGCATCATGACATCCTGGGGTTCCTGCTCTGCTGTTGGTTAATATTTGGTAGACGCAGGGGGAGAAGATAGGAGGTTCATATACATAATTTGGGTAGGGTAGGTAGAGCACCTTTGAGTATATTGAAAGATTTAATGTTTTGGTGTTTTGGGAACTGAGGTACTTAAACATTTTAGAACTGTGATGTTTCTGTACTTGTGGCCTGTGATCTCTTTTCTTAGGTGACATTTAAATCTATGAATTACTTTGTCTTCATAAAACGTTTTACATAAGCAGAAGATGTTTTACATGTTGAAAGCCATTGACATGTGTGGACAGAAGCAACTGTGTCCTTATTAAAAATAACTTTAAAGATACACCCTTCCTTGCCCCTCCTACTTTGAGTTATATCCCTCCCCGCTCTGTTCTAGCTGTTAACAACCTGTGTTGCTCAGCCGATGCTCCCACCTTCTCTGTTGACTGTACTAGCTTCACACTTCCTACTCAACACCTCTCTCCTTCCAGATGTGGGTTAACTGTGTGATCTTTGAGTGAATGTTAAGCAACATGTGCACTTGCAGAGTAAGCCCTCGGTCAATATTTATGGCCTGGACTCATCATAAACACTGTGATCAGCCTAATCCTTCCCAATTTTTCTATAAATAAAAGCTACCAGGTGCTCATCGCCCCAGCTAGGTTAGCCCTTTCTCTCCACATCTTGGAGAGATGGAAGAAGAGTTGGACATTTGACTTTAGGTATTGATTTTAGGGGATGAGAGAGGAAGTGGGGAGCAGAGAAGCCCACTGGAGGAGACCTCGTCTTAAAGTCCCCGCTGTGCGCCAGGGGAACTATGGTTTCTGGCCAGCGTTTCCGGGGATGGTGATTTCCAAGAGCATTTCTGAAGTTGGAAAGAGGCGTTTAGAGACCGTGTTGTTGTCTCAGATGCTGACCTCCAGTGACAGGAGTGGTGCTGGCAGTGAATAGAGTGGCTTTCTGCTAGGTGTGTGAGTACATGTTGGTGAGTACCTATCTGCAGCCGCCTTATAAACCTTGTTTCAGGAGAGCCGGGATGTGTGGCTGTGTTCTCAGGACCACGGCTTTTTGTGGTAGTGAATTCCACTCAGGTAGAATGAAATGTTTATCCCAGGATGCTTAGGTAGGTCCAGCAGCTGTCAGAGCCCTGAGTGGGACTGAGGAAGCCAAGGGTCTGTGTGTTTGCACACCATCCGGCCATGCTGCTGCAGAAGGGCTCTTTGGTGAGAGGGGCAGAAATAGCTCAGACAGGATGCAGATGAAATCCAGTGTGTTGTTTTAGCCTCTGAGGTAGACCATTCAAGTGAAGATCATTAAAAATCAACCAACCAACCAACAAAAGAACACTGAAAGTGATTTTGATTTCTGTGTGTCACAAGGTAAATGAACTGTGGGAAAATGAATTGTTATTGTTTAGTCGCTCAGTTGTGTCTGGCTCTTTGTGACCCCATGGACTGTAGTCCGCCAGGCTTCTCTGTCCATGGGATTTCCCAGGCAAGAATACTGGAGTGGGTTGCCATTTCCTCCTCCAGGGGATCGAACCCGAGTCTCCTGTCTTGGGGGAAACATACAGCATCTTAAAATAGATTCTGTTCAAGTTCATACAGGCTTCCCTGTGGCTCAACTGGTAAAGAATCTGCCAGCAATATGGGAGACCTGGTTCGATCCCTGAGTAGGGAAGATCCCCTGGAGAAGAGAAAGGCTACCCACTCCAGTGTTCTGGCCTAGATAGAGAATTCCATGTTCTCCATTTTGGGGGCTTCTGTGATAGCTCAGTTGGTAAAGAAGCCATCTGCAATGCAGGAGACCCCAGTTTGATTCTTGGGTCAGGAAGATCTGCTGGAGAAGGGATAGGCTACCCACTCCAGTATTCTGGCCTGGAGTCCATGGGGTCACAAAGAGTCAGATATGACTGAATGACTCACTTCACTTCACATTAAAATTCAATATTATAATTTGTATTATAATTTGTCTGTTTTCTCACTGGACTCTGAGTTGTGAGAAGAAAGACTTGGCCTTTCATTGCTCCGTCCTGGGTACCATGCCTGGTACAGAGAAGGTGCTCAGTAGACATTGACTGAATGAATGAAACATATAAAGGTGAATGGTGCTGACACTTACATTACCTTGTAAAGAAATTCTAGGTGAACAAAGAAGGTTGAAGAGGACAATCCCAGTGTGTGACTTACTCTCCTTAGGAGGAGGAGACATTTGGATAAAGGCCTTGGATGAGACAAGTTGTGGTTACTTATGGGAAGTCAAGGTGCTACCTTGGGGGTAAACAACTTCCTGGATAGGAGTTCTCTTCATTCCTTCTCCTTTTCCTTCACCTTCCGTTCTTGCTCCTGCTTAAATATCAGCAAATATGATTATCTGAGGATATATATAAATAATGTGTGACTTTAATCCTTAACTCAAAGGAGGAGGAAGAAAGCTCAATTTATGGACATATGTTAAAATCACTACTATTTTATGGGAGAGAATTTCAGGTGAATAGAGGAGCAGCTATTGGGTTGACCAAAAAGTTCCTTTTGTTTTTAAGTAAAAACCACTCCAGTACTCTTGCCTGGAAAATCCCATGGATGGAGGAGCCTGGTAGCCTGAAGTCCATGGGGTCGCTAAGAGTCGGACACGACTGAGCGACTTCACTTTCACTTTTCACTTTCATGCATTGGAGAAGGAAATGGCAACCCACTCCAGTGTTCTTGCCTGGAGGATCCCAGGGACGGCGGAGCCTGGTGGGCTGCCATCTTGGGGTCGCACAGAGTCAGACACGACTAAAGCAACTTAGCAGCAGCAGCAGCAAAAATAAAAAACACACTTTTCATTTTCATCAAGAACTTTATTAAACAACATATTCACCATTTTGCTCCACTACTCACTGCCATTTTCAGGCAACTTCATAATTCCATATTCCCAAAACTTTTTATCTTTTTGAGCAAAGAACTGTTCAAGTGCCTTTTACAATCTTCCAGGGCTTGAAATTTTTTTCCTTAAGAGAATTTTCTAAAGACCAAAGTAAATGGAAATTTGAAGGGGCAATGTCTGGTGGATATGGCACATGAATCAGAACTTCCCAGCCAAGCTATAACAGTTTTTGCCTGATCATTAAAGAAACATTAGGTCTTGCGCTTATCCTGTTGGAAGATAATGGGTTTTATGTTGACTAATTCCAGACACTTTTCCTTGAGCTTTTAGTTGGTCTAATTGGGAGCATTACTTGTTGGAATTAATTGTTTGGTTTTCTAGAAGGAGATCATAATAGAGGACTCCCTTCCAATCCCACCATATATGTACTGTCACCTTCTTTGGATGAAAACTGGCCTTTGGTGTGCTTGGTGGTGGTTCATTTCTCTTGCTCCACAATCTCTTCCATGCCACATTATTGTACAGTATCTACTTTTCATCACTCATCACAATTTACTTTTAAAATGAAATGCTTTCATTATGTTTCAGTGGAGAATCGCAGGCAGAAATAGGGTCCAAAAGGTTTTTTTTGCTTAACTTATGTGGCACCCAAACATTAAAGTGATTAACATAACCAAACTGGTACAAATGATTTTCAGGGCTTGTTTTGGATAATTATTATTATTTACTTTCTCAGGTTATTCCAGCTCTGGACATTAGGAGCTGTTTCAGCTTGGCTCTTTGAAATACTGTCACCTGTTTGTGGTGGTGTTGGGAATTCCTTAGTTTTTGGTGCCATAAGATGTTCCAGGCTGATGTTGTATTTTCCGTGACTCAGCTGTTTCTCCAAGGAGCCTTGGTTCCTTTCTGTTGGAGAATGGTGTGTTGACACCAAGATCTGAGTGCTAGGTATGCTCATTGCCACTGGAGTGTCACTGCTTCTAGGCCCTCTCAGTGGACAGAGCCTAAAAACATGTGCATGTACACTAACCCATGTGTGTACAACCTGTATTTAACATAAACATCAAGTTCATACCCAGTCTTTGGTCCAGCACCAAAAGCTTACTCTCGTATTCACCCTTTGCTTATAATTTTTCTGACTGTGAGAAACTTGGCTTTTGTTAACTACATGCATTTACTTATCAGTTCAAACTTCATACACTGGTTATTGGTAACCTGAACTCCTGTGAAACTATGTATTTTCCAACTAGAGCCTGGTGCTTATGTCCAACATAGTTTGTTCTTTATCCTGGGTAGTTTTTGTTATCAGTGGATGTTGAGTTTTGTTAAATACTTTTTCTGCCTTTATTGAGATGATGTGGTTTTTCTTCGTAGTCTCTTAACATGGTGAATTACATTGGTATTTGAATGTTCAGCCAGTCTTGGATTCTTGAGATGAACCCCACTTGGTTGTGATGTATTATTCTTTTTATGTATTGTTGAATTGGATTTCCAAATATTTTTTGAGTTTATTTCTATGTTCGTGAAGAACACTGGTCTGTAGTTTTCTTCTTTTATACTCTCTTTGTCGGGTTGGGATGCTAGTGTAATTCCACATTCATTTGAAGATTCCCCATACACAAACTAAGAATTCTTTCTTTGTTCATGTAAAATATGAGGGAATAAAATGGTTAGTCATATTAATACTACGATTCTGCAAGTAGTCTACTTTTTGACAGTGAAAGTGTTAGACCTCTCGATTTCTGTTTACCTCTCTCCTTACTGGTGAGATGGATGCTTTCTTTTTGGTATCTGAGTGTACTCCAGGGCCAGTGCAGGTGTGTATCTTGTTACTAAAACTGTGCCAGCCTTCTCCAAAGGGCAGTGCCTGAAGTTCTAGCCAGCCTGAGCTCAATTTGCATAGAATTTTGCATGCATGTTGAGCAGTGGGGAGAAATGGGAAATAAGTATTTGGAACAAACATAAAGTTCAGTGAACTTTCCCCTTGAAATTATTAGCATGCCTCCATTATACACAGAACAATGGAAAAGTCCTCATTAAACTAGCAGAACAGAAACATATTCCTAGTACTTGCATTCCAGGCTCTTACCCTCATTCATGAATTGCCCTTCTCTCAATGCCTTTTGGAGGAGAAATGGAGGGAAATAAGTGAGTTGTGCAAGGATATAAATTTTGTTCTGGGATCAGAGATCACGTCTTTGTTTATTTATCTACGGAGTATAATTATTTAAACATAATGAGCATTTGCTGAGAGTATTTTTTTAAAATCACTGTATGTTGTGGTTTCCCCACATGTAACTATATTTCCTTTCACTTTTACTTACAGTAAAAGTGTAACAGCCTTTTACACTTAAGACAACAGCCCCAAGAAATGACGCTATAATGAAAACCAAATTTTTATGGAAATGCACTATTTGGTGAAGCAGTTATTATTGTGAAAAATTCTTAACCTCCCCGCATTGGCTTTATTTGTTAGTGTGGAACACCTGTTTCCCAGCTGCCAGGCTCGTGAAACCTATTGCCCAGGTATATCCTGGGGACCAGGCCCACCGTATATTCTCAAATGCCTCTAGCAGTTCTTCTAGGATCTCTCTTTTGCTTTCTTCATAATTGCTTTGTAAAATTCTTCATTTTCATTCCCTGTGTCTCCCCCTCTTTCGCCTCTCCCTTCTCTCTCTCTCCTCCCCACTTTCCCCTTCTCTCCCCAGCTCCCCTTACCCCTCTGCCTTGCATCGCTCCTTTCCCCTCTCCTCCCTCTCCTCTCTGTTGCTGGCCTGGTTTTGAGCGTCCAGGGCTAGGTGTCAAATCCCAGATGCTGTAGTTTTCTAGCTGATACAACTTACTTTGCCTCTTGGAATGGGTGAGGACTGACCCAGGGGCAGGGAGTGGTAGGGTCAGGGCACAGAAGGACTAGTACTTTCCAGGCCTTGTTGACTTCAGTTCTGAATAAATAGAAGTTTCTGGCAGAACTATTTGAGGTGTGATCTTGACATATCTGTGAACATCAACCACCACTCAGAAGTCTGGAGGAAGGGAAATATGATGGTATGTTTGGAGGAAGGGGCAGGTCAGCCATTAATCATTCTGAATATGTGTTATGTTTATAAGATGGACTTTTGTAACTAGGGAAAAACATGAAAAGAAATTTTCATGATGAGTTAAATATTTTCGTTCTCATCTTGAAGGAAGGAATGCTGAGTAATTATGTAACAGCTTCCAGGTTGAACTATCTTTTCCTCTTTCATTGGGCGTTTTGTCTTGCCTTTAGCACAAGTGTATTAATACATGTATGCAGAATTTGAAATGGCAAATGGATATCTTTAAAGAGAAATTCTTAGTTCCTCACCAGAGCAAATGAAGGAAAGAAAGAGGCTGAGCCTGTGTTGGATTTTAGATCTAAGGAAGAGGTGAGAGAGGCAGGTCGAGCTGGTCCTTTTATGTAAGCACTTTAACTGCAGGGAAGTTATTAACCTCCATGTGTCTCGGGTCCTCGTATGAGGAGAATAGTAGTACGTGGCCATGGGAAGGAGCGGCATCCGTGACTGGCCCGGAGTCGTCGTCGTCGTCATCATCTCTGGGAGCAGATAGCGGTCAGGGTCACTTGATAAGAGGAAGGACTTGCAGAAGAACACATCAGTCTCTAGGTTTGGGACTGAGATGCAGTGAGGTGTCAGTTCAGTTGAGCTGCAGGGAAGTGGGGAATGCAGGACTTCAGCTCTCAGCTAGAACCCTGAGAGTTTTGATGAAAAGGTTTGAAGGTGTGATGAGGAATGAAACCAGAACTGGACTTGCCCATAGTTAGGAGACACTGAAGAATACCACTGGGCATTAAAATACGTCCAGTGGTGATTCTGTCCGCAGAATAGAATGCCCAGGAAAGTCCAGGGTCAAAGGGGAGAGTATGTACAAAGTTTATTTGAAGACATTCTTTGTGTTTGCTTCATTATCAATATGATGACATCAGTATCAACACAGCTTCTAGGCATTTGTCCATATGTCTGTTTGTATGTGTGTGATTTAGGTAAACTTAAATTTAATGTGCACAAATATTAAGAGTACATGTGGTAAATTTTTAAAATATATATACTCCTGTCATCATTACCCAGATAGATAGAGAATCTTTTTAGCACACCCTGTGCTCCCTCCCAGTTATTATCCATTATTCTTTCCAAAGGTAAACACTGTACTTCTATAGTAAGAGATCTTAACTGAATGTTTTTCTTCCTAACATATTAGTATTGAAGAAATACAGCTTCAGCAAGACATAAATATGTTGAGATAGAAAGAAAAGTGAAATCTTGGTTATAGTCTCTTTACCAGCAATTAATTCATTATCACTTCTTAAAGTAAATACTAATTCATGAGATTAACTCAAGTCATTTTTCCTCTTCTTTCTTCTGCCTGTGCTGCATGGCATGTGAGATCTTAGTTCCTCAACCAGGGATTGAACCCTTGCCCACTACAGGGGAAGTCCTAACCGCTGAACCACCAGGGAATTCCTGCGGTTAACTCATTTCCCATCGTTTATAGAAAAAAATCTCTCCCACTGTGTGAGTTAGAACTTTTAGTTGCAACCTACAGTACCGATTTAGGCTAAATATAGATGACTGGAAACCCATGCTTGGTAGAGAGATAAGGCCCACAGTTGGAGGCTTGTCCTGCCCCTGCTGGTGTCCAGCTTTGTTCTGCTATCACTGCTGGGCAGAGTGGCAGTCACCCCTGCTGCTGCTCTGAATCACCTCTTCAAACTCTGGGTCTTTAATGTCACTCACTCCAATTTCAGAGCCTGAATGGGACTTGATGAGCCAAGTGTAGGTCATGTGATCGCCAAGGAGCAGCAGAGGAAATATCCATTTCCGTATTGTGAGGTAGGGTCTTGCCTGCCACCGAGGCTCACACAATGGGTGACTTGCTAAAAATAGGAAGAGCTTTGGATGCTGTTCAGACAAAAAAGAAACAAAATATCCAAAAGGTGAAATGTCACAACACCTTAAAGTTGCTGTTATTTCTCATGTTATTTTTAGGTCAGTATTGGCTGTAAAAATAGATTTTATCTCTAGGTCACAGAAAGACCTTTGGAAGAGACCCTGATCCTGGGAAAGATTGAAGGCAAAAGGAGAATAGGGGCAGCAGGGGATGAGATGATCTGATGGCATCACCAATTCAATGGATGTGAACTTGGGCAAACTCAGGGAGACAATGAGGGACAGGGAGGCCGGGTGTGCTGCAGTCCATGGGGTCACAAAGAGTTGGACCCTATTAGCAACTGAACAATAACATAGGTCACAGCAGAACACCCAGGTATAATTATGTGCTGGGGTGCAGGTTGCGTGGACCTTCCGGCCAGAGCACTGCTATCTCAATATGCTAGTCATTTTCTTAGGGAGCCATTAACGGAGCTCCTAATGGTCACCTCCTAGGAGTTCGTGCCTTGAGTAGGCAAATGAAATTGTCTAGGCATCTTTTAGTGAATCTGTTTCACAAAATGTGCCGGCAGTGCAGCGAAGCCTCACCCTCTGCAAAAACTGACCGGTGACACCTGCTAATCAGAGTTCCCGCTCCCATGCTTATATGGTGTCTGCTACCAGAGGGCAGGAGAATAGAGCTGAGGTGTTACCAGCTTCCTTTATTACAAAGGAGGAAGATAATCTCCTCTGATTTAAACTGCAGGCTTATTTTAGAATGAAAAGCAGTCTGAATTTGATTCACTTGCCCTTCAGTTCAGTTTAGTCGCTCAGTCGTGTCTAACTCTTTGCGACCCCATGGAATGCAACATGCTAGGCCTCCCTGTCCATCACCAACTCCTGGAGCCTGCTCAAACTCGTGTCCATCGAGTCAGTGATGCCATCCAACCATCTCATCCTCTGTCATCCCCTTTTCCTCCTGCCTTCAATCTTGCCCAGCATCAATGTCTTTTCCAATGAGTCAGTTCTTCACATCAGGTGGCCAAAGTACTGGCGTTTCAGCTTCAGCATCAGTCCTTCCAGTGAATATTCAGGACTGATTTCCTTTAGGGTTGATGGATTCTGTCTCCTTGCAGTCCAAGGGACTCTCTCAAGAGTCTTCTCCAACACCACAGTTCAAAAGCATCAATTCTTTGACAATCAGTTTTCTTTATAGTCCAGCTCTCACATCCATACATGACTACTGGAAAAACCATAGCTTTGACTAGATAGACCTTTGTTGGCAAAGTAGTATCTCTGCTTTTTAATAAGCTGTCTAGGTTGGTCATAGCTTTTCTTCCAAGGAGCAAGCATCTTTTAATTTCATGGCTGCAGTCACCATCTGCAGTGATTTTAGAGCCCAAGAAAATAAAGTCTGTCACTGTTTCCGTTGTTTCCCCATCTATTTGCCATGAAGTGATGGGACCAGATGCCATGATCTTAGTTTTCTGAATGTTAAGTTTTAAGCCAACTTTTTCACTCTCCTTTTCACTTTCATCAAGAGGCTCTTTAGTTCTCCTTTACTTTCTGCCATAAGTGTGGTGTCATCTGCATATCTGAGGTTATTGATATTTCTCCCAGCAATCTTGATTGCAGCTTGTGCTTCATCCAGCCCGGCATTTCACATGATGTATTCTGCATATAAGTTAATAAGCAGGGTGACAATATACAGCCTTGATGTACTCCTTTCCTGATTTGGAACCAGTCTGTTTTTCCATGTCTGGTTCTAGCTGTTGCTTCTTGACCTGCATACAGATTTCTCAGGGGGCAGGTAAGGTGGTCTAGTATTCCCATCTCTTTAAGAATTTTCCACAGACTGTTGTGATCGACACAGTCAAAGGCATTAGTGTAGTCAATAAAGCTGAAGTATATGTTTTTCTGGAACGCTCTTGCTTTTTCTGTGATCTAGTGGATGTTGGCAATTTGATCTCTGGTTCCTCTGCCTTTTCTAAATCCAGCTTGAACATCCGGAAGTTCATGGTTCACTGTTGAAGCCTGGCCTGGAGAATTTTGAGCGTTACTTTGCTAATGTGTGAGAAGAGTGCAGTTGTGCAATAGTTGGAACATTCTTTGGCATTGCCTTTCTTTGGGATTGGAATGAAAACTGACCTTTTCCAGTCCTGTGGCCACTCCTGAGTTTTCCAAATTTGTTAGCACATTGAGTGCAGCACTTTCACAGCATCATCTCTTTGGATTTGAAATAACTCAACTGGAATTCCATCACCTCCACTAGCTTTGTTCTTAGTGATGCTTCTTTCTTAGGCCCACTTGACTTCACATTCTAGGGTGTCTGGCTCTAGGTGAGTGATCACACCATTGTGGTTATCTGGGTCATGAAGATCGTATTTGTATAGTTCTTCTGGTGTATTCGTTCCACCTCTTCTTTTTTTTTAATATAAATTTATTTATTTCAGTTGGAGGCTAATTACTTTACAATATTGTATTTGTTTTGCCACCTCTCAATATCTTCTGCTTCTGTTGCTGCTGCTGCTGCTAAGTCACTTCAGTCATGTCCAACTCTGTGCGACCCCATAGATGGCAGCCCACCAGGCTCCTCCATCCCTGGGATTCTCCAGGCAAGAATACCGGAGTAGGTTGCCATTGCCTTCTCTGTCTGCTTCTGTTCAGTCCATACCATTTTTGTCCTTTATTGAGCCCATCTTTGCGTGAAATGTTTCCTTGGTATCTAATTTTCTTGAAGAGATCTCTAGTTTTTCCCATTCTTTTGTTTTCCTCTGTTTCTTTGCATTGATCACAGAGGAAGGCTTTCTTATCTCTCTTGGCTATTCTTTGGAACTCGGCATTCAGATGGGTATTTCTTTCCTTTTCTTTGCATTTAGCTTGCCCTTAAGACGTTAAAATGTACCCTCCAGGAGAGCTTTTTCTTTTGTTTAATGGCTCATTGTGATGACACCTTTATTCCTTAAATTAATGGCATCACCTAAACTGTCCCAGTTAACTGAGAATTATTGTGTAGTGTTTTGGTGGCAAGTCTTGAAATGAAAATTCTTGTCTGTGTACAGTGTCGTGTGCCAAGGGCCTATTTTGACATCCAGTATTCTTCCCTGTGGCTCAGCTGGTAAAGAATCGCCTGCAATGTGGGAGACCTGGATTCGACCCCTGGGTTGAGACGATCCCCTGGAGAAGGGGACGGCTACCCATTCCAGTATTCTGGTCTGGAAAATTCCATGGACTGTATAGGCCATGGGATTGCAAAGAGTCGGATATGGCTGAGTGACTTTTACCTTCTTTTACTCATGTTGTTTGTGGTAGTTTTTTGCACGTTAACCTAACGTTTTGGGGCCTGATTTTGTTTGTGTTTGTTTTGATTTAGTAAATTTGGGAGAAGATAATGTTTACCGTGGGTGTGTCCATTTGTGTTAATCATCAGCAATGTCCCGTCCACTCAGTGTTTGCAGGACAGCTCTGTGGCCCCAGGGCCATCCTGTGGTGCTGAGTCTGATGTGGCCCTGCCTTTGTTTCAGTTTGCTTTGTTATGGAAACGCCACTTCTCTCATAACTGGCCAACCCTAGATGGCGCAGCGTCTTAGTTACCTTCTTTAGACTTTCTCAGGGTATATGTTTTTCCAGCATTGTCTATGGTCACATCTGTGCTCCATAGGCTAGGAGAAAATGTCCGTTTCATCTAAATGAATTTGACCTAGTATATAATAATAAATATTTCCCATATAGAGAAAAATGTGAATTCTAAGGCTTTGTGAATATTACAAGGTTCATATGAAGGATATAAATCTCATTACAGAAAAGTGCTCCCTGCTTCCTGTGCTCAAAGCTTCCAAATATTTTTCAGTATGAAATACACATGGCTGCTCTTACCAGTGACCTGTTTTGTTGTTTAGTTGCTCAGTCGTGTCTAACTCGTTGTGACCCCATGGACGGCAGCATGCCAGGCTTCCTTGTCCTCCACTATCTCCCGGAGTTTGCTCAAACTCATGTCCATCGAGTCGGTGATGCCATCCAACCATCTCATGCTCTGCCATCCCCTTCTCCTCCCACCTTCAATCTTTCCATGCATTGGGATCTTTTCCAGTGAGTGGACCCTTTGCATCGGGTGGCCAAAGTATTGGAGCTTCAGGTTCAGCATCAGTCTTTCCAAAGAATATTTAGGATTGATTTCCTTTAGGATTGACTGGTTTGATCTTGCAGTCCAAGGGACTCTCAAGAGTCTTCTCCAACATCACAGTTCAAAAGCATCAATTCTTTGATGCTCAGCTTTCTTTATGGTCCAACTCTATATGACTACTGGAAAAACCATAGCTTTGACTAGATGGATCTTTGTTGGCAAAGTAATGCCTCTGCTTTTTAATATGCTGTCTAGGTTTGCCATAGCTTTTCTTCCAAGGAGCAAGTGCCTTTTAACTGTCCGCAGTGATTTTGGAGCCCAAGAAAATACAGTCTGTCACTGTTTCCATTGTTTCTCCGTCTATTTACTTATAATATACTTTATTATAAGGATGGCCTGTTTACATACTTATAATAAAATGTATTTTTATTGGAATAGTTAGTGAACCTGTTTATTGAGACAGAGAATCCAGAATGAAGTTAAAAAAGATCCTGAAGAATCCACCCATGCAGATGCTCACTCAGGGTCCAGCTATCACATCTGGGAGCCTGTCAGTTACGGTCTTTTGTTGCTGTTGACTGCTAATTGAAAAATAATTCAGCAGCGCACAAATATATCTGACATATAGGAACTCAGAGACAGAAAAGCTTACTGCTATGCTAAAACTGTTTAGTAGACAAAGTAGAAAGACTGTGAATATATGAACTATATGTGAACTAAAGCTTTTCAGAAGGAAGGGAAACAGAAAAAGGGAGAATTAATATGTTTGAAATAGATGGGAAAACAGTGGAAACAGTGTCAGACTTTATTTTGGGGGGCTCCAAAATCACTGCAGATGGTGATTGCAGCCATGAAATTAAAAGACGCTTTTACTCCTTGGAAGAAAAGTTATGACCAACCTAGATAGCATATTCAAAAGCAGAGACACTTTGCCAACAAAAGTCCATCTAGTCAGGCTATGGTTTTTCCTGTGGTCATGTATGGATGTGAGAGTTGGACTGTGAAGAAGGCAGAGCGCCAAACAATTGATGCTTTTGAACTGTGGTTTTTGAGAAGACTCTTGAGAGTCCCTTGGACTGCAAGGAGATCCAACAAGTCCATTCTGAAGGAGATCAGCCCTGGGATTTCTTTGGAAGGAATGCTGCTAAAGCTGAAACTCCAGTACTTTGGCCACCTCATGCGAAGAGTTGACTCTTTGGAAAAGACTCTGATGCTGGGAGGGATTGGGGGCAGGAGGAGAAGGAGATGACAGAGGATGAGATGGCTGGATGGCATCACTGACTCGATGGACGTGAATCTGAGTGAACTCCGGGAGTTGGTGATGGACAGAGAGACCTGGTGTGCTGCGATTCATGGGGTTACAAAGAGTCAGACACGACTGAGTAACTGAACTGAACTGAATATATTTGAACATCCACCACATGGCAGACACTGTGCAGTTGTGTAAACCTTTTTCTAACTCCCATGACTTACCCAGTGTGCTCAGTATGGTTTTCCCCTCTCCAAGGCTCAGAGATTATAAATAATGGATCTGGAGTTCCATAGCTATTTAATGGATACCCTGGGACTGTGGTGGCTCAGACGGAAAGTGTCTGTCTACAATGTGGGAGACCTGGGTTCGATCCCTGGGTTGGGAAGTTCCCTGGAAGAAGGAAATGGCAACCCACTCCAGTACTCTTGCCTAGAAAATCCCATGGACGGAGGAGCCTGGTGTCCATGGGGTTGCAAAGAGTTGGACATGACTGAGCGACTTCACTCACTCATGAGACTGTCAGACTGGAAGGACTCAATAGGAGTTTGTGGGATTGATGACTAGAGCAGAATGACCCAACTTTCTTGATATGTTACAAACATACAGACACACACACGACTTATTTTAGATAATTTCATGTTTATGTTATATATGTACTTATTTACGTGCATGTGTGTATATGTATCGGAGAAGGCAATGGCACCCCACTCCAGTACTCTTGCCTAGAAAATCTCATGGACTGAGGAGCTTGGTAGGCTGCAGTCCACGGGGTCTCTGGGAGTTGGACACGACTGAGCGACTTCCCTTTCACTTTTCACTTTCATGCGTTGGAGAAGAAAATGGCAACCCACTCCAGTGTTCTTGCCTGGAGAATCCCAGGGACGGGGGAACCTGGTGGGCTGCCGTATATGTATGTGGGTATATATATATTAAAAAATAAGGCTAATCAAGTTTTAAAGAAGCCTTTCTTTGGTGGTCTGGTTTAATGAACAGATTAGGATAATTCTTACAAAGTATAAATAATACTTTGAGTTTTTAAAAATAATTTAATGTCCTAATCAGCTAATGGACATTAGTTTGCTAGTCATCCTTTCTTATATGAAAATAAGAAGATGTAGTTCAGTCCACATTCTAATTTAAGAAAGTTTTACTTATTTTCAAAGTGTCTAGGAAAGAGATCAAGATTGCTGGGAGAAATATCAATAACCTCAGATATGCAGATGACACCACACTTATGCCAGAAAGTGTGAAGTTCTTCTTGATGAAGAAGAACTTTCATCAAGAAGCTTCCTGATGAAAGTGAAAGAGGAGAGTGAAAAAGTTGGCTTAAAACTCAACATTCAGAAAACTAAGATATGGCATCCGGTCCCGTCACTTCATGGCAAATAGATGGGGAAGCGATGGAAACAGTGATGGACTTTATTTTTTTTGGTCTCTAAAATCACTGTAGATGGTGACTGCAGCCATGAAATTAAAAGATGCTTGATCCTTGGAAGAAAAGTTATGGCCAGCCTAGACTGCTTATTAAAAAGTGGAGACATTACTTTGCCAACAAAGGTCTATCTAGTCAAAGCTATGATTTTTCCAGTGGTCATGTATGGATGTGAGAGTTGGACTATAAAGAAAGCTGAGTGCCGAAGAATTGATGCTTTTGAACTGTGGTGTTGGAGACTCTTGAGAGTCCCTTGGATAGCAAGGAGATCCAACCAGTCCATCCTAAAGGAAATCAATCCTGAATATTCATTGGAAGGACTGATGCGGAAGCTGAGACGCCAGTACTTTGGCCACTTGATGTGAAGAACTGACTCACTGGAAAAGATCCTGATGCTGGGCAAGATTGAAGGCAGGAGGAGAAGGGGACGACCGAGGATGAGGTGATTGGATGGCATCACAGACTCAGTGGACATGAGTTTGAGTAAACTCTGGGAGTTGGTGATGGACAGGGAAGCCTGCCGTGCTGTAATCCATGGGGTCGCAAAGAGTCGAACACGACTGAGCAACTGAACTGAACTGAGGAAAGAGCTGAATGCGGTTAATGCTCAATAATTATTCCAGAACCTGTCGCAGGCCACTGTCCTCCCTTGTCTTTTCCATGGACAAGGACAGTGGGTGCTGCTCTTCCCCTTGGATAGAAAGACTATTTCTTAGGAAAAACAATTTCCTACTTTATGAAAACCTGTTTGCACATTTAATTATACCCTTTGACACTTGTAACAAAGATCATTAAGGCTTAGTTGTGTGTTCTTCCAAGGCAAAACGCAGTTCTCTCACTAGGCTCAGGAAAAAATTCCTGTTTTGAAATTTGTAGGAAGAGAAGTCTTTCTAAATCTCCTCTGACACCTCTCAGAAGCAGTTTTCTAATGTCACTGAGGTGTGGCAGGCATTTTAAGCTGTAAATTGAATATACCAAATTAATCTGGCGACTGCTTAGTCATGCATTCATCGATGTAGAAATGTTTCTGACGTGGGCATGAGGGAAATTAGAAGTGCTCAACTGCAGCCAAAGCCCTGACTCTGTGGAGTGGGTTCCAGTGTTTGCATTTGACCGCCTTCTGAAAGTATTAGGCAGGAAAACAGTATTATATCTTCTGTCCCCAGTCCCTTTTAAAAACCTTTTCTCAACTCTGGAATCCTTTGTGGTTGTCAGGTGGCCCACAGAGGTGCCCATGCCAGGGTCTGTGGGGGCATCGCTGGCCTGAGTGTCCTGAATCTTATGTAATCTACTCCTCTTAAAAATTCTCTTTTCAAGGCCCTGTTCCTTAAGCATTCTGTGCTTACTATATAATGATTATGTTCTGTGCTTACTACATGTAATCCTAAAAGAAATTGCTTAAAAAAAAAAGACACATTTTGGAGAAAGAATTAAAAAGAGTACAACACAGTCTGAAATTGAATCGGCTTTCGGTTGTTTTCTTTTTTTTAAAGGCAAGTTTATTAATGTATAATAAGGAAATGGCAACCCACTCCAGTATTCTTGCCTGGAGAATCCCATGGACAGAAGAGCCTGGTGGGCTACAGTCCACGGGGTCGCAAAGAGTCGGACACTACTGAGCGACTTCACTTCACTTCACTATGCATATAGTAAAATTCAGTAAACAGTTCTACGTTTTGACAAATGCATACAGTTCTTTAACCAGCACAGGAATCCAGATAGAACGTTTCCATTACCCCCGATTTCCTGTGCTGCCTCTTTGATGTTAATTCCTCTCAGCTCTGACAACTGTTGATCCGCTCCCCTCCCTACAGTTTTACCTTTTGCAGAATGTCATACAAAGTGGATTCATACATCAGGTAGCTATTTGGGTCTGGCTTTTGCCATTCAGCGTAATGCATTTGAGATTCATCCATTTGTAACATGTCTCAATAGTTCGTTTCTTTGTATTCCTGAGTGGTAGTCCATTGTGTGAAGGTCCTGCCATCCATCTGTTCATCCAAGGAGGGATATATGAGGTGTTTCCAAATTTCATTGATTATGCTTAGAGCTGCTATAACATGCATGCACAGGTTTTATATGAATGTTAAGTTCACACAGTACTTAGATAAATACCTAGGAATGGATTGCTGGGTGACATGGGTTAGTTTATCTTTATCAAATGTGATTGTTAAATTTACTTTACATTTTATAATTTTTCTTCTAATTATAAAAGTGATACATGTTTATTATAGAAATTTCGAAGAATATAGAAAAGTATGGGACAAGAAGGCTAAAAAAATCCTTATCCCATATATCTTTCCTTTTCATCTGGGTATGTGCATAATTTACTTTAACAAAAATGGTTATTTGCCTATTGTTTTGTGACCTGTTTTTTAACTCACAAATATTTTTATATCATTAAATATTATTTATCATAATTTTTAATGACTTAATACTGTTCGACTGGAGTAGGAACCATTCTCCAGGGGATCTTCTCAACCGAGAGATTGAACCCAGGTCTCCCACATTGCAGGTGGATTCTTTACCAGCTGAACCACAAGGGAAGCTCAAGAATACTGGAGTGGGTAGCCTATCCCTTCTCCAGGGGATTTTCCTGACATGGGAATAGAACTGGGGTCTCCTGCATTGCAGCAGATTCTTCACCAACTGAGCTATCAGGGAAGCCCAGAAAATGGTAACCCGCTCCGGTACTCTTGCCTGGAAAATTCCATGGACAGAGGAGCCTGGTGGTCTACAGTCCATGGGGCTGCAGAGAGTTGGATACAACTGAACGACTAAACACAATAATATCCTAGAAGTAAATTTGAAGATAGGAGTATCATAAATCATGGCAGACTGATATAGGAGATATTTTGGTACAGAGGAACTTAGAATTCCTCAGTTGTAGCTATTTGCACAGGCCTAATAATATCTGCACAGCCCTATTTCATGTGGATTTCTTTAAGAACAGTAATTAATAGAAACTAATATGGCCAGTTGCCTCTGTAGATATACCCTTTAGGTTTGAGGCATATGGATATGAATAAAGTTTTGATTCACTCTGCTTTATTTTTCCCCTTGTATAAACTCAGTAGATATTAACAATGTTTTAACTACTGACCATAATCATATTATCATTTTTCACTTTCATATAAGGATTTGCAATATTTTTCTTAAGTGAAATTAAGGCTAGAGATTATCATATAGTAAATAACCAGTTGATAACAAAAGAGCTTTTTTTTTGAGTACTGCCTGAATACTGCCTGCATTCAGGTGAGCTCTCTGAGATAGACCTCAGATAGACCTCTGAGACCTGAACTGAGATAATCAGTGAGTTTGCTGTTTGGGAAGGACAGGTGTGTTTTATGGGGGAGAAGTACATTCATTCACATGCCTGGTTTGCAAAGACCTAGGCATGTCAGGTGTATTTTTGTGGTTCTCTGAAGAGTAGGATAATGACATTTGGTTGGGTAATGAAGAAAAATGTTATGAGAAGAATTTTTAAAGTTGGCTTTCCAGTTTGGATATCTGGTACAGTTGCTTTATACTGCTGTGACAGTTTCTGCTGTGCAGCAAGGCGAGTCAGCCGCATGTTTACATATCTCCCCTCTTTTTGGATTTCCTTCCCATTTAGGTCACCATAGAGCACCGAATAGAGTTCCCTGTGCTGTACGGCAGTTTCTCTTTAGTTGTCTATTTTATATATAGTGTCATTAATGGCTTCCCGGGTGGCACAGTGGTAAAGAAAGAATCTGCGTGCCAGTGCAGGAGACGCAAGAGACATGGGTCCCATCCATGGGTCAAGGTCCCCTGGAGTAGGACCTATTTTTGCCTGAAAAATTCCATGGGCAGAGGAGCCTGGCGGGCTGCAGTCCATGGGGTTGCAGAGAGTCAGATGTGATTGAACACACGTGCACGCGTGCACACACACGTCAGTGGTGCACATATGTCAACCCCAATCTGTATTCATTCCTCCACCTTCCCCCCTGGTGTCCATATGCTTGTTCTCTCTGAGCTTGTCTATATTTGTTTTGCAAATAACATCATCTATACCATTTTTCTAGATACCACAATATATGTGGCATCAATATTTATTTGTTTTTCTCTTTCCGACCTATTTCACTCTGTATGACAGTCTCTAGGTCCATCCACATCTCTGCAAATGACACAGTTTTGTTCCTTCTTATGGCTGAGTAATATTCCATTATATTTATGTACTGCGTCTGCTTTATTCATTCCTCTCTGGCAACCCTTTGTTAAGCCTCCATCCTTTCTTCTGCCAAGCCTCGCTCAGTCATGTCCAACTCTTTGCAACCCCATGGACTGTAGCCCACCAGGTTCCTCTGTTCATGGGATTCTCCAGGCAAGAATACTGGAGTGGGCTGCCGTCTCCTTCTCTGGGGGATCTTCCTGACCCAGGGATCGAACACATGTCTCCTGCATTGCAGGTGGATTCTTTACCATCTGACCTACCAGGGAAGCTCCCAACTTCGGGATACCTATCTCTTGATGAAGACAGCACTAAATTAGAGTCAGTTGTTACTCTAGTAATCAAGGTGACTGACTTGGATGATGTGAGTTATTCTTCCACTGGAATGAGCTTGATTGCAGAGACCAAATCCTTCACATTTTTAACCAGGGGAGGAGATGTGTGGGTGCCAGTGTGTCTCCCCATGGAGTAAGAGACTCACGGCCAGGCCTCAACAGAGCCCCCGTGGCTGAGCTCCCTGTCTGCTGTGCATGGCCAGCCAACCTCTAAACAAGATTCAAGCTGTATAGATACTCATCTGTTATTTTGCTTGTGGACGTATTATCTGAAGCCCAGCTATAGTAGAAACAATAATTTTCTTTTATAAAGAGTTGGTTTAGAGCTTGGCTTTGGTTTTATCTTTGTTAGAGAAGCAATTAAAGAGAGTTTAGAATATATGCCTTCTAGCTAATTGGGAAATAAAGCATTGGGAAATTGGTTGACTCACTAGTAGGCAAACTAATTTGGTGGAGGCATGTATCAGCCCAGTGTGTGATCAATTTACTAAGGACAGTGTAAGTAGCTAGGAATAAGGCCAACCGGAATCCTATGCTAAGCAGTGTTGCAAGGTGGCTTTGTATTCGGGCAGCTTATCTAGTTCCTAAAGAGAGACGAGAATGACACATTTCATTTAATTTGGATTTTTAGTACCTTTTAAGTGAACTAGGTATTTCTAAGGACTTAATGTTGTCACTCGCCTTTGAAGGTTGTTCTGTATTCCTGCTGCCCAACTGTAGTTTCTCCTTAGTTTTGAGTGATTTTAATCTGAACACATTAGGTTTCAGTCTTGTTCTCTCTGCTTAGAGATAGAGAGCTGGGTCTGAAAAGAATAGCAGAGCTCTGACACAAGGAGGTCAGTGTTTGCACTTAGAAATGAAAGTATGTTAGCTGGTCTTGTAATGGTTTCTAGAAATGTTCTGAATGGCATTCGGCATTTAGAGATTAGGAACATTTTAAAATCCATTGTTTAATATTTTTCCTTTGCAAAGTTTTTTTTTTTTTTTTTTTTTACTAATTTATATGTTCTTATGTCAAATGTTTTCCTGCCATGATCTTTACAGAGACCAGTTTGCTATCCATCGGAGCTAGTATATTTAGAGCAGGAGAGATTCAAGTTAGATGCCATGAAGAACTTCCTGAAAAGCTAGAACTATGGGAGTACTAAGAATATAGGGAAATCTCTTCTTGGTGACATATGACGGGAAAACAGTTAAGTTTTATTTGTGCTGCAGTTTGACTTGTCTCTCTCCTCAGAATTAGGAGGGAGTGGATGGTATTTTTCGCGACCACTTCTGCTCTGTGCTTTTGTGATTCTCTGAATATCAGAAAAGGGAAAAAGTCCAGTGCAAGCTTGAACCATTTTCACTATGGAATCTTAGGTGTAGGAATTCTTTGTGCCAAGAGGAACAGATGGCCCATTACCCTCTTTAAACACTTCTGATGGTGGAGAGAAACTTCTTTACCCCACATGGAAGAGAACTGGAGTGGGTTGCCATTTCCTTCTCCCTACATTTGGACAGTTTTAAATTATTGCAAATTATTTTAAACTATGGTTTAAAATTTATCTCTGGTAGTTCTCCTCATTGGTTTTAGTTTTGCCCCTGAGCCATTGTATATGTGTATATGAACTTTGTTCTTCCTTATTTTAGATTTTTTTTTTTATGGCTTAGTATGCAGCCACTCTGGGTGTTTTTATTTGTTTATTTGTCTGGGCCAGGTCTTAGTTACTGCATGTAGGATCTTGTTCCCCTACCAGGGATAAAACCCGAGCCCCTTGCATTGGGAGCTTGGAGTCTCACCCATTGGACTACCAGGAAAACCCCCCGAACTCTGTTCTTACGCACTTTCAAAAGTTTAAGAATGGCTTTCATGCCTCCCCACTAGGTGTTCTCTTTGCCAGAGTATACCCCTGACTTCAACAGTTGTTCCTGACATGATGTGAGTTTGAGGCCTGTTACCACTTTGGCTGCTCTCACCATTGAGTTAGAACGTGGGGCCTCTCGTTAAACAGAGACCTTGGGCAGCTTTTGCTCGTGCAGAGGGCAATGATACTATTACCTTCCTTGTTCGGGACAGTGTCCTGCAGTCTCCCATGGTCTTAGCTTTCTCGGGCAGCGTGTCACACTGTTCACCCTCCCGAGAGTGCTGCCATCTGAAATTTCTAGATCCTGTACACACCACGGTGTTGCTCTGGTCCTGCTCCACTGCGCTGCTGAGTTTTCTCTAAGTATAATACATGCATTGATAGTCGGTAAGCTCCTCTTGTTAGTGTTGGCCCTACTCCTTCTGAATCTTGACTTGTGATAACTGACCCTCCCAACTTTGCTCCTGCCATTTGTAAATTTGATAAGGACATGTATGCCTTCATTGAAGTCATTAGTAAACACGTAGAACAGGATAGAGCCTGGCTTGGTTTTGGGAAAGGCTTCTTGTTTTTAAAACAGTTATTTCCTTGTTTTGTCTCAATGTAATAAAGAAATGGTTGGGCCAGTTGCTGTTGAATCATGGCTCACAATTGGTGGCTTCTCTTTGTGGTGTCTCTACAGATCTTGGATCAACTCCTTAGTTTGCAAGTCTGAAAATTTAATTTTTCTTTCAAGTCGGATGTGATATATAAATCTATTACTAAAAGCTATAAATACTTTTAAATTATGAAAAATTGAAAAAAGTACAGTGCACAATATACTACAAGGCCTTCTTTTTACTTACCATGTAGAGTTAAGACAAGTGGACAGGTTAGAATTTCCCCTCCTTGAAAGGGAAAGTGAAAGTCGCTCAGTCGTGCCCAACTGTTTGCCTCCCCGTGGACTACACAGTCCATGGAATTCTCCAGGCCAGAATACTGGAGTGTGTAGCTGTTCCTTTCCCCAGGGCATCTTCCCAACCCAGGGATCGAACCCAGGTCTCCCACACTGCAGGCAGATCTTTACCAGCTGAGCTACTTCAGTGAAAAAAGTGACAGTGTTAGTCGCTCAATCATGTCTGACTCCGTGATCCCATGGACTGTAGCCCACAAAGCTCCTCTGCCCATGGGATTTCCCAGGCAAGAATACTAGAGTGGGTTGCCATGCTCTCCTCCAGGGGATCTTCTGACCCTAGGGTTGAACACAGGTCTCCTGCATTGTAGGCAATCTCTTTACCGATTGAGCTGCTAGGGAAGCCCATGCTAAGGAGTATTCTTAGCCACGGAGTCTAGTGCCATCCCTACACCGAATGCAGGGTCCTGACGGTTGTATCCTGCGGGGAAGGTTCCCACTGGGAACTCCTGATACCAGTCAGGGAGGGAGCTGCCAAACGACTCTGGGTTAAGTGTGTTTTGCAAATCTTGTTTTGTATGGCTATTCTTTCTACCATTTTACTTGTGTTTTAAAGGAACACTTTGATACAGGATGGTTGATGAGAGGTGTGTCAATTTGCCCCCAGAAACAAAAGAAGAGTATAGTGCTTTGTGTTAAAATGTGAGTTTTATAGCAGTTCAATAGTCAGAGAACTGGAAAAGAAAGATGAGCAGAAAATTAGGAAATAGCAGAAAGCCCTGAACTTCATATAGGGCTTCATAAGTATCACTGCAACCTGGTGGGATTGACCCTCAATTATGTGCCCCTAGAGGCGTGTCTTGGCCTCAGGGGAGGAGCGGGTAGGGGTTGCCAGCCTGCAGAACAGCGTCTGTTAGGGGACTTGGCCATGACGTTAAGAGACTGCCTGGCTCAGCCTCCTTACTGGCTCTGTGGCCTCGGGTAAGTTATCCAAGGACTCCTGCTCAGTCTCCTGATTTGTCAAACTGGGATCCTGCTAGACCCCCTACCTTGAAGGCTTGCTGTGGGGTCACATGAGTTGACATGTTGAAAGAAGTTGGAACCAGGCTTGGCAGATGAGTGGAGGGTGGTGGTACATGATGCCCTAATGATGAGGATGAACCTGCACAGTGCTGATCCCTGGGGGTAGAGAAGGACCGTCCACAGATGCTACTTTAAGGAGCTTCCATATTCACGCTTGCTATCTGCTATCAAAGAGATCTAAACATTCAGAGTAGCTGGCAGGATCTTCTTGTCTGAGTGACTGTTGGAAAATTTTCATTCTCCAGGTTTTCTGTTTCTGAAAGCCATTTAGATTATCATCCTTTGATTAGTACCCTTCGTTACAGCCTCATGGTTTATTTCAGCACACGGCCAGCATGTGTTGCGTTTCTCGTCTGCCTGGTTGCTAGTCACATGTCAGTGAGCTGCTGCTCTCTGACATGGAGCCAGGCGCTTTCCTTTCCTCAGTAAGGTGAGCACGCAGCAGTAAGCAGCCAGTTTCACCCAAATTGTGTGGACTGATTCTTTGTTTTGTAGTTTCAAAGAGGAACTTCATAAGTTGGGGGGAGGGCCTGTCTTTTTAAGGGTATGTGAATACCTGTGAACCATCCATGTAATAACAGTTGTTTTGCTCTTGAAATAGTAGCAAGCAGTACGTAGACGTGAACTCAGATCCCAGCTGTGACCTTGTAACTTGTCCTCTCACTTCCTTCATTTATAAAATGGGGACTTCCACAACCTACCTTGCAATGTTATTGCAACGCTTAAAAGTTTTTCCTAACAGTGGTGTACAGCGTACATCCTGCTCACCGTGCTGGATTCCAGTGTTACGTGGCATCCATAAGTACCTTTAAGGCATAATGAAGGAAATGAAAATATTTTTTCTCAGAACACACATTCTAATGGATTAAATTCACACATTTATATATACATACATATAATTGTATGTATATAAATTATACATTTAATATATGTGAATTATATATAATGACTGTGTAAATATATGAATATATATATTTATGAATATATTTATATATAAATTCTACATATAAATATTCACATATTTATATACATACTTTCCAGTACTGACTTTATGATGGATGCTACCCCAATTAGTACAGGTTAAAATATCTGGTATGAAGCGGAATATCTCAAAAGATGGATGTTTTCAGTGGTTTAAAACTTTAGATATTATAAAGAGAAACTGATTCTTGAGGTTACCCTAAAAATTAATCACCTGTTTAGAATCTCTTGGTCTTTTAGTTGGAGAAGGCAATGGCAACCCACTCCAGTACTCTTGCCTGGAAAATTCCATGGACGGAGGAGCTTGGTAGGCTGCAGTCCATGGGCTCATGAAGAGTCAGACACGACTGAGTGTCTTTTAGTCTGTATTGTCTTTATAAAATTTTATTTTAATTGGAGGCTAATTACTTTACAATATTGTGGTTTTTGACATACATTGACATGAATCAGCCGTGGGTGTACATGTGTTTGCCATCCTGAACCCCCCTCCCACCTCCCTCCCCATCCCATCCCTCTGGGTCATCCCAGTGCACCAGCCCCGAGCACCCTGTCTCGTGCATCAAACCTGGACTGGCGATCTGTTTCACATGTGATAATATACATGTTTCAGTGCTATTCTCTCAAATCATCCCACCCTCGCCCTCTCCCACAGAGTCCCAAAGTCTGTTCTTTACATCTGTGTCTCTTTTGCTGTCTTGCATATAGGGTCATTATTACCATCTTTCTAATTCCATATATATGCATTAATATACTGTATTGGTGGTATTGAGTCTTTAATCAAACAGTTGAAGACCAACATCTTAGATATCTTTGAAGCAGTCTGTGTGATTGGACTGGGCTGTTTTTATTGCAATCATGAGTTGAAACTCTTAATTTTTCCCCTCTTCTTTGCCTTGACGCTTTAAAACGAAACCTCTCTAACCTCTTATCCTGAAATGTAGAAAGCTCTTGATGTTCTCTGTGATGAGAATAATCCATTTTTAGCAACTGTGTGCTCCATAGGCTCAAAATTCAGCAAATCGAGTTTCAGTGGGAATGCTTTAATGTCTGTGGCTGTTGGGAACATGTTTACTGAGGGAGTTACATGTGCCTTCCTTATGTGGTCAGAAAGTTTTGGAGATGTGTAATTTGGAAGGAGGGTATAAGCATTTAAAAACAGAGTCCGTCCGTGTATAAAGAGAACAAACTCAAGTGTTTACCAGTGGAGGTGGGATGGGGGTGGGGCGTCAGGGGCATGGGGGTTAAGAGTTACAAACTTTAAAGAAAACCAAAAGTGCAGTCTGTCTATCCTGTGAGGAATGGGATAACTTCAGGACTTGCTGTAATCGCAGGATTTCTTCAGTTAGACAGGTGTCTTTAAAAACACAAACCATCATACGTCTTGGGGGGATGCTTTTGCTTGGCTGTTGAAGGATTTTTCAGAGAAAGGATCTCCTGGAATATTGCGGAGGCAGCGAGAACACCGGCACATCAGCAGAGTGGCCAGCAGGCTTCTGTGTGGCTGCGCGTCAGGACGTCAGGGTAGCCCCTGGTTACCACGTGGCCAGCCGACTCCTCTTTGAGCTGTTGTTTCTAAAGGGAGAGAGTTAGTGCTGGACCTCTCTGACAGGTGAATTATGAAGCTGTGTGCCTCTGGGAAACTTTCAGCAGCCATTAGTTGTGCGTGCTGTACTTTTGGGATAATACCAAGTGGCACGATTTACTGTTCGGTGTCAGAAATCTCTTTTTATCATTTGGAACAACATTTAAAACAGTGCAGTTTTCCTTTATTATGCAAACAGTTCTTTATTGATGAAGCTGTTCTCTCCCAGCTTTTATCCCCCCCCCAGCTGAATTAAGGGACGCTTGCAGAAGTCTAACTTTTGACACTGCGTTTGGGGTAAAATTGTTGACAGAAAATATGTATGTGTGAGAGAGAGAGAGAGAGAAAGACACTCAGGCAGACAGTCGGGGCACGCAGAATATACTTTTGAAAGTAGCCACTCAGACTCTCTAGTTGTGATCTGTGGGCTCAGCCGTTGTGGCCTGTGAGCTCCAGAATGCCTGGGCGTCAGTAGTTTTGGCTCATGGACTTTTACTCCAAGTCATGTGGGATCTTAGTTCTCCAACCAGGGATCGATCTCTCATGCTTTGCATTGCAAGGTGGATTCTTAACTGTTGGCTTAACTTAACTCTTGCCTCTCTTAGATTTTTTTTTTTAAGGGTAGTATTATTCAATTTTCATTAAACTGAGCTTGGGATTTAGTGACACTCCTAGCTCTTAGATATTCTCTGGGAATCGCTCAGCATGCCAGAGCCTGTGGCAGAGATTAAGCCAATAACCAAGCCTTCTCTTGGATACACAACTAATATTTTCTAGTTGCACTTAGTAGCAGGAGATGGGCGCCAGGCTCAGGCCTGGACAGCTGTGGTGGCCCGTATTCTTTCCTCCTTCCAGCTGGAATGGAGCAGGGTCACTTGGTAGCCAAGTGTTGCAGGTGGCAGAGCCGCAAGGTGGCAGGAGCCTGGGTCCCTGGAAAGCTGCCTGGAGGAGAGCTGCCCAAGCAGCAGTCTCTGCGCGAGGCTGTTATGTGGGCAGGAAATGCCCTTTCATTGTGTTACATGAGCTAGCTTCCAGGGGCCAGCTTTACTTTCGACTTAACCTATCACTAGAGTAAGGCACTGGAGCAGCTCCCTGTCTTTTCAGACCTGTATTTGAGCCTGGGGACAGAGCCCTCATTGATTGTTTCCAACAAATTGGCTTTTTTCATTGACCTTTTTTGTTTCCTTCCCTTTTCCTCCATTCTCATTGCTTTCTCCTCTTTCATTAAAAACACCCTGTAAATCTTGCGATTCAAATCTCAGCTTCCATGCCCTGCCTCTCAAAGGTCTCCTTGACTGTCTGATCTAAAATAACTCTCTAGGTCCTTGCTATCATTCTGTTTTAAGTTTTCTGAGTGGCACTCAGCATTATCTAATTATATTTTCATATTGATTGTGTCTTCCCCGCAGAAAACTCTAAACCATGAGATCAGGAAATTGCTCACTTCCCTGCTGCCTCCCTTGTTCCTAGAACAGGGTGGAATGTGTTCAAATAAGGGGTTAATACTTGGTAAATGAAGTATGAAACTATCTTACTTTGACAACAAACAGTAAGAAATGACTCTTCTGCTTTACAGGTCTAGGCAGTATCTGTGCATTAAAATATTGCCTAGACTTAGACAAAAAAGGATAGTCAGTGACAAAGGTAAATCTAGGTCCCACGGGACCCAGAGTTTGCCAGGTATTTGGTTACAGACCTTGAAAGTGAGTGCTCTGTCTGTTTACCTGTAAACAGACAGTCCTGCACTGCAGGATTCTTTACCACTGAGCCACTGGGAAAGCTGAGCGCAGACAGACGGCCGTAACAACCAGGTCCGGAAGAATTCGATCACTGATACAACCTGGCCAAACTGTTGGAGCGAATTATCTTCTGGATTAAAATACCTCTGGTTTTTTCCCCCTGCAGTTTAGAGGGAAGGCTATTTTGAAGAAGAGAGAATCTTCAATTCTAAAATGTAAAATCATTTTAATGGGTGTAAGAGAAGGCAATGGCACCCCACTTCAATACTCTTGCCTGGAAAATCCCATGGATGGAGGAGCCTGGTAGGTTGCAGTCCATGGGGTCGCGAAGAGTCGGACATGACTGAGTGACTTCACTTTCACTTTTCACTTTCATGCATTGGAGAAGGAAATGGCAACCCACTCCAGTGTTCTTGCCTGGAGAATCCCAGGGATGGGGGAGCCTGGTGGCCTGCCGTCTATGGGGTCGCACAGAGTCAGACACGACGGAAGCGACTCAGCAGCAGCAGCAGCAGCAGCAGCAGCAGTGCTTATTTTACCTCCTGCATTTATTTCTTTAGCTCCTGTTGCTGGCTCTGAGAGGAATTTGAGAGAGTCATACTAAGTTTGGTCGAACATTTCAGCCTTTTGGGCACAATATCCTAATCTGCAAAAATGAGGACACTGTACCCCTAGATGGGGGAAAGTGCTTGGCACACAGTAGGTGTTCAAGAAATGTTTCTTCAGTAACAAAGAATACTAACAGATAATGTTTTTGGTACTATTATATTAACAGCCAGTTTATTTATTGGGCTTCCCTGGTGGCACAGTGGTAAAGAACCCACCTGTCAATGCAGGAGATGTAAGAGATACAAGTTCGATCCCTGGGTCAGGAAGATCCCTTGGAGGAGGGCATGGCAACCCACTCCAGTATTCTCGCCTAGAGAATCCCATGGACAGAGGAGCCTGGCAGGCTATAGTCCATGGGGTTGCAAAGAGTCAGACAAGACTGAGCAACTAAGCACAGTATGAACAATTTATTTATTGAGCACTTAAGTGTTAGCTGGCGGACATGTATCGACATATGTGACTTCACTTAGTCCTGACTGTCACACGTGGTAGTTGGTTCTGTATGTATCCCCATTTCATGGTTTAAGTAGCCGAGGCAGCTGAGATCGAAACCCAGGTCTGCTCTAACCGTAGAGGCCTCACAGTCAACCTTTGCCTTCTTTACTCTAGAGCAGGGATCTTTACTCCAGCCTTCGGGATCTAATGCCTGATGATCTGAGGTGGAGCTGTACAGTAAATATAATGTGCTTGAATCATCCCCAAACCATCCCCACTCCCACTCGTCCATGGAAAAGTTGTCTTCCACAGAGCCAGTCCCTGGTGCCATGAAGGTTGGGTCCATTGGTCTACAGCGGTAGGATGTGCACGGAGATCCAGACCAGCGTCTCTCCTCACATGGTCAGTCCTGTTGCTCCAAGCCCGTGTTTTTCTAGCTTCTAGGGTAATCTTAAGTACTCTGTAGAAATGACGGAGCAGCAGGGTACTGTGAAAGAGGCTGTCCTCCAAGAAAGGCCAGCCTCCACAGTGTCCTTTCTGGTGTGCCTCTGTCCTCTAGGTCAAGTGGCAGCTCCGATTGCATCCCTCCCCTGCTCAGAATCCCTCCAGTGAGTCCCTGTGCCCCAAGTTGTCCATGAGCTGGCCTCTGCCTCCATGTCCAGCTTCCCCTCGGGCCCTCTTCCCCACTTCCGCTGTTACTGCCTGGCCACCGCAAACCATCATTCCCCAAGAACTGTTCCACACCCCATCTTTATACTCTGAATTCCCTTCCTTTGACAAAGTCCCTTTCATCCTCTGGGAGGTCTTTCCCAGTGTTCCTCCTGCCCCCATTCTGTGTGGGGCCCTGCACTGACGTCTGTGTGTGTGAGCTTTTCTCTCCCTAGCAGGCTTGGCGAAGGTCAGGATCGGGTTTTGTCTTCTTCCTACCATCTGTGCCTGGCACACATCAGCTATTTGTTGAATGAAAGGAGAAGAGAGAATAAAATGATTCAAAAGTGGTCACAGTATTCAGATTCTTGGGACAAGAGTCTTTTCCTCTAAGTAGACACTCAAAGTGCATTCCCATGTAACGTGAGACCCTGCGGAGTTGTGTCTGGGGAGACTGTCAGTCAGTGTGGTGGGCCAGGGGCTGCTTCCAGGTGATGCAGTGCTGAGCATGGTGGCGGGATGTGCTGGGAGTTAGGAGGGAAGCAGAGTCCATGTAGCAGAGATGGGTTTGACTCCTGGTACCTGAACCTCCAGATCCCTGTGGTCAAAGTACCTCGGAAAGCCTCAGTTTCCTCACTGTGAAATGGGGCTGATGGTTTCTGCCTCAAAGGATTGTTGTAAGGACATCATGAAATAATTTGCATAACATGGTACCTGGTAAATACTTGCTACTATAAATTAAGACACAAAAGATCCTATGATGTCCATTTTTATCCTTATGGTTTCTTATGAACCTCAGTGAATAAATTAATAAATACTCTTATTTTCACATTGAATTTTCATGTCCAGAAGTGAGAAATTTCATATTCACTGTGAGTTATAATGAAATCTCTTTTTCCTGAAATGACTTCGGTAACATCTTTATGGTGGGGAGTTTGACAGTGTTAAAGTATCTGAAAATAGGCATCTGTTGCAATAAGGTTTATAAAGCATATTAGATTATGTTTGTCTGTGGAATGTCTATGGTTGATTCTATGAAGAACCAGAAGTTTATATATCACAGAGGTTTGGGTTAGAATTAGAGGATGGTCAGAGCTGTTTCATGTTCAGATTGAAAAGACATTTGACCATAGTACTATTTGATTGGGCTTCCCTTGTGGCTCAGGTGGTCAAGAATCTGCATGCAATGTGGGAGACCTGGGTTCGATCCCTGGGTTGGGAAAATCCCCTGGAGAAGGGAACAGCAACCCACTCCAGTATTCTGGCCTGGAGAATTCCATGGACTGTATAGTCCATGGGGTCACAAAGAGTCAGACACGACTGAGCGACTTTTACTTTCACTCTTTGATCATCTGAATTTGTAAATTGTTGACCGAGAAATGCCAGCCGAGGGGTAAATGGAAGCTCTTCCTTCCTTCCATCCATCCATCATCCCTCCATGTCCCTAAAAGAAATGGAAGGAAGGGCCGGGGTTTCCTCGAAGCATTTTCACAAGGGCCCTGGAACACCCGCCTACTTCCCCACACTGGGAAGTGTCCGTTTATACCCTGTGGCCCCGTCTTCCTCACGGCACCGGCTGTGGGGGCTCCTGCAGTTGGCGAGAAGCAGAGCTGAGTAAAGATGTGGTCTCCTGGGAGACTGGTGCGTGGATCTCCTCTTGGCAGAGCCTGCATGGTAGGGCAAGAAATGCGCATCACTTCTTGCCTGGGTTCCTGCAGTGGGCCCTCCTAATTCCACCCTTTTCCCATCACGGTCTAGTCCCAACATAGCTGCCAGAGTGAACCTTTTAACATAAAATCCAGATCTTGTCACCTTTCTACCCAAAACAGTGCAGTGGCTTCCTGCTGCAGAGTTAACACCCAAGTCCTTATGGTGGCCTTTCCCTACCTTGCCTCCCATTTGCCTTCTCTTCTGCTTCAAGCAGTGGGTTTCCTTGCTCTTTTCCAGACACTCTAGGGCCCTTGCTGGCCCCTCCACCTCACATGGTCTTTCACATCCACAGGGCTCACTGTCTTACTCTATTCAGGTCTCTGTTAGAACATCACCTCATTAGAGGGTTTGTCGTACTGACCTGTGTAAAACATCTCTTTACCCCCACCTTATTTTTATCAGGTCTTCTGAATCACTCACATATCAGAGGCTTAATTATTTCATCATTGTGTCTGCCTCCAGACTAGAATGATGGGGTAGATGGTTCGTTTTAGCCACAACACTTAGTAGACACTCAGTACATAGCTGCAGTGAAGCATGGATGTGTGGGGAGACGTAGGGGCTGGTTTTGGCTACCTGGGGCTCCATGGGCCAGTCTCTGATGTGTCTGTGTCTCTGGAGATTGCGAGGTTCAAGTGGGACAGCACACACAAACACTTTGTGAATGGTGAAGCACTAAGGAGATGGAAAGCATTATTTACAACAAGGTTAACATGTGCTCGGCCGTCTTGGATTGGTTCTCTGTGTGCTGGCCCCAAACGTGGTACTCGTCTTGCTGCACTTTGTGCCAGGTTAGGAACAGGGAGCAGGCTCCAGCTGACTTTTGCCTGAATGGTACCTCTTAGGAAGCCAGTATCTGGAAGTCCTGGATCTAGGTCCTGTGTTTCACCGGTTAAGAACCCTGAGACGTTGACCTGAAGATTCGAAGAGAATCTTAAGGGGTGAAATAGGACAAGGCCAGAAAAAGGGGCTCCTGAATTCCAAAACTGTTGTCAGTTCTAAAGGGCGAATGAGAAAGGACTCTCTAGAGGCGTCCGCCCCTTCTTCCTGCACTGTTGCTCATGACTCAGGAAAGACAGAATTACTGCTGTGGGGTTGCGGCAGGCGGCTGGATGTGAGGAGTTTGAAGACTTGCCCTCCTGCCTTCATGCTGTGTCACAAACGTGCACATTCTGTACTGTGTCTTTTACCTTCAGTTGTTTTTTAAAATAATATTCTTCTTTATTAGTCTCTCTCTTTCTCATCTGCGCTATGTGCCATGTGGGATGTGGGACCTTAGTTCCCGACCGAGGATTGAACCTGTGCCCCCGCAGTGGGAGTGCAGAGTCTTCACTACTGGACCTTCAGGGAAGTCCCTGCCCTTAGTTCTTGATTTAGATCAGATGAGATGTTCTTTGCAGGCATCGAAATTCAGGTCCTCTCCCCTACCCCCCTTCTTTTTACAAAAGTGTTTCCGCATTGCAGTTCCTGGGAGGGCGGGTATTTGTGTCTCTCGTCTGCTCGTTTTGATTTATCTGTTATCCATCTTTCCTGCCCTGTTCCTGTTTCAGTTACATTCCACGGTGCTTTGTTTTTCTAGCTGTCCTTTTGCCACTGTTATCATGCCTCAGCCCTCTGCTGCTGCCGTTTTATCCTTTCTCTCCCCACTGAGCCCTCATTTCAGTCTTTCTCTTGCCTCCCATACATTCTTTGGGAGCTGAGGCTGATCTTGATTTCTGGATGCCCTTTCCTCATTGTCCTGCTTCTCTGGTTTCTGTGGCGTCATGTTTCCCATCGTGTGACCGAGCCGGCTTTTACCTGCACTGGCTCTGATTTGGGAAGGAAAAGGGTCAGAAGAAGAGCCATGGGCCCTGACAGCACTCTGAGGTCGAGCAGAGGTGATGGAGGTCTCGGAGAGGAGAGACGAGAGGGTGGAAGGATGTGGATGTTTTGGGGTCTGGGGAACTTTGGGGGAGTTTGCTTCTGATTCTAACTTGTTTCCATAAAGATTCTTCCCAGTCCTTTGGGGAAGGAGTAGGATTGACTTAGGGCTTGGCAGTGGTAGCTTGGGGCAGTGAGAAGAGGATTGGAAGGAGAGTGAAGACATGGGCTCTAGCCCTGTGTCTGCTATGTGATGGGAGGTCACCTATCGTGGTGGGCCTTCAGTTTCCTCACGTCACTGTTAAAGGCAGGGTTTTGATCCAGGTAAGTTTCTTGCAGATAACTTTCTTTCAGCCGTATATTTTGTAAGTTTCAGAATCTATGCTTCTCCTAGTGAGGATTCTGATTCTTTGATTTTGCATGGGATCCTTTTACTTGCCAGGATCTTCTGTGCTCTTATTTAAGAAGGGCCTGTGTGTGCGTGCATGAGTGTGTGCATGAGTGGGTGCCTGTGTGCACTGGGGAGAGGGGTCTTGGCATAGCTGGCCAGAGGAGAGGGGTGCAGGGCCCCTTTCCTGTGTGCCCTCATGAGAGGGACTTCCTGTGGAGTGCAGGAGCTCCGTGGCCTACCCTGAAATAAGAATGCACATGGTGTGGCTCAGTTCTTAGTCTAGGAGAGATCAATTTACAGAGACTTATGTTTCCTTGTATTCCTGGTAGTCTTTGGAATGGTGTGTTCAGTACTGTGAGCAGACCTACACTGACTTTCAGACATCACTTGGTTTGACACAAATCTATACACTTCAAATGTTAGAAATAACCGTGTGAGCTTACTGTCTTTATAGGTTCAACCTGAGTCTGAATTTGATGAGTCAGAGTGTTTATTGTGTTGTGAATATAAAGCTTGAGCTCTGAAATGTAAAATGAGCTAATAGGACTTTATTTTCCAACACAGACTAGATAACAGAGGGTGTCATAGGGTCAGAGAGGCCTTCAGTTCAGTTCAGTTCAGTTCAGTCACTCAGTCGTGTCCGACTCTTTGCGACCCCATGAATCGCACGCAGCACGCCAGGCCTCCCTGTCCATCACCAACTCCCGGAGTTCACTCAGATTCACGTTCATCAGGTCAGTGATGCCATCCAGTCATCTCATCCTCTGTCGTCTCCTTCTCCTCCTGCCCCCAATCCCTCCCAACATCAAAGTCTTTTCCAATGAGTCAGCTCTTCACATGAGGTGGCCAAAGTATTGGAGCTTCAGCTTTAGCATCATTCCTTCCAAAGAAATCCCAGGGCTGATCTCCTTCAGAATGGACTGGTTGGATCTCCTTGCAGTCCAAGGGACTCTCAAGAATCTTCTCAAACACCACAGTTCAAAAGCATCAATTCTTTGGTGCTCAGCCTTCATCACAGTCCAACTCTCACATCCATACATGACCACAGGAAAAACCATAGCCTTGACTAGACGGACCTTTGTTGGCAAAGTAATGTCTCTGCTTTTGAATATGCTATCTAGGTTGGTCATAACTTTCCTTCCAAGGAGTAAGCGTCTTTGAATTTCATGGCTATAGTCACCATCTGCAGTGATTTTGGAGCCCCCCAAAATAAAGTCTGATACTGTTTCCACTGTTTCTTCATCTATTTCCCATGAAGTGATGGGACCAGATGCCATGATCTTTGTTTTCTGAGTGTTGAGCTTTAAGCCAACTTTTTCACTCTCCACTTTCACTTTCATCAAGAGGCTTTTTAGTTCCTCTTCACTTTCTGCCATAGAGACCCTAAATAGATAGTGTTGAAACTTTTTTTCTCAAGGAGGAATCTTTTTTTCCCAACACAAAGTATTATGGAGAATGTATAAACTTGATACAAACTTTATTATAAATGTATTCTTTGAATTTATTATGTTTGTTAATTCAGTGAGAACAATGACTTAGCCTAGGAGTGCAAATCTTCTCTAATGTATCAAAATTTGGTAAATAATATATTTAAGTGAATTAAATATTTTTAGATGTAAATGTAACTGAAAACATAGTTTCCAAAATGAAATTTAAAAGGAATGTTTGCAAAGTTGCAACCTTCCTCTGTTAATATCTGTGGTCCCCCTGATGTGAGTTTGAAAAGCACCAATTCAGAGAACGAAAAACGAACTAAACATCAATCCAAGGAGCTAAGGAATCAACCAAAATGAAAGAATATGGGAGAAATTAAATAAGCAAATTCCAATCCCCACTTACCTAGACCTCCCATTTTTTTCATATTGAAGCTAGTCATGTAGAGGTATTATTCAACGTATTATCAGTTTTAGCCTTTGAAGCCTAAATAGCCTCATTCTCTTAGAATAGACAAATAAGCAAAGGAAAAAAAAAATCAAAGCCTCCTTCTTCCGCTAGTGTTTATTCCTCTTAAGATGAGGTCATTCATGTCATCTTTGGACATCTCTGATCCTTAGAAGGCTCTCACTGGAGAGCTGAACTGGATGCCCTGTCTTTCCCTCCATTGTTTCATGCTTTCCCCCTGGGGCCTGCAGAGCATGTCTAACCTCTTGTCTGCATGGCAGATCCTGGTCTTTGTGACGGGGGCCGTTTACTCACGAGTCTCTTCTCCTTTGGCAGAACAGTCCCAGTTCCTTCAATTGTTCTGCCGTAGGACAGCATGGCCTCTGTGTCCCTGCAGCATCCTTGTCATTTTCCTCTGCACATGTGGTCAGTTTGGTCTGTGTGTTTTAAAGTATTTCATGGCCCAGGTACGTCTGATAGGTATAGAGAAGAGCTGGACGATATCATTCTTAAGGAACTTACCAGATTTTCCTCAATGCAGAGTTGGGCTGTCTCAGTGATAACTCATGCTTAGTTGATTATTGCCTAAAACCCCCACTGATATCCAATTATTAAGTAGTATTTTGTTTCATTCTTAATTTTTTTCAGTTATTTTGGAACCAAGGGCAGGACATGTAGTCCTCAAGAAATGTTGATAATGGAAGGATAGCGATTATACTTTAAGTATTCTTGTATCCAACCCAGTATATTTCCTACTGTGATCTACTTGAAGTATCAGTTATTTGTTTTCAATTTCTAGGAGTTCTGTGTTTTTATGGAATCTGTGAATAAGTTAGTGATATTAAAAGGAAGTAAGCTAAGCAACTTTTTAAAGCCTGCTTCTGGCCTTGTGGGAAACCTGGAGTCATTTTCTGACCATCATCATGAATTGTTTTTTACTCAAGTCAGCTGGGTTACAGGAACAAAGGGTATTTTAATTCTATAGTGGTGAATCATTTCATCAAGTGGGAAAATCATCAAGAATTTTTTATGTTTGTGTTTATGTTTAACTGAGTATAATGCAGAAGTTTGGATAATGGGTGCCTTTTAAAATAAATATTGCTATATGCATTTAATTTATGGCAGTTATTCCCTTTGATTAAGTAATCTGGTAATTGTGTAATTCACATGTTTATTTCCTTGTCAGTTTTGTCTGTTCTGTCACTATTGAGAAAGGCATGTTGAAGTTTCCCATTGTGATTATGGATTTTTCAATTTCTCCTTTTTGGATTTGTTATTTTTGCTTTTATATATTTTGAAGCTATTTATTAGATTCTTATGGATTTAGTACTGTATCAGCTTGTTTAGCTTACACTTTATGATGAAAAGGTCCTCTTTCTCTAGTAATGTCTTGATTTAAAAACTACTTTAATATTGCTTTGGCTATATTAGCTTTCTTTCGGTTTGTGTTGCATAGTATATCTTTTTACTTAAACTTTCTGCTTTATTTTTAAAGTGTATCTCTTGTAAGCAGCACATAGTTATTGTTACTGTTCTTGAATTGTTCTTGTTCTTGAAAACCCATATTTAACTGCCTCAGCATTGTATTGGGGTCAGTTATCTGTTTATCAGAGAAGGCGATGGCACCCCACTCCAGTACTCTTGCCTGGAAAATCCCATGGACAGAGGAGCCTGGTAGGCTACGGTCCATGGGGTCGCGAAGAGTTGGACACGACTGAGCGACTGCACTTTCACTTTTCACTTTCATGCATTGGAGAAGGAAATGGCAACCCACTCCAGTGTTCTTGCCTGGAGAATCCCAGGGACGGGAGAGCCTGGTGGGCTGCCACCTCTGGGGTCACACAGAGTTGGACATGACTGAAGCGACTTAGCAGCAGTAGCAGCCTTACTTTTATTACTCCTGTTTTCCATATTACCTGACCTTTAGTGGTTTTATGGGAGTACGCTAGTGCTTTTGATTTGGGCATGAGAAGGTAATAGGAGAAAGGGGATGCTTGTGATGTTGCTTTCAACTGGTTCATTTGCAAAAGTGAAAATTTTGACCTGATTAAAGCAAAGGTAGAGGCTTCCCTGGTAGCTCAGCTGGTAAAGAATCTGCCTGCAATGCTGGAGACCCCAGTTTGATCCCTGGGTCAGGAAGGTCTCCTGGAGAAGGACAGGCTACCCACTCCAGTTTTCATGAGCTTTCCTGGTGGCTTAGAGGGTAAAGAATCTGCCTTCAATGTGGGAGACCTGGCTTTGTTCATTGGGTTGGGAAGATCCCCTGGAGAAGGGAATGACTACTCACTCCAGTATTCTTGCCTGGAGAATTCCATGGACAGAGGAGCTTGGCAGGCTACAGTCCATGGGGGTCACAAAGAGTTGGATATGACTGAGCAATTTCACTTTCTTTCAAAGCAAAGGTGACCTTAGGTAAATAGAAGAGAGAAGACAAATTCTTTAAATCAGGATTTAATCAGGCAACAATTAATATTGGCTTTGATAAAAGTGGCCAAAAAATTTCAGCAGCAGTGGAAAAAATATGAATTAAATCAGTGAGAAGCTGTTTATTATCTGTTAACTTAGGGAATAATAAAAAAGGAAGTTTTGGCAAAGTTGGAATAAAAATAATACTCTTCACCCGTACCAGTGATGACGAGAGTTGGTGTATTTTTTAACTTTTTGTTTTGTATTGGGGTATAGCTGATTAACAATGTTGTGATAGTTTCAGGTGAACAGCGAAGGGACTCAGCCACACATATACATGTATTGATTCAAAAGTTGATACATTTTTGGAAAGCGATCACACACATTGTGACAATTGTGTCCATTCTTGGCCTCCTTTCTGGAATTCTACTCTAAAAAAGTAATTTAAAGAATAAAAACAATAGATATGAAAGTACTTAATGTATTTTTTTATAATGTGAACAAGCTGGAAATACCCTTAATGTACAATAGAGGAATGACTAAGTAAATTAGGGAACATCAGACAACTTGATGGAATGTAATTAAAAATGGTGCCAAAATTGTAACAACATGGAAAAATGCTTTGGATAGGAGAGACGTACAACCATATGTGTATTTATGCCATGAGTATAACTATGTAATAATTAGCTGTGCGTTGAACAAAGACTGGAAGGAAATAGGAAAAATTCTAAAAGTTTAATAAATTAGGGTGGTGTTAGTATAGATGAAATTTATATATCTTTGTTATTTTGTTCAAAAACAAAAAATTTAAGACAGTTTTCTAATTTTACACACTTATGGATTATGTTGAACATTGAATTAATTGGGAATTTAACTATTTGATGTGATAGATAGTTACTGTTCCAAAATGGCTTACTGAGTAGCGCATTCTTTCCCCATTGATTTTAAATGCTACCTTCCTTCATTGTTACATAATTTCCATGGCAGGGGCAAGTTCTGATCCCCCCATCCCAGCTCAAACCTTATTCTCTTTCTCAAAAGTTTTGTTTCCAGTCTTGTGTATTTATTCTTCCACATGAACTTTAGAGTAAGTTTTTTATTTGACAAATTCAGTTTTGGTTTTAGTTGGAGTGTATTAAATCTATAGATTAAATTGGGAACATAATTTTGCCTCTTAAGCCTCCTGGTGTTTCCAGAAGTTTCGGTGAAATAGCTGAGTTTTTAAAATTTTCTTTGGGATAGAGTGAATTAACAGGTGATAACATTTGTCTTTTTTCTGTGTAAAAGCAGAGTGATTCTGATATTGATGCCAGCATTCACTTACAGAAGTTTCTAGTTTTCCATTGCCTGAAACAAAGTATGCAGCTGAGTCCAGATGGGGAAGTGATGGAGACACACTGGGAGTCTACATTGGAATTTATGTTTGCCATTAAGAAAATGGCCTTTTGGAAAAAGTAGATTTTGAATGGCCACAGTGGTGAGGAAGTCCTCACTCTCAGGCATAGACTGTCCCCTGTGGCTGATCGGTGAGGCTTACTTGTTCCTTAGCACATTTTCAGTCTCTTTCTCCTGCTGGTCTCCTTTGTAGCTTTCTCTAAATCTCTTTTCAACTTTATCTGACTTTTGGGTGAAATGTCCTCGTCCTTTCCTATTTTCTTTCCCTGTCTTCCTCTCCTGCCACCCCCTTCTGTCTCACCGGGTCTCTCTGCTGGTTTCTGTATCACTTCCTCTCTCCTCCTCCCCTAATGCTCTTCACGACATCTTTCTGATTTCTTTGTGATTAGCAAATGAGAGACTCTTTTTCTTGTTGAATATTATTCTTAATGCTAGGACTTCTGGACATCTCTGTGATGGCTGCATCTTATTTCTCAACTGTTGCTTATCTTTGACCAATGTAAAGCATGGTATGGTCTTGAAAGGGAGGCATAATTGAATTGTAAAACTCTACTGTTTGGGGCTGTATTGCATTCAAAAGGGTTGCAGTTAAACCCTTTCATAAGGCATAGTCCTGGTTCACCTAACCAAATAAAATGTAATATGATTGTTGTTTTGAACAGATATAGATTAGATATGCTTTTGATTTGTGAAAAACTTTGACCTGTTGGTACAGTTTATTTTCCAACATTAAAAAAAAAAAAAATCACCAACACATCAGTTTAGATTTTGTCTGTGGGTAATTAGCAGTCTCTTTAGAAACCAGGGGCATGACTAAAGCATACTGGTCTTCCTTTTTTAGGAAATGGAATTTCATCTAAGTTTCCTCTGTCTGTCATGTCAGACAGTTGTTATTGTTTTTTGCCTTTCAGGTCCTCTTCCTGAACTTTTTTTTTTTTTGGGAACTATTGTATGGTAGATTTTTCTTGGCATGTTATTTTCTATTGATTGTGTGTATGTATATGTGTGTGTGCATGTGAGCATGTGCTTATATGCCTGCTAATGCGCCTGCTCACAGGCAGATTAAGGATAATTCAAAATAGGAAACTGGTGTTTATTTTTCCCTGAACTCTGCTGTTTGTATTTATTCTTATTTATGATTTAAGATGATGTTTTGTGTGTATGGTACATTGCAAACCACTGGGAAGACATAGTCTGTTTATTTAAAAATTTTAGCAAGAATAACCATGTAGTTACTGGAAAGAGGAAGTCCACACTGATTTTGTTTTTGGTCCTGATTGGTCTACCTCTTTATATCCTATGGGATATCATGCTGATATCCATCGGAGGCTAACAGATGTGGAGGAGACTGGGGGAGACTTTCTGTTTTCACTTTTTCTCCTGTCACAGGGTGAGGAACTCTGGAAGAGTAGTTTTGTTTTTGTTGGGCAGGTACACAAAAGCCCACATCCTTCTCCACGCCGGACTGAGCCCTGGAGCCCTCCACCTCTTGGTTTCTATTTCCCAGCCACCTCTACAAGCTGGAGGATGTGTGCCTGCTCCCTGGAGGCCCCCTTTGTGCTGCCTTTTTGTATTTGAGGAGAGGGAGTGTCCTGAATCCTTGGCGGTCTGGCAGGCTCATCCATCACTGGTATTTGGGCTGTAGCACTAACTGGCCGCCCCACACCACCCCTGGATGCTAGTATACTAGGGGGTGCTAGCCTGCTGCTGCTTCTGACATGACTTCTGTCCGTCCTTCCTTCCTTCCTTCCTCAGAGTGTGCCTCAGTGACCCAGGGTGGCAGCTCCTCTCCTTGGACCCTGGGTTTTTAGCAGGGATTGGTGCCAGCCGGAAGCTTTTCTATAGAAGGTGTGAGGCCAGTCTGGGTGAGAAAGTGGACCTGAAAATCCCTCAGAGAAGACAAACAGTGGTGAGAAAGGGCATGCCAACTGTTGGGTTGCATAGGGCTGTTTATTTGGCAGTGCTTGAGGAAACTCAAGGTTCTTATAAGCTGCTTTGGTCTAGTATATAGGCCCCAGATAAGAATAATTATTTTGAAGTATCTCAGGTGCAGGAAAACATAAATACAAGCAATATGTTCATCAGGTAGGAATTCAAAGAAAGTAAAGAACAAAGTATCATCTAATAAATAAAAATATTCTTTTGTATGCCCTAACTTCTTCACTTTTGAAAGCAGAACAAACCAGCTCTAACATGCATACATAAATAGATCAGAAAGCATCTCCCTGAGGTCCAAAATGTTGTTGTTGGGAAGAAGGATTCATGCTATTTGGGCTCACCCACGTGAAGTGAACATAACAATGGACCCTGTTTTGGCCCGGGGCCCTTGTTATTTGGTTTCTTAGAGCCAGGACAAGGAAATGTGATGATGCCTCGACTTGTTCATTTTTCAGGGGCAGATGACGGTCTGCGCGAAGTTTGGCAAAAATGTCTATCTTCCTAAAGATGCTGAGTTTTACTTTATTTATAATGGATCTCATCAGAGACACATCGTGATTGCAGAGCGCACAGAGGATAATGTTCTCCAGTCCAGCATTCCAGGTGAGGCGTGTGTGTGTGTGTGTGTGTGTGTATGTGTGTGTGTGTGTGTATGTGTGTGTGTGTGTGTACTAACACTGGGTTATCTCTAGTCTGAGGCACCTCCAGCTGTGTCTGCAGCTCCCCAAGCAGCCACAACTTAGACTTACACTCCAGGCTGGGGAGCGGGGCTCTGGATGCAGTCTGTCTTAACATTGCCTCCCGTCGTCCTGGGACCTGTGGCCAGGGACAGCTCAGGGACATCTGAGATACCTGATATCCATCTTAGTTCCGTCTTCCTCGTCCTCCTGTGGTTGGTCTAGTTGCCTCTCTCTGCTTTGCTCCCTTGGGTGGCTGGGGTTCTTTACTCAGCATCCTGTCCATCCAGATGTTTCCTTGTTGGATCTCAGCCTCTAGAACTTTCTCATTTCACCACCATTCACGTTCTGAAACCTGTAGTTCTCCCAAATGTCTTCAAGTATCACAGTGACAGATGACAAGTTAGGAGCTAACAGCCCTCCTTAGGGACAGTTCTTTTGTATTTTCAGTAGGTGTGGGTTGTGCATCTGACAGCAAGCTCTGATCTAAAGGTGCAATTAAGGCATCCTTTACCTGCAGGAAAGGAGAGTTTTTGTTGTTTTTCTTGTTTGTTGATTGCTTGATTTCAACTGTGGGTCTTTAAGACCCCTTTAAATTATATCATCTAGGGACTCTTCGGTTTTTTTAATAGGTGACACTGGCTTCAGTGTTGTTTAAACAAAATGTTTTAAGTGCTTCTGTAGGATAGCTGGTGCATGTGGGAAGAAGGAAGACAGTAAGCGTGCAAACACAGGTGTCGTGAGAATGGTGGTGATGTGCAGACCTCTTTGGGTTTGATCACCGAATCAATCTACTGTCCTGCTTCTGGGACTTTGGGCAATTTTAAGCTCTCCTATCTTGGGCCCAGGAACTCCTATCCTCATAAAAAAATAATAAAAGAAGTCAAACCACATTAATGGCACAGAATTATACTGGCCGTCAGTCTCTTTTGCCTCTCCCCCTTTGCTTTGACACCTGTGTTGATGTTTTTGCTGCATTTGGCTTGGCCCTCTTTTCTTGGTTTTTCTCCTTTTTAATCAAGCTTCTTATGTAGAGAAAGAATAAAAATAATAACAGAAGTGCTACTCCTAACATCAACATTTTAATCTTTTTCTTGCTTGCATGTAGGGGTGAACATTCTCCCCACTCCTTGTGTGTTAAAGAACATCTTTTTGAGTATATTGTGGCCTGCTCAGAAGGGAGCGTTCATACCTTGAGTTTAACAAATTCCTTGCAGGCAAAGGACAGTTTCTGTTTCTGAATCTTAAATTGTCCTGGATGTAGCTTTGCAAGGGTACCTTTCTGAAGTATGTACAACAGATTTCCATAGTATATACTGGACACATTTAGTCTGGTGGCAGGAGCTGCGTTCGGTGTTTGTACTGCTGGGCCACTTAAAAGAGACAGTGATGAGAAAATGGCAGTAGTTCCTGCCTGGTAAGCCCAGGGTGCTCTTGTTCCCTGAAGCCTGGCAGCATGGCTCCTGGGGAAGGGCTCTGGAGAATATAAGGCAGAACAAGGATGATCTGCGCCCGTTAGTCGTTTGCTTGGGGGTCAGTGGTGGCTAAATGTTAACCCTTCTCTCCAGCTACGATGATCATAGTCACCGAAGTTAGATGGCAGTAACTCCTGGAAATTCTGCCAAGGACAACATAAAAACATACCTGGGGAGAAGTTCCCAACCTTGGTAAAGTCAAGGGAGAATGTAAGGAGGAGGGAGAGGCAGCAGGGTTAGGTAGCCACCCAATAGCAGAGGCATTAAGAACAGCCACAGAACAGAGATGCTGCTCTCAGAAGTGGCGGTGGGGCAGTGAACATTATTTTTAATGTTTCTGTGGATTAGCGTTTACCCACCCTACTCAACGTTCAAAAGGACGCTGAGGAATTAGGGTAAACTTGTGTAACTTTATGGTGCTGCCTTATAAAATGATCACCTAAATAAATATATAAAAAACGTGTGACTCAGAAGGAAATGCCAGAACAGAAAAGGACAAAGGTCTCTCAGACAACAAACTTGAATTTGACGGTTGGGTTGAAGTACATGGTGAAGTTGTGCCAAACAGCAGTGGTAGTGATAGGAGTGTTAGTGTTAGTTGCTCAGTTGTGCCTGACTCTTTGCGACCCCACGAACTAACTGCAGCCCACCAGGCTCCTTTGTCTATGGGATTTTCCAGGCAAGGATTCTGGAATGGTTTGCCATTTCCTTCTCCAGGGGATCTTCCCCACGCAGGGATCGAATCTGGGTCTCCCGCACTGCAGGCAGATTCTTTACCAACTGAGCTACCAGGGAAATAGTGACAAGAGAACAGCCACTAAAATGGTCAGAGCTCATAAAAGTCAGCTTGGAATTGGAGTCCCTGGAAGAAGATGGGGTCAGTGTTCATTTGGACCCACCGGCTTGGCAGCGTTTAAAGCTGGCTGGCCGCGTTTCCTGTCCGCCTTACTCTTCTGAGCGTGTGGTGTGTATGCTCGGCCTCTCACTTTGGACGCTGGAAGTGCATCTTCGGCGGCCTCAGGGTGAGCTGTTCACTGTCTTGTTGTCCAGGCCACGGGCTTCAGGAGACGGTCACTGTGTCTGTGTGCCTCTGCTCAGAAGGTTACTCCCCGGTGACCATGGGTTCTGACTCCGTGACCTACGTGGACAACATGGCCTGTAGGCTGGCCCGTCTGCTGGTCACCCAGGCCGATCGCCTCACCGCCAGCAGCCACCAGACCTTGCTGACCCCGTTTGCCCTGACGGCGGGGGCGTTGCCTGCTCTGGACGAGGAGCTCGTGCTGGCCCTGACTCATCTGGAGTTGCCTCTGGGATGGACTGTCTTGGGGAATTCTTCACTGGAAGGTGAGTCCTTACCAGAAAATTCAGGTGTCTCCTCTCTATGTGAAGTTCAAAAGGTGCTCTGCGATTTGTTATCTGTTTATCTGGATGGGTTTTCCTGCCCACTTTTGACCCGAGCCTTTCCCTGGTAAAGCTGGGGTCTCTGATGTCCTGAGCCGCTCGTCTCTGGGCTGGTGAGGCTGTATTCTAGGAGGCGAAGAACTTTACCTCAAGGAGGGGAAGACTGTTTCTTTGTGGCAGGTTTGGGCCGTGCTCCCACTTCCCTTGGCATGTTTTCTTGCTGTGACAAGAGGATATTGGTGCCCTCTTTCAAACAGGGAGAGTCATTGAGCAAGGACGAACATGCAGCCTACTTGTGGAACGCTGAGAAACGTGGCTGTGCCGGAAGTTAGCTAATGCATTGACACCTTCAAAAATGTCAGTGTCACTGAGAACACTCATATTTACTATGTTTATGTTAACTTTTGGACTTACTTCTGGATGCCCCTTCTTTTCTGAGAGACTGCAGAGAGTCTTAATATCATTAAATAGACTCTTAAAGCCACTTGCAGCCAATGTGAACAGAGATAGAGATGTATTATCGTCGAGGTCCTTTAATGGGCCGGAACCTGTTGGTCCAGAGTCGACAATAAGAAAGTAAAGGAGAGAAAGAGGCTGATGTGCCTTGGTTTACACAGAAAGCCAATAAAGCCCCCGCACGGGGCTTGCTCTGTTCACAAAGGCCTCAGGCGCCCTCTTGATGGGGTGAACGTGCAGAGCGCCTTCTCGAGAGGGTCTGAGCCCGGGCAGGAAAGTGATCTCAGAGAGCCTCTGCGCTCCAGGGGATCAGCCTGCAAAAGAGAGGGAGAGAGAGAGACAAAGAAAGACACGGGGACCAGAGCTCTGATGGAGCAAAGCTGTTTTATTCAACATTGTGTAAGTATTTATACTGTCTTACAAGATAGCTATTTTCAGGAGAGATAAAATCAAAACTTACAAGTTATCAAGAAAACATGAGATCATCCATATGAAAGAGAGAGTTGTAAATAACCACTTTTACCATATGGTTCATAAAAAAGGAAGAGGGTACTTATCATAGAAAAACTGATGAAGGAAATGCCTGGATTCCTCAGTCCCAGGAGAGGCTTGCCTCTCCTCTTAATTCCTAAATATTCAGGAATTAATAAGGAACAGAGAATTCCTGACAGATCCAAAACAGCACATAGGAAGCCTCCTGTTAAATGCTTCCTGACATATTATAAGCCTGTACCATGCATGAGGCTACACTGTTCAGTAGTTGATTGCTGCTAAGTTGCTTCAGTCGTGTCCGACTCTGTGCGACTCCATAGACCGCAGCCCACCAGGCTCCCCCGTCCCTGGGATTCTCCAGGCAAGAACACTGGAGTGGTTGTCATTTCCTTCTCCAATGCATGAAAGTGAAAAGTGAAAGTGCAGTCACTCAGTCGTGTCCGACTCTTAGCGACCCCATGGACTGCAGCCTACCAGGCTCCTCCGTCCATGGGATTTTCCAGGCAAGAGTACTGGAGTGGGGTGCCATTGCCTTCTCGGCGATTACAGATGACATTTTATTGGAGGTAGAAATATCAATCTGTATTTATTCAACAAAACATATACTGTTGATGTTTTTCTGTGTTCTCCCCATGCCTTTAGCTTTGTGGTTGGATAATGCTGTTTTTAAGAATTTCTACTTCCAGATGGTTACAGGTTATAGGTTGATTTAAATTCAGTCGTGGATAGATTAAATGCATTGCTGCTGCTGCTGCTAAGTTGCTTCATTCGTGTCCGACCCTGTGTGACCCCATAGATGGCAGCCCACCAGGCTCCCCCATCCCTGGGATTCTCTAGGCAAGAACACTAGAGTGGGTTGCCATTTCCTTCTCCAATGCATGAAAGTGAAAAATTAAATCCACTACTGTAGATAAAGTGAAAATGAAAGTCGCTCAGTTGTGTCCAACTCTGTGACTCCATGGACTTGTCCAGGCCAGAATACTGGAATGGGTAGCCTGTCCCTTCTCCAGCGGATCTTCCCGACCCAGGGATCAAACCCAGGTCTCCTGCATTGCAGACAGTTCTTTACCAGCTGAGCCACCAGGAAAGCCCAGGAATACTGAAGTGGGTAGCCTGTCCCTTCTCCAGCAGATCTTCCCGATCCAGGAATCGAATCAGAGTCTCCTGCATTGCAGGCAGATTCTTTACTAGCTGAGCTATGGGAAGCCCCTACTCTAGGTAAAAGGGATATGATTTTTTAAAGATGAATCATAGTGCCATACGCCACAATCAGAGAAAATCTCCATTTCTTATCCTTATCAGGGTTGTACTTAAACTTTCCCGGGCACTTAAGAGTGTTCCTTATTTCTTAAGACCTTGGATTAGAGAAGTCGCAAGCCCAGTTCATCATTGAGCAATGCCCGACTCCCATGTGCTGCACTCAGTGTGGTAGCTGACTGATATGAATGAAGGGGTGGGCTTCCTGATGGAGTTGGTGGTGTCTGTTCTGCTCACCAGGATCTAGCAAAGGGCTTGGCATATAGCAGGCACTCAAAAAATGCTTGAATGAATGAGGGGTATATCCTGAGACTTTAAGGAGTCACACATCCTAGATATCACTTTTGTAACCCTCCTGTATATAGGGAAGGGAAAAATGTTCTCTGGCTAAGTAACTTTATTCACATGTATATACACACACATATATATATTCATATATTCATTTATGTATATATATGTAGATACATACACTCATTCATATGTGTATATATACATTTATACATATGCATATATATGTTTTCTGGATAAGGGGCTTCATTTTCTTCAGCCTCTTGGCTTTTAAAACGAATTTTGTCAATAATATTGGAGTGTAGTTTACATTTTGCGGGGCTTCCCTGGTGGTGCAGAGGTTAAAGCGGCTGCCTGCAATGTGGGAGACCTGGGTTCAATCCTTGGGTCGGGAAGATCCCCTGGAGAAGGAAATGGCAACCCACTCCAGTATTCTTGCCTGGAGAATCCCAGGGATGGAGGAGCTTGGTGGGCTACAGTCCATAGGTCACAAAGAGTCAGACGCGGCTTCACTTTCACTTTCACTTTACATTTTGCAAGGCAGACTCATTTTGACAAACACATAAATCTTTCAGAACTTCTCACTAGTTACCATGCTCTTATGTCGCCAAGATATGTAAGTACATATTGTGTATATTGTTATATATTTTTGCATGAAAAAAACTGGACCAGTTGCTTCATGTGGTGAAACATTGTATTTTATTGGAAAATATTTCTAGTGTAACAGTCATTAAGATTAAGTGCTAAGTCCTGGCCCAGTTGCTTCTTGGCTGTAAGATCTTCTGGGCAAATTATTTTTGTTCTGATGCCACAGTTTTAATTTCTAAAATGAGACATGGTAGTCCCCCAACTCACTGGCTTGTTGCCATGGTTGAATTAGATAGTGTATGATAAGGCTTCTACAACAACGTCTGAACATACTAAATTCTCAGTAAAAGTTGACTTTCATGCATGTTTGTGAACAGATTTCCATGTATAGAGAGTAGGTTATATGTACATATGTGAAAAAGAAATTACAGTTGGTCTGGATAAATGAAGATAGGCAAAAGATAAAATCTTGGTGCTGTAAACAATTCCTTGAAATTTCTTGTAAGTTTCTAGACTTGCTCTAAGAACAGTTTATAGTAGTTGAGGTAACATTGCCTGCAGCCTAGAGACTTGTAATAGAACTTCTCTACAACATCAGTCTTCAGGGACAGCCCTTCTTCTTTTTGGTCCTCTGATTAGGTAAGTTCCACGCTCCTGTTTTCTAGTTTGCAGATCCCTTCTTCCACTTGATCTAGTTTACTGTTGAACCCTTGAATTTTTAAATGTCAGTTGTATTCTTCAGCTCTGTTATTTCTGTTTGGTGCTTTTAAACATTTTTTTTTTTTGAACTCTCATTTTGTACATGCATTACTGTCCTGACCTCGCTGAGCATCTTTGTTATTTTGAACTCTCTCTCAGATAAATCACTTATTTCCATTTCATTAAGATTAGTTTTTGGAGATTTATCTTTTTTTTTATGTTATTATTATGTTTCTTCATTTCCCTTGACTCTGTTTTGTGTTCTGTGCATCAGATAAAACAGCCACCTCTCCCAGTCTTGACAGACTGCTCTTGTGTAGATGAGCCTAATCAATCATCCCAGCCTAAGCTCCTGGTTGCCTCTTAAATCTTTGTGATAGTCCAAGTTACTGTTTTGTTCTTGGTAGTTCCCAGTAGTTGAGCATGTGCCAAGACCTGTCAATGCCCTAAAGGGGAGGATCTCAGTCAGCACCTAGACGCAGGGCGACTAGAAGGCATGAGCTGGGAAAGCATGCAATCAAATTCCTTCCAGGGAAAGACTGGAAGATGAGTGTTTTTAGCTTGCTCTTCTGTAAAGAACCCTAGGGGGATTGTTGCAGCAAGTGCTTATGTGCACACCCATTAACTGCTTCTTTATCCACTACAATCCTGTGGGACTTGTGAATGCAAGCCCCATTGCCTGTCGGTGCCTGGTGATCTGGGACCTGTTGCTTGAGTCATAGCTGTAAAAGCAGTTCCTTTCAGAGAGGTCCTGGTGACCTGGCTTTACTGTTGGAGTGGGATTGGAGCAAAGGAATAAAGGAATTGCCAACTGGCTTCCTTGGGGTCCAGGGAGAATCACAGCCAGCCCCTCAATGCATGCTAATGAGAAGCTAGCCCACTGGGCAGCAGCTCATAAAATATACAGTCAGATCTCTTCCTGGGAGAGACTGGGTGTGCTTGCCTGCTCATTCTACACTGAGCCCTGGGGGACAGCCATGGTGGATGCTTATGTGCCCATCTTAGAGCTGCTGCTTTAATTGCTACAGTCCTATGAGATTCATTAATATAAGTCATATAAGTTTTCAGAGATAGGTATTTTGGGGGCCCATCCCTCAGGTGGGAGCCTTAAAAGTTGGAGTGTTATATGTACAGTGAAAACCCTTGAATCCTTAGGGAAAAGTTGGGAGTTGGGTGTTTCTTTCTGATTGTATGGTGCTGTGCTGGGCGTGGGGTTAATGGCAAGAGTTTGTCTCAGCCTTTCCTACCCATCTCAATGTATTTTCTCTTTCGCCTTATGTGTAGGAGGCACTGGGGTAGTTACTGGATTTCTCTCAGTAGGAATTGCTCTGTGTGTAGCTGTCCATTTCCATGGGAGGAGGGTGGTTCAGGAGTCTGCTGAGTCACATTTCTGATCCTTCTCCTTCAGTGTAGTAGAGTTATGATCCAAGATGTTTAGAATATCTTACGTGATCAGCGCTTCTCTTTTCTTTCTCTGTAAGCAGAGTGATTTGAATTTATTTTTTATTTTTCATCGATTTACTCACATTAAGGCCATTAATTTCTCAAAAAGTGTTGAAAATAGAATGACTTTATATTACAATTACAGAGAGTCTGCAGATCAAATGTCCTTTATTGTAAGAATTATTTTCTTTTAGTTATTATAGAATTAAAATATTAGTACTTGATACTGTCCAGTATTTTCAGCAAAGTCAATGCAGCTTTTTTAGCACCCATGTCTTATTAGTGTTGCTTGTCTTTGAGACAGATAAATTACATTAGCAACGTAAGGAGTGAACTGTGGCATGTAGCACACTGAAGTTTAACCATGTGTTAATGGTAGGGGCATCATGAATGGAAAACAGGTTTCTTCCTCTAGTAACTATTTCTCCTATGACCTATCCAGAAGCTATTTGATACTGTGCTGTTAACATTTATTTAAAATTTTTTGTGTGCATTTATGCTTTTTAGGGGGGTACAGAGGATGCTGGGCTTCCCAGGTGGTGCTAGTGGTGAAGAACCCATCTGCCAATGCAGAAGACATCAGAGACATGGTTTCGATCCCTGGGTCGGGGAGATCCCCTGGAGGAGGGCATGACAACACACTTCGGTATTCTTGCCCGGAGAATCCCATAGACAGAGGAGCCTGGTGGCGTCTCAAAGAGTCAGGCATGACTAAGTGACTTAGCACTCACTCACAGAGGCTGTTAAGGAATGAGTAAAATTGATTTCTGTAATGATTTTGTCATGGATAAGTCTGATGCAAGCCTTACGGTGCAGCACGACTGTATTTCCTCGCATTTTATAATAAATCTATCATTTTTCTCTTTTCAAACACTAAATAAGAGTTATCAAAGAGGTCCGAGAACCTACAGGAGGGTCAGAGTCTGAGCTGCTGTGTCTTATAAAGCGAGGCAGAGCCTTTTCTTAGCCCTGCATGTTACCCGTCATTACTCATCATGCAGCTCAGTTATTCTCTGAGGGAAGGAAATAGCCTGCGTTTTATTGAATTTGGTGCCATAAATAAAATTGGATTTCTGTCTCATAAAATGAAACCCATTCTTTCTGAGAAATAGCTTTTGTGATTAAAACTTCTGCAGGGTCTCAGGACCTCACATTTATAGTAAAACTTTAATAATATAATAACCAATAAAACTTCACATTTAATTTGTATTTGTTCTGGATCTTTAAATTGTTTTTTGGACAGAAATCTTTTCTCAGATTGGCATACTTTTGACAATTAGGTTAACTGACTTGAAATACTCTTTAAAAAAAAAAAATTCTGCTGGTGCTCAGATAACTTGAGTTGTAGGCTTCCCTTTCTTCTCAGATTACTTCTTTTCACTTGTGTGTCCAGCAGCCTGACATGGCTGCAAATACCAAACTTGCCATCACCAGCCTTGGCAGCAGTGGGGAGGCTGCCATTTGAGTAAAGATCCCAAAGGGACTGCAGATGCCGTCTCAGAGGACTGACGGCCTTGCGCCTGGGAACATAGCGCCTCTCCTGATCTATGGAGGTAAGACGAGCTTGTCTTGGGTATGCATTTTTTTCTTTTTATTTGGCTGCACCAGGCCTTAGTTCGGAGAAGGCAATGGCACCCCACTCCAGTACTCTTGGCTGGCTGGAAAATCCCATAGATGGAGGAGCCCGGTGGGCCGCAGTCCATGGGGTCGCTAAGAGGTGGACACAACTGAGCGACTTCACTTTCACTTTTCACTTTCATGCACTGGAGAAGGAAATGGCAACCCACTCCAGTGTTCTTGCCTGGAGAATCCCAGAGACGGGGGAGCCTGGTGGGCTGCCATCTATGGGGTCGCACAGAGTCGGACACGACTGAAGTGACTTAGCAGTAGCAGCAGGCCTTAGTTGCAGCACGTGGGATCTTTAGTTGTGGCATGTAGGATCTTGTTCCCTGACCAGGGATCGCACCTGGGCCCCCAGCATGGGGAGCGCTAAGTCTTAGCCACCAAACCACCAAGAAAGTCCCCTGTGCATTCTGATTTAAGGAAGGAAAAGCCCATTTACTTTAAAAAAGTCATATAAAACTCTCTCTCACAGCATATATATACATTTACAAATCAATTTGTAGTAACAATTTGCAGATTCAAGACATTTGTTGCCAAAGTAAATTGTTGTGAAAAATGAGTTTGGACTTTTCTTCAGGTCTCTAGGTAAAAGTACTTCATTTGTTCAAAGATCTCCTTATAGGCAGAAGTTCTTTGCTGTGGATGAGAAGAACTCTTCATCAATTATACCAACTGTGAAAACATAACAGCCTGTTTTTTCAGCTATTGGGATATAACTGACATATATTCTTAAATATGTTTGATGTGTACACATGTTGATTAGATGCATTGATATATTGCAGGTGGTTACCACTATAGCATTAACACCTACTTCTCATCACATAATTACCATTTCTCTTTTTTTTCCTGTGGTAGGAACGTTTAAGAAGGGTGGCACCATGAATTGAATCTGTAGGACATATACATTAAAATTTTTAATGAAGCCAAGAAAATATGTGAGACTGCTTTATTAAGTTTAAAAAGTTAAACTTTGTCCCTACCTTTACAGCTGATTCTATAAGTGGAAGAAGTTTTCAGGGTGAGCTGATTGAGCCTTTGCAGCTTTTTTTTTTTTGCATGGCTGTCTTGGGTATAAACATAGCCAATGTATTTTGAGAGCTGGTTTCTCATTCTGTAATTTTATGGTTGGTTGGAGAGCTGTCTCCAAAGAAAAGCAATGGATGAAATGGGTAGAACCCACTGACAGTGGCTCAGGGAATTTTTTTGTTTTAATAATAATTCCAAAGACTATTATTTTAATTAATTCCAAAGATCAGATCAACAGTATGTACCTTTCCTTGCGAGTGGAGTTACGCCACCGGTGGAGTTATAGTAAACAGAACAGACTTAAACTTAAATCTAGAAGTTAGAGAAATGGTACGTTGGTTGCAGAATACATGTTGGAAGGGCTGGGCCAAGTATTGGGTTGGCCAAAAATTCATTTGGGTATTTCCTGTAAGTTTACAAGTGAACTTTTTGGCCAACCTAATAGTATCTGTCTGTCATACTGTCATATGTGTCAAACAAGTCTTACTGTAGTGAATGGTGACTTAAAGGAGAAGTAGAAGCCTCAGTGGGGCCAGAAGTTTAATGGTGAGGTACTGCTGTTACTAAGCAGAGTGGTTAGCATGATGCTCTGCCTTATTAATAGTGTCTTTATAAATTCCCTTTGAAGGAGAATGTTTGTTTTTCTCTATTTTACAACTTAATGGGGGATAAAAGGAAAAGAAATGCAGACAACCAGAAGGGCTTAGGAAGAAAGTTTATAGTAGAGTAAGGGTTATTCAGCAACCATTGTTGCTGCTGCTCAGTCATGTCTGACTCTTTTGCAACCTCATGGACAGTAGCCCACCAGGCTCCTTCTGTCCATGGGATTTCCTAGGCAAGAATACTGGAGTGGGTTGCCATTTCCTTCTCCAGGGGATCTTGCTGACCCAGGGATGAACCCCCACCTCCTGCACTGGTGAGCGGGTTCTCTACCACTGCCACACGTGTCTGAATTGTTTAGTGTTCTTTAAGGAGTTTAAAGAACCATCGTATAATATTGCTTATCTGCAGGAAATGCTGTAAAGCGAGAATTAGCAGTTCGTTATGAAAGACTCAGTGGGAACTGCCAATTTTCTGTGACACCTACATCTTGCTTCAAGCCACATACCCGGAACATCCCCTCTTTCTAGGCAACAAGAGAAGGGAATTTGAGGGCCAGCGGTGTTTGACAGAGGGAGTTATCTGCTTATGTTTCCTTGAATAGAAGAAAGAGATCTGTAACCAGTAAGAGGCAAGATGTTTAACACTTGAAACAGAGCTTGTTTAGTGTTTGAATACAGTCTGCCAGCTCTAGAAATTGAAAGAAAATAAAGTGAGGCTCAGGAGCAAGGCCCTGTTGGTGGGCCGCCACCTGGGTGCCAGGTTTTATTAGTAAAGGGGATGAATTGGAAGGCTTGCTTGCTGTCCCACAGACGTTGTGAAATGTCAGCTTTGTCTTTCTGCCCTAAAGCTTTGTCCTGGACAGAAAGTTTGAGATAACATCAGCTGATGTCCTACCAGTGGGCAGGAAACCTATAAAGGACAGATTTATCACAAAATACAAGTTTTTAGGTTTAAAAAACAAAATTGGAAGGGTTTTAAAATTAATGCATTATGGGTGTTGACTAATTCTGGGATATATGTTTTTCCCGGAAATCTTGACATTTTTCAAGCAGTTGTGTATACACTCAGTATTACTTTCTAGCTTTCTGGTATTTCTGATAGTACCTGGTGCAACAGACATCTCCACACTTTCTCTTCTGACATTTAAATCTGGTATTATATTCCTTCAGTTGCTGAGGTAACACACTGGATAACTGCTAGTGGTGGAGAGAATGATCTTTAAGACAGGTCCTAGGGTAAATGGGTAAAATTGTTTCATAATACTTAGCCATGCACGTGCACACAAATGTGCATCATTTTTTTAAAACCCTTAACCTAAAACTGGTTCCTTTGCCTTTCATCTCTCTCTCTTTTTTTTTTTAGCTTGTCATTTTTAAAGAATAAATTTTTTGGCAGTAAAGAATGTAACACAGAATTTACCTCTTAAAGAAAGGCCCTTTTCCCCCTTTGAGTCATTTGGACTTTTGCTGCAGTTGAGTCAGTCAACTCTTATTAAGCACATTCTCATTAAGCACTTACTAAGCACAACTCTTTGGAGAAGGAAATGGCAACCCACTCCAGTGTTCTTGCCTGGAGAATCCCAGGGACGGGGGAGCCTGGTGGGCTGCCGTCTATGGGGTCGCACAGAGTTGGACACGACTGAAGCGACTTAGCAGCAGCAGCAAGCACAACTCTTATTAAGCACAGTGTTTAAGGCACTGTATTTTAAAGAAGAAAAAGCAGCTTAAATTAAGCTTTTCCTTAAAAATGAAGCTTCCTACAGGACACCAGTGGCCCTGAGACTAGAGTAGAGAATGATATATTTATTCTCACTCCTGAGAAATAGAGAATAGGGTTCTCTTCAGGTTATTTTCTGGTCTCTCAAAATTTTCAAGGAAAAAACAATGCAAGTGGAAGCTTTTATTTTCAAATGCCCATCCCTACTGTGCTTCCCAAAGGATTCAAGGCAGTGGAAGGTTTTGAAATTCATCTCTGGGTGGCAGTGTTTCATTTCTGGCATTTCTCTTTTGGGAACCCTTCAAATGTGTGGGCCAGTTTGGGGTTGCACACGGGGGACTGAAAGTGAATTTGAAAATGATTGTAGCCAAGTATTCTCTAAATCTTGAGTAAAAAAAGTTAAACTGTTTACTGTTTTCATAGATTTCTTTAATGGAATTTGAATACTGGCAACTTTTTGGCTTAGACATTAAAGAATCTGCCCGCAATCCAGGAGACCCTGGTTTGATCCCTGGGTCAGGAAGATCCCTTGGAGAAGGGAATGGCTACCCACTCCGGTATTCTTATCTAGAGAATCCCATGGGAAGAAGAGCCTGGCGGGCTACAGTCCAAGGAGTCACAAAGAGTTGGACACGACTGAGCGACTAATACTTTCACTTTTAACTTTCCATGTACTACTTTATTTAAAAATGAAATCAAATATTGGTTAAAATCTTCTAAATGCTTGGAGGTAAAAAGGCTGATCGTTGAAGATGGGTGGGTGAGGCCTGGCATGGGGGGCGGGCAACAAGCTGGAAGTGGTGGGGTGGTCTTAGGGAAGTGGTCAAACCTGTGTCCTGGAACAGCGGCCCCTTTGCTGGGCCCCGGTGAACTTTGCAAGGCCTTGTCTTGATTCTTTCAAATATGGGTCATGACGTGGACACAAGTCTGTACAGCCCTCAGGTCTTCTGTCTTTCTACCCCAGGTTTTGTTGCATAGTGATTCTTACATGCCCACTTTCTCTTCCCCATACCTGGATCTGTAGCAGCTTTTGTTTTGCAGATTTGTCATGAGAGAGTGGGTGTGCACACACACACTTGTGTGTGGAGACAGATGGCCTTCTGGAGAGTGGGGTGCATGCCTGAGCTCTTAGGGTTGCTGAGGCTTAGTTTCCTGCTGCTTGCTCTTCCCCACTCTCAATCTGTTGATGTATTTAGGTTCTGTCTTTCTGCTCTCCTTTTCTTGGGTTTGTCTTCTTTTATCTCATTATCTTTGCTGAAGAGCCAACTCATTGGAAAAGACCCTGATTCTGGGAAAGACTGAGGGCAGGAGGAGAAGTGGGAGACAGAGGATGAGATGGTTGGATGGCATCCCTGACTCAATGGACATGAGTTTGAGTAAACTCTGGGAGATACTGAAGGACAGAGAAACATGGCGTGCTGCAGTGCATGGGGTCACAAAGAGTTGGGCAGGACTGTGTCTGGACTGCAACAGTGGGAAGCATAATAATTAGGAACTTGAGTTTTAGGAGTAGAAGAATCTGGGTTCAGATTCTTGATGCTCCATTTACTACCTGAGTGAGTCTGGGCAGTTGCGTAATCGTGTCAAGCTTCTGTCTCTGCCCCTACCTTGTGCAGTGCTCGTCAGGAGTTGATGAGATGAAATATGACACATGTGAATTGCATAATAAATGTTAGAGGGAAACAAGAAGTGTAAAGTCCTTGTAGTCACTGGCACCTAGCAAGGATGAGATTAAAGTAGATGTGGTGACTGATTCACATTCATGCCTAACAGCTGCCATCTAGACTTCTAAGTAACTTTTTCCAACCTTCCATCCTCACTCTCATCCCAGGTAGACTTATATATTGGTATTCTGTTTGGGTTACCCCATTTATCTTCTCCTTCTCTCACCAGAATATCCTTTCCTAAGTGTGCCCCTGTGCTGAAGGAAGGGATATGGTCTCCCACTAAAGTTGCAGCTCATAGCCACCAAATTAAATATTTCTCCATGCGGGCTTGGATCTGTGGCTTCCAGGGCAAGGCAGATGTGTGGCCAGTTTCCTGGTTGTGTTTAAATTCAGAATCTCAATGCAAACTTCAAAAGGCCATTTCTAAGATATGATGAGTCTGTGCTTTTCCTTCTTGTCAATAATAGAATTAGATTGTGGTGTATTTTCATTTATCTTCCAAACAGAACAGGGTTCCTGGAGGGTCGCTTGGAAGGGTGCCTGGGGATTCCAGAGGCTCCCCTGTGGTATGAGGGGAGAGCAGAAGAATGCCCAGTGCATCGTAGGCTGTCAGCAAATATCAAGTGAATGAATGAATGGTAGATGGAAATCAGAGCCTTGAAGAAATACTAACAAATGTAAAAAGTCTGTTGCACAGGTTGGAAAAACAAGTATGACATAGTTACTGCTTATGGCACCTGATGACCGCCTGCTGCCCAAGCCGTGGCATTGACGCACGTTTGTCTTAATGGCACATCTGGCGTCTTAACACTGATGCGATTATAGTGCCTCTTAAGCAGATAACTGGTTCCCTTAAATTATGATGTTTAATTATAATCAGAAGGAGACTGCTTTCGAATATACATAGATCTATTTAGCGAGTGTTTATTGTATTTTTGTATTTAAAAGACCAGACAAATATATATGTCTGGTAAGTCCCCCGATATGGGCTTTCTTAGTTCTAGAGAACCCTGTCTCATATTTTATTTTCGTAACAGCCCCCTGACAATCTTGGATACGAGACTGAGCAGATAGTCCTTTCCTTTTACAGATGAAGCGACTTAAGATTGGAGAATTCAGTGGTCTTCCCAGGGCTGCATCACTGTAGGGATCTCTAATCCGATCCCTTTGCACTGGACAGTGCTGTGTCTGGTCTTCATATCTTGTGTCGGTACCCATATTGTACAAGGCAGTCTGGGGATGTCCCCAGATTGGGAAAGCCAGACACTGGATTGCCATTTATGAGTTCTATAAGGATGTTTTAGTGTTTCAGCTGGTTTAGTACTAGTTCCACAACGTAGATACAGTCAACCTCTATGAGATACAAAATCTATGAAGTGCGTTCCAGGACTGAATATCAAAATGTGAATTTTCTGGAGTGACTGTGTGTGTGGTTGATGTTTTCCCAGATTTTCAGTCAGGGGTTGTTATGATCTGAGTATCTCAAATGTGTCTGATGCAGAGCAGATGTTTTAGGAAGCTAAACCCTGCCATTATGCTTTTTTAGTCCTCTTCTACCTTTCGGCTTTATAATCCTACCATGCCTGCCATGTTGGTATTGTGCTCCATGGGACGTTGTGTTTCCGTATCTTTCCCATGAGTGTGTTTATATTTGCAGTTCCTATCCTAGACTCACTAAGCTCCGATCTTCTGTGTGGAAGGTGGATTTGTTTATATACACACCAAAGCCCTGATTAGACTCCCCAAATGGAAGATGCCATAATATACCATCTCTCCTCCCTTTCTCATTGAGAGTCCTGAAAAACATCTGAGATTGTGTGTGGTGCTCTCCGTGTAATTTTTGCTAATAGTTTTTTATTCTTTTTTGTGCTCATCATTTTATAAACATCTATACATTTTCAAGTTGTGATACATGATGTAGGTTGATTAACCTGTAATTAACCTTGTAGGTCAGGTAGTTTACTTATTTCTGTTCACACTTTCCTAGAGCTGTAGTTACCAGATAGGATTTCATGGGCAAGATATTTATTTTATTGCAAACTAAAATGGGCTGGCTATATGCTTCTGCTTTATGTCCATGGGTCCTGGCATATGGTAGTCTTTTGATTCAGTGTTTGTCTGCTCAGTGACTTAGATGCACAAATGGAAACCTCTGTGAATATATATGTGGCTTTGGCAACCAGAGTAGAACTTATTTTAATTGATAGGATTTATGTGAATTAAAAAATATATTTTGTTCATAAGCTTATAGGATTGAATACATTTTAGTGGCTCTACTCAGGAGTTATGAAACATTGGTAAACTCTAGAAAAGAGGAGGACTTCTGAACCCTACACAGTAGAAGGACTTGTTCAAAAATATATGCTCATAGATTATTGTCCCCACCATGGGTTTAATATTTTGCTTAATGTTTAAGGCTGTATCTTGGTGTAGCAGCAAGTGATGTAGGTTACAAATAGCTTGTAAAAGTCAGAAGTATTTTTTGGTCTCATTCATTGGTGACATTTTTTAGTTAATGAACCCTTAAAACTTTTTTTTCATTGGAGTATAGTTGCTTTACAATGTTACGTTATTTTCTGCTGTACAGCAAAGTGAATCAGCCATATGTATGCATATATCCCCTCTTTTTTGGATTTCCCTCCCAGAGATATCAGGAAGACAGTGGTATAAATGGGAGGCATAGATCTGGATTTTGTTTACCGGATATTTATTTAAAGTAGCAGATCTCAGCTCTGGCTTTGAATGATTATAGGATCCCTTTGGAATCTTTAGAAGAGATGGCTGCTTGAGCCCAGCCCCAGAATTTTAATTGTTCTGAGGATGGCCCTGAGCACAGCTATGTGGGTGAATGGGGAGAGAGAAGAGACCTACAGACATCACTGAACCCCAGTAATACCAGTGCCCCTCATTCCGTCCTAGCCACGTTCATCTCTTTACCCTCAGAGGTGTTATTAGGTAACCGTTATTTTTTTCTCATAGTTTTACCACCCACGTATTGGTATATAATATAAGGTTTAGTTTTCACTTTTTAAAAAACTTCATATTAATTAATACTTATTCTGTGTATTCTTTTGTGACTCCCCCCCCTCAGCATTATATTTCTTAGTTTCTTCTCTATTAGCATGCAATTCATTTTTATTGTTAGAATATTAGTGTTTATACTGTAACGACTGAGCAACTTCGCTTTCACTTTTTACTTTCATGCATTGGAGAAGGAAATGGCAACCCACTCCAGTATTCTTGCCTGGAGGATCCGAGGGACGGGGGAGCCTGGTGGGCTGCCGTCTATGGGGTTGCACAGAGTCGGACACGACTGAAGCGACTTAGCAGCAGCAGCATGCTGTAACTTATCCTATTATGGATGGACATTAAGATCACTTCTATTTTTGATCATTTACATTTTTATGCATGCTTCCTGGTGTATACAAAGCACAGTCCTCACTGGGGTTTAAACATAGAAGTGGAATTGCTTAGCCATACAATATTAGTGTCTTCAAATTTATTAGATTATGCCACTGTGTTTTCCAAAGTGGGTGTGCCAATTCACATTTCCTCTAGCAGTGCACATGAATTCCTAAGTGCATGATAATTTATTTTTCATTCTTCCAACCTGAATTTCCTGCTACTTTAGAAGCACAGTCAGACCTCGTGGGATCATGGCCCCGAGTTTGGAGTGAAGAGTCTACAAAAGCACCCTCCTTTAGTAACAAGCAAGCTGGTCACCTGTGCTCTTGTGCCTCGGGTGCTCTGGCGTGTGATCTATGTTGCAGATCTGTTATCTGTAATCTGTGCTCTATTTCATAGATCCCTGATCTCCAAAAAGCCAAAGCAAGGATCAATCTTCCTAGGACCTTGGGTCTTTGATGTGAGAGGCTCATTTGCCAGGAAGAGAAACTGAGTTGTGGCAGAGAGGCTAGGGTGGGCTTCGTGCCTCTCACCTTGTCTGGGGCAGATGAGACCCCCTTTATGCCGTGATGGGACTGTTGATTGAATGTCACAGTCTGCGGTTCCTTTTTGTGTCTGAGTGATCTTGCTCCCAGGATGTTACAGGTCACACCTTTTAATGTTTTCCATTAGAGCAATTATTAGTAATTCTGTTTTAGCTCAAATAAGTCTGGGCACCAACTAAACAGGAAAAGACAAATTTATCTGGTTAAAAAAAAACAAAAAACCTTTCATTTTAATTAAACTCTCCCATGTCTGCCAAATTGCAGAACCCCTTTCCACAGCTTGTTTTCCTGACCCCTGTTAAGAATCTGAAACTGTAACAAGCAGAATTATTTATATATGTCATGATGTTTCCTATTTCAAGCTCTTTGCTTGATTCTGGGCTCTGAACATCTATATTGAGCGCAAAAGCTTGTTCTGAACGTTTTGGGCAGCTTTTGGTTTCCTTCAAACACCAGAAGCGCTTCTCTCCCCCTGCCTCCCGCTTTCCCAGGAAGCAGGTGGATCCAGAGGGGGACAGTGGCTGCTGTGAGCGCCCAGTCCCCCAGACCTACTGTCCATTCCCGCTGAGCACGGTGTGCGGCTGTGAGACGTCCTGGGACCCTTTGCTGCGATGCTTACACCTCTACACCCCTCTCCTCGAGCAACAAAATGCAGAGAAACTGCCTGGGACTAAAAGTAACTGGGTGCGTGCGCATTTGGGACAGTTTCTGGACAAAAGATACACAGAGACCAAAAAACCCAACTGCCACTTTGAAGAGGCTGGAACAAAAGCAGAATACTGTGCCTGCCTCCTGCACTCAATGCCACCTGAGGGGTGGGCAAGCTGCCTAAGCCACCCATCCAGCCATCCTCTGAACACATCTCCACCCTCACCCCGTATAAGGAAGCTCTACCCCACTCAGGGAGGGAGCAAGCAAGGGAACCTGTTGTTTATTCTCGCTCCCCTCTGCTGCAGCAGGGGCCCCAGTAAAGCCTTGCCTGAATTTCTTGTCTGACTTTTAGTCAGTTTTTATTGATTGGGGGAGGCCAGGAGCTCTGGCTGCTAACAGATGGAGCTGGAAAGGAGAGAACAGGGGGCTGGTCTCGCAAACAGGCCTGGCAGATGCTGCTGGTGGAGGAAGCAAGTTCTGTCCACACTCACACCTCAGTCAGGTTTGGTACAGTGAAGTACAGGCAGGTTTGAGGGTATTTTAGGCCCTTGCTCCAGGCACTACAGGGAGTACCATTTAAATGGTTGACACCACACTGCCTTTATCAGTGCTATGATTTTAAAAGGGAACATGAAAATTTTAGATGTTCCCTTTTGGTCATATTTTTCTTGGAAAAAAAAAAAAATTGTATCCCATATAAGCATGGGCATTTCTTACCAGGTTCAGACCAAGAGCTGTGACTGAGCGGTCCCATCGGAGTGTGGCTGGCTATAACTGCATGCTGACTGGCACTCTGGGCAGTGTACTTGTGTGTGTGTATTTATGTGTGTGTGTTGTCACCTGATCCTAACAAGTCTCTTCCTGATTATTATTTGAGGAGGAAAAAAGTGTCAGTGTTACCAAACGTGCCTTGTTGGGAATCAGTTAAGAGTAAAAAGACCTTACTTTCTAATTAAGTGGGTTTAAAAATCAAAAAGTTAAAGGATAAAATAAAGATAAGTACTCTGGTAGTCTTTGAAGGAGAAAAGGTATATTAAGCTCGTCTGGTGGGGTACACTGCTTTGTCTGTTTCCAGATGTTTCAGATGTCATTTTACTTGGAGTGGGAGGGAGGGTCTGTGCTGTGTTACACAGATACACATACAGTGAAGTCTGCGACGTTCGCACATTTGAACTATAAGGCTTTATGCTCATTGATCTTCACGTAGAAATAGTGTAAACCAATTAAAAATGGAAGCTAAACTGTTTTCTTTTGCACCCATGTGCAATGGAGTATTCCCTTCTGATTGTTTCACGTTAGAGTCTTGTTGGATGCTGGCTCCAGCAGCATAGCCTGCTGGTGAGGCCAGGCTGGGTTTAGGGCCCGAGGAGGGAGACCCCACACCCCCCCAGTGGGCCTTAGCATCACCTTGAAGAGGAAGACATGGTTGGAATTTATTGAGAACTGGAAGTTTGTTTTAATGAGGGTTTTCAAATGCAGAGGAGGAGTGATGGCAGGGGGGGTGGCAGGGAAGGGAGTTTTGACTAGGATTAGATCAAGATCATGGTAGAGTGGTTAAATATTGGTTTTAGGGCTTAAACTGTTAATGCTTTCTGATAAAGCATTGATATGCCTTGAAGGAAGGTCGTATGATGAATATTCAATCTTTGCCTAGGCCGGAGTCCTCCCGGACTAGACAAGTTATGCAAATGAAGACAATGGAGTAGCTAAATCATGTCGGTGTAGACACTAAGCTGGGTGGAAAAATCGGTAGGTTTTGTGTTCAGTGTCCCAGCTGTGTGGGAGTATGTAGTTTGGGTTCATAGATTTTAGTCAAGAGGTATTGATATCAGAGGAAAAACTAAGAATGATAGATGCTTCAAAGAGCATCTGTAGCCATGTATTAAAAGCTGACTATCATGGGTACTCATCAGGGAAAGAGCCATTGGTCATTTATTCATTCAACAAGCAAATAATATTTATAGAGCATATAACTCAGCAGGCGCTGTGCTAGGATTAAAGATAGATAAGGGCCTATCCTCTGGGACTTTCCACTCCAGGGTGAGGCAGCATCCTCTGGATCTCTTTCAGATTACAAGCAGTCAGTAATATTACTGAACTGGAGGGTATGTGCAACTCAGATCCTTACTGCATACTTATTCCAACAGATCTTGAATGTTAGCATTTTCACCTTCAGTTGTTAGGACTGCGTTTGTTTTAAGGTGTGTCTTGATGCCTATGGAGCTCATAGGCTTAGCTTTTCCAAATATAAGCAAGTATATTCTTTTACATGTTTCCAGTGTAATGTTTATCATGGGCCAGCTGTGTTCCAGGTACTGAGTCATAGTAGAAACACGGTGTACAAATCATCTATACAAATTAGATGATTTAAACATACACAAATGATTGAGATTTTTAACAGTAACTTGTCATTCAACTCAGTAAATACTGAATGACTTCAGCAGGCTCCTCTGTCCATGAGATTTTTCAGACAAGGATATTGGAGTGGATTGCCATTTCCTTCTCAGGGGATCTTCCTGGCTCAGGGATTGAACCCTGGTCTCCTGCATTGCAGGAGGATTTTTTTTTTTTTTTTAATCACTGGAGGCTCTTTAGTTCTTCTTCAGTTTTTGCCATAAGGGTGGTGTCATCTGCATATCTGAGGTTATTGATATTTCTCCCAGCAATCTTGATTCTAGCTTGTGCTTCATCGAGCCCAGCATTTTCAGGATGTACTCTGCATATAAGTTAAATAAGCAGGGTGACAACATACAGCTTTGACATACTCCTTTCCCTATTTGGAACCAGTCTGTTGTTTCATGTCCAGTTCTAACTGTTGCTTCCTGACCTGCATACTGGTTTCTCAAGAGGCAGGTCAGGTGGTCTGGTATTCCCATTTCTTGAAGAATTTTCCACAGTGTATTGTGATCCACACAGTTTTTCTGGAACTCTCTTGCTTTTTCGATGATCCAGCAGATGTTGGCAATTTGATCTCTGGTTCCTCTGCCTTTTCTAAAACCAGCTTGAACATCTGGAAGTTCACAGTTCATGTACTGTTGAAGCCTGGCTTGGAGAATTTTGAGCATTACTTTAAAACATTACTGCCCTTATAGCAGAAAGCAAAGAAGAACTAAAGAGCCTCTTGATGAAAGTGAAAGAGGAGAGTGAAAAAGTTGGCTTAATGCTCAACATTCAGGAAACTAAGATCATGGCATCCAGTCCCATCACTTCATGGCAAATAGATGGGGAAACAGTGGAAACAGTGAGAAACTTTATTTTTAGGGGCTCTAAAATTACTGCAGATGGTGACTGCAGCCATGAACTTAAAAGACGCTTACTCCTTGGAAGAAAAGTTATGACCAACCTAGGTAGTATATTCAAAAGCAGAGACATTACTTTGCCGACTAAGGTCTGTCTAGTCAAGGTTGTGGTTTTTCCAGTGCTCATGTATGGATGTGAGAGTTGGACTGTGAAGAAGGCTGAGTGCCGAAGAATTGATGCTTTTGAACTGTGGTGTTGGAGAAGACTCTTGAGAGTCCCTTGGACTGCAAGGAGATCCAACCAATCCATCCTAAAGGAGATCAGTCCTGAGTGTTCATTGGAAGAACTGATGCTGAAGCTGAAACTCCAATACTTCTTTGGCCACCTGATGCGAAGAGCTGACTCATTTGAAAAGACCCTGATGCTGGGAAAGATTGAGGGCAGGAGGAGAAGGGGACGACAGAGGATGAGATGGCTGGATGGCATCACCGACTCGATGGACATGAGTTTGAGTAAACTCCGGGAGTTGGTGATGGACAGGGAGGCCTGGTGTGCTGCGGTTCATGTGGTCGCAAAGAGTTAGATGCAACTGAGCAACTAAACTGAACTGACCCACCTTGTAAGGCCATATACTATGCTAAATGTTAGCAATAAAAACTTCCAGGACCCCTCAGCCTATAAGAGGACACAGTCAGGAAACAGCCATAAGACACACTGGCACACACCAACAGTGAAAACCCAGACACAGACCAGGCAAGGACCCCCATGTCAAGGGGCATGTGAAGAGGCAAAGTCAAGCTTTTTAAAGAAAGTACTGGTGGACGAAGGAGCTGTGCGCTACAGTCCATGGGGTCTCAAAGAATCAGACACTGTTGAGCACACCTGAGTACACACACACATATACACACAAACACACACGCAGGTATATGTAGCTTGGCAACACTGAAGTAGTCCCAAGAATCTAACAGATGGATAAAAGTACCTCCATGAAGTCTGAGAGAGGTCATGGACTTAGAATCCATTTCTGCCTCAGCTGCTGAGTGGGGAGGAGCACCTCTGAGGACAAAGGGTGGAAATGAAGGCTCCTTGACACTCATGGTCCCTGTTAGCTTGTCCTGCTAGGGTAGCAGCATCTCCTTAGAGAACACCTTAGGAAATTGATGATCTATTTCCAAAAGATGGTGCTCTCCTAGCACTTGTTTTCCCTAGATGACTTCACTGAACATGAGTGCACTGTGGTGGGTAGAGCAACGTTGTACCAGATGAGCAAAGCTGGCTCGAGTGCCTGCCTGACCTGGCACAAGTCACTGACCTTTCCACATCTGCAAAATGAGGTGTTTGGAGCAGATGTTTTTGATCATTCCTGCCAGCTCTTCCTTGCTTACTATTACTGTTCTTACTCTGACAATCTCTTGGAGAAAATATGGAAGATAAACTTTTTAAATGGAGGAACTATTAATAATGTCGCTTGTTTTTCCTTTTCAGTTTCTCTGCATAGGGAGTCTCTTCTGCACCTGGCTGTGAGATGGGGCCTCGCTAAGCTTTCCCAGCTGCTCCTGTGTCTCCCTGGGGGAGCCCAGGCCCTGACGTTACCCAACGAGGAGGGTGCCACGCCATTAGACTTGGCTTTACATGGTGGACACTCCAAGCTGGTTGAAGACATCGCAAAGTGAGTTTGGCTGCTTGATAGATTCTCTCTCAATCCACTTCTATAAAGTCTTCCGAGCATTATGGAAAAATTAAAGATGACCAAACCACAAGCTAACATTTGGCTTATAGTTTACCATCAGTCTCCATGTATAAAGTATAGATATACATATCATATATAAACAGATATAGAGTGATAGTTGGTATTCACACTTCATAGGGGGAGAGGGAGTCAGGAAGTCTCTTAAAAGGCTCCATGGTTGGGGAGGTGGCCACAATAAGAAAAAATATGTTGGGAAACACTAGCCCAACCCTGCCTTATCTTTCATTAGTTTACATGTCACTTCTTCAGAGAGGCCTTCTACATTCTGACTTTTATGATGATGATTAAAGTGTTAATCGTGACTATAATTATCATTAATTACACTAGATATCATAATTTATGATTTTATATAATCATTTATTTCATTTGTTTTTCCATTCTAAATCATTTGGGGACTGAAACTTACTTCTGTTTTACATGCTGTGTTCAGCATATACATTCATTGAAAGATAGTTTTTGTTGAGTCAATGAATAACAAACCCTAATCTTAGATACTATGTAGCCAATGGGCTGGTTAGTAGGATCTGGAAATAATGGAAGTGAAAATTTGTCAAATGTAAAGTTCTCTATGTTGAAGATGATACCAACACTTTCAATGTTTGTTATTTTTATTAGTGTTTACTTATGATTAGAGGAATCCTATTTCCTTGAGTTAGCATGTGGTAATAAATGGGAAGCAGCAATGAGCATTGCGAAGTATTACATAAATATTAAATATTATCAGTGTTATTACGTGGTTTGTCTTCATGGACTGGTTCTTTTCATGTGGCCTGTGGAACTCATTGTAATTAATTCATGGTTGTATGCCACCGGAGTAGATGTTGAAGTCACAACTTTCTATTTTTGTTCTCACTTGGTCAAATGAACACCAAGTAAGGAAAGAGCCCATCCTAATGGAATTGCCCTTGTCTTTGCTCTACCATGACCACACTTTCTTTACCTGGAAAGGCTGAGGCAGAACCACTCCTTGACTTTGTCACTGCAGATAGTTCAGGGTTACACTGAGGACTCGGAGCGCCACTTTATGTTTGGTAGCTTTGTATCTTTCTGTTGTGTCCAAGACCAGAAGATGATATGTATTTTAAAAGTTTACACATCCTCTATGTCAATAAAAGCAAACAACCTGATCAGGAAATGGGCAGAAGATTTAAGTAGACATTTCTCCAAAGAAAACATAAAGATGTCCAAAAAGCACATGAAAAGATGCTCAACATCGGTAATTATCAGAGAAATGCAAATAAAATGTGCTATGAGGTATCACTTCATACTGGTCAGAATGGCCATTACCAAATGTCCGCAAACAATGAGTGCTGTATATAGTGTCGAGAAAAAGGAACCTGCCTACATTGTTGGTGGGAATGTAAATTGGTACAGCTACTATGGAGAAAGTGTGGAGGTTCCTTAAAAAATTAAAAATAGAGTTTGCGTATGATCTAGCAATTCTATTCCTGGGCATATATCCAGAGAAAAACATAAGCTAAAAAATTTATGCACCTGAGTGTTCATAGCAGCACTGTTTACAGTAGCCAAGATATGGAACCAACATAAATACCCACTGACAGAAGAATGGGCAAAGAACATATGGGGTATATATATACATATGTGTCTGTGTGTATAAATGTGTGTATACCCACACACACACATACACAATGGAATATTACTCTAACATAAAAAAGAATGAAATGATGCCTTTTGCCACAACGTGGATGGACCTAGAGGTTATCATCCTAAGTGAATTAAATCAAAGACAAATATCATATCATCTGTATGTGGAATCTAATTTAAAATGATACAAACGAACTTCTTTACAAACCAGAAACAGATTTACAGATATTGAAAGCAAACTTAGGGTTATCAAACGGGAAACGTTGTGGTGAGCGAGAGCTTGGGGTGAGTGTATGCATGCTGCTGCTGCTGCTAAGTCGCTTCAGTCGTGTCCAACTCTGTGCGACCCCATAGACGACAGCCCGCCAGGCTCCCTCGTCCCTGAGATTCTCCAGGCAAGAACACTGGAGTGGGTTGCCATTTCCTTCTCCAATGCATGAAAGTGAAAGTGAAGTCGCTCAGTCGTGTCTGACTCTTCGTGACCCCATGGACTGCAGCCCACCAGGCTCCTCCATCCATGGGATTTTCCAGGCAAGAGCACCGGAGTGGGGTGCCATTGCCTTCTCTGGAACATATGCATACTATTATATATAAGATAAATGACCAAAGAGGACCTCCTATATAGCACAGATATATTCTGTGATAACCTATATGAGAAAAGAATCTAAAAAAGAATGAACACACGTATAACTGGATCATTTTGCTATATACCTGAAACTGACACAACATTGTAAATCAGCTATATGTCAATAAAATTAAAATTAAATGTTTACTCATCTAATAAATTCAATCATGATGGGATTAGAAGTAAACTGTAAGCTAAATTCTGATTATGTGAAGGAGCTTCCATTTTCTAAATTAATTACAAGACTCTTATTGCTTAGGCTGGATTATTCACTTCAGTGGCTTGCTGTTAGCATGGGGAGTTGTTTTCTAGAAGATTCTGAAGTCCCTGCTGGTAATTATGTTGAGTGTGGGGAGATGCCCCAAATCTTAGAGTACGAGTGTTCTTAATGGATCTATCATTCCATGTGATGGAGGCAACATTGATGTGGTTGGAACTACACTATAATTTTGCAGATATGCAAATGTTCATTAACAAAGTGATGTAATGGAAGGAGAGGAGAGAGGCATAGAGCTAGTTCTGTGAACAGAAGAATTCAGGAGCTCCTGCGGGCTGTTGCCTGGGAGCACTAGCATCTCCCTCCTGACCCTTCTTTATCGACCTACAGACCATCCAGAATATTGTGACGCTAACTTGAGAAGCCTTCATAGAGCTCATAATAACGAACATGCAGTTGTTCTCTGCCACATAGAAAATAAGCTGATACTCAGAATTTAGTTTGAGGGTATTGTTCCTTTGTCCATGAGTGATTTCAAAAATCAACATGATCAAATTTATGTATGTTTGCATTTGCACGAGGAAATGATTTACAGCAGTGGACCTGTGTTATGAATATCTCCCTTGTTTGTAACATCCAAACCTCACCATGCTCCCTAGAGATCATATCTGTTTTCCACTGTAATCACCTAATAAACCGTCAGCTGCCAGCCAATTTGTTCTACTACATGTGGTGCCATTAAGGCCAGAGGCATCTTTTCAGATTAAAAGGAGAATGAAATATTGAGGTGAAGCACTATGTTTACAAGTCAGTACTGTTGCATTAATTATGTAACTCTGTTACGTATATAATATATGTGAACAGCTTTTCAACTGATGACTTCTCTAGCTGGGAAAAGAAAGATGGCTTTATTAGGATGTGGTTATATGGTCTTACGTACCTGTCTTCAGTAGGAAGCAATTGTTCGGCCAGTGGGTTTGTAATAATATCAGGGCTGATGGGGTAATATCAGGGCACTGGCATTGTGGGTTTTGATTTCTGGTGTTTCAGCTTCCAGGGCAGGCGTTCCCCAGGTTTCTTCCGCGTGCAGCTCAGCGAAGATGCCTCTCTGCGGTATATTCACTCATCAGAAACCCTGACCCTGACGCTTAACCACACAGCCGAGCATTTGCTGGAGGCAGACATCAAACTCTTCAGAAAATACTTTTGGGATAGAGCCTTTCTCATTAAGGTTTGTGCCCTTTATTGTGTTATAAGATATGATAACTCATGCGTTTTGAGAGTTCAAACAGCAAACTCGTTATCTGGGGAACAGCATTTTTTTTTTTTGAGAGGTAGCACTTTTTTTTTCTAATGGGACTTGGAGGGACGGCTTTGGAAACTGTCACACTAGTAGAATGAAGGCTATTATATAATATTTCGGGAGTAGTCATTTGTATAATATTGTTCCCTTTACTTTTCCTGAGCCAGCATCACTGATGTTGAATTTTAATATTCTAATATTGGATATTTGCTATTACTTTACTGATTGTATTATAATTCTTATCTAAAATAGTTGCCTTTAGGGTTATTTTACATGAATAATACCTTCTTCTGGGATTTCTTAAGAACTAGCATATCGTTAAGCCTTTGTTTCCGTGTACAACTTCTTGAATGGGGCCGGCTACTTGAGACTAGTACTTTTTCAAAGATATTTTTCCCCCTCCCACCATCACCCAAACATCAGCTTTGAGTATTGTTATAGCATGCTCACCTTAGGTTTAAAAGGTTTTACCTTCATTATTATTATTTTTTTGGTCAAATCTCAAACACGAGAAAGCAGATTTATATATTTTAATTATTATTAAGCAGAATGTTCTTTTGAGTAAAGGAGCTTCAGTCAGTTTAGTTGCTAGTGTTCACAGGTATAACGGATTTACTCACCAGATTGTGTGACACCGCCTGCAACCTCCCAACCCCCAGTCTTCTCAGGCACATCCATTAATAAGCACCACCGGAAAAAAGCACCAATTTCATCACCAGTTTAGGCTTTACAAAGTAAACAGTCAGTTTAGAAAACTGATACTGTTATCAGTTTTGACTTTTGCAAAATGTTTGCTTTATATAACTAAATGAAAGATTTTAACCATAAATATTATATAACAAAACTTATAACTTACTCCATATAGGTTTTATTAAACATTTAAAATGAAACACACTCTTCAGAGTATAAACTACTTCTGTTTGTTGAGTTTAGGAAGTTTCTTTTTTTTTTTTAAACTCATGCTCGGGTGCATCTGACTCTCTGAGACCCCATGGACTGTAGCTTGCCAGGCTCCTCTGTCCATGGAATTCTCCAGGCAAGAATACTGAAGTGGGTTGCCATTTCCTCCTCCAGGCGATCTTCCCAATGCAGGGATCGAACCTGCATCTCCTGTGGCTCTTGTGGCCCCTGCATTGGCAGGCGGATTCTTCACCACTGAGCTACCTGGAAAGTCCTAAAGATTTAACCATAAATATTCTATAGCAAAGATTATTGTTTTCTCCATATAGGGTTTTTTTTAAAAAACAATTAAAAATGAAACACGCTGTTCAGAGTATGAACTATCTTTGTTTGCTGGGTTTAGGGAGTTTCAGTTCAGTTCAGTTGTTCGTTCGTGTCCGACTCTTTGTGACCCCATGAACTGCAGCACGCCAGGCCTCCCTGTCCATCACCAGCTCCCGGAGTTTACTCAGACTCATGTTAATTGAGTCGGTGATTCCATCCAGCCATCTCATGCTCTGTTGTCCCCTTCTCCTCCTGCCCTCAATCTTTCCCAACATCAGGGTCTTTTCCAGTGAATTAGCTCTTCGCATCAGGTGGCCAAAATATTGGAGTTTCAGCTTCTACATCAGTCCTTCCAGTGAACACCCAGGACTGATTTCCTTTAGGATGGACTGGTTGAATCTCCTTGCAGTCCAAGGGACTCTCAAGAGTCCTCCCCAACACCACAGTTCAAAAGCATCTATTCTTCGGCGCTCAGCTTTCTTTATAGTCCAACTCTCATATCCATACATGACCACTGGAAAAACCATAGCCTTGACTAGACGGACGTTTGTTGACAAAGTAATGTCTCTGCTTTTTAATATGCTATCTAGGTTGGTCATAACTTTCCTTCCAGGGAGTTTAGTGTATAATTTTCTGGCCTACAGTATTTCCTCATTGTGCTTAAGGGTACTTTTAAAGATGCAGAAGCCCTCAGCCATTCCCATGGCTTATTACCCAGGCCCCAGGGGTGGATGTTCTATCCAGACAGAGGCGGGGCCTGGCCCAGCAGCCTTGCTCAAGGTGAGCGCCTCTCCCTGCAGCTTCATAGGGGCTGCTGCTGCAGCTGCTGCTAAGTTGCTTCAGTCATGTCCGACTCTGTGCGACCCCATAGACGGCAGCCGGTCAGGCTCCCCCGTCACAGGGGCAGAGCTTAGCAGTGTGTGTGTCCTCAGAGGGGACACTCAGACCACAGCAGGACCACCAAACTGCCGCAAAGGCAAGAGCGTGCTCCGCGGAAAGCCAGAATTTGGAACATTTCTTTCATTATAAAAACCTCCAACTTCTTAAGTCAGATTTGTAATTTCTCGTAACCTATTTGAGATCATTTTTACTGATGATTTTGGGAGATTTAGGATGAGTAAATCTAGATGCTTTAATAATTGATTATAGTGGATTATGCTATAACAAAGACCAACTGAAGGTTACTTTCTAGTGTATCAGAGATTTTCGTTTTATGGAAAACACTTGGTAAAAGAATCCATCACAGTGGGATGGCCTTGTGTTCCAAGTATCAGCATCCCTTTTTTTTTTAAATCCTTCCTGCCCTGACCTGTTGGTTGGGTGGTGTATAGGGAGACTGGGAAGGGAATGAGGCTGAGGTTCTTCCAGAAATAGTGATGTCATAACTTACAGTAAGAAATATATTTGGTTTCAGTCCATGGTTCTTGGCTCGTAGCTCTCCAGACCTTTGGGATTTCCTAAATGTTGAGCAGATAAATGTGTGTGTGTGTTTTTGTTGTTATGCTAATCTGGCGACTGTAGGAAAGCACTTAAGGATAGGGCTAGTTACCAGGAGACCCACCCACTTTCAGTCCTACCTCCTTGACCTTCAGGGAGGGTAAAGGACCTGAAGGTATAGTTTCATCACCCAAGGACAAAGACTTTGTCTAGCATGCCTTGTTAATAAAGCAAGCCTTCATTAAAACCCCAGAGGACTGGATTCAAAGAGATCTTTCCAGTTGGGGAACTGGTTGGAAGTGCTGGGTGACTGGCCTGCCTGGAGCGGCACGGAAACTCTGTGCCCTTTCCTCAGACCCTGCCCTGTATGTCTCTTCCATCTGGTTATTCCTGAGTTATATTCTCTTATATATATAGCTATTTTATTAGAGTTACCATGTATTTATCAATAACCTCAGATATGCAGATGACACCACCCTTATGGCAGAAAGTGAAGAAGAACTAAGGAGTCTCTTGATGAAAGTGAAAGATGAGAGTGAAAAAGTTGGCTTAAAGCTCAACATTCAGAAAATGAAGATCATGGCATCCGGTCCCATCACTTTATGGCAAATAGATGGGGAAACAGTGGCTAACTATTTTTCTGGGCTCCAGAATCACTGCAGATGGTGATTGCAGCCATGAAATTAAAAGACACTTGCTCCCTGGAAGGAAATTTATGGGCAACCTAGACAGTATATTAAAAAGCAGAGACATTACTTTGCCAACAAAGGTCGTCTAGTCAAGGCTATGGTTTTTCCAGTAGTCATGTATGGATGTGAGAGTTGGACTCTAAAGAAAGCTGAGTACTGAAGAATTTGATGCTTTTGAACTGTGGTGTTGGAGAAGACTCTTGAGAGTCCCTTGGACTGCAAGGAGGTCCAACCAGTCCATCCTAAGGGAAATCAGTCCTGAATATTCATTGGAAGGACTGATGCTGAAGCTGAAACTCCAATATTTTGGCCACCTGATGCGAAGAGCTGACTCATTTGAAAAGACCTTGATGCTGGGAAAGATTGAGGGCAGGAGGAGAAGGGGACGATGGAGGAAGAGATGGTTGGATGGCATCACCAAGTCAATGGACATAGAGTTGGGTGGACTCCGGGAGTTGGTGATGGACAGGGAGGCCTGGCATGCTGCAGTTCATGGGGTCGCAAAGAGTCGGACACAACTGAGTGACTGAACTGAACTGAACTGATAATAAACCTGGAAGCTCGTAAATAAAATGTTTCTATGTTCTGTGAGCTGCTCTAGTGAATTAATTGAGCACAAGGAGAGGGTTATAGCCAGATGGACGAGTCCAGGTAAATGTAAGCAGGTAGTGATCATCATATAGGCTGTCCACACTGAAGTTTTACAATTTGGGTTAACATGTAAAATTATATATAGTGTAATGAAATATTTATTTATTAAATCTTAGACGTCTAAAAGTCTATTTCTATGTAATAGCTATAGACACTGACTTGCTTTGAGAGACTCATTTGTTCTCGAGGCAGCTTCCGGGTCTGGGTTCAGGCATTGCTCAGTTATCTGCAGCCTTCTAGCCTGACGACAATAAAACCTGCTGCAGAAACTGGAGTTTGCTCTACAGGATACAAGACCTGTACAGGTGATGGTGTTCCCATTCAGAAGCAATCCTTGTTCTGAGTTGTAACAGATTCATGTTATTATGTGATATTATAGCTGACACTGGTAGACTGATCATTTGTAATAAATATTAAATCCTGAAAATGACAGGTTTGTGTTAAATATCCGAAGTGTAAAGGTAGTTATTAGGAAATTAAGTATTAGGCAAAATATTAGCTATATCTTTAATCATGTTTTTGTTCTTTCTGCATAACAATGCTTTTTGTGTTAATCGAATACTGATAATTTAGTTTTAGAACTTGGCAAAAATTAATGTATAAGATGGCTGGGAGATATAAATGTTCTGAAGTTGTATCCAAAATTACAGGAATAAAAATTAAGTTTTAATTTAAAAAAGAAGTATTTCCTTATTTTGTAATAAGAAACCAGCATTGCCTGATGTCATTTTTGCATAGACTTGCCAGTTGCCTTTGAGACTAGGGTTTGGGGGTTAAGGCTGACCCCCAGGTAAACACATGGAGTCAGGGGCCGTCTTTGGCCTTGAACCTGTGTGGTCAGTCCTCTTAACCCCAGGTACTCATCCTGTGAGGCTCCCCTGGTGGCCTAGATGGTAAGGAATCTGCCTGCAATGCGGGAGACCTGGGGTCAGCTGGGAGGATTCCCTGAAGGAGGGAGTGGCTATCCACTCCAGTACTTCTGCCTGGATAATCCTATGGACAGAGGAGTCTGGCGGGCTACATTCCATGGGGTTGCAAACAGCAGGACACGATTTTGCAAGTAACACTTTCCCTTATCCTGCCATTTCCTTAGTACCTCCCCAGACATACCTGCTCTGGTCCATCCATTCATTCCATCATGGGCCCTAAAAGAGTGAATACGGTGTCCTGGGAGTCAGGCTAGGGACAGGTAATAGCCACAGAGGCTGGGTGCCTGGGGACTGCTTGTTCCCTGCCTCTTTGTGATTTAGTCAATTATGTCTATTTTCCTGTTCTTTTTGCTCTGGCTGCGGGATGCTCAGACACAGTCATGAATAAGCACTTGCTGCGCTGAGCTGAAAAGCATGCCCAGGGCGGAGGGTGGGGAGGTGGTTTAGGGGTCTCTGTTGGTTGGAGGGTTGCCCGCCCCTGTTCGCCCGTGTATTTGTTTTGGAACATGTGCTGTTGCAGGCTTGGATAGTTTTTGACACATCAACACATAATTCTGTCTCTTCACATTTTCACTGACTGTGTGGAATCCGTTTGAAAAGGAAGTACAGAGGGCTGTCAGGGTAACCTCATTCTATCTACGGCTCATGACCCAGTCTTGGCCAGGAACAGCCTGATCCTGCCTGTGCCAACATGCAACTCTTGGCTTTTGCTCATCCTAGGTGCTCCATGTCACAGTGGTCCTCTCTGTATTAGTGTTTCCCCCTGCTCTTCAGGCCCCTGATCCCTGTGTCTTAGGATATGGATGGGAGTCTAGGCAGGCAGGTGCATAAAACAGCAGCCCTTCTTACCGATTTCAAGCTTTACTCTTCTCTGTCCTCCTTTTGGTTCGTGTCTCATGCTCCTGAGAACCTTCTGGTGTTGCGATCAGGAGAAGCAGTGAGAACCACTAGCGGAGACAGTTTTGGCCCTTGTCTTTCGGGTTCCTTCCACCATCTCTTATGTCATGCAGGCTGCTGTTTCATGTTCCCCGACACCGCATCTGCCCCCACCTCCCCTGGCTTTGCCTCTGGCTGTTTCACCTCTCAGATCCTCAGTTGTGATCTGCATCTCTTGCTGCATATCTGAAGCCTCAAACGGCTTTCAGTGATTTTTTTTTTCCCTGCCTTTCTTAGGCTCTGGAAGAGCAAGAAGCCACGTCAGAGAAACCAGATATGCCCTCCAGCGCTGCAGAAACTGAAGAAGGTATGCATGCTCCTTCCCCACCTGGGGAACTCAGAAAGTGCTTAGCATTCTCTAGTCAATTGGGAGTTGAAGTGTGTGGAGAAGGAGAGCAGGAGCCGATGGACTCAGAGGCAAGAGTAGGGTGCTCTGGGGCAGCAGGGCCCAGAGTTCCTCCAGCAGCACTGATCAAAGGTACTGTGTGTTTCCACTTTTTATTTAGTTAGCATTTACTGGTTTCCTCCCACAGTGCTTGGGGACCTCTCCTGACATGCAGAGGGCGTTCCTCTCATTACCAAGGTCAGGCTGTTCCATTCAGCCCTCCATCACTCTCCTGTTCTCCAGCTCGTTCCACCTCTGTGGAGCCTCTGCTCTGTGCTGGGCAAGTGGGTCCTAGAGGATGGAGGTTGTGAGGTCCTAGAGGATGGAGGCTGGAGGATCAGGGTGTCCTGATTGTCGTGGGGTCTGGGGAGCTCCGCTGCTGTGAGAGGTGAGTGCTGAGGGGTGCTGAGTGTCTTCAGGGTCCAGGCGGCCCCACCCAACCCAGGCTGTCCTGCACGGTGGTTCACATCGCTGATGACGCTTCAGAGGCTGAATGTCCAAATCTGCTCGAGGTGGGTGTCCACAGCAAGAGGTGTGTGTTTGAAAATGCATCCTCACTACCCTGTTCCACATCATAATGGGGAGTCGTGTTGATGGCACACTTGCATGTAACATCCAGCTTGTTTGTAGAATATGATACTTTCTTGTTTTCTCCAACTTGGCACCTTACTAGGGCATGTGATCTCTACTTCAATTTAGGTTCTTTCTTTCCCCTTTAACACATACAAGTAAATCTAATCTGTTGGCAAGTCCTGGTGACAAATCCAGTTTAAAAAAAAATCTCTTTTTTAAGTTATGAAAGTATGATAACCCATTTACAGGAGACTTGGAACATACAGAATAAGGTTATGCATGATTCCATTATATATTACAATTGTTTTATAAGTAGATAAATTAAGATTTTTAGTTGGTGTTTTAATATCAAACTCTCAAAAATTAATAGAATGACTATACAGAGAAGTAGAAGGATATAGTAGACCCGAAAAACACTATGAACCAATTCAACATAATTAGTAGGATACAAATTCTATTCAAATTCCCGGAGACTGTAAACTCAGAGACACTGGAACATATCCAAGGATGTAAAACGAGGTGCAAAAGTTTCATGGTCTAGAGATATTGAAATAATACAGAGTCTCTTCTCTTATCACTGTGGAATTATGTTGGAAATAACATCAAAAGATATCTGAAAATAATCCACATATTTTCAAGTGCAGTGTGACATTTACGAAGAGATCTTTGACTTAGCCATTGAAAGACTCAATAAAGTTAGAATGAGAAAAACACAGAAAGTGATTGCAGAGAAAGCATTTAAATAAGAAATTAGTATCAAAAGAGAAATTAATATTGAAGATACTTTAAAGAAAATGCCCTGTATTTGGAAATTAAATGTCCACTTTTAAATGATGGGTGTAGGGAACATTGGAAAATATTTGTAATAGGATAAAAATGAAAAGAGAACCTATCAGAATTTGTTGCATGCAGCTGAAGCTGCTCAATGCAGTTCAATACAGTATAGAGTCTTGAATAATGTATGAAAACAAATAGTAGACACTAGCATAAAATTTTCTGAAATTTGAATAATATTTGTACTTTACTTAATAATACTATATCACTTGTTAATTTCCTGGGTTTTTTTTTTTTTTTTTTTACAGTGTAGTACTTTTTTATATCCTCAGAACTGGATTAGAAGTTTCAAGCCTTATTCAAACTTTTAAAAAATCACTAAGATAATAAATTTTCTAGACTCTTAGCAGTAATACCAGATGCCAAATACATGGAACTATATCAAAGTTTTGAGTGAATATAAATTAGAAATCTAGCATTCTGTTCATACTAAGTCAAACAAGTGGAATCAAAATGTCATAATTTTTCTAGCTAGGCAAAAATTCGTAAATTTTCTAAAATATACATTATATTATACATACTGTATACACATATGTATCCAAAAGCTTTTCTACTTTTTTTGAAAAAGGCTTGAGAAAGAACAACAACAAAAAGAGACAGAAATTGGGAAACGTAATGAAATGAGAGCACTGAATGTGAAATAGAACAAGTGAAGCAAACTAGATAAAAGTAAACGATCATCATATAGTCCAGTTGCTTTTAAACATGGCTTCTCATCAGAAAGACATCTGGAGCTTTGGAGAAAAATAGCAATACTTAGGCATTTGTATTTTTCAAGAAATTCCAAGGTAATTCTATTATGCATCTGATTTTAAAAAGTGATTACAGGTTTCTGTATTAATGGTAGTTTTAGTGATATAGGATTCTGTTATTTTCTGTTGACCAATCATGATACAATGATATCCTGTAGTAGTTACATAGTCACAATAGTAGAAGATGTTTTTGCTATTTTATATTTTTAATATTTAAAAACATTATACTTTTACTATTTTTTAAAATATTTTATATTTTTTGACAATTTGGAACTGACATGGAAAAACAAGCTGTCTTGGCACATTATAAGTGCTTCAGGAGTCAGGCAAATAACACTGAGAGAACTTTGTGGAGTGTGATGGTGGACCGGCCCGGGAAAGCTGCTTGGTGGAGGTGACCCCAATGCTGTGATCTAATAGAAGGAAGGGAATTCTAGCCAATAGGAATATGTGCAGTATAGAGTCCTGAACCAGATAATGCACTGGGGAAAATGCAGGTCACTTTCTGGCCCTGGAGTATAGGTACATGTGTGTGTGAGAGAGAGAGAGAGAGAGAGATGCCAGGAACATAGCCCTGCAAGGGTAGCAGATCAGCAGGGCTTGTACACAGGCAAGGAATCGGAACTCTGCCCTGACAGCTCTGGAAACTGTTTTAAGCAAATTAGTTCAGGTTGTTATTTAGGAAGCTCACTCTTCGAGACTGAGGAGAATGGGTTAGAGGGGCCGGGGGCTGCCACACGGAATGTGGAAGAGGGTCTGCGCCAGAGCAGTGTGAGGAGATTGGAGATGGAGGGATGGAGGGGGACTGTCCTGAAGGTGTAGGGTGTCAGGTGAGTGTCAGTGGTGAGGGAGAAGGGTGATTCTTCTGTTCCTGGTGTGTCGCCCAGTAGGCTAGGCCTTATAAGAAGCAGGATCATGACAGAATAAGTACTCAGTTTTAGGTTGACTTTGGTGGGCCCCAGGGTCAGCCATATTAATATACCTGGCTGCCAGTTGGACTGAAATCACTCAATCAGTAAGCAAAAGAGTTTGGATAGAAACACAAATCCTCTAATGCCAAATAATTAATGTGTGTATTTTATAGACCTTATAGACAATGCTTGGATGTCTATACCCTTGGAAGACATGTTAGAAACTGTGTGCACATTCCAGCAGAGGGCAGTATTCAGCTAAAATGAAAACATCCAATTTGTTTTTGTTCATTGAAAAGTCTGCAGGCAACTCAACTGAAAGAACAAAACCTTTTGAGTGTGAGAGCTTGATTTTCCCCCCTATTTAAGCCCCCAAAGTAAACTTTCCCTTTGAGATATCATAGAAGATTCTTAATAGGTCATGTTTTTCTACTCCTCCTGGGGTATAGGGGGATGTTTTAAGTGTGTATATATAGCTACCATTGATTAAAAGACAATAATAGCTTTAACTTAGAAATACACTTGTTCCCTATTACGGTGATAAATGTTTTTATTATTGTCTCTGAATCAATTATGTTTCCATAATTTCATGATTGTAATTGTTCTTCCAGAATGGTGAGATGTTATTCCAAATGAAATAAATGGGCAAAGAGTCACCTCATTTTCACTATGCTTGGACGAATAAGCTAATTATTAGTGTGTATTGATCCACCAATTGACTCCATTTTGTCCCTTGGCATCTTTGTCCTCATTTGATCTCCTATTCTGGTAGTTCCTAAGGAGCATGGTACAGAACACCAACCTTGGAAAATGCTCTGAAGAATAAGAATTCTTTGTCCACATAAGTAGAGATGCTACACATGAAACCCCTCTGTTGGGAATTGTGTGTCAGTTGCCCAGCTGTGTCCAGCTCTTTGCGACTTTGCAAATCAAGAATACATTTAATGTTTTGTAGGTTCTAGTAAGTCTTGCAGTCAGGAAACCTGTGTTTCTTATTGAACCCAGCAGTTCTCTGACTTGATCATGGGAGAATTCCCTTTTTCTTCGTTCTCAACGTGTTATGAAAATGATCTGTGGAAGGTGCTTTGGGAATGTTACTCTTCATCTCTCCTGATTTTGCCCTTTCTCAAGCTTATTATGTCCTCTCTTTTCCCCACCATGTGGATTCTCTCCATCTCTTAGTATATAATTCTCACACCGAGAAGGGGCTTGGGAGGCATTTTTGAAACTACTCATGGTCATCTTGAATGCTGAGCTCACATAGCCCACAGTACTTTTTAATGTTGTTTGGAGGCTGTTACCTACCTAGATTGTATGGGGCTGTAAAATACAACCATCGCAATACCACTGACCTCTATATGAATCCATTTTCTTCTATTATTTTGCCGTTTTAAAAAGCCCTGTGTAACTGTCTGTCTCAAATTTTATGTGAGTGGTCTTTTACATTGTTGACTTCTTACCGCAAATTATCTTGCACATTCTCTCTAACAAGGAAATAGGGAGTTGGGCTTGCAACCTGAATGCCAGACACCAAGGGAGAGGGAGAAATTGTCTCCTTCAGGGCCAAGGTGGCAGTTTCAGCCGCCTCAGAGGGGCTTCCCGCTCGCTGTCTCGTGTGGAAGGCGGAGGGTCCGGGGGTCCCCATGCAAGAGCCGATCTAGGCAGGCAGACATTCACCCTGCACGCCCACTGACTTACTATTCAGTAAGCCTCTGCTGAGTGCTCCACTCTGCCAGGCACTGTGCTCATTACTGGTGATGAAGCAGTTACCCAAAAGGACCAAGAGGAAGAAACCTTTGGAGTGTGCTTGCTCTGACTTTCTCTCGCGTCTCTGTGGAGGGACAGGCACTGCTCGAGGTGCTGGGTGTGCTGCTGGGAGCTGAGCCAAGTTTGCACACTCGCAGAGCACACCTCCCCGTGGCCCTGCAGAGGGACACTTTTGGGAGTCAGGAATCACATTGTGGCCACAAGGAGGTGGTAGCAGAGAGGCCACGTATCTTGTGTGGGGTGACACAGCCTGCTCGGGCAGTCAGAACTCAGATGGGCACATTCTTACCCACCATGCTGTAGACGCCCGCCACCCTTCTGTCACAGAACATTTACGTGCTTAGACTTTGGACTGCTGCTCTAGAATCCTCTCCAGCTTTTGTACGATGGAAAAATGCAAAACTGGAATCCTTGCCTAGAAATGAGCTCTTTTCCACATGACTGACCTGTCTGCTATGATGAGAGATTGTGACCCACATGTAGAGACATGTCTTGATGACACACCAGCAATGAGCAGCCTCTGCTCAAAACCTCGGCTCTGCCATGAACTGACTGCTCAACAGGATGCGAGTGACTCCGGTGCGTTTCCTTTTGTGGAGAATGGAGTGGGAGTGTCATTTCATACTTCCTTCAAAATAAGGTTTAAATGAGAAAATACAGGTGGGGCACCTTGGGCTGCTTAGCCAACACTGTCTCGAGATGAGCGTGAGTTACAGTGTGCGGCTGTGATATCAGGGTGTAGCCTTCCTGTCGCAGTGACCAGGTGAGCAGATCTCTCGCTTGAGCGTTCTTTAGACGGGGGTGCAGCTCTTCTCTGTGCTCTGAGTGATGCGGGAAGAGGGTGTTGTGTGGTGGGTTCTCCTTTTTTCTAAAAAGGTTTTATTAAAGCATAGTTGATTTACAATGTTGTGTTTGTTTCAGGCGGACAGTCAAGTGAATTAGTTACACGTGTACATACGTCCACTCTATCATAGAGTCTTTCCGCATACAGGCCGTTACAGAGCACTGAGTAGAGTTGCTGTGCTATGTGGCATGTTCTTACTAGTCATCTGTTTTATATACAGTAGTATGTATATGTCGATCCCAGTCTTCCCCCTGGTAGCCATAAGTCTGTTTTCCACATCTGTAACTATATTTCTGTTTTGTAGGTAGATTCATTTGTAGATAGACTCATCCTTTTTCCTTTTGTATTTCACATAGGAGCCAAATCATTTGATCGATTCTCCTTATTTGAACCTCTCCTGTGAAATATTGTTGGGAAATCCAGTAAGAGGTGTTTTATCCATGCAGACTTTCTTTTCCAAGAATTTTCGTTTTAAATACTGTGGCTTCATGTATCTTTTTAGAACTGTTGAATATGGTTCCAGTGTCTTGTCAAGATGCAGATCCTTTAACCAGGATGGCTGGGGCCCAAGGCGTTCGGGATTTAGGATAGCCCTTACGAAGGCTGTTCTGCAGGGGTGATTACTCAGCTGGGAACACAGCTCTTATTTTAACCCCATTGTGAAGTGTCCGTCCAAGGGCTTGATCAGAGTTGTTTACCTTGAAGTCAAGTACTTGGGCATCTGCAAGACAATTACCAATCATACCCAGAGAATGTACTTCGAAACCCCAGAAAGTCACCTGTGTTTCTTTCATTTGACAGAGAGCTCAGCCTTCTCTCTGTTTCTGTATCTGACTTTGCCAGTCCACTTTCTCCCCTCTGCCCCCAGAAAAGAATCAGTTTCATCATTAGAAGTCCAAGGATTAAAATAAGATACCAAGCTGATATAATGTCCATTTTGTGTATTATTACAATAGTATTAGTATTTTCTCAGACACACAAAAATTCTCCATCTCACCTCTCCCAGTACGTCATAGAATTAAAGAATCCTAGTTTGAGCTGGAAAGAATCTTGGATTTCTCAGAACTCATCTGAGCACAGCCAATTTTGCCCCCTTCGGCTCTAGCTAGGTCAGATTAGCAGGAGTCGGGGAAGGACAAGCATTTACTAAGCATATTAACTGAGGAGTCTGATATGGTTGAAATAAGCTCAAGTTGAAGATACAGTTAAGGAGTTTTTATTCTGTTTTTTCTTTTTCTGAATTGAACTATAATCCAAGTGTGAAATCTTAGGGACATAACAGTATTCCTAAGAGAAAATTGAATCCTGTTTATGTTGTTGAAAGATGACTTTGCCTCATTTTATTCAATCAGTTGAGTAAATCAGGAAAATTATGTCCTAACCTCAATTTGAAATACAAAGACTTAGAGCTTCTGCTTAGTTGATAGTTGCAACCAAATTTGGGGGCTGAGGATACCATTTTTTTTTTTTTTAACCTCATGACTTAATTTTTGACTGATTGAGATTTTATGGGGCTGGGGGTAGGAGAGAGTACACACTGGAGATGTAAATATATATATATGTATATAATTAAAAAATATTAAACATAGAGCTGTCATATTACCCAGTGATGACACTCCTAGATATATACTGAAGAGAAATGAAAACATAGATCTCCTCAAACCTGTATACAAATGTTCAAAGTGGCATTATTCATAACTGCCAAAAAAGTGGAAACAATCCAAAAAGTCCATCAGCTGAGAAGTGGACACACAAAAATGTGATCTATCTATACAAGGGAGACAGATAGTATTTAGTAGGAAAAAGGGATGAGGTACTGATGCATTATGACATCAAAGGACCTTGACAACATGCTTTGTGAAGGAAGCCAGTTACAAAAGACCACATACTATATAATTCCATTTATGTGAAATATCCAAAACGGTATCCACTGATGCTTTTAAACTGTGGTGTTGGAGAAGACTCTTGAGAGTCCCTTGGACTGCAAGGAGATCCAACCAGTCCATTCTGAAGGAGATCAACCCTGGGATTTCTTTGGAAGGAATGATGCTAAAGCTGAAGCTCCAGTACTTTGGCCACCTCATGAGAAGAGTTGACTCATTGGAAAAGACTCTGATACTGGGAGGGATTGGGGGCAGGAGACGAAGGGGACGACAGAGGATGAGATGGCTGGATGGCATCACTGACTCGATGGACGTGAGTCTGAGTGAACTCCTGGAGTTGGTGATGGACAGGGAGGCCTGGCGTGCTGCGATTCATGGGGTCACAAAGAGTAGGACACGACTGAGCGACTGAAGTGAACTGAACTGAAGACAGAAAGCAGTTTGTGGTTACTGAGGGCTGGGGTGGAAGTGGTGGTGGTTGGGGAGGAATGAGTGGCGAGAGTTAATGGATATGGGGCTTCTTGTTGGGGTGATGAAAATGTTCTAAAACTGGTTGTGGTGAGGACTGCACAACTCTGAGTATATTAAAAATCATTGAATTGTATACTTTAAATGGAGGAGTAGTATGGTATTGACTTATACGTTATACCTTAAAGCTGTTATGTATATACACATACACACACACACATATATACACACACACATATGTATACATATATGCACACACAAATACAAATATACAATTACAAATATATATGTGTATGCGTGAAGAGACTGTACTAAGCCATTAATGGTGGCTTTATAGATTGTTTTTCTTAGTCCCTTTTAAGTTTTCTTAATTACTTTTGTGGCTCAAAAAAGTGTTACAAATCATTTAAATTAAAAAACCCAGTATGTATTTTTTTTAAAAAGGTGTTTTAATTTCTTTCTGAAAGAATGCAGAGTAGAAATAGATAAATTATCACAGAAGATGATGTTCCAGAGTTGTTTGAGGTCTTTTCTCGCCCTGACATCCTCTCGCTGACTGCTTATCCAGGGGCACAGTGGGAACCTGGTTGAGGGTTGAGCTTCGTGCACTGGCAGAAGTGTTGGAACTCATGGACTAGCAGGGCTCATGCTGATATTTCTGTGGATAAGTCTCTCATTGTTTCTTCTAGTCTATATTTATACGGGGAAGGCCAAATGATAGTTCTTACTCAGTTCAGTTCAGTTGCTCAGTCGTGTCCGACTCTGCGACCCCATGAACTGCAGCATGCCAGGCCTCCCTGTTCATCACCAACTCCCGGAGTTCACTCAAAATCACGTCCATTGAGTCGGTGATGCCATCCAGCCATCTCATCCTCTGTCGTCCCCTTCGTCTCCTGCCCCCAATCCCTCCCAGCATCAGGGTCTTTTCCGATGAGTCAACTCTTCTCATGAGGTGGCCAAAGTACTGGAGTTTCAGCTTTAGCATCCTTCCTTTCAAAGAACACCCAGGACTGATCTCCTTTAGAACAGACTGATTGGATCTCCTTGCAGTCCAAGGAACTTGCAAGAGTCTTCTCCAACACCACAGTTCAAAAGCATCAGTTCTTTGGCGCTCAGCTTTCTTCCCAGTCCAACTCTCACATCCATACATGACCACTGGAAAAACCATAGCCTTAACTAGATGGACCTTTTTTGGCAAAGTAATGTCTCTGCTTTTCAATATGCTATCTAGGTGGGTCATAACTTTCCTTCCAAGAAGTAAGCATCTTTTAATTTCATGGCTATAGTCACCCATCTGCAGTGATTTTGGAGCCCCCCAAAATAAAGTCTGACACTGTTTCCACTGTTTCCCCATCTATTTGCCATGAAGTGATGGGACCAGATGCCATGATCTTCGTTTTCTGAATATTGAGCTTTGAGCCAACTTTTTCACTCTCCTCTTTCACTTTCATCAGAGAGTCTTTAGTTTTTCTTCACTTTCTGCCATAAGGGTGGTGTCATCTGCATATCTGAGGTTATTGATATTTCTCCTGGCAATCTTGATTCCAGCTTGTGCTTCTTCCAGCCCAGCGTTTCTCATGATGTACTCTGCATAGAAGTTAAATAAGCAGGGTGACAATATACAGCCTTGATGTACTCCTTTCCCGATTTGGAGCCAGTCTGTTGTTCCATGTCCAGTTCTAACTGTTGCTTCCTGACCTGCGTATAGGTTTCTCAAGAGGCAGGTTAGGTGGTCTGGTATTCCCGTCTCTTGAAGAATTTTCCACAGTGTATTGTGATCCACACAGTCAAAGGCTTTGGTATAGTCAATAAAGAAGAAATAGATGTTTTTCTGGAATTCTCTTGCTTTTTCGATGATCCAGCAGATGTTGACAATTTGATCTCTGGTTCCTCTGCCTTTTCTAAAACCAGCTTGAACATCTGGAAGTTCATGGTTCACGTATTGCTGAAGCCTGGCTTGGAGAATTTTGAGCATTACTTTACTAGCATGTGAGATGAGTGCAATTGTGTGGTAGTTTGAGCATTCTTTGGCATTGCCTTTCTTTGGAATTGGAATGAAAACTAACCTTTTCCAGTCCTGTGGCCACTGCTGAGTTTTCCAAATTTACTAGTATTCCTAATAAGAATAAAAATCATAATTCCTTCAGTGAAAAAGATATAATGGTGATACTGAAACAAAAGGTCAGAGTGTTATGATAACCTCTGAATTGAGAGTGGTAGACGTCACAGATATTTTCAGAATTTTTCCCTTTGCCATTGTAATTCTCTATATTGTGAGAATTCGTGTTGTGAATCTCTCATTCATGTTGTTAATCAGACATGCACACGTGGATAAAACATTGAGGTGATTCATGGAAGTGAAGTTATTAGTGAAACTCCAGTGTGTAACTGGGGATGAATGGGTGGCTTGGGCCTTGCGGAGCTGGAGGAGTTGGGGGAAGCCAGGGGAAAGGCATTATCTGTCTCATCAACCTGGCATTTCAGAAGTTGTGATGAAATAATGGTAGTATTAAAAGTGTTGAAAAGTATTGAAATTAGTAATTTTGAAAAGTGAACAACTTTCCCTTCTTTGTCCCTAATGATCTACTCTATCTCATCAGCTATTTTGGGGCATTGGCTCCTAGTCAAGGAGAGAAGCATTTGTTCAGCACCTGTAATATGAAAGGCACCCTGCTTGGTCCTTGAGATGCAAGTGTTGGACTTTAATTGATTGGACCCAACCTTCCTAGTGCTTATAGTCTTTTGGGAGAAGAGGATTCATTCAAAGACTGTGAACTACCCTGTGAGACCCTTTTTGGGCATTGGTGGGGCAGGAGAGCAAGCTGAGAGCATGCCCCTTGTTTTCCTTTGTGCTTTTGACGCTGCCCTGCATGTCTAACCCAGCTGGGGACTTGATTGTAGAGAGCTGAACCTGAGCCAGAAGGGAAGCTGCAGTAGTTGTCTAGCTGCTTCTGATCCAGGTTCTTTTTGCTTCTTCCTGGGGGAGGAGACAGACGGCACAGCAAATTGAAGTTGAAGAATGCTGAGCAGCCTGTAGTTTTGATGTAGCTTTCTCTTTGTTTAAGTCTAACCTCTGTAGTCCCATTTCTCAAAAGGAGACAGTATGGTTTGTGCACAGAATTGAGATCTATTAGGCTAATCTGTTTCTTAACAAGACATTGATATTAATCTTACAGCTACTCCATCCTGTGTTGAAAACCCTGTTTGCTGGTGCAGTGTCCCTGGTGAACATGGATATTAGAGATTACTTCTTATTCTATTATAGTTTGGCAATAAAGAACATGTTTATGATGTTTGGTAAGTCTGATTTAGGAGGGGGTGATCTTTACTTCTGGGTGGGCCTTGAAGGCAAGATTAATAGGCCTTTAAAACAGAATAGCTGGGGTTTACTGATATCATTATCCGCTGAAGGTTGCTATAGCAATGAATAGTTTGATTGCACTCTGCAATTGGTGGTGCAACGGCTGAGTGTAAAAGGATCCTAGGCATTTAGTGGAAACTCTGCTGGAGCAATTAAACTCCGGTGGAAGGAGTGCCAAATTCTTTAAAACCTCTAAGATATAGTTCTGTATCATCCTAGATTGATTAAAGATCCATTATTGTCACAAGTATTTTTAATGATTTTGAGATAAAGGCTTTATAGCTTTGGAAGTTCTTAAAATGATGAAGTATACGTTTTATGAAGACATCTGTTTTAACATAGTTTGTACTATTTGCTTGAATATTGCACAGCATTGATTTAGACTGTAAGGAAAATGTAGGCTGGCTGTAGATGAAGATTAGCTTTTTGAGAGGGGGGCAGGGAGATGGAATCCAAACATACCACCAGGATGGACTCTGAACAGATTACTGGGTGAACACATTCTTTGTTGTTGCAGGTAGATTGCCTGACAGAGATTTCTTCATCAGCAACCCTGAATAAAATGTGTATTATTCTTCTGAATCAGTGCCATAGGTGCAGAATTCTTTCGAGATGCAGAATTCTTATCATTTAAGAGTATGTGGTCTAAAATGGCTCTAAAGTAATAGCCAGTGACGTAAATAAAAATGTCTGTGGCTCTCTTGCTGTGAGTGCAGATGTGTCTGTTGAAACTTCAGTTCTAGTTTCCCTTCTTTTTTTTAACATGTTGGTGGGTGCTCACTGAATTTTTAGTTTGGCTATATATATTTCAAAACAGAAGACTTGCTGTGCTCTCATATGGTAAAAACTATAGTAGAAGCTTCACATCAGTTTTCTGCATCTGTGCAGTAGGACGAAAACTTTCTCCTAACATAGTGTTTTGGACTTTGGTGCTTAAACAGCAGGCTTTTAAAGGGTGAAGTTGTCTCATTTTGACATTCCCATCAGGGGCCCTGTTGTTCTGCAGATGGTACTCTGCTGCCACCTGGAGGCCTTGCTTGGGATGTGCATGTAAAGGTGGGTTGGGATGCTGGACAACAAAAGCTGGACGACAAAAGGCTGGGCATCAGTTACTGTCTTGTCCTTAGTCCCTGTTGAGGTCAGTGGTCATGACTACATAAAATTGAAGCTATTGTCCTTTCATTTTTCATCACAGAGGCTAATATACAGTATGAATTCAAGAGCAATATATTCTGTGTGTGTGTATGTGTTAAATCCCTCAGTTGTGTCCGACTCTTTGTGATCCCATAGACTGTAGCCCACCAGGCTCCTTTATCCATGGGGACTCTCCAGCCAAGAATACTGAAGTGGGTTTCCATGCCCTCCTTCAGGGCATCTTCCCAACCCAGGGATCAAACCCAGGTCTCCTGCATTGCAGGTGGATTCTTTACTGTCTGAGCCACCAAGGAAGCCCAAGAATACTGGCGTAGGTAGCCTACCCCTTCTCCAGGGACTCTTTCTGACCCAGGAATCGAACCAGGGTCTCCTGCATTGCAGGCAAATTCTTTACCAGCTGAACTACCAGGGAAGCCCCAATATACTGTGAAAAGTGAAAGTTGCTCAGTTGTGTCCGACTGTTTGTGACCCCATGGACTATACAGTCCATGAAATTCTCCAGGCCAGAATACTGGAGTTGGTAGCCTTTGTCTTCTCCAGGGGATCTTCTCAACCCAGGGATCGAACCCAGGTCTCCTGCATTGCAGGCAGCTTCTTTACCGGCTGAGGTACTGGGGAAACCCCAATGTACTGTGGTGGAGCGCAATTGTCTTATTAACTTGCTTAATGTAAAGCAAGTTCAAAGTTATTGTTATGCAGATTAAAAAAGCACAGCATGACTTTGTGTTTGTTGACTTCTCTGCTCCATCCTTGCCTGTGAAGATTCGTCCCAGAAAGCCACCTAGATGAAGACCTTAGACTTTTTCTAAGCAGAAATGTGGATGAGAGCCGGCCTTGTTGCCAGGCAGGAAGAAGAGCCTGAATGAATCTCCTCGGAGGTGTGAGACCTCTGTGCCTTACAGTAACAGGAGTGTCAGTAGAGGAGGGAATGCCTAGTTGATGCACCTGCTGGGAAAACTAGGGCCTCCCCAGAACTGGCATCCTGCAGAGCCCGGGGGGCAGAGAAGCAGAGGAGGGCCTGGGCCCAAGGTGTTGTTATGTGAACACAAATCCTGGTTGAAGATCTCCGTCCCACTGCCCTTGTCAGCAGTGCCGTCTCTTCTGTTCTCAGGCCCAAACCTGCTCTCAGTGCTTGCTTCAACCACAGTGGCTCTTGTTTATGGGCAACTGAGTATTTGGGAAGAGAACCAATCAGTCAAGACAGAGAAAAATACCCCTTAAGTGGGCCTTCCTGTTCATCCCGGAACATCATGAGCACTGATGCTTCCAGGAAAGCCTTTATGCAGAGCGGTGCCTGGGGCTGGTGAGATGGAGCCGGGCACTGCCCAAGGGCTGGGCTGATGTTTAGGGCTGTTCTTTACTTTAAATCATGGGCAAGGAAAGGCTGAACCTCATCTAGAACGAGCTAGGCTCTTTTGAAACATGAGGTCAGTGGTACTGGAGGAAAGAGAAGTGCAGGGTTTCCTCAGGTGGGTACGAGTCACATCCTTAGAAGGAGTGCTGTATGGAGAAGCTTCGGTCAGCACGTGGCCTTCCGTCTGGGTTGGGGGGTTTGTTTGTTTAACGGTCATCTTCTTCCTTAGGATTTCCTGTGAGAGTTCCTGGGCTGGCTTGTTTACGTCTTGGTCCACACAGATAATACCAGAGTGTGAGCTGTCAGTCATACGCTGCTCTGCGGGGTTTTTTAAGAAGCCAAATCTAGAACCGAGTTCCACACAGACAGCTCTGAGCAAATTATTTATATTCGTCATCTAGTTTCTCTTCTCTCCGCCTTTTTTCTTCTTCTTCCCCCCTCCCCCCCCCCTTTTTTTTTTTAAAGGATGTTCCTATCAGTGGATCCTGATGAGAATTATTCTTTTTTGCAGAGATTAAGAATTCGGGGTGCAGCGGATCATCACCTAGGGAGGAGGATGTGAAGGTAATGGTTCTCTGGCTGTTTTCCTCTTTGTGCTTCTCTCTGGAGTTGGAGTGGAAGTGAAGATCTGGTGCTAATAAACACAGGAAAAAACCCAAAGCAAGAAAACCTCAGGGATATGTCCCAAGACATGTTGAGAATAACTTGAATTATTTCCTCTATCAAATTTTTGATCTCTACCCTTGATGACTAAACCTAGCGGTCTTTCTGGGTTGTATATATGTGTCTTGTCTATGCGAGATAATTGAATACATTTTCTAAAACTTTGTACCTGAAGATGGTATCTGTAGATGTTTCCCAACAATGTGTCTTCAGAAATGAACCTGGGAGATATCCCCTGAATATAAAATAGTCTGTGGATGGCTTTTAGGCATGCTTCAGCTTGGTACAGATCCTTTGCTTACTTCTGGCTCTTAATACTAAGTACAGGACTTGTTTTTTCTGTTTACATATGTTGACATATGTAACATGTCTTTCCTAATGTTTTCTTAGGTTGCTTTTCCATTTACAAAAATAAACATTAGGGTTAGCAAGTAAGTAACTTGTAAAAAACCGACCTGACTTTATCTTTTTCAGCGTGTGAAAAGCCCGGTGGTTCCACTGAATGAACACGAGGACCCGGACAGGCTAGATTTGGGTATGTTCCAATATATGGCTTCCTCTGGCATTCATGTAGGGGTATCACAGACACGGGTATGCAGGGGCCAAGAAGAAAATCTATTTAGAAATAAAATATTCCTTCCTGGGAGCCGTGTCTGGTTCTTGAAATGCATTTGAGTCTCTATTTACAATCTAAAAAACAAATCAAAACAAAGGAAGGAATCCAAGCTTTTCCTGGACGGTTTTACTCTGAGCACGTGCTGGCTTAGAGCTGGTCGTATGCTACCCTGTTATCCCTATGAGGCAGGCACTACTAGCTTCTGTGTGTAGGTGATTTGACGGGGGCAACTGTGGAGAGTAAATGGGGGACTTGAGATGCATAGCTTCATCCGCCTGGCCTCAGGATCCCCAGGTTTGCCTCTGTCCCACTTTGATATCTGGTGAGGACCCCTTGGAACTGAGTCTGTGGGATCTTTCCCCTTGGCCTCAGGAAAAGACCAGGTGCTCACCCTGGGGCATGGATCTGATGTGGGTGTCGTTTTAAAGGAAGCAGACACTCTCTTGGCAAGAGTAAGGTATTTCTTCCTGTGGCCCTGGGAATTCCCATCCACTCACAGGCATCATAACTCAGCACTCTGCGAGGGGTATCACCCCACACCTCTTCCTTGAGCCTTTGCTGATTGTTCAGGGCTCATCAGGGCTCCATTCTTACCTTTGAGTCAGAGCTTGATGAAGCTGTTGGGTTTTGAGGATATACACAGGCAGGGCCATCAGCTGATGCCTCCTCGTTTGGGCGCCTGAGACGTGGGAAGCAGAGAATCAATTTCTCAGTCAGTTTCTTTAGGCTCAGTGAAGCTGAAGCTGCTCGGACTCCTGGAGAGTGCTGGGGCAGAGCAGCCTTAGGAGCTGCAGGGGGGTGGTGATCAGGACACCCCCCTGGGTGAGAACCGAGGTGGGTGGGCCTGCCGAGTGGAGGGTGCAGGGGGCTCCCTGGGCAGTGTTTTCTCGCCTGGCAGGCACAGAGCAGAGCAATTAGGAAATCAGGGAAACAAAGCAGGGCAAGGGAGAAGCACCCCGTGTGCCACTTGGCTGTGCCACAGGCAGAGGTGGTTTCTGGATCTCCTTGTGTGAGATGCCACTGAAATTTGGATAGAAACTGGACCATCCCCGGCGCTGTGCGCTGTTTACTATTTCCGCTGTGTAAGGCATGTGTGTGCTAAGCTGTTTCTGTCGTGTCTGACTCTCTGTCACCCTGTGGATGGTAGCCCGCCTGGCTCTGTTCATGGGGTTTCTCTTGGCAAGAATCCTGGAGTGAGTTGCCATGCCCTCCTCCAGGGGATCTTCCCAGCCCAGGGATTGAACCCGTGACTCTTGTGTCTACTGCATTGGCACGTGGGTTCTTTACCCCTAGTGCCAGCTGGGAAGCTACGTAAGGTAAGAGGACAAGAGGAGTACTTTACTTCCAGAAGAGAGGAAGAGGAAGGAGAAGGGAAAGCAGGCATGTCCACGTAGATGACTGTCGTGGGCCACTGAAGCCCAGGGTCTGGCGGCTGCTCATGCGTGCAGGATGTCTCCTCTCCAGATTGCATCATGCTTCCAGGAATGTTTGCTTTGAAGAATGTTTACCAAGATAAATTGCCGGTGGGGGCGGAATGTTGGCTGGCAAAAGGATTGAGTAGCAGGATTATTTTAATTTTAGGCTCTAAACACGCACTCTCTTCTCACACTGGTATCCTTACTGGGGAAGAAGGTGCATGTTACAGAAACTGTAGTAACCTGGCCTAATGGAAGTTTTTGTCAGTAACATCACTGTGTCTGAGGAGGTGATGAAGAGTCTGAGAGAGATGAGCCTGTATGCCTTTCATCTCGGCCGTTTACGAGGAGGTCTGTGAATGGTTGTCCCTTGTGCAGATTGTCTCTTGCTTTGTTGTTCATCGAAACTTGGTGGGTTAAAAAAATTACCTTATGCGAAGAACATAATACATTTTAAAAGAACCTTCTGAACAGACTCACAGACTTAGAGAATGAACTTATGGTTTCTGCAGGGGTGGGGCAGGGGGAAAGGTTGGGAGGAAGGGGTGGTTAGGGAGTTGGAGATCAACATGAACACACCAGTCTATTTAAAATGGGTAACGAACAAGGACCTAGTGTATAGCCCAAGAGAACTCTGCTCAAAGTTATGTGGCAGCCTGGATGGGAGAGGAGTTTGGGGAAGGATGGATACGTGTATATGTTTGGCTGAGCTGCTCTGCTATCCACCAGAAACTGTCACAACACTGTTAATCATCTATACTTCAATATAACATAAAAAAAAATTAAAAAGTAAAAGGACCTTTGAGACAGAAGAGGGCAGTGAGCAGTGAGCAAGAGTCAGGTGGTAAGCTGGTGTCTGGAACCGGAAACGGCTTTTTCCCCGGGCCGCTTGCAAACTGTTTTACTTCGTATGTAAAGCTGATATTGTGCTTAGACTCTGAGGCAGGACTGATTGCTATGGGGTTGAGGTGCATTTCTTTGCTGCCTTGTATTATTCAAAGCAGTGTGACGAGAGTTTAGTGTGATCTCGTCAGTGATGTCAGGGCTGTTCCAGTGGAAATTTCTGTGACGATGGACTGGTTCCGTATTTGCACTGTTCAGATCCATCCAGTGGCCACGTATGTCAGTTTAGCATGGGACGTGCGAGCAGTGTGACTGAGGAACTGCCTCGGGACTGTCACTCTTGCACTGGACGGGGAAGATCCAGAGTAAGTTTCCTTTGTATTGTTGTTGGTGCCTCGACAGCCACCTCGACATTGGTTTATACGCTGAAGATGACTTCTCATGGGGGGAATAATGTCTCCGGTGGGTAGTAGGTGGTAACCCCATCCAAGCCAGTGCCCCTGAGCTGCGTCAGCAGTGAGTCATGATACTGACATTGCATTCATGGTGAGTCCAGAAGCGAGGGCCCCACTCTCTGTGGATATTGTGCAGGCTTGACCTTTTGCTCAGAGGGGAGAGTGTGAGTTGAGGGCCGGGGTCTGATTGTTGTGCTGCCATCGTGAAGAGTGGGACTCCTTGGCATACGGCGCCCTCACACACTGGGCAGGTGGGATGCAGGAGGGGGCAAAGCATTTGGAGCAAAAGAAAGAGAGAAGGTAGATGAAATGGGTCCATATGGAAATTAAAAAGGAAGAAGGGGTCTGTTTGGCTAGAGGATACAGGGCTAAATGTGATTGAGAAATCGAAGCTTAACAGTGGGCAGCTGTGAGCGTTGTGCAAGGAGAAGGGATGTGAATGTCGAGCAGGAAGTGTGGCCCTCCTTGGGAAGTACAGCGGGGAGGGTGAGTGTCTGCTGCTTGTTGGAAACCCAGCTACCAACAAAAATGCATTAGACTAGCTCTGGATCGGCAAAGCTGGAAACGACGTGGTTAGTTGTTGTAGTTTAAAAGCAAACTTTACTTTTGAAAGGTTGAATCTGAAAAAATAAAAACATGTGCCTGGTAAGAAACTAAGATTTCCGGATAAAAGTTAAGTTCATGACTGAGTACTGTGAAGCAAGACGCCAGTGCCTCAGGTGAATTATGGAAGCCCCTGGAGGTGACGCTCTCCTCTCAGCAAGTGATATTCCAGTGTGAGTGAGCTTGTATATGACAGCCCAGCTTTGAAACTGATTTTCCTGCAGTCATTTATCAGCTATTGTTTGCATTCAGTTCAGTTTAGTCGCTCAGCTGCGTCTGACCATTTGCGATCCCATGGACTGCAGCACGCCAGGCCTCCCTGTCCATCACCAACTTCCGGAGCTTGCTGAAACTCATGTCCATCGAGTTGGTGATGCCATTCAACCATCTCATCCTCTGTCGTGCCCTTCTCCTGCCTTCAATCTGTTTGCATTGGACTAAAGATAATTTGTTGAAGTTTACTAAAGCTGTAGGTTATGTGAACATTTGGGTGGAAAAAATGAAGCCTTGGTAAGACTGACATGTTAAGACAAGAGCTCTGTGAGCATGCTTAACTTTCCCCACAGGGGCAGGTCTTAGGGAGGTAGGGTTACTAGGGGACGTGGTGATGGAATTGACCGGTGTCATCTTCCTGCCTGGGAAGTCCTGGTACCTGAAGCTCTGGGTGTGAAGCAGCTCCTTATCTGCTGTTTGGCAAGTGGAGAGTGAGCCTGATGCACATGCTTGGGATTTTAAGCATGATATTGTGCTAAATGGGGCTTTCCTGATGGCTCAGACGGTAAAGAATCTGTCAGCAATATGGGAAATCTAGGTGGTTTGATCCCTGGGTCAGAAAGATCCCCTAGAGAAGAGAATGGCTACCCACTCCAGTATCCTTGGCTGGAAAATTCCATGGAGCCTGATGGGCTACAGTCCATGGGGTTACAAAGAAGTGGACACGACTGAGTGGCTAATAACACACATTGTGCTAAATGAGCCTTTCCGAAGAAATAATTTTGTCTTTTGTAATACAGAAGTAATAACTGCTCACAGTAGAAAACTGAAGTTTTAGAAAGAAAACAAGAAATCATTCCTATAGTTCTGCCACCCCCAAATCAGCTACTGTTAGATTTTGGTGTGTGTACTGCTAGTGTTTTCCCTTGGCGTCTGTTTTTTTTACATAGTTGTGATCATATAAACAATAGAATTGTGTGTCCAGTTTATTCACGTTTGATTATATGCCATATGTAAAGCTCCATATTAGAAGGTAGCTGAAAATAATGCTGTACATTTTTTCTACTAAAAATTGGGTTACTTTTGTGAAAAGAAAGAGAAGATGTCATAGATTCTTCCTGTAAGTGTTTGAAAGTGTTAGTTGCTCAGTCGTGTCTCACTCTTTTGCAAACCCATGGACTGTACCCGCCAGGTTCCTCTGTCCTTGGAATTCTCCAGGCAGGAATACTGGAGTGGGTAGCCATTCGCTTCTCCAGGGGATCTTCTCGACCTAGGGACTGTAGCTGGGTCTTTTGCACTGAAAGCAGATTCTTTACTATCTGAGCCATCATAAATGTTTATTGGCTAAGAAAACAAACAAACAAACTCAGACCCTCCCTTTTATAATATAATTGTTGATTTTACAAAGTGGCCCAATTGTCAGTACATGCTAGAGGCTCGAATCCCAGTTATTTGTTAATACCCTGGGTCACTTCATTGCTGTTTGTTGAAAGTGAAGTGAAAGTGTTAGTTGCTCAGTTGTGTCTGACTCTTTTGCAAACCCATGGACTGTAGCCTACCAGGCTCCTCTGTCCATGGAATTTTCCAGGGAAGAATACTGGAGTGGGTTGTCATTTCCTTCTCCAGGGGATCTTCCCTACCCAGAGACTGAACCCAGGTCTCCTGCACTGCAAGCAGATTCTTTTTTTTTTGTTTTGTTTTGTTTTTGCGAGCAGATTCTTTATTGTCCGAGCCACTAGGGAACCTTATGTGTAATGAGAAAACCTCGCAGGGGGTGTTGGGACTGGCAAGGTGGGCACTGGGCAGAAGATGAACCAGAGCTGAATGTGAAAGGAAGCCTAACTTGATGCCAAAAAATCTCATCCAGATGAACTGGGATGAGGAGGCACAAGCAGAAACAAACAATAGGAAATGAGGTGTTTCGGGGTGCACAAGCCAGCCAACGCAGACTAGACAGAGGAAGACGGAGCACCTGCACAAAGAGCTTAGGAAAACATCTCCAAAGAGTAACTGGAAGAAAATGACTGGAAGATGCAAAGAATAGTCCTTCTAGAACGAAATGTCAGGAGTTGTGCAGACTCTTTATCTGAGACCTGCATTTGTGGATATATCTGGGAGAGTCCAGGCCCATGGATTTAGGTGGTGAGCTGGGTGGAGACAGTGCAGGCAGTAGTACTAGTCTGGCAAATCACTAATCAGTAGGACTAATTAGGTTAGTCTTTTCTTATACTAAGTGAAAGTTTGTAAATGGAATTGAGGCTGCTGCTAAGTCGCTTCAGTCGTGTCTGACTTTGTGCGACCCCATAGACGGCAGCCCACCGTCCCAGGGATTCTCCAGGCAAGAACACTGGAGTGGGTTGCCATTTCCTTCTCCAATGCATGAAAGTGAAAAGTGAAAGTGAAGTCGCTCAGTCGTGTCCGACTCTTTGCGACCCCATGGACTGCAGCCTACGAGGCTCCTCCGTCCATGGGATTTTCCAGGCAAGAGTACTGGAGTGGGGTGCCATTACCTTCTCTGGAATTGAGGCTACTAGGCGATAAATACTTTGGCCACCTCATGCGAAGAGTTGACTCATTGGAAAAGACCCTGATGCTGGGAGGGATTGGGGGCAGGAGGAGAAGGGGACGACCGAGGATGAGATGGCTGGATGGCATCACCAACTTGATGGACATGAGTTTGAGTGAACTCCTGGAGTTGGTGATGGACAGGAAGGCCTGGCGTGCTATAGTCCATGGGGTCGCAAAGAGTCGGACACGACTGAGTAACTGAATTGAACTGAACTGAAGCTATAAAAGCTTATAAAGAGCAATTTAAAATTGTTTGGAAACATCTCAAAACTTTTATCTTCAGAAACAAGATCTCAAATGTGGAATCTCAAGATCTAGGACTCACGTCACTGGAAGCTGGCCCCCTCTTGTTCAGTTGCTCAGTTGTGTCCAGCTCTTTGCGACCTCAAGGACTGCAGCATGCCAGGTTTCCCTGTCCTTCACTGTCTCCCCGAGTTTGCTCAAACTCATGTCAGTTGAGTCAGTGGACTTCAGCATCCGTCCTTCCAGTGAATATTCAGTCCTTTAGGATAGACTGGTTTGAAATCCTTGCTGTCCAAGGGACTCTTAAGAGCGTTTTCCAGCACCACAGTTTGAAAACATGAGTTCTTAGTGCTCAGCCTTCTTCATGATTCAACTCTCACATCCATGACTGCTGGAAAACCATAGCTTTGCTTTGCCGGCAAAATGATGTCTCTGCTTTTTAATACACTGTCTAGGTTTATTATAGCTTTTCTTCCGGGGAGTAGCATCTTTTTAATTTCATGGCTGCAGTCACCATTCACAGTGATTTTGGAGCCCAAGAAAATAAAATCTGTCACTGTCTTTTAGCTGTTATTATTTAGTAACACATGTACCTATGTTGAGATCTCAAAACTGTTGCGTGAAATGTGGAAGAAGAAAAAGGAAAAAAGGGAGAGGAGGTAACCCTAGCAAAGCTGTTAGCCTTCTGAAAAATAGTTTTAAGCCTAATTTCTGGCAGGTTTCTATACCCCAGGCTATAAGAATTTTGGGTAGACTCCTTGTTTTCTTCATTTAATTCTTTTCATTTCTTTTTGCATGGGGGGGAGCATCATCTTTCAACCACAAACCAAAGCTTACCAGTGTTTTGGTCTTGAAATAAGGGAGCTGGGACTGGAGAAATATCCTGAGACGACCACTGGAATGCAAAGTTATTTGTAAAAATTTGGATTCGAATTTTATTCCTTTTGTTCACTTCAATGAAAATTTCTTCTTGCAGTTGTTGAGGTTTTAAAAATTGGTTTTGGTAGAAGAAATTGCCAACTTGTTGGAATTGTGCTGAGTGCTGTAAGCTGAGGTTGGTTGTCTTATCACGAGTGTTCTGCCTTCTCTACTTGTGGTTTCATTGTTTGAATAAAATTCTCCTTGTGGAATGCAAATAAAGCACTTTTCTTTAAATTAGACAGTGGGAATACTTATTGACAGACTTTTATCCCATAAGTTAAAAGAGAACTTTGGGATTATCAGGTTAATTAATAGTACAGAGTAGGAAGTGTGAAGGAATTAAAGCCTTACTGTAGGTGTAATAATGGTCTTATAATTTAACATAGTTGCATAGTTGCTTTTTTTTTTTTTTAATAAGTACACAGTCTAGGAAGCTGTCTGGTCCAACAATAGGTCTAATGTTCTACCTATTTTTTGCTCATAACTATGTGTTTAAAAACATAAAGCAAAATGAAAGTAAGTTAAGATTAGGCATTGCTGGTTAATCTAAGCGCTGTCTTGTCTGAACTCTCTCTGCCCACTGGAATTACCCTGGGGCTTTAACAAACAATCCTGGAGCCCTGGTCCTGCCCGCAGTGAGGTCTGACTTAATTGGCCTGAAGTGCAACCTGTGTTTCACGAGTTCTGAGAGCTCCCCTAGCTGATTCTCAGATACAGCTGAGATTGAGAACCATGACAAAGCTCCTTAAGGGAGCCCTGCTCTGCTGAAATCACTCCTGACTTACTGGATTTTCAGTATTTTTGAAATTGGAGAAGTGTGGTTCTACTTTGATTTCAATTGTTTACAAAAACAATCAATGGGAGCCCATTTCTATTAGGTTTTCAGGCTTTGAATGATTATCACCATCAATATCATAGATCTAAAGGAAAGGTAAAAAGTAAAAAATACATTGAAAAAGTTACCTAACTAGTTGAACCGAAATGAGATGGTTAAGCCTTTAAAGATTCTTTTTAAACATTAAGAAGAAATCAAGTGACTGTATTTGCTGTCATGTTCTTGATTGGACTTAGAGGTGTACAGACTGGAATGAAGGGAGTGGGTGGCTGCTGACGCTGATGTCGTGAGGGCGTTGCAAGGAGTCCTGATGTTTGATGGTGGTACCAGCCTGGCTCTTGTTGCTGTTCAGTTGTCGTGTCTGACTCTTTGCGACCCCATGGACTGAAGCCTGCCAGGCTCCTCTGTCCATGGGATTTTCCAGGCAAAAATACTGCATTGGGTTGTCATTTCCTTCTCCAGGGGATCTCCCCAACTCAGGAATCGAGCCCACATCTCCTGCGTTGGTAGGCACGGGCAGGTGGATTCTTCACCACTGAGCCACCAGGGAGACCTAGTTGTAGTGTATTCTAAGTGGCCTTTTTCTTTCATCTCACAAACTAACTTAATTTCTGAAATGTAATCAATGAGAGGAAAAAATGGCAGTTCTTTCTCTGAAACCTAAACTTTTTCATTCTCCAGAATAGGATCCTCAACTCTAAGTAAACCAGCTTAGTGAATAATTCCATAGCTTCTATCCCTAAAGATGCTATTTTGATTAAATCAAACAATTATTAATTTCAAATAAGCATAAAATCTTAAGGGAACTGTAACTACCTTATAAAACATGGAACAAATGAAAGATATGAAATATATTCTGGAAATGGTATTTGTAAATGCTTTGTATGGAAAGTTAAATTTCTACTTAGGGATTTTGTCTCCTTTTCTTTGGTGGAAACACTTTAGAATACCTGTGTGTACAGACACTCTATGAAAGAATTGTCCATACAGAGGAATCTTTGAGTCTGGGGCTTGATGGCAGTGTCAGTGTGTCTGTGTGAGTTTAGGTTTGCTGTGTGTGTGTGTATATGCTGAGTCGCTTCCGTCATGTCCAACTCTGTGCGACGCTATAGTCTGTAGCCCTCCAGGCTCCTCTGTCCATGGGATTCTCCAGGCAAGAATACTGGCATGGGCTGCCATGCCCTCCTCCAGGGGATCTCCCTGCCCAGGGATTGAACCTACATCTCCCGCATCAGCAGCTGAGTTCTTTACCACTATTGCCACCAGGAAGCCCCCAGGCTTGCTGAATACCCAGTGGTTAATGCCTTGGAAGGGACTTAAGGGCAATTAAGATTCCATACTTCCCTGGTGACTCAGACGGTAAAGCTTCTGCCTGCAGTGCGGGAGACCCGGGTTCGATCCCTGGGTCAGGAAGATCCCCTGGAGAAGGAAATGGCAACCCACTCCAGTACTCTTGCCTGGAAAATTCCATGGACAGGGCAGCCTTGCAGGCTACAGTCCATGGGGTTGCAAAGAGTCGGACACGGCTGAGCGACTTCACTCACTCACTAACTTTCATTGCCAGTAGTACACGCTCTAACAAATTTTTGGGACAGTTTGCTGTAGCTTTCAGGGTGCCTAATTTGGAAGACATTTTTATGAAACATGGTCTCTTCAGCATGAGTAAGAAATCCAACAGAACTTATTCTTCACCATATGAGATTCTGCTGAAGAATGTGTGTAGAGGGAAGAAGGGATGCAACCAGCTGTCAAATAGGAGATCCAGTGGAAAAGAGTCTGTTGTTCCTTCATAACATTTAAAATAACAAGCAGAAAAACAGAATAAAGAATGAAACTAAAGGTGTCTAGAATTTTAAAGCAAATTTTGAGTAAGCAAGCTGGCCTTCATCCAGGTTCTTGAGATTTGTCTGCCGTTAGGTTTCTGCTGATCTCAGTGAGTAGCCTTACCTGCCCCACCAGTGCCCAGTAAGGGCTTCTCATTGGGGTTGACTCTGGGGAGCATATTAACCCCCAAAATCACACTATTTCTGAGAAGTTAAAATTATTTTCCACAGATAATCTTTTAATGTCTAATTCGTTTCCTTAGAGTTACATGGTAACGTCATGTAAGAGCTTAAGTAAAGGGAAATAGAGTTTTATTCTATGTATCTGAATAAGCAATGTAGACTTTCTTTTAGCATACCTTCCACAAATATTTCATGAACATAGATTCTGTACTTTTTGCCCCCATTGTTTAAAACATTTTTACATTTTATTCTGTAGAACAGTTTCAGATTTATGGTAAAGTTGCAAAGGTAGTTCAGAGAGTTCCCATATCCCCAGCCCTCCAAATCCACCTTTTTGTTGTTCAGTCATTAAGTCGTCTTGGGCTCTTTGCAACCCCATGTACTGCAGCACCCCAGGCTGCCCTGTCCTCCACTATTTCCTAGAGTTTGCTCAGGTTCATGTCCATTGAGTCAGTGATGCTATCTAACCATCACATCCCTCTGCTACCCTCTTCTCCTTTTGCCTTCAGTCTTTCCCAGCATCACGGTCAAGGTCTTTCCCAATGAAATCCCCCTACTCTCCCTTATTATTTAATATCATATATTATTATCATGGTACATTTTTTTTTAGAATTAATGAGCCAACTTTGATACATAATTACTGACTAAAGTCCATCCTTTATTTAGATTTTCTTAGTTTTTATCTTAGCTTCCATTTTGCTGCCCCAGGATATCATATTACACTTAGTTGTTGTATTTCCTTAGGTTCCCTTTGGCTGGGAGAGTTTCTCAGACTTGTTTTTGATGATCTTGATAGTTTTGAGGTATACTGGTCAGATATTCTATAAAATGTCCCTCAGTTGGTAATCCCTATCATTTAACTGGGGTCATGGGTTTGGGGAGGAAAACCACCAAGGTAAAGTGCCATTTCCATCACACTGTATCAGTGGTATAGAATGTCACCAGTCAGACCTCTCACTGCTGACGGTGACCTTGATTACCGGGTGGAGCTAGTATTTGCCAGGTTTCTCCGCTGTAAAGCCGCTCTTCCCTGCTCCTCTTCCCATGGTGTGCTCTTCGGAAGGAAGTCACGATGTACAGGATTGAGGAGTTCTCTGTGTGCTTCCCTGTGGGCGGAGTGCCCACCTATACTATTCTCCATGGGAGATGTGAGTCCTTTTGCTCATGTATTCAAGCATTCGTGTCAGTATGAGTTCATGGATACTTATTTTAAATCTGGGGTAGTGACCTCGTACTACACTGTTCAGAGTGTTTTAGCTTTGGCAACGAGGGGCTCTTTCAGTTGACTTGCTCTGTGCTTTGTACACATTCCTGTCACTGTGGTTTTTTGTTTTTGCTTTTTGATGTTGAACATATTCTTTATGATACTATAATGGTGGATACGTAACACTATATTTGTCAAAGCCCGTAGAAATTTATGGCATCCAGAGTAAGCTTTCAATGGATACAAATTTAAAAATTAGGAGGTTGGAGGATCCTGTGATGGAATATAGAATGTAGCAAAACAGTCTAATTTTATTTAAAGTGTTGGGACTGTCCTTACTATAGAGGGTGGGAGTGGGAGGCAGACCTCAGTCGCTTTGGAAATGAGTAGTCGGTAAGAGTAAAGGCAAAAGAAACTGTACATAAGCTCTCTCTTCTTGATTATAAAGTTATTTCCCGTAGGGGTATAGGTTAGCATTTCTGATACTACTATAAATATATACTGGAAATAAGCAAGTCAGTGGATTATGGAGAGTAGGTGTCAGGTTTTTCACAATTGAAGTGGGGGTTTACAAACGAGGGGAGGAGGCCAGAATGATCCATGTGGTAATGAATGAGAGATGTCGACATCAGTGTGTACTCATGATTAGTTAAAATAAAGACACATGTCTGCCTCTGGAAATATTTGTAGGTATGGGTGTATACCTAGGTTTAGTGTTAGTCTTTCAGTCATGTCCAACTTTTTGCAACCCATGGACTGTAGCCCACCAGGTTCCTCCCTCCATGGAATTCTTCAGGCAAGAATACTGGAGTGAGTTGCCATTTCCTACTCCAGGGGATCTTCCTGACCCAGGGATCAAACCCAGGTCTTCTGCATTCCAGACACATTCTTTCTTGACTCAGCCACAGGGAAGCTCACAGTTGGGTTAGGACACACAGATTTCCTTGTTCTGTCAGTTTAGAGGGCCCAAAAGGATTCAATATTCAAGTAGCATATGCAAGATGAGTCCACCACATTAAATACTAAAAACAAACAAACTGGATTATCCATCACATTTTATGTGAATTTCAGCTTCAAAACTTTATTGATAATGTTTATGTTGAAACTATTTACATTCTTTCTCTTTTAACTTATTTACATATCAATGATCATATAAAAGTCTATAAAACAATTGATGTTAAAATTGATTCTAAAAAAGTTTCTGAACAAGTCTATGTCATGCAAGAAACTTTCAGAAAGTTTGGGGAAATTGAAAATTAAAATTGGAACATTATGAGAATAATGAATGTGGTCCACTGGAGAAGGGAATGGCAAACCACTTCAGTATTCTTGCCTTGAGATCCCATGAACTGTATGAGAAGGCAAAAAGATTTGACACTGAAAGATCAACTCCCCAGGTCGATAGGTGCCCAATATGCTGCTGGAGAAGAGTGGAGAAATAATTCCAGAAAGAATGAAGAGATGGCGCCAAAGTGAAAAGAATGCCCAGTTGTGGATGTGACTGGTGATGGAAGTAAAGTCTGATGCTGTAAAGAGCAATATTCTTAACTGAAATGTTAGGTCCATGAATCAAGTAGTAAATTAGAAGTGGTCAAGCAGCAGATGGCAAGAGCAAACATTGATATTTTAGGAATCAGTGAACTAAAATAGACTGGAATGGGTGAATTTAATTCAGATGACCATTATATCTACTACTGTGGGCAAGAATCCCTTAGAAAAAACAGAGTAGCCCTTGTAGTCAACAAAAGACTCAGAAATGCAGCACTTGGATACAATCTCAAAAATGACAGAATGATCTCTTTGTTTACAAGGCAAACCACTCAATATCACAGTAATCCAAGTCTATGCCCCAACCAGAAATGCTGAAGAAGCTGAAGTTGATTAGTTCTATGAAGGCCTACAAGACCTTCTAGAACTAACACCCAAAAAAGATGTCCTTTTCATCATAGGGGACTGGAATGCAAAAGTAGGAAGTCAAGAGATACCTGGAATAACAGGCAAATTTGGCCTTGGACAACAAAATAAAGCAGGGCGAAAGCTAACAGAGTTTTGCCAAGAGAACGCACTGGTCATGACAGACACCTTCTTCCAACAACACAAGAGAAGACTCTACACATGGACATCACCAGATGGTCAACACCAAAATCAGATTGATTATATTCTTTGCAGCCAAAGATGGAGAAGCTCTATACAGTCAACAAAAACAAGACCAGGAGCTGACTGTGGCTCAGATCATGAACTCCTTATTGCCAAATTCAGACTTAAATTGAAGAAAGTAGGGAAAAGCACTAGGCCATTCAGGTATGACCTAAATCAAATCATTTACGATTACAGTGGAAGTGAGAAATAGATTCAAGGGATTTGATCTGATAGACAGAGTGCCTGATGAACTATGGATGGAGGTTCGTAACATTGTATAGGAGGCAGTGATCAAGACCATCCCAAGAAAAAGAAATGCGAAAAGCCAAAATAGTTGCTGAGGAGGCCTTCCAAATAGCTGAGAAAAGAAGAGAAGCTAAAGGCAAAGGAGAAAAGGAAAGATATACTTATCTGAATGCAGCGTTCCAAAGAATAGCAAGGAGAGATAAGAAAGCCTTCCTCAGTGATCAATGAAAAGAAATAGAGGAAAACAACAGAATGGGAAAGACTAGAGATCTCTTCAAGAAAATTAAAGATACCAAGGGGACATTTCATGCAAAGATGGGCTCGATAAAGGACAGAAATGGTATGGACGTCACAGAAGCAGAAGATATTAAGAAGAGGTGGCAAGAATATACAGGAGAACTGTACAAAAAAGAGCTTCATGAGCAAGATAATCACAATGGTGTGATCACTCACCTAGAGCCAGACATCCTGGAATGTGAAGTCAAGTGGGCCTTAGAAAGCATCACTATGAACAAAGCTAGTGGAGGTGATGGAATTCCAGTTGAGCTATTTCAATTCCTGAAAGATGATGCTGTGAAAGTGCCACACTCAATCTGCCAGCAAATTTGGAAAACTCAGCAGTGGCCACAGGACTGGAAAAGGTCAGTTTTCATTCCAGTCCCAAAGAAAGGCAATGCTAAAGAATGCTCAAACTACCACACAATTGCCCTCATCTCACATGCTAGTAAAGTAATGCTCAAAATTCTCCAAGCCAGGCTTCAGCAATACGTGAACCGTGAACTTCCAGATGTTCAAGCTGGTTTTAGAAAAGGCAGAGGAACCAGAGATCAAATTGCTAACATCTGCTGGATCATGGAAAAAGCAAGAGAGTTCCAGAAAAACATTTCTTCTTTATTGACTATGCCAAAGCCTTTGACTGTGTGGATCACCACAAACTGTGGAAAATTCTGAGAGAGATGGGAATACCAGACCACCTGATCTGCCTCTTGAGAAACCTGTATGCAGGTCAGGAAGCAACAGTTAAAACTGGACATGCAACAACAGACTGATTCCAAATAGGAAAAGGAGTACATCAAGGCTGTATATTGTCACCCTGCTTATTTAACTTATATGCAGAGTACATCATGAGAAACGCTGGGCTGGAAGAAGCACAAGCTGGAATCAAGATTGCCAGGAGAAATATCAATAACCTCAGATGTGTAGATGACATGACCCTTATGGCAGAAAGCAAGGAGGAACTAAAAAGCCTCTTGATGAAAGTGAAAGTGGAGAGTGAAAAAGTTGGCTTAAAGCTCAACATTCAGAAAACGAGGATCATGGCATCTGGTCCCATCACTTAATGGGATATAGATGGGGAAACAGTGGAAACAGTGTCAGACAATATTTCTGGGCTTCAAAATCACGGCAAATGGTGATTGCAGCCATGAAGTTAAAAGACGCTTACTCCTTGAAAGGAAAGTTGTGACCAACCTAGATAGCATATTCAAAAGCAGAGATATTACTTTGCCAACAAAGGTCCGTCTAGTCAAGGCTATGGTTTTTCCAGTAGTCATGTATGGATGTGAGAGTTGGACTGTGAAGAAAGCTAAGCCCTGAAGAATTGATGCTTTTGAACTGTGGTGTTGGAGAAGACTCTTGAGAGTCCTTTGGACTGCAAGGAGATCCAACCAGTCCATCCTAAAGGAGATTAGTTCCTGGGTGTTCATTGGAAGGACTGATGCTAAAGCTGAAACTCCAATACTTTGGCCACCTCATGCAAAGTGTTAACTCATTGGAAAAGACCCTGATGCTGGAAGGGATTAGGGGCAGGAGGAGAAGGTGATGACAGAGGATGAGATGGCTGGATGGCATCACCGACTCGATGGACATGAGTTTGAGTGAACTCCAGGAGTTGGTGAAGGACAGGGAGGCCTGGCGTGCTGCGATTCATGGGGTTGCAAAGAGTCAGACATGACTGAGCGACTGAACTAAACTGAACATACCTGCCTCCTGAGAAGTCTGTATGCAGGTCAAGAAGCAACAATTATAAACAGACATGGAACAATGGACTGGTTCCTAATTGGAAAAGGAATACATCAAGGTTGTTTATTGTCACTGTGCTTATTTAACTTACATGCGGAGTACATCATTAGAACGCTGGACTGGATGAAGCACAAGGTGAAATCAAGATTGCTGGGAGAAATATCAATAACCTCGGATATGCAGATGATACCATACTTATGGTAGAAATCGAAGGAGAACTAAAGAGCCTCTTGATAAAAATGAAAGAGGAGAGTGAAAAAGTTGGCTTAAAGCTCAACATTCAGAAAACTAAGATCATGGCATCTGGTCCCATAACTTCATGGCAAATAGATGGGGAAACAATGGAAACAGTGACAGACTTTATTTTTTGGGCTCCAGAATCACTGCAGTTGGTGACTGAAGCCATGAAATTAAAAGACGCTTGCTCCTTGGTAGAAAAGTTATGACCAGCTTAGACAGCTTATTAAAGAGCAGAGGCATTACCTTGCCAGCAAAGGTCCATCTAGTCAAAGCTATGGTTTTTCCGGTAGTCATGTATGGTTTGAGAGTTACATTATAAAGAAAGCTTAAGTGCTGAAGAACTGATGCTTTTGAACTGTGGTGTTGGAGAATACTCTTGATAATCCCTTGGACTGCAAGAAGATCCAAACAGTCCATTCTAAAGGAAATCAGTCCTGAATATTCATTGGAAGGACTGATGCTGAAGCTGAAACTCCAATACTTTGGCCACCTGATGTGAAGAACTGACTCATTAGAAAAGACCCTGATGCTGAGAAAGACTGAAGGCAGGATAAGAAGGGGATGACAGAGGATGAGATGGTCGGATGGTATTACTGACTCAATGGACATGAATTTGAGCAAGCTCCTGATGGCCAGGGAAGCCTGGCGTGCTGCAGTCAGTCCTTGGGGTTGCAAAGGGTTGGACACAAGTGAGTGACTGAACTGATGAGAATAAATTCAGGTGTAATTATAAATGTTGCTTCCCTGAATACTTTGGCTCTTCCTACTGTAGAATTTTTTTTTCTCCTTAGGTTGTAACAAGATGTTAATACTTTCCTCCTTGCCCTCTTTTCTCTCTGTAGACTCATGGCCCATATTCTTGCTTCTTCTGCCCCAAAGGGCCCTCACATCTACTATCCACAGCTGCCTCTTTGGGGTAAATTAAAAATTCTTCATAATGTATTATTCAGGAATATTTAATGAATTTATCCTAATTCTTTCAAGTTATGCCTGAGAACAAAAGAGGTCCACTAAGGATCTTTCTTTTCTTAGAGAATCATCTAAGTAGAACCTCCATCTGTTAGCAATACTAAATGCTCATGGAAACTTTGACAAAATAATTCATTACTATGTTACTTTGGTCAGAAAATCCATTATTTTCCTATCTTAAAGTGTCTTGAGTATTTTCTTCTCTTATATTACGTGTGCATTTATCATAATACAACTGATTTCGTTTGTTGGCTTTCTAGGTTGTGTCCATTTTTCCCCCATAGACAGTAGGATGACATAAGGGGGTATACAGAACTTGTGAAGGGACATGTGGAGTTTTTGTTCAGATAAATTAAGGTAATTACAGTAGGTAAGAAATTTTAAAAAAGTTCCTCTTTTTAAAGTAAGGTGGTATATTGAATGATGTCATCCAATTTGTGACCACCATTGTATCATGCTCCTTTGTGTGTGTGTGTGTGTGTGTGTGTGTGTGTGTGTGTGTGCTCAGTCGTGTCCAATTTCTTTGTGACCCCTGGACAGTCACCCACCAGGCTCCTTTGTCCATAGAATTTTCCCAAGCAAGAATACTGGATTGGATTGTCATTTCCTTTTCCAGGGGATCTTCCTGACCCAGGGATCAAACTGGCATCTCTACCACGCTCTTACTTCGTGTCTACTTTATGTAAATTCAACTTTCTAAGCAAAATTAAATAGGGAGAGGAGATAGGGAGAAAATAATTTGAACCTTGGGTGGTTCTAGACTCAAGTGAGTTTAATGGCCCTGAGAGAGTGTGACCCTGGGAATGTGAGTGTCTGCTTCCTACCCTGGCTCACAGTGAGCACATTTTACATGTGGACGTGAGCCGTGCTTTTTAAAAAGATTTTTTGGGTGTGGACTATTTTTAAAGTCTTTAAAAATTTGTTACGGTATTGTTTCTGTTTTATATTTTGGTGTTTTGGCTCCGAGGTTTGTCAGATCTTAGCTTCCCAACTAGGGTTCAAATCTGTACCACCACCTCCCACCCCCACAGCATTGGAAGGCAAAGTTCTAACCTCTGGACCACCAGGGAAGTCCCAAGCTGTGGTTTTAAAGATCCTTGTTTTCTGTAAAACATGGCCTGTCAGGGAAAGCCAACCATTGCACCTGGTACCCAAGCAAGCAAAGAACTGCTTCTGTTGAACTTGGAGCGATGCCATGGTGCCTTCTAGAGGTTTTGGAGGAAGACTTTGATCATCTCTGAAACTTTCAGCTAATGCTGGAAGTTGAGGCTTGAAATTACCACTGTGTGTGGCTGAAGTTATCCAAGATAGGTTTGTCCTTGCATCTTGGGTCCTGCTGCCTCTTGTCTGTATTTTTTTATTTTTATTTTTTTTACTTTTTCTCCAAGAATGTGTTTAACTGTGTTAAAAACTGTTGTCTCTGGTGGTTCAACAATGGAGCAGAGAAGCAAAACAAATCCTCCTCCTTTTTCTGTTTGGGTATGACGTCCTTGGAACTTCTTTGTATGTTGCCATGTCTCTGTTTTGAAAATCAAGCTATTACTCTTGAGGTGAAGATAAGCTTCCTTCAGTGTCTACAATTTAGAAGAGAAATATAATCAAAGGGAAAACTTTACTAACATTTAACATGTAAGCTGAAATTTAGCAAAAACTTATGTTCTCTACTGTCAGAATCTCATTTGATCCTCACAACTCTTTGAAGTATAGATGTTATCTCATTTTATAGGTGACAACTGAGGATCAGAAAGTGTGAGTGACTTGGTTAGGGCCACTAAGTAAATAAGTGACAGAGCCCAGATATACAGATCTTCCTGGACTTCTCATGAGGTCATGGCCCAGTAAAATCATTAAGTTGAAAATATCATCAGTCAAAATGCATTTAATAAATCTAACCTGCTGAAGATCCTAGCTTAGCCTAGCCTGTCTTCAGTGTGCTCAGAACATGTACATTAGTCTAGAGTTGGGCAATATCATCTAGCCTATTTTAAAATAAAGTGTTGAATATCATATAATTGATTGAATGTGTGCTAAGTCGCTTCAGTCGTGTCCAACTCTTTGCAACTCATGGACTGTAGCCACCAGCTCCTCTGTCATGGGATTCTCTGGGCAAGAATACTGGAATGGGTTGCCATGCCCTCCTCCAGGGGATCTTCTGGATCCAGGATCGAACCTGTGTCTCCTATGGCTCCTGCATTGCAGGTGAATTCTCTACCGCTCAGCCACCAGGGAAGCCAGTGAAAGAACAGAATGGTTGTACAGGTGCAGAATGGCTGTAAGCGTACAGGTTACTTAACCTCATGATCACGTGGCTGACGGGTGGCTGCACTCAGTGCCACTGCCCAGCATCATGACAGACTATTATAGGGCATATCACTAGTCTGGAAGAAGATCAAAATTCGAATTTTCAAATTTGGTTTCTACTGAATGCTTCTGCTCCATTGGTAAAGTTGAACCATCATAAGCTGGGGACCATCTGTATTTGTCTCCAAAACCCCATACCTTTTCTTTTCAGCGTGTGGTTCTTTAAAAATATGAATATAAAACACAGTTCTTGCCCTCAAGGAATTTTGGATCCCACTGGATGATGAGAAAACCGTACAAATGCTGTAATTTAAATCCAAATATGAATACTCTTCCAGGGAGGTTCAGTTTTATCAAGATTGAAAAGTAGGTGACAGTGTGTGTCCTGGATAATTGTGACTTTATTTTTTAGGTAAAGGATTTTTAATTAGAGGAGGCACAGTAAGGCTGATGAAATCATTTACATTCTTATGTTGTCATGGTTGTCTGATAACTGGTGAGAAAGTGGCCTTGGGGATATATCGTTTATTCTGCCAGCTGCAATTGTAATCAGCCAGTCAGAGAAAGCAAAGAAATTAAGCTGTTGAATATGAATGAGATGTAAATAACATCTTGAATTAATTTAAATGCAATCACATTGACCCATGGCGGGGGTGTTGTGGAACTCAATTACCATAGATAGTAAGGAGGATAAATGACCCATATTTAGGAGAAATTCTTTGGTAGGAAAATGAGCTGGCCTAAAAAAAGGACTGTGTCAACACAATACTCCACTTTTTATGTTAACTATGCGCTGCTGGTCAGCACACTTAATTCATTCTTTAAACAAGGTTGATAAATAATAAAGCAAATGAGGTTGGAAAGTCTCTTGTTGGGCTTCTCACATGTACCAGTTGGGTAGTACTAGTAGTTTTATTGCTGGAATAATTTTGATATCAACAATCAGTTGACATGGAATTGGTCAGCTAGGACTGTACTTTGGGGAAAATTAGATTTAGACGGATCTACCTGACAGCTCACAGATTTGCATTTTGCAGAGTTCCTTTATGTCTTTGCATTGTCCTGAAGGTCTTCTGACCTGTCTCTGATGGTCAGTAGAGGAGCAGCCTGTTCCAGTAGTTTGTTGACCTGGGATTTATCCTGGTTAAGTGGTTCTAAAACCATGATAATGAGAAAGATAGCAGTATCTCCTGACCTAGTACTTTCGTTTTCTTTTTTTTTTTTTCTTTCTTATGTGAATTATTTTATTTTATTTTATTTTCCTACCAAAACACAGCTTTGCATTACAAATAACAAAGTTATTTCACCTCATTCTGTTTACTTTACCAGTCCATTCTCTTCTTCCCTATAGCTGTTTCCAAATGGTGATTATCTCTCCTGGAGGAGGTTCGCTTTCCTGGGTCTCTGAACATCTCTCAGGCAGCCAGGAGGCCTGTGCACACCCCAAGTATTGTCTGGAGCTTTTCTACCCAATACTATTGTTCTTTGCAAACGTATTGTTCTTGCCATGATGAATAAAATGCAGATATATGTTTAAACATTTTACTGGAGTTCACATAGCTTTTTTGGTCCAGATACACACATTTAGTCACCCATCAGATACTAAAAATATTGCAGCTCTCATATAAAGATTCTTCATCTACAGGTTAGGACTTAACTGTGTACATCATTCATTCATTTCACAGCTGCCTACAATGTTCTCAGTTCTAAAACAGAATAAATGGAAACCCATTCACAAAATTTTGTCTATTTTCTTATAGAAAGATGCATGTGTACGAAAACCTTATCTAGTATTAGAGTTGAGAGTACTTTTTCCATATAGTTGCACCCAGCTGAGTAAGAAAAATATATACTTTTCAAATAAAAGGTCACAAAGTAGAGAATATATTGTGTGTTTTTATTTAGTTGTAATGCTAGCAGTTACCTTCTAGTTGTATTTTTATCTACTTGTATGCTATGTTTCGGAGAAGGCAATGGCACCCCACTCCAGTACTCTTGCCTGGAAAATCCCATGGATGGAGGAGCCTGGAAGGCTGCAGTCCGTGGGGTCGCTGAGCATCAGACATGACTGAGCGACTTCCCTTTCACTTTTCACTTTCATGGATTAGAGAAGGAAATGGCAACCCGCTCCAGTGTTCTTGCCTGGAGAATTTCAGGGACGGGGGAGCCTGGTGGGCTGCCGTCTATGGGGTCGCACAGAGTTGGACACAACTGAAGCGACTTAGCAGCAGCAGCATGCTATGTTTACGAAGCAAACAATATGAAAACACAGAGGTGGCTTATGTAACGCTATTTGAATTTGAAAGTAAGGGATTTCTCCCCTTTTTTTACATCTAGCTGTAGCCCTCACTCAAATCCTACCCAATCAGACAGGATTAACTCTTAGAGAGCAGGTTACGTGTCTTAGTTTCTCACACTGCATGGCATGAGAGTGCCAACAGTTTAGGAACTAATTGAAGTAAGGAGGTGGGTGTTCATTAAGACACATCGTGGCACCTCCAGACCTGCAGAGCTGAAAAGACCCCATCTTGTTTCTACTTGCTTTTAAAGTCTATTTGGCCGTCAGATGACCTCAAAACAGAGCACAATACTTCTATGCTTGAAAGAGACTCCTGGATGAGACTTAGGGTGCACTTTTTTCTGCCACTGATCTTGGCTGCTGTACTTGAGCTTATTCGAGGCCAGTGTATCTCTGTGCCTGCTGGTCGGGATTTAGAGAAGTAAGTTTGAGCAGTGTCACGATTTATGGGAAGGCAGTAACAGGCTCCTGCTGAATGCTAATTACCAAAGAGTTGTTCAGGGAGGCTGTGTAAATTAGTCAGTAGCTCTATTGAGATGGAATGAAAGTGTGCATCAGAGTCCCAAAGGCACGCAACACCTTGTGACTGATGACCAAAGCTGGTGACAATTTGAGGGAAAAAAATGCCCCAGTTACGCTAAAGCATAAAGTAGGCGACTCTGCATGAATTTAATGAGATAACTACAATTCTGGATGGAAGTTAAAGCTTCCAACCCCTTGAGGATTAAAAGGATGGGGAGACTGGATTGTTAAATGAATTATCAGAGCTGTTTTGGCTCTTAGATCTGAAAAGCTGCCAAACCTGCCAGTCGTATGAAGGAACAGACCGCTCTGGAAAAACCCTCTGCCCTGTGTATGACGGCCTTTATTTGCTTATGTACCGGAGCTTTCTGGCTGTCCACACACATAAACCTCAACCTTTATCTCACGCTGCACAGGGTGGCTTTTCTGAGAAAGCATCCCCTAGCTCCCGACCAAATCAGGCGCCTGCCTTCGGAAGCTTTTCTTGAGTTCCAGGCGACTCTCTCTCAGTGCCCAGCTACCTTTTTTCTTCGCCTCCATTTCCAGCAAGGAGAAGAGTTAATGATTCATTTGCTCCCAGTGACCTTCTGAATAACTGGACTGCGGTGTACCTGTGCCACTCTGAGAGGCCGTGCTTACCTCCTTGTACTTTCTCGGTTTGGCTTGAATATTTACAGCCTCCTTCTTGGTCTACATGCCTGAACGCCTGAAGGAAGCAAAACATTTATTGCCTCTCCCGCCTCGGTGTTCGCAGCTTTCACCCAGCCCCATCCCTTCCTTTTACATCACACGGGAGACTCGCCTCCTGGCTGGGGACGCCCCAGTTCTTCCCAAGTCTCTGCTGTCGAGTCTGTTTGATTTCATCCAGACAAAGAGATGGATTCTGACTCGGACTCGCCTTTTAACTACTCGTGGCCTTCCTTCCCCAAAATGAAGATTCGACGGAGGGCGTCCAAACAAGGTAGCTCATGGGATCTTTTACCTCTCCTGGAGCCAAGGCAGGCGTCTTCCTCTTCTTACCTTTCTTTTCCTCATTGCTTTGCAGAACTCTTTCTGATGGAGTGCATGTTTATACGTGTCTTTGTAAAACTCTCACAATATGTGTTTTACAGTAGACCTCTGAAGTAAACCCACTCACTCTTCTTGTGTTCCTTTCACTTGAAATTTACCTTTGTGCTGTATTGTGGTTATGCTATTCCCTTAAAAAAAATAAACAAACAGGGAGCTTAGTACAAGGTAAATGTTTTGGAATCATTTGCTCAGAGTTACCTTGGCGTTCCCTTGACAGTAAGAAGTCTTGTTGATTTAAAAGTGTCTGGTCTTTGTGGGATTTACAGAGATCTACGTGTGCATTCAGTACCCAGTTTCTGCTGTGTTTGTGTTTTAGTTTTCAAGTGTGTGCTAATTAAAAAAAGTTATTTTTTTTTCTTAATACCTGAGAAAGTTCTCTCTTTCCTATACTACTTTCTTGATTTTGTAGATGCTCTAAGGAAGGGATTTTAAGACAGTTAATTTAAGCTAAAAAGCCTGTATTTCTCCAGGGGATGCAGTCATATATTAAAAAGTTTATTAACAATAATTACCAGTAGGCAAAATGCTTTACTGCCTAAGAAAGAAGAGCTATTATTTGCAGTATGATTAATGATGGCGTGGCTTCACACTGCTTATTCCCCTCACCTGCAACCCACTGTCGTGGTGCAGGTCCTAGAAACCAGGAGATAAGATGGTCTTAGGGAATAGCGGAGGTGGCCTGAGTATCTGGTACACCAGCCCCAGCATGTGGGGATTGTTGCCTTCTCAGGCTGATCAAAGCTACAAAGGTAGTGAGCAACCCTTTCTTGTCTTGTGGACGAACTTTGTGTGGTTATGTTTTTAATTCAAAGAGAAAGAAACATTTTTGTGAGCCTGCAAGCAGAAGAGGTATTTCTGAAAGTGGGCTGTTGTTGTTGCTTTATCCTGGGTGGCGGGGGTGGGGGTGGGAAGGACAGAATCATCTGAGAACAGAATGACCCGCCACACTGCCCTCTGCTTCTCCTGGAGAAAAATGGGGGCTGGCAGTTGTCCATGTAACTGATTTACTTCAAGGACTTTTCCTTCTAAAATAAAAAGAGGGATGTGTGTGTGTGTGTGTGTGTGTGTGTGTGTGTGTGTGTTTGCTCTTGGTCTGAAATCAGGACTTTTCCTTCTAAAATAAAAAGAGGGGTGTGTGTGTGTGTGTGTGTGTGTGTGTGTGTGTGTGTGTGTGTGTGTGTGTGTGTGTGTTTGCTCTTGGTCTGAAATCAAGACTCCCAACCCCAGGAATAAGATGAGCTGACTCTACAGGAGTCCTAGAAAGCCTCACCCTGAACAAACCTCCCACACTGTTCATTGCCATCCTTGAAATTCTGTCACTGGGGACTTAAACCATTTGTACAACATTCTGTTCTAAAATTTAATTGATGCTTCTTTTGGGGTAAAGAGCCATGATTCAAATGTGACTTACTATTAAATAGTTCGGGGGTGAGGGGGAGAATCTATGAAGAACAAAAGCGTGTGCGTGTGAAAGCAAGCTCAGATGCCAGTGGAAAATGGAGTAAAATGTTAACGGTAGGCAAGTCTGGGGAAAGGGCAAGTATTAGTGTTCTTTTTGTTATTTTTATTCATTCAGCTTTTCTGTAAGTTTGAAATTATTGCCAAATAATTTGTTTAAAACTTTTAAATGACTTCTGGGACAGGAGCTACACCAAGTCCTTAATTCTTTAGAAGGAATATTACTAGTTCTGGTGCATGGAGAACTTCTTGAGGGCAGGTAGCAGTTCCGTAAGACTCCTTAATCTTTGTGCTAATTCTCACTCAAATTTGGGGAATAATCTGTTTTATATAGTTTTGTATTTAAATGTATTGCCTAGCTGGTGGGCAGGATGCCAGTGGCGTGGGGGGCCTAGGTAGTCTAACAACCTGAAGAGTTGTGAGATTAATGATTAGGAGGCCGATGGAGAACCCTCAGAGTCCAGTGGAGTTGTAGGGAATGCATTAATCACATTCTCCTTTGAAATCCAAAGTTGGAGCATAGCCAGTTTGAACTCCAGCAGAAAGTCATAACATAGTTATGTATAAATTGAACTCGATTCAAGTGAAAGCAGGTACCTGAGATATGAAAATGATTAACTATTTGCTGCTAGTAAACAAAGGACAAGTGAAACTAAGGTGGGTAGCAGAGAGCTGGGGATTGTCAGTGTCCCAGGCTTCCTTCTTCATTAAATGGTGATGACCCGGTTGCAAAGAATGGCTTTGGGCACACTGTTTCTAATGTCAGCCGAGTGGAATCCCAGAACCAAAAGGGCCTTAGGGATCACAGGGCCCAACCACCTCATTTTACAGATGAGAATGATGGGATCCAAAGAGTGAAGTGTTAGGGAATTGTTTGAGTGCTCAACAACCACATCCAGTGTGCCAGACACTTCCTAGAGGGTGGATGAAGTAGTGAACCAGATAGATCCTGTCTCTGCTTATAAGGATCTTAGCATTGGAAATGGATCATCTCTCCTGGCAGTAGAAGAAACACTGAGAAACCTGATTTTTTCAGCCCCGTGGCTAGATTGTGATGATCTATGGCCTCTTATCCCTTAGAAAATGATCTAATTATTTCTCCAGGTTTTAAGATGTCTTGAGTTTCTTGCTTATTCTTTTCTTCCTTCTAATCATCACCAACATCATTCTCCGGATGTAGGTTCTGGGCTCCTGGGAAATCATGAAGAAGGTATTGAAAGCTTAGAATTTCTGGCTTATAAGCAAACCTTTCATATTTGGTTAGAAATATTTTTTATTCCCTCTTTGTTTTCTGTGCTGATCCTGCTTGTTAGTATTCTCTGTCTTAATATCCCCTGCTGTCCTTATCACTGTTCTTTGAAAGACACATGCACATATTACTGGCTTGTTTAGAGAGATGTGAAAGTTTAGAGGGTGTAGTAATAAGAAGAAAGTTGGACTAGCAGAAATCCATCAATACTTATATATTAAGTTAAAACTGCAACTAGTACTTGTCTTCATGTCCTCCTAAGGAAAGAGAAGAGAATCTAACTTAGAAGTAGGCCCTTTGGAAGGGACTGATGTCTAGAGGGTAATGTGATGTAAGCAGGGGGTGAAAGCAGTTGAAACCAAACTGCCCCACAGCTATTCCTGGGGTTCTCAAAGTTGCCCTTGGCATATCGTGGGCAGCCCAGGACAGGCCGTCCTGGGAACCTAGTGGTTAATAATTGGAGTGGGTCAGAATCCATGATTGCTTGCTTCAAGGACTCCAGGAATGCCTGGATTTTTATTTTGTTGATTTCAGTAGGAGATTCAACCAAGAAACAATATTTATTCATGAGAAATTTGAAACTGTGGGGATTGGCTTTTGCCTGTTCCCGGTGATTCTTTAGTCTTGCCACCGCATCTTTGGTGTAAGTCATCAGGCCCCAGTAAGTGCGGAGCTGCTCTTCTCTTTCTGCCTTTCATTCGCTTAAGCCCTGTGTCTCACTCTCTCCTTTTCCAGTTCCTGTCCATCATAGACTGCCTGCAATGCAGGAGACCCGGGTTTGATGCCTGGATCGGGAAGATCCCTGGAGCAGGAAATGGCAACCCACTCCAGTATCCTTGCCTGGAGAATCCCATGGGCAGAGGAGTCTGGCAGGCTATAGTCTGGGGGGTCTCAAGAGTTGGGCACGACTGAGCGACTAGGCACACACACATAGTGACACAAAGTGTGAAAGACTGCTCTTTTTTTCCCCTTTTTTTTGCTGGTGCAAGAGGCAATGCCTGTATGAAAACTTAATGACCTTGGAGAGCTTAGATAGCACCAAACTTTCTGTAGTCATAGTCGAAATAACTAGTATGTGTGTACTACTTTATTAATCATAATAACCATTGTTTACTAAGCTGTGGTGGGTACTTGACACTTATAACATCTGATTCTCAAAATAATTCTCTGAGAGATATTGTATCTGTTTAACAGTTGAGGAAACTGAGGCTTAAAGAGTTTTAAAGTTATTTCCAAGTCCCTACCAAGAAATACAGATAACATTTAATGGTAAAAATGAAGAAAGGAAAGAATGAATGGCACTCATTCATTGTGTTTATAAGGTGGTTTACACATGTGTTATCTTGTAAAAGGCCTGTATGTCAGATATGGTCATCATCTTCATTTATTAGCTGGGGGCTCTGAGGCTCAGGGGCTTCCCCGCTGGCTCAGACAATAAAGAATCTGCCTGCAATGCAGGAGACCCAGGTTCAATCCCTGGGTCGGGAAGATCCCCTGGAGAAGGGAATGGCTCCAGCGTTCTTGCCTGGAGAATCCCATGGACAGAGGATCCTGGGGGCGCTAACAGTTCATAGGGTTGCAAAGAGTTGGACACAACTGAAGCAACTTAGCATGCATGCCAACTGAAGCAACTTAGCACGCATGCCTGCTGAGGCTCAGAGAGATGAAAAGAGTTGCCCAAGATTAGACTCATAAATGCAGAACCAGACCTACGACAGAACATAGTCCTTGACTTCAGAGGTTTTGTTCTTCCTAGTGTATTTTACCAGCTCTCAGTAGAGATAAAAGATGGTGAATTCAGTGAGTAGCTGTATTATATTAATATAAGCTGTAGCTTATATTCAGTGGGTGCCACTGTGCCTCACGATCCTAGCTTCTCCCCGTCTTATGTATCTTGGATGAGAGAGAGAGGTGGCAGTGGAAATTCTGGGGAACACTCGGGGAGCCCCGTTTCCACTGTCTTGACACATCTTCACTCACATGTACGGACACACATCCCTCGTTTGAGGGAAGAGCTGCCAGATGACTGCCCTGTTGGATAGCCGGGTGAGGAACAGGAGAGGCGAGAGGAGCTGAAAAAAGGATGGGAGAACAGAGCTTCCAGTGCATCTTGGCAGATTCCTAGGTTTGTCTCAGAGAAAGCTGAAGTCAGAGAGAGTGAGTGTGCTGGGAATGGAGATAAGAATCAGGAGACCACTGTCTTGGCCTGTCTCATGAGCTCATTTAGTGTTTGGAGAGCAGGTACTCAGTGTGAAAATTAATCCCTGACCCAGTGCATATGAAAGGTATGATGGTATTTCAAAAGATTTAATGATCATTTTGAGATGTGAGGTACTCTTGTCTCAGGGGCTTACTTGCCTTCTTCCTCTTCCCTGCCCTCCCTTCCTTCCTTTCTTTCAAGAAGTTTTATTGAATACACACACTTGCACGGGCATATGTGTATTTCATCTAGAAATTCCCCAAAGGATGCCTGAATACCATAGGAGGAAAAAGTCACTACAGAAACTCTTATTAAGGAAGAGAAACATTTTCCTAAAGGTGACATAACCTGCTAAGATTTCGTTGGCTCACAATGAAGATAGTATTGAACCTCATGCTGAGCAGTTTCAATTTCAGACGCTTCCTGGAGGCCTGCCTTTGTCAGCCCGAGAGAAGAAGGCTGTTGCCAAACCACATAGCTACATACCCCTCATGGCTCCCTTTAGTTAAACAAATACTTTGCCAACTATTTGAAACTGATTTGTTTCCTTTATTTTGAGTTAGTTCAAATTCTTAGGCAAGGTACAAGTCTGCATTAATCCCCGTCAGTGGAAAGGAGACATTATTCTAATTTATTACCCCATGCTCAAGAGCTTCGTCCCTACCACTCCAGTTTTGGGGAAGGACCAACAGGTTGTTTATTCAGATGCATTAATTAAGGGAGAACTAAGGGAAAATGTGATAAGTCCTATAGGAGAGTTCAGGACAAATTACTGTTGAAGTTCAAGGTGAAGAGACTAGTTCAAGTTGAGGGTATCATGAAAGGGATGCCATTTCAGCAGCCTGTGGTGGAGTGGTGGGATTGTTTCCTTTGTGTGTGTTTGTTATGACTGCACTGGGTCTTCACTGTGGTGCATGGGTTTCTCATTGCGGTGGCTTCTCTAGGCACGTGGGCTTGGTTGTGGAATCTCCTGGACTAGGGATCAAACCCATGTCCCTTGGATTGGAAGGTGGATTCTTAGCCAGTGGACCACCAGAGAAGTCTGAAATGAAATTTTAACAGACTGTCCTTCCAAACAAGTGGCCAGAGTCAGATATACACAGAGTGTATCAAAGTGATGGACAATAGCCCATCTTTGTGTGCTGTTCATTCATGGAGCACAAAACACAGAGAGATGCCAAGTGTTAAACTGGCCTGGACATTTGGTTCTAGTATTCTCCTGCCCTTCACTGCACAGGACTCTCATTCTTTAATGGGTGGCCCCTCCACTGCTCTGGGCATGGGTCCAAATGATGCTGCCACCTTCCATTGTGGCCTTGTCTCCCAGGATGCAGTGAGATGGGCATCCCATTCAGGTGGGCCAGTCACAGCCCTCCTCCTGTCTGGTCACAACTGTTGGCCCAGGGTGGGCACATGACCCCAAGTTGGCTAGTCAGAGTGTTTCCTTGGTGTTCTTCAAACTGGCATTTGGAAGGCGTATCTTCCTTCTTGGGTAGCAGTGCTGGAAGGGTGGAAATGAAAGCTCTTTGCTGGGAGAAACCAGTCTGTAGTAGGAGGAAATACTGCACACACGTAAGGATAAACAGTCTTGTGGTGGGTCCCACTGAAGTCCAGACGTGCATTCTAGTCTCTGGGGGTCTATTGCTGCCTTGATTCTCATGGCGCACCCCCCCTACCCCCCAAGCTTGAGTGTTATATTCCTTCGTTTCTGGAGCTTCCCTCACATGCCTTCAGTACATCTCTCCCCTCCTCCTTTTACTTTTTGTTTAGCAAATTCAGGTCACTGTTTATCCCACTTACAACTTAAAGTCTCTAACTCATCCTTCAAGACGCTGCCTGAGGGTCCTTTATTCTGGAAGCCTCCCCTGAATTCCCTCAATTTCATTGTTCTATCCTTTGTGCCATTGTGACTTGTGTATAGTTTTATTTATTTTTATTTTTTTTAAAAATTTTTATTTTTACTTTATTTTACTTTACAATACTGTATTGGTTTTGCCATACATTGACTTGAATCTACCACTGGTGTACATGTGTTCCCAAACATGAACCCCCCTCCCACCTCCCTCCCCACAACATCCCTCTGGGTCATCACCGTGCACCAGCCCCAAGCATGCTGTGTCCTGCGTCGGACATAGATGGTGATTCGATTCTTACATGATAGTATACATGTTTCAATGCTATTCTCCCAAATCATCCCACCCTCTCCCTCTCCCTCTGAGTCCAAAAGTCCGCTATACACATCTGTGTCTTTTTTGTTGTCTTGCATACAGGGTCATCATTGCCATCTTTCTAAATTCCATATATATGTGTTAGTATACTGTATTGGTGTTTTTCTTTCTGGCTTACTTCACTCTGTATAATCGGCTCCAGTTTCATCCATCTCATCAGAACTGATTCAAATGTATTCTTTTTAATGGCTGAGTAATACTCCATTGTGTATATGTACCACAGCTTTCTTATCCATTCATCTGCTGATGGACATCTAGGTTGTTTCCATGTCCTGGCTATTATAAACAGTGCTGCGATGAACATTGGGATACATGTGTCTCTTTCAGTTCTGGTTTCCTCGGTGTGTATGCCCAGCAGTGGGATTGCTGGGTCATAAGGCAGTTCTATTTGCAATTTTTTAAGGAATCTCCACACTGTTCTCCATAGTGGCTGTACTAGTTTGCATTCCCACCAACAGTGTAGGAGGGTTCCCTTTTCTCCACACCCTCTCCAGCATTTATTGCTTGCAGATTTTTGGATAGCAGCCATTCTGACTGGTGTGAAGAGGTACCTCATTGTGGTCTTGATTTGCATTTCTCTAATAATGAGTGATGTTGAGCATCTTTTCATGTGTTTGTTAGCCATCCGTATGTCTTCTTTGGAGAAATGTCTATTTAGTTCTTTGGCCCATTTTTTGATTGGGTCGTTTATTTTTCTGGGATTGAGCTGCATAAGTTGCTTGTATATTTTTGAGATTAGTTGTTTGTCAGTTGCTTCATTTGCTATTATTTTCTCCCATTCAGAAGGCTATCTTTTCACCCTGCTTATATTTTCCTTTGTTGTGCAGAAGCTTTTAATTTTAATTAGATCCCATTTGTTCATTTTTGCTTTTATTTCCAGAATTCTGGGAGGTGGATCATAGAGGATCCTGCTGTGTGATTTATGTCTGAGAGTGTTTTGCCTATGTTCTCCTCTAGGAGTTTTATAGTTTCTGGTCTTACATTTAGATCTTTAATCCATTTTGAGTTTATTTTTGTGTGCGGTGTTAGAAAGTGATCTAGTTTCATTCTTTTACAAGTAGTTGACCAGTTTTCCCAGCACCACTTGTTAAAGAGATTGTCTTTACTCCATTGTATATTCTTGCCTCCTTTGTCAAAGATAAGGTGTCCATATGTGTGTGGATTTATCTCTGGGCTTTCTATTTTGTTCCATTGATCTATATTTCTGTCTTTGTGCCGGTATCATACTGTCTTGATGACTGTGGCTTTGTAGTAGAGCCTGAAGTCAGGCAAGTTGATTCCTGCAGTTCCATTCTTCTTTCTCAAGATTGCTTTGGCTATTCGAGGTTTTTTGTATTTCCATACAAATCTTGAAATTATTTGTTCTAGTTCTGTGAAAAATATGGCTGGTAGCTTGATAGGGATTGCATTGAATTTGTAAATTGCTTTGGGTAGTATACTCATTTTCACCATATTGATTCTTCCGATCCATGAACATGGTATATTTCTCCATCTATTAGTGTCCTCTTTGATTTCTTTCATCAGTGTTTTATAGTTTTCTATATATAGGTCTTTAGTTTCTTTAGGTAGATATATTCCTAAGTGTGTATAGTTTTATAACAGGCATCACATTGCTGTATTACAGCTATCATTTACTGTCCCTTAACCCATAAGACACTGAATTCCTTGACATATTTTCATATTTCCAGTGGCTGGATCACAGAAAGTCAGCAGTAAATATGAAAGTGCATCGTGCACGGTTTTATACACTACACTCAGTTTTAATTTTGCCCTTAAACTTCTGATTTTATATTGAAGTATAGCCAATTAACAATATTGTGATAGAACAGACTCAGGCATACATATACATGTCTCCATTCTCCCCCAGGTAGGGCTTCCCTGGTAGCTCAGACAGTAAAGAATCTGCCTGCAATGCGGGAGACCTGGGTTCGATCCTGGGGTTGGGAAGATCCCCTGGAGAAGGGAATGGCAACCCACTCTAGTATTCTTGCCTGGAGAATCCCGTTAACAGAGGAGCCTTGGTGGGCTACAATCCATGGGGTCGCAAAGAGTCAGACACAACTGAGCAACTAAGACACAACACACACATTCTCCCCAAGGGCCCCCTCCCATCCAGGCTGCCACATAACACTGAGCAGTGTTCCCTGTGCTCCACAGCAGGCCCTTGTTGGTTATCCATTTTAAATATAAACATCCATACCAAACTCCCTAACTATCCCTTCCTACCATGCTTCCCCTCTTGCCTTTATTTCTTTATTTTGTCCATAACAGATCTGATCTTATGAAGTCCTATCCTAGGCAGTGGGGAGGGGAAAGGATGTATTTTAGTTTAACAGAAAACTTGGTCTGATGCAATAATGAAAATAGTCATTTTTGATAACTGCTCGGTCTCTTTAAGTAAAATATCTAGTCTCTCAGATTTCCTCCTTCTCTTTTCCCTTTCTTGCCAAGCTGGTATTGACTGTGATTTCCTGGTGCAGGTGTGGGGAGTATGGTAATATGGGGGAGGAAGAGGCTCCATCTTTGACTGCCCTCTGGGTCCTCCTGGGCTCTGCTATGGATTTCCTGTCTTAGCCTCTTCTCTGAGGCACCTTGTTTTATTGGGTGTTCTGGCATCTGTGACCACAGTCCTTCAGCTGAATCTTTTCCATGGTGTTGATCCGGACCCTGTGGCTCTCCTTCCTGACTTGGCCTCGCCCTGGTTCTTTATACTACAGAGACCTGGGAATCTCTGCCCCTGGCTGCTGGCTCACATGTATCCCTAAAAATGTCTGGCACAGGGGCCCTTCCTTTGCCCCATGATGGGCCTGTGGCAGGCCACAAGAACTCACTGCAGCCACTTCCTGCGCCTTTCAGATGCCTGTGGGGTCTCGAGGAGCCTTGCTCAGCCTCGGGCACCTGGGAACAGCCCAGGAAAGCTGACCCTGACCTCCTGCTTGACCCCGAGGGGCCTTGGTGGTGGTGGTCCTTGTGATGGGGTGGGGCAGCCTGCATGGCCATCGCATGCAGAACCCCAGTTGGAGTGGAGAAACACCCACCCACCCTCAGAGCAGCCCCCAGCCCAATTCACACTATTCTCTGCAGGCAGAGAACCAGTGGGTCTTCTGCCTTAGATCTCTGTTGCCCATGCCAGTGGAAAGCCCTCGTTATGAATTGCAATAAGTCTCCTATCCAGTGGTCACTCAGGCTAACCTGCCCGAAGTTGCTCAGGATAATGGAACAGGATTCAGGAAGCAAGTAGAGTTTCCCAACCAAGAGACCCCTAGAACAAGTTGGAGGCATGCCAGGCAGTGCTTGGCTTCCATTATTTATGTGTTCACTAATTCAAAAGGTGCTTGCTAAAGACCCCAAATAAGCAAAAGGTGTTTGAAAGTTGCCGAGAGAGTGGATTTTAGAAATTCTCATCGTAAGAAAATTTTGTAGCTGTATGTGGGAGTGGATGTTAACCAGGCTTACTGTGATCACTTTGCAACGTATACAAATAAGAAACCATTATGTTGAACACCTGAAACTAATGTTATATGTAAATCATACCTCAAAAAAAAAAAAAAAAAAAAAACGGAAATAATTTGCATTTCAGTGGAGAAGTCTTTATTTTGCTAGTGGAGTTCCTAGTTTGTAGTAGAGCTCAGTTACTTTGGGGAGTAAGTAGAGCAGAAACACATGGTTCTAGGGCTAGGTCCTGGAGAATTGGAGCTCCTGGTGACTTTTGAAGTAGGTGCAATCATATTCATGTGCCTGTATCTTTCCATAACATTATGCAAGATTTGAACCACTCATCGGGTTTCTTGTGATGATAACATACAGGAGCATCTGCCTTATCAGTCTGCCCATATGTTTTAATCAACAGTCACCTGAAGTGGCCCTGTCCATGTTCTGCCACTTTCTGTGAGGTCTTTCACTTCTGCCCTGGAGTTTGTATAACCTGTTAGTTTCTTTCCTCTCAGCTTGCCTGTTTTTTCCTGTCTTTTGAGAAATTGGCTGCAGGCTTTGGAGAACTGCATCAAGAAGGACAGGAATTGCTGATTAAATCAAATCACACCGAAGCCTGCACACCACACATGACTGAACATCTCCTTGATAGCTTGGGGGAAGCAGGAGCAGAGAAAAGTTATTTTCATCTCTGAGTCCTCCTTTTTCAAAGATAAACATGTGTTCTCTTGAGGGCTACTTTGCACTACTATAGTTAGGAATGAGGACCTGGGTGGCGAAAAAGCTGTAGCGTCTCTGAGCCTCTGTTTTCTTTTCCTCTTTTCCTTCTTTTTCCCTCCCTCCCTTGGTGCCTCCAGTGTATTATAAGGGAAAAGGTTAGTTTTATTCCTCAATAATTTTGATAATTAGGCCTCTCAAAATAGAAGAAAGGGCTGCTTTCAGGATCTGATTTTAGAGTGCCAAGTTGTAACTTGTTGTTTTGAAGGAGTTTTCAGCAGTGGTTCCAGGGCCGAGGCCTGGAAACAAGGTTCACCCCCAGCACCTCTAGATCTGATCACTTCTGTTCTCAGCTGTTATAGCTGCAAATAGGGCTGATTGAGAGGCCTGATCTCATGTCGGGCTCACGTTTCTTTTTTCACAGGATCCCAGGAGTATGAGGTGAGTTCTGAGGGTGAATTGGACATTTGGAACCATGTTTGAGCCACTGTAGTTTGGTAGATAAATGTTCCCTGGGTTCTTCCAGACTCATCTTGTTGTGAACTAGGCTTCTGAGTAATGTTGGCTTGTCTGTCACCCACAGGAAATTCCTGGGCTGAGGCTCATCTTGGAGTTTGGATGGTTTCCCTTTGTAACCTAAAGTCCAACTCAGAAGAGTGAGGCCAAGAGATGTTTCAGGTCAGGACTAAAGTTGGGTTAGCCGACAGGTTCGTTTGGATTTTTCCATAAAGTCATACAGAAAAACGTAAACGAACTTTTCAGCCAACCCAATATCAGGAAAACCCCCAGAGGGATTAGAGGAAGAACAGGCAAGAAGAGAAACGTTGAGTGTACCTCAACAATATTCATGAGCATTTGTGAGGGCAGCTTTGCTCTTTCCTCCGCAGCACACTAGGACCACGGGTAGAAAAGGCTATCTGTATGCGTTAGGATTTAAAGTTCTCTTTGAGTTTGGGAGGCAGTGAGCTGCAGTGAGAAAGGATGTTTCTGTCAGTGCTCTGTTTGCATTTGCTTCTATCGTTTAATAATGTCTCGGTGACCGCTGTCCTTTGTAGACCTCCTTGTCTCCAAAATGAATGTGGTAATACCTCCTGTGGTTAGGGAGAGTGGGGTTAGCAGGTATTTAAAAACAATACAATGAATGCTTGGGTAAAACATTTCCAGTGAACGCATTTACATGCCTATTACCTGATACGGTTGATTTACTGATAATCTATTTTGCATGAGATCCCACAGCTGTTCATTCATAATAGGAGGCAAGTTTTTAAACCATGACTTAGTTTTTTTCCCTCGTATTTTAGTTGTAGAAATAGTTATCAGAAATCTAGAAATTACAGACAGGAAAGTGTTGAAAGTGAAAAGCCACCTGTGCTTCGTCCATCACCTAGAAATAGAAATTAGCATCTTAGTGTATCTTCTCAGTTTTTTTCTCCTGGTTACCTTGCATGTGGTTCTGTGGGTAAACCAAATGAAATCATGTATTTACTATTGCATGAATGTTTTCTCAGCACAGATCACATTGTATTCTGGCAGTTGGTCTCCAGGGGCAGGAAGTGAAGAAATACATTGGGGTACAAGTCATACTGTAACCTATTAATGAAACTTCCTAATGGGAAAATACCAGACATTGCTCAAATACCAATTTCTTTGGTTTTCTGAAGTAGGATACTGAGTAACTCCAATTATTAGATAAAGTACTTTGAACTACCTAGGAGAATACCTGCCTCTCTAGAGTTGCTGTTTCCTAGTTGTGTGACCTTGGTAAGTTAATTAAATAGCACCAGTTTCCTAATCTGCAAAAATAACACATAGCATGGCTTTTAATGGGTTGCTTTGGGAATTAAACAAGTTCATATATAAAAATCATATGGTGCTTGGTTCAGAGCTCTATCTGTGATAGCTAAAATAGTGACAACAACCCATGTAAGTATCCAATATGGCACAGGTGTCCAGTAGATGCTTACTCCTCAAGTATCTAATTGTTGGCTTCTACTCTCTCCCTTTTAATGTTCCCCTCTCCCCCAGCCCCGATCATCTTCAAATACCTTTACTTTGCAAACCTACCTGTGTATGCATGCTCAGTCACTTCAGTCGAGTTCAATTCTTTGCAACCCCATGGACTGTAGCCCCCCAGGCTCCTCTGTCCATGGGATTCTCCAGGCAAGAATACTGGAGTGGGTTGCCATGCCCTCCTCCAGGGGATCTTCCCCACCCAGGGATTGAGCCCAACATCTCTTACATCGCTTGCATTGGCAGGTGGGGTTTTTTTTTGTTTGTTTGTTTTGTTTTTTTTTACCACTAGTGCCACCTGGGAAGTCCCATTATTCCTTTAAAAATAACCTACCTGATATTTTAAATGAGAGATTAAAGAGTAATATTTTTGGGCTACTGCTAGAGAGGGCACATCAATAGGGTCACACAGGAAGCCCTTAGCATCTGTGATGGTCTGCACAATGGGGTGTCTGTTTTCAGCTCAGACACCAACCAGAACAGTTACTTATCCTAACAGGAGGGGCAAATTGAGACTCTCATCACTGCAGTGTGGTAGACGACACGGAACAAAATGCAGAGGTAGCAGGCAGGAAGTGCCCAGAGGAGGAGGACAGCCTCGTGACTCTTGAGTCTTGTGCGGGGACCTCCTGGGGGTCGTCCATAGTGACTGTGCTTTGGGGATGTCAGAGACAGAGGCCGGAGGCTGAAGGCCAGGGAGTGTGGGGACCAGTAGTCAGTAGACACTCAGTAAGTGCTAAAAAAGAGAATGAATGAGTAAATGGGTGGATGAATGAGAAGAATAAGAGAGTGACACTCCCATCACCACCTGGAGTAGTACAAGAATAGCTGCTGCTGCTGCTAAGTCAGTTCAGTCGTGTCTGACTCTTTGCGACCCCATGGACTGCAGCCTACCAGGCTCCTCCGTCCATGGGATTTTCCAGGCAAGAGTACTAGGCAACAGGAAACCCCTCAGAATCAGAGAAAACCTTGCCAGACCATAAGAGAGTGGTTTTTTGTTGTAGTGGGTATAGGGGTTCTGTCCTTTTCTCAATGAGAAAGTATTCACTCCTTTGGAGAATATTTTACCGAGTATCTACTATGTATCTGATGTGGTTTTAGGCACTGGGGGAGTGAACAAAGCATTCAAAGTCGCTCTTTTCCCCTTAGCTTACCTTCTAGTAGAAGGAAACAGACAATAATACATGACAAATACATGATATGCTAGGTGATGTTACATGGTGTGGGAGAAAATAAGACAAGAGTGTAGGGGGTTGCTATTTGATACATATAATGGTCAGCTTCTGTGATAACATTTGAGTAGAGAGTGGAAGAAAGTAAGGGAAGGAGTCTTCTGTGTATCTAGGAGAAAAGTACTCCTGATAGAACAGCAGGTGAAAATCGCCTGAGGCGCAGAACAGCAGGGCCAGCATGGATAGTAGACCAAGTGGCCACACTTTAGGGTGGAGGAGGGAGAGATTATGTCATTGTGATATTTTGTTTATAATAAGAAATAATATTTGGTCTTAGCTGCTTTTTTTTGGGGAGGGGGTGGTCACAGAGCAGCTAAAACCCTCGGAAGGTTCCAAGTGCTGAGAATGATATAGGTGCTTTTGTTGTGTTTGATGAGATGACTTTGGATCTAAGGATGGGGGCTAAAGATTGAGTTCAATCAACAGTGGCCAGAGATTTAATCAATCATGTCTGTTTAGTGAAGCCTCCATGAAACCCCAGAAGGACTGGGTTTGGGGAGCTTCAGTTGGTGAACATATGGAAGGATTGAGTGACTGGCCTGATAGGAGAGGACACAGAAGTGCCATACCCCTTCCCTATATCTTGCCCTGTATATCCCTTCCCTCTGGCTACTCCTGGGTTATATCCTTTTATGATAAGCTGGTGATCTGGTAAGTAAAATGTGTTTATTTGAGGACCACGAGTCATACTAGCAAATTGATCAAGCCCCGGGGAGAAATTGTGGGAACCTTGGATTTATAGCCAGTTTATGAGAAGTACAGGTAACAACCTGAGCTTGCAGTTGGCATCTGAAGTTTGTTGGGGTGGCAGTTTGTAGGATTGAACCCTCAGCCTTTGGAATCTGACACTGTCTTTGGGTAGGCAGTGTCAGAGTTGAGTTGAGCTGTAGGGAACTCAGCTTGTGTCCAAGAATCGCTTGAGTGTGTGGGAGCCTCCCCACCCTCAGCATGGAAAAGGGGCCCCAGGCCAGTAGGTTGTGGTAAAGTCTGGCTCTAACTCAGAATGAGGTGGGAAGCCACTGGAAAATTTTGCGGAGGCAGAGCGTGATTTGATTTCCTCTGTGAGAGAGGTGCATTGCCTCTGCTGTGAAGGCCAGAGAAGCAGATGCTTGAAGGTGGCCAGCGAGGAGATGATGCCTTGTGATAGTCTTGACAGGTGGCGGTGGTGCCCTGGGTAGTAGTGGAGTGATGAGGAAAGGTCAGGTTCTGGGTCTACAGGTTGTGAAAGAGAACCGTGCAAGAGTTGCTATCAACTGGGAGGAGCTGATATAAGAGGGAAAATGGTGAGTTGTGTTTCACACCTGTTGTGTTTGACATGGCTGCTGTACAACTCAGTGGCAGTACCAAGGAGGCAGTTGCATTCAGGGAGAGAGCTGGGCTGGAGGTGGAAATTTGGGCGTTGTCATCTTATCGTGGTACGTGATGCTGTGCTGTCAGAGGACCTAGAGAGTGAGTGCGGAGAGAAAGAAAAGAGGTTTGAGGATTGGCCCTGGAGCACTGCAGCTTGCCAAATCTAGATGATGGGGGAGACTGAGAAGGAAAGGCAGGGGGAGAGAGAGAGAGAGAAGGGGGCAAAAAGGCAATCATCTGCATCAGAGGCTGCTGTAGGTCACAGAAGGAGAGCTGACCTCCAGATTCTGTAACGGGAAGGGCACGGGTTAGGTGCAGTGCTGGGAACTGACCTTAAAAGTCAGCTTTACCTGCTTTTGTTTTTTTGTGATGGTTAGTCATTCTCAGTAAACTCTTTTGCTGTGTTCATAAGCTTCTAGGTTTAAAACAAAACTGAACGAATGAATGAGTGAAAGAGAGAAACACACACACACACAGGAGAGGTGAACTGAGAGGCCCTGTTCTGCCTTTAGCAGTGAGAGCTTGGTGCCCAGAGTGAGTCAAACCAGGTCAGCAGCAGGTTTGCAGAAGCTGCCGTAGTCAGGTTTGTTTATGTCTGGGTGTGGGTCTCTTACGTAACCAGGCAAATAGGCCATGCTTTCCCTTACTTCCTACTAGGCTCTTAGCTTCTTGAGGGAGAGTTGGATTTCATTAGAAGTCGGGTTGCAGAGGCAGTAGACCGGTCAATGCTCTTAACTCTTCCCTGCCAGAGCGGAGACAGGTTCAGTGTCAGAGAACAGGAGTGCACCCGCCTTTCCGGCCTCAGTTCAGTTCAGTTCAGTCACTCAGTCATGTCCGACTCTTTGCGACCCCATGAATCGCAGCACGCCAGGCCTCCCTGTCCATCACCAACTCCCGGAGTCCACTCAGACTCACGTCCACCGAGTCGGTGATGCCATGCGGCCACCTCATCCTCTGTCGTCCCCTTCTCCTCCTGCCCCCAGCCCCTCGCACCAGTTCTCCTTCCTGCTCCAGGTGAATGTGTTTCCAGCCGTCTCTTGTGTATTGCCTCACCAGAGCATCTAGTACAGCGAGCAAGTGCTGATGAAAACTGCTGCTTCAGGGAGACGTCCCACAGATCACATTACAGAGCAGTGAGAAGAAAGGGCAGGGGGGTGCGGGGCAGAGAGAGCTGGAGATCCCCTTGGAGTTACTGTTTATCCTCCAGGCATTCTGCAGGGAGAACCTGGCCCGAGTCCACTTCATCGTGTTGGAACATCGTAGTTTCTGAAACCGTCCCTTTGTTCTTGAGAAATGCTGTCTCTGATTGTCTGACTTGATGCTCTGTTCGCCCTGCTCTTATAATCTCTCCCATTTCGTAAGATCTCATCCTTAAATTGTTGGAGGTAAACTTCATGGGCAGGTTGGGTTTGTTGTTTTGGTTACTGTGTTCAGGATGAACTTGGCAACGTTTTTTAATGTGAGCTGAATCTGGAAATAAGAGTTAAAACATTTTAGGAGCTCTTCATGTAGTAAACAGAATGTTTTGTGCATTCCAGTTGCCTTGGATTGGTTTTATATGTGTCAAGTTATAACCAAAGTTGAAATTGTTTTTTTTTTAAGAAGCAAAACTCCATGAGAGAATCAAAACTATATAACCTTGTTTACTTTTCTAATAAGAGGAAGCATTACTTTGTGTCAGGTTAAAATCCTTTGTTTCAGATTGTGTTCTAATCACTTAAATTTTAAACCATTTAATACATACAGCAGTTCGATGAGAGAGATGTATTGTCATCCCTATTTTATAGATCAGGTAATGGAGGTATGAAGAGGTTAAGTAACTTGCCCAACATCACACAGCTAATAGGTGGTGGAGTAGGACTTTGAATCCAAGCATTCCAAGACCCTGTTCTTAATGACTGCAGTGCACTGCTCTTTACTCATTTAAAACTGGCAGCTATTGGATGGGAATTGAGTTTTTGTTACTTTTAAACCATCTCTGAAATATGAGTTTACCAAATACTAAAAATTGATACTATCAGCAAAACTCTACAATTAGTTTTTTTGCTAAGAAAATCTGTTTACAAAACAGCATTCATTTAGGACAAAGAGCTGATTTTTTTAATTGTAAATTATTTCTGTATGTTCATTGAAGAAAGACCTGAAGGACATTTTTTTTTTTTTTTTGCAGGGGGAGCAATAATTTTTCCTTTAATTCACTATTGAAGTGGTTACATATGGAAGTAATTACATCATATATCTTGAAAATCTTGATAAGATTTTTTTGTAATGAAACCGTTGTAGGTTTTTCTTTGAACTGAAACTAGCAATAGAGCATTAATCACTTTAATATGAATGTATGTAACTGATGTTTATTTGAAGATACTGTATAAGACTCTTTTCTTTCCACAATAAATCTTATTCTGCTGGTCTGCAGCTCCTTATTTGTAGTGACTGATGTTGAAGTTAATAAAAGAGTGGAAGTCTAGTAAGTCTGTGTCCTCTTTTGGGTTATTAGTCTGTATTCACTTCTAGGTCCTGTTATCTTTTGATATATTTTGGCAAGTGGAGGCTATGGATGCTTTAGGTAGTTATACTGCAAAGGATTTGGGGGCCAGTTTTATAAATATTGCAGTGTGTGACCCAGAAAATCTATGTGGCAGGTTTTGGATGACAGATGGAGAGAGGAGATTTTCCTTTCTTGCTACTATTTTAAGATTTTGTAGAGTCGTGCTCTCCCTCAACAAGGCTTACTATCGTTGCCTAAGTGACAGGATGAAGACAAGGTCTAGGCCAGTTGTCCAAAGTACAGGGTAGATCTCTGGCCGCTGTTGATCTTTGATGTGGCGTCCCAACCTAACACTAGATGACTCGGAGTCACATAGTAAGGCAGGTATTTCCTTTTCCGTTTTCTTTTAACTGTCTGATTCAAGGAGGAAGTCAGTTGGCACCATTGCCCTTTTAACATCTCCCAAATCTTTCAGGATCTCCCTTTATGACAGAGAGCAGGCTCTGAAGATCCCCAGCTTTGATAGGCAACTGTGTTTGGTCAGAATGTAGTTTCATTGTTCTGTGTTTCCTTGTTTTAGTATGTGCAGTTCTCTTCTACTTTTTGACAGGAAATACTGGCTTTCTGTTTATAGTGAGGATAAGGTTTTTCTATGAAAATTAGTTTTATTCAAAGGAAAATGATGAGTTAATCTACAAACAAGAACTAGAGTATATAATATAGGTGATATGTAGACATGGCAAAATGGCGAATTTCATAGAGGAATGGCAAAAGTATGGGAAATATTGGTCTGATATCTGCTAAGGGCTTCCCTGGCGGCTCAGTGGTAAAGAATCCACCTGCCAATGCAGAAGATGTGGGTTTGATTCCTGGGTTGGGAAGATCTCCTGGAAAAGGAAATGGCAACCCACTCTAGCATTCTTGCCTGGGAGATCCCATGCACAGAGGAGCCTGGCGGGTTATAGTCCACGGGGTCACAAAAGAGACAGACAGGACTTGGTGACTAAAGAACAATAACCTCTGCTATGGTTAATTGTATAGAGATCTGCGGTCTCTTCTGTATTTGTCTTGGAATTCAAAGTGTTCAGGTCTTATGGGCAGAGAGCTGTTATGTATGATATGACTTGCATAGGAGACACTGAGGAAGTGCCATCATCAGGCACTACAGTATTTCTGCAAGAAAATATATGAATGCACAGTGGGATAAATAAAGATAAATACATGGCCCTATGTGGTTCAGCTCAGGTCACGAAATATGTTTTTGAACCAAACTTAAGAAAAAAAGTTTTGATTTTCAGAGATTTCTAGATTTCAGAATCACAGATAAGAGATTATAGATTTCTTTGTAAACAAATTACATCATTTTCTAAAATACTGATCAAATTAATCATGTGGAAACAAATTATACACCAACTTGGTCCAAGTAGCTCTGCTATCTTTAAGTTTATTTTACTGCTGCGAATCACCTCTGTATGCATTCTGATCTGCTTTATTGGGCCAGGTAGATGTGTTTGTGGAAGAAACATTGAATCCAAGTGACTTTATACCTGTGTATATGAAAACGGAAGTAGTTCTTGGTCCTGCTCATCCTTGAGATGTGAGGGTCAGTTTTGAACATAGGACTTGCTCTCTTGGTAATTAAGAACTTGAGTATTGGCTAAATGGCAATGCTTTCACTGGCGCCAGACAATTTGGGGTAATATTTCATTTGGTTTTATGTTTTAAGATAGAAAATCCATCAATTGTTTGCAACTGTTTAGTTGAGTGTAACGTTAGTTCTTAGATAGTCGTTATCAATGAAGTCTTAATTTAGCCATGATCAAAATATTTTAAAAAGGGGCATGACCAGACTCCCCAGACAGCTATTTTATAGTCTGTGAACTTAAGACATTGTAGAGCAGTTAAGCTGGATTAATTACAGCTCAGAGGGTCATGTTATTTATGATTGTTTTTCAAACATTCTGGAAAATGATAAATGAGCAAATATTTTCTTCAGAACACATTGAGATTTGTCAGATTCTTGATTTATACCCTTTAGAACATGCTTTTTTTTGTAATTAGCATGAAAATGTATAGTAATTTATCATAAAAATTATACATAAGAAGTATTTATGGGTTTTGTATGTTATATTGCAGCTATTTAAATAATTTGATAAAACAAGACACTGTAGACATGAAGTTTTGCTTTTACATTGTATATTTCCTCAAGAAGCTTAATGAAATCTCACTTCACTGTTCTGTAGGGTAGATGTATACTTAGATGTAGAATCTAAGGCCAGGGCCATTTGGCTCATACATATTTATATTTGAATTTTATATTGTTGTCCAGGATTTTCCATGAAGAATAGAGGTTTTTTTTCTTTTTTTTTTTTTTACTTCTGGTATATTAGTGCAACAGTTATTATGTTTTTTCATTTCTCAACTCACTCCCATGGGCTTACCTGGATTTTAAGTCATGACATAAATAAGATGGGTGGTAGGATTAGGGCCACTTCTGATGGAGCAGAGGCAGCACTAACCCTTTTGCACCCACTCAAGAAACCGTACTGGAATGTCAGTGAGGACGGCATTTGCTATGGCTGTAACTTTGAATCTATCTTATTAAAGTCATTTACAGGTATTAAGAATCTACTGTGAGTATAATACACTATGATTAGTATTAATAACCTTGCACCTCACACTGAACAAGTAAATCACCATTAATAATAATGAAATATCAAATATAACAGTGACAGTATTTACTGAGCAATTGCTAAGTGCCAGGCATGTGTTAAGTGCTTCTCATGTCTGAACTCATTTAATCTTTATAACCACACTATGAAGAAAGCATGGTAATTATCTGCTTCTTTATGGATGAGGATACTTTGTAAATGTCTTTGGAGATCAAGTAAGTTAGCCAGAGTCACAAAAAATGAGGCATTCTGACTTGACAATGTTCTATTATCTTCAACTTTATCTTCCTCATATACGGCTTCCCTCATAGCTCAGTTGGTAAAGAATCCACCTGAAATGCAGAAGACCCCAGTTTGATCCTTGGGTCTCCTTGGAGAACAGAAAGGCTACCCACTCCAGTATTCTGGCCTGGAGAATTCCATGGACTGTATAGTCCATGGGGTCACAAAGAGTCGGACAGGACTGAGCAACTTTCAGTCTTTATCTTCCTCACAAATACAGTAACATCTCAACTCTCTGAGACTCAACTGTGAGCGACTTTGACTGCTTGGAACAAACCTGAGAACATGGGAAGCAAGCAAAAACATTTCTGTAGTAATCACAGAAACAAAACTCTCGCTGTATGAGATTATACATATTCAGCAGGCAATGAACGGCTAGACTGTGTCCTATCCAGGGTCCTTTCGGAAAGGGTCTGGAGCCTGACTACTTCAGTGGAATCCGAGGCTTCCAGTGTGATCACTAATGCTTCCATGCTATAAAGTGAAATGAGTTTTAGTTTAGTGTTAAGAATTGAAGACCAAAAACCCAATTGATTCTTAGAAAAATCTTTCAAAAGAGACACAGATGTATAGAACAGTCTTTTAGACTCTGTGGGGGAGGGAGAAGGTGGGATGATTTGGGAGAATGGCATTGAAACATGTATAATATCATATAAGAAATGAATCGCCAGTCTAGGTTCAATGCAGGATACAGGATGCTTAGGGTGGGTGAGCTGGGATGACCCAGAGAGATGGTATGGGGAGGGAGGGGGGAGGGGGGTTCAGGATTGGGAACTCATGTACACCCGTGGTGGATTCATGTTGATGTATGGCAAAACCAATACAGTATTGTAAAGTAAAATAAAGTAAAATTTTAAAAAAATGAAAAAAATCTTTCATGGTTGGAAAAATAGTACTTGAAATGGGCACATATTTCTTTATCTGAAATGATTCATTCTTTACAAAGGTTTTAGCTAACAGAGGGTTTGGATGTAGAAGAGAAAATGCTTGCATTGTTGATCTTGTTATGTGAAGACAGCAAAATGCCATCTTGATTTTTTTCTTGTGGTTTGGTTAAGATGGTAAAGCTTGACTGTAAAATAAATTCCTTCTATTTATTTGCCCTGTTTTCATTTTTTCTCTAGATCGTTCCTTTGATGCCCTCAAAAAATCTAAGCACCCCCCATTTCTTGCTGCTGGCCAGCTCTCTGACATGCTGAATGGTGGTGATGAAATCTACGCTAACTGCATGGTGATAGATCAGGTGAGGTATGAGTGCTGTCGCTCGGGGGATCTGTCCTCTTTTAAAAATGTGCGCATCTCAGAATGCCATTGCACATTGTTGTATCCTCAGAAAATTCCAGCCTGAGAGCAGCCCAGGTGATGTTGCTGTGGAGTCTCATCATACGATCTCTTGACGTAGGTCCTTCCTTGAGAACCCAGCACACCTTACCCTCCACCGAGAAGCACCATGGGAGGGGTCTTAGGACACTGGCAAGGAGAAGAATGTGGGAACTTATCCATGGGGCCAAAACAGGAAATGACATTTGGGAGGCCAGTTTCTTCTCTGACCTGATTATGTAATATTTGTATTCAAATCCAGCAGACACTAATGAGTGAGAGCTTGATGCCAGCCCCATGTGAGACTGTCACATAAATTACTTGCTTAATCCTCATCACACACCTATTAGTGTGTGATTAGGATATAGAGCTTTAGTATTAAAACAGAATAGTGTCATGTTGCAGGGAAGCTGGAACCCTTTAGAATTCTCCACCCATTCCCTGATGTCTATCAGTTTGTGAGTTAAAACTCTTAGAGACAGATGGCTTGGATGTGTATCTACTTAAGGATTTATTCTTTGTCCTTTCCTGTAGCTTGGTGATCCTCACATTTTAATATTTTTAAAATTTAAGTATAGTTAAAGATCTGAAAATTTCTGCATGGCCTAATTTATAGGAGATTTAAGGGATTCTCAAGAGTAATTTTGATAGCACATAATTTCTGCCTTATTTCCTGGTTTTAAAACCTGATCTCCACATAAGAGGCATTAAGTATATGCTCATTGAACAGTGATCTATTTTGTCCTTTTTGGGTTGTTGTTGTTAGTACACATATATTGTACCCTATTGTATCTATTACTTATAGATATTTTTTTCTGATGTAAACTTTTTTTTTCTGTCTAGTGGATGCTAATTTGTGCCCACTGGTTGAATGTCTCTTTCCTTTGGTTATGAGAAATTGTTACATTAAGTGCATAGTATAAATAGCATAGATTAGAATGATATTCAAAATGACAGAAAAACCAAAAAATCAGAATGGACATCAGCTCTCAACAACAAGTGTATTTCTTTTGGTGTAAAGCAGCTGAATGTCAGCCCTAGTTATAGAAATCTAGGATGAGACTCAGAGTTGAGAACAAAGTGGGAGTTCGGGGACATTCTTTTAAGATGCAAGGTGATTGGACTTACTGTGCTCTAGCAACATTCCGATTTTAATGGTTTTATTCTGTTGCCACATGTTCTCAGTGTTTAAATACATTTGTCATTATTTTTTCATTCTGTTCCTCAGTGAATATTGCAGTACCTCCATTTACCTCCAGAAGCTAAAATTGTACTTGACCCAACATTTGTGGGGACAGACTGTGTCTTTGCATGTTGTAAGATACATTAAAAATGGAAAACTCTTCTAAACCAAAAATGAGGATAGGATATAACTTCTCTTTGGAAGTACTTTGAGTGAGAGAAGTTTTGCTTTAATAATGTGAAGCATACATCCAGAGAGAACTCAAGCAGCCTGATTGGTAAACTGAAATGAAGTAGAAGATTGCTGAATTTGTGCAGTGAAACGAAAATCAACATCTGGCTAGAAGTCACGTGGTTTCTTATATCGGTGTAGTGTAGTCTGTAGTATAATTACATCATTTGTTTTACTGTTCCTGTGTCCATTTGAATAGCAAGGACAACATAAGGAGTCCAGATTCTGCATACTGAAAATAAGTTCTAGCAATATCTGGAAAGAATCTTACCTAATTTTCTTCATCTCCCTCAATCTGGCCTGGAAACCTGAAAAGACTGCTAGCTTATTTATGTACTGTTTTCCATGAATTTTCAAGGTTATCAAGCTACCTGATGAGGAAGCTCATGTGATATAAACTACTTTGAAAAAAATTTATTTGGACATTATTTCAAGCCTGTATAATTCAGTACAAAGAATTCTTGTAATACTCTTAATAAAAAAAAATCCCCCAATTTTACCATATTTTACTTCATGATTCTGAGTATGTATTTGTATATGTATATGTGTACTTAAAAATGCTTAAGATATGTATACAAATATTAACTTGTTTGAGAGTAAATTGAAAATATGATGCCCTTTTACTCCTCAGTCTTTCATGGTGTATTTTCCTAAAAGCATGGGTGTTCTCTTACTTAAGCCGTATTGTTACCAAAATCAGGAAATCATCATCGACACACTGCTATTAGCTGTTTATAGACATCATTCAATTTTAGCCAATTGTTCCAGTAATGTTCTTTGTAGCAAAAGAAAATTCACTAGCATGTCTTGCATTTAGTTGTGTCTCTTTAGTCTTCTTTAATCTGGGACAGTTCCCTAGTCTGTCTTTTATGATAATTTTGAAGAATACATTCCAGGTTGTTTTTGGTGCTGCTCTCTTTGTTTTTACTGTTTTCTCACTCAGAAGCGATGCCCTTTGATGACCACCACTTCAGACCACCAGCACCTCCTTAGGGCAAGTGTTTTGATCCGCTGGGACTTAAAAAAAAAGACTGTTTATTTGGCTGCGTTGGGTCTTGGTTGGATCGTGCGAGCTCTCCCATTGTGGCGCACAGAGTCTCTAGTTGTGATCTGGGCTCCTGGGCTTGGTTGCTCAGCAGCATGTGGGATCTTAGCTTCCTGATCGGGGATCGAACCTGTGTTCCCCTGCATCGGAGTCATAACCGCTGAACCAACAGGGAGGTCCCCAACTGGGACTGTTTTTTCATACCATCCAGTGGAGGCAGTACTTTCTCTTCCTGGTGAAGATTTTAGATCAGTCTTTGACCCTCTGCTGACTCCCTCCCGTGAAGATTTTTCCAGACTGTCCTTTCCCTACCGCAAAGTCTCATGGCAAGAGTATGACAGGTTGCTGGGTGAGATTTGATGTTTAGTATTTCAGTATAGTTCAGTCGCTCAGTCATGTCCAACTCTTTGCACCCCACGAACCGCAGTACGCCAGGCCTCCCTGTCCATCACCAACTCCTAGAATCCACCCAAACCCATGTCCATTGTGTCAGTGATACCATCCAACCGTCTCATCCTCTGTCGTTACCTTCTCCTCCTGCCCTCAGTCTTTCCCAGCAGCAGGGTCTTTTCACATGAGTCAGTTCTCTGCATCAGGTGGCCAAAGTATTGGTGTTTCAGCTTCAACATCAGTCCTTCCAATGAACACCCGGGACTGATCTCCTTTAGGATGCACTGGTTGGATCTCCTTGCAGTCCAAGGGACTCTCAAGAGTCTTCTCCAACACCACAGTTCAAAAGCATCAATTCTTTGGCGGTCAACTTTCTTCACAGTCCAACTGTCACATCCATACATGACCACAGGAAAAACCGTAGCCTTGACTAGATGGACCTTTGTTGGCAAAGTAATGTCTCTGCTTTTGAATATGCTATCTAGGTTGGTCATAACTTTTCTTCCAAGGAGTAAGAGTCTTTTAATTTCATGTCTGCAGTCACTGTCTGCAGTGATTTTGGAGCCCCCAAAAATAAAGTCTGCCACTGTTTCCACTATTTCCCCATCTATTTCAATGAAGTGATGGGACCAGATGCCATGATCTTCGTTTTCTGAATGTTGAGCTTTAAGCCAACTTTTTCACTCTCCTCTTTCACTTTCATCAAGAGGGTCTTTAGTTCTTCTTCACTTTCTGCCATAAGGGTGGTGTCATCTGCATATCTGAGGTTATTGATATTTCTCCCAGCAATCTTGATTCCAGCTTGTGCTTCATCCAGCCCAGTGTTTCTCTTGATGTACTCTGCATAGAAGTTAAATAAGCAGGGTGACAATATACAGCCTTGATGTACTCCTTTTCCTATTTGGAACCAGTCTGTTGTTGCATGTCCAGTTCTAACTATTGCTTTCTGACCTGCATACAGGTTTCTCAAGAGGCAGGTCAGGTGGTCTGGTATTCCCATCTCTATCAGAATTTTCCAGTTTATTGTGATCCACACAGTCAAAGGCTTTAGCATAGTCAATAAAGCAGAAATAGATGTTTTTCTGGAACTCTCTTGCTTAGTATTTACATGTAATTTAAAGTTTGGGGTATTTTCTGTCTTCTAGTTACACTAAACCCATGCATCTTATGTAGCTTTATTTGTTCTTTTTGTTTGGGAGACTCAGATTTATGCGGCTGCCAATAACTTGGTTTCCCAGGTTCCTATAAACTATTTTGTAAGCTAAAGTGCCTACTCTTTAGTTTTTGTCTCAAGTATTTAAAATATTTCCCCTAATTTTTAGTCAGTGGTTCATAAAATGTTAAAATCATAGTCAGTCTCTGGTTTTGTAATACAGTTTATAAAACACTTGGTCGTCTTCCTTTTGTGAATTATGGGAGAGCAGGAAGTAAACAAAAGTATATCACGTAAGAATTCTTTTGCTTACATAAAGAAAGACAAGAACAGAAAACCCAAAAAAGATAAATAAGTTGGAGGGTCTTTAAATTGTGAAAACTGTATTCTTTGCTCAGCCAATCTTTCCTGCTTTTGCTCAGCAAATATTTTACTTTCAACTACCAGGTTGGTGATTTGGACATTAACTATATTAACATAGAGGGAATCCCTGTGAATACCTGTCTTGAATCTATGGATTCTTCTCTGGGGCCTGAGAGCAGCAAAGCCATCCTTCCTGCTGAAGCCAGTGCTGGTACACACCCACCAAGTAAGGACACAGAAGTGATGTCACACACTGAAGCCAGTGCTGGCACACAGCCACCAAGTAAGAGCACAGAAGTGACGTCACACACGGAAGCCCAAGCGCCTTTCGTATCATCTAGTTCATATGCTTCGAATTTGAATCTTTCTTTTGGTCTTCGAGGATTTGAAAAGGAGCAAAGTCATCTAAAGAAAAGAAGGTAAAGTACTACATTCTAGAGAGAAAATGTAGAAAATGAAAGAACTTTGTAGCTGGACTTGGAAAATTCTATTTTCTTATTGTTATTGCCCCCCCACCATTTTTATTTCTACATCAAAATTTGCCTCCATTTAGGTTTTTATATTTCATGACTTGAAAGTAAGATACATAAGAAAACTGACAAAAATATAATAAAGGAAAACCACAATGAGATACCATTTAATACTTACTAGATAAGCAAAACTTTTATAAAGTGTAATAATGCCATATTTTGGTGAAAATGCATATGATAGAAACTCCTATATACAGTTGATATGAGTGAAAATTGTATAATAACTTTGGAAAATATTTTGGCATTTTCTTGTAAAGTTGGATGTGCATATATATTATGACCCAGCAGTGTTAGTTCTGTGTCCTGAAAGACATGTATAAGACTATTTATTGCAGTAGGAAATAACCCAAATGGTAGGGATGAAAAGATAAATTACACTATAGTTACATAATGGGATACTGTACGGTAGTAAAAGTGAATTAACTGTGACTACATCTGCTTGCATAATCACATGCAACTTAGAAACATGAAGTAGAACAAAAAAGGAGCCACAGAATACTTCAGTTAGAGCTCATTTATAAAATGCAAAAACAATCTGTTACTGTAGGGCATGTATAATGTGCTTAAGCAATAAGGAAAAACAAATGAGAATGAAGAAGATAAAAATCCCCCAATTTAAGATACTTGCTACATTGATGGGCATTGTAGGGAAAGGATAAAACAAGTGTGGCCAGTGTTTGTTTCAAGTTGAGTGGGCTGATGGGTGTTTATTTTATTTTTCATTTTTTATTGGTGTATAATTGTTTCTGCAATGTTGTTAATTTCTGCTGTACAACAACATGAATCAGTTATGTGTACACACATCCCCTCCCCTTTGGACCTCCCTCTACTTCCCCATCATCCTACCCATCTAGGTCATCAAAGAGCAGCAAATTGAGGTGTTTGTTTTATTTTTATGCTCTTTGTTTTTATTTTTATGTTTGTTTTATTTTTATTTTTACCTTATGCGCTACAAGGTAACTTATAGTGACCTTACATATAATTTCTTGTAAAAATGTCCCTAGAACAGTCGTTCTATTGTGTATGATATGATCGTACATATTTCTGTGTGTGTGTGCGTGTGTCCGAGACCCTGTGTCTTTGGCTTCGCTTCTTATCCATTCATCCTTTAGTCTATTTTCATGAGGGAATAGGCCCGTTTTTACTGATTTCATTTTATCCTAGGGCTTCCCTGGTGGCTCAGATGGTAAAGAATCCGCCTGCAATGCAGAGAGACCTGGGTTTGGGCCCCAGGTTGGGAAGATCCCCTGGAGAGGAGCCTGGTGGGCTATAATTCATAGGCTTGCAGAGTTGGACACAACTGAGTGACTAAGCACGCATTACTTTCCTTAGGTAGTGAGAACAAAGAGGATTCTTCATGAGAGTGTCAAATGAGAATGAAGAAGAGAAAAATGCCCAAATTTAAGATAATTGTTACACTGAGTGGGCATTGTAGGGAAGGAATAAAACAATGGTGTGGGCAATGTTTGTTTCAAGTTGAGCCTTAGATCTCTGATTATGTGTCCAGTTTTATGCATAAGATTATGAATCAAAATAACAATAAAATAACACATATGAGTATATATAAATATGTACTTGAGTGAATATTCGACAGGGACTTAATTGCTCAGAAAGGAGTGGTAAGCAGTAGTCACTGGGTGCTGATCACTGGGTTGCGCTGATAAACAACAGCTGGAGGTTAGAAACCTTTAACAGGTATCGGTACCAAGAGTGATGTCTAGTGGATAGATAATAAAAGATCTTCTCTAGATTTTTATTGTGTGAATTATAGTTTTAAAGATGCTTGTGTGGTCATGGCTGCAAATTAAACGGATGGGACATCAAAGTCGCTCTGCTTTGACACAAGAGACAAGGAAAATAACCAAATTTGAAGTCTGTTTCTGGTTCTATTTCAAAATCAAGATGATTTGTTGTGTTGTTACTAAAATTTTAGCTCCAGAAGTATAACAGCCAAAGAAAAACTACATTTTAAAAATACATTATATATTAACATGCCTATGGAAGTTCTCTGGAGAAGGCAAGGGCAACCCACTCCAGTACTGGAAAATTTTCCAGTGCCTGGAAAATCCCATGGATGGAGCAGCCTGGTGGGCTGCAGTCCATGGGGGTCTTGAAGTCGGACACGACTGAGCGACTTCACTTTCACTTTTCACTTTCATGCATTGGAGAAGGAAATGGCAACCCACTCCAGTGTTCTTGCCTGGAGAATCCCAGGGACGGGGGAGCCTGGTGGGCTGCCGTCTATGGGGTCACACAGAGTCAGACACGACTGAAGCGACTTAGCAGTAGCAGCATGGAAGTTCTCAGCCTCAAAGCTTGAGTGGTTTAAAATTTAGATGGAATGGAAGGAGCTGGAAAGGTGCAAGATCAAATTCTTGCCTTTTAATTTTATGGTTATCAAAGTTAAATGAGGAAAGAAAAGCAGTAGGTTAGCAGCATCACCACCTGCTTCTGAAGTGGAGTTTTCATAGGAATCATTTTTTCAAATCTCTAAAATTGATAATTGAACAGGACATGTTTGGAACCTCACTTGGCTTGTGCCTGACCCATTTCTTGTCACCAGCTCTGGAATGAGATCTTCACACCTCTCCTTGTCTTAATGTGCTTCTGCCCTCCTGACTTGTCCAGGGACAAAGGAAGGAAAGCCATGCTGCATTTTTCACATGTAAATTGCCCCAGAGCCTGCCCCCTCTCCACTAAACAGCTCAGTGGCTCTGTTTTGTCTGTGTTTTTAATATTTGAAGGGTAACTATTTGGGCCTTGTAATATTCAAACCCAGATCTCCTGCATTGCAGGCAGATTCTTTACCATCTGAGCCACCAGGGAAGCCCAATAATTAGATTTACAAAACAGAAATAATGAAGATAGTACTAATTTGGAATGACTTTGCTAGGTTGAAATGTTCATTCGGGGAAACATAAAATCTTGTTTAAGAAGATCTATTCAGGATGAGGGGAGAGAAAAAAATGATAGAAATCACAAGGATGAATTTTGTTGAGTAGTGAATGAGAGCCCCTTGTAGCTGACACCAATAGAGAATCTGAATTCAGGGAGATAGAGAGCCATGCCTGTCTTACTTGATGACTTGGTTGTTTATTTGCTTTTTGCTGCAGTTCCAGCCTTGATGCCCTGGATGCTGACAGTGAAGGAGAGGGCCATTCGGAGCAGCTGCACAACTGCTACACTCCAGTGTGTCAGAGTTCCTCGAGAACTGGCATTACTAGCGGGGATGAATCTGACTCTTTTGAGACCAACACTGAATCAGATTTTAATATCTCCAGGACGGAATCATTTTCTTTATCAAGTAGTCTGCAGCTGAAGGTATTCTTATTAGTATTCATTTGGTTTATTAAAAGCCTGGAAAGTATGTTGTCTAAATCTGCTCATTTCTGAAAGACAAATTATAGTAACACGTGTGAATGTTTTTTTAATTGAAGACCCAATGAACTTCATGAGTCTGTCTTCTTACTCTCTCACATTCTAATGTGTATAGTCCTTACATACAATGGCTGATTTGTTTTCATGAATCCCCACCAACGCAGATCATCTTTCATGGTTTTGGAAAATGTTACCATTTTATACAGTGTTTTCTGTCATCATCCCTTAAGCAATGGGAGGAAGGCTGGTGGTATGAAGTGAGTTTAAATGACCAAGCTTGTTTTGCACAGATAAAATTTTACTTGGTGCTGGGGATGAGGTAAATAATTTTGCCAAGGCAGAGGTAACATTTGTTGGGCTGCATGAACTCATTTGGAATACCATAGCCTCTGTTAGTTTTTCCACAGGAGACAGCTTTTGTGTCTTTTTTCACATTGGAGTTTCATTTCATTGTGGTTTCTTGAAATGACTAAACTTTCCCAGTCTTACAGGGAAGCCCTTTTCTGTTTGGACCTATGTTTTCTGTTTTATTTCTGTTGTCCACTTGTTTTCTTTTTAAATTGAGTTTACTACTGTAAATGCAGTGTTTCTGAGTAAAACACTGTAAAGTGACATGTGCTGTGCTTTAACATCTCATCGCAAACACATGGTGGTTATGATTGTGTTTTATTTTGATGGTATGCTCTACAATATGCACAACATGCTTCATGTATGCACAAAACACAGAATTTTCTCATAACTCATCTGGGATATAAAGTGGTATTTTTATTTTAATTTTTGATCTGTTCAAGTTCTACAGAGATTAGATGTCCACATTGCCCAAAGCTCGGTGATAGAGTCAGATCGAGGCCTTCTGACCCTAGAACCTGAATCCTCTACCCTCAGCTCTGAGATCTGTAGAGCTGTTATCATCTTCTGAAACTAAAGATCATGTGATATTTTTGGATAATAAGAATTAGATATGCTTATTCATGTAGCTATTTCTCAGACTTGTAATGTGAATGGAACTGTGAAAAACTCATCATTACTTAGAAGGAAAAGTAATTCTCTGTGAAATAGTTCTATACTGTTCACTTTTAAGAAGAATCTGTCCTATAAATTATGGCTTGCCTTGCCTTTGTAATTACCCTATATAACTTTTTGCCAAGGAATTCTGGAAGATTTTCAAATTCCTATTGTTAGGAAAAATGATTACCATGCATGACTTTAATGCAGAGGATGGCACTTGGCTAGGGCCCTTTGTGGCCAACTCACTGTTAGGGGATAACTTAGGTTGGCCTTTTGGACCGCCAGGCCCACTGGGTCTTTCCCAATAAGAAAGTCATGGAGCCATGGGTCAAGGCCATCCAAAGCAAGGTTAGGCTTCTATTTTCAACTTTCCTCCAGGCTCTTCAACTAAACCACGAGCCTAAGGCAACCGTGTGCTTTTACTTACGGAGAACAAAAGAAAATAGTGCTTCTAAAGGGCTGTTGCTGATGCCTTAATTTTAGTAATACATTTTGCAGCACTTTCTTTTACCTCTAACCTTAAGTGGTATCTTAATAGTTAATGGGAGATGGGCATCAGTCCTAAGTCCACATGGTCTCTGTTGGATGGGTTTGGGTGCTGTAAACGGCTTTAGTGACATTCTGTTGCACATTCATGTAAGATTTCTAGAACATGCGAGAAAAACATGTTTTTATTATCTTGCCTTCTTGCACTTTCACATATGTTGCCAAAATAATGATAGAAATAATGGGTGGTTGGGCAAACAGGAAGAAAACAGCAGGTCACTTAAAAGGGGTAAATTTAAACTATATAAACCAGTGATAATTCAAACAAAGTCTCAGGAAGTGCTGAATGGAAGATCTGTTGAAAGATGAGCAAAGACTAGAAGGATTTGTATAATGCTCTGATGCATTCTTTTTTGGAGGCTGCAGCTCATATTACAAATAGCCTTTGTGTGTTAGTCAGTCAGTCATGTCCGATTCTGTGATCTCATGGACTGTAGCCCACCAGGCTCCTCTGTCTGTGGAATTCTGCAGGCAAGAATACTGGAGTGGGTAGCCATTCTCTTCTCCAGAGGATCTTCCCAACCCAGGGATCAAACCCTGGTTTTCTGCATGGTAGGCAGATTCTTTGCCATATGAGCTACCAGGGAAGCCCTCAGGAAATAGCCATTAACTTTTAAAAACATAGTTTTAGATGACTGTTTCTCTACTTTCTAATAATTGTTATGTATATAGATCTCAGTTCATATGGAATTTTGCTTCAATGCTACAGTTTAAAATTATAAAAATAAATGACAACTCAGGTCAAAAACCAGTCAGATTTGTTGAATATGCAGAGAAAATCACATGACTTTATTTTTCACTTTTAACCAACATGGTTAGAATGTCATACTTGTATCCTAAGTATATCCTATGTACTTGTATAAAGTGTATAGGAACTATTCCCAGAGCTCAAGTTTACTAAAGCATTCAAAAAACAATAGCATGTTTTAGAGTTGTGAGTGAGAGACAAACAGAAACAAATCATTAATAAGATTATATCAGAAATATTCAAGTTGAATCATTTTTGTAAAGGTCCTGATTTAGTATCATTGATAATGAGTGCATACTTTCAAATCTTCTATAGAATTTTTAAAAAAACTTTGTTATGATTTCTTTTAGGAATCGTTGTTTTCTGGAATCCGTTCACGTTCGTATTCCTGCTCATCACCCAAAATTTCTTTAGGAAAAACTCGATTGATCCGTGATTTTACAGTGTGTAATTCAGTTGAAGGTAAGCATTATTTACCATTTGGCTGTGAAAGCATTCTTTTCCAGAGTGGATTTTCAGCCAGTAAAAGTACATAAAACATATAAGAGGAGCAGGCAAGTATTCTAAATTTCATTTTCACTATTGAGTTTTCTAAACTTAGCAAAACCCTCAGCTCACTGGATATCACATAAAGCATAAATTTTATTTTGATGAAATCACAAATATGTACACACCTCTCTGCTGCCTTATTTTTTTAATAAAATGTTTTCCTCAAAGGCAGTATAAACTAGAATTTATTCTAGGTTCCTTATTGTGAGGACTTTAGAGAATTTTATTTAAGTAAATTAGTGCTGAAATAACCCTCCCCAGAGGCAAAGCATTGCAAAATGGATTATCTTCATTTCTTTATTTAATAGGGAACTTTAGCAAGTAAAAATAACAGAACATACTTGAAACACAAATAGGTATATCTCAAACAGTACTTTTTGTGGCCCATGTAAACAATTATAAACTTTTATACAATCAAATTTTAATTAAAATACAGTATACCTACAGAGAATTGATGCTTTTGAACTGTGGTATTGGAGAAGACTCTTGAGAGTCCCTTGGACTGCAAGGAGATCAAACCAGTCCATCCTAAAGGAAATCAGTCCTTAATATTCATTGGAAGGACTGATCCTGAAGCTGAAACTCCAATACTTTGGCCACCTGATGCCAAGAACTGAGTCATTGGAAAAGACCCTGATGCTGGGAAAGATTGAAGGTGGGAGGAGAAGGGGACGACCGAGGATGAGATGGTTGGATGGCATCACCGACTTGATGGACATGAGTTTGAGCAAGCTCCAGGAGTTGGTTATGGACAGGGAGGCCTGGCGTGCTGCAGTCCATGGGGTTGCAAAAAGTCGGCCATGACTAAGCGACTGAACTGAACTGAACTGATACCTACAGAAAGAAGCACATATTATAAGCATGTAGCTTGATGAATTTTCAAAAGTGAATTCAGATCAATAAGTAGAATAGTTGTAGGCAACTCAGGGCTGCCCTTGTAGTCCTTCTTAGCTACTACCCCAATTGTTAGCTTAATTCTGGAGTGTGATTATTTAATACTTCCTGTTTATAGTGTATTATGTAATAATTACATTTAAAGGTGTTATTTGGAAGTATTAATGTCAGTCTATAGTTCAGTTCAGTTCAGTCGCTCAGTCATGTCCGACTCTTTGGGACCCCATGAATCGCAGCACGCCAGGCCTCCCTGTCCATCACCAACTCCTGGAGTTCACTCAGACTCATGTCCATCGAGTCAGTGATGCTATCCAGCCATCTCATCTTCTGTCGTCCCCTTCTCCTCCTGCCCCCAATCCCTCCCAGCATCAGAGTCTTTTCCAATGAGTCAACTCTTTACATGAGGTGGCCAAAGTACTGGAGTTTCAGCTTTAGCATCATTCCTTCCAAAGAAATCCCAGGGTTGATCTCCTTCAGAATGGACTTGTTGGTAGTATATAGTAGTATTACAATTTTTTTGTCAGTATATCAGATAATGCCTTTTTTTGGTTTATTATCCTTAAGAGTCTTAGAGGACTCAGAAAGCAAGAGATGTGCTTAAGTATTCTCAATATTTTGAATATTTAAAATAGAACTTATTTTACTTTTTTTTTCTTTCCTTTTTTCTTATTCTTGCTTTGTTGCATTGCTCTTATTTTGCATTTTTATGCTATGTGGAGCTATATTGGAAGCATAATCTTCGTGCTTGGACTTGCCATTCTAAAGCAATGACTTATGAATGGAGATGTTCAATCAATATTTGCTGAATGAATTTACTAGACAAAATGCATAAAATACAAAACAAATGCTGCAAGGCATTTTTTTTTTCCTTTTTCTTCCTGGGATGTCGTTTTTGAAGAAGAGAAAACAACACTGATACAAATGTCAGTTTTTATTTTTAGAATGAAAAGATGGAGAGAAAGGACTAAGGAAAAGCAAGGATACAACTACCTTGAGGGGACAGGAGTAGAAGGCAGATTGAATTTGCCCTGGATTTTTTTTTTAATACCATAAGTCTTTCTAGGATCTCCAGGTCCCCCTGACCTTAGCTTAGGTTGGGATTCCTTTTGATGGCTGCTTTGATACGTTTTCACTGATAGTCTTAGATATGGCGAATTAACTTTGTGCTGTAACTATTTGGAAAACACTTAAGTTTTCTGTGCATTGTGCAAAATGGTACCTTTGGCTTTTTGTCTCTAGTATCTCTGATTGTTAAATTCTGACAGTTATGATGTTTGAAATCTCAGATGACTGAGAGAAAAATTGAAGTTTGTAAGGGAAAGAGCCCTGTTTTATGAGTTCTTTAATGAATAAGAAAGGGTATTTTTGCTTTACATACATTCTTTAAATCTTTGCATTTGAATTAGAAAGAATAAGAAACTGAAATTAATTCCCTGTTTTTTTCTGTGAATAAAAGCTTGTCTTTAGACAGTATATTTAAAAATAGGGCAGTTGAATGAAGTTTGATACTCTCCAGAGGTAAGAATTGCAAACAGGCAATTTAGGTTGAGGTTACACACTAAATGTACAAAGATTCCAATGGATATTCTTCTATGGTAGCAAACATTTGGGTTGATAACATTTAGGTCAGTCAAAATCATAGGACTGCAAAGAGTAAATTAACTCTTAAGGAAAAAGAAATAATTTTAACTGTGTGTGTGTGTGTGTGTGTGTGAAAGCTTGACTGATTCAAAGATGTGTTCTAATGTTTCATTGTTCAGTCTGCTTAATCAGAGGTAAATTGACATTTGTGTTCTTATAAATTCTCAATCAATGAGCTTTGAGTAGCTCTAAATTTTTTTGTATTTGAGCAGAGTGCAAGTTTCCTTTTCCTCAGTAGAAAACTCCTGTACATGAGCTATAATATAGATATACAAAGATAGGGTGGTCTTTCAGTCTTTTTTATACTTATTCGTAATGTTCTGTCTTCCTTATCATTTCCAAAGTGTTACTTATGATAATTTCTCATGCTTTTTTTTTTTTGGTTCTGTTTTTTTGAGTCCAGAGTACAGTGGTGGCAACTTTATTATTTAATGCTTTATACATGAAACAAAATTCACTATAATTCCCTTTGGTAGTTCATGGGTTTAGATAAAAAGGAATATTCTCAATATTGAAATGACAATTATAGCATCACTAAGACAGACAAAAGTGCTCTACATTTAAGGATTTGAGGAGTGACGTGAGTGTACTTTTGAACATTATTGTGCTCTGATGGATGGAATCCTATTAGACTTTCTCCAGTTGCCTGACTGATTCTGTTACTTTATTAGCTTGATTATTTTGGCTATATGGCTTATTCTCCTGACATCTCAGTCTGTGTACAATAAGAATAATGCTTTCTGCCCATGAATTAATTTGCAGAATATTTAATGGGAAGAAAACAAAAGTCTTCAGATTCTTCATAGTAGGTTTTCTACTACCTACAAGATAGTCTTGGGTTCAGCACTGGAATTCTGCATCTCAGCGGACATGTTTTTCTTAGTTTTCCTCCATGTCCATCTGGCCCATTTCCCCTTGCAACCTCGCTGTGCCTGTTCACTCTCCTGGACTGTGATGGAACAGGGCTTGTCCCTGGCGTGTGGATTGCGCTCCACAGCAGGCCGCCCCTCCTTCAGTCTCTCTCACTGTGTGCGTCCGTGTCTCTGCTCCATCCCTGTAGTAGATACTCCAGCTGGGCAAACAAGCTGGTGCTAAGCTGCTTGCAGGAATCTCCCCTTTCTACTCTCCCACCCCCAAGCCTGGTGGGGGAGGGACTCTCCCCTTCCCATAAGCCGCAAAGCACATCTCCAAACTGACTGCTCTGTGAAGGCATTACAGGTATATTAAAACAGACTTTTCTTTTAAGCTTTGTGAAAAAGCCACTAAGATATTTATTGATTCTGTATCATGTTGGGAAATGAGTGGTGAGAATAAGGAATGGATAGGAGGGAAATTTGGGGGAGAATGGATATGTATATGTATAGCTGAGTCCCTTTGCTGTCTACCTGAACTGTCACAACATTGTTAATTGATGTGTTCCAATATAAAATAAAAAGTTTTTTTCTTTAAAAAGAATAGGGGATGAAGCCCTAGTGAGAGATACTGAGAAAGATAGAACTGGTTTCCCATCCTTCTGAAAATGTCTGCTGCCCCATGCTGATGCTAACTTAGTTCATAAAACCATTAAATGTTGTCATGTTTTGGCCTCTTCTCCATTTTCTCCAAATTAGGGAAAGTGATTAAGATGTCTGGAGCAGTGCCCTAGTTATACAGAATAACTTGTTTTCTTGTTATTTGTTAACTGGTGGTATGTATAATGATAACTTGAGTTGAATGCATTGTGTGCACTTCAGACTAACACATGACTGCTCGTTCGTCTGCCTTCTTTTCATTTTATTATTCTGTGTCTTGTAGAGCAAAGAGCTTACAGCTTGCCGGAGCCACCAAGAGAAAACAGGTATTTTAACTCTTTCAGATTTCCTGAGGCACTGTTTGATCCATCTCTGGAAATGTTTAGCCATCGTTTTCGATACCTGTTCAGTAGTTTGTGAGAGGTTTTGCATAAAGAGCCTGCTTGAGGTTTTGTTCCCTTTGTGATCTGTATGGGGGTACGCGTGCCAGCTGCTCCTTTCAGCCCCTGGATGAGCAGGGCTCAGGACTGGGGACACAGTAGGCTGGGGTTATCTTCAAAACCAAACACTTCCATGCACAGGACCATGGGGAGCAGTGTGAGACCACCTGGTTTAGAAAGGCATCAGGTTCTCACGAGGTCTGTCTGCCACAACAGGAAGACTGCTGTGTGATAACAGGCCCCCGGTGCCAGCTACAGAAAGTGCCCAACATCCCTGCTGTCTGTTATCATGGAGTCTTGTTTAGAAGTGTTAAGTTTGAAACAAAGAATACATGATACAGAAAACGTTTTGAACATTATCAGCTTTCTGATTAATATGCAGATTTGAAAGCTGTACGCCCTAAGCTGCTCTTTCCCCTAGAAGGTAAAACTGTCCTTGGAGTTAACCTTGGGCAGCCGATGAGCCAGCAGACTGGACCGCTGCGTTCTGTGGGTCTTGAGAAACTAACCATGAGTCACACTGTGAAATAGCCTTGGGGTTATGCCAGACATGGCACACATGTTTGACTTTGAGAGACCAAATGAGAAGGAAGAAAATAGTTTTAATTTGGGTGCTATTAATACTCAAACTCTGAGATCTTTTACTATATAGATCAGAATGGACTATTTTGCTTTACATCTTGGACTGTAAGTATGAAGAAGAAAAAGAAATCTCCTTTTGTTCCTTTCTTCTTTTTTGGAAACCAGAATAGGAATTTTGAAACAGAGACAGACTTAGAATGCCATTTAAGCATAGGCCGATGAGGATGGTGTCAGGACAGTGACGATGATGACAGTAGAGAGCAATAACTGTTGTTGGGCGTTTTCATGTGCCTGGCACCATTTTAGATGATTTGTGTTTATTACTTATTTAAATTATTTCCTGACTACTTCTGGAATTTGTTCATCATCCTGGTCATCATTGTGATTAGCAGTCTTCTCCTTGCCATCTTTTTAACAATTGAAGAAGTAATGGACTGATTGTAAAGATTTTTTTTTAAATCAAAAATATTTTCCATCAGGAGAGGAATTTAAGACTGAGAGAGCCAATGTCAGAGTCAGTTAAGTACTGACTTATAAAATGTATTAGCTTGAATGGAGACACAGACAGAGAACAGACTCATGGACATGGGGCAGCAGGGAGGAAAGAGAAGGTGAGATGTATGGAGAGAGTAACATGGAAACTTACATAATCATATGTAAAACAGATCGCCAACTGGAATTTGCTGTATGACTCAGGGAACTCAAATCAGAGTTCAGTTAACAACCTGGAGGGATGGGATGGAGAGGGAGGTGGGAGGGAGGTTCAAGAGGGAGGGGACACAAGTATGCCTCTGGCTGATTCATGTTGATATTTGGCAGAGACCAACACAATTCTGTAAAGCATTTATCCTTCGATTAAAAAATAAATGAATTTAGAATTTTAAAATAAAAAAAAAGTAAAAGAGCTTGAACAACAACAAAAAGTGTTAGTCTGGATGGGACGTATAGGGATCATCTTTTTCTCTCATATTCCTCATTCCTGTTTTTTTTTTTTCCCCCCCATTCTTTGGTCTGTCTCTGGTCTATATCCCAAAAGCATCCAACTTTCTTAGCCCTATCCCCTGGTGTATCCAGTAGAGTAGATCTTTCACCTCACCTACTGTATTCCTGATAGCTTGTTGGTTATGCCAGCATGATACCTGCCTAGACCCTAATGCTTTGCTTTGGTCATGTTACAGATATTTACTTGAGGGTTTGCCTTCTTTATTTGCCTTATTTATGTTGATCACTTAGTTTCTGGAAAAGAGTTCAGCCAGGTAAAAGCGGGGGCGCGGTGGGGGGGTGGGGCTCATTTTGGACCTTGCAGGCTCATTCCTGTAGGAGCAGACACTTCATCTGTCCCAAGTTCTTAGGATTATATGATATGACTCAGTTATTTTATTGCCACCATCCATCTTAAATCTGATTGATCTATTACCTTTTATTTTTTAAAAAAACCTGATTTTCTGAGTGTTCAAAATTGTAGTCTCAACTCTGTCAATTTTCAATTTGGATAACTGGAGTTTTTTAAACACTTAGATGCCCAGTTCTAAAAAAAAACAAATAGGTTAGGAATTAAGATATTGAGGCTATATTCATATTATTAAGATACTTTAAATATCTGTTTATCTATTAAAAAGGTAATATCAAGATTCTCTGAAGAATGGGGCTTATAAAACTGTATTGTGGGTAATCTTATTGGTCATCAAATCAATAATAGAGTTAGGCATTCTTGTTCTGGGATGTGGAAAGAGTTTAAATTTTTTACAGATTTCGATAAATTGAAGGCTGTTTACTTTCTGCTATGAAATCAGTTGAGGATTTTTTCCTCTGAGTTCTTCTCTAAAGTACCTCATTGTTGTGTAAGTGAATACCACATAGCTAGATTAGATTTGAAACATGGAATCAACCAGCCTTCTCCATCTGCCCAGAAGTTACACCGTGGTTTTCATTCTTATAATCTGAAAGTGGGTCATGTCTGTGATACTCGCTATCAGCTTAGATGGTTCGGAGTTTCTAATATTTAGTGTTTCAGTATTTTCTGGTTTACTTTGTCACATCTTGGTTCTTCTCAGCCTTTGAATTTAGAGATTGAAGATATAATTTTATGTCATTTTTAGAAGAAGTATATGTTGTTGTTTTTCAGTCATTAAATCGTGTCCGGCTCTTTGTGACCCCGTGGACTGTAGCACACCAGGCTTCCCTGCCCATCACTATCTCCCATATAGGATATTTGGTAAATTACAAGCACATATAGGCTTTGACTCATTGAAATAGACTCTGATGCTGGGAGGGATCGGGGGCAGGAGGAGAAGGGGACGACAGAGGATGAGATGGCTGGAGGGCATCACCGACTCGATGGACGTGAATCTGAGTGAACTCTGGGAGTGGTGATGGACAGGGAGGCCTGGCGTGCTGCGATTCATGGGGTCGCAAAGAGTCGGACAGGACTGAGCGACTGAACTGAACTGATAGATTTTGAAACAAAGCTGTAACATTGCTCTTGATACAGTTTTCTGTAGCATGGGAAGGAATTTGGAGTAGAGTCAGGTAAACAAGATTACATTTTCTTTTCTTTGAGAGAGTGTTGTGTTTCTGCTGTGAAGTAGGAGAGAGGACTTCTTAACTTCAGAATTCACATTGACCTGATCATTCTTTAGTTCCAAGAGTTAGATCTCCTCCCATATTGTTCTTCTTTTAGATATTGGATGGCTTTTGATGGGGTCCCAAAAGGTGTTCCAGAGAGGATTTTTTTTCAGCTTTCAAAAGTACCTTTTTCTCTATTCCATGTTATTCCAAGAGTTTTGCAAAGTAGAATGCTTAAAACACAAGAGGTGTAGAAATTCATGGATATATTAACCAGTGAGTTATCTGAGAAGGTGGCTGTGAAAGTAGAAGGAAAATAAGAGGGCCTGGGTTCCTCGTGTTGTTCTGAGTAGCTGTAAGACACTTTCATTTCTGTTTACCTTTTTAACTATTTTCTGTAAGTAGCAAACCCAGTGTCACTAACTGCAGGGTTTCAGTGGCAGGACACACACTGTCCTGCAGGACCAAGAGGTAGGTCTGAAGTATTCCTTATTTATTTTAAATGCATTCATAGATATGAATTCTCAAGTCTTATAGAAAGGTCAAATAACTTAGTTTTGTTTAATGTGTACCAGGTAATTACATGTTATATTTAAGTATGAGAAAGAACCTTAGAAATAATTTAGTCTTTGTTTAGATAGGAAAAATTGAAGTCCTAGAAAGATGTCATTTTACATTTCATACATATCTATAGTATGCTTGCTTTTGAAAAGTATTTCCCAGAGATGAATGTGTTAGCCACTAACACTGACAAATGAGAAGTCTGAGGGGAATAGAGAGACATTGGTTATGAAATGTTCATTATGGAAATAGTCTACAGAAATGTTATCTGCTTGATCTTTGATATATTCATGCTTTCTGTCTCTGTGATAAGATTAGAAATATCAGAAGATTAGAGACAGTTCTGGGAAAATAAGAAAGTTCCAGGGAAATTTTATTTTCATAGCTGGGACCATTTTTTTTCCTCCTAAAGAATGATTCTGTGGACTAGTGGAAAATAAATGATACTCGGTGTGTTCAAAGACTGGGTACAGTTACCTCTAGCTTGCCTCTTATTTTGAGGGAGTTTCTGGAGTCTTCTCTCCTTTCCAACAGAGAGAATCTCAGGTTGCAGAAAACCTGACTGAGTGGGAGAGACAGAACCCTGAGGCAGATGGTCTGTTTCTCAGGCTATACGGACGAAGAAATGTGTGTCTTCTGAGTATTATCTCTGTGTTCCAAACATAAATAAAATCCCAGTTTCATGTCATTAGTTATTTGGCATCTGGGTACTGGAAAAATGCTATTAGCATGGCAAACAGGGAGATGAACGGTTTCAGAATAAAGTTGTGATTCTAGGATTTCCTTTATTTCTCCAATATTTTAATATAAAAAATTTTAAAGTATTCAGAAAAGCTGAAAGAATTATATACTAGAATACCTATTTCCACCACCTAGATTCTGTAATTGTTAGCATTCATTGTGAGATAGTTGCTTTATCATATACTGTTCAAATAAATATAAGATGCATTTTTGATAGTTTCTGTTCTTATCTTTAGAGTAACCATTAAAGGCTGAAAAAATACATATGTTTAAATATATGTATAATATATATACACAAAAATATATGTGTAAAATACATCTGTGTATTTGTCTGTACACACACATATGTATGTATGACTCCTGGTTTTTTTGCTACCTCTGATAAGTTTTATAAGCTGTGATAACAGCTTCTTTTTTGTAGAATTCAGGAAGAAGAATGGGATAAATACATCATACCTGCCAAATCAGAATCTGAAAAATACAAAGTGAGCCGAACTTTTAGTTTCCTCATGAATAGGATGACCAGCCCTCGGAATAAATCGAAGGTAATTAAGGTTTTATGCCTACTGTCTAAAAAGTACGAATGGCTCAGCTTCTGAGCAATTAAGTATAGTTTGCACTTTCCCTTTAAATTCCCTTACCATAGATTTTATAAACACACATTTAAACATCTCTGTATTTCTTGTGGGGTATTTTCGAAGTCATTGGAAATACAGAGACCACTTCATCCTGGTAGATGTTACATTTTGGCATTATCGTATCTCTTGATGTGCAGTCCTTCTATCCTGATTGAACACATAAAGACTTTGTATGACTTCTGTACGTTGGCTGGCTCTGAGCATTTCTCTTTTTTTGTTTTTTCCCCCACCTTGCTGCTGCTGCCATACCTGAAGACAAAAGGCAAAGATGCCAAAGACAAAGAGAAACTGACCCGACATCAGTTTGTCCCTGGAACTTTCTCTGGGGTTCTGCAGTGCTTGGTTTGCGATAAAACGCTCCTGGGGAAAGAGTCATTCCAGTGCTCCAGTAAGTTCTTGGGCCCCACGTGGGCTGTCTTCACGCTTCGCCTCTCGCGAGAATAAGCATCCTGAGACGTGGGCTGTCTTCATGCTTCACCTCCTGTGAGGATAAGCATCCTGAGAGTAGTGCCGTTGCTCAGTATATGCACACAGATGTCTGTTTTTATGTCTCCGTGCGGTTCCATTAGCAAGCAGCGACCTGTGATGGCTGACTCATACTTTTTGTCCACGTGTGATAGTCTTTCCCCAAACAGGCTTGCGTACCTCACTGCCTACTGACGTCTCCACTTGGATGTCTAAACAGTGTCACAAATATTATGTGACCCCCTGGAGCTCCTCTCACTCCTCTCTGTGCCCACCTACAAGCTGACTCTCTCAGTTAATGGCAGTCCCATCCTTCCAGCCAAATGCTTGTGCCAAAATTATTCCCACATCCAAGGCTTCAACATGACTCTTGGCTCTAGCTTCAAAATATATTAATGTTTAGATCCAGCCACTTCTCACACCTGGCACTGTTAGCAACTTGGTCTAAAGCTGCCATCTCAATGGCTTTGCAACTGGTTCCCTTGTGCATTTACTTTAGAAAGTATAGTTCTCAAAACCTCAATCTGAGAGCGTTTGTCAAGGCATTGATCCCTGTGTTCCAGATCCTCTTGACGCTTCCTGTCATCCCCTGGGACAGCCAGAGCCCTGACGATGGCTCCAAGGCCCGCATGGTCTCTCCTCCCATCCCCTCCCCGACTCCTCCGGTTCAGTCCCTCTGGCACCTTTGCTGTTCTTCCAGCATGCCAGGCTCCAGGCGCACTCCTGCCTGTGGGCTCTCCTGCATATCCCCCTGCCTGCAGCAGTCTTGCCACAGGCAGCCAAGTGCTTTGCCCCCTCACCTCCTTCAGGTCTGCTCAGATAGCACCCCTTAGTTAGGCCTTTCCCGACCACCCTTTGCTTGGCTGTCCCCCTTTCCTCTTTCTCATCCCACTATAGCATTTCACATCATCTAACTTGCTCTCTGTTCTCTGTATCAATTTTATTATCTGTCTCCCTTACCAGATTATAAATTCTATGAGGGGTGGGTTTTTGTCTGTTGATTTTGTCCTCTGCTATGTCTGTAGTGCCTGGGATATTGCTTGTGCATAGTAGGGGCTTAGTAAATATTTGTAGAATGAAAGAAGAACTCAGTACAAGAGAATTCAGGCCCAGGCAGATGAAATACATTTTGTGGTACTTTGGTGACCAGAATTCAGGAAACATTTTGAAAGTGGCATGGGAGTACAAAGGGAGGTGAAGAGCAGGGGAAGATTATATGTAAAGTTCTTCATTAAATTGCCAGAAAATGATTGAAAATGTGAATGTATCCATTCACACATTGTCTGTAAGAGGCCAGTTTCATTGCATGTTGGAATGTTGCTTTCCTTGGGGTCTTGATTTGTTTCTTTTATGGGACCTGATGTAGCATCAAGCAAAAAGAATAAAACTACTCTAAAAAATAAAGTCTGTTCATTTAAAAAATAGCATCCAGCAGTCTAGCTGTGATTTACTTTGCTAAATTTTTGGAAGTTTGCGGAAAGGATTGTTTGTGGATTGTTAATGGCTTGCCTCTGTGACTTCCCTGGTGGCTTAGATGGTAAAGCGTCTGTTTACAATGCAGGAAACCTGGGTTCGATGCCTGGGTTGGGAAGATCTTCTGGAGAAGGAAACGGCACCCCACTCCAGTATCCTTGCTTGGAAAATCCCATGGACGGAGGAACCTGATAGGCTACAGTCCATGGGGTCGCAAAGAGTCAGACACGACTGAGCGACTTTGCTTCACTGCCCTTCCATGTCAGCAGTCAGTTTACTGGCGTGATGGCACATGCTTCATCAGTTGCGACTCCTTTCTTCTTCACAGGGTCAGATCCCTTCATCTGACCCCCAGCCACATCCCTGACCTTTTTGTCCTCTCATTTTTATTTTTATTTTTTTACTAATTAAGAAAATTAAGATTGATTGATCTGTTTATATTTGGCTGCACTGTGTCTTCACTGCTGGGTGCGGGCTTTCTCCAGTTGTGATGTGTGGGAGCTGCCCTTCTCTGCGGTGCACAGGCTGCTTTTTGTGGTGGCTTCCCTTGTTGCTGAGCACGGGCTGTAGGGTGAGCAGGCTTCAGTAGTTGCGCCTTGCGGGCTCCAGAGCGCTGGTTCAGTAGCTGTGACTCACAGACTTAGTTGCTCCACAGCATGTGGGATCTTCCCGAACCAGGAATCGAACCCGTGTCCCCTGCACTGGCAGGTGCCTCTTAACCACTGGGCCACCAGGGAAGCCTTCCCCCCATTTTTAGATGAACTCCTCAAGTTGGGCGGCCTCCACCCACTGCTCTGGTGTCCACTCCTGCCACTTCCTCCTTAATGATCTGATTTTGACCTCTGTCCCTACTACTTAACAGAAGTCCTCTCCTGGATGGGAGCACGGAGTCACTTTCTAGTCAGGTCTGAGCATCTTGCCTCGCTACTGTTCTCAGACTCCCTGCTCCCTCTCCTGTTTCCGTGTCTATTTTCCCTCCGTGCAAAAAGAGGTCCCCTTTTCCAGAGCACGCTGCTCCTCTGTCCACCCCCTGGATGGTCTCCTTTGCCCTAACTTTGAGTGTCCTCCAAACTTGGTTCTCAGGCACTTGTTCTTTTCTCTTTATTGTTTCTAAGTATAGGCACCCAGTCTTTTATTCTAAAATATGGTATTTAGACCTGTTCTTCCCCGATGAACATCTTTACACCTCAGTTGCTATTTCCATATTTCCAGTTGCCTAGGGAGGCTGAGCCCCCATGTAACTTGTGGCCCTGCTTGAGAATTATGGCAGAGCTACCGTATAAAACAATACTGTGCCCATCACAGCCCATCTGTGGGCATCATCGTCCAGAGATTTTCTTGTCCCCCCGACCAAGGTGTCTGAAACTGACCTCACGGTCCACCTGCAGAAGGCTGTCCTTCCTGCTGGGTCTATGATGCCAGCTAGACACTTGGGCATGTCAGTCTCAGCTCCTCCTCTTTCTGTCACCCTCGTCTGTGCGGCCCCTCTTTCGTTTCCTTTCTCACGGTTCCTGCTCTGGTGGCTTCTCATCAGCGCTTCTGGGCTGTTGAGAGCAAACTGCGCTCGCTTCCCCTCTCTCCGGTTACTTGCGCAGTTTATTGTGGGTATTCTCCCCACCTTCCTCTTAGTGAAGTACTGCTTCCATCCTCACATGTACACTTGAGGACTTCTGGGTTTTTTTGGTTTACTGGACTAAGCCGAGATTCTTCAGATGTGTATTCCCTTCTGCCTGTGAATATTACTATATCTAATCTTAAAAACATATGATATAAAACGAATAATATAAATATTCAAAATCTTGTGGTGTCTTTATTCTTCTTTATTAAAGCCTGAGTTGCTAGTTTTCCACAAATATTTCTATAAAATTCTCCTTGTTTATAAATAGACTTCACTGCTTACATTTTGACGTTACATGATTTGATGCACAGAAGTTTACTAATCACAGCTTCACTGCAAATTTAGCTTTCATAAACTTAAAATCACCCTAAGGCAGTTAAACGCCTTTTATGAGAATTTTACGTTGTCTAAAATTGATATTCTATTGACTTCCTTTTTGTCTGTATTCCTCTTAACTATTTCTGTGTTGTTAATTTGTGGTGTGTGTCTTTAATTTAGCTATAGGTAATTATAACTGAGAGAACTTGTTTTATATTAAGCATTTTTTCCTTATTGATATTTAATTTTACAACTGTCCACTATCTTTCATAGTTCTTCGCTGTTTTCCTTGATGTCTGGTTTAGACCATATATTGTTGGCTTTTATCTTCTCCAGGGATTTGGCAAGGTAGACTCTTTTAATATTTACTGATAATAAGTATTAATAAGGAGCTGTGGAAGGCTTATAATTTAATACTCTTATTTCCCTTGTAGTTACTCTTTCCCCTCCCCAGCCTCTATGAGTATACTGAGTTAATTGTTATTATTTTTATAATGTATGTTTCATTTTTTAGGAATAATTTTATGTTTCAATGATAATTTGCTATTTGTATTCAGTTCTGTATCTCTGCTTACAGGGACTTTGAAGCTGCGGTACTTTCGTTTTGTGTCAGTGCTTAATTTTGCTGTATTTTTCCTTCAGTAAAGCTGATCCATTCTTGACTCTTAATTTTGATTCTGTTTTTAATAGGCAATACGATTTCAGGTCCCCAAGATGTTTATTGGAATAACCTGTTTTCTGAAATCTTGTGTATCTAAGGTTATATCTTTCTTTCACACAGTAGCCAGTTTTATCTGGCTAAATAAATTCTTCAACCAAACCTTTTCCTCTGAAGATTCTACCAATACTGTTCCCTTATATTTAGGCAGTTAGTATTATTCTCGGAGAAGGCAATGGCAACCCACTTCAGTGTTCTTGCCTGGAAAATCCCATGGATGGAGGAGCCTGGTAGGCTGCAGTCCGTGGGGTCGCTAAGAGTCGGGCACGACTGAGCGACTTCACTTTCACTTTTTACTTTCATGCATTGGAGAAGGAAATGGCAACCCACTCCAGTGTTCTTGCCTGGAGAATCCCAGGGACAGAGGAGCCTAGTGGGTTGCTGTCTATGGGGTCGCACAGAGTCGGACATGACTGAAGCAACTTAGCAGCAGCAGCAGCAGTATTATACTGAGAACTTTTAACTTTTTTAAGAGGGCTTTTAATTTTTTAATCATATAGATATTGTCAGAATGTGTCTTTTAAAAATAGATGCCATTTAATGGTTTTTTCCTAGAAAACAGTAAGACTTTTACTTGCCTTTTTTGGGGTTCTCTTTAAGCCTTATAAAAGGTTTTGTCAGTTGTAGCTGTCAGTTGCCACTTCTGGTCTCATCTTTTTGATTTCTTCCTTGGAGAAATGTGATCTGTTATCTGTCATCTTTGTATGACGTCTTTTGTTTGATAATTGTATGCTGCATTCTCTCCACGTTCTGGAGAGAGCCTTTCAAGTTCAATTCCATAGTGCTGCTTTGATGCTTTGTCACATAGATTCTTCTCAGTTCAGCTTAAGTTCCACTCTTGCTCTTTTTCTTCCTTGAAGTGCTGTCTTGTCCCACAAAGCTCTGTTTGCCTCTCATCCTGTTGGCCTGTGGTCAAATCCTATATTCCCTACATGGCCTTTGGTCTGTTTTGTGTATCTCGGGGAAGGGGGGGTGCATATCTACATTTTTCTTCTTTTTTCTGGATTTTGGAATATTCAGTGGCCCCCTCTTGCTTGTGAATTTTCAGTATAACTTGGTTTGGTGGTCTCTCCTGGCTTCTCCTTTTTCCTGTCTCATTCCCTTGTTCTGGGGTGAGGAGGAAGTATCCCATTTCACTGTTTGCCTGCAGGGCCAGTATGTGGACAGCCTGGCTTCTGCTCATTGGCCACTGAGGTGTTGACTAGATGCCTCGGGAGACCTGCAGGGGGAAAGAGTGTGGGCTCAGTGTCCTGCTCAGTTCTCACGGTGCCGCAGCTGCTGTCCAGTGTGGCTTAGACGGAATTTAGTGAGAAAGTCTCCCCTTCCAGAAGGATTTGTCTCATGGAGTTTCTGATAAACCACAGGCTCCTCTGTCTATACACAGCGTGTAGGGGTGGGGGTGGATGGGATGAAGGCGTCTTGGTGGGCCAGGTGGAGTGGAAGGGGGGACAGGGCAGAAAGACATCAGTCTGGCAGGAAGCTGTCCCCATGCAGGGAGGTCTCTGAGCCTAGCCTGTGGGCAGGAGAAGTGTTCCCTTCCGTCTTTCAGTGAGGTGAGGCCACATTGTTTCATGAAATAACATGTGGGCAAGCTGCTAACTGTTCTCTTTTAATTTGGTTTCCTCTGATTAGTAGGAATTCTCTCAGAGCCTGACGGTACATTTTTTTTTCTTGCATTGTTGTACGTTTTCCTTTCTTTCCATCCTCATAGGCATTTTCCCCAGTGTGTGAGGGCAGTTGCCAGATGTAAGACGTCCCTGATGAGTAAAGGGTGCGGAGCTCTACACGAGTTCTCAGGCAGAAGCAGAAGTGTGTGTCAGGCGTAGTTTCAGCTGTCGTAATCAGTAAGACCCTGTGCACAAGGGGGAAATACCTCCAAGGAAATTAAAATATTAACAGTGTGTTCTGCTCCAGTGGTGGGACAAGAATGTGGTTTAAACATTTTTTCTTTCCTTTTTAAGTTCTCTAAATAGTTTTAATGTTTACATGTAATTTTTATTGTTATTGTTCAGTCGCTAAGTCATGTCTGACTCTTTGTGATCCCATGGACTACAGCACACCAGGCTTCCCTGTCCTTTGCCATCTCCTGGAGCTTGCTCAAACTCATGTTCATTGAGTCAGTGATGCCATCCAACCATCTCATCCTCTGTCACCCCTTTGTTCTCCTGCCCTCAGTCTTTCCCAGCATCAGGGTCTTTTCCAATGAGTTGGCTCTTTATATCAGGTGGCCAAAGTATTGGAGCTTCAGCTTCAGCATCAGTCCTTCCAGTGAATATTCAGAGCTGATTTTCTTTAGGATTGACTGGTGTGATCTCCTTGATGTCCAAGGATTGTTACTTTTATAATGATCCTTAAAGGCATGATGTAGTCTTATGCATTTCACTTTGCAGATTAATTTAAGTAAGATGGACACTTTTCTCTGTTTTCTTTTTGTTCCAGACTGTAATGGAAATGTACATAAAGTCTGTAAAGATGCTGCCCCTCTGTGTACCAAGGTAACGTCTCAGTCATGCTTGTATGTAGCTCGCTGCTTCAATGTTATCTGTTTGTGTTTTTAGATCTACTAACTATTACTGTCTCTATTTTTAAAGTGGTCACTGTAGTGATAAAACAACACGTGCTCAAAGTGTATACTTATTCACTTAACTATGCACTTGTAGAAATAGAGGGAACGTTCTGTTTTTATTACATGATATGGGTGGGTTAGACTTTCTGTCAGGACCTACTTGGTTTACCATTGCAAACCTTGCAAGTGTGGAAATGAAGTTTAGAGCAGTAATTCTCAAATACTGGCCAACATCAGAGTCACCTGGAGGGCCTGTTAAAAAACAGATTTCTGGGCCCCTCTCCCAAAATTCCTGACGCAGGAGGTCTGGGTGGTGGTTCTGAGAATTTGCATTTCTGATGTATTCCCAGGTCCCCAAACCACGCTGTGAGCTGTGCTGGACCAAACACTGAGGAACATTCTCAGTGTCTGGGGGTGGGCTTGAGTAGGTGGAGGGGTTTATCATCATGGTCCTTTGTCTCCCACTGGAAACCCAGGCCAGAAATGCATGTGAGTGAGCATGAGGATCCTTCAGGGGGAAACGTGCGGTCTCCAACTCTGTGTTATTTGAAACACACATTTTGTCAGGTCACAAAGTTGAGGGTAACATTTCAGTGCTCAAGGTCATCGTGTCCTGTAGGTGGGAGGAGTAGCCAGGAACAGAAGGAACAAGTAGGAAGGAGATAGCGCTGCCATGAGTGCTCTCTGAGCCTGGGCTGGAACAGGAGCTGGAGATTTGCGGTCCCCTCAGGCTTTTACTAAAGCTGGGCTCTTGCTGAGACCTGTTCTTGAGGCGCACCTCCCTTACAGTGTGCACATCTCATTGTCGTAACACTTTTCTCTTTGTTGCGTTTTATGTCTTTTGCTTTGAATTCCTCTTTGTTTGAAATAAAAGAACATGAAAATGGCAAAGATAAGAAGCCTGTTCTGTTTAACTGTGGATGTTCTTGTAGTCGAATGGTGCTTTGATCTTTCTTTCTGTGTTTCTAATGTTCTTCACAGAAATTCCAAGAGAAATATAATAAGAACAAACCACAGACCATCCTTGGAAGTAAGTGATATGAAAAATGGCAAGAACTTTTTTCCATTTCATACATACCACACATTCCCCCCCTCTTTCAGTTCTCTCATTTGCCCAATTATTCCCTCTTTCATAACATATGCTGGGCATGTTGTTGTTGTTTAGTCACTAAGTTGTGTCCGACTCTCTTGTGACCCCATGGACTGTAGCCTGCTAGGATCCTCTAGCAGGAGTAGGTTGCCATTTCCTTCTGCAGGGGATCTTAACAACCCAGGGGTTGAACTTGAGTCTCTTGCATGGGCAGTCTCCTGCACTGGCTCTTTATTCTGAGCCACCAGGGAAGCCTCATGCTGGGCATAATTGGCATAATTTTTCTTGGCAAAGAAGGCAAGAATGGCAGAAGCTCTGGCAACTTAGTAGCCTTTGTGCTGCATGTACTATGTGATCTTTTATATTAGGGAAGGCTGAATGGAGGTGGTATGATGTTGCCTCAATTTTAAGATGCAAATTAGTGTAATAGGCACTATTGATAACAGCCTCTTGGGGGGAAAGATAAACACTATATTGAAGTGAAGTGGAGTGGAGGTTGCTCATTTGCATCTGATTCTTTGCAACCCCATGTCCGTGGAATTCTCTAAGCCAGAATATTGCAGTGGATACCCATTCCCTTCTCCAGGGGATATTCCCAACCCAGGGATCGAACCCAGGCCTCCCACAATGCAGACAGATTCTCTATCAGCTGAGCCACCAGGGAACCCCAAGAACACTCGACTAGGTAGCTTATCCCTTTTCCAGTGGATCTTCCCGACCCAGAAATTGAACCAGGGTCTTCTGCCTTGCAGGTGGATTCTTTACCAGCTGAGCTACCAGGGAAGCCTGAACACTACATTAAATGTACATAATTTTATGTTTTCCTAGTAGTGGCACGTATTTATCTTGACCAGTACATAATACATGCGTCTTAAGAATCAAAAGATTAGGATAAAGTCCTCAAGATTCTATAGATTCTTATCAGTCTCTGTTACTCATTATCCGAGCAACCTGGTACTTTTCCGCAGCCAGCCTGAGGCTGTGATTGCATCAGCTCCATTAGAATGACCGTTGAAATTTCGGGGTATACCTGTGTTTTGTTTACAGTGGTTAAACTCAGTGATTCTGTTTTTTCTTGACTTATCCATGGTTGAGATTGAAGTAATTGTCAGCCTTTGACAGTCTTTACATTGCATGCAAGAACCAGACAGACCATCGTCCTGAGTTTGAAAATCCTTTGATTTGACGTGAGAGATCTCCCAGTTTCTTCTGCTTCACATATTACAGAGCTCGCCCTGTGGCAGGCACTTTCCGATTGTGGTCACTTTTCACTTCAGTGCTGCAACAGCGTGATCGGTGTTTTAAAAGCCGTTTGAATCAGGGGTGTTAGGGAAGTATGCAAATTGATGGCAACGTGTGACTGCATGTGATGTTACACACGGGAAAGCTAGTGCAGGCAGGTGTGACATTGGTCACACCCCTGCTTCTTCACCAGAAGCCCCTTTGACCTCAGCTGGAAGACACTCCTCAAATTCATAAGGTGAAGCATCAAAATAATTAAAAAGCATTTTAGACTTGATAGAATAACCATCTGTTCCTTCTCTTGACTTAGGAGTCATGAGAATAAAATTAAATCATACATGTGTGGAATCCTTTGTAATGTCTTAGGTTTCCATATAAGTCTTTCTCCCCCTTTCCTTGAGAAAGGTGTGTGCTAAGCGATCATACAGGATTGAAATATTTTCGGAGAGTCACTTTTAATACACATCAAATGCAAATGTGTAGATGCCCATAACATTTTAAACTGACCAGAAAGGTACTGAAGCATCATTTCATTTTTTTGTATGTGAGAGAGAAGGGCCCCGCTTGGCTTGCAGGTTTCATCTGCCTGGCATTCTTACAGGGTAAAGAACAGACTCCCCAGCGTCATTCCAAGCCATTGAGATGCTCTGTGTGTGTGTATGTCTGCTTGTTTATATACACGGTGTGCGTTCTCCTAACAGTGCTAATAGCACCTTGTATCTATTTACAGCTGGCTCTGAGGAGTACAGCAGGATTTTACGGGCAAGCTGTCCCAGTGTTTCCCCATTCCATCTTCTGTTTGTTTGTATAATCCCAGCCGGCCCCAGTTTCTCCACGTGGATATGCTGAAGCAGGCCTCCAGCCTGGTTCCAGGAGGGTGTGAGCTGGAAGGGACATTTGAAGCAGGTGTTGGGATGTGGCCAGCAACCTGGTTTCAAGGCTGGGCTTGTAACGTGTTAGAAGCCGCCATTGGAGTTTACAGCTTTCTGGCTTTTAAGTGACGACCTTTATTCGTTGCCCTCTTTGGAAACATCATGAAGCGTCCATTCTGATTTCCAGGTTCTTCGTTTCGAGACGTCCCACCACCTGGGCTCTCCTTGCACCCTTCCTCCTCCATGCCCATCGGGCTGCCAACCGGGAGGAAGGAGATGGCAGGGCAAGTGCATCCCTTGTCCAGAAGCGTCCCAGGCACCACTGTGGAAAGGTAAGGCTCGCTGTGGTGTGATGCCGTGTGGTCTCAGTGTGGCAGCCTGGGCTGACTGTCCTCCTTGCCCCTCCAGCTCCAGGCGGCCGGGGGCATCCTTGGAGTCCGAGAATGACGGCAGCACCTGGAGAAGCAGGTCTCACTCTGACGAGATGTTACAGCCCATGGGCTCGTCCCCCTCCACGGACTCCTTCTTAACGGAAGGTGAGGAGAAGACGCCCTTGCACTGACATGGGTTTCTGTGAGCATTTGCTGAAAGGGATGTTTTCCGAAGGATATAAGATGGAAGCATTTTTCTTTTATTCTGTTTAAGAGAATTCTGTTTCATGGTGTCTCTTTGGTGCAGGTTCTTCTGATAAAAACAATGAACAGTGAGCCCCAGAGGAGACTCCCAGATAGTGGTCAAGGGAACATGGTGTATTTTTTAAAGGGACATACTCCCCAAAGAATGTGTCATAAACATCATGAAGAGAAAGAAATGTGTTGTGTGCTTGCTGTCCTTTAAAATATTTTTTTTTACAGCTGTTGATGAGTTGGAATAGGATCATACTTTAATATATATATATATGTACATATATATATTTCAGTTACTTAAGACTGGACTTGTCTGGATTTCAAAGATATTTATCCCCTTGTGTTGCCTCCTACTTCTGGGGGAATAAAAGCATTTTTAAAAAGCATGTTTGTAGAGAGGACACTCTGGGGAATTGCTTGCTGTATCCAAGCTGTATTAATGGGCAGAGGAAAACCAAATGAAGGGAGAGGAGTGATGAGAGAAAGGGGTAGACTCTTCCGCATGTATCTGCTTATTTTAAATCCATTGTCCTCACATCTGTCCTTCTCTGAGCTGGATTCTCTCTGAGGGGTGCTTTCGGGCAAATAGAATCTAGTTTTCCTGAAGGGAAAACTATGTGTGTGTTGTCAGATTCTCTCAGAAAAATCTGTACTCACATGTGACTCAAGGCCTCGTACTGTGCTTCGTGTTTATATTGAGGATAGCACGGCAAGTAAAGAGCAAACCAAGTGGACATGTACAAGATTCAGTGTTGAGCGAACAGTGCAGAGTAACGTGGGGTGAAGAAATCAGTGGGTTCAAGACTGTGTGAGCACGTGTGGACTCTGCAGGTTATCAAAAATAAAACTAAAATAGAACAAGCCAAACAGATGAAAGAATCTTCTTTTTCTCTTTTTTTTTTTGCATATACACACAGCAACTGTTAATACCTGATTCTGCTTTGCTTTTCATGAATAATCTGAACAATTGCACTGGTTCGGTTTCAGTTGTTTCAATTCTGTATCACAGTATTTCTATGTTCATAGCGAGTTTCTTTAGGGCGATGAATCCATAAACATAGGCACTGTGAAGGTCTGTTTGTGTTACACGTGTTCACCCACTTTCGTTTTTCTTTTCTTAACGGATGTTAGATGTCGTGGATTCATCTCTGTGGAGTGACCTCAGCGGTGATGCCCAGGAGTTTGAAGCGGAATCTTGGAGTCTGGTGGTGGACCCTTCATTTTGTAGTCAGCAGGAGAAGGATGTCATCCAAAGACAGGATGTCATTTTTGGTAAGCATTGCAAACATGCTTTCTGGGCTGCAGCAGTGTGGTGCCGAGGAAAGAGCATGGATTCAAGCCGGAGTTCAAATTCTGGTTCTACCATTTCCTAGTCACTTAGTCTCAGGTATAATATTAACTCACCTGAAATTCAGTTTTTCCTTTTGTAAAATGGGGATAATGAGGCTCAGGATCAAAATGTTGTGAGGCTTAACGGAGGCATTGTACGTGCTTGGTACAAAGCAGGTTTGATTTCTTCTACCCTTTTCAAGTTGAGTTAGGCCTGGTCTCTACTTGTTTGCCTCTTCTGTTGTAAGAATCACAGAGAATGTTCACGTTTTTAAGGTGGGTAGTCAAGGCCGCTGCATTTACGGCCTCGTAGTTTGCCTGCACACGCCAGGGACGGTCACTCACAGAGATGCGGTGGGGCTGACGGCCCTGGGACTAGTATCCCGTGTGACCGAGAGTGGCAGTGCTGAGTGTGGGGTTCAACTGTGGGAGCTTTTATGATTTCGTGCTATTTGGGGTGAAGGCAGTCTAAATTAGGGAAGGTTAGATGATAGAGTAGTTAGGAAAAAAATGAAGGTTTAAAAATTTTCAAGTATAAAGTAGATGCTGAAAAGTGGTTCCAAGAAGGCACCTTAAGTTTAAATATGAGCGTAGCCCTTAGTTTTCACTGATCCTGTGTGTGCAAAGCACTACAAAGTCTGGTGGTGACTAGGGCCCCTTCTCCCCTGTGTGAGGCGGTTATGCAGGTCAGATGAGCCGATGTGCGTGCATGCTGTGAAATCAGCCTAGAGCTGTGTGGGAGGGAATTTCCTTGGAAAGGGTGGTGCTGCCCCTTTAGTACTTCCCATGCAATTTGTTATATTGTAATTTTATTCTTTTATTTCTTGATTTCATATATTATTAAAAACAGTCTAACCCGTTTGGGTTCAATTGTCATGTAGTGTGGTTCAGCGCATGGGCCTTTGGGCCAGAAACTCTTATGTTCCAGGGAAAACCATTTACCCTCTTTTCTTCATTGGCTTTTAAAGATAAAAAAATCATTCTTATATTTGGGGTCATGATGGATTAATGGATTAAATGAAGTGACATGGTAGATACTTAGTACAGAGTAGGTGTTAAAAATGTGGTAGGATACAATAATAATGATAATAAATTAGTGGGTAGAGAGTTTTGTTTATGGTAAAATAATAAACAAAGCCACATTTTGATTTGTTTTCCCTCCATGTCTGATATTTTGTATTCTTTTGTAAAACCTGTATGTGGGTTTGGAAGTACTCATTAGTCTAGAACCGACACTTCTGATGCTCTTAGTAATGGTGAATTTTTGTTTTCTCTCATGGTGTATTTTTAAAATGGATATATCACAAAAATTGAGATCTAAAGTTCACCCCTTTACAGTGTACAAATCTATGTTATAGTATATTTGTAATGTTTTAGTACATTTATAAAGTTGTGCAACCATCCACCACTGTCTGATTCCAGAGCAGGTCCATACTCCAGAAAGAAACCCTGTGCCCAGCAGCAGCCGTTCCCCTTGGCTCCCCTCCCACCAGCACCTGGAAGCCACTCATCTATTTTCTGTCCCTATGAGTTTGTCTATTCTGGACATATGGTATAAATCGTACAATATTTAGGCCTGGGGCCTGGCTGCTTTCACTTAGCATACTGTTTGCAAGGTTCATCCGTGCTATAATATAATTCAGCACTCTGCTCCTTTTTGTGGTTGAGTGGTAGTTCATTGTACAGATATACCACACTTTGTTCTTCTGATCGTGACTTGATGGTCGTTTTGGATTGATTCCAGTTTGGGGGTCACATGGTAACTTTATGTTGAGCCTTTTGAAGAACTGTTTTCCAAAGCAGCGATAACACTTGACATTCACAGCAGTGATGTATGAGGGTTTTGATTTCTCCATATCCTTACCAAGGCTTCTTTATTGTTCATCCTTTAAATCACAATTATGGTAGTATATGTAATGTGGTGTCTCATGGTAGTTTTGATATATCTTTCCTTGATGGCTAATGATGTTGCTCAGCTTTTCATTTGCTCATTGGCTATTAGTATATCTCTTTAGAGAAATATCTATTCAAATCTTTTGCCTATTTTGAACTGTTGTGTTTTTTTATTGTTGAGTTATAAGAGTTCTTTATATATTCTAGACTCGGGTCCCTTATAAAATATTTTCTCCTGTTACATGGATTGTTGTTTTCACTTTCTTGATGATGTCCCTTGATCATAACACATTGGTTTCTCTTAGAGAAAGTAGAACTTTGGAGACAGATCCAGTAATGGAAAGGACCTACTGTTGTATGCATTGAGGAACTTTACTGTATTTCAGTTCAGTTCAGTCGCTCAGTTGTGTCCAACTCTTTGCGACCCCATGAATCGCAGCACGCCAGGCCTCCCTGTCCATCACCAACTCCTGGAGTTCACTCAGACTCGCGTCCATTGAGTCAGTGATGCCATCCAGCCATCTCATCCTCTGTCATCCCCTTTTCCTCCTGCCCCTAATCCCTCCCAGCATCAGAGTCTTTTCCAATGAGTCAACTCTTTGCATGAGGTGGCCAAAGTACTAGAGTTTCAGCTTTAGCATCATTCCTTCCACAGAAATCCCAGGGCTGATCTCCTTCAGAATGGACTGGTTGGATCTCCTTGCAGTCCAAGGGACTCTCAAGAGTCTTCTCCAACACCACAGTTCAAAAGCATCAATTCTTCAGCACTCAACCTTCTTCATAGTCCAACTCTCACATTCATACATGACCACTGGAAAAACCATAGTCTTTATTGTATTTAATGCAGTGTAATTCACCAAGCTAATTGTGCCCCTCAGTTCAGTTCAGTTCAGTTACTCAGTCGTGTCCAACTCTTTGCAACCCCATGGACTGCAGCACGCCAGGTCTCCCTGTCTATCACCAGCTCCTGGAGTTTACTCAAACTCGTGTCCATTGAGTCAGTGATGCTATCCAACCATCTCATCCTCTGTCGTCCCCTTCTCCCGCCTTCAATCTTTCCCAGCATCAGGGTCTTTTCAAATTTTGCTCCTACTCAATGCAAAAAAAAAAAAAAAAAGAGGCAAACTAAGTTATATTTTATGGAGTATTCAGGACAAAATAAAAACTGGTTCCCAACTGAAGGTACCTAAAGATGTTAGCTGGTTATATTATGAAAGTTTGATACATTGGATTCTGTATGTATTGGACTTAACTTTTACATATCCTCTTGTAATATCTGGGAAGAAGAGAATAATTTTGCGCTTACATTAAAGATTTAGTCAATGCTGATTTAATAGTAGAAGAGTATTGTTATTCTTGAACCTTCCCTCTTTTATTTGCGTAACATACAGTGTTTAGCTATAAATTTAGGTCAATAGGGATACTTTTGAAAAAAATTGAGGTCTGACTGACATATGACATTATGTTAGTTTCATGACAACTTAATGGTATTTGTATATATATTGCAAAATGATCAGCACAGTAAATCTAGTTAACCTCCAGGGATACTTGTTTTAAAGCTTGTTTCTGCTCACCTGTTCCAGAGCTAATGCAGACAGAAATGCATCACATCCAGACCCTGTTCATCATGTCTGAGATCTTCAGGAAAGGGATGAAAGAGGAGCTGCAGCTGGACCACAGCACTGTGGACAAAATCTTCCCCTGTTTAGACGAGTTACTTGAAATCCACAAGCATTTCTTCTATAGTATGAAGGAGCGAAGGCAGGAATCCTGTGTGGGCAATGACAGGAATTTCATCATCAACCGAATTGGAGATATTCTAGTACAACAGGTGAGAAAGGTTTGAAAGTCTTAAGATCTCAAAGCCTAAAGGTACAGGCTCTCTAGTGTTCAAAGCCTGCAGGGAGCTGCAATTGATTTCATTACGATTATTGACAGTTGGTTTTCTTTTATTTGATGCTGGTGTGTGAGACCGATATCTGAGACCTTTTAACAGCCGGTGGATGGCTCTTCTGTGTTGCAGAATGCCTGGCTCATCCATCTGTCTATCACTGTCTCCAGCAGGAGGCACAGCCACAAATGAATTCCTTATGAAAATTCTCTTCTCCATGTGATGGGCTGTCTAATAACATGCCTTTCCCATTGGCTCTTGATGGTCTCATCAGTATTTGCAAACTAAGCACTGCCTAATTTTAGGAGTGAGGCAGATCTTATCATGAGAGCCCTGGAGTTCATGCCTGAGAGATAAGCAAGTTTCACTAGAAGGAGGCACTTTTTAGGTGCTTGGGATGTTTGAGGCATCAATGAGAATAGGCTGTGTCACTCATCTGTAAAAAAAACAATGTATTGTTGGCAATTTGTATTGGCCCTCAATCTCTCTGAAAGAAGCTCTCCATTAAAACATGCTAATATGTGCATGCATTCTCAGTCATATCTAACTCTTTGTGACCCTATGGACTGTAGCCCGCCAGGCTCCTCTGTCCGTGGAATTTTCCGGGCAAGAATACTGGAGTGGGTTGCCATTTCCTCCTCCAGGGAACCTTTTCCACCCAGGGATCAAACCCGCATCTCCTCTGCCTCCTGCACTGCAGGTAGATTCTTTACCGCTGAGCCACTGGGGAAGCCCCAGAACATGCTAATGCAGAAGTTAAATAACATGCATCCAGCAGCCTTAAAATGGCAGGGACTTTTATGGTTCTTCCATTATATTACCTCACCTAGTCTTCACTACACAGTGAGGTAAATATTATTTTCCCTAAAACTCAAGTATGGAGAAGTAATGACTTTCCCAAGTTCACACAACTTGTTAAATGGCATAGCTAGGATTTAAGTTAAGAATATGTTATTTTGAGATACCATGGGAACATGCTGGGGAAGCTTGCTACCATCACTAGTCTTTAAGTCCCAGTAAGGTAGGGAGTCTCATCTGTTTGGTTACTACTCTATTTCAATACCTAGAATAGTGCTGGGTACTATAAATATTTATTGAAATAATGGGCCTGCAATGCAGGAGACTCAGGTTCGATTCCTGGGTCGGGAAGATCCCCTGGAGAAGGAAATGGCAGACCACTCCAGTATTCTTGCCTGGACAATCTCATGGACAGAGGAGCCTGGCAGGCTACTGGCCCATGGAGTTGCAAGAGTCAGATACAATTTAGCAACTAAACCACCACCATGGATCGCTTAGGAAAAACACACCAGGTATTCACTCCAGGGCTATATTTTGTGGTCACTTAAAGCTTTTTGAGGAAAGGCTTGGAGATCTCTCACTAGTTACTTTAGTTTGGCTTTCTCTAAGTAGATGCCAAAATGTCACGTTCAGAATATTAATTTTATATCAGTTTCATCCTGTCACAGACACTAAAGGAGTTTAGTTGTTGGTCTATGGACTAAACATTTAAATATACTTAAATACAAATATTTGTAATACACAAAAAGAAAAAAAAATCCTGACAATTGCCCCAGATCTTTTCCCTCATGTCTCACTGTATAAAAATCCACACTAGTGTTAAGTTTCTAATCAAAGTGCTGAATGTTTTGCATCTTATCTTTAACGTCCTTGACCTGTTGTATCTTCATAATTTACCCCAAACATATACAGTGTCAGGTTAAGAGACAGTAAAGTACTTTGCAAGACAGTTTGAATTAAAATGTCTAATTGTGTCTTTGTGAACTTGAATCTGAGTGCTTTCAAAAATGAAGTGCAAGATTATTTTATCATTTGAAAGTATTTCCATCTATCTGTCTTCCCTTGATACAATCATGACTTTTAATTCTAATCATTTAAAATATTTTTTTGTTCTTTCATTGCTTTCATAGTTGACAAAAGTTTCACATTTCTACCAGTTTTTTAATTTGTGTGAAATTGAGGACAAGGTTTGGGAAGCTGGCTGTTAGCACAGGGTAAAGCCTGGCAATCTTTTGGATAAAGCACACACTTCTCCAACTGGGGGGAAATCCTTGGTATTCAGAGAAAGGATTAAGTCTGCTTTTGTGTTCCTGTTCGTGGACATGCTTAGTTGGTGTGGCGGGCTTCCTTCCAATACTGTGTAAATAAAATTGTCTCCTGAACAATATAGTAGCAAAGTCCTCAGCCAGCGGCTGTGGGAGTGGCTCTGTGGGAACAGAGGGCGCGCAAGCTGCTGAAGGGCGTGTGAGCGGGTCCGGGGAAATCCCACATTCCAGTCTTAGACTCCAGACCTCAGGAGGCTGACTGGAATGTGACGGTAATTGAGTCAGTGGGAACTTGTGTTGGTGAGGAATTCTGAACATGTGGAGCATAGTGGGTATATAGCAATGGTTTTCCAATTTCAGGTACATAGATGTCTCTTAAAGCTTAAGAATGAGATATCCTGTGTACCCACCCCCTACCTAGTGTGTTGTTTGATAGCACTGGGTCTGGGGTTTGGCATTTTAAAATTATTTTCCGCCGGTAATAATCTCATTATGTATCGGCCGAGGTGCTGATAGAGATACAACAAAATTACAGAACGTTGGTGTCATCATGAAGATTCCTCATCTGGCCATTTTATAGCCACACCTACTTCTCTCTTGTCTCCAACTGCTGGCCATCACTGATCTGTTCTCGGTCGTTTCAATCATGACGTATAAATTATATACATGTTACACAGATTATATACACAGTATGTCCCTTTTGGAGTGACTTCTTTTCACTCAGCACAGTTCTCTCCATCATCCGGATGGCTGTGTGTGTCGGTTGTATGCTGTGGTGTGGATATGCCACCGTTTGTTAATCATTCACTTATTCAAGAGCACCTGATTATTGCTGGTGTGCTCAGTTGCTCAGTCGGGTCCAACTCTTTGTGACCCCGGAGGCTGTAGCCCACCAGGCTCCTCTGTCCCTGGGATTTCCCAGGCAAGAATACTAGAGTGGCTTGCCATTTCCTTCTCCAGAGGATCTTCTTGATCCAGGGATTGAAGCCATGTCTCCTGCATTGGCAAGTGGATTCTTTACCGCTGAACCTTCGGGGGATCCATGCACGTGTGAGCACATGAGCCGTCACATGCAGATTTGTATGTGTGTTTAAGTTATCATTTCTCTGGGATCAGTGCCTGGGAGTACAGTTTCTGGGTTGTATGGTTGGTAGTTGCATGTTTAATTTTATAAGAAACTGACAACCGTTTTCCAGAGTGGATGTAACATTTTACATTCCTATCAACAATGTACTGGTAAACCAGTTTCTCCACACCCTCACCAGCGTTTGGAATTGTCACTATTTTTTATTTAGCTATTCTGAGCGGTGTGTAGTAGTGTCTCGTTGTGGTTTAAATTGCATTTCCCCAGTGGCTTATGATGTTGGACGTCTTTCTTGTGCTTACTTGCATGTATGTGCATGTCCTGTCTGGTGAAATGTCTGTCCTTATCTTTTGCCCATTTTCTACTTGGATTGTTTTCTTACTGTTGAATATTGTTATTTCTTTATCTATTCCAGAGACTAACCTTCAGGCAGATAGGTAGTTTGTGAATATTTTCTCTAAATCTGTAAGTTCTGTAATTTTGGTAAAGTTCATAAGGTTTTCGCTTTAAGGTTCAGGCTCTTAGTTTCAAGTCTAAGAACTCTTTATCTAGCATGAGATTCCAAAGATTTTCTCCTATGTTTCTTTTCCTAGTTTTACATTTTTAAGTTTTATAGGTTTATGTTTTACATTTAAGTCTGTGATTCATTTGGAGTTAATTTTTGTATAAAATACGAGACTTTGGTGAAGATTCTTTTTTATTTTCATCTGTTGGTGTTCAGCTGCTCTCATATTGTCTGTTGAAGGGGCTGGCCATCTTCCAATAAATTGCTTTGCTCTGTCAAAATCTGCTGGGCATTTTGGGTTCCTATTTTGTTCTGTTGATGTATGTGTATCATTACATAGTGATAGTTATGTCCATATATAATAAATCTTGTTATGTAATAATATATCTAATAATAAGTTATATAATAAATCTTGATATTGAGTAGACAGTTCTTTCACTTTATTACTTTTCAAGATTATTTTTAGCTATTTTGGTTCCTTTATCTTTGGTATAAATTCTAGAATAATCTTGTCTAGATCTCTAAAAACTTACTAGGTTTATTAAGAATTGCATTAAACCTTTTGAGGAGAAGTGACATTTTAAGTGTGTTGAATCTTCCAATCTCTGAATGTGGTGTATTTATTTAAATCTTCTTTGGTTTTTTTCATCAGCATTGTGTGGTTTTTAGCACACAAACTCTCTGTATGTTTTATTAGATTTGTACCTGTGTATTCTTGTTGGTGGTTTAAGAATCATTTCCTGAGATGTATTTGCCTCAAACGGATAAAACTGTGAGCAAAGCTGAAAAGTCCAGAAATAGTGATGAACTTTCTAAGGGGGTGTAGGTGTATTTGGGTTTCTGGTGCAGTGATCTTCAACATGGATGTGTATGTGTGGGGTCATCAGAGTCTGAAAGACTGGCATTCACATTATTCGGCAGATTCTCTCCTTACCATCTTATGATTCTAAGTGGGTTTCTTTGTAGATTTTTCAACAGAGATTTTTCTATAGGTTAAGGTTTTTTAAATACCCAGTCCTTATTTCTACTTATGACCATCAGTTAATAAACTGGCCTTCTGGTTACTCATCTTTTTCTGTCATCTTGGTTAATAATAACCTGCCTCTTGATCCATTTGTGATGACAAAAATCAAGTTCCTAACTGAGCACTGAGTTCGTGGACATGATCAGTTAGCCAATGTAAACGTCAGTTTTCCTGAGGATCCCTGAATATGCCCCATACCCTTCCTTAAAACTGCAGATCGAAATTATAAAGTTGTGTAAACACACAGAACATAGAAGATAGCAAATGTTTTTCATTTGGCTATTGATAATTGAGTTAGTTCAATATCATATAATCACATTATGTTGATGTCTTCCTCTTACCTATTGATTACTTCCTCTTTCTTTAAAAGGTATCTATGGAAGAGAACTGATTGTGGTCAGAAATCCCAGGAATTTATTCTTTATTTGCAAAGACTGCATTGAACTATATGAAAATTGCATGTTCTTTTTAGTGTTCAAAAGGTGAAAGTGAAGTTGTTCAGTCATGTCCGACTCCCCATGGATTGTAGCCTACCAGGCTCCTCCGTCCATGGAATTTTCCAGGCAAGAGTACTGGAGTGGGTTGCCACTTCCTTCTCCAGAGGATCTTCCCAACCCAAGGATTGAACCTGGGTCTCCTGCATTGCAGGCATACGCTTTACCCTCTGAGCCACTTAGAACTGACTAAATTTTCAAACCATCATTGAAATGTTATTCTTCTCAGTTTTCAGAAGAAAATGCAAATAAAATGAAGAAAATATATGGGGAATTCTGTAGCCATCACAAAGAGGCTGTTAGCCTCTTTAAAGAACTCCAGCAGAATAAAAAGTTTCAGAATTTTATTAAGGCAAGTATTTTAAAACTCTTACAAAATGGTAAGCCAATGTAAAGTTCATGCTTGTTTTTTACATGATCTAAGCAAGTTTCGCTTCTAGGTACTGTTTTTCAGGGAAGAAGGAAGTAATATGTTTCTGGCAAAGATAGAAGACTGCTTTTTCTGTGTTAGTAAAATATTCTCCCAAATCATTTGCTTTTGTATTTATATTTGTGAAGACATGTTGTCCATACTTCTGAGCACCTTTGTAGTAGCTTATGAAGCTATTTCATGCTGTGACAAGTAATAAGTCAGAAGAGTCACAGTAAAAATAAAGGATCTACTTCAGCCCCACTGGATTAATTGCAAGCAAATCTGTAATGCACCTCATTTCATATATAACTTGTATCTCTGAACAATATATATTTTTAAAAATTATAGTGGCGTTATTACACTTAAATAAACAATAATTCTTTAATATCTTCAAAGAGTTGTCCAGTATTCAAAATTCCCTGATTATCTCATAAAATTGGATTGCTTAAATTAGGATCTGACCAAGGTTTAGATATTGTATGCAGGGCTTATGTTTTTAAATCACCTTTAAATTGAATGTGCCCCATCCCATTTTTTTGGTGTCCAACTTATTGAAGGAATTTGTCCCTTAGAGTTTCACAGACCCTAATTTTTGTATCTACCGTTCTAGGAATGCTACCAGATTCTCCTTTTTTAAAAAAAATACATGTGTATTAAGAACTTGAAAGGAAGACTGAGGTTTTTAGAAAAAAGTTGCCCTGATTGGAGGAAACTTTAAGTACTAAAATAAAGAACGACAAATATAGAGGAAAACCTGTTGGGAAAACAAATAGTTAATTGCAAACTCCTGTTCAAAATATAACTGATTTCTGACTGTTTTTCAAAACTTTTGTTATTCATGAATCTTTAGTACTTATATGTGTTAAAACTTGCTCATTTTGGAATTAACTATATCAGAGTAACTTGAAACGTATTAATCTTGGAGATTTGGGTTGTTGATATTAATTTCAAAGTATACAATTTAATGAAAATAATGTTGTTTTAATGAATGATCATGCATGTTTGTCTGAATAGAATGATACCATTGCAGATTCTTTGTATTGTTAAATTCCTACCTCAAAAGAAAATGCAGGTGGTGTTTGTGTATATTAAAATATATATGCATATATATTTTAAGCTCCGAAATAGTAATCTTCTGGCTCGACGCCGAGGAATTCCAGAATGCATTCTGCTGGTCACTCAGCGCATCACAAAGTACCCCGTCTTGGTGGAAAGGATATTGCAGTACACAAAGGGTGAGTGATGACTTCTGGGATCAACATTTGCCTCTTCCGTTAGGTTCAGACGTAGCCGAGGTGTTGTAAACAGCTATCAGTGATTGTGGCATCTGATTCATAAAGATTGTTCGTTATAGAAAAACTGTAAAGCCTTAGGATTTGGATCCATTTTGAAAAGTTCTCTTTCATAATGTGACTTGGCCAATAGTCTGAATGCCTCCAAGCGGCCCAAAGCAAGTAGGCTTCCTCATACTCTGACCCTGCCTTTCCCGTCTTTATTTCCCCCATATCCAAACCTTAATACCTCTTCTTCATCTTCCTATTACCCTCCCAGCAGTGATTTGTTAGACTGAGGATGATTTATGAAGGAGCTATTTTTGACCCTGTCAACTCATCAAAGACTAATATCCGGGAATCCTCTGAGACTCTGTTAATCCACATGGCTGTTCTGTAAGCTCCTTGAGGGGTTATTAGTTCAATAGGTAGTCCTGTGGCTGGTACAAATAGGTTATCAATAATAGAACAGTGCAGTGAATGGATAGGTACAAGGGCCTGTTCCTCAAGGATCAGGCTTGTTGATCATGAGTGAGTTATTAGGAAGGTAGTGTATTATGTCAACAAGGGCTTTGGTGTGACTGTGTAAATTCGCATGGCCATCACAGATACTTGGCTCTGCCACTCATTAGGTGGGCAAGGTAATGAAATGAGCCTCAGTGTTCTCCACTACCAAGTGACAATACTAGTCCTTGTCTTATGGGATTGGTGTGAGGGTTAAATAAGATGGCCTCAGAAAGTGCTCAGTATACAGCCTAATGTAAATAAGGTGCTTGATGAGTGGGAGCTGTTTTTATTATCTTTATTATGGTCAGTTGACTTGAAGACCATGAAAATGATAATGCCCACTCTAAAAAGTCAGCTCTTAACATCCTTTCATTGGTAGGGGTCTTGGTGAGTAGAGACTCATGACAGTCTTTCCATTTTTTTAGTTACATTAGAATGTGAGTTCAGTCAGGAATGGTAGCACCCATTCCTTATGTCCCATCTTTTATTGCTTCATATAATTAATATACAAGAAAATATAAGCACAATATAGAGACCTGCTTCATAATTTTGTTCTTGGTGAAAGAATGGAAACAAAATTAAGACTTTCCATTTGTATCATGGTTATATTTTCTTTCTTAATTTTAATGTGCGTCTAAGAGCCGTCAGGTTGTGTGAGGTCAGCTACTGCTGCTCCAAGAGTCGTCCCATGTCAAATTCCAGGTAGCATGTGAGACAGTGATTGCGACTTGGTGTGTCAGAAGTGAGAAGTGTGAATTCCGGCTCCTCAGGTATAGCTGTCACAGTGACTGAGTGAACACTGCCTCCTTAGTTAAGTCACACCTTGCCCCCAGTTCTTTCTCTGGCTTCTGGGCGCACGAGCTCCTGGGACTCTACCAGGGCCGTGCTTTTGGAACCTGATTAGATACCCTTCACCTGGAGATCTTGTTTACAAGCAGAGTCTGCTTCAGTAGGACTGAGGCAGAACCCAAGGCCAGCATTCCTGACAAGACTTCTGGGTGGCACGCATATTCCTGCACTTTTGAGTTGCAGGCTGTTAAAAGACAGTGATTTATCCCTGAAGATCAGAAGACTTGGAGCCTTTTCTTGCCTTATTTTAAGTCACTTTGTAATTCAACTTTGGTTTTCTCTACTCAGCTTTCCTATATTTGAAATACACTCTTTATAAAGAAGAATCTTTATTTTTGGTGGTGGGGACTGCAGCTTAGGTGAGTGACAGGGTAGTAAGGTCGCAAAGTAAAGGCAGTAGGCTCTATCGTGAGAAAATCTCCCTTGTTGACCGCGGTGTCACAATCTGTTGCTTGGTTGACTTCATGCACCCGTTTAAGGCATTTAGAGCCTGGAACGTTTGGATCCTTTGGAGGACAAGTCCTTATTTCATTTCACTGCTCTTTCTGCGTATTTACTTCTGGTGCTCTAGGCTCTAGAGAATCTTTTATTTTCTCTGTTGACTTTCTTTCTTCTCTCCTTCTAGTGGTGTCTGACTTGCTGAAACTTTCCCTTTCAGTTCCATTCACCTCAATAAACATCAATTCGTTTTTTAAACATCAAATTTAGAAAATAGTTAAATTTACTTCATCAGAAGCTCCAGGAAGCTGTTGCAGAAACTCCTGTAGAGGTTGTTCTTCAGATAGTCAGGAGATAAGAGCTTTGGCCTGGATTTCAAAGAATCGTAGTTGGGCTGGTGATTATCTGCTCTGTTGGCATAGCTGACTTAGCCACTCAGCACAGTGCCTTGGTCCCAATTCTTGAGGCTGAAAAGATGTTTTGATACATATTATTAGTATATTTATCTTTATGCTAATTCAGTTGTAAACTATAACTTTGAATGTTACTTTTTATGGAGCAAGGGATCCAGGAAGGGAAATGAGGCTGGTGTCCATTCAAGTCACACTGCAGCCTCCTTTCGGGAAAGGATTCCAGGTTGGGCTTGTAGCTCAGAGAAGTTCTGAGGAGCTTGGTATGGGGACTGCTTGATTACTCATGTCTGGGCAGGTGGAAGGAAGGCTGAACTTGGGATATGACAGTCACTGCTTTAGGGAAGAAGGTCAGACCAGTCTCTAGAACTCAGACATCATGTTGTCACAGTGTTCCTGCTGAAGTATCTGATAAGTAAATCTTCTTAAGGACACATTTTAACCATCCTTTTAGGCAGGAGGGATGCAGAGTGATGATAGAATATTTGATTTTTTCCCCTCTTTTTTAAATATTGGCATTTAGTTGATTAACAATGTTGTGATAGTTTCAGGGGTACAATAAAGTGATTCAGTTATACATGTTCCTATCTAGATTGTTACATAATATTCAGCAGAGTTGCATGTACTATACAGTAGGTTCTTGTTGGTTGTCCATTTTAAATGTACCACTGTGTACATATCAGTCCCAAACTCCCTAATATTTGAAGTTAGTCCAACATTTTTGCTATGGGATTTCTGCTCTTTAGATGATGTATTTAACTTTTTTTTTAACATTGAAGAAAAAGTGTCTCCCAGAGCACTCTGGCTTATTGCTTGGTGTCTATTCTTTCTTTTTCCCATGCAGAGAGCACTGAAGAACAGAGAGACTTATGCAAAGCACTTTGCTTAATTAAAGACATGATTGCAGCTGTGGATTTAAAAGTCAGTGAATACGAGAAAAAACAAAAATGGCTTGAGATCCTAAATAAGATCGAAAACAAGACATACACCAAGCTCAAAAATGGCCACGTGTTTAGGAAACAGGCACTGATGAGTAAAGAGAGGACCCTGTTATACGATGGCCTTGTCTATTGGAAAACTGCTACAGGTCGTTTCAAAGGTATTGTGGCTCTAACAGACCAGTTTTTCTCTAATGCACATTATTCATTTAATAGCGAACAGATTTTCCAAAGAAAAATGGTTCAGCAATGCAGGCACACACACAAACTGTGGGTCAGTGGAAAGATCTGTAGGGTCGAGTTGGAAACCTCAACAGACAGAGGTGGCCCACCCTACATACCTTTGGGAAGAGTTTGCTGCCCCCAAGCAAAAGGCTTCCTAAGTGTTGCATGGGTTTTCAAGTTTGTGATGTCTGAATCAAAGGTACTGAGAATCCTAATTGGTGGCATGGAAATATTGTTCTGGAAAATATGCCTACACACCCAGAGTCTATTGTGTGCCAAGCCAGCCCAGGGCTCAGACCATTGACGAGAGAAATAAACTTTAAACATCTTTGGTACTGAGTGACATAATGCATGAATATACATGTTGACATTGGGGGTGTTCGCTACCGAGCAGTCATCTGTTGGTCTGGTCAGAGTCTAAGACAGTTTATTCTAATCCTTAAGGAATGATTCTGTAGCTAGCACCTTACCTGAGGTGTCAACACTGGCCACTGGACTTAATAGGACCTTGGTTTTCACTGAATATTTTTCTTCCATTTTTGAAAACTACAACATTAAATTTTGTGGAGATTTAGCTGTACTGACAGTGACACACAAGCATGCACTTAAATGCCACTTCCTATGTTATCTCTAAAGTAAGCCTTTAGCTATCATAATATAGGCATTTTAATAAACGTTTTATAATTAGACTAAATCTTAGCTTTTTAATGTTTAGTTTGTTTAAACAGGAAATGAGAATTTTAATAAGGGCGTTGAATTGTGGTTCGCTTCATTTAATACTAGTAATTTTTTTTCTTTGAAGATATCCTAGCTCTACTTCTGACTGATGTGCTGCTCTTTTTACAAGAAAAAGACCAGAAATACATCTTCGCAGCTGTTGTAAGTATTCAGCCATGTGATGAATATTTCAATTACTTTAATCCCACATCTTCTTGGAAAATGCCTGAAATGCCTAGTGAAATTAAATGGTCATTGACAAGATCATGCCTGTGGTATATTCCCATTATCAATGATTACAGTGTTCAGTAACAAGCATCCAGTTGGTTTTCCAAGCATGATATGAGTTGATTTATCATAACCAGGGCTGGTAGTCAGTTGATGTAGCAATTTGATCAACTGTGAAAATATTGAAGTATTTTGATACTAGTTGGTGAGTGTGTGCTTAGTTGCTCAGTCGTCTCCAGCTCTTTGCAACTCCATGGACTGCAGCCCACCAGGCTCCTCTGTCCATGGGGATTCTCTGGGCAAGAATACTGGAGTGGGTTGCCATGCCCTCCTCCAGGGGATCTTCCCAACCCAGGCATCGAACCCAGGTCTCCCGCATTGTAGGCAGATTCTTTACCGACTGAGCCACCAGGGGACCCTCTGCTGCTTGACTATCTTGGTCTTCCCTTCAGAAACCCCCTCCCCTCCCATTCCTGACTTCCCAGCAACTGAGATATTAATGCTGCTTCCCTGGTGGCTCAGAGGTTAAAGTGTCTGCCTCCAGTGCAGGAGACCTGGGTTCGATCCCTGGGTCAGGAAGATCCCCTGGAGAAAGAAATGGTAACCCACTCCAGTATTCTTGCCTGGAGAATCCCATGGACAGAGAAGCCTGGTAGGCTACAGTCCACGGGGTTGCAAAGGGTCAGACACAACTGAGTGACTTCACTTTCTTTGTTTCTGGTGCCTCACTCTCTTTATCCCTGTTGGGCAGGGCCTGCTGTACCAGTTGCTAACTCCATTCGTGGTGTCCCTTCTGCCAAACGTGAGAATACCATCCTGTTTTATGAAGTGTAAAGAGGCTTCTTTCTTCATTCTCGCATAGTGGCTATTAGATAATAAGGCTGTTCATATAATACTTATCTTTGCACTGTGTTACTTAATCTCATTGCCAGCACAGAATGAGGCATAGAATAGCAGTGAACCCAATATTTTATAGCGTGTCTTATGCAGCATCTTGTGGCCCACAGGGACTCACTTAAAGATGGAAGATGCCGTCAGTTAACCCCTTGTCAACATTGTGGAGCATCAGGCCCTGTTATAGGAAAGAATCTAAGATGTGGTACCAATGTGAGCAGCATAATGGAAGCTCTCTACAATGTTGGTATTTGTCATCCATTGATTGATATGGAAGGAATTACTAAACAGAATCGGCCACTTGATGTAATCACCATTGGATGTGATGTAACGATGAGGCTGAACGTAGAAGTTCCTTTTCCTTGGGCAGAGGTTGTCAACTCCAGTGTCTTCAGGGATTGGGCAGGAAATATATTAATAAATGAGTAAACCAGCCCAGACTCTTGTTGTCAAGGAGCTGATAGTGGTAGAGACTGCAGTGAACTGGTGAATTCATGCCCTTTCCTGAAGAGGGCAGGATGACTCAGCCATTGCCTGTGTTTTAAATGAGGGTATGGGCCCAGGGTTGCTAATCTTCTGCTTTCCCCCAAAACTCAGAAATCTAGTGTTTTTATTTTAAAACAATGAAATGCTCAGTTTTTAGAGACCGGAAAATTATTTTTTAAAAAGCTCTCTGCAAGCTGACCTAGGCCTTTGCATCACTAGTTTTTGACGTCTGTCTCCAAAGGAGCCAGGTTCCCTCCATTCCTAGAGATTTGATTTGAATTCTTGATCATCCCTAGTGTCCCTGTGTGGTTCATATGAACAATCATGGTGCTGCCCCTGATGCCTCCTGGGCTATGGTGGTTAAATGGAAGCTACTTTCTATCCACTGACCTGTTTTTCATTTTTAAAATATCTGACCCCACCACCTCCTCTCCTGCAACACTAAACTACTAGTTCAAATTATATGTGTGTGTGTGTGTGTGTGTGTGTGTATGTGTGTATTCAAACCCACTCTGCCTCTGCCTGTTTATGTACAGAGGCTGCTGACCTTGTAAGCTGAGGAAGCTGAAACAGCATTGCAAGAAGGAAGGTAGATAAGGTCTTATATGGTAAACCCGTAATTGAGTAAGGGCTATTAAACATGCTCACAGGTGCTCCCTAATTAGAAAGTGCAGCATTCTAAAAGCTTTGGCCCAAAGCAGCTTTGACTTCCACGAGCAGAGGCAGCACCCAAGACTGAGTAGACCAGTGGTTTGTCCCATGATGGGTTGGTTTCTTGTGTTTGCTTCTCTTAAGAATTGGATGAAGACAGAGTGAAGTGATCCTCTGGTCATACCCTTGCACACAACTTCAGATGTGGTGAAGCTGGATGATGCTGGGAAAATAGGCAAGCACTAAGGAGTCAGCAGGGAGGGCTGGAGCGGCGTGTTCTGGATAAAGGCGTCTCTTGGTTCCTGAGGCAGAAGCAAAGCTGCCTGCTGCAGCCAGCTCTGTAAACAGTGGTGGAAGCCACAAACCAAAGGAGATTCTTCATATTTAGCCCCCAAACTGTTCATTGTGTAGGCATTCTTTTGGCCATTTGTTCAACTATAGCTACCTACCAAAATGAGCATTATCCATGTTTTTTACTCATCTTTGAATCCTCAGTGCTTAGAAGGAGGCCCTGAAGGGTCACAGTAAATGTTGATAGGAAAAGTGATTTAATCAGCCAAATTTCAGACTTTGTTCCTATTTCCGTCTGATGGAATTATGCCAGACGGGGTTCTACAAACATTTACTGAGTTGCCTACTTTATTCAAAACAATGCGTTAGGTATCTCAAGATGAATTAGACCCACGTCTGCTCACCAAGAGCTCACCTATCTGTTGATGAGAACAGGAGGCATTTGCACGCGGGAGTGAGCCTCTGTGCTTGGTGCTGTGGTAGCAGGAGACATTGGTCCTGGAGAATCTGAGGTCTTGCCTCTCCTTGCTTACCTTTCATTCTAATAGATTTCTCTTTGGTGCTTGGGGTTCTGTACACATCACCTTGTTAAAACAGTGTTGCTGTTAAGTGCTAAAGCCAAGGGTCACTTTAGGTCTTCCAACCGTCTTAATCTATTCATAATATTTGATACACTGTTTCCATGCCCTTCTAGAAAAGTCTCTGTATCCCTCACTACTGCCTTTTTTGGTATTTTTTCCTACTGCTCTGATTGTTCTTTTTAAATGATATCTTTTAAAGTCATCAGCTCCTAAGGACATTCTCTTGCACCCTCGTTTTCCATCCGCTCTTCACCTTGCCCTTTTCCTTGGAGAGCTTACCCACCTCCACAGCTCTTCCGGGAAGGCTGCAGTGAGATACTTCCCTAATACTGTCTCTTTCCTTAGCTATCGTGTTTTGTGAGACCCTTCCTTTAAGTAGGATACTGTTTCATCTGCACCTCATCCTGTTTTCTGTAGGATCAGAAGCCCTCAGTTATTTCCCTTCAGAAGCTCATTGCTAGGGAAGTTGCAAATGAGGAGAGAGGAATGTTTTTGATCAGCGCTTCATCTGCTGGTCCCGAGATGTATGAAATCCATACCAACTCCAAGGAGGAAAGAAATACCTGGATGAGACGGATCCAACAGGCAGTAGAAAGGTAGCGCTTCCTTCTGTCCACTGTTGTGGGAATGGACTTGTTCTGTTGGGGAAAATAATCTAACCATGTCTCCCCTGCATGAAAGCTCAGCCTCAGCTAGAAGGGTCTGCTCCCTGCACCCTGCTCCCGCCTGCCGTAGTCCCTCACCTGCATCTTTGTTCTCCACGCCTCCCTGCATGTAACGCCCCGTCTCCCTCTTGCCTGTGTGACTCCCGCCCATCTTGGTGCAGCTGTGACCCAGCATCTTCATGAAGACCTCCTCAGTTCCACTGGTCTCTTCCTAACCTGAAATTCCTTAATACCTGCTCCCAACGCATTTATTTGATGCTTGATACCTGCTACTGCCTTGTAGCTATTATTTTATTTATGTATATATGTTTGGTTATTAGATTGGAAGCTCCTTGAGGGCAGGGACCATGTCTTCTGTTTTTGTGTGTCCGTAATTGGGAATTCATTCAATAAACATTTTTAGACCAGTGGATCTGTATCAGCTGACCCCTCATTGCTGGTGCTGTGACAGTTTTTATAAATGGGGGTGTGAGGGTGATCATTCTTAATGGTAATTTGACTAGATCTTGAAAGATGTATAAAATTCCTCCACCTCCACTGCACTCCACCTAGCCTGGCGCCCTGCCTCCATCCGCCTCTAGTCTCTCTACGCTTACCCTCACTGAGAATGGAAATACCCAAATGCAGTAGAAAGCAGAAAGTACTCTTTTAACTGTACCTACTCCTGGCATTGGTATTGTGTGTGTATAAGTATATGTTTGTGTGTGTTGGAATATTTGAGTCATCCTAAACTGCTCACTTTGAAAGCTCTCTTACATTATTCAAGCTCCCTTATATACTCAAGAAAACCAAATCTCTTGGCCAGGGGGCATGATGAATTCTTTTTATGCTGAACTTTTCTTTTCTGAATAATTCTGCCAAGTTCCTATGTCTGTCTAATGAACCTAAAGAGACCTGGGTATGGTTTCAGCTGTCTCTCTTGACTGTTGTCTTTTAAAGTTGCCCAGAAGAAGAAGGGGGAAGGACAAGTGAGTCAGATGAAGAGAGGAGGAAAGCTGAAGCCAGAGTGGCGAAGATTCAGCAATGTCAAGGTACAGTGCAGGCGCCTCGCGTTCCTGGTCCTGCGGTTGTCCTTGGAGACTGGGAAAGCCCAGGTGGCGTGAATAGGAGTTCAGGACTAAATAATTAATTTTGTGCACCCAAGGCCCACCCTGACTGCTCTCAAAAAATGTATATATATTAATATCTATTGTCACTAGAAGTGCTCAAATAAAATGACTCCCTACCTCTTCCTCCTTAGTGGTTAAAATATATATGTTTAAAATTCGGCATATAACATGACAGTAGCTGTGGGCAGTATGGTGCAGGTAGGCATGGGAGCTGTTGTCCAGTGTTTTTAAAAGTTAATTAATTTATTTTTGGCTGTGCTGGGCCTTTGTTGCTGCCCAGGCTTTTCTCTAGTTGTGCTGAGTGGGGGCTGCTCTCTGGTTGTGGTGTTTGGGTTTGAATTTCGCGTACAGATTCCTGGGTGGAGAGGAGCCGTTGCAGGAGCTTCTCTGGTTGCAGAGCACGGGCTCTAGAGCGCAGCAGGCTCAGGGGTCGTGGCGCGTGGATTTAGTTGCTCCATGGCACGTGGGCTCCTCCTGGACCAGGGATCGAACCCGTGTCTCCTGCATTGGTAGGTGGATTCTTCACCACTGAGCCACCAGGGAAACCCCTTTGTCTAGTGTTTTGATTTTAGATCCCAGCACTAATAGGCCACAGTGGACTGACTTTGGACAAGGACCACAGTAGCTCTGGTCCTTGGTTTCCAAATCTGTGAAATACGGCAATTAGATGAGCTCAGTGATTCTCACCTCTCACTGGGCATTAGAGTCACTTGCAGAGGTCTTTAAAAATTCTGATGCCTGGACTTCACCCTCAGCCAACTCACCCAGAATTTGAGGGCAGTGGGCTGTATGCGCCAGTATTTTAAACTCCCCTCTGATGATTCTGAGGCAGACTGAGAAGCCCTGGATTCGCTGCTGGTTGTGGTCCCTTTAAGCTCTAAGAATTCTGTGACATGCTGAAATTAGAGGAAGACGATGCATGTGAAGATGGTTAAAGAAATTGGATGTTGAGAAACCAAAAACGTAAACCGGTATGTTTGGTTTTGCCCAGCACTGGCTGAAGGCCGAGCCTTCCAGCCCTGGCATTGTTTTCCCTTGTGGGAAGTGCTCATCATGGACAGTGCCGCCTCAATTTTCATTCCTGAGCTTCATGTTTAGTCTTAATAGAAAACAGCCTGAATAAACAAAGATTGGCTTTGCAAGGTTTTCTGGAATTAGGGGAATTGGAAAGGAAACGAACATTTATTGGGTACAACGAATTTACAGAAGAGACAGTGGAAGATGTTTAATCATCTGCTGGAAGCTACAGTCACCAAATAGAAAGTTAGGATTTGAATCTATGTTTGTCCCACCCAATGACTTGTACTTGACCTGTTCAACTGTCCTGCTTGCTAATTAGCAACATTTTTGTCTTAGAGCCTGGGTTTTCATTTGTTGTGTTCATGTGATAATTTTCAATGATAAATACTATTTCTTAGAAATACTCAGTAACCAAGATCAACAAATTTGCACATATTTGGAAGAGAAGCTGCATATCTACGCGGAACTTGGAGAACTGAGTGGACATCAGGATGTCCATCTAGAGCCCCACCTCCTCATTCAAACAGACCCCGGAGAGCCTCCCCAGGCAGCCTCATTACTGGCCGCAGCACTGAAAGAGGGTAAGTTGCTTCCAAAAGGATTTTTCTCAACAGACTCCCAAAATGTTTATTAAGCAGCTACTATGTGCCACGTGTCGTGGTCTTGGAGCTGAAGATACAGCAGAATAAATCCTTCTTATTCAGAGACAGAGTCCTTACTGATTCCGGAAACAGCAAAATATATTTTTTAAAAAAATGTCAGTTTGGTTCAAGTGCTATGAAGGAAAATAAGGATAAGGGGAATAGAGAGTGATGGGGTTGGGAAGGTTCTGTTTTTGATAGGATGACCAGGGAAGGGCTCTTTGATATGGTGATATGTGAGCAGACAAGAAGGAAGTGAGAAAGCAGAGTAGACAACTGGGGAAAGAATGTTCCAGATGGGAAAACTGCAGGTGCAAAGGCCCTGAGGCAGGCGAGCACCCAGCTTGTTTGAGGAGCAGCAAAGGGGACAGGCAGGTGGAGTGAAATAGGGGTGGAGAGTGGCAGGAGATGAGTTAGAGCGCCTAGGACGTGGGTTACATAGATGAGATCAAGGTTGAGTGCTTTGAATTCCATTGTGAGTGACACGGGAAGCAGTACAGAGTTTTGAGTAGAGGAATGTCTTGATTTGTGTTTTTAAAGGAGCCCTCTGAGCGCAGTGTGGAGAATAACAGAGTCTAGGGCATAACCGCGGGAGTTGCTGGCTGAGGTAGAGTGGAGGACGAGGTCAATGAAGGGGAAAAAGTTAGGGAGATGAGAGGCCAGGGTGTTGGAGGACTGTGTTCATAGTTGCAATGACAGAGAATTTCGACAAGAGTAACATTGGAGAGGGGAAAGGACGTACGCCAGGTGCCGTGTTGTTTGAGAATCTGTAGATGAATGACAACCAGGAGGGCCAGTAAGTGGTGTAATCTGGTGGCATAAAATTCAAAGGAAAAACAGGTTTAGGGAGGAAATAGGGCTAATAGACTGGAAGTGACAATAGGGACGGAGGGCTTGGAAGATAAAAAAGCCACCACAGGGGATGCCGTCATTCAGTACACGGGTTGATAAATTACAGACTAAATGTGTCCCGCCTCCCACCACGTGTTTTTATAGCAACAGTTCTGTTGGGTCACAGGCACGCCCATGCATTTCCTGTTGTCTGTGGCTGCTTCCTGGCTACAGTGGCAAAGATGAATAGTTGCAATAGGTAACTGAATAGTTGCAGTAGGCCCACAAAGCCTAAAATATTTACTTTCTGGTTGTTTGCAGAAAACATTTGGTAAGTTCTGTCTTAGAAATCTCAGAACACTACCTCTGGAAGAGGATTTAGAAATCATGGAATCTATGGCGTCTGTCTCACGGTTGAGGAAACTGAGCTCTTAAGGAGGGCACGTGTGCTTAGTCGCTCAGTCATCTCTGACTCTTTGCGACCCCATGGACTGTAGCCCACCAGGCCCCTCTGTCTATGGGGATTCTCTAGGCAAGAACACTGGAGTGGAGAAAAAAAAGAATACTGGAGTGGGTTGCCATGCCCTTTTCCAGGGTATCTTCCCAACCCAGGGATCGAACCCAGGTCTCCTGCATTGCAGGTGGATTCTGCAGTGTCTGAACCGCCAGGAAAGCCCAAGAATATTGCAGTGGATAGCCTATCTGTTCTCCAGGGGGACTTCCCGACCCAGGAATCAAACCAGGATCTCCTGCATTGCAGATGGATTCTTTACCAGCTGAGCTACCTGGAAAGCCTGAGGAGGGCATAGAGGTGATCTAAAGTGGAGTCCACTGATGGAGAATCTCTCACTCATTCATTCATCAGATGTTCATTAAGCATTTACCTACCATGTGCATACCAGACCACCTGACCTGCCTTCTGAGAAATCTATATGCAGGTCAAGAAGCAACAGTTAGAACTGGACATGGAACAACAGACTCGTTCTCAATTGGGAAAGGAGTACATCAAGGCTGTATATTGTCACCCTGCTTATGTAACTTATATGCAGAATACATCATGTGATATGCTGGGCTGGATGAAGCATAAGCTGGAATCAAGATTGCCAGGAGAAATATCAGTAACCTCAGATATGCAGATGACACCACCCTTATGGCAGAAAGTAAAGAGGAGCTAAAGAGCCTCTTGATAAAAGTGAAAGAGGAGAGTGAAAAGCTGGCTTAAAACTCAACATTCAGAAAATGAAGATCATGGCATCTGGTCCCATCACTTCATGGCAAATAGATGGGGAAACAATGGAAACAGTGACAGACTTTTTTTTTTTTTTGGCTCCAAAATCACTGCAGATGGTGACTGGAGCCATGAAATTAAAAGACGCTTGCTCCTTGGAAGAAAAGCTATGACCAACCTAGACAGCAAATTAAAAAGCAGTGACATTACTTTGCCAACAAAGGTCTGTCTAGTCAAAGTTATGGTTTTTCCAGTAGTCATGTATGGATGTGAGAGTTGGACTATAAAGAGAGCTGAGCACCAAAGAATTGATGCTTTTGAACTGTGGTGTTGGAGAAGACTCTTGAGAGTCCCTCGGACTTCAGGGAGATCAAACCAGTCAGTCCTAAAGAAAATCAGTCTTGAATATTCGTTGGAAGGACTGATGCTGAAGCTGAAACTCCAATACTTTGGCCCCCTAATGTGAAGAGCTGACTCATTGGAAAAGACCCTGATGCTAGGAAAGATTGAAGGTAGGAGGAGAAGGGGATGACGGAGGATGAGATGGTTGGATGGCATCACCGACTCAATGCACATGAGCTTGAGCAGCTCCGGGAGTTGGTGATGGACGGGGAGGTCTGGAGTGCTGCAGTCCGTGGAATTACAGAGAGTCAGACTCGACTGAGCAGCTGAACTGAACCATGTGCACTATTGTTGGTGCCAACTGAGGAAAGAGTAATGCTTTCATAAAAATCTCTAGTAAACAATACACAAAGAAACAAGGTAATTTCAGAAAGCTGCAAGAAAATAAGATAATGGGATTGGATGAGGGGAAGGCTTTACTGTAGAGAGGTCAGGGAAGACTCTCTGAGGTTATGTTTTGAGGTGAGAATTGACTGATGAGAAGCCAACTGTCTGGAGACCTAGGGGAAGACAATTCCTGGGCCGAGAGAATGTGAGTTTGTGGCCCCTACATCGGGAATGAGCTGGCATGTTCAATGAAAGAAGGACGGGCAGGTGGCAGGAGGCAGAGGAGACTGTGTTATGGGTGCGCAGGGAGCAGATATTTGTAGACTGTGGTTAAAGAGAGAGGGAGAGAGAGATTTTATTCCAAAACCAATGGAAAGTTAGTTGTTGGAAGCTTTTAATCATGGGTGTAGCCTGATCTTATTTATGTCTTGAAAAGAATGAGGGTTGATGAATGGAAAACAAGATCAGGAGGAGAATAGTTTGCCTGGAGACTGTTAAGAAGCGGTTACAATGAGAGAGGCTGGGCCCTTGGTCTAGACCAGGACTATTGGCAATGCAAGTAGGGAGACGTGGGTAGAGATGAGAGAGGTTTTAGAAATAAAGCCCAAAGGCTGGATTGACATGAGCTGGGGGCCCTCTCATTATCCTTGATGATGTCTTTATCACATAAGTTACCTGCTCGCAGTTTTAGCCTGTGCTGCTGGGCATTCTGTGGTGCTCTGATACCTGGTGGTAGAACTCGGTGGTGATGTGCATTGCCCTGCAGTAGAGTTAGTTGTGTGTGTCTCTTGCCTCCTCTGCAAACTCATCTTATTAGTTAGCAGATGCTCAGTGGCCCCCAAACAGAGTAGGTGCTCAATGACTAGTTGCTAAATCGAATCACTGGACAGAGTGTTTTAGAAATATTTGTAGAATCCTCAGAGTTATACTATTCTCCATGCTAATTGCAAACTTTTCATTGTCATTAAAAACTTGCCTTTCTTGGTGTGGTGTTTCCCAGTTCTTACCAGATCTCAAGAGTAGCCTTAGTGCTCTTTAAAATTCAACTCCTCTGTTTTCTTCTCTGGATAATCTGATCCAGTAGGTTGAGAGTCAGGAATGGGAACCTGTATTTTATTTAAGGCATGTTTGGGGAAATTCTCTTTTGAAGAATAACTAATATTTCTGAGTAGTAAGTACAAAAATCTTAATGCCTGATATTATATTTAAATTAACTGAGTTTCAGGAAGTTTTTTTTTAAAGCATACTATTTTACTGAAAGTTGCATTTGAATTATTTTTATACTGTGAGTTTAAAAAAAAAAATTGAATTAATCCTGTATCATAAAATGATACTGAAAGTATTGGTCTAAATTTCAGGTGGGTAAACTTTTTCTGTAAAGGGCCGGATAGTAAATATTTTAGGCTCTGCAGGCCATGTACAGTTTTTGGGAACACAATCTTCTTTGTGCATGGATGTGTATTTAATACAACTGTAACAAAGGTAAAAGTCATTTTTAGCTCCTGGGCCATATAAAAACAGACACAGGCGAAATACAGTTTGCTAACCCCTGAACTAAGTAAAAAATGTGTGTGTGTGTATTTTAAATTGGCTTTTGTTTTCTTCCTCCTCCTTAGCTGAGAGTCTGCAAGTGGCAGTGAAGGCTTCCCAAATGAGCGATGCATGCCAATCCCCTGAGGAAGGTTGTGGAGAACCTGCTTTGCCGGACGTGCTGAATTCTCAGGACGCACCAGGATCATCTACTGCTTGTAAGTGAGCACGTGGCCTTTGCAGTGAGCCTGGGCACAGACCTGGAGCGTAGAGTGGGCACATAAAATGAAGGCAACAGCTGTGCCCTGATTTGGAGGGTGCTGAGTATGTTCTTTAGGAAAAAACCTGAGAATAAATATGCTAGCCTACTTTACCTAAAATAACGACACTGGTGTTCCAAGGACCAGGATTTAGAGAATAGTTGCAGGTGGTGCTGCCTAGTCGTAGGTTACTCAGGCAAGCAGTGGCCTTCCCCAAACCCTGCCCTGCCTGGTGTTGGCTGTGACTTAACTGAATGCAGTCTTGCAAGAGCTTTTGCAGTTTTGGGGTTTTTCTGGAAAAGGGTCCCTGCAGTTCATTAAAGAGTAAGTCCTTTACCTTCATCTCATATGGTCAACTGAGAAAACCAAACTCAGAAAACTAGAATCTAATGCGTGCATGCACACATGCAAGACACACGTACACACACACCCACATGTACACACACATGACATTTAGAAGCGCCAAAAGATTCTTGATCAACATTGTGTACTTTGAGGTTGGGATTCATTTATTAAACAGTGTGTCAGAAGACTTTAAATACAGAAAAATAGAATGTAGTAAGTTGATTTCAGTAATTTCTCAAAACCTAATCATATGTGTAGTTGTAAGCTAAATATTTAGTTCTCTAGAGGTTTTTGAGATAGAAGCACATAGTTTTCATTATATCCTGGTGATTAAAAACCTTGCTTCCACCAGGTCTTCTGTGCTCAAGATAATAAGATGTCTTTTAGTAGCTAGAGATTGGCAGATTAAATTGCCTTAGAATTTCTTTAACAGCATCCCTTGGTTAATTAAGAGATGAATGGAAGCAGTCCAGTTTTAAAATTCTATACATTTTTTAAAACTAGCACCAATAATTATTTTCCCCTCTTGGGTTCTACTTTATCTAATCCTGGGTTTCTATTTTCAGAATGTGCACATATGTTTTTCATTTCGACACAGCCCAGATTCGTCAGGGGAGTTGTACTGCCCCGGGTGATTTCCTTTTTAAAGAAGAACCTCAGTATGCCATTGAGGAAGTTCTAGCTAAAAATACGAGTAGGGATCTGCCGCTCTCAGCCTCAGCCCAGGGACAGCTGGAGAGGCTCCGCTCAGCTCTGGCAGCTGCTCCGAGCACAGGCCGCACCCACCTCCCATCAGACCGGGCCGTCATCTCCCCTGACATCTACTAGAACCATCCAGAGCCTGTTCCCAGCGGCCTGATGTCAGGGTTCCTGTAGAGGAGGGGCAGGTTGGTGTTCAGTGCTGGGGCTGGACTGGGACACAGTGCTACCGGAGTTTGATGCTCCTTATAGAGTTGATGAGGGTGAAAACCACTTTCCTAAACAAAAAGTCTGTAACTGGATGGGTTAGTCCTATGACAGGCTTCAAGGACTGGGTCCTTCTAAGTTAGGCCCATGTCAGTCTGAGATTACAGACCAAGCAAGACCCTCTGTTTTCAGTCCTCAGTATACCTAATCAGGTAGACAGGTAAATCTACTTCCTGTGAAATTATGAAGACCTCTTCTCTGTTCTGAAAGAGAACACAGGAGCAGAGGGACCGGATCCATTCCATTCTTCTTGCCTTCATCTGGCTCACCGTCAGCTTCTTTCCCTATCTGGTGGTCCTCATGTCTATGAGGGGGACAAGAGAGAGAATGGCTGATTCTTTTGGCGTCTCTCTGAGAGTTAGGAATAATATCCAAGTGTTGAACCATTTTTGAGTGCCAGAAAAATCTCTATAAAGTGTCCCTTCACTATAGAGGAAGTATTGACCAGCTTGGGCAAAATGAACTTAAATTTTAGCTGATATAATTTGAAACAGTTTCTGCATAAACAAAAGCTTTTTCGTAATAAAAGAGGCCTTTGGGATTATAGAGGGCTCTCATTTTCCAGAGATCTAAGTATTGTTTAATTAACTTAAATAAAAAAGTATTTCCTTCATCAGAAATAAAGTTCCAAGATAGTACCAAGGGAAAAAAAATATAGTGTCACAAATGAATATTTATTTCACGAGGTCCTGATTGGGGAGGGTTCCAGTGAAATTCTGTGTGGGAAAGGGCTCTGGAAAGTCTAGTTTTAATCTGTGCAAGATGAACATGGTATAAATTTTAACTGAGTTCACATGGGTGGATAAAAAAATAAATAAAATCCCACCACTGGAGATTTAATGGATGGAGTGAAATCTCTTTGGTACTTAAACATATTTCTGGGCTAAAAATATTTCTGTGTTTTCATACATTAAGTATATAGTAATTATAGTGTATGTGAATTTACAGCATAAGCAAGAATTGTAAGGGAAGAAGCACACATGGAAAGCATTGAAAATATTACTAGTAAGTTATTTGGAGATAAGGACAGCTTCTCAGTTTCATGACTCTGAGCTCGTGCAGTTTTTGCCATCTTCACCTGCTTAGAAAGATGCTTCATTCTTCCTATTGGATGCCCCCTCCCTTGTTTATGGCCTGCTGCTCTTGTACCGGCCCTGAAGGAGGCTTCCCAGACCTGTCTCCTTAGAGCTGGTCTGCCAGCCCTCGCTTTTCCTCTGCTGTGCCTGTTTTTATTTGACCCTCCCCCATTAGTGAATGAGATGCAGAATCCCTCCGTCTTGGTCCCACAGACATCACACAGACATCTCTCTGCCAGAAAGAAAGAAAAGTAAAAACTCTGGATGCCATGGGTCAGATTGGCACCTACTAGTGTGTAAGCTCCCTGGGGGCAGGGACTCTGCACTTTACTCTGCTCTGTTTTAGCACCTCGTAGAAGAATGTTCGATACATGTGACGTTGCGATGTTTTTTACCTTGGAATATGTGTCAGCTGTGTACCAAGGACCCCGTCCGCTGGCTGATGTTTGATGATGTCCTTTTTGTTTCTGTCTCAACGATGTGCTTCCAGCACTAGTCACAGAAGGGACAGGAGGAAGAGGCTGTTGGGATGTGGATGCCGGGACCCAGGGTGTGGGAACCGACCTGGCGGTTTCCGATGCGGGGGAGAAGGTATTGTGAACTGACTTGCTAGTAAATGGCACCGGTTACTTTGTGTAATAAAACAACCTCAGCTCCTGGTCTGTCCTCGGCAGTGAATAGTCCGCAAGTGTTTTCTGCATTGTTCTCTACTTCAGTATTCGTACTTAAACTTTCTGCCTTTTTTCTTAAAATGTTCTTGCTTTTCTGATATCGTATAGGTGTAAACCAAGAAACAAATGAAAAGTTATTAAAAAGATTGAAAACTCAAATGTTTATTTGTGTGTCTGCGCTCTTGCTTCTGGTCTCACTTTCCGCCCTGCAAACCTCCAGCTTTTCACCAACGACATTTAGTACCTCTTGGCTGAGGGGTGGTCCTGGGCTTGCAGGCCCTTATGCAGCCAGGTGATGCCAAAGTGGCCGAAATAATTTTGACTTTGGAACGTCCTGGCTTCCTCACTTTCTTTTACCTTCCTCTCCTTTCTGATTGTTGTCCTCTCACCACTCTTACTGTCACCTGCCTTTTTGATAGTCTTGTAGTTAACCTAATCAGCTTTTGCTTTGCGGCATCACCTTTTCTTTGTGAGTACTATACACATAGGTTACAACACAGTCTTTTAAAATGAAATTTCCTATTAACATCAGATGAAACTGAGATGTCGGAGAGAGATGGGGAATAAGAACCTGATTCTGGGAGGTGGCTAGTGGGCCTTCCCAGGGTTGCCTGGGCTCAAGAGTTACTTTATCTAAAATTGAATGAGGTGCATTACAGATACCACAGTGTGTTAATGTGGTAAAATGACATCTGTCAGATCTTTATGTAAATTATGTAACATTTTATATTTCATAGATATTTTTGTGTATATTACATATGACTGAGAAATCAAAGATATTTTAAGAGCCATAGAAAAGATGGCTGTGATTTAGTGCTTTTTCAAACTTCATAGGCCAAAATGAATATAGTCATTAGATTTCACTCCACTTATTCTGACTATAAGCTCTCTCTAAGTTCTTTTATCTTAAACATTCCTGCTCTTCTGCTCTTTTCAGGGCAAACTTCACTTTCAAGTCTGTAGTTTCCAGCTGCTTTTTTGTTATTAGAGGAGGGAAGTCGGGGAAGGACTGATTAGTTTTGAATGGAAAGCTGAGGTGGCTTCCACCCCTAAAGTCCTCCCCTTCCATGATTCAGTCCCAGGTAAGAGATGAGGTGTCCAGGTTCCTCTTTGGATGAACCTACCTGGAAAATTTTGCCATTAATAAGGCATTTTGAGAAATGAATTGACCTATAGAGCAGAATCATTTGAAATCACACTTTAAATAAGTATATGATGGCTGTTTTGTAATTATCTTTCTTAATATGGTAAGGTTTAAAAAAGCATTTCTGAAAAAATTTTTCAAAATTTCAGATTTGTAACCCAAATGTCAAAATATCCCATGTGTAAAGCACCTAACGCAGCTATGCACATTCCCCACAAGGTGGCGGGCCAACTCCATTAAAAAGATGGTACATTTCAAAATTCCTGTCTCCTATCAAGCTTAGTGGATCTTGGGAATAAGTGACTTTGTGTGGCATAATCCAATTCATTTCTGTGTTTCTAATTTTTATAGAGTATAAAAATTATGTCCCGTCCAATCTTACAAACGCAGTGGAGTGTAGCGCAGGGACTAAACCAGGAGTGGAGAGAACTCCAGAATTCACTATGGAACGGGGAGCTCTCGGCTCTTGTTATCTTCGTGAGGGTGGGGCACAGCTCTGATGAATAAGCTGCATCTCTTTTCCCATCATTTGTCCTTCCCCTATTTGAGATGCTGCTTGGTAGTGAAAGCTTTCATGGGCAGTGTGGGATGAGGAGTGAGAGGGTAGGGAGAAAAGGCCAGGCTAGCTCATCACAGTGGCCTCATCAGCCTGAACTTATTGAATGTAACAAGTTTCAGGTTACCTGAGAACTGTTCCTTGAGGTTTGATTTAAAGCTGCTCAGACAAGACTGCAAGCGGTGTGCAGGTGGCTACAGGCCCTTGGAAGGCAGTGACTCTGAGGATCCCCGCAGTGTGATGTGTGGAGGACATAGTAGCTGCTCATTCTTTATCTATAGTATGGCATGTGCGTGTCCGTTACACACCAAGCAGCCCTCTTAGGTTTGCAGACACAGCACTGAATACACAGATGAAATCTTGCTACTCCTTGGCTTTCATCCTAACGAGAGAAAAGAGACAGGGAACAAATGGACAGATGTTGCATTCTGAAAACTGGAAGCCCTGACTATGCGCATGTGCTCCCAGTGTGTGCAGGGGAGACGCAGGGAGTCAGGTGGAGATGCACCCCACCCCCCAAGGAGCACATGGTCTCCTGTGGCCTTGTTCACGGCCTCTGCTGCCAGGGCTTCTCCTAGGTGCCCGTGCCTGGGCCCTGGGCGCTCTCAGCGGAGGATGCCGGCCGGCTGAGTGCTGTCCTTTGCGCTGCCTCTGGGTCTGGTTTCTCCTTCCAGCCAGCGGCAATTATGACTCCCCAAATCTCAAAGTGAGTTAGAGACTGGGCATGATGACCTGTAGTTTCCAAGCCTGGCCTCCAGGATACAAGCCTGGCCCGAGAGACTAGCCTGGGTGCAGAGAGCACCATTTACAACGCTGCATGCATGAGGTACATGTGGTCACTTTGAGCCTACAGCGTTCCCCGAGCATCTTCCCTGGGTGTCTTAAGGGAGGGCTGAGTGCATCTGGAAGGAAGTGGCCGTGCAGCTCAGATACCAAGGCTGCCCAGAGGGGGCTCTCTCTCTTCTTTTGGTAGTTGAATTCTATACTTGGCTTTCTGGGAGGAAACAGTCACTATGGAAGAGTTTTAGAGCGAGAGCAGTGATTTCCCTGAGGTCATAGACTGTGGAACACTGCAGTGCAGCCTTTTAAGAGTGGAGTGAGTGTTCATTTTCTTTATGTTTTTATGTATTTTAGGTGGAATATAGAAGTTTCCCAGGTTCTTTGCAGTCAGAGGTGAGCTCTGCATACTTTAAATATGTCACCATCCTTTCTTTGTTTGTGCATAATGAATGCTTTTTTAAAAACTTGACACTCACAATCTTATTTTTCAGATTATACAAGCGATACAGAATTTAACTCGTCTCTTATATAGCCTTCAGGTAACTATGCTCTGACCCTGTGAATGTTTTCCCTCATGCAATTCACTTTATTTGATGAGTCCCAGACTTTAAAAATTAGAACATTTGAGAGGTAATGAATGATCTTAAAAGAACACCAACCCTCCACCTCTACCCCAAGTGTAACTCTGCTGATGCTTTGAGCTTCACCTGGTTTTGTAATCACGAGGCATCACCATTACTGTAGTTTATATACCATTCTTCTCTGAAGCCATAAAACAGTTCATATCTTTAAAAAATATTGATGAATATGATCTGGCTGGAAGTTTGCAATGAAACTCTTAAGTGAGTGTAGTATGACTTCACATTTTCTGGTGAAAACTTAAATTCACACCTAAACTCTTTTCACTTCCACATGTGGCCTTAGGCCTTTGGGGCAGTCAGTAATTCACACGATTTTCCATCGTTTCCTTGGTTCATCCGCCTAACATTTATTGAGGACCCTCCCTGGGCCAGGCACTGTGATGAAGGCTGAGCACAAAAGGGCAAGTGGCCCACAGGGTCTACCATCAGATGGCTCCCTGTCTGTCCAGGAAAGACAGGCACCCTAAAAATGAGGGCTCTGTGGCTGGATGATCCCCTGAGTCCTGCACAAGAAAGGCGGAATACATCCAATTGCTCAATTTGTGAGTTAAAAAATATTTTTAAATGATGTGAAAGCAATGTTTATAGACAAATTTATAGAAAAATCTTGATACATGTAACTAAAATGACTTGTGATTCTGTGGAGAGACTTACTGTTGTCTGGGGGTATGTATTCCTCCAGTTTTTAGAAATCATTTTGTGTGTACCCTTGGAGCCTGTACCTCTCTATTCATCAGTTGTCTCTATAGCACAGTTGTTAATGGGTGTATAATATTCAGGTCTATGGAATTAATCCATTCCTCATAGTTTATGTCTTCCCTGGTGGCTCAGATGGCAAAGAATCTGCCTGTAATGCAGGAGATCCACGTTCGATCCCTGGGTCAGGAAGACCCCCTGGAGAAGGGAATGACGACCCACTCTAGTATTCTTGCCTGAAGAATCCCATGGACAGAGGAGCGTGGCAAGCCACAAAGGGGTCACAAAGAGTCAGATACCACTAAGTGACTAACACACATATACTTGTCTGTTAATAATACCATAGCACACGTCTTTGTGCACTGACCTCTTTGAACATATCTGAGTGTATCCTTAGGATAAATTACTGAAATCAGTTTTTGAGGTTTTTGAAAGACATTGTCAAAATAATTGCACCCCTCTCTACTTCTCCTCAATTTGAAAATAAGTCAAGGTAGCTCGTGACCTTAATTTGCATTTTTTGGTTACTACTGAAATTAAACTCCTGCCCCTGCTGGTTTATTGTCATTCAGATTTCATATCTTAAATCTGTTGAATATTAAAAGAAAATAAAATCTGATACTGTTTTCATCAGAAAAGATAGTCAAGCTACATTGCTCTTTTGTTATTGAGTCAATACTTTGACTGCATCAGGATGTCTCTGATGTTCTACTGATCGTCTGCCTATTCTTGATCTAGTACCATTATCTTATCTATTAAGATTATTAAGATAAGTACCACTCTTTTAAATATCTGAATGTTCTTTCATAAAAGCTTTTGAATCACTCTGACAAATTTCTTAAACTTATACTGAGGTAGTTTAATTAAAATATTACTATATTTATGAATTAAGTTGGGGAGAATTGGCACTTTGGCAATAATTGGTTCTCTTGACTGAGAATATGTTATTTTATGTTCTGTTGGAAATCTCTGTAATTGTCTTCATGTAGATACTTTTTTTCTGCTAAGTTTATTCCTGGATATTTGTCTCTGTTCCTATTGTGAACAGAATATTCTTTTTTTCATTATGTTTCCCCAATATTGGTTGCTGGTATGAATACAAGTATTGAATTTTTTTTTAATAGGCCAACTCATTGAATTTTTGTTTTAGCAGGGCTTTTTTTTTTTTTTTAATCTTTGGAGTATTCAAAGTAGAAAGTAAAAAATTGAAAGTAATGGTATTATGGCTACTTTTCAATAATTAAATTAATTTTATTTTCTTGACTTACTCCTTTGGTTAGAAATTCTGAAATGTCTTAATAGTGGCCATAGTAATATTAAATAGTAAATAATAGTGGCCACCCTTGTCTTATTCAAGATTTAGTGGGAATACCTTTAATGTCTTACATTATATATGCTAGTCTGGGGTAGATGTTCTTAGAGATTAATTTCTCATATAAAACAAATATTCTTTCTTCTACATTTTAACTGAGAAGAAATATAGTGTAAGTGCAGTTCATTAACTTTTGGGAGATGAAAACATTGAGTGTCCCAGCTTGTTTGCCAGGTGAAAACAACTCACAAGGTTCTGTCTGTTCTTTTCAACCTTAAGTGCAGCCCTCTGTGGATTCAAGGTTCAGAAAAGCTGGGTGACCTAAATGACCTAGTTTTTGGAACATTAGGTTGAAGCAAATACCAAACTCTATAGTGTGTCCTCTTAACCAAAGCTTTTGAGCTGGCTTAAGGGTATGTGCTCTGAAAGATTTCTGTTCATGGCACAGCCATCTCCTTTGAAGCCGAATCTCTCATGCATGATTAAAGTTTTTTACATAGCATTTTTGAATCAGATGAAAATGAAATTTGATCTCTATGTTAGAAGAATAGAGTTAGAGATGAGGTACAGGCAAGACAGAAAGGAAAGGACACACGTCAGCAGAGAGAGGTTGAGAGAGACTTGCTATGTGTGTACTTAGCTGCACAGCAGAAGCTAATACAACATTGTAAACCAACTATAGTTCAGTATAATTTTAAAAAAGGGAAAGAGAGTGAATTGGGAATTTCCCTATGCTTGAAAAGTAAGTGCTGTTCTCTGTCTTACATGCAAACATAAACTTTAAATGTGCAGATGAATATCCAATCTTCAGATTTCACCCCTATGCTACAGAAGAGAGTTGTTTTATCCCAAATGTTACATAGATGAAAAATACTTCATGTTAGTGTTTAATTAGTCTAATTGTAATCCTCACCTGAGAGTTACCATTGCCTATGGAAGTTTTGGCATATAGAATATTGGATTTGTTGGTTTGTTTGTTTTACTCTGCTGATGCCCTTAGGAATTGTTAGAATTAGCTGGTGATGTACAGTCTACAGTTTGCTTTAGCCAGGTCAGCAGAGTCCTGAATGGCTTATTATTTCACATTTAAAGATCTGAGTTATTAGGACCTATTTTCAATGGTATCGCTGTTTTCTTTATAATAACCACTGAAAGACATTAATCAAATATTCATGTGAATTTCAATTTTTAATTGATTTTCACATTTAGAAACATTTCATTTCAAAAGACCTCACTGAATACATTTTTGAGTCTTGTTCTGAAACAATTACTAACTTAAAGTATGCTGTAATTCTTTAATCTTCAAGAGTATAGGAAACTGCTGACTTAAAGAACTAATGGTCATATCCCCATCTTCTCAGCACCTGTTACATGGATAGCTTTTTAAATTTTTAGGAAAGGAAAATGAGAATTTATCCCTTGGAGGGTAATAATTTCTTATAACAAGGACACACACATACCCAGTCTGTGGCTATTTTCAATTTGTCCCTTCTCTGTTTCTTTGTGCTTTCAATGGGAACTTTTGAAAATAAAAGCTTCCAAGGGCATTCACATTTTTTTGTTTTGTTTTTATTATGTGGAATCCTTCCGAAAGTTGGTAGTTATTTCCTGTGATACTGCCAAACTTTTAATAGGTAGATACCATAACTCAAAGACAATTTTTAAAAAAAATTTGATTGGTAATTTCCTCTGGGTTTTAGAGTATCTATGTCCCCGTAATCATTCCAGCCTCCTTTTAGCATTCTATCAAACAGATGAATTTCAGTTTAGTGTTTTGTGCATGACCTTCCTGCTATAATACAAAGAAACAACAGTAATGAGACAAGCTTTACCAATTATATATCTCCTAAATATGATATTAACTGCTATGATAAAAAAAGATACTTAGCAAAGCTTCCAAATGGTTGACTTTTATGTCTTCACGTATGTCATGTAGCTTAAGTAATTTCTGGTTGGAGACTCAAGAGGTACTTTCAGATTTATATAGATTCTTAAGTTCTCCTGAATTACTGACTGTCAAGACCTCAGAAAGATAATGTGGCATAGCACAGAAAGGCAGTCTTGTGAATTTATGGACTGAATTCTTACTCAGAACACTTGCTTAAATATTATCCAACAGCATCAACAAACCACATTTCCAAAGGAGGGAGAGAATATTCCTTTTGGTCTTTATTTCTTTTGTGTATACATCTCAGACTGTACCAGTAAGGAAATGCAGACAAGCCTGTCTGAAGTGCCAAGGCCAGTCTCGGGAGGTAACTTAGAGCAAGGAGAGAAGTGTTCAGAGAGAATCATTCGGTCATACTTTCATGTGTAGAGGTGCTGCCAACTCTCGGCGCGGACAATACGGACGCCTTTGCTTTCTTGCCCTCTGCTTTGACAGGCCGCCTTGACCATTCAGGATAGCCACATTGAGATCCACAAGCTGGTTCTCCAACAGCGGGAGAGCCTGGCCCCGGGCCCCGCATTCCGAGGCAGCCCCTTTCAGGACCAGAAGTCCCGCAGCCTGGAGAAGCAGCAGGAGCTGGCCGACACCCACAAGCTGCAGCTCCAGTTCCAGCAAGACCAGCACCGCTGGCTCCGTAGGTGCGACCAGCAGCAGCGCGAGCAGGAGGCCCGGGCCAGCTGGCTGCAGGAGCGCGAGAGGGCGTGCCGGGTGCAGGAGGAGCTGCTGCTCAGGAGCCGGGGCGAGCTGGACCAGCAGCTCCAGGACTACCAGCAGAGCCTGGAGCGGCTGCGCGAGGGCCAGCGCCTGGTGGAGAGGGAGCGGGAGAGGATGCGGGCCCAGCAGAGCCTGCTGCACCACTGGAAGCACGGGCGGCAGAGCAGCCTTCCCGCCGCGTTTTCTCCAGGAACCCTGGAGGTATGGGGCTCCTGTGCTCACAGAAGCAGAGAGTAAGACGGCTTCAGTCCTGGTGGTTTGGGAGGCTTTGAACACACGTCTGTCTTTTTGCTGCTCCTGTAAGAGCTCGCAAGAGTTACTCAATGTGTAGGGAGCAAGAGCTGGGAACTTCCAGAGACAATACACATGCCTCTTGACATATGGACATTTGAAAAGTCTGGGTATTTCTGGATCATGGGTTCATGGTACTCATGATAGATGCCCTCAGTACCAAGGGAAGCAATACAGAATCGCGTTGTCCCAGTGAGGCGAGTTTTGTCCTGGAGTCTGCCTGGGCATGAGTGTGTTTCACGTCTGAAGACAGATGTGCTCTGGTCTTCAGAGTTCTGTAGAGATTTACCTTTCAGTGGATCATTAGCTAGGAATGTGCACAGGTACTGAATTTAACAAGTATACTACCTATTATTCCAAGCTTATTCTCTTTTTTGTAAATTTGATCTAAAGTGAAAGTCTCCTTGCAACCCCATGGACTGTAATCCTTGGAATTCTCCAGGCCAGAATACTGGAGAGGGTAGCCTTTCCCTTCTCCAGGGAATCTTCCTAACCCAGGGATTGAACCCAGGTCTCCTGCATTGCAGGTAGATTCTTTACCAGTTGAGCCACAAGGACCTAGTAAATTCAAAATCCATTTTTCACCAGTGGCAGTTAACGTGAGTAGTTTAATGTTTAGTCAGAATAAAACCTTTTGAAAAGTTCCGTGTTTCATTTTGCACCCTCTTGAGACACTCTTGACAATTTCATTTGTCCCAGGAGTTTACTTTTCTGTACTGTGTGCACGTAGATACTTTTTAATGATAGTATATAAAGTTGTAGACGTTGATCAGCTTATAAGAATGATCTGTGTTATATTTTATTTTCCTTTCTAGTTGGCTAAATTATATTTGTTGCAAATACCTTACATATACATGAATGTTTTCAACTTTCATTTAGCGAAAGTGAGAATGCTATTCCCTTAAAGTAGAAATACTTTTCATGACAGTGAACACTACTGAACAGGTTTTTTCATTTGATTTGTATTTCTTTTAAGATATGCTATGTTTTGTTAATTGAAGTTTTTGGTACTGGCTTATTAAAAGAGGATGGGAGGAGGGAGTCAAGGGTAATATCCTCTACCATACTCATTGAAGTCTTGGTTGCTAAATTCTATTAGGAATAAATACGTTATAAAACTGGTGCAAATTGCTAAAGAAATTATTGTGTTTTTTCTTACACAGGTAATGGAACTTAATCGGTCTGAGACTTTATGTCGTGAAAATTCATTCTTCTTCAATGAAACTTTAGTGCAGATGTCACTTAACCCTTTGAACAAACCGACGCCACCAGATATCCATCAGGATGCCGCTTACCCCCCAGCCGTATCTCATTCTGATTTGGTAAGGACTAGTGAAAATCAAGTAGACCTCAAGACGGACGTTTCTCAACCCTCAGATATCAACCATGAACTGTGGATAGCGGCTGGGGCCTGTCATCAGATACCCCCTCTCCACCAAAGCAGCAAGGATTCTTGTAAAAATGGTAATTAATACTTTACATGTCATCTGTGTAGTTTCCACAAGAAGCTATTTCTCTGAATGGTCTGCTCTTCTTTAGAGCAGATCAAAGTGGGCCCTAGAATGGGAATACATTGGTGCTGCTGAGCGGGAGTTTGCGGCATACGCTTTTCTTTGGGGAAGTCTGGCTTCCATCGCTTGTGAGAATCGAGACAAGCTAGAGCATGGGTGGAGGGCTTAGAGGATGTCACCGAAATGTGAGAAGCAGACAGGATTATCGTATCTGTGGGTTAAATGATAACTTTCCCCTGAAAAGTGAAGCAACTTGATATTTATTCTTCACTGTAGATCTGACCACATCCTGATACATATCCTTGTTGACTCTCAGAAATAAAAGACATGGACAGGGTTTGTGGTAGGGCTTTATTGTCTCTTGGGGCAATTTCCTACAACTTTAGTAAAGTCTTCTGTACTGCTGTTAAACACTCCAAATGAAACCATTAACATCATCTGTCATTTTAAAAAAAAAAAGGTGTTGTGTCTCCTTAAGTACCTCATAATAACACAATTTGCTAATCCCATTGAAACATTTGTCACATATAAATGAAAGGCAGCTCGAGTTACCAGCTCCATGTGAATCCAAATGATTTAAATCTATGTCTATTATAAATTGTTTTCCATGGGATATGAGGTAGGGAATGAGAAGAACTTGAAACCTCTCTACCGAAAAACAGATGGCATGCAATAGAATAAACAAATGGCTGGCCACATGGATGGGAAATAAATCACCGACAGCAAAATGTTTCAGAAACATGAAGCAAGCAGAGGTACAGGGACCTTCAGAATTGGACAGAGATTGGTTTCCATGCTTCATAGATGTGCTTAGCTTGTCTGGAGAATAATTTGTCAGCAACAAAAAGGTTTGAATGTGTCCAGCTTCTTGGAATTAGGGAGTAATAATTCTGACACTGTTTGAAAGTAGGTCTGTTACTAACCCAAATTATGTTAATTCTTTGCAGTGGATAATTCTTTACATTATTTGGTCACTGCTGTAACATTTCTTGTCAACATAGAATGAAGTCCTTCTTTATCATTTCAAATATTCTTTAAATAAAAAAGGGGGGAAAATGGAATAGTGAATTGAGATCTAAAATAGGGGCCGAATGTAGAAAATGTAACCCCTTGAATATACTGTCTTGCAGCTCTAATATTGTAGAGACCATACTGTAGAATGCCTTCTCCTGGTACATGTTGCTTCGCTGTGTGCATTCATTAAGTTGCTATTTGCAGTGCTTTCTGTGTTGTCAGTGTGGTTTTGCATGCCAGCTTTGGGATAATTCAGAAACTCAGTTTGAGTTAAACCACATTCTGCTTTTGTTTGAAATACGTAGTCCTACTTTTTCTGTATCTCCCATCTTTTTCTGTTGAGTTGTGCTTTAAAGTAGAAAGCTTTTAAACATTTGGCTGCCTGCTTGCAGGAGATAGAACATGTACTAAGGAAATAAACAGTGATTATATACAAAACCCAGTGTCTCCACATGTAAGGAAATAAATATAGCCAAGGAAAATGCTGAGAAAATGTGCTTCTGCTTCAGATAGTGTGTCCAGTATAGGCCAAGGACACTCAGGATATTGATATAAGAGAGCAAAATCAACTCTGGCCCTCCTCTCTTGGGAGCATCCTGGTGTGTGCAGGAAGGATTAGATCAGAAATGCAGTGTGGGCTGTTAAGCATTGGAGTTTTGCAACTAGTCAAAAAAACTCTATTTATGTTGGTTTACTTAAGCATGATAAGCAGTTTCTGGAGGAGAGAGAATAAAGTCAGAGATTAGGAGGAGGTGATAGGCAAGTGGAATGAAAATTGGATAGATACTCTTAAGAGGGTTGTCAGGGCCAGATAAAATTGTTCGAGCCATTCCAGAGCTTTCACGGTTCTCAGAATCGAAAGTAGCTCAAAATAAGCCGCTGATGGTGGTCTTCACTAGACTTTTTCTGGGCTTTCCTTGTATGCCTTTGGAGGGGGGCAGGAAGGGGGAAGCGGGGCAGGGGGAAGCTGGAAGAAATCAGTCCAGGCTGTGCTGGTGGAGAGGGGCCAGTCCATGTGCTAGGATTCAGGACAGTGCTATGTCGGCGTCCCCTGCTTTCACATTCTGCTGCTCTATCGTGGGGTGAGTGGCCTTCAGGGACCACTGCTCTCACTAACAGAATTTACCTCTCATGTTCTTGGCTGGTGTTTTTGTTAAATGTGCATTTAACTGTGGTTTGATGTCATCAGTGGGCTATTTTCGGGCAACCCCCTAAAGAATCATTTGCTCTTTTGTCTGGTCTTGTGTAGGGTGCCTGAGAGCAGCTCAGATCAGTGGAAATGTGAATTTGGGGAACAGTGAACCTAGTGGAAGAGAATTGGGTGTAAATAACATTCCTGAACGTGTTTAGCCGTCGCCCAGATTGGAATTTTCATTTTGGTCGCTCAGGCCGACCTCATCAGACGTTCTCCTGTGCTCTTTGTGTTCTGGTCGTCACCGATTTTTCGGTGTCTCCATCATTAGTACCGCCACTGACAGTTACCGGACACTTAACCCAATCTGAAGCACTGTGCTAAGGTTTTATGTGGAGAAATCCGTTTAGTACTAACAACCACCCACTGAGATGACTCTGTTATTGTCTCCATTTGAGGGGGAAAATGGAGGCAAGAGAGGTTCAGTGATCTGTCCAAGGCCAGTAGCTGGTAAATAGCAGAGCCGGAGATGAACTGGGAAGACTGGCTCTGGAGCCCATGCACTGAGCTGTCACATTGTACGTTGCTAATTTCTGGAGTGCTGTTTTAAATTCTCCTTTTAGAAGAAATTGGAGTAGAATCCTGTTGTAATGTCTTGGCAGGAAACTAACGTTGAAGGCCTAGTTCTTTGTGGTTGTTGTTGCTTTCGTTCCTTCCTTCTCTTTTTTAATATTACCATTTGGAAAATATTTCTAAATCATTTGGATTGTGGTGGTCAGTGGTTGCATGAGTTCTGAGGATTTTCAGATTTCATAAATACCCTTTAGCTTCACATTTTCCCCTGCTGCCGCTGCTGCTAAGTCACTTCAGTCATGTCCAACCTTGTGCTACCCCGTAGACGGCAGCCCACCAGGCTCCCCTGTCCCTGGGATTCTCCAGGCAAGAACACTGGAGTGGGTTGCGATTTCCTTCTCCAATGCAGGAAAGTGAAAAGTGAAAGTGAAGTCGCTCAGTCCTGTCTGACTCTTAGCGATCCCATGGACTGCAGCCCACCAGGCTTCTCCATCCATGGGATTTTCCAGGCAAGAGTACTGGAGTGGGGTGCCATTGCCTTCTCCGCATTTTCCCCTATTAGACACATTTTCTTAAGGATCGTTTGTGTCTCCAGTGTTCCCTAACAATAGCCCTGTGTTACTTGTAAACATTTTTTAAGGTAATACTTTATAAAGAGCGTTACTTGCCAGTTTTGGAAGTTGTCTCATGAACAAAATTCTTGATGTTTTAACATCAAATTCAAATTGGTATTTGATTTTATTTATAGTCAAAGAGATGCTTGGTTTATGAATGTAATCTGCACTCTTCTGAGGGACACTAGCCAAGACTCCAGAAAATTTGAATTTCTTTAAACAGTGTAGTCCCCGTAGGACAATTGCTATATAAATGGCCCCATGAAATGCTCAACTGTATTACTCTTCTTAAAGGCAAAAATCAGCAAAACCCACCTTCTTTCTGTGCCGTTTTTTTTTTTTTCAGTTTTAGAATTCCAGAACGATTTACTCAGCGTCTCTGTTAGTTTATATTTGTTGTTGTTGTTTAGTCACTAAGTTGTTCCCACTCTTTTCAACCCGATGGGCTGTAGCCCACCAGGCTCCTCTCTCCATGAGATTTCCCAAGCAAGAATACTGGAGTGGGTTTCCAGTTCCTCCTCCAGGGCCTCTTCCTGACCCAGGGATCAAACCCACGTCTCCTGCAGTGCCTGCATTGGCAGGCAGGTTCTTTACCACTGAGCCACCTGGGAAGCCCATAGTTTATATGTGCCTTTGCCATTAATCAACAGAGAAAATATGGTATGATAATTAATCTGAAATATTCTTAGTCTCCCCTTTCAGTGATATTTTTATCTGTACCTCAATATTTGCAGGTTACCAAAAAATTCCTTTTCAGCAAATCATAATTTTTCCATAATGTATATGATAAAATTTAAATTGAGAACCAGATTTCATGCATTAGTCACATAGTTGACTTTGGAAAAAGAATAACTTTATTAAGTTTGAATTCCAGAAGAGTGTTTCCCTTTACTACATGTTAGAATTTAGTGCCCATCAAAATATTTTCAGATTCAAAGCATTGTATTCAGAATATTTTGTCTTGGCAATGTTGTCATATTTTTTTAAAACACAGCTGTGTTAAGCTTTCAGTGACTTTTTTTTTTTGACATATGGAAATATAATAGAAAATTTCCAAATAAAAGCTACGCTCTAGTTAGTATTTAATAGTGTTTAAGAAGTGAGTAGGTGATAATTTCTAACATTTAAAAGATATTCTATAATTCAGAAATGGGTACCTTATTTGTGTATTCTGTGTGAAAAGAAGCTTTTGCCAAAGACCTACAGGCAATTTCCCATAAGCCTGAACCTGGCATTAGGTAGTATAAACTTCAGTGACAAAGAGGTATTTGAAAAGGTGGATGTATTAGTTTGCTAGAGCTGACATAATAAACTACCACAGATTGGGTAGCTCAAAGAGAAGTTTCTTTCTTGCACTTCTGGAGGCTGGAAGTCCAAGATCAAGGTGTTGGCAGGATTTGTTTTTCCAAGGCGTCTCTTGGCTTATAGAGGGTTGTCTTCTCCCTGCCTTCACGTAGTCTTCCCTCTGTGCAAATCTGTTCAAATTTCATCTTAAAGGACGTCAGGCATGTTGGATCAGGGCGTGCGTTAGTGACCTCACTCATTTACTTCTTTGAAGACTCTATCTTCAAATGCATTTTGAGGCATTAGGGGTTAGGACTTCAACATCTGAATTTATGGAGGGGGACACATTCTGCCTTTAACACAGGATAAATTATTTTCTCTTTGCTATTTTTAGGTGCCATGAAAGCTTTAATTAAAAAAAAATACCAAAGTTGAATTGTAATTTAACTACAGTATGAACTTTTAAAAAACAAAAAAACAAAAAAAAGTTGGTTAGAGGAATTTTTAAAAATGCAAAACAATAAAATTGTGATAAATATCTATATTCTTTATAGATATAGGTATCTGTTATCAAGCCTCTGTCAACACAGTGAAGGTGAAATTGTTGCTCAGTCATGTCTCACTCTTTGCAACCCCATGGACTGTAGCCCACCAGACTCCTCTGCCTATGGGATTCTCCAGGCAAGAATACTGGAGTGGGTTGCCATTTCCTTCAACACAGAAATTAGGGCAAAAGATGTTTATAGATTCATTAGGATATTTTTCCAAACCTAGACCTTAATTAAATAGCTTTGGGAATTTTGAACTCTATGATTGGGAGAGAATATCAGATTCCTTTATTTTGAATTGCTTAAATAAAATCAAATCGGAAGGGTTGAGAATATTCATATGGCATGAAATTATTATATCTATATCTATGGGAGTTCATAGAGGTCAAAACTGGGAAATTATTGATCAACTCTATCTTTTTTTCTAGAATCTTGGCTATCACTTTGGCTAACATTTTAAGGGAAACCATAATACTGCTTGCTCTCCGTCATCCGCATCACGACAAGAGTATAAACAGCTGGGCTCAAAGGCTTAATTTTAATCTTCCTCACTGATGAGTGGAGGTGATTGACTTTCACCTTCTGTGGATTTTGTACCAGGAAAGGGAAACATGCCATTTACTTGTAGAGCCTGGTGAGCCGTGGGTGCTGGCTGCCAGCTTCCTGATTGCATAGTTCTCTGGGGGCAGGTTGGCTGCGTGAGCCATCTGGGCCAGGGCCATTCCGCCGCAGTGAGCAGAGCCCAGCACACAGCAGGCGAGCAAAACCAGCAGGTGGGTGGGTTCCTAGGCAGCCAGCCAGCCGTGGGGCTGTCTGTTTTTCCCCGCCGAGGTTCCAGGCTGGTTTGAACAAGCTGCTGAAGTGGGAGCCTACTCTGTGTGAAGGATTCCAGGGGTTAGGCCTGACCTTGGGTCATCCTTAGCTGAAATAAAAGAACACCTCATATGCATCTACATACATACATATATGTGCAGACACAAGTTCGTGGTCTATGGCTTGCATATTTGACCTCTGTAGTACAGTGTGGCTTTATTCTCAAAGTGATTAAGGGTTGGGTTTGGAAGGAAAGTTTGTAACCAATTTTGTACCAAACCGGCCTGCAGGATAAGGCGTGCTCCTGTCTGTCTCTGTGACTCCTGGGATAGTGACCCAAACTGGGCAGAGAAAGCATCACATTTTCACAAATCCCAATCTGGGGGCTGTCTATTCTTTCATCCCTATCCATCCAACCATGAAAATTTCATTTTTAGGGCTTACTTAAAACATTGGGTGTTCCACTAAGGACTGATGTGTTTTGTGTTTACCTAAGAAAAATGTGACCATCTGGTTCAGCGTGGGTGGCAGACTTTGCCTTACAGGACCACATAGCGAATGCTTGGGTCTTTTCAGCCCATTGGTCTTTGTTGCATGTAGTCAACTCTGCCTCTGTAGCTCAAAATCAGTCATAGAAAATACATTAAGAATGAGATAAACTGTGTTCTAGTAAAATTTTATTTGTAAAAATAGATGGTGTAACTTGTTTTTTCGTTTTCACTTAAATTGAGGAGGTTATATTCCTCCTGGCTTGAAATTAGTCTGTTGAAATTAGTAATGTAATCTTATATGGCACTTCATGGCATTTAAAACGCAGTTGAATTCATGATCTCATATGTCCTTTACAAAAACCTTGTGTGTTGGTGGTGATTGTCTCTGTTTTTCAAAGACAACTTTTCTTTTTCACTTTCTATTCATTCAGTCCCTGTGAGCAGATGAATTTAGAAAAATGGGGTTGAGTGTACTGGATGGAATTAATGCCAATGGATTGAAACCCAGAGAGACTTTCCCCCCTACTCCAACTCCTTAAATCCTGTGATGGTGTTGAGGAGGGCCCCCTCTAACTATGAGGCTCATGAGAAATGAGATGCCACGGTTAGGGTTGGCTGCTAGAACCATGGTTCTAACAGTTTCTGCAAGAGAGCAATAAAACAGAGGAATGCATTCCTCTGCTCAGACATTCTGATTTGGTTGGACTTGGATGGGCCTGCAAATCTGTATTTCTAATGTTCTTCTTAGGTGGTTCTGAAGTAGCCATCCTGTTAGCTTTCCCTGAACTGCCAACCTCAGTGCTGGGCTTGATGTTAAAGAACCCCAGTTCAAATGCTAACTCAGGCTCCTATGCCTGATGGGTGATTCCTAAGCCTTAATTCCTCATCTGCACAAAAGAGAAGAAGTGTTAGCAGAACTTAAAAAAAAGTGCCAAGCATGTTCTGGGTCCACTGAACTTCAGCTTTATCCCCACCTGGCAGAAAGAATTCACTGTAATTGTGGTTCAGAGGTGGCTGCTGATAGAAATGAAAATGTCTCTTGGTGGCTCAGACATAAAGGATCTGCTTGGAATACAGGAGACCTGGGTTCAATCCCTGGATCAGGAAGATCCCCTGAAAGAAGGGAATGGCTACCAACTCCAGTATTCTTGCCTGCAGAACTCCATGAACAGAGGAGCCTGGCAGGCTACAGTCCATGGGGTCACAAAGAGTTGAACACAGCTGAGCAACTAACACTTTACTTTCCTGAATGACAGTAGGAAGCCAGTAGTTTCAAATACAATTTTTTAAAATGTAAATTGGGGAAGTTTTCACTCAGAATGGAAGTAAAATAGGATATAAAGGGTTGGCTCCTCTTCCATATTGGCCTAAGAAGTGTTGGTTAGTTTATTACCAGAACTGTCTTAGGGAAAAGTCACAGCATTTTGTTTCCCTTTGTTCCTCTCTATAGAGGAAGAACGTACATCAGTCAACCATGTTTTCAAAACCAAATGTAAGAGAGATTTTGGCAGCAAGACTGAACATCTCAATTTGGGATGCAGAACACCCAACCCTCATTGGCTGCACTATATAAATGGTTGCATTACATCAATGTATCCCCAGGAGAACTTATAGTAATAATTGAGTTCCCTGAATAGGCTTTCCTCCCAGAAAGAAAACGTTAAGAATGCCCAATAGGAATATTATGGTTTAAATCATTTTCCCTTTTAAATTTAAAAATTGTGTTCTGGTTTATGACCTTAATTTCTTTTTGAGTTCAGTTATCCTGAATTGATTTGTTGTTGTTAGTCCTGGATAAACTGAGAAAAATCAAGGCTCAGAATCACCAGGAAGCACCCCTTGTTAGCACTTCTCATAATTTGAATTAATGACATGTGTAATCATTTATGTAAGGACTGCCTGCCCCGCTGTAGAATAAGCTTCAAGGGCATGGGGAGCTCCATGTACCTCCTTTGTTAATTGCTCCATCACAGGCACCAAGCACAATGTTTGGCATGACGTGAATGAAGGAGTCAAGATCCCCACTTGCAGAAATGAAAGCAACGTTTGGCTTGACTGAGGCATTGAGAGATGTTGAGGAAAGACAGCAGACATGTGAGGTGTGATGGTAGTTAATACAGACAGATTAGACAAGTGCTTCAGGATAGCTACCTGGATTGAGTGAGTTTGAAAACTTTTGTCAGGTGGGTGTATGTAAGATGGCATTTTTAAAACGTCAGGATAACTATATGATTGCTTGCCTTAAATACTTTTCTGGATGCTAAGTAGCAAACTTTAACTAATACCAACTCTGGGACATCGTGAAGGACAGCGAAGCCTGGCTAGGTACAGTCCATGGGGTTGCAAAGATTTGGACACAACTGAGCTACTGAACAACTTTTTTTCTTCATTAATGTTGAAATAAATTTGTCTTCGAATGTATAGTCTCACTTTTGAGTTTGATATAGGTACTCTTTGTTCAACTCTGGAGAACATCTTTTTCTTTTTCCTTTTAGAATATTGTATGTATAGCCCCAGATGAATATGTGCAGCAAATGAAAGCTCAAAAAGTTAAAACATCTTCTCTATAAATGCCTTAATTTATCCTAAACAAGTGGAACTGAATTCATCCCTGTCATTTTAGAAAGACGGCATGTAAACAATTTTGCATTGAATTGTTACATCAGTGACAATTAGTCAGCCTGTCTGTTCATTGGGGTATTTCTTTTTAACCATAAAGTAGTACTCTTGCCTGGAAAATCCCATGGATGGAGGAGCCTGGTAGGCTTCAGTCCATGGGGTTGCTACAAGTCGGACATGACTGAGTGACTTCACTTTCACTTTTCACTTTCGTGCACTGGAGAAGGAAATGGCAACCCACTCCAGTGTTCTTGAATCCCAGGGACGGGGGAGCCTGGTGGGCTGCCGTCTGTGGGGTCACACAGAGTTGGACACGACTGAAGCGACTTAGCAGCAGCAGCTCGAACACCAGTAAATTAAACATGGGCAGCTAGCTCAGCATCAGTGAAACACTTTCTTAAACTTTTTCCTTCTGCTAAATCCTGCTTAACAGTCCAGTGTACCTCCCCAGGCAAAACCATTAGTGTTTGTTTCATTAAGTACACTCCTAGAATGGGAACCAGTTTCCCTAGCACCACCTTCTGCTCATCAGCCTTAAAATATTGCCTGAAAGATCACATATTTATTATAGCAATCTTAAAATTAAATGTGATCACATCTTAAGAAATATATCCATTTGCTCTGCCCCAGACAGACTGATGGAAAGGCATCTATGTGTTCTCAGCTAGTCAGTTTCCAGAAACAGCTGGCTGAGGGGGTGAAGTCTTGTCCTGTTGTTCTGCTCAGTCTTTGAGCCAGATGATAAATAAGCCAAGGCTGGGTTTTAATCTGTGGCGATGCTGATTTGCCATGGTAAATCACTGTAGAGTTTATTTAGAGAAGGGGCCGGGGTACCCATTCTCATTCTAAGCGAGATATTAATTCAATTTATTTTGAAATGTTAATGCTTGGTTTGAAGGCTTACCTAAGGAAAACTGTGGTCTTGCAGAGGCTCCCAGTTCTGTAGGATAGGACTCTGAGCCTTTTTGCTAAATAATTTCACAGTGAGACTGTGCAAATTTAATTATTTTCATGGTGACTCTTCCATAGCTCTCTTTTCCATAGTTCTCTTTGTGCAAATTCCATTATACACTACAGCTTTTTCTTCCTAAAACATAACATGCTGAATGTTTGGATTAAGTATAGAATATTTGAATCATCTGCCAAAAAATACAGGAGACTCTACCGCTCAGGTGAATTGAGGTCCTTTTGTAAGGACTGGTGCTGTTGCTGTAAGGCATTGGAAGAAGCATTTACAAGCAAAACATTGGCAGAGCTTTAATTTTATTTAATGACCTGCTTCCTACCAGTGATCTTGGCACCCTGTGCAGTGATTTGCAATCAATTAATCACACAGAATGTTGTAACACTGCAATAAGGGCCTTGCGCTCTAAGAGTCTCATAAATCCACCAGCAACAAAAAGAGGAACTGCGTGCTCAAAGCCCTCTCCATGCAAAACTCCAAATCAGGAGGTGATTTTAATGCTCTGTTTTCTAACACATCCTCAGAAACCTCAGTACTCCCTTGTAGGTTCTGAATTTTGATTGCTGTTTCTCAAAGACGGTTTGGGCTGTCAGTTTAGGAGTCTCTAAGGGTTCAGTTTAGACCAGTCATTTAGATGGGAGGGATTCTTTTTTTCTTTTTCTTTTTTTAATAGAACAAAACACAATTATTGCAGGGCAATTGCTCTACAATATTGGTTCTTCTGGATTGCTGGGAGAAAACTATGGCTTTGGTTATTTCCCCTGAATTCTGGGCAATCATGCTCAATTGCAATAGGTCATATTTTTCAGAGTATTTTAGGGGATGATTCAGAAAGGAAGCATGTTTTCATCCTGGGGATACACTGACATTTGCTAGAGGCAGATGGCAGAAGATGGGATGGTGAGATATTAGAAGTCACGGAGAAAGAGACTTCACATACTTGGCTTTGCCAAAAACTTCTGGAATCTGGGTGTTTAGTATCTTAGGCTTGTATTCTTGTCATTTCAGATGTACCCTTGCAGTTGGGCTATGCTGAATCTTTTTTCTTATTTTAGCATAGTAAATATGGAGCCATTAAATATTCTTAAAATTATATAAGCCTAAACTCTTGGATAGATGTAGGTTGTGTTTTCTTGACTTGTTTCCATATGGCTTTGTTTTGAGGATGTTCTTATAACAAGAATATGGAATGTGTAATTCTTAATGTATATTCCATCTGATTAAAATGGAACCTTCTTTTAAGAAGCTAAAGCCTTTTAGAGCTATATCACTTCCAGTGAGTACATTCAACTTCTGACTCTTGATGAATTTATTCCTACCAAAAAAAATCATCCTATTTTTGATTACTTGTAAATGTGTCCAGATTGGCATGATAGATTATACACAAAACAGAGCTCATATTGTATTTTTAGGTGCTTGATGCTTCTGTTTAGCATGAGCTCTAAAATATACCCACAAAGTTTTGCATGTGTAGACTACTTTTCACTGGCACATAAATTGGAAGGAGAAAGTGTAAGGATCGTTTGGGCCAAAATGTGATGGTCTGTTAGTGTATAGTCATGAGGCCCTATCCTACATCTGGGCTCCAGTGTGAGGAAGCACAGTCACACACTGATGTGTCCCCGAGGATTGTGAACTGAATCCCATCCCTCTTGAAAGGAGAATGCATCAGGACTGCAAGGAAGAAGGTGTGTTTGGCTGCCTTTTAGGGTGCTCCACTCAACTACCTGCAAAGATGTTTTTTTTAATTTAGTTATTTTATGCTGAACAAGCAGCCCAAGGTAAAGCATTGTGAAAGATCAGATACTGCATTTGTCTTTAATGAGCTCCCTGTGTGCTGAGCTGAGTATGGACATGGGAGAAAAGCTTAAATCTTAACTGTATAAGTGAAATACTGGGGAAAATCATGTTAAAATGATCCTACTCAAAGAAGTTAGCATTGCTCCTAATAAGACTATGGAAGAGTTTTTGCACATACTACTGCCAGTGAGATAAACTATTTCATCTTCAAATTAAAATATTTCCTCTTCAAAAGTTCATAGCAATACAGGCATACCTCAAGAAACAAGGAAAAAGTCAAATAACCTAACTCTACACCTAAAGCAACTAGAAAGGGAAGAAATGGAGAACCCCAGAGTTAGTAGAAGGAAAGAAATCTTAAAAATTAGGGCAGAAATAAATGCAAAAGAAACAAAAGAGACCATAGCAAAAATCAACAAAGCCAAAAGCTGGTTCTTTGAAAGGATAAATAAAATTGACAAACTATTAGCCAGACTCATCAAGAAACAAAGGGAGAAAAATCAATAAAATTAGAAATGAAAATGGAGAGATCACAACAGACAACACAGAAACACAAAGGATCATAAGAGACTACTATCAGCAATTATATGCCAATAAAATGGACAACTTGGAAGAAATGGACAAATTCTTAGAAAAGTACAACTTTCCAAAACTGAACCAGGAAGAAATAGAAAATCGTAACAGACCCATCACAAGCACAGAAATTGAAACTGTAATCAGAAATCTTCCAGCAAACAAAAGCCCAGGTCCAGATGGCTTCACAGCTGAATTCTACCAAAAATTTCGAGAAGAGCTAACACCTATCCTACTCAAACTCTTCCAGAAAATTGCAGAGGAAGGTAAACTTCCAAACTCATTCTATGAGGCCATCATCACCCTAATACCAAAACTTGACAAAGATGCCACAAAAAAAGAAAACTACAGGCCATTATCACTGATGAACATAGATGCAAAAATCCTTAACAAAATTCTAGCAATCAGAATCCAACAACACATTAAAAAGATCATACATCATGACCAAGTGGGCTTTATCCCAGGGATGCAAGGATTCTTCAATATCCGCAAATCAATCAAGGTAACTCACCACATTAACAAATTGAAAAATACAAGCCATATCATTATCTCAATCGATGCAGAGAAGGCCTTTGACAAAATTCAACATCCATTTATGATAAAAACTCTCCAGAAAGGAGGAATAGAAGGAACATACCTCAACATAATAAAAGCTATATATGACAAACCCACAGCAAACATTATCCTCAATGGTGAAAAATTGAAAGCATTTCCTCTAAAGTCAGGAACAAGACAAGGGTGCCCACTTTCACCGCTACTATTCAACGGAGTTCTGGAAGTTTTGGCCACAGCAATCAGAGCAGAAAAAGAAATAAAAGGAATCCAAATTGGAAAAGAGGAAGTAAAACTCTCACTGTTTGCAGATGACATAATCCTCTACATAGAAAACCCTAAAGACTCCACCAGAAAATTACTAGAGCTAATCAATGAATATAGTAAAGTTGCAGGATATAAAATCAACACACAGAAATCCTTGCATTCCTATACACTAATAATGAGAAAGTAGAAAAAAAAATTAAGGAAACAATTCCATTCACCATTGCAACAAAAAGAATAAAATACTTAGGAATATATCTACCTAAAGAAACAAAAGACCTATATATAGAAAACTATAAAACAGTGATGAAAGAAATCAAAGAGGACAGATGGAGAAATATGCCATGTTCATGGATCGGAAGAAGCAATATAGTGAAAATGAGTATACCCAAAGCAATCTACAGATTCAATGCAATCCCTATCAAGCTACCAGTGGTATTTTTCACAGAGCTAGAACAAATAACTTCACAATTTATATGGAAATACAAAAAAACCTCAAATAGCCAAAGCAGTCTTGAGAAAGAAGAATGGAACTGGAGGAATCAACCTGCCTGACTTCAGGCTCTACTACAAAGCCACAGTCATTAAGACAGTATGGTACTGGCACAAAGACAGAAATATAGATCAGTGGAACAAAATAGAAAGCCCAGAGATAAATCCACACACCTGTGGACACCTTATCTTTGAGAAAGGAGGCAAGAATATACAATGGAGAAAAGACAATCTCTTTAACAAGTGGTGCTGGGAAAACTGGTCAGCCACTTGTAAAAGAATGAAACTAGATCACTTTCTAACACCACATACAAAAATAAACTCAAAATGGATTAAAGATCTAAACGTAAGACCAGAAACTATAAAACTCCTAGAGGAGAGCATAGGTAAAACACTCTCTGACATAAATCACAGCAGGATCCTCTATGATCCACCTCCCAGAATACTGGAAATAAAAGCAAAAATAAACAAATGGGATCTAATTAAAATTAAAAGCTTCTGCACAACAAAGGAAACTGTAAGCAAGGTGAAAAGACAGCCTTCTGAATGGGAGAAAATAATAGCAAATGAAGCAACTGACAAACAACTAATCTCAAAAATATACAAGCAACTTATGCAGCTCAATTCTAGAAAAATAAATGACCCAATCAAAAAATGGGCCAACGAACTAAGTAGACATTTCTTCAAAGAAGACATATGGATGGCTAACAAACACATGAAAAGATGCTCAACATCACTCATTATCAGAGAAATGCAAATCAAAACCACAATGGGGTACCACTTCACACCAGTCAGAATGGCAGCGATCCAAAAGCCTATAAGCAATAAATGCTGGAGAGGGTGTGGAGAAAAGGGAACCCTCTTACACTGTTCGTGGGAATGCAAAGTAGTACAGCTACTATGGAGAACAGTGTGGAGATTCCTTAAAAAATTGCAAATAGAACTGCCTTATGACATAGCAATCCCACTGCTGGGCATACACACTGAGGAAGCCAGAATTGAAAGAGACACGTGTACCCCAATGTTCACCGCAGCACTGTTTATAATAGACAGGACATGGAAACAACCTAGATGTCCATCAGCAGATGAATGGATAAGAAAGCTGTGGTACATATACACAATGGAGTATTACTCAGCCATTAAGAAGAATACATTTGAATCAGTTCTAATGAGGTGGATGAAACTGGAGCCTATTATACAGAGTGAAGTAAGCCAGAAAGAAAAACACCAATACAGTATACTAATGCATATATATGGAATTTAGAAAGATGGTAATGATAACCCTCTATGTGATACAGCAAAAGAGACACAGATATACAGAACGGACTTTTGGACTCTGTGGGAGAGGGAGAGGGTGGGATGATTTGGGAGAATGGCATTGAAACGTATACTATCATGTAAGAAACGAATTGCCAGTCTATTTTGATACAGGAAACAGGATGCTTGGGGCTGGTGCACTGGGATGACCCAGAGAGATGATATGGGGTGGGAGGTGGGAGAGGGGTTCATGATTGGGAACTCATGTACACCCGTGGTGGATTCATGTCAATGTATGGCAAAACGAATACAGTATTGTAAAGCAAAATAAAGTAAAAAAAAAAAGTATAAGACATAAAAAAATTTCCTCTTCAGATAAGAGATAGAGATATTAATACATAGAAATGGTAGATAGTTTTTAGAGATGATTATTTTGTTGTTGTTTGTTTTTTTTTTTAGATTATTGGCTAACTTTGAGAATGTGTTCAAGAAAATTTCAGAAAATGTATTTCATGAAGGGCTTAATTAAATGATTGATGTAACCTGGACCCAGAAAAAAAAATGCTAGGGCGGAAACCTGTCTAGCAATATCATTTTTGACCAGAATAATCAAGACGAGACATACGTTCATGTCAGGAGAGTAGGTGATGTGTTGTTGTCTGTCATTCAGAGATGAAAAGATAAAGAATCTTCCTTCTCCCACTTCCTAAACCAAGTTTCAGCAAAAACTAGACTAAAATGATACTCTTCCAATGTAATGAACTTAAGGTACAGTTTCTGGTACTTCACTGTTAAATGAAGGGTTTGAATGAATGAATGATTAACAAGTGAATACATGAAGGAATAAACTTGATTAATATTGAACAATGGAGCTGACTGAGTGGCAGAGTGGTGAAGATAGCAGGCCTGGGTTAGATTCCAGCTCTGTCATTTACCACCTGTGAAAACCTAAGCAAGTGTTTAAACTTGGTCTGTTTCAGTGTCCTCATCTATTAAACTGGACTTCTGATACTATCTGCTTTGCAGGAGGATTTTATAAGACCAAACATGTAGAATTTGGCCACTTTGGAAGTTCTCAGTAGAGAAAAGTTATTTTCAGTAGACATAGTTATTGTCACTGGTCCTCTTTTATCTTCTGTTAAAAGAAGAATGAATCATTAGGAAGAGCGATCAGTCATTTCAGCCATTTGGTTACTTCCAAAATAGCTGCTCTGGGGACCGGAAGGACATATTATGTCTCGTTTGAGTCTTATCTAAACAGACACTTCTCAAAAAATGTTCCATAGAAAGTTCCCATAATCAGATGATACTGGGAAGTGGTGGTTTGGAGACTAAACAACTTCTTCAAAACTTTCATTGTGCTCATGTGTACTGTGAATCTCCAAAAGTGGCACTTTCCAAACCTATTTAACCACAACATCCTCTTCTCCAGCCCAGAATCCTGCAGGGCTACTATTTCTTAAAATATACCAGTGGCGGGGGGGGACAACAGTGATGTAAGTGGGTGTTGAAATAAATTCTATGTACATAGCACACCCTTCTTTCCCCTCCCCCCCCCCCCCCCGTAGGAACAATTGAAATCCAAACAACATATCCCGACATGATTTACCACGTGGGCTGTCTTTTGAATACCAAATTCAGCACAATGAATATAAGATGTAGCTTTGTTTATCCCCAAGGCAAGCATTTGGGCCGGTGGATAAGGGCTTGTGTCCAGTACTTAGGTCTTTTTTGGGTCACCTTTCTTGGACTTATTCAAACATACCATGTGCTGAAATTAGTCATCGCTGATGAAGCACAGGGGGTTACGTGTTTGGGCCTGAAGGCCTGCTCTGACTCTGATCTCTCCATCTCATTGCATGCTGCCCTGTCCCTCCTCTCTGTGGTCCAGCCGTAGGAAGTTTCTCCACTTATGTGAAAGACCCCTCTGCTTTTGTATATCTGTTTTCCTCTGTCAGGAATATCCTCTCTTCCACCCTTTATTCCCAACCTGATAGACTCTTGTTCATCTTTCAACACCCAGCTCCAGGGTCACTTTTTTCCAAATGTCTATCCAGACCTTCCTGATCTGGGTTAGGGCGCCCCTTGAGATTCTGTAGTGTCCAGTAGATCCTTGTATTACTTTCCACCATATTGTGTCACTTGTTCTCCCTCTGGACTCTAAGTTGCTGTATATTGTTTGTTTGAGACATTTACTTACATCAAATGCTCTGGCATTAACTCTATTATTCATTTTTGTGGAAAGAATGTCAAGGCACAGAATACCACTATCATTCTAGTGAATGAGTGAAGTCGCTCAGTCATGTCTGACTCTTTGCGACCCCATGGACTACCAGGCTCCTTCGTCCATGGGATTCTCCTGGCAAGAATACTGGAGTGGGTTACCATTTCCTTCTCCAGGGGATCTTCCTGACCCAGGGATCAAACCTGGGTCTCCTGCATTGGAGGCAGACACTTTAACCTCTGAGCCACCAGGGAGAAAGCTCCCTTATTCTTACCAACCAACCCTCCCTCCCAGAAGCAGCTACTCATCTGCTTTCCATCAAATGCAGGTTAACTTTGCTTATTCTAGAATGAAATGGAATCAAATCCTATGTACCTTTATGTGTCTAGGTTTTTTTTTTTTTTCTTTGCTCAACATACTGTTTTTGAGATGCATTCATGCTGTTGCGTGAGTCTATAGTTGGTTCCTTTTTATTACTGAGGAATCTTGCTTAGATGATTTTATCACAATTACTTATCCAGTCTTCTGTGGATGGATACCTGGCTTATTTCTAGTTTTTGGCACTTATGAATAAAGCTGCTGTAAATAGTCTTGTACAAGGCTTTTTGTGAATTATGTTTTCATTTCTCTTGGGTAAATAAATCAGAGTAGAATTCCTCCTAGAATAGGTGCCTATTTAGCTCTTAAGAAACTGAAACAGTTTTCAAAGTGATTGAATGGACTATAAACTTCTTGGGTGCTGAGACAAAGTCTTGTTCAACTTGGTTTCACTGGTGTTAGACCCAGTGCGGGGCACAGATTAGGCACTCAGTGTTGATTGAAGGGTGAATGGACAAGAAGCTCAAAACAGTGTTCTGCCTGGCACACCCTCTACTAACGGAAAAAGAAAATTAATGCTTTGTCCATCAGAGAAATGGAAACTGGCTAACTGTGGCTTATTCCAAGCAGACGAAAAATGGGGAGATAACAGCTCTCTCTTGACAGTGCCATAGACCTACATGTGCAGGTGAAGCCAAGTGTGGACATGGGACCATAGAAGGATCCTGATCACCAGCAGCTGCCAAATTACCTCCCAAAGTTAAAACTCCCTGCACTCCCATTCAAAACCTTTCACAACCTACTCTTCCAGCCCACCCCACCTTTTGATTTACCTGCACAAACTCATAATTCCACCAGACCAAACAGCCCTGTCTCTCTCTTTTTAATAGCATCCAGCATTTCCTTTGCAATAGGGGAGAGCTCTACCTGAAATACCTCCACCTGAGGCCACCCCTTCCTCTTGACATTCTCGGTTCCAGTTCTGTCTTTGCTCCAATGCCTGTCCTGGCCACCCACCTGAAAGTGCTCTCTTCGGAAGGTCTCTGAAATGGTGTTTGCCTGTGGAGAGTGTTCATTAGCCTCTTTCGTAGTTCTCTGTGAAGTAATAGGCTTTCTGAGGGCAGTGTGCCCAGTGACCCTTACTGGTCTGGAAGGAGCTGGGGCCATTGATCACTGCATCACTGAGGCTACTTGCTCTTTGCTGTTGGTGGCTGATTCCACTGAAGAGATGTTAAATTATATGTTAATTCTGTGACTCCTCCTTTGATAGAGTTGTTTACAGAAGAAGGAGCGCTGTCTAAAAGGAGAGGATAGAGTGCAAACTTGGGAATTTGTGTCACCTGGTAGATAATTAGGGCTTTCCAGGTGGCACTAGTGATACAGAATCTGCCTGCCAGTGCAGGAGACAGACATGGGTTCTATCCCAGGGTCCAGAAGAAACCTTGGAGTAGGAAATGGCAAGCCACTTCAGTATAAAATGAAATGAGTTTCTTAGGCTCCAGTGTCGTCTTGATTCATGGAGACATTCCAGGTTCCTATGCAATATTGCTCTTTAAAGCATCAGACCTTGCTTCTATCACCAGTCACATCTGCAACTGGGTATTGTTTTTGCTTTGGCTCCATCCCTTCATTCTTTCTGGAGTTATTTCTCCAGTAGCATATTGGGCATCTACCGACCTGGGGAGTTCCTCTTTCAGTATCCTGTCATTTTGCCTTTTCATACTGTTCATGGGGTTCTCAAGGCAAGAATACTGAAGTGGTTTGCCATTCCCTTCTCCAGTGGACCACATTCTGTCAGACCACTCCACCATGACCCTCCCATCTTGGATGGCCCCACATGGCATGGCTTAGTTTCGTTGAGTTAGACAAGGCTGTGGTCCATGTGATCAGATTGGCTAGTTTTCTGTGAGTATGGTTTCAGTGTGTCTGCCCTCTGATGCCCTCTTGCAACACCTACCATCTTACTTGGGTTTCTCTTACCTTGGATGTGGGCTATCTCTTCACGGCTGCTCCAGCAAAGCACACCCACTGTTCCTTACCTTAAACGAAGGGTATCTCCTCACGGCCACCCCTCCTGACCTTGAATGTGGAGTATCTCCTCTCAGTCCTCCTGTGAGAGTGAATGTCAACATTCTAGGAATCAGCAAACTAAAATGGACTGGAATGGGTGAATTTAACTCAGATGACCATTATATCTACTAGTGTGGGCGGGAATGCCTTAGAAGAAATGGTCAACAAAAGAGTCCAAAATGAAGAACTTGGGTGCAATCTCAAAAATGACAGAATGATCTCTGTTTGTTTCCAAGGCAAACCATTCAATATCATGGTAATCCAAGCCTATGCCCCAACCAGTAATGCTGAAGAAGCTGAAGTTGAATGGTTCTATGAAGACCTACAAGACCTTTTAGAACTAACACCCCCAAAATAAGTCCTTTTCATTATAGGGGACTGGAGTGCAAAAGTAGGAAGTCAAGAAACACCTGGAGTAACAGGCAAATTTGGCCTTGGAGTACGGAATGAAGCAGGGCAAAGACTAATAGAGTTTTGCCAAGAGAACACACTGGTCATAGCAAACACCCTCTTCCAACAACACAAGAGAAGACTCTACACATGGACATCACTAGATGGGCAACACTGAAATCAAATTGATTATATTCTTTGCAGCCAAAGATGGAGAAGCTCTAACAGTCAGCAAAAATAAGACCAGGAGCTGACTGTGGCTCAAATCGTGAACTCCTTATTGCCAAATTCAGACTTAAATTGAAGAAAGTAGCAAAAACCACTAGACCATTCAGGTATGACCTAAATCAAATCACTTATGATTATACAATGGAACTGATAAATAGATTTCAGGGACTAGATCTGATAGACAGAGTGCCTGATGAACTATGGATGGAGGTTCATGACATTGTACAGGAGACAGGGATCAAGACCATCCCCATGGAAAAGAAATGCAAAAAAAGCAAAATGGCTGTCTGGGGAGGCTTTACAAATAGCTGAGAAAAGAAGAGAAGCGAAAAGCAACAGAGAAAAGGAGAGTTATAAGCAACTGAATGCAGAGTTCCAAAGAATAGCAAGGAGAGATAAGAAACCGTTCCTCAGCGATCAGGGCAAAGAAATAGAGGAAAACAACAGAATGGGAAAGACTAGGGATCTTTTCAAGAAAATTAGAGATACCAAGGAAACATTTCATGCAAAGACGAGCTCGATAAAGGACAGAAATGGTATGGACCTAACAGAAGCAGAAGATATTAAGAACAGGTGGCCAGAATACCCAGAAGAACTGTACAAAAAAGAGCTTCACGACCCAGATAATCACGATGGTGTGATCACTCACCTAGAGCCAGACATCCTGGAATGTGAAGTCAAGTGGGCCTTAGGAAGCATCACTATAAACAAAGCTAGTGGAGGTGATGGAATTCCAGTTGAGCTATTTCAAATCCTAAAAGATGATGCTCTGAAAGTACTGCACTCAATATGCCAGCAAATTTGGAAAACTCAGCAGTGGCCACAGGACTGGAAAAGGTCAGTTTTCATTCCAATCCCAAAGAAAGGCAATGCCAAAGAATGCTCAAACTACTGCACAATTGCATTCATCTCACATGCTAGTAAAGTAATGCTCAAAATTCTCCAAGTCAGGCTTCAGCAATACATGAACTGTGAACTTCCTGATCTTCAAGTTGGATTTAGAAACAGCAGAGGAATCAAAGATCAAATTGCCAACATCTGCTGGATCACGGAAAAAGCAAGACAGTTCCAGAAAAACATCTATTTCTGCTTTATTGACTATGCCAAAGCCTTTGACTGTGTGGATCACAATAAACTGTGGAAAATTCTGAAAGAGATGGGCATACCAGAGCACCTGACCTGCCTCTTGCGAAACCTATATGCAGGTCAGGAAGCAACAGACATGGAACAACAGACTGGTTCCAAACAGGAAATGGAGTACGTCACCCTGCTTGTTTAATTTCTATGCAGCGTACATCATGAGAAACACTGGGCTGGATGAAGCACAAGCTGGAATCAAGATTGCCGAGAGAAATGTCAATAACCTCAGATATGCAGATGACACCACCCTTATGGTAGAAAGTGAAGAGGAACTAAAGAACCTCTTGATGAAAGTGAAATAGGACAGTGAAAAAGTTGGCTTAAACTTCAGAACATCTATTCAGAAAACGAAGATCATGGCATCTGGTCCCATCACTTCATGGCAAATAGATGGGGAAACAGTGGAAACAGTGGCAGACTTTATTTTGGGGGGGCTCCAAAATGACTGCAGATGGTGATTGCAGCCATGAAATTAAAAAACGCTTACTCCTTGGAAGGAAAGTTATAACTAACCTAGATAGCATATTCAAAAGCAGAGATATTATCTTGCCAACAAAGGTCTGTCTAGTCAAGGCTATAGGTTTTCCAGTGGTCATGTATGGATGTGAGAGTTGGACTGTGAGGAAGGCTGAGCGCCGAAGAATAGAAGCTTTTGAACTGCGGTGTTGGAGAAGACTCTTGAGAGTCCCTTGGACTGCAAGGAGATCCAACCAGTCCATCCTAAAGGAGATCAGTCCTGGGTGTTCATTGGAAGGACTGATGCTAAAGCTGAAACTCCAATAGTTTGGCCACCTCATGTGAAGAGTTGACTCATTGGAAAAGACTCTGATGCTGGGAGGGATTGGGGGCAGGAGAAGAAGGGGACGACAGAGGATGAGATGGGTAGATGGCATCACTGACTTGATGGACATGAGTTTGGGTGAACTCCGGGAGTTGGTGATGGACAGGGAGGCCTGGCGTGCTGCGATTCATGGGGTCGCAAAGAGTCAGACACGACTGAGCGACTGAACTGAACTGAGGCTCCTGTGTGAGTCACAGGTCACATGTTGGGAAGCACAAGTATTAACATCTAGAATAGCTCCACATGATATTTGTATGCATAAGATAATGTATAAAATCATGTCCTCTAGGAAGAGATGGCTCCAAGGGGTAAAGTGGTTTTATCTAGTGATGTATCTTCTCATTTGATTCCTGTTTTTTTAAAGTCCTGATTTTGCCTCTTTTTTTTTGCCTGCCTTTTCCTGCACACTGTCATCTACTTCACTAATGGTACAATTTCTAAAAGTATTTAATTTCCAGAAATGTAATATAGCAGTCTTTGCTCAGATTGCAAACATTAAATATGAAAAGAATGCTAAATGTGAAAATTTACATTGAACAAAACATTTCCTATATATTATGTAGTACTTTTAAAATTATAATCATTTTGAGTGACATAAATTCAAGGCTACAGTTGGAAAAGATATTTCAGGGTTTGGTTTCTCAGCAAATGTTTCAAACCGACAAGAATTATGAAATGTTTTTCAATTTTAAAAAGAAAAAAATTTTATGTTGCTCTGAAAACTGTAAATACCAATTTCTTAGAACACCAAAAGTCATGTAAGTTCTTTGACATTGCATAATTTTGTAGTTGATCAAGAGAAAAATACACTCATTTGTATATCTTTAAAGAATTGGGTGCCATTTTTAAAAAGTCTGGTAATAACGTAATTATTAAGAACTAAGTAGAACTAATTAGCTTGGGTGTGTTTGCTCTACCTGCTTGCCTTCTGGTTTAAAGAAGAACACTGGATCTTGTTTGCTTAAGAATTTTAACAGTTGCTTTTCCCTCTACTGAACCAGTAAGAAGTAAATGCAGCTTTAAAATTCCTAGGTTGATTTCCTGCATTAGTCACCTGGCAGAGAAGTGAATTCAGTCTTCCTTCAGCAAAATGAGAGGCATAAGTCTTTCAGTGTGAGTAGGGTCCTGAAGCAGTTTCCAGTTTATTGCCATGGTACTTAGGAGTCCCTGGTCTCTACATCCTTAAGAGGAATTCAGTGCCATGAAAATACTGCCCTGTCCGTGTAGCTAGAGACCTACATGTTTAATTTAGCACAGCTTAAAAAGCTGTCCCTGCTTCTTAACACAGACTCTGAGGTTGGGACAACTTAATTTGTTTTGATTTAAAATTTGAGCTTGACATATTTCTTGTCTACCTGAATATATGGATGATTTCAAACATGTACAAAATTAAGCAGAAGAGTATAACAACCACTCATGTACCATCAGCTGACTTCAAAAAATTAGAAACATGGGCCAGTCGTGTTTTATCTAGATTCCTGCCCACCAACCCCATCCTCCAACCACACACACCTTGTACTGTTTTGAAGCAAATTCTAAACATCATCTGTAAACATTTACTGATACATAACATTTCAATATATATCTCTAAAAGATAAGGCTCTGTTTTTTTAAGCTGTTATCACACCTGGGAAAAATTATCCAAAATTCCATAACATCAACATACAGTCTGTTTAAATTTCCAATTGTTTTATAAATGTAGTGCGTGTGTCCTTTTTTCCGCTGTTTTTTTGGACTCAGTACACAAATAAAGACTATGTGTTGCAATTTTTTGCTGTGTATTTTAATGTACTTTTTAACCTAAAAGTTTTAATTTCGGAAACTTCAAACTTAAAAGTATAGAAAATATGTATCAGGCATGCATTTAACAAATGTTAACCTTACAGTATATTTGCTTCAGACATCTCTTTGCCCTGCCCCCCATTTTTGAAAGAAATGTTAGATATGAAATCCCTTCCCCTTATCTTTTTTTTTTCTCTTCAGCATTGACCAGTATCCTGCAATTGGTGTATATCATTTACACAGTATGTTTTTATGTCAGAAACATGTATATGTATCCATAAATATATATCCTTTGTTTTGTTTTAACAAAAAATATATTGTTTATTGTGTATGTAGGTATCCATAAACATGTCATATTTTTGTTAAAATAAAACAAAAAATCATATTTATTGCATATATTCATAAACATGTATTTTTATTTTGTTTTAACAAAACAAACATGATATCTTGTTTATTTTCTATGGATACATATATATGTTCAGTTCAGTTCAGTTGCTCAGTCATCTCCAACTCTTTGCGACCCCATGAACTGCAACACACCAGGCCTCCCTGTCCATCACCAACTCCCGGAGTTCACCCAAACCCATGTCCATTGAGTCGGTGATGCCATCCAACCATCTCATCCTCTGTCATCCCCTTGTCCTCCTGCCCTCAATCTTTCCCAGCATCAGGGTCTTTTCAGATGAATCAGCTCTTCGCATCAGGTGGCCAAATATTGGAGTTTCAGCTTAGAAAACAAAAATATATATCTTGTCTATGGAAACATATATATGTAGTGATGGCATAAAAAGAGCCTGTTCTCCATCTTTACCCTCTCCCCGCATGTATATGTGTATGTATGTCTATTTGCAACTTACTTTTTTTCACTCAGTGCATCTTCATACAGGTAGCACAAAGAGTTAATTTTAGAATGTTGTATGCTATCCCATCATGTGGATAAACCCCCACGTATTCATTACCCTGTGTTTTTGTGCTCAGTTGTATCTGACTCTGCTACCCCATGGACTGAATTCCACCAGGCTCCTCGGTCCATGGAGTGTTCCAGGCTAGAATACTGGAGTGGGTTGCCATTTCCTACTCCAGAGGACCTTCTGGGAAGCCCTATTCATTACCCACCTAATGAGCCATTAGGATATTTCCAGTTTTTCTAAATTACAAGTGATTGTCAGTAAACATCCTTATATGCATGTCTCTTTGTGCACACGAGTGAGAGTTTATGTAGATTATGAACACCTGTAAGTGGTAGGGATGTCTTTGATTTTTCTGGGTGTTGCTGATTTCTCTCTAAAATTGTATGTAGTATCACTCTCAGCAGCAAAATACGAGAGGTCCAGTTTCTCCAGATTTTCCCCAATGCACAGTATTGTTAGGTTTCTAAATACTGCCTGATATCATGGGTATAGAATAGGTATCCCCTTTCTTGGGTTTCCCAGGTAGCGCCAGTGGTAAATGGTAACCCGCCTGCCAATGCAGGAGACCCAGGAGAAGATACTAGAAAGTTGTTGTGCCCTTCTCCAGGGGATCTTCCTGACCTGGGGGTCAAACCGCATCTCCTGCGGTTCCTGCATTGCAGGGGGATTCTTTACTGCTGAGCCATCCAGGAAGCTGGTAATTTTGATCAGTGGTTCACAAAGTGTGATTTGGAGTGTCTTAGTATTTTCTAGTTCTGCTGAAATGGATTATCATAAACTTTAGTTCAGTCTCTCAGTTGTGCCTGACTCTTTGCAACCCCATGGACTATAGCACGCCAGGCCTCCCTGTCTATCACCAACTCCTGGCATTTACTCAAACTCATGTCCATTAAGTTGGTGATGCCATCCATCTCATCCTCTATCATCCCTTCTCCTCCCACTTTCAATCTTTCCCAGCATCAGGGTCTTTTCAAATGAGTCAGTTCTTCGCATCAGGTGGCCAAAGTATTGGAGTTTCAGCTTCAGCATCAGTCCTTCCAATGAATATTCAGGACTGATTTCCTTTAGGATGGACTGGTTGGATCTCCTTGCAGTCCAAGGGACTTTCAAGAGTCTTCTCCAACACCACAGTTCAAAAGCATCAATTCTTCAGCACTCAGCTTTCTTTATAGTCCAAATCTCACATCAATACATGACTACTGGAAAAACCAGAGCCTTGTCTAGATGGACCTTTGTTGGCAAAGTAATGTCTCTGCTTTTTAATATGCTGTCTAGGTTGGTCATAACTTTTCTTCCAAGGGGTAAACGTCTTGTAATTTCATGGCTGCAATCACCATCTGCAGTGATTTGGAGCCCCCCAAAATAAAGTCAGCCATTGTTTCCACTGTTTCCCAGTCTATTTCCCATGAAGTGATGGGACCAGATGACATGACCTTAGTTTTCTGAATGTTGAGCTTTAAGCCAACTTTTTCTCTTTCCTCTTTCACTTTCATCAAGTGGCTCTTCAGTTCTTCTTCACTTTCTGCCATAAGGGTGGTATCATCTGCATATCTGAAGTTATGGACATTTCTCCTGGCAATCTTGATTCCAGCTTGTGCTTCATCCAGCCCAATGTTTCTCATGATATACTTTGCATAAAAGTTAAATAAGCAGGGTGACGTTATACAGCCTTGACGTACTCCTTTTCCAGTCTGTTGTTCCATGTCCAGTTCTAACCTTTGCTTCCTGACCTGCATACATATTTCTCAAGAGGCAGGGAAGGTGATCTGATATTCCCATCTCTTTCAGAATTTTCCACAGTTTGTGGTGATCCACACAATCAAAGGCTTTGTAATACTCAATAAATCAGAAGTAGATGTTTTTATGGAACTGTCTTGCTTTTTCCATGATCCAACGGGTGTTGGCAATCTGATCTCTGGTTCCTCTGCCTTTTCTAAACTCAGCTTGAACATCTGGAAGTTCACGGTTTACGTACTGTTGAAGCCTGGCTTGGAAAATTTTGAGCATTACTTTACTAGCGTGTGAGATGAGTGCAATTGTGCAGTAGTTTGAGCATTCTTTGGCATTGCCTTTCTTTGGGATTGGAATGAAAACTGACCTTTTCCAGTCCTGTGGCCACTGCTGAGTTTTCCACATTTGCTGGCATATTGAGTGCAGTACTTTCAAAGCATCATCTTTTAGGATTTGAAATAGCTCAACTGGGATTCCATCACCTCCACTAGCTTTGCTCATAGTGCTGCTTCCTAAGGCCCACTTGACTTCACATTCCAGGATGTCTGGCTCTAGGTGAGTGATCACACCATTGTGATTATCTGGGTCATGAAGATCTTTTTTATATAGTTTGTGTATTCTTGCCACATCTTCTTAATATCTTCTGCTTCTGTTAGGTCCATACCATTTCTGTCCTTTATTGAGCCCATCTTTGTATGAAATGTTCCCTTGGTATCTCTGATTTTCTTGAAGAGATCTCTAGTCTTTCCCATTCTGTTGTTTTCCTCTATTTCTTTGCACTGATCGCTGAGGAAGTCTCTCTTCTCTCTCCTTGCTATTCTTTGGAAGTATGCATTCAAATGGGTATATGTTCCCTTTTCTCCTTTGCTTTTCACTTCTCTTCTTTCCACAGGTATTTGTAAGGCCTCCTCAGAGAGCCATTTTGCTTTTTTGCATTTCTTTTCCATGTGGATGGTCTTGATCCCTGTCTCCTGTACCATGTCATGAACTTTTGTCCATAGTTCTTCAGGCACTCTGTCTATCAGATCTAATCCCTTGAATCTATTTCTCACTTCCACTGTATAATCGTAAGGGATTTGATTTAGGTCATATCTGAATGGTCTAGTGGTTTTTTCTACTTTCTTAAATTTCAATCTGAATTTGGCAATAAGGAGTTCACGATCTGAGCCACAGTCAGCTCCCTGTCTTGTTTTTGCTGACTGTATAGAGCTTCTCTATATGTATAAACTGGTGACTTAAAACAACAGAAATTCCTTATCTCATGGTTTTCTCAGCTTTTCCATTGGCTCAGCGGTAAGAATCTATTTGCAATACAGGAGACAGGGGTTCGATCCCTGGGTCAGGAAGATCTCCTGGAGGAGGGCATGGCAATCCACTCCAGTATTCTTGCCTGGAGAATCTCGTGGACAGAGGAGCCTGATGGGCTACGGTCTGTAGGGTTGCAAAGAGTTGGACATAACTCAAGCAACTTAGGAGTGCCTGCAACCCCTTTCTTTCAATTTCTACTTCCCTAATTACCAGTGAAACTTAGCACCTTTTTTGTATTTATGTTTCTGCCTCTCTGAGTGCCTGATCATAAAGTTTTTTTCCAACAACAGGTATTAGAATTTCAAAAGACCCCAGTCTTAACTATATAGACACATCAATTCTTTTTGAATAGACTAAATGTATTTTTTTCTTTAAGAAGTAGTTTTCAAGAAATTATAAATATAGTTACATCTGGACATTTAAGATTGGAAAAGGACATTTGTGAGATGTGAGCTTTGTCAGATGGAGAAAAATCACCTGTATGAGCAGAAGCTACCAAAAATAATATTATTGACTGTTCTACCCTACTGATACTTTCACCATCTGCCTTATTTTTTCATTTGCTCACTTTTTTTTCCTACCTCCAGGGTTCCTATACTTCTCTCAATAACCCATCAATATTATTTTAAACACATTCAACACATTCCAAAATCTATCAGCTTCATCGTCCCTCCTGCACATTCCCCTTCCAGAATCCTCTGTCCTCTCATTCTAATAAACCCAGTTGCCGTCCCAGCCAGGAGTGTATTGATAGCCGTCACTTGGGACATCTCTTCTCATCTCTTCTCTGTTGGATTCTATTGCTCTCATTCCCATCCTCTCTCTTTTATAGCATATTAAGACACACCTTTATTTGATGGAGCATATTTCTAAGTCTTTCTTAGAAAAGATTTAATAATGAAAACAAATTGTTTCCACATTAGTTGAAATGTCTTTTTTTTAATTGTAGTTTCGGTTTCACTCTTGTTTTAATGGTAAATTCCTATTCTTTTGCTGATATCTGTTACTAAGTGATAATTCACTTACCGTCACATGAAATGAACCAACTAAATAAAAGCATAAAATGTATCTTTCATTTCATTTATTTATTTTTGCTACTTTTACACTTGGTTTTTATAGTATATCTGGGCTTAGAATTCTAGATCAAAATCATTTTCCTTCAGAATTCTGAAGGATTTGATTTTTCTACTTCTCAGCATTGCTGTTGAAAAGTCTAATGCCTTTCTGATTCCTAATCCTTTATTTATAACCCGCTTGTGCTTTGGGAGTCTCTAGAATGATCACTTTATTCATTCCTGGATGAATTTTATAATATGCCGTAGTGTAGTCTTTTATTAAAATCATTTTTACTAGTTACTCATTAGGTTCTTTCAGTTGAGAAATATACTGTTATTTCCTTTGAATCTGTGACATTTTCTTCCTTAGAAAACTGGGCTAGTCTTCAGATTTATCTTACTGGAACTCTTTCTGGTTATAAATTAAATCTCTTAGAGCCTCTGATTTTTCTGTTTTGTTTTTTCCATTCATTTCCATTTCTTCATGTTCTTGTTCTACTTCCTGAGAGATTTTCTTGCCCTTAACCTCCTAATATTTCATTGATTAAAAAAAAAAATCAGCTAGCAAATTTTTAATTTCTAGGAGTTTTTTTCTCTTCTGTTATAGTTCCTATTTTATGGAAACTTACTTGGTGGCTGAAATATTTTTAAAATACATTTTTAAAGATTGTTTATTGTGGTGTTTGGATGCTTTCTTGCATTCAGCTTCTTGTGTTCCTGAGTTGTGTTTTGTTTTCAAGTTAGGTTTGCCTCTGTTTTAGGCTCTCTTTTCCATATTCCATAGCATACCTACCATTTTGGATTGGTGTGAAGTTTTGAATTGCATTGAATGTTTGACTCAAAGTCAAATAATGTTAGTGGCTTAAAGAGAGAAGTTCTATTATGCAGTTCTATCATGATTCCATTTTCAACTTGATTCCTACTGAGAAGATGAGGATTAGAATAAATGAAATTGTAAGGTATTTTCTAAATATAAGAATTCCAAATTGGTGATTCCCACAAATCTAATTAGAGTAGACAGAATTTTTGAATAAGGTATTCACGAATTCGTTAATTCATTTGACAATATATATTGACATCTACTATCATTAGGAACTGAAATTAACTTTGATATTGTTGGACTAGATGTACAACTTTTAGTTCCTATTTCTTAAAAAATATTGCTTTTTAATTTTTAACTCTTAAATTAAAATTTTTTTTTAATTAAGCTTTTTAATTTTCAGAAGGCTAAAGAATAGGAATCCAAATTCCAGATGAACCTTATCAATTATTGCCATGGACAAATGGACCAAGGAAATAAAATGAAATCTTTTCTGAATTATATTTCACTAGGAGATGTTAGATTTTCTAGACAGGAGTGAAGGCCATATCTGAATCTGTATTATTTTTTATAGGGAGCTGTTAAACTCAAATGAACCTCGTCTATTTTATGGAACACGTACATAGAAATTGTTTATCTTTCTAAATAGATATAAACCCCTACACAGCACTTGCCAATGACTTGTCATACAGTTGTAATAAAATTGATCTAGACATATTTCACATCCAAAAGAGGCATCTAATTTATTGCCATAGTATTCTGTTTATATCAGATATATGAAGCTATGCTATTAGAATAACAGAGACCCCTTAATAATCCAAGTATATGAGCTTTCCTGGTGGGTTAGCCAGTAAACAATCTGCCTGCAATACAGGAGACCCAGGTTTGATGGCTGAGTTGGGAAGATCCCCTGAAGAAGGGAATGGCTACCCACTCCAATATTCTTGCCTAGAGAAATCCATGGACAGAGGAGCCTGGTGGGCTACAGTCCATGTGGTGGCAAAGACTCAGACATGACTGAGCAACTAACATTTTCTTGAAAGACTATGGACTTTAAAAAAATTGATCATGAAACAAATACAAAAGTAGAGAGAATCATTTAATGAATTAATAATTACCAACAGCCAGTCTGGTTCATTGATGACCTTTTCTCTGTTCTCTCATATTAGGTTATCTTAAGCAAATCCAGGACTTCCTATCATTTCATCTAAAAATACTTGAGTATCTTTCTCCAGAAGATATATACTCTTTCTTTCTCTTTTTAAGTGTCACTGCAGTATCATTATTACACCTTAAAATTTTTAACATTTTTTACCTAAAATCATACTCTGAGTACTTGAATTTCTCTGATTGTCTCAATTTTTTCCCTTTGTTTGAATTGGGATCCAAATAATTGCATATATTGCATCTGGTTTGTATATCTTTCAAGTCTCTTTTAATCTAAAGTTCCCTCACCTTAAAAAAAAAAATCTTACAATTTATTGAAAAGACTGGGTTATTTATTTGCTGAAAAGACTTTTTTCTGAAAAAGTTGTATTTTCTGAAGAACTTGCTGTGTTCTGGGTTTTGCTGACTGCATCCCTGTGGTGTCACTTAACATAATCTTCTGTCCCTGTATTTCCTGTATATATAAACTGGTAGTTGGGAATAGATATTGGATACTTGACTAGATACAATCTTAATTTTTTGACATGAAAAATATCTTCATAGATGGAGTTGTCTACTTCCTATATTGCATATGTTGAATATTTCCTCTTGCATCCTATCAGGAGGCTTGCTCTATCTGTTTTTCTGATTAAGATTGACTCATGGGTTCAGGTGCTGCCAGCTTGATCTATCCATTAAAACGTTCCCCATCAGCTCTTTTCCAAACGCTTCTAGGAACTGTTGATGATGATTGAGTCCTCAAACAGACATTATGTACAGGGTTCCGAGTTTCTGAATTTGGAAAATCTCACCTATTTGCAGCTTCCTACCCCTGATTTATCTTGGCATGTTGGACATTTATTGTCTTTTCCTTCCTTGGTCTATAATAGACTTACTACTCTCTAGTACACTCTTCCCCCAACTGTACTGCGCAGAACGCAGCACTGCGAAGCACACTGTGAGAAAAATCTCCCCGAGTTCGGGGCCTGCCACATACAGTTTTTCCCTCTTAGAAATTTATAATACAGGTGAGCCTATTGAAGCTCTGAGGAATCTGTCAGTAAAGAAACTTGATTAACCCAGAATTTCATCAACTTGCTTGATTACTATATTCTTTTATCATTAATACCTATTAGTATCCTGATTAGAGAAACCCACCTGGAGATGCATCTCAAAGAAGAGGGGAAGGTGGAGGCGCTTGTCCCATCCTCCTGTGAGGCTTTCTGATGTTAAGGTCATGACTCGGTAACATGGGCACCCTTCAAGGCTAAGAGCAAAGCAAAGTTCACACAGAGAACTGATATACCATAACGCATCTTGTGTTAATATGGTTTTATCTTCATTACATCGATTGCTTCAGTTGCTGTGTTTCTTGTTAGTGTTATCTACATAACCAACTTGATAGTTCCTAATATGTTAATTACCAGTAAGAAAATAAAGCCCAACTCTAACAGTCACAACTTAAAACTTTTTCAGTTTGCTTTCTTAGATTACAAATTTACACATATACACCACACGCATTCATGTGCACACACTCCCCTCCCAGAGCACACTTCAGTGATTTTATTTCCGGTGCAGTATTGGTATAGGAGTAATAAAGGGAATCATAGTACTCGTTGGGTCTTTGCCTTCAGATATCAGCTCCAGATTGGTTTTTATGCCAGATGCCTACATGTTGTTTGTGGCTCGCTATGGGAAATGCAGTTGAGCACAATTAGTGAGAGAGACCGATTTTCTTCGACTCTGAGGACACCTTGAGTTTTGTACAATAAGTGTTTTCCATTAGAAGGAAAATGCTGTGCATTAGTGCTCTTGAGAAAAATATAGTAATTGCCAGTAATGCCATCAGGAAACAATTTTTTAAATGTTTTGCAGTACAAGCATGAATTGATCATAAATGGGGAATACAGCTTATTATTGGAACAGACTTGGAACATGAATCACAATTCTTTTTGAAGTGGTGTTATTCTAGGAAAGTGTGAATTTTGATTTTAGGAACACACGCAAGGGATACAGTAATAAGGAGTATAATTCAGAACACTTCATTAAAATAAATAAGAATGGAGCCAAGACCCAGAGGACATGAAACTCTGTTTTGTGAGTCTTGTTGGAGAATGGAATGGGATAAGACACAAGAAAGCTGACATGGCATCACCAATGATCCCAATATTGATTCAACATGCTTTTGTAGCACTGGGCTGCTGGCCGCCTGGCCGACAGGTAATGGGGAGCTAAATTCAGACCTAGAGAGTTAATGTTTATGACGGAAGTTGTACTGGTGCTTTTAAGTTGAAACAAAGCTTGTCTTTAAAAATTATCAGGATTTAAAATGCTCTTCTGTTCAGAAAATCCAGAAAAAGGCAAAGACTACTTGCATTAAATATTTTAAAACAATAGACAACTCTGTTCTTTATGACGAATTACTCTTAGGTTTGCTGTTCATAGAAGGGAAGATCAAATGTAGAATTTGACCGTGGACCTTATCTTCTACTTGTGAAGTAGCTTTCCAAATACTGTACTCTGAGGGCTATTTGTGCTCAAATCAAATACATGTTGTTAGGAAGATTAAAAGTAGAAGGATGGGACATAGGTCTGGAAACTACCCTAAAAACATTCTTTTAAACGCAACTTAAGGTAATAAGTTTGTATTCCTCGAGCAAAAAGCAGTTGAGAAATGCATCCATTTGTTGCAATTCTGGAATAGTATTTGGTGCATTACTGAGCCAAAACACATATGAAAAGATTCTCCCACAATATAAGAAGTTTAAGAGGTCTGAATGATTTTGGTTCCGTCCTTCATGAACTGAAGTCCAGAGAGCAGAAGTGACTTGCCCAAGGTTACATTTTACCTTGTGCTGTAAAAGATCATGTCTCAGCTTGGGAAGCACTTCATTCATTTCCAGTGTGAGACATGGTTGCATTTTACACCTTGACATTACTGTCTGGTCTTGAAAATAACTGATTATCCTGTGGGCTCAACAGAACAATGATAATGAGGGACTGTTGGAGGGAAGGCTGATTTTCCTTCCGGCTTGTGTCAACTTTTCAGGAGCTGATTCCTAAGGTTGTATGTCATCCCAGATCCCATGTTCTCTTCCTTAATAGTTTGAAATTCCAATAGCAGGTGAGCAGAGTGAAAATGATTACTTCAAATGTCAACCAACAGGTTGCAACAAGGGGCTAAAAATGGGGGGTGGGGGTTTGAAGAACTGTCTCTGAGTATCAGTGCATCTTGCAGCCCAATGGCCTGGGCATTTTCTGCTTCCCACCCATAAGACAAAGGGGATAGCACCGGCCAAAATGCGGGCATTTATAATTTTTAGAAACTTCATGAGAAGACTGACATAGACCCTACAAGAAGTCTAAGGAAATTTCTTGTGAAGGATGAAGTTTTAGGCTATGAAGAAAATTTCAGCGAAATAGGAAAAAACCATATGTGTGCTTAGTTTCGTTGTGCTTAGACTCTTTGTAACCCCATGGACTGTAGCCCACCAGGCTCCTCTGTCCATGGGGAGTCTCCAAGCAAGAATACTGGAGTGGATTGCCATGCCCTCCTCCAGGGGATCTTCCCAACCCGGGGATCGAACCCAGGTAGCCTTCATTACAGGCAGATTCTTTACCAGCTGATCTACCAGGGAAGCCCATATACCAAGATGGTACTCCTGCACTTGGTTTAGCTAGACTTTGATGTGTTTCAGCTTCTCTGTTCTTATTTTAAGGTTAATAATGTTCATTCATTGTTTGGAAAACTCAGCAGTGGCCACAGGACTGGAAAAGGTCAGTTTTCATTCCAATCGCAAAGAAAGGCAGTGCCAAAGAATGTTCAAAGTACTGCGCAATTACACTCATCTCACATGCTAGCAAAGTAATGCTCAAAATTCTCCAAGCCAGGCTTCAGCAATACGTAAACTGTGAACTTCCAGATGTTCAAGCTGGATTTAGAAAAGGCAGAAGAACCAGATATCAAATTGCCAACATCAGTTGGGTCATCAAGAAAGCAAGAGAGTTCCAGAAAAACATCTACTTCTGCTTTATTGACTGCACCCAAGCCTTTGTGTGGATCACCGCAAACTATGGAAAATTCTGAAAGAGATGAGAATACCAGACCGCCTTGCCTGCCTCTTGAGAAATCTGTAGGTAGGTCAAGGAGCAACAGTTAGAACTGGTTCCAGATTGGGAAAGGAGTATGTCAAGGCTGTATATTGTCACTCTGCTTATTTAACTTATATGCAGAATACATCATGCAAAATGCCAGGCTGGATGAAGCACAACCTGGAATCAAGATTGCCGGGAGAAATATCAGTAACCTCAGATACACAGATGACACCACCCTTATGGCAGAAAGTGAAGAACTAAAGAGCCTCTTGTTGAAAGTGAAAGAGGAGAGTGAAAAAGTTGGCTTAAGACTCAGCATTCAGAAAACTAAGATCATGGCATCCGGTCTCATCACTTCATGGCAAATAGATGGGCAAACAATGGAAACAGACTTTATTTTGGGGGGCTCCACAATCACTGCAGATGGTGACTGCAGCCATGAAATTAAAAGATACTTGCTCTTTGGAAGAAAAGCTATGACCAACTTAGCATATTAAAAAGCAGAGACATTACTTTGCCAACAAAGGTCCGTCTAGTCAAAGCTATGGTTTTTCCAGTGGTCATGTATGGATGTGAGAGTTGGACTATAAAGAAAGCTGAGTGCTGAAGAAGTGATGCTTTTGAATTGTGGTGTTGTAGAAGACTCTTGAGAGATCCTTGGACTGCAAGGAGATCCAACCAGTCCATCCTAAAGAAAATAAGTCCTGAATAGTCATTGGAAGGACTGATGTTGAAGCTGAAACTCCAATATTTGGCCACCTGATGCGAAGAACTGACTCCTTAGAAAAGACCCTGATGCTGGGCAAGATTGAAAGCAGGAGGAGAAGGGGACAACAGAGGATGAGATGGTTGGATATCACCGACTCCATGGACATGAGTTTGGGTAAACTCCAGGAGTTGGTGATGAACAGGGAGGCCTGGCATGCTGCAACCCATGGGGTCGCAAAGAATTATACATGACTGAGTGACTGAACTGAACTGACTGACTGTTCACTCTGTTGAGTTTCCAGAGGTATGATAAGGATCAAATTATTTCTTTTATGTCATCGAAGAGAGACACTTGCATAGATTAAAATGTTCTTTAGAGTTTGACGTTTTATTTCATCATAATAGCATTTGGTTTTTAGTTGACTAAATTATGATTGCATTAATATTTCTCTGCTTAGTTAAAAAAATGAAGTATTTATTTCTATTTCCAGTAATTTATAGGCATTTTGATCACAAATAAAACTGGATGGTTAATTCTACTCCCCAAGAATCCTGCTTTCTGAATCAGAGTGGTTTTACTTTAACAAATGTTTTTTCAGTTTAGGGTTCTGTATGGTGATCATACTCTCTAGGGTGGAACGTGTGGAAAAAGGTGGCTGACCTTGAGAAATATACAATTGCTGGGCTAGGATTCTTTCAAGGTTGAAATGGAGTAATAAAATCAGAAATCATGGTGCAGTTTCTAATTTCAAAGACAGACTGTCTGACCTTGCCTTAATAGTTCAGGTAGAAACCAAGAAGGAACATGAAGAAGGAAATTGAGTTCCCCTCCAGGTGATATACAGCATAACCTTAATACATCTGGGATTTCAACATGGGCCATTCATTCACTTTAGGGTCCAGAAGATGTTTTTTCCTGTATTTTTATTCTTACTTGAAAAAGTTCTGATGAAAAATACCTCTATACCCCCTTTACTCACAAATGAAGAAATCTCCCTTCCACCACCCATGTTTATTCTTTGTTCTCTGTCTTCCTGAACTGGAGCCTACAATTTAAGATAAAAGAATTCTTTCTGATATGGATTTGGTTCTTTGGCTCTTTTTGAACAAGTCTTCTCTTGAAACCATGGTGGGGACTTCCCAGAAACCTAGACTCACCAGTGTTTTGGATTCTTTGCTGCATGTTCCGTACCCGAGAGGGAAACGTATATGGATTAAGGGCTTCCGTTGTGCCCTGCTGTGCCACATTCGTCAGCCATCACTTCCCAACTGGCTCGTTCAATGGATGATTGTCCATCCTCCATGTAGTGCCTCTTGTGCCCTGGCTGCACCTTCTGTGGGCCAGGAGACAGTGCTGTGGTTTGTGGCCTAAGTGAACTGTTCTCTAATCTGCTAGGTGCAAATTTTGAGGTGTGTTTTTGTTTTTTAGGTTGTATATAATATACAACAGTTCAGTTCAGTTCAGTCGCTCAGTCATGTGTGACTCTTTGCGACCCCATGAATCGCAGCACGCCAGGCCTCCCTGTCCATCACCAACTCCTGGAGTTCACTCAGACTCACATCCATTGAGTCTGTGATGCCACCCAGCCATCTCATCCTCTGTCGTCCCCTTCTCCTCCTGCCCCCAATCCCTCCCAGCATCAGTCTTTTCCAATGAGTCAACTCTTCACATGAGGTGGCCAAAGTACTGGAATTTCAGCTTCAGCATCATTCCCTCCAAAGAAATCCCAGGGCTGATCTCCTTCAGAATGGACTGGTTGGATCTCCTTGCAGTCACCATCAGAAGTTTAACTGGAATATTTATTTTTAGAGGTGAAATGGTTTTAAGGGCTGGGACCAGGAGCTGACATTGTGAAAATGTGTGATGACCTCAGACAGGCATAGGAGGAAGAACATTCTAGGTTGATTTATATTGCCCTGGTAGTGAACTCATTGCCTGGGGTTTACTTGATTAAATGAGAGAGGTCCCTAATTTTATAATAATTACTATGTCAGTTTTGAGGAGCTCAGAATGTGTTTTTCTTTCTTTCTCTCTTTCTTTTTTTTTTTTTTTTTTTGGTAAGTGACTCTTCAAAATATGGTCCTTAGGGAGATTACACATTAAACATCCAGGGTGTCTTAATTCAGCAAAGATTGTCAGGTCATTTCCAGCACAATGAGGAATGGGGACCGTGAGAATCTTGAGCAGATGAACATGTGGCAGTGGACCTCTGGGTTCCAGTCTGGATTACCTCCTTTAACCACATGATGGGCAAGAAGTTAACTAGTCTGAGCCTCAGCTTCCCAATCTGTAAATTGTGGGTGATGACATTTGGAGGCTTAAGGGGATGATGACTGTAAACAGCCTGGAACAGCTCCTCTACCCTGTACACAGGGTGGATTTAGAGGTATTTTCAGTAGTTATGTTTTAAGTAGTGAGTGAATACCCTGTATTTGAGGTGCAGGATTTGGAATCAAGGTCAGGAGAATCGCGTCACCTCAATGTAAATGGATCGTTTTCTTTGTGTCCCATTGATACCTAGAGTCAGGAATGGCCTGAACCTTTGGGCAGAGCTGTGGAGTGCAGTCTCCCCTCCTTTCTCCAGCCCCTCCCTGCCCCTCCTTCCCTCCTCCTCCCTTCCCTCCCCCTTCCCCTCTTCTCCTTCCGCCTCCCCCCAGGGTCCTCCTCAGCTGGCCTGGAGGCAAAGGTCAGCCCCTCCAGGTGACCTGTGTCTACTTCCTGTGGCCCTGGCTTCCCCTCTCCGTTGGCTCTGCCTCCTGTTAGAAGTGAGAAAAGGAGGTGTAGCAAAGGAAGCCGCCTCCCTGAAGATGGAGCCTTGTGAGGACATTTAGCTCTTCATTCCAGCCAGGCCTTGCTTCCTGCTTTCTCTACTAACCAAAGATCCTTGTCAGGAGGGTAAAAGTTACAAGCATTTTTGTCATCAGAATAGTGGCAGTTATGTGTATCCATGTAAATAATAGAGGCTTTCAGTAAAATGTGGCAAGGATTATAATGACCTCTTGTTAGTGGCTGAAAAAAGAACAGGTGGGCCTCAGGGCTCTGCATTTTCCCCGCCTGGGTTTCCATATATACTCTGCTTTTTGTTCCTCTTGAAACCAGTTATTTGTAATTTTGCCACATGGTCAAGCTTCGGGGAGGGTGGTCAGTGGAGCAATCCACAGAACATGGTTTGTAGCAAGAGTTATGCTTTTATTTTTTTCCAATCACTCCCCCACCATCCCCCTCTTTGCCTTCCCTTTAAACCATGTATGAGAGAGTTTAATCAGAAAAGGGGAAAATAGATTATGCCCTGCTGTTGCTAGGTAACCAGAAAAATGACAAACCCAGTCAGAGTTGATATTGGAAGAATTTCCCCCCGGAACCTGGCTACTCTTGCTAAGTGATTCGTGGGGTGTTAACAGATTTGCATACTGGTGAGGCTGCAGAGTCTCCATCCTTCATGCCCTTTCTCCCTGCCTCTCACCCCACATCAGGAAAATCCCAGGTACATTATTTGAGTCTTCCAGTCAGTTCTTGACTTTGAGATACTCTGAGGGAAGTCCTTGCAGAGGCAAATATGGCGTATTGCACATAGCCAGAGTAGATAGTGTATTTCTAGGACATTGAACTCATTTTCAGAAATACCTGGGACCCCTTTCTTAGCAGGTGTGGTGTTTGATCAGCTTGCAAATGGTGACAAGTCTTTATTTGTTTCACATTTTACTGGGAGTATTTTGTAAAGGTTTTTTAGCCTTGGGAGACGTATGTACACCCAACCAAAGATTTTAATGATTAAATCACTAGATACCTGCTTTGTTCCTTTCTCATGGGACTCCGCCATTCTCTCCATGGCTGGCTCTGTGGGCATGGTATTGCCCAGCCTTTGAGGGCTCCGTCTCTGATTAATAGTGTCACCTGCCTTGTGGGTCTCAACCTGACTCTCCTGTGACCTGTGCTGTCTGTCTGTTGCAGATTTGAACATCTCTCAGACTGCATACCCACTCCTCCATGACTCAGATCCACGTGGCCTTCAGCTGCAGACGTTTATAGCAGAAGAAAAGCTGAATCTACAGAGAGTGACCAGACAAGATGGAGAAACTGGAAATGGAGCAGAAGAAAATATTGTTTACCTCTGATTGTGTTGTTATTTTTCCAAATGAGACAACATACTGGTATTTTGGGGAGATTTTTTTTTTCCTTTCTTGATGTGTGTGACTGTCCAAAGTACTTTAGGAGTAATGTTTTATATTTTGTGCAGGTTTATTTGAGGGGCATGAGTCTAATAATTAAATTATTGAAACAACTGTGTATCATCATTAACTTATCATACCTAATTTCAGATTTCTGGAGGAGAAATTGACTTTAGATAAGCAGGAAAAATTTCAAAGTTATTGCAGCCCTAGAGTGGAATCCCTCATAGTGTTCTCTACTGGGTCATCTGGTTTTTGGAATGCCTCTTAAGATCGAGATGAAGCACTTTGGATGGAAAGAGTAATATAATGGGCAGACTTTCACAATCATGGCAGCTGGTTAGGGAGCATGGCCTCAGGGCCCTCAAAGGCAGAGAAAGATGGAGGAAAAATCTTTTCTTGGCTAGTCTTGGGACATCAAGGGGGTCACTCATGGTGGTGAGTGTCACAGTCACCATGCAACCAAGGAGTCTCTGTCTGGGCACCTGTCCTAACCAGCTGGCCACTCTGCTGTGGACACAATCTGGACACTTAGGACCTGGGCCAGAGCCTATTCAGATGCACTTTCTAGGTCCTAAAGCTTGTGGTCTTTCAAGTCACAGTTCGGCATCCTCTTTCAACACAGCCCAGAGGCAGAGCCCCAACAAGTCAGTTTGATGTAAAACTTCAGTAACAAAATTTTATTACTGAAGTGAGGCTTTAGTAATGACCTTGCTTCTGTCACCTGGCCCTGTTTCCACCAGCTCCAGAAGCACCAAGGACAACCACTCACCGGAAGGACCTCTGGCCTGAAGTGATTCAAGGACAAAAGCTGCCCTCTTGGTGAAACTTGCTGCCTGAATGTGCTTTTCCACAAAGGAACATTGGCACATCTTGCCTTCAGGGTAATAGGAGTCTTTTGTGAGAAAATAAACCAAGAAATGTTTTCAGTTTGTTCTTCAGAAGTATATGTATATATTTTGGTCAGTGTCAATAAATATATTTTACCTCAGCCTTTCACTTTGAAATTTTTAAATTGTGTAGAGCCATTGTAAAATATACACATCATACTCAAACACAACCTCCCCTTATTAAAAATGAAAATAAAGGAGAAACACTAAATTCACCCAGACATTCAATACTGCTTCTGGCAATTTTAGTCACAATCATATTACATTCAGAGACTAATTTTCACAGACGGATATGTCTTATTAAAATTTTAATCAGTCACTTCATCTCTAAGATGAACTTCTAAGTGATAAGGTGCATCTTCTGTTCCTCAGACATCTAGGGAGAAAAAAAATCTATCTTCCCTCTCTCTCCAATAATGTCTATTCCAGAATTTCCTAGTCTTTGAATAAAGATCTTTTAGATATTTCAGTCTAAATCCTTGCTCCAATAACTATAAATATCTTTCCTTTTTTCCTGACAGAGGATATGGAAATAACCATATGTGAAAATAGGTAAAGATATTCAAAATCCCCATGGAGTTCTTTAAAAATACATGTGCTCAGTTGATTTTCAAGCCCTGCAAACTATGGGACTTTGGGTAGTCACACAGGGAAAGCTTTGGCATCATTTGATATATCTCTATTCATTGGTTCCTCTTGGTAATTTTTAAATTTAATATTATGACTTGTCAACTGAATCTAACTCTCAATGCTTTCTTGATAAGTTTTTCCTTTCCACTTTATCCTCACTATGTAATGAGCTCAGTTCACAGTGGAATTCACTCTGTGACTTCAATACAGTTTCACTCATCTTAGGAGAAGACCACCCTGTTTCTCAGCATCATTAATAAGTTGCCCTCAAAGAACATTTCCCACAACTGAAGATCTTAAAGGAAACCTTCATCCCTTTAAAGATTTGTTGTAGAAAGAAAGCAGCATTTCTGCCCTGTCCCTTCCAAGCTTCATAAATTCATGTGCATCTTATTTGCAGTCCAGGCTTCTCTGTACTTCATCAGGACTGCATAATTGTTGGAGTCCTGTAACACTTTCTAGCCCACTCACAAATCAGAAAAGACTAAAAATACTTGCTGCAGAGGTGGTGGTATATATAGGAAAAATATGAAATGAAGAAGGTGAACAAGGTGAAATCATGGGATTACAGAAAAATGAAAAGGAGTTAGGTATTCCTTTCTGTGACCTAGGTAGGGCTCACTGTTCAAACTTGGAATCAAACTGAAATTATTAAGGTTCAGCCATCTCTGTCTTAATGAGAGAGGAATATCAATTCTGGAGTCTGATGGTCCAATTTTTGGCTGTATCCTTGGCCTATCTCTTCAACTCTCTAGGTCTTAAGCTTCCTCATTAAAAAAAAACTGGGATGATTACCTTATGGAATTGTGAGAATTAAATGATTATGCAATATGCTTATAACAGAGCCTGAGGCATAATAATCACAACATATTCTGGCTATTATTATCATATCACAAGCTCCTTTAATAATTGGTCAGTCCTTAGGCAGATTGCACCTGCATAGCCAGGAACAGTGAAGGGCCAGGAGTCTGAAGATTTCCAGTAGTGAGAGTGGACCAAGGCTTCATAAGGTTAGCTTTTAACTTATTTGCATCTCTCAACTTCCATTCAACTTGCTCAGTAAACATTTATTGACTGTCTGCTAAAGACTAAACAATCTGTTAGGAAGCAGGCAAAGATAAGCAAGCCTGCAAGTTGCTGAAGACAAACACATGAAAAGAGATACACAGATTGCTATGGGAGCTCAGAGAAAGGGCATGTTGGGGGCCAGTAATATTTAGAAAGGGGCTTTCCTGGTGGCACAGTGGTAAAGAAGGAGCCTGTAGAGCAGGAGCTGCAGGAGACGCAGGTTTGATCCCTGGGTCGGGAAGATCCCCTGGAGGAGGGCATGGCAACCTGCTCCAGTATTCTTTCTTCGAGAATCCCCATGGACAGAGGAACCTGGCAGGCTTACAGTCCATAGGATGACAAGGAGTCCTGGCATGACTGAAGTGACTTCGCATGGTCCATGTAGAACGGAGGAAGTTGTCCTAAAGGAGAAGATGCCTGAGGCTTGAAGGATAAGTAGAGAGTTAGAGGGTGAGGAAAAGACATTCCAGGCAAGGAGGGGAAACCCAAGCAAAAGTCCAGAGGTACAAAAGAAAAGGCAAATCTAACATATATTTGGAGGCACTGCAGAAGGAATTCCTCCCCTCTGGATCAAAATAGCCGAATTCCTCCCCTCTGGATCAAAATAGCCAGGGAAAAATCCATCTATTTTGGCCTCTTTCAAGCACGCTAGTACAGGTTGTGGGGAAATATGGACATGTCTCTCTGAACTTGGTACTTGATCAGGTGCCATAGAAAGCCACCTGATGGAGGGCTGCTGAAACCCTGGGCAAATCATTATTCAAATCCATTTCACCTGCCTTCACTAATCCAGGTCATCTACAAAAAACCTGCATGTCCTCCAAGAGGCACAGAGCCTAAACAAGAGATTTGCCTAAACAAGTTGTTTTCCAGGAATTGGAGTCAGCTGTGTCTGGTTGAAGCTGAGCTGGTTGAGATTGGCTAGGCCCACGACCCTCCAGCTGGGCATGCGTGAGTGTCTGCTCTGTGACCTTTCATCAGCCAAGGGCTGAAAACTCCGCCCTGTTTGTATTAAGTGCCTCCATTTTAGAACATGCAGAGCCCTGGAGCTCAGTTACACCTGAGCAAAACCAGGATTACTGCACCTTTTTCCCCATCCTTTCCCCACGCTCCCCATGTTTATTTGTTATCCCATAAATACCCCAACTCCCCAGCACTTCGCTTTTCTGGGAGGCGCACTTGAGGTGCACTTCTTAGTCTTCTCGCTCTGCTGCCTTAAGAACACGCTCTCTCTTTGCTGCACGTGTTGGGAGTCTCAGCGATTTTGCTTGCTAAGTGCTAGACAAAAGGAGGACACCCTGTCACCTCGCCCTTCCACACCCACCTCCACCATAAAGCAACTGGCTTCTGGTCAAAAGGCTACTTGGGTGTCTACCTACAGATCCTAAACCACAAGAAACTGAAAGTAAAGGGATTACTGGGGGCTACCTGAAGATGCTTATAGGAATAGACGGATCCAGAAAAATATGTCAGTTTCTTCTGTGGATGAACTGAAGACTCAGATGAGTCAAAGAAGAGTTTTAAGTGGAGGGAAAAAAAAGGAGCCAGGGGGAGCAGAAAAGACTCACTTAGCTCGTCTGTTTTGTTTTCTTATCTCCATTTCAGTAAGCTTTTCTTAAGGTTTTATCTTTTTCTTTCCTTTGGAACACATTCCTGTTTTTGGTTTTTTTTTTCCTTTTACCTGAGTCTGTGGGGTTTCTGCATAATATATGAAACAGCCATCTCTCCTGATCTTGAAAAATTGGTCTTGCGTAGGAGATGAACCTTCTTGTTCAAACCTGCCCTAGCTTTTGGTTGTCTTCCCAACCTTTGGGATTGTCCAAGCAGCCTTGTTTGTTTTTAGTGGTTCCCAGTGGTGGAGATTGTGCTGAAACCTATCAGTGTCTTCAAGGGTGGCAGGGAACCTTAGTCAGTACCTAGGTTTCAGCTGGTGGGAACCCAGACCCTCAGTCAGCAGCTTTAAAGTGTGTCAGTACTTTACAGTGAAATGTATATAGTGCTGTGGGAATATGAGCACAAGCCCAGCTGGTCAAGAGAGCCAGGTGATCTGGAGGTGTCTGCTGGACGACAGTGTAAAAACCAGGACAGCAGACGAACGTATAAACTCCTTTCTGGGGGATACTGGTAAGCTGGAGCCAGGCAGAGGGAGGACACACAGGTGGCATTCCTGCTTCTGCCCCCCTGGGCTGCAGCTGCAAAGACCAGGGGCAACCCAGTGGGGAATGCCAGTGCAGGGGAGTGGCTTTAGGGGGGCCGAGGGTGGGAGGAGGGAAAAAAGCAATTGCACCCCACCAGCTTTAGTGAGGGAGAGGAGGAAGGGCAAGTGAGAGGTGCCTGTCGGCACCTCCATCCCCATCCAGAAAGAGAATGCGACTCAGCTCTGTAGGCTGAGGCTTTAAGATCGGCAAATGAATCTCTTTCACAGAAAGTCTGGGCTTTTCAAAGGGCTGCTTTTGCACCAGGCCCTGGGGAGAGGGAGGCTGTGGGCAAGGCTTTTAAGAGCCAGTCTTCTGGGGCTTCCTTGGTGGTGGAGACAGTAAAGAATCTGCCTGCAATGCAGGTAGACTGGAGTTCTTAATCCCTGGGTTGGGAAGATCCCCTGCAGAAGGGAATGGCTACCCATTCCAGTATTATTACCTGGAGAATTTCATGGGCAGAAAACCCTGTTTTTTCCTGTGGATCTTGGGAATCTAAGTCCCTTTGGTTTTCAAGCCAGATGTTTCAGGGACTAGTCTAAAGAGCTGTTCTCAAAACTTAGAGTGCCGAAAGTGAGAGATAAACCCTTTGTTCCTCAGGGAGATGTTTGTGAGTTCCATCTAGACAGTGGGTTGTCACGCTGGGGCCTGAGGGCAAGACCGCATCTCAGCCTCTGCATCTCACCTCCCTGTGGCCCTTAATCTTGTTTTCCAATGTAATGGAACTGTTTAGCTAGTTTTTAGGTCTTTTTCAGAGACAATTGTTCCACACGCAGGTATAGATTTAGTGTGTTCAAAGGAGGAGGTGGGATCTCCCTACATCACTGTCTTAATCACCTCATGATTATTTTTTTTATCAACGCTGATGCTGTCCCTCACTCCATCTTCATTTCCACTTAGGGCTTCGTGGAAAATGGAAAAGAAACAGGAGTAGAGGGTTCACATGAAAGAAAAATTCCACGATGACCTTGTGATTCCCACCAAGAGCCCAGCACGTTCTTTCCCGACTGCCTCTCAGGCACACATCTCCCACTACTGAGTGTGTGATAGAAGCAGTGAAAAGACAGGGGAAAGTCAGACCTGGGCTCTGCTTGCTGCAGTTCCCTTGGGCCACAGGGTTGCACAACGCCACTTACGTTGTATGAATTTGCTCATGGAAATCCAAGGTGAATGGAATCTCTTGGAGTTGCACAATCCTGCAACCTTGCTTCTGAGCTAAATTTGCTTACAGATGAAATGGGGATAATAATAGCCGTACCTTGCAGGGCTATTGTGAAAACTGAGTTAAGCCAAGCACAGTAAATGCTGCACAGTAACCACTCTAAAATGACAGCAGGGGTTCCATGGCTGGTGATAGGGATGGAGAGAAGGCAAGCTTGAGCTTGTGCAAGATCTGATGTAGGTTGGGGTAACATTGCTTCAGTTTTTCACAGCCCATTCTCCTTTGCCCTGGGAGATGTCCACGATCAAAGCCTGCCATGATGCTGCACGCAGACTGAGATTGTTATGAGACTTACTGAATGACCAAGTGTGGAAGATCTTTGGAAATCTGAGCTCAAAGAGGGACTAGAACCCTGAGCCTGTTTCCATTCTGTTTCTTTGCCTCTGGCTCATGAGTTCAAAGCAGTTCCTTCAAGTTGATGACTGAATATTGTTTTGGGTGAAATAACTTGATGGGGGACCATGATTCAGTAGTTTTGTAGAAGCGTCATGGCTCAGATACTTCAGCGTGCCATTGATCGACTCCTAGTTGTCTACCTACCAACAAAACTCTTTGAAGAGAGGAAAGTCAGAAATTTTAGTTATAACAGCCAAAAAACTCAGACAATTGTCTGCCAGCAAAGAATGAACTTAGAAGATAAGACTACACTTTTATTTACTAATTTCATTCAATACCATGGTTCCATTAGAGAACTGGCCCTTATGCCTGTGGGGAGCCCCCAACCCCACTTCCCCAATGACTCCTCTTTCATTCAATTTGGAGATACGTTATCGCCAGGGCCAGTGTCTCTAGGCTTTAGAGTTCCAGTCATTTGAAATGGTTTGGGAACTTCCCCTCCTTACTCAGAGGCTCATTTGGGGATCCTAATGTATATCATAAAAGGGGTCTGATTTGTCTACTGAAATGCATTTTTATTTACCCAAGAGTATGTCTAAATTCTTTTTTTCTCCCTCCTTAGTGGGTTTTGTGTTGTTTGCCTATTCGAAGAAGAAAGCCGTGAAGGGGAAAGGTGTTAGAACTCTTGATGAATGGTTTACCTCTTGTGAGCATCTAAGTTACTCAAGTTAAATATTGATTGACAGAAGCTGGTATGGACAGAAATGCCACTTGGGGGCAAATGCCTGTCTTCCTTTGTCCATGCTGTCTTTACCACCACACCCCCTATCAGCATATGACGTCTGAGCAGGTTTTCTGGGTAGTTGTCAGTGTTAATTTTTCCTGTCTCTAACATAATAGCTTCAAATAGAAACGCAAACACAGCCAACATCAAGGAGAGCATCTGAAGAGGCCATGGAGCTTGAAACAGACTCTTTAGAAACGTGCTTGACGTTTCCCTTGGCTGCTTTTGTGGCCTCCTTGGAAAGGCTTAAGGCACCTCTTTGGTTCTGGCAAGCTCTAATTGGGGGAGAAATTTGGCAGGTGCCCGCAAAGAACAATAGGCTTTTAATTATGGTCCAGAATCTCAGGAAGCGCCCCCGCCATGAATTTCCTTTTAACACTTGTGTTTCTTCTTACTGCCCAACAAACAATAACTGTAAGCTCCATCAAGGTAACTGTGGCCATTAATCTGTAGCACAAGAATTTCTTGTAACATAAAGACAGTAATGGGTTGTTGTTTTTTTTTTTTTGCAATACCTTGAAAAATTAGTATTAACTTGTGTTCACTATTTGAGACAGTTGATTTTAGTAAGGTGATGCTGAATACAATTTCATAATTTTGTCTTTCCATGCAAACAGCCTCTGTGCAAAATTCTCATATCTGACACTTGAATTAATGTAAACATGTTTCAGTAATGGTCGTATTTTGCGTTACTCAGAAGAAGATTTCTGCATGCAGGGACCAAGCCTGGGAAGCATCGTTGCTATGGAGACCACGAGGGTTGGATTAATTAAGGCCTGAACAGATGTTGTGAAGTGTGCAGAATGCACTGTTTTCTGCTAGTAATTAAAGAGGGTACGTGTGTACGTGAGCGAGGATAAAAAATACAGAGACAAAGCAGTCAGACAGCTAGATGTGCTTGGCACTGGACACGTAACATTTCCTCTGGTAAAACCACTGATCACGCCGCTGACTCTATTATCTCCTCCACCCATGCCAGACAGAATAATTGCTTGAAATGGACAAGTGGCCCATTCATCCCTCCTTTCTTTGGTCTGATTTATAAGAGGCATAGGAATATACAAAAATATGTTCTTGGATCAGTGGGTTCAAACAGCCCATCTGTCTGAACACTCAAAAATCAAACTGGACCATGTAAACGGTTTTTAAACTACCTAGCAGGGAGGCCAAGCGTGTGGATTGGAGCTATATTAATTGTCCAACCTGCTGGGGGTGCTGTCATCAGTGACTTGGCAGCCAAGAAAGGGATTGGCTGCCCACTGCCATGGAGAAATTGTCCTGGAAATGCCTTCAAGATGAGAAAGTAAATGAAACATCAATCTAGTTCAGGTTTAATTTGGAGGATATTTGATTTTTTCAGTTTGAACTAAATGTTGATTAAAAAAAAACACCCTGTATTTGTATTTTCACTTGAATGATACATATGTTAGGTTGAGATCCAAGTTCAGCAAATTAGGCTTCATGAGAATCCTGGTTACTGGCCCCAGAAGTGTCCCCATGTTGCCTCCTCCTGGTCAGCAGGAAGCAGTTAATGGGTTGAAATTCATCCTAAGATTTTTCTGCTGGACTGGCAGCAGTTTGACTAGAATTGGTAGCTTTTGAAGCAAGATAATTTTTCCTTCGTCTCAAAGCTGTGGGAGCAGTGTTGTCTGAAAATGTGGAATTTGGAGCATCACACATTAGAGGTATTTTGTTTCCTGGGGGATAGTGTCCTAGCGTCTGAGTGGCCAAACTCAACTCCTTTCCATTCGCAGACAGTGGGGTTGAGTCAGAATGGGGCGATGTACTAGGGAATTGCACCGTAGGGATGGGTAGAGTGGAAGGGAGGGGCCAGAGGGAGGGGAGTGGAGGGGATAGAGAATGACAAAGCTGCCTCACAAGGTGAGGTAGGTGTCTGATCACAGAGGTATGCCTCTCGAGAGGCAGGCACCCATGCTCCACCCCTGCGGTACACTTTGCCCAGTTTTGCCATGCTGCTGACGACTGTCTGGTTCAATCTATAAATGGGGAGATTCTTTCTCTTTCTTTTCTTTTCTTTTTTTAATGAGGTGAAGGTTGCTGGTAGCACTCAGTCTACGTGAAGGTCAGACACCTTACGACTGTGCGCTGTTGGAAGCTATGGAGATAGGAAAAGAGGGACAGATTGGATCAGTGTGAATTTATCGCCATCTGAGGGGAAAATGTAAGTGCCCGTCTTCCTCTCTGTATTGTCCTCTCCACATGTGACCTATAGTTCATTCACCCTTAAACTTGATGGTTGAATCTATTGTGATTTTCCCACTTTTCCTCTTATTTGAGGATTATCTCCATTTATGTCATGGGAAAAAGCACGACTGAGGCTACAGAAATAGAATGAATGGATTAGGATTTGCCTTTTGAATCAACTGTGGTTTGTTTTCATGTCTCGTCATTAATGAGAAAAAAGACCTTTAAAAATATAATTGACTTTTTCTTCTCCCCAATATATATAAAGGGAAAAACATATTCTGGGTAATTTTATACTTAGAGATAAGAAGAAAAAAGCAATAGCATTTTGATGCCTTTGGAGGGACATCTGTTAAGTGCTTTAGTATAAGAAAAACAATAAAAACCTTGAAACAAAAGAAAATAGAGCCAGTTTAGGGAGTGAATTTGAGGAAAATCTCCCTTTCCCCTAACTTGTCAAATTTTGAGAACATTTTTGATTCTTATTACATGTTAATATGTATTCTTTCTGTATGCGTACAAGTGTGTGTATGCACTCATACATTATTTGTGTTACTTAAATATACCTGCTGCTCCAGCAACAAACTATTTTCCTTCTATCATTTCCTCCCCTGTGTTATTAAGGGGTGCTCACTTAGTCGTGTGACACTATGGCTGGCCAGGCTCCTCTGTCCATGGAGATTCTCCAGGCAAGAATACTAGAGTGGATTGACATGCCCTCCTCCTGGGGATCTTCTTGACCCAGGGATCAAATGAGTCTCTTACATCTCCTGCATTGGCAGGTGGGTTCTTGACCCCTACTACCACCTGGGAAGCCCAATATAATTAAAAGTATGAGGGCAAAATAACCCAGTTGCCACCATGCTGCAGACATAATCCCAACCCTGGCAAGCCTGGAAGACGGGAAGCATGCAGTGTATAACTCTATTCGTTCCTAGGCCAGTGGCCAGTGGTCCAGGATTTCAATCCTCTCTGTCATCCATCCACCAACTATTCATCTAACAAAGTCAGTGAACATCTGTCATGCCTAGGACTCTGCTTGATATAGGGGCACAACCAGATGCCTATTCTAAGGTATGTGCCCACCAGCAGGCACCATTTATGAAGCCAGAAGAGACCTCTATCTACAGCAAAAGAAGAATATAGTTCAAGCAACAGCACAGAGCAATAAACCCCAGGAGTGAAATGAACAGCCCAAGCACCCAGTTCTAGAGTTAAGTGGGGAGAGTTCTGAGATGGGAGGTGGGAGGAGAGACTTCGTGGGCCTGTGAGGATTTTGGTTGGTTTTTGTCTGATGTCAGAGGTTTGAAATTTTCCATGTAGTCTCATCTTGACCAGAGCAAACCACAGCTTGGGAGGTGTTTGGAAATGAGTGGAAGGTTTTTTGATTGTCACCATAACTGGGAAGAGTTATTAGCATTTAGCAAAGAGGAGGATCAGGGACACTCAGATGCTGCAGTAGGTGGGACAGGTCTGTAAGGGATAGCAGCTGCCTCCAAAATCCCGCCAAGAAGCACCAATAGAATGCCAGCTTTTGAGAATATATTCTAATTCACAATGTGAATTCAAAGTGGGGAAGCATTTAGAAATCTTTCATACACACGGAGAAGGTGACTATTTATAGATACTGGTTTCTGAGCACCTTGATTGTTTCAACCAGAGCTCAGATTTTTAAGGCACACATCATGCAGATTCAAAGAGGGACCTTAGGACAAGCATCCTTAGAAAAGTCATCTCCTTAATGTTGTCAACCCCGAAGTGAAAGATGAGACCAACCCAGAACTGAAGTTAATGGGGCTCTGACATTTTTATAAAACACACTCTAACTTTAGCTGACATTTAAATGAAAAAGCCCAGCAGTGTAGCAGGGAGCTGATGGATTCGGAAAGCACTAGATATGAGATAATGAGAACTCTGCCATGCTTCTCATGGTGAGGGGTAATAAATGATCTATTCCTGGCCAAAAGCAAAGGAGAGGAGGCACTTTCTGCATTTGCACTGCAGGAATTTGCATTGCACTGAGACTAAAAGTCATACAAATACTGCTTTTCTTCTGCTCAGTAGAGCATATTCTCTTATTAATCTTGATAACGAACAGGAAAAAGACCCTGGTAGGCATTTCTTGTGTCAAAGACACTAGTGGTTTCTATCTTAAATGTGCTCTGGACACATCAGCCTTATAGGTAGACAGGTGAAAATACTGTATGTGGGTTGGTCCTGCTTTGACCCAATGCCACATGTGGGAGGTTTAAAGAGCTCAGGTCAGAAAGCTAAACCAACCCACCCGTGTTTGGAAACTTGTCTTCTGTTTTGGGCAGAGGGCTGCCTTGAGCTGCTCCAAGGATCAGAGGGCTGAAGGGGTAGAGGGCGGGCCTCAGACACTCCTAGGTTGCCTCCAAACTCTTGTGCTTCAGTTTTCTCCATACATAAAATGGTCTAATAAAGTTTACTCTCTCTCTCGGAAGATGAACGGAGTGAGACTCATATAGGACTTTAACTCAGGATCAATCCAAGATAGTTTTAAATCCTTTTGAAACGAAACCACGCTAGGAGACATTTATCCGGAAGCCAGGTTGACAAAGGCCTACAGGAAGCCCAATAAAAAGTAACTGGAGAAGAATTTCCCTGCTGGCTCAGGGGTTAAAAATCTGCTTCCCATTGTAGGTGACATGAGATTGATCCCTGGTCTGGGAAGATCCTGCAAAACTACAGAGCAACAAAGCCCTCGTGCTGAGATGACTGAAGCTTGTGTGCCTAGAGCCTGTGCTCCGCAGCAAGAGAAGGCAGTACAGGGAGGAGCTCGCACACCGCAGCTAGAGCAGCCCCTGCTCGCCGCAATAGAGAGAAGCCCAGGCAGCAAGGAAGACCCAGCACAGCCAAAAATAAGAGAGAATTATCTAAAAACCACTTATTCACATTGATAGGAAAGAAGAACCCAAGCTTTTTCCATTCAGAAAAAGTCGGTGCTCATTTCATTTTGCTATTAAATAGAGATAAAAGCACACAAGTCATATCAACAGACACAGAACTTGATTGACGATGAGGTTTGTCCTTTTACTCAGATCCTATTCATAGCTTTAAATCATCTTTAGTTCTGACTCTTTAAGCCATTGGCTCCCCAAATCGGGGTGATATTGTGCCACCAAATATAGCTCCTAGTCCTTCCTTAGATAGGATATTCTGCTCCTGAACATGAATATATGTGTGTGAGTATATATATATAAAATTCCCTTAGAAACCTAGAGTATCAACAATGACAAAAAAGTGAAGCAAAACAGTTTCCTGTGGTCCTTGAAATGTGGTCTATATTACCCTAATTGGGCATTTTCTAAACAGATCTATGTGAAATAACTTTTGGGGTATTTATCTTAATTAAATATTTCTCCAAGGAGCAAATTATTTTTTATGTGCTTTGTAAGTTGGTTGCCGTTAAACTGCATCTGTAAACACTCTTTCCTCCTTGATTTTTCCTTTTGGGGGATCCATCAAGAGATTGACTTTCAGGACGCTTAATGAAAGGCAAGAGCCCATCAACATTGCTTTAAGGAGCTGTAGGAACTGTGTGCTAATTTTGAGGCTCTGTGTGCTGGCTGGCAGCCTTGTGCAGCCCACAGGGGCACAAATCTTCCACTCTTGGCTCCAACCTTCCCTGAAGAGAAAGAAAGTCTTTGGGGGACTATGGAATTCTAACAACTTCCACTGAAAAGCCTGCTGATGGACTCATCTGGGCAACCTCAGGTTACAGATGGGCATATAGGAATGGCTGGCATAAATCCAGTGAGTGAGTTTTATTGCTGTTCCTGTTCATTTGTCAGGGTTGCTTTGCTGGTGCAGACATTTTGCCTCTAATACATTCATTCAACTGTTACATTGAAATTCCAAAGTACTCCTTTAGGGGGAGCAGTCTGAAAGCGCCACAGAAGTAATTTAAGATTAATTCATCCCGAGAGGTGGTCCTAAGATGGCGGAGAAATAGGACGGGGAGATCACTTTCTCCCCCACAAATTCATCAAAAGAACATTTGAACGCTGAGTAAATTCCACAAAACAACTTCGGAATGCTGGCAGAGGACATCAGGCACCCAGAAGAGCAGCCCATTGTTTTCAAAAGGAGGTAGGAAAAAATATGAAAGACAAAAAGAGAGACAAAAGAGGTAGGGATGAAGATCCGTCCTGGGAAGGGAGTCTTAAAAAAAAAGAGAAGTTTCCAGTACCAGGAAACGCTCTCACTGCTGAGTCTGTGGCGAGCCTTGGAACCACAGAGGGCAATATAATTGGGAGGAAAAATAAATAAATAAATAATTAAACCCCACAGATTACGAGCCCAACGGTAACTCCCCCAACGGAGAAGCAGCGCAGATGCCCGCACCCGCCACCAGCAAGCGGGGGCTGGGCAGGGAGGCGTGGGCTGCATTGCTTAGGGTAAGGACCGGGCCTGAATGCTGAGGGAAATAACTTGGGCTAGCAAACCAGGCTGTGGGATAGCTACCACGTGAAAAGCCCTAACCTAAGACACCGCCAGGCCTGCTCACAGAACAAAGGACTGAGCAGAGCTAGCTGGCTGCAGACCATCGCCCTCTCATGACAGGCAGCCAGAGTCAGAAGAGGGCAATCACAGCCCCAGAGAGGCATTATCTATCAAACTGCAAGCAGGCTTCGTTGCTAACTAAGACTTCTTGGGATTCTGGATGGTCAACATCTGCCTGAGAAGGTGCGCCGGTTGTACACCCAGAAAACCGAGCGGCAGGGACAGGGGAGGTGGTAAGTCACAGCAACTGCAATGGCCAAACACCTGGGCACCTGAGCTGCTCGGACTTGGGAAGGGCACAAAACTCAGGCCTAACTGAGTCTGCACCTCTGAGGACTACCTGAGTACCTGAACCTGAGCAGCATAGGCCTGGGAGGTGCATGCAGCCCAGGGCCGGCCTTGGATGGTTCCCAGCAGAGCAAACTAGAACCTGAGCAGTGTACACAGGGAAAGCACACACGCCGTGAGTGGGGGCAAACCCAGTGTGGCCGAGACACTGCAAACACACGCCAGTGTTATTTCTTTGCAGCGTCCCTCCCTCCCCACAGCATGACTGAACAGTTCAGTTCAGTCTCTCAGTCGTGTCCGACTCTTTGCCACCCCATGAATCGCAGCACACCAGGCCTCGCTGTCCATCACCATCTCCCAAAGTTCACACAGACTCATGTCCATTGAGTCAGTGATGCCATCCAGCCATCTCATCCTCTGTCGTCCCTTCTCCTCCTGCCCCCAATCCCTCCCAGCATCAGAGTCTTTTCCAATGAGTCAACTCTTTGCATGAGGTGGCCAAAGTACTGGAGCTTCAGCTTTAGCATCCTTCCTTCCAAAGAAATCCCAGAGCTGATTTCCTTCAGAATGGACTGGTTGGATCTCCTTGCAGTCCAAGGGACTCTCAAGAGTCTTCTCCAACACCACAGGTCAAAAGCATCAATTCTTCAGCGCTCAGCCTTCTTCACAGTCCAATTCTCACATCCATACACGACCACTGGAAAAACCATAACCTTGACTAGACGGACCTTAGTCAGCAAAGTAATGTCTCTGCTTTTGAATATATTATCTAGGTTGGTCATAACTTTCCTTCCAAGGAGTAAGCGTCTTTCAATATCATGGCTGTAGTCACCATCTGCAGTGATTTTGGAGCCCCCCAAAATAAAGTCTGACACTGTTTCCACTGTTTCCCTATCTATTTCCCATGAAGTAATGGGACTGGATGCCATGATCTTCGTTTTCTGAATGTTGAGCTTTAAGCCAACTTTTTCACTCTCCTCTTTCACTTTCATCAAGAGGTTCTTTAGTTCCTCTTCACTATCTGCCATAAGGGTGGTATCATCTGCATATCTGAGGTTATTGAGATTTCTCCTGGCAATCTTGATTCCAGCTTGTGTTTCTTCCAGTCCAGTATTTCTCATGATGTACTCTGCACAGAAGTTAAATAGGCAGGGTGACAATATACAGCCTTGACGTACTCCTTTTCCTATTTGGAACTAGTTTGTTGTTCCATGTCCAGTTCTAATTGTTGCTTCCTGACCTGCATACAGATTTCTCAAAAGGCAGGTCAGGTGGTCTGGTAGTCCCATCTCTTTCAGAATTTTCCACAGTTTATTGTGATCCACACAGTCAAACCCTGTAGTTAGCACCAACTACATGGGAAGGGAATTGAGAAATTGAAGAAAGTAGGGAAAACCGCTAGACCATTCAGGTATGACCTAAATCAAATCCTTTATGATTATACAGTGGAAGTGAGAAATAGATTTAAGGGCCTAGATCTGATAGATAGAGTGCCTGATGAACTGTGGAATGAGGTTTGTGACATTGTACAGGAGACAGGGATCAAGACTATCCCCATGGAAAAGAAATGCAAAAAAGCAAAATGGCTCTCTGGGGAGGTCTTACAAATAGCTGTGAGAAGAAGAGAAGCGAAAAGCAAAGGAGAAAAGGAAAGATATAAGCATCTAAATGCAGAGTTCCAGAGAATAGCAAGAAGAGAGAAGAAAGCCTTCTTAACCGATCAATGCAAAGAAATAGAGGAAAACAACAGAATGGGAAAGACTAGAGATCTCAAGAAAATTAGAGATATCAAGGGAACATTTCATGCAAAGATGGGCTCGATAAATGACAGAAATGGTATGGACCTCACAGAAGCAGAAGACATTAAGAGGTGGCAAGAATACACAGAAGAACTGTACAAAAAAGATCTTCACGACCCAGATAATCACGATGATGTGATCACTCACCTAGAGCCAGACATCCTGGAATATGAAGTCAAGTGGGCCTTAGAAAGCATCACTATGAACGAAGCTAGTGGAGGTGATGGAATTCCAGTTGAGCTGTTCCAAATCCTGAAAGATGATGCTGTGAAAGTGCTGCATTCAATATGCCAGCAAATTTGGAAAACTCAGCAGTGGCCACAGGACTGGAAAAGGTCAGTTTTCATTCCAATCCCAAAGAAAGGCAATGCCAAAGAATGCTCAAACTTCCACACAATTACACTCATCTCACATGCTAGTAAAGTAATGCTCAAAGTTCTCCAAGCCAGGCTTCAGCAATACGTGAACCGTGAACTTCCTGATGTTCAAGCTGGTTTTAGAAAAGACAGAGGAACCAGGGATCAAATTGCCAACATCTGCTGGATCACTGAAAAAGGAAGAGAGTTCCAGAAAAACATCTATTTCTGCTTTATTGACTATGCCAAAGCCTTGGACTGTGTGGATCACAATAAACTGTGGAAAATTCTTCAAGAGATGGGAATACCAGACCACCTGACCTGCCTCTTGAGAAATCTGTATGCAGGTCAGGAAGCAACAATTAGAACTGGACATGGAACAACAGCCTGGTTCCAAATAGGAAAAGGAGTACGTCAAGGCTGTATATTGTCACCCTGCTTATTTAACTTATATGCAGAGTACATCATGAGAAATGCTGGACTGGGAGAAGCACAAGCTGGAATCGAGATTGCCAGGAGAAATCTCAATAACCTCAGATATGCAGATGACAGCACCCTTAAGGCAGAAAGTGAAGAGGAACTAAAAAGCCTCTTGATGAAAGTGAAAGAGGAGAGTGAAAAAGTTGGCTTAAAGCTCAACATTCAGAAAACAAAGATCATGGCATCCAGTCCCATCACTTCATGGCAAATAGATGGGGAAACAGTGGAAACAGTGTCAGACTTTATTTTGGGGGGCTCCAAAATCACTGCAGATGGTGACTACAGCCATGATATTGAAAGACGCTTACTCCTTGGAAGGAAAGTTATGACCAACCTAGATAGTATATTCAAAAGCAGAGACATTACTTTGCTGACTAAGGTCCGTCTAGTCAAGGTTATGGTTTTTCCAGTGGTCGTGTATGGATGTGAGAATTGGACTGTGAAGAAGGCTGAGCGCTGAAGAATTGATGCTTTTGACCTGTGGTGTTGGAGAAGACTCTTGAGAGTCCCTTGGACTGCAAGGAGATCCAACCAGTCCTTTCTGAAGGAGATCAGCCCTGGGATTTCTTTGGAAGGAAGGATGCTAAAGCTGAAGCTCCAGTACTTTGGCCACCTCATGCAAAGAGTTGACTCATTGGAAAAGACTCTGATGCTGGGAGGGATTGGGGGCAGGAGGAGAAGGGACGACAGGATGAGATAGCTGGATGGCATCACTGACTCGATGGACATGAGTCTGAGTGAACTTTGGGAGATGGTGATGGACAGCGAGTCCTGGCATGCTGCGATGTATGGGGTGGGAAAGAGTTGGACACGACTCAGTGATTGAAGTGAACTGACATAGGAAGGGGCCTATAGATCCTGAGAAATATAAGCTGAACCAAGGAACTATCTGAAAATGAACTTACCCCACACTGCCCACAACAACACCAGAGAAAGTCCTAGATATATTTTTACTATTTTATTTTTATTTTTACTAATCATTCTTCATTTTTTTAAAAATTTGTCCTCTATTACTCCTTTAATTTTCATTTTTATAACCTACTATTACTTTGCAAAAAAAGAGAGACCCTATTTTTAAAGCAAACTTCATATATATATATTTTATAATTTTTGTGACTTTTTTCTTTAATATTGTATTTTTGAAAATGCAACCTCTAGATTTTTAATATTTGTGGTTTTGTATTTGTTATCAACTTTGTACCTTTAAGAACCCAATCTTCAGTACCCATTTTTACTTGGGAGTGAGATTACTGGCTTGACTACTGTCTCCCACTTTGGACACTCCTTTTTCTCCACCAGGTCACCTCTATCTCCTCCCTCCCCCTTCTCTTCTTTACCCAACTCTGTGAATCTCTGTGTATTCCAAACGGTGGAGAACACTTAGGGAACTGATTACTGGCTGGATCTGTCTCTCCCCTTTTGATTCCCCCCTTTATCCTCCTGGCCACCTCTGTCTCCTTCGTCCCTCTTCTCTTCTCTGTATAACTCCATGAACATCTCTGAGCGGCCCAGACTGTGGAGCACACATAAGGAAGTGATTACTGGCTAGCTTGCTCTCTCTCCTTTTGATTCCACCTCATCTCATTCTGGTCACCTCTATCTCCCTCCTCCCTCTTCTCTTCTCCATGTAACTCTGTAAACCTCTCTGGGTGTCCCTCACTGTGGAGAAACTTTTCATCCTTATATAGATGTTTGATCAATGGTACTGTATAGATGGAGAAGTCTTGAGGCTATTGTAAAAATAAGACTGAAAACAAGAAGCAGGAGGCTTAAGTCCAAATCCTGAGAACACCAGAGAACTCCTGACTCCAGGGAACATTAATTGACAGGAGCTGATCAAACGCCTCCATACCTACACTGAAACCTAGCACCACCCAAGGGCAAACAAGTTCCAGAGCAAGACATACCACGCAAATTCTCCAGCAACACAGAAACACAGCCCTGAGCTTCACTATACAGGCTGCCCAAAGTCACTCCAAACCCACTGACATCTCATAACTCATTACTGGACACTTCATTGCCCTCCAGAGAGAACAAATCCAGCTCCACCCACCAGAACACCGACACAAGCTTCCCTAACCAAGAAACCTTGACAAGCCACCTGTACAACCCCATCCACAGTGAGGAAACTCCACAATAAAGAGAACTCCACAAACTGCCAGAATACAGAAAGGCCACCCCAAACACAGCAATATAAACAAGATGAAGAGACAGAGGAATACCCAGCAGGTAAAGGAACAAGATAAATGCCCACCAAACCAAACAAAAGAGGAAGAAACAGGGAATCTACCTGATAAAGAATTCTGAATAATGATAGTGAAAATGATCCAAAATCTTGAAAACAAAATGGAATCACAGATAAATAGCCTGGAGACAAGAATTGAGAAGATGCAAGAAAGGTTTAACAAGGACCTAGAAGAAATAAAAAAAGAGTCAATATATAATGAATAATGCAATAAATGAGATAAAAAACACTCTGGAGGGAACAAATAGTAGAATAATGGAAGCAGAAGATAGGATTGGTGAGGTAGAATGGTAGAAATAAATGAATAAGATAGAATGGTAGAAATAAATGATTCAGAGAGGAAAAAAAAAAAGAATTAAAAGAAATGAGGACAATCTCAGAGACCTCTGGGACAATGTTAAATGCCCCAACATTCGAATCATAGGAGTCCCAGAGGAAGAAGACAAAAAGAAAGACCAAGAGAAAATACTTGAGAAGATAATAGTTGTGAAAACTTCCCTGAAATGGGGAAGGAAATAATCACCCAAGTCCAAGAAACCCAGAGAATCCCAAACAGGATAAACCCAAGGCGAAACACCCCAAGACACACATTAATCAAATTAACAAAGATCAAACACAAAGAACAAATATTAAAAGCAGCAAGGGAAAAACAACAAATAACACACAAGGGATTCCCATAAGGATAACAGCTGATCTTTCAATAGAAACTCGGCAGGCCAGGAAGGAATGGCAAGACATACTTAAAGTGATGAAATAAAATAACCTACAGCCCAGATTACTGTACCCACCAAGGATCTCATTCAAATATGAAGGAGAAATCAAAAGCTTTATAGACAAGCAAAAGCTGAGAGAATTCAGCACCACCAAACCAGCTCTCCAACAAATGCTAAAGGATCTTCTCTAGACAGGAAACACAAAAAGGGTGTATAAACTCGAACCCAAAACAATGAAGTAAATGGCAACGAGATCATACTTATCAATAATTACCTTAAACGTAAATGGGTTGAATGCCTCAACCAAAAGACAAAGACTGGCTGAATGGATACAAAAATAAGACACCTATATATGTTGTCTACAAGAGACTCATCTCAAAACAAGGGACACATACAGACTGAAAGTGAAGGTCTGGAAAAATATATTCCATGCAAATAGAGACCAAAAGAAAGCAGGAGTAGCAATACTCATATCAGATAAAATAGACTTTAAAACAAAGGCTGTGAAAAGAGACAATGAAGGACACTACATAATGATCAAAGGATCAATCCAAGAAGAAGATATAACAATTATAAATATATATGCACCCAACATAGGAGCACCACAATATGTAAGACAAATGCTAACAAGTATGAAAGGAGAAATTAACAATAACACAATAATAGTGGGAGACTTTAATACCCCACTCACACCTATAGATAGATCAACTAAACAGAAAATTAACAAGGAAACTCAATCTTTAAATGATACAATAGACCAGTTAGACCTAACTGATATCTATAGGACATTTCACCCCAAAACAATGAATTTCGCCTTTTTCTCAAGTGCTCACGGAAGCTTCTCCAGGATAGATCACATCCTGGGCCGTAAATCTAGCCTTGGTAAATTCAAAAAAGTTGAAATCATTCCAAGCATCTTTTCTGACCGCAATGCAGTAAGATTAGATCTCAATTACAGGAGAAAAACTATTAAAAAATTCCAACATATGGAGGCTGAACAACACGCTGCTGAATAAGCAACAAATCACAGAAGAAGTAAAAAAAAAAGAAATCAAAATATGCATAGAAATGAATGAAAATGAAAACACAACAACCCAAAACCTGTGGGATACTGTAAAAGCTGTGCTAAGGGGAAGGTTCACAGCAATACAGGAATACCTCAAGAAACAAGAAAAAAGTCAAATAAATAACCTAACTCTACACCTAAAGCAACTAGAAAACGAAGAAATTAAGGACCCCAGGGTTAGTAGAAGGAAAGAAATCTTAAAAATTAGGGCAGAAATAAATGCAAAAAAACCCCACCACAAACAAATAAACAAACAAAAAACAAAAGAAACGATAGCAAAAATCAAAGCCAAAAGCTGGTTCTTTGAGAGGATAAATAAAACTGACAAACCATTAGCCAGACTCATCAAGAAACAAAGGGAGAAAAATCAAATCAATAAAATGGAGAGATCATAACAAACAGCACAAAAATACAAAGGATCATGAGACTACTATCAGCAATTATATGCCAATAAAATGGACAACTTGGAAGAAATGGACAAATTCTTAGAAGAGTACAACTTTCCAAAACTGAACCAGGAAGAAATAGAAAATCTTAACAGACCCATCACAAGCACAGAAATTGAAACTGTAATCAGAAATCTTCCAGCAAACAAAAGCCCAGGTCCAGATGGCTTCACAGCTGAATTCTACCAAAAATTTCGAGAAGAGCTAACACCTATCCTACTCAAACTCTTCCAGAAAATTGCAGAGGAAGGTAAACTTTCCAAACTCATTCTATGAGGCCACCATCACCCTAATACCAAAACCTGACAAAGATGCCACAAAAAAAGAAAACTACAGGCCAATATCACTGATGAACATAGATGCAAAAATCCTTAACAAAATTCTAGCAATCAGAATCCAACAACACATTAAAAAGATCATACATCATGACCAAGTGGGCTTTATTCCAGGGATGCAAGGATTCTTCAATATCCACAAATCAATCAATGTAACACACCACATTAACAAATGGAAAAATAAAAGCCATATGATTATCTCAATAGATGCAGAGAAGGCCTTTGACAAAATTCAACATCCATTTATGATAAACAAAAAAAACTCTCCAGAAAGCAGGAATAGAAGGAACATACCTCAACATAATAAAAGCTATATATGACAAACCCACAGCAAACATTATCCTCAATGGTGAAATATTGAAAGCATTTCCTCTAAAGTCAGGAACAAGACAAGGGTGCCCACTTTCACCACTACTATTCAACAGAGTTTTCGAAGTTTTGGCCACAGCAATCAGAGCAGAAAAAGAAATAAAAGGACTCCAAATTGGAAAAGAAGAAGTAAAACTCTCACTGTTTGCAGATGACATGATCCTCTACATAGAAAACCCTAAAGACTCCACCAGAAAATTACTAGAGTTAATCAATGAATATAGTAAAGTTGCAGGATATAAAATCAACACACAGAAATCCCTTGCATTCATATACACTAATAATGAGAAAATAGAAAGAGAAATTAAACAATTCCATTCACCATTGCAACAAAAAGAATAAAATACTTAGGAATATATCTACCTAAAGAAACAAAAGACCTATACATAGAAAACTATAAAACACTGGTGAAAGAGATTAAAGAGGACACCAATAGATGGAGAAATATACCATGTTCATGGATCAGAAGAATCAATATAGTGAAAATGAGTATACTACCCAAAGCAATCTATAGATTCAATGCAATCCCTATCAAGCTACCAACCGTATTTTTCACAGAGCTAGAATAGTTTCACAATTTATATGGAAATACAAAAAAACCTCGAATAGCCAAAGCAATCTTGAAAAAGAAGAATAGAACTGGAGGAATCAACCTGCCTGACTTCAGGCTCTACTACAAAGCCACAGTCATCAAGACAGTACGATATTGGCACTGTCTAATCAGTGCCAATAGACAGAAATGTAGATCAATGGAACAAAATAGAAAGCCCAGAGATAAATCCACGCACCTATGGACACCTTATCTTTGAGAAAGGAGGCAAGAATATACAATGGAGAAAAGACAATCTCTTTAACAAGTGGTTCTTGGAAAACTGGTCAACCTCTTGTAAAATAATGAAACTAGATCACTTTCTAACACCACATACAAAAATGAACTCAAAATGGATTAAAGATCTAAACGTAAGACCAGAAACTATAAAACTCCTAGAGGAGAACATAGGCAAAACACTCTCTGACATAAATCACAGCAGGATCCTCTATGACCCACCTCCCAGAATATTGGAAATAAAAGCAAAAATAAACTGATGGGACCTAATTAAAATTAAAAGCTTCTGCACAACAAAGGAAACTATAAGCAAGGTGAAAAGACAGCCTTCAGAATGAGAGAAAATAATAACAAATGAAGCAACTGACAAAGAATTAATCTCAAAAATATACAAGCAACTTATGCAGCTCAAGTCCAGAAAAATAAAAGATCCAATCAAAAAATAGGCCAAAGAACTAAACAGACATTTCTCCAAAGAAGACATACAGATGGCTAACAAACACATGAAAAGATGCTCAACATCACTCATTATCAGAGAAATGCAAATCAAAACCACAATGAGGTACCATTCATGCCAGTCAGAATGGCTGCTATCCAAAAGTCTACAAGCAATAAATGCTGGAGAGGGTGTGGAGAAAAGGGAACCCTCTTACACTGTTGGTGGGAATGCAAACTAGTACAGCCACTATGGAGAACAGTGTGGAGATTCCTTAAAAAAACTGGAAATAGAACTGCCATATGACCCAGCAATCCCACTGCTGGGCATACATACCAAGGAAACCAGAATTGAAAGAGACACATGTACCCCAATGTTCATTGCAGCACTGTTTATAATAGCCAGGACATGGAAGCAACCTAGATGTCCATCAGCAGACGAATGGATAAGAAAGCTGTGGTACCTATATACACAATAGAGCATTACTCAGCCATTAAAAAGAATACGTTTGAATCAGTTCTAATGAGGTGGATGAAACTGGAGCCTATTACACAGAGTGAAGTAAGCCAGAAAGAAAAACACCTATACAGTATACTAATGCATATATATGGAATTTAGAAAGATGGTAACGATAACCCTGTATGTGAGACAGCAAAAGAGACACAGATGTATAGAACAGTCTTTTGAATTCTGTGGGGGAGGGCGAGGGTGGGATGATTTGGGAGAATGGCATTGAAACATGTATAATATCACATGTGAAATGAATCGCCAGTCCAGGTTCGATGCATGATACAGGATGCTCGGGGCTGGTGCACTGGGATGACCCAGAGGGATGGTATGGGGAGGGAGGTGGGAGGGGTGTTCAGGATGGGGAACCCATGTACACCCGTGGCGGATTCATGTTGATGTATGGCAAAACCAATACAATACTGTAAAGTGATTAGCCTCCAATTAAAATAAATTTTAAAAAATGATTAATTCATCGCCAACTAGAGTCTTCCCAGGTGACAGTAGTGGTAAAGAACACTCCTGCCAATGCAGGAGATGCATGGGAGGCACGGGTTTGATCCCTGAGTCAGGAAGATACTCTGGGATAGGAAACAGCAACCCACTCCAGTGTTCTTACCTGGAAAATTCCATGGACGGAGGAGTCTGGCGCATGGGCTACGGAGAGTCTGGCACACTGAGCAACTGAGCACAGTACAGCACTCCAAACTAATTCGAGGAGAATTCATCACCTGGAACGTGGCAAAGAGAATCCTAGACTTGTAGAAAGAAATTTAGCCTCATCATTTTCTCCATTTCAGAGAGTTTGAATAGAATACAGTAGAACCAGTAGGCCTTAACACATCTAAGGTGAATACAAAACACAGTACGAAGTAGCAGGGAAAAGCCTGGGTTCTAGAGTCAGACTACCTCAATTCAAAGCCTGGGGCTACTGCTGAGTACTTGCATATCCTTAAATGAGTTATTGCTTAATCTTTCTGTGGCTCAGTTTTTCACTTGTCTGTTTGGGTAACCACGCCTACCTCATAACATTATTTTTTTTTTTTTAATATGTGGCCACACTCTGCAACAATTAGGAGCTTAGTTCCCTGACCAGAGATCGAACCCATGCCCCCTACATTGGAAGATGGAATCTTAACTGCTGGACCACCAGGGAAGTTCCTCATCAGGTTATTTTGAAGTATATATACAGTTACATAAACAGTTCTTAGAACAGTGCCTTGTACATAGGAAACCCCTAATAGAGTCCCATGAGTATATTAATAGCCTTTATTGGAACTTGCTTTCAGATACTTCATTTGTATCACGGTATTCACCATCCCCATTACTCCTTTGAAATGACTTTATTCACAGAGGTTCTTTATATGAGAAGTTAAAAGTGGATGGCAGTCCTCATTAATTCTCACATCATCAAGAAGAGAACAAGTATAGGGCACTTTGCCACAGTGGAAAAGAGAAGAGTTTCCTCTAATAGTATCTTTGTCAAAGATGGGGAATCGATGCTGTATGTGCCTAAGTGGTCATGAACTGGCTGGTTCTCTGGATTTTCACAGTCCCTCTCTTTTCACTCTGGCATCAGGCTCATGAACAAGCTCATGATTTCCCCTGGAAAGTGCTGATGGTCATTTAGCACTCCTAAGAAGGGAGGAGAAAAAGGAAGAGGGATGGTGAGACCTCAAGCTACTGTCACTTGAGATACTTAAGTCTGATACATTTTTTGGTTTTCCACCCAGAAACTCCTGCCAAAGTCACCACAAAACCCCACAGAACAAAAGGGAATGGCATGTGCCATGGCTTTGGTGAAAACTACCTCTCAGGCAAGATACTAATTTCCTTAGGAATATGACCTTCTTGTCTCAGCATATTACATGTAATCAACAGGGAAGAGACTCTGGTGGTTAAACACACTTGCCCAAGACTAATTTGTTTTCAATTCATTTCTCTTAATTGAGATTAATATACCTCAGAATAGACATGGAGAGAAACGAGCCATTTTCCAGAGATAGAGGTTTCTGGATGTCTCACATTTAGGTATCATAGAAATTCCTATTGTTTCTGTCTTCTGACCCAGTTGATTCTCAGGTACAATTTGTTGGGCCCAATATGATGTGTTGCTGAATAAGACATAAAACCCCCTGAGCCTCTTCAGCTGCATTAGAGGCCAACTGGTTCTAATTTCAATGTTCATCTTGGACTTGAATTTGTTTCCACATACTCTAAAAGAGAGCTGCCCAGGTGGTGCTAGTGGTAAAGAACCTGCCTGCCAAAGCAGGAGACCTAGGAGACATGGGTTCGATGCCTGGGTCAGGAAGATCCCCTGGAGGAGGGCATGGCAACCCACTCCAGCGTTCTTGCCTGGAGCATCCCCGTGGGCAGAGGAGCCTGATGGGCTACAGTCTAGGGGGTCACAACAAGTCAGACACGACTGAAACACCTTAGCATGCACACACTGTAAAGAAGACAATCTTTACACAATCTGTAAGTTATATACTATCAAAAAAAAAAAAAGAAATACCAGAAATTTTATTGACTCATTAACTGAGCCAAATACTTTTTTTTGAGTCAGTAATTTCAACAGAACCATTCCCTGATGTTATAGGGTCCACCAGTTTCCTTCTTTTGACCCAAAGTGAAATTGTCCCATGGTCCCTGTTACTTCTGCCCCCCATGCCCATGTCACAGTAGTGTGTTCTTAGCTCCCTTAGCTGCTTCTGTCTCACTGCCATGGTCGGTCTGTGCAGCATGGGTTACCCTACACAAATTGAGTAGATAAACTCTGCTGATTTCAGTGCAAAGAGTAAGCAGCAGGTGGCAACGTGGGAGCCTGCAAGGTGTATAGCCAGTAAGATGAAAGAGAGGAGTGGGCCTTTGATTTTTACCGAAGAAACTTGGCTTGTTTGTGCAGATTTTTGTGCAAGATGACCTAACATGACTCCCAGTAGCAACATGTAATCTGGCTGCAGTGAGGTTGGTATACCTCAGCTTTCCACTGGGAAAAACAGCAGATGGACCAGGCTCAGCCCAGTGCCTGCAGACATTTCAGCCTCAGCTGTACATCAGTGGATCCTTGCTGGCTCTCTGCACCGAGTTTTGAAATCCATCTGCATGTAGTAGGAAACGTTCTCTCTTTGCTTGGTCACAGAAGTGTGACCATTTTGCTGAAGCCAATTAATATTCTCCTTCATAAGAGCCATTTGATGTCCAAGAAACCTAACAGATCTTTTAAATTAAAATAAGCTGTTTTATCTTGAATGGGAAATTCTCCACCTGCCAAAAATTCTCCTTCAACCTCTGAAACTCCAAAACCACAGGCGAAGTAAGAGTTCATAGACCAAGCCAGATTGCCTCCCAGATTAACCTGCTGTGAACAAATAGCTGATGACTGGCAGCACAAAGTCCAGGACCTCCAGGTAAGACAAGTCCTAGAATCTAGGTGGGAGATGGGGCAATGGATGGAAGATAGGCAGGTGTGCTTATCTACTGTTCTCCTCCTATGCAAGAGTTGCTGTGGCTTTGTGCTGGGAGCTGGAATATGTGAGCAGACCTGAGTCAGAGTTGAGATCTAATCAGCACGTGAGGACTACTATATCGATCCTTCACGATTTGTCATGTGTTATGCTAACACGTCACGGGCAGTAATTCTGCAGGTACTATTGCTATTCTCAGAGAACCAGTAAGTAAGCTGACGTTCAGAAAGGTGGAATGATTTGCTCAAGGTCATCCAGTGGTAAAGATAGATTCATTCAACCACTAACCAGCTGACTTCAAAGCCTGCTATGGTTTTAAACATATCTCCACTCCTTGGCTTCCCTGGTGGCTCAGACGGTAAAGGATCTGCCTGTCATACAGGAGACTTGGGTTCAACCCCTGGGTTCAGAAGATCCCCTGGAGGGAGGGCATGGCAACCCATTCCAGTATTCTTGCCTGGATCATGCCCATGGGCAGAGGAGCCTGGTAGGCTACAGTCCATGGGGTCACAACGAGTCAGACATGAGTGAGCAGTTAACACTGCACTGCCCCACTCCCGCTTGAGTTAGATGGAGATAAAATAGATCCCTCAGGGCTGCATACTCATTTCATTTCAGTCTCTCAGTCGTGTCCGACTCTTTGCGACCCCATGGACTGCAACACACCAGGCCTCCCTGTCCATTACTGACTCCTGGAGTTTACTCAAACTCATGTCCATTGAGTCATTGATGCCATCCAACCATCTCATCCTCTGTCATCCCCTTCTCCTCCTGCCTTCAATCTTTCCCTACATCAGGGTCTTTTCAAATGAGTCAGTTCTTTGAATCAGGTGGCCAAAGTACTGGAGTTTCAGCTTCAGCATCAGTCCTTCCAATGAATATTCAGGACTGATTTCCTTTAGGATGGACTGGTTGAATCTCCTTGCTGTCCAAGAGACTCTTGAGTCTTCTCCAAAACATCAATTCTTTGATACTCAGCTTTCTTTATAGTCCAACTCTCACATCCATACATAATTACTGGAAAAACCACAGCTTTGACTAGATGGACCTTTGTTGGAAAAGTAATGTCTCTGCTTTTTAATATGCTATCTAGGTTGGTCATAACTTTTTTCCAAAGAGTAAGTGTCTTTTAATTTCATGGCTGCAATCACCATCTGCAGTGATTTTGGAGCCCCCCCAAAGTAAAGTCTCTCACTGTTTCCGTTGTTTCCCCATCTATTTGCTGTGAAGTGATGGGACCGGATGCCATAATCTTAGTTTTCTGAATGTTGAGTTTGAAGCCAACTTTTTAACTCTTCTCTTTCACTTTCATCAAGAGGCTCTTTAGTTTTTCTTTGCTTTGTGCCAAAGGGTAGTGCCATCTGCGTATCTGAGGTTATTGATATTTCTCCCGGCAATCTTGATTTCAGCTTGTGTTTCATCCAGCCCAGCATTTCTCATGATGTACTCTGCATATAAGCTAAATAAGCTGGGTAACAATATACAACCTTGATGTACTCCTTTCCCGATTTGGAGCCAATCTATTGTTCCATGTCCAGTTCTGACTGTTGCCTCTTGACCTGCATACAGATTTCTCAGGAGGCAGGTCAGGTGGTCTGGTATTCCCATCTCTTTCAGAATTTCCCAGTTTGTTGTGATCCACACAAAGGATTTGGCATAGTCAATAAAGCAGAAATAGATGTTTCTCTGGAACTCTCTTGCTTTTTTGATGATCCAGTGGATGTTGGCAATTTGACCTCTGGTTCCTCTGCCTTTCCTAAATCCAGTTTGAACATCTGGAAGTTCACGGTTCACGTATTGCTGAAGCCTGGCTTGGAGAATTTTGAGCATTACTTTACTAGCATGTGAGATGAGTGCAATTGTGCAGTAGTTTGAGCATTCTTTGGCATTGCCTTTCTTTGGGATTGGGAGGAAAACTGACCTTTTCCAGTCCTGTGGTCACTGCTGAGTTTTCCAAATTTGCTGGCATATTGAATGCAGCACTTTCACAGCATCATCTTTTAGGATTTGAAATAGCTCAACTGGAATTCCATCACCTCCACTAGCTTTGTTCATAGTGATGCTTCCTAAGGCCCACTTGACTTCGCATTCCAGGATGTCTGTCTGTGAGTGATCACACCATCATGATTATCTGGGTCATGAAGATCTTTTTTTGTATAGTTCTGTGTATTCTTGCTACCTCTTCTTAGTATCTTCTTCTTCTGTTAGTTCAGTTCAGTTCAGTCGCTCAGTCGTGTCCGACTCTTTGCCACCCCATGAATCGCAGCACACCAGGCCTCCCTGTCCATCATCATTTCCCAGAGTTCACTCAGTCTCACATCCATCAGGTCCGTGATGCCATCCAGCCATCTCATCCTCGGTCATCCCCTTCTCCTCCCGCCCCCAATCCCTCCCAGCATCAGAGTCTTTTCCAATGAGTCAACTCTTCTGTTAGGTCCATACCATTTCTGTCCTTTATTGACCCCATCTTTGCATGAAAAGTTCCCTTCAGTTCAGTTCAGTCACTCAGTCGTGTCCAACTCTTTGCGACCCCATGAATTGGAGCACGCCAGGCCTCCCTGTCCATCACCAACTCCCAGAGTTCACTCAAACTCATGTCGATTGAGTCGGTGATGCCATCCAGCCATCTCATCCTCTGTCGTCCCCTTCTCCTGCCCCCAGTCCCTCCCAGCATCAGGGTCTTTTCCAATGAGTCAACTTTTCGCATGAGGTAGCCAAAAGTATTGGAGTTTCAGCTTTAGCAGGTATCAAAAGTGTTATATGTATGTTCAGGACTACCTGCCCAGTGTATGTTCTTAGTGTTTTACTATCAAATTTAATTCCAAATGTTTATTCCTAAAATCTAGGGGTAATAATAGTGTTCATTAAGTGTTTACCAGGTGTGATACATTATACCAAACACCTTAAAATCTGTGACTTTATCTAATCACTATAGCATGGGAGATGTTCTCCCCATTTTACAGAAAAGACAACTGAGGCTTAGAAAAGTAAGATGTCTAAGCTCTTGTGATACTAAGTTGAACCATACAGCATTGCCATTTTGTGGGCCAAAACCAATCAAATGGTAGGGCAACTTTAACCAGCAAAACTGGGACTTGAGTGCGAGTCTGCACCCAAATAATGAACAAAGGAATAATAGCCTGTGGGGGGAAGCCAGACGTAACTGTCCTTGGCATCTGTTAGAAACAATGCCTCAGATCAGGGAGTAAGAAACAATTGGAAGCCCCTTGTGGCTTTATAGTGAATGAACCTATATATGCTTCTAGAATGAACAGACACAAATATGGTTGGGGTGTTGTTTAGGTGGTGGAATCTAAACTCAGCCCTTGGCTAGCATACCACACTCCTTACCCCCTGTCTTCTTGTTGTTTGACACTTGATTTCTTCTGCCTCCCTTCAACTCTGCTCTGTTTTTGCCTCTCGATTCCTGCCCTTGGATTCACCTCTATCCTGTGCTTCTCCTGTCATGACTTGCTTTGACCTGGCCCCTCTTCTGGATTGGCCCTGGGCGTTGGGCTGCTCTGTGTGACTCATCCCCTTGCCTGGTTCCCACCTCTCACTCGCTCTGGCTCTGTGTGCTGCTGCTCTCGGTTGAGCCCTCTGGGGCTTCTGGCTCTGGCTCCTGGGCCCAGCCCAACCTGGGCAGCTCTTCACCCTGGGGCTGACCTTAATGTTCCCTTAATTCCCAGTTTTCCATACCAGCCACTTCTCTCTTTCAGCTGATCTGAAACTCCCTTTCACCCCAACCCAACAGATGGGTTGGGGCAGGCCAAACGTTGAAGGCATTAGTGGTAAGTGTGGAGGAGGTGGGAAAGCCAGCGGGCTCTGTTTGGTTCTCATGAGTAGGAAGGAGCTCTGCAGAGAGGGAGAAACTCTAGCGAAGACCATTAGAAGCTGGTGGCTATAGTTCCAGGGAAAAGAAAATGATGGTTAAATGATATGATGGTGAAGGGGGGGTGAGGAAGACAGGAATTAGGTTCTGTTGGCTCCCCAAGCATGCAAGGTACTTCAAAACAGTCCTCAGAGAAAGCCTCCATCCAGGCAAAAGAAAACAAGCCGGTGATGCCCCTGAGAAGGCAGGAGGAGGAAGTCGATTCCCACAGTTTGAACTTAAGAAGGAAGATGTATTAGATCTTCCCTTTCCTCTAAGCTAAAGCAATGACTGTGGGTGGGACAGAATGGTGTACAGAAGGGGAGGTCAACAGTTTTTTCCCCTTCCTTATGGAACATTTCCTCCTCCCAGACAGCCCAGGCATTTGGCTTCATCTCTATGGGCCAATTAATTAAAGGGATGAAAAATTTTAAAGATTTGGGAACAAGTATCCAAAGGAAAGTGATGCTGAAAGATTTTAGCAGAGAGAAAGCAATCAGCTTAATGGGAAAGTAAAATGGATCTTAGTAGATATATTTGAGGTGATTGGGGAGGTGGCTAATAGGAAACCCACAAAGTGTTGAGTCAGCTTACCTTGAGGTTTTCAATGCCTGGCAGCTACAGAACTAGGAAATTGATCTTCTACATATTTAAAGACAAATTCAACAAGGGAAGCCCTTTCCCTACAGTTTAATCATTTTTGCCTTCTGTGACACATAGCTACATGGGTGGATTGTAATCGTAGAGCTTGGGCAGGACAGTGAAAGGATATGTTAGGGGTTAACATGAGCTAGGATAATAATTGGGAAGTACAGGACGCCAGAGAGAAACAAAGACCAGAATTTGAGCCACAAAGGGTTGGAACACCACCAGTCCTATCCTGATGCTGCCACTTCCTCCAAGCAGAACTGAGGCAGTTTCCTTGAGCCTGACTCTGTGGAAGAGGTTGGAAGGTGATGTGGTTACTTTAGTGAGCATGAAAACATTGATCAGGATTTAAGGTGTGAGCTTTGGAGTCAGATGCCTGGGTTCAAACCACAATGCTACCATTTTCTACCACTTAAATCTCTTTCTTTACTCTTTCACACCCTTAGCAATAAAAATGGGAAAGCAACAGTTACCTCATAGGATTAAATAAGAGTTTGCATATATAAAATGTTTGGCATAGAGCTTTATTCATACTGATATAATAAGCATAATGATAAGGATAACAATGGTGCTGATTCCTAGCCTGAGAATCAAGGTTGATAGCAAAAATTGATGCTTTAGTTTTTAACCTTAGAAACCTTCTTTACTTATCTCTATTTAACCTTTCAATCTCTGAATGCTCTCTAAATCCTTGGTTTTCCTGCAGATGCTGGGCCTTGTATTAGACTCACCGACCCAGGCAAGATGCTCATTACTTCTTCACATGGCCTTCAGAGTAATGTTCTTGCCCTTGGTCTCTACCCCACTTCTGGGGCAAATGGTGCTGCCAAACTGGATGAGAAATACCTGAGAGGAGGTGCTTGATAAAGTCCAACCATTCTTCCATTTGAGTAGGAGGAGAAAGCACACTCTATCAAAGAAATATGAAAAGAGCCAACTGCCAAGTAGTTCTATATTGCTTCCTGTTGAAGTGTCAAACACTATATAACATACATCCTTTTAGGCAGTAGAGTTATTGAACAGAAGAGTCATTGAGAAAGACCTGAGTTTTGAGACTGTTACTTGATACTTCTTTAATGGAAAATATTTAGTGTCCATTTACTGGAAGTGATGCATCTCAGTATTGTGGTTCAATTGGAACATAGTCATTAAAACATGCTTGAGTGTTCCATATGCTTGTGGTTAATAAGCATTAGACTTTGGTTGTTCTGTTTTCTGTCTTGTAATGTCCAGTCCTGCCTGTGTTGTATGTGAGAGGCGGGGGGTTAGAATGCTTTGGAAGCAATTTGTATTGGAGTCACATTGACTTAAGGAGTTAGTATGGGTCAGTAAATATCCTGGAGCATGTTTATTTCATTCTGTGTTCAAGTATGGCAATATTTACAGCTTGACTCAAAGTGGATTCTAATTAGAAAAGGATGGTCATCTCTTGAACATGGATTGTTTTCTCATGTTTTTACAAATTGAACATATACACGTAACTTCACTCTATGGATATAATACATTCAGTCACATCTCTCCAGCATTATTAGGGAATTAAGTCCTCTCCAATAGGAATTTTCCAGATAACTGAAACTTATTCCCTTTAAGATTGAAAACCTATTTATTGTAATCATTTAAGTGAAAATCTTTTTTTGAAAAAGAAAACACAGTTCTCTAAATGGTGACTCAGTAGAAAGTAACCATTTTGATAACTTAGAATGAGGGTTAAAAACCACCTTCCTTGTAGTGGTTCAAAACTGGCCTTCATTAGATGATTTCTATTAGATGATTAGATGATTCTGGGCAGCAATGTCTTTGGGTTTCTGATTTTCAGAATAGTTCTTGTATCTTTCCTTGATTTTGTTCTGCTGGTATAACTTCTTGCCTCTAACAGTAAGTTTACTTCTATGATGTCTCTCTTTTTTTAAATTTATTTTTAATTGGGAGACAATTGCTTTACATGCTGAGGTGATTTCTGCTGTACAACAATGTGAATCAGCCATAGGTATACATTTACCCCTCCTTCTGGAGCCTCTCTCCCACTCCTCCCACCCTGCCCTCTACGTCATTACAGGGCCCTGGGTTGGGCTCCCTGCAGCGCCTGCCCGTACACTCTCTGTTTTGCACATGGCAGTGTGTGTGTCTCAGGGCTGCCCTCTCAGCTCACCCCACCCTTCCCGCCCCATTCCTGCCGTGCTTTCGGGCCTGTTCCCTAGGTCTGGGTCTCTATTCCTGCCTTGTATGAGGTCTCTTTAGACCATCACTCCTACTTAACTTTAGACTGAAACCAGATAAACTGGTCTTAGTGAACTCTTAAGTAAACCAAAGGCTTCATAGTCTGAGCGAGGTTTCCTTAGAAATAAAACATTTACATTTCAGTATATGGACTTAGTTCTCTTTTGGCTATTCTAGTGAACTTTTGTGCTTGTTTTGGTGTTTTTCTGAAGTGTTCCAGATAGGAGAAATTACAAGATGTCTGAATTCTAGGTAATCGAGATGCAGCTATAATCCTGGAGAAAAGAAATCCATTACTTTAATTTAGTTTGTGTGTCCGTTTGCTCCAGCCATGAAGATGCAAGTCTTCCTGATCAGTCCAACTCATGCTAATCCCTCTCCTGATTCCCTGAGGGCCTTGCTTTGATCTCTACCACACAGCTAGTAATTTATTACACACAATAGACCCCTGGAATTCACAGGAGATACAGTCTAAAGCTTTAGCAAATCTCTAGAATTGCAAATATTATTATAACACACTAATATCCCTCACACAATATAATAAAATATGGTAGAAAAAGTTAAGTGTTCCTTTAGACCCTTAATGACTCTATAAATACAGGACTTAAGTTACTTATGAAGCTGGTTGACTTTCATTTCGGGGCCATTTCTTACAAAGAAATAAAATGTTATTATTGCACCAACATTCCTGCGTGGGCCCTGACAGAAGGAAGCAGAGCCCAGATCTGAGGGGGTGGGGTGGGGGGGGTGGTGGATGCTGTGGGTTATACCAGGCTCTGACATCCAGCAAAACGATTCCCTGGATATACCATGCTCTTGCCTTGAATGATTCAAGTTAGTGTGTGATCAATAACAATAGATCGGGGACCAAGGACTGCAAGCTCAGATGCCTCCAGGATCAAGCACAGGGATGAAGAGGGCCAGGTTCATCAATGCACTCTGAGGGTATTTCCATTTCCGTCTGTTCCAAACACAGCTTTTCACATGCTGATGGTGGTGATAGCATTGAAGGGCTCACTCAGCCCCTTCCTATTTTTTTGTCTCACTTCTAGGGGCTGAAACTTGATTACCCAGTTTCCTTGCTATGAGGAATAGACATGTGACAGAATCCTGGTGAGAGGGCACAGGCAGAGGGCCTGGGGAAGGTTGCCTCATATCTCTTTTCCTTCTCATTCCCTGAAATAGGCAAAGTGCTTTTCAACTACGGACATGAAAACAGCACAAAAGATGGAAAACCAAAACAGGCGCCCGTGTCTCTGACAGCTTCATGGAGCTGCTAGCCCTCATACTTCAGCCAATGTGTTTGAGTATTCTGTTATTTGCAACTGGATATATTCTTGACCAGATCATAGTTCTCATCATAATGGAACATTAAACTGTGTTATTTCACTCATACACAATTTTCCTGTTAAACACATTGTCATAGTTTTCCTCTCCATTAGAAATGTACCTCTAACACACTTTTTGGAAAAAAAAAATGCAGCCCTCTCAGTCTACTTCTCTTGCTTTTTGAAAAGAAAAATACTGAAATTTTAAAAAAAAGTGAAAAGATTATAAGTGTTAGATGAACTCTGACTTATTGCTGGAAGAAAAAGTAGGAAATGGTGAGTACTGTAGAATAATAAAGGACTCACACCCCATCCAAAGAGATCTTGGAATGGGAATATGGATTCAGCATTGCCTGTTTTCCAAAAAAAGAAACATGTTTGACTTTTTAAAGAGAAGCTGGAAATGTATTTGTGATATGTTCTATTTTTATAAATTTCTTGGCAGCTAATTTCTAAATTTTTAAACACTCTCTGAGCCAACAATATGTAGGATAAGCTCTACATGTATGCCTGGACAGTTTGTCTGATTCCTCTTCTATCACGAGGAAGCTCATTAAAACTGCACATTGGAGAACACCAAGGATCTACCACACTAACTTAACATGGGTTAGCATGCCATCCATAAAATCTTCTCTCTCCAACTCAATTGCCGGCCATCTGCAAAAAAAGGAACAGGCTATATATTTTTTTCTTGTTTAAGGATACCTGATCTGTGGCTTCTGGTGGGTCTTGGTGGGTCTTTGTGGGTCTTTGTATCAAAGAAACATGATATCCTGTCGCCCTACATTGTCTTACATCTGTAGAGCGTTCACAGAGGGCACAGCACTATGAGAAAGAGAAAAGTGTGTGTGAAGCACACAAAAGAAATAGAAACTGGCAAATCCTGGGAATCTAAAGGAAGGGCCCATGCTCACGTGACCTAGTAACCCAGGAGAAATAGCAGCCGCACGCTATCAACTCTGGAAGGGGAGTGTTACACAACCGCACAGGAGATGTGTTGTTACTCAGGGAAACCTTCAAGCAGCGTTTGAATCTTAAACCAGATCTTGAATAGAAGGAGGACCTGTCACCCTGGGTGAATAGCTACTCAGAGTCAAAACACAGAGGCTACTGAAGAATGAGAAGCCTCTCTCCTAAAAGAATCTGAAACCTGGATGTCTTTTCTCAGACAAAGCGAAAAACCATCTCTGCAAGAATTGTTGATTTGTATACATATAGCACGCATCATGACAGGTTAGGTGAAAATGGGATCCATGCATGCTGAGAATATGCCAGATATGTTTGTTAAACATTCAAGTGATTTCTATGATAATGAAGGCATGCTCACCCAGCTGTGAACATTTCAAGTAAGATGAATTACCAGGTACACTGGTCCATTTAACAGTGTTGGGTTGTTATCAGGGCTGGGAAGTTAAATTTAATGCTGTATGTTGAATGTCCAGCCAAGCACCCAAAGAATGTGGAACGAAAGCTAAGGGAGCCATGCAGCTCTAGAAAAATCCCCGAATTTGAACAACATGTGCTTGCTTGATGCCTCAAGTTTCAGCAGGCTGGCAGCCAAATATTTCGAATTCATTTCATACCTGTGAGGGCTTCCAAAACTAACAGTTCTTGCTTTTGTTTGGTATACAGTAGTCATGGATGATATGATGACAAGAACAGAAAGATGGGGTGGAGTCAGAGGTGGACAGGGCAGGTGTCGGAAGATCAGTGAACCTCAACAGGGGAAGATGAATCAGAAGAGGTCTGTGAGGTTCTAGTAGGTGCGGAGTTCTGAGCTGGAAGCTGAGACGGAGGCCCAAAGTGATCTGTATTTGTCCGCGAGGAGGCTGCAACACAGGCACTTTAAAAAGAAAGGAGATTGACTCTGGAAGCAGACACCTACTTCAAGTTCTGCCTTTCTCATGTCATATATCAGCTGGATGACCTTGGGCATGTTACTTAATGTCTTTTGGACCTGACCTCTGTGTCCTCATATGTGGTATGGGGCTAGTACATCGTGCCTTAGAGGGGTTGTTTGCCAGGGTTCATGTAGACAAAGCAGGCAAAGGGCTTAGTTGCCTGATACAGAATCTCCATGCATTAAAAGCTGGCTAATATCTTTGTGACTATTACAATTAATTTGTATTATATATAAAAAAAAAAAAGCTGGTTCTGATACAATGGCCTTATTATTCAGGCAGATAGAAATCATATTTGGCCCAGATGGTTCTCTGGATTATGTCCTGAAGGCATTTCCAATGAAGACTCCATTTGGTGGGTATGAAGCCGGCAGTGATGTGGTTGGGTATTTTTGGAGCCCAGCACATGGTTTGTCTTGCAGTAAAGTGTGTGAATAGACGGTGTCCCTGGGAATTTAGAATGGAACTGATTAGGAGGGATGTCACTAGGTGCCCCAAACCTCTGAGTCCTAGAAGCTTGTTAGCTGAGTGTGATTATAAAGCTTGTGCAGCCTAAACACCTTACTTTACAGAGGATATCTGCTCCCGTTCACTCACACTCCAACACTCACAGCAGAGATTGCTGGCAGGGGCAGCAGCCTGGGGAGTGGTCAGCTTGTGTTGTCAACTTTCCGAACAGTTCTTCCTCTGCTAAGATTCCACCCCAGCCTTCACCATCAACATTCCCCCTGCCGCTGCCTCCTTCGCTGCAGCCCAGGTTTCCTCGAGGAAAGAGCAGAGGGCACGGGAGCCGGGGGGCTTCTTGCAGAGACCAGGTGGTTCCCTTGGGGTAATGTGGAAGCCCACTTTAGTCTGGGGTGGTTTAATAAAATTCTGGTGAGAGGTACAGGGATAAATAAACAAAGATGATTTTCCTAGGATGCTGCTGATAATACTGAGACCCAGGATTTACAAACACTGAAGCAGACGTCCTTTAAGAGGGTCAGGAGAATGGGAACCCTGATCTTTCCCTGAGAATTGAGTTTCACCTATGGAGCCACTCTGTGCTTTCTGGAAGATGATTCAGGCAGAAGATTTCGCTAACTTTAGGTCATCTGGGTAACACACTGACTCAACTGGCTTTGAAAGCATAGAGATAGATACCAGAGCTGCTATGGACGGAGCAGAAATGAAAGCAAACTTTTCTCAGTGTGATGAAATGTGATTGACTGATTGCTCTAATTTTTAGTAAACTCCAGAATGTTAATGGTCTGGGAATGCAGCTACTGTTTAAGATAGCACATCACCCAAGTATGAATCAAGAGGCACCATGGTGATGGCAAATGAAGGCCTTTGCATTTGTCCAGAAATAACAAAAACAACAATGATAATATAAATACACTTAACATGGTTCAACGGAGAAGGCAATGCACCCCACTCCAATACTCTTGCCTGGAAAATCCCGTGGGTGGAGGAGCCTGGTAGGCTGCAGTCCATGGGGTCGCGAAGTCGGACATGACTGAGTGACTTCACTTTCACTTTTCACTTTCATGCATTAGAGAAGGAAATGGCAACCCACTCCAGTGTTCTTGCCTGGAGAATCCCAGGGACGGGGGAGCCTGGTGGTCTGCTGTCTATGGGGTTACACAGAGTTGGACATGACTGAAGTGACTTAGCAGCAGCAGCAGCAGTAACATGTTTCAAAAAGGAGCAATTCCTGTCAATGACCACTATCAGGTCTCCTTTAGATAACCAACTGGAAAATCATTGATGACAGAAGGTCTATTCTCAAAAACCCCACATCTTGTAGAAGCACAGTCAGCCCAGATACAACTGTGGATCAAAGTATGTAGGAACCCATGCCTTCTTCCCTGAACCTTGCCCTTTGAAAATGAAAGTTGCTCAGTCCTGCCCAACTCTTTGTGACCTCATGGACTGTATAGTCCATAGAATTCTCCAGGCCAGAATACTGAGTGGGTAGCTGTTCCCTTCTTCCAGGGAATCTTCTGAACCCAGGTCTCCCACATTGCAGGCATATTCTTTACCAGCGGAGCCACCAGGGAAGCCCAAGAGTATTAGAGTGGGTAGCCTATCCCTTCTCCAGTGAATCTTCCTGACTCAGGAATTGAACGGGTTTCCTGCATTGCAGGCAGATTCTTTACCAGCTGAGTTAGCAGGGAATCCCTACCTTGCCCTTTAAAACTCAGTAAAAGACTCAAACCCTCACCCTTTGGGGTCAATACCACTCTATGCATCTGACCCCTTTCCTCCCTTGGAAAATGAGAAACTCATTTCTGCCCTTGTTCATACTAATGTGAATTCTTTCACAACCCATGTCGGTTCACCTAGAAGATAATAATGGCTTATAATCTCTGAGTTGGGCCCTTGATGTGAAGAGCTGACTCACTTGAAAATATCCTGATGCTTGCAAAGGTTGAGGGCAGGAGGAGAAGTGGGTGACAGACGATGAGATGGTAGGATGGCATCACCAACTCAATGGACATGAGTTTGAGCAAGATCTGGGAGACGGTGAAGGACAGGGAAGCCTGGCATGCTACAGTCCACGGGGTTGCAAACAGTCACACATGACTGAGTGACTAAACAAAAATCTTTGAGAGCTAGGTACTATTCTAAAATTTTTGTGATTTAACTCACTGAATCCTTACACAACCTTCAAAGTATGGTTCTGTTGTGCTCTCCATTTTGTGAATGTGGAGACTGAGGCTCAGAGAAATGGGAAAACTGACTTAACGTAGCTAATACCCAGTGAAGCTAGTCAGAGAGATGTTGCCCGCACCCCTGCAGTGGTCACACCTGGGGCTTGTCGGTTTCCTACCCACTTTCCTAATCATGCGGGTTTTCATTTGGCTTTCATCCTGCTCCACATACATCCCATTTGTTAGGTTGGCCCAGAGGAAATCAGTTTCTGCAAGTCAAATTGATGAATTGATGATTAGCAGTTTCAGATTATTTAACCTAATTGTCCATGGTCCAGGGGTCATTTTTAGTTAAATTAAGACAATAAGCACATCCCATTTTCTGCTCACTGCCATCTATTCAGAATGAAGGCATGTGACCAAAGTGATCCAGTCAAGATGAATTCTAAGACTCTTGCCTGGAAAGTTAGGATGGAGGTGGTCATGTACAAACATAAGGTCCAGAACTTCTGTAGCTCTATGGATGATAAGAGTTCAAAAATTAAAACAATTCATGAAATACCTGTGCCTCTCTGTAGCCAAGAAAACCCAATGTGTAAAGCCAAGATATTATAAAAACCACACCTGATCCCTGATCTCCATACATTTTCACTTAGATCAGTGAATCAAGCTTTTTTTTTAGTGTAAGGCAACTGAGTTGAGTTCTTATTCCCAATCACAGTTCAGTCATTCTTAAGTGGAGAGAGATAAGACAGGATAACCACTTTGCAACTGGCATGAGTGGCAGAGAAGTCAGAAATGTTCGCGACCCTTTATACCTGAGTCCTCTGACTCTTCAGCCAATAAGCCTTGTAATGTTGAGACGAGACTGTTTCCATTACACAACTTGCTTTTCCTTTTTACCTGCAATCTTTTGAACTCCATCTCTAAAGCTGTTCTCTAAAGGAGCAATTGCATGACAAAGACACAGTGAAATGAAGTCCCTTCTAAAGTGAGACAGAAGTTAGAAGAACTGGAAGGTTATGGAAGACATTGGGCAGTGTGAAGTTTTATATCCACTGGGAGCTTTATTCAGGAAAAGTAGGAAGTGAGGAGTTGAAGGCAGTGTCCTGGTCCTATGTTATGAATTTACCCTGAGTTTTAGAGTAAGTCATTTCCATGTAATATTTTTCCATTTGGAATGAGCAGCCATCCCTATTTTCTTCCACTCTGTGAGGGTGTGATGAAGATTAAGTAAGGACAGCATCAGTGCTCTGGTGCCCCATGAAAGGTCGACACTGTTGGTTGCCTACCCAATATCCATCCCATGACCTATTATTTCTTCCTAATAGAATCCTAGCATTGCACAGAAATCCATGGGTTAGAATGTTTCCCAGTACAACATGCAGCCTGGGTAGGGATTTTATTTGAGCTAAAGGAAGCCAGATCCAATTTCTGAGATGGAAATGATTGACCCAACTTCTTAAGAGCGTTACTTTTCCGATAGTTGATGATTGCTCTCTCTAGGAACATAGATATTGTATATTTCAGTGATGATATGAGTAGTGTTCTCTGATCAGAAGTGATTTCACTTCAGGCCCAAGAAGCTTTGAATAAAAAGGAGGGCCTTTCAGTGTTATTCCACTGAAAGATTATTAGAGACCATGCGCCATTCAAAATAGGAACAAGTCCCAGAGAGAGATTCATTTTTGTCGTGGGCGGTGATGGAAACTGAGAAAAAAAAAAAACTCTTGAAATTTATTGACTTAAACTTATTTACAACAAGCAAGGGTCCTGCAGGCTGAGAGTTTAAGTTAAAGAACCAAAGGACTGAGATGCTAGTTTCCATCCTCCATTCCCTATGGGACCCCTACAGTACCCAAGACACTTTTGTTCTTGTGTGGCAGGCAGAGCCAGTATTTCTGTTACTGAACTAATGACTTTCCTGTCTGTTCACTCACTAGGACAGCAGGGAGGCGGAGGACACTCTCGCCACTGTGGAGGGAGCAAAGAAGCGATCAGGGGACGGAGCGAAGCAAGACAGGTCAAGGCTGCTCTGCACAGCACGTTGTAGTCCTGGCCATGGTGCCTGGTGGTCAAGGCAACTGGCACTAGAGAATGCTCTAGATCCCTGAGTTGAATGGGAAAAAGTGAGGCATGGTTCTTTCTGGTGAGGTAGGATGGCCTGGGTGATTACAAAGGGAAGGAGAGTACGTATGTTCAGGATCCTCCTTGGGGGATGCAGGCCCTTTCTGGCAGCACATGTGAAAGCTTTTTTTTTTTTTTTTTAATATTTCTTTTGTTTTTAATTGGAGGATAATTGCTTTACAATGTTTTGGTGGTCTCTGCCATACATAAATGTAGATCAGTCATAATTAAATATATATATATATATACACACACACATATCTCCCCTCTCTGTTGAGCCTCCCCTCTTCCTATTTCATGGAAGCTTTTGTAGGCAGTCATTCGGAAATGAACTTGAAGGGAAGCCTTTAAAGATAAAGAAGAAATTTCGCTTGCTATCTAAGAAGATGTGTGGAATTAAACCTGGGAAACTCCATCAAATTGGCCTTGGAGATAGTGGGGAGTGATTATATGTCTCAGAAATCTGAAAGCATTGACTTTCATCATCTCTTGAAATTTCTCCAGAATCAGGAACGCCATCACCACAAACACTGATGCAATGTGCTGGAGAATTAGGAAAAGGAGAAGGCAAAATGAAAGCTGCAGCTGTATTGTGTGCAAGGCAGGCCACGTGCAGCCACGTGTGTGAGCCACTCACCCTTTGGCTGCATGACGAGGCCGCACGATGAGGGCACACATAGAAGCTGATCCCAGAGCACTGACCAAGTGTCACTCGATTCCAGTCAAAAGGCTTATATTTACGTGCTCAGTGTGTTACTTGTATGGCAGGGATGTTTGTCTGTGATGTCAATACTTCTGAGAGAGCATTGGTGGGGAGACCTTAGTGCTTCACATATTGGGTTGGTGTGAATTTCTTTCGGCCCATGCTTGGGGCTGGACAGGCACCGGAAGAGGCTGTGCAGCAAGCAAGGACCCTCGGCCACGAAAAGACTGAGGATGCCACCAGCCCAGAGTCCCTGGGAAGCCATCACAATGTCACCATCACATCAATGGCAGTGACAACTGGCTTCTCATTAGGGCTCACTTGGGGCTTGATGTCATGCAAGAGGCGATAGACCTTGTCATGTTTCATTCTCACGATTACCTTCTGAAGTGATAGAAATATTTCTAGTTTACAGCGGAAGTAAAGGGAACCCAAATCACATAACTGATGTGATGCAGAGCCGGAGGGCAAAGGCGGGTGCCTGTGGCCTCTCAGTGAGCCCTGCACATTTCATCAAGCACCCTCAGACCTTGATGCTGCTCTGATGATAAGTCCTGTCTGAGTGCCACTCTTGTTTCTTTCACCCAGCTTAATACCCCAGCATGGGTCAGAAGGGAGGGGGGTCTCCTGAAACTCATAAAAGGAAGTCTCACCGCTGAATCCAAACCAAGCCCCTGTGGGCCTTTTAGCTTCAAACATTCACTTTTTGCCCCAGAGATGAGGAGAGGGCAACCCCTTCTTTCCAGCCAGACTTACACGCTGGTGGCCTACACATTGAGGTGTCCATCTCTCCAAAATGGGCCAAGTCCCTTTGAACCATCTCCAGCTCCGGCTTGGAAACCCCCTCCAGGAATTGTTTCTTCCCAGCCAGTGGGTCATCACCTGGCCAACCAAGTGGCTCACGCAGACTCTGAGTTGCCAGGAAGATAAGGAAATATCAAATTTCAGCTCTCCCTCCCTTTTTTCATTCTAGGATTGATTCCTCTTGAGTTTCAAGATGGGGGGGAAGGCGTGGAGGTGGAGGTCACAAGGAAATTTATAGGACGACTTCCCAGAGCAATTTGCAGTGTTCAGCCATGAATATTTCCAAGAGTGAGAGCAGCTATCCCATCGCTTCCTGCCTGCACACACGGGAGCCTGGGGAGGGAGCAGGACTGCCAGCAGGGTGGGAAGCAACCGAACATTTGCCTTTCCTGTTGGCCCAGGGGAGGGTGGGTGGCTGCTGCTGCAAGTGTGGGCACCACCCCCACCCTCCCAATTTGTACTTGATCTCTGGAGACTCACCTGTGTGCTTTCCGTGCCAGGCCCGGATCCATGGCAAGAGTTTCCATTTTCCCCCATTTCCTAAGCAGCTAGCAACAAAGGAAAGACATTCTGAGAGCCCCTGAAGTGTTTTTATTGAAACCCTGTTCTCCAGAGAGAGATTGAGGAAGTGATTTAAGCAACCTTATTACAGAATAAAAATGTAAGCTCCTACTCCATGACAGGAAATGCGAGAGAGAGACAAGGCCGTTAAAAAAAAAAAAGTTTGCAAAAGGACTGGAATGAAAAAGATGTTAAATAATTGTGTGCCAAAGCAACAAAAAACAGCAGTAGACTGAAAAAGAACTTTAAAAAGTTTACATGTAATATTTGCCGCAGGAGGGACCTTCTTTGGGATGTTATGCATTACTTTTCACATTTTCTAATTAAAACGATTCATCAGGCTGTGTATAATAGCTGGGGGGGAGTCCCTTATCTTTACTTTTATATCTTACTAGACCTATCTGATGCTGTATGCTATGCTGTTGACAGTGTTATATGAGAGTGTTTGTCAATCCTTCCCGAAAGGTTTCAGGTGCTTCCTATTTTGATTGCACAACTCTTGTGTTATACCATAATTTATCAGCATCTAAATAAATCCGCTCATTATTGAGGCTGATTAAAAAGCAGGCACAACATAACACAGCTACATTTCCAGACTCACTGTCCACTGTCCCCCATTCCTCCAGCCCCCAATTCCGCTGAATACTCCTATGGCTGATGTTGAAACACTGAAAGGAACAGGAAGTGTGGCCCCTGCTGAGCTCTATTTTGGGAAACTTCTTTCTTTCTTTTTCTTTTGTTTGGTTTTGACATTGGTTTTTTGTTTCTCTCAAAAATAGTTCTTTTAATTGGAGTATAGTTGATTTACAATGCTGTGTTAGTTTCTGTACAGCAAAGTGAATCGTTATTCGTATATCCACTCTTTTTCAGATTCTTTTTCCCATATAGGTCATTGCAGAGCATTGAGTAGAATTCTCTGTGCTATACAGTAGGTCCTTATTAGTTCTCTATTTTTATATATGCCAGTGTGTATATGTCAATGCCAATCTCCCAGTTTATCCCTCCTCCTGCCTCCCCTTGGTAACAGTTTTCTACACCTGTGACTCTTTCTGTTTTGTAAATAAGTCCATGTGTACTGTTTTTTAGATTCCACATATAAGTGATATGTTTGTTTTTCTGTTTGACTTCAGACAGTCCCTAGGTCCAACCATGTTGTTGCAAATGGCATAATTTCATTATTTTTTTATTGATGGCGAGATCCTCCAGGCATTTCAGAACCCATGGATAGAGTGCATTTCTCACAGGATAAGCTCCTCCTGTATCTTAACACACAGCTACCTGGGGCGTGGGCTGGGCTGGGTGTAAACCCCTGGAAGGTGTAGCTGCAGTAAAGCCGACTTTTGTTGGAAGGGCTTATTGCTTCTTAAGAAACACTTCCTTTGAGCTTGGTTTCCTTCTGGGTTCCAGGGGCACTAAATGCCTTTTCCCTCCTGTGAGGAGTGAGGGTTAAGGGAGGGCTGGGGAGACAGGCCTCTCCTTCTGCCCCTTTGGGTGCCCACCTGCTAGAGATGAGAACAGGGACTCTGCTGGTATCACCCAGTGATGCCTGTGAGTGGTGTTGCCAGGCAGGAGGGGTGTAAAGGCCTTGGTGGCCCCTGGCTGGCTCCTTCCTGGAGACTGGTGGGAGGCTGGGGAGGGAGGTTGGTTAAATGTTCAAGGGTAGGGAAAGCGGTGGATGAATGGGGTGGGGTGGGGTGGGATGGGATGGGGGTGTGGAAGGAGGCCAGCAAGGTAAATGACACACACAGAGGGTGACAGGTCCTGTCTACATAAGGTCTTGTCTCCTGTCTCATCTCCTTCTATCCTCTTGGGGTGGGTACCATTCAAGCCCCATCCTACCCCAAACATGCTTGCTGATGTGGCAGCTAACCAGTGGCATCCACACTCTTTAGATAGGGCGCTCTCCAAATCTCAAAGCACCTACAGAAAAGATGCAGTGTCTGAGCAAAACTTAGGGTTCTAAATAGCCTGATTTCTCTCTTAAGAAGCTTTTAAGAGGACTAAGTCTGCATAAAATTGAGGTAACAAGCAGCATTATTCCTCCAGGCATGTTTGAGTCAAAAAGACCTTGAATTTTAAAAAATAAAAACTGCTGCCTCGCTTATTATATTCACTCTTCTAACAAGCCACCAAGCAGCCATTGCCCTCTCCCACGCTGATGGACATATATCTTGCCGAGACACATGCGTCCAAAGTCAGGATATTGTCTGGGAAACCTGAGCCCGGCCGCCTGTGCAGGAGCCGACAACACTGCGTAATTCCTTCCAGAAGAACAGAAACCCAAGCACAAAGTAGCAGCGCAGAGTCCCCAAAGCATGCGTTACCATTTCTTTTTGCGGGGATTATTCTCCATTACACACAGCAGGAGGGGCGTTTCCCAAAGCTTTCTCACTTCCTTTTCATGTCCCTTCATTTACTTCATCCCGAAAGGCAGTCAAAGTCTCCAGGCCACTCTCAGCAATAAAAACTCAGCAAGTTGGAAGGATTCGGCATGCAGCTTTGTAGCCTGCAGGGGAGTTTTGCTGACAGTACTGAAATTCAGGATCTGCATCTAGCATCCCAGGCAGGTGTGTTTATTCAGCAAAGGGGGAGCTGGAAATGCTTCCCTTGGGGATGCTTCCTCCTCTTCCTGCCGTGTTTTCCTCCTGTGCTGCCTTGAGCCTGGACTTTGCCACTTGGGGTCTCAGACTGGTTTCTGGAGCTTTGTTTGGATCCTGGATGTTACTTCCTTCAGAATCCTTTGTGCTATTACGAGTGAGGCTGAGTCCTTTCAGCGGGGGCCAAGGGCTCTTTATGAACTGTGATCTAAGATCAGTGTCTTTTTCCTCTCAGGGCTTTTCTTGGGCTGTCTTTGAGTGCATGATGACAGAAACCAGTCACATATTGGTTCCTGGTATGTAAATACAAGGCATCCTCTAAAGGTACTCATAGAAAATAATATTTGCCCACCAAATAGACAAACTCATAGACGCGATCGCAGATGAAATGGCCCATTTTGCATGTCACTGAGGTTCCTCTCCTATGTCTGTAAATTCTGAACTCTGAGTCAAGCAAGGTCACTTTGGTGTATATTTTGAAAAATGCATCTGCCTGCTGGCTGCTAAGTTGCTTCAGTCATGTCCAACTCTTTGCAATCCCGTGGGCTGTAGCCTGCCAGGCTCCTCTGTCCATGGGATTCTCTGGGCAAGAATACTAGAGTGGGTTGCCATGCCCTCCTCTAGGGGATCTTCCTGATCCAGGGATTGAACCCCTGACTCCTGCGTTGCAGGCAGATTCTTTACGGCTGAGCCACCAGGGAAGCTGGGAAAATGCCTCTAGTTGTATCAAAATCAGCGTTTCTCAAAAGGTCCAAACATCAGATTCACCTGGAGGCCTTGTTAAAATAGCTCAGTGGAGCCCTCCCCTGGAGCTTCTGATTGAGGAGGTCTTGGGTGGGGCCCAGCAGTTTCCATCTATAACTGGTTTCTAGGACTAATGAGTTAGGGTTCCCCACCAACTCCCCTTCTCCCTCTGAATCCATGCCCTTTCCAGAACCTCTGAATAGGACCTTATTTGGAAATAGGGTCATTTCACATGTGAGTAGTTAAAATGAGGTTGTACTGGAACAGGGTGGATCATGAGCCCAATGTGACTGGTGTCCTTATAAGAAAAGGAGAAGAGAGACAGAGACACAGGGGAGAAGGCCATGCGGCAAGAGAGGCAGAGACTGGAGTGATGTGTCTGCATGCCAAGGACGGCCAGTGACTGGGAGCAACACCACAGACTTAGAGAGGTGTGGGACAGATCTTTCCCCAGGGCCTTCAGAAAGAGCATGGTCCTGCCTACACATTGATCTTGATCCTCTAGCCTCTGCAACCGTGAGATAAGGAACTTCTGTTGTTTTAAGTCACACTTCAGCAGACCTAGAAAATACGAAGACATCCCAAATCACACTGATCAAAATTATTGGCTTCCCTGGTTGCTCAGTGGTAAAGAATTTGCTTGCAGTGTGGGAGCCACAGGAGATGTGGGTTTGACCCCTAGTTTAGGAAGATCCCTGGAGGAGGGCATGGCAACCCACTCCAGTATTCTTGCCTAGAAAATCCCATGGACAAGAGGAGCCTGGCGGGCTACAGTCCATGGGGTCAGAAAGAGTCGGACACGACTGAGCAACTAAGCATGCAGGCATGCACAGTCAAAATTAAACCATCTCTTTCTTCAACTCCTGTTTCTCCTTATAACATTAATGATAAATTTTTTTTCTGGACTAATTCCTACCTGCATCTGCCAGCACCTGCTTAATTCCCTAAGAAGTTTCACAAGCTCCCGTTTCCTTAATACTTCCCTGTTTCTAGTTCCTAATCTTTTTACCTGCAAATAACCTGTGGGGCTCTCTTCAGTTACATTGTGGTCAAAGAGAATCTCTGATTCCTCCCAAGCTGATAGAATTGTGACTTCACATGGCCTAGTCTCCACACACTCTAGTAAGAGATGCAGGTAGCAGGAAGCCAATGCAAGAGACGCCAGGGAGCTACAGAGATGCAGGGGGGAGTGAGGGGATTTCAGCCTCAGGAAGACAGGCATTAAGAGGGATTTATCTGCCTTCAAATATATGAAGTGTAACTGTTCATTCAGTGCAGACAACCCACCTTCCACCCCTCTGAGAAGGGGCCAAAGGAAAGCAGGCTTAGGAAGGAGACCTTCCAGTGGACAGAAAGAACTTTCTGAGGTTGGAGGTTGTAAGTCACTGGAATGTCAAGGGAGACATTTAAGTAAAGAGTAGACACCCTTTCATTAGATGGGATTTAGATGGGGCTCTTCCTGGAGCCAGGAGGATGAACGGGATAGACTCCTGAGGAGCTCTCGCTCTTCAAGTCTACAGCCTTGCAGAACAAGAAAAATTCCCAGTTGGGGAAAAATGAACTCAGAAGGAAGAAACATCTCTCTGTTGGTTTACTGATGATCCTAGGTAGAGAATCTGTCTGAATTTCTTCTCATTTTTAACTTGATGCCTGAAAGACACCCTTTGGGGCTAAGTTAAGGAGTTAGATTAGTTGGCAGGTTTGCTTTCTAATCCCTCTGGTACTGCCTAGTTGAGTCCAGCTTCTCCACCTGCATGATGACAAAAGGAGGGCATCTTCATTTTCTATTGCCACACAACAAATGATCACAGACTTAGAGGCTTAGGCCAATGTGTGTTTGTTATCCCATGGTTTCCGTGGGTCAGGGTTCAGGGTGCAATTTGACTGGGTCTTTTTCTCAGGGTCTCACAAGGCTGAGGTGTCAGTGGGATGTGGTACTTTCTGGATCCCTTCCAAGCTCACTGGGCTATCAGCACAATTCAGCTCCTAGTACTGTAGAACCCACTTTCTTGCTGGCCGTCGCTGGGGTTCTTGTATGTGGCGGTCCCCTCTCAAAACATGGCAGCTTCTCTCCCTCTGTCACTCCAGGGTGACATCCATCCATCACCTTCGCCATTCTCTGCTGGCCTGAAGCCAGTCACCGATACCGCCTGCACTCAAGGAGCAGGGGTTGTATGAATGTGTGACTCACAGGAGGTCATCTTAGACTGACCTACTACAGGAGGGTTGGGAAGAAGCTCTTCTGCTCTTGCTCCTCCCCAAGGCCCAGATGCCAGGGGGCTGAAACCCAACAGCTTCTGCCTTATTGGAATATATCTGATTAAATATACAACCAGAACTCCAAATGGAATGCAGAAAGTGTGACTGAGTCCTATTTTACAGACCAGTTGTGCTTGAAAGCTCAATTAGGCGATCAACTGTTGGAATGTTAAGTTCTTTCATCAAGAACATGATATTAAAATTAGTGGTTTTCTACATTTGTTTGTCTGACAGTATAGCATAGAGGGTAAGCTTTATAGCAGGACTACCTGGGTTCAAGTTCTGACTCAGATACTAACTCTGTAGTCTTAGGCAAATCATTTAGCCCTTCTGCCCAGTGTTCTTCTTTTATGAAATGGTGACAATACTTTATGGAATGCTGGTGAGAAAGAAATGAATTAATAAGCGTAAAGCACCTAGAAGAATGCCTGGCATATCATAAACACTATACATGTGTTATTATTTGAGTTTGGATCCCAGATGTCACATGCCACTCACATGCCTGACACTCTGTGGGCATTCTTAGCACTCTGAGCATTTCTTGGCTATGGCTATGGCCCTGCCCCTTTCTCTTCCATTCAGAATGCAAGAAAAAGTGACATTATAGTGGTAAACTTGAATCAGAACTGATTTTTTAAAAATTGAAATGATCCCTACATTTCATCCTTTGTAACGAGTATTAATAAAAACGATTATGATGCTGAAATGTGTTGTGCACTTACTATATGCCAGGAAGTCTACCAAGTATGATGACAGCCTCACCCCTCTGAGGAAGCCTTACCCTCTTTTACAGAGAATGAACCTGGGGCTTAGGAGTTATTTGCTCAGCTGATTGGGAGCAAAGCTCACCATAGGAAGGAGCTCAAGCAGCTGGACTGCAGAGCCCTCAGTCTTAGTATCTCTCTTGTGCTGTTTTCCCCTTTTGTTGCTGGCAACTGAGCTCTCAACCTACATGCTGTGATAGGACAGCCAAGAAATACCAATGTAAGTGACGCAACAGGAGACAGGCCCCGTGGGTTCCTGTTTATAGATGGGCATTGTGTAGAAGGAGACAAAGGACTCGGAAGATACACATTTTGGGTGAGCACCTCGAACCACACATGTGCAACATTCCTCACTCACCATTCTCTCACTGACCCCTCAGGACACACTGCAGAGGCTGGTGTTGCCTTTCTTTGGCAGCTAAAGAAATTGAGGCTAAAAAGTTGCCAGTGAGAACCTGAACCAAGAATCAAACCCCAAATCTTTCAGTCCCCATGTCTGCAGTGTCTCCACCACACACTGTTGACTTAGGGGTGAAGCCAGAAGTGGGGAGAAGAGGGAGAGGCCCCGGGCAGGCAGAGGAGCCCACTGGCTTTGACTAGCTTGGCTGCTGTTCTGATGGATTTGCCATCAAAGGACTTTGCCGATCCCTAATTCTGCCAGGTGGGCTTCCCACGTGGCTCAGTGGTAAAGAATCCTCCTGATAATGCAGGAGACGTGGGTTCAATCCCTGGGTAAGAAAGATCCCCTGAGAAGGAAATGGCAACCCGCACCAGTATTCTTGCCTGGAAAATTCAGTGGACAGAGGAGCCTGGCAGGCTGCAGACCATGAGGTCTCCACGAGTGGGACACAACTGAGTGACTAACACACACACACCAAATTTTGCCACGGACCACTGCTGTAACTCGGGGCAAATTGCTCAGATGGCTTCTGCATCAGTTCCTCACTTTTTCAAATCAAACTGACCTTGTTTGAAAGACAAAGCGAGATAATTTATGCTCACAGGGGTAGATGCTAGAACACTTTTTTCACAGAAACAGACTCTCAGTGTGGAGGCAGAGAGTAGGAGAGAGAGACTGAAAAAGAGATGAGCTGCAGGCAGAGTGAAAGTGTTGACGAGTAGTGAACCTTGTTTGTGATTTATCATTATGGCCCTTTGGATAAGAATAAAATTTAGTCCCGAAGCCCAGAGGTCACTCCAGAATACTATTTCAACTACTTTTCAGGTTGCCTTTAGAAGATAGACATTAAGTGAACAAACAGAAAGCAGACGCCTACTGAATACTTAGTGGGGGAAACAGACATCTTGACATCACAAGTTTCAAAGGGTAGAAACTGACAGAATGGGTTCGGAATCGCATGCACCTGGTTCCATTCCCAGCTCCGTCGCTTAGTTATTAAGTGGGGTAATTTAATTCTGTTTTCTCATTTTTCAGATGTAGATAGGAACAGCAACCTTGCAAGGTATTTGCAATAATTAAATGAAGTAATGATTCCATTAGCTCAGTGCAGGACTCACGGGAAGTGCTCACCAGTGGTGCCTGGTGCTCCTGCTGAATCATAACTATGAAAATAAGGAGAAAGCCTGGAGAAAACATGGTTGCTTCAGTGTAAGTACTTTTTAAGGGAAGTTCTGATTTGAGGCCCACCTTTAGGTTCCGAAGCGTGGGAGAGGAGGAGCAGTGGAAGCAGACGGAGATCCCAGCTGTCAAGTCCACCTGTATGTCTGGCGCTGGGGACAGGGTAGTGTGGAAAGACAGTGACGAGTTTCAGGAGTAGTTGGGTGCTGACCTTAGAACCCATGAGCCATCTCTCCCACGGGGTGGAGGTGACAATGACACCTGTGAATGGGTTATCAATAGAAGGTTGTCCTTCCCCATAACATCAACAGGCCTAAGAAAGTTGTTGACAGTGTCACTGAGGGGTAAAGGACGCAGACTCTGGAGGCAGTTTTGATACCTATGGCCTCAGACAATTCATTTTGCTTCTCTTGGCCTCAACTTTCTCACCTATAACATGGAGAAGAAGTGGTATAATAGTGCTGACTACACAGGCTATGTAGTGATGAAACGAGACAGCATCCACCCAAAAGCCCTGCAGGGCTAAGTACACGATAAGCTCCTCTTTTCACCTACAGTTATTACCTCCCCCTATAGTTCCAGGGAAACTGAGATTCAGCAAAACCAAAACAGACAAATAAAAAATTAGAGGCCATATTTACTGGCTTCTAATTTTTTATTTATCTGATTATGCCAAAGTCTTTGACTGTGTGGATCACAATAAACTGTAGAAAATTCTGAAAGAGATGGGACTACCAGACCATCAGACTTGCCTCTTGAGAAATCTGTATGCAGGTCAGGAAGCAACAGTTAGAACTGGACATGGAACAACAGACTGGTTCCAAATAGGAAAAGGAGTACGTCAAGGGTGTATATTGTCACCCTGCTTATTTAACTTCTATGCAGAGTATATCATGAGAAAGGCTGGGCTGGAAGAAGCACAAGCTGGAATCAAGATTGCTGGGAGAAATATCAATAACCTCAGATATGCAGATGACACCACCCTTATGGCAGAAAGTGAAGAGGAACTAAAGAGCTTCTTGATGAAAGTGAAAGAGGAGAGTGAAAAAGTTGGCTTCAAGCTCAACATTCAGAAAACAAAGATCATGGCATCTGGTCTAGTCAACGCCATGGTTTTTCCAGTAGTCATGTATGGATGTGAGAGTTGGACTATAAAGAAAGCTGAGTGCTGAAGAATTGATGCTTTTGAACTGTGGTGTTGGAGAAGAGTCTTGAGAGTCCCTTGGACCGCAAGGAGATCAAACCAGTCCATCCTAAAGGAGATCAGTCCTGGGTGTTCATTGGAAGAACTGATGCCAAAGCTGAAACTCCAATACTTTGGCCATCTGATGCGAAGAGCTGACTCTTTTGAAAAGACCCTGATGCTGGGAAAGATTGAGGGCAGGAAGAGAAGGGGATGACAGAGGATAAGATAGTTGGATGATATCACTGACTCGATGGACATGAGGTCTGAGTAAACTCCAAGAGTTGGTGATGGACAGGGATGCCTGGCATGCTGCGGTTCATGGGGTTGCAAAGAATCGGACATGACTGAGCTACTGAACTGAAATGTGGATTTTGTGCCCAGCTCTGGGATTCCACATCAAGGATGTTCCTGCCCCTCCTGCCCATCTCAGAACTAAGAATTCCCTTTGTGTTCTGTTCCTTGTACCTCTGTCCACGTCACTATTAAAACACATGTTGTAGAAGCGTGTCCAGAAAAAGGACTTGTAAGGTGTGCTCATCTTCTATCTGTAGGTGGCAGAAGGGACTCTCAATGACTTTGGGGGAAATTTAGTCAGTTGTCCTTAAAGACCATGCTATCATTAGGAAAAACATATCCCACATGATCAACTGAGATGCACAGGATGTTAAGTACTTCCACCAGAGCTGAAAATTGTTAGTTTCAGATTTCTGCAGCCTCTCAAAAGTTCTAAATGCTACATAGAGCTGAAAGCGAAGTTCCAAAGGCAATTTCAAAAGAAACTATTAGGCCTATGCTGAGAGAAATCAGTTGATTTCATCTGCTTGGAAAAAGCATTTGGGCACAAAGTGGGCTAAATCTGAAGAGTTGGCACTTTGCAAAAGGCTGGATTTTGCAGGGGTCAGAAGGACAAGCAGAAAGGCGGGTGCTCTAGTGGCTAGACATAAGTCTGAAGGAGACCATGCTGAACATGTAGCATTGTCTTCACATTAAGGGCATATCACTGGGGGAGAAAAACAGAGATAGTCATCCCAGGCTTTCAACTGAGAGCAACTGTAGAAATGCACATCTCCTGTGTGTCTCTTCAGATGACCCACATGGAAAACTTCACCAATGACTCTCCCGGTCACCAGATGTATGGGATTTTTCTCCCACACCAAGCATTTCCCTGAGATACCACCTGGGTGTCCTAAAACTCAATTAAGCTCTGACCCGCCCTATCTGGAGGTTCCTCTCCTGCATACCCCAGCAATCCAGAGTTGTTAGATCTGTGTAAAGCCAGGAAATCTGGATTTTTGGACTCTTTTTGTTAATTCTGATCATCATCCAGATTAGGGGGCCTCTAGTCTATAGGCTGCAGTCCATGGGGTTGCGAAGAGCAACTTCACTTTCACTTTTCACTTTCATGCATTGGAGAAGGAAATGGAAACCCACTCCAGTGTTCTTGCCTGGAGAATCCCAGGGACGGGGGAGCCTGGTGGGCTGCCGTCTATGGGGTCGCACAGAGTTGGACACGACTGAAGCGACTTAGCAGCAGCAGTCTATAATAAAATCCCTGTGTCTCCCAGTACCTAAATAAATGAAGATTAATCCTGTAAACAATGAAATGCTGCACACCACCTTCATCCAGAACATCTGACCCCCTCAATGTTCCCTGGGCTGAAGGAGATGAACATAAAAGGAACCAGTGGTGTGTACACACCATCCGGCAAGGTGGCGACACCCAGAGACTGGAGAAAACCCATTTTCCTTTTAGAGGAGGATGCCAGCCAATTGTGCCCCATTCGTTTACTGGGGCAAAGAACCTTACGTACTGTAAAACCAAGAATCGTGAGCAGGAAGGATTCCCTGAGCGCTGGAGAGGGGGTGAGGGAGGACTTGGGGGTGAATAGAGCTGGATCAGAGGCCCCACCTTAAAGCAGGTGGAGAAGCCCCACCCCAGGCTGCTCCCCGTACCCAGTACAGGCAGCTCCTCTCACCCGGTAAGGAGCGTTCACCTGCAACCGATGCTCTTCGCCCTCCCCTCTCTGTCTCTCTGGAGCAGAGTGAGTTCAGTTCTGAGCACACCTTTCCTTCTCACCTCTGCTGATGAAAGGGGCATTATTCCCAGTGACCTAAGCCCACATCAAAAGCAGCAGCTCAGGGGGGCACTGACCACATCCTGTGGCTCAAATGTCAATCCCCTGTCTTCCAGAGAGCTGGTAGGAATGCTGTGTAAATAGGCTGGGAAGGAATTCAACTGCCTGTGGTTCTGGATGAAGGATTCTGTTGGCTCAGGAGGGGAACCTGCAGCTTCAAAGCTGCAGATAGTGATTTTCCCACACACTGAGCAACCATCTCTCAGGTCAATGCACACTTTCTTGATTATCCTTGTAGAAGGTGAAGACATTCCTACTTGTTGAGTGACTGTCAGGTGACAGGCCCTGGGTAAAACTCAACACATTCATTCCCTCATTTTACCTTCCAGCAACTTTTTGCAGAAGTCATCATTACACCATTATCATCCCCATTTCATGGATCAGCACACTGAGGTTCAGCGAGGCAAAATGACTTGCCCTTCCATAGGGAGTAAGTGGCAGAAGAATGATCCAACTCTGGTCAGTCTGTCTTCAGGGCCCTTATTTCCTTGGTCCTTCAGGTCTTAAAGCACAAGTCAGGAGTCAGGTTAAGATAATTATTGTATGAGCTGTGAAGATTGCTAGCATGCTCAGTGATGAGAGCCTTTTAGTAATATCCAAGTCCAATTAATTATGTTATTTTTCGAGCATATTTGGTTGTATCAACTATCAATGTCAATTATTTTCCAAAAGACTTAGAGATAAGTCACTGCACATAAACATCTCCTGGTGGGTTTAGTTTTTAGAAAATGTTGAGTTGTTGCTGTTTAGTCCTTCGGTCATGTTCGACTCTTTTGCAACCCCATGAATGGTAGCCCACTAGGCCTTCTGTCCATAGGATTTTCTGGGCAAGATTGCTAGAGTGGGTTGCTATATCTTCCTCCAGGGTATTTTCTGGACCCCAGGATTGAACCCACATCTCCAAGTCTCCTGCATTGCAGGCAGATTCTTTACCACTGAGTCACTGTGCATAAGCATCTCCTGGTGGGCTTTTTTTTAGAAGATGCTGAGAGAGAAATACAAACTCATCAACCCAGTTAACATGGACTTATTCTTACCACAGGAGTCCTGATTTTAGAAGGATTTCCTTGAAATGGGAGTGGCCATTAGCAGCCCCATCTTTCCCCCACTAGTTTTCACTTGGTGACCACTTAGAGCAGTGACTCTTAAATCCTGATGCTTGAAGCCTGGGTCCTACTGCCAGAGCTTGTGATGCGATGGATGGGAGGTGTGGCCCAGGCACTGAGAGTCTCCAATCTCCCAGATGACTCTGATGTGCAGCCAAAGTGAAACTACTGAGTTGTACTGGTGGAGAAAGGAGAGGAGTAGGGGAAGAGAGGACCAGAATCTAAAGGGTTAGGAGGCATGGAGCAGTGATCCACTCTTCAGTTTACCATGGACTGTCCTGGTTTAAAAGCAAAGTCCTATGTCCTGGAAATGCCTCCATCCCAGGCAAACTGAGATTGCTGGTCACCCTACATACCACAAGCATTAAGCAATGACAAAGGTTCTCAAATGACAATCTCTGTCCATGGGAAAGGGATCTGTTTGCAAAACTTCTCTTTACACAACCCTTTAAAACCACATGGCTCTTACATGGAAACACACAACCCCATTCCATTTGACTTGTAGCAAAACGAATGTATGTCCCTGGTTTCACGCTCTGTGGTCCTTTGGCTTTGCACTGTGGTACAAAACTACTGTCCCTAAAGCTTCCAGCGCCGATCTGGCTCTGTGGATGTATTCCATCGCCCTGTTATATGAGAAAAGACACACTGATGGCCCTGTATTTTTTTCTGTTGCCTTTTACTAAAAAATTCCCAACACCTGAATATTATCAGGGTTCTTAGAAGCATCCTGTAATTCTGATTCCCATCAAGTCGCAAGCGATGGGAGATAAATCTGAATTTACCTAAATTAATGTATAACTCTCAGCAGCACTCCACCCCCTGCAAGCATCCTGACTGGGCTTCATGGAATCTTGTGTGCTGCTGACTTCCCACGGGCTCCAGGGATCCTGCCGTGGGGAGAGGGAGGCTGTCATTCCTGCTCAGTGAGCGTGTTTGGCAGCTTTCGCAGTAAACACCACGGAGACTAGTCTCTGCTCTGACATGTCTCAAGTGGTGAATCAATCAAACCACGGGTTTCTGGTGGGCCCTGCCTGCCCAGCCTGGGCTGGTCTCATGAAGGCCCAGTGACCTGGCGAGTGACCTGTAGTTACAGACCAGAATATTCACCTTCATGGTCAGCATGATGCTCTGAAGAATGCCCCGTCCGGAAACAGCTGACACAGGAGTTCCAGAGTGTTTCCTTGTGAATCAGCCCGTGTGTTGAGTGCCCATCTGTGCTAGTTGCCATGCTAGGGGCAGCACAGACATGTCCAGCCTTAAGCCTCATAAGAAATCTGAGAGGGAGGTATTATTTGTAGATGAGAGAGCAGGCTTCGTGAGATGGAGTAGGTCACCCAGCTGGTAAGTGACAGAGAGGAGAGGTGGATCAAGGAGGGCTGGGTCTGCTGACTGCAGCCTACTGCTATGACTCCAAGAGCACACACCCCCAAAAGGGTGGCGAGAGAGTTCTGGAAACACAGCACATAAAACAGATGACATTTAGATAAAGAAAAATTTTTAAATGCCAAGAGTGTAGCATAGTGGTTACATGCCTGGACATGGATCCAAACTGTCTACTTCCAAATCTTGGCTCCGCTTATCTGTAAAACGGGATTAAATGAGTTATTCTAGTTCAGATGGAATTCAGACCTCAGTGGTGGTCATTGTGTTGCTATTATTATCTTTACTGTTGTTATTGCTGTATTATTATTATTGCCTCCTTCAGTCTTTGATCTCATACCTTGAGCTCCTTGGGCCATGATAACATCAGGGTTAACGAACTCCTGGGAGAAAAAGCCATCCAGAGCAGGGGACACTATGTTTTTATCCTTAGATCATGGTATACTTATTTTCTTAAAAACTTTTTTAAAAAGGTCCCCAAACCCTAGACTCTGCTACTCTTCATTCAAGAAATATTGAAGCCAGGGCTGTGTTCAGCACTCACAGGTGATGCTGAACTATTGGCAGCTGGAGAACATTTTGCACAGGGGCTCTCAGTTGGCCCCCACTCCATTCCTGGGCTCAGGTTCATTTTATACTCAGAGCCACCTGGGATTGTGAGGAAACGCGCTGATCATAGGCTTAACTAGGCAGCTGGAAGTTCTCTAGTTCAATTTTCTCTGTTTTAGGAACCCCTTCTCTAGTGTCTCTCGCTTGCTATTTGATTACCTCCATGGTTGGGATGCTTACCACCTCAAGGTGAAGCCAGTATCACTCATTCTTCACGAGCTCCAAATGTTACAAAGTCCTTTCTGGGTTAGTCTGCAATCTGCCTGCCTCCAGCCACATTGATAAATTGATGGCCATCCCACCATCTTGGCAACATGGAGCACCCCACATCCTCTTCCGCAAGATGGAGGTATCCCCTGAACCTATAGTTTATGTAGTTGCAGTTCTGTCCTTTTTCAAAGTTTGTTTTCTAGGGGAACATGCTCCGATCTTGGAAGTCAGATCTTAGAATTATGCTGGGAACAATACACTTACTGTGTGGACTGTTTTTTGGACACAACCAACCAGCATTGCTGAACAGTTTTGTGCAAACATGTTCTAATGGGCTTAAGTATAAGATTTGGTCATTTCGGCCCAGGGCTAGACTGGCCACGTTTCAGGCTTCTGATGGAATCCCTAGTTCAAAATTCCCTTTATCACTTGGCTTGTTCCAATTGTTCCCTGTATATAAAATCTTGGACCCAGTCAGATATCAGTGGGGGCTGATCATTTTTGACTATTTCCATTTTCTAGGTGGAATTGCTTTTCAATTGCTTTGTCTGAAACCTGGAGATAGAGAAATTTCTCAGTGCAAAGAATCTGTAATGCCACTGCTTTCTAGGACTGAAATTAATTATAAAAGGAGAATTGCTCTGGCTTTTACAGAAGGGGTTATCCTACAATCATACTAATAATAACTTTCCTTTTTATAGTCACTTCCCTTCTGTAAGAGAGTTCAAAGTGCTTTATGGGCATGGTCTTAATTGGATCACTTTTATTATTTTTTTAAGTACAAGTGATGCACTGTATCATTACCCACACTTTGTAGAGAGGGAAATGGGGGAGCAGGGATGCTCAGGGCATGGGAAAGGAGGAGGAGGGCTTGCACATCTGGGCCCACGACCTCCTTCTGACTGTCCCTCACCTCGGCAATGTCCTCCCACCCACCTCATTCCACTCGTTTCTCAAAGGCCAGTTCAAGTGACCTCAACCCTGATGGAGATTTTTCTCTTCCCAGTGGCTTGCTGCAATGCCATATGACTCTTGATTAAACTCAGATTGGGTTGTTTTTTTTTTTCCTAGGTAGGTGTTTTGGGACATTTTGATTCCTAATAATTTGCTCCAATTGTTCACATCTTATCCTTCCAAGATGGAGTAGAATTTCCTTAAGCCAAAGGACTGTGTAATCTATTTCTTATATAGCCCAGACAGCTTTTGCATAAGGGCTGGGTGTGTATCATGTACTTAACATAATCCTAACTCTCTCCCTAGGACTTCTGTGATGGGATATGCTGCAGTAGGAATGAGTGATTGTTCATGCCTGGAATGTGGCCCGGAAGGGGAGAAACTTCAGCCCATCAACCCAATTCATGAGTAGTGCAGGGCATTGTGTTATGTTGTAAAAACAATGCAAAGAAAGGCAGGATTCTGCCCCTGCCTTCAGGAGTGAAGGGGTAAGGACCACCTTACAGTGTTTGATGGCAGGATTTGCAGCCTGAAGATGTGGCCTTGAATCTCGGCTCCACCACTTATGAGTGGCCTTGAGTAAGTCGTTTAAACACTTGGAGCCTCTGGAATGTCTTTTGTAAGAGGAGAATAATAATAGCATAGTGATGATAAATGAGATAACGTCTACAAAAGCATTTGGCACAATGGTTCATACAGAGTTAACAATCAATAGCATCCATTTTAACATCATTTTGAAATGGCTGATAATTTGAAAAAAAGCAAAGCAAAGTGGCACAGCAAGGGCACGTGTGGTTGTTCAATGGCCAGTAAACCACATGATGAAGGATGGTCCTGCAATCAACCTTGAAAGACAGCAAGAACTTGGGTTTTGAAAGGGGTGAAGGATGGGGAGGCTGAGGGGAAATGAGATGAGTGAATGCAGGAAGGAGAGTGGGCTGGGCTGGTGACATCAAGGTCTGTATGGAGAAAGGCCAGCAGGCGATGGTACGGTGCACCCAATGCCAGCGTCCACCGTGGGAAATTCTTTCCTTCAGTGATTCTCTTTAGCAACGGCCAGGAAAGGATTATGACCATTTGAAACCTTAGGAAGTGGAGATTCTGAGGTCAGCTGCATAGGTAGTTGGACATAAGTACAGACGTCGTGGTTGCTGTTGGGGCTCACGGGTCCTTTGGCACACTCTTGGTGGAAGGTGAATTAGGCAGCCTTTTGGAGAGCACTTTGGCAGGGACTGTTCAAACTGTGAATTCCCCTCAAGGTACTGATTCTGGAGAAACACTTGTGTATGTATTCAAAGAGGCAGCAAGAGGGATGGTCACTGGACAGTCCAAAAACTTGGATATAACTCACATGTTTATTAATGATGGGGTACGTCAGTAAATTGTAGCAAGTCCTTATTGTGGTACGTTATTCAGCAATTAAGGAGACTTCCAGATGGCTCAGCAGGTGAAGAATCTACCTGTAAAGCATTAGACATGAATTTGATCCCCAGGTCAGGAAGATCCCCGGAGGAGGAAACGGCAACCCACTCCAGTATTCTTGCCCAGAGAATCCCATGGACAGAGGAGCCTGGCAGGATACGTACTGTCCATGGGTCACAAAGACTTGGTCACAACTGAGCACGCATGCGCTTTCAGCAATTAAACATCATGAGATAAACTTATATGACTGATATGCAATGATCTCTAAAGGAAACTGTTTAGTAAAAGAGAAAATCTGCAGGTGATAAAAGCACTATAATGCCATTCCCTTTTAAGATTCTATATGTGTATGGGTATATTGGCACATGCACTAAATGTATGGACAAAAGATCTAAATGAAGACAAATCAATCTTTTAACACAGATTATTTCTGGGGAGTGAAGGGATATCTATTGGAGAGTGTATATGTTAAAGGCAGTTTTACGCTTGAGTCTATATATGGCAACCCACTCCAGTATTCTTGCCTGGAGAATCCCATGGACAGAGGAGCCTGGTGGGCTATAGACCACAGGGTCACAAAGAGTCGGACATGACTGAGTGACTTAACTAACTTTAACTACATATGATTGTTTTGTTTTCAAAGAAAACATATCCAGCTACTACCCAAATTCAGGAACTAAAATTTGAAAATATATACACTACATCAGTATTGCAGGACACTATAGGGTCATTAAAATATGCTAAAATATGTTACAAAATATATTTGCTGATTTGGAAAAATTTCCCAGTTAAGTGGGAGGTAAAGTTTCAAATAGTATATCTTCAGTTCAGTTCAGTTCAGTCGCTCAGTCGCTCAGTCGTGTCCGACTCTTTGTGACCGCATGAATCGCAGCACGCCAGGCCTCTGTGTCCATCACCAACTCCCGGAGTTCACTCAGACTCACGTCCATCGAGTCGGTGGTGCCATCCAGCCATCTCATTCTCTGTCGTCCCCTTCTCCTCCTGCCCCCAATCCCTCGCAGCATCAGAGTCTTTTCCAATGAGTCAACTCTTCTCATGAGGTGGCCAAAGTACTGGAGTTTCAGCTTTAGCATCCTTCCTTCCAAAGAAATCCCAGGGCTGATCTCCTTCAGAATGGACTGCTTGGATCTCCTTGCAGTCCAAGGGACTCTCAAGAGTCTTCCCCAACACCACAGTTCAAAAGCATCAATTCTTTGGCACTCAGCCTTCTTCACAGTCCAACTCTCACATCCATACATGACCATGGGAAAAACCATAGCCTTGACTAGACGGACCTTTTTAGTCGGCAAAGTAATATCTCTGCTTTTGAGTATATTATCTAGGTTGGTCATAACTTTTCTTCCAAGGAGTAAGCGTCTTTTAATTTCATGGCTGCAATCACCATCTGCAGTGATTTTGGAGCCCCCAAAAATAAAGTCTGACACTGTTTCCACTGTTTCCCCGTCTATGTCCCATGAAGTGATGGGACCAGATTCCATGATCTTCGTTTTCTGAATGTTGAGATTTAAGCCAACTTTTTCATTCTCTTCTTTCACTTTAATCAAGAGGCTTTTTAGTTCCTCATCACTTTCTGCCGTAAGGGTGGTGTCATCTGCATATCTGAGGTTATTGATATTTCTCCTGGCAATCTTGATTCCAGCTTGTGCTTCTTCCAGCCCAGCCTTTCTCATGATATACTCTGCATAGAAGTTAAATAAGCAGGGTGGCAATATACAGCCTTGATGTACTCCTTTTCCTATTTGGAACCAGTCTGTTGTTCCATGTCCAGTTCTAACTGTTGCTTCCTGACCTACATATAAGTTTCTCAAGAGGCAGGTTAGGTGGTCTGGTATTCCCATCTCTTTTCAGAATTTTCCACAGTTTATTGTGATCCACACAGTCAAAGGCTTTGGCATAGTCAATAAAGCAGAAATAGATGTTTTTCTGGAACTCTCTTGCTTTTCCCATGATCCAGCAAATGTTGGCAATTTGATCTCTGGTTCCTCTGCCTTTTCTGAAACCAGCTTGGACATCAGGAAGTTCACGGTTCACATATTGCTGAAGCCTGGCTTGGAGAATTTTGAGCATTACTTTACTAGCATGTGAGATGAGTGCAATTGTACAGAGTTTGAGCATTCTTTGGCATTGCCTTTCTTTGGGATTGAAATGAAAACTGACCTTTTCCAGTCCTGTGGCCACTGCTGAGTTTTCCAGATTTGCTGGCATATTGAGTGCAGCACTTTCACAGCATCATCTTTCAGGATTTGAAACAGCTCAACTGGAATTCCATCACCTCCCCTAGCTTTGTTTGTAGTGTTGCTTCCTAAGGCCCACTTGACTTCACATTGCAGGATGTCTGGCTCTAGATTAGTGATCACACCATCGTGATTATCTGGGTTGTGAAGATCTTTTATGTACAGTTCTTCTGTGTATTCTTGCCACCTGTTCTTAATATCTTCTGCTTCTGTTAGGTCCATACCATTTCTGTCCTTTATCGAGCCCATCTTTGCATGAAATGTCCCCTTGGTATCTCTAATCTTCTTGAAGAGATCTCTAGTCTTTCCCATTCTGTTCTTTTCCTCTATTTCTTTGCATTGATCACTGAAGAAGGCTTTCTTATCTCTTCTTGCTATTCTCTGGAACTCTGTATTCAGATGCTTATATCTTTCCTTTTCACCTCTTTTCTTAGCTTTATAAAAGTTAGCATACACATAGCACAAACACACATATACATGAATAAACACTAGGGGGAAGTACCAAATATTGATTATCTCTAGTTAGTGGGATTAATGGTCCTTTAAAAAAATTTCCTTTTTATACTTGCAGCACTTAGCCACAGTATTGCTGTGTAACAAATCACCCCAACGTTCAGTGCCTAGGATAACAATCACTCTTTCCTTACTCACTGCCACCTGGAGCTCATGTTGACTGGATGTTGCTTCAAGCTGCAGCCTGGCTCCAGGTCTGCTCTACGTGTTGCATCTTCCTTGGACTGCAGGCCAATCAGAGCAGAAGGGCATGGGAGCGAGTGGAAACACGTACTCTCTCTTCACCTTCAGTCTGGAGTTGGTGCTGTCTGTTTTGCCCGCAGGGCCGAGCCTAAGCCAGTAGGGGAAGGAAATAGACTGTTTCTAGTGGAAGGAGCTGCAGAGTCGTTGCAAAGAACATGGATACAGGCGATGGTGAAATGTGGTAGCTATAATGCCGTCTATTACAACTGAAATGGGTTTTCTAATTTCCCCCGCTGTGAATGTATATTACTTGTAAAATAAACACCTTATTTTTTAATGGACAACACTGTAGAAAGATGAGTGGCAAAACAAGGAGTGGGGAGCCTCAGTGCTTTGTTTAATGCTTCTGTGACTCAGCTTCAATCTGTTGGCTTTGCGGATCATCTCTGGTTTCATCCTGCCAGTCAAGGTTTCCAACAAAGTCTTTGGTACCTCTGAAAATAACATGCCTTCTGTTTGGACAACTTTAGAGGCCTCATGTCTTCTTATGAATAGTCTGTGTTTAGAGAGTTCAAGTACCTTGGGAGAATAACTTGGAATGCTACATGATTTTATAAGCAATATAAAACTATGAGAAAAAAAATGGCAGCCAGTCACTGTATTCTAAGGCAGTTCAGTTCAGTCACTCAGTCGTGTCCCACTCTTTGTGACCCCGTGAACCGCAGCATGTCAGGCATCCCTGTCCATCAGCAACTCCCAGAGTTTCCCAAACTCATGTCCATTGAGTTGGTGATGCCATCCAACCATCTCATCCTCTGTCGTCCCCTTCTCCTCCCTCCGTCAGTCTTTCCCAGCATCAGGGTCTTTTCAAATGAGTCAGCTCTTTGCATCAGGTGGCCAAAGGATTGGAGTTTCAGCTTCAACATCAGTCCTTCCAATGAACACCCAGGACTGATCTCCTTTAGGATGGACTGGTTGGATCTCCTTGCAGTCCAAGAGACTCTCAAGAGTTTTCTCCAACACCACAGTTCAAAAGCATCAATTCTTCAGTGCTCAGCTTTCTTTATAATCCAATTCTTACATCCATACATGACCACAGGAAAAACCATAGCCTTGACTAGACAGACCTTTGTTGACAAAGCAATGTCTCTGCTTTTTAATATGCTATCTAGGTTGGTTATAACTTTCTTTCTAAGGAGTAAGCATCTTTTATTTTCATGGCTGCAGTCACCATCTGCAGTGATTTTGGAGTCCAGAAAAATAAAGACAGCCACATTCTTTCCACTGTTTCCCCATCTATTTCTCATGAAGTGATGTGACCGGATGCCATGATCTTCGTTTTCTGAATGTTGAGCTTTAAGCCAACTTTTTCACTCTCCTCTTTCGCTTTCATCAAGAGGCTCTTTAATTCTTCTTCACTTTCTGCCATAAGAGTGGTGTCATCTGCATATCTGAGGTTATTGATATTTCTCCCGGCAATCTTGATTCCAGCTTGTGCTTCTTCCAGCCCAGCCTTTCTCATGATGTACTCTGCATATAAGTTAAATAAGCAGGGTGACAATATACAGCCTTGACATACTCCTTTTCCTATTTGGAACCAGTCTGTTGTTCCATGTCCAGTTCTAACTGTTGCCTCCTGAACTGCATACAGGTTTCTCAAGAGGCAGGTCAGGTATTCCCATCCATGGTATTCCCATCCCAGAATTTTCCACAGTTTATTGTGATCTACACAGTCAAAGGCTTTGGCATAGTCAATAAAGCAGAAGTAGATGTTTTTCTGGAACTCTCTTGCTTTTTTCGATGATCTAGCGGATGTTGGCAATGTGATCTCTGGTTCCTCTGCCTTTTCTAAAACCAGCTTGAACGTCTGGAAGTTCATGATTCAAGTATTGCAAGCACACAACAAAGTTACCAGAAGCCCTTTTGTACTTTTAGGCAAGTCTCAAATGAAACAACGAAGTGCAAATCAAGTCTTCCAGCTTCATCTTGGCCAGCAAAAATGGCAGCCAGTCATTACTCACAGCAATGACAACAATTTATTATCTCAAGTTTTTCTTCTGTCATGAATTACTGCACCTAAAGCATCCAATTACAGGAATGAGGGACAATATAAAGTTCACCTATATTGCCCTCTTAGCCATTGTGTGCGCTTGTGTGTGTGCATGCATGTTCTGTCACATGAGTCATGTCCGACTCTTTGTGACCCCATGGACTGTAGCCCACCAGGCTCCTCTGTTCATGGGATTCTCCAGGCAAGAATACTGAAGTGAGTTGCTTGCCCTCTTCCAGGGGAGCTTCCCAACCCACGGATTGAACCTGCATCTCTCATGTCTCCTGCATTAGCAGGCAGGTTCTTTACCACTAGTACTACCTGGGAAGCCCCTTAGCCATTACACCTGCCCACAAAAGAGAAAACCACTTTCAGAGAGTGTGCTTGGACAGAAATCACTCCCCTAACTCCCCTCTGCTTCCCACAAGCTAAACTTCTGGCTCAGTTTCCCTGAGAGAAAACACTAGACCCTTTCAGGTGTTCAATAAGTCTGACGCCAGCCTATTTTAACACTCTAAAAGAAAAGACATTTAACTCCATCTGTGGGAGGTTGGTGTGTGTGTGTGTGTGTGTGTGTATCTGTGTGACAGAAAATTTTTTATGATATGAATGTTTATGGACTTTTTAACCTTGCTCTCTAATCTTGGACATGTCTTGGCCAAACTGTCTTTTTTAACTGCTTTAATCTTTCCTCATAAATCACTCGATGTCTCTTCCTTTTCCGTTCTAATCTGTCATCTCTTCCTTGCCTCTCAGGTGCCCAGAATGGAGATGAAATTGTCTAGATCCACTCCCAGATTATGTCAGGGTCCCACAGAGTTTAGTCCATATCAGAAACAGGCCTGAACGCTTCAGGAGTTTTAAGCCTTTCTTCTACTAATGGGACTCAAGTGCCCATTGAACTCAAAACAGACATTTCCAGCCCAAGGGCTCAAGCAAAAATTGTAAAAACACTTCAGGCTTTCCCACACGAGGCCTTCTCTGGTTTTACCATCAGAGGAACCTGCCTGAAGCGGCAGGGGTCTGTGGGGCTTTGTGCCCATGGTCGATGGGGGAGAGAAAACACGAAAAGGAACCAACATTTTCCCATTTCTTTGTCCCCAAACCTCTCCACGGGTGATTTAATCATGCACTTCACAAAGGTTCACATCTTATGAACTATGTGTCTATACCTTACCTTAAAATATGTAGCAGAGGGAACCACTTTTGGGAAATGTGCTTGGAACAGAAGCCACCCACTCCTCCTCTGCCCCCGCCTCCCCTCCCCCTCCCTAAGCTAAGCTTCAGCTCACGTGTCTTGCTCAGCCTCCCTGAGAAGACACACTGGGCCCTTTCAGACATGCAAGCTGTGCCTGCCCCAGCTGCCAGCCCATCTCTCTTTGCAGGTGTTTCAGCCCTGCCCTGGTTGTGTTTCTCTGAGGCAGGAACAAGGTTCTTAAGCAAACTCAGCTGCTTAGTTTATGGTCATGCTTACCTCTGAATAGGTATCCTTTTCAGAATTGTTCAAGGTGGTCAAACAGCAGAGGCAGTAACAGGCTGCAAGAAGCTCAAAGCTAGCTTGAGAAAGACCCATTAGGTGATTTCCCAGCATGGGAAATGATTATGCCAAAAAGAATGAATGAACCTTACCTGGTCTGGGGCTTCTTTTCAAAACAGAGGGCTAAACACTTTCTAGAATCTCAACAATGAATTGAGAAGGTCTAGGAGAGGCCAATACTTCAGATAAGTAGTTTGGAACCTTGCAATGGGTCACCTAGAGCAAATTCTCTGATTCTCTGCTATTGGAAGACAGCTTTAAACTCGCCCCCCCCCCCCCCCAATAGTTAATGCCAATAACATGACCTCAGAAAGTTATTTCATTATTCCTGTCATAGTTAAGGGCTTCCCAGGTCGCAGTAACGGTAAAGAACCGGACCGCAATTGCAGGAGACATAAGAGACGCGGGTTCGATCCCCGGGTTGGGAAGATTCCCTGGAGGAAGGCAAGGCAACCCACTCCAGTATTCTTGCCTGGAGAATCCCATGGACAGAGGAGCCTGGTAGGCTGCAGTCCATGGGGTCACAAAGAGTGGGACATGACTGAAATGACTTAATGAGCAAGAGATTATAGCTAAACCTAAGGAAAAGTTCCATAAAGCAGAAAATGCAAAGTCTTGCTCCATTTGCAGAGGATGCATTGGTTAAAACAAAAACAAAAACCAGTTTGTATTTGACTAAGAGGGTCTACTGGACTGGACTTGTGGAGTAAAGTCTCTACCCAGGCTGGATGCAAGGCATATCAGGTGCTTTAGAGATGGCATAACTACAATGCTGGTAAAGTTTAGATTCCATATGGGCAAGAAATGGGCCAGTTCATAGCATTGCTATAGGAATAGCTTTTAGGAATGAAGACAGAGGGGAAAATCTGTTAGTCTCTTCCAGTGTTTTAGACCAAAAGGTTTCCTGGGTGAGAAACAGATACTTATTTCTGAGTCTTGTCTTTGGCCCAAGAGTCATTTTCATCACCCCTTTGAGGCCAGTTTCAGGTGAGGCAAGACTCGTGGGAGTTAAAGTGGAACATTTCTGAAAGTCTGCTCTGAGGAATACACGTTCTATAGAATTATCATTGAGTGTAACAGAGATGCTGTGATCATACTAACTTGTAAACACCGATTTAAACAATCTTAAAAGCTTTCCTTGCCAGAGTGTCATTGAATGTAATGGCAATTCTGTGGCCATACAAACTTGGAAAATATGATTTGAAACAGCTTTAAAAGCTTTCCTTGCTGCCTGGCTTCTCGAAGCCTTTTAAATTCTGAGGTGTACTGTAAATCTCCAGGCAACAGTGGGGATGGAAACAGTACAGTGCACATGCTGTTTTTCAAAAACTTATCTCATCATAAAACCTCCTCTGCCTTTCTCTCCTAGAACATTTTTTAGAGCTGGAGCTCCGTGAAAGATTCTGTGACCCACACTGTTCAAGTGGAAAAGCCCAAGATTGGGAATTAGTTTGTTTGGGTTCTAGTTGTGGCGGTCTAACTTTGGGCATTGATTTCACCTCGCTGAGCCTCAGTTTTCTCATCTACAATAAAAGCAAGCTTGGTTCTAGAATCCTGTGCTTCCTTTATCTCTTTCTGACCCAAATATATTCTTAGGATTCTGTTAAGAGAGAGTTAGCTCACCACCAGTTGAAGACCTCCCAAGATGAACAAACTGTGGTAGCCCACTACCATTTCTGTGGCTCACCTAGGCATTGATAAAACCAAGTAGATTTGCATTAAGCCAACACACAACACTAGCCAAGCCTTCTTGGAAAGAACAGTTTATACTGTCTGAATGCCCTCTTGACAAATTACTTGCAAAGAGCATGAATCACGCTTGAGTCCATCGCAAAACTCATCACATTTTCCACCAGGGCCCAGTAGAATTTTCAGAGTGGAGGGAAGATATGGTCATTTACCCCTGGGGCTCTTTGTCAGAATGATAAAGAAACTATTCTAGGGCAGATAGACCTCATAAAATAGCTGTCTGCTGGAGGCTTTGCAGTGACTTTGATGTTCTGCAGGCGAAAACCATCACAAGCATGGGTGGGCCAGGCCTAGCCCAGGGTGAACTGGAAGGCATCATTTCCTGAACTTCTTATTCATTCAACAACTCTTTATTCAGCACCAGCGAGCTACGAGGCTTGACCATTAGCGGGATCATCATCAGTAGCAGAGGCTTCTTTTTGTAACACTCCTGCTGAAATTGGGTATTACCATTTAAAACTCTTCGCTAATTTTAGAAATGAAAAAGGTTTCCACTGTGGTTTTTAATTTGAATTTCTGATTCTTGACATTTTACAGTTTTTGAAATTTAATTGTGTTTTCTTTTTTACAAATTTTCCACGTATACATTAGGATCTTAGTATGTATGGAAGGAACAGATGCCAGGAGAATACCTAATGATCCATGAGCATAGGAGTGATGTTACAACTGTGGTGCCGATGATACGGGATGTGATGTGTGTGAATGACACTAAGGACCCACCAGACGCCAGGCACATGCCTGGGTCTTCTCTCCGCCTGGCTGTGAACTGGCTGTGAACTGGCTGTGACCACCTGATGCTGGTTGCTCCTCTGCCTCCCTGACCCCCTCACGGCCTCTCAGAGTGATCAGTCTTCTGGGCTGGATGGGGGCACTGGACTCTTGCAGGGAAAAATATTTTGTCTCTACAGAGGTGGGATAACCCTAATACCCAACAACTTTATTAGGTATTACAATTGTTTCCCCCTTATTTGTTTTCTCTTCCTCGCGTCCTAACATGGATTTAGAATCCTTATGGGAGAGGAGCAATGTAAACAGTCTGTTTTGACAGATCAGCATACATGCTTGAATGACTTCCCCAAGGAAACCTGAATCCTCAGCAAACTTGGAAGCCAGTCTCTTTGTTTCATTTTATTCTTTTCATAACCTCTATGTCCCCCATGAGACAGACCCCAGTGTGGGGTCACGAGGCTTACACAGCAACAGGCTCAGGTGGAGGGTCTCTGTGTTTCGGCCCAGGGCATTTGGATGGACAGTCACCTCCCTAATGGTGATGTTCTTCTCATGTACTTGGACCTCCTGCCATCAATCTATTTTTCTCCTTCTTAAACAAAAAAGAGTTGAGGTTGCAGTGAGCCCTTTTCTTGGCTTGAAGACAAAGGGGCCTCCCAATTTCTTTGTCTCCCTACTCCCAGCATGAACCAGTGAATCCATCATTCGGTTGAGGACTTGTTCCAAGGCAAATTTTTAACTTACAGATTTCATTTTTGCAAGTTAGAACGTGATCCTTTCTACCTCAAGAGGTTTAAGGGAGCCCTTCTCACAGGGGCCTTATTTCACAAATGCATGACAGGCTGTGGGGTTTGATGATGACTCATGATTTTAATTACTCCAGCCTGTGACTATCACTGAAGAGCCAGTATCTCTCCTGGCTTTCACCTCGGCATGGATTTGTTGAAGGCTGGAGGAGGGCATAGCAACCCACTCCAGTATGCTTGCCTGGAGAATCCCATAGCCTGGTGGGCTACAGTCCACAGGGAGGCAATGAGTCGGGCATGACGGAGCCATTGAGCATGCACTCATGCACGACCTCCTCTTAGGTCATAGACCATCACAACCTCCTCTTAGTGACGGCATGGTCATAGACTTACAGTGATTTCTGTGCATCTGTAAGACATCCAACACATCTGTTTGATGACTGAGGACATTCTAAGGCTGGGAAAGTTAGGGGAGTCCAGCTTGTGAGGAATGGTGTTCCAAGTGCAGTTTGTTTGGTGTTGACTAGACAGAATCAACACCAAAGTCACCAAAGTCAACACCAAGTCAACCTCACCCAGAGGTTGTTTTCTTCATTATTCAGGTCAACCATAGCATTATTCATGCTGCTGCTGTTTCTTATCACCCATGACTGAGCATAAGAAAAGGTAGAAGTTCAAAAAAGGAAACTGAGGCTTGGGCCAGTTTCTTTAACTTTCCTTTCTTTATATCTCTCATTTAAGAAAGACTCAACTCATGGACCAAGGCTTGGCTGCCTTGGGAAGAGCACCATGCTTATATTTCACATTGCAGAGAGAAACGTGGGTGGAAAAATGGATGTGTGAAGAGAGAAGCAACTGGCCCAGAGAGTTGCTCGTCAAGGTCAACTCCGCCAATCCCAGGCACTTGACTTCAGCACTTAACTACATACCAGTTGTGTGGCTTTGGAAAAGTACCACATTTTTCTCATGATAGTATTGGAGTAATTATTGTCTCTATCCCATAGAGCTGTTGAAGGATTGAATGAGTTAATACATATAAAACACTCAACACCATGTGTTTATGTAATAAGGACTCAATAATATTGGCCGTCATTACTATTATTGTTGTTGCTGTGATGTTGAGTGGCTCTAGTAAAATGCAAATGGAAACTGCTGGCCTCCCCAAAGGAGAGGGGAATATTAAATGAGAAGGTGACTCATGATGCCATGAACTACTGCTTTAGAAATTACTGACCAGCTGCGGCAGAAAACAGATTGCTCAACCTCCTTTTTGCCTTAGTCTCCTAGTTGATAAAACAAGTTTAAAGTACTGTACCTCTGCCCATCTCCTTGGTTTTCCACAAAAATAAAATACATTTTGCAAAGTACTTTGGCAAGAAAAAATGCAAGCAGTCATCATTGTGGTTTTCTTTTTAGCCATGAAGGTGCCCACATTTTTCCCCCCAACACAAGTGAAATGGATTATTTTTTTTTCTTTCTTTTACTGTCCTTTTAAAAAATAGTCTTACAATATTTGGAAGAGAGAGAGTTGCCTTTAGGGTTAAGCCTGACCGTTCAGTCATTCATTTACCACCACAGCCTGTGTCCAGGAAGGTCCCAACACAGAGAAGCACCAAGCAGGCAGTAAGAATACAACACAAAGGAACATGTGAGATCTTTGTCCCAACAATAGCAGAAAACACAGTAGGTAACAAAAAAGGTCTGCTTGGGGAAAAAAGAATCTAAATAGGCACAAAATACTGGAGTGGCTGCCTGGGAAATTCAGATCGCCTCTCTGGAATGGATAAAAGAAAATTGCAATTGAATGTAAAACTATGTAGCAGCCGTGGTCTTCATCTTTTAATCATATCTGCTGAAATTCATTGGCTATTATCTGTGCACTTTGTACTCTCCTCAGCAGTCTGTAGCATCTTATCTCTTTTAATCCTCATTAATAAGGGGTAGGTATTATTATTCCTGCCATTCTATAGTTGAGCAAAGAGAAGCCCTGAGAGTTTAAGTAAGTTTCTGCTGATGATAGCTAACAAGTGACAGAGACAGGATTTAATCCAGGTCTGTGTGACTCTGAAGCTCACTTTTAGAGCCATGGTGCTGCCCACAACAATGAGTGGTACATGCCACTAGTCTCTAGGGCACAAGTATTGGAAAGGTAATAAATATATGCCCCTCCAAAGGAGGTCATCAGCAGTAAGAGGAATGGGGACACATCAGATCTTGCACTACAGTTGCTCTAGGTTTGCACTTCAATCTTGAGTTTGTGAAGCAATGCCTTTAAGGAAGAGACACCAGTAAAGGAAAAATATACCCTGGGCCCAGTGTTACCATGGCAAGTGATCTAAGACCTGAGCCCACAATAAGCTATGCATCACTGCTCCTCAGCAAACCATAAATAATAATGGCAACTAATAAAATCAAATTCATGTGTACCAATGTGATTCCTTGAGTGTTAGCCTTTCCAGGGAGAGCCCAGCGCATCTGCTGCTGTAACTCAATAGAAATCAGACTCCTGTTATTTCTAGTGGGCAGTGTTGGATAGCTACTTTTTAAGAAGTTTGGAATAATCTTACATACTTTGGTGACTATGCAATTGACAGATAATTTACTTCCCATTCATCAACATCCTCAATGAAGGAAAATGTTGGAGTGATTAATAAGATGATTTAATGGGGGAGGGAAGGAAAAAAGTCAGTCTGGGAACTTGGTATTTGGATAATTTATGGGGAATATGGCATGGAAAACGCTACATCAGTTTTGAGCAAGTACGAGTTATGTGCCTCAATAAGGAGCTTATAAATAAACATGAAGGCTTCGCAATCTTGAACTTCAACTCTTCGGATGAGAATTAATCTCATCTGAAGCAATAAGGGACTTGGTTTCAAAGAAAGAAATATAGGGCAGAATGCCCAGCTCAGGAGACCATCTGAAGAGTGGAAAGCTTTTGGAGAAACTAAAAACCCCTCCATTAGTTATATTTATTTTTAAGATTTAACATGTGTACCAAAGTTCTTCACATGAAACCTCTAAAAATTTAAAATAGATTAATTCTTACAGTAAAAAGGGCTTTAAAATCCATCTAGTCTAACCTCTCCTCATTTTATAAGATGAAAGAGATAGAGAGTCCAGGGAGCTGAATAGACTTGTATACAGTTGCATGTCTCGTTAGCCTTCATTTCTATTCACTAAATAAAAAAATCAACATTTTGTAATCTTTCTGATCCTACAAGTGACAAACACTCATTAGAACAAAGTGAGAAAAAATCTCACAATTCCACCACTCAAATTATTGTTCCATTAATATTTTGGTATATTGCCATCCATCCATCTTTATGTTTATATTGAGTTTTCATTTTACTAAAATTGGATCATCCTGTCCTTTTAGCCATGAAGAGATACCCCACATTCAAGGTAAGAGAAACCCAAGTAAGATGGTAAGTGTTGTGAGAGGGCATCAGAGGGCAGACACACTGAAACCATAATCACAGAAAACTAGTCAATCTAATCACACAGACCACAGCCTGGTCTAACTCAGTGAAACTAAGCCATGACTTGTGGGGCCACCCAAGATGGGTGGGTCATGGTGGAGAAGTCTGACAGAATGTGGTCCACTGGAGAAGGGAAAGGCAAACCACTTCAGTATTCTTGCCTTGAGAACCCCATGAACAGTATGAAAAGGCAAAATGATAGGATACTGAAAAAGGAACTCCCCAGGTTCCTTTTTCAGTAGATGCCCAATATGCTACTGGAGATCAGTGGAGAAATAACTCCAGAAAGAATGAAGGGATGGAGCCAAAGCAAAAACAATACCGAGTTGTGGATGTGACTGGTGATAGAAGCAAGGTCTGATGCTGTAAGAGCAATATTGCATAGGAACCTGGAATGTCAGGTCCATGAATCAAGGCAAATTTGAAGTGGTCAAACAGGAGATGGCAAGAGTGAATGTCAACATTCTAGGAATCAGCAAACTAAAATGGACTAGAATGGGTGAATTTAACTCATATGACCACTATATCTACTACTGCAGGCAGGAATGCCTTAGAAGAAATGGAGTAGCCATCATGGTCAACAAAAGAGTCTGAAATGCAGCACTTGGATGCAGTCTCAAAAATGACAGAATGATCTCTGTTCATTTCCAAGGCAAACCATTCAATATCACAGTAATCTAAGTCTATGCCCCAAACAGTAACGCTGAAGAAGCTGAAGTTGAACGGTTCTATGAAGACCTACAAGACCTTTTAGAACTAACACCTAAAAAAGATGTCCTTTTCATTATAGGGGACTGGAATGCAAAAGTAGGAAGTCAAGAAGCACCTGGAGTAACAGGCAAATTTGACCTTTGAAAACAGAATGAAGCAGGGCAAAGACTAATAGAGTTTTGCCAAGAGAATGCACTGGTCATAGCAAACACCCTCTTCCAACACACAAGAGAAGACTCTACACATGGACATCACCAGATGGTCAACACCGAAATCAGATTGATTATATTCTTTGCAGCCAAAGATGGAGAAGCTCTATACAGTCAGCAAAAATAAGACCGGGAGCTGACTGGTTCAGATCATGAACTCCTTATTGCCAAATTCAGAATTAAATTGAAGAAAGTAGGGAAAACCACTAGACCATTCAGGTATGATCTAAATCAAATCACTTATGATTATACAGTGGAACTGATAAATAGATTTTAGGGACTAGATCTGATACACAGAGTGCCTGATGAACTATGGATGGAGGTTCATGACATTGTATAGGAGACAGGGATCAAGACCATCCCCATGGAAAAGAAATGCAAAAAAGCAAAATGGATGTCTGGGGAGGCCTTACAAATAGCTGTGAAAAGAAGAGAAGCAAAAAGCAAAGGAGAAAAGGAAAGATATAAGCATCTGAATGTAGAGTTCCAAAGAATAGCAAGAAGAGAGAAGAAAGCCTTCCTCAGTGATCAATGCAAAGAAATACAGGAAAACAACAGAATGGGAAAGACTAGAGATCTCTTCAAGAAAATTAGAGATACCCAGGGAACATTTCATGCAAAGATGGGCTCGATAAAGGACAGAAATGGTATGGACCTAACAGAAGCAGAAGATATTAAGAACAGGTGGCAAGAATACACAGAACTGTACAAAAAAGATCTTCACGACCAAGATAATCATGATGGTGTGATCACTCACCTAGAGCCAGACATCCTGGAATGTGAGGTCAAGTGGGCCTTAGAAAGCATCACTATGAACAAAGCTAGTGGAGGTGATGGAATTCCTGTTGAGCTATTTCAAATCCTGGAAGATGATGCTGTGAAAGTGCTGCACTCAATATGCCAGCAAATCTGGAAAACTCAGCAGTGGCCACAGGACTGGAAAAGGTCAGTTTTCATTGCAATCCCAAAGAGAGGCAATGCCAAAGACTGCTCAAATTACCACACAATTGCACTCATCTCACACGTTAGTAATGTTCAAAATTCTCCAAGCCAGGCTTCAGCAATATGTGAACCATGAACTTCCTGATGTTCAGGGTGGTTTTAGAAAAGGCAGAGGAACCAGAGATCAAATTGCCAACATCTGCTGGATCATGGAAAAAGCAAGAGAGTTCCAGAGAAACATCTACTTCTGCTTTATTGACTATGCCAAAGCCTTTGACTGTGTGGATCACAATAAACTGTGGACAATTCTGAAAGAGATGGGAATACCAGACCACCTGACCTGCCTCTTGAGAAACCTAAGTGGAGGTCAGGAAGCAACAGTTAGAACTGGATATGGAACAACAGACTGGTTCCAAATAGGAAAAGGAGTACATCAAGGCTGTATATTGTCACCCTGCTTATTTAACTTCTATGCAGAGTACATCATGAGAAACGCTGGACTGGAAGAAGCAGAAGCTGGAATCAAGATTGCTGGGAGAAATATCAATAACCTCAGATATGCAGATGACAGCACCCTTATGGCAGAAAGTGAAGAGGAACTAAAAAGCCTCTTGATGAGAGTAAAAGAGAAGAGTGAAGAAGTTGGCTTAAAGCTCAACATTCAGAAAACGAAGATCATGGAATCTGGTCCCATCACTTCATGGGAAATAGATGGGGAAATAGTGGAAACAGTGGCAGACTTTATTTTTCTGGGCTCCAAAATCACTGCAGATGGTGATTGCAGCCATGAAATTAAAAGACTCTTACTCCTTGGAAGGAAAGTTATGACCAACCTAGATAGCATATTCAAAACAGAGACATTGCCAACAAAGGCCCGTCTCGTCAAGGTTATTGTTTTTCCAGTGATCATGTATGGATGTGAGAGTTGGACTTTGAAGAAAGCTGAGTGGCAAAGAATTGATGCTTTTGAACTGTGGTGTTGGGGAAGACTCTTGAGAGTCCCTTGGACTACAAGGAGATCCAACCAGTCCATTCTAAAGGAGATCAGTCCTGGGTGTTCTTTGGAAGGAATGATGCTGAAGCTGAAACTCCAGTACTTTGGCCACCTCATGCAAAGAGTTGACTCATTGGAAAAGACTGATGCTGGGAGGGATTGGGGGCAGGAGGAGAAGGGGATGATAGAGGATGAGATGGCTGGGTGGCATCACCGACTCGATGGACGTGAGTTTGAGTGAACTCCGGGAGTTGGTGATGGACAGGGAAGTCTGGCGTGCTGCGATTCATGGAGTCGCAAATAGACACGACTGAGTGACTGAACTGAACTGAACTCTCCTTTTTAAAGTAGGATTTTTCTTTGGAGATTTTTAACAAATATCTTTATTGCTTTTTTTTTATAACTATAGTAATACATGTTTACTGTAAAACTTTCAGGCAACTTTATATAGAAATTATAAAGGAGAAAATGAAAATCACAAGGACCTCTAGAATTCAAAGATAATAACTGATAATATTAACTTGTTTTCTCCTAGAGTCTTTTCTATGGTACCTTTTTCACCTAAATATCTCTATGTCTCACCAACTCAGGGGTTCATATGAAGACTCTGAAAAGTTAGCACACTTATGCTCTTCCTTACCAGCCGAAGCCTGTGGGATCTCCAGTGCTCCCCAATCTCTCTCCTACTCTTTTCTGGGGTACCTGGGGCAACTCAGAGTCCCACATACTCACCCTCTCCTGTTGTGCTCCGCAATGTCCCCTCATCACAGAGCCTTGAGGGAGATACGTGGTCACTCTGTGGGAGCCTCTGTGAGAGGAGCCTTGCTTCCTTGTCCAGTGTGCTGTCTCCTGGGACCTTGAATCTGAAAAATGTTCATGGTGTCCAGAGAAGCTCTAGCCTCCTTGGGCCTCTGCATGGCCTGTTCAAAAGGGAGTGCAAACCCTCCCTGTCAACATAGGCTTTTTAGGTTCTACATTCCTATCTCTTTGGGAAAGGCCACTATTCTTAAAACTTGCTTCCCCCAGGAATTAATTCCAGTCTTAGTGCAAACCAGCTCTGGCAAACTAATGACTAAAGACCTACTGGTTTTAACGACCTTTAGCTCCCCTTGTGGTCTACTTTGGGTTGAATTTTGGATATTTTGAACAAACTTATTGATGTGGTATGAGGGATTAAAGTTTGACTTTTTTGCATGCGGGTATCTTATTGTTCCATCTTACTTATTGAAAATACTGTCCTTTCTGTACTGGGCTGCCTTTGCACCTTTGTCAAGGATCACTTGTCTGTCATGTGGGTGTTGTTTCTCAACTCTGTTCTGCCCCCTTGATCACATGTCCTCCAGACCCCACGCTGCCATGATCAGTGTAACCTTATAGTAAGTCTTGAAATGGGTGGTAGTAGTTCTCTAACTTTGTGATTCTTTTTCAAGGTTGTTTAAACTATTCTAGGTCCTTTATGTTTCTGTGTGAATGTAAGAATCAATTTGTTAATTTTTTCAAAAATAGTGTTGGGATTTTGACTGGGATGGTGTTGTATCTAAAGATCAATTTGGGGAGTATTGACAGGCTAATATTAAATCTTATGACTCATGAACATGATATCTTTCTCTGTTTATTTAGATCTTTAATTTATCTCGGCAATATTTTGTATTTGTCTCACCTAGTCTAAGTTCCCCTTTTCCTCTTTTTTATTACCCTTTTCTTCTTATTTTGGATGAATCAAATATTTTTAATGATTGTATTTTATCTCCTCTGGCTTAACAAAATAACAAACAGTTTTATTATTTAATAGTAATCTTTTATTATATTTAAGTATAATTTTATTCTATTTATTATCAAAATTTTTTATTATTAAATGGTTGCTTAACCAAATAGCAAAATCTTTTGTTATTTAAGTGGTGGCTTTAAGGGATATAGGATACATCCTTAAAGAAAACAATTGGAGTGTCATTTCTCCACATGCTGTACTAGCCTCTGCTGCTGCATGCCAACTGAGTCAGCCACGTGCACACATGCTTTCCCTCCCTCCAGAGCCTCCCTCCCATCCCCTATCCTGCCACTCTGGGTCATCACAGCACACCAAGCTCAGCTCCCTGTGTTGCACAGCAGCCTCCCACCAGCCATCACTCTACACAGCAGTGCACAAATATCAGCGCCACCCCCTCCGTCCATCCCGTGCTCCCTCTCCCTGCCCGCATCCACATGTCTGCACTCCATGTCTGTGTCTCCACTACTGCCCCACAAATAGGCTCATCTGTACCACTTTTCTAGATTCCACATATATGCATTAATATATGATATTTGTTTTTCTCTTTCTGACTTCACTCTGTATAACAGACTCACAGTCCATCCACAGCACTACCTATGACCCAGTTTCATTCTTTTTTATGGCTAATATTCCATTGTATATATGTACCACATCTTCTTTAACCAACCACACTCTAGGTGATAGTATATAGTAGACCTAACAGACGCAGAAGAGATTAAGAAAAAGTGGCAAGAATACACAGAAGAACTGTACAAAAAAGCTCTTAATGACCCAGATAACCATGATGGTGTGGTCACCCACCTAGAGCCAGACATCCTGAAGTGTGAAGTCAAGTGGGCCTTAGGAAGCATTACTATGATCAGAGCTAATGGAGGTGATGGAATTTCAGCAGAACTATTTCAAATCCTGAAAGATGATGCTGTTAAAGTGCTGCACTCAATATGCCAGCAAGTTTGGAAAAATAAGCAATGGCCACAGGACTGGAAAATGTCAGTTTTCATTTCGATCCCAAAGAAAGGCAATACCAAGAAATGTTCAAATTATTGTACAATTGCACTCATTTTGCATGCCAGCAAGGTAATACTCAAAATCCTTCAAGCTAGGCTTCAGTAGTATGTGACCCAAGAACTTCCAGATGTACAAGGTGGATTCAGAAAAGGCAGAGGAACCAGAGCTCAAATTGCCAACATACACTGGATCATAGAAAAAGCAAGGGAATTCTGAAAAAAAAAAATCTGCTTCATTGACTGTGCTAAAGTCTTTGTGTGGATCACAACAAACTGTGGAATATTCTTAATGAGATGGGAATACTAGACTATATTACTGGCCTCCTGAGAAACCTGTATGCAGGACAAGAAGCAACAGAATTGAACATGGAACAATGGACTGGTTCAAAATTGGGAAAGGAGTACATCAAGGCTGTATATTGTTACCCTGCTTATTTAATTTATATGCAGAGTACATCATGCAAAATGCTGGGCTAGATGAAGCAGCAAGCTGGACTCAAGATTACCAGAAGAAATATCAACAACCTCAGATATGCAGATGATACAACTTTAATGGCAGAAAGTGAAGAGGAACTAAAGAGCCTCTTGATGAAGTTGAAAGAAGAGAGTGAAAAAGCTGGATTAAAACTCAACATTCAAAGAACTAAGATTATGGCATCCAGTCCTGTCAGTTTATGTCTAATAGATGGGTAAAATGTGGGAACAGTGTCAGATTTCATTTTCTTGGGCTCCAAAATCACTGTGGTCAGTGACTACAGCCATGAAATTAAAAGACGTTTGCTCCTTGGAAGAAAAGCTATGACAAACCTATACAGTGTATTAAAAAGCAGAGATATTACTTTGCTGACAAAGGACTGTATAGTCAAAGCCGTGGTTTTAACAGTAGTCATGTAAGGATGTGAGACTGGGCTATAAAGAAAACTAAGCGCCAAAGAATCGAAGGTTGAGTGCTTTCAAACTGTGGTGCTGGAGAAGACTGTTGAGAGTCCTTGGACAGCAAGGAGATCAAACCAGTCAATCCCTAAAGGAAATCAACCCTAAATATTCACTGGAAGGACTGGCACTGAATCTCCATTACTTTGGCTACCTGATGCGAACAGCTGACCCATTGCAAAAGACTCTGATGCTGGGAAAGATTGAGGACAAGAGGAGAAGTGGGCAACAGAGGGTTGTGATGGTTGGGTGGCATCATTGACTTAATGGACATGAGTTTGAGCAAACTCTGGGAGACAGTGAAGGACAGGGAAGCCTGGCATGCTGCAGTTCATGGGGTTGCAAAGAGTTGTACATGACTTAACAACTGAACAATGTAGTGGTATTATGTGACTTCACATGTAGTATAAGTCATGTGACTTCAGGTAATATGTGACTTCACATGTAGTGCAAGGATCATACAACAAAATACTCTCATTTTTTTTCTCATAACTGTTTGGTGTTACTGTCACACAACTTACTTGCACATCTTCCTCAACCCCACACTTCATTATTTCATTATTATTTCTGTCTAAACTGTGAGTTATCATTTAAAGATACTTTATCAATAAGAAAATGATCTTATATATTTACCCATGCATTTACCACCTTCTGGTTCTCTTGTTTCCTTTGTGTAGAGCCGTATCTTTTACCATTTACCTTTTCTCTGGTTGACATCCTTTAATATTTGTTTCAATGGGGATTTGATGGTGTTGAATTCTTTCAGTTCTTATTTGTCTGAAAAACCATGTATCTTGATTTGGCTTTTTAAAATTATTTTCCCTGTTATTTTCAAAGTTATACTTCCATCCTTAAATGTAAAATTTAAGGATGACAGTTTTATTTCTTTTAGTATTTAAAAGATGTTGCCCCATTGTTCTGTTTCACTATGAGAAATCTTACATCATCCTTATTTTTGCTGTCCTTTTTCTCTTGCTGCTTTGAAGATTTTTCTCTTTATCACTAGTTTTGATTACTTGTGCTTCTTTAACTCTTGGGCTTATTTGTCAAGCTTCTTGGAATTTAGGGTTTATAGTATTCTTTGGTAACATTTTGGCCATTATTTCTTCATATCATTTTTTCCACTCCCCCCTCTTTGCACCTTTGAGGGACTCTGATTATACTTCTAACAGGTTACTTGAAGTCCTAGAGCTCATTGATGCTTTGTTCATTTTTTAAAGTCATTTTCTTTTAATATTAATAGTTTCTATTGCTATATCTTCAGATTCATGTATTTTTTTCTTTTGCAATGTCTAATCTGTCATTAATACCATTAAGTGTATTTTCGCTTCACATAGTGCAGGTTTTTGGAAGTTTAATTCTTTTAAAAATCTTTCAATACCTGAATAAAGCTGAAAGAAAGAAAAAATATCTAGTGTCTTAATTTTTGAACACACGCAATATAGTTATGATAACTTTCTTGTCTTTGCCTGATAATGCTAACATCTCTGTCAATTCTCATTCAGTTTTGATTGATTGGTGGTGGCGGTTTCATCACTAAGTCGTGTCCAACTCTTGTGATCTGATGGACTGTAACCCACCAGACTCCTCTGTCCATGGGATTTTCCAGGCAAGAATACTGGGATGGGTTGCCATTTCCTTCTCCAGGGGATCTTCCCCATCCAGGGATTGAACCCCGGGCTCCTGCATTGCAGGCGGATTCTTTCACTGACCAAGCCATCAGGGAAGCCCTTTGATTGATTACTCGCCTCATTATGGGTCATGATTTCCTGCTTATTTGCATGACAGCTAATTTTTTATTGTATTTCAGACATTGTGAATCTTACCTTGTTGTATTTTTTTTATCCTCACACTTGTGAGTTTTGTCCTTGGTTGCAGTTAAGCTGATCAGAAATAATTTTGTCCTTTTTAGTACCAGTTTTAGTCTTGTTTTTAAGATTTTTAGGCAAGACTGGAGTCATGCTTAGTCTAGAGCTCATTCCCCACCACTGAGGCAAGACCCCTCTGGGTATCTGCCTAGTTCATTGTGAAGCTTCCCAGTCAGCCTGTAGGAACATGCCCGGCATCCAGCCCTGTGTGAAAGCTGGGCACTGTTGCCTCTAATCCTGTTCACTGGTCTTTGCCCATCCATGGGGAATTTCCTCATGTGTGTGTGCTGGGTTCTGCAAGGGAGACTTGGCAGAAATCTTTGTGCAGCCCTTTCCTCCCCAGTCCTTTGTTCTGAGAACTCTAGTTGCCTTGGTCCCCCCAGATTTTCAGACCCCCTTTCATCAACTCAGGGAACATTCTGAGATCCACTAGGGAATGTTCTCCCTGCTCCATGATCTTAGAACTCACCAGGGAGTAAGATGAAGCAGTTTTATAGGACTCGTCCCATTTGCTTTCCTTCAGGGAGTATCTTGAAAACCATTGTTTAATATATTTTGTCTGGATTTTTCTAATTCTCTGATAATTTCACGCAGGAGAGTAAATCTGGTATCTTTTATTTCACCTTGGTGGAAACAGAAGGTGGATTAACATTTATAGATTAGTTTTGGTCATTTTTAGATTGTTTTTCATACATATTACCAAATTGCTTTCCAGTAACATCAGACAATAAGTGGCAAAACAGTTGAACCAAGTTTATTTATCTTTGGCCATCCTTTTATTCAAACAGCATCAGTTGGTAAGAGGCAGATATTATGCTGTCACATGATCTTCTTTTATCACCATTGAAATATAATGTTCTTTCTTTATTAGTCATTTGCATTTCCTCTCCAGTGGGTTTGACTATGCATGTGAGTGAGTATGTGTGCTCAGTCGTGTCCTACTCTTTGTGACTCCATGGACTGTAGCCTGCCAGGCTCCTCTGTCCATGGAACTTTCCAGGCAAGAATACTGGAGTGAGTTGCCATTTCCTCCTTTAGGGGATCTTCCCGACCCAGGGATCAAACCCACGTCTCTTGTGTTTTCTGCATTGGCAGTCAGATTCTTTGCACTTGAGCCACCAGGAGCTTCTGACTAGGCATGGTCTTTAGTCTTTATATTATTTTTATTAGTTGCAAGGACACTCACAGGATCTGAGTCAACACCAGGGGCAGAGAGACAAAACATTTGAGATTCCTGTTCCAGGAAGTTGCCCTATGTGCAGAGAGACTGTGGACAAGAGAAGGGGTGGAGTAGTTGGAGAAGTGACCCAGGGTGCTTTTTTTTCTTAATTTTTACTTTATTTTACTTTACAATACTGTATTGGTTTTGCCATACATTGACATGAATCCACCACGGGTGTACATGAGTTCCCAATCCTGAACCCCCCTCCCACCTCCCACCCCATATCATCTCTCTGGATCATCCCCATGCACAAACCCCAAGCATCCTCTATCCTGTATCAAACATAGACTGGCAATTCATTTCTTACATGGTAGTATACATGTTTCAATGCCATTCTCCCAAATCATCCCACCCTCTCTCTCTCCCTCAGAATCCAAAAGTCCATTCTATACATCTGTGTCTCTTTTGCTGTCTTGCATACAGGGTCATCATTACCATCTTTCTAAATTCCATATATATGTGTTAGTATACTGTATTGGTGTTTTTCTTTCTGGCTTACTTCACTCTATATAATTGGCTCCAGTTTCATCCATCTCATTAGAACTGATTCAAATGTATTCTTTTTAATGGCTGAGTAGTATTCCATTGTGTATAGGTACCACAGCTTTCTTATCCATTCATCTTCTGATGGACATCTAGGTTGTTTCCATGTCCTGGCTATTATAAACAGTGCTGCAATGAACATTGGGGTACATGTGTCTCTTTGAATTCTGGTTTCCTCGGTGTGTATGCCCAGCAGTGGGATTGCTGGGTCATAAGGCAGTTCTATTTGCAATTTTTTAAGGAATCTCCACACTGTTCTCCATAGTGGCTGTACTAGTTTGCATTCCCACCAACAGTGTAAGAGGGTTCCCTTTTCTCCACACCCTCTCCAGCATTTATTGCTTGTAGACTTTTGGATCACTGCCATTCTGACTGGTGTGAAGTGGTACCTCACTGTGGTCTTGATTTGCATTTCTCTGATAATGAGTGATGTTGAGCATCTTTTCATGTGTTTGTTAGCCATCCGTATGTCTTCTTTGGAGAAATGTCTATTTAGTTCTTTGGCCCATTTTTTGATTGGGTCGTTTATTTTTCTGGACTTGAGCTGCATGAGTTGCTTGTATATTTTTGAGATTAGTTGTTTGTCAGTTGCTTCATTTGCTATTATTTTCTCCCATTCAGAAGGTTGTCTTTTCACCTTGCCTATAGTTTCCTTTGTTGTGCAGAAGCTTTTAATTTTAATTAGGTCCCATCTGTTTATTTTTGCTTTTATTTCCAGGATTCTGGGAGGTGGATCATAGAGGATCCTGCTGTGATTTATGTCAGAGAGTGTTTAGCCTATGTTCTCCTCTAGGAGTTTTATAGTTTCTGGTCTTACGTTTAGATCTTTAATCCATTTTGAGTTTATTTTTGTATGTGGTGTTAGAAAGTGATCTAGTTTCATTCTTTTACAAGTGGTTGACCAGTTTTCCCAGCACCCACTTGTTAAAGAGATTGTCTTTACTCCATTGTATATTCCTGCCTCCTTTGTTGAAGATAAGATGTCCACAGGTGTGTGGATTTATCTCTGGGCTTTCTATTTTGTTCCATTGATCTATATTTCTGTCTTTGTGCCAGTATCATACTGTCTTGATGACTGTGGCTTTGTAGTAGAGCCTGAAGACAAGCAAGTTGATTCCTCCAGTTCCATTCTTCTTTCTCAAGATTGCTTTGGCTATTTGAGGTTTTTTTATGTTTCCATACAAATCTTGAAATTATTTGTTCTAGTTCTGTGACAAATACCACTGGTAGCTTGATAGGGATTGCATTGAATCTGTAGATTGCTTTGGGTAGTATACTCATTTTCACTATATTGATTCTTCCAATCCATGAACATGGTATATTTCTCCATCTGTTAGTGTCCTCTTTGATTTCTTTCATCAGTGTTTCATAATTTTCTATATATAGGTCTTTTGTTTCTTTAGGTAGATATATTCCTAAGTGTTTTATTCTTTTCGTTGCAATGGTGAATGGAATTGTTTCCTTAATTTCTTTTTCTACTTTCTCATTATTAGTGTATAGGAATGCAAGGGATTTCTGTGTGTTGATTTTATATCCTGCAACTTTACTATATTCATTGATTAGCTCTAGTAATTTTCTGGTGGAGTCTTTAGGGTTTTCTATGTAGAGGATCATGTCATCTGCAAACAGTGAGAGTTTTACTTCCTCTTTTCCAATTTGGAGTCCTTTTATTTCTTTTTCTGCTCTGATTGCTGTGGCCAAAACTTCCAGAACTCTGTTGAATAGTAGCAATGAAAGTGGGCACCCTTGTCTTGTTCCTGACTTTAGGGGAAATGCTTTCAATTTTTCACCATTGAGGATAATGTTTGCTGTGGGTTTGTCATATATAGCTTTTATTATGTTGAGGTATGTTCCTTCTATTCCTGCTTTCTGGAGAGTTTTTATCATAAATGGATGTTGAATTTTGTCAAAGGCCTTCTCTGCATCGATTGAGACAATCATATGGCTTTTATTTTTCAATATGTTAATGTGGTGAGTTACCTTGATTGATTTGTGTATATTGAAGAATCCTTGCATCCCTGGGATAAAGCCCACTTGGTCATGGTGTGTGATCTTTTTAATGTGTTGTTGGATTCTGATTGCTAGAATTTTGTTGAGGATTTTTGCATCTATGTTCATCAGTAATATTGGCCTGTAGTTTTTTGTGTGTGTGTGTGTGTGTGTGGCATCTTTGTCAGGTTTTGGTGTTAGGGTGATGATGGCCTCATAGAATGAGTTTGGAAGTTTATCTTCCTCTGCAATTTTCTGGAAGAGTTTGAGGAGGATAGGTATTAGCTCTTCTCTAAATTTTTGGTATGATTCAGGTGTGAAGCTGTCTGGACCTGGGCTTTTGTTTGCTGGAAGATTTCTGATTACAGTTTCAATTTCTGTGCTTGTGATGGGTCTGTTAAGATTTTATATTTCTTCAGCCAGGGTGCTTTGAAAGCCAAAGAGAGCCCATTACCTAACCCAGAACATTAACTAGATCTTCATTAGCAGTGTAAGTGTAATTAAACTCCAAGAACCATAGTCTGTTCACAGTTCTGTCAATAGTGAGCTGCCTTGTGTGTTTGCAGATGACAGCTAGAGATCTAGGTTTATTGGCAATGTTATAGAAATGACTTGGGGCTGGGGCAGAGGTGGGGGCCTTTGAGAGTTGGCAAATAGAACTCTAATCATGAGCTGTGATTAGTTAGCCCCTGATTTGTAATGTCTATGTAAGCTAAATAAAACTCTCTATTTACAATAAAGTTTTGCTTCTCTTTGGCCCATTTCATGAAAAGAACAGTGCATAGTTGGGTTGATTTCCCTATCATCTTTCTTTGGCAGCAGGTAGAACAAAGTTATGGAGAAGGCAATGGCACCCCACTCCAGTACTCTTGCCTGGAAAATCCCATGGATGGAGGAGCCTGGTAGGCTGCAGTTCATGGGGCTGCTAAGAGTCAGACATGACTGAGCGACTTCACTTTCACTTTTCACTTTCATGCATTGGAGAAGGAAATGGCAACCCACTCCAGTGTTCTTTCCAGGAGAATCCCAGGGACGGGGGAGCCTGGTGGGCAGCTGTCTATGGGGTCACACAGAGTCAGACACAACTGAAGCAACCTAGCAGCAGCAGCAGCAGAACAAAGTTAAGGGAGAAAGGATTTTCTGACACTCCAGGTTTAGTTCAGCAAACTTTGAAAGTTCTTTTTACTAGCCTACATGTCTTTAATTCCACTGATCTAAAGCAAGTATATGCAAGAACGTTTTATTTTAATTACAGTAATTCCCCAAGTGAGTGAATTTTTTGGAATCAAATACATACATGTCATCTGGTAGATCAAGTTGCAATTATCTACAGACTGTCCAAGGTCAACCTTCTCAATCATCTTTAAATGACAGTAAACTGTGTACCAAATTAAAAAGAGTAATGCATAAATTTATGCATACAAACATGTTTGCACATATCCCAGGGTCATATGCATTTACCATGAAGAACTAGATGATGTTCAAGGTCAATCTAATAATTCATTTGTGTATTAGACTGCTAGGTCTGCAATAACAAAACACCACATATTGAGTGGCTTAAACAAATGACATTTATTTTCTTACTATTTTGGAGTCTAAAAGTCAAGGAAGATGAAGGTGCTGGCAGGATGGATTTCTAGAGAGACCTCTCATCCTAGCTTGCAGATGACTGCCTTCTTGCTGTTCCTTGCGTAGCCTCTTCTCTGTGTGTGTACCTCTCTGGTGTCACTTCCTCTTCTAAAGAGAACATCAGTCTTATTGGATTAAGACCCCAAATTTACAGCCTCACTTAACCAAAATTACCTCTTTAAAAGCCCTATCTCATTCCTTAAAAAACTGGAAATAGAACTGCCATATGACCCAGCAATCCCACTGCTAAGCACACACATCTAGGAAACCAGAATTGAAAGAGACATGTGTACCCCAATATTCATCACAGCACTGTTTATAATAGCCAGGACATGGAAGCAACCTAGATGTCCATCAGCAGATGAATAGATAAGAAAGCTGTGGTACATATACACAATGAAATATTACTCGGCCATTAAAAAGGATACATTTGAATCAGTTCTAATGAGGTGGATGAAACTGGAGCTGATTATACAGAGTGAGTAAGCCAGAAAGAAAAGCACCAATACAGTATACTAATGCATATATATGGAATTTAGAAAGATGGTAATGATAACTCTGTATGCGAGACAGCAAAGGAGACACAGATGTATAGAACAGTCTTTAGGACTCTGTGGGAGAAGGCGAGGGTGGGATGATATGGGAGAATGGCATTGAAATATGTATAATATCATATGTGAAATGAAGTACCAGTCCAGGTTTGATGCAGGATACAGGATGCTTGGGGCTGGTGGGATGATCCAGAGAGATGGTACGGGGAGGAAAGTGGGAGGTGGGGTTTCAGGATGGGGAACACATGTACACCCATGGTGGATTCATGTTGATGTATGGCAAAACCAATACAATATTATAAAGTAATTAGCCTCCAGTTAAATAAATTTATGTTAAAAAAATAAAGAAAAAGCCTTATCTCAAAACAAAGTCCCATTGGGTGAAGGGACTTCAACATATGAATTGGTTTGAGTAGGGGAGGGGTACAAAAATTCAGTTCCTGTGCTTTGGGGGAGGTAAAAGAAATACAGAGGAATTTAGGCCTCATTTCAAGTCTCATTGTATTTCTGGAAAATATTGCTAAAGAGGTGTGAGGGGCCTGTTATTTAATCCCTGAATATAGGAGTGGTGGTGGGTTTAGGGGAGTATTGTTTTGGGGAAAAGAGAACTCACCAAGATACAGGGAAAGTGAAAGTCGTTCAGTTGTGTCTGACTGTTTGCGACCCCATGGACTATACAGTCCATGGAATTCTCCAGGCCAGAATACTGGAGTGGGTAACTGTTTCCTTCTCCAGGGGATCTTCCCAACCCAGGGATCGAATTGGGGTCTCCTGCATTACAGGAGGATTCTTTATCAGCTGAGCTACCAGGGAATCCCCTGAGAGTAAATCAGGGTCTCCTCTAGAGATAATTAAAATATTGCTAAGATTTTTATTCACTTTCTTAGGGCAGCTCTAGGGAACTTTATATGATATACATGAGAATCTTAATTATTGAATCCTATAGGTTATACAAGGTTTACTAGGAAGACAAGTCATTATAACAGAAATACCCACTAAAAACTAACCCGCTGAAACATTAGTGAACACTCAAGGCTCACTTTCTACTTAATTATTGTTGTTCAGTTGTCAAGTCATGTCCGACTCTTTGCAACCCCAGGGACTGCAGCATGTCAGGCTTCCCTGTCTTTCAGGATCTCTGGGAGTTCGCTCCTGGAGCTGGCTCATAAAGGCTCTCAGACATGGTGTACATCTGCCTTTCCAACTCCACATTCAGTGACATCGCATTTGGTCACTTGGAATATACCACAGTGGAGAATCTACACTAGGCAATTGGGAAACACTACAAACCATATCTCTTTGTTTTCCTGAGAACTGGTTGTGTTCAAGATTTACCAGCAAATCATTGAATTGGTTCATGGCCTTTGAATCAATATCATTGCTGAGTCATTTGTTGCCTATTGTTCAAAATAAAAATTCAATGTAAATAAAAGGCAGCATGAAACTAAATATCCTGCAAAGGATGTTAGATTTTATGACATTGTTGAAAGTGGTGCTGTGCTAATATCCATGGCATACACATTTGTTTTTGTTTAGTCACTAAGTTGTGTTTGACTCTTCTGCAACGCTATGGACTGTAGCCTGCCAGACTCCTCCATCCATGGGATTTTCTAGGCAAGAATACTACAGTGGGTTGCTGTTTCCTTCTCCAAGTTGTCTTCCCAATCCAGGGGTTGAACCCACATCTCCTACATTGGCAGGTGGATTCTTTACCACTGAGCCACTTGGGGAGGCCCAACATACACATAGCCATTGGCAAATGATGATGGAAGAGAGAAATTATCAACTAAAGAAGGAAAATGAACAAACAGTTACATATTAAAGTATACGAGAGACCTTAATGAAAAATGATAAAATATTGATTATTTTTCTCAAAAATATTTTTTTACTTAAGGTACAGCAGTCCAACCTGAAATTACAATGTCCTCATAGATGCTATTAATTTTTTGAGAAATTTCATCCCCAATACTATTTTTAAAAAATAATGCCTACTTAAATATATTCTAAAGTTTTTAATAAAAGGACTTATTTCAATAATTTAGATTTTATTTTTAACATGAAATTGAAGTTAAGTTTTTCTTTGTCATTTATATTTCAAGTGAATTTACCTAAAGGATTCTATCTCTAGCTCAAGGAATACAAACATTGAATATTTAAAACTGGTCATTGAGCATTCATCCATGCATCCATTTGTCTATCCACCCATCCATTTATTCCTCAAACAGTAATTGAGTACCTTTCATGTATTAGACACTTAAACTACTTGGGAATACTGTCATTAACTTTTTGTTCTAAGAGGAAGGCAAATACATAATTAAATTACAGTGCAATCAGAGAGAAAGTGTCAATAAGTCAATATGTACAAGGTCATATACATCTTGCAGTGAGAGAATTCAAGCGTCACTCCAATGAAGAGCCTTCCCTAAACCCCTAGTCTGGGCCCTCAACTGTGCGCTGACAGCACCTTGCAGTTTTATTGGAATTTTCAGCTCACTTGTCTCTCACCATCTAGACTAAATATATCTTGATGGTAGAAATGGTTTTTGTGTCCTTAGGATGTAGCAAAACTGCTGCTTGCTTGTTACTCAGCGGAGATATAATGAATGAAGGAAGGAAGGATGAAGGGCACTGGGAAGGTATTTGTTGAAGGAGTGTCTTAGTTCAAGTTGCTGTAACAAAATGCCATAGACGGGACGGTTTAAACCACAGACATTTATTTTTCTCAGTTCTGGAGGTTGGAAGTCTGAGATCAAGGTGCCAGCTGATTTGGTTTCTGCTAAGGACCCTCTTTCTGGTTTGCAGATGGCTGTGTTCTTGCTGTATCCTCACGTGACTTAGAGATCAAAATTTCCCTCCTGTCTTTTCTTGTGAAGGCACTAATCCCATCAGGAGAATCAATGCTTATGACCTCATCGAAACCTAATTACCTCCCAAAGGCCTCACCTTCAAATACCATCACATTGAAGATTAGGGCCTCAGCACATACATTTTGGAGAGGCACAAACATTCAGCCTGTAAAAAAAAAATGAAGGATAAATGGGATTTTCCCAGGAGGTCTGAGAATGCAGGGTGGAAAGGGAAGCCAGAGGGATTACTATTAAAAGACAAGGAACCCTAAAACAGCATCTTCACCATGGCCACTTTAAAAAACTACAAGGTGTTTTGTTGTTGATGAATCTTAATACAATAGTCAGAGGGAAGGCAGGGGTTGTGTTCAGTAGCTCACATACTTTACATATTTTTCTGCACAGGAAATGGAAATTATTCAAGGATTTCAAGCAGATCATTATCAACACTTTAGAAACACCACTATGGGCAAAGTGGAGAATGGATTGCAACAATTCAAGGGAATGATGGTGAAAGTTTGAACTAAGGGCTGTTCTTTTGTTGTTTTGTGTTTCTTCTTGTAAGGGGTAAAGTTGAATTATCCCTCGTAGATCAGTAGAGCGTGAGGAGAAGTTGCGAGTAGAGATGGTTTCAATGTGAGAGGAAGTGGTTGCCCTTTTTTTTTTTTGCTGAGCACCACAGCATATGGGATTTTAGCTGACCAGGGATTGAACCCTCGCCCCCTGCATTGGAAGCATAGAGTCTTAACCACCGGACCACCAGGGAAATCCCACTAGCTGCCATTTATTGAAGGCACTATGTTAAGATCTTCACGCACGTCATCATACTTGGCACTCATAGCCGAGGAGAGGGCTGTGATTTCAAGGCAAGTTTAACCCTCAAATTAATGCTCTTAACCATTAAGCTCCACTGCCTCCCCTAAGCAGCCAGAGAAATTGAACCCAAAGCTTCAAATCTCAGGAGAAATTGGTGAGGAAGCTATGACCTGAGAAGCAGGGCATCATGTATGCTTGTGGAGTGTGTGTATATTTGTTCACACATGGAAGTCTTGGGAGGGAATGGCATTGCCCCAGGGCTGGTTCTTCAGGAGCAAACATTACCATGGTGTTTGCCAGATGTTTTTAGGGATCAACACCTGTGGGGGGGAAAATTGGAGGGTGCAGGACTGGAAAGAGGGAAAGGGCACTCTGGGATTGGGACGGACAAATTCTTGGTCAGTTTGGGGTAAGTAGTGACCATCAGGACCAACCAGTATTGGCTCAAAATACTGGTCTATATGCCTTCCCAGGAAGGACATGACCTCAGGGGAGAGGGGGAGAGTCAGGGCAACTGAGGCAGCCCCTGGACTTGCTACAGCTGGGCTACACTCTCTCAGCGGGGCAACACATTTCTCCTTGAATAGAGATTCTCTGCAAGTACCATGGGCTTAAAAGTTCATCTTACCACCTTTGGTAACTGAGAGCCTTGGTTCAAAACCCGGCTCTGACAGTGATAGTTTTCTAAACCTTGCTGAGTCAGTTTCCTCATTTATAAAATATGTGTGTCTGTGGTAAAGGCTAATAATAGTACCTAGCTAGCAGAGTTAGGGGCTTCCTCGGTGATTCAGACAATAAAGAATTTGTCCTCAGTGCAGGAGACCCAGGTTTGATCCCTGGGTCTGGAAGGTCCGCTGGAGAAGGGACTGACAACCCACTCCAGTATTCTTCCCTGGAGAATTCCATGGGCAGAGGAGCCCATGGAGCCTGGCAGGCTACATACAGTCCATGGGGTTGCAAAGAGTTGGACATGGCTGAGTGGCTGAAAACAATAGCAAAGTGGAGTTATGCTGAAGCTTAGAAGAGAGTACTCATTAAAGTGCCTGGCACATAATAAGTTTTTAATAGACATTACTCATTATTCAAGACATCATATGCTTTGAAAATCTGAATGTTCTACATTGAATGGCTGAGACTGTATACCTAAAACATGTTACAACACGTTGCGTTTTCTTCTTAGGGAATAAAAAACATAAATATTAATTCCACTTGACACAGTTTACATTGATTGACTTATGTTACAACAGCAGGAAGAGAAATAAAAGACGACTTGATTAATTTTGGAAATATGCTAGAAGTTAATGTATGCATTTGTAACTGCCTTTCTTAAATAGAAAGTCAGAATGACAAATTTTAAAGTGAAAAGGTAATGCCTAGCTTTCCCTAAATCCATCTCATCCTCTTCCTTGTTCAATTCCTGAAAAGAAGAGCACCAGTCTCCTCTTCTCTGAACTCATCTGCTTCCTGGAGGTTTGTTCATGGGTACGCTGCCTGCATGATTCTCTTGGCGTGCAGTTACTCCCCATGAAGCTGTCTCTCCCTGCCTACATCAGATGTTTTTTAAGGCCTGAAACTTGTCATTATCTTGTGGAATTGTACACAGACATTGCGTCAGTTAAGATACAGCAATAGAGCCAATGGAAATGTGACTTAGATGTATCAGGGACTGACTTAATCCCATACCAAAGGAGCACAGATGACCATAACTTTCTGATGCTAAGGTACTCAATATTTTCTCTCAGATTCATCCTATTTAAATTCCAATGTTTGGCTCACTAGCAAATTCTGTAAACACATACCACCAAGTCAGCCCCCTGTGGTGGAAGGCCAGCTAGACTCCAAGATCCTTTCTCCTTAAAAATTTAAATCAACTTTTCACTGGATAGCACGTGTGCTTGCCAAGTCACTTCAGTCATGTCCGACTCTTTGCGACCCCATGGACGGTAGCCCACCAGGCTCCTCTGTCCATGGGATTTGCCAGGCAGGAATACTGGAGTGGGTTGCCATTTCCTTCTCCAGGGCATCTTTCTGACCCAGGGATCGAGCCTGCATCTCTTGTCTCCTGCATTGGCAGGCAGGTTCTTTACCACTAGCGCCACCTGGGAAGGGATCACTGGATAGCAGATCCCTCTAAATGTCTCTTCAAGGAAGCAGCTTCTCTTCTCTATCCCCATGTACACAAGCAAGCATCTCTTCCCCCTGACTATGGGTCTGATGCTGTGGGAACTGATAGATCAGGATTGGAGCCCTGACCAGCTGCCCATGCCTGGACCCAGGCACCTGGGCACTACATACATCAGCTATGGGTAGGAAGCGGGAGGCCCACAGAAGTGGTGGGTGAGACGAAGCAGAAGTCCCAGGCACTACAAGCGTAATTACTAGACATCCATGTCTCATTAACATCATAGTGATAATACCCACTAAAGCTTGCAAAGAGTAAATTAACATCCAAGAGACACTATCCGACATCCTGCAGGTTTCCTGCTGTCGGTTGGATGGTGGGAAAGGTTTTTCATTGTGTGCGTATCGGTGTGTGTATTTCTTCTCCTCCTTTCTCCTGATGAGATTCTCCTCTTTTGTAACAACTCAAAACTTCACCTCCTGCCTCAGTAGACAGGCTTTTGTAACGCAGCCTCCTTGTGAAGGTCAAGCCTCTTGCCATCTGTGCCACCACACAGACCTAGAGTTCCATCTCACCTTTTGTCCCCAGGTTGAAGATGCCCCGGGGGACTCATACACTTCCCAGGAAAATGAAGTTGTCCTAATTTCCCCAAATTGTTTCCTCTCTTCCATATCCCTGGCCATTTTTGAATATACAAGAGTACTTTGAAGACACATTTTGAAATCTTCAGTTTAGTCGCTCAGGCACATCTGACTCTGCAACCTCATGGACTGCAGCACACCAGGCTTCCCTGTCCATCACCAACTCCTGGAGCTTGCTCAAACTTGTGTCCATAGAGTCAGTGATGCCTTGAAGTCTTATTTAAAGGCCAAGTATGGATACCTTGGGATATGCACTGGGTAGGAAATGAATAGTCTTAGAGACCCGAGGGGAAACCTTCTACCTGACTCAGTGGGGCCCCTGGGCAACACATCAGTGGGTTTCCTGCACTTTTCACAATACAGAATTGTTTGAGAAGGGGAGGTTCTGCCCAGGTGATCATTGCATAGGCTGTGAGTGTGATAAAAACTGGCTCCAGAAAGGCCTCTTGCAAGATATTCTGGCTCGAACAGCTACAGTTTAAGCCTCTTCGCTCTGACTTGGAACCAGGTTAGACAAAGATGTTTCCTGTGGATCTCAGCCTTTGAGGGACCTCCCTTCCCCTAAGCCTGCTCCCCCCAGCCCCTCTGCTTCCACCACTGCGGTGCTGGACCTCCTTGAATCAGCAGGTGCCGTAAGATGCCAACCATCCCCGAGCCAGGGATCCAGATATTGATGGAAGGGAGGACCAGCTCATGTGTTTGGGTACCTGGTGCTTATTTCCAGCAATAACCAGGTATCTGAGCAGGAGGGTATGGGTCTGTGGCTTAGGAATTAGGTTTGAATTCTGCTCTTCAGTGATGAGCAGCTATGAGAATTTCAATCTCTCCTGGGTTAGGGTTACTTCAGCCTTAAAGTAAAGGAATTTTACCAAGAATTCTAAGATCTCTTCCAGTTCTGAAAATATACAATGCTTTCAATTCTAGCCCAATGTTATATTCACTTGGGGAGCTTTAAAGCATGCAGGTGCCCAGGTCACATTGCCAGAGAGTCTGATAGAACTGAGTTGGGTGGAGCTTCTGTACAGGGTGGGTCCAGATTGGTGGGTCCAGAAGAGCACATAGTTTGAGGGTCCCCATCAAGAGGAAGAACAAAACAGTATCTTACTTTTGCAAATTTTACAAAAATGTGACCTTGTGAACACGTTGTAGGGTCCCTTTCCTCCAGGGACCTCCAGAGTGGTCTGTGCAAGTGAGTGTCCTTGAAGGTTAACTCTACTGCTTCTGAGTAAATCCAGGGGTTCCCAGGCATCATTAAATCGTAAATGTGTCCCAAGTGATTCCAGCACGCACAATTCCAGTGTAAGAGTCTGAACCCTCAGGTGAGGATGAGTGTGGAAGCACGTGGTAATCTGACCAGCTCTGCCTGGAACATCCTTGTTTAGAAGTTTCCCCTCCATGCATCGCTCTCCTAATTAACTCCTACTTACTAGAAAGGCTCAGAGCCAAGGTTACCTCCTCTGGAACCCTTCCCTAATCCGCTGGTTAGGTGCTCTGTTCTGTATTTGTCTCAGACCTGTGCACGATTCTGATGCAGGCCTCACACATGCCATTATAATTATTTTTTATGCTTCTTTCTCTCTCACTAAACTGTGAGCAACATGAGGGCAGAGATTGTGTCTTGGGCATCTTTGCATCCCTGGACATAGCACAGTGCTGAGCACATGAAGCCTTCATAGAAAAAAGGGAAGCCTTCTTCCCTTCATAGAAAATGTATGAAGGGAAGCCTGTATATTACTTTTACATGGAAGACCTTTTGGTCCCTCCCCATTGTATTTTCTAGCCTCTTTTCTAATTAGCCAATAAAGATACTGCTCTAGTGATCTAGTCAGATTCTCCTCGTTTACAAATGTAAGCTCTTACAACCCTTAGCCAACACTTAATAAAAAAACAAACAGACTAATCATTGGATGGCACTGGTGTTGGAGCAGAAGGGCCTTTGCACAGAATAGGAGAATTCTGTGCAAGGACTGTGGCAAGAACCAGGAGGCACTCCCAGCTGAGATTTTGAAATTTAGCTAACTGAGGTAAGGACTGTTAATAGAGACATGTGCAGAATGAAGGGAGCTGCTACTGGAAATTGAGGCCCCTAGGAACCCTATTCTTCAAGTCGTAGGAAGCATGCTCCTCAACCATGTCGGGGGTTGGAGCCCAGAAGAGGGACTACGGCAGCACTGGTTCTAGAATTATGGAAGCACCACCAGAAAGATGATGCGGAGGAAAGCAGGAATACAGGAAGGAAGACTTTGGTCTTCTCCTGCCGGTCAGTCTCCCACTGATCCTCCTACCGGAAGCCAGAGGCAGTGGGGCCCCAGGGATGCTGTAGGCAGTGACCACTCCGCTGAACCCAGCTCAAAGTCGGGGGATAAAGGTGGAGATGCATCTGGGGAGAGAAGGTGAAACAGAAAAATCCACACAACAGATTGGATGATGTCATATTCCCGGGGTCGCTGCGGGGAGTGGGAGGGGTAGGGGGGAGAGGATAACTGGATGTCGTCTTTATCTGTAAGAACTCCATGTAGTTTAAAGTAGTTATGCTGTACTTATTTGGAGTGAAAAACTTACCAAACTCTAGGCTATTTATAACTAGCTGAAAGAAAGGGCTGATAGCAAAACCGACTGCATAGCCAGCTGCTCTATTCGAGGAAGAGACGCAGCAGCGCGCAGGAATTTCCACTCCACCTGCCAGGGACCGGCCCCTGTCGCTGAGAGGTCATCACTCTTGTTTCTACCGAAGTCTTACTTGCTCCTCTGGCCCCACAGCTGTTGGCACCCCATTCTTTCCCTTACCATCTCTGGTGTCACCTCAGGTATTTCTAAGAGAGTCTCCTTCTCAGTGTGAAGACTTGGAAGAGCTTACCGCTTAGCTCTCTGCTGCCATGCACTGCTAATGACCTCAGGGTCTATAACACTGGCATCCACTGGTCCCTTCCTTGGCCTGAAACCTCACACCCATCTTGAAAAGGGACAGAAAGAAAACTGCAGGTTGTGTCTGCACAGGCAGGTGGGCTGGAGGAGGTGTTCCCTGGGGGTGCACGGGGCCTGCAGGGCTGGAGGGCGCCAGCGGGGGCGCCTCACCATGCGCGTCGCTTCGCCCCAGCTCTTGGGTCCCTTCCCTCGGGCGTTCCCCGCACTGACCCCTGCTGCCTCAGGGAGTCGCCAGAGGCAGAGGGAGGAGCACGTTCTCAGAGCATGTGCCAGAGGCCTTCTTTGGCCCGGGGCCCACTGCTCCCCGAACCCTGGCTGCCCACCCACCATTTCTTCTTTGTGTCTCTCACTCGGGTTTTTCCACAGTTGGGAGATGACAGTGTAAGGGAGAGGTGGATGGGGTTTCCTCGTCTCTCTGGTTCTTGACGTACTTCTGCAGAGCGTTTCAGAGTCAGAATGTGGCTGACCCCTATCACTTTTGAACTTTCTAGTTTCTAACTGGTGGGTGAGGCTGGAAGCTGGAGTGGGCAACTGTATTTGTTGAGATATCTTTCCCTACAGCTATCTGGAAGAACAAGGGAAGTTCTGATGCAGTTAGAGCAGGCGGCTCAGGAGGGCAGGGAAAAACACAGAATTCTCCTGGCTGAGGTCTTCAGGAGGAGCTGAGCAGCGGAGTGACCTTGTGGCTGCTGGAAGAGGATGCCTGAAGGGCTCAAGGGAAGGAGCAAGAGGGGCCAGGTGGTGAGTCTGAGACTTAGCCCCCTTCTTTGGGAGAGGGAAGGAGGGGTGGAGGGTGGGGGGGGATGAGAAGTGGAGAAGGGGGTGGAGTGTGAGGCTAAGCAGCATTTTCTTTCCTTCTTCTTCCAGGATTTAACAGTGAAGGGGTTGCCTGCAGAAGATGACCCCAAGAGCCTGGGGAGTCACTAGAAACACAGTACAGGTAGCCTGTTCGGTTGGGACTTGCCTGAGGGAAGGGGCTGTGGTGTCTTCTTCCAGCCCCAGCTACTTACAAGACCTGATGTAAATATAGGTGTTAAAGGGATAGTTTTTGAGTGAATGAATGAATACAGAATGAAGACAGTGGTGTCTTTAGTCAACTTTCTCTTCAAACTCTGTGATAAAAGTGCTCACAAGCTGGCTTGCCAAACAGGTAGATAAACTTCTCTTTTTGGATGCTGAATGGGAGTATGTGTGGAAGTCAAGTCAATCCCCCTGCCCAACCTTCCCTGCAATAAAAGGTAACCCGGGAACTCAGAGCAGGGTCCAAGACAGCATGCTGAGCTCCAAGCTCCAAACACATCTTTTCCCTGGCCCATTCTTAAACCGGTGCCTGAGAAAAGCCCAGGGGAGGAGGGTGGGGGTCTGTGAATCTGACCTTTCTTTTTACTCAGCTCTCAAGTCCAAGTCTATAAAACCAGACCCAGAGATCTAGACAGGGGTGTGTCCTGGGTGTTTGGGGCATATCCTGCTGCAAGCAGAGCCTTCCAGACCACAGAATTTGTCTGAAATCAGTCTTCCTCCATCCAGGGGATAATTGTGAATAACCATCCCCGTGCCAAAACTGGAGATTTCCAGGGCCTTAAAAGCTAATTACAAATACCCTGGGAGTACCGAGTCCATTGCCATAAAAGCCAACGGCCCTGCTGCCTCCTCCAACTCAGAAGGTTTCCTGACTCACGGGGCTGGTGACTCAGCGTGCTCCGGGGCAGGTTTTAATGGGTTTCATGAGCATCTCTTCTCACTGCTGTCTGCAGATGGAAGGGAGGTTCTGCCCAGGTGATAATTGCCTTGACCTTGAGTCTAGTAAAAACTGGCAAGAAAAATGCTGTGGTAGCCTTGGGGTTTTCAGTGCTTGAGGAGAGTGGAAGCAAAGCCAGGGCACAGGGAGAGAGTAAAACCTGGCTTCACAACGGGGTTGAGAAATCAAATGATCTCAGGAGACCCAGTAGAGAATCCTGTGGCTTCCATGAAAAGCCCAGGCCTAGTTAGCAGGCATGAAGCCAAGGCAGGGATTCATTGTGGTGGCTCAGAGTGGAACTCACAGCCTCAGACCTCCTAGCTGTGTGATCAAGACCTGCCTAAGCCTTCATTTGCTGTCATCCTAATAGAGATAATTGTAGTATGTATTACATAGATTGTTGTGAAGATTAAACAAACTAGCATAGTGCCTGGTAGAAACTAAATGTCTGATAGCACTCTCTTCTTCAATATTCAGTAGGAAGCCAAAGTGAAGTCGATGGTTGGTCGAGAAACACTTTTGGAACATTTATATTAAATGACACAGTTTCATCTTTTCCCACCACCAACACCAAATCCAGCAAACAAAGACAAATACAATATACACAGTATAACTTGACAGTTGATTCTTCTACTGAAGTGCAGTAAAATTCTTCATAAAATCACTGTACTTAAGCAGTACTCCAGGCCACACACAACCAGTGGTTACTCAACAAACTCACATTATTAAACTCCTATGCTTATAAGATGGGCCAAGCGTTATGACAAGCTGTGTCCTCAGGAAGGTCGTAGTTGATATGGGGACGTGTGCAAACACATAATATTGGCCCTAGGGCACAGGTTCTAACACAGTTATGCTTGAACTAGCCTGTCTCACAATTATCTGGCAAGCTTGTTAAAACAAGTCCTGGATTCCACCCCACTGATTCTATTCAGTAGATCAGGGACCAGGCCAATGAATTTACATTTCTAACCAAGTCCCCAGTGACACCGATACTTTGTGGAGACTGTGATAGTAGAAGTCAAAAGTCACAGGGTAGTTTATAGTGAAGAAAAGAGTAATGAATTATTTGGGGGGGGGGTGTGCTATCTGGGATGACTTCATGGAGGAAGTAGTATTTAAGCAAAACCTAGAGGTATGGATAGACCTTCAGGAAGCTGCAACTAGAAGAGGAGGTGTTTTCATGGAGAAAAAAAATACTAGAAAACCAGAGGAAAGGCAGAGTACCTTCAACAAACTGAAAATACAGCAGGGTATATGTGCTGAGGAGGGAAGGGTGATAGGAGAAAATGTTGAACATTGATTTCGAAGACCTAGGTGCTCAGGCTGAGGAGGTTGGACTTATTCTGTGAATAACAGAGGGGCTGCCAAATGTTTTTGAGGATAGGAATGATGTCATCGACTCAATGACCTGATGCTTTCCATCTGTGTGAGAGAAGAGAGGGAGTGATGAGAAATGGGAAAAGTCAGTTGGCTGACTGATTTTTAAAAATCATTTTATTTATTTATGTTACTTTTGGCTATGCTAGGTCCTGATTGCTGTGTGGGCTTTCCGTAGTTGCTGGGAGCAGGGACTGCTCTTCCCTGTAAAGTGTGGGTTTCTCACTGCAGTGGCTTCTCTGGTGGAGCACCAGCTCTAGGGGGCATGGGCTTAGTAGTTGCGGCACCTGGGCTCCAGGGCACAGGCTCAACAGTTGTGATGCACAAGCTTCATTGCTCCAAAGCATGTGGGATCTTCCCTGATCAGGGATCCAACCCATGGCTCCTGCATTGGCAGGTGGACTCGTCACCACTGAGCCACCGGGGACGAGCTTGGCTGACTTGTTAAAACTCTCTAAGTGATAGGAGGTCATCTAGAAGCCTAAACTAGGAATAGAAAGATTTGACCATGAAAGCCAAATTGGAGGGGATATCATCAGTACTATCAAATTAAATTACATGTGGCTGACGAGGGAGAGAAACAAGTCAAAGATGCTCCTAAGGAATGGAACCTGAGTACCAAAGCCAGCAGAAGACAGAGGTTTTAGGAAGCAGAAACATTTAACAAGGAAGATAATGACTTTTGAATGTGAAGTGCCTGCAAGCTGTCCAGGAGTTTGCAATGCAAGCCTGGTTCAGCAGAAAGACTGGGTCTGAGCATTTATATCTGAGGGCATCACGTATAGAAGATTGTGGAAACTGGGAGAGCAGATCTTCATAAAGGGAGAACACATGAAGAGAAGGGTGTAAGCAACAGAATCTTGGTGCGTGTCTAAAGTGGTTGGCGAAGAAGAGCTAGCAAAGACTCAGAAATTCTGGTCTGGGAGGCATTGAGGAGGTGGTTGAATGCTGTCAATGAAAGCATTGAAAGACAATGAAGAAGGTTTAAGAAGGGCATGGCTCACGGTGTTAACTGCTAGCGAAGCCCAGAGGAAGAGTTTGGATGAGTTGGTTGGGACCGTCATGAGTGCGCTGTCCAAGGTGGGGCAGGATCTGGGCTGCAGAGGGTCGAGGAATAAACAGGAGGTGAGGAAGTAGAGCAGGCAGCAGTGGAGCGGTGACAGGACGATAATGGGACCGTAACTTTGAGGGAAACAGGTTCATGGGCAGGTTTTGTTGTTGTTTTAGGATCTGGACAACCAGAGCAATTGTGTTGGCCACGTGGAAGAAGACAGTGGAAAAGATTAAAGAGGTAAGAAAGGAGGAGATGATTGATGCCGCAGGGTTTGGGAGGAGAGGAGAAGGTGGGAGGGAAAGGCCTGGGACAAAGGACCACTTTGTAACAAGGTCCTCTGGGTTTTCTTGGATGGGCTCCAGGCAAGAGTCTCCTTTTACTAAAACAAACAGCATGGCGGCACCATTGCAGCCCTGGGAATCTCAAATCCAGAGGTGTCTGCTTTTTCCCAAGACTAACCTCTCCTCTTTCAAGCATTCAGAAAGGACCAAAAGTTAAATGAGAGTTTCAGTATTCTAATTTTCCAACAAATTTATTTCCTCCCTGGGTTAGCCAAATCGTGGAGTCCTTTTCCTCACCTGGGCTCCTAAATTTAATTAGCCAACTTCCTCCTTCCCCTCCGAGAGTCAGAACAGAGGCCTCATTTCTCTTCTCCCCTTCCTAGCTTTTGCTTATCTAAACTAAGGGCCCCCCGGGAGCTTTCAGCTGATTTATTTCAGCTGGTCCCTCCGCCACGTTGACTCTGGGTTAACCTCTTCGGCCCCTCCGGGACCATTTTTAGGCAGGCTCGCTAGGTATTCTGACCTACTAATAGATCCCCAGAGGGGAAGTCCACACTGTCACGGTAGATCTTACTACCTAACACCTAGTGAAATCCTAGGCTTTGCTGAGCTCAGCCAAGACACTGCAGGAAACACGTGGCCCAGAGTTCCCAGAGAGATTGTCTAGATCTTGAAGAGTAATACTAAACAGACAGCATACAAAGCCGTCTGCACTAGGAGGCTTTAAGGTTTTATTTTAAAAAGCTCTCTTTTTTTCCCAAAAAATTTTATGAGAGAGAATAACTTCTAACTACTAGTGGAAGAAAATAGATGAAATGTGTCTGTTTCTCAGAGTTTGTGTAATTTTCAGTTAATATCACGGCTTTATTAATTATATGAGACAAGCCAGGAGCTGTTGGGCAAAATGATATTATCAAAAGTGTGTTCCGCTTTTGTTTGTCTGGAAGGCGTGGCATCCTCACCTTGGCCTTGTTTCACATGCTAATTTTTTTAGGTGTGTGTCATTAGTTTGAGTGACAGAGCCGGGTTCTGCACCCCTTCAGAGAAATACATTAATCTCTGTTCTTCAAACACTTTCTTGAACATCCAGTTCTGTTTCATACCATTTACACAACCCTAGCACTGGAAATCGTGACTCGGTCTCATCGTTCATGTTAAAGATGTCAGGAGAAAGAAAATAGCTGAATATGATTATAAACCCTGCAAGTGGGATATGAACTTTTGCTTGAAGCCATATTTTTTAAAACTTTGTTATAACTTGTATATGAGTTTGTTTCCTACTGTCTATAGTTTTTGTTTAGGCCTTTAAAAGTAAGATATTGATGAAAATTATGAGAAATGAAGGTATTAAAGTATAATGAGTCATGCTTTAAAGTTAGAAATGGAGTAAGAAACATATCATTGCGTGGTGCAGTCGCCTTGCTAACAACTCTTTCTTCTTTTATTTTCCCAAGTGTTGGTCTTAGTCAATCTTTGTGTGTTGCAGTAATGAAAAATATTTATTACCTCTTTGTGAAATGTTGTAGCCATTTTTGCCTGAGGGGTGACACTGCTAACCTAAGTGACTCAGTGACTGTGTAAGGACAAGGATTTACTGGTTTATGCTGCTTTACATTGTCCCATGTAAGGAGTAGATCTGTATGGAGGCTGGGCCCAGGGGCTCAAGGCAGACCACCTTGGTTGAAATCATGATTCGGTGTGAAAGTGAAAGTTGCTCGGTTGAGTCCGACTCTTTGCGACCCCACGGGCTATACAGTCCGTGGAATTCACCAGGCCAGAATACTGGAGGGGGTAGCCTTACTCTTCTTCCTGTTGGGCCCAGGAATCCCCATCTCAGGCTCCACTAGGGAACTTGGCCTGAGACCTGTACTTCAAAGAGTGCTTCACACTTAATACACATTCAATAAATTTTTAGCAATGATTGAGGATTAAGAATAAGCAAATATGTGCTCTCTGTCAGGTGTATGAACTGGGGAAGACAATTGTTAAGAATTGAGTGGGGTGCCAATTTGTCGTCAGAGCTGAAAAATAGGTTCTTCCACAATCAGTTGTTTTAAACTACATTTCTTTTAGTGGCTGCACTTGAGTGCCTAAAAAAGGCAGTGCTAGAGTTCTCAGGGGTGTCACTCAAGACTTGAAGGTGAATGAGCACAATTGAGGAGTTCCGTAAGGGGTGAGTGGTGGCGACATGGGTGTCCCAGGCCTCAGGGTCAGAGGAGGGACGTAACAGGAGAGGAGATGTAGAAGTCATCGAAGCGGCAAAGCAGCGGTGGCTGGAAGGAGAAATGGTCCAGTTCACACTCATTTCTTGAGAGACAGGGGATAGGTTCGAATCTGGGGCTCAGTTTTATTTGGGGGGCAGTGGGGTGGTGACCAGGCCTGATGTATTGTTTTGTTCAAATCATCAGGGCAGAGGAAACTCCTCTCAGCATTGGTAGGGAAGGGGGAAAGGGCAAGGAAAAAGGGGAGGAAAGAAAGGAGCTTTAGCTGCCAGGAGGTGGTGGCCGTTCTTGCACTGCAGGAGAGGGAAAGGAATTCTCTAGATTTAGAACAGCGGGCAGAGAATTTTGAGTCAGCGTAACTCCTCAGTCTGTGTTGAAAGGCAGGCAGTAGTCCCTCCTGGAATGTGTGGAGAAAAGCCACTGTGAAGGGCCTGGGGGCTGTGCTGCAGGAGTATAGCCTCCTAGCGATGCCTTAGGTGGCCCTGAGGACCAGAAATGACAGTCAAAGGGGGCCACTGAGCCTGGGAATTTCAGCTTCCAAGACTAAATGCAATCTTGAAGAAGTTCTTTTCCATTTACCATCTCAGGGTTAGGAAAGCCAAGACCTACATCCATTACGTTAACTGCCAACCACTGGCTGTTTGTCCTGGAAGATGTGCCATTGTCACCAACGTCTTTACAGAAGATAAGTTCAAGAACTCATGTTAGGTAAAAACGTGGCCTCCTAGCACTTTCCATCAGATATGGATTTGCTTTACTACCAACATCACTCATCAAACAAGGAACAATGGGTTCAACCTGGCGGTAAGATGATAAGGCTGGCTGCATAAGAGGTACAGAAGACGGACTGCTGAGTATCTCAAGTCCATTCTAGTGAAACTTCTTTGTTGTTCAGCCGCTCAGTTGTGTCCGACTCAGGTGTGACCCTATGGACTGTAGCCCATCAGACTTCTGTGTCCATGGGATTCTCTAGGCAAGAATAGTGGAGTGGGTTGCCATTTCCTTGTCCAGGGGATCTTCCCAGACCAGGGTTTGAGCCTGTATCTCCTGCATTGGCAGGTGGATTCTTTACAACTGAGCCTCCAGGGAAGCCCCAGTGAAACTTAGACAAGGTGGAATTCAAAGCCAAAAGAGGAGAGAAGGGAGCGCTCTGGAGCTTGGGTTCATGACACTCAGCAAGGCCTGGGCCTCAGGCCCTCAGGGTGCACTGGGTTAGAATGGGTAGCAGCTACTCTTGGGTGGGCCAAAAACTACGATGTGCCGACACCATTTTAGGGTGATCTTTGCGCTTTTACACATTATCTTGGTCAGCTCTCAACACAGTGATATTATTTCCTCCTTTTTTAATTTTAAGAGAGAAAATGGAGGTTCAGAAAACTCAACCCAGCTAGGAAGTAAGAAAAGTCAGCATTTGGGCCCTGGCTATCTGCCTGGTATGAGTCTGGTATTTCTCTTTATTAGAGAAAAGAGCACAGCTCTGCCATTTATATGTTCTGAGAGAGAGTGCATCTTATAGCATAGGACATGCCATTTTCTCCTTTTGATTTATTTCTTTATTACTATTAACATTTTCATATGTATGAAAATCCAAAAGGGGTAAACCTCTCCCTACCATCCTGTCCGTCATCTGTCGAGTTCTTCCCTCCCAGCCCTGTCTGTGTTAGTTTCTTAGACATTCTTCCAGGGTCTCCTTAAGTCCTAAGAGAAAGATGATATTATTTTCTTTCTTTCTTTTTTTTGCTTTAACACAAAAGTTAGCATATTAAAAACACTGTTTAATCCTTTTTTCCAGTAACTCTGTGTCCTACAGATCTTTCTGTATCATTTTACAGGGAGCTTCCTCAACCTCTTTTACAGTTGTATTGTTTTCCATTACACAGATGTCCTGTAATTTATGGAATCAGTGCTGTACTGATGAAAATTTGTTGTTGTTCAGTCCCAAAGTCATACCTGACTCTTGGACTGCAGTGGACTGCAGCACACCAGGCTCCCCTGTCTTTCATCATCATCTCATGTTTGCTCAAACTCATGTCCATTGAGTCAGTGATGCCATCAACCATCTCTTCCTCTGTCTTCCCCTTCTCCTTCTGCCCTTAATCTTTCCCAGCCTCAGTGTCTTTTCCAAAGAGTTAGCTCTTTGCATCAGGTGGCCAAAGTATTGGAGCTTCAACTTCAGCCTCGGTCCTTCCAATGAATATTCAGGGTATTTCCTTTAGGATTGACTGGTTTGATCTCCTTGCTGTCCAAGGGACTCTTAAGAGTCTTCTCCAGCACTATAGTTTGAAAAGCATCAATTCTTCGGTGCTCAGCCTTCTTTATGGTCCAATTCTTACATCTGTATGTGACTACTAGAAAGACCATAGCTTTGACTATTTAGGTTACTCCTTATTTTTCAATATTAGAAAATGCTGCAGGAACAAGTTGTACATTCATCCTTTAGCATGCATATAACTGCATCTGTTGGTGAAATTGCTAAAAGTTGAATTGCTGAGGAAAGATGGATGTCTTTGTAATTTTTTTGTGGATACTCGGCAGAAACTTTGATGAGACCAAAGTGAGACCCTAAGTACTTGATGCCATGGTTTCGACAAGGACACACCCAGGTAACTCAGACCCCAGCTGAGTTCCTTCCAAGAATTAAGTATTGGGTGGGCACCCAGGCCACTCACTGCAGCCAAAGATGCCCAGGCTTTGGCCTTGTGTAGCCTTTCCTTTCTGTACCAGTTGTAAAGTAAGAATGCTGATGTACCCTTGACGTTCTTCCTCTCATCCTTAGAGGTATCATACTAGGAAGCAAAACTGAGCCAGGCAGCCATCTGAGATCTTCCTTATGTAATCAGAAAAAGCACAGCCTCTGGGGCCAGAAAGACCAGAGTCCTAGTTTTGGCTCCATCACTTTTTATCTGGGCCATCCTGGGTGAGGTTCTTATTCTCTCTAGGCCCAGATTCCTTCATCTGAGAAAAAGGGGGAAATGATGGGACCCGTCAAAAGTGGTCATGCTGAGGATCAGAGATAATGTGGGGAAAGCACACCCCATGCTCAATAAATGGTTGCTATGATTTTGTGGAATTATCCCCAAATCCATGCTCAGAAACATGCGCTTTGTATCTCTGTCATTGAGGCCCAGCACTGGCCTCTACCTGGCACCCACATCAATGGCTCATAACCTCAACTACAAAAGCGACTCATTATGGGTGGTTTGACTCTTTGTAACCAGTTCCCGAGTGGTTGGCCACATCCGTTGATGAAGCAGCATTCCTCACAGAACAGCCATGCTAAGTTCCAACTGCGCTCTTATAACATCAAAGGACCCTGGCTCATTAATTAGTCAGAAAACAATTTTTCACTATTCGGTCCAGCGCCTGAACTAGCCCTTCCTTGAAAAGAACCAGGGTCTGTCTAGAGTCAGATGAGATTGGAAATCCTACAAATAGGGCCACCCGAAGCCTCCCAGTCCTGACAGGTGCCTCTGACCACAAGAAGCAAAGACCCAGAGCAGACAGTTTTCAACGCTGATCTGAGAGTTAAGTTGTTTCCAATTTTTTTTTTTTTTTGGGGGGGGGTAGTTCTTGACACCCAAATCAGCTCACAGAGGTCTGTGTCCTCTTGGTGAAGGAAATGAAGGCTCTCTGAAATACAGACAACTCTGGTGATAGCAGTAATGTGATGATGGATTACCCTTATGCTTCCTCATGCTCCAAATCCATTAAAAGGGGCGAATTGAATTCTGTCTAGTCAGGATCCTCATTCCTTTCCTTAATTGCTTTTTAAACTACTGAAATGAAAAGTTGCAACAAGACACGTTATAGCTATCCCTCCCATTTTCAGCCCTTCCTTGCCACAGTCTCATCTTCCGCCTTCAAAATAGTTCAGTAGCAAAATGTTCCAAACTGTGAGTCACTCACAGATTATTCCGGTGACTGAAGGAAAATCTGTTAATGGGATTCACAGTGCTTATAGCCTAAAAGAGGGAGATATGTGATGGCCAATGTGTAAAGGACTCTTTCGTGTCATTCAGAGTAATGAGATTCTGCCACAGCTTCATCCGGAATTGAAATCACTGACAGTGTATTTGCATATTCATTTTCAGACACTTTGATCTAAAAACCAGTCATTGGAAGAAGTAAGTCTAACATCTGAGCATTGTAGGCACTTGAAAATAGAGGAAAAATTCTCTAAGCTTATCTCTTTCCCCAATATTTTGTGGTCTTGAAGAGGCTGAAGGCTGAATACCTTGGGTGATAAGCTCATTGCCTATTTTAGAAATCTGATAAAGATTTTGCAGCAGGAATGTTATAATTATTTGCAATTTTTGACTTTTAGATCATCAAGGATTAGTTGCAGGCTTCAATGCCACTTTGGAGAGCTGAGTGGAAATGTTCTTATATTTGCACTGTGCAATATGGTAGCCACTAGCCACATATGATATTTGAATTTAAACTTATTAAGGTTAAATCAAATTAAAATTTCCAGGTTTTGGTAGCACCAGTTCCACTTCTGCACTCAATACCACATGCATCTGTGGAACAGTGCAGCTCGAAGGCACAGACGTGTGAGGCACATGGATCTCCCAGACTAAATGGTAGAAAGCTCTACAGTGGCTAACTAACAAATCAGTAGCTTCTCTTAAAAGCCATTCCTCCTCATTAGCGTGGGGCCCTGGGACTTCACTCAGACCTCATAACATCCCTCAACTTGATTAACTATGGAGGGAGAGACTAACAAGTCCAAGTTCAGGCATTCATGGTTCAAGAACAAGTGAAGCATAACTGGGTCACGTGTAGTAATCACCCTCCTGAATCGCCGAGTTTGTCCAAATTTCTTGATTTAAAACAGAATTTGAGTCAGGACCATAAATGAACCACGTTGGGAGATAATGTTCCCTCTAGAAAAAAATCCATCACTTTTGCATATTGATGTTATTCAACATACAAGCACGTGGAAATTTCCCACCGTTTCAAATAACATAAGAGTTGGGTCAGCTATATGCAAACTGAGCAAACAACCTTCTGCTCCAAACTTAAGAGCCTATTTTCTGGTAATGAGTTCGCTCTCAAGCCTCATGACTTGTCTACCTTGCCTTTATGCACAAAGGATACGAGGCAGTCTTAACGTGCGCTTTATGAGTAAAATCTAGTTGTTCAATATTCATATGTTCTTTTAAGGATATCGCTAAGGGAGTTAATGGCTGTTACCTCTCCCCCACTCACTACCTGCCCTCCCACTCCACCTAGTATCAGCTTTATAGCCTAGTAGCGAGCATCAAAATGAACACCATTAAGGGAAGTCCTGGAAGGAGAATAAAAATTCACGGGTTACACATGAACATCAGTGTGAATTAGTCTGTGAGCTTCATCTAGGGAGCCCAAGGGTGATGGAGGCTTATTTGATGTCTGTAAAGTAACTAACTTTTAGAGGTTTTATTCTGTACCAGACACTGTATTTTACACTCTGTATTTATTCATTTAATTGTCATAGAGCAGCTGTGTTTTTCTAATGAGGAAACTGGGAGAGATGAAGCAATTTACCCAAGTTCATATAACCAGGCTACAAAACCAGGCAGTCTAGGACTGCGGCCTGTACTTTTAATGATGAGGCTCACTGCTTCCCCATTGGTGTCTGGGTCTACTTGGGCAGCAGTTGGGGCCCATCCTTTGTCCTGAGCACAGTCTGCTAGGGCAGGCTGGTCTCTGGAGATCTGTGAAAGTCTCAGGGTGGAGGATGTGAGCCCTGTGCCACGTGTCCTGACTCAACTGGAAGCCGGAAGGCGAGCTGAGCCCTCACTGGGATGCTCATGCCCATTCTCCCCTTGTCTGGGCGTCACTTGTGTGTGGAGGGGATAGAGGCTGTTCCACTCACTTCCCCAGCCCCGCCCTCCTCGTGACAACCTCTCCTTGTCCAGGTCCCAATCCTGCTGGCTCACTGTATTTTGGCTTTTCAGTGGACTTGGGGGAACCAGAAACTAGTGAAGGCTGGAGGGCATGCAGTGTCCCTTAGGAATAGAAAATTATCTTTGGTAGGGTCCAGCCTGGCACCTGCATAAGGGTAAACAGGCTCCCAGCTCCAGAACAATTCTGCTTTAAAGCTCCATATTTGACAATTAAAACCCAAGGTACAGTTTGAAAAGAAAAGGAAAGGGTAAAGGGGCCTCCTTTGTAGAAGCACCAATGTATCCCATTGCCCGTAGCCTCTAAGTCATGTAAATGAAAGTGCAGTGCTTTTAAAAAGCAGCCCAGCACAGCATCTATTCACTTAGCAGTCACTTAGTGGGCTCAGTCTGGCTACTTTGTCGGGGAAAGCCATGCGGTTGACACAACCAGGTGCCCTCAGCAGTCCTGGTGTGTTTGTGTGGCTGGGTTGGGAATTTACTCCCCTACCCCTTATCTGTAGCAGGGTGAAGGGTTACAGGGCTGGACAGAAGGTGAGAGGGCTCCCTCTTCTCTGCCTGGGTGGTCTCTTTGTCCCTGTCTTCCTAGGGAAGATGATTAGATACAGCTCAGGGTTAGGAAAGAAACTTGAGATCATATAGACCCACCCACATTGCTGCTGGCAGATAAGAAAACTGAAACTCGCAGTGGTAAAATGACATGCCCAAGGTCAGCTTGATGTCAGAGATTGTGATCATGGATACTATCTGAAGAAAACCCCAGTTCTGTCCCAAGCTACAAAGTGGAACCAATTTGTAAGATTGCTTTCTTAAAGGTCTTCAATACTCTTTCCTGGTTAAAAAAAAAAAAGCCTCCATTTTTGTGGTTCATAGGGCCTCCCTGGTGGCTCAGATGGTAAAGAACCTGCCTGCAATGCGGGATACCCAGGTTTGTCATACACGGAGCCCTTTAGGCACAGGAAATTGAAGAAGAGGGAAGGGTTTTTATTATTATTTATAATGGGGACTCTATCTAAAGGGATTTGTGATGGCTTGTAATGAAAGGGAGGCATCTAATAAAGTTGTTAAAATGAACAATCGTTATATATAGAAGCACCGTGAGTAACCATATTAAACTTCTAAGTTAAAGGCAGCCAAGGGGAACAGAATGTGTAACTCTATTCTCATCGTCTGTTGAAATACATTAATTCTTCACATACAATATTCTTAAAGGATAGTTAGATGGTTACCTTACCGTTCTTTTGTTTGTTTGCTTGTTTTGAATCCACCTAGAGAAGGGCTCTGGAGCTGGCAGTAATGCTCTGATCCTTACTGGCATGAATAGACAGTGCCCAAGAGGGGGTGCCCAAAGACATTACTACCATACTTCACCATTATTTCAAGGCGCTACTTTTCATGGTGTACCATTTGACCCCCTTTTGCTTTTATTTGGGAGCATATATTGTCACCTAATAACTTAGCCATCTTTTTATACTGGCAGGGTCTTTACTTCTAAATATAAGAACACATCTGGGCACACGGAAGGCAGAACTCCCAGCAGGAGGATCTCATCAGAAGCCATTTATCTGAATCCCAACAGCATATACAGAATACCTAATGCATGTCCCACTCCTTTTGAGGAGCAAAGATTAGATGTGAATTGGGGCTAATGGATAGATAAATGTGGGTCTCATAACTTACAATATAATGACAATATGATATGATGTAATGGAATAGTGATCAGAATGGAAGGTTTTAGGGAGATAATAGAAGAACAGATTCCACCCAGGGACATGGGAAAAGGCTTTACAGGGAAGGTAACATTTTATTCATTCTTTCAACAAGTAGTAAATGTCTGTTTTCTTTCTGACACATGTTGGATGCAGGGATGATCAAAATGATCTTGGTCCCCTAACTATAAAGGGAGAAGGGGACTCCTCGAGTATATTATAGAAAAAAGGAACCCTATGAACAAATATGAAAAGGGCATAGAAGTTAAAGGGTGGCTAGGTAATGTGACGGAGAAGGCAATGGCACCCCACTCCAGCACTCTTGCCTGGAAAATCCCATGGATGGAGGAGCCTGGTGGGCTGCAGTCCATGGGGTCGCTGAGAGTCGGACACGACTGAGCGACTTCGCTTTTACTTTTCACTTTCATGCATTGAGAAGGAAATGGTAACCCACTCCAGTGTTCTTGCCTGAAGAATCCCAGGGACGGGGGAGCCTGGTGGGCTGCCGTCTATGGGGTCGCACAGAGTCGGACATGACTGAAGTGACTTAGCAGCAGCAGGTAATGTGAAGGGCATGAAGAAACTTGAACTTAATCTTATAGGCAATGGGGAGGCATGGAAAGATTTCAGCAGGGGAGTGGAATGATCAGTTTTGTGCTTTCAAAGTTAATTAGCCACAGAGATTTAATTATTTACAAAACAAAACCATGAAAGTATTAGGAAAAAGACGTAGGTAAATATTTCCATAATTTTATCTTCAGGGAAAACTTTGTCAGTATGTCACATCAGTATGACATGAAAAAGTTAAAACCATACAGAAAAAAAAGTTGAATATATAAAGCTTTAAAAGTTGTATGCCACCAAATCACTATTAAAAAGATAAAAATTAAAAAAAACTTCTAAAAAGTTAAAAAGAAAAATTGGGAGAATTTAATAGCCTTAATATACAAATGGCTCTCACACAAAAATACGACAAAAAGCATCTAGAAAATGGGCAAAAGAATAAAATGTCCAATAAAACAGATAAAAAATGTTCAAGTGCATGATCAATATAAACATATGCCAGTTTTCATTTATCAGACTGAACAAAGGCTTTTTTAAGAACATAATGCCCAGTGTTAGTCAAAGGACTAGAGAAACAGACACTTTAAAATACTAGTGGTTTTCGGGTGGTTTGGAAGAGCAGTTTGTTAAAGGCATTACAGTGAATAGATACACTGATTCAGCAAATTTACTTTTAGAAATACATCTTAGGTAAAGAGATTTATTCACAAAAATCTTTGTTCCAAATGATTCATTCCAATGTTGTTTGTAATAGTAAAAATCAAACAAAACGCAAACATTGACCAAAAAAACCCCACAACAAGACAATGTAAATGGCCCACTCTAAAATAAAAGATTACTTAAAAATGCAGTGGCTCAGCCTTGTGCCACATAACCAAGAGAAAAGATACGGCTCTTTATTTAGACACAGAAATTTGCCCATGATATACCACTGAAGAAGAATAGAAGATTATGGAGAACCATTGTAGCATGATCTCATTTTTGTAAATATATATTTTACATACATGTGTACAAGAAAAATCTGGGGAAAAAGACAACAAAATATGGAATGTTGTTTCTGATTGTAGTTGCTATTTTTTCCATCATGCCCATCTTTATTTTCTCATTGAACTTCAAGGAACATGAATTAATAAAAGAAGTCAGCCAGTTACTGGAGTATAGTAAGACAATTAACTCAGGTGCAAAAGCCTTTGAGGAGGCCATTGCCATAATCCAGATACGACATGAGGAAGGTCTGTGCTGGGCTCCAGTGGTTTGCAGCCCTGACTATACTTCAGAATCACCTAGGGAGGTATTAAAACACACTGATTCCAGGGCACAACACAGACTAATTAATTTAGAGTCTCTGGTGTGGGGGTATGTTTTAACCTCTGCCCCTCGACCCCTTCCAAGTGACTAAAACGTGCAGCCAGAAATAAGACCACTGCTTTGGAAAGGAAAGGATTTGATGTTTCGTGGGTGGGATCTCTGCAAAGGATTATTAATGGAGAGACACCCATGAAGCTAGCTTTAGTGGGTTTTCTTTCTTTCTCTATAGCTTTCAAGGTCAAGTGTATTGCTGAGGAATGCAGAAGCACTGGAAAATGGCCTCTGTTGATCCTTCTGGGCTAAGCTGCTGCTGATGTTGCAGATTGGAGGCTACATCTGTTTGTGCACACGTAGAATGCAGCACTGATACAGGGACAAATCACCCATCTTCCTAGTGCCTGTACCTGAGCAGCCAGAGTGCTGGAGTCCCGGCAGTGCAGAGAGCTGAACGGCTCAGCAAAAGGATAACATTTCAAATGCACAGTTGAATGGGACTGTTACGAACATGATGATTTTGTTAGAGGAGCTTTCGTTTTAAAGCTCGCCGGAGATGGCGTTTCATGACTAATTGCAGTATATGTGGGTGTTAGCCAACATTCCAATAACTGTTTCTAGCAACACTGCATGCAATGACTTCCCTTACAGTTTAAAAATTACTACCCTTCTGAATAGGTGTTACTCAAACAGGAAGGAAAACTCCACATATTCTCACCAGTCTTTGATGTGAGAGGTTGCTGAGGCAATTTGGAGAGATATCTTAAAAGGTGTCAGGTAAATACAGGTGAATTTTAATACATGATACGCATCGACATTTTTATTCTCTCTAGCAACAGAGAGACTTTTGTATGGCTCGTGAAGAATTATATCAGATTTTGGCTATGGGTACAGAATTTCTCACTTCTTATTGGCTAAAAAAATAAATAAGTAAATGAAGCCATTATAAACAGCATTGAAATATTAATCATGCCTTCCATAATTAAACACCCCCTTTAAAAATAAAAGTTACACAATCTGCCTTTTCACCTCGTTTTGACTTTCATCCCAATACTGGTGGGAGGAAATGAGCTCTGGCCGGAGTAAAACTTGAAAGCGATTTTGACTTTGCAGGGAGCAACAGTGAGGCAGAAAACTTGACTTTATCTTCTCTCCTGCTCGGGGTCAGTGTTTTGGTAGAAGGCAGAGAGGTGGAGGAAACAGGAGAGGAAATATCTGTGCTTCCAGCAAAGGCCATGGGAGGATTAAAATAATGGGCTGCGTATCAGACCTAATGCCAACAGCCCTCTTCAAAGTTCAATGGGGGTAAATACAGACTGAGAACCATTCCCAAAGGCATGGTGAGGCCAGGGGCATTAGAGAGAGAGACCATGTGGGGAGTAGGATGGAGTCTCAGCAAGTAGCTCTGAAGTACCCCCATCCCACTCCTCCAGTTTTTGACATCAAAGGCGTATATCTGCCTGAATTGGCAGGTGAAAGTGCTGTGCAGGTGACAGCAAGTCTCTGGGAAGATAAGAACAGAAATCGCTGAGCTTCAAATCATTGATTTTTCTGCCTCATTAAAACTGGTCCTGGGGTCTCAGCCCCAGTGGGGACTGACCGCAGAACCCTGAGGGCAGAGGCTCAGGCCCTAATATGCCCACAGAGCGGCTTCACACACTATCGATATCATCTCTATTTTAATTTTTAAGGATTAAAGAAAAAATAGTCAAACAACACTAAAAGGTGTACGATAAGGAGTAAGTCTCCCTCTGTTCCCCTCCCTGACCCCTAGACCTCCTTTCCCATGCCTCCTCCCTGGAGACAAGCAGTGAGTCCTTTTTAGACATCCCATCTCCTATTTCATCCTAGGAGGTATTTTCATCCTCTGCCACCTTCGTCGTCTTTTCCCTCCCTCCCCCATTCCCTCCGTACGTGTGTGTGTGTGTGTGTGTGTGTGTGTGTGTGTACATCTACATATATATACATACATAGACATAAATATATATGCAGACTTTTTTCCACACTTTAAGGTGAAAGTCAGCTTTGCGCACTGTTCTCTGTCTTGCTGTGTTCACTTACCAGTAGATTCTGGAGATCATTCCACACCATTCCATATAGGACCCACTTATTCTGTGGCTGTCTGTACATCACTCCACTGTAGAATTGGATTGTAATGTATTCAGCTAGGTTCCTAACTAATAGACTTTAGATTTTTTCCCCTAACCTCTTGTTAATGCTTCAACCCATGTTTTTGCACAACTACCTTTATGTAGGAATGTTTCTGAGGGATTATTTCTTGAACATAAAATTTATGAATCAGAGTATATGCATTTAAGACAATTTTCAAGACACCTTATCAAGAATGTATGAGATCTTGAAAATATTATGTTAAGTAAAAGGAGTAGGTCACTAAAAGTATGTATATTCTATAAGTCCATTTATATAAGTCCATTCTATAAGTTCATGAAATGTCCAGAATAGGCAAATCCATTGAGATAGAAAGTAGATTGCTGGTTACCAGGGACTGGGAGGGGACAGTATGGAGTAACTAGTGGGTACAAGTTTTCTTTTGGGGCTGATGAAATGTTCTGAACTTGATAATTGTGCAATCTACAAAAATCCACTGAATTATGTCCCCTATAAAATACTGAATCTTATGGGAATTGTATCTCAATAAATCTATCATTTTAAAAATGTGAATGAGAGCATCTGTTTTCCCCTTACCCTTGACAGTGTATGTTCACACTTTCCCATCATTCTTCATCCTAATTATAACAGGCTTTCTCTGTTTTTTCAAGGAGGAGTAACAAGCAACAAATAAGTAGAAAGACCTAACGGGCCAGCCAGGGATCTAAGGATCTGGGCTGTCAGTGTTACAGTCTAACAACAGTGGAAACGACAAAGATGGCTGCTGCTGCTGCTAAGTCACTTCAGTCGTGTCCGACTCTGTGCAACCCCATAGATGGCAGCCCACCAGGCTCCCCCGTCCCTGGGATTCTCCAGGCAAGAACACTGGCGTGGGTTGCCATTTCCTTCTCCAATGCATGAAAGTGAAAAGTGAAAGTGAAGTCGCTCAGTCATGTCTTAACTCTCAGCGACCCCATGGACTGCAGCCCACCCGGCTCCTCCGTCCATGGCAACAGTCAAAATAACCAAGCTGTCAATGATCACCTGTGAATCCAGCAGTCCCATAGAAATGAGACTTCAAAAAATTTGAGAAAGTGTGAAAGACCCATTTCTCTCAGCCTAAGGAATTTTGAGATCTCCTTTTATGTCTCAGACGGTAAAGCGTCTGCCTGCAATGCGGGAGACCTGGGTTCGATTCCTGGGTCGGGAAGATCCCCTGGAGAAGGAAATGGCAATCCACTCCAGCACTCTTGCCTAGAAAATCCCATGGATGGAGGAGCCTGATAGGCTACAGTCCATGGGGTTGCAAAGAGTCGGACACGGCTGAGCGACTGCACTCACTTTATTTACTTAACTAAGGGTGTTTGCCACATCTCCTGAATGCAGAACTGCATGCAACAGCCTGTCTCCAATAGAAAATATACCTGAAGCCCTATGCAGACAAAAAGGTTGGGAAGCCAAATAAAAGCCGCTATTTTTGAACCCAATTCCAGAAGTAACTGATAGGTAGGCTGAAAAATTAGCCATTGCCCATGTCTAACTGGTGTTTTCCTCAAGATACGGTTCCTTGGGTTTCCATTTCACCCCTTTTCACCTCTCACCTCAAGCTTAACCCTGCTAAATTCTTCTTTTTCTATGATGTCTTATATTTCAACTTGCTTGTGCCCTGTGGGATTAAGAGCTAAACACTCTTTAATGGAAGTAATCCCCTAACTGGACAAGTTTCTGAAATGGTTAGGCATTTGATCACAAAGGAAAGAAAAAAGAGGTGTGAAAACAAAGAATATAGACAGAGATTTTTCACCTTAGTAATACTTGATTGCAAAGGGTCTCTCCAAACCAATATTTGCATGAAAATAGGCCTGTTCCTTAGGAGAAGGCAATGGCACCGTACTCCAGTACTCTTGCCTGGAAAATCCCATGGTTGGAGGAGCCTGGTAGGCTGCAGTCCATGGGGTTGCTAAGAGTCAGACACTACTGAGCGACTCCACTTTCACTTTTTACTTTCATGCATTGGAGAAGGAAATGGCAACCCATTCCAGTGTTCTTGCTTGGAGAATCCCAGGGACAGGGGAGCCTGATGGGCTGCCGTCTATGGGGTTGCACAGAGTCGGACACAACTGAAGCGACTTAGCAGCAGCAGCAGCAGCAGCAGCAGCAGCAGCAGCAGCAGCAGCAGCCCTGTTCCTTTGGTTTCCCTGGTGGCTCAGATGGTAAAGAATCTTGCTAATGCAGGAAACCTAAGAGACACAGGTTCAGTCCTTGGATCAGAAAGATGCCCTGGAGAAGGACATGGCAACCCTCTCCAGTATTCTTCACAGGAGAATCTCATGGACAGAGGATCCTGGCAGGCTACAGTCCATGGGGTCACAAAGAGTTGGACATGACTGAGTGACTAACACTTTCACTTTCACTCTGACCTGTTTCTAATTCCCAAGAATAAGCTCATCTCTCTTTCTTTGAGAGACAATGTGTGCAAAGGAATGTAGCTTCAGTGAGGAAGATCTTGATGCATTTGACATTGCTAAGTTTTTTATTTAGCTTCTGTGACTCTAATAATAAACAGAGCGAGCACCTGCAAACAGAACTTAACATGAGGCAGTCACTAGTCTAGGCACCTGATACACACTGGCTCATTTCATCTTCACCACAACCCTATGAGGAAAGCAGTATATGTACCACTGCTATGGACTGAATTTCATGCCTCCTAAATTCATATGCTGAGGCCCTAACCCCACAATGTCTTGGTATTTGGAGATGGAGCCTTCAGGAGGCACTTGGGTTTCAGGAGGTCTGGAGGGTGGGGTCCTTGTGATGAGATTAGTGCCCTTATAAGAAGAGACACCAGGGAGCTTGCTTCCTCCGTCTATTTCTTGTAAAGGGCACGGTAGGTAAGTGGCCATCTGCAAACTAGGAGTGTTATACACCTAGCCCGTATCTCCGAACCGACCGAGAGAGCAAGTCCACCACAGTAATGCAAAGGCAAGAAGGGAGTTTATTTCTAGCACGCTAGGGCCCAAGTCTCTTCCAGCACAGTGGAATCTGACAAGAGCCCCGAACAAAGGAGTATGGTGGCTTATATACAGGCAGTTCTTTGTCTCAGTTACAGGAGCAGCTGGCGTTACATGATTGGCCAGGCAGGATGAGTGCATATCCTGTCTCTTTCTGGTAAACATGACTCAGGTCCTAGAGCCCGTCGTTTGGTCCCTAACAGGAGAAGCACTCTTGCCAGGGAACCAGATCAGCCAGCACTCTGATCTTGGACTTCTCAGCCCCAAGAGCTATAAGAAATAAATTCCCAATCTATGGTGTTTTGTTATGGCAACCTGAGCTAATTCAACCACCATTTTACAGAAGGGGAAATTGATATCAAGAGAGGTTAAGTAACTTACCTGCTAAGAACTGGAACGTGACAAAGTCAGGATTCAGAACCACGAGGTCTGGCTCCAAGGTCTGCGTTCCCCACTATACCTGATCGCCTGTGATAACAGCTACAGTGTTCGCATTGCGGTCAGCTCTCTTCCCACCGTCTTGAGTCTCCAATCACACTCTCTTTGGGAAAAAGACTGCGTTTGCGCCTCCACTGTAGCCCTCTTCATGTTGTTTCAGTGCCTTGTCCGCCTGGGAGCCCTGTAAGGCCTGAGTCTTTTCTTCACTTTTGCACTCCCAAGTGCCTGGCTAGGTGCTTTAACAAGTCTTTCTTTGAGTGAATATGAGGAGAGTAAAGATGAAACTGCGTAACCTCGCGAAGTTTTACAAATAAGAATAAATCACTGTGAGCTCTTTGAAAATAAGAATATTGTAGCGTGGACGGCTAATTTGGTAATAATGCAATCAATCAACTGGTCTGTTTAAACAGCTGCCCAAGCCCTGAGATTCTGCGAGACTTTGTGATAGTCCAAATGGACTTGGGATCAGGCAAAAAGGATCCCAGTTTCTGATTTGCTCTTGGCCCCTTGCTCATAAAAGAACCTTGACGCGTTTGACATTCTGTTGCAGGTTGGGTTGCCGAAGAAGCAGCTCCAAGGTTGTATATAGAGGGCGGGATACTTACTAAAGGGTGTCCTTGACATCCACACCTGTGGGAGGAGGACATGCTGCAGGGCCAGTGAGGGCCTTGGCCATCCCCACCAGGAGCTCTTGAGCTACAGTGACTTTCCAGGTTGCCCTGACTTGACCAGATGGTCAGGGCTTCCTGCTCTGAAATGACTAGGCTACTAGGTAGGGGCTGCCAAGGAAGGGGCATGACCTTGATGGAGGTGGCTGCTTACAGTGAGGCTTTCCCTTGAAGGGATTGCCACCTGACAGCTGTCCACTGACATAACCAGAAGCTGAGACAACAGGCTTCTATTGTGAGGAGATCCGGGTGGTGTATCCTGGGGCCCACCACAGGAACATACTTGAGAATGAGTGTTTTGGCGGCACAGGAGCTGAGTTTTCTCATTGTTATACAATGTTACTTTCATCTCTTGAGCCAGATTTCCTTTTATGACTCTTGGCAGATGCCCAAAGATCAATGTCTGTGGAGGATCTTTTTAAAAAGGTTTCCACATAGATTATCTCTGGTCTGAGATTCCTTTTTAAGAATGCTCCACCTCTGAGGCAGCCTGGGATTTGTTGCTCTTCTTTCCTTGTATCTCAGAGGAAAGGCATTCCCTTCTCCTTTGTCAGGTAAATTCCCCTCCTGTACCTTTGACCTGACCCTTCTTGATCTCCCTCAGAGCTCCATCTGATTTTCTCTCAAGACTTCTGACTCTTTCCTCTCTTACTCAAAAGAAGGTTCTAGAATATTATCATGGAGGTGGTAGGGTCTCAGTAGGGGAGTAACACAATGACAATAGCATTTTGGGAGGAATGCTCTGGCAGCTGTGCTCCAGATGGTTTGTGACTCTAGGCCTGAAAGTAGAAGTGAGCTGCAGATCAGCTGCTGCTGCTGAGTCGCTTCAGTCGTGTCCGACTCTGTGCGACCCCATAGACGGTAGCCCACCAGGCTCCCCTGTCCCTGGGATTCTCCAAGCAAGAACACTGGAGTGGGTTGCCATTCCCTTCTCCAATGCATGAAAGTGAAAAGTGAAAGTGAAGTTGCTCAGTCATGTCCGACTCTTAGCGACCCCATGGACTGCATGCAGCCTACCAGGCTCCTCCATCCATGGGATTTTCCAGGCAAGAGTACTGGAGTGGGGTGCCATTGCCTTCCCTGGCAGCTCAGCTAGTAAAATGCAATTTAACACAGGAGCAGGTTTTTGAGGAAGCCCTAACTAAAGATTCTTAATTACTTTTTACTCTGTGCAGAATAGAAAGGATAGTTATTAGAAGGGCATCTCCTGGTGAACTGGGGTACTGTGGTTTGGGGAGTTTTTCAGGACTGGGTTTGACTTCTAGCTGGGTCGCCTCTAGCTGTGTCCTCCCTCCCCCACCACAAGTAGTTCATTTACCTTCTCAGCCTTTGTGTCCTCTTCAGGAACACATGGCTTAATGAGACTTCCCTCGAAGTGTTGCTGTGAGCAGGACATTTGCTGAGATGACATAAAGACACTTGCCTGGTGTCCAGCACAGAATAAGCCTTGATACTCACTCCCCACTTTCAGGTGGTTTCATCAAAGCTGTTGATTCAGAGAAAACTCAGCTGATCAGGAGTTGCCTCTACTTTTTGATTCTTTCTAACAAATGGGTCTAGTCACTTTCTGACTTTACACTGAAACCCAGTGTCTGAATTCCCAGCCTGCCTTTTCTATTGTTTTCTTTTTGATGTGGACCATTTTTAAAATCTTTCTTGAATTTGTTAGAATATTGCTTCTGTGGTTTACATTCTGATTTTTTTAGCTGCAAGGTATGTGGGATCTTAATTCTCCGACCAGGGATTGAACCGGTACCCACTGCTCTGGAAGGCAAAGACAACCACTGGACCACCAGGAAAGTCACCCCATCCTGCCTTTGTTGGTCCTGTATTGATGAGACAGCTCCTTGTTAACTGCAGTTGAGCAGTTGAGTTGGGTGAATGCTGCTGCTGCTGTGTTGCTTCAGTTGTGTCTAACTCTGTGCGACCCCATAGACGGCAGCCCACCAGGCTCCTCTGTCCATGGGATTCTCTAGGCAAGAGTACTGGAGTGGGTGAATGGAACACTGAACAAATGAAAAACCCAGCATGTAAGAAAAACTTAAGAAATGCTTTGGGTACCCTAAGATCAAATGGTTTGTGCTCTTCCATTCAAGGGTGACATGCTAACTTCTGGTGTCACTACTGGACCAACTCTCACAAGATGGTTTCTTGGTGCTGAGAAGGGTCTAACAGGATCGACCTGTCATTTGTCAACCCGCCACAACATACCAGTGTTAACCAACCAGCTTTGTAAAGACTTGTCCCTGCATTTCGAGTCTGTCTTCGAAGAGTTAAAATTCTTATACCGTGAGTCCCTGGAAGATAATTTTAAGTAAGCAAGCAAAAATTAGCTATGAGGAAGGGCAGAGCAAAAAAAACCAACTTTATCGTGCAGTTGTATCTCAGGTGAAGAACTGGCCAGGGCTTTTCCTTGTTTCTGTCGAAACTTCAACAACTGCAACAGAGGGTTAGAGGACAGCTAGATTAATGCTTGTACAGCCCAAAGGAAATAGAGATGTTTCATCAGATGAACCAGGATGTTTCATCAGATGAATCAAACACGTATCTGTAAATGACTTCTTGAACAGTGACTTTGTTTTAAGGAAGCTGACCCTTATTTTGGTTTCTTACATGATTGATGATTTACTCTCTACCTTGTCTGCCACCTGGTGTGCTTTGACACTAACCTGGCAGAGGGACCAGAGAAGATGCCCAGGTGTCAGGCCTGGGATAGGACTCTGGCTTTGCTCCCTCGTAGGGGTGAGATCTGGGGCAAGTTACTCAGCCCTCTGAACTTTGTTTCTCCAAAAGTAACACGGGATTTTAATACCTATTTCTTTGGATTACAGTGTGTATAAAATATCACAGTGTATATAAAGTGACTGAAATGCAGCAGGGTGTTAAGAATGCTATAGTTCCTCTCTCTTTGCCTCCTAATTCCCAAAATAGCCTGTGGGTTTTAGTGTAGTGACAAATATCAGTTGCTACCATCCCCCTGTAAGTTACTACTTCCTGGTACAGAACAGTCCACGGGTACTGCCGCAAGCAAGTCCAGGTACAAACAGTGAAAGTTGCTGAGGCGGTTTAGTTCAAAGAGTCTGAAGCCAGGCCCTGACCTTGGGTAATTTCCTTTGGCACCTGGTGCCTCAGTTTCCTCATCTATAACATGTGGGTATCAATATCCACCTCCTAGCGTTGCACTGAGGATTAAGTGAGTTCTCGTATTTGAAGCAAGTAGCAGGGTGCTTGGCAATTGTAAGAACTCTGTGTTAGTTATTATTGCTGACTCTGGTAGACAGGTTTGTGGCTTCCTGCTTCTTCATAGTCCCCATCCTCGGGAACTGCCACCACCTCCTACCCCTTTTCCCCCCAGTGATGTTTGTATACCAAGCCCCAGTTGTTGGGATCAGAAATGGACATCTTACATGAGTTGGTCCTCTCCTTGCTTTGGGGCCTGTGAGCAACTGAGCCAGTGAGCTGTGGGTTGCTGAGCTGAAAGGTTGCATAGACTCAGGTCTGAAGCCATTATCTGAGCTCTGATAGATAGAGAAAGCTTTTCTGCTAAGAGAAGCAGGAAAGTGGGGGCAGATATGAGAGAAAATCAGAGAGGAGAAACTATATGGCCCATAAGAAATTGTGCAAAGCCTGGGAAAATGGTTTTTCCGGTTCCTGAGGCCAGCCTGAGAACTCTAGACTCTTACCCTGTCTATCCAGTGCCAACCGTTTTCCTTGACTAGCTTAAACAATTCACTCTGTTCTATGATTAAAACACTGAGCTTCAGCAGGAAATGGTCTACATTCCCAGTCTCCAGATGTTTTTTGCTCACATTGTTGCAGAACTTTGAAAAACTATGTATCCCCACACGTGTTTGAGTTGACATCTAAAATTTTTGTTTCAGTTTAAATATCATGTATCATGGAATCTAAGAGTGTGTAAATTGATCACAAGATACTATGCATCCTATTTACTGCACCATATTATGTGCGACTAAGAAAGAAAAACTACTTTCAAACTGTAACCTACCATCATTGCAAAATGTACCCTCACTTCCGAGAGATTTAAATGTGAAAATAGGACTTCCCTGGTGGCACAGTGGATAGGAATCTGCCTGCCAATGCAGGGGACACAGGTTCAATCCCTGGTCTGGGCAGATTCCACATGTTGTAGGGCAACTAAGCCCATGCGCCTCTGCTACCGAAGCCTGCGGGCCTGGAGTCTGTGCTCTGCCACGAGAGACTCAGCCACCACTCACCGCAGCTGGAGAAAGCCCTCAAAAGGCATGAAGACTCAGCACAGCGCCACCCCCAACCAAAAAAATGAAAATAAAGTGTCTCACTTAGAATCATTGAAATTCGGTCGTTCCCAAGGATATCATTGCCTTTCTTCTTTAAAAACCAGGGAAGGGCTTTGGGGAACATAGGCATGTTATTCTCAGACCAGGTTAATTTTAGGAAAAAATATAGGCAGAGATTGAGGATCTGGAGGAAAAAAATTTCAGAACTGTATGTGATCACATAGCCCTTGAAAACATATATGTGTATGAAAAAATCATTGGTTTACATGTCTGTTTATAAAAATGAGTTTTCTTTAAAAAATATTATTAAATCATATTAAAGCTATTAGAACGGCAGTAAAGGGACTTTTGAAGAAGAAAAAACCCACATTTTACTTAGCAAAAAACTGTCTACATTCCTTCCCAGATGGCAGTCTTGATAAACCTGGGATTCTCCTTTGCCAGGTAACTTATTTATAGTTTCCAGGGTAGAGCATAGATATTGTGTGTTCAGTTGGTCAATTGTGTCCAACTTATGCGACCCCATGAACTGTAGGCTTCCAGGTTCCTCTGTCCAAGAAAATTTTCAGGCAAGAATACTGGACTGGGTTGCCATTTTCTACTCTTACAGACATTGGAAGGACCGTTATTCTGCCTGCTATATTCTCAAGTGGCACTGGTGGTAAAGAACCCTCCTGCCAATGCAGGAGACAGTTAAGAGACCCAGGTTCAATCCTTGGGTTGGGAAGATCCCCTGGAGGAGGGCATGGCATCCCACTCCAATATTCTTGCCTGGAGAATCCTGTGAACAGAGGAGCCTAGCGGGCCACAGTCCATGGGGCCACAGAGTCAGACACAACTGAAAAGACTTAGCACCCTCACACTCTCATGGACCTTAAAATCAGTTCCCATGCCATTAAATTCCCCACTTTTCCCCCTGGTCCACCAAGAGGACCATTTGGTGTTATGATCATTCCATGTTGTTTGCCTGCCAACAGCACACTGGGCTCTCCACTGAAACATATTTCTGAACAGTCCTGCTCAAAGTGCTTACAAATATAATTATTGTTAACATTTTCAATTATTGAACCCTTACTGAGCACCAACCATGCGGTAAGCCCTCTTCAAAACATACAATTAGTCATGGTTGATGCCCAAAGGGCTTACAATTTTAAAATTAAGTCTAAAATTAGACAGATGCAAACATATTTACATAATGAGACTAGAAAAGAATTGGCCCTCCCAGACAAGTCAGATGTCATGCTTTGTGTTTTGAACCCTCTAAACTCACCTTTACTCCCATGAGACCTACAGAAGTACTCTTCAGAAAATGCGCATTGAAACGTTATGTAGACGGGGAAAAAATATTGTGTAAATGCCACTTACAAGCACATTTTTAAAAGTTTGGCACATCTGCCTTGCATTCTTATTTCAGATCTTAAGACAAATAAGATATTCTTGTGAGTTCCACAATTAGTAGGATTCATCTATGAAAAGAAAATATCTCACAAAAGACTCACAGTATAGAATTGAATAGCTAACTTTTCAAAAGCTGATGTTGAGAATGACAAGCCAAGTTTTTGAAGGCCCAGAATCATTTAGGAGACCATTTCACACTGTAGCTTAAGAGAAAGCAGGAAACCATTTCTATAGTCTAGATGGAACCAATCATTGTATTAAGGTCTTCTTAAGGCGGGTGGTTGATGTTTAAACACATATACACTACTTGATCTAAACCTCCAATGAGTTTTCCAGGCAGTAACTTGCTCCATGTACATGTTGGGAGTGGGGCAATTAGAAGAAGTGAATTCGATGTATTCACCTGCCCTTTTTAAAAATAATGGAAATATATTTACATCATTTGATATACTGGTGTGTTGTGTTTAATAAACTGTAGGGACAAAACCACCTCATTCATTTAATGATGAACCAACAAACTGAGGTCCTGAGGTAAGGTGAATTGTTTAAGGTCATACAACAGTTAATATTCTCTTGCTAATACCACAGTCAGAGTAGAATCACAGTCACCTGTGACATCTGCCAGGTGTTTTGTTCATTTCCCCTTGATGCTGCTCTTTACCTGACTCATCCTGGCTCTCCACCAATCTCCTCTGTCCTTCACCACTACCTGCCTTTTGCCTATAACTCTTTAAAATAAGAAAAAGGTGAATGTTTCTGTAATTCCAAGTGTCTGCGATCTTTGGCTTTTCCCAAACTTTCCTCTGAGGTGTCAGGTATTATGGAAGCATCAACCTGTGGCTGCAAGGAAAGGATAGTCATAACGTTCCCTAAAAGACAATGGCAGGGTGCTCCCCGGTCAGAATGGTTGGTGAGGGTCTGAGCTCCCTCGGTTGACCTGACCAGTTAGCACGTTGGGCACAAGTCTGGGTGGAGATTCCACCTGTTCTAATGACAGAGCACAGGGCTGCCATGTTCAGGGGTCCCACCAGAGTGTGCCAGCAACATCTGGATGTATGGGACAGATTGCCACCTACCTTTAAATAACTTGGTGTGCATCTGATTGTCCTGCCAGAACTAGAATAGGAGATGGAAAGGCTAGAACATGGCCGTTGGTTTCTAGGGACCAGTGCTCCTGTTGGAAGGAGACGCCACAGCCAGTTATACCCTTTCTGCATGTTCACTGCAGGCTGAAGGTAGTATCTCCACCCTTACCAAGTCAAGTTTTAAATTGCTTGAGGCCGCCTGCCTCTGAGTGTACAATGACACTGCCTGGACTTAAATCTAGCTCCATCAGACTAGACTACTTTCTCACACCATATACAAAAATAAACGCCAAATGGATTAAAGACTTAAATGTAAGACCTGAGACCATAAAACTCCCAGAGGAGAACATAGGCAATATACTCTTTGACGTCTGTCTCAGCAATAGTTTTCTGAATCTGTCTCTGCAGGCAAGGGAAACAAAAGCAAACATAAACAAATGGGATTACATCAAATGAGAAAGCTTTCGCACAGTGAAGGAAACCATCAACAAAACAAAAAGGTAGCCTCGTGAAGGAGAGAAAATATTTGCAAATAATACATCCAGTAAGAGGTTAATATCCAAACTATATAAAGAACTCATACAACTCAACCTTGGGGGCGGGGGGGGGGGGGGCAAAGCCCAAATAACTGGATTTTAAAAGTGGACAGAGTCACTGAATAGACAGTTTTCCAGCGAAGACATACAGATAGCTAACAGACACAAAGATTCTCAATATCACTAATCATCTGGGAAAGCCAAATCAAATTGAAATGAGATAGCACCTCACACCTGTCAGAATGACTATCACCAAGAAGACAACAAATAGCAGTGTTAGTAAGGATGTGGAGAAAAGGGAACCCTCATGTACTGTGGGTGGGAATGTTACTTAGTGTAGTCACTAGGACAAACAGTATGAAGTTACCTCCCAGATTAAAAATAGAACTACCATATCATCCAACAATGTCACTTCTGATGCTGAAAGCTCATCTTCTCTGTACCATGGGGCTGAATTGAATCTCAGAGACAGAGTTTTCAGTGAAGTTGAAAAGGCTAGCTTTATTACTTTGCCAGGCAAAGGGGGCGACAGTGGGCTAATGCTATCAAAACCACATGTCCCAACTTGGAGCAGATAATGAGAAGTTTTATAGTAATTGTTGAAAGAGGGAGTGATCAGCTGATGGACATTCTTTTGCTTGGTTGGTGGGGAGGTAAGTAGGAGTCGGCATCATCAACCTTTACGTCCAGGGGTCTACATGCTTGTGGGCAGCAAACCATTGCTAATCATTAACTTCTCCCACCTGGAGGGGGTTTCAGTATCTGCAAAATAGCTCAAAGATATTGTTCTGTGTATCTGTTGTTTCCTGTTGGGGAAACAAGATCTTGCCTCAAGGCTCTTCTTTACTCTGTTTCCCCCTGATCTCATATCCCCTCCCTTCCCTAATTAACAACTGCTTAAGTCTGCCCATTGGAACTGAGGGAAGGTAATGGAGACTAAATGAAGGTGGTTTCCTGTAATCAAAGAAGTGGGGGACACCTAAAGACTTTGTGCCTAGGAGCCCCACAGGACCCTGCTCAGCATCACTTCTGGGTACTGAAGTGGAATACGTTTTTTGAAAACAAAGACAGTAATTAGAAAATACATATATCATTCCTGTGTTCATTGCAGCAATACCCAAGATGTGGAAGCAACCTTAGTGTCCATCAGTAGGTGAATGGATAAAGAAGAAGGTTATATATAATGGATTATTACTCAGCCAAAAGAAAAAGAAATCTTGCAGTTTGTGACAACATGGATGGATCTAGAGGGTAATATGTTGAGTGAAGTAAGTCAGAGAAAGACAATCACTGTTTGATTCCACTTATATGTGGAATCTAAAAAACAAAACAAAAGAGTTACAGATATATAGAACAAATGGGTGATTGCCAGAGGGATGGGGGTGCAGGCTGGGCAAATTAGGTGAAGCAGATTAAAAGGTACAAACTTCTGGTTAATAAAATAAGCCATGGGGATATAGTTATCAGAATAAGTAATATAGTAAATAATATTGTAATAAGTTTGTGTGGGGACAGATGGTCACTAGACTTATGATCATTTTATAATGTATGCAAATGTGAATCATTATGTAGTACACCTGAATTAGATAATATTGTACAACTATATTTTAATTAAAAAAATATATATATATAGTTTGTTGAGAAGGTAGGCTCGGACATTCACTGAACATGCTTTTTCCATCCTCTAAGACAGCCATGAAGAGAGACCCCATGTCCAAAGTAAGTGAAACCCAAGTAAGACGGTAGGCACTGAGAGAGGGGATCGGAGGGCAGACAGACTGAAACTACAATCACAGACAACTAGCCAATCTGATCAGATGGACCACAGCCTTGTCTAACTCAGTGAAACTAAGCCATGCTGTGTGGGTCCACCCAAGATGGACCAGTCATGGTGGTGAGGTCTGACAGAATGTGGTCCACTGGAGAGGGGAATGGCAAACCACTTCAGTATTCTTGCCTTGAGAATCCCATGAACAGTATGAAAAGGCAAAAAGATTAGACACTGAAAGATAAACTCCCCAAGTCGGTAGGTGCCCCATATGCTACTGGAGATCAGTGGAGAAATAACTCAAGAAACAAGGAAGGGATGGAGCCAAAGCAGAAACAACACCCAGCTGTGAATGGGACTGGTGATGGAAGCAAGGTTCAATGCCGTCAAAAGCAATATTGCATAGGAACCTGGAATGTTAGGTCCATGAATCAAAGCAAATTGGAAGTGGTCAAACAGGAGATGACAAGAGTGAACAATGACATTCTAAAAATCAGTGACTAAGAAGGACTGGAATGGGTGAATTTAACTCAGATGACCATTATATCTACTACTGTGGTCAGGAATGGCTTAGAAGAAATGGAGTAGCCATCATGGTCAACAAAAGAGTCCAAAATACAGTACTTGGATGCAATCTCAAAAACAACAGAATGATCTCTGTTCATTTCCAAGGCAAACCATTCAGTATCACAGTAATCCAAGTCTATGCCCCAACCAGTAATGCTGAAGAAGCCGAAGTTGAACAGTTCTATGAAGACCTACAAGACCTTCTAGAACTAACACTCGGAAAAGATGTCGTTTTCATTATAGGGGACTGGAATGCTAAAGTAGGAAGTCAGGAAACACCTGGAGTAACTGGCAGATTTGGCCTTGGATACAGAATGAAGCAGGGCAAAGGCTAATAGAGTTCTGCCAAGAGAATGCACTGGTCATAGCAAACACTCTCTTCCAACAACACAAGAGAAGACTCTACACATGGACATCACCAGATGGTTGACACTGAAATCAGATTGATTATATTCTTTGCAGCCAAAGATGGAGATGCTCTATACAGTCAGCAAAAACAAGACTGGGAGCTGACTGTGGCTCGGATCATGAACTCCTTACGGTCAAATTCAGACTGAAATTGAACAAAGTGAAGAAAACCATTAGACCATTCAGGTATGACCTAAATCAAATCCCTTATGTTTATACAGTAGAAGTGAGAAATAGATTTAAGGGACTACATCTGATAGACAGAGTGTCTGATGAACTATGGATGGAGGTACATGACATCGTATAGGAGACAGGAATCAAGACCATCACCAAGAAAAAGAAATGCAAAAAAGCAAAATGGCTGTCTGAGGAGGTCTTACAAATAGCTGTGAAAACAAGGGAAGTGAAAAGCAAAGGAGAAAAGGAAAGATATACCCATTTGAATGCAGAGTTCCAAAGAATAGCAAGAAGAGGTAAGAAAGCCTTCCTCAGGGAACAATGCAAAGAAATAGAGGAAAACAACAGAATGGGAAAGACTAGAGATCTCTTCAAGAAAACTAGAGATACCAAGGGAACATTTCATGCAAAGATGGGCTCAATAAAGGACAGAAATGGTAGGGACCTAACAGAAGCAGAAGATATTAAGAAACGGTGGCAAGAATACACAGAAGAACTGTACAAAAAAGATCTTCATGAGCCAGATAATCACGATGGTGTGATCACTCATCTAAAGCCAGACATCCTGGAATGTGAAGTCAAGTGGGCCTTAGGAAGCGTCACTATGAACAAAGCTAGTGGAGGTGATGGAATTCCAGTGGAGCTGTTTCAAATCCTGAAAGATGATGCTGTGAAAGTACTGCACTCAATATGCCAGCAAATCTGGAAAACTCAGCAAGGCCACAGGACTGGAAAAGGTCGGTTTTCATTGCAATCCCAAAGAAAGGCAATGCCAAAAAATGCTCAAACTACCGCACAATTGCACTCATCTCACATGCTCGTAAAGTAATGCTCAAAATTCTCCAAGCCAGGCTTCAGCAATATGTGAACCATGAACTTCCAGATGTTCAAGCTGGTTTTAGAAAAGGCAGAGGAACCAGAGATCAAATTGCCAACATCCGCTGGATCAGGGAAAAAGCAAGAGAGTTCCAGAAAAACATCTATTTCTGCTTTATTGACTATGCCAAAGCCTTTGACTGTGTGGATCACCACAAACTGTGGAAAATTCTTCAAGAGATGGGAATACCAGACCACCTGACCTGCCTCTTGAGAAAACTATATGCAGGTCAGGAAGCAACAGTTAGAACTGGACATGGAACAACAGACTGGTTCCAAATAGGAAAAGGAGTACATCAGGGCTGTATATTGTCACCCTGCTTATTTAATGTATATGCAGAGTACATCATAAGGAACACCAGGCTGGATGAAGCACAAGCAGGAATCAAGATTGCCAGGAGAAATATCAATAACCTCAGATATGCAGATGATACCACCCTTATGGCAGAAAGTGAAGAGGAACTAAAAAGCCTCTTGATGAAAGTGAAAGAGGAGAGTGAAAAAGTTGGGTTAAAGCTCAACATTCAGAAAACAAAGATCGTGGCATCTGGTCCCATCACTTCATGGGAAATAGATGGGGAAACAGTGGAAGCAGTGTCAGACTCTTTTGGGGGGGCTCCAAAATCACTGCAGGTGGTGATTGCAGCCATGAAATTAAAAGATGCTTGCTCCTTGGAAGGAAAGTTATGACCAACCTAGATAGCATAGTCAAAAGCAGAGACATTACTTTGCCAACAAAGGTCCGTCTAGTCAAGGCTATGGTTTTTCCCGTGGTCATGTATGGATGTGAAAGTTGGACTATAAAGAAGGCTGAGTGCTGAAGAATTGATGCTTTTGAACTGTGATGTTGGAGAAGACTCTTGAGAGTCCGTTGGACTCCAAGGAGATCCAACCAGTCCATCCTAAAGGAGATCAGTCCTGGGTGTTCATTGGAAGGACTGATGCTGAAGCTGAAACGCTAATCCTTTGGCCACCCGATGCAAAGAACTGACTCATTTGAAAAGACCCTGATGCTGGGAAAGATTGAGGGCAGGAGGAGAAGGGGATGACAGAGGATGAGATGGTTGGATGGCATCACCAACTCAATGGACATGGGTTTGGGTGTACTCTGGGAGTTGATGATGGACAGGGAGGCCTGGTGAGTTGCGGTTCCTGGGGTTGCAAAGAGTCTGACATGACTGAGCGACTGAGCTTACTGAACGGAAGGCAGCCCTATCTCATAGGAATGTAATTTGAGCCTCATATGCAATTTTAAATATTTTGCTGGCCACCTAGAAGGGAAAAAAAAAAGGTGAAATAGAATTTAATAAAGCATATTATTTAACCCAAAATTACAAATTAAAATAAAAGTAAAGATAAAATATCACCAAAGAAGACATACAGATGGCAAATAATCAAATGAAAAGAGGCTCAACATTTTATGTCATCAGGATATTGCAAATTACAACAGTGAGACTGCTACATGCATGAAAACGGCTAAAAATCCCACCGTTGACGATATCAGTCCTGAGGGGGATGCAAAACTCTTTCATTGCTGACTGGTGGGAATGCAGAATAGTACAGCCACTTTGGAAGGCAGTTAGGCAGTTTCTTACAAAATGAACATTTTCACACCACACAATCCATTGTGCTCCTCAGTAGTAACCCAAATGAGATGAAAATTTATGTCTACAAAAAAAACCCGCTTATGAATGTTTACAGCATCTTTGTTTATAACTGCTAAAACTTGGAAGCAACTAATATACTCTTAATATAGGTATGGATAATCTGTGGTACATTCATACAACGGAATATTATTTAGTGATTAAAAGAAATGAGCTATCAGGCCAAAAATATGACCAAAAAAAAAAAAAAAAACACAACTCATGGAGGAAACTTAAGTGCATATTGCCAAGTCATAGAAGCCAATCTGAAAACGCTATGTCCTGTTTGATTCCAACTCTGTGACATTCTGGAAAAGGCAAAACTAGACATAGTGAAAAGATCAGGTATTCTCGAGAAGGGAGGGATGAATAGATGGAGAACAGGGGATTTTTAGAATAGCTTGACTCGTCTCTATGACTAGTGGATACATGTCATTACATGTTTGTCTAAACCCATCGAATGTCTAACTCAAAGCCTGACTCCTAATGCAAAGTGTGGACTTTAGTTAATAAGCATATATCAATATTGGTTCATCAATTGTAATAAATGTATTGTACAAATGCAAGATGTTAATAATAGGGAAACTGGATGGGAGTGGGAAGTGAGGGGATTAATGGGAACTTTGTATTTTCCTCACAAATTCCCTGTAAACCTAAAACTGCTTCCAAAAAGTACATTAATTTAAAAAAATCATCATTTCAATGTGTCATTAATATAAAATTTTTCGATGAAGTATTTAACATCTTTTGTATAAAGTTTTAGAAATCTCATGTGTACAGCTTATACTTGCAGCCCATCTAAATTCATCCCAGCCACATCGTATGTGATCAGTAACATGTGACTTGTGATTACTATATTGGACACTGGAAATCTCAAAGTTTTACTAAGATTAGAGATCAAAGGAAAAATATATACTTGAAAATATTTTATCTCTGAAAATAAACTCACATAATTTGGGAAATGTTGTCACACACAGTTCTCTAACAGGAAAATGTACCAAGATTGTTTTCAGTAATCCCCTTGCCAACAGTTTTTAAAGAAGAAAAACAAACACAAATCCAGTCTGACGACTTGCTCGATGGGGTGATTAATTAAGACATATGGGTGAGCATAAAGCAAGATTTCCTCCTACAATCAGTCTTCCAGTGACCTTCATTAAGGACAAAGAGCATTTTAATGGATGAAGCCTTCACCTTTAATAAGCCTTTACTCTGTTATTTCCTATGGAACCATTCATTAGATTAGCAAAACAATGGTAGCTGGCTAATGACGAAGTCGTGGTCAGAACCCAAGGGATACCCGCTGTCACCATTAGCGCCTCAAGGCAAAATGTCACCTGGTCCACTGTCCAATCCAGTCAAGAAAACTTTGACTTATTACAGCATGCAGAGAGTTCAAGAGCTCAAGGGGTTACAGATGGGGGTGAGTGGATCCATGCTTCACATCTTTGCGTCAGCTTGAGAAGAGGGCATGGGAGAGCATAATACAGATGGATATGGGCAAGCAGGAGGCATTTTTTCTGCTTCCCAATGGCATTCCTGTTTATTAGTGACTGCTTTAGGAAAGGTGCATTTGTTTGTTTGTTTACTGTGTTGACAAAAAAAAATCTGTCTAAGAAAGAATGGGAAATTTTATTTGAGTCAAATAGAGGATTATAACTGGGAACAGCCTCTCGGTTCCAACTATTCTGCCTGTTAGAGGTCAAACCACAGTTATTTCAGGTTTTGAGACAAAGGGCTTTACATTAAGTGACATATGATTGACAGTTTGCACAACTGAGATTTACATGTAGAAAGCATGGGTCATCATGATTCTGTATAAGATTAAGCAGGAAGGTTATCTCTCAAGGAGTTGTCTTGTTGATGCTAGGAGAATGTTGCTCTTTATGGTTGAGCAGGGATTTTTGCTGGAGGGGGAGGACTGGTTGATGTATAATATACAGATACACAATGTGCTGTACAGGGAAGAGAGGAAGCCATAGGGCAGAGAAAAATTTTTACGCTCAAATTTTTCTCGACTTGCCTTAGAATACGGATTTTTATCTCATCAATATGATTTTAAATGTATGTTTTATTTTTGAACAATTTTAGATTTGCCAAAGAGTTGCAAAGATAGTAGAGAGAATTTCTATGTACTCTCACCCAATTTCTATACACTCCTACCCAAGTGTATCATGATACACTTCCCCAAAACTAAGAAATCAGCACTGGTACTTTACTAGCAGTTTAACCCCAGATTTTGCAACTTTTAAAAAACTCTTAGCAGGAAGAATTATGTAGAAAATGAAATGTCAAAGCACCTTTGATCTTAACTAAAAACAAACAAAGAAAAAAAACAGCAGCAACTAAAAATAATCCTCCTATTTAGGAGAGGGAGGGATGGGGAGGAAGGAGGTCTCAGCTTCATTAGGGACATATACATGATCTTGCATCATTCAGATCAGATTAAAAGACTTTCTTCACCCGATTTTATGCCACTAGTTACTGTTCACATTGGAGGACAAAGCTCTGTAACACTTTTCCCATTGCATCGCCTGGCACTAATAAACTCTCACTGCCTGCTGAAAGAGGGAGAGGACCCAAGTGTTCAAGGAGAAAATATGACAGCTTCCCCTCCCTCCTTCTTGCCACCCCTCCCAGCCCAATCTGTGCTACTCATAGGATTTCAGAAAGCATCTCTGAAGGCTTTATGCATGAAGAAAATTGAGTCCTTTCCCTTTTGAATTACTAAAAGGGAGTCATGTATCTCTAAAGATGTCTAGTTTAGGAATTGTCATAAATAACACATCTTAGCACATTTAGGTAAAGCTACCCTAAAATGAATTCAGGGGAAACTGGACTTAGTTTACTACTGACTGTAAATTCAACCAATATAAAAAGATGAAAATTCTCATTAGAAAAGATAAATGCATCCAATGTTCATAGCAGCCCTATTTGTAATAGTCAAGACTTGGAAGCAACCTAAGTGTCCAAAAACAGATGAATGGATAAAGAAGATGTGGTACACATATAAAATGGAATATGATTCAGCTATAAAAATGAATGAAATATTGTTATTTGCAACAACATGGATGGACCTAGAGATTATCATATTAACTGAAGGAAGTCAGAAAGAGAAAGACAAATGGCATATGACATCACTTATACGTGGAATCTTAAAAAAAAGTGATACAAATGAACTTATTTGTAGAATAGGAATAGGCTCACAGACATGCAAAATAAATTTGTGGTTACCAGAGAGGAAGGGGGTAGGGATAAATTAGGAATTTGGGATTAATAGATATATAATACTATATATAAAATAGATAAACAACCAGGACCTACTGTATAGCACAGGGAACTATATATAAGATCTTATAATAATTTACAGGGGAAAACATCTGAAAAAGAACATATAATATGTATATCATATATGGCTGAACCACTTTGCAGTATACCTGAAACTAACACAACATTATAAATCAACTATACTTCAAGAAAAAATTCAACCAATATAATTTGAGCAAAACCCATGTATTTGGCTTTGTTCAGGTGTGCTTTGAGGGCCACTCCTATGGGAACACTGATACACAGGGTGTTTCCCTATAAGACTCAAAATTTCCTGATGATAGAGATAGCACAGTGCCTTAGTTAATCTCTCTCATCCTCAGATCCTCCATGCCTGAAACAGTCCTCAGTGTCTGATAGATGCTCAGTACTGTTACTGAATCTATAACAGACCAATAACTGTTGCATGGATAGATGGTTGAATAAATGAACACAGGAATTCATCAATGAGTGTTTCTGATCACCTCTCTTAAGGAGATTGCATTCTGGTTAAAAGGCAGAGAAGAGCAAGCATACAAATGATCTCAATGCCTGTGGAATGTGTTAAGGGCCATCAGAAAGGAGCCTGTTAAAACAAAGCTCTGTTTAGGTTTAGGTGTAAATGGCCAGTCCTGGGAATGTAAGCAGAAGTAAGTAGTACTTGAGATGGTCCAGGAGGATGGATAGGGTGTCACGAGCAGGGATGGGCTAGGAAATAAGTGAGGACTTTCCAGCCTGAGAGAACAGAGGCAACAGACCATAGCCAGTTGGAAAATCATGAACATTTTGAAGAGTAAGTTTGGATAGCTTATGCGATTTGCCGTTGTTCAGTTGCTAAATCACGTCTGACTCTGTGACCCCATGGACTGCAGCACGCCAGGCTTCCCTATCCTTCACCATCTCCTGGAGCTTGCTCAGACTCATGACCATTGAGTTGGTGAGGCCATCTAACCATCTCATCTTCTGTTGATCCCTTCTATTCCTGCCTTCAATCTTTCCCAGCATCACGGTCTTCTCTAATGAGTAAGTTCTTCACATTGGGTAGCCAAAGTTTTGGAGCTTCAGCTTCAGTCCTCCCAGTGAATATTCAGGATTGATTTCCCTTAGGATTGACTGGTTTGATCTCCTTGCAGTCCAAGGGACTCTCAAGAGTCTTCTCAAACACCACAGTTCAAAAGCATCAATTCTTTGGCATTCAGCTTTATTTATGGTCCAGTTCTCACATCTATACATGACAACTGGAAAAACCGTAGCTTTGACTAGATGGACCTTTGTTGGCAAAGTAAGCTTATGTGGTAGGAAGGGAAAATAAGGAAGATTCACATGCTGGGACCACATTATATGGGTCCATCAATGCCTGGGTTTGCTAACTTGGAAATCAGACAAATCATGAGGAGAAGCTGACATGGTGTGGGGGCTGTGAGACAGGTGTTTAAGCACATTTCCTAAAAACATGATAGTTGTAAGGAGACAGTTGGAAGTACAGGACAGAAAAAAATAAATCTGTGATAATATAATTCACCTTGAAGTCCTGTGTTGACAAATCAGAACTCTCCCATGTTTTTAATGTGGAATCCATGCCCTGATTAAATTCACTATCTGCTCTGCCAATAGCACAGTTTTGTTAAATAAGCAATTAAAATGGTAGCAGATTTTGACTTAATGTCTTTTCTTTATATGTTATATTAAAAGCTGTGTGATTAAGCTGACCTGGGGTTTCCAAACAGAAGGTCTACACGTGACTTCACACGTTTAAGAAGTGAAAAGTCCATGCTGAATTGCATCATGGACTCATGGAGTCTCAAGGATAAAGTATGGGCATCTCGTGGGGGCAAAGCATTTTTAGTGATGGCAAAGAAGGCTCACAAGCATCACAGAAGTGTTCTGTATTTCAAGATTTGCATTGCAGTGGAGTACCTCTTCAGGCTTCTCTGAAAATCTTCTTTGGAAAAGACAGACCGAACCACATTACTGGGTAGTTCCTGTTTGTTCCCCTTTACAGGGGCCTTCTGCTGCTCTCGCTGGATGCCTGACAGGCTACTCTGTGACTAGCTAAGCCCCGCGGTTCCCAGGATCAGGCTCACCGGGTGTACAGATAGATGCTATCGTGACAGTAATAGCTGTGTGTGCTGTGTTTGCACATCTGTGGTGGCCTTCTGAATTGAGTTTCAGGCACGAGCCAGGCAGCCCCTCCTTTATTTTCCCTGTCACACCATTAAAGGAAATGAGATTATGGCACAAATCATCATTCACGTGACTCCGGCATAGAAGGTTAGGGAGATATTGCTGAGATAATTCCACAGCCGCCATCGCCCCTGACAATAATTACAATGTGACCACAGGGGATCACCTTCTAATAGGCTTTTGTTCAGTCAATTCAGAGTCTGTTGTGTGCTCTGAGTTTGGATAATTAAAGTTGTGTCTCAGAAGCCGCATGTGGTAGCTCATAATTATGTAGTCCAGTCGGAGAGGAAACCGAGGTGACTGACACCCGGGTTGGAGTGAGGAACAGGGGCCCTGGTGACGAGGAAGAAAGAAACCAGTCCCCTCACTGGGGAACTGGGGAATAGCGTTCGCTCCATAGCATCCATGGCTTTATTTATTTTAAAACAAAAACGAGTAATTGTAGCCCTTTCCAGTCCAATCCCTCACCCTCCAGAGGGACTTTGCTAACCCTTTCCTGTCGCCTCCAGCAAAAGAACGGGAACTGACCTGGACAGGGAAGAAAAGACAAATGGCTTACTGAAACACCAGAATGGTTTAATTATTTAATCATTTGCATGTTGAGAGATTTGCATAAAGGCAGGGAAAGGCCCATGTTGGAATTTGGCCTGTATCTCCCCCTGTTTCTCACTGGAGCAAAGATCTTGAAGAGTGGCCTGGTTTCAGTTCTGGAATTTTAGAGAAATGTGAACTTTGGAAAGCATAGATTTGTTATTTCAAGGACACAATATTTGAAAGGAAAATAAACCCAGAGATCGTATCCCATTGGGCTGTGTTTCCCAAGTCAGTCTGTGACTATCAGAGAAACTAGTTGCTCCACGTAAGAAACCCTTGAACACCCATAGAGACACCCGTTAAGAAGTTAATTTCCTGAGCAGGATGGGCAGACTGCTGGGGTAAGTGGGTGCCTTCTCAACACTTTCAGACTGGGTCCCAGATTTTCTAGATTCATCACATAAAATATGTTGAAATGTTAGTACAGGACATCTTTCATCTGAAAGCTTTAGACTGCTTAGTAGAGTCTTGGAATATATTGTAAGAGGCTTTCAGTTTCTGAGCCTTGAAAGTCAAGTTCCGCTGTGTTCTAACATGAGACATCTTTTCCTCCAGATTTTGCCAGGTAGAGAACTGGCCTCTCCTTCCTCCAAACTCTGTCTTCCCTTTTGAAGCACAGCAGGTCAATTCTTCAGCCCATGTGGGAACAACAATTGCTATTCAAAATACTGCCCTTTCCTCAGGCTTTGCCTTCATGAAAATGAACATATTTCGTACTGAGCACCATATGGTGTTTGGGAAGAGTGGACACGCAGATGCTTCCTAATTAAAGCATTCAAGTTTGTCATGAGAAATGGCAGCCACAGATGACTTTGGGCGCGTGTCTGGGAGGGGGTCAGTGGGAAGGAATCCCTGAGCGTGGGTGAAGTGGGAGGCTGACTCCCAGCTTTTTGAAACACACTCTCTGATTGGTCCTCGGGGAACAGATAATGGCAAGAGGCAGTTAATTTGAAGATAATTGAGAGATCTCTTTCCTTTCTTCACACAATAAACCAAGGTGTCGGGCCTCAGCTGGCACTTGCATTCTGGCAGGAAGAAAAGCGCCCAGAATGGGTCTGCTAAAGCTGCCACCTCATTTTCATGTCTCACACAAAGCTGGGAAACTCCTCTCGTGCAGCCCCCAGCCCCAGCTCCAGACACTGGCGCCCATGTTTATTGTTTCAACACATCAGACCATAAATAAGAGTTTCCAAAGAGAGAGGAGTCCATTAGAGGACTGGGGATGCTCTATTCTTCTGGAAAACAAGGGCTGTGCCTCTAAAAACACAAGCTCACCAACCAGCCAGAAAAGTCCCCTCTCAGAGGGTGGGTTCCCTTGGAGAAGGTAAACGAGCTTTTTGAACTTTTAATTTTTTTCTCCTTTCTCAGCATCTCTGTGTAAAAATGTTTCTGAACTCCTGAAGTCCAGGTATCCTGAGGGGCTTCCGCAGGTTAACTGAGACACTCCTGTGCACACTTGCACGTGGACAGAAAGCACAGAGGTATCCGCGGCAAGGAATGGTCATAAAGGAGGCTGCCCCAGTGCCTGAGCAAGCTGTGCTGAGAAGGGAAGAGAGGGTCAGAACAGGGATAAGATTTTTTTTTTCTTTCGAGGAATTCTTCCCTCTGTCCTGCCTACCTTCCCAGCCACTTTTTATTCTCTTTCAGGGCAGTTTGAGGTTTTCTAGGAAAACCCTTAAGCCAAGTAGGCAGGAGAATAATCTGATTCCCTTTTTTTAACACATACGTAACACACATAAGGACTGGATAAAAGGTTTACCTAAGTGTGGAAAAGAAGGCTGCTCTTTTTCTCTGGACTGGGAAACTGCACGGTGACGTTTATGGTTAGAACAATGATAAATAACTTAAAAAAAGTGAAAGAGCCACGTCGCCAAATTGAGTCCTCCTCAGTAAAGCCCAAAGAAACAGATTTGAGGGGGTGGGCACACAGACAAAGAGGAGGTAGGGCAAAGTCTGCAAGAGAAAGCCAGCCGGGAAGGCTGAACAGGGGTTATTAAAGGTAGTGGACAGCAGGGCTTGCTAACCTGATTTGAAGTTATTTTTGGAGGTAAAATATATTTTTTTGTTGTTCTGGTAAGTTTGGGGCCAAGTAGGTTTTTTTCTCCTCTGAGCATGGAGATTGTGATGGCTTTGACACAGAGGGCTATCTTCCAGTTTGTTCATGAACACTTTCCAGACTTAACTCAGTCTCCTTATATATACAGGGGTGTGTGTGTGTGTGTGCTTGAGCAAAAATATAAACATTGGCTGTTACAGAGTGCAGTGATCTGTCTCGGTCTAAATAAACTTTAAAATTTTCCCTCTATAGTCTTTACTACATAGTACATTTAAGATGGGAAAAAGATATTAAGTATAATGATCTGTATACTCTCAGAGGAAAGGATAAAGCCCCACATATATGAACTTTTCCTCTCTTCACTAGGAAAAGACAGAAAGGTATAATTTTTATTTGGTTTTGAGAGGAAAATTTTAAAACCAATATCTCCCTAATCACTAGGATTGAGAGGAGAGGAGGGTAGAGCCACGAATAGCTAGCATGTCTGCAAACATTGGAAGACTTTTCTGTAGATCAGTGAAAATGTTACAAAATAAAATGGAAAAATATCCTACCCATCATAGCCTTAAAGGACATAACACAATTAGAAAACCTTAACAAGAAATGTGTGAGAGCTATATGAATAAAATCATGAAACTGTGAGAGACATAAAATAATGCTTGAAGATCCCGAGTCACACACTAGACAGCCAATATGGTAATATTACCCAAATGGTAATATTGCCTGTTATAAACATGTTCAGTTCAGTTCAGTCGCTCAGTCGTGTCTGACTCTTTGCAACCCCATGAACCGCAGCACGCCAGGCCTCCCTGTCCATCACCAACTCCCGGAGTTCACTCAGACTCACATCCATCGAGTCCGTGATGCCATCCAGCCATCTCATCCTCTGTCGTCCCCTTCTCCTCCTGCCCCCAATCCCCCCCAGCATCAGAGTCTTTTCCAATGAGTCAACTCTTCACATGAGGTGGCCAAAGTACTGGAGCTTCAGCTTCAGCATCATTCCCTCCAAAGGAATCCCAGGGCTGATCTCCTTCAGAATGGACTGGTTGGATCTCCTTGCATAAACATGGTAGTTCTTCACAAATTCACTTCAAATTGTGAGACGATCGTGATTTAAGTCCCAGAGAGGTATTGAGGGAAAAAAAAAATTATGTTTAAAGTAATCTTTAGGTGTAATGAGTAACGAATAGCTAAGGAAATGTTGAAAATGAAGACTGTATCTGTATGCCGTGTGGACACAGTGGATCACCATGACCTGTGGCTGCACCTTCTAGTATCAACCCTAGAGAAGCTACTGGAGTAAGAAGAAAACAGGGATTTCTGGTTAGTTCCAGGAGAAAAAGTGAAAAACTTTTGAGGAGAGTGAAACCTGTGCGCGCGCGTGTGTGTGTGTGTGTGTGTGTGTGTGTGTGTGTGCTGGGAGTGGAGGGTCAGACGTGGTGGTGGCTGCAGGCAGGATGCAGAGCCACCAGCAGAGCTGGGAGAGGACCGGCTGGAGAGATGGAGCTCTGCTCTCCTGGGTGGTTTCAGGATCATCCTCTCCTTCCCCTGTAGACACACTGTGTAGACACAGGCCTTGTAGCTCAGGCCACTGACATCCCAGTTGTATCAGGGCAATGAAATCCTTTCATTACCACAGTTAATGAAAGGACTTCTATTCTTCTCTCCCTCTTTTTCCAAATCCCACAATTTGGTAAATTTCCATATTTTAAAAACTGCCTTCTAACAATGTTGCTTGTCTTTATGAGTTTAAAGAAAGTCATACAGCAGGTCTTAGGTGTATTTAGCTTTGAGTATATTTATCAGGAAACAAGAATATTTAAAAGCAAAAATTAGCCGAGGGTTTAACTCACAAGTTGGTAAAAGAATATCAGAACAATCAAAGAATCAAGAGGGAAGGAACTAAAAAAGATAAATACAGAAATGAATAAACTAATGTGTATACACTTATGCACTTACAAATGAGGAATAGAGATTAATCAAGCTCCAAGTTGTTTCTTTAAAAGTATTCCCAATGTTGACTGACTTCTAGAATAATGATCAAGAAAAGAGTATGCAAGTATACCAAATACAGAATGAAAAGAGAAAAAATTACTACTGATAACAGTAATATTGTTTAGAGATAATGTGAAGGAAATGAACAGGAAAGGCACAGGCTTGGAGAAAGTATTTGTAAAACATGTATTGGACAAAAGACTTGAATCCAGGCTATATAAAGAACTCATAATTTAAGAATAAAAAGCTAAACAGCTCCAACAAGAGCTCAACAGAAACTTCATAAAGAAAGATATATGTATATATAGGACCAAAAAGTACATGAAAAGGTTTTTAATATCATGAGTCACAGGGAAATGCAGATTAAAACCACAGTGAGATACTATACACACACTAGAATGTGTAAAACTTTATCAATAAAAGTGAAAATGTTCGTAGCTCAGTCGTGTCTGCCTCTTTGCGACCCAATGAACTGTAGCCCACCAGGCTCCTTTGTCCAAGGGCTTCTTCCAGCAAGAATGTTGGAATGGGTTGCCATTTTCTTCTCCAGGGGAAGAAGCAGGGAGAATTGCGAATCAAGAATCTTCCTGACCCAGGGATTGAAACAGGGTCTCCTGTACTACAGGCAGATTCTTTACCATCTGAGCCACTGGGGATGCCCTGGCATTGGAAAGTGTGGCGCCTTAACTGGTGGACCACCAGGGAAGTCCCATCCGTAAAAGACACGATGCTAATGTTGACAAGGATGTGGAGCTACTGGAAATTCCAGAATGGTTGGTGGCAGAGGGGAGCCCAGGGTAGAAGGAGGGAGTGGCTGTCCTGGGTGCAGGCAATAAGGGAGGAAGTGCATTGTCTGGAGATCATTTAAAAACAATAATAAAACTGACTCTAAGTCAGTCTGCCTTTTATTACCAACATATGCCAGCAATTTTAAACAACATTAGTGATAAAACACTTCTCCCTGAAAAATATTTTTTGCTGGTCTAACTGCTAACAATTGTTGAGGGTTGTTCTTGAATTTTAATAATGTACATGTAAGCTTCAGATTAGCACCTTTTCCTTATTTATCCTTTAATAGCCACTGCATTTTGCATGGAAGTAAAGTCCAAGTCTCCCAGCTCTGTCAGTCCCTTAGGCACCCGCACTTGGCTACATGTGTTTTGAGAACAAGCCTAAAGTTCAAGATTTTTTCAGCTGCTTTCAGAGCACATCCAAGTTCTGTGCACTGCACATGAGTGAAGTTAAACAGATTTGAAGTGAACAATGAAAACATAGTGGTTGCAAGTCAAAGAAACACCTTTAGAATAGTTACTTGAATTTTGTGATTCTGTGTGACTACTTGGAGTTTTAACTTGTGTTTGAAATTTAGAACAGGAAGAGAGTCCAGACTGTAAAGTCTAATATTTTCATTTAGAGAAATGTAATTTTAAATTCATGAGAGAAATATTTTACTGAATTTGAATTACATCGTAAAAATTATACATTGGTTTATTTTATTATTTATTCATTTATTTTAAATAGAAATATAATGGACACACAATGTTATCTTAGGTTCAGGTATACAATGAAATGATTCAGCACATATACATTTAGGATGATCACCACAACCAACCACTATTTGAAATGACTATGGTATTATTGAGTATATCCCTTATTGCGTACATCACCATGACTTATTTGTTTTATAAGTTTGTGCTGCTTTTATCTCCTTTACCTACTTCACCTCTTCCCCACCCACTTCTCTCTGATGTTTGTTCTCTCCAGTTTGTTCTCTGTGTCTATGAACCTCTTTCTGTTTTGGGTTTTTTGTTCATTTGTTCTACTTTTTAGATTCCACATATAAAAGCAGAACTTTACAACATTTGTCTTTTGCTTATTACATTGCCTTTCTTTTGCTTAGCTTTCCATGTGCCTGTTTATATTGAAAAATAAAACTCCAATATGCCTTGCAAATATCCTTTTATTTTCCAAACACTCCAAACATTTGGGGTCATTTCCCCCTGAAACACCTCCTCACGTAGTCCCTTGTCCTTCGTCCTTCTGTTCTTGATCTCAGAGAGACAGCTGGGAGCAGTGTGTGAAGAGACAGCTTAGTTCCCTGCCCAGGAATTGAACCTGTATAGCTTGGATGGACGGAGAGGGAAATGGCACCCCACTCCAGTACTCTTGCCTGGAAAATCCCATGGATGGAGGAGCCCAGTAGGCTGTCCATGGGGTCGCCAGGAGTTGGACACGACTGAGTGACTTCACTTTCGCTTTTCACTTTCATGCAGTGGAGAAGGAAATGGCAACCTACTTTAGTGTTCTTGCCTGGAGAATCCCAGGCACGGGGGAGCCTGGTGGGCTGCCGTCTCTGGGGTTGCACAGAGTCGGACACGACTGAAGCGACTTAGCAGCAGCAGCAGCCTGGATGGAGACCAGGAATCCTAGTCACTAGTCCACCATGAGCTAGAGGCTAGAAGCAGAGTTTCCCTAGCTCTTGCGCCATTTGAAAAACAAGTTTCTCAGAGGCAAAAACCGTCAAACAGGTACAAAGTTTATTATTAGAGACAGGGTATAACAAGTGGGAGCACACACAGAGAAACCTTTATTTAAATAGAGGCAAGGCGGAAATACACATTGGGAGAGGAAGGTGTGGGCGTCCTCCCTAATGAGAAGGGCAGTAAAGAGGCAGTTAAATCATTTAAATAGGGCAGTTCTTCCCCATCCTTGTTTACCTTTGGTCAATTATCTCACTTCTTTCCCCGCACCTGACTTGCCCTAGGATCCTCTCCAGTATGTGTGTACAACTTTTTTCCCAAGATGCATTACCAGCACAGAGGCCTGAGGGCGGTTTGACAGCACCGATGTTGGGGTGGGGCTGCTCCCTTTTGGACCCTCCAGGAGTCTTCCTGCACATGTGCAGCTGGGGAGGTTTCCCTGACCTCAGGATTGATAGATGTGGTCGTCTAATCAATTTACTCTGGCAGAGCTCAGCTCCTGCCATCAACTTGGTCCTTGGAGTGTCTAGAGAAAACAAAGGCCCAATTTCCTCCACTTGACAAACTCCAGCTGCTCAGCCCCGGCCTGTCTACCCCCTGCCTTATTCTGATCTGTACCCAGTGCCCTCCCGGCCTGATCGGCAGAATCAGCTAGGCACTTCAACTTGGTAGCTTCTTGTACTGGGTCTCTAAGACCCCTGGCTGCCACCTTCTCTTTCTCTTGGTGTACACCCTCATTTTGGGGGAAAGCAACCTCTAGTAGCGTCCTAAGAAAGGGAGCAAGGGAGGTGAATGTGTTGAGACCTTGTATATCTGAAAATGTCCATTTTATTCTCACACAATTATGGAATTAATTCTAGATAAGAAATAATTTTCTCTCAGAGATTTGAAGTCCTTCTTCAGTATATTCTATCTTCTGATATTGATCTAATGATGTTAATCATGTAAATATGATTCCTACATTTTCTCCCCTCCATAGAAGCTTTCAATATTTCCTTTTTATCTCTAGTGTTGTCAGTATCTGTCAGGATGTTCTTTGGTGTGAGTATTTTTGCTTTTGTTATATTGGAATTTTGGTGATCCCCTTAAATCTGGAGTCTTTTTTATTATTATTACTTCTTTAAACATTTTATCACCTCTGTTTTCATTTTTTCACCTCTATTGTTTCTTGAAGTACAATTAATTAATCATTGAACCTCTAGGACTGGTGCTCTAATTTTCTTTTCTTTCTCTTCTATTTATTTGCCTTTTATTTTGACTTTCTGGGAGATTCTTGTCTTAGTCAGCTGGGACAACCATAATGAAATATCATATACCGGTGGCTTAAACAATAGGATTTCTCATAGTTCTAGAGGTTGCTAATCGGAGATCAAGGGTGCTGGCTGATTTTGTTCCCTGGCAAAGAGCAGAGAGCAGAAACTCTGGGGTCCTTTCCTCCTTCTTGTATGGGCACTAATCCCACTGAAGAGCCAACTCAGTGGAAAGGCCCCTGATGCTGGAAAGATTGAGGGCTGGAGGAGAAAGGGGTGACAGAGAATAGGATGGTTGGATGGCATCACTGACTCAATGGACATGAGTTTGAGAAAACCCTGGGAGATAGTGAAGGACAGGGAAGCCTGGCATGCTGCAGTCCATGGTGTTGCAAAGAGTTGGACATGACCGGGCAATTGAATAACAGCAACAACCCCATTGTGGGGCCTCCATCCTCAGGCCTTCGTCTGAATATAATTGACCTCTCAAAGGCCCTACCTCCTGATATCATCACATTGGGGTTTAGAACTTCAATATATAAATTTGAGACAGAAACCTTTGGTCCATAATAATTCCTCAACTTCATTGTATAACCCTTCTATTGAATTTCGAATATTTCTAATTTCAGCTCTCATATTTCTATTCTAATCCCCCTGTTCTCTGATTGTTCCTTTCCCTTATTTCCTGTTTGTGTTTGCAGTTACCATACCTTCCTGCTCTGGAGAAAGCACATCTGTTTTTAAACTTCTAGGCCTGGAGGTGACATCAACCTCTCTGCAAACGGGGAAGAAACATTATATGGCCCCATGAGTCACAAGGGCCGGACCCTGTGGTCCAGGGGATGTTGAGGAAAAGAGAATATTAGCAGCCTCTTCCACCGAGGATTTCCTCATTGGGCGATGATCTTTGGTTTTCTGTTTACTTATAAGAGTGAGACACCAGAAAACTTGTTGGAAGCTCTGTGTGTGTAGACAAAACATGTCCTTCCTTAACTGAAGGTCATGAAGTTGCAAACCAGCTTTTATGTTTTGGGCCCCTCAAATACCATTGTCTGAAGTTCTTTTCTCACAAGGAATGTGATGTTTATTTTGCTGGAAAGAATCCTCCATTCTTCTGTCTTGGGGTACACTCCTGGTTGTTAAATTTTCTGAAGCAAAAAAAAAGAGAGCGAGCTAGGAAGTTCTCACAATTCAAAGACAGAATGGTACCAATTCTCCTGAAATGATGTACATGCTTCTTTTCCACCTCTGCTCTGTCTGGGGTCCCTGGGTCCAGATTCTCTCTGGCTGAATTTATCCAGATACTAAACGTCAGATTCTCCTTCAGGAGTGGAGAGAAGGGAAGGAGAAGCAGGGGAAGAATCCAATAGCTCCATGTTAAGACTTCCATCAGTCCTCCTGTTCAGCTCTGCAGCTCTGCAGCTCACCCAGTCCTTCTCTGACATCTGTTGTCACCAGGTACTGGGCCCGCCTGAGTTCTGTGGAGGAAAGTGTCCTTCGGGGCTATTCGCTCCTGCAGGCCTTGGGACTGAAGCGCCCTCTGTTCTGAAGATACATTGCATTGCTTCTCTATATCTGCTGTCCTCCAAAAATGTGTCACCGTAGTCTTTTATTTGCTCTCACCTGTCTTTCATTCTCTTTGTCCCTGTGATTGCATATTAATAATTTTCTTTTTTACTTTAGAAGTGGGTTTTAGAAGGGGAAGGATAAAAATACATGCTGTCAGTATGCCACATTTAATGAAAAGGCTAGAAATAATTTTGATAACATAGATAAGTTCATAATGCTTACTATCAAAGAAACAAAAAAGCAGTATGCAGTGTGATCTCAAGCAGGTTAAAAAGCAAAGAAAAAGAAATGAAGGATCAAAAGGTAAATATTTATTGTTCGCATAAAATAATGCTGATTTTTAGCTTCTCTTTAATCCTTTTTGGTCCTCTCTAGTCCTTTTTAGTTCTTTTAGCCCGTTTTGGGGCTTCCCTGGTGGCTCAGACAGTAAAGCATCTGCCTACAATGTGGGAGACCCGGGTTTGATCCCTGGGTTGGGAAGATACTCTGGAGAAGAAAATGGCAACCCACTCCAGTACTCTTGTCTGGAAAATCCCATGGATGGAGGAGCCTGGTGGGCTACAGTCCACGAGGCTGCAAAGAGTCAGACACGACTGAGCAACTCCATTTTCTTTCTTTCTTCGTCCTTTTATTTCCAGATGTCCTTACTGAACACGAAAGACTTATAAACAGAATAAGTACTCTTTTATAGGATGCAAATAAGAATAAGATCACAAAGTAGAGAAAATACTCGAAAGAAATTAAAAATCATCTCAGTTGGAAGTGTTTGTCTTTGGGCACAGTGTACACACTTGAGATTGGATATAATTTTATTACCGATAACTAACAAGAAGAGATATGCAGTGACATCATGGCATATGTATGCTGCATGCCAAACTCTATCCATTATCTCATTTAGTTGCTATAGTGATCACAGAGGTAGATAGTATTTTCTTCCCCATTTATGGATGAAGGAACTGAAGCACAGATGTAGAATACTCATGGCCCTCTGCTGGTATATGACCCAGCCAGACTGGGACCCACTAAGTCTCACTCTGAGCTTCCCAGATGGCTCAGTGGGAAAAAAAAAAAAATCCACCTGCCAATGCAGGCTATGAAGGACACATGGGTTCAATCTCTGGGTCAGGAAGATGCTCTAAAGTAGGAAATGGCAACCTGCTCCATATCTTGCCTGGGAAAGTCCCATGGACAGAGGAGCCCACTGGGCTGCAGTCCATGGGGTCACAGAGCTGGACACGACTGAGCACATGTGTACACACGTCTCAACCTAGAGAGGCATCCTGACCCATTACATTCCATTTCAGTCTCTATACCCATCTACACCCGTGACGGGTATAGACATACATGGATGTGCCTATGTCCTCATCTAACTCCTTGGACACGTTTGTGCTTATGTCTAAACATGTGTTCAAACAGTCAAGAGCATGCTTTGACTCTTGAACAAATTACATAATGAGGACAAGAGGGAAGGTTAGTGAGGCATCTCTCTGGGAACTGTGATAATAAACACTTGGGGTGACTATGTAATTGCTTGGGTCTGAATTCTCATCTGCTTCTCTCTCTCTTTTCCGTTCCAATAAATCATGCCCCCCACACAGGAAAATGTACCCTTGGGCTTCCGAGTGCATTCAGGAAACAAGCAGCTCCCACACGTGTTTAGGCTTATGCTTTCTGACAGCTTTAGGGGCACAATATGGCCCCGGATCTTTGTTTTGAGTACGGTGGGTGGAGGGGGCTTCTTACAAGCCAGGATGCATTAAAAGTTCATGGCAGCTGCCTAGAAGCCACTGCAATGTTTCTCATTAAAGACAAACTAGTATAAACTCCTTAGTATTTCCAGGAATGTAAGAGTTTTTGATGCTTTCTTTACATCCTATTGTTTCTGAGCTCCAATTAAACAATGCCATATGTAATACTCCCCAAGTCCCTAAGAAAGAGGTCATTTGAATGATTTGGAATGGTCTAATTTTTTTTAAAAAAAACTATCCACAAGTTTCTAAGAACTTTTAATTTGCAGGCAGTAATTCCTGTTGTGACACCCTGGGGCCACATGCTGGATTTTAGTTGGCAAAGGATTTATTATACAGCTTTTGTCTATAGTGTCCTCTTTTGCTTGTGAAAGAGTACTTCTCCAAACTAATTTTCTATTTTTCCCCCTTTTTAAAAATAAGGGCTTTATTGAGATGTGTATACCATAGCAATTTAATCATTTAAATGCCTTTTAGTGTATTCACAAAGTTATATAACCATCACCACAGTCAATTTTAGAACATCTTTTCTCTGATGTTCTGATGGCACCCAGAATGTGGTTTCCAATACCATTCTCCAATAAAAGATACTAGAGTTCCTTGGGAAAATGACTGATTCTACGGCTGGGCAGGAAATATATTTTTTATATATAATAATATATAATATATGTGATGAACCTGAAGCATTGTACAGTGCCTGGAAGTAAAGAAAGACTAAAACAAACAAAAACAAAACAAAAAAACAAAACTCACCATTCATAGGGGCATGTCAACGGAAGGAGTTTCCAGTGGACAAAGCTAGAAAATCTTGAGCAGGAAAATGTAGGTGTATTGAGTTATAACCCAAAACATAGACATCTATGTGCTCATACCGATATAAAGAATGATAAAATAAATAATTGGGAGGAAAGACAACGCTCCGTTGCAAAAGAATTCCAATTAACCAACATTCTCCATTGACGAGGCATTGTCACCACCTTTCTTTCCAGCCTAGGTCTCCTTTCTTATCTTGAAGCCTCTGTTAAACCCAGTATCTTCCCTCTCCGAGGCGGTTTCTGTTTCTTTCTTTGTTCCCTGGTATGGTCCTACTTTCTCGTTTCCTTCCATGTCTCATAATACTTGGTTGAAAACTGGACATTTTTAGGAATGTTGATTTTCTGCGCCTCTCTGGGGCTTGTTTCTGATGTTGCTTACTTGTTTGTTTGGCTGACCCCTTTCAGCCGTCCTGTATTCCTTGAGAAGCAGGTAAGGGGAGAGGATCTCCCTTCTTGGCCGTGCCTTCCTCGGGTGGAGTTTCCATCTCTCTGAGTGCTGGGTCATGGAAGGAGGGACAGACGGCTTGTGGCTCAAGTGCTGCAGATTCTTATTATTATTATCAAGATTTAGTAGAGTTTCTGAATAAATGTTTCCTAGTTTTCTGTATACCCTGAGGACAATTTCTGGAGACTTTATGATTGCTTTTTAAAATAGTTTTCACTAGTTATGGCTGTTTTGCAGGAGAATGAGTCTATGGAGCTCCTTTCACCACCATTTGGAAAGTGGAACTCCTCTTTTCTTGCCCTGAATCCAAACCATTTGATCATCCCAGGATGCACAGTGGATTGTTTCTAGGACCCCCGGAATACAAAATCACTGGATGCTCAAGTCTCTTGTGTAAAATGCTGTAGTATTCACATATAATCTATACACATTCTCCTAAATATTAATACTTTAACCATCTCTAGATTACTTATAATATCTAATAAAGTAAATGCTATGTAAATAGTTGTCAGTTAATGGCTAATACAAGTTTTGCTTTGGGGAACTTTCTGAAATGTTTAAAAAATATTTTTGATTCGTGGTTTGTTGAATCCACAAATGTGGAATCTGTGGATATGAAGAGCTGACTATATTTTCATGGACTCTCTGGCATTTAAGAAGCTGTCTTCCCACCTGATATGAATCCAGATTTTCTGTATGACAGTCTCTCAAGAGTTGAATGGGGCTAACTTTCCTACAAAGAGAAATAGACCAAGATCTGAAGCCAGGTTCTGAGATGTCTACCCAGATTGATGTGATTAATCTGCTCAATATTCCCAATGCCCCATGTTCAGTGATTGAATCTCCAGCGAGGAGCTGTCAGGTTGGGAGTTCAGTGATAGCAACTTGTTTGACTGAAGTCAGACCTCAAAACACTCTTTCCCACATTATCCAACTAAATTAATGAGCCATTTTTGGATACAGACTGTATAACACAGGATGATTTTGTGTAGAACATGAGTAACGTTTTTGGGGCTTGATTATTTATAGGTTTACTAGGAAAAACACAGATAAAAAGATGAATAAATGTTAACATAAATATGGATTTATAGTGTTTCCGAGAAAACAGTTGAAAGATTTAGGGCAGGCGGCAAATATGGCAATGTTTCCCTCTCAGAAACAAATAAATCCATTTAGACCCTGTGCCTTTCCAAGAAGGTTGAAGGTCTCTGATACTGCTTTTCTTTCTGTTGTTTCAGTGCTCAAATTAAGGAGTGCCATGTCCATATATTATTATTCTCCAAGGCCCTACAAAATTTGCATGAGAGTATACATTGTAAAAATGATATATGAACACACACAAAGCATATCAAAATTGTAACTTCACAATGTTGCTGCTTAGACAAGTCTAAAATAGCTATTTATTATACTTTCATCAAAGTAAGCCAATTTAATAGTAATTCAAGAACACAGCCAAAACTGTAAAGGCAGTATGAAAATGACTGAATTTTGAAAAGTAAAATACAAACATTATGTACAAATTTTACATGATAGCAACTCTGTTAGACGCAGAAATAAATTGGTCATTTCGTTAAAAGCATGGCAAGAAGATGCATTCAAGAATTCTCTCTGCTGGTAGATACACTGGACAGCTTAAAAAAGAGAGGCCTCAGTTCGATCCTGGGTTGGAAAGATCCCCTGGAGAAGGGATTGGCTACCCACTCCAGTATTCTGGCTTGGAGAATTCTGTGGACTATACAGTCCACGGGGGTCACATAGAGTCAGGCACAACTGAGCGACTTTCTCTCCAGACAGACAAAAGGGAAAGATAATGGCTTCTCTTCCTCCACCCACACCGCCTTCTTATTTGAAACTTCAGGTATGGCTAGTCTTTTCATTTCCATGCTTTGCAGAGCACCACAAGGATTAGCTTGAACTAGCCGATAGCTGATTTAACTTAAAAATGAAGCATCCGTAGGCCTCTGGTGAATGATACAGTCAGCAGGAATAGGTGAGTGAAGAGGGAACTGGCAGAGCTCCAGTTCAGGAGGACCCAAAGCTTCTGGTCAGCTGCTGATAATATCATTTCCAAACTGAAGAGCAACCTTCCTGTGAGCATTCTTCTGGGCTGGTGGACACCTAGACCACTTCTGTAATGTATTAGCTCAAAGCATTATTTTCTGGTTGTCATCTCTTTTGTTGGCAACAGTTGGTCCTAAAGTCATTTTCAAGTTTATGAATATGTCAGAACAGGTAATGAAGGAAATAGTTAATATTCCAGTTCTCCACATCTCCTGGCAGCCTTACTCGTGGCTTCCCGATGACAGAGAATGTAAGCATTGTGTCTCTCCAGTGCCTATGCGCCTGGTCAATGTCAACTCCTCTTCCTGCTCCTCCCCTGAGAAGAGCATCAAGTGCAAGTAAATGGACACACTGGATCCCCAAGCCCCCCACTAAAGGAAATCAAAGGTGCTGCTGAAAACCAAGTTTAAGCAAACCTCGTCAAGAAGCTACTTCTCCCCTCCTCTCCCCGCTCTCCCCCTCATTCCGTCTGTCCTGAAGCATCTGTATCTTGCTTAACCAGTTCTGTCAGTGAGCTTCTAAGTGGCAGTACTCACTGACGTGGCTTTTGCTCCCTCGTGTTGCCCTTGTAGAAGATCTAAGTGAGTGGGCAGAATAAGGATACAGAGTGGAGAAATCAGAGAAATTTCTTGGGTCTGGAAAGTTCTTGGCATAGAGAAGGACTGGCCACAATTATTATGATTAATTATAATCATGTATCATAATAATTATGATATATCTGTGTGGTGATCATATATCTGATATAGCATGCCTCCTGTGGGCCTCCTTGAGTCTCCTGGCCTCACCTGTCCCCTGGGCCTTCAGCTCCAGGACTGAAGGCAGAGTGTGGGCAGTAGGGGGTGTATCGGTGCAGGGCTCACGCTTCCCCCTGTGTTCTGTTTAGCCCTTCCCCCACTTCTGATCCCATAAATGCCACTCCTTAAGTTACAAGATCTGCTTCTCCAAAAGAGGTCTGCTGCAGGAAGTGGCCAGGCGACCCAGCCCAGAAATATAGGGATGTTAACTCCCATGGATCTTCCCAGGTAGCGTGAGTGGTAAAGAACCCACCTGCCAACGCAGAAGACCTAAGAGACACAGGTTCAGAGCCCTGGGTCAGGAAGATCCCCTGGAGGAGAGCATGGCAATCCACTCCAGTATTCTTTCCTGGAGAATTTCATGGACAGAGAAGCCTGGCAGGCTGTAGTCCATAGGGTTGGAGTTGGCGATGACTGAAGTGACTTGGCATGCACCCACATAACTCCCATAGCCTTCACGTTGATGAATGGAAGGGAAAGGCAGAAAGGAGTCAGCAGCAGGACTTGCTCTCTAAGACCTTGTTCTGAGTCTCACGCAGTTTACCAGAGACATTCTGCACCTGCCCAGGAACTGGCTGTGTCTGTTCTTGGCTCATGAGACACAGCGGACAGCGCAGCGATGCAGGCCCTGGCCTGGCCTGCTAGCCTTCCCTCCCTGCCTTTCCATCATTCGTGCTCCCCATGATTGTCCTTCCCAGTAAAGTATGAGCGCTTAAACCTAGCCCCACACCCAAGTGTTCTGGCTCTTTATCTCTGCAAATGTTTGGTGTTTGCCAAAGCATGAGATCACTTCTCTCTCTCTCTTTTCCCCTTCAAACAAATCTCAGAGATGGGATGTATAACGTTAAAGAAGACGGTGGTAGCTCTTAGATTCACTTTTTAAATTCCTGTCTTTAATTTGCTGGCCTAATGTTCCAATTAATTTTGATCTCTTGATTTTGTGTTTCCTTTTTTCTCTGCCTGGCAAAATTTGACTTATCCTTCCAAGCCCAGCGAAATGCCATCTTCTGGGTGACACCTTCCTTGCCACTTGTGCCCATGCCTGCCTTGTCAGTCTGTGCTGTTGCCAGCCAGATGGAATAAAGCCTGTTACCCCTGCTTCCTAAAGGATGGAAGCCCTGTTCTTGGCTCTTGCATACACTGTAACCGTAAGTTTCCTCCACCCCCTTGAAGTCTTACTGACTTTATCTCCAGGACTGGCCTGTAAAGGGAGTTTAGGAATGTTTGCTGAGTGAAGGTGGTTTGAGTTCTTTTTGCATCCAGCACTGTTGCCTCCACCAGCTCAGATAGGCCTGCCCACCCTGGACAGGACAGGGGCTTCCTCGTCTGCACACTGCCGGTCTTCTCCGACAATGCAATCTGCTTCAACCAGCCCCCTGCTCTTCTAAAAACTGCATTCTCTCACCCCTAGATCTCCAGGTGTTGTTCAGTTGTGTCTGACTCTTTGCAGCCCCACGGACTGTAACCCTCCAGGCTCCTCTGTTCATGGAATTTCCAGGGTAGAATACTGGATCTCCAGAGCCTACAGAAAAAAAAAAGGGGGGATAATCTAGCATAGAAATAATATAAGTGCACAAAGCCCAGACACACAGTAATAGCCCTTAATAAATGTTAGATACTTTATCTCTGATGTAAAGAGATACTGGTCTATGCCAACATAACTCTTAAATCCCCAAACCCCAAAACAAGCTCTCCATTCTGCTCAGGCTTGGCTCCTCTCCCTGCCCCAGGCTGCTCAGCAGTCCTCTGTAACTCAGGACACCCCTGCCTCTATCCCAATCCTGTTTTCCAATCTCCCACCTTCATAGATGCTAGTGGAGTTGCTATACCCAGGCAGAGCTCTCCTTATCTCAACTTTTATAAATACCACTTTCTCAGCCTGAGATCTGATTGTCTAAGGCTTTTCCCATTTCTTTCCTAAATAAGATTACAAACTTTCCAAGGGCAGGAATCACATTCAAAACTTCTTCAGAAATACTCCTGGCCCAGGAAAGAGTCAGCAAATATTGGCCAGTTGATTCATTGCTATAGAAATTAATCTAACCAAGCCAGGCAGAAGAAGTTAACAATCAGCTACAGCCTGATGGTTAGAAGGTATCACTGGATTTAAAAAAAAATGAATTTTCTGTTATTTTTCCCTGTGTCAGCAGAGAAGGAAAGAAAACCACAGCACACATTTTTCTATATGTCTAGAGAAGAAAACACCACTGTATGTTATAATAGTTCATTAAAGCATTCTTCTGCTCCTTTTCCTAACATACGCTATGAATCTTCATAGCAGTCAGGGTACATTTTTTTCCAATTAATTGTTTTTCTTTTGCTTTCCTGGCAGTCAGTTTTTCTCATAGCTATTTTTCTAAGTCAAACACTTTAATTAAAGTTGGAATGAAAAGTCTGATTAAAATCTAAATTGGCTCAAGGAGCTGTGATCTTCTGGTCTGTTCTTTGCACTTACATAATTTGTGTCCCAAACTGCTACATTAGGACTTACAGTCCACTTTCCTTACTTAAAAGGTTTAAAAAGCCTGGAGCTTTGAACCAAATAATCCTAATTTGGGAGCCATTGAATACCCAAAGTCAAGAATTTCAAGACTAGCAATAGGTTATGGAGTGAGTTTCCAAAATAATTTAATTTTTGATCAATTCCAAAAAATAGACATACAGCTTCTTTCCCATTGGTTGCCTTTCACACCCTAACCTATTACTTAAATGTGTCCAGTGAAAAAAGCGAAAGTGTTAAGTCAGTTGTATCTGACTATTTGCGACTCCATGGATGATAGCCCACCAGGTTTCTCTGTCCATGGAATTCTCCAGGCAAGAATACTGGAGTGGATAGCCATTCCCTTTTCCAAGGGATCTTCCCAACCTAGGGTTCGAACTTGGGTCTCCTGGATTGCAAGCAGGTAGATTCTTTATATGTCTCATACTCATTCAAAAACTCATTCTTGGTAATAGATTCTCTGCTACAATCCAGAAGAAACCAACTAACTTTGAATATCTAAATGAATAGTTTAAAAGATAATGATGTGGCTTATCTGGGCTTAACTTTTCTATTTTTCAGAAATCTCTCTGATGATACATTTCAGAGGTAGGAACTGAAAACCCAGAAAAATTAATGTGTCCAAAAGAAAAAACCAAAACCAAGAAAATACCAAAACCTGAACCACTGAGTAAGTTGATAAATCTGATTCCCATTTAGTGGCTCAGGTGGGTGAATTAACAATTTCATAAAAAATGTATAAGACCATCAGGGAAATCTGAATGAGAACAAAGGCTGGGAGAACAAAGCTAACGGAGATGCTGTGGAGCATTTATGAGGAAGAAATCGAAACTACTCCAGAGGCTTGTTTTTCAAGCTCGGTTCCTGGGGGTCAAACAGGGTAGCCAGCTCTAATGCTGTCTCTGCAGATTGAAATTGGCTGCCGCGGGCAGAGGTTACCTCACAGTATCAATTACTTGCTACTACCTGGAAAATTTAATTTCATGCCCAGCAATAGATCTGCTTTCTTCTGCCACATGAATGGCAACTGTCCCCAGTTGATAAGAAGAATAACTCATTTCCTCAGAGTCATTAGACTCTAGAAACTTCTCCATTCAGAAAGGCCTCTGCCGATTGTTGAGTGAAAAGAATAAAAGCTACGTGTCTGCCCTTTTCTTAACCTTTTGAGATAGTGTTTGGTTTCTGATTTGTAGTGGGGTTATTCCGAACTCTTGTGTACAACTGATACTTAGATGAACATTGGTTTCTCCACGCAATTCCTCAAAGAAGATGTCCAGGGATGTTAGCAAACAGAAAGAAAAAAAAAAAAAAAAAAACCCACAAATTGTATTTTCAAACAGAGGGGATTCTGAAGTGAAATTTGCACTGGGTTTATTTTTGCCTGGAAATATTGTAAAGGTCTAAAAATAATCTCCCCCTCTTTCCCTCCCCAAATCATAGTCTTTGGAAAGATGAGGTAAGAACAATTTTCCTAATGAGATTAATATTACCCTAGGAAGTTGATAGACATATTTAAAACACACAAACAAAGAACAGACCCTTTCTATGTGGTCTGCTCCACCACTGACCTGAATCTGGATATAAGTAGAAGAGTGAGAATGCAAAACTGCCAGACATCCTTAAACATAAATGACCAAAGGAACCCTTTTTGAAAGGATCATATAAATGTTCTTCATTTTTGATACCTTTGTTCCCCTGGCCTTAATTTTAATTAAAAAAAACTTTCCTAATGGTTTCATCAGCATTGCAAAGAAAGAATAAAATTATAACTCAATTAAATAGCCATGTATAGTCTACAAATTTAATTTCTTTTACAAAATTCATCTATTTTAATTGGAGGCAATTCTTCCTTTCCAAATCCTTTACAATATTGTAGTGGTTTTTGCCATACATTGACATGAGTCAGCCATGGGTGTACATGTGTTCCCCATCATGAACCCCTCTCCCACACCTCAGGGTCATCCCAGTGCACCAGCCTGGGAGCACCCTGTCTCATGTATGGAACCTGGACTGGCGATCTGTTCACATATGATAATATACATGTTTCAATGCTATTCTCTCAAATCATCTCACCTTCGCCTTCTCCCAGAGTCCAAAAGACTGTTCTATACATCTGTGTCTCTTTTGCTGTCTCGCATATAGGGTCATCGTTACCATCTTCCTAAATTCCGTATATATGCATTAGTATACAGTATTGGTGTTTCTCTTTCTGACTTACTTCACTCTGTATAATAGGCTCCAGTTTCTTTTAAGGCAGAAATGAAAAATTAACATTATTAACTGGTGTTTCTTGTAGAGTATGTGTAAGGGCATGCTTGCACACACACATACACACACAAAAAACACAACACTCACCACATAGCAATGCATGTGAACAGAAATCTTAGCCCAGCTTGCCTGCAAGAGAGTCACTGGAGAACACAAAATGGACCTCACATGCAATTCTTCCTTTCCAAATCACCCTGCCAATTCTCGTTAATAAAACCAAATCTACCCAGGCCATAAAATGATGAAAGGGAAAGAGAGCAGCCAGGGCTTTAGGTGTTAGGCATCTCGGTGGGTGGGGAAATGATGGGGGAAGTGAGGATGGATAAAGAGGTAGGTGAGAATTGCTTCTTGTCTGGCCATTAGTTCTAAGAACAATGCCTCTTCTGAGAAGTGCCATTGTCAGAGGAAGCGGCAAATATTTCCTGCTGAGGGTCAGAGGTCTCCAATTTATTCCATCCTTTTTGATACAAAGGCCATACTCTACCTTCTCCCCATGCTAAGACATAAATGAACTCACTATCCATGTGTTGCTTTTGACTGCTATTGTAGCTATTTAAATGGTTTTTAAGTGTAAGTTGAGTAAAAAAAAAAATCTCAAAACAAAAACTAACATTAAAAAAAAAACTTTTAAAAAAGGGAGAGAAGAGAAATGACATATCTTGCTTCTTTAGATCTACACATAGAAAAAGAAATGAAAGATTTTTTAGCATAGCTCCCTTGTTATTCAAAATGAGAAATTGGACTCAAAAAGCAAAGTGACTTGCCCCAGTTCATATAGCTTCTTAGAGTCAAAAGTGTTATTAAAATCCAAGTGTGTTTAATCTGGGACAATTTGAACATCAAAATAAGTGATCATAGTATATTATAACCCACTGAATAAACATGAGTTTGACTAAACTCTGGGAGTTGGTGATGGACAGGGAGGCCTGGCAAGCTGCAGTCCATGGGGTCACAAAGAGTCAGACATGACTGAGTGACTGAACTGAACTGAACTGAATAAAATGAAAATCTTGATTCTGTATTGATATGAAAAAATAAATAGGAAAGAAGGAAAAGTTCTCTTTAACTAGAATGGCAACTTGTAAAGACAGAAGAAATGATTGATTTGTAAAGTTATCAATGGATGCTAAAATTAGAGAGTGGAAGTCTTGATGAGAAACAAGTTATCTACATAGTCTAAAAGGGTTTTACCACAAATTACATGTTAATTACAAAGGGGGAAAAGTAACCTTATCTTGGAGAAACCTGGTGAGCAATAGCCAATAGCCAAGTGACAAAAGTAACATCACCACACTGGGATAAACTGACATGTCCCTTCTGATACGATGTACTGAGGACATCACTTCTCTGGCACTCCTGCCAAGGCAGCATCCCCAGAATCTAATCATAAGGAAACAGACAAATCCAACGTGATTAAGGTGAAGGAGGACCATGTTGATGCAATGGACAAAGCTTGCTTGTCTTAGATGGTTGTATTCTATCAGTGTTATTTTTTAAAAGATTTTTATCATTGCACTATGAAAAAAGAACATTTTTATTCAGAAAGATACACTAAAAATTTTTTTAGTGTAATAAATAAATTCATGCATGCATGCTTAGTCGCTTCAGTCGTGTCCAACTCCTTGCAACCTCATGGACTGTAGCCCGCCAGGCTCCTCTGTCCATGGGATTTCCCAGGCAAGAATACTGGAGTGGGTTGCCATTTCATTCTCCAAAATAAATAAATATTTACTCTCAAATAGTTTAGGGGGAAATGCATATCTTGTGTGTATAGATACATAAAGTATGTATGTATATATATATAGTATATATAATTATATATTATAGACAGATAGATGATAGAATAGTAAAACAAATGAGGTAAAATGCAAACTGGTGAATATGTGTAAAGAACATACAGAATTCTATGCATTGTTTTTCTGACTTTTCTCTAAATTTAACATGTTATCAAAATAAGGAGTAACATTAAAAAAACAACAACTACAATAGATCTCTTGACTCCAGAACAAAGGCTACTTTGACACATTTAAGAACCAAAATCTTTTAAGAACCTTAAGGTTTGCATTTATGTAACATAACTGTTTAAGTCAGTCAGGCTGCAATAACAAACTACCATAGATGACATAGCTTAAACAACAGAGACTTATTTCTCACTGTTCTGAAAGGTAGGAGTCCCAAGATGAAGATGTCAGCAGATCTGGGCACTCTTCCTGGCTTGCAGATGGTTGTCTTCTGGTATCCGCAGCTAGTGGAGAGGACAGAGTGAGAGCAAGCTCTTGTTTCTCTTCTTAGACAGGCACTAACCCCATTCACGAGAGCTCCATCTCATGACCTAATCTGCTGCCAAAGGCCCACTTTCCAATATCATCACATGGCGGCTTAGGATATCAACATATGAATTTGGGGACACAGATTCATATTTAGTGCATAGCTGAGTAACTAACCCTTACCAGGCTGGCCTGGTGAGCAGATTCCTCTCTCTAGCCAGTGTGCCATTCATTTCATGGGATCAGGCCTCCAGGACAGTCCTGACACACTGACCCTGAGCAGCTGTAATTCCTATTTGGCAAGGTTTAATTCAGAGCTCTGGACTATCAAAGGTCTGTCATCAGTCCTTGACCTAAGCCTCATGTTGGTCCCATGCTTCTGCTCCCACCCATCTAACCACGGTGCTGCCTCTGGGCTATAACACTGGAAGGTGCAGGGGTGGCAGCAGAAGCCCGGCTGGCACACGGGGCAGTCACCCCAGCCTGAATGGCACTAATCACACAGTTCCCTAGGATGCTCGCAGCTCTGCCCACAATGCCTTTCAAGACCTTTGCTCCATGATGCCAACAGACCTTCCCAATGATGACCTCATGTTCTCCCAGATGGGTCTTAATCCCTGTCAGATAGAAGGTAGACATTCTTCTAGCTGCCCAGGACCCCCACCCATTGTCCCTACTGATGGAGCTGTGTGGAAATCAGGAGTGCAGTCAGCATTGAAAGGTCACAATCTATAAAAGCACTGCTCATGGCCTACAGAGTTCAGAAGAAGGTATGCTAGGAAGTTGTGCTGTTCTTTGTTATTGCTATAAAATTCTAGAGAGTAAATTTATCATGATCAGAAATTAAATCATTGTTCATATAGTCCTATGTACTCTGGGCAAAACTTGCATCTGTGGTCATCATGAATGAAGCCCAGTAACACATTCTGAGAGTGTCACTGGAAGCCGATATTCACAAACAGCCAGAATAAGAGTGGCATTGTCATGAAGGAAGATGTCAGTAGTGTCAGAGAATGGCAGAGGCAGGCAAATCTAAATTTCTTAAATACAAACAGGCTCTGAAGAGCCATGACTTCTTCTGTAATAATAACATTGACACCATTTTTTTGGTGACAGATATGAAATTAGTCATAAATAAAGCATTTGAGAATAAAGAATACTTGGGCTTGAATAGGAAGAGCTGGTACATGAACACTGTGAAGAATCTTTATGTGCAGGTATTGAACAATCAGCAAATGCATGAGGACTCTCTTAAATCTATTGTTTCAAATCTTCATTGATAAATCACTGTGCCTCACACGAGCCTGTGAATTTTGTAATACACATACATGTATTTTAAATTGAAGTATAGTTGATTTACAATGTTGTATTAGTTTCAGGTGTATAGCACAGTGATTCATATGTATGTGTATATATATTCTTTTTGTAATATATATATATTTGTAACATAGCATTTTATAATATATTTTTATATTAAGTTGTTTACATAGATACGGGCTCCATATAATCCGGGGATGCCCTGCCTGTGGTGATATCCTTCTTTGATGGTGATAATTTAAGAAGGGTTACTATGAGAGTTCTCAAGAATTTGTAGAGCCTCTCTGGGCCTCAGTTTTTTCACCTAATGTAGAAGTTTAATTTATTATTTACACTGAGGCTAGAAGCTTGTTTATTATTTTACACTGAGAAATATTATCATCAAGCCCAAGTAGGTAGAGGAATTGGCTGGCTAAAGCACTCTCTCTTTATAGACAAGATGCTGGGGAAGCAAAGTTATGGGATCAGAAAAGGGAGAGTTTGTTTATCATGGAAATGTTGAGCCTGGTCATCAGGAATGGACAGCCAAATGTGGGAGGGCACATTGGTATAAACCTTTGATATGAAAGGGCATGCTTTTTCTAAACAGTGGTAAGAGGGGTGGCACCAGTCTTAAGTTCGGAGTCTCTGTCTAAAATCATCAAACACGAATGATGAGTCTTCTTGCCTAGTATGTCCCTTATTTATCTGTGTTAACAGTTCCGGGTAGATTTGCCCTGAAAGGGAGTCAGAGCTACAGGGACCTCTTATATTTGTATTGTTATAGACTGATTTGGAGAAGGCGATGGCACCCCACTCCAGTACTCTTGCCTGGAAACTCCCATGGATGGAAGAGCCTCGTGGGCTTCCGTCTATGGGGTCGCACAGAGTCGGACACGACTGAGCTACTTCCCTTTCACTTTTCAATTTCACTCACTGGAGAAGGAAATGGCAACCCACTCCAGTGTTCTTGCTTGGAGAATCCCAGGGACAGGGGAGCCTGGTGGGCTGCCCTCTATGGGGTCGCACAGAGTCAGACACGACTGAAGCAACTTAGCAGCAGCAGCGGCAGCAGCAGACTGATTATATTCCCACCAAAATTGTATGCTGAAATCCCAACCCACAATGTTTTGCTATTAGGAGGTGAGGCCTTTGGTGAAGGATTGGGTCATGAGGGCAGAGGTTGAAAGTGATTAGTGCTTTCATATAAGAGACCCCAGGAACCACCTTCCTGAGGCATGAGGTTGAGGTCGTAGCAAAAAGATGGCCTTCTCTAAACCAGGAAGTAGGCCTTTAGCAGACACCCTGATCTTGACTTTTCAGCCTCCAGAACTGTGGGAAATACATTTCTGTTGTTTATAAGCCGCTCCATCTGTGGCATTTTCTTACAGCAGCCTGAACAGACTGAGATTCTGTTCCTTACCTCTGATACTGTAACTCTCTGCAAGCAAGGTTTCCCTCATTTTTAAGTTCCTGGGCTGCAGCTTATACCTGTCTTGTCAGTGAGGGTTGACCTGTTGCCCCGCACATATGAGCCTGTTATCAATGACTTCAGCTTTATTTTCCAGTTACAGAAATGTTGAGGATAACTGAAGTTTGTATCCAGCTTGGATGCTTTTTTCCTTTGATTCACTAGAGATATCTCTGATGCCTATACGCTTAACCAGGAGGCCTGAAACGCTTCCTCCTCCCATGAATTTTCATAGCACATACCTTTAGGGAAATTTCCTTTCCATTGTTCATATTTTATAGTTCTGCTTCCTCTTCTAAACTATGAGCTCATGAAGGTAGGCACCAGGCTTGACTCACGTTTGGATTTCTTGGAGACAGTGTAGCGTCAAGGTCAAGATCTCAGTTGCTGGAGTTAGACTACCTAATATGGGGTAGCTGCTCCTCCTAATTTCCCTTAGCCTCCATCTTCTCACCTATAAGAAAGGATACTAGTAGTAATTGCCTCCTAGGTTGTTGAGGGGAGTATGGGGTGACATAGGTAAAATGCTCAGCATAGTAGCTGCCAGTTAACAATACCCACTAAATGCTAGTATCTAGTTGGTGCATGGAAAAGGGTTACTCAAAGGAATGTGTTCTGAGTGAATGAATACAACTGAATCAGTGAACTGAAGTCACAAATAGAGCTCCCCAACTACAAAATGGGTCCTCATGATACACAAAGACATTTACTAAATATGACTGCAACAGAAGGGCAAGTTCTGAGACTACATGGATGGATAGATGAATCACTGGGCTTCTTGAAATTTCTAGCATCTCTTTCTTTGTCCAAAGGGAACATTCCTCAGAAATCCCCTGAGAAAGACCCAGCCCCACTGGATGACAGAGTCAATCTGTGAGGAAGAGACATTAGCCATCCCCATTTAATTCAAAAGTGGGAGGTTTAGACACAGAGGGCTCCTGAGTCTTCTGAAGTTTAAAGAATAATATTCTTCCTGTTTTTCTGCCACCCTGATGAAAAAGTCAGGGCTCCTCTGCTTAGTGGGGGCGGGGGTAGGGGGGTGGAGTGGGCAGGAGACACACAGTGGTGAATGCCTTCATCTTTAAGGTCCCAGGTTCATTACAAAGTTTCCAGGCCCTTTTTTTTTTGGTGGAGGGGAGGGAGTGTTCTTAAAAGGGCTATTTCATTGCATATGCACTGGCATGTTTCACCGTGACAGGTAGACACATCTTAAAGCACATACAATTCAAAACAAACCGAGTTGGTAAGAACTGGTTTCTTACATGAACTTATCGAGTCCATCCCCTTGTGAAGGAAAATCGAATCTCCAGGTAGAAGACCAAATACTTGATCCTTTCCAGAGGGCCATGTGGATTTTACTTCTTTTCCTTCCATCACCGATATGATCTCAAAAAACCACATCACCCTGGCTCACAGGAGGAGCTAGACCTTGCTTTGCTAAGAAATTGCTGTTGTTAGTGAGGGTCTGTGGAGAAGGCAATGGCACCCCACTCCAGTACTCCTGCCTGGAAAATCCCATGGACGGAGGAGCCTGGAAGGCTGCAGTCCATGGGGTCGCTAAGAGTTGGGCACGACTGAGCGATTCACCTTCACTTTTCACTTTCATGCGTTGGAGAAGGAAATGGCAACCCACTCCAGTGTTCTTGCCTGGAGAATCTCAGGGACTGAGGAGCCTGGTGGGCTGCCGTCTATAGGGTCACACAGAGTCGGACACGACTGAAGTGACGCAGCAGCAGCAGCAGCAGCAGCAGCAGCAGTGAGGGCCTGAGCCTCGTGAACAAAGAGATTTTCAACCATGTGGCTGTATTTGTGTCTGGTTTCCTGTCAAGCTTGCTCTCTCAGCACCCACCTCACCAGACTTACGTTGACCAAGTGAGACGTATGTAACAGGGAGTTGAAAACCACTGCAAGTTCTATGTAGAAGTGATCTGTGCCCATTTTCCAGGGCATTGCTAACTCACGATCCTTAACCTCAAAGAGCTCTAAAGTTTAAATAAGTTTATGATCTGTACACAGGTTTTGCCTGCGTGTGTGATTCTGGGAATTTAAGTTGGCTTGGGTGACAGCTCGTGGGCGTGGAGAGAGAAGACGAGGTGAGAAGGCACTGGACAAGGAAGCCTGGAGTTCAGAGGAGCAGCTGCCTGTGTAACTCAAGTCTCCTAAGCCCCGTGAACAAACTTATGCCAAGGGTTTCCCCTGGTGGTCCGGTGGTCGAGAATCTTCCTGCCAATGCAAGGGACACAGGTTGATTCCTGGTCTAGGAAGATTTCACATGCCTCAGGGGCAGTTAGACCCATGGGCTGCAGCAACTGGAGCCTCCAACGACTAGAGCAGGTGCTCTGCAAGAGAAGCCACTGAAATGAGAAGCCTGTGCACTACTACAAATACTAGCCCCCTACTCACTGCAACTCGCGAAAGCCCGAGTGCAGTGATGAAGACCCAGTGTAGCCAAAAATAAACACATAAATAAAATGTATTAAAAAAAAAAAACCAACCTATGCCAAGACCAGCCCCCTTTGATCCCTCTTGTCCACAAAGGGCCCTGGCCCTGTTAAATGCCCTTACAGAATTTTCATCTGTCAATGGCTGTTGCTTCTGTGGTGCCATCTCCCCCTGGGTACCACCTTGGCATGCCCCGAGCACTGCATGCATGGCCCCACCGCCCAGCACCTTTCCTCTTGATGTCCCCTTTGAATAGCACTCAGCCCAGTGTTATCACACCAAGACTGCCTGAGCCGGTCCATTTCCCAGCATTTCAGAGGAAGATGTCTTTCTTGTTTGCTGCCCATGTTATCCCCCACTGAGCCCCACACTGAGTTCAATGGTGCTGCCCCAGGAACAAAACCAAGTGACAGGCTCAGTGTGCACGAAATCACTCTTCCCTGCCCCAGGCTGATGCTGTGCTTCGGGGCTCCCTGGCTATATCCTGCTCTTTCCTCAAGGCTTCTCTTTCTCAGGAGACTCAGCCTCCGAGGGTGTGGACTGTGGACTGAATGCTTGTGTCCCCTCTAAATCCCTGTGTTGAAAGCCTACCCCCTCAGTGAGATGGTGTTAGGAGATGGGGTCTATGGGAGATGATTCGGTCATGAGGGTGAAGCCCTGTGAATGGGATTAGTGCCCTTAGAATAAGAGACTCAAAATCTTGTTCATTCTCTCTGCTCCTGACCAAGTGAGGATATCAGGAGAAGATGGGCCGTCTGCAAACCAGGAACAGGGCCCTCACCAGGCGCTGAATCTGCCACACCTTGATCTTGGACTTCCCAGCCTCCAGAGCTGTGAGAAATCAGTGTCTGTTGCTTAAGCCTCCTCATCTATGGTGTTCTGCTATAGCAGCCAGAGCTGGAAAAATCTATCCCACTCATTCATCTTGCTTTTCAGATATCTCCAGAAATGTCTGCATCTTATTCAGACTTAACCTCCTTCTTCCCCTGCTTCACCTCACTTGCTTTATAAAACTCTCCATGTTTTTCTTACATTCATTTATTCCATAGATTTATTTGAAGAGTATTTACTCTATGAAATGTTTCTCAAGCTATAAAATGAAATTGTAATCCAACTCCAAGCTGTACTAAAAATGTCCTGTAACTTAAAACCCTTAACTAGAGGCACTAGGCTTATGGAAAATTGAGGGACTTGTGACTATAATTTATCATGTATATTCTGTTTCAGGAGATGATTTAAATCCAAACACTGAAATAGATTTAAAGGGTTTTATTAAAAGTGTTTACTCAAAAATTACACCTTAATGAAACTGCAGTATATATCATTTTAAGCTCCAAATTGCAAAGTAAACAACTAGAATGTGTGGGTGCTTACCTAGTTCTCCTGGAGGTAAGTTCTGGGAGGACCTGGAAGTTGGCAGAAGCTGGAATAAGAGTGGTTCTGGGGTTTGCTGGAGGTGGCTGGGTTAGGTGGGGGAAAGAATGGGCCCCTACTCCTCTTAACTCCTCCCATCCCCCACCCCCAGGCTCTAGGGATGGCCCTATCTGACCTCTATTACCCACAAAATTACTCCATATGTATATGGGGGGTGAGATGGGTGCTGGGAGACAGGCGAGGGAAGAAAGAAACTGAGCAACACAAATCCCATTTATTTTGAGTTTTCAACATCCTCTTCTTGTAGGAGAGCAGATCCCCAGCTGAGTCCCCAGCTCCTTATGCTGCCTGGAGACTCTAACGTGAGAACAAGAGAAGGAAGGAAAGGTGAGCATAGCTGTGTATCCACACCCACACCCAGTCCTGCCCCCTCAAAATTCTCTTCTCCCCCAGCTCCAGTCCACCCTTTGAGCTGTAGAAAGCCTGGCAGCAATTCATTCCTGCTCAGGCCAACACCCTCCAGGAGACTCACTGGTCTTTGTGATTTGCTGAAGTCAGAACAATGAATTCCTTTGCCTGGGTTAAAATCAGTGGGGGTGGGATGGTGTCTGGGGAGTGAAGAGGGCAGTTTGGGGCTGTGGTGTTTTTGGGGAGAGAGATAAAGGAGCTGCTGTGGCTGAAGGTCTGCAGAGGTCAGCATGAGAGCTCTGGGTCTTGGGAAGACTGTTCTGGTTCTCCCAGTGTGGGTTAGGTGTCCCTCCTACATGCCCCTAGAGGGCCTCCTCATTAGTGTCCACACTTGTCTGACTGCCTGCTTTTCGTATGACCCTTATTTTCGGTGCTATAAACTCCTCAGTGATGTAGACTGCTTCCAGAGGGGCACAGCATTCCCAGCCCCTAGCCCTAGCTCCTGGGTCAGTAATGTCACTTGTCTATGAATGCAGTGGGCTGCCATATTGATAAGATCCCTGGACTGAGACTTAAGAAACATGAAGAATTCCTGTTCTTCATTTATTAACACAGCTGGAACAGTCCCTCTACATCTGTTTTTCTTTCAATAGCCAAGTATCAATTCATCCCATCCTACTAAGGAAATAATGGTGCAAACTGGAATAATAGATGTAAAGCGGGTTTATAGACCATATAGATTTAGTCACAGGGAAGATATCCAGATGAAGCTTGAGCAAAGAAAAGCACAAATCTGGCCATTATATGAAAGCAAGTCCATGTACTCATGTGAAGAGTTTCATAATAGTAGCTCTTTAGCCTCAGAGTAAAAGTAAAAAGAAAGAAGAAGGAGAAGAAAACTACAATAATAATTATGAGATAATAATACTTTAACATTTTGCGATATTGTATTTACTGTGTGTCAGGAAATGATGCAAAACACTCGGCATGCATTGTCTTATGTAAAATTCCTAATGATCATAGAAAGTAGATGCTCTCATTTTTCTGAAGCTTAGAGGGTCATGTGACCCATGGTGGGCCAGAATTCAAATGAGATCTACCTGATTTGGGAGCCCAGCTCTAAACCAGATCACTAAACTATGTCAAATAATCACAAGAACTAGTTTGAAGTAGTATGACCTGGTTTGAACCTCCTTAGAAATGAAGTCTTAACTAAAGACAAGTGGTCTTGTGTTTAAATCTTGCCACCTGTGAAACAGTAGTAAGTTGGTTTTTGCAAAAGACTATAGGAAATGCTGGGCTTCCGCAGTGGCTCAGCAGTAAAGAATCCACCTGCAATGCAAGACACTGGGTTCGATCCCTGGGTTGGGAAGAGCCACTGGAGGAGGGCTGGCAACCCACTCCAGTCTTCTCGCCCAGAGAGTCCCACAGACAGTAGAGCCTGGTGGGCTACAGTCCATAGGGTTGAAAAGAGTCAGTGACTGAAGTGACTGAGCATGTACGCAGGCAGAGGGAATGCGTGTTTCTTAAACCCCAAGGGCACCAAGGGTCCGTGCTGTATGGGAGGGCAGGGGTGGCTCACAGGCCGGGCCAGTAGACCTTCTATGTTCCTTGATTAATTCTGCTTCTTTCTGTTGTGAGAGTTGTTTAAGGCCTAGGGGAGATTTCATTGTCTGAAGAGAATTTGCATTGGTTCCAACCAAAGGTCCCTGAGAGCTTCTCATTTGGAAAACCTGTAAGTTAACCTCTCTGCTTCGGATGTTCTTAACTATGTGAGGGGTGTAAAGTCAAACCACAAATCTGCAGAATGGCAAACACCGGCTATGGATTTTCCAGGAAGTCCTGCGCGTCACCACTAAGAGCCCAAATCCAGCGATGCTCGTTTCCTTGTCCTATCCCTTTGCCAATGCACCATTGTCCCAGGTTTCAGCAGGAGTCTTAGCTGTACCTGCCTACCTTGCTCAGACCCTCTCCCCTGCATGGTTGATAGGACCCAAGGGCATCAAAATTCTCCAACACTCTCAGCACAGCCTGACTTGGAACCCACCTCCTACTTTGAGTTCTGGCCCCCCCTCTTCATTTTGAAGCCCCTTAGGGTTTCCTTAACTTTCCTTTGGTTATATTTTCCCAGCATTTCTAGGCAGGTGGTAGTAGGACAGAGTTTCAGAATACACAGTTCGCTATATGGGCAGAAACAGAACCCCGACCAATACTTTTATGCAAGTAAAATCTGGTTAAGAACTGACATGAGAAGAGGAAAAGAGACCACTTGAGTTATCAGTGGACCTCCATTTCAAATCAGAAGTCAGGGAGAACAACCTTGGAGTTGTTTCTTTGGAGGTCAAGGGATGGAACATTAAAAATAAGAACTAGCTCAAGAGATTCATGCCTAGAGGGGAGACAGGCATCACTACCAGCAGGGCTCAACATGGCCCCTGGGTAAGGAGAATGTCTCCAGAGATCAGCACCCATGTGAAACTATGCCTGCCTCCCAGCCCTGCCTCTCATGAGGGGTGGACAAGAATCCCCATCTCCTGACCTGGGAAGAGTCTCTGCCCTAGCCTTGAGTGCCTCTAAGGACAGGCTCTGCAAAACACAATGTGTGTTCAAACGTTAAGTCTTTCTTCCTCTCTCTTTTCTTATGACCTGCTGGGAAACAGCTCAGCCATTGGCTCTTGCTGTAGGACCCCAAAATTAAAACACGTGAGTCCGACATCCAGTTCTTTGGTCACATTAATGGCTTGACATAAGGTGGCAGGGAATGTTCTTGATTGAATCACATCCATTCAGTCAATCCCAGAAGTCTTCCTAAACGAGCAGATGGACTAACCTTGGGAGGCTTGGTGGTTGGTGGGGAGTGTGTGAGGAGGAGTGAACGCCCTTGTCCACTGTTCACTGCCCATTTGACTGACATCTGAGCTGGGTTGACTTCACCTTCTGCTTGTACACAGTTACCCATGAAGCTCATTTGCCTCACTGAGCTCTACATAGACTTCCTCCAGTGAATTTTCATCTTTGTTAAGGAGTCAGGGCCACAGCTGGCAAGCTTAATGTGTAGGAACCATCTTTCCTCATATGAGTTCTTCAGCTGGGGGAGAAGAAATGCCCCCACAAAATTAATTAGCCTCAGGTGAGCGGCACAGGGGGCGCTTGCCATGTCGGACATGCTTCAGCAATTGAGAACAAATCCGCATTTATCCTGGAGATGGGAAACTTGGGGCCTCAAAGGGCAATGCTCTTAGAGTTCACATTTTCTTCTAATTTCCCTTAAGGCTACTAAAGGGTCTTAGCCATGGCAGAATCTACTCTGTATTTTAAATTCACAGTCCTTTTGGTTAATTTTAAGAATAGAAGGGTTTCTCTCTCCTCCCACCTCTTAAACCAAGGCCCAGAAAGGTCTGGTGATAGACCCAGGATCACACTAGTCCCCAAGGTGGACCAGTTCTTAGGGCAATTTTCCTTCCTCCATATCCTCAGGGCTTCCCATAAACTGGTAACAGAGGAAGCAAACAGCTGGAAAATATCCATCCCCCTACCCCAAGTAGTGGGAGGAGTGGCCGTGGGGCCTGTCTTGCCTGTAGTGGAATTTTGCTGAATAAAGACACCAAACAGGCCAAACCATGGTCTCTAAATCTTCATCCTAACACTTTCAATGTCCGGTGAGGGGCCTAATGAAACAAACACTTGCTTTTGATTTTCATCATAGGCTACTTGTAAAGAGGGACCAGCATTTAATAGGTGCATAACATCTCCAGCTCTGTTCCCACCTCTCCTTCAAAGGAAGCCTAGGCAACAGGGTCCACACCTGCATGTGCCCATGGCCTTCACGCGGACTTGCCTAAACAAACAACCTCAGCACCGAGTTTCCTTTAAGCCCAGGTCAGAGAAATCTAAGCCTGCTGGAAAGCACAGACTGCTGACCGTTATACCCGTCTTTGGCTCGTTATGGTATCAGGCACTCCTCATTCTTTATGCCTCTCTGGGAAGAGGAGATTGTAGAGGAAGCTCTATTGTAAACATCTGGCAAGTTTGCCTTCAACAGCACTGGAATCCTCAAGGTTATGTTGCAGGCAGGGCTCTCCTCTCACCTCTCGTCTCTCTTCTCTCTCACCTCTCATCTCAAAGCAGAAGCAGGTTAGATAGTTCCCCTCTCAGCAACCTGGCACATGGCATGGGGTACAACTGGCCTTGCAATCTGAAATGGATGACACAAAGAAATGTGGGGGTACTTAGAGATGAATCCTGGCAGGACCAGCGGCAATCAGGCTGCAGTGACATCCAAACCCTTCTGTGGCGTTACCGTGGCTGTGTATCTCACGTCTGGTCTCCCTTGGCACCTGTATATCACCCAGACCTGGTTCTCATGTGGCCTTCTCATCAAATTTGCAGGTTATCCAGTCTCTTTCCAGTAAATTCCTTTTCTGCTTAACTTAGCCAGAAATAGTTTCTGTTGTTTGCAATCACAGATCCTGGCTAGTCCCGCCTCCTTGAAGTTGTTTCAGTGAATGGATGAGTATTTGAGGACTGAGCTATGCTCATGGCATCTTTATTAAAACGGAACACGGATATGAGCGCTTCATGATTGAGGCTTGAAGGACTTTCACGTCTCCAGTTGCTGGCAGTGGGGACAGGAAAGGGGGCCATTTAAAGTCAGCAGGAGGTGGTGGTCTATGTTCAATCACCCATGTGACTTTGCTACAGCTCCCAACCCCCAACTTAAGAAAAGGTACTGACAGGCGTCTTGCAGATTGGTTTTTCCAGCTCTGGTCTCCCTCTCTCTCTGGCCCTCCTTTTAGCCAAAAGTCAGGCCCCACAGCTGGATGAAATAAAACGGTTATATTGGGAGGCCTTAAAATTAGCATGGCTCAGTATGTTTTAAACTTGGGGCCATTCCCTGAGTACAGAATGGAAGCTTTTCTCACTTTCTCTGCTGCAGCTGCTGGGAATGAAGTCAGGAGCTGTCTGCTCCAAGGGCTCCCCCAACCCAGACCTAACACCCACCCCCAGGCCCCCCTCCAAATCCAGGCACCACCACACCCACCACGGACCTCAGTGAAAGACAACCCCACTCCATCAACGGCACATTATCGTGTGGCTTTCCATTTTTCTTAATCACCTTATTCTTTTGCTCTTCCAAAGTTGAGGATAAATTATTTAACAAGTCTCCAGGGGTTAGCTTTATGAGAACTTAAAGCCAGTGCCCATATGCTATAGGTTAGGGTAAGCCAAACGCTGAAAGTTAATCCTTCTTGTTCCACTCTGGAAAGCACCCAGCCATGCACACACACGTGTGCACACGTGAGCAATCACAAACCCACACACCCCACAACCGCACCTCCCAAACCACATGGCCTGAGCAGTAAAACATCAAAGCTTGAATCACCCTACTCAGGCCAATAAAAACTTAACTTTGGGCCCTTATGTAGCTGAGCCCAGGCTTGCGAAGTATCCCCCACACGCCTGGCTCTGTGAGAAAACCATTGTCATGCCTTTCAGACAAGGGAATAGGTTCTGTTTAAAAGCTTACACATTCATTTGCACCTATATCTTTCTGACACCTGCAGCGAAGTATGGAATATCAGAATTGAAAGGGTACATATGTGACATATATAACATTGCACATACACTGTATTTTATCATTTTATAATGTATTAATTCCACCACATTTTATTTAGTTTTAATTTAGGGGGCAGAGAGCAGCTAATGCAATACAGTCTTTGGCAGAAGAAATAGATCTGAATGTTGGCTCTGCTGTTTTCTTACCAGATAAGCTTGTGAAGCCAGAGCTGCTTCTTTATCTGTAAAAAGGGAATTGAAAATAGGACCTACCTTGTGACAACTAAACGAAATATCAAATGAAGTCTTAGCACAGAGTTTGGCAAACAGAAAAAGCTATTATTAGCTAGAAAAAATGATAGCTATTATTACTGTTCACCCCTGAATGGGTTCTGTTTTGAAGGAGATAGACAACAAACCTATGTTTATGAATTAGTAATGAATTCACTCTCCATGCCTTTTGGTTTTCACACACATTAATATCACCCCATCAGAACTTCTCATCTGAGAAATCAGTTGCTATAACTCTGGTAAAAGGTAAAGATCATTCTAATTAAGTTTAACCCAAGCAGTCTTATGGTCAATGATGACAGACATTATAATTAAAATTTTTTAAGCATTAAAATTTAAAATATTTTAAAATGTTTTATAACTATTTACCTAGAACCAGCCTAATGCAGATTCTCTATTTTTCAGAAGAAACTGATATCTAGAGAAGGGAACTTGCCTTAGACCACAGAGCAGAAACTAGAACCTGAGTTCCCTAAGACTCTGAGACCAGCTTTGGTCTCCTTCATTCTGCATCCAACTAGGAAACTACAGCCCACTTAGAAACCACTGGTTGGTACCTTGATAGGCCACGTTCTAAACCAGGAACTGTGGTTACCCTACAGGGAACACTACTGGGTTATGTGTCCAGCAAGTCACCCCTATTCCGCCCACAGTCGTTTTGGGGAACTGCTTCACCCCTCCCACTGCTCCCCACCCATCCCCCGCCATGGCTCCTGGCGGCCATGTTTGTATCAATTTCAAATCAACTCCTGGCCACGGGAATAAGCACCAGGATGAGGCCTGCTGCTGCTGCTGCTGCTAAGTCGCTTCAGTCATGTCTGACTCTGTGCGACCCCATAGACGGCAGCCCACCAGGCTCCCCTGTCCCTGGGATTCTCCAGGCAAGAACACTGGAGTGGGTTGCCATTTCCTTCTCCAATGCATGAAAGTGAAAAGTGAAAGTGAAGATGCTCAGTCGTGTCCAACTCTTCCCAACCCCATGGACTGCAGCCTACCAGGCTCCTCCGTCCATGGGATTTTCCAGGCAAGAGTACTGGAGTGGGGTGCCATCACCTTCTCCGAGGACTAGGCCTAGACTGGGCCAATCGGAATAGCTCTTCTCATGAACATGGAATGAAGTGAGGGAAGATCTTTTTCAAGTGAGGAAAGAGTCTTTTTCAGGTCAATGGACACCATTATCGGTTGTGTTTTCAGTGGTGCTGTCCACAGAAGCAGAAAAGGCCAGAGTATAAAAAGAGAAAAGAAAATTGACCCACCAGGAGGAGATGGAAGAGTCAGATTTCTTATGGCTTTTGTCCTGCAGGTTCTAGTTTATTTTGAGGTCTGCTGCCTGCTAACCCACAGATTTTTGGAAATATTGTTGAATGAACTCTTTCCTGATTTAAACTAGCTTGAGTCATTTCTCACCTCCTAGTATCCTCCAGGAAGTTAGTGGTTACCTTCCAGGAAGTGAGAGCATTAGGGAACCTACACTACATTGCCCATTTGAACCTCATCCCAATGGGGAGATATTTTCTCATCATTAGCGACATTTCCAGAGTCTTCCTGTGCTTTCTCAAGACTGGCATGAATTGCCCTATAGCCCCAGTGACGAGAATCAGAACAAAAGCAGTTAAATAGACTTTCTCCATAGTCAAGGTCAGAAACCTCTGGAAGGCCCCTTTCTTACACAAGCCCCCGTGGATGCTGGGAGTTGCTGGGATTGCGAAGGTCTAGGCGAGAAGGAGAGGGTAAGCTGCGATCATGAAGTATTTCTATGTAAGTGCATAAAAAGATCTCAGAAGAAAGGGACCTGATTTGTTTCAATGTGTTCTCTCATCATAAATAAAATTTCATTCTCATACCCTGGATAGAGAAATGGCACTTCCATGCTTCACATCTCATTAATGCATGGCATGCCTCTGGCTGCGGTCTCTGAAGCTCCCAGGTCTACCAGGGCCTGTCAGCCCTCCCAGCTCCTGCGCTCTTTCTCTAGCAGATGTCTAAGGAAGCCTACCAGACCCCCACAACCTTCTACTCTTTTTTTCTACTTTTACCACCATTGCTCTGAAGGCCTTTGGGGTTCCATGAAACTTGCATTTTATCATCTAATAGAAAGCCCCGATCCCTCATAGCTCAGTTGGTAAAGAATCCGCCAGCAATTCAGGAGACCTGGTTTGACTCCTGGGTCAGGAAGATCCACCAGAGAAAGGATAGGCTACCCACTCCAGTATTCTGGCCTGGAGAATTCCATGGACTGTATATGAGGTCCACGGGGTTGCAAAGAGTCAGACATGACTGAGCGACTTTCACTTTCACTTTCAGAAAGCCCCGTGCTCCGCCTGGGGAGCTATAGCTCCGGCACTTGTCAGCCATCTGAGGTTAAAAAAAACTCCCGTCATCCATCTGGGGCCCAAAACTGTCCCCCTAGAACATGAGTGGCTGGAAGAGAGATCACAGCGGAAGAGACAATGTGCGTTACAGGAGAAGGACGCCATAGCCAATTGTCACGTGAGCTGACCATGAAACAGCTCTCGCATGTCCTAAGTCTCACAAAATGTCCAGCCAAACACCATCTACGAGCCTACATCCAGGAGGAGGAAGCCTGGAGTCAGAGGCCCTTGCACACATTCAGGTGGCAGAGTACCAGGAAGACATGCATTCTTAGAGGAAACTTGTGCATCATTGAGTACTTAGAGTAACCAAGTACTACGACTTTGCTAAATGATGTGTCATCTTGCATTCATGTCCCGACAAGTATTAGCAGATGCTAGAATGTAAGCCCAAACCCACAAGTACACACGCACACAGGCCTTACAACAGAGGAGATGCAACTCAATGTACGTGTGTGTGTGTGTGTGTGTGTGTGTGTGTGTGTATGGACATGAGAGAGAGAGGGAGACTGAAGTTGCAAAGAAGACCATGCGTGGACACATCCATGTGTGGCAGGCATAGCCCATGGATCACCAGTGTTTTGAAGGAGTTGGCCTGGAAAGCCCTGGAAAATGGCTGAGCCTCTGGGGGTCATTTGGGAGACCTGGTGAGTGTGCACTGGGGCTCAGAATCCATGAAGTGTCGTTACCTGGGAATCTCAGCTCCTCCTCTGTGACACGAAGTGGTTAGACCTGAAGCTCTACTGGGGCTTCTCCAGTTTCAATCTTCTGAGATTCCTCCTGAAGTTGGTAGGCGAAGGCCCAGAAGGTTTGGGGGTAAAGGAAAATGTTTTAGGGAGGGAGATGCCAAGAGAGGAGGTTTATTAGGTGGGAAGACGTTTATAATATGGCTTAGGACCTCACAGTGGTTTGTTATCTACAAGGGTGGCACTGTAATTACAAGGTATTTTAAAGGGGAACATTCTCAGCCAGGAATAATATAATTCTAGCCTTTGCTCCAAGCTACTCAGGGCCTATGCACAGGAACTTACTAAGGCCTACGGACCCCCAGAATGGGCTATAAGTATCATTGTATCTTTCAGGCAATAAAAGGCACTGTGGCCGCAAAGAGGGCTGCCTTTGTGTTCCCAGAGTTACCCACTGGCCCAGTGGTCTTCTGGGGTGGTCCAGGCCTCCCTGGTGTGGTCTGCAGTAGACTTTCAGAGGTCTGTGGGTTGGTCTATGCTTTGTCTCTACTTACACTCCAGAGGGATTTATAATTACTTCTGCTTCCTCTTCTGAGAGTTCGCTAGATTTTAATGCCATTCTTCTTGCTTCCCCTTGTGACACTGTCCATGTAGACCCTGTGCCTCATTTTTACAATGCCAAGGTGGCCTGAGTGTCCTCTGGTTCTGACAAAATAGCACTTTAGTCTAAAGTGTCAGCTTCTTTGGTTCATTCTGGCTTTTAGTTAACATAATATCTTATAATGCTGAATTTCAGCCCCATAACTGGGCGCAACATCGCTCAGGAGTTATCTCCTCTTTTACTAACAGCCGTTTTTCTCCTCCAAAGGCGGGTGTTGTCAAGACATCATCCAGACTGTGCCTAGTAAAAGGCCAAGAAAGGAAACCAGGAAAAACAGAGAAATTATTTGTGGGTCAAGGTTTGTTATTCAAATCAAAGTTTCATTTTAGTGGAGAGACAGGAAAAGAACATATGTATGCCCACCCAGACAGTTTATTAATAAGCACAATTGTTTTCCTTTGTTATTGGCTGTTATTTCAAAGGCTCTTGAAAGTATATATAGAGTCATTACTTTTTAAAGTAGTAACTCTTTGCGAAAGTTTACAGAAGCATCTATCTATTGGCCTAATTTTTCAATGAAAGAACATTTAAACCACAACAACCTGAGAGTCCCAGAACCTTTTCAACTTTTTTTGCTCTGTTTGTTTGACAATGAAATTTCACATCTGGCTTGACAAGCTTGGTGCCAAGTTTTAACATAACGTGATTTCAAATGGATTAGCTACTATGTTCAAGCAGGAAGACTCAGGCTTCTAACAGACCTCCTTGACAGCCCTTCACCCATAACTTGCTGCTGGAACAAAGGGTTCATCGCATCGCTTAGTTGCCAGTGAACACAGACTTTTGATCCAGACTGTTTTCCTAGAGGGGACCAATTACTTTTTCATTCACTGTTTGTTGGTTGTCGGGCAGGGCCCAAACATCCAGGCTCCTCCGTCTATGTCATCTGTGTTAACGTGCTCCTATGAGCCTAGATGTGAGACTCAAGCCAACATGATCCAGTTTATTCAAACTTGTCCTCATTGAGAGGGCCGCTGTTCCCCTATTAAGTATGCGCATCAACAGTACCTCACCCAAAACCTACTGTAAAGATTTTGAAACAAATAACCTCCCACATGCTAATGGCTCAAATGTGATCAAGGTTTATTATTTTTTGCTTCTATTAAGTGTAAAATATGTTCTCCATTAGCAGCCTGCTCTGCTTCAACACCAGGCACGGGGGCCTGGGTGACTCTGCCATCGGTCTCACACGGGCCGTATGTAATAGCCCGGCACAGGAGAAAGAACAGGGCGAAGCCCATCTGGAGGTGTCTGAGGGCCAGGCCTGCAGTGTCACATAGCACTTCTGCTCACATTTCTTCAGTCACAAGGCCAGACTGAATCACTGAGAGCCATGGAGGAGGAAGAGGAAATGGGGTTGGTGAATCGTGAACTGGTGTCTGCCTCTCTTTGTTCTAGCCCCAAAGCTTAGCTTTATAGCACCTCCCAGCCCCAGCCCCTAGAGATGCTAGGGGTCTCTGGCACAGGAACTGGAATAGAATCATGTCTACCCTTCGTCCTCATCCTGGTCTCTGGGGGGATGAGTGGATGAATTTCAGCCAAAAGAGTGAAAGTGTAGACACATTTTATGAATCTTGGACCTTTTGATGGTAAGGACAGATGGTGAGGCTCAACAGATGTAGCTGTTAAGGTCATCTTTTGCAAATTGAAACAGGATTCTTGTCTTTTCTAATTGTATAAACCTAATATGCGCCTGTCATAAAAATTCAGAAAAATGCTGAAAATAAGTTAAGGAAGGAGATTAAAAACCACTCATAATCCCTTTTCCCAAGAGACGCTAACATTTTTCTTGCTTATATATTCTGATAGAATCTTTATGTGCATGTCATTTAAATTAATTTGTGTCTACAAAACTGAGATCATACTGTATAGTATATGCTATTTTGCAACTTGGTTTTTTAATTAACAGGATGCATTCTGAATATCGATACATGTACAGAAAAATAGATTTGCATCATAATTTTTGGCTATGCATTATTTGTGTAGACATGAATGAGAATGACTGTGCAATACACTGAGCTGAAAAGGTATAAACTAGGTGGTCAGTGAGACCAGGGATTATGTCTGTTTTATTTATCAGTTTATTTCCAGGGCAAGATATGATGTCTTGCTCATAGGGGATGCTCAGTCATATTCTAATTAAGCTGGCCTCAGCTAGGTGGACAGAGCCTCTCAGACCTTCAGTGAGTGATAGTCTCTCAATTGTGTCCAGTGTTTTGCAACCCCATGGACTGTTGCCTGCCAGGCTCCTTTGTCCATGGAATTCTCCAGGCAAGAATATTGGAGTGAGTTGCCATTTCCTTCTCCATTTCAGATCTTGGTGTGCATACAAATTAAGTGGCTTGCTTATTTGCTTGCTTTGTGTCAGTCATGTCCAACTCTTTGCAACCCTATGGGCTGTAGCCCACCAGGTTCCTCTGTCCTTGGGATTCTCCTGGCAAGAATACTGGAGTGGGTTGCCATTTCCAACTCCAGGGAATCTTCCCAACCCAGAATCTTCCCAACCCACATCTCTTGTGTCTCCTTCTTTGGCAGGGGGGCTTCTTTACCACTGGCACCATCTGGTATATGGGGAATCTTGTTAAAACACAGAGTGTCATTCAGAATGTCTAGATGGGCCCTGAGATTCTGCAATCTCACCAAGCTTCCATGTGATGCCCCTGTTGCTATACATTCAATAGCAAGGTTTTAAACTAATGATTCTCAACTGGGGGTGATTTTGTCACCTGGGCTCACTTGGCAAGATCTATAGACCTTTTTTTGTGTGTGTGTGGTGCTAGTGTTAAAGCCATGAAATTGAAAGACGCTTACTCCCGGAAGGAAAGCTATGACCAACCTAGACAGCATATTAAAAAGCAGAGACATTACTTTGCCAACAAATGTCCGTCTAGTCAAGGCTATGGTTTTTCCAGTGGTCATGTATGGATGTGAGAGTTGGACTGTGAAGAAAGCTGAGCACCGAAAAGTTGATGCTTTTGAACTGTGGTCTTGGAGAAGACTCTTGAGAGTCCCTTGGACTGCAAGGAGATCCAGTGAGTCCATCCTAAAGGAGATCAGTCCTGAGTGTTCATTGGAAGGACTGATGTTGAAGCTGAAACTCCAATTCTTTGGCCACTTAATGCAAAGAACTGACTCATTGGAGAAGACCCTGATGCTGGGAAAGATTGAGGGCAGAAGGAGAAGGGGACGACAGAGGATGAGATGGCTGGATGGCATCACCGACTCAATGGACATGAGTTTGGGTAAGCTCCAGGAGTTGGTGATCAACAGGGAGGCCTGGTGTGCTGCAGTCCAGGGGGGTCGCAAAGAGTCAGACTGAGTGACTGAACTGAACTGAGTGTTTAAGAACCTGCCTGCCAATGCAGGAGACAGACATAAGAGATGTGGGTTCTATCCCTGGGTCTGGAAAATCCCCTGAAGAAAGGCATGGCCATCCACTCCAGTATTCTTTCCTGGAGAATCCCATGGACAGAGAAGCCTGGAGGGCTACAGTCCACAGGGTCACAAAGAGTTGGACATGACTGAAGCAACTTAGCATGCACGTGTGCACAGACATTTTTTTGTTGTTATGACTGGGGTGTGTGTGATGGGGGTGGGGATGCTATTGGCACCTAGTTAGTGGACAGAGACCAGGGATGCTGGGATACATTCTCCAATGCACAGAACAGCCCCCACATAAAGAATTATTCAGCCCAAGTTTTTAACAGTGCCACTGCCAGAAACTCTGATCTAGCGTTTCTCAACTAGTATTTCTCATCTGCACACAGACAGATAATGATTTGTGTGACCATTTTCTCAATTTTCCCAAGGATAGTACATAACTAGTACTAAATTATATACATAGGGTAAGTTGATTGATTACACATAATGGATGCTTTAGGTAGTTCCAGCTTAATTCTTTCCCAGAACTTATATTTACAGCTGGCCATACAGCTATCCTGTTTCAGGGATTAAGGGAATACAAAAACCTCACAGTTTCATTTCTCTCTCTCTCCCTTTCTCCCTCCCTCCTTCTTTCTTTTTGTGGAAAGAGGGATTGAAAATTACTGCTTGCACTTACGCTTTTCTTGAGAGTTGAAGAAATAACTTATTAGAAAAATATAGACTGCATTGATTATTCAGTTGGGGGATATTCATAGGAGCTTTTTATAAAGCCATGATCCTAATGTATTACTCTTAACACAGAGCTGCAGCCAGTAAAACACAGTTCAGCCACCAAAAATTACTCTAAGTTCCGAAAAGGAACTTTTTGAACACCATGAAAGAAATAACAGAACACAACAATATTTAAAAACAAAGAAAACAAGCAAAACGTATGGACTTGTTTCCTCCTATTCTTGATGCAAATACCTGTCAACTTTTCCACCAAACTTAATTCAGGTCTTTTCTATTTCTCTCCAGTTGCTCTTAGTTCGGTGTCATAAAAGGCCAAAAGAACTAGCTTTGATGAGGATAATTTTCCTTGATGGGCACAATAGATAAGAATCTTTAGGAACAAAGTCAGAATTTTCTTTAGAAGACAGGGGAGAGGATATGGACAAAAATATATAGCTACAGATACAGCATTAATATTCTTCGGAGAAATACAACCAATAGATGCATAAAACAAGGACCTTGTTCACATGATTACGGAGGCCAAAGAATCCCAAGATCTGCAGTCTGCAAATGCGAGATCTGGGAGAGCCAGTAGCATATGTTCCAGTTTGAGTCTCAAGACCCAAGAACCAGAACTGATGGGGTAAATTCCCATCTTGAAGTTGACAGGCTCCAGACTTAAGAAGAGTCAGTTTTCATTTCAGTCCAAAGGCAGGAAAAGACCAATATTCCATCTCAGCAGTCAGCTAAGAGGAGTTTGTTCTACTCAAGTCTTCAGTTGACTGGGTGAGGCCCACCCACATCAGGGGCCTCCCTGATGGCTCAGATAGTAAAGAATCCACCTGCGATGCAGGAGACGTGGGTCCGTTCCTTGGGTCAGGAAGATCCCTTGGAGAAGGGAATGGCAACCCACTCCAGTATTCTTGCCTAGGAAATCCCTTGCACAGAGGAGCCTGGTGGGCTACGGTCCATGCAGTGGCAGAGTCAGATACGACTGAACAGCTAATACTTACTTACTTACACCCACATCAGGGAGGGTGATCTGCTTTGTCCAGTCTACCATCTCAAATGTAAATCTCATCTAGAAATACCCTCGCAGACACACCTAGAATAATGTTTGGCCCAACATCTGGGTACCTCATGGCCCAGTCAAGCTGACCCATAAAAGTAAGTGTTACAGATATAGCTATTGAACACACGTGTGTGTGTGAAAGTCCCTCAGTCATGTCTGGACTCTTTGCGACCCCATGGACTGTAGTCTGCCAGCACCCCCCCTCCCCCCCATCCATGGGGATTCGCCAGGCAAGAATATGGGAGTGAGTTGCCATGCCCTCCTCTAGGGGATTTTCCCATGCCCTCCTCTAGGGGATCCTTAATCTTTGATCTAGGAATCGAACTCAGGTCTCCCGCATTGCAAGCAAATTCTTTACTGGCTGGTCCACCAGGGAAGTAAGCCCTGGAATGGGTAGCCTATCCCTTCACTGGGGAACTTCCTGACCCAGGAATTGAACTGGAGTCTCTTGCATTGCAGGTGGATAATATTGCTAATATAGGTACTATTGGTCTGATCCCATTCGTATGCACTCATGACAGTATTCTGGGGCTCCCCTCCCATGAGTGTCTCCAAATAAGGTTACTTCTGTTGATCTAAATTCTTCTGAAGATTTCCTCCAAAGTTATAATATTTTGAGCCAAGGCACAATGGTATAATATTGCTTTCTTACAGTGACCCACCGAGAAGGGGGAAAAAAGCAAAGTTTTTAAAAATTGGGACTATCTGAACTATGCTGAGAGGCTCAGAGGACAGTGACCTTTCTCAGAGCCTCTGCCTAGAGTAGTATACCGGTGCCTGTTTCAAAGGAAACCAAGCCCCTATTCCTCTCACCAGGCCCAGTGTTAGCCTTGCAAGGAGAGGCTCTTTTCTGATTGGTGCACCCAGAAGGATGCCTTTTTCTGATTGGTCTCTGGAGACCAATGGTTCTGTGTAGTCTTGGGCAATCACTTGCTCTTCCTAGAGAGAGAGGCCTGGGGGGACTAGCAACCCCCACTGAGAATTCCTCTAAGACTGGAAAGGGCAAATATTTTTATAATGCCCAGCACCAAGTTTGAAACACAGCGGTCATCACTCAGTACACAGCAGGGGCAAGAGGAGGAGGGCAGGCTGGTGAGAGGATGCCGGGAAGGGAGGGGCTTAAGGTGGTTACAGCTTGGCCTCAGGAGGGGCACAGTCTCTAGATCTGACTTCTTACTAAATGCCTTCAGGTTCTGTGGCCTTGAACAGGTTGAAAACTACTCTACTTCTCAATTTTTGAGCTGGTAATGGGGTTGTTCAGGGATTAAACCAGATATGCAGGGCACAGACTCATGTAGCATTTAACATGAAGTGCTTCAGACGCTTTCAAATCTAAAGCACAACACGTTGATGGTTAACAGCTCCTGAGCATCTTAGGGCAACATATATTCTAGACTTAATGAATAAGAGTGGGATCTTGTTTTAAAAGAACCCCTGACCAAAAATCAGGAACATACCCTGTTCCTTGCCAGACCCCAAATTACCTATTAGGTAGCAAGTGAAAAGAATTTGAAGAAACAGGGAGCAAGCTGAAGGGATGTTTCAACAAACTCTCTTAGGTCCTATTTCTACTCAAGACATTGTCTTGAATAATTTCAAAGGTCCCAGTATATCTAGAGAACGCTCCCTTCTGAGGAGCTTCTCAGAGAAATACGTCATTTAAGGTCATGCTCTCTTCCTGCAATGCAGGAGACCCCGCCTGCAATGCAGGAGAATCTGCCTGCAATGCAGAGAATTTCTGCAATGCAGAGAGTCCACCTGCAATGCAGGAGACCCCGGTTCAACTCCTGGGTTGGGAAGATCCTCTGGAGAAGGGATAGGCTACCCACTCCACTATTCTTGGGCTTCCCTTGTGGCTCAGCTGGTAAAGAATCCGCTGCAATGCAGGAAACTTGGGCTCAATCCCTGGGTTGAGAAGATCCCCTGGAGAAGGGAAATGCTACCCACTCTAGTATTCTGGCCTGGAGAATTCCATGGACTGTATAGTCCATGGGGCCACAAAGAGTCAGACACAACTGAGTGACTTTCACTTCACTTCACTTCATTCTGCAAGGTGACCAGCTTCCATTACTGATAATAAGGATGACTGACAGAGATGACATCTCATTATAGCCCTTCCCTTTCCATTTGGCACAAAGAGACACTTCCTCTCCTTATAAACAGAAATATTAAGATGTAACCAGCACGCCAGTAACCACGTCATAAGGTTGAGTCAGATATAAAAAGTGATTTTTTTTTCCCTCCCGCTTCTGCATTCTGTAAGTGATCCAGTGGGCATAGAATGGTCCCAGCCCAAAGTTCCACGTGCTCCTGATGGCAGGTTACCAAGGCTGTGTGTTCACAGAGAAAGAAAGTATTGTAACTTTGCAGCTGACCTAGTGGGAGTGTCATGACATATTAGCACTCCATGGTGCTTTTGACATGTGATCTGGGTTGAGATCAACAGATTAAAGGTTCTTGGATGTTCAGGATGGTCCATTCCTTCCCAACATGGGCCATGGCCTCACTTAACCGAGTTTCTTGCTAGTGTCTGTTGCGTAGACTCCTTTCCCTTTTAAGAAACTGACCTCTATGGGGCCACCTGGCCTTGTACCTCGGGGCTCCAGGTGCCTGGTGTTTATCCTGTAGCCTAGCTGGAGTCCCCACGGTTACATAAGCCAGGGGCACTTCCAAACATGACAGTAGCTGGAGACTATTTGCTTAGCAAATTAACAGCGTAAATAAGATTAAAAGGAGGCAAGGAATGGGTGTAAATGTTAAAATGCCTGAGGACAGACTGTGTTTGAGCATCTTAAAAGCATCTATTAATACTTAAGTAATTTAAAATTACTTGTACGTGCATCGTGCCTATTACACGAGGCCAGGCTTGATCGAGCTATGTGTATTTGTACATGTAGATGGAGTAAGAAAGAAGCTGCTTTTCCACTGTTCAGTGATCTACAGGTTTCACTTACATCTCAAACATCCTTTGTGTAGCAGCCTATGGATTCAAACAAAAAGATATGACTGCTACTGCCCAGATCTTGGAACCACCAAACTCCCATTGTTCATGCAGTACCTCCCATGGTCTCCCCACGTATGTATGGAATTCATGGAGAGTGACTTACAGCCATCTGTGAATCAGCTTAGGAACGTTGATCTCACTGCCTCTTCTCTCCTTGTTCAGCCTCCAAGGGCCCCTGCCACCCTCTGCTCTGACCTCTGCCGCCCTGTAATTTTTGCAGCTGCAGTCACCTGCCTCCCAAAGCCACATTCCTGCCTTTGACCTGGGCCTTTTCCAAAAGACCTCTGCCTGACCAAGGTTCAGCTAATGCGCCCGACCACTGCCAGTGCTATCAGTCAGCACAGGACTATGACAGGTTCAGTTTCCTATAAATTAGGAAGGAAAACATTCACTCCCTCTATGTCCCCTTCTGATGGATGGGAGTGGCGGGCAGGGTGTTCCCACAGCATGGTTCCTTGGGTCTTGGATTGTTCTGAGGTTTATTGCAACACCTGTCAGTTTACACACCCGCGCCTATTCTTCAAGCAATGGACAAATGTCACCTGGGGAACATGGATGGGAGGATTTCACAGCCAGATACCAAGCTGCAAGTTCCAGAAACATCTACTGTTTCTGGAGAGAGAAAAAACAGTTCTCTAATAACAGGACCCTGCTCTTGGATCTGGCTGGCTAGACCATATTTATCCTTTTATTCCAAATAATAAATTATTCCTTGAGGAGTTTGCTTTTCTCTCTGCTCCCCACGCATCTCCCACCACCTAATCACCACCCCCCAACCCCAAAATGCATCCACACACATTTGAATCCCATGGGAGACACAGGGACTCAGGCAGCAACTCACCCCCATGTTTATCAGTTGGTGCAAATAGATTTGGAGGGTGGAGTTTTGGAGATCTGGGTAGGCTGGGGGCAATAAAAGGTGGGGCAATATCTACCACATTCTACAAATGAATACTAGCCAGGCCCTTTGTTTTTTATGAATTCACTTTAGCATTTTCTTCAATTAGTCTACATCAGGGAGGTCAGGCGGACAAGGCAATGGCACCCCACTCCAGTACTCTTGCCTGGAATATCCCATGGATGGAGGAGCCTGGTAGGCTGCAGTCCATGGGGTCACTAAGAGTTGGATACGACTGAGCGACTTCACTGTCACTTTTCACTTTTGTGCATTGTAGAAGGAAATGGCAACCCACTCCAGTGTTCTTGCCTGGAGAATCCCAGGGATGGGGGAGCCTGGTGGGCTGCCATCTATGGGGTCGCACAGAGTCGGACACGACTGAAGCGACTTAGCAGCAGCAGGGAGGTCATGCACTTCAGAAGTTCATCTTATAAGCTGCTAACCAGGGAACACTAATAGAGAAATCCAAGGACAAGGATAGCATTTCAAAAAGTTAAGGTATATCGTTTCCATTGAGATAATTTTTAAAGTTGAAAATGATGAAAAATGACAAGCACTTGTGTGTGAGACTATTTATTTAGTACGAAAAAATCCCAAGGCTCAGAGACTGAATGATACAATATGTAACATAATAATATAATTCTTCTCTATGTATTTTTCTAAGGGCTCTTAATTCCAAGTTTACTCTGATTTCCCAACTCTTTATTTAGAAGGCAGTTCCAAGAGAACTGTGGAAAAATAAATAGTGGGAGACTAGAACATCTTAGGTTGAAGTCTTTGAACACCACCTCCACCCGTCTCTTCCCCTAAAGAAAGTTTTTCTAGAATGCTTAAGAAGCCAGGAGAAGGGTTGCCCACACTTTACCTTTGATTCTTTGGTTTTGCCAGCTATAGCCTGTCCTTCAGATTTTATCTTTGCCTTTGGGGTTTCAACTATCACCCAAATGAAAATGCCCTGATTTCCATCTCCAGCTCTGATCTCTACTGGACCTTGGATATGAAACCCTCCAGAGCCACACCTAGTCCTTTCTCCCTTCATCTAAAACACAAGATTTAGAAGCAAATACATTCGTTTCTTTTTTCCCAAACTAGGTCTGTATCTGGACTTGTCCATTTCAGTCAATCTCTCTGTTTTGTAAGTTGAGTTACTATTAAATATATGAAAACTTTTCAAAGGAGATTGGGAGGCTTTATTTTTCCAAAAACTAAAAGCTTAAAAAAAAAAAAGTTGTTTTTTCCCCCTAGCATTAAGTGGGAAGTTTTTCCATTTTTCTTATTTCTTTTCCAAGGGAAGGAACACAGCTGAACCACAGGCAGACACGGATGGTGGCTGCAGGAGAAAGCCTGAAGCAAAGTAGCTACCGTGTCTGTCGGCTGAGCTGATGAGTGGACAGGAGTTCAGCCCCAGATGCCATTTCAGGATGAGGTCAGCCGTCTAAAGCCATTGCTCCCACCTTCCCAGCATCCCTGGGGAGCGGGAGCTGGGTGTGATACCCCTCTTGGATGCGATGCCCAGCTTCTGGCCAGCAAGGCCACATGCAGATGGGCATCAACTGAAAATGCAGATGATGTCACAAGCACAGCTGCTGCTCTGTCCACCCTCGGGTTTTGCTCACAGCCTGGCTTCGGCCTGGTACTGAGCACATTCTGTGCTTCCTGGTCTTCTCCAGGCCATGCCTTGCTTCTCCCACCCATCCACTCCCAAGCAGGAGGCTGCAGCTGCCGCTGCTTACAGCCTGTTTCCATGGTCTCTTTCCAGACCAGTGTCAAGAGTGGGAATGTGGGCTCACAGCTGACACTAGCTGGCTCTTTGTCTTCTTGTCAAATGGAACAAATTAGGGGGCAGCTGAACTATCTTTTCTTTTTATATTACTCCTCCAACTTCCAAATTTTTCTTAATGGCTAAAAGCTCAGTCTCTGTTGCCAGGCTTTCTGGGTTCAAGCCCAGGCTCCACCATTTTACAAGCTGTGTGAAAATTGGGCAAGTCACTTAACCTCTCTATGCCTCAGTTCCCCATCTGTTAAAAGGAGATAATAACAGGACTTATAAAATGAATAAGGGTATTAAAGGAATTAATATATGTAAAGAACTTAGGATATATAAGTTAGAACTATAATAAATACTGTGCTGTGCTTAGTTACTCAGTCATGTCCAACTCTTTGTGACCCCATGGGCTGTAGCCTGCCGTGCTCCTCTGTCCATGGAGATTCTCCAGGTAAGAACACTGGAGTGGGTGGCCATGCCCTCCTTCAGGGGATCTTCCTAACCCAAGGATCAAACCTAGGTCTCTAGCATTGCAGGCAGATTCATTACCATCTGAGTCACCAGGGAAGACCATGAATACTGGAGTGGGTAGCCTATCCCTTCTCCAGGGGACATTCCCGACCCAGGAATCGAAGCGAGGTCTCCTGCATTGCAGGCAGATTCTTTACCAGCTGAGTTACCAGGGAAGCCTATAATAAATGCTACCCATTACAATTTTTATTACTGAAAAGATGTTCACTCCACAGTAGTTAAGTCATATAATTGAAATTGTCATTTCTAAGAGAGGTGTTTATTACCAGTAGCAAACTTTTGTTAAACATTTTACAATTTTAAGACAGGAAATTCACTATTTCACTAAATCCTATAATACAGACAAGGAGAAGTTTTTGTTATACCCATAGAGGAAGCTCAGAGAATTTTAATAGCTTTTCTAAGATCACTGAGTTTGTAAGTACAGAGTAGAAACAAACTTAAGGCCATGTGGTATTGAAGAAGACTCTTGAGGGTCCCTTGGACTGCAAGGAGATCAAACCAGTCAACCCTAATGGAAATCAATCCTGAATATTCATTAGAAGGACTGATGCTTAAGCTGAAGTTCCTATCCTTTGGCCACCTGATGCGAAGAAGTTACTCATTGGAAAAGATCTTGATGCTGGGAAAGATTGCAGGCAAGAGGAGAAGGGGATGACAGAGGATGAGAGGGTTGGATGGCATCACCAACTTAATGGGCACGAGTTTGAGCAAGCTCCGAGAGTTGGTGACGGACAGGGAAGCCTGTCCATGGGGTCGTAGAGAGTCGGACACAACTGAGTGACTGAACAACAACGACTCCAAATTTCATACTCTTTCTATCCATTAAGCCGCCTCAATTTTTATTGATCTGTGTAATCCATTTTTGCTGAGGAAGAACATGGTACTAGGGTGAAATGAAATCAGGTATGATGAAGAAACAGATACCAATAAAAAGACAAGTAGGCAAACGGAGGTACAGCCTTTCACCCAAAAGCTGTACGCCTCAAATGTATAAAATTTAATTGCTATAATTGAGTGATGGATTGGATCCAGTTAACTATTTAAAGAAACTTTTCTAAGTAGGTGAACTCCTAAATCAAAGTTTGGTCAGCAAATCAGAAAATCATCTAAATATTTTAGCAGGAAGGGATTTAATAGTAGGAACTATGTGCCTCTGAAACTATCAGAAGAGTCGAAGGCATGAAAGTCACAGAGATGCTCTGATTTTTTTTAGATCACAAAGAGCCTCTGTCAGGCCCTTAAGAAAACAGACAAATCACAAGAACTCACTAGGGAGCCATTGCAAACCTCACTTACTATTTTCCATAGTCTGCCTATAGCTTCCAGAGAGAAATAATGGCTGATTCTCTTTTGCCATGGAAATCTCCTATCAGTGCCTTTCACTGGCTACATCTGAAGAACTCTCCCAGCAAAGGAGTCTGAGAAATGTAGTTTGTAGGCTTCCAGCTCTGTGATAATTGAACACACTTAGAAGGGCAAGGATACTGTCATTGTTCAGTTACTCAGTCATGCCCAACACTTTTTAACCCCATGGACTGCAGCACACCAGACTTCCCTGTCCTTTACCATCTCCCCTAGCTTGCTCACACTCATGTCCATTGAATCAGGGATGCCATCTAACCATGTCATCCTCTGTTTCCCTCTTCTCCTCCTGCCCTCACTCTTTCCCAGCCTCAAGGTCTTTTTCAATGAGTTGGTTCTTTGCATTATGTGGCCAAAGTATCAGAGTTTCAGCTTCAGCATCAGTCCTTCCAATGAATATTTAGGACTGATTTCCTTCAAGATTGGTTGGTTTGATCTCCTTGCGGTCCAAGGGACTCTCGAGCATCTTCTCACACACCATAGTTCCAAAGCATCAGTTCTTAGGTGCCCAGTTTTCTTTATGGTCCAACTCTCACATCCATGACTACTGGAAAAACCATAGCTTTGACTATATGAACCTTTGTTGACAAAGTAATATCTCTGTTTTTTAATATGCTGTCTAGGTTGGTCATAGCTTTTCTTCCAAGGAGCAAGCATCTTTTAATTTCATGACTACAGTTATCATCCACAGTAATTTTGGGTCCCAAGAAAATAAAGTCTGTCATTGTTTCCATGATTTCCCCATCTATTTATCACGAAGTGATGGGACCAGATGCCATAACATTAGTTGGTTTTTTTTTTTTAATATTGAGCTTTAAGCTAGCTTTTTCACTGTCCTCTTTCACCTTTATCAAGAGACTAGTTCCTCTTCATTTTCTGCCATAAGGGTGGTGTCATCTGCATATCTGAGGTTATTGATATTTCTCCTAGCAATCTTGATTCCAGCTTGTGCTTCATCCAGCCTGGCATATCACATGATGTACTCTGCATAGAAGTTAAGTAAGTAGGGTGACAATATACAGCCTTGATGTACTCTTTTCCCAGTTTGGAACCAGTCTGTTGTTCCATGTCCAGTTCTAACTGTTGCTTCTTGACCTGAATACAGATTTCTCAGGAGGCAGGCAAGGTGGTCTGGTATTTCCATCTCTTTAAGTATTTTCCATAGTTTGTTGTGATCCACACAATCAAGGCTTTAGTGTAGTCAATAAAGCACTACCTTTCTTTGGGATTAGAATGAAAATTGACCTTTTCCAGTCCTGTGGCCACTGTTGAGTTTTCCAAATTTGTTGGCATATTGAGTTCAGCACTTTCATAGCATCGTCTTTTAGGACTTGAAATAGCTCAGCTGGAATTCCATCACCTCCACCAGGTTTGTTCATAGTAATGCTTCCTAAGACCCACTTGATTTTGCACTGCAGGATGTCTGACTCTATGAGTGATATTGTTGGGTACCTATAAATACTGTATAGTACTCTCGAGAAATATCAATAACCTCAGATATGCAGATGACACTACCCTTATGGCAGAAAGTGAAGAGGAACTAAAAAGCCTCTTGATGAAAGTGAAAGCGGAGAGTGAAAAATTGGCCTAAAGCTCAACATTCAGAAAATGAAGATCATGGCATCCAGTTCCATCACTTCATGGGAAATAGATGGGGAAACAGTGGAAACAGTGTCAGACTTTATTTTTTTGGGCTCCAGAATCACTGCAGATGGTGATTGCAGCCATGAAATTAAAAGACGCTTACTCCTTGAAAGGAAAGTTATGACCAACCTAGACAGCATATTAAAAAGCAGAGACATTACTTTGCCAACAAAGGTCCATCTAGTCAAGGCTATGGTTCTTCCAGTGGTCATGTATGGATGTGAGAGTTGGATTATGAAGAAAGCTGAGTGCCAAGGAATTGATGCTTTTGAACTGTGGTGTTGGAAAAGACTCTTAAGAGTCCCTTGGACTGCAAAGAGATCAGTCCTGGGTGTTCATTGGAAGGACTGATGCTAAAGCTGAAACTCCAATTCTTTGGCCACCTCATGTGAAGAGTTGACTCATTGGAAAAGACTCTGATGCTGGGAGGGATTGAGGGCAGGAGGAGAAGGGGACGACAAAGGATGAGATGGCTGGATGGCGTCACTGACTTGATGGACATGAGTCTGAGTGAACTCTGGGAGTTGGTGATGGACATGGAGGCCTGGCATGCTGCGATTCGTGGGGTCACAAAGAATCGGACACGACTGAGCGACTGAACTGAACTGACTCTCCCATTGACTTGAAAAGTACCTGCCGATGGGGATGATTCTCTTCTTCGGGTCCAGGAAACGAATGTTTCATGGTGATGGGTATCACATTGTCTACTTCCATGTGCATGAAGGGCTTCCCTTGTGGCTCAGTCAATAAAGAATCCTCCTGCAATGCAGGGGACCCAAGTTCCACCTCTGGGTCGGGAAGATGCCCTGGAGAAGGAAATGGCAATCCACTCCAGTATTCTTGCTGAGAAAATCCTATGGACAGAGGAGCCTGATGGGTTACAGTTCAGGGAATCACAAGAGTTGGACATGACTTAGCGACTAAACCAACACCACCCACATTAAAGAGCTGAAAGTTCTTCCTTGTACTATCTTATTGCCATTAAAGTCCCCAAAGATGCTGTTTGAGGGTATTGCTTTGAGACAACTGGGTTCATATAAAGAAGGATATCCTTCTGAGTCTCAGAAGATCTTGGGGTTTGGGATACTGTCCCTTGTGTTAGATGATAAATACATGGGTGATTTGCACGCAGCAGTGAGGGGAAAGCCCTCACACTGTACGTCGCTTATGGGACTTCTCAGCCTTGGTGGTAGGTCCCGTTCCTGAATTGGTGATCTAGAAACAAGCCCTTGAGCGCCATGCCATTGTGTTGATCTCTGTTCATGCTGATTCTTTCCTCCCTGCAAAGTGCTTGTTCACTCTCCAGGCTTCAGGCGCACATGCCCATCCCACTCTCCCTCCTCCCAGCCCCTGTCCAAAGTGATCCTCAGGGATGGGAGTCTTTAGCCAGGGTCTCTATCTTCTCTCCAAGTCCAAGTTGTGACAGTGCTGATTTCCTTTCAGTTCCCAAGGGCTTTTCCTCTCTGGACCAAATCTATTCCAACAAATTAAAAATGCTGGCTTTCAAAACAATCATTTCTGGTATAAGATGCAAGAGCTTACTTTGGAAGTGAAATCTGCACATCAAATACTGCTTTCTAAAAGTATTTCCAAAAACAAACACACCCATATACAGTTGCTTGGTTTATGACAGCACCGCAATTAAATGAGAGGGAGATCTTTCTCATAAGTCATGTTGGAAGAGTTAGATATCTGTACGTAAAAACGTTAACCCCAATAGCCTTTATTTATTAATAAACTAATAAATATCTAAAAAAACCAGTATTTCCATGACCTTGGCACAGGCCATAATTTTTAAAAGTCAAGACATAAAATGGACTAAGCACAAAAGAAAAAGCTAAAAAGTTGGTTCTTCAAAAATGGCACCAGTGAGAGATAAGGCACAGGTTGGAAGAAGACATGTGCAATATATATGTCTAGTGTGAGATTGACATCCACAGTATCCTATGAATCTATAAGAATAAGAAAGATAAAAAAAAACTGTAAATATACAGTGAGAGGGAGAGTTGAGCTGCTGCTGCTGCTACACTAGGTAAAAGAGAATGTATAAAGGACCAACAACCATGCGGAAAAGTCCTCAATATTATTAGTTATCAGGATAGTACAAATTAAAACCACGATGAAATGCCATTACATACTTACAAGAATATGAAAATTTTAAAAAGATGGACAAAGCCAAGTGTGGCAAGGTTGTAAGCAACTGAAACTCTCATATCAATACATTGATACGGGGAGTATGAAGTGACGTAATCCCTTTGGAAACTCCTTGTCAATATCTAATTAAGCTAACCATACATTGTTTTCCTAGATGTAGGCCCAAGAGAAATAAGTATTTGCATCCAACAAAAAGAAAATCCTTAGAAGCTTTATTCATAGTAGTCATAAACTGGAAATAACTCAAATATCATCAACAATAGAATGGATAAATAAATATATATGATTGATATATATATATATATCACAAGACATCAAATAGGTATGTAAAACAGTATTTTAATGATTTAATGTAACTAAACCAGAAATGGATTATATATGTACATATATATGTAACTCAGCAATAAAAAAGAATGAGCTAATGCTCAAACAGCATAGAGAAATCTCAAAGACATTATGTTGAATGAAAGAAGCCGACAACAAAGATACTCTCAGATTTTAATCAATATTGTATTGTAATCAATACTCTCAGATTACATTTATACAAAATTCAAGGACAGGCAAACGGGTCTATGATGATAGAAGTTAGTATGGCTACCTCTTGAGAGAGGATGGGTGCTGACCAAGAAGGAGCCAAGGGATCCTTCTAGGGTGTGTGGGAATGTTTATGTCTTGATCTGGGTGGTGTTTACATGCATGATACATTTGTAAAAATCTAGCGAATCATGTTTTTGATACCAGTGCACTTACTGTAGGTATATCGTACTTCAACTTAATCAGAAGGGGAAAAAGAACTCACTTGAGAAATTAAAAAGGTAAATGTTAAATATTCCTGTCTCTTTTTCTCTTCTTAGAGCAATTTAAATTCTTCCCCAAGAAATGTATATACCTCTGACTGACTTAGGGAAGGACTCCAAGCAAGAGAGTCTGGAAAAGAAAAGAGCACATGTTTGTTTCGTTGCTGTTTCATATCTCTTTAGCCTTTTGTTAGCGGTGAAGAGACATACATGCTTCAGGATCGGGGACAGAAGGAAGAAAGAAGAGAGCACCGCCAATCAGGTTGCCCTCTAGAGCACTCATACATAGCAGCATGCTGTGTACACACGATAGCTGATAAACATTTACTACTTTTCTGATTAAGTCTTTCTAGGCAGGCTGGGCCCCATTAAAGACCAAAGAAACAAGCCTGATTGCGGGAAGGTGCACAGGCTGATTTCACAAGGTGCCCTTGAGTGGACTCCCCGCTTTCAATGCAGAGCTGGGTGCTATGCTCAGAGGGGCCCCTCTCTCTTAGGTTAGCACTCAGCTTCAAGTGGGTCAGGATAGCTCTCCTGATGAAGATTCTGGGCTCACCTGATTCTTGCCTCTCAAGCCTGGGAAAGTCCCTTTTCTTTAACACTTCCTGGCAGGCCTCCCACTCCCCCTCCTGCTCTGCTTGGTGGCCTCTGGGTAAATTAGACATGCTACATCTGAACAACCCCAGCATCCGCAGACAAGCTTATCTCAGTCTGGCCACAGACTTAAAAGTACCTGCACTTCACATTTTGGGTAATCCATCCTTTGTCTACAGAAATGAACATCCCCTCCCATGAACTCCTAATAAATATCTGGAAGATCTCAAGGAATGAACCTTGGCTGACCCACACGTGCACATCTTTGAAATCCCTCCCTTCCGCACTTTCTGTGGAGCTGGGCGAGTGGTCTGAAAACCCTTGAACACTTTTGTGAATCATAAATTCAGAGAACTGTGAGTTTGGGGATTTGAGGAACAGATTTCAGGAAGTAGCATGGAATAATCATGTTTTGGGTCATTTCATCATTGTCCATTCCCAAGAGATTACATATGTTCTCTGCCTGTATCCCTATAGATCCATACTTCCTGTTGGAAGGAAAGAAACCAAGTCAGTACTCGATTTGCAAATGATATTAATCAAAATTTTATTTTAAGTGACAGCTCTTGGTAATGTGGGGATAGCTCCATCTCTCACAGAAGATCAATTCTGTCTGTTTGAATGTGCATGAAAAGCAATGTATGTCCTCTCTGCATAAAGAATCATCTCATAAATACATATTCCTTTCCCATATGGCACATTTTCAGCCGTTGTTATGTGTGTAGTCAGAGGAACAGCAAGCAGTAGCTTTGAGCTGCATGACCAAATTCATGTTATTTTAAGAATCTAAGAGTTTGACCTCAGTTCAGAGTCATACTTAAAATGGATAGGTTTTATGAGTTGCAACAGTAAAATGGAAATTCTTTGTTTAATGAGTTTATTTCATCATTGCTATGGGATGGAATAAGTGACAATTAGGGAGAGAATCATTCATTTTTCTCCGTGTAGAATTTACCAGATCCATAGGGTTTGGGTTCTAGCCGAGAAGTAGAACCCTCTGGTGCTTGAACTTGTTTGCTGTGGTAAAAATGTGACTACGGGGGAAAAGGATTAGAACATTTTTTAATGACTTCCAAAAGCATCTAAGACATCAAAAGGGCTACATGAAGCACCATTTTAATGGTTTCATGTAAATGAACCAGAAATGGATATACTGCATTTCATTTAGAGGTACATGGGGATTAAAATTAAAGGGGAAATGCTTACAGAGGGTTTCTGACTTTAATAAATCACAAATGTTTCTAAGACCGATTCTGTGCTGCATAGGATTAAGAAGGGATCGCTTGATTTTCCTAAAAAAATATTAATCTGTTATATTTTTAACTTATAAGATTCTGTGTTAGCTACCAGTGTTTAAATAAAAATCATCTCTACCCATCATTGAAAATGCTGAGGCTACCATGGCAACAATCGATTTCATTTTTTTCAGTCTAAATAGTGACATTATCGCAGCTCTGAAAAACAAAGACTGGAAAGTGGTATCAGCAGAGATTTCAAGGATGCGTCAAGGTGGGGATTGCAAGCTTGTGGCCCATGACTGAATCTGTTTGGCACTCGTGTCTTATTTGGCCCAGAGAGCATTCAAACTGTTTTTGAATTGTTTGCTAGCATTTAAACAATCTGTTGATGGGATCAAAAAGTTAAGATTTCTGGTTTCTCTGGACAAATAGAGAATCTGGCTCCAGTGACCTTGATTGCCTGATGGCCACATTGGCAGGAGCTGAAGCCAGACTGACTCTTCAGAAAGCAAGTTCTCCAGTTTGCTACAGCCCCCGTCCTGAGCTCCTTCAAGCAGCCACATCACCCTGTCCCTCTAGGCTTTAAATGTGAGCCAAACCAAAGAACAGGAAGAATGCAACACCCCCTGAAAACTCCATCCATCTTAAAAAGCTATGGAGCATTTCTGCTCTGTGTCCTTCAAATGGAATATCAACTTTGTATTTTCAAATACAGTTTCTTTCCTTTACCAACACTCAATCCCAGATCTCTCAGTGTGCTGTTCAGAGCCCCTTCATTGAAGAGGCAAGGAGAAACACAGGGAGCTATATCTCTGCTCAATACTTTAACTCTTCATTCAGTCAATGAAATAGATAGCCCGTGAAACTAAAATCAAATTATGGAATTAACTATGACAATTATTTCTCCAAGTTCTATCTTCAGCCACTGAGAATTGGGGGCTACATATTCCACTGGCTATTTAATTATTACCAGCAATCTTTGGTAAGCACAAGATAATGGTTCTGTTGGCCAAAGGTTTTAACTAATTTAGACATTATCCTAAGCAGGGAAAGATCATGGGATCAAGTGTGGCATGGGCCAGTTACACATTATGACCACAGAAAACACCCTTAAATCAAGCCAACCACCTCACCCACGTAAACTGCTTATTATAAGGAAAAAGAGGTTAAAGTGTACCTGAAGCACTGCGAATCTATCGTCATCATGAATAAGTAACTAAAAACACTCTTGTAAGCAGAGGGGTATCATTTATATTTGCTTCATAATCTTGATTTGAGTAAAATGGCTGAAACTAGGCAATGTGTCCAGTTATAACTCATAAGGCAGCCACTAATTACACCCTAGAATAAGTCCACCTTGTAGGAGAATGACACAACCCCTGGGTTATGACTTACAGCACTTAGGTCAAGGTGACTCATGGTTTCAGCAGAATTGGAGATAAAAACAACGCCCAGAAGATTCACCTTCATTGAATGACAAGAGTTATCATTCAGTCCTGGACTCCCTTCTCTCCAACTGAAATCGGTGCAGACAAGACTTACCACAACCCTTCCCTGAGTTATCTTCTCTGTTTATGCTTCTTCTCAATCTTATTTTTGTGTATGTGTTTGAATATTACCATTGAAATATGATGCTGTGAAAGTGCTGAACTCAATATGCCAACAAATTTGGAAAATTCAGCAGTGGCCACAGGACTGGAAAATGTCAATTTTCATTCCAATCCCAAAGAAAGGCAATGCAAAAGAATGCTCAAACTACCACACAATTGCACTCATCTCACATGCTAGTGAAGTAATGCTCAACATTCTCCAAGCCAGGCTTCCGCAGTATGTGAACTGTGAACTTCCAGATGTTCAAGCTGATTTTAGAAAAGGCAGAGGAACCAGAGATCAAATTGCCAACATTCGTTGGATCGTCAAGAGAGCAAGAGAGTTCCAGAAAAATATCTATTTCTGCTTTATTGACTATGCCAAAGCCTCTGACTGTGGACCACAACAAACTCTGGAAAATTCTTAAAGAGATGAGAATACCAGACCACCTTACCTGCCTCTCGAGAAATCTGTATGCAGGTCAGGAAACAACAGTTAGAACTGGACATAGAACAACAGACCAGTTCCAAATCGGGAAAGGAGTACGTCAAGGCTGTATATTGTCACCCTGCTTATTTAACTTATATGCAGAGTACATCATGAGAAACGCTGGGCTGGAGGAAGCATGAGCTGGAATCAAGATTGCCGGGAGGAATAACAATAACCTCAGATATGCAGAAGACAACACCCTTATGGCAGAAAGGGAAGAGGAACTTAAAAGCCTCTTGATGAAAGTGAAAGAGGAGAGTGAAAAAGTTGGCTTAAAGCTCAACATTCAGAAAACTAAGATCATGGCATCTGTTCCCATCACTTCATGGCAAATAGATGGGGAGACAGTGGAAACAGTGACAGTCTTTATTTTTGGAGGGCTCCAAAATCACTGCAGATAGTGACTGCAGTCATGAAATTAAAAGACGCTTGCTCCTTGGAAGAAAAGTTATGACCAACCTAGATAGCATATTAAAAAGCAGAGACATTACTTTACCAACAAAGGTTCATCTAGTCAAAGCTATGGCTTTTCCAGTGGTCATGTATGGATGTGAGAGTTGGACTATAAAGAAAGCTGAACGCCAAAGAACTGATGCTTTTGAACTGCGGTGTTGGAGAAGACTCTTAACAGTCTCTTGGACTGCAAGGAGATCCAGTGAGTCCATCCTAAAGGAGATCAGTCCTGAATATTCACTGGAAGGACATGCTGAAGCTGAAACTCCAATTCTTTGGCCACCTCATGTGAAGAACTGACTCCCTTGGAAAATACCCTGATTCTGGGCAAGATTGAAAGCAGGAGGAGAAGGGGATAAAAGAGGATAAGATGGTTGGATGACATCACTGACTCAATGGACATGAGTTTGAGTAAGCTCTTGGAGCTGGCAATGGCCAGGGAAGCCTGCCTGGCTGCAGTTCATGGGGTTGCAAAGAGTCGGACATGACTGAGTGACTGAACTGAACTGAACTGATTACCACTATTGCTCCTTAAAAAATTCTTTGAAATTGCCTCTTTTCTCTTTTGCACAAAACTCAACTGAGGCTCAGACCTTGCTGTCCTTTCTGGATGAAAACCCCAGGGCAAGGCAAAAAGTTTGGTGTGAAAGTGAGTCCCTGAGGAGATCAGTAATTGTGATTTGCTGTTATAATTGATGACATCTGTTTACTTCCCCATTTTAGATTTATTCAACAAATATTTATTGACTGTGTATTCCAGGCCAGATATAATCCCCGAGTTATGGCATTTAAATTAGTTCACTGGCTATTTCTCAATATCTCCAGGGATGGAAAATGAAACCCTCACTCTGCAATGCTTGTTAGTATATGGTCTTCCACTTAGTGACATACTTTCTCACGACTTGTCAAAGATTTTCTGACTTACTCACAACATACCTGTTGACTTAACAATGCTCATTGATCTTTTTTATTGTTGTTGTTCCTGAAAACACTTTTCAAGAACATATCATGCGTAGCAATCTTAGTCATCATTTGAATATCCTTTTTCTTTCAAATGAGTTAAATCCATTTAGTAGGAATGTTTTCGGTAGGTATCTTGTCTCCTACCGGAGAAATAAGGCAATTCCTTTGTTATTTTAAATAATTTGTTCCACTCAGATATGCAAACTTGTTCCTTGCTTGCTACCAATTTGTGATGTGTAAACTGGGCATATCTCAGGGATGGTATTCTCATTGTCAACTCTCAGTAACTACTGAGTCTCTCTCAGTACTTACTATACTTATCCAGAGTTGAAGAAGAATCTATATAATAAGACAAGAGGTTCCAACCAGTTAAAAGTGCCAGCTGAGGAGTCAGATAACAAAGCAGAGTGCCACTGTAATGGTGTCCCTGCATGACAGGGACACCTAGCATCCCGCTGGTGCACGTGACTCTGCCTTCTTGTGATTCTGAGTGACAGAAACTGACCTTAATGATGCTCTTTGGATGTCCATAGGACTTTCCAACAAAGACACCTTGCAGGGCTCTCTCAGAACTCAAGAGCACACGAAGAGAAAAAGAAAATTCCAGGAGATGTTGGATACCAGAAACCTGGACACAGAAAAGACTAAGAGAAGCAGGAGAGAAGAAAAGTCTTCCCCTCTTCTCTCAGGATGGATGCTTGGTTATTTTGAGATGCAGTGTATTGACATGGAAACTGATGTGAGGGTATAGTGAAAGCTAATAACTATCAATTTCGGTTAAATATAGAACTTATAGATAAATGAGATGCACAGAATGTTGATATTGACACACGTGATCCAATGGAGAAAGAAAGATCTATTAAATTGGACCCCAAACTCAATAATCGCTTGTCCTTATTTTTATGAATGTGTCCTGTGCTATGCTAGGTTGCTTGTCATGGCCGACTCTCTGTGACCCTATGGACTGTAGCCTGCCGGGCTCCTCTGTCCATGGGAATCTCTAGGCAAAAATATTGGAGAGGTTGCCATGCCCTCCTCCAGGGGATCTTCCTAATCCAGGGACTGAATCTGCATCTGCTGCATTGTCTGATGTGTTCTTTACCACCAGTGTCACCGGGGAAGCCCTTTCATGAATGTACCTTTTGCAAAAAAAAAAAAAAAAAAAAAAAAGCCACATGCTAAGTGCAATGGCGATCAATAGGCAGGTAAGAGGCTCCACAGCACAGTGTGAAGAGAAAGGGTGCATTCAGCTTATTTCAGCTCTGCAGCCTGCATCTTATTGTGAAATAAGCTTTCACACTGTGCAACAGTCTGGCCAGCCACCAAGAACTAGACTTAATTTTTACCCTTGAGTATAAATTAGTCCAGCACACTGACTGCAAGACTCCAGAGCTCAGCTCAGACTCAGCTTGCTTGAGCCCCACCAGGCACTACAGCCAGGTCTCTTAAGCCCATCACCTAATTAAGCTCACTTCCTGAAAGGAGAATTCCAAATGTGTGGGGGTCATGAAATACATATAAGTGAGATGCTACTGAGATGGTCGGTAAGAGGAAAGGTCATACCTTCACTAGAAGTCTGATATGACTTATGATTTTGTAAATACATATTTCTTGAACACATACAGGGTGTAATTCATGTCTAAACACAGCAATTACATTAAGTCTTTATCTTTTATTGGAAAAAGATTGTTAAAGGAAGTGAGTGAGTAAAAATTGCTCAGTTGTCTCCGACTGTTTGAGACTCCATGACCTATATGGTCCATGGAATTCTCTCGGCCAGAATCCTGGAGTGGGTAGCCTTTCCCTTCTTCAGGGGATCTTCCCAACCCAGGGATCAAACCCAGGTCTCTCCCACATTGCAGGCAAATTCTTTACCAGCTGAGCCACAAGGGAAGCCCAAGGAAAATCAAAGGAAAGAACTGTGTTTATCTGACTTGGCCAAAGAAAATGTTCAACCCCAAACTGTTTCAGAAGCATTAGGCCAGTTCATGTGAAATATTATTAATGACTCAGTTTTACTGAGGGGAAACTAAGTCACTATCCTGATAGTTATCTTTTTTGCATGGTGGAAAATTCAAGAGTAGAGTTATATAAAGAACAGAAAAAAATATAGAGGAAAGAGCTTCAGAAACCCAGGAAGACATCTTAAAAACAATCTGAAACACTGCGATTCAGAAATAATGTAGGAAAAAAAGGGTCATCAACAAAATAAGAGTCAGGGATTGAGTTGGGCAAAATATCAAGTACTTTACATTGGGACAATTTCACACTAGCTGTCAGGTGAACTGTGATGATGGCTTTTTATTCTTATGACAGTCCCATAGGAAATACCAACATATGACTGAATGTTAAAATTGATCTGGAAGACACCAGTGAAATGAGGGCAACTGGAGGGGGGACCTGAGTGGAAGCCTACAAAAGCCCAATAAAAGTGAAAGTCTCTCAGTCATGTCTGACTCTTTGCCACCCCATGGACTGTTGCCTGCCAGGCTCCTCTGTCCATGGAATTCTCCAGGCCAGAATACTGGAGTGAGTAGCCTTTCCCGTCTCCAGGGTATCTTCTCGACCCAAGGATCGAACCCAGGTCTTCTGCATTACAGGCAGATTCTTTACCACGTGAGCCACCAGGGAAGCAAATGTCATTCCAAATAACAAGAAGTCTCATTGGGAAAAGGACCCCATGAGCCTTTCTGCAGAGAGCTGAAAAGGGGGAACTTGCACAGGAAAGGAAAAGTTAAATATAGCTTGATAAACCAGAGAAGGAGGCTGAAATCAGCAAATGTCAGCCATGTGAAAGGGGGAAGGGGAAGGTGGTGAATGGCAGCTTGGCTGTGCAGGCATCACCTGGGGGTAATGTGATGAAAGCAAATGACACTACAAAACTTTTAAGGAATTGATGCAAAGAGAAAACTGCAGGTGCATGGGTCTACTTAGGCCACAGGGGAGAAGGCTGATAAGTGGTGTTTCTGCAACTCCACAGATACTGTCTATAATTAATAGATGCACGCTCAGGTGTATCATTTTTCAAATGTATGCACATGGAAGCATGAGGACGTCAATAACTGTGAGGTGTCCGAGACTGTACCATAGCTACAAATTATCAAGTTAGCCTGCTGGTTTCATGGCTGCTGCAGAGGATACAGAGACTCTTGGATCAGAGACTAAGGACCTCTTATTGTCTTCCAGATCAATTTTAACATTCAGTCATATCTTGTCCCAGTTCCCTGAGCCCCAAGTCCCATGGGGGTGACAAGAGGAGGGCCAGGCTACACCTATACATGCAGTGGCCTGTCTTGTAGGAAAAAGATCTTGAGCTTAGGAAACCTGGATCATTGTAGTGAGCTGCAAACAAAACTTCCCCTTGCTTCAAAGGGAGACATTATTTCTACCCTCCAAGAATGATCTCTATACCAATATTGTGTTTGTGAGATTCATCCACATTGTTGTGTGTAGTTTGGGATTATTTATCCTCATTGCTGTATATTATTCCATTTGTAAACATTACACAGCTTATTTTTATGCATTTGACTGCTGATGGCCATTTGGATGATCTTCAGTATGGGGTTATTATGAATAGTGTTGCTTTGAACATGCTAGCTCATGGCTTCTGATAAACAAAGAATTTCTGTCGGGTACATCACTATGGGTAGAATTGGGTTGGTCATATGGCATGCATATATTTAAGTAGTTACAGCAGTTTATGCTCCTCAGTATTATATGAGAGTTCTGGTGGCTCCATATCCTTGCCAACACTTGATATTTTCCATCTTTTTTCTCTTAGCTACTCTAGTGGCTATAAATGACTGTAAGTGTGTGTTAAGCTCAGTGTGCTTTGAACATGAAACAATTTTGCTTTTTTAGGCCATACTTTCAACTATACTGTCAAACCCCACTTTCTCAACACTTAACGGTGTCTTAAGAAAATCTCACAACTTTTAGGTCCTTTTCATTAATTAAAATTTAGTTTCATTCAGTGTGAAGTTTCAGTCTCTGATTCAGAGCTCTTTCCTTTCTCCAGTCCAGACAGGTCTTGCAGCTTAAGAGGTGTGTGGAGTAGAGAGGGGTGTGGTCTTCTCTTTTTAACAAACCAAATTCTTCTCCCTTTAATAGGTTCCGGGTCTGGTTTGGAGGCAGGGAAGATGGTAGAGTTTGTTTTTTAATGCCTAGCTAATCAGCTTCCGTGAGCTCATGAGTCGTCGTCTTTGGATTGTTGCTCCTTCTCTGGCTGTCACTGGTTCAGTTCAGTCGCTCAGTCATGTCCAACACTTTGCGACCCCATGGACTGCAGCACGGCAGTCTTCTCTGTCCATCACCATCTCCCGGAGCTTGCTCAAACTCATGTGCATTGAGTTGGTGATGCCATCCAACCATCTCATCCTCTCTCGTCCCCTTCTCCTCCCACCTTCAATCTTTCCCAGCATCAGGGGCTTTTCCAACGAGTCAGTTCTTCACATCAGGTAGCCAAAGTATTGGAATTTCAGCTTCAGCATCAGTCCTTCCAATGAATATTCAGGACTGATTTCCTTTAGGATGGATGGACTGGTTTCATCTCCCTGTAATCCAAGGGACTCTCAAGAGTCTTCTCCAATACCAATAATGGGGAATATATCCAGTGTCCCTCGTTCCAGGCACAGGGCTTTAAAATCCCTTGGAATTTCCCCTAGTGTAAGGAATATCTTTGTTATGCTAATAGGATGACTCTGGTGGGTTCCTAGATTGCTTCAGGGTGGAGGCTGGTCTCCAGAAAGACCAAGAAGCCTGTGATTAGAGTTGGAACTCTCAGCTGGCTTAGGAGGGGAGAAGAGCTGGAGAGGAGCTGGAGATTCAGCTAAAGCTCATGGCCAAGGATTTAATCAATCCCGTCTATGCAATGAAGCCTCAACAGAAATTCTGGATGCCAGTGCTCAGCGGAGCTTTCTGCTTGGTGTACACACTGATGTAGGCTGGTGTGTCCTGATTCTGTGAGGAGAGGGCATACACATTCTTCATTCCCTCCCAGACCTCACACTACGTGTAAATCAAACTAGAGTGGTAAGTATAGTTCTTTCTTGAGTTCAGTGAGTCATTCTAGTGAATTTTTGAACTGAGGGGGTTGTGGGAACCCCCAAATTGGCAGCCAGTCAGTCAAAATAATAGGTGGCCTGAGGACCCCATGCGCAGCTGGTGTCTGTGAAAGTGAAAGTAGCTCAGTCATGTCCGACTCTTTGCAACCCCATGGGCTGTAGGGATTCTCCAGGCCAGAATACTGGATCTTCCCAACCCAGGGATCGAACCCAGGTCTGCTGCATTGCAGGCGGTTTCTTTACCAGCTGAGCCACCAGGTGCCAGGCCCCTAAACCTGAGGCGTCTGATATTGTATCTGGCAGTTAGTGTCATCACCAGATTGTAACACACCCCTGCGGAGGTGGGAACAGAACACCTGAGTAATCCCCCTGGTCCCTGTCCATGGCTGTTGCCCAAGACTGATTCGACGGTGGAGCTGCACGTGGGGTTCAGCAGAAGCCCATGAGGCCTCTTTTAACTCGAAACCTCTAGCTCCAGCTTGACCATTTCCAGCTCCTCCTGCTCTCAACACAGTGGCCAGTCCATCAGTCTGTTGCTGTTGGAACACCCTGGGCAGCAACCAGCCATTTTAGGGGAGAAGCTGGCAATGCAGGTGCAGTCCAGGTCCCTCCCTCCATGCCCATGAGATCCTCGGGAACTGTGCGTGTGGGAGTGCAGAGAGCTCCACCAATGCCCTTCCTCCCGCTTTGCCATCCCTCTCACAATGGCACAGGGACAGCGCCTTCAGCCCATCGCCTAAGCCCAGCTCCAATCTGGAACACGACACGTCAGTCACCCCTTCTCGTAGATACTCCACAGTCTTTACGTTATTGTTGTTGCTCAGTCACTAAGTCGTGCCCGACTCTCTGCAACCCCATGGACTGCAGCACGCCAGGCTTCTCTGTCCTTCACTGTCTCCCGGAGCCGGCTCAGACTCATGTGCATTGAGGCAGTGAGGCCAGCCAACCATCTCATCCTCTGTTGCCCCCTTCTCCTCTTGCCCCTCACCCTCAATCTTTTCCAGCACCAGGGTCTTTGCCAATGAGTCGGCTCTTTGCATTGGCAATCTTTATAAATAATTCCTTTGGGAGCTTCCCTACTCCCCATTTGAATTAAGGAAAGGAAATATACCCTTCCTTAAATTTCCTCCCTGTCAAATACCCATTTCTCTCTGCCCCCAAATCTAGATTTCCAACAACTCTCTTCCCAATCTCTTTCTGTGGGCTACTGAGGGACTGGTGCTATGGAATGAAAATGAAAAAGAATCACATGGTTAGTTGTGAGAGGCCTTAGTAGGGAGGATAAATATCTATAATAAGAAATGGGATTTGGAAACTGCAGATAAGAGAGAGAACTGGTCCTGCTGGGGACTAGATGTAATTCTCTCTTGCCAGTTTATCTCGTTTTCCTTCTCTGTTCCTCCATTGTAGCAGCACTAATGACAGGCGGGGGAAGGTGAACCCTGCATAACTAAACTGGATTATTTTTATTGTTTCCACAGGAACCGCACCATGTGGGGAATGTTTGTTCAGGAACTATGCTGTGTTTGTATTCATTTCATTCAATTGTCCACAAGGGTGATTGAGTTTTATGTCCTATAACTTTAATACCATGAAATATGCTCAAAGTACATTGATTTTCAACAGGATATGAATTTTGAAACTCCTGAGCTTCCCACTTCCTCATGTTCTGTCATTATTTTATTTAGTTGATCTCCCCTCTTGATCTCCATTCAGCTTTTAAAAAATATAAAAGCCTGAAAGCCGTTTACAAACCCCTGGTCTCAGCCTTTCCCCCTGGTGACCATTCCCCTGCTAAGGAGTGTCATGCAGTGGTGCTTCTGTTCAGATCCTAAGAGGGAACAGGACAAGAATACTGGAGTGGGTAGCCATTCCCTTCTCCGGGGGACCTTCTCAACCCAAGGATGGAACCTGGGTCTCTTGCATTGCAGGCAGATTCTTTACTGTCTGAGCCACCAAGGAAGCCCGAACAGGCAGCAGGCAGTGGAAAATCCTGGTTGGACATGGGATGTATGACCCTGTCCTCTGCAGCTGGAGTCAACAGTGCCACTATCTCCAAGGAGGCTGGCTGTTCCTAGTCTCCAAGTGTGTTGTGACCACGTGGCCTAATGGATAAGGCGTCTGACTTCGGATCAGAAGATTGAGGGTTCGAGTCCCTTCGTGGTTGGTTCCATTTTGTTAAAAAAAAAAAAAAAAAAAGAAAAGTCATGCCTTAACCTGAGTTCACATTCAGGTCCCACCACTTTGGGAAGTTGTGGCCCCCTTTCTGCCTTTCCATTGTATGACTGGTACAATGGCAAGAAAAATACAAAGGCCCTAACAGGGCTGATGGATTAGATGAGATAATGCCTGTAAATCCCTGAGGGAACTGCCTGAAATATAATAGTGCTTAATAAATATGACACGCTCTTCTGAACAAGGGGGTAGGGTGGGGTGGAAGTGGAGAAGGAACCTTCTTAGTGAATGTGGACAGAGTCACTACAAATTCTCTAAGTACTGTAGCATTTTTGTGGATTGTGCTGTCTCCAAAAGGGATATATAGCTTTTCATTAGGGCGGAGGGCCTTCTCGGTGAAGAAGGAAATTATCTCATCCGGGTTCGTGTTCCGCGGTTGCAGCGCCTGCTGATGTCGATTTAGTTCACTTAGCAAGCCACACACCACGCTGCCGCGCTCATCGCCCTCCGCATTAGCTTATTAATCCTCGAGTTATTCCTCTACGGTTCAAGGGCATATTGGCTTTCCAGCGGAGGGGCTCCAGCCTCTCCGTTTCCACAGAAATAATAGGCTCCAGCCAGGCCAAGAGGGAGTGGCCAAGCCAGGCTCTGTTCTTCCTGCGCCCACGGCGCTTGGAGGTTTCATTTACACTGAAGACTTTCTCTCCCTAGAGCTGAGGTTTCCGTTGGAGGCATTTTATTTGTTAAGGGAGAAAGAAGCCGTGGGAATCTGAGCAAACCTGGCCTGGTCATCGGCTTTGGCATTTAGCCCCTCCCTTGCTGTTCCTGCTCTGCGCGTGCTTAGTCGCTCAGTGGTGTCCAGCTCTTTGCGACCCACGGACTATTTAGCCTGCCAGCCTCCTCTGTTCGTGGGATTCTCCTGGCAAAAATACTGGAGTGGGTTGCTATTTCCCTTCTCCGGGTGATCTTCCTGACCCAGGGATGGAACCTGGGTACAAAGAATCCTCAATTAACAGCCCTCATTTCCACCGCTATACTAGAGCATACAGGATCAGATCAGAAAGATCTCCATGTTCCCTTTCAATGCGAACACTCCAGCGTTCAAGCTTTTGGAGAGAGGAGATGGCCCTAAAATCTCATTAAATTAGAGGAAGTTTTAACTTTAGAATTTTCTTTGTAATTAAGTAGTATTATGCAAGGTTTGACTATGGGTCAAATGCGTCACTCTGCGTCAGCAAGTAACAGTGGAATACTGCCCTGGGCATCTTTAGACTCAAATGAAGAGCAAAGCAAGCCATCAAAGAGGGTGTCTCTGCTGCACTGAGGCTGAGTTCCCATCCTGGGCTCACCCTGACCCTTTTGGCTTTATCCAGATATGGTGGGTGGGGCTGTTTCCTGCAAAGCTTCCAGGCAGCTGCTGCCCTTGGAGCTGTGTGTCTGATGGATGCCAAAGACAGTGAGCTCATGGCACGGCTGCCTGGTCCAGCATTTGTCTCCAAGGGCTCTTCTCAGCAAAGGCGCCTCTCTCAGGCAAATGTACAGATGGTTTAGGGAGCACCTAACTGAATCACCCAACTGTTCTCTGGAGTGTTGGCGGCTCGGCTCTACCCACGCCTGCACAGCACCCCGCAGTGCCTAGGGTTATCTCTGGGAGCCACTAGTGGAAACCTGTTGCTGTTTCTCACGAACATCTCCAGAAGGCAGAAGCTCTGGAATGTGATTTATGAGTCTGGGGTCATTGTCTCAAACGCTGCTTTCCCTGCACTCTGGGTTTCTGAAGGAGCAGTCTCTGGGTAATTCTGCAGAGGTTTAAGGCTCAGTCTTTATCCCTCATGGCCCCCCATGAAGTGGGGTGGACTCCAATTTCCCTGGCCTCCCAACAGCCAGCTCTCCTGTGAGGCCAAGTTGCTTGGCTATTCAGACTGGAAAAATCTGTTTCTGAAGGAAAAAGTGAGTGAGGATGGTAATAGGAGGAGGAACCTACCTTTTGAGCTTCTTGTGTGTTGAGTACCTTGTGTGTCCAGCACTCCTATTCCTACCACCATCTTAGAGAAGAGAAAACTAGAAAACAGGACCAATGCCTTTCTTGAGACCACAGAGCTTGTCAGTGGCAAAGCTGGCTCAAAACCAGGAGGGAAGGTTCTGCAAGGGTCACCCGCTTGCAGCCCTGGAGAGACTGCAGTCTTACTCTGTGGACAGTGACTATCCTAATGCAAGGTCCGTGGGTGTCTGTTCATTTGTGTGGGTGCTCACAAATGAAAGCATCCTCAAGCTCCTCTTTGAGGTCCCTTGAGGGGTGGTAAACCCTGCCTCCGTGCTGGAGAAGAAAAGGAGCCTGCAAATGAAGCTGCTGCTCTTCTGTGTGAAAGGGCTCCCCCATTACTCAGTATCCCACCCCCCGCCCCAACAAACTTCAGAAAATCCCTGCAGAGTTGGGGCCAAGTGCACCAACTTCTCTGAAAAAATTCACTGGCGTCTGTTGCACCTCCTCTGGTCCAGTCTCTGTTTTCTCAATTTCAGATTTTTCCATAGATCATGATATTTTTTCCAAGTAGTTTTTTTTATAATGCAAATCATTTTTTAAAAATTAGTTCATTTACTCTAGTGGTTTGTCATTTTGACTAGTCTTTTGGCAAAGGGGGAGGGCACACCATACAGCTTGCGAGATCTTAGTTCCCCGACCAGGGCCCTGAGCAGTGACAGAGTAGAATCCTAACCACTGGAATCCCCCCAAGTAGCTTTTTATTAAAGTATTATGCATGTGATGGCCAAGCACTCATGCACGTGGGCTCACTTGCTCAGTCGTGTCTGACTGTGTGACCCCAGGGACTATGGACCACCAGACTCCTGTGTGCATGGGAATTTCCCAGGCAAGAATACTGGAGAGGGTTGCCACTTCCTCCTGTAGGGGATGTTCCTGACCCAGGGATTGAACCCATGTCTCCTGAGTCTCCTGCATTGGCAGAAGTCACCTGGGAAACCCTAATATATATATATGTAAATGCAACAGTGCCCTGGGCTTCCCTGGTGGCTCAGATGGTAAAGAATCTGCCTGCAATGTGGGAGACCTGGGTTCAATCCCTGGATTGGGAAGATCGCCTGGAGGAGGGCATGGCAACCCACTCCAGTATTCTTGCCTGGAGAATCCCGTGGACAGAGGAGCCTGGAGGGTTACAGTCCATGGGGTCACACAGAGTCACATGACTGAGCGCCTAAGCACACACGGCACAGCAAAAGTGCCCACATGCTAAGTATGCCGCTTGATGACTTTCTGTGTTAACAAATTGAATGCTCTTGTATTAAACAGCACCCAACCTGCAAAACAGAGCATCACTAACAACCCAGAAAGCCCTGTCTGCTCCCCATCTGCAAAGGTGACACCTGTCTTGACTTCATCCACCCTGGATAAGGTTTGGTTGTCTTTGCACTTTGTAAGGACACGGCAAGTCTATACACAGCAGACTAACACACATATGCTTCTCTGTGTTTGGTTTCTCCTGCTCGGCGTCATGTTTGTGAGATTTGCCCACAGCACTGAATGAAGTTGTAAGTCATTCATCCTCATTGCTAGCAAGTATTCCATTGTGTGAATACAGCAGTTTATCCCTCCATTCTTCAGCTGATGCACAACGAGTTGCCATTTGGGGGCTATTATGAGTGGTTATAAGCCTCAGTTTTGAAAAAGTATTTGGTAAACATCACAATAGGTGCTGAGTAATTAGGATTCCAGAATTATCACCCCGTCATCAGTTTGGCTCCCCAGATGCTTGGGATTGGCAGGTGAAGTCAGTGAAGACTGGGATGCCTATAGCACCAAGTTTATTTCAGAGAAGAACTGCTTTAACAAGCTTAGGCGGGAAGGAATATGGGGTCAACTCACGCCCTGAGATGTTACCAGAAAGGAGCCCGACTCCTTCTGGTGGTCAAGAATCCTGCTGGTCTCATTCCCACAGGGAAGGCCATGTTACAACCAAAAGTCTTTGAGACAATAAGGAACCTTATAATTAATGGTCCAGATAAATCAAGTGTCGTGACACAGTTAGAGGATAGGGATCTTGAGACCTGTAGATTACATTTTGAGGTAGAACTCTGTGACCACAAATTAAGTGCTGTTCTCTGCAGTAAATATTTCAGGGAAAGCTTAGCTGCAGGTGACCTGGAATGGCCAGCATTTAAAACTACACATTTTAAGTTATGGGCATAGCTCCTGAGTAACAATGACATAAACAAAGGATGTTCTAAAGGTCGTTAGTCTTTGGAAGATCCCAAGTTACATACCCGACCATGTTTGGAAAAGCAGAATGAAACCACCAGCAGTCAGAGAATCTGATGATACCAGTGTGGGGACAGGTACTGTAAACGGAGGCTCAGAGATGCCGGATAACTCCCTGAATCGTGTACGCAACTACTGGAAATAGAAATGCATCTTTTATAAGCTTTTAAAATTTTCTTGTTTAAAAAATTTTTATAAAATGTCTGAAGGTTACACTCCATTTATAGTTATTACAAAATATTGGCTCTGGTCCATGTGTTGAGCAATACATCCTTGTAGCCTGTCTCACACTTGTAGCCTGTATCACTCTCTCCCCTGCCCCTCCCCAGTAAGGAGTAAAATACTAGTAATCACTAGTTTTTGTAGTTTTTTGAGAAACCTCCATACTATTTTCTGCAGTTGCTATGGGTGTAGAGAAAAGGGAACCCTGGTACACTGTTGGTGGGAATATAAATTGGTGCCATCACTGCAAAAATACAGGTTTTAAATTATTGCAGTTTCATAAATATGCTCTTCCTTTCTTCCCTGGTTTCCATACAATTTCACAAACTTGGTAATAGGTATAAAATTTCTTTGACCTAATGGCATTAAAATTTTGTTTTCTGATGCTTGTTAACACATGATCATTTTGGCAAAATCAGGCAATGAGAAATATGTAAAGGGGAAAACAAAAAACACCCATCCACCCATCCAGTTGGCCTCTGTTCACATTTTGATAGACTCTTAAAGCCATCATGGTTTTCACTTCTGTCTCTCGTGTAGTCTATTATACAGGGTCATACTGTATAATAGCAATTTAAATCCTCTTTATAACTTACTGTCATATTGTGCATATCCTCAAATATTATAAAGAGACTTGAAAAGCAGCATTTTTGTCTATCATATGGATCTGTCAAATTTCTTTAACTTCTTCCACCACAGTGGAGTGCAGTACACTTCCAGTTAATTTAACCAAGACATGGCTCCAGACTCAAGGCCAGAAGAATGAGGCAGACTATAAAGAAATCGGGTATCGTGGGATGTTGCAGGTGTTAGTGAGGACAGGCAGAGAGGAAGGCCTGAAAGCGCTGAATTCAGCGTAAGCAGACGTTCGTGTGGAGAAGGCAATGGCACCCCTCTCCAGTCCTCTTGCCTGGAAAATCCCATGGACGGAGGAGCCTGGTGGGCTGCAGTCCATGGGGTCGCTAAGAGTCAGACATGACTGAATGACTTCACTTTCACTTTTCACTTTCCTGCATTGGAGAAGGAAATGGCAATCCACTCCAGTGTTCTTGCCTGGAGAATCCCAGGGACGGGGGAGCCTGGTGGGCTGCCGTCTTTGAGGTCGCACGGAGTCGGACACGACTGAAGCGACTTAGCAGCAGCAGCAGCAGCAGACCTTTATGTATTTATACTTCTCTGTTGACCTTTCAAATGAACAGACTGCACACTAAGACTTCATATAGAAAAAGTATAAGTTTGGGGTGTATTTGAAAAGAGCAAGTAATAATGGTTGATTTTTTTGATTTTTCATTTCAATTTTGTTTTCTGTATATACATTTTATGTAGTGAATATTGTGAAACTTTGTTTTTGTTCTATTAAAATACAGATAATAATACAAAAACTATGTTTGTTTTAAAACATTCTGCAGTTTAGTTTTTCACTCTGAAAATAGCCTACCCCTATGTTCTTCTATACTACTGAGGTTTTTGCGATAAGGAACCAACCTATTCAGCAAATTAAAAAGCAGAGACATTACTTCGCTGACAAAGGTCCATCTAGTCAAAGCTATGGTTTTTCCAGTGGTCATGTATGGTTGTGAGAGTTGGACGATAAAAAAAGCTGAACGCCAAAGAATTGATGCTTTTGAACTGTGGTGCTGGAGAAGACTCTTGAGAGTCCCTTGGACTCCAAGGAGATCAAACTAGTCAATCCTAAAGGAAATCAGTCCTAAATATTCATTCTAATGACAGATGCTGAATCTGAAGCTCCAATACTTTGGCCACCTGATGCGAAGAACTGACTCATTGGAAAAGACCCTGATGCTGGGAAAGATTGAAGGCAGGAAGAGACGGGGATGACAGAGGATGAGATAGTTGAATGGATCACTGGACTTGAGTCTGAACAAGTTCCAGGAATTGGTGAAGGACAGGGAAGACTGGTGTGCTACAGTTCATGGGGTTGCTAAGAGTTGGACAGGACTGAGCGACTGAACTGAACTGAACTTGCCATAAGGGAAATCTTATGATATTCTCTGTGGTAAGAGTTACAGTGGGCTTCCCAGGTGGCTCAGTGGTAAAGAATCTGCCTGTTCAATCCCTGGGTGGAGAAGAACCTCTGGAGAAGGAAAAGCAACCTACTCCAGGATTCTTGACTGGGAAATGCCATAGACAGAGGAGCTTGGTAGGCCTGGCAGGCCCTAGTCCCTGGAGGCACAAAAGAGTCGGACTCAGCGACTTAACAACAGCTCCCATATTATGGCTGATAGTATTACCCACCTTGCTGCATTCTGGGTTTTACTTTGTCAGTTATAATAGATTCTCCCCAAATTATAATTTATACATATGAAAATTACACCTGTCAGTATAGAGTGTGGCTGTGTGTCTTCTTTCCTGTTTTCTCTAAGGGAGGGAAAACTGTGATTTGTGGCTTTTCCTTTAGCAAACATGTCTACACACAATCGTGGTGAGAATCCATTTACTAGAGTTCTCTGTTTAGCAAGGCCCATGAATTTGCTACCCAGAATCCCATGCCGGCCAGGAGGGAGCTCAGGAGGTGAGTACCCTATGGGGTGGATGCAGAGTCTTGGGTCTCCTGACCACTCCCCGCCGGAGCATCTCTCGCAGGAGAAACCGAATGCTGTGTGCAGTCCACAGCATGTACCACATAAAGTGCATGAATGCATTACCTACCACGATACTATCATACTGTATTATCATCTGAGCTCGTCTTCTCCAACAGCCAGCCTGCAGCCTGCAGCCCAAACAAGCGAAACCGATACCCAGAGGAGGGTTAGTTCCAGGGCGTCATGGCAGTTTAGAGGCCTAGCAGCTGCCCCTGAAAGAGAAGGAAAACTGGCTTCGCAGGAAGTTGGAAGGGGTCTCCTGGTTGGATGAGCAGGGGACGCAACTTAGCTCAGGCAGCCTTGGGCGAATCCACTGTCCACAACCCAATTGCTCAGAGGATGCAGGAGGGTCCTAGTGAGGTCTGAATGCCCCCCATGAATTGTCCAAATTGTTACATGCTTTCAGGGCAAAAAATGTTTCTCTGTGTGTGTTTTCTTTTAAAAATTTTTTTGACATACAATACTGTATTAGTTTCAAGTATACAGCTTCAGATTCTTTTCCATTATACCTTATTTTAAGATACTGAATATAGTTCTCTGTGCCGTATAGTAAATCCTTGTTGTTGATATGCTTTGTATATAGTGATATGTATTATCTGTTAATCACATGCTACTAATTTGTCCCCCCTGCCTTTCCCCATTGGCAACCATAAGTTTCTTTTCCACCTCTGTGAAAATATTTTGTAACTAAATTCATTTGTACTATTTTTTAGATTCCACATATAAGTGATTTCATTTAACATTTGTCTTTGTCTGGTTTCCTTCACTTAGTGTGATAATCTCTAGGTCCATCCACGTTGCCGCAAATGGCAATATTTCATTCTGTCTTAAGATTGAGTATTATTCCACTGTATATACATGTGTGTGTGCGCATATCTTCTTTATCCATTCATCTGTTGATGGACAGTAAGATTGCTTCCATATCTTGGCTATTGTAAAGTGTGCTGCTATGAACACTGGGACACATATATCTTCAGATTAGAGTTTTTGTCTTCTCCAGATACATGCTCAGGAGTGAGACTGCTGGGTCATGTAGTAACTCTATTTTTAGTTTTTTAAGGAATCTCCAGACTGTTCTCCAGAGTAGTTGCACCAATTTACATTCCCACCAACAGTGTAGGAGGGCCCCCTTTTCTCCACACCCTCTCTATCATAATTTGTAGACTATTTGATGATGGCAGGGCAGGAATTAGAAGTCACTTATTCTACACACACACCTGCACACATCCTGGGCTCTAACTTCACGCTGGTGAAGACATGTCACCTTGACATGTGGACAAGCAGAATGCAGTGAGAGTTAAATAATTCTTTGCAGTAGAAGCTGTGGTCTCCCGGCGTCCGTGTCCTTTTTTGATGTGTTGAGTCATATCACTTCAGCCCTGGGCTGTGCCCCTCTCTTTCCTGCACTTTCTCTGCTCCACCAGTATGCTGGCCTTTTCTCAGTCTCCCAATAGGATTGCTAACATTTGTTCAGGAGCGTTCCTGCCACCTGGAGTCCTCTCTCTGTATCTTTCTCTTTGTTTCATTTCGGTTCACAGAGGGGCACCACAGTTTTCTCCCTTTCTGTTAATAAAAATTAAGCAATCAGTTTCCTTCCCCTCCATTACACTTAATTCCCTCTGTAACTCAGTTATTATTGTAACTCTGGCAAGTGCTTTACAAGGCAGATGGCAGGAAAGACACATTGCCAAAGTAAAGGGCATTGTTTGCAGAGGAACATTGTTTACACGAAGGTGATGATGCTCTCCTTGCAAGAATAGATTATTTTTCCTGAAATCAAGTTCATGTTTAACTCTATTAATGTAATAAGCTTATGCACGTGCAAATGTGACGAATGATAGTAACCACTGAAGATACTGGATGCATACTATATTCCTTATTCAGGGGTCATAGGAAGTTAGGATAAACCTATTGTGTAATTTTTTATTCCCAGAATGATAAATATAATGAGTGCACTGCTTTTTGCAAGTGCTGGAACATCTGATTTGCAAAAGTGTCCTAGATTCTATGCAATGTATTTGTCACAATGGACAACAAGCCTGGCAAGTTAAAAATATGGTCCTTTGTAATCGCACTCAAGAAGATGCAGCGTGGCCAGGAATGGCCAAAGGCTTCCAGCTCTAGTGCAAACTCCAATTGTTTGATTGACTGATTGATTGCCAGTGATGGGGTGGGAGAGACATGCAGGAAGAGGATGGATATCGTTTGTAAATTTCCTGACTTCTGGTGATGCCCAGAAAGAGGGGAAGGGAGGCGTTCTCAGGCAGTCCTCCTGCTTAGGTCAGGCCCTGCAGGGTATCATATTGCATTATGAACTGAAGCGAAAATGTTAGCCTCTCAGTCCTGTCTGACTCCTTGCAACCGCATTGACTGTATGTAGCCCGCCAGGCTCCTTGATCCATGGGATTTTCCAGGCAAGAATACTGGAGTAGGTTGCCATTCTCTTTCCAGAGGATCTTCCTGACCCAGGGATCAAACCTGGGTCTCCTGCATTGCAGGCAGGTTCTTTACCACCTGAGCCATGAGGGAAGCCCATATCGCATTAGATTTGTCTGTTAAATTAAGAGGCTCTTTTCTATGACTCAGCTATAAAATCAGCCTTCTTATTTTATAATCACACAACATTTATAATGCTTTCTGCTCTGTTTATAGAAACACTTCCATTTCTTCCTGCCCCTGCCTTTCGGGCCTGTATCTAGCAATTTGTTTCTTGCAGAAAACATGGGAGTTCCTGAACTAGGATCTCAGAACCAAGTTGTACTGGTGGAGAGGTCTGCTACCACATCTCCTGGCTTTAAAGAGAAGTTGGACATCCATGTCCCATTAATTCCCATAGTGGATGTGAGCTTATCAGGACACATGAAGCTGGAATGTCTGGCCAGAATTTCCCTCTCCTAAAATCACAGGGGATAAAAATTACAGAAGTAATTAATGGACAGAAATGTAACAAGATACATTTTCTTTGTTTTAGAACAGCAAGAAAACATACTCATTGTTGAAAAGCCAGAAAATATAATGGATGTGAGAGTTGGACTTTGAAGAAAGACTTCACAGTCTTTCTATCATTAGAAAGACTTTCTATCATTAGAAAGACTTTCTATCAATAGAAAGACTGTGGTTACTATCACTCATCACATGTGTTTATATTAACCTTGGCAGCACGTGCATAAGCTTATTACATTAATACAGTTAAACATGAACTTGACTTCACCGAAGACTTGATGTTTTTGAACTGTGTTGTTGGAGAAGACTCTTGAGAGTCCCTTGGACTGCAAGGAGACCCAACCAGTCCATACTGAAGGAGATCAGCCCTGGGATTTCTTTGGAAGGAATGACGCTAAAGCTGAAACTCCAATACTTTGGCCACCTCATGAGAAGAGTTATTTATTGGAAAAGACCCTGATGCTGGGAGGGATTGGGGGCAGGAGGAGAAGGGGACGACAGAGGATGAGATGGCTGGATGGCATCACTGACTCGATGGACATGAATCTGAGTAGACTCTGGGAGTTGGTGATGGACAGGGAGGCCTAGCATGCTGCGATTCACGGGGTCGCAAAGAGTCGGACATGACTGAGCGACTGAACTGAACTGAAAAAAGAAAACAGTAAAATCACCCATAATTCTACTCCATGGAATTAACAGCCATCAACATTCTATTGTACCTCAACTGTTTTTTATGCATTATATGATCTTAAAAGTGGAATTTGCCTTACGTATTCCATTGTAACCCATTTTTTTCCTTCAGTAGCATATTATCAGCGCTGTTTCCATTTTTTATTTCTTCAATAGCTTATTGTCAAAAATCCTGCTTCGAGGCTTCCCTGGTAGTCCAGTAGTTAAGAATCTGCCTTGCAATACAAGAGACACTAGTTCCATCCTTGGTCCGGGAAGATTCCACGTGCCTTGGAGCAACTAAGCCCATGTGCCGTAACTACTGATCCTGCGCTCTAGAGCCTTCAGGCTGCAACTACTGTGCCCACGTGCTGCAGTTCCTGCGGTCCACCTGCCTAGAATCTGTGCTCCACAACAGGAGAAGCCACTGCAATGAGAAGACCATTCACCACAAGAAAGAGTAGCCCCAGGTTGCCAAAACTAATGAAAGCTCGAGTGCAGTAACAAAGATGTGCCATAGTCAATAAATAAATAAATAAATCTTTTTTAAAAAAATGCTGCTTCAGAATCATTTTTAATGGCAACAAGGTTCTCTGCTACATGGATATACCATAATTTAACCAGTTCCCTGTGGTTGCACATTCAGAAAGGTATGTAGCTATATACATTGCAACTGACTTTTCCATTGTTAAGACGTTGTACATTATGTATCTGTGATTATTACTCTAGGACAAAGTTGTAGAGGTGGAACTGCTGAGTCAAAACTTATCGGAAATTTTAAGGATTTTGATATCTATTCCCAGCTGACTTCCTGAAAGGCTCTATGATACTTTGGAAATTATAGTTCTTCAGGGCTGCGTTCTTTTATGTTCAGTATGTGAAGAGGCATTGCTTGGATACATGTTTCTCGTATGTTCCATTCAGCTCTGTGGCCTGGCATCGCTGGCCCTGGGGTTCCTTATGAGCAATTGTAATTAGGACGCCTCGTAGTGCAACCAGTTTTCCAAGGTCACCAGTTATTTTGAAATGTATCCCTCATTTATACCCCATGTTTAGCATTACAAATCAGTGGCCTTAGGCTTGCAATGGGATTCAGATGTCTGTTCTCTTAGTCATTTTCATAATTTATTTGAAGAATTTTGCTCAATATTCATAAAGCCAAATGTTCAAGCAGTTGATTTGCCAGGCTGTGATGGCCCTGTCACTGCATGTGAGGCCCCTGTGTCTGGGGCAGGATAGGGTGTGTGTGTGGGGGTTGGGGGTGCTCTGAGAGGCACAATACAGGTAACGTCCTTTTGGCTCCATCCCAAAACCACAGCACGCAGATGGTGCAGAACAAAAGGCGTGCATGGCCCACCTCACTCAGCTGTTCCTCCAGCCTTCCCCTCAGCCCTCCTGGGTCTGTCCCCTCTCCCCGCATCTCTACTCCACATCATATTGACAAAAGGCCACGCGCAAAATACCCCAAATGGGGGTCCAGGGTGGTAAAGTCGAAAGGGGAGTGATCGTCTGTCACTCAGTGCTCTCATTAGACTTCGTCTTCCCTCCCCTCTCCCAATGTCAAAGAAATGAAGTCCATCTAGGTGCCAACAAATCCTTCTGATAGAACGGTTGCTATAGCAACTTTATAGCAATGAATTAAGCAGCAAACCATTCAGTCGGAAGGTGTTGGCTCAGAAACGGCTCTGCGTGGGGCCCCACCTTCTTTTGAGAAGAGAGTCCTCCATGACCCAGCGTCTTGGTTTTGTTACTGTGTTTCAGGCACAATCCTTTGTTACCGTATTTGATTTAAGTGGAAATAAGACTCCCAGGGTGCAGTGGGAGGGGGAGGGGGGAGAAGTGGGGTGGAGAATAGCTGAAAGACTGGAAAAATATGACAAATACAAGAGGATGATTTTTTAAAGGGGAAAGGGAGGAGGGAAAGCTTAAATAGCATCAATTCATTCAAAACCAGGTGCAGAAGAATAACATAAATCCTGTGCTCTGTGAGACGGTCAAACAAAATCAGCTCTATCTAATGTATGGGCCGGTTTAAAACAAACCTCATGTTATTATTAATATAATCCCTGCTTTGTAAGCCATGACATTTAACCGGGTAATTAAATAATAATTGAATAAGTCTGCAAGGCAGAAAGGCATAAAACCAGGCAGAAAGGCATATTCCCCGGAGGTGATTTTGATCAAATATTGACTTACTCTTCAATATTAATGATGGGAATTTAACATTATATTTTATATTTACATATTAACTTGGTTTGAAAGACCTTTTGTAATTTATAAATTCTCGAGTTACACATGTGACTTGAATTAAAAGCACAAAGGAAGAACGTAGGGGATGGGGGATGTGCAAACACAAGGTGTGTGGAGGGGGTGGGGGGGTGGGCACACCTTCACTGCAGTTAGTCCTGCATCTGCTTGGGTCTTTCACCTATTGTGGTCTTCATGTCTGTGTTGTAAATACTCTGGATGTTCTTATTCTACAAAAGTGCTCACTTCATGCCAGGCAGAAGAGGAGCTCCCTTTTCAAGCAAACTCCTTTCCTCTCCTGGCCTTTCCAGCAAGCCAGGTAGAGAAGGGGAAGATGTCCTGAACCCAGTGGTGTGTTGTAAAGGGTTAACAACTGGCTCTCCAGAAAGAATGTATGTGTGTTCATATACACAAGTGCTGTGCTGTGCTTAGTCACACAGTCATGTCTGACTCTCTGTGTCCCTGGGATTCTCCAGGCAAGAATACTGGAGTGGGTTGCCATGCTCTCTTCCAGGGGATCTTCCTGACCCAGGGATTGAACCCAGGTCTCCCATATTGCAGGCAGATTCTTTACCGTCTGAGTCACCAGGGAAGCTCAAGAATACTGAAGTGGGTAGCTGATCCCTTCTGCAGGGGAACTTCTTGACCCAGGAATCGAACCCGGGTCTCCTGCATTGCAGGCAGATTCTTTACCAGCTGAGCTACCCAGGAAGCCTGCATACACACATAAATTTATTTTAAATTTTACTGATATAAAGGATATACGGTAGAAGATTTAAGAATAAAAGTAAAATGCAATATTCTAGCTTCCTAAATTCTAGAGTCAATTTATTTTCACAGAGGGCTTTTTTGTTTTTTTGCTGAAATTTTGTATCTGTAGTCAACCTACAGTTATCACCAATTTGCTCAACGCTTGTGATGAACAAACAAGAAGAGTCCTTAACACGAATGCTAACTGATAGCTTTGTTTCTGTCGAGTATGATAAAAGCAAACCAACATGTCTGGTCGATGCGTGTGAGTGACTTCTTTGCTGAATCAGGTTGCAGGTTTCCAATGCTGGAAGAATATTCCCTCAAAGTCTGACGCTATTCACAATGCGATGGCTCTGCACATGACATATATTTAAGTTTAGTTTGCCTCATTAGCATTCTTCATCACATTCTTAAGTCTGAACATGGATAAAACAATAAGTTACGCCTTGATTTGTAGCATTTGAAATTTCTATTCTTATCCCAGCAGATTTTCAGCTCCCAATGTGATGCCACCAAACACAGGGTTAAGAAGAGGTGAGCAGAGGAACACTGTTAGACAGTATCCCTCTGTGTAGGCACAAGCATTTCAATAACCTCAAGAGCACAGCTAATAATAAAATGCAGTAAAATAATTAGGAAATGACAAGTTTTGAGTATTTATTGCTTTTAGTAAACTCTTTAATTAATGAATGATTGAACTTTAATAATTGCCGTGTTTAATGATTGTCTCACAGAATTCCTGAAAATTTTGCATTTGACTCTTGGGAGCTGCAAAGGACTGGCTCCAACACACTGGTGCTCCCTGACGTCAAGTGTGCTCACCTCTCCTAGCAGCCTCTGTCTAGGGTCATGCCAAGGCTGGTCATACCCTCGGGTATTCCCTGCCACTGTTTGCACTCTGGTGTCCTCCACCAAGGAGCACAGTACCGGCTCCTGGGGAACCAGCACCTGCTCCATGCTATGCCCCTTGAGTGCCTGGCCAGGCCCTGGGGCTGTACCCTGGGTGGCTTCTCAGCTGTCCTATCCTGAGGCTGTTTCTCTCAGCCCCGAATCTCCACTGTCTGCAAACATGCTTCCGTGCAGTAAGCACATTCGTGTCCCCAGCCCTGCCCTGCTCTCTGCCTGACTCGAGACCCCCATCTGCTTCGCCTGAGTTCCCTCCAACTGGCTGCTTAGGCTCTGTCCTCTCCACAACTAGGGAACCGGAATTATTTTTTTTCTGCTTCGGCGGCTCTCAAGCATGTACTCTGTAAAAAAGGGATGGAACGAAAGTTTGTATTTTCTGGGTTCCTTTCCAGGGCATGCTTTTCCTTGCTTGGGACACTCTGTCACAGTGGCAACCCCTCCCACCACTTTCAAAGGTCTACACTGCTTCACTACTCTCAGATGGCATCAGAGGCAACAAGCTCAGCTTTCTAACAGGTATATGTTTCAGGGATAAATCCAACCCCCTTGTGTGTATATGTATTAAACAGGAAGGAAATGGCATAGTAAGCCATTCTTATATTAGGATAAACCCTTTCGCTTACAAATAAAAACTGGCTCAGATGGTAAAGCTTCTGCCTACAATGCAGGAGACCTGGGTTCAATCCCTGGGTTGGGAAGATCCCCTGGAGAAGGAAATGGCAACCCACTCCAGTATTCTTGCCTGGAAAATCCCATGGATGGAGGAGCCTGGTAGGCTACAGTCCACGGGGCTGCAAACAGTCGGATACAACTGAGCGACTTCACTCACTCACTCACTCACTCAAAGCAAGAAAATAAAAGGAACGTATTAGTTCATATTTAAGATGTCCAGAAATGAAGCTGGCTTCAGGTCAAGCTGGATCCAAGGGTTCAGATGAAAATATTGTGACTCTCTTATTTTCCATCTCTTTCTCCTGTCTATTGGCCTCATTCTTTCCTCCTGCAAATAAGGTTTCCTAGAGACCAGTGGCAACTCTAGGCTGCCCCAGCCTCACTCAGCAGCCACAGTGGAAAGAAAGCATGTATCTTTCCATGAACAGAAAAAAGGGAAGGACTTGCATTGGCCCTTCACTGGTCATGCAGCCGAGCCAGACTAGCCACGTGAGCTCTGCTGGAACTGGCTTCTAGCAGGCGAAGACGGAGGGTATAGCAGATGCTGTCAGTTACCCCCACCCTATCCCCTTGGCCCTGTCCCTTTCAGCGCTCACCTGCTACATCTAAGTGTCAGGCGCTCTGGCTTCTCTTTGCCTGAGGGCTTTGGCATTCAGGCAAGGCAGGCCAGAAGTGCCTGCCGTCTGCCCCCAACCAGGGAGTTGGTGGATCAAGACCGCCGTCCTCTTGCCCTGCATGTAGGCCAACCCTGGGTTCCCCAGGTGGTGTCAGCTCCATGCCCACAGAGCTCACTAGCTTAAAGACACAACCTTGGCTGAATTCCTTCCCTCTCTTGTCTCAGGCCCTCACTCTCTCACCAGTTTTGGCTGGCCTTGCCTCATGAACAAACTGTGTTGCTAAGTCACTTCAGTCCTGTCCACTTCTTTGTGACCCCCTGGACTGTAGCCCACCAGGCTCCTCTGTCCTCGGGATTCTCCAGACGAGAATCCTGGAGTGGGTTGCCATGCACTCCTCCAGGGGATCTTCCCCACCCAGGGGTCCCAGGCTGTTGTATCTTCTGCATCGGCAGGCGAGTTCTTTACCACCAGCGCCTCCTGGGAAGCCCCATGAACAAATTACTTGCACTTGAAACCTTGTATCAGGATCTGCTTCTGGGAACCTCAAGCTAAGACACAGAGAACCTACAATTAGCCCCTCTAGGATCGTGTGGAGTGTGAGAGACATCCCTGCATGCCTCCCCAGCCCACCTCAAGGAAAGAAGGTGCTGGCAGACCAAAGCAGCAGAGACCTACAACGTCCCCAACTGTTCTAATCACTTTCTTGGCACCGAGGGTGTGCTCTTTCCCTCCCAACTTTCAGAGTTAGGAGATAGGATGTCACTCTAAGATCCCTCCAATCCTTTTTGTCCTTCCACCCTAGCACCCCAGGTTCCTGCAGAAATGGCTTGCAGGAAGTTAGTCTCCACTCTGCCCTTCCCCAGGTTTCCCAGGTGGAGCTAGCGGTAAAGAACTCACCTGCCCGGGCCGGAGACATAGAGGTGTGGAGTCGGTCCCTGGGCGGGGAGGATCCCCTGGAGGAGGGCATGGCAGCCCACGCCAGTATTCTTGCCTGGAGAATCCCACGGGCAGAGGAGCCTGGTGGGCGACAGTCCATAGCCTGGCAAAGAGTCAGACACGACTGAAGCGGCTCAGTATGCACGCACGCACTGGCCCTCCCCATCATGGAAATACCGAAGTCGAGAGTGGCTGGACCACACATCCATAGGAGTCCTCCAGCTCACCCCTTCTTTTATTCCAATTTCAGACAATTAAATAAACACTTGATTTCTAAGATTTCCCAAAGGATATTTTTAGATTGTAAGTAAATATACATAGGGATAATTCATATAAACTTGCTATTCAGGAAATTTCTTTTTAATACAGGTTTTTTTTCCCTTCACTTTGCCCCATGATTGTCTGTGAAACACCAAGCTGTTGGTGGACCTTCCCAAAGAGTCAACAGAGAGGCTTGTTGTAGGCCAAGGATACACATATAGGGAGCTCGCCTGTCTGTGTTCTGTGAAGTATCTTGGATTTTTCTTAGGTTCTGATTTCTGTTTACTCTTTCCAGAGGTTGGAAAATCATTCATAGGTTGGTTTTTTTTTTTTTTAACCTTAAACTTTTCCTTTCAAAATTCCTTTAAAAAAATCTCAGCATTTCTTAGAGAAAGCCAAGCTGAGAGCAAACGTAAAACCAGCCAAGCCTGTGGCTTAACTCTGGGTAACTTCCCTACTCCTGGTGCTTGGCTTTTGAAGTGGCATGATTTCCCACATTGCTTAAAAAAGAATCAGGAAGCTGCTCTATACAAGTAAAGTTCAGAAAAAGCTTCAGTCCCATGGGGTTGCCCACCTCTCTCAGGAGCGGCCACATTACCTCGAGCTGCATCTGCAAAATCCCAGGGGAAAGTGGGAGTCAGAGGATGTGATCCTTCTAGCTGTAAGAAGGGGATGGAGCAGAGGGACAGGTGTACTGTGTGCCTTTGCTAATGTGGCAACTTATCTATCAACTTTGCAAATCTGTTGTCATTGGGCTAAGTTATATTCTACGTACATGGAGATGTAAAATTTAGAAAACCTGAGATTTTAACAATTTAATACAATTGCAATCATATTTTTGGAAAACATTTTTCAGGTATTTTGTGTTTTCTTCTGTGCCTTGAAAGGAGGATAATGAATGCATTTTAATTTCTATTTATTCTGATGTCTTGATGATTTAAGGTTATCATGATAAACAGCCATCCTATCATCATTATTTAAGGGGTAAAACAATGATGTTCTCAAGAGCTTTCAAAGTATGTAGAATTTTTTGATGCTACTTAAACTGTTCTTAGACAAATGCGCTGTAGGAGATCTCTTCTGTCTTTTCCCTCTCTTTTCTTCTTGTTCCTACTATTCCTTAGCAGGTGGTCTGTAAAAGCCAATGCTTTCCATTGCTCTCATTAATTAGCAAGTATTTGCTTGGCACCTTCTCCAAGCCTAGGACTATTCTAGATCCTAGGATTTCAGCAGTGAACAAAACAGGCCAAGTCTTTGCCTTCAGGAAGCTTATATCCTGGCAGATAATGCCTACCTGTCTTCTTCAATCTGCTCTTTTCCTCATCCTTGTCTCTTCTTCCAAACCAATGAAACTTAAAAGTAAAGAGAATTATGTTTACAACACAAGTAAATCAGCTCATGTTGCACAAGGGGGCAAGGGTGTAGCCCATGACTCAGCTCATGAAGTGCAGTATAAATAATAGATGATAGGAATTTTTGGGTAGTGAAAATTCTACTTCTGGTGTTTCAGCATTAGGTCAGATGGTTCAGCTTATGAGACAATGGCCTCTGGATAAAGGCCATTTTATTTGATTCAGATGAATATACTTTCAGAGAGAACCATTTCTCTCTTTAGCCCAATAGAAAAAGACAGTGATACGTTACATAATAAGTCATATGAACGTTTGCTCAACATCCAAAAGGACTTGTTGATCATATGAAAACAGGTGCATCTTGGGGCCGACTCTGCTGGTACATTCTACATTGGTTCAGTATTGAATACCGATTCCAAAGTGGGATCATAATGGGCACGTAGTAAAGAATGAAAAGCTACCTCCCAGCCCTACTCCAACTATGACTCCACCGTAGCTTAAAGAAAGTCAGACCCCAAGACCAAAACCTCACTCTTTAGATCATTCCATGTTTAGGAACAGCCTGGTGGAGGCCACCTGGTTGGTCCCTCGATTTGGCATCTGGAGTGGAGCAGCCTGCTAATATGTCACCTGAAGGTTGTTTTTCTCTGCTAACTTGGTCACTGATTTTTTTTTTTTTTTCATTTGTTTGATTTTCTCATGTGTTCAAGTTTGGCCAAATGGAAAAAAAAAAAAAAATTAGTCTTCAGTTAATCCAAGTAATCATGCTATGTGCATGGGAGAGAGAAAACCTAAATCTTTTCCTGGCTGCCGTACTGACTGCTATAAATTGTCCTCCAACACGTGTAGAGAGAGTGGAGCCAGAATTTCCATAGAAGGACTCCAACCAGGAAACTCTGGATGTGCTTCATTTTTTAGAGAACTACTCTGGCTTTCAGTCCCCCTTGCCAACTCAACAACCATGGAAGACATTTGACTTGTTCTTAAGCAGACGTTGTTGACTTCAGACAGAAGTTAAAATGCAATCCAAGGACTAAGAAGACAGCAGAACGTCTAGAAAGTGAGTCAAAAGTAAAAGGAGCTCACACATTCTCTGTTACAAAGGCAAAAAAGTAAAAGCCTCTTGAAAATATTTTTGAAACCAGGCATGACATTCTATTCCTCTAAATTATATATTTACAAGTGATTTAAAATGATCAATTTCCTTCGTCCAGAAACTATGAGAATTTGAGGTTTTAATTACGGAAAGGCAAGCGGAGGGAGGGGGTTTCCCAGGTGGGTAAAGAGTCTGCCTGCTGTGCAGGAGATGCAGGAGATCAGGGTTTGATCCCTGGGCCGGGAAGATCCCCTGGAGGAGGAAATGGCAACCCATCCCAGTATTGTTGCCTGAGAAATCTCACACACAGAGAAGCCTGGTGGGCTACAGTCCACGGGGTCTCAAAGAGTCAGACATGACTGAAGTGACTTAGCATGCTTGCATTCATTCATCCTGCTCACTAGAACGGCTAACAGTGCACTCACAATATCACACTGCAGTTGCGTGTATTTCCCAACGTTTCACATGCTTATTGGCCATGTGGTTATCTTCTTTAGTGAGGTGTTTGTTAAAGTCATTTACCCATTTTATATTGAATTTCTGTTGTTTTGATATTCAGTCATAGTTGTTTATACATTCGGGATACAAGGCCTTTGTTAGCTGTATGTATTACAAACACCTTCTCCCAGTCTCTGGCTTATCTTTTCATTTTAGAAATGTGTTTTCAGTGAGTAGGAGTGTTAATTTATCAATTTTTTATTTTATATTTAGTAATTTTTCAGTCCCTCTGGTAAATCTTTTCTCAGCACTTAATATCATGAAGATATTCTCCAACATTTTCTTATAAAAGCTTTATAGCTTCAACTTTATATAAAGTCTATGACTCAGTTTAAAATAATTTTGGGAAGTGGTATGATTTAGGGGTAAAAGTGCATTTTTCCCCATACATTTATCCAGTTTTTCCAGTATTACTCATTTTTAAAAATTTAACTTTTCTCATAGACTTGCTTTGACAGTTTTGTAAAAAATCAATTGATCACATACATGAAAGCCTAATTCTAAACTCTTCATTTTGTTTTATAAATCTGTTGGACAGTTCTGCCAGTATCAGAATTTTGAAGACCTTATAGTAAGTCTGGAAATCAGGCAATGAGAGTTCTTCAGTTTTGCTCTTTTTTTTTTAAAACTTCAATTGTTTTGGCTACTCTAGGTCTTTTGCTCAGATTTTAGAAAGAACATTTAAATTTTTACAAAAAGCCTTATAGAACTTTTATATGGATTGCATCTAATCTATAGAATAATATAAGAAAAATCGATCTTAAATTATTGGGTTCTTCAGTCTATGAAAACATTAAATCTCTCGTTGGAGAAGGTCATTAAGAAAAGGTGACTGTGGGTTGATCTTTGAGATAAACCTTGGCAATCTCTTCGCCTCCTCCTCTGTCCTTAGAATATCCGCTCTGCCCACCATTTCTATCTTGGGAGCCATTTTCAAGGCCGCAGCCTTGAGAGTGTAAGATGTTATTAAGACTGTCTGATGGTACACATGGGGCTTCCTTGGTGGCTCAGCCGTAAAGAGTCTGCCTGCTAATATAGGAGACGTAGGAGATAAGGGTTTGATCCCTGGGTCGGGAAGAACCCTGGAGAAGGAAATGGCAACCCACTCTGGTATTCTTGCCTGGGAAATTCCATGGAGAGAGGAGCCTGGCAGGCTATATAGTCCCTGCGGTCACAAAGAGTCGGACATGCCCGAGTAACTGAGCTTGCAAGCACAATGGTATACATGACTGAAGCCCGGTAAGGCCTCTTTACAAACTTTTTTAAGATTCTGCTGGGTGGTGGGGAGATCTCGTCTAATGACTGCGTTAGTGAAGCTCCCCTGCTTATTAAACTTGCTGCCTAGTTTGGAGTGATGTGCCCCTTTCTTCATTCTCTCCTTGCCATGTGTGTAGGGAGGCTGATTTGTGAATCAATATCTCTTTATCTATTTAGCACTCTTTAATTTCTGTAGCAATATTTTATAGTTTTTGACATAACTGTCTAAAATGTCTTTTGTTAAATTTTTACATGAGTATTTAATTTGGGGGATATTATTGTAAATGGAATTTTTTTTCTATTTCACTTTCCATTTATTTGCTGCACTATATAGACATACAATGGATTCTTTTATTTTTTTTAATTGGGTTCTATTTGCTTTACAATGTTACATTGGTTTCTGCTGTACAAGGAAGTGAATATGTATATGTATATTCTCTCCCTCTCGAGCCACCCTCTCACCACCCCCCCCCCCCCACCTTCCCAACCATCTAGGTCATCACAGCACTGAGCCAGGCTCCCTGAGCTATACAGCAGGTTCCCACCAGTCATGTATTTTACACGTGGTAGTGGATTTGCATTTTGGTTTTACATCCTGCAATCCACTAAATTCACCTATTGATCCTAGTAGGTGTTTCATAGATACTTTAGAATTTTCTGTGTAAACATTGGTGTCATCTGAAAAATAAAGATTTTTTTAATAAAAAATAAAAATCTTCCTTTCTGATCCACATGCCTATTATTTTTTATAAATTGACTAGGCTCTCTAGTCCAATTTTGAATAGAAATAATAAAGATAGGCATTTGTGCTTTGATCTGCATCTCAGAAGGAAGCATTCAGTTTATCATTCTCAAATACTATGTTAATTCTAGATTAATTTGTAGATCCTTTGATCAGATTGAGTAAGTTTTCTTTTATTTTCAGTTTGCCAAGAGATTCAATTATAAACAGGTGAATTTTGTTAAGCACTTGTTAAACAGAAGCCCGCAGCATGCTTAATTGATTCTTTCCAAGAGAACTCAGTGCTACCCATCCGCTTAGTTTTGTCCGACCTCACAAAATCTCCCCCAAAGCAACCTCTTCCTCTTGCCATGAGAGAGTGAAAGTTCTTCTTCCTGCCTCATGTCCTTCCCTCTACCTCATTCTTCAACAATGAAGGATTCAGAAAGCCAAGTACCCAGAATCAAGAGGATCCCCGCCTCCATCAGCAGGTCTCCAAAGTGAGGACTGACATCTTCATGAATCCACATTTAAAGCTTAAGGTTTTGTGTGTTGTGTATGGATTCCACAGAGTTGAAAGATGGAACACAGCTAAAGCATAAATGAAGCAAGAGGTGGGCAAGAAAAGCTGGCCATCCACTGCTGCACCTCTCGATCCTGCTCGCAATATCTTAAAATTACCTCTGCTTGGTCACCCACCTCCTGCCTCCTCACACATTTCCAACAACATACACATGCTCCCTTTTCACCATCTGTTCAGAAGTGTAAAATCTAAACACTTTGAATAGATTAGAAAATCTCTAAAATGCTTAATAAAAGTGCTCAGCTATTTAACAGATGACTAGGACACCTTGTGAGAGAAATACGGCTGGCACCGTGCTGTTGTGATGTCCCTCACCATCACGATTTTGCACCTGCCCATCTGCTCAGGCAGAGCTGCTGACAGTTGGCAAGGCACTTGGGTGCTATTGGAAAGACCCACAACTTCCAAGCAGCTTTCGCTCTTGCTTTCTGTGCATAATGGTGCCTTTTTGATTCTTCTCCCATCTATTCCTATGCTTTCAACACAGTCTTATTTCTTTTTCCCACTTTGCCAATGCTCACTTTTATCACTTCCATTTTCCAGTGATACGTGAATAGATTTTATGGTGCATAGAAATGAGAAGACATTTCAGCTGTGCAAAGAGTCAGGGTTAAGACAACAGAGAGGACCATTGTACAACCCACTGGCCCATGACTTGAGAGTGATATAGCAAGAGTTGTTAGCAGTAGGTTCCAAGGAGATCTACATGGGTTTCAATATCACCTCCATTGCTGGTGGCTTTGTGACCAAAAGTCACATTAAAAGCAACAGGGCCAGCTACACAATTTACAGGGCTCAGCGCAAAATGAAAATGCAGGACTCCTTGTTCAAAAAGCAGGAAAAAAAAAGTGTCACTAAAGACCCTAAAATATAAACATTTTTTCTTTCTCCTGTGGTTTTGAGCATTAACTTGGGCAAATTACTCTATGTAGACTTCCCTAGTAGCTCAGCTGGTAAAGAATCCACCTGCAATGAGGGAGACCTGGGTTTGATCCCTGGGCTGGGAAGATCCCCTGGAGAAGGGAACAGCTAACCACTCCAATATTCTGGCCTGGAGAATTCCATGGACCGTATAGTCCATGGGGTTGCAAAGAGCTGGACATGACTGAGCGACTATCACCTTCACTTCACTTTCATTTTCCTCATCTGGTTGTAAGGCGGTGAGTTAATTCAAATGAAGGACTTAGAGCAGTATGTGTACACGACTGGCCTCACTCAGTTATAGTTGTGTAGTTACAGACACCAGAGAAGGCAACGGCAACCCACTCCAGTACTCTTGCCTGGAAAATCCCATGGATGGAGGAGCCTGGTAGGCTGCAGTCCGTGGGGTCGCAAAGTCGGACACGACTGAGTGACTTCACTTTCACTTTTCACTTTCTTGCATTGGAGAAGGAAATGGCAACCGACTCCAGTGTTCTTGCCTGGAGAAACCCAGGGACGGGGGAGCCTGGTGGGCTGCAGTCTATGGGGTCGCACAGAGTCAGACACGACTGAAGCAACTTAGCAGCAGTAGCAGTAGCATCAGCAGCAGTTACAGACACATGCTGGGTGACTATAGGCTCTCACAGATGTCCAAGGGCCCCTCCCTGTAACTTGGCACCCCCACACAGCCCACTGACTGCCAGCTGTCAGCTGGATGGGAGGAAATTGGACCAGGCACCTTCCCTTCTCATGAGTCTTCTGGTCAACCCACAGCAAATAGGTGATTCCCCAAGGGATTCAAACCTCTTCAAAGGGCTCAACTAGCACTTGGATTGGGGTGGGCAGCCCAGCAGAGTCACCTGATGACGCCCATGGGGCTTCATGGGGCAGTGGGGATGGTTGCAGCCCTGGCTGAAGACACAAGGGACGTGCACTTGACCCCATCTCTCCTTGTGATGGGGTAGGGCGGGTGGTGGAGGGCCTCAGTGGTTCCCGTGTGGGGCGGGGACAGTGTTCTGGCACCAGGGAGCCAGAGAGTAGGTGGGTGAGAACCCGCTGATGGGGAAGAAGTGAGAAGGTGGGAGGCAGAAAGATTCTCTGAGACCCTGTGCAAACTATTTTGTCTCATTGGACTTCATTCGCAAAATGCAAATTTAAAGATAAAATTATAAAGAGTCTTGTCAGAACACAGATCATTAAACCCCAAGCACAGGGCTCTTCTGAACATGGGACCATTTACAGCCCCAATGACATACCCATGAACCAGCCCTTGAGGTAACGCCTGAGGCAGAGTCAGGAGCCAAGAACTACGAGCTGTTAGTATTATCATGACTAACTAGGTGGTCCATATGGAATAGAATATGTAATACATATTTCAAGCATGTTTATAGATGTGGATATGTTGGTGTCTAGGAGAGCAATACTAAAAAGGCTGCTCAGTCCTGGGAGGGCTGTGATTCTTGGCCTCTCAGAAAGTTGTGACCAACCCCAGCACTGGGTGGATGGCCTCAAGTGACCCAGCAGCTGGTCAGTGAGGTGCCTGCAATGGTTTTAGTCTGATTTAGAAATGCTGGGGAAGCTATCTACATACAATAGACATTTAGGGTAGATACAAATGAGTTTTCCGAAGTGGATTGCTCAAGGCGGTTCAGCCTCAGCTCTCTCTTGAAAAATAGTGATAGGATGAGGGTCTAGTCACCACGGGATTGAGCAAAGCCTTCTCTGTGTCCACTTGTTCATATCTGCAGCTTCACTTGGCATTGCTGGGTGAGGTGACTCTGGACTGCTAATCTAGAAAACAAACCTATGCATCTTGGCAGTAAGTGTCAATCAAACTTTTGCTGAAAGCAAATTGAGCCCAGGTGAGTGCCAGTCATGCACCCTCAAAACCTTCACACTTTGAGGGGCTGCCTTGAAGAAGTCAGGCTTTCCATAAGCTGGTGCAAGTGAGTTTACGTGCTTTCCAAGGACATCTTCTTAGGCGAGCTTGAACAATGTGCATTATCCAAGCAGCAGTGCTCTCTTGTAGACCTAAGCCCTCCTTGCTGTGCATACAGATACCCACCCACTGCTGTGACGATGCTGGGCATGTTTGTTTGCACAGACTTTTTGAATGTTTGGCCTGGATATAAAATGACTGCTATCATTCAAACAGAAGGGTGGTCTTCCATATCCAGAAATCAGGCAGGCATAGAAGGGGCTGTCAAAGAAGAAAATATGCGAAACACCAAGAATTCCCCTTTGAAAATACATGAGAAAGAGTACCAAATGGGAGGGAAGGCCTGTTGTTTCCCCCTAATAATTCATTTAAAAATAATTTTCTGTCCTTGTGCATGCTAAGTTGCTTCAGTCATGTCTGACTCTTTGTGACTCTATGGACTGTAGCCCACCAGGCTCCTCTGTCCATGGGATTCTCCAGGCAAGAATACTGGAGTGAGTTGTCATTTCCCTCTCCAGGGGATCTTCTTCCCTACCCAGGGATTGAACCAAACCCACGACTCTTACGTCTCCTGCATTGACAGGCAGGTTCTCACTAGCGTCATCTGAAAGAGTTGACCTTTTCACAGTTAAGTTCAATGACAAATCCCCCTGATGACCAAAGCGAAACAGCGAGTGAAACAATAATGCACAGTTTATTCTGAACTGAGCAAGAGTTAGCCGTCCTGACTCTAACTGAGCAAGGCCAGTCACGTGCCAGGTGCTGCTCTCAGCCCTGTATATGAATTAACCTCACAACCAGATGAAGAAACTAGCTGAGAGCAGCTTGCTCAAGGTAACGGCAGAGCAAAGATTCCAGCCCTCCAGTCTGTCTTTAGAGCACACACTTTCAGCTACTAGACCCAAGTTCAAATTCTAGGACAGTGAAGAAGTTTCATTTAACATGAACTGGATGACGCATAGAGACGTTCTAAAGCTCGTAACAATACAGTAGAAAGGTAAAGACGGGAGAAAGGTGACTTTCCTCAACCTTCCCGAGCCGCTCTGTGTTTCACATAAATTTCAAACCGTCATTCCAGGGAGTGGCCACATCCAAAACTGAGGCAATTCAGGTTTCCTGTCCCCTGTCCCAGGTTGTATCTACGTCCCCGGTGATCACAGTTCTAAGGCCTTGCGGGTATGGAGAAGCGAATCTGAGTCCTCTTTTCAGGCTGACATCTGAGATGCATGGTGTGCCATCCAAGCATCTGACATCCATCCAGACAGTGCGCTTCCCAGCCGCTTCCTCCTCCTGGACATATTTAACTGTACTCCCACAATCCTGGGGGGCCTCAGAGGTGGTGGGGCTGCTCAAGGTCCTTCATTATTTCCTTTGTTTTCCCTGTGCTTCCCAGGGACCTGGGCACAGGCTCCTCATCCACTGAGATTCTCAAGCTCAGCTGGGACTTGGCCAGTGGTGGGGAAGGGAAACATGCAGTGACCCACTGGATTGGCATTTTTCTTCCCTTGGTCTGGACCATTCTCCCGAGTCCTGGGAAGAAGGGCTGGCACGGGAAGGAATGGAACATAGCTTTAGCTAATTACATATTTATCCAAACTTTTGTTTGTATCCTATGCCTGGGCTTCTACAAGGGAAGAGTCAGGAGTTTGGCGCCTTTGTCATCCTTGCTTGGGTAGCAGCATCTCTTCCTAGAGGCATGAGAGAGAGGACATTTAGGTGCTCAAGCATTAGAGAGATGGGTGACTGGGGGAGGGGAAGCCAGGAGCGACAACTCTTACCTCAAAAGTATCCCACCACATAGGCACGAATGCTTCACTCTAAAAATGCTCTCTAAGGTTGTTTCACCCTAAGTGATAAAAATCAGCACACTGTCCCATGTGCAATGGTACATGCCCTAGGGTGACCGCACATGGGAGCCCTCAGGCCCTGGAGGCTGCAGGATGTCCTGAGGGCATAGCCAGAGGCAGAAGATCCAAGCACAGAGTGCAGCGGGCTCTCGTATGAATCCTGGAGTCTTGCTCAGAACACATTTTCTATTCCTGGGGAAACTGACTTGTATATTTCCATGTGATGGGGACTACCTGGGAGGCCCCATCCCACTTGGCCCCATCCCACTTGGCACTTCAAAGAGGCCCTGCTTGGAAAACCTCATTTTTCTTACAACAGATGCTGAGTTTCAGTCCAGATGCCTTAGACATTTCTGCAGTGTCTGTGTGGTGCTCTGGCTGGGAGGGAAACAGCCACAGAGTGCGGAGAGAGTGTTCAAAAGGCCCTACTCCATGCTTGGCTCTTTGAACATGTTTGTATTATCCCAGGAACTTGGCTGGTGGCAGCGAGGCTACCCAGGTGGGGCCTGGAAGACTTGTTTCTAGACTTCCCTTAGCTTTCCAGGGGAAGCACTCCTGAGTCTCTGAGCAGGATTATTCCATCTCTAGGGTGGCTTTAATGGCGATAGCAACTTGAACTGTCATCAGCATGAGAATAAGCTGGGGGGCTGATCACTCATGCAGATTCCCAAGCCACCAGAAGATCCGGGGTGTAACCCCAGAATCAGCATTTTTAGAAACCCCCACAGGCTTCCCAGGCGGCACTAGTGGTAAAGAATCCACCTGCCAATGCAAGAGACGCAAGAGTCATGGTTTCAACCCCCGGGTTGGGAAGACCTTCTGGAGGAGGCTACGACAGTCCACTCCAGTATTCGTGCCTGTAAAATCCCATGGACAGAGGAAACTGGCGGGCTACAGCCCATGGGGTCACAAAGTGCAGGACGTGACTGAGCAACTGAGCATGCTTATACAAAGTAAGCCCCTCATGGGATTCTGATACAGATGTTCCTAGATTGCACCCTGAGAAACACAGATGTGAGTCTCTGCATAGCCCTTCATGAGGCCAGTGGTAAGGATTCCTGGGTTGCATAAAAATTAATAAGCAGAAACCCCCAATAAACATGTTATTGACCAGAGATATATTAATGCCACAGGCACTGATTTGGTGGTTTAGTCGCTCAGTCATGTCGGACTCTTTGCAACGCTATGGGCTGTAGCCTGCCAGGCTCCTCTGTCCATGGGGATTCTCCAGGCAAGAATACTGGAGTGGGCTGCCATTTGCTTCTCCAGGGGATCTTCCCAACCCAGGGATCAAACTCTGGTCTCCTATATTGCAGGAAGTCTCCTGCACTGCAGGTGGATTCTTTACTGACTGAGCCACCAGAGGCATTAGTTTCTGCAAAAATCGCCCAGTCAGTAATATATTAAAATAGAGTTGGGCATTCAGAAGGGGGAGCTGTCATGCCCTGTGACTATAGCAGAACCTCACAGGAAGAGGAGAGACTTCCCCTTCTTGCCTGGTATGGGTTCAGCCAGCGAGACTGTCACAACCTGGCCAATGAAAAGCCACTATTCTCGGAACTCTCCATTCCTCCAAGGGACTCTGTTTACTATAGCTCTTCCAGCTTCAGTTCCCCATTATACATGAGCTCTCTCCTTGTGGGGGAGGGGACTTGCGGAGCTCGCCACGGTTATGGACCCAAATTGCCATGCTTTGCTGATTCTGAATAAAACCATCTCTGCTGTAGAAATTACTGGCCATCTATTTGTCAATAGTTTGTATCAAGCCACCTGACTTGCTCTCCTACAGTGAGTTCCTAAGCCCCAGGACCCATCTATTCCCGTTACTAAACAGCTAGGTGAATACAGATGCTCCCTATACCTGCCCACTTCTTTCCCATTAACAGAAAACAGCTCCTGGGTAATTGTGAACGACATGTGTCCACGAGACTTCTGGAATCAGGTGTCTGGAAGCTGTTGTAAATAAACAATGAAGAAGAACTTCCAGGCTTGCTTTTCTAACTGAGGCACTTGCTGATCAATCGCACACAAGTTTAGCTTCGCTTATAGACAGCCTTGCCTGTCTGTTGTCTCTTATGTGTTTTTGTCTCTCTCCCAAACAAAGTATAACTTCTTTGGAAGAGGCCACAATCATATTTCGTTTCTCCTACTTACAGTATCTGCTATATAATTGGTATTCAACATAGGATAAGAGCTTCTAATTTATAACCAGGTTGCTTCCAAAAGTTCATTCTTAAGTCAGATATTTGGATCTTGTTTCCCATTAGGACAATGTTATAAAAGGTAATTATGTTCCCAGAGCAGCCTCTAAATGTTTATTTAACTAGCAATGTAGCTGAACTCTAGTTCCAATAGTACAACAGAACCTAAAATCATCTATAATACTGCTTTTATGGAAAAATGTGTTCCAGATTCCAGTGGGAGATGCCAGAACTCATTTTTTCTGGCTACAGTTCCTGAACAAGACTTGACCTATTTGCAGTTAAGACTCCCTGGGTTGCGTGTGTGTGTCCATACACAGTGGGCTGGCTTTCACGACGGGGTCCAAAGATGGGGAAAGGGTGGCACAAATTCCCATTGGGAAACTGGAAAGGGCAGGGGTATCATGTGAGAAATGCTTCCGGGTGGCTTGTCTGAGTCAGGAGGAATATCTGGAAGAAGGTGGAATTCAGGGCTATGAGGTTAGGGAGTGACCCAGAGGGCACTGACTCTCTCGGCTACAGTAGCAGAGTCCAGCCGGGGCTGTCTCAACAGCCACTGCAGTAACACCACAAGATATAGTAGCCGCATTGGCCAGGGTCCCAACTCAAGCCTATAGATATGTTTGGGGAGGTAGTGGTGTCTTGGTTATTTATTGCTAAGTACAAACCTCCTCAAAACAGTGACATCAAACAACAACCATTTCATTCACTCATGGTTCAGTCTGGGCTTGCCTATGGTCCTCGTGTGGATGCGTTCAGCTGGCAAGGACGCTGGGATCTGGTCTTTGCTGGATGCTGAGATTACTAGACCGCCAGTCTTCTAGGAGTCTCAGGGCTTTTCCTTCTCGACGTGGCCTCTCCACTGAATCTCCGCACATGGTTTCTCCAGCAGAGTAGCCAGACTTTCTGTGGCAGCTTGAAATATTCAAGAAGCAAAAATAGAAACTTCCAGGCCTTCTTAAAACTAGTCTGGCCACTGGCACAGCTTTGCTCTGGTTAAAGTGGTCACAAGGCAGCCCTGATCCAAGGGGTGGGGGGGCCTACACAGAGGCATGAGTTCTTGGAGGCGTAGTCTGCTGCGGGTTGTGAAAGAAGCAGACGGCCACAGTGGGTGCCATGTGAGAGCCTCCAAAACCAAGAGCATTTAGCTAGAGCGTCTCCATTACAACCACCCCAACCACATTGCTGACATTCCTAGAAGGAGCTACTAAACTTTTTTTTTTTCATTTACCATATCTCTTCATGTCTAAAAGATAGATATTTGGCTGCAAAATTTCATCCTATCACTCTCCTTCACATCTTCTTGGCTCTGTTTCTCCTTTCGTAGATACAGCTACTTGCTTCATATAGGCAGAGCTCTCTCAGACTTCACGGCAACACACCTTGGTCAGTTACAGTGGATGTTGATGTGGGCCTAGAAAACAGAACATAAAAATCCCAAAGTCTGCAAATGGTAATTTTTAACTAGTCAGCTGAAGCAGGTTCAAGGTTGGCCCTATAATAATGTTCCTCTCAGAGTCAAGCATATAACCTGAGGGAGCGAGAAAGAAGTGAAGCTGGGGTTAGTGCTTTGGGAATTATGAATAATCCTGGCAGAAACAGACCGAGCTGCTTCCCACAAGTCTCTCTTCAGGTAAAACTTCTGTTTTATTTATAATGTCAATAAGCCCAGCCTCTCTTCCAGCAAAATATGGCAATAGGGCTAAGTTCTGGCTAATGAAATAGAAGGGCAAATTGTGCTTGGGACTTCCAGAAAGGTTGCTTAAAGGGAGCTGACATAGCTGAGAAGGAACCCTTGAGTCCCATGTTGGATTCCTTCTTCCTGTTGGCTTGCATTGTGGATGCAGTGGTTGGATCTCCAGCAGCTCTTTACGATCTTGAGTAGACTAGAAACCACACTTCAGGGTGGTAAAGTGTAAAGACAGATGAATTCCAGGTTAGCGATTACCATGAAGCTGTATTCCAGCCCTGAACTCTATTAATAGATAGAGATCCATATCACGAAGGAGATAGAGAGGTTCTCCTTTAAGCCGTTGTTATTTGCCATTTCCTGTTATAATTCATATTATGTACCTGGTCACAGCCCATTATGAATGTCATCTGTTTTATGTAATTGCACCAGAAAAATGATTAAGAAACACTTGTCAAGACCACAGGGAATTCTCACCTGGACCATTTCCCAATCTTTCTCTGTGTTTATTAGCTCTCTTCTCTAATTAATCCTTAATGGATTGAGGAAGTGTTGCCTCTTTGGATTTTAATGGTCCCTGGCAATCATTGATCTTTTTTCTATCTCCATAGGTTGCCTTTTCCACATGTCGTAAAGTTGGAATCATACAGTATGAAGTCTTTTCAGACTGGAGTCTTCCACTTAGTAACATATTTAATATGCATTTAATTAACATTTAGTATGCTTGTCTTTCCATGGATTGATAGCTTATTTCCTTTTAGCACTAAATAGTATTCCATTGTCCATGCAATTAGGGTATATACCACAACTTACTTATCTATTTACCTACTGAAGAACATCTTGATTTCTTTTAAGCTTTAGTAATTAAGAATGAAGCTGCTTTAAACATCAGTATGCAGAGGTTTTGTGTGGGCAAAAGTTTTCAACTCCTTTGGGTAAATACTAAATAACTCAATTGCTGGATCATATGGTAAATGTATATTTAATTTTGCAGGGATGTGCCAAACTGTCTTCCAAAGTGCTGTACCATTTTGCAATCCCAACAGTAATGAATGAGTGTTTCTGTTTCTCTGCATCCTCTCCGGCATTTAATGTTGTTGGGGGTCAAGGTTCTGGGCTTTCTAATAGGTATATAGTTGTATTCCATTGTTGCATTTCCCTGCTGACATATGTGGAGCATCTTTTCCTATGCTTATTTGTCATCTGCATATCTTCTTCGGTGAGATGTCTATTAAGGTCTTTGACCTATTTTTTAACTGGGTGTTGTTTTCTTATTGTTAGTTTTAAAAGCTCTTTGTGTATTTCGGATGTGTGTGCTTAGTCGCTCAGGCATGTCCAACTCTTTGTGACCCCATGGACTGTAGTCTGCCAAGCTCCTCTATCCATGGGATTTTCCAGGCAAGAGTACTGGATTGGGTTGCCGTTTCTTCCTCCAAGAAATTGAACCCATGTCTTCTGTGTCTCCTGCCTTTGCAGGTGGATTCTTTACCACTGAGCCAGCTGGAAGGCCAGTTTTTTTGGATAACAGTTCTTTATCAGTTAGGTCTTTTGCAAATATTTCTCCTAGTCTGCAGCTTGTCTTTTCTATCTCTTAATATTGTCTTTCACAGAGCAGAAGTCTTTAATCTAATGATATCCAGCTTATCGATTATTTCTTTGATGGATCATGCTTTGGTGATGTATCTAAAAAGCCATCACCATGTCCAAGGTCATCTAGGTTTTCTCCTACGTTATCTTTTAGGAGTTTTATAGTTTTGCGTTGTATACTTAGGTCTATGATCCATTTTGAGGTAATTTTAGAGAAGGAAGTGAGGTCTGGGTCTCGATTCACATTTTTATATGTGAATGTTCAGTTGCTCCAGCATTATTTGTTGAAGAGACACTATTTTGTTTTATCTGTGTTTTCTTGTATCTATCCCCATTGATTAGCACAGTACCTGATCGAAAGTATACACTTAATATTTGTTTAAATATTGAAATGAATGAAGGAAACACCAAACTCTCCCTGAGGCTGTGTGCTGAGTGCGAAATGCCCTTTTCCTTTCCTGTTTACAGTTCCATCTCTCAGCTGTACAGTTTGAGTTCACCATTCCCAGAAAAGAGCCAGGTAATCTTGGTGGCCAGATTCCTATTAACACATATGAACGATGCTTGCTGAATGAGTGATGTGGTTGTCTAAGGCATTGTTTCATGCAGGCTCTACAAGAGAAGGGGCAGAGTCTCACCGGAAGAGGAGGGGTCATTCATTGCAACCCCATCATTCTCCTCAGGCACACAGAGGTGGGCACACACCTGGAATCAGGGCAGGGGGAGGCTGAGATGGAGGTGACTGGAAGAGATGGTTACCCTAGTAACTGAGGAAGAGGGATCTCAGCCTCAACCTCTCAACCATGGAGGAGACAGAGGAGGCAGTTCCCAGAAAGCAGGAAATCGAATAGCTGCCTCTCTGAATGTATGAACCAAGAAGCAAGAAAACCACCTAGGTAGTGATTAACTCTAAGGCCTGGCCAGGGAGGCCTCTGTGATAGGACTGTTCACCTGGCCTCTCCAGTCTAACTTCGCTATAGTAGTTAAGGGACTACTTAACCTTGATATCTCTTTATATTTCTTCCCATAGGGTTTTCCCTTCTTTTGTTTATGATTAAGACATTTTATTTCAGGTTTTTGAATTATGAAGATAGATACCTTCTGTAACAATTCAAACTGTTAAAAGTGATAATCCCTCACCCTTGTTTTTTTTATTTTTTAGCTTGGGACTTTATGAGGAATGATAAAAAAAAGACTTGAGGGTGACTGGACTCACATTCCGAAGTACAAGCCAATGTAATTTAGATATTAATTGCATTCAGTTAATAAAGAGACAGATCCTGAGTCCTATATCAACCCCAAATCTCTTTTTACTGAGGCCAGAGACAACCTCTGCAAGTGGCTAAGGGAGCTGTTTCTGCGTGCGTCTAGTCTGGGGCCTCTTGGATCTTCCATGTGGACCTCTCCTTGAGCAGCCTAGTCTGCATAGAACGTCTGCTTCTTGTTTCAGTATCCTCATGGTTAAATTTTACTTTTGGCTTCCAATTTGCCAAATACAGATTTTGAAGACTATGTCTTTTTGAACTGATATATACAGAAGACAGACTGCACTTTTTTCCAATATGATCTACAAAATACTGACTGTCACTCAGGGATATTGTGGCTCTCTTTCTCTGACTTCAGGGTGCATGGTTATTTTACAAAGATCAGCAGCGTCTGCCCTGGTGACATTTTGAAGCCCTGCCCATGAGAGGGGCCTTTAAATTCTCATTGGTTGGGAAGAGTTTCTCCCTGATGGAATTTTGAACGGAAGAGGTAGCAATATATCCTGGAGGGCTGGGTTGTAGGGGAAGACAGTAGAACATTTGGACCACCTTCCTCCCCATAAAGAGGGTCTCCGTGAAGTGTTAAGACCAGGAATCTGTGTGTGTGTGTGTGTGTGTGTGTGTGTGTGTGTGTGTGTGTGTGTGTGTGTAGTAGTTCTAAAGAGGTTGTTCTTTTGGAAGCTTGTAATACCTACCACTGCTCCTTATACCACATCATGAATGAGTTGTGCTTCTTCATAATGTTTCTTATAGAAACATGTTTATGTTTGTGTCCAAACAGTGTTTGGCTGATAGTATATATTTCTCTAATCTCCATCCTGGAATGTGAAGCCAGTGGAAAGCATCACTAAGAACAAAGCTAGTGGAGGTGATGGAATTCCAGTGGAGCTATTTCAAATCCTGAAAGATGATGCTGTGAAAGTGCTGCACTCAATATGCCAGCAAATTTGGAAAACTCAGCAGTGGCCACAGGACTGGAAAAGGTCAGTATTCATTCCAATCCCAAAGAAAGGCAATGCCAAAGAATGCTCAAACTACCACACAATTGCACTCATCTCACACGCTAGTAATGTAATGTTCAGCATTCTCCAAGCCAGGCTTCAGCAATATGTGAACTGTGAACTTCCTGATATCCAAGCTGGTTTTAGAAAAGGCAGAGGAACCAGAGATCAAATTGCCAACATCTGCTGGATCATTGAACAAGCAAGAGAGTTCCAGAAAAACATCTATTTCTGCTTTATTGACTACGCCAAAACCTTTGATTGTGTGGATCACAATAAACTGTGGACAATTCTGAAAGAGATGGGAATACCAGACTACCTGACCTGCCTCTTGAGAAACCTACATGCAGGTCAGGAAGCAACAGTTAGAACTGGACGTGGAACAACAGACTGGTTCCAAACAGGAAAAGGAGTACGTCAAGGCTGTATATCATCACCATGCTTATTTAACTTCTATGCAGAGTACATCATGAGAAAGCCTGGGCTGGAAGAAGCACAAGCTGGAATTAAGATTGCCGGGAGAAATATCAATAACCTCAGATATGCAGATGATACCACCCTTATGGCAGAAAGTGAAGAGGAACTAAACAGCCTCTTGATGAGAGTGAAAGAGGAGAGTGAAAAAGTTGGCTTAATGTTCAACATTCAGAAAATGAAGATCATGGCATCTGGTCCCATCACTTCATGGGAAATAGATGGGGAAACAGTGGAAACAGTGTCAGACTTTATTTTTGGGGGCTCCAAAATCACTGCAGATGGTGATTGCAGCCATGAAATTAAAAGACGCTTACTCCTTGGAAGGAAAGTTATGACCAACCTAGAGAGCATATTAAAAAGCAGAGACATTACTTTGCCAACAAAGGTCCGTCTAGTCAAGGCTATGGTTTTTCCAGTGGTCATGTATGGATGTGAGAGTTGGACTGTGAAAAAAGCTGAGCGCTGAAGAACTGATGCTTTTGAACTGTGGTGTTGAAGAAGACTCTTGAGAGTCCCTTGGACTGCAAGGAGATCCAACCAGTCCATCCTAAAGGAGATCAGTCCCAGGTGTTCATTGGAAGGACTGATGCTAAAGCTGAAACTCCAATACTTTGGCCACCTCATGCGAGGAGTTGACTCATTGGAAAAGACTCTGATGCTGGGAGGGATTGGGGGCAGGAGGAGAAGGGGACAACAGAGGATGAGATGACTGGATGGCATCACTGACTCGATGGACATGAGTTTGAGTGAACTCTTGGAGTTGGTGATGGACAGGGAGGCCTGGCGTGCTATGGTTCATGGGGTCACAAAGAGTCGGACACGATTGAGCGACTGAAGTAAGCCGACTCTCCATCCTTGTGAGTGCTATCTCAAGTTTTAAGCTGTTAGAAATATAACTGTGTCTGCTAATTTAATTGTCTGTTATATAACACAGTTTCCTATAATCATAGCGTTTAGAAGTAAATTTCAATAATGATGATAACTTGTCAGCAGCTTCAGTGACAGACACGGAGATGGCTTTTGTACAGAGTAGAAGTTTCAGTATGGCTTCACGACTGGAGTTTCTTCCTTCAGGAGGTGTAGGCATTTTGGAAACAGACAAAGGCATGGTGTTTAAAAAACAAAAAACAGCAACCACTTTGTCACACTTTCCAAAGGATCAACTGAACTAGAAGAGAGCATAAACATTTCACACTGATTGGTGATGCTGCCGCTGAAGTCAGTGATCTCAATCTTTTCCTTGAAGGAACCTGAACATTTCTTTGAAATAAACACATCTGGATAGACTGCAAGTGAATCATCTAAATAAGAACTAGTCCCAGACTCCTGTCCAAAAAGAAATCTAAAGGGGCTGGTTGCGATTTGCTGGGCAGGTCTCAAAGAAGTTGAACATCATCTGTCTTTCCTTTTGCTTACCTATATTGTTTATTTGATTTCTTTTCATAGGAATCTGTATCATCATTCCAACATATACAAAAAAACCAGCCCTCGAGTCTAAACATATTTACTTCTCAACCCTTGCTGTACAGTTAGAGCTGGGAAAGGAACGCCCAACATGTTGTAATTCCCTAAATGCTGTGCAGTCAACAGAGGCATGGCAACCTCTGGGACTCAGGATGCTGGGCTTGTTTGAGGATATAACCTTCATGGAGAGGCCCTGGCTATACTTTGAACCTTGACTGTAACCCACACAGTGATTGGTAGGGTGTCATTTGCTTTGTGTCTTGTTGCAGGTTAGAAATTGTCAAACATTAAGACACAATTGAAGAAATTCCCTGGTGGTCCGAGGTTGAGCATCTGCCTGCCAGTGTGGGGGACATGGGTTCCATCCCTGGTCTGGAAAGAGTCCGCATGCTGAGGGGCTACTAAGCCCATGCACCACAACTACTGAAGCCCTCGTGCGCTAGAGCCCCTTCTCCACAACAAGGGAAGGCCCTGCGGTGAGACGTCTGCACGACACAACCAGAGAAAGCCCGCACCAGCAATGAAGACCCAGTGCAGCCAAAAATAAATACAATAAATAAATAAATGTTTTTTCAAAAGTCAACATCGTCAGTCCAAAAATTTCTTCTTTAAAAAGACACCACTGAAAACTAAACTCTTGCCACGTGTGTGAGAATGTGAACTCATTTTCTCCATTTCAATTCTGTCAACTTTTTCATGTGTTTAAAAATACATTTATTTTTAGTTTCTTCACAGCTTGCTTTCAGAGATTAGCTAGCTTTGAGATATCGTTTTCTCCAGGTGGCTTCTAATCTTGCAAACTCTCAGAATAAATGCATTCTGTAGCAATTAAGGCTTCGAGAGATCTTAGCAGCCCATCTTCACCAAGTTGTCAGCTTCTCTAGTAAGAAAACCAGTCTCAAAGGCAGCCCACTCTATACTACATTGACCTTTTTGAAGGAACCAAGATACTCATCATTAAATTATTTTTTCTTGGGACTACTGTTGGACAAAAACTTTTTAAAAAGGAAAATTGGTATTTTCAGGGTCAGTTCTCCAACCGTAAACCTCATTTTTGGGGGCAGTATCAAATCCTCTTTAGAGATGGGAGATGACCTCATCAGCAACCCACTGAGATTTAAATTCAGCATATTCTTCCAGAAAATATGAATCTTGCTCTTGGCTTTCTAGCACTGATCTGTTTCTGATGGCTGTATTAAAACATACACACGCTAAAAGGATATGAAGAACCTTGTTTCATGTTGGGAAAGCACTTCAATTTAGGGTCATGTACTTAATCAAAATGCTCTGTCTTGGTACAAGAGATTATAGGTTTAATTCCAAAGAAATATCTGAAGAGCCCACTGAATGAAAAGGACAGGATTAGCTGGAAAACTTCCAGACGTGTTGCTGCTGGAAAAAAAAATATGACCGTCCACACCCCTGCCCACCCTTTTCTTTAAACTTTATCTATCTATTTTTGGCTGCACTGAGTCTTCGTTGCTGCACACGGACTTTCTGTAATTGTGGTGAGCAGGGCTACTCTCTAATGGTGGGCATGCTTCTCATTGTGGTGGCTTCTGTTCTTGTAAAGCACAGGGTGTGCAGGCTTCAGCAGTTACAGCATGTGGGCTCAGTAGTTGAAGCTCTTGGGCTTAGTTGTCCCACAGCTTGTGGAATCTCCCTGGAGCAGGGATCGAACCTGTGTCCCCTGCGCTGGCAGCCAGATTCTCTGCTGGACCACCAGGGAAGTCTGACTGTGCAGCCTCTTGATAACGCTGTTCCTGGGGGACAAAACTAAGGCCCATGCTTCAGAGTCTCAGATTCCAGTTTGGTGACTTTCTCACTGGAACATGGATCTGAATCATCTGGAAGCCTTATTAAAATACAGACTATGGGCTCCCCCCTTGGAGTTTCTTGGAGTAGGTTTGGGGCGGGACCCGAGAATCTGAATTTCTCCCAGGACCCAAGGTGAGGTTGATGCTGACCACACTTTGAGAACCACTGACCTAGAGCTCAGGGCAGGAGACGCCCACCAGTGGTCAAAGGAAGCTGATTGGGTGATGTCAAAGCCTGGAATTAGATGCACCAAGGGAGCAAAAAGACACCACCTGATGGCTGAGGTCAGGTTTACAGGTAGCAAGATGGAGTGGGGACTCTGGAAAGGGGATGGAGCAGCACTGAGATATCATATCTGCCAAAACAGCTGAGTCCAGTGATGAGAAAATCCGAAGGAAGAGGCTTTTGGCACACTAATGGGGGTGTAGCAGAGAGACAGGAGATGTAGAAATAGAAATAAATATAAAAATAGGTATAGAAATAGAGATAGGCTAGGTCACCTAGCTTGGGGTCAGGAAAGGGCTCCAAGTCCAAGGGAACAACAGAAACAGCAGTGGAGGGGCCTGATCCTCAGGGACTTGGAAAAACACAACAGATTTCCCAGAAAAGAGCTCGACGCAATGCTTAGCCTATCTCTTACTGCTGTAATCAACCTCCAAGTCATAGTGATGCAACTTGTGAGAGTTTTTCTATTGCTCTCGTAGCTCTCAAACCAAATATTAATATTCTTGGTTGTTAGGCAGGTGTCCTCCAAGTAGTGACTCAGTGATTCAGGTACCATCCAACTTGTGGCTTTGGTGCCACCAAACATGACTTTCAGATCACTGATGAGAGGGAGAAGCATAGAGAGTCACCCATGGGAAAGGCCTGGAAAGGATCCATCACTTCTGCTTACAGTCCATTGATCAGGACTTGATCACATGGCGAATCTAGCTGTGGATCCAGCTAGCTATGTGTGCCGGAGGGAGAATAAACAGATTTAGGGGCCAGGCGGCCAGTATCTGCCACATTCAGGTACAGGGGAGCAAGGCAGAATTTCGGTTACTATCGTTCAGTCCTGAAAAGAATGTTCTCCGGCCAACCGATGTAATGCCACTGAATGTTCTAACTGGGGCTTTAGCTCATTCGGTCTAACTCATCTCTGAATGGGTCCTGCAAGTGGGGGACACAGAGGGACACCAAGGCTGCCAGCCAGGCAGGGCCTAGAGACCAGTCACAGATTACCAGCTCTTGTTGCATATACTTGAGAGAGGTGGTAGTCTTTGAACTCAAACCTCTGTCGTTGTATCAAGGAACATAGTCATGTTCTGCACCTATCGAAGGAGATGAATGGTTTATCCACCTTTTATCTTTTGGAAAAACCCATCCAAAATTTCCCAAAGAGACCAATTTGTGTTCCTAATGTGAGTACACATTTCTTTAAAGTGGAAGTGTGAGTCGCTCAGTCGTGTCCGACTCTTTGCAACCTCATGGACTGTAGCCCTCCAGTATCCTCTGTCCATGGAATTCTCCAGGCAAGAATACTGGAGTGGGTTTCCATTCCCTTCTCCAGGGGATCTTCAAACCTGTGTCTCTTGCACTGAAGGCAGATTCTTTACTATCTGAGCCACCAGGGAAGCCCACACATTTCTTTAGATATAGTCTTAGAATTTGGTTGTACTATTTAGAAATAGGCAGGAAGAGAAGAGGGCAGCAGAGGATGAGATGGGTAGATAGCATCACCAACTGAATGGACATGAAGTTGAGCAAACTTTGGGAGACGGTGGAGGACAGAGGAGCCTGGCGTGCTCCTGGGGTCGCAAAGAGTCAGACACAACTTGGCAACTGAACGTCATTTGGATACATTGATTGAGTAAGCTACCACTGGCCTTCCCCTTCTTAACACATTTAGGGAAGATGGTCAAGGATGATGCAACTGCAGATGAGAGGTTTTTAATGGCCTAAAAAATGGAGAGCTGTTCACTTTGGGAAAGTGAAGAGAGAGTGGGAATATAATCACACACAAAATATCTGAAAGTGTCTGATCTGGGAAAAAGACTAGAAAGTGTCCCAATTCCCCTTTTAATCAGAGCCCACCCTTCTATAATGTGCCATACCTCCAAAGCATGTAAACCCCAGAATCATTCTATGCTGCTAAATCACTTCAGTCGTGTCTGACTCTGTGCGACCCCAGAGTTGGCAGCCCACCAGGCTCCCTCGTCCCTGGGATTCTCTAGGCAAGAACACTGGAGTGGGTTGCCATTTCCTTCTCCAATGCATGAAAGTGAAAAGTGAAAGTGAAGTTGTTCAGTCATATCCGACTCTTAGTGACCCCATGGACTGCAGCCTACCAGGCTCCTCCATCCATGGGATTTTCCAGGCAAGAGTACTGGAGTGGGGTGCCATTGCCTTCTCTGAGAATTATTCTATAATAATTTTTAAATGTTCAGCCATTACAAAAAAATCACCCCATTGAAATAATGGAGGCATGATTTGATTTGACCAACCCAGACAGCATATTAAAAAGCAAAGACAGTACGTTTCCAATAAAGGTCCGTCTAGTAAAGCTATGGTTTTTCCAGTGGTCAGGTATGGATGTGAGAGTTGGACTATAAAGAAAGCTGAACACCGAAGAATTGATGTTTTTGAACCGTGGTGTTGGAGAAGACTCTCGAGAGTCCCTTGGACAGCAAGGAGATCCAACCAGTCCATCGTAAAAGAAAGCAGTCCTGAATATTCTTTGAAAGGACAGATTTTGAAGCTGAAACTCCAATACTTTGACCACCTGATGTGAAGAAATGACTCATTTTGAAAAGACCCTGATGCTGGGAAAGATTGAAGGCAGGAGGAGAAGGGAATGACAGAGGATGAGATGGTTGGATGGCATCACTGACTCATTGGACATGAGGTCTGAGTAAACTCCAGGAGTTGGTGATGGACAGGGAGGCCTGCGTGCTGCAATCCATGGGGTTGCTGAGTCAGACACGACTGAACAACTGAACTGATTTGATGCTGGGCATGGTGCAGGATGGAGGTATGATCTGTGGGCTGGAGCAATGAATGAGTGGGAGCTGAATCCATGTGAAACCACAGCAGTCTCACTGATAACTTATGAGTTTCTATTGTTTTTGGTTTTGGTTTTACTTTCAAGTATTATTTGTTGTTTATGTTTCAGGGTAAGAGTATTAACTAGCTTAAGGCATTTGTTTATAATTGTGTAACAATGTTTCATGAATACATCTTTGAAAACTCACAGTGTTCTTTGAAGTTATGCTATCTTAACACTGGAAACATCCTTTGTAGCAGCTAAATCAGCCTGCAGACATCCTGCATATAGTATTGCAATCTTCTGCAATCCTTCTGAGTGAAGAGGGTAAGTGACAACAGAACCCTTCCAACTTCTCAGAGGAGGGAGAGGAGACGGCTCACGTGTACCTGACTCCTCGTGTGAAGAAGTCAGTATGTGCTGGAGGTAAATGAGGGTTTAATATTTGACCGGGATGGTTTTCAACCTAAGGTGCACCATAAAATAATCTGGGGAGCTTTTAAAAATAAATGCCAATGACTGGGGTCCCCCTGGACCAATTAAATATGAACCTCTGGGGTGGGATCTGGGCAGTGGTACTTAAAAAAAAAAGTCTTTATTGAATTTGTTACAATATTGCTTTTGTTTTGGTTTTTAGCCATGAGACATGTGGGAGGTTAGCTTCCCGACCAGGGATTGAACCCTTACCCCCTGGATTGGAAGGCAAAATCTTAACCACTGGGCCACCAGGGCCGTTTCAGTGGTCTTTTCTTAAAGCTATGAGAACCACTGGGCTGGGAGGGTTTCTCAGGCCCTCCTTTTGTTCACCTGACTTATGGATGAAAGTAGAAGGGAGAAAATGCTCCACAATGGGACAAGTGGTCACCCTGGTGAGCCTTGATGAGAAGAGACAGTGGAAGGGGTGAAAGGCCATTGGCCCTAGCACCATTGGCCTAGGACCAGGAGCACCTCCACCTAACTGGTCTGTACACAGGTCCCACCCACTAGTTTGGTTCTCTCTTCTTGTCATGAGGATCTCCAGCTTCTCATGATCTAGAACCCAATTTTCTTCCATCTTGCCCTGTCTTCTGGGGCCATGGGTCACACCCTACCTCCTCTCAGTACGGTTGTTAAGCTGGGATCGCTGGTTCCAGCCCGAGTTTCTGCTGGTTTTATCCTCACTAGCATTCATTTGTTTATTTATCAACTCCACAAATCTTCATCTTCACTAGCAAATTATCTGGTACCCGGCCTATGCAGGTAGAGAAGTAACCAGGTTTGAGGTTCCACGCTGGACCCCCGAGGTTATGGTCCTACCTCTGTCCTGAACCTTAGTGATCATTTCTGTTGTCAAAGACTGGCTCACAGGATGCAGCCTGATGATGGGCTATAACAAACTCCCCCGAACCATCAGTGCTCAAGAAATGGAGGCTGTGATCAACCAACATGGTACACAGCCTGATAAAGGATAATGTCAACCAGTGCTACCCAGGGTTTGGAATCATCATGAGCTAGAAATGTCCTCTTTGATGCTAACCCTTTTTCCTGGGCCATGATTTCAAAGGAAAGGCATTATTTGGTATAATTTTTTTTTTTCACTGATCCTTTTCTTTGGGTCATGCAGACTGACTTTTTGCCACCATTTCTGTTGCTGAAGAGATCTCCATCCAAAAGACATAAATAAATGAGGTTACGTTTTGTAGCATATCAGAGAAAGAACAGATCAAAATGCTCCCTTTCAGTGTGCCACAGGTTGATTATTTTATAACTGGAATAGATGCATGCCTTTAAAAGTTTTCAGGCCAGGGGCTTCTCTGGTAGTCCAAAAGACTCTGATCCTGGGAGGGATTGGGGGCAGGAGGAGAAGGGGACGACAGAGGATGAGATGGCTGGATGGCATCACTGACTCGATGGACGTTGAGTCTGAGTGAACTCCGGGAGTTGGTGATGGACAGGGAGGCCTGGCATGCTGCAATTCATGGGGTCGCAAAGAGTCCGACACGACTGAGAGACTGAACTAACTAACTAACTAAGGGAACTAAGATCCCACATGTTTTGTGGATGAAAAACCAAAGCATAAAACAGAAGCAATATGGTAACAAATTCAATGAAGACTTTAAAAATGGTCCACATTAAAAAAAAAGTTTCCAGACCAAAGTTGACTCAGCCTTATCTTATGTGGGAAATTTCAAACTTCAGTTGGATAACTGTTCAGATAATTATTTACCCATGATAAATTCTAGCTCTAACTATAAAAGTAGGTGGGATTTTTAGCCTGAAACCAGGGAAAGGTAGGGCTTTCCTGGTGGCTCAGAGGTTAAAGCATCTTCCTGGAATGCGGTAGACCCGGGTTTGATCCCTGGGTACGGAAGATCCCCTGGAGAAGGAAATGGCAACCCACTCCAGTACTCTTGCCTGGAGAATCCCATGGAGGGAGGAGCCTGGTAGGCTACAGTCCATGGGGTCACAAAGAGTCCGACACGACCGAGCGACTTCACTTTCACTTTACGGAAAGGTAGCAGAGTCCTACCTTCATGATGAAGAAATGTTTATCTCATGATAAGACTTCAGACTTGACACCTGCACATCAGAGCATATAGCTCACTTTGCTTTCCAACACATGGACCAGTCTCCAGATTTTGTCTAAGGATTAGCAGAAAAAAATGAGTTCTTGAGAGCGAGTGTCTCTGAGTCATGCTAAACACCCATTCCTCTAGGCTGTCTAAGCTCTATCTCTATGTTAAGATAAATCACCTGAAAGTTATGGATCTGGATCACATTAGCGAAACTCCCCAAAGAAATATCTTCACTGAGTTATGATTTAATACACAGCTTGCCCTCGGTGTTCATTGCAGGTTGGTGGAAGAAATGGCTGGAAGAAAATCATTTCTACATCTTCTACAGAAGCCATTTTCATTCTATCCTGTCATTTATATAAAAATCAATTCAACAAAAACCGCTAAGAATTTACTGCCAGGAGAAAACAAATTCTACCAAAGAACTCGCACACTTCCCGGGTCAGATACAAAAGTGTAAAACTCAGCATCTCTCTGCTTTTCCTCTGATTGCTGTGCGTCTTAAAGCTCACCTCAGGGCTCACTCATGGTAAATCTTGGGTCTCAGATGTGCTTCTCTCCTCTCCCTTCTAATTTCTAGCCTGCGACTGGTTTTGATCCTTATTTTCGTGGTTCTGTTACGTGTGTCTTCTTTTGTAAATGGGTGACTGTGGAAGTGGGCTGAAGCATCCACGCCTCACTGCTTGACCTTCTTGACTCGTAGCTCTTGTCTCCCCAGAGACAGGTCCCGAGGGAGCATGATGCGAATTGTGTGGATATTGATAGGGTTTGGGACTGCCCACAGGAGCTGCAGTGGGGAGTTCTAAGTACCGTGGGGAAATTGTTCTCTGAATTAGAGAGACTGAGAGTGCTAAGTGTGCTAAGTAGTGTGCTAAGCGATGGGACTCCTGAAGACAAACTTGTGGTCTGGAGTCAAAACCATCAGCTCTAAGACTCTATTGACTAAAAATAACATGTGCTGAATTGTCCTCATAGTTCAAGGTCATCAAAGCAGTACTTATTACAGGAATATTCATTTTATTTCCTGCTCATGCACAAATCAAGCGTAAGAGACCAGATTACCATGTACTACTAGGTCAGCGGGTCCAGGGTTCAGGCACAGGCCTATTCCTAGTTACATGTAGCCCTTTATGCAAGGGGGCTGACGGTTGCAAGTGTGGAATATCTGGGTCAGAAATACAGGTCCTCTGTAGATTTCCCACCCCTTGTGGATCAAATGGAGGGGGGAGAAAAGGAAGACCAACCTGAAGGACATGTGCAAAACCTTGGGCAACAAAACAAGGCAGAAGGAAAGTTACCCTAGAGTAGAGGCAGAAATTTACCAATGGGAATTGAACTTGAAGTGAAGGCTGAATGTGATGAGAAGCAGGTAGAGCAGAGGGGCAGAGGATGGTTAGAGCTTTGGAAACTGAGAGCAGAAGTTAAGGGCTGAGGGCTTGCAGACAACAGTTTCAAACAGGGAAGTGAGAAGTAATTGCCAAAGAAAAAAGATGATGAATAGAGACACTAATTAAAAAAAAATCAACAAAGGGCAATATGCATGGCTCAGGCAGGTAAGATCAAGAAAGTGATCCTCAAAGGATGAGCAGGTATGTATAGTTTCTGTGGCATCGTTTTAAAACTGAATCAGTAAAATTCATCTTGCCAAATTGTAAGACTATTTGAATTGTGTGAGCTCTAACTTTAGACCTGAATTTAGGTTTCTGTATAGATACAATGGAACCTTAAGTTTGAAAGAAAACTGGATTATTAATGGAGGTCAAGAGTAGTTTTGGATATCAAATGGTTCTTACAAAAGGACATTTTGATTTGTTATGTATAAATGAATCAGAAACACATGATACAATTTGTCTTGAAGCATATAGATGTTTTCAAAGAATTAAGACTGGGAAGTGCTGACACAACGCATTTGGTGATCTGACGGATAGAAGAAATGGAAAATAGAGTTTGAGACATTCTGCTCAACCCAAACCACTAACAGGATCTCATAATCCTCCTTTGTCATTTGGGGAGTAAGATTCCTGTTCTCTCTCAGTGACTGTATTTTGTTAACTTCACTGAATGACACACTCTAACATCAGTCTGAAACGTTTTTAAAACTTCCTTATACTTCTGAAAATGCTATTAATATTTCTTAATCTGAGACTAGATCAGGGACCTTGCCTTACTCTGAGCCTACTTTAATACCTAGCAGAATGTGTAGCTTTCCTCGCATCTCTTAGACAAGCACTTGTTCCATTCCTCTGTGATATATTGATTAGACGAGTGGCTTTGGTCATGCCTCTGGTGGCAGAGGCAGCCTGCTGCCTCTCTTTCTGGGGAGGGATGCTGAAGCGTGGACAGTGCTGGCTCTGTCTCCACTGTGAAATCCCTGGTCCTGGTGATCTGGGCAGAATTATGGACATGTGAGGGAGCCTGAGGTGGAGCTAGTGGGAAAGAATCCTCCCACCAATATAGGAGACATCTGAGATGTGAGTTCAGTCCCTGGGTTGGGAGGATACCCTGGAGAAGGAAATGGCAACTGGCTCCAGTATTCTGGAGAATTTCATGGACAGAGGAGCCTGGTGGGCTACAGTCCACAGGGTCACAGAGAGTCGGACATGACCAAGCACACGCACCCACACGTGTCTGAACACTAAGTTTTCCTCTGCCTCCATGCACTTGGGCCGCAATGCTAGAGCCCTCTTCACCCCAGTTGCCTAAACCTGCACCATCCAACAGAAATACAATGTGAGTCAAACATGTGAGTCCCATGTGTGACTTTAATTTCCTAATAGCAGCTGATTAATTTTAATATTTTCTGCTTAATCCAATATATCTAAAATAGTACCATCTCAACATTTGATCAATGTTAAACATTTATACATAAAATGCTTTAAATTTTAAAATTTGTATTAAGTCTTTGAAGTCCTATGTATAAATTTTCTTCTTAGAGCCTACATTTTAAGTGCTCACTGGGCTCTTGTAGCTAGTGGCTGTTACCATCTTAGAGAGCACATTTCTGGGACTACATTTTAATACTGGTCTTGAAACTGTATCACTGATGGTGAGAGAAGAAATAAGACATTGGATTAAAAGAATGAAGAAGCTAAGAAAAAGGAATTTTGTTCCTTTAAGAAACGTTTCTCAGAGTGCAACCCACAAACTTCCTGTGTCAAAAATCACCTGGGATACATTTTGTTTTTAATAACAATGCAGAGTCCTGGGTGTGACCCTAAAACTACCTAATCAAAACCTCTAAGGAAGCACCCAGGAAGCTGCATTTGTAAAGACCCCAGTCTCTTTCTCTTGTGTACTTAATCCTCTGGTGCCCAGAAGACGTCACATCCATGGGACATTCTCTTCCCAGAGCAGCTCTATTTGCTTTGTCCCTAAAAACTGTTTTTAAATTTCCACCATAAACTAAAATCAAGAACACATACATGCACACACAAATTTTTTGATTCTTTTGAAAACTCAGAGAATCTAAAAACTGGGGCCTGCTTTGCCACCTGGGAACAACTAGCTAGAGGTGACCAGTGGGCATTCCTAGAGGCAAGAGCTGGCTAGTTTGTGACTGCCCCCAACGTGGCCCATTTCATTCCTCTGAGTTACATGCTAGCCCCCAAAGACTTTTCATATTTAGTTTTATAGTAATTTAACATTTATAGAAAAAGTGCAATGCTATTTGTGGTCAGAGATTTCTCCTACCCTCTTCGCTCAGCTCCCTCGGTGTTAACATCTTCCATAATGATGGCACGTTTGTTGAGACTAAGACCTTAATATTGGTGTAAGATTATTAACTAGACTGCAGACTTGATTCAGAGTTACCATTTCTTCCACTCCTGCCCTTTTCTGTCCCAGGATCCAGTCGGAGATTCCTCATTGCATTGAGCCACATAGAGCCTTCTGAGTTGACCCTCCCGGGTCGAGTGCAGTGGTCCTTAGCTGTCTGCTGCATGCCTCCTCTCTCCTGGACCTTACCTGGGTCCCCTCAGGCCCACCGCAGCTAGGCGACTTGTCCCAAATGGTGGGCAACCCCAAACACGCTTTATTGCCACCAACTGCACTGGCTGTGCCTGACAGAAAAGGCCGTAAAATGGAAGAAAATCTCCTCACATTCAGTGTGGGAAAAACTCGTGCTGGCGGTCCTGCAGGAACGCCAGTGCTCACAAACGGCATGGCCAGGAGCACCATCTTCTAGCAGGTTGGGCGGCAGTGTGATATATCTGGGAAAATGATCATGTGTCTGTTGGGTTCAGGTGGGACTAGAAGCTGGTGGATTAGTGGCCACACAACTTTGTATGCAGGCCCTTTCCCCAAAGAGCTCCAGAACCCAGTGTCTTTTCGGTGTGTGGAAATGCTTAAGTACATCCCTTAACCTGAGTCTCCCATCCTGAGCAGTGAAATTGAGACACACAGAGCTTTCACTCTCCTTTTCTGGCTCAGCTGAACCTGTAAATGCTCTTTCAGTCCAGTAGGACTAAACCTCTTGAGAAGGTGCTTTTTGTTTCTTGGCCAACCTTTCCTGGAGCAAAATTCCAATTTTGCAATGCCTGAAACCACTAGCTAGCATATATGCTGATTTGTCTTAAATGCAAGAGCAAATCCAATTAGCAAATCCCCAAGGAACGGGCTGGAGCCGAGCCATTCTCCCAGGTGGAACCAGCTTTCCTTTAGCCCTGCCTCTTGTACTCTTCAACCCTGTCCTCTACATATAATCCACGGCCTGCCTGGGAGAATTTGGAGTCTCATACATCCATCTTCATGAGGTCTGGGGGCCAATGGCTAACATGTTCAAAGACTTTTTTTTTTTATTATTTTTTTTTCTTTATTATTTCCAGGGCTGTATCTCACTAATTCTGACACCTGAAATAGTTCAATAAACAATTGAAACCAAAGGCTTTTTGTACACAGTGAAGTTCTGGAAAGGAAGCCAGTTAAGATCACATAAAATCCAAACAAACTGAAATAACTCAAGGCTATCAATGGTTTGGTTTGGGCTACTGGATTGTTGCCATAAAATGTCTTCTATCTCAAGTAGCTGTTCCGTGCAAACCTGGAGTCAGTTTCCTGAATGACTGTCTGGCAGTTTAACCACTGGGTGTTGTTGTATCTTAAAGGTGATAAGACTTCCCAAGAATGCATGCACTGTTTATAGACAACACTCTGACTTTTAAAAGCATCAGTTCACTTCCAGTTTACCGGTTGGTACTTGTTCATCTTCAAACGGTCAGCTCTGCCTTGCACTCAACAAGAGAAAGACCTTAGAAAATAATAGCTCAGATTTGCAAGAGTCTCAGGTTTTCAAAATATTTTCAAACCTATGATTTCACTCTGTTCTCTCATTGGCCTTGATTGGGGGTGAATAACATGTAGAATGAGTATTATCATAATCTGTCAGAGAAGCTTCATTCCTAAAAGGCGTTAAGTAACTTTCCTAAAGTTATAAACCTTCCTAGCAACCGTAGGTCTGGAAAGAGAACAGCTAGGTTTGTCTCAAGACATCTGAGCCCTATTCTTCTGTCACGGTGCCCCATGGGCCCCTTGGGCCTTTGTGATTTCTCCCTTCTTTGCAGCAAGATGCCTCACATGGGACACTGAAAGGTGTCACCTATTCTAGAGCTGTTTGTATTTTAATGGAATTCAGAGCTTTAAAGTGAAGCTACAACCGTAGACTTTCACAACAAACTGTGGAAAATTCTGAAAGAGATGGAAATACCAGACCACCTTACCTGCCTCCAGAGAGATCTGTATGCAAGTCAAGAAGCAACAGTTAGAACCGGACATGAAACAACAGACTGGTTCCAGATTAGGAAAGGAGTACGACAAGGCTGCATATTGTCACCCTGCTTATTTAATTTATATGCAGAGTACATCATGCGAAATGCAGGGCTGGATGAAGCACAAGCTAGAATCAAGATTGCCGGGAGAAATATCAATAACCTCAGATGTGCAGCTGACACCACCTTTTTGGCAGAAAGTGAAGAGGAACTAAACAGCCTCTTGATGAAAGTGAAAGAGGAGAGTGAAAACGCTGGCTTAAAACTCAACATTCAAAAAGCTTAAGATCATGGCATCTGGTCCCATCACTTCATGGCAAATAGATGGGGAAACAATGGAAACAGTGACAGACTTTATTTTCTTGGGCTCCAAAATCACTGCAGATGGTGACTGCAGCCATGAAATTAAAAGACGCTTGCTGCTTGGAAGAAAAGCTATAACAAACCTAGGCAGCATATTAAAAATCAGAGATATTACTTTGCCGATAAAGGTTCATATAGTTAAAGCTATGGTTTTTCCAGTAGTCATGTATGGATATGAGAGTTGGACCATAAATAAAGCTTAAGACCAAAGAATTGATGCTTTTGAACTGTGGTGTTGGAGAAGACTCTTGAGAGTTCCTTGGACTGCAAGGAGATCAAACCAGTCCATCCTAAAGGAAATCAGTCCTGAATATTCATTGGAAGGACTGATGCTAAAGCTGAAGCTCCAATACTTTGGCCACCTGATGCAAAAAGCTGACTCATTTGAAAAGATCCTGATGCTGGGAAAGACTGAAGGCAGGAGGAGAAGGGGATGACAGAGGATAAGATGGTTGAATGGCATCACTGACTCAATGGACATGAGTTTGAGCAAGCTCCAGGAGTTGGCAATGGACAGATATGCCTGGTGTGCTGCAGTCCATGGGGTCGCAAAGAGTTGGACATGACAGAGGGACTGAACTGAACTGAACAACAGTGGAATTCATAGCAAATCAGTGAATGGAAGCGGTGTCAGGGGACAGCCCCTCCTGGCTCTTTTGTTTTTTGTTTATTAGGAGATCAAACCAGTCAGGCCTAAAGGAAATCAACCCTGACTATTCATTGGAAGGACTGATGCTAAAGCTGAAGCTCCAATTCTTTGGCCACCTAATGCAAAGAAATGACTCATTGAAAGAGACCCTGATGCTGGGCAGGATTGAAGGCAGGAAGAGAAGGGGGTGACAGAGAATGAGATGGTTGGATGGCATCATCGACTCAATGGACATGAGTTTGAACAAACTCCAGGAGATAGTGAAGGACAGGGAAGACTGGCATGCTACAGTTCAGGGGGTCACAAAGCATCAGACGTGACTGAGCGACTGAACAACAAATTTGCATTTAGAGTCTGGGGACAGTGGAAAGGGCCTCCATTCATTCAAGAGCTCAAGATAATTCTGGCTAGATACAGACTTGCTTGTTGTTAACCTTCCAGAACTGTATTTCAGCTCCAAAGTCGAGCTCAGTTTCTAAAGTCAGGGTCAGTGACAAGGCCTGATTAAAGAGCTTCTTAGATTTGTGCGACCAATTAGATTGCAGAAAACTAATTGTCCAAGGAGTCTGTCAATTCCAAGTCAGTCTTTGTTTTATTTTTACTAGCTGGACAAACTCATTATACCATTGCTAAATAATTATTTCTCTGCTAAAATGAAAAGTGAATATTTCTACTCTAATTCCAAAAACAATGCTTCCAACCAAACAATCAGAGTGTTGAAACTGGGAGAAAAAGAGAAAATTCCAGAAGTGGAATACATTTTACTCTCTTAATTTCTTGTAGAGGCAGTTCCCATTGTCTGCCTATCTCCCTCCCTCTAGGGGTTTTCCGTAGGTCTTTGTTTTCCTGAGACCTCTGAGTACCTGAGGTCCCACTGATGTCTCTTCCTCCCAGAAGTGTTTTGAAGACCTTGGGGGTGGGGGTGGGCCCTGCATCTCTCCTGCAGAAGCTAGTGGCCCTCATGTGGTTTGCATGTGTTCCGAATGACATGCTCGGAGTGGGTCAGCCAGTACCATCTGGGGCGCCCAGAGCAGTGTCTGGGAGCCTGTGACAACTCAATCGCAGGCCAGAGGACAGGGGAATATATTGGATGATTGCAATTCCCTTTCAGGCAGAGAGACTCTCTGGCATTAGAGTGTCCACAGCTGCTAAACTCATTATAGTCCCTGTTCCTCATGAGTATTATAAGAAGAAGAGCCATCAATCTGGCTAAATCACAGCTCCTTTCTGGCCACTATGCTCCAGTCTGATCTGGTCTGTGCTGCCTAACCACATGTTAGTGTGGGTCAGGCTCTAGCGGGGGCTCCTGGCCAGCCTTCCCCCTGCCTATGTCAGAGAAGTCAAATCTGACAGTCCCTGAAAAGTCAGAGGCTTCATATCACCCTGGGTGTTAATTGCTGGGAAAAGGACCTGTATTCTGAATTTAGCACATCTGGCCCCTAAAATGTCATGTCTATACCAGGGCATCTCAATCCTTAGAATGCATAAAAGTTACCTGGAGAGTTTATTTAAACATCATTCTTGAGCCCCATTCCCCATGAATTCAGATTCAGTGGGTCTGGGGAGGCACCTGGGAATCTGATGATCACACTTTGAGTAATATTGTTATATCTCCTTGCAACAAAACGTGTGGCCCCCACACCACCAGCATTGTTGTAACCTGGGAACCTATTAGAACTACAAGTAATAGTTACCACTCAAATCCACTGAATCTGAATTTATTTTTTAATAAGGACGTTCTTTGCACCTTAAAGTTTGACATTCACTGGTCCATACCATTCATTTTGTGCTAAACACAGAGTGCCATATCATGGACTAGGAAAATCATTAGTTCAGACGCTCTAGGTCCTTGTCTTCAAAATGCAAGGACTTCTATTGTGTGCTGTGCCTAGTCGCTCAGTCGTGTCCGACTCTTTGTGACCTTATGGACTGTAGCTCACCAGGCTCTTCTGTCCATGGGGATTCTCCAGGCAAGAATACTGGAGTGGGTTGCCATGCCCTCCTCCAGGGGATCTTCTCAACCTGGAATTGAACCCCAGGTCTCCTGCATTGCAGGTGAATTCTCTACTGTCTGAGCCACCAGGGAAGGCCATTTATTAGGCTGGTGTAAAAGTAATAGTGGTTTTAGACCCTGAATTTTAAATCATTATAACTAGGTTTGAACACATCTTTATTAATCAAAATAGGAACCATTACAATCAACACGTTTTTGCCAACGAGAAATAAGTTTACTTATTCCTGTAGCAAAAATAATCCATGCTTCAAGATTCACTGAGCTCTTGGAAAATATTTTATGCGTCCTACTGGTTGTGGAAGCATTTTCACTGCAAAAAGTTGTTGAGATGCTTAAAGGAGTAGTAGTCAGTTGGCCTGAGATGAGGTGCATATAGCAAATGAGGCAAAACTTCATAGCCCAGTTTATTCAACTTTTGAAGTATTGGCTGTACGATGTGCAGCGGGGCAGTGTCAAGGAGAATTGGGCCCACTCTGTTGACCAATGCTGGCTGCAGGTGTTGCAGTTTTCAGTGTATCCCACTGATTTGCTGAGCGTACTTCTCAGATGCAATGGTTTCACTGGGATTCAGAAAGCTGTAGTGGATCAGACAGGCAGCAGACCACCAAAGAGTGACCATGAGCCTTCTTTGGGTGCAAGTTCAGCTTTCAGAAGTGCTTGGAGTTTCTTCTTGGTCCAACCACTGAGCTTGTCATCACTGGTCGTTGTATAAAACCCGCTTTTCGTCACACATCATAAACCGATGGAGAAATGGTTCCTTGTTGTTGCATATGATAAGAGAAGATAACACTTCAAGATGATTTTTTGGATTTGTGGTCAGCTCACAAGACACCCATTTGTCGAGCTTTTTCACCTTTCCAGCTTGCTTCACGTGCCAAATGACCATAGAATGGTCGATGTTGAGTTCTTGGGCGACTTCTCATGAAGTCGTAAGAGGATCAGTTGGTTGTTGTCAGCTTCTGACGGTGGGCTACTATGCACCTCATTTCAAGGTTCTCGTCTCCTTTGCAAAACTTCTTGAACCACCACTGCACTGTATGTTCATTAGCCATTCATGCTGTCATTGTTCATGTTGCCAGTTGTCTCTGCTGCTCGATGATCCATTTTGAACTTGAATAAGAAAATTGCTCAAATTTGCTTTTTATCTAACATCAATTCCCTAATCTAAAATACATATACAGTAAATAGCAAGGCATAAGTCATTAGCAAAAAGCATAAAGCAAGAAACATACTTTAAATTGATCTGTATAACATAGCCACGTTTATTTAAGAACATATTCCAATATCAAATGACAAACTTCAACAATGCAAACCCGCAATTACTTTTGTACCAACCTAATATATTGCTTTGGTTTATCAACTTTCTATGGATACCTATGTCTTTCCCCTAAATTGTAATAACCTCAAAAGGCAGAGGTCATGTCTTAAAATCCTTGCACAAAATATCCTGCTTGTAGTAGACATGTATCAGGCATTCATCAGTCAACTGGTTGATCATTGACAACATTGCATAGACATCACATAAAAGGAAGGTATGGTCTCTGTTTCATTCATAAAGAAAGCTGTATCACCAGCTGTCATCTGTGTTTAGTTTTTCATGTAAATTTACAAAACAGAAAGCTGAATAACAATGTCAGATTTAGTGTCTAAACTCTCACTGGCATAACCCCCATATTCCAAGGCTGTGTTTATGGAGAAGGTAGCTACAGTAAATAAAGAGTTGGCTAGGAAGCCCTTGTTCCTCTCAACTCCATCCAGTGCTGTATTTGAAAAGTTCTACTTCAAGGAATGATGTAAACTCTAAATCAGGAGAACTTTAAATACAAACAAGCAAAACTCCAGTCAAACACAGTAACTGCTTTTGTCATTGGTCATTCCAAATAGATTAGTTTATCATTCTTTTGGCATTTTAATAAAAGGAAAAGGCCTCATCAAACCTTCATGCTTGAATGAGAAATATCTTTCAGTACTAGCTGGCTTGCTCTCACCTAAAGTTGGAGACTTGGCTCTTTCTTGCCCCTGGGGGCTGAGAGGAACAAAAACATAACAACAAATGTTTCATCAGCGGCCTACTAGGATTCAGTGTGGCCCACAGCACAGTGTGGTCCACCAGCAGCATCAGTATCTCCTGGGAGCTCCTTGGAGTGGTAGAATTTAAGGTCCAAGCCCAGAATCAGAATCTGCATCCCAGAGATTTGTGTGAGCCCTGAAAAATGAGAATAACTGGCATAGAGGGGCTCTTTAAGGGCAAGATACAACATTAAAGTCAAGATCTCAGTGATAAAAAGAAGGAGCCTGCTATTTGGCTGGTCAGGAGCAGAGCAGTCAAGCACAGGAAATCAAGTTTATTGGCCCAAGACCTCAACTGGGGAGAAGAGGAAGAAGGCCAGTGTGGTTGCAGCAAGCACGAGAGAGCCAGATGGTAAGAGAAGTAAAAGTCAGAAATAGGAGACTGATCTATCATTCAAGAAGGAGTCTGTCCTTCCTTGAAGACACTGTTGGGAGATGGATTTTTTTCAGAGAGCAAAACAGGGCACTGAGAGATTTCAGGCAGGGGAGAATCACGATCTGATTCAGATTTGGGATATGCTTTTGAGATAAAAATCCTCAGACTTAGTTGATGAATTGGATGTGGGGTGGGACTTGAGCGAGTCGAGTATGATAAAACAGAGCTTGAGAAGAATTCCTTGATTTTTGGAAGATTATGAAAGAGCGGGTAGCAATTAGTCAACTCCATTTCAACTGCCTTCACTAACTGGAGAAGGCAATGGCACCCACTCCAGCACGCTTGCCTGGAGAATCCCATGGAGGGAGGAGCCTGGTAGGCTACAGTCCATGGGGTCCCAAAGAGTCAGACATGACTAAATGACTTCACTTTTCACTAATCAAGGTCATTTTAAGACCTATCTGCCCCTAAGTGCATGTGGCCTAAACAAGAAGAGGTTTGCCCAAGTTGTTTTCCAGGAACTGGAGTCGGCTGTGTCTAGCTGAAGCTGAGCTAGTTAAGACTGGACAGGACCATTAGCCTCCAACTGGGCATGCATGAGTGTCTTTCTGTGACATTTTGACATCAGAGGGCTGAAACTCCACCCTCCGATTGCGCTAAGCGCCTCCATTTTAGAATGTGCTGATCCCTGGAGCTTAGTTACACCTGAGCAGAATGATGACTATTGCAACTTTTCCCAATCCTTTCCCCATCCTCCCCACGCCTGAGACCATGCTTCGTCTTTACTCATGATTCTATAAATACCCTTAGTCCTTGACTTTGCAGAGGTGGGTATGAGTTTTGTTCTGCTGTCTTCTCGGTTGCTGCCAAAGCTCAGTGTCTCAACAGTTTAGTTTGCTGCCCACCGGGGAAAACAATCCTGGTTACAGCACTACTTGTTAAGATGGGGATACTAGAGGAAGAGAGTGTGGAGTGGAGGCAAGGGAGTGGAATGGAAAGCTAAACTTCGGGTGCTATGAGACGTCCACATCGGGGGGACTTGGCAGCTGGATAGCAAATCTGAAGATGAAGGCAGAGCAGACCCAGAGATATGAGCCTGGAGTCTCTAGACTCCCAGCTGCCGGCTGTCTTCAGTTTTTAAGTTGTAGGCAAAGGGCCCTTCGGCAGACTGTCAAAAACCTAGTTCTAGTGACGTTAAGTCATTCTCAGTGTTATCCTCGGTATTCTGCAGGAATACAGAAGCTCTATCTTTCCACAGTGCCATGAAGCCAATAGTGACAGTGCTTGGGACTTACTTAGAAGTAAACAGAGATAGACTGAGCATGCAACATTTTGAAATCCTGTTTCTCCTTAATTTATCCATAGCTCCTCTAAGTGTGATTATTCACATTCCCAGACCAAAGCAAATTAGGATTGTTTGTGACCTTGTTTATTGTTTGTCTCTCTGGCTAGCAGGGCTACTCTGTGGGGACTTCATCTTGACCACTGTGGGCATATAGTAAACATTCAAAAATAGGCCTCAAATAAGCGTGTGGTACAGGGGAAGGTTTCTAGAGACAAGTACAGCAAGACAGTGACAAGTAAAGGTCTGGTATCTAGGGAATTGTTAGAAAAGCTGTTAGAGCTCAATAAATCTAAGACCCCAAGACACTTACCTAGGAATTTTCCCAGTGCAGCTTATAACTCACCAGACTCTGACGTCATTGCTTCTCTGTCGGGCAGTAAAATTATCCACATTGATGGTGATGATGCTGAGTCATCAAAAAGAGGTTGAAATATGTTCAGTCACTAGATTTAAAATAGCAAGAAATATGAAATCTTTAAAGTCTCTTTTTTAAAATAATGGTTGAGATGAATATTTTGGACCTGAAGTCTTAGGCTAACCCAACAACACGTATAAGTGGAAAACGTTATCACCCTCTGATACTATCTATATAAAAGAGGCAAACCGCCCTGTTCTTCATAAACAATTACCTTCTGCAAACCGTAGTCAATTTATGTTTGTGATGAGTACATGGTTCTAATTACCTTGCAATGTCACTGAAGATGAACAAAACTCGTTTGGAAAAATTGCAGACCCTTATTCTGTGCTAATGAGGGCATTCTCCTTCTGAACATGGTTACCACAACAAACAGAAGAAGGCTGGAGGTATCTGCCAGAGAGTAAACAAAAGCAAAACCCCTCCTGAGGATCGCCAAGCAAAGGGATGGAAACCATGTGTGTAATTCCCCCTGGAAAGCCTGGCTGAGGCAGCCAGGAGCACATGCTGTGTTCATGTGAGTCCTGGGCTGGGAGCAAAGCTGCATGTGCCTTGCACACAGTGGGCACTCAAGGAGAGCACCCACAGGAGAGGAGATACAGACGCTTCTTTCCTGCTTTGGAAGGATGAGGATTAGAGCTAGGGTGCAGGCACTTCCAGTTCTGTGAGCTTTTTCATCTGAAGGCATCAGAATGGGTGTGTTAAGAAGTCATCTCTGAAGAAACTACCTAAAACTTTGTCATCATGGAAATATTGAGCTGGGATGATGGTCAGCGCCAGGCTGTGTGTGTACATGCCATCACCTCAGTCATGTCTGACTCTTTGCAACCCCTGTAGGGACTGTAGGCCTGCCAGGCTCCTTTGTCCATGGGATGTTCTGGGCAAGAATACTGGAGCAGGTTGCCATTTCCCCCTCCAGGGGATCTTCCTTACCCAGGGTTCAAACACACGTCTCCTGCATTGGCAGATGGATGGATTCTTTACCACTGACCCACCTGAGTAAGTGAGTGAGTGACAGTCGCTCAATCGTGTCCGACTCTTTGCAACCCCATGGACTGTCCATGGAATTCCCCCAGCCAGGATACTGGGGTGGGTAGCCTTTCCCTTCTCCTGGGGATCTTCACGAGCCAGGAGTCGAACCAGGGTCCTCCTGCATTGTAGGCGGATTATTTACCAACTGAGCTATCAGGGAAGCCCCTGAGCCACCTGGGAAGCCTCCTAATGCCAGGTTGAAAAGCCAAAGTGAAAGTCACTCAGTCGTGTCCAACTCTTTTCGACCCCATTGACAATAGAGTCCATGGAATTCTCCAGGCCAGAATACTGGAGTGGGTAGCCATTCCCTTCTCCAGGGGATCTTCCCAACCCAGGGATTGAACCCAGGTCTCCCACATTGCAGGCAGATTCTTTTTTAAAAAAATTATTTATTTTTTAATTGGAGGGTAATTGCTTTACAGAATTTTGTTGTTTTCTGTTAAAGCTCAACATGCATCAGCCATAGGTATACATATATTCCCCCCTTCTTGAACCTCCCTCCCCATCCTACCAGAGAAGGCAATGGCACCCCACTCCAGTACTCTTGCCTGGAAAATCCCATGGACGGAGGAGCCTGGTAGGCTGCAGTCCATGGGGTCGCTAAAAGTTGGACACAACTGAGTGACTTCACTTTCACTTTTCACTTTTGTGCATTGGAGAAGGAAATGGCAACCCACTCCAGTGTTCTTGCCTGGAGAATCCCAGGGATGGAGGAGCCTGGTGGGCTGCTGCCTATGGGGGTCGCACAGAGTTGGACATGACTGAAGCGACTTGGCAGCAGCAGCAGCCCCATCCCACCCCTTCAGGTTGATACAGAGCCCCTGTTTGAGTTTCCTGAGATATACAGCAAATTCCTGTTATCTAGCTATTTTACATATGGTAGTATAAGTTTCCATGTTACTTTCTCCGTACACCTCACCCCTCCTTCCCTCTCTCCGTGTCCTAAGTCTATTCTCTAAGTCTGCTTCTCCATTCAGTTGGGTCACTTAGTCGTGTTCGATTCTTTGCAACCTCATGGACTGCAGCACACCAGGCTTCCCTGTCCATCACCAACTCCGGGAGCTTGCTCAAACTCATGTCCATTGAGTGGGTTATGCAGGCAGATTCTTTACCAGTTAATGCCAGGTTAGCACAGATGAAAGAAAGCTCCTCTTGAAAGATGCTTACTAAGTTCTCCTCAGTAGCATTAGTCACAACACACACACACACACACACACCCCTGAGGGCTGAGACTGTTCTACTGCAGGCAATCTAGGCTTCATCTGGGGGCTGTAGGTGAGATATGGGTTTGAGAAGCAGTTGTTTATTTCTGTCTCACCTTTTGACAGTATTTGTTAACAGTTTGAAAGTTCAAATATTTGAGGTCTAGGCCCATTGGACAGCACAGGGATGTGCGTTTCCCAGCATCCCTGCCAGGCTGGCGGTAGGTATAAGCGTGCACGTAATATGCAGTTCAGAATGACTACACCTCTAGCCACAGTGACTCACTGAAATCAAAAACTGAATCTCCTGAAGAACTACATCTAGGGGGAAAAGATCTGTCAACTCCCAATAAAAGAGGCCCACTGGAGCATGAGCTATAATCATAATAAAAGCTAATGATAATCCGCAGTAAACCTTTATAGAGAACTTCTGTGTTAGCACAACGTTAAACCATCTTAACGGACCATCTCGTCTAAACTCCATGGCCCCTTGCAGAAGGTGCGATTAGCTCTGCGCTGGCAGCTGGGGAGATAGGGAACCCAGGGAGAAGGCTCCGGCAGCAGTTCAGGTGAGAGAGAAGGGCAAGAGTGGGCGGGGAGGCTTAGAGAGGAGGACACTTTCCTGAGGTCTCGGGACAGCAGCTGGCTGGGGCAGCACGCACTCCCACGGCCTCCCTGTGAGGGGCCCAGGCTGGGCTCTTGGTGGGCTCCAGGATTGTATACTGAATGCGTCAGCCCCCAAGCAGACCCCTAAGCTCACTGGAGCTAAATAAAGTGAAATATGGAAGACAGGCAATTAATAGGGCAAAGAGAACCTTTTCAATTCTTCTCATAACAGCTGGGCCAAAATGTCAAGTTTTATACATATCAGAATATGGTGCTTTGAGTATTAAAATACCTCCAGATACACAGACATGTCTTTATGGTTACTTGGGAAAAGAAGTTTGATAAGAGAGAGCTACCACGCCCAGGAGTAAAAAGAAAAAAGTCTGAAACTCTAAACTTTTGTGAAGCTGGCTAACAGCCAAATGTCAGCATTTTTCACCTCTTTTCCCATATGGCAGGAGGCATTTCACACTGCTTTCCATAATTTCAATAAATCTGGTAAGTGATATGAGTACTCTGCATGCCAAGAGACATTTAATATGTGTATCAAAATAGATGTCTAGGTTGGCTTGTGACAAGAACCAGATTTCAGCAGCTGAAGTGAACAAATGTGGCCTGGCTCTGGCTCAGCGAATGGGTGCACAAGATTCAGGATCACTTTCTGCTTATTTTCTTTTTCCTTCAGTTTTTAGTTATGTTTCTTTTAGGTTTATTTATTCTCTAAAAAGCCTCTGACCATTTTGATAATTTCTTCTTATTAGCATTCCCTTCATTACTTAGAGCCTTACTGGGCACTGTTGCCAGCTGATGATAAGAGCAGGAAGACCCAGGAATTCATTCCTCCATCTAGTCAATATTTAGTGAGCTCCAGCCCCGTGCCAGAAATTGTTTAGGTACTGGGGACAACGTAGTGAGCAAAAGAAAGCTCCCTGCTCACACAGAAAGGCTGACGATAAACAAGTGAGCAAGCTCGTGCAATATGTCAAGTGACGATGAATAAAGAAAACAGGATGGATAGGGAGTGACTGGATGTGTCAGAGTCCCCCGTGACAAAAACACCATTTTAGCAGAGACTATTAAAAAAAAAAAAAAAAAAAAAAAAAAGGAGCCTTGCTGGTGAGAGAGCATAGCAAGTGCAAAGGCCCTGGGGTATAGATTTGTCAGAAAGCCAGTGAGGCCAGACCAGTAAGAGAGGTCAGAGTTTGCTCGGCCTCATGGGCCCAGCTAAGGACTTTCGAGTTTATTGAGTGAGATGGAAAGCTATTGGTGGGTTTTGAACAGAAAAGGGATGTGGGCTGACTTACATTTTCACAGTTTACTCTGGCTTCTGTTGGAGGATCTATTGATTGTGGAGTGGGAGAAAGCAAGTAGGGAACAGCGAGGCTTCTTGCAGAAGTCAGCCTGATGATGACAATGACTGGGCCTTTCTTGAAGGCAAGGACTACAGAGATTGCTGATAAGATGTTGAGTGTGAGGGAAGTTAAGTTTCACGTTTTTGTTTTTTTTTTTTAATTTTGGCTACAACTACAAACTTGGCAATCGAAATGTATTGCCTGCAACAAAAAAGATGGTTATACCCCAGCTGACAGCCCATTTTGCGTGGTATTTTGTGCACATTTCAATCCATCAGCAGGGTGACTGGAGCCCAGAGTATGAGGCAACGGGGCCGTGCTGGCACTGAGCTCTCATCACAGGTTATTCTGGAGGGTCCCGAGGAGACTGTCCCTTTTAAGTTTCCATAAAGTAATTATTAAAGATGAAAATGGGTGGTTCTTCTCTGGAACTCTTTTAAAGGGGTGACTCTAATTTGCACCGTCCTGTTGTAACATGATCCCTATAGAAAAGTCAGGAAAGAGCAAGTCAATTTTCACATGAATTTACAAGATTGTCCATTTAGGCGTCAATTGGGCAAGCTAAGCTCTGTGGATAAGCTGCCTTTGTTTCTCCAGGGAATGACACTAGTTTTCCATGTGTTAAACAGTACAGAGGCAGAAGGAAGAAGAGGTGAAGACCTTTGCCACTGCTTGTCTACACCTTAAGCCCACTTAGAGGCTCGTTGTCCATTTTAACCCGAGCAAGTAGCCTGGAGCTCCTTCGAGGTGGGTCCTATATGCTAATCATTTGCAAGCAAGGTCGGTCGTCGTTCCAGCTGACTTTGATTTTCCCTCTGGGTGATTGAACACACTCCTCCTCTCTGGGCAATTACCATATGCTCACAAGCAGATCTAAGCCAGGGGAACACGGAGAGAAGCCAGCAGCTCCTGGGGACCACTTCCCCTTCCCACCTCTGCTGACCTCTGCTACTGAGAACCAGAGCACAGGCTGCAGAAGGCCCATTGCCTGGTGGTCTCTGGCCCTTCTGATCTCCCAAGGAGGACTGTGAGTAGAACCAGAGGGCCCAGTCCCGGAGTTTTCTTCTCTCCTCCAGTGAGGAGGGCAGAACAACACAGGGAGGGTACAGAGATGAGTTCTTCCGAGGGAGCTTAGCATTTCGGCCTCGCAGACTCCTCCCTTGATCCACTTCATGCTTGTTTCAGCAAGTGCATACATAGAGTGACAGTGGCAGGAGCTTCAGAATGCCGTGGGGCAACGCAGGGGGCTGGACCAGGATGTGGGAATGGGGGCTCCCCAGGGTACACCACACGCTGCTGGCATCGACTCCCAGTTGGTTCCTCTACACGTGGTCTAGAACCAGGTATGGTGGCTTGAGGAAGAGATGACAGTGGTTGATTCCTTGGGGCGGGGGCGCCTGGGAGGAGGTGGTGGGGAGAGCTCGCAGTGAACTCGGTGGCTCTGCCCCTCTGGACCTTAGTGAGACTACATGGATCTCAGAGACCTTTGCCCTTACCTGGGCAGACATGAAATGGGTGCAAGGGACTTCCATAACCTTTCGCTAAGCATCCCAGGGGGAAGCTCTAAGAACGCCTAATCACCAGATCACATACTAATATTGCAACCCAAGTGTCTGCCTTCCTGATGACTTGCAGGTCTTCTCATTTTGAGGTCCTTAATGTTCAAATGCAGCAGATTGATTTTCCCCTTCTGACATACTATGGCAGTCCAGATCCACCCATTCCCCTTTCCCTTCTTTTCTCCAGCATCCTTTCTAGAAGCGGGGTGGTGTTCCATCTGGTCCTGAGACGGTTCACACTGCCCTGGTTCTCTGCTGGCTCCTAGCTCCAAGGCATCATTCTTGGCTCCTATAGCTCCTGTCCTCACTTGGCACCACTTCTGCCAACTCTAGCCTCAGCTGCTCTTCCTTCATCCCTCAAGACACCACTCAGTAAGGTATCCTGAAAGGCAGACACTGCTACAAAGTTCTGACGGTGAAGAAGGGAATTACATTGCAGGAAAATAAAAAAGTCCAAAACACAAGAGGCCTCAAGTGAACCACCCTGTTTTTCAGCTCAGGCTCCCTGTCCTGAAGCTTCTCTCTCCTGAGAACCTTCTCCATTCCACTTTGTCACTTGTCCTGGACTGCCTGGAAAAGCCAAAGGTCTGTTAGTGTAGTGAGAAAAACAATGACGTTCTCTGGTTCAACTTGGACGAGGCTCTAGCCCAAGGAGGCCAGGAGTGTTCATTGCCCGTGACCACGGAAGCTCGTTAAGGTCATGGTGGACGTGGAATAAAGGGCCTGTCTTGCCAGACTCGCAGCATGTGCTCTGAACCACTACCCCACACTGCCTACTTCCCCTCCCTTTCCAGGCTCAGCAGGGAAATGCAGAGACAACAAAGGAAAGCGGAGGAGGAAACTCTCTCCCCCCAGCTCTTTCCAGAAGGCAGAAGTTGCTGAGCAGAAGCAAACATTACATCCAAAGGAACAGACCCCATGCCTGCACATCCTCATTAGCTCTCTGCCTGGACCTTTACTTGCCACAACCCCAGCCGTGGTCAGAGCGAGAGAGCAGACCAAGTCTGGCTCTAGTGTCTCTTGTAGGAACTGCTTGGGGGCCCAGACAGCTCCCGCTGAGCTGCTAAAGTCCTAGCATTGGTCACATCCCCTCCGTGGTTACCAGGGCTGCCAGCAGTGTCCTGCTGAATTGTTCCCTGGACTTTCTCTGCTCAGTTCCTGTGCTCCAGCTCCGAGTTTATAAATGTTTACCATACACAGACCGAGCAAATGTTTACAGTGAACCTTTACACAGAACCCAGGAAAGCTCCCTTTTAATCCAGAAAAGTGTCCTGGCAAAAGGAAAAAAAAAAAGCCCGAAGTGTTCAACGTATGCCCAGTGGCTGCCTGCTGCCTGCACCCCGACTGGCTTTTTGTAAAGGCAATGGAGGCCCAGCTGCAACAAAGTGTCTGTGTCTGTGGTCTTTGTGGCATTTTCAGTGAGGACCTTTATTCAGAAAGAGTACTGTAATCTTTCACTATTCCCATAAATCAGAAAACTGCAAACGTCAAAGAGGATTAGGTCACTTCAGGGGCTCCTGACTGAAGTTTAAGAAAGAGAGAGAGAGAGAGAGAAAAGCATGTTATATACAGTGGTAGAAGCAGGGAGGTGGGGGAAATGTTATGAATTGTGTTCTGAAAAATTCAGCTCAACAGTGCTAATAGGGCCAATATTTAGGCTACAATATTTGGCTGGAACTGTTATGCAATTCATCTTCAGCAGTCAGACAACACATAATCTGACCCAGAGCCAATGTTTTTTAAATGAAATTAAATTAGTCACTATTTATAAGCCAAAGAGATTTCAAAAAGGCTGTTTAAGGAGGGGCCATTGTTTTTCCTGCTGGTGTGTTTGCCTTTCCATCATGCTGGATTGCTTTTGTTTGACTGTGGTTTCTGAGGCAAATAGTGGGCAGTATTGGGCAGGATAATTCCAGCTATCTGAGTACTTGGATCATTCATCCTTAAAATGGGGGTGACAGATTGGGAAACTCTAGGCTGAGCAAGCATTTGTGGGTTGGCGTGACAATGGAAGAGAATTTCATTCCCCAGTATGGCTTGAATCCCCTCCCCATATTTCTTTCCCCAGTAGATCGAGACCTAAAGGAAGAGATGGCCCCCAAGTTACCTGATCCAACACCTGCTGTGACAGAGATGCTGAAGCTACCTAGAGACCCACTCCTTAGCCTCCCACCCCAGCTTTCCCCACATCACCCATCCTTTCTTACTCCTTTCTATCCAAGTTCATCTTCAGCAAACAAATATTGGTGACCCTAGGGAAGATGGCACCAGTGGGTAAAGAACCCGCCTGCCAATGAAGATGTGAGTTTGATCCCTGGGCCAGGAAGATACCTTGAAGGAGGGCATGGCAACCCCTCCAGTATTCTTGCCTGGAGAATCCCATGGACAGAGGATCCTGGAAGGCTACAGTCCATGGAGTCGCAAAGAATTGGACACGACTGAAGCCACTTAGTACTCACGCAGGCAGGGAAGAACGTCATAGAGTCACAGTGCTCAGCTGAATGATCTGAGCAATCATTTGTTAAGAACCACCTCTTACAAAGCAGACAGCAAGAGAAGTAGAATTCACAGCCATAGAAAGGATATCTGATTTAGGGATAGAACTCAGCTCCCCTTAGAATACCTAGGAAGAGACTGCCGGAAGGGAGACACTGGTCTGGGAGGGTGAAGCCAGATGTGGCAGGCTGAACCCACCACCCTGTGGTGCCAATAAGATCACTCACCTACCCCTCATTAGTCAAAGACCAGATCACAGAGCTTCTCTCTCAGGCCAAAGATGCTCCAGGCAAGCATTTCTGAACCATTTCTCCCCACTCACCTCTCCTCCTGGCTCCTGACTGAATAGCTTCCTGCTCTCCTAGGGCTCAGTAACCATAAATCACTCTACCGAAATGCCTAATTTGTACCCAGATTTTATCCCATCTTCTAGTGGAATTCATCCAAACACATGTAAATTACAGGACTCGGGAAAGAAGTAATCGGCAACTTTCTTGACCACAGAGAAAAGAACAATGCCTCCCTGCCCCCTCCTCCCAGGTACTTTCTCTCAACGCCGTTACTGTGCCCTCTCTGCACTGGCTCTGGTCCAGGACCCTTCCTCTTGCTCTCTTCTCAGGATGCCCTCATCTTCCTGCCTCCATCACACAAGGACCCAGAAAGCTTGCCCGCTTGCCTCCTCAAAGTTAGGTGACAATTTACAAAGTGCAAAATAAAGACCCACTTCACGTAGGTACAGTGTCTTATCTCCCATTCTACATTCCAGAATGCTGATCACTAACAAAAAAAGCTGTGAGCACTGATTCAAACCAACTTTGTCATGCATTGTCTCAAATCTGCCCCAAATTACCTGTGCGACCTTCAGCAAATTAAAACCTTCAATTATCACTCTCACCTATTTCTCATCTATTAATACAAAAGTGGGGATGATAATAGGAACCTACATGGTGACATTTGTTGGGTGCTTCCTGAGTCTCTGGACAAAGGGGAACCCCAGAGGAACAAGGCGAGGCCCAGATGAACAAGGTGAGATGTCTGCCTTTAGGAAGCTAGTTAAGAGGACTCTGTACAGAGGATGGGCCCCCACATCAGAAAAGTTGCCCATTCTTGCACTGAACTAAAAGTCAGTACCTAAGAACTTGAAAATATTATTAATATCTTTTTGGTTGGAAAGCTACTTGCAGTGTAAATACCCATCTTATGTTTTAACAATAGAGAAAACTGAGAATTATTTGAAAAAACTTGCACTGGTTTCCAATTATAACTGTAAAATAGGGCAAACAGCAAGCTTTGAAACTCTGTAATATTGGAATTTGGGGGTGAAACATTTCTTGTGTTAGACCACTGTATTTAAAATAAGAACACTTATCAGTAGGTAAGATGAAGCAATTCCTAAAACAGCATTCTCTGTGTCAGACAAAACAGCTAATAACAAACTTGAAGCTCTGAATGTAGATTCAGAGTTTCTATGTCACAAGTGTTTTCCTTGCACTTGCTGAGGTAGACACTTGCCAAGGCTGAACCAACTCCAGCAGGAAATAAAGGAAAAGGCTACCCATGGCTTTACTATAACTGAGCAAGAATCTGGATGGGAGGAGAAGACAGACACAGGAAAAGGTGCAGTTCAATATGGTGGCACCCGAAGACCTAGGAGGGCCCTGGAGATCAGGAGGGCTTTCGTCAATGGCTTACAAGAGGAGCTGGGCCTGTAGGATGGGGGGTTATGGATGTTTGTGCCACAGGAAGCAGAGTTAGGAAGAGGAAGTCGGCTTCCTTCATAGCTCAGTTGGTAAAGAATCTGCCTGCAATACAGGAGACCCCAGTTCGATTCCTGGGTCGGGAAGATCCCCTGGAGAAGGGATAGGCTACCCGCTCCAGTATTCTTGGGCTTCCCTTGTGGCTCAGCTGGTAAAGAATCCACCAGCAATGCAGGAGATCTGGGTTCAATCCCTGGGTTGGGAAGATCCCTTGGAGAAGGGAAAGGCTACCCACTCCAGTATTCTGGCCTGGAGAATTCCATGGACTGTATAGTCCATGGGGTCACAAAGAGTTGGACACAACTGAGTGACTTTGACCTTGACTTTGATGCAGATGGTACCTGAGCCTAGGAGGCCCATACAATCTGGTATCTGGCTGCCTCTGCCCTCTTCCCACTTCTCTCCCCATTGCTCACTCACCACAGTCCAGCCCCTCCAGCCTACACACTGTCTCTCCACCTGCCCGGATGTTTGTCTCAGGGCCTGCACTTGCTGCCACCTCTTCCCAGATTGTTCATCCCCCATATCTACATGGATGCACCCACCCTTCCTTCAGGTCCATGTCTGAATTCATCTCCAGAGAAGCCTCCCCTGTCCTTTCTCGCCTCCCCTCAATGCTCCCTCTCCCCCTTCCCCGCTTTAGTTTTCTCCATAGCATCTGTCACCGTTTGACATAGTCTATGGTTTATTTACTTGTTGTCATTGCCATCTCGCCCTCATGAACGGGAGAGCAGAGGATTGTGTCCTCTGCTCACTGCTCCTAGAGCACTGTGGGGCTCATGATGGTCTCTCCCTGAGTGTCTGGGGACTAGGTGAATGCTGCTGTATGGAACTGGAACTAGCCATCAGCCTTCTCCCCAAATATTTTCCACTCAGCATCCCAGTGGATTTTTTCTATGGCAGCCAAGCTCTGAATATTGTAAACATCAACTGGAAAATGTCATGTGTTTTATCAGCATTTGCTCCATTTCCAAGCCTGCTAAACAACATCTACTCCATCAATCAAGAAATATCATTATTTATAACATTTCTGCAGAATAACCACTAAGAACATCACCAGCTACCTAAAAGCCCCTTATTACCCAACATTTCTATAAAGAATGTGTTTTGTCATTGCACAAGTGGCCTGCATTCCTAGGCAATTTGGTAGATAAGGCACTTCTTTGGAGGCAATGTAGAGTCTACTACCCCTTTGAAGAAAATCCAACAACTTGTAATATCATGGTCAAGTAGTCCAGCTTTCACCAAGTTCCTTGCACACTGTGTCATCCTTCTGTGGTGAATGCCTTTCATCAAGGAACCAAAATTTCTTTTGGGCTTTCCCAGCAAGCACACATAGGGCTGTATGGGGTTCTTCTAGCAGGGCAAGCATCTGCTCCCTAGAGGGTCAAAGGCTGCAGGCACAGAGGAGGTGCCAGAGAAGCTGGGGGGTGTCTGCTGACCCTGGCGGCATCTGTCACCAGGACCGGGCTGTGTTGAGGGGAGAACACTGGTTAGTATCTTTGTTGGAAACATGAGGATTCCCTGGGTCCTTGGGTTAAATATCTCCAAGAAATTAAAGGGAAAGAAAACATGTATTCTATTAAAGAACATAGGGTGTGTTTTACAGCTCTGGAGAGCACCATGAAGTTTCCTCTTCTCCTCCCCGGGTGCTGCTTCTGTCCCTTCCTGGGCCATCCAAAATCAGGAGAGACTCACTGAGTTAGAAGAGCTTCAGCCTCCCCCCATGCGTGCGTGCGTGCGTGTGTGCGTGCATGCTCAGTTGTATCCGACTCTTTGCAACCCCATGGAATGTAGCCCACCAAGCTCCTCTGTCCGTGGGATTTCACAGGCAATAATACTGGAGTGGGTTGCCATTTTCTCCTCCAAGGGATCTTCCCGACCCAGGGATTGAACCTGAATTTCCTGCATTGGCAGGCAAGTTCTTTACCATTGGGCCACGAGGGAAGGCCCAATCTACCCCCATGGAGTGAGGCAATTCTAGTTCAGAGGACTATTTCCCCAGGAAGTAATTCTTTCCTAGTTCGATGAGAAATCTCCACGCCAGGGAGGAGTGTTAAGGCAGAGTAAACCTTTCTCAGGGATTTGTGTAAACCAGCTAGTGACCCAAGCTTTCCTGACAAAAACTCCCATCCCCAGGAGGTAAAATGGCTCAGCTGGGTGCACAGAACTCTGCAATCTCATCTGCTCAGCAACTACGAAGTCAGGGAACCTAAAGGGGCTTTTTCAGCCGAGGGGAGCTGTTGGCCTCTTGTTGCTCTTTCTGGGCCCTGCCAAGAATGACATCATCTCTCTGGATTATTAGCAGGCCCTATCGGCAAACACCATCCCATCCCTCACATCAGTGCTGCCCCACATATGTTCACGCTGGTCAGGGAGCCAGTTTCTGTCAGCTTTGTGCCCTGCTTTTAAAATTTCGAGATGGTCTCATGAATAGAAAAAACACTGCTAGTATAACTTTTTAAACAGAGGGAAGAAACTTAGCAGGACACCATGATAACAATATACTAATATGGAGATTCAGGTATACCTCTGGTCAAGCTATCCCTTCCGAAATTTAAAGCAAAACATCAGTATTTATGATAAATACCTAGATTAGCGCAACCAACAGCAAGGTGAGATCTACCACAAAGCTCATAAAGAAACGGATATTACTTCTTCTCTCTTGGACAAATATCCCCCCATCTGTGGTGGGAATACCCCAGAGAGCAAGGGGGTCACTGTGTGGTTTTTCTGGGGTAGAAAATAGCAGAAATGATGCACTGTTGGAAGACATGCTGTATCCTATGAACACCCGGCAGATTTATCTGGGCTGCTTAATATTCATGCCAAGATGCATCCTTCAGGGCCTGGTAGCCCAGAGAAGGACCTAGAGCTCACTCATTCCAACCCCCTCACCTGGAATTCAGTTGTTTAACTGTAAACGGGGCAGTATAAGGCCTCAAGAAATTCGATGCCCACTAGACAGCTACCTAGCTAACCCAAGGTCCTGACCTAGCATGAGGGAATTAGCAAGGTGAGTGGTTTGATAGGTATAGGAAAAGAGGAAAGGGATATGATTCTTTGTTTAATGATATAACGACCCAGGCTAAAAGGTTACCAGGGACCAGTGTTCCTGCCTCTGAGACATAACCGCTCTGCTTCGGAATCTGTGAGAACCTCTATCAGCTCCAGGGGCAGCACGAGCAGACACGTGGGTTAGTGCTCTGTTTTCAGGAAGGGGCAGGTGTGCAGGTAACACTCCCGATCAGCACCCACCATAAACAATCTGGGCTGCTTTCCCTTCCCACTTCCCACTCTGGAGACTGCCTGCCTCCAGCAGCCGAGTTCATTGTATGAGAACATCAGGGGACAGAAGGGCCTTCTGAAGTCAGTCAGTCTGTCTGTCCGCCTGTTGCTGAGGCTCTACTCTGTGCTGGGCTCCGCACTTCACGGCGTTTGAGGAAGGACAAATGGAATAGCATTAAAACTGGCATAAATGATGTCAATTTCCTGAATCTTAAACAAAAATGCATCCGACAGCATCACTAACTGGACCCAGTTGAAAACACAGTGCGTGCTTTCTTTTTCAATGTTACCACTTTAAAAATACAGACAAGCTAACTGAATTTGAATCAGAATTGGACCTCTACACTTTCTGAAGCCTTTGAATTAGAAATACTGTGCTTGCCCAGGACCTCCAGGACATGACGACACATGCCCGGATTTATGAGGAGAAATGCAAGAAAATGAGGAGGCGCTGGCAACTGCTGGGAACATCGCAGTCAGCCTGGGATGCAGTCTGACTGACCCTGCGGCAGGGGACAGGGCTTGTGAGGACGTGGGTGTAAGCATTCCAGCTGCCCTGTGGTGCCAAGAAGCTCCAGCAGGGCTGCCAGGGAGTCCACAGCTCAGCACCCACTGCCACAGGAGTCCCAGGACACCAGGGAACAGGCACCGACTGGCTGCCTGGAAGAAGCATGACCTCAGTGCCCACATGGGGCAGGATCTCAGAGGACAGCAGCTGGGCCCCTGATTATGTTCCCTCCAGGAGGAAGTCAGTGAAGCATGTACTCCTGGCATAGAAGGGCAGCTGCCAGGATTCCCCTGGTGGTGCAGTGGCTAAGGATCTGCCTGCCAGTGCAGCGGGAGCAGGCTCAGTCCCCACTCAAGGAAGATCCCACATGCTGGAGAGCAGCTAGGCCCATGCGCTACAACTACTGAGCCTCAGCTCTACAGCTGGCGAGCCACAGCCACGGAGCCTGTGTGCTGCAACCACTGAAGCCCGTGCTTCCCTGAGCCTGGGCTCAGCCACAAGAGAAGCCCTGCAATGAAAAGCTGTTGCACTGCAAAGAAGAGTAGCCCCTGCTCATCACAGCTAGAGAAAGCCCAAGCAGAGCAACGGAGACTCAGCACAGCCGTAAGTAAATGCATAAAATAAATAAGAGCAGTTACCAGAATTCAGTCTGGAGCGAGGCGACCTGTTTTTGACTCTGGCTCTCTTCTTACCAGCAGTGTGACCTTGGGCTCGCTACTTAACTTTTGCATGACTCTGTTCCTTCAGTTCGAAGTCTGGATTCTAAACGGTACTGATTTGAAATCTCACAGCCCTGTAAAGTACTGACAATCCATGTAAAGCCCTGGGAGCAATACCACATTCAGAGCAGAAATGCTCAGTGCATGTTAGCTTTTCTTATTAGACTCCAGCTGAGTTGTTGTCTGTGAACGAGTTGAATTGTGTCTGCCACCCACCAACATCAAAAGGATGGGCTGTAGTCTTAGGCCCAGCACTCCAGGATGTGACTCTATCTGGAAATAGTCCTTACAGAGGTCATCAAATTAAAACGAGGTTATGAAGGTGGGCCCTCCTTTGGACCCAGTCAATATGACTGGTGTCCTCATAAAAGGGGGAAATCTGAACACAGGGAGAGATACTTATAGAGGAAAGGCGATGTGAAGAGACACAGGGAAGAGACAGCTGTCTACAGGCCACAGAAAATGACCTGGAGCAGACCGATGGTACCAAGATCCTGGACTTCTGGCCTCCAGAACTGCAAGGCAGTGTTTCTGTTGCTTAAGCTATGCAATCTGTGGTACTTAATTATGGATTGTTGTTTAGTAGCTCAGTTGTGTCTGATTCTTTGCAACCCCATGGACTGCAGCATGCCAGGTTTTCCTGTCCATCACCATTTCCCGGAGCTTACTCAAACTCATGTCCACTGAGTCAGTGATACCATCCAACCATCTCATCCTCTGTCATCCCATTCTCTCCTGCCTTCAATCTTTCCCAGCATCAGGGTCTTTTCTAGTGGGTCAGTTCTTTGCATCAGGTGGCCAAAGTATTGGAGTTTCAGCTTCAGCATCAGTCCTTCCAATGATTATTCAGGACTGATTTCCTTTAGGATTGACTGGTTTGATCTTCTCGCAGTTCAAGGCATTCTCAAGAGTCTTCTCCAACACCACAGTTCAAAAGCATCAATCCTTTGGCGCTCAGCCTTCTTCATGGTGCAACCCTCACATCCATACATGACTACTGGAAAAACTGTAGCTTTGACTATTGTGCAATAAAAAGTAATGTCTCTGCTTTTTAATATGCTCTCTAGGTTTGTCATAGCTTTTCTTCCAAGAAGAATGCATCTTTTGATTACGACAGCCCTAACAAAATAGCCCATCGTCCATTCTTAAATTCTGAAACTGATCCTTTCTGATAGTTTTGAGTGACAACCCCTGCCAGAAGTGGGAGCATCAAGCCCTGGTTTAAAGGGATTGCTGTTTTTCCAGCATCTTGAACTGAGGGGCATTCCCGCTGTCAGAGCCCATCAGGAAGCAACCCCTTCTCTGTGGCTGCACATGCCTCTGCATGTGGGTTCCCACCCTGGGGGACAGAGCAGGCGCCTTGCTGTTATTTTGACTGTGCACAATTTAACCCACACTGGCAGACTTGGAAATTGACATTTGCCCATAATTGCTGTGACCTGGCACCAGCATTGCTAGCGAATGACAGTGCTGAGCTTTATCAGAATCGGATGCTCCACAGAATGAGATTACAGAGCTCAATATGTTGTTTGCTGTGATTTCATGAAACTCAGTCCAGACACATGTGGCCAAATCAATTGGATTCATTCAAGCGATTTGGGGGCCCTTTTAAAACCCAGCCAGAATCTAATTTCTCTATCTGAAATTCAAGAAGATCTTAATTCTTGTGAACAGTTTTCTCAGCAAAGAGACTTGGGGTTGGGGAGGAAAAGAGTAAAAGAAAAAATTTAACATTTCTCTGATGTTCTCTGTGGTTGTCTGAGAGTTGGAGCAAGTTTAATGAGCTTTGATCTGAGTTTCAACCAATTGGATTCCTTCCATTATCTAGATGGAATCAGCTTCTCACTGTGCCTCTGATACTGTTTAAAATGAGGATGTGTTACTCCCCTCTGGTAGCCAGGTTGGAGACACTCCTGGAGACGTCATAGCAGAGGTTAAGGCGAGAACCACCTCCAGGGACTGTGGCCCACCCCTCTGTGTGTCTGGACTGGACATCTCCTGGGAGAATCTATTCAACTGAAGCAAATTCTGAGCAAAGGAATAAGTGGCCCTGATATCACATTACCTGCCCAGTCTCTTGAACTGATGAAGGTCTGTCACCCTCAGTATGTCATGGGGTAAGAAGCTAGTCCAAGTGGGGTGGCTTTTTGTTTTTATAAATCAGTCAGTTCAGTTCAGTCGCTCAGTTGTCTCTGACTCTTTGTGACCCTATGAATCACAGCATACCAGGCCTCCCTGTCTATCACCAACTCCCAGAGTTCACCCAGACTCATGTCCATTGAGTCAGTGATGCCATCCAGCCATCTCATCCTCTGTTGTCCCCTTCTCCTCCTGCCCCCAATCCCTCCCAGCATCAGAGTCTTTTCCAATGAGTCAACTCTTCGCATGAGGTGACCAAAGTATTGGAGTTTCAGCTTTAGCATCAGTCCTTCCAATGAACAACCAGGACTGATCTCCTTTAGGATGGACTGGTTGTATCTCCTTGCAGTCCAAAGGACTCTCAAAAGTCTTTTCCAACACCACAGTTCAAAAGCATCAATTCCTTGGCACTCAGCTTTCTTCATAATCCAATTCTCACATCCATACACGATCACTGGAAAAACCATAGCCTTGACTAGATGGACCTTTGTTGGCAAAGTAATGTCTCTGCTTTTGAATATGCTGTCTAGGTTGATCATAACTTTCCTTCCAAGGAGTAAGCGTCTTTCAGTTTCATGGCTGCAATCACCATCTGCAGTGATTTTGGAGCCCCCAAAAATAAAGTCTGACACTGTTTCCACTGTTTCCCCATCTATTTCCCATGAAGTGATGGGACCAGACGCCATGATCTTAGTTTTCTGCATGTTGAGCTTTAAGCCAACTTTTTCACTCTCCTCTTTCACTCTCATCAAGAGGCTTTTTAGTTCCTCTTCACTTTCTGCCATAAGGGTGGTGCCATCTGCATATCTGAGGTTATTGATACTTCTTCCGGCAATCTTGATTTCAGCTTGTGTTTCTTCCAGTCCAGCGTTTCTCATGACATACTCTGCACAGAAGTTAAATAAGCAGGGTGACAATATACAGACTTGACTTACTCCTTTTCCTCTTTGGAACCAGTCTGTTGTTCCATGTCCAGTTCTAACTGTTGCTTCCTGACCTGCATATAGGTTTCTCAAGAGGCAGAACCATGAAGCAGCAGTTTTTATAAATAACTTATTTTTATTTGTGGTTGCAGGAGTCTTCATTGCTGTGTGTGGGCTTTTCTCCAGTCTGTGGCGAGAGAGGTACACAAGTTTTCCTTGCAGTGGCTTCGTTTGTTGTGGAGCACAGACTCTAGGCACATGGGCTCTGTAGTTGTGGCTTGCAGGCTCTAGAGCACAGGCTTGGTTGTTAGGGCGCATGGACTGACTTGCCCTGAGGCACGTGGAATCTTCCTGGTTGTTGTTGTTGTTTAGTGGTTAAGTCAAGTCTGACTCATTGTGACTCCATAGATTGTAGCCCACCAGGCTCCTCTGTCCATGGGATTTCCCAGGCAAGAATACTGGAGTGGGATGATATTTCCTCCTCCAGGGGATCTTCCTAACCCGGGGATCAAACCTGCATCTCCTGCACTGGCAGGTAGATTCTTACCCACTGTACCACTAGGGAAATCTGGCTTTTTTCTTTTTAAGATTAATTTTCAATGGGTGTGCAGGAAGAACTGAATACATGAGATTGGAGGGTATTCTGCAAATGGTGGATATTTCCAGGATAAAAGAAAATGCCTACAGGAGCAGATGCTCTTGGTTAAGTAGGTCTGGCCTTGGGAGCATGAAGCTTGGGGAGCATAACTCTTCCTCCATTCCCACCTTTGTCTGTCTCTCGGCTGGGCTTCACATTGGTAAATTTATTACTTATTTTATCATCTGAAGCTGGAGCGTGGATGACTAAGATCAACCCCTGTGTCCTAACAGATTTAGAACAGAGGGTGTGGATGAGAAGAGAGTAAATCACTGGTTCTCAACACTGTCTGTGCTTTTGAATCACCTGGAGAGCATTTAAAACCACCTTTCCCAGCTGGAGCTCCAGATATTTTGATTGAAAAGGGCCGGCTGGGACTCAGGCAATGGCAGCTTTGAAAAGCTCCCCAGGCTACTCCAATGTGCAGTCTGAGTTGCAGAACCGTGAAGCAGTTCCTCACCTCAAGCAATGAAGGAACAACCCAGAGAAAGACTAGCTCTCCACCCCCAGGTGCAGCCCCAGCCAGTCTGCCCTGTGATGGAGAAGCTTTGAGAAATGAAGGGACCCAGCCCAGCTGAGGGAGGCCCTAGGGTTGCCCAGGGAGGGTCCCTTGGTCCATTCCTGGTACCACTGGAATCAGGAGGTCTGGAGCGACTGCCTCCAAGGGCAGAGGTTGGGGTGTAGAGGGAAGTGTGAAACTGGTTATGCCAGAAAAGAGAGGCCCAAGGGTGTCTGCCAAAAAACAGGAAGGTGGAGGTGGATGTTACAGAGTTTGAACCTGCAGCCAGAAATCTGTGCAGCAGCAAGAGGGTGCGTGCTGTGGACCCTCCCTCACGTCCCAGCATCCCTGCTACATGAAGGGCAGGTCACAGTCACAAAGGTACAGTAAGGGTGGTTGTCTTTTTATCCAGAGAAGAAATACTGGCTTGGCCAAAAAGTTCATTTGGGTTTTCCATATGTTGGTATATGGAAAAACTCAAATGAACGCTTCAGCCAACCCTGTGCATGCGTGCGTGCTAAGTTGCTTTAGTCATATCTGACTCTTTGCCACTCTATGGACCGTAGCCCACCAGGCTCCTCTGTCCTTGGGAGTTTCCAGGCAGGAATACTGGAGTGAGTTGCCATGCCCTCCTCCAGGAGATCTTCCCAACCCAGGGATCGAACCCATATCTCCTGCATCAGCAGGCAGGTTCTTTACCACGAGTGCCACCTGGGAAGCCTGGCCAACCCTATAGAAGGATGCTATTTCTCCTTTGAGGTTGATGTTTTTGCCTGTGGTTCTACCAGGACATCAGTGGCAAACTGTGCTCTTCTTCTCTTATGAGAGTTGAGGAGTGTGGTGTGTATGTCATTGGCAACACCCTTCCTGGGGCCTGCTCCACCCAGCTGGGCTTAGGCTCCCCACCCTCTGGAGTCTGCAAGGTGGGCTCTGCTCCAAGTGTGGTCACCCAAGCTTAGGAAACTAAGGGGAAGTTGATGGGCGTGGGGTGGGTGCAGTCATTCAGTGGAGGGTCTAAGTTTTGCCTCAGACATTTCTTCTGCTGATGTGAGATTGACGTGAGCACACAAGCAATGAATGCCTCAGGTGTGAGAGGAGCTGTTGGTGGAGGTCTGTGGGCTGTACCCTTGCCTTGTGTATTGCATTGAAGCCCTGTCATTGGAAAATAAAACCAGACTGGCTGTTAAGTGCTCAAAGAAGGATTCCAGAACAAGTACCTAACCTGCTGCTTTTGTCAGCCAGGACTTTAGTCCTTGTGGCCCTGAAGCTAGTGAACACGGGGCGAGAGTGTCCCCTACCCCCTGGCAACCCGAGAGAAGCAGGAACCCACCTGGGGTAGATCGGGAGAAGGAACTGCATCTTTTCACCTATTACATTTTGCTTCTGGGGTTTGTTCCTTCTACCATATCTGGATTAAAAATTTGAAGTAAGAAATGCTTTTGGCACTCGCCTTGTTGAGGCATTCTATCTCAGATGGAACCACCCCAGAGAATCGCATCAGTGCCTCCTGGCCCCCTCTGTGTCACCTCACCAGGGCCTTCCAGTTCTCCAGGAGGGCACCCTGGCCTCTGTCCTAACTGGAACGGGGTTGAAGGCCAGAATGAGCCGGCAAGGGAACCCTGGGGCCCGCAGCTGCAGCTTCTCCCTCCAGACCATGACTGGAGAGGCGTCTGTCCTGTAGCTGGTTAGAAGAGACACCCGGGAGAAAATTCAAAGTCTATAAGAGCCGGGGTACAGCTTTGAAACTGCCAGCAGCTAATTTTCTGAAGGAGACAGAAGCATGCGTGTGTGTGTGTGTGTGTGTGTGTGTGTGCACGCGCACGTACTCACTCAGTCGTGCCTGACTCTTTGCGACCCCGTGGACTGTATCCCGCCGGGCTCCTCTGTCCATGGGGTTCTCCAGGCAAGAACACTGGAGTGGGTTGCCATTTTCCTTTCCAGAGGATCTTTCTGACCCAGGGACTGAACCCGCGTCTCTTGCACTGTCAGGCGGGTTCTCTACCAGATGAGCCACCAGTGAAACCCTGGAGACAAAACTGATTTGGCTAAACTAGATTGCTGGGCTCATGTTGGCTGCTCTTAACCACCTGTCAGTGACCACAACTCCAGAGGAGAGAGAAAAGCTGTGGAAATGACCACTCTGGGGAGGGTGTGGGCCAGGAGGGTGGGGCGGAGGGAGGAAGCCTCTCTCCCCTCTAGTCCTCCTCCCCATGGTCAGAGCAGGCCAGGCCACACCCCATCCAGCTACATGGCCCTGATAGGCTTCAGAGTCTGGCCTGGGAAGATTCCCTTTGCCTTGGTCTAGTTCACGACCTCTCTTCCTTCACATCTCAGCTCAAGCCTTGAGTTCTCAAGAAACCTGCTCTGGCTTCCCTGACAAGTTTCAATGTCCCTACTTACACTCTCAACACACTAGGCACCTCTCCTTTGGGTTCACAGCGACCACTCTCTTTACTGTTTAGCCTCCTCAGTAGAGCAGAAACCCCCAGAGCCAAGCTCTATGTTTCTGCTTTCCATTCTACCCCCATCACATTACATGGTGTCTGACGCACGGCAGGTATTCAATGTTTAACCGATTTACTGCTTATAGTAAGGTTTGTGTGCGTGCCTACACTTCGTGAGTTTTTGTCCCTTGGAAAGGACCATAGGCTTGACAACTATGATGTGCATCACTACCCTCACCTTCCCAAACACATACACAACAAGCCATATAAGCTTACAAGAACTAATCTCTCCCCTGTGGTTGAATATGGGTCATAAATAAAGCCATGGCCAACGGCTGGGGACACTGGGCCAGGAGACCAGCCCGCCCCCATCCACTTGGCCTTCCACTCCTACTCTGAGTCCCCAAGTCAGCCCGTAACCCATTTGGGCCACAAACAGAGTAGAAAAGGAATGACCTTTGGGGGAGTAGAAAGGAATATGAAACCACAGGACTGTGCTTTGGGAATGCAGAGTATTAGAATAAAGCCTTAAGGATCTAATCCCACCCTCAGACACCTTATTCCCAAACCAAACAGGCTTCTGACAAGCGCTGGCTCCGCCCCCACTTATTAAAGCCGGCTGCTGGCCATTTAAGGAATGACTCGGTTCTGTGCCTTCACCTTCAGTATTATAAAGTTAAAGGCACAGGCAAACAGATGCACTTGGAGACAGGTCACTGACAATTTCCTGACCGTGGAACCTCACAGACTTGACTCCATCCAGACCCTCCCGGGAGAGAGGGGGGCTGCCAAAGTGCCATTAAGTAGCAATTATCTTGGATGACAGGGAGAGCAGTAGGTCCAATGGGGCTGGTTGGGACTTGAGCACATTATACAGATCAGAGTATGGACTGGCCCCACATATTAGAAAGTAAACCACCTTGGGCAATTACTTAACCTTCTCCTCCCCATTTTCCTCATGCAAAATAGGAACTATAATGTCTCTGTCTCATTGAGCTGCCATAGGAACTAGTGAAGTAATCTCTGTGAGGCGCTTTGCCTAGACATAGAAGAAGGTGTGTTATTGGCTCAGTTGTGCCCAACTCTTTGCAGCCCCATGGGCTGTAGCCCACCAGGCTCCTCTGTCCATGAAATTCTCCAGGCAAGAATACTGGAGTGGGTTGCTTTTCCCTTCTGCAAGGGATCTTCCCAACCCAGGGTTTAAAGTGCTGAATAAATATTAGATATTAACATAGAAAAATCTATACATTTCTAAACATTCAAATTAGCCCCTTTCCAAGTGATTACATAAATGAAACACTATACTATTATGCATCTCCTTCTATTAGTAAACCCAGGAGAAGGGAATGGCTACACACTCAGTATTCTTGCCTGGAGAATTCCATAGACAGAGAAGTTTAGCAGGGTATACAGTCCATGGGGTCTCAAAGAGTCGGACGCGACTGAGAGACAAACACACTTTGTCATTAAAATGTCTTAACGTGTGCTTGCTGTGCCTGCCCACTGTCCTTGCATGCTTGCTTTCAGGCTGCCTGGCATATGAGGTCCAGTTGCATGGCTTCAAAGTCAGTGTTTGCTTTGACATTATGTATTTAAGAGAATTATTGGTAAGGAACATTTTGGGTAGTTTGGGTACCATGAATCAGGAGAAATTTGACTTTATAGGATTATTGTCTTTTGTGTTGTTGAAAATTCCAGCAATTCATGAAAAATTCTCTTTAAAGGTATATTCAGGTCTGGAGGGGCTAAAGCATAGTTTGTCTAAATGATACGTCTTTTAGGACATTCCTTAAATTATTTGCTTTGTTTGAGGCTCTTTTAAGAAACCACATGTAATTATGTTCAAGTATTCAGAAGGTTAAGCCTCAAACTAGCATGCCAAGAAATTCAAAGTTCTGATGGCCACCCCATCTCTAATTGCAGCAAGCGGGCCTTTGTTCCTCCCCTAAAGCATGATGCCTTCAGAAAAGAATGCAAGCTGAAGTGTCCATGGCTTCTGGCTTCTCTCTATAGCATTCTTTTCCATTATTTGGGCAGGTCTTCTGATATTAATCAATTCTAGTATTTATAAACAGTCCTGACTAGGGAAAAAGACAGATACATATTTTAAGACAATCACTATGTGCTAATGATGAAGTGTTGTGAGATTCTTTTTCAAAGTGTAAGGATGAGTCAGAAATGAAAAAGATTCTAAAATCCAGTTCTCAACGATTTATTATTCCTTATTTTGACTAACTTGCTTCTAACATGTGTATTCATGCCTCCTGCATGCAGAAATATTACTCTTATTAATCACGGATTAGATCTCCATTGAATTCAATATTCTAGTTTTTCAGACCATTGTGACCCCAGATGTTTTTTCCCCCTTATTGTTGCTTAAATTATCACTAGCTTATAAGGCAGAAGCTAAGAGAAATAAAGCCATGCTTACAGGAAATCAGACTTCACACAAATGTTATTTGTAATTAATGATGAAATGTATAACTGTTCTCTCCATGACCAGCCTCTATGCTGGATTCTCTTGCGCTTTTGGTGTTCAGAGCATACCAGATGAATACCTCTAGTGTGAATGAAGAAGCAAAGAGTGGCTGGGGAGAAAAGAGCTTCATCCATCCATCCAGAGAACAGATAGTGATGTCTAGTCTGAACCAGGACTCTTCTAGGTGCTGAGGATACAGACAATACTTGCCTACATGGAGCTCAGTTTGTAGTGTTGGGAGACAGACATTAATGTAGGGGTGTATGGCATTTCAAGGTAAAGGGTATGTTATGGCAGGTGGAGGTGATATGGAAAGAAATACAACAAGGAAGAGGGATTGACGTTTGTGGGACCACAGGACAGATGACTATAGTTTATAAACAGTGGTCAAGGTAGTCCTATTAGTATTTGAACAAAGTCCTGGAAGAGCTGAAACAAGGATCCCTGCAGATATCTAAAGAAGACAGCTATTACAGTAGCCATGGAAACCTACCAAGCAGAGACTAGCGTGACTGCAGTGAGGGCGAGGGCAAAGAGGCAGCAGTTAAGGCCAAGAGAAAGGAGCGACAGTCTAATTTAGGCGCCATTTGCCAGGACTTGGGCTTGTACTCCAAGTGGGACAGAGCCATCGACGTGTTGTGAGCCTGAGTGGTAGAACCCAGCTTCTGTTTTAATAAAGATCCCTTTGGATTTGGTGTTGAGAGTGGGCTGTACAGGGGCAAAGGCAGAAGCAGAGAGACCACTCTGGAAGGCTCTTATAGACTTGGACCAGAGAAGCAGCTGGATCCCAGATTATTTTAAAGGCAGAACTAATGGAACTTGCTAAAGGATAAGAGGTAGGTTGTGAGAAAGACAAGAGACTAGAATAACTCTAAGATATTTTGGTATAAGAACCAAAGGACAGAACTGCCATTTTTTGAGAGGAAAGAAAGTGGGAAGGGGGTGAGAATTTGAAGATGGATGTGTTAAGTGTGAGATGCCTATTAGACATCCAAGTAGAGATGTTGAGTAGGCAGTTGGAGAGACAGATCTGGGATTCAACAGAAAAGTCCAAGCTTGAGACATATTTTTAGGATCTTATGAGCATTTGGATGATATTTAGACCCATGAGACTGGCTGAGATCACTCAGGTAGTGAAAGTATGTGGAAAAGAGAAGAAGGACTGAACCCTGAGGCACTTTTTAACATTTAGAAGTGTGTACATGACGCAACTCTGGACAACTGTGTTGTTCACAAATGTCTAGTCCTTCAGAGTTTAGAAAACCCTGTTTTGTCAAATCAAGTAATTTAACATGGTCTTTCTCCAAATGTTCTCAACTGAAGTGCTTCTATGTTAAAATAGTGCTTTTTGGTGCTGAAGGAGTCTTTAGTCACTGGCTTTCAGAAGCAAGTTGCGAAAACTTCTTTGTCAATGACTAGGTTAGCACTGCCTATTGAAGACAGAGATCAAAGTATCTCTTTCACTGTATACATGAAGGCAAGGGGACACTATCTCAAGACCAGGAGGGTGAACTCCAATCTTGTGTTTCACTGGGATAGTGTATTAGTTATCTTTATCTGCCTAAAAAATTGCCCCCCACCCCAATTTAGTTGCTTACAACAATGATTCATTATCTCACAGTTCCTGTAGGCCAGGAATTCAGGTACTTTTAGCTAGGTCTCACACAAGACTGTAATCAAGGGGTGGGTTGGGACTGTGGTCTCATCTAAAGGCTCAACTGGGGCACGATTTGCAATTGATCAGAAGCCACCTCAGTTCCTTGCTTCATGGGCCTCTCCAGCCTAATTGATTAGAAAAAGCCTGTGAGAAGAGCCAGAGAGACAGAACTAGTAAGAGAATAAGAGAGCAAGAAGGCAGTCACAGTCTTTTGTAAGCCAACCACACAAAAAGGCATCCCGTCACTTTTACTGCGTTCTATTAATCAGTCTCAAGTCAGTGGGCCCAGTCTATATTCAGATGAAGATGTGAACGCCAGGAGGCAGGAATCCCTGTAGGTCTGTCTCCAACAGATAGCATGGATAATTTTTAACACCAGTGAATTTACATTTACATCATTACTTTCAGTACAATAGAAGCACTTTCAAAAGTACTGGTTTTCCTCTGAAATTGGTTATGATATCCTAATGTTTTTTAAACTGTAAGTGAAGAGGAACTAAAAAGCCTCTTGATGAAAGTAAAAGAGGAGAGTGAAAAAGTTGGCTTAAAGCTCAACATTCAGAAAATGAAGATCATGGCATCCGGTCCCATCACTCCATGGGAAATAGATGGGGCAACAGTGGAAACAGTATCAGACTTTGTTTTTTGGGGGCTCCAAAATCACTGCAGATGGTGATTGCAGCCATGAAATTAAATGACGCTTACTCCTTGGAAGGAAAGTTATGACCAACCTAGATAGCATATTCAAAACCAGAGACATTACTTTGCCGACTAAGGTCCGTCTAGTCAAGGCTATGGTTTTTCCTGTGGTCATGTATGGATGTGAGAGTTGGACTGTGAAGAAGGCTGAGGGCCGAAGAATTGATGCTTTAGAACTGTGGTGTTGGAGAAGACTCTTGAGAGTCCCTTGGACTGCAAGGAGATCCAACCAGTCCATTCTGAAGGAGATCAACCCTGGGATTTCTTTTTTTTTTTTCTGGGATTTCTTTGGAAGGAATGATGCTAAAGCTAAAGCTCCAGTACTTTGGCCACCTCATGTGAAGAGTTGACTCATTGGAAAAGACTTTGATGCTGAGAGGGATTGGGGGCAGGAGGAGAAGGGGACGACCGAGGATGAGATGGCTGGATGGCATCACTGACTCGATGAACATGAGTCTGAGTGAACTCCGGGAGTTGGTGATGGACAGGGAGGCTTGGCGTGCTGTGATTCATGGGGTCTCAAAGAGTCGGACACGACTGAGCGACTGAACTGAACTAAAGCTGCTACTATGTATGAAATAGATAACTAATAAGGGTCTACTGTATAGCACAGGGAACTCTACTCAGTGGTCTGTAATGACCTATATGGGGAAAGAATTTTAAAAAGAATGGATATATCTATATATATATATAACTTCGCAGTACACCTGAAACTAATACAACATTCTAATTCAACTATATAAAATAATATAAAATATAACAATATAAAATAAGTTAATAGAGAAAACTGCAAATTGCAACTCCTTAGTGAGTCATGAAATAAGTTTAGTAGTCATGGCCAGCATTAAAAAAAAATAAAATGGAATAAAGCCAGCACTATCAGAGTACATTGCATGTATAAAGATTTAGAAGAGGTACTAGGTTGTGATATAAATCATATCTCTTTTTAAGGGTCATGTTCAAAATTAGTGATTTTCATAATACTACTAAATGTGAATGAGCCACCAAAACATAATTTGGTAAAAAAAAAACAGCCAAACTGTACAAAGGAAAGAATGTCAGAACCAAAAATAAAACCAAACAAAACCCCAATGCACTCAGGTGAGCTAAAGAAGCCATGTGCTTGCCAGTTCATGCTTACAGACCTCAGCTCCCTCATGGGGTCTGTAAAGAGTAATCAATAAGAGACTGCAAAACCCTGAACAGACATGACAGATATGACATCTTGCCTCGGCAGAGGTAAAGCAGACACACCACAAACTCATGAAAATACCCTGCACAATTCTACACATCTTGAAAGGTCAAAAGCGAGAATCTTTTTGACAAGAAGCCAGCTGTGAATGGCTAAAACCAATAGGCTACCTAAAGACAGATGAGGCCAGTTTTTAGCTGAAGCACTCTCTTCCTTCTCAAGGGAGGCAGCCACCACCGACAGGCACGTCTTCCTGCCATAGACAGAATGCAGTCGGTACTTTGCTGAAGCCTTGACAGGTTTGGAGCCTGAAGTGCGGCCACTCTGCGCCTACCACCTCCCCATCTCCAGCTCCTGCCCATCTAAACCTCCAGGCAGCTCCAGCATTAGCAGTGATTCCCAGCAGGGTAGAAAACAAAAGGCTGTCCAGCTTAATTACCTCTTTCATCTGAAATGTCCCTTTTAAGATCAATGCTCAGATTCTGCTGCAGAGACAGCAAAGCAAAGTCTTCATCTTTCATTCATCCTTATCAGCCAGACGGCAAACAAGCCAAGTTTCGATTAGAGTCCAGATTTGAAAAATCCATCATATGCCTGGTGTTTCACATTTTCCACAGTGCTGCCCTGCAGATCTTCCTGGTTTCATGTGAGAGTGCTTCAGAGCAGAGAGCCTGAAAGCAAAGCCAGGAACTGGGGAGACACGCTGAAAGTCAGGGCGCCTTGGCACTGTTGACTGGGTAGGAACAGAGGTTCAGTTAACAGCATGTGTAACCTATTAACATTCAGCTTTGAGCAAAAAGGCAAGGAGAAAGGAGAGCCTGAGGCAGAAGGGCTTGCTCTGTGGTTTGCTTTAGGCTCCCCTAATTCCTAGAGATGAAAAGAGCTAAACGTCTTGGAGGCTTTGCATAAAGTGAATTTGGAAGTATTTCTGCATTTTCATATAGTGTTTAATAACCATAGTCTAAACAATTTCATTCAAAGTTGGATGATGGGCCAAAGGATTTGTTGTTCTACTCATCCCATGTGTTGAAGACATATACTCACACAGCCTAGGAGTCTGAACGTTAACCGTTGTTTGCTGATATAGTATGTTATTAATTAGTTAATTCCAAAATAACTTTGACATTAGAGTGGGGGTAGTGTCTAGGTTTTAGACCAACTAGAAGTTGGGAAAAGAGATATTTCTCCTTTTCTGAAAAATGAGTTACATTCCTAAAAGCTTTTTATGTGATAAAATCTGAGAGACACAGCAGGAGGCTTATATTTTTTTTGCCACGAAGTAAGATGAAAGGGCTAAGTCATCCTTAGATTTATAAATATCTTGAAGAGGTCTTTGTAAATGACTGTTTGTGATCTCATCAGAAAAATAAAATGTGCAATCAGGAGAGACTGTTACCCATTAAGTTTGGGCCCCTTCTTAAAGCACTTACATTTGTATTAAGTTTAGATTTAGACCAAGATTAAGTTTAGATTGAGAGTATAGTTAGATTTAGATTAAGAAGCAGACTAAAAATAGCTTTATTTTTAATTTTTTATAAATATCTAACTCTATCAGTGAGGAATGCTTTGGGCTGCAATTATAGCAAATCCAACTAACGCGGGCTTAAACACACAGGGATGTGCTTTGCCTTCCTTAGGATTTCTTACTATGTGAGTAATGTCCAAAGCTGGTCACTATGTTAAGAACCCAGGCTCTTTTTACCATTTGCTCAATAGCATCAGCTATTGACCCACAATAGCAAGATGATTGCTGCATTTCTACCCATCATGTCCACATTCAAGGCAAAAAGAGAAAAAAGGAGATGCTGACATTAGAAACATTGGTCCCTTTTATCAAGAATGCTAACAATGAACAAAAGGTTTTCTTTTAAAAAAAATATTCATTTGTGTATTCATTTGGGCTGTACTGGGTCTTTGTTGCTTTTTGGGCTTTAGTCTAGCTGTGGCCAAGGCAAGAAGGGGCTAGTCGCTAGTCGTGGTGCTTGGGCCTCTCCTTGTGGTCCTTCTCTTGTTACAAAGCACGGGCTGCAGGCACACGGGCTTTAGCAGTTGCAGTTCCCGGGCTCTAGAGAGCAGCCTCAGTAGCTGCAGCACATGGGCTTGGTTGCTCAGCAGCATGCGGGATCTTCCCTGACCAGGGTTCAAACCTGTATCTTAGGCATTATGCGGATTCTTTACCACTGAGCCACCAGGGAAGCCCAACAAAAGGTTTTCTTGTATCTCACTCTCCCCAGTTCAGCTTCAAGGCAAAGACTATCATTGAGGGAGGTGGAGGAAGCAAGTATATAGCAATTCCAGATGGTAAAGAATCTGCCTGCAATGTGGGAGACCCAGGTTCAGTCCCTGGGTCCGGAAGATCCCCTGGAGAAGGAAATGGCAATCCACGCCAGTATTCTGGCCTGGAGAATCCCACAGACAGAGGAGCCTAATGGGCTACAGTCCATGGGGTCACAAAGAGCTGGACACAACGGAGTGACTTGCACCCATTGTTTAGCATGGAGGTGGGTGGGAGAGAAGGGTCTTGACAGTGAGGTTGGGTCAGAAGGGAATCCATTAACAGAAATGCCGTTGACCCAAGGAAGAGCAGCTCTAGACAAGGAGGCCTGGACTCCTGCTACCCTTCATGGGAGGCAGACATTTACACCCACATAGGGAGAAATATAAGCAGACTCTGGACTTCTAAAGGCCAGTGGGGAAGTTTAGCACTGTTTCTGTGTTGTTGTATGGGCTGTTATTGAAGACCCAATTTCATGGTCACAAACAAAAGTTACATAAGTATAAACCAAATACCTTATTTTAAAACATCAAGTCACGTTCATTATAATGATTATGTGCAGCAAATGAGAGATGCATGTTTTCAATGAGAATCGGTTTAAGCCATGACATTTTTTATCATTTTTTACACAGTTCCCATCTATGGAGTCATTTATTCAAATAACTTGATCATTTAATCATTCAGCTAAATCATTCAATATAAATTTATTTGTGCCTTTTGCCAAGTGCTGGTCTAGGCACTGGGGACGTGGGGGTGAGCAGCAGCAGTGGGCACAGTCCTTGCCCTCATGTTAAATCACAACCATAATCATTGCTATACAGTACAAGGTGTTATGAAATTGAGCCTTAGGAGAGAAGCAAGGGTAAGTCAGAGAGGCCTTCTTGAGAAGGTCAGGTGTCTTGAGTCCCAGGAGATCACCAGGAGTTGACTAGGCAAAGAGAGAGAGAAGGAACAATCTCCAGAGAGAAGCAGACTCTCCCGTGAGCTGGAAAGCAAGCAGGAAAGCAGCAGGATTCAGATTTCAGAAGATAGATACTGAAGAATGCTTCTTCAGGCTCATTTTGGGGATGTTTTTTGCTTTTTTTACTACCCCTAAACTTTATTATATAAATGATTGAGAGTGTTATGTCAAAAAATATACACATATGATTATCACATTTCACATTCACATGGAAGTCTATCCCATTTACTGGAGATGAACGCTATTTCATTTCCAACAAAAACTCTCAACTATAAAAATGTGGTTCTCTAAGATTGACATTATTTATGTTTTAAGCATGAAATGAAAATAAGTTAATGAGTAAATTAATCTCAGGAGGTTTACCTTGAACATATTGTAATATATTCAATTCATTACAAAGATTCATTACAAAGTCAGTGCAGTTCTTACAACCTAACAACTTAGGACATCTTGCTAGGGCCATAATGGGAAATTCAGTAACCGTACAGTTACTTTTGACCATTCAAGCTCATACTGGTTCAATGGCCAACTAGAAACTTCAAACTCTGATAAATGAATGATAACACTGATTATGTGCTAAAAACATACTAAAAGCCAGACGACATGTGACTCTGAAGACTTGGATGGAAGGAGAGGAGCTTGTAACATTGGAAAGGAACTCAAGTATTGGCTTAAGTACTGGAAGAAGAGAATTGAAGCAAGCAGTGAATACAGAAGTTATGTCTTAGAAAGTGGAGCGGGAAGAAACAAATGGAAGTGAGAATTGAACTGACAAGACCACGTGGGAGGTGATGTGGAAGGACACGGTAATGGAGAGGTGGACACCCAGTGGCTTTGGCCAGAGACTGTCTCCAGGAGGACAGACAGAAATTGAAGCACAGAGACAGGAGCGGAGAGGACTGCTCACTAGGGAGGCTGGGGGCTGCCGTGCCCAAGAGGAGAGACGAGCAGGGTGAGAGAGCCTATGCTACTCTCCCCAACACTGGCCTCTGGAGGGCTGGGCTCCTGGTTTGGTGACATATAAAGTCACTATTTCTAGAAGAACAGCACTGTTGAATCTGTTCATGGATGGTCTTCTTGCCTGGAGCAGAACTGACTTTTCAGCAGGTCAGGCTATGAACCTGGGCGGAAATCTGTTGCCACCACTGGCTTCCTGCTGCAGAGCTGAGCCACCAGGCCCCTGGCACTGCTGCCAACTCACTCTTTCAGACAGAAGGAACGAAACTGCCCCTGCCTCGAACCTGTGGCCCTCCTTGCTCCCTAACAGAGACTGACAAAGAAATTGCCCTTCTCTAGGGGTTTAATTGAGACCTTAAAAGGATAATTTCAAAGTTTCAGGCAGATCCTGTGTATAAAATCATACATGGTCAGCAACAGGTCAATTTCTAATTTCCTGCAGGCTCAAAAAACACAGTTTGGAAAGGAGAGTGAGGAAAGGATAGGAAATGAAATCTAATTCCTATACTCAGAGAGGTCATGCAAAGTCTGGGACAATTAGGACAATATTTCCTTTTCTTATGCTTTTTGCCTTGAATGCCATTAAAAACAAAAATTTACTCTTGAAAGGACTATGTGTGTGTTCAGACAGTTACCGATAAGACAATAAGAAAAATGAGATGTATCTCTAACTCACATTGATGGGCATACCTCCACATGGACTGGATGAATGATCCCTGGATGAATATCTGAGACTCAGAACGCCAGTGGGAGATCAACAGAGCCCCAGACTGTCCCTCTGAAGTCCTCTTGGTACCACTCTGGGCTGAATAACCCCACTTCATTGATAGAGTTGGAATTTCTCAAAAAGCAAGTGAAGACTATCATGTAGACTTTATAAAGGAGGTTCTCAAAGAGATGGGGACAGACATCAGGACAGACGTGCGTGATCCATTCAGAGAGACGGGGACGGACATCGGGACAGACGTGCGTGATCCATTCAGAGAGACGGGGACGGACATCGGGACAGACGTGCGTGATCCATTCAGAGAGACGGGGACGGACATTGGGACAGACGTGCGTGATCCATTCAGAGAAACAGGGACGGACATCGGGACGGACATCGGGACAGACGTGCGTGATCCATTCAGAGAGACGGGGACGGACATCGGGACAGACGTGCGTGATCCATTCAGAGAGACGGGGACGGACATCGGGACAGACGTGCGTGATCCATTCAGAGAGACGGGGACGGACATCGGGACAGACGTGCGTGATCCATTCAGAGAGACGGGGACGGACATCGGGACAGACGTGCGTGATCCATTCAGAGAGACGGGGACGGACATCGGGACAGACGTGCTTGATCCATTCAGAGAGACGGGGACGGACATCGGGACAGACGTGCTTGATCCATTCAGAGAGACGGGGACGGACATCGGGACAGACGTGCGTGATCCACTCCGAGAGACGGGGACGGACATCGGGACAGACGTGCGTGATCCACTCCGAGAGACGGGGACGGACATCAGGACAGACGTGTGTGATCCATTCCCTGTGGAGACTTTTTTCCTCTGTAATCTGGGCTGAGGCATGCCCATAATGCAGTTTTAAATGACTTTCTCCACATAATGCTGTTCCTTTCGATACTCTCAGTCTTTCACAAAGTATGATGAATCCACATAAGAATGGATCATGCGTTTGCCAAAGGATGTGAGAAACACGACCTGCCCTCTCCATACAGGCCCTTGTGGAGAGAGCAAAAACACAACACTGAAACCACAATCCATTATTGGATGCCAAGAGCCTCAGCAAGGGGAGCAGTGACCTTCAGAGGAGCTGGAAAAGACACACTTTATGGAGGAGCAGCTGGCTGTTTTGTGACAATTTTGGAGCTGACTTGAGAGAACCTCGCTTTCTCAAGAATACCAGAGGGAGAGCATCCTTTAGGGAAAGAAAACATTGACCCTTGGTGTGGCCGTTTTAAGACAAGGCCACCAATTCCTTGACATTCTTCCCATTGAGAAGTGGGGTTTATGTCCTCTCACCATGAATCTGAGTGGGCTTGTGCCGTGTTGACCAGTGAAGTATGGTGGAAGGGATGTTACATGACTTCCAAGGTTAGGTCATGCAAGGTCATGGGATTCTGCCCTGCGTGCTGGTTTACTCTTGGAACCCTGAGCCATGTAGAGAGGCTATTGTAAGTGCACTAGCTGACAGTTCCAACTGAGCCCACCCTTCCAGTCATCCCAGCCCAGACACCAGTCATTTACATAAAATTTCTAGATGATTCCTGTCCCCAGCTATTCTAATCAATCTCAGATAAGGCCCTAGATATTACCAACTAGATAAGCCATACCCACTGTCTCCTATCCAAATTCCTGGCCCACAGAATCTGTATCACAAAATTTTCTGTATCAGGTGGACATGAGTTTGAGCAAGCTCCAGGAACTGGTGATGGACAGGGAAGCCTGCCATGCTGCAGTTCATGGGGTCACAAAGAGTTGGACACAACTGAGCAATTGAACTGACGGAAAGTTTAAGTATCATAAAATTTGCTGGATGACACTGACTTTGGGGATGATTTGTGTAGCAGCCATAGATAACCAGAACAGTTGGGTTACATACATGATTTAACTACCTGCCATCCTCTAGTTTCCCACGTTTTACAACCTCTGCCCCATTAACTCATTCCAGTCTGAGTCAACTGTGCCTGTCTTGGCCACTGTCTTATGTGACAATCTTTCTGCAGGGAAATTTAATTGCATAAATTTCCAGTGAAGTGTGTACTGTGCTAAAAGCATGTTAATCAGGTTTTGAGTCAGCATGTTGAAAGGAGGAATTGGTACATTGGTCACACCGAACCTCAGAAAGCCTGGCATGCCCGCCATGGGTTACATCAGCAAAAATCACCCCCAAATGAGCCCCACTATTTTAATCAATGAAAATTAAATCGGGGACCTAACCAAAGAAGAGCTAACAGCAAATTTTAAATTGGCTGACAGTCTCTAAGCTAGACATGCCAAGAAGAAAGACGATGGTTAACTGATCCAGGGAGCTTCTCTGGGAACTTCTAGACTCAAGAGACAGAGAGAGAACATTTGGGAGTTGCCAGTAGAAGGTCAATATGTAAAGACACACAGAGAAAGTGATACGTAGGAGTTCTGAGATGGTAAGAATCATCCGAAAGGGACACCAGAGTGGACGAAAGTCATGAGTCAGCAGAATCTGTAAGAAAAGAAAAGGGAGCCAGGTCAGGTGCCAGTGTCAGAAACAGGGGAGCAAAGATGGAAAATGGTGCTAGGAATCAGTGAGTGCTGATTTCATAGGGGGTTGCAAGACGCAGAGGTCACTAGAGCTGCATTTTATCCAAGTCTTTATTCAGGAACATGAACATACCCCTCGAATATAACACTGCTCTCATGGGAAGTGAATTTTCATTCCATCAGTTGGTGCCAGGGTGTCTTATGATACCATGTCTAAGAGACTGTCTAGATATAAAGCACACACTATATATCTTTCCCGTCGATTTTTTCCCCACTTCGTAAAGGGACATGATAGAATCTTATATGGGTTTGATGAGATGCTGTTGGGGTCCCTTAGCCCCACTCTTGCTGACACTATTGCCAGAGCTGAATTCCCACAGAGCTGCAAGTTCCTAGGAAGCATCAATCACCACAAAGTCATGGTCTAAGAGCTGCCCACACAGCAGATTCCTCCATCTTTCCTGTCAGGTGCTGTAAACCCAGCAGAGGACTATCATAAAGTGGCCAAAAAAGGGCCATGGAGGCCCCTGGACAACTCCCCAAACCCATCTCTCGGGCAGGGGCAGTAGCCAGAAAAACAGTTAGGAAAATGCCACAGCTAGTCAGTCAATCCAACACAGCGTCATTGGGAGAGTCCACTATGGAGAGGCTTTAAAAGGGACACCAAGTCATTTTGAGACTATCTAGGCCCTGAACTGAATTCATGCTGACACCTCAGAATACAGAGCAGGTCATCCCCAAAGATTTTGACTGAGCAGCTTCCCAGGGAGCCCATACTATAGCCTTGGTCTCCAGCAGCAGCTGTAAGATGAGAGCTCAAGGATTCGAGGCTGGAACAGGGCTGCCCACTTCCTGTCCTGAGGACCACATCCAGGCGCACTTGGAGAGGGCCCAGACCTTTTCCAGAGGACCCCACAGGAAGAAACTCCATGCATTAGCAGCCTCCACTCTACAGAGTAACTAACGTTGAAAGTGTAAGTCACTCAGTCATGTCCGACTCTCTGCGATCCCATGGACTGTAGTCTGACAAGCTCCCCTGTCCGTGAAATTCTCCAGGCAAGAATACTGGAGTGGTTGCCATTTCCTTCTCCAGGGGATCTTCCTGACACAGGGATAGAACATGGGTCTCCTGCACTGCAGGCAGATTCTTTACCATCTGAGCCAGCAGGAAAGCCCGAGTAACTAATGGAGACACTGATTTCACAGAACTGTTCTGTGCCAACTTCTTGCTCATTGTGGATCTGGGCTTAAAACAAGAGGGCCTCTTTATACCAATCCTGTTGTTCAGCAGCATCCCTCCTAAAAGCAAGCAGTCTCTCAGTCTGAGGACAACACAGGGTGTGTCTGAAAATGCTCGTTAATGGATAAGAATGGTTTACCCAGATCCCATATTGGTTAATATGGTTAATTGGTCTATTAACCAATATGGCGGCTTCATGTAAGTGAGAAAAAGCGGGCGCAAGAGCAGTGCCAGCACTGCCGGGTGGATGCCTAAAGTCCAGGAAACAGGAAGTAATCCGAGCCTGCCCATGTTTTCATGAAAAACATGGTTTAGTAACAACAAACGGGTGCCCCTAGAGATAAAGCAGAGCGGGGCTGACCCTACAGGCGCAATGCATAGGATTAGGGATCAGGAGGAGGAACCAAGGAAGAGCCAGTCGGTGTTTTGGGCAAACAGGGCGACAGGACAGGTGAGGTGCATGTTGTGTACACACAGCAGTGGACGGGGGCTGTGATGGCCTCCAGCAGCATCAGGCTTAGTAACTTTAGATGGGCTTCCAGGGCTGACCGACGTTCGTTATTGTTTCCTTTGGCAACAGCACCCCCTTTATTAAGGGAAGAAATAGGAACCCTCACCTGGTTTTGACCGCTTTTGTTGACCCTTGGCCCCTGGGTCCGTCATGGCACTGGGATGTGGATCTCGGGTGCACTTTCACAGCTGTGACCTGAAACTGAAGGGTTAATCTTCATGCAGCAGAGGAAGGAGCCTCATGCTGTGGGCTGTAACCTATCTCAGGAGGCTGAGCCTCAAATGTCAGATGTCAAGGGCTGGGGGTGGAGGCAAAGCCGTGATGCTCTAAACAAAGGGCTCCGGTCCATTGGTCTTCAGCGTGCCCTGCTTTAGACTTGGGAATAAGCTTCATCCCTACACTGCTCTGCCGGTTCCCTTTGCCACAAGGTATCACCCAGCACGCCCTTTCTCTGAGGGCAAACCTACCTTACTCGGGTGAGAGGAATGCAGACATTACAGGTTTCTCAGAGAACACTTCCTGAAAGGAGAATTCTCCACGCGAGGAGTTGGCTGAACCAATCCACCCAGACTCGTTTACCTGGAGGCCTTGTGGCTCAGCTGGTAATGAATCCGCCTGCAATGCGGGAGACCTGGTTTCGATCCCTGGGTTGGGAGGATCCCTGGAGAAGGGAAAGGCTACCCACTCCAGTATTCTGGCCTGGAGAATTCCATGGACTGTATAGTCCATGGGGTCGCCAAGAGTTGGACACTACTGAGCAACTTTCACTTTCTTTTTCCTCCCAGGGAGACTTCTGCTGTGAAAACAGGGAGCTTTGCTCCCAAGAGGAAGTCGTGCTTGCAGAGGAGCCCTCGTTCACGCGACAGTCTTAGAGTCAGTGCCTCCACCGCTGCCTCTCCCTGCTCACCAGATCCCTTAAGCTCTGCACGAAAGGCCACAAAGTGCTCACGCGCTCTCCAGGCTCCCCACCCGCGACCCCCTCACCCCAATCCAGCCGGGACTGCAGTGAGTCATCACTCTACGCTGGGGTACTCTGCCCTGGCATCCTCGCCTCCAGCGCCCAGGGAACCCTCTCCACCGCCGGCTCAGCAAGCCTCCTTTCTCTATCAGGCCATCTCTGACTCACTTCATTTGTTGACCGCCTCATGCTGCATTCAGGAATTCAGTTCCCCAACCAGGGGTGGAAACGGCGCCCCCTGCAGGGGGAGCTTGGAGTCTTGACCTGGGCCGCCAGGGAAGTCCCAAACTGACTCATTTTAAATTGTTATTTAGAATTGAGTTGCATAAGTTGCTTGTATATTTTCGAGATTAGTTGTTTGTCAGTTGTTTCATTTGCTATTATTTTCTCCCATTCAGAAGGCTGTCTTTTCACCTTGCTTATATTTTCCTTTGTCGTGCAGAAGCTTTTAATTTTAATTAGATCCCATTTGTTTATTTTTGCTTTTATTTCCAGAATTCTGGGAGGTGGATCATAGAGGATCCTGCTGTGATTTATGTTGGAGAGTGTTTTGCCTATGTTCTCCTCTTGGAGTTTTATAGTTTCTGGTCTTACATTTAGATCTTTAATCCATTTTGAGTTTATTTTCGTGTGTGGTGTTAGAAAGTGATCTAGTTTCATTCTTTTACAAGTGGTTGACCAGTTTTCCCAGCACCACTTGTTAAAGAGATTGTCTTTACTCCATTGTATATTCTTGCCTCCTTTGTCAAAGATAAGGTGTCCATATGTGTGTGGACTTATCTCTGGGCTTTCTATTTTGTTCCATTGATCTATATTTCTGTCTTTGTGCCAGGACCATACTGTTTTGATGACTGTGGCTTTGTAGTAGAGCCTGAAGTCAGGCAGGTTGATTCCTCCAGTTCCATTCTTCTTTCTCAAGATTGTTTTGGCTATTCTAGGTTTTTTGTATTTCCATACAAATCTTGAAATTATTTGTTCTAGTTCTGTGAATGAAAAATAAATGACCCAATCAAAAAATGGGCCAAAGAACTAAATAGACATTTCTCCAAAGAAGACATACGGATGGCTAACAAACACATGAGAAGATGCTCAATATCACTTATTATTAGAGAAATGCAAATCAAAACCACAATGAGGTACCACTTCACACCAGTCAGAATGGCTGCGACCCAAAAATCTGCAAGCAATAAATGCTAGAGAGGGTGTGGAGAAAAGGGAACCCTCCTACACTGTTGGTGGGAATGCAAACTAGTACAACCACTATGGAAAACAGTGTGGAGATTCCTTAAAAAATTGCAAATAGAACTGCCATATGACCCAGCAATCCCACTGCTGGGCATACACACCGAGGAAACCAGAATTGAAAGAGACACATGTACCCCAATGTTCATCGCAGCACTGTTTATAATAGCCAGGACATGGAAACAACCTAGATGTCCATCAGCAGATGAATGGATAAGAAAGCTGTGGTACATATACACAATGGAGTATTACTCAGCCATTAAAAAGAATACATTTGAATCAGTTCTGTTGAGATGGATGAAACTGGAGCCGATTATACAGAGTGAAGTAAGCCAGAAAGAAAAACACCAATACAGTATACTAACACATATATATGGAATTTAGAAAGATGGCAATGATGACCCTGTATGCAAGACAGCCAAAAAGACACAGATGTGTATAGCGGACTTTTGGACTCAGAGGGAGAGGGAGAGGGAGGGATGATTTGGGAGAATGGCATTGAAACATGTATACTATCATGTAAGAATTGAATCACCAGTCTATGTCCAATGCAGGATACAGCATGCTTGGGGCTGGTGCACGGGGATGACCCAGAGGGATGTTGTGGGGAGGGAGGTGGGAGGGGGGTTTATGTTTGGGATCGCATGTACACCCGTGGTGGATTCATGTCAATGTATGGCAAAACCAATATAGTATTGTAAAGTAAAATAAAGTAAAAATAAAAATTTTTAAAAATTAAATTAAATTAAATTTAAAAAGTAATAATAAATTGTTATTTACAACATCTGCATTCACCAATAACAACAAAGGGGAATTCTTTGGGCGTGGAGGCGGCAACTTTAACCAGATAAGTAAAATCGCAGGGAATAGACACTTCGGGCTGTTTGAGAGAACTGTGGTCCGTGTTTGGGAAGAATGAAGTGTGGGACGTGAAGCAGAGAAAGTGAACTGCGTGTGGGAAGGAAGCATGAGAGTGCCTCCTGCAGGGTTAGGTCCCTACAACGCTCCGGCTTGAGAAAGGAAATGGCTCATTTGGATTTGCCTACCTGGGAGCGCACGTCACGTGAGAAACACTGATAACTTGCTGTGTATGGGACCGTCTGATTCTCATTCTGGCCTAGCCTCCCCCAGGGGAACCCTGCCCCGACAGCCTGTCACCACCGCCCCGCCTCCACCAACCCCAGTCAGGCTCCAAAACACAGCAGTAGCCCCAAATGAGGTAGAGTCTCTCTTATCAGAACTTCCCTGGTGGCTCAGACGGTAAAGAATCCGCCTGCAGTGTGGGAGACTTGGGCTCGATCCCTGGGATGGGAAGATCCCCTGGAGGAGGGCATGGCAACCCACTCCAGTATTCTTGCCCAGAGAATCCCCACGGACAAAGGAGCATGGTGGGCTACAGTCCATGGGGTCGCAGAGTCAGACATGACTAAGCACAACACGGCCCTCTTATCAGAGTAAACTTTGTATCAAAAAGCCCTCAAGATTTCCATGGTCAGGATACAACCCTAAGATGGATTAAGATCAAATCCTGATTCCCCTCCCAGCACCCACACCCCGAATCATTTCCTTCTGTCTTGCTGCTGCTGCTAAGTCACTTTGCTCTAAGGGTTTTCAAAGCACACAGCTAAATTGCTCAGATCCATTTAAGTTGAAAGGGACATGGACTCAGCCCTAGGACAACAAATAACTGGATTTGCTTCTGAAAGTCCCAGCATGCTCCAGCCATGGAGAATATTGTCAGTGGCAGAGGTGAGTGAGCCTAATGGACTGGAGGAAATAGCTAGTAATGATAGCATCTACTACAACAGACTCTGTGCCAGGTACTTCATATACATGGTCTCTAATGCCTCCAGTGGCCCTGTAAAAATGATGTGTCTATCTCAGTTTTGCAGATAGATTCAAATAAGACAAGCAACTTGTTCAAAGTCACACAGTAAGTTATACGGTTAAGTTCCTGTTATCGGGTGAGTTCTCCAGAAGAAGAGAGTAAGAAGAAGATGGATGTGAAAGTACTTTATTAGGAGAAATTCCTAGGAAAACTGGTAGCGGAATAGAGAAGTGAGACCAGAAAGGAAACTAGGCCAACTAAAGACCCAGTGTCAGGGAAAGTCTCAAAAGTAAGCTCTAAAGACAGAATTGGTTGCAGAGTTGATCCAATCAGGGAAAGAGATCTGGGGTATTTATACCCCTGAACCAGCTGGTTCTAGGCTAAGGACTGACCCCTCCACCACCACCATGAAGATGTAAATTCTCAGATACTTCCCTGCTCTGCTGGCATATTGCTCCATCAGTGTGAGGGAAAGTGCAAAGAATTGGGGGCTGGCTTCTGGGAAGAAAGCAGGCTGAGAGCCAGGTGCTCACAAATGGTGGGGACCTTGTCTTCTCTGCTGGGACATACCCCTGTCCCAGACACAGTTCTGGAGCCATAGACCTTCTGCATCCAGGGACCGCCTTGTCAGGCCTTTACTGCAGCACTGTTGGGGTCCAGGTTTGCTTCTGGCAGAGGGAAGGAGAGGAGAGTCAGTTTATCAATGCTACACAGTCATAAAAAGCCTCAGTTTTAAACCTTTGCTTCTAGCAAAGATAAAATGAGAGAATGGAAAGATGTCTTCATTTAACTTTAATTTCTCAGATCCAGCTTGTCTCTAATGCACTATAAATTAATGTTTTCTTTACTCCTATGATTATCTTGTAATTAGCAAATTTATATTGTGTGACACTTTCTTCTGTGATGGGACTTTTTGTCTATTTTTAGAATATCATCAATAGATTATTAATAGAATATAACAATGATCTAAAACACCAGTCATGGTCTTCCCTGGTGGCTTAGAGGGTAAAGCATCTGCTTGCAATGAAGGAGACCCGGGTTCAATCCCTGGGTCAGGAAGATCCCCGGGAGAAGGAAATGGCACCCCACTCCAGTACTCTTGCCTGGAAAATCCCATGGACGGAGGAGCCTGGTAGGCTACAGTCCATGGGGTCACAAAGAGTCGGACACGACTGAGTGATGACACCTTATCACCTTACATGGTCATCTTATATGGTCTTCCCTGGTGGCTTAGAGGGTAAAGCATCTGCTTGCAATGAAGGAGACCCGGGTTCAATCCCTGGGTCAGGAAGATCCCCGGGAGAAGGAAATGGCACCCCACTCCAGTACTCTTGCCTGGAAAATCCCATGGACGGAGGAGCCTGGTAGGCTACAGTCCATGGGGTCACAAAGAGTCGGACACGACTGAGTGACGACACCTTATCACACACACCAGTCATGACATTCTCATGAGTCATGACATCCTCATACTAGTCATGATTATCAGAGTTTGAAGTTACATTATTTGCTATAAAATTTGTGATACTTCACATTGGTTACATGTTTTTAAATCATATTTTGTCATGTATAAAAATTAACAAAGTATGACATTTCATAGTAAAAGCATCATTTTCTTAAATATAACTAGGTGTCCAATTCTTGTTAACTTGTTTTGGCATCTTTATTTAACATATTGGAAACCATGATGGGGCTTCCCAAGTGGCACAGTGGTAAAGAATCCGCCTGCCAATGCAGGAGATGAGGGTTCAATCCCTGGGTCAGGAAGATCCCCTGGAGGAGGAAATGGCAACCCAAACCAGTATTCTTGCCTGAAAATTTCCATGGATAGAGGAGCCCGGCAGGCTGCAAGTCTATGGGGACTGCAGAGAGTCAGACACAGCAGAGCAACAGAGCACTGGAAACCTTGGTATGAGAGGGAGGCTGAGCCTCTGAAATCCTGGGGAAACTGCTGGGGAGGCACTGGTGAAGCTGTGGTGACACACAGCAGTGGGGCAGCCACCTTCCTGGGCAGAGAAAGAGAGCGACCAAGGCGTCAGGCTCAGGATGCCCCACATGGGTTCAAATGGCCACCAACCATTCACTCTTCAGGAGCCAGACCAACAGTGCAGGACGGTACCACATACAGTAAGTGGAATGATAAAGTATCCTAAAGACTCATGGGCTCTAGGGAACAGTTCCAGATGAGGTAAAAGGCCTTTCAATCTGGAGAGGCTGAGCCAGCAGCCTGAGCTGCCAGAGGTTGGAAGCCAGCGCGGAGCTTGTCTTGCTGCAGCCCAGGAGCCTCCAGCGTGGGACACCCCCTCCCCCGGCCCTCCTCAGCAGCATGGCCAGGGCTGACTCATTCTTCACACCCACTTCAGGGGGAGCTGCCTCAGAGCAAAATGCAAGGATATATTTAGAAATTACTTATGGCAATGATCTGTAGACTTTTGCTCAATATCCATATTGTTGAAAAATAATTTTTTAAAACACATCCTTAATATCTGCAGAACAAAATTTTGACCTAGATCTTTCTGTCATTGGCTGTCAAGGTGACATATGTGTTATGGGACCCATAGCACATTTTCAGATTAACTTAATTTCAGTTTTATCTGGTGTGAGCCACTGGGCCCTGACTGAATGCCAAGCAGCATGCTGAGTGCTGGTATCTAAAGATGAAAAAACCCTATTCTCTGCCTTCAGAAGCATGTGGTTCAGTGGGGTAAATAGTCCATCCATATGAGTTAGAGGTGAGGGGGCAGAGGGATAAACCTAGAGATTAACAATGGGTCACAGAGGCTAGAGGGAAGCTCCATTTGGCCAGTTTAGCTCAGCTGGTAAAGAGTCTGCCTGCAATGTGGGAGACCCGGGTTTGATTCCTGGGTTGGGAAGGTCCCCTGGAGAAGGAAATGGCAGTTCACTCCAGTGTTCTTGCCTGGAGAATCCCATGGGCAGAGGAGCCTGGCAGGCTATAGTCTATGGGGTTGCAAAGAGCTGGGCACGACTTAACGATTAAACCACCAAAGAGATTATGTAGAATTATCATCCCAACTAACTCAACCATATATTAATATCCAACCTCCAGGCCACAGACCTGTACCTCTTGTTGAGAGAGTCAAATCCTAGGCAGGTTGATAAGAAGTCTGGGGTCCCCAAGGAGGAGAGAAGGGTCTGGGATTCTTGAAATGGAGATAGGGGTCTGGAATTCTCAAGGAGGAGGAAATGACAAACTTTTTTTTTTTTTAAATCTACATTCCTTAGTCTTAGTCATATCAAACATTTTTTTTTTCGTTAAGCCCAGAACTGATGATTACACAACAAACAACTCTGTACAGAGTTTAAACTCTGTACTAAGGATTATATAACAACAATGTATCCTGCTTCAGGACAGTTTATCCTTCCTGAAAACCTTCTGGCTAATCCTGTTATCTTAAAAATGTAAATTATGGGAGTGGGTCTAGTAAGATCTTTACAACCTTGAGACATTCTTTTGATTTATTGTAATAACTAATTTAAAAAGTATAGAACTTCCTTGCTAAAGACTAGCAGGGGGGTGCTTTCCATCCCCCTTCTGATGTCTATGTCAGAAGTTTCTCTGTCCCTTTTCACTTTAATAAAACTCTGCTATACAAAAGCTCTTGGGTGATGAAGCCTGGTCCCTGGTCCCAAAGTTAAATTTTCTTCTTCGGAGATCATGAATCCGACACCATTCACTGTAAGCTATCACTGTCCGATGAGCAGTAGCATTAGATTACAAGCAAGGTGCACAGCGAATAAAATGCACTTGAATCATCCCCAAACCATTCTCCATACCCTGGGCTGTTGAAAAATTGTCTTCCACAAAACCAGTCCCTGGTGCCAGAAAGGCTGGGGACCACTGTACTGAGAAAAATGGAAGTTTCTAAGTCTAAATATAGACCTTCGAAGGAACAATAGGAATGTGCATTGAGACCCAAGGCCAGGTGCTCTGGGTGGGAACTCAAAGGTGATAGACCTTTTCGGAAGAAGCAGACCCGGTGGGGGCCAACTCTGAGCCCTAGTCTCCACTGGCTGCAATCTGATGTTAAGGCTTGATAAGGCTGGGAGGCAGGAACGGGGGCCAGTGTGCACCCCCACCCCTCGTGTGTGAGTTCCGCCTTCAGAACAGAGTAAATCACCAACTATCTCCCCTTCTCAGTGAGCTGATCTCCTGTAGAGCTTCTTTGTCCTTCTTCCTCCCTCCTGCCACTCTCTCCATTCCCCTCACCCAAAGCGTGGAGTCCTCTGCCTGCACCGTCTCAGCCTCCTCCCCGCTCCCTGCCCAGAAGGGAGCAAGGAAACAGAAGCAGCTGCAGAGGCCAAGACGGCAGAAGCCTCGCCAGGAGAGGGGAGAGTGCTCCCGCTCTAGCCTAGTGGTCGCCTTTGCCAGTTCCATCGCTTCTCCCCAGGGAACACAGGACCTCAGATGTTAGCGACTCACCTGAGCAGACTTAGTATATTGCTCAGCGATGAAGAGCTGACAAGTAGCTCCAGGTTAAAGTGGCTAAACAAAGGAAGCAGTTTCTTGACTCCTTTTCAGAATCCTCTCTCATGCAGATTGTCCTCTCAATTCACCTGAAATACTGACCTTTGTGGTCCTGTTAACATGTTCACCCCACAGAAAGCAAAGTGCTGATTACAGCCCTTCTCTGACTGTGGACAGAGCTGTGTTTCAAGGTCACCCTGTAGACGAATGGTCTCAGAGTGGAGTTTCATCAGTCATCTCATCAGAATGACTTGGGGGTGGGAACTATTAAGATTCCTGTTCTCCCAGCCTCTTCTGGGGAAGAGTAGGGGAAGAAGGGGGATTCTGACTCAGTAAGTCCAGGCTGGTACTTAGGAATTTGTGTTTCTCCAAGTGTTCCTGGCGATTCTGATATGTAGTCAATTTGGGAACACATTGCTCCAGGGAGAAATAGCTTTTCTTCCCAATTCAGAAATGAGCTGGTTTTCTTAAAACTTGTGGATGCTCAGACTTCCTGAAAGCCTTGTTTTCCCTCCAAAGGGAGTGACATATTGAGATGTCTCCCCCGCTTGGCTGCACACATTCTGCCTCCCCAGTCCTGTTCCCAGCCAAGCATGGGGCTCGTCGCCCAGCTGGTGGGCAAGTTCTGGCTGCCTGACAGCTCAGCAGTCATCTCTTTAGAATTCATCATAAAATGTGGGCAAATGACCGTTTGGCGTCGCTGTCCTAGTTGTCTGCAATGTGACACTCGTCTAGGGGGATCATGTGTGGAGGAAACGTGCCCCTTTGACAGAGATATTATTTCAATGGGTCTCCTCTTTCAAAGGGTTCCCCATTTATCTGCACTATCAAATTGTTCCTGGTTCCATAAAAGCAGGGCAGCTATTGTGATGGAAATGTATATACACTAGGTAAATGCTGGGCTTGTTTGTTGTTTGAAAGAAGCTGCTGGAAGCTGATGAGATCAGGTGTGTCCTGGGCCTTCATCCAGCAGCCAGTTCAAAGGCTGGACCTACAGAGAATTCCTCCTCCCTCTTCCTCATTCAGGTTACCAAGGAGGAAGCTGGAGCCTGGAACCAGCCGAGCACAGTCAGCCGTCTCCTCACCCTCTCAGAGTCCTGCTTGGTGTGTGAGGGCCTAGACTTCAGGGCAATAATCTCCCTCTCCATCTGCTGGGAGAACTCACTGATCCTTTTCCAAGTATAGTCAGTCAGTGGACTGCAGCACACCAGGCTTCCCTGTCCATCACCAACTCCTGGAGCTTGCTCAAACCCATGTCCATTGAGTCAGTGAGGCCTTTCAACTATCTCATCCTCTGTCATCCCCTTCTCCTCCTGCCTTCAGTCTGTCCCAGCATCAAGGTCTTTTCCAATGAGTCAACTCTTCGTTCGCATCAGGTGGCCAAAGTATTGGAGCTTCAGCTTTAGCATCAGCCTTTCCAATGAATATTCAGGACTGATCTTTAGAATGGACTGGTTGGATCTCCTTGCAGTCCAAGGGACTCTCAAATGTCTTGTCCAACACCTCAGTTCAAAAGTATCAGTTCTTTGGCGTTCAGCTTTCTTTATGTTCCAACTCTCACATCAGTTTTTCAAGTACAGAAACACTTTTTTGGTATTTACTTTTCCCACCCCATTGGTAGACTTCTGCTCCTGTGTACCTACTTTCACAAGAGATGAAGAACTACTCCTGACACACTCCAGAGTGAGTACCTAAGGTCTGGTTTGTGGGCAACAACCCAGGAGTCATTCTTGGTGGAGAAAGTTTCTGAGTGGCCACCACAGGAGATGAGATAGAATATTTCTAAATTTGGCAAGGACCTAACGCCACATTAGTAGTGTGTTTATGCCCGAAGCACAAGTATTTACAAATATCTAAAAGATAATCAAAAATACAGTCATAGCTCCAAGGGATTCTTAACTTATGTGTTCCTGTTGACAAAACTTAAAATTAGATGTATTGGCCCAAGGATAGGCCACACTGCCCAATATCTGTGAGCAAGATGGAGACATCCATTTTTCTCATAAAATATAAATGGGGGCAAAAGAAAAAAAAAAAAAGAGTGAGAAGGCATAGGGTACAATCGACTAGAAACTGGGAGACAAGTTAATATCCCAATTCTATCATCAGTTGTGTTTCTTAATGAATGATAACAATGAAGGAAGGCAGACCAGAAGGGAGTTTAGGGATAACTTCACCAAGTCCTCTTTTGCCGGATGAAGAAGCTGAGCACTCCAGGAGTTAACTGATAGGGCCCTTAAGGGAACCCAGCAATACTTCACATAGCTGGGGCCGAGTGCCATGATCTTTGATTTCCAATCTGCGCTCTTTCTCAGGGTGGCCTCAGTTTCATCATTCAGCACATGGGGACATTAATGCTTATCCTACCTACCTCATAAAAGTCTTGGAAAAGTCAACTGAGATAATATGTGGGTTGGATTGAATTATCTCTAAGGTAAAGTGGTGTTTAAAGACCATATAAAGTTTCTTTTCCTGTTTTCCTTATCATCATGAATGGCCACACCACCTATTCTGTTACACAGGATAAAAGCCTTGATACTTCCCTTTCTCACGCCCCCAAATCCAATCCATCACTAAATCCTATTGAGTTTCCTTTAAAGGCATCTTGAGTCTGTCTACTTTTTACCATGTCTGATTCATCATCCTGTCTAGCCACTGCCATCTCTCACTTGGACCAGTGCAGCAGCTTCTTAATTGGTCTTCCTTCATCTACTCTTACCCCCTTAAATGATCTCTCAACACAGACACCAGAAAAATCTTTAAAAATTCAATCATGGTCATGCCCATTCCTGCCAAAACCCTTCAATGACTTCTATTGCTTTTAAATAAAATTCTTAACCCAGTTATATAGCATCAGAAAGAAAATAAAACACTTAGCAATACATTTAACAAAGGTCCGAAACTTATACTCTGAAAACTATGAAACATTATTGAAAGATATTAAAGAAGAATTAAACAAATGAAGAGATACCTCATGTTCAGGGACCTGAAGACTTAATATCATTAAAATGACAGTACTCCCCAAACCGATCTATAAATTCAATTCAGTCTCTATCTAAATCCCGGCTTCTGTGTGGAAATTGACAAGATAGTCTTAAAAATCATGTGGAAATTCAAGGGACCCAGAATAGCCAAAGCAGTCTTGAAAAAGAAGAACAAATTAGGAGGACGCATACTTTCTGATTTTGAAGCTTGCTGGAAAGTTACAATAATCAAAGCAGTGTGGTTATACTCACTGGCATACTCATCAAGAACAGAATCGAGAGACAAGAAATAACACACATTTGCAGTCAGTTATTTTTTTATGGTAGTGCCAAAATAACTCAACAGGCAAAGAATAGTCTTTTCAACCAAATAGTGCTGGGAAAACTGGAAAGTCATATGCAAAAGAACGGTGTTGACTCCCTTTCCTCATACCATACACAAAAAATTAACTCAAAATGTATTGCAGACCTAAATTTAAAACCTAAAACTATAAAACGCTTAGAAATATTAAAGAAAAATTTTGTGACCTTGGGTTAGGCAAAGTGTTCTTAGATATGACATCAAAAGCACCAGTTACAAAAGAAAAAAATTAGATAAATTATACCAATATCAAAATTTAAGACTCTTATGCTTCAAATGATACCATTCACGAAAATTAAGAGAATCCACTGAATGGGAGAAAATACTTGCAAGTCATGCATTCGCTAATGGGCTTGCGTCTGTGTGTGCATGTGCACGCTAAATCACTTCAGTTTTGTCTGATTCTGTGTGACCCTATGGACTGCAGCCTGCCAGGCTGTGTCTAGAATATATTTAAAAACTCTTATAATTCAACAATAAAAATACAATTGACCAATTTTGAAATTGGTTATGAGTAAAGATCAGTCCAGGAAAAGTATAAATAAGTCATAAAAATATTAAATTCCTGGAATAAAAATGCTCTAGGAATTCCCAGAAAGGAGTAGTGCATGCAGGCTGGAGGAGCAGAATTTGAGCTCTGTCCTCTGGGAGATTGTTAAAATCACGATCTTCAAGTTTTAGAGCCTGTGTGTCCAGTAAAAATAAAAACCACTGAGTAAGGTTAGAAAAGAAAATGATCTGGAATTCTGGGCACAGGCATCTTTTGGGGGAATAATAAGAAAGCAATTGGGGCAGGGCAGAGAGAGGAACCAAGGGACATTAGGAGACAGAGAGAGAACTTTACAGACTGATTAGGGCTTTTAGACCAATATAATGTCTTTTAAACGTCAACCCACTCCAGTACTCTTGCCTAGAAAATCCCATGGACGGAGGAGCCTGGTCTCCATGGGGTCACAAAGAGGTGGACACGACTGAGCGACTTCACTTCACTGAGTGAAACAGAGAGTCACCAGATGATTCCAAACAGAGAGACCTGCTCTGGCTTCGACATCAAGGGCAGAAGGAAGGATATCAATCAGATTGTATACAGTAACTCAGGTGGGAGATAATGAGACTTGGATCAGAGACGGAGGGTGGGAGTGGGAAGAAGTGGCAAGATTTCAGAACAGTTTTGAAGGTAAAGCCCAATGTATTGTAGAAACCCGAGAGGATGGAGAAAGTAGATTGTTTTTCAAGGATTGTGGCCAGCATTTGAAAATGCCTCCAGGGAAGAATCTTTCAGAACTTGGGAGGTGGAGAAGCCTTGGCTCCCAGTGACTCCGGCCATCGTCCTACATCATTCCCAGAAGACACCAGGAGAGGCCATCTTCACTCCTAGGCTGTTCATTATGGACCTTTTGGGTTGCTCTTTATCTGATCTGTCCAAGCTACGCATAGACAAGCACCTGTCCTAAGTTTACTCTATCCTTTACATGGTCATCTTATCTGAAACAGTAAAGAGATTTGCTTCATGATGTAAGATGCTGGACTCCTCCTAAATTGAATGGCAAACTGTCTAACTGTGGGAAAGCTGTCAAAGTACAGATCTAGAAAGCCCCTTAACAACTCAGGTGGGTTTAAAAAAAAAAACATTATTTTATAAAAAGTACTTCTGGAATTTAAAAATCATACAGCATTTTCACTTTTTATAGTTCATAAGCCATGTCCCAAGCACCAACTCATATCCAAAGTTTGGCCTGATAAATCCAGATGCTAATTTTTTTCCAAGAGAAAGGAACAAACATTTACAGATTGCCTACCCTGTGCCATACTCTTTTATGGTATCTTATTAACCATCCTTTTAAGAAGAAAGCTCAGGCTTGGAGAGGTTAATTCTCCTGCTAAAGGTTACACAACAAAGACTCAGCAGAATCAGGAGTGATAAAATCAGAAGCTCTGCTCCACCATGCAGCTCAGATCCGTACAACATTCCTCCACTCCTCAGAACCCGTCAGCCCTTAGCTCTCCTGATGTAGTCAAAGGCGCTCCCTCTGGAACAATCATATGTGGATCAGAAAAGTCAAGTCTCCCCTGAAGCCTATGGGATATGAGAGATATGATCCTGAAGAATGAATTATGACTTACCTTTATTATTATTATTATTATTTTGGTCCTTCTTGGATTTTAAATATTTGAGATGCTTTGGTCTACAAACGAGGTCCATGCCCCTTCAAAGTTCCTAGAGCAGAGCACGTTGGGGCTGGCACAATCTTCAGCAGCAAAGACATGATCAATTAAGGATTTCCATTTCCATCAAACAGACTTGTGCTCATTAATAAGGCACAGTCTTGGGGGGGTGGAGGCAGTGGTTCTGATTTCATCCCCATTTTATGAATGGGGTTCAGAGAGGTTAATTCACCCCAGACTCACAAACTAGTAATAATAGCAGGGCTTTTGCTTTGTGCAATAGCAATAAGATTATTTCTATTGTTTCTATGAGTAACAAATAGCCAGTGTGCTTATCTAGAGCTTACTGGGTGTGCTAAGTTGCTTCAGTCATGTCTGACTCTTTGCAACACGACGGTAGCCCACCACACCCCTCTGTCCATGGAATTCTCCAGGCAAGAACACTGGAATGGGTAGCCATTCCCTTCTCTAGGGCATCTTCCTGACCCAGGGATCTAACCCAGGTGTCCTGGATTGCAGGCAGATTCTTTACCATCTGAGGCACCAGGAAAGCCCTCACAGCAGCCCCATGAGCAGGGTGCTAGTATTATCATCCCCATCTTACACACGAGGAGACCAAGGCACAGTGATATGATGAGTTACTAACTCATTCTAGATCACATTGCTGGTAGGAGACAGGTTAAGAATGAACATCCAGACAGACAACCGGGATCCACCGACCATATGCCATTAGCCATTCAGCTATGATTCTCTCTCTGCCTCTCCCACCAGTGCCAGATTTGAAGGAGATCATCTGACTCTGAGTCCTGGGCTCCCTTGCGTCTCTTTTGGTAAATGCAAAGCCCAGGTTCCAGCCCAGGGAGGCAAGTGCACAAAGGGAGGAAAAAGTATGTTGGGTGAATGCAGCCTGCCGCAGGCGCACGGCTCTCCAAGGAGGCAGAACTAGTTCCTCAGCCCGATGCCTCTTCAGGCCACTAATGAGTTACACAAACACGGTCCCTGCTGACTGATGCCTGGGAGACTGGTGTGTGCCCTCTCTCTCATTTTCTCTCTATTTCACAACACATACGCTCACCGGCTGCATCTTAGAATTTCCACCATCACCCAGTTTTACAAGTGGCCCGGCCACTGGAGAGGAGGGGAAAAAAAACAAAGATCTGTAGATCTGGTTGGTTTGCAGCTGTCAAAGGGACAGGTTTGTTGGCAAGCAGTGAATAGAGGGCATGCTCTGTGGGATCCTGGCATTGTCCAAAGCCAGGCAACATGGTGTTTTCTCCAGAGGGGTATGAGGGTGGATATGTGCGTGTGGGGGTCGCAACAGGGACTATGACACCAGAGGAGTGAGTGTTAATAACACATAAGGAAATGGATCCACACATATCAAAGGTGAGAAGTAAAGGCATCGTGATTAGGAACACACGGTAATTCTGACGTGGGGACGAGATCGTGTTTCTCTTTCATGTGGAGCCAAAAGGAACTTAAGCCTGTATTGATTGTGTCTGAGAAAGCCCCAGTCACAGGGACACAGGTGAGTGTGACTGCAGCGGGAGGGGCTGTAGTGCATCTATACGCAGGAGGTAATTGAAGGACCTCACCTGAGACCCGGCCCTCAGACTCCCTCAAGTGTCCCTCTGTCCACAGGAAGCCTGGTGAAACCTATTGGGTACCTCACTTGGAAAGATCCCAGGACTTCCTTAAAGATCCAGGGAGCTGGATCTTCCTCCCTGGACCGTCTTTGCAGCACAGAAATGCTGGGGCAGTAGGAAGTGGTCCCAGGAATGGCTAGTGGTGAAGAAAAGAGAGCAAAAGAGGCACACAAGGAAGAGGAAATGGGCATAAAAACACCCCCCACCCCTGCCAACACACACACGCAAAATGCAAATCTTGCAGCGTGCTTCTGACCCAGGTGTGCCAGTCACACACTGTTTTTAGTGATTTGAGTTAAAGCAGGAGGCTGAGTTGGAGAAGGCAATGGCACCCCACTCCAGTACTCTTGCCTGGAAAATCCCATGGATGGAAGAACCTGGTAGGCTGCAGTCCATGGGGTCACAAAGAGTCAGACATGACTGAGCGACTTCACTTTCACTTTTCACTTTCATGCATTGAAGAGGGAAATGGCAACCCACTCCAGTGTTCTTGCCTGGAGAATCCCAGGGACGGGGGAACCTGGTGGGCTGCCGTCTATGGGGTCGCACAGAGTCGGACACGACTGAAGTGACTTAGCAGCAGCAGCAGCAGCAGGAGGCTGAGTGGGAGTTCTAGGACCTGAGCAGTAAGATCACTAGCGAGGAGAGGTGTGGTAAAGAATATACTGCTATAGGCATTTTTGATCTCCTTCCACCCCTCTCCCCACTCCCCACTCTAAAGGAAAGAAGTTCTTGAATCTTGCACTAGGCTGCTGCTACCTGCCTGGGCCTGTTAACAGAGTTAATCGAGTTTTAAGGGAACAGAACGAGATAAAACAAGAAGAATGAGAAGCTGTTTCCCCTTAGACAGGATGGAAAGTGACTGAAGGAGAAACAGACAAGTCTGATAAGGAGGTGCTGTAGTGGTCAGGAGGGGAGGGGAGGATCACACCCAGGAGCTGAGTTAAGGAGTCTGCATGCAGGGAGTGGATGGGAGGAAGGAAAGGGCTCTGGAAGCACCATGGGGAGGTGGGAGGAGGGGAGGGGGGCGAGAAAGGGCTCAAGGGGCGGAGACCCAGAGAGAAATTATGCTCTGGTGAGGAACTGAATATCCTTCTCATAGTTTTTGTTTGTTTGAATGATTTGTTTCATTAAAACAAAAAACAAAAAACCTCATTAAACATTTAAGCCATTTTTCAATTAATTTTCACATTGGGTTGATGTCTTCAAATGAGTGAGTGAGTTCAGATGAGTCACAAGGGAATTTTTTAAGGTTTTATTCCATCTCAAACTCCCTGGGCTTCCTTGGGTGTCCAGATAGAGAGGGAGCAGAGCAAAGCTAGCAGACAGAGCCGGGGTCCTCCTCTATCTCAGACAGAGTTACTATGCTCCATTAAAAAAAAATTTCTATTTCATCGGTAACAATTAATTTAGTCCATGTCCCTTATCCTATTGAGAGATAAACTGAGCCCTAGAGTTTGTGACTTGCCCAAGTCCAGTTGCTTGGTTCTCAAGCTAGCACCAACCCCAGGTCCATCTGCCTCTGCACATAGGTTTCTGCCTCTGGACACACTAATATTTCCAATCCATCCTGTGCTCTGCTCCCTATTCTAGGAGTGGGCAATTTAGGCTTTCACTGGAAATGTGGCCAAAAAAATCTAAAGCCTAGGGAGAAACTATTCCACAGCTACTACATCTAATATGTACAAATGCCACCACACCAAATAGAACACCAGCTGGTGTTAGCAACGCCAGCTAAGGAAAAGGGCACTGATGATACCCAGCTCCTCGCTTGTACTCCCAGAACAATAAAGTTTATGTATTTGTTTACTTAATTCTAAACTCCACCAAGACCTTCTTCAAACAATTCCATGCCTAGTCCAGGACACCCTGAAAGGAAATGACATCTTTCTTTGACTCCCTGGCTGAGAGCTCAGCATTACCACCAGCCCCTGAAGCTCCTTAAAGATGCCTGCAATCTCCTTTCTAATGTCTCAGATCAGCTGCTATCAACCAGACTTCATAGAGGTGCCTTTCCTTAAATTCAACATTAAAAAAAAAAACAAAAACAAAACTAAGATCATGGCATCTGGTCCCATCACTTCATGGCAAATAGAAGGGGAAAAGGTGGAAGCAGTGACAGGTTTTCTCTTCTTGGGCTCCCAATCACTGCAGATGGTGACTGCGGCCATGAAATTAGGAGATGCTTGCTTTTTGGAAGGAAGGCTATGATGAACCTAGACAGCGTAGTAAAAAGCAAAGATATCACTTTGCTGACAAAGATCCATATAATCAAAGCTATGACTTTTCCAGTAGTCATGTACAAATGTCAGAGTTGGACCATGAAGTAGGCTGAACACTGAAGAATTGATGCTTTCAAATTGTGGTGCTGAAGATGACTCTTGAGAGCCCCTTGGACAGCAAGGAGAGCAAGCCCATCAGTCAAGGAAATCAACCCTGAATACTCATTGGAAGGACTGATACTGAAGCTGAAGCTCCAATACTTTGGCCCACCTGTTGCAAATAGCCGACTCATTGGAAAAGACTCTGATGCTGGAAAAGATTGAAGGCAAAAGGAGGAGAGGGTGGCAGAGTATGAAATGGTTGACCGACTTCATGGACATGAACTAGGGCAAGCTCCGGGAGATGGTGCAGGACAGGGAGGCCTGGCATGCTGCGGTCCATGGGGTCACAGAGTCACATAGACTTAGCAACTGAGCAGCGGCAGCAACCTTTCCTTATTACATAAAAAGAGACAGCTGGGACTCTGAGAGGTGACCTGGCCAGCCCCAGGTTTATTCTTCTCTGGTTCCTATATCTCATCTGTTTTCTGCTTTTTCTGGAAAGGCTTGCACCGAGGAAGCTCTGCTCCCCAACTATTTCTAATTATCTTCAAAGACTCATTCAGAGCTGATGATTCAGCATAACCCAGAAATCTGATTTTGCAAAAAGGTGAGACTGTTTGGAAACACAACCAGCCTATGCTAAACAAAACTGTGGCATTTAACACACTAATTAAAGGTTAAGGAACAGCAACCACAAATCAGCTTTCTTCACACGAAAAAGATCCAAAATAAACAGGCAACTCAAACCAAATCAGAGACGTATTGATTTAGTTTCAACCAACATCCATCAGCAGGTTGAAAGAATTATGTTCCAATTTAAAAATGTCCATTTGGGACTTTCCTGGTGGTCCAGTAGTTAAGGATCCACCTGCCAGTGTGGGGAAATGGTTCAATCCCTTGTTCGGGAACTAAGATCCCACATGCCTTGGGGCAACTAAGCCGGCTCGCCCAGGAGCCCATGCTCTGCAACAAGAGAAGCCACCACAATGAGAAGCTCATGCACCGCAACTAGAGGGTAGACCCTACTCACAACTCGAGAAAGCCGGTGTGCAGCAACCAGGGCCCAGCACAGCCGAAAATAAACAAAAATAAAATTTAAAAAATGCCCATTTGGCTAAATCCCTAAAGATCAGGTTTAGGCTCTCATCTTTGGGCTCCTAGTTGTAGGCTTGGAGTAGCCTTTTTCTCTTTAAATTCTGCATGGACCAATCTAATCCTCTGTCCTCTATGTTGGGAGCTGGATGTTCTCATGTGCTTCTGACTTGCCTGCATTAAGCTCACAATCCGGGAGGGAAACAGAACCATGATATCTAAACAGAACAGAAATACAGTCCCAGCATGTTGAAGTGTGCTGAGCTGTGATAGCAAAGACGACGAAGTAATTTATTTTCCCTGGAGGCCTGGTGAAGATTCTCTGACTGCCTTAGATGACCGGCTTTTCTATGAGTGGCAGGATTCTCTGGGGATTATAAAGACACAGGCTTATGAGAACACAGGCTGAAGCTCAGAAGGTTGAAATGCTGTGAGCTAGAGCAACACTGGGCAGGTAATGAGTATTCAAGATGGGTGGAAATGGAAAGGGAGATGAAAATAGACAGTATTTGCCACATTTAGAAAACGTGACTTTATTCTGTGTGGATAATTTTTAAACATATGCATTTATCTTTTCTTTACAAAAGTAATACATACTCATTGTAAAAATTGAAGAATTTTTAAATGGTGGGAAGAATTATCCATAGTCCTACCACCAATGAGGACAACTGTTAACATTTTCACTCAGTATTTCAGATATAGACACACTCAAGGGACCAGATGTGCAGATGGTCTTGTAACTTGTTCTTTATTTAACCACATATTGTAAACATTTTTTACTTTCTATTGTGGGATATTAGACCATTTGTAATTTCACTATGTTTTAATGAAGCTGTAAAGAGCATGCATGTACAATTCTGCTTCTGTAGTTGCTCATTTATTGCCATAATTTAAAATCATAATTTCTGACTCAAAGCAAATATACATTTTTAAAGCCTTATGTATTTATTGCAAAATATTCTTGAGAAAGTCTGCACCAATAAATACTTGATGTTTACTGAGGAATTATGTGAGGAAATTTCCTTGTTTTCTTGCCATTATGGGTTCTTGCAATTTTTATAATTTTTGCCAATTTGTTGGCCCAAACAAACACATCATCAATATTTAACTTGCTTTTGATTACTACAGGGGTACATTTTTTTATGTTCATTTACCTTTTGATTTTTCTTCTTTTGTGAAATGCCTATTCCTGTTCTTGGACTTTTTTTTCTATTAGGAAATTTCTTTTCCTGATTTATAAAAGGCTCACATGTATATTAATGATAAAAAAACTTTTTGTCTGTTGCAAATACTTTTTCCAATTTGTCTATTCTTTGTAATTTTGTTTATGGTAATTTTGGACCTAAACAATCTTTTACATTTCTACATTAAGCAGAATCACTGATCTTTTCTTTTATGCTTAAAAGGGCCATTTCCTTTCTAAGATCAGACGACTATTTGTCTTCATATTCTTTTATTTAAGAGTTAAGCACATTATCAATTTATTTAATGTATAAGATGACATGGGAGTGTAATTCAGGCTGAATAATGGCCACCCAAAGATATGAGATCCTAATCCCTGGAATCTGCATTACCTGATAAATGGATCTTGATGACTGAGATTAATTTAAGGATCTTAACTGGCTTCCCTGGTGGCTCAGAAAGTAAAGAATCTTCCTGCAATGCAGGAGACTCGGGTTCAATCCTGGATTGGGAAGATCTCCTGAAAAAGGGAATGGCTGCCCACTCCAGTATTTTCTTGCCTGGAGAATTCCCTGGACAGAGTAGCCTGTTGGGCTGCAGAAGAGGCAGACACCACTGAGCAACTAACACTTTCACTTTCACTTTAAGGATCTTGACATGGGGAGACTGTTCTAGATTATCTGCACGGTCCCTTAGTCCAATCACAAGTGTCCTTATGAGAGAGAAACAGGGAGATTTGACAACATAGACTAGAATAAGGTAATGGCACGTGAAGGCAGGGTTTGGAGTGACACATCCGCAAGCGAAGGAACGCCTGCAGCCACCAGAACCTTGAAGAGGCAGGGAGCAGGTTCTCCTCTATCACCTCCAGAGAAAGCGAGGCCCGCCAACACTTTGGATTTTTTAAAATGTAATTTTATTCATTTATTTGTTTTCGGCTGCGCTGGGTCTTCTTTGCTGCTTGGGCTTTTCTCTAGTTGCAGCAAGTGGGGGGCTGCTCTCTAGGAGCAGTGCATGGGTTTCTCATTGCACTGACTTCTCTTGTTGTGGAGCATAGGCTCTCGGATGTGCAGTCTTCAGGAGTTGCAGCTCCCAGCTCTAGGCTCAGTAGTTACGGCACACGGGATTAGGTGCTCTAAGGCAGGTGGGATCTTCCTGGATCAAGGATCGAACCTGTGTCTCCTGCATTAACAGGCAGATTCTTCACCACTGAGCCAGCAGGGAAGCCCAACATCTTGGTTTTGACTCAATAAAACTGATTTCCAACTTCCGGTCTCCAAATCCGAGAGCATAAATTTCTGTCATTCCAAGTCACCAACTTTGTGGTTAATTCATTACTGTGGTCACAGGAAACTAACTCAACACCCCACCAAACTCTTTTCCTAAAACAACGAATATCCATTATTTTCTTACTTGTCTGAAATGTCATCTGTATCACATATAAAATATTTGTACCTATTATATGTTTCTGAGTTTCTTCTTATTCATTAGTCTATTCTTGTAATAGTAAACACCGTGTTCACTGTCACATCTTTTAAATTTCATATCAGGCAATACAAATATCCCTTTATTAATTTTTTTAAGAATACATTTATTATTCTTAACAAATTAGTCTTCTAGATATAGAATTAATAATAGCTTTTCAAGTTCTGTAAAAAATGTCATTTAAGATTAAATGATTATAAATTAATTTGGAAGTTGCCTTTTAAAAGTGTTACTTCTTCCCATCCTCATTCTCTCGTTATTAAAATTCTTGTTTTATGTTCTATAGTAACTCCTGAAATTTCCTTCCTATAGTTCTTGTACATTTCTAAAGTTTCTACTTAGTTTTTCTGTCTTTCCTTCCTCCCCTCCTCCCCACCCTCCTCCCCTTCACACCCCCTCTCCATCCCTCCTGTCTTCTTCATTCCTTTTTTCTTTCTTTCTTCTGTTGCTGCTTATATAATGTTCTGAAAGAGGGAGGTGACATATGATTTCTTCTTTGGCAGTTAATTTAAACGTTTAACTTTGTTTTGTTATTCTCTTAGGCTAATACTGAAACTCATTTTTAGGTTCTAACAGATGCTGTGTGGGTGGTGGCAGGAGGCAGTGCAAGTGATGGTGTGTGTATGTTGGGGCGGGGATGGGGGCAGTGCGCAGGGGACAACGCATGGTAACTTTTAATTAACTCCCGATAGTCAAGGAATCATTATTCACAGATTTCATAATCAGGTACAACAGGGCCATCTGACATTTTTAAAAAGAAAAACATGCCTCCAAGTGCCATAGTTTGAAGCTCTCCTATAAAGATTTTCAGTTCCAATTGATTGTTGTCAGCCTTTTGTCTTAGCTGTGCAACGTATGAGTTCTGAGCTTCAATCCAGCTTCAGTTATGTTTGTGTTTGTATAACACTTTGGCTTCCCCAAACCCTGGGTATGAGGATGAGGAAGGCTTTTGAAAGAGAAGAGTTAACATACTATTCAGATCTGAGAAATAACCTCCAATCGCCTCTTCCAGACCAAGACAGTTGTAAGACAGAATTTGGTGAAGACTTGCTCTGCAGAAAGAGAGAGAAGTGATGACAGGATTCCATTTTTACCAGTGGGAGAAGTGAAAAGAAAAAAACTTTATTTCCAGCATGCTAAAGGAAAAGACAACGTGGGCAGACACGCTGAGGCAGTGCTTTCCAGCCTTGGGAATAAAATGAAGCAGATGTTTTAAGATACCTTATATGGAGCACCACATTAATAATCACTGAAAATTAATTAATAATGCTGATAATGACTAGAATATTATTTTTTTAAGTACAAGAGGAATCTGTTATATAAAAAAAGATATTATCTTCTTAGCTAGGTAGGCTTTTTTATTTTCTTTAACTAATCAACACTCTGCCAAGGAAAAGGGAACGTTCTGCCAGAATTTAAACTGAAAAAAATGAAGTCCTCGGGCAAGTTTATATAAAACTCTGGAAAAGTGATATGTAATAAATTAAATATACTGAAATAAGCAAAGCATGAATATTTAACCACTTGACTATTTTAATTTAAAAGGGAGCTGTGAGACCAAGACTCTCTCACACAGGATGGAAAGTTTAAGGCCTGATTGGCAGTACCAGAAGCTGTCCTGCATCTTTCTTTATTCAGGAGACTGGCAAACAAAACAGGGCAGTGGCGTGGCATCAAGCTGCGAGCCAAGTCAAACATTTGCCAAGGGTTGTCCGTGTCCCAGAATCTACATGGCTGGGGAACTTGGACACAGAACATGCTGCACATCTAACTGCTTGTGCCATTAGTTAGCGCCACCTAAGAAGTCTTCAGGCACCAAATGACCAGCCAGAATCATTTTGTTGGGGTCTTGGAATAGGAGGGGGTCCCGGAATAGGAGGGGGTCCCATCCTACAGAGATGAATTCCCTGGAGTCAAACCCCAAAGCAAGGGTGAGTGCAAATACATGGAAGTACTAGCCAGAAAGTGGACTGGATGGGTGAGGAGGAGCCTTGGGGTCAGAGAAAGCAGCTGAGGAAAAGCCAAGAGACACAAAATGAGATCCTGCTGCCCCACAGAGGAACACGTGTTCCAGACTCAGCAAAAGGAGGATAACCTGTGTCTGCAAGGAAGGTTATCCTTCTCTGGCCCTGGTTTCTATTGGCAAAACTGAAGAGGGGAGGTGGACTTAAGTGATCCTGTTCTGAAGGAATATTCCATAGAGTGGCCAGAAGCTGAGATGAATGGGAAGCAGCATAGCAGACCACTGGGAGGGACGTCACTGTCTTACGGTCTGGCAAAGAGGTTTGAGGACCTAATGTTTATAGAATGTTGTCCACTTACCTGGCCCCAGATGGAGAACTTTACATGCAGGCTTTTATTTAATCATCACACAGTTCTATGAGATGTGTTATTATCATCACCCCATTTTATGCAGGCTTCCCTGGTGGCTCAGTGGTAAAGAGTCTGCCTGCCAATGCAGGAGACACGGGTTCAATCCTGGGTCAGGAAAATCCCATGAGAGAGGAAATGGCAACCCACTCTAGGGTTCTTGCCTGGAGAATCTCATGGACAGAGAAGCCTGGCAGGCTACAGTCCATAGAGTCACAAAAGTGTCATACATGACTTAGCGACTAAACAACATTTTATCCATGAGAAAACAGAGATGCTAGGGAGTCTTCAGAAAGGAAATAGCTCCCAAGCATCAGAGCTGGCACTCAAATACCAGCCTGCACCAAAGCTCATACTCTCTGTATTCACACTAGGCTGCTTTCCAATGCAGAGGAGAGACCAGATGTCAGCCCAGCATTTGAAAATGTTCTGTGTTCCATGTAGACACAGACCAGTGTGCAGGACTGGAGGATTGTGGGAGGGCTGACATGTATCTATTGTAGACATGCTTAAAAGGCCAACAGGTAATTGATTCTCGAAAGCCAATGTTATAGTCTGGCAGCTGGTTTCAGAAGATATCAACTAATTGTATCAGCAAAAAAAGACTTTTCTCTTAGGACTGCATGCGTGAGTGCTAAGTCGCTTTAGTCATGTCCAACCCTTTATGACCCTATGAGCTGTAGCCCACCAGGCTCCCTGTCCATGATTCTCCAGGCAAGAATATTCGAGGGGGTTACCATGCCCTCCTCCAGGGGATCTTCCCGACCCAGGGATCAAACCTGTGTTTCTTATGTCTCTTGCATTGGCAGGCAGGTTCTTTATCACTAGCACCACCTGGGAAGCCCTTTCTCTTAGGAGTGGCAGACCACAATAAAAATGCTCATTGGTTCTATTGGTTTTACAGTCCTTTCTGCCCAATTGCTCCTATTTCCTAAAACACTTATAACCCCTTGTATATCTTCATTCTTTTGAACTGCCCTGAAGTTTCTTGGTACCTTGTAGTAAAAACATCTAGAAACTTGTTCTCTTTTCCCCCCAATACTATTATTAGAGTCTTCCATCCTTCTGTATTCAATTTATATTCAAGGAGAACGAAGCATAGAGAAATTGTGTGTCCTGAATATGCACTAAGGGAGCAGGAGTCAGAAGCAGGTGAGGATGGTCAAAATTGTGTCTTCTTAGATCTGAACAGACATTTCTCCAAAGAAGACATACAAATGGCTAATAAACACATGAAAAGAGGCTCAACTTGGCTCATTATTAGGTAAATGCAAATCAAAACTACAATGAGATAGCGCCTCACATTGATCAGAATGACCACCATCAAAATATCTACAAACAATAGATGCTGGAGAGGGGGTGGAGCGAAGGGAACCCTCCTGCGGTGTCGGTGGGAATGTAAATTGATACAGCCACTGTGGAAGACAGTATGGAGATTACTTTAAAAACTAGGAATAAATCTAACATATGACCCAGCAATCAGGAAACCATACCTGAAACAGAAACAGGAACCCCAGTGTTCTTTGTAGCTGAACGCTGTTTACGACAGCTAGGACATGGGAGCAACCTAGAATGTCCATCAACAGATGGATGGATATAGAACCCATGGTACATATATACAACGGAATACTACGCAGCCATAGAAAGGAAGGCATTGGAGCCAGTTCTAACGAGGTGGATGAACCTGTTACACAGAGTGAAGGAAGTCAGAAAGAGGAAAAATATCTATATTAACTCATGTATATGGACTCTAGAAAGATGTACGGATGAACCTATTTGCAGGGCAGCAATGGAGATGCAGACATAGAGAACAGACTTACGGCACAGGGGCTAGGAGGAGAAGGTGGAATGAATGGAGAGAGCACGGAAACATGTACACTACTATATGTAAAATAGGTAGTCAGTGGGAATTTGCTATATGGCTCAGGGAGCTCTGTGACAGTGTAGAGGGGTGGGATGGGATGGGAGGTGTGTGCGAGGTGGGTGGGAGGTTCAAGAGGGAGGGGATATATATGTATCTATGACAGATTCATGTTGATATATGGCAGAAAGCAGCACAGTGTTGTAAAGCAATTAGCCCTCAATTAAAAATTTTTTAAAAATAAAAAAAGATCCCACATGCCACTTGAAGTAGCCAAAAAAAAAAAAAAAAACCTTTTGTCCTCTTTGAGAGTCAAGTCATCCCTTTGTATGAGGAGGCAAAAAAATTCCAGGTTTCCTAGGAAGAGATTATATACACAAATAGATCCTTATCAGCGGAACTAAAATAATATTGGTTTTCACACAGTAATGAAAACACTCGGAGACATTCATATGGAAGCAGACTTTTTTTGCTGGTGAGCTCTGTAAATGCAAAGGCAGGGAGATTAGTGAGAGACAAGAAAAGCTTTCTGAAAGCTTCACTCACTGTTGGGAAAAGTGCTGATTTTGTTAGAGCTTTATAGGAACAGCTCGGGTTGAATGTGATATGAAATTTGACTTGACTCTTGCACCTGTCAGGCTTCTGGGAGCAGATTTTCAGTCCTAAGGCTTCCATCTAAGTAGTACCTCTTGGCGGGGACTTTAGAAGCAGGGCCGGCCTTTCAATTCCAGGATTGAGTCTTGTGTTCAAACTCTCTCTACCTCACACTATCTTCCTTCCAATCTGTCAACAAATGTGCTTTTCTGGGTGGAATTACAAGGTTCCAGGTTCACATGTGACCAGCTACACTTGTAGGCAGAAACTCAGGTCAGAGTGGACCAGGTCTGCCACTTCTGCTATGACAGGCCCAGTCAACTAATGAGCAATTTTTACACTGGGTTCAGGTACTAAATCCATTAGTGTGTGTTTAACATATCTGGACTGAGTTTTTGAAAGGTGAGGAAACCTTGCCTTATTTTTTCCTCTTTGGAAAATAATTTAGTGGTGAAGGAGGATTTTATGTTGTATATTTACATTCATATTATATAACATATATAGTTCCATATACTATATATTTGTGTTTATACTATTTATAATTACAGCATCACCAGAATTTTCACAATTAGAATATATCCATGTACTCTTTTGTCATTTAAAAATGCATTTTTAGGGACTTCCCTGGTGGTCCAGTGGCTAAGACTCCACACTCTCAATGCAGGGGGCCCAGGTTCAATCTCTGGTCAGGAAACGAGAAGCTACATGCTGCAACTAAAGATCCTGTGTGCTGCAACTAGGACCCAGTGCAGCAAAATAAAGAATAAAATTTTAAAAATGCATTTTTAAAAGCTTGAATGTCACATTTACCTTCAGAATTTTAAAAAATTGAATGAATACATTCATTAAAGAAACCTTAGCATACACTGATGAAAAGAGTCTAATGCAGAAAATCCATAATCATATTTTTTGAGGTAACATCTAATAAAACTTGCATGTATAGAATCTCATCTTTTTTTTTTCCCTTCCTGGACTATACATACTACATGGAAATACAGGTCTTCCTTTATCCATGGTTATGCTTCCCAAGTTTTCAGTTACATGTGGTCAGCTGGGATCTGAATATACCAATGGAAAAATTTCAGAAATAAATGATAAGTTTTCCATTGTGCACCGTTCTGAATAGGGTGATGAAATCTGTGTGGCCCCACTCTGTCCCTCCCACAGCTGTGAATCGTCCCTTTGTCCAGCATACTCTGTCCCTTAGTCACTTGGCAGCCTCCTGGGTTATCAGATTGACTATTGTGAGATTGCAATTCGTGTGTTCAAATCACCCTTATTTTACTAACTAATGGCCCCAATGCGCAAAAGTAGTGATGCTGGTAATTCAAATAAGCCAGAGAGAAACCGTGCAGCACTTCCTTTAAGTGAAAAGGTAAAAATTCCTAGCTTGATAAGGAAAGACAAACAATCAATCATATGCTGAGATTGCTAAGATACATAGTGAAAATGAATTTTCTATCAGTGACATTGTGAAGAAAGAAAAAGAAAATTGTGCTAAATTTGCTGGTGCTCCTTGAATTGCAAAAGTTATGAACACAATGTGTGATAAAAGGAAAATGCATTAAATTTGTACTATAAGGTATTTTCAGAGAGAAGGAGAGACCACATTGATGTGATTTTTATTACAGTATATTGTTATGATGGTTCTATTTTATTATTAGTTACTGTTGCTAATCTCTTACAGTGCTTAATTTGTAGATTACACTTTATCACAGGTCTATATGAAAGAAGAGACACAGTACCCTTGGAGCTCAGTGGTATAGGCATCCACTGAGGGCCTTGGGGCTTATCCCCCATGAATAAGAGGAGATTACTATATGTTCATATAAAATCACGTTATATTTACTGTTTTGAACTGCCATATGCCTTTTTACTGAAAAATACACTATGAGCCTCTTTCTACTTATGGAGTTATATAAAAAATAATTTTTGAGATGACACAGTATTCTGTTGCTAACCACCACTGCCAATTCCAAGGTTTTCTAATATAAATAATACTAGAGATCAACGCCCATGCATTTTCATAGTAAAATCTCCCAGATAAGGAACTGTTAAATCAAAAGTTATTCTTTCAAAGGCTTTCCATGCCTGTTGCCAAACTGCACCCCAGAAAAATTGTACCAGCCTCTCTTCCCTCCAGCAGTGTGAGAGCGCGTCTCCCCACGCTCGACCAGTGTGGTTCCCTAAGTCTTTGTATATGTGTGTGTTAGTTGCTCCGTTGTGTCTGAGTCTTTGTGACCCTGTGGACTGTCGCCTGCCAGGGTCCTCTGTCCATGGGATTCTCTGGGCAAGAATACTGGAGCGGGTAGCCATTCCCTTCTCCAGGGGATCTTCTCAACCCAGGGATAAACCTGGGTCTCCTGCATTGCAGGCAGGTTGTTTACTATCTGAGCCACCAGCAAAGCGTCACCATAATTCGTTTTAGACTTCACCAATCCGATAGGCAAAATAAATGATGTCTCACTGTTTTTATTTAATAGGCAAATATAGAATGGTGAATCATTATTTTTATTAAATACATTATTAGAGAAACTAAACATTTTTCTTTTATTTTTGATAACTGTTTTTCTCCTTTGGGGATTAACTATTTATAATCCCAGTTCCCCCATCCCTTCTAATTTAGTTGTAAGTTCTTTATGTATTAATACCAATTATTTTTCTCTCAGAACACTGTAAAAGTTTCTCAGTTTTAACTTTTCCTAATTTAGCTTATAGTATTTTCGTTGTGCTCAAGTTTTAATTTTGCCTTAGTCAGAAATGCTAGTCTTTTTCTTTATGGTGTCTACCATCAGTGGCCTTTGCTACCTATTGACTGAGACTGCTAATTTTATGATATATGAGGCTTCCCAGGTGGTGCTAGTGGTAAAGAACCCGCCTGACAATTCAGGAGCTGCAGGAGATGCGAGTTTGATCCCTCAATTGGGAAGATCCCCTGGAAGAGGAAAAGGCAACCCACTCCAGTATTCTTGCCTACAGAATCCCATGGACAGAGGAGCCTGGCAGGCTACAGTCTACAGCATTGCAAAGAGTCAGACACAGCTGAAGTAACTTAACACAGCACATACAAAATCATATCCCAACTAAACTACACTTCTTTGTCCCAGAGCCTGCTTCTGAGGGGACCCAGACTAATTTTTTTTAAGTGACAGGAAATTATCATGCAGTATGATAGGGAAAATATCTGATACTGAAATAATATAAATGGGAACATGACCTAGACCTGGAGTTCAGAGGTCATGCAGAGATGGAGTGAAGGTCTGCAGAGCAAGTAGGAATTCCTTTGAAATAGGAGGAAGAGACTCATCCTGGAAGGAATTCTAGTCAGAAGGATCAGCATGGCCAAGATCTAGAGCCAAGAGCAGGTCTGTTGTGTTTAAAAAAAAGAAAGAAAGAAAGAAAGAAGGAAAAGGAAAGGTTCAGTGTGACAGAGACATGGACCAGGAATGGTGCAGAGATGAGAGATAAAGCTGGAGAAGTAAGAAATAAATAGATCACAAAGGATCTTGTTTACTAGGCTGAGAAGTATCAGCAGAAATTTTTAACATTAACATTCCCAAACTTGTTAGGATTTAAGTATAAAATGTAGGACTTCGATACTCTAAGCATTTTCCTATATATTTTTCTCAAAAACTAATTCCATCCGTCTTGCTCTTCTCTTCCTTATGGTACATTTTCCTCATTCTACTTGAAGCTTTCCCCTTGTCCTTAAACTCTGGTTTAAAGCTAAGCTTCTCAGTGTGGGGAACTCATCCTATTGTTCTTTGTAGACCCAGAGGGCCTAGCACAAAGCCCAGATAAATGCTTAGGCATCTTGGTGTTCAGAGATCATCATCCCTTTCCTTCCTCCCTCTCTCTTTCTCCCTCTGAACCCTCCTCCTCCTCTTTGCTGTCAACCCACATGTGTGTGAATCATCAGTAGCATCTCCCAAAGGGGAAACCCCTCTGCCAGCCAGCTGGTCCAGCCTCATTCCATGAACGTTGCTGAGTGAGAACAGCCCCATTACACAACCGTAATGTAGCCCAGTGTGTTCTGAGCACTCCTCTCCCATCTCACCAAACCCAGCTTTTCCACAATTTTCCGTCTTACCTTCCTTTCCCTTGAGGGTATGATTCTTTGCTTTCAAGTCCTGCTTACTGCCAAGTGGTTTTGTCTTGGCCTTCAGAGGAAACATAAGTACTTATCCAATCCACAAGACACAGAGAAACACTCAGAAAAAAAAAAAAAAAAGATTAGTTCAAGATATAGAGGGATTATAGGGTTTAGAGTTTGAATTATAGAAATATCTTAGGTCTGATTAATAAATTTTTTCAGTAAGGGATGAGATGGTAAATATCTTGAGCTTTGCAGGCCATAAGGTCTATTTAGCAGCTACTTACCTCTGCCTTTGTAGTGGGAAAGTAGATACAGACAATACCTATGTAAGTGGCTGTGGCTGTGTGCCAATACAACTGGACTTACTGGACTGTAAGGAGATCAAACCAGTCCATCCTAAAGGAAAGTAACCCTGAGCATTCACTGGAAGGACTGATGCTGGAGCTGAAACTCCAATTCTCTGGCCACCTGATGCAAAGAGCCACCTCTTTGGAAAAGACTCTGATGCTGGGAGAGACTGAGGGCAAGAGGAGAAGGGGGTGACAGAGGATGAGATGGGATGGCATCAGTGACTCAATGGACAAGAGTTTGAGCAAACTCAGGGAGATAATGAAGGACAGGGAAGCCTGGTGCACTGCAGTCCATGGGATCACAAAGAGTTGGACAAGACTGAGTGACTAATCAACAGCAATAGGTAGCAGGCTAACTGGGTCACAGACACTAGTGGGTCAACACCCAGTCTAGACCAACTCTCTCATACAAACGAGAACAACGAACCCCAGAGATGATGCATCACTGTTTACCCTGGTAATTCATGGCGTACCTGAGCTGAGGCCCTGGGCCTCCCGGCCAGCTAGTCCTTAAGATTAAGTCCTACTTTTTCCACTTTGACTGCTATTCCTCACCATCACTCACGTCCAACCAGTTTGTCCCATCCTAGGGGTTTGGTAGATCTTAATACTCAGGCACCAAAGACAGATATCAAACTTTAGAAGTATATATATGTCAATTCCAATCTCCCAACTTATTGCACCCCTCTTTGTCCTCTTGTATAAAATAGATAACAAATGAGAGTTCATAAAGTAAACCTTAAAAATGCATTCTAATACCTAGTAGGTGCAGACAAATACTGTTTGATTCCACTTATATGAGATACCTAGAATAGTCAAATTCATAGAGTCAGAAAGTGCACTGGTAGATATCAGGGCCCAGTGGGGCGGGGGTGGGGGGCCGGTGCTGGTGAGGAGGGAAGGAAGGGGCAATGGGACTGAGTGTTTAATGGGGACAAAGTTTCAGCTTAGAAAGTGAAAAATTCAGGAGATGGATGATGGTGAAAGTTGAACAACAATGTGAATATACTTAATGCCATTGAATTGTATAGTTAAATATGGTTAAAATAGTATGTTTTATACTGTGTGACTTTTACAACAATAAAATTATTTTTTTTAAAGGATATGAAAAGAATAAACTTGAAAAGCTGTAGACACTTTTCCAGATCTCCCATCATTTCTAATACAATGTATGTCTGCTATGGGAGTGATCGACCTCCAGGTTTAGTGGAGTGTGTGTGTGTGTATGTGTGTGTGTGTGTGTGTGTGTGTGTGTGTGTGTGTGTGTGTATGTGTGACTCGATGTACAGGAACTTGCCCACCTACAATAGGCAAGTACACTGACTGTCAGATGGACCTTGCCCAAATTAAGGAAAATTTTTCTAGGTTGGTTTTTTTTTTTTTTGGAACTGAACTGTGTAAATTTTTAGGAAGGAGCATTTTAAATAGTACAATTTGAAGAGGCTGCAGTTGAAAAGCCAAGTAAACAAAACAATAAAACCTAGCTGAGTCACTGGCAGGACATTCCAAATTGCTTAGTGTGCTATTAATGACTCTAAAAGGCAAGAAGGAAGACATAACTGGTTCCCACAGAGGGGACTGTTTTGTCTGACATCTCAGCCACAACAGGCCCTGTGACTTGAATGGTCCTGAACATGTTCTCAGTTGTGGAGGAACCGATGTGTCCTTTAAACACGGGGCCTTGAAGCTGCTCCTTCAGAGTACGAAAGAGGGAGGCCCTAAAGGCAAAGCACTGCTGCCCCTTCTCTGACCTAGAAACTTGACAGCCAAGGGCTGGCCTGAGAGGACAGCAGACAGCAGTCAACAATGAATAAAGTCCTTCTACTCCCGTCTATTGCTGAGGATTTGTTCTAACTATGAGCTCACTTCCAATACTCAGGGACAGTAGATAATGGACAAGTTTTATCTGTGCACAGTGGTAACTTTCATTTTCCTTTGGCCCTTTCAGCCATTCTCCAAAAACAAACCTTGATCAGTTTCAGCAGAGTCATCTGCAAAATGGCACAACAGCACTCCAAAGTACTAATGAATAAGCTAAATGACAAGTTAAATGAACAAGTTAAATGACCCTCTGTATCTGGAGGGATCGTGTTTATTCTAACAATGACATAGGAATTATATGAAGTTACTGTCCTGATAATTAACGTTAGCAGCTGCTTCATTGAAAATAACAGACTGTGCATCCCTACTCTTTGCTCTAACCACTTTTAAAAATTCGACACTCAGCACCAAAAATCTACTGACCAGGAAGTCAAAGCACACTGATAGCTGACTAAAGATAACAAAACTCATTCTTGAAAGTGGAGGATTTAAGCTAATGCACCCACCACCGCCTGCCCCCCCGCGCCCCCGCCCCGCACCCAATCCCTGGTCACCTGCCTGGATTTGTGCCAAGTGTCATTTAAAATTTATATTTACCATAGCATTTATTTAATAAAAGGAAAAGCTAAATTCTCTGATGTTATTATATCATTGAGAGATACTCCCATCTCTACACACTTCCCTGCATTCATTTTTCTCAACTATTCCTAAAACTTATTGGGCAGTCAATTATGTCCAGTGAAGAAATGAACAAAAGAGCGAATAGGAGAAACATAGGAAAAACAAGAAGAATCACTTTATTCACTATGCCTGAACAAAGAAAGAAGCAATAGTTTATACGCTCTGTTCCATGGAAAGCAGTAATAGTTCATACGCTCTGTTTCATGGAAATATTTCAAGGAGAGATATTTTTTTCTCCAGCCCATTAGAAACTGTTGATAACAGCATTTTACCTAATATAAATAGGTGAGTAAAACTATTTCCTTTTAAGCCAGGCATATTGCTAGATTATTTTATTCCTGTCCTATCACTTGTCATCTCTAATTTATAGATAAGGAAATTGAAGCTCACAGAGATTTTTGTTTTGACCGAGGTCACAAACTAGTCAGTGTTGGACCCCAGATTTAAAGCCTCTCTATCTGACCCTGAAGTCTTTGCTCTCTGCAGCATCCCTTACTCTGGTGAAGTAGGGGAAGAAATGTCTCCAGCACAATGACATTAGTGTAATACTTGCATTATGAGGGAAGAAGAATAAATTATTTAGAAAACAAGTTTTAGTCCCATTTCAACTCTGTAGACCCCCAAAGTGCACAAGATTAAGATTCCATTAAAAATCCCAGGTAACATCAGTAACAACTCAAAACTCTAAGTTCCCAACTTTCTTTTTGTCCAGTAAACACACTGATGTAGATACTTTACAGAGGTTTCATGTGAACAATAGACTTGGAAATTTTAAAAATAAGGTGACTGTAATGCTTGAAAGCGGAGAAGGCAATGGCACCCCACTCCAGTACTCTTGCCTGGAAAATCCCATGGATGGAGGAGCCTGGTAGGCTGCAGTCCATGGGGTTGCTAAGAGTCTAACACGACCGAGCGACTTCACTTTCACTTTTCACTTTCATGCATTGGAGAAGGAAATGGCAACCCACTCCAGTGTTCTTGCCTGGAGAATCCCAGGGACGGGGGAGCCTGGTGGGCTGCTGTCTATGGGGTCGCACAGAGTCGGACACGACTGAAGCGACTTGGCAGCAGCAGCACCAATGCTTGAAAATACTCTTAACTCAAGCCTCAAGTGGAGAACATCATTAGTGCCATTGTATTGGGTTGCCCAAAAAGTTCATTTGAATTTTCCTGTAAAATCTTATGGCTAAACCAAAGTGAACTTTTTGGTCAACCCAATGAATATTAATGAAATGTAAAGTATTTACTAGAACACAGTGATCAATGATGCAGCTTTGAATGGGCAATCATAAATAATATTTTTATTAGTAGTGAGAAACTCCTTTTATTATTTAAATTGATTAAAGAATGACTTGGGCACTTTGGAATACTGGTCTTAAAAATCTGTCTGTGTTACACTGTGCAGGGGAACAAATGGCCACATTTGTTTTTATACAACTCATTGGAACTTACACATTGGTTTTTATATACAACTAGCCACAAACTCCTCTTCTTTAGTTGCTTTTATGGAACACTGATCATGCCTGTAGTTTAATGGACTAAATGTTATGTATTGCTTTGAATTAGCTGGTAGGGTACCTCCTCCACAAGCCTTGTAGTAAGGCCTCTAATTTGTGCTGAGATAGGAAGATGATAATTTGTAAACAATGATAGTGAAAAATAACCACTGGATTATTTAAGCAAAAGCATTCTAACACAAATATAAACTAGTTCTACAAACAACTTTACATATATAAGATTCTCAAATTGCCTTGATTTAACTAGCTATTGGGCATTGTATAGATACAACATAAGTTGCCTTGTTAGGATGCAAGAACAAAGATAATCAAATAGTCTAAGCTTTCCTCTTTGTAATAAGATGATGCCATATGTGGAGTTTTGTAGAGAGGATTAAATAATGTAATGGATAGAAGATGCTAGGGAATTCTTATAAGCAGCCACTGATGACTGTGATGGCTGTTGTTATTACTATTTCTCCATCTGTTTCAATTACCTCACAGCTTTCATTCAGTCACCTAATCCACCCATCAGTATGGTGCACACAGTGATTCAGGTTCTTTGGAAGGATGTCACAGGGCAAGACAGTAGTGTCGCTCTAAAAGGGACTATGGTCCAGAAAGCCAGTCAGGAAAACACAAACACTGTAACACTTTCTTTCTTACACGTTTTTGTGTGGTCAAAAGTCCTCAATTCCTTTCTCCTTTTACTAGTCCCTAAAAAATAAGAGAATAATTGTTAAACCTCAAGAGACATGCTTTGAAAGTGAGGATGCTCAGAAATGCAAAATGTTTTCTTAAGCCTAAATTGAATAAGAACTGTAATTCAAAACATTTCCAAGTGGAGGATCTGTGATCTCTCACAAGAATAAATTGCTTTCTTGCAAGGCCAAGCCCCTCGATGTGGTGACCATCTTTAAGAGGAAACTGATAGGGTCATTTCAAAGATGCCCTCCTTCTCAGCCTGTTTCCAGTGGCTCATCACTCAACAAAGAAACTGAACTGAAAAGTGGACTCCTCGGCTAGTTGGGATCACTGAAAGGCTGACCATACTGGCTTCGAATGGAGGCATGACTTTTGTTCATACTCAGACTGGTCCAGAGTGCTTTCTGGCCTTACATCTTTCCACCTATAGTCAAAAATTTCTCCCATCTAAGTCTTTTTTAAAGAGATTGTCCAACACGTATATCTCTCAGAAATTTCTCCTCCCCTCTCGCATCTTCCCAGCTCCCAACTGTGGCCACATTATTAGACTGGGACGGCACCTGATCCAAGTAAGGAGATCAGATCTACTCTTCCAGGGACTTGGAGTTGGGACCTAGAGATTGGGCCAATTAACTGGAAACAGGAAGTAGAAGATCATGTAGATTCAGAGGATGGAATGGCTATTGCAGGCGGCCAGGTTAACCACCTCTGTAAGTTGTTGGATGAATCAGAAAAAAGGGTCTGCAGACAAAGAAAGATGAAATGAACATGAGAAGACAAGGAAAATAAGATGCAATCTTCCAGTGATTTTTCCAATTCATAGAAGGCCTAGTGTCCTTCTTATATGTGTGTTTCTGTAGGATTCCTTTGCATCCTGTAGTTCAGTTCAGTTGCTCAGTTGTGTCCGACTCTTTGCAACCCCATGAACCACAACACGCCAGGCTTCCCTGTCCATCACCAACTCCTGGAGTTTACTCAAACTCATATGCATTGAATCAGTGATGCCATCCAACCATCTCATCCTCTGTCATCCCCTTCTCCTCCTGCCTTCAATCTTTCCCAGCATCAGGGTCTTTTCAAATGAGTCAGTTCTTTGCATCAGATGGCCAAAGTATTGGAGCTTCAGCTTCAGCATCAGTCCTTCCAATGAATATTCAGGACTGGTCTCCTTTAGGATGGACTGGTTAGATCTCTTTGCAGTCCAAGGGACTCTCAAGGGTTTTCTCCAACACCACAGTAAGATACCTCATATTCACTTGACCTTTCTTGAAAAGATTTCAATTCCCAAGACCCAAAAGCACCCTAGCTAAAACATTCTCTAGCCACTCTGGAAGGTTATTTTGAACTAAGCATCTCCCTGCCCTAGTCTCCCAGAGCCATCAATCACTTCAACCTTAGGGAGTGCACAGCTGGTAGAAGATGTGCTGGTTATAGATGAGAAGTGGGAAAGAGGCAGACACAGAAACTCATGAGAAGCAAACAGTAAGTAACACTGAAGAGAAGGTCAGAGTTCTGTCCTGCCCTAAACAAGAGGGTAGGGCACTGCAGCTGCCTTTGAAATGCAAGTTGTCTTTTCACAGCTGCCTTGGGTAGTTATTTGGTTGTTTCCTTAACATAAGAACTTAAGAAAGGAGTCCCTGTGACCTTGCTCCATTCCTTGATTCTAAGAGGAAGACTGACAGAAATCTCCACACTCTGCATTAACATAAGCACTCAGGTCCCAGGGGTCATCATGTGCCATATAATTGGGGTTTGACGCTCTCTCAGTTAACGGTTTCCACTCATGGTCCAGGGCAAGGAGCCCATGTCTGTGTCACCCTAGGGATGAGGTGGAGACTTTCTTGTTCCTATTCAAGAGAAAACCTTTGGTTCTCAGCTTTGTCCTGAGAAGCCAGTCCTGTCTCCCGCTGACTCATGGTATCAGTCAACGGCCCTTCCCATGTCAGTTACAAACCTTTTCCTCTAAGCCACACGTCTGCTGTGTGTGTCACCACAGGCCATGTGGCTTCTGCTCTTTCTCCACTAGGACTCTATTTATCACTGCTTCTTGAAATTTCCTTCTCTCGCTTTTGAATTCAACCAGGTAATTTAAACTCCTTAATTTTAATAGCATTTGTGTGCATTCAGACTGGCATGGAGGATTCCACCCAGTGGTACATGTAAGTGGTACACATAAGCTCAGTGTACCAACTTGGTTGAAAGCACTTCTCATCTAATAAGCGACAGAGCTGGGTTTCAAACCTAGGTGTTCTGCATCTGAAACCAGGAAAATTTTTCATTTTAACACATGTCTTCCAGGGCATCTCAACAAGGTTGAAAGACTTAGCTGAAGTGAATTTTAACAAAACAAAACTAGAGGTAAGCTCATGGAATTATTATGTCCATAAATGATTATAGGTTAAAAGCATACATGTGAGAAGGTTTTAGGAAACTGCACAGAATGAAACTCTCCAGTTGGTAAGATATTCTCGAGGCTGATTCTGACCTTAGGAACTTGGTGTTGGAGACAGCTGTGTTAACAGGGGTCTAGTCCAGCCTCATAACCCACATGTCCTTTCTGGCCAGAGCAGGAAGGAATCATCACTTGCAGGTGCTGATTCTCATATCTGGATCATCTCCTTCCATCTGCCGGTGACCATAAACACACACACTCCCAGGGAAAAGCCAACAAGATGATGTTAAGAGCATGAGATTTGCTTGGGGAAGAAGTGAAGCTTGTCGTGCAACCTGGAATGGTGGCAGAGACAGGTTTGCAGAAAAAAATAGGAGCTGCGAGCACTCCAAGAAAAAGGAGAGCTTGAGTTTAACTGCTGTGACCCTCGGGTCAGCCACCATGTTCGTTACACCAAATTTCCATGTATCTGGCAGGAAAATCTCATCACAGACACAGTGGGTTATCCATAGTTTCCATTTCCACTCATTCTACCTCCTATTATGAAAGTAACTGAGCAGTGGCTGAATATTGACTGTACCATAAGAATTCAGTTAATTGATCTGGTTAGGAAATGGAGCTCTTGATTAAGTGAGTTTCCTCTTTGCATATGTAGATATGCACCTGCGTGTGAAGTCATTTCAGTTGTGTCCAACTCTACGACCCCGTGGACAGTAGCCTGGCAGACTCCTCTGCACATGAGCTTCTCCAGGCAAGAATGCCGGAATGGGTTGCCATTCCCTCCTCTAGGGTATCTTCCCAACCCAGGGATCAAACCCGCATCTCTTACGTCTCCTGCATTGGTTCTTTACTACTAGTGCCATCTGGGAAGCCCGTGTAGATACATAGGCTGATTTAAACATTTATCAAGTACAAAATATAAAAGCTGGGGCACTGGCACAAGTTTGGGCTTCCATCTGGATTATATTGAAACATCTTGTTGACCGTATGGTCTTCGGGAAGTCACTTAACTCCTGAGCCTCAGTTTCCTCACCTGTAGATTGGGACAGCCATTGCCTTCTTTGTGGGGGGAGGGGGATCTTCTCTACCTGGGGATCAAACCTTGGTCTCCTGCATTGTAGGCAGATTCTTCACCTTCTGAGCCACCAGGAAAGCCCTATAGATTGGGACAGTAAGCCCCATTTCCTAGGATTATTGTGGGGATTATGTGAGGTCCTGGATGCAAAATATTTGGCAGGGATCCTGATGCAGAATTGATGCTCACTAAGTAGCACCTATTATTACTGTTGTTGTTATGAAACTGAAACTGTGTCACTGCCTAGGAGGCTCTCACAGCATGACGATCAGGGATAGACTCGGAGCAACCCATAACAATAGTTCCTTGGAGAAGGTAGAGTTGGCAAACCAAGGCAAGGATTGACCTAGAGGTTTGCACAAGAGAAAGTGGGGCAAGTAACAACTAGATCTGGGCACCCCAGCTGGTAACTGAGCAGCCTGAGTCAGTGCCCTGAAGCCCACGTGGTTTGGTTTTGACAGAGAGAATTCCTTGTCCCTACAAGCTGCGCATCCCCAGGAGGTGCCCTTTAAGGGCCCTCTTTGGACTGGATGCTTGAACACAGCATTTAGAGCCAAGATTGTGTTTCTGTGTGATGAGAGCCTAGTAAGAAGCAATATGGGCTGGAGTCTCACTGAGGAGATGTAGACTGTTGTCATTCATGGAATTCCAGAGCTAACGAACTCTCACCCAGCAGGACACAGTTTAGACAGATGGGGAGACACTCTTAAGAAAAGCCACCCCGCCTCTGGCCTCTTCCGTCCCCTCCTCCAGAGCCCCTCTCTGGTTTCCCACGCACACTGTTTGTTCCTCTGGGCCTTGCTTCTCAGGAGGCTGGGAAAAAAAGAGATTGGGTTTTCCAAGGTTACCAAACTTATCTGTTTTCCGAGGCTGTACAAACAACTTGTGTGAAGGCCACCCAGATTTCTGCAATTAAAGAGAAACTTGCAGAGAAAGGGATGGCCAAGGCTGTTTCATATTCTGCCAAGCTGAGGCTCAAGTTGCCTCTGTGGGAGGACTCCACTACCATTGCAAACCAAGCAGCTGTCTGTCCACAGGGCAGGAGGGGTGTGCTAGGGAGCTGGTGTCCCAAGTTACTTTTCAGGCCTCTGTGCAAGGGTCTGAGCTCAGCTAGTCTGCTCATGGACCCCAGGTTGGAAGTGATTTCACGTTAGCAACAGAAATCCAAAGAGGGAAAATCCAATAAAACTTGATGACCTGTAGCAGAAGTACTCAGAGTCCAACCTGGACAGGTAGCACCTGCATTACCTGGGAAACTGTTAGCCAGACAATTCTTGGGCCACGTGGTTAGCCCACCCCATTTCTGCCTACTGATTCAGAAACCCTGAGGATTGGGCCCTGGACATGGTTTAGAAAGCCCTCTAGGTGATTCTAATTCATGTTGAAGTTGAGAACCACCAACTTCTGGAAACCCTGGCAGTGGGAATAAAGAAAACCATTCTAGAGTCTTATGAGAATCAAAGCGTGGCTAGAAAGGTATGCCTGTCCTAATTCCCACCTACATTTCCCCATGATGATATAAGAAAGGAGGGGCACGTGGAGGGAGACAATGGTTGAAACAGCAAACAGTGAGGGGGACAACCCTGAGCTTATGTGAGTGGTGGTTAATGTCTTCAGTTGCTCACTTATTAATTAATGTTGTCAGTGGCATCAAGAGGCTTCTGTTAATTCTTCAGAAACAGCTATCATTATGCACAGGATGGTCAAACTAGTAGGGGAAATAATCCAGGGCAGGCAAGGGAGCAGAAAGAACCACCAGTTCTGAAGGCCGATACCAGAAGTCAGCAAATACTAGTGACATGGCTCAGAGAAGCAAAGAAGAGATGATGGGCTGAAAAGAGAAGAGAGGCAGAGAAAGAAAATAGAAGGAGAAATGGATGCGAACAATCACACCCCAACATTGCAGGGCTAGGAACCAAAGGGCAAATAGAGATACGTAAAATGTATGTCTGGATTTTTTAAAGTTGTAAGTTAATTGCACATCAAGTGAATTATTAAGTGAAACATGCGATATCCTCCTACTTCAGCAGATAGGTCTTCATAGCAAACTGAAAGTTCAGGGTTGGTAAAATTAAGTATTCTTGGACTCCTCAGAGTTCCAGAAGGCAAGGAGAATCAGTATCCATCCTGGCCTCTGGTTCCCAACCCCACTCCCTTTCTCCTCCTATCCTGGCTCAGTCCCCACACCACCAGGGGCTTCATTCATACACACAAATCAGCTGCCAGTGAGTCCTGGCTCCATCCACACCCCTGTAAACAGTCCTGCATGACTACCACTCAGACCTAAGAGGAACACCATCGCATGAGAGACTGCACCAGGCAAGAGGCTCTGAAAAGAGCCCTGGGGTCTTCAGAGAAGAGACTTCTGCCTGATTTCCTGGAACACGGTCTTTTTTTTTTTTTTTTGGAACATGGTCTTAAAGAGGGGTAGGCTCTTGGTGTATGCACCCTCTTGGCTTGTGAATTCTTCATCCCATGGGGAGAGTGTAGAAAAACAAGAGCATGTCCCTAGAAGCATGGGTTTAGGACAGGGGCCATCTTGCTCCGAGCTAGAGAAAAGAAGAGAGAAAAAGGAGGAAATAGCAGTAATAAAGACCTTGAAGAGGTTCTTCAAAAAGTGACTTTTACTATTACCCGTACATCAGGGACCAGATATTCTTCTGGGTATCAAGCTGTGATTCTTCCTCTAGCTTGGATGAATCACCCACACCATGGAGAAAAGTGAGTGCCCATGCCTGATTCAGGTTTTATTCCTCCACCTGCATTACTTCTCAGTGTCCAGGGATAGCTAATTTTCCCGTGATAACAACTGTAGGTCCATAATAAATTCGTATACTGCACACTGGCAGGAAGGAAGTGCAGGAGGAAGGGAGGGAGGAAGTTATGATTGAGACCAGAAGTTTCTCTGGGTGAAACAAAGGAATATTTTATTAGATAAACAACTGAAAAGCAAGATTACACAGAAAATTGGTAACTTGATATAGCGTTTTGGGCTTTGTGATGTGGGATGGTTGTTACTTGGCTTAGCTTCTGATGTTGCAAAATTTTCATTTGTGAAGGTTTCAATGGCCAACTATTTTGATGTAGATTACTTGAGTTCTGTTGTTTAGCAAATATGAAATACGATTCATTTCTCTGGGAATGTCTCATTTCCTGGGACTAGAAATGTAGTGGGGTTAGAGTAACTGCTTCATTTTTGAGCCATGGATTCACACACTGAGCACCAGGGCAACCCTGATCACAGTATCCTCATCTTTCCAAACCATTCCAAAACTAAAATATTGTTTTTTGGGAAAAAATAAAAACACTTTTTCAGGATAAAATCAACAGAAAGATTCACAAAAGAAAAATGGATAAAAAAGTATCATGCAAATTATTTAAAAGGCAAACAGCAAACTGGGAAATAATAGGTATGTGGCAAATATGGCAAAAGGAATAGTTATTAATATATTAAACACACATATTTTAAAAATCTTACATGTGGGAACACATGTAAGAATTAAAGATTTTAAAATTAAAAAATAAAAATTAAAAAAAAAATCATCAGTGTTCCAGTTTTAAAAGTGTACCAAAGATGTAGAACATTAGCAAAAGAAACATAGAGAATGATCTGGTGGACACAGCAAGGGAAGGAGAGGGCAGGACAAATTGAGAAAATAGCATTGCCATATATATACTATCATGTATAAACAGATCATTAGTGAGAAGCTGCTGTGTAACACAGGGAGCCCAGCCGGGCACTATGTGACAACCTAGCGGGGTGGGATGGGGGGAGAGAGAGGAGGGAGGCTCAAGAGGGAGGGGAGATATAAATATATATATGAAATTATGACTGATACGCGTTAATGTACAGCAGACACCACCACAGCATAAAGCAATTATCCTCCAACTTAAAAATAAGAAAGAAAAATTATAATAACTAAAAAATATTTTAAAATATTCAAAAGAATGCAAGATAAAAATGACATATGTTAATTGATATAACTTTTCTGGATACAGCTTTACAAATGTGTCAAGAGCCTTAGAAAATGTCCATGGTCTTGACCTTAGCAATTTTTTCCTAAGAATATAGTAGAGATTTGGGAAAATACTGATATAAATAGATGCTCTGTGCAATAGTACCTGAATGCAAACTAGTACAGCCACTATGGAGAACAGTGTGGAGATTCCTTAAAAAACTGGAAACTGAACTGCCATATGACCCTGCAGTCCCACTGCTGGGCATATACACCGAGGAAACCAGAATTGAGAGACACATGTACCCCAATGTTCATCACAGCACTGTTTATAATAGCCAGGATATGGAAGCAACCTAGATGTCCATTGGCAGATGAATGGATAAGAAAGCTGTGGTACATATACACAATGGAGTATTACTCAGCCATTAAAAAGAATACATTTAAATCAGTTCTGATGAGGCAGATGAAACTGGAGCTGATTATACAGAGTGAAGTAAGCCAGAAAGAAAAACACCAATACAGTATACTAACACATATATATGGAATTTAGAAAGGTGGTAATGATAACCCTGTATGCGAGACAGCAAAAGTGACACAGATGTATAGAACAGTCTTTTGGACTCTGTGGGAGAGGGCGAGGGTGGGATGATTTGGGAGAATGGCATTGAAACATGTATAATATCATATGTGAAACGAATCGCCAGTCCAGGTTCGATGCATGATACAGGGTGCTTGGGGCTGGTGCACTGGGATGACCCAGAGGGATGGTACGGGGAGGGAGGAGGGAGGGGGATTCAGGATTGGGAACACGTGTACACCCATGGAGGATTCATGTTGATGTATGGCAAAACCAATACAATATTGTAAAGTAATTAGCCTCCAATTAAAATAAATACATTAAAAAAATAAAATAAAATAAATACATTTATATTAAAAAAAAATACAAGACCCTGTCTCTTCTCTCATCAGTGTTCCTGTGCTCTAGAATGAGCTCTTTACAGTCCTGCTTTTAAACTTGCAACAGCATTGCACATGGTTAGCCACTCCCTTTTGCGTCTTTCCTTGGTTTCCAGGATGCCACTTTCCTGTTTAACCTCTTATCTCACTGGCCACTCCCTACCAGGCTGTTTTCCCAAATCTTCTTTTTCCACCTGTCTTTTAAAGGACAGAGCTCCTCCGTGCTCAGTTCAGAACATCTCCTCCACCCCTATTTATTTCCTTAGGTGTTCTCATCTAAACTCGTGGCTTCTGATGCTGTTTTACAGTAATGACTCCAAAATTTATGTTTCTGGCTTGAACTTTTGCTCTGAAGTCTAGACTCAGATAGTCGACTTCTTAGTTGATATTAACACTTATGTACCTCATCCATCTCAGACTTAACATAGCAAAAACAAGCCTGTTAATCCCATGTTCCCTCCCAAAATATCCAGATCTCCCTCTGCCATCCCTATCTCTTTAATTACCACCACTCATCTGCTCAGTTATTAAGACCAGATGATAGCATGCTGTCCCTGACCCCTCCCACCCCTCAACCTGGACATCCAAACAAGCAACAGCTTTTGATGGTGCTACTTCCAAAATATGTCTTTCTTGCCTCTGCACCAACCAGTGCCACTGTCTTTGTCCCAATCACTACTTCCTTCCTAAATGGTCTCTCTTTCTCTACACTCGCTGGAACCCCTTCAATCCTTAAGCAACACCAGGATTTTCAAAATGCGAATCAGATCATGGCTCTCTATTTCACTCAGAATTATTTCCAATTCTTACAGTGAGTTGCTAAACTGAGTAAGATCCAGCTCCCCGCTAGTCATCTGACTGTCATAGTACCTGCCTCCCTGCTCACTCCAATCCTGTCCACTCCTCCTTCCTGCTTCCTGGAGCAGATTTATGTGCGTGTGCTCACACAGCAGTGTTTTCAACTGTGTTCAAAGATAAGACATGACACATAAGCTTTGAACGACATGAAGGCAATTTATTTTGAAACTCATTAGTTTATTAACATGCATGTTAAGTTTTGCAGCTGATTCCAAATTCCACACCAGTTAGGAATTATTTGGGGCTGAAATAACAGTAGCATAAATAATACAGGGTTTTTTCCTCTCATGTAATATGAAGTCCTAAGGTAGGCAGTCCAAAGCAGATGGGCATCAACACAGTGGCATCCACGGCCTGGGCATCTTCTGTTTTTCATGCCTTTACCTTATATGGGGTTTCCAACATCAGAGTCATCTCTTAGTCTCAGGGTGCCTGTTGCCATTCTGGTTATCATGTTGACATTCCAGAGAGAGGAAGAAAATTGTTGGAATTCCTTTTGAGACTAATGAAGTAGTATCTTTGAAAAAGAAAAATATTAAGATAGCTCATCTTCACATGATTTCTCACAAATAATTTCTTGGGAAGAAAAAGAGGAAAAGTTAAATTGGAGTAAAGGAACTGCATTCCTTTTTTATGATCAAGGATATTGACAATATCTCCAAACACCTTTTTAGCTTAGGCATGTGTCATAGGCTGAACCGTGTCTTAGCTTCACAAGGTGAAGATCTAACCTGTAGTACCTCAGAGTGTGATGGCATTTGGAGATGGGAGTCTTTAAAGAGGTGGCTAAGTTAAAATGAAATCATAACCCAATATGGCTGGCAACCTTCTAAGGAGATTAGGACACAGACATGCTCAAGGGAAGATGATGAAGACACAGGGAGGAGATAGCCATCTACAGGCCAAGGTGGGAGGCCTCAGAAGAATCCAACCCTGATGACACCTTAATCTTGGACTTCTAACCTCCAGCTCTGTGAGAAACTAAGTTTCCATTGTTGAATCCACCAAGTCTGTGGTACTTTGTTATGACAACTGGAGAAACTAATGTGTGTGATTATGCCTACTTCTCAGATAAAGAAACTGCCTTTCTAAGAAGGTAGCCTGCCCAAGTTCTCAAGCCAGGATGTGGCAGTGCTAAGATCCAGTCCCATATCCAGCCTCTGTGGCTGTGCTTTTTCCCTTCTGCCACGTGATTCTTTTCCCCATCCACCCTCACCCAAAAGCTTATTTCCCCCAAAGACTCTTGTGATATTCTTATTAAAAGAAGGAATGCAAGAAAGAAGTGCCAGTCAGGATGAAGAAATGACTGTTTCAGGGCTCAACATCTGGAAGCCAACCAGGAGAAGAGGACAAAGAAAATCCTCTGTAATACGGCATGCTCAGGAATATTTTAAACACATAAAATCATCTGTCGACCCAGATGGAAGATGATCAACTATTTATTCCCCACTTAACAAAACTGTAATCTTTTAGGAATTTTAAGCTTTTGGTTTTGACATTCCACTTTCAGATTCTGGTGATTTTGGAATTGCTGGTTTCACATGAAATTAGGAGGGCATGATTATTTTTATACATCCTTAGCTAACAGTCTGCTCTGGGTATTTTGTGTCGAGCTGCTTTGATGGATTGACAACATTTAGAAGTAATTTATCCTATTGATTGAACAGATGAACATATATAAATCCCACTAAATTATAAATTAATGTCATGTAACACAGGCTAAGCCAAAGAGTGTAACAGAGCTGACCTAATGACAAGAGCTAATCTGATAAACTCACTGCCATGTGAACAAGATGGGGATTTAAGCATATAACACAGTATCTGCACTGAAAACTAAACCACTATTTTCTGTTTAAGGTGGCAAATTGAGGCCACCTTTTTATCTTCCTTTCACCTCCAATTCCAATGAAATGACCAATGAGAATAAACGTTTTTTTCATTAATTATTTTTATATAAATAAAACATGAAATAAAAGATAAAGTAAGTAAAATAATGTCTTTATCAATATGAAATAGGGAAGGGTAACATGAAAGGTCAGACATTTCGGAAAACGTTTGCTGTATAAGGAAACGGAACGGGCTTGAAGAAGTCCTAACCTGTCAATTAACCTGAGTTCCACCCAACTGCTGCTGTGTGACTAGGCACCCTGAGATTCAGGACTTAAAACAACAGCATTTATTTTGCTCCTGGATTTGCATTTGGGCAAGGCTTGGCAGGATCAGCTCGTCTCTGCTTCAGGAAGTGTCAGCTGGAGACTCTCAAAGGCTGAGGCAAGGAGTCCTCCGGAGGCTCAGTCACGGGGCACGAGATGCATGCTGGGAAGATGGCGGCGGTGGGGGCGCGGATAGGGGCCCGCGGGTCCTGGGACACCTCTACCTCCGTGTGCTCTCTCCACATCCTCTGCTCTCCAGCACTGTGGCTCTAGGGCAGCAAACTTACCGGGTGCTCCAGGCGCCCAAGATGGAGAGACAGAGAGAAAGCCAGGCTCCAGTGCCGTTTATGTTCTAGCATTGGAAGCCGCACCGTGACACTTCAAACTGCATTCTATTAATAACGGCCAGTTTGCTTCCAAGGGGAAAGGAACTATTCGTCCTTTTGTAATAGAAAGGGCTGTAAAATTCTAGAAGAGGAAATTTTGAAAAATTTGAAAATACAATCTCTCAAATACGTGACAGAAAAATACAGCTGGTGGAAGAGACTGTGATCGCTAACAAAGTAAAGCCATACCTTCAAGGTCACGGGGACAGGGCAAGAAGAGGGGTGAGCTCAGGGGCAAGGAGATTGGGGAAAATTCCAACCCACACCCGAAGCAGCTCAGCCTGGGGACCACACCAGAATGTCACCTGATGTGAACGGGAGGACCAGGTAAAACGGGGCATTGTAAGAGAGCATCCACCTCAGTTAGAAATAAGAGCCACTAAGGGGCTTCCCAGGTGGCTGCAGTGGTAAAGAAACCTCCTCCAAATGCAGGAGAGGTAAGAGATGCAGATTTGATCCCTGAGTGGGGAAGACCCCCGGAAGAGGTCATGGCAGCCCATTCAGTGTTCTTGCCTGGAGAAGCCCATGGACAGAGGAGCCTGGCAGGCTGCAGCTTATAGGATCGCACAGAGTCAGACATGACTGAAGTGATTTAGCACACACTAAAGCCTCAGTCACGGACTCGATGGACATGAGTCTGAGTGAACTCCAGGAGATGGTGATGAACAGGGAGGCCTGGCGTGTTGTGATTCATGGGGTTGCAAAGAGTCGGACACGACTGAGCAACTGAACTGAACTGAGACTATTTGGACAAGTACCTTCTAAAACTCAGATAAATCTGTCTCAACATCTGATATTAGATATGCACAGACTTCCCCGTGAGGCTGAAAGGAAAGTAAGAAAGGGAGGGAAGAAGAAGGCTCACTGGACATAGCAAAAGATAAAGCTGTTCAAAACTGATGGCTGTTCTTAGATTCAGAGCAAAGATAACTCCCACCCCCAAGAAACAGAGAAGCACTTAGAAAAAATTCTGTGAAGACATAATCTGAGATTATTCAGAACTACTTTCAGATTTTCAAAAATTAGCAAATTCAGGACACAATGGAGGCAATAGAGGTAATAAACGAGAATTAAGAGAAATGTGTCCACTATTCACAGGTAAAGGACAAAGTGAATGGCACCCTGAGCCAACCTATATGAGACAGCGGACAAGTGTAGGAAGACAGTCTTTTCCAGGAGAGGACAGTAGTAACGTCCCTGCAGAAGTACGAGATTTCTAGTCAAAAGGACACAAACTATTTGGAAGAAAGATCCACACGCAGGCATACCCTGGTGTTGTTGTAAACACTCAAATCTTGAATTTAAAGACCACTGACATCTACAAGTGCATATATGCAGGTATATAAAATGAATTACATTCACAATGACAAATTAGACTATCAGGGTTTCATGTAGTACTAAGTCATAAAGGTGAGAGAGTTATAGAATGGCTCTTAATCCTGACAAATAATTAGAACAAATATGGTAACTTGATAGTGTGGCTGGTTACAAAATAATCAAAAGTAAACATCTTTTCCTGTTCTTGACAACATGGCAAAGTAAACTCAGTTCTAAAAAATGCTGGGAAATGAGAGGAAATTGAAGACTGTGGAGCCCTATACAAAGGACATCTCCACCACTGACTGAGCTTCATAGCAACCGTTGCCACAAGCCCCCCCCCATCTAAACTGGCCAGCTCCCTGACCCAACCCTAACACTCACCCTACAGTACCCTAACCAATCATCTAATGCCACCCTTTCAGCAGGAATTTTCCTTGTCTTGAGACCATAAAAATTGGCTGCTGCTAAGTCACTTCAGTCGTGTCCAACTCTGTGCGACCCCATAGACGGCAGCCCACCAGGCTCCCCTGTCCCTGGGGTTCTCCAGGCAAGAACACTGGAGTGGGTTGCCATTTCCTTCTCCAATGCATGAAAGTGAAAAGTCAAAGTGAAGTCACTCAGTCGTATCCGACTCTTTGCGACCCCATGGACTGCAGCCTACCAGGCTCCTCCATCCATGGGATTTTCCAGGCAAGAGTACTGGAGTGGGTTGCCATTGCCTTCTCCAGAATTGGCTACTAACCCTCAAAAGGGTTCGGCTCTTGGTTGAGGCCTGCTGTTCCAACAGTCAACTCTTCCTGGTCTGTCAGGAGGTGGGCCTCAAGAACCTATGCCATCTAGCATTTTCTCTCCTCAGCTTAGGAAGGCTGCTCAGTCTCATCTGTGGTGGGGAGTGGGAGTCAGGAGTCATGCTTGTGTGCTTGCTGTTCACCGATAAGGAGCCAGAAGTCGGCCCTCCATGGTGCTCACAGTTCCCACCATCGCACTGTGTGCACACAAGCACCACGCACACATGCACCCTCATCACCACCACCCCTTCCCTAACACATGCCACACCATACACACCACCCTACACATGCTGTGCACACACACATGTGCTTCTCATTTGAAGATTCTATTTGTCTCCATCACAAGCCCAATGATGCTCCCAACATTTTTAAGCTAGTGTGTAGCCCTGGGACCAATTAACATTCACTCACAGTTGTTAACTGGAATAGAGAAAGGGTTCTAGGCGAATATAAGAGGAAAAGTATGTTGCCAGGGAGTCACTGTTGCTTCAGCTTGTGTTATGTTGCTTAGGGAGCAAAAGGCCGCCCCTGCCGCCTGCGAAAATGGTCCAGTGCCTTCCTGATTCTCTCCTCCCCCACCCTGCACACACACGTTTGGACTCACTCCCTCTCACATCCTGCTGTAAAATATTTCTGAAGGCTGAGCCATCCCTCCCTTTCAAGGTGTCTGTCAAGTCTGCTTGCTTAATAGCAGTGGTTTCTCCAGGGTGTCTCCCTCCCACTGGCTTGGAGGAGCCTGAAGAAGATGGATGGGTTGGAAGGAGCAAGGCATACAGTTTTCTCACTGTGGCCCTTGCCTGTGAACTCTCCTCAGGTCCACAAGAATCGTGTCAGATGTTCCTATGTCCCAGTTGAAAGGGCCCCAAGGCAATGGTGCTGGCTGGACCCAGCACCTCCAGGAGGATTTGGGTCCCCACTGGAAGAGTCTAAGAGGCCAGTGGGAGGGAACTGAGCCCCCAAGTTGGCCGAATCATCCAGGAAACTGACAGAGCTGCCAGGGCTGCCAGGGGAAAGACGCCGTTCAACCTCTGTCCTACCACACCCAGTTCTTAGCCAGGACCAATCCCACCTCTAAGTCGCTCCCAGAATTATCTCAAGGATGGGACTTCCCTGGTGGGCCACTGGCTTATACACTGCTTCTGATGCAGGGGGATGAGGGTTCGATTCCTGGTTGGGAAGCTAAGATCCCTCAGGCCTCCAGGCCAAAAAAGCAAAGCTTAAAACAGAAGCAATATTGTAACAAATTCAATAAAGATTTTTTTTTTCTTTTAAAAGTATTATCTCAAGGAGAGAGAAGGGGGGCAGGCAGGGAGGGATGGAGGGCAGATGTTCTAAGAATGAGCACAGTATTTAATCAAAGATTTTTTTTTTGGCTTTATTTCTTGGGATTATCATCCAAGACCATAGTATTTAGGAATATGGAGAACCCCAAATTGCTCTCTGCCCTTCTTCCATTTGGCCAGGCTCCAGTTGGATTTTCCTAAACCTCTTGTTTGGAATGATGAGGACATTTTCCCTTAGGGATGCTGTCATATGTCAGGGTCAGGTTCCAAGGACACACAAAAGCCTGTGTAATTTGTGATGCTTTTTAGCTTGGAGGCTGACTCTTAGAACAAAACCTGCTGGCCACATGGGCCAGGACAGAGTGAAAGCAGGATCACCATGGCCTGGGTTCTAACCCCAGCTCTCCTCCTGTTAGCAGTGAGACCCTGGTCCCAAAACCTGATCTCACCCTGCCTTGACTTCATCCCTAAAATGAGGGATAATAATAGCATCTGTCACCTAAGGTCATTATGCACATTGAATGAGATAACACAAATAAAATGGTTAGCACAGTTCTACATCACTGTAAATACTTAATGCTTTTTATTTTAATATTCAACAAGTATTGGTTGAGCACGGCCAGGCCTTGTGCTGGGTGCTGGGACATAGCATGAATGAAGATGAAAAACCCCAGGCCCTGTTACTCTGCATCTGTTCAGGCCTTGGGTACCAGGATGTCCAGTGGGCACAGGTCCAGCCTCGTGGATGAGAACGTTTAAGGACTTCCTGCCAGGCCAGCTCCTGGACGCCACCGCGTCCCAGACTGATTCCCCATCACTTTGTCTTCTGCTCAGGGTTTTGGGGTACATCTGCTCATCTCCCTGTGGCTTCATCCAGGCCCACCTCTCCCTTCCCAGGTGGTTGCCAAGTTAAACAGAGCTTCCTATTTCTCCCTCTGCCCTTGTCTCTAGCAAGCAGTTTTCAAGGGGTATTTTTCTGTTTGGTAACAATGGAAGGGCACACTCCCAGGCTCACGAAAGCCTTCTCCTTATTGCCCTCACCTGTGCCAAACTGCCATGGGTCTGCAATGAGGCCCAGACAAAGAGATTTTTCAGAAGACCCCTGGTGATTCTGATGACCAGACAGATTCTAGTTGGGTCAGCGGGACACCAGCTCCCGCAGCCCAAGAGCACCACTGCGGGTGTGGACAGAGAGCGAAGCTCAGTGGTCAGGTGGGGCAGGCAGAGCCCAGCCGCCACGGCTCTCTCCCATCCATTTGTTCCTTTGGTCATGGGCACCAGGAAAAGGGGGCAGCAAGAAAGGGGGCAGGGCCCCTTTAAGCAGGAGTTGAGGGTGGGTAGGGAGGATGAACGCGGAGGAAACGCCACAGCTGACGGGGGATGTGGTGGAGAATGCCTTGGTTCCAGGGCTGCCCCAGCCATTCTCAAGATCCCAAGTGACCTCTGGCCTCTCAGAAGTGCCTGTAAATCACCTCCCAGGAGCCAGACACTGCCTGTGTATGGGAAACTGCCATAAAACATTTTTCAGTCTAAAGTTCTGCCCCCCGCCTGTTTTTTTAAGTCTCAGGACCCCAACCCTACTGGCAGAGCCCGAGGGAGACCAGTTACTGCCGAAGGTGAGCTCTGTGCCCTGGCCTCCCCATTTACAGCTGGCCCTCTGCACGCTGGCCTGTTGCTATTGCTCTGGGGACGTCCCGGGGGCCTGCCTGTCCCTCCAGGTGTGCCACAAAGGCAGCAGGAGTCTGGAAAAGACAGAGCTCCGGGTCTCGAAGCTGATCCAAGCTACGTTATTATGAAAAGTTATTAACTGATATTCAGTTACAGGATCATGGGCTGAACAAAGCATGAGCCCCAGTGTAGCCGAAAACCATATGGTCTTGAAGGCTGCACACACCTGCGAGGGAACAGGCAGGCCTGCTCAGAAACCATCATCAACTCTAGGAGAGTCATAAAACTCTGCCTTGCTTCACGGCACTTTCTAATTAGCTGCGCCCTCAGTTTTCTCCACTTCCTTATAAAGGCCTGCGCCCCCTCTCCCACCCCGTCCGTCTCCCACGGCCTAGGACATCTGGGGAGGAGGTTCCCACCCAGACTCCCAGGCCACGGAAGACCTTGCAAACAGGAAGATAGCATTTACCTCTGGATCCAAAGCAAAAATAGAAAGGAAACTCAGGAAGTTATCACAAAGAAATAATCCCAAAGGGAGAAAGCATAGTGCTTTCTTATAGCAGCAAGAAGCTGGAAGCCATTCCTATTGATTAAGTGTAGAAAAATGCTTACATCAATTATGTACATTATATTCACCCAGGGGGATGAGCAAGCAAAGAGTAGAAAGATAAACGCAAATGCTATGCGATGACATGGAAAACGTCTTACCATAGAATGTTCAGTTGTTAAAAAAATGGATGCAAAAGGTCTCTCTGCTATAATTATGCCGGTAAAGTTACATATTCGTGTGGCTCTGAGGAGAAGGGGGTGATGAAAAACTGAAGACATCCTGGCTGGTGGTGGTGGTGGGACCGGGGGTGGTTTTTCTTGCCTTTAACTTAGAATTCCTTTAAACGCTTTTGTAATGTTTGCATAATGCACCTTCAAAAGTTAAAGGAAACGGAGAAGGAAAGTAATGAATGCTGATTTTAAAAGCAGGGGAGGGGGCAGAAGAGAAAACCGGACGCTGTGTTGTCTGAGCCAGACGTCTTCCGCAGGCCCCCAGGATGCAGCCCCGTGAAGCGACACTTGTGGAGAGGAGTTCATTTTCACCGCTCCACATCCCCCAAGAAAGACGAAGAAAAATGATTAGCATCTTGGAAGGGAGCAGAGCTTTCTACCGGCTTCCTGTTGGCTGGTAGGGACACTGAAATCATGCGCTGGCAGTTCCCAGGGCGAGGCTCTGCCTGGGTTTACTCCACTGGACCTGGGTGATGGGACCTTGTCACGGAGATGAGTGTCAACCAAACACAGAATGAACCCCTCAGTGTCTGGGTGTATGAACATGCTCCAGCAGCTGCTCAGAGGATGCTGGGGAGATCTGTGAAGAATTCCCAGAAAACAGTGCCCGACCCCTCCCAGGCTGGGCCCCCCTGCTCCGGGCTGGCTCCCTGGAGCTTTACCAGAAGGCTTGGCCACCAGCCACCTGGCTCCTGGAACAGCCAAGCTGGCTGTGCCCAGGCTCTCGCCCACACTGTGCTTTGCAAGAGGAGTTACCTTATAGCAACTCAGAACTTGACCCTAGGTCAGTTGAAATATACATTTCTACTGCCTTCGGATTCAGATGCTTTCAGAGGCAGGGGCCAGTCCCTGCTCCTAAGCTTGAATACTGAATAAATAAATATGTCTTGTATTCACCGTGGGGAAACACATCTTGAGCTAGGTTTCCTTTCTTTATCACTCTGGGGGTGAGCGTAGGACTCGGAGGAAGGGTTTATGCATTCAAGGAGGAGGACAGAGTGTGTGGGAAGGGTCAGGGGAAAGTGGCCCCCCTGTGTGTTTCAGAGGATGAGATGAGCTTACAAAATATCTTCTTTTCCAGTCCCAGAAGGGAGGCGGCTGCACTGAGTAATATTTCCAGTTAAGGGAAGCACGTGAATGTTCAAGAAACAGCCTGGAACAATCAGCAAATGAAAGGGAGAGAGTAGGAGGAGCCACGCAAGAATGATTAGGCGATCGATCGGTTAGCCCAGCTCAGGTCCTGATAACACAGAGATGCTTTAGGGCCATGCTGCACGGAACACGGCTTCTGTATTTGAGAAGCACTCAGACTTGGCCTTTCTTAGAAGCCAGCCCAAAGCTTGTATGTTACACTTGTGAGCCTCACACAGCCCTTTGCCGGCGAATGCGTTTGCTGCCTTTTCCTTGCCCTGCTCTTCGTAACCGCCCTTTGCGTGTCTTCTTTTGAGGGATTGGCCTCTTGGTGCTTCTGGGATGCTTCATGGACTGAACATGGTTTTACCAGTTGCTACATCCTGCTCCCTCAAAGGTGATCTGAAGTCTGGAGGCAGTTAACACTCCCTGGAGAAATGAATCTGAGAGAGAAAAAAGCCTTTCTTAAGCCCTACGAAATTCTCTGCTTTCGAGCACCTTGGGTGTTTTAAAAACCTCTCCCTATCTCTCTCGTCGTGGCATTTATCTTCGTGTTTCAGCAAACAGATGGGAGACATGACGTACACGGGGATTTCCACTGGAAGCAGGTCCAAAGGAAGAAGTCCTACATTCCCAGAATACATTCCTCTCTCTTGCCCTGCAGTCAAAGCTTCCCAAACTCTTACATCTTGTGGCTGAGCCTCATGAAGGAAAGGGGTGGGGGGAGGAAAAAAAAATTAGGAACCTTAAACGTAAAACATAATAACTTGACCCTTTCTCAAGTGGAGATTGAATCCTCTACTTGGCAGCATTAAGCCTTACAAAAGAGACAGACCACCTGGTCCCAGACCTTAGGACTCTTGTGGATGTGCTGGCGTTCGGAAAACACTCCTACTCTTCAGCTGAAGTGTCTGCCCTGCTGTTTCCAACTCCAGCCTGCTGCTTCACCGTCAGTGCCCCATCGTCCACGAAGCTTTTCCTGCTCTTCCACTCCTGCAGGCATGAGAGATCTCACAGTGTCAAGAGTAAAAGCACCGAGTCTGGAGCCAGATGTCCTGTGTTCACGTCTCAAATGCCACTTGGCATCTCTGCAGCCATGGGCAAGTTGTTCAACCTCTCTGTGCCTCAGTCTCCTCACCTACAAAGCAGGGATGCAAATGGCATTTACTTCATCAGTTCAGTTCAGTCACTCAGTCATGACCAACTCTTTGTGACCCCATGGACGGCAGCATGCCAGGCTTTCCTGTCCATCACCAACTCCTGGAGCTTGCTCAAACTCACGTCCATCAAGTTGGTGATGCCATCCAACCACCTCATCCTCTGTCATCCCCTTCTCCTCCCGCCTTCAATCTTTCCCAACATCAGGGTCTTTTCAAATGAGTCAGTTCTTCACATCAGGTGGCCAAAATATTGGAGTTTCAACTTCGGCATCGGTCCTTCCAATGAATATTTAGGACTGATTTCCTTTAGGATGGACTGGTTGGATCTCCTTGCACTCCAAGGGACTCTGAAGAGTCTTCTCCAACACCACAGTTCAAAAGCATCAGTTCTTCGGCTCTCAGCTTTCTTCATAGTCCAACTCTCACATCCATACATGACTAGTGGAAAAACCAAAGTTTTGCCTAGATGGACATTTGTTGGCAAAGTAATATCTCTGCTTTTTAATATGCTATCTAGCTAGGTTGGTCATAACTTTTCTTCCAAGGAGCAAGCATCTTTTAATTTCATGGCTGCAGTCACCATCTGCAGTGATTTTGGAGCCCCCCCAAAATACAGTCTGTCACTGTTTCCATTGTTTTTCCATCTATTTGCCATGAAGTGATGGGACCAGATGCCATAACCTTAGTTTTCTGAATGTTGAGTTTTAAGCCAACTTTTTCATTCTTCTTTCACCTTCATCAAGAGGCTCTTTAGTTCTTCTTCACTTTCTGCCATAAGTGTGGTGCCATCTGCATATCTGAGGTTATTGATATTTCTCCTGGCAATCTTGATTCCAGCTTGTGCTTCATCCAGCCCAGCATTTCTCATGATGTACTCTGCATAGAAGTTAAATAAGCAGGGTGACAATACACAGTCTCGACATACTCCTTTCCCGATTTGGAACCAGTCTGTTGTTCCATGTCCAGTTCTAACTGTTGCTTCTTGACCTGCATACATATTTCTCAGGAGGCAGGTCAGGTGATCTGGCATTCCCATCTCTTTAAGAATTTTCTACAGTTTGTTGTGATCCACACAGTCAAATGCTTTGACATAGTCAATAAAGCAGAAGTAGATGTTTTTCTGGAACTCTCTCGCTTTTTCGACGATCTACTTCATAGCTTTAATGAAATGTATCAATACGTGTGAAGTTCTTACAAGAATGCCTCGCATACAGTGATTACTTAATAGGTATTAAATTCTTTACCCTCCTCACCATACTTGATTTCTCACAGAATTATCCCGATGCTCTCCAGTGGCACAATCATTTTCATGGGATTTTTTTTCTTCTTTTTTGCCTCAGATTTTTCTTAATTGAATTACATCATCTGATCGATAAGGAAAGATTTGGGGCTCTGTTCTTTTTTTTTTTTCCATTCCTTAAAATCATCTAGTAGCAAAGAAGGATTGGCCATTAAGCGCATGAATAATGAAAGACAGATATATGAGTGTGAATCCCTACAGTATTGTGCCAAGTTATGTAGCCTTCTTGCCTCCTGGGCCTGGTGCAGAGATGGGAAAGTGAAGGAAACATCATAGAAAGCTGAGTACTGAGCAGAGTACGTAAGAGAAGGACATGAAATAGAGAGGAGAAAGGATCCCAGGGTAGCCCAGGCTGGTGGGTGACATGCGGGAAGGAGGGAGTCACACAGAGAGGTGTATGTGTGTTTATAGCATGCATTCTTTGCAATATTCATAAAACACATATGTGCTGAGCTTAATGTGTGCTAAACTCTGTGCTGGAAACAGAGTGTGCGGTTGGGGTAATGGTGGGGAAAAGTTGGGCAAAACTCTCAGCTCAGAGAGCTCTGTGGCTCGACAGTGGGGGAGTCTCCTTTGGCACCCATGGAGCCACGTGGTCTGTGTTCCTCCAGGTGCTGTCCCCCACCCTGCCCAGTTCCTTCCAAGGCAGCTCTCTTTTTATCAAGAGGAGTGGAGGGAAGCCCCAGGGCCCTGCACTGCCCACAAGCCCCCTCTCGGTGACATCCGCTGCTGCCCTGAACCTGCCCACCCTGCCACGCATGCCCTCCAGGCAGCACTCCCTAACTGAGCCCCCTGCCCCGTTCTGCCCTGCAGCCTCCCTGTGAACCTGCTCATCTGCGGTTCCACTCCCTCCCCTCCTGCAACAAGATGAGCACTCCCGAGAGGGGCCTCTCACCTGCTCTCCCTCTGTGCCCCGTGGGGGACGGTCCCTGCTCTCTGACCCACTCGTGAAGCTGGGCTTGGAGGGCAGCAGCCCAGGTGGGTTTGCACAGCTGCAGCGCTTCAGGAATGGCCTGGACACCCAGAGTTTCAGAACTAACGAGAACTCCACACATGGCCTGGCTGAGCCTGAAGGGGTATGGAGCATTCCCCCTAAAATATGCCACTCTGGCATATGGAGTAATTTGAGCTGAAGGAAATTGACAAGACACAGACCCAAGTAAAATTCTCAGCCCACCCCCTCTCTACCAGGAAGGGCAGGACAGTTCTTAATCACCCCAGAGAACACACTATACAACAAACCTTGTTAAAAGCAACCCTTTTCTTCCATTAGTTTCCCCTATACATTTACCTTCTCCGAGGCTGCTGCTCCCAGAGGCCTAAAGCCCTTTCTCTTTGTCATTTCTCTGTAAACTTACTGTTCTTTTGTTAAGATGCCACGTAAGCCCAAGTTCTAACCAGCCCTTTACTCACCTCGAGGTCTCCCGTGAGGTCACTCAGATGCACACATTAATAAACTTCTGATTGTTTTTCTCCTGTTAGTCTGTCTTTCAACTGTCTAATTTGCAAAGTCCCAGACAATAAACCCAAGATGGGAAGAGAAAAAGAAAAAAAAGAAGTGTCTTTCCTCCCCTAGAAGCTCCTCAATTTAGAAATGTGGGAAAGGAAGCGTGGGGATTATAGGACCTGCTGCACAAAGCACAGCACATTTGCCGCAGAGCTAAGGCCTGCAGCCAGGCTCCCTGCACGTCTTCATCCTGTGGGAAGTGCCACTTCCCAATTCAGATGCTGTTGTTTTTGTCTTCTCTCTGATCTCACTTCCCTTATTGAAATTATGTTGGCTTTTCACAAGTAGAATGTCAAAAGCACTTAGAAACTCTCTTGACCACCACCCACAGGAAGAGAGAGATTCTTATCATGACCCAGTATACATTCATATATGGAACTGGACCAAAGTGTCCATGATATAGTTCTTACAAACTGAGACACATGATGGAATTTCCTACTATTTGAAATGCTGGTTGTGTCCAGCCCTAAATTCAGTTCAGTGACTGAGTGAAAGTCTCTCAGTCATAGCCGAGTCCTTGTGACCCCATGGACTATACAGTCCATGGAATTCTCCAGGCCAGAATACTGGAGTGAGTAGCCTTTCCCTTCTCCAGGGGATCTTCCCAACCCAGGGATCCAACCAAGGTCTCCCTCATTGCAGGCAGATTCTTTACCAGCTGAACCACAAGGGAAGCCCAAATTCAGTTCAGTACTGACAGACAATTTGAAGAACATTGACTTAGGAAGGGTCTCTGTGTGAGAACCACACAAAAGCAGAGACTGAAATTAGGACTTGTGTGGAGGTCATGACGTGGAAGATGAACCCAGGAAACACATTGTGTGGGTGGGGAGGTGAACAGGGAAGGGATGAGAGCTGTAGGCCTCTTCCTTTGGCAAATGGGGACTGATCCTACTAGGATGCTCTGAGGAGCATTTAGAATCATCCCAGAAGTATCCCAGCAGAGATGGGGAGCCAAGGTCACTTATCCATGATTGAAGATTTCCCCAGGAGTATTCACCCTGTGAAACTTTACATGGCCCTGGGAGCGCCAAGATGTATCCTTGGTACCACAGAGAGTACTCAGGCAGGAGGAAGCCGAGAAAAGCAGAGGGTGTAGGTGCTTGATGTAGGATGCAGTAAACTCAGAGGAGAGCAGAGGGAGGGGACATGGAGTAGAGCAAAAGTCCCCAACCTCCAGGTCTAATGCCTGCTGACGGGAGGTGGAGCTGATGTAATAGTCACAGAAATAAAGTGCACAATAAATGTAATGCACTTGAATCATCCTGAAGCCAACCCCTGTACCCCATCCATGGAAAAACTGTCTTCCGCAGAACTGATCCCTGGTTCCAGAAAGGCTGGAGACTGCTGGGCAGAGCATCACAGCAGCTGCTCCAGAACGTGCCATGGTGTCTGGGGCTGCTGTGCCTTCTCCATGAATCATCCCCACTAGATTTCAAATGGAAAAAAAAAAAAAAAGCCACGTTAGTAGGAAAGAAAAGGTTGACACAGAAAGATGCTGTGAGACTCAGAGAAAGTACAAAACAGGCCCGTCTCATTTTTCACTTAATTGTGATATCACTGACATAAAGAAAAGGCGAGGAGAAAATTAACTGCAATCTGTAACCAAACTGTACAGCGCACTGTTGCTTGAAATGTTGTGATCCAAATGTCTGTGACAATAAACCCAGGCATGCGTGGCATAAAGATTTCGCCTACAGACTTTTCTCTCTCTTTTGGATTTTCTACCCACGCTCCAACAGTGGAGGTCCCATAGCTAGCCCATCTCCATGATGCCGGAGCCTGCAGAGTGACTCACAGAGCCAAACAGAAGGCACTAGTCTAAAAGGAGTCTGAGGGCTTTGAGGTTGAAAGACTCCGTGTAATTACTAATTGTCATCATAATACAAGTATGTCTGGAAAGACAAGTCAAAGGGAAAAGTGGGTTTTCACCAAGGACCGAGTCTTTGCCTTCGGTGATCAAACACACATTTCAGATTTCCCGATTGGCACGTTCACACCGCAGCATATGCGGTCCATCTGGAACACATGGTCAGTGCAGGCAGATGGGCTAGGAGCTGCTGGGGAAAGAGAACTGGATACTTGGCACGCTCCTGTCCATAGCTGTGTGACCTTGGACAGGTTGCTTAAGTTCTCTGAACTTGTTTCCTCTGAATTGTGAAAGCACTTTGAAGACTAAGAAAGAGTGATATCATAGTCCTGAAAAGGGATCAGAGCAGAGAATTACATCTCCTAATTGCCTAACTTGGGGTGGCCCACGTGGTCACTGCCCTGACCCTTTTATCCCACTTTTCAGATGCAAGCGCTACACAAATAAAAACAAATGTCAGGCTATCCGAAGGGAATTCTCTTTATCTTGCTTTAACCTTCATATCAGGTCCTAACAAAGCAATGTACTCCCTTTTTATTCTTCCTTCTTGCGCCATTGCCATCATCTATTACCGTAGCACACTTATTGAGCACCTACAGCATACAAAGCCTTGTGCTAACTAATCAGTGGGGTATCAGGCCTCGTAGTGGTGGTACGCAACAGGATTTCATTGAAAGGTAAAAATCGTACGGGTAAACAGAGACACTGCAACATGGGGTGTCACATGCACAGATCAGGTGAGTGGCCTGAATAGCTGGTGGGACTGGAGGTCAGAAATGCCCTCCTCATATGTAAAGCCAGTACCCTGTGTCTGAACTCCATTTCCTGTCACATTCTTAGGCACCACACCCTATCAACCAGTTATATAAAACCGGGTATCTTCCCATTATATAAAATCAGTTCCTCTCCCTGGATGCTTCCTGTTAGCTCTCAAGAGGCTCGAGTGTTTTCCATTTAAAGCAAAATCTTTTCTGGGCTCCTTCTTGCCCCTCTGATGAGCACCATTTTTCAGGCGAACATCTCCAAAGAATGACCCACACTCACTCTCTACCCCTTCCTGTTTCGTTCCCCCGCTTACCTTCTTCCACCCTGCCTGCTGCCAGGAAAGAGCTATCAGTGGGGTTACTGGTACCTCCACTCTGCAGGACTCAGCAAGCACTTCACCCTCCTCATGCTTCTGACTTGTGCTGACTTTGATGTTCTGGCTCACTGCCCCCTTTCATTCTTAAATAAGCTTTTTTACTGACATAGAACATAGTAAAGTATGGACAACATGACTATAATGTTTACAAGTGAAAACTCCCTTGTAACGACCATCTAAAGAGAATACCGCCAGTGTCCTAGAAGCCTCCCCCTGCCTTAGTGCCCCCTTCCTGGTTACTGAGAGGCCAGCACCAACATACTGTGTGTGTGGGGGGGGGGGGGGTGCAGGGGTCACCCAGAGCCCCTCCAGATGGAAAACAGTCACTCCCCCAGATACTGGCTTTAGGTGGGCAAATTTCAGTCCACTCTGGGCAGCAGACAGAACCCTGAGCATGGAGGCTCAGAAAGGCCCAGGGAAGTACAGAGACATAGTTCACGTAGATGCAGATATGTGCTCGTGGAGAAAACAGCTTGATTCCACGGGGCCAGATGAGAATGCTGGAAGTTCCCAAATATAAATATAAAAACACACATTATGACCAAGACCTCAAGCTCTGGTTGAATCTCTTCCCTGTCTCTTTTAGTAGCTATGAGACCTTGGATGGGTTACACAACATCTCCATACCTTTGTTTTCCCATCTGTAAAATGGGTATAACCATAGTACTTACTACATGGAGCACTTTAAAGATTAAAAAAGTAAATGTGAGGCCCAAACAGAATCTACCAGAAAATGAGCATTCAATTAAGTGTTAGCCTTTATTATTAGGACCACATTTATTGAAAACTGTGGAACAAGGAAGCACCAGGAAAGGAAGATCCAAAGGTACAAAGAGATTCACCCAGGGTGCTAGGCCTTGCAGGATTTCTCTGACCCTTCTCTACTGCACCACATTTGGATGAAGAATGATTGTATGAGAACTTGTTCAACTCCTTTAAGATCAATGGCAAAACCCCAAATTTTCCATCTAAGTGTGGTTGACCTAAATCCGCTGGAAGACAACGTCTTTAGGAACAGCCCCTGGTTCTCTCCAAGTGGCTGACTGGGCTGTCTAGAAAAACGTCTGCTTACATAAATCTCCTTAGTGAAGCTTCCAGAAAACCCCCAAGCTGCTCCTTTCCAGTTCTGACTTAGGGGCTGCTCATCATTTCAGAGGCAGCATGGGCTCTGCCTCCAGCTCTCACATTCAGCCTTGTATCACATCAATCAGGATCTTACACTATACCAAGCTGCTCATCCACTGATCCACAGTGACTGAGGGTTGTTTCTTTTTAAGCTTCTTAATTTGCTGCTTAGAACATTACTCTGGGTGGAGGCAATTAGTATTGCATACTTTTGAGGAGAAAATTGCAGCCCAGCCCGCTCTGACTGCATGGATCAGGGATTTCCTGAGCTCCCTGTTTGATCCTTCTCTTTCCTTTTTTTTTCCTTAACCCCTGTTCAAATAATCTGGTCCCTTCAAAGTTCTGAGATGCTATCCTGATGCATATTTAAAATTCATCAAGCAACTCTTGGGCTTTCCTGGTAGCTCAGATGATAAAGAATCTGCCTACAATGCAGGAGACCCAGGTTCAATCCCTGCATGAGGAAGTTCCCCTTTAGAAGGAAATGGCTCCCCACTCCAGTATTCTTGCCTGGAGATTCCCCATAGACAGAGGAGCCTGGTGGGCTACAGTCCATGGGGTCACAAAGAGTTGGACATGACTAAGTGACTTTTACTTCACTTCAAGCAACTTTTGGCAAAGAGAAAAGCTCAGATATAAGGAATATAGGTGACAATTTCCCCAAATAGGTTCAGCTTCAGGAAGGTTTTCCCTGCCTTTATTAACTGGTAAATTCTGTGAGTGGGTTGTCGGTGTAGGTGTGTGTGTGCGTGTGTTGGAGTGGGTAAGGGGAGTGGTGTCTGGGCAGGGAGTGGAGATTGACTTCAAAACCTTCTTTTTAAATTCTCTTAGTAATCACAGCCTCTCTAAGGTCTTCTTGGTTATTTCTGGAAAAGTCATAGTGGCAATCTCTACTAGGCAATGAAGGAAAAATCACTGATGGGGAAGCCATGGGGATTACAGCCAGTCTCAGCTGGAGGCCACCAGGAAGGGACCATGGGGTCAGTAGCTTTCCCTTCTACGCCGGGGTGGAGCGGACAGTACTAGCCAGAGGCTTCCTCTGCCTCTTCTATGTGACTATGACCGCCGTAGACAGTCCATGAAAATATGGTTGCCCGTCCGCCTGCTCACAGACAGACTGCTTGGCCAGAGGCCTGTGTTCCGGACGCCTAGCGGTAAGGACAGAATAGCAGCTGGTGGGTCCGGGGCATTTCTCTGCTCTTTTCTGCCCCAGATCCCAGGGTTCCCGGATCTCAGAGTTCACAGGAGACAATTCTCCACCCCAGATACTCCGGGGACACAGCAGTGGCCCCTTTACCGTCACACAACACAGGATATGGGTCTTATGGTACAAAAACCATCTTGACCTTTCCTGAGATGGAAGGCCTGGGACCTACGGGGCTAGTAGAGGAAGTATGCCAGGTCCAAAGGCACCATGGCAGCGTGAGTTATGACACCTCTGGGCAGAGCACAGCAGGCCTGTCCTCCGAGTGACCCTGACCTGTGATGTCAGTGAGGCACATTCCCCCGTCTTACTACCCACGGTCTTCCCTTGTCCCTACGGCTTGTTTCTGAGACTAATTTTTTTGTATCTGGCTCTTGGGGCTGTGAATGGTCATACCTCTTGCAGCTTTAGCATCTACTGGAATAGAAAGATGATTTGGGCTAAAGGTAGCCGCCTGAGGTTCAGTCCCTGGAGGTTTACTCTCTTAAGAGCACAGTGTTTATTAAAGGAGAGAGAATGAATGTACTGTCTATTCCCAGATATGTGGGAATGTTATTGAACTGGAATCAATATGAAGTAGAGCCTTTAGTGAATAGAACAAACTTCTCTCGCCTGATGGGTTATTATGTTTCTGGAAATTGGTGGGACCATTATGTTAACAGGGCTGGGTCTGGATTCTATAATGCTTAGAGTGGTTTACTCAGTGGATTCTTTCGGTGCTACAATTAAGTCTTCCCCATAGACCCACCCCCCTCATCAACTTTCTCACTCATAAATCCAATGCTCTTTTGTCTGAAATACAGCAGATTTGCTTTCGTTTTCATATGAGTTTGAAGTGGGAGGTTGCAAGCGTGAGGTCTGGACTCTAAGAGTAAGTATAAGTTATAATTATATTTCCTCCTATTATGCCTTTGATTATGCTTTGGTTTGATGGATTGCATACCCCCTCACTGCACACAGCAGAACCCTTTTGACACATACTTTCATTAACCTTCCCAGACACAACCCTGAAATACCTTTTGAGAAGTCTCCCAGTGTTCCATGACAGCCTCTCCTGCTAAATAATCTTAACTGGAAACCATAAAATTACTAGTAAGAAATACTGTCTGCAAACCTTGTCGTGTTTCTCCTCTAACGCAGTCTATGGAGGGCCACCAGTATTACAATTCACATGGAGTTTATTATTTGCTTTTTTCAAATACTAGAATGGACTGATGATTCCATCAGTTCATCAATGAATGAACACTGCATCAGCAGTTTATGGGAGCTTGTGTGGTGATGACCTCAAGATCTTGGTATCTGAGCCCTGCCTACACTTAGTTGTCACATGACCACAGATAAAATCACTTCCTGTCTTGGTTTTCACTACTGTAAGATGATAAGCACAGAGTTCCATTTGTGCTCCAAAATGGCCAATCAATATTCAGAACTGAAAGGCTGGGATATCCAGTATTAAAAGTGAAAAAAAGTGAAAATGTTAGTCTCTAGGTTGTGCCCAACTCTTTGCGACCCCATGGACTGTAGCCTGCCAAGCTCCTCTGTCCATGGATTTCTCCAGGCAAGAACACTGGAGTGGGTTGCCATTTCCTTTTCTAGGGGATCTCCCCAACCCAGGGACTGAATCTGAGTCCCCTGCATTGCAGGCAGGTTCTTTACCATCTGAGCCACCAGGGAAGTCCCATCTATTATTAACATTCAATAATATTAATAATGACTATTGTTATTTCTAGCATGTATGTGTCTTGAGTGGAGAGGCATGGAACATTTTGTTTTAGGGGCTACATGTGGGAAAGAAAGTTGAGAGGTTGTACATTTGCTTCTGTTTTTCAAAGCCCCCACTCCTGACAGAGCACGAGAGACAGCTCGCTAGGAGGAGAGCCTGTTTTATACCTCCACCTCTCCTCTTAGGCTGGTGTTAACTAAGCTCCCAGGGGAGTGGGTTAGAACAGCGACTGAAGGACTTTGTGAGACTCTGGGCAGCAACCATGCTGTTTTTCAGCCGTTAGTCCTCGAGTGGAAAGGAAAATTAGTCTCTTCATTGCAACATGGAACCTGACCCCACCTTGAAAACTGGTAGCAACAGTGAAGAGAGGAAGGCAGCATACTAGAAGCCCCTGGGCACTGGTGTGTGGTCCCAGCAGGGCAAGTGGTACTATTGCTAGGTAGCACATACTACACCCAGGACCCTGAGAAGGTTCTTGGCTTTCAAAGTTCGTATGTGTGTTATCATCCCTGGAGCCCCTGAAAACCTTAATGGGACAATTATGAGTCTCACTTCCTTTGATTTCTCTTTGAGATTATTTTACACGAGGGCTGCCTGTATTTGTCTAAATGTTTAACTGCAGGAAGGGAGCCTTCGTTTAGACTTTCTTGAGAATTAGATTCTCTGTAGCCACAGATCTTGACCCCTGCCATCTTTGGTTGCGGAGAACAATGGTCAGATCAGCAGTCATTACTCTTCAGCTTAAGAGGAGGTCAGACAGGACAATGAGCTAAAAGTCCAGGTAACAGAAGAACTGAAGGCTGTAATGGGTCCTCTTCACAGGCCAGTGAACTTGATTCTGGTTTGCTGGGATGTGAGGAATCTGGGGCTATTTCAGGAATGTCAGCAATTTTGCCCTAAAGAAACTTTGATCTTGTTGCCCGTCCTTGTGCCTGGTCATTAACTAGAAACATAGGGACCCAACTCTATGGCTGCCTCTTATCGGAGAGCTATACTGACTGCTTAAATAAATCTCTTCCCATTGTCCTCTTTTCCTAGAAGAAAGAACACAATCCTTCTAACTTCCCTGAGAGGAGCTTCAGCTGCTCATTTTAAGACTATTTACTTCGGCCAATACCCCCTTTAAGGGCTTCCCAGGTGATTCAGTGGTAATGAATCCACCCCAGTGTAAGAGGCACTGGTTCGATCCCTAAGTTGAGAAGATCTCCTGGGGGAGGAAATGGCAACCCTCTCCAAAATTTTTGCCTGGAGAATGCCATGGACAGAGGAGCCTGGTAGGTTACAGTCCACTGGGTCACAAAGTTGGACACGACTGACCACACACATGCCCATCGGGAGGCATGTCTTTGAAACCAGTAAACAAAAGCCAGGAAGATGAGGGTCTCTGGCCTCAGCTTCTTAAAGTAATGATTCCATCCTGTCATCCCCCATCCATGCTTAAATCCCAACAGATGCAGGGCAGAGATTTCTGGGACTTTAGAAAATTCCCTCAATACCAGGAGGAGGAAATTATGTGTAACTTGTATTGTATTTTGTCATGAAAAAAGTAATTGTGTTTCCACCCTGTCCTTCCCTTAAGTTTTTAGCTGTTAAATGTGACAATTAGGGTTTCCCTGGTGGCTCAGAGGTTAAAAAAAAAAAAAAAAATCCACCTGCAAATGTAGGAGACGTGGGTTCAGTCCCTGATCTGGGAAGACCCATAGGCTGCAGAGCAACTAAGCCTGTGTGCCTCTACTGAGCCTGTGCTCTGGAGCCCAGGAGCCGCAACTGCTGAGCCCGAGGGCTGACACTACCGAAGCCCACGCATGCTAGGGGCAGAGCTCTGCAACAAGGGAAGCCACTGCAATGAGCAGCTTCCTACCATAGCTAGAGAGCAGCCCCCCCGCTCACCGCAACTAGAGAGAAACCCACACAGCAACAAGAGGGAGCGGCGCCAAAACTCAAATAAAAGAAGTGTTTTTAAAAGTGGTAAATAATGAATTCCCCTCAACCAGGATGTTCTATGCTTTACTTTTGTGGAAACAACTAGTTTATGAGTGGTTAGGTCTACTGACTTTCTAGAGAAGCAGTAGGGGCTCTTTGGATGAAGAAACCCTCCAGAAGTCTCATGTTCCGGTATAACCAAGGATCAAAGCAAGAATCCCATTATCTCCTTTTTAATTCTGTTTCTCACACCCTAGCCTGATCAGAGCCATCTTTCATCCAAAACTCTCTCCCCATTTGTCTGAGGTTTAGGGCCTCTCATCTACAGGGTTTAGAGATTTGCTTGGATTTTACTGTGTTTTCAAAAATTAAGAGGCCAAATTCCCACAGAGCAATTACTAAGACTTGTTTAAGAGTCTCTCACGTTAGGAAAGGGAATGGCCGCCACACTTGTTCAAACAAAACCTGTGCCAGTTTTCCTTATTTTATAATCTTATAAAAATGTTTTAGTAACACCATGGGATCCTGAACATGTTTATGAACATTTTCTAAATGCTTTGAAGTCCAGAACTGGCAGCCCCAGTGACTGTCAGTTGCTGAGTTTGGGGAGGTGGGCATTGGAGGGCACAATAGCACACCCTGGCTTTCCTCTTCTCTCCCCGCTCACCAGGACCATGTCTCTAGAAGCTGCTCCACGACCTGGGCCTGTTTGGTCAATGTGAGCTTTTTGCCTGGCCATCAGTCCAGTGGTTTCCAGAACTCTCTCCTACTCACTGTCTGGCTTCCCTCAGTAACAGAAGAGGGTGGGCCAGCAGCACAAAGTTTTTGAGACTGGGGCGTTCTATTAAGTTCAAGTTTCTAGTTCCGAGAGATTTTTTCCATATCCTGTCCAATCACTCAATTGAAATTTATTGAAGGCCTCCTAACTATTCAAAAATTTAATGCTCAGTCAAGCATCTTTATGAAAATGTTTAAAATTTACCTGGACAAGATTTACCTGTCTTCCGTGGTGCAAAAAGCCTAGCAGAGTTCTGCAGCATCTCAGGCTCATTCTATGGAAGATCCTTATCTCTGTTCTTAGTTTAAACTGTGGAGACACTCGATGCTGCATGATTCTAGCTGTGAATTCATGCACACATTTATGAAGCTCAGCACGGCATTCAGCCCTGCAGCAAGCGCCCAACAAGTGATAATGTGTGCTTACAAAACAGATACATGTGGCAGTAATTATTCAATTTACAAAGCATTCACCTTTAGAATTCCTTTGCATGGCATTTAAAGACTAAAGTCATTAATATAATTTCAAATTACACCTATAGTCTTAAGAACATTCGTAGAGCCAACTCATTGGAAAAGACTCTGATGCCGGGAAAGATTGAGGGCAGGAGGAGAAGGGGGTGACAGAGGGTGAGATGATTGGATGGCATCACCGACTCAATGGACATGAATTTAAGCAAGCTCTGGGAGACAGTAAAGGACAGGGAAGCCTGACGTGCTACAGTCCATGGGGTTGCAAAGAGTAGGACAAGGCTTAGTGACTGACCAACAACAATGGTCCATGTAGAGTCTCCTTACCCTCCCTCCAACACACACACACACACACACACACACACACACACACATCCCTACACACATATACTCAAACTTCCCTCCTGAGCAGTAGAGTCATAAGAAAAAAATAAGAAGGACCTCACTGCTCCCCTAGGGTTATTCTGTTTTCCATTTTAAATCAAAATACACTGCATGAGTTCTTTTCAACCACCTAGTCCAATCTCGTTGTATAGATGAGAAACTGGGGCCCAAAGAAGTGATTTGGCCAAAGTCACAGAGCTCATTAGCAGCAGAGCTGAGACTACATCCCAAGCTCTGAGCCTCACATCACAGCCTCTGCTCTTCCCGCTAACTTCTGTTCCCACATCTGGGAGGATACGTTCTTCTTTATTCAGAGAACTGCAGAGAAGACACTCTACAACCTGTCTGAGAAAATCAATTTCCAAATTCAATAATGCACATTCTCCCAGAAACCTCCCTCTGACTTACTCTAATCAGAATGGGCCATATTAGAGAAAAAAAGTTCATGTCTAGATGGAGAGAAGTCAAGATGAGTCACCGTTTAATGCAACCTACTGCTTCTTCTCCCTAAAACGGTTACTAATCTAACTCTTGAGGATAACCTAATGCTTTTGTTCAGTCGCTAAGTGGTCTCCAACTCTTCGATCCCATGGACTGCAGCTTGCCAGGCTTCTCTGTCCATCACTGTCTCCTGGAGCTTGCTCAAATTCATATCCATCAAGTTGGTAATGCCATCCAACCGTCTTATTCTCTGTCACCCGCTTCTTCACTTGCCCTCAGTCTTCCCCAGCATCAGGGTCTTTTCCAATGAGTTGGCTTAAACCCTCTTAAGTTGTGTTTCCCGCCACCCCAACATGTCTGAATATTCTAAATTCTTTCAACTTTGTCTCCAGACCCTACGTTTCATTCTGTAATTATCTTTATAGATTCCTCAGAACCCACCCTACATTCTTAGCATCCCTCTTGAATGGTGCCTCAGACTGAAATGTAGGCTTATACTCAGGCTCTGTTTAGGGCTGACCTTTTAAGAAAGGTAACACAGACTTTCTAACAATTTGAGCTCTTTCCTTTTACAAAATTTTCCTACTGACCTTTGATGAGAAGAAAATTCCCACACGATTACATCATTTCTTTGAGGCATATGTACTGAAGCGGCCCGTTTTCCAGGGACTTTGAGCAGATGCATACAATTTTCATCATTCCAACTCCTGTTGCAACAAACTTGATTTTTCAGCTACTTCTAGGCTGCTCAGTCCACTTAGTAGACTGCTCAGAGGCCTGATTACTCTTTTCTTTGAGGTGGAAATATTTGTTGCAATCTTGCTCTGAAGCCAAATAAATCAAAACATTGAGCCTCTTGTAATAAAAATAGTTGCTTTGAAGTAAAACCTTACATGTCTAATTTCCTACCAGCAATAATGAGACTTTCTCCAGCCATTTGGAGGGCACTGGGTTTTCTTTCCTTTTTTTCTTTTTTTTTTTTGTTTCTGTCCTTTTGTTTTTCTAACATGTGGGCTGTCTAATGACAGGATTTGGTATTCCAGATGTTTGGGTGAGAGAAAGCAGTAAGTGACGGGTACACATCTCAGAGTTCCATACCACCCAAGTGGCCGTTACATCACTGGCCAGAGTGAGCCTGTCCAGACAGACTCCACCAAGGCTGCCTCCCACCCCTTGTATTTAATGTTGCTAACCCTTACTCGTCAACACAAAATAACAGAAATTCTTTCATGCAGCTATTATTCTGCAGACACCCAAAGAAGGGAGAAAGAATCTACAACCACACAGAAGTTAAAACCCATGTGGTTTTAATAATAAGAAAAGAAAGAGATGGCTTAATTCAATAAGACGACAAGACTCCCTGGTGGTTAATAAGGTAATTTGCCACGTGATTAAAGGTATATGAAAGTGGAATTTCTATGGTAACATTCTCACTCCGATGGATGCTTTGGGGAAACTGAGATGGTTAGTCACTTGAATACCACGATTCTTTTGAAACAAGAGGAGAGTGACTGCCAAGAGTGGCCTTTGAAATTCTCTCATCATTATCTCAACCTTTTAAAATGACCAAGGAAGCAGAGGCTGGCACAGGAAAATACAGTCCAGCAAGCGGGTGGCCAGGTTTCAGAGCACACAGCACCCCCAGCCCCAGAGGGCCCACAGAGGCCCAAAGACTCTCGAGGAAACGGACCAGGCCCTGCCCGGTCCCTCTATGGAGTGCAACATGCTGGAGTTTGACAAGCTGACACCTCCAGGGTGCCAGCTCTCTTAAAAGATGCTTCCGTTTATTTACTCTCCATCTACATTCCTGCCTCTGTTTCTCTTCCATCGCCTTGAATTGTCCTGTCTGCACTGCTTCTTTCGTTTTAATAGTAAACTTCTAAAAATCATTTATTTATTTGGCAGCACCGGGTCTTAGTTGCAGCACGCCGAAGCTTTAGCGATGGCATGGGAAATCTTAATTGCAGCCCGTGGGATCTAGTTCTCTGACCAAGGACCAACCCTGGGCCCCTGGATTGGGAATGCAGAGTATAGGTTGCTGGACCACCAGGGAAGTCCCTCCTTTGCTTCTTGAAGTTCAGGTGGCAGAGCCGGTACAGAATGGCAGCAATCCCTGCCTCTGGCTAAACAGTGAGAGCTACCCAGCTGCAGCCAAAAATGGTGACACTTGCTCCAAAGCACTGTGCCAGAGGCTGAGAGGCTGAACTGTCCCATCTGGACTGCAGGCTCCTGGATCTGAAATCCAGAGCCTGCCTGCTGCCAGCAGGGTGACCCTGAGGGAGCTTGCTGCTTCTCATCTCTTACAGGAGGCACACAATTCAAAAGGCTCTGTAAACTCCGAGGGTGTAGACAATTTCTAGTTTGTTTCATGTTGCTGCAAATGGCATGATTTCATTCTTTTTATGGCTGAGTAATATTCCACTCTGTGTGTATACACCATAAACACCACATCTTCTTGATCTGTCTGTGGACATCTAGGTTGTTTCCGTATCTTGGCTATTGTGAATAGTGCTGCCACAAATGCTGGGATGCGTGTATGTTTTCAAATTAGTTTCCTCCAGATGTATGCCCAGGAGTGGGATTGCAAGATCACACAGTAACTCTAGTTTTCCAAGGAAACTCTACACTGTTCTCCACAGAGACTGCACCAATTTACATTCTCACAACAGTGTAGGAGGTCAGTGAATATTTACTGAGTTGAGGCTACCACAGTGAATAGGCATGCTAAGTTCCTGCCCTCATACAGCTTAATTTCTAGCAGAATGACCAGCAATAACCAAGAAAGCAACTAGAGTCATTGGAAAGTATATATGCTATGGAGAAAATTAACAGTCTGATGTAACAGGGAGTCAGTCAATGACGTGGGAGCTGCTTGAGATGGGGAGTTAAAGAAGGCCCCTTGGACGTGGGACATTGCAATCGTAACACAAGGATAAGCAAGAATCAGATGCACAAAGAGCAGCAAGAGGCCTGTTCCAAGGAGTGGGGTGAAGCTTCAGGTGGGAAACAGTTTGGCTGGGGAGGTGACAGAAAAGCAGCCAATGTCCCTAAGACCATAAGAATCACTGAGATGAGGTTAGAGAAACTGGCAGGGGCCAGGTCACGCAGGATCTTGAAGGCCCTGGTAACAAGTGCAGATTTTATTCCAAATGCAAGGGCAGCTATCAGAGGTTCTGGGTGAGGATGTCATGTGAGCTGCTGTACACTATTAGAATATCGCTCAGACTGATGGATGGAGAACACATTTGAAGGGTGCAAGACAGAAGAAGGAGACCAAGAAGAGAATATTGAAGCAATTCACGTGGGCTTTGAGGGTGCCCAGACAAGGAAAATGGCAACAGGCAAAGAAAAGAGCTGGAAATTTTGAAAGAGAATTTGGAGGTAGCGCTGAGAGGACTTACAGAGGCCTGATGCCCGTGGTGTGTACATTACCGGGACAAACCAAACTATGTAAGCAGAAGGTGAAGGCCTGAGGGAAGAGAAGGAAATTCCAAAGAAAGAGACATTCTATTTTGTGCGCTGTTCCTCCCTAGGAAAACTGGATTTGTGACCTCTCAATTAGCCCCCTCAGTGCAGTGTCTTTTGATGCATAGAGACTAGATAAACTGTGTCCTGACCACATATGGCTAGGTAAATGAAAGTCAATATATTGATTCCCTTGAAAGGCACAGGAAACCAGCATGTGTTTCAGACCCAGATCCATCTTGTTGCAGGCTGAGCCACAGACGCCTCAGTTCACTCAGTGGAGTACTCTTTCCAGCCAGAACTTAATTCAGACATCTTATAACCACTTGGAGTTTTTCTACACATCCTAGAGTCAAACTACACCAGAAAAAAACAAGAATCATAACCCTCTGCTCATTCTCTATCTCAAACTTTTTATTTTGAAATAATTACAGATTTACAGGAAATTGCAATGATGTGACAGAGTTCCCACGTACCCTTCACCTAATTCCCCCAATGGTTGCATTTTGTATAACTATAACATAATATTAAAACTAGGAAATTGACATCAGTACAATGTATGTGTATAACTCTATTACATTATATCACATGCTTAGATTTCTGTAACCACCATCACAATCAAAGTACAAATCACCACCAGGATCTCCTGGTGCCAGCATTTTACAAGTTTGACAGAAGTGTAGAAATCTTATCTCCCTCTAAGTCTCTGTTATCCTCACCTTGGCCATTATTTATAATGTTCTCAGTTATTTCCTCTACAAACATTGAAATCCACATCAGACAATGTTATGCTTTTTGCTTGGATTGACAAACGTAATTCAAAAAACTTAAGGAAAAGAAAGTCTATTATATTCACTCATATGTTTTACTCTTTCCATTGTTCTTTTTTCCCCCAGATGTTCCAAGATTCCTTCTTGTATCATTTCCTTTCTGTTTCAAGAACTTCTGAGAGCCATTCTTGTGGGAGTAGGTCTGCTGGTGATAAATTCTCTTAGTTTCCCTTTATCTAAGAATGTCTTAATTTCCCTTCCTGAAAGATAACTTCACAGGATGGAGAATGCACAGTTATTTTCTTTCAGCTCCTAAAAAATGTGTTACTTCGTTCTGGCCTCCATGATTTCTGAGAAAGATCCACTGTCTTTGAAACTGTTTTTCCTCTTTGGAAAAGTGGCATTTCTCTCTCATTACTTCTCAAGATTATTTGTTTTTATCTTTAGTTTTCTGATGCTTGATCATAATGAGTCATGGTATAGATTTCTTTTGATATAGCCTATTTGAAATTCTCTCAGCTTCTTGAATCTGTGTGTTTCCCAATTTTCCCCAGATTTGGGAAGTTTTCAGCTAGCATTTCTTTGAGTACTTTTTCAGACCCTTCCACCCTCTCCTCTCTGAGATTCTGATGACATGAATGTCAAATCCTTTGTTATATTCTCATGGGTCCCTGAAAAGTTCTGCTCATTCTTTCTTTTATAGCCTCTCTTTTCTCCATTGCTCAGATTGGTAATTTCTATTATTTTTTCCCTCAAGTTCATAGATCCCTTTATTTGCCCTCTCCATTCCACTGTTGGGCCCCATTAAGTTTTTATTTTGTTACTGTATTTTTGGCTACTCAAATTTTCATTTGTTTCTTCTTTGTATCTTCTCTTTTCTGAGATTTAAAATTTTTTTTTCATTATTTCAAACATGTGCATAATTGCCTGTCACAGCATTTTTATCATGGCTGCTTTAAAATCCTTGTCAGATACGCCCACAGATGTGTCCTCACAGGGATGGTGTGTGTTGATTCCTGCTAGTCTTTTCTAGAAAACTTTTTACTCATTACCTCACTGTCAGATGGACTTGACCATCCCTCACAAGTTTCCTGTGAGCCCCAGGAGATTTTGATCTACGTTGTTTTTTGTTGCATAACACAGGCATTTTACAGAATTTGGGGTCTGACAAATTCAGACTACTACTCACCAGCTGTAAGAACCCTCTACACAAAAATTCAGTATGAAAAATAACATACACAAGAACATATAAAACATATGTACATTTCTCAGTAAAAAAAATAGAATAGCCATGGTCAAGAAATAGAACATCACTATATCTTAGAAGTGGAATGGCCAGATTTGCCAAATAAAAATACAAGAATTGAATTTTAGATAAAAAAAATAAGTGACTTTTAAATCATAAGTTTGTCCCATGTACTATTTGGAAATACTTTCACTAAGATATCTTTTATTGTTTATCTGAAATTGAAATGTAACTGAGTGTCCTATATTTTATCTTGCAATTCTACTTAGACACCTACTGCCCACCACCTTACCCTACCTCCCCCAGTATTAATTTCATTATTGTCCCTTTGTTTTTCTCTATAATGTTACCAGATGTGTGTTGATTCCAAAACGTAGTTTACTTTTGCCTGTTTTGGACTGCCGTGGTAGTCGTGGTGGTGGCGGTTTTCCTTTTTTCCTAAATCACATCAAATCCAAGCTCCGCTCTCCACTCACCCGTGTCATGAGCCATCTAGAATCTGTCATGCTATCGTGGTTTCTGACCCCTTGACCTGGTAATCCAGGAATCCAATCAAGGAGATCGGGGAGGGGGAGGTCTCAGCTTGCCAGCCCACTGGGATGACCTCTGAAGATGCATCTGGCCACACTCACACAGCTTTGTCAAAGGCAGATGGTCCCACCAGTGGCTGCACTGCCTCTGTGGCTAGCTGACCTTGGGGAACTCATTGCCTTTGAATTCCAGCACTCACATGAGGCCCTGAGCCATCTCCCTCCAAACTCCAGCACCTTCTAGAGTGCTGGGTACATATGGGCTCAGATTTTATCACCATCGGAATGTACTAACCACCCCCTCCTTCCTTACCCTGACTCCTGGAGCACTCCATTCTTCTCTGCCTTCAGCCCTGATTTCTCAACCCTTAAAAAGAAAAAAGCTTATCTTACTATGCTTTGATTTCACAAGGAGGCTTAGAGGCTCTAGGGGAGAAGCGCTGGATGCTTTATGAAGCCAATAGCCCATCAAAGAGCTGGTTTATCTTTCCTCAGGGCTGGAAGGCTCAGCCATCAGAAGAGCCAGAGTGGCCTTCCTTCCCCCAGAAACGAAGGGCTTGCTTCTTCTAAGCAATGGAAATAAATAATGTTGTCCTATTTGTATATCCTTCTACATTAGATTCTCAAAATTTACATATAGAACACCCATATCAATCCTTAGAAAGAAATGAGTCACTAACATATAGCTAGGAATATTTTTGTGTGTGATCTTTTCTTATGCACCAGAATTTTCTCCCCAAGCTGTAGAAGGCTCTAGCCTTCAAGCCCTGTGCATGGCAAAATACACTGTGTCCCCTTAACCATGAACCTACTGCTTTTTTTTTTTTCACCAAGTGCAAACTAGTGAAAATACATCCTGGAAGCAGAGAATCAGTGGTTACAGGGCAGCATGCACACTGATAAGCAAGGACGTGGGGAAGGAAGGAAGGGCTGGCTTGCCCTCCTCGCTTCGACAGGCAGGGAGTTATAGTCTGTCTGTGTGCCAGCAAGGGTCTCTGGTTTCTCTCCCACCAACCGGCAGACCGCTCCTCCCCAGCTGCCTCTCTGAGTCTCTGCCCAACTGAGCCCCACGAACAGTCATGGAGACAGAGAGGGAAGAGAACCGCCTGGCCAGACCCCGGGGACAGCTGGCCCAGCCACTGTTTGTTGGCCGCAACATTGACTACTGTCTGTCAAAACCAAAGACACAAACAAGGGCAGAGAAGCCAACCAATGGCCTGGCTTGTATTTGATAAAGGTCAAGGCTATTAGAAAATAAATCAGAGATCTAGGCTTATAGTCCTAGCTCAACAGAAGGCCTGACATTCCATATCCTCAAAATGAGATTATTTTTCTAAAACTGGAAGGTCTGATCCTGCCCTAGAGTCTCTCTCTCTCTCTCCACTTTTTTTTTTTTTTTTTTTTGCAAAATGTAAGAGTGGGACTTTGATGTCACGAGGTTGCTTGCATTGTCGCCATGTCATCAGACACTAGATCTCCAGATGAGAGATCTACCTGCAAAGTCGCACCCCAGCCAGCGCCCTTCAGGTTTCCACCTCACATCTGTCCTGAAAGTAGGAGAAGCCGGGGACTCTGATCAGCCTACCAACTGACTTGAATCACAGCACCCCTGTCTGCAAGTCAAAAAGTGCCTTGCCGCACCCCAGTCTGTGGCTCCTTGTCACAGCCAGCTCAAGGACTTATGCACCAAACTTTCAGGACCAAGGGGCTTCACACATGAAGCTCTCCAGCAGAACATTTCAGTCAGTGTACAAAGAAGAGTCTCTCATCTATTGGCCTTCTAGACCACCTGATTTATTCATTAGTCAGACCTACTACAGATCTCAGAAGTCTATCCTTTTGGGTTTTATTGTTGTCTGAAACTCAGATCATCATTCTTCATATAGAAACTTAAAGAACTTGTCTCAAGGATGCCACTGTCATTCTGGGAGATGAGGACTCAGTAGGAAACAGCACGGCCCGAGCCTGGTTGCATAAATGAGAGATGCTGCTCTTGCCTGTCAGACCGCCTCTATTAAAAATTGCAGGAATTCTCTCTGTCACATTGGCCTCTTTTGTGGAGAGGAAAGTCCTGTTCAGAGACTCGAAGCTTTCTCTGGAAGGAGCCTGAGGCAGACACTCTCCACTGACCACCTCCTGGACAGGCCGAGGGGAGCAACTGGACGAGCTCTGAGGAAGGACTCTGCCTGGCCCTGTGAGGTCACCTCAGCTCTCCCACTCATGTAGCAAGCAGAGTTCACAGGTCCTCCATGCCCGATAGCTTTCCGCACCTCCCCGCGCCCCCCGCTCCGGGATGGCTGACACCATCACACTTCACATAGGAGTGAGATAAGGGCATGGCACCATGGCAGGCACCGCTGGGACAGGCAGGGGTCCCTGTGGAGCACAGCTCTTCTGACGCTACATCCCCTGCACCTTCTTATTTCCCTCCTGAGTACAAGTGAATATCTGGTTTACAGAGAAACTAGAAAACACAGGAGAACGGGAAGGAGACGGGCATGATTTCCATCTCAGTTCATTTTTCTACTTATATTTACCTACAATCCCTGCAGAATACTTGCAGAGTACAAAAATGTATGAAAGTAAAATCCAAAATTACACAGAGATAAACTCAAGTCCGTTTCTTTCTAAATCTATTTTCCTAAGAGTATTAGGAAACACCATTATTGACTATGCATGTACGCTAAGTTGCTTCAGTCATGTCCACCTCTGCGACTCTATGGACTGCAGCCCAACAAGCTACTCTATCCATGGGATTCTCCAGGCAAGAATATTGGAGTGGGTTGCCATGCCCTCCTCCAGGGATGGCATGCGCTCTTCCCAACCCAGGAGTAAAATCCACACCTCTCGTGTCTCCTCCATTGGCTGGCAGGTCCTTCACCACTAGCACCACCTGGGAAGCCCAACTATATCCTATGCCCTTGTTGATATATTTGCTTTTAGTAAAGATCCTGCTGGCTGCTCACGCTGTCGAGTCTTCCCAAGGCCTTTCTAGCCTCTGGCTACAAAAAGGTCCTGTTGATAGTACTAACCCAGAGAGGGTTTGTGGGTAACACAAGACTCTTTTTCCCTTTCTTCAAACCTGTATTGGTTTTGAAACCTCCAAATATAACTTATGCTTCTTCTCCAAATAATCCCAGCACACCTTTCTCTCTCAATCCTTTCACTGGTTCCCTCCATCTGAAAAAAATCACTTGAGGATCATGCTCTAACTGCCACCTCTTCCATGAGAATTCAAAGCCCTACGCGATTCCCTTCAGAATGTGCCCCCGCCCAGGGCAGTTCTCTAGGCAGAGGCAGGCAGATGCTGCTCACCCCACTCACTGAGATGCGTTTGGATGGGTTGGCTCCCCAAGGGCGGCACTTCCCAAGCTCCAGTGTGCACACAACTGTGCTCATCCGGCACCTTGTTACGACACAGAGCTTGACTCATGAGGTCCTGGGGAGGGGTGGGAGGCCTGAATGCTCCCAGGTGATGCTGATGCTGCTGGTTCTAGTTCAGTTCATCAGTTCAGTCGCTCAGTCATGTCTGACTCTGTGAGCCCATAGACTGCAGCACTCCAGACCTCCCTGTCCATCACCAACTCCCGGAGTTTACCCAAACTCATGTCCATTGAGTCTGTGATGCCATCCAGCCATCTCATCCTCTGTCATCTCCTTCTCCTCCTGCCTTCAATCTTTCCCAGCATGAGGCTCTTTTCCAATGAGTCAGTTCTTCACATCAGGTGGCCAAAGTATTGGAGTTTTAGCTTCAACATCAGTCCTTCCAATGAACACTCAGGACTGATCTCCTTTAGGATAGACTGGTTGGATCTCCTTGCAGTCCAAGGGACTCTCAAGAGTCTTCTCCAACACCACAGTTCAAAAGCATCAGTTCTTCAGTGCTCAGCTTTCTTTATAGTCCAACTCTCACATCCACACATGACTACTGGAAAAACCATAGCCTTGACTAGAAAGACCTTTGTTGGCAAAGTAAGTCTCTGCTTTTTAATATGCTGTCTAGGTTGGTCATAACTTTTCTTCCAAGGAGTAACCATCTTTTAATTTCATGGCTGCAATCACCATCTGCAGTGATTTTGGAGCCCCCAAAAATAAAGTCTGACACTGTTTCCACTGTTTCCCCATCTGTTTGCCATGAAGTGATGGGACTGGATGCCATCATCTTAGTTTTCTGAATGTTGAGCTTTAAGCCAACTTTTTCACTCTCCTCTTTCACTTTCATCAAGAGGCTCTTTAGTTCTTCTTCACTTTCCGCCATAAGGGTGGTGTCATCTGCATATCTGAGGTTATTGATATTTCTCCCGGCAATCTTGATTCCAGCTTGTGCTGCATCCAGCCCAGTGTTTCTCATGATGTACTCTACTTAGAAGTTAAACAAGCAGGGTGACAATATACAGCCTTGACGTACTCCTTTTCCTATTTGGAACCAGTCTGTTGTTCCATGTCCAGTTCTAACTGTTGCTTCCTGACCTGCATACAGGTTTCTCCAGAGGCAGGTGAGGTGGTCTGGTATTCCCATCTCTTTCAGAATTTTCCACAGTTTGTTGTGATCCACACAGTCAAAGGCTTTGGCATAGCCAATAACGCAGAAGTAGATGTTTCTCTGGAACTCTATTGCTTTTTTGATGATCTGCCGGATGTTGGCAGTTTGATTACTGGTTCCTCTGCCTTTTCTAAAACCAGTTTGGACTGGAAATTCATGGTTCATGTGTTGTTGAAGCCTGGCTTGGAGAATTTTGAGCATTACTTTACTAGCGTGTGAGATGAGTGCAATTGTGCGGCAGTTTGAACATTCTTTGGCATTGCTTTTCTTTGAGATTGAAATGAAAACTGACATTTTCCAGTCCTGTGGCCACTGCTGAGTTTTCCAAATTTGCTGGCATATTGAGTGCAACACTTTCACAGCATCATCCTTCAGGATTTGAAATAGCTCAACTGGAATCCCATCACCTCCACTAGCTTTGTTTGTAGTGATGCTTTCTAAGGCCCACTTGACTTCACATTCCAGGATGTCTGGCTCTAGGTGAATGATCACACCATCATGATTATCTGAGTCATGAAGATCTTTTTTGTACAGTTCTGTGTCTTCTTTTGCTTCTGTTAGGTCCATACCATTTCTGTCCTTTATTGAGGCCATCTTTGCATGAAATGTTTCCTTGGTACTGGTCATAGCACCCAGCTTTTAGTATTGATATGAATAGCTGACACATTGGAAAAGACCCCGATACTGGGAAAGATTAAGGGCAGGAGGAGAAGAGGGTGGCAGAGGATGGATGCTTAGATAGCATCACTGACTCAATGGACATGAGTTTGAGTAAACTGCGGGAGATGGTGAACGACAGGGAAGCCTGGTGTGCTGCAGTCCGTGGGGTCGGGAAGAGACACTGAACAACAACAGAGTTCCCCTGTGAAAATAATCTCTCTGCTTAGGTATCAGAACTCTGCCCATGGACCAGGGAGTACCACTCTGTCTCCCATATCCAGCTTGCCTCCTTTCCTTTTCTTTTTCCCACATGCAAATAAACTGAAACAGATAGATTCCTGCAGACTACCCACTCCTTCAACTCACCCGTAAGCCCAGACATTTCTATACAACTCCTCTGCTCCCCCTTCCACATGCTCGCTCATTCTCCCACTGTGCTATCGTCAGCTCTTCCTAACCCTCACATTCCCAGAAACATCACAAGCAGAGCAGTCTACTTATCTCCTTATCCAGCTCCCATTCCTCACTAGAGAGCCTTGTTCATCTTTTTGACCATAACTACCTCCATAAGTTGTGACTCTAACCCAAGATAGCTTTCTCTCTTAAATAAATTATTTGCCAGTTCTCAGATTATTCTCTCAGCTGGAGCAACACTATCACAATCAATATTTTTCCACATAAATCTTTGTCAGCCTTTCTAAGTATTTCCTCATTAGGATAGATGTCTAGGGTTGCAACTACTACATCCAAAGACATGAAAACTTTGGGACTCTTGGTACATATCAGCTCCCCTTCTTCTTCCTCAGGGCCTCACTGCCTGTCATGAGATCCTTTGGCTTCATTTGAGAGGCTCTGAAAAATAAAAAGACTCTCCCTGCTCCCAGTAGTTCCAAAACAACCTCTTTCATAATAACTGAAATCCACTGCACCCTGCTTTGGTTATATGCACACAAGATTTGGGGAGACTAGTGGCTCAGTAGTAAAGAATCCATCTGCAATGCAGGAGATGTGAGTTTGATCCCTGGGTTGGGAAGATCCCCTGGAGGAGGGCATGGCAACCCACTCCAGTATTCTTGCCTAAGAAATACCATGGACAGAGAGGCCTGGTGGGCTATCGTCCAAGGAGTCAGACATGACTGAAGTGAATGAGCACATGCGCACAGATTTGGGGAAACTAGCAAATATATCGGAGAAGGCGATGGCACTTCATGTCTGACTCTTTGCGACCCCATGGACTGTAGCTCACCAGGCTCCTCTGTCCATGGAATTCTCCAGGCAAGAATACTAGAGTAGGTTGCCATGCCCTTCTCCAGGGAACTTCCCTACGCAGGGATCAAACCCAGGTCTCGTGCATTTCAGGCAGGTTCTTTACCATCTGAGCCACTAGGGAGAAAAGATGAGAAATTGTGTGAAAGGCGGGATGTCTGAAACCTGCTCTTGTCCCCCAGCCTCCAACTCCCCCCACCCCACCTTGCATGAAGCAGGTGGCTGCTGCAGTGTCATGCCATAATGGGATAGGGGAGAGGAGATTGGACACGGAAGGAGGAGTCAGAAAGCCACTGTCCCTTGGCCCTCTTATCCACCCCCTCAATCCTGCCTTTTCTAGTCAGGAGACAGTGGGAGACTCTCCTGCTGTCTTTATCTGTGAGCTCTAACTCTGCTCCCCACTCTCCACCCCGTCCCCCCTCACCCCAGTTCTAAAGGTTCCTACACATGAGGGGCTGGGCCAAGGAGGTGACACAGCCTCTGTGGAAACATCCCACCCCGAACCATGTCTTCTCATGCAGCTTCACACAGAGCCCACGTCTCCTCAAGAGGCAGCCCTGTCTGGTCACGAGGAACGCTCGGGGTTCATCAAAAGCAAACTGTGCAAAGGGGAGCACACAGAAGGATAATTAATAAACTTAAGGGAGTCAAAGTGGCATGGGGAGCTGGGCATCTGCTCGTTAAAAGAGAGAAACAATGAGCCCTCTGCCCGGGAGCCTGTCCCTCGGGGCCGGCCGTGCTGGATCCCAGTGTCTCTCATCTGGGGACCTCATTTCCAATTCGAATGGATGCCACCTGTTCTGCCATGGCCTGCGGTAGATGGTGTTTTCTGGTTTAAAAAGCAGAAAGAAAACGACGCACATTATGCTTTTTCTGTAGCCAGGGCAGCATCTGTTCCCACCCCCAACAGGACAGCTAGCTGAAGGACAGAGGCCAGGACTCTTTTTCCAACAATGATTCTTGAAATTTCCAGGAAAGTTCTTGTTTGAGCCGTATCTTTCCTTTGTATTCTCAGCTTCTTGGCTGAAAGGACTGGCGTTTGCAGGCCCAGGACCTATCCAGTTCCAGGCTGTGAGTCAGTATCATCACCTGATGGATCGATAGTTCACATGCATGCTGTCTGGGGCCCTAGAGTTTTTCAGGAGTGATTTCAGTTCCCACATGTGCAAAGATGGCTACTAACAAAATTTGTTCTGAAACAGTACTTATTTTTATACTTAATCTTTTTGGCTTCATTTTTTAAAGAAAAAATCATAAAGTATCGGTAACTTAGTTGGTGTCCCACTGGTTCAAAAATCAGTCTTTAATGCAATAGCTTGAATTCAACAAAGATGAGTTAAGGAGAGACTGTGTACAAAAAACCTCTTAGCCTATAGAGTGGGTGAGATGGAGTAGTACTGGAGAAATAGAAGATTCTGGAACCACATGACCTTCAAGAATCACTGGGGGTAAAAATACCCATCTCACCCCTCTTCTAACCTTAAAAAGATGATAGGTATTCCAAAGCTGATAACCAAGGAGAGTGAGAGACACCCTTTCACTTCTGACCTCCTGGGTCACATGGCTCTGGTGTCTGCTTGATGGAAAGCCTTGCAGCTTCCTTTCTGAAGCACTCCAAGGAAACACATGGTAAGACTGTCTGTTAATTCAGTTGGCAAGAGAGTCTTCTCAACCTTATCTCAAGAAAGTGCTAATAGCATGGTATTCAAGGATATGTTCCTTGGGAAAATGGGAATAAAATCTATGCCATTTTTTAAAGACTTTTTTAAAGACATGCTAGAACAACCCTAGGGTATCCAGAAGCCCTGTTGGAGTCAGGCAAGATGGGGAAGGAAATTAATGCCAACAACAACAACCCCAACAGGAACAAAAAGGCAATGATTACAAACACCATGAAACAGCACCTGCTATGTGCCAGGCAGGGAGACATGATTTCCGTGTCATGGATGAGAAGACTGAGGCTTTAACTCAAAAAGCTTAAGTAATTCATTCAGGGTCACAAAACCAGGTAATGTGATAATTAAAAGCCTGAGTTTGAGTGGAAGTTTGGGATTAGCAGAAGCAAACTATTATACCTAGGATGGATAAGCGGCAAGGTCATACTGTATAGCACTGGGAACTAACATTCAGTTTTCTGTGACCAACCATCATCACCTGGGGGTGACTCAGTGATGAAGAACCTGCCTGCCATTGCAGGAAGTGCAGGTTCAAACTTTGGATCACAAAGATCTCCTGGAGGAAGAAATGGCAACCCATTCCAGTATTCTTGCCTGGAAAAATCCCATGGACAGAAGAGTCTGGCAGGCTACAGTCCAAAGGGTCACAAAGAGTTGAACACCCCTGAGCAAACACATGCCTGCATGCACAACCAACCATAATGGTAAAGAATATATAGATCTGGATATATACATGTGTATGTATAAAACTCGGAGAAGGCGATGGCACCCCACTCCAGCACTCTTGCCTGGAAAATCCCATGGACGGAGGAGCCTGGTAGGCTGCAGTCTATGGGGTCGCTAGGAGTCGGACACGACTGAGCGACTTCACTTTGACTTTTCACTTTCATGCACTGGAGAAGGAAATGGCAACCCACTCCAGTGTTCTTGCCTAGAGAATCCCAGGGGTGGGGAGCCTGGTGGGCTGCTGTCTGTGGGGTCGCACAGAGTCGGACACGACTGAGGCGACTTAGCAGCAGCAGCAGCAGCATGTATAAAACTAAGTCACTTTTCTGTACAGAGGAAACTAACGCAACGTTGTAAATCAACTAAAAGCAATTAAAATGCTTTTTTAAAAAGCATGAGCTTGGGTTAAGAGACTGACTTGGGTTGAAAACCCAGTCCATCACTTAATAGTTAAGTGATTTAGAGCAAAACACTGAACTCTCTCTCCTGGTGCATCTCTATTTGACATCGTATTATAAAGGATCTGAACTTTTAAGACTTGTCCCTCTCTCTTCTCTTTCTGCCCCTCAACTAGGCTAGCTAATTAGAAAGCCAGGGCACTCTCTCCCTTGGTGTTTGCCAAAAGTTTAAACCCTCACTCTGATTCCAGCCTATAAACTCCGTAAAAATACCAAGCCAGTCTCTTTCCTCTGCTTTTGGACCTGCTTGGGGGCCACCATGCTCTTGCTGAAATCCTCATTATTTGAGCTCAATCCCTTCGTAAACTTTTGGTATATGTAAGGCATCACCAGTCTCAACACGCGAATCGAATTCTGGGTAGAATCCAATGTGTTTCTTCAGAGTGTTCAACCCTTTAGCGAGAGGCATAAACAGGAGACCCAAGCGGAGAAGAGAAAGAGGTTGAGGTGGTCTTCCCACTTCCTCCCTGACCTGCTGGCACACTTCTGGCTGTCGCAGCATCCCCCTACCCCGACCCTACACCACTCCACGCCCTTGGTTCCCGACAGGCAAGCAGTTGTCCACAGGCTAGCATCTGCTTCCTTCTCTTGTTCCGTCAGCACTAAGGCTGGTAGCAAATCTTTAACACCGCAGTCTTCAGTGCCTCAGCATCCTTTGTTGGGTCCCTTATCCCTGCCCCACCTCTGTTAGAAAAGGCTGCACATTGGAACCATCTGCATTCAATTCTATTTGTTGCCAGGACCCTAACTGATTCAATCTCTAAGCCTCAACCTTCTCACCTGTAAAATAAAGATGACTAGTAATACCTCATGATAAAACTTCAGAGGATTTTTTGCAGTGATTAAATAAAATAATCCAGGCAAACAACTAAGATACTGCCTATATGCGCAAAGTCAAGTAGACTCTTTCTGTTATTATTACTTACAACAGCAATAATAATAACAAACAGTGACAGTGGAATTAAAAATCCAGGTCTTTCTACTTATAAAGTTCATGGTTTTCCCACCAAGCTACAATTTTCCCTTCTTTTAGAGGAAAAAAAGGTCAGACATCTCTCTCCTAGCCCATCTTGGAAATATCATATTTAGACTGTCACATGAATTAAATCATTCCTTATTCCTTACTTAAACAAAGCTTCTCCAGCTCAACAGATTTGTCAGCTAAATGGGAGCTTGCCAAAAGAACAAAGTGTGCTGTTTTCCTTTCAGTGTCTCAATGCCAGACATGATTCCATGTCTTTCTCCCTAGCAGGGACTCTCTGGAATATCAACTTCTAAGGCAGCCAATGAGAATTCAGAAGAAATCAGAGTAATTAGTATTCAAATGATAGGTGTTTGTCACAAGTCCATTATCAGAAATCAAATATCCATTAGGCAAGAGACATGACCTTTGGAGCTTCTAAACATTTGTGACCACTGCTTGAGAAGCTCTCCATCTGCCAATGCTCAGAGAGGCGATCTTGTATGGAGGATTAGACAATCATTCCTCAAAAATAGCCAGGAAATGGGATTCTCAGTTAGAAAGACTCCCAGGTCATGAAGACACAAATAATTTATTCTGTGTGTGTATAAGATAAGGAAGAACTAAGGAAGTAGGTAGAGAAATGGTGGAAAATTAAGGGACCTGGGTGATTATAGAAACAACTTCAGTTGAAGAGGTCATCCGGCTCTAAGGGCCCTCCACCCACTTTCCCAGACGGTTTTCCTACAATTGTCTCCTGCCCTCTCTAGGGTTCAGCACACAGTGAATTAAAAAGGCAGTGCTTTTTGTGACCAATCTACTTGGGAGCAAGTGTTCCATCATTGAAATAATTTTATAGGATTGCCTCTCCAGGGCACAATCTCACAAAGGATGAGTCATGTGTAAGAACCCAGCACTGGGTATACTGGCAGTGAGGTATAACAAAGAACCTCGGCTTTGAAGCAGAAAACCCGGTTCAAATCCTGACTCTGCCCCAACTAGCTGTGAGCACTTGAGTGAGTTACTAACCTCTCCCTACACCTTTTCTTCACTAACTTGAGAGTAATGGTACTTGGTATAAAAGCTATTTGGAGTCATAGAAAATTTAGGAAAACCACTCTAAAATTTTCCCCAAACTTAGGAAAACCATAAACCAAACAGATGTAGTTTATGTTTAATGAATAGTAGCTATTCTTATTCTTGGCATCTAAGTAAATAATTGGAGCAGAGCTAACATGTGACTTGACTCCATGGGAAATTGTTCATACATGACTTGGAGATAAACAGGGCACCTACAGTATACGTGAGTCATGACACCAATAATATCGCTAACAACTTGCTATGATCTTGGGTGAGTCACAGTATTCTAGATGCTAGTGGGGGCCCTTCGGAGAAGGCAATGGCACCCCACTCCAGTACTCTTGCCTGGAAAATCCCATGGACAGAGGAGCCTGGTAGGCTGCAGTCCATGGGGTCGCTAAGAGTCAGACATGACTGAGCGACTTCACTTTCACTTTTCACTTTCATGCATTGGAGAAGGAAATAGCAACCCACTCCAGTGTTCTTGCCTGGAGAATCCCAGGGACGGGGGAGCCTGGTGGGCTGCCATCTATGGGGTCGCACAGAGTCGGACACGACTGAAGCGACTTAGCAGCAGCAGCAGCGGGGCCTCTTGAGCTATTTTTAAAAATTCAGAATCCAGTGGAGATCATCTAATTGTTGGAGCTGAGCTTGCACAAGTGCTGCCTTTGCTTCTAGAAGGAATTATCTCAGAGTCACACAATGACCCTTGGTTACTTTCATTTTGATCTGATGCTCTAATGGATATTACATATCTCTTTAGTTAATATAACTGAGGAAAATCAATGGATTATTATTGAAAACACACAAGGTTTTGGTGGGAACGTGCAACAAAATACATCAAAATTTTTTTATTTATTTGTTTTTTTCATTTATTTTTGCCTCACTGCATAGCCAGTGGGATCTTAGTTCCCCACCAGGAATGCAGCTCATATTCCCTGCATTAGAAGCACAGAGTCTTAACCACTGGACTGCCGGGGAAGTCCTGAAATAAATTTAAAAAGGGATCTTTGTTAATGAAAAGTCCAGAAAGCTTTTCCTAAGGAAATTTTAATGCTACCATCTTATATTTCTATTGTTCTCCTTCCTGATTCTCCAGAATTTTCTCCCATAGGAGGAGAGTAAAAAGTACTTCAATTCATTTTCCTTTGCTTCTCCTCACCACACAAGTGTCTCTAGTCACATAACATTAGCCACTGACAACCTGTCTTTATATAATGATCTCTTTGGGGCCTTTTATCATCCACAGATGAACAAAGATATGAAGTATTGACTTACTGTTTCCAAAACAATTATTGGACACATACTGTTCTAAACAGTGAACAGAGCAAAAAAATAAAAAGAAAAAGAAAAAATCCCCTGCCCTTACAGAGTTTACATTCAAGTGTGGAAAGAGACAACAAACCAACTCATCCAACAGATAAAATAATGTTAGTGGTGGGTGCCTTGAAGAAGAAAAAAAGGCTTGGTGAGGTTGGAGAGATAAGGCAGTCAGGCCAAGGCGCAGCGAAGAGGAAAAATTGAGTAGATACTAGAGCGTGAGGAGCTGAGACAAGCTGATGGATGGGGAGGAGCGCCCCGGAGGAGAGGAGAGCCAGAGCGGGCAGTGTGCTTGGCACACAGAGGGGCTGCTGGCCACCATGCCTGGAGGGAAGCCATCTAGAGGTGGGTGGCAGAGGGAGCAGGGAGGTGGCTGCCAGCCAAACACTGTGGGGCCCTGTGAACCACAGTCAAGACTGGATTTTAGTCCAAGTGTGTGAGGGGAAACCACTGGAGAGTTGTGAATACGAAGGGACATTTTCCAAATGTCATCTCTCCAACAGCAAGCGTTGGGCAGGCACTCTAGTAAGATTCTGGACCACATACCACTGTGGGACGGCCACAGTCGTAAAAACAGCAGAGTCTGCTTTCCTCAGGTCCCGGATGTAAGCGAAGGTTTCCCCTAACTTAACAGAGGGAGTCTCTGCCCTGCCTGAAGTCCTCATGCTTCTCTTCAACCCCGGCAACAACTCAAAGGAATTAAATGCAAAGATGCATTTTTTTTCAGTTATCCTTGAGTTCTTATATACATATATATATATATATGGCTTCCTAGGTGGAGCTAGTGGTAAAGAATCTGCCTGCCAATGCAGGAGGCACAAGAGATGCAGGTTCAATCCCTGGGTCAGGAAGATCCCCTGAAACAGGAAGTGGCAACCCACTCCAGTATTCTTGCCTGGAAAATTCCATGGACAGAGTAGCCTGGTGGGCTATAGTCCACAGGGCTGCAAAGAGTCAGACATGACTGAGTGACTGAGCACCAGCTATCTATCTGTCTACATATTTTTGATTGAAGTTTGTTGCTACTTAGCCGCTAAGCTGTGTCCAACTATGCAACCTCATGGACTGCAGCACACAGGTTTCTCCACTGTCTCCCCAAATTTGCTCAAGTTCATGTCCATCGAGTCGGTGATGCTATCTAACCATCTCATCTTCTGCCATCCTTTTCTCCTTTTGCCGTCAATCATTCCCAGCATCAGGGTGTTTTCCAACAAATCGACCCTTCGCATCAGATACCCAAAAAATATTGGAGCCTCAGCTTTAGCATCAGTCCCTCCAGTGAATATTCAGGGTTGATTTCCTTTAGGATTGACTAGTTTGATCTCCTTGCTGTCCAAGGAAATCTGAAGAGTCTTTTCCAGCTCTGCAATTCAAAAGCATCAGTTCTTCGGTGCTCACTCTTCTTTAGGGTCCAACACTCATACCTGTATGTGAGTACTGGAAAAACCATATCTTTGGCAATATAGACCTTTGTCAGCAAAGTGATGTCTTTGTTTTTTAAGATGCTGATTGAAGTGAAGTTGATTTATAATACCATGTTAATTTCAAGTGTACAGCACAGTGATTCATTCATAAACATATCTTCAGATTCTCTTCCATTAGAGATTATTATAAAATATAGTTCCCTGTACTATCAGTAGGGCCTTGTTGGTTAACTTTATCTTTTTTTAAGTATCGTTGATTTACAATGTTTCAGGTGTACAGCAAAATGATTCAGTTATATAAATATATATGCTATATATATATTATATTCCCTATATATTATATTCTATATATACATTTCTTTTCAAATTCTTTTCCACTATAGGTTATTACAAGATATTGAATATAGTTCCCTGTTATGCATGCTCAGTCACTTCAGTCGAGTTCAATTCTTTGCAACTGCAAGGACTGTAGCCCACCAGGCTCCTCTGTCCATAGGGATTCTCCAGGCAAGAATACTGGAGTAGGTTGCCATGCCCTCCTCCAGGAAATCTTCCCAACCCAGGGACTGAACCCAGGTCTCCCGCACTGCAGGCGATTCTTTATCATCTGAGCCACCAGGAAAACCTTTAGTCTGAGTTTCTGGTATTATCATTCCTCTGATGCCACCACCCAATTTCACACTATATTGATCAACCTCAGGGTTTTATTTTTCATTTAAATGTCTTTAGAGTATATAGAACCTGTGTTTCTTAAGGTAGGCCATTTCAAGGATGTTTGCCAACGAGTCAAAACAAGCAATTCCATGAGAGATTTTTTCATTCATTCATTCATTCATTCAGCAAACCCAGACAGAGCTCAGCCCTGGGCAGGGCTGGAATGAAGGGTAACAGGAGTGTGCAATGGATTTTTTCTTCTTTTTCATTGGGGAGAGAGTAAATGGTCTCAAAATAGCTCCTCTTTTTTATATTGTTTGTCCCTTAAACAAACAAACAAACAAACAGACAGAACTTTACTTTTAAACTATGGAGCCTTTATTCCATAACTAGCATTGCAGGGTCTAATTTTGAAGCCTGTTTCTCCAGACACCTGCACTCCCCACCCTGCCTCCCAGAGGATCCATGCTGAATTTTGTTGAAACTCCTGCTGTGTCATTTGCCATCTTTAAGGAAATTCCTGCTTAAAAATGCCTAAGACGTGTGGAATTGAAGGTGAGGGGAGGGTATCTGCTGCCTCTGGAGCTTGGGTTTTGGCTGTGAAGGCTTCCCTATGTAACTCAGGGTCCAGGCTAGGACTCCAGCCCCAAGAATCTGTAGCCAAGTTCTACAGCACTAATTTGCATGTGAATACCCAAGAAGCCAAGTCTCAGATGTCCTCAAGGAGGCACACACTGGTGTGAACTACTGTCAGCCCATGGGGAAGACGGTGCCAAGCTTGGCCATGCTCTCTTGGGGTTTTGATGTGGTCCATGGAGCTTTGCAACATCTGCGAAAACCTCCTTCTGCTTCCACCACCTCAATGGCCACTTCATGCTGGGTCTGAGCATGTAAGCTGGGTTCCTTGTCCACCAACAGGAGACTCTCTGGAAGAAACCAGCCTTTCCACTGCCCACAGAGCAAGCATCCCCAAGTGACTAACCAGCAGTAACCACTCTCATGGAGCTTGGGGGAGGTTTACAGGACAGCTGAGTTCTGCATCCTTCTCACACCCACACTGTGAACTATACTCATATCTGCATTTTCACAGACAATGCCCATCACTTCAAAAAGCCCTGAATCCTCTGCTATAGCATGTGGACGACTTAAAAGCAGTGTTATTAAATTACCTTCTAATTAATTGGCTCACCTGTTGCCAAGTTAGATTGCTGGAAGCTGAGTCTCTTTATTGGATGATTTGCTCATTACTCATGCCCAGTTGAGCAGATCATAAACAGCTGTAGACAATGTTGAGAAGGCCAGGGACCAGCATAGAGCCACTCCCCATCCAGTTTCTACATTTGTTCCTCCTCATGTCAGGGGCTGAAGATGGAATTCATTTACCTGTGAAGATGAGTTGGGAAACCTTTGTAAAATCTGTCTCCCAAGAATTTACCATGCTTTTCACCTTGAGGTCCTTCCATAAGTTTTAGTTGATTGGGAATGTTTCTCACTGTATACAAATATTTATTGATCCTAGACAGCCCAATAATTTCTTCAATTGAACCCATCTGGGTCCGTTCTCAGATTCTGCTTTGCCTTCCAGTTTCAGGATGAGCCCAAGCTTTAGCCCGAGAAAAATGGACCATCTCTGAATTGACATAGCTTATGGGCCAGGAACTCAACATTCTGGCTGGTGACTTTTCTTCAGACACTTCTATTCTTGTTGGAAGCTGACTCTCCTCTGTTCCAAGCCGGCCAACCTCCTGGCTCGTCCATGACATCACCCATCCTTAATTGCTCCCTCTTGTGTCAAAGGAAGAGTTCCTGTTCCTTTCCAAAGCCATCTTCCAGCTGAAGACCCATCCTGTCACCCCCCACTTCAGATGACTTCCCCTTTCCTGTCTTCGGAATTGTGTCTCCCCTATCTGCCTACCAACATTTTTCAATCTTTCTGGCTCATTCTGAAAATAAGTTTCCCTGGATTCTGCTTCCCCTTCCACCAGAGCTCTCTCCCTCCTCCTTCCGGTGATGACGAGGCTCGCCACCTCCTCTTCCCACTTCCCATCCTCTGCCCAACATGCACCATCTGTCATCTGCCTCCAACCCTCCAGAAAACCAGCTCTCCCAAAGGGTGCCAGCAGCCTCCCTTTCCCCCAGCCCACCAATGTGTTTTTCCTTCTCATCTTGCTGTCATGTTTGACCTTCTCAGCTATGCCCTGGCAATGCCGTTGGCGCCCAGCTCACCATTTCGGTTTGGTTCTCCTGCCTTCTGACTATCTTTTTCTCTGTCCCTCTGCTCTGCTCTTCCTCCTCATCGTCCCCCCTCCTCTTTTGATTCTGCCCCTGCCCCTTCTCTTTGTTCTTCTCCTTGCTGTCCCTAGAGCTAGTGCAGTGCGGCCTGTGCCAAGTCACTTCAGTCGGGTCCGGCTCTTTGCAACCTGATGGACTGTAGCCCTCCAGGCTCCTCTGTCCATGGGGTTCTCCAGGCAAGAATACTGGAGTGGGTTGGTGCAGCGCTGGGCAGAGGCACAAATCTTTTAATTCAGACAAAGTTTTACATTCTCGTTCTGGTACTCGGGAGCTATCAGACCTTAGACTCAGACCTTAGAAAATTGCTTAACCTTTCCAGATTTCAGCTTTCTCGTCTATAAAACAAAAGCAAATGATAACAACAATAATAAAAATAATAACCATTCTTTCCAAGTTGTTTCAAGCATACCAGTGCAGATGCCATAGAAACCTTCTCCATACATGGAAGCTCTTACGATTTCATGATTATCTTTATCATCACAACCTCTAGAGAGAGCTCATCTTTTTATCTTCTCTCCTGACTTCAGCTCATGCACTTGATTCCAGTCACTCACTTTCCCATGCCCAGCCCTGACCTCTCCCCTGAGTTCCAACTTATACTGCAAACCACCTACTAGGCCTTCTCTGGGATGTCCACAGGCATCTCAGATTCTTTGTCCTGTTAAGAGCTATTTCTTTCCCACCCACCCCCAAATTCATATGTTGAAGCCCTACCTCAGAACTTGACTATATTTGAAGAGAGGCATTTTAGAGGTGATTAAGTTAAATGAGGCAGTTAGGGTGAGCCCCCATCCAACCTGACCAGTGTCCTTGTAAGGTGAGGAAATTGGGACACACAGAGAAATACCAGGAATGCTCGCACAGGGCCAAGACCATGTGAGGAAGCAGGCAGCAGGCAGGCAGCCCACGGGGAAAGGTCTCAGGAGAAACCCAACCTGCCCAACACCCTGATCTTTGATTTCTAGCCTCCAGAACTATTAGCAAATACATCTCTGTTGTTTAAGCCACCCATTCGGTGGTATTTCACAGCCTAGGAAACTAATACACATCCCAGGCTCTAATTGCTGTGTCTTTCCTGAAACATACACCTCCTCCTGTTTTATCCCCTTTCCACTGATATCCAATAATATCCTCTTCCCTCTGCCTCATCACCCACCCAGTCTGTCTCCAAGGCTGCTGCTTCTAATTTCTGAATAGCTTCAACCTATGCATCACCTCAGGCTCATGTGATCTTTCATCTGGTCCAAGGCAATAGCCTCCCACTCAGTTGGTTTCTGCTATCATAGCATTTCTCTATTTTCATTCATCAAGTATACCAGTTAGATGAATCACTCTAACATGCAGGCTTGTTTGCCTCTGTCTTCAGCAAAAAGTCCTTCGTCAACTCCCCACTGTCTGGTGAAAGTTCCTCAGCCTGACACCTAAAACCATCAGTAATTTGGCTCCAGGTTACCAATCTCTCTTGTGTCCTGATTTTTTCTTCCTTAGACTTTTGCTCTATTCAAACAGGAAAACTTGCTGCTCCTGGAAAATGGCCCCACCCCTCTGACCACTCCCTGAAATAAAATGCCTCCCCATTCCTCAGACCGTTCTGTATTTTGCAGTCTCTAAATTTCAGTTCAAAGGCCACACTGCCAAGCCTTTCTTGCCTCCTTCACTGTAGGAGGAGTCTTGGCAACCCACTCCAGTGTTCTTGGCTGGAGAATCCCAGGGACGGGGGAGCCTGGTGGGCTGCCGTCTATGGGGTCGCACAGAGTCGGACATGACTGAAGTGACTTAGCAGCAGCAGAGAGGACGAAAATAGCAAAAAATAAAATAAAATTTAAAAATTTAAGAAAATAGCAGCAGAGGGGGGAAGAATGCAGGGAAGAGATAGGGAGTTTGGGATCAACATGTACACTCTGCTATATTTAAAATGATAACCAGTGAGGACCTCCTGTACAGCGCAGGGAACTCTGCTCAGTGTTATGAGCAGCCTGGATGGGAGGGGAGTCTGGGAGAGACTGGACACATGTAATGTACGGCTGAGTCCCTTTGCTGTCCACCTGAAACTAGCACATCATTGTTGACTGGGTGTACCCCGATATAAAATAAAAAGTTTAAAAAAGATAAACTAGTAGCAGGAGGCAGAGGTTCTGGTTGTGAGGTCATTAACCCCCAGCCATCATATCTTGACCTTAACACTTCTCTGGGAACAATATCCATCTTTATTAACAACTCCCAGTGAGCTCTTCTCATACTCACCCAGACTGCTCAAAGTCTAAGAAGCACTTCCACCTGGTGCCGTCAGATCTGAGCTTTCTGGCTCCCAAATGATGTCCCCCCTTGGCTTTTGCCCCCTTCACTGTGACGCGCAGTACAGAACACAAGTGCTGCGGAGGTAGGTCAATGACATGGAATCTGTTCTGACAGGTCACTTCTGGCAGCCACTGCTCGGGCCTGAAGTACGACAGCACCCTGATCCTTTCCCAAAGGCGTTCTCAGCAGGGGTGGATGCCTCTGAGTTCTCTTTCTCCTCAGGAGCAGAGCATGCATTTGCACAGATCAGATTGGACACAGTTCCTTGGGTTGTTTTATTCGCTTTTAAATGAAGAAAATGCATTCCGTGTGCTCTGCCAGTGTCTGCCTCTCCCCCAGCAGTGCTGCCCTGGGTAATCACAAGGTAGCTATCTTGTTGTGGCCCCTCAACTACTGTGTGTTACAGCTTGCCACATGTAGCCTGGCAGGGGGGATTCTGCCAAGCTAGTTATTAATCTGGCTGTGTATTCTGGCAAACAGATACAGTCCCACCTCTCTTAAATTAAGAAAATGAGCTTGTCCCAACAAAGCATTTAAAACAAATTTCAGAAACACCTAAGACGTACAGAAAATGTAAGATCATATACTTACTAGTTAGAGATGGTTTTTGGCCCTCTGAGCCTGTCTCCTTCTCTGGAAAATGGAGTAAAACCTGTTTCTCTCATCCTAGGTATTTTTGTAGATCCAATCAGATAAATACATTATTTGAAAATTATAAAGCATCACATAAATATATTACTTATTTTACATGTATTTTTATATGAATAACTTTAAGCTTTCTCATCCACATATGAAAGTTTCTTGTCATCAAAGAACTCAGTATGTGTTTATATCAAATAGTTTCCCACAACCGAATTCCTGTGTTGCATTGTTTTAAGTGATAATGTCATATATTTTACCATGTGCCTGCCACATAGTATGTATGCAATAAATATTCATCAAATTAGTTAATTGATTAGTACTTTAAATTTTGTTTAGCGTGCCTTTAGCTACGCAGTGGCCAGATTCACTTCCCTTAGTTCAGTGGTCTTTCTACACCTTTCATAAAGAAAAATGGACAAACCACAGTGGATTGAAATGTTTTAGTTACATTGTACTGGTCCACATACAGTTTCTCTTCTATTGCTTGAGTCTTCTTGGCTGTTTTTTTGGAGTGAGGCTGCAGTAGGAGGTGAGAAATACTTGGGGCTGGGGACTATCAGAACGGAAGAGGAGGAGAAGTTAAGTGTGTGCACAAGTCTTTAAACAGAAGACCTGGGACGAATCCAGACTCTGATACATTCTACCCAGGTATCAATTTCCTCACATTAAAAAAAAAAAAGTAGTAAAGTTTGTTATGTGGTAAACCAGACATCCTGGAATGTGAAGTCAAGTGGGCCTTAGAAAGCATCACTATGAACAAAGCTAGTGGAGGTGATGGAATTCCAGTGGAGCTATTTCAAATCCTGAAAGATGATGCTGTGAAAGTGCTGCACTCAATATGCCAGCAAATCTGGAAAACTCAGTAGTGGCCACAGGACTGGAAAAGGTCAGTTTTCATTCCAATCCCAAAGAAAGGCAATGCCAAAGAATGCTCAAACTACCACACAATTGCACTCATCTCACACGCTAGTAAAGTAATGCTCAAAATTCTCCGAGCCAGGCTTCAGCAATACGTGAACCGTGAACTTCCAGATGTTCAAGCTGGTTTTAGAAAAGGCAGGGGAACCAGAGTTCAAATTGCGAACATCTGCTGAATCATCGAAAAAGCAAGAGAGTTCCAGAAAAACATCTATTTCTGCTTTATTGGCTATGCCAAAGCCTTTGACTGTGTGGATCACAATAAACTGTGGACAGTTCTGAAAGAGATGGGAATACCAGACTACCTGACCTGCCTCTTGAGAAATCTGTATGCAGGTCAGGAAGCAACAATTAGAACTGGACATGGAACAACAGACTGGTTCCAAATAGGAAAAGGAGTACATCAAGGCTGTATATTGTCACCCTGCTTATTTAACTTATATGCAGAGTATAAGTTAAATAATAAGTTATGAGAAATGCTGGGCTGGAAGAAGCACAAGCTAGAATCAAGAATGCCAGGAGAAATATCAATAACCTCAGATATGCAGATGACACCACCCTTATGGCAGAAAGTGAAGAGCAACTAAAAAGCCTCTGTTGAAAGTGAAAGAGGAAAGTGAAAAAGTTGGCTTAAAGCTCAACATTCAGAAAATGAAGATCATGGCATCTGGTCCCATTTCTTTATGGGAAATAGATGGGGAAACAGTGGAAACAGTGTCAGACTTTATTTTGGGGGGCTTCAAAATCACTGCAGATGGTGACTGCACCCATGAAATTAAAAGACGCTTACTCCTTGGAAGAAAAGTTATGACCAACCTAGACAGCATATTGAAAAGCAGAAACAGTACTTTGCCAACAAAGGTCCGTCTAGTCAAGGCTATGGTTTTTCCAGTAGTCATGTGTGGATGAGAGAGGTGGACTATAAAGAAAGCTGAGCACCGAAGAATTGATGCTTTTGAACTGTGGTGTTGGAAAAGACTGTTGAGAGTCCCTAGGACTGCAAGGAGATCCAACCAGTCCATTCTGAAGGAGGTCAGCCCTGGGATTTCTTTGGAAGGACTGATGTTGAAGCTAAAACTCCAATACTTTGGCCACCTCATGCAAAGAATTGACTCATTGAAAAAGACTCTGATGCTGAGAGGGATTGGGGGCAGGAGGAGAAGGGGACGACAGAGGCTGAGATAGCTGGATGGTATCACTGACTCAATGGACATGAGTCTGATTGAACTCCGGGGGTTGGTGATGGACAGGGAGGCCTGGTGTGCTGCTATTCGTGGGGTCACAAAGAGTCGAACACGACTGAGCGACTAAACTGAAATGAACTGAACTGAACTGAACTGAAACACAATGCTAAGTGTGCTAATATTTCCACATTATAAAAGATGTAAGCCAGGACCCCTGAAGTTAGAAACATCTTTTCTTTGATCAGGCTTCCCTGGTGGCTCAGATGGTAAAGAATCTGCTTACAATGCAGGAGACACAGGTTTGATTCCTGGGTCAGGAAGATTCCTTGGAGAAGGGAATCTTCCGGCAACCCACTCCAGTATTCTTGTCTGGAGAATGACATGGTCAGAAGTGCCTGGCAGGCTACAGTTCAGGGGTTGAAAAGAGTTGGACATGACTGAGCGACTAACATCTTCTTTGATCATCCAAGTATGAAATGACCCTGGTTCTTAAATGAGCAGCCACGTTCTTCTCAATCCATTTTCTCCACGGGCATTTTCTGAGGGTCTGCTGGGACCCAGACACTGGGCCGTGGACTACAGATCCTTGCCTTCCTGGAACATTCCAGTCTAACTCTGTCCTGGATTTAGTAACAGTTCCGAGAGCCACCTCTAAAACGCAGAGCAATAATGTGCATGTAATGTAGCTGGAGGCAGAATGTATTCTGGGAAAATAAAACTTTTAAAAGTAGATTCGTGTCTCATCACACCATATGGCTGCATGAGAGATCAGAGGCATCTATCTGCACTATTGATGGAAAAATAGAGTGGATTACATAGACTTATAATTGTGAGGAATTACATCATTAAAGAATTTAGAAACAGAAATTATCTCTTATTTGGGTTAGAAGGAGCATGGTAGAAAATTAGATGCATCACCATATGGAAAACTTTAATTCTAATTTGCATTTTAATGGAAATGAAGATTCAAATGCCTCATTCTCTTTAGTAAGCCTTTTGTGGGTCTCTCTAGCTTGAGCATACCAGATTTCTTCTGGAATCTGATTCTCCAGAAAGTTCACACCACTAAGAGTATTTAAGGTGAGAATATTACATAGTGTTATGTTAAGCCATATATATATGTATATATGGAATCCTTAAACACTGATGCTGAGTACCTATCTCTTTTTAGTAAAGAAGTGTTTTTCCTTGGTGTTAAAGGTAATCCACATTCTTTGAAAGAGAAATATAAACTTTGATTGTCTGGAATCTCAGCATCCAAAAATAAACACTACATGATTTTATATTTTTCTTTTCTCTGTATGCATGTATGTTCGTCGCTCAGTTGTGTCCAACTCTTTGGGGCCCCATGGACTGTAGCCCACCAGGCTCCTCTATACATGGAATTCTCCAGGCAAGAATACTGGAGTGGATTGCCATTCCCTTCTTCAGGGGATCTTCCTGACACAAGAATCAAACCCGTGTCTCCTACATTGCAGGCAGATTCTTTACTGTCTCAGCCACCAGGTAAGTCCATCTCTATATGCATGAGTGATTATAATTTTTATTGTTGTTTTGGTTTCTGCAAAGATGTATCATCAGACATTCTATTTATGATCTTTGTGTGTTCCCTTAATGCTTACAATGAATATCTTTCCCTGTTCATATATGTAGATAAACATTAAGAGTCTTAGGGTCTGCAATATTACACTACATGAATGTGCCATAATTTATTTCACTTGCTTCCTATTGCTATATATTTAGAGTGTTTCCCATTAATGTAAATAATTTTGTATAATCTTCCTTGTATCTTTGGGTACATTTTCAATAATTTTCTAATTTAAAAAAATGATACACAGAACTTTGTCACATCCTTTTGAAAGAGACATTTTGGCATAACTGAAAAAAAAAAAGAAAACTTTCAGCTCTTAAAAGTATCAAGTATGTCAAGGTAATTCAAGGAGAGTCTTCAGCCGTGGTACTGGAAAAAACTGGATATCCATGTGCAAATAAATGAAACTCAACCTTGACCTTATACTATAAAATCATTATCTCAAAGTAAATCCTAGATGTAAGAGCTAAAGCAACATAAAATTCTTCAAGAAAACATGATAGAAAATATGACTTTGGCAAAAGCAAATTCTTAGAACACAGAAACTTCAAACCATTAAAAAAAATGATAAATTGAACTTCATCAAAATTTTAAATTTCTGCTCTTTGAAAGACTGTTAGAAAAATGAAAAGACGAGTCACAGACTGAAAAAAATAACTGCAGAACATTTCTGCTGCTGCTGCTGCTGCGAAGTCGCTTCAGTCATGTCCGACTCTGTGCAACCCCAGAGATGGCCTCCTACCAGGCTCCTCTGTCCCTGGGATTCTCCAAGCAAGAACACTGGATTGGGTTGCCATGTCCTTCTCCAATGCATGAAAATGAAAAGTGAAAGTGAAGTCACTCAGTTGTGTCCGACTCTTAGCGAACTCATGGACTGCAGCCTACCAGGCTCCTCTGTCTATGGGATTTTCCAGGCAAGAGTACTGGAGTGGGGTGCCATTGCTGTCTCCGATATGTCTGCTAAAGGACATCAATAACATGAAAAGAACTCTTACTATATAATAAGACAAACACTGATAAAAATAACAGGCAAAAGATTTAACAGAGACACTTCACCAAAAGAAGATGTGCAAATGGCCTAAGAGCACCTGAAATGATGCTCAACATCACACTCATCAAGGAAATGAAAGTAACACAACAACAGACTACTCACATCCATTAGGATGGCTGAAAGAAGGAAGAGTAACTACAGAAAGTATTGGTGAGATGGGGAGCTAGAACCCTCATCCCTTGCTGTTGGGCATGTAATATGATTCAGCCACTTTGGAAAACAGATGGACAGTTTCATCAACAGTTGAATATACACTTACTATACAAATGACATTCTCATGCCTAGGTATTTATTCTCATGAAAGGAACATACAGATCTATGCAAAACCTTTTACATGAATGTTCTTGGCAGCATTATTCATAATGGCTAAAAAGTGGAAACCATTCAACTGGGGAATGGATAAACGATGGAACGCCACTCAAGAATAAAAAGGGATGAACTACTGATCCACGCAACAACATGGCTGAATCTCAAAAGAATTATGCTAAAAGGAAAAAAGTCAGACATAAAGTCTATGTGTCAGATGATGTCATTCATGAGGAATTCTAGAAAAGGTAGAAGTATCGAGATAGAAAGTTGGACAATCATTGGAAGGGATGAGTGTAGTAGGGGACTTCCTGTGAATAGATCTCTCTCTTTATGATTCTGGATACCTCAGATTAAGAAAGGGCAAAGAAGGAAGAGCAGAGGTCAATTAACTTTGCCTCCTACCTCTCTTGAGACCAAAGCTGTGTGTTTCTGCTCATTTTCCACAGTGGGTTCTGATCTGAGTGAATGTGGGCTCAAAGACACCTGTCATAGCTTTGTGCCTGGGCTAATGGAGAAAGCTGGATGACTCTCTGAACTCAGCAGAGGGATTCTCAAGAAGCATTTATAACAAATGCATATACTGCCTTAAGGTCCAATAATAGAATCTATTGGACAATTAATTTTGTTGTAGTCATAAACAAGTGATCTGAAAATTCCAAAGAGAAACATTGCTTCTAATTTCCTCAAACCCCAGTCTATCAATTTTATCACAAATAAGATGCTCTTTGCTAGGTAGACAAGTGCTGACTCTCAATGAGACACAGGAAAAGTCAGCCTGCACACTTCCTCATCCAAGAACATGTGTGCTGGAGAGCAGAAGTGACGTGGCAAGTGAAATGAGGTGGGTCAGGTGTTGATCACGATTGAAGCCGGGTGGTAAGTATTAATTCAAACATCTCTCCACAGAGAGGATGCCTGAACTTTGAGCTGAAGCTTCTCCAGCCAACAACACAGGGAGGAGCTGGATGTTGTACTTGCTCACTGCGCCTTCACCCGAACCTCAACATCTAGGCCTACATTTCTCATCTGAGCCCACAACTGTCTCCTCTCCAGTTTCCTCCAATATTCTAATCTCCTGGAACTGACATCTCAAATTGAGGTCTCCTTCCTCCTCTCTGAAAAATATCTCATTAGTGACAACCTCTTGTTTCTATTTCACTGTAAAGATTATAGGTCTATTGCCAAAAAGCTAAATTGAACCCTTTAACCTTTCAAACTATTGGAAAAGGCCCCTTAATCGTTTCCTTAGCTCCAATATCTGTTGCTTCCATTGTATCCTCACCCTTATGTCAAATTAGTTGTTCCCAAGACAGTTCATCCATGCCACTCTGCCACCCAGAAACCTTCCATAATGCCCCATTGCTTGCTGGATTACGTCTAAAATCTTCAGCCTGACAGCCACCACTGACCTCAATATATTAGGACGGCTAAACTGTTCATTCAGGTTTTTCTATAATGTCTTACACCAACTCAATATTTTTTAAAACCTCATCTACCCTCCACTTCTCTACACAAAATGTCAACTCTAGACAAATTTATTTACTCATTCTGGTTCAAATATAGTTTGCTCCTTCCACTCATCTTGCTTTTTTTGTAGGCTGCTCTCTCCACCAAAACTGGCTTCCAAAACCAATCCTGACTTCCAAGATGAAGGCCAGTTCCTCCTTCCTTAGTAATGAGGTTCTTCACTCTCCAGTCTGAATTGATCACACCTTCCTAAAAAATCTCCCATATTATTCTTCATATACTCCAATTGGCAATTAACCACTTACTGACTACTCATCTCAATAATTATTGCTTTCTATTGTTAAGTGCTTTATTGTTATTTAAGTTTTCATTTGTGTAAATCTTGTATCTTCAATTTGGTTGTTTCCCTCTTTCTTTGAAAGGGGGCAAGTTTATCCTCTTTGTATCTCACAAAATATTTAAGAATATTTTGCACATGATAGAAGCTCAGTAAATATTTGTTGATTGAATTTGTTAACTAGTTGAGTTAAGAAGTGGTTACTTCTAACATTTAAGGCCATTTTAGTTCATCACATCATATTCTTTCAGTTAACATGTCTTCAGGGTTGGCCTCAGAGTTTTGAGAAAGCACCAATCTCCAAAATATTTGTGCATCTTGTCACAATTTGGTACTCTAAATCCTTCTTCCTGGCCTCATGTACCATTATACGTGGCAGATTTGGCATTTTACTCTACCGGTAATGAGTGTGAACTCTAAACACTGACAGTAGAGAGCTAGATGACTTCTGCTTCGGTTGTGTAAAAATAAGAATTTTCTTTGACCCATCCCATATAGATATCCATGGACAAAGGAGCTTGGCTGGCTATAGTCCACAGGGTCACAAAGAGTCGGGCACAACTGAAATGACTTGGCATACATATGCACAAAGAGATTACCCAACAAAACTGCAAAAACACAAAAGTAAACCTAGTTACCCACTGTTATTCTCATCTAGTATTATTTTAGATCCTTTGAAAAGAAATTATTGTCATGCGCTCATTGACCTACTTGGTAGAAGCTAGATGTCTGTAAGCTGTGAAGTACGGCCAACTAGTTGCTGTCTTCTTCCAGCTTCAGGGGTTTCCAGACTAATGATTGGTGGTCAACTGCTGATCAGTCATCTCAGCCTCCAACTTACATCCAGCCCATTTACCCAAACCCACTTGAAAGAGATTGTTTATTTGGTCCAATTCACCAAATACTGATCAATCTCATATAATGGTCACTGTTGGTTTGCGGCAGTTGCGCGGAGTACAGTAATAGGAAGAATTCCGACACTGTCTCCAGGCTCAACAAGGAGGACCCATTAATAACATCTTGACATCTGCCATGGACACAGACGTGTTGGCCTAAGCAAAATGTCAGACATTGAGTTCCTCAGTGGCAAAGACTGCTGTACGCACCTCCGTGCCCCCCTTCCTCTCCTCTCCCTACACCCAGACTCAGTCCAGTGTCTGCCGTGAAGTCAGCACCTTTTGAGAAGGCGTGGTTGCTGAGAGGTGCCTTTGCCGCTAATGGATGCGCGTGCCCTTTGTCTCAGCTTCCACTTTCCTTTCCTGTGGCAACAGTCTCTGTTTTCATTTGGAAACTCATTCACCTCCTATTTTTAGTCCACGTGGTTTCAGGAGAGATGATTCTATCCCAAGCTCACTGTGACATGTGACCCAGGCCACCCAAAAAAATCACTGTGTTCCTCACTAACTGGCTTAGGATGAGCATGTGACCCTAAACAGGGCCAATGAGATACTTTGAGATTTTTTCTGAGGTGTCTATCAGGGGGATAGTCACTCTTCTTGCTTATCAGATTTGAAGCTAACTTCAAGCAATTACATGAAATTGAGAGTTTTAAATTAACAGAAAGATGAAGTCAAAATGTGCTGATGACAGTAATAGTCATGATTACATCATCAGAGCCTCAAAGTCCATCATTCCTGAAGGCCTGACTACTTTTCATTGATAGATTCCCTCTCCTGCTTAAGCCTTTTTGAGTTTTCTGTTACTTGTAACTGACACAGCACTCCTGAGATAAATGTTTCCAAGAGCCTTCTTTGACTCTTAACAACTGCAAAAATGAAAATGATATCCAGTGGAAAGTCTGAGAAAGGACAGGTTGGGTTGTATGCATGCTGATGTTAGAAAGGATCCTACTCTGCCAATAAAAAACAGCCATTCAAAACCATAAGGTTTGGGGAGTGACTGCTAGTTGGTTGAACACTAGTTTTGTTCCATGCCCTTGCTTCCTTGTGTGAGTCCTGATGATTGAAAATGGGCTATTTTTGAGTTGGCCAAACAGTTTGTTTGGGTAATGGAAAAACCTGAACAAACTGTTTGGCCAACTCAATACTCTGTAAGTGCTTTACCAGCAGTTTCATCAGGTCAGTAAGAGAAGATTGATGTCCGAATCACTGTCCGTGTAGTGTTGGAGCTGGTCTCCAAAGCCAGAGGAGAGGCCATCTCTGAAAGCAGTAGGAATGAGGCAGGCAGCTATGGGGAAAGTTGCCAGCTGGAGGCAGTCCCAAGGCTTGGAGCAGAGTCCCCCAGCCTCACACACCTTGAATGCTTTCCACGAGGGATGAGGAGGTAGAGAGAAGGACTGTAGTCTACTGACTCAAGAAGGTAGTTCTCAGGAGGAGGTTCTTCATAAAGCATCTCCCCTGGATGGGCTTTGGCAGCATCCTTGCATCACTTGAGTACTGGATGGTGTCAGAACATTGCCCAGAGGGCTGTTCCTATTGCTTAGTGAGTAACTTTGACATTACTGATCTTGAATATCTTGAAGAAACAGTAGAGTCTTAGCCACAATCTGAGTCTCTTCATCTTATGTTGATATTTTTCATAACTAAAAATAGTAGCTTCCTCCCTCCCTGAGATCCGTCTCAGAGGGCATCTTGAACATCAATGCTGAAATAATTATTTCAGCTCTAGGAAAATGAGTCTGTTGTGTCTCAACAAAATTACTGTCAGAGGTGAAACTATCTTTGGCTACAACATCCCCACAAAAGCTTGCAGGAATGGGTCACATGGGCATCCACAAAGGGAAAAGTCAGAAAAGATTTCTTTTCTTCTCTTTTCTCCCTCCCTTTTAGCTCTGAGATATGAATGGAAAGTGCTTAAAAGTCTAAGTGATGAGGCCTGTTCTACTTGGTCCTTGTTCTTCAGGACAAGTTCAAAGATATCAAAACCCAGCCTCTGAGGCTAACGAGAAAACAAGGCTTTCTATTAGTTGCCAAAAGGCTTTAAAGTCAGAGGTCTTGCAGAAATTCAATGGTGAGAACTAAGAGGGAAGTTTAAGATTGTTCCCTGACGTTGGAAGATATGGCTTTTTGTTTTTTCTCTAGGCAAGTCAAATTCACACAGCTGGGCCTTTAGAACAATTAGACACACCTAGAAGATCAGACCGGGATGCCAAGAAAATGTCCCCAGGAGAGAGAAACAGTAAACATTCTGACAACATATGCACTGATTGGCTCTTTATATTCTGAGGTCTTTTCAGAGAGATTTTACTCAGATTAAAAATGTGAGCCTCTGAACCAGATGCCTCCATGTTTTCTCTGTGCTGCTGGCCTGAGCAGCTGGCAAAACATGATCTAAGACTGATAAACCATCCTGACAAAAGCACTTCAGAGGGCTATGCAGGCCAGGGTCTGAAAGATGTCTGAATTCTAAAAAGGTACTAACTGCTCAGAGGATTAAACAGTTATTCTGAAATCTAAGCCAGTACCTTAACAGAGCCCAGGAGGACACTGAGAGGATCTCTAGAGAAAACCTTCTTGCTTTCCTGACTCTAAGGAGAAACCTGCCCAGTAAGGAGAGGGTGATGTGGGCGAATGCGCTGCTCTGGACTTCTCAGGCTCTGATGAGTCCTTCAAGAACTGGAAGAAAGACTTGACTTTAGCAACTGAGCGAGACAAAAGAGCAAAAAATCTATCACGGAGGAATGACTGGCTATGAGGTTGGTGGTCTTTGTGTCAACTTTGATGTCTGTGGGCTCAATCCTCCAAAACAGCTGTTGCAGAGGTCTACTGGGAAGACCGCCAAGGACTGTGCCCAGGGGCTGGGGGTGAATGAATGACCCATCCACACACTCAGTCCCTCTGGCTTTCCAGAGAATGGGAACACCCAGCTGTGCCTGGTCTGCTCCTCGGCTACCTGAGCATGATTTCATATCAGCAATCAACAGCTTAGGTTTGATAAGACTTCATCAAACTCACAGAATCCTACATTACAGGGCAGTGAAACCAAGGAAGGACATCAATGCCCCGATGCCCAGTGATCACTTCTCATCCCTGCTGCTGCTGTTTCTAAGTCACTCAGTCGTGTCCGACTCTGTGTGACCCCATAGATGGCAGCCCACCAGGCTCCCCCGTCCCTGGGATCCTCCAGGCAAGAACACTGGAGTGGGTTGCCATTTCCTTCTCCAATGCATGAAAGTGAAAAGCAAAGTGAAGTCACTCAGTCGTATCCGACTCTTAGTGACCCCATGGACTGCAGCCTACCAGGCTCCTCCATCCATGGGATTTTCCAGGCAAGAGTACTGGAGTGGGGTGCCATTGCCTTCTCCATTCTCATCCCTATGTTTTCTGTAAAGTACTGGAAACCAGAAGATGAGTGAACCTCTCCATACTCAACACGGAAAAATATGCTGGAGGAGGATCCTCAGCTCTTGATCCTCATTGCCAATGGCATTTGTGATAAGAATGGATGGGCCAAATCAAAAAAGGATAGTTTCAGGGCAGCTATTCTATGTCCCAGATGAGCAATTAACATAATACTGCTGTCTGCAAAAATATTATCTAGGCAAATAACAACATAAAAAAAATTCCCAAGCTTATTCAGTATGCACACATCAATTTCTGGTGATATCTCCAGGAATTAATTGAGTAGAAAATATTATGCAGAAGTGGGGGTAATAGAGAGTAATGGTTTTACAAAACACAGGAGTGAGCCCGGCGTGCTATTACCCTCCCCTCCGACCCCTTCTTCTCTGCCACTGCCCTTCTCTGCGACAGCAATGAACAACCAAGGGAGCCACTGAGATAACTGAATGGAAGATGAATCACAGCTGTGTGGCCCGCAGCTCCACCTGCGATCAGGAGGGAGCCGCTCTCAGACAGCAACGGCCTAGTTACTGATGCTATGGAGGTGGCAGCATGCCTTCTCTGAAAGATAAACTGGTGCAATCCACACTTCACAGGGCAAATTAAAGTCCTTTGAGCTTCTTTACCAACTTAAAGATGGCTGTACTTTTGCTGAGCAGAAGTTTTAGAATGAGATTACTCTAATGCCTCATCCCTGGGTCTCACTGGTAAATCACAAGAGCCGTGACCAGGCACGGGGTGTCTGTAGATGACAGGCTCTCTCCTGCCTGCAGAATATGTGGGAATTCAGTCTGCTATTTGACTGGAGTTTTAGGTAGAGGATTTTGGCTCACTTATTGTTGGAAGTGAAGTGAAGTGAAAGCCAGTCAGTCATGTCTGATTCTTTGCCACACCATGGACTATACAGTCTATGGAATTCTCTAGGCCAGAAGACTGGTGTGGGTAGCCTTTCCCTTCTCCAGGGTATCTTCCCAACCCAGGGATCAAACCCAGGTCTCCTGCATTGCAGGCGAATTCTTTACTACATATGCATGAAGCTCTGTGCTCAGGTGATACATATGCATTATCTCATTTAAAGACAATCACAGGTGGTGGGGCAGAGGCTCAAGAGGGAGGGGGTATATGTGTACTTACAGCCAATTCATTTCATTGTACAGCAGAAACGAACACAACACTGTAAAGCAACTATACCCCAATAAAAATTTAAAAAAAAAACTAAAAGAAAATCATTGTCTGTTAAGGAAGATAACATATCCCCCCAGTAAACAAAATAATACTCCAAAAAATTAAATTTCTTCCCAAGATCAAGTTAAATAGTAAATGACTGAAAAGTTGGGAGCTCAGTATGTATCCTTCTATTCTCCTAGAGCCACGTCCCCAGGACTAGAGCTTTGCCGGGGCAGGAGTGGGGGCAAGAACCAGGAATGAGATACCTCTGTGCGCGGGATCCACCACAGCAGCAGCCTGTCTGCAGAATTCCCATGTCTACAGAAGGCGAAGGTGCCAGCATTTGCCCAGCTCATCAGTGGAGGGCCTGCCAATCCTCCCCATCACTGAGGGGTACTCTTCCTCTCCAGTGAAAATCTACAACCGAACCTCAGGGTGTAATTGGCTAGTTATTGATGCTGTTGTTCAGTCACAAAGTCGTGTCCAACTCTTTTCAATGGACTGTAGTCCGCCAGGCTCCTCTATCCATGGGATTTCGCAGGCAGGAGTACTGGGGCAGGTTGCCATGTCCTTCTCTAGATGATCTTGCTGACACAGGGACTGAAACAGCGCTTCCTGCATTGGCAGGCATGTTCTTTACCACTGCGCCACCAGGGAAGCCCATAACTGGCTAGTAGGTATGGCCAAAAGAAGTATCTAGAGCTTGCTAAAGCAAAAAACATTCAAGTGGTACGTGAACCACCCAGAGTTACCAGCTCCCTGGTACCCTGTGCCGACCCTCCCACTTGCTCTCTTGGTAAATTTCCCACATGTTAAAAAGTTCTTGGTACAGTATAGCTACATTTGGACAGAATATAATCATAAATGAACACACATTTTTGGAATATAAATCCACACACTTGTGAGTTTATAAGCTCTGAAAGTGCAGAAGATTAAAATTACATGATTCGATAGAATCATACTGAAGATTACTGGTTCTCAAAGTAAAGACAAGCTGATGTCACCACTGTCTCTGCGCCATCTGTATCTCTTTCATTACATCAAATCAACACTGACTACAGTGGTGAGCATAATATGATGACATAATTATGCATCCAAAGTTGTATCAGGTTGGGATCTGTTCAGCTTTTCTCCAAATCCTTGTCTCTCAATTTTGCTGGGCATGTGGTCCACAAGAAATCCCTGCTCTTTGAAGAATAGGTGTAGAGACAGCCAAGATCAGGGATCACCAAGTCACAAGGAGCACCTCTCAGATTTTCTCACCAAAATCTCCCAATGACAGGTTGAGTCACACGTCACCCAGAAGTTCAGCCCAAAGGTCTTCAGCAAGAGAATAGCTTCCTTAGTCTAAAGTTTCACCTGAAAACCTGTGGAACTCTCCCACTTTGCTGTAATAAGTCCACATATTTTAACATAGAAATACTATTTTATCACTTATGTACTTAGAACTGATAGCATTATTGACTCAACGGACATGAGTCTGAGCAAACACCGGGGGATGCTGAAGGGCAGGGAAGCCTGGCGTGCTGCAGCCCATGGGCTCGCAAAGAGTCGGACACAACAATTGGAACTGAAGCTTCAGGAAGATGTATCATATCTGTCCAGTATTTCAGGTGCCACCTTGCATTCTCAGGGTACAAACAAAGAATCCAATGTCCTTGATTCTTAAAAGCAGGGCAAAGGGGAGGAGTGAGGAGTAATGGAAAAAGAGAAGCTGTCTGGCCAAATGAAGGGCAGAGTTAAATTTATTAGAAACCAAGAAGGAGAGCAAACCCCAGCCAGGCCTACTTCGAACAAGACTGTGCAAGTGAGCGTGAGCTTTGTGTCCCAGCCGTGCTGGCAACACAGCCACTACCTTGCAGAAAGGCGCGATTGTCGTAGGGCCGCTTAAGGGCTCATTTCCCCGGCAGGGCTCCTGGTTTGCAACAAGAAGTCTGAGTCATTGAGATGCTTCTGCACTGACCCGGCCTGGAAACCCCCGGAGAGCTTTGCCGTCCTCCTCTCCTTCCCAGCACTGTGGTTCCCTGGGGCTGCGTCTCAGCTGACCCAGCTCAACAGCCCAGGTCTTCCCCTGACGGGGGGCCCCCGGATGGAGTGGGCACCAGGGTATGCAAGCCTGGCTGTCTGCCTGGCATGGCCCTATGACAGCACCGAGGGCTGTTGTCACTGCCTTACCTGGCCACCTGTGTATGCTTGCGAGGACAGTTGCCATGGCACCCAGCCTGTGGGCTGTGCACATGGAATGAGGTGGTGCTGGCCCAGCAGGGCTCCTCACAGGCCCAAGGGCATGTAGAGTGGTAGGACCTCCAAGAATCCTGGAGCAGGGCCTGACTGACGCTGGAGGGGTGGGGGTACCCAGTACAGGGAGGGGCAGGCAAGAGTCTCAAGACTCTAAGAGATTATGTCAGAGACTCCATAAAGAGCCATCAGACTTCTTCTCTTTGCCAGAACTTCCTGGGCCACCACGGCTGCCTTTGGCTATCAGAGTAGGCCAATTCTAAACAAAGATGACGCAGATCTGTGTGGAAGGTTTTGAGCTGTGGTGGAGAAGACTCTTGAGAGCCCCTTGGACTGCAAGAAGATCTAAGCAGTCCATCCTAAAGGAAATCAGTCCTGAATATTCATTGGAAGGACCGATGCTGAAGCTGAAACTCCAGTACTTTGGACACCTGATGGGAAGAACCGACTCATTGGAAAAGACCCTGATGCTGGGAAAGACGTGGGAGGAGAAGGGGACAACAGAGGATGAGATGGTTGGATGCTGTCACCGACTCTATAGACATGAGTTGCTCTGGGAGCTGGTGATGGACAGGGAAGCCTGGCAAGCTGCAGTCCGTGGGGTCGCAAAGAGTCAGACATGACTGAGACTGAACTGAACTGAACTGAATGTATAAATATACAGTTTTATATGTTATTAAATATCACATTATTAAATATACATTATTGTGTGTGCAGTAATATTTCCTTTCCTAGAAAGGAAAAAACCCCAGCATATTTGAAAAAAAGTAAAGCTAAAATAATTTCTATAGTTTTCAAGTAAAGGAAGTATAATGGGAGCTAAACGTCTGCTTCCTCGGGAACGGTGGGGCATAAAGGAGCAGGAAAAGTGGCAATGCCTTCTGGTATGAGAGTGAAGAAAGAGGAAGGGAGAGGGAAAGAAAAGGGGAAAAGAGAGACTTCTCTGGTGGCCCCAGAGTGGTTAAGATTCCATGCCTCCAATGCAGATAAGGCAGGTTCAATGCCTGGTCAGGGAACAAAGGTCCCACATGTCACATGATGAAGCCAAACTAAAATAAAATTGTTTAAAAAATAATGAGAAGAAGAAATAAAAAAAAAAAAAAAGAAACAGAAAAGGAGAAAAGAGAGAAAGTGAAAAAAAGGAGGGTAACTTCAGAGAAGGCTGAAGAGGCCATTTCATAGTTAGGCAGTCAATATGTTAAGGACTTTGAGAGCAAATAAACCTTAAGACTTTACCCCAATAGAACCCAAAGAAATTAAAAGTGTGAGTTAAGTGGAAGTCACAGCGCTGGGTTTTGAACTTGCTTCAATGTGAGCTGGACAGAGGAAATAGAGCTCAGGGCCCAGGAGGGCAATGATACCTTACAGGGCACATCCTTGTAAGAGTGTGCCGACCCTCTTCCAAGAGTGCCCCACGTTTCAGTGTTCACAGCAACCCTAGGGGTGGGCAGTATGACTCCTCTTATTTCATAGAGGTGGAACCTGTGGCCCAGAGGGGTCACGTGGCTTGCCTAAGGTCACACAGCAAGTAAGTGGGGCACTCAGGATTTGAACACAGGTGGTCTGACCCAAATCCCCCTCTCTCTTAGCCACTGCCCTGTACCACTTATCCAGGGCAGTGGTTCTTGAGCGTGTGTTCACCATTCCTCTCAGGAATGGTTTCCCAAAGGAAATTATAAGTTTGAAAAGGAAAAACTGGGTAGAGGAAATTTTCAAGCAGTCTTTGAAAAGCAATCCGATGGAGAGCCGTGTGTGGGAGGGCAGGGGAGGCCACCTCCTCAAGAAGGAAGGCCGTCTGTGGGGCTGGGAGGCTGGCGACACTCCCCACACGGGAGAAGGAGCCCGGCAAGCACAGAAACTCCCCCTTCTGTTTGCTGTTCAGCTGGTTCTGAGCACTAAGTAAGTAAAGGAAGGGTTTCTCAGGACTGTCACCATCTCGCAGCCCCGAATCTTGCTGAAAAATGTTCAGGCTTGAGTTTTTCGGTGTCTTCAGGTCTTTTTTAAAAACTCAAACTGGAGTTGAAGTTTGAGCAAACTTCAAAAGCAAACAAATAACTGTTAATTGTAATTATCTAGTGCATTGTTTGTGTGTGTGTGTTTCAATTAATTAATCTATTTTAATTGGAGGATAATTCTTTACAATATTGTGATGGTTTTGCTATATATCAACATGAATCGGCCACAGGTATACATGTGTTCCCCCCATCCTGAAACCACCTCCTATCTCGCTCACACTGTATCCCTCTGAGCTTTCCCAGAATACCGACTTTGAGTGCCCTGCTTCATGCATCCAACTTGCCTGGGTCATCTGTTTTACATGTCTAATGCATTGTTGACTACAGACACGAAGTACTCAGGTAGAGCAATATTGACAATCCTTCAGACAGAGAATTCACTAGAGCAGGAGTCCCCAGCCTCCAGGATCTAATGTCTGATGATCTGAGGTGGATCCAATGTAATAATAATAGAAATAAAGGGCACAACGAATGTAACGTTCTTGAATCATTCTGAAACCGTCACCCTCCCCTGAGTCCATGGAGAAATTATCTTTCAAGTAACCACTCCCTGGGTTCGAAAAAGGTTGGGGATCACTGCCCTGGAGTATTCTTGGCCTTTTCAACATCATCTTACCTGCAAGCTTTGTCTTCTTCCCCTTGGTCTTGAAGAGAAATTGCTGGGAGAAAGTTGCCCCCAGATACCCTGGCCAAAGACCTGTCTTTCTGCCACTCCACCGTAGTCAAGGAGGCCAACATTTGGCATCCTCAGCTTTCCGTGGCCCTTGGGGGGCCTGAAGATCCACTGAATACTTGGAATACTATTTAAGTGGTCTACAGACATCAATTCCTTGCTGGAAAACACATACACATTTTCTTTAAAATAAGCAACCTTATTTATATAAATGAAACCTCAGAAAAAATTAAAATTTTTCATGGCTGTAACTTTTCTTCTCTGGATGCTACTCTGTGACCAACTTGGACAAGTAGGAATAACTCTCAAGATATAATCACTAAATACCTACATAAGAGATGAATGATAGATGCTCTGGCCTGGTTTCCAAACCTTGGGCTGCAGAGTTTCTGTAGATGAAGAGGGACATTGTTTCCAATAAGTGTCACTGATTGAACCACTTGGGACAATATAAAATCTTGTTCCGTGATGGGCTTTCTGTTGTTTTTTGCTTTCCTTTTTGTAATGCCAATTCAGGGGAGAGTGTGTTGTTTGCAGTGGGTGTGTAAGATGAAACCATTATGAATTGAAAATTCAATTCAAACTGACTGCTATGTTGCAATAACGTAAGAGTGTTACAAATAAGCTGATGCTTGTAAGTGGATACCAAAGTGTGGGAATGAGTTCCTCTACAAATTAGAGCCTACTCAACACTCTCCATGGGATCACAATGAGTCAGACATGACTGAGCGACTAACATTTTCACTTTCTTTTTCTAACGCTCTCACCCTTTCAGAGTAAGCCCGTGTAGTCCAAAATGCTTTCCTAAATGACAGAGAGAATTATAGCTAGTGAAAGAAATAACACATCCTTAATATCCAACCATGGGCCAATTCCTGCCAATTAAGACAGCTACTATTAAAAATAAATAAAAACAAGGAATTAAAGAAATAAGTGTTGGCAAGGATGTAGAGAAATTGGAATCCTTTGCACTGTTGGAGGAAGTATAAATGGTGCAACTGCTATGGAAAATAGTATGGAAATGCCTCAAAAGTTGAATATAGAATTACCATATGATGCAATAATTCCACTCTTTGGTATATTCAAAAGAATAGAGCACGCTATGTCAGTAGCAGCGTTATTTACCATAGTACAAGGGTAGAAGGTTATCCCTTACTGTCCATTAGTAGACAGATGAATGGATAAAGAAAACATGGTATATACATACAATAGAATGTTATAGTCAGCCTTAAAAAGGAAGGGAATTCTGATACCTACTACAACATGAATGAACCTTGGGGACATTACACTAAGTGAAATAAGCCAATCATAAAAACAGATACTGTATGAGAATAGCTAAACTCAGAGAGATGGAAAGTAGAAGAGTGGCTGACAGGAGCTGGTGAGAGAGACGGGGAGTTGTTTAATGGGTTTCAGATTTGCAAGATGAGAATTCTGGAGATTACTTGCACACCAATGTGAATGTACTCAACACTACTGAACTGTACACTCAAGAGATAGTTAAGATGGTAAGTTGTATGTTATGAACATTTCACCACAATTTTTTAAATTAAAAAAATTTTTATGAGATCATGGAGTATGTTGCCCAGGAAACATCACCCAGCACTTGTGAAGGTAGAAAGCCATTTTTCAGTTTTGCGAAGCTGAAGGGTCCTCCTCAAAACGTCACCCTCTCTCCTCCTCCTCCTCCATTTTCATCATCTCCTTCAGTCTTGGTACATTCACCACCAAGCCTATTACCTGCAAAGTCTTGCTGATTTGCCCATTCTTTTCCATCTCTGCTGTCTCTGTCCTCTCGTACCATCTGCATCCTAACTCATCTGCCCGACTCTAGTTTTCTCTTCCCTCCAATTCTTTCAGTGTGCCACTTCCATTCAAGTATTTATACAAGACACCTTCGTGCATGTCACTAGTCAGCCCAATAAAAATAATTTTGTTGTTTTTGAGTTGCTTAGTTATAACTGACTCTTTTGCAACTCCTCTGTCCATGAGATTTCGGAGGAAAGAATACTGGAGTGGGTTGCCATTTCTTTCTCCAGGGGATCTTCCGGACCCAGGGATTGAACCTGTGTCCCCTGCATTGAGGGCACTTTGTCTCTGAGCCACCTGGGAAGTCCTAATAATTACCCCTGAATTTTTGCATTGTGCCTGACTTCAATGCTCTTTAGTACTAAACTACCACCCTTCTGGCAAACTTGGTTCTCTGTAGCTTTCTTACACAAGCTTTTACCTTTAGTCCAGCCAGACTCTCCATCAATCACCCCTCTGTGCCTCATACCCAATCTCCCCATCTTTAAATGCAGGAAAACCCTGATTCTACCTGAGAGCAGCCTGGAAGGTCTGTGGCCTGTGCTTCTCTGTCATCCATCTGACCCCTGCACCCAAGGGAAGACACGTGGGCCACCCAGTTAGAAGGGAGCCTGCTTTCATCTGCATCTCAACACGGCCCCATGATTCTCTGCTTGTCACTGCAGAGGCAAAAAATCCTTGTGTTTGGCTGTAGCTTATGAAAGAAATGAAACATGATCATGAAACTGGTGAAACTGGGGGCTTCCAAAAATCAAGGCTCTATTAGGCCTTCCTTCTCTTCCCCACAGGTTCATTCTTTCCTTGTTTAAGAAGCCTCCCCTGGTTACTCTGAGGCTTGGGGCTCTCTGCCCTTTCTCTGTTCTGGTGACAAGAGAAGAAACTCTTTATCCCTAGACATTTGGCACAGGTGTATATTCTATCTGATATTGTTTCTTAATTTACCCGTTTGTATGATCCTTTCTTGTCCAACAAGATGGATGGAAAGATTAGGTACCATGTCTTCTATGTCTCTTGATTTCATAACATCACTAAGTCCAAAGCTGGAGAGATTACAGAACCCTAATATATCTAAAGAGTGTATCTGATGACCGCGGAAAACGATGCCGTAGGCTGACCCTCCTAGAGAACAGGGGTCTCCCATGAGGCAGAGAGTTCTCCTTTATTGGCATGTACCACTCTAGGGTTTTTCTTCTCAGTGTTGAGACATTCCTGACATGCACTGGAATAATCCATCATTCTGGAATTCTATGTCAACGTGGAATCTTGGATGGGAAAATTCCAAGAAATTTACTTTCTTTTTTCATATCCTATTTTCCTCATTTCAAAGTGGAATTGATGGAGGTTCCCTGGCAGCCCAGGGATTAACTACCCTGTAAAATCCCATCAACTTGCAAATATAAAGCGTTGCGTTGTTGCCCCCATCATTCTGACATATAAAGTGAAAGTCACATCTCCTGGTGGCTCTCACACTCCATGGAGCTTTTGGCGACACTGAGGAACCTCTGCCCAGGAAAGAACCTCTGAGAAATAGACAACAGATTATCTAGCAGCCTAAGAGAATTTTAACACACGTTGTCCTAAAGTCCCGACAGAGCCATGACTAGTGAGAAACCTGTCGGATAAGCCCACACCCTGGCAGGGCTACCCTTGATGGCTCCCAGTTCCTTGGAGGCTGTCTCGAACAGTCGGGGTTGGCTTCTATTGAAAACACCGAGGGGAATGAGAAACAATCAAAAACACTCCTTCCATCCCTGGCACAATAACCCTTTGTTTTGCATATTCTTCATGCAAGAACATGGCAATTATTTTCTGAGCCAACTTGTTTGAGCAATAGTGCAGTGGGGTGAAATGCAGAGATATAATTAGAATATCAAGGCTAATGAAACTAATAGTTTCAAATTAAGCCCATCTATGACTGCAGCACCACATAACTGCCTTCCCTTTTTTGCTTTCTCAGGGAAACTTTCCAGATGTATTGGGGGTGAAAAAAAATAGCTGTCTTTTCTAAGAGTTAAAAAGGAACAGGCCCAATGCGCAGAATACCCTTCAAGATTTTGAGGTGAGCCAAAGGAAGCTGTTATGGCCTCAGGGCACCCTCTCACAGGTGGAATCTAGCTGGCCCTCTAGGGATAGGGAGGACCCAGGACCCCTTCTTTGCCTGTTCCAACCACCCTCTCCCCTTTGTAACAGATGCATCACTAAGGAAAACACGGTAGCCTTCGTGCTTCTGTGGAGCTGAGTGATGGCGCAAAAGAAAAAGGAATGGGTTCAGCTTACAGTTTGAAATCAGAAGTACGATTTGGGGACATATTCCTAAAGAGCCCATGATTTGAAGAAATCGTTAGATGGCTAGAATGATATGCAAGACGGTTGCTACAAGTCAGTTAACTGCAGTCCTGGTTTGATAAAATGCTCACAAGTTCTCTTTAATTGACGGGGTCTGGTCAGTGGGTAAAGTTTCCAGTGAGAAGAATTTGGTCTGTTAGACTTGGCACACCTTGGAGTTTGCCCTGTAATCTGAGGATCTGGCTCCAGGCGCAGAGCCGAGAGAAGTCCCAGATGTCTTTCGTGACAACGTTTGTCGCATACCGCTTTGTCCTCGCCCGTGCTGAACCACCACGCATGGGCTGTTGACTTCAGCTGTCTGTGGAGAAATTACACACACATGCTTCAGCAGAAGGACTACAACGTACTGCTGGTTTTGTATTTGAAAAGCCGAGTGATGTGGAAGACTCAAGCCTGCTCAGTCACCTCCCATGAGGACATATGGAGCCGCTTCCAAGCGACCTGAAGCCAATCACTTCTCAATCTAGAGTCAGATGATGTTCCAAATAATAATACATTGACTTGAATGCTACCAAGAATGTTACCTCAGGATTCAAGAAGGGGACTGTTTATTGAAACCGCTTAGGTTCGCCAATCTGAAGTCTTGATGGATTTTTTTTTTCTTCTACAGTGTAGTTACTTTATTTGTAAAAGTGAGCTTCCCTGGTAGGTCAGCTGATAAAGAATCTGCCTGCAATGCAGGAGAATTGGGTTTGATCCTTGAGTTGGGAAGATCCCCTGGAGAAGGAACAGCTACTCACTCCAGTATTCTGGCCTGGAGGATTCCATGGACTGTATAGTCCATGGGGTCTCAAAGAATTGGACAAGACTAAGCGACTTTCACTTCACTTCTATTTGTAAAAGTGGACTCCTTAGTAGAGATAAACTTTCTCAGCAGCGATGTTTCTTTTGCTTCACAGTATTCCCTCCCCTGGGCTTTCCAGGTGGCACTAGTGGTAAAGAATATGCCTGCCAGTGCAAGAAATATAAGAGATGCGGGTTCATTCCTTGGGTCAGCAAGATTCCCTGGAGAAGGGCATAACAACCCATTCAAGTAGTCTTGCCTGGAGAATCCCATGGATAGGGGAGCTTGGTAGGCTACAGTGCATGGGGTCGCAGAGTCAGACATGACTGAAGTGACTGGGCATGCATGCATATCCCCTCCACTATATGTTTTACAAACTCTTGTCCATCATTGAAGTGAAGCGTTAGTCGCTCAGTCGTGTCTGACCCTTGCCACCCCATGGACTGTAGCCCACGAGGCTCCTCTTTGTCCATGAGATTCTCCAAACAAGAATACTGAAATGGATTGCCATTTCCTTCTCTGGGGGATCAGAAGGCCAGCTGAGAAGGTGTCACAGGGCTGCCACAAAAAGGGGGTAAATGATGTAAAATCATCTTTAACTGTGGGCCCTCTTCAGGAATTGCCTTGGCTGAAGAAAACTGCCTCACCTGAGGTCACACCTCTTCACTTAGTGACGGACTGACAGGGGCATACAGAGGCTTAGACCCATGTCCCAGCCGCAAAGGGCCATCCCGGATGCAGGGCATCCCATGGAGTGAGTTAGCGGAGGCCTTCGCCGGGACACCATCAGCTCTCCAAAAGCCCCTCTTCCCTGGGCTGCTTCATTCTCTTCTCTTCCACAGGCACCTACCCGAAGAGTGCTCCCTTACAAACTTCCTTCATGTTCGTCTCTGCTCAAGGTCCCTGTATTAGTTTGCTAGAGCTACTGTAATAAAAAACCACAGCCTGAGTACCTTAAAAAACAAATTTATTTTCTCGGTTCTAGAGGCTAGACATCCAGAATCGAGGAGGTGGAAGTTTGGTCTCTTCTGAGGGTTGTGAGGGACGGATCTGTTCCATGCTTCCCTCTCTGACTTGCAAATGGCCATTTCACGTTCACATGACACTCTCCCTGTGTGTGGGTCTGTCTGCTAATTGCCCATTTTCACAAGGACAGTAGTCTCGGTTTAAGGCCCACCCTAATGGCCTCATTTTCTCTTGCTAACTTCTGCAAAGACCCCATCTGCAAAGACCCACATTCTAGGGGCCTGAGGGTTAAGACTTGGACATATAAACGGAAGAGGAGACACAATTCAATACCTAACAGCACCCAACCTGCAACCGCATTCAATTATGTTTTCAACCGAGAGGTCGATAAACACGGACCTGACAGCTTCCTGAGCCCTCTCGAGGATTCAAGTCCAGTCATATCAAGTTGCCTTTTTTAAAAAGGGCTGCCCACTCAGAAAGCTGAAAGAAAGAGAGATGCTCGGCCAGGTTACATCCAGATTCTCCAACACAGTTGGCAAGATTTAAATCGGGAAGGGCAGAGTCTGGTTCCCAGGCTGGAGGGAAACCTGAAATGGGGAGTGGATTGGGAAATCGGCATTTACGAGGGAGCTCTTTCTGACACATAGCTGGGTGATGAGAAGCGTGGCTGATAGACTAACCTCTGGAAGGGTGTCTGGGAACCTAACATAATTAGCTTTTTATGTCCTTTGTTCTCAAAATTAATAACTGTTATGACATGAGAGGAGGGAGATGCAGGCAAATTGATGATGGGTTTTTCACTAGAGAGAGATGGATTCTTTTTTAATTTGTTTATTGGTAGAGTTATAACGGCATCACTGAGGTTTTTCTCCACACATGTATTGGTAGTTTCAAGCTGGAAAGGAAAGACGCATTGTTGTGGGAGGTACTGCTGCCATGAAAAGCCTTGAGCATCAACACTATGCGAGTGGAGGCAGGGCAGCAGGAAATGCAGGTTAGAGAAAATCATACATAAATGCTTAAAAGCCACTCGAAGCCAGCCTGCCATGCTGGAACTCCAGGATACGCTTACTCAAGTTGGTGTCACCAGCCGTATCTGGAGCCATCAAAACCGTGTTTGGATGGGGCGTGTGAAGGGGCGTGTAAAGGGGCACACAGGCAAGGTTACAGTCTGGCCCCGGGCCCTGGTTCCCAAGAACGCTCACCTCAGAAACATCAGAAAGCCGTGGAGGTCTGAGAATCAAGTGCAAATGTGCTCATGTGCCAAGAAAACCTAAGACGGCGATTTTCACAGCGTATTGGGGTTTGGCCGAGTTCCAGAAACCATCAGCAAAGTAGCCTGCCCTGATACTTCAAAGGAAGAACTCTCCCTGATAAATCCTGCCCCACACTTCCCACAGCACACACTTAATCTTGAGGCATATAATACCACAACAATGAGTCACCAGCCTGGAGCCTTGGGCCTGTCCACAGGACAGGGAGGAAGAAAAAAAGGCTCTCACATCTGTTGTCTGGGGCAATTCCCCTCACTCCTCAGAAGAGCACTAAAGCAGACTAGTAAGAACCGTCACACGGCAGTGAGTTATGGCCTGGTTTACCTGCACAGACCCCAGCACAGAACCATAACAAACTCAGTCTACGGTTTTCATGACCCTGTTTTATCACGTTTTGATAAAAACCCATCAGATAGGCGCTAACCAACCTACTCGATTCCTCAGATTAAGTTCAGAGGCTTCTAGAGAATTTTTGGCCGTGAGACAAGCCGAGAGCTTTACTTTAACCCACACCTAAGGAGGTCTGAAACTTGCAAGGCCTGCGTCTCCTGAATTGTACTTCATACAAATTAAAATCCCACCAATATTCACTAGAAGACCCAAGATAAATAATATCCAGCCTAGGTGTGGCGGAAGAGAAGCAAGCAACAAGGGAGTGCCAAGGTCAAGGGTGAAGGTGTTTGCTTCTCTGTTGGGGGGGGGTTGGGGGGGGTGGTTGTAGGGAGAATGATGCTAACGTCTTTGCTACAAATCCTCTCTGTCTGGAAGGTTCATGGGCTGCTTGGCAGTTAGGTCAGGCAGTAGACAGTTCCCCACCTGGTCATTTAGCTGCGGTCTATGGAAGGATGGTGGAAACTGTCTAAATCTTTTCTTGAGTAAGACCAGCAAGCCAACAAATTGAGTGATTGAATAATAAACTCGTGGGGGCCTCTAAGGAGACATTTGTGGTAGGTATTTGCGTCTGGCCATGTACGCACTTTCCCTGCCCCACCCCACCTCATTCTCTTCTTGAGGCCATTGCTCTGCACACCTCCTGAGGTGACACACGTTCCAGATGAACCTACACCACGGTCCTCTTTTCCACAGCTCTTCCTAGTTTCAGTGAATTCTATTTCTTTCACCCAAGTTTTGACTGCTCTCTCCTGGGGTACCTGTGGTCAGATGAGTCTCTGATAGGCATCTGGGCACAGACTCCACTGTCACAACCGTGAGTGAAGGGGAAAACAAGGAGCCGCCAAGCTGCCTATTTGTAGGCCAATAAAATCCTGCCCGCGCCACCCCTTGGGCCCTCCAGAGCACAAGTCGGTGAGACTGGTTCAGGAACGGTGGCCTCTCACTGGGAAGGGCCACCTTTCTCATCACCTATGAAATAAAACCTGTCAGGTCTCATGCAGGGCCTTCCATAAATCTTACTGAGTAATTGTGTGCACGTGAGCCACCCTAGCATGAGGAAAGTGAGAGCTGATGAGCGTGCGGTTGCCTGTCAAGGTAAGGAGCCTCGAGTCTGTGCTTGAGGGCCTGTAGGCATTAGCAAATGGTCCAAACCCCCGGGAGGGGTGGAAGAGGGGCATGTTCTTCAAACACCTCCAGAGTCTAGGATCCTGCTGACCCTCACACTGAGGCCCACAAGACCCCCCAGAAGGAAAGGGCCCTGGAGGCAGGGGCTTCAGGGAGTTTCTGAATCTGGGGTGAGGAGACTCAGACCCAGAATATACACTGGAGTTCCTTCTTCCAAGCCCCCTTTGGGAAGAAAACAGAATCCGGAAGAAAGTTTCTATCACTGAAACCTCCAAAACATCCTCCTGACGACAAGAGCTGTCGTGGGCAGGTCTGTTGGAGCACAAAGGCCACCTCACTCAAGTCAGAAGATTGGTTCCCTATTCAGACTCCATCATTTACTGCCTCCTGGAACTTGAGCAAATTACTTGATTTCTCTGAGCTTCATAAAGTTCTTGTGACTAAATAAAATGGTATGTAATATTATAATAATAGGTAATGCTTACTAAAACACTTTCTGAAAGCCAGGCACGGGGCTAAGAAAAATAAATAGTGGACAAGAAACAAAATGAAGCCCAGAGACAGAGTAATTTGCCCCCGTTCACACAGCAGATATCCAACTCGTATTTGATTATGTTATTTGTCAATTTAGAACCAGTATCTCAGGCGCCTCCACAATACATGATTTTTTTTTTTTAAGAAAAAAACTTCAGTGGCTATATTTTTGGTTGTTTGTTGGCAGAATAGAAAACTTGTACAAAGGTTTGCCCAAGACAGGTTGGGAGGTTGATTAAACTGATGGGAAGACTTGGTAAAGAACCTGCCTCCCAGTGCAAGAAAATTAAGAGATATGGGTTTGATCCCAGAGTCAGGAAGTTCCCCTGGAGGAGGCAATGGCAACCCACTTGAGCATTCTTACCTGGAGAATCCCATGGACAGAGGAGCCTGGTGGGCTACAGTCCATGGGGTTGCAAAGTGTAGGACGTGACTGAATCGACCTTGATGCATGGGGCCTTTTGATGTTGTTGTTTGGTTTTCTGCTGTTTGTGGCCCTTGGGCCACAACCCTGTGGCTGAGCCAAGCAGAGATGTGAATGGGACACAGAGAGATAAAGTGTAAAAACTTAGAGGGCTGAAGAGAAATCTTAGAAAATACACCACTCCTTACAGAAAAGGCATATAAAGTGTTCCCTCTTCCCAGCCCCCTTTGGGAAGGAAACAGAATCCGGAAGAAAGTTTCTATCACTGAGACCTTCTCCAAAACATCCTCCTGATGACAAAGGCTGTCGTGGGCAGGTCTGTTGGAGCACAAAGGCCACCTCACTCAAGTCAGAAGACAAGAATTCCAGCTGCCCCAAATGGAAGGGACAGCTCTTCAAGCCAACCGTGTTTCCATCTGCACACGTGCCTAAGTGGATGCCAACTGACCAGAGCGAGCAGCACCATGGCAGGGTGTCTGCTTTGTCACGACCATTCCTGTTCCCACATCCCACAGGGCTCCCTGCCTGTAAGAGCCCTGCTCCCACCTCTCTGAGAAGAAGCGGCTGGACCATGCAAAGTGAAGAGGGGGTGACCTCAAGGTGTCTTTCTATGCCCAAATCCAGAGACTCTTAACCGTGTCGAAGAAGCTACATTGATCTTTTGTTGGCGTTCAGTCGCTCCGTTGTGTCTGATGCTTTGCAACCCCACGGACTGCTCAAATTCATGTCCATTGAGTCAGGGATGCTAGCCAACCATCTCATCCTCTGCCGCCCCTTTCTCTCTCTGCCCTCAGTCTTTCCCAGCATCAGGGCCTTTTCCAATGAGTCAGTTTTTCGCATCAGGTGGTCAAAGTATTGGAGCTTCAGCTTCAGCATTAGTCCTTCCAGTGAATATTCAGGGCTGACTTCCTCTGGGATTGACTGGCTTGATCTCCCTGCAGTCCAAGGGAAAATCTCTCAAGAGAAGACTCTCAAGAGTCTTCTCCAACAACACAGTGAATTCTTCTGCACTCAGCCTTTTTTATGGTCCAACTCTCACATCCATACATGACCACTGGAAAAACCATAGTTTTGACTAGACAGACCTTTGTCAGCAAAGTGATGTCTCTACTTTTTAAGCTGCTGTCTAGGTTTGTCATAGCTTTTCTTCCAAGAAGCAATCAGCTTTTAATTTCATGGCTGCAGTTGACCTTGGTAGTAGTGTTAATCGCTCTGTTGTGTCCAACTCTTTGTGACACCACAGACTGTAGCCTGCCAGGCTCCTCTGTCCATGGGATTCTTCAGGCAAAAATACTGGAGTAGGCTGCCATTCCCTTCTCCAACTTACTTTAATAACCAGAACCCAAAACAATGCTCATCTTGGGCCAAGCATCCATTGCTGACCATTTTTACTGTCTAATATTTTAATTAATTTTTCAATTTTTGGCCATGTGGCATGTGGGATCTTAGTTTATCAACCAGGGATCAAACCCACCCCCCAGAATTGAAAATACAGAATCTTAACCACTCGACCACCAGGGAAGTCCCTGTTCCTGACCCTTTAAAGCTTGCATTTTATGTCTCTTTTCATGGTGGCTTGAGAAGGTATTTCAAAATCCCTACGTTGTTCTTTCTCTCCTTCTCCTCCTCTTCCTTCTTCATCCCCCTTACCATCATCCTCTGCAGAGGCTGCCTTACTCAAGCCACTGCTCCTCCTTGCAGAGGAACAGGAAGTAAGCCACGAAACTCACAGTCCTCACATAGTATCAAAGCTGAAGAACACCCACCAACAGACCCCTGCCCTCCCCACGCCACTCCAAGAGGGTCCCATCCACAGCCCCAGCTAAGGGGTCTTGATGCATAAACTCCTGGGTCCATATCACGTGATCCTACCTCCCAGGTAACTGGTCTGGGTATAGACGCCTGACCCATGAGCAGCCAGTCTCTGAGGTGGCTTAACACAAATGTCACATGTGGCAAAGACAGCGAGGATAAATGGAGCCATTTGGATCCTCTCTCCTGATGAGTCTGAATGGAAAATCAGAGAGAAAGAGAGACTGGAAACCTGGAGGGATGGCAGCTGAAGGCAAGGGGAAGCATGGGCAACAGGTGCATGGGTCCCCGGAGATAAGCCTGGGCTGCTAGAGACCGCACGATGCACAGGAGACAGGCTGAGCTCATTGGTTGTGGAACGGCTTGAACAGCAGGAAATTAGACCCCCTGGTTGCTCTAGGGCAACAAGATACTCGAGCTCCTAAAGTTGCTTTTGATTTTGTATAACCTTCCAGTTTCTGCTAGTTCTTCCGTTCTCCATAAGACTTAGGTCTTTGTAATTTCCCATAAGGGAAGGTATGGATTTCTGCCTACGTCTACCCATCAATGAATCTCCATTTCCTCACTGTAATATGAGTCAGTCTCTCTTTATTATCATAAAAAAATGCCTATTAAATGTAAAAGGCCACATGGACTCGTCTGAACAATAATTTCCTGTTCACAGCTCCACTGACATTGATGTTTCTGTTCCAGAAAATTCCAGGGTTCATCCTTCATTTTTATTGAATTGACCACTTGCCTGTTTTTAAAATGCTCTAAACCTTGCTTTCCATAAATGCTCTTATACCCTCTTTCATATACTTCTTATACTCTCTCTGGCCACCCAAAGGTAAAAGCTCTGGCACTATTACTTCAATTGCCACCTTATATATGTACTTTTCCAGACCGATTTTTCCAAGTACTTTTCCAAGGGATTTCACACACATGATCTCTTTTGAACCTTGCAATAGCCTTATGAGGGAATAATAATAAAAACACCTAATCTTTGTAATGTGCTACACAATTTAAAGACCACTTTCACATACGTAATCTCCCTTGATGAGATGCCATTAAACAATACTGTGAGGTTCTTTTCTCATTTTACAGATAAGAAAACTGAGACTTGAGGACAGTGAAGAACCCATCCAAGTTCACACAATAATAAAAAAGGGTGTCTATAGGGATTTAAGGCCTCCATATCAGTGTTCAAGTGCTTTGTGGTCTTTTTCCCCACCACAGACAGGTGCTAATCTTGCATGTACTCATTTGGCATTAGAAATGTCTAGTTTCTTGTCTCTATTAAGTCAAAGGTCCTTGAGGTTTACTGTGTACATTACACGTGACTATAGTCTGTCCGCATGGTCTGGCTGCCTCTGCTCAGCAATACGCGAAGGATGGCCGTTTAACAAAGTAACTCACCTTTGTTCTTACACAGGTACACAAATAATCCACTGATAATATTAACACAGAGACCTGTTTCTTCCTGGTCACGTGATTTGATATATATGTGTCCCATAACCTAGGCTATCTGAGGCAAAGCCTTGCTTGTATTAATGCAAGCACTTTTTTTTTTAATACCAGGGAAATTGATACTTTCAGAATAGTGACTCATATCAGCTTGCAGTAGATACACTGTGCCATTTCAGCTTGTGGGACAGAATCTTGAAATCACTTTGGTTTAAAAGAGAGACTCAAAGAAAATATTGTTTGATTTCATCTACAGGAAATGTGGTTGTTCTAAATGATAGCACACAAAGCTCATTTTTATGCTCCCTGTTCTCTCTGCCTGGAATGTCCTTTGTCTTGCAGGTGACTTATAAACTCCTCCTGATCCCTCAAGATTAAATATTATATTATCATCAAGCCATAACTCACCTCTAGATAAAAACCCTAGAGAAACTTGTACACCAGGAAACAAACAAACCCAAACATTTACAGCACTGGGTAAATAGCCAGGAGGAATAGCTAAATTGTGGCATGTTCATACAACAGGATACTGCCACAAAGTAGTGATGTACTGAACGTTCATGACGCTTGTAAGCAACGCAGCATGAAAGAAGCAAAGATGGAAAATTATATCTATGCTATGATTTTCTTCATAAAAATTTCCAAAGCTGGCAAAACTAAACCATAATGTCTAGGGATTTGATATAGATGTGTCCCATAGGTGGTCACACTATGAAGAAAAATGACAGCTGTGATTGCCATAACAAAGAAGAGGAGAGGTTGTCAGGGCTGGTGGGAGCACGTGAGGGCTTCCAGGTCACAGATGATGCTCCGTTCCTTGAAATCGATCCTGGTGACTTGGTGTTTATTCTTTGTTACACAGCACATTTGTATTTTGTGCACCTTTCTGTGTGTATGCTACAGTTAATGATTTTTAAAACGGTAAAGGAAAAAAAAAAAGTCTGAGGTCATACTGCCCTGAACATGTCCAATCTCATCTGATCTCGGAAACTAAGCAGAGTCAGGCCTGTTAGTACTTTGGGGCTTCCCAGGTGGCACTAACGGTCAAGAATCCACCTGCCAATGCAGGAGACATAAAAGACATGGATTCAATCCCTGGATCAGGAAGATCCCTGGAGGAGAGGGCATGGCAACCCACTCCAGGATTCTTGTCTGGAAAATCCCCACGGACAGAGGAGCCTGGCGGGCTACAGTCCATTGGGCCGCTAAGAGTCAGACAGACATGACTGAATCGACTTAGCACACAAAGGGGAAAAAATGAAATTGCCCCACTGGCATTTCATGGTTAAGAAATGTCATAAAAAATGCAGACATCATCTACTTGATTAGAGCCCCTGTGAATGGACAGAACCCCTCTGTGGTCCTTTGTTGATAAGGGAGCTTCCTGCACCAATGTCAAACATACTGCTTCAGTAGAAGGTGAAAGAAATACACCCCCTTCCTCTGGTATACCATGACTGCTGTAGCATGGAATATATGTTTATAGAAAATAAATCGGTCCAGTATTTTTTGAATATGCTAAATTCTTGCTTTGTCTTGTCTGCCTAGAGCAGGGCCTTCAGAAATGTGACTCACTGTGTTGGTATTCTCCCTCCTGGGGTCACCTCTTCCATGGAGGCAAATTTCAAAGCTGTTTCTGGAAGCCAGCCTTGGCTGGCATTATGACATACTCAATTTTGTAATTAAAAAAAAGAGTAAGGAAGAATCACAAACTCCCTTGAAGCTGGGAGCCAGAGAGGTGCATCAGAGGTTATCACATCCTGCCTCCTCCAATGCCCCCTGTGGCTGCAATTTGGCTACGGTCATCTTCTTCATTCCCAGGCCTGAACTGGTGTGCATGGTTGCTCTGGGTTTTCAACAGCTGCCGGGCCTTCTGCAGGCAGCTGCTTCTCAAGGCTGTGCGTAATGAGCCTGGTACCCCAGCCTTTGGACCTCTCGGCTTCCAGGTCCACGATACGCTCCAGTGTGCAGGTAGAAATTACATGCTCAGAACATAAGATTCTTTTTTGGCAGCTTTTTTTTTAAGTACAAGAGATCAGCATTTTATGGTGAAGCTCAGGTTCTCAGAAGGGGGTGGGAGGCTAATATGACCAGCTGAGTGTCTTGACATTTTGCCCGTGAACCACAGGAACTGAACCACGGCAGGCAGCAGCAGAGATGGGAGGCGATACTCAGACTATGCTGAAATCATGAATAAAAATCTACCCATCACTCTGGCTGCAGCTGACAAGAGGGCCAAATATAAAAGGTGGGCTGCTAAGAGTGAGGGCAATGAGGTATCGGCTGTTGTTTTGTTTTTATTTCTGGAAGAATTTACTTAAGTTGTTAGACTTTGTAACATTATATTGAAGAAGGATTTTAGGATTTTATAAAAAGAGGCATCTGCTGGAAAAAAGAGACACAGAATGCAGAGAAAAACAGAGATGGAGAGAGAAGTTGGAAGCAGAGACAGACCAAAAGAGCGGCAGAGACAGTGAATGGGAACTTTCCTTGTCTGAGTTCACTTTTTTTGTTAGGATGTCAGAACTCTTTGCACCTCTCCAGATTAGTGCTGCCCTTAAACCCATTTAATTACTGTGATGGATTGCATACTTGCCACCAATAGACTTGTTCTCACTTGCCCTAACTACTAATGTGCTGTAAATATGGCCTTTCAGAAAGGAACCAGGTTTGATGTGGATTTGTGCTCACCTATGCTAATGACACATGGGGCGATAGAGTAGTTGCTGTCTGCCAGTGACTCACTGCACTGACTTGGCCTGGCCCAGTGCTGCTGGACAGAGGGCACTGCTCCGCCTGCAGGCAAATCCAGGCTTGGATCATCCATAGATATGTCTCCAGCAAAGGACAGCATTTCAAGCAGGAGCAGAAAGAGCTCTGGTTATTGTTTGGTGAACAGCTGAATCGTAGGGGACTCTTCCAAGCGATGAGCAGCTTCAGCTAGAAATAACTAAACAGCTTTCCACGAAAAGGGGTGGAGGAACAGGGGAGATTAAGGAGCTCCAAGCAGCAAAAGGGTTAGAGCATAATTCCTAGCTGGTGGGCTGCCGTCTAGGGGTCGCACAGAGTTAGACACAACTGAAGCGACTTAGCAGCAGCAGCGGCAGATGGTCTCATGGATGGTACTGCAGGGCTGCCCAACCCAACCCAGAGCTTCCTCCCCGGCTAGAATTAAGTTTAATTCAGTGTCAAAAGGGCATTGGCGGGGGGGGGGGGGGTGGGGGGGGGGGGTGGCAGGGAGGAAGTGGGCGGGAAGCCTGCACAGCATAAGAGGGAGAAATCAATGAACTTCATGGAGAAAGGGTCACAGTGTGGATGATCCTTCTTGCACACAAGGCCGAGTGGGCGGATTTTAAGAGGGTGACTATGAGATCGTCTGACCCAGACTGAAGGAAGTCTGAGTCTGGGCCATCTGGGAGAGAAGCTGATGGAAATATCTGCCTGATGCCTGGAGAAGCTATTTATTTTGGCTACTGCTGCTGCTGTTTTCCTTAAGGTTAGAGCCCATAGGACGGTGAAAAGCCAGTGCCCCAAGCCTGACAAAGTTTTCTCTTCAAGCAACTGGGAAGCCCTGTGTTCTGGCTCCCACCTGCCACAGTAGGTTCGGGGCGTTCAGGAAAAGGAGACCACAGTCCGTGGCCATTTCATGTATCTGATAGCAAGAGCAGGTCATTTTTAATATCCCCTCCTCTTTTCAACAAAATTACTTTCATCAAAATCTAGGAATGGAATAAAAAATAGCTTGGCCAAAAAAGGCAGGAAAATTTTCATAGTTAGTTAAAATTTTCCTTTATTATAATTTGTATTTATAATCTTGCAGTAAAAAAGAAAGGTTTATTTTACATGTATATAGAAAGATAAAAAGCACCATTTATTCAGTTTTATATCCACCTTACAGTTGAGACTTTGACCCTTTCTTCATAATATGCTATGATGCTTGTTATTTTACATAAAGCACTGCCCAATAACATCTAAATAAGTTTTCTTAAAATCCAAATGTCTACAAAAAGTATAGTTGTTTAGTGATATAACTGTGTGTGTTAATGTTTTATTTACTGGATTTTTTCTTAGTTTTAAAATAAATAATTATAATTTTTAAAGCAGAATACGTTTCCATTTTAAAGACATTGTTCACAATCAGTAAAATATGTGATGCGTGAACTAAAATTCGCACTTCACAAAAATATTATGCAGCACATGTTTATAGTGTTTCACTATTCCAAGTTTTAGACACAAATACACACTCAAAATCTCCAAGGGGTATGACAGAAATTCAAATTCTGTTTCTTTATTTTTTGCAATTGTTGTTTACTTCAAATCTAGTGTTTAAAGGCAGGAATATGAAATATGATGGAGCTGGAAAAATAAACTCTCATGATGCAAGTTCAAAATAGAATATACAGTCCATGGAATTCTCCAGGCCAGAAGACGAGTGGGTAGCTGTTCCCTTCTCCAGCGGATCTTCCCAACCCATGGATAGAACCCAGGTCTCCGGCACTGCAGGCGGATTCTTGTGATTTGAGGTTTACATGTAGCTTTAAAACTCAATATAACCTCAGAGCTTATTCAAAATTTTGATCACTAACCTTTTTTTTCCCAGGGAAGCTATTTTATCACCTTATTTAGAATCCAGGGCACATGGTGATAATGAAAAGCAAATTTGATTTTAGTCAGTTTTACAATTGGTTTCAAATTCTTCACACTTTGCACCCTTTGTTGCTGGCATCAGGCTGATCATCTCCCGCTTCTCTGCCCTTCCTACGCCTCTGCCTCTTATTCTCTGCCCATGACACCAGACTGAGGAATCACCTCTGCAGGGAGAGCCCAGAGCACCTCCAATAAGACGCATCAGGAGTGGGAAAGACCGGTACTTGACAGAAGCAGCATTTATTGAAGATCCCTTTACCAAGCATTTTCACTCAAAATGACTCATTCTTCCCAATGATTCTTCACAAGAGGGGTTAAAATCCCAATATTTAGGAATGAGGAAAAGTGGACTATAAGAAGTTGAGTGGCTTACCCATGGCCCACTTCTCATAAGTAGCAGAACCCAGATTAAAACCCAGATAAGGCCGAGAACGAGGTTCCAGTTACCTCCTGAAGGCGCTGCAGATTCTGCAACATACTTAGGAGATGACCCAGAACTCCCCAGCTGTGTAAAATGCACAGAAGGCACGCTGAGTGCATTAGAAGAGCACAGCCTAACCAAAACACTGCTGTAATTAGAACAAACTCACCTCTCCTGGACTCTTTCCTGAATTCAAGTATCACCCTTTGAACGTCATTGGACCACTCGTCCTATGCCAACAAAGGGCTTCCATCTACTCAGGAGGTAGAGAAAGTTTCATCGGAGGGTTTCTGAACCAACTCTCCTTCTTTCCTTCAATTCTTTCTTGTTTCTCTTCCTCTCTCTCTCCCTCTGCCCATCTTCATCTCTCTTTCCTTTCTTTTAACGACTTGTCAAACCTACTTCCTTACCAATATCTGCATCTTGGGTGAAACTGCTTCAGCCCTCACATTCTTTCGGAAGATTTCTCATTTGGGACCTTGCATATTACACACAGTTCCAAAGGACTGATAAATCTTTTTTATGTCCTCTTTATGACTAAAGCTTAAGGGAAACATCTTATCTCTCTCTTTCTTCTTCCTGCTGCATTAAAAAATTATAATCTAGCTTTCCATATGTCCAGAGTTTAGATGAGGTCTTGCTTATTGGTTAGCATTGATCAGTATTCATTTATAACTGGTATAATATTTTCTCTACAGGGTGCATATTGCAGTTTTCAGAATCAGGCTGCAGAAAGCTTTCAATCACATAATTGCATGATTGGGCAAAACCTGTAATCATAGTCTCTCTAATTCCCAGCAGAGCTATTTTGTCTCCATCTGTCTTCTTGCCTTTGTGTATGATTGGGGGCAACAAATACAATGCTGGCCATCTGAGACTAGTGGAGGAAGCCTGCCCAAGAGGGCAAGATGAACAGCCTGGTGGGAATTAAGGCGCACAGCTAAGCTATGCAGGGCTGGGTGCACCACGAGCCTTCCTTGAACTTCCTTACCTCCATAGGCATACCCTTGAGAGCCTTCATAGCAACCAGACAGGCGAGTGGAAAAGGCAGAGCAACTCAGCAGTTCCTCTCCTTCCACGGCCGGCAGAGGGACAGGTATCATACTGCTGTTTTCTCTTTACCAGTTGGTCTGTTCAAAACACATACATTGGAGGATAATAAGCATCTTCAGAATAACAAAAAAGTTCCAGTTAAGAGAAAGGTCAGTGCATAGAAGAGTAGCCCAGATAAATGATTTAATAACACACAAGTCTTTCTCCTACATAAAAGAAGTGGCTGAAGTAGGCAGCCCAAGACTGAAATAGAAGTCCCCCAGTCATCAGGGACCCATGGCCCTTTTTTTCCTTTCTTCTCCATCAGGCTTGGCACATGGCTTAAATCTTTGAGGTCACCTCGTGATCCAAGATGGCTGTTGGAAGGCAGCCATCGTCTCTGTTTTCTAAGAAAGAAAATGAAAATGAAAGTGAAGTCCCTCAGTCGTGTCCGACTCTTTGTGACCCCATGGACTGTAGCCTACCAGGCTCCTCTGTCCATGGGATTTTCCAGGCAATAGTACTGGAATGGATTGCCATTTCCTTCTCCAGGGGATCTTCCTGACCCAGGGATCGAACCCAGATCTCCCACATTGTAGACAGACGCTTTACCGTCTGAGCCACCAGGGAAAGGCTGGGCAAAAAAGGAAGCTCCCCCAGCTGAGGGAGAATTCTTGAATATTTTGAGGAACTCAACCAAGTCTTCCTAGGAGACTAGGAAAGGCATCTCTTTATCTAGGCACGTCACCACCCAGAATAAAATCATAGCTCTGCTGATGAGGAAGAGAGGAAGCAATACCGTATGGCAGCCACAGTCTCTGCCCCAAGCTAGGCACCAGTCCCCCAAAGCTGAGGATATTATGCACTCACTACAAGCCCATAGAGCAAGAGAAGTCTTAGAAATCATCGATCTAACAACCCAGGTTTATCTTAACATTTGAATAAAGTGTTAGCATTATAGAACTTTCTCCAAACCTCATTTAATTCTCAAAAACACACCCTTAAGGTAAATGATATTTTTACCTTAATTTTCCAGATGAGAAAACAAATCTAGAAAGGTTTAAGTGATTGTTTAAGGTTACATATAATAGCTAATTAGACACGCTGGCTCAACCCTTGGGTTAGGAAGATCCCCTGGAGAAGGAAACGGGAACACTCTCCAGTATTCTTGCTGGAGAATTCCACAGACAGAGGAGCCTGGCAGGCTACAGTCCATGGGCTTGCAAAGAGTCACATTTTTTTATTGAGTGACTTAACACAACACACAGAGGCAGAACCAATACGAGCAACTCAGAACTCCTGACACCTGGCACAACGTTCTTTTCTTTTTAAAAAGAAATTAAAGATACAGAAAAGTACAAATGTCTAACTATTTTACCATTTTGCTTTAAATATTTTTATATTAAAAAAAATTGCTGAGAAAGTTGAACTCTATTTGGTACCTCTCTCCGATCACATTCCCCTTGCTCCCCAGAGATCAGTTCAGTTTAGTTCAGTCGCTCAGTCATATCTGACTCTTTGCGACCCCATGGACTGCAGCACACCAGGCTTCCCTGTCCATCACCAACTCCTGGAGCTTGCTCAAACTCATGTCTATTGTATTGGTGATGCCATCCAACCATCTCATCCTCTGTTGTCCCCTTCTTATTCTGCCTTCAATCTTTCCTAGCATCAGGGTCTTTTCCGGTGATTCAGTTCTTCACATCAGGTGGCCAAAGTTCTGGAGTTTCAGCTTCAGCATCAGTCCTTCCAATGAATATTCAGGACCGATTTCCTTTAGGATAGACTGGTTGGATCTTTCTTGCTGTCCAAGGGACTCTCAAGAGTCTTCTCCAACACCACAGTTCAAAAGCATCAATTCTTCAGCGCTCAGCTTTCTTTATAGTCCAGCAGTCACATCCATACATGACCACTGGAAAAACCATAGCCTTGACTAGATAGACCTTTGTTGGCAAAGTAATGTCTCTGCTTTTTACTATGCTGTCTAGGTTGGTCATAGCTTTTCTTCCAAGGAGCAAGCGTCTTTTAATTTCATGGCTGCAGTCACCATCTGCAGTGATGATTTTAGAGCCCAAGAAAATAAAGTCTGTCACTGTTTCCATTGTTTCCCCATCTATTTGCCATGAAGTGATGGGACCAGATGCCATGATCTAAGTTTTTTGAATGTTGACTTTTAAGCCAACTTTTCACTCTCCTCTTTCACTTTCATCAAGAGGCACTTTAGTTCCTTCACTTTCTGTCATAAGGGTGGTGTCATCTATGTATCTGAGGTTATTGATATTTCTCCCGGCAATCTTGATTTCCACTTGTGCTTCATCCCGTCTGGCATTTCACATGATGTACTCTGCATATAAATTAAATAAGAGATAATAAGTTAAATAAGAGATAATGAGATTCGTTTTTCTCACTGGAAATCCCCAGAGATAATATCATTAATTTCATGTTATCTTCCTGGCCCATACTTCTCTATTTTAATCTCTCATATGCATCCACAGATACGTTATTTTTATAGCTTTTTTCATTTAACAATTTTTTTGAATTCTGTTTAGGTTAATGCATATGATGAACTATAGTTCAATCATTTTGATTGCTATGATATTCTATTATATAAATATGTGTTTTATTTATTCATTTCCACTTTCCTACTAGAAATATTGAGTGGTTATTCAATAAACAGATGAGGAAGTATTCCAAGAGTTTATCTTCACAACAAATCTATGAGAAAGGACTGGTGATAATCCCTGCAGTACATGGTGAGCAAACTAAAGCAAGCAAGAAGTAGGAATCTGCCCAAGGTTTCATAGCTGATCAGCAACCGAGCCAGAATTGAACCCCAGAGAATCTGAATCCAGAGCCCCTACCCTTGATTTCTACTCTCTCCCAAGCCTAATATTCAGGCATCCTTACCAAGATAGTCCTACCTGTTGTGAAAACATTGCCCCCAACACTTTATTCCCACCAGATAAGGTTCTGTCCAGGCCCATGGCCAACATCTGCTTTGATGGCTTGATGCCTGTACCCTAGTTTATGGCTAACTATGTTGAAGATCACTCCTATTCTATGTTGACTAGACAGACACTTGTAAAATGTAAATGTGTTAGTCACTTAGTCATGTCCAGCTCTTTATGACCCAGCTGGAATTCCTCCATCCATGGAATTCTCCCGGCAAGAATACTGGAGTGGGTTGCCATTTCCTTCTCCAGAGGATCTTCCCAACCCAGGGATTGAACCCAGGTCTCCCGCATTACAGGCAGAATCTTTACTATCTGAGCCACCAGGGAAGCCCAACAGACATTTGAGTTGATCCCAGTTCTTCACCCCTGCAAACAAAGGAACCTAGAAGTAGGAAATACTGACTCACAAATTACACCCAAATATACGTTTGATAAAGTTATATATCAAAGGTTTTACTGAAAACTACTGACTACTCTGGAAAGTTGACTATACAAATGAACTAATAAATTATATAATAAGCTACTATAAACTCCCATTCTTCCCTAATATTTTACGTCATCAAACTTTCTCATTTTGCCAGTTTATTGGATATAAAATGATATCTCCTTATCTTTACTTGCATTTTGCCCATTACTAATAAGATGGATAGGGTTTTTTAATATAAATTTATTTATTTTAATTGGAGGCTAATTACTTTACAATGTTTTGCCATACATCAATATGAATCCACCACGGGTATACATGTGTCCCCCATCCTGAACACCCATCCCATCCCTCAGGGTCATCCCAGTGCACCAACCCTGAGCACCCTGTCTCAAGCGTCAAACCTGGACTGGTGATCCATTTCACATATGATAATATACATGTTTCAATGCCATTCTCCCAAACCATCCCACCCTCGCCCTCTCCCACAAAGTCCAAAAGACTGTTCTATACATCTGTGTCTCTTTTGCAGTCTCACATACAGGGTTACTATTACCATCTTTCTAAATTCCATATATATGCATTAGCATCGCAAGCACGGAAATTGAAACTGTAATCAGAGATCTTCCAGCAAACAAAAGCCCAGGACCAGAGAGCTTCACAGCTGAATTCTACCAAAAATATAGAGAAGAGCTAACACCTATCTACTCAAACTCTTTCAGAAAATTGCAGAGGAAGGTAAACTTCCAAACTCATTCTATGAGGCCACCATCACCCTAATACCAAAACCTGGATAGGGTTTTTAATATGTTTATTGGCCATTTTGGTTTACTCTTCTTTGAATTTCCTTTCTCTCTCTTTGAGCATTTTAAAAATAGCTTTCTTCTTTTATGTATTTTATTTTTCTCTGTATAACTTGGACATTAATCTTTTGCCAGTTATATCTAGTACAAATTCTCCCCACCACCTCTTACCTCTGGCCCCCATTTCTCATGTCTTATGCCATATAGAAGTTTTAAATTCAATACTATCAAATCTATAAATCTTTTCCTTAATACTCTACACTTTTTTTTGTTGCTTTTCATTCTTGAAGTAGTGAAGAAAGTCTATATTTTCTTCTAGTTATCTTATAATTTGGTTTCTTCTGCTTATTTCTGTGTGTGGTATAGGAGGGAATTTAAATGAATATGATTCTACTTTGAAGCCACTCCAACACCATTAATTTAATAACATATCTTTTCCCCAATGATTTTTTTAGTACCACTTCTAGTATAAATGACCAAGTTCAATAAATACACTGGTTTGCTTCTTGATCATCTATGCTATTTCACTAATCTGTTTTTTATTCTTTTTTTTTTTTTCAGTTTAATTCTCTGGCTAAACAATAACGTATATCTGAGACTTACACCCTCCATCTGCTCATATAATTCTTATTGTCCTAACGCTGAACATAAGCCTAAAAGTTTAGTAACTGCATGACAGTTCTTCAAGATAGTAGGCTAGAAAGCAGGTGGTCTCTTTGGTTTCCCTATTGGAGATTCCTCTTGCACTGCTGAGGGATCTAGGCATTTAGAATGCTTTCTTCTGCAGTAGAGGGAAGAACAAATTCTAGATGTCATGAACAAGAAGGAATGAGTCTCAGGCTCTGCATCCACAGAGGTACCCACTACTGATATCCACTCTTCAACATCTTATGAATAAATCTCAGTGAGAGCACATCATTCGTAATCATCATTCTTATTAACTTAGGTTGGCCAAATATCCCAGTTTCTGATTACACAAGTATAGAAAGAAGCTTGGGGGGAAATATCAATTTCAGAGAACAAAGAAAATTTTTATATCACAGTGCTTTCTATAAAGGACTGCATTTATACTACATAATGGTCTGTGGTTTTTAGTCCTTTACAGGGTTCATCTGCCTGTTTGTACTCATGATCTGGAGTCTGGCTAGGGAAAAACTCCCTTCTAGCACAAGTTATATGCACGGTAGGCTGAGAATGCAAGCATGATGGACTGATGTTCAGCACACAGCTCCCTGAAGTAAAGAAGGGTAGGAAAAAAACAGACCCCTCACAGCAGTCCTGAGTGTGGCTGCAGCAGTATCTCTCTGCCTGAGCAACAGGACTCAGGTCAGGGATGGGGGCATGAGGAAGAGGGGGGCAGGAATGAGCATCTTGTGGAGCCTAGCTTCTGACCATCACCCACCCCAACCACAATGATTAGAAAGATGAGCCACATTCTTAGTTAGCATTAAGAAAAAGAGCATAGGCAGGCCTGACAAAAATGTTTTTTAACTCAAACCACCAACTAAATTAACCCACCAGCTTTATTTTTCACATTCTAGAAATCATAAAGTACCTGGTCTGCAGAATTTTTAAGATCCTGCTAAAGATTCCTGCATGGCAGCTTTGAGAATATGCCACAGTCCAATCAGAAGATTGTTTTCAATATTAGAACGCATTTTCCCACAGGCAATTTGACTTACCCTAGGCTGGAGAAAGGTAGAGGGTGGGAGAGTGGAGAAGAGCTACTTCTGAAGACATGAGAACTTTCTGTTTCTGCCGATGAGACTGCATAAAAAATGGCATAATGTGGGTTGCACGGAACCAACATTAGAGATTCACAGATTCTATACTTTCTGGTCACATTTCCTCCCCCTACCCTAGCCTTACCCTCACCTCCATCTTCTCCTAAGAAAAATTTTACAAAAGTGAAGTGAGATCACTTTTAATCATTCAAGGAATTTGAGGATATTTCTGATTTGTAGTGTAGGAGAAGACTCGAGAGTCCCTTGAACTGCAAGGAGATCCAACCAGTCAACCCTAAAGGAAGTCAGTCAGTCCTGAATAGTCATTGGAGGGACTGATGCTGAAGCTGAAAATCCAATAATTTGGCCACCTGATGGGAAGAATCGACTCATTGGAAAAGACCCTGGTGCTGGGAAAGATTGAAGGCAGGAGGAGAAGGGGACGACAGAGGATGAGATGGTTGGATGGCATCACCGACTCAATGGACATGAGTTTATGTAGTCTCTCGGAGTTGGTGATGGACAGGGAAGCCTGGTGTGCTGTAGTCCACGGGGTCACAAAGAGTCAGGCACGACTGCGTGATTGAACTAAACTGAACTGATTTGTAGCCTTTAATTTCTATAATGAAAATTATATGCAGCTCAGATTAAATTTGAATAAATAGGCAACTGACTATATATCCAAGGATATTTCCATTGAAACTTTTTTTGTCTCCTGCATTGGAGCCGATATGTCTCCTCTTAGCTTCACCAAACAAAAATGTTGTTATAAAAAAGGAGAACAACCCAAGCTACCCATTTGCTCAAAGCAGGTTGAACAGAGAATGAGGTGAGTACTCCACCGCCTTCTTACAAACCATATTGGACCTCCCCTGTAATATTGCTCTCTGAGTCCATGTCTGAGATCATGGTTTAAGTAAGCCTTGTTTTAACAAGAATCTCCTGCTTCACCAGTAATAAATCACCTTGAGCAGGATTCAAGACTCAAATGCCATGCAATGTAGTGTATGCCACATGTCACATTTATGCAAGTCCCCAGTGCAACTGGTGGTACATTTTTATTTCTTTTTATGCTATTTCTTAACATGCAGACTTGATTGACATGCTTATGTCAATTACTCTGATATTCTAACTTTGTTGCCGTTGTACATTTTAATGAAAACTCTTCCTCCTGAAAGACAGGATCTATGGAACCTAAAGATTTTCTTCCTGGATAATAAAACAAGAGCTTGGATTCAATTGGCCAACATACACATTCGCTAAATGAGGTTTTCCTCAAATGTCCCTCATTCATTCAACAAGCATGTACCGAGCACTTCTTAGACTCCAGGTACTATGCTTCTCTGTGAGCGCAATAGTGAATGAAAGAGATGTGCAGGGTCCCTGCCTGCGTGGCGGGTACCGTCCACTGGCGGATGAAGAAGAGCAAATATTTAGTTCCTTTGGCGGGAAGGAAAACACTGGATGCTCCGATAGAAAATAGTGCTGTTACTAGGCAGAAGAGCGGGGGAAGACCTCTTGGAAATGTGACATTTAAGCCAAGTCCTAAAAGATGAGGCCAACCCATCATCCAAATGGAAGCGGGAAGAGTGTGGGCTGAACAGCAGCTGTGAAGGCCCTGCGGAGTGCTTCAACTGCCTCCGCTCACCGCGCTGCCCATCTGCCCCCAGCCAGCTTGCAGAGGGCAAGTCCAGGCCTTCCGCCCCTGGGCGGGCATCCGGGCCAACCCTCAGCCTGGTCCTCTCTCCTCTGTGGCCTCCTCCAGCCCTTCACTGGTTTCCCCCACAAATTCCCACCTAACCATGTACTAGGTTATAGTATCTTCAGGTAGTCCCTGTGGTTAAACCTGACCGCCCCCCAGATTGTGTGACCCCACTGAGAACAGAGGGGTATGAGCCCCTTGGCACCACCCCCCACAACATCCGTGGCGGCGCCTAAGCAGAACCTACGCGGGCTGCATGGAAATGACCTGGCGGAGCAGGTGAGCAGCCGTGGCTAAGCCGCTTTTCTATCTGCATCTGCTCATATTAGACAAAATGCAAATAGATAGGCCCCATCTCTCTCTGTTCTATTTAGCATTTATATGACACCTTTCAACACAGAGAAATGAGTAAGTGGAACCAGAAGTGGCTGTTCGGTGTGCTCATCCCCCAGCTCCGCTGCAACCAGGCATCTGGTCCCCACCTGCCCCACCCGCCCACCCCTCCTTCCCGAGGGGCACAGGCCCCGCACTTTGCTTTCAGCAGCGCCCTTCCCTCCGAGCCGCACGCTGTTGAAAGAATGCATTGTCTGCGCTACAGGGAGAGTGCGGGCAGCACGTTACAAATCTGAGCTGTTAAGTCATGAATGAGCAATGAAAAGCGTCCTGACATCATTAAGGTATTCCGGAACGCTTGCCCCGCTCAGTATCGGCCCCATGCAGGCGCGAAGACAGACTGGCTTGTAGGGTGACCCAGCCCGGCCTAGGAGTCACAAACGGGATCATTCCTACCCTATGGGGTTTTCCTAGATTCTGCCAGTTGGGAACATAGTCACTTTATAAAGACTGTTAGTCTCGGACCTTTGCAGACTTTCTTAGAGGATACGGGGCTTCCCTTCTGGCTCAGCTGGTTAAAGAATACACCTGCAATGAGGGAGATCTGGGTTTGATCCCTGGGTTGGGAAGATCCCCTGGGAAGGAAAAGGCTACCCACTCCAGTATTCTGGCCTAGGAGATTCCATGGACTGTAGCAAAGAGTCAGACGGGATTGAGCGACTTTCACTTTCACTTTGGAGGATTCAGTTCAGTTCAGTTCAGTTCAGTTGCTCAGTCGTGTCCGACTCTGCGACCCCATGAATCGCAGCACACCAGGCCTCCCTGTCCATCACCATCTCCCGGAGTTCACTCAGACTCCCGTCCATCGGGTCAGTGATGCCATCCAGCTATCTCAGCCTCTGTCGTCCCCTTCTCCTCCTGCCCCCAATCCCTCCCAGCATCAGAATCTTTTCCAATGAGTCAACTCCTTGCATGAGGTGGCCAAAGTACTGGAGTTTCAGCTTTAGCATCATACCTTCCAAAGAAATCCCAGGGCTGATCTCCTTCAGAATGGACTGGTTGGATCTCCTTGCAGTCCAAGGGACTCTCAAGAGTCTTCTCCAATACCACAGTTCAAAAGCATCAATTCTTCAGTGCTCAGCTTTCTTTATAGTCCAACTCTCACATCCATACATGACTACTGGAAAAACCATAGCCTTGACTAGACGGACCTTAGTCGTCAAAGTAATGTCTCTGCTTTTGAAGATGCTATCTAGGTTGGTCATAACTTATCTTCCAAGGAGTAAGCATCTTTTAATTTCATGGCTGCAATCACCATCTGCAGTGATTCTGGAGCCCAAAAATATAAAGTCTGACACTGTTTCCACTGTTTCCCCATCTATTTCCCACGAAGTGATGGGACCAGATGCCATGATCTTCATTTTCTGAATGTTGAGCTTTAGGCCAACTTTTTCACTCTCCTCTTTTACTTTCATCAAGAGGCTTTTTAGTTCCTCTTCACTTTCTGCCATAAGGGTGGTGTCATCTGCATATCTGAGGTTATTGATATTTCTCCCGGCAATCTTGATTCCAGCTTGTGTTTCTTCCAGTCCAGCGTTTCTCATGATGTACTCTGCATAGAAGTTAAATAAGCAGGGTGACAATATACAGCCTTGACGTACTCCTTTTCCTATTTGGAACCGGTCTGTTGTTCCATGTCCAGTTCTAACTGTTGCTTCCTGACCTGCATACAGATTTCTCAAGAGGCAGGTTAGGTGGTCTGGTATTTCCATCTCTCTCAAAATTTTCCACAGTTTGTTGTGATCCACACAGTCAAAGGCTTTGGCATAGTCAATAGTGTTCTTCAACTGTATGAAAACAAACTTGCCTTTTCACTGCCTGGAGTATTCCCAGATATGAAGCAGTCCCTCTCCCCTGCCAGCCCCAGGTTCTGGAAGCCCTCCTGCAAACCCACAGGACAAACTTCTGGACTGGCCCCTCTTGCAGAATCCACACCACATTCTCCAGATCCTCCTGACTACTCCAGGACCCAGCACTGATAGGGAATCCAGGACGGACTGCCTGGTTGGCAAAAGAGCAGCTTATGTGATGTTAGAGATAACGTTTGCCAGGGCCAGAAACGGCATCTCTTTAAGATCCTTTAAAGAGCGTCTTAACCCCTGGAATGCTGTGGGGGCAGGGGTGGGGGCCAGGTAAAGCAACCCCTGTACTTCTACCTACTAGGGTTGTAAAATTCTAAGTTTCTGGAGAAGAGTTCAGGTGTTAGTCAGCAGAAGCAGTGGAGGTGCTGGATTAATGTCCTTATGGCTCAGTAACTACTAATTTGCTTTTAGGAATCTGAAGGCCATTGGTGCAGAGGAAGAAACATAATTCCACGATAACATATTGTAACAATATGGGTATAAATCCTGACTCTGTCTCTTAGCAGCTGAGTTACCTTGGACAAGTCACTTAGCATCTTGGTTTCCTTACCTATAAACTAGGGGCAAATGGTGACAGTTATCACATAAAATATTGTAAGGATCACATTAAGGCAAAAGTTCCATGGTCGGGGCAATGTCTGGCACATAGAAGGAATGTCGTAAATATTTACTACTTATCGCAGACCTATTTAATATGTCACGCACTGAATTGCATGTTTCATTTGGTTCTCTAATTTAATCCTACAACAACGCTCAAAGGTAAGGCCTGTATTTATAATCACTATGCTATTCTACTCACTGAGTTTCCCTACGAGAAATATTTTCATGTCAGTGGCTATTCCTGCCTGCAATTTTCCCTTGAAAAATTGCTCCAGGATGGGTACTTCCTAAGGGAAAGCTTTCTCCATTAGCTAGACAGGAGGGGAAATGCAAGGGCAAGCCTTGACCCCCCCATTACCAAGAAATCAACCGTAGAAGTGAGTCATCTTTCTCTCACCACTGGGCTGTATGTGGTGATTAATGAGAGATGTTTAAGATTAACACACTTTCTTGTTCAAGTTTTGAAAATTAAAGCCCTTGGAAATGTGAGCCCAGAGAATGAACGAAAAAGAAGTAAAACAAGATTCTCTTTCTAGTGGCCTGCTTTCAAAAACTCAACCCCCTCCTGGCAAAATGTAGAAGATCACCTGGCCTTGTCTATGTCACGTTGCTTTCCTTTTCTCGATCCTCCCCTCCAAAACAACCTCAGTTCCAGCCAAAAGGGTTATCGTAGATCCTCGGCGCAGTTTCCAAGTTACCAAATGAGACAGTGGAACAATTGATTGCGCTGGCACAGGCCAGCGGTAGCAGATAAGGGATTAACACGTGGGCCCAAACAGCTATTGTCGCTGTGTTTTTTTCAAAGCGTGAGTGCACAGGCTGTACTGGCCTGAGTCCTTGAGCTTCTTGGGAAAGAGAAGATAGCTCAGCTAAAGTCTTATCAAGGCCAGACTTCTCAAGGCTCCGTGCTGCCCTGGTCACCTTAGCCAAGCTCACACCACCCCATCCTGAGATGGGCTCTGAGACCCAGCCACCAAGATCAGCCTTTGACTCTGTATGTCACCATCAGAGTTAGGCCACTTGAGCACTTTCTGCTGTGATGAAAGTGCTTCTTTGCTCTCCCTTTAAATAGCAAACAGAGGCGCTGAAGAAGGAACTTTCATTTTTATTCATAAGGCTAAGGAAGACAAAGCTAAGAGACGTTGAGAAGCTCACCTACCATTGGACAGCTATTTGTGGCAGGGCCGGCATAGGAGCCCAGACCTTGGACCCTAAACACACTGGCTGAGGATGAGGCGAGACAAAAGAGAAGCATAGGAAGCGAGGAGAAGGAAGGAGATAAAAGCAGAAAATGTGATGCAAGACTTAATGTGAAGATTCAAAGCGTTCTGTGCAGCTTTGATGACTGACAGCGTGGAGGCCCTCACACGGCAAGCACAGCTCTTCTTCTGCATTCCCCGGGACAAGGTCCCCCAGCCAAACTATCCTCCTTCTCAACAAGGAGCTCTGGTTCTAAGCCCTCCAAACTGCCCTGGCCTTTAGGAGAGAGGGATGATGGGGAAAGCTATTCTCAGTCCTTCAAGCAAAAGGAATCTGCAAGCACACTGTAAAGCTGGAGCATCTGCTGGGGAGAATGTTTGAACATTTTTTCACCAAAGGGCGCTCACAGTTACTCAGTGTTTTTTCTGGGGCAGGCACCAAGAGAAAAGCATTTACACGTAAGAACTCATCTCATGCATTCTCACCATAGCCCTTTGACATCCATCCAAGTCTCCCCCTAACTTTGCCAATAGGACACGGAAGGACAGACGGATGGATCACTTCACTTGAGGTTCCTAAATTCTGTGTAGCTGCTCTGGGGACAGGGCCCAGGCAGGGGACTATTTTCAAAGCACACCCTGGGGATCTCATGTGCTGCTGGGATCAAGAGCCACTTGACTGAACCAGTGCAAAGATCCTATAATCACATAATGCCTTGCACTGTGAACTATTCCCTACAAATGTTTTATGTCTGCAGTTAGATGGTAAACTCCCAGGCGTGATAAGGTTGAACAGGAACAAGGTCTTATAAGAACCTGAAGTCAGTCCTTTCGGTACTGGCACCACGGGGTGAAGTTGGGGTGTCCACCTCAGCATCCTTGGAGTCTGCAGACTCAGATCAGGCATAAGGACAGCACCCTTCTCATTGTCAAGGCCGGCTGGGCACCAGTTCTTTCATGTATTTGGTGAGGTCGGTATTACTCTTATTATTCCCATTTTACAGATGAAGAAACACAGGCTGTGTCCCAATGGTTAGAGACACACAGCTAGTAAATAACAGAGCTTTGAGTCGAACACAGTCTGGCTCCAGAGCCCGGTTTAATCCAATATGATCAGAAAGGGCAGAGGGAGAAGGAGAGAGAAACGGAGGAACTATCTCTACAAAGATGGAGGAAGATAAGAATTGAGAACTCCAGGTTCTATTGGTTTGGTTTGCGAGGCCTGCCAAAACAAAGTACCATAGACTGCGGGGCTTAAACAACACAAATGTATTGTCACATCCTCCCAGAAGTCAGGTGTCAGCAGGGTGGGTTTCCTCTGAGGCTTTAAGGCAGAATCTGTTCCAGGCCTCTCACCCAGCTCCTGGTGGTTTGCTGGCGATCTTTGGTGTTTCTTGGCTTGTAGAAGCATCAGTGATCTCTGCCTTCATCTTCCATGTGACATCCCTCTGGTGTGGGGGTCTGACTCCAAATTTCCCCTTTTATAAAGACATTGGTCATGTTGGGTTAAGGCCCACCCTAATACCTCATTTTAACTTGATGATCTCGGTAAAGACCCTATCTCCAAATAAAGTCACATTCTGAGCTGCTGTGGGTTAGGACTTGAATGTATTAATGAAGAGGTGGTGTATGTTAGTTACTTAGTTGTGTCTGACTCTTTGCGACCCCATGGACTGTAGCCCACCAGGCTCCTCTGTCAATGGGATTCTCCAGACAAGAATACTAGAGTGGGTAGCCATTCTCTTCTCCAGGGGATCTTCTCAACCCAGGGACTGAACCTGGGTTTCCTGCATTGCAGGAGAATTCTTTACCATCTAAACCATGGTTCAACCTGTAAAACATGTTAAGGGCCATGTGGGTTAATAAGCCAGAGCTCCATGAGAATGGGAGGGAAACTACTGGAGACCTGCGACCCAGAGCTGCCTGGAGAAGGGCTCTAGTTCACAGGGGAGGTGGGGCCACGTGCAGTGGAGGCCAGCCTGGAAGGGCCAGGCACACGCTTTCTCCGGCACGAAGAATGAATGGCCTCCAACTGGCTGCCCACTTCTCCTGGCAGTGCCTCAGCCTCTGTGTTGCGCAGCTGCCTCATCAATGAAAACCAATAAGCTTAAATCAAAAGGAGAACCCTCAATAATAACAACAAAAAGAAACACACCTCAAAAAGCGTAACCTTATGTTGTCTGTGCTGCTGCTGCTAAGTCGCTTCAGTCATGTCCAACTCTGTGCGACCCCATAGACAGCAGCCCACCAGGCTCCCCTGTCCCTGGGATTCTCCAGGCAAGAACACTGGAGTGGGTTGCTATTTCCTTCTCCAGTGCATGAAAGTGAAAAGTGAAAGTGAAGTCGCTCAGTCATGTCTGATTCTTAGCAACCCCATGGACTGCAGCCTACCAGGCTCCTCTGCCCAAGGGATTTTCCAGGCAAGAGTACTGGAGTGGGGTGCCATTGCCTTCTCCATATGTTGTCTGTAAAAAGCTTCAAAAAATGCCAACTAGTGCTGAGTCAGGAAGTTCTCCCCTAATAGCTTTTGTTGGAATCGTTTAACATTTCAACTTTATCTCTTCTTTTCTTGCAGACAGCTCCTCAGAGGTATTCAAGTGCAACAATACCATCGTTCAGGCCTTCTGGCTCCCAGAGCCCTGGCCAGCATACACAGGCACGCTCGCGCGCGCACACACACACACACACACACACTCACACTCTCATGGAATCAGAACAGCATACACATTCTAGGGAGCTGACTTCCTCCAGCCCTACCCAGCTGGGGGAGAGGGGAATATACCTGCCTTGTTGCCATCTCCACACCCTCAAGAGCATCCCCGAGGTAGGGGCTGAGAAGCAGGCACACCCCAAGGGCTGAGGCTTCATCTCAGGCCGTGGCCAAGAAACCCCAGGGAACCCCTGTCCTGGGCCCTTCAGTGCCACATCACGGGACAGGAGTCTGGCCAAGGCGGGACCACGCCGCTCCCTCAGCTCTCCCACCCTTCAGTCTTCCGCGAGGGACCCCAGGCCGCTGGGCCATCACCGCGCCCTGTCAGTGTCTCCCCTCAGATGGCTGTCGGGCCTCTGGGCGCCTCCACTGTGTCTCCAGTGCCAGGAGAAGTGGGCAGCCAGTCGGAGGCCATTCATTCTTGGTGCTGGAGAAAGCGTGTGCCTGGCCCTTCCAGGCTGGCCTCCGCTGCACGCGGCCCCACCTCCCCTGGAAACTAGACACCACCTTCTTCAGACCCAAGCAGGCAAACACGAGGCCAGAAGGGGAGGTGCTCGAGTGGGGTCAGGGTGGAGAGAGTACCCGAGGGGAGCAGAAGCAGCCTCCCTGGCGCGGCCTAAGCTGGTTGCTGGCCTTCCTCAGTGAGACACCATCTCTCTGGCCAGAGGCATGAAGAGGCCTCTTTTAATGGAGAACAATAAGTAACAAGGAAAAGACAATGTGTTCCCTTTGTCCCCACACTCAGCCCCAAAGGCACAATCTACTCCCCAAAGGGGATACACGAGCGTCCAGGCCAGCGCGCATGACCCTTACTCGGCAAAGCCCATTTTTCTCCCAAACTTGGATGGAATCAGTGCACCCACTGTGCTCAAGACTGAGCTGAGAAATCGTACGTACAGAACAAAAGAGCCAGTACTAGAGATAATCTTCGGCCACCTGATCATCATGCTAGAGTAAATAATGCACCAATAAGCATTGATTAGAAAGGGACATGGCAACCCATTCCAGTATTCTTGCCTGGAAAATTCTGTGGATAGAGGAGCCTGGCGAGTCACAAAGAGTTAGACACACCTGAGCACACATGTGTGCTGAAAAGGACATATTAACTGTCCGAATATCATGAGGATCTTTTGCCCAGATGTGGGAGCTAAAGAAAGAGGCTGAGCCAGCAGCTTTTGCCCTTTTCAGCACGAGCGTGAAATTTCACTGAAGACACTGCAGAAAGGGCCAGGCTCACCATCGGGACATAGCCCTGAGAAGACAGCCCAGCAGCCAATCCAGAAAAGGCCGGGAAGACTGAGGCACAGGTGTCACTCATGCAAAACTGAGTGACATTTCTCACCTTGAACGGTGTTGATACACATCACCTGGAAGAGAAAGGCGAGGGAAATGAGGGGTCTGTTGGGCCCTTGCTCACCCCATGAGCAGGCGCACCATCCTCAGGACAACACAGAGAGAGCATAAGTGACCCATACTCAAGGACCTGCTATCGAGCCAGCATCCATTTTCCCTGTAACAGGACGTTCAAGTCAGATCCGAGGCCAAGGAAAGGGGGTCCCTAGTTTGGTGTTGGGTTATTATAAACACAGGATCTTTGAGAGCATAATCAGGTTAATCCCCTTGTTGGGCTGCAAAAGGAAGAGAGGTCATCCTTCCCCCACCACAAGGTCTCACAATGTGAGGCCCCCCTTCCCCACCCCCATACAACCTCGTGTGTTCACTCTAGCCTCCTGAGCTGCTTCCGTCCGTAAGAACAAGTCCTGTTTGGTCCATTAAGAGCTTTTCAGGCGTTAAAATGTCACATCCAGGACCAGACTTGTCTGTCCCTCCATACTGAAACTTGCCTCTTCCTGAAGCTGAGGCCGATTCCGCGTGGGTGAGAAGTGATGAGGGATGTGGGAATCTTCTTCCCCTTTCTCTCACCCATCACTCCTCTCCCTACTTCTCGGTCTTTCTGGGTCAGAGCAGGGCTGAGGGGACGAGGAGGTGCTCCGGGGTTGTGCTTGTTCTCTTAGCAGTGATCTCTTGAACATTCTATGTCACCGGCATCACCTGCTGCCCATGAAGACCCTGAACAAGGGCCCTCCTCCCCACACAGTTCCAGCTTGTGATCGAAGAACATTCTGGCATATCTCGTGTGGATGCCCTCAGCGTCCCACCTTTGCCCCTGACCTTCACAGGGAGCCCCTGATCTTCGTAGGAAGCCCCTGACCCTCACAGGAAGTCCTCATGCTCAGGGTCCCCTGAAGGTGCCAAGGCCTTCCTGACCCACGGGAAGCTCACACATGCCTGCCACACCAAACGGAGGGTACGCAGGCTGCCCACAACCATCTGGCCCTCTCACCCTGCCCTGCTGGACTCTTTCAGCTAGCCCCCCTGCCTCATGTCTGCAGTATGCTCCAGGCGACCTCCCGGCTCTGGGTCCACATCTGCCCCTCGCCTCTCAGGGGGAGGTGCCACCCTCTCCCAAGGCACTGGGTGAGCCTCTGCTCCTTTGTAGCTCCCAGCAAGCCACCCAGAAAGCAAGAGCACAGCCCCTTCCTGTCGGCATGCCAGTCCCCCTGAGTGGCAGCCCCCCAGTACCACAAGGCCCAGGGCAGGAGTCCACATGGAGCCCCATGTGCCGAATGTCCAAGCATTTAAGTTACAAATCTAGCTAACGATACTGTTGAATAAAATATCTTCTTACCTCCTTCCTTTACAAATATACCTCCGTGTTGGCCTGGAAGGTCAGTTTGAATTTAGAATTCCCCATCTTCTTGGAATTTGAAGCTGAGAGAGGCATTCCTCCCAACCCCAGACCCCGCACCTAGCAGACAGCCCGCTCTGTGATTCTTCCTACTCTCATCCCATCCTGCACACACAGGAGGGGTGTGTGTGTGTGTGTGTGTGTGTGTGTGTGTGTGTGTGAGTGTGAGTGTGTGCGTGTGGAGGACAGCTCAAGCGCACACACGTGGCCACCCAGGCTGCATCCCCAGGTTCCGCCCAGAGCCCCCCAGAGCTGCCCCCTCTGTCACTGTCGTCAGGTCCAGGGCTGAGCCCCATCCACCTCGGGTCAGAGGACCTTGGATCAGGTCTGAGCAGGCCCCAGAAGGGAATCTGGGAGCCTGGGAGACCTGCATTCCTGGAATATGGGGATGCGGGGGTTCCAGGAGGACATGTCCCCTCTGGGCCGCAGATGAGCGGCTCTGTGCCTAGGAGACTGCTGGAGGGATTCTTGAGAAGTTCTTTCTAGAACGTAGAGGTCAGAGCAGGGATGCCGCTGGAGGGGGGTTTCTGGGGAGCATTCTCTTGGACTTGCTTCCCTGACCCCAGTGTTCTGGCCTAGACAATTCCACGAGCAGAGGAGCCTGGTGGGCTGCAGTCCGAGGAGCTGCAGAGTCAGACATGACTGAGCGCACACACACCACTTGACTTCAGGGCACGGCGTGGGACAGAGGCGGGGATGGGGGCCGGGAAACGTCGCAGCCCTGTGCTCCGAAGCCCTTAGTCACCACTCAGCAAGCTGCCTTCCTGTGAGTCTGTTCCTCCGGCTTCTACAGGCCATGTAGGATGGTCCTCGGGAAGGGCCGCCTGCTGCTGGACTCCAGAGGACGCGCTCCAGCAGCCCCCTGTCTGCTCTCATGGGACCACAGAGGCTTCTAACCTGCCATCCTCAGCTTGGTGGCTTTGGCCATAACTCCGAGACCTCCGGTTCCGTCAGGCAGTGAGACGGACACATGTGGTCAGTTAAGCAGGAGTGTTTTACACACCCATGTTTTAACACCACACGAGGGAGGGAAAGATGGACAGGGTGGTTCTCCCTGGGGCAGCTTTCCAACCAGGTCTGACCTGTGCAGGACCGTGTTCGTGGAAACGTGTCTGCAGGGACGCCGGGAGGGAAACGCGGTCCTTGCTAAGGAGAAAGCCCACCAGGACTTCGGGAGAGGAACTTGCTCAGACAGCCCGGTGCCTCCAGGATCAGTCCTGCTTTCTGTAGGCTGTCCTGGGCGCCGAGGTGCTAGACTCGGTTCCATAACTGCCTCCTGATGACAGACCGGAGCAGGCTTGAGCGTGTGAATGGCGGCAGGCCTGGTGGCCCCAATGTGACAAGGAGAGGCCAGGGAGGCCGGAGTGATGTCTGTGGATTTTCCAGTTTTCATCTGGAAATTGAAAATAGAAAGACGCCCGCAATTCACGTTCCTGCCTCCTGGCCCCACAGAGGGGCCTGGGTCAGGGAACACCACGCTGCCCCCATGCTCTTAGGTAGGCAGGGGCAGCCCCAGTTCTTGGCAACGTTCCTCTCGTGTTAACCAAAGATGGATGATCTAAAGGTGGGGACACATGTGGTCAGTTAAGCAGGAGTGTTTTACACACCCATGTTTTAACACTACACGAGGGAGGGAAAGATGGACAGGGTGGTTCTCCCTGGGGCAGCTTTCCAACCAGGTCTGACCTGTGCAGGACCGTGTTCGTGGAAACGTGTCTGCAGGGACGCCGGGAGGGACATGCGGTCCTTGCTAAGGAGACTGGCCCCAAGTGCGCAGACGCACCAGGCTGTGCTACCTATGAGCTGGCAGGCCCCTGCCAAGTGTCCCACCAGCTGGGCAGTGGCCTCCTCCCCTTCGTGTCCACCTGCGTCTGGCCTCCTGGTGCAGGTGGGAGCTGAGCCAGTGAGGAGGGGCCCAGGCTGCAAAGTGACTCTGTGTGGTTAGGGGAGCAGAGCCCTGGATAAACCCTGCCTGCCTCCCACCACTCCCCACCCACTCCCTGCAAGGCTCCCACAGGCCACTCGGGGACAGAGTCCCAGGGAGCTGCGTTTTCCGCCTGTGTGGACAACGCCTGGGAGAAAGGTAATCTTTCGACAGCTCCAGCCTGATGATCTGGGCCTCAGGCTTTTTTCCTTATCCTCGTTTTTCCCACACAGGAGAAGGGATGCTGGCCTGGCTCTGCAGATCCAGCCTGGCTGTGATGCACGCGGCTAATTCCTGACTGCACAAGTGCCAAGAGCGCTGGAGGGGTCACGGGAAAAGATGATAGCGCCGCTTATCTTTCAAGGAAACCCAGAGGGCAGAACGGTCCCAGGATTAGACTGGGTGACTGTGTGGCCAGGAACAGGATGGCAGGCAGGAAGGAAACCTGCCTCCCAGGCCACCGGGAATCAAGGTTTTAAAACATTTGCAGGCGTTTATCTTGACGCCTCAGAGTAGCTTCGGGGGAGGAAGGGTGAGTGACAATTTAATCTTTCCACCCTCCCCGCCTAGAAGAGCCATCTGGTGTCAACCAGGGCTGAGCTGTGGTTCACAAAAAGCAGCTGGAGCCCCAGGACTCAGCAACGTTCAGTTAACGAAAGAGTTTTTTAAACGGGAACCGTTTGGCTGATGCTTGGGTGATGGTGGGTGTGCGGAGGGAGAGAGGGAGAAACAGACAAGGATCCCAGACAAGTGGATAAGCCCAGACTGGTGGGAAGGGAAGGCCCAAGAAAAGGCCAAAGGACACGGGAAGACAGAGAGTGAAGAGCCTGGAGGAGGGGGGTGCAGGCGGAGGCAACAGAGAAGAAAATGCTAGAAATGAGGGAAGAGATAAAACAAGAGGGAGGCTTGGGACCTGGAAAGAGAGTTATAAAGAGATATGACATCAGACATAGAGCACGGACTTGTGGGCACAGGGAGGGGAAGGAGACGGTGGGACAAACTGAGAGTAGCCTTAAAACATAGAAATTGCACGTATACAGCGACTTAGCAGCACATGCTCAGTCACTTCAGCTGTGCCTAACTCTGTTCAACCCTATGGACTGTAGCCCACCAAGCTCCTCTGTCCATGGGATTCTCCAGGCAAGAATGCTAGAGTGGGTTGCCATGCCCTCCTCCAGGGGATCCTCCCAACCCAGGGATTGAACCCGTGGAGTCTCCTGCGTCTTTTGCATCGCAGGCAGATTCTTTACCGCTGAGACACCAGGGAAGACCCCAAACATACATTGCTGCTGCTGCTGCTGCTAAGTCGCTTCAGTCGTATCTGACTCTTAGCGACCCCATGGACTGCAGCCTACCAGGCTCCTCCGCCCATGGGATTTTCCAGGCAAGAGTACTGCATAAAATAGATAGCCAGTGGAAATTTACTGTATGTCACAGGGAGCTCAAATCAGGTGCTCTCTGACAACCTAGAGGGGTGGGATGGAGTGGGACACAGGAGGGAGATTCAAGAGGGAGGGAAAACACGTATACCTATGGCTGATTCATGTCAATATACGGCAGAAACCAACACAGTATTGTAAAGGAATTACTCTCCAGTCAAAAATAAATCAATAAAATGACAAATAAATAATTAAAATCACGTTTAAATTTTTAAAAGAGAAACAGGAGAGGAAAGGAGAAATCCCCAGCTTGTAAATAGGTCATGCTCTGGAAATGTATTTACTACATGCAAGTTTACAACTAAAAAATAAACCCATCTCCATGCAAACAATGAATGTTGCTTGAGTTCCTACTGTCACCCCCAAAACAGGGCTGACTCGCACCCCTGAGAGTGGACAGATCCTTGAATTTTGCCCCTAGTCTCTCCTTGGGCCTCACTGCAGCCTGGCCCTGCTACAAATCACAGGGCTCTCGATCTTGTCCCCACAGTTCAATTCCCCACCAGGGCAGACTTGTTAGGAGCACCGCTGCCTGGCCCCTGCTTAGACAGGTTAATCTGCCTCTCTGCTTGAGGGACCCAGGCAGGGTTTAGAAGCATCCCCAGGGGACTCTAATGGGTGGTCAGAATTTAAAATCACTGATACAACTTACATGGTGACGTTGGACTCCATGAGGGGAGAGTGGGCTTTCTAATCTCCATGAAGGATATTGTTTCTAAGTGAAAATGCATTTGGACTCTCACTCCAGATGTCAGGCACAAACCAGCCCGCACACCTGTGGGCCCTGCCCACACACACAAGGCTTGCTGCAGTGGCCTGCTCAGCAGTGAAGGTGGGGGACAGAGAGTCTGGTGGAGGTCCCCAGAAAGCACGTCCACCCTGCTCCCAACGTGGGGGATGTCATCCAGTTACGTGTGGGAAACCTTTCATAATTTGGGTGCTTGACCGGCCAAGGGGTTCTTATTCAAGTTCGGTGTGGGCTGAAAGGATAGGGGGAGAGGGAAACGTGTCAATGATAAACAGCAGAGGGATGGGAGTCCCGTGAGAAAGAGCATGAGTTTTGAGTTAATAACGAAGACACACGCCTGGAAATGGAGATCAAGGGTGGCTTCACAGCTTGTCCTGAAATTAGCCGAGCCAAGACATCAGGGAAGCGGATTTCTGGGTTCCTTTGTGTCAGAGCCACCAGACATAATAAGTTTGCTCCAATCAAACAAATGCAGCCGTTTCTCCCAGGGAGGGGAGAAGGCCGATCATCAGCATTAAGTTCTCTGAGTCGCTGAGGTGGGGGCCGGGACACCCCACCCACTTGTCAGCAGCTGAAGGGTTAGCTCCCCACCCCTCTTCCTTCGGAGGACACACTCCTGGGGAACAGAGGGCTGCTCGCAAAAAACACCCCGGGAGACTGCTGGCAGCCACACAAAACTTTATGAAATCCTTAAAGCCAACAAGACAGAACAGAACAGGCCAGAGGGTACAGCCAAAAACCTGTTGTCTCTTCACCTCTTCCAGCACCGCACAATGTAAAGTCAATCAAATAATCGAATTACACAAGCAACGGCCTAGGAAGGATTATGTAAAATACAGCTGGTGTCTGGTGGCCAAGCGGTCTCCCCTGAATCCCTTTCCGAAGAGACTCCCCGTCAACCAACAGGGGGCCTCGGGGCCCTGGTGCCCAGGCTGACGAGCCGCTGTGCCTGCACAGGACAGAGCGGCGGCCAGTCCTAGCGGCTGTTCCTAACGAGCAAATGTAGGAGGTGTGGGAGAAGGAGGCACAGGCCAGCACGCCGGTCACCCTCTTACTCCGTGAGGGGCAGAGCAGCACACTGTCACGCCTAAGTTATTGGAATTCCTTTGGAGACAGGCTCTGCGGCTCCCAGGACGGAACATCATTACAAGTTAGCTCAAAATGGGGCACATGGGGGGCAAAGGAGGCAACGGCCCAGGCAGAGGACAGTTGGGACATGCTCCCAGATTCAGGGGCGCCCCAGCAACCTCAGGCAGAGCAGTGGCTTCGGAAGCTGGTCTTCCTGCCCCTCACAGAGCGGGCTCCTGCTCCCATCACGGTAATTCGACACTGTTCTGTTTCTGCAGCTTCGGCCACAACCTTGTCCATCCGCTTCACGGCTTCCACCTACTCAGCTTCTGTTCGGCATCTGCTTCCTCATCTCCTCTCTGTGTGCTCTTGGCTTCTGGACATTTCTAGAATCTGGAATCAAAGAGTGACTCTACGATGGAGGGGCTGATTGGGTCAGTTAATTACCACTGAGCTTTCTTACTGGGCAGAAATCACACTGCAGCCTCCTGCTGGCTTCCTCCGAGTCAGGTACCACCCACTGGTTCCAAACTGCTGAAGCCAGGGTAGAAGGGCATAGGCAGAAAGTGGCAACCCACGCCTGAGGAACTACCTGCGGCTTTGTCAGAGTCAGAGAGGGTTATGGGCTAGACTCACACTTCGTCCACCACAATCTCAGCCTACCTGCCACTCGGGTTCCCCTCCAGAGATGCGCGACGTGACAGCTCCCGAACAAACTGAAGCTAGTGTGAGCGGAGGGAGCACGCACAGGAAGCAATGCATTTCTCGAAAGAAAAGAAGTCCAGTAACTTTCTACTACTGAATAGCAATGGTTCAAGTTCATGTACCACATGTTTGAAAACCACTGGAGTTCAGTCAGTGCAAAGGGAAGAAAAGGTTCTTGCAGAATAATAACTAACAGTGATCAAATCCAGGCTCTGGGTCAGGCTCTGTGCATAGCACTCAACCGCTGGTGACATCCTGACATCATTGGGGGCCAGTGTGGCACACTTGTCTGCTGGCCGACCCAAAAGCATCTCAACACGTTCTCCTTTACCCACTACTACAAAAGGTGGAAAAGACTCTGCCAACTTCCCTCACAGATGAGGGGCCATGTAGCCCTGTTCTGGCCAATGAAGTAAAAGAAGAAATCATTTGACAGCTTGGGGGAAAGTTTTTCCTTTTTGGAGAAAAGAGGAGCAGTCCTGAAACATGGGCCTTTACCCTATTCACCTTGGGGGGGGTTGGGGGCAGGGCGGGGGGAGGGTATAATTGCTTCACAATGCTGTGTTAGTTTCTGCTGTACAACAAAGGGAATCAGCTCTATTGCACAAATACCCTGTCCCACTTGGCCCTCGCTCCCACTGCCCCCCATCCCACCCATCTAGGTCATCACAAAGCACAGAGCTGAGCACTCTGAGCTTTATAGTAGGTTACCACCAGCTATTTGTTTTATACATGGCAGTACACCCATGTCATTCCCAATCTCCCAATTCATCCCAACCACCCCTCCCCCATGCCCACACGTCTGTTCTCTACATCAGTATCTCTATTCCTGCCCTACAAATAGGTTCATCAAAACTTTCCTTTTTTTAATCCTGCTATCACCTCTCATTTCTACTCCCCACTTCCTATGACAAATGAAGACAATATCTGAAAAAACCACAGTCGTCTTCTAAGATGAGGCAACAAATACGAAGGTGAAAAAATGACGATGCTGAAGTTGTCAAAAGAGACTTTGTCCCTGGAAGTCAGCTGAGCAGCTACATATGCAAACTGATCACTAGCCCCATCTTACAGGTCAGGAAATTGAGGCTCAGAGTGAGTAAGCAATAGTCTGGGTCTTAGTTACCAAAGGGCTTCATCAAGATTCAACACCAAACCTGCTGCTTCCAGAGACCTAACCATCATGACATAACTCCTCTCCTACCAAAAGAAATCTTGGAATTGGAAAGTCCATATATGGAAGGTCACTTAAGGACCCTGGGATTTCTCAGGTGGCACAGTGGTTAAGAATCCACCTGCTAATGCAGGAGACTCCAGTTTGATCCCTGAGTCGGGAAGATCCCCTGGAGTAGGAAATGGCTACCCACTGCAGTATTCTTTGTCTGGAGAATCCCATGGACAGAGGAGCTTGACGGGCTACAGTCCATGGGGTTGCCAAGGGTCCAACACTACTGAGCACCCAAGCTCTCACACTTAAGGACCCTGTGGCTCAATTTCTGTCAGTTAGTGTAAAGGCCCACTGTGGTTGAATGCTGGGCCTGAGTCCCATTGGCTTTGCCGTCCTGAGTTATTAAGACTGAATCCTCTTCATCCAGGGTTTTTTACATTGCTTTATGGTTTACAATGGGCTTCCCAGGTAGCACTAGTGGTAAAACATACTCGCCAGTGCAGGAGACATAAGAGACACAGGTTCAATCCTTGGGTCAGGAAGATCCCCTGGAGGAGAGCATGGCAACCCACTCCAGTATTCTTGCCTGGAGAATCCCATGGACAGAGGACCCTGGTAGGCTATATAGTCCGTAGGTTTGCACAGAATCGGATACGACTGAAGCAACTTAGCACACATGCTTGACATCATGCATGGCTTCTCTCCTGAGAATGGCAAGAGACTCTAAATCCTGCAAGGTACCGTGATGGCGTCTCCACTGCCTTAGCCAAGGATTTATCATCTTGACTCATTTTGGACCTCTGACACCACAGGAACCAAGACAGAACTAAAGACAATAGTATTGTATGTCAGAATGCTGTCATGTTGACCACAGTACGCTTCAATGTATTTAGACGATATTAAGCCAAGATATTTTATACCAGAAAATGTTACCTGAGAAGGACCATTATTAGTGGCTTTTGCAATATTCATGCTGGGAGGCTGCTGCGTGGTCCCTTAGGGAGAACAGTATTGCAAGGGGAAAGCAATGGCAGGCCCAATCCCTGAGGCAATTTCTATTATTAAGCTGCTTAAAAAAAAAAAAACACCTCTCCAATTTCCTGAGGATCATAATAAAACAAAGAGGTCTGTTTACACTTAAATTTGTCATCTCTCCAAAGGGTATTGGGCATGATGGAGACTGGTTTTGAAAAACCAACTCTAAGGATCAGTTTATTCTGCACTCTGGCTTCTTTTCAAGCATCTCTGAACTTTCCCAAAAAACTGCCACTGTCCAATGATTGATGCATTTCTGGAGACTCAGCGGAGCTTGTCTCTTCACATTATCCAGCTGTTCAGTGCCTGTGGTTTTCACTCATGGTCGTTCCATTTGGTCGTTCCCTCCTTGCCCCTAACCTTCTGGCAATGCGCAAGAAAAATGGAGCATGCAGCTGGGACTGAAAACCTTGCAAATTGCGCAGAGTTTAGGATAGTAAAGGGGGTTTCCCTGCTGGCTCAGAAAATAAAGAATCTGCCTACAATGCAGGAGACCCGGGTTCTATCCCTAGGTCAGGAAGATCCCCTGGGAGAAAGGAATGGCACCCAACTCCAGTATTCTTGCCTGGAGAATCCTATGAACAGAGGAGCCTGGTGAGCTACAGTCCATGGGGTCGCAAAGAATCAGACATCACTGAACAACTGACGCTTTCACTTAGGACAGTAAAAGGTCTTACATTTGAAACAGTATGGAATTAAGGTGGGAAATCAGAAGAGTCATTTGTTCAATTGACTCCACCAGTGTTTACTGAACACTGACTGTTCAGCAAGTTCTGTGTTTAGCCCTCTAGATGCACTCTGCAATTTAACAAGACCGCAAATGTGCCAGTTCAGCACCAAGATTATCCTCATTCTATTCATCAGGAAACCATGGCTTACCAAGATAGAATAACATACAGTCTAGAAAGGGAGACAGCAGGTAGTACACACACATGTGCCCATGTGAACTCCAACACACAGCAGAATATATCAGTTAGATGATCTAAACGTCAAGGCTCAGATAAAGAAGAGACTGCATTCCAGCCTCATACAGAAGATCATGTTCTATTAACAATAAGGTTCTACAAGATGGATAAGACTACAGCAAAATAATAATAATAGGGATCTCAGAAGAAATGGCATGAGTAAAGGCGAAGAGGCAAGCAACACAGACCACATTTGAAAATGGTAGCCCACATAATTTAGTAAGAGAAAAGTGGTATGGTAAAGAGTTTGGTGGTGGTGGTGGTTTAGTCGTTAAGTCATGTCTGATTCTTGCGACCCCATGTACTGTGGCCCGCCAGGCTCCTCTGTCCACAAGATTTCATTAGGACTTCAAAAAATCTTAAAAAAAAAAAAAGAGAGAGAGAAACTTCCTGGTGGTCCAGTGGTTAAGACTTCGCCTTCCAATGCAAGGGGGTGCAGGTTCAGTCTCTGTGCAGGGAGCTAAGATTCCACATGCCTTGAAGCCAAAAGAGCCAAAACATAAAACAGAATCAATATTGCACAAATTCAATGAAAATGTTTAAAATCGTTCATATAAAAAAAAAAACTTAAAAAAATAGACTTTAGAATTGGGCACAGATCACAGAGGACCTAGAATATCAGTCTTAATGAGGGATTTATCAGCATCACAAAGAGAAGCCACTGCAGAACTTTGGGGAACCAGGAAACTCTCCCAAGCTGTCTGTAAGTAAAGTGTATTTAACAGCAAGAAGAAGATGGAAAAGAAAAGAGGCAGATGGCTAGGAGCCTAGGCATCCGCAGCCACAGCAGCCGATGATAAACAGTGAAGATCTGCACCTTGGGAGGAGCAGTGGGGATGGAAGGATGTCCACACAGATGAAAAGACCAGGCAATTGACAAATGGGTCAGTGAGGTGTCAGGGATGACTCTGACGCTGAGTGCCCTCAACACACATGCAGGCAGGACATGTTGAGCAAAAAACTACAAGGTAAAGAACTTCCAGTTAAAAGTGATACCTGGCAAGCAGTCCCTGCCCCCACTAATTTCCTGCTAGACATACACGTGACAACACATTTTCAAGACTGAAACTCAAAAATAGCACAAAAACTGAATGGCCAAAATGTGGAAAGAATTTCCACCCACTCCAGCATGGCTGAAGGCGAATTCAGAGAAACAGTGAGTGGTAGACGATCCTTGCTCTCCTGAGCAGAAAAGCCCACATATGGCAAAGAAAGTCATTTGGCCCCTGGCCCTTCTCCACTGTCTGCCCTTCCTCCAAGATCCAGGGTCAGTGCCCACAGGAAAATCGCATAACCCTCCCTCAATTACGCAAGCGTTTCTCTTCAGGTGCCAGAATAACAGGTCAATTATTTGTTCCCATTGGGAGAAAATAATAACAAATGAAACAACTGACAAAGGACTAATTTCCAAAATATACAAGTAGCTCATACAAGCCAACACCAGAAAAATAAACAACCCAATCAAAAAGTGGGAAAGAAACCTAAACATTTCTCCAAAGGAGACATACATGTGTTACCAAACACATGAAAGGATGCTCAACATTGCTCATTATTAGAAAAATGCAAATCAAAGCTATAATGAGATATCACCTCACACGAATCAGAATAGCCATCATCAAAAACTCTACAAACAATAAATGCTGGAGAGGGTGTGGAGAAAAGGGAACCCTCTTGCACTGTTGGTGGGAATGTACATTGATACAGCCACTATAGAAGATAGTACGGAGATTCTTTGAAAAACTAGAAATAAAAGCATCTCATGACTCAAATCCCACTACTAGGAATATACCCTGCAGAAACCAAAATTGAAAAAAACACATGTACTCCCATGTTCATTGCAGCATTATTTACAACAGCGAGAACACGGCAGCAACCTAGATGTCCATCGACAGATGAATGGATAAAGAAGCTGTAGTATATATATACAATAGCATATTGCTCAGCCATAAAAAGGAATGCATTTGAGTTAGCTCGAGTGAGGTGGGTGAACCTAGAGCCTATCATACAGAGTGAAGTAAGTCCGAAAGAGAAAGATCTGACACGCAGATATATGGAATCTAGAAAGATGGTCCTGATGAAATTTTCTGCAGGGCAGCGACGGAGACACGGATGTAGAGGACAGACTTATGGACACGGGGGAGCAGGGAAGAAGGAGCGGGTGAGACGTATGGAGAGAGTAACATGGAAACTTACATTATCATACGTGAAATAGACAGCCAGTGGGAATTTGCTGTGTGTATGACTCAGGGAACTCAAACAGGGGCTCTGTATCAACCTGGAGGAGGGGTGGGATGGGGAGGGAGGTCCAACAGGGAGCGGACATATGTATACCTATGGCTGAGTTATGTTGATGTTTGGCAGAAACCAACAAAATTCTATAAAGCAGTTATCCTTCAACTGAAAAATAAGTATTCTTTAAAAAAAAATCATTTGTTCCCCATCCTGTCCTTTTTCACTAATCTTGTCCCACTCAAATTTTCTGTCACATCGGTGGACTGAAACCTAAGCAGTAAGTAGAAGGGGTCTCTCCTGAGGCTTTGCATCCTCTAGGGTACAGTCCACACACTGAAGCTATATACTAGTAAGAAAAAAGCTGTAAGAAACTAACAGCAGGGCATGCGGGAGTTGTACATTTCCACAAACACCCTCAGTTTCAGAGTGTCAAAGAATCAGGCAGTGGGATGAGAGGATTCCATTTCTATGCAGCAGAACCACAAAATCTGTCATCTGTTGGCAAACCCCAAATCCAGGGGGAATCTCCCTAATCTGAAGATTAATAAACAATAAGCTGAATAGGAGGTCTATGGGAAAAGTGCCAAAGCTCCAGAGAAAGGGGACAATATCCTAAAGATCAAGGAGATAAACATATCTTGAAAATAATTTACTATCAAAAAAAAAGTGAGAAAATACTTTGAAACGTTTTTGTATCCTCAATAGGACCTAAGAATGTGTGACTTCTCTGAAAAAGGAGCAGAAAGTAGGATGATAAGATGAAAAGACAGGACAATGGAATCCAGAAACAATGAGCCAGATGGGTGGGGAGCTGGGTGAGGCTGGGAGGCTGACAGTACAATAAGAGAACTAAGTCAGCACTGAAGACAGTAAGCCAGGCGGTGGGAAATCAAGCCTGCGACATGTAGAATTTGAAAAAGCTCTCCTGAAATTTGGGGAAAACAAGAAGGAGGTCAAAACATTTGTTCTGAGTGGGCTCTTTTCTAACACTTGGAAATGAATTATCCAAGGAGACACGCGTGCTGACAAAGCAAGAGACTTTATTGGCATGGGGCATCTGGGCAGAGAGCAGGAGGGTGAGAGAACCCAGGAGAACTGCTCTGCCATGTGGCTCACAGCCTTGGGTTTAGGTGATGGGGTTAGCTTCTGGGTCGCCCCTGGCCAATCATTCTCACTCAGGGTCCTTGCTGCTAATGTGCACACATCGCTCAGCCAAGATGGATTCCAGTGAGAAGGATTCTGGGGGGACATACGGATGTGTCTCCTGTCTCCTTTTGACCTTCCCCAAATTCTTCCAGTTGGTGGTGGCTTGTTAGTTATGTGTTCCTTACCAGGATCTCCTGGCGTAAAACAACTCATGCAAATGGTTTCTGTGGTGCCTGGTCTGGGCGTGCGGCTTCAGTCAGTGTTTCCCCTAACAGGACCAAAGCAATGAGCCTGGGGATAGTTTACAAGGCTCACACAGGAAACATCTCACATAGGAAATCTGCTTAATTTCTCCATGTCTTGGAGTTATTGTCTCTAAACTGGGGTTCTAAAACAATAAGCGGAGCATTTTGAGGCCCATAAAGGAGATATAATGTGTAATGTGCTTGTCTTCAATAATGACACATAGTAACACCAGGTAGCATCGGCTGTCATTTATTATTTCTCATTAAACAGTCCACACAAATTGATAGGCAAACTTGAATCAATAACTGCAAGCTTGAAGAGTTGATTCGTGAAGTAAGAACTACAAATAACACAGAAGCATATGAAAAATACCTTATTAGGAATCAAAGAAACTCAACTGCCAACAATGAACAACTTTTCTAAAAACAGGTTAGCTACAGATTTTTCTTTCTTTAATGATGAAGCTCTCTGTTGAGAGTATGCCTAAAAGGAGCTCTACATACCTTGCCTATGGAACTTTAAACTGATATTTATAGATCAAGAGGATGAAAAAGACTTGTGTTCTTGCTGTGGACTGAATATTTGTGTCCTTCTCAAAATCCATATGTCGAAGTCCTAATTACCCAACATGACTGTATTTGGAGATGGTTTGTTGTTCAGTCGCTAAGTCATGTCCAACTCTTTATGACTCCATGGAATACAACATGCCAGGCTCCTCTGTCCTCCACTATCTCCTAGAGTTTGCTCAAATTTATGTCTCTTGAGTCAGTGAAGCTAACCATCTCATGCTCTGCTGCCGCCTTCTCCTTTCGCCTTCAGTCTTTCCTGGTATTTGGAGATGGGGAGGCGACAAAGGTTAAATGAGATCATAAGGGTGAGGCCCTAATCCCACAAGGCCGGTACCCTTATACGTACACAGAACTCTCTGCCACGTGGGGACAGCGTGAGAAGTTGTCCACGCACAAGGCAGGAAGAAGGCTTTCACCAAGCATGGAATCAGCCGGCACCTTGAGCTGGGACTTGCAGCCTTCAGAACTCAGAGAATTAATTTCTGTTGTGGGTGTCACCCCATCTGTGGTATTTTGTTATGGTAGCCCAAACAGACAAACAATTCTTAAGCAGAATCTCCGCTTATAGGGGTCTACTCTAAGGGAACCAGTCAGTCCTAAAGGAAATCGATCCTGAATATTCGTTGGAAGAACTGATGCTGATGCTGAAGCTGAAGCTTCAATATTTTGGCCACCTGATGCGAAGAGCTGACTCATTAGAAAAGACCCTGATGCTGAGAAAGATTGAAGGCAGGAGGAGAAGGGGATGACAGACGACAAGATGGTTGGATAGCATTACGAACTCAAAGGACGTGAGTTTGAGTAAGCTCCAGGAGATGGTGAAGGACAGAGAAGCCTGGCGTGCTGCAGTGCATGGGGTCACAAAGAGTAGGACATGACTGAGTAACTGAACAACAAATTCTAAGGGAATAATCAGTGAGGTTGACAAGGATTTGTGGATGCGTCCTACAGCATTCCTGGAACAGTTAAAAATAATCTAAATATTCAACAATAGAAGACTCTAGAAAAGTCTGCAAGATGCACCAGGTTTTATGGCTCATTTATGATATAGGAGAATGATTATTATATGATATTAATACAAAAGCAGTAGAGAAAACTATATAAATATGATCCTCATTTCATTAAATTATGTATTTACCAAGTACATAGAAAAAGGAATGAAAGAATATACACCAAAAATAATAACAGGAGTATTATCTCTGATAGTGGGCACAAGCAGAACTTTCTTCTTTATGTTTTGAGATGTTCTAAATCTCCAACAATCATCTTATATACTATTTTACAATCATAAAAAATAAAATAATTTTAAAAGCAAGACATGTGAATTCTACTTCTGCCATTACTTGAAACAGTCTTTAAAGGGAGCCTCATTTCTTCATGGTATGCTTGTTTCCTGCCTATAAAGTTCTAGAGACATTATCAGTCATTTAACTGCATAATAAAAATTTACATTAAAAAAAACTGCCACCACAGGATGGTGGCATTGTTACTTTGTTACTAACCCCTGCTTTCTCTTTTATGCACTATCCCCAAATAAATATGCATGGTTTCTGCTTAGGGGCTTAGTGACAGAGCCTAGGGAAATTTTTGCTTTTTTCTTTAAGATGTAACACCCCCAAATTACAACAGGCTCCTTGGAATTTTAAATGTTGAGAAAGGTAACCTAACTAAACATGAGTATGCTCTTGAGAAACATACCACAAATAAACCAACATGGAAAATATTTTGTGGGAGAGCTTGTCCTATATTGTTCCTTCAGGAAGAAGGAACTAGAATCAAGAGGTAAAGGCTATGGGAAGGCAGATTTTGGTGCAGAACCAAGAATTCCATAACAATGACAGATTCCTTACAATGTAATGAGTGCCTCATCACCAATAATGTGGAGAGCAAACACATGATCACTTGTTTGGAAGGAGGAGAAAAAGTAATTGCTGTGTTAAATTTGAACCAAACTGAAAACTGAACTGTATAATCCTTAAGGCAAAAATAACTATAACATTTGTCCAAACTGGCACTTTTGGGAGAAAAGAGGCGATGTTATTAATAATTACCCTGGGACCAAGGGCATCCTAGTTAAACTGGAATGAGTGGCCATCCCTCTCTAGGGTTTTCTCTAACTCTTGGCACTAACTAAAATTCTACATTCATAGACTGTAAGTCTTTAATCCACATTTCAAGAGTTAAATTCTTCCAACACCCACATTTGAATGACTTAATGGCTTATTGTAATGGTCAGACATTCTTGTGTATAACAACCTTTCTCTGAATGGTTGGGGATGGAGGTGAGGGTAGAAATGTGTGTTTTCCCCAGTAATTGGCCCTTGGAGAAAAAGAAAGAAGTGAGCACAGTTAATTGGAAGCCTACAAGGCATATGGCACTGGCAACCCCAGAATTATTTTGAGCTGCAGTTAGCATACCTAGATGATTAGTACTTGGATATTTCAGTGCTTCCTGAGCATAGCTGGAATGTGTAGCTCTGATCTGTTTTCCAGCTGGAAATGTTACAGACATGGGAAGATTTCTGCTTTTGAGCGTCTTGTCGTATCCTGTCTCTGCTTGGCAGGATCCCTGCTCCGATAGTCTATGTGTCTCTTCCATCACTTCTGCTGTCCTCTGGTCTCAACGTAAGTAATTTCGAATGAACTACAGAAGCGCCAACAGAACCTCCCCAGCAGCAGACAAACCCACCCCCAAGCTGATCCTCTGCCGTTTTATTGTCTGTGATTATTACAGGGTCATCAAGTGGAAAAGGGTGAAAAAGAAGAGGTAAAATTGTAGGAGATGTGATTTTAATGTTCCTGCCTCTTCTGACTGCTTCCCCATCAGCCTATCAAAAGTACCATTGGACTAAGGCCTCATACTCCCATAATTTCCCTACGAGAACCATAAGTGTTTCATTCTAGAAGCAAGACAGCAATGCTTTCCTGCAATCAGACTATAAACCCTCCCAAGGCAGAGGTTCTTTGTATGTTGTGTGTCCACAAGACTTAGCAGAAGGTAGGTGCTCAGCACATGTTAGGAGGAAACGGTGGTGATGTGAGAGTGACGAGAGTGACAAGTATTTTAAAGAGAACAACTTTTCAAAGGGATAATTTTTAGAGGAAAAGTATGCCTGATCATAAACAGAAAGGGCAAGGCTGCCAAGAGAAGGAGTCAGGTAAATTTTGAGAGGACATGAGTCCAAGAATGACCCAGAGATGCTCTTAATGGCAGATCAGGCTGGGGCTACATGGCAGAGAACAGTGAGGCTGGGAGGGACTGGGCCTAGGGAAGGATGCAGGGAGGTGGAAGGAGAAAATCCTCTGTAATGGGGACTGAATGGAGCCAAAGATAAACCATCCCAGATTAGACATTCTGCTGGGAGCTTGGGAAATACACAGAGGGGACAAAGGGGATCCTCTGCCTAAGCTCACATTTCTAAAACCCAAGAGGATGAACTCTTTCTAGAGACGCTTGTATGTCAACTCACGAGCGATTGACTTAAATTGCAAGCATACAGTCTTGGGCATTCTTGTCAAGCTCTGGCAATTGGGAAGGAGAGAAGAAAAAAGTAGGCAAATAATACCTTCAGTGCTCTGCACCTTCAAGAAAGCCAGCACACTCTTAGGGAGGTTATCGCAGCCATCTAGCTTCAAGCCCCTTAAGACATTCAAGAGCACAGAAACCACCTTTACAGGTGAGCAAACTGAGATGTCCCATGGTCCCCCTTGACCAGTTAACCCAGCCTCATCTCTAAAGCTTGCAGAATGTCAGCCAACAAGACAGCAACACCAAATTTCCTGAAATGCAGCCAAGCTGCCAGTTGAGGGGTGATGGCCCATCTCTGAACACAAATCCCTGGTTGCTGAGCTGGGCTGAGGGGGAAGAAAGAATACTAATAACCGTGCGGGTTGGTATGGAGGGTTAGTCAAGGCAGATGCTCACTTTGAAGCCAGAGGTGCACTTGTCAGGTGCCTGGAAGCACAGCTTTAAGCAATTCAAAGTAGCCAGGCACCTGAATGCCCCTGGCAGACTGGTGAGACTTCAGAAAGAGGACTGTGCAGGTTTCTTTCTAGCAAAGGCTGTGAATTATCCAGAAAATCTAACAAGCAAGATAGGAATAACCTGCTGGGACAAATGCTATTTCAGCTACAAACTGAAGAACAACCTACAGGGGTCTACTGAGGCAAACTCAGTGCACAGCCCACTTGGACCATGGATAGAACCATCTTCATGAAGGATGTCAGGAGATCATGAAAAAAGTTTTGAAAGGGTTAGTCACTCAGTGGTGTCCTCCCCACCAGGCTCCTCTGTCCATGGAATTCTCTAGACAAGAATATTGGAGTGGGTAGCCATTCCCTTCTCTGGGGGATCTTCCCAACCCAGGGATCAAACCTGGGTCTCCCACATTGCAGGCAGATTCTTTACCACCAGCTGAGCCACCAGGGAAGCCCAAGCCAACAGGTCGTGAGCAGGATTAAATGCTGAATACAATATCAGGAGGCACAAGACGGATTCAATGTGTCTTATGACCCTGGACTTTTATCTTAATTTACTGTGCTCTACAGGAGGTCCTTGTTGGTCATCCATTTTAAATATAGCAGTGTGTACATGTCCATCCCAAACTCCCTAACTATCCCTTCCCCACATTGGGCTGCAAAGTCTTAACCACTGTACAGCCCTGAGTTCTCAAGTGACAGTCAGTGACATAAACAGCACTTCCCTTCTGGCTCCAATTAAGTCTTGCTTATAGAAACATTCAAGTTATTCAAGTAGGGAATGAGATAACGGCTAAGAAAGTCATGTGGAAACAACAAAGTTGAATTCAAATGTAAGGTACTGCTGTTATTTAATGGAAGGCAGTTAGGCTAAAAACTAAACAAAATAACAAGGTCACATGCTCAAAGAGGAACAAAGAAAACCTTTGGTAATGTTCCCAAAGAAAACAGTTTCAAATCATTTCTCTTCCAAACAATGCCTATTGCCAAGAAAAGAGTCCGTCATTTTTTGTCTTCAAAACTATTCTCCTTATCACTTGAAAACTCAGGCAAAGGACTTCCGTGGCAGTACAGTGGTTAAGACTTTGCGGTCCAGTGTGGGGAAGGGATAGTTAGGGAGTTTGGGATGGACATGCACACACTGCTATCTTTAGAATGGATAACCAGCACGGACCTGCTGTGGAGCACAGGGAACTCTGTTCAGTGTTACGTGGCTGCCTGGATGGGAGGAGAGTTTGGGGGAGAATAGATACATGTAAGGGTATGGCTGAGTCCCTTCCCTATTCACCTGAAACTATCACAACATTGTTTGTTAATCGACTTATACCCCAATACAAAATAAAAAGGTTAAAAAAAATAAAATCAAATTAAAAAAAAAAAAAAAAAAAGACTTCACCTTCCAATGCCAAGGATGCAGATTTAATCCTGGAGCTAATCCTGCAGCTATCCTGGTCAGGTAGCTAAGATCCCACATGCCTCTCAGCCAAAAACCAAAACATAAAATGGAAACAATATTGTAACAAATTCCATAAAGACTTTAAAAATGGTCCACATCAAAAATAAATAAATAACCCTCAAGCAATATGACTGGAACTGATGAGTCTTTTCACTCTGAGATTTCCATCTCTACCTTTCTTCCCCAATCCTGTGACCAAAAGTGGGTGCCAGTAACTGCTGGCAAATGAATCTCCTAGATAAGAAACATGCCAGATCCCGGTGGGCAGGCACCACCCACTCACCCTCAGCCTCCAGCCCAGAATCGTAGAGATTCCTAAACTACACTGTGAGGCCGTGTTCCGTGCAGCACTGTTTCCCAGTTATATTCAACATTTTCACTCATCTCTACTCTCCTTGCATAATTGAGCAGTGAAGAAAAAATTTCTAAACATTCACGCCTCTATGGCTCTGTAAAAAATAAGCAGTTCCATGAAGGCATGTAGGCAGCATACATTTTAGCATAACCAGAGAGTGGTGGTAGGAAGTTAGAGGCCTCAGAAAAGCTTGCTTACAAATAAGTAAGCTGTGTCTCCACAAAGACCAGCTGCCCCGAGCTACCCATTTGTTGGCATAACTTGCACTGAGTCCTTGGCACATGCATTGTAGCTCTAAAAGTACCCCCTGGGTTATCTTTTTAAGCTTCATTATCCATTTGTAAGATCAGCAATCATATCACATAAAACTGGGACCTGTACATTTGACACTAACCAATATCACTTTTCAAGGGCTCTCTGAAAAATAAAATGGATCATGCAGGAAAATTTTGTAAATGGAAAATATTGCATACACAGAGTCTGAGGTAATCCAGGACAGTTTAAACCAGAAAGCAGATGGAATAAGAGCAATATAAATTAGTGGAACCATATTTTGCCAACTGCAAAGTGACTCTAACTCCAAACAGAACTTCTCCCCAACTTGTTGATTGCATATATATTTGTTTTTAATTACCACCAGGTAGAGTTTAGTGAGACATTTAGTGTTAGAATCATAGAGTCTATGAAACTAAGGAAACAGCACATAAAATACTTGTGAGGTATTTACATTGGATGATAATATCCGTGCATGTTATACAAGCCAGTTAACGAAACTGATGCATGTGGCAGTTTTAAGAAACGCCCTACAAAAAGAAAGTATATTAAACATTGAACAGAAGGGCAAGACTTCATGAGCAGTCCTTCCTGGCCTGGCCCTCTCACTACGACCTCCATCCTTTCTCTTGGATGCTTTGGCAGCTTCCCAGTGGAAGAGTCTTGGCCCCTGGTTATCAGAGTTGAGCAGGTCTTAATCAACCCAGTCCTCTCTAGGCCATCAAATCAGACTTAGGAAGATTTTGTCCAAATTACTCTACCCTTGGTGAATCAACTCAATGACACTAGAGCAAAGCAACCCACTAATTTACAAAGGAGAGAGGGAAGGATTGGCACGGATTTTTTCCCTGCATTGCAAACTGCCGTAAAGAGAGACACTGATGACTTCCTGGTGAATTTGTCCCTTCTCCATATTCCTGCCAAGGTGCTCAAACCTTGAGCCACTTCTTTGTGCTTGGTGAGCAAGAATATGGCTTGACCGCAGACCATGGTTAACCAGGGTGACTCTCCAATCCACTGCCCAGTAAGGCTCCAGTCTGAACAAGGAATCTTACTCGATATCCTTAATCATGACTGGCTCAGGTCTTCAAAGCCCAAGTTTTCAGTGACAAGCCACTCTGGAGGGTGGATGAGGGTAGAAGGAAGATGCTTCCTATGTCTACTGTCTCTCTTGCCAATCGCATAAACGTTGGGGGGTACAGAACTGCAGGTCCACCCTGAAAGGGACAGGCATTACAAGGAGCTTGCAGCAGTCTTACTTTTTCTTTGACATGCATCTATACTCTTTCATTCCTGACACAAAGACACCTTCATACCCCCTGCCCAGTTTCAGATCTCACACCAGCTGTTACTACTAAGTAGAAAGGTTCAGGTAGGACCGACATCTGGAAATTCATTAGTTTTGCATGAGATTAGAGGCTGATGGCAGAAATGACAGAGACTGCAAACTAGAGACGTCTATGCATTATAGCATTCTGCCTGCCAGACAGTGACAATGTGAAGAGGAGCGGCAGGAAGGTACAGAGGTCTGCCAAGGAAGGCACTCTCTACCCCAGAACTCAAAGGGCACCCTCAGAAGGGCTTGAGAGAGACAAACCAGGGAAATGAAACTGGCTAAACTAACTGGAATGTGGGAAAGCCTGTGCCCTGATATACAGGGGAGGTTAGAGGGGTCAGGATTCCCAGTCCCTGTTGAGCACAGCTTTAGCCCTCATTCATCCCTATAGAGCTCAGGAAAGGATATAAGGACCAGTCTTTGGGAATCACAGGGATGAGAAGTGGAAGGCACACTTCCAACACATTATCCATGTGCAAGCACTCAGTTCTGGGCCAAACGAAGGCAGATAACTGGATTCATTTCCACTCAAAATCAAAATAAATAGTATACTAGGCCCTTTTCTTAATCCCTTAACTCATACTCAACTCAATGGCCATAGTTTGCTCTCCCCTTCACAGCTCAACCAGCCTCTCTGCAATAGCTTCTGGAATCAGGGGTCCAGCCCACCACAGGAGCTACCAGGAAGCTGGGCAGCTTCAGGCCCCTCAGAGGGCTTCTCTTCCTAATAGTATTTCCACCATGACAGACCTGCTCACTCAGTCAAAGGAGAAGCACTTAATTCTTAATTCTGTCCTATAATTAAGCAATAGCATAATGCAAGGACTAAACTCAGTGCAAATTTGTAAACCGCCTTTCCTGCAAAGTGTCTGGCGGAGAAAAGCAAGTGGGATTATACAGAGCAAACATAACCACATTCATTTACCTCAGAGGGCAACTGAGAGCAATGGCTAATAAAAATTATTACAAATCACCACATACGCATAAAGTGCTTTATAATCAACACGAAGACTTTAATCCCATGTTGACTGTTTTTTTAAGGCTTGAAGCTTAAGTAAAAGTTGGGCTGAAAAGAGTGAGAGAAACAAACTTCACATTCTATCATTTTCTAGTTTCAAGCAAATAACAACAACAAAAAAAAAGTAGAAGAAAACCCCAAGAAGTCCATTTTTAACTTGCTGCTTATGTAACAAGAGACTGTGAACTGCACCAGAATTTAATTGAAGGAAAAGTAACTGTAGGGGAATTGCTTGGAGAGCTGCCAGAAGGGTTTTAACAGCTGGAAGTTGAAAAGTGATTAATTTTGACAGCAATAAAAGCCTCATGTTCATACATAATTATGCTTAGATTTGTGGGCTGCTGGAATTTTTTTCTATGCACTATTAACCTTTTGCTGTCCAAATTGGAATTCAGATACTTTAAATGAGTGCCTATTTTTAAATTGAATAATAATTTGCTTTCCACGGTATTGACTCATCTCAAGACAAGGAAGACTCCAGGAGAGAGTGTGGAGAAACAAGAATAGGTATCCTCTTCCGAGTATTTTTAGAACGTAATGCAAATGAAGTTATCTCATTTTACCCTATGCAGAATCACAATGATAACCAAAAATAAAAAGGGTTCAGGAAAAAAAGCATTCAGAGCAAATAAAAAAATTACATTGAAGTGGCCATCCACTGTCAACCAAATAATTCAGCTAAATTCCCAACATTGGGAAATGGAGACAGATCTGTCTGTGGACACTATAATGCTAGTTTCACAAATATTGTATAGGCAGAGAAAGCTATGAATTAAACTGAGTTCTAGGACAGTCAGTGTTGCTAATTAGCTATAAAAGCTTGACAAGTCACTTCATCTTTCTGTGACCTCACTGTTCCTCACATGAGAAAGGGATGGAGCACATAACTGAAAAGATCTAAACTCTAATTATTCTACATCATCTGCTCTAGGAGCCACATCCTGAAAATTTTCTCTCTTATTCTCCTTTATTATTCTCATGCCAGCCAGTTTGACCAGATAGAAAGTTTAGTAATAGAAAATATTTCAATTAATTGAAAATAATATTTAATAATAGTAATTCCAACAGTTTCCAAGACACAGTTCTAAGAACTTTATATAATATCAATATTATATTTTAATCCTCACAAACCCTCTGTGAGATGGCATCCCATTTTACAGAGACTGAGACAATAAGAGGTTACATGAGTCCCCCGAGTCAGCAGTCACCTAGTGGGAAAGCAAAGAGGCTTTAATGGAGTCTTTAATGCCCTGTTGTCTCCAAGCAAATACTATTATTGTGAATACTACACTTAATCTGTGGCTTTAAAGGTGAAATGGAAAAAAGATCTGTGAACCTAAACTCCAAAGAACTGAAATCAGTTTGAGTTCTTCCATTTCCTTGGTCAGTCCAATCACCTCGGACAATCCACTAACTTCTCCACTCCAACCTCCTTAACTGAAAAGCATAGCAGTTGTCTAAATTGGTGGTTCTCAAGGTGTGGTATCCAAACCAGAAGCATCATCCTCACCTGGGAACTTGTTAGCAACGCAAATTCTCAGGCCTCACCCCAGGTGCTTGGAATCAGAAACTTTGAGCATTCATCCGCATTTTGACAAACCCTCAAAGGGATCCTAATGGAGAAGGCAATGGCACCCCACTCCAGTACTCTTGCCTGAAAAATCCCATGGGCAGAGGAGCCTGGTGGGCTGCAGTCCATGGGGTCACAAAGAGTCCGACATGACTGAGCGACTTCACTTTCACTTTTCACTTTCATGCTGTGGAGAAGGAAATGGCAACCCACTCCAGTGTTCTTGCCTAGAGAATCCCAGGGACAGGGGAGCCTGGTGGGCTGCCGTCTATGGGATCACACAGAGTCAGACACGACTGAAGTGACTTAGCAGCAGCAGCAGCAGCAGCAGCAGCAGCAGCAAAGGGGTCCTAAAGTTTGAAAACAGCTGGCCAAAGTGATCACTAAGTTGCTTTCTGATTCCCACATGCCACAATTCTATTTATAAATATCTGGTTTGGGGTCGCAGGATTTCAAACTGAGGTGATTTTACTAGATTTAAATTCTTCTTCCCTGATTCAGCAGTCATTCTGGCCTCTGTTGCCAGAGGACAGGACACGTCCTGCTGGCTCCTAGCATGACTGTTTCCTTACTCATCACTGGATCATGGAATTAAGATGGTAGAAAGGAGTTCAGTTCAGTTCAGTTCAGTTCAGCTCAGTCCCTCAGTCGTGTCTGACTCTTTGCGACCCCGTGAATTGCAGCACGCCAGGCCTCCCTGTCCATCACCAACTCCCGGAGTTCACTCAAACACATGTCCATCGAGTTGGTGATGCCATCCAGCCATCTCATCCTCTGTCATCCCCTTCTCCTCCTGCCCCCAATCCCTCCCAGTATCAGGGTCTTTTCCAATGAGTCAACTCTTCACATGAGGTGGCCAAAGGATTGGAGTTTCAGCTTCAGCATCAGTCCTTCCAAAGAACACCCAGGACCAATCTCCTTTAGAATGGACTGGTTGGATCTTCTTGCAGTCCAAGGGACTCTCAAGAGTCTTCTCCAACACCACAGTTCAAAAGCATCAATTCTTTGGTGCTCAGCCTTCTTCACAGTGCAACTCTCACATCCATATGTGACCAATGGAAAAATCATAGCTTTGACTAGATGGACCTTTGTTGGCAAAGTAATATCTCTGCTTTTGAATATGCTATCTAGGTTGGTCATAACTTTCCTTCCAAGGAGTAAGCGTCTTTTAATTTCATGGCTGCAATCACCATCTGCAGTGATTTTAGAGCCCAGAAAAATAAATTCTGACACTGTTTCCACGGTTTCCCCATCTATTTCCCATGAAGTGATGGGACCAGATGCTGAAAGGAGTTAGGAATCTAAATAGAAAGATGATACTGTTATTATTTTTTTTTTTTTTACCTCTAGCCAAAGCCTAAAATGGAAGCCCACAGTCAGAACCTCAGCATAATCTGAGTTCTTAATCCACCACCATGTCCCACCGGGGGGCTTAACATGTCCTTGTTGCTGCCTGAGGCAAATGGCATTCAAGCTCTGAGGACCAGCCTGCAGGGTTTGGCCTAAGGTTACTCCCATGTTCTCAACTGTGCCAAACTCCTGAGGCTCCAGTACTTTGGCCACCTCATGCGAAGAGTTGACTCATTGGAAAAGACTCTGATGCTGGGAGGGATTGGGGGCAGGAGGAGAAGGGGACGACCGAGGATGAGATGGCTGGATGGCATCACGGACTCGACGGACGTGAGCCTGAGTGAACTCCGGGAGATGGTGATGGACAGGGAGGCCTGGCGTGCTGCGATTCATGGGGTCGCAAAGAATTGGACACGACTGAGCGGCTGAACTGAACTGAACTGAACTGAACCTTCCTCCTCTGAGTCAAGAGGGAGGCAACCAACCCCAGAGAGACTATTGGATTTACTTCTTAACTTGACACCCCATTGCCATGGGGTAATGTAGCAGATAAACATGACTACTCTGAGCCAGGAGCCTGGATGCCCCACAAAAGAGAATTCCAAGTATCCTCAGGGGCCCAAATGTAAATAGGCCTTCACCTTATTCTCTTCAAGGAACCACATGCTCATCAGAAACAGTGGAGGAAGACCTTCAAGTTTTTGGATCATCCGTCATGTGAATGTCCAATGCCTCTTGCTTAATAAACCTGCTTTTAAAAGCAGAACACTGGATGACTTCACACCTGATGGACGAGACTATGAAAGGCAGGGGAGCAAAGACTGGTGTCTCTACTTCCTTTGTATTTCGTGTGACACTTCCTTTACATAAATTGATGTTTGCTGACTCATTTTTTTTTTAAAGATACAATTAGAAGAAACAAAGGAGCAGAAATGCAAACACTATCAAAGTTACAAAAACTCCTAGAAAAAATTAGGAATTTAGGCAGGAATAACATATTGAGAGAAAAGGTAGCCACATAAAGCAATAGAAACTTCTTTGGAACTGTAGTTATGAAGTAGGCAGACTTCATAGAGCCGATTAAGCCTAAGCTTTACAAGTGGAATAACTCTGTTCATTTGTTTCATGAGAGTGGAAATTCCCAAACCTTTATTCTAGACCATCCTGAAGACAATTTTACATTTGAACATTATAAATACAAGAAGGGCTGAAAAAATTTTACAAACTATTTCCTCATCCAAGTTTATTTAAAATGATTTATTAGCAGAAATTTTACATTCTTTTATTGAAAATCTTACATCCATACATGTATGGATGTGAGAGTTGGACCATAAAGAAAGCTGAGAACCAAAAAATTGATGCTTTTGAACTGTGGTGTTGGAGAAAACTCTTGAGAGTCCCTTGGACTGCAAGGAGATCCAACCAGTCAATTGTAAAGGAAATCAGTCCTGAATATTCATTGGAAAGACTGATGCTGAAGCTGAAACTCCAATACTTTGGCCACCTGATGTGAAGAACTGACTCATTGGAAAAGACCCTGATGTTGGGAAAGATTGGAGGTGGGAGGAGAAGGGGATGACAGAGGATGAGATGGTTGGATGGCATCACTGACTCAATGGACATGAGTTTGAGTAAGCTCCAGGAGTTGGTGATGGACAGGGAGGCCTGGAGTGCTGCAGTCCATGGGGTCACAAAGAATCAGACATGGCTGAGCAACTGAACTGAATTAATCAAAAATCTAGACCTAGTTTTCCAGCTCTGGACACCTGTGTCCTGCTGTGACCCCATAAAGAAGTGAACTACCCTGGACAATCTATGTAGTAGTGCCATCTTACAGATAAAGTAACTGAGGCACAGAGATTCCTAGTCCAGTCCAAGTTACAAAACGAGTAAATAGCAGAACTTAGATTCCAACGCAGGCAGTCTGGCTTCAGAGTTCATGCTTCTGGATGATCAAGTCATGTTTTATTTACTCCATGTGTCAGTTAGGAATGCATCTGGGGACATGACAGAAATCCCAATTGACAGTGCCTTTAAAAATAGGAATTCACTTTTCTCACTTTGCAGTGAGTCTGAACATAGCCGTGACTAAGGAGTTCAGTTGCTCGCGATATCCCCAGGGACCTAGGGGCTCTCCATTTTGCTAACCCATCACCCTAGCATCCTCATCCTTCTTCTCTCGTGGTCACTGCCCTTCCACGCTTCACCTCCCACAATACGGAGGCAGAATGGATTGGAAAAAAATATGTGGAGAAATGTTGCCTTTTCTTTGGAAACTAAGTTTATTTCAGTGGCCGCCCCTTATGTCTCACTAGCCAACACAAGATCTCGTGCCACCCTTCAACCAGCCAGGGGCCAATCAAAATGAGTGTGCAGTGACTGGTTCTGATGAATCATGATTTATATTCGGGAACTGGAAAAGGAGCTGAACCATGGGTCTCTGCCTAGCTCCCGAATGCACTGGACTCTTTCCATTGGCGAAGAAGAGTGAGCAGGATGGGGGATGAGCATCAGGGGACAGTAAAGAGGGCCTGCCGTGCTCCCTGACACTGGTGTCTATTGGGCTCCCCACTATTCAATACCTCACTTATTTGAACTGCAGTGAGAAGGCACTTCACTGAGAAGTGCAAATAAAAATAAAAGATATAATCTCTATATAGTAATCCATCATTTAAAGGCTTCATTTAAGAGAACTGATCTCATAACCACTTTTAAACAAAGAGGTGAAAGAGTTTAAACCACGTTGGTTGAATTGGCAAAAGACTGTCCAAAGAACCTGGGAGGCCTTCCCTGGGCTCCAAGTACACAGCAGGGAGAAAAGAATAAGCCTCAAGGTACCGTTCTTAGACTGTAAAATGACAGACAGGCTTGGGAGGGGAGTTTGGGGGAGACTGAATACATTTATATGTATGGCTGAGTCCCTTCACTGTTCACCTGAAACTATCACAACATTGTTAATCGGCTAGACCTCAACACAAAATTAAAAGTTAAAAAACACACACACACACACAACATGACAGACAGGGCAAGCTTCTGTATGTGCTTAAAAATAGAAGCGGGTGTATATTCAGGACGTTTGAGGCACCGGGCACACAGAGCTGGCTTCCAACCACATGTAATTATAGAATAGCCTGAGTCTCTCCAAGTCTCACCTCCACTGAATGTAGACAGTATCTGGAAAGAGTAATGACTCAAACCTCACTGGCACCAGCCCCCCTCCACCCCATGCCCACAGCCCCTGAAACACCCTGCTCTGTGTCTCTCGAGGTCCCACGGGGTTCTCATACATGCACACAGACCAGTCCAATTCATTTGGGACTGCCCCTGCTCAGATTCCAAAGAGCCACATAGTGCCCTGGAGCAGACCAGAGGAAAGCAGTTCTCTCCTCTCCCCCCAGGTCCTTGCCCTCCCACCTGCAACTGTTAGAAGGTTCTGGAAGCAATCCTGCATGTAGTTTCCCTCTCACTGGAACACACACGTGTGTCCACAGGGCTGGGCTGGGCACAAATTCAAGTGCTAGTGATGTGATAAACTCACTGCGGCTGCTCTCACTATCTCCTCCCAAATACCATATCTTGGTATTGCCTCAGGTCATCCTCTTTCTTCCCTTGGGACAACTGACTGATTAACTCCATTCTAGGAACTTGTTCTTAGGAAGTAACCAGATGCAAGGCCAAGAATATGTGTAAGGAATCAATTATGGAGCTCTTCATTCTGGCTTTTAAAAAATCCTAAATTTTATCAGCTCTGTGTGTCTGTGTTTATGTGTGTGTGTGTGAACATGCTCAGTTGTGTCTGACTCTGCAACCTCATGGACAGAAACCCCATGGACTATAGTCTGCCAGGCTCTTCTGTCCATGGAATTTTCCATGTAAGAATACTGGGGCAGGTTGCCATTTCTTTCTCCAGGGGATCTTCCTGACCCAGGGAGTCTCTTGTACCTCCTACACTGACAGGTGGATTCTTTACCACTTCGCCACCTGGAAACACCTTATCAGCTGTAGACTGGTTAAATTAATTATAGTGCTGTTATTTTGAAGAAGATTATGCATCTGCTTAAAATGAAACATATCTACATTTATTAACATAGAAAGATATCCATGATACATTGTCGAACTAGAGAAAAGCATAGTCTCATTTTTGTGAAAATTTAAACACATACTCGTGTGAATGTATGTGGATTGCTGTATGCATACACCCACACAGAGAAAATAGGGTTATCTTTGGAAGGCAAGATAAGGGTATTTTTACTGTCTTCTTTACATCTTTCTGGACAGCAAATGTTTTTACAAAAAGCATGAATTACTTTCCCAATCATCATCATAGAAAGATAAAGCCATAACCATTTTGAAAAATAATTATTTTAATAAAATGGGCTTTATGGATCAAAATGAAGTCTTTATTTAGTGAGATTATTTTAATAAAAGGAAGGCTCAATCATTTATTGGATATTCCTGGGTAATGTGGAGAATATGACCCTTCAAGATGATTAAAACCATACATCACCCCCAAAATATCATGACGCTGGCCAGCAGTGTCATACCCCCAACATTACTGATGCTGAAAGTCTGAAAAAAAAAATCGTGATTTCTGAAAGGAAAAAAAAAGTACGTAGAGCAAAGCAAGCACATAGAGTGGTGTATTTGTGGTTGCCTCGTTTTAGTCTTGCCTCAGTTTTTCTTTTCAATTGGTTGTTTATCTTTTTCCAATAGATTAGTAAAAGTTCAAAGCTTAACAACACCTGGCATTTATGTTGCCTATTTGTTCTCGATTTGTTTGCCTTTCAAGCTTTTTTATGTGTGAGATTTGAAACCATACGGAAGTTCTCATTGTTTATGCGATCAACTACAACAATCCTTTCTTTTAGGATTTTTGGCTTTGGCATCATGTTTAGAAATGTCTTTTCTACCCCCAAAGACATCAAAATTATTTGCTCCTATTTTGTTTAATCTATAAATGTTCCTGTTTTACAAATAAGTGTAAAACTAATCAGAATTTATTTTTGTGTGAGGCATGCATGAGACAGTGAAACAAACAATTTGCCTCCATTGGTTGGTCATTTTCCCAACACCATTTATAAGCTATCCAGCCTTTCCCCAAAGATTAGAAATGAAATTTCCATCATATATCAAAACAAAACAAGTGCACAAGGTTACACACATCCCTTAGGTCTGTTCCGGACTTCTTTTCTCCTAAAATTTTCCTGCCTATTCCTGAACTAATACAATACAATTACAATTATTATAGCTTTAAGCTGTATTTTATTTTCTGATAAGACAGAAAAGTACATCACTGTACTTTTTCCAAAAACATATTAGCTATTCTGAAGTGATCATTCTTCTAAATAATTTAGATTTCATCAAATTCCTAATAACACTCCATTAGTATTTCTACTGGAATTACATTAAATTTATAAATGAATCTATAGCAAACATTTAATACTTTCATTGGGAAGGCGTCTTTTCAATCTCCTTTTAAGATTTTGTATCTTTCTCTACATTGATCCTGGATATTTCCTGGTCAGCTTGTGGAAAGTTGATTTTCTGTCTGTCCCCACACGTTGCATCACACGCACTGGTGGAATCTCCTTATCAGATTTATAGTTGTAGGACAGGTTTGCGTATCTCAGCCCCCAGGCAAATTTCCTCTTCCCACAGACTTGAGTTCTGTCTTCTTGGTGTGCCACTTCCCTCCGACCCCACTCTCTGAATTCTGGTTTCAGAGAACCCACTTAGTCACCCTGGTTCCCGGCATGCCCTGCTCCCCGGCTCTCATCTACTCCCCACACAATGCTTACGTCATAGAGACCGAAACTCACTCAGTTATTTTTCTTTTGCTGCCCAACAGAAAACCACAGGCAACGTAAAGCAACACACACTTGGCATCTCAGCTTCTGCGGGTCAGGAGTCGGGGCCTGGCTCACCTGAGTCTCCTCTCAGGGTCTCACAAGGCTGCCATTAGGGTGTCAGCGGCAGGCACTCCTTCCTGGATCTCGGGTCCTCTTCCAGGCTCGCGGGCTGTCAGCAGAATTCAGTTCCTTGCAGCTGTAGGGCTGAGGGCCCCACCTTCTTGCTGGCTGTCGCTAGGGTCCTTGCACGTGGTCCTCTCTTGAGCCTTCTCACACATGGCGGCTTCCACCTTCCAGGCCAGTGGGAGACGCTCTCCTGTAACATAACCACGGGGGTGACGCCTTCCATCACCTTCACTGTTCTCTATTGGCTAGCAGCCAGCCACGGGCCCCTGCCCTCAGGAGGAGGGGATCATTCAAGGCTGTGAGTGATCGTCAGAGGTTGCTTTCGGGGGCATCTACCATGTTTACAGGTCTTAGGCCATCTCCAGCACCCCCACAACTTCCCAGTCACTGCTCAGATTTGGAACACTGACCGAAACGTAACAGGATGGACGTGCGGACAAGGGGAGAGAGGGACGGGTGGTATCGGGCGGAAGGCGAGGAGGAGGCAGAAATCCAGGCGCTCTGCTCCCTTGCAGCTCTACAGAGCCTCTGATATAGGCACTGGCTCTCCAAAGCGCGGAGGCACAGCAAGGGGGTGACACAGCTGCCAGCCACACTGCCTAGTCTTGGTCCTCCCCGGCTGCCTCATATTTATTGTCAGTTCCTTCATAATTCTGGAATTTTGCGGTTAGTTATTTTTCAGTGTTATTGTAAGTTTTGTCTTTTTTTTTTTTTTAAGCCTTTGTATGTATGTTAGTAAGAGGTTAGGGAAAACTGCCAGGCTTGTGATGCTTTGAACCAGTTTCAACCAAGCCAGTCTCTAGCAGGCTTCCACTCCGTCTTCCCAAGAGGGTACGGCTGCCTGATTTCTGGTTCTTTTGGATCTAGTTCAAGGATGAATGTACACAGACTAGCTCTCTGTGCCTCTGGATGCTGTGGCTATCAGAGGCATATCTGTAATGCTGGCAGCCGTTTCATTCTCATGATAACCTACTGAAGTAAATATTATTAAACCACTTTATGGAAGAGGGAGCAGTGGTTCTGTCTAGACAAATAACTTCCCCAATGTCACACAATCAGTAAGTGACAGCTTAGATTCAAATCACCCTTTGCCCGACTCCAAAGCCCTTCTGTCATATCATGCTCTCAGGGTAGGGGAACACCTCCTGAAATAGTTAAAGGCATTTAGTAAAAATCAACACATTTTTCCTATTCTTAATTCAGTCTATAATCTCAGAACCCTAAAGTAGTAATCATCTATAGCTTTATGCTGTTAGGAGTTTTCCATAGTGAAAATGGACAACATTCTCATATCTATGTAGACCTCATCATCTTTGTCCCATAAATTTTATACCTTAAACAAAGCAAGTAAAGTCAATGCTTGAGGGGTTTGATAGTCATCCTGGGGCTTTCTATTCAGCCATCACTTGAACCTCTGTCTCACACCTCCCTGAAATCAGCCACACTAAACAGGAACATCAGCAAGTCACAGGTAGACTCCCCACTTGGTTCCTTTGAGAAACTCTTTAGGAGGCAGTGCTTCCTGAGGGCAAAGGACCTGGGTACTGGAGTCAGAGTGTCTGGGTCCAAACCCAGGGGCTGTGTGCCCACCAGCTGCCTTTGCAGGAAGGTCATGTGCAGGATGGTGGGATTATAATAGACATACACTAAATATAAATTCTTTCTTTCTTTCTTTCTTTTTTTAGTCCCTAAGTCACGTCCAAGTCTTTCGTGACCCCATGGACTATAACCAGCAAGCTCCTCTGTCCATGGGATTTCCCAGGCAAGAATACCAAAGTGGGTTGCCATTTCCTTCTCCAGGGGATCTTCCCGATCCAGGGATCAAACGTGTGTCTCCTGCATTGGCAGGTGGATTCTTTACCACTGAGACCTGGGAAGCCTTTTCTTTTTTTTTTAATTGGGGCATATTTGCTTTACAATGTTGTGCTAGTTTCTGCTGTACAACAAAATGAGTCATCTCTTCACATACATATATCCCTTCCATAGGATCTGCCTTCCACCCCTCTCTCATCCCCCCTGTCTAGGTCGTCACAGAACACCAAGCTGAGCTCCACTGGCTGGGGTTTACACATGGCAACGCACGACATCAATAGCTGAGATACCAGCATTTACAAAGGCGTCTTACAGAACAGGAGACCACACAGCGTACCCGCAGGTGGAGGCAGAGACTCCCCAAGTCCCCACAATGTATTTCCGCTGACCGCAAGCCCATCCCCACTGACAGACTGAGCTGCATGCCTGCCTGCTAACTAGGTACAAGTAATTACCGAAACCAAGCCCAGCGCATTCCTAAGTGTTTATAGATCATCAAAGGTCAATTTCTCTGGCATACTAGCCTCATTAAGCTTAAGATTTAGGCCCACCTAGGGTCCATTCCTGCAGCAATCTTGGGCAAGTCACAAAATCTGGCCAATTATCCATTGCCTTCTGTACGGTAGTTCTCATATGTGGTCCTGGCCAGCATCAGTATCATCTGGGATCGTCTTAGAATGCAAATTCTTGGGCTCCACCCCAGAAATGCTGAATCAGAAACTCTAAGGGTGAAACCCAGAGATCTGTTTTAACAAGCCCTCCAGGCATGCTAATGAGAGAACCACTGCTCCAACACTTTGGGTTGTGAGAATGAAATAAGATTATGCGCCTTTCCACTATGTACATTTCTTTTTTCTTTGCTTGGCCGCACAGTGCAGTATGCACGATCTTAGTTCCCCGACCAGGGATCGAACCCCTGCCCCCTGCAGTGGAAGCACAGAGTCTTATGAGCAGTGGGGCCACTGGACTGCCAGGGAAGTCCCTACCATCTGCACTTCTGTAGCACGAATCAGCCCATCAGGGACTGGTTATAGAGGAAGGATATCAGAAGAATGTGAAAACTGCACGTTATAATGCACATAATTGCACACTCATGCGTCATGTTGCAGGGTTTCCAGACGGCGCTAGTGGTAAAGAACCCGCCTGCCAATGCAGGAGACATAAAAATGTGGGTTCAATCCCTGGGTCAGGAAGATCCCCTGGAGAAGGGAATTGCAACCCACTCCAGCATTCTTGCCTGGAAAATCTCATGGACAGAGAAGCCTGGCGGGCTACAGTCCATAGGGTTGCAAAGAGTTGGACAATGAAGTGACTTAGCAGGCACGCACATGTCACACTGAACTGTGAAAACTGCATATTGCTTTCCACCATATCATAGGTGAGTTTCCCTAAGCAAGAGGACCTGGGACGGCAGAAGTGGAGTCATGATCTTCATTCAAAAGGGAAAAGCTCAGGAGCTTGGCTGCTACATCGTCAGCAGGACCTTTTTGCTGTTTTCTGGGAAATATAAAACTCGCATCTGCTCCAGGGCTGCCTCCTCCGTTAGCACATCCCAGCCTCTGAGCGCTCAATTTCTGTGAGGTTGTCCTGCTTCCTGCGTTCTCCTTGACAGTAGCTCCGCTCACCCGGAGTTCATTTCTTCTGCCCTACCTCTGCTCCTGCCAGTGCTGGTCTAAGAAAAAATTACCACCTTCTCATCCCCATTGTTTTTGGGGATTTTCATACCCCTGTGGCAGCTTCCAGCCTCCCAGCTGCTGCCAAGGTGGTCCAAGTGACCTCCCCAGGTAGTAATGGCTGTTCGGGCTCATCAAAGTTGCACAGAATTTGAATGGTCTATCTTGGCGCTATATTTTCCACAAGTCCTAATATTTTTTTATGCAGAATTTTGCAGACGGCAACATTGTCTGAGAAGTATAATTTTGTGTTTCAAGCAGAAATGCTTGTGTATGTGAAGTCCCTGGCACATAGTACAGACTTAATCATTTTTGTTACTAGTCTATGTCTTCTGTAACTTTGTCCTTGAAATGCTGACCAAAAAAGAGACAAGCCAAGAAAACCCCGTAGTGATAGCTCTAATGCAGAGCCAAGGAGCACCGTGATAATTCTGATAATGAAAGAATGAGATTTTTACCCTCTTTGGCCAATATTTTGAATGACATTCATTTGGAGCAATTTTTCCTGCTCTTTTTTTTCCACTTTCCTTTTTCCAGTTGGAGCAGCTCTTTCTAAGGCATGGGGATACTTTATCCACTTCTGTGCATTTAAATCCTTAATTCCACTGTCTCTTTCTGTGTGACTAGATCAGGCACTTATTCTTAGAGAGAAACAGCCAGGTGGAGAGTAATTATCCTGGCATCATTCCTGATGTTTACAGAGTATGGCACTCAGACTTGAAATCTCCAGTCACCTTTGCCGGCAGGGACTAGCTCAGTCCCCTCACCTGATAGGAATGGGAACTGAGGTCTGGCTCAAGGTCTAAAAGCAGCACAGTCTGGCCAGGAGAGGCAGCCAGGTGTCCTGGCTCCTAAGTCAGTGTTCTGTCTCCGAATGTTTACTCTCTAACCAGACCCTGCCTTATGAGGTCATTGCTAAATTGTTACCTTAAACATGAGGTCGATGGTCAAAACTGCTGATCCACAGGTCAAATTTAGCCCCCAGACATGTTTTGTTTGCCCTTGCATTGTCATAAAGCTGGGTGTTTCACATTCAGAATGTCTGGCAACCCCGAGCTAATAGCCCCACATGGCAACAATCAGCTGGAGCTGATGAGCCTCTTTCCCTTTCAGCCAGGACGGGCTTGCTCAACCTTGCCACAGTCCCTAGCACTGCCGATTGTTGTACACTTACACAAACTTATCCTCATACAGGCACACACATTTTGTATTAGCTTGCTAGGGCTGCCGTAACAACGTGCCACGGGCTGGGGGGCTTAAATGACACCAATTATTTTCTTTCACAGTCCCAGAGGCTAGAAGCCCAAGATTAAGGTGTTGGCAGGGCTGGTGTCTTTGGCTTAGAGGTGGCTGTCTTCTCCCTGTGTCTTCACATGGCCTTCCCTCTATGTATGTCTGTGTCCAAACTCCCTCTTCTTATAAGGACACAAGTCTTACAGGATTAGATCCCACGCTAATGCCCTCATATTAACTCAATTTCTTCTTTGAAGACTGTTTCCAAAAACAGCCACATTTTGAGGCACTGGGGTTTAGCAATTCAACATAGAAATTGGGGTAGGGGGCCACAGGACCTAATCCAACCCATAACATATTCCTTCCTCCTTCCATATTACCTGCTTAACCCCAAAGGCATATGAATCTGCAGTCGTGACAAGCAGGGGCATACTGTCGTTTATTTAACTTGCACAGCTTTGTGTCTATTTCATAGACAGATCCTATATGAAGTGCCTTAATGATGAAGTGCATAAAGCACACTTCAAAGAGATGTCAAGTTTTAAAGACAGGAAGACTGTCAAGAGACCATCTCCTGCAGGGGTTTTCAAACTAAGTGAAGTCACTCAGTTGTGTCCGACTCTTTGTGACTCCTTACAGCCTACCAGGCTCTTCTGTCTGTGGGATTTTCCAGGCGAGAGTACTGGGGTGGGTTGCCTTTTCCTTCTGCAGAGGATCTTCCTGACCCAGAGATCGAACATGGGTCTCCCACACTGTCAGCAGACGCTTTATCATCTGAGCCACCAGGGAAATCCATTCCCCTTTTTCAAACTAAGTCACAAAACAAACGTGAAAAAGAAATGGATACATAAAATAGCTAAGCTTCATTCCTATTCTCCAAAATGGTTCCTAAGAAAGCTCCAAAAGATACTGGGCCTCCAAACATGAAACGTGATTTGAAAACCACTGATGTAATCCACATCATTCAGTTTATGTATGAGAAACCTAAGCTCATCCACATGCCCAAGGCCACCAAGAGCAGGGCAGTATCAGATCCCATATCTCCTTCCCATGTAGGTTCCAAAGAAGTCATGGAGTCAGTGGACGCAAACAGGACAGTTTGGATGACATCATTAGAACAGGGAAGTCCTGATACTGTATTGGAGGGAAGGGCAGCCTGGAGCCTAGATCTAGGAGTTGGCAGACCCTGATGTTAACTGTGCTTTGCCAGTACTGGCTGTGCAACCCTGAGGACAGAGGGCTTGACTCCTCTGTTCCTCTCCCCGCGCAGCCCAGTAAGATTAGACTTCGCGGGCTCTTTGTTGTTGTTGTTCAAGGTCTAAAAGTTGTGTCTGACTCTCATGCTCATGAATTGCAGCGTGCCAGGCTTCCCTGTCCTTCACTATCTCCCTGAATTTGCTCAAACTCATGTCCACTGCGTCAGTGATGCCCGTGGGATCTAAGGTCCCTTCTAGTGTCAAAATACTAAGGATTCCAGACTGTTAAACTTAAGAGTAATTCTGCTCATCTTTACTTTTACTCTGTTGATACAAAACTTCGTGATAACTTCTTGCCTCACGAGCTTGTGCTCCAGTAAAGGGAAGGCTCACACTTTTCACACCCAGAGCACCCTCCACCCTGGAGAAGGGATCCTCAGTCCTCGTCTGCTGCCCACTAGGGTGACTTGCAACCGTGGGGTAAATCCATATCAACTGCCTTCACTAATCAAGGCCTTTTAAGATTTGCATGTCCTCCAAGACAAATGGGGACTAGACATGATATTTGCTGGGATTGTTTTCTAGGAACTTAGAGTTGGCTGTGTCTAGTTCAAGCTGAAGCCTGTTAAGACAGGAAAAGACCACCCACCCTCCAACTGGGCATGTGCGAATGTCCTCTCCATGACCTTTTGAACCTGCATAGGCCGGTGGCCTAGTTACACCTGCACAGAAGGATGATTGTCGCACTTTTCCCATCACTTTCCCCATGGCCCCACCTTCGTCCAGTCACCACTCCCCATTCTCCTCACGCCTCTGACCATCTTGCTGCTTTATTGATCATAAATACCTCCAGCTCCTGGCGTTGGAGGGGAGGTGCATTTCAGGTTTGTTTTCCCCTCTCCTCGCTCAGTTGTGATGGGAATAAGCGCTCTTTTTGCTGCAAATCTTAGCGTTTTTGATGCACACCAGGCAAAACAAACCTGGTTTGGTAACAAAGTCAACATCTAGAGTCCAGCTTGCTCTCTTAGGAAAGGAAAATCAAAAATGAAAAAGGTATTCCGCAGAGGAAGCTGTGCTCTCTGATCCTCTCTTTTCTCAGTAAGGTGACTAGGAACTTTGCCCCACAAAAAAAGTGGGAGAAAGGAGGGTGGAATTTCTTCTCCAACTAACATTCCAGTGATAATCTTATTTCATGAGGTTACCCACTGTGAGCCATGCTAATGCCCCCCCAAGCAATTAGTATCTCATTTCAAGCCAAAACCTATAGCTCCAAACATCCAAACTTCAGTTACCACCCACACTCAAGTTCTCTTCTTCCTCTTTTCCAACATTTCCAGCCTCCATGCAGGTACCTGTAGCTGGCGAACTAAATTCTGGCCAGTGGAATATGAACCAGGTAACCCTCTGTCTCGTCCAGGGCCTGGCCCATAAGAGCTTCTCACATGTGGTCCTTGCTCTCTCTTCTGCCAGTGGAATGGAAAAGCAGGAGGGCAAGGCCTAGGGCCCTGAATGACTTCATGCAGAAGAGACATACCCTCACTCATATCCCCACTGAGGTGGGTTTAGAGGCAAGAAGTAACTTTTCATTCTGCTTGGTCACCAGGATTGGGGAGTTACCTGTTTCCGTAGCTAGCACTATTTAATACCTGCATCCTGTGAAGTACAAGGCAAATCTACTCCTTTCCACTTGCCAGACCTTGAAATATTTGAGGTTAGTGCTCATCTACAGGTGACAGAGTGACAACCTCTCTTCTTTAGTATCATCTTCTCATTCATTAGATCAGATATTCAGAAGGCCTAAAATGATGAAGCCAGATACTATTCAGTAAAGGCTTCCTACTACAAAGTCTTGAGATAACTCCTTTTGATTTTTTCTGATTCATATGATTCCCCAATATGCTTACTGAACATGTTGCCTCAGGACAGCATTTGCATGGAAGAACTCACTGATCGTCTTTTTCTGGCTGAAGTTTCCCCAAACCTAAGCTTTTGGTAGGTCAGAGAGGAGTCCTAACATGATTAGAATATTTGGGAGCAATATCAGTAGTGACAGAAAGATGATGGAACCAGTTTCTCCACCCTTAAGATGGAAAAACACTCCATGAGCCCACAACCAGAACTCTCAGCCAGAGTTCCACGGCAGATTTAAGCGTTAATGTCCTAAGAGATCTGCTGTATCTAAAGCAGCAACATTTCTCCTACACATCTGGAGTGATACCAGTCATTTTTTCATCCTTGGGGGAATTTTAAAAACTGTCCATCAGCAGATGAATGGATGAGAAAGCTGTGGTACATATACACAATGGAGTATTACTCAGCCATTAAAAAGAATTCATTTGAATCAGTTCTGATGAGATGGATGAAACTGGAGCCGAGTATACAGAGTGAAGTAAGCCAGAAAGAAAAACACCAATACAGTATACTAACACATATACATGGAATCTAGAAAGATGGCAATGACGACCCTGTATGCAAGACAGGAAAAAAGACACAGCTGTGTATAATGGACTTTTGGACTCAGAGGGAGAGGGAGAGGGTGGGATGATTTTGAAGAATGGCATTCTATCATGTATACTATCATGTAAGAATTGAATCGCCAGTCCATGTCTGACGCAGGATACAGCACACTTGGGGTTGGTGCATGGGGATGACCCACTGAGATGTTATGGGGAGGGAGATGGGAGGGGGGTTCATGTTTGGGAACACATGTAAGAATTAAAGATTTTAAAATTAAAAAAAAATAAAAAATAAAAAAATATTAAAACCTTTAAAAAAATAAAATAAAATAAAAAATAAAAAAATTTTTAAAAAAGAAGCAAAAAAATAAAAATAAAAATAAAAACTGTTTTTGAGGACTGTGGTTTAGATGAGGAGCTCATACTTAAGAAAAGCTGCTTGGAGGGAAGGAGAGGAAGGGAGAGAGTGCAGGGATTGAAGGATCATACAGAGCAGAGGGAAAAGTGCCAGGGAGCCGGCAGAGTGCCAGATCCATGTGGCAGAATAGCCTGCCTTTGCCGAACGGTAAAAACAGTAAGGTCCTTGGGAGGAGTAGCGGTGTGGCAGGTCACAGGCAGCATCCTGGCCCTCGGGGGCTCCGAGGCAGTGGGAGTGGGCTGATTTGAAGTAGGGAGGCTAGCTGAAGGAGAGACCGCCCAGCTTATAACTTGCAAGACCAGTTATTAAGGATTCTATGGGGCAACGAACATCTCCATGAATACCTTTGAAGACAATTCAAGAACTTGCTAAAATTCCTACATCTTCTCATTCATTAGATCAGATATTCAGAAGGCCTAAAATGATGAAGCCAGGTACTATTCAGTGAAGGCTTCCTACTGCAAAGTCTTGAGATAAACAGCCTCTTTCTCGTGCTGTTTTTTTGTTGTTATTGCTGTTTTGGGGGGCTTTTCCCCCTCTGTTGACAAAGAGCTTCTCCAAGACATTAGCAAAGTGAAAGTGAAGTCACTCAGTCATGTCCGACTCTTTGCAACCCCATGGACAGTAACCTACCAGGCTCCACCGTCCATGGGATTTTCCAAGAAAAATACTAGAGTGGGCTGCCGTTTCCTTCTCCAGGGGATCTTCCCAAGCCAGGGATCAAACCCGGGTCTCCTGCATTGCAGACAGACGCTTTACCGTCTGAGCCACCAGGAAAGACAACATTAGCAAAGCCCATCTTCAAATGCAAAAGCAGTCTTCAGCCCTCCTAGAAGACCTCGCCAGACCGCCAGCGCACTCTTGACAGGATGTGTTTGTTCCCTCATTTTATGTTTTCCAGAGTAATCTGCTTCCTTAATGTAATCAGAATCCAGAACTATACCCAAACAGCAATTCTACAATAAAAGTCAAGGCTTCCTCTAGAAACTCCTGAGAAGGAACAGATAACTGTACACAGGGCTGGCAAACACATTGCCGAGAGTTAATATTTAGTGGAAAGATTTTTTAAATTAAGTTTAAAAAAAAAAGGTTTTTCATCCAAAGTAGGTATTAACTAAAGTGCTAAATGTGGGAATCACAGTTATCTGTAATGAAGTGTGCACAGCACACATGAAATATATAATTATCTCCTGAGTTTGCTCAAACTCATGTACATATATAACTTGAGAAAGATTCCTGTGTTGTCTGTAGCCTGGGGCTCTGCATTTTAATTGGGATGTGGGAAAATGGGAGAGTACAGCTCAACCCAAGTTATTTAAAGCCTCAAGAGAAGATTAAAGGAGTTGCAATGGTTTTGTTCTACTGCTGAGAAAGCTAAGGGAGGGCTACATAGCTGTTTTCAAATGTGTAAAGTTTAGTCCCAGGACACAGTTCTTCTGAACACAGCCCTGGGTCCTTCCCACCTTGGAGCGCTTGAACCCATTCCAGCTGAGAAGTGCTATCCTAAGTGGAAAGTTGAGCCATACGTGTTCCCATTTCCCTGGAAGCTTCCTCCTGAGAGCCCATGTTGCTTCCACATCACCATCTACCCACCCCGTCCTTTCCATTAGCATCACACTGATTCCCTGAATTCCTAGCCACCCAGTCCTGGGGCTCTGCCCATCTAATGCCCCACTAACCTGCTCTTCATCACCCCGACCCCACACCCTCTTTGGGATCCTCTTTGGCTACCTGATGCAAAGAACTGACACATTGGAAAATGCCCTGATGCTGGGAAAGATTGAAGGTGGGAGGAGAAGGGGACAACAAGGATGAGATGGCTGGATGGCATCACCAACTTGATGGACATGAGTTTGAGTAAACTCCACGAGTTGGTGATGAACAGGGAGGCCTGGCGTGCTGCGGTCCATGGGGTCGCAGAGGGTCGGACATGACTGAGCAACTGAACTGAACTGGCTTCTTACTGGTGGCTTTGCCTCAGCAGCCTCCCTGCATTCTGGCACTCCCCCATCCCCACCACGTGGTCATTTTCATGCTGCCCCAGAGCTCCCACCCCAAAACAGAAATGTAACGGTATCACTCCCCTACATCAACATGCTTGGTGGACTTTCTGCAGGTTGAGAGTTTTTCAGAATAATATTTTTAAAATATCTGTCTTGTCTCCTTTTAGCATCCAAATCTCCTTCACATTGTTCTCAAGCCCCTTTACATCCTGACTTAGGGCCACCTCCTCCCTCACTAGCCCCACTGGACACTCTGCTCCAAGCTCATTGTGTTTACTTGCTCAGTCCTGTTCACCTCTTTGTGACCCCATGGACTGTAGCTTGCCAGGTGCCTCTGTCCATGGAATTCTCCAGACAAAAATACCACAGTGGGTGGTCATTCCTTTCTCCAGGGGCTCTTTCCAACCCAGGGACCAAACCTGGATCTCCCGCTTTGCAGGTAGTTTCTTGACCATCTGATCCATCAGGAAAGCCTGCTCCAGGCTAATCGGTCCCTCACAATTCCTTGAACATCCTCCTGCATCCTTGCCTTTGTATCGCTAACCCCTATGCTGGAATATCATTCTCGTCTCCTCCGAGTGATAAGAGTCTGAGTCATTTTCCACAGCGAGGGTCAACAGTCATCTTCCCTCTCAGGCCTTCCTGAACCTGATAGCGCCCCGTCCTGAAACAGCGCGTGTCGCACTAAGACTGTGTGCTCAGTTGTTCAGTCCTGTCTGACTCTTTGCGACCCCGTGACTGTAGCCCAGTAGGCTCCTCTGTCCATGGGGATTCTCCAGGCAAGAATCCTGGAGTGAATTGCCATGCCCTTCTCCAGGGGATCTTCCCACCCAGGGGTCGATCCCACATCTCCTGCAGCTCCTGCAATGCAAGAGCATTCTTTACCATTGAGCCGCCAGGGACGACCCACATGATGATTACTTGTGTACATTTTTGTCTTACTAGACTGTCAACTTCTTAAAAATAGGAACCATATCTTATTTACTTAGATTTTCCCTTAATATACTGTGCACAATATCTGATATATAGTAAATGTTTAAAACTTGTTGAGAGAAAGATTAAGCTCCCAGTTCAAAGAGTCTACAGCTTACCTCACATGTCCAGTCTGGCTGGGACCTGGGAGTGTTCAGCTTGGAGTAAGAGGCAGGATTCCAGGAATGGGTTAATAGGAAGTAAGCTACAATTGCCCTTAACAGCTCCTGCTGGGCAGAGTTTACATCCCAGTGTCTGGATCAAAGCAGGCAGTTCCTGCCCTGCCTCTTCCTAAGTGTCATAACTGGAGCAAAAGTCCTTCATCAGCCAGTCTGGCCACACCACCGACACGTGGGTTGGAAAGCAGGGGCTGCCTGCTTCTTTCCAGGTTTCCATGGATACCGTGCCACCACGGATCCCCTGGGATTCGTCTGCGAGGGCAGCCGCCTCTGCTGGGCTGCAAATACACAGTGAACAGGCAGGAGGGGAGGAAGGGAAAGAGAGAGGGCAAAAGGGGGTAGGGCAGAAAGAACTAAGAGAGAGCGTATGGGCTGAGGTACAGAGCAAGGAGGGTTGGTATTTGTTCCTACAGAAAAGAAAAAATACTTGAAAATCAAACATATTTTCTTACGTTCCTTTTGCTAAATATTAAAGGTGAAAATCGCCAGTGGAAGACTGCCTTCTTTTCTGCAGCCAGGACAGAGCTCCTGGATACATTTTGATCAGAACCTCTAGGTACATACTTCACAAACATAATTAGGCAGGCAAGCATTCTGCCATGTGCTTATTTAACTAAAACAAATTAGGCAGCCAATCTGTAAAAGTGTAATACAGTGTCTTTTTCTCCCTTTTGATCATTTCGTTGATGGAACACATACATTTATGCAGGCAATAACAGTAATTAATATAGTTGGCTCTTTATAAAGGAATGTTGCCCAGAGCTTCACAAAAACCCAGTGAGATAGGCAAGCTGGATATATGTAACTATAATATCTTATTTCCTGATGAAGTATCGGAGAGTCCACTAAGACCCAGCTGTTCCATGGAGGGAGAGTCAGGACTCCCACTCAGAACTCCAGCTTCTAAGACTGGTGTGCCCATTCCTACACCCTTCCCCTCCTGCATGTCCAGGCTGCCACCTGAGCCCCAGGCCACTTCTCAGCTGGATCACAAAAGATCACGAAAGAGGGAATGCATGGTTTGGGTTGGGATGGGCACGCTGACAAAATTTTTATAGTTTTCTGGGCTTCTAAAACTCCACACTAAATATATGCATGTCCAATCATCCAACCACTGGCTTATAACTTTTTAACGTATTCTCTGAATTTACAAAGTTGGCTCTCTTGCCAAATTGCACATGGCATTGACTATGGTTCGTTGAGTGGATCAGTCTCCAAAATCAAGTTCATGGCTTCTGTCCCCATGGAGGTCTGTAAGTTTAGTTCTGTGTGGCAGCCCATTGTCATGAGCCACAGGAAACCCCTGGATGCAAACGCTGTCTCCCTTTTAACCAAGTTTTATTCGTTTCTCTAATATCTGTGCTTGTGGGTGTAGAGATGATCATGCGTTACATTTGTACATCATGACAGTTTCAGAAGAACTTTACTGTTTCACATGCCCCGTCCATACTCCCTGTCACCACAGCATCGCCCTCCTGGCCATGAGGCTGACAGGGCAGATAACACTAACTTTAGAGACTAAGATGTGGAGCTTGGAGAGGTCAAGTAATATGTCCACTTAACACAATAGGAATGTGGTGAATCAGGAACTGCTAAACCCTGAACTTCTAATCCCACATCCAGAACTCTTGCCAGGAGGCTTGTTGATCTCTGCCCTCTCCCATACCCACCACAAAAACCCTGATGAGATGGGGAAATCCCTCACCATTGATGAACATAACTCAGAGCACAGGCTGGACTGTTGGTGAGGCAGTAGGGTCCACCTCTTGGGTGGAAAGTGGGGCCCTTATCTGCAGTTGCATAGCACCCTGGACTCCGAGACTGAACCTACCACTCTGCTGTGATTGTACATCCACTAATCTGTGCCTCTGATGAGGGAGTAAAAGTTCTTAAACCTACATCCATGGATAATTAATGAATCCCCTGCCACTGAATTTTTTTTGCTGGGATAGAAGGTCCATACTTTTCATCAGATTTTCAAAGAGTGTGCGTGCATGTGTGCTAAGTTACTTCAGTCATGTCTGACTCTTTGTGACCCCATGGACAGTAGCCTGCCCGGCTCCTCTGTCCATGGGTTTCTCCAGGCAAGAATACTGGAATGGATTTCCATGCCCTCCTCCAGGGGATCTTCCTGACCCAGGAATTGAACTCCCATCTCTATTGCTCTTGCATTGGCAGGTGGGTTCTTTACCACTAGCGCCACCTGCTGCTGCTGCTACTGCTGCTAAGTCGCTTCAGTCGTGTCTGACTCTGTGCGACCCCATAGACAGCAGCCCCGCCTCTGGGATTCTCCAGGTAAGAACACCAAAGTGGGTTGCCATTTCCTTCTCCAATGCATGAAAGTGAAAAGTGAAAGTGAAGTTGCTCAGTCGCTTCTGACTCTTCGTGACCCCATGGACTGCAGCCTACCCGGCTCCTCCATCCATGGGATTTTCCAGGCAAGAGTACTGGAATGGAGTGCCACCTGGGAAGCCCCAAAAAAGTATGTGAAAGTCACTCAGTCGTGTCTGACTCTTTGTGACCCCATGGACTGTCCATGGAATTCTCCAGGCCAGAATCCTGGGGTGGGTAGCCTTTCTCTTCTCCAGGGTATCTTTCCAACCCAGGGATCAAACCCAGGTCTCCCACATTGCAGGCAGATTCGTTACCAGCTGAGCCACAAGGGAAGCCACGGAGTATAAGAGAGGTTAAAAACCACTGCTCTGCTTTGTCAGTGCACCAAGCTTTGTAGGTTTCTCCAATGCCTACCACAGTGCCTTGTATGTAAACAGTACTGGCTGGGTGCATGCATGCATGCCCAGCTCTGTTTCTCTGTCAAGTCCTAACCCCACAATTGACTGAGCTACTGTGAAAACAATGATGCCCTAGACAGGATCCAAGTGATGAAACAGAATCTTAGGCAGCAATATTTGAAACTGAAAACTACTATCTCTCAAGGCTCTAGATGCGATGTGGCAATGCACACAACATTGCTCTTCCCATCTTCCTGTCCGTTTATCACCCCCAGAAAGAAGAGGACCCAAGATCACCAAATTCAGCAAAGCATGGAGAGAAAATGATGGGGCGCGTGATCTTCGTCCTGACTTGCTATTACATGTTACATTTTATAGCTATTTCCCCATCGAATTGTAAATCTACACGCACACAAAATCATTAATTTTAAATGGAGCATATCAGAAAATCACAGCTCAGTGAAAAAAGGGCTTTTTTCTTGACAAACATTGAATAAGTTATACATGCACTTTGTGGTTCGAGAGACTGCACAAACGATAGGGTGATTTGAGACCTCAGTCCCTCCTGAGGGCTGGACTGATCTCAAGCAGGTAATTCAAAGTCAATGGTACCTGGCAAATGAAATCAAACACCCATCTTCTACTCTCTGGGTTTGGTAGATAAAAGATAATAAACCTGTCATAAACCAAGACAAAGGGCCACCAGGGAGTGACAAAGCCTTCTCAGGTTGAAATGCTGGCAGAGAGAGCAGTGCAGATAGAGGGCTGGTAAACATGCCAATCCTCCCACTAATCCCTACTGCACAGCCTAGAAGGAACACTGGCCAGCCCCTTCAGTATGCTGGCAAGAGCCAAGCCCCGGCAGCCTAAAAAATGAGCAGAGAATGGGAGAAATGTGCCGGAGAACAGAGCTCTTCTGTCCGGCCAGCCTCCCCACGTCTTCGCGGCCACCGCCTATCACTGGATGTTTTCATGCTGCTCTCGATAAGCTGTACACAAGAACTACCTGCAGGCGGACTCTGGCTCCGGCGGTAAGTGCCAGCGGGTATAAAGTGTCCCGCCAAGGACACACTTTTACAGCCCTGCATTCCTCCACCAGCGATCTGTGTTCTCTTCCTGATGAGATCAGAAAGAGGCGGCAGGGTACGATGGGTGGATTGAAGAGCAAATCAAAAGTCCTAAGGTCTGGTATCTGTTTTGCAACTGCTGGACAAAAGACATCCTAGGATTCAGGAGGTCAGTTCAGCTTATTTCTTACACCATTTTGATAAGAAGGAGGAGGAGAACTCTTTGTAGTTTTATTACCTTGTTTCTACATTATCTTATTTTTCTCCACAGCACTGCAAAGTAAGCAGGCCTGGAAGCATGGTTCTGAGTGTGCAGATAAGAAATGGAAGATCAGACTCTGAGGAGCTTGCCTGGCTTCACACAGCAGTTTCCAGAGCTAGATCCCAAGTTTTCTCACTCCAAGTTCAGGATTCTCTCCAACATAGTCTTTTCCTAGCAGATTGGAAGAGCTCTGCTCCTCCTTTCGACAGCTGCTCAAATAAGCCTATACTTGCAAGTCATCTTACAGTGAAGCTTTTTTATAAAGGGGACTTTTTTAAGCTATTTGATAGATGAACCCTTTGAGTGAACCCAAAAGGTACTCATTTGGCATTCTATGACTACCTCACTATAATGGTCTAAAACAAGCTTTATTTTTAGCCATTTAATTATAAAAGATGCCTTTAGCACAATTATCCAATCTAGCCTTTGCAAAATTTTTTAAATATCTGAAAGGTATTACTTAAGGAAAACTTGCATTATTCATTCAGTTCAAGAAATATTTATTGAACATCTATTAAGCATTATCCATGGCGTTAAGATAAAAGTAGTCAAGACAAGGTCCTTTCTGTAGAGCTTAAAACAGAGAGGAAATCAAATGAGAATAGGTACAAGCATATATTCCTTGAAGAAATACACTGGGCCAAGGACAGAGGAGGCTGACAGCGCAGAGAAAAGGCACCTTAATTCAGTGTCAGTGGTGAGAGAAGGCTTTCCAGCAGGAACAACATCAATGCCAATTACTTAGGGGTAGGATATTACAGAATTTTCCAGCCTCGACTGCACCTCTAGGGCCACTGTGAGACGCTGACCAGCGCTAAAATGAAGCATACCACGCCTTCTCTCACGCTTTACTTTATCCACACTGTCCCCTTAGCCAGAATGTCTTCTCTTGAATTTGATTCCCATATCACCTTTTTTAATCCTTCAAGGTTCAGCTTTAACATTGCTTTTGTCAGGAAGTTTTCTTTGATCTTTCAGAAACAAAAAGATTCTAAACCCCAGATTCAAGTTCTGTTACATTTCCCTCGATCTTTCGGCCCCTCAGTTATATTCAGTCATTACTAGATCTCAGTGTCCATACTTTAACATTTCAAGGATGTCACACTGTACACTGCTTGAGTGTTACTGGAAAAGCCTAAAGGGGGAAGATTATAGCCAGTCCTAAATTCTTTCAAGGCTCGTGATATTATAGTATCTTGGTCTTTAGTCAAAGCCAGAGGAATACGTGAGTCAAAGCTCCTCTCTCAGTTCCATTGGACCCCAGTCAGGATATCTAAGGTAGCCTAAAGGGTAACTACCATCTGAATTCTTGGCCAACTGGTGGCAAACTGGGGTGAAATCATGTCAATGTTGCATTGCAGAAGACTTCAATCTTTTCACTCTAAAATTATATACTGGTTCTATTGGCCATCATCAAATTTTTACAAATGGGACCAAAAGAATTTTCTTCAGAGATACTGCGGGGACTAAAGAGAGAAACAGTGTTCATATTTCACAAACTCTCTGGATGTCCTCACAATAAGTTACAGATGTTTAATCCTAAATTAAGAGGCTAAACATAATGTGGACTCTACAAGTGGCAATTTTCTATCATTTGAGGAAAATATTTGATAGTTCAGTTACCACTAGAAATGGCTGGCAGCGGTTCTGCTCTGTTGAACATCTTTTCAGCTTTTCATAAGGACCAGTTCATCCAGGGAAGAACAATAGTTTGGGTTGTTTTTTTTTTTTTAATAAAATTAATCAAGAAACTGTAATTTAAATTTTCCTCTGGACATGCAGGTATTATCACAAGAAAAGTAATAGGAAATCAAGGGACCTGTATTCATATCTGTATTCATTCCATAGAACCATTTCCTGGCTTTTTATATTTTGTGTTATTGCCTTGTTCCCCTTTGTTTTGAAAAGAAACTTCATCAGTTTTCCTGTGGCATGCCATTTTATCTCCTTATTCTGCTTGCAATAAGATATCAGCCTCATGTTGGCACAGCAACTTACAACAATGATTCTTTGTTCCAAAAAACTTGCATGAATAGTACATTATTCAAATAGAGAAGGAAGTATGTTTCATTTGTTATTTGCTTAGTGAATACTGTCGTGAGAGCAGGTGCTTTACAAAAGACCATGTGGAACAATAACACAGTGCGCTTGGAACTTGCATTTGACATGAGGATCTCTGAGTATTTACCAAACGCTGGTTCATAAATCAACTTATTTCAGGTAGGATGCAAATGGCTTTAAATTGATAGTCAACTTTATGGAACCTTCATGTCACCAAGCACTGTATAAGTGACTTTGTTGGATCTTCGAGGGCTTCTGAGGAAAGGTGAACCCAAAATGGGGGTGGGTTTAGGAAAGATAGGACATTTTTGAAGAAAAACAACCAAAAAAGGTAATAGAAGAGAAACTGGGAAACTGAAAGCTAAAGAAACAAATTTCATAGACAATTGACAGTTAACTCCAGATTGTAAATCAAATGCATACTTTACAGCTGTCAGAGTAAATGTTTTACTTGTCTCAAATGGGCTCTTATCTATGTCTAACACAATTGTGACATCTGAAGCTGTTTTTCCCTCAGAGGAGAAAATTCCTCAATTTTTTAAAGATCTTAATAGCCTAGATAGTATTTTTATATTCACAAAGTCGAAGTCTGCTTCATCCTAAATATAATCACACATAATTTGCCACACACCATCTTGATGTGAAAGTTGAAATCATGAAAAGCTCATTAACTCAGATCCAACTAAATTCTGAATCTGTGGGAACATAAGCAGAAATCAGTAGAAGATGATGCTTGTGTGGTCTGTCATGGCCCGAAGGGGCGGTCACGCCTGTGAGGGGCAGAGACCAAAGGCCACGGGCGGCAGCCCTTCAGGGAACCCTGGCACTGGGTCGCACAGGTGCCTCTGCAGGCCTTCATGGACAAGGTTCTCACACCTTTTTTCTCGGGGAGATTTTGCTGAGCCCTGTGCTCAGAAATGAAATGGGAGGCAGAGAATCTGTAGGCAAATGTTCCAACCAATATTTCAGAACCAGGTGTCAGAGACCAAGCCTGCACAGGGGGAATTCAGCTTCAGCCTGAGATCCACTGCCATCCACTGCTCAGCTCCGAGCTCTCTGGATCTAAGCTGGTGGCTGGCTGCCCCCGGGTATCCAACCTGGTGAAATACCAGGCACCATTCCACTCCCAGAGAGGACAGTGAAGCTCAGGGGGGTGGAGGCTGGTAGGGGGGGTAGTTGTTATTCTAAGAGAGGAAGGAGCATGTAATAGGGCTGGGTAAAGTAACAGAGCCTCTGCACTCACAGAGGGTGGTGGGAGGCAACGTGGGCTTGCAACGTTCTGGTTGTTACACCAGCGCTGGCCCAATCCATAGGCCACATGATCAGGGCCCAGGTGAGAGAGAGAGAGAAGACCATGACCAGATTCTAAGACAGCTGTTTCAACAAATGCTTTAGCTCTGAGTCCTTGCCTCACATGGAGCGCGGTGGAGCATTGAGGGAAGGGGGCCTTCTCCCCATTCCACAGACAACACTGCCCCCTCTGAGCCACAGCTGAGCCCCGGGGGTCATCAAGGAGGAGGCCAGGGTCAGGAGAAAAGAGGCAGAACAGAGAGGGTCAGCCTCTTCTGCGGACCCTCAGAATTCAGGGAGGAAAGAGGACATTAAAGCTTTTTGAGAAAATCGGGCATTTGGGGTTACGTTTCAAATAACTTTATGTTTCTGAACATTTACAATTTCCTTCCATCTGCAGTTTCCATTATGTGTTTCATAACAAATAAATGACAAGCGATTGTATATTTGTCTTCAGAGAACAAAAGGAGCAGGTAAGACCAAGACCCGCTCTGCAAACCTCATTGGCAGGAGCAGAAGAAAAGGATGCAGTGAGGTGTTAGTGGGGGAAAAGGTGACAGACTCAGACTTTAGGTCCAGCATGAAGAAAGAAAGCAGAGTGTACAGACCCTGAAGATCCCCAATAGGACTTGCCAAAAATAATAATATTAATAATAATAGAAATGTTGTAGACATTGGGGTGGGAGAGGAAATTTTCAAATGTCATATAGGAGCAGATTGTATACCACCACTTATTGAGATTTATACTCCCATTCAGACCAGCATGGTTATTAACAAAGAATTTTCATACATAATGCAGTCGTGTAGTTAGATTTTTTTGTTGTAATCTCCTACATACAAACACCTATTAATGGTTTTTGACAAAGCAATAATTTCCAACAAAGGTCCATCTAGTCCAAGCTGTGATTTTTCCAGTAGTCATGTATGGATGTAAGAGTTGGACTGTGAAGAAAGCTGAGCACCAAAGAATTGATGCTTTTGAATTGTGGTGTTGGAGAAGACTCTTGAGAGCCCCTTGGACTGCAAGGAGATCCAACCAGTCCATCCTAAAGGAGATCAGTCCTGGGTGTTCACTGGAAGGACTGATGTTGAAGCTGAAACTCCAACCCTTTGGCCACCTGATGCAGAGAGCTGACTCATTGGAAAAGACCCTGATGCTGGGAAGAATTGGGGGCAGGAGGAGAAGGGGATGACAGAGGGTGAGATGGTTGGATGGCATCACTGACTCAATGGACATGGGTTTGTGTAGACTTCGGGAGCTGGTGATGGACAGGGAAGCCTGACGTGCTGTGATTCACGGGGTCGCAAAGAGTCGGACACGACTGAGCAACTGAACTGAACTGAACTAAACTGAACTGATAGACCCTCTGTTGCCAACCTTTTTTGAGCCATGAGTTGAGTTACTATGAGGCTTTGAAGTACTAGAATCACATTTCTTCTGGTATTCAGATCCTTATGGGGATTCAGACAGCTCTTTCCAATCCTCAAGACCAATTAGGGAGGTGATACTGTGTTCTGAATTCAGATTGTAAGAGATTTCTCTGTCAAATCAGGAAACAAATACTGTCCAAACACAATAGAAACCCTAAAAGAAGAAGGGGGCATGCATTGTGTCTGGACCCAGCAGAGCACTCGGAAAACCTGCAGCTGCCTCCCACACTGCTTGGTTTTCCTGCAAGAACAATACTGTTCATGATGAGAGTATAGTTTATGCATGAGGCAAACAAAGGGACTCTACACTTCCGTTTTGCCTCCGACTCTAATCTCCAATTCTCACTCTCCTGCTTGAGTTCTTTGTAGCGCCTCTGCAGGGACCTATGTTGGCTGCGGTTCTCTGCTTGGGAGTGGGGACCCTACAAGGAAGGAATCACGGTAGGATGACCTCAATTAAATGCACCAACTTCAGTGTTAGAGAAATACATCAACTATTTTACAAATGATCTACCAAACAAGACTTCCCTTTTTCTACTCTGTGCTTCCTTCTTCTTCCTCCTTCACTCTCATGTGTTTGGGCCTCTCTATCTTTTCACACCATCCTTCCTTTCAGCTGAGCTCTCCAGGCCCCGAAGCAGGCTGCCTCCACACTGACACTCAAGAATCCTCAACTCGCCTCTTCACTCCTTGGCCTGTAGCTCTCATCCCCCCTGTTTTATGTCTCTTGACTTGTTCCCAGGGAAATTTTATGCTTTCAAAATGCTCCCACATGCCTTATCTGTATTCAGTGAGTTAGCTTTCAGAGCCATGAGTTCAGGGTTAAAAATCAATGTGTTCACTGTGGCAAAGTTTCCATGCTTATTATGCCACCTGTTCCTAATCAGGTAATAAGATGGATTTGGAAATACACAAGGATACTATGGGTAGCACAGCATCTCCTTCCATTTTTTTTTTTTCAAATCCAGTTCTTCCCCAGTTGTGGGAAAGAACCTCTCTTGGCTTCTGTCTCTCTAAATGATTTTTCTGGCTCTCATATGGGATTCGAGCAAGAAGCATAACATGAGAGATTGCCTCTGTCCAAAAAGCAACTGGTCAGAATCCAACAGTCCTCTAAGGATGGGGTCTATGAAAAGTTGAGTGATTTGATTCCAACTAACCATGATCCAGCTCTCTATCAGGGTTTAGCTCTCTATCTTTTTACACACATAAGGAGCATCATGGTGCTAAGAATTAAATTTTTCTGCCCAGTAGAAAGAGTTTAATCTTTTTGCCCTCTCGCTGGGCTGAGTTAGCTTCCTCTTCTCTACCCTACGGTGGTAACCTCTGTGGATCAGAATGACCTCTATCACTTTGCACTGGAATTATTAGTAGTCGTCTGCGTCCCTGTAGACCTTGAAATTCTTAGAGGCAGACTATTGCTCTCTCCCCCGCACCGCTACACTCCAAACTCTCCCTGCACCACCACGGCCTTTGTAATCAGGAAGGTCACAACCAAGAGCTGCCAAGGGATCCCCACTGCTAGTGGGGAGAGGCAGAGAAGGCAGGCAAGTGTGAGGATGTGAAACGGGAGCTGCAGAAGAATAAGGATTTCAGGAGGGCAGGCTCAATCCAGCACACTGGTTTTATAATTAACAAAAAGATGACTTCCAGAAAAATCTTACCATCTACTTTAGCCAGCGAGTTTTAAAATTAAGATATAATAATGTGAATAACCAGTGAAAAAGAATTCTGGTTTAAAAAAGCAGGATGCTTGACAATTTTTGTGCCCATTTCTGCATGCCTCTTCTCCAGTTTACTTCTCTTCTGTTAATGTCAAGGATTAACGTACAGAGGAACACTAGGCTGGCTGACTCGTAACACAGACTTGAAGTCTCAAGCACGTCTTAATCTCTCTTATATGAAATACAATCTCCTAGAAACAAAAGCAACTAGATTATACCAGCCATCTCAGACACATGCTCATCAGATTCATTCCTGTTTAATATGTGCTTCTAAATTATTCATCAGCAAGACATAAAATAGGTCATTATGAGGTCTCATTTGGATGTTAATTTGCAAATAAAAGTCAGGAAGACATTTATATAATTAGTTTTTGTAAGTTTAGGTATATAAAACATCTAAAATTTCAGAGAAAGGGTAAATAAAATCTTCTTGGGAAGAAAAATCCAAAGGCAATCACCCTGACTTGAAATAATTTTTATCACAGTCCATCTTCTGTGAGCTTCTTTAGTCATCTAAAGGGTGAGATTAGACCTCATTATGAACTACTTAGATACATCATTTGAGATGATGGGAAAGTAATTTGAAGAATTTGGAGCCTGGTAATGAGTTTCCTTTGAAGTTGGAGAGGGGTGGCAGTGGGAACCGAATTTTAGATAATTGCTGGTTGTCTCCAAGGAGTCCAAATGTTGATGAAGCTTCTATGTTGAATAATTAAAGATGCTAACCCCAGAGAAAGATGGAGGGACATCGTCAGGAACCCCTGGACAATTACACAGCCTACGTCGAGGTCAAACAATCCACTATTTAACTCCATTCCCCACTGTCCCTCTCTGCTCCCGCCTCTGTACTGGCTGTGTCTCTCATGGCAGGCTGAGAAGGACAACAGAAAGCCTGGAGAATGTAAGAAAACCTGCTTAGGGAACTTGACTCTGGCAGCATCCCACATGGAGGTTGTAAAACCTCCGCCTTCCTGCCCGAGGCACCCTTCTGCAGAGGGAGGGAGAGGGAGAAGATCCCTCTCCCAAGCTTGTTCAGGAAATCGACAAACCTTTGGCCAGCTCTTTGAAGTTTATAAGCTCTGCATCTGGGTAAAGTCCAATTAAAGCCTCCCTAGGAAGCCCTTTCCTAGGAGGAAAATGCAACACTGGACCTGGCTTTTTCTTCCCATTCATTCCAATCTCTGCTGTTCAGCTCATGAGAACTTTACTCCAGTTAATCATGCCTGGCCTAGAATATACTCCCAGGATCTACTACCAAGAGACATCAAAGTCCATTTCCAGCGCTCCACATTTGCCTAAGGTAATGCTTACGCCAACCTAAAGTGCCTCTTGGCACAGCTGTGTGGGTCAGGGGACTTCTAATGGAAAGGAGAGAGACGTGTGCTCATTTCTCATGCCATCCCCCAGGGGACGCCGCTGTCCTCACGGCATTCTGTAGCCAGGCCAGCAGAGCACCTAGAGGTAATAGAGAATGAAAAGCGTGGCCCCTGTGGCCCCTGTGGCCCAGGGAGCAAGGTCAAAGGCACGACCTCATCTTAACTAATTACATCTGCAATGACCCTGTTTCCAAATAAGGGCACATTCTAAGGTACTGGGGGTGAGAACTTTCACGTATGAAACTGGAAGGGGACACATTCAACCCGTGTTTGTGTATGTGTGTGCACGCTAAGTCGCTTCAGTTGTGTCCGACTCTTTCTGAGCCTATGGACTGTTGCCCCCCCAGGCTCCTCCGTCCAGTGGGATTCTCCAGGGAAGAATACTGGGATGGGTTGCTACTTCCTCCTCCAGGGGATCTTCCGGACCCAGACATGGAACCAGAGTCTCCTGCAGCTCCTGCACTGCAGGTGAATTCCTTTTTTCTTTTATTTTTTTTTTAACCACTGAGCTATCAGGGATGCCCCAGTGCAACCCATAACAACATCTAAGTCAGTAATTCCCAAATCCTGGTCCAGAGCTGAGGCAGATGACAACTGCAACTCCATGGCAGATAAATCTCTCCCCAATAAAGTCTTGTCTACTGTGTTATAGGCTTCACTAGGTAACTCTGGCTCTTATAAAGAGAGCTTCCCGCATCCCTTCCTGCATCCCTTCACATCGTTTCCACAGGCCAGACACTGGTCTGCCACTATCTGCTCTTCCCCAGTCAAGAGAGGGAGCAGAAGAAATAGCTGAGAGGTGGGGAGTGGGGGTGCATGGCTCTAGTTTTTTTACCTCTCTTGGCCCACTCAGAATCTGGACCCTTTTAAGAATGGGTCAGCAGAATATCTTTCCTGGGTGCCAACCTATTACATCACATGAACTCTTCAAATTACCAAAAATGAAATAATACAAGGACAACTGTATTTACCAGGATGAGTGGGATTGTGCAATCCTCAGAGAGGATGTTCAAATAAAAACAGATGTCTCCCTGCTTGTCTTCGGAGAGAACAGATCCACTAACTAAACGATTTTGGTATTGCCAAATAGCAGTTTTGAGGCTGCGGCACCATTTAATAGCTCAGATCATTGAAGTCAGTCTGAGTTCTCCCACCAATTTTCCTCCTCTGACCTTCTCTACTCAATAATGACCACCCCTCCTCCAACAACAAAGGGCTTCCCTGGTAGTTCAGATGGTAAAGAATCTGCCTGCTATCCAGGAGAAGCAGGTTTGATCCCTGAATTGGGAAGATCCCCTGGAAAAGGGAAGGACAACCCACTCCAGTATTCTTGCCTAGAGAATTCCATGGACAGAGGAGCCTGGTAGGCTACAGTTCATGGGATCACAGAGTTGGACACAACTGAGCAATACCACTTTCTCCTCCAACAAAGGCTGAATGGACACTATTACCAGTGTGAATGTAGTTACAACTTATAGCCTCCAGCACCCCAAGTACTACCCCACACAGGATATTCCAAGTTCAATAAAGTAACACTGGTACAGTGTTTCCATTTGCATGGAAATCATGATGAGAGACTGGATGTTTCACACTGAATCTGATTTTTAAGATCCCAGAAGCTGAGCATTTGGGCTCCACTTCATATCACAGAACAGAAATCTTCAAATCAAACTTGCAGCAAGAAAACAAGTATCTAAAAGGTGACATTAACTAAAACTGTACTTAATCATTCTAACATTCAACAATTTAAAATCTAGCTTTATAAACACCCATGGGTTTACGGTTGCTGAGCATGTGTCTTAGGGAGGATGATCCTGCTTCCTACCTTTAGAACTATATTGTCGTTTCATAAGTGAAACAATGATGAGGAGAAATAATCATTTATTTTTAATGTCCTTACTTGGCAAAAACAAACATTGGCAATCCTAATGACTTATCCCCTCTGTCTACACACACACACATATATCTACATTTTTTTTTTTTTCTTTACTGGGCTATGACATTCAGAAATCTGTAAGCACTCGCCAAAATAAACAAAAAACAAAAACCCAGAGATGGTTCAGAAGATACAGTCTGCTGTAAAAAGAAAAAAAGAAGTTTAGTAAATATCTGAGGATGTAAGTAAAATAATAGACCTGATCAAGACATTCCTGCTGATTGCACAGCCCTGCCCAACTACAGAGAGCATAGCTCTGTAACCTCATGCAAAACAGAATCCATCTTTATTCTTCCCCTTCGTTGCTTGCTGCCACCATGAGCTCTATGTGCACTACAGTATTTATTCCTCTCTGAGACTGCTGGCCGGTGAGTAGACTGTCTCGGACTGTCTAGAGAGCAGGAAGCAGATGGAAAATAAATACAGTTGAGGAGCTCTGGGGGCAAAGCTACAGACGGGACAAGAAAGCCAAGAAATAAACAAACAGGAAGGAGACTGGTCTTTCTGCCTTTCACCCCCAGCTCTGATAGATAAGGCTTAAACAGCAAGAGGTTGACTGGGCTCAGTTTCAAATTCTACCCTGCTTTTACTCTAGTATAGCTTTTCCCTCTGAAAAACCTATCTCTGCATTTTTTTAAAAGGGTGATCAAAATAAGATCTTATGAGCAATTACAATCCATTTCAGATGCCATAGTCAGTATTACCTCAGAGATGAAGAGTATGCTTGCAAGCATCTGAAATCAACTTCAGCATAAACATTCCACGTTAAAGGTAGGAACACTGACTCAGTCGGATCTTAAATGTACTGAAGCAGAGCCTCAGGCCCAGGTCTTGGAATGATTCTGAAGTGATTGGAAACCCTAACTATATGGCCTTCATCATTTTTCATGTGTCTACTGTCCTCATTCTTTCCTTTCCCCTTGTCAGACCCAACTCTAATGACAGAATCTAAAACCAGTCATCGGGACTGGCGGTCCAGTGGTTAAGACTCCATGCTTCCATGGCACCGGGGACAGCTTCAGTCCCTGGTTGGGGAACTAAGAGTCCACATGCTGTGTGGGGGCAGTCATAAATTAAGAAATAAACTGCACTGAGTGGCTTTAAAAGTTAGAAGAATAAAACCGATCATGCATACCTCATAATAAACTGACGCCAAAGCAATTATCTCTGACTGTATAGCATTATTCTTATTACAAATACTTCAGAGTCAAAGCCAATTCCATTTGATTTTCCTCACTACAAATTTCTCCCTTAAAACCTCCTATTACAATCTGATGTGTCTTCAATAACTCCCCGCCTTACCCCTAGACTAAATGCCGCCTCCTCCTAAGGATTTTCTAGGTGATTGGTATGAACAATGCTGGAGTGGAGTTACCCAGATTCAAGTCCTGACTTCTCATATCCTAGCTGTTTGACCTTGCCCATGCTCTTTAGTCTGAGCCTCCGTTTCCTCATCTGCAAAATGAGAATAATACAACACTACCTTCTTCAGAAGATTATTGTGAAGCTTGACTCTGGTAAAGGAAAACTCGTGAAACAATGGCCAACACCGGCTAATATTAGTACTTTCCATTTATGGTCAGAAATTGTTAATGTGGATATATGTTCCTTGATACTAAATAAATGAAATCCTAAAAGCAACTGGTTCAGCAGAAAATAATAAATAATTTAAGAAGCCTCTTATTTCTTCAGGTCAACTCTTTCTCCAAGATCATTTTATACCATATAAGACTATCTTGGTAACATTTTTTTAAATACAGTGTTTCAAAGAATCTTTAGGTAGAAATATATGTAGGGCAAGAAAGTCTCAAATTTTAACCCTTTTTCCAATATAGGCAATTATCATCTGTTGTTACTAATCTAAAACAATACATTTAGTATATTCTGATCCGATGCATGCCTTACTCTCTACAAAATCTGTTTCAGTCTCCAGGCAGTTTTTTGTGAACATGCCCCTGTATGTCAGCTGTTGTACTGTATACTGTATTTTCAAAGTACTGTAAGATTTTAAATATTTTTTAAAAACTCGTCTATTTTAATATATCAAATAGGAAGATTTTTGAAGGGAAGAAATGTCATTCAATGAGTTAGTAAAGGATGAAAATAGTTGACTTCATCTTAAAATAATGTTTACAACACTTCACAGCTCAAATATGCCACAGTGGTCAACAAGAAGAAACTCATGCCTAAAAGACAATGCCCTCTGGCTTTGCAAGTTGTGTGTCTTACCGTTACTCTAGACAACTCAACAAGATACGCTTTGATATTACCTCAACCCAGTGCATTTAAATGTCAAAAGAATCATAAGAATGGTAGGGCCGAAGGGGAAAGGTGAGAAACTCTTATACTCCTACAGTAGCCCAGTATAAGCAACATCTTTCTTGGCCTTCACAAACAAGGCTAGCAGAAGGCAAGGATTAATTCTAACTTTAACTGCATTTTTATTTTGCATTAAATATAAACTGGTAAAAATAAATTTTCTTATGTTTTAATTTGTACCTGTGAAAGAGCAAAGTCTGAGCAAGAGAGCAATGAGTATTCCCTGCCTGAGGGAATGGGCTTTTACTGAATGTCTAGGTCAGCCATGGTTTCCCATCTTGTCCTTCAGGTCAAATAATAAAGCCTGCTGGTACAGCTCTTCTGCAAAGTTCAGCTCAGAATATTTAACAACAATGGATGGTATATGGATTAACTGTCAAGGATTCTGAGATGGTTGACTGTTTGATAAATGCCAATGAGACAGGTTGAGGAAGCTGCTATTGTTGAATCACCAAACACAGATTATTCCATCCGCTTTGTGTAACCACCTTAGGTCTCCTATTTACAGAGACCAGTTTTTCCCTTGTGTTGCCACTCTCCATTGTCCTCCAAATAACCATCATGTTTTAATTATAAAGTCTTGAATTTTCAAATAGATTAAAGACCTAAATGTAAGACCAGAAACTATAAAACTCTTAGAGGAAAATATAGGAAGAACACTCTTTGATGTAAGTCACAATAAGATATTCTATGACACACCTCCTGCTGTAATGGAAATAAAAACAAAAATAAACAAATGGGACTTAATTAAACTTAACAGCTTTTGCACAATGAAGGAAACTATAAGCAAGGTGAAAAGACAACCCTCAGAATGGGAGAAATAATAGCAAATGAAACAACTAACAAAGGATTAATCTCCAAATTATATAAGCAGCTCACACAGCTCTGTACCAAACAAACAAACAAACCAATGAAAAAGTGGGCAGGAGAGCTAAAAAGACATGTCTCCAAAGAAGGTGTAGATGGCTAATAAACACATGAAAAGGTGCTCCACATCATTCATATCATTCAATATTAGAGAAATGCAAATCAAAATTACAAGGAGGTATCATCTCACACTAGTCAGAATAGCCATCGTCTAAAAGTCTACAAACAATGAATGCTGGAGAGGATGTGGAGAAAAGAGAACTGTCTTGCACTATTGGTGGGAATGCAAATTGATACAGCTACTACAGAGAACAGTTCAGAGATTCCTTTAAGAAAAAACCTAGGAATAAAACTATCATATGACCCAGGAATCCCACGACTGGAAACCCCCAGGAAACCATAACTTTGAAAAATACACATATATCTCATTGTTCACTGAAACACTATTTACAATAGCTAGAACACAGAGGCATTGATTGATGAATGGATAAAGCAGAGTGGATAAAGAAGTGGTACATATACACAATGGAATATTACTCAGCTATAAAAAGGAACATGTTTGAGTCAGTTCTAATGAGGTGGATGAAACTAGAGTCTATTAAACAGAGTGAAGTAAGTCAGAATGAGAAAGACAAATAGCATATATTAACGCATAAATTATACACGGATTCCAGAAAGATGGTACTGATGATCCTATTTGCAGGGCAGGAAAGGAGGCGCAGACATAAAGAACAGACTTTTGACCACAGCAGGGGAGGGAGAGGGTGGGATGACTTGAGAGAGTAGTATTAAAACATACACTCTACCATATGTAAAGCCAATAGCTAATGGGAATTTGCTATGTAATGCAGGGACCCCAAAGCCGGTGCTCTGTGACAACCTAAAGGGATGGAATGGAGAGGGAGGTGGGAGGGGGGCTCAAGAGGGAGGGGACATGTATATCCCTGTGGCTGTTTCATGTTGAAGTATGGCAGAAACCATCACAATATTGTAAAGTAATTATCCTCCAATAAAAAATTAAATTAAATTAAAAAAAAAAAACAAAGTCTTGAGCTTTCAGCCATCCCTTCTGAGTCAATCTTTAGGGTCTGTGTTATGATCAGAGGGAAAAGGTAATCTGCCTAAAGCCTTGGATTTGGCTGAGAATCACCAGTCATCACAAGCCTGTGAGTTGTAACAGAGACATTTTAATAGTTACTTTAAGGAAAGATCAATTGGGAAGCTGGGAAGAAAAACCAGGCTAAGGGGGAAGAGTAGAGATGATGACTATCTTCTAAGCCTCAAATTAAATCCAGCAGTTGGGCCAAAGACCTTATAAGTACATTAGAAGAGATTTTAGAAAATATAGACTTTACAATTTCTTTGATTGCCATCTCTCTGACTTAAACATGTTTGAAACATACTAGGAAAAAAAGCATTGCAAACATCCCTGTCTTAAGGCAATGTTTAAAAAGCATGCTGCATTTACCCAACTTTTCACTTGGAGAAGGAAAATAAAGACTACTTTAATATGGGGCTACAAAATGTCCAACTCCATTCCCACCTTGGTCTTGACTCATTGGGAGTTTCTGAGAAGGTCCTTGAACCTGTATCTCCAACACATTCCCCCTCTACCTGAAAAGAAGGTAATTAAAACAGCTCTCTCATACCTCACAAGTAAGTCGTAAAGATTAGAACATTGAATTTCAAAGATGAAAGGCTCAATATAAATTCCAGCTTTATTGTCAAGACATCAGTGTGAACTCCCAGAAATGTGCTGCTTAAGCAATTCCTACCTGTCAGCAGATCGAAACTGGGATGACCTTGATCTGCAGAGGGAAGGACAGCAGTGCCTTGGACTAGGAAACACAAGATCTCAGGGGCATTCCTTGTTATAACACCACTTCACTGTCCATCCCAGGTAGCTCACAATAAAGATGAAATGCCACAATTTAATGCATACCTGCTACTCTCCCTACCACCACCACCCGCTACCCCCACAAAAGAAAAAAGTATTTATCCTGCCCCTAAAATGTGCAAGGCTGTGCCTAGGACTTGAAATATAGAAATTAAATAATATACTATTCTTATCTCTTCAGAGTTTGTGTTAAAATAAGAGACCTATGTATTCTCTACATAGTCTACCAAGAGGTGAGTCTGCTAGAGCTTAAAGTATCCCCCCAAAAGATCCTCCACAAATGAAAACAACCCAATCATTTTGTAGTTTTGCAGCTGACATCCATTAGCAATGACTGAACTTGCCATGTACTATGATAAACTCAAACTTTGCCATTTTTTCCTGTTCTCAAATCAAAAAGATATCAGTGAAATCTGAATCTACAACTCCTCCAAATTATCACTGAAGATATTTTTTTCAGGGACTAAGATGAAAACTCCACCACTCTGATCTCAGAATCAGCAATCTCAAGCAGCTCCTACAACCCAGATGACAAATGCTTGCATCAACATCTGATAGCTGACTAGTCTCAAGATAATTTTCAGCATGGCCAAGGGTATAAAGAAAGAATACTGTGTGTGTGAGCACACACCACGGACAGACACTATGCCATATTGCCCTACCCTGCCTTGGGTCCCTGCCTTCCTGCAAACCATTTAGTGGTGAGTGAATGAAGAACAAGTTTGGGTACTGCCTCAGAAAGCACATCAACCTCTGCCTAAGCTGCTTGAAGCAGCTGTTCCAACCCTGTTTAAAAGGTCACCAGGCCCCAAACTCCTTTAGAAACCCAATTCCAGCAACTGACCAATTTACATTTGGGAAAAGCTTTCTTATGTGGAAATAGAGAATTTCAGTTCAGCTCCTTTTCTCGTAATCCACAGCTAATTGTTGTCATACTTTTAATTTTCCAACCTCTATCATGAAAGTTTCACTTTCCTCAAAGGATGTTTAAAAACTGTTGATTTTATTCTCCAAATTCCCTCTAGTTTTTCTCCTATGTGTCTTTTTAAAAATACAGATTTAAGCTAGCCAGGAGAATGTGGGTATTTGTTTCCTCATCTATAAAATGAGACAAGATGATTCCTAAGACTCCTTTTGCTAAGGATCTTAATTCTTGAGAAACTCTGCACAACAGTCTAAAGCAGCAATCAGCAGACGTTTTTTGTAAATGGTCAGAGAGCAAACATTTTAGGCTTTGTGGCCGTAAGGTCTCTGTTGTAACAACTCAGGAGGGCCCACTCCAGGGGGAAGAAACAACCATAGACAATACATAAGCAAGTGAGTGGAGCTGTGTTTTAATAAAGCTTTATTGATAAACACAGGTGGCAACTAGATTTGGCCTATAGGGCCTAGTATGCCTAAGTTAAAAAACAAATTCATTTTCTATACATTCATGCCACCCTTCCTGTCCTTCTATCCAGGCTCAGATTTTCTGAAATGACCATTAGCTAGCAATCAGTGGACTTAGGAAATCCTCAGTTGCTCCTGTATATCACACAGACACACACACACAGTTTCTCCTTTTTGCTCCAACATTGCCGCCCCCCACCCCAATACAGCCCTTCCAATTAGCACTGTAAGAAATCCCCTGCATTAAATCTTTCTGTTCTTAAAACATCAAGGGCTTTTTGTTTTCCTAATTGGACATTACTGATAACATCTACTACAGTCCCTGGGGCTGAGGGGACATGAAGGAGAATGAATGAGACTTGAACCCAGTTTGCCCCGGAATCATTAAGGGGAGGCGGCCTGCTAGAGTTGTCTCCGAAGAGGAAATAGCAACTTCTAGAGACACATCATCAGAGCAGGAAGAGAAAGAAGAATATCCAAGCCTCTCTTTTCTCCTGCCACCTCACCTTCTTGCTGGTACCTCCCATGGGCCACACCCAAGCAGAAGACAGTGCAAGGAAGCCCAGGACGGGCAATCTTCAGGGACCAGGCTCCGGGGCACGGAGCAGGGAATGAGAGCGGTGGCAGAAAAGAGCCAGCACAGCCAGAGAGCGCTTCCGGTCGGGGTTCACTTCCCCCCAGGGCACTAAGCTGGGGTCCCTCCAGTTGGCGGCTCCCACCCGCCACCATCTCCCTCAAGGGTAGTTCCGCCATCACTGGCTGACGCTGGAATGCTGGCTTTTCTTTTTATTCAGAACTCAAGATTGCTCAACTTCTCTTACTGCTCTAACTGAAACATTAAAAAAAAACTTCATCTCCATGCCACCTCAAAAAAACCACACCTCAAAGCTGTTTCTTTTTTTTTTTTTAACTGTCATTCCCACATTCCAATAAAACTGAAACACTCCTGTTTTATGCCATCAGAGCACCCAAACTGTGGGAAGGACTGCCTGGCTTCACTGGCAAGGAGTTTGGCTCAGAGAAGCCAGTTTCCCTCCCTCTTCTACTTGCAGCAAATCCCCGGCAGTGATTTCCAAACAAGACTTCCTTTCCTTTCCTGACACGCACAGTGGATCAAATTATTTCTTAGCAAAATATAAGAATCAACAGTGTTGAAAAGAGTAAAAGACGGTGGAAATAAATAGACATAATGAAGAGTTTGCTCTTAGTCTCTCTGTCCTCAGGCAAACAAATTATTTGAGTTTCACTATATAAAACCAAGATACTACATATATAGATAGATAGATGTGTGTATATAGATATCTATATATATATATGTCCTATATATATATATATATATATATGTTGCAGATAATAATAGTGCCTATACTCAGTTCAGTTCAGTCACTCAGTCATGTCTGACTCTTTGTAACCCCATGAACCACAGCAAGCCAGGCCTCCCTGTCCATCACCAACTCCCGGAGTCCACCCAAACACATGTCCATCGAGTCGGTGATGTCATCCAGCCATCTCATCCTCTGCCATCCCCTTCTCCTCCTGCCCTCAATCTTTCCCAGCAGCAGGGTCTTTTGAAATGAGTCAACTCTTAGCATCAGGTGGCCAGAGGATTGGAGTATCAGCTTCAACATCAGTCCTTCCAGTGAACACCCAGGATTGATCTACTTTAGGATAGACTGGTTGGATCTCCTTGCAGTCCAAGGGACTCTCAAGAGTCTTCTCCAACACCACAGTTCAAAAGCATCAGTTCTTCAGTGCTCAGCTTTCTTTATAGTCCAACTCTCACATCCATACATGACTACTGGAAAAACCATAGCCTTGACTAGATGAAAGTTTGTTGACAAAGTAATGTCTCTGCTTCTAAATATGCTGTCTAGGTTGGTCATAACTTTCCTTCCAAGGAGTAAGCATCTTTTAATTTCATGGCTGCAATCACCATCTGCAGTGATTTTGGAGCCCCAAAAAATAAAGTCTGACACTATTTCCCATGAAGTGATGAGACCAGATGCCATGATCTTCGTTTTCTGAATGTTGAGCTTTAAGCCAACTTTTTCACTCTCCTCTTTCACTTTCATCAAGAGGCTTTTTAGTTCTTCTTCACTTTCTGCCATAAGGGTGGTGTCATCTGCATATCTGAGGTGATTGATATTTCTCCCGGCAATCTTGATTCCGGCTTGTGCTTCCTCCAGCCCAGCATTTCTCATGATGTACTCTGCATATGAGTTAAATAAGCAGGGTGACAATATACAGCCTTGATGTACTTCTTTTCCTATTTGGAACCAGTCTGTTGTTCCATGTCCAGTTCTAACTCTTGCTTCCTGACCTGCATACAGGTTTCTCAAGAGGCAGGTCAGGTGGTCTGGTATTCCCACCTCTTTCAGAATTTCCCACAGTTTATTGTAAAGAAGAAAACAGCAGTGCAATGTAAGATTGAAATGCGATGATGCAAAAAAAGCACTTAGCCAGCCTATTAACCGTAATTACTATTACTACTGTTACCATCGAGCAACATTTCAAATGCTGCTAGAAGAGTCTTTCCATCACCCAGACACAACCTCCACTTCTGGATTATAGGGAAAGGGCCCATCAAATATATAATCTTTACTCGGGGACTAGTGTGTCTGCCCCTTTTCTGTCATGCCAACCTGAGTCATGTGGACAACCTAAAAGAAACCAGAGGACCCTCCTCCTCCTGAGTCTGCCAACGACACCCCCAGGGAGAGAGCTCCCTTCATCCTAGCTCCCAGCCTCATCCAATGGGCTGGCTCTAGAGGCCAGTAGAACCAAAACTCCTCAACCCCCACCAGGCCACCCAGCCATTTAAAGGCACATCATTTCCTGTTCTCCTCTGGGCTCCCATTCATTTTCTGCTGGGAGAGGCTTTCATATGTGGTAGTTGAGGAAGGCTGTTGACAGAGAAGGAAATGCTAGGGTTAGACATTACCTCCACGCCTCCCTGTCTTTTCTGTTTTCAGGTAACTCTTACCAATCATTGTCAGCCCTTATATCTCCCTCAAAAACTCCTGTGAAGTATATAATCTTGTTCCGTTCAGTTTAGTCACTCAGTCGTGTCCAATGCTTTGCGACCCCATGAACTGCAGCACTCCAGGCCTCCCTGTCCATCACCATCTCCCAGAGTTTACCCAAACTCATGTGCACTGAGTCAGTGATGCCATCCAGCCATCTCATCCTCTGTCGTCCCCTTCTCCTCCTGCCCTCAATCCTTCCCAGCATCAGGGTCTTTTCCAATGAGTCAACTCTTCACATGAGGTGGCCAAAGTACTGGAGTTTCAGCTTCAGCACCAGTCCTTCCAATGAACACCCAGGACTGACCTGCATTAGAATGGACTGGTTGGATCTCCTTGCAGTCCAAGAGACTCTCAAGAGTCTTCTCCAACATCACAGTTCAAAAGCATCAATTCTTCGGCGCTCAGCTTTCTTCACAGTCCAACTCTCACATCTATACATGACCACTGGAAAAACCATAGCCTTGACTAGATGGACCTTTGTTGGCAAACTAATGTCTCTGCTTTTGAATATGCTATCTAGGCTGGTCATAACTTTTCTCCCAAGGAGTAATCGTCTTTTAATTTCATGGCTGCAGTCACCATTTGCAGTGATTTTGGAGCCCCAAAATATAAAGTCTGCCACTATTTCCACTGTTTCCCCATCTATTTCCCATGAAGTGATGGGACCAGATGCCATGATCTTCATTTTCTGAATGTTGAGCTTTAAGCCAACTTTTTCACTCTCCTCTTTCACTTTTGTCAAGAGGTTCTTTAGTTCTTCTTCACTTTCTGCCATAAGGGTGGTGTCATCTGCATATCTGAGGTTATTGATATTTCTCCCAGCAATCTTGATTCCAGCTTGTGCTTCTTCCAGCCCAGCATTTCTCATTATGTACTCTGCATATAGGTTAGATAAGCAGGGTGACAATATACAGCCTTGACGTACTCCTTTTCTTATTTCCTTTTTATATAATCTTGCAGTCACCTATATTCCTTGCCTAAAGACATGGTAGCAAAGTAGGACAAATAAGTTTTATCTGACATTTTGTTTTGGAAGCACAGGATTTCACAGAAAGTGGACAAAGCAGTACTACTTGGGATGCATGCATAGGAAAACCAAGCAAACGAAAAAAATGAAGACAAAAGGGAAGGAAGTGAGGAGGGGAGGGAAAAAGAAGGAAGGAGGAAAAGATGGAGAGAAGATGAATACTATGAAATAGTTGCACTTTGATATTTCATAACAGGTTTGAACTAACAATCAGGGCAAAACAAAAAATCTTGTTGGAGTTCCTTATACATATTTTGTGGTTTAATATTATCTTTGTTCTAAATTACATTAGTGGAGGTACATCCTTTCTCACAACACCTGCACCCAAAATTATTTTTACAAAATACAGTCTGGGTTGTCCTGGAAGTCTGGGGCATGTGTGATGTAGACAACCGGAAGCCCCAACTGCCGCAGCGCATGCAGGTAGAGAATGGCAAGGTGACTGACTAGAAATCACCCGAGAAGCCTGCCAAGCACTCAGGGCACCTGGCCATCATGTCTGTGTTTATTCCACCCAAACAACAAACCTGCATTCACAGCGTGAGCAGGTGGTATTTCTTTTTCAAAAGTTCAACACAACTTTCAGCCACAAAAATCACTTGAACCAAGAGGAATCAGACTGCTTGTTTTGTATTAGTCCAAGCCTCCCCTTCAGCATGCCCACTACTTGGAGGTCACATACTTCCCAGGACAAAAGTGTTATTTGGTATGTATACATAAATTGCAAAATCCAAGGACCCAGCACAGCTCCAAGGAGCTGCCACCGTCACCAAGTTTATTTGGTCACTTTTGCAAATACACATTTGACTCATTATGTGTGTTTTCTTTTCTAGATTAGCGTGCAAGAGTCACAGAAAAAATTACTTAGTAGGCAGGTGTACTTTAGTGCTGTTTAAAGAAGATTTTCTCACCATTACTTGGAAAGAGAAAAGTACATAGATTGGGAACCACACTGATAAGTAATCTTCAACAATTTTTGTGTGTCTTTTGACTTTTTTATAAGTGTGCTGCTACTGCTCCTGCTAAAGTCGCTGCAGTCGTGTCCGACCCTGTGCAATCCCAGAGATGGCAGCCCACCAACCTCAGCCATCCCTGAGATTCTCCAGGCAAGAACATTGGAGTGGGTTTCCATTTCCTTCTCCAATGCACGAAAGTGAAAAGTGAAAGAAGTCGTTCAGTCGTGTCCGATTCTTTGCAACCCCATGGACTGCAGCCTACCAGGCTCCTCCATCTATGGTACCCTTAAACAAAAAAATGAATGTAACCTGTGGGAAAACCAGCATACCTTGATTCCGTGTTTTTTTTTTTTAATATTTTTAATTGTAATAAAATATACATGGGTTTCCCCGATGGCTCAGATGGCACAGAATCTGTCTGTAATACAGGAAACCTGGGTTTGAATCCTGGGTTGGGAAGATCCCCTGGAAGAGGACATGGCAACCCACTTATTCTTGCCTGGAGAATCCCCAGAGGAGGAGCTGGTGGGCTACAGTCCATGGGGTCACAAAGAGGCAGACACGACTAAGTGACTAAGCACAGCATATAAAGATAATTTTTTTTAATGTAGATTATTTTTAAAGTCTTTATTGAATTTGTTCCATTACTTGTTTTATGTTTCAGTGTTTTGGCCATGAGGTATGTGAAATCTCAACTCCTTGACCAGGGGTTGAACATGCACCCCCTGCATTTGAAGGCAAAATCTTAACCACTGGACCACCAGGGAAGTCCCACATATTAACCATTTTGAAGAGTATGATTCAGTGGCTTTAAGTTCAGTCACCCTGTCATGCAGCCATCACCACCTTCCATTTCCAGAAATTGCTCATCCCCCCAACCTGAAACTCTGAACCTATGAAATAACAACTCTTCGTTTCCTTCTCTCCCATTCCCTGGTAACCACCATTTGATCTGACGATTCTAAATGGAATCACACAATACTTACCCTTTTGTTTCTGGCTTACTTCTCTTAGCATAATGTCTTCAAGGCTAAACTACATTGTAGTATGTACCCAAATTTCATTTCCTTTTAAGGCTGAATAATATTCCATATATGAGCAACTGAACTGAACTGAATATTCCATAGTGTGTGTAGACTACATTTTGTTTATTCATCTGTCTAAAGACATTTGGTTTGTTTTCACATTTTGGCTGTTGGGGATAATGCTGCCGTGGATGTGGGTGTACAAATATCTGTCCGAGTTCCCTGCTTTCAATTCTTTGGGGTATATGCCCTCCATGTAACTTTAATTAGCTTCACCAAAACGCCTTCCTCTATCAGAGAAGACTGTTCTTTGAACCTAGTGTGTACCCTTGAGAGAGCTGTCATCAGCCTAGTGAGAGAGGAAGCAGGAAGCTCCTCATCAGCCTCAGTTAATTCAACGCTGGCAACCAGCAGAGGGACAGGAGCGGCGGCCAAAACACCCCGTGTTCTTTAGTACTTTTTAATGTTATGAGTTGTTAAATCCCTAGGGACTTCTTTAAGAAATGTATAATGTGACCTTCCAAAGCAATTTGGCAGCTGGTGAAAAGATGGCCGGATTGGGTAGAGGAGGGCATCTCAGGTGGACTCCTGGGTGTCCTTCCTTTCGGAGAAAGCAGAACGGATTTTCTCTGATAAAGTCATCCACGATGGAAAGGAAAAGATGCAAGAGAAAAACTTTCCTGGTGGCCCGGTGGTTAAGAATCTGCCTGCCAATACAGGAGACATGGGTTTGATCCTGATCCAGGGGAAGGATCCCACATGTCACAGAGCAACTGAGCCTGTGTGTCACAACTACTCAGCCTGCGCTCTAGAGCCCACGCGCCACTACGATGGAGCCCGAATGCTACAGCTACTGAAGCCCATGCGCCTGGAGCCTGTGCTCTGCAACAAGAGAAGCCGCTGCAAAGAGAAGCCGCTGCAACAAGAGAAGCCGCTGCAAAGAGAAGCCATTGCAAAGAGAGAAGCCGCTGCAAAGAGAAGCCGCTGCAAAAATAGAAGCCGCTGCAAAGAGAAGCCACTGCAAAAAGAGAAGCCACTGCAAAGAGAAGCCGCTGCAAAAATAGAAGCCGCTGCAAAGAGAAGCCACTGCAAAAAGAAGCCGCTGCAAAAATAGAAGCCGCTGCAAAGAAAAGCTGCTGCAAAAAGAGAAGCCGCTGCAAAGAGAAGTCTGCACATTGCAACTAGAGAAAGACTAAGCACAGCAACAAAGACCCAGTGCAGCCAAAAATAAATTAATAAAGTGTTTTGGTGGGGTTTTTTTTTAATGCAAGAGGAGAAAAGACACTGACTTCTAGAAGAAGGAGAAACAGGAGAGAGGCAAAGGACTTCTGTGGCATCCTGGGGCAAAGGAATCCAGGAGTTGCAGGTACAGAGTAATCTGAAGCATGGAATTTACAGCTCAGCCTCTAGAGAACCCCTGTCCAGGTTCACAGAAAGGACAGGAAGCAGCAAGAGAAATAACAGTTCTCACAGGAGCTCAGTCAAAGGCTCAAGGGAGGTGCAACTGCTGTCAGAGCAGAAAAGATTCCTTTTCTTGTTTCACTGGTCAAGCAGAGTCCGAGGGCCACATCAAGGTCCAGACCTTGAGAGCAGAAGTTACATGGGGGTCTCCAGAAAGCCTGTGGCCCCAGGAGACCCAGCACTGAGGATGGGAGAGGAATAAGCACACGGAGGATCCTACACTGCTTCCCACCAGTCATCAGGCCATGTGAGCTGAACAGGGCTTGGCAGAGCTCTCTCTCAGATGAATCACCAGCCCACTCAGATTCAGTCACCCACAAGCCAGCTGTTCACACCAGACTTCAGGAGACCATGGTGTAAGGGAAAGAACAGGGGAGGAAAGTGCCCAGAACCAAGGAGTTCACAGATAAAAGGGCACTTACCACATTCCCTCCCAACCCATCTTCACCTTCAGCTGGTATCATCAAAGGGTGACACTCAGATCTCACCAAGTCAGAAATGGCAGGCACGATTCCTTATGATCTATTCTTTTGACCCATTTGAAAATTCCTCATTTGGCACTGAGTACACTCAACCAGTGGCTGAGATCTCCCTCCCCACTAGGCCCTGCACCCACAGCTGAGACATAGACGTGAAGGAGACAATTCCCTGCACTCAGGAAGCGCACGTCCTATGAGAAGACAATCACAAGGGCAGTTACAAAAGAAAGTGACCAGGACTAGAAGAGAAAGAGATGTGGGGTAGACAAAGGGCAGAAAGAAGTAGGCCAGGAGGAGTATACAACCCAGAGGATCAGGACCATTCAGCAAGCCTGGATTCACTTCCTACTGCTGCTGTAACAAGTTACCATAAATTCACTGGCTTACAACAATACAGCTTGATTATCTTGAAGCACCTGAGATCAGAAGTCCAAAAATGGGCCTTAGGGGGATAAAATCAAGGTGTCAGCAGGGCTGCAATCCTTCTAGAGGCTCTTTAGGACCATCCATCCCCTGCCTTCTTCAGTTTCTGGGTGCTGTGTGCTTCCCCGGTTCATGGTCCCCTTCAACAATGGCATCGCTCCAGCCTCTGCCTGTGTTGTCACGTCTCCATCTCTCTTAGCCTCAGCCCCATGCTTTCCTCCTTGTAATTACACTAGACCCACCTGGATAATCCAGGGTAATTTCTGAATGCAAGATCCTTGAACTTAATCATGTCTGCAGAATCCCTTTTCTCATTAGGAAAGACCTGATGCTGGGAAAGATTGAAGGCAGGAGGAGAAGGGAATGACAGAGGAGGAGGTGGTTGGATGGTATCACTGACTCAATGGACATGAGTTTGAGCAAGCTCTGGGAGATGGTGAAGGACAGGGAAGCCTGGTATTCTGCAGTCCACGGGGTTGCAGAATTGGACACAACTGAGTAACTGAACAACAACGAAGGAGATAGTATCACTATTATCCTCCTGTAAAGACTATCTTCTTTTTTCCTTGATTTTTTTTTTATGGAATCCACACAAATTTTCTCCTATTTGAAAATGTGCCACAAATCATCTAAATTATATGTAAAAGTCATCATGGATAGCATCAGCAAACAGCAGACAACTTCTGCATAGCCTATGCTGCTTTGCATGTGTGCGTGCTAAGTTGCTTCAGTCATGTCCAACTCTTTGCAACCCTATGGACTGTAGCCCACCAGCCTCCTCTGTCCACGGATTTCTCCAGGCAAGAATGCTGGAGTGTCATGCCCTCATCCACGGGATCTTCCCAACACAGGGATCAAACCTGACTCTCTTACTCTCCTCCATTGACAGTCGGGTTCTTTACCATGAGCACCTAGGAACCCCTATGCTGCTTTAACTGTTTAGTCTCTCCAAAATGTTCCCATGGTAAGTCAGTCTGATTTTCTCTGATTCTCCAATGCTGAATTTTTTTTCATATTCTGGTCTTATCATTCCTTTTCCCTTAAGGTAGAAACTAGTGAATCCCCTGAGCAGACCTGACTTTTCATGAGCTGATAAAACATACGTTAGTCAGTTTCATTTTCTAAAATAGGTATAGGAATAGAATTCAGAACTATTTCCTGAAACTGTTCGTGTCTCTAAAATCGTGATTGAAAGTCTTCAGTCTTCTAATGTTTTATTATTGTTCTTCTGCAATTGATGTGGGTGGGGTGGAGAAAAACTGTAATTCAAGCCAGAACCAGGAATAAACTTTGTTCAGAGTCACACAGATTATTAATGGTATAACCTGGATGAAAACTTGAGCCTCCCAACTCCAGAGCCAGTGCTCTTCACATGAACCACGTGCTCTTTTTTTATGTCATTCTTCTCTTCAAGATCAAAACTTTGGGAGGAATACGGTTGAGCTTAAATACTCGTCCGGATTTTCCTCTTCATTGAAAACCTCCCACCAAAAGCAATCATTGGTGTTCCAAGAGCAATCCTTCCTGTTGCTGAATGTTTGACTCTGTGAAATATAAACAAGCTTCAACAAGATGACAGAGAATATGTAATCAATATACTTTGGCTCCTGTTCAGAACAGCCATGCCTCTGGCACTTGGTATCTTCACAGAAAACGGATATCGGAAAGGAAGATCACACTTCATGAAGAGCAGAACCACAGATGTAGGGGCGATGGTGTCAGTGAGAGTCAGTTACATATCTGATGACAGTCTTCATGCATCTCAAATAATGGCAATATGGCCATCCTTTGATTCCTCTCTAGAATTCCCCAGCGTGGCTCCTCCAGCCACTCTCCCCTTCCCCATCTCCCCTTCGTGGTCTCCGTGTCCCAGCCAGATGGTCACAGCAACTCAGACAGGGAGGAGAGCAAGGCCAGGTGCCACCAGCTCCTGGCACGTTCCTCCTCCCTACCTCCCAATCACTCTCACCTTCATTCAGCTTCTCTTCCTTCACCCTCACTTAGCATGGCTTCATCTTCTTTCAACAGGCTCTCTCCCCTCAGCCTGCTGCTGCTGCTAAGTCGCTTCAGTCGTGTCTGACTCTGTGCGACCCCATAGACAGCAGCCCACCAGGCTCCCCCGTCCTTGGGATTCTCCAGGCAAGAACACTGGAGTGGGTTGCCATTTCCTTCTCCAATGCATGAAAGTGAAAAGTGAAAGTGAAAGTGAGTCGTGTCCGACTCTTGGCGACCCCATGGACTGCAGCCCACCAGGCTCCTCCGTCCATGGGATTTTCCAGGCAAGAGTACTGGAGTGGGGTGCCATTGCCTTCTCCACCCCTCAGTCTGCTGACACAATAAGTCCTCAGCCTAGTGGGAAGCTCAGAAGCCTCCCCTTCCTCACTGTGCTCTGCACTCTGGCTGTACCACTGACTAAGAGCTCTCCGTTCTTTGGCACCCACTATTTTCTCTGCCTACAAGGCCATTCGTCCATTCTTTGCCCAGAGAACCCCTAATCATCCTTCAAAGCCCCACCCCCAGTGACCCCTATAATGCTGTTCCCGACCAACAGCCCTCCTCAGTAAAGGTGCATAGTCTTGCTCTGTGCTAGAGGCCCACACTTTCCTCCTGGAGAGCTCTTAGCCCAAAGCCTTAGCATTATCTGTCCGCCTCTCTCATTGTCTCCCTCCAAGAGTTCCCAGACTTGAGAACTCATTAAGAGCAGAGCCTCCTTTTATCTTGAAATCTCCAGCACTGACCACAATCCTCAGTACTTAGTTCACACCCAGTAAATGTTTGAGTGATTAAAAGTATGTTCAAGTCTTTCCATTTAAAAAAAGAAAGGAAACAAAATCTACCCCTCTGCTACCTTCTGGAACTGCTCTCAACCCCTACATCTGTTTCGCTTTCTCACTAGATTCTCAGGACCCAGGTCTCACCTTCTGCAAGCTGATCACTTCGTCAAGTGAGCCCAGGATCTGCCTTACTGATGCTAAGCTATTTTCTAGTCGCCTCATCAATCCATTCTCCCCGGCCTTCTGGGTGTGTGATGGCTCTCACCTTCCCACCTTTTGTGTCCCTGCCTTCTATTTTAAGTTGAGAGTTTATTCCTCCACCCTTCCAGCTTCTCTGTCTCAGAAGCATTCTCCCTCCCCAACTCCCCCCACCACCACCACCATCTTCATAAAGATGCCAGCTCTGGCCAGAACCACAGTGTAGATGGCCTGAATACACGGGAATTGAAACAAACCTCTGGCAACAAGACAGCGATTCAACGAAGTAACGTGCGTAGGCACAGAGCCCCCAGCCTTAGTCCTCCCTGAGCGCTGTCGTAATCCACCCTGGACCCGCTCCATCCAAACCAGCCACCTTGCTCCCATTTCCCTGCCCCTTAATTCATGCTGGTACCTCTGCTATCAGAACATTTCTAATGCAGAGTGAACTCCCAGGTTAAAGGCCCTCCGTGAGCTCCTTCACACACAGTTACAAAAAGGAGGGGTTCCCACACGCCCCTCACAGCAAAATGAGGAAGAGAAAGGTGGCAAGGGCCGCTGGTCTTCCATCACATGACATTTCCTCAACTTGAAGCGCTGTTCTTCTTCTGAGGTGACATGCTTCCTGCCTCCAGTATTAAAATGCCCTTTTTGTAATGAACCCATTGTCATTTTGCTTCATTTCTTTAAGTCGGTCTCCTTACTTGGGAGATTACAGAATTCATAACAGTAAATGGCCTAAATTTTCTTAAAATTAACTAGTCTGTTATTCCAGATTTCTACAAGGGACTAAGTGGCCTCTGCATGCTTACCACTTTGGATGAAGACCTTACTACCACTGACACTTTTTTTAAAGTAAAAAACTAGGACTTTCTTGGCGGTCCCTTCGATAAGAATCTGCCTGCCAATGCATGGGTCATGGGTTTGATCCCTGGTCTGGGAAGAGTCCGCATGCCAGGAGCAGCTGAGCCCATGTGTCCCCACTGCTGAAGCCTGTTCACCCAGAGCCTGGGCTCCGCAACAGGAGATGCTACTGTGGGGAAAGTCCTCACACCACAGCTAGAGAGTAGCCCCCACTCGCTTCAGCTGGAAAGAGCCTGCGTGCAGCAACAAAGACCTAGCCCAGCAAAAAATAAGCAGCTTTCTAAAAAAAAATTTTTTTAAGTGAAAAACAGACAGAGATAAAAAGACGCTTGTTCATAATACAGACTACTTGAGATGTTTGCAGCCCCCAGTATCTTTTCAAGAAGATACATGTCCCCATATGGACTACTCAAGATAGACATGTTTTTCTGCCTTGAATCATCTCCTGTTTTGTATTTGGAAATAATGCGTTCAGCAAGAAATGAGATTCCCTTCAGTCCCAATTCCATCAGGAGGGCACAAGTGTCCAGACAACCCAAACAGCCTTTTTGTTTATGCACACCTTTCCATTTTTTAGTTATTTTATGTCTTTACCTTTAAGTCTTGTAAACACCCATACTAATAGTGACTGTCATCAAACACACCACACACACACATGCACACTGACACACTTTAAAGCAGACAATTCATCATTTCCTGCCCCAAGACCATATTTTACAGTCAGAAGCCAATTGTCAGCACACATGCTCCTAGATAAACGGACACGCATACCAGCTAATCGATGAATTTGCATGGAAACAGCATCGTGGAAAGGAAATCTGTGTTCCCAGATTTCCGGGCCAGGTGCTCAGCCTGTTAACATAAAGATCGGTCCTCCTGGGTCCAACCTGTTGGGAACACTGCCCAAAATTACTTAACAATTGCAAACACAGTTGATGCTAAGATAATTCTGCAAGATGAGAGCCTGGTTTCCGAAAGGTAACCTAAGAACAGCTCAGCCCAGGAGGGGCCTGTATGAGGGGTATTTTGGTGGGGGTGGTGCTGGGGTGCAGGTAGTGGTGGTTTTGTTTTCCTACATCTGACTTTTCTAGTAGAAGATAATCGTGCAGCAAGGCTTCGTGCCTCCAAGTTCCCCCGCTGCCACCATCCACTGTTCCTGCTCTCCTGTAAGTGGGAAAGGTTATGGGTCCCAGAGAAACCGAGAAGTCTTCCCACATGCGTACGTGCTCCCTCGTGGCCCCTCCTTTAGCATTTAGAGCTCCTGTGACCCTCTCCTAACTGCACCCCAACCCTGCATTCCTCACCCCCACCATCTCTTCTAAGCTGGGGTCTGAGCCCAAGCAATCACTCTTTCATAAAAGCACATTCCGCTCCCCTATACGTCTCATCACTGAGGGAAAGGACCATGATGGTTTGCGCGGAGCTCCGGAAAAGGGAACTGTAGGATCCGTTTTTTGTTTTTTTAATTCCACTCCACAAATATGTCGTCCTTAGAGCAATACTACGAAGGTTTAGCATGGTAGGGGGAGAGCTTTACATAACAAAATTAGACTTCCAAAATTCAGAAAAAGAATCTCCCAACAGTATTATATACTTAATTTTAGTTTCCATAAATAAGGGTCGATCACACTCTTTTCCAGGGCATCCCCCATGGGTCAGTGGTAAAGAATCCACCTGCATTGCAAGAGACAGAGACACGGGTTCGATCCCTGGTAATATCCCCTGGAGGAGAGTATGGCAACCCACTCCAGCATTCTTGCCTGGAGAATCCTATGGACAGAGGGGCCTGGTGGGCTATAGTCCATGGAGTCGCAAGGAGTCAGACACGACTGAAATGACTGAGCACAGCCCATATACTCTTTTCCAAATAGGATTCCCAAAAATATCACAGGCAGTGGCTGGAAGCCAGCCCTGAGCGTCCCCTGCCGAGTCCTCAAGGAAAAAAGATGAAGAGTCCCGTCAGGCTGCTCCTGGGAAATGGGTTGGAGGAGGCGGGCACTCCCTGGAGAATCAGTGCCCCCAGGCCAGCCTGCAGGTCCAGCAGAATGGCCGCATCCCAGCAGGATGGTGACCCTTTGTTTCACCTAACCCTCTACTGTAATCCTTCAATAATCCCGCCTGTTTTCAAAGACGCCAGCCTCATTGTTCTTAACTCCCACTCCATCCCTCAAAAAAGGATTAGACTCCCGCTAACCCAGCGACGCTCTTGTTCCGGCACCTTCAGAAGTAAAGGATTTCCCTTCCCTTCCGTAACTGGAGCAAGGCCTTCCCTCCCTGCAGGGGACATGGTCCCATTCTGCAGCGTTTCCTCCTGAGAGTCAGTTTTTCTGAACAAAGACCCAACTGTCTACACAGTCTGGGAAAGCTCCCCTCCCTGGAGTCGGGAGCACACCCTCCTACAAACCCAGACTTGCACAGAAGTTCCGCACTTCACCACAGGAAGCACGGCCGGTGGCTTCAGGCATCATTAATCATTTTGAAGTGATTTTTCTTAAAAAGGAAAAACAAAACAAAGATGCAGTTGGTCAAGCCCAATGAAAATGAGCACCTCTTCTCCCCAAAACTGCATTTCCTGATTCCATGTGGGACAGCAGGAGCTCACGGCAAGGATAGGAGCAGGGGGGAGAAAAGAGAGTATTTCCTCCTTAATTTGAACTCTGACAGATATTTGGAGCTGGTATGGACAGAGGGTGCTAGGGCTTCCCAGGTGGTGTTAGTGGTAAAGAACATGCCTGCCAATGCAGAGGGCATAAGAGATGTGGGTTCAATCCCTGGGTTGGGAAGATCCCTTGGAGAAGCGAATGGCAACCCACTCCAGTTTTCTTGCCTAGAGAATCCCATGGACAGAGGAGCCTGGCGGGCTACAGTCCATGGGATCACAAAGAATCAGACACAACTGAAGGAACTTAGCACAGCACACACACATGGACAGAGGGAACACCTTAGAGGGAGGTTCAGACTAAGGAAGAGGGCCTCTACTTACTTGGCCGTTCCACCCAGAGAGACATATTTAGGAGGATAAAACAAGAACCATTTGGGGGTTTTGCTTCTTCTGGGAATCTTCATTTTCCATTGAAATGCTATTAATCACAGCTCAGGACAATCCTATTTTGTGCTCCAGTCCCATCAGGGGAGCGGCGGAGTGGTCCCCATGCCTGCCCCATCACCAGCCCCTCTCCCTCTGCCTGGAAGGGCTGGCCCCTGCAGGTGTCCCTTGGAAGGGAGCAGAGCGCCAGCCAGTCGGATCCACTCATCCCACCCTGGTCCACACCTTTGAAGTAAAATTGTCCCTCCAGCTCAAAAAGAGTGGTAACTAGAAAACAAAATGTCCAATCTTTCCTGGGAGATTACATTTCCTGCCTTACTGGGTTGAGAGGAAATTCACTTACATAAAATTGGATTAATTTTTTTTTTTTTTCCTGAAGTCTCCTGGTCTACCAGAAGCATCTTCTGTCAGCTGCCTCTTTCGGAACTCTTGGCTATTTCCTAATCTTCATTTATTCCTTAATCAGGACATCTGGCTCTGGAGTGAAGCTCGGAAGCAGGGATGGAGGCAGGAAAGGGTCTGCCACTTCTGCCCTGGCTCCCTGTCGCCTCCTCACCCCCTAGGCTGTGCTTCTTCACCTCCTCTCCATCAATCGTCTGCTGAAGTCTCACAGCCAAGCCCTATCATTTATTTAAATTTAAAGGAGCATTGACAAATATCATCTTAGTAGTTTAAGCTACAGGTTTTAAATAGACTAACATGATTAAATTGGGTGGTGCTTGCTATTGTCTCTCAGAGCCTGGTTTCTTAAACTAGTTTTGTATGTATCCAAGAAGAGTCTTTTCAAACCTGCTTTGAGTCACATTACATTGACCGGCAGATCACCTGAGCTGGAAGGACAGTGGTCTGGCACGAGGGACCTGGAGCTCAGGCCAATTAACGACGGCATGCCCACGGAGGCCTGGAGGGAGTGCCTGGCATGGGAAGGAGGTCATCCCCAAGCAGGAGTGAGTACGATGGATGTCAGAGGAGAGACTTCATGTGACAGGAGGGAATTGTGGCCCAGAATGCAAGTCGGAGGCAGAGCCTCTAGAGGAGAGAGTCTGACAAGGGGAGATGGGAGATCAGTTCTGTGCAGGAGGACTGAGCAGATAAGGAAACATTTTAAGGACAGCAGAAAGGGAGAAAAGTGAACTGAACTGCATGTGTTGTTAGACTGTAATTGGATGTATTGATGTGAATAAAGGGTTTTCAGCACACATAGGTAAGTACAGAAATAAACATAGCTCTGTCCATTGCTAGGGCTTGGGAGTGATGACAACCACAATGACTGTAAGCATACAGAGTGTGCCTTCAGTCCAGTTCAGTCACTCAGTCGTGTCTGACTCTTTGCAACCCCATGAACCGCAGCACGCCAGGCCTCCCTGTCCGTCACCAACTCCTGGAGTCCACCCAAACCCACGTCCATCGGGTCGGTGATGCCATCCAACCATCTCATCCTCTGTCATCCCCTTCTCCTCCTGCCCTCAATCTTTCTCAGCATCAGGGTCTTTTCCAATGAGTCAGCTCTCCGCATCAGGTGGCCAGAGGGTTGGAGTTTCAGCTTCAACATCAGTTCTTGCAGTGAACACCCAGGACTGATCTCCTTTAGGATAGACTGGTTGGATCTCCTTGCAGTCCAAGGGGCTCTCAAGAGTCTTCTCCAACACCACAGTTCAAAAGCATCAATTCTTCGGTGCTCAGCTTTCTTTATAGTCCAACTCTATAGAGTGTGCCTATGTAGTCCCTTCTGAATGTCCTCCTCCCCTAAAAAAAAATCAGGGCTCCTTGAAGAAACAGCTGTTGCCAAAGCTGGAACTTGGCAAGTCCAAGATACAGGAAATATCTTGCTGTGACAGAAAGCAAGGAAGAGTTTAAACAGTGAGGTAGAAAAGTCAAATACAGAGGCAGCTTCAATGGACACAACCCCCTTGGAGACAGCAATGACAACCCACTCCAATATTCTTGCCTGAAGAATCTCATGGACAGAGGAGGATGGTGGGCTACAGTCCAAAGGGTTGCAGAGTCAGACACCGACTGAGTGACTAACCCTTCAATGGATAATACCACTAGGCAAACCAGGCACAATTTGAGCATCAAAAAAGTATAACTATTTAAATAAAATAGGAAACAATAAGTCATTCTGAAATAAACAAATTGAAAGCTTGATGAGGAACAGAATATTTACATAGTTTCAATGTACCTCATGTACCAAAATGCTCATGAATTACAAAGGAACAGGGGATCACTTAACCACGAAAAAGCCTGGTAGACATCACCTTGATCAAGTGCTCGCAATGGACGTCATTGGTATGGAACCGATAAGGGGCAATGAAAAGAACACAGAATCATCTCTGTGTGGTTGCTCCCCAAAAGCCACAGCCTAAATCTAATCATGAATGAGCATCAGTCAAATCCAAACTGAAGGTCATTCTACAAAATTACTGACCAGTAATCTTCAAACATGCCAAGGTCCTGAAGGATGAGGGACGCCTGGGACCAAGTTCTAGGCTGAAGGAGACCAAAGAGATGTGACCAAATTCAACAGGTGATTTCAACCTGGACCCTCGTGCTCTGCAGAATATCACCAGGACCAGCAGCATCCAACCTGGACCCTCGGGCTCTGCAGAATATCACCAGGACCAGCGGCATCCAACCTGGAACCTCGTGCTCGGGAGAATATCACCAGGACCAGTGGCATCCAACCTGGAACCTCATGCTCGGGAGAATATCACCAGGACCAGTGGCATCCAACCTGGACCCTCGGGCTCTGCAGAATATCACCAGGACCAGCGGCATCCAACCTGGAACCTCGTGCTCGGGAGAATATCACCAGGACCAGAGGCATCCAACCTGGACCCTCGGGCTCTGCAGAATATCACCAGGACCAGCGGCATCCAACCTGGAACCTCGTGCTCGGGAGAAAATCACCAGGACCAGCAGAAACCCTTGAATAGAGTCTGAGGGTCAAATGACAGTAGTGATATTGTCCCTGCTATTTTCCTGGCTTGGGGGAGGGAGGGTTGTATCATGCTTATGGAGGAGAATGACTTTATTTATAGGAAAGACACTCTATAAAGTCATCGTGGGGGTGGCATTCTGTGACAGCTGACTCCCACACTGGCCAGGGGGAAAATTATTTTGCACTCACAACTTTTATCATTGCTTCAAAGTACTTCAGGACTTCATTTTAAAGAGACTGTTAGCTCAGGAGCACCTGGAAGGGCAGAGACCATAGAAATTCATTGTTATCCAGTATCTGGCACATGCCCAGCCCAGGTGAGTGCTCGATAAATGATTGTAGACTTTAAATGTTTGGAAAACTCTCTCAGATACAGAAAGAATGCAATGAAAGGGCTTCCTCTAAGATTTATGCATTTACTTTTTAAAACATCTACAGGGTTTATCATATTGCAGACATTATCATAAATATTTGACAAATAGCTCTATGAGACAGGTGCTATGGGTACCCCCATTTTAAAGGGAAGGGAACTGGAAAATGAGAGGTCATGTGGCTTGCCCAAAGTCACACAGTGAGTGAGTAGTAAAAACGAAGAGGAATGCCCAAGCAGTGGGGCTGCGGAGTTCATACGCTTAGCGATTTCGCTACAAGGCTTCTCCAAAATCTCATACCTGCAGAAAATTTAAGATGATCCCCATTCCGGGCTTCCCTGGTGTTCCAGTGGCTAAGACTCCACACTCCCAATGCAGGCAACACGGGTTCAAACCCTGGTCAGGAAACTAAGATCACACATGCTGCATGGGATGGCCAAAAAGAAAGAAACCAAGTTCCCTATTCAAAACATTCAGTCCTCAACTATCCGTCTGTACTTTCTGTACATTCTAAGTTGACAGAATAATGTCACATTCCTTATTTTATAACGCCCAAGAGAAGCCCATTCCAGAGCTGGGTACTCAAACTTTGTGAGCAATGCTTGTCCATCAGCTTTGATGTTCACACAAATCGCGATTCCCCCAGAGAGACCTTGGGTTCTTAATTCTACAGCTGCAGTGTATTTGGCCTTAAAGTTTTCAACTTCTTCCTGTTATGCACGTCCCTTTCTCCTTTTTATATCGAGATTATAACGTGATGTAGATAAATCCTGGGCATATCATGGTTACAGCTACCCTTCTGTTCACCAAGGCAAGTGCCATCAGCCACTGGCCAAGGTGCTACACTGTGACACCTCACTGTCCTGTTCCCTTCTCTCACAAGCATCTGAAGTTCCTGAGGCTTTGACTCCCCCGTGCCTCCTGCTGGAATGGATATTTCTACAGCCCCTGTGAAAAAAAGCTGAAGTTACTCCACCACAGAGCCTGCTCTTCCTCACTTCCTCCCTCCTGTGAAATGTGCAAAAAGGTTGTTTCCTGGTCATTTATGTTCTTCTAGGGAAAGGAGCTCTGTCAACACCAAGGTGCAACATCCATTAGACTCCCCTTCAGAGCAAATGGCTCATAAAGTAACTCCAATAAACAAATACTTTTCTTTATAATTCAGTGTAGCACACTACCTAATAAAACTGTAATAGGCATGACACAATGATTTCTGTTTCACAAGCATTGTTTGACTATTTGTGTAGCCTACGATGTTATCGCAAAAATGTATGGCAAGTTTCAGGTAGGCTTAGAGCAAGTTTCACATTGCCAAATAACAGCTCTTAGTATCTTTGCTGCTGCTGCTGCTGCTGCTAAATCGCTTCAGTCGTGTCCAACTCTGTGTGACCCCATAGACAGCAGCTCACCAGGCTCCCCCATCCCTGGGATTCTCCAGGCGAGAACACTGGAGTGGGTTGCCATTTCCTTCTCCAATACATGAAAGTGAAAAGTGAAAGTAAAGTCGCTCAGTCGTGTCCAACTCTTAGCAACCCCATGGACTGCAGCCCACCAGGCTCTTCCGTCCATGGGATTTTCCAGGCAGAGTGCTGGAGCGGAGTGCCATTGCCTTCTCCCTTAGTATCTTTACCTTCAAATAATACTTAGTCACAAGAACAAGATCGTCCATGTGCTGTACCCCATTTCCACAGGGGTGAAAACACCAGGAAGAAGGAAAGCTTTTATTCAATCTTCAGGTGCAATTTCTTTGTCAAAAATAGGACTATAACCTTGTCCTACACTTCCTCTCTGTGCCAATTTCCAACCTTCAGCAGGCATTATCTCCTGAATAGAGTTTATATGTATGTACTTACATGCGTGGAACTATGTGAGTGTGTGTACGTCCTCTGCTCTGCTACTTCCACTGTCCATTTTTTCCCCTTGCAAAAGCACAGCTGCAGTGCTCTCAATGCACGGCCTACACCTCCTGACCCTTATCCCTTCAGTGCACACCTGCCAGGATTCCAGCTGCAGCATCGGCCTCTCTTTGTCTAAGAGCGCTTCCTCATTGCTGGAGCCCACTGTGCTGCTTTGGAGACAGGCAAAGTGTTGCGGAACGTAATTACCCCCAGGAGCGGACCTCCACCCATGACTCAAAAACAGCTGGTGCACAACACAACACAGCATGAAAACAAGATTACCGATGATACCTTGGAGGCTCTGGATCAACTTTTGCCTAAAGCTGCCCTAACTTGGGATTCTCTGATACATAAATGAATAAGTTCCTTCAGTAGTTTATCCTCACAGCTTTTGTACTTCTGCAACCAAAGTATCCTGCCTCATTCTAATCCACCAGTATTCCTTCTATTGCCACTTCGGAAGATGTAAAAATATGTTCTGTAGAAAGAAAAAAAAAGTTGGTGCATATATAGCCCAGCTCCCCTGCCCCTTGTGGGGCATGAGTCAAGGGAATGTTCTGGACCCCAGAGGGGCTGAGTTCCAGTGGCAGCTGGCTTGATAACACACTGCTTATTGGTTGCCTTCTGGCATTGCTGTCTCACTTTCCTGATCCCCTATTGGCGTTCCCTAAATTAACTACTTGCCCTTTCATCTTTGCCTTAGCATCTCCTAGGGAAAGCCCAACTAAGGCAATCCACTCTCTAAAGAATATGGAAATTGACCAAAGCCTGAGGACAAACAGCTACCCTGCTGTCCTGATTATTGACGAGTCCCCCGTAGAAGAACCTCAAAGTACAATTTGTATCCAGATGTTAATTTTTCCCTATCTCCTCTTATCCCCACCTTCCACGTGTTCAGCATACCAATGGTAGGTTTCTTCTTCCCTAGTTCTCAACAGCCCTTGCCCCAGAGTTTTCCTTTCCTGGCAATCTGTTGTCAGAAATGTCCACTGTATGTGGCACTGACTCTTTTGTTCAATTGACTCATAGAGCACTGCATTTATTCTCCTGTGCATGACAGATATAACCTACCATATGTTTATTTCCACTGGGTCACCCTGCCATCTGGACGATGGAAGCTTATGCCCCAGGGAAGACACAGCCATAAGCCAATTTACATTAAGACACAGATTCAAGACGCACAGTCGAAGTGTGGGCACAGAGCTGACTCCAGCTGACAGTGCCACCAGACTCTGATTGATTTCACCCACAATACACGGAGGTTCCCTTGTCTCACAGACAGAGGCCAAGACATTATTTAGGCTGCATGACTAATCCAGTTGTCTACCCCCTTGCTGTACTCATCTTTATTTGATCTGAGAGCACCAAGTCCAGGATAATAGTTTCAGGCGCCCCCTTCCCTGCCCCAACCCCTGTCCACTTTCCTCGGGCTTTCTTTGAAAGGAACCCAAAGGCACTATGCCTATCAGTTAGCAGTTTTTTAATGGCCATTCATGGCATTTCTTTGACCATTAAAAATTGTTTAAAGATTATAGGGCTGGCCACCATCATAAAAATTAAATTTATTTAATGCCAGTTTTTCACAATCTCTCTTGCCCTCTCAAAACAATGGGAGAGGAAGGGTATAGACTAGCTTTTAGTGACCTACTTTCTGTCTCTTGTCCAAAGCAAAATTGCTGCTGTCTCTATTATTATTATTTTTTAATGGCATCAGATGTGGAAAGAATGGGCTTCCCAGGTGGCATTAGTGGTAAAGAAACTGCCAGGGAGGGAGACATGAGACGTGGGTTCAGTCCCTGGGTCGGGAAGATCCCCTGGAGGAGGGCATGGCAACCCACTCCAGTATTCTTGCCTGAAGAATTCCACGGACAGAGGAGCCTGGTGGGGTGCAGTCCACAGGGTGATAGAAAGTTTGACCCGACTGAAGAGACTTAGCACTCAGGCACGCCTGGAAAGGTGTCAATATTTTCAGCAATCGAAATACTATCCAAAATATTCCTCTGGAGCCCAGAAGTAGGGAAGAGTCGATGACCCCATCAGCCGTCACTGTTTGCTAGCCGCTCTTGGAGACACCTCTCTGCTCACTGCAGATCTGGAGTTCTGTTGTTCAGACCACTGGCATTCTCTGTGCTGCTAAGACACACTCCTTCAATAGAGGTTTTCTCATAGCCCCATGGCCCTCTGCAGGAGACGCATGCGCATGCATCAAAAGCAGCTTTGTTAATAGGATATACACACACACACACTCACATTTCATTTATTTTCTTTTAATCAGCTTTGAAATATTTCACAAGCTTTTTCCAAATCTAATCTTAATAAGAACCCTCTGGGGGGCATCTTCTGTGAGCTCAAGTACATACATTCCTAATATCTAGCACAGGACATGACACATAGTAATTCTCAATAAATATCTATGTCTTTATTTGTCTATTTAAATAAAACAAATGGTTGTTTTTGCACCCCCAGTGCCTGGCTCGTTTCTCATGCATGGTAGGCATTCTGTGAAAGTTTGATGAATGAATGAATGAGTGTATCATGGCAAACAACCCAGGTTATGTATGTTAACACTTTTTTAATGTCAGACACACCCAAGACAAGCTGACTCCAGGGCTCCTTTCAGAATCAGGCCAAAGCTGCCATCCGAGGAACTTTCCCAGAAATCACATCCGCCCCCACCCCCCACTCCCCGCCCCGTTTGCCTCTTCCCTATCATGCTGCTCCCACTCCCATACCAGTTTAATGAATTAGCAACATCTGGAGGGGGGCGGGAAGTGTCAATAGTTAGGATCAAGGGATGGATGCTGTGTCGGGAGATTGGTACAAAGACTGACCTAGCCCCTAGAAGGCCCCCTCACCTCTTCCCCTTCCCTCCTCAGTGGACATCAGTCCCAGCCAGTCACTGTCTTCCAGATTTGATTTCCACCCACTGTCCATTGCTTCCCTGGTGGCTCAGACAGTAAAGTGTCTGCCTGCAATGCAAAAGACCTGGGTTTGATCCCTGGGTTGAGAAGATCCCCTGGAGAAGGAAATGGCAACCCACTCCAGTACTCTTGCCTGGAAAAACCCTTGGACAGAGGAGCCTGGTAGGCTACAGAAGGGGTCGCAAAGAGTCGGACACGACTGAGCGACTTTACTTTCCTTCTTTCACTCTCCATTGCTACTTAGTCTCCCCCAATCACCACCACTTGCTGCTTCCTAAACACATTACCACCCTTGAACCCTGACTTCCCCTCCTGCCTATAACATTCTTTCCTATCACCATCAAACCTGTGACTCATCTGATGGACCCAGCCTCTTGGGTTGGGCTGAGTCTTTAACTTGTTCTGTCTCTAGAGAAAGGTGGGAGAATAGACATAATCACATGAGCAGACACCAGACAAGTGGAGTACCTGCTAAGAAAAAGCAGAGGAGCCCCTTCTCCCTGTCCAAATGGGGGAAAGGTACAGATGGAAAAGAAAGGGTACAAATGGAAGAGGCCAATGCTGGAATGAGAAGTGATGGCTGCTTCAACTCTTTTTTTTAAAACACTTACTTTTTTAAATGTTTATTTACTTACTTAAGGCTGTGCTGGGACGTCACTGCTGCATGCAGGCTTTCTCTAGCTGCAGCAAAGTGGGGGCTGCTCTTCATTGCTGTGGACCAGTTTCTCATTGCAGTGGCTTCTTTTGCTGCCGAACACGTGCCCTAGGGTACTTAGGGTTCAATAGTGGCAGCATGTGGGCTCCGTAGTCGTGGCTCTCGGGCTTAGTTGCTCTGCAGCATGTGGAATCTTTCTGGACCAGGGATCAAATCTGTGTCTCCTGCATTGGCAGGAGGATTCTTAGCCCCTGGACCACCAGGGAAGTCCTCAACTCTTTTTTTTAATTTAGAATAGCAAATCCACTCAGACAGATTCTAAGCTATAAAACGAATTCTTAGTCTTCCCCCATCTTCTTTCCCGACAAGGAGCCTGTCCTGGCTACTTTGCAGAAGGTCCGCACTGTGTTGGAGGCAGCACCATCACTGCCATTCAGTCAACTGAACTTGGTAATAGTAATTTCCCATGAGCAATCTGGATCCTGATCTCCAGGAATATGGTGGCTTCACCAAACTGGTTTAGGATGTTATATGATGAATTCTGCTTCATAGGCCACTACAAAGTCAACATGGAGAAGGAAATGGCAACCCACTCCAATATTCTTGCCTGGGAAATCCCACGGACCGAGGAGTCTGGCAGGCTACAGTCCATGGGTCACAAAGAGCTGGACACGAATTAGCAACTAAACAACAGCAGCAAAGTCAGGATGGCTAGAGACAGAAGATCCGCTCAGTTCAGTTCAGTCACTCAGTCACTTTGTGACCCAATGGACTGCAGCACGCCAGGCCTCCCTGTCCATCACCAACTCCCAGAGCTTACTCAAACTCATGTCCATCAAGTTGGTGATGCCATCCAACCATCTCATCCTCTGTTGTCCACTTCTCCTTCTGTCTTCAATCTTTCCCAGCATCAGAGTCTTTTCCCAAGAGTCAATTCTTTGCATCAGGTGGCCAAAGTATTGGAGTTTCAGCTTCAGCATCAGTTCTTCCAATGAATATTCAAGACTGATCTCCTTTAGGATGGACTGGTTGGATCTCCTTGCAGTCCAAGGGACTCTCAAGAGTCTTCTCCAACACCACAGTTCAAAAGCATCAGTTCTTCAGCACTCAGCCTTCTTTATAGTCCAACTCTCACATTCATCCATACATAACTACTGGAAAAACCATAGCTTTGACTACATGGACCTTTGTCAGCAAAGTAATGCCTCTGCTTTTTAATATGCTGTCTAGGTCGGTCATAGCTTTTCTTCCAAGGATCAAGTGTCTTTTAATATCATGGCTGCAGTCACCATCTGCAGTGATTTTAGAGCCCAAGAAAATAAAGTCTGTCACTGTTTCCATTGTTTCCCCATCTATTTGCCATGAAGTGATGAGACCAGATGCCATGATCTTAGTTTTTTGAATGTTGAGTTTTAAGCCAACTTTTTTACTCTCCTCTTTCACTTTCATTAAGAGGCTCTTTAGTTCCTCTTCACTTTCTGCCATAAGTGTGGTGTCATCTGCATATCTGAGGTTATTGATATTTCTCCCGGAAATCTTGATTCCAGCCTGTGCTTCATCCAGCCTGGCATTTTGCATAATGTATTCTGCATATAAGTTAAATAAGCAGGGTGACAATATACAGCCTTGACATACTGCTTTCCCAATTTGGAACCAATCTGTTGTTCCATGTCTGGTTCTAACTATTGGTTCTTGACCTGCATACAGATTTCTCAGGAGGTGTGTAAGGTGGTCTGGTATTCCCATCTCTTGAAGAATTTTCCACAGTTTGTTGTGAACTACCCAGTCAAAGGTTCTGGTGTAGTCAATAAAGCAGAAGTAGATGTTTTCCTGGAACTCTCTTGCTTTTTTAATGATCCAGTGGATGTTGGCAATTTGATTTCTGGTTCTTCTGTCTTTTCTAAATACAGCTTGAATATCTGGAGGTTCTTGTTTCCCACACTGCTGAAGCCTGGCTTGGAGAGTTTTGAGCATTACTTTGCTAGTGTGTGAGATAAGTGCAATTGTGCAGTAGTTTGAACATTAATTGACATTGCCCTTCTTTGGGATTGCAATGAAAACTGACATTTTTCAGTCCTGGGGCCACTGCTGAGTTTTCCAATTTAGGGTCACCTGATGCAGTCATGCAAATTCTCCCTGATCCTCTCTGTTTTGACTCGAAGAGTTGAGAGTAAAGCTGTATTGGAATCTGTTTCTTTCTGAACAGTGTTCAATCATCTTATCATGTACCACTCCCCTCACATATTTATAACAGTAACACAGGAGTGGAGCCAGTTGGCCTGTTGGTTAGTTTGCCTACCCTGCCACGTGTCTCTTTAGGGAGTGTGATCCCCTTCTAATGGACCCAGGCCATGTCAATTAAATCAGAAGTGAGCACCCAAGTGAAGACAGGCCTGAGCTGGGAAAAAGGATTTGGAAATACAGGGGGCCTCGTGGGGTCTAGGGCCTTCTCAGGGTCTAGTCCAGTCAGTCTCTGTTGGGTAATTGAACTGAGAAATGATGCAAAGCTGAGGCTGGGGCAACCACATTAGTTCAAAAGAAAATGAAGGGGAGTGTGATGGTGAGAGAGAGGGCAGACATGCAGAGGGAGGCAGAGATGCAAAAGTGTGGCCCCCGCAAGATGGAAGAGTTATCTAGCTGTCCTTGTCCCCTCAGTGTCCTGGCGAAAATCCCCACCCTCGAGGTCCATGACACACTCCATGTCCTTCTAACAAATCCCCCTCTTTGTTTAAGTGAGTTTTAGTAGGCTTAATTCCAGAAAAGAAAAAAAAAAAAAATTCCTGAGATAGGAACATGAAGGTATTGGGCTCTGGTTTTTAAGTTTGTTTGAATATCACCTCAAAGACAGGGGAGCATTCATTAACCGTGATTTCTGACTTCTCTACATTACACAATTATCCTTTCTTGGTAGATAAGGGAAAAGTGATCCTTGTTTAAAATAGATTGTGTAGCCTTTGGTCATTTTAGGAAATACTCTCAGATTAGATAACAGAATTCCTGATTTTCCAGACAACTCAACAGGGTCCCATAGACTCTCAAATCAACAGATCTACTAATCATGACTGCACCATGTCATGAGCCGATAAATTCATAGAACATAAAACCTTACAGATGAGAGAAGGAGTGGAGAAATATGCTTATCTCCCTTTTGAGTGAGCCTCAATTTCAGAACAAACTTAGGAGAGTGCCAAGAATAACTTGATTATTCTCCCGGTGATGAAATGCACTTTCCAGCAATAGTGAGCCCTTCCCACCAGTACTGGGTTACGATGTCAACATGGCTTAGTTATTCTCACGCCAACTTGAGGTCTGGCCTAATTATATAAGTGCCAATGTGAGAGCTCAGTCCTCAGTTTCTCTTTCAGAAGCAAGGGCATGACCACCCTGACAAACGAACTACCACCTACTGCCAAACATCTCTCCATGGGAGACTTAACCAATGCTATCTGAGCTGTAATGCTTTCTCTTCCGGAATTTGATGTAGCATTTCACACATACATTTGAGTTGTTTGCCAGTCTCTGGCAATTTCCAGGTTTCCCACAGATTAATGAAAAATCCAGCTGTTTCCAACTATTTGGAACAGAGCGATATGTGATAAAATTAGGATAGAAGGGAATCTTTATCCAATTTCTCTAGCAGTCAGATTTTGGAACATATTGGGAAGAAAAATTGCAAGCTCAATTGTCTAAAGATTTTTTAAAAAGAAGGAAAAGAAAGAAAGCTTTGTATTAAATTTCTGAGAATGCCTTTTCCAAATAGAGAGAGCTAAAAAGCTATTCTTTGATTAAACAGGTATGATCTCATTCTGCCTTCCTAATCCAGCCTGGGAGTACTTTTAGTGAAAGGTGAGCAGCTAAGGCTCACATGTAGGACTTTTAGACATCTTGATGATCTCAGAGCTGCAGCTAAACAACTGCTGTGAAAGTGAAGACCCTCAAACTATCCTTGCGGAAGGACCACTGCTTGTTTGTTGGCTTAAAATCTTTCACAGAATCGTTTCAACAGGTCTCAAACAATTGGGAAATGGCAACCCACTCCAGTATTCTTGCCTAGAAAATCCCACGGATGGAGGAGCCTAGTGGGCTACAGTCCATGGGGTTGCAAAGAGTCGGACATGACTGAGCAACTTCAACTTCATGGATAAGGAGGGACAGAGGGAGAGATGGAAGGAAACATCTACATTCCCCACCCTTAGCAAAATTTAACTCAAAATAAATCATACACCTAAATGCAACATCTAGAACTGAAAAACTTCTAGAAAATGAAATATGACACCAAAAAATATGCTGAAGAGAAAAACTAATAAATTAGAGTTCATCAAAAGTCAGAACTTCTGCTCTTCCAAAGGCACTGTCGTGAGGATGAAAAGACAAGAGAGACTGGGGAAAAAATGTTTGCAAAGCACATGGAATAAAGGCCTTGTATCCAGAATACATAAGGGAGTCTCACAACTCAATAACAGGAACCACCTAATTTTTTTAATTGGCAAAAGATTTTGAACAGACACATCACTCCTACTGTATAGCACAGGGAACTCTGAAGACACTCAGATAACAAATAATCACATAAAAAGATGTTCAACATCATTAGTAAAATACAACTCAAAACCATAATCAGAGTCTATTCAACCAATCAAAGGTTGAAATTTTAAAAAGCCAACAGTAACCAGTGCTCACAAGGATATGGAGCACTGGAACTCTGATACCTTGCTGGCTGCAAGGTAAGATGGTACAGCCGTCTTGAAAAAGTTCTGCAGTGTCTGATAAAATTAAACATAGATTTGTCCTATGACCCAGCAATCCCTTCCGAGGTATTCACTCAAGTGCAACGTTCACCTATGTTCATACAAAAACCTAGACACAAATGTTCAGAGTGGCTTTTTTCAAAACTGCCAAAAACTAGAAACATCTGAAATGTATCTCTACTGGGGAACTGATAAACTGAGAGGACCATGGGATACTACTCGGCAAATGAAAAGAAACAAAGTAATGACAGGCATAACAACGTGGAGGAATCTCAAATAAACCATGCTCTGAGAAGTCAGATTCAAAATACTGAATGTCAAATCAGCCATGTGTAAAATGGATAGCTAGTGGGAGGCGGCTGGATAACACAGGAGCTCAGCTCAGTGCTCTGCGGTGACCTGGTTTGGGGTGGGGAGATGGGAGAAGGGGGATAGGGAGCTCTAAGAGGAGGGGATATACATACAGCCGATTTACTTCATTGTACAGCAGAAAATAACACAGTATTATAAAGCAGTTATACTCCAATTTGAAAAATTAATAAAATCAAATCTTTATGCTATACACCTGAAGTCAATATTGAAAGGTCGGGCAAGGTCGGGCATGTTGAGGCATGCCCGGACATGTTGAGGCTTGCCCGGGCGTGTTGAGGCATGCCCCGGAAAAGTGCCGCAGACAACTCCCGGAGGCGGGCTGACAGCCAGGCCGTCCAATCAGGTGCCTACACGGAGCCCTTGGCCACCAATCACCGCTGAAGCCCGCGCTTTCTTCCTTATATAGGAGCCCGGCCCTGGCTGTGGAGCCTTTCCCCGCCCCTCATTTCTTTCAGACTCCCTTCGCTTCTTTGCTCACTCGCCCCCGGGAGTTCTGCCCGAGAGCGACCGCCCAATAAAGGCCCTGATCAACGGTCCATAGGGGTGGCTCTTTCTTCCCGCGGCGTTTCTTACAAATATAATTTATATGTCAACTATATCTCAATTTAAAATATATTTTTAAAAATAACTTATATAAAAGCTACATAATGAATGACTTCATTTATATGGTATTTTTGCAAAAGCAAACTATAGGGACAGAAAACAGATCAATGGTTGCTAAGGGCTGGAGATGGTGAAAGAGCTTGATTACAAAGGGGCAACAAGACATTTTAGGGCATGATAGAACTCTTCTATATCTTCACTGTGGCTACAAAACTGTATACATTTGCCAAAACTCACGCTAAAATGGGTGATTTTACTGTGGTAGATCGTACCTTAATTCTTAAATTGGTAGAAAAATCCTTTGCAGACCAACACTATTGTACAATACAATAAAAATTAGTATCTAGAAAAATAAAGCAAAAAAAGACCTGAAGCTCCAGTACTTTGGCCACCTGATGAAAGAGCTGACTCGTTGGAAAAGACCCCGATTCTGGGAAAGATTGGAGGCAAAAGGAGAAGGGGGTGGCAGAGGATGAGATCGTTAGATAGCACCACAGACTCGATGGACATGAATTTGAGCAAACCCTGGGAGATAGTGGAGGACAGAGGAGGCTGGCGGGTTGCAGTCCCTGGGGGTCACAAAGTTGGACACAACTCAGCCACTGAACAACAACAAAACCCAAGTCCAAACTCTTTTTTATTAGATTTGATGGATATAAAGTTTCTTTTGTCAAAATGCAAATGCTAGATACCCACTCTCATGTTCTGAACTTAGTGCATCACAGACTGAGAAGCAGGTTTGCGGGCCTGTCACAGTCTGCAGACTGTACTCAGTAGCACAGCTGTAGAAGACATTTGTTGATGGTTTTCTTGGAATCCATTGCCACTCCCCAACAGCACCCAGTCTCCTTGTGGATAATTTCCTCCCCACTTCATACAATCTGGCAGGACAGTTGTGGAGGCATGGTTAATCTAAGATGTGATGGAGGAAACCTACAGCCTGAAGGCCCAGTGAAGAGTCTCAGTTCTGGTCTCAATGCAGTCTGCTGGAAGAACTCCCTCTTGTTCAGGGAAGATCAGCCTTTCATTCTATTTAAGCCTTCAGCTGACGGAATGGGACCCACCCACATTATGTAGCATGATCTGCTGTACTCAAAGTCCACCAAACTAAATGTAAGTCTCCTCCAGAAAACACTCTCACAGAAACATGTACAATAATGTTTGACCAAATATCTGGGTATCATGGTCCAGCCAAGATGACTCATGAAATTAAGCATCACAGGTGAGTTTTAATCTTAGTTTATAGAGGAAGCAACTGAGGCTGAGAGGTGAAGCAGCATCCCCAAGGAGGCGGCGCAGCTGAGGTGGAATCCACAGTCCATGTCCTCTCATGATGCTTTATGCTGAGTGGGGCTTCCCTTGTGGCTCAGAGGTTAAAGCGTCTGCCTGCAATGTGGGAGACCTGGGTTTGATCCCTGGGTCGGGAAGATCCCCTGGAGAAGGAAATGGCAACCCACTCCGGTATTCTTGCCTGGAGAATCCCATGGACGGAGGAGCCTGGTGGGCTGCAGTCCACGGGATCGCAAAGAGTCGGACATGACTGAGCAACTTCACTTTCTTCTTTCTTTCTATAGGGCTTAGCTGGGTGAATAGGATATTGTGAACCAGAAAGAGGGCTTGTGCCTGTATAGCCTCCACGGTTATCACAGTGTCTTACCATAGCATTCCTTAACATACAATTCAGGGGTGAGTGGGTGGAGGAATGGGTGGGTGGGTAGATGGATGGATGAGTGAATGAATGAAATAAAAAAGAAAATCATCACTCTGGTGATTATGGATACGAAATGGAGCCAATTCCTGGTATTTCTTCACATCTGGCTCGGCTCTCAAAGTGGGCTGCTCAAAACAGTAACCACTAGGCACGTGTCTATTAAAATGAAAATATTTAATTAATTTGTATTAAACCAAGGACTTCCCTGGTGGTCCAGTGGTTAGGAGTCCACCTGCCGATGAAGGGGACAGATTCAGTCCCTGGTCCGGGAAGATGCCGCAAGCCATGGAGCAGCTGAGCCCAAGAGCCGCAACTGCTAAAGAAGGTTAGCTAAAGCTAAAGTGCCTGGAGCCCGAGCTCCGCCACAAGAGGAGCCTGTGCCCTGCAACTAGAGCAGCTCCCACCCGCAACTAGAGAAAGCCCAGCGCAGCCAAAACGAAAATAAATAAACGACACTTTTCCAAATATTAAACAACAGTTCAGTTTCTCCATTGCACCAGTCACATTTCACCCACTCCACAGCCACACGTGGTGAGCAGCTACATGTCGGACAGCACAGAGACAGAGCATTTGCCGTCATAGGAAACTGCACGGGACAGCACTTCTCCGCAGAGATGCTGGTCCTCCCATCACCAGGGCCGCCTGGCCCGTCTCTGTGGACATACTCCTTGTACTCGGCAGATGAATTAGGAGAAACCATGTAACTCTAAGCCCAGCCAACCTGTCCCTGGCCAAGGCCCTTCTTACACAACCCAGACCTGTGGGGACCTGGCCCCCTGGTGACAGTTCCTGCCTGAGGGAGGCTAGGGAGTTGCTGCCATTGACATCTGGCTCCTTCAAACTCTAAACATCTAACAAGCTCCAGATGCACAAGTCGTAGATTTAAAGTCCTGTCAATATGGACACCAGAGCCCAAAATGAAACACTTGGCATTCAATTTGACTAAAATGTTCAACTCACAATTTATTGGTTCAATAAAATGTGAACACTAACAGCCAGTTTTTAGGTTGGAGCCTCCGTTCTTATGTACACGTGTGTATGAAGAGATAAATACAGGTTTTCAAGACAAAACTATTAATAATAGCAGAGCTAAAAACTGGCCTTCCACAGAGAGCTTTAGTGACTACAGTCATTTTTAATGGGCCCAAAACGTGATTCATGCAGAATGTATTGTCACACAAAACCCTTTTCTGAGTTGAGTGATAGAATAAAATTGTCGATAAACCACAATGCCTGTGAAGAGTGAAGACATGCTGGCAGAAGCGACTGGAACCATCAGCAAATAGGAGCCTACCCAAAGGCTATGACCTCATCCCTGAGAACTTTCCTCTGGAAGGGCCAGTGGGAGTGTGCCAAGATGCAAAGGACGGGCCTTCATGAAAAGCGAAGCATGGTGAGCACTGGAGCTGTGGAGGGGGGTTAGAAAGCAATAACAGTTATATTAAGTGCCTGACTCAGGCACAACAGTTGAAAACAAAACAAAACGTGCCTGTCCCAATCAACAGGAGTCGTAAAATACTTTCTCTGACACCAACGTCACCTCTCCCTCTCCTGTTTAAAATGTAAACATGGGATGGTGAATAGGTTTATTTTTCCCTTTTCCTTTCACTACCTACCACTAGAAAAGCCCAAACCTGATACACAAAACAGACTCTGAAAGGTAGAGAGAAAGCAAAAATGTTAGGGAGCTCAGGACCCCAGGAACAAAACCGGGGCTAAGTTTCCTGCGTTGTGTCTCTGACTGGGAGCTGGAGAAGCTAGCAACCCAGAAGCACCAGCAGATGGGAGTCAAAACGCCAACAACAAAGGTCTGCTCTCCTTAGCCCAAAGAGCAGGATTGGGGCAGCCTAGTAAGACAGATAACTAAGGCAATAACTGCCCTAATCCAACCAAACACCACCCATGCCAACAAAGGCTGAGGGAAGCCTAGACACTCACCCTCCGGAGGTTGTAATGGAACTTTCAAGCAAGTGATCTCCTCCCTGAGAACTTCCCCAAGCAAGGGAGCAGGAATTTTCTCCCTGCTGAAGGATTAGAAGCCCTACCCCTACTCCTAGACACAGAGACCACAGGGAGAGCCTGGACCTCCACCCACAGCCAGCCGTAATGAGGCCTCCCTGCCTGCCCCACAGGGGCGATGGCACAGGAGACCCAGTGCAGAGTCAGGATGGGCGTCTTGCCCATTGTCACCAGTGGCGACAAGGCCACTCATGCTATCAGTGAAGACCATGTGGGGAGCAGTGGCAAGACACCCCTGCCTCCCCTCCCAGCCAGAGAGGCATCAGTGGGGCGTCGCAGCCCCACTGCCCACCTGCAGCTACAAGGAGAGACCTTGAGTGTCAACAGAGGCACAGTGGTATAAGCCAGACTTCCACTGGCTAAGAATGAGGTGTGTTCTCTCCTTCACCTGCTGGGGTGGCAACAGAGGAAGTCAGCGAAAACAGAAGGTCTGAATGAGATTCAGAGTCTCACAGCATAGAACCTAAAATGTCCAGGCTTCCACCAAAAATCGCTCATCATACCAAGAACCAGGAGTCTACCAACTGAAAAAGGCAATCAACAGATGCCAACAACACTGGGATGACAGAAATGTTTGAACTGTCTGACAAAGGTGTTAATAGAGCCGTCACCAAATGCTTCAACAAGCCATTATGAACATACTTGAAAGTAATGAAAAAAGTAGAGTCTCAGCAAAGAAATGGAAATACTCATTAAAGAAACAGAAAATATTAAGAAAAAACCAATAGAAACTTTTGAATCTCAGATGTCTTCCCAACTGTGTTATATCCATGATATATGGATGTGGAATATTATTAGGTGGCGCTAGTGGTAAAGAACCCGCCTGCCAATGCAGGAGATGCAAGAGATGTAAGAACCCAGGTTCGATCCCTGGGTTGGGAAGATCCCCAGAGGAGGGCATGGCAACCCACTCCAGTATTCTCGCCTGGAGAATCCCATGGACACAGGAGCCTGGCAAGCCATAGGGTCTCACAGAGTCAGACAGACAAGGCTGAAGCCACTTAGCATGCACATAAAAAGGAATGTACTGTTGATACAAGCAGCAACCTGGATGAATCTCCAAAGAATTACACTGAATGGCAAAGACATCAGTGTGTAAAAGGTTATATGCTATTTGATTCCATTTATATAAAGTTTTTGAAATGAAAAAAAAATGTAAATGAAGGACAGATTCATGGTTGTCAAAGGTTAAGGAAGGGGTGAGGGTGGGAGGGAAGTGGGTTGGCTATGAAAGGACAACCTAGGGATATCCAGGTGGTGATAGAAGTGTTGCATACAGTTGTCTCCCTTCAGTTCAGTTCAGTTCAGTCGCTCAGTCATGTCCGACTCTGCAACCTCATGAACTGCAGCACGCCAGGCCTCCCTGTGCATCACCATCTCCCGGAGTTCACTCAAACTCACGTCTGTCGAGTCGGTGATGCCATCCAGCCATCTCATCCTCTGTCGTCCCCTTTTTCTCCTGCCCTCAATCCTTCCCAGCATCAGAGTCTTTTCCAATGAGTCAACTCCTCGCATGAGGTGGCCAAAGTACTGGAGTTTCAGCTTTAGCATCATTCCTTCCAAAGAACACCCAGGGTTTATCTCCTTCAGAATGGACGTGGTTGGATCTCCTTGCAGTCCAAGGGACTCTCAAGAGTCTTCTCCAACACCATAGTTCAAAAGCATCAATTCTTCGGTGCTCAGCCTTCTTCACAGTCCAACTCTCACATCCATACATGACCACTGGAAAAACCATAGCCTTGACTAGACGGACCTTTGTTGGCAAAGTAATGTCTCTGCTTTTGAATATGCTATCTAGGTTGGTCATAACTTTTCTTCCAAGGAGTAAGTGTTTTTAATTTCATGGCTGCAGTCACCATCTGCAGTGATTTTGGAGCCCCAAAAAATAAAGTCTGACACTGTTTCCACTGTTTCCCCATCTATTTCCCATGAAGTGATGCCATGATCTTCGTTTTCTGAATGTTGAGCGGAATAGGTCCCAACACACCTCAGGAGAGCCCTGAAACCGTGGACAATACCTAACTATGTTTTTTCATATACTTACAGTTTAATTTATAAATTAGCCACAGTAAGAGACTAACAACAATAATGAATAATAAAATAACAATTATAACAGTATACTGTGATGAAAGTTATTTGAATGAGGTCTCTCTCAAAATACCTTATTGAACAAATTTAATGCCTTTCCCATCTGTAAGGGCTTACCATGTACTGTGGTCATAATTTTGCAGTTTGAGATGGGACAGCAAAACAAGCACAAATTTCTTTTTTTCTCCACAATTTCACACATAGAAGATTTGCTTGGACCGAAGATCTTAGCAGCCTCACTATATGATTGTTTCTCTATCCTTATTGAGAACTTCCCTCTTTTCACTTCCAGAAAACACTTTAAGGCTATTCTTTGGCATATCCAAATTGCCAGCATCACTACTCTTGTGCTTTGCAGCCACTGGTAAATAAAATAAGGGTGACTTGAACACAAGCATCTGTGATTCCAGACAGCTGATCTGATAATCGAGATGGTCTCTAAGTGACTAAGGGGCAGAATATGCTGGACAAAGGGATGATTCACATCCCACGCGGGACTGACCAGGTGTGAGATTTCACCAGATGACTCAGAAAGTGAAAGTGGTAGCCCCTCAGTCGCGTGGGACTCTTTGCAACCCCATGGATTGTAGCCCGCCAGGCTCCTCTGCCCACGGGATTCTCCAGGCAAGACTACTGGAGAATCTCCTTCTCCAGGAGATCTTCCAGACTCGGATCGAACCCGGGTCTCCTGCATTGCAGGTAGATTCTTTACTGTCTGAACCTCCAGGGAAGCCCATATGACTCAGAACAGCACACAATTTAAAACTGATGAGTTGATCATTTCTGGAATTTCCCATCTACGATTTTCAGACTGAGGCGGACTGTAGTTAACTGAAACCCCAGAAAGCAAAATGGTGGGAGCACAGTATCGTGAAACTAGACCAGCTTCTTACACCATTCACAGAAATTAACCCCACGGGGATTAAAGGCTTGACTGTGTGACCTGAAGCCATGAAACTCCTAGAGGAAAACACAGGCAGTGAGTCCAGGACATCTGCCTTAGTGACGATGGTTTGGACGTGACTCCAAAAGCAAAGGCAACGAAAGCAAAAATAAACAAGTGGGACTACATCAGACTAAAAACTTCTGCACAACAAAGGAAACCAGCAACAAAGTGAAAAGGCAGCCTACTGAATGAGAGAAGATATTTGTAAATCATATATTTGATAAGGAGTCAATATCTAAAATAGACAAAGAACTCATACAACACGATAGCAAAAAAGAATCCAATTTAGAAAAATGAGCAGAGGATCTGAACAGATATTTCTTCAAAGAAGATATACAAATGGCCAACAGGTGTATGAAAAGATGCACAACATCACTAATCACTAAAGAAATACAAATCCCAGGTCACAGCGAAATATCACCTCACGCCTGTTAGGATGGATGTATTATTATCAAAAAGACAAGTAATAATCAGTGTTGGTGAGAATGTGGAGGAAAGAGAACACTTGTGCATTGTTGGTGGGAATTTAAATTGGTACAGCCACTATGGAAAACAATATAGAGGTCCCTCAAAAAATTAAAAATAGAACTACTATACAGTCTAGCAATTCCACTTCTGGGTATTTATCCAGAGAAAGGGAAAGCACTACCTCAAAAAGATATATGCACTCCCATATCTACTGTGGCACTATTTACGATAGCCAAGATGTGAAAGAACTTGTGTCCATCAATGGACAAATGGGTGAAAATGTGGTTGCGGCTGTTGTCATTTAGTTACTAAGCCGTGTCTGGAGGAAGTCATATGGGGTTATTGCTGTTGCTGTTGTTTAGTTGCTAAATCGTGTTCGACTCTTTTGCGATCCCATGAACTGTATATAGCCTGCCAGGCTCCTCTGTCCGGGGGATTCTCAGGCAAGAATACTGGAGTGGGTTGTCATTTCCTTCTCTAGGGGATCTTCCTAACCCAGGGATCAAACCTGCATCTCCTGCGCTGGGAGGCAGATTCTTTATCTCTGAGCCATCAGGAAAGCCCCAAAATGTGATACACACATACAACAGAATATTACTAAGCCACTTCAAAAAATGAAACCTTGCCCTTTGTCACAACACTGTTGGAGCTTGAGAGCATTAAGCTACATGAGATAAGTCAGATAAAGAAAGACAAAAACTATATGATCTCACTTCCATGTGGAATGAAAAAACAAAAATAAACAAAACGATCATAGATAGAGCAGGCTGGTGGTTGCCAGAGATGGAGGGTGGACAGCGGGTGAAATGGATGAAGAGTGTCAAAATGTACACATTTCCAGTTTTAAAATATGTAAATCTTAGGGATATAATAATGTACAGCATGGTGACGATGGTTAATAATACCGTGTTGCATATTTGAAAGTTGCTAAGAGAATAAACATTAAAAGTCCTCATCACAAGAAAAAATCTTTATGTACGGTGATGAATGTTAACTAGACATGCTGTGATCCTTTCATAATCTATCCGAGGATCGTCATGTACACCTGAAACTTATATAGTGTTAAATGTCGACGATACCTCAAAGAGAAAAGTTCTATATCTTGGCTGTATCAGTGCCAATACACTAGTTCCAAATTGTCGTCCTGAACCATAGTTTCACAAGATGCTGCCATCAGGAGCTATCTCTATATTATTGTAGCTCTTGTTGCTCAGTCACTCAGTCATAAGCAACTCTTTGCAAACCCATGGATTGCAGCACGCCAGGCCTCCTTGTCCTTCGCCATCTCCTGGAGCTTGCTCAAACTCATGCCCATCGAGTCGGTGATGCCATCCAACCATCTCATCCTCTGTCGTCCCCTTCTCCTCCTGCTTTCAATCTTTCCCAGCATCAGGGTCTTTTCAAATGAGTCAGCTCTTCGCATCAGGTAGCCAAAGTATTAGAGCTTCAGCTTCAGCATAAGTCCTTCCAGTGAATATTCAGGAGTAATTTCCTTTAGGATGGATTGGTTGGATCTCCTTGCAGTCCAAGGGACTCTCAAGAGTCTTCTCCAACAGCACAGTTCAAAAGCATCAATTCTTTGGTGCTCAGCCTTCTTTATGATCCAGCTCTCACAACTCTAGGTGAATCCATGATTAAATCAAAATTAAAAATTTTAATTTAAAAACTGTAATTAGTGTAAATTCTAAGATGAACAATTTCATAAATTATAACCAAGTATCTAGTGATTTTGTACTCACTGCACTGCAGTCAAATACATGTATTCATTAAAGTACAATATTTACTAGTACAAAACTGTATTGACTGACAATGGAGTACAAGATTCATTCTCAGTTCAAGGAAACAGCTCTGGTGTGTAGACAAAGGACAGAAGAGGAAGGGCTAAGAAAACACAGCTGTACTTCTTTTCTAGATATTCACTTCAACTTAATGCTTATACTTCTTAATAATAAGGAGAGCTTAATCTTTAATTAATGCATTCATCCAGAAGTTTCCTATGCTTACCAAGTGCCTAAATGTATACTTATTTCATTTACTATTTCAAACCCTTTGAGAACAGGAGGTCTTGACTGGTCAATCACTGTCTCTCTCCACCCCCACCCTCAGCTCCAACATATTTGTAAGCCCAGGTCCTCCTCCCGCTGTCGTTTGAAAACAGCCTGTTATGGATAGAATAGTGCCTTGTGATCAGAGCAAAATAACACCATTATCTTGTCATTAATAGATAATGCCTGTTCCTTTAAATCAATATTACTGATATAGTTAGTACCGCAAAAAGCCGACGAGAGACACAGATAGATACTGAGCAATGAGTACCTAAGAATAATTTGGAAATTATCATTTCTCTTTTTACTCATCTTCTGCTGCCCAGAACCAATCTGTGTGTCATATTTGGGGGAAAAAAAAAATGATGGGCCACGGAAATTGTTTTTCCATCCTCTGGCAACTGTACATAAGACCTAGAGATGGAGAATAATGTTTTCTAAGAGAGCATGTGCTTTCTTGAAAATCCACTTGGGAATTTTACCAAAGCAACCGCCTCAAAGTCAGCAGCAATTAAGAAGACTAGGAACTCACTGCATGTTGCTCAAACCCTGCTGTAAGCCTCATGGCTTCGGAATTGGGATCCCATCCTAACTATTCCCAAATCCAAGTTTCTCTGGGGGAAAAGAAGGGATGAAATTGATGTTTCATCTTATGAAGAGAAATCATTCATAAACTATCTTCAAAGACTCCTTACAAGATACAACAGCCCTTACTCAACACTCCTCTTGATGAATTAAGTGTAAACAAATATTTAAATAGCTATTAAGTTTCCATTCAAATTCCTACACACAGGTTTAATGCTAATAATTAAAGAAAGAAAGCTGGCAAATCACATGTAGAATATAGCCAAACTCAAATGCTTGAAAAGTAAGTCAGATTCTCTAAAAATAAAGAGTACTACTGGGTGTGCTCATCCCTTATAACAAGAAAATGAGAAATTGAAATGAACTTTGCTTTCAACAGATGCTAGAGTTCACTGCTGCCAAGCGGCCGGACTGGCTGGTTCCACAGTGCCAAGAACAAAGCATGGGTCTGCACATGCCTCCCACTGTGTCCGGGCTCCACACTCAATGCCACTAGGGCAGAGTGTTCTCCCCTCTACCTCCACCCAGGTGACATATACAAGCAGAAGTCTTGCTTGCTTTTAATTCTTATTTCCTCACCTCTAGTTCTTGAAGGGTACATCAGTCCACACTTTGAGGTCAAAACAGTTACCATCAAGCCTCCAGAACCCTAGGTTCGTACCCATCCCGACAGGGGGTCCCTTTGGTGACATTGTTGTTGTTCAGTTGCCCAGTTGTGTCCGGCTCTTCACAGCCCCATGGACTGCAGCACGCCAGGCCTCCCTGTCCCTCCCCTCCCAGTGTTTGCCCAAGTTCATGTCCATTGCATCAGCGATGCCATCCAGCCATCTCATCCTCTGACACCCTTTTCTTCTGCCCTCAGTCTTTCCCAGCATCAGGGTCTCTTCCAATGAGTCATCTGTTCACATCAGGTGATCAAACTGTTGGAGCTTCAGCAGCAGCAGCAGTCCTTCTCATGACTGTTCAGGGTTGGTTTCCTTTATGACTGACTGGTTTGATCTCCTGGCTGTCCAAGGGACTCTGAGGAGTCTTCTCCAGCACCTCGGTTTGAAAGCATCAGTTCTTCAGCTTGGTGACATTATAAGACCAAATGTAACTATGTGATGGGACTGTTGCCCATGTGCTATGCTATGCTAAAGTCACTGCAGTTGTGCCTAACTCTGTGACCCTGTGGACTACAGCTTACCAGACTCCTCTGTCTATGGAACTGTCCAGGCAAGAATACTGGAGCGGGTTGCCATGCCCTCCATCAAGGGATCTTCCCGACCCAGGGATCAAACCTGCGGCTCCTGTGGCTCCTGCACTGCGGCGGATTCTTCACTGCTGAGCCCCTGGGGAAGCCTCTGTTGCCCCATGGCGGCTATCAGATCAACATAGCAGGGCCGACGAGGAGGGATGCTGCGGACATGCCTTACCTTGCTAGGTGAAAATGTAGCAGGCGGGCTGCATGAGGCCGACCCCTATAGACTCTTAACCAGACTCGTTTCCCACAGGATTAACACGACTTGGTATCTGCACAGAGCTCCATAATTCATAACATATTTCCCTCCACATGCTGTCTTCTAATCTTCACAATCTGCCCTCTGGGTGATGTCTTGCCGTCCCCACAAGAGGAGACAATGACTCAGAGACCCTCTCAAGCCAGTGGCTAGCAAGGTGCTCTCAGGATTCTCTATCTAGTATTCTTGGATAGAGACCTGGGGATTCTTTGTCCAAGTACAATGTTCTGTCCCAGATAGCACTGCTGAAATAGGGCAGATCCATTCAGGAGACGCCAGAGCTGGTAGGTTACCCTCATGCAAAGCCAACACTTTAAACACACAACCTGTATAGGTTTATGAGACTTCATGCTTTCCTGAAACTCTTCTGCTCAGATTCAAATTGCTAAGCCCACATCTCAGCATTAGTGTGAATTTGTTAGTCTTTTAAACTCTTAGACTATATGGACCACAATATTTCATCTGAAGAACTTAGAATCTCCTGGATATTTAACTCTTTTCTACCATGTAAGATCCTAAACATCCATAGATTTCAAAGCCATCTCTGACAAAACATCTGCCAAAATGCTTGAAAGAATTATGGTACCCAATGAGTGAGGCTTTACTGCATTTTTTTACAGAGAGAACAAAAAGAAATAACTATCTGAAGTTTTAAAGCATTTATACAGTATTCTCTTTCATTAGACAAAATATATTACCTAGTCTTTGAATTCACCTGAGCAAATAAATTGGGGTGACACTATCCATCTGCTGTACGTTATTTGCTTTATGTTTCATGATGATTTGAATATGACTATAATTCATTAAAGAAGGTGTTTTGTTTTATGTTAACCAATAAAATAGTTCCCAGTAAGTCATTTGAATGAGAAACCCTCAAATGCAACCTTTATCAAAAAGCCAACCATCTGATATTATGGGTATCAAAGCCAGACTTATTTGTATTATTTATAAAAATATACTTAATAGCCCTTCACTCTTGCATACATTGGAAATGTTTTGTTGAAACTAGAAAGCCAAGGACTGAAAAAGCAAGCAAACCTAAGTTACTGTAAATTCTGGCCCAAACAAAAGCAGTCAAATCAGCAAAATTCATGCGAAAACAAGCTCTGGTGAAATTTTCAGGCCATTAATCTATTTCTATGACAGGGTAATAAGCCCAGTAAATGGAAGAGAAGTCAGCGACGTAATATACCTCGATCAAAGAAAACGTTTTTGATTTCGTCTTGTACAGCAGAGATTAATTAGAAAAATATTCAGAACACAAAACTAGTTGATAGGTGCCCAGCTAATTGAGGGATTACAGCCAAGAAGTGTCTACAAAAAGGTGATGTCAGCAAAACAAAGATGTTTTACAGAATGCCCACCGTGAGGACTGTATAAGGCAGTGCTCTAGCCAGATTTGAGAACACCACCCCATTCGGTAGAAAGACTAGCCGCTTGGACAGGGTGGCGACACACAGCCTTTCTGCCTGTGAGAGAGTCCCTGGAAAACAGTCAGAAGAGGAGAAGGAGGAAGTGGGAGCAAGCAGGAGAGATAGAATAAGGAAAAAGAGAAAATGCATGAAAGGAGTTACCTAGAAGGGAAAAAAAATGAGTAAGAATAAAGGCTCTTTAGCTCATAGTGAAGGATAAGTTAAACTCAAGCCAATGCTATATCTGTAAAGTGTTAGTAGCTCACTCGTGTCCAACTCTTTGTGACCCCAAGCTCCACTGTGCATGGAATTTTCCAGCCAAGAATACTGGAGTGGGTAGCCATTCCCTTCTCCAGGGGTTCCTCCTGACTCAGAGATTGAACCCAGGTCTCCTACATTACAGGCAGATTCTTTACTGTCTGAGCCACCAGGAAAGCCCATGATATTCACAAGTGAAGTGAAGTCGCTCAGTCCTGTCCGACTCTTTGCGACCCCGTGGACTGTAGCCTATCAGGCTCCTCCGTCCATGGGATTTTCTAGGCAAGAGTGCTAGAGTGGGTTGCCATTTCCTTCTCCAGGGGATCTTCCCGACCCAGGAATCGAACCCGGGTCTCCCGCATTGCAGGCAGACGCTTTACCGTCTGAGCCACAAGGAAACCCCCTGGCTTAGTTGTTAAATGCCAGTTTTTACCAGTCTTTGGTGAAATGAAAAACAATTGAGACACCATAGTTAAGTTTTTCATAGAGTTTTTTATTTGAATGTAATGGCTGTCCTTTGCTGTTAAACTCATGGTAGTCATAGTAGGTGATTCCTTGATTCTTTCTTAATGCCCTTACTTGGCAAAAAAAAATATTGATAATTCTATGTCAGTCTTCAAAACCATTCTACATATTTTAATGGCCACTGAAATCCCAGAGTCTAGATGTCACTGACTTGGTCCACCCTTCTGTCCTTTTCACTAAGTAAATGAGCCTCAGTATCCAGGTCCATTTGCTTTGAAAGTTCCCTGGCAACTCAGATAAAATGCAATCAGTGTCCAAATGTTCCAGCCAGTCCAAGGTTTACTTCAAGCCAAGCCGCCCACTCACCTGGTGCTTTCCACTGAATTGACAAAAAAAAAGTGGTGTCAGCCAGGCACATTCTGGGTATGTCAGGAGCTCGGGCTCTCACACACAACTCAGAAGGGAGAACATTAACTCACATCCCTGTACCAGAAACCAACACGTTAAAACAAGGAGAGGCCTGGCCCAGAGAGGAAACAGCAGGAAACGATTATTTAGGATTAAGATGCTCGTTTCTAGACATGTGCAGTAAAATATGGCCTGGATCAATTTTATTTACCTCCTTTGATGATAACCAATTCACTTAAACCAACTGTTAGAGGAACTGCCAGTTAGGGACACTGATGTCACATAGCCTGAAATACTCACCCTGGAGTCTTCTTGATTAAAACATTTAAAAATCCTTTTGATAATTAAGAATTTCTACAATGATTAAATTCATGAGGAATTACACTTTGGTGGGTCCTAAACGAATTATTACAGAAACTTCAAACAGAAGATTCCTGCCCAGTTTTCCCCCTCCACACTCCCCAAGGAAGCTGCCTCCACTTCCAGCTCCTTGGGTCAAACCAAACAGTGAAGAAAAGTGCTAAACAGAGGCAGCGCCTTCCAAGGAGTCCAGAACACTTAGCAGCAGACAACCGTATTTCTCCAGCACAGCAGGAGGGAAAAGTCTGCCCTAATGGGAAAAGGGAGGAAAAAAAGTCTTTAATCCAAGCTGTCTTAGGTCACATTCGGGCAGAATCACTCTGCTAGAACCCTTAACATGTATATGTATGTGTAGACACATACGCACATTCTTTTAATTCCATTCCTTTCTTCTCGTTTGCCTTATAAAAGCCTCTGCCCCCAAAACAACACGTTGAACTACATGTATGTATAATAGCTGCCAATCACCCACATGGCTGGTATGGTTAGCAGGTGAGCACAATATGTTGCTACACTGGGTCACCTGGTAACAAAGGACCCCTGAGAATTAAAGCGCACATAGCCGATGCCTAGTAATAACCTACAATAGAATGCACCCTGCAAAAAATCTGAATCCCTAGGCTGTACACCTGAAACGAACACAATATTGTAAATCAGCTACACTTCAATTAAAGAAAGAAGTAGATTCAGGCTGACCTGTGGCAAAGGCCAACACCATATCGTGAAGAAATTATCCTCCAATTAAAAATAAATAATTTTTTTAAAAAGAAACAAAAATAAATCCTGTGCAAACTAAAATAAATAATTTTTTTAAAAATCAGCAAATTATCCTCTTGCTCCCATAAAAGATGGCAAACAGAAAAAAATAAAAAGGAGCTCTGCCCAGGAAAGAGGGGTTCTCCCTCTTCTTTACCACTCACCTGTGCCATCTCAAGCCAGTCATCCACCCTCTAGGCTTCTGTTTCCTCGTCTATAGAAAGACAGAGGCAGAGTGCTGGCACCGGTCATTTCCTTACAGCCTTAACATTCAAGATTCTGTGCAGTAACAAATGACTTAACAACTACCACCATTTTAAGAGCACACAAGTATCACAACCAGAGGGTTAGTAGAATCTGTGGCTGACCATAGCCAAACTTAGACTCTAATGTGGGGTTCCTTTTTACAGTTAGTTTTGGAATACATGCAAAAACCGAAAAGGAAGTTGGATTCGAATCGCCATGTCCATCCAGCAATCGTTTTCCCAGGGCAAAAGACAAACTTGTAAGCCTCAGGGAGAGCAAAGAGCGGTAGGGCTGCCGTGTATCAGCAACAGACTCTCCCAGAGTTCTATGGATGAGGAGCCTGGCTGCAGACTCAAGGTTCCGGGCTTGTCCAGTGCCCTGCTCAGACTATGCGAGCAGACCAGACCGGGCATCCAGCTTCCCTCTGGGCACCAGAGGCTCTCATGCTAACCACTACTCAGAACAAATGCACACAAGTCTTGAGCTACCCACCCTCTCCCATAGGCTATGAAAATCAAGTTACCCCCTGCCCACACCGCCCCCAACCAAGTAAAAACATCGTCATTTATTAGAATGCTGATGGGTGTTCAGAAACAGGAAAAAGAATGGAAGAGAATATGAAAAAGAATGTATACACACATACATACACATATATTTGAATCACTTTGCTGTACAGCAGAAATTAATAAAACATTGTAAATCAACCATACTTGAATAAAACAAAATTTTTTTTTTTTTTTTTTTAAAGAGCTGCTCACTGAATGGAAGAAAGCAGTTCTTTGAATAATATCGCACAGCTTGAGGGCCTGCCTGGGGTGACGGGAAATTAAAATAATCAAAATCAATGGCAATAATGTGCTCAAGAAGCTGTTGTGAAATGCAGATTACCCACTCAGTAGTCAGCTCACTAATGACATTAGATAATATGAAATACAAACAGGAGAAAAAACAATCCAATTACACTGATTATGCTCCTGACATCAAAAGCTATGGCAAACGAAGCTAAATTTCCATACATTAATATTTAAGCCAGTGTGGAATGGAAAGTAATGCACATAACGAAGACCCACTAGATTTGAGTGCACATAGTTAAAATCCCTAATCAAGCAGAAAATAATTTTCTAAATGATAATTAGCAGTAATCATGTTCTTTAAGTGCAGGATATTATGAAGTACAAACTGCAATATTTTTTAAAATGCAAAAACCCGATTTCCTAGTTATAGTACATAAAAGGTAATAAACACAGCAACTCAGAGTGTCTCTCTCCAGATCTTCTCGATAAATATACCTACAAGGAAACAGTCACGTGCAATTGGTGCAATCAAAAAGTGGACTGATCTTTACCAAAGGAAGAAAGTGTTGACTAGATTGTATGTTCTACACCAGAGGAAGAAAGGAAGAAAGAAGGAGGAGGGGTATAGAAAACATAAAAGGAAAGGACGAATAAGCTAGACATCTATACCCCCTTAATGATTTGTTGAAATCTACAATTCGCAAAGGTGGCTCAGATGGTAAAGGATCTGCCTGCAATGTGAGAGACCCAGGTTCGATCTCTGGGTCAGGAAGATCCCTTGGAGGAGGGTATGGCAACCCACTCCAGTATTCTTGCCTGGAGAATCCATGGACAGAGAAGTCTGGCCGGCTACAATCCATGGGGTCTCAAACAGTCTTGACACAACTGAGTGACTAACACTTTCACTTTTTGCTTTTCTTTCATTGACGTGGAGCAAAGCAGAATGCTTGCCAAGTGAGCAGGGAAATGCAAGTGTCATTTAGTTTATTAATACTACATGGGTTTGTTTTAGTTGTTGAGTAAATAGGGGGAAATGGCTAATCAAAGCAATAACATAATTCATAATGCCCTCACACACACACACACACACGCACACACACACACCATCCAGAAAGTATTGATGATTCCTAGGCAAGATGCTTTATAAGAACAAAACAGGGTTGGGACTTCCCTGGTGTTCTAGTGGATAAGAATTCGCCTTCCAATGCAAGGAACATGGGTCCAACCCCTGGTTGGGAAACTAAGATCCCATGTGCTGTAGGGCAGCTAAGCCCTTGCCCCACAACTAGAGAACCCACGTGCCACAGCAAAGATACAGTGCCACCAAAAAATTTTTTAAAAGAAGAACAAATCAGGGTTAGCCCATCTGACAATCCCGATGAAGACTGCACGATTCAGTGGTGCTGCTTATACAGATCACATTACTCGTTGCACTCCTCCATGATGTGCAAAACGCTGCCGTTATCTGCAGGATGAACCATAGCACAGAACAGAAAAGAGACCTTCCTGGAATCCCATAGCTGGTCCCTAGTACAACCACGGAAGGCATACAGGACAAGGTGTTTGCACGCTCTGCCTTTAGGAGATACCTCAGAAGAGCTGTATGGGAACCCAGCAGAGGAATGAGCATCAGCAGAGGAAACCAGTTGAAGTGCAGGATGAATGTTCCACTCCAGAAGTTCCAAAGAGTTCTATATCTGAATTCTCACACCAGTAAAGTTCTCTGAGCGTCACACTTGACAATAAAGCCAGGTTTTCCTTCTAGCCTCACATTTAAATCACTGCCACCACTGCAATCCAAATGAAGTCAGTCTGAATTTTTACAGCACAGATTTTTCAATTTCCAGACTAATTCATACAATGCCAGGTGCCAATCCACTTGCCCTGGTGGCCTCATGGGCCTGAGGCAGGAAATCTTGAAAATTCTGGTGTTGAAAATTCAGCAAAACAGTGAATGTACTTGGCTCAGATGGTAAAGAATCTGCCTGCAATGTGGGACACCTGGGTTCGATCCCTGGGTTGGGAAGATTCCCTGGAGAAGGAAATGGCTACCCACTTCAGTATTCTTGCCTGGGAAATCACATGGACAGAGAAGAGATACCCAAGGCTGAAAGTAGAAAAGTCAAAAAACAATGTTTAGAAGCACACAGCTGTATGGGTATGAAGAGGTTAACATCGGGAGGTCTCCATAGGGACTTCACCTTCTAACATGCTACTTTCCACCTTTCTTTTTTCATCATGTAAGCATCCAACATAGACAGTGGTTGATTTCCCAGTAGAAGTTGCTTTCAAACAACTCCTTTGTGCTGCCTAGAACTTCTGACCCTTGTAGCTCTGACCTCTTAATGATGACAGCTCAACACCCTCGGATACCAGAGTGTCATTTTAACTTGACTCTTCTTCACCAAATTGCTCCACTCATGCTGGGTTATCTAGTTTTTCTTTTCTAGTCTTTCCTGGATGCTCTGCTCTATGCCTTCAGTCTGGAGCAGATAAAGAGAGCAAGACGCCTCATCTAACAAGCTACTCCACAGATTTAAGGGAGAAACAGGGCTGCAGTTAGATGAGAGAAGAACCTTCTGGACAACTCCTATCTGGCTGACATAAAATAACAAGGGAACCGCGAGCTGAAATAAGAATCCAAATTGAGGCTTTGAAAAAAATAGCCTATGTATTCAATTGGGATTTAACATTACATTTAGAATATTTATTCTTAGCCTGGAATATAAAAAAAAAAAAAGCATTTGGTTAAAAATGAAAATCCTGGAAGACTAAAAAAAATAAAGTCCTCCTGTTGTATATAAAAGTGCTAAGAATAGCAATCTGCAAAGGAAAAGGAAATTAGAACCCCTTGGAACTCACTGAGCATCTAATAGATGTTCAGCAATTTTCTGGACGCTGTAGGAAATAAGGCACAAATAACACAGACAGGTCTTTTAAGAAGCTGGCTTCTTTTTAGAAGACAAGACTAACTCCCAAGCTTTTGTTAACACAAAATATTATGTCACGCTGCATAGTTCAGCTCTGCCATTAAGTGCTGTTGCTGATGGGAGGACCCAGTGTGGTATGTCTCTTCCTTACTCTTGATCTCTAACATCATCGATGAAGGTGCATTTGGTGTTTAAACAACCTGGGAGGGACTTTCCTCATGGTTCAGTGGCTAAGATTCCACATTCCCAATGCAGAGGGCCCGGGTTCATTCCCTGGACAGGAAACTGGATCCCACACAGCAACTAAAGATTCTGTATACGAAAGATCCCACATGCCTCAGTGAACACTCAGCACAGCCAAATAAATAAACAACAACAAAAAAAATCCTGGGAGAAGGGTATATGTGGAGGAAGGCTGACATGAATTCATGATGGGATTTCAAATATTCCAACTGATTCAGCATGCCCACAGCATGAAATCTGTGTGAAGTCAATTCTGCCAAGAGCTTCCTATTTTGAAGATCTATAATTCCCACAGGCTCAGGATGAGAAGGCAGCATCACCACTTGGACTGCATATCTTTCTCATAGCCCTTCCTCCTCCAGAGGCTGGTCTTCCCTTTATTCAGTGAGTGTTTAACGAGACCAACCAGACATTGAACACTCAGACGTACAAGGCTCTAGTTCACCATCTAGTAGGAAAATAGACAAGTTAACAATGACAGCACTGTATGAAACAAACCAAAGGGAAAGAAACGAATTCTTCATGAAACAGAGCTAGGAAAAATGTTCTAAGTTGAAATAAAATGAAAGAAATCTTTAATGAGCAGGTATGACTTTACATTTGCTTTATCTAAGAATCATCTTAAGATAGAAAAATATATATATTAAATGCCCACATATCCACCACCCACGTTTAATAAATAGATATTTATATTTGTCTACATAAAACAATGTAAACATCTGTTCACCAGAAAATGGTGAAATCAAATGATAGGAAATGTATTTGCAAACAATATAATAAAGGTTGAATATTTTCACATGTAAGCTAGTGCTATAAATTAAGACAAATAGTTCACATCTACTATAGAGATGTGTGTGTGCTAAGTCACTTCAGTCGTGTCTGACTCTTTGTGACCCTATGGACTGTAGCCTGCCAGGCTCCTCTTTCCATGAGATTCTCCAGGAACATTGGAGTAGGTTGCCATGCTCTCCTCGAGGGATCTTCCCCACCCAGAGATCGAACCCGGGCCTCTTATGTCTCCTGCATTGGCAGACATAGGCATATGCAATTAGACAACTGTGGCTCAGAGGTTAAAGCGTCTGCCTGGAATGCAGGAGACCCGGGTTCGATCCCTGGGTCGGGAAGACCCCCTGAAGAAGGCAATGGCAACCCACTCCAGTACTCTTGCCTGGAGAATCCCATGGAGGAAGGAGCCTGGTAGGCTACAGTCCATGGGGTCGCAAAGAGTCGGACACGACTGAGCGATTTCACTTCACTTCTTCAGAAAATTGGAACTGGTTAATAAATCATTAGAAAATATGTTTAGCCTTACTAGTTACTAATAACCACAGATATGCAATGAAAAGAACAATGAGATGCTACTATTAGGTACTGGTAAGAGTGTGGAGAGATGGTTGTTCTCCACACTCCTAGTTAGGAAGGTAAATTGGGTTATCTTTTAGGAAAGTAGAATTTATGAAATACATGCATTAAACATTTAAGTCCACATTCTTTGACCCAGTAATTTTTACTTCCAAGAATCTTCTCTAGTGAAATAATCACAGATTTGGGAGGATTTATGCATTAAAGAAGTTACTGTAACATTATTTATAATTGGAACAACTGAGAACCATTTAAAAATCCAAAACAAAGGAATGGTTAAATAAAGTTCAGAATAGCACTGAGATATGAATATCTGAGTGTGTATGCACATGCACACACATGCTAGCTTGGGTTATATTAGTGTGCAAAAATTTTTAATCAGTCAATTAATGATTAATTGATATATTTTTAGAAAAATCTCCCCTTTTTTCCAGCTCCCTTGATCCTTATAACCGCATGAATTCTGTTCCCCACCCCCTAAAAGTTCTCATATTACAGATTTAAAAATTAGATTCTCTAGGGCTGAACAGATAATAAGTAGCTTCTATTAACTCCAGAGGCAACAATTCCCCAGCACTGTTGTGCTTTTGAGAGAATGTTCCTAAATACCACCACCAAATAACAATGAAGCTTCACATTTGGTATGTAATGAAGATTATCACAGAGGAGAAAATTATATGCTTTAATGTTCTGTAGTAAGACATCACAGTATTTATTAATAATAATTCCTTAATAACGGGGAATTACAGCAATTTGCCTTTTAACGCTGCATCAGACAGGTAACATAATAAACTTCTTATAAATGAACTCGTGCAAAAAAACGTCAAGGTAGTATTTATGAATAAAGAAAAGTCAAAGGGAAAATATAAATAAAGTCTGAGGGTTTTATTTATGCATTAAAAAGAAGAGGAAATAAGCAGCTATAGAAGGTTAAAATGAGACAGTGGTAGATGGTTTTTCCAGCTATTTAATTAGAAAAATCTGCAGACTAGGATACTTGTTTTGAAGCTCTCCATGAATACAAATGAGCCCATCACACTACAGCAATGTCAACCCAAGAGCATAATATTTTAGTATTACCATTTTTGCAGGAAGAGAGAGAACAGCTTTCTAAATACAATGACATCCCACTTATTAATATTTAGATGCCATACACCCTCAGTTTTCCAGGGAAACTGTGAAAGAGTATCTGAGCATTGGTAGCAACCAGAATAGCTGGTGTGACAGAAGGTCTGCTGTAATCAAGCTCACTGTGGCAAAGCAAGGGGCTGTTGCACTGGAATGGTTGAGGGTGGTTTTAAAGGTGTGCATCAAAACCAGTTAGAAAAGCTAAGAAGAAACTAGAATATTTAACATAAAAACCAACAGCCTTGTCCACCTCTCCTTCCTCTTACTACACACCAATGCCCACGAAAGACTAGCACAAGGGTTTGTGCAGTTTTTTCCAAATTCACTCACAGCTGTGCTTAGTCCCTCAGTCGTGTCTGACTCTTTGCAACCCCGTGGACTGTATCCCACCAGGCTCCTCTGTCCGTGGGGATTCTCCAGGCAAGAATACTGGAGTGGGTTGCCGTGCCCTCCTCCAGGGGATCTTTCCAACCCAGTGTTCGAACTCAGGTCTCCAGCATTGCAAGTGGATTCTTTACCTTCTAAGCCACAAGGGAAGCTCAAGAATACTGGAGAGGGTAGCCTATCCCTTCTCCAGGGGATCTTCTCAAGCCAGAAATCGAACTGGGGTCTCCTGCAAAGAGACTAGCAGCAGAGTTAGCTAGACCCCTAACTGGACAGGATGTACAGTGCTCTGTGAAGCACGTGGTCCAACCCAGTAGAGCTCTAGGCCTAAGGCTATTATTGGTCTTGACAGATTCTTCTATCTCATTCTTGCAAAGCTGATGGGGACTTAGGAATCTTTGAGCCAGCCATGCATCTTGAATACAATCCATTACACCAATGTTTTTAAATGTCTTTCAAATCTTCTTTATGTTAATTAACAAACTTCTTACAGCAGATTTCTATAATGATATATGAAGACTCCACAGCCATCTCTGAAGTAGAGATTCTTCATCTGAGTGCTTCAAATGCTAACAACTACTTACATCATCAGTGTTGTTTAGACAAACAGAACTAACAGATATGTGTATCAGTTCAGTTCGGTTCAGTCTCTCAGTCGTCTCCGACTCTTTGCAACCCCATGAATCACAGCACGACAGGCCTCCCTGTCCATCACCGACTCCCGGAGTTTACCCAAACTCATGTCCATCGAGTCGGTGATGCCATCCAGCCATCTCATTCTCTGTCGTCCCCTTCTCCTCCTGCTCCCAATCCCTCCCAGCTTCGGAGTTTTTTCCAGTGAGTCAACTCTTCACATCAGGTGGCCAAAGTATTGGAGTTTCAGCTTCACCATCAGTCCTTCCAATGAACACCCAGGACTGATCTCCTTTAGGATGGACTGGTTGGATCTCCTTGCAGTCCAAGGGACTCACTCGCAAGAGTCTTCCCCAGCACCACAGTTCAAAAGCATCAATTCTTCAGCGCTCAGTTTTATTCACAGTCCAACTCTCACATCCATACATGACTGCTTGAAAAACCATAGCCTTGACTAGACAGACCTTTGTTGGCAAAGTAATGTCTCTGCTTTTGAATATGCTATCTAGGCTGGTCATAACTTTTCTTCCAAGGAGTAAGCATCTTTTAATTTCATGGCTGCAGTCACCATCTGCAGTGATTTTGGAGCCCCCAAAAATAAAGTCTGACACTGTTTCCACTGTTTCCCCATCTATTTCCCATGAAGTGATGGGACCGGATGCCATGATCTTTGTTTTCTGAATGTTGAGCTTTAAGCCAACTTTTTCACTCTCCTCTTTCACTTTCATCAAGTGGCTTTTTAGTTCCTCCTCACTTTTTGCCATAAGGGTGGTGTCATCCACATATCTGAGGTTATTGATATTTCTCCCGGCAATCTTGATTCCAGCTTGTGCTTCTTCCAGCCCAGCATTTCTCATGATGTACTCTGTATATAAGTCGAGAGGTTTATTTTAAGGAATTGGCTCACATGATTATGGAGGCTTGGCAAGTCCAGATTCTTATGGGGTAGGCTAGAGACTTAGGAAAGAGTGGAGTTCAAGGCCAAAGGCAGTCTGCTAGGGAACCAGGAAGAGCAGAAGTTGCAGTGGAAGCTGGAAGGCAGACCGCTGGCTGAATTCGTTCTTACTCAAGGGAGTTCAATCTCTGTTCTTATATTAAGGCTTTTGACTAACCAAATGAGGTCCGTCCACATCACAGAGGGGAATCTGCTTTACTCAGGCTCCACCAAGTTAAATGTCAATCTCATTGAAAAAAAAAAAATTACCTTCACAGAAACATCCAGACTAAGAGTTGAACAAATATCTGTGCACTGTGTTACAGCCAAGTTGGCACACAAAACTAACCATCATTCCACCCCCTACCCATTGACTATACTGTTTATCCTAAAGCATTTTAAATAAATTTCTACACTGTACTCATGACAGTAAAATAAGCTCCAATAACAAATATCTACCCCCTAAAACTTCAGAGCTTAAAGAATAAGCTTCTTGGACAAACCCTGGGAGATGGTGAGAGAGGGCAGGGAATCCTGGCATACTGCACGCCACGGGGTCGCAAAGAGTTGGACACAGCTTGGCAACTGGACAACAGCAACAAAGAATGAGTTTATTTCTCACTCATGTCACTAACAACCCAGGATGAAGGCTCCAGGGCAGCTGGTCTCTGACCCACTGGCGCCCTGAGAGACCCCGGCCCGTGGCAGCTCTGCTGTCTGCAACAGCAGCTTCCCAGGCTGCCCTGGCGGCTGCAGCCCCCAGGTCTGGGGAAGAAGCATGCTATCTAGAGAATCTATTGGTCAGGCTGGGCGGTGGCCCACATCACCAATAGGGAAACCAGATAATGCCAGTTGGCTGTGGGCCAGAAAGATGGTTGGCTAGCAGTCACCGCCCCACATAGGGTGAAACAGCTGATGATACCGGGAAGTAGTGCAGGCATGCTCAGTCTCTCAGGCGTGTCCTGCTCTTTGCCACCCCCTGGCTCCTCTGTCCATGAGATTTTCTGGGCAAGAATACTGGAATGGGTTACCATTTCCTTCAGGGGATCTACCCAACCAAGGGATCGAACCTGTGTCTCCTGCATCTCTTGCACTGGCAGGCAGATTCTTTACCACTGAGCTTCCTGAGCATCTCAGGGAGTAGACGTGCCATCAGCGTATTAACTTCGTATCAATATGCCCCCTTTTATTTTCTTCAGAGCTTCAAGTACTTCTCTTTGAAAGCATCTTATTCACTTACTACTTTACATATGTGATTTCAAGGAGAAGCCAAATGGTAATTCAGAGTGTGGGTCCTGGACCAGACCGTGCAGGGTTCATCCTGGCCCTCCACACTGCTGTGTGACCTTGGGCGAATCGTTAATTCGTAAAAAGGGGACTAATATCTGTGCTGACTGCTGTGTTGGGGTTCCCAGATGGCCCCACTTCAGTACTCATGCAGTCCATCCCCAACTGCTAGGGATACTGACAGCATCAAGATGGATCTCAGCCGTTGAGAGAGGGCCTTGCCCGGGGTCACACCCCTTCCTGGGGGCATCTGACATCCACTGACCATGGGGACGTGGGAAAGGGGTGAACAGGGGGGCAAGGGGTCTAAAAGTCTAGTCCCCTTGCCTCAAGAGGGAACAGAGCTGAAAGGCCCTCCTGGTCCCCAGTGGGGGCTGCAGTCCTCTGCTGCAGCTGCACGGCAGGGCGGCTCCTCCCGCTCCTGCAGTCTTCCACTTCAGCCCGCAGGTGTCAATCTCAAGAGCATTCGCCATAAACTTCCTCCTCACACCCACTTTCTGCCTCAAGAGCTGATCCAAGGCACTATCTCATAGGCTCCTGGGGGATAAACCTAGTCAAGCACTCAGAACAGCGCAAGGCGCACAGGAAGCAGGAATGAACGATGCCATGTCCTTTTATAATTAGAAATAGAAACTAAGAGAAAAGAACATCCCTAACTGCATACCTTGCCTTTGCCTAAATTATGCTGAGAACAAAATCAAAAAGAAAGTAGGCAAAGTTATTTGGAGTATTTTGGCACCATTTCATTGTATAAGCAGAGAACTCATCATGTGTGATTCTGGCTGCAATCTGTACACAAGGAAAAACTATGAAATCAGGAACTGCTCTCTTCAATAAAAGGATTGAAGACTTTCTTTCACCCTCATTTTAAATCAATGATGTTATTCTTCAGATCAGCATGGCAAATATTGGGAGGAGAGAGACAGGCAAGTCTGCCCCCCTCTATCTTCCTGGAAAATCTAAAAGTGTGTTTGATTTCTCTCATTTCCTCCTAAATTCTGATTTTTGCTGCAGACTTAACTGGTACAAATCTCTTATGTCTCTGCAAGCTCACTAGCAAACACCCAAATATCCAGGATGTACTTTGCATTTTTCTGCCTTGAGGGCTCTTTGTATCTCCATTCAGCCCAGCTGGCTTCTTCCTCAGAGCCCTACCTTCATTTTCAACCCTATTCACCTTGGGGGTTATTTCTCACAATAGTGTGCCGTATTCAGAATGTGAAGGGGACGTTAAATTCAATGTCTAAACCCCACCAATAATTTTTCTACCATTTTCTCCTCAGACCATTCAAAGCAACTTTAAAAAGCCATCGCTAAAAGAGGTCACCTGCTCTACGGTCACCTATGGTGCTGAGGGCCCTCTCCCCTGCACCTTCCCTCCCAGGCAAATTCACTTCCCTCCCATGCAAATACACTACAGCCCACAGGGAGAGAGGCGCAATTACCGACCTCAACCAGATCCGTCTCTTTCAACTGAAAGTCAAAGAAACATCCCAGGAAGTCATAATTTACATGTAGCCCATTCATTGCCCCTTTTCAGATGGACTCCATTAATTCACAGGGGAGAATAACCTTCTTAGAGACACACATTTACATTTATATAAAGCAGGCTGGAAAATAATTGTGTTTCTTTAGGAGGAAAATGACAGCTACCTCAAGGAGGGCCTTCTACCTTTTTGCGTGTCACTCATAACACAGCTTTAAACTTAACCTCTGTGGAGAAGACGCTGGGAAAGGCGAGGTTATCTGCAACAAGCACTGTTCAAACCGTTCACAAGTGCCCTTCCCTCTTTCCTTCTTACTAGTACACCTTGCTTGATTTTAGCATATCTTACCCCTTACAAAATGCATCTTGTAGAAGACTTTCAAAGAGGTCTCTCAGAACATTTCCCCTCTGAGAGTCTTAAGACTGTACATTAAGTAGTTACAAAAGACCCTGAATAAAGGCTATTATCTACATGTAACATTCACTTATACTATAACCCTGATCTATTGACATAAAGCAGTTTATTGGTCAATATCACTGGCCAAAGGCAGAGACAGAGGTCCGATTCCAGCCATCTGGAAATCTATTATCCCAGGGCTAATGCATAAGCCTTTCACCTCTACAGATCTGGTTTCAGCTTCATCAGTTAAAAGTGAGTTGGGTGGTCTTGTCTTACCCACATTAAAGACCCATTATGCAGCTCAGCCTAATGAAACGCCACTGGTCACCGACATCCATTTACTATAAGTCAACCTTGGGGGAAAGTTCAATCTCCAAGATATGCCTCTTATTCTGATTACTTATTCCCTACTCGGCTGACCCTGGGCAGAATTATGAAGTAGGCAGAGCTAGTCTGGGGTTACTCTCTGTCTAGCAGTCAATAGTGTGGAACCAGGAGAAATAGAAGAGCCAAACAAGAGACAAGAGACCTGTGTTCTGGTCCCAGCTAGCCTAGAGCAAGTCACTACCTCTCTGTGGCTTAGTATCTTTGTGTGTAAACTGGGGCTAAGACCCACCCTTACCTACATCTTGAGCATTCTCAGAAGGCTCAAAAGAGCTCAGGAATATGAAAGCTATAAATCATTTACAAATGACAGGATGACTATTACTAACTTCTCAGCCCTCATTTTTACTTCTCACATTTTCCACTTGTCCTTCCCCATTTCCCCAGGCCCCAGGCTCTCCGATTGCCCCTGGGTCTGTTAGGTAGTTAGAGTAGGAAACAGGAGTCCAGAATCAGTTCAGTTCAGTCGCTCAGTCGTGTCCGACTCTTTGCGACCCCATGAATTGCAGCACGCCAGGCCTCCCTGTCCATCACCAGCTCCCGGAGTTCACCCAAATTCATGTCCATCGAGTTGGTGATGCCATCCAGCCATCTCATCCTCTGTCATCCCCTTCTCCTCCTGCCCCCAATCTCTCGGAGTCCAGAATGGCAGTGCCTAAAAGACAAGGAAGGGAAAAGCCCTGGAAAATAGAACAAAGGAAGGTTCGAGGACTGGAGTGAGGACCTCAGGTAGGACAAACAGCACTCGCCCGATTTACACAGGGCAGGCCCAGGGGGAGGGAAAAACGCATAAAAAGAGGAGCCAAAGGGCCTGGGTGGGGGGCTCTCTCCCACGCGCCCTCTGCTCATTCTCGCTCTCTCTCTTTGTGTCTTTTGGGTTGGCATGCCCTCACACCTCAAGGATGTATTTTCCTTTATTTTCTAAATAAAACTGATGTGTCGGAGAAGTATAATGTGGACTCTCCAAGAGCTGTGACGTGCCAAGGGCTTCAGCGACTGTTGCTTCAAATCTTTGTTGTGATGAGACAGAACTGAGAAAATTACACTCCGCCGACAGGTCTACCCAGATGCAGCTGTAATTCGTCCTCCACCCTGGGCCTTTCCTGACCCCTGTATCCCAGTCATGGCTCCCTGTTGATGTCCCCCTCCTACAAGGTGTGACCTCTGCTCGGTGCAAGCAGTCCAGGCGAGAAGCTGCTACTGCCAGGCTCTCAGAGCTGGTGCGGCCCTGCGTTCCCCAGAGCAATTTCAGTATTGGCACAGGACGACGGGGAACGCACAGAGGGAGGGGACGAGTTTCCTAACCTAGGAGAGAGCCTGTGATTTACTCACTGTCACTCCAGGCACCAGGATTAGGAGTCCAGGGCCAGCCCCATCCTGGAGGACATAGAGATTGTGACCATACAGCCGTATCCCAAACTCAGGTGACATCACCACACCCCCACGGGCCACTCTGCACACAACAGGCCTCACCTGTGATTCTACTAATAAAAGGTGGACCTCGGTTTAGAACTGCCTACCGGTTCCAGATGGGTTATTTTTCCCTCTACTCCCCTCTTATTACCTCAGATACATCCATTAGTCAAACTGGAATCAAAGCCTCTTTCAAGCGAGCTCAAAATTATCCACTTGTGAATTGTCAATGAATATATATTTTTAAAAACCCAAATGAGGAAGGAGGGGCAATACAGGGGTAGGGTTCTAAGAGGTATAAGCTATTAGGTATAAAATAAGCTACAGGGATATATCATATAACACAGGGAATATAGCAGATAACTATATTATGTTATTATATTATAATAACTATAAATGGAATATTACCTTCAAAAATTGTGACTCACTATATTACACACCTGTAACTTACATAGTATTGTATATCAAGTTTACCTCAATTGAAAAAAAAAAAAAACAGTGATTCTAGGTGATTTCATCCACAGTTTAGTTTATTATTAGCTCAGTTGGTAAAGAATCCCGCTACAACGCAGGAGACCTGCGTTTGATCCCTGGATTGGGAAGACTCCTTGGAGAAGGGAAAGGCTACCCACTCCAGTATTCTGGCCTATACAGTCCATGGGGTCGCAAAGAGTAGGACACAACTGAGCAACTTTCACTGTCAGGAAGAATAAGCTAAGACTCTTATGGTCCTGAACCAAACTATTGGAGAGAGAACCGTATGGCTCCCAAATCATATCGATGTGGAGTCCATCTCACTCAATGGAGATGTTTTTCTACGCGGCCCTGCACTGAATCTCTCCCACCCCTAGGAAAAAGTTCAAGTTCAACCCATGAGGGCAGAGCTCTTAGGACAAAGGGACAAAACTCTTCAACTCCCTCACCTCACCCCTACCTACTCAGCATATACACCCACTCCTAAATCCAGGCTTTATAAATGAGATCATTTCTCAAAAGACTTTAAGGAAAAATTACAAGGAGCACTCAGAAGGGTTTAAGGCCTGGTGGGAGTCAAGCTCAGGGGCCTGGGAGGTGCTGGAGTGATCAAGAAAAGAGAAGAACAGGTATTAGGGTGGCTGATGCCTATGGGGACCTGGAGGCTTTTTAGCACCAGGGACAGCCCCCATCCTCAACCTTCTCTAGCTGAAAAGGAGCCTACTTGAAATTTAGATTAGATATCTCACCTCCAGAAATGGATCAGTGGGTTTGGATTTGGGTCTCTGCATTTTTAACAGGCACTCCAGGCTATTCTGAAGCAGTTGGCCAGAGGACTTCATCTTGAGACCTGGCCATTGAGCTAATTAAATACAGCTGCTTTGAAGCAAAGACTCTGGGCTTTATGAATGGGACTCCCACATGCAGGCATGATCCCAGGAGAAGGTGTGTGTGAAGATACTCAGAGACAGGGTGTGACTTGAGAGAATTCAGCTGACATGTGGTAGCTGCACTATATGTTGCATAAAAGGAGGTGTTACAGTGCTTAATTATTACCATTCAGGGGTTTTGAAAATATATTCTCTGATCGCAGAGTGCTTGAAAATCTGAACCTAGGGAAAAACTGTCTCAGAGCAGTGCCCGTAAATAATAGCAATGAAGAGCATTGAAGAATGACATTATTTGGCCTCAGCGTGATACAAGCATTTCCCCCAACTTTACAAGAACACCATTTCTGTATTTTTATTTACTTCCATAAGATATGGCTCAGACAGTGAAGAGTCTGCCTGCAATCCAGGAGACCTAGGTTCTATCCCTGTGTTGGGAAGAGGCCCTGGAGTAGGAAATGGCAACCCACTCCAGCATTCTTGCCTGGAAAATCTCATGGGCAGAGGACCCTGGCAGGCTAGAGTCCATGGGGTCGCAAAGAGTCAGACATGACTGAGCAACTAACACACACAAGATATAAGCAGTGTTTACACTCGGCTTTGTGTTGTACGAGGAAGGGATATTTAACAGCCCCATAGTTCATTTTTGTTTTTCTTTTTTTTACATAAAATATCTATATTGCTCACTCTATTCTGCTGACCATCTCAAAATAGCAACAATTTCTTTTCAGGGGAACTCTATTTCGAAAGCTATTTTCAATATTCCAAAAAGAGATTCCCTATATTTCAAAAAGGAAATTTACATTTCTCTTAGTTAAGACCATGTAGGTGAGTATAGAAACTTCCATATTATATGAATATGTTAAAAATCTTTTCAAAAGATGTAAGGAAAAATAATAAGAAGTTCTTGAGAACAAAACAGTGGGGCAAATTGCACTCACAGAAGAATATCTCACTCTTCAGCCACATCTCATTCTTCAGCTACATTTGAAAAGAGCCTGATGCTGGGAAAGACTGAAGGCAGAAGGAGAAGGGGATGACAGAGGATGAGATGGTTGGATGGCATCACTGATGCAATGGACATGATTTTGTGTAGGCTCTGGGAGTTGGCGATGGACAGGGAAGCCTGGTGCGCTGTAGTCCCCGGAGTTGCAAAGAGTCAGACACAACTGAGTGACTGAACTGAATAGCTACATCCTGATGATGAAAGGTAGCTCAAGAGTCAAGAGTCAGATTCACTTTCCAATTAAAAATCTTTTTAAGTGTTCTGCTCAGGAGCTATCTCTGGAAGCACAAACCACTACATCTGCCATTGAGTCACATGCAATGTCAGGTTGAATTTTTTTTGTCCTTTAATGATTTTATTTTGGTCTCAAAAAAAAAAAAAAAAAAAAAAAAAGGAAGGCAAGAAAGATAACAAGAAAGAGAAGCTGTCAGAAAAATGAGCACGTTCCAAATACCAAATAAGCTGTCTTCCCCCAAAAAAGTATCACTTTCTTTGTTGTTTATCATACACTAAAGTGATTTGCATGTTGTTATTTCAGGTGGAACTTTCCATTGCATTTCCATTCTCTCAAGAGCCAGTTGCTACCCACCTCCTCATGCTGTCTTGTTGCCATGGAAACAATGAGGTACAGTAAAACAAGGAGCAAAGGTAGCAAGGCTTTAAACAGAAATAGTAACAAAGGAATCATCTGGAGAGAGCATGGAAATTGCTCTCCATCAGGCAAAATATATTCAGGGGGAAAACGCCTACCTTTACAATATGCCCTAAAAGAATAATTATTTAGCAGTAAAGACATTTCCGGCATCTCTGTTCAACTGATTTTATTTTTAAAACCTGAGCAACAGTTATAGAGTATACGTTACACAGTTTGAATTTTATTTACTTGCCTTCTTCACGGTTAAAACCTTTAGTCAGTCTCATATAAAAGGAGATTAAAACCTGCCATGCTAAACTGATAAAATTGATTTCAGAGTCCTCACACTCATAAAGAAATCTCTATGGCTCAAGTTACCAAAAGAGGCAGCTAACCTAGAAGTCACTATACATTTGAATCTTGTGTCTGACCTTAGACAAGATTCCTGGACTCTTAATCTTTGTTTCCTCTTCTGGGAAATAAGATGATACCATTTATGTCATCGAGTTTTATATATAAGATTTGAGCTAATAAAAAGTTTGGTACAAGATAGGCATTTAATAAATGCAAGCATGGGAGCACCACAGCTGAATTCCTCAGCACATACCCACTGAATAGAGGAGACAGTTTACAGACTCATAGTGGGGGGCAAGACAGTTAGGGGTAAAGGATCCAGGCTTGACCTAAAAATTCCTGTGAATAATCCACAAAGTGGGTTATCCACACAAGCAGATAATCAAGTTTGGCTATATATGGAAAAAAGCTTCCACACCCAACCAAGATCAAGGTCTTGATGGGCATGATAATTCCAGGCTGTGGTCTGACACTGCGCACGGGCAGTTCCGGCTTTCCCCACAAGCTCAACTAGCCGAGAGCACAGAAATATCACATTATAATATCTACCTTGTGGCAAAGGCGATCTGAGAGCAGTGCAGACTCCTCCCTTCTTTCCACCAGCATGCAGACTACTAAATATTTGGTGCCACTGGTTACGGTTGATTCCATCTTCAGAAATGCAATGCAGCTGGAAAATATTTTTAACTTATAGTGGAAAAAGCCACTATGATACATTGTTATGTATCAATTCAGCAAACAGGAAACCATTATGATACATATAGAAGTTGATTTTAAAGCAATAGAAAGCAGAGTTCACCAAACCCTGAATAGGAAATGGTACTATGATATAAATTTATCTACAGTTCACATTATCATTTGTGATTACTAGCTGTAGTGAAAAAAACTTGTTCCTTTTCTACAAGTTTAGCTAAGTGAGGTTAGAAATGTTTTGAAAATGTATATTTAAGTTTGTTAGAAGTCCTTTCCCCTTGATTCTTTTAATGATTTTACGAAATCTAAGAAAATGAGCTAACTTTAACCCTTACACTTCTGTTGCCATGTATTTTTACCATACGAAACGACTTGGATACCCTAACGCTAGGAATTCATTCAAAGTGAAAGTGCTAGTTACTCAGTCCTGTCTCACTCTTTGAGACCCCATGGACTGAAGTACGACAGGCTCCTCTGTCCATGGAATTCTCCAGGCCAGAATACTGGAGTGGGTTGCCATTCCCTTCTCCAGGGGATCTTCCAACCCAGAGGTCGAACCTGGGTCTCCCACATTGTAGGCAGATTCAAAAGATTTCAATAGACCACACTTGGCTCCATAAATATTTCAATAAATATTTCAGGCTCAATAAATATTTCAATGTAAATTAGCAGTGTTTGCAAGAAAATCTCCATTTAAAGGTACCTACAATGTGTTCTAAAGTGCAACAGGCATTTTATTACATATCTTGTTTAATGTTCACAATGACCCAGTGAGGTGGATATGCAGCTCTTTTACAAATGAAAAAACCAAGGCTGGAAGAGGCTAAATCACCTGCCCAAAGGCCGTAACTCCAGAAGTTAGAGCTAGGACAGACCTGTTGACTCCAAGCCAAGTGCTCTTTTCCTTGCCCTAGGGCACCTCACTGAAATCTATGAGTTGAATGCTAGGTCTTCCAGTAACTTTTAAGAGTCACTCTTCCTTGGTTTTTGATTTCTATGATGACACATGAGTTTTCTTTCCACTGAAGGCTAAGACAGCGGTTCCAACTCTTAGGAGTTTTTAATACAGATGCATAACCCCCTACCCAAACCAACTTAATAGAATCTCTGGAGTGAGAACCAGGCATCTTATATATGCTAAGTGCTTCAGATGATCCTCACGTACAGCCTGGATTTAAAACTATAGCTTTAAAAGACTATCTTATTGAACTTAGAGAGTCATTCATTGTAAGTCATATCCTGATTTCAGACACTAAAATGGGAATGATGGTTAAAAGTGATAATAAGACACCAGGAATTATGAGACGCATCCCAGGTTTATCCCAATTTCAAAATTTTTAGGAGAGAGTTTACTGTATAAGATAAAGAAAAGTTAGATGTGTGATTTTAGGTGGTGGTTGTTCAGTCACTAAGTCGTGTCCGGCTCTTTATGACCCCATGGACTGCAGCACGCCAGGCTCCTCTGTCGTCCACTGCCTCCTGCTCAAATTCATGTCTATTGAGCTGGTGATGCTACCTAACCATTTCATCCTCTGCCATCCCATTCTCCTTTTGCCTTCAGTCTTTCCCAGGTCTTTTCCAATGAGTCGGTTCTTCATATCAGGTGACCCAAGTATTAGAGCTTCAGCATCAGTCCTTCCAATGAATATTCAGGGTTGATTTCCCTTAGGATTGACTGGTTTGATTGCCTTGCTCTCCTAGTGACTCTCGAGACTTCTCCAGTACCACAATTCAAAAGCATCAGTTCTTCAGTGCTCACCCTTCTTTATGGTTCAACTCTCACATCCATACATGACTACTGGAAAAACCATAGCTTTGACTATATGGACCTTTGTCAACAAAGTGATGTCTCTGCTTTAAATATGCTGTCTAGTTTTGTCAAAGCTTTCCTTTCAAGAAGCAAGCTTCTTTTAATTTCATGGCTGCAGTCACCACCTGCAGTGATTTTGGAGCCCAAGAAAATAAAATGTCACTGCTTCCACATTTTCCCCTTCTATCTGCCATGAAGTGATGGGACCAGATGCCATGATCTTAGTTTTTTGAATGTTGAGTTCAAGCCAGCTTTTTGACTCTCCTCTTTCACCCTCACCCAGAGGCTGTTTAGTTTCTCTTCACTTTCTGCCATTATTTGAGATTATTGATATTTCTCCCAGCAGTCTTGATTCCAGCTTGTGACTCACCCATCCCAGCATTTTGCATGTTGCACTCTGCATATACGTTAAATAAGCAGGATGACAATATACAGAATTGGTGTACTCTTTTACCGTTTTTGAACCAGTCAGGCTTTCCATGTCTGGTTCTAACTGTAGCTCCTTGACCCACACACAGATCTTGGGCTGCTCCATTACCTGAATCAAGTTGGAGTGAAATAGCCTCTAAAGCACTCTTGTATGTAAGGCTTTGTGGTTTACTGTTATATTTGTCACCCAACAGTTATCATTTGTCTCCCTCATGTGAAGGTGAGAAACGTACCGCATTTCCCAAAAAATTGTGCCCAGGAAGACAGCCAGTCACATGCCTGCCGTCCAGAAGAAAGTAGAGATGGAGGAAGAGAAACAGCTTTTTTCAACTCCTATAGAGCCCCGCCTACTCCTCAGAGATCTTCCCTGCAATATCCCTCAGCAACTGGTCCTCCCTCCCTGGCCACACAGAGATCAGCACCAGATAATTCAGAGTTTTTTCACTCACGCTAACAAAAATATCAGAGGGTAAGAGAGGAAGATAGGTTACATGAACATTTGTGTTTCTTAATCTATATATGATAGAATAATATATATGAAACCAGGTTTAGAACATGAATAGGGTGGAGAAATTCTCATGATACATCATTAAGTAAAAAAATTAAAGATGCAAAATGATAATCAAGACTGGAGAGAAATACATAAAAATTACAGCATCAAAGTGCTATGGTGACAGATGGTCTTTATTTTCTTCATAGTTTATTTACTTTCCAAATTTGTATAGCAAACATATAGTGTGTTGAAAACCAGAAAAAAGTGTTATGCATATATGGAGTAAATGTGGTTATTATAAAAATTAGAATAACTATATGGAAAATTCCTAAGAACCAATGTTAAATAAAATGAAAAAGAATGCAAAGTAATAAATATCATGCAACTAAAACTATTTTATTACTAGACATAGGCAAAAAAAGGACTGGATGGAAAAAAATATATATTAAGTAAATATATTCAGGTGGTAGGACTACAGATCACTTTTAATATTTAAATATGTAATTATTTAATATTTATATTCCTAAAAAGTTATAAGGAGAAAGTAGGGCTTTTTTCCTTTTAATTGGGAGTTTTTAAAGCATATAAAAACTGTCACACTCAACATACTCACTACTTATATTTAACAGAGATTAGCATTTCATCATATTTAATTCAGATCTCTGTATTTTTAAAGAATAAATATACAGTTAAAATTCAGTACCTTCTCCCTCCTCCTTCCCTTTTTTAGAAGTAACCACTATTCTTTAATTAGTATTATATTCACATGCATGTTTTAGAACTTACACTGCTTGTATATGTATCTATAAACCACATAAACTATTTTTTAATTGTACAGAATGCTATCAAACTATACAAATGTTTTTGCAATATTTTTCACTTTAGGGATGGTCTTGTCATGTTAATGTATATAGATCTAATTCACTGATTTTAACTACTATATACTACTCCACTGAATGAACCCACCATAATCATCCATCCCTCTATTCACTGTTCATCAAACTTAGTGTATGTCTGAATCACCTGGGAGCCCCCCAAGTATCACACTTAAATGAGTGAGCATAGCTGTTATTCCAGTAAAACTTTACTATGTTGTAAATCAACCATACCTCAATTAAAAAAAAAAAACCTTTACTATGGGCACTAATACTTGAATTTCATGTAAGTTTTACAATGATATAACATATTACTTGTCTTTGGTATTTTCAAATTAAAAAGGAATGTAAAAACTGTTCACAAGCTATGCAGAAACAGTGAGCTGGACTTGACCCAGAGGATTAGAATTGGCCAAACCCCTGCTGTAGTTAATGAAGTTGAGTCATTTTCCCTTTTTTACTATTACAAACAGTGCTCCTTGAGCATTTGTGAGATGGTCTTAGAAAATACTTGGAAGTAACATAATTAAGTTATAATTGGACTGGGAATTACATCCCCAATTGTGTTGGGAATTACCACTTTGTTTTACAGAGTAATAATACAAAATCTGCCCTTATATGAGGCTGTGTTTTATTAAAGCCAAGCCTTTTGTTGTTTGCCCATCTGGTGGATGTGAAGCAGTATTTCGCTGCTGTTTTACTCTGCATTTCCCTAGTCACTCCTGAGATTGAGCATCTTTTCAGTTGTCAACCATTTGCCTTTCCTCTTCCCTGAACTGCCTCTTCATATCTTGACCATTTTTTTAATTATTGGTGTGAAGTCACTTTTATATATTCTGGATACTGTCACTGAATTTTAGAAATTAATAAAATAAAACCAATTTGAGGGGTTTTTTTAGCTCTGTCTACTGGAGAAGGCGATGGCACCCCACTCCAGTCCTCTTGCCTGGAAAATCCCATGGATGGAGGAGCCTGGTAGGCTGCAGTCCATGGGGTCACTAAGAGTCGGACACGACTGAGTGACTTTACTTTCACTTTTCACTTTCATGCATTGGAGAAGGAAATGGCAACCCACTCCAGTGTTCTTGCCTGGAGAATCCCAGGGACGGGGGAGCCTGGTGGGCTGCTGTCTATGGGGGTCACACAAAGTCGGATACGACTGAAGCGACTTAGCAGCAGCAGCAGCATAGTGCTTTATCACACAGATTAGATTAACTACTAATTTCCATGCAGTTAAGTGTATAAATCTTTTCTGAGCCACCAAGGAAGCCCTGTTCCTTATACTTTTTTTATTTAAGAAATTTTCTCTTATTCCACTGTCTTAAAAATTTATCTTCCCCCATTTCTCCCCTAAAAGTCTATAAGTTTTTAGTTTTCATATTCAGCTCTATAATCCACTTGGAGTTATATTATTCTGATGAAAAGCATACATCTCTTTTTGTGTGTCAATATGGTTAGACAATTGTCTATGTTGGTTTGTAATACTGCCTTTATTAGATACGAAGTTTAATACATATGTAGGACTTTCTTATATAAGGGGGAAAAAAACAAACCTTTACTTAACGTTTATCCCAGAGTCTAGCAGGCAGAAGCAAAGTCAATAAGTATACTACAGGATAAGTAGTAAACAGTGAGTCACTGTGATAGAGTGTCCAAGACATGTGTGAGCCATACCAGAAATTATCTGTGGGAAAGCAAAAGTTTCAGCCACATTATTTTTGTCGGGGGCGGGGGGAGGCAGGGGAGGTGGGTCCTGTTTTGTTTTGTTTAGCCACACCGTTCAGCATGTGGAATTTTAGGTTTCCAACCAGGGATTGAACCCGCATCCCCTGTAGTGGAAATGCAGAGTATTAACCACTGGACTGTCAGAGGAGTCGCCAAGTTAGTTTCTTAAATGCAATTTTTGATGGTTCTGAGACAAAATACGAGCAGACACTCTGTAAAAGAAAATTTCTCCCCCCACCTCCCCAACCGAAAAAAAAAGAGAGAAAGATAAAAACAGTGGTCACTTTAAAAATATGGCCTAATGACTTGGTAGTTATCCATGTCAGTAACAGCAGACCTGTTACACACCCACACTCTCTGAACAGGTCGGCCACCACATGGGCATCTGAGCATCAGATGAGGCTGACCTGGGCTAGGGGGGTCACTGCAGGCTGGCAGTGCTGCCTGAGTGAAACCAAGAGGGAACACACAGCTTCTCCATTGCTTTATTTCAGCAACAGGAGTGAAATTAACATGCAGTGTGTAGCCTCACAGAGAATAAAACACACAGGGACTTCACAGGATGACTGGGTTTTGCTGAAATACTGGGTTGAACTATCTGAAATTGCCATTTCTGTAGTTTAAAGAAGAAAAAGGTTGACTATCTTCTCTTCAATATACCTCAACATAACAGAAGAGGAGGAGAGTGCCAAGTTAATAATTAATTATTTGGGAGTCTATTGCACCAAAACTAGTCAATATAATGGAATTTCCTACTCGGATCCAAAGAAGAAACTCACTGGCAATGGAATTATTGACTCTTCCCCTTCTCATGTCGTTAGCTCACTGGCCAAACTGGAAATTAAGTTTCTCTCAGACTAAACAAGAGGAGTCCCTGACTAAGACTTGATGACTTTTTTCTCCAACTGATCGGAATTAAAGTCTCAAGAAAGTGGTTCCAGGCGTTCCTTTCCCTAAAGCTCACCTCCTCAACAACATGAATTATACTCTTAGAAACGGCATCCTGATCTGCTTACTCACACCCTGCTGTTAGGTCACCCAGGAAATGAGATAATAAAACTGCTGAAATTAATCAAGAGCATCTGTTATACTAAACAAATAAAGCATCATGGGTCTTTCAGAGAGAATAGCAGAGCAAAATTTCCTCCAGGACATCCAGTGAGGCTGTCTTCTACAACTGCTGCTGCTGCTAAGTCGCTTCAGTCATGTCCGATTCTGTGCAACTCCATAGACGGCAGCCCACCAGGTTCCTCTGTCCCTGGGATTCTCCAGGCAAGAACACTGGAGTGGGTTGCCATTTCCTTCTCCAATGCATGAAAGTGAAGTCGCGTCAGACTCTTTGCGACCCTATGGACTGCAGCCTACCAAGCTCCTCTGTCTATGGGATTTTCCAGGCAAGAGGACTGGAGTGGGGTGCCATTGCCTTCTCCAGCATTCTACAATGATTTCCTTCCCAACCTGTGGCTCAAAGAGTCACACTAGAGAGATAAAGAGTGGACTTGTGGACACAGAGGGGGAAAGAAGAGGGTGGGAGGAATTGAGAGAGTAGCACTGACATATAGACACTACCACGTGTAAAACAGCTGGTGGACGCCACTGTCTAACTGGAGCTCAGCCCAGTGCTCTATGATGACCTGGAGGGGTGGGGTGGGGGCGGGGGAGGCTCAAGAGGGAGGGGATAGCAAGAACTTAACACAGCATTGTAAAGCAACCATCCTGCAGTTTAAAAAATTAAAAAGTCACATCTGTTCATCTTTCCAGCTGTGAGCCAGGCAGCTCACTTACACTCAGCCTTATTCCAGCTTTTCTAAACATATGTGCATCTAGTATTTCACTGGACTTCCCATTCTGAAACTAGGAAGTCAGATTATGTCACTGTACCAAGGAAATGTGTGGTGACCCAATGACTTGGGAATTTCTTTGATTAGCATCCTGAAGTACATGTATTAGGATTCCCAGCTAGCTTAGCTGGTAAAGAATCAGGCTGCAATGCCGGAGACCCCAGTTTGATTCCTGGGTCAAGAAGTTCCTCTGGAGAAGGGATTGGCTACCCACTCCAGTTTTCTTGGGCTTCCCTGGCGGCTCAGACAGTAAAGAACCCCTGCAATGCGAGAGACCTGGGTTCGATCCCCAGGCTGGAAGGATCCCCTGGAGGAGGACATGACAACCCGCTCCAGTATTCTTGCCTGGAGAGTCCCCATGGACAGAGGAGCCTGGCGGGCTACAGTCCATGGGGTCGCAAAGAGCTGGACATGACTGTGTGTCTAAGCACAGCACAGCACGTTTATTAGGCTAACTGCTACCAGTCTCTGGTTTTTTTGTCTCCTTTTGTTCTCCCGTACTGTCAACACTGTTTCAGGCTGCTCCCTGAGGGTCATGGTTAATTAAATGAGACTGTCCTAAATAAAAGAAATTGAGTTGGAAGCTTTTAGAATTCTCTTCTCATCATCTAATTACAGGAAGAGCATTTATGGGCAGTCTAACTGGCTAATTTGCTCTCTGAATCTTTCACTATCATACAATTTGAACATCAAACCCTAAAACCACTGGGTGGGTATTTTCCACTGCTCTGGTGGCATATTCTTTTCAAGTTTCCCTAAAGTGGATTCTGCCAGAAGACTGCTTTCAGGCTACGGTAGCCAGAAAGTCTTCAAAAACCACATCCAAATGATTGCTCTTGCCCCCACTGTTTGAGCATTCCAAGATTTTCATCACTCAATGGTTCCAGATAGAACCGCTCACATTAAACATGGTTGAAAAAAGAAGCTTAATCAAGAAACTATAGGCCTTCTTTTGTTCCCCCCCAATCACTGGTCTCCACACATCCCTGTTACACTGGACAATACCACCTCACCCACAATTGTATAACTGAGTGCCTTACAGTGATATGAGATTCATCCTTCAATCCATCCAACCAGTTTTTCATTGAATTCTCCCACTTTCAGCATCTGGCCAACCACCCTTTCCCATCTCCACACCTACAGTCTTGCAGGAGTCCTACTAACTCCCCACAATGTCTTTTCAGTAAGCCCATGGAAAAGACCTGTCACAGTGTCAATTAAGCAGCTATATGTGCTTAATTGCATGGGGGAAGATACTTGGGTGGCAACTCAGAGCTCAAACTGGAGGAAGCAAAAGTTTACGGATAGAACTGGCTTCAGAAGTGAAATGAGGTCGTCAGCACTACATCTCTCAACTCTCCACTGCGTGAGCTTCCTTCTCCATTTAGGGATCCCTAGGATACAGGTTTTTTGCATAATCAGCCAAGTGACAGTCTCCAGCTTTTTTGTCAGGAAACTCCAGACCAGCTCCCTTCCTGGTTTCCGGCTCTCTTGCCAATGTGATTCCTCCTTTTCCTCAGGTACGCAAACAGGTATCAGCAAAACTGCCTGAAGGAGTCATAACATCAGGGCGGAGGGCTTGGGTTGCATTCTCAGCTCTGTATTCTGTGTTGTGTGTTCTTGGACAATTAATTTCACCTCTCTGGACCTCGCTGTCCCCACCTGTAGAATGCCACTTCTTCAGTAAGAAAAGAAAGAAAGAAGGAAAGATGGTGCTAAGTCATGTCCGACTCCTACGACCATATGGACTGTAGCCTGCCAGCCTCCTCTGTCCTTGGGATTTTCCGAGCAAGAATACTCGAATGGGTTTCCATTTCCTTCTCCAGGGGATCTTCCCAACCCAGGAATCGAACCCAGGTCTCCAGCATCGCAGGCAGATTCTTTACAAACTGAGCTATCAGGGAGGCCTCAATAAAGTTTCCCCCAAGTGCATGCCATCCCCAACCCAGCTAGTCATTTCCTCCAGACTATTTACAACACACTGAATAGCTCTCCTCCTGACACACCAGATATGGAACGGGAGTGCTCCTGGAGAGCAGAAATTGTTTTATTTCTCTTCATAGCCCTGGGTCAGGATACATCAGCTGCAGCCTTTTTCATTCAGAGATCTTCATTCAGAAGATCTCCCTTAATCTTTGAAACCACAGGATCTGTCTGATTCAGTCCACTGTTATCCAGATTTAGCCCTAATTAGGTAGACCCACCCTCTCTGTGTCCTCTTCTCCGAAGTAGTTCCTAGAATCCAGTCTCCACTGATTTTCCAGACTAGCGTCTACCCTTCTCCATATCCAATTCTCCTTCCTCTGTATTAATCACTATATTTCATATAATCCCAAGTATTCCTTCCCTTTGTTTCTGAGCCTTGAAAATGCCTTAACTGCCACCCAAAATGGTAAGTTTCTGTTAGCTTTTAAGCCTTCATGCCTGACTATTGCAGAATCATCTCAGCTTGAGAGGAGCCAGAAATCAAGGGCTGTGGGTCGATCAAAACAGTGCCCCAAGCATGTAGCTGTCTCCTAAATGCTTTTAAGGGTAATGAATGGTAATGAATTCAGATTGATTATGTTACTTTGTTCTGCAGTATATGCTACCACTCCAGATGAGGACAAAGGTCAATTTAAAAACTCTAATTCAGTGACTTTCAATGGGAGGGGGCAACTCACAAATGTCAGAGGGGGTGGCAGTGCTTGTAGTTTGAAAAAAAAAAAACATATTCAATGTGATCATACAATCTTATACCTTTGGAAAGTGTTTAAAAAAAGAGTGTTTGTTATTTAAAACCCAAGCTATAGATTTGATTCGTGGCTATTTGATCTGTTCCTCTTTTCTTATGTTCACAACATCCCTACAATTTCAGACACAGCTACTAAAATTCAAAAAGATTAAGTTAATTCTCCAGGATCAAACAGCTTAGGAAGCAGCAGGGGTAGCATTTGAACTTGAGGTTGCTCTTCATGCATCTACACTGTTTCTCCACAACCGGGCCCCACTTAACTGGATTTGTACTCTGCCATTCTCCATCCAAGCTTGATGGAACTAGTAAAGGGCCCCATAGTATCCTTAGAGATGGCAGAAAAACTTTGTCCCACACGATGAGGTGAGTAAGACTTTCTAATAGTCAGCCAAGCAATTCTCGAGGCACCAGGGTTCAACCAACACCCGGCGTCACAGAACAAGACCCAATGCCGGACTTCCTTCCCTACGCTGAAGAGTGAACATGTATCCCAGTCCTTCCCAGATAAATGAGGTGGCTGCAGGATCCAGGAACTCTGCTGATCACAGAGGCTCTGCTGACCTGCTTGGGAGAAACCAGTCAGTCAATACAGACTTCTGAACACCCTCTTATGTGCCACTCATATTCCAGATCAATGTTGCTGTTGAGCTTATTAGAGAGCCAAGAGAAGCCTCTGGGAGCTTTCAGTACAGTGGGAGAGAACAGGTTATTTGAGCCCCCTGCCCTAGATAATCAGAATCAGGCTTCCCTGGTGGCTCAATGGTAAAGAATCTGCCTGCCAAGCAGGAGACCAGGTTCAATTCCCTGAGTCAGGAGAAAGAAATAGCAACCCACTCCAGTATCCTTTCCTAGAGCATCCCATGGACAGAGGAATCTGGCTGGCTACTACAGTCCATGGATCACAAACAGTTGGACACAACTTAGTAACTAACCAGCAGCAGCAGCAGATAATCAGATAACAGCAATTTTGCTTGAATCAACACAATCTCATTCTTATAAGCACATCCCACTGTTGCATTCTCCTCTTCCTAATCTGCAGTTCAGGTCTCGCATCATACTCCCTTCTGTGCGATGACTTTATTTGAGTGGCTAAAATCATCCACTCCTTCATGTTTAGAATCACTTTCAAGAAAAGGCTTTGGGGGTGAGATTTCACACTTAGCAAATTTAAACAGCACTGTGGAGGCATAGAAAGCAGAAATAAAAATAGTTTTCAGGGCAAATTAGGTCATAAATGTCTGTCTGATATAGAACTGACCTCAATAAAGACCTTGCTGAGAAAGTTGTAAGCAAAGTGGCACATCGCAGAGCTTTGAACAGGATGTGTGCCCGAATAAAGAAAATCCGAGCTTCCATCAGAAAGCTGAGATTCTAAGTATGGCAGGGATAGCAGTTTTGAAACACTTGTGAGGGGGGTTTGCTCTTAGTAAGTTTTCCTAATCACTACCCTTTTCTCTCTTTTAATTTTATTTTTATTTATTTATTTTTGGCTGCGCTGACTCTTTATTGCTGCAATAGTGCTTTCTTTAGTTTCGATGGCTTCTCTTGTTGCAGAGCATGGGCTCCAGCACGTGGGCTCAGTAACTGCAGCTCCCAGGCTCCCTAGAGGGCTTCCCTGGTAGCTCAGTTGGTAAAGAATCTGCCTGCAATGCAGGAGGCTCCGGTTCAATTCCTGGGTCAGGAAGATCTGCTGCAGAAGAAATAGGCTACCTACTCCAGTATTCTTGGGTTTCCCTTATGGCTTAGCTGGTAAAGCACCAGCACAATAGGTGTGGCGCATAGGTTTAGTTGCCCCAGAGCATGTAACATCTTCCCAGACCAGGGATCGAACCCATGTCCCTTGCATTGGCAAGTGGATACTTAACCACTGGCCCACCAAGGAAGTCCTCACTACCTTCTTTTACTTTCTATACAAACTTCCCACCTGCCCCCCCCCCGCCACACCCTGCAACCCCAATTGTTCTTCTGTGAAAACTAAATTCCTGACTGAAGTCTATGGTCTCAGTTCAGTTCAGTTGCTCAGTCGTGTCCAACTCTTTGCAACCCCATGGACTGCAGCACACCAGGCTTCCCTGTCCATCACCAACACACGACGCTTACTCAAACTCATGTCCATCAAGTTGGTGATGCCATCCAACCATCTCATCCTCTTTCATCCCCTTCTCCTCTTGCCTTCAATCTTTCCCAGCATCAGGGTCTTTTCTAATGAGTCCGTTCTTTGCATCAGGTGGCCAAAGTATTGGAGTTTCAGCTTAAGCATCAGTCCTTCCAATGAATATTCAGGACTGATATCCTTTAGGACTGACTGGTTGGATCTCCTTGCAGTCCAAGGGACTCTCAAGAGTCTTTTCCAACACCACAGTTCAAAAGCATCAATTCTTTGGTGCTCAGCTTTCTTTATAGTCCAACTCTCACATCCATACATGACTACTGGAAAAACCATAGCTTTGACTAGAAGGACCTTTGTCAACAAAGTAATGTCTCTACTTTTTAATATGCTGTCTAGGTTGGTCATAGCTTTTCTTCCAAGGAGCAAGCGCCTTTTAACTTCATGGCTGCAGTCACCATCTGCAGAGATTTTGGAGCCCAAGAAAATAAAGTCTCTCACTTTTCCATTGTTTCCCCATCTATTGCCATGAAGTGATGGGACTGGATGCCATAATATTAGTTTTCTGAATGTTGAGTTTTAAGCCAGCTTTTTCACTCTCCTCTTTCACTTTCATCAAGAGGCTCTTTAGTTCTTCTTCACTTTCTGCCATATGGGTGATGTCATCTGCATATCTGAGGTTATTGATATTTCTCCCGGCAATCTTGATTCCAGCTTGTGCTTCTTCCAGCCCAGCATTTCTCATGATGTACTCTGCATAGAAGTTAAGTAAGCAGGGTGACAATATACAGCCTTGACATACTCCTTTCCCAATTTGGAACCAGTCTGTTGTTTCACGTCACATTCTAACTGTTGCTTCTTGATCTGCATACAGGTTTCTCAAGAGGCAGATCAGGTGGTCTGGTATTCTCATCTCTTTAAGAATTTTCCACAGTTTGTTGTGATCTACACACTCAAAGACTTCAGCATAGTCAATAAAGAAGTAGATGTTTTTCTGGAACTCTCTTGCTTTTTCAATGATCCAGTGGATTTTGGCAACTTGATCTCTGGTTCCTCTGCCTTTTTTAAATCTAGCTTGAACATCTGGAAGTTCACAATTCATGTAAGCCTGGCTTGGAGAATTTTGAGCATTACTTTGCTAGTGTGTGACGTGAGTGCAATTGTGCGGAGTTTGAGCATTCTTTGGCAGTGCCTTTCTTTGGAATTGGAATGAAAACTGACCTTTTCCAGTCCTATGGCCACTGCTGAGTTTTCCAAATTTGCTGGCATGTTGAGTGCAGCACTTTCACAGCATCATCTTTTAGAATTTGAAATAGCTCAACTGGAATTCCATCACCTTCAACTAGCTTTGTTGGTAGTGATGCTTCTTAAGGTGATTAAGGTGAAGTCGCTTAGTCTGAAGGCCCACTTAACTTCGAATTCCAGATGTCTGGCTCTAGGTGAGTGATCACACCATCCTGGTAAACTATATGTAAATCTTATCCATAAACAATGGTTTGAGGAGGGAAAAACATTTTCTCTCCACTGTGGAGAAAGGAGATTAAAAATACTTCTGGATAAGAGTAGAGTGGTGAGAAATCAGAGAGGTGAATAGCATTCCTGGTCTATTCCCCCCCCCCCCCCCCCCCCCCCGCCCATGTCCAGGCTCCGCCCCAAGGCCCTGCCCCAGTTAAATTCCCTGAGGTCATCCCAGAGGGAAGAGCTGCTACTGCTGCTGCTAAGTCGACTCAGTCCGACTCTGTGCGACCCCATAGATGGCAGCCCACCAGGCTCCTCTGTCCCTGGGATTCTCCAGGCAAGAATACTGAGTGGGTTGCCATTTCCTTCTCCAGTGCATGAAAGTGAAAAGTGAAAGTGAAGTTGCTCAGTCGTGTCCGACTCCTCCAGACCCCATGGACTGTAGCCCACCAGGCTCCTCCGTCCATGGGATTTTCCAGGCAAGAGTACTGGAGTGGGTTGCCGTTGCCTTCTCCGAGAGGGAAGAGCCTGTGCTTGAAATCTCAGTGAAGCAAGTTTTCTTAGAGCCCGCAGTTTTTCCAACAGATAAAGCTAAAAGAGGTGTCTGTGAAGAGCCCCACCCCCACAGCCGGGTGCGGAAGGGCAGAGCAAAGTCGCAGACCTGAAGGGTCTCCTGGTTGGAGCGTGGAGGGTGCACAGTTTGGAGCCGAGGTGGGAGGGCTGGTAGGGAGAGGCCACGGTGGACACAGCAGCAGACTCTGGGAGGGATTGGGGCTAACAGCACTTGAGGACTAGAGGGCTCAAGGACACCTCATAGAGTGCCAGCTCTCCGGCCGGGGGCCAAAGGATTCCTCCACACCATTCTCCAAGTGCTGCCAGCCCTTCCCTATGAACTTGGATGCCACCCTGGGGAGGAAGGGAGGGGGCAGAAACCTACAAATGACTGGATCAAGGCAGGAAATGACTGGGTGGTCCCTAACTGGATAGCTGAACTGTCTCTTTTGAATCTGCAAGAGTCAGTGGTCAGTTCCCAAGGAGACTAGGATGTGAAGGTAGAAATTGAGTTCAACTCCTTTCACAAGCAGTTGTAAAGCATATCCTTATACATAACTGTTGGTTAAACCAGCAAAAATTTTAGCCTTCACCAGAGCAATAAATAAACCCAGAAAAAGAGGGCAGGAGGAATCTATGGAAGTGTTCCTTTTTTTAACTTCTACAACACGATATATAAACTACTGTGGTATTAGAACGTTTCTTGGAAATTTAAGCCATAGTCCCATCACTGGATATATGTCAATTTTTTAATTTTCCTGGTATTAAGAGTTTCTATTTCAGAAGTTGGTTCAATCCCTGGGTCGGGAAGATCCCCTGGAGAAGGAAACAACAACACACTCCCCTGTCCTTGCCTGGGAAATCCCATGGGCAGGGGAGCCTGATGGGCTACAGTCCATGGCATCGCAAAGAGTAGGACATGACTGAGCACGCATGCACACAGGCAAATGTTATAATTTCATTAAAACTTTAAAATAAATGAGGCTGAGCATTTCAAAAGGCAAATCTCATCAGGTCAGTTCTCCCCAGCATCCACCCCGTGAGGGTGGGAACTCATCTGCTTTTGCTTACCATTTTAATCCCTGCACCCAGCACGAAGACTAGCCTATAGCAGGGCCTCATTCACTGAACGAATATAAAAATGAATGAGTCAATGTGATGAGACTGGAGAACTCCAGGTCTCCTTCTGGCTTTGAAATTCTGCAGCTACCTGAGCCACATTTCCCAGACAAAGGATGACAAGACCCCATGAAATTTAAGCTGATGAATCTTCACTTTACGAGAAATAGTTTAATGTGTTTCTGTCCTATTAATTGCCATTCTAGTATCACAAGTACATTTATACATACACTATAGGTTGCTGTTGCTGCTGCTAAGTCGCTTCAGTCATGTCTGACTCTGTGCGACCCCATAGACGGCAGCCTACCAGGCTCCTCTGTCCCTGGGATTCTCCAGGCAAGAACACTGGAGTGGGTTGCCATGTCCTTCTCCAATGCATGAAAGTGAAAAGTGAAAGTGAAGTCGTTCAGTTGTGTCCGACTCTTAGCAACCCCATGGACTGCAGCCTACCAGGCTCCTCCATCCATGGGATTTTCCAGGCAAGAGTACTGGAGTGGGGTGCCATTGCCTTCTCCACACTATAGGTTAATTGACCTTATTTAATCCAGTTCTTGATCCCTGAAATCTAATTAGCATTAAGTTATTTAACCATTTGAAAGTTTGCACTTCGAACTGAGGTAAATGTTAGAGTAAGAATAAGTATGAAGCTTTCATGTTGCAATTAAAATTAATACATAGAGCTGGTCATGTTTTGTTTCTTAAGAAAAAGGTATATATGGGAATTACATTCGGCCAAAATAGGATAATGCAAATTAATACATTTTCTTTCTCCCATATGGGTCTGTAGAGGAATTCATCTATGTCCACGACAAAACCTTTTCCCTAGAAAGAGTAAGAAGTAAAGCTCAGGTCTTCGACTTTTACCCCCTGATTGTTTGTTCATCTTGTACACATAAGCATTTTTATAGGTTTATGTCTATCTATATAAACACCTTGTACTGCAGCAGTCCTCACATTTTCAGCAAATGAAGGAATTTTAAATTTTCAATTCTCGACAAAATGTGAACAAAATACTGCAAATTTTTGTTTCTCATCCACAAAAACCTCTCACACAGTAATTAAAGTTTTTATCAGCATCACCCTGCACTAAATAATAATCCGGTCTCCCTAAAAATAAATGCACAGGGGGAAATTCCTCTCAATGATGAGCAAACAGCAATTATTATTCCCTGTTATTAAAATTCTCTCAGTTAATTGGCACAGATAGCAGGAGAGAGATTACCTTAAAAGGCGGGATTCCAAAGGGGAGTTAGTCAGAGTTTTGAACCTTCTGGTCTAATTTAGAGGACAGTTTACAGAGAGATTCAGTAAATATTTGCAAGGAACCATTAACACTGAGTCAACAATTCAATTCCGTCAAAGAAAAATGTATTTAAATAATCGTCAAAAAACCTCCTTTGATAAATGCTGAAAACGAATGATTTCGACATGAAAACAGCCCAAATGCATTCACAGAAGAAGTCTACCAGCCACATTTTCTAAGCATTCTTTGTTGTATACACAGTTTATCATCCTGGACTGTATTTATAAGAAGCACATGTTTCCCCCCTCACCCCCTTACCCCGAAAAAAAGTGTGCTATTTTCACTCAGGATTATTTTACAGGGATTTCAGTGAGCCAGTCCTTTCTTCGCATTTTTCCTGTTTTTGTCCCAGCAGAAATGGGATTTTACTGTGTGTCCTGTGAGCTGATAACACACAGCTTGGCAAGGTTTGATGTTGTTACTTTCATTGACAGGTTGGAGGCGGAAGGAGCAAAGTCAATGAGAAAGTTATGAGATTTCTGTTCACCTGCAAATGACAGATAAAGCTGGCCAGTGAACATGAAATAGCTTGGAAGGCTTCCTGGCTCAATTAAAATCCAACTTTGATGAAATATTTTGTTTAAAGAGAAAAATGGTGTGTCTCTAGCGAAAACTGTTTAGGACAGCTGGTGGGGGGGTGGCGTGGAGAAGCAGGTGGTTGTGACTACCCCAAGGGCTTCAGAAATATTAATATGGAAACGTCTCACATTTCACTCCAGTTCAGGGCAGCTTCCTAATGCCTGGAGGAAGACAGAGCAGGAAATTCACAAGCCACAAAGCAGGGAATGCCTCCTCATTTGGCTAGAGTGGGGTCTGTTTGTCTGGGTCCCCATCTCAGCCTCTGTATTTTCTGTTAGCTCACAAAGGCACTGCGTTCGAGTTTCAAAGCCGGCTCCTTCCTCCCCACGTTGCTAAGACATAACATGTCATCAGAAGCGGGGTTTGCCAGAAGCCGTGATTTGTTTGTCTAGACTGGTCATTGAACTCTGTTTATTACTAAACAGCATGTGGAATGGGCCACAAAATCAAAGGGGTTTCTGGGACCCTGGAAGGCCTGTCTGTCTGCACACAGCCAGGGCTGAGCAGGGACAGTCCTCTGTCTCAGTCTCCAGTCTGGAGGGATCTACCTTTCCCAGGACCTATTGACTGACCACTGGCCTAACCTTTCATCCTTTTTTGACCCAGGACATGACCCTAGGTCATCGGTTACCCCTACAGCCCCTCCCCACCACTGCTGGAGCAGCAGCCCTTGAGAACTCTATTCTTTTTTTTTTTTTTTTTTACTTTATTTTACTTTACAATACTGTATTGGTTTTGCCATACATTGACATGAATCCACCACGGGTGTACATGCATTCCCAAACATGAACCCCCCTCCCACCTCCCTCCTCATAACATCTCTCTGGGTCATCAGATAACTCTATTCTGGGAGAGGGCATGAGGAAGGATTAATGATCACCATTTGAAAATGGAACATTAGAAGAAAATGCACACAAAATTCACAGCAACATAGTCTGCCCAAGGAGCAGAGGACCAAAACAACAACCAAAAAATGCTGGTAAATAATCCCCTCTTTTCAAGATGCAAATGTGGCACCTGTAGGAACTCTTTGGGGGCTTCCCTGGAGGCTCACTGGTAAAGAATCCTCCTGCCAACGCAGAAGGCACAGGTTCGATCCCTGATCCGGTAAGATCCCACGTGCCAAGGGACAACTAAGCCTGTATATTACAATTATTGAGCCTGTTCTCTGGAGCCCAGGAGTCACAGGTACTGCAACCCAAGCTCCCAGAACCTGTGCTCTGCAACAAGAGAAGCCACCACAATGAGAAGCCCCTGTTCTGCAAATAGAGAGCAGCCCCTGCTCACCAAAACTAGAGAAAAACCTGAGCAGCAATGAAGACCCAGCAGAGAAAAAAAAAAACTCTTCAGGTTTGTTTTTAGAAAGACACATAATGAGCAGACACATGGGTTCCTCAATAGCTCAGGGGGTGAAGAACCTACTTGCAATGCAGAAGACCCAGTAGACGCAGGTTCAGTCCCTGGGTCGGGAAGATCCCCTGGAGGAGGAAATGCAACCCACTCCAGTATTTTTGCCTGAAAAATCTGATGGACAGAGGAGCCTGGCAGGCTACAGTCCAAAGGGTCTCAAACAGTCTGACACAACTGAGCAACTAAGCAGCACCAGTTACTTTTTTATGGATAGTTGTTGTCTAAATTTTAAATAAAATAAATGGAAACTTCTGCTTTCTTTAGAAAATATGTACAACCTAGTCTTTTTTTAAAAAAAAAGAAAAGCACCTCTTGGGAATGTAAATTGGTGTAGCCACTACGGAAAATATGGAAGCTCCTTAAAAAACTAAAAATAGAGTTACTATGTGATCCAGCAATCCCGCTCCTGGGCATACATCCGGAGAAAACTCTAATTTGAAAAGATACATGCATTCCAACATTCAAAGCACTATTTACAATAGCCAAGCAACCTAAGTATCTGTCAACAGATGAGTGGATAAAGAAGATGTGATATACATATACAATGGAATACTACTCAGCCATAAAAAGGATGAAATGGTGCCGTTTACAGCAACATGGATGGATTTAGAGATTATCATACCAAGTGCACTAAGTCAGACAGAGAAAGACAAATATCATATGATATCACTTATCTGTGGAATCTAAAGTGAAAGTGAAAGTGAATTCGCTCAGTCGTGTCCGACTCTCTGCGACCCCATGGACTGTAGCCTACTAGGCTCCTCTGTCCATGGGATTTTCCAGGCAATAGTACTGGAGTGGATTGCCATTTCCTTCTCCAGGGGATCTTCGTGACCCAGGGATCGAACCCAGGTCTCCTGCATTGTAGACAGACGCTTTACCGTCTGAGCCACCAGGGAAGTCTAAAGAAGGACACAAATGAACTTATTTACAAAACAGAAACAGACTCATAGACCTAGAAAACAAAGAGACGGTTACCAAAAGGGCAAAGGGGCAAAGGGGTAGGGGGATAAATTATGAGTTTGGGATTAGCAGATACAAACTATTTATAAAATAAGGTCCTACTGTATAGTATAGGAACTATATTCAGTATCTTATAATAACCTATAATGAAAGAGAATATGTATAACAGAATCACTTTGCTGTACACCAGAAATGAAAACAACATTGAAAATCAACTATACTTCAATTAAAAAAAGAAAAGAAAAATACCTCTGTTGCCTATAAAAATAGAATTGCTTGGACAAAAATCAGTTCTCCTGTGCTGATTTCCAATATTTGGAAACACATTGATTTTGTGAAGGAAGACCAATGACCTGAGAGAGCTCCTGTGAGATCTAGGGTCTAAGGATGCCAGTCTCTAGCTGGAAAGGCCTAAGTACCTAACCCACATGAACTTTACACATTATCTAAACAGGGTAAGCTCTCTAGTCTATATTTCACGTCTGCCTAGAATTTAAAATGATCACACAGAGGGATGTTAAGCAACACAAAACAGCACTTCCAAAGGAGGTCTACCTTCTGCACCGTGATAATTTCATGGTCATTCATTCATCAGACAAAGAAATCAAAAGAGTCAAAAGCACCAGAACCCTAGAGCCATAGCCCAGGGCCTCCTGGCTCTTCAAGACGCAGCAGCAGACTTGGCCTCCGCCAGTCCACTGGGCTGTCTATCGGCATCCCTAGGCTAGAACTAGACACCAGTATCCAGAGGGGTCAGCCATACACACGGGCCTGCAGGTACTCTGACAGTTCTAGGGAAATCCCAGGGGAAGTAGGGGGTGGAGAAAACCAGTCTAGATGCTCCAGGGCCCATTTTGACCAAGGTCCTTGGGACGTGACCTCCAGAACCCCAAAATGAGTAAGAAGACCTCAGGATGTTGCCCCAGGGAATCTGGGGTGATGGCACGTCATACCCAGCCTGATGACCAGGAGTCTCTGGCCCAGCTTCAGAGAAAACAGCTGGTGAAGTCACATGCCTTATTTCCATCATCATCTGTGTCACAGAAAGGCAAAAGCAGTTTTGTGATTAGAAGGAATCATAAATAATGAATGTACCATTTGTGTCTAGGAATAAGATTCCATTTTGCCAGCCAGTTAGGGTACATACCCATACCTTCTTCTTGGTTTCTAACCCTTCCTCTCCTCGCCTTAACCTCACCAGGTAGGTGCCTCTAATGCTGAAATGCTGGTTGAATTAGCTTGAATAAATTCAGTTGAACTTTTTAAAGCTCTAAAACAAAGCAAAAAAGCAAATAGTCATTTTCACCCGAGTTCATACAACAAATCATTTTCATTAAAGTTTGAAGGGGATTTCAGATAAAAGTAGAAAGAGCAGATGTATGAGAAAGACTCTCACCCCCTCAGTTTTGGCATTGACTTTTTTTTTTTAAGAAGTCTTCACATAGGTGGTACTAAGTTATAATTTAACTCTCAAGTTAACTATAGGGGCCCTTGTCTTTCAAGTCATACAAACACACAAGGCTTTAACGATTTTTAACTGAAAAAAAAAAAAAAGCAGAAAACATGCCATATGAAAATCACTTCTCCCTCTAACACCAGTCCTTTGGCCACTCAAAGATTGGCCTCTGAGATCTTTATCCATACATGAGAGAAACACAGGAAACTCTCAACAGCCCAGACACCTTTAAGTTTGACAAGCACAGGAAGGTTACAAGCTTAAGAGGTTCTGGTTGTGCAGTTAAAACTTTATTTGAACACCTGAATAATAATTTCCCTCCTAAAAAGAGGATGGTAGATTTTTAGCTAAGTCAGTTCTCAGTTTCAATTAGACCAAATCTAACATGTAAACAGCTTCTTTCATCACAATAAAGAAAAGAAAAGAGAAATCCAGTCGGAGGAAACTCAAAATAGTTTTTACAAGGAATTCCTGAGAAAGACATTCCCTCTTAAGGACTGTTAACATACACAGACTAGTGAGCATATGACATTTGTACATAAAATCATCCTTTCAGTGCAACAAAGGACTTACTCCTTTACAAAGGAAAAAAAAAAAAAGACTTTGGGGAAAAAAGAGGACCCTGATCATCACTGAATTATGGGATTTTAAATAACTTTCTCATTCTCTCTCATTTTCTAAGATTTTACACAAAGGCCAATTTTTACCTTTAAAATTAGGAAACAAATGTTTTTCTTAATCAGAGAAATCCTAGGGTAGAACCCAAGGTAAAGAATCAGTCTGAGGACTGTGAGCCAGCCCATCCCTTACCTGTGTGCTTTAGAAAAAGGCCAGGCTTGGGGCAGGCCCAGCCAGTGGGTACTGGCAGAATTCCACCCCGCTTGCCCCTGCCAACAGGCTCCACAAGCTGAGCATACACACAGCGCTGTTTGCTCCATTTCTCTGTGGTCCAGACTCCCATTACATCAAGTTCTGTTTATGTGTTCATTTGCACCTTGCATGATCAGTGTCCTCGACCTTCACACACCGACCAGGAATTTGATTCCTAGTGCTGTGGAATCTAAACTGACCTTGACATTCCACTCAAAACCCCTGCCCCTAAAGAAAACACCCCAGACAGTTACAGCTTGAGAAACAGAGCAGTTTTACTTATGTTTCGGCATGAAGGAATATCAGGCTTCACTAAATAGAGTATGCTGCTACAGTCCATGGGGTATCAGAGTTGGACATGACTTAGCAACTGAACAGCAACGATGCTGACGGGGGCAAATAAGGAGCAAATGCCTGCATCCATGTCTCCTTTCTGCACATGCAACTTAAAGACAGATTTTTTTTTTTTTTTTTTTTGGCTGCTCCTCATGGCAGGAGGGCTCTTAGTTCCCAGACCAGGGATTGAACCCATGCCCCATGCACTGGAAGCACAGAGTCTTAACCACTGGACCGCCAGGGAAGTCCCTTAAAGACAGACCTTTACTCACCACAATATTGAGTCCTCCTCAGCCTTACCGTCCAGACCAATTTCTTTTGACCTTCAAAACAATGCCCTAACCATCCCATCTCAGGACAATGCTCACACCTTGCTAAGCGGCCATACAAATCCCTGTGGCTGTGGGTGACACTGCCACCTTTAACGTTCACTCTAACAGGCACACAGGCCATCCTTGAGGTTCCATGTTTTCCTGGAGTCTGAGTTTGAGAATACTCTGCTGCTTGGTCAAGTCTAGATGGTACACTCACAGCCCTTGGCTCTTCCCATGTTGGCAAAATCTCCCGGGTAGCTACATCATCCATCTACATCATCTGAGGGGTACAAAAGTGACCTGATGGAGAAGGAGGAAAGGAAGAAAGGGCCTATTACCTAGCCAGGCAAATAAATAGGGTTAAATCTGGCCATCAGGACTAGAGACACACTTTGCAAAGCTTGGTACAAAATGAAAACATTCTGCACATGTTTTGTTTTTAAGGTATTAAGAGTTTCAGGACAGCCACCCAGAACAGAAATCAAGTGCGGGGGCCTTCTGCATGCAGGGCCCTGTGTGACACACACACACCCAGGAAGCTGGCCCTGCTGGCTATCGGTGGGTCACTGACTTCCATGTCCAAATAAGCAGAGAGAAGAAAGCAGTGAAATAAACACAGAAACTCCGAAACAAGCCATCAGGAGGTAAAAACAAAAAGCTTCAAGTCCTAGGTCAGCCTTGAATTTGCAGACAGCTCAAGGCATTATTCAGAATACCTTTCTATTTTGTCATCTGGAAAATGGGGCATTATTAATGACAAACATCACAGTGTTATGACTCGAACTTGGCAGCTCCTGAATCTGCAAGCGATGAGCATGTTAAATATACCCTCGATCCAATTATGGAGAGCAGTTTTCATTATGACAGAACTGGATGGAATTCTAATCACTTAAAAAAAAAAATCAAGCCATAATTTTCTCCCTCCAGTGTATTCATCGTGTTCAAGTAGACATTAGTTGTGAAATGAATGAAATTTAACTTTCTCTGGGCAGCCAAAGGCAGCAATAAGAGCCTCCACTTCTGGAACCCCCTGAAACAATCGAGACCCAAGCTCCCACCTGGAGCAGACCTCCCTCAGAGCCCCAGAAATTCCTCATGCCAATTTTTACCTGGGGTTTAGCAGTTTCCTATATTCCCAACGCTCCCCACCAGGTCTCAACAGTGTGTACATGTATTAGTTGCTCAGTAGTATCTGACTCTTAGCGACCCTGTGGGCTATATAGCCCACCAGGCTCCTCTGTTCATGGGATTCTGCAGGCAAGAATACTGGAGTGGGTTACCATTCCCTTCTCCAGGGATCTTCCCAACCCAGGGATTGAACCCAGGTTTCCCATGTTGCAGGTAGATTCTTTACTGTCTGAGCCAACAGGTAAGCCCAAGTCTCGGCAGGGATCCTCACAAATAAATTTATGTACATATTTTTTAACCAGTTATTTCATTTTTGTGCTCAAAAAGTGGTTGGAGCCAAATTTTTAAACAAAATTCATAGAATTCAGGCCCTCTCCAAGTTGGATCCTCCATCCTTAATAAACGGTTAAAGAAAAGAAGTCCAGGCACCAACTATAAAGCCTGCCAAAGCCAGAAACTGCTTTGCAATGTAAATCACTATTTTAGGAGAAAAGAGAAAGCATCAAAAATCTAAAACTGACACTAAAAGAGTCCTGCGAGGTGGATGAATGGCTTGTGGAGCTGTAAAAACATACTCAGGCCTTGTATGAACACATCCTTGGCTTTCAAACATATGAGCCACGTCATTATAAGTGGTCTGGTATATATACTGCCTGGTCTTACCCACTCACACATCTAACCCACATACACCCACAGTTCCTCCTCTGGGGGACTAAGCAAACACACGAAATTCCTAGGGCCTGTGACTAAAAGAGGCATTTCTTTATTCCCAGTAGCTATATTTCATAGGGGAAAGGAAGAGAGATTAGTCGACAGCCTACTGTGTGCTAAGTTCTTGCTGTCACAATGGTTAGTCCATCTCTTCTTCCCAAGGTAAGCTCCAGTGTAAGCTCATCAGGTGATGAGCTGATCTGTAGTAGAGAAGGGATTCACACTCCCTTTAGCAGTCCCAAAGCCTTCTTTCCTCTCCTCCGCAGTGTGGTCCTGATACTCTGTGAGGCAGAGGCAGGATTCCTAGCTGAGCTGCAGACACAGCTAACATGTCAGGGAAGCGCCAACTGCAGAGCTCAGGAGCTCACAATTTGTCCTCCCGCACCCCTGGGAGGAGTCCAGCCTGAAAACAGAACAGGAGAGAGGCTGTGGTGGTCAGAATGCTCCTGTAAAGCAGCGGGGTAGAGCAGCGGGGTGTCTGGCCAGAGGAGGTCAGGAGCAAGCACTGTAAACCTACCCCCAGCTGGGCCAGCTGTACAGAGATGAGGGTCCCTGTCACCAGCAGTCCGTCAGCTGGTAACCAGCCCACGGGTAAAGAGCTCACAGCCTGGCTGAAAAGCTGGTTCTGAACTCATGGTTGCCCAGGGGAAGAATTGGGAGAAGAGAGAGTGAAGGAGTTTGGGATGGACATATATACACACTGCTATGTTTAACAAGGATAACCAACAAGGACCTATGGCGTAGCACATGGCACTCTGCTTAATGATATGTAGCAGTCTGGATGAGAGGGGAGTTCCAGGGAGAACGGATACATATATATGTAGCCGAGTCCCTTTACTGTCTACCTGAAATTATCACAGCACTGTTAATCGGCTCTATCCCGAAACAAAACCAAAAGTTTATATATATTTTAAAAAGACTATTTCTAATCTTTACCAGCTGGGTGACCTTGAACAGGTTACCTAAGCGCTCTGCCTCAATGTCCAATACCAAACTGAGAGGTTTGGAAAATGTGAATGACTGAATACATCCAAAGCCCTTGGAACAAGTTTCTAGGACACAGAGAGTGAGTGGTCCTTGCTAGATGTTGCTATATACCAAGCATGTTCTGAAACAGACCTGGGACCCCAGAAAGTTCTCTCAACCCCAAGAGGCAGAGCCATGAAGCTCCCAACAATGGCCCAGGATTCAGCAGCCTCTCACACTGAGCACTCAGTGGTCTCGGCGCCATAGGGAAGACCCCCTGCTTGCACACCCCAGGCAGAGCACGATCCGTCCCACATTCCTGTGGCACCCGTGGCACACTCATGGCGGAAGTGGGTCCCTTCTCCTCAGCTGGTGCCTCTGCGTAAAAACCATCAAATCGCTGAGGCTGAAACCATTGGCGAATTCCCGGGGAGTGTTGCAAAGCAGGCACCGTCATTTCCTTTTATGATTATAATAAAATGCTTGGATGCAGCCAGGGGACTTGCCATCCCCCAAACCAATCTCTGCAGCTCCCCGCCATGGGAGGCCACCCTTCCCAGCCTTGCCCAGCGTGGAGCCCATCAGCTGGAGAACTGATTTTCCTCCAAGACTATCAGGAGATTAATGGTTCAATTTGCAGCTGCTTAATGGTGTTCTAGGGAGCCTCCCCCTGTCGTCTACCCCTCAGCTGCTTGAGGACTCGTGGTTAATGGGGCAGGTGGAGAAGCCGTTTGTTTCCCCTTGACTGGGCGTGTTAACACTGATCTGTTTCTCTATCAGGTCTCTATGTCTTAATCTCGGGCTGGCTGTGATGGAATGTCCCTCTCCCACATCCTTCTATCAAGGCCAGATATTGAATACCCAGAAACTGATAGCTTCAGCCAGTGCCCAGCATGTATTCTCCAAGGATCCAGTCCTTAAGGAAGTAGACATCTAAAACCAGCTTAAAACAATAAGAACATGTAACACCCTTCTACCAATATGATTGCTATCTTCTGCAGAACTGATAGTTCTGTCTGCACCTTTGCTAAGGACAGGAGAATTCATAAGATTAGACAAGAAAGGATTTTGTTTTGCTTGGTAGTTTCTCCACAACTTCCTTTCACCACCCATCTTTTTATACCCCTGTTCACTCTGCTTGCTACAGTTACGGAGAGCCCCTTTATACATTTGTCCCTTTCAATAAAACACCGTTTCAGTGCCAGTAACATGATCTTATGTATATTTTTTATCTGACTCTACCAAACAGAACCCAGAAAACTCTATACACAGAGGTAGACATCTACTCCTATTGGCTGGCCGTAAGAGCCCATAGAACCGTGTAACTCCAGACAGCTATGGCCCGGCAGCTTCCTTGGATGGAGAAAAGCTGAGAGGGGTTTCTCACCTGGGTAGGGGCAAAAAGTGAGAGTTCCCAGCCAAGTACTCGCACCTTCTACCGGGAGACTTCCATGGGCTTTGCTCAGGGAGCACAGAGGTGCTAGGTCAGTTTGGCTGCCTACAATCGTCATGCTCTTTTTCATAAACATTGGTTGCCTCCAGTAACTTGAGATGAAGGCAACGGGACTCCTCCCCACACTTATTCCCAGTGTAGATGTGTTGGGAGAGACAATTCCTCACGGCTCTCTCACATTCTGCATGTCCTGTCAGCAAGCTGAGACCATGCCCTTTGTTCTGGATGACCTGCCAATGGAGGAGACATAAGAGACACAGGCTTGATCCCTGGGTTGAGAAGATCCCTGGAAGAGGGCATGGCTACCTACTCCAGTATTCTTACCTGGATAATCCCATGGACAGAAAAGCCTGGTGGGCTATTGTCTACAGGGTTGCGTAGAATGGGACACAGCTGAAGCTACTTAACACACACACCCTTCCAAGGATGTTTGTAGAGTGAATAGCCTTGGGAGACAGAGATAGTGTCTCTCCCCAGAGGTTACTTCAATAGTAAAAGATCTGGTTTCCCTAAACTCAGGTGTCACCTCCTGTGCCGTGACCCACTCCACACACAGGTAACATCTGGTGCTCTTAACACCCTCTGGGGATTGAAGTTTAAGGAACTGGTGCAAAACTGCTGATACTGTGGCTACTGCTATTGCTGTGGGTGATGAACTGTCCTCTATTTCTACCTCAAGAGTCTTGTGTCTTCCACCAGTATCTGTTAGCTTGTTAGCTTGCAAGTAGGGTAACATCTCAGGCCCTTCACAGTTCTTGGCACTATGTGATAATGATAGCAAAAATCAGGCCACATTTTAGCACACAGGCAAACTTTTATGAGTGATCAAGTGCCCCAAAGTCACATAATCTGCTCTTTTAATGAGGTCAGGCTCTGCCTCTCTACCCCTCAGGCACGTCCAGAAGTTCCTGGTTTACCTGAGGTTGATGTGGCAACATTCCATTGGCAAGATTCAGCTGATTTTCTACCTGGATCAAGTGACAGAACCCCGCCCCCATCAACTAAACAGACACAGGCCTGGATTGCAGGTCTAAGCCAAGAACACCACTCTGAAAGGTATTACGTCTCTGGGCCCATCAGAGTCTTATATTCATACAAATGGATGAATACATTTGTATCATACAAGTGTATCTTTCTACCCAATGCACATAAATCAAATGGCAATCATCTTTCCAGTAAAAAGTTATTTCTGACATTCCTTATAATAATTGACAAATCATTCTCAGCAGATTAGATGGGTCTAGTGGAAGTGGCCAGAGAAGGCAATGGCAACCCACTCTAGTACTCTTGCCTGGAGAATCCCAGGGACGGGGGAGCCTGGTGGGCTGCCGTCTGTGGGGTTGCACAGAGTCGGACACGACTGAAGCGACTTAGCAGCAGCAGCAGCAGTGGAAGTGTGCTTGTGGTAATAGACCTGGGGTGTGAATTCCTCATTAGGACTTTCCAAATGCGAACTTACTACCGCTGGAACAGGAATCCCATCTGGGACAGACTTCAAATGTTTACTCTACTCCAGGGTTTGATTAAAATCCACAAATCACACACTTGATTCAAACTGTCTGCTCTGCAGTATATTAAAGTAAATTGCAACACGTTCAAGGAGGCATTTGGTTTTTGAAGATCCAGCTTCTGGGACACACGGATCTTTTCTCTTTCCTTCTCTGTGTTCCCTCTAATGCAGGACAATATTTGGTCAGCTCTTCTTTGCTTATAGAGCCAGGGATCTTTGGCGCAGTTGACCTAAAGATGACTAGCAGGTACAGCCCTGTATCACTCAGTTAACTTACACCCTTTAAACTCACATTAAAACCCTCATAATTCTCCCCCTTTCTCCTCTCTTCAAGCTGCCTATCTTTTTTGCCAGCTCAAACTCTTCACACACATTCATTCATTCAACAGCTATGTATTTCAACCCCTGTAGACACTATGTGGGTTTAAGATCCTGCTTGCTATATACAAGGCAAATACTGTCAGCTATATACAGTCTGTATACAGTCAGCTTCTGTCTTCTGGCTTACACAGATTCTTTCATCATTGATCGGACAGAGAGGAGTCATCATTCTTTTCTTTTGAAGATGAGATAACAAAATCTTTATGATCCGGTCACATGGTCACCTCCAAGTGCACTACCCAGACTCATGAAACAGCAAGACTCCCAAACCAATGAACATGCTCCTACTGTACAGTTTACTAAATTCATTTAAACACATGGCAAGGTACGAGGGAACCAGATGAGTTAGGTCAACTTATTTGGGACAATATGAAAGCAGGGTGGAAGGACCCCACTACCTGATTTCTGGTTATGCAAGGCTCCTATTTTCACTCTGTCTCCATGAGGCTTCTCTGCTACTGCTGTGGTTCAGTTCAGTTCAGTCACTCAGTCATGTCCGACTCTTTGCGACCCCATGAACCGCAGCACGCCAGGCCTCCCTGTCCATCACCATCTCCCGGAGTTCACTCAGACTCACGTCTATCAAGTCAGTGATGCCATCCAGCCATCTCATCCTCTGTCGTCCCCTTCTCCTCCTGCCCCCAATCCCTCCCAGCATCAGAGTCTTTTCCAATGAGTCAACTCTTCGCATGAGGTGGCCAAAGTACTGGAGTTTCAGCTTTAGCATCATTCCTTCCAAAGAAATCCCAGGGCTGATCTCCTTCAGAATGGATTGGTTGGATCTCCTTGCAGTCCAAGGGACTCCCAAGAGTCTTCTCCAACACCACAGTTCAAAAGCATCAATTCTTTGATGCTCAACCTTCTTCACAGTCCAAGTCTCACATCCATACATGACCACAGGAAAAACCATAGCCTTGACTAGATGGACCTTAGTCAGCAAAGTAATGTCTCTGCTTTTGAATATGTTATCTAGGTTGGTCATAACTTTTCTTCCAAGGAGTAAGCGTCTTTGAATTTCATGGCTGCAATCACCATCTGCAGTGATTTTGGAGCCCCGCAAAATAATGTCTGACACTGTTTCCACTGTTTCCCCATCTATTTCCCATGAAGTGATGGGACCAGATGCCATGATCTTCGTTTTCTGAATGTTGAGCTTTACACCAACTTTTTCACTCTCCTCTTTCACTTTCATCAAGAGGCTTTATAGTTCCTCTTCACTTTCTGCTGTGGTTAGAAGGACCCAAATTGATGTCGGCCAAAGATGTGCCCTTGCTCTATCAGATACAGGCACAAGTACACCTGGCCAAGAGCTGTAACCTACCAAATAGCCTCTGAACAACTATAGATTTTATTTATTTTTTCTTGGCCTGAACACACGTGGGTCCACTGCAGATGCCCATTTTATGATGACATAGCTGTGTGTGTACATGTTCAGTCACTCAGCCATGTCTGACTCTTTGCAACCCTGTGGACTGTAACTCACCAGGTTCCTCTGTCTATGGAATTTTCCAGGCAAGAATACTGGAATGGGTTGCCATTTCCTTCTCCAGTGGATCTTCCCGACCCAGGGATCAAACTTGAGTCTCCTGCGTCTCCCAGCCTGGCAGGCATATTCTTTACCACTACATCGCCTGGGAAGTGATCAATCCATATGGCTCCATCTTTCTATTCCTTCTTTTTCTAAAGGCGCCACTCTTATTTGTTGCATTATATTCTAATTTTTAACGTATTTTACAGATTACTAATTTGCTTACTACCTATATGCAACATAGCTTCTGAATTCTTCCAAAGCCTCACAAGCCCCTTGCTTCCTCATTCTCTGCATGCCTAATATATCCACTGAGTTTTGCCTGTCTCGTAAGCTACACACTTACATACATTGCAATGTATGCTTAACACATAAGTTTCAAAAATCCCATTTGTTTTTCTTACATGATTTGAAAATTCTCAGATAATTTAGTCACATCCATTACAGGTATTCTAAATGAAATTGTAGATTACAAAGTGGTACATACAAAACACTTGTAGGACATAGGAGCCAGGTGGGCTACAGTCCTTGGGGTTGCAAAGAGTCAGACACAACTGAACAACAAAGCAAGAATAAGCACGCACACGGTTAATAATTGGAAGATAACACATAAAAATGGAAATAAATTTACTGGGGTAGTGATATCATGAGTAACTTCTGTTTCAAAACTTTAATATAATTTGTATAACATTTGCCACAACCTTGTTTTTAAATAAGCTGACATTCCACACCACATATGGGATAAAATACCCATTCCTGACAAAGAATTCAGATGGGGAGCAAAATAGCAAAACCTATCCTGAGTTTAAGGAATTTCATGAAGTAAACTGAACTATTAGAAAGCTGTATGGACCCTAAACCATTTATTTCCCTGAAAAAAAAAAAAGGCTTTAACCAGACAGGTTCTTTACAGGCTTTGTAACACAATTTTTAGGCAACACATTTAGCCATGCTGTCTGCTCTTATTTCAAAGTAACTACTGAGTATCACCAGAGGGGCTTCCCTAGTGGCTCAGGGGTGAAGAGTCTGCCTGCAATGCAGGAGACCCGGGTTCAATCCCTGGGTCAGGAAGATTCCCTGGAGGAGGAGATGGCAACCCACTCCAGTATTCTTGCCTGGAGAATTCCACAGACAGAGGAGCCTGGCGAGCTGCAGTCCACAGGGTCACACAGAGCCTAAACAGCAGCAGTAGCACGGAGTATCACCAGGCCAGTAATGCTTGTCTGTCCTTTTAACAAAATTCCATCTGAGATTCCAAAGAAACATAAAGAAAATTGAAATTACTTGTGTGCTTTTGAGTAGAATTTTCCCCTTTATATGGTTGACTAAAGCAAAATCTAATACTTTGTCTGTCTGCCTCTGTCTCTCTCCCCACTCTCTCTTTTTCCTACTGAGCAATTTCCCTGTATGCCAATAGCCCTCTGTTATTATGATCCAGGTTAATCTCTCATATTCATATTTATAATACTATAAATCAGTCTCTCTAAAAAGAGAGATATAAAGGGGGACTTGGAACTTCCAAACTCTTCGAATTTTTGAAAACATATCTGCATTGTAAATTGAAGAAACGATTAATCGGTGTTCAAGATGTAGTATTCAGAAATAAGAGGACCTTGGTAGTTTCCAGCTAAGCATCTGCCAAACCCATTTGCAGTTTAGTGAGAAGTGAGCTCTCCTCTCATCAAACAGCCCAGTAATTTAGCTTCCCTGTGTGATGACATGAACAGAGAGACTAGTTCAAATCTTATCTTTTGGATTTTGCTGAACTGCCCAATTGGAAGAGTGTGTAACTTGAGCAAGGACTGATAGCCTTTGCTTGACATTTTCAAATGCCAAAGAAAAAAATTCAAAATGTTCTCAGATGCTTAAGCAACCAAAAGTTGCATTAAACACAGAAAAAAGTTTTCAAGTTACATTAGGGCTTGTTCAGATAAAGCCTCTCTCCAAGAATTGTCACTAATACAGTTAGTGTTCCAACCAACATAGACTGTTTGCTTTCCATCTTCTCACTATATCTGTGTGTAGGGAGGAAGGGCTGTTAGTCCTTCAAACTTGTGCTGACAAAATCGTTAATGCTGGTACAAATCGTAACACAATTTTGTTTGTTCAAAGCCAGTCTTTTTAAAAGAGGGGAAAAGGTTTTAGAGAGACAGGAATTCTCATAGGAACTCTAAATTTAGTATTAGTAGGTAAATGATAGTAGATATGTGAATTTCATATGTGACATTAATAGTGTTGACACTATACTTTTTAAATCAATGGTCCTTATACATTGAGTACAGCATTGTCATTGAAGTATTCACCTTAGAGGATATTTGTAACTGGTCTGCCATAGCTTGCTACCATATTGAGATTCCTGTTGTAAATTTCTTTTAAGATATTTTACACAAAGAACAGAACACCAAGATATTATAATGGAGCCTTCCTGGATCACCTACTTTATTCACGAAACTGGACTCATAACGACTTTGGATGATTTATGAGAATCAATTTACCTTCCAAATAGAGACATTTGTCACAAGTGAGTATATCCAGAGAAAATGCCAGAGGGGCAAGAGGACTTTTAGCATGATTTGAAGCTACTTTGAAAAGGCTAGCACTCATTTACTTGGATGACTATGTCCTAGAGTGTTGTAGCTATCGAAAAATAAATGAGGCCCCTTATCTTCTAGCCAAATGGAGACTCCCTTGGCATGCCAGCTCACAGGACAGCTGAACTGAGGTGTTACAAGGACCAGAGGGCTTCCTGCAGGAAATCCTGTGGCTGTGGAGCTAAGGTACAGCTTTCTGGGGTCCCAGGTCTGCTTCACAAGAGCTCATAGGATGTTCTCTGCAAACGGGCTGTTTACGTCCTCTGCCTGTATACTCACCCTGCATAGCTGAGACCCCCGCACAATGCAGCCCACGTTCCCTCACCACACGCCAGGTGCCAAGAAGAAACCCAGAGTCAACGAGGCCATGAGGTGACCCAGTGCCCAGTGGCAGCTGGATGAAGAGCTACCATGTGAGGCAGGGCCATGCTTCTCAATCTTCCATTAGTTATCACGGCAACAAAAAAGGAAAGCCTGTGCCAAAAAAAGATCACCTTGTTCTAGCTTGAGCCAAAGTGTCCAGTCAGCAAAGTGGCAAAATTGGTTTCTTTTGTTTTCTAGCCATGGTGGCACTTCATTTACAACTGTTCCTGGACTGGGTAAGCAGGGTCAGCTCAAGGGATAAACCACGCCTCTAGGAGACTCTTTGCTTCATCTCAGAATAAAGGAACCCCAAAGGCAGAACCCCAAAGGCAGGCCCTGAACCAAAGTGCCCCCTACCAGGAGCTTGTGTTAATTCCTCAACCCCTAACTCATTATGACCTAGAGAATCCAGGAAAAGTTTGTCCAAAGGTTTTCACTGCAATGTACTCCTCTCCCATTCTGGGACTTTATTTCTCCTTCATCCCACCACTTGTCATGTAAGATAACTATAACTTTTTTAGTGCAGTGAAAAAATGCGTTAGGGTCAAGGTCACTAGCTGAGCTAAAAGACACGGTCCTCCACAATTCAGTTAACTGCCCTCAGGCTTCCAGCGTTAGCCAGCTTCCCTCCATGTCTTCTCTCTGCCACCCCCACCCAGAGGACCACACTCCTTTCCGGTGAGTAATGCTACTTCTACTTAGGCCTAAGCTGAGCCTTCTCTGTGCTTCCTGCTCACAGAAAGCAAGGCCCTTTCTTCCAGGTTCCACCTTCTTACAGCTCCTGCTCAGGCTCTGGAGCGCAGGTTGAACAACACACCTTGGGCTCCATCCCAGAAATTCCCCCAGGAGCCCTGCAGGTGACTAGAACAACTGCTGGGCTTCCCTGAGCAGCCTCCTCCTCCTAACGCACTGGTCCCTCTTTCTTCCCACTGGTTCTCCTATAAATTCTCCTTTCCAAATTTCAGATCTTTTCAGCTTCTTCCTCCAAGGGTAAGCCTTCAACATTGCAACCAAGAGCACCCCCAAACCAACCAGGAGTCACTGCCTAATCTATCCAATAGATATCAATCTACCCAACCCCTCCACACAGACGGACATGTGTAGATTAAGTCTATGTAAATGAAACCTATTTCCTGGTACGTGTTAATTTCCAAAACATCCATTGGTAAAATTTATGGAGAAGCAAAGCTGTGGATTTCCCTCCTGACCTGCCAGAGTGCTAAAAAGCATAAGGACTAAGCCCTGATGATGGATAAATCAGTAACTCAACCAGGCATTCCATAAACATTAGGATTACATTCATTGATTCCTCTGATTGCCACAAATGTCATGCTCCCCCTTACCTCTCAGTGCTGATTCCTCCACTTTTTAAACACACCTGCCACACATTTCTCATCTGGAGGCCTCCAGGCTGCACGCTTCTTTCAGCATCTCTTGACACTTCCCTCCAAGTGACTGTACACATACAGAAAGGAAGGCTTTATTCATCAGTTTAGAGCCAACTTTTACTCCAGACTGATGCTACTTTAAGTGCCTATCAGAGTCATCTAGGGATGCATTGTTTTAAATACAGATTCCCAGGTGGGTCCCATCTGCTTTGGATCCTAAGGACTTTCTTTGTGACAGGTCTGTGATTCTGAAGATGGCTCTTTTAGAAACACCCCTGGTTCTTTTAGCGTATGTGCTGCTGAAGCAAGCCATCCCTGGTTCTCATTAGGTGTTTTGCTGTTGTTGTTTACTCCCTAAGTCACATCCAGCGACTTGCCACCCCATCATCTGTAGCCAGTCCGGTTCCTCTGTCCATGGGATTTCCCAGGCAAGCATACTGGAGTGTGTGGCCATTTCCTTCTTCAAGGGGTCTTCCCAACCCAGCGATTGAACCTGAGTCACCTGCACCGGCAGGTGGGTTCTTTACACTGCACCACCTGGGAAGCCTGTTAGGTGCTTTATTATATGGTAAATGCCTTAAGGCCAGGATGTCACTCCTGGTTCTCTTTTCCATCACCTGTAGGCTTATACGGTTCTGTCATACAACAGGCTGAATGACTTTCAGTGCTTATTCTCACAAAGAAGATGTTGCTCTGATACTCCAATATCACACTGCTGTTTTAAGAATGACAGGCAAGGAACTGTTTATAAACATAATCAGGGTGAACAGAGGAGCTTCTAGTGCAGTGATGATAAATTCTCTTCCCCAGTTGCCACTGTCTTTTCTCCTAAGTGAAACTGTGTGTATAGCCTGGTCATCAGCCTCTCTGCTGGAGTTAGTGAAATGTTAACTTCTAGCCATTAGTTGAGAGACAGCAGATCACTTATCTACTTTCCCACTCTTTAATCTCTGTCCCCAAATGATGCACTTCTCACATTCCTTTAGAATGACCTGGCTCCTAAAAGCACAACCACCCAGCCCTAAACCCAGTTACCCAGCTGAGGAATTCATAAACACCACCCAAGTCCCTACAAGAGTGAAAAAGCTCTTGTGAATACCCACTCCAGGGTTTCCTGGCTACTCCTGGCCATAGACTGCGGGGTGAGTGCCCGTGGGTTACCCCAGGAACCCCACTGTCCACCCCCGATTCCAGATGATAAGGGTGAGCAGACAGCCTAGCCCCAGAGACATCAGTGACGCCTGGAGATATGTTAACAGCTGTCTCTGTTTGAGATCTGATTGGTTTTAACTCTTCACTTCTACTAGAATTCTTATTCTCCAGTACCAGATGGATATTTTAAGGGTATCAAAAGGTTTTTGTTTCTACTTTAAACTTAGGTAAACAATTAGACCCTGGGGAGTTTCGAAGTTTCAGTATATAGTTCAACATTTCACAAACGGGTCCCAATGCTTCTGTGTAATGAATTACACTGTATTCAGGATTGAAGTTGACACCCATTGAATTAACTGTGCCAGATAATGTTATAAGCATGCTACATATATTATGACTTCTTAAAACAATATCCCTATAAGGTAGATGCTATAATTATGCCCATTTTACAAACAAGGAGAAAGAAGCTTTAAGAAAGTAATAAAAGGATTTATTTATTTTCAGCCAGACTTCTACATGGACTGCGCAGTCATCTTCTCAGTTCAAATCATTTGCTCAGTCATGTCCGACTCTTTGTGACCCCATGGACTACAGCACGCCAGGCCTCCCTGTCCATCACCAACTCCCGGAGTTTACTCAAACTCGTGTTCATTGAGTCAGTGATGCCATCCAACCATCTCATCCTCTTTCATCCCCTTCTCCTCCCACCTTCAATCTTTCCCAGCATTGGGGTCTTTTGCAATGAGTCGGTTCTTCACATCAGTGGGGCAAAGTATTGGAGTTTCAGCTTCAGCCTCCATCCGTCCAGTGAATACTCAGGACTGACTTCCTTTAGGATGGACTGGTTGGATCTCCTTGCAGTCCAAGAGACTCCCAAGAGTCTTCTCCAACACCACAGTTCAAAAGCATCAATTCTTCGGTGCTCAGCTTTGTTTACAGTCCAACTCTCACATCCATACATGACTACTGGAAAAACCATAGCTTTGACTAGACGGACCTATGTTGGCAAAGTAATGTCTCTGCTTTTTAATATGCTATCTAGGTTGGTCATAGCTTTTCTTCCAAGCAGCAAGTGTCTTTCCATATCATGGTTGCAGTCACCATCTGCAGAGATTTTGGAGCCCAAGAACATAAAGTCTCTCAGTGTTTCCATTTTCTCCCCATCTATTTGTCATGAAGTAATGGAACTGGATGACATGATCTTAGTTTTCTGAATGTTGAGTTTTAAGCCAGCTTTTTCACTCTCCTCTTTCACTTTCATCAAGAGGCTCTTTTGTTTTTCTTGCTTTCTGCCATAAGGGTGGTGTCATCTGCATACCTGAGGTTATTGATATTTCTCCCGGCAATCTTGATTCCAGCTTGTGCTTCTTCCAGCCCAGCATTTTGCGTGATGTACTCTGCATATAATTTAAATAAGCAGAGTGACAATATATAGCCTTAACATACTCATTTCCCGATTTGGAACCAGTCTGTTGTTCCATGTCCAGTTCTAAGTGTTGGTTCTTGACCTTCATACAGATTTCTCAGGAGGCAGGTAAGGTAGCCTGATATTCCCATCTCTTTCAGAATTTTCCACAGTTTGTTGTGATCCACACAGTCAAAGGCTTTGGCATAGTCAATAAAGCAGAAGTAGATGTTTTTCTGGAACTCTCTTGCTTTTTTGATGATCCAATGGATATTGGCAATTTGATCTCTGATTCCTCTGCCTTTTCTGAACCTACCTTGAATATCTGGAAGTTCATGGTTCACATACTGTTGAAGCCTGGCTTGGAGAATTTTGAGCATCTCTTTGCTAGTGTGTGAAATGAGTACAATTATGCAGTAGTTGAGCATTCTTTGGCATTGCCTTTCTTTGGGATTGAAATGAAAACTGACCTTTTCCAGTCCTGTGGCCACTGCTGAGTTTTCCAAGTTTGCTGGCATATTGAGTGCAGCACTTTCACAGCATCATCGTTTAGGATTTGAAATAGCTCAACTGGAATTCCATCACCTCCACTAGCTTTGTTCATAGTGATGCTTCCTAAGGCCCACTTGACTTCACATTCAGGATGTAAACCACACAGTTTGGTTAAAAATCATGACACCACCCCCCCATTCTGAGATGGCAGAAGAATGGGGTGTAGATCAGCTATATTTTGACACGAGAGGATTCAGAGAAAGGCCTAATATTGATTTGATTCATGAACAATGGTGATACTTGACATCTGTATTGTTAGATATAAAGGACATGAGTGTGAAGGTCCAAAAGACTTGGTTTAGAAATTGGCTGATAAAGTTCACAATTTGTCAGCACAAATTAATTTACCTCCCCAAAGTTTTAATTCCCTCATCTGTGAAGTGGGTAGTGATATCTACCCCGCAGAATAAAATCTAATGAAATAGCCAATGTCTTAGTGACTAGAACACAAAGAAGCTCTAAATGAATTTGAGTCCCTTCCTCCTTCTCTCCCTTTGGCTCTAAACTAGAGGTCTAAGATGTGGGTTTTAGTCCGTGCCTTGTTGTGCATCTTGGACATCTCTCTTCACGTCTCTGGACCTCAGCTTTCCTTGCCTGTAGGAAGAAAAGAAATCAAACTGCCTCTCAGGAAACTTACAACCCAACACTATGATTTGAATATCACAGGGTGGGCAGGTGGAGAGAACCTTGAGCAAGGGGAGGAAAGTAGAAATATGAAAGGGCAAGGAAGGCCACGAGGAAATCCACTTCAGGCCACCTGATCTCCAAGGACAAGACTGGCTCCCATACTTCCTGAAAACTGGCCTGGTCATGAGCATTTATTAGGGAAGCCCAAGTGGCTCAGTGGTAAAGAACTGCCTGCCAAGCAGGAAATGCAATTCCTGAGTTGGCAAGATCCCCTGGAGAAGGAAATAGCAACCCACCTCAGTATTCTTGCCTGGAAAATCCCATGGATAGAGGAGCCTGGCAGACTACAGTCTATGCGATCACGAAAGAGTCAGACACAACTTAGTGACTAAACAACAACAACATGGGCATTTATTACTCCAGCGTGAAAAGAGTTGCCTTCATGGAATGTCTACTTCCCTTGCCTCTGAGTCAACTCCTTGCTAGACTTCTACCCTCTCCTCCCCACGAACAAATGCCCTCAGGGTCTTCAAGCTCCAAAAATATCCCTGTCTCCTCTCCTGTGCCCAAGCCCTGGATACTGCTTCAAGAACTGAGTCCAGTGAACCACTTCACTCCAGGATGGGAATAACTGATGACACCCCAGTGACCCACTCTCTCGGGAGCTGCCCCAGAACCACAGGGATATATCGTGAGCTCTCTTCCTGCCTGCAGCGCCTGAAGCCCAATAGAAGGGTTGATGAGAGCCAACTCCAGGGGGCCTCCCTGCCATCACCCTGCCCCCATCACAATAAAATCATTCACATGGTAAAAAGGGAGCTACCAAATCTCCTCCTTTCGCAATGCCCTCCACAACCACCCCTTCTCCCAAAGCAGAGGGGACCCTCTCTCAATCCCTCAGGGCTTTGCAGCCTTGCCCTCTGTAGGACAGCATCAGCTACCCAAAGAGTAGGGGTGGGGAAGGGGGCAAGAGGTAGTCCACAGTCCCTGGGTCCCTGGTGGTGATAACAACACAGCCCTGGGGCAGACAAAGCTCTCATGTGCATCACAGGCATTGATGCTGCTGAAGTGTACCAATGGCCAGAATCTTGACACTGGGCAGGTGCTGCCTGCTCTGAGCCCAGAGGAATTTTCCTGGCAGGAGTTATTCAATTATATAAGCAGTTCCCAGGTTCTTCAGTGGGGTTTGAACTCCCAGGCTGTGCAGGCTGCAAGGAGGCCTAAGGATCAATTAATACAAATCTCTCCCTGGCAGTAAAGAGCACAGAGTTCCAGGAGGTGGACTGACCTGCCCAGCTCTGCAGAGCTCGGGCACAGTAAGATCCAGGGTCCCGCCCATGCTCCCCCTCCATTCGTTGCCTCCCTGGACCAGACTAAGCTCATCACCAGAAGCAGGAAAAGACAGAGCTAGGTTCATGAGATTGTGCAGAGGGCCTGAAGAAAAGCAAGCAGAGAGCCCAAAGAGAAAGTTTCCATGTTAAGATCCTTCTCAGTCTTCTTTTGGTTATCTGTTTTCATGGGATTTTTTACCCCCTTTGGAAAATTATGAGAATATATGAGGCTGGCAGATGTGTTCCTGATGGTCTGGTGACAATAACTGCCTAGAAATGGGAAAGGTGCTTAGTCGTTCAGTTGTGTCTGACTCTTTGTGACCCCATGGACTGCAGTCTGCCAGGTTCCTTTGTCCATGGGATTTTCCAGGCAAGAATGCTGGAGTGAGTTGTCATTTTCTTCTCCAGAGGATCTTCCCAACCCAGGGATCGAACCCACGTCTCGGGCATTGTAGGCAGATTCTTTACCATCTGAGCCACCAGGAAAGTCAGAAATGAGACAATAAATGAGGAGGAAGCCTAACACACAGTGTCCACCTTTCCAGGTGCTACACACTTTGTAGCCATTAACTCATTTAATCCTGGCAACTCCACGAAGCCCTACGAGTTCATGGGCTATGAGTATGTCCAGGTCAGCACACTGAAGCCTAGGGAAATAAAAGTAACTAGACCATGTCATCCAGCTATGTAGGTTTGATTACAAGTGAAAACTTGGTGGACAACTCAGCTCATCAAAGGGCCTTTATAATTACTGATTTAAACCCATTTCAGAGAGCCTCAATGTTTCTGTACCTTCTATACTTTCTAGAAAACCTGGAAGAGTAAGACATTCATATCAGTTTTGCAACCTATTCGGAGACTTTTAATTGTCCAACTCCCCTAAAACTTAGCCCAGTTGCAGCTGCTTATAAGGCACTTGCAAAATGTGACACCCCCCACCCCCGCCCCACCTCCCCAGCAACAGGAACAAACCTTGCTCTTTAGCCGCTATTTTACAAGAGACAAGTTCTCTTTTTGAACCTGGGAATTCCACGTTAGTGTTTTCTCAATTGTTTCTTGAATATTGATGGAGGATACTAAATTTAAGATAAAAGAGGATAAGTCCAGAAAGCCATGGAAAGAAATGTTGCATTCCTCCTGCTATTTCTTTTCTTTCTTTTCCTTTTTTTGGCCATGCCATCCAGGATCTTAGTCTTTGCTCCCCTAGTTCCCCAACCCATTGAACTCGTGCCCTCTGCAATGGAAGTGCAGAATCTTAACCACTGGACTCCCAGGGAAGTCCCTCCTGCTACTTCTGAAAAGTCCCTCCTTCTTCTCTTTCATCTATAAAGCAAGTGAAGGCTGCTTGGTCTCTTCTAAAGGGTTGGCAAGCTCACCCTTTAAAAACTCCAGACCTCAGAGAGGCAGCCATGCTTACACTGGACAACAAATTAAAGTATTAAGTGAAATTGTTTCTCAATAATTATTCCAATAAATATGCTAGTTTCTAAATGGTGTTTAAGGCAAAACCCTCTCCAGCCTTCCCTCCCCGCCCATCAGTGCCAGGCACAGCAATTCCTTTGCCCTCCCATCATAGGGAAACCACACAATAAAAGCCTTATTTCTGATAAGAGTATCTGTCACTGACAAAGAAGAGGCAATGTGGTCTTTATTGAGTGGACCCCTTAATAAGCAATATATAAAAGATCGTTAATTATAAGCCATCCAAGGTCCCAAGAACATACCCACATTTGCATTTCCAAAAGTTCCACTAGGCCCTTTTGTAAAGCTTTGGCCTGGTTGTTGATGGGCTGGTGGGGAAATAGCACCTAAAGGCACCTCAAGCATCAGCACTCAGTGCACAAGATGCAAGACAAGTATTTAAATTTCAATAGTACAGTCTCCAAGCCCGGGCTGCACAAGGAAGGATATTCAAAGCTAACATGGCGTGGGCACCGTCCTGGATTCTCACCATTGGAAAAACTCATGTTAACTGAGAAAAAAGAAGGCAGTGTCCATGTTACCAGCGACGTTCCTGCCTTCGGTGCATTTGTGTCACAGCCCCAACACCACCTAAACAGGGTTTGGTTTTGGGACCATTTATAAAGGAAAAGGATATATCCTGTTTAGAAAAGCTCTGTTCTCTCTGGGAAATAAGGGTTAACCTGTCAAACTAAAACCACTTACTGAAGCCGCTGCTTCAGATACGCTTTGTGGGCTCAACATACTGGGACAAACCTCACGTTTATATTTTATGTGACATAAAGCCTTATAAGATTGCTTGTTTTAAAAGAACAATGTGGGCATGTTCTTCCCACCATACAAGGGATGTGCAACATGTTCTAAAAAGATAGAAGACATGCTATACAGAATTCCTAATCCTGGTTATGATTTGGAAAACAGCTCGGAGGAGGAATTTAGTGGGGGAATGGGGGAAGAGATCCCACCTGGTGAGCACCTTCCTGGCTTAAAAAAGTAAATGAATACATCAGACACCCTCAGGGAAATGAAAATTTAAAAGACAATGAGACAGCACAGAAGGGCAAAAAGCCTAAACACTGACACCACCAAGTGCTGACAAGAATGTGGAGCAGCAGGAACTCTCATTCATTGCTGGTGGGAATGCCAGCTGCTGCAGACACTTCTGAAGATGATTTGGCAGTTTCTTGCAAAATCAAACATGCTCTTACCATCTGATCCAGTGAGTGGGCCCCTGAGTGTTTACCCAAAGGATATGAAAACTTATGTCCACACAAATACCTGCACCTGGGTGTTTATAGCAGTCTTGTTCATAACTGCCACAATGTGGAAGCAACTCAAACGTCCTTCAGTAGGTGAATGGATAAATAAACTGCCCATCCAGATAATGGAATATTATTCAATGCTAAAAATGAAGTGAGCTATGAAGCCATGAAAAGATGTGGAAGACACATACATGCATATTACTAACTGAAAGAAGCTGATCGGAAAAGGCTACGTACTGTATATTCCAAACAATGACACTGTACCAGATAATGGAATAGTATTCAATGCTAAAAATGAAGTGAGCTATCAAGCCATGAAAAGATGTGGAAGACACATACATGCATATTACTAACTGAAAGAAGCTGATCGGAAAAGGCTACATACTATATATTCCAAACAATGACATTGTAGAAAAAGGCAAAACTGAACAGACAGTAAAAAATCGGTGGCTGCCTGAGGAGTGGAGACAGACGGACAGTCATACAATGGAGGATTTTTAAGTCAGTGAACATATTACGTATGATACTTTAATGGATACGTGTCATTACACATTTGTCCAAACACACAGAACATGAAACACCATAAGTGAAACCTAATATAAACCATGGACTTGGGGCAATAATGATTTGTCAGTGTAGGTTCATCAGCTGTAACAAATGTACAACTCGGGTGGGGATGTTGATAGTGGGGGAGGCTATGCATGTGTTGGAGTGGGAGTAGACGGAAAAGTCTCTGTATACCCCTCTCAATTTTTCTGTGAACCTAAAACTGCTGGAAATTTTTAAGTGAAAGTTTTAGGAGCTATGTGAGGAGAGCATCTACCCCAGGTTTAGCAGAACTCTCAAGGGACTGAGGCAAAATGAACACTTGTATGACATCTACATGAACCCTCTCTCTCTCGCTCTCTCTATCTATATAAATACATATATCTGTGTGTGTGAGAGAGAGAGAAAGAATGCAATAGGAAACAAATAACTATTTGAATGGGGAATATTTCAGATTCTGTAACGTGGAAATGGGTCCTCATTTTCAAACAGTTTTAGGCCAGCCATTGTTTGCAATCATTGTGATCCTGAAGTGTTGCACGTACATCAAATTTATGTAAATCAATTTTTCCCTCCAGTGAGTCACAATTTCTTTCAGCTCTGAAGTTAATAATTCTATTACTGTGCTTTCTAAGGTGCTTTATCTTTATTGTGCTCTCTTCTTGTCTAATTTTCCCCAACATTCTGCCTTCCTCTTTTATTCATTCATCAAATATTTATTCAGCAAGTATTATGGGTCAGGCACAGTTCTAAGCATGGAACTGTATTCATGTTTATTTGCCATTCTATCGTTTTATTTAGAGTCTGAGAATATTTATGATGATATTATATTGTAAGAGCACACACCAAAGGTGTAAAAGTCATGGTGATAGCTTTAGAAATGGAGAGGATAAGAGAGGATTTAGCTATTGAGAAGGGCAGGATAACAGGACAGAAGTAGTGAGATGGAGAAACTGGTGAGTCTTCTAAGTGTGGGCAGGTGTAGCCTGAGACACTAGTTTATCTCTATGTTTTCCTACCCTCTTTCTTTCTCCCACTTGTACCCCAGAGATTTTCCTGTTCTCTAGCCTATATCACAGAAGGAAAAAAATATCTATTCAAAGGAACTATTTCATTTTCAAAACATCTAATACCATTCAAATCTGTCAGAGGTTCTCAGCTAATGAGGACAAAGCATTGACCTTTCTTCTACATCTACACGAAAACATGGAATCAAAAAGAGGTGGCATGTATACACTACCATGTGTAAAATATGTAATATATAGCAAGTGGGAAGCTGCTGTGTACAGTGCAGAGAGCTCAGCCTGGTGCTCTGTGGTGACCTAGGGGGGTGGGAAGGGGGGTGTGAGAGGGAGGTCCCACAGAAAAGGGATCTGTGTATACACATAGCTGAGTCAGGCTTCCCAAAGAATCTTCCTGCAATGCAGGAGACCCGAGTTGGATCCCTGGGTCAGGAAGATCCTCTGGAGAAGGAAATGGCAACCCACTCCGATATTTTTGCCTGGGATATCCCTTGAACAGAGGAGTCTGGTGGGCTACAGTCCGTGCAAAAGAGTCGGATAGGACTTAATGACTAACAACAAGATAGCTGATTCACTTCGCTGCATAGCAGAAACTAACACAACACTGTATAGCAACCATACTCCATTTTTTTTAAGAAAGAGGTGAAATTGATTTAGAACAGCCATTTCATCTAACTGAAAAATAACACTTCACAGAATGACATGCCATTGAAACTTCTGCAACTGCTGTCTGCTTGTAAACTTGTAAATAGTGATGATTTGGGGAGGCTGGGAGGATGAATGGAGTTCTCAAATAATAACTCACTCTTAGTATCACCATATCGTTCCCTGCCTTTTAAAAGTTCTATGTTAGGTACTGTAGGTATCAGTGAAATGATATGACGGCAATTATTAATGGCCCTCGTCATAAAAAGAATGTTCTCCTTCCCTCTATATCATACCACAGTGGATGGCTTTCCCAGTTAAAATGGTGAATCCATGTCACAGCATGGCCCGAAATCCAAGCCCACGCCCCTCTCCAGTACACTTTTCCCTGTCCTTTAATGAGAATTATACCGCAATACAGAGATCAACTTTACCCATGTCAAGTTTTGATCACTCCATTCACATTATTTAGGAGGAGAACTCCAAGTCTCTAAAACCTCAAAACCCCCAGGGGTTTTAGTCCACAACTGCTTTAAAAGAGCATGTGTTTCCTCACTAGGATATGAGCAATAAACATACAGATCTGCTGAGACACCAGCACAGTGCCCAGCACACAGTAGGTGCTCAAATAATGGTGGCTGAAATGAAGAAGATCGGGTGTCCTTTAAAGAGAACATATTCTTTGCATCTGATATGATCACTTAACTCTGGGGACTCCCTTGTTGGACCAGTAGTTAAGACATGTTGCCTTCCGATGCAGGGGGTGTGGCCTCAGTCCCCGGTCAGGGTGCTAATATCCCACATGCATTGCAGCCAAAAAGCAAAACCTGAAATTGAAGCATTGTTGTAGCAAATCAATAAAGACTTTAAAAAATGGTCCATATTTTTAAAAAATCACTTAACTTTTCACATTATTATCAAGAAAATATACTCTGCTGAGACAGGCTTGCCCAGAACATAAAAAGGAATGACAGTTGGAGGTTCAAAAAGAAACTTACCCCCAAAGAGCAAGAGACTCATGGAAAAGGATGCAGCTGTACTTGACCACAATCACCCCAGTAAACCGGGGGCCACCTTGGCGTTCCAGATAACAGATGTGTGAATAACTCTCATCTTCAAAGACAAAAGAGCACAAAACATGTGGAGGTACTCAGCAGAGGGATTTAGAGCATGGGTTGGATTTGGATCACTGACTTTGGGCAAATTGCTGAGGGCAAGTCTCAGATTCCTCATCTACAGAATGAAAATCATATAGTTAAGGTTGTTGGCAGGATTAAGCGAGATCATGTGCTAAGAAATATTTGATAAATGTAAGAGTCGGGCACATCTAAGCACACACACATGCACACCCAAGCAGGGAATCTACAGCACCTTCAGACTCCCTGTGTTGTGCTGTGCTTAGTCACTCGGTCGTGTTCAACTCTTGCGACCCCAGCGACTGTAGGCCACCAGGCCCCTCTGTCCGCGGGGATTCTCCAGGCAAGAATACTGGAGTGGGTTGCCATGCCCTCCTCCAGGGGATCTTCCCCACCCAGGGATCGAACCCAGGTCTCTCGCACTGCAGGTGCATTCTTTACTGTCTGAACCACCAGGGAAGCCCCAAAAGACTCCCTAAAGCTGAACAAAAGATGTTTTTGAAAATGTACATTCTTCTAAGAAAGGAGTCTGTAGTCTTCCGAATATTCACAAAGGAGTTTGGCACCTCCCCAGAATTAGGAATCACTGCCCTGGGGCATAGCAAACTCTTAATCTGAGTCTCATTTTCAAATCTAAATGTAGACAAAACTCCTTTTCTTCTTCCTCTTTTGCTTTAGCCAACACATGCTGGGCTTTTCAAAAGAATTTTACTTGGAATCTAAAGAGAAATTAGAAAGGGAAATAGAGCATATACCCCCAAAAAAGGTGAACATCAAAGTAGTTACAGCAGCAGGCTAGGCCTGCTAGCAGATTATGGGCCCAGACCCCTTCATTCCTTCCCAGCGCCTCTCTTTTGTCTCTTGGCAGATTCACTGTTTTCTCTTATTCAGAAGTAGAATTCTTTCTGCGAATTTGCCATCTGCTTGGATTTGCTCATATACATACAGACCGCAGCTTCTTTCTTAACTCCTGAGAAGAGTTTGTGCTGTGCATAGTCGCACAGTGGTATCTGACTCTTTGCAACCCCATGGACTGTAGCCCATCAGGTTCCTTTGTCTGTGGGATTCTCCACACAAGAATATTGAAGTGGGTTGCCATGCCTTCTTCCAAGGGATCTTCTAGACCCAGGTATCGAACCCACATCTCTTATGGGTCAGATGGAGGGATCAGAGAGGTGACTAAGTAATATAAAGATATCAGATCCATTAGATCCCTGGATTCGCTCTCCTCCCATTCCCTTGTCATTGATCAAAATGAGAGCCTTCCTAAAAAGAGAAGGAAGCCTGAAAAATAGGGGAGTTTCTAAAAATCATTCATACCCAATCCACAAAAACTGACTGAGCCCTTGCTGAATGCTAGTCTCTGGAACAGGCTCTAGAAAGTAGGAAAATGAGTAAGATCAAGGTCATGTCTTTAAGAAGTTCTTAATCTAAGGAAAGATATAAGTGATAAACAAGTATCACTCAAAAGTGATAATATGTAATTAACTGTGGAATGGGGAGCCAGAAGAGGAGTAAGGTTGGGGGAAATGCATCTCACACTGAAAGTATGACTACCCTAATTTTCATAAAACTATACCTGGGATCCATCTTTTCCTGACTACAACCTTATATCTCATGCTTCTCTTAGACCCATAAGCCAAAGTGGACTTGACAAAATTTCGTGGGATCAAAGCATTTCCTGGTAAAGACCAGAGATGAGTCCCCTTAGCATCTTGATTCTAGGGAAAGTAACTTCTTCCCACATCCAAGGAAGAAGAAAAAGAGAATTGTTCTTTTTTCCCATAGACTGAGCCCTTGCACTCTAATCTGTCCCTTTGCTTCCGGAATAGCTTGTTCAGCAAAGCTCGGATATTTGTGACACAGAAGCTTCTTTGCCAGAGAGTAAGGAAATCTCGGGGGGGTGAGTGCCTTAAAGGTAGGAAAAGCATTGGCGCACAGTCTGCTTCCTAGGACCAGCTGGACCCCAGTCAATCCGCTACTAACAGGATGTTAGAAGCTCTCCCTCCCAGCCCTACTGCTCTCACCATGAAGGACACACGCTTTGTGTGCAGGCTCCAGTCTAATTCTAAGTCAACACCATTCTCCCCACCATCACAGGACCCTCTCAGTGGGTCAGTGAGAGACTGTAACCTCAGATGACAGCAAGTGTGAGAAAGGAAAGAGAACACAACGGCCCAACCCTGGGGTCCCCCAGAGGGGAAAGGAAAGGTATCCCAGAAAACTCCATTGTTATGGGCAGAAGGCACAGCTTTTCACACCTAAACTTCCTGGAACTCCCACGAACCCACACACCACCCACTTCACTCCCCTGGGCTCCATGCCCACCTTTCAGACCTGCACCAGGGCCTCCCGTCTGCAACCCCTACCTGGACCACGTCTGTAGACATCACCACCAGGAGACGGATGTCATCTCACTGCTGCAGCAGGAGAAGAGTTTCTGATTCAGTTAACACTCAGGGCCACACCTGAGCTCTACAATACCACCCCCGATACACTTTTACACACACACACACACACACACACACCCCTCTCTTCTTTTACTCCTTATCTTTAGGGTGGCTCCATTGAGATGGTTCATTTTGTGTCAACTTGACTGACTAGAGGATGCCCAGATTAAATGTTATTTCTGGGTGTGTCTGTGTGGGTATTTCCAGATGAGGTTAGTATTTTACTCAGTGGACACTATAAAGATGATTGCTGTAGGTGGGTTCCATAGTCTAAATATTTGTATCCTCCAAAATTCATATGTTAAAATTCTAACCCCAAGGTAGTATTAGGAAGTGGTGTCTGGGGAGATGAGAAGGTCATGAAGGTGGAGTCCTCATGAACAGGATTAGTGGCCTTACAGAAGAGACCCCATGGAGCTCCTTAGCACCTTTCCACCACTTGAGGTCACAGCCAGAAGCTGGTGGTCTACGCCCCAAAAGAGGGCTCTCACCAGAACCAGACCATTACTGGCACCTTATCTTCAACTTTCACTCTCCTGAACTGTGAGAAGTAAATTTCTGTTGTTGTAAGTCACATAGCGGCTGCTGCTGCTGCTCCTGCTGCTAAGTCACTTCAGTCATGTCTGACTCCGTGTGACCCCATGGACTGCAGCCCACCGGGCATCTCCATCCATGGGGTTTTCCAGGCAAGAGTGCTGCAGTGGGGTGCCATCGCCTCCTCCGCAGTCTATAGCATAGGGTCCCAATAGACTAAGACTGGACGTCGCCCAGTCCCCTGAAGACCTAAACAGAACAAAGATAGAGGAAGGAGGGCTTTGTTCCCTTTTCTCTTGCCTCACTGATTGGGCTGGCACATCTCATCCTCTCCAACCCTCAGACTGGGACGGACACCGTTGACTCCCCTAGTTCTCAGGACTTTGGAATCAGACCGAATTATATCCCCGACTGTCCTGGCCTCCAGGATGGCAGACTGTGGGACTTCTCAGCCTCCATAATTATGTGAGCCAATTCCTCCTCCTGGTTTTTTTTTTTCCTCTCTGGGAAACCCTGACAAATATACTCCAACATCCTCTGAGCCCCCACACCTGACAGTAAGAACTCACATCTCTCCCTTACCTCCTTCACCTGAATCACCCAAGTCCTAGAGACTCAAGCCTCTAGACTTCTTGCCTAGAGGACTGCTATCATCCTCAGTTCTCTCTCTCGGCTTCCAGTCTGCTCCCAACCACAGAGCAGCCACAAAAACAACATGAAGCTGCTCATGCTTAACATCATTCAGAGAATCCTAATGCCTAGGGAATAAAGTTGAAAGGACTCTGTGTATCATCTAAGACACTTTCTGATCTACCCTGTCAACTACTACCCAGCATCTGCTGTGTCCTACCCGTGATAAACTCCTTGCTACTTCCCAAAATGGACCCATTTACTTAGTCCGAACAAGAGAGACCTTATTGAAAGGATGGGGGTTGACACTTGAGAAGTGGTAGGAACCACGGAGACGCAGGAGGAAATAGAAAGCACTGCAGTAGTATTCTAATGGGAACCATCTAGAAGGCAAGCCACGATTGCAGCGAATTATCCCCAAGTCTTCTCTCCAGCCCTGGACCAAGAGAACTTTGGTTCTAGGAGAAAGCACCCGAATGGCTCAGCTTCGCTCACTGCCGTGGTTGTACTGAAGTCATAAGGGAGGATGAAGCTCCTTCAGCTCTCCAGTAGGAAGGAGAGACCTGTACGTTTCCTCCTGCCACTGATACCCCGGTAGGGAAGAGGTAAAAGAAGAGGTTCGGTTCCAAAGGAAATCAACCTGATATTAGGGAGACGGTGCAGATGCTGGTCATTGAAAAGTAACAATTGTATATATCATAATCCTGCTTTTCTTCACACTCGAAACACTGCATCGCATACTATCCACCCACTTCTACCACCCCCATGCTGCCTGATGCCTTCTTTCCCTTCCTCCCAGGCTTTGCCCTGCCATTATCTCCTCCAGGAAGTCTTTGACCCTCAGAGTCAATGTTAAGGGCTCCTCATCTGCACATCTTATCACAGTTCTTATACCAAACTGAAATTGTTTTGTTGTCTTCTCCACAATTATGGGTTAACTAGACCCTTTTGAACTGACAAGGGATCTGAACCACTCAGGGTAATGATGAAAAAAAAAATGTAGATGTGTTTGAAATTACAAAATAGTGATGTGCCAAAAATGATTTTTTGGACTGCTTTACTAAGCCATCCTTAATGAAGGAAATTGAGGTTTCTCTGGGCATCCCTAAGACATTCTTGCATAGTTCCTGTGTCTTGAAGCTCTTCCCTGATTTGCATACTGTGGTGCTAGAACCAAATCCCATCTCACCTCTGATTCCTCGCTGATAGAATTCAGCACCCTCTCATGACTATTCTCTCCAAGATAAAGCAAATAAACTCATTGAAAGCTTGCTTGGGATTCTCAATCTGTAGGCATTTTCTGTTTGTTTCATTATCTGCAAAGGATCTCAGTTTCATCTGTGGAAAGAAACAGACTAATACACTTCTATAGCTATCTTGTGTGCTTTTGAGAATGATTCACTCATTCTTAAACCATGTTCCTCCTAAATTAGTCTGGCTCTCCTCCAGATCCACTTCTTTAGAGGATATTGCAAATTTATTACAAAAGTGCTTGCTAAGTGAATCACTGATGGGCTTAATAAAGTCATTTAAGAGAGAATTCATCTACATTGAGAGGGCTTTGTCAGGCACTGAGCCATATTAGGTGAATAACTCATGTCATAAGGGAAACAAAGGACAACATCAATCTAAGTGTAGCAGGAATGAAAGACGTTCCAAAGAAAGCATCGGGAGAACAGTTGCTATTCTCGTCTCAGAGCCAGAGTCTTGATCTCAGGACAGAATTTTAAGCTTATGCTTTGAAGTCATTCCTTCTACTCTAAACTCTTAGGAATTAGAGATAACATATTTTAAAAGACTAAATTTAAAAAACAGTAAGGGGAGGAGTAAAGCTTGAGCATGTACATTTGTTATTGTCCTTTAGTCGCTAAGTCACGTCTGACTCTTTGCAACCCCATGGACTATAGCCCACTAGGCTCCTCTGTCCATGGAATGGTCCAGGCAAGAATACTGCAGTGGGTAGCCATTCCCTTCTCCAGGGACCTTCCTGATCCAAGGATCGAACCTGCGTCTCTGGCGTCTCCTGCATTGGCAGGTGGATTCTTTACCACTGAGCCTCCAGGGAAGGACAAGTACATACATACACACATAAAAAATATTTGTGCACTAGGAATCAGAAAAATTGCAGTAATTCACTAAAGCTGTGAGCTTGGCAGGCTCTAAAGGCAAGATAACTCCTCCACACTGCCGGAAAGCAAATATGCCTTAGAGGGTTGGAGATTGGATTGAGGTATTTCGTTTAAAGAGTTGCTGAATGTAAATCTTTAACTCCTCCGTGCATTTCTTAATTTGTGTGCGTGTTTTTTTTTTTTTAATTGAATTGAGTTTTTATATATTTTGGATTCTAACCTCTTATCCAACATGTGGTTTGCAAAATGTTTCTCCTTTATTCTGTAATTTGCCTTTTTTATTTTGTTATTTTTTTTTCCTGTACAGAAGCTTCCAAGTTTGATGAAGTTTCATGATTTTTTCTTTTAAGAAAGCATTGTAAAACAACAAAATACATGAACTTGACTTGGGGTCACGTAAAGTAGTTCACAAGTATATAAGACTCTTTCAGGGAAGATTATTAAAATACAGATTCTGGATATACTCTCTTCAAGAGATTCTGATTCTGAAGGTTGGGAGAGTCTGGGGGGAGGGGTGTTCGCATTTTTAACAGACAATTCTGATACAGGTGTTAGAAAGACCCTAATTTCTAAAATTTTGGCTGAGTAAAATTAATTTAGCCAGACAGCCCTGAGGAAATCAACACCAAAAATAAAAATTGAGCAGCCCAGCCTAGGAGCGATCTAGGTTGGAGCTATGACAATTCTAACTAATGAGCTAAATCTAGTCTGAAAAGCAAAAAACCTGGTTTCTATCCCAGTCTGCTGGTAACTAGCTTTGAGGCTGGTAACTAGCTTTGAGACTAGCAATGGGGGGACCAGGGGTAAGGGAGGTGGTTGAGAGGGGATGGAAATTACTCTTCCTCTCTGGACCTCAATTTCTCATCTATAAAACAAGGTCAGATTGCTGCTGCTGCTGCTGCTACTGCTGCTACTGCTGCTACTGCTGCTAAGTCGCTTCAGTCGTGTCCAACTCTGTGCGACTCCATAGACAAGAGCCCACCAGGCTCTGCCATTCCTGGGATTCGCCAGGCAAGAACACTGGAGTGGGTTGCCATTTCCTTCTCCAATGCATGAAAGTGAAAAGTGAAAGTGAAGCTGCTCAGTCTTGTCTGACTCTTTGCGGACCCCATGGACTGCAGCCTACCAGGCTCCTCCATCCATGGGATTTTCCAGGCAAGAGTACTGGAGTGGGGTGCCATTGCCTTCTCCAAGATCAGATTAATCCCTACCAATTCGACTGTTCTTTGGCTCTATGAGTTCAAGAAATAAGAGTGTGGGCCTATGATTAATTTCATTTTTATGCATTCTCTGAAAGAAGAGCCCCCCCTCCAACCTTATTTCCTAAGAGATGACTATGGGAATTTGCAGATTGGTTAAACACCCAGGATGGGTTCTGTTCAGGGACTGTTTCATTAGCATGAGGGCTGTAAGCGTATTTTGAAAGCTACACCAAATTGCTCCCCAAAATCAGATCTCCACCCTCCCAGTTGTAAAACTTATTCCCTAGGAAGTAACTTACCACACTAATACAGCAAAGGGTGGGTCACAAGGCAATTTAAAACACAAGCGGGCGGCAACCAAGAACAAGAGAAAAGATTTGGTTCCCAACCTAAAATCTCTCTGATACAGCCCAAAGCCAGTTGGCATACACAAGCTACAAGTCCTGGGAGATGCGGGCCCCTGGGAGAACTGTATGGTTGGTGGTAACCGGGACTCTAATGAAACCACCTTCGGAGAACAAACATACTGTCAGACTGTTGGCTAGTTCTTCCAAGAAAAGAGCTTTTTCTTTAAAAGCTGTCTTTTGTGAGTCTTAGATTGCTCTAGCCATGAATGTAGTGCCAAGTTGTTAACCCAAAGACCGAAGCCCCACATGCAGTTGACATTAGGGTACTTGATTTGTTCTGGGAGCCCTTTTATCAACACTTCGCTTACTCCTACAGTGTGGACTGCAAACACTACTGTTTAAGAAACGATCTGCAAGTACCAGAATGGCTAATCCCCCAAACAAGGAGTTAATTGGCCCCTTGGTGATTCCAATCCCCCACACAACAACCTGTAGCATTTCTTTTCAACTGTACAGGTTTGGCTCTTACTGCTCATCCGAAGTGCCGGGCCCTTCTAACCTGGATTTCTTTTTCTTTCTTTCCACTTATGTTTTAGGTAGGGATAAAGAGGAAAGAAAGAACTAAGAAATATAATGGTCTTTCTTCATCTGACAGTAATGACAGGGTGTTAAACCCAGAGGAAACCAGGCCATACAATGTCAACGAATCAGGAGGGCAGGAGGCCTTTCCTGAGGTCTTCAGCAAGAGAACAGGAAGCCTCCACTAAACAACAGACGTCTCTCGGTGTCTGGCCCACTCACCCAGTTCACTGTGGCCCACTTTCCCCGGCTTTGGCTTGTGTGTTGACCTGAAGCAGAGCATCAATCAGCAAATTGCTGACAGTAATCCTTTTCATTATCTGTATTTTCATCTCCCACCTCTGACCTGCGACAACTTCACACTGTCACTTCAGATTCTGGAGTTTTTGAACACTTCTCTTGCCACTAAAAAAAAATGAATGTTTTTCAAAGGCGTGAAAGGAATGTGACTGTGGAGGGGGTCATACAGCCGGAAGGACCTACGCAGGCCCCTCTGGCCCTGGGCTCTCCTCCCAGCCCCCTGTATCTTCTGCATCATCCCACTACCATCATTCAGCAGAAGTCCCTTGCCTCAGCAGAAATTGGAACCCGCCCTGAGGTTTATATTGGCTTCCAGGTGGGTACATGGCCCTAGAACAATCAAGTTGGGAATTTCCTTGTGCTCTTCTGCTCTTTTGCTTGTGAGAAGGGCCAGAGCAGAGTTAGAGGGAAGGCTTGCGCTGAGAGAGAGTGTCCTTTCCCCCAGATTTTCCAGGGCAGATGCAGTGTTGACCTCTACTTGTGAGAACCTCATGGGGCTGCGTGTACTTCCTGATGGGTCTGTCCGTCCAGCTGCCTCCAGTGGGACTGGCCTGCAGCCTGGAGAGTGAGGGTCAGGAGACAGGATGCCGGGTCTGTGTCACTGTCTGAGCTGGGACAGAGACAGAGCCCTCCCAGCGCTGGGAACAGACATGACTTCACATCCCAGCTGAATGACGCAACGATGTTCTGCTGTGGGTTCTATTCAACAGCTCAGGGTTTGGTTCTCTGTCCTCTCTGATATTCTTGTCACTAAGCCAATGGCTTCATCAGAGAATTAAACAATCAACGATCCTAGGATAGTCATTTTTTGTGATTGGTGGTAACAATAATAACTATGAGCTTCCTATACCAACCACTGGGCAAAAACCAAAAAGAAAAAAGAAACAGCATTGCTTTTCTAACAGCTCTTCTCCCTAAAGTTTCTCTTTAAGTCCTTCTATAAGATCCATTCAACAAATATTCATTAAGCAATTCTTATGAGCTGGCAATAGGCTGGGGGTTGGGTTTGCTGGAGGATGATGAATTCAACACCATCTTAGCCTCAAGGAACAAATATCCTTACAAGACATTACAGAGGGCAGGTGTACACATACAACTAGAGAGTCCTAAGTTCTATCCCAGAGACCCGGAGCCCAGTGGAAGGGAAGGCTCTCTCTAGCTGAGGAGCAGCAACGAGGGTTGGGCTGTGTTGAGTTATCCTTGTGTGTACTTTATTCTCAGGAGTGAGCAGTGGATAAACTCTGCCGTTATAACTCAGTTATAGCCTCTTACTGTGCCCACTGCATCCCTTCTCCATACCAGGATGTAGCGGAATATGTGTTTTACAAAAAAATCTCACCTGCTTTAGACTTTCACCTCCATGACAACAGATGAAGAAAGAGAAGCCAGGGATCTCTGAAACAGTTTGGAATCATATCTAATCATAAAGCAACTGGTCCCTAAAGATCTACCTGTACAACACTGATACTCTGCTGATACCCACATGGAAACCAAAGGGGATTCCTGCCTGAGAACCAGGAATGGGCTGCAGCTGTCTTCAGTTCTTTACCTTAACTTCCCTCTATCAGCAATGCACCTGCCACACACCCCAGCTCCCCTCCCCGGCACCTGAAACATCACCTCCCTTCACTTTCCTTGAAGACAGACCCCTAATCGGTTCATTAAATGCATGAAACACATCACCATTTGGAAGGTTTATTTTCTTATCATCTTCCCATCCTGACTGCAAACTTCTTAAGGACGAGGTCCTTTCTGTCTTATTCATGATGGTATATACAGCGCTCAACATGATGTCTAACACAGCAGATGTTTGAAGATTACTTTATACGTGAATAAATGAGTAAATGAACAGAAGCACTGTTACTTTAGACAAGTTCTCCCACCTCTCTGGACTGTGGCTGCCCCACCAATAAAATGAAAGAATTCAAACCAGGATTCAGGTTGAATAATCTATGACTCTATGATTTTGCAAACTCAAAACTAGCTCCTCACCAGAGAATGTTGGACATCCTTGACTTAAGAGTTTTCCTAGTAGAGAGATAAAACAGGCAATTGATGGGAGAATGCTGGGCATTCTGAGCTTTTTTTTTTTTTTTTTTTAACATGAAAATTTGTGTCTGCTGAAAAACCAGGAAACTGAAAAGAGGCCCTTCCCACAAGCAGGTGTGGGCACCAGGGATCCCAGGCTAAGTCTTAGGCACTGGAGGACACTCACAAGAAGACATTTGCAAAATACTTTCTGATGGAGTCAAGGTCACCTCTTCTCAAACCCATGAGCTTGCATGAAGTGCTCCAGTTCAGTGTTACTCCAGCACTGTCTTGTAGATCCTCAAAGTGGGTGGTCTGAACCTCTGCTTCTCAGCCTACCTCAGACTCAAACAAATGCCACGTTAGTTCAAAACGCAGAGGCCAGAGGGATTGGCTGGATCACCAATGTTGGTAAATACAGTGGTTTTTGTTGTTGTTTTCTATAATCAGCTTTAAGTAGCAGAAGCTCCTGCTCAGGACAAGGGGGCAGTGGATGAAGAGCACTGAAAGTAATTTATATCTGAAACTGTTTAGTAGCCCTTGTGAAATGCAACAGTGGTGTCATTCTAATTCACAGCAGACCTAGTTCCAATTTTTTTTTAATCACTCTTTTTCTGTTTCCTGTTAGCAATGAACATGGGGTTATTAAAAAAAAAAACAAAACAAATCACTCCACTGGGTTTTCCCAAGTGTTGATAAGGCTTGGAATATCCTGCATATCTTATGAGAAGAAATCAAAAGCCCTAATTAAAAGTTTTGTTCTCAGAACCAAATCTTGAACCTGTGCCCTTTGGCTCCACTTCTCATATGGTAACTCACTGCGATCTTCCTCTGAAAGATAAGGCAACAGAGTGTGGAAAGAACCATTATCAAAAGTTTATTATTATTCTTTCTGGTTTTGAAAGAAAAAGTATTTCCCTGTAACATAATACTTCAGAGATTGTGTTATGCATATCTGTGTGCCAGGGACCAGGGGCATACCCAGCAGGCAGTGAGAGCTTGTTAAATTGAATTTTCCCTGAATTAATCACAGGTGTTCATCTAGGGCTAGCCAGGTAGACAGAGGTGGTTTATTAAATAAAGTTTGGACTCAGGTTGAATCCAGTGCCGAGAAACTGGAAATAGACCTAACACGGAATGACTCGACATATTTCATAATCTTTAACAGGTATTTCAGATACTGGTGATCTGGAGAACTGCCCAAGGTCTATGCTACATAGAAGCAAACTAGAAAATGCAAACCAGGGCTATCATGAACCACCAGCTTATTTCTCTAAGCAGGCTTCAATTTCTCAACCGAAATACTTAGTCTGACCGCAGGTCTGAATATTCAGAATTAGCACTGTCCCCGACATCTAGACCATACGCTCAGGACTTCAAGCCTATAGTCAAGTTGGAGTTTTCTTAGCTATACTTGAACCTACATCCCCCTTGCCCAACAAACACAACACACACACACACACACACACACACACACACACACACACCATCCTAGATTTCACATTAATGGGAAGGTCCAGTATTTTATAGAACTTAAGTATTGAAAACAGCCACTATACAATTTTTAAGGTGATTAGCATTTAAAAGCTTCAAGACAGAAAAAAGATGATGCTGTTAAAGAGCTGCACTCAATATGCCAGCAAATTTGGAACACTCAGCAGTGGCCACAGGACTGGAAAATGTTAGTTTTCATTCCAATCCCAAAGAAAAGCAATTCCAGAGAATGTTCAAACTACCATACCATTGTGCTCATTTTACATGCTAGCCAGGTAATGCTCAAAATTCTCCAAGAAAGGCTTTAACAGTATGTGAACTGAGAACTTCCAGATGTGCAAGCTGGATTGAGACAAGGCAGAGGAACCAGATCAAATTGCCAACAACCATTGGCTCATAGAAAAAGCAAGGGAACTCCAAAAAAATCTACTTCTGCTTCATTGACCATGCTACAGCCTTTGACTGTGTGATCACAACAAACTGTGGAAAATTCTTAAAGAGATGGGAATACTATACCACTGTACCTGTCTCCTGAGAAACTATATGCAGGTCAAGAAGCAACAATTAGAATAGATATGAAATAATGGACTGGTTCAAAACTGGGAAAGGAGTATGTCAAGGCTGTATCTTGTCACCCTACTTATTTAATTTTTGTGCAGAGGACATCACACTAAATTCTGGGCTGAATGACTCACAAGCTGGAATCAAGATTGTCAAGACAAATAACAACCACCTCTGATATGCAGATACCATTCTAATGGCAGGAAACAAAGAACTAAAAAGCCTCTTGATGAAAGTGAAAGAGGAGAGTGAAAATGGTGGCTTGAAACTCAACACTCAAAAAACCAAGATCATAGCATCCAGTACCATCACTTCATGGCCAATAAATGGGGGTAAAATGGAAACAGTGACAGATTTTATTTTCTTGGGCTACAAAATCAATGCAGATGGTGAGTGCAGCCACAAAATTAAAAGATGATTGCTCCTTGGAAGAAAAGCTATGACAAACCTACACAGCATATTAAAAACCAGAGACATCACTTTGCCAACAAAGGTCTGTATGGTTTTCCTAGTAGTCTATATACGGATGTGAGAGTTGGACCATAAAGAAGGCTGAGCGCCAAAGAACTGATGCTTTCAAACTGCGGTGTGAGAGAAGACTCTTGAGAGTCCTTTGGACAGCAAGGAGATCAAATCAGTCAATCCTAAAGGAAATCAGTCCTGAATATTCATTGGAAGGACTGATGCTGAAGCTGAAGCTCCAGTACTCTGGCCACCTGATGCAAACAGCCAACACGTTGGAAAAGACCCTGATGCTGGGAAAGATTGAAGGCAAAAGAAGGACGTGGCAAAAGATGTGACGGTTAGATGGCATCACTGACTTAATGGACATGAGTTTGGGCAAACTTAGGAGATAGTGAAGGGCAGGGAAGCCTGGCGTGCTGCAGTTCATGGGGTTGTTGTAGGAAAGGGGACCCCTTCCAGGGCCCGAAACTGGGCTCTTGTCTAACACTCGGAAATGAATTGTCCGAGGAGACACATCTGCTGACAAACCAAGAGAATTTATTGGGAAAGGGCGGAGAGCAGTAGGGTAAGGGAACTCAGGAGAACAGCTCTTCCACGTGGCTCACAGTCTCAGGTTTTATGGTGGTGGGATTAGTTTCTGGGTGGTCTTTAGCCAATCATTCTGACTCAGAGTCCTTCCTGGTGGTGCACGCCTTGTTCAACCAAGATGGATGCCAGAGAGAAGGATTCTGGGAGGTGGTCAGACCTGTGGTGTCTCCTTTTAACCTTTCCTGAACTCTTCCAGTTGGTGGAGGCTTATTGGTTCTGTGTTCCCTACCAGGATCTCCTGTCGTAAAACAATTTATGCAGATGGTTACTATGGTGCCTGGCCAGGGTGGAAGGTTTCAATCAGTGTGCTTCCCCTAACAGGGTCACACAGTAGGCCACGACTGAGCGAACAACAAGAAGACAGAAAAAAAGACATAAAAGACATACTGAAAACACAAATGTTAATGATATGGTGGACTCATCCAGGCAATCTCCTTTAATTAGCAAAAGTAAAAGTCTGACTTCTGAGACCTTTGGAGACCACTTAGAAATTTCTAGAATGGAAATAGTGTGAACACCCTTTCTGCTAGCAAGGCTATCAGTAGTTACAGCAAATTACTTAAAAATTCAGTTTTACAGGCGAAACAATACTCCTGGGTTTGGAAAGCTGTGGGTGGAGCTAGCATGAGGGGAGAAGACAAACCCTGAGCCCCCCAGGCCGCAGTCAGACTGAAAGTTAGCCCCCTGCACACTCCCCCAGCTTCTAGGAGGCCTCTCCACACTGGATGGTGGTGCCTGAAACAGGAAGGAAAAGTGATGCCGAGTGGACTCCCTGTAGATCAAGGGCCTGCCCTGTGGCTTGTCCACCTCTTGATTACCCACGGTTGGGCGCCACACTGCCTGATGCCTCCTCCAGTGATGGCTATTTCTAGTTGGGAAAAGACATAAGAAGTGAAATTCTAACGGCCTAGTTGTCTTTACAACTAAAAATGGTTTCCTGAGGAAGAGGCCTAAAAGTTGTGGCAGGCTCACAGCCTTTGGAATAATCTCTCGAGCTAAAGCATGCCTGGTGTCTGTCTCCCCTGCCTCTGCCTGACCCAAACAAAACCAAAGTGATGCAATCTTGTTATTCTATTTGGCCATTTTGTGTTTTAAGAAATCCATGGAAAGCATGTAAGAACATTTGTTGCCAAAGAGCCACATCCTCTTACAAGTGTTCTCCAGTGACTGAACTCCCATCCCCTCCGTTTTCTCTAAAGAAGTCTTGAGTTCTAAGAAGGACCAGACAGCTCTCCAGCCCACGAGGTAACATAGAGGCAGACCGTCTCACTCCAAGAGGCAGCAATGTGCAGGGAGTGGAAAGGGGGTTTCCCTGGAAGACAGGAGACACTGAAGGGCTCAAGCAGGATGCTCCCTCCTCCTCTTCCTCTGCCTCCCATCCTTCTCACTCCCTCCCTCCCCCAATCCTCCTTTTTCGTTTTGAGAACAGAGGATCTAATTTATCAGACCCCTTCCAGCAAAGCTGGAGTAGGTTTCCCTTCCCCCAGGGCCCCTAGTCCCCCCACCTCCTTCCCTCGCCAAATTCATCCCTGAAGCTCTGCGGGCACAGTCAGGCACATTCCGAAAAGGATCCTGTGTATTTCATTGTCAGGGAGTTCTCATTAGCTGGCTGCTGGAGTCCCTCTTTTCTCCAGCTCTCCCTTAAAGGCAGGAGTCCTGGCTTTGTCCCCTTCTAATTTGCCTTCTCCGCCCCCTCACACCCCAAACCCACCACCCCTGGCACCCCCGCTGAGAACAATGGATGGGGAAGAAAAAGCATTTCCTGGATTAATCTCATAAATCTTTCACTGGCTTCCCAGAAGATTCTCTCCCCTGGAGCAAGCAGGGTGTGGGGGAGCCTGAGAGGATCATTCCTGACTCATTAGCACGTTTCCGCAATGTGCCAGCTGGATCATCTAAAAATTATTCAGCTACCCAGGAGGGAAGGCTTTTTGCCAAGCTGCAGGCTGACTTGAAGAATTTAATGCAATCCTCAGGCCTGCCGTCCCAGGCGAGGCTAAGGCCATTCAGAGAGCCATTTCCTGACCCCCCGGGGCGGTCAGTGCCCCCCTGGAGTGGATGGATTCCTGAAGATTCTGCTTTTGCCTGCAGAGTTTCCTAAAGAACAGTCCATTGTGTTGCCTTTATGCATCTCTGGGAAGAGAAAATTTATATACCTTCTTGTTCTGTCCCAGAGCCCTGGGAAATATTCTTACCTTTCCGTTATCAGATCCCCCGATTCCAATCAGGCTGATAACACAAGCCTGGAGTGCTTCCACTCACTATTTATTCTCTAAACAGCTTTTCTCTGTTCAGCTTTGGCCCTTCCCATATCTAAAAGGGCTCCCCAGTGGCTCAGATGGAAAAGACTCTGCCTGCAATGTGGGAGACCCAGGTTCGACCCCTGGGTCCAGAAGATCCCCTGAGGAGGGCATTGCTATTCACGCCAGTATTCTTGCCTGGAGAATTCCATGGACAGAGTAGCCTGGTGGGCTATGGTCCAGGGGGTCGCAAAGAGTCAGACACAGCTGATCAACTAACTCTTTCAGTCCTTGCTGAGGGCTTTACATACATGTTCTCATCTACAGTTTATACAATCTGACAGCGTCACAAAGTAAGTGCTCAATAGCCTATTTATAAATGAGGAAACTAAGTTTGAGGAAAATTAGTGTTGTAGCCACACATTCCAGGAAACAAACTCACTCAGAAGGACAATGCAGATAGTGGAGTGCAGTTTATTACACCGGCGGGCCCAAGGCAGAGTCTCCTCTTAGCCAAGGACCCCGACCAGTTTTTGTGACAACCTTACATACCCTAAGCGTACATGCCCAAACCCACCTCCCCAAATTCTCTGAAACTAGTCTGAACAAAGGGATAAAAAGGTACAATCAAAGTTAACCCATGATTCATATACCTTAAACCCGTGATTCATATGCTTTAAAGCCTAGGTAATTAACAGTGGACAGTTATTAATAGGAGTATGGTCATACACCAATAAGCATAATAGAATTTATGATTCTATTGGGTTACACAGATAATTAGGGTATTCTTTTAGGCGATATAGAGTCTAGGTTTTGGAGAAGGAAATGGCAACCCACTCCAGTATTCTTGCCTGGAGAATCCCAGGGTCGGAGGAGCCTGGTGGGTTGCCGTCTATGGGGTCGCACAGAGTCAGACACGACTGAAGCGACTTAGCAGCAGCAGCAGCAGAGTCTAGGTACAAGCCCTGGGGCTCTTCCATGGCGGGGAGGGAAGGTCTGGTTTTCCAGCTGGTGTGTCGTTTCCATAGATACTAGGCATGTAGCTCAAGTCCATAGTCTAGCCCAAGATGGAGTCCTGCTTTCAAGATGCAGCCTGTCCTGTTTCCTCCTTCATTAGGACTGTCACTCAAATCACACACCTACAAAGTGGATGCAAGGCATTGGAACCCCACTCCATCTGGTTCACAGGCATTGCTCATGGCCACTTCACCAGGACACAACTTTTGAAAGGATGACATAGCTCGAGGACACAACATAAACCAATTAGAATCAAATGAGACCAAGATGGCAGACAAGACTGGGCCTTGATCAGCAAGTGAAAGGACACACCCAGAGGTGCCATGACAGTTCCAAAGCACTGTCAAAAGGCTAAGGAGTGGGCGGCGGCCCAAACCCTGGAGATCTCTACCCCCTTCCCCAAACAGTGGGAATAACCCTCCCGCTCCACATCTCAAGGCCTCACTCCCCCTCTGCGATGGCCCACACTCTCTGTGGAGTGCTCTTCTCTTTGAATCTGAATAAATCCTCTTCTTACCGATGACTTCGTCTCTCACTGAATTACTTCTCTAGATTCCTGTGATGTATTTAGATTTGGGGGAGGAGGGTTGGTTTATAGATATTCTTCAGAATGTGGTTTCATTTTGAAATATTCTAAGACTTGGAATACTTCTATGTGAAGTATTTCTTCAAACACTGAATCTGTCTTACTCTTCTTCCTCTCCTCTGGCGCTACAGTTACATGTACATTGGGATTTTAACTATGGACTGTATGTCTCACACATTTTCCACCCTTTTAGGGGGCATGTTGGGGCTTCTCAGGTGGTGTTAGTGGTGAAGAATCCTCCTGCCAGTGCAGGAGATGCTGGTTCAATCCTTGTGTTGGAAAGGTCCCCTGCAGTAGGAAATGGCAACCCACCCCAGTATTCTTGCTTGGAAAATTCCATGCATAGAGGAGCCAGGCGGGCTCCAGTCCAGGGGGTTGCAAAGAGTCGGACACGACTGAGCACACAGGACTTCCACCAAGACACAGGGAGCCCAGGAAATGGACGTTTTCTCTGACACCCATGTCTGAGAACACACTATGGGGCCTGGGCAATGTCCCCTGTCACCTGACCAGCTCTTTGAAGAAGATAATGGCAGCCAGGATGGCCATGGCAATTTCTGCAAAAAGGCACAATTACAAAAGGAACTGAAGCACTGTCAGAAACCTCCAGGCCAGGAACATACCTGTTCCTAACATAAAGCAGGGTGCTACATAGGAGCCTGATTTCAATGCTTTTGATGGTGAGAGGCAATTCCTCAGGCAATGGAGACAGCAGATCAGTGAAGTAAGGACTGTGGGAGCAGAAACAGAGGTGCCAGCAAAGACAAGGGGACAAGTCAGACCAACATAAAACCAATAGATATGGATAGAAGACGCGCACCTTTGGAAGTCTGAGGGGTGGGAGGTCAGAGATGGTGTGAAAGTCCCTTTGCTGTTGGATTCTGGTCTTCAGATTTCTAAAGTTCCCTCCTCCCCAATACTAACCCTTCAGTCATATGGACGGGTAGAATGCCAGAGGCAAAGGAAGTTGAGTCTAGAAAATCATGGGTTCTGAGTAGGAAAGACTTGATTTTGACACCTTTAGTTCCTCTGTCCTTAGTTTTCTCATCAATTATATTCTTTCATCCTAAAATATTGAGGGCCTACAGCAGATAGGGCTTTGTCTTAGCACTGGGAGAGAAACAAGCCCTGATCCTAAGTGGCTGGCTCCCTAGGTTGCAAAACAAGAAGTGCACACATCAAAAGGTGAATGGAACTATTCAGGCCTATATCCATCTGCCTGACACCATCTCCATTTCAAGGTCTAATAACTATCTTGAATATCAGTTCAATCACTCAGTCCTGTCCGACTCTTTGTGACCCCACAGACTGCAGCACACCAGGCTTCCCTGTGCATCACCAACTCCCAGAGCCTGCTCAAACTCATGTCCCTTGAGTCGGTGATGCCATCCAACCGTCTCATCCTCTGTTGTCCCCCTCTCTTCCTGCCTTCAATCTTTCCCAGCATCTGGGTCTTTGTGTTTAAAAAACAGACCTTGGGTTTTTCCCAGGATCTTGACCCAATCTTTCTCACTGTTTTTCTAACCATCCTGCAAGGCTCAGCTGGTCCTCCCCTCTGTGGAGACAACTTACCCATCCAGCCCATACTGACTTCTCTCTCCTCTAAGACACTTTAACCTCTGCCCCCCTTACAGAGGTGACCGGTCATCCCTGTTAGGACCAAACTGAAGCCAGGACAGGCTCTAAGGGGCAGGCTAGGCCTGAGGTTTAGTCTCTAGGAAAGCTGAGGCACTGGGAACTCCCGCAGGCAGTGTAGCTTGACCAATCAGAAAAAATCCCCGTAGCCCCCCGCCCGCGCCAGCCAATCCGGATAGGGACGCGAGGTTAAAAGTCCCATGCCCGCGTGCGGTTTAACCAATCAGCTATGCTGTTACAGGAACAAAGAACCGTCTGTATAAAAGTAGACGTGATTCAGAGCTGGGGGCTCTCGTCAAGATTCCACTGCGCTGGATGAGACTTGAGCCCTAGCTAGCAATAAACCCCTTCATGCTTTTGCATTGCTGTGGACATCTTATTCTCCCAGTTTTGGGGACTCGGACTCTGGGCATAACAATCCCCACTTCAGTAAACAGCAACTCATACCACCCAACTTCTCAAGCCAAAACCCAAGACATCATCCTTGGTCTCTGCCTGTGCATCAGTCTGTGAACAAGTCCTGCCAGCTGCCTCTCCAACCCAGCGCCCAGCCTCCCCTCTTCCAGCACCACTTTTGCCACCATCACCCTCCGGGTGGCCTGGCCACCAGCCCCTCCGCTTCCACTCAGTGGCTCCCTCACTGCTTCTCCACACGCCAGCCAGAGTGAGGCTTTTTAAATAAACTGGAGCAGATCATTCTCTGCTTAAAATCCTCAAATATCTTCTCATTGTGTGCTGTGTGTGCTAAGTCACCTAAGTCGTGTCCGACTGTTTGCAACCCTATGGACTGTAGCCCACCAGGTTCCTCTGTTCATGAGATCTCCCAGGCAAGAATGCTGGAGTGAGCTGGCATGCCCTCCTCCAGGGGATCTTCCCAACCAAGGGATCGAACTGCGTCCCCTGTGGCTCCCGCATTGCGGGCAGATTCTTTACCATTGAGCCACCAGGGAGGCCCATCTTCTCATCCCATCTAAACTTAAATCTGAAACTTCCTACCTGAGGCTACAAGGCTGTGCCTGACTAGGTGCCTGTGTATGCCTCTGACAGCCTCCCTTACTTATCTGCCTCCTGCTGTGCCCAGTAGGCAAATGGACCTTCTTTCTGTCCCTCCCACCACTAAGCTTGCTGTGTTCTGGGGATACTGAGCTTGCTATTCTTTTCACCTAGAAAGTCTTGCCCCAGGTCATACCAGGATTAACTCTTCTTATGATTCAGACCTCAGTTGAAATGTTCCCTTCTCTGAAGATCCTTTTCTACATGACCAATTCAAAATAGCCTATATATATTTATATATATATATATATGAATGATACTCAGCCATTTAAAAGAATAAAATAATGCCATTTGCAGCAACATGGATGGACCTAGAAATAATCATAAGTGAAGTAAGCCAGACAAAGAGAAATACCATATGATATCACTTATATGTGGAATCTACATCATCAACATAAGATGATGACCCAAAATCTTAAAAATTATACAAATGAACTTATTTACAAAACATAAATAGACCCACAGACACAGAAAACAAATTTATAGTTACCAAAGAGGAAAGGGGGTAAGGATAAATCAGGAATTTGGAATTAACATATTCACACTATTATATGCAAAATAGATAACCGACAAGGACCTACTGTATAATGCAGGGAGCTATACCCAATGCTTTCTAATAACCTATAAGGGAAAAGAATCTGAAAAAGAATAAACACACACATATACACATATATATGTCTCACTTTGCTGCACGCCTGAAACACAACATGCTATACCAACTAAAATTCAAATTTTTTAAAAAATAGCCCATCAAGCACTTGCAAAACCGTCACCATTTCATTTCATCACAGCTCTTATGACTAGATTTTTCTTGGTTGCTGATTTATTTACGTAATTGCTAAACCCCTTTTACACACGTCCCATTATAGTGTAAGCTTCATCATGTGCCCTGTTTCATGCCATTTTCCCAGTGCCTAGGAAAGCACTCAGTAAATATTTTCTGAATGAATTAATGCAGTGCAATATACGTTCTTCTAACTAGAAAGTGGTATCGCTAAGACAGGAGACCTACTCGGAGTTGAGCCATGAATGAGGACTAGGATTTGCGCTGTGAAAGGGAGCAGGCTGTGCATTTCTGGCCAGGGATTTTGCCCAAATACACACTCTGTGACATGTAGTAAGAAGCATTAAAGCCTTGACACAAACCCAGGCAGCCCAACTTCAAATATAGAACCAAACTTCACCCTCTACTAATAAGCTGAGAATACTGTATTCATTCAAATGTAAGATGATGACCCAAACCAGAGTGGCATTGGAATGGAAAAGGAGGGGGCATGGAGAGAAGAGGAGATGTGAGGGCATTTAGAGAGAAGAGACAGACAACAATTCATCTAGTATAATCAAATTGACCAGATATAAATTAGAAGTAGGAGGAGGAATCAGAGGTGAATCTGAGGACTAAAAATCAAAGGCAAACTTTAAAACTTGGGGAAAATGGACTTCTGTGGTGCTCAAGTAGTCAAGAATCCACCTTGTAATGCAGGGGACACAGCTTCAATCCCTGATCTGGGAAGATTCCAAATGCCTCAGGGCAACTAAGATCTTGAGCTACAACTACTGAAGCCCGTGAGCCCTACCCCTCATGCCCCACAACAAGAGAAGCCCCTGCAATGAGAAGCCCCCACACCTCAACACAGAAAGCCTGCACGCAGCAACACAGGCCCAGCACAGCTGAAAAGAGATGAATCCTTTTTAAACAGGGGGAAATGGTGGTGTCATGGACTGTCAAAAGAGTGACCCAGATTGTGTGGGAAAGTCAACCATGTTTTAGGAGAGTTGGGTCTGAGGCGGTGGCAGGGCCCCATCTAGGAATCCTTGAGAAATGTGACTGGTGTCTGAGACTGAGATCAAAGCCAGAGAAATGGGTCTTCAAGTCACCTGAATAAAAATCTTCGAGGATCGTGATATATTCCAAAAGAGGAGAAGACTGAGGGGACAGTTCGAATGTCTCTCCCCTCCAGTTTCAGGAAGGAGAAATCTGCCTAGGCTAGAGGTGGAAGGGCAGCCCAAGCACCAGGAATACAGAATGTCTTCCCTGAAGAGCTGAACAACAAGCTGGAACTTCAGGGAAGAAGATTTTCTAGGTAGAAAGACAATCCAGACACTGCTCAAATCAGGCAGGGCACGTGTGCTGGACAGAAAAGCGAGAGACCAGTCAGTGCTAGACGAGGAAGGAAAGAGAATCAGCTCCACAGTGGGGACAGACAGAAGATGGGAAAGAAGCCAACGAGGATATTCAACTGTATAGTCAGAAGACCCAGGGTGGCAGAACCAAGAAGCCAAGGGATGAAACTTCAAGAGTCCAGGTGCGGCCAGAGTGTCTTGTGTTGAAAGGCCATCAAGGATAATAAAGTCTCCAAAAAGATGACTGGGGTTTCCAATCAGTGAATTCTCATCGACAGTTGGGAGCCATTTCACCTGAGTAGGTGGCACAGAAACCAGATTGCTTCGGTTTTTAGGGAGGAAACAGAACCCCAACTGAAAAGAATTGCCTCAGGAGGAAGAGCTGCAGTAATAATTTTACACTAATATTTTTAGTGTTCTGTGAGACAATGAATGAAGTCATTGGCTAAAAGAAAAAAAAAAAAAAAGGAAAAGGAAGGATCAGAAGAACAGAGAAGCGTTTGCATACTATGGGGAAAGCCCAGAGACTAAATCTTCAGATGTGATGGTTATTTGAAAAGTGAAAGATGCTGAGTACAGCTATTTGTTCATTCAATAAACACTTTTTGAGCACCATCTTAGGCAAAGAGGCATGGCCATGAATGAGATAGGTAGGCTTTGGGCAGCTAGCTGGGGTGGGTGGTCACAGTAGCCATCAGAAGACTTGTCACTACTTTCCCGTAATACATTACAAGTTGGAAAAGCATCTTCAGTTCAGTTCAGTCATGTCCGACTCTTTGTAACCCCATGAACTGCAGCATGCCAGGCCTCTCTGTCCATCACCAACTCCCGAAGTCCACCTAAACCCATGTCCATCGAGTCGGTGATGCCATCCAACCATCTCATCCTCTGTCATCCCCTTCTCCTCCTTCCCTCAATCTTTCCCAGCATCAGGGTCTTTTCTAATGAGCCAGTTCTTCGCATGAGGTGGCCAAAGGATTGGAGTTTCAGTTTCAACATCATTCCTTCCAATGAACACCCAGGACTGATCTCCTTTAGGATGGACTGGTTGGATCTCCTTGCAGTCCGAGGGACTCTCAAGAGTCTTCTCCAACACCACAGTTCAAAAGCATCAATTCTTTGGCACTCAGCTTTCTTCACAGTCCAACTCTCACATCCATACATGACCACTGGAAAACACATAGCCTCGACTAGATGGACCTTTGTTGGCAAAGTAATGTCTCTGCTTTTTAATATGCTGTATAGGTTGGTTATAACTTTCAAGGAGTAAGCGTCTTTTAATTTCATGGCTGCAATCACCATCCACAGTGATTTTGGAGCCCAGAAAAATAAAGTCTGACACTGTTTCCACTGTTGCCCCATCTATTTGCCATGAAGTGATGGGACTGGATGCCATGATCTTAGTTTTCTGAATGTTGAGCTTTAAGCCAACTTTTTCACTCTCCTCTTTCCATCAAGAGGCTCTTTAGTTCTTCACTTTCTGCCATAAGGGTGGTGTCATCTGCATATCTGAGGTTATTGATATTTCTCCCGGCAATCTTGATTCCAGCTTGTGCTTCCTCCAGTCCAGCGTTTCTCATGATGTACTCTGCATAGAAGTTAAATAAGCAGGGTGACAATATACAGCCTTGATGTACTCCTTTTCCTGTTTGGAACCAGTCTGTTGTTCCATGTCCAGTTCTAACTGTTGCTTCCTGACCTGCATATAGGTTTCTCAAGAGGCAGGTCAGGTGGTCTGGTATTCCCATCTCTTTCAGAATTGTCCACAGTTTATTGTGATCCACACAGTCAAAGGCTTTGGCATAGTCAATAAAGCAGAAATAGATGTTTTTTCTGGAACTCTCTTGCTTTTTTGATGATCCAGCGGATGTTGGCAATTTGATCTCTGGTTCCTGCCATTATTTCATTCAAACTTGATGACATAGTTTGAGGTCAATGTTGGCAAACTCATTTTAAAAAAAAAGAAAAGAAAACAGGCTTGGAGATGAGAGGACATGTTAAAGGCTCCACAGCTAGTTGCTGTGAGAGTGAAAAAGAGAACTCCTGTCTGCAGTCAGGGCACATGCTTCTCACAAGAAGAAAAGGGCTGAGTGGACAGAAAGTATCAATTTGGGGACATCTCTTTTCTTTATTCTCTCCTCCTTCCCCTTTCCTCCTCATCCCCCTTCCCTCTTTGTTGTTGTTCAGTCCCTCAGTCCTGTCCCACCCTTTGCGACCCCAAGAACAGCAGCACGCCAGGCTTCCCTGTCCATCACCAACTCCCGGAGTTTACTCAAACTCATGTCCACTGATTCAGTGATGCCATCCATCCGTCTCATCCTCTGTTGTCCCCTTCTCTTCCTGTCCTCGATCTTTTCCAGCATCAGGCTCTTTTCCAGTGAGTCGGCTCTTCACATCAGGTGTCCAAAGTATTGGAGCTTCAGCAGCAGTCCTTCCAGGGTTGACTTCCTTTAGGATTGGCTGGTTTGATCTTCTTGCAGTCCAAGGGACTCTCAAGAGTCCTCTCCAGCACTACAATTGATGCCAAAGCCTCAATTCTTTGGCACTCAGCCTTCTTTATGGTCTAACCCTCACATCCATACATGACTACCGGAAAAACCTTAGCTTTGATTCTGCAGACCTTTGACAGCAAAGTATCGTCTCTGCTTTTTAATCTGCTCTCCAGGCTTGTCATAGCTTTTTTTCCCTCCGGTTTAAGCTAAATGAAGTTCTCTTCCTATTTCTAATTTCTTAATCTGAGCTCATGTTCAGCACTGAAATGCCAATTTAAGTCTAATACTTTACTCATCTTTGGATTTGGATGTAGCCAAAGATGGTAGCCATTAATTTTTAGATGTGTATTAGCGGAGGATAATTTTTAGAACATTAACTAAAATTCTCATGAACCTAGCTATCCTGTGGGATTTCCTTGTCCCTTGAGTTCTAGTAAATTTGGCTTAAGCCTACAAATTCTAAAAACTGTAAAAGTTCAAAGCCTTCCCCGCAATTTCTATGAATTCCCAAGGCTTTAGTATCTAATCTCCTTGTATCTGGTTTCCACATCACACATGCTGTCTTCTCTTTGACCCCAAACTTAAATTTGCTGCTGCTGCTGCTGCTAAGTTGCTTCAGTCATGTCTGACTCTGTGTGACCCCATAGACGGCAGCCCACCAGGCTCCCCTTCCCTGGGATTCTCCAGGCAAGAACACTGGAGTGGGTTGCCATTTCCTTCTCCAATGCATGGAAGTGAAAAGTAAAAGTGAAGTCGCTCAGTCATGTCCAACTCTTCGTGACCCCATGGACTGCAGACTACCAGGCTCCTCCACCCATGGGATTTTCCAGGTGAGAGTACTTAAGTTTAGTCCCCTTTATTTGTTTCCACACCAATCCAGTGAGTTTGATAAAATGTATTGATTTCCCCCGGGGGTGGAGGGGGTGTTGAGGAAAGGAATTTCAGGAGATGCCTAATTAAGCAATGCAGAGCCCTCTACCAACCCACTATCTTTCACTTTGTCCTTCCTCTTTCCCCCCCAGTCCCCATCTGCTTGTGAGCTAAAGAGTCCTCCTATTTCAAGCAATCCAGTGTATCAACCGTATTAAGTGTCTTGAGGTTGCCCTTGAGGGAGGTCCCATCCTCTATCCACAGTGATTTATCCAAGTATTGTCTCCAAATAAGTATCAGTCAGTTCAGTTCAGTCGCTCAGCGGTGTCCAGCTCTCTGTGACCCCATGGAATGCAGCACACTGGCAGGCTTCCCTGTCCATCACCAACTCCCAGAGCTTGCACAAACTCATGTCCAAGTTGGTGATATCATCCAACCATCTCATCCTCTGTTGTCCCCTTCTCCTCCTGCCTTCAATCTTCTCCAGCATCAGGGTCTTAGTATTCTCTATAAGACAAGTTAAGGCAAATAAAATGTGTTACATTTTGTGACAGTGATAGTAACCTTCTGAAGGAGACTTTGTTATTATTCCCATTTTGCAGATCAATCATGAGGCACAATCAAGCTAAGCTAGTTGTCCACATTTTTACTTTTGATAAGTAGCACACCCAGATTGCAACTGTTCTGTCTGACTCTAAAGTCCGTTGGTTTTTGTAAGACTCAGTGATCTTGAGGTTGTCCCAGGAAAGTCTAGATGAAGGATCATTATTGGAGGAAGGAAAATGGGAACAGGCCACTTTCTTCCATATTCAGAAAGGGACTGGCAGGCAGAAAAGTATGTCTATAGAAGATATTTCCCTGTGCAAATCCTAGTGAGAATAAAGCTGCTGCTGCTGCTGCTGCTGCTAAGTCACTTCAGTTGTGTCCAACTCTATATGATCCCATAGACGGCAGCCCACCAGGCTCCTCTGTCCATGGGATTCTCCAGGCAAGAGTACTGGAGTGGGGGCTACTGCCTTCTCTGAGAATAAAGCTAGAACACCCCAATTGTTATTTTGAAGTGACCTGATAGAGATATGTCCATAGCTTTCAAACCCAACAGAGAAATGTATCTTGAAGTGGTATTTATCCCAAGAACCAGAAGTACTTAGACTTTAACATTATCCACTTCAGAGAATTGCAGGGCTAAACAGCTAGACCTTGAGGACATTATGCTAAGTGAGATAAATCAGATGGAGAAAGGCAAATACTTTGTATCACTTAAATGTAGAGGGTATAGAAGCCAAACTCAGAGACAGAAAGTAAAATGGGGTGTTACCAGGGGATGGAGGGTGGGTACCTGTTTTAGACACCGATGTTTATAGGATAGACACTGTATAAAGGTACAGACTTGCAACAGGTAGAAAATAAGTCCTGGGGATCTAATGTGCAGCGTAAGGAATATAGACAACAATATTGTTTTATAATTGTCAAGACTAGATCTTAATTATTTCAACCACTAAAAAGAAATGGTAATAATGTGACATCATAGAGGTGTTAATTATTGCTACAATGGCAATCATACTACAACATACAAATGAATCAAATAAACATGCCGTACACCTTAAATTTATGCAACATTATGTCAAGTATATTTCAATTGAAAAATAAAGAAAAAAATGACTGAAGAAACTGACCTCAAGGAAAATGAAGTCATGATTGAGGGAGCATCATTCAAAAGGTCCAGAGGCTAACTCTAAGGATGAAAACGGATGGCTGAATTTAAATTGGTAAATGAACCAGCTAGCCTGAGGACTCTTCCCTGCTGATGCTAGGAACCTATTAAGTCACTGAGAATCTGCCTAAACCTTGCATAGCAGAATAGAGCCCAGAAATGAAGTCTATACAAATAGGTGAGCAATCGCACCTGAAATCTGTGTTTAGCAAAAATTGTAGAGGGGAATCCTAAAGGGATGCCCTTGTCATCACCCTGTATATTTTACAAGAAATCACCATCAGGAACTCCCTGCTAGCTCGGTGGTTAGGACTTGGTGCTTGCACTGCTGGGGCCCAGGTTCCATTCCTGACTGGGGAACTAAGATCCGCAAGCACAGTAAGACCAAAAAAGAAAAAGAAGGAAGGAAATCACCAGGCACTGTGCTAGGCACTCAAGATATAAGGGCAAGAGAAAGCAGAGTTGTTCCCCTCAGAGATCACCTAGTCTAGTGGGGAAGGAGATGTGGGTTCAATCCCTGGGTTGAGAAGATCCCCTGAAGGAGGAAACTCACTCCAGTATTCTTGCCTGGAAAATCCCAAGGATAGAGGAGTCTGGCGGGCTACAGTCCATGGGGTCACAAAAAGTCAGATGGACTTAGTGACTAAACAACAGCAAAATTGGGATTCAGAGTAGGGAAGCCTAAAGTTACATGGGGTTGGGATTTTTATCTAAGGTCAAAGTCAGCCCTCTGCCCTCTGCACTACTGAAAAGAAGGACCTCAGTTGAGCGCTTGACATTGAATTAAGACACGTTCAGTCTTGCTGCTCTATAGCAGGAGTGCTCATCTGTGAACCTCATGGAACTGTCTTAAAGACCCCCGTACAGTTTCTGTTCTCACCTTCCACCAGGTTGTGAATATGAGCAATTCCTTGGAATTTTCTTATTCTGAGTCCTCCTTGAATGGGGGATGCTTTTAGAACCTGCTTTTGATTATTCCCTTGTCCATTTGCTTAATCTGCTTATTATCCTGTTTATTTAATTATTCCTGTCAGCCAGAGAATGACCAAAATTCTTAGCATGACAGATCCCTTATGACCTGACCCCTATCATCCCCTCTCCAGTTCCCAACCTGGAACACACTTTTCTTTTTTCAGGACCATATCTTCCCACTTAATTGCCTTGGGAAAGTTTTCCTCATCTACTGCAGGCACTGCCTCCTTTATTTTCTCACCTTTATTGAAGCTCTTATCATCTCATAGGCTATTTGTGCCTCACCAGGTAAACCCTGAGTTTCTCCAGGTAAGAACTGTGTCATATTCTTCTAGACAATTCTAGCACCTAAGACCCAGCACACAGTAATGAGGTAGGCCCTTGATAACTACTCAATGGATGGGGCCTCCCTGGTGGCCTAGTAGTTTAGAATCCACCTGCCAATACAGGGGTCACAGGTTTGATCCCTGGTCCAAGCCTTGGCAACTAAGCCCAAGAGCTACAACAACTGAGCCCACATACCTCAAAGAAGGGTAGCCCCCGATCACAGCAATTAGAGAAAGACTGAGTGCAGCACAACCAAAAATAAAAATCAGTAAATCTTTAAAAAAATATATTCAGTGGATGGAAGCATAAGTGAGCAAATGAATGATTAAATACCCTTGATCCAGGCCTCTAGCATTCCAGGAAGGTTCATCTTCAAAAGTCCTGGTAAGTTATTTCCCTTAAGCAGCTCAGAAAGCAGCATCTGGAATATCAACTCTTGAAGGTTCCCGAAATAACCTCCTCCAACAATTTTATTTTACAGATGAGGAACTGAGATTTGCAGAAAAGAGACTTGTCCAAGGTCACTTCTGCATTACTCTCCACTTACCCCTCTAATCACTAGTGGTTACAGGTGCTTTGGGCTTCCCTGGTGGCTCAGAGGTTAAAAGCGTCTGCCTGCAATGCGGGAGACCTGGGTTCGATCCCTGGGTCAGGAAGATCCCCTGGAGAAGGAAATGGCAACCCACTCCAGTATTCTTGCCTGGAGAATCCCATGGACGGAGGAGCCTGGTGGGCTACAGTCCATAGGGTCGTAAAGAGTCAGACACGACTGAGCAACTTCACTTACAGGTGCTTCAGTCTTCTAATTTTGAGCTTGGATGCAATCTATACAGCCCATGGAATTCTCCAGGCCAGAATACTGGAGTGGGTAGCCTTTCCCTTCTCCAGAGGATCTTCCCAACTCAGGGATCAAACCCAGGTCTCCCGCATTGCAGCAGATTCTTTACCAGCTGAACCACCAGGGAAGCCCAAGAGATTTTTTTTTTTTTAATTAAAATTAATGACTGATCTACAAAGAAGCCTGTTAGTGTCACAATTTTCCGGGGACCTGGGGAGACACTCCGCCGGGTGGAGACTGACAGAGGCAATGAGGTCATCTGGTGTCTGTATTTATCAATAGGGATCTTAATTCATTCCCTCCAGGAAAACGCTCAGCATTTCATGGAGAATTTTAAAAGCTTGTTGTTTACAATAAGATCCATCCCTGTGGCTTCAGCTGGGCCTATTGTTCCTTGCTGCTCAAGGAAAGTACAAAGTGGGATTCAAGTAAATGTGGGCTGATATTGAACAAGTGTACATATGGCATTGGTAACATCGAATTATCCCAGTCATTGGGAGGGCAACTAATCTCAACTGTGTATTGTAGCCAGGAACTGAAAGTTATTACAGTGTTGAATTCTTCACAAGAGGTTTTGTCTGAAGAGAATTACATAAAAGTGTCATTCTCTTGCCGATCAAACAAGAAGCAGTCAGACTTCACAGGCCTCCCCAGGGCTGCCTGGCTATTGCTCTCCCCTTTGGGTTTGCAGAACCCAAATCTTCTCCTTCCATATTGTATCCCCAGGGTCTCGGACACAGTTCAGTTCAGTTCGGTCACTCAGTCGTGTCCAACTTTTTGCCACCCCATGGACTGCAGCACGCCAGGCCTCCCTGTCCATCACCAACTCCCGGAGTTTACTCAAACTCATGTCCATTGTGTCGTGATGCCATCCAACCATCTCATCCTCTGTCATTGCCTTCTCTTCCTGCCTTTAATCTTTCCCAGCATCAGGGTCTTTTCCAACGAGTCAGTTCTTCGCATGAGTTGGCCAAAGGATTGGACCTCCAGCTTCAACATCAGTCCTTCCAATGAATATTCAGGACCATCTCCTTTAGGATGGACTGGTTGGATCTCCTTGCAGTCCAAGGGACACTGCTGCAGTCACCATCTGCAGTGATTTTGGAGCCCCCCAAAATAAAGTCTGCTGTCATTTCCACGGACACAGCTGGAGCTCACTAAATGTTGGTGAAATAATAAATCAAGAAATAAAAGAATGAGTGTTTGCCTACTATAGTCATTAAGTTTAGGTTTAGCTATATAGAACTGAAACCAAGATAAGAGGTTTGAAAAACACAGAGGTTTCTTTCTCTTTTACACAAAAAAGAGATAAGAAAACCAAATGGACATGTGGGCTCCCCAGTAACCAGGGATCCAGCTCATTTTATCTTTGTGCCTCCTCCTTCTATACTCAAGGTTGTCTCAAGGTCAAAGGTGGCTGTCATGACACCAACCATCAAGATGACGATGAAGGCACAAGGAAGGTGGCGGGGGGAACGCCACACCTAGTCAGGCAGAACTTTCATTTTTTTGGCCTTGCCCTGCAGCTTCCAGGATCTTAGTTCCCAAACCAGGAACCAAACCCAGATCCCTGGCAATGAAAGCACTGAGTCCGAACTACTGGCATTCTCAGGGAATTCCTTAGAGCTCCAACTATCACCTTCCATCTCCAGAACTCTTTTGATCTTGTAAAACGTAAACTATGAAACTATGTATGTTTTAGAAACCCTGACTCTCCATTCTCCCCTCCTCCTAGCCCCTAGCAATCACCATTCTACTTTCTTTATGAATTTGACTGTTCTAGGTCCCTCATGTAAGTGGAATGATACAATAGCTATCCTTTGGTAACTGGAATATTTCACTTAGCTTAATGTCCTCAAGTTCCATCCACTCATGTTGTAGCGTGTGTCAGAATTTCCATCCTTTTTAAGGTTGAATAATATTTCACTGTAAGTACAATATATACCACATTTTGCTTATCTATTTGTGTCAGTGAACATTCAGATTCTTTCCGCTTTTTGGTTATTGTAAAGTATTGCTATGAACTCTACTAAGTACATCAAGTAGATCACTTTTAAAGAGCTTGCCAAAAAGTCCCAGCCAACTTCCACTTATTGTTTACTGGGCAACCTTGACAGCAAGGGAGTAGCCTTTTAACCTGGGCACATTGATCATCCCAAATGATACATTTCCCAAATAAAAAGAGAAAGAGACAATACTGAATAGACAATTAGCAGACCATGCCCCTCTGCCTGACTGAGTCTCATCAAAATGCCCACTTATATTGCATTAGTGATAGAGTGTGCAACACAGCACTGCTGTATATTATATACAGAGCGGTTAAGATCAATCCTAAGAGTTCTCATCACAAGGAAAAATTTTTTTTCCTATTTCTTTAATGTGGTATCTACATGAGATGACAGATAGTCACTAAACTTTTTGTCATTTCATAATGTATATAAGTCAAATCATGATGCTGTACATCTTAGGCCTGTACAGTGCTCTATGTCCAGTATATCTCAATAAAATTGGAAGAAAATAGTGTCCACTGATCCCAAAATAATCCTGTGTACTTCCACGTCTGAACTTTCCTCCAAGACAGTTTGTCTATGTTTCCAGAAAGTTTCTTCCTGTAATAGCCAGACGTGTTCAGGCCTGAATAATAATTCTCCTGTATGGCCTTCAGAGCCTTTTCACATATCTGCTTGCTCATCTCCAGACCCACATTTGCAATGATGCATTTAACATCTCCCCACTTGGAAATTTCCTGGCCTTTTAGTCCAACAGATCAGAAAGGGCAATTACCCTCCCATTGCTCCCCACCCACTGAGCAGCTCCTCCTTCTGACTTCCTGATTTCAAACGCAGCAGGTTTCCTTTACGTAACCTCAGAGTCTTCAGTATGATTGTTTGTACTGTGAAGCCCAAAGAAAGACGAATAGCTTAGAACGCTTTTCAAGTATGTTTGTTCACAGAAGCCTTTTCTTCTTTCATGGAACAATTCTAGGGATAAAAGAGCTAACCAGCATATCATGGGAGAATAAAGAAAGTGAAAGTTGCTCAGTCATGTCCGACTCTTTGTGACCCCACGGGCTATACAGTCCATGGAATTCTCCAGGCCAGAATACTGGAGTGGGTAGCCTTTCCCTCCTCCAGGGGATCTTCCCAACCAGCGATCGAACCCAGGTCTCCCACACTGCAGGCGGATTCTTTACCAACTGAGCCACAAGGGAAGCTCAAGAATACCAGAGTGGGTAGCCTATCCCTTCTCCAGGGGATCTTCCTGACCCAGGAATTGAACCGGGGTCTTTATTATGGGAGAACAGGCACCAAACCTGGAAACTCAGACTTCATCAAGCCCCTCTCACCTTTGGCACTTCCCAAAGCACCTGCATTTTACCTCCACAAAGTCCTCCTCTTTCCTTTCCTTCCCTTCTTTCTTGTTAAATTAATTCAATAAGGAAGTCCTGAGACTAAGGTGGTTTTTCTTCCCTGGTGGCTCAGCTGGTAAAGAGCCCGCCTGCAATGTGGGAGACCTGGGTTTATCCCTGGGTTGGGAAGATACCCTGGAGAAAGGAAAGGCCACCCACTTCAGTATTCTTCCCAGGAGAATCCCATGGACAGACAGGCCCAGTGGGCTACAGTCTATGGGGTTGCAGAGTCAGACAACTGAGCGACTAAGCCCAGCACAATATCTTAATGTCCTCTGGAAGCAAACTAGAATCCAAGCCTTAAGCGCCTGGAGGTTAGGAAATCAAAACCTAAGGACAATCAATCAGAAACAGGTAGGCTTTATCTTGCAGCAGTCAATAATGTCCTTACTTTGCTTTGCCTTTCCTGTAAAAGTCTCTCCTCCAGCCCCTGCTGGTGACCGACTGCTCCTAGCCACTTCCAGTTTGTGGCTGTCCACTTTAATCAGTTTTTACTCAAATCCACTCTTAAACTTTTTCCTATGCCTCAGTTCATCTTTTAAAGCTCTCTTGCATTTTTTTTCTCTCTCTTTTTAAAATTATTTATTTGACTGTGTCAGGCCTTAGTTGGCAAGTGGGATCTTCCTTGCAGTCTGCAGGGTCTTTTTAGCTGCAGACTGCAGGATTCAGTTCCCCGACCAGGGACTGAATGCCAGGCCCCCTGCACTGGGAGTCGAGGGAGGCAGGATGCTTTCCTGGTGGCTCAGAGGTGAAGAATCTGCCTACAATGCAGGAGACCTGGGTTGAATCCCTGGGTCAGGAAGATCCCTTGGAGAAGGGAATTGCAACCCACTCCAGTATTCTTGCCTGGAAAATTCCATGGGCAGAGGAGCCTGGTGGGCTAGAGTCCATGGCACTGTAGAGTCGGACCAGACTGAGTGACTAACACTTTACTTTCACTTTTCTGCACTCGGAGCATGGAGTCCAACCAGAGGACCACCAAGAAAGTGCCCCATCCTTTCCTACGGCTACCATTCCACATTATCTAGGGCAACTTCTCCTGTCTCCCCCTACCCCACCCTCACCCATATTCTTTCCCTCCTCAAACTGCGTACCAGTACCCATGCGGGGCTCTAGGCAACAAAGGAAGTGTGGTCCTCCGTCCTGCGCTTGGCATTGCATAAGACATTGCTTGGGCAGTAATCACAGAGTAAGAGTAAAATGGCAAGCGTGTTGGGCACCACTAAGGAGAGGAGCATGATGCAGTGTGGTTCTCTGGGAAGGTCCCTGGGCGGAACAGAGAGCTAAGGGTTACATACGAATTAGTTAGGCAGATGGGAAGGAAGAGCTCTCAAGGACAATCAGAACCTCTTGTGCTAGGCAGAGCTGTAGTGGAGACAGTCTGGTGAGGAAGGCTGAAAGCTGGCCCAGCATCTGCAGGACATCGTGATGGCCGTGGTCTAGGTGGACAAAGGGTAGCCAGGGAGATAGGTGGGGCCTTGAAGGGATTGTTAAGAATTTTTATCTTTTACCTTGAAACCTGAGGGTGATTTATCTGTTTCCATCTTGAAAAGTTAACTTTTTTTTTTTTCTTTATTAAATCATACATTGACATGAATCTGCCACGGGTGTACATGAGTTCCCAATCATGAACCCCCCTCCCAAGTGTGCTCATGAATGACTGTGGTGGTGACTTAGGCCAGAGAAGATATGATAGCCCTGGAGAAATGAGGATGGATTCAAGTGATACTTAAAACAGTAGAATCAGTAGGACATTGTACTGGATTATACTAAGTTATTTGGATGGGTTTCTTTCCTTGAAGACAAAAGTCTGTGTCTTATTTATTTCTTGGTTCCTCATACCTAACTGCAGACGTTGCATTTGGTAGGAGATGATCATTAAATTTGTAGAACTGATTTGCATACAGACAGTAAAGGTTTGAGGAAATCCAAACCAAAAGGTGCATTTTGACGCAAAAAGAAGGGGCAGGTCCCACCCTGCTGTACAGTTCCTGAGGAAGGCAGATTGAGTTGGGTGCCCCAGGGGTGCATGTCAGGGCCCAGGGTGGAGACACAAAAGGCAGCTCTGTCTCTCCCATACCTCTACCTGATGGCACAGCCATGGAACCACTTTGCCGAAAAAATGGAATCATACAATCACTTTCCTAATGGATTAGGAAGTTAGATGGACCCCTATCAAGACATGTAGTTCCAACCACTGAAGGAAGAGAGATTTGAGGACTTATTTCAAATTAACATTTTGCAATAAAGAGCAGTTGCTGGACCACTTCCATTCCTACGGCAATTATTATTTTTAGATGTCAGAATCTGTGCCTGAAGTTAGAGGAAATAAACAAATGAACTGAGACTTCCCTGGTGGTACAATGGCTCACACTCAGTGCTCCCAGGCAGAGGGCGCAGGGTTTGATCCCTGCTCGGGGAGCTAGATCCCACACGCTACAACTAGGAGTGCTGCAGCTAAGACCCAGCACAGCCAAATAAATAGGTAATCTTTCTAGTCCAAAAAAAAGAAGAACCCACAATGGCCCAAGAGTTGGCCTTTTTGTTTGTTTTTGTTTTTATGAATTACTGCAGCTCAGAATACTCAGTGTGAACCACCAAACAGTAGTTATTGTGATCAACAGTGCTTGTGAAGACCAGAAGTAAAATACCATTTCACTCCAGCCATAAACAGAGTTAACTTCTGTCAGAGATGCTGAAGAAAGTTCTAGACTCAGAGGTCAATTCTTGCCTCTTTTGTTTCATTCCTGACGCTACTCCATGCCAGAAACAAAGGCTTCCTTGTCCTCTCTCGTCTCCCTCTTCACTCTAAGAAATGCTAGCATTCTCCCTAAACCTTTCTCACTGACCCCACACCATAATTACAATCCAAACTGAAACTTTCCCAGTGTTCAATGCTCTCACCTAAGGGACAGACTTAGAAATGGAAAAATATTTTCTTTGAAACACAACAGTGCTGTCAACATCTGTGATGGTTTGTAAGTGATTAGACTGTACAGGAACAGGGGTGGTTTAAGGGAATTGCGAAACAGTCACTGGTCACGGGTAACTGGAGGAAAAGAGGGTGCCTGAGGGGAATTGCTCAGTCAGGGCTTCTTTTTTTTTTTCCTTTTTTTTTTTTTCGTTCCTGCCCTTAGTTGCTGTCTGAGTCTGAAAAGGTCATAGGCCTAATTATACCTGTGGACACCACATAATAGAAGCATTAACATGGGGCCCAGTGACCCTCCAGAGAGCTCCTCCTGCCCCCTGCCTAAAAGTTCCCAAACCAGTCACATCAAAAAGCCCATGAAATGGGGATGACGTTAAGGAATTACAAAGGGATTTTTTTTAGATGTGATCATGATATTGTGGGTATGTTCAAGAAAGAGAAAGAGAGAGAGGTGAACACGGAAATATTAACAGATGAAAAAATAGAATGTCTGGGATCGTCCAGAAGATGATCCCATTGCGGGCAGGGGAGGGGTGGAGAATAAAGGCAGCATGTGGGCCTTGTATTGATCGATGCTGCCGCTGGGTGGTGGGACCGTGAGGGTCGCACACAATGCTCGCCTTGTGTGTGTGTGTCGGGGATTTTCTGTGATAAAAAGGTTTTAAAATACTGCAGGCAGGTTCTTCTTTCTCAGAGACACTAAGCAAGCCAGTCTTTCGACACCCAGAAACCTCCACCTTGGCCAGGACACCAGCCTAAAGGTGCTGGTTTTATTGCCTGCTCCTTGTGTTTCTAAAACATTACAAGTTGAACTCGGCCTCCGGAGACAAGCAAACCTACAAAGGAGGTAACGACCCTCCCTCTCTCAGTACGCCGAAATATGCATCACATCAACATTTTTTGCCCACTTCTAATCATGGGTGCCCCATGCCTGCCAGATTTTAGCCCACCAGTTCATTTCAGAAAAGGTTTTTATGTTCTACAGCTGTTGCCGTCAGGCACAAGGCCCTTGGGTAATGCACTCCTGAGAAGTGGTTAGAAAGTCTTTGTTCAAAATATCATCTCTTCAGAAGCCATATGCACAACCTCACCAGCGAACATCCCCTGCTGGGGTTTTAGAACCCCTCAGGGCCAGGAGGTTCTCAGCCCCTCTGTCTGCCTTCACAGCAAGAAACTGCAACCGCTCTTCCGGAGTTTCCCCCCAGCCCCTGGTCTCTCCTTCCTTTGCAGAGCGCTGTCCAAGTAGGGCACCTGTCCCGTGTTGACTCAGGTGTCCTCACCAAGCAAATCAAGCAAGGTCAACAATGATCAACACAGCCACTCCCGTGTGCCCAGCACTGTCCAGTGGCCTAAAATAAAGAGAGAGAGGAAAGAAGGGCGAGATGGAGGGAGGCGGGGAGGGAGGGAGGGAAGCGGTGGGGGTGGACGGAAGGAGGGGAGGAGGCAGGGAAAGGAAAGGGAGCGGGAAAACGGAGGAAGGGCAAGGAGGGGGGAAAGGAAGGAAGAGGGAGAGACGACTTCTTAATTAGCTATCTTCTGTGACTTTCAGACACCAATACAAAACTTCAAGAGGGAAAGAACTAAGCCTGATGTTCACAACGTTGCCTTTACTTTTTCTCCATCACTTGGGTTCGAAAGGCTAGTTCTGCAGTTGCATCATCTGGGCCCAGATCATTTGATGGAGGCAGCATCCAACTTGATGGTTCAATTGACTCAACGGGTGACTAGATAGTTTTAAAAGTCCTTTGTGTCAGCACAGCTTGTTTGTCTGTATCAGAGGCAAAGGCAGCTCTACAGATGCTTCAAATCACCCTCAAAGGCTCTCCCAAATGGATTGGACACCATGATTTGTCAAAAAAAAAATAGAACACTGCCTGGTAGACTTCTTCCCAAACAATGGGTCCGGATGTGAGCTTGAAAAATGTCCCTTGTGCTTGTCTCATTTTAAAGCATGCGGTTAAGACTTTGGCATGATTTATTTGTTGGTTGGACATGTGGTGGAGCAGAGGGAAGGGGGCAGATATTACATGACGATTTAAAACGTAACAGATTTTGTTTGGCACTCCTTGGTGGGAACTTGAAATCAAATACAGTAGCAAAGTCATCCGTCAAGGGCAACTTGCTCTGATGTCCAAGAGAACCTCCTTAAAAACCTATAAGTCATCCATGTAAGAAATACGTGACACTTTCATTCCTTCCATTCTTCATGTCCTGGGGATATAAGATGCAAAGAATGAGATCTTGGATTGTAAATCATAGTGACTGGTTGTTAAATCTGAGGCAAGGCCCATAGGTTAGTCTTTGTGTTCAACATTATTCGTTTCCATCTCTCTCTCTTCCCACCCCTGTCACCTCCTGGACGCCTCAGACCCAGTTGGCTTGTTATCCACCTTCATTTATCTTGGTATGAATGACATAATGGGAAATTGTTAAGGCTTGAAGGAATTGTAAAGAAATGGTCAGCTGAAAGATTAAACGTGGTCCTACCCCCATTTTCAGGGACTTGTGATAAAACTTAATGATAAATGAGGGAAAGGGGGAGAAATTGAATTAAACCAGCAAGTTGTTTTCTCATCTTGAAACCATACAATCGACTCTAATCCAGTTCTTTGTGACTTCGCATGAGCAGCTGCTTGGAAGATCTTTCGTAATCTGATGACTCGTCCGAGGATGTAAACGCCAGTTTATGTCCTCTCCTGCACCTAAAAGAAGTCACAATTGTAAAGGGTCTAGGTCATAGAAAGAAAATTAAGGAATTACTTTAGGGGACTTCCCTGGTCCAAAGGGTAAGACTCCACGCTTCCAAGGCAGGGGACCCAGGTTCCATCCCTGGTCAGGGAACTAGATCCCACACACCACAGCTAAGACCCAGCAAAGCCAAGTAAATAAATAAATACTCTTAAAAAAAGTTGCTTTAGAGGTGGGGGAAGGATGGACTGGGAGGTTGGGATTAGCAGAGGTGAAATATTTCATATAGGATAGATAGACAACAAGGTCCTCCTGTATAGCACAGGGAACTATATTCAATATCCTGATACAAACCATAATGGAAAAGGATATAAAAAAATGTATGTATATATATAACTGAGTCACTTTGCTGTATAGCAGAAATTAACACATTGTAAATCAATATACTTCATATTTTTTAAGTTAAAAAAAGTTGCTTTACTTTATGCAACACCAGCTTAAATGTGGCCTTGAGTCCCATTTAGAGAAGTGTGTGTGTGTGTGTGTGTGTGTGTGTGTGTGTGTGTGTGCACGCGTGCGTGCATGCACACATGCGCAAACGCACACATTAGGCAAATACAGGAAAGGAGTAAGAAGTTGGATCACTCTGCCCATTTCCAATATCTGCACCTGGGACCTTTCTGTCATTCAGTCATTAAGTCACGACCGACTCTTTGTGACCCCATGGATTGTAGCATGCCAGGCTTTCCTATCCTTCACCATCTCCTGGAGTTTGCTCAAAATCATGTCCACCGAATCAGTGGTGCCATCCAACCGTCTCATCCTCTGCCACCCCGTTCTCCTCCTGCCCTCAATCTTTCCCAGCATCAGGGTCTTTTCCAATGAGTCAGCTCTTCGCATCAGGGAGACCTTCTACCCGAGCTCAAAGCTTCCATGCAGTTCTGGAGAGGATGCTCCCAGGGGCTGCCAGTCCTGGATTGTGGGGGTCTCTGCTCCACACAGTCCTGCGTGCAGTAGAGCCTGGAACCCAGGAGGGGATGTGGCGGGGTGACGGAGCAATTATCTCCTTCCACAGTGTCGGAGGGCCCAGTGCTCTTACACCTCCCCAGGGAGGCAAGGAGGGCCAGGCTAACCCCATCTGAAAAGCTCTTTTTGCAGAAGGAAAAAAAAAGTTATTTCAGTCGAGAAACTGACACATTGATTTACATTTGTTCTGGCAGGGAGCTGGCAGGAGAGGAAGTTTTTACAAATGGATAGTGGCCCTCGAAATGGCCCACAGCCATCAGTCATTGACAGCCTCCGTGTCCCAGCGTGGCATCCTCCTCAGCGGAAAGAAGCCTTGCAGAAACTGTCTTTTCACATGTGATCATCTAGGTCCTCCGAGAACATTAAGAGGGCAAAGCGGATCAAAACAGTGGGCGGAAAGAAATGGAAATAAATTAAAATACACACGCAACTAAAGCACAAGCTGGGAGGTGAATGTGGAGTCACTCTTCTAGTCTGGCCCACAGCATCAGAGTGGTCAACAGCCCCCACGAGAGCCCACCGCCGACACCCCATTCTTCTCTTCAAGACCAGGGAGAAGACTCAGGCTAGAGGGCTTCCTATGTTCCAGGTCAAGGAGAAAAGCCTGCTCATCTACAAGTCATTCTTCTTTCTCTCCTTATCCTGGACACTCTCCATGGCCTGTTTCCCCGGGTTACAAGAGATCGGCCTGCAACCTCAAATTCGGGTTTATTAATTTAGGGAAAAACATAATGGTCAGAAGGACTGGGCTTCTCATGTCTGTGCCCCACAAATACTGAGGTTGGGGTCTATAGCCCGGAAGCCACAGCTACTGACGCCACAGCAAGAGAAGCCCCAGCAACGAAAAGCCCACACACCACAACTAGAGAGGAAGCCCGCTTGCCGAAACTAGGAAACAGCGCGAGCAGCAAAGATGACCCAGCACAGCCAGAAGTAAGCAAGAGTTATTTAAATGTCATGGGGATGTTTAAACATCATGGGCATGCTGTTCCATGTAGAGCATGGTAACATAGTTAATAATATTATATTGTATTTTTAAACACTGCTAAAAGTAAACATTAGAAGCTGTCATCACAAGAATAAAAAGATTGGTAACTATGTATGATGTTGAATGTTAACTAGACTAGACTTATATGGTAATCATTTTATTTTTTTATTTTTTTTTATTTTTTGCTAATTTTTTTTATTTATTATTTTTTTTTATTAAATTTTAAAATCTTTAATTCTTACATGTGTTGGTAATCATTTTAAAATGTATACAAATAGTCGAATCATTGTGTTGTACACTTGAAACTAATATAAAGTTATATGTCCATTAAACCTCAATTAAAAAAAAAATTTTTTAATTGACCTCTGTGTAGGGTCTCCATGCCTCCCAGGAGCCAGGGGGCACAATCCTGCCTGCCATCACCTGCACTGCTTGAGTCCTGAGAAGAATATGCTAGCTGCCGTGGTCCCAGCCTTCCCGCATCCTCAGCCATCTCTGCCAAAGATGGGGAGAGCAAAACACTTTCTGTCCTTCTCCAAGACCAGGGTACTTTTATTCAACAGAGCCTTGTTTCTAGAGAAACTATTCATTTGGGTATATCTGTAGATTGTTTGGCATCTTTTCTGTTAAGTATCCATATGCTCCTGGGATAAAATTATTAGAGTACTGACGTATTCTTCAGGTGCAGATGAACACAAGTATAGTCCCAAAGGGGACTCAGGAGGAAACGGTTATGAAAACAGAAACCAGAATCTCTTTTATCACAAAGTAAATAGTCATCACCGTGCCAAATATGTAACTTATGAAACCTTTCTCTTGGTTTCATAAAATAAAATTCTTTATACCCATCTATCTAAAAATCCCACTTACAGATTTCACATGTGTAAAGATACTCCTTGTAGAAATCTTTTTAATAATTAAAAAATTTGAAGAAGTCTGAGTAAATTATAATAAACTATTATAGATCCACATTTTATAATACTTTCTAAAACTTTAAAAGAATGATATAAATGTTCATGGAGTGACTTGGAAAGATGCCTAAAATATACTAAGAAGAAAAAAAAGTTACTTAACAAATATAACCCCATTTGTGTTAAAATATGTACACACATATACCAATCAAAAAACAAAATATATTTTTCTACAACATGTAAATGTAAATGAGCAGAGAAAAGGGGAAATGGGAGTCTGATTCATGGAGAGTTTTCATTTTCCTGTATTATTTGAGTATTTTACAACACAAATGTATTTTTGCATTAGGAACATATTTACATATGAATTTTTAAAGGAAATATTAGGAAATATAATGAAATACTTTATCTCAGTTGGATGAAAAGACGCTGTAGAGCCAAAATGCCATTTACAGCAGGAGAAGTCTCTTGGCATTTACCAGCCCTTTCAACAATGAAGAGACCATTTTGTTTGGCATAAAAGAAAAAACCTGTGGCAAAGATCCAAGAGAACAGGAGAATCATATATTTTAATAAAATTAGGTTTAACCATCTGGTTAGATTAAAGATAACCCATCACCTGTTGAGAGCCACAAATCAGTACTAAATTTGAATCTATCCACCATGCAGGGAAAGATTAATTTGCCAAGCCCAGCAGAGATCCAACTCCAGTCACTGCTCTCCCACCAACAATATCTTTACTGAATAGTTTTCCAGCTCTCTTCTGTTCATAAAATGGAAGCAGAGAGCATAAGTCACATCTCACACAGCAGGGTGGCCAACATGCAGTAGGGAAGATGAGCAATTCACATAAGGTTTTCATAAATTCTCAACTGTTCATTCAATATCCTGTTGTGGAATATAATAAAAGGATGATTGGAGCTGTAAACACAGAGCTAACTGTTGTTGGATTATAACGTTTATGTTAATCAGCCTTTTTTTCAGCTATTCAGCTGCAAAATTTCATCTACTTTCAAAGATAACTCTTCCTGAGAAGTAAAATGTTGACGCGACATTCTGCATCAAGATCACACACAATTTGAAAGGCATTAATTCAAGACTTACCACCCTCTCCCCCAAAAAATAAAGAAAGCAGGGAGTGAAGAACCATCACTTCCATAGTGAGTAGTGTAATTTTGAAACTCATTCTCCCAGGATGCTGTCAAGAAAAGTTTGAATAAATTCTAGAGACACAATGGGCATAATTGCTTTCATTATTTCCAAGGCATTTTAACAACTATTGTTAGTGATACAACAACCCTATGGAATAGACAAGCAGAAATAAGAGTTCTAGTGTCACAGATGCTGAAATCATGATAGATTTGAGTCCAAGATCAGACAGCTAGTTAGCAACAGTGCCAGGGTTAGAATCCAGGTGTGTTGACTCCTAAACAAGGTCTTGGAAAACCGCTTAAGTAAAATATCAATTTCCTAGTTGGCAAAGACTACTTAGTCTCTAAAAATGATAAAATGAGTCATTTAGTCAAGTCTTAGAGAAATGACCTTCAACTTAGGGCAGGCCTTGAGCTCCTCTTAAAGAGGATAGAAATGGCCCCTGTCTGGGCCACACTCTTGCTGTTTTGCAGATCAGTCCTGTGCAGCTTCTAGTTGTTTTAAATGTTTACACCAAACACTTGTCAGCCCATGATGTTTCCAACCAAATCATTTTAAGGTCAGGACGCACGGGATCAGAAACACATTGGAAGGTGGCTACCCCGTGCTTTCTGGTCTTCAGACACTTGCACTACCCACGGGCTCCCCAACAAGGCACAGAGTAAGCAGCAAGGGACCTTATCGATCAGTCCTTCAAACTTTTCCACCAAGATGACAGCCCACACCCCCTTTAGTAAAGCTCCCAGACCTTAGAAATGACAGCTTCCTGGCTTCGGAGATGACTGGAGTTATCTGGAGATGTCTCCCTTCACACTACTCAGCAGAATCTCTCCTCCCCTGGCGAAGGACTCGTGCAGAGGACTCGGGGCTGTTTTTGCAGGATCAATGACCCGAATATATGGGAGTAAAACTCCCCTAGGGAATTAGATTCATGAGACTTGAAGCTTCCCAGGAATCTGAAAGAAATGGTGTTTCAGTTTTCATGGCCTGCTAGAGCTGGTTGAAAGATCAGAAATAAAAGGTTATTGACCCGGGGATTTTCTTGGGAGGAGAAGGGCACGGAGACTGTAGTGTCTGGGTGCCTTCAACTCGGGGATCATAAAGGACCTTGTGGAGGCCACTGACTCTGGAGCAAATCAAAGCAGGGAAATGATTGGAAAATCTACTCTGCATTTTACTGGACTTTTATTGAAGGGTGTTACTAGGGGATGCTCTGCTTCCAGGAAGAAAAAGTTATATGGGCTTGTCTTGAGTTTCGTGCTCAAATTCTTATTCCTTTAATAATTTCTGCACTGGAGGAATTCCCTGACGGTCTAGCAGTTAGAACTCTGTTCTCTCAAGCCAAGGGCCCAGATTCCATCCTTGGTCAGGAAACTAAAATCCCACAAGCTTTGCAGCTCCCCCCCAAAAAAAGATACCTAATAATTTCTGCATTGGGACTTCCTGAGGTCCACACAGCTCAGTTCCTGGTCTCCAAATCAGTAAAGAATTGGGTCTCTGGGGACTTCTCTTGTTATCTCCTAAAAAGGACCCCCTTGCCTTGCAACCAGGAAACAGAGCAAACATAAAATTCTCCTTAGCTTTGATCAAGGCAAAATGCCAGTCATCTGAAACTGCATTTGACAGAGTCCCCTCTGTCCACTAGGAAATGAACTAGTAAACTGGCTCGTGAAATTGGAGAAAAGGACAAAAGAAAAAGTTCACTGATCAAAAAGCCATCATAGCCACTAAGACTAAACGTCTCCAGACACGACACTGAACACCCTTTCGGAAAGATTAGCCTTGTGGAAAGTGCTGGTGCAGACTTCCTCAGCGTGTCCGAAACATTCTCCAGCTCAGAACAATCAAAAGGCCATGAAAATGCCACTTTCCCTCAGAACCGACAACAACCTGGAAAAGCCCTGTTCCTGGCCACTGATTACACACAGCCTGCTCCATTAACATGCAGCTTCACATGCTTCTTGGAGTCTGACACAGGTTGAGCTTGTTTTTCTGGTCCCCTGGGGCAAAAACGAAGCACTAGCAAACAGTCATTTCACATTTTAAAATGTCCTTTTTTCTCCCAAACTTCTCCCCTGCCACCATCACCGTGCAATTCCTGAGCTCATTATCAGGAGAGGAACATGAACCACACATGTCAGCAGTCGGTGCCTCCCAGGCAAACAATGGGCCGTTGGTCATGGACAGTTGGCCACCAATGACTGGACCGAGACCAGTGAACAACTTTACACAGGCCTCTGAGCAACCATTAAGTAGGGAGAACAAGGGGCTGAGTTAGGCTTGAATTAAATGACTTGCTAAGGCCTCTCAGGTCACCATCCATCTCCAGCCTTACAGTTCCTTGTGTCTTTTGATGGTTTCTGATTGGTGCGACATGTCCAAATTCCAGCTTTTCCCTTGGGTGCGTTACAAAGTAGAAAGGGACAGAAAGCAAATACACTGTTTGCATAGCAGTATATCCAGGATAACAGTCATTATCAGTCAATAACAGGAGGGGTGTCATTCCTACAACGGCACAACTAGGAAACTTTAGGAGATAAAGCCACCGACGTCTATGTCTACAGCACTCGTTTCTTTCCTCCGAGTCTAAAAAGAAGTGGAGGTTTGCTCCTCCAGCTCTGGTCTCTGTGCTTTTGGTGCAGAATGAGAGAAACTGTAAGAATAGAGACGCAGACGTAGAGAACGAACTTGTGGACACAGCAGGGGAAGGAGAGGGTGGGACAAATTGGGAACGTACATTGACATAGATACACCGCCATGTGTAAATGAGATAGCTAGTGGGAAGCCGCTGTATAGCACAGGAAACTCAGCTTGGTGCTCTGTGGTAACCTAGAGGGGCAGCATGGGGCTGGGGTGGGAGGGAGATCAAGAGAGAGGGGATATATATATACATATAGCTGATTCTGTTGATGAGGTGGGAGGCGGGCTGTGTTCCCTCATTGTTATTTGACCTGAGGCCAAACTACGGTGGAGTTAATGAAGATAATGGTGACCTCCTTCAAAAGGTCCCATGCACACACTGCTGCACTCAGGGCCCCCAACCCTGCAGCAGGCCACCGCTGACCCACGCTTCCGCCGGAGACTGCTGGACCCTCACAGGCAAGTCTGGGTCAGTCTCTTGTGGGGTCACTGCTCCTTTCTCCTGGGTCCTGGTGTGCACGAGGTTTTGTTTGTGCCCTCCAAGAGTCTGTTTCCCCAGGCCTGTGTGAGTTCTGGCGGCTGTATGGTGGGGTTAATGGCGACCTCCTCCAAGAGGGCTTATACCATACCCTGGTCTGCTGCACCCAGAGCCCCTGGCCCTGTGGCAGGCCACTGCTGACCTGTACCTCCTCAGGAGACACCCAAACACAGTTTTATCTCAGTCTCTGGGGGGTCTCTGGGTCCTGGTGAGCACAGGTATATTTGAGCCCTCTGAGCATTTCTGGTGGGTATGGGGTTTGATTCTAAATGCGATTCCACCTCTCCTACCATCCTTCCTGGGGCTTCTCCTTCGTCCTTGGACGTGGGGTATCTCAAAGGCGCTCCAGTGCACCACAGCTGCCGCTCCAGCACCGCTGCTTAGTTCTGCTGGGCATGGCCCTGCCCATCAAACCAAGACCCAGTTTCCCCCTCAGTCAATCTCTCCCATCAGGAAGTTTACATAAACCTCTTATCCTTATCCATCAGAGAGCAGACAGAATGAAAACCACAGTCACAGAAAACTAACCAATCTGATCACATTGACCACAGCCTTGTCTAACTCAACGAAACTGTGAGCCGTGCCATGAAGGGCCACCCAAGACAGACGGTGGAGAGTTCTGACAAAATGTGGTCCACTGGAGAAGGGAATGGCAAACCGCTTCAGTATTCTTGCCTTTAGAACCCCATAAACATTATGAAAAGGCAAAAAATATGACACTGAAAGATGAACTTCCCAGGTTGATAGGTGCCCTATATGCTACTGGAGATCAGTGGAGATATAACTCCAGAAAGAATCAATATTGCATAGGAACCTGGAATGTTAGGTCCATGAATCAAGCAAATTGGAAGTGGTCAAACAGGCGATGGCAAGAGTGAACATCAACATTTTAGGAATCAGCGAACTAAAATGGACTGGAATAAGTGAATTTAACTCAGATGACCGTTATATCTACTACTGTGGGCAAGAATTCCTTAGAAGAAATGAAGTAGCCAATATAGTCAATAAAAGAGTCTGAAATGCAGTAGGTGGGTGCAATCTCAAAAATGACAGAATGACCTCTGTTCATTTCCAAGGCAAAGAGAGGAAAACAATAGAATGGGAAAGACTAGAGATTTCTTCAAGAAAATTAGAGATACCAAGGAAGCATTTCATGCAAATATGGGAACAATAAAGGACAGAAATGGTTTGGACCTAACAGAAGCAGAAGATATTAAGAAGAAGTGGCAAGAATACACAGAAGAACTATACAAAAAAGATCTTCACGACCCAGATAATCACAATGATGTGATCATTCACCTAGTGCCGGACATCGTGGAATGTGAAGTCATGAGCCTTAGGACACATCACTACGAACAAAGCTAGAGGAGGTGATGGAATTACAGCTGACATTTCAAATCCTGAAAGATGATGCTGTGAAAGTGCTGCACTCAATATGCCAGCAAATTTGGAAAACTCAGCAGTGGCCACAGGACTGGGAAAGGTCAGTTTTCATTCCAATCCCAAAGAAAGGCAATGCCAATACCACACCACCATACCTGCCTCCTGAGAAATCTGTATGCAGGTCAAGAAGCAACAGTTAGAACTGGACATGGAACAACAGACTGTTTCCAAATCAGGAAGGAGTATGTCAAGGCTGTATATTGTCACCCTGCTTATTTAACTTATATGCAGAGTACATCATGAGAAATGCTGGACTGGATGAAGCACAGCTGGAATCAAGATTTCTGGGAGAAATATCAATAACCTCAGAAACGCAGATGACACCACCCTTACAAAGAGCTAAAGAGTCTCTTGATGAAAGTCAAAGCGGAGAGTGAAAAATTTGGCTTAAAACTCAACACCAGAAAATGAAGATCATGGCATCCAGTCCCATCACTTCATGGCAGATATATGGGGAAACAATGGAACCTGAGAGACTTTATTTTGGGGGGCTCCAAAATCACTGCAGATGGTGATTGCAGCCATGAAATGAAAAGACATTTGCTCCTTGGAAGAAAAACTATGACCAACCTAGACAGCATATTAAAAAACAGAGACATTACTTTGCCAACAAAAGTCCATCTAGTCAAAGCTATGGTTTTTCCAGTGGTCATGTATGGATGTGAGAGTTGGACCATAAAGAAAGCTGAGCACAGAAGAATTGATGCTTTTGAACTGTGGTGTTGGAGAAGACTCTTGAGAGTCCCTTGGACTGTAAGGAGGTCCAACCAGTCCATCCTAAAGGAAATCAGTCCTGAATATTCATTGGAAGGACTGATGCTGATGCCAAAACTCTAATCCTTTGGCCACCTGATGGGAAGAACAGATTCATTGGAAAAGACCCTGATGCTAGGAAAGATTAAAGGTGGGAGGAAAAGGGGACAACAGAGGATGAGATGGTTGGATGACATCACAGACTCAATGGACATGAGTTTGAGTAAGCTCTGGGAATTGGTGATGGACAGGGAGGCCTGGCGTGTTGCAGTCCATGGGGTCGCAAAGAATCAGACACGACTGAGTGGCTGAAATGAACTGAACTCAACTGATAGCTGATTCACTTTGTTGTATAGCAGAAACTAACACAACATTGTAAAGCAATTATCTTCCAATTAATAAAATAAAGAATGAGGAAGTCAGATGGAGAGCCAGAGAGGAGACAGAAAAGGAAACAGGAAATAAAGAGGGGAAGAGAGGGGCTGGACCCACTGAGTATAGGACAGCTTTTGCTTGTTGGTGTTTGGGATTATTTTGGGGGTTAAGAATCAGGACTGCAAAAGAGAGAAGGAGGAGGACCACTGCTTTCTCCAAAGTCCTCTTGGAATGGGAAGACAAGATGTTGAAGATAATTTGGTATAAATTAAGGGTGTATTTTCCTCTGTCTTTTTGTGGTTTCTCCAGACACAAGTTAGAAATAAAGTCACTATTAGTTACATTTTTTTTTTCAGTTACACAATTATTTGTTTAAACCACCCAGAGACAGGGGCACATGAGGCCCCACTTGTAATCAAGTTATCACTGAAACCAGCAGTGTAAAAACAGAGCTCAAATAGGATTTTATAATCATGGCTGCTCAGAGCCCCTTTCAGTACTGAAACCCATTTTGGCCAACACAGCCCTTTCTTATCTATGGATAAGGATGATACCTACGTGACTGCTAGCCCCTGATGTACTTGAAAGATAAAAGTATCCCGGGGTGACACTAACTGTAGCAGAACACTGATAAAAGCATTCAATCATCCAGATATCTGCCCTTGAGTAAACAGAAGATCTAGATGACGAACGGGAATTTTCTTTTCATCTGGATGTTTGCTATGAGGGAGACGTGGTCATTGACATCTCAAGCATTCAAACCTTGGTAGGTTTGATGCAAGGCATGCTGCTATCTCAGCAGAGAATAAGCCAAAAATAAAAGGACTAAGAAAGATGGATGATGGGATGGGTCCCTTGGGAGAAAAGATGGTTCATAGTCCAAATCTTGTATTCAGCAAGCACTGTGAACTCAGGCTCAGGGCCATACCTGGAGTACTTGACATACAGAGCGAAGCATTTCTAACACCTTCCCTCTCTTCAAAGGGCTTCCCTGGTGGCTCAGCTGGTAAAGAATCCACCTGTGGTGCGGGAGACCTGGGTTTGATCCCTGGGTTGGGAAGATCCCCTGGAGAAGGGAAAGTCTACCTACTCCAGTATTCCAGCCTGGAGAGCTACATGGACTGCACAGTCCATGGGGTCACAGAGAGTCAGACACGACTGAGTGACTTTCACTCCCTCTCTTCAATACAACAAAATTATTCTTAGTGGGATTTCCCTGGTTGTCCAGTAGTTAAGACTCTGAGCCTCCAATGCAAAGGGTACTGGTTTGATCCCCGGTCAGGCAACTAAGATTCCACATGCTGCACAGCCAAAAATAAATAAATAAATAAACGCTGATGCCTTTGGTAATAATTGGACAACTCTGGGCTTCTCCAGTGGCTCAGCAGTAAAGAATCTGCCTGCAATACAGGAGGCGCAGAAGACACATGTTCAATCCCTCTGTTGGGAAGAGGAGGGCATGACAACCCTTTCCAGTATCCTTGCCCAGAGAATCCATGGACAGAGGTACAGTCCATGGGGTTGCAAAGAGTCAGACGCATCAGAAGTGACTTAGCACCCACACACACACAACTCTGTAAATATACCAAAATCATTGAATTGTGAGAGTAAAGCAAATGAATTGTGTGGTATATAAACTATAACAATAAAAAGTTTTAAGTTATCACAATAAGATTTTAAAAGACAAAATCATTCTTAGTAAGTCATGAAGTAAGCCTGAGAAGAATCATGCCCAGAAAGGAAACAAAGACAGTGAAAATGTTTTTTTACTGCCTGTGTATAATTGTGCCTGTAAAAAATAATAATAATAGTAAATAATACAACACTTCAAGGATATAAAAGGGAAAAGCTAATAATACTTTTCAATTTACATTACTGTATTTTTGAAAAAAAAAAAGAAAAAACTTACACATACATAGTGATCTGTTCCAGTAATGGCTCTTACCACTCACAGTCTGTTCCACTATTTCAAATATTAGACACAAGCCAAAGCTCCAAGTGATAGTGTTTCTTCACGCTGATAGTCACTGTGCCATGATTTTCATTTTGAATCTCCTCTTTAAATGCAGGAATATCTGGTCCCAAAGGGGTTGGAGACACGAATTGGTGCCCTGAGCTAGCTCTGCTGCTGCTGCTGCTAAGCCGCTTCAGTCGTGTCCAACTCTGTGTGACCCCATAGAAGGCAGCCCCCCAGGCTCCCAATGAGTCTAAACTGTTACAAACTTAGGAAACATACCAACCTCCGATTCTGCCCACATTGGAGGACTCCTGTATAACTAGCAGTCCTCATAATTTAATTCCATGTTTTCATGAAATATAAAGGATGATAATAAAATATGTAAGATCTTTATGGGGGGGATAAATGGAGAAGGAAATGGCAACCCACTCCAGTATTCTTGCTGGGAAAGTCCCATGGACAGAAGAGCTTGGCGAGCTACAGTCCAGGGGGTTGCCAAGAGTCAGACACAACTGAGCAGACTAACTAGGCATGGAAAATAAAACAAACTTTTTGGGCAACCCAATACTACAGTTGCATTCAAATATGTATTAGAACTGTATTAAATTACAACATGTTCAATTCCGTCTCTCAGCCATGTCCGACTCTGCAACCCCATGGACTGCAACATGCCAGGTCTCTCTGTCCATCACCAACTCCAGCTTGTGCTTCATCCAGACCAGCATTTCACATGATATCCTCTGCATATAAGTTAAATAAGCAGGGTGACAATATACAGCCTTGATATACTCCTTTCCCAATTTGGGACCAGTCTGTTGTTTCATGTCATGTTCTAACTGTTGCTTCTTGACCTCCATAAAGGTTTCTCAAGAGGCAGGTCAGGTGGTCTGGTATTCCCAACTTTTGAAGAATTTTCCACAGTTTGTTGTGATCTACACACTCAAAGACTTTGGCATAGTCAATAAAGCAGTAGATGTTTTTCTGGAACTCTCTTGCTTTTTTGATGATCCAATGGATTTTGGCAATTTGATCTCTGGTTCCTCTGCCTTTTCTAAATCCAGCTTGAACATCTGGAAGTTCACAATTCATGTAAGCCTGGCTTGGAGAATTTTGAGCATCTCTTTGCTAGTGTGTGCGATGAGTACCATTGTGCGGTAGTTTGAGCATTCTTTGGCATTGCCTTTCTTTGGGATTGGAATGAAAACTGACCTTTTCCAGTCCTGTGGCCACTGCTGAGTTTTCCAAATTTGCTGGGATATTGAGTGCAGCACTTTCACAGCATCATCTTTCAGGATTTGAAATGTCAGCTGGAATTCCATCACCTCCTGTAGCTTTGTTCGTAGTGATGCATCCTAAGGCCCATTTGACTACACATTCCAAGATGTCTGGCTCTTGGTAAGTGATCACACCATCATGGTTATCTGGGTCATGAAGATCTTTTTTGTACAGTTCTTCTGTGTATTCTTGCCACTTCTTCTTAATATCTTCTTCTGTTAGGTCCAAACAATTTCTGCCCTTTATTGTGCTTATCTTTGCATGAAATTTTCCCTTGGTATCTCTAATTTTCTTGAAGAAATCTCTAGTCTTTCCCATTCTATTGTTTTCCTCCATTTCTTTGCCTTGATTGCTGAGGAAGGCTTTCTTTTCTCTCCTTGCTATTTTTTTGGAACTCTGCATTCAAACAGGTATATCTTTCCTCTTCTCCTTTGCCTTTAGCGTCTCTTCTTTTCTCAATTATTTGTAAAGCCTCATCAGACAATCATTTTGCCTTTTTGTATTTCTTTTCTTGGGGATGATCTTGATCACTGCCTCCTGTACAATGTCATGAACCTCCGTCCACAGTTCTTCAGGCACTCTATCAGATCTAATCCCTTGAATCTGTTTGTCACTTCCACTGTATAACTGTAAGGGGTTTGATTTAGGTCACACCTGAATGGTCTAGTGGCTTTTCCTACTTTTTTCAATTTAAGTCTGAGTTTGGCAATAAGGAGTTCATGATCTGAGCCACAGTCAGCTCCCAGTCTTGTTTTAGATGACTGTATAGAGCTTTTCCATTTTTGGCTTCAAAGAGTATAATCAGTCTCATTTTGGTATTGACCATCTGGTGATGTCCATGTGTAGAGTCTTCTCTTGTGTTGTTGGAAGAGGGTGTTTGCCTTTGATCTGCTTTGGTTTGTACTCCAAGGCCAGATTTGCCTGTTACTCCAGGTGTCTCTTAACTTTCTACTTTTGCATTCCAATCCCCTATAATGAAAAGGACATGTTTTCTGAGTGTTATTTGTAGAAGGTCTTGTAGGTCTTCAGAGAACCATTCAACTTCAGCTTCTTCAGCATTGCTGATCAGGGCATGGACTTGGATTACTGTGATATTAAATGGTTTGCCTTGGAAACAAATAGAGATCATTCTGTCGTTTTTGAGATTGCATCCAGGTACTGCATTTCGGACTTTCTTGTTGACTATGATGGCTACTCCATTTCTTCTAAGGGTTTCCTGCCCACAGTAGTAGATATAATAGTCATCTGAGTTAAATTCACCCATTCCAGTCCATTTTAGTTTGCTGATTCCTAGAATGTCGATGTTCACTCTTGCCATCACATGTTGACCATTTCCAATTTGCCTTGATTCATGGACCTAACATTCCAGGTTCCTATGCAATATTGCTCTTTACAGCATCGGACTTTACTTCCATCACCCGTTATATCCACAACTGGGTGAGAGAAATGAAGTCTAAATCAGAAACTGGACAAACACAATGGGAGTCGGGATGCATTACTGAGTGCTCATTAGCCACTCAAGACTGACTCCACTCCCCCACTGCTCATAAAAACTGGATATTTAATTTTCTAAGTTTGGTCCTGAAGACTTAGGACCAAGTGGGTGGGGCGGGTATCTGAGGAAAGTTCTTTGAATCTGAAGTTGAGAGGAGTTGGACAAGGCAGGGCCAGCTTAGAATGGTCCTTCAGGGGATGTTTCATCAATATCAGGCAATGAGAGGAAGACAGTCACAGCTTTTGCTTATCAAGCAAGTTGCTGTTTTTCAGTTGCTGAGTTGGATCTGACTCTTTGTGATCCCATGGACTGCAGAATGCCAGATTTCTTTGCCCTTCATCATCTTCTAGAGTTTGCTAAAACTCATGTCCATGTTCACATTATTATTCCAAAGCGTGGAGAAGGAAATGACAACCTACTCCAGTGTTCTTGCCTGAAAAATCCCATGGACAGAGGAGCCTGGCAGGCTACAGTACAAAGGGTCACAAACAGTCGGCACAACTGAGTGACCAAGCGCTCAGGTAGTTATGTTCAATGTGCATGTTAATTCTGGGAAGTCTTCCTCTGTCTTTTTCATGGAAGAATTAAAGAAATGAAAGGGATAAATAAAACAATGCTACACTAAACCATTTCTCTGACTGCTTTCCCTTGGGTTTCTGATGTGATCACTCCTGAAAAGCTTCCCAGATTTCCCAAGTTATTATGTGACTGGAGGGCTTCAAAAATCACCTGCCCGGCAGTTCCCGAGCAAACCTAGATTCTTAATGTTTATACCCACCATTTATTTATTGGGCATAACTATGTCCTACGTACGGTGTTAAGCTACATCTATAAAAGTAATACTAATAATTGATCTCCTCGGTGCAGATTTACAAAGAGATAGTTCCCCATCACAAATAAGAACAGACAGAAAATAGCTCAGAGGAATTAGTCATCATCCCAGCTGATAGATATAATCACAGCAAAGTATGTCAGAGTCAGGAAATACCACGAGGTTAAGAAGATTACAAAGAATGAAGATGACTGTAATTACTTACGTTTAACTGAATAGTATAATTGAATCACATAATTCTTTTCCACTATTTAAGTTCCTGGCTTACAAGTCAGGAATGACCTATAGGCCACTTCCCTCTTGGCTAGTCGAAGACTATTGAGGAGGGAGGGGAGTGGCATTCACTGTGGCAAATAAGGCTCTCCCGCCCATCCGTCTCCCACCATTCCACCCACTCCCCCCCTGGAAATTCAGTGACAAGCGAAGGCTCTGCCATTGTTAACTACAAGAGGACAAGGCTTTGACTTTTCTAGGGTGTGAAGAGTTCTAGGAATAACCAGAAAAGCAAGCAGGAGACTCCCCTGGTGGTCCAGCAGTTAAGAGTCCATGCTTCCAATGTAGGGGGTTTGATCCCTGGTCATGGAACCCACATGCCACATGGCTCAGCCAAAGCAAAAAGAAATGAACAAATGAATTAAAACCATAAAAAAAGAAAAGCAACAATCTGTATGGCCATGCACTGAAGCAGGGCTGTGTGTTAGGAAGAAAGCAAGATGCAACGGCGCCTCTGATAGTGAGTCTCCATTCACAGCTAACTGGTTTGGGACCACCGCAAGTTACAGTCTCTCAGATCCTGTCTGTGAAATAATGATAATGGCTCTGTTCCGCTGCCCTTGCCGCTCACCTGTGAGGATGACGTGGATGATGACCTGAGCACACTGGGGTGGGTCACAGAGTTTACAAAGGGAAAAGGCCACTTATTCCACACATGTGTATTCCACCTTCTATCACATGCTCACTTCTGTTTTTCTAAGCAGTGGATAATGTGCAATTCAAAAATATACTTCATCATAGCAATTATTTCAAGCGATGCCTAAAATAAACTTTCTGAATTGTCTTTTGTGAGAAATGGCTGAGTCATTTTGCTGCCATCCAGTCTGCTTTTTAAAAAAAATACTCTTTTGACCTCACCCCACAGGCATGTGGGGTCTTATTTCCCCAGTCAGGGATGGAACGCTTGCCACCTGCATTGGAAGCACAGAGTCTTAACCACTGGACCACCAGGAAAGTCCCCAGTCTGTTAATTGGACCAAATGTAGAAGCTAGAAGTTAGGCAAGCAATAGGAGATTGAACCAAATTCTTGCATGCTTTCAGATCCACAGAGGACTCTGTGAGAATGATGCAGTTTTTAGGATTTGGGGGGTGGTGGGGAGGGCGAAGTGAAAAAAATCCAGGGAGAGTGGGAAAGTATTTCCAGTTCTGTGACAGTATCCCTGGCCAGGACACAAAGCTTCGGGGCCTTGGACTCCAGAACGGTATCAGCTGAGGGTCAGCTTGAGCCCCCCACCAACTCAGCCCTCAGCCCTATTGCTCTGTGACTAGAGTCCAGTCGGAAAGCCCACCCTCTGGGGCTTTAGGACTTGGTGCGTTTTGCTGCTGCCCATGGCCTGGAGGGCAGTGTTGACACCGGAGCGTGTTTTCTTCAGCCGTGGCCAAACTGTCTTCCCCAGAGCAGATATTTGCCTAAGCCCCAAAGCTCATTAGATAGCTTAGGAGGCTCTTTGCTTACTCTCTCAAGCACTAAGGCTATCTCCCTGGTGTGGTGTCCGGGTGTCCTGGAGTCCTGGGTTCCTTTGTTTGTGTGGCTGGAAGAGTGTGGCTTGCAGAGCATGTGTGTAGGAGGGATCTCTCAACTCATTATCTCAAATAAGAGCTCATTTCCAATAATCTTTTCTCTTTTTTTCAGCCTCACCACACATCTTGGGGGATCTTAATTCCCCAGCCACAGATCGAACCTATGCCCCCTGCAGTAGAAGCAGAGTCCTAACCACTGGACCACCAGGGAATTCCCTCAATTCCTTCGTTTTTCTTTAAGCTTTCATTTGGAAGGACTAGGCCATTAGCTAAACTGTATTTCTGGTTCCACCACACTTCTTTTTGTTTGTTTGGTTTTTTTGGCTGCACCACATGGCAGGCAGAGCTTCCTCAACCAGGGATCAAACTCATGGCCCCACTTTGGGAGTGCAAAGGCTTAACCACTGACCACCAGGGAAGCCCTTTTCCTCTGTGTGTGAATTTTTTATTTTTTTTTTCTTGTGAAAGTTTTGACCATGTTCACATTTTCTGATTTCAATTTGCTTTGATACCACAAATATTATCTTGCCTGGGAATATTACACAATAAGGGGGAATTAAGTCAGGATATCACTAGACATTGATTTTCTATCTTTATTCATTTAACACTATGTGCCTGACAGAGGTGCCCCAGGACTAAACAGAAGTGTGCATGTCTGCAGGTTTTCCTCCAACCTCCTCACCTTACTTACCAGAGGGCAAGAGAAAGCCAGCTCACCCAGAAGTGACATGTAAGGGCCCAACGCCCAGAGACCACTAAGATCAAAGTCACCATTATAACCCTTTCGAACTTTCTTATTGGAAGCCTGGAAACTTGGAAGAAAAGCACAGCATCACTAAGAACCAGATTGCCTGTTTGAATCCTAGTTTGAATAATCGGCTATTACCCTCAGGCACATTCTTAATCTCTCAGAACCTTGATGAAAGTGAAAGAAGAGAGCGAAAAAGTTGGCTTAAAGCTCAACATTCAGAAAACGAAGATCATGGCATCCGGTCCCATCACTTCATGGGAAATAGATGGGGAAACAGTGGAACCAGTGTCAGACTTTATTTTTGGGGGCTCCAAAATCACTGCAGATGGTGACTGCAGCCATGAAATCAAAAGACGCTTACTCCTTGGAAGAAAAGTTATGACCAACCTAGATAGTATATTCAAAAGCAGAGACATTACTTTGCCGACTAAGGTCCGTCTAGTCAAGGCTATGGTTTTTCCAGTGGTCATGTATGGATGTGAGAGTTGGACTGTGAAGAAGGTTGAGCACCGAAGAATTGATGCTTTTGAACTGCAGTGTTGGAGAAGACTCTTGAGAGTCCCTTGGAATGCAAGGAGATCCAACCAGTCCATTCTGAAAGAGATCAGCCCTGGGATTTCTTTGGAAGGAATGATGCTAAAGCTGAAGCTCCAGTACTTTGGCCACCTCGTGCGAAGAGTTGACTCATTGGAAAAGACTGATGCTGGGAGGGATTGGGGGCAGGAGGAGAAGGGGACGACAGAGGATGAGATGGCTGGATGACATCACTGACTCGATGGACGTGAGTCTGAGTGAACTCCGGGAGTTGGTGTTGGACAGGGAGGCCTGGCATGCTGTGATTCATGGGGTCACAAAGAGTTGGACACGACTGAGTGACTGAACTGACTGAACTGAAATTGGGGATAATCGGGGTAGTTTATGATGTGATTGTGAGGAGTCTCTGATAAAATGTGTATAAAGCAATTAAAGCAGTACCTAGAATATATCAAATGCTCAATAAGCATTAGTGTCAAGACCTCAACTGCACACATGAACAAGTTTGCTGCTAAAAAGGTCAAGATTGTAAACACAATAAAATGGAGAAGAGATAGTCTTTCCAACAAATGGTGCTGAACCAACTACACATCCAAGCACAAAACAATGAATCAGACCCAGACCTCACACTCTTAACAAAAGTTAACTCAAAATGAACCATAGACCTAAAGGAAAACACGAATTTGTAAAACTTCTAGAAGGTAACACAGGAGAGAACTTCGATGAGTTTGGTACAGTGGTAACTTTTTGATATGAAATCAAAAGCACAATCTAGAAGAAAGTTCTTAATCTGGGCTTCATTAAAATGAAAGCTCCTGCTCTGAAATAGACACTGTCAAGAGAAAGAAAAGACGAACCACAGGCTGAAAGGAAATATTTCCAAAAGACATATCTGAAAAAGGATTGTTATCCAAAATACACAAAGAACTCTTAAAACTCAACAATAAGAAGTCAAACAACTTGGTTAAAAAATGGGCCAAATACCTTAGCAGATACATCACCAAGGAATACATGGCAAGTAAGCACATGAAAAGAAGTTCCACCTCATACACCATCAGGAAAATGCAAATTAAAATGACAAGGAGCTACCAGCACACTATTTGACTATTAGAATGGTCAAAATCCAGAACACTGACAGCACCAAACGCTGCAAGGATGTAGACCAAAAATTCTCATTCATTGCTGGTGAGAATGCAAAACGGGACAGCCACTTTGGAAGACAATTTGTCAATTTCTTACAAAACTAATCACTCTCTTATCCTATGATACAGCAATCTTTCTCCTTGGTATTTATACAAGGAATTTGAAATTCTATGACACAGAAAAATAAGCAAGTGGCTGTGTATAGCAGCTTTGTTCATAACTGCCGCAACTTGGAAGCAACAAAGGTGTCCTTCAGCAGGTAAATGGGTCAACTGTGGTACAAACGGAGTGTTATTCATTGTTAAAGAGAAATGAGCTAACAAGCCAGGAAAAGGTATGGAGGAAACTTTAACGCATATTATTAAGAGAAGCCAATCGGAAAAGCCTGCATATTTTATGATCCCAACTGTACATCATTCTGGAAGATGTAAAACCAAGCAACCTATGGAGAAGGAAACGGCAACCCACTCCAGGATTCTTGCCTGGAGAATCCCATGGACAGAGGAGCCTGGCGGGCTACAGTCCATGGGGTTGCAAGTCGGCCACGACTCAGCATCGAAACCAACCAACCACAGAGAGAGTAAAAAGATCAGTGGCTACCAGAGGTTGGCGGGGAGGGAGGGACAAATAGGCAGAGCACAGAAACGTTTAGGGCAGTGAAAATACTCTGTATGATACTTTACCGGTGGCTAGATAGACATTTGTCCAACCCCATAGGATGTACAATGCTAAGGGTGAACACTAATGTAAACTGTGGGCTTTGCGTCTTAATGATGTGCCGATGTATGCTCAGCATAATAAATGTACTACTCTGATGGGGAATCTTGATAATGGAGTAGGCTATGCATGCATGCAGGGCCAGGGAAATTTCTGTTCCTTCCTCTCAATTTTGCTGTGAACCAAAAACAAGTTTAAAAGATGAAGTCTTAAAGAAAAAAATGTGAGCTTCACCTTTGAGCTTGAAACCCCAAGCCCAAAGGCTTACTCATCCCTACCCTCTCTTGTAGTATCTATGCATATTCCTATATAAATCATTCTCAGAAAAGTCTCTGCAACAGAAACGTAGATGAAGTAGTGTTATCTTAGCATTTTGAGGAACTTAGAGGTGTTTGAAGCAAGGGGTCATTCTCCAGAAAAGGTATGCCGCATAAATTTGCATGAAGCTTTGGAAAACTATGTATCCACCACTTCCACAGCCGTTTTCAACCTCCAAGAAGACTGTGGGACCTGAGCTCAAAGAGGGAGCCGGGGTTTGGGACACAAAATATTTGCTGCCCCAGAGAAAGGGGAAACTGGCCTCTCTTGCACCCCAAAGAAAGACTGTCACCTCACCTTTTGTACTTGGTTGATTCTTCCTGGAAACCAACCATGAAAGTATTCGGCTTACCTCAGCAATGAATTTGGTGGCTCCCAGGTTTGGAGCAAGCCACACTATGATCACCAAACTCTAGCCCAGGTCATCTCTGAGGTCCTTCTCAGGGACTTGGACCGAGGAGAGAGAACCTCCAGTATGCCCTGCCTGCCCAGCACAGAAGACTTCGTCTACAGTCCTTGGACACTTTCGCTTTCATGCTATCAATCAGGTTCTTATGAAACACGTACTCTGTCTCCAGCTTACAACCAGGTACTGCGGGAAATGGGGCATTTCCCAAAAATGTCTCCTAATCTCGGCTCCTAATCTCCTTGGGGGCTACAAAACAGACACATATTTTAAGAGGCGAGAAAAACCATGTAGGTCAGAGGTCCATCATGGTCTAAGTCCAGAATATTTTCTAAAGGCCAGTGTGCTGTATGAGCTGAGGGCCCACAGAGCATAAAAGACTTTCAGGAAAAGGTGGGACTTGTGCCAGGCTTGTTTTATATGCCCTGTAACAACCGTTGTCCTTAGAGTACACTTTCTTCTACCCACCTCCACCTTAATCTACTAGAATCCACCTCTCAAATATTGTCTTAGCAACCCGTTTACTGATTAACCCTAATGAGCCAGGCAGGTCAGCATGAATGCTGCCGCTGAAACTCAGACCTTTGTTTCTGGGCCACTTTTGTTCCATCACAGAGTTTCAAGGTCAGGAGGGACTCCAGAGGTCCCCTAGTCTAAACTCTCTCCTGTTGCTTAGGAAAGAGACCTCTAGGCTTACATTCTCCAAGCTTCCTAGGAGAGCAAACCCAGGAGGGGGAGTCTGGTCAGTGATAGAAGCCTCATGCCCACGAAGAAGCAGGAGCTGTCAGGCAGGACACAAAGCACACCCAGACAACCTTACTGATGCATGAAGAACACAGTCAGCTTTAGGATTCAGACAGTCACAGCACCTATTTGTGCGACTATGTCCAGCCCCTGAATTACCCATTCAGGTAACCAATGTCCACCAGCCCAGCCACACTGTAGTCATCAAGCACACATCTCAAAGTCAGTGTGGAGGTATGGTGCTTCACACCCAAGCTCACTCTCGCCCACCTTAGAGCTCCTCGGGGGGCAAGGACTGAGCCCGCCTCTCTTGTGCATCTCCGGGGCTAGCACAGCACCTGATACACAATAGGTAGCTGTGTGTGGCTTTGGTGAATGGGACTGAAACACACAAACTAAACTGTACTGAATGACACAGAATTTGTCACTATGAGTGCAAGCAACACCAGGGACAGGGAACATGACAACGGCTGGAAGGGAATTAAAGATGACCTCACCTCCCCAACCACCTCAGGATCTCTTAATCCAGAGAGAGACAGTCACTCATAAATCCCAGTGAGATGGTGATGCTGATTCCATCTGGAAACAGTATTTCTAAAACCAACATGCAGAAGACCTCCACACATGGCAGGCGCTGTGTAAATTCCTTACGTTGAATCCTCATACAGTCCTCTGAAGTAAGTTCTCATAGGATCGCCATCTCACAGATGGAGAAACTGAGTCTTAGAAAAATTGGGACCTTCAGTAAGTACAGAAGTGGGATTTGGTTTTTTGGAAGAAGTAGAATGCAGTTGGGTTTTGAAGAATGGGGAAGATTTTGTTATCGATATATAGATAGAAAAGGAGGGGAGAAATATGAGAAGACATCATTAGATGGACAGGAGAGGCCAGCACACAGCAATGTCCCAGCAGCCCAGAGGAGGCAGGGCTTCAGAGAGAGAACTGGAGGCGTTTCGATAGCAGCAAATTAGACAAGGACTGAACTTTCCATTCAAGGTGGCAATTAGGAGGCAATTAGGAGATCAGAGTTGACATTAGCAGGAGCAGTAAATGAAAGAGCTGAAATGGAAGCCAGGTTGCAGTGGCCAGAACAGCAATGGGAGTCAGAGGCCCAAGAGGAGACCTGTTTGGGGGTCACTTGATGGAAGAAGCCCAGTTGGATGTGGAGAAGAATTAAGAAGGGTCCTTGGCACTTCCCTAGTGGTCCAGTGGTGAAGACTCCTCACTTCCACTGCAGGAGACACAGGTTCAATCCCTAGTTGGGCAACAAAGATCCCACATGCTGTGCAATGTGGCCAAAAAAAAAAAAAAACAAAGAAGAAGAAGAAGCAGGGATCTTTATGGTAGGAAAGTCTTGACCTTCTTCACAGGTAAAGGGGCAGGAGTCAGTCAAGTGGGAGTGGCTGAGGATGTAGGAGAAAGAGGGAGGGTGCAGATGGAGGGAGATTTGCACTAGAACCGCGAATGTGGAACAACCAAAACATCATGTACCTTAGTAACCGTTATCTTCCCATATCCCAGGCACAGATTTTCATGGGGGAAAAAATGGCAAAACAAGAAAACTCCCTCTTAGCAAGTGAGTATTCTCTGCCAGGCTTGGTACTAGGTAATTTGACACAGGATCATTTAAAAGTCTCAGCAGCTCAGCTGGCTACAGGAGGTGGAGATGCCAGCTGGGTGACATCTGGTCCCAGTTCTGTGAGACTGGAGTTTAGGGCATCAAAAATGCCTGTGCAGAAGGGCCCTGACGGAGCAGCCAGCCCACTGCCATCTGCCCACTGAATGGTCCAGAATGGCAAGGATAGAATGACTAGTCCTTGGCAGGCCTCCAGTGACCCTCTTCCCCATTGCTATTGTTCAATTGCTCAGTTGTGTCTGACTCTTTGCGATCCCATGGGTTTCCCTGTCCTTCACTATCTCCCGTAGTTTTCTCAAACTCATGTCCATCAAGTCGGTGATGCCACCCAACCATCTCATCCTCTGTTGCCCCAGTCTCCTCCTGCCCTCAATCTTTCTGAGCACCAGGGTCTTTTACATTAGTCAACTTCTAAGTCAGGCAACTTAATCACAAAACATCATCTTCTTTTTTCATCTTGTAGAAGAAAATAAAATACCCTCAAGCATTTATAACTTGCTTATTCCAAATGCATCTTAAGCACCTATTAGATGCCAGGTTGCACCCATTTGCTTTTTCTGCATGACGATTCACCCCAGAACAACAAGCATGTATTATTTTTCATGATTCTGCATGCCCAAGTAAAAACCAAGGATTCTGATGAAGGGACAGTGGTGGCACAGAGATGGATATGGCCATTTCTTCCCGTGGAACTCAGGGAAGCCTCTGAAAACAGAAGCACCTAATGGAGGTCTCAGCCCTCAGACAGAGGTAGGCAAAGAAGGTGGGGGAAAGGAGATTATTTGGGAGAAAGAGAAATAATAGTTCAAGTCAGAGCAATGTGAAGCAACAGAGTGGGTTCGGGGAACTGTGCAGAAATCAGCGTGCACAGGGTGGGGCAGGGGTGGTAGCGGGTGACAGGAGGGGCTGGAAGAGTCAGGTCTGGAAGGATGGTAAGCCACGCCAAGGTTCGCTTTGCTGAACTAAGGGGAAGACAATGGAGAAGAGCATTTTCTAAAGCTATGTTGGAGCAGCTTGACAACTGGAGGCAAAAAGTCACCCAAGAGAGAGAATGACTCTCCAGAGAAAGAAAGAAGGATGAGGCCCAGGTTCTGGCCTGTTAGTGGATGGGCAGCAGTGCCCTTGGTCAGGGTGGGCGTGGGGAAAGGAGGGCAGGAGTAACAATGCTGAGTTTGCAGTGCTTCTGCCATATCCTGGAACGGCTGTGCAGGGGGTGGTGCTGAACACTGGTTTGGACTCAGAAGGAGAGCTGGGGCTGGGGAATTCAATTTGCAAGCTGTCATCATATGTAGTGCTTTGGGGATATGATAAAGAATAGTGATCTTAAACCCATATTTCATTCCAACTATTAAAAAAAAAAGGGAAGAAGAAAAGTAATTTCTTTTTTAAAAAAGAACAATCATTTTCAAATTCTTTTCTCTCCCAACAAAAGAATTAGCCAAGGGTTTGTTTCAATACCAAACAAAAATGGGGAAGAGATCGGCTTTCTACATGAATGCAATGGGTAATTCATGAAGCTCTGAAAAATACAGCTGCCGTTTCGCCAATAATTTCCTGTGCCCACGTAAACAGTACCATATTCTCTGAAGCTTTCTCCCCCTCTGAAAAGGTAAACTGTGCCTTGCCACTAAGTAGGGGCAGAATAAATATCCAGTCTCCCTGTTCTTCCTGCTAAGACCATGTTCTTTCAGAAGAGTCTTCAGATGGTAGCCCACTGCGGTTACCACTAAGCTGCAGAACTGGGTTACAAACGTGTCCAAGTGATCAAGTGGTGAAGTGAAAGTTGCTCAGTCGTGTCTGACTCTTTGTGACCTCATAGACTGGGGACTGCCAGGCTCCTCCGACCATGGAATTCTCCAGGCCAGAATACTGGAGTGGGTGGCCTATCCCTTCTCCGGTGGATCTTTCGAAGCCAGGAATCAAACCAGGGTCTTCTGCGTTGCAAGGGAATTCTTTACCAGCTCAGCCACCAGGGAAGCCCTGTAGAGTCACTGTTATTACTCACAGAGCTGAGGAAGACGAGGAGCAAAGGAAGATGGGTCCCAGGAACAGATTTATCATGGTAGGAACTATGTGCTCCTGTTTGAGGAATAGTTTGCTATTCCACCAAAAAAAGAAACAGTCTGTTTGCAATCATATAAACTTGGGGAGTACTGGACACTAAATCCAGTGTGCAGTAGAGAACCACAGAAGTGAAGAGTCTTCCTTAACTTTATTTTGTCAGTGTTTCCCCAGATTCATTTGTTCAAGGAAACATGAGTTCTGCAGCGTTACCAAAAATTCCCACTTGGCCATTCTACCAAGGCTCACAGGGATTGGCAACAAGAGGCGGCACCTTCTCCCATCCTCATAAACCCAGGGACTGGATCTCAGAGGTCTCTCCCAGCTTAAATTCTAAATTTGAGTGGTCCGAACAGTTGGCCCCCCCCTCCCGCCAAACCTGCCCAGCTCTGGGAGGGATCCCTGCTGAAGAGGAAATCCACCACTTCCTGTCCAAGCAGCCCCTCTGGTGAAGTGGGCCTTTGACCTGCTGAATTGGGGGTCTGTTTGGGGGATTTTTTTCCAGGACAGAGGAAAAACTCCTCTTAGAAAAGCCCCTTTGTCTTCAGCACTGCACCCTGAGGGAAAAATTAAAGAACGAACACAGTCAGATTTTTGTAACCTTCTTTCCTACTTTATTCTGTATCTTAGGTCAATAGGAAGCACTGTTTTTGAAGAAAAAAAAAAATCCAGTCAGGAGAAATAAAAATGCTTACGACAGCGTTTTTTCTTTTAGGTATTATATTCCATTTTAAATCAGGAAATACAACATCTGCATCTGCTCTTAAGGATTCTCTTTTTATTTCCTCATCACCAGAGGTCTTTTTTTTTTTTTTTAATGTCAGACACTATAAATTTGAATGCACCTTTGAACTAACTTTGTGTAAGATGAGACCAGGGGAGCTGACGGAAAGCACTTAAGTAAAAATGGGAAGATGGAAGGAATTGAGAAGAAGGTATAATAGCCATCAGATTCAGCTATGACAAACAAAAAAATCAACAAATAAACTGACTTCATTAGGAGATTCTGGGCCCTGGAGAAGGAAGAGAGACGTAGAGGGAAAAGGGGGTGAATCAGAAAATGGGTCTGCGATGGGGCACAGGGTGCTGCAAATACTCCATGAAGAGCTGACTTTTCATTTTCACTAAAAACATGTAAGAGAGACTGCAGCGCTCTTATTGCGTCCCTTCTCCCTGTGTGTAACGGAAGCTGGGAAATCACCTTTAGTCTTTCTTCTTTAGCCTTTGACTTCATCCTTCAGCCTACACTATTTTCATCCATTCTGAGCTTGGACGCAAATGCTCCATCCCAGGCCCTCATGAAAGTTTCAACCCGTTGGCGATCCCAGGCACCAAGGAGGAGGAAGGAAGGTTGACTGAGTTATTCAACTCAGGAAGACTGTCTCAAAGCAGATACAAATATGTAGGGTTTATCTCCATCAGTTAGTATTGCTGTTACTAAACCAAACTTGAGTCTACTTGCCCTCAAATAGTAAAATCCATCTTCTGACACGGGGATGTGGTGAAGGAAATTTCTGTGTTTATACCGACTCAGGAGAAGGCTATGGCACCCCACTCCAGTACTCCTGCCTGGAAAATCCCATGGGCGGAGGAGCCTGGTAGGCTGCAGTCCATGGGGCCATGAAGAGTCGGACACAAATGAGCGACTTCCCTTTCACTTTTCGCTTTCATGCATTGGAGAAGGAAATGGCAACCCACTCCAGTGTTCTTGCCTGGAGAATCCCAGGGACGGGGGAGCCTGGTGGGCTGCCGTCTATGGGGTCACACAGAGTTGGACACGACTGAAGCGACTTAGCAGCAACAGCATACCTATATGGACACAAGAGTGAGTAAGCTCCAAGAGATGGTGAAGAACAGAGAAATGTTTCCCAGAAGCCCCTAGCAGGTTTTGACATATAACTAACTCATTGACCAAAACGTGTGATATAGCTTCAGGGAAGGCTGGAAAGGGTGGGGTGAGTTTCCCAGCCTCTAAAATGGAGACTAAGTCAATTATACTCCAATAAAAATTAAAATAAATAATAAAGTAAGTCAATAAAATGGAAACAATAAGAAGATTGAGTAGATCTTTTGACTCAACCAATAATAAGCAACTGCCACGAAATTATTTTCCATTAATTTTATTATTATTACATGCTTGTTGCTGAAATTTGATCAAGGACCTTATCATGAAGCTAGTAAGGCCATGTTCTGCTCATCACTTGACCACTTCAAGTTGAGCTATGGTGATAGTATACAATAACTTTGTTCCTACTTGAAATAAAAGCTTTTAAGTTGAATTTTTTTTAGGACCACTCATTCTGTCTATAGGGTCACACAGAGTCAGACACGACTGAAGCGACTTAGCAGCAGCAGCAACATATCTTCCAAAAACTCTCAAGTTTCTTTGGTTTACATCAAAGTCCTATCTAATTTGCTCCCAAGAGGAAATCTACCACAATAGTAAAGTTGTGTATTTCCACAGGGATTTTCCCTAAACTGTTAATGAGTTGTGACTTCCTTATATGTACATGCAGACGAGACTGGGGCACTCCAAGCAGGTAGACAGAATTCGAACCAGATGGTTCAAGGAAAGGAAACTGGATTAGCCGATCATTTCAAACACCTCCATGTGTTGACTGAAATCCATAAGGGGAATGACAAAACATGTACCTTATTTTCTCAACAAACTGTGCACCATATTGAATGTTAAGCATTAAATTGAGGGAGGGGTAAAGCAAGCTCTGGTTTTTCTTTCCTTGTCAACTAGAACCATAAGCCTAGTTTTGCCTGATTAATGTATCCAGAGGGGGAAAAAAAAAACAAAAAGAAATACATGGCGGTTCATAAACTCATACCACTGAGGGTCCCCGTGGTAATCCTATAGCACGGGCATTTGAATAAATCAGAGGTGGCAAGGGTGTGTCTAATTTCCATGAGTTCCTGTATGGAAAGCAAATCCCATTTTGCTTGATTTTCCAGTTTAAACAATAAACCATAAGAGTCTCTCATCCCCACCCTTAAGCCAATTTCAGTGAAACAGGGACCAATGCAAATTAAGGCACTTTCTAGTATTCAGGCCCCCAACCTCCCACCCCCAGTTTAATTAAAGCCCAATTTGGTTGAGGAGTAAACTCGTATTTACACATCAGGAGAAAATCTGGTTCCAGTAATTAAAGGGATTTTCTAAATCTTGCCCCCATGTTAGAACACCCGTTTTAATAGTTAATTAAAGACTCCTGAACCATCCTTTGAAGGAAGTTTGAAAAAGAAAAGATTAGGGACCTGCCACAAAGACATTACTGACAACAAGGAATGAAATTCTTTGTTAGTCCCTTTAAGGAAAACTAAGGTTTTCATTTACCTAAAATACTTTGGCTATGCAGACTTTTTTTTTAAACAAAAGGAAATACTTATTTGCTTTTGTAAATAAGTACAGTCTGAGGGTAACCCTGCAAATTTCACAGCTGTTCCACAAATATAAGCCAGCTTACAAGTCACCTGCATACCACCCCCATCACAGTGAGGGTAGGTTGGGAGCACAGATGCCTTCTTCCTTTGTATCTTAAGGGCTGGTGCCAAAATGGCAAATTCCATAGACAGGGGCCCCCCACATACAGGGGCCCCCCACATACAAGAAGATCAATACTCTCCCTTGGCAACTCCATGTACTATCTATATTCAAAATGGGTTGAAACTTATTTAGACACATCTTGCAATCAACATTTAATCCTGCTCTGTGCTAGGTGCTGTTAGGTACACAGATAAGTACAGTATAAGTCTCCTTGCTGCTCAGAGATTTGATCTTGATTAAGAAGACAAACCCTGGGACTTCCCTGATGGGCCAGTGTTTAAGACTCTGCACTCCCAATGTAGAGGGCCTGAATTCAATCCCTGGTCAGGGAACAAGAGCCCACAAGCCATAGCTAAAGAATATGCATGCCACAGGGAAGACTGAAGATCCCGGGTGTCCCAACTAAGATCCAGCACAGTCAGACAGATAAATTAAAAAGAAGACAAACACTTGTCCAGGTAACACTAATACAAGGCACACAGACATGGAAGATGTACTGGCGACACAAGCAAAGGACACGATGACAATGGGGCAAAGGATGAGATCAAGGATGGGTAAACCCTCCTGGAAGGTGTTAAGCTCTTCCTTAACAGGTAGATCAAATTGCCAACCTCAAAGAGAGCTAATAGTCAGCATCCACTGGATCATAGAAAAAGCAAGAGAACTCCAGAAAAACATCTACTTATGCTTTATTGACTACGATAAAGCATTTGACTGTGTGGATCACAACAAACTGTGGAAAATTCTTAAAGAGATGGGAATACCAAACCACCTTACCTGCCTCCTGCGAAATCTGTATGAAGGTCAAGAAGCAACAGTTAGAACAGGCCATGGGAAACCAGACTGGTTTCAAATTGAGAAAAGAGTACATTAAGGATGTATATTGTCACCCTGCTTATTTAACTTATATGCAGAGTATATCATGTGAAATCATGAACTGGATGAAGCACAAGCTGGAATCAAGATTGCCGGGAGAAATATCAATAACCTCAGATATGCAGATGACACCACCCTTATGGCAGAAAGTGAAGAGGAACTGAAGAGCCTCTTGATGAAAGTGAAAGAGGAAAGTGAAAAAGTTGGCTTAAAACTCAGCATCCAGAAAACGAAGATCATGGCATCCGGTCCTATCACTTCATGGCAAATAGATGGAGAAACAGTGGAAACAGTGACAGACTTTATTTTCTTGGGCTCCAAAATTACTGCAGATGGTGACTGCAGCCTTGAAATTAAAAAACACTTGCTCCTTGGAAGAAAAGCTATGACTAACCTAGACAGCATATTAAAAAGAAGAGACATTAGTTTGCCAACAAAGGTACCTTTAGTCAAATCTATGGTTTTTCCAGTGGTCATGTATGGATGTGAGAGATGGGCCATAAAGAAAGCTGAGCACCGAAGAATTGATGCTTTTGATCTATGGTGTTGGAGAAGAGTCTTGAGAGTCACTTGGACAGCAAGGAGATCCCACCAGTCCATCCTAAAGGAGATCAGTCCTGAATATTCATTGGAAGGACTGATGCTGAAGCTGAAGCTCCAATACTTTGGCCACTTGATGTGAAGAACTGATTCATTTGAAAAGACCCTGATGCTGGGAAAGATGGAAGGCAGGAGGAGAAGGGTGACAGAAGATGAGATGGTTGGATGGCATCAGGGACTCGATGGACATGAGTTTGAGCAAGCTCCTGGAATTGGTGATGGACAGGGAGGCATGGCGTTCTACAGTCCATGGGGGTCACAAAGAGTCGGAAATGATGAGTGACTGAACTGAACTGAGCTAACAACAGGTACAAGAAGCTGCTATCTGGAGAATAAGATTCCCAGACAGAGAGAACAAGGATATGGTGGCAAGAAAGAGCAATGCATGTTCAAGAAAGAGCCTGGAGATCCCTGGGGCTGAAGTAAAGTGGTGGGCTCTTTCTTAGGAGGGGAAGACAACATGAGCGCAGCAGAGACTGGGTTGTAGAGGGACTTTCCCACTTGGCTAAGAAGTTGATTTCATTCTAGAGAAAGGAGGGCCTGGAATGGAAGAATCGGGTGGGCGACAAAAAGAGACTTAGACAAGAGAACAGCCCAGGGGTTCTCACTCAAAGCAATGGCAACCGAACTCTGTGGCAAGGGGGCCTCAAATAGAGATGCATCCCCAGGGATCCACACAGACTTTCTGGGGGGGATGTAAAATAAATGGGTTATTTGAAAGGAATCAACTTCTAGATCGTCACCTTCTCTATGTTCTTTTTTTTAAAACTGCCTGATAAGTAGAATCACACCTGAAATGAAGGCAGGTCCCCTCACCTATGCCAAATCTTCCAGTGATAGATTAATGATTCATCAAGATACCTTAAATGCATGGGCTTTCTGTCTCCTTGTCCTCTTGGTCCTTTCTGTTAAGGGTAAAACTTGAACTCTGAGGGAGTTTCTGAATTCAGAATAATCGATGCAATATAGATTAGTGACATTGATCATTCAAACATTTTTGGAATCATTCCTAGAGTTACCAACTTTTTAAAGATAAAACCCTCAGGTAAAAATTCAGTTTGAATTCTTTCTGATTCAAGTGGCATTTCAGGAAGTCACTTAAAATCTGTTTTGTCAAGTGCATCATCAACTACGTATTCTAATTACAATCAGTTCTCATCTGATATCAGATTATAACTATAATATAATTAACATTTTCAATCTCCTACTAACAGAGCGAACTTCTTTAAATCCAGGATGAAAACTGATAGATGTTAATTTAAATGTTTATAAAAGAGTACATAGCTATGGAAAAACCTTTTGGGAGTGCCCCCAGCAAATGAGTTTTAAGAAACTGGATTTCCTTGGGACGTCAGTACATGTTGAGAAGGAAGTAATGTGAGGAGAGGTGGATCTCTGTGTTAAATTAAGTTTGAGAGGTGCTGAGTTACAGTGGCATAGGTCTCAGCCTTTTAATAGACTAATCATGTTAGAGCCTCTCCAGAGAGCTTTTCTCAAGATTTGACCACACGAGAGGGGCAGCACCAAGGGGAAACTTGAGAGCATTTTACACTTCACCCTGATAATCTCCATCTCCCCACCATCCCCCCCAGCTACCCCTCCCCATAACACATAAACTAAGTTAATACATATCTTACTATAAACACAATCTTTAGGCAATAGGGGGCTGAAGCCTTTTCTCATGGGCTCACACCAGCAACTTGGGCATAACTGGGGACCAAAATGTGTTCTGAGAAGAAAGTTCTGGAGCAGGAGGTCAAATGTACCCTGAACACAGTTACATCATGCAAGAGAAGTACAGAGTTGAAGCAATTGCAAAGATAATGCCAGACCTCAAAAATGTCTATGTACTTCTCTTATACTATCCATATGTGCCGTCCGGATATTTTTCTATTGAATTATCTGCAAACTTGCTTCAGTTCTTAACATCACTCATATGAATGTGTGCAGCCTGTGTTCATAGAATACTTAGATCACTCCCAATATAGGCCTTCTTACTGACACATCCCTGATACCGCAAAGTGTGTGGAAAGAAGCCAGAGGCATGGACCAGTAGCTGAGATAAATCATGATAAAGGACATCTTCCTATATAATCAATGATATATAGGATCATTGATTATCCGGATCAAATCCTGTACCTTGGGTGTATTTCACATGGTCTTGTCAGGATGCTTACAAGTATTGATCTTTACTTTTCTTGAACAAGATTCAGAAAATTTACTTGGTTGTCCATCTAATGCCCCCAAATGCCTCCAATTTAATTAATGCAGTGGATAAAAAGATATCTTTTCAATCCCAAGATCAGCAAAAATTTCTTATTTGATATCAATTCAACAAGATGGCCTATTGATTGAACCTTTGACTTTTCAACTGAGTATTTTGCCTTTGTGTCCGACGATGACATATGTCATTGTGCAAAATGGAAAGGCCATCTGGCCAGAGCTGCCCTGTGAGATAAGGAGGAATGCTGACATTCTTAGCACAGGATGCTCAATATTGAACTATATTGGATGCTGTGAACAGGAAAGCTTCTCCAGCAAAAAGTGCCCTTTAGATGCAAGCGCTGTATCTCGCTGTCACATCTGTGCTGTTTCTGCACAATGACAAGTGGTCCTGACATAGCCTTCCCTTGCCCCCAGAATCCCCAAAGAGCGGCACAGAGGATGGGGATGGTTCTCCAGTTCAGAGCAAGAAACACAGAATTTCAGAAAAGAGATGAAGGCCATTTTCAAATCCCAGTTATGAAATAAATAAGCCGCAGGGATGTAACATACAGCATAAGGAATACGGTCAAGAATATGGTAACCACTTTGTTTGGGAACAGATGGTTACTAGACTTATCATGGTGACCACTTCATAACATAGGCAAATGTCAAAGCACTATGTAGTGCGCCTGAAACGAATAGGATGTCAGCTATTTTTCAGTTTTAAAAAAGTGCAATTGTCTGTCCCTGAACTTTTTCCTTACAACACATTATTAGATTATTTTGTAATCACTTATTTTCCAAACCATCTGTTTTGCCTGCTTGACCAAGAGCGTGTGCTATGTGGTCTTACTTATCTCCATATCCTCAAAGCCAGTACAGAGACTGACCCAAGCTGGGCCAGCAAATATTTGTTAAGTGAATCAATGGAAAGTTGAATGAATGAATAATGCAAGAGGAAAGGAGTTCGAGATTTGAAGCCCTGTTTTCTGGAGGAAGCAGTCTGTTAAACCTAAGAACCATCCTACTTGCATCTTTTGGTCAAACTGGTTATCATGCCCTGTCTGCACCATCCTGTGACAGGTGACAACTGACATTTCTAGGTCTCAGAAACTTGCTCTGCTCTATATTCTCTGAATAGGTGGACTAAAGTTTATAGCCCAATCAGGACCGGGCTTTCCTAGGCTTAGCTGTACATTTTTTGCCTTTGACATTTAACCTCCCTTTTTTTCATATACTAAATATTATTTCGTATCATCTGATGCTCTTGACTCCTCAAATGTACATTTCTCCCCTATTTGTCTTTTCTGTCACCTGTTGAATACACCAATACTTCCTGTCTCTCCTATATCATTTTTTTTCTTTATTTCTTTTCTATAATTTGTTCCCAAGGCCTTGACCCTTGAACTTACGCTGAGTTCCCACAGCCACTTTCTCAGCTGGCCTGCCTGGCACTATCTCTAAAACATTCCTAGAATTGCTCCTTGATGAGATCGAAACCCATGCACACACCTAATCTCGACTTATCTTGACAGGTTCAATTTCTCCATACATGGTCCACATACCTCCCTGCTGTCTGACAGTCTACAGGTGAAAATCCCGTGTCTGTTCCACATCCAAGAAGTGCACGTGGCTCATCCCTGGCTGTCCCCGTCTCCTCGGATGTGTGGGAGTTCTCTAGGCTGGCTGCCACCTTCAGATCTGACATGGCTCTTCAAGCTATTTCATTAGAGCCAGTGGAGACTCGTGTTTTGTTTTCCCCCAGCTCTGCTACTGACATGATAAAAAGCTGGAGACAAGGTACTGAGCTTGACTCTCTCAGTCAGTATAAAGCAGGGATTTAAAACACTTGGCATTCATCCACTTTGGAATGAAGCTCTAAGAATGAATGGGTCTGTAACCATAGTCAAGATTTTATTATTATGGGTCTCTATTAGCAGTACTATAATTTTACTGATGATGTTAATGGAGCTCATAATAATATAAGAAATCTATCAGCAGGTCTGGAAGCTCAGAAAGGCGCTACTGCTATGGCCTTTAAGAATGATCTGCCCAATGTGTTTCCCCCCTTCCCTAACTCCCTCTGAATTTTCTTTTTTTAAGCAAGTATCAAACTGCCAGTGATTAACTCTTATCTTACTATTTTCTGGGGGTTAGCTTAGTCCCAGTGAGATGAAAAGACCCTTGGAAATAAGGCTCAGGCTTGGTCTTTCTCCTGAACCTCTGCAGTACCGGATTCAGGACGGGTCACAGGCCACAGATGCAAGCATGCTTAGATGCTCAGTCATGTCCGACTCTGCGACCCTTTAGACTGTAACCCGCGGAAGTCCTCCGTAACTTTTTAAAAAATTGAAACAGTTGATTTACAATGTAAAGATCATCATAGTAAGTAAGTCAGAAAGAGGAAGACAGGCACCATATAATATTTATATGTAGAATCTTAAAAAAAATGGTACTATTGAACTTATTTACATAACAGGAACCCTTTTTGCAATGTAATTTCAGCCTGAGAAGTCTCCTAATCATAGTGAAAAAAGGATGGCTTATGACTTCTAATGAGATTGCTAAGTTGAAAGACAACTAAATTCAATGCCTTTTAAAAAGTATTTCTCTTGAAGAGGAGTTGCTCCAAGCCCTCCAAAGCCCTGAACGCAGTCCCTGACTATCCCACTACTTACTGCTGAATTTCCCAGCCCGTTTCCTGCTCTCAGAAGTTGGTACTGAGTGGGACCCTTCCCTTTTCAACTCACCCATGTTTCCTGGCCATAGCTCTCTCCAGCCTTCTCATTTTTATAGGCCACCCCCTGAAAATGCCCTGTTCGTCAGAAACGAAGTACCAGCAGCCAGAAGGCTCCCCCGCTCCCAGCCCCACGTACTGATCTAGTGGCCTGATGGTCTTGCTTCTCTTGTCTGCTACTAAAAAGAAGGAAGAAGTCACGTTCTTTGAGCGCCCGTGTGGGTCTGGGGCTCTTCTGCTACAGGTGGGAAGTGCTGGTAACTGTGTGATAACCCATCTGGAGGAGCGAGCCCTGATGTGTAGCCTAAGGAGATGGTCCTGTCCTAACATAGCCAAGTTCAAGCTAGGAGTGTGTCGCCACTGAATGCATTCTGCGTTCTCTGTGCTGTAGAGCAGGGTGGATCTGGCTCCAGTCTCGGGTAAGGGTAGGAAGCCCTGCAACTCGAAATTCTCTCTCCCAAAGTTTCTGAAAAATCAACTCATAAAAAATAGGCGTAGGGGACTTTCCTGCTGGTCCGGTGGCTGAGACTCCTGGCTCCCAGTGCAGGGGGCCCAGGTTCCACCCCTGATCAGGGAACTAGATCCCACCTGCTACAGCTAAGACTCACACAGCCAAATAAATACATAAACAAAAACTAAATATTTGGGGAAAAAATCAATTGCTCTGGTAATTGCCAGAAAGGACATATAGAAAGATAAAAAAAGAAAAATTATAAAGAAAACAATCGTAACTTTGGCTTCTTGCTTTTTGGTATCTCACTTTTAAAGGTTTACTTGGCTCCCTTTTAACACTTGGAAGACTATTTCCCCGGAAGAGTAGCAGAATATGCCATCCCCAAATATGCCACCCTCTGCCCAAGATTCATTGCAGACGGGCTGCCTCAGCTTGCAAAAGACATTTTTCTCCAGTTTGTACAATGCAAAGCATGCAAGGTAGTTTCAAGGAAAGGCGCTTAATAAAAAATAAATAATACCTTAAGACCATTCATGTAGACACTTCCTGACAATCCCTGGAAGTGCTGACTAGCCCATGAGCTAATTATCCTGTAAATTTCCTATTCTTCCCTAGTGTGGAGGTGAGATCTAATTTGAAAGATTAAAATCTTTGCATGATTACAGTATCTGGTAATTGTTCAGCTCTGTAGTTACATGCTCAATAGCTACTAACTAAGTGCAAAGAATTACAAGGTGATTTGTGCCTGTAAAATAAATTCCAAGAATTTTGCTTTTACAAAAGGCAAAGAAGCCAAAGTGGCAGAATAACAGACGTGCTAAGTGGAGTAATTTATTGTAAACTTCAGGAAAGACGGACTTAGGGATCTCTGGATTCATAGACAGGCCAAGTTGCAGAATACCGCCCAGTGCATCTTTGAGGTTGTACTAAATTTTATTTATGTAAAAGCACAGCTCAAGTGGGTAAAGTTGTCTAAGAAGTATTTACCCTAAACTTTTGGAGGGGTTCCAAATGTTTGCTATTCTCATAGCAGAGGAACCACCCAAACCACATATTCATAATTTTCAAACATAAAAAAAAAAAACCTTCTGGAACTCAATACTAGAGCAATGATATGAGATTTTGTGTGTGTATGTATATGTATATAAAATTAAAATTTTAAAGAAAAAAGGAGAAAAACTAATAAAGCCTTTAGTATTTGTGTTTTCAACTCCACCACTATTTGATTTTGTGCCAACCATTCTTTTTCTGCTTTAGTAGGTCACACCGGAAAATTCATTCATTAAACAAATATTTATTCAGCACCCAGTGCATACCAAGCTCCTGTTCTTGGCACTGGGGACATGATGATAAATAAAATAGATAAGAACTCTGCTCTCATGGACTCAGAGTTCAGCAGAAAAGAAAGATTTACTAATACAAGTATTCATTTCAATTACGAATGCTTACAAGTGATGCTTAGAAGTCCTGGGGAACAAAAGGGCAGCCCACCACAGAGAATGTAGGGTCTATCCTAGTTTAGGAGTCAAGGAAAGTGGCTAATGAGGAAGTGATGCTTAATTTGAGAGCTTAACGTCAACGAGGCATGATTAGCTCAGAGATGGGGGAAGGGCAAAGCCAGTCTTTTTCTGCAGTCAAGTAAAGCAAAGGGAGTTTTCAAAATGATTATATTTTAAAGGCTTTCTTCCTCCAAACCTTGAGGCTTCCCAGCCCTTTTGTTTGTTACAGCTCAGCTTTTAAAGATTTTTCTAGTTAAAACTTTTGATATTACTTGTAGCTACACGCATAATTCTAAAAGAACAAGGAATATCATATCTGATGAAACCAGGCCCTTATATGGACAGGCAATAATGAGCCATTAGAAATGAAACTCACAATGGCCTGAAAGTGATCTGTTCCAGCATCCATTCTGTGGAGTACCCCAGCTCAGGCCTCCCTGGTTAAGGAAAGTAAGGGAACATGTGGGCAAGCCGCAGAAGCAGGGGCTGGTGGACAGGGTCTGAGGCAAACGGAGCTCACACAGGACAGGGTAAATGGTGGTGATCTGCCCACAGAACCTTTTCAGGCAACCAAAAAGAAAAATGTAGAATAAAATCCTTCCCTTGGAGGTTGTTCAGAAACGACTCGTTTGTGCAAGATGATACCCACAAGTAGCTAATTGTCAGTGTTATGCCTTCAGCTAGATTGTAATGACTCAGCATAAACCATGTCAACATTCAGAATTTTTGGAAAATTCATCTATTTCCCTTAATGGTAGGACTTTTCATGTGTTACCAGACCAGAACCTCACTGCTCACTTATCTTGGCCTACAGTTATAACATGTTATTATTGATGGTTTTTATATGGATAGTTTTGGAAATAGTCTTTTTTTTAAAAAACAAAATGAGAAATGTAGGGGGAAAAAGGAAATAAATGACCCATCTTTCAAATCATTACTCAAATAAAAACAATAATTTACATTTAGGTATATTTCTTTTCAATTTTTTTCTCATTTTTCCTTTTCAAGTTTTATCTTTTGTTGTAAATATAAGTAATTTAATAATTTACATATAACTGAGAGCTATTTAATGCTTATTTAGCATTCTATAATACACATTTTCCTCTGTTATAACCTTTGTAAATGTTGTTTGGGGATTGCCCAATATCCCATCAGGGGGATGTGCCATTGTTTACTTCACCAGTCTTCTACTGTGGGACATGTAGGGCTTCCATAAGCTTTTTAACCGGACATTTTTTTGAATAAAGAAGACTACTCATCAGCAAGGACTTCCGGATATGGCATAATTAAGTCAAAGGTATAAACTTTCAAAGATCCCTAAAATTTTGCCCAGAACTGTGTCTTCAAATACTATATCAATTTATCCTCCTGTTGACCGTCTATGAAGGGCTTGTCCTGTGACACACTTGCCAGCATCCTCTCTCTTCCTTTCTTTCCACTCTCTTCAGTTCATTTCAGTCGCTCAGTCGTGTCCAGCTCTTTGTGACCCCATGAATCACAGCATGCCAGGCCTCCCTGTCTATCACAAACTCCCGGAGTTCACTCAGACTCACGTCCATCGAGTCCGTGATGCCATCCAGCCATCTCATCCTCTGTCGTCCCCTTCTCCTCCTGCCCCCAATTCCTCCCAGCATCAGAGTCTTTTCCAATGAGTCAACTCTTCGCATGAGGTGGCCAAAGTACTGGAGTTTCAGCTTTAGCATTATTCCTTCCAAAGAACACACAGGGCTGATCTCCTTTAGAATGGACTGGTTGAATCTCCTTGCAGTCCAAGGGACTCTCGAGAGTCTTTTCCAACACCACAGTTCAAAAGCATATATTCTTCAGCACTCAGCTTTCTTCACAGTCCAACTCTCACATCCATACATGACCACTGGAAAAACCATAGCCTTGACTAGACAGACCTTTGTTGACAAAGTAATATCTCTGCTTTTGAATATGCTATCTAGGTTGGTCATAATTTTTCTTCCAAGGAGTAAGCATCTTTTAATTTCATGGCTGCAATCACCATCTGCAGTGATTTTGGAGCCCCAAAAAATAAAGTCTGACATTGTTTCCACTGTTTCCCCATCTATTTCCCATGAAGTGATGGGACCAGATGCCATGATCTTCATTTTCTGAACGTTGAGCTTTAAGCTCTCACTCTCCTCTTTCACTTTCATCAAGAGGATTTTTAGTTCCTCTTCACTTTCTGCCATAAGGGTGGTGTCATCTGCATATCTGAGGTTGTTGATATTTCTCCTGGCAGTCTTGATTCCAGCTTGTGCTTCATCCAACCCAGCGTTTCTCATGATGTACTCTGCATAGAAGTTAAATAAGCAGGGTGACAATATACAGCCTTCACATACTCCTTTTCCTATTTGGAACCAGTCTGTTGTTCCATGTCCAGTTCTAACGGTTGCTTCCTGACCTACATATAGGTTTCTCAAGAGGCAGGTCAGGTGGTCTGGTATTCCCATCTCTCTCAGAATTTTCCATAGTTTATTGTGATTCACACAGTCAAAGGCTTTGGCATAGTCAATAAAGTAGAAATAGATGTTTTTTCTGGAACTCTCTTGCTTTTTCAATGATCCAACGGATGTTGGCAATTTGATCTCTGGTGCCTCTGCCTTTTCTAAAACCAGCTTGAACATCAGGAAGTTCATGGTTCACATAGGCTTGCTGAAGCCTGGCTTGGAGAATTTTGAGCATTACTTTGCTAGCGTGTGAGATAAGTGCAATTGTGGGGTAGTTTGAGCATTCTTTGGCATTGCCTTTCTTTGGGATTGGAATGAAAACCGACCTTTTCCAGTCCTGTGGCTACTGCTGAGTTTTCCAGATTTGCTGGCATATTGAGTGCAGCACTTTCACAGCATCATCTTCCAGGATTTGAAATAGCTCAACTGGAATGCTATCACCTCCACTAGCTTTGTTCGTAGTGATGCTTTCTAAGGTCCATTTGACTTCACATTCCAGGATGTCTGGCTCTAGGTGAGTGATCACACCATCGTGATTATCTGGGTCATGAAGATCTTTTTTGTACAGTTCTGTGTATTCTTGCCACCTCTTCTTAATATCTTCTGCTTCTCTTAGGTCCATACCATTTCTGTCCTTTATTGAGCCCATCTTTACATGAAATGTTCCCTTGGTATCTCTAATTTTCTTGAAGAGATTCCTAGTCTTTCCCATTCTGTTCTTTTCCTCTATTTCTTTGCATTGATCGCTGAAGAAGGCTTTCTTATCTCTTCTTGCTATTCTTTGGAACTCTGCATTCAGATGCTTATATCTTTCCTTTTCTCCTTTGCTTTCCATTTCTCTTCTTTTCACAGCTATTTGTAAGGCCTCCGCAGACAGCCATTTTGCTTTTTTGCCTTTCTTTTGCATGGGGATGGTCTTGATCCCTGTCTCCTGAACAATGTCACGAACCTCATTCCATAGTTCATCAGGCACTCTATCTATCAGATCTAGTCCCTTAAATCTATTTCTCACTTCCACTGTATAATCATAAGGGATTTGATTTAGGTCATACCTCAATGGTCTAGTGGTTTTCCCTACTTTCTTCAATTTAAGTCTGAATTTGGCAATAAGGAGTTCATGATCTGAGCCACAGTCAGCTCCTGGTCCTGTTTTTGTTGACTGTATAGACCTTCTCCATCTTTGGCTGCAAAGAATATAATCAATCTGATTTCGGTTTTGACCATCTGGTGATGTCCGTGTGTAGAGTCTTCTCTTGTGTAACTTCTACTAAAAATTTGTTAGGCAAAAAATGTCATGGTTTGTATCTTAATTGGTATTTCTATGTGCTTAATAATTTCGCTTTATTTTGGTGTTAATTGTATTTTCTTTTTGATATATTGTCTATTAATGTTCTCTGTCCATTTTTAATTAGCCTTCTTTTATGATGTGGAGGAAAAAAAATTCCCCAGTTTGCACCATAATATTTTTCAACCTATTGAACCTTTACATTTTTGTGGTGATAATTCTAAACTATGAACAGAAATAATGCAACTTTCATTTGAGATGCCAAAAAGGAAATAAACTTTAATTGTGCTCTCTTCTGTTTTAGTCACCAGTCCAATCAATTACATGTGATAGTCTTTGTTCTCAGAAGCATAGAAAATGGAGGATTCAGTCTTTTTAAAAAATGAGAAACTTTTATTTTAAAATTAACTAAGCAGGTAATTTATTTTAAAAAATAACATTAATTTCACTGAAAATTTTGTTTAGAATCCTGTTTTGGAATTGCCTTCCAATTCGTTTCTGAGCCTCCTTCATTTTTATTGCAAATATTACCCAGGTCGATACAATTCTATTTACTTATTTTGGTTTAACCTACTTTGGGAGGGTTCTAATGATAGTCTCTCTCATGCCAGCACTAGATGACTGCCACATTGCATCTGTCCACATCAGCCCATAATCCCAAGAATCTAAATTCAGATCTGAAAACTAAAGTAGGGAGGAGGTTTGGGGTAAAATAATGTCCCTGAAACAAGCATAATGCATTTAAGAAAACCTGCTATGAAGGAGAGGCTTCCCAGATGGTGCTAGTGGTAAGGAACCTGTCTGCCAACGCAGGAGACATAAGAGACTAGGGTTCTGTCCCTGAGTCGGGAAGATCCCCTGGAGGAAGGCATGGCAACCCACTCCAATATTCTTGCCTGGAGAACCGCATGGACAGAGGAGCCTGGCAGTTTACAGTCCATGGGGCTGCAAAGAGTCGAACACACTGAAATGACTTCGCACACACCCACACGCTATGAAGGCGTCCAATCATCTGCCTGTGTTGGCAATGGGGGCAGTCTCCAAGAGCAGGTGTACCGTGCACAGCCTGTACCGCTGAGTGTGATGGCCTTGCCTCTCAAATGTGCGTTTGAAAAAATCCATTTTGAGTCCTTACTTGAAGCTCAGATACTCAGAATTGCTTTTATTATTTTTTCAAAAACTAAGAAAAGTTGCATAAAATCAAGATTGAACTGAATTAAGTAAGGCTGTACATCAGATTTAACAAGAGTTTTGTTACAAGTAAAACTGTGTACACATAATTTTGAGCACTGATTTTTCTGATGAGATGTGAACTAGTGTGAAATCTACAAAGGTGTGTTTGCAGAGGAGAAATGGAGACACAGAAATTGAGAATGGACTCGTGAACGTGCCTGGGCAGGGGTGGGGGGAAGGAGAGGGTGGGTTGCATGGAGAGAGTAACATGGAAACATACATTACCATATGTAAAGCAGATAGCCAATGGGGATTTGCTGTATGACTCAGGGAACTCAAATCAGGGCTGGACAACAACCTGAGGGGTGGGATGGGAAGGAAGGATGGAGGGATGTTCAAGTGGGAGGCAACATGGGTAAACCTATGGCTGATTCATCTTGATGTTTGGTAGAAACCAACACAATACTGTGAAGCAATTATCCTTCAATCAAAAATAAATTTTTAAAAAGGTGTGATACCACATTTTAGAACATTATCACAATGCAATCCTTGGAGTATAGAATGGGGCTTATGCCAACATACACTTGTTCAAAATTCCTAAGATGACCACCTTCTGAGTTAGAATTGGCAAGGTGATTGATTATTCATTAAAAACCAACAACAACAACAACTCTTAGCCATCTCAGCAACAATGAACTTATGTTTTCAGCAGATCAATTAATTTTCACTTTAATGCCAAGGAGAAACCCAGTGCATCAGAAAAGTCATCAGCAAAAACAGAAAGATCCATGCCAGCTGTTTGTGGCAGCCCATCGAAGAGGGGACAGACCAGAACAATAAGAAATGTTTGCCATGTGTTGGGAGAGGAGTGGTAATGGAAAATACTCATAAACAAATGACTAACACTTGCCTGTATGTTATTCAGGTGCGCAGATAAAATACATCCATCTCCTTGCATGGACTCTTCTGGATGCAAATTACTCTGAGGCTCAGGCAGTCATTTCCAGGGTCTTGTAATTCCTTATGCAGCCCAAGCCATCATGGGTGTCAGCAGTTTTGCAGCATAAGCACTTTAAGATTAAATCCTAACATCCAAATTAGCATAAAACATTCCGTGCAAAGTAAGTCACATAAGAGGCTTTCCTTTTCAGTTTCCAAATTGTCCATTGCTGTTGTCTTGTACTTCACAGTTCAGATCAGGTGCTCAGTTATCTCTTTGCGACTCCATGGACTGCAGCACACCAGGCTTCCCCGTCCAGCACCAACTCCCGGAGCCTGCTCAAATTCATGTCCATCGAGTCGGCGATGCCACTCATGTCCATCGAGTTGGTGATGCCATCCAACCATCTCATCCTCTGTCGTCCCCTTCTTCTCCTGCGTTCAATCTTTCCCAGCATCAGGGACTTTTCCAATGAGTCAGTTCTTCACATCAAGTGACCAAAGTATTGGAGTTTCAGGACTGATTTCCTTTAGGATGGACTCGTTGGATCTCCTTGTTCTCCAAGGGACTCTCAAGAGTCTTCTCCAACACCACGCACAGTTCAAAAGCATCAGTTCTTCAGCGCTTACCTCTTTTTATGGTCCAGCTCTCATATCCATACACGACTACTGGAAAAACCATAGCTTTGACTAAGCAGGCCTTTGTCAGTAAAGTAATGTCTCTGCTTTACAATATGATGTCTAGGTTTGTCATAGTTTTTCTTCCAAGAAGCAAGCATCTTTTAATTTCATGGCTACAGTCACCATCTGCAGTGATTTTGGAGCCCAAGAAAATAAAGTCTGCCACTGTTTCCATTGTTTCCCCATCTATTTGCCATGAAGTGATGGGACCGGATGCATGATCTTTGTTTCTTGAATGTTGAGTTTTAAGCCAGTTTTTTCGATCTCCTCTTACTTTCCTCCTCACTTTCCCCAAGAGGCTCTTTATTCCTCTTCACTTTCTGCCATTAAAGTGGTATCATCTGCATATCTGAGGTTTTTGCTCTTTCTCCCAACAATCTTGATTCCAGCTTGTGCTTCATCCAGCCCAGCATTTCACATGATGTACTCTGCATATAAGTTAAATAAACAGGGTGGCAATATACAGCCTTAATGTACTCCTTCCCCAATTTCAGCTTAGAAACCTCTTCCCTTCTCCCTAATTCCATATCCTTGGTGCTTGGCCTGACACTCCTTCAGGCAGGCTACGTCCGCTGTGTTTGCTAGGATGGACATTTGATGTAGGAGGAAAGGAATACGGCATCTGACCCATAAGGATCAAATCAAGCACACGGGGGAAACAACCATTTCCTTTGCTTGCATTTAAGCGGGTAGGATAGATTTATTACTCCTGAAGTTCAGCTTTCATGCAGCAAGAATCAGGGGAGCAGCCACAGTGGGCTACATAAAGGGAGCCCAAGATGCAGACAGCCCAGCCTGGATGCTAGCCACCAAGAAACCAGATTGCACCTTTGACAACCTGCTTGGGGCTCAAACACTTGAGGGAGACATCCCCAAGCCTTGTGGGAAAGCCTGGAGGCCAGCACTCAAGGCCATGGGATTCCTGGTGTGACTCTGACCTTGACCACAGGTGCATGTAGCCATGGGGGCTCTTTAATCTGGACAGCTTTGCTGATACAGGGCTTCCCTGGTGGCTCAGATGGTAAAGAATCCGCCTGCCATGCAGGAGACCTGGGTTCGATCCCTAGGTTGGTAAGATCCCCTGGAGGTGGGCATGGCAACCCACTTCAATATCCTTGCCTGGAGAATCCCCAGGGACAGAGGAGCCTGGTGGGCTATAGTCCAAGGGGTTGCAAAGAGTTCAACACAACTGAGCGACTAATCACAGCACAGCATTGCAGAAATAGGGACTGACCAGAGGTTGCCACATCTCTGTTGCTTTAAAAAACCTTGAGAAGAGAAAACAGATGTATTTAAGCTAGAAGCAGAGGATTGACCAGCTCGATTCTCAGGGGAAAGGAACCTATGGGGTAATATGGAAATCTGGGAGTATTTTTGATTGTTGCACGGATTAGGAGGCACCATTAGCATTTAATGGGTGGAACCAGAGGCAGTCAGCACCTTACTAAGTGTGGGATTTGGTCCATATGACAAAAATTTTTCCCATATCCCTCCCCAAGTAAATATGAATGTCTAGTTATATAAGCAAAAACCTTGAAAAAATTATCTAAGGTCTAACTCCATTTAACATATAAACACAATGTATTTTTTCTCAAATTTAATATACATTGAACTCTTTGAAATGTACCATTGTGTGCAAATACTTGTTTAGAATTTTATCAAGAATTGATCACCCTTTCAGTAAATCTCTGGTGACAGCGCATTTGTCTGCCTGCGTGACTGCTGCATTCAAGTACAGATACAAACATACTTCCCTGGCCCTTCTTTCAAAATGCCAAGTATTAAAAAAAGTGTTGACAATACTCAGTTGAGTGTTGCTTTCTCATAAGCCCAAATTAATTTGTAAGAAATGGCTGTGGCTAGGGACTTCCCTGGTAGTCCAGTGGCTAAGACTCTGTACTCCTGATGCAGGGGGCTGAGTTCAATCCCTGGTCGGGGAACTAGATCCCACATGCCACAGCCAAGACCAGGGGCATTTTTAAAATAATTTTATCTATTTATTCATTTGGCTGTGTTGGGTCTTCATTGCTGATGGGCTTTTCCCTAGTTGCGGTGAGCAGGAGCCACTCGCTACGTGCAGGCTTCTCATTGTCGTGGCTTCTCTTGCTATTAGAGCACAGGCTCTGGGGCATGAGGGCTTTGGTATTTGCAGTCCACAGGCTCAGCAGTTGCATTTCCCAGACTCTAGAGCACAGGCTCGATAGCTGTGGAGCACGGGCTTACTTGCTCCTTGGCATGCGGGATCTTCTTAGACAAGGGATCGAACCCGTGTCTGCTGAATTGGCAGGTGGATTCTTTACTGCTGAGCCACCAGAGAAGCCCTGGTGCATCCTTTCCGTTTAAAAATAAAGCTTTACCTTCCAATGCAGGGAGTGCAGGTTGGATCCCTGGTTGAGGGCTGCCCTGGTAGCTTAGTTGGTAAAGAATCCGCCTGCAATGCAGGAGACCCTGGTTCAATTCCTGGGTCGGGAAGATCCGCTGGAGAAGGGTTAGCCTACCCACTCCAGTATTCTTGGGTTTCCCTTGTGGCTCAGCTGTTAAAGAATCCACCTGCAATGCAGGAGACCTGGGTTCGATCCCTGGGTTGGGAAGATCCCCTGGAGAAAGGAAAGGCTACCCACTCCAGTATTCTGGCCTGGAGAATTCCATGGACTGTATAGTCCATGGGGTCGCAAAGAGTCAGACATGACTGAGCGACTTTCACTTTCACTTCACTTTTCAGAGAGCTAAGATCCCACATGCCTCTCGGCCAAAAAACCAAAACATAAAACAGAAGCAATATTGTGACAAATTGAATAGAGACTTTAAAAATGGTCCACATCAAAAAATTTAAATATATATACGTTTATTTACTATAAAGAAATTATGAATCATTTTTAATTTTATAAAGAGATTATTAAAATAAATATTTTGAAAGTAAAAGAAAGTAAAAAGATGAAGTTAACTTTAAAAAAAGAATTGTGGCTAGATAATAGAGTGGAATATCTCTAATTTTATCATACCAAAAATTCATATGCTTTTATTATAAGTTACTTTCCTATTATGTTTTCCTTTCTCTTACAGGTTGTGCTGGACCCTGTGTGCCCCGGGCCAGTTCCCACTCCAGGGCCCTCTCAGCTTCTGGAGTGTTGATTGCTGACAGCCCAGAGCTGAGCGCCACCACCCTCTTGCAGCCATCACTCCAGAGGGCTGCCTCTGCCAAGGTCCTGCCCCTTGACTCTTCCTCGGGGCCGCCTCCATCCACTGAGTGGTCGCTGGCGGGTAATAAGGCTCTGATTTGGCACCGTTATGCAGGATCGCCCCAGCTCCAGAGCTCCCTGTGGGATCTGCTGAGCCATTTGTGGGATGGTGGTCAAGCACAGCCCAACCTCTGTCCCGCCCCAGCCCTGCCTCCTTCCCTCTCCCACTTGTGCTGATCCTGAGAGCGTGTCCCATGTGCTTCCTACCACCTAATGCCGTCTCCGGTTCTCTTTCCTGGCAACCTGGACTGTAACATAAGTACAGCATTATAACAGCATTTGGACATTGGGTGTCTTGTTATCTGGCAATTTTAACTGAGGATAGTAAAGGGGGAAATTAGAAAATATTTGTCACAATATAAAAGAAAAGAAGCACTGTATCTTGTGGGCATGAGAACCTCTGGACTAGGTGATCTCTGCAGCATCCCTCCAACTTAAGACCCTCTCCTGGAGGGCAGAAATACTCCTTGCCCCAGGTGGGCAAGTAACCCAGACTCAGAATGATGCCTTCCGCAACTCCTTCTCATGTACTTGAATAAAACTAATGTTCCTATACAGCATCACTTCACATCAGCACTTTCCCCCAGATTACCCACCTGCCAGGCCCTGTATCCGTCTGCAAGCTCATGCTGGTTGCAACCAGCAACTTGCAGCAGTGCATACCCTTCCCACATTCTTAAAGCCTCACCTGTGAACGGCCGGCTGCCTCTTTAGCTTTCTGAGAGATGCCAGGGCCTAAGGAATAATAAACGGGCTCAATAGCACCAGGCATTTTGTCCTTCAAGACTTTTCTTTTTTGGATGAAATACAGTTTTAATTTCATTCTCAATATCACAGAATTGTAGTTCTCCTTAAACTGTCAACTGACGAAGATTCACAGAGCTTGAGGAGAGTTGGGGTGTGCGTGTGTGCGTGAGCGTGTGTGCACGTGTGTACCTGTGGATGCTCTGCAGGGCTGTGTGGGAGAGAGTGCTTGCTGGCCTCAAGAGCGGTAGAGGAGGACAAGCCGAAAGCAAGACCAGCGAGCACCACGCTTCCTCCTCTGGTCTAGCCCTCTAAGCCAGGCTGCCCCAAGCCAGTGATTCAAAATCCCTGAAAAGAACTAAATTTTTCCTTCTCATGCCAGGGAGTTCAGTTCAGTTCAGTTCAGTTCAGTCGCTCAGTCGTGTCCTACTCTTTGTGACCCCATGGATTGCAGCACACCAGGCTTCCCTGTCCGTCACCAACTCCCGGAGCTTACTCAAACTCATGTCCATCGAGTCAGTGATGCCATCCAACCATTTCATCCTCTGTCGTCCCCTTCTCCTCCTGCCTTCAGTCTTTCCCAGCATCAGGGCCTCTCCCAATGAGTCAGTTCTTCGCATCAGGTGGCCAAAGGATTGGAGTTTCAGCTTCAACATCCGTCCTTCCAATGAGTATTCAGGACTGATTTCCTTTAGGATGGACTGGTTGGATCTCCTTGCAGTCCAAGGAGTCTCTCAAGAGTCTTCTCCAACACCACAGTTCAAAAGCATCAATTCAAAATCATGCCAGGAATGTGTTCCTTTGTAGTAAAGCCAGACTAAGGGTTATTTACCCAGCTCTGTGACCTTAATCAAATTCACTGTTGACATAATTCTTCAGGATGCCACAGGATCATCGACTGTCTTAGCTGTCAGACAGTTCACGCAGAAACGCAGATCAGAGTCTGAGGGTGTGACCCTGGCCCCTCCGGGCCAGCACACTGCCCCCAGGCTGGCTGGGCATTGCAGGCTGTCTCGTCACCCAGTACCTCTTCCTTAACTCCTTCACCTGTCACCCTAGAATGCCAGTCAGAGTTTCCAACTCTGGTTCCTCCTGGGGTGTGGTGATAATTAAAGCAATAATGGTTTTCAAGCACAGAGACATTCCAGATTGAAAGACACTACGTAATGGAACACATTCTGCTTCTCGTGACATAGGCTGATATAATTGCAAGCTAGGAAAATAAGATTAAGCCAAGCGTCCCTGTTACAGCAGCAATACCATTTACCTTGCTCTCATGACTTAGGGCCTGCCTCATATAAAATGAAGCCGTAGTGCCCAAGAAAGAAGACACCAGGTTGAGAAAGAAAGGCTTTTATGCACTCCACGTCCACTTCACAGATCAACAAAGCTGTACAATTCTATTCCAGTCACTTAGTTCAAGGCTAAAAATTGAGTTAAGGAATAGATGGCACATCTATTTGCTCATCACATCATTTGCACCTCAGAGAGAGCTTTTATTAAAATATTCATGTTGCTCAAGGATGGATCCAGAGATTATCATGGTAAATGAAGTAAGTCAGAAAGATAAAGATGAATACCACGTGATATCATTTATATGTGGAATCTAAAATATGACACAAACATTTACAAAACAGAAGCTAACTCGCAGACACAGAAAACAAACTTATGGTTACTCAAGGGGGAAGGGGGTGGGGGAAGATAAATTAGGAGTTTGCAATTAGCAGACACACACTACTATATATAAACGAGATGAACAACAAAGTCCTACTGTGCAGCACAGGACATATTCAATATCCTGTAATAAAGCATAATGGAAAGGGATATTTAAAAAGCATATATGTATATAGCTGAGCCATTTTGCTGTACAGAAGAAACTAACACAACATTGTGAATCAACTATACTTCAATTTAAAAATATATTAATGTTGCTATAAAAAGCAGGAAGACTATGTAAGGTCTGCCAGTTAACTTGGGCAAATGCTTTGCACATGCATTTTCTTCTCTCACGTATAAAATTGACATATTATACTGTTGCACATCTACTCTGTTGCCCAACACAGCAGCTCTTAGCTGAACATTTTACATCCCAGGACAACGTTGTCTGACATAGAGCCCAGCACATCACTGTTAGCAGTTCAGCGGTGCCAAGGCTACAACCGCAACGGTGGTATCAAATGCACTGCAAAGATTTCAAGAAAAGTGATTTGGGGGGCTGAGATGTTGGGCAACAGACTGCACTTCTATGCAGTAATGCTTCTGAGAGATTGTATTAAGAAACTCTGTTCATAGCCAAGCCACTGAGGAAATATATTTTCTGATTCCATTCATTCAAATATATCTGAAATTCCAGGTCTTAAACTGGCAAAAGAACCCCAAAAAGCAGAAGTGAAGTAAGTGTTTATTGGGCTTCCCTGGTAGCTCAGCAGTAAAGAATCCACCTGCTAATGCAGGAGACTCGGGTTCAGTCCCTGGGACAGGAAGATCCCTTGGAGAAGGAAATGGCAACCCACTCCAATATTCTTGCCTGGGAAATCCCATGGGGCAGAGGAATCTGGCAGGCTATAGTCCATAAGGTCACAAAGAGTCAAACATGAATTAGTGACTAAGCAATAACAACAGTAGCAAGTGTTTATTAGGCTGCCTGGATTGGGGAGGCTAACAGAACGTGAAACAGAAAGGAGCACAAACTCTTTCTGGTTGGGTATATCTGCTGTTGAATGATATATAAAACTTGGCCAGGGTGCCTACTATATTTCTGAAGTCCTGATGCCCGAGCTGCTTCCAGAGGAAAAGAGAACAGATTAGAAAAATATCCACATGGAAACAGCTCAATGACATATTAACAGAAAAATGCAATTTGCAGATTCAGTAGTATGATTGCTCCTCCTTGCTCCAAGAATCCAAGCAAGCATGGTTCTGTGGGGTCAGCTGCATTTAGGCCACAAAATGTTAGAGGCCATCACAGGAAGTTCACCCAAGGATGACACCTCTTCCGCGGAAAAGTATGTCCCAAATTTCATACAGTTCTTGCTTATCAGCTTCTACACATGAGTCATACTTAAAGGCTTTCAAAAATTTGTTACACCATGGTTTCACTTGGCCCTACCTTGATTTTTATTTCTCAAAAGGTGGGTGGTTTATAAAAAATTACTTCCCAGGAGCAAGCTAACATGCTCTCATCTTCATTCAGGCCTCTGGTACATGTCTGTGGACGCTTCCTACTATAGGTGCCATATAAAGACCCAAACCTTGCCTCCAGAAATATTTGTTTTCAAATTCCCTGGAAAATATTTCCATCTGGAACTATGATCATTATGTTAAATATCAAATTAAGTATTTATTTATTTAAATAAATCTAGTTTTAGGCTACCTACTCTACAGGGAACAGGTTGAGTTCCTTAGATATTTTAACTTTGGTAAAAAGAAGTTTGAAATTATTTTTCTCAAGTTGCCACATGAAAACTTTTTTCCGGATTTTAAAAACTTATTCTTCATCATCTGTCATTTCTACTTCAGTTAAAATCCTAGGTTGAGCTTGTGACAAGCAAAGTGTGTGGCTGTCACTGACTCTCTTTTAGTTACTAATACCACTTCCAGTGGGTGAAGGATGGCACCCCGAGGCTTAACTTCATCTCCGGCTGTTACCGTCTCAACAGAAGGACTTAGTGGAAGTCATTCAATGACTCTCCCATTGCCAATAACTTTACGATGTAGAAAGGGAGGCCCCAGACTTTATTCTTTCCTGTGACTAATATGGTTTCTCCTCCTCTTTTCTTAAAACTTCTAAGTGAATCACAGAGACAAGCGGAAGGCTGAAAACAATGTGTCAGCTTTTTAATGAGCTTTAATTGTCACCACAGAAAATTAAGCATAGGCCGAGAGTCAGGATCCAAGGCTGGCTATAAACCCCAGACGGGTAATCAGTCCTGATCCCACGAGATTGCGAAAGCTTTGTCTTTGGAGTAGAGAAAGAAAACCTGAATGGACAACAGAAAGGGAGCTTTCAGCTTTTCGGTGGGCCCAGCTGAGACCACTCGCAGTCACACCCTGCCCCTTGGGGTTTGCCCTGGATGCCCTAAGGCAGGATGGGGGTGCCCCACACAATGCCTGCACCTCCCCTTCTGCCTGGCTGGCTGATGGCATCGAGACACTGGCATCCATTAATGGCGGCTTCTAAGGGGCTGTCTTTTGGTCATCTTCCAATTCTACACCCCAGCAACAGAAAATTGACCTTAAAGAAAGATAGGGTGTCAGGATGTTTAATAAACTGAAGGTGACCAGGGTGGGCTTCCTGCTGCTTCCAAAGCTGTTAAGATCTTTGCAGGTATGTTCAGTCACCATGCTCTTCCTGAGTAACATGATAGCCATTTCAGAGAAAAAAAAAAAACAGAGGAGAAATAACTGTGGAACTCAGCACGCTCAACATCTATTTCAAAAGCATGCTCAAAGGTCTCCATTGGAAAATTTTGAATAGATGCAATAGTCATGCTTTTAAAACTGATCAGAAAGGGATGGGCCACAGTGCTATTATGGAACCAGGTTATTGTAAAAATGCACATTATATTGCTCCCAAATCTTTTACTCAAAACTGCTGGATGAAAGGAGCAGTTTCTTTTCAAAGACACCAAGGCTGCTGCTTCCTCAGAGAATAAGCTGTGATAGCTGGTAATACATCAGCAAATAGCCCATCTGAGCTAAGAGAAAATAATGGTTTGGTTTTGTTAACATGGGGAAGCGCCATTACTTTTAAGGCTTTGTTGTAGACTGCCCCTGGATGATTGCTGCTGCTATTAACCAGAATGTTCTAATTGGATATTAGCTCATTTATGGGGCAGAGGGAGGAAGAGCATTTGCCCAGGTGACTTGTAACGAAACGAACAAACAGATGTTAGGCATCCTGAAATTACCACCAAGTTTTCATGAGTTGTTAGATGCTGAGGCGCTCTGGAAATCCTGCTGAAAATTGCAGCTTAGTTGTGAGCAGAGCAATCATATCACTCTGCTCAGGCAGATTGCTGCCAAATGCTAGGACGTTTTCAAAACCATTTAGTCATCTCCCCTGAATATAAAAATGAAAGTGAAAAAAAAAAAAAAACGATCCCTCTGAAAGTGTGATACTGAGAGCTGGGCCACGCAGATGATCTCATCCCTATTGGAAACCTTCCCTCACCTGCTCCTACACCTGCGTGGCCAGCATGAAATCACAGGGTCAAGGGGTGAGATAGCAAGTAGGTGGCGATTCCAATCTCAGTCTTCAGCTGTGACCCTCCTGGGTTAGTCGGGTCCTCACGTGGCTCAGACGGTAAAGAATTTCCTGCAATGCAGGAGACATAAGATACTCGGTTTCCATCCCTGGGTGGGGAAGATCCCCTGGAAGAGGAAAAGGCAACCCCCTCCATCATTCTTGCCTGGAGAATTCCATGGACGGGCCACAGTCCATGGGCTCACAAAGAGCTGGACATGACTGAGTGACTAACACTTTCTGAGAAGCAGACATCAAGGCAGGATGAGCCCAGCAAGAGATGTTCAGAAGACAGGCCTGAAGAATATGAGGAAATGACCAGAGAAAGTGGAGAGAGATTCAGACCACATCCCAGGTCAGACCCTTGTGAAGCGAGGCAGGAAGGAGAGAAAGAGCTTTTCTAAATACTAATGTTTCCTGTTGCTAGTGAGACACCTGCCAGGCATCAACAGCTCCATCACCTACTCATCCCTCATTCCTTTCTTCTTTTTCGGAGGGACTGCTTGGCATGTGGGATTTTAGTTTCCTGACCAGGGACTGAAACTGCACCTCCTGCATTGGAAATGTGGAGTCTTAAACACTGGATCCAGGAAAGTTCCTCCGCTTCCCTCTCGTATAGGCTCTGTCCCACACGGTGGGTTACAGGTACCATGTACGTTCATCACAGAATGACACTGCTCCAGGTCCACCTGTGAACGTGGCTGTGCGTGCACGAGCCAAACCTGCGGAGGTGAGCGGCTCTTCACCCCTCTCCGCTCCCCCTGTTTCTGCTCCCCACTGAGGCTGCTGCCTGGCCCCTGGTCCCCAGGTGCAGTACCCACCACCCCTTCCCACCTGGAGGGTGGCCCCTTTCTTCTCTTGTTTTGAAAGAGCCGCTACACCCTTCCTCAGAGATGCAAAGGGAAGGGTGCTGCCCAGCCCTTGCTCTCAGAGGCAGGAAGGGATCTGCTAATGACAGCTCACCACCCAGCCCGAGTAACTCACTGAATGTGCAGCGTTTAGGGCACACGCAGTGCCAGCCCAGAGGCCTCAGGAATCCCTTCCTGAGAGTGACTCTGCCTTTGGACGTGGTTCTTGGATGGCAAGAAAAGCTGGAGGTGCCATTCAGAGATTGTATAGGCAGTCATCCCCCAAAACCCATCTTCCTCACAGCCTCCTCTCTGGTCTGCTGGCAGAAAAAGGACACCCAACATGTTACCCGGCTCCATCACGCCTCTGTCCTCCACCCCATTCTCCACCCCCCAGGGATTCCCAAGGTGCCTCTTCACAGATAGTTCAAGCCGTCTTGCCCTAGCCCCAGCCAGCAAGGCCAAACTGTGTCATCCGAGAGACAGACACCCTGCTTCCCCCAGCTGTCTTTAATCAGTGCTACCAGAACTTTTGAAAGTTCCCAAATGGCTTGTTTTATCTCTGAACATTTCTATATTTCAACCTGGGATTATTATCCCTTTCTTCTCTGATTATTTCAAAAGAAAATGTTCCCAGCCAATAGACCAGTGAATGACGAATTTCTAGTCACACAGGCATTTGTATTTTGGATTTCCCTGGTGGCTCAGCTGATAAAGAATCCACCTGCAATGTGGGAGACCTGGGTTCGATCCCTGGGTTGGGAAGATCTCCTGGAGAAGGGAAAGGCTACCCATTCCAGTATTCTGGCCTGGAGAATTCCATAGACTCTATAGTGCATGGGGTCACAGAGTCGGACAAAACTGAGCAACTTTCACAGAGAAGCCTGGCATGCTGCAGTCCATTGGGTTGCAAAGAGTCAGACATGACCGAGTGACTGAAAAACAACTGCCGTTTATGAAGTTGACTTTCTGCTCTAGAAAAATACCTGAACATGGAAATAAGAATATATTAGAGTCCTTAAATTTCAAACACAAAGTCTTATGAAGGAAAAAAAATGTGCAGAAATAAAAATCTCTGGATCAGCACTTATACAGTAAATGCAGATATTCATGTATAGATATTTGCCAAAATACCGACTGTCATTAATTTGTGAGTTAGTCAGTTCTGACAGTGAATTGTAAGTTCGCAGCTTGGAGTGTAGGACATATCCTCCTGGCAGCGATGTTATAATTGGTGGCTCGTTCCCCATCATGACTCCACATCCTAAGCCTCCACTAGGAGGGCCTGATCTGGGGTCCTGGGTCAAGGAATGCAGGGGTGGGAGAATTTTCTCTTTCCAGTACATGGAGTCCACCTGTGGTAACAATTTAAATATATATATATATACTATATAACTTATTTAGGTTTAACAATTTATTTGACATCCTTTAAAGACTCTTTTTGTTTCTTTTTATTTTTTTGGCATTAAATAAACCTTCTTTTTTTAGGGCAGTTTTAGGTTCACAGCAGAACTGACAGCAAAGGACAGAGTTACACCAGCAACATAACCCCCCGTCCAGCAACACACAGCCTCCACCTCTCTCAAAGTCCCCACCAGAGTCGTCCATCTGTTGCAGCCTGGGTCTTTTGGGAACTTACACCGACACGTTATCACCTTAGGGTTCATTCCCGGTATATAGTCTATGGGTCTGGACAAATACATAAGGGCGTTTCAATGATTATAGTATCGTACAGAATAGCTTAAGGGCCCTAAAAGTCTTCCATGCTCTGCCCTCTCATCCCTCCCTCCCACCAATGGTAACATTTTTGAAGAAAAATCGCGCCTTTCTCATTTTTTCTCCCACCTGCTGCTAAAACACCCACGGGCCTCCTGACCCCGTGTTCCCCTGGGTGTGCCTTCCAGTCTGACCCGACTTGGGCAGAACGGCGCCCCCTAAGGGTTCCCTGACGCAGCGCCCCCACCCTCACCCCTGCCCTCACCCCAGAGTGGCCTGGATCATTTGAACAGGCAAATACTAACAGTCCCCCAGACGGAGCTTAGGGATTTCCATTTTAACAGGGTGCTGACTGACCGCCTCTGTCTCTTGAATAGGTGCAACCTCAGAGAGCATCTGAAAGGAATGTGAGGTGGACCCCCCAGGTACATCTGCCCCAGAATCCTTCTACTTTTTCTTGTTTCTCCCTTCCTTCCCTTTAGAGCAGACCCATGATAGCAGAATTCCTAGATCTCTCAAAACGGTTCTCCTGGCAGCAACAGACTTGGCCAGAATGTGTGGGGGTGGCTGAGTGGTACCCCAGTGTGTGCAATTTAGAGCTCGCGAACAGATTAGTTAGATCCTCAGAGAGAGAGACGTTTTAGCTTTCACTTTGCAGGTGCCCAGTTTGTATCTACTGATTTCATCTTCTTTGTACTTACAGTATCAGCAAGTGCTCTCAGCCCTTCTAGGATATTCAATAAACACCCCCAGCAATGTCTAAAAAACTGGGTGTAAAATCACTTTTTGGAACAAAACAAATCATCCAACAACCCAAGAAAAGGATTAATAGAAGACTTGGCTGCCCCTCCAACTGCCTTTCCTCGATGCCGTCCCCCATCTTTGCCCATATAAAGATTATGGTTGCCAAGGCAACAGGACCAGAGAAAGAGAAAGACAGAAACTTTGTCTCATTCGGTCGTCCCAAACTCACAAAGCAAGCTGGGCTGTAAGCAGAGCTAGATGGGATTATGGTAGATTTATAATTTACTTAGTCAAATTGCTTTTAATTCCTAGTCAAGCTTCAATGTACACTTTATTTTTCCTCTGAAAGTTAGGTCTTGCACTTAGTGGTCCAAGGTCTGACATATAACAGAGCTTTACAATTCATTGTCTGTGATTAAACTCAAATGCAGGACAGATGGCTTGTCTGAGTATCTGTCAGACAGGCAAAGCACTTAAGATTTGTGACAGGCAAGACCAGGAATTAACTGCTAAGTTTTTGCATGTATTCATACATTCATGTGCACTATGAATATGGCTGTAAAACTCACTTAAGTGTTCTCACTTTATTCACAATATTCCCAAACAAAGCAACTGCTCTCTTTTTGGCAAACCAGATGCCCTAATCTCAACCTCATTAACTCAAAATCCATTTTTCTCCTACAATATGTGTTGTGTACATTCCATCTTACTGTGACATGCAGGATGCAAATAACATCCTCTGAAAGCCCAGCTTGCCCAGAACCCAAAATGTTGGTTCTCACTTCATTTTTATCAACACTTTTATTGAAATATTTAACTTTTTATTGAACAAACATTTGTCTATCAAAATAAACAAAAACCAACAAAATGAGAACAGGCAAAGGCTATTTATTCAGAGCTTGCTATATCACAGGGGAGTTAGTCACTGTCAGTTGGTTTTGGCAGAGACTCAAAGGCGGGCACAGAGGGGGAAGGCTTTATAGTGGAAAAAAGGGAAGGTTTCAGATATGCCCTGGTTGGAGGCTGGTGACCTAGGGAAGTTGGAGGCAGGCTAACTAGAAGCAGGCATGCTATATGAGGGTTGCTGCTGCTGCTAAGTCACTTCACTCGTGTCCAACTCTGTGCGACCCCATAGATGGCAGCCCACCAGGCTCCCCCGCCCCTGGGATTCTCCAGGCAAGAACGCTGGAGTGGGTTGCCATTTCCTTCTCCAATGCACGAAAGTGAAAAGAGAAAGTGAAGTCGCTCAGTCTTGTCCAACTCTTCGCGACCCCATGGGCTGCAGCCTACCAGGCTCCTCCATCCATGGGAGTTTCCAGGCAAGAGTACTGGAGTGGGCTGCCATTGCCTTCTCCGATATGATAGTTAGGAGGGGATATTTGATTTTTTTTTGGTTAGTCCTAAGTTAGGAGCAACAACAAAAATTAGAAAAGCTGGAAGTTATTAATCAAGTCCTGGTGTTTGGGGCCATGTGTTGCACAGGTTATTGTTTGGCTTCTTAGACCAGTTGCTAGAGATAGTAATCTGACTTCCTGCAAGTCTGACTTGTAGATTGCAGCCTGACATTCTGGGCTGGTTACGGGAAATAATACAGTTGGTTTCCTGGTCTGGTTGCTGCAGGTTTTAGTGGTTCAGAATTCTATTTTTATTATGCACTGGCCATTGTCCATTTGTATGTTCAACGTTTAAGCGATTAACATTATATGAACGAAAAGTACACAGAGTCAAAGTGTGCAGCTCAATGAGTTACCAAGTGTAACAACCACCCAGGGCCCCCATTTATTTTAAAATTTGCTTCAATCAGAATTTCAGAAACCTGTCATCAAGGAACATTGTGAGCAGCCTAGTAGATTTTCTTTCTCTTTGCTTCTTTAGTCCTGGTGTCCAGGGTGGGACCTATCACTTGCAAACTTCTCAGCCCTTCTCACGATGTCACGCCTTCCCAGACACAATAGACATGGGCAGTCCTGGGTTTCCCACAGTCAGGCTCAGCCCCATGAGTCACCACCCTCCACATTCCTGGACAGGTTCATAGAGCATGCCTTGAAATCCAGGCCTCACCACTTCCTTGGCAAGTTAATCTCTCAAAACCTGTTTCTTCATCTACAAAATGGGGGTAATAACAGTGCCTGTTCTCAGGACCTCCCTGGCAGTCCAGTGGTTAAGACTCTGAGCTCCCACCGCAGGGGACATGGGTTCGAGTCCGGGTAGGGGAACTAAGATCCCACATACCTCGTGGGTGCAGAAACTGCCTCTTAATTGCTCTAAGGATCAATTAAGGCGTCGGACATGTCAACACAATCCATCACACAGAATAAGCACTCAGATTCTGATTTATTGGATGTTTAAAATGTCTAAAAATGACAGCTGAACATTAGTGAGAAACTCCGATGTGCCAGGCCCTGAGCTTGGCGCTTAAACGTAAGATATGAATAAACGTTCCTAGCTGACTCATTAGAAAAGGCCCTGATGCTGGGAAAGATTGAAGGAAAGAGAAGTGGGCAGCAGAGGATGAGATGGTTAGATAGCATCACCGACTCAAAGGACATGAATCTGAGCAAACTCCGGGAGATAGTGGAGGGCAGAGGAGCCTGGCGTGCTGTAGTCCATGAGGTTTCAACAAGTCAGACACCACTTACTGACTGAACAAGAACAACACAAATTAATCATCCTTATTTTACAGAGGAAGGCATTGAGGCTTAGAGATGTTAAGAAACCTCTCTGCACTTACCTGCATTTGTTATGAGAAATAAGAAATGAAGGAAAGCATGTCCTTAGTGCAGCCCCAGTGCATCATAGTCACTCCATCAATGGGGCTATTGTTGAAAATGACCCTTGGATTATCCACTGTGGCAGACCCTAGGCAGCAATTGCTTAGCAACATCTGCTCTCCTTTTCACCCATAGCAACAGAAAAATCACTTTTGTATGGGGTGGCATCATGCCTTGTAAGAGGAGTACGTAAAAGTACTCCTCTTATCAGGCTCTCTTACTTCTTTAGGAGGTTGTGAGACCCAATTTTGGCCAGTGAGAGGTGTTTACATTTCTGAGGTGGGTCTTTTTGGAAAACTTATTATTGTCTCAAGAAAAAGGAAATTTCATCTGACAAATACTTTTTCCCCTTTGCCCCCATCTTTGCCGCCTAGAATGCACGTGCAGTTCTGTGAGGTACAGCTGCCATGGGCTTTTCTGGTAGCCCAGCTGGTAAAGAATCCACCTACAAGGCAGGAGACCGCAGTTCAATCCCTGGGTTGGGAAGATTCCGTGAAGAACATGGCAACCCACTCTAATATCCTTGCCAGGAGAATCCCATAGGCAGAGAAGCCTGGCAGGCTACAGTCCAAGATTTGGACATGACTGAGGGACGAAGCACAGCACAGCACAGCTGCCAGCCTGTACGCATAAGGACCAGAGGCCCATGCCCAGGATGCCGAGGCAGAAGAGCCCCCGGGACTTCCCTGGTAATCCAGAGCCTGGGACTCTGCCCTCCCAATGGAGGGGGCCCAGCTTTGATTCCTAGACAGGGAAGTCTGACACTAAAGACATGCTGAAACTAAAGACCCAGAATGCCGTAACAAAAGGATCCCACGTCTGCAACTGAGGATCCCACCTGCAGCGGCTGGACTCTGCACAGCCAAACAAAATAAATAATTTTTTTTAAGAAGAACCCCAGACCCCTGATGGCCTTGTAGGCATACTGTCCAAGCCCTGGATTGCCAGCCTCCAAGTTTTCACCACTGTGGTTAAACCACCATGGCCAGATTTCAGTTGGTTATACACATTTGAAGGCAATCCAGACTAATGCAGCCACCATTAGGGTGGGAACGATAACTGAATGAAATGCAATTTACAAATGAATGAAAATTAGGAATCTTTAGCATCTTCTTTAATCTGTTTACACATCCCTACTGAGATGATAAAGAACTCCTGAGAATGAGAAGTCAGTGCAAATCATGAACTCTTCTCCAGCCTTCTGAGGACTGGCATCAAGGCTTTCCCTCAGCATCTGAGTCCCACGTGTCCACTAACTCTCCCCTCTCACCACGTCACATGGTATCATAGACGACGTCTCCAGCAGGGTTTCCATGGGTCATGAGCACTGTGTGCCGAGGGACCAGAGGACGCTTGTCACTTGTTCTCAAGGCTTGGCTCCAGACCAGCCTCACCCAGCATGGGCCTGAGTGACGCTTCTGTAAAACCTGAGGCATCTGCTCTGACATCTTGGTCCAAGTCCAAGGGCAGTAATTGCATTCTGCCTACTTGTGTCTCTCCTAGACTTCTAATTAGGCAGTATTTATGGTCTATCCAAAAAAGATTATGCCCAATGTTGCTCTGCCCGTTAAAACAACGAAGGGTCCACCTTAAGTGATAAAGGAGCATCTCCATGAGACATGAAGCCATCCCAAAGTGGGGGCAAGAGGCTTTACGATGAGCCGGCTGGGATGGCGGCTTTCAACTGGAAAGAAGCTAAGTGTACCAGAGGGGTTAAACTTGTGCTTTTTCATGTCACTTCAAAGAAATAATATGCATACATTTCCACTTACTTTAAATGACTCTAAGGCAGTGTCAGATGAAAACAGGATTTACCTCCAGCCTCTTTTCTCACAAAACATATCCCATGAGGAGTACAAAAACTAAATTCCTTCTATATATTAAGCATGTTGTCTTATCACTACATAGTACATGACTTTGTATTCTAAACTATCAGTAAGCCCAACTGAGGTATACTTTGGGTTTGCTTAAACATTCTAAAAGGCCAAAACTTTAAATTACTTAAAAATTAAAGCAAAATTGCTCGAATAAATGGATGTAAACAAATGGTGAAATAGAGGACACCCAGAAAAATTTGAAATGATCCTCTTTTGAATTCAACTAGTAAAAGCACAATTTTTCAATGCCTAAAATTATATTCAATAATGACCCATACACACAATGAAGAGAAAATCTCTAATAATTTATTTGACCTTCAGTTTCACATTGTGAAAAAAAAAAATAACAGTTTTACAAAACCTCAAAAATGTAGTAGCAAACAAGTACATATGAACACGAACACTTTACTTCTTCAACTTACACAGTTTTGTACGTTAACCACATACTCAAAATAGTCAAGAGAGGGATATTATTCAGCTCTAATCATTCTTATTCAGACAGGTGTCAAGCCCAGAGAAAAGGGGTCTACACAATTATACCAGAAGTGGAAGGCTGCCCTTTGTTATCCGTTTCCACAGCAACCAGTCCACAGAATAAGAAGAACCTTCTCTGTCTTATGCCAAGGTTTTTGTGTGCGCTGTGCTGTGAATTGTATTTGCTTCAAAGTGTAGGACATTTCACAGGGTGAGAATGGTCAAGTAGTGCGCCCAAATGCCTCTGTCAATTCAAAGAGCAGGAGTCCAGAAAGTTGCCTGCAGGCTGCGGGCCCACCCTGACCACCGCTCCCCTCTGGCTCACACACTGCAATTAATAGAGGATTCAAGGATAGACCACAACTTCGAAACAGCTGCAGAAAATTCACCCTGCTCTCAAAAGCCACATAGCAACACCCACATCTTGCCAGATTTGCATCATAAACTACAGAGCTGTAACTGCTACAATATACTGCCAGGGTACAATCAGACATTTGCATTGCTTAGAACACATCTAAGAGCGAGGGACTGACTGCTAGAAAGTATTAAGACCCTCCCTTTGATTTCAATGGCTCATTTATTTTGGTCCAACTATAGCCCACTTATTCACAGCACGGACAGACATGTATAATTAGTCTAATGAATTCAGGTGGAGAGAAATGTGAGGGATTTATCTGTCTTTAGACAATGCAAACACACAATGTCAAAGGTTATTGGTCTTAAACCCTATTTTCTAAGACACAATATTATGAGAAACAGCAATAGAAGCAGTGTGAGTTGCAGATGCTGGGCTTCCCCGGACACGTGCGAGGAAGCACCTATGAGTCTACCACTAATACCTATCACGGCACATGTTTAGCAAACAAGCACTGGAACTAGCAAAGAATGTATTCACAACCCATTTCCAGCTCTCCAGGGAGGCCTCTCCGCAGGGGCCACTGCTTACAGTTCTTTGGTGTTTGGGGGGCCATGTGTGTCACTTTTGTGCACCAAAGAGTTCTTTTAGAGACTTACCTAAGAGAGAGCACTGAAGTTTACACTGTACCCCTCTGAATATCACCTTGGAGAACTTTTAGCACTTGCTAAATGCTACAGCAGGAAGAGAGAACGACCAGTTTCGGTCAAGCAAATCTGATGAGTGAATTAATTTCTGTCGGTGAGAGTTCTGTTTTTTCCTGTTAACTGGGGTTATGGCCAAGCATTCTCACAGGGTAATAAATAGATAAATAAATAAACTTTGGACAATGCCTTTACCTGTGCCCTATATACAGAACTAGTCCATAGAGTTTCCAGGATTTCAGGATATCACACAAAGGGGAAATAAAAACAAAAAACTGCCAAGTGATTTGGTCCTTTCCAAACCTCAGTAGCTGAGACAGAAGCAAGTAAATCGAACAGGGATGGGAAGGACAGAAAGATGGCTTCCCTTGCCCCAGGAGCCACTGGCATGCCCAGAGCCCACGACACCCCAAAGCTGACTTAAGTTTAAGAAAAAAATGACCTTCATGCTTTCCCTACCTCTAGGATGTAACTTTAAGTTTCTATTTTGTAATCTTTCCCTGTCTTGACATTTACAAAATCTGCCCCCCCAACCCTGCCCAACCCACCCTCCAGTTATACCCCTAATTGTAACGCCCAAGTTTTCACTTTTGTGCAGCAGAGCACATCACAATGGTCACAAAATTGTGCAAAACGTACAACCATTCACACGCGTCCATACACGTGAGGACAACTATAAGCACTGTTTCAGCATGCAGGATTCAAATAATAAATAGCTGAATGTACAACACATTTCTTACCAGCCAAGGGGAAGTTTAAAGTCACTTATAAATAGAAAAGAACGCCTAGCAAACAGCTACCAACAATGTCCCCATTGTTCAGAAGCGTTTCTGGGGAGCACAGCCCTGGGAGATTAGCGTGGAGTCCAGCGGTCCTCACTTCTGCAGCCAGCCCAGCCACCTCCCCTCCTGGCCCCACAGTCGGGTTTTCAAATCTCCAACAGCAGCTGGTATGGAGACTTCAAGCTTGCTCCTCAGAGAGAGGTGACAACCATTTCAAATTTTACACATAAGTGGTGGAACCCATGGAAAATCAAATGCTGAATATGGTACAGCAAGGAAAAAGGGCTGGCTTTTCTCTCCCTTTGAGAAGCTGATTAATGCTGACATTAATCCACAATTACAAGACAAGGACTAGATCACAGGTTTGTTCATTCATATTTAAACCATGTGTTACTTGCACTGAAAATCCCACCCCCTCCCCCACCCCCTTCCTTCATGTCCAGTTAGAAGCATTTACAAGGTGCAGTGGATCGGATGCGAGTCTTGTAGCCACTTCTTTTCCTTTTTCTTGTCTTTCATTCGATTTGGCCTCTCTAAAGTAGAAATCGCATCTTGTCTCATCGAGGGATGGAGTCAGCTAAAATAGAAGAGAAGGAAGATTTTTTTGTTAGTCTCAAATCTAAAAAAAAAAAATTAAATTCAGGACAGAGCTGGTCAATATTGCTTCTAAAGGTCTTAATTACACATTTGGCAGGCAATGTGCAAAGACATTTAAAATGCCAGACTTAAAAGAGTACACTTGTGCATTCATGCAGGCAGACGCTCCAGCAAAAACAATGGTGTCCACAGAAAAGATCCTCACTTCCTGATTAACCATACATACATGCAAATCAAACCTATACACCTAGGTGCTATTACATCTTCTGCTTCTGATATGCGTAATTCCTCTCCATGGTTAAACAGCGCCACTGTAAAGTGATCACAAGAGATTCCTTTGCCAACTCACCCCCACCCTCTTTGGCCCATTTACCATAAAGGATTCCAAATTAAGTTTATTCACCATATAGAAAGCAGACATATTAATCCTCTTATTTAAATGCATCTCTGCTATTCATTATGGCAGAAGTCAGCCTCGCTTCTTTTCACATGACAGCACACCAGGCCTCAGCAGCCAAGGCTGGAGTCTATTCTCCAAGTCCATCAGTCCACACTTAGGAGACTCGGGCTGTGGCACGCAGCGTTCAGCATTATCACCTACAGGACTGACCGCCCGCCGATCATCAATTCAAGGTGCTGTGAGCACAAGCTTGCAGGTTTCATGGGAGCTGGTGGTTTCTCACACCACCCATCCTTCACACTTGGTTAAGTCTAATTTTACATAAGGAGAGTTTGCAGAGGGCTTTTGTCTTTGAAAAGCTCCCCCTATCTGGTCTCGGAGCACATTTCCAGCCCTAGCATAGGAATCTGCAGCCCCAATGCTGAAATTCCAAGTAGAGACAAAGGGAATTCAGGAGCGGCCGCTCATCACTCACAGAGTCCTTCTTTTTCTCCTGTGTTCAGAAGTCTGATTCATTCCATTAGCTGTTTCTTCCATTTCAAAACAGTGACTCAAGCTTTCAAGACATTCCTTAGACTACGGTGTCATCCCCCACCCCCAGCTCCTTGGAACCTATACATCAACATGAGGCCAAAAGAATGTATCTTGTAATAATATGAAATTTCAAGATGTTGCATACTCAAACAGAAAAACAAACAAACAAACAAAACCCAAAACAAAAACACCTCTAGAAAGGGGAGCAGGGAACAAAGCGAACCAAAATCCAAGTGTTGTCAAGCTGGGGCCACAGAGCATCATGAACACGCAGTGAAATCAAAGGCATTTCCTTTCTGTCCCTCCCAGGGCTGACAGAGCAGCAACAAAGAGTTAAAATCACCTTGGTGGATAAGCTTTCAGGCAGAGGGAAACGTTGTGTTAACACTGTATTAATTCAGATAGCACCTACATTTGGAAGGCAAAGCCAGGTCCCGGAAGCACTTGCAGCTCAAGTTTGATACCTACACAGTACTTCTTTTAAGTCACTCCATCCGGCTTAAGTGTTTTAACATTATCTGGTGTGCAGTAAACTTTAAAAATTTAAACCAACATTCTCCCCGTCGGAAACTGCAAGAGTGGCTTTGATCAGGCCCACACCGTCCTTTAAAAAGGCAAATCCAGCCCCCTCAAATTTGCTTATCCTGTGCTTGACTCTGGCTAATAACACCAAGAGTGGAGAGGATATGTTTCGAATATAACCCAACACTTTTTTTGCTCCATTTCCCAGGGGCCGGACATGTGTGATTAAATAGGTTCAAAGACCCAGGAGAGGGTGAATTCAAGTGTTTGCTAACATATTCACTCTGGGCTGAGAAAGAAGGTACCAAAAATGAAGTATAGAGATAACAAGCAGGTAACAGTCATAGAAACCTCATTGTCCCCCAACACATAAAGCTAATTCCACTTCGAGGTAAGGTCTAAATTGAAGGGAGGAAAGAAAACACAGACATGGGCTAGGTATTTTTACCCCTTTCTTTGCTTTTTTTCATTTATCAATTCATCCAAGTCTAAACTGGGACAGATCTCAAGGAAAGCACAATTCGAATCACTCATTTAACAAAGGGGAAGTCTGAAGTGCAGAGAGGTCCAGACTCCACAGCTGAAGGCTAGAACCAGACACACGTGGTCGCTCTCTTTCTGCCTCCAGTTCCTTATCTTGCTCCAATGATGCCAAGCCAATTACCACTTGGAAGTATCGCCACTGTCACTGGCAATTTTTAAGGCTCTCCTATGCAAATATAGTCAATTCTGGACTAACACCCAATTTAGCATGCTGTTAATTGATGCTTCTGCCTAGAAGGTTCTTTAAACTTGCTTTAGAGTTGAGTAATGCATTTATATTGCAAATGACATAACCCCTTTCAGAGCATTTGTTTATTCAGGATTACTGAGATGACAGCAAGGCTGCAAAAACCAGTTTGGTTTGGAACAGTTACCCTATTTGTTCCCCAGAGGACAGTCCTGCACCCCTGATGGTGTCTCAGTACAGGTAAACATTACGTTACTAAGAACTGTACCACCTGTAACAGGCGGGAGGAGATGAAGAAGAAATGAAAGAAACAGAAAGATTACATGTGAAAGGGAGGTCAATTTTACTGGTGTTTCTAAACAAGCTGTAAGAGATGAGGAAAGAGAAGACAAATGAAGAGTCCAAACCCCCTCTTTGCTGGATGGTCCCCTTGAAAGGTATGAAACATACTAAACACAGAACCAAACCTTTCCAAGTAATGAGTTCATTATCACAAGCAGCTCCTCCAAAGCAGATTCTTAAACTTCATCCTCTTATTATTAGTAATGAGCCGTCTAGTCACCAAAACAAATCAACCTATTCTATGTGCCCTGTGCTACGCTTACACATGTTTAAGTGACTTCGGGGCCAATCCTGAGAGTGCTTTACAAGCAAGCAAGGCAGCCATTAGCTCCCTGAACCCTGAACTGCGAAGGCCTATTAATTATTTGAACCAAGAGTATGATATACTCTTAAGTACACAAGACAACCATTATGTACTCAGATATATGACACAGAAACACAACTCTTGTTCACCCTGACAATGGGGTCAGCCTGAATGATTAACTCTGAAAAGCTGCAGGGAGGGTGGTTTGGATGGCTCTGTGTCCATGCATCAGACAAGCTCATACAATGCATGTGCAACTTTTCCCAAGGACAGACCCAGATTTCATGAAAGTTAGTAAATGCCCTAAAGGGGGCAGTTTGGGGATGGGGGGGGGGTGGCGGGGGGACATTTTAAATAAGCTAATAATTAATTTTGGACAGAATACACTGGAAATAATTTTCAGCATTCAATTTTTGAAACCCTACTTCATTCCAAAAAGGGTTTGAGGAAGCTCAGTTTAAATATCAACAATTATCTCCTGGGGTGATACCAGCGTGAAGGGTACTAAATGCCCTTTAGGCATGAGCTGAAGTGCTTACGCTTTATAGCCAGACTGCCTGGGCTGAACTCTTGACCAACCTTTCTGCCTGCTGAGCCCTATGACCTCAGGCAACTTACTCAACCCCTCTGTACATCAGGTGTTCTCATCTATAAAGTGATCCTGTAATAATATCCCACAGGGTTGTTGTGGGGACCAAATGAAAAGATCCATGTGAAACATAGAGCCCAACAGCCAGCAAAGGGGGAAGGCTCAGAAGACATCAGCTGGCATTATTAACATAGGTCAGGGTTCCCAACCAGCTCATAATTAGAACCACTGAAGAACTTTCTAAAAATGCGAATGCCTAGGACCCATCCAGACCCAACAAATCCAGCCTCTGGGGTGTGCAGATTTTGGAAAGCTCCTTGGGAGATTCTGAAGCTCAGTAGAGGCTGAGAACCACTTGCTGATGATCTGGGGCAGGGGCGGGGCGGGGGGTTGGCTCGTGTTGCAGCTGTGGTCAACACAAGTGTTTAAGCTTTGGGGTGCAAGTGCTTTTATTGGTATAGTTTGTGTGGTACCTCTATAGGATGGGCTATATGGAGCCTGTCTTATTCCATGTACGAGCTTAAACAGCTCTCTCAACTATACAGATACTTACAGCTAAGCTGACTTACCTCACGCTCACCCTCTCCAGGATGCAAGGCATTTAAGAAGGCAGATGTTTCCAGGTGCTGACAAACGCAGTAGGGATCAGTGAGTACGGGACTGTGGTGATGCTGTTCCACGCGTCCAGTGTTGGGTCGTAGCAGTCCAGAGTTTTGCATCGCTGAATGCCAAAGTACCCTCCAACCACGTAGAGTTTGTTTCCGGAGGCCACGGCGTGGCAGCTCATGCGCTTTGCCGTCACGTCTCCCACCTTGGTCCACTGGTAAGTCTCGCTGTTGAATTTATATGCAGAGCAGGCGGAGAACTCAGTATCTCCCCCCATAATAAAAATCTGGTTGCCCAGCACAGCTGCCGCCGTGTAACGCCAGGGCTGCGGACAGGTGGCTGGGACCGTCCACCTGTTTTCACACTGATCATAACACTGAACTTTGGGGAGCTTGTCATGACTGACACTGGTACCCCCAAAAGCAAACAGCTTGAGCTTGGCACTCACCACTGCGGCGTTGCTGACCCCTTCTCGGAGGGGAGCCACCATGGTCCATTTGTTGGTTGTGGGGTCGTAATGTTCCACTTGCTTCAGAGAGACTGAGGGGGAGGCTGGGAGGCAGCCAGTGGCGGCAGTGTGCCCGCCGACCACATACAGGCAGTGCTTGAGTTCAGCAGAGCCGTGGCCAAACCTGGCCACCAGCATGGGGGCCGCCTTGGACCACTCCTCATGCAGGGTATCATACACCCAGACGTCTTTCGAGACTCCATTCTCAGACCCTCGCCCCCCAGTGATGTATACTTTGCAGCCAATTGCACACGCACTGAATTCTTTCCTCGGGCTTGGGATGTCAGCCTTGGGAATGATCTCTTTGGCCTTCTGGTCGACCAGATAGAGTTTGTCACACATGAAAGTCTGTCCTCCCAAGAGGAATAGGGCATGGCCAGTTTTCCGGGGCCGGGCACAGAGGCTGGTCACCACACCGTCGTTCTGCAGGATTTTCAGTTTGCACCTGATGGCCTCTTCCACGATCTCCTTGCTCTTCCTCTGCTTGGTGATGAGTTCTTCCATGGCCACATTCTCCATGAGATAGATGGCCGGCAGCAGTGCCAGCCGCACCGTCTGCAACAGCTCTGGGAGGTAGCAGTAGCGCTTCTTCAGGTCGTAGCTGATCCAGTTAATTGCAGACTCGTACACAAGCCTTTCATCTTCGGTCTCCAGCTCTTCACTGGACAAGAGCTGCACGACCATGTCCTGGGGCAGCTGCAGGAAATCTTCGTTCTTCCTGATGGTCTGAAAGTTGCTGAGACACATCCGCCAGGAGAGCTCATACAGCTTGGTGCACTGGTGCGCATCAGACAGCAGCAGCATGCCCAGGCAGTTGGTGGGGTGCAGGTTCTTTTCTAGGAACTCGGCACATGCATCCCGGATGTCTTGAAACTCCAGCATGTCGCCGGCTTCCAGGAGCGATTCTGCATTTTCTTCATTGATGATGACCCGGGAGGAGTAGGCATAGTCGAGGAGCAGCTCCAAGACTTCCGGGTGGATGGAATTGTCGAAGTTGACTTCACTGTCCTGGCTCTCTTTCAGGCCCCCGCTGAACATGGCTTCGAAGTAGCGGCTGCACGCAGCCAGCACTGCCCGGTGACAAGGGAAGGTCCTGTTGCCCGCGTGGAGAAGGACATCAGTGAAGAGGCGCTGCTGGCGCAACAGGTTCAGGTGAGTGAGGACACTGTCTGCGTAGGAGGACTTGTGGAACAGGTAGATGTTGATGGAGCCACTGCTGGCCCTGGACTTGCGGTTCTCGTGCACACTGACAGACATTGTTTCCACTCCTGCAAAAAACCAGACACAACTACTGAACAGAGATGCTCCCAGTGTGCGGAACAGCCGAGCCAAAGCCCCAGTCGAAACCAGAAGACAAAAGACACGAGGGAACAGAACACTGCGCTGTGGGCCCCGCTGCCTACTAATCTGAATGATGGCTGGCCAGGCCCATCCAAAGCCAGAGACAGTTACTGATAAAGAAAGGCACTTACACTACTGTTGAGCTATGTAACCTATACATTGTTTAAAAAAAAAAAAGTCACTGCTCAAGAGCAGGTTCATCTTGGAAAACCTGATTGCCAACTTTCAGGATGTTGAAGTCCTTGAGAATGTAAGTCAGCAAAAGCCAAGAGGATCAAGCTCTCATTCTCACAGGTCCCTGCCCTGGTCCAGCTGATTCAGGGTTGGTCACTTGCAGTGCCAGGCCTCCAGCTCTCGTAACGCCGGGATGGGCACAAGTTTTAATGCCCTATGCAACATAAAGCCATGTGTAAGACAAATACCTACTAATTAATTCCATTAAGAATTCCTTTGGTAATACCCACTGTCTTTACTAAAGTGTAGGTACAGTAAATGGGAAATGTAACACTAAAGCCACAGGTGTAAGCCAACTTCTGAAGTGACCAAACATTTACTTAACATTACAAATCATTTCTAACCAGACACCTCTACCACTTCAGTCCTAAAAGAGCCCCAGTATAAACACGACCATATACTGATCAGCAAGCTATCCTGGAAACACAGAATAGACTCTGGCCCCAATTACCACCCACCTTTTCTGCTCTGGCCAGCTTCCAAAATGGGGATTTGTGCCCAGAAAAGAAAGACTAGTTTGAGTAGCAAACTCAGGAGTTCCAATGTTCTATTCTCCCTGCTTTAAGTTAGTTCTTAGAAAACCAGCTTCAAGAACAAAGCGTGTATCCACTGCTCTCTCTCGATTACACAGGGATCACCAGGGCCATCCCTGGGTGCCTGCAAATGCTGGCATCTGCATATAGGGAGATCAGAATGCAGATGTTACTTTATCTAAATCAAAACACACATACACACGTGTGTGTGTGTGTATGTGTGTTGCCAGCCATTGTTAACTTACGGTCACTCTAGAATTTATTTGTCGACTACAGTGCTTTCCTCAGTATCTAAATGGGAATTATAGCAGAACCGAATCGACTCTTTGGCTTTCCTCAGTAATCAAAGTGTAAGCTAAAGATACAGGACATGCCTATCACCTATCTTCAAAAATTGAATTATCTTCTTCCTTTTTAACCCTACCCTTCTGTTAAGTCAAAGGAATAAAGGCTCCAGGAACCCGCCTGTCAGAGGATTCGTAGGGAAGCTGTTTATTCCAGGACGGTGAACTGCATTGATACAGTATCTGTTCCAAACAGGGAACAGCTAGTCCTTACCAGCCTTGTTTCCTTCAACCTGACCAGCGGAGGCACAGAGAACAACAGAGGCAGGTGCCTTTGACTCACTGGTCTCATATATTAGGAGTTGCAACTTGTTTTCTTTTATTTTAGGCATGTAACTTTTCATCATGAGTAACCATGATTTACTGGGGAAGAAAATAAACAACAGAGTCCTATGGCTCTGGTGTTAAGACTTTAGGAAGCACCCATCAGTCTCCACAGTGACCTGAGCTGTGACAAATGGTGAAGAGGCCAGCATCACCCCTATGTCAAGCTAAGCCTCTTAAGGTCTAGTCCATGTCACCCAAGGCCCAATGCTCCGAAGAGCAACTGACAGGACCCTATGTAAATGCACCAGGTTCTCCAATGTGTTCAAAACCTGAATTAGCATCCCTGCTGTTCAACTGCTGTAGTCACATGAGCATGAGCACATTCAGTCTTCAGTACTTTGAAGAAGAGTTTTAGCCTAAACCTCAAAAAATGGTATAAATACTCTTATGCCTTATATAGAAACCTGCAAGAATTCCAAATGAGTAGCTATGCTTTTTAATGTTTTTTTTTTTTTAACGAATGCTTCCAAAGCAATCTCAAAACCTGCCTCCCTTGGATGGACCTAGAGATTATCACACAAAGTAAGTCAGATAAAGACAAACATCATATGATATTGCGCAAATGTAAAACCTTTTTTAAAAAAGATAGAAATGCACTTATTTACAAAACAGAAATAGACACACACATAGAAAACAAACTTATGGTTACCAAGGGGGAAAGGAGGAATAAATTAGGAGTTTGGGATTAAAATACACACACTACTATATATACAATAGACAGCCAACAAGGCCCTACTGTATAGTGTAGGACCTACTGTACAGCATATATACTCAATGTCCTGCAATAGCCTATAATGGAAAAGAATTCATAAATGTGTGTGTATTCTGAATACTTTGCTGTATACCTGAAACTAACAACATTGTAAATCAACTGTATTTCAATTTAAAAAAAAAAAAAAGCTGCCTTCTTTCTGGCTGAGCGTGAATGCAGCTGACAGAAGAATGAGGCTCTTGCACAAGGTACAGAAGCACCAAAGTGCCTGCAGATTGAGCTGGAATCACACCCACCAGGCCCAGAAGGCATTTCCCTGAGCAGTGTAAAACAACACTCATAGCCAGGCTTATACTTAACATAACAGTTTAGAAGACTGGGATATAGGATCTGCATCTCTTTACAGCCTGTGTTTATGCCCCTGGATTTCCCAAGTAGGTTCAAAAGCCAGCAGAAGAGCCTAGCCCGTCATCTTGGATGCCACCCAGATGGAGAAGTGTGTCACAGTCAAAATCCAACAATCTCGCAGGAATATTTGATTAAAAGGTACACTTGAAGACCCAAGGGAGACAACTTGTCTTTTGGTTTAAAAGTATGAAACATGAAAACATCAGCAGAAACCACGTACACAGACTCTAAACACACCTTCAACACAGAATGAATCATCCTTTTGGCATTTTTTAAGCCCCCAGAGAAATAATATTTGCATGCCAAGTAAGTGGCCAAAAAACGCACACATATACTTAACCTGCCTCTACAAAGAAGGCGAAAAGGGCTGCTATTACCAGTGAACATCAAAAGGAATTCTGGCTACAGTAACTTCAGTTCACTTAATGCTCTTTAACCAGGATCTCAGCCTCCAATACTTAGCAGCGCGTCACATTTCTTTAAGTTTTGAACCTGATCTCCAGGCCATCGAAGGAGAAACTAGGCAGATTTTCTCAGGCAATTAACATTATTGATAACAAAGGGACAACACTATAAAGAGACTGTTAACAAGAAAAGCATTTTACCATAGAGTCCTCTATAGCACTTGTAACGCTAACACATGCCCGTGTGGGCGACACCAGATACACACCAAGTTCAGTGGTTCAACTCCACCCCGCCTACCGATTCCTATCCTTCGAAACTAACCATGTTAAGGCTAAACAACTTGAATGACAAAAAAAATAATTTTTTAGAAAGCAGTTTTCATTCATTCCCCACAGACATCTGGCCGCAGTGAAGATGCCCTCACTAGGGGTGTCTGTGCGTGACCCCAGTGCCGCGTAGGGTTGCAAGGGGAACAAGCCATCCCGCGCGCTAGGCATACCCCTTTCCCCCGGAGGGGAGTGGGGCGGCGGGGCGCGGGGGGGTGTCGATCGTATCCTGGCTGAGCTCCTCTCTCCCCAGCGGCTCGTCCCGGCGGCGCAGCGGAGGTCCCTCGGGCAGTGCCCGGCTCTGCTTGCCAGAGGAGCGCAGCGGCGGGCCGGGGTCTCCGCCCGAGAACAGTTCCCCACCGCCACCTAGGTCGGAGCTCCAGGCTCCGCGGTGCGCGCGCGCGCACACACACACACAGGCAGACCCTGACACCCACGGCGCCCGCAACAGGTCCGCGGCGGTGGCGGAGACTTACAGCAGTGGCGGCCGGCCACAGTGCACAACCAGTTAGTTGGGTCTGGCCTCGGTAACCCGGCGGGGAGGCGACGGATCAGACGTCTCAGCCCCAGGGAGCAACAGCAACTGCCCCGGCGAAAGGAGCGCGCATGGGGCTCCGGCTCGCCGGCTGGTTACCGCGGGCTGATCGCCGCGGTCTCACGATTCCCAGGTCACGGACTCTGTGCCTGCCACCCGCGGAGCAGCTCCCGGAGGGCGCTCGGGAGGGAAGAGGGAGCCAGCGGCCGCAGGCGCCGCGGAAGGAGGCGGGCTGAACGCTCGGGGGAGGGAGCTGGAAAGAGCTGTGCGCGCCGGCGGCCGCCTGGCGTCTCCACCCGGTCTCTGCAGCGCCTCAGCCGCGCCGCCTCCTCTCCGGCTGCCCGAGCAGTCTGCGCCCGGCAGCCCAGCGCCCGGCTATAAGCGGCGAGACGGGGAGGGGAGGGAGGGGAGGGAGGGGAGGGGAGGGGAGAGGGCGCGTAGGCAAAAAGTGACACCAGGGGAGGGAGGGAGGAAGCGCGTGAAAGCGGCCGGCGGAGGAGGAGGAGGAGGAAGGGGAGGAGAGCGTGTCGGGGGAGTTAATCGAGAGAGGAAGCGGGGGAGGGGGCTGTGGCAAGTAGAGAGAGAGAGACAAAGAGGATGCGAAATCTCAGCCACGAGCAGCTGCAACCTTCGGGAATCGCGAGTAAAACAAGTTTTCCTGGGTCGCTGTGTCTTGAGCAGAGTCCGGTGCTGAGGGACCCTTCTGGGGTGGTTGGGGACAGCGCGGCCCCCCAGGTGTGTGCTCCGCGTTGCGGGAGCCGACGTGAGGCTCAGCAAAGAGAGACAAGAGGCGAGACGGGTGTTAGTGGTTCGCGCCCTGGGCGCACACAGCCTGCCCGCTGGGCGAGATACCTGGAAAGAGGACAGTGGCGAGGTTTGGACACAATTTTGGACACTGTAGGCACTCCGCAGGTTGGGCAAAGCCGGGCTGTAGGGCCCCTCTGTAGGGCAGGGGGCCGGAAAGACTCGAGCCCCTGGCGCTTCCTGCCCCCACGTCCTCCCGCACCCTCGCCGCGGGTGCGGCACCCGCGGCCGGAATCTGCCCCACGCCGCCCTAGGCAGCAGCAGCCGGGCGCTGTCCGGAGGAGCGCGCACCACGTGCTTTGCAGCCAATCGCTGTGGCCGCTTGATTCAAAACCAACTGCTCCAAGGAGTGGCCACGCCGCCACCTCTCTGTAGAGATAAACCTTTAATCGCCCCCTCAGACCTGGCCCTTTCCTATCTTTTATCGCTAGGTTGTGTTGGGTAGGAGTTCAGCAGAGAAATGGTTCAGCCCATACACGTTTGAAGCGCCGCGTGCCACGAAAAGGAAAAGTGATTAGAAAATCTCGAACGGCAATCACTATTTATGAAACCCATTTTTGATCTTTGTACCAAGGGCTTGTCTTTCCACGGAGAGCTGAAATGCCTGGTTTTCTTTTTATTGGACATTTGGAATAAAGTATATGAATGAACTGTAGAGATTACCGGTCCAGCCCCCCGCCCTCTTTTTTTACGGATTGGGAATCTGAGGTCCAGGGAGATCTGAAGTGAATTGTCCAGCTCGAGGGCACACGGCTACTTGCAATGGCCTAGCCCTATAGCTAGAGTGGAGATCCCCACTTCCCAGCTTTCTTTTAAATATTAATGGCAGAAATGGTTTAAGAAGCAGAGGAGGCTCCCCCTGGCGCGCCCCGAATCCAGAGACTAGAAATCAAGGCCCTCTCGGTCCTTTAACCCCACTTTCCTTTAAGCACGGTCCCTCCAGGTATTCGTGCTGAGAAATTTCGCTCCTTGCAAACAAAGGAAGACAGTGCCCTCTGAAGTCCTTTGTTCGCATTAACTCGTCAGCTTCACCAGGAGCCTTTACAGGTCTGCTTCATATTTTAACTTATTATGCAGAGTCGCGGCTCCAGACTGCTCCACAAAGCCAGAGAGGCCAGATCGCTTACCGGTCAGACCCACGTGCAGGGGGTCTACCAGCTGCAAGGTAAAGAGACCGGGTACGTTGCCTGCCCACCACTGGTTCCTAAAGATGTGGATAAAAATCAGCGAAGACCAGACAGAGAAAGGCCGCAGATATTGGAGATAGGGGCTGAAAAGCCGAGAGAGGTAAACGTGTTATATTGCACAGATGTCTTTTAAAAACATGTTTTCTTAGCCTGCGGCAAGGTGTGGGGGAAGGTAATCAGTGCAACCTCTGGAGGCACTTCCTCCTAGCGCTTTATCTTTCTGGACTTCGGGTCAAAAACGAGCAGGTTGGTTCTGAAGACCAAATGTTAATATCTGCCCTGGAAGGTGGGACTGGGTTGGGGGCGGGTGTTCTGTGTAAGAGATTATACACTTTTTCTCATTAAAGAGAAGTACTTCCTTCTTATTTCAGTTACTTACCAAACCTACAGGGACCTGTACCTAGATGACCCTGCCTAGGAATAACACATGTCCTCAGTTCATTTGGTTGGCTGGAGATTTTGCCACAGGAAGCCGCTGAGCTAAGAACAGGCCATCTGTTTCTATTGCGTCTTTACCACTCAGAAAATGCAGAGTGTCCTTAAACAGGGGGTGGGGGGACAGCAAAGTTTACATGTCTTTGCAAATAGCTTTGCTCAGCAGGCAGGACTGAGAAAAGAGAGAACTCCATCTGGCCATTCTGTCATCCACCTATGCTGTTTTCCTGTATCTTTTCTACCTAACATGGCCACCTTTCTACACTTGAAGAAGAGAGAAGGGGAAAAAAAGTTGTGGTCTGGAAAATCTTGAATGTATTCAGTGACTATATACATTCACATCATCTGCCTTAGGGAGATAAGCAGCATGGAGGAAGGGAAAAGAAATTACTTATTCTATGGGTTATAAAAACTGGAAGACAAATGACCTACAAACCGTACACTGGTTTGCCTGAGCCAATGCATGGAAAGTTATCAGGCCTGTAGGCAGTTTCTAATGTTTACTTCACAGCTGAAAGTGATTTGGCAATTTAGGATCACAGCCGTTCAAACTGTTATTCCTCCAGCGTCTCTCAGCCAGTCCTAAAGGTAGTTCTTATCACTTCACTTGCTAGGAGAAAAGATGAGCAAGTCTTGTATTTGTACAGGAAGAACTCTCTAGATAGACTTGTGATCAAACCGGATGATATAGACTTCAGAGATATGAGTCATAAACATCTTGGGAAACTCTACAGACATCCCTGTTGTACAATGGCCACCACCTCCCTCAAGATGTTAGGCCGGTCCCCTGGGCCCCTGGGAGCTGGTCTTCGCTTCTGCCTTGTGACACCAAACCAAGGTCTCGTTTTTAATGCTATTAGGAAGCTGTGCCCAAGGCTTTGGCCTTGTTATCTCCCTTAACAATGTTATTTTGTTAGGCTGCAAAAGAAGCAGCATGGGGTTAAATGTATTAGCTGCCTTCAAACCTAATTTATCTTCATTCCATCCTAATTTACACTTGGGCTGAATTAATGAGAATGATTTAATTAACACCCTGCGACCATAGTACCAGGAACAGGACCGCTCAGGGGATTAGACCAAGCAGTGGGCTGAGCAGCTGCCGTCCTGCCTCCTGTGGTCGCCTGAAAGCCCCACCCGCCTTTCGGGCACACTGCCTGCCAGTCTTCCAAAAGTGCCCCTTTGTTCTTTGCTCCTCTTTTTGAGTGTGTGAAAGGAAGATGGCACTGCGTTCCTTCCTCGTGTGGTTTGTGAGACAGGCATGTGAAGTCAGCGTGGCCTGGAGCCGAGGCTAAGTGTCAGTTCCTCCCCAAGTGTCAAATTCGAGCTGCAAGTGAACACCCATCCCGAGGTGACATGCCACACCTCCCACCCCTCCCCGGCCCAGCGTGGGTCAGTGGGTCACGTGAGCGCAGGCATGCGTGCGTCCTGGGCTCAGCACCTGTGGGACAAAGAGAGCCCAGCAGGATGGGCAGGGAGAGAAGCTGAGCTGCGACGCAGTCTCGGTCAGAGATGACGCCGTGGAGCTGTCCCCAGGTAGGCTGAGAAGGCCAGGCTGTAGTCGGCTGTGCTACCAGTTGCTGAAGGCAGGCTGCCCAGGAAAGGGGCCATGGCACAGTCATGTTCCCCAGAGGCGTTCTGAGGGCTGCTGCTAGCACCCCCAGGGCCAGGCAAGATGTCCTTCACTCTCCAAGGAGATGCTGAGGCGTCAGTGCAGTGCCTGCTCTGACTCCTGAGCCTCACACACAGACACAAGCCTAGAAACCTACTACGGAAGTGAGGCTTCAGATCCTACCAGCAATACTCTTTAATAAAAGGGAGAATTTTTTTGTTAATTTGACTATTGATTAAAAAGACAAGGATAGGAAAAAAGTAAAGCAATCAATGCAAGAAGTCATCGGCATTGTTCAGGTCAGTTATTTGTCTCTCTGGGAAGAAACAAGGGTCTAAACTGATAGTTGTCTACATTTTGGTTTACCACCTGCTGCATTTATATCTTTTTAACTGTATTTGCGTTAAACATGTCATGAGAAACTTTGAGAGTATTCTTAGAATTGGATCCAAATTGGCATGGTCATAAGTTTTTACTTGTTTCTTAAAAGCTTCTGTTGGAGAAGAAATGGCAACCCACTCCTGTATTCTTGCCCAGAGAAATCCATGGACAGAGGAGCCTACAGTCCATGGGGTCATGAAGAGTTGGACAGGACTGATGTGACTTAGCACACGAAGCCATTATATGTGTGACTACGTTACATGTATTTTGTGAATCAAGTTGGATTATAGTGTGACTTTTTAATTTCCAATTCCGATTGCTTGTTGCTGCTATCTAGGAATACAGGGGGCTTGTATATAATGATGCCTAATGGAAAGTCGTATGTGGCTGTATTTGTGACTTTTCAGTGCTGAGCACCACTGTGGGACTGCACCCCTCTATTCAAGGTTAGAGCTGGGGAATTCATTCTTTCCATGAGACTGTCGCTTTCCACATCCCCAGGTGACATGGCAAGTGGTAGTTTATTGCCTGCTTACAGGACAGCCGAGGGACACGTCTGAGGCACTTTTGCTTGATATTTCTCAGTAAGGTCCCGGTCATTAGTAAATCAAGCCATTCAGACTTGTGACTTCTATTGCAGGGCCGTTTAAAACAAAGATCTTCACAACCTGTGGTGGGTTATTGATTTTAGGGTCAAGCTTTTAAAGCTGCATTTATTATTTTCTCTTTGATCACAGAAGCACTTGATGGTAGAAGTTTGGGGAAAAAACAGAAAAGTAACAGAAAAAATTAGAGATAATGACACTTAGCATTTAAATTCTAGTCTTTCTGTATCCACATGGTATTTTATTTTTGGCAACTAATTGGTTAAGGGCAGAGACTCTGGAACCAAGCTGGAATTCCTGCTTTGACATTTACTAGCTAGGTGTTTGGAGGCCAAGTATTGTAATACCTGGGTACCTTAGCTTCCCAGGTTGCAATCTGAGCTAATAACAACCCTGGCTCAGAGGGTTGTTTGGCTCCTTAATAAATTAGCATATGTAAAGTGAGTAGAACAGAGCCCAGCTAGGGGTAAGTGCTATATAATGGCTCCTTTTATGATTCTGTAGTCAACTGTTTGAGAATGATATTCCTACAACCCCATAGTTTTTTCCTAGGAATTCTCCTAATAAAGACATGAATCCTTATCAAAGCTGCTATTAATATTTCTACACCTGCCCAATAGCACTAGATTAAAGGACATTTCCAGTCTTGAATTAATTCATTAACACATACAATTTTGGAGTGTTTATCTGAGGCTGTGCTTCTCTCAAACCCAACTTGTGCGAGAAACGCTCAAATTCATGGGAGTCACCGCTGCCTCCTTCCACCTCTTACTGACACTTTCTTCTTTTTGTCCTGATCTTCTGCTGATGATGGAGAAACAATTCTTCACCTTCCATCATCTTAAAAACTAAGCAGATGAAAGGGGAAAGTATTTAAGAAATCATATTTTTTTAAAAGCAGTATTTAGAAGGCAGCAGGCCAAAAACAGTGCATACATGAAACACAGCCCTACTTCTTCCTGCCCTGAGGTTCTGGTAGAGGACCCTAGGTAAAAACTCACTCCTATCTGTCAGAATCACACCAGGACCTCTGCAGGGTGAGGCCTTTCACAGCCCAGGGGCATATGAAACCATTTTCCTTTGCTTCTTCATAATTTTTGAGTGTCCCAAGGCCCCTGGATCTAAACTCTTAATTTGTCCTAAGTAATTACATTGAAGAATTGACCGTTGTTCCAAGCAGTGAAAATGAAGGTTTTCTTTGGCCTATAGGCTCTGCTACAGGGCAAGACGCCAGGTCTGAGCATGTCTGGGCATGAAAAAGGGGCCAGAAGAAGGGACCTTTGTGGTCCATGAGCTCCTACCTTTGAATGAATGAATATTAAGAGGATAGCATTTTATGGCACACTGTGAGCACGCACTTGACTCAGACCAGAGTCTGAAGTCAGGAAGCCGCAAGTCAGAATAAAGAAAGAATGAACAAGAAGAGAGAGATGCTGGTGAGTGTGTTGTCTTTAAGTTCTCTTAACTGTTTCCCCTCATGATTTTGAAAATACAGCCTGAACAAGGATATGCTGCTGCTGCTAAGTTGCTTCAGTCGTGTCCGACTCTGTGTGACCCCATAGACGGCAGCCCACCAGGCTCCCCCATCCCTGGGATTCTCTAGGCAAGAATTCTGGAGTGGGTTGCCATTTCCTGCTCCAATGCATGAAAGTGAAAAGTCAAAGTGAAGTCGCTCAGTCGTGTCCGACTCTTCGAGACCCCATGGACTGCAGCCTATCAGGCTCCTCCGTCCATGGGATTTTCCAGGCAAGAGTACTGGAATGGGGTGCCATTGCCTTCTCACTCAGCTATTAAAAAGAATGCATTTGAATCAGTTCTAATGAGGTGGATGAAACTGGAGCCTATTATACAGAGCGAAGTAAGTCAGAAAGAAAAATACCAATACAGTGTATTAACGCATATATATGGAATTTAGAAAGATGGAAACAATGGCCCTATATGCGAGACAGCAAAAGAGACACAGATGTAAAGAACAGTCTTTCGGACTCTGGGAGAAGGTGAGGGTGGGATGATTTGAGAGAATAGCATTGAAACATGTATATTATCATATGTGAAACAGATCACCAGTCCAGGTTCGATGCATGAGACAGGGTGCTCAGGGCTGGTGCACTGGGATGACCCTGAGGGATGGGATGGGGAGGGAGGTGGGAGGGGGGTTCAGGATGGGGGACACATGTACACCCATGGCTGATTCATGTCAATGTATGACAAAAAGTACCACGATATTGTAAAGTAAGTAACCTCCAATTAAGATAAAAAAAAATTAGTAAATAAAGTAACAAGGTTCCCCTAGACACATAAGTCACTTTTGAAAACAGTCCTAAAATCCCAAATAAAGTTGGAAGACTTGCTATTTCTTGGTCTGAGGATATTTGGAAATGCTGTAATATCAGAAAGAAATGAAGACTTTAAAAAAGTATATATATTCAAGTAGTTCTAAGTCAGTTTTCTTACCTGCAATTATCTGAAAAGTTGTGGTTTTATTCATTCATTTGTCCACTCATTCAGTCATTCATCCAGCCAATATTTACTCACAAGCATCATATTAATACTTAAAGCTGGCGAAGTCCCCAATTCCATTTTATCTAGCCTTCTCCTGTGATTTTACACTGTGTAGGCTTGGCTTGCCATCAATGTCCTCTTATTTGCATTTCGAATGTGTCTCTTCCCAAAGCTGAAACCACAGAAAAAGTCATATAAAGAAACTTGAAAGAAATAAGCAGGAAAGAACATAAACACAGGCAGAAAAGGAGCTCAATTTCTGTCACCCTGATTGCTGTTGGTTTAGAAGAAAACCAAGTGAAGGCAGAGCGCCTGGGCTGGAACTGGTGGTCTTCAATTGCCATTTTTCACCCAAGGATTATAAATAAAGCCTTTATTGCCTCATTAAAAACTGGCCTGTTAAAAATGGTTAAGTGAGTGGCTCAGAATGGCACTAGCCAAGAAAGGAAACGGGAAACCTCACAGGCAAGAGGCAAGAGTCAACACTGCACCTCCTTAATTTTCACAAGGGCTTCTGTTTTCAAGAGGCTGAGTTTTGCCACAATACAAGGAAACATCTCGGGTCCACAGAACTGTCCATCAGTTTCTTCTGTACCTTTTTTGGGTCACTTGCCCCAAATCAGCAGGAAAAGCAAGTTACACTCTGATGGTTCTGACTGATAGTGTTCCAGGCAGATTCTCGATCAGTTTCATCAGCATAAATTTTCTCTGTCTCACTTGTGTATTTTATTTTTAACTTTTTATTTTGTATAGAAGCATAGCTAATGAACAATGTTGTGATAGTTTCAGGCCTCAGGCATACATATACGTGGATCCGTTCTTCCCCAGACTCCCTTTCCACCCAGTCTGCCACATAACACTGAGCAGAGTTCCCTGTGCTACACAGTAGGCCCTTGTTGGTTATGTTACAAACTAGCCACTGGTATATTTTTTAAATGCCATACACAATGTCGCATAACTTAAGTTAAAACTTTGAGAACTATCTCAATATTTTCTGTATATATTTTTCTGCTACAGACAAAAGTTTTTGTTTTTTTTTCCCCTTCGTGGTTACATAAGAAAGAAAACTGTTATCATGAACAAAGCCACGAATGGGACGCTGCGGTGCAGGACAGAGAAGCAGGGCCACAGTGCGGAACTGGGATGAAGCAACAGTGCCCTCTTCTGACTACAATGAGGAACCACACAAAATTCAAGATGCTCAGGCCCTAGAGATCTGCTTTAGGACGCGGTGCCGCTAGGTAACAATAGTGTATCGTGTACTCGAAATTTTGCCAAGAGGGTAGATCTTATATTAAGTGTTCTTATCACAAAATTTTAATAATAAATGAAGAGGACAGGAAGAAACTTGGAGGTGATGGGTATGTTCATGGCTTCGATTGCAGTGATGGTTTCACAGATATAGGCTTACTCCCAGATTCATCAAGTTGTATGTATTAAAAATGTACAGCTTTTGGAGACATATTTGAGTCAGTTCTAATGAAGTGGATGAACGTAGAGCCTATTATACAGCGTGAAATAAGTCAGAAAGAGAAAAACAAATACCGTATATTAACACATACATATGGAATCTAGATGGAGAAGGCAATGGCACCCCACTCCTGTACTCTTGCCTGGAAAATCCCATGGACGGAGGAGCCTGGTAGACTGCAGTCTGTGGGGTCGCGAACAGTCGGACACGACTGAGTGACTTCACTTTCACTTTTCACTCTCATGCGTTGGAGAAGAAAATGACAACCCACTCCAATGTTCTTGCCTGGAGAATCCCAGGGACGGGGGAGCCTGGTGGGCTGCCGTCTATGGGATCGCACAGAGTCGGACACGACTGAAGCAACTTAGCAGCAGCAGCAGCAGCATGGAATCTAGAAAGACAGTACGAATGAACCTCTTTACTGGGCAGCAGTGAAGAGGCAGACATAGAGAACAGACTTATGGACACAGCTAGGGGAGGGAGGAAGGAGAAGGTGAGATGGATGGAGAGAAAAGCATGGAAACGTATACACCACCATATGTAAAGCAGAGAGCCAGTGGGAATTTGCTGTATGACTCAGGGAACTCACACAGGGGCCCTGTAACAACCTAGAGGAGTGGGAGGCAGGAGGGAAGTTCAAGAGGGAGGGGACATATGTACACCTATGGCTAATTGAGGTATGACAGAAATCAAACCAATATCCTAAAGCAATTATCCTTCGATCAAAAATAAATTTGAAGACAAAAAATGTACAGCTTTTCGTGTGTCAGTTATATCTCAATAAAGTGCTTTTTTAACCAAAACACACACACACACAACCAAGATATGGGAAAAGAAATAGTGAACATGGTGTGGAGCTTTTTGAGTAGCTATATAGCCCTGAAGGTTATGACTCAAATGAGCCCTGGCAGGTGTAATCTGGGGGCTGACAGTCTGCAACTCTTATGTCCTACAGCCCGGCAAACAAAGGGCACAGCTGGGCCATCAATCTCCCCAGATTGAGCAATTCCTGCTGCTCACTGGCCAGTCCAGTGCCACTGGCTCTTCTGCGTATAATGCATACAACTTACATACAATATACAATATAATATAAAACTTATGCAATATAAGTTGTCCTAAAGGCTCCTGGACAGGGACCCATTTGTCCACTGGGCTGGTCTTAGAGCTAATAAGAATGACAAGAATCCCTAGCATTTATTTTATCTTGTTATTGTTGTTCAGTTGCTAAGTGGTGTCCAGCTGTTTGTGATCCCATGGACTGCAGCATGTGAGGCTCCCCTGTCCTTCGCTGTTTCCTGGAGTTTGCTCAAATTCATGTCCATTGAGTCAGTGATGCTATCTAACCATCTCATCCTCTGCCATCTCTTTCTCCCTTTGCCTTCAGTCTTTCCCAGATTCAGGGTCTTTTCCAATGAGTTGGCTCTTCACATCAGGTGGCCCAAGTGTTGGAGCTTCAGCTTCAGCATCAGTCCTCCCAATAAATATTGAGGGTTGGTTGCCTTTAGGATCGATGGGTTTGGTCTCAAGAGTCTTCTCTAGCACTGCAATTCAAAAGCATCAATTCTTCAGCACTCAGCCTTTGTTATGGTCTAATTCTCACATCCATATATGACTACTGGAAAAACCATACCTTTTACTACATGGGCCTTTGTTGGCATAGTGATGTCTCTGCTCTTTAATACACTGTCTAGGTTTGTTATAGCTTTCCTTCCAAGGAGCAAGCATCTTTTAATATCATGGCTGCAGTCACCATCTGCAGTGATTTTGGAGCCCCCCCAAAATAAAGTCTCTCACTGTTTCCATTGTTTCCCCACCTATTTGCCATGAAGTGATGGGACTAGATGCCATGATCTTAGTTTTCTGAATGTTGCGTTTTAAGCCAACTTTTTCACTCCCCTCTTTTACTTTCATCAAGAGGCTCTTTAGTTATTTTCTTTCTGCCATAAGGGTGGTGTCATCTGCATATCTGAGGTTATTGATATTTCTCCCAGCAGTCTTGATTCCAGCTTGTGCTTCATCCAGCCCAGCACTTGGCATGATATACTCTGCAGGGTGACAATATACAGCCTTGATGTACTCCTTTCCCAACTTGCAACCAGTCTATTGTTCCATGTCCAGTTCTAACTGTTGCTTCTTGACCTACATACAGATTTTTCAGGAGGCAGATAAGGTGGTCTGATATTCCCATCTCTTGAAGAATTTTTCACAGTTTGTTGTGATCCACACAGTCAAAGGCTTTGGCATAGTCAATAAAACAGAAGTAGATGTTTTTCTGGAACTCTTGCTTTTTCAATGATCCAGTGGATATTGGCAATTTGATCTCTGGTTCCTCTGCCTTTTCTAAATCCAGCTTGAACATCTGGAAGTTCACAGTTCACGTACTGTTGAAGCCTGGCTTGGAGAATTTTGAGGATTACTTTGCTAGCATGTGAGATGAGTGCAATTTTTCAGTTAGCTTAAACATTCTTTGGCATTGCCTTTCTTTGGGATTCGAATGAAAACTGACCTTTTCCGGGCCTGTGGCCACTACTAGTTTTCCGGATTTGCTGGTGTATTGAGTGCAGCACTTTCACAGCATCATCTTTCAGGATTTGAAATAGCTCAACTGGAATTCCATCACCTCCACTAGCTTTGTTTGTAGTGATGCTTCCTAAGGCCCACTTTGACTTTACATTCCCGGATGTCTGGCTCTAGCTGAGTGATCACACCATTGTGATTATCTGGGTCATGAAGATATTTTTTTGTATAGTTCTGTGTAGTCTTACCACCTCTTCTTAATATCTTCTGCTTCTTGTGCTAAAGACTACACACACCCACCTTATTTAATCCCTGCAATGACCCTGAGAGACTGAAGGTCTCCAGAACCCAAGGTGGGTTTCATCCCAGTAGAGTTGTGTTCCTAACCATTGACCCACCCTGCCTCCTCTACTGTCCTAATTAGCTTGAGCCCCTGCTTTTCCATCCTCTGGAAGGGCAGATTTGGACCCCTGGTATACATACAGTGAATTTACGAGAGAAGGAAAAGAAGTGAATTGTTTGGTTTTCTTTGCTTCACCTTAACAGGTCTGATAAGGATGTGACCAATGAAAAGCTGGAATCAACTGACTAAAATTATATTTTTTTAATTATTCATTTTTACACTTTATAGTTGACTAAACATGTTATCAGATCATTCATTCTGGCACACTATACCCACGAGAAATTGGTACATCAATTCACAAGCAAAATAATGTCCTAATCAAATTGCTTTTTAAAATGTAATTCAGACATAGTCTCTTAACTATGGAACAAAGCACTCTTTCTCCAACTGTGTGTATAGTAAGTGGCTTCAGTCGTGTCTGACTGTTCGCGATCCTATGGGCTGAAGCCTGCCAGGCTCCTCTGTCCATGGAATTCTTCAGGCAAGAATACTGGAGTGAATTGCCATGCCCTCCTCCGGGGGATCTTCCAAACCCAGGGATCAAACCCGAGTCTCTTCTGTCTCATGCATTGGCAGGCAGGTTCTTTACCTCTTGTGCCAACTGTGACTCAGCGCCAAATATTAAGAGTCACATACCTGTCCACCTCAATGTCTAAAATCCAAATGTCTGGTGGAGTTCTGCATGTCCTCCTGGTATGATCTGGAGAAAACATGCAGTGGAAAATAAACAATGCACCGAACCGCTTGGCTATATCCAGCAACTGTGAAATTGTGGTTAAAAATCCTAGGATACATAGGTTATGCTAAAGTTTGAAATCTTCAGATTGGACAATGGTTTACAGATGGGAGGCTTCCCTTGTAGCTCGGTTGGTAAAGAATCTGCCTGCAAGACAGGAGACCTGAGTTTGATTCCTGGGTCGGGAAGTTCCCCTGGAGAAGGACATGGCAATGAATGCTGTCAGTGAGGAGGCACGGATCCTCCGTTAGAATGTGATGGCGCTCGTCACTCCCCGAAGAAGCCAAAACAATAGAACCTCAATTGTCTAGAAGCCAAATCACTAGAATGATTAATAAAACATTTTCCTATACTGAACTTTTAGAAGAAAGATGCTGAACACAAGAAAATATGTCCGTGTTGGAGCTTTTTCTTTTTTTTTTTTTAAGGCAAGTAACATCTGCCTAAGCAACAAATCAGTAAGAGAAATCTGAAATTGGGAAATAAAGGTGAACAGTGTGAAGGCAGTATTGACAGGCGTGAGGAACGGCTGAGGGACAGCTGCTTCTGGGGAGTGTGCAGCGCTGCCCCCGGCTGCCTCTGCAGGGTGGGCTGCAGCTGGCGGGTGAGGCCAGGGGGCTGCTGCCTTTCCTCTCGTCCTTCCCTGCCAGTTCTGCATCCACCTGCCTTTACTACTTTGGTTCATGTTAGGAATTTTTGAAGATGAACAACAAAAATTAAAATGTTATTTATTTACCCCCCCAAGTTTTTTTTTTTTCAATATGAATTGTTTTTAAGGTCTGCATTGACTTTATTACAGTGTTGCCCCTGTTCTATGCTTTTGCCATTGGCCACAAAGCACATGGGATCCCAGCTCTCTGACCAGGGATCAAACCTGGACCACCACCACCTCCACCACTACCCCTGCCTCTCCCAGCACGGGAAGGCGAAGTCCCAACCACTGGACCTCCAGGGAAGTTCCCAAAGTGTTATTAAAAACAAAAAATATCTGCAGAAACCAACCTAGTATTATAATTCTCCTTCAATTAAAAATAAGTAAACTGGGCTTCCTGGTGTTCCCGTGGTTAAGAATCTGCCTTGCAGTGCAAGGGACACCGATTCGATCCCTGGCCCAGGAAGATCCTACCTGCCGCGGGCACCACAGCTACTGAGCCCACGCACCCTGAGAGCCCATGCTTTGCAACAAGGGAAACCACCACAATGAGAAGCCCGCCCACTGTGACAAAGCGTAGACGCCGCTCTCTGCAACTAGAGAAACCAGAGAAAGCCCAGCAACGAACACCCCCCGCAGCCAACAAATAAAATAAATAAATAAATCTTAAAAAAAAAAAAACCCACATATCTTCCCCCATCAAAAGTAAATAAATAAGAGGAAAACAATATCCATTTATTATTTCACAGTGGGTCAGAAGTGCCAGCAGAGAGTGGCTCCCTGTTTCCTCTGCTCAGAGGCTCCTGTGGCTAAAGTCCTGGTTCAGACAGCTTGAACCTTATCAAGGGGCTCTAAGGAAGATTTTGTTTCCAAACTCATTTCAGGTCGTTGCAAGAGTTTGGTTCCTTGAGGTTGCAGGACTGTGGTCTCCATTTCCTTGACTCCTAAGCCTCTTCATCTTCAAGCCAATGATGGTACATCAAATGCTTCTCCCAAACCTATCTGTTTCCCTCTTCTAACAGCCTTCTCTGCTTTTAATGGCTCATATCATTTCATTGGATCCACCTGGATAATACAAGATAATCTCCCTATCTTAAGGCCAGTTAATTAGTCACCTTCATTATATCCACAATGTTCCTTTTGCTACAGTTCAGTTCAGTTGCTCAGTAGTGTCGGACTCTTTGCCACCCCATGGACTGCAGCACGCCAGGCTTCCTTGTCCTTCACCAACTCCCGGAGCTTCCTCAAATTCATATCCATTGAGTTGATGATGCCATCCAACCATCTCATCCTCTATCATCCCCTTCTCCTCCCACCTTCAATCTTTCCCAACATCAGGGGCATTTCAAATGAGTCTGTTCTTCACATCAGGTGGCCAAAGTATTGGAGCTTCAGCATCAGTCCTTCCAATAAATATTCAGGACTGATTTCCTTTAGGATGGACTGGTTGGATCTCCTTGCAGTCCAAGGGACTCTCAAGAGTCTTCTCCAACACCACGGTTCAAAAGTATCAGTTCTTCGGCGTTCAGCCTTCTTTATAGTCCAACTCTCACGTCCATACATGCCTACTAGAAAAACCATAGCCTTGACTAGACGGACCTTTGTTGGCAAAGTAATGTCTCTGCTTTTTAATATGCTGTCTAGGTTGTCTTTTGCTACACAATACAATATAACCATGAGCATTACAACAGAGGGCAGGGGTCCTGGGGGCCAAAATTCTGCCAGCTACACAAGCTTAAATATTGAGATTAAAATCAGTAGTTCTTGGAAATGGATGAAGCCACAATAATTACATTCTTCTTCCTTGACAGATTCAAGTGGAGAGAAGTTACAGACCAATTTCGGGTTAACCAGCTGCTGTTCTTTGTCAGCCGGTATCATCAGGTGCTCTGTAGGTCTGACCCATAACCATGAGTAATGGGAACTAGATGAGAGCAAGTGTCCTGACCTCTAGTCCCAGACCTGGAGTTTGTTAAAAACAAGACAACAGACCCAAATGAAATCACTTATGCTAAGCCTCACATCTCCAAACTGAGACTTAATTATAGTTCCAACTCTCCTACCAATGGAATCTTAAACCAGTCAGTCAGGAATGGCCTGATTAGCACTAGTTACATCATCTGCCTGATAGCCCTGTCATACCGTAAAGAAAAGTATCTTTGCAATAACCAACCTGCTTTTGGCCCTCTATTGCTTGCCTGTCCTTGCTTCCTTCTGCCTGTAAGAGTCTTCCATTCTGTACAGCTCCTTAGAGCTTCTTTCTGTCTGCTAGCTTGGATGCTGCTCAGTTCAATTTCTGCTCAGAAAAACTTAAATTTGTTAATATACCTCAGATTATTTTTTAACAAGGTCCTTGAGTAAGTCAGTCCATCTCTTGAGGCCCTGGTTTTCTCAAAAAACTTTAAAAGGAAGGAATTGAACCAATAGTTTATCCTAAAACAAATGCTATTTTTAATACAATATAGAGTCAAAATAGAAATGGTGTCTTCTTTTTAAATGACAGGACGTTTGGACCATTTAAAATTATTTTCATAAAGCAATGCAAGATTCTCAGGCATCAACTAAGAAGACCATTCATAGAGAACTGCAGGTTTTCATGTTTGTGCTTTATTGTCTTCAAATGTCCTTGGCAACCTAGGCATTCTAGTTGCTGCTACGTTTAGTTGCTAAGTCATGTCCAACTCTTTGCAATCCCATGGACTGTAGCACGCCAGGCTCCTCAGCCCATGGGATTTCCCAGGCAAGAATACTGGGAGTTGCCATTTCCTCCTCCAAGGGATCTTCCTGACCCAGGGATACAGCATTGGCAGGCGTCTCCTGCTTTGCAGGTGGATTCTTCACTGCTGAGTCACCTGGGAAGTCCAGATATTCTAGTTATTGGGACAATTTGCCTGATGAGAAACTGAATCCAGGAGAATGAATCCAGAATCATGTAGCTGCCAAGTGGTGGTGTTGCAGCCCGCATGGGGGTCCTTTCAGCCTCTACCAGATCACCGTTGTCTTTTTCTCATTGTGTGTCCAGTCCCTAACCCAGTGCACAGTAGGTAAACAACTAATATTTTTAGAATGAACAAGTGAATTGTTTAACAAATGAATGACTCTCAACCATCTCATAACTCATAAAAAAATATCCAAAGTATGCTCATTGCTCTGTACTTGCTAAGCCAAGAAAGTCTAACAAAGCATTAAACATAGATGTCAACTGGGACTAAGCCCAGATGATTTACCTGATTTTATCTGGAAAACCCCATTTCCAGAATATTTTGCTTAATCAGAGTTTCGCTGGATGCCTTAAGTAACAGGACCACATTCAGAGCCAATGAATTAGAGGAAGTTCCCTCAAATTTGCAAAGACGAACCATCATCAATATATGATAAATTGTTGTTGTTGTTATTGTTTAGTCACTAAGTCGTCTCTGACTCTTGGCAACACCGTGGACTGCAGCAGGCCAGCTTTCCCTGTCCTTCACCATCTCCCGGAGCTGCTCAAACTCATATCCATCGAGTCAGTGATGCCGTCCAACCATCTCATCCTCTGTCATCCCCTTCTCCTCCTGCCTTCAATCTTTCCCAGCATCAGGGTCTTTTCCAATGAGTTGGCTCTTTGCATCAGGTGGCCAAAGTACTGGAGCTTCAGCCTCAGCATCAGTCCTTCCAACGAATGTTCAGTGTTGATTTCCTTTAGGACTGACTGGTTGGATCTCCTTGCAGTCCAAGGGACTCTCAAAAGTCTTCTCAAACACCACAGTTCAAAAGCATCAATTCTTCAGTGCTCACCTCTCTTTATGGTCCAACTCTCACATCCATATATGACTACTGGAAAAACTACAGCTTTCACCATATGGACCTTTGTTGGCAAAGTAATGTCTCTGCTTTTTAACACACTGACTAGGTTTGTCATATCTTTTCTTCCAAGGAGTAAGCGTCTTTTAATTTCATGACTGCTGTCACCACCTGCAGTGATTCTGGAGCCCAAGAAAATAAAGTCTGTCACTGTTTCCACTGTTTCCCCATCTATTTGCCATGAAGTGATGGGACCAGATGATCTTAGTTTCTGAATGCTGAGTTTTAAGCCAGCTTTTCCATTCTCCAGTGGATATTCAGGGTTGATTTCTTTTAGGATTGACCTTTGCAAATAATTTGAGTCTCCTTGGAAGTATGGACCATTCCAACTGTAAACTAAGCAACATCACTGTGCTTTTCCTCTCAAGATAAAAAAGTGTTAAGTCACCCAAAGAGCCAGTCACCCAAAGGGGAGGTAATGTATTTCTGCTCCTTGGTGATTAATTGGTCTGCACTCCTTGATGCAAGAAATGATAAGACTTACGTAATGGAAAACCAGGGCATATCTCCCAGTGGGAAAGCCTCATAGTAAGTCATGCTTGTTAATTCTGACATGCCAGCACAAATCCTCCTGGCCTGTGGTCTGGTGGGTAAATCTATTCACCAGCTCTATGTAACATTACCTTTATGTCAGACAAACGAGGAATTCCCTTAAAAGTCTAACCCTAACTTATTTTGTTGGGTCTAGTACTTAAGTCTCGAGTGAGCAGCCTGCACAGAAATTAAATTCAAGCTCACTTTGAAGTCCATCAGTTCAGTTCAGTTCAGTTTAGTCGCTCAGTCATGTCCGACTCTTTGCGACCCCATGAATCGCAGCATACCAGGCCTCCCTGTCCATCACCAACTCCCGGAACCCACCCAAACCCATGTCCATCGAGTTGGTGATGCCATCCAGCCATCTCATCCTCTGTCGTCCCCTTCTCCTCCTGCCCCCAATCCCTCCCAGCTTTAGGGTCTTTTCCAATGAGTCAACTCTTCGCATGAGATGACCAAAGTATTGGAGTTTCAGCTTTAGCATCAGTCCTTCCAATGAACACCCAGGACTGATCTCCTTCAGAATGGACTGGTTGGATCTCCTTGCAGTCCAAGGGACTCTTGAGAGTCTTCTCCAATACCACAGTTCAAAAGCATCAATTCTTCAGCACTCAGCTTTTTTCACAGTCCAACTCTCACATCCATACATGACCACTGGAAAAACCATAGCCTTGACTAGACGGACCTTTGTTGGCAAAGTAATGTCTCTGCTTTTTAATATGCTGTCTAGGTTAGGTAATACAAAACACACAAGTCATCTGTAAATTATAATTTGTGTCCATTTATACTCACATCATGACTTACTGAGTATTGAATGTTCTTAATCATCCTGTGAGGTAAATACTGTCATTATCCTTGTTTTGTTAATGAGGAAACAGGGAAAGCAATGTAATTTAATTTACCAGAGAGCCCACAGTTAACAAATGGCAAATATCAGAGCCGACTTTTTTACTCAGAACCTGAGTTCTTCCTAGTTTGTGTGTCTTCTGGTCCACTTGGGTAGCCAGCAAGCAGCTCCTGAATACAGAGTGGCTTCTTACCTTCATGTCCTTTCTCCATCAATGATAGGAAAAAACATAACAGCTCTCATGCTTGGAGACATGCTGCTCAAATTTTTACACTGAAAGGGGTCCATATACTTGGGTAGTAATTATGAACCTTAGGACACAAACTTAGAAGTATAAGAAATGCAATTTTCTTTTTTTTCCTTTTTTTTTTTTTTTTTTTAATGATCTGCCGAGGTCCAGCCTCAGCAGAGTCCAGGGATATCCTCAGGATGGAAGACGTCTGCGAATGAAGAAAGATAGATAAAGAGATAAAGAAAGAGACATGGGGTGACCAAGCTTCTTTGGTGAGCGAGGCCCATTTACTTTATTCTTCTCGGGGCTTTTATACCCTGAGTTATACATGCAGCAAGGTGAAAAGTGCAGACTCAACTCAACATTCCATCAGTAATAACTGTCATCAATATCAGGTTCCTTCCTGCAAAAGTCTTATTTTCTGTACATCATCTTCTATTCCGGAGGCCTGTTGATATTCCATGACCTCCTTTTGATAAAGGTTGGTCAGCCAGAACACCAGAACAATGATTTTTTCTTAAAGTGTTTTTTCTTAAATTCTTAGCCTTTAGCCTGCGTCACCCTTAAAGTACAGAGTTACATTTTTATGGAGCAAAGATTCAGCGGGTTACAGCAAAGAAAGAACTTATTAACTCAAAGTCTAATGTTGCTAATGCTAAGGCTATGACTTGTTTTTTTCTACGTCTGACTATACGCACTCCCAGGAACACAATGGATAAGGGATGTGAGAACTTGGCAGTAAGCATAGGCTCAACAATGTTGCAGGGGTCTGGATAAACCTGCCAAGTAAGCTAGAATGCTAACAGAGGGTTTGAAACACTCCTTTCATGCCCAGGAGATTTATCAACCAGAGCCCTAAGTTAACTCTTTTGGTCAGAGACAGCCCCTTGCTAATGTCAGAAGAGTTGGTGAAAGACATAAAATAATAAGACAGACAGATTTTGGTTTGGGGGTAGATGCTCGAGCAGGTCCAGGGGGTCTGTTGAGTCCTGAGGCCTTGCTCATCAGGACTCTTCTGCATGACCTTGTCATGGGTCGGATGGCCCAGGGATTCCCTCAAGTCCTGCATGACCTTGTCATGGGTGGGATCTCCCATGCTGGCTCCCGGCAATGATCAAATAGCTAACTTTATTTTTTAAATTTTAACTGGAGGCTAATTACTTTACAATATTGTGGTGGTTTTTGCCATGCATCGACATGAATCAGCCATGGGTGCACATGTGTTCCCCATCCTGAATCCCCCTCCCACCTCCCCCCGCATCCCATCCCTCAGGATCATCCCAGTGCACCAGCCCCGAGCACCCTGTCTCATGCATCGGACCTGGACTGGTGATCTGTTTCACATATGATAATATACATGTTTCAATGCTGTTCTCTCAAATCATCCCACCCTCACCTTCTCCCACAGAGTCCAAAAGTCTATTCTATACATCTGTGTCTCTTTTGCTGTCTTGCATATAGGGTCATCGTTACCATCTTTTCTAAATTCCATATATATATGTTAGTATACTGTATTGGTGTTTTTCTTTCTGACTTACTTCACTCTGTATAATAGGCTCCAGATTCATCCACCTCATTAGAACTGATTCAAATGCATTCTTTTTAATGGCTGAGTAATATTCCATTGTGGATATGTACCACAGCTTTCTTATCCATTCTGTGCTGCACCACACGTGGGCCCTGACCCATGTGTTCCCCAATCAGGGATTGAACCCTTGCCCCTTGCATTGGAAGAACAGAATCTTAACTACTGGACGATCAAGGAAGTCCCAAATTTTCTTTTTCTAGGTGTTTTGGTGAAAACTTAATTTGAGTCATTGACCAAATCCCCTCCCTCACCGCCCACCTTCCCACTTTTCCCCCAGAGCTGTGTTCAAGTTCCAAAGTGCTCTTTAAGGTCAAGGATAGAGGCCCTTCCAGCCCCCTCCACCATCTGTCCATGGTAACAAGCCAAAACAACCATCACCCCTTCTCCACTTCATTAGGTGGCCGCAGAGTCACCCCAACTTCCCTGGCCCTCTCAGTTACCCTCTGTCATTTGCTGCCCTCATCACACTGGAAACCCTGGTAGGTTATGTCTATGGCCCTTTCGGCCCAAACTCGCCACACAGCTCGCTTCCTCTGAGGTCCCATCACAGCCCCAGGCCTGTCCCATCAGGAGCAAGGGGGAAACGCCTTCTCAGGGAACCACCCACATCTGTGCCAGTGACACTGTCTCTTTTGGTGTCAATTATTTTTACTATCTGTTTGTCTCAGGTCAGATTTGGAGAGGGAAATGGCAACCCACTCCAGTGTTCTTGCCTGGAGAATCCCATGGACAGAGGAGCCTGGCAAGCCACGGTCCATGGGGTCATGGAGAGTCGGACACGACTGAAGCGACTAAGCATGCATTTTTACTATCTACTTTGCCTTCCTGAAACAGAAGTTTTAGACAATACAGTCTATTAAGTTTCACTTCAGAAAACTCGATAACATTTCTTAACTCTAGGGTCGAGGAGAAACAAATGGAAAATTATAATAAAATCATATGCACTTAAATATGTAAGTGCCCTAGCAGAACTACACCAAATGACATCAAAAGGAGTCAGACAGCTGCCCGCATACACGGGGCTGTGGTGAGTGTGGGCCTCCAGATGTAGCCTGCACGTTGCCCATTCAAGTCCCGTGACTCACATCACATCAGCAGCACGATCTTAAAAAATGATGACCGACTCTTGGTAAAGTCCCAGACAAAACAAAGAGCTGTCTCTCAGTTTTCACAGTCGTCCCCGCCTAGATAATTGGATGGGTATTAAAACACCACAAAAGTGCTGTGTGTTTATGAGTAAAGCAGGCAACTTCCACTTCTGGCCAAAATGGAATCACAGGGACCATATTTACCTTCCACTTTTAAAACCAGACAAAGCATAAGAAACGAGGGCCCTCAAGACATTGCGTTATCGGGTGATGAAGGCCAGACTTACAGGCCACGCTCCAACCTCAGAGCCACATCTCTGCCAACAGGACCTCTAGGCAGCTTCTCTAGCTTTGCCTGAATGAACAAACACACATTCACAGTTTACCAAGTGGGGTTTCCATAGGGGTTGTGGTGATGTTGATGGTGTGGTTGTCAATGTCAATAATTTTGACTAAATGTGATAACTTTCAACCCAGATAAAGTTCCTGAATTCTGTCATGGTTGATTCATTTTTGTTAAACATCAGGGTGATTATGCACTGCCCTGGCCTGACAGGCATGAACTGCACAATGTGCATCACTTAAGCCAAAATACACCCATTAGTGTTCATGGAGACCCTTTTATGTGTCTGGTTGTGGGGGTCTGAAGATACACCTCCAGGGAGCTCAGAGACCAGTAGGGGCGGTTCTAGTCTAAGGCTTCTAAATCGGCCATAGGGCCACCTCATGCCAAGCATCTCCGTTTCCTACACAACAAAAGATAAAGATGTCCCGTGTCCTGTGGATGTCTGCCTGGGTGGCTCTGGGGTACACGGCTAGCCTGCCCAGCTCTCTCCGGCTGAAGCGGCCTTCACTCCCTTTGCCCCACTTGGGCGTGTGCCTGGGGAGGAGGTGTGGCCAGCTCACACTAGTGCCAGCACATCTTTGGAATCTGGCCAGCTTAGAGCATCCATCCCCAGGTGTCAGCAGCTATAGTCCTTTCTATACTGTACTTTCCATGGAAGCCTCACACAGGCACTGCTCAGACTTTAATGTGTGTAAAAATCACTTGAGGATCTTGTTCAACCGCAGACTCTGGCTCAGAAGGTCTGGGTAGATGCAGAGATCCTGCTTTTCTTTTCATTTTTTTCTTTTTTAACTGCCCTGGGTTTTTGTTATGGCCTGTGGGCTTCTCTTGTCACGGAACACAGATCAGAGAGCACATGGGCTCAGTACTTGCACAGAATGGGCTCAGTTGCCCCACGGCATGTGCGATCTTTGTTTCCCGACCAGGAATCGAACCTGTGTCCCCTGCATTGGCAGGGGGAGTCTCAACCACTGGCCCACCAGGGAAGTCCCAGAGGTTCTGCTCTCAGGTAACGTCTGTGATGTTGAGCTGCGGGACACACCTGTGCAGTGAGGCCTCGCTTGGCAGCATCGCAGAAGCCGTCTGTAACCACAGAATCACACAGGGACATTTCCGTGAGTGATAGGAACAGTTCTTTGATCCCCTGGGGCTGCAGCTCCTTGGACATGAGGTTAGCCTTCATTCCTACGTTAAGGGGATCCAACTCAAATAAATACATTGCATGGAATATACGGAGAATAACAGACTTTTGGGGGAAGTAAGGGACGGCTTCCAGAAGGAGGTGACTTCTGAGCTGGGTGTGTAAAGACAGACATTCAGCAAATGGAGAGGAGGTATAGGCATGGAGGGATGAGTCCCTGCAAGGCACCCGCAGCCACACTGGAAGGTTAAACTGTTTCTACACCGTGGAACAGGTATTTTTGAGAGAGCACCCTGACTGCTGTGTAGGGCGTCAGCTAGAGAGGAAGAGGGCCAGGGCCAGAGAGATAGCTCCGTCCAATGCAAAGGACAGAGAAGTCTGGACTAAGGAGAGAGAGCGAGGAAGCGGGAGCCTGTGGATGCGGTGCCTGCTGACTTTTACTGGGACCGTTTGGGGAGTGGGAGGTAGGGGGCGCAATTGTGTAGCTGCTGAAGCTGGGTGGAGCTGAATATCCAGGAGACAGACACCAGCTCTCTGACCTTGATTCCACGAGCACAGGAGCAGTGGCGGTGACTAGTCCTCCAGCGGGGATGAAGGTGTGTGAGGCACTGGGAAATCACACGCAGTGGTTCCGGGTACCCTTTCCCATTTCCACAGTACCGAGTGTCTATTAACATGAGGACGTAAAATGATGTGCTTGCTTATGCCGGGCACTAGTAAGGACTGTGATAAGAGCATCAATGTTATTTTGAGAATGTTCTAACCAATATACAGAGAAGTACGGGGATACTAACTCTTAAAGCGCTGAAACTTTTGTTGTTAATTTTGGAGAGTTTCAGATATCTGACTATTAATCTCTCAGCATCTATAAGAGTCACCCACCATTCACTATTGTGTGGCAAAGCCAGTTAAAACTAGTCAGCAATCAGTCTTTATGCTAATTCACACAATTAGGTACTGTACTATGATTAAATGCAAATGACTTGAGGCGATGAAAAGAATCAGAGTTTGTTTTTAAGGGATCCAAATCTGATTTTCACAGCAAAATCAGTCTTGTACCTGAAGAAGGCTGAGCCTGGAGATGGCTGTGTGTGTGTGTTATGTGAACCTTCTTTGTCCCTGTTGCATGAACTTACAGTTTACATCCTCCAGTGGCTCCCATCTCCTTTTTGCAACCGCAAGATCCGGTTTAGCTGGCTTCATCTCCACTCCAGCCACCCTCCACAGCCCAGGACCTTGGTACTTACTGTTCTCCTGCCCAGAGCAATCTTCCGTAGACATCAGCATAACCAGGTGTCTCTGCTCAGATGTCTCCTGATTAATGAGGCTGTCCCTGGGTTCCTGATCAAAGACAAGCTCCTCTCGCTCCATCCCTTTACCCTGCTTTGTTTTTCTTCAGCACACTTCTCACCACATCAGGGCATATATTTATTTATTATTTGTATCCACCACTAAAAATCAAGCTCCATGAGGGGAAAGACTTTGCTATTTTATTTTGCTCTCTGCTGAATCCTCAGCACCTAGAATGTTGCATGGAAATAGCATGTGTGTGTTAGTCACTCAGTTGTGTCAACTCTTTGCAACCCCATGGACTGTAGCCCACCATGGAATTCTCCAGGCAAGAATATTGGAGTGAGTTGTCACGCCCTCCTCCAGGGGATCTTTCTGACCCAGGGATCTAACCTGGGTCTCCCACAATGCAGGCATATTCTTTGCCATCTGAGCTAGAATGGAAATAGTAAATGCTCAATAAATATTGTTAAAGGGAAAGATGGCAACTATTCATCAAAAGAGTCGGACACAATTGAGCGACTGAACTGAACTGATTCATCAGAACCTTATGAGAAAGCTAGTAAGTCCTTCACTTAAGGGAGAATATATTTTTCTTCTGAAACCTCACACTGACAATGTAGTCACAGGCTTTCTAGCAAATCTGTGTCCTCTTTGCTCCATCGGCTGCTTTAGTTCCTAACTCCGTGCCTCACCTGTTGTGTGGTGCCCCCCACCCCCAAACCTCCCTTCCCACCCCTGTTTATAAGGGTTTCCTGTCCAGTTTCTAACTCAAGCTGCTTGATCTCTTTTGAATCCCCTAAGCCTCTACACCCCCAAATCTCCAGTTCAGGTGTTCACAGACTCTGACCTAGTTAGAGCCAGTCGTTTGCTTCCAGAAATGTCATCTGTGAGTCCCCAGGGCATTGGTGTCTTGAAACACACCAGACTCTGGAGCCCTAGCTTCTCGGCGTCTCTGATGTCTGTAAGCCGCTGGAAGTAGCAGCTGGGGCTCTGGTCTGTGTGGCCCCCAGATCACTAGAACATATCTGGTGAGAAAGAAAACAGACTCAAAGCAACTGTGTTTGATCTCCAGCACCACTAACAAATCACTGTCTCCAAGATGGCTCTGATGCCTCTCTCACTTTGCACTTTCCTAGAGGCAGCCTATGATATCAGTCATGAGTAAGAAGCGAAGCATCTTGCTAATAAAGAATTTGGTTTTTTCCCAGAGAGAAGTTTGGCCCTTGCCCCAGCTTCTGGGAGAATAGAAGTGTCTTAGTCTAGGGCAGAGCCTGGACACAGCAGATCTTCAAAGGGGCCCGCCACATCCCGTAGTATTAGGGTGGGAGCTGGCCAGGTGAGAAAGACCAACCTTGTGATTTAGGATAGGAGCTTTGGGTCACGTGGTATCAGTAGACCTGGAGGCTTGGATCAGCCATGCCTATGGAATGGGGCCTCAAGAAAACCTCCAAACATCGAGGCTCAGAGGAACTTCCCCGGTGGGTAATATTTTGTGTTTTGTTGCACATTGTAACGTGTCCCCAAAACAAAAACTTTGCTCTCAGCCCCTGCCCCCAACTCTGCTTTACATGTTTCTCCCTTCAGCTAATTTTAATCTATATCCTTCTCCTGTGATGCCCCATACTGTGAGTATCATAGCTTTCAGTGGGGTCTGTAAATCCTTTCTTCTAGGGAATTATCAGAACTGAGGGGGGGTTGGGGAACCTCTTCCCACAAACTGCAGTTGGTGTCAAAAGTGAGGGCAGCCTTGGAGACTGTGCCTCCAAACCTTGCAGTCTGGCTGACTCTGGGTCCATCTCCATGCCATAAGGAGGTTGATGCTTCTGCTCCGAGGCGTTTCACTTTAGTACAACACGCATCCTTTTTTTTCCATTTAGCCGTAACTTTTGTATTTTTTAATACCATATTTCAAAGCTTTCATAGAGGAAAGGGAGTTTTAAAACAGGAGAGAAACATGTGTGGTCTTTATGTAATATTTGCATTTGTAAGTCCCAAGATATTCTAAAAATACAGAATTTCAAAATGACTTCCCAGCACAGTATTATTATTTTTTTTAGCATAATTCAATCATCTGCGAAGAAAACATAGAAATGCCTGATTTCCCTCTGCCCAGCAGACCATGGTCAAGACCAGGGACACACTGATCTTAGAACACACTGGAAAGCACACAACCCCCAGTACAAAGCAGGTGAAGGGGCCAAGATAGGAAGAGATGGTGGAAAAATATAGAAATGCTGAAGGGGGAGCTGCAGGCAATTCTGAACTCAAAGAGATCACAAGGTGATGTATGAGGTCCCCACCAGCTAGAGATAAGAAAGCTGAAAGAGAAAAAGGAGGGTAGAGAAAGACTCAGGCACTTTGCAAATGTGAACACAGAGAGGAAGCAGGAAGAAGGGGATCCTAGGGCTTGGGGACAACCCCAGATCCTCCTTGTTCTGGGAAAAAAAGAACTGTGATCAATTCTTTCTCCTTTTCTCTTTTCAATCAGTCAAAAACTAATACTATGAGTGTATTAGCAGAAACTAGCATTGCATTATTGTCAGCTGAACAAGAATGTTCTTCCTCAACTCAGGAAGATTGCATTTTGTTGAGAATAAATGAAATTTAAACCTTAAAATCTTGATAAGTGGCTGGACTTTAGTATCACACTTCAGAAGTCAAAGAAGGCTCTTACCTTAGAAATCATGTTCTTTTCCAACCTAAGGGTAAAGGGCAAGAGAGGAATGACCCTCAACAGCCTGTCTGTGGGTGATAAGAGAGGAGAGAGGTGCGGAGCCCAAGGGCAGAGAAACAATCGCCACTTCACCTGAGCAAGAAGCCAAAGGAGAAGAGAGGCTCTGCCCTTTGTCAAGAACACAAGGGTCACTTGGGAAGGAAGCAAGAGGATGGGGCGTGTGGGGTGCAGAGACCTTCAGCCTGGCTGACCCCACTCATCAGGCATCCCCCCCCCCCCCACAAGTGATGATATTTCCATGTCTGCCCAGCCCTAAGCAATAACTGGCAACTGGTCTAAGCCAAACATAGTAACCCTCATCCTCTTCCAAATGCTGGTTGCCCAGCCTACCTCTTCAGCAAGAGTAGTGGTGCCAATGAAGTATAAAAGGTAGCCTGCTGGGAGGTTTCTGGGAAATGTTTTGCTTTTTGGTTAAACTAATATGTCTGAGGCCACCTCTTTTCCTTTTCCTCCTCCCTCCCCGGCTGCACATGATGCCTGAAGTCACAGCAGCCAGGAGAGATGAGGCAGGAGAGTCATAGAAACACCAGCCCCGAGGGCCTTAAGCTGCTGAACTGAGCCGGCAGCTGCCCACCTGTGGACTTCTTGGTGGGTAAGGAAAACTAGAACATGTTTGCTCAAGCTACCCTTAGTTTTGTCTACTCCTCCCAGCAGCCTCAGAATACTAATGTCTTATTCCAAGAAAATGTCTTTCAATCCTCCGTTTAGATGATCACAGGAGAAATTCTGGCCAAAAAAATAATTGTCTTGGAGCTCATAGAACAAGGCCAGATATGCAACTACAGCAAGGGTAAGAAAGACAAGGCATTCCCTAGAACAAAGAGTCAGCTTAGGAAAGCAAGAACATGGGCACCTGAAAAGGTGCCACCCAGCCTCCCTGCAGCAGAGGGGAAAGGACGATTAAGAAATCCCTTTCGGCTTGGCCTCCACCCTTCAGGTCAGACAGCAGTGGACTGAGCCGTGGGGAGGCAGGAAGCTCTGTCTGTTGGTATCAATGGGGGGTCACAGAGCAATCAACCCCTCTCTGCCTCCCAGCATGACAAACTCAGAGCTGGAGCAGAGGCCAATATTGCACTTGCACCGAGCGCTCATTAGATCCCCAGAGCGCTCTGGAAGTTGAACGTAAATTGAAGTTTACAGTCCTTGACCCCCAGGAGTTATCCTCTGAATGAGAATAAGGGAAAATCAACAGGGAGGCAGAGAGGTGAGAAAGAAAAGCCAGAAATGGAACGCAGGCCTGACAACCAGCTGGGGGCTCACATCTTCCCTAGTTTAAGCAGGCTTTTCTGTATTAGTTCTGATTTTATTTGGAAACTGACATATTTTTAACACTAAGTTCTACTTAAGGAAATTCAATACATAAAAAAATGTTGAAAGACGATCACTCACATTGTGGATGGAGAGTTCATTTGACATACTGCAGAGGCTCTTCATGAAATGTGTTTTCATAGTACCTTTACTCCACGATCTGAATTCAGCAGAATTCCTCAGCTTCGTGTCCACGTACAATAAGACCTTACCTAACACATTTTTCCTTTCATAATTATGTTTCCATTCAAGGAGAAATATTCATCTAAAAAGTGGGTTTACTTTTAGCCAAGTATAAATTTTGTATGTGTTCATTGCACAAAGTTGGAAAATATAGAAAAATAGACGGGAACATTCACCACACTCCAAAGAAAACCTCTATGATTTTAGCTTTTTTGAAATAATTTTTTGTTAGTTTCAGGTGTACAACATAATGATTCAATACTTGTATGTATTGCAAAATGATCACACACTAAGCCTAGTTAACCTCCATCATCATAAATTGTTATTTTTTCCCTTGTGATGAAAACTTGTAAGATCTGCTCTCTTAGCAACTTTTAAACATACAATTCAGTATTATTAACCATTCTCATCATGCTGCACATTATGTCCCCATAAATTTTTCTTTTAGTCTTTGTACTGTGCACAGTATTTTTCCACAGGCATATAATATTGATTAGACAATTTTATTTTCTGCTTTTTTTCTCCTAACATTATAGCATGAGTATTTTCTTATTGTTACTCTTACTAAATATTATTTTTTATGATTGCATGCTATAATTTACTTATGTATTTCTGATAATGAAATACTCTGACATAAATATACTTGTTTTGGATTACCCTGTAAGTGTCATTTAAGCAAAAATCTAAATGAATTATGTCATTATAAAATCTACCATATTATCATTGTCCCTACTATTGAGATTTTCCTGGTATCTTTCATTCTCTGACAACATCTTTATGTACCATTTTTTTCTACATCTTAGGTGAATTTCTTTTAGGCTAAATTACTAGAGATGGGACCTACTGGTCCCAAAGGAAAGAAGTCTCAAGGTGTTTGATTGTAAAAATTGCTTCTCAAAAGGATTATAGCCAGGTATACTCCTACAGTGTCCATTTAACCACACTTTCACAGCACTTAGCGGGTATTTTTAAAAAAATATTTCTTTATCAGTAAAAAAATCTTATTTCATTATTATATTAATCTACCTTGTGTTTGACTACCATCGATATTGGTACATCTTTCCAGAAATTTATTAACTAGCTGTATTTTCTCTTTTGTGAAGTATTTGGTCCTAGGTCAGAAACAAACTTCATTTTACTTCAAAGCGGAAAAAAAAGCTAGCAGAAGTTAAACCATTCCCCCAAGGCTACACAATTAAATGTTTCAGGAATCCAAATCGGGTATTTTAAGGCCTACTTAAGAAATTGCCCCTCCCACTACTGCCATTTGTTTTTTCAATTCCTCAACCCTACTTGCAAATATTAACAAAATAAGTACATTTCAAAGCACACACTTGAAGCTCATAGCTTCTCTTCAGGTTTGAAAAGTGAAAGGCGCTCAGTCGTGTCCGACTCTTTGCGACCCCATGGACTGACATCAACACTTAGCTGCAGCATGCGGGTTCCCTGAACTGTCTAGCCCAACAGGCTCCTGTGTCCATGGGGTTCTCCAGGCCAGAACACTAGAGTGGGTAGCCTTTCCCTTCTCAGGGGATCTTCCCAGCCCAGGGATTGAACCCAGATCTCCCACGTTGCAGGCGGATTCTTTACCAGCTGAGCCACACTCTCTTCGGGTTTACCACCGAGTAAACTGAAGCCCTGGGCGACACTGGAGACGGGTTTGATCCCTGGGTTGGGAAGATCCCCTGGAGGAGGGCATGGCATCCCACTCCAGCATTCTTGCCTGGGAAATCCCATGGATCGAGGAGCCTGGCGGGCAGCTTAGAGGAACAATGGCAATTTAAACAGGTGTGTGTGTGTGTGTGTGTGTGTGTGTGTGTGTTGCTCACTGTATCCAGTTCTTCAGCTCGCCAGGTTCCTCTGTCCCTGGAATTCTCCAGGCAAGAATACTGGAGTGGGTTGCCATGCCCTCCTCCAAGGGATTTTCCCAACCCAGAGATCAAACCCAGGTCTCCCGCATTGCAGGCAAATTCATTACTGTCTGAGCCACCAGGGAAGTCCTTCTAGCCATTCTACTTCTAGGAAATAATCAGAGCTCTATGAAAAGACTTTTATAGAGAGGCATTTCTCCTAGACTGTTCTTTTTCATTGAAGTATGGTTGATTTACAGTGTTGTGGCAATCTCTGCTGTAGGGCAAAGTGACTCAGTTTTACACATATATATTCTTTTTTTATATTATTTTCCATTATAGTGTCTCTAAGGAGATTGGCTATAGTTCCCTGTGCACTACGATCTTGTTTATCCATTCTAAAAATAATAGTTTGCGTCTGCCAATCCCCCAAACTCCCAGCCATCCCTCTCCCTCCCTCTCTGCCTTCGGCAACTTCAATATCACAGACTGTTTGCAGCAGTGAACATTCCTAAAAACTCTAAATGTCCCCAAATAAACTAGTTCAATGAAAATAGCCTTCCTATCAAGTTTCCTATTTTAAAAGAACAAAACGTGTGGTATTTGAAGTGACAAACAGTATATAGAATATCAGTGTAATCTTATAAAATGAAAAATGCTACCTATATACACTGTGGTAATAACTGGATATGGCTGCAGATGATTTTTCAGTTTTCTTCTATACTTTTTTAAACATTTACGTTTTAAATTGAGGTATAATTGGTTTACAATGTTGTGTTTCAGGGGTACAGCAGAATGTCTTCTTGTATTTTTCTGTGTTTTCCAAACTTTCTAAAATAAATGGGTGTGTGTGTGTGTGTGTGTGTGTCTTCGGTGGTGTGGTGTTCAAGGAGATTTTTAGAATAGTAGCCCAGTGGACAGTGTTCTAAATATCTTTGTTTCCGTTCCCCATACACACAGATGTTAAAAGCATCTTGTTGGAACCCCACAAAGGTCTATAAAATGGAGACTACACAGGTGGGTTAGCAGCTAAGCTTTCTTAATGAGAAATCGGAAAGAAGTGAACAGCAAGTTTGATGAAATCATTTTTTCATAAAGCTGTAAATATTCCAGAAGACAGATAAGAATATAAATGAGAGCAAGATCAAAGATTTGATGGAACATACCCACTAGCAGTGAAGGTAAATTTATGGACTGAATTCTTTTTCTTAAGCTGGTGCCTTGTGAGTGTCCAGTTTATTGAAGGTTTAAATTATGTCTGTAATTTTCTGAGCGGTTCACTTACATTTCAAGTTTGTAAACCAACACATCAACAATCAATGGGAGAGCATTTCTCCAGGGAGCTATGAAAATATATGTTGCATTTCAATGCAATAAAAAACATGACTAAACATGCCTCTGTTCTTCATAACACAAAAGTACCACATCTGGTCATTAAAAAAAAAACATTATACAGAGTTGTAAGGATGCCAGATACTTATTACAGAGAACTGTTTTATCCATTTAGCCTAATTTTCCAGATGTTTTATTACTTGGAGACAGGACAATTGTTGAAGCTGGTGATTGAAGCCCATTTATTTCCAGGGGCTCATCTGCAAGCATTTGAGGGACAAGTAATTTATGACAGGCCACAAGGCAAGGCTTGAGGAGGGCTGCCATCTCACTGGGTCACGAATAATCCCAAGAAAGGACAAACTACCCTATTTTGTTAACACCCAGCTTCATTTGCAAAAATTGCCTCTGAGGCAAGCACTTAGTTGTCATTTCACATGCAAATATGATGCACTTAATTGGAGCAATTTCCATAATAGTGGGTTAAGTTGGCTGTGCGTGGTTGGCTGTGATGGGAGGCCTGGTTCTCATCGTCTACCAGCAACAAAATGCTCACTTGGACCAGTTGGAAGTCTTGTCCTCATAAAGACAACAGGATCATGTTACACAGGAGCAGGTGTTGCTCCTCCCGCCCTTTCCCCAACCAGGTGTCCCCGCCCCCGGCTAACCCCTCACCCCCCATCCCCGCTCCCCCCAGCTCCGCACTCCCAGCCTCACTTCCCTGCACACAACCAGGGAACCTGCAGAGCACTAAGCTCAGGACATTAGTGGAGCAGTCCTGGCAGCCACAGTCTTTGCAGCTAATTAGAAGGCACCTCTGGAGAAGGCAATGGCACCCCCACCCAGTACTCTTGCCTGGAAACTCCCATGGATGGAGGAGCCTGGTAGGCTGCAGTCCATGGGGTCACTAAGAGTTGGACACAACTGAGCGACTTCACTTTCACTTCTCACTTTCATGCATTGGAGAAGGAAATGGCAACCCACTCCATTGTTCTTGCCTGGAGAATCCCAGGGACGGGGGAGCCTGGTGGGCTGCTGTCTATGGGGTCGCACAGAGTCGGACACGACTGAAGCGACTTAGCAGTAGCAGCAGAAGGCACCTCACTGTGGTAAATTCTCTCCACCTGAAGATCAAAATAGGGATTTAGGGGGCAGAAGGGATGGGTGGAATCTTTTAGCTTTGCATCTCTGAAGTCAGCATGTGTCTTTGCTTCATACACAGAAGTAGGAGATCCCAGGGCCTTGTAGAGGTGTATGTTCAGGTTAAAAGGGTAATGCTGCAAACTGTCCTAAGCCAACGGATTCACTAGCAAGTCAGTGTTGGGCAATTTACTTGTTTTTGTTATTCTTGTAAAAGCCGGTTACCTCTGGCATTAGAGAGAGTGGAGACTGTACATCCTCTCCTTGACAAATTTGCTACCAACTTGTTTATTGTGATGAAATGGAATCTGAGACCAATTTCTGCTGTGTCAGTGTTTATTAACAAGCAGGTATAAAAATGATCATACAGTGGTGTCTTGTGACTGGGGGAAAAGTCCCTCGCAATCTTTAGGCATTCCAACTAGCTCTTTGCTTGAGAGGTTCATTCTAAGGAGGAACAGTAATTTTTAAAGCAGAATTAGCCAACTTACTGGTTGGGTCAGGAAACAGGCCCAAGGGATGAGAAAGAGCACAGGGTCAAACGAATGTCTGAAGGGCAAGTGCTGCTCCAAAGGCGTGAGCTGGGAAGGCCAGATCCTCATATTTGCTTGGGTAAGGGCAGTAGGGCCCATTATAGTCTTTCTGCTGCTGCTATTTAGTTGCTAAGTTGTGTGTGACTCTTTGTGACCCCATGGACTGTAGCCCACCAGGCTCCTTCTGTTCATTGGGTTTTCTTGGCAAGAGTACTGGAGTGGGTTGCCATTTCCCGACCCAGGGATCAAACCCACATCTCTTGCATTGGCAGGTAGATTCTTTACCACTGAACCACCTGGGAAGCCACTTTCTAATTAGTCATAGATTTTAATTCTGCATTTCAACAGGAATCATTCCAGTCATTACTTCCCGACCCAGGGATCAAACCCACATCTCTTGCATTGGCAGGTAGATTCTTTACCACTGAACCACCTGGGAAGCCACTTTCTAATTAGTCATAGATTTTAATTCTGCATTTCAACAGGAATCATTCCAGTCATTACTTCTGCTAGTTAACCAACTTGCTCTTTCAAAAATAATAATTCTAATCTGCAATTCTGGAGTGTATCTTCTTGATTAGGATGCTTCAGAGGCTCCCTAATCATCCCTGAAGTATGGATTCTTGATTAGGGGTTCCTGAAAGGCCACCTAGTCCCATGTGCATCATACTGTTTACAGTGGGTAACATTAAACTAGATCATCTCAGGTTGGACAGAGGTTCATGACATTGTACAGGAGGCAGTGATCAAGACCATCCCCAAGAAAAAAAAATGCAAAAAGGCAAAACAGTTATCTGAGGAGGCCTTGCAAATAGCTGAGAAAAGAAGAGAAGCAAAAGGCAAAGGAGAAAAGGAAAGATATACCCATTCGAATGTAGAGTTCCAAAGAGTAGCAAGGAGAGATGAAAGCCTTCCTCATGATCAATGCAAAGAAATAGAGGAAAACAATAGAATGGGAAAGACTAGAGATCTCTCCAAGAAAATTAGAAATACCAAGGGAACATTTCATGCCAAAATGGGTACAATAAAGGACAGAAATTGTGTGGACCTAACACAAGCAGAAGATATTAAGAAGAGGTGGCAAGAATACACAGAAGAACTGTACAAAAAAGATCTTCATGACCCAGATAATTAAGATGGTGTGATCACTCACCTAGAGCCAGACATCCTGGAATGTGAAGTCAAGTGGGCCTTAGGAAGCATCACTATGAACAAAGCTAGTGGAGGTGATGGAATTCCAGTTGAGCTATTCAAATCCTAAAAGATGATGCTGTGAGAGTGTTGCACTCAAAATGCCAGCAAATTTGGAAAACTCAGCAGGGGCCACAGGACTGGAAAAGGTCAGTTTTCATTCAAATCCCAAAGAAAGGCAATGCCAAAGAATGCTCAAACTAATGCACAATTGCAGTCATCTCACAGGCTAGCAAAATAATGCCCAAAATTCTCCAAGCCAGGCTTCAACAGTACATGAACTGTGAACTTCCAGATATTCAAGCTGGATTTAAAAAAAGGCAGAGGAACCAGAGATCAAATTGCCAACATCCATTGGATCATCGAAAAAGCAAGAGAGTTCTAGAAAAACATCTACTTCTGCTTTATTGACTATGCCAAAGCCTTTGACTGTGTGGATCACAACAAACTGGAAAATTCTTCAAGAGATGGGAATACCAGACCACCTGACCTGCTCTTGAGAAACCTATATGCAGGTCAGGAAGCAACAGTTAGAACTGGACATGGAACAACAGACTGGTTCCAAATAGGAAAAGGAGTATGTGAAGGCTGTATATTGTCACCCTGCTTATTTCACTTATATGCAGAGTACATCATGCAAAATTCCTGGCTGCATGAAGCACAAGCCAGAGTCAAGATTTCTGGGAGAAATATAATAACCTCAGATATGCAAATGATACCACACTTATGGCAGAAAGTGAAGAACTAAAGAACCTCTTGATGAAAGTGAAAGAGAGTGAAAAAGGTGGCTTAAAACTCAACACTCAGAAAACTAAGATCATGGCATCTGGTCTCATCACTTCATGGCAAATAGATGGGGAAAGAACATAAACAGTGACAGGCTTTATTTTGGGGGCTCCAAAATCACTGCAGATGGTGACAGCCATGAAATCAAAAGACACTTGCTCCTTAGAAGACAAGCTATGACCAACCTAGACAGCATATCAAAAAGCAGAAACATTACTTTGCCAACAAAGGTCCGTCTAGTCTAGGCTATGGTTTCTCCAGTGGTCATGTATGGATGTGAGAGTTGGACTGTGAAGAAAGCTGAGTGCTAAAGAATTGATGCTTTTGAGCTGTGGTGTTGGAGAAGACTCTTAAGAGTCCCTTGGACTGCAAGGAGATCCAACCAGTCCATCCTAAAGGAAATCAGTCCTGGGTGTTCACTGGAAGGACTGATGTTGAAGCGGAAACTCTAATACTTAGGCCACCTGATGTGAAGAACTGACTCATTTGAAAAGAACCTGATGCTTGGAAAGACTGAAGGAGGGAGGAGCAGGGGAAGACAGATGAGATGGTTGGATGGCATTACCAACTCAATGAACATAAGTTTGAGCAAGCTTCGTGAGTTGGTGATGGACAGGGAAGCCTAGCGTGCTGCAGTCCAAGGGGTCGGAAAGAGTTGGACATGACTGAGTGACTGAACTGAACTGGTGACATCCACAGTCTGTAACGAGTGGATTGGTAAGAGACCAAGGCTCTCAGAGAATAGACAACCCGTCCTGCTCCACAAAGGAATGGAGCCTGGCTCTGTGATATCTATCCTTGACATGCCTTGATTGTGATCCATGGAGGCTGGACCCAGCCCAGGCAGGGTTACCTGATGCAGACAGGGAACAGGTGAAGGGGTGCTTTGTAAAGGGGGGACCTCCTAAGAACTGTAGCAGTGGGCCTTGACCACTAGCTTGTTTTCTGTGTGTGTTTTTCTTTGCACATTTATCCTTTGATCTTTAACTCTGCTTTTCGCAAATCACAGAAAAATTCCATTTTCTTATAATTTTTTCATCTTTCTTCTGGATTGGAGTTTGGGGAGGGTAGGTGGGAAGCAGTTTTTCCAGATTCAGGTTTCAGTAGTGGAAGCCAACTTCTTTACAAGTTAAGATGATTTCAGCAGGGCAGCCTGGCCCGTGGGAAGAAGAGAATGTGTAGTTAGTCCAAGTAGAATCAGATCCTGGTTCTCAAACTTCCTAGCAGTGTTTTTCTGAGCCTCACTTTGCTCATCTGTAACATAAGACCATGTTCTTGAACTTAGATTCCACTGTTGAAAGTCAGTATTCAAGAGACAAGTGTTGGTTGGAAAGGAAAGTTTGCTTTATTCAGTTGGCCAGCAACCTGGGAAGAAGGCGGACTCGTGTGCAAAAACCAACTTGACCATGAAAGTTTTTTAATGGAGAAAAGGAAGTTAAACATTCGAGGGGGTTGGGCGGGGGGGGGGGGGGTTGGTTTCCAGAGTCTTCATTATCTTCCACTGTGTGCACACTTTCTTCTGATTAGATGTCAGTGAGGAAACAGGAATCTTATGCTCACCCTGCCTTTAAAACTGCTTTGCTGAAACCCTTCAGGGCACTCAGGCTTCCTGAGTACTAGCTGTCTGAACTCCTTGTGTGGTACCCGGCAGCAAACACTGTATTTTCCCTCACCACAATCCCGTGTGTCACCAGGTTGGTTTTGCTGTGCCAGGGCAAGTGAACCCCAGTTTGGCTTGGTAATAATACTACAACATGTATGAATCTTAAAATAATTATGCTGAAGCTCAAAGAAAAAACATACTGAATGATTTCTAAAAAATTTTAGATGACAAAAGCAGATAAGCGATTTGTCTGGACAGGTGGAAAGGAGGGAGTAGGGTAAGGTTAGAGAGGTCAGGGGTCAGGGAAGGGATTACATAAGGTCAGGAAGAAACATTCAGGGCTGATGGATATGATATGTTTCATTATCTTGATGGTGGTGGTGGTTCCACTGTTACATACCTAAAACTTACCCAATGGTTGTTCAGTTGTAGTCACGTCCGACTCTTTGCGACTCCTCTTTTCGACTTTGAAAGAAATTAAACGTTGCTGAAATTCAGCCTCTGTTCACAGGTGATGAATAGAAACGTGGAGACAAGAGTTTTTGGTGAAACAGGAAAGAGTAGCTTTTATTGCTTTGCCAGGCAAAGGGGGCCATGGTGAGCCAATGACCTCAAGACTGTGACCCACTATAATGTTTCAGGAGCTGGCTATTTCAACCAGTCCATGGTCTATGTTCTTGTGGTTGGCAGTCTTCATCGGGAGGGGGTCTGCTTCATGTAAAATCAATTTGGGAATGTGTGTCAGGCCTTTATATCTTTAAGGGAGCTGTGAGTTTGGTAATTCTGCTTTGTGACAGAATTACAGTCTAAACTGTTACCAGTTCCCTAGCCCAACAGCTATCCTTGTTTCTCCATCTTCACATTTCCCAATCATTAGCTCTTGAGTCGGCATTTTACTTCAAAAGACAAGGACACAGGGGCTTTTACAGTTTCCTTCATTGTTGGCCTGTGGTGTTTTGGAGGCTATGGGTACAGTGGCAGCATTCCAGACGTGGGAAGATTAAAGAAGGCAGGGGGTGTTGAAATTAGGGTTGGAAAAGTAAAATAGAGTCCGACTGTGGGGAAACCTGTAAGAAACTACAGTGAGGAATTTGAGATTTGTTTTGAGAACTGTGGTAAATGATTTAAACATTTTGAAGAGAGCAGCATAATCATTAGAACATAGGAGGGACTGGAGTATGGAGAGCCTCAGACAGGGAACAGACTAGATCTGGGCTAGAATGTCAGCAGTAGGAATAGAAATCTTACAGCTTACATTGGGGAAAAAGGAAATCAAAGATGTGTGTCTGGGCAAACTGAAAACTAGTGATGCCATCAACAGAAAGAGGAAAGAGCAGGCAAGTGTTTGGAAAAGGAAATAATGAGATCAGTTTGGGCCATACTGGGTTGCTGCAAGATACTCAGACATCATCACAGAGCAGGCCAGTGATTACAAGGAGCACCCAAAGGCTGTGACTCGAATGCAGCTTTGAGGAGGCTTTGACGCTCTGTAACTAGGCAGTTGTTCCCAAGGCAAGGCAAAGACTGTGACAAGAGAACTAAGGACAGACCCACGAGCACAATACCTCCTGTTCAGTCACATACAACTCTGTCCTTTCCTCCGATATGGCATTATTCCTCTTAATTTTTAGTCTTTCCCCACTCCATTATGTTATTTGAAAAGCTACACTGTGAAGCGGCACAAAGCTTTGGGTAAGAATTGCAATACATAGGATCTATTTAGTTGTTTGTGGGGACTGTTGTTATTTTTTAGTAATGTTTTCATTCAAGGATTATTAGATACTTTCTCGCTGATTGAGTCGTTTCAGTTGATAGTGATTTTAAAGGCTTAATCAGCTGCAAAGAACTGAAATTATGCTTTTACTAAATATATGTGCGCTATGGTTTTCTGAAATTTCTACGATAACGAGAATATACTGATGTTTTTATGGTCTGCCCATTTTTCATGATTGTGAAGGTAGCAGGGAGAGGGGAAGGCAGAGGTGCTGAAGTGTAGGGAACAGAAGCGTCCGAGGCGCAGAGCATTACTGGACAATAGACGCCATGGTACCGTCCAGGCCTGAGTGAGTGGGGGCTGGTGAGCAGGGGGAGGATGATCAGCCAGAGCCAGATAAAGGAGAGGCCACATTCCAGAGCCCTTGCTCTTTGATCTGGTTTCCACTGCTAAATCCAAGATTATTACATCCCACCTGACAACCAACAGGCTTAGAATATATGGGAAATTGTTTTAACTCTGGTAGGCCGGAGGAGTAGGTTACCTCTTAAAGCAAACCCATCAGTAGTTACAGTGCTTGCAAACGCCCTCTGAATCCATGTACCAGTTTGGCTGATGGAATGATGCGATACAGACAATCTGACCAGGACCCCAAGATGTCTTTATTCCTCTGCTGCTGCTACTGCTGCTGCTGCTGCTAAGTCGCTTCAGTTGTGTCCAACTCTGTGCGACCCCATAGACGGCAGCCCACCAGGCTCCCCCGTCCCTGCTGCTTCCCCAGTTTTTGTCCACTTCCTATTTGCCTGAAGCTGTTTTAGCTTGCTTGAACAAGCCTGATGCGTTTGTTGAAATCTGAAATTCTGAAATCTGAAATTCTGAACAGAATTCTGATTGTTTTACACTCAGCATATGTTTCTACTTACTGTGTTTTTAACTCTCTCCTTTATTTCTTTCCTTGATTGCCCTGACTTGTAGCATGCACTGTAACTATAGGTTTCAAAAACAAAAGAGGAGATATATGAAGGAAATATGTCTTTGAGAGGGGAGAACCATTTTCTTTCCCTGTGTCTCTGGGCACATGTTCACAGGTGCTCTACATAATCAGCTTTACCAAGCGTCCTCCTGCAGCACATGCACGAAGGCAGGAGCACACCCCACAGGAGGCCTCAGGTGCCCTGCTGGCACGCATGGGCAAGCGAACGCTGACATTCTGGACTTCTTATACGGTGTTAAGGCAGGCTTCTGTCTTTTTGCTGGAGGCTCTGTGCTTGGGTATGGACAGTATTTAATTTTTTATGAATCTTCCCTTCATAACAGACGTCTGATCTGCAGTCTAAGGAAGAGGAGTAACATCTTTTAATTTCTTTAGCAGAGACATTACTTTGCCAACAAAGGTCCGTCTAGTCAAGGCTATGGTTTTTCCAGTGGTCATGTATGGATGCAAGAGTTGGACTGTGAACAAAGCTGAGCACCGAAGAATTGATGCTTTTGAACTGCGGTGTTGGAGAAGACTCTAGAGACCCTTGGACTGCAAGGAGATCCAACCAGTCCATTCTGAAGGAGATCAGCCCTGGGATTTCTTTGGAAGCAATGATGCTAAAGCTGAAACTCCAGTACTTTGGCCACCTCATGTGAAGAGTTGACTCATTGGAAAAGACTCTGATTTTGGGAGGGATTGGGGGCAGGAGGAGAAGGGGACAACAGAGGATGAGATGGTTGGATGGCATCACCGACTCGATGGACGTGAGTTTGAGTGAACTCCGGGAGTTGATGATGGACAGGGAGGCCTGGCATGCTGCGATTCATGGGGTCGCAAAGAGTCAGACACGACTGAGCGACTGAACTGAACTGAACTAAATTTCTTTAGGCTCTGAAGAAAGCGGATAAGCAAATTTTGGAGCCCCTGATGAATCTTGAGGTGACAGTGAGCAGAGACTACCTCAGCCCTGTCCTAGCAGACCTGGCACAGAGAAGAGGGAACATTCAGGAAATCCAGTCTCGCCAAGACAACAAAGTTGTTATCGGATTTGTTCCCTTAGCAGAAACCATGGTAGGTACTCTGTAACTAAATCTACATATTTTACATGAATTTCTGGAGAAACCCCAGGGGTTCTATCCTCACGGGTGTGGATGTGTGGGGGAGGGCTTTCCAGTCCTCCACAAAGTTTGAGGTGTGCTCTACCAAAATGTGTCATCAGCCTCCATGACCGTTTTTCCATCCCAAGCACTTTTTTACTTCCACTGTTGCTGGCTCTCAGCCAGTTCTTCATGTCATTCTTGTCCCCGCCAGCTTCTCCTGCTCTGGGACAGGCATCCGAGTGCCAGCAGTCTTTACCAAATGTTGGGACTGGGGAATGCTTCTGAAGCGGACCCCCTGCTCCTGGTTCTGTCCTCCACAGTACTTACCAAATTTTTCCTGATAATGGTCAAAAGATGTGCAGGGAGAGATCTGAGGCTTAACTTTGCAGAGATAACTAACTTAAATTATTTTGATTAGGGTTATTCAACTGTGCTTCGAACATTAATATCAGGCTCAGCTCCTTTTGCCTTAGAGCTGCCTAACTATCAAGCCATGAATCCTCAAGATCAAAGTACGCTGCTCAGCCAGAGACATGGCCCTGTCCTAAGTCCTTAAAGGGAAACTCAGGAGCACCTACCTACTTCGTTTTCAGTAAGAACAATTTAAAAGAGAACTTGAACAGACGGTGGCACTGGTGCTGATCATTCTGCTTTATAGTGTGAGAAACGTGCTTTGATGTTGACGGTTGATGTACCTGAGCTGTACTGTGTGTCTAGTAAATTATTACTGTTGATAGTTAAGATTCGGTCTTTTGGAATACACTGATAGATATCACAAGGTTTTCGGTTGGTTAATTTTACACTTCTCTCACAAGAAAGATGTCAGCCTTCTAATGTATAATAAGATGGAGGTTCAATCAATAAAAAGATATTTTATTCAAAAACATGATTTTTAAAATCAGGTTATTGTAGTATGGATGACTGTGGGCTCTTTTCCCATATCTTTCTTCTGTTCCAGCTCGTTTTTACATTCTGCCCTCATGCTCACAATATCCAGGAAGGAGAGGCTGTGCAGCTATTCCTCGTCTGTAGGAAAAGTATAAACAAAAGATGTTTTAGATTAATTCATGTCTGTCTTAAGAAACTTAGTAGCTCAAGTCAGAATCACTAAACCATACCATTAATTACTGAAGAGAGATTCATAATTCATGGAGAAACAGTTGCCAATTTTTCCTAATTAGATCACTACCTATTAGGTCACATACATTTCTGTTTATGGCAAAAAAAAAAAAAAAAAATTGTCCCAATAAGCTAGCTAATACTAAAAAGGTAAAAAAATCACTCTGTACTTAACAGTATCCTAGCCTGACAAATAAATGTGTCTTACCCGACCATTCTGCAGCGGTGTCTTGTTAGTCTCCTGTAGGCATCCTCTAGGTCTGTGACATCTTGGTGACTCCAGAGTCTCTCACCAACAGCACTCGCCCGAGGCCTAAAATTTAAACCACACATCCCCCAAGGCAATTTAAATTCACGTTTCCTTCAAGAAGCAAACCACACACTTGGGCAAGTTTCTAGTGCTTTCCCGCTTAAACTCAGGCCCCTTAGTCCACATGTCCTCCCTGAGGTTCCATACCATAATCTTGGAGTAAGGTTAGTTGCATCCACATACTCTCCCCATATGCAGGCTTCTCCACCAATGACAAGCTGTTTCTGTTCCGGAGTACCTAGATTGCAGTCAGTGGTGTGAGTTAGGTGGTTGCAACCTGAGGCTCACACACAGAGGCGGCGCTGGTTTCTGGTGTTAGCCTGGGGCAAGGCTTCTCTCTGGGAGTCAGAAGGACCTTGGGAGAAGTTCACAGCTGTGGCACAAAAAATGGTGGCAAGCTTTATTGCTGCAACTGACCCCGTGGTTCACAGAGCATTTGTTAGCGTGTGTCGACTAATGTAGCAGGCCAGTAGTAAAGAGACCATTTTATTTTGGTTTTCTGCAAACTTATTTGGACACCAGAAGCACTTCCCCTGGTTGCCTGTGAACAGTGTGCCAAGGAATGCAAGGTGGACTAGTGACCACCACTCCTGCCTTCAATTCCTGTCTTTTGATGTCAAAGAGACTAGGTATCTACCGTAATTACGACTTCTTGATTCTCAGAAAATGCTTTTAGAGAAACAGTTCCTGACAGACCTACAGTTTTGAAACTTTTTAAACACCAGAACACTTTTCCTCAAAGGAAATTGTATATTAAAGTCTAGTGTACAAAAGTGGACAAAGCAGAACTGTTCTTAAGGGGTTTGAGAGCCTAGAGCCCCACCACTCAGACATGCCCACCCCCAAGGACGCCTCCTCCCCAGAACCCGGAAGCCACCCGAACAGGACGCGATCCCTACTTAGGTGCCTTACATTGCAGAGGAAGCTCAGAGGAGAGACAAGGCTCCTGCAGTCAGGCCTCTTTGAATGCCTAGTGACAAGTCTTATCAGTGTAAGGGAATCGTACTTTAGAAGTTCTTTCATTTAGGAAAGAATACGGTTTCTTTCACAAAGTTTAAAATGATACTGAGTTCAGTCTGTTGGATTATACAGAAGGAAAATCAAGGATCAAACATAAAAGGGAGGATAGTAGGTGGTACCTAGATAAAGATTCCCTGGAGGGAGGGGAGGGTTTGAAAAACCTAACATGTCAAGTAATGGTGGTTGCTTCACTTACCCGCAAAGTTAAGAGGCTCCACAGAGTAGTACCCAGTCCAGTCTTCTCCATAACTGATCAAATCTAAGTACCAAGGAGTAGAAATGATCACAGGGAAGCCAGCTGCTGTAATTTTCCTTAGTTTCATATGAAAGTTGCCCTTTTTCCATACTTGAACTACCGTGCCTGGTGTAAGCTATTAAAGTTACAAATGAAATATGTATTAGGTCTTGCAGCTACAGGAGATGAAATTAAAAGTCTAAGGCATTGTAGCTAATAACTTTTCAAGATCCTTGAATAAAGCAGTGTTTTCTTCTTTGCCCTTTCCTTTTTGAGGTAGTATCTAATGCTATTTGTAATAACAGGGACGTAGACATTTCATCAAACCTTTTAATTTTTTACCTTTTGTCTACATACAATGCCATGTAGGTGTAATAAATTAAGGCATTAGTCCGATTTCTACCACACTATTTTACTTACTTTGGAACTTCCAGGATGCCACTAACCCTTCTGGAAAGATAATACAAGTAGCTGGACTTTCAAATTTTCAGTTGCCCCAAAGGAAAATAAAGAATTCTGATTATGTCAGAGAGAAGTACCATTAAAAAAAAAAGTACACTTGACAGTGATACTTAAAACAAGATGAAGGTTACCTTAACAGCAATAAAGACTCATTCTTATCTGTTCTGCCCTTCTGAAGAAATGAACATTTTTCAAAGAACCTCACTTTGTTACTAAGAATGAGATGGAGAGGGAGGAGGGAAGATGGGAGAGAAGAGAAGGAGGTTGCACTGAGGGATGAAGTAAATGGAAGAAATCAGATAAATGCCATCGTCACTGGTGTCGGTGTGCGGCTCCTGCCTACCAGCAGCTTAAACGGAAAGGTAAGCTGACCTCCCCCAGCATTACAGGGAAAGCTTAGGGTTCTTCCATCCAAGGTGTTAGAGTATTAAGTCTCATATTATCAGAACCACACGCAGTATTAGTAACCTCTCACCTTGCCTTCATCATCATAAACCTCTTGCCAGACTATGGATCTCTTTTTCATGGCTGAAATCATATTCGAAACCCTACCATTGAAAAAAATTACAAAGTTATTTCAGATCACAAACTTAGCAGTGTGTGTAAAGAATGCACATTTTATACCAAAGACTGCAACACTGGCAGATGCCTCTCAGTATGTGCATGTGAAGCCGCTTCAGTGTCCCACTGTCGCGACCCCATGGACTGTACAGTCTATGGGATTCTCCAGGCCAGAATACTCAAGCGGGTAGCCTTTCCCTTCTCCAGGGGATATTCCCAACTCAGGGATCGAACCCAGGTCTCCTGCATTGCAAGCGGATTCTATACCAGCTGAGCCACAAAGGAAGCCCCTTTTTACACTGTTAAAGCAGTGCTTAAAAAATATTAAAAAAGTATGCAGCCATATGCATGCATGCTCAGTCGTGTCCAACTCTTTGTGACCCCATGCATGGACTGTAGCCCGCCATGCTCCTCTGTCCATGGGATTTTCTAGGCAAGAATACTCGAGTAGGTTATCATTGCCTCTTCCAGGGGATCTTCCCAACCCAGGGATCAAACCCACATCTCATGCACTGCAAGCAGATTCTTCACTGCTGAGCCATCAGGGAAGACCATGAAACCACATGTGCCCCATGAGGTCACCAACACTTACTGTCTGGCTCTTTACAAAATACGCTTCCTACTCTTCGCCATAGGGCAGCACTGTCGAGTAGCTCTATCTTCAGGGAAGGGAATGCTCTATGTATGCACTTTCCAGTATGGTAGCACTAGTCTCATCTAGCTGTTGGCTCCTGAACACGTGAAATGTGGCGAATGTGACTGAGGAACTGAATTTTTAACTTTTTCAAGTATACTTTAAATACAAACAGCCACATGTGGCTGTGGCTGCCATACCAGACAGCACAGGTATAGGGTAAAAGCAATGCTGGAGTTGACAAAATGAATTCCAGGAGCTAGACGGTGACGAAGCCTTCGCAGGGTAGCCTGGGTTTTCAGCTGAGTTCACAGAGCAGATAACTTACCACCCTACGTCTCAACAGTCACCAAAAGGACTGGAGTCACCACGTTATCGATTTAAAGAGAATAATGGGTACTGCACCCTCCCTTATGATTTTTCATCTGTACTTTGTGTAGCAAAGATTATAACATGTACACTTTGAAAAGGAGTGGAGAGAAAATGAGAAAATAAAATGGTGCTAAATAAGAGCTTAAACTTTTACAAAAGGCACTGATGAAATAAACAGAAGTAGGCTTTCAGTAACTTACTTCTGCATATAGAAAGATTGTAGTTTCTCAAATTTTTTGCCAAAGCCTTTGTTCCTCATGAAATGCAGAACTGCTGGATTGGACTTCCTTAAACAAAAACAGTGATAAAAATTTCATTAAAAGTTCCATATGCCCAATCTTTTTAAGGCAACAGATAATCCCCAACATCATTTATACAGATGGAAATCTATTAAAGTTTGTAAAGAGTAAAATAAGCCTAATTATGACTAAATTAAGCCTAAAATAAGCCTAATTATGAGGAGCTACTCCACGTCCAAGGTCAGGGGCAGCGGCCGAGAGGAGCTACCCCTCATCTGAGGTCAGGGCCGGCGGCCGAGAGTGCCAAGTTGGTGATGGACAGGGAGGCCTGGCGTGCTGCAATTCATGGGGTCGCAGAGTTGGACACGTCTGAGCGACTGAACTGAACTGAACTGATGCCTAAAATAAGCCTGTTGCTGCTGCTGCTAAGTCGCTTCAGTCATGTCTGACTCTGTGAGACCCCATAGACGGCAGCCCACCAGGCTCACCCGTCCCTGGGATTCTCCAGGCAAGAACACTGGAGTGGGTTGCCATTTCCTTCTCCAATGCATGAAAGTGAAAAGTGAAAGTGAAGTGGCCTAATTACACCTAAAATAAGTCTAAAATTTAATTATGAGTTATCTTGACTTTCCACTGCAATTAATTTTTTTAGAAGCTGATATCCTATAAAAATGGCTTTCCCTAAGCTCCCTCATCATTCTTCCATCTAACGCTATTTGCACAGAAGATTTTTACTAAAAAAATCTCTCCCACTTAATCACTACCCTCTTCACTAAAGCTATTGTTCTGTATTTAGCTTTTTTTAAATTTCCATTTTCTTCTGCATTTTAATTCTCCTTCCTACAGGCTTCTGTCAATAGCATCAGTGTGTGAATTCTATAAACAACTCACCATCTTAGGAGCTGTGGTCCCAGGTTAACACCTCACAGAGGTGTTCCCCCAAGTCTTTCCTCTTCCCAGAGACACCTCTACACCCATTTCAAGTGCAAGAGGTTTTAGAAAAGGGTGGAGGGGCGTCGTCAACAAAGTTTCATACCAACAATGAAAATCTACTTCATCTCCTCCCAGATGAATGAATTTATCTGGAAACACAGTACTAATTTCTTTGAAAAGTTTAGACAGGAAGCTGTAAGTTGAATTCAATATAGGGTTTATAGGTCCGAAAGTCCCAGACGGCTCTCTCGAGTGATAACATGGAGTCAGGACGTCTTTCTGGCCTGGAAGGAAACATGCAGAAAGCAGAAGTTCAGGCACAAAGACAAGGCTCTGCACATGACTGTACTGCTTTGTTTTGTTGAAGATATATGTTATACAGAAAAAGATAAGCAGGTTTACTCAGAGTTGCTTTGGTAATTTCTTCAGATAAGAAAAGGGAGAACTAATTCCTGAATACTGCCCCTGTGCCGCTTTGCTTCCGTTTCCGTCAGCCTCTCTGAGGTGTTACCCATTTCAGATACTATCTCAAATACTGATGGCTGGTGGTTAGTCGCTAAGTGGTGTCCGATTGTTGCAACCCATGGACTGTAGCCCACCAGGCTCCTCTGTCCATGGGATTCTCCAGGCATGAATACTGGAGCCTGTTGCCATTTCCTTCTCCAGGGGATCTTCCTGACCTGGGAATTGAACCTGGGACTCCTTCACTATAGGCAGATACTTTACCAACTGAGCTACAAGGGAAGCCCCATCTCAAATATTTAGGGCTCCCAAATCTTCAGCCAGTCTTCTCCCAATCTTCCTTTTCCTCAAGTTTCAATCCATATTTCAAATTCCCTGCTGAACGCAATTAGCTTCACTTCAAATATAATCCAGCAGGGCTTCCTCGGTGGGTCAGAGATAGAGAATTCTGCCTGCCAGTGCAGGAGACACAGGTTCAATCCCTGGTCTGGGAAGATCCCACACGCGGAGCAACTAAGCCCATGCGCCACAACTTCCGAGCCCCCCGGCCACAACCAGAGAGCAGCCCCCGCTCGCTGCAACCAGAGGAAAGCCTGCATGGCACAAAGACCCAGCACGGCCCAAATAAATAAATGCAACCTAACAGAAACCAGATTCTCTCCCCCAACTCCTTCTGTAGCTTCCCAATTGTCACATTCTGGTAAGCCAGTCACCATCCCACCAAGTCTCTCGTCCCTCTCCTGACGGACTCAGTCAGTTGCCAAGTTCTGTGGACTGTATTTCCAGAATGTCTCCCAGTTCAATACATTGTTTGCCATCCCTGTTATCAGCATTCTGCTCTCGGACCTTCACTTCCATCTGCCACTTTCACACAGGGTTCCCTGCACTGAGGACCCACCGTGTCCCTCTTCTACCCTGCAGCTTTCACTGGCTTCCATGCGTCCTGACGAAGCGCAAACTCCTCACCCAAGGCCTACCATGCTACTTTTTCAGACTCATTTCCCACTATTCTCCAGGTCTATTCTAATAATTTTTATTGAACAATTATAAATGCTAGGTGCAGTGCTATGTGCTTTATATTCATTTTTTAATCTTCAAAAAACATGACATGATGGCTACTACTAATACACCATTTTAGAGATGGGAAGTCTGAGAATGAGATGTTCTGTAACTTGCGCAAGGTCACTCAGTTTATAAATGCTAGAAAGTGAAAAGTGAAAGTGATATTCGCTCAGCTATGTCCGACTCTTTGCAACCCATGGACTACAGCCTGCCTGACTCCTCTGTCCATGGAATTCTCCAGGCAAGAATACTGGAGTGGGTTGCCATGCTCTTCTCCAAGGGATCTTCACCTCCCAGGGATAAAACCTGGGTCTCCTGTATTGCAGGCAGATTCTTTACCATCCCAGCCACCAGGGAAGCCCATAAGTGCCAGAAGCAGGACTCAAATCCCAGGCAGTCTCGCTCCAGAAGCAGTTCTTAAGCATCCAATAGCAAAGAATGCGCCTGCAATGCAGGAGACCCCAGTTCGATTCCTGGGTGGGAAAGGTCCCCTGGAGAAGGGACAGGCTACTCACTCCTGGAGTGAGTATTCATGGGCTTTCCTGGTTGCTCAGATGGTAAAGAATTCCCCTGCAATATGGAAGACATGGGTTCATCCAGGGGTTGGGAAGATCCCCTGGAGAACAGCATGGCAACCCCCTCCAGTATTCTTGCCTGGAGAATCCCCATGGGCAGAGGAGCCTGGGGGCTACAGTCCAGGGGGTCACGAAGAGTCGGACACGACTGAGAGGCTAAGCACAGCACAGTACATACTGCTCTCTCCTGTGCTGTCCTCCAGCTAAATGCCTTTCCTGTTATTCCCTCTACCAGAAACAAGAATAGATTCTTTGATGTCTCAAGAACATTTTAGGTGTTACTTCACTCATGTAACTGTTTAACTCACTTTTCACATTCTACTTGTAATCATTTCTTGTTTCCTTTTATCCCTCGTGTTTATACTTTAGGCAATGCCTAGATACAGTGACCTGCTCACAGCAGACGTATAATAGTTATTGAATTACAATCATCAATAGTGCTACCTTTGTGCAAATCACAAGTAAGAACAAAATAAGCAAACACCAAGTCATGAGATGCAGGCGCACACGTGTTCACTTTTAGCAACTCAAAAAACACACTCCTTACCTTTTCCCCAAGATGCCGTATGTCCAGGGCTGTCAAATTCTGGCAGGACGCGAATCCCTCGGAATCGGGCATGTTCAATCACTGTACGGACATCGTTTGGTGTATAAACATGAGACAAAGAATAGCTTCCCTGCAAAAGTCACATTTATTAAAATTAAAATGTATGAGCTGCTCATGGTTCTGTTTGTACTTTGGTATCTGCCAGCAGACTTTTCAGGTATCATAAAGTATTAAAGTCTTATGTGATGTTGGATGACACATTTAAATTATCTGTTTACTATATCTTAGCAGTAAGCTCTCACCACACTTTGGGTTAATTCCTGATTTACTGACAGAACTATCTATTGACAGAACCAGTACCCTGTTTTAGCAATGTTTACCATCACGCTATTTCAACCTCATGTGACCGTACGACAAAATAGAAATAAAAGGTTCTACTCCAAAGTGAAAATTCTGAATATATTGCCCTTGTCAGTTTTAGAATCAAAATTCACACATTATTACAAAACATAGCTGTTGGTGATCAAGATCACTTTAATTACTGCCAGCAGTAAAAATTCCCCTTGAGATGCCGATTTTTTTCTTTTTAATTAAAGATTACCTTTGGTCCTGTTTTATGTTCTTGAAAAATTAGAAGTCAGTATCAGTGATAAATAAAGGTCCATTAAAAGTGTTACTATGGCACATCTCTCAAGGTATAAATATATAAATATAAATAAATGCCCAGCTCCTTAAAAAGTAGTCTTGTCTTCCCCAATCCCAACAACAAATTTGTATTGAATCAAGAGCTGATCCCAGTTTATAGTAAATACAGGGGACAGAAGAACATATTGACACTGGAAAGGCAATCAACAAAACCCAGATTGTGGAAAACTACAGGACAAATTGAGCTTCGTTTCCTCAATGAAAATAATAAAAGAAAAATAAAAAGACATGGTCAGGGATGGGCACCCATAGATCTAAAGAGAACAGAAATATTAACTGACCACAATGTATGGAGTTTATTTGCATCCCACTGCAAATAAAACAATTTTTTTTAAAGAAAAAGGCACTTGGGCATACAGGAATAATGATTGGCTATCTGGATTATTGCTAATTTTTTAGCTGTGATAAGGAGTTATTTTTAAACAGGCCTTTTTACCAATGAGAGATGATGTCTGAGATTACCTTCAAAATAATGGTGGAGGGGATATAGGTGTTGGAGGATTGGCCATTACTTTATTGAAGCTGAGCGATGAGGAAGTGGGAATTCATTAAATCCTACTTCTGTATATGTTTGGAGCTTTCCATATTAAAAGCAAACAACAACAGGAGTGCTGCCAGGATTTCAATCCAAACCACATCAAAACTTTAAGGAAAGCTTTGGAATTGTGACCAGAGGACTGATTCAGGGTCTTGGCTCTGCCCCTTCATAACTACAGCTCTGAGGCAGGCAGCTTCTCTCGCTGCCAGTGGCTAGCTCTGCAGCACAGGGCTCAGTGAGGCAGCAGGAAGGCCGGCGCCCTGCACCACTGCTCCACAACTCAGTCAGCTTAACACTGCCAACACCATTATTTTCTGCGAAGGAGCCATTATCTCTTAAGATTCCCTACTTCATACAGTTTTTCAGAGAGAAAAGAAGTTGTCATTTACAGAATTCAGAACAATTCTGTTTAAAACACTTATACAGTTGGCTACTTGATAAAAATAATTATTTAACTTTCTGTTAATCACAAAAGGTTCAGGTCTCCTACATCCATTAAGCTTTTAAATTTGTATTTCTATAGCCCCATAAATGTTTACATTTATGATAACAATTACAAAAGCAGACCAGTTTTGTGGACCTAAAATGCTCAGCAATAGCGTATCAAAAATTTTAAACCATGAATATCTAACTTTTACATTTAAATTATATTCATAAAAAGAAACATTTAAGCTACAAACTTCTAAGGAAACCATACCAAAAATTTTCGTACATCAACAACAATAACATGAATTACTCACTTTATTGCTTAATTCAGGAAAAGTGATGCTCTGATAAGGGAAAGACTGGTCATCCACTATGTGCCAGTGGAGAACATTAAACTTATTAAAAGCCATGGCATCCTGCAAGCAAACAAGTTGAAATTTTATACACCTTAAAACCACAATGAGATTATCAACTCATACCTGTCACAATGGCTATTATCAAAAAGAACACAAGAAATGTCGGTGGGAATGTGGAGAAAAGGGAGCCCTCATAAACTCTTGGTGGGAATGTACATTGGTACAGACAACAGTTTGGACGTTTCTCAAAAGACTAAAAAGAAAACTTACCATATGACCCAGCAATTCCACCTCTTGGTAAATATACCCAAAAAAACAAAAAAAATAATCTGAAAAGATACATGCACCCCAGTGTTCATAGCCGCATTATTTACAATTGCCAAGATACAGAAGCAACCTACGTGTTCATTAACAGGTGGATGGATCAAGATGTAGTGTATGCAGTGGATAGACACAATGCAGTGGATAGACATTTCTCTGTATATAATGGGATTCTACTCTGCAATAAAAAAGAATGAAATTTTGCCATCTACGAGATGGATGGACTTGGAGGACACTATACCAAGTAAAGTAAGTCATACAGAGAAAGATAAAAACTGTGATAGCACTAATATGTGGACTCTAAAACATACAACAAACTAGTGACTATAATAAAAAGCAGACTCAGAAAGAACAAACCCGGTGGGGAGAGGAAAAGGAAAAATAATTACATATCACAGATATACATTCCAATTTATTAATACTTAGTATATCCAGGATTGTTCCCAATGTGTCTGTTTCCTTTTAAAATTTCCTTTTCAACAAGGGAAGGATGTGAAGAAGTATAAATTTCTTTTCATTTTTCAAAAAGTCTATACACAATTTATATCATAAATTAAAACCTTAACTTTGCCCTACTGGAAGACAGCCAGCTCATGAATTCCCAGTAGCTCTTGGCTACCACTACTGTGGTGTTTGGAAACAGAGCAGAGGAAAAATGGGATTTACAATTCCCACAATTCTGAGATTTTAGTGCCAACTACAAATGAAAGAAATTCAGTACACACACAGCACAAATCCAATTAACATTCTCAGAAATTTGGGGGACACTGACACTGATTTTATGTATACTCTGGAGGAATAAACAATATAATATGTATATAAAATATAAAAGATGATATGAAAAAAATGGAAAATTAAGTGGAGAGACTTTCCCTATCAGAGAATCAGAACATATAGCCTCCCTCCTCAAGATGTGGCAAGAAGGTGGAGCAGGAAGACCCTCTTACCTCCTGCCATAAACACAGCAAAATTACAACTATTAAGAGCAATTACTGATGAGAAGGACCTGAAGGCTAGCAGAAAATATGTCTTTAGAACTCAAGATATAAAGATGGAAACACAAGGAGACAAGTAGGTGGGTTAAGACCCACAGTCCTGGGTAGATGACCCACAAATGGGAGGCTATCACAGTGCAGAGGTTCTCCCCAAAGGGGTGAGGAATCTGAGCCCATATCAGGCTCTGCAGACCAGGGGTTCCAACACTGGGACAGTTAGCCCCCAAAACATCTAGCATTGAAGGCCAGCAGGACTTGAATACGGGAGAGCTGAAGGGCTACAAGAGACAGATTGTGCTTTTCAAATTTCATAGACTCTAGTCCCAAGGCAGAGGCAGTAATTTTTAAGAAGCCTGGGTCAGAACCACTTGTCGATGTTAGCCTCCCAGAGAGGCAGGAGACTACTGGGAATCCCCTTGGGAACAAAAGCACTAGAGGGACCCATCTGGGGAGCTTGCTGACACTGGTGATGTCAAGTGCTATCTTGGAGTCCTCACTCTCGACTGTCAGCACCAGAGACTCAACTGCCCATCAACAGGCCAGCGCCAGGCCCGGAAGCCAGTCCCACAGGCAGCTGCCCCAGGGCCCAGCTCTGCCCACCCATGGAGCAGCAGCCCCCCCAGGAGGCAGGGCCTGTTATATAGGAACCTTATGGTAACTACAAACCAAAAACCTATTAATAGGTACACACACAAAGAAAGGAATCCAGACATAACACTAAAGATAGCCATCACATGGCAAGGGAAGAGAGCAAAAGAAGATAAAAGGAACAAAAGAGAACTACGGAAACAACCCAAAACAGTTAACAAAGTGACCGTACGTATATATCCATCAATGATAACTTTAAATGTAAATAGACTAAGTTCTCCAATCAGAAGAGAGTAGACTCAGCCATAAAAAAATTGAAATCTTGCTTGTGACAACATGAGTAACTCTAGAGGATATTATGTTAAACACATCAGAGATACGTCAGAGAAAGACAAATACCAAGGATCTCGCTCATCTGTGAAGCCTAAAAAGCAAAATGAAACAAAAACAGACTCAAATACAGAGAATGGTTGCCAGGAGGGTAAGGGGGTGGGTGAAAATAGGTGAAGAGGATTATGAGGAATGAACCTCCAGCTACGCAATAAATAAGCCCTGGGAATGTAATAATATTGTAGTAACTATATGGGTATAGATGGATACCAGACTTATCTTGGTGGTCATTTCATAAGGTATGCCAGTGTCAAACCATGATTTAGTATACCTGGAAGTAACAGAATATTGTATGTCAACTATATTCAATAGAAAAGAATCATATGTAAATTCATTCTTCAAGTCTAAAATGAGATGAATGGGACATAAAAATTCATGTCAGTCTTTGGTAAATGAGATTATGGGATCACTATTTTATGTATATCTATGTTCAAACTTTTTTTTACGCTAAGCCTATATTTCTTTCATTAAAAATTACAATTATATCTTTTGAAGAAAAAATCAAGGTTTTAATGGAAATGTAAAAATAACTTTTTTATAACATGCTATATTCATAAATGATTCGGTGAAGATACAGGAAAACTTCTTGACCCTCATAAACTGACAGTGATGGGAGAGATGAACCAATAAAAAGTCAGTAAGAGAAGAGTTACGTCAACTTTGCTTCCCAGCTCCCACCACCTGAGGTTCCCTATTTCTTTGGGACATTTTCTTAGTTATAAGCTGCTCTCAGATTCCTTTCTAGGCCACTGAAAAAAACAGTAAATGGAAGTCACAAAATTAATGGTCAGTAACTGGAGATACTGGAGAAGGAAACAGCAACCCACTCCAGTATTCCTGCCTGGGAAATCCCATGGACGGAGGAGCCTGGTGGGCTACAGTCCATGGGGTCACAAGAGTGGGACGGAGTAACTCAACAGCAACAGCAGCAACTAGAGGTAATGTATTCCTCGTGAAGTCTCGACCCATGATTATTCGACAATTGAGATTTACACAGAAGGCCAATAGGCAGCATTAAAACTGAGTGTTTTTCTTAACAATGCTGACTGAATACTGGGTTAGCCTCTCTCCCACCTCAATGAAAACAAGAGGGTGATTCCCTAGGGGGGCCCCCACTTCTCTGCAGAGGAAATACATTTCTCAGGGAAGGGAGGGAAGAAAGTCCACTGCTCATACTTAGTATAGGGAAATATATGAGTATAGGGAAAATGAATCCCTTGTTCCAGCCAGCACAACAGCATAGTGACCAACATAGAGTAACAACATAAAAGAACACTTCTTCAGAACAGACGATGGATGAACATAATTACCTACCAGAGTTTTCAAAATAGTCTTAACGGGCAGAAAGTGCCTAGATGTATCGATTAAAATTCCTCTATGAGGAAACCTGGGAGAATCTACAATGTTGGATTCATTGGCAGTGAACTAAAAGACAAAAGAAAACTTTTATTTATTTTTAGAATTTTCTCCAGTTCAATGATGACTACAGCTGTCTATGCAAGTATGGGATAAGAGATTAATTTAAAACCAAACAAAGTGTGAAAATTACATTTACCATCTAAGAGACACACTTGGGGAGAAAAAACATTCAAGAAGCAAAAAATAGCTAAAAAGTTTACATTTTTTTTATAGAATGTTTTATTATGTTTACCCAATAATGTTAGTAACATACAGTAATCATACTTACAGTCCCAGAAGAATGTTGATAAATCAACTGGCTAAAGGTCTCTAAACCTGAGGAAAATAAAATTGATAATTTATTGTATTAATTTATAAAGGAAACAATAAAAGATATATTATCCAAGCATAGAACCATAACCAGGAAAGGCAAATAAAATTAAACATGTTATACTCTGTAACATGCTCTCTAAAATCAAGGCTCAATTTTTAAAAATCCCTGTTGCTATCAAATAAAAATGTTTTACTTAATTGCGCCCATACCGCTGTTTCTGTTGTAATGATAAACATAATAAAAGTGTTTTAAGAAAACAAAATTCCAATTCCTTAATAAGTTTATAGCATTATAAGAAAGAATTTTTATAATACAATATTATACTCACTTTAGAAAGTACCTAAATTTAACAGAGGGCAAAGAGGCTCAGAAAACACCATTGAAACTATAAAGGCCCAACTTACAGTGTTTTATTTATAACAGCAGAGACTCTTTTTTATGCATATGGACTGTTCCCTATATTATAGGCCAATTCCTCTATCTAGCCTTGACTTTACCAAAATTCATGGTTCTAGCTGACAACTATATTGCCAACGAAAATTTTAACCTAAGAATACAGGGATACTTCAGTTTCTTGCATTTCACAGATAACTGCGTTTTTTTACCAATCAAAGGTTTGAAGCAACCTTGCATTGTCAGATGATGATCAGTATTTTTTTCCAATTAAGTATTTTTAAATTGGGGGAGGAAACAGCAACCCACTCCATTATTCTTGCCGGGGAAATCCCATGGACAGAGGGGCCTGGTGGGCTACAGTCCATGGGGTCACAAAGAGTCGGACACGACTTAACGACAACGCAACATTTTAAAATTAAGGTCTGTACCTATTTTTAAGACATAATGCGATTGCTCTGTACTGTTGAAAAACTACAGAATAGTGTAAGCATAACTTTTATATGCCCTGGGAAACCAAAATATCTGTGTGACTCCCTTTATTGAGATAGTCAGTTTACTGCAGAGCTCTAGAACCAAACTCACTGCATCTCCAAGGCTTCCCTGTGATACAAACTCAAATAACAGAGAAGATGTGACAACATACTACAAAAACACGAAAGATCATGAGAGACTGTGATGACCAATTATATGCCAACAAATTTGACAACTTAGAAGAAATGAATAAACTCCCAGAGAGAACACCTACCAAGACTGAATGACGAAGAAACAGAATCAGAGACTCATTACTAGTAAGGAGATGGTAACAATAATAAAACATGTCCAACAAACAGAGGCCAGGACCAGAAGGCTTCACTAGTGAACTCTACTAGAAATTTAAAAAAGAATTAATTATTAGGATATGTCACCAAAAGCAAAAGAAATAAAAGCAAAAATTAACAAATGGGATGACACCAAAGTAAAAGCTTCTTCACATCAAAGGAAATCAACGAAAAGGCAATCTACCAAAGGGAAGAAGATATTTGCAAACTACGTATCTATTAAGGGGTTAATATATAAAGAACTCGCACAACTCAATAGCAAAAAACAGTCCAATTAAAAAATGGGTAGAAGATTGTGAACAGGTATATTTTTCAAGGAAGACACAAAAATAGCCAACAGGTACATGAGAAGGTGCTCAACGTCATTAAGCATCAGTTCAGTTCAGTCGCCTAGTCGTGTCTGACTCTTTGAGACCCCATATACTACAGCAGCCAGGCCTCCCTGTCCATCCCCAATTCCTGGAGCTTACTCAAACTCATATCCATTGAGTCAGTGATGCCATCCAACCATCTCACCCTCTGTCATCCCCTTCTCCTCCTGCTTTCAACCATTCCCAGGGTCTTTTCAAATGAGTCAGTTCTTCGCATCAGATGGCCAAAGTATTGGCATTTCAGCTTCAGAATCAGTCATTCCAATGAATATTCAGGACTGATTTCCTTTAGGATGGACTGGTTAGATCTTCTTGCAGCCCAAGGGACTCTCAAGAGTCTTCTCCAATACCACAGTTCAAAAGCATCAATTCTTTAGCGCTCAGATTTCTTTATAGTCCAACTCTCACATCCATACATGACTACTGGAAAAACCAAAGCTTTCACTACACAAACCTTTGTTGACAAAGCAATGTCTCTGCTTTTTGATATGCTGTCCAGGTTGGTCATAACTGTAAATATTAACCATCAGGGAAAGGCAAATCAAAACCAGTGACCTATCACCTCACGCTTGTTAGAAGGGCTATGATCAAAAGCACAAGACATAACAAGTGTTGTTGAGGATATGCAGTAAAAGGATCCCTTATATACTGTTCATGGGAATATAAACGGGTGAAGCCACTATATAGCTACCACATGATCCAGCAATTCCACCTCTGGGTATTTATCCAAAGAAAACAAAAACTCTAAGTCTCTCCACCCCAATAATGTACCCCTGTGTTCACTGCAGCATTAACTGCAATAGCCAAGATATGGAAACAGCCTATCCGTCAAAGGATGAATGGATAAAGATGCGGTGTGCATATGTATACAATGGAATACTATTCAGCCACAGAAAGAAGGAAATCTTGCTATTTGTGACAACGTGGATGGAACTTAAGGCCATTATGCTAAATGAAATAAGACAGAGAAAGACAAACACTACATGATCTCCATGAGATGTGGAATCTGAAAAAACAAAAACCAAGCTCATAAATACAAAAAATAGATTGATATTTACTAGAGGCAGGGGTAGGGGGTGGGCAAAATGGGTGAAGGGGATCAAAAAGTACAATCTTTCGTATATACGTAAGTCCTAGAGACGTGAGGCACAGCATAGTGACTGTAATTAATAAATATTGTGCTACCTATTTGCAAGTTGCTAAAAAGAGGAAATCTCAGAAGTTCTCATCATAAGAAAAACAATTCTTTTCTAACTATGTGTGGTGATGGATGGTAACTAAACTTACTGTGGTGATCATTTGCATTATATACAAATATCAAATCATTAAGTTGTAAAACTGAAACTAATATAATTTTATGTCAATTATACCTCAAAAAAATTAGGGAAGAATAAAATGTTCAAAGTTGCTTTGGCTATGCCTCCCTCCTACCCTCAAATACAGAATAACTTTGGAATTTTCTGTTAAGTGGCAGTACCCTCAAATATCATTTATGACACATTTGTTACTTTCAAAGTCTGACAGTAAGTGGAAAATAAGGACTTCCTGGACTAGATTCACCAAATGCTCCCAAAAGTTCTCATGTGGATCAGGACAGAGATCAATAAAGCTGATTTCCCTAACAGGCCCCAGACAAGACAGGCAGACCAGATTGGTAAAAGTTTAACATCACATCCCATTATATGTAAATAATCTAGATGATAATATCTGTAGTTACATTTGCGGTAAGTCTCTATAGCTATTTTCATGTCACTATTTGAATAAGATCACAATCATACCATATTACTATGATATAAAACACAGCATTAACAGTCGTTACTTTATTCTAAATAACACTCAACCTGAGTCACATCCAAAGCCTTCTCTCCTTTTAATTACTATAACTGTGGCTAGCTAGCTCACATTAGAGAAAATTATTCTTCTCCTTTTTTCAAAACCATACTAATTTGGAAGCCAGTAAAACAAACTCTTATCCTCTTAAAAGAAGAGGTCAAAGCAGCTTTCCAACAACACAAAAGAAGACTCTACACATGGACATCACCAGATGATCAACACCAAAATCAGACTGATTATATTCTTTGCAGCCAAAGATGAAGAAGCTCTATACAGTCAACAAAAACAAGACCAGGAGCTGACTGTGGCTCAGATCATGAACTCCTTATTACCAAATTCAGACTCAAATTGAAGAAAGTGGGGAAAACTGCTAGACCATTCAGGTATGACCTAAATCAAATCCCTTATGATTATACTTTGGAAGTGAGAAATAGATTTAAGGGCCTAGATCTGATAGATAGAGTGCCTGATGAACTATGGAGTGAGGTTTGTGACATTGTACAGGAGACAGGGATCAAGACCACCCCCATGGAAAAGAAATGCAAAAAAGCAAAATGGCTGTCTGAGGAGGACTTACAAATAGCTGAGAAAAGAAGAGAGGCGAAAAGCAAAGGAGAAAAGGAAAGATATAAGCATCTGAATGCAGAGTTCCAAAGAATAGCAAGAAGAGATAAGAAAGTCTTCCTGAGTGATCAATGCAAAGAAATAGAGGAAAACAACAGAATGGGAAAGACCAGAGATCTCTTCAAGAAAATTAGAGATACCAAGGGAACATTTCATGCAAAGATGGGCTCAATAAAGGACAGAAAAGGTATGGACCTAACAGAAGCAGAAGATATTAAGAAGAGGTGGCAAGAATACACAGAAGAACTGTACAAAAAAGATCTTCACGACCCAGATAATCATGATGATGTGATCACTCATCTAGGCCAGACATAGTGGAATGTGAAGTCAAGTGGGCCTTAGAAAGCATCACTATGAACAAAGCTAGTGGAGGTGATGGAATTCCAGTTGAGCTGTTTCAAATCATGAAAGATGATGCTGTGAAAGTGCTGCACTCAACATGCCAGCAAATTTGGAAAACTCGGTAGTGGCCACAGGACTGGAAAAGGTCAGTTTTCGTTCCAGTTCCAAAGAAAGGCAATGCAAAAGAATGCTCAAACTACCGCACCATTGCACTCATCTCAAATGCTAGTAAAGTAATGCTCAAAATTCTCCAAGCCAGGCTTCAGCAATACGTGAACCGTGAGCTCCCTGATGTTCAAGCTGGTTTTAGAAAAGGCAGAGGAACCAGAGATCAAATTGCCAACATCTGCTGGATCATGGAAAAAGCAAGAGAGTTCCAGGAAAACATTTATTTCTGCTTTATTGACTATCCCAAAGCCTTTGACTGTGTGGATCACAACAAACTGTGGAAAATTCTGAAAGAGATGGGAATACCAGATCACCTAACCTGCTTCTTGAGAAATCTGTCTGCAGGTCAGGAAGCAACAGTTAGAACTGGACATGGAACAACAGACTAGTTCCAAATAGGAAAAGGAGTACGTCAAGGCTGTATATTGTCACTCTGCTTATTTAACTTCTATGCAGAGTATATCATGAGAAATGCTGGATTGGAAGAAACAGAAGCTGGAATCAAGATTGCCAGGAGAAATATCAATAACCTCAGATACGCAGATGACATCACCCTTATGGCAGAAAGTGAAGAGGAACTAAAAAGCCTCTTGATGAAAGTGAAAGGAGAGCAAGAAAGTTGGTTAAAGCTCAACATTCAGAAAATGAAGATCATGGCATCTGGTCCCATCACTTCATGGGAAATAGATGGGGAAACAGTAGAAACAGTGTCAGACTTTATTTTTTTTGCGCTCCAAAATCACTGCAGATGGTGACTGCAGCCATGAAATTAAAAGACGCTTACTCCTTGGAAGAAAAGTTATGACCAACCTAGATAGCATATTCAAAAGCAGAGACATTACTTTGCTGACTAAGGTCCTTCTAGTCAAGGCTATGGTTTTTCCTGTGGTCATGTATGGATGTGAGACTTGGACTGTGAAGAAGGCTGAGCGCCAAAGAATTGATGCTTTTGAACTGTGGTGTTGGAGAAGACTCTTGAGGGTCCCTTGGACTGCAAGGAGACCCAACCAGTCCATTCTGAAGGAGATCAGCCCTGGGATTTCTTTGGAAGGAATGATGCTAAAGCTGAAGCTCCAGTACTTTGGCCACCTCATGCAAAGAGTTGACTCATTGGAAAAGACTCTGATGCTGGGAGGGATTGGGGGCAGGAGGAAAAGGGGAAGACAGAGGATGAGATGAATGGATGGCATTACTGACTCGATGGACGTGAGTCTCAGTGAACTCCGGGAGATGGTGATGGACAAGGAGGCCTGGCATGCTACGATTCATGGGGTCGCAAAGAGTCGGACACGACTGAGCCACTGAACTGACCTGTTGTTTGAATAAATAAATCAAATGCAGAAAGGACATGCTTGCTACTGAAGGTGGCAAGAGGGGATGCATGATAAAACAAAACCTAACTGGAGCAGATCAGGGCCATTTATGACTCTATGAATATTACAGTCCAAGGACATCAAGGAATCGAGCACTATGAACGCAATAACCTTCAGACATTTGTAGAGGGTCCAGTGATCTTTCATTAAGTGGTATATATCAATGATCTTTCTTTAAGTGGTATATACAGTACTTAATGGAAATTGTTTTGAAAATACCCAACAAATGTATAAAGGGCCCAAGGAAGCAAAGTTTTGCTATTAATATGCTTGATTTCCCAAAGTGGCAACTGAAACTATTTCCTTACTAGAAAATAACAATGAAACTACATAGAACTTACCTCGTAATACTCCCCAAACTCTGTTGGCAGTGAGCGTAGCCACTGGTCCTTGCACAAGTAAATTATCTGTATTGGAAAACAGAAAAAAAATGTTTCTCGTATGGTGACAGATGGTAACATTTTACATTATATACAAATATCAAATCATTATGTTGTAAACCTGAAGTGAATATAATGTTATGTCAACTATACCTCAAAAAACCAGGAAAGAATAAAACAGTCTCTGCTTCATCATCACCCTCCACGGCCCCCACCACTCAGGGTGTTGCGTGACAGCTGGTGACACCCAGGGAAAACACATCTATCCACAGCTAGTCATCAGGTGACATCAGGTAGCCTTTCCATCAGAAGAACAGAGTCACGAGTTAGGCTTATGTGTAAAAATGGACAGAAATACTGAATCACCATGTTGTGTAAGGGGAATGAACACGGTGTCGTAAGGTAATTGTACTTCAAAGACAAGCAAGCTCACAGAAACAGAGACAAGACTCTTGGTTACCAGAGGCGGGTGGTGACTGGACAAAGGCGGGCAAAAGGTACTAACTTCTGGTTATAAGATAAATAAGTACACGGGACGTAATGTACAACATGATGAACATAGTCAGCACGGCTGTATGCTATACATGAAAGCTGTTCAAAGAGTAAATCATAAGCGTTCTCATCAGGAAAAAAATGCTTTTCTTTAATTTTGTATCTGTATGAGATGGGCGTTCACTAATTTTCTGTGCTAATCATTTCACGATGTATGTAAGTCAGATCATTATACTCTACACCTAGACTTTCATGGTGCTGTGTGTCAGTTACGCCTCAATTAAACTGGAAGAAAAAAAAATGTTTGCTGTTAATCCCTCAATGATATACAGTACATTTCGCAAAACATATTACTATTTCTGGGTCGTTATTTCTCCTGAGCTCCAAACCTGTTTCTCCAGCTGCCTTCTGTATATACTCACTTAGAAGTCCTGTGAAAAGTGAAAGTTGCTCAGTCCTGTCCGACTCTTTGCGACCCCATGGAGTTCTCAGTCCATGGAATTCTCCAGGCCAGAATATTGGAGTGGGCAGCCTTTCCTGTCTCCAGGGGATCTTCCCAACCCAGGGATCGAACCCAGGTCTCCCACATTTCTTGGGGATTCTTTACTGCCTAAGTCACATGGGAAGCCCAAGAATACTGGAGTGGGTAGCCTACCCCCTTCTCCAGGGGATCTTCCTGACCCAGGAATCAAGCCAGGGTCTCCTGCACTGCAGGCGAATCCTTTGCCAGCTCAGCTGCCAGGGAAGCCCCAGAAATCCCATAGATTCTTCCTTAAACTCCACAAGCCCCAGACTGGACTCTTCCCTCTTCCCACTTGCTGGGCTCTGGACTCATCCTCTCCTGACTCCAGCCAGCCGAGCAGCTCAAGTCAGGAACCTGGGTGTCATCTCCATGATTCCTCATTCTCCCTTACTGGAGAGTTCTCTCCTGCTACCCCTCTACAGAGCAGGGTCTTACTTAAGCTAACAATTTAAGTCAAAAGGGCAAACTCCTCAGTGCCTCTCATTTCATGATGAAGCCTCGGGTATCAGTCTTGCACCCTGTAAGACCAGAGTTTTCTCTACTCCGGCCGTTCTCTCCCTGTGCCCCCTACTTGCCCTGTACCTAATACCCCTAACATTGTCCTGAATCTTCCTTAACACTCACTTGCTGGGACCTTGCTGGTGGTCCAGAATCTGCTTTCTAACGCAGGGCATAGGAGTTCAATCTTTGGTTGGTGAACTAAGATCCTGCATGCCGAGGTGCAACTGAGCGCACGCAGTGCAACTAGAAGTTGCCCCAACAGTCATTTCCGTGTTTAGAGAGCTTTCTCCTGGAGTCATCCACAGATAGTGTAAAGCACCAGAAAGCACAGAGGTTGAAAGCTAAAGGGATGTGACAGGGAAGACTCTGCCAGAGCAAAGACACTCGAGGGCTGCAGGTCCATGATTTAACATGCTATCTCTGCTTCATCATCACCCTGCACCACCATCACCCAGGGTGTTGCCTAACTGTTGGCTACACATAGGGAAAACAGCTCTATCAACAGCCAACAATCAGGTGACAATCTTCTGACAAGGAAGCCTTTCCATCAGACGAACAGTCGAGAGGTAGCTAAAGGCCAGGCTAAGAACGGTATTGCTGTTATGACCACAGTCGAATCACGATTCCTCCCCTCTATTAAATCTTTAGTTTAAGCTCCCTAAATACAACTCACTATTTCACGGGTCACGGTTTAAAAGCCAGCTTTTCCCACATTCCAGTTCTGAGATCTCCTGGAATCAGTCAGCACAAAGACTTATCTAAGACCATTAACGTGGCATATACCTGATGCCAATTATTTTCCAACAGCTGAGGACTGGCTGATATTTAAAAGGATTCTGATTCAACCCAATGCAGAAACCACACATATAAAGCAATACCGAGGAGACTGTGTTTCCTAAATATATGGACAAATAAGCTATAGAATTTTTATTCCACAGCCAAATTCTTAGTCTTAACACCGATAAGCTCCCTGAGGTGGAACGAAGGTATCTTTCTTCCAATGATCCCTTTCTATACTTTCTGCACCACACTGTTGTTTTGAAGGGTATACATGCAAATAACAGCAACAGATTCCTCCTTTTAGAATAATAAAATGTTACAGGTAAGACTAAAATCCCCTTTGAGATGCCCACTGAACTCCCCCTACTTGCTCAGAGGAAACAGCAGGGCTTTCCTGGGCACTGTTACATCCACGTGGCAAGAAACAGATGCTGCCTCATGTGCACCTCCTTGTATTTCTGCTGGTGTGTAAATGGGACCCCCTGTACACACTAGGATATATCCCCCCTTGTCCAACTCAGCAACTGATCTTGGCAAGTTCCCCATGTCATTCTATCTCCACTTCTTTTTTAAGTATTGTGTTTACTGGCGTGTGCTGCACTGGGTCTTCGCTGCTGCCCGTGGGCTGTCTCTAGCTGCGGGGGGCAGGGACTCCTCTCGAGCAGCAGTGCACGGGGGTCTCGCTGTGGCCATCTCTTGTGCAGAGCACAGGCTCTCAGGCACGCAGGCTTCAGTCGCGTGGCTCATGGGCGCAGTAGTTGTGGCTGTGGGGTGTAGCTGCTCCTCAGCAGATGGGGTCTTCCCAGATCAGGGTCGAAACGCGTGGCCTCTCTCTTGGCCCGCAGATTCTTAAACACTGGACACTAGAGAAGCCCTGTAACTCCACTTGTTCATTCTCAATTGTTGAAGCGTATTCTCTAGAGTCAACTGACAAGATATACGCAGCCATTCTTCTGGTGACGAACATTCGTTTTGCTTATAAACGTTCACTGTGGCAGACAAACCAGAGAACATTCTTGTATGTAATTACTTCTCTGTGGTAGAAATTAGTCTATATCTGGTTCCGAGGAGGTGCCTATTTTTATTTTACTTGATGCTGCTGTTAACACTCATCAGCTTCTCCAAGATTTCCTCATACCCTTGGACAATGGTTGATATTTGGACAACGGTTGATATCTTGTTATTTCCATTTGTGTGTTACTTCTCTCATCATCATCAACAACTAGTTTAAAACTAGTTTATCCTTTAACCAGAATATTTCATGGTTAGTTTATCTCCAGAAGTCTCCCTTTCAGAAAAATGGGGTTTGCAAAGCTGAATGCAAGACAGACTGTAACTCCCCAGCCTTGACACATTCCATCATTTGGATTTTACAATATGTCATTGTACTGCCAGTCAGCAAAGATTCCTTGGTAATTTACTGATCATTCCTCAATTCAGATTGCAAAATCTAATTCATAAAGTGTCTGAGTGCTAACTGTCAACTCACATGACTAATGTGGGCAAACCATCATGATTCTAAGAACAGCCACAGAATGGAAAAGAAATGAAGTTATTTTGCAAAAAGATGTTATCAAGGCATCAAGAAATCTCATCTCTAATCAAAAGGATGAAGAGATGGACTTTAACTGTCTGTGAGGCAGCCTGAGAACAAAGGGGTTACTCTCTTCTCTAAGATATGCATTTTCCTTTCTATTTTGACACCTGACTCACCAGCCTGCTCGTTCTGCACTAATCTTAAATCACCCATTGCTCTTCTTTGATTCCTTGATACAATTCCATGTAATTTCCAGTCAGTACATGCTATGAAAAAGGTCTGCCCATCTGTTTATTCTTTCTAGAACAAGGTAGGAAAAGCCTTGGAGAGTAATATTTTATGCAAACAAAAAATCACAGAGCTAAATGTTGATATTTTCAATCAATATAAATGAAGATGGAATATAAATATAATACAACATAAATATAAATGAAAAGTGAAAAACTTCACCCCTCTCAGTTCTGCATTATCTATGTGTCAACTTAATTATAAACAGAAATCATGTCAGGACTTCTCTGTAGGTCCAGTGGGTAAGACTCTGTGCTTCCACTGCAAGGGGCACAGGTTCAATTCATGGTCAGGGAACTAAGATCCTGCATACTGTGCCAAAAAAAAAGAAAGAACGAAAGATCATGCCTATAAACACAGGGTTAATTTCAAAATAAACTATCTAGATGTGCAAAATTAAGGGATAAGCCAAGTAAGTTTTGGCACATCCACACCGTTGGTAGAACATTATTCAGCCACTAAAAATGCTGTCATTGAAAAACACTTAGTGAAATGCATGCTCATACACAAAAAAGAGGCTTCCTGGGTTGTGCTAGTGGTAAAGAACCCGCATGTCAATGCAGGAGACATGAGAAATGTGGGTTCAGTCCCTTGGTTATGATGATCCCCTTGTAAGAAATGGCAAACCACTCGTGTATTCCAGCCTGGGAAATCCCATGGATAGAGGACCCTGGCAGGCTACAGTCCATGGGGTCTCAAAGAGTCAGGCCGACTGAAGCAACTTAGCATAGCACATGCAAAAAAGAAAAATAGAAAAACCAAATGTACAGAACTAGACCCCTTTTTCATGCCATTCTTTATCTTATGCTTTTATTTATATGTATGTAAAACATTCAAACTCTGCAAAAAAAAAAAAAATCTAAGTAACAAAGGTGAACTCTGAGTGCTGGGATTATGAATAATTTAATTCCTCCTCTTCACTTACTGTACTTAAAGATTTCCTGCAATGATTATGTTTGAGTTTTGCCATCAGACTTTTAGCAGTAATTATTTAGTCATTTATTATTGCCATGTGTGCAGCATGTGGGACTTTCGTTCCCCATCCAAGGATCAGACCTGTGCTCCCTGCAGCGGAAGTGCAGAGTCTTAACCTTGGACCACCAGTGAAGTTCCATAATGGTTATTTTTAAAAATAATAATTATAAACTCACTGGTTAAGAGCTCACAATAGTTCATGGAGTAGAGTCAGCTTCTGGCCCTCGAGTCTGTAACAAGCAGCTTTGTGAACAGTCTATTCCCATGACATAGGTACTCACAAGACTCATCCGAGGTGATGCTGGGGAAACTGTCACACTCTGGGTCCATGATGACTGAGACTTCAAGTTTCTGTAACTCCATTTTCCTTGGAACATTATCAGAGCCAAGGGGCCACTTGTCGAAACCAAAAATATAGGCATAATAGCTGTGTGAGAGAAATTGAAGCAAATTTTTAAACCATTGTTGTGCATTCGCTATGTCGGGTCTGACTGTATGACCACATGAAGTACAGCACACCAGGCTTCCCTGTCTTTCACTCGGTGTGTGAAGCTGGGTGTGCAAGCTCATTCTGACTAGTGATGGGGCAGGGCGGGGAGGAGGGTGGGAGGAAGCTTTCTCTCCGAGGTGAGCACCAAGAAGAAAACTTTCTCTGTACGTGACACCTACACAAGTATCAGCCACACCAAAGAGAGCAGGTCAGAGATGACAAGAATACAGATTTCCTAATGATACTGCTGAGCCACGTAGCCAACTAGCCCTGATGCTTTTGGACTTCTCAATGTGTGAGATTCTTTACCATCTGAGCCACCAACGGCTGAGTGGTTCAAGATTGAGAAAGGAGGAGACAGGGCTGTCTGCTGTCACCCTGGTTCCTTAACCTGTATGTTGAGCACATCATGAGAAATGCCGGGCTGAATGAGTCACAAGCTGGACTCAAGACAGGAGGGAGAAACTCAGATACAGGGATGACGCCACTCTAATGGCAGAAAGAGAAGAGGAACTAGAGAGCCTCCTGCTGAGGGTGAAGGAGGGGAGAGGAAGAGCTGGCTTAAAACTAAACATTAAAAAAACTAAGATCATGCCATCTGGTCCCATTAGGTGGTGGCTGAGACATTAAGTCGAGTCTGACTGTTACGACCCCATGGACAGTAGCCTGCAAGGCTCCTCTGTCCATGGGATTCTCCAGGCAAGAATATTGGAGTGGGTTGCCATTTCCTTCTCCAGAGATTCTTCCAGACCCACGGATTGAACCAGGTTCTCCTGCTTTGCAGGCAGATTCTTTATCAAATGAGCTACTGGCTGATCACTTCATGGAAAATAGAGGGGGAAAAGGTTGAAGTCAGTGACAGATTTCCTCGTCTTGGGCTCTAAAATCACTGTGGATGGTGATGGTAGCCATGAAATTGGAAGACATTTGTCTCTTGGCAGGAAAGCTATGACAAACCTAGACAAGTGTGTTGAAAAGCAGAGACATTACTCTGTAGAAAGATCTGTATAGTGAAGGCTGTGGTCTTCCCAGTAGTCATGTACGATTGTGAGAGCTGGACTGTAAAGAAGGCAGAGTGCCAAAGAACTGATGCCTTCAAACTCCAGTGCTGAAGAAGACTCCTGAGAGTCCCTCGGATAGCAAGGAGATCAAACGAGCCAATCCTAAGGGAGATCAACCCTGACTATTATTCACTGGAACGACTGATGCTCAAGCTGAAGCTCCACTATTTTGGTCATCTGATGTGAACAGCTGACTCATTGGAAAAGTCCCTGATGCTGGGAAAGACTGAGGGAGAAGAAGAGGATGTCAGAGGAGGAGATGGCAGGATGGAATCACCAAGGCAATAGATATGAACTTGGGCAAACTTCGGAAGATGCTGAGGGACAGAGGTCTGGCGTGCTGCCTCCGTGGGGTCACGGAGAGTTGGACACGACTGGGCAACTGAACAACAGCAAAAACAACATGTGAGGTAACAGGTTTTCTCTTTGCTCAAGCCAGACTGAGCCGGGACTCCTGTTACCTTCCAACAAAAGTATCCCAGCTAATAACACCAAAGAATCCTCACTAGGGCCTGGAAAATTTACATTCTGCTGGCACCCGACTATCAGAGGAAGAGGGTAGCAAATAAACATTTGAAGGTACTAGAAGATAAAAGATCACATAGTCTTCAAAGCCTAAGTTATGCAACAGATTCTGAGAAGCCAGAAGGCTATATAAGCTACTTATATATAAGACTGTCTTGTGTGTTTTCCAGGGAAGTAAGGAGAGATGGGAAAGTTCTGATGAACTTGGAAGTGTATGGAAGTGAACCAGTGAGACAGTGAAAGAGATAAAGGTGCTGAAGGAAATCATTAGCTTAGGAAAAATTTTTTATAATTTAAAAATACATTATTTATTTACTTGGCTGGGCTGAGCCTTAGTTCTGGCATGTGGGATCTAGTTCCCTTACTGAGGATTAAACCTGGGCCCCTGCATTGGCAACATCCAGGCAGTCTAAGCCCCTGGACCACCAGGGAAGTCCCTATTAAAAAATCCTGACAGATTCAAAAGGAAATGAAGATCGCTAAACTGTATAGCTAAAAATGGCTAATACAGCAATCCTAAAATTACGGCATCTGGTCCCATCACTTCATGGGAAATAGATGGGGAAACAGTGGAAACAGTGGCTGACTTTAATTTTGGGGGCTCCAAAATCACTGCAGATGGCGACTGCAGCAATGAAATTAAAAGATGTTTACTCCTTGGAAGGAAAGTTATGACCAACCTAGATAGCATGTTCAAAAGCAGAGACATTACTATGCCAACAAAGGTCCGTCTAGTCAAGGCTATGGTTTTTCCAGTGGTCATGTATGGATGTGAGAGTTGGACTGTGAAGAAAGCTGAGTGCTGAAGAACTGATGCTTTTGAACTGTGGTGTTGGAGAAGACTCTTGAGGGTCCCTTGGACTGCAAGGAGATCCAACCAGTCCATCCTGAAGAAGATCATTCCTGGGTGTTTTTTGGAAGGACTGATGCTGAAGCTGAAACTCCAATACTTTGGCCACCTCATGCGAAGAGTTGACTCATTGGAAAAGACCCTGATGCTGGGAGGGATTGAGGGCAGGAGGAGAAGGGGACGACAGAGGATGAGATGGCTGGATGGCATCACCGACTCGATAGACATGAGTTTGGGTAAACTCCGGGAGTTTGTGATGGATAGGGAGGCCTGGTGTGCTGCAATTCATGGGGTTGCAAAGAGTCGGACACGACTGAGCAACTGAACTGAAGTGAACTGAACTGAGGGCTTCCCAGGTTGCGCTAGTGGTTAAAACCCAATTGTCAAGGCAGGAGATGAAGAGATGGTGGTTCCATCCCTGGGTTGGGAAGATCCCCTGGAGCAGGAAATGACAACCCACCCCAGTATTCTTGCTTAGAAAATTATATGGGCAGAGGTGGCTTAAGGGCTACAGCCCATGGGGCTACAAGTCAGACACAACTGAGCACACAGCAGTCTTAAATACAAACTACCATAATTTTTAAAAAAATTTAAAGGAAATTATACCTGTTGGCAGCTTTGAGTCAGGTGCTGCTTTTGCCAAATAAAGAAATCTTGGCCCTAGATATTAAAGCTCTAATATAAAACTCTAGTCAATACTATGGTTTTGCTAGTAGTCACGTATGGATATGAGAGTTGGACTATAAAGAAGGCTGAACACCGAAGGATTGATGCTTTTGAACTGTGGTGTTGGAGAAGACTCTTGAGAGTCCCTCGGACTGCAAGGAGATCCATCCAGCCCATCAGTCCTGAATGTTCACTGGAGGGACTGATGCTGAAGCTGAAACTTCAATACTTTGGCCACCTGATGCAAAGAACTGACTCATTTGAAAAGACCCTGATGCTGGGAAAGATTGAAAGCAAGAAGAAAAGGGGACGACAGAGGACGAGATGGTTGGGTGGGATCACATATTCAATGGACATGAGTTTGAGTAAACCCTGGAAGTTTGTGATGGACAGGGGGGCCTGGCATGCTGCAGTCCATGGGGTCAAAAAGAGTGGGACACAACTGAGTGACTGAACTGAACAGAAAACTAAGGGATTGGACTCAATGGTGTCCAAGGTCCTTGTGAACAGTCAATACCTTCGTCATCTCTACCTCTTTGCGACCCCATGGACTGTAGCCTCCCTAGCTCCTCTGTCCATGGAATTCTCCAGGCAAGGATACTTGAGTGGGTAGCCTTTCCCTTTGCCAGGGGATATTCCTGATCCAGGGATTGAACATGGGTCTCCTGCATTGCAGGCAGATTCCTTACCATCTGAGCCACCAGGAAAGCCCATTTTAGCTTGTCAGGATCTGAAACTAAAGTTTCAGTTAACCAAGGAGGGAAAAAGGTAAGAAAAAACTGGCATGTGAGCTTGTTCTAAAAGCTAAGGAAGCAGCCACGTACCAGACAGACAGAACTCTGCCTGCAAAATGCATACTGTTTCAAAGCAGAGGCTGACACAAGTGGGTCCTTCAGGAGACAGCAGCCGTGAGGATCTGATCACACTGGGGCCTCGGTTTTTCCTGTTCTCCATGGCCTACACATTCTAGAACACCCCATCATCTCTAAACCTTTCCAACTCCATCATGCCTTTTCTCTGAAGCAGTAAAGGCCCCTCCTCGGTTCCGAGAACACTCTCCTGAGTGCTTTCAAGTCTCAGCCATAAGGGCTGATGTTTTATAACCTGCTTCCTAACACGCAGGGTATAATTAATAGCTGCTTGCCACACAGGGCAGAAATTAGTTAGACAAAGCCTTCAGATAACTACCTGCACTCCCTTAGGATGCCAAGCCTTGTTTTTTAAACCATCTCACAGCTTCTTCAAGTTCTGGTGATCTAACCATGGTTGCCTTACAGCAGCCACGCTTTCTTGCCATACTCATACCATTCGCTTATCACTAGCAGTATGGCACAGAAGGAAAATCCAGTTGTATGAACTGAGTCCCAGAGCAAATGAGGTGTGTTTGTTTTTAAAAGATTCCCAAGTCAACATCTTCCATTAAATGGCCTTCAGGTACTTGTTCCTTCTCAATACCCCAAGGCCGGTAATCAACCACCTTGATATTACTTCTTCACCCAGTCTCTAGCCATTCTGACCTGATGGCAGATTCAACACCAAAGACTCATTAGAGCATGCATCTAAAATGAGGGTAACATCGTCCCTCTTCTTATTTAGTGGTTCACAACCAAAGGAGAAGAAGCCATCTCTGCCATCGACTTCGGAAGTCTCTGCGGCCTAAGCCTGGGTCCAAGGCCGAGCTGGGGTCACCCCGAGCTCACCTGCTCGGGGTCAGCAGGTGCTGATTTGACTAGTCCTGCATTTGCCTCCCAGCTGCTTGGTGTCCTGCAAGCACAGTTAAGCTCTAATGGCCTCAAGGAACAACGACCAAAATCTGAGGGAGGGAAGGACCTGTACAGTGAACACCAAACCACACTCCTTCAGGGCACCTTTAGGACAGTTCTGCCCTTTAGGACAAGTCGAAGACTCAGGCTTCTTGAGACACCTGCCCAAGGGCTATCCGCCTTGCACACGGTGTAGTTAGCAGAGCTAGCGCTGTGGCACACCAACACAAACCAACTCTTACTTTTGCTCAGTAAGTCCTGTCCCACCCTTGTGACCCCCATGGACTGTAGCCTGCCAGGCTCCTCTGTCCATGGGGATTTCCCAGGCAAGAATGCTGGAGTGGTTGCCATTTCCTCCTTAAGGGGATCTTCCCCACCCAGAGAGGGATGGAACCCATGTCTCTTGTGTCTCCTGCATTGGCAGGCAGAGTCTTTCCAGCTGAGCCACCAGAGAAGCCCCGCCCCCCTCCCAATCAACTTGACATCAATTTTAAAACGAAAGAAAAAGCTAGCACTGTGGGCTGCCTCCCTACTACACAACTCACCCTGTGGCCAGTGGGGTTACAGACCTGAGGCTGGAGGGCTGAGAGGTGCTAAGGATCTAAACAGGAAGCTGCGAGAGCAAGCACATGTTTCTGGCAAACAAAAGGAGAAGCAGGGACTGCAGTGCAGTGACCATACCAAAGCAGCTAGGGGAAGCTATCCAGCACTTTGCATGGGACAGAGGTTCTGGAAGGGGAGGGGAGTCTGGGGCAATGCTTCAACCTAAGGACTTTCTGCCACCTGAACTGTTACCAGACTTCGGGGAGGAGAGACTGCCTATAAACGAAAAGCCACTTCGGGAAACCCCTAGTCCCCAAGCTTTAAGAACCCATCTTCCTCTTAGAACTCCCCCCAGATAAACTGCCATTAACCCTCCATCCACTCCATTCTCCGAGGCGAACACAGCCACAAACTCTGAGCACCCTACTCCAAAACAGAGTTCCAGAGCACCCAGGAAGTCCCTTAGGAGGCGGGGGTGGGGGGACGGGACGGGAGGTCAGGGGAAGAGCTTGCGTTTCAGTTCCTGCCCGTTCAAGCCGGCTCTGCTCTCTCCAGACCCGTGACTTTGGTCTGGTCACTGGCCGGTTCACCTGTCAAATAGCGGCAAGAGCGTCGGCCAGGCTGGATGGCTGTGCAGATGGCAAGAGGCTCTCAGGTGCTCCTCCTCTCGGCGCCTGCGCTGCGTCCCAGGGTGGTCCGTCCCTCCCCGTCCCGGGGTCTCCGGGTCCCCTCCCTGGCCGCCCGTCGGGAGCGCTCACCGCCGAAACGCTTCCTGCAGGACGGCGCAGGAGGGGCCGGCCTTGGAAGAGGGGCTGTGCCCGAAGAAGAAGTTTCCGGGCGAGAGGTACAGCAAGCGCGGGGTCGTCCTCACAGAGACAGGCAGGGGCCAAAGATTCTGGTTCCGCGATGCAGAGATGCGTGGGGTCTGCGCCCTTCGCCTCCCCTGCGCCGCCTGCACTACCAGCACCCCCAGCGCCGCCAGCAGCGCCAGCAGCCCGGGCAGCCTCAGCTTCCCCAACCCGCGTTGCTCCATGGATGCAGCTGCTCTCTACCCGCCCCCACCGCAAGCTCCAGCCGCGGCCTCGGCTCCTGATCCCGCCGGAGTCCGAGGGGCGGCGCGTGGAGCAAGCGAGTCGGAGAGTCAGCTGACTGTGCTCCGCCTCCATAGCGCTGGGGCAGCCATGGGGACCAGCGCCCAGCCGCGCAGCCCTCTGCCTCCAGCCCAACCCGGGCTTCTTCCCTGCCCAGACTTCCCGCTGGTAGCGCTGCGGTTCTTGCAGCAGCTCACCTCAGTGAAACTGCCGAACGCACGCCTAACTTCCTCCCGCCCCTAACACCAGGTAACCCGGGTTGTTCAATTCAGTTCAGTTCAGTCGCTCAGTAGTGTCCGACTCTTTGCTACCCCCTGAATCAAAGCACTCCAGGCCTCCCTGTCTATCACCAACTCCCGGAGTCCACCCAAACCCATGTCCATTGAGTTGATGATGCCATCCAGCCATCTCATCCTCTGTCGTCCCCTTCTCCTGCCCTCAATCGTTCCCAGCATCAGGTGGCCAAAGGATTGGAGTTTCAGCATTAGCATCAGTCCTTCCAATGAACACCTAGGACTGATCTCCTTTAGAATGGACTGGTTGGATCTCCTTGCAGTCCAAAGGACTCTCAAGAGTCTTCTCCAACGCCACAGTTCAAAAGCATCAGTTCTTCGGCGCTCAGCTTTCTTCACAGTCCAACTCTCACCTCCATACATGACCACTGGAAAAACCATAGCTTTGACTAGACAGACCTTTGTTGGCAAAGTAATGTCTCTGCTTTTGAATATGCTGTCTAGGTTGGTCATAACTTTTCTTCCAAGGAGTAAGCGTCTTTGAATTTCATGGCTGCAATCACCATCTGCAGTGATTTTGGAGCCCCCCAAAATGAAGTCTGCCACTGTTCCCACTGTTTCCCCATCTATTTCCCATGAAGTGATGGGACCAGATGCCATGATCTTCATTTTCTGAGTGTTGAGCTTTAAGCCAACTTTTTCACTCTCCTCTTTCACTTTCATCAAGAGGCTCTTTAGTTCCTCTTCACTTTCTGCCATAAGGGTGGTGTCATCTGCATATCTGAGGTTATTGATATTTCTCCTGGCAATCTTGATTGCAGCTTGTGCTTCTTCCAGCCCAGCGTTTCTCATGATGTACTCTGCATAGAAGTTAAATAAGCAAGGTGACAATATACAGCCTTGACGTACTCCTTTTCCTATTTGGAACCAGTCTGTTGTTCCATGTCCAGTTCTAACTGTTGCTTCCTGACCTGCACATCAGTTTCTCAAGAGGCAGGTAGGTGGTCTGGTATTCCCATCTCTCTCAGAATTTTCCACAGTTTATTGTTATCCACATAGTCAAAGTCTTTGGCATAGTCAATAAAGCAGAAATAGACAGATAAATTATCTATCCATAAACTTGAGCTAGAGGGATTTCTCTGGTTGTCAGTGATTAAGACTAAACTTCCAGCACAGGAGGTTAGGATTTGATCCCTGGTCAGGGAATTAAGTTCACACATACCACATGTCGATGCCAAAAAAAAAAAAAAAGGCCTGAGCTAGAAATAAATTGCTTGATGTCCCCTTGCCCCTCACTCCTCAGGGCTGATTGATCCAAAAATATTGTGTGAATAATTTTTTTAAAATTATTCTGCCACGTGTATTCAGGACTATTGAAAGATGTTCCAAGACAACCACAACAGGGGCGAGAGGTCAGGCTCAACTCTGAAAATAAGAAAGACAGCTGGGGTTTTATAGCCAGTGAGCAGGGGGCAGCCGTGGCCTGTGAACGGAGAATTATGAAGAGGAGACATCAAGAGTAAGGGAGATTCTTGCCAAACCAACCTAACAGAATTCTTGCTGCAGGATTCCTGGGTGATCCCATATCAGGGGTGGTGGGGGGGGATTCTTAATCCATTAACTTCTCAGGATCCTAGAACTGGGCTATGCTAGTCAAGGAGAGGGTTTAAGAGAGCCTGACTGATGTTTGGTCAAGGAGAAACCTCTTTACCAGTTGATAGATGGAAATGTGCTCAGTCTAGGGCGGGAGTAAGTTGTATCAGTTCTTATTCCCTTCTCTGCTTTCCTGACACCTTTAGGTCAGGCTGTGAGGGAAGAGAAAGCTCAGCAGGTTCAGATAACAGAAGGGCAGGGCACTGGGACAAGGTAATGGAAGTTGGTAGTCAGGTGGAGCGATGCAAATTCCGGCACACCTTGGGCGTCACGGTAAGGAACTTGTATTTTCTGTTAAAGACAATGGGAAACGAGCCACCGGCATGTATGAGTAAGGAAGTGACATGCTCCAGTTTACCTTTTACAAGGAAGACTGGCAGCTGTGTTTCCACACTGCTTGAGGTGGGATGAGGTCAGTGGTATAAGCAGCAAGTGGAAAGATATTTCCAGGCCAAGACCTAAACTTCTACCTCATTCTTTCATTCTTTCTGGGGAGGAAGGGGGAGCTAGGGGAGGGAGCGATTCTATTAACACCAGCAGCAAAGCAATGAAAAATCTAGCAACTTGCCTCAGAAGAAATAAGAAAGCCCGTCTCAAGCAGGCTATGAGACTTTGACGATAAGCATAAGCCGACTTTACAAAGTCAGAGATCATGTTTAAGTGGGAAGATTCAATAAAGCCTATTTTCTTACGGAGTATCTTCTGCCTAATCTTTAACCTCCCGTCTGTTCAAAACTGTCCTAAGGAGTTCTGAAGGCAGGCTTTAACATCTAAAGTTGAACTGCCGTTTTTAGAGAGATCCAGACATAGGGACAAGTAACCAGATCCTTAGGGGCAAGTATCTGGTGTTAGGGGCTGGAGGAAGTTGGGCGTTCCGTGGCGTCCGTTCTGCCAACAGGAAGGCTGGGTGTGGAGGAAACCCGGGTTGGGCTGAGCGCGGTCGGCTGCTGCGTCCGGGCGGTGGTCCGGGTGGCAGCCCCAGCCCTGTGGAGGCGGAGCCAGGGCGGGGCGGTGATCCCGAGGACGGCCCACCCGCCTGGAGGCGGAGCCCGGGCGGAGCACAGTCAGGTGACTCTCAGGCTCTTTCGCTGCACGTACCTCCTTCGGACCCGGACGAGAAATCCCGAGCCAAGGCAGCGGCTGGTGCTTAGGGGGCGAGCCCCGCTGGAGAGAGCTGAGCTGCCATGGAGGAGCGCGGGCTGGGGAGGCTGAGGCTCCCCGGGCTGCTGGCACTGCTGGCGGCCCTGGCGGCGCTGGCGGCGCGGAGCCCACGCGTTTCTGCTTCGCGAGACCTGAGTCTTTGGCCCCTGCCTGTCTCTGTGAGGACGACCCCGCGCTTGCTGTACCTCTCGCCCGGAAACTTCTTCTTCGAGCACAGCCCCTCTTCCAAGGCCGGCCCCTCCTGCGCCGTCCTGCAGGAAGCGTTTCGGCGGTGAGCGCTCCCGACGGGCGGCCAGGGAGGGGACCCGGAGACCCCGGGACGGGGAGGGACGGACCACCCTGGGACGCAGCGCAGGCGCCGAGAGGAGGAGCACCTGAGAGCCTCTTGCCATCTGCACAGCCATCCAGCCTGGCCGACGCTCTTGCCCCTATTTGACAGGTGAACCGGCCAGTGACCAGACCAAAGTCACGGGTCTAGAGAGAGCAAAGCCGGCTTGAACGGGCGGGAACTGAAACGCAAGCTCTTCCCCTGACCTCCCGTCCCGTCCCCCGACAGCCCCCTCCTAAGGGACTTCCCGGGTGCTCTGGAACCCTGTTTTGGGTGCAGGATATTGAGCGGAAGGAGTAGGGTGCTCAGAGTTTGTGGCTGTGTTCGCCTCGGAAAATGGAGTGGATGGAGGATTAATGGCAGTTTATCTGGGGGGAGTTCTAAGAGGAAGATGGGTTCTTAAAGCTTGGGGACTAGGGGTTTCCCGAAGTGGCTTTTCGTTTATAGACAGTCTCTCCTCCCCGAAGTCTGGTAACAGTTCAGGTGGCAGAAAGTCCTTAGGTTGAAGCATTGCCCCAAACTCCCCTCCCCTTCCAAAACCTCTGTCCCATGCAAAGTGCTGGATAGCTTCCCCTAGCTGCTTTGGTATGGTCACTGCACTGCAGTCCCTGCTTCTCCTTTTGTTTGCCAGAAACATGTGCTTGCTCTCGCAGCTTCCTGTTTAGATCCTTAGCACCTCTCAGCCCTCCAGCCTCAGGTCTGTAACCCCACTGGCCACAGGGTGAGTTGTGTAGTAGGGAGGCAGCCCACAGTGCTAGCTTTTTCTTTCTTTTTAAAATTGATGTCAAGTTGATTGGGAGGGGGGCGGGGCTTCTCTGGTGGCTCAGCTGGAAAGACTCTGCCTGCCAGTGCAGGAGACACAAGAGACATGGGTTCCATCCCTCCTTGGGTGGGGAAGATCCCCTTAAGGAGGAAATGGCAACCACTCCAGCATTCTTGCCTGGAAAATCCCCATGGACAGAGGAGCCTGGCAGGCTGCAGTCCACGGGGTCACAAAGGGTGGGACACGACTTCCTGACTGAGCAACAGTAAGAGTTGGTTTGTGTTGGTGTGCCACAGCGCTAGCTCTGCTAACTACACCGTGTGCAAGGCGGATAGCCCTTGGGCAGGTGTCTCAAGAAGCCTGAGTCTTCGACTTGTCCTAAAGGGCAGGACTGTCCTAAAGGTTCCCTGAAGGAGTGTGGTGTGGTGCTCACCGTACAGGTCCTTCCCTCCCTCAGATTTTGGTCGTTGTTCCCTGAGGTCATTAGAGCTTAACTGTGCTTGCAGGACACCAAGCAGCTGGGAGGCAAATGCAGGACTAGTCAAATCAGCACCTGCTGACCCCGAGCAGGTGAGCTCGGGGTGACCCCAGCTCGGCCTCGGACCCAGGCTTAGGCCGCAGAGACTTCCGAAGTCGATGGCAGAGATGGCTTCTTCTCCTTTGGTTGTGAACCACTAAATAAGAAGAGGGACGATGTGACCCTCATTTTAGATGCATGCTCTAATGAGTCTTTGGTGTTGAATCTGCCATCAGGTCAGAATGGCTAGAGTCTGGGTGAAGAAGTAATATCACGGTGGTTGATTACCGGCCTTGGGGTATTGAGAAGGAACAAGTACCTGAAGGCCATTTAATGGAAGATGTTGATTTGGGAATCTTTTAAAAACAAACACACCTCATTTGCTCTGGGACTCAGTTCGTACAACTGGATTTTCCTTCTGTGCCATACTGCTAGTGATAAGCGAATGGTATGAGTATGGCAAGAAAGCATGGCTGCTGTAAGGCAACCATGGTTAGATCACCAGAACTTGAAGAAGCTGTGAGATGGTTTAAAAAACAAGGCTTGGCATCCTAAGGGAGTGCAGGTAGTTATCTGAAGGCTTTGTCTAACTAATTTCTGCCCTGCGTGGCAAGCAGCTATTAATTATACCCTGCGTGTTAGGAAGCAGGTTATAAAACATTAGCCCTTATGGCTGAGACTTGAAAGCACTCAGGAGAGTGTTCTCAGAACCGAGGAGGGGCCTTTACTGATTCAGAGAAAAGGCATGATGGAGTTGGAAAGGTTTAGAGATGATGGGGTGTTCTAGAATGTGTAGGCCATGGAGAACAGGAAAAACCGAGGCCCCAGTGTGATCAGATCCTCATGGCTGCTGTCTCCTGAAGAACCCACTTGTGTCAGCCTCTGCTTTGAAACTATGCATTTTGCAGGCAGAGTTCTGTCTGTCTGGTACGTGGCTGCTTCCTTAGCTTTTAGAACAAGATCACATGCCAGTTTTTTCTGTTTACCTTTTTCCCTCCTTGGTTAACTGAAACTTTAAGTTTCAGATCCTGACAAGCTAAAATGGGCTTCCCTGGTGGCTCAGATGGTAAGGAATCTGCCTGCAATGCAGGAGACCCATGTTCAATCCCTGGGTCAGGAATGTCCCCTGGCAAAGGTAGAGGCTACCCACTCAAGTACCCTTGCCTGGAGAATTCCATGGACAGAGGAGCCAGGGAGGCTACACTCCATGGGGTCGTAATGAGGTGGAGATGACAGAGGTATTGACTGTTTCACATACACGTCAGATACCACTGCGTCAGATCCCTTTGGGTTTTCTGTTAGAGTTTTAATATCCAGGGCCAAGCTTTTCCTTATTTGGGAGAAGCCAGCACCTGAGTGAAATCTTAAAGCTGCTGACATCTTTAATTTCCCTTAATAATTTTTTTTTTAAATTTGTGGTAACGTATGGGATTTCTTTGGAAGGAATGATGCGAAAGCTGAAACTCCAGTACTTTGGCCACCTCACGTGAAGAGTTGACTCACTGGAAAAGACTCTGATGCTGCAGGGATTGGGGGCAGGAGGAGAAGGGGACGAGAGATGAGATGGCTGGATGGCGTCACTGACTCGATGGACGTGAGTCTGAGTGAACTCCGGGAGTTGGTGATGGACAGGGAGGCCTGGTGTGCTGCGATTCATGGGGTCTCAGAGAGTCGGAAACAACTGAGCGAGTGAACTGAACTGAACTGACACCTAAGATTGCTCTGTGCTCAGTTGTGTCTGACTTGTTGTCGCCCCATGGACTGTAGCCCTTAAGCCGCCTCTGCCCATATAATTTTCTAAGCAAGAATACTGGAGTGGGTTGTCATTTCCTGTTCCAGAGGATCTTCCCAACCCAGGGATGGAACCACCATCTCTGTGTCTCATGCGTTGGCAGCTGGGTTCTTTACCACTAGCGCCACCGAGGAATCCCTAGGATGCATTTTTAGCTATACAATTTTGTGATCTTCGTTTCCTTTTGAATCTGTCAGGATTTTTTAATGGGGACTTCCCCGGTAGTCCAGGGGCTTAGACTTCCTGGATGTTGCCAATGCAGGGGCCCAGGTTTAATCCTCAGTAAGGGAACTAGATCCCACATGCCAGAACTAAGGCTCAGCCCGGCCAAGTAAATAAATGATGTATTTTTAAATTATAAAAAGATTTTCCTAAGCTAATGATTTCCCTTAGCACCTTTATCTCTTTCACTGTCTCACTGGTTAACTTCCATACACTTCCAAGTTCATCAGAACTTTCCCATCTCTCCTTACTTCCCTGGAAAACACACAAGACAGTCTTATATATAAGTAGCTTATATAGCCTTCTGGCTTCTCAGAATCTGTTGCATAACTTAGGCTTTGAAGACTATGTGATCTTTTATCTTCTAGTACCTTCAAATGTTTATTTGCTACCCTCTTCCTCTGATAGTCGGGTGCCAGCAGAATGTAAATTTTCCAGGCCATAGTGAGGATTCTTTGGTGTTATGAGCTGGGATACTTTTGTTGGAAGGTAACAGGAGTCCCGGCTCAGTCTGGCTTGAGCAAAGAGAAAACCTGTTACCTCACATGTTGTTTTTGCTGTTGTTCAGTTGCCCAGTCGTGTCCAACTCTCCGTGACCCCACGGAGGCAGCACGCCAGACCTCTGTCCCTCAGCATCTTCTGAAGTTTGCCCAAGTTCATATCTGTTGCCTTGGTGATTCCATCCTGCCATCTCCTCCTCTGACATCCTCTTCTCCCTCAGTCTTTCCCAGCATCAGGGACTTTTCCAGTGAGTTAGCTGTTCACATCAGATGACCAAAATAGTGGAGCTTGAGCATCAGTCCTTCCAGTGAATAATAGTCAGGGTTGATCTCCCTTAGGATTGGCTCGTTTAATCTCCTTGCTATCCGAGGGACTCTCAGGAGTCTTCTTCAGCACTGCAGTTTGAAGGCATCAGTTCTTTGGCACTCTGCCTTCTTTACAGTCCAGCTCTCACAATCGTACATGACCACTGGGAAGACCACAGCCTTGACTGTATGGACCTTTGTCCACAGAGTAATGTCTCTGCTTTTCAGCATGCTGTCTAGTTTTCATAGCTTTCCTGCCAGTAAGCAAATATCTTCTGTTCTCATGGCTACAGTCACCATCCACAGTGATTTTAGAGCCCAAGACGAGGAAATCTGTCACTAACTTCCACCTTTTTCCCCTCTCTTTTCCATGAAGTAATGGAAATTAATTAGCAGTAGCTAATTTGGTAAAGAATCTGCCTGCAAACCTGGAGACCCAGATTTGATCCCTGGTTTGGGAATATCCTCTGGATAAGGAAATGGTAACCCACTTCAGTATGCTTGCCTCGAGAATCCCGTGGATAGAGGAACCTGGCAGGCCACAGTCCATGGGGTTGCAAGAGTCAGACGTGACTTAGTGTCTAAATCCCCACTCGATCGTGGCAGATGGCATGATCTTAGTTTTTTTAATGTTTAGTTTTAAGCCAGCTCTTTCTCTCCCCTCCTTCACCCTCATCAGGAGGCTCTTTAGTTTTTCTTCTCTTTCTGCCATTAGAGTGGCGTCATCCTTGTATCTGAGGTTGTCCTGCCTGTCTTAATTCCAGCTTGTGACTCATCCAGCCCGGCATTTTTCATGATATGCTCAACATACAGATTAAGGAACCAGGGTGACAGCAGACAGCCCTGTCTCCTCCTTTCTCAATCTTGAACCATTCAGTCGTTGGTGGCTCAGATGGTAAAGAATCTCACATATTGGGATTTCAGGGCTAGTTGGCTACGTGGCTCAGCAGTATCATTAGGAAATCTGTACTCTCGTCATCTCTGACCTGCTCTCTTTGGTGTGGCTGCCACTTGTGTAGGTGTCACGTACAGAGAAAGTTTTCTTCTTGGTGCTCACCTCGGAGAGGAGAGCTCACCCTCCTCCCATCTCTGCCCCATCACTGGTCAGAATGGGTTTGCACACCCAGGATTATTGGTTTGATTACTTTTATAATGGGGACCTCATAAGAGTCACTTGGGGTCGTGGCCCAGGCAACTTTTAAAATCACACTCTCAGAGACTCTGATTCTGAAGGTCTGGATATCAGTGAAAGTCAAAGTTGCTAGGTTGTGTCCAATTCTTCGTGACCCCGTGGACTATACAATCCATGAAATTCTCCAGGCCAGAATAGTGGAGTGGGTAGCCTTTCCCTTCTCCAGGGGGTCTTCCCTACCCAGGGATGGAACCCAGGTCCCACATTGCTGGCAGATTCTTTGCCAGGGGCGCCAGCAGGGAAGCCACTGGGCGTCAGTGCCTGTTTGCAAAATGCTCCCAGGTGATGCTGCTGTGCAGCTTGAGGTGGGAGCTTCTAGCTGGACTCATACCAGGTAGCAGGGGTTTGAGGAGTCAACGACATCACCTCCTACCACGTATGTGTTTAAAACGCAGCTTGTGGTGTTCAGTCGCCAGTCAGGTGAGATGCTTTGGGACCCTATGGACTGCGGCACGTCAGGCTCCTCTGTCCTTCATCATCTCCCGGAGTTTGCTCACATTCATGCCCGTTGAGTCCCTGATGCTATCTAATCATCTCATTCTCTGTCACCCCTTTCTTCTTTTGTCTTCAACATACACCGGAACCCACTCCAGTGTGGCAGAAATTGAAGCAGTAGAGAGTCTCTTGATGAGGGTGAAAGACAGGGGAAAAGCTGGCTTAAAACTGAACTTTCAAAAAGCTAAGATTATGGCATCCAGTCACATCACTTCATGACAAAGAGGGAAACAAGGGACACAGTGAAAGTTTTCATTTTCTTGGGCTCCAAAATCATTGCAGACAGTGACTGCAGGCAGAAAATTAAAAGACCCTTGCTTCTTGGAAGGAAAGCTGTGATAAACCTAGACAGTATATTAAAAAGTACTGACATCACTTTGTTGACAAAGGTCCATATAGTCAAAACTATAGTTTTTCCAGTAGTCCCATATGGATGTAAGAGTTGAACCATAAAGAGATCTGAGCACTGAAAAGTTGATGCTTTCAAATTGTGCTGGAGAAGACTGTGGAGAGTCCCTCGAGCTGCAGGGAGATCGAAGCAGTCAATCCTAAAGGAAATCAACCCTGAATATTCACTGGAAGGACTGGTGCTGAAGTTCTAATACTTGGGCCACGTGATGTGAAGAGCTGACTCTGATGCTGGGGAAGATTAGGGCAGGAAGAGAAGGGGAGGACAGAGGATGAGATGGCTGGATGGCATCACTGACTCAATGGGAAAGAGTTTGAGCAAACTCTGGGAGATAATGAAAGACAGGGAAGCCTGGTGTGCAGTACTTCAAGGAGTCACAGTCAGACCTGACTTAGCGAAGGAGCAATGGTTTAAAAATTTATTTGAATTTCTCTCACACAGATATTATGCCTATATTTTTGGTTTCGACAAGTGGCATCATGGCTATAATAAAATTCCAAGTGAAATGGAGTTACAGAAACTTGAAGTCTCAGTCATCATGGACCCAGAGTGTGACAGTTTTCCCAGCATCACCTCGGATGAGTCTTGTGAGTACCTATGTCATGGGAATGGATTGTACACAAAGCTGCTTGTTACAGACTCGAGGGCCAGAAGCTGACTCTACTCCATGAACTATTGTGAGCTCTTAACCAGTGAGTTTATAATTATTATTTTTAAAAATAACCATTATGGAACTTCACTGGCGGTCCAAGGTTAAGACTCTGCACTTCCGCTGCAGGGAGCACAGGTCTGATCCTTGGATGGGGAACTAAAGTCCCACATGCTGCACATATGGCAATAATAAATGACTAAATAATTACTGTTAAAAGTCTGATGGCAAAACTCAAACATAATCATTGCAGGAAATCTTTAAGTACAGTAAGTGAAGAGGAGGAATTAAATTATTCATAATCCCAGCACTCAGAGTTCACCTATGTTACTTATATATTTTTTTTCCAGAGTAATATATTTGAATACTTTACATAGATATAAATAAAAGCATAAGATAAAGAATGGCATGAAAAAGGGGTCTAGTTCTGTACATGTGTTTTTTCTGTTTTTCCTTTTTGCATGTCCTATGCTAAGTTGCTTCAGTCGTGTGTGACTCTTTGAGACCCCATGGACTGTAGCCTGCCAGGCTCCTCTGTCCATGGAATTTCCCAGGCAAGAACACAGGAGTGGTTTGCCATTCCTTTCTCCAGAGAATCTTCATGACCCAGGGACTAAGCCCATATCTCTCATGTCTCCTGCATTGACATGCGGGTTCTTTACCACCAGCACGACCTGGGAACCCTCTTTTTTGCCTACAAACATGAATTTCACTAAATGTTTTTCAATGACAGCATTTTTAGTGGCCGAATGATATTCAACCAACGGTGTGGTTGTGCCAAAACTTACCTGGCTTATCCCTTAATTTAAGACATCTAGACAGTTTATTTTGAAATTAACCCTGTGTTTATAGGCATGATCTTTCATTCTCTTTTTTTGGCACAGTATGCGGGATCTTAGGTCCTGACCATGAACAGAACCTGTGCCCCTTGCAGTGGAAGCACAGAGGCTTACCCACTGGACCTCCAGAGACATCCTGACATGATTTCTGTTTATAATTAAGTTGACACACAGATAATGCAGAACTGAGAGGGGTGAAGTTTTTCACTTTTCATTTATATTTATGTTGTATTATATTTATATTCCATCTTCATTTATATTGATTGAAAATATAATCAACATTTAGCTCTGTGATTTTTTGTTTGCATAAAATATTACTCTCCAAGGCTTTTCCTACCTTGTTCTAGAAAGAATAAACAGATGGGCAGACCTTTTTCATAGCATGTACTGACTGGAAATTACATGGAATTGTATCAAGGAATCAAAGAAGAGCAATGGGTGATTTAAGATTAGTGCAGAACGAGCAGGCTGGTGAGTCAGGTGTCAAATAGAAAGGAAAATGCATATCTTAGAGAAGAGAGTAACCCCTTTGTTCTCAGGCTGCCTCACAGACAGTTAAAGTCCATCTCTTCATCCTTTTGATTAGAGATGAGATTTCTTGATGCCTTGATAACATCTTTTTGCAAAATAACTTCATTTCTGTTCCATTCTGTGGCTGTTCTTAGAAGAGAATCATGATGGTTTGCCCATATTAGTCATATGAGTTGACAGCACTCAGACACTTTATGAATTAGATTTTGCAATCTGAATTGAGGAATGATCAGTAAATTACCAAGGAATCTTTGCTGACTGGCAGTACAATGACGTATTGTAAAATATAAATGATGGAATATGTCGAGGCTGGGGAGTCTTGCTTTCAGCTTTGCAAACCCCATTTTTCTGAAAGGGAGACTTCTGGAGATAAACTAACTATGAAACTAGTTTTAAACTAGTTGTTGATGATGATGATGAGAGAAGTAACACACAAATGGAAGTAACAAGATATCAACCGTTGTCCAAATATCAACCGTTGTCCAAGGGTATGAGGAAATCTTGGAGAAGCTGATGAGTGTTAACAGCAGCATCAGGTAAAATAAAAATAGGCACCTCCTCGGAACCAGATATAGACTAATTTCTACCACAGAGAAGTAATTACATACAAGAATGTTCTCTGGTTTGTCTGCCACAGTGAACGTTTATAAGCAAAACGAATGTTCATCACCAGAAGAATGGCTGCGTATATCTTGTCAGTTGACTCTAGAGAATACGCTTCAACAATTGAGAATGAACAAGTGGAGTTACAGGGCTTCTCTAGTGTCCAGTGTTAAAGAATCGGCAGGCCAAGAGAGAGGCCACGCGTTTCGACCCTGATCTGGGAAGACCCCATCTGCTGAGGAGCAGCTACACCCCACAGCCACAACTACTGTGCCCATGAGCCACGCGACTGAAGCCTGCATGCCTGAGAGCCTGTCCTCTGCACAAGAGACGGCCACAGCGAGACCCCCGTGCACTGCCGCTCGAGAGGAGTCCCCACCCGCCGCAGCTAGAGACAGCCCACGCGCAGCAGCGAAGACCCAGTGCAGCACACGCCAGTAAACACAATACTTAAAAAAGAAGTGGAGATAGAACGACATGGGGAACTTGCCAAGATCAGTTGCTGAGTTGGACAAGGGGGGATATATCCTAGTGTGTACAGGGGGTCCCATTTACACACCAGCAGAAATACAAGGAGGCGCACATGAGGCAGCATCTGTTTCTTGCCGCGTGGATGTAACAGGGCCCAGGAAAGCCCTGCTGTTTCCTCTGAGCAAGTAGGGGGAGTTCAGTGGGCATCTCAAAGGGGATTTTAGTCTTACCTGTAACATTTTATTATTCTAAAAAGAGGAATCCATTGCTGTTATTTGCATGTATACCCTTCAAAACAACAGTGTGGTGCAGAAAGTATAGAAAGGGATCATTGGAAGAAAGATGCCTTCGTTCCACCTCAGGGAGCTTATCGGTGTTAAGACTAAGAATTTGGCTGTGGAATAAAAATTCTATAGCTTATTTGTCCATATATTTAGGAAACACAGTCTCCTCCTTATTGCTTTATATGTGTGGCTTTTGCATTGGGTTGAATCAGAATCCTTTTAAATATCAGCCAGTCCTCAGCTGTTGGAAAATAATTGGCATCAGGTATATGCCACGTTAATGGTCTTAGATAAGTCTTTGTGCTGACTGATTCCAGGAGATCTCAGAACTGGAATGTGGGAAAAGCTGGCTTTTAAACCATGACCAGTGAAATGGTGAGTTCTATTTAGGGAGCTTAAACTAAGGATTTAATAGAGGGGAGGAATCGTGATTCGACTGTGATCATAACAGCAATACCGTTCTTAGCCTGGCCTTTAGCTACCTCTCGACTGTTCGTCTGATGGAAAGGCTTCCTTGTCAGAAGATTGTCACCTGATTGTTGGCTGTTGATAGAGCTGTTTTCCCTATGTGTAGCCAACTGTTAGGCAAAACCCTGGGTGATGGTGGTGCAGGGTTATGATGAAGCAGAGATAGCATGTTAAATCATGGACCTGCAGCCCTCGAGTGTCTTTGCTCTGGCAGAGTCTTCCCTGTCACATCCCTTTAGCTTTCAACCTCTGTGCTTTCTGGTGCTTTACACTATCTGTGGATGACTCCAGGAGAAAGCTCTCTAAACATGGAAATGACTGTTGGGGCAACCTCTAGTTGCACTGCGTGCGCTCAGTTGCACCTCGGCATGCAGGATCTTAGTTCGCCAACCAAAGATTGAACTCCTATGCCCTGTGTTAGAAAGCTGATTCTGGACCACCGGCAAGGTCCCAGCAAGTGAGTGTTAAGGGAGATTCAGGACAATGTTAGGGGTATTAGGTGCAGGGCAAGTAGGGGGCACAGGGAGAGAACGGCCAGAGTAGAGAAAACTCTGGTCTTACAGGGTGCAAGACTGATACCAGAGGCTTTATCAAGAAATTAGGGGCACTGAGGAGTTTGCCCTTTTGACTTAAATTGTTAGCTTAAGTAAGACCCTGCTCTGCAGAGGAGTAGCGGGAGAGAACTCTCCACTAAGGGAGAATGAGGAATCATGGAGATGACACCCTGGTTCCTGACTTGAGCTGCTCGGCTGGCTGGAGTCAGGAGAGGATGAGTCCAGAGCCCAGCAAGTGGGAAGAGGGAAGAGTCCAGTCTGGGGCTTGTGGAGTTTAAGGAAGAACCTATGGGATTTCTGGGGCTTCCCTGGTAGCTGAGCTGGTAAAGGATTCGCCTGGAGTGCAGGAGACCCTGGCTTGATTCCTGGGTCAGGAAGATCCCCTGGAGAAGGGGGTAGGCTACCCACTCCAGTATTCTTGGGCTTCCCATGTGACTTAGGCAGTAAAGAATCCCCAAGAAATGTGGGAGACCTGGGTTCGATCCCTGGGTTGGGAAGATCCCCTGGAGACAGGAAAGGCTGCCCACTCCAGTATTCTGGCCTGGAGAATTCCATGGACTGAGAACTCCATGGGGTCGCAAAGAGTCGGACAGGACTGAGCAACTTTCACTTTTCATAGGACTTCTAAGTGAGTATATACAGAAGGCAGCTGGAGAAACAGGTTTGGAGCTCAGGAGAAATAATGGCCCAGAAATAGCAAGGATATGTTTTGCCAAATGTACTGTGCATATTGAGGGATTCAAAGCAAACATTTTTTTTTCTTCCAGTTTAATTGAGGCGTAACTGACACACAGCACCATGAAAGTCTAGGTGTAGAGTATAATGATCTGACTTATATACATCGTGAAATGATTAGCACAGGAAATTAGTGAACGCCCATCTCATCCAGATACAAAATTAAAGGAAGAAAAACATTTTTTTCTTGATGAGAACGCTTATGAGTTACTCTTTGAACAGCTTTCATGTATAGCATACAGCCGTGCTGACTATGTTCATCATGTTGTACATTACGTCCCGTGTACTTATTTATCTTATAACCAGAAGTTAGTACCTTTTGCCCGCCTTTGTCCAGTCACCACCTGCCTCTGGTAACCAAGAGTCTTATCTCTGTTTCTGTGAGCTTGCTTGTTTTTTGAAGTACAATTACCTTACGACACCGTGTTCATTCCCCTTACACAACATGGTGATTCAGTATTTCTGTCCATTTTTACACATAAGCCTAACTCGTGACTCTGTTCTTCTGATGGAAAGGCTGCCTTGTCAGAAGACTGTCACCTGAGGACTAGCTGTGGATAGATGTGTTTTCCCTGGGTGTCACCAGCTGTCATGTGACCCCCTGAGTGGTGGGGGCCGTGGAGGGTGATGATGAAGCAGAGACCGTTTTATTCTTTCCTGGTTTTTTGAGGTATAGTTGACATAACATTATATTCACTTCAGGTTTACAACATAATGATTTGATATTTGTACATAATGTAAAATGTTACCATCTGTCACCACACGAGGAACATGTGTTTCTTTTTCCAATGCAGATAATTTGCTTGTGCAAGGACCAGTGGCTACGCTCACTGCCAACAGAGTTTGGGGAGTATTACGAGGTAAGTTCTTTGTAGTTTCATTGTTATTTTCTAGTAAGGAAATAGTTTCAGTTGCCACTTTGGGAAATCAAGCATATTAATAGCAAAACTGCTTCCTTGGGCCCTTTATACATTTGTTGGGTATTTCCAAAACAATTTCCATTAAGTACTGTATATACCACTTAAAGAAAGATCATTTATATATACCACTTAATGAAAGATCACTGGACCCTCTACAAATGTCTGAAGGTTATTGCATTCATAGTGCTGCAATTCCTTGATGTCCTTGGACTGTAATATTCATAGAGTCATAAATGGCCCTGATCTGCTCCAGTTAGGTTTTGTTTTATCATGCGTCCCCTCTTGCCACCTTCAGTAGCAAGCATGTCCTTTCTGCATTTATTTATTAAACAACAGTATACTCATATTTTTTCCTGTACCAGTCTATTAGTGCAGAAGCAGAAAAACAAAGAGGAAAATCATGTTCCCAATAAAGCATGTCCAGCTCTCCATGTGTGGTGGTGTTTTCTGCTTGATATGCTAAGATGCTCATGAGCTCAGAGCAGCATAGATGCATGTGCCATGGCATGGAGAGTCCCTGTCGACTCAGCTTGGTTCTTCTCCAGTGTCTCCTTTCAGGAGTGGAGTTGTACTTGATCTCATTATCCATTTTCACCTGAATCCACTGGGGAATTGGACGATTCTGTTTCTTGGCCAGGAATGATTTGATGCTGGGAGTCTCAAGAAGAGTTCAGGAACAGAGTCAACCACACACACTATGAAGACCTAGAAAAGAAGAGAACCCTTCCCCCATTTTAAATTCCCATGGATTTAGAAATATAACAAAGTTTGCAGAAACGTTGTGAAAAGATAAAAATATACTCGAGAGTGACTGGAGGCAGTGAGCAGAGGAGAACATTAAAAGCTTTTCCTGTGACTTTCAGTCTGAACTTCAAAGTTCAGGCATTGGAACATTTACTTTTGCTGTTCGAAAGCTGCTTTGACCTCTTCTTTTAAGAGGATAAGAGTTTGTTTTACTGGCTTCCAAATTAGTATGGCTTTGAAAAAGGAGAAGAATGATTTTCTTTAATGTAAGCTAGGCAGCCAAAGTTATAGTAATTAAAAGGAGAGAAGACTTTGGATTTGCTCAGGTTGAGTGTTATTTAGAATAAAGTAACGACTGTTAATGCTGTGTTTTACAGTCATAGTAATAATGGTATGACTGTGATCTTATTCCAAATAGTGACATGAAAATAGCTATAGAGACTTACTGCAAATGTAACTACAGATATTATCATCTAGATTATTTACATATAATGGGATGTGATGTTAAACTTTTACCAGTCTGGTCTGCCTGTCTTGTCTGGGGCCTGTTAGGGAAATCAGCTTTATTGATCTCTGTCCTGATCCACATAAGAACTTTTGGGAGCATTTGGTGAATCTAGTCCAGGAAGTCCTTATTTTCCACTTACTGTCAGACTATGAAAGTAACAAATGTGTCATAAATGATATTTGAGTGTACTGCCACTTAAGAGAAAATTCCAAAGTTATTCTGTATTTTGGGGTAAGAGGGAGGCATAGCGAAAGCAACTTTGAACTTTTTATTCTTCCCTAGTTTTTGTGAGGTATAATTGACATAAAATTATATTAGTTTCAGTTTTACAACTTAATGATTTGTTATTTGTATATAATGCAAAATGATGACCACAGTAAGTTTAGTTAGCATCCGTCACCACACATAGTTAGAAAAGAATTGTTTTTTTATGATGAGAACTTCAGAGATTTCCTCTTTTTAGCAACTTGCAAATAGGTAGCACAATATTTATTAATTACAGTCACTATGCTGTGCCTCGCGTCTCTAGGACTTACGTATATACGAAAGATTGTACTTTTTGATCCCTTTCACCCATTTTGCCCACCCCCTACCCCTGCCTCTACTCACTACCAATCTATTTTTCGTGTTTATGAGCTTAGTTTTTGGTTTTTCAGATTCCACATCTAATTGAGATCATGTAGTGTTTGTCTTTCTCTGTCTTATTTCATTTAGCATAATGGCCTTAAGTTCCATCCATGTTGTCACAAATAGCAAGATTTCCTTCTTTCTGTGGCTGAATAGTATTCCATTGTATACACATGCACATCGCATCTTTATCCATTCATCCTTTGACGGATAGGCTGTTTCCATATCTTGGCTATTGCAGTTAATGCTGCAGTGAACACAGAGGTACATTATTTGGGGTGGAGGGACTTCGTGTTTTTGTTTTCTTTGGATAAATACCCAGAGGTGGAATTGCTGGATCATGTGGTAGCTATATAGTGGCTTCACCCATTTATATTCCCATGAACAGTACATAAGGGATCCTTTCACTGCGTATCCTCGCCAACACTTGTTCTTTTTTTGATCATGGCCATTCTAACAAGCCTGAGGTGATAGGTCCCTGTGGTTTTGGTTTGCCTTTCCCTGATGGTTAGTGATGTTGAGCACCTTCTCATTTACCTGTTGGCTATTTATGTGTCTTCCTTGAAAAAAATACTTGTTCACAATCTTGTACCCATTTTTTAATTGGACTGTTTGTTTTTTGCTATTGAGTTGTTTGAGTTCTTTATATATTAACCCCTATAGATACATAATTTGCAAGTATCTTCTCCCCTTTGGTAGACTGTCTTTTCAATTTCTTGATGGTTTCCTTTGCTGTGCAGCTGCTTTTTACTTTGGTGTTGTCCCATTTATTTTTGCTTTTATTTCTTTTGCTTTTGGCATCATCTCCTAAAAATTAATTCATTTTTATTGTTTAGTAGAGTTCATTTGGAGAAGGCAATGGCACCCCACTCCAGTACTCTTGCCTGGAAAATCCCATGGATGGAGGAGCCTGGTGGGCTGCAGTCCATGGGGTTGCACAGAGTTGGACACGACTGAGCGACTTCACTTTGACTTTTCACTCTCATGCGTTGGAGAAGGAAATGGCAACCCACTCCAGTGTTCTTGCCTGGAGAATCCCAGGGACGAGGGAGCCTGGTGGGCTGCCGTCTGTGGGGTCGCACAGAGTCAGACACGACTGAAGCGACTTAGCAGTAGTAGCAGCAGCAGCAGAGTTCACTAGTGAAGCCTTCTGGTCCTGGCCTTTGTTTGTTGGAGATGTTTTATTATTGTTACCATCTCCTTACTAGTAATGAGTCTCTGATTCTGTTTCTTCGTAATTCAATCTTGGTAGGTGTTCTTTCTGGGAGTTTATTCATTTCTTCTAAGTTGTCAAATTTGTTGGCATATAATTGGTCATAGCAGTCTCTCATGATCTTTCGTGTTTTTGTAGTATGTTGTCACATCTTCTCTGTTATTTGAGTTTGTACCACAGGGAAGCCTTGGAGACACGGTGGGTTTGGTTCTAGAGTGCTGCAGTAAACTGACTCTCTCAATAAAGGGAGTCACACAAATATTTTGGTTTCCCAGGGCATATAAAAGTTATGCTTACACAATTCTGTAGTTTTTCAACAGTATAGTGCAACAGTAGTGCACTAGCATTATGTCCTAAAAATAAGTCCATACCTTAATTTAAAAAGTGTTGTCATTGTTTAGTCAGTAAGTCGTGTGCGACTCTTTGTGACCCCATGGACTGTAGCCTACCAGGCCCCTCTGTCCATGGGATTTCCCCGGCAAGAATACTGGAGTTGGTTGCGTTTCCTCCTCCACTTAACAAATACTTTATCGGTGAAAAACAGTGATCATCATCTAACAATAACAGGGTTGCCACAAACTTTTGATTCGTAAAAAACACATCATCTGTGAAATGCAAGAGACTGAATTACGATAAAGTGAGGTATACCTGTATTCTTAGGTTAAAATTTTCCTTGGCAATATAGTTGTCAGGTAGAATCATGAATTTTGGTAAAGTCAAGGCTAGATAGAGGAAGTGGCTTATAATACAGGCTGACTTTATTTTTCTGGGCTTCAAAATCACTGCATATGGTGACTGCAGCCATGAAATTAAATGATGCTTACTCCTTGGAGGGAAAGTTATGACCAACATAGACAGCATATTAAAAAGCAGAGACATTACTTTGCCAGCAAAGGCCCGTCTAGTCAAGGCTATGGTTTTTCCAGTAGTCATGTATGGATGTGAGAGTTGGACTATAAAGAAAGCTGAGCGCCGAAGAATTGATGCTTTTGAACTGTGGTGTTGGAGAAGACTCTTGAGAGTCCCTTGGGCTACAAGGAGATCCAACCAGTCTATCCTAAAGGAGATCAGTCCTGGGTGTTCATTGGAAGGAATGATGCTAAAGCTGAAACTCCAATACTTTGGCCACCTGATGTGAAGAGTTGACTCATTGGAAAAGACCCTTATGCTGGGAAAGAGTGAGGGCAGGAGGAGAAAGGGACGACAGAAGATGAGATGGTTAGATGGCATCACTGACTCAATGGACATGGGTTTGGGTGGACTCTGGGAGTTGGTGATGGACATGGAGGCCTGGAGTGCTGTGGTTCATGGGGTCGCAAAGAGTTGGACACGACTGAGTGACTGAACTGAACTGAACTGATAGGGAACAGTGCACGTGAATAAAAAAAGTCTCTGCAGGTATAAATAAAACACTGTTTAAGTTGGGCCTTTATGGTTTCATGGTTTTTTTCTGAGCCTCTTAGCCCTCTGTTTAGTTTAGGTACTGATAGCTTATGGTGAAAGGTGTTGGATTCCTGATCTCCAAAGATTTAACTTTGGGATCAGGGACCAGGCTTGATCACTCAAGAGCTTTCGTGTAGAGGAGTTTTATTAAAATGAAAATGGGACAGAGAAAGCTTCTGACACAGACATCAGAAGGGGCGTGGAGAGTGCCCCCCTCCCTACTGTTAGCAAGGGAGTTATATACTTTTTAAATTAGTTATTAACAATAAATCAAAAGAATGTCTCAAGGTTGTAAAAATTTTTCCAGACCCACTCCCACAATTTACATTTTAGGATAACTGGATTAGAACTTAACAACAGAAAGATCCTACCAGACGAGAATTAGTCAGGAAGTTTTCAGGAAGGAGTTTAAACGGAGTTATTTTGTGTGTAATCATTAGTTCCAGGCTTAAAGGAAAAAAAAAAAAACCTTTTTATGTGCCTAAAAATAAGGAATGTACAGAAAAAAAAAAGTTTGTCCTTTCCTCCTCCGTGAGAACCCCTTGCCCCTCTCTGCTCGGGGCCCTTTGGACCTCTTATCAACCTGCCTGGGAATTGACTTTCTCAGTACCTGCTAAAGTGCCTATAATATTTTATTATAACAACTCTTATAATGCTATTAAATTTATTAAGGTAATTTTATTTTCTTAAATCACTATTTGTGTGTTTATCATTCAAACACAAACACGGGTATGGGTACAATAAAGTAAAGCATTTTTTTTTATAGCAACGGGGATTTTTTTAAATTGAGCTTTGATTTTAGAGAATGTGACAGAGTATAGCATACTTAATTTTATTTGCCTTTTCTGGTTATGGTTCTACGTTTGGATAATATATCTTTTATTGTCTCCTTTATAAATTAATGCAATAAATAATAAATTTTATTTTCCTCAGGTTTAGAGACCTTTAGCCAGTTGATTTATCAAGATTCTCATGGGGCTGTAAGTATGATTATTGTAGGTTACTAACATTATTGGGTAGACATAATAAAACATTCTATAGGAAAAATGTAAACTTTTAGCTATTTATTGTTTCTTGAATGTTTCTTCTACCCAAGTGTGTCTCTTAGATGGTAAATATAATTTTTATACTTTGTTTGGTTTTAAATTAATCTCTTATCCCATACTTGCATAGACAGCTGTAGTCATCATTGAACTGGAGAAAATTCTAAAAATAAATAAAAGTTTTCTTTTGTCTTTTAGTTCACTGCCAATGAATCCAACATTGTAGATTCTCCCAGGTTTCCGCATAGAGGAATTTTAATCGATACATCTAGGCACTTTCTGCCCGTTAAGACTATTTTGAAAACTCTGGTAGGTAATTATGTTAATCCATTGTCTGTTCTGAAGAAGTGTTCTTTTATGTTGTTACTTTATGTTGGTCATTATGCTGTTGTGCTGGTTGGAACAAGGGGTTCATTTTCCATATACTAATATATTTCCTCTGCAGAGAAGTGGGGGCCCCCCTAGGGAATCACCCTCTTGTTTTCATTGAGGTGGGAGAGAGGCTAACCCAGTATTCAGTCAGCATTGTTAAGAAAAACACTCAGTTTTAATGCTGCCTATTGGCCCTCTATGTAAATCTCAATTGTCAAATAATCATGGGTCGAGATTTTTCACGAGGAATACATTACCTCTAGTTGCTGCTGTTGCTGTTGAGTTACTCCGTCTGACTCTTGTGACCCCATGGACTGTAGCCCACCAGGCTCCTCCGTCCATGGGATTTCCCAGGCAGGAATATTGCAGCGGGTTGCTATATCCTTCTCCAGTTACTGACCATTAATTTTGTGACTTCCACTTATTGTTTTTCAAGTGGTCTAGAAAGGAATCTGAGAGCAGCTTTGTAACTAAGAAAATGTTCCAAAGAAATATGGAACCTCAGGTGGTGGGAGCTGGGAAGCAAAGTTGACGTAACTCTTCTCTTACTGACTTTCTATTGGTTCATCTCTCCCATCACTGTCAGTTTATGGGGATCAGGAAGTTTTCCTGTACCTTCACCAAATCATTTATGAACATAGCATGCTATAAAAAAGTTTTTTTTTACATTTCCATTAAAACCTTGATTTTTTTCTTCAAAAGACATAATTGTAATTTTTAATGAAAGAAATACAGGCTTAGCGTAAAAAAAAAAAAGTTTGAACATAGATATACATAAAATAGTGATCGCATAATCTCATTTACCAAAGACTGACATAAATTTTTATGTCCCATTTATCTCATTTTAGACTTGAAGAATGAATTAACATATGATTCTTTCCTATTGAATATAGTTGACATACAGTATTCTGTTACTTCCAGGTATACTAAATCATGGTTTGACACTGGCATACCTTATGAAATGACCACCAGGATAAGTCTGGTGTCCATCTATACCCATATAGTTACTACAATATTATTACATTCCCAGGGCTTATTTACTGCGTAGCTGGAGGTTCGGTCCTCATAATCCTCTTCACCTATTTTCACCCACCCCCTTACCCTCCTGGCAACCATTCTCTGTATTTGAGTCTGTGTTTGTTTCATTTTGCTTTTTAGGCTTCACAGATGAGCGAGATCCTTGGTATTTGTCTTTCTCTGACGTATCTCTGATGTGTTTAACATAATAATCCTCTAGAGTTACCCATGTTGTCACAATGGCAAGATTTCAATTTTTTTATGGCTGAGTCTACTCTCTTCTGATTGGAGAACTTAGTCTATTTACATTTAAAGTTATCATTGATGGATATATACGTACGGTCACTTTGTTAACTGTTTTGGGTTGTTTCCGTAGTTCTCTTTTGTTCCTTTTATCTTCTTTTGCTCTCTTCCCTTGCCATGTGATGGCTATCTTTAGTGTTATGTCTGGATTCCTTTCTTTGTGTGTGTACCTATTAATAGGTTTTTGGTTTGTAGTTACCATAAGGTTCCTATATAACAGGCCCTGCCTCCTGGGGGGGCTGCTGCTCCATGGGTGGGCAGAGCTGGGCCCTGGGGCAGCTGCCTGTGGGACTGGCTTCCGGGCCTGGCGCTGGCCTGTTGATGGGCAGTTGAGTCTCTGGTGCTGACAGTCTAGAGTGAGGACTCCAAGATAGCACTTGACATCACCAGTGTCAGCAAGCTCCCCAGATGGGTCCCTCTAGTGCTTTTGTTCCCAAGGGGATTCCCAGTAGTCTCCTGCCTCTCTGGGAGGCTAACATCGGCAAGTGGTTCTGACCCAGGCTTCTTAAAAATTACTGCCTCTGCCTTGGGACTAGAGTCTATGAAATTTGAAAAGCACAATGTGTCTCTTGTAGCCCTTCAGCTCTCCCGTATTCAAGTCCTGCTGGCCTTCAATGCTAGATGTTTTGGGGGCTAACTGTCCCAGTGTTGGAACCCCTGGTCTGCAGAGCCTGATATGGGCTCAGATTCCTCACCCCTTTGGGGAGAACCTCTGCAACTGTGATGGCCTCCCATTTGTGGGTCATCTACCCAGGACTGTGGGTCTTGACCCACCTACTTGTCTCCTTGTGTTTCCATCTTTATTTCTTGAGTTCTGAAGACATCTTTTCTGCTAGTTTTCAGGTCTGTCTCATCAGCAATTGCTCTTAATAGTTGTAATTTTGCTGTGTTTATGGCAGGAGGTAAGAGGGTCTTCCTGCTCCACCTTCTTGCCACATCTTGAGGAGGGAGGCTATATGTTCTGATTCTCTGATAGGGAAAGTCTCTCCACTTAATTTCCATTTTCTTCATATCATCTTTTATATTTTACATACATATTATATTGTTTATTCCTCCAGAGTATACATAAAATCAGTGTCAGTGTCCCCCAAATTTCTGAGAATGTTAATTGGATTTGTGCTGTGTGTGAACTGAATTTCTTTCATTTGTAAGAAAGAGTTGGCACTAAAATCTCAGAATTGTGGGAATTGTAAATCCCATTTTTCCTCTGCTCTATTCCTGAACACCACAGTAGTGGTAGCCAAGAGCTACTGGGAATTCATGAGCTAGCTCTCTTCCAAAAGGGGAAAGTTAAAGTTTTAATTTATGATATGCATTGTGTATAGACTTTTTGAAAAGTGAAAAGTAATTTATACTTCTTCACATCCTTCCCTTGTTGAAAAGGAAATTTTAAAAGGAAACAGACACATTGGGAACAATCCTGGATATAGATAAGTATTAATAAATTGGAATGTATATCTGTGATATGTAATTATTTTTCACTTTCCTCTCCCCACTGGGTTTGTTCTTTCTGCTTTTTTTTTTTATTATTATAGTCACTAGTTTGTTGTATGTTTTAAGAGTCCACATGTAAGTGCTATCACAGTTTTTATCTTTCTCTGTATGACTTACTTTACTTGGTATAATGTCCTCCAAGTCCATCCATCTCGTAGATAAAAATTTCATTCTTTTTTATTGCAGAGTAGAATCCCATTATATACAGAGAAATGTCTATCCACTGCATTGTGTCTATCCACTGCATACGCTACATCTTGATCCATTCATCTGTTAATGAACACGTAGGTTGCTTCTGTATCTTGGCAATTGTAAATAATGAGGCTATGAACACTGGGGTGCATGTATCTTTTCGGATTATTTTTTTTGTTTTTTTGGGTATATTTACCAAGAGGTGGAATTGCTGGGTCATATGGTAAGTTTTCTTTTTAGTCTTTTGAGAAACGTCCAAACTGTTGTCTGTACCAATGTACCTTCCCACCAAGAGTTTATGAGGGCTCCCTTTACTTCACATTCCCACCGACATTTCTTGTGTTCTTTTTGATAATAGCCATTGTGACAGGTATGAGTTGATAATCTCATTGTGGTTTTAAGGTGTATAAAATTTCAACTTGTTTGCTTGCAGGATGCCATGGCTTTTAATAAGTTTAATGTTCTCCACTGGCACATAGTGGATGACCAGTCTTTCCCTTATCAGAGCATCACTTTTCCTGAATTAAGCAATAAAGTGAGTAATTTATGTTATTGTTGTTGGTATATAAAAAATTTTGGTATGGTTTCCTTAGAAGTTTGCAGCTTAAATGTTTCTTGTGTAAAAGTTAGATATTCATGGCTTTAAATTTTTAGTACGCTATTGCTGAGCATTTTAGGTCCACAAAACTGGTCTGCTTTTGTAATTGTTATCATAAATGTAAACATTTATGGGGCTATAGAAATACAAATTTAAAAGCTTAATGGATGTAGGAGACCTGAAGCTTTTGTGATTAACAGAAAGTTAAATGATTATATTTATCAAGTAGCCCAACTGTATTTTAAGTGTTTTAAACAGAATTGTTCTGAATTCTGTAAATGACAACTTCTTTTCTCTCTGAAAAACTGTATGAAGTAGGGAATCTTAAGAGATAATGGCTCCTTCGCAGAAAATAATGGTGTTGGCAGTGTTAAGCTGACTGAGTTGTGGAGCAGTGGCGCAGGGCGCCAGCCTTCCTGCTGCCTCACTGAGCCCTGTGCTGCAGAGCTAGCCACTGGCAGCAAGAGAAGCTGCCTGCCTCAGAGCTGTAGTTATGAAGGGGCAGAGCCAAGACCCTGAATCAGTCCTCTGGTCACAATTCCAAAGCTTTCCTTAAAGTTTTGATGTGGTTTGGATTGAAATCCTGGCAGCACTCCTGTTGTTTGCTTTTAATATGGAAAGCTCCAAACATATACAGAAGTAGGATTTAATGAATTCCCACTTCCTCATCGCTCAGCTTCAATAAAGTAATGGCCAATCCTCCAACACCTATATCCCCTCCACCATTATTTTGAAGGTAATCTCAGACATCATCTCTCATTGGTAAAAAAGGCCTGTTTAAAAATAACTCCTTATCACAGCTAAAAAATTAGCAATAATCCAGATAGCCAATCATTATTCCTGTATGCCCAAGTGCCTTTTTCTTTAAAAAAAATTGTTTTATTTGCAGTGGGATGCAAATAAACTCCATACATTGTGGTCAGTTAATATTTCTGTTCTCTTTAGATCTATGGGTGCCCATCCCTGACCATGTCTTTTTATTTTTCTTTTATTATTTTCATTGAGGAAACGAAGCTCAATTTGTCGTATAGTTTTCCACAATCTGTGTTTTGTTGATTGCCTTTCCAGTGTCAATATGTTCTTTTGTCCCCTGTATTTACTATAAACTTAGATTAGGTCTTGATTCAGATTGGATGTTGGGATTGGGGAAGACAAGACTACTTTTTAAGGAGCTGGGCATTTATTTATATATTTATACCTTGAGAGATGTGCCATAGTAACACTTTTAATGGACCTTTATTTATCACTGATACTGACTTCTAATTTTTCAAGAACATAAAACAGGACCAAAGGTAATCTTTAATTAAAAAGAAAAAAATCGGCATCTCAAGGGGAATTTTTACTGCTGGCAGTAATTAAAGTGATCTTGAACGCCAACAGCTATGTTTTGTAATAATGTGTGAATTTTGATTCTAAAACTGACAAGGGCATTATATTCAGAATTTTCACTTTGGAGTAGAACCTTTTATTTCTGTTCTGTCATACAGTCATATGAGGTTGAAATAGCGTGATGGTAGACATTGCTAAAACAAGGTGCTGGTTCTGTCAATAGATAGTTCTGTCAGTAAATCTGGAATTAACCCAAAGTGTGGTGAGAGCTTACTGATAAGATACAGTAAACAGATAATTTAAATGAGTCATCCAACATCACATAAGACGTTAATACTTCATGATAACCTGAAAAGTCTGTTGGCAGATGCCAAAGTACAAACAGAACCATGAGCAGCTCATACATTTTAATTTTAATAAATCTGACTTTTGCAGGGAAGCTATTCTTTGTCTCATGTTTATACACCAAACGATGTCCGTACAGTGATTGAATATGCCCGATTCCGAGGGATTCGCGTCCTGCCAGAATTTGACAGCCCTGGACATACGGCATCTTGGGGAAAAGGTAAGGAGTGTGATTTTCGAGTTGCTAAAAGTGAACACGTGTGCGCCTGCATCTCATGACTTGGTGTTTGCTTATTTTGTTCTTACTTGTGATTTGCACAAAGGTAGCACTATTGATGGTTGTAATTCAATAACTACTATATGTCTGCTGTGAGCAGGTCACTGTATCTAGGCATTGCCTAAAGTATAAACACAAGGACGAAAAGAAAACAAGAAATGATTACAACAAGTAGAATGTGAAAAGTGAGTTAAACAGTTACATGAGTGAGGTAACACCTAAAATGTTCTTGAGACATCAAAGAATATATTCATGTTTCTGGTAGAAGGAATAACAGGAAAGGCATTTAGCTGCAGGACAGTGCATGAGAATTGCCATGCCCTTCTCCAGGGGATCTTCCCAACCCCAGATTGAACCCACGTCTCCTGCATTGTAGGCGAATTCTTTACCTTCTGAGCCACCAGGAAAGCCCATGAATACTGGAGTGGGTAGCCTGTCTCCAGTGGGTAGTACTGGAAAAGGGTCTCCAGGGGATCTTTCCAACTCAAGAATCAAACCGGGGTCTCCCGCATTGCCGGTGGATTCTTCACTGCTGAGTGCTTAAGAACTACTCCTGGAGCTAGACTGCCTGGGATTTGAGTCCTGTTTCTGGCACTTATGGGCTTCCCTGGTGGCTGAGATGGTAAAGAATCTGCCTGCAATGCAGGAGGCCCAGGTTTTATCCCTGGGAGGTGAAGATCCCTTGAAGAAGGGCATGGCAACCCACTTCAGTATTTTTGCCTGGAGAATTCTGTGGACAGAGGAGCCTGGCAGTCTACAATCCATGGCTAGCAAAGAGTCTGACACAAATGAGTGTTACCTTCACTTTTCATTTTCTCGCATTTATAAACTGAGTGACCCTGGGCAAGTTATAGAACATCTCATTCTCAGACTTCCCATCTCTAAAACTTGGGGGCTGACTGAGTCCAGCAGGAGAGGGACGAGAGACTCGGTGGGATGGTGACTGGCTTACCAGAATGTGACAACTGGGAAGCTACAGAAGGAATTGGGGGAGAGAATTTGGTTTCTGTTAGGTTGTATTTATTTATTTGGGCCGCGCTGGGTCTTGTGCTGCGCAGGCTCTCTTCTGGTTGCAGCAAGCGGGGGCTGCTCTCTGGTTGTGGCAGGGGGGCTCGGAAGTTGTGGCACATGGGCTTAGTTGCTTCACGTGTGGGATCTTCCCAGACCAGGGATCGAACCTGTGTCTCCTGCATTGGCAGGCAGAATTCTCTATCTCTGACCCACCGAGGAAGCCCTGTTGGATTATATTTGAAGTGAAGCTAATTGTGTTCAGCAGGGAATTTGAAATATGGATTGAAACTTGAAAAAAAAAGACTGGGGCAAGCTGAAGATTTGGGAGCCCTTAATATTTGAGATAGTATCTGAAATGGGTAACACCTCAGAGAGGCTGATGGAAACGGAAGCAAAGCGGCACAGGGGCAGTATCCAGGAATTAGTTCTCCCTTTTCTTATCTGAAGAAATTACCAAAGCAACTCTGAGTAAACACGCTTATCTTTTTTCTGTATAAAATCTCTTTACTGTCTTCAAGGAAATAAAGTAGTATAATCATGTGCAAAGCCTTGTCTTTGTGCCTTAACGTCTGCTTTAGGAAAGATTCTCCGTGTTTCCTTCCAGGCCAGAAAGACATCCTGACTCCATGTTATCACGCAAGCGAGCCATCTGGGACTTTCGGACCTATAAACCCTATATTGAATTCAACTTACAGCTTCCTGTCTAAACTTTTCAAAGAAATTAGTACTGTGTTTCCAGATGAATTCATTCATCTGGGAGGAGATGAAGTAGATTTTAATTGTTGGTATGAAAATCTGTTAACTGTCCCCCTCCTCTGCTTTTCTAAAACCTGTTATCTTTGAAGTGGGTGTAGAGGTGTCCCTGGAAAAAGGGAAGACTTGGGGGAACATCTCTGTGAGGTGTTAACCTCGGACCACAGCTCCTAAGACGGTGAATTGTTTACAGAATTCACACACTGATGCTATTAACAGAAGCCTGTAGGAAGGAGAATTAAGATGCAGAAGAAAATGGGAATTAAAAAAAACACTAAATAGAGAACAAGAATAGCTTTCGTGAAGAGGATAATGATTAAGTGGGAGAGATTTTTCTAGTGAAAGTCTTCTGTGCAAATAGCCTTAGATGGAAGAAAGTCATGGGAGCTTAGGGAAAGCCATTTTTACAGGATATCAGCTTCTAAAAAAAATTAATTGCAGTGGAAAGTTAAGATAACTCATAATTAAATTTTATACTTATTTTTTAGGCATAATTAGGCTTATTTTAGGCATAATTGGCTTGTTTTGCTCTTTACAAACTTTAATACTAATTTCCATCTGTATAAATGATGTTGGGGCTATCTGTTGCTTTAAAACAGATTGGGCATATTGAACTTTAAATGAAATTTTAATCACTGTTTTTGTTTAAGGGAGTCCAATCCAGCAGTCCTGAATTTCATGATGAACAAAGGCTTTGGCAGAAATTTTAAGAAACTACAATCTTTCTATATGCAGATGTAAGTTATTGAAAGCCTACTTTTTATTTCATCAGTGTCTTTTGTAAAAGTTTAAGCTTTTAGGAGATCCAACCGGTCCATCCTAAAGGAAATCAGTCCTGAATACTCACTGGAAGGACTGATGCTGAAGCTGAAACTCCAATACTTTGGCCACCTGATGCAAAGAACTGACTCATTTGAAAAGACCCTGATGCTGGGAAAGATTGAGGGCAGGAGGAGAAGGGGGCGATAGAGGGTGAGATGGTTGGATAGCATCACTGGTTCGATGGACGTGAGTTTGAGTACTCTGGGAGTTAGTGATGGACAGGGAAACCTGGTCGGCTGCAGTCCATGGGGTCACAAAGAGTCGGACACGACAGTGATTGACCTGAAGCTCTTATTTAGTACTATTTTATTTTCTCATTTTCTCTCCACTCCTTTTCAAAGTGTACATGTTATAATCTTTGTTACACAAAGTACAGATGAAAAATCATAAGGGAGGGTGCAGTACCCATTATTCTCTTTAAATCGATAACATGGTGACTCCAATCCTTTTGGTGACTGTTGAGACGTAGGGTGGTAAGTTATCTGCTCTGTGAACTCAGCTGAAAACCCAGGCTACCCTGCGAAGGCTTCGTCACCGTCTAGCTCCTGGAATTCATTTTGTCAACTCCAGCATTGCTTTTTCTCTATACCTGTGCTGTCTGGTATGGCAGCCACAGCCACATGTGGCTGTTTGTATTTAAAGTATACTTGAAAAAGTTAAAAATTCAGTTCCTCAGTCACATTTGCCACATTTCATGTGTTCAGGAGCCAACAGCTAGATGAGACTAGTGCTACCATACTGGAAAGTGCATATATAGAGCATTCCCTTCCCTGAAGATAGAGCTACTCGACAGTGCTGCCCTATGGCGAAGAGTAGGAAGTATATTTTGTGAAGAGCCAGATAGTAATTACTGGCGACTTCACGGGGCACAAATGGTTTCGTGGTCTTCCCTGATGGCTCAGCAGTGAAGAATCTGCTTGCAGTGCATGAGATGTGGGTTTGATCCCTGGGTTGGGAAGATCCCCTGGAAGACGAAATGATAACCTACTCGAATATTCTTGCCTAGCAAATCCCATGGACAGAGGAGCATGGTGGGCTACAGTCCATGGGGTCGCAAAGTTAGCCATGACCGAGCAAGCATGCATATGGCTGCATACTTCTAAAATATTTTTTAAAGCGTGCTTTACCATGGGGTCACAAAGAGTCAGATATGACTGAGTGAATTCAGTTCACTTTACCAGTGTAAAAAGGGGCTTCCTTTGGGGCTCAGCTGGTAAAGAATCCACCAGCAATGCGGGGGACCTGGGTTTGATCCCTGGGTTGGGAAGATCCCCTGGAGAAGGGAAAGCCTACCCACTCTAACATTCTGGCCTGTTGCAAAGAGTCGGACATGACTGAACAGCTTTCACTTTACAAATATAAACACCATTCTCAGCTCATGAGCCACCCAAACACATTCTGCAGGGTAGTTTGCCAACCCCTGCACTGAGCAGGCCCAGGTTCCAGCCTTTTCCTATTTAGCTGTTCCTATTTTGCATGATGCAGTCTGATTTCTTTTTTCTTGATTTTTTTATCCTGCGTAACACCCATTGTCTGAATGTCAGGAGGTAATCTGTGAATTGATTGTCAGCACTGCTGGAAGTTATTTAGGTGCTGTCACAGGCTAGTTTCTAGTTTCCTTTATTCTAAGGTACTCAATGAGATTAACCAAGATCGATGTTTGTACACTTCCTTATGAACTGCCACATCTTCCTATCTTGGGGGCATGCTTAGCTGATTCATTCTGCAAACGACTGTAGAACCCTTCTTCAGTTGTGTCAGGTTCTGAGCCATGTGCTAGAAAGAAGGAACGACAGGGGCCACCACCCAACTTTAGCTTGTTCTGCTATAAAGTTGTGCCGTACTGAAAGGCTTCTCAGGTGGTGCTAGTGGTAAGGAACCTGCCTGCCAATGCCGGAGACACACGAGACAGGGAGTCAACTTCTAGGTTAGGAAGATCCCCTGGAGGAGGGCATGGCAACCCACTCCTGTATTCTGGCCTGGAGAATCCCATGGACACAGGACCTGGTGGGCTATAGTCCATGGGGTCGCGACAGTGGGACACTGAAGCGGCTTCACACGCACATACTGAGAGGCATCTGCCAGTGTTACAGTCTTTGGTATAAAATGTGCATTCTTTACACACACTGCTAAGTTTGTGATCTGAAATAACTTTGTAATTTTTTTCAATGGTAGGGTTTTGGATATGATTTCAGCCATGAAGAAGAGATCCATAATCTGGCAAGAGGTTTATGATGATGAAGGCAAGGTGAGAGGTTACTAATACTGCGTGTGGTTCTGATAATATGAGACTTAATACTCTAACACCTTGGATGGAAGAACCCTAAGCTTTCCCTGTAATGTTGGGGGAGGTCAGCTTACCTTTCCGTTTAAGCTGCTGGTAGGCAGGAGCCGCACACCGACACCAGTGATGATGGCATTTATTTGATTTCTTCCATTTACTTCATCCCTCAGTGCGGCCTCCTTCTCATCTCTCCTATCTTCCCTCCTCCCTCTCTATCTCATTCTTAGTAACAAATTGAGGTACTTTGAAAAATGTTCCTTTTTTCAGAAGGGCAGAACAATAGATAAGAATGAGTCTTTATTGCTGTTAAGGTAACCTTCGTTTTAAGTATCACTGTCAAGTACACTTTTTATTTTAAGGCATTTCTCTCTGACATAATCAGAATTCTTTATTTTCCTTTGGGGCAACTGAAAATTTGAAAGTCCAGCTACTTGTATTATCTTTCCAGAAGGGTTAGTGGCATCCTGTAAGTTCCAAAGTAAGTAAAATAGTGTGGTAGAAATGGAACTAGAGATTTAATTCATTACCTATGTGGTACTGTATATAGACAAAAGTTAAAAAGTTAAACATTAAGGTTTGATGAAATGCCTAAGCCCTTATTACAAATAGCATTAGATATTACCTCAAAAAGGAAAGGGCAAAGAAGAAAATGTTGCTTTATCAAGGATCTTAAAGACTTAGTTATTAGCTACAATGCCTTAGACTTTTAATTTCATCTGCTGTAGCTGAGAGACCTAATAATACATATTTCATTTGTAACTTTAATAGCTTATACCAGGCACAGTAGTTCAAGTGTGGAAAATGGATGACTTCTATAACGAACTAGGGAACATTACAGCAGCTGGCTTCCCTGTGATCATTTCTGCTCCTTGGTACTTAGACACAATCCATTATGGGCAAGACTGGAGACAGTACTACTCTGTGGAGCCTCTTAACTTTGCGGGTAAGTGAAGCAACCACCATTACTTGACATGTTAGGTTGTACAAACCCTCCCCTCCCTCCAGGGAATCTTTATCTAGGTACCACCTACTATCCTCCCTTTTATGTAGGATCCTTGATTTTCCTTGTGTATAATCCAACAGACTGAACTCAGTATCATTTTAAACTTTGCGAAAGAAACCGTATTCTTTCCTAAATGAAAGAACTTCTAAAGTACGATTCCCTTACACTGATAAGACTTGTCACTATGCATTCAAAGAGGCCTGACTGCAGGAGCCTTGTCTCTCCTCTGAGCTTCCTCTGCAATGTAAGGCACCTAAGTAGGGATGGCGTCCTGTTCGGTGGCTTCCGGGTTCTGGGGAGGAGGCGTCCTTGGGGGTGGGCATGTCTGAGTGGTGGGGCTCTAGGCTCTCAAACCCCTTAAGAACAGTTCTGCTTTGTCCACTTTTGTACACTAGACTTTAATATACAATTTCCTTTGAGGAAAAGTGTTCTGGTGTTTAAAAAGTTTCAAAACTGTAGGTCTGTCAGGAACTGTTTCTCCAAAAGCATTTTCTGAGAATCAAGAAGTCGTAATTACGGTAGATACCTAGTCTCTTTGACATCAAAAGACAGGTATTGAAGGCAGGAGTGGTGGTCACTAGTCCACCTTGCATTCCTTGGCACACTGTTCACAGGCAACCAGGGGAAGTGCTTCTGGTGTCCAAATAAGTTTGCAGAAAACCAAAATAAAATGGTCTCTTTACTACTGGCCTGCTACATGAGTCGACACACGCTAACAAATGCTCTGTGAACCACGGGGTCAGTTGTGGCAATAAAGCTTGCCACCATTTTTTGTGCTGCAGCTGTGAACTTCTCCCAAGGTCCTCCTGACTCCCAGAGAGAAGCCTTGCCCCAGGCTAACACCAGAAACCAGCGCCGCCTCTGTGTGTGAGCCTCAGGTTCAGTTCAGTTCAGTCGCTCAGTCGTGTCCGACTCTTTGCGACCCCATGAATCACAGCACACCAGGCCTCCCTATCCATCACCAACTCCCAGAGTTCACTCAGACTCATGTCCATCGAGTCATGACACCATCCAGCCATCTCATCCTCTGTTGTCCCCTTCTCCTCCTGCCCCTAATCCCTCCCAGCATCAGAGTCTTTTCCAATGAGTCAGCTCTTTGCATGAGGTGGCCAAAGTACTGGAGTTTCAGCTTTAGCATCATTCCTTCCAGAGAACACCCAGGACTGATCTCCTTTAGAATGGACTGGCTGGATCTCCTTGCAGTCCAAGGGACTCTCAAGAGTCTTCTCCAACACCATAGTTCAAAAGCATCAATTCTTCGGCGCTCAGCCTTGCAACCACCTAACTCACACCACTGACTGTAATCTAGGTACTCCGGAACAGAAACAGCTTGTCATTGGTGGAGAAGCCTGCATATGGGGAGAGTATGTGGATGCAACTAACCTTACTCCAAGATTATGGTATGGAACCTCAGGGAGGACATGTGGACTAAGGGGCCTGAGTTTAAGCGGGAAAGCACTAGAAACTTGGCCAAGTGTGTGGTTTGCTTCTTGAAGGAAACATGAATTTAAATTGCCTTGGGGGATGTGTGGTTTAAATTTTAGGCCTCGGGCGAGTGCTGTTGGTGAGAGACTCTGGAGTCACCAAGATGTCACAGACCTAGAGGATGCCTACAGGAGACTAACAAGACACCGCTGCAGAATGGTCGGGTAAGACACATTTATTTGTCAGGCTAGGATACTGTTAAGTACAGGGTGATTTTTTACCTGATTTAGTGTTAGCTAGCTTATTGGGATTTTTTTCTTTCTTTTTTTGCTATAAATGGAAATGTATGTGACCTAATAGGTAGTGATCTAATTAGGAAAAATTGGCAACTGTTTCTCCATGAATTATGAATCTCTCTTTAGTAGTTTGTGGTATGGTTTAGTGATTCTGATTTGAGCTAAGTTTCTTAAGACAGACATGAATTAATCTAAAACATCTTTTGTTTATACTTTTCCTACAGACGAGGAATAGCTGCACAGCCTCTCTTTACTGGATATTGTGAGCATGAGGGCAGAATGTAAAAACGAGCTGGAACAGAAGAAAGATATGGGAAAAGAGCCCACAGTCACCCATACTACAATCAACCTGATTTTAAAAATCATGTTTTTGAATAAAATATCTTTTTATTGATTGAACCTCCATCTTGTTATACATTAGAAGGCTGACATCTTTCTTGTGAGAGAAGTGTAAAATCAACCAACCGAAAACCTTGTGGTATCTATCACTCAGTGTATTCCAAAAGACCGAATCTTAACTACCAACAGTAATAATTTACTAGACACACAGTACAGCTCAGGTACATCAACCGTCAACATCAAAGCACATTTCTCATACTATAAAGCAGAATGAGCAGCACCAGTGCCACCGTCTATTCAAGTTCTCTTTTAAATTGTTCTTACTGAAAACGAAGTAGGTAGGTGCTCCTGAGTTTCCCTCCAAGGACTTAGGACAGGCCATGTCTCTGGCTGAGCAGCGTACTTTGATCTTGAGGATTCATGGCTTGATAATTAGACAGCTCTAAGGCAAAAGTAGCTGAGCCTGATGTTAATGTTCGAAGCACAGTTGAATAACCCTAATCAAAATAATTTAAGTTAGTTATCTCTGCAAAGTTAAGCCTCAAATCTCTCCCTGCACATCTTTTGACCATTATCAGGAAAAATTTGGTCAAGTACTGTGGAGGACAGAAAACCAGGAGCAGGGGGTCCGCTTCAGAAGCATTCCCCAGTCCCAACATTTGGTAAAGACTGCTGGCACTCGGATGCCTGTCCCAGAGCAGGAGAAGCTGGCGGGGACAAGAATGACACGAAGAACTGGCTGAGAGCCAGCAACAGTGGAAGTAAATAAGTGCTTGGGATGGAAAAACGGTCATGGAGGCTGATGACACATTTTGGTAGAGCACACCTCAAACTTTGTGGAGGACTGGAAAGCCCTCCCCACACATCCACACCCGTGAGGATAGAACCCCTGGGGTTTCTCCAGAAATTCATGTAAAATATGTAGATTTAGTTACAGAGTACCTACCATGGTTTCTGCTAAGGGAACAAATCCGATAACAACTTTGTTGTCTTGGCGAGACTGGATTTCCTGAATGTTCCCTCTTCTCTGTGCCAGGTCTGCTAGGACAGGGCTGAGGTAGTCTCTGTTCACTGTCACCTCAAGATTCATCAGGGGCTCCAAAATTTGCTTATCCGCTTTCTTCAGAGCCTAAAGAAATTAAAGGATGTTAACTCCTCTTCCTTAGACTGCAGATCAGACTTCTGTTATGAAGGGAAGATTCATAAAAACTTAAATACTCTTAAGCACAGAGCCTCCGGCAAAAAGACAGAAGCCTGCCTTAACACTCTATAAGCAGTCCAGAACTTCAACATTCGCTCGTCCTTGCGTGCTAGCACTACACCTGAGACCTCACGCATGTGCTGCAGGAGGACGCTTGCTAAAGCTGATTGTGCGGAGCACCTGTGAACATGTGCCCAGAGACATGGGAGAAGAAAATGGTTCTCCCCTCTCAAAGACATATTTCCTTCATTTATCTCCTCTTTTATTTTTGAAACCAATAGTTACAGTGCATGCTACAAGTCAGGGCAATCAAGGAGGGAAATAAACGAGAGAGCTAAAAACACACTAAGCAGAAACATATTCTCAGTGTAAAAGAAACAATTCTATACAGAATTTCAGATTTCAAAGAAGAACAAGCACATACAGAAACTGAAAAAGCTAAAACAGCAGCAGGCAAATAGGGTGGACAAAAACTGGGGAAGCAGCAGAGGAATAAAGACATCTTGGGGTCCTGGTCAGATTGTCTGTATCGCATCATTCCATCAGCCAAACTGGTAGGATTCAGAGGGCGTTTGCACTCTAACTGTAACTACTGATGGGTTTGCTTTAAGAGGTAACCTATTCCTCCGGCCTACCAGAGTTAAAACCATTTCCTATATATTCTAAGCCTGTTGGTTGTCAGGTGGGATGTAATAATCTTGGATTTAGCAGTGGAAACCACATCAAAGAGCAAGGGCTCTGGAATGTGGCCTCTCCTTTATCTGGCTCTGGCTGATCATCCTCCCCCTGCTCACCAGCCCCCACTCACTCAGGCCTGGATGGTACCATGGCGTCTATTGTCCAGTAATGCTCTGTGCCTCAGACGCTTCTGTTCCCCACACTTCAGCACCTCTGCCTTCCCCTCTCCCTGCTACCTTCACAATCATGAAAAATGGGCAGACCGTAAAAACATCAGTATATTCTCGTTATCGTAGAAATTTCAGAAAACCATAGCACACATATATATAGTAAAAGCATAATTTCAGTTCTTTGCAGCTGATTAAGCCTTTAAAATCACTATCAACTGAAATGACAATTAGAGAAAAAGTATCTAATCCTTGAATGAAAACATTACTAAAAAATAATGACAGTCCCCACAAACAACTAAATAGATCCTATGTATTGCAATTCTTACCCAAAGCTTTGTGCCGCTTCACAGTGTAGCTTTTCGAATAACATAACAGAGTGGGGAAAGACTAAAAATTAAGAGGAATAATGCCATATCTGAGGAAAGGACAGAGTTGTATGTGACCAAACAGGAGGTATTGTGCTCGTGGGTCTTCCTTAGTTCTCTTGTCACAGTCTTTGCCTTGCCTTGGGAACAACTGCCTAGTTACAGAGCGTCAAAGCCTCCTCAAAGCTGCATTCGAGTCACAGCCTTTGGGTGCTCCTTGTAATCACTGGCCTGCTCTGGGATGATGTCTGAGTATCTTGCAGCAACCCAGTATGGCCCAAACTGATCTCATTATTTCCTTTTCCAAACACTTGCCTGCTCTTTCCTCTTTCTGTTGATGACGTCACTAGTCTTCAGTTTGCCCAGACACACATCTTTGATTTCCTTTTTCCCCAATGTAAGCTGTAAGATTTCTATTCCTATTGCTGATATTCTAGCCCAGATCTAGTCTGTTCCCTGTCTGAGGCTCTCCATACTCCAGTCCCTCCTATGTTCTAATGATTATGCTGCTCTCTTCAAAATGTTTAAATCATTTACCACAGTTCTCAAAACAAATCTCAAATTCCTCACTGTAGTTTCTTACAGGTTTCCCCACAGTCGGACTCTATTTTACTTTTCCAACCCTAATTTCAACACCCCCTGCCTTCTTTAATCTTCCCATGTCTGGAATGCTGCCACTGTACCCATGGCCTCCAAAACACCACAGGCCAACAATGAAGGAAACTGTAAAAGCCCCTGTGTCCTTGTCTTTTGAAGTAAAATGCTGACTCAAGAGCTAATGATTGGGAAATGTGAAGATGCAGAAACAAGGATAGCTATTGGGCTAGGGAACTGGTAACAGTTTAGACTATAATTCTGTCACAAAGCAGAATTACCAAACTCACAGTTCCCCTTAAAGATATAAAGGCCTGACACACATTCCCAAACTGTTTTTTACAGGAAGCAGACCCCCTCCTGATGAAAACTGCCAACCACAAGAACATAGACCATGGACTGGTTGAAACAGCCTGTTCCTGAAACACTATAGTGGGTCACAGTCTTGAGGTCATTGGCTCACAATGGCCCCCTTTTGCCTAGCAAAGCAATAAAAGCTACTCTTTCCTGTTTCACCGAAAACTCTTGTCTCCACGTTTCTATTCATCACCTCTGAACAGAGGCTGAATTTCAGCAACATTAACTTCTTTCCAATGTCAACTAAAAACATGCCAAGTTAAGTTTCATCTGAGGCAAAATGAAGACTACAGCCTGCGAGACAGCACCTCAGACAGCTCTGAGACTGCTCCAAAGGGGCAGTGGGGAAGGTCAATATATAAGGTTTTGGTGAAGGGGATTCAGTACAATTAAGCCCTCATTTTACAAAGGGTTTTCTGCTCCCCAGGAGGATCTGAGGTCCTCAGAAAGGGATTTAGTGCTTTTCTAGGTAATAGGAGATGAAAGGACTGGAATCATGAAATCAGTTCCTAAAAACATCCAGCTATCTAAAGACCTGTCCCACCAGACTCCTGGAGGAAAGAGTGCCTCACTCCACCCTGAACTCCCTCAGGGGGTGCTGAAGGTCAGTGGCTGCAGCAGCACGGGGCTCAGTCTCTGTAGAGGCCGATGGTGAATGCCCTCGTTCAGTGGTTGGCAATGCTCTTGGCAGGTGCCAGTTAGTAGCTGACAGCAAGAACCAAGCTCCAATTTCCCACTCCTCAGCTTTTGTGAATCTTATGCCATTCTATCCAATATTTTGACTGTTTGGCTATATTTAATTTCCTTCTAAATCATAAGCTCGTTTAGGTCAAGAAAAGCATATGCATCTTACTGTGTTCCCTCGGCTCCCAGTGCACCATGACCACAGCATAGACGGCTCAGTAACTATATGCTGCTAAGTCGCTTCAGTCGTGTCCGACTCTGTGCGACCCCAGAGACGGCAGCCCACCAGGCTCCCCTGTCCCTGGGATTCTCCAGGCACGAACACTGGAGTGGGTTGCCATTTCCTTCTCCACAGTAACTATATGAAGCATCATTAACTTCTCATCAGCAGAGGCAAGGAGTTTCCCCACCAGATGAAGTTTCACAAGTGTCAGAGTACTTCCATTAGTAGTATTTAAAGTAATGAATTAAAACTGAATATTAAGTGGAGGCCTCATAAAGTTAATTCTTATTCTCTACTATGGTCTTAATGGAACGTTAACCAAGGGGTATTAGATTCTGAAGGACTGGCCAAAATACTGGGGCTTGAGGTTAACTTAGAAGCGCTGTATCATCTTTCAGGTTATGGTTATTTCAATACTAGAACCAAAGTCAGGTGGAACTCTAAGAATTATTGGAAGGTAAATGTTTTCAACAATTTCATCATGACCACTTTACAGGCACTATTTCTAACTATATGTTCCAGAAAACAATATTTAAATAATTATTTCTGAAAATGTAGGTGAGTGTTTTTTAAAATGAAAACTCTTAAGAAGTATGAATTTGAACTCACAGGAAAAAGTCATTAAAGTTCAGCCTTCCTAAGTCAGGGACCTAGGATATTTAAATTAACTTCGTAATTATGGATTCAAATAAGACTAGAAAACCAGGTCTCAAACACAGTCCAAAATATTAGAAACTGGTCATAAAAGCAAGTGTTTTAATGGGCATCAGTCACCTACAAAACTACAGTATTCCCACACTGAGAAGAATGCATGGAATCAGCATTTAACACATGAACGTCCTGGCGGGTGACCCCATGGACTGCAGAACACCAGGTTTCCCTGTCCATCACCAACTCCTGGAGCAGGCTCAAACTCATGTCCATCTAGTCAGTGATGCCATCCAACCTTCACATCCTCTGTTGTCCCCTTCTCCTGCCTTCAATCTTTCCCAGCATCAGGGTCTTTTCCAATGAGTCAGTCCTTTGCATCGGGTGGCCAAAGTACTGGAGCTTCATGGAGAAGGCAATGGCAAACCACTCCAATACTCTTGCCTGGAAAATCCTATGGACGGAGGAGCCTGGTGGGCTGCAGTCCATGGGGTCGCTAAGAGTTGGACACAACTGAGCGACTTCACTTTCACTTTTCACTTTCATGCATTGGAGAAGGAAATGGCAACCCACTCCAGTGTTCTTGCCTGGAGAATCCCAGGGACGGGGGAGCCTGTTGGGCTACCGTCTGTGGGGTTGCACAGAGTCGGACACGACTGAAGTGACTTAGCAGCAGCAGCAGAGCAGAAAGTTACTTGACTATAGAGAATCTTTCTTGGTGATGTTATCTGCTGTAATAATTTCTCCTAGATATGTCTTGCAAATTATTATTGGAATTTAGTGTGTGTGTGTGTGTTTTATATGGTATTAATTAAACTTGTAACAATAAAATCTAAAAAAAAAAAAAAAAAAAACAAAGTACTGGAGCTTCAGCACCAGTTCTTCCAATGAATATTCAGAACTGATTTCCTTTAGAATTGACTGGTTTGATCTCCTTCAGTCCAAGGGAATCTCAAGAGTCTTCTCCAATACCACAGTTCAAAAGCATCAATTCTTCGGCGCTCAGGTTGTAGAGTCCAACTCTCACATCCATACATAACTACTGGAAAAACAATAGCTTTGACTAGATGGACCTTTGTCAGCAAAGTAATTTTTCTGCTTTTAAATATGCTGTCTAGGTTGGTCATAGCTTTTCTTCCAAGGAATAAGTGCGTCTTTTAATTTCATGGCTGCAATCACCATCTGCAGTGATTTTGGAGCCCCCCAAAATAAAAGTCTCTTACTGTTTTCATTGTTTCCCCATCTATTTGCCATAAAGTGATGGATCGGATGCCATGATCTTAGATTTTTGAATACTGAGTTTTAAGACAGCTTTTTCACTCTCCACTTTCACTTTCATCAAGAGCCTCTTTAGTTCCTCTTCTCCTTCTGCCATAAGGGTGCTGTCAACTACGTATCTGAGGTTATTCGTTTTTCTCTGGGCAATCTTGATTCCAGCTTGTGCTTCATCCAGCCCGGCATTTCGCATGATGTACTCTGCATAGGAGTTAGATAAGCAGAGTGACAACATACAGCCTTGATGTACTCCTTTCCCAATTTGGAACCAGTCTGTTGTTTCATGTCCAGTTCTAACTGTGGCTTCTTGACCTGCATACGGAATTCTTAGGAGGCAGGTAAGGTGGTCTGGTATTCCCAACTCTTTAAGAATTTTTCAGTTTGTTGTGATCCACACAGTCAAAGGCTTTGGTGTAGTCAATAAAGCAGGATATGTTTTTCTGGAACTCTTGCTTTTTCAGTGATCCAACGGATGTTGGCAATTTCACCTCTGCCTTTTCTACATCCACCTTGAACATCTGGACATTCTCAGTTTACGTACTGTTGAAGCCTGGCTTGGAGAATTTTGAGCATTACTTTGCTAGCATGTGAGATGAGTGCAACTGTGTGGTAGTTTGAATATTCTTTAGCATTAAAATGAAAACTGACCTTTTCCAGTCCTGCGGCCACTGCTGAGTTTTCCCAATTTGCTGACATACTGAGTGCCGCACTTTCACAGCATCATCTTTTAGGATGTGAAATAGCTCAACTGGAAATCCATCACCTCCACTAGCTCAAGGGCATATCCCCAGGCAACCAGAAGAAGAGGAGACTGCTTTATGCTCTGAGAAGGAAATTCACTTATCTGATCTGTAATTCAACAAGACTTATCTGATTTTGGTGATCCTTGATTAATCTTAGTAGAATAAACATGAACTCCAATACTGGAACCAATATTAGACCTTCAGTGTCCTTTAGATTATAGTCCATTTTGGGCAGAGCTGACCCCAGAAGTGTCTCTTATTCAAAGCTACCAGACTGCCTCTATGGCTGTGTATCTGGTATAGGAAAAGCAGCATGCATATTCAGTCGCTTCAGTCATGTCCGACTCATTGCAACCCTATGGACTGTAGCCCACCAGGCTTTGTCCATGGGATTTCCCAGGCAGGAACATTAGAATGAATTGCCATTTCCGTCTCCCCTCCAAGGTATCTTCCTACCCAGGGACTGAACCTGCGTCTCTTACGTCTCCTTCATTGACAGGCAGGTTCTTTACACCAGTGCTGCCTGGGAAGGCAGGGAAAGGAGAGATGCCACTAAAACAACTTGCCTCTTTGGCAGAATCAGAGGATGTTTAGTAACTATCTGTGTCGAATACCAATATTCTAGATCCTATTTTGAATAAAACTCCAGTGATTAAGAAATCAAAGACTCTTCAGGATTAGAAACTCTTGATTATAGGGTTCAGAATGCAAGAACACAAGGTCATGCACTGGGAGTACAGCTGTCTGCAGATTAGTGGTGCAGGGCTGTCCAGAGAGTACCTTAAAGCAAAAAGGATTCAGTTCAGTTCGGTCCCTCAGTCATGTCCAACTCTTTGTGACTCCATGGACTGCAGCATGCCAGGCGCCCCTGTCCATCACCAACTCCCAGAGTGCTCAAACTCATGTTCGTTGAGTCAGTGATGCCATCCAACCATCTCATCCTCTGTTGTCCCCTTTTCCTCCTGCCTTCAATTTTTCCCAGCATCAGGGTCTTTTCCAATGAGTCAGTTCTTCAAATCAGGTGGTCAAAGTATTGGAGCTTCAGCTTCAGCATCAGTCCTTCCAATGAATATTCAGGACTGACTTCCTTTAGGGTGGACTGGTTGGATCTCCTTGCAGCCCAAGGGACTCTCAAGAGTCTTCTCCAACACCACAGCTCAAAAGCATCAATTTTTTGGCCCTTAGCTTTCTTTAGAGTCCAACTCTCACATCCATACATGACCACTGGAAAAACCATAGCTTTGACTAGATGGACCTTTGTTGGCAAAGCAAGGTCTCTGCTTTTTAATATGCTGTCTAGGTTGGTCATAGCTTTTCTTCTAAAGATCAATCATCTTTAAATTTTCTAGCTGCAGTCACCATCTGCAGGGATTTTAGGGCCCAAGAAAATAAAGTCTCTCACTGCTTCCATTGTTTCCCCATCTGTTTGCTATGAAGTGATGGGACCGGATGCCATGGTCTTAGTTTTTTGAATGTTGGGTTTTAAGCCAACTTTTTCACTCTCTTTCACTTTCATCTAAAGGCTCTTTAGTTCCTCTTCACTTTCTGCCATAAGCTTGGTGTTATCTGTGTATCTGAGGTTGTTGATATTTCTTCCAGCAATCTTGATTCCAGCTTGTGCTTCTTCCAGCCTGGCATTTAGCATGATGTACTCTGCATATAAGTTAAATAAGCAGGGTGACAATATACAGCCTTGACGTACTCCTTTCCCATTTTGGAACCAGTCTGTTGTTTCATGTCCAGTTCTAACTGTTGATCTGAATATAGATTTCTCAGGAGGCAGGTAAGGTGGTCTGGTATTCCCAACTCTAACAATTTTCCATAGTTTGCTGTGATCTACACAGTCAAAGGCTTTGGTGCAGTCAATAAAGCAGATGTTTTTCTGGACTCTCTTGCTTTTTGATGATCCAACAGATGCTTGCAATTTGACCTCTGGTTCCTCTGCCTTTTCTAAAACCAGCTTGAACAACTGGAGGTTCTCAGTTCACATACTATTGAAGCCTTGCTTGGAGAATTTTGAGCATTACTTTGCTAGTACAAGAGATGAGTGCAATTGTGTGATACTTTGAACATTCTTTGGCATTGCCTTTCTTTGGGATTGGAATGAAAACTGACCTTTTCCAGTCCTGTGGCCACTGCTGAGTTTTCCAGATTTGCTGGCATATTGAGTGCAGCACTTTAACAGGAAGCACTGTTACAGCAGCTTCTCCAATCAGGAAGCTTCCATAAGCCTCTTATTTTTATCCCTTAGAGGGCAGGTTAACGAAATGAAAACCACAATCACAATTACAGCAAAAAAGATTAGGACACGTCCATACCTTTTGTAGGCATCTTGAGACACAGGCAGAAATCATAGTTGTGGAGGTACCGGGATGAATTACCAAAGAATGTAAAGTAACTGCTACATCTTGAACTGGGGATCCAAGCAATGGTCCTAGGTAAGGGGGAAAACTATATTAGGACTGTACTGTATTCAGTGAGGGGTAACTGAAATGTGTAAAGAGGCAGAGAACTTCCAGTGTCCTGCAAGTAAAGAGCTTTGAAGCGATCACACTGTTCTAAATAATAAATAAAAGGCAACAACTCTTACTGGATTGACTGGACAGGGGAGGACAAAGGGCAAACCACGGTCCCTAAGACTGGAGAGAGAGGTCAGTGCAGGGAGTTGCACTGAACTGTAATTGCTAAACTGTTTGAGGCTCAGAGTGGTCCAGTCAGAGTTAAAAACTCCAGGAGGACCCAGTCTTGGGGGTGGGGAGGGGCAGAATTTTGTGATCTCAAGTAGGTTCTCACAGTAAATATTAGAGATTCATGAGGGTGGTAGTGGAGAGGAATTCTTTCTGAAATACTCCAAGGCATTCTATTCTTAAGGTCGGCCCTCAGAGGAAACTAGTGTATCAGAGCCAAACCTGAAGGGGTATCAGAGCCTAGATGACTTGAGGGAAGCACCCAATTCCAGTCTACTCCAGCCCTTGTGTCCCACCTATGGGGGATGAAAGGACTGAGAAACAGCTGTGCAGCTCAGAGGTCAAGGGCACTGGCTAAGACGCAATCTTCGGGATACAGACACTCCCCCTCCCCCTCACCTCACCACCATAGTACTAAAGGCCAGTTTAGAGCAGTCCCTTTTACCCAGTGTATCCTATCTGGCTATCAGGAAAAATGCTGAAGGGCAAAGAGCACAATATGAACACAGAGAGCAAGCATCAGAACCAGACATGAAAGGAATACTGAATGATCACACTGAGAATATAAACTGTGATTAACATGCTAAGGGCTGTAACAGACAAAGGGCACTAAGAATAGATGATCATGATAGCAGAGGGACAGAAGTCCTAAGAAACAACAGAAAGAAATGCCTCAGATCAATAACACTGTAACAGAAAGGAAGAAGACCACTGACGCGCTCAGATGGGACACGGCTGAGGAAAGTCTGAGTTAGAAGATATATCAGAAGAAACCTCCAAAACTGAAAAGCAAAGTGAATGAAAGACTGAAAAAAACAGAACAGAACATGCAATACTGTGGGACAACCACAGGGTGTGACATACGCATGATGGAGAGAAACAGGGAGAAAATACCCCCAAAGTTAGAAAGGAAGAATGAAATAACTTGTTATCAGAAGGGGTTGAAAGTGAGACTCATGCTTACTCTGATTTGACTACCTCACCTTGGAGGCACGCACTGTGAACGCCATTTTCAAAGGCCTCTCGGGAGGCCTGCGAGAGGTCTCCGGCAACACTTGCTGCATACTCGATAACGGGCAGAAGAGATGCTGTTTCCATGGGTTTTGCTTCCAGTTCTACAGTCACAAGATGCCGTTTGTCTCCTAAAGTTCTATCTAAGGTATCTGAAACAAATTGAATATAGTACCTCAGAGATCTGTTCTGGAAAGGTGTCAAGGTGCCACAACTGGCAAAATCAAGTCCAGCAAGTTGATTACAGTCAATAAGTTCAAGGTCTCGTGGAAGATAAAGTGGAAGAGAATACCAATAAAGACACTAAGCACAGTATAAAAATGGCAGAGTAAATAGTTCTATCAAGAAAGCGTAGATTCTATGTTTATCAATGTTAAACACCTGCTCTCAATCACCTATTAATAGTGCTTCAGTGTTAGGGTGTATTAAGGCAGATGAACACACAAGTTCTGACATGGAGATCATACATCTAAACATTTATGTGACCGAAATTCTTTTAAGCACAAAATTTTTACTTAAAACACTTATTGAGTACAATAGGTTATCTAATGAAAATTAAAAGGTTTTTAACCTTGACAACAAACAGTTAAATTTCATACTGTTCAAGCAATATATTCTTTATTTAATATTTATGATTTCTTCCCTCCAAAAATACTGATCTATTTGTTAAAATGAAAATGGTATCCTTCATTTGTCAACAAGCAACTGTGGTCAGTGAAACTGAGTGGGGCCCTGTGGGGCTCTCTGACATGGAGGCCCTTTTGTCCCCCATTTCTTGTAGGCAAGACTCCAGCCTCTATGACCTTCCCTGAGTTCCCCAGGGCAGATTTGGAACTGTTGCTAATCAAGGGAGAAGCAGTCAAGAAACCACTTGTTCAGTTCAGTTGCTCAGTCACGTCCGACTCTGCGACCCCATGAACCACAGCACTCCAGGCCTCCCTGTCCATCACCAACTCCCGGAGTTCACCCAAACCCATGTCCATCGAGTTGGTGATGCCATCCAGCCATCTCATCCTCCGTCGTCCCCTTCTTCTCCCGCTCTCAATCTTTCCCAGCATCAGGGTCTTTTCAAATGAGTCAGCTCTTCACATCAGGTGGCCAAAATATTGGCGTTTCAGCTTGAACATCAGTCCTTCCAATGAACACCCAGGACTAATACCTACTGATACCTACTAGAGGAACTGCTGAGAAGTAAGGTCTACACATAGCCAACTTCATAACAAAGCTGACAAGCTGTTTTCTTGCCAATCTTGTTGGTGTTAAGGGCATCTCGTCTTTTAACTCGCGTGACCCTAATCACTGAGAATCTTTTAATATGTTCATGGGCCTTCGGCCTCTTTTGTGAAATGTCTGTTCAACCTTTTTTGCTCACTTTTCTACTTCATTGGTTGCCATGTTTTTAGTGATTTTTGGATTCTAATCTGTCAGTTTTATATGAGGCAAATATCTTCTCTCAGTGTATCTTTTTGCTTTCACTATATTCTAATACCTTCTTAATTTCAGTAACATCAAATTTACTAATCTTTTAGTTCATAGTTTCAGCCTTACCTGGTTCAGTTCTCCTATACTGTCTTCCAAAAATTTGAAAGTTTAAAAGCTTTCATAAAGCACTGGGGTTTTCTTTCTTTCCTCTTTTGCATGCATTAGCATTTATTCTCTTTATTCTTCTGTCCTCAAAGGGAGACTTTCCAACTCTCTCCTCTTATTTAGGCTTTTAAATTCAACTGGAATTGAGGTTTAGATACAGAATGTGGGAGGAATCTAAATCTTTTCCCATGTGGATAGTTTGTCCAGGCCCATTTATTGAAATTCAGTCCGCCCTTTTCCACTGAGCTTCAATATCACTCTGTGAAAGGTGCATTTTCATATAGATATGTGTGCTTCTAAGCTCTCTGGTTTGTTTCCCCAGTATATTTGTCTGTTCCTAGCTTGATCAACTAATCAGTATCATAATGACTGCTTTTATAATAAGTACTAAAGTCTGATACACTTCTTTGGGTAGAACTGGCACCCTCATGCTATTCAGTCCTCGTATCTATGAACAGTATGGTTCTTATCTATAGTCTTCTTTCATTCTCTTTTTCAAAAAATTTATTTGGCTGCACCAGGTCTTAGTTGCAGCATGCACAACCTTTAGCTCTGGCATGTGAACTCTCAGCTGTGGTACGTGGGATCTATTAATAGTTCCCAGCCCAGGGATCACAGTCCCGGCCCCAGGCATTAGAAGCACAATCTTAGCCCCTGGACCACCAGGGAAGTCTCATGAATAGTATGGTTTCCCACTGAACTTCGGTCTTCTTTAATGCCTGTACATTTTGATGATTTTCTAGATGTACACAAATGTAACCTGTGCCTCAACAGCATGTGATCACTGGTGGTCTGACTGTTCAGTCAAGGTGTGGTCTAACAAGCTGCAGCATCTGGTTACTAGCTTTTCACTTTAAAACTAATAAGCAATTTAGAAGGAGACACTTGAAGGCTATGCAAATATGTTATTTAACAACGTACACAATATTAACTATTTGCAAAATGACGATTTTCTATTCCAACCCTCCTCCTCAACATCTAACGGTCAGCACTTGGCATTTCAGTGTAAGGAAAAGCCGTCTCTTCTTGTTGATCTATTATCGGTATGGCCTCATGAATTCTAGCTTTCTGTCAATGGCTTAATTATTGTTCTTAGCTATTCTAGAGCTCAAATTAACCCACAGTTAGCCAGTGCAGCCTCTTCAGGTTGGTTCCTATGTCCTTATGACACAACCCCATCAGTTTTTTGAACATTTCCTTTCTTTTCCAGATAACATTCCATTGCTTATTTTTGAAAGTTTCCTATTTCTTACTAATACTTTTTAATCCCCTTTCTTATTTCTTCAAAAACAATATTTTATATACTCTGTACTTGGTAATTCCGGTATCAGAAGCCTTTACTGGTCTGCCTGTGAGGTTTATTGTTTCTACTGCTTTCTTTTTGCTCACTGTGCCTTTTCTCAAGGTTTTATTATTTTAAAACTTAAAAAAAAAATTGTGCGTTCATTTTACTTTGTGGGATCTTTGAGGCCTGGATTGAGGGTACATTTACCTGAAGATCCCAATGTTTGCTTTCTCAAGGCTCCTTGGTCTATCACCAACCAAGAGGACTTCACACTAAGTTCTTCTTGGCTTGGAGTTTTATAGATTATACTGGTTCTATGAACTTAGGCTGAAAATGCCTATGGTTACAAATCCTCAGAAATTCTGCCCCTTTGTCAAAAGCCAGTCAGATAAGTTTCCTTGTCACCTTCTTTTATGGAGAAGACTTTCCATATTGTTTCCATGAGAATGTGGCTCTCAAGCAGCAAGTTAACTATGACCACAGATTTCTCCAGAATAGCTAGTGGCTTAGGTGCTGAGTTATTTTCCAAGATTCCTGTTCCACCTTCCTTTCTTTAACCTCTGGAAGTTTCCATCATATTCTAACCACTTCAGACATTAATTTGAGACAGGGTATTTATATTTTCCAAGCATCTTGTTTTTCCAAATATAAAGTCCAGAAAGAGAAATCATCATGTCATTTGTCATCATGCACCTAATCCTGCTTAATTTTTCAAGTTTCAATGAAAAGTAATCACCTGGCCTATTTACAAACCGCTGAAGTGATTAAAAGACGCTTACTCCTTGGAAGAAAAGTTATGACCAACCTAGACAGCATATTCAAAAGCAGAGACATTACTTTGCCGACTAAGGTCCGTCTAGTCAAGGCTATGGTTTTTCCAGTAGTCATGTATGGATGTGAGAGTTGGACTGTGAAGAAGGCTGAGCACCGAAGAATTGATGCTTTTGAACTGTGGTGTTAGAGAAGACTCTCGAGAGTCCCTTGGACTGCAAGGAGATCCAACCAGTCCATTCTGAAGGAGATCAACCCTGGGGTTTCTTTGGAAGGAATGATGCTAAAGCTGAAACTCCAGTACTTTGGCCACCTCATATGAAGAGTTGACTCATTGGAAAAGGCTCTGATGCTGGGAGGGATTGGGGGCCGGAGGAGACGGGGACAACCGAGGATGAGATGGCTGGATGGCATCACTGACTCGATAGACGTGAGTCTGAGTGAACTCCGGGAGGTGGTGATGGACAGGGAGGCCTGGCATGCTGCGATTCACGGGATAGCCAAGAGTCGGACACGACTGAGCGACTGAACTGAAGTGCTTAAAAGTTCCTAGTTATGCTAAACATCTCTTTTCTGTATTTTTTCACAAACCTGTCCAAGTTTTCTTATTGTGGGGATGGGAATAACTGTCATGTTCTTTTACTTAAGGGAACCAAACTGCAAAGATCATATGTAGAAAAAGCATGAATTCTTACATTTTGGCACAGAAATATAAAAACTTCAGTTTCCCAAGAATACCATCAGCACAAGATCACCATGTTTATTAAATAGAGAAAATTATTTTCCACTCTATGTTTTTTCTTTTTAAAATTTTAAAATTATCTGTAATTTTGCTGAGATATAATTGACATACAGCACTGTAGGAGTTTCAGGTGTATAACACAAGGATTTAACTTACATAGATCATGAAATAATTACCACAATTAGTTTGGTGAACATCTACCATCTCATATAGATACAACATTAAAGAAATAGAAAAAGACTTTTCCTTTGTGATGAGGACTCTTATGATATATTCTCTTAACTTTCACTTATAATGTACAGCACTATTAATTATCTTTATCATGGTGTACATCACATCCCTTGTACTTATTTATCTTATAACTGGAAGTCGGTACCATTTGACTCCCTTCTAATTCTACCTTCCCCACTCCCCATTTCTATTATTTTATGGAGTAAAAACTGGCACACCAACTTCATATTCTTATACTCATTCTGGTATTGAAGACCAGGATGAGCTGTCTACTTCAATGGTTAATCCCACTGTGTACCTGCTTGACGAGTGGCTCAGCCAGTATATGTAATAAATGAGTGGCAATGAAATAGGGCCATGCCTAAAGCAAACAAATTCTAAAAAAACAAGAAAACACACATAAAACCTGTCCTCACTGATGGAAGACACTAGTGAATATAAACCCTGCTTTATGAAACTAAACTAAGAGATGCAGCAAACAGATCCTGGAGAGAAAGAGAGCAACAAGGACCAGGAAATTCTAAATGTTTTATTTACCTGTGGCACGAACTGAATTTAGGATGGCCTCCCGGTATGCCACCTGGAGGGGCCCGAGATAGGTTTCCAGTCCATACTCCCTCTTGATTCGGTCATGAATAATTTCAATATGTAACTCCCCCATGCCACAAAGGACAGTCTGGGTAAAAGAGGAAGAAAACAAAACAAAGGTCAAGGAAAAATTGTTTATCACAAAACACTAAATAAAGGTATGATATCAATATATTTTATTTCCCATTACTTACAAACAAAATTTCTCCTGTAAACTTTTTTTGGCTCCTACATCAAAACACTGTTTTTAACTTCTCTGACTGTAATAATAAATCAATTGAAAGTGAATCACAAGGGTGGTCCAGGGCTAAGATTCCACATTCCCAACGGAGGGGGCCTGGGTTTGATCCCTGGCCGGGTAACTAGTCAGTGCTCATGCCACGATGAAGATCCCATGTGCCACCACTAACAGGCAGTGCAGCCAGTCTCTTACTCTGTGATAGCTGGGTTATTGGCTGGCTAAGTGGCATTCTAACCAGAACCATGCTTCCCAACCACAAAGCTAAGTTCTAGTCAATGGAATGTAAGTATCAATGATGTTGTCAACTTCTAGGTTATATCTTTAAGGATAAATAAAACCATTCTCTTAATGAAGATGTAGATAACTATCTTGAAACATGAATGAGGGCAACATCTTGTGAATGAGGGAAATAACCCCTCTCCCAAACCCTAGCAATCACATGGCTATTTCCCAACCATCCTAGACACCTTAACCTTACAGTTTTGTGGGCAGTCAAAACTACTAGAGTAATATGACCCAGCAATCCCACTGCTGGGCATACACACCAAGGAAACCAGAATTCAAAGAGACACGTGTACCCCAATGTTCATCACAGCACTGTTTATAATAGCCAGGACATGGAAGCAACCTAGATGTCCATCAGCACATGGATGGATATGAAAGCTGTGGTACATATATACAATGGAGTGTTACTCAGCCATTAAAAAGAATACATTTGAATCAGTTCTAATGAGGTGGATGAAACTGGAGCCTATTATACAGAGTGAAGTAAGCCAGAAAGAAAAACACCAATACAGTATACTAATGCATATATATGGAATTTATAAAGATGGTAACAATAACCCTGTATGCGAGACAGCAAAAGAGATACGGATGTATAGAACAGTCTTTTGGACTCTGTGGGAGAGGGCAAGGATTGGATGGTTTGGAAGAATGGCATTGAAACATGTATATTATCATATATGAAATGGATCACCAGTCCAGGTTCAATGCATGATACAGGGTGCTCGGGGCTGGTGCACTGGGATGACCCAGAGGGATGGGATGGGGAGGGAGGTGGGAGGGGGGTTCAGGATGGGGAACACATGTACACCCATGGCAGATTCATGTCAATGTATGGCAAAACCAAAACCATATTGTAAAGTAATTAGCCTCCAAAATATATATAAATAAATAAAATTTTTTAAAAAAATAAATAAAAGCAGGCCATATTAAATTTAACAAAATTCAGATTATAACAATATGTGACTACTCATGGAATAAACAAAGAATGAAAAAAAAAAAAACTACTAGAGTAGCTTGAACCTTTAAGTGACAGAGAAACTGACTTTTATCTTTTTTGAACCGATGTCATTTTGGGTCCTTGTTAGAACAGCCAAATTTGCATTAAAACATTTAAAAAAAAAAACCCAGAAAACAAAATAACACAAAAATAGTTATTCCTGAAGGTCTTTGTATATGGGAGAGTACAGTGCAAGTAATTCTATTTGCCCCATTTTATTCATATACTATCTGTATAGTGAAACATTAACTTTAACCCCAAAAGAGATCTGGCCCTTGCCTTTAGCTACTGGAAAGTTATCTCTAGGCCAAAATGCTCCCTTATAGAAGTGTCTTTGCTTGCCTGGTGCCTTTGTCCACCGGACAGTCTAACAATACGACTTACGAAACAGGTTTTGGAATAGCCAGACCCATTCACAACCTAGAGAGTGAAGGCAGTAGCCCAAACCTACAAGAGGCACGAGAGATTAAATGTCAACCACATAGGCAGTATGTGACTATGTTCCAGCAAAATCTCTGGACATTGAAGGCTTAGGTGAGCTTCCCTGGCTGGCAGTACTCCACAGAGTCAAGAGGATGAAGAAAGCTTTGCATTTAGAACTCTCCCAGACTTTGCCCTATGTGTCTCTTCCTTGGCTGTTTCTGATTTGTTTCTTTTCAGTGTAAAAAAACTGTAAGAAACAATAAAAGACTATTTGGTATATGACTGTGATACTTTAAGTTAAAAAAGTAAATTATTTGGAAAGAAGCAAGTTGCTGAATAATACAAATAGAACAACTTGCTATATATCTGTACATATATATTTAGAAATATGTATATATATATATAAAATGCTTTATAACATGGCATGGCAGAAAAATGGATGTTTGGAAAAGTGTGAAAGGCTATTCACTGATTATCTGTGTAGAACAGGATTGAAAGACTGAAAGGGAAACTTTTAATTCTTTACTTTGTCCACTTGCACGTTATTTTTTAAAAAATATGTATTGGTGGTTTTTAAATAAAGTTCCTATTGCGATCGCTGTTGCAGCTTCAGAATCAATTAAACTAAGCTGCTTCATCATTTAGTTGGCATTTAGGAAACAAAAGTACTTCACACTTTTCAGATTAACTAAAATGAGCTTATCCTTTTTACAGGCAAATTTATAATCTTTTAAAGGAACTTTTTCTTTCCTTTCTTTTTTTTTTTTTTTACCACTTGAATGCTGGAAAATCTCCATTGATTCCCCAAGCTCATTTATTTTATTTTATTTTTTTTTAAATTTTAAAATCTTTAATTCTTACATGTGTTCCCAAACATGAACCCCCCTCCCACCTCCCTCCCCATAACATCTCTGTGGGTCATCCCCATGCACCAGCCCCAAGCATGCTGTATCCTGCATCAGACATAGACTGGCGATTCAATTCTTACATGATAGTATACATGATAGAATGCAAAGGAACTTTTTCTCGATATTTTATATAACTCTACTCTGCTTCCCTAAAAAGATGTAGAACGAACATGTGTTCTTCTACTATACCATAATGCACAGTGCAGTCCTGTACCACTTTAGACTCTATATTTCTTCCCATACTGTTGGCCACAATCTGTCACTTCTCATCCATTTTAAGTGTGTTATCATCATTAAAAGTATCTTTGCATCCTCCCTTTAGTAAACCGTTTCTGTAAGTTTTAGCCTAAGAGGCTCAAAGTGTTGTCTTGGGGTTGAAAATTTTATTTCAAAATTTCACAAAAGGCTGTGTTCTGGAAGATAAAAATGTTGGAGAGTAGTTTTTATAAGTAAGGTATAATCATGGTGAGGAATTAAGGAGAATTTAGCTTGACAGTAAAAATAATAATCAGAAATTTATATTATCAGAGAGCCAAAGCAGAAGGCCTTTTCTTTCAGGTGCATGGAAAAATCAATGCTTTAGACAAATGCACTTAAAAACTCTCTTGCACACAAACATTATTATTGAAAGATTTGGGGAATTAAATAATAATATGCGTACTTGTCCAGAATCAGGATCTAGCTTCACTTTCAAACTGGGATCTTCACGCTGAAGGCATTTCAATGCATGATCCAAATCTAGAGGATAAACAGTAACTGTTACCTTTACATTTTATTTTTTAAGATAAGGTACTACAATGACAGTTATTTCACACAGCCAGAAATGTTTTATAGAGAATTTTAAAAAGTGACAAGACAGTGATGGGAGGTTACTTGAGATTTAGTGACCTGGAAAGACCTGTCCATGATGATTTAGATAAAGACATAAACCAGAAAGAATGATGTGCTAAGTAAAATCCCAGAGAAAAAGAATTCCAGATAGAGGAAATGGCTGTGCAAGGAATGGTTTCTACTGAAGAAACAAGAAGGCCAGTGTAATGGTAGATAAAAGAAAGAGCGGCATCAGATGAGGAGATGTGTGACAGAGATCAATCACATCATGAAAGGTTTGAAGGCCATGGTGAAGTCTGGATTTGCACTGGGAAGCCATTGAAAGGTTTTACATGGGACAGTAACATCATCTGCTTATACTCTGCAAAGGTTAAGAAGCTAACAAAAAAGCCTTCAGAAACAAATACGAAGAAGCTAAATTATATCATGAATAAAGAGATGCTAATGTGCCTACTCTACGATGAATGATCACACCAAAGAAGAATACAGCTGACCCTTGAATAACATGGATTTGATGCAGGTCTTCTTATATGCGAAGTCAGATATGGAGGAACCAAGTACAGGAAGGGCCAACTATAATTTCAACATTCAGAAAACTAAGATCATGGCATCTGGTCCCATCACTTCATGGCAAACAGGTGGGGAAACAATGCAAACAGTGAAAGACTTTATTTTCTTGGGCTCCAAAATCACTGCAGACGGTGAATGCAGCCATGAAATTAGAAGACGCTTGCTCCTTGGAAGAAAAGCTATGACCAACCTAGACAGCATATTAAAAAACAGACATTACTTTGCCAACAAAGGTCCGTCTAGCCAAAGCTATGGTTTTTCCAGTAGTCATGTATGGATGTGAGAGTTGGACTATAGAGAAAGCTGAGCACCAAAGAACTGATGCTTTTGAACTGTGGTGTTGGAGAGGACACTTGAGAGTCCCATGTGCAGCAAGGCGATAAACCAGTCCATCCTAAAGGAAATCAGTCCTGAATATTCATTGGAAGGACTGATGCTGAAGCTGAAACTCCAATACTTTGGCCACCTGATGTGAAGAACTGACTCACTGGAAAAGACCATGATGCTGGGAAAGATGGAAAGCAGGAGGAGAAGGGGACAACAGAGGATGAGATGGTTGGATGGTATCACAATTTGATGGACATGAGTTTGGGCAAAACTCTGGGAGTTGGGTGATAAACAGGGAAGCCTGATGTGCTGCAGTCCATGGGTCACAAACAGTTGGACACAACTGAGCGACTGAATTGAAATGCTGAACTCAATGACATAAAATGACATAAAAAATCTTTTGAAGTAAAATGTAACTATTTAATCTAAATTTTCAGAGCACTAATTAATTGATGCACCAAGACTACTTGTACCTGGCTGCTTAGCCATTGATGGAGGTTCTATGGTACAGAAGAAAACAGGTTCTGGAATCTCCACGCCAGCCAATAAAAGCCTCTCTGTTTCATTGTTTTCTTTCTGCTTCTTTTCTCCCTCCCTTCTGGCTCGACGAGATGCAGCTAATGCGCTGGACTTGGATGAGACAATGGTGTCTCCAGTAGCAGTCTGCAAGCAAACAAGATGCATGAACACAACAGGCAAGCCCTCAGCTTTCACCAAAAACCATGAAAACCAAAGAAAAATTTAATGCAGCACTTTCTCCTCATCAAAACCTAAAAGAGACTAATTCACTAAGCTGCTTATAACTGTACATTCGTAAAGCTAATTTAACTTATAGACGAATTCTATCCAAAACACTGCTGTTGTAAATTCTAACAATAAAACACTCCTGGAGGAAGACAATAATAAAACACACATACAACAAAAAATACATTTAAAATTCATCTGGCAAATCAAATTTATCTTTGAGCAAAAGAGACAAAAATTCTTGCCCTTACAAGACTTCATTAGGAAAATATCCTCACTTTTTACATAATCAGTTATAAAGTTAAATTTTCTGAAGTTATCAAGAAAGCAAAAAACCTAATGAGAATAACGCTATCTAATATAAACTTAAACATAAGCATGCATCCATAAATGTATTTATTTTACTTGGATTTGAAATTTATATGAAGACAATCCATAGTGTTTATAGTGTTCCATAATTTATTTTTCTCTGTATTAAATGTTTGAGATTTGACTATGTTGATGAATGTACTACAATACTCATTACTCCATTACTGATAGCTTTTGGATTGTTTGTGGATTTTTGCTATGACAAACTACGTACTTTTAATTAAACATTTAAGCTGTTATTTCCTACAGAAACCATTTGGTCACTTACATGTTTAAGCCCAACAGTCAAAGCAATGTTACCAGCAGTCAGTAAAGGGATTTCTATATGTTGGTCAGCAAATGGCAAAAGCAGACGACTTATCCTCTCCCTGTAAAACCATGATTCATGTTAGTAAAAGTACGAAGAAATGAGTTTAGAAATAAGAAGTTTTAGAAAATAACCTAGGCTTCTACTTACGTGCAGTTTCCATTAATATTATGGATGGCTGTTTGGGGTTTTATCATGCCTGAGTATATGCGCATAAAAACCAGTGGGCCTCGCTGCTTGTCATGGAGGACTTTAAATGCCAGGGCACATAAGTCACCCTTATACCACTGCCTAAAAATTAAGGAGAAATTCCAGAAAAGCCTTTAAAATATAGCTCCTATATATCTATATAGGTAAGATCAGAATCACTGCATAAACTTAACCTTCATGTCCTCCAAAGATTACTCTTATCTTCTAATTTAGCAACCCAGGACAATTAAATACTGTATTCTGTACTTCTCTTCCTCCACTGGACTAGATTACTTATTGGAGATCTTACCATTAATGCTTCAAAACTGGAAAAAAACAAAAAAAAATGGATTCTCTTCCAAATATTACTTCTATTAGCAAATAATTCTTGCTGAGACATCCCTCCTCAAAAAATACACCTAGGAATATCACACCACTTCTTAAAACCCCATAGAGGATAAACAAGAAGGCACTTTTCTTTTTTTTTTATTTTTATTTTTACTTTATTTTACTTTACAATACTGTATTGGTTTTGCCATACATTGACAAATCTGCCACGGGTGTACATGAATTCCCAATCCTGAACCCCCCTCCCAGCTCCCACCCCAAGAAGGTACTTTTCAATTACTGTTTTCACTCTCTCCTCCCACTTTTTCTTCAGCTGCATAGCCATATAAATCTACACTATAAACTTGAACTTGTTTAGAACACCAACACTTACAGAATGATGTCCTTAAATTAGTGTTCACTGAGAGGTTTCAGAAAGTCTGAATTAGTCTCAAATTGCCAAATTTTGTGCATAGGTACATTTTTCAGAGGAAAAAGCTCCATATTTTCATTAGTTTCAAAGGAGTCCATGACTCAGGAGATTAGACACTTCTATTATTGAGCTGCTCTAATCTTATTCCTGTTCTCTCCAAAATTTTATTTAACAAGTCCTTATATAGAGATTTGATCATATACTAGGAACTGCTCTATGTGCTTTATAAATATTAGCTCATTTATGCTAGTGTCAATCTTATGAGATAAATTCCACTTTCTGCATTTTACAGATGAGAGGACCTGAGATTTAAATTCAAGTAGTACACAGTCCATACTCATCATCACACTGCCATAATGCCTCTCCAATAGAGAGACATGAAAAGAGACTCAGATTCCAGTTAACAGGATTAAAGTCCACCTCTGCCTGCCATTATGCACAAAGCTCACTTAGATTTTAGAGGATTTATTACCAAGGACAAAGCTGTTAGGCACAAGAGGAGTAAAACAACAGACCTTTCCTTACAGTCACAAAATATTTTGAGCTTATGGAAAATCTTGAAATCCAGAATAAATATAAATATATCTATAGCATATTTATCAAACACCCCCAGGGTACTACTTCTTTTTTCTTAGACTAAGATGGAAGGGTCAACACTTGTACTTTTACACAGCAAAGAAGTCACACATTCTTAGCACCATCTTAAAGATAGCACGTTACAAGAGATGATGACAAACATCCCTTTCAAGTAAAAATTACAATGACTCTATATATTGTTTACAATAATATTCTTCATCAATGTTATTCAAAAATTGTGATTCAGCTACCATTTTTGAAAAATAAGACCTATCTGTCTACCTAAGATTTTAATCTATGTACTTTTATACTTACAGAAATTCATAGTTGCGTTCTTCCGGTGAAGGCAAGTACATAGTAATGGCGTCTAATAAGGGCTGGACCCCTTTGTTTTTCAGGGCACTTCCACAAAGCACAGGCACTGCTGTCTGAGCCAGTGTTACTCTGTGTATTGCAGTTTGTAGCTATAAAGCAGAGATATAAATGTTTCATGTATAGTATTTTGGTCTCCACCAAAATATCTCAGAATCAGATGTTTTCTTTAACTAACCATGTAAAATATCACTCCTCAGCACACTACCATCATTCTTTATGACCTTATTGTTTATTTTTCATTGTAAATAGCATTAATCACTATCTGGTATATTAAATATATATTTATGTTTACTGTCTGTCCCCCCATCCACTAGAATGTAAAATTTATATAAGCATTATAGCAAATCCCATAAAACAGCACTAAATCACCAAAAACTGGAAAAGTGTCTAAAATAAAGTAGTTGAATAAAAATATTTCTTGAAAAAGTGAGTTAATTACTTGTGATTTAACCTTGATAGTCTACTAGAAGAACTTGTTAGAAATACGAATTCCAGTTTCTTCAAATAAATTAAATCCACATTAAATAAAATCCAAGACAAAATGAGGTGTACCAAAGTTAGAAACAACTTTTAAACGATCACAAAAATCATGAAAAGCTTAGATGTGTTTGCAAGCTATTGATAAGAGGAATGGTGGGTCAACTTCATTTTATATTGTAAACTCTTTGAAAACAGAAATCATATTATGTGACTAAATGGTATAGTAAACATCACATCTAACCATGCAAATACTAAACAAGAAAAAAATTCAAACTTATAGCATTTCATGCAAAAAACATTTTTACACCTCTTACTTCAAATGGCTCAAAATTAATCTACAGATCTTATGTTTTTCGTTAATTCTTTCCATGAAAAATAATCAAGCGAATTTGCTGGGCTCATCTTGAAGTCAACTTAAAACACATTACCATTTAAACACTGTTCATGGGAGAAGGTTCCTGGCAGAAAAAACCAAAAAGACCTTGAATAAATCTGTCATAATTCAAATACAATTCTTTGGTTTGATGTATTTCATAAGAAAGCCAGGAAAAAAAAAAAAAAAAACCTGGGAAGATCTAGAATAAGTTTCCACTAACAATTAAAACAGATTCAGAAAAAATGTTCTGAGAAAAATGACCATTATAGTAGTCTCAAATATCAGGAAATTTTAAAAAAAACACCAAATTTCTATCTGTGATTTCCCTACTACTACTCAGTGAAATGATCACAGTGAAAGGAAAAGGATGCAGAAAATGAACAATGTTCTCTAATTTTTAACAGTGTTATAATTTTTAAGTCGGCATTTTTTAATGATGTCTAAAGTTGAAAAAAAAATCTACAACAGTCATCAAACCACATCCAAATAGTAAAACTTGGTCAGAAGTAAATGATTAATAAAATTTACCTTTTCGGCTGGTAGCAAATCAAAATTCTCACTAAATTCTCCTAAAACCAAGTCAGCAAATTCATCATCCAAATCTGCAACCTGAAAGGAAAGGCTTTAGTTCTATAACTTGCATTCATTATCACAACTATAGGTCTACACACCATAAATATCCATTACCCAAATATTTCAAGACAGTTACACAATCCAGCTTATCCAGGCTAAGGAACTCATCACATCTTCTAGAGATCTTCTTTCAAAGGAAAGAGACTGAAAACTGAAGATATGAGCTCATGAGTTTTCTAAACTCATGGGAAGCAGAGCCTTTTGATAAAGCACCTCAATTCAGTACTACCTACTCAGAGTACTCAAGAGAAATAAGAGAAAATTGACGATTGATAGCCAAAGATAATATATACAATGGACTGCTGTTTTAAAATAGATCTGGAGGGGACGTCCCTGGCAGTCCAGTGGTAAGAACTGTAATTACAATTCAGGGGGCGTGGGTTTGATCCCTGGTTGGGGAAATAACATACCACATGCTATGCTGTGTGACCAAAATAAATAAATCAATAAACAGATTTGGGGTCTTAGTTCATAAAAAAAGTTTCATTGGTAATCCTCTAATATTTTGAATGTTCATCATATCAGCTAAGTAAAATAATATATCTTGTTTATAATTCTTCACTGAGGGAATAAATTTAAGTCGAGAAGGTCATGGTATCGTTTCAATAATAAAAACATAAATAACCTCATTCATATTTGTTTTCTAATTATTTGCCTATGTGACAGGAGAATTCAGGTGATAATAAAATTATCAAAAGAGTTTCAATGAGAAGCCTCCACACTGCAACAGTCTGGCCCCCTGCTCACCCAACTAGAGAAAGCCTGCACACGACAGTGAAGACTCAGTGCCAGCAAACACAAACTTAAAAAAAGAAAAGAAAGAAGTTATGTCACCTCTCCTTGGTTACCCATGGAGATAATACTAGGACTTATCCCATGAGGTTACTGTGAAATTTAAATAACCAATTCAAACTATGCTTCCAGAACATACAGTAAGTATATAATATTCTTTTCATTGCTGTTCACCTTTGGAACACATGAAGTTGATTCTAGTTGCACTAATCTTATTCTCTAATCAAAAACTTTTAAACTGTGGTAAAATATAACAAACATAAAATTACCATCTTAACCATCTCTAAGTGAACAGTCTTAAGTATACTCCCACACTGTCATAAAACTAGTCTCCAGAACATTTTCATGTCACCAAACCAAAACTCTATATCCATGAAACAAACTCTTTATCATTCTCCCTTTCTCCCAGCTCCTGGTTAATTATCATTCTACTTCCTGTCTCTATAATGCTGAGGACTCTAGCTACTTCATATAAGTGATATTCTACAGCATCTTTTTGTGATTGGTTTATTTGAGGCTATTAGCATAAGGGCCTCAAAGTTCATCCATGTTGTAGCATATGTCAGAATTTCCTTATTAAGGCTGAATAATATTCCACTGTGTATATAGCACATTTTATCCACTCATCTGCTGAAGAATACTTGGACTGCTCCCACTTTTTGGCTGTGTGAAAAATGTTGCTATGAAGAAGGATGTACAAATAGCTTGAGAGCTTGCTTTCAATTTGTTTGGACATATACTCAGAAGTGGAATTGCTAGATCATATGGTAATTCTATTTTCAATTTTCTGAGGAACCACAATACTGTTTTCCATAGAAGTTCTATCATTTTCATTCCCCAAACAGTGCACAAGGGTTATAATTTCTCCCCATTCTTGCCAACTCTTCCTTTTTTTTGATCATAGCTATCCTAGCTGCTGTGATATGCTATTATTCTCTAATTCTATACATATGTATGTATTCCTCGTGATGAATACTTTTTTGTGTGTGTGATGAATACTTTATTACTATCTACTGATAGTCATCTCAAAATTTTCCTTATTTTCATTATATACTACCATGTTCTGGAACACAGAGCGATATACATGCAAGTGTAATTTGGCTCAATGATATTACAAAATCTTTCTTAGGTTTACTGATAGGGAGAGGGGTGTGTGTGTGTGTGTACTGATAGGCAGAGGGGTGTCTGTGTGTACTGATAGGTAGAGGTGGGTGTGTGTGTGTGTGTGTACTGATAGGTAGAAGGATGTGTGTGTGTGTACTGATAGGTAGAGGGGTGGGTGTGTGTGTACTGATAGGTAGAGGGGTGCGTGTGTGTGTACTGATAGGTAGAAGGATGTGTGTGTGTGTGTACTGATAGGTAGAGGGGTGTGTGTGTGTGTACTGATAGGTAGAGGGGTGTGTGTGTGTGTGTGAGTGTACTGATAAGTAGAGGGGTGTGTGTGTGTGTGTGTGTGTGTACTGATAGGTAGAGGGGTGTGTGGGTGTGTACTGATAGGGGTGTGTGTGTGTGTGTGTGTATACTGATAGGTAGAGAGGTGTGTGTTTGTGTACTGATAGGTAGAGGGGTGTGTGTGTGTGTGTGTACTGATAAGTAGAGGGGGGTGTGTGTGTGTGCGCGTGTACTGATAGGTAGAGGGGTGTGTGTGTGTGTACTGATAGGCGGGGTGTGTGTGTACTGATAGGTAGAGGGGGGTGTGTGTGTGTACTGATAGGCGGGGGGGGTGTGTGTGTGTGTACTGATAGGTAGAGGGGTGTGTGTGTGTGTACTGATAGGTGGGGGGTGTGTGTTTGTGTACTGATAGGTAAAGGGGTGTGTGTGTGTGTGTGTACTGATAGGCAGAAGGGTGTGTGTGTGTGAGTGTACTGAAAGGTAGAGGTGTGTGAGTGTGTGTGTGTGTACTGATAGGTAGAGGGGTGTGTGTGTGTGTGAGTGTACTGATAGGTAGAGGTGGGGGTGTGGGTGTGTGTGTGTACTGATAGGTAGAGGGGTGTGTGTGTGTGTGAGTGTACTGATAGGTAGAGGTGGGGGTGTGGGTGTGTGTGTGTACTGATAGGTAGAGGGGTGTGTGTGTGTGTGTGTACTGATAAGTAGAGGGGTATGTGTGTGTGTGTGTGTGCGCGTGTACTGATAGGTAGAGGGGTGTGTGTGTGTGTACTGATAGGCGGGGTGTGTGTGTACTGATAGGTAGAGGGGGGTGTGTGTGTGTACTGATAGGCGGGGGTGTGTGTGTGTGTGTACTGATAGGTAGAGGGGTGTGTGTGTGTGTACTGATAGGTGGGGGGTGTGTGTTTGTGTACTGATAGGTAAAGGGGTGTGTGTGTGTGTGTGTGTGTGTGTACTGATAGGCAGAAGGGTGTGTGTGTGTGAGTGTACTGAAAGGTAGAGGTGTGTGAGTGTGTGTGTGTGTACTGATAGGTAGAGGGGTGTGTGTGTGTGTGAGTGTACTGATAGGTAGAGGTGGGGGTGTGGGTGTGTGTGTGTACTGATAGGTAGAGGGGTGTGTGTGTGTGTGAGTGTACTGATAGGTAGAGGTGGGGGTGTGGGTGTGTGTGTGTACTGATAGGTAGAGGGGTGTGTGTGTGTGTGTGAGTGTACTGATAGGTAGAGGTGGGGGTGTGGGTGTGTGTGTGTACTGATAGGTAGAGGGGTGTGTGTGTGTGTACTGATAGGTGGGGGGTGTGTGTGTGTGTGTACTGAAAGGTAGAGGGGTGTGTGTTTGTGTACTGATAGGTAGAGGGGTGTGTGTGTGTGTGTGTGTGTGTGTGTGTGTGTGTGTACTGATAGAAGGGTGTGTGTGTGTGAGTGTACTGATAGGTAGAGGTGGGTGTGTGTGTGTGTACTGATAGGTAGAGGGGTGTGTGTGTGTGTGTGTGTGTGTGTGTACTGATAGGTAGAGGGGTGTGTGTGTGTGTACTGATAGTTGGGGGGTGTGTGTGTGTGTACTGATAGGTAGAGGGGTGTGTGTGTGTGTACTGATAGTTGGGGGGTGTGTGTGTGTGTACTGATAGGTAGGGGGTGTGTGTGTGTGTACTGATAGGTGGGGGGGGTGTGTGTGTGTACTGATAGGTAGAGGGGTGTGTGTGTGTACTGATAGGTAGAGGGGTGTGTGTTTGTATACTGTATGCACGTGCGTGCACTTAGTCGTGTCTGACTCTTTGCAACTCCATGAACTGTGGAGGCTCCTCTGTCCATGGGCATTCTCCAGGCAAGGTTCGAAGCCAGGTCTCCCGCATTGCAGACAGATTCTTTACCGTCTGAGCCACCAGGGAAACCCTGATAGCTCTTGGTACAAGTCAAAACACCTCAGAGGGGAGCCAGTTATGTACCTAATTATTGATTCCGCTTGTATTCTTTTCATGCCCCCTCCACCTCAAATTACAGAGTATAGCAAAACAGGTAAGAGCTCTAGCTCTAACTAAGACAGTCTGGGTTCAGATTCCCGTTCTGCTGCTCATTAGCTATATGACAACTTATTAAAGCACTCTAATCCTCTGTTTCCCCACCTATAAAATGGGAATACTATATAGGACATCTGCCAATGTAAAAAAGATGATACTCTTTGACCTAGCAATTCCACTCTTATATTTAGCAAATTCTTGCAATGTGTACAAAGAGATACATACCAAGATGTTCACAGAAACACTGTTCACCACAACAAAAAAAGAGGAAACAACCTCAAGTCCATTCACAGGAGAACAGACAATAAACTGTAGGATGATATTATACTGGAACACTATAGAAGACTGAAAACGAATGAAGTTTAACCACACGTCACACATGAATGAATCTCCAACATGTTGAGAAACGTAATAAAATACAAACAGTATCATTTCATTTAAGTGAGAGTCGCTCAGCTGTGTCTGATTCTTTGCAACCCCATGGATTATTCAGTCCATGGGCTTCTCCAGGCTAGAATACTGGCATGGGTAGTCTTTCCCTTCTCTAGGGGATCTTCCCAACCCAGGGATCAAACCCAGGTCTCCTGCATTGCAGGCAGATTCTTTGCCAGCTGAGCTACCAGGGAAGCCCCATTTAAGTAAAATTCAAAAACATGGAAAATGAGGTATATATCTGTAGTAAACTATAAAGTAAAGCAAATGAGAGATAAATACTGCAATCAAGGTGGTGGTGGGGGGTAGAGATTAGTGGAAGGGAGAGAGATCAGGAAATGGCACACAGAGACTCCAGAGTATTGCGAATATTCCACTTCTTAAGCTGGGTGGTGATTACACTGGTGTTCACAGTATTATACTTTATATATTCTATTTGTAAATTTAGATGAAATGTCACAGTAAACATTTTTTTTAAGTTTCTAAATATTTAAGCAATTTTAAGCTCAAAGTATTTACTTTACTTGTTCAATTAAGGCATTCCTTGCTTCCGTTGTTTCTTTCAGCAATTTAGGATCACTCATTTCCAAGAGAGGTTTTCTCTCAAAGTCTTTTCCATCATCTGAATTGGGATTCCAAAGAAGTTTTTCTTTACTTACTACATCCACCACTCCTTTGAAAGCTTTGCCTTCACCAACTGGTAACTGTAAGTCAGAGTGAGACAAACATTTTAGTAAATGATCATTAGAACTCAATTAAAACTATACTGGTGATAAAACTTCCCCCACTCACTCCCAAATGTCTCTTATCATCATTATCATAATCTAAATCTATTTTTACTTATATCCTAACTTCTTCCAAAAGGATCTGAGATAGCTTCAAAAATGTATATAATAATACCACAATAAACTGATAAGGAAACTAAGAAGGATCTGTTCATATTAATTAAACCAAATATTAATCAACCAACCTGTAAAAGCAAAGGTTTTGCCTTCAACTTCTCTCTGATGCTTTCAACTGCATAGTTAAAACTGTAAAATAATTAAAAATGTTAAGATTCTTAAAATAGGACTTAAGAATGTTCTCTAAAAGTATAACCCTAAATTGCTCCTAATATTCACCATTTAACATTTTTCCACAGGACATCTTGTCTTTTAATGTTAATTTCAGATTAACAGTCCCTAGAGAAGGGAATGGCAACCCACTCTAGTACTCTTGCCTGGAGAATTCCATGGTCAGAGGAGCCTGGCAGGTTATAATCCATGGGATCACAAAGAGTCAGACACGCCTGAGTGATTAACACTTTCACTTTTCAGATAAAAGTGACTGAGAATCTATCATAATTCTGCCACAAGTGTATTTAGGGTATTTTATTACTGTGAGCTTCATTTAACTAAAGTTTGAGGTTAAGATTAAATGAATTGATCAAAGTCACACAGAATAAATTGGAGTTAAGATTCAAATGCAAGATTTATGATTACAAGTCAAAGATTCTTTCTCTTAACAAATATCAATACATTTGTTATCACACATGACTAGAGCCAGCCTTACTTTTCTATACTTTTATCTCAGGCATTCTTCATATCATATGCTATACTGTTCATTTCTGTGCTAACACTAGGGCTGGCTACCTACAAAACACATGCCATCTTTGGCATGAGGGCTGATTCACACACACATGCAGATCATTCTGGTCCCAATGTCTTTAAGCAGCAACCTAGTATCCAGTCATCTCCCTCCCATCATTACAGGTTCTGTCAGTCAGTACTTCTATCAATCTCAAGGAACTCCAAACAGAAAATGGTCAGAACTTTAGTCTAGCACATTTTGAAGGTTGCTGTGTTTTTACTGATCAAGACAAAAGTCCTTTAAACCAGCAGCCTTAGAATTACTATACAGAGTGACAGAAACACAAAGCATACCTGTGTGGTATTAGAAGAGACACAGTTTATGGTTTCTAACTGTCAATCCCATACCACAGATCAGGACTGCCCCCTTTCACATTTCCCCAGAATCATCAGAATTCTTAATTCTCACCCTTTCTCATTTTCTCCAAATCCTTCATACATTCTTGACTGTCTGAGTTCTGTTCTCAAGATAACGTATCCATTTAGGATCACCACTCTAAGTCTGCGGAATTACCACTACATCTCAGCCTTAACGTGTTTGCCCTATATGCAGGTCTCAAAACACCTATGGTCTCCTTCCTAGTTTCTTTTCATTGAGAGCATTTTACCCAGTAGCTAAAGAAAATCAGGGGACAAGGAAGAACATCACTCACTGAGGCAACTACAGGAAACAATTCTCTACCCTCTACCATTAGCAATGACAGGAACACCATTCAGCAATACAAGGACTCAGCCATACAGCTCTAAATAGAGCCAGTGGAATCAGTGAGACATCACTCTGTCAGGAGCCTAAAAAATAGGATAAAGCCTCTCTACCTCAGAATCAGAGCACTTCATCATCAGCTCTCTATTAATCCCACATTGTTCCTTTACCTGTTAGCTGCTTTGAATTCTTTTTAAATGGGACTGAATTGGGATATCATGGAATAGGTACCATGGATTGAATTGGGATACCATGGAATAGATTATACTTTATAGGGAATAGCTGTTTCTAAATTTAAGTTATAGTGCATTAAAAGCTCAAATAATATTCTTACTTTGATAAGCCAAAGAAACACATTTTAAATACCTTGCTCCAATTTTGTCCATCTTGTTTAAAAAACAGATTCGAGGTACCTTGTGCTTATCAGCTTGCCTCCATACTGTAAGAGTTTGTGCCTAAAGCAAAGATAAGGAAAAAAACACATATTTGACAAAAACAACCATTACTACACATGAAATAAGCAGACCTCAGCCTGCACTGTAACGGAACCGGGCCCTGTTCTAGCATAGCTAGTACCACTGCACATATATCTCTGCTGCTGCTGCTACTGCTAAGTCACTTCAGTCGTGTCTGACTCTGTGCAACCCCACAGACGGCAGCCCTCTGGACCCGTGCTAATGCTGTCAGGTTAAAACAGCTGAAAAATTGATCAAGTATGCCTGAAGACTATGCTTCCAGCTAAGAATACTCTGGGTGAACCAGGATGCAAGACAAAGAAAATGAACCACTGAGAAGTACTGGGAGTCACAGAGAGAGGACTTAACCAAGAATCACAAGACCTTCTTTGTTTGGCTTCACCTTACTTGGTAACAATCACACTTGGTAACATCATATAATACTGAACTCATCAGTTTTCTGATCTGTGCAATATGGACTTTTGCCTTAATTAATTCAGACAGTTGTAATGTGAAAAGAAAAAATAGGAATGTACTATAAAATGCTACTACGACAAAAATCAAGTATTTTTACTGTGAATGTTTGAATACTCATATAAACTGAAGAAAATTTAAGGAGGGGAAAGGAAGCCAACACCTGTATTTCTAAGTCACAATTCTCATATGCTTTTTTATTTGGCTTCTTTTAATTCTACTTTCTGTATGTGTTAAATATAAACAGTTTGCCTAGTAGAGCCTAGACTTTTAAAAACCTAATGTGCTGACACTGTTAAAATAGATACCAGTTTGTCATTTATTAGGTAAAACTTAATATACAATAAAATACAGCTAGCTGCCCCCTGAACAACACAGGGATTAGGGTGCAAACCTCTGCAAAGTCAAAAGTCCACTTTTAACTTTACAGTGGCCTTCCTTAGCTGCAGTTTTGCATCTGCAGATTCAACCAACCCTGGCTTATGGAGTCTGAAGCCCCTATTTAGTGAAAAAAATCCACTTGTAAGCAGACCCATGAAGTTCAAACTCATGCTGTTTGAGGGTCAACTGTATACAGATTTTAAGAGTCCAGTTCAATGAATTTTGATAAGTGTGTATATTTGTATAACTACTATCCCAGTGAAGAGATAGAACACATAGAACATTAGAGATTTTTATGTCCCAAGATTCATTCTGCCTATTGTTGAACCTCATATAAATAGCATGGCATTTTCACCCAATATAACATTTTCAACATTCATTCCCACTGTTGCATATACTAGTTAATTTTTACTGCTAAATTCCTCTGTATAAAGCCTAGCATGCTACAACAGTCCACAGGGTCACAAAGAGTTGGACATGACTGGGTGACTGAACAACAACAAGGACAAGTGCATACTTAATTTTACAAGAAACTGCCAAATAGTCTTCCACTGTGGGTATAGTATTTCACAGTCCCACCAATAACATGTAAGAGTTCCGATTACTACACATCCTCAACCAAGATTTCCCATCATTCTTTTTAATTTTAGCTATTCTTGTGGGTATGAAACGGTCTCTTTGTAATTTTAATTTGCATTTCTCGAAGAACTGATGCTTTTGAACTGTGGTGTTGGAGAAGACTCTTGAGAGTCCCTTGGACTGCAAGGAGATCCAACCAGTCCATTCTGAAGATCAGCCCTGGGATTTCTTTGGAAGGAATGATGCTAAAGCTGAAACTCCAGTACTTTGGCCACCTCATGCCAAGAATTGACTCATTGGAAAAGACTCTGATGCTGGGAGGGATTGGGGGCAGGAGGAGAAGGGGATGACAGAGGATGAGATGGCTGGATGGCATCACTGACTCGATGGACCCGAGTCTGAGTGAACTCCGGGAGTTGGTGATGGGCAGGGAGGCCTGGCGTGCTGTGATTCATGGGGTCGCAAAGAGTCGGACACGACTGAGTGACTGAACTGAACTGAATGAATCAATTTTGTTTTTTGTTTCCTGTGTCTTTTTCTAAGAAATTGTTACCTAGTGGCCCCACTAATTTTTATGTGAGTTGTAGGGGGGATATACATTATAAATTTCCCAAGAAACAAAACATATTAAGAAATAAAACTCCCATCACTCCACCAGCCAGCTAAAAGCTCATCTACTATTTTAGCAAATAACAGCCTCCTGTATCACAAATTCAGAAACTTCCTACTAAGCATATTTCAATCTTGTAAATGTAATCTGTCTGAATGATTAAGTGTCAAATGCCTGTAAAGAATTATAATGATAGGAAGGATGCAACCATTAGGAAATGAAGTGACTCAAAGAAATACAAATAATAGTGTATAATCAACCTCAGACCTCAGTGTCAGGCTTTATATCAAGCAAATATCACTGTCTGTCAGGGGTCCTCAGGTAGACAGACAATAACTATTTTATTTCCCCTCCAACTTTTCTTTGAAACACTTCAAATCTATAAAAAAGGGGAAAGAACAGTACAATAAATACCCATGTACTCTTCATTCACCTAGATTTACCAAATATTAACATTTCGTTACACTTGCCTTTTTTCTCTCTATACATAAACACGTGCCTCTGTACACATTATGTGTGTGGTGGCTCTGAAAATGTGCCACTTGAAACTACTATGCAGAGCACGATTAACTGATGGTCCCAACTGTTAGCCTTCGAGATCAACACCATGTTCTCTCAAGGGTCCCCTTCTTGGGGGCTGTTCCCAGCTAATGACTGAGTTCAGCAGAGTAATAATGTAGGTCTATACCCACAAGACATGGGTTCCTCTAACAGGTAACTTTGTCTTGAAGACTCCCCAGAGTATAGTCAAACTCTCTTGTAACTGTGCTGTAGCCTGAGACTCTTCCTCCCGAATCCCCCTTCCTACCCTTCTCCTTCACAGGTGTCAGCCTGTCCTGTGGTCTGAACACCCTCTGCTACTTCTCTTTCTCCCTTTTTATTCCCCCCAATAAATCTCTTCTACATCTAATCCCATCTTGGCACCCAAACTAAAACCACGTATGTATCTGTGGGTGGATGGGAGCTGAGCCATGAGATCACATTGCAGGTACCATGACATTTCAACCCTGAATACTTCAGCATGCATTTCCTAAGGATAAGGACATTCTCCTGCATGATCAGTTACAAAGACCACATTCAGGGAAATTTAAGTTAACATTAAAAACAAAATTTCTGGCTGCACCTTGTGGCATGGGGGATCTTAGTTTTCACCAGGGAAAGAACCTATACTCCCTGCATTGGAATGGCAGAGTCTCAACACTGGACCGCCAGGGAAGCCCCCTGACACAATGCTTTAATATACATACTTCATATTCAAATTTCTGATTTTCCCAAAGATATCCTTTGTAACCTTTTTGATCCAGGATTCCACTGAGGAAGATATGTTACATTCAGTCTTGTCTCTTCAGAATTTTGTAATCTAGAACAGTTTCCCAGCTCCCCCCAACCCCAATCATTCATTTTCCTTATGTTTTTTCCTTATATTTTTCTCTCAATTTCTGAAAAGCTTTGGCCCGCTATTTTGGAGAACATCTTTCAATTTAGATTTGTTAGTCTGTTTTCTCACACTATGAGCCAAACATTTTTGCCAGAAAATAATAAAACAATACCCTTCTTAGTGCCTCATATCAGGAGGCCCATGGTGTCGATTTGTCCCATTTTGGGGTATGCTGATTTTGATCCCTTAATTAAGATACCACTTTTAATAATCTTAAGATAAGAACAATATGGTTCTATATTCAAGGTAAAGTCAATCTTGAGATTACAAAACAAACAGAATACCAGCTAAAGAGAACATAACAGACCCCAAGAGCAATAATTTAAGGATTATTGCTATCATTTTCAGGTTTTATTCAAGGAGATTTATATTAAGTTTTAGGATAAAATCCTTCATATGTTGCTCATATTTCTGCATGTTTTATCAGGAGAGGCACTGACTACCTTTGTTCTGGACTATCTTTTCAAAGATGTTTGTATAGTGAACAGTTCAGAGATGGCAGCTAGTGTCTCCTTCCAGAGCAAAAGGTCGGTAGGCTTACAACCCCGAAGATAATGTATCCCTTCAGAGCAGAGAGCAGGCATGTCTACTGCCCATTATAACACCTGCATTCTCTAAGCACAGGGTTCCACTGCACATGGAGCTGCCACCTGACCTCTCTTTAGTCACCCTAAGGGAATTAGGGCTTGAGGAATCAGCACAAGGAAATGTTGCTACTCTGGATATCGCTATTTTGGTGACTAATAGTCCTTCATCCTTGACTCAGGAATCTTGTGTCTTCTGCCAGAATCCATAAAGCTATGGCAGACTAACTTGTTAGCTTGAAAGTAAGAATCCAGCTCTTCTCAAAACCAACTTTCATTATTTCCTAGAGAAAAGTAAATTTTACTTTCCTTTTACTCTGAAGTACATGAGATCATATACAGATCACATCTCAATATTAAATTCCAAATTATTCCAAATTCTTTTCATTATAATTGGACTTTATGAGCTTATCAAATAAAGGGTTATAAGGCCACCAATTTGAGCTTATGAAATAAAGGGCTATAATAATATCAATTTCAGCTTACCAAATAAAGGGTTATCGTTAAATCAATCTGATGCACTCTACTTTTTTTTAAAAAATAATACTTTCTACCTTTACTTGGGCAATATTTTTTACCTCTACACCGGCAGAGGCATCAAACACGGCCACTGCACCATCTAACACTCTCAGGCAGCGCTCAACCTCCAAGGTAAAATCCACATGACCTAAGAAAAAGATGAGAAATATAACACCTAAAATCTTTAAACCACAATCCCAACCACCACCACCACATGATCCAGCAATCCCACTTTTGGGTATACACCCAAAAGAACTGAAAGGATAATTTCAAAGAGATATTTACACCTCCATGTTCAAAAGGGCACTATTCACAATAACCAAGAGGTGGAAGCAACCCAAATATTCATCAATTTTTTGTATTCAAATATTCACCATATATTTCTGTATATACACAAAATTTTGTATGTATACCATAATGTCTTACTTATGGGCAATGGAATACTACATAGCCTTCAAAAGGAAGGGAGCAGTCACAGGCTACAATACAGATAAACCCTAAAAAGTTTTGCTAAGTGAAATAAGCCTGTCACAAAAGGACAAATAGTGTACAATTCTATTACAAGCAGTATCTAAAGTAGTCAGTCTTATAGATCGAGAAAGTAGAATGGTGGTTACCAGAGGTCAAAGGGACAAAGAAGAGAGGCTGCTTAAGTGTACACAGTTTCAGTTCAAAAAAAAAATGAAAAAGTTCTGGATATCTATTTCACAATAATGTGAACAATCTTACTCTACTGAACGGTACAGTTTAAAATTATTAAGATGGTGAATTTTACATGTTTTTTTACCACGATTAAAAACACACACACACACATTAAAAAAACTCAAAATAATGTAGCACCTCTGCACTGCTGAAACAGCACTATACCTGGTGTATCAATAAGATTGATTCTGTACCCCTTCCAATCAAATGTGACAGCAGCTGACTGAATAGTTATGCCTCGTTCTCGCTCTTGAGCCATGAAATCTGTCACTGTGTCTCCATCATCAACATCTAGCCAGGAAAAGAAATGACATAGTTAGGCTTAAAAGCAAGTATATTTTATAGGCCTTTGATTTCTACCTGACATAGTTTAATTTGCTCTAAGAAAAACTGTTCATAAAATAATTGATTTAATATTTAAGACCCTTAATCCTTTTCTAAATTAAGCATCATTCTAGAAAAAGTTTTTTAAGCAGATGAGTAATTATTCCATAAAAAAATTTTTTTATCTATAATAATGAAGATTAAACTCTTTACATATTTTAATTTTACTGAATCATATACTTCTTTCATTTTTTTCCAAGTTTAACTTTCATTATCCCATCTTTACCCAATGTTCCTCATACCTGATCCCTTGACAGGAGGCAGAGTAATGCCATAAAAGAGCACTAACCAAATCTTAATTCCAATCTTATCACTTCTCTACAATATTTTTAAAATTTTTATTGGAATATAGTTGCTTTCCAATGTTGTTTGTTTCTACTGTACAGCAAAGTGAGTCAGCTAACTCTTTCACGAGTTGAGCAAAAGATTCTTTTGCGATCTCATGGACTGTAGCCCGCCAGGCTCCTCTGTCCATGGATCTTCCAGGCAAGAATACTGGAGTGGGTTGCCACTTCCTTCTCCAGGGGATCTTCCCATCCCAGGGATCAAGCCCGAGTCTCCTACATTGACAGGTGGATTTCTTACCACCTGGGAAGTCCCATTTTCCCATTTACACAGCAAAAAATTCCATAAGAAATTCATGTGTTTATCATTATGATAGGAACCTATCATCATGAAGATTCTCATCTTGAATGGTTTTATCCTTTATAAAAGTCTCAGCCAATTCCAAGGACCTAGAGAAATGGTTCTCAATGGAACACATTTCAGAATCACTTTGGTGGACTCCCCTGGTGGTGCAGGGCATAAGAATCTACCTGCCAATGCAGGAAACATGGGTTCAATCTCTGGTTCAGGAAGATTCCATATGCCACGGGCAACTACAGGCCATGCACCAAAACTACTTAGCTGATGCTGTAGTGCCCACACAGCCTGTGTGCTGCACCTACTAAAGCCCATGGGTCTAGAGCTTGTGCTCCACAACAGAAGCCACTTCAATGAGAAGCTTATGCACCACAACAAAGAGCAGCCCCTGCTCACTGCAACCAGAGAAAGCCTGCAAGCAGCAATGAAAACTCAGTGCACCCCCCAAAAAAGTTAAAAGGACATGATGCCCTCCATGTCAAAAAAAAAGGAAAGAAAAAAACTGTTTCACCAGAGATAAGGGGGCGAGGTAGAGAAAAAGAATCACAGTTTTTGACATATTATAATAAAATAAGTAAATTCAAACTTAGGTAAGTAATACTATTACTGGGAGTTAAAGATTAACAAAATCCTTTCTTGTCCTGCATGAGAATTTGACCTCTGGTTAACTTTCCAGCTCTTTTCTCCTAGAGCCCAGAAAACAAGTATGCCAAATGCACTGCTAGGCAACATACTTACAGAAAAAATGATTCCTGATTGGTAAGCTACACCTGACTTGGCAAGGACTATCAGTGAATTATAAATACCTGATGAAGAAACGCAGCTCTAGGTTTCCCTGAGTGGGGTATGGCATGTCCTTTGTGAGAAACCTGGAAGGTGGCCCACAGAGCTGTACCACGAGATATTCACTCCTCCAAGGCCTGAGCTTTCCAAGCTGGAGTGGCTCCTGTGAACCTGTTACCTGGCACCTCAGCTATCACTTTTGGGTGGCCAAAGCAGACAGTTTCCACAGAGCTCTGCAGACTGCTGTAAGAGCTTCTGCAGGAAGAAGCTCCCACTGCTGATCTGCTGGTAAGCTATGTCTCCTGCCCCAAGACTGAGCAGACCAGCGCCAACTGCAGCCCAAGACACAGGAGTCTGAATGTTTAACTGAAACTAAAAAGATCCTTTGGTGAGTACTGTAACTACCTTAAAAAACTTTATATTGGGGCTTAGATAGTACTGCCTCCATGCCATACTCAAGATCTCTGGGTTGACTTCTTAATCAAAATATTTCCCAATGATGTTTTTTTCTAATGGGGGCGAGGAGGGAGAGCAGGAATCCAATCTAACCTCCCAGTGATCTTGTGTATCCAGAATAATATAAAATTCTTTCTGTGGTGGTAGTTTTTCCTGCATCAATATGAGCCATAATTCCAATATTACGAATTCTGTTTAAAAGGGAAGAAAAAAAGAAGACATGTATTATAAGGTGGACATTACTGAAACTGTAAAACCAAAATATCTATGCTGTGCAATTTTCAAAACTGGTTAGTATTTCAACATTTTATACAAAAGTGTAAAAACTAGAAAAATGGATAACGTGTCACTCTCACAGTATTCTGACAAAACAGCTAAGTAACCAAAGAGCTAACTACAATTCTGTGAATATCTTATATTTATTTCTATGAAAAGTGTGCTGCTGCTATGTTAAAAATTCTGAGCACTGAATTGAGACAACAGCTTTTAAGAGACAAACCAACTTCTATTTATAGTTAATTAGGTAAGGCAGGAAGTTATAGAAATTAGAGCAGTCACTAAATGCTGAATTAGCCTGTGAGAAACACCTGTAATGTTTCATGGCAGCCTGTGGAAAAGACAGTATCAATGATGGGACTTACTTAGCAATAGGAGGATTGATGATGGAATGAAGGGACTTGATATCATTTCCTATTAAACCTAATGGAAAGAGTGTTAAAATTGAACTGTTAAAGAAAATGTCCTTAATTTATAAATTAAAGAAATTAAAAGAATTTTAAGCAAATAGTAATACCAATTAAAGTAAAATTCAAACTAAATGTAACACTCGTTTACCTAAAATTTATTTTCTTGCACTAAGAAAGCTTGATCTTGAACCAACCAAACAACAACAACAACAAATGCACAAGGGCTTTCCTGGTGGCCCAGGGGCTGGGACTCTGCACTCCTACTGTAAGGGGCCCAGGCTCAACCCCTAGTCAGGAAACTGGACCTCACATGCCACGACCAAGAGATCGCACGCCATGACCAAGATCCAGCACAGCCATATCAATAACTTAAAACAAAAACAAAAACACACAGTCCTATAAACTGACATTGTCAAGGCTTGAAGAGCAAAGAGTGATACTCATATCATCTGACAACGGTTTTTGTACAACTTGGAACCTACCATGCCTCAGCAATTCCAAGGACATAATACCTTTAAAGACAGCCTAGGAGGTGTCACTGAATAGGAAAGCTATAATAATCTAATATTTATAGAAGGCCAAACAGTATTTCTGGAATAAAAAAGTCATGATACTAAAGAAACAATGCAGTTACATTTATAAATTTAATCTACACTCTTCTGCTATTTAAACCAGTTCTCCCAAATTTCTATACTAAATTATGAAGACGTCTATTATATTTTGAAAACCTGATGGCAGTCTAAAGACTGGATGATAATCTGTACTGCTATGGATAAATTTGCACGGGCAAAACACAGAAACCCCATATTCACCAATAAGGCAGGCCATTAAATTTACATGTCTTTACAAGTTACACAGCCAATTGGTATTTTTACTCCAGTATTCTCACATGACCAAGATGGTAGTGAGAACTGCTACAGAATGAAGTTACAGGTGAACCTTGAACAATAGAGGTTTGAAGTGTGTAGGTCCACTTACCTGAGGATTTTTTTCAACGCATGCATGCCACAGCACTATACAACCTGCAGCTGGATGAATCCGCACATGTGGCACTGCAGATGCACTGCGCTGATCCACCTGCTACACCTCTGAGCCAGCTACTCAAGCCACCAACCCTTCCCTCATGAGGATGGACAGCACATGAGAAGTATAAGTTGACTGATACTACCTCTGAACATCTACCAGAATGCTTCAATTCCTAATAATCTCAAAGAAATAGCCAAGAAGTAAAAGAGAGCCACTGTTTCAAAAATGGTTGGCGATCCCTAATAAGGGAAATGCTTGCAAATGAGAGAGAAAGAGACAGAGAAAAGGGAGAAACCAAGCAGTTTAAGAAAGATGAGAAGAATCTAACATCTATACCTGGTAGGGAGCTGTAATTTCTTCCAAGAAGTACATGTAGCTTTAATCTTTTTAGACTTGCTCTTATTTTAGAGGAACACATATTCTGGTGAGGAGAAAAAGAAATGTTAATTTTATTTTAGCATAACTGTTTACTGTAGCTTTAACATCATAACTCTCTTGAATCTTCATATAGTAGTCCCAGTTTATTATCTCCAACTCTTAAAAAGTGACAACACAAAATTATAGAAGAAAAAACTAAGGCTAAAGTTAATACTGAGCTGACCTTAGATGATGGCTCTCCTCGATCTGCAGCATTAACATCACAGGGATCTTATTTGAAAGATAAATTCTTAGGACCCATTCCACTCAAGAGAATCAAACTCTACAGAGGGTCAAATAATGCATCTTAACAAGCCCGCCATTTGTCTGTAGACAGACATCTAGGTTGCTTCCATGTCCTAGCTATTGTAAATAGTGCTTCAATGAACATTGGGGTACACGTATCTCTTTCAATTCTGGTTTTCTCAGGGTATTTGCCTAGTACTGGGATTGCTGGGTCATATGGTAGTTTTATTCCTAGTTTTTTAAGGAATCTCCATACTGTCTTCCACAGTGGCTGTATCTATTTACACTCCCACCAATACTGCAAGAGGGTTCCCTTTTCTCCACACCCTCTCCAGCATTTTTTGTTAGTAGACTTATTGATGATGGCCATTCTGACCAGTGTGAGGTGATATCTCATTGTAGTTTTGATTTGCATTTCTCTAAAAGTGAGTGACGTTGAACATCTTTTCTTGTGTTTATTAGCCATCTGTATGTCTTCTTTGGAGAAATGTCTGTTTAGGGTTTTTTTTTTTTTTACCACTTTCTGACTGGGTTGTTTGTTTTTCTGGTATTAAGTCGTATGAGCTGCTTGTATATTTTGGAAATTAGTCCTTTGTCAGTTGTTTCATATACTATTATTTTCTCCCATTCTGAGGGTTGTCAGCCCAATAACTGGGACATGGAAGCAACCTAGATATCCATCGACAGATGAATGGATAAAAAAGCTGTGGTACATATATACAATGGAATATTACTCAGTCATAAAAGGAATGCATTTGAATCAGTTCTAATAACGTGGATGAACCTAGAGTCTATTATACAAAGTGAGTAAGTCAGAAAAAGAAAAACAAATATTGTGTATTAATGCATGTATACGGAATCTAGAAAGACAGTACTGATGAACCTATTCGCAGGGCAACAACGGAGATGCAGACATAGAGAACAGACTTATGGACACGTGTGGGAGTAGGAAGGAGAGGGTGGGACAAATGGAGAAAATAACATGGAAACATAAACGCTACCATATGTAAAACAGATAGCCAATGGGAATTTGCTGTATGACTCAGGGAATTCAACCTGGGGCTCTGTAACAACCTAGAGGGGTGGGATGGGGTGTGAGGTGGGAGGGAGGTTCGAGAGAGAGGACATACGTATACCTATGGCTGATTCACACTTACATACGGCAGAAACCACACAATATTATAAAACAGTTAGCCTTCAATTTAAAATAAATAAAGCAAAAAAACAAAAAACAAAAAAACACCAAGTCCCCCCAGGTGACTCTGACAGCTAGAAAGCTTTTAAAATACATTCAGGGGACAAGGAAGGGAGGGGAAAACAACTAACATTTTTAAAAGCTCCCAAGTATCTTCTTGTAATGTTCCCACACAGAGGCTGGATGTTCTCCATCAGTTTATCCCTAGACCACTAGATTTAACGGCTGTCAATATATCTGGCATTGTTGCAGTTAGTGTATGTAATGATTTTGGGCTGCCACAATCTGCCTTTCATGATATCAAGGAATGCATACCTGTCATTTCTGTGTTACTTCTACATTAGTTACCAAGTTGCTAGCAACAAAACACTATCATTATAAGAAAACAGATTAAGAGTAGAGAAGTGACTCAACTAATTAAATTTCTACTTCATAATGACCAGGGTAAGATGGTATCATCTATCAAAACGTGTACAATCTGAAAGCATCAGAAATGGAAACACTGAAGAAAATCTGTGTAACTCCTTGGCCACTAATGACCTCAAAATGGAATAGAGTCTCAATATGCTGCATAGGTAATTTTAAAGCAGCAAAATGAATTTACAGACTAATGAAAAGGCATGCTTCTTGTTGGCTACAGATTCTTCCATACTCCCTGTTAAGAAACTGCTGATATACTAGTATAAGAAATACAAAATTCTTATACTAGTATATGAAATACACTAGACCTTCAGGGAAGTCAAGTAACTGAAGTTGTCAAAGTACATTTAACTTTACAAGAAAACCTTACATTAAAGTAGTGCAAGCTGGATATTTTCTTCCGATTCACTGCAAATATCCTTAAATTGGACATCTTGGGCCTCTAAATTGTTATTCTCTGAAAAAGAAATAACAGAATTGCAAAACTAAGCTTATGTATTACATGTAAGACATGTGCAAGGCAAATGCAGTATATTAAGTAAAAATGTATTACTGTTAAAAAGTACAAATGATACTTTTAGCTATCAAAAAGGCAATGCATAATTCAGAAAATGACACTGAAACTAAACATGAGAAACATGGTTCTCACGTCCCTTATTTTTTCAGCATCCTTTAACTCAAGAAAGATGTGAAGATACTGCAGAAAAAGGCATACTGAAATTACAATACAGCAAGCAAAAAAGCATTTTTTTGTTAAAAAAACAGAATTAAGTACAGAAAGGTAAGCATCTACATGTTAAGTTGGTAATTTCTCACTGACAGTATAATTTTTTGGTTTATCTGTATATTCTGATTTTTCAACCAGAAATATATAGAAGCAAGTCCTCTTCTATGATCATGGAAAGTTAGTGTCTTTAGTCTAAAAAACATATACTAAATATTCACCATGCATCAGGTACACTCTCAAAGCAATGAGAAAAATGCACAGAAGCATATGAGACGAGGGGGGTGGGCACCAAGTAAACAGATAAGGTTAAACTCCACTGGGTACCTGTTATGGAAGAAGTCATGTCAAAACTCATTATCATCCTTTCTAAATCTTCTCCCTTCTGTTTCTTAAGACAGAAACATTCTCTACCCTTAGTTAGGAAGCTGCCGGTCCTTTTGATTTTATTTCCCAAATATATCTTGAATCCATTCCCTCTTCATTTCCAATACTAAAGTTCAGAATATTTGCAAAATAACATATGTTAAATTTATTCTGAAGTAGAACAAGTTCAGAATCCTACCATAACAGAATACAAAAAGCTCACCAATATGGCTTGATCCCACACTGCAACCTTTAAGAAACTATCACCTGTCAAAACCTGGTATATACATTGATCCACAATTTTCTGAAAAGACTTATTAAAATACTCCTCCTTTGCCCAACCACATATATGTATTCTGCTAGATTTTCTTCAGATACTTCAATCAAAAAAATATTTTAAATACATGTATACACATATCAGGAAAATGTGTATATACATATCTATAGGGAAGCTATATATATATATATATATATATATTCACACACACACACACATATATATACATACATATATATATATATATATCGGAGGATCCCCTGGAGGAGGGTATGGCAACTCACTCAGTATTCTTGCCTGGAGAATCTCTTGGACAGAGGAGCCTGGTGGGCTACAGCCCATATGGTTGCAAAGAGTCAGCTTAGCACAATACATAGTAGTAGCAGCACAATGTATAGTAACATAACAAACAGTAGCACAAGCATAGTAACAAATAGAGAAGCAGATGTAAGCTGTTTCCTGTTAAGCCAGACATTTAAAAGACTTGCAAAATTATAAAACAATATAAAACACCCTTCAAACTAAATCATTTTTGTTTTTGAAAAACAGGTATTTGCATTATAGTATATTAATGACATTAATATCTAATGGATTTATTATTTTAATGAATTATTAAAACATTTTAAAGTTTTGCTTTCATTTCTAATATCTGAGTATCAATTACAACCCATATAAACAGAATTGTTCTTGAGTTCTCACTTATTATTAAGAGCAAAAGGTTCCTATAGACCAGAAGTTTTTAACTTATTCCACCACTGTGTTTCCCAAAGTAAATGCCCATGATTATTACTTTAGGTTACAGAGGAAAAAAAATTTACTAAACAAATGTTAGAAACAATAGCCAACAAAATCTATGATTTCGTGCGTGCCACGCGTGCTCCTTTGTGTCCAACTCTTTGTTGCCACCTTATGGACTGCAGCCCACCAGGCTCCTCTGTCCATGGAATTCTCCAGGCAATGGGCTGCCATACCCTCCTCCAGGGGATCTTCCTGACCCAGGGATCAAACCTGAGTCTCCTATGTTCTCCTGCACTGCAGGTGGATTCTTTACCGCTGGGCCACCTGGGATTTTGTAGTATTGCTTTTATGAAATCATTTATGTAAAAATGTCAATTTAAGGAAAAATATTAAGTAATTAATAGCTCAGGTGACATTCAGTTGTCAGACTTAAAAAGGTAGTACTCAGATCACTTAAGTGGGAAATACTGCTTGAATCCATCATCTTGTCAATTTCCTACTTAAAAACCTGTAAAGTCTTTTAATATGACAAATTTGCCCCTAACTACCTTCACAGCCTTGTACTCTCCCACTCCTACTCTATTCCAGGAGCTCTAGCCAAATTCCTCTGAAGCACCATGCTCTGACACCTTTGCACCTTTGTGTGTAATGGTGCCGCTGTCTCAAAGTTGTCCTCAAATCCCCAAAGCCACACACCTGGCAAATTTCTATTCAACCTTCAAGCCTCAGCTTGGAAGCCTTTCCTAATCTCCTACAAAGTCTTCATACCACCTTCTCTCTGTTTTCATAATTGGAACTTATATTTATGCACGACAAACATGGTATTTCCAAGTTATCTCCACTACCGACCCCAAAGGAGGGATCTTCTATCAGCAGCCTAGCACCATGCCTCAAACATTTTTCTGACCTACGAAGTCATTTAGGGCCTGCCACTGAAATTCTTCTTCCTCTTAGCTCAATGATTTTCAATGAAAATGGTTTCCTACTAGTGCTATCAGATGATTCTTTATACAAGGTCCAGACCTCCTCAGGTTTAGACAACACATAAGTACAACTGAGGCACTTCCCTTGGCGATCCAGTGTTTTTTAACACTCCGTACTTCCAATACTGGGTTGGGGTGGGGGGGGCCGGTGTGTGCAGGTTCAATCCCTCACCAGAAACTAAGATCCCACAGGACAACGGGGAGTGGCCAGAAAGTAAAAACAAACAAAAACGTAATCGAGCAAAGCCCTATGGGGCCTTCCAGAACAGAGGCCCCTCCCATGTCCTCAACTTGCCTGTTGTCTGTAGAAAAACTTTATCTAGGTCTTCTAGGTCTTCCCCAAGTTCCAAAGAACTAATTTAATAAGAGTAGTGAGAAACTGCAGAAATAAAACAGCCAAACGATAAAACAGTAAGCTCACCCATTCTAAACCATGTTCTTTGAGTTGTTTTGCAGATACTGAAACCTCCACCAGGTGGAAGTTAACTATCCGATGCCGACAAGCAGGTAGACTCCAACTGATTGGAACGACTATCCATGAGCTGATCACACCCACAATCCCCCTCCCTCTCCCTATCTTTAAAACCTTGCCTTGAAAACCTTTGGAGAGTTGAGGCCTTTTAAGCACTAGCTACCGAGGCTCCTTGCTCATGTGTCTTAGTCCTCAGTCGTGTCCGATGTTTTGTGACCCCATGGACTGTAGCATGCCAGGCACCCCTGTCCATGAAACTCTCCAGGCAAGAATACTGGAGTGGGTAGCCATTCCCTTCTTCAGGGGATCAAACCGGAGTCTCCTGCATTGCAGACAAATTCTTTACCATCTGAGCCACCAGGGAACGCTTGCTTGGTACCCTGCAGTAAACACTGCACTTTCCTTCACAATCTGGTGTCAGTAGATGGACTTTATTGTGCTCATGCAAGTAGACCCAAGCTTATTTCGGTAAAGTAAGTACTCACTAAAAGGTGTGACACCTTATGTTATGAAAAGGGAAAGTAACGAGGGGAAAAAAGCTAGATATCCGTTCTACATGATCAACAAGTTACACAGTCTATAAACAAAAGAATCCATAGACTATTTAAAAAAAAAATCAGTGGACTATCATGTCTATAAGGCTTAATACACAAAAACAGGAATCATGGGACACTAAAATACAATCACAAAATACATGAGTATGCAAGCAAAAATGAAGATGTTCCTGAAGATGAAGTAATGTATTAATAGGAAAAGAGATTCTAAAGCATCAAGTTAAAATAGTCTGTTTGCATATGGGATTTGTTAGCATACTTAGTAATTTTTCCTGAATTAGAAACTTCAATTCAGACTTGTGTCATATTCAATATTCTCAGAAAAGTATCAACTATGAATCAGGTCAATATGTTCATCATTGATTAACGTCAATCCGTACTGTCATTTTTGCTTTTTTCTTTTTATGTTGAATTGAGCACCTCAAGCTAGCTATCTAAACACTCATTTTTACCACAGGATTTACATCACAAGTCCTAAGATGAGCTATTTATCTAAATTTTTAAAATGCGTCTAGCGTTTAACTTCATTTAAGAAAAAAGCTTGGCAAAAAAAAAAAAAAGGTTGCTAGAAAAAAATACTCAGTAATTAAAGATACTCTTAAAGGTCAACTGGAAAAGTACCTTCCAAGTCCTTGTTCTTCTAACATTTAGTGAAGCAACACAAGGAACTGGTTATTGGAAACATGACAATGGGTAACACATGATCCCCAGCCTCAGGAACATTGTGACTTTTAACAACCCTGCATATCAAAACAACAAACATTTCATTCATAACACCTTCTGCATGGCTTTTACCACCGTACCTGTTTCTCCTCTTTAACAAATCAATTTACAAAGCAGCTCTCACATCCTCCTGGCTTATTCTTCTAACCTTATCTGTACCAATAAATACCATTCAAGTATCATACAGATCAGGGGAATACATTGTCAAGCTTCTGACAGCCAAAATGCAAAGAGTGGCTATCTAGTATATACTTTTGGGACCTGCACCAAAGTAGTGATGATACCCTTCTTGGCTACTGACAGATAGATAGAAAGAAATTTTTTTAAGAGAGCTTTTTGCTAACATTGATTAGTTTAGGTCATTTCTATCCCCAAATCCCAGGTGAAAGTAAAAACAAATGATAAACAACATAGCAACAACTTTGCCTCTTTTTCACACAAATCAAAACGTGACTCTTGATTAACCTCAAAATATTTTCTATTTCTGATTCAGAAGGGAAAAGGGCATATGGCTTTGAGAAATACAAATGAAAAAAAAAAAAATCACGAGTCCACAATTTAAACAAACCTATTAAAAACTTCCATAAATTGGCAGGAAGCAAAAGAAACCAGCACGTAAAAGTTCATACTATATGATTCCAATCACGTCAATTTAAAACAGACAAAACTAATCCGTTCTGTTCGCAGTCAGGATTGCAGCTACTCTTAGAAGTGAAAAAGGCATGAGGAGGGCTTCTCATATGCACGTCATTTCTTGATTTGGGTGCTGCTTATATGGGTATATTCAGGTTTTGAAGAATTCACTAAGAACGTTCATCTACAGTACACATTTGTCTTTGTGTCACAGTTATTACACGTCAACAGCGTCTTTTAAAAACTCTCCATAAACTTTTAATTATACTAGAAATGTCAAGTGGGCCTTTCACTTGTGGTGGGAAAAAGCCAACTGGACTTTAGTTAGAGGACTTGCCTGAGTCCCAAGTCTTCTATGATTTTTAATGACTTCAAATCTCTGAGCCTGTCTTTTCATCTATCACATCACATGATCCACATGAGAATTCAATTCAATTAACAAGAATTTATTGTCTACCACTGTCTTCTAAGTAATGGGGTTAAAAGTAGTGAGCAAAAAACAACAATCCCTGCTTCATGCTGTCTTTATCCTAGTCAGTGGATACAAATAAGAAACAAAAGGAATAAAACACACAGCATCTCCTATGGTGACAGGTGCTACAGCAAAGAATTAAGCAGGAAAGGGGAACTGAGGCAGCAGTAACTGTAAGTAAGGAGCTCATATGCTGTGCTGTGCTTAGTTGCTCAGTCGTGTCTGACTCTTTGCAATTCCATGGACTGTAGCCCGCCAGGCTCCTCTATCCATAGGGATTCTCCAAGTAAGAATACTGGAGTGGGTTGCCATGCCCTCCTCTAGGGGATCTTCCCAACCCAGGGATCAAACCCAGGTCTCCTGCATTGCAGGCGGATTTTACACCGACTGAGCCACCAGGGAGGTCCAAGAATACGTACTGTGTAGACTACTCTTTCTCCAGGGGATCTTCCAGACCCAGGAATACAACTGGGATCTCCTGCATTGCAGGCGGATTCTTTACCAGGTGAGCTACTAGGGAAGGCCAAGGAGCTCATGGAAGGCCTCAATGTAACAGTGACCTGAATCAGGTGAGGAAGGCAATACCAGGGGTAAATGTATCCCACGAAGAGTCTACGTAATTTACTGCACTTGGAAATATACAAATGCTAATTAGAATGAGTTCGGGTTCTAAAGAACAGTCACATTAGAAGATGAAGGCTTAAAAAACCTGCCTCAAATCCATGCTCTAAGACTTTGGGAGACGAATAACTGAATGACGTTCCAGACGTAATTAAAGAAATTTCAGCGACCATGCTTTAAAAGGTAAAACGGACACTTTCTTGCGTACCGCTAGAGAACGACGAAATGCAAATTCACACCGCCCTGTGCACCAAAAGGCCTCACGAATTTCAAAAATTAGTCCGAAAAAACAGGACGCTTTCTTTTCTGACGGTCGTTAAGGCCCAGTAATTTTACTTTCCCTCTACAGTAAGTTTTCATGCCTCCGCATCCTTCTCAGTCGTGCACACATCACACACGGTGATAGAACAAAGACCAGTCGCTCTCGCTAGAGGGAGAGAAAGGCCCACACCTGGGCGAACACCGAGGTGAGGGGACGGGAGACTGCGGTTCTCGTGTCTGCCTGGCTGTAGCATCCTAGAAGGCCTCCAGGGAACTGCGTGGATCAAGGCACGCGGGAGCCGCACGGCGCGGCCCGGTACCTACCCGGCACTCGGTCGCATCTGGGGGCCGTCTTTTTCCCGCCCGGCTGGTGAGAGCCGATGTGCCGGCCGCAACCAAGGGTGCAAAGGTCTTACGTCGCTACGCTGTGTCTCCGAGGACGCCCTACCGGTGAGCGGAACCTAAATCTGTTTCGCTTTGCCTCAGTCGGCGCCGCACTTCGCCTTTCCGGCAGCGCCCCACTCAAAGGCTGCCGGCTAGCAACTTCCGCCCTCTTAGCTGAAAGTGGAGAAAGGAAGCTCGGAACGGTTGCGTCGCGGATTTTCTGGAGCACGTCGAGTTAGAAGACACCCTTTCCTGTCGCGGGTGGTGCGGAGTCGGCTCGTGGGTCTCTGAGAGCCGAAAATTGAGAGCTTCTTCGCGCCGCGGAGACTGCACCCGGCGGCTCAGCAGCCGTCACCATGGTGAGGAGGTCGCCTCGGGAGCTCGGGACCTAGGGCGTCGGAGGTGGCGGGGCCTGGGGTCCCATGGGCGCTGGGGCTGGCGGTGAAGGGTGATAGGCGGAAGTAAGGTGCTTCTGAGGGAATGAGGGTGGACTCCGTGGGGTGCGCTCTTGCTCAGTCGTGTCCGACTCTTTGCGACCCCCTGGACTGCAGCACGCTAGGCTTCCTTGTCCTTCACCAACTCGCGAAGCTTGGTCAAACTCCTTTCCCTTGAGTCGGCTATGCCATCCAACCGTCTCGTCCTCTGTCGCCTTCTCCTCCTGTCTTCAGTAGTTCTTCGCGTCAGGTGGCCAAAGTATCGGAGTTTCAGCTTCAGCATCAGTCCTTCCAGTGAATATTCTGGAGTGATTTCCTTTAGGATGGACTGGTTGGATCTCCGTGTTGTCCAAGAGACTCTCAAGAGTCTTCTCCAAAACCACAGTTCAAAAGCATTAATTCTTAGGCGCTTAGCCTTCTTTATGGTCCAACTCTCACATCCATACCCTGGGGTCAAAATAACCTCACTTATGGTCGGTGGAGTGGAGTATTCGCCTGAGCACAGGCTTTTGGAGTCAGACACGTTTCACTCTGCTGAATTCCTGACTTCACCTAAAGTTGTGTGGCCGTCAGTTCCAGATTCTAGTGATAACTCTGTACACTAGTCTTTAACCCCGCATCAGTCCTCATCTCGGCTGAGGAAACTGAAGGTAGGCCCTGCCGACAGCCAAGCAGCTGGACTTACAGCCCAGATCTGACTGCCAGATCTTTTGTCTTTCTACTACGTACCTAATCTGTGTTTCTCTGCGAAGTGGCAAATCCACATACCCTTTTCACGGTTGCTGCCAAGTTTATGTGATAGCACTTGAAACCACCACACAATACAAAGTAACTTGTTGATTGTTACACTTAGAATTATTTTCCGTGTTGTTGGGAGTTGGCCTCACACCATTGTTTTATTTTTGTAATCTTAAAATACAAATAGACTGGGGCCATACGTTTATAAATAAAACTGGCATATAAAATAAAACAGGCGCTTAAGAAGCAAAAGAGGATCCCATACATTGCTAACGAAACGAAAAATAGTACAGCGCCTTGAAAACAGTTTGGCATATGTCGGAACAAAGACTTCTGGGTACACGTTTATTCACTGAAAACTGGAAACAAGCTAAATATTTGTCAACTGGTAAATGAGTAAACAAACGGTGGTAAAAATAAAATGGCTACTTGTCAAAGACTTGAAGTATGGATTCATGCAGCAATGTAGGGGAATCTCAAAAGCCTTATGCTAAGTGAAAGAAGCTAGATGCAAAGGGTTGCATATTGCAGATTCCATTTACTTTCATTCTAGGAAAGGCAAAACTAGAACAACATGCTAGGTTGGAGGTGGAAAAAGATGATTTACTTCAAAGTGACACACAACTTTCTGGGGTGTTGGAAATATTCTTAATTTTGACTGTGGTTACAGAGCTGTATAGCTTGTGAAAACTTACAACTCTATACCTACATGCACGTATCTTTGTATGTATGTAAATTATACTTTAATAAAACTAGATAAATTAAAAAATTTTTAAATAAGTATGAATGATGATTATATTGAAAAACCAGATATTAATGAGAGCGATTCTAGCTAGAATCAGATCGTCTCTTTTGTGGTCCAGTGGATTTTGGACAGTTCTCTTCAGTGAACAGTAACTTTCACTGTTTATTACAGAAGTAAATCCTGATACCTCATATCATCCAGGATTAAAATTTATTTAACTTACATGATTAGGCTTAATAGTGCAAGTTATTTAATCAAGTGAGCGGTGGGTGATATACGACGATCTATATACTTCATATGCTGCTCATAATAAAGTATTTTAGAATAATTGTCGGTTTTTTTTAAATTAAAGTTAACACTTCTTGCATCGTTATAGCCACAAAATGAATATATTGAGTTACACCGTAAGCGCTATGGATATCGTTTGGATTACCATGAGAAAAAGAGAAAGAAGGAAGGTCGAGAGGCTCATGAACGTTCAAAGAAGGCAAAAAAGATGATTGGTCTGAAAGCTAAGCTCTACCATAAACAGCGCCATGCTGAGAAAATACAAATGAAAAAGACGTAAGTACCATTTATTTGTTGTACCAAGTTAATGTCTTTTGAGTATTAGTTGTTAAAACTGATAATCTTGAGTCTTTCTCATTCTTGGTAGTATTAAGATGCATGAAAAGAGAAACACCAAACAGAAGAATGATGAAAAGACTCCACAAGGAGCAGTACCTGCATATCTACTGGACCGAGAGGGACAGTCTAGAGCTAAAGTACTTTCCAATATGATTAAACAGAAACGAAAAGAGAAAGCGGTAAGCAGTAAAAAATTGGTCTTTATTTTTGTTGTTGTTGTTCAGGAAAATTACTTAAATTCATATTTGAGGTTCTTAGTTTCTTCAGTTAAATGGCAAAATAAAGTCCAACTGTTACATTATTTAGATGTTGAAGTCTTTCATATAAAATGTTTTAGTAATAAAAAAAAGGTCTGCTTTCTTACCATGAGAACATTCAGCAGGATATAATTTTTTTTTAAAGAATGTCATGCATCTTTAGTTTTCAAAAATTATTTAAGGTAATTCCCTGCCGACCCAGTGGTTAGGACTCTGCACTTCCACTGCAAGGGGCACAAGTTCAGTCCCTGGTGAGGGAACTAAGATCCTGCACATCATGGGCAAAAAAAAAATTATTTAAAACAGCTTCTTATACTTGACAGCTCCTAATGTTGTGGTGGTGTAGAGAGGGATACAACTGCTTCTAGTTTTTGTTGCTTTGCAGTGCCAAAACTGGATAAAAGGAAGAGTAGTGGAAAGCATCCTAAGTGATTTGACTCAGATAAAAGTTCAGAAATTAAAAAGAAAAAAAAAAAAAAAACTTCTGGCTTGCCCTTAGTGTCAGATTCGGTTAAATTTTGCTAAAAGCTGAGGGAAAGAGATAGATACTATTTTTAAACACCTGTGGATAGAGTGACAGATGTAGGTAGCAGCAGAATATGCAGTATCTGTATTTAAAGAACTGACTGTCTCCAGATTTGATCTGTAAAATCTTACTGCTTTTTTTGGTATCTATCAAAATTAGAATGGTAGAACTTCACCAAATTTTAGAGATTATCTACTTAACCTCTCTTCATTTTACAGATGAGACTGGAGTCCAGGAGTTTTGTGAATCACTTTTCACAGGCACTTATTTATGAAATGCTGTAGGGTTTGTCCTTCATAAATAGGTCCAGAATTCTTTCTGCTGCCTTGTGCTGCTTGCATTTTTCTCCCCCTGCACAGAATCTACACTCTAAGGAGGTACAAAATATGGAGTGATGATTTTGTCTTACTAATATTACCTAAAAATCCATTCAGGGTAGAAACAGATAAGAGATAGAGACAGTCTTCCAGTTTTATTACACTATGAACTATTTAGCAGTAAACTTAACTAGTTCCAATTAACTTCAGGCTTCTTGAGGACACAGTGTAGATCTCTAGAGAACAATTGAGCCAAAATATTGTTGCTTAAGCAAAAAAAGTGAATCTATAACTTTGTACAACTAAAAAATACTGGACTTTTTATTCTCATTCTCTTTTACTAACAATATAAATTTTAATTGTGATCTGTTTTAGGGAAAATGGGAGGTCCCTCTGCCTAAAGTTCGTGCCCAGGGAGAAACAGAAGTATTAAAAGTTATTCGAACAGGAAAGAGAAAGAAGAAAGCCTGGAAGAGGATGGTTACTAAAGTCTGCTTTGTTGGAGATGGCTTTACTCGAAAACCACCTAAATATGAAAGATTCATTAGGCCAATGGTAAGACCCTGTTAGAGTGCAGTGGCTTAAAAGATCTGCTCCTGTGGTAAACCGTATAATTTCCTAAAATTCCTAAAACTGGTATTAAAAAAAAACAGGTTGAAAGATGTTTTTAGGCTGTTTTTAAGCTGATGATAGGTATTGTTTAGCACTTTTCCACTACTGTCAAGAATCTCTGGCTTCGTAGGAGATTTGAAATGAAAAAGAATTCTCATTACAGAGATTGTCAGTGAATCTGGACTTGTAAACATCACAGAGACTTCCCTGGAGGTCCAGTGGTTAAGACTTAGTGCTTGCAATGCAGGGGACACAGGTTTGATCCCTGGTTGGGGAAGTGAAATCCCACAAGCTACATGGTGTGGCAAAAAAAAAAAATTAGAATCTTCATTTCCACACAGTCATTTTACTCATTCATCAAGTGATCTATATGTCTGTCACTTGTCTTTGAGAACAGTTAGAAAACTGGAGAATTGTTTTTTCAAGAGTCAATTCCAGCTTAGTAAGAGAAGTATCAGTGCCTTTGAAAATATTTACTTAATATGTAGTCATTGACAAAAGAGAGTATTAAAATAGCAGTAATGGCCAAGCTCAAATCTCCTTCTCTTCTCCCCTAATATATTTTTGCAGAATGCCTTTAAACAGAATGAATTCATCTCCCAACTAGACACCAGCCTGCTTAGAAAAACAAAGAATCAAAGGGGAAAGTTGGCAGTATTACTCTAGTTCTCAATCTGAATAATTTTCAATGAATTAAAATGTTGCCCAGCATCCTGCTTCTATCAAGTTCTACTGGAACATAGCCATGCCCATTCATTTACATATTGTCTACGGGTCTAGGTGACTAGGTGAATCTCGTCTCTGTAATAGAAACTTCTCTGGGCTGTCTGCAGTTTTTGACCAGTATTAACCATCAATGCAGAGTTGACAGTCTTTTTCACCAAGGAAGGTGGCTGAGGTATATAGAGACTTGGAATCAAGATACTTAAGTGTGATTCCATCCTCACACTATTTAGCCTGGGAACAAGTTATTTAACCTGCTGGTCCTTGTTTTATCTTTTTTAAGTAGCAGGAGTTGTTAAGGCTGTCATGCTGAAATGCACTGTCTATGAGCTCTGGCACAGTGCCTGGCATGTCTCAGGCCCTCGGGAAGTATACACAACTGGACAGCTATTCCATGGTGAAAACTTCTTAGGAGTACGTGTTTGAGTTTTTCCTCACATATTTTTCTGTAACTATCAGATAAGTTGTCTGTAGAATTAATTCTATTTTTCCGATGCCTTAAGATATAATCAATCCTCTTTGGAGCAGGGTGGGGAGACGATTGGAAAAGATAAGCAAAAAGAATCAATATTCATCATTAAGATCTTTAACTCAGAACATTCTTGTGTTTGGCTTACTAGGGATTACGTTTCAAGAAGGCTCATGTAACACATCCTGAACTGAAAGCCACCTTTTGCTTGCCAATACTTGGTGTAAAGAAGAATCCCTCATCCCCACTATATACAACTTTGGGTGTTATTACCAAAGGAACCGTCATTGAGGTGAATGTAAGCGAATTGGGCCTTGTAACACAAGGAGGCAAAGTCATCTGGGGTAAGTCCAATTTGAATATGGGGTTCTTGGTGTTATAATCCTAAAATAGACATTTTAAAGTTGACATGAGGTATGCAGCAGATTTTAATGCAGTTAAACTTGATGTGACTAAGACTTAGAAAACGTGAACATTCTTAATTTAGTTTACTGGTTTCAGTTATATAAACTACATTGCTAGATATTTTTGGTTGCTTTTTGTTTAAAAAGGTATTATTAGAAAAGATGGGAAGTTACAATTGAAAAATACTGGAAGAAAATAACGACAAACGGGGGAAGGGAGGCATACAGCGAACATGTAGCTACACTACTTAAGTGACAATGACAAACTAAAATATGTCATATGTAACCACTTTAAATTCTTTCTTCCTCATTTTCTTAGTTTTCTGCTTTCAGTACCCAGGTATTTCTAAACTTTAATGTTCTTTGAAAGGGAAGAATACAGTGTATAGCTTATTGATTGAATCTTCATATGAGTCATTGGCATGTACTTCATGTTGACCTAGAATTTAAAATAGGCTAATAAAACTAAGCATTTCTTGGCTACTGGTTGGCCATAGTATTATGCTGAGAAGGTATATTTTTATTTAGTTATTTTTCCATAGTTTTTACCCAAAATTAATATTGAAGTTTTAACAAATGCTTTTTTGGCACCTGTGAAGGTGATCATACTTTTTCCTCTGAAATATTTAGGGAATTAATTGATGTATTAATAGTCTTCCTAGTAATAAATCATAATGTATTTCTAGAATATACCTTCTTTGGTCATGATGCATTGTTCTTTTAATATTCAAATGATTCAACTTTTCCAAGTTTAATTTAGGATTATCTTTTCTGTGATTTTAAGTAAGATACTGTTTTATTTTTTATGTTATCTTAGTCGGGTTTTGGTGTCTGTATAATGCTAGGTCAGAGGAAAGAACCAAGATAGTTTAATTTTTCTATGGTTTATAGAGAAATTGTTTTGAAAACTGGAAGGTTCACTTCTCCTGCAGGTTTTGCTAATGGATTTGAAAACTTGGATTATTTCCTGCCTTGCTCCTGGTATAGACCAGGTGCCAGTAAACTGCAGCCTGCAGGGCTGCCACTTGTATTGGAAAACAAAAACAAAATAGGTTGTTAAGTTGATTTGAAACTTAGTTAATAATATTTGATGCTTTTTCCAGTAAGAATTGTGTAGAAAAGCAGTGCTCAGGTCAACCCACAAAGGCATGTTGAGTGATTCCGTTTTATAAAATCTCATGTAATACTACAGTTGTTCACTTTTTTTCTTTCTTAAAAGTGATGATTGTAAATATTTTAAGAAAAGAATGTATGTATTCTTTTTTATTAGCTAACATCCCTCATTGTTCTGTTTTATTTCCCTTAGGAAAATATGCCCAGGTTACCAATAATCCTGAAAATGATGGATGCATAAATGCAGTCTTACTGGTTTGACAGCAGTTACATACAAATAACTCCTTATAATTACTGAAGACTGCACACCAGTTGGGAAACCATTACTCTGATATTTCTGAATACTACCAATCAACCTTACATGTTGTCTTCAGTCAAAGAAAACTATTTATTCTACTGTTTTAAAAATGAAAAAAGCCAACATTAAAATGATCTAGTTTTACAAACTGGTCTTTTGCATCTGTTTAGCATTTAAATGTTCATAAAAATAAAATTTAAAAATCAATTATAGAAATATCTTACTTCAGCAGTATTTGCATTAATGAGTGGTACTATGCAGTGCAGACCTGTCATTTAAAAAAAGGAAAAGCCAGTATAGCTGAAAATACCTTTTATCATAAAGGTTAGTGCACACTCAAATGGGAAGAATAGGCCAAGCAACTTTGTCACGTCTAAGACCTTACCTTTAGGTCTTCTCCTCACCGTAGATTATTAATCCAAAGATATATAGCATTAACACATTTTAATGAAAATACTTTAAAAGTGTACGAGAGATGGCACATTACACTATAAAGTTCAGAAGAATGATAGTAAGTCAGGGAATTAGTATCTTAAACATTTTTCCCTTCTCATTCATCATATATAATACCGTATACTTGGAACTATATTTTCTACTCAAGACACATGAAAAAAATAAGCCAAAATGTTTATACTTTTAGCATTTTCTATATTCTAAACTTAGGGTAGTATATTTATATTTTTAGAATGGTAAAAATGTAAGTAATTCCAGATAAAATAGTTTTAAAAAGACTGCACTAATGCCCTTAAGGGGAAATAAATATATTTGCAGTTACTTAGATAATATTAAGAAGGTCATGTTTTAGTCAAAAGCACATTTGTGATCTGAGTATGTTTGTGATGGAGCTTTAGGGTGTTTATTTTTTTTTTTCTTTAGGGTGTTTATTATATTAATTTACAATCACATTAATTGTTTTCAATTCTGTTTATTTTTTTTTAAAGTCTGTCTTGAAAGTACAACCAATGTGATTAATTGTGGCTTTAACAAAATCAGTGTAAACAAATCCAGTATCTAAACACATCTTCACCAATGAAATTAGGGAAAAGGGAAGGAATTTCAAAACATAGACAATCACAAAATATAGGTTTAATTACTACTGTTAAAATTGAAAAAAAGAAAAAAACTACCAAGAAAACAAACATAAGTACTTGTGTAAGTCTTGCTATTTTGAATAATGTAACATCTTTCTTAAGTTCTATAAACAGGTAGAAGTTCTGGAACACACAAACACTTAAGAAAAGAAAGGCTAGTTCCTTGGGAATGACTATCCAGTATGATACAGTTACTTCAGGATAACCTAAGAGGAACCTACCTTACAATCAGATTTTAGCAAATGATTTTGCCACTAATAGAAATGGGGAATGAGTGAATGACAAGTTTCGGAGGGTGAAACGAAATAAACTAAAGGTAAGCACTGGATACAGAGCTGAGGTTTGCTTATTTTTCACAAGCAAAAATAAGCAAGTTAACTATCTTGTACAAATAAAGCTTGATACTAAGTATGTGAACAGAAGCATAAACATTGCAACTAATCACACCCATGAAAGACTAGATTAACACTTTAAACACAGTATTGCTACTAGTGGACAAACAAGGCAGAAATTTCTAAAATACTGTTATACAGATGAGTAATGTTAGTATAAATTCTTTATTTACATTAAGATCTGTCTCAGTTTGCTGGTGTGACCAAACCTTAGAAGGTAATCCCTAAGGGTAAAGCAGAATGTAAGAGCAGATATTCAGGTACCAGATAAACTTGCTCAACTTGATGCAATCATAAACCTTCAAAATATTTTTCTAAAGTTGCTGAAACCATTTTAGGTGGTGTTCTGGTGGTCAGCTAAAAGTGAACCATTGATCACTAGTAGTTTTTATGCTTGCCATGATTAATTCTCTGCACTGAGTGGAAACACCATGAATATAGACACATTTTAAGTAGTAGAAGATTGACATTCTGTCATGCTATTTTTGATTTTATAAAAAAATCATAATAGACCCTCTCTCTTAAAAGTTGTAGAGGAACTTTATAATAAATTCTTAAATATATTTCTGTGATGTCTAGCAATTTAATAAACTTCAAAGTAGGACTAAAATGTTTCTAATAACTGTCTGCTTTATATTACACAAGGAAATATATATGTATTTACACAAACTGCAGTGAACTCCACACATAAGACTTCTAAACAGAAAAAAGCAGTTCACGAAGAACTATAAGAATGTGACTGGACACTCAACTACCTGGTTGAAATCAGATTTCGGTCCTCTGTAATTCTGTTTTTCTAATGCCTTTTGCAAAAACTACAAGTAATCTGATTAAGTTTTATTTAGAGTCCTAACTCAGGATAAATTTTGTTATCAATTCTATACTCACTGAGCATAGAACTCATTGTTACTGAACATGAAAGTTAGATTTTCTTCCATATGACTTAACTTTTTTCCCTCTGCTATCTATAAACTCCAAAATAACATTTTCTGTCAGAGATAAATACGTGACAAAATTTTTCCTGTGTGAACAAAAATTCTGAAACTTGATTAAAATGCGCTTATGGTTTAAGAATAAACCAAACAAGTTTAAGTATAAATTTATACAGCGAGTCCTTAGTGATCACGTATGAATATCCATTTCTTTCCTGTAAACTCAGCAATTATATTCACACATCAAAAAAATGTCAGTGAGCTCAGTCTTAAACCACATCTTGTTAAAGAAAAGTATTTTAAAGAACAATGAAGAATCCAAGTTAAAAAAAGGTAAATGTTAGGTTTTTAAATCTGTTTTAAGAAATTAAAAATGGAAAGGTTTAAGAATTTACTGAATTTCTTTCCCTAACTGTGGCATTAACAAAAATTTCTCACAAAATGTATAAACTAGCATAAACATTCAATACATACACTAGTACTAGTCACTTATTCTTTCACTTGACTAGCATTTGTTAAGAAAACAAATGGCCAAAGTGCTTAATTTTCATTTAGAATGGAGTAATCTGGGCTAGCTCTGACCATAAAGAAAATGGAGGGGACACAGTATTCAAATTTTTACATGAATAAGGAGGGTTTGCTATTTTGCCTACTAAAGATTTTACCTCAACTTTAAATCTTCCTAAAATGCCAGCAGCCCAAAATAAAATTCAGTGTCACCTGCCTGTAGACTAAATAAACCTTCAACATTAATCCTTGACACCTCAAATAATGACACAAAATCATAACAAATTTTTTTTTTCATGTAAGGACCAAGCGGTTTTAAAAACAATCTAAATGGTCTCAAAGCATTCTCAAACTTGAATGAAAATTTGAGCACACATAATACTTTCAAAGAATAGGACTGTTTTAAGATTCTCTTTGGATCTGAATGACCATTTTGTTCACTTTTAAATAAATTACAAAAATAAACAATTGAGGACGTGTTCTTCAATTTTTTGGTTTTAGTTTTCCCAGGCAAAGGCCTTTGCTGTGGCAATACAATGTACACACAGGCTAGCCCGTAACTTCTCTGCACAGAACAAATAAAGGGTGAGCAAGCTCAAGGCGACTCGCTCTTGCAACTGTGGCTCCTAGGGCCACTTACTCCTGCCATCTAGGCCTAAGGCTGGGGCGCAGTTCTAAACTTACCAAAAATGGCAGCCAAGGGCACAAGCTGGTAGGCAGGCAGAGAGATCTTTTGACAGGAATCACTCCGTCAGTTAGGGAAGTGGACAAAAGCTGAGGGGAATATAAACAAGATTCTAGAATAAAGGCAGTGTCAGGATTAAGGAGAACCCTTTAGGAAGGGTTCTCAGACTTCTGAAGTATACATGTTAATCGGGTGACAACAAAAACACAACCCCCAGCTTCAGAAGAAATTTGAAATAATTATGCTAGTGCCTACACACTAGAGTTAAATCCCGAGTAGTACTGTTAACCTCAGATGTTACCAAGAGGGAAGTGGAAACAGACTATATTTGTATTTTTCCACAGACAAGTCAAAGGAAGAAACTACCTGCAACTAAGAACTAAGAGGTCAAAAATACCACCTTTGTAAACCTTTCACCATGAATTTCTGAATTTGTGCTCTCATTTAGTTGAAGTTACTTTGACCCTAATTTACTGACATTTTTGTTTAAGCACGCCTACATTTTAAAAAATGGTGATTAGTTTTGAAATTTAAAATAAAACTTCTAGAACCTTCACCAAGATTACTATTAAAACCCTTAGTATAAAAGATGTCTGTGATCCTTACAATTGATGGAAGCCCTACTACTTTCATAGTTTTTAAATTTCTATTTTCTGAAATAATAATGGTCAGATATCTCCAAATGCTAAAGAAAATATAGTATGATCTGGTTTCCCAAAATCGAAAAATGGTTAATAGAAATTAAAAAATTGTATTTACACAAAAATAGCCTGAAAAATTAAAAAGAACAGTGAATCCTAGGATCTACCGGGGAGGGAAAAGCAGCATCATAAATAAGTTCAACTTGAAAATTTGGAATTTTTGTCCTGTGCCCCATGCTATTTATTAATCACCGTATTTTAAAAACAACAATTTTTTTTTACAAAGAAGAGGTTTTATCATCTGCGTTTCTTCCTCATTCAGGTCAGCTTGGCTTTCTTCTTTGCAGGTCCTTTGTGCCCTTTGGCCTTTCTTCTTAAATTCCTCCTGTCAACCACAGGCACTTCCACCTCTATCTCCTCGGAGCTGCTGTCCACAGTCTTCTCTGTTGATTGTGTCAACTGATCCAGTTGCTCAGAAGATGCTTCAGACTGCTCCTCTGACAGGTTCTTCTGTCCTGCATTCTGTGAAAACGGCACATCTTCAAGTTCAACCTCTACCAGAGAGCTCTGAGGCAGAGCTGCAGATGATTCCTGGGGCTCGGCGAGCCCCTCCTCACCCTGGTCTTCCAATGAGGCAGTAGTGTTGGGTGACACATTTTCAGGGATTGATTCCTCAGAAAATTCAGCAATTACAGAGTTTGGAAAAGCGCTGTCGGACCGTTCTTCATTCGGGATAGTAGCCACATTGTCTGAACTCCCAAAATGTGCTTTCTTTCTTGAAACTGGAGGCAGCTTCTCTTCGGTGTGCCCCTTGTCATCAGATGGACCTTCATCCAGCAACATTTCTGAGTCAGTTGCATGTGAAGTCTAAACACAAAAAAATCCAGTGAACAACTTTTTTAATAAAGTTCTTACAGAAATTATTCTTAGGCACTACTATGCAATGACCCTGAACCACATTTTAAAGAATTCAGGACACACTACTTTTGTCAATCATGTGCACATATTCTCTGAATACAGCTCAATTTCTCAAAAACTGTATTACATGATAATTTGGATTCATTAAGTGCTTGCTTTAAAGATACAATAAAAGTAATGATTTTATCTCAAAAAGTATTTAAGGTTCTTAAACTTTCCCTCAAGATTCTTCAAAACCATGAATCAACTCAAGTGTTTAGTTACTGGAGCCAGAACCAGAACCAAGAATCCTGGTACTTGGCACTGTGCTACCCACTGGGTTTGAATATCAGCTGACAGGTGGGGTTTCCCAGGTGGCGCTAGCCATGAAGAACCCAACAGCCTGTGCAGGAGATGTAAGAGATGCGGGTTCGATCCCTGGGTCAGGAAGCTCAACTGCAAGAGGGCCTGGCAACCCACTCCAATATGCTTGCCTGGAGAATGCCATGATCAAAGGAGCCCAGTGGGCTACAGTCCACAGGGTCTCAAAGAGTCGGACACGACTGAATGGACTTAGCAGGAAGGAAGGCAGTGAAAATTACACACACACACACACACACACACACACACACACACAAGTATTACTCAGCCATAAAAAAGGAATGAAATCTTGTTATTTGCAACAACATGGATGGATCTACGCGGTATTATGCCAAGTGAAGTAAGTCAGACAAAGACAAAACCCATAGGATCTCATTTATATGTGGAATCTAGAAAACAAAACAAAATGAAAACAGACTCAGATTAACAGAGCAAATGGGTGGTTGCCAGAGGGGAGGGAGTGAGGGGACTGAAACAGGTAAAGGGGATTAAGAGCTACAAACTTCCAGTTACAAACTAAGCCACAGGGATGTAATACACAGCATAAGGAATATGTCAATAATATTGTAATAATTTTGTATGGGGACAGACAGTTAATAGACTTACATTTTACATTTAGGTGATCATTTTATAACATATGCAAAATCAAATCACTATTTGGTACACATGAAATTAATGCTGTACATCAACTATTTCAATAAAAATATTTCTTTAAAATATTATATCAACTTTTCCCCACTAATCAGTATCTCTAATTAAAACAAATGAAATGACTGTACTGGTCATAGACCAGCAATGCTGCTAAGTTGCTTCAGTCGTGTCTGACTCTGTGCGACCCCATAGATGGCAGCCTGCCAGGCTCCCCCATCCCTGGGATTCTCCAGGCAAGAATACTGGAGTGGGTTGCCATTTCCTTCTCCAATGCATGAAAGTGAAAAGTGAAAGTGAAGTTGCTCAGTTGTGTCCGACCCTCAGCGACCCCATGGACTGCAGCTTTCCAGGCTCCTCCATCCATGGGATTTTCCAGGCAAGAGTACTGGAGTGGGGTGCCACTGCCTTCTCCAGACCAGCAATAGGTAATTCAAATATTTGTGTGCATGCCTGCTAAGTCGCTTCAGTTGTGTCTGACTCTTTGTGACCCTATGTACTGTAGATCCACCAGGCTCCTCTGTCCATGGGATTCTCCAGGCAAGAATCCTAGAGTGGGTTGCCATTCCCGTCTCTAGGGCAACTTCCTGTCCCAGAGATCGGGAGTCACCCAGGTCTCTCATGTCTCCTGCACTGGCAGGAGGTTCTTTACCACTAGCGCCACCTGGTGAATAATATTTAGGTGTGTTACTCAGTCGTGTCTGACTCTTTACGACCGCATGGACTGTAGCCCTCCATGGGGGGCTGTTCATGGAATTCTCCAGGCAAGAATACTGGAGTGGGTTGCCATTTCCTTCTTCAAGTATTTAGGTAAATAATGCTTTATCCACTTTCCTAAGCATTTCCTAAATTTACAAAGTAAAACTCATTTTGTTACCATAAGTCAGATATGAATGAAGTTACAAAGATTTGAATTTATATTACTGATCGCATCTGCTCAAAATATCCAATGTAGTATAATTTATTTTTCGTAAAGGACTGTACACATTAAAATAGAGGAAAATATATATCCTACACTGCCCCCCCTGAGTCACCAAGGCTGAACACTGTAACTATAAAAAGTTAGGTTATTTTTCTATTACCTTCTCCTGTGCAACACCCTCAAGGGGTTGTGAAGAGTCTACCACCAGTGGAGCAAGATTCGTAGAGTCTTCATTGGAATTAAAAGACTGCAATTTTAATTCTTCATCTAAAACTTCACTAGTGGAGTCCTCCTCTTCTGTTACGAGTGAAGTCTTAAGAGTATCATCTATTATCTCACCATTCATAGGCTCTAATGCAGATTCCTACAAAATTGAGCAAAAAAAAAAAAGGACAAAATAACAGATTAACTTATTTGTCATGCAATGTGGGTCCATTCTCAGTACCTCCCTATCATGCACCAGGACCCAAGATACAGTCTACTGCATCACTGGGCATAGGTTAAGGAACAGCAGAGTCAGGAAGAGAACGGAACCCCTAAGCAGCCCAATTTCCCTCTGTGTTCATGGAGAATGATGCAGTGAAGAGACCCTACCGCCTTCTTCCTCTTCCTCCTTACAGGGCAGTCACAGAAAGAACCTTTTCGGTAAAAAGTTACAAGAGAAAATCTAAATTTGGTGCTGGCTCTTTACAGAACATCAGCTATTCAGTAGTTGGAATCTTTGGGGTCTGAGGAAGTCACAGTTCAGCATGCCTGGGAAGGAAGCACTACCAGATTTATGGCAGGCTGAGTTTGGGTAAAGCTTCTTGCTGGGAGAAGAGAGTCCCCGACCTCAGTGAGCTCACTGTACAGTTAATAAAGGGTTGTCCCGAACAATCCTGCCCCTTAAATCACATTAAAATATGCAAAAGTGATTTGGTAACACAAGGTCTCCAATTTCTGAAACTCTTCCTCTGATGTTTAATCAATTTACAAGACTTCCATTAATGTTTAACATTTCTAATTAATGCTAGTGACATTCTAAAAATTAGAGATCATTTTATATTTAAAAATTAGAATACTGATACACTCAAATTTTTAAAAATAGACTTGGCTGGATTGTATAGAATCCCTGAAATCATATAATGAATATTTTCCTAAGGGATATTTAAGTCAGAGACTTAGAGAAATTAATCTGGGGAATTCCTTGGTGGTCCAGTGGCTAAGATTCAGTGCTCCCAATGCAGGAGCCCAGGTTTGATCTGGGGGTCAGGGAATCAGATCCCACATACCTCAACTAAAGGCAGCACATGCCACAACTAAGACCCAGTACAGCCAAATTAATCAATTAATTTAAAAAACCACATAGGTTAAAAAAAAAAGAGGAAAACTAATCTGGCCAGAGTATAAACAATAAACTGCACACAGAAGATAATTAAAATAAAACTCACAAAAGGACCAACTAGGGTAGAAGAAATGTTAAAAAGACGAAAATGAGAAAGATACAGCAAAAGTTTTTGTAAAAAAACTGAATTTTGGTGAGTAACTACAAGAGAGAAACAAAAGAGAAAAACTCATGTCCTTCAAGTTTTAGGTTTGGGAATAGAATGAAAAATAGGAAATAGGAAAAGCAGCTCAGTAGAGAAGTGATAGGCAAGAACAGAGATTAAATTTAAGATGATAAAAGACATCTGTCTAAATAGAAATACTCAGAAGGCAGGTAATACTATGAGATCATAGTCTGGATCAATATTCAAAGTCTAGAGTTACTGGTCACCCCCACAGAGACAATCCTTCTGTCATAAGACTAGATGCATTTCAAAAAAAAAAAAAAAAGAACAAAAGGGCAGAAGGTCAAGAACTGAGTCTTCTAGAATGTCCACAAACACAGGGGAAAAAGGAAAAAAAAAAACACAACAGGAAACAGAACAGTCAAAAACCAAATGCATGAAACCAAACCAAACTCCAGAAAGAGGTTACCTAGAAAGCAAAACCCAGTAGCGCTATAAAGCCAGGGGATCCGAAAACCTAGAGGGAGAGGGTGGACAGCCTCAGCAAGGACGGCCATCGGAGCGGAGTGGGACCGTCTACAGGAGGTGCTCACAGGTACTGCTGGACGAAGAGACGGCCTACGTGCAGCGCGTACAGTGTAATCTCAAGTTTTTAATAAAGGAATAAACCACACAAAGATACATTCCCATAATCATCTAGAAGCAGGTAAATTTTGTTTTTAAAACATGTATTTCTCCAAATTTAAATCAGTAATGCCCTTTCACTTTCTTAGCTCCTGGTTGGTGACAAACAGGTAAAATGTTTTTAAAGAAACTGAAGCACGTCTGAAAGAAGAAATTAAGGAATCTGTAAAAGACTAAAGATATTAAAGAAAAAGAAGAGAAGGACAGGAACTAGAGAAGATGAAAAAAGAAAAATAATTGAGGAGCTGCAGAAATCAAGCCAGATAAAGAGATTTTTTACTCAGTCAAAAAGTTATTTTCTTACTTGTTTTCTAGTAATTAAACAAAAAAGAATTTAGTTATTTTTTAGGAATTTGTAAAGCAACTGTAAGTAAAAATACATTTTTTTTTCTAAACAAATAATTCTATCCTTATATCCAAAATCAGGTGAATTTAGGGCTTGTTGGACCTAAAGGCATTCTAATTGGTTTCGTAAGGTAGGCATCAAACAGTCACATCATTTGTGTCCCTTCTTAAAGTTTATGTTTAATTCCACAAATTGATTTGAATTTTAAATACACTGAGAGGACATTACTATCTAAACATCTTCTACTTTATCTCTATAATATGTCAAACTTTATAAATTCAGTTACAAGTATAAAATACTTTATAACTTTATAAATTAGTTACAAGTATAAAATACTTGTAACTTTATCCTTCACTACCTAACTTTACTTTAGACATATGTGCTTTTCAACATTACAATTTCTACTAAGAGTTCTTTACGCTTTTCCAACAATATACAACTAAGTTAAAATTTACCTCCATTCATTTTACTAAATAAATGAATCTCGGAAATCCAAAAAGGAGGGGATATATGTATACATACAGCTGACTCACTTTACTGTACAGCAAAATAACACAACATTGTAAAGCAACTATATTCCAATAAAAATTAATTAAAAAAAAAGTGAATCACTCACCTTTTCACCTTCTAGCTTTTCCAGGCCTGGCTGGGTTTCTGGTGCTGGTTGAGCATCTTTATCACTACTTTCATCCTCAAATTCAATCACACTCTGTTCAGGTTCTTCTTCCAAGAATTCTTCCGAGCTCTCTGATGTGCGTGCTGTAGACTCCAATCTAGGAAACCAAAGAAAAACATTCTTACTTATTTTATTAAAGATGATCAAGTGCCACAGGTTACACTCATACAAAATGGCAAACTTTAATTAATTAATGATTTTATTGGAGTACAGCTGACTGACAATGTTGTGTTAGCTTCTGCTACACAGAAAAGTGAGTGAGTTATACATATACATATATCCACTCTTCAGATGGCAAACCTAACTGATTAGTTGCCACAACTAAATGTTGCATGTGTTCTTACTATTACAACTGATTGGCCATTACCCATCTCTCTCCCTCTCTTTGGGTCTCCCTATTCCTTGAGACCAGACATCCTGCAATGTGAAGTCAAGTGGGCCTTAGAAAGCATCACTATGAACAAAGCTAGTGGAGGTGATGGAATTCCAGTTGAGCTGTTTCAAATTCTGAAAGATGATGCTGTGAAAGTGCTGCACTCAATATGCCAGCAAATTTGGAAAACTCAGCAGTGGCCACAGGACTGGAAAAGGTCAGTTTTCATTCCAATCCCAAAGAAAGGCAATGCCAAAGAATGCTCAAACTACCCCACAATTGCACTCATCTCACAGGCTAGTAAAGTAATGCTCAAAATTCTCCAAGCCAGGCTTTAGCAGTACGTGAACCGTGAAATTCCAGATGTTCAAGCTGGTTTTAGAAAAGGCAGAGAAACCAGAGATCAAATTGCCAACATCCGCTGGATCATGGAAAAACCAAGAGAGTTCCAGAAAAACATCTATTTCTGCTTTATTGACTATGCCAAAGCCTTTGACTGTGTAGATCACAATAAACTGTGGACAATTCTTCAAGAGATAGGAATACCAGACCACCTGACCTGCCTCTTGAGAAATCTGTATGCAGGTCAGGAAGCAACAGTTAGAACTGGACATGGGACAACAGACTGGTTCCAAATAGGAAAAGGAGTACGTCAAGGCTGTATATTGTCACCCTACTTATTTAACTTCTATGCAGAGTACATCATGAGAAATGCTGGGCTGGAAGAAACACAAGCTGGAATCAAGATTGCTGGGAGAAATCTCAATAACCTCAGATATGCAGATGACACCTCCCTTATGGCAGAAAGTGAAGAGGAACTAAAAAGCCTCTTCATGAAAGTGAAAGAGGAGAGTGAAAAAGTTGGCTTAAAGCCCAACATTCAGAAAACTAAGATCATGGCCTCCAGTCCCATCACTTCATGGGAAATAGATGGGGAAGCAGTGGAAACAATATCAGACTTCATTTTTGGGGGCTCCAGAATCACTGCAGATGGTGATTGAAGCCATGAAATTAAAAGACGCTTACTCCTTGGAAGAAAAGTTATGACCAACCTAGATAGTATATTCAAAAGCAGAGACATTACTTTGCCGACTAAGGTCCGGCTAGCCAAGGCTATGGCTTTTCCTGTGGTCATGTTTGGATGTGAGAGTTGGACTGTGAAGAAGGCTGAGCACTGAAGAATTGATGCTTTTGAACTGTGGTGTTAGAGAAGACTCTTGAGAAGAGTCCCTTGGACTGCAAGGAGATCCAACCAGTCCATTCTGAAGGAGATCAGCCCTGGATTTCTTTGGAAGGAATGATGCTGAAGCTGAAGCTCCAGTATTTTGGCCACCTCATGCGAAGAGTTGACTCATTGGAAAAGACTCTGATGCTGGGAGGGATTGGGGGCAGGAGGAGAACAGGATGACAGAGGATGAGATGGCTGGATGGCATCACTGACTTGATGGACGTGAGTATGAGTGGACTCCAGGAGTTGGTGATAGACAGGGAGGCCTGGCGTGCTGTGATTCATGGGGTTGCAAAGAGTCGGACACGACTGAGCGACTGAACTGAACTGAACTGATTCCTTGAGGCACAACAGTATTGAAATTAGGCCAGTTAAAAACCCTGAAATGGCTCTAAGTGTCCAAATGAAAGGAAGAGCCACATATTTCTTACTTTAAATCAAAAGCTTGCTAGAAGTGAATAAATTTATAACAGCACATTGAATGCTGAGACAGGCAGAAAGCTAGGTCTCTTGTGCCAAATAGCCAAGCTGTGAACGCAAACCAAAAGTTCTTGGAAAAAAAAAAAAATCAACAGTGCTACTCTAAGTGAACACACCAATGATAAGAAAGCAAAACAACCTTATTGCTGATCTAGAGAAAAAGTTGTAGTGGTATGGACAGATCAAACCAACCTCAACATTCCCTTAAGCCAACGCCTAATCCAGAACAAGGCCTTAAATCTATTCATTTCCACAAAGGCTGAGAGAGGTGAGGATGTTGCAGAAAAAAAGCATGAAGCTAGTAGAGAGGCTGGTTCATGAGATTTAAGGAAAGAAGTTATCTCTGTGATAGTGCCAGGCAAAGCAACCAGAGCTGATACAGAAGCTCTATCAAGGTAGCTAGAAGATCTAGAGCTAAGATAATGAATGAAAGTGGCTACAATAAACAACAGGCTTTCCAATGCAGACAAAAAGAGGATGTCATCTAAGACTTTCATAGCAAGAAAAGAGCAGTCAATACCTGGCTTTAAAGTTTCAAAGGACAAGCTGACTCCTGCTAGGCTCTAACGCAGTTGACACCAAATGCTCGTTTACCATTCTGAAAATCCTAGGGCCCTCGAGCCTTCTCTGCTCCGCCTGTCCTCTATAAAGGGGACAGCGCGGCTTGGGTGGCAGCACAGCTGCTGGCAACATCGTTTGCTGAGGATTTTAAGCCTACTGTTCAGACCTATTACTCAGGGGGAAAAAAAAATTTCCTTTTAAAATACGACTGCTCATTGACAATGGAACTGGTCACCCAAGAGCTCTGATGGAGATGCATAATGAAGTTCATGTTGTTTTCATGTCTGCATACAGAACATCCATTCTGCAGTCCATGGATCAAGGAATCATTTCAATTCTAAAGCCTTATTACTTAAGAATTACAGTTCATAAGGCTACAGCTGTCAAAGACACAGATTCCTCTTATTAATCTGGGCAAAGTCAACTGAAAACCCTCTGGGAAGGATTCACCATTCTAGATGCCACTATGAACACTTATGACTCATGGGAAGAGGTCAAAATATCAACATTACAGGGAGTTTAGAAGAAGCTGATCCCAACTACCATGGGTGACTGTGAGAGGCTCAAGACTTCCGCAGTGGAAGTCACAGCAGATGTGGTAGAAACAGCAAGAGAACGAGAATGAGAAGGAGAGCCCGAAACTGTGATTCAACTGCTGCTATCTCAAGTTAAAACTGTAATGGATGAGGAGCTGCCTAATGTAGATGAGCAAAGAAAGTGATTCCATCTCGAGATGGAATCTACTCTTGAAGACGCTATGAAGATCGGTGAAATAACAAAGGATTTAGACTATGACATAAACTTAGTTGAGGAAGCTGCATCAGCGTTGGAGAGGACTGACTCCAATTTTGCAAGAATTTCTACTGTGGGTAAAATGCTATCAAGCAGCACTGCATGTTACAGAGAAATCATTAGTGAAAGGAGGAAGTCAGCCAATCTACATGGCAAAGTTCACGGCTGTCTAACTAAAGAAATGGCCAAAGTCACCCCAACCTTCAGCAACCACCTCCCTGGTCAGTCAGCAGCCACCAACACTGAGGCAAGACTACACCAGCAAAAAGATTATGACTCATTAAAGGTTCAGATGATGGTTACCTTTTTATTTTTTTACCAGTAAAGTATTTTTAAATTAAAGAATATACTTTTTCCTTAAAGAAATATACTACAGTACAGTGTAAACATAACTTTATGTGTACTGGAAAACTCAAAAATTTTTGTGACCTGCCTTATTGTGATAGTTGCTTTATTGTGGTCCCATGGAACTGAATCTATGTCTCTGGAGTAGGCCTATATATAATGCCCCTTTCATTCTCAAAAATACTATTTGGGGCAATAAGTGATATGGCTTAGTTCTACTTCTGAAATGCCTTTCAAACAAATCCACAACTTTCTATTCTCATCTTCCTTCTTCAAGCCCTATTCTCTCTGGACACTATAACTTCTTCCCAACTCATGTTGAAACTAGCAGTACATACATTCTTTAGTAAGGTTTAAAGGCTATGTTTCTTTCTTCTTTCTTTCTATCTGTACCAGTGACAGTCCAGCTCAGAAAATTCTGATGGTCCTCTATGGATTGCAGAATAAAGCACACATCCTCTCAAAGTCTAACATGACCAGACCTTTATATTTTTCCTTCTACTAGATGCTGAAGCTGAAACTTGAATACTTTGGCCACCTGATGCAAAGAACTGACTCACTGGAAAGGACCTTGGTGCTGGGAAAGATTGAAGGCAGGACGAGAAGAGGACAACAGAGGATGAGATGGTTGGATGGCATCACTGACTCAATGGATATGGGTCTGAGCAAGCTTCAGGAGTTGGTGATGGACAGGGAAGCCTGGTGTGCTACAGTCCCTGGGGTCACAAAGAGTCGGACACAACTGAGTGACTGAACTGACTGCGATGCTACGATTTACCCATGTATCAGTTTTCCTTACCAACACCCCTCCCAGTTTTGTGCCTTTGCTCACATTATTCCTGCAGTCTAGAACTGCATGGTCCAATACAGTAGCCACAGGACACTTGCAATTATTTATAATATGGTAATTAAAACTAAGTGAAATAAAACACTCAGCTCCTCAACTACTCTAGCCACACTTCAGTGCTCAGTGACACACACACTGAGCAGAGGCTGCCGTGCTAGGCAGGGAGACACAGAACATGCCCGCTGTGCCAGGAAGTTCTCTGAACAGCCCTGGTGTAGATCGAGGCTTGGCAAACTTTTCTTTGTTTTGTGGGACACATGGTCTCTGAACACTCACTCACTGTAAAGCAAAAGCAACCACAGTAAACATGTAAACTAATAAACTTGGATGTGGTACAGTAACATTCTACTTACAAGAGGTGGTGGGCCAGACTGGCCCATAGACCATAGTTTGTGAACCTTAGAACTAGAAAACTCTTCTTTCCCAAATATGCTTGTTGAGTTTCTACTCATCCCTGAAGCCCTGGCCCAAATGTCGGATTTCTCCACCCCCTCCATTAGAGTCAGTCACACTCTCCTTTGCATCCACAGCCCTTTCACTTCTATTATTATATCACAGTCCACCTTGCAGCTCTCTCAACCTGTGTCACAGGCACAGACACGCGTATTAGAGACTACTAGACAAGGGTAAAGCTGACATTTCATTCTTCATAGCGTCCGAGCATTTAAGCATTTAGTCTCACTGCTACTACTTGATGAAAAGCTAAAGAAAAATTCCACAACAGTTTTGTGATGTGTAATTTAAAATGTGCTATTACATTCCCTTCTAAAAAGGGTATTACTTCAAAATGTTACTCAGTGGAAACAAAACGTAATTATCTAAACTCTTATTATTCTTTTCACAAGTGAAATACTTAAATTTTTCTTTAAAATGGTGGATTTTTCATTAAAATATAACATTTACATAATTATCCAAATTTAAAATTATATACAGAATGAAATTATCATAGCTATAGAGTACTTTACCTGAGAATAATTTTATAGCCAAGATGGCAAAGCTATGAATGGTTGACTCAAGAACAGATAGTAGGACTATCAGAGCAAAAGCTTAATTTAACTATAATATTCAAAATCTTGCTTTCTTTAAACAAGAAAATAAGGTTTTGATCCAAGGGTTCTGTTGATTCGGCAGACTATTAAGTTTCCAGAGGAGCTGATGATATCATTTATGGCAATTACTTATTTATGTTATGTTCTATAATCTAGTAAGATAAGTCCAGATAAGTCCATTATAAAGTAAAATTGAGGGTTTCTTAAATTGACTAAACTTCAGGATTACTAAAAACCACAGCTACTGTCAAATTCAAAGCTGACAATAAATGACTCATCTGAGATAATATAATCACTACAAGATTCTTCTGGATTTTCACACAAGAGACTAAAACATCAGTTTATTCTACTCTCTTTATTCCACTAGCAACTTCTCCCTATAATACTGTCAATGTGACACTTATTAAGTGTAATTAATAATCTTGTTGAAGAACTCAAATACAAACTTCTACACCAAGGTCATTTACTACACAAATAATATGTCACCTTAAAAACTAAATACTATGAAAATAAGAGGACACAAAATAATGACGGTAAAATAAACAATCCTTTACTTGTTCACTGAAGCTGTGGGAGAAGTCTGAGGGGTCTTCTCATCTTCCCCTTGAGAACTGCTGAACTCAGAATCCTGAAACCGCTTTCCGATCTTTGGCCGCTTTAGATGGCTACTTCGAGTGCGAGTGGAAACAGGTGTTTTATCATGACCTGAGAAAACAACAGCAAGCCCACGATTAACTGACTGTGTAGTCAAAGAATCACCCATTAACTATACACGGAAATGCAAGAACTAAGCTAGTTTAACTATATCACCACAATTACACACTTCCTATCACATCAGGCTAGGAAATCATGTCCATGACATATTCTAAATTAAGAAATAATCTTAAAGTCAGTATTCATTCCTCACATATCTGTGTTACCTTGAGCTCTGCAAAGTATTTGTGCATTTCACTTAAGATTCTCTTCCAATAATCTTGGGAAATAACAAGGCAGACATTATGGTCCCTATTTTACAGGTAAGGGAATGAAAAAAAAGAGGTACAGATAGCTTATCTGTTCACACAGCAGAATCAGTGGTACCAGAAGCCCAACCTAGATATTAGAGGTGGGTAAGTCTTTATGTATACTAAGGGACACACACACATGTAATTCTAACACTCTCAAACACTTAAACTAATAGACCAGCTGAATTTCTTACCTTCAGAAGTACTTGCAAAGGCATCTTTTAGAGAATCAATCTAAAACAGAGATACATATCAAAACCAAAAGTTTTAGACCCTTTTTCCTTCCTATGTATCTACTTCATTCAGTTTCAAAGAAAATTTCTTAAAAACGTTTTCAAAGAGCACCTTTTGTATTCATTATCCATCAATTAAGAAGACTCACTTACGTAAAAAGGCTATCTTATAGCTTCAGTTTATTATGAGCCTGAGAATTTGTGAAACCACCTAATATGGGATATACTGATATGCACTGGGTGTATACACGTGTACTGATATACACGTGTTCTATCCTCAGCTCCTTTCTCAGTCCAAATACTCCTGTGTAACTGTATCTACCACCTTTACTTTAACATCTCCTTGCTGATGAATCCAAATATGCAACTTAATTTCCCCAACTTTTTCTTGATTTTCAAAGCTCTATTTCTAATGAGATCTCTCTCCAGTGAATACTCCAACCCAATTTCCTATCCAACCTGTCCCAAACTAAACTCTCATATTTAATCAGTATTATTCTCTATCTTGGTTATTGGCAATAACAATTTAGTATGCTAGTCCAATCACGACCTGTGGGGCAATAATGACTTCTCGTCCTTCGTTCAACCAACCACAAGCCTGTCCACTAGGACGCTGAAAAATCTCTCAAAACTGCGCCTCTTTGGTATTACCAATGCTTCCATTTGGGCATTTATCATCCTTAACATGAAGGTGTACACCTTAAATATGTATAATTTTTGTCCATTATACCTCAATAAAGCTAAAATATGTACTTAAAATAAACAAAATCACTTCCCCATGTGGTTACTAATAAAGAGTTTAATGTGAGAAATATTTTCCTTGATTAAAATATTACAGTAATATGAAGAATATGAATTTCTAAAATGAAAGAAAACCTAATTTATATCGCCAACCTTTACAGTACAGTGAAATTTTAATGTTCTCATTAAAATGACACAAATTATTTGGCTTAATATTAAAGTAAATCATGTATGAAACAGATTTTTCTACTTTCCCTCATTTTATGATATCTAATCAATAATAACGTAATCTCAATATATCTGAGGAATTTGGAATGCAACATATTAGAAGGGCTTATTCTGAAGCCTGAAATTCCAAAGGTAGGAAAAAAAAAACTGAACTCCTTATAATAGTTATTGTATTATTTATATTATCCTTAAAAATGTTTTTCAAAATTTTTACTCAAATAGTCATCACTCATGCTAATTAAGACAGAAGAAGAGAGGGACAAATAATTCCCCAAAGCACTTGTCATTGAAATGCATGTGCGTTTACACAGACATATTCAACACTCACTAAAAATATATTCAGATACCCACATACAAAATAATTATGACTATATTAAAACCTTCCCTGATGGCTCAGCTGGTAAAGAATCCACCTGCAATGCAGGAAGACCCAGGTTCGATCTCTGGGTAAGGAAGATTGCCCAGAGAAAGGAATAGCAACCCACTCCAGTATTCTTGCCTGGAGAATCCCATGGACAGAGGAGCCTGGCAGGCTACAGACATGGGGTTGCAAGAGTCCGACATGAATGAGTGGCTAACCAATGTAATAATAATGTAAAAGCTACCACAACAAAACGCTGTAAAAAATAAACCTCTAGGATTCCACCAATGAATTTTAAGTAATACCAAGTAGGTTTCAGAAAAGCACCTGGTAAGCCCTCTGGAATTCAGTGGGGAACTGCCCTTCTCCTTTCAGGTTACCTAGTATTTGCAAAGTGCATTATATTCTACGGTGACTTAACACATATAGCCTCAAACTTCCCCCAAATAACTTCATAACCTTTGACCTATTTCACTTCAAGAAATTTATCTGTGCAAGGAAATAATTACATTTGCGCCAAGATGCATGTATAATTGTGTTCATGGCTGGGCCATTTATAAAAAACAAGTATAATATGTTAAGAAAATAAATGCTGGTATTTAAATAGAATAGTGTGCTACCTAACAACATTGATTTAATATAGTAATGACACGGTTCTCTGGTGACTCAGTGGTAAAGAATCTGCCTGCCAATGCAGGAGAAATGGGTTCGATCCCTGGTCCAGGGAGATCCCACGTGCCACAGAGCAACTAAGCCCGTGCTTCCCAGCTCCTGACCCTGTGCTCTAGAAGCCGGGAGCCACAGCTACTGAGCCTACATGCTGCAACTACTGGAGCCTGTGCACCCTAGACCCCACGCTCTGCAACAAGAGAAGCCAGTGCAAGCAGCAGCCCTCTCATTGCAACAAAAAGTAGCTCCCACTCGCTGCAACTGGAGAAAAGCCCACCCAGCAATGACCAGCATAGACATAAATAAATAAATAAAATTTTTTAAAAAAGTAACGACACAGAAAATGCTTACAATATTATGTCAATGGAGAAAAGCAGTTAGAAGCATGTATGAAAGTGAATGAAAGTCGCTCAGTCATGTCCGACTCTTTGTGACCCCATGGACTATACAGTCAATGAAATTCTCCAGGCCAGAATACTGGAGTGGGTAGCTCTTCCCTTCTCCAGGGGATCTTCCCAACCCAGGGATCAAACACAGCTCTCCCGCATTGCAAGCAGATTCTTTATCAGCTGAGCCACAAGGGAAGCCCAGTTACAAGCATAAAAGAATAAAAACAGAAATGAAACATATGCACATACATGTTTCATAATATATATTAAGTATGTACACAAAAATGTTAATTGCTAGATCTAGGGTAACAGAATTATAGATTTTTATTTTCCTCTGTACTACTTTGTGTATTCCTAATTATTTTTCAAAGAAAATTAAATCTTAGAAACCAATTAGCAAAAAATGCCAAGTAACACAGTAGAAGTTACCTAAGTTTGCTGAATGAACAGTAACATTTATAAAGTTATTAGCTGAACCTCTTTTTTAAAAACACCACGCTTGGTATTTCCTATGGTAAACACACAGTGTACCTACAGTTAGCTGCATCTCACTAGACTGACTGTCTTCAGCTCTTGCTTCGTATTCTGGAACAGAGGCAAGACCGTATTCTCCGGACGTAGATCTTTTAGCTTCATTTTGAGAAACTGCTGTGGGAAAAAGAATTTTTAAAATTTTAACCCAGTTAGTATTTGGTTTTAATTGTCACATTCTTTGTACGGATTTTTACAAAAGCCCTAAAGAAGGGTATTAAATATCCAGACGTGGGATATCCCTCCACCAATATCTTACAATGAAATCTTAAAAGAGTTTTAAATAGTTTATCTGTTATTTAGCAATTTTAAGGAGAGATGCATAAGACTGAGCACTACCTTTGATCCCCTGATGCCTATTCTGTGCTGAGTAACCTGTGTTCATTTCTTACCCACCAATTTCTACAGGACTACTGAGCTATATTCTATTGGGTTACTCTAGGTCTTCTTACTAATAATGACACAAATGTTTAAATAGAACAAAAATTCCAACTTTAGAAAAGAAGATCTATTACTAGAGAGATCACATTACAAGACATTGGACTATTCTAGACTATAAGACCATCATTCAGTTCAGTCCAGTCGCTCAGTCATGTCCAACTCTTTGCGACCCCATGAATCACAGCACGGCAGGCCTCCCTGTCCATCACCAACTCCCAAAGTTCACCCAAACTCATGTCCATTGAGTCGGTGATGCCATCCAGCCAATTCATTCTCTGTCGTTCCCTTCACCTCCTGCCCTCAATCCCTCCCAGCATCAGGGTCTTTTCCAATGAGTCAACTCTTCGCATGAGGTGGCCAGAGTACTGGAGTTTCAGCCTCAGCATCAATCCTTCCAATGAACACCCAGGACTGGTCTCCTTTAGGATGGACTGGTTGGACCTCCTTGCAGTCCAAGGGACTCTCAAGAGTCTTCTCCAACACCACAGTTCAAAAGCATCAATCCTTCAGTGCTCACCTTTCTTCACAGTCCAACTCTCACATCCATACATGACCACTGGAAAAATCATAGCCTTGACTAGATGGACCTCTGTTGACAAAGTAATATCTCTGCTTTTTAATATGCTATCTAGGTTGGTCATAACTTTCCTTCCAGGAGTAAGCATCTTTTAATTCCACTGCTGCAATCACCATCTCCAGTGATTTTGGAGCCCTCAAAAATAAAGTCTCTCACTGTTTCCACTGTTTCCCCATTATTTCCCATGAAATGATGGGACCAGATGCCATGATCTTCGTTTTCTGAATGTTGAGCTTTAAGCCAACTTTTTCACTCTCCTCTTTCACTTTCATCAAGAGGTTTTTTAGTTCCTCTTCACTTTCTGCCATAAGGGTGGTGTCATCTGCATATCTGAGGTTATTGCTATTTCTTCTGGCAATCTTGATTTCAGCTTGTACTTCCTCCAGCCCAGCATTTCTCATGATGTACTCTGCATAGAAGTTAAATAAGCAGGGTGACAATATACAGCCTTGACGTACTCCTTTTCCTATTTGGAACCAGTCTGTTGTTCCATGTCCAGTTATAACTGTTGCTTCCTGACCTGCACATAGCTTTCTCAAGAGGCAAGTCAGGTGGTCTGGTATTCCCATCTCTTTCAGAATTGTCCACAGTTTATTGTGATCCACACAGTCAAAGGCTTTGGCATAGTTAATAAAGCAGAAATAGATGTTTTTCTGGAACTCTCTTGATTTTTCTGAACCATAATCACAGAAAACTAGCCAGTCTAATCACACAGACAACAGCCTTGTCTAACTCAATGAAACTAAGCCACGCCGTGTGGGGCCACCCAAGACAAACGGGTCATGGTGGAGAGGTCTGACTGAATGTGGTCCACTGGAGAAGGGAATGGCAAACCATTTCAGTATTCTTGCCTTGAGAACCCCATGAACAGTATGAAAAGGCAAAATGATAGGATACTGAAAGAGGAACTCCCCAGGTCGGTAGGTGCCCAATATGCTACTGGAGATCAGTGGAGAAATAACTCCAGAAAGAATGAAGGGATGGAGCCAAAGCAAAAACATTTCCCAGCTGTGGATGTGACTGGTGATAGAAGCAAGGTCCGATGCTGTAAAGAGCAATATTGCATAGGAACCTGGAATGTCAGGTCCATGAATCAAGGCAAATTGGAAGTGGTCAAACAGGAGATGGCAAGAGTGAACATTGACATTCTAGGAATCAGCAAACTAAAATGGACTGGAATGGGTGAATTTAACTCAGATGACCATTATATCTACTACTGTGGGCAGGAATCCCTCAGAAGAAATGGAGCAACCATCATGGTCAACAAGAGTCTGAAATGCAGTACTTGGATGCAATCTCAAAAACGACAGAATCATCTCTGTTCGTTTCCAAGGCAAACGATTCAACATCACGGTGATCCAAGCCTATACCCCAACCAATAACACTGAAGAAGCTGAATTTGAACGGCTCTATGAAGACCTACAAGACCTTCTAGAACTAACACCCAAAAAAGATGTCCTTTTCATTATAGGGGACTGGAAGGCAAAAGTAGGAAGTCAAGAAACACCTGGAGTAACAGGAAAATTTGGCCTTGGAGTATGGAATGAAGCAGGGCAAAGACTAATAGAGTTTTGCCAAGAGAATGCACTGGTCATAGCAAACACCCTCTTCCAACAACCCAAGAGAAGACTCTACACGTGGACATCACCAGATGGTCAACACCGAAATCAGACCATCATTAGGCAATGCATTTACATTAGACTTGTGTCTAACTGAAAACAGTCTTACCTGTAATTTTAAGTGTTTCTCTCTGTAACGCTCTGGTGATTGGTACTCTCTGGTACCAGTGTCCAACACCTTCAACTTCCCAAAGCAGTTCATGGTCTCCTGGATATTTTTCAAAGTACTGGTTGCAAGCTGAAAAACACATTGAAACTTTCCTAGAAATCCCAGCAATCAAGTGGAATGAACGGTTAAAATGCCGTGTAATGTGTATTTTATCACCAAAAAACTGTTTAGGAGACACTGCCCTGGGAAAGAGGCCTGGTGTTCCCCTTACTTAATCCAAGTGGTAAGTTCTCCTACTCTTTGGCTTGGCTGTGTCTTTTGGCTCAAAGGGGCTTCCCTGGTGGCTCAGTGGGTAAAGCGTCTGCCTCCAATGCGGGAGACCTGGGTTTGATCCCTGGGTTGGGAAGATCCTCTGGAGAAAGAAATGGCAACCCACTCCAGTACTCTTGCCTGGAAAATCCCATGGACTGAGAAGCCTGGTAGGCTACAGTCCGTGGGGTCACAAAGAGTCAGACACGACTGAGCGACTTCACTTCACTTTGGCTCAAAACTCATCAAGAGGTGAACCCAGTTTTCAGGCAAGACCTTTAATAGGACAAACAACGAGAACTGTGCTTTTTAAATTACATCTATATTTTGGGAAGTGTGAAAATCTAAAGTAATTCTGTAAATATGAATATATAAAAAATAAGTCTGAAATTATTATTTTTTTAAAAACTTAAAAACTTTAAAAATAAGAAGCACACAAAATAATGTTTTATCGTGTGTCTAGACAGAGACTTAAGTGTTAAACCATGGGCAGGAAAGATACACACCAACTTGAGGAACACAATTATCTCTGGGGAGAAAAAGGTGAAAGGGGCATGGGATTAGGGCTGGGTTCAAAGAGAACATCAACTGTATCTACATCTTGTTTAAGTCTCCATCTCGTTTAATTCTCTTAAAATAAGTGAAAATAAATGAAAATACGGCAAAATCTTAACATCTGTTAATCTGGACATTGAACATGTGGACAGCAGGATGCCATTTGCTCACTTTCCTCTCATATATTTGACAATATTTCTCAGGTTCTTTGGTTGTTCCCACACCTATCAGGAAGCGAAAAGCTGGAGAAAACAGTAGGCCACACTGAGTCCTCTGTCTCAATTAAAATAGCTGAAATAGTAGAGGATGCCTTACATAATACATAAGCACCTGTAGTTCATTTAGTATGCAACTGATTCATCATCAGAATCCTTAAAAAGGGTAAGTAATAAGAGACTCTGCCTACAGTAGATGTGTTTGCATGCTTCCCCAAATTTAGTAAAGCAATAATTAAGACTTTAAGAGGAAAATCCGCTTTCAGATTATCCAGGGTATACAGGATTCATTCCATCCTCATGTATGGGCCTCGAGAGAATCTGTGATTCAAGATGAGCATGCAATGCTTGGTTCTTGTTTTCTGGATTTTTCATATTAAAAAGGGAGAAGAAACTTAGAACAAAAATATTTTTTCAGTGAATATCTAATGCTAGATTAAAATCAATGGTAAATTACATACTATAAAAGTTTTCACACAAATCACTCTTCAGTGTCAAATCTTACTTCATTAAGAAAAGAGCAGTACTACAGGCTTCATACAAATACAAATATAAATCCACTAACAGCTTTTAAAACACGACAACAAAATATATACACACAATAGAAACATTAAAAAAGAATAAATTGAGCTACATGAATCCATAGGAATAAATCTTATACAGATAAGTAGAAAAAGCAAATTGCAGGATTCATACAGTACATATTATTCATATAAAGTTGTGCTGTTTTTTTTTTTAATTTATTTTCAAGGACTGCATTCAGGCCCTTGGCACTGAAAGCACAGAGTCCTAACCACTGGACTACCAGGGAATTCCCTGAAATTTTAAACATGTAAAACAATATGACACTGAGACTTCCCTGGCGGTCCAGTGGTTAAGAATACGCCTTCCAATGCAGGGGACTTGGGTTTGATCCCTGGCTGGACAACCAAGATCCTACCTGCCTTGGGGCAACTAAGCCCACATGCCACAGCTAAAGAGCCCACCTGATGCAACTAAAATCCAACGAAGCCACACATAAAAAAGACCGTTAATAAAGAACATGACGTTGGAGTGTGTGTGTGTATGCATATGTGTGTGTGTGTGTGTGTGTGTATAAAGTCGAATAAATGCATGGGGAAAAGAAATGGCAAATTAAGGACAGTGCTTGAAGGAAAGTTACATGGCTCAAATCAGCCTGGAGTTAAACTCCCCTCCCAGTCTGCCCCACCATTCTATGCAAACCAAAGAACTCTCTCACCCGAAGGAAAAAAATGGACATTAAGGTTGATTTGCCCAGCTTCCAGCTGGTCCAGCCTCTGGCTGATCTCCAGAATTCCTTGCCCCAGTCATGTAAGAGAGAACTACTCTGAACCACCTTGGAGAACAGGCTCCCTTAAGACAGTAGATTTCCACTTATATGCCTATATACACTTTTTTCTTAGGTTAGTGCAGCAGCTCACTAATCTGACTGCTGCCCCTTCTCACATCATTAAAGGTGACCTGTTCCTGTACAGTGCTGGTCTCATTCTTTTTCTGAACCCCACCTTCTCTAACTCCGTACCCTACAGTGCTTATTTCAAGGAAGGGAGGGAATAAGCTAATTGGATAGGACAGGAGTACAACTACATTGGCAATAATCCACTTCTCATGGATGCTACATGCTAGACAATACATGAGTATTTTGTCATCTCCTACTTTTTTTGTACATTTGAAATTTTTAATTTAGAAAGCTACCACAGGGAGTCCCCTGGTGGTCCAGCGGTTAAGACTCCACTTCTAACACAAGGAGTGAGGGTCTAATCCCTGGTCAGGGAGATGAGTTCCCACATGACTGGCAGCGCAGCCAACAAAAAACCTACCACAAATAACAAACAACCCAAAGAAAGAATGGTTAAAGGATCTAAATATACATTTTTCCAAAGATGATACATAGATGACTAATAAGCACATGAAAAAATGTTCAACACCAAATGTGCATCAAGACAATGAGATGCCACTCCACATCCACTGAGAGGGCTATAGTAAAAAGACAAATAATGGGAATTTTCCTGCAGTCCAGTGGTTAGGACTCTGCGCTCTCACTGCCAGGAGCAAGGGTTCGACCCCATCAGGCAACTAAGATCCCATAAGCCTTGCAGTGTGGTCAAAACTTAAAAGGACAAATAATAGTAAGTATTGGTGAGGATGTAGAGAAAACCGCAACCCTCATACAATGTTTACGAGAATGTAAAATGGTGCAGTTGCTTTCAGAGCAGTTTGGCAAGGTTATGACCAAGCTATTTCATCCACACCTAGATATATATACACCAGAGCAATGTTCAAAAACTGCCCAAATGTTCACAGTGCATTATTCATAATATCTAAAAAGTAGAAACAGTCCAAAAGTCTATCAACTGGTGATGGCATATCCACACAATAGAATATTTCTCAGCCTTTAAAAAAAAGAAGCACTGAGTCAGACTGCAACATGGATGAACCTTGAAAACATTTATGCAAAATGAAAGAAGTGAGACACAAAAAGCTTACAATATAGCATACAATTACATTTATATGAAATGTCCAGAATAGGTAAATCCATAGACACAGAAAATGGATTAGTCGTTGGTTGCTAGGGGATGAAGGAATGGAGGAATGGAAGAGTGACTGCTAATTGGTACAGAGCTTCTTTTGGGGATGTTGAGAATGTTCTAAAATTAGATGGTGGTTATGGTTGCACAGCTGTGAAATAATAAGACCACTAAACTGTATACTTCATGAGGGTGGATTTAATGATATGTGAATTCTATTTCAATTTCTTAAAAAAAGCTACCATACCCTCAAAATGCCATTTATGTGAGGTAAGGGCACATAGACTCTCTTGACCCTAGAGAGTCAAGAATGTAATTTACTTAATACTGAAATACACACATTTAAGATAAAGTGCAGAAACTTAAGAAGTGACACTGAGATAAGTTTAACTAAAAACTTAATCCAATTACCTATGTACATGAGAGAGGTCAGGGGATACCGCAAGCCAAGTGCATCTTCTGTAAAGGAATCAACAAAGTCCTCCAGCATATGAAGCCCAAAGTCTTTGCCTCGATATTTCTTTCTTACAAACATTGTATCCAGAACTGGCAGTTGGTAGCTTTGGGTAAGAAATGAGGCACATGTGCTTCCTGCAGTCATAAAACAGAAATCCAACAATTTTTCACATTTAAAAGACCATGTAGGTATATACATTTAGAGAACATGAGTTAAGGTTGAAATTGGTTGTTTTTTCTTATATCACAAATGTTAAATAAATGCATAAATTTTACAATATAAAATGCTTTCCAGCTATTACATATCATAATGTATACCTGAGATGATGAGAACTACGTTATTTTACAGCTGCCAAGACTATCTCATGCAAATTACCTATTACCAATTGATGAACGGCATGCTTGAGTATATATCTCTGTCCATAGACCTGTACAACTTTAAAGCTCATCAGCTATTAAAACTTCAAATTTAAAGAGTATTTGGTGATTGCATAAGTACACCAAGTATCTAATTCCAACCTTCAGTTCCGTTTAGTTCAGTCTCTCAGTCATGTCCGACTCTTTGCGACCCCATGAATCGCAGCACGCCAGGCCTCCCTGTCCATCACCAACTCCCGGAGTTCACTCAGACTCACGTCCATCGAGTCAGTGATGCCATCCAGCCATCTCATCCTCGGTCGTCCCCTTCTCCTCCTGCCCCCAATACCTCCCAGCATCAGAGTCTTTTCCAACGAGTCAACTCTTTGCATGAGGTGGCCAAAGTACTGGAGCTTCAGCTTTAGCATCATTCCTTCCAAAGAAATCCCAGGGCTGATCTCCTTTAGAATGGACTGGTTGGATCTCCTTGCAGTCCAAGGGACTCTCAAGAGTCTTCTCCAACACCACAGTTCAAAAGCATCAATTCATCTTTTCCCTTTACTTTTTCCCTAGTGAGTAGTTTCATTTTTACCTACTTAATGGTGGCAAAGAAGTGAATTAGTTCTCCAAATTTTTAAGATCTATGGATTAGGACTAAATGGAAACATTGATTTTAGAAACGGCTAAGTCAGCAGTCTTTGTGAATACACTTTTTAAAATACCCTGTACATTTAAGGTTTAATAGGAGAAATGTTTGTAGTAGTAACTAAACATGCCTCCCCTTATTATATCACAGACCTACACTGATTTGTCTTTTAAGAACCCTGATTTGGGTTTTGACCCTTCAAGTAGATGTATAAGCTTCTATAATGTACCTTAAGACAGTTTGTAAGTAGAGGACCTCATGGTGGAGTATCCCACTTTCTAAGTTAGCTATCAGTCAGTATTCTACTCTTTTAGTACTTCAAGTAAAACAATTATTCTCAGTTATATTATTCACATGATTTTGGATACTTATAATGATGTAGTTCAAGAAAGACAAAATTTCAGGCAACAAACCTTTCACAAATTAACTTTTACCAATCATATCATTTGATGAGATGGTCAATATAGCAAGGCTTTTTAAGTTCAACCAAACATTGAATTACTTATTATTAAACTGGAGAACTTCAATAACTTTTTGCAATAATCTCTGTAAGAGGGCATGACAAACCACTCCAGGATTCTTGCCTGGAGAAGAGAGAAGCCTGGTGGGCTATACAGTCCATGGGATCACAAAGAGTCAGACACAACTGAGCGACTAAGCACACACACACACTAAGACAACTAATTTAAATTCAAAATAGGTAACACACATTGTTATATACTTAGTTCTTAACCGCCGATGTTCAGTTAGGAAACTAATAAGGGTCAAAATGTCTTACATAGTGGCTGTAATTAACAATATTGCTTTACATACATTAAATTTATTAAAAGGTAGATCTCAAGCTTCCCAGATGGCTCAGTGATAAAGAATCCACCTGCCAATGCAGGAGCCACAGGAGACTCGGGTTTGATCCTTGGGTAGCGAAGATCTCCTGGAGGAGGAAAGAGCAACCCACCCCAGTACATGGAGCAGAGAAGAGCTGGACAGAACCGAGTGCGCACACCAAATTTTTTTTTAAAAAGGTAGATCTTAAGCATTAGCACCTCAAAAAAAGAAAGGAAGAGGGCTTCTTTGGTGGCTCAGTTGTAAATATGTACATGTAAAACCCAATGCAGGCAGCAGGGGTTTGATCCCTGGTCCAGGAAGATCTCACACGCCACGGAGCAGCTAAGCCCGGGTGCCACAGCTATAGAGCTTGTGCTCCGGAGCCCGGGAGCCACAGCTACTTAACCCTGAGCACCCGAGAGCCCGTCTCTGCAACAAGGGAAGCCACGCAATGAGAAGCCTGCACCCCACAACCAGAGAGCACCCTGCTCGCTGCAACCGGAGGAAACCCTGCGTACAACAAAGGCACAGCACAGACAAAAGTAAATGAAATTACACACACACACACACACACACACACACACACTATATATATATAAAAGAAAAGAAGGAAGAAAGAAAATGGCAACCATGTTAGGCAATTAATATACTGATTATGGTGAATATTTTGCAATGTGTGTCAAATCACAACTTCAATTTATCAATTATACTCAATAAATCCAAAATAAATACATAAAATTATTATTAGTCTAACAGGTAGCCTCACCAACAAGCTACAGTGACTAGCTTTTTTAATGCCTTAAAATTAGGGTTCTCTCATAGTAACTGCTAGAAGTGATAAATCAAGAGACATTACTTTAAAAGTAACATTAATTCAAAGGACAAAGCAAACATGAGAAGAGAATCCTATCTAGTTCTTAATACTGTCTGCAGATCTATTGCTTTTACTGTTGTGCATGCCTCAGAATATCAAATATATGAAGTAAATTTCCCACAAATTGATTTTTTTCTATTTTTACACAAACATTCCTTTAAATAGAGAAAAGGTAGAGTCTAGCATCTAATAGTGTTAACAAGGTCAATTTATGGAACTAACAGTTTTCACAAAGTCTAAAGTTCTACTTATTCACCATGTACATATTCATTTCAAAAAACCATGCTAATTCTCTTTTTGTGACTATACCTTAAATTCTTGTTTTTATATTTCTATCAGGTTCTACCCAGATATAAGAGAAATCAAATAAAGGGCAGAAAAACTTCCCAAGTTACCAGAGATTCTTCAGACACATCAACAGCACAAGTACTTAGTAATTAGTGGGAAAAAAAAAAAAAAAAACAAAAACCCTACAACCTTAGATGAACTTTCATTAAAAATCTACTAGCTGAAATTTAATTTAGCACTGCACAAGAGGCAGCTTGGATATTTACACTCCTCAGAGCTTCACCTTTGGCCACAGTTTTTTTCTATATGCTCTCTCTGGGTAATCTCCCTACTCTCAAGGTTTCTACCATTTATCCAAATGCTTATGATCACAATCTTTTATTTCTGTAATGCATGAAACTTACTCCAAGATGAATGGAAGAGCTCATATAAATGTAAATACAACAAAAAACACACAGTCATCTCCAAATACAGAGAAAAAGCATTAGACAAAATCCAGCACATTCATGAGAAAAATACTCAAGGTCTTCAATCTGATAAAGGGATCTATGAAAAACCTGGCAGCTAATAAAAATCACACTTAATGGTGAAAGAGCAGATATTTTCCCCTAAGATCAAGAACAAGATAAAAATGTTAATTCTCACCACTTTTATTCAATACCTTAAGTAGGTTCTAGCTGGGCAATTAGGTAAGAAAAAGAAATGAAAAGCACCTAGAAAGAAAGAAAGAAAACCTTCTTGTATACAGACCTTAAGATTTTTATCTTAAGAAATTCACTAAAAAATTATTAAAACTGATAGTTTTTAAGTTCAGCAAGATTATAGGATATAAGATCAATATACAAAAATCAATTAAGGACTTCCCTGGCAGTCCAGTGGTTAACAGCTCAGGCATCCACTACAGGGGGCGTGGGTTTGACCCCTGGTTGGGGAACTAGGATCTAGACCCTCAAGTGCCTTGCAGAGTGGCCAAAAAAAAAAAAATTTTTTTTCAATTGTATTTCTAGACACCTGCAATGAACAATCTTTAAATGAAATTAAGAAAACAATTCCACTAACAAGAGCATCACCAAATAATAAAATACACAGGAATAAATTTGGCAAGAGTACAAAACTGAAAACTACAAACATTTAATAGGAATTAGGGACCTCCCTGGTGGTCCAGGGGTTAAGAATTTGCCTGGCAATGCAGAGGACACAGGTTCCATCCCTGGTTAGGTAACATCCCACATGTCGCAGAGCAACTAAGGCCATATGCCACAACTGCTGAAGCCCACACACTCTAGAATCCCTGCTCTGCAATGAGAGGTCACTGCAACGAGAAGCCTGCACACCACGACTAGAGAGTAGCCCCCGCTCACCCCAACTAGAGAAAGCCCGTGCACAGCAATGAAGAGCCCCTGGGATGCAGCGAAGACCCATCACAGCCAAAAAGAAGTAATTAATTTTTCAAACAACCAAAGGAATTAAAGAACAGTTAAATAACTGGAAAGACATCCCATTGTTCATGATTCAGAAGACAACATTGTTAGGATGTCAACACACCCCAAACTGACCTATAAGTTCAAAATTCCAGCTGGATTTTTTGCAGAAATTGACAAAGTAATCCTAAAACTCATACGGAAATGCAAAACAACAAAAATGACCCAAATAATCTTAACAAAGAAGAACAAAGTTGGAAGACTTCCAATTTAAAGACTTCCTATTTTAAAAGTTACAAAGCTACAGTAATCAAGCCAGTGTGGTACTGGCACAAGAATAAATAGCAATCAACAGAACAGAAGTTCCAGAAACAAAACCTCTTATTTTTGGTCAACTGATTTTTGACAGGAGTCCCAAGGCATTTCAATGGAAACAGAACAGGCTTTTTAAAATGAATGGGGGTGGGGCAACTGGATATCCACATATGCCAAAGAATGATGTTGGGCCCCACTCCCCTTTTTTAGACCTCATACAAAAATTAACTGCAAATGGAACATAAAATCTTAGCATAAAACACAGCAGTAAATCTTCATCATCTTAGGTCAGGAAAAGTCTTCTTAGCTATAACACCAAAAGCAAAAGTTACACATGAAAAGATAACCGGACTTTATAAAAACTAGTGCTTCAAAGGACATCAACAAGTAAAAAGACAAGCCACAAAATGAGAGAAAATCCTTTCAAATTTTGTATTCGTACAGGACTTCTATCTAGAATATATGAAAACTGCTTACAACTCACTTATAAAAAGACAAATAAAACCCAACTTAAAAATGAGCTAAGGATTTAACAGACATTTCCCCAAAGACATACAAATGGCCAACAGGTATATAAAACATGTTCAATGTCTCAAATCATCAGGGTACAGCAACTCAAATGAAGTATCACCTCATACGTGTCAGGATTGCTACCAGCAAAACAAAAGACAATAAACGCTAACACGGATATGGAAAACTGGAACCCTTGTATACTATTAATGGGAAAGCAGAATGGTGTAGCCACCATGAAAAAAAGCACAGAGGCTCCTCAAAGTATTAAAAATAGAACTATCACAGATCCAGCAATCCCACTCCTGGGTATATATCCAAAATAATGGAAATCAGTATCTCAAAGAGATTAGTAATTCAATGTTCACTGCAGCATTATTAACAATAGCCAAGATGTGGTAACAACCTAAAGGTCCACTGATGAATGAATGGATAAAGAAAATAAGGGGTGGTGGTGGGGTGTGTATAGGATACATACAAACAGCTTCAGAAAAATGTACCACATGGATGAACCTTGAGGACATTATGCTAGGTGAAGTCAGTCAGCCACAGGACAAATACTGCATGATTCCAATTACATGAGACAGCTTATAACAGTCAAATTCCTAGCAGAGAGCAGAACAATGGGTGTCAAGGGCAGAGTGATGGAAACCTGGGCAGCTGTCAATGGGTTTAAAGTTTCAGTAAAGCCAAGTTCTAGAGACGTGCTATATACAACACGACATCTGTGGTCAACAATACTGTAATCTACAGTTAAAAATCTGTGAAGACAGTAGATCTTCTGTTAAGTGTTCAGACCACAATAAAATAAGATTAAAAAACATATTTTAAGATAAATAATCTAGACAGAAAGGAGATTAGTGGCTTTCAGGAATTCTAAGATAAAGGAAATGAGGAGTGACAGCTAAAGGGTACAGGAATTCTTGAGGTGATGAAGATATTTTTGAATTAGTACTGGTGGTTGCATGACTCTGTGAACATACTGAAAATCACTTAAGGGTAAACTTGATGATATGTGAATTATCATAGGATGGACCTCAAAATAATCATACTGAAAGAACCCAGACCAAAAAAAAAAAAAAATGTACTATATGATTCCAATTTATAAAAATCTAGAAAGCAGGCTAATATATAATAATAGAGAGCAGATAAGTGTTTCCTTGGGGACAAATTGAGGAAGGAAGGATGGTTACAAATAGGCACAAAGAAACTTTTCGGAATAAGAGATCTGTTTACTATCTTGATTGTAGTGATAGTATCACAGCTATATACATAAGTCAAAACATAACAAAGTGTAAAATTTCAACATGGTTAACTTTTTGTAAGTTAGTTATACCACAATAAAGTGAGAAGGGTAAAAAAAAAAAAAAAAGACAACTCAATTTAAAAATGGGTAAAGGATTTGAACACATAGCCCAAAGAAGACACAATAATGGCCAAAATGCATGTGAAAAGACGCTCAACATCCTTAGCCATTTAGCAAATGTGACTCAAAATGACAATGCCAATCCACTTCACACCTACCAGATTGGCTATAGTCAAGAAGACAGATAAAAAGAAATAGTAATACCAGACCAACTTACTGGCCTCCTGAGAAACCTGTAGGCAGGTCAAGAAGCAACAGTTAGAATCAGACATGGAACAATGGACTGGTTCCAAATTGAAAAAGGAGTATGTCAAGGCTGTATATTGTCACCCTGCTTATTTAACTTCTATGCAGCGTACATCATGAGAAATGCCAGGCTGGATAAAGCACAAGCTGGAATAAAGATTGCTGGGAGAAATATCAGTAACCTCAGATATGCAGATGACACCAGCTTATGGGAGAAAGTGAAGAGGAACTAAAGAGCTTCTTGATGAGGGTGAAAGAGGAGAGTGAAAAAGCTGGCTTAAAACCCAACATTCAAAAAACTAAGATCATGGCATCGGGTCCTATCACTTCACGGCAAACAGACGGGGCAACAACGGAAACAGTGACAGATTTTGTTTTCTTGGACTCCAAAATCACTGCAGACAGTGACCACAGCCGTGAAATGAAAAGATACCTGATCCTTGAAGAAGCGCTATGACCAACCAGCTGCTGCTGCTAAGTCACTTCAGTTGTGTCCGACTCTGTGCGACCCCATAGACGGCAGCCCACCAGGCTCCGCCGTCCCTGGGATTCTCCAGGCAAGAACACTGGAGTGGGTTGCCATTTCCTTCTCCATGCATGAAAGTGAAAAGTGAAAGTGAAGTCACTGAGTCGTGTCCAACTCTCAGCAACCCCATGGACTACAGCACACCAGGTTCCTCCGTCCATGGGATTTTCCAGGCAAGAGTACTGGAGCGGGGTGCCATTGCCTTCTCCATGACAAACCTAGACAGTATTAAAAAGCAGAGACATTACTTTGCAGACAAAGGTCTGCATATTCAAAGCTATGGTTTTTCCAGCAGTCATGTATGGATGTGAGAGTTGGACCATAAAGAATGCTGAGCGTCGAAGAACTGATGCTTTCGAACTGTGGTGTTGGAGAAGACTCCTGAGAGTCTCCTGGACTGCAAGGAGATCAAACCAGTCAATCAACGCTAGAAATCAAACCAGGAAATCAACCTTGAATATTCATTGGAAGAACTGATGCTGAAGCTCCATATCTTGGCCACCTGATACAAAGAGCCAACTCACTAGAAAAGACCCCAATGCTGGGAAAGATTGAAGACAGGAGAAGAAGGGGGCGACAGAGGACAAGACTGTCGCATGGTATTACTGACTCAATGGATACCAGTTTGAGCAAGCTCCAGGAGATGGTGAAAGGCAGGGAAGCCTGGTGTGCTGCAGGCCATGGGGTCAGAAACAGTCAGGCCCGACAAAGCAACTGAACAGTGACAATGGGTAAATTGTATGGTATGTAAATGAACCTTAATAAAGCTTTAAAAGGTAAATGGAACAACAAATGTGTACATGTGACTCTAATAAACTGTTTATAATCAGATTTTTCATATACTCCCCAAACCTGCTTCTTCTCCTGTTTTCTAATTTTTCAGTAAATCTCATCATCATTCTACCAGGGGCTCAGAGCAAAACCTGAGATCTCATCCTTGACTTTTCCTTCACAGCCTACGCATAATCCATTAGAAATACCGCAGCAATGACTCCATAATTTATCTTAATTATGAAGACTTCTACCCCTTTCTTCACCTCTCACCAGAGTTTTCTGCAACCGCCTCGTAACTAACTTCACTCTTAACCCTGCCATCTCTCTTTCTGGTTTTCCACACAACACAGCTACTTTTATAGAAGACTAACCAGATTGTGTTACTTCCATGCTCAAAATCCTCCACCAGATTCCTGTCACCCAGAGTGAAATTCAGACCTCTAAAAACCTCTTCTCTTGAAACTTCAGGAAAGTTCTTTCCTCATTGTTCCCTCACTACCTTCAGAGATGCTTGCCCTGACTAGTCTATTTAAATAGTGCCTCTATTTTAAATAGTACCCACTCCCAACACACACTGTTCTTTTAACCTAGTTTTTCTTCATAGCACCTGAGAGCATATCATCTATTTGTCTATCCACTGCTATCTCCCCCTCTTAAATGTACGTTCCATGAGGATAGAGTTTGCAAACATTTTATTACTATCTCTCAATTTCTGCTTCTTGCTCTTTCTCCTATTCGCCCTCTTCCCCTCCCCTTCTTCTCCTTCCCTATCAATATAACAAATACAAATAACTTCTGAGTAAATAAATAAATGTTCACAATATCATTCAGGATCTATGCATCAAATTCAAGAACAGCTGTTCTGTCACAATTGAATGACTCTCTTTGCCGGGGTCCAGCCCCGGTGGATCCAGGGAATCCGAAGGGTGGACGGAGTCGGCGAGGAAAACTTATTTATTTATTAATATAAGATCAGATTAGGAAGAAATAGTGTAGTAGGAAAATTAAGTGGAGAGAAGAGGCTGATTAACTTGGGTTACGTGGAAAACCAATAAAGCTCCAGACAAGGAGCCTGCACCATCTACGTTAGGCCGCTGGCGCCCGTTTGAATATCGGAGAGTGCCCCGCCTTGGGCTCTCTCTGAGTTATAACAAAGAAGGTACTTAACTCAAAGATCTAATGTTGCTAATACCAGGTCTACGACTTGTTTTTCTATATACCAACTATATCTAAAAATAAAGGATATGAAAATTTGGCAGCAAGTATTGGCTCAACAAATGAAACCTTTAATCAGTCCTATTCTAATGATTTTGACTCGTCCGAAGCCCCTACATTCCTAGGATGTTTTAAGCTTCCTGTGCCTCCTGTGGTCAGGAGGCCTCAAACAATCACATGCGCAGCTGTATGAGTCCTGCAGGCAGGCTAGAAAGCCATCAGAGGGGTTTTTGGATTGAAACACTCTTTCAAATGCAGAAGACTAAAGCCCTGAATTGACTTTTTCTAGAGAATGTCAGAAGAGTGGAAAAGCTGGCAGATTCTTAATGTTGGGGGGTGGATGCTCAGGTAATTCCAGGGGGAAAACCTGAGGTCTGATTACCCTTGCCATCAGAGCTGTGCCGCATGACCTTGTCACGGTTGGAATTCCTCACGCTGGCTCCCGGCATCTCTTTTCATGGCATCACCATTTCCTCTTTGTCTAACTGGGAATTTGTCTCTTCTCACCTTCATGAAACCTGGCTTAATACCTTATGAAGCCATCAGTGTGTGATTGTCTGCACAGACACACAGCATAAAGTGAATCCTAAAGAAATAATGCTACTAGATATCTTTACTGGAGAAGGCAATGGCACCCCACTCCAGTACTCTTGCCTGGAAAATCCCATGGATGGAGGAGCCTGGTAGGCTGCAGTCCATGGGGTCGCGAAGAGTCGGACACAACTGAGCGACTTCACTTTCACTTTTCACTTTCATGCATTGGAGAAGGAAATGGCAACCCACTCCAGTGTCCTTGCCTGGAGAATCCCAGGGATGGGGGAGCCTGGTAGGCTGCCGTCTATGGGGTCACACAGGGTCGGACACGACTGAAGCAACTTAGCAGTAGCAGCAGCAAATATCTTTACATGAGACCTCGCCATATATTACTAGAGAAATATTCTCATCACAGTCTTCATGCTTTATAAATCAGTTAAGGTAGCATGAGCTGTTACAATAAACCGAATCTGGAAAGCTCAACATTAAAGAGTTTCGTTTTTAAATAACAATGCCACACTGTTGTTTCCAGGTAGTGGATGGCTTTCTGATTCACAACCCTTCAGTTACCTATTGCTGCCTCACAAACCATCCCCAAATGTACTGGCTTAAAACAAAATCTGTAATTTCGTTACTTATCACAACTCTCATACAGTATTAGGTGGGCCACTGGCACAGCCGAAGGTCCAAGTGCCTCTATTCCCACAGCAGCAGGAATCGCAGCCGGGCTTGGCTCCCAGCCGGGCGCCTCACTTCAATGTAGTTAAAGACCTTGACGGTGGCAAAGACTGAGGGCAGGAGGAGAAGGGGACAACAGATGAGATGGTTGGATGGCATCAAAGACTCAATGGACATGAATTTGAGCAAGCTCCGGGAGATGGTAAAGGACAGGGAAGCCTGCAGTCCGTGGGGTCGCCAAGAGTCAGACATGACTGAGCAACTGAACAACAACAATATATACTATCAAAAGTTATTATTTTATATCACATTTTTGTTATTCCTCAAAAAACCTTGAAACAGAAGGGCCGGAAATCTAAATTTTAGTGAAGAGAAAGTGAATGACCTATCCAAAAAAGGAGGTAAGATCATAGCTATAGCTCTGAGTAAAAAGAAGTCAGAAAGTTGTAACAAAAGCTAACAGCAAATGAAGAGAGGAAAAAACACTTCCACTAAATATTATATCAAACGGAAATTTCAAAAACCAAAAATACATCTCCTAATATCGATCATAAATAAATCCCTTTGGAAGCAAGTTAACAAACTGATTTTGAAGGTGTAGATTAGATTTTGCTTCCCTCACAACCTTCTTATGTTTTTCCAAAACACAAGTCTTCAAATTGGATCAAGGAGATTTACAGTTGAAGCCAAATAAGAAGCATTCCCAAAATAACACTTGACTTCAAATTTTTTCCCGTCTACACTAAAATGTGACATCTGATTTGTACACATTTACTATCTTTTATCTTTCTTGACATAGGACAGTTAACAAAACTTTCACTGAATTAACAAGTGGTTTTGTTTTATTTTTCATGCCTGTATGAGATTTTTCTCCCGAGCAGTTTTCTAGTTAGTATAGCCCTTTTAATAGGTGGACCTGATCGTCACAGACCCTGTGAGATTTAGAAACGTCACCTAGTTTTGTGGTAGACACCGATCAGACTCTGGGAATAGTCCTTTTGATAGTGCTCATTTTCAACTCTCCATCAAAGTTTCACATACACACTGCCAGCGCCCAACAGTCCTCTAAGACTTGTTGGGGAACACACACACACACACACACACACACACACACACACACACACACACACACACACTCCATCCCCCAGAAACAAGCACTTTCATCTTTTTCGGTATTTAAAGTTATTTTCAGTTATTATATACATATATAATATATATTATATATATTGGAAGGAATGATGCTAAAGCTGAAACTCTGGTACTTTGGCCACCTCATGTGAAGAGTTGACTCATTGGAAAAGACTCTGATGCTGGGAGGGATTGGGGGCAGGAGGAAAAGGGGACGACAGAGGATGAGATGGCTGGATGGCATCACCGACTCGATGGACTTGAGTTTGAGTGAACTCCGGGGGTTGGTGACGGACAGGGAGGCCTGGTGTGTTGCGATTCATGGGGTCACAAAGAGTCGGACACGACTGAGCGACTGAACTGAACATTATATATATTATATATATATAATATAGTGTTTCCAGTTTAAATAACTTACTACTTCTTGATTTTTCCATCTTAGGCATGATACTGACTTCCCAGTATAGAAGATGAGAATTAACTTTTATATATTAACACATTCACACACCCTACTCCCAATACAGCAGTGACAGAATGAGATGGTTAAGACAGCATCATCAACTCAATGGACATGAATCTGAGCAAACTCCAGGAGATAGTGAAGGACAAAGGAGCCTGACATGCTGCAGTCCACGGGGTTGCAAAGAGTCAGAAACGACTTAGGGACTGAACAACAACAATTCCCACTATACCATAACCACACATTCTATACAGGCCTTGTCCTATTACCTCAATATAGTAATATATCATTTTCGCTAGACCAGTCTTCAGCAATTACATTATGCATACACACACACATACACTTTTGATAACTGAGCCATGTGGTATATCAGGATTGTTTTTCTATCCTGCATTGCTTTTTGATACACCTTAACAGTGGTTTATCACTCATTAATTAGTGTTTACTTCTAACGTATCCCTCAAGAAAGTCTCCCTTAACTTTATAAAACTCATCTTGATAAATGCAAACACATCAGGTATTCCGTATTTTTGAATCAAGACCCAGAGTTTCCTAACCTACTACAACCTAGATAAGTCAATCTCTAGAAAAGTGCTGTCCAAAAGAACTTTCTGCAATGATGGAAATGTTCTATATCTCTTCTCTTCAGTGTGGTAGCCACATGCAGTTATGGGACACTTACACTGTGGCTAGTATGACTGAGAAACAATTTTCAGTTTTACTTCATCTTAACTAATTTCCATTTAAATAGCTACATAAAGCTAATGGCTACCAATTGGGACAGAGAAGCCCCAGAATGATCAGAGCTGTGATTTGGGGATATTTCTCTCCTTCATTTCCTAATCTCCTTCTTGATTTCCTTATTTTAACAGAGCATAAATTCTAGCTTCCTGAAAAACGATGCATGAGAGATTAAAAAAAATTTTTTTTTAATTAACTATGTAGAAATCTCCTTCTCTCTCATACTTCATTTATAATCTGGGTATAGAATTACAATGAAAGTCACTCTTGAGAGTCCCTTGGACTGCAAGGAGGTCCAACCAGTCCATCCTAAAGGAGATCAGTCCTGGGTGTTCACTGGAAGACCTGATGCTAAAGCTGAAATTCCAATACTTCAGACACCTCGTGCGAAGAGTTGACTCCCTGGAAAAAACCCTGATGCTGGGAGGGATTGAGGGCAGGAGGAGAAGGGGACAACAGAGGATGAGATGGCTGGATGGCATCACTGACTCAATAGACATGAGTTTGAGTAAACTCCGGGCGCTGGTGATGGACAAGGAGGCCTGGCGTGTTGTGATTCATGGGGTCACAAAGAGTTGGACACGACTGAGCGAATGAATCAAAATGAAGAATGAGACATTAAGAAGTTAACTAGCGTACATGGTGGAGACTGCTGACAATGAGTTGGGACTTTTCCCAGGGGAATTATTTAATACTTTTTAAAATATTTTTTATATTTTTTAATATTTTTTTCTCTTGAACAAGTCAAATTCCTCAAAGGAAACTTTTTTGTTCATGTGGAAAATTCTGAAAGAGATGGGAATACCAGACCACCTCACCTGCCTCTGGAGAAATCTGTATGCAGGTCACGAAGCAACAGTTAGAACTGGACATGGAACAACAGACTGGTTCCAAATAGAAAAAGGAGTACGTCAAGGCTGTATATTGTCACCCTGCTTATTTAACTTCTATGCAGAGTACATCATGAGAAATGCTGGACTGGAAGAAACACAAGCTGGAATCAAGATGGCCGGGAGAAATCTCAATAACCTCAGATATGCAGATGACACCACCCTTATGGCAGAAAGTGAAGAGGAACTAAAAAGCCTCTTGATGAAAGTAAAAGAGGAGAGTGAAAAAGTTGGCTTAAAGCCCAACATTCAGAAAACGAAGATCATGGCATCTGGTCCCATCACTTCATGGGAAATAGATGGGGAAACAGTGGAAACAGTGTCAGATTTTAATTTTTTTTGGCTCCAAAATCACTGCAGATGGTGACTGCAGCCATGAAATTAAAAGACGCTTACTCCTTGGAAGAAAAGTTATGACCAACCTAGATAGCATATTCAAAAGCAGAGACATTACTTTGCCGACTAAGGTCCGTCTAGTCAAGGCTATGGTTTTTCCAGTAGTCATGTATGGATGTGAGAGTTGCCCTGTGAAGAAGGCTGAACACCGAAGAATTGATAATTGATGCTTTTGAACTGTGGTGTTGGAGAAGACTCTTGAGAGTCCCTTGGACTGCAAGGAGATCCAACCAGTCCATTCTGAAGGAGATCAACCCTGGGATTTCTTTGGAAGGAATGATGCTGAAGCTGAAACTCTAGTACTTTGGCCACCTCATGCGAAGAGTTGACTCATTGGAAAAGACTTTGATGCTGGGAGGGATTGGGGGCAGGAGAAGAGGACGACCAAGGATGAGATGGCTGGATGGCATCACTGACTCGATGGATGCGAGTCTGAGTGATCTCCGGGAGTTGGTGATGGACAGGGAGGCCTGGCGTGCTGAGATTCATGGGGTCACAAAGAGCCAGACAGGACTGAGCGACTGAACTGAACTGAACTATTAAATAATTTTGAAATACATAACATGTATTCACACACCTTTGGTAACATTTAAAATTTCCATCATGAGTTTCAATTATAAAGATTATAATTTTTAGCAAGAATTCCCTCACGGCTCAGATGGTAAAGCATCTGCCTACAATGTGGAAGCCCCGAGTTTGATCCCTGGGTTGGGAAGATCCTTTGGAGAAGGAAGTGGCAACCCACTCCAGTACTCTTGCCTGTAAAATCCCATGGACAAGAAAAGCCTGGTAGGCTACAGTCCATGGGGTCGCAAAGAGTCAGACACAACTGGGCGACTTCACTTTTAACAACTTTTATCTTAAAAATAATTTCAGACTTAGCAAAAAGTTTCAAAAATATGCAGAGTGAGTTCCCACACACCCTTCATCCAAATGCTCCTAATGTTAACATCTTACATAGCCAGAATATTATTACCAAAACCAGGACTTCAACACTGATAGAAGACTATCAGCAAAACTGCAGAGCTTATTCAACTTCCACCAGTTTGTCTACTGATACCCTTTTCCTGTTTCAGAATCCAGTCCCAGTTTGTCTACTGACACCCTTTTCCTGTTTCAGAATCCAGTCCGAGATTCCATATGGTAGTTTCATGTCTCCTAAGCTCTGGTCTTTGACACTTCCTCCTCCTTTCCTTGTCTTTCATCATCTTGATACTTTTAGAGGTTACTGATCAGATACTTTGTAAAATAACCTCCAATTTGGCTTTATCTAGTGTTTTCTCATAATAAAACTGAGATTATGCATTTGGGGCAAAAACAGTACAGAAAAGATGTGGTGTCCTTCTCAGGATAGCATACTGGGGTCTCTACTAGTGATGTGCTTTATTCTTGGTAATGCTAACCATGATCTATTAACTAACATGGTGTCTGCCAGGATTCTCTATATAAATTTACTATGTTTCCTTTTTGGTTTTTGGCCTTAGGGCATGTGGGGGATCGTAGTTCCCTGAGCAGGTATTGAACCCACTGTCCCCTGTAGTGAAAGTGTGGAGTCTTAACCACTGGGCTGCCAGGGAAGTTGCCCCATCCCTTCTCAGACAAACAATACTGATTAAAGAAAAAAACTATATTACTACTCTTTTAAATGTAGCAAATGGACCCTAAAAACTATTATCAATTTGATTTGATAACTGTCATCACACACTGAACAAACTGTTCCTTACTACGGAACTATTAACAGTAACAACGTTTACATCATTCCTCTCCACCCTGCCTTCTATTCTATTTATTCTACACACTGTTATCTTGATGTAATATATTTTTATGTTTGGGTTATATACTGATTACCTAATCATTGCCCTCTGTAAATACATATCTGTATATAAATATAAATTTTTTTAAATATAAATTTTTAAAATTCCTTGTGACCGTAAGGTTCTAAGTACCAATTCAAAGGTAATTCTGAGTTTTCCTTAAAATTAATATTAGTATATGATGGATCAAAACACAAGTATATTATACATTTGGAAAATTATTCAGCAAAAAATAAAATTTTACTGAAAATATCTCTCTTAATGAAATAGAGCTTACCTTTGTCTTTTCAGTTTATGAGTCCATGAACAAATATTACATACTACCAAAACACAGCAAGCATTAATTCTGTTAAAATGCTTAATAACCATAGGAGGGACCAGAAAATCTTATTACAGTGATGTTACTCAACCCTGCAAGCTCTCTTTAGTGTTCTGTATCAGATATTATATAGTGATCTGCTAAAAACTATTTTTAATAATCTGACATCTACCTAACCCAAAAGATAAACAAACTATAAATCTCTCATGATAATTTATTTCAGGCCCCCCCAAATTATATATTTTCTTGAGCTTCATTTCCTATAATTAGATTTGACCTCATAAACAGTCTCCTCTTATATATCAAGATAATTTTTATGTTCCTACTAATAACCCTATATACTGATTTGCATTTTATTTAAAAAATCATAAATAATGAGTGATAATCACAGACTTTCATTCAACTACAAATGTATTTAATAAAGACTTTATCTTTTTGCTACTGGTACAGTTTTTTTCTGCTATGTATCAATACATTAAGAACATGTCTATCACAAAGTGTTTCAGTTTTTGTCCTGGGCAATTTTTTACAATCATGGGTTTCCTTTGTAGAAAACTACTTCCAGACTGAATTAGATGGTTACAGGTTCAAAGGCTAGCATAAGCACATCTAAGTCCACTGTTCTCTGGCTGACAAGAGCCAGAGCTTAAAGCGGAAAAAGACAAATAAACAGGCCGTAAGGCAGTTAGCAGGGAAGAATGGAAGGTGCTAAGAGGGGCAGACAAGTAGCAGTTGGAAGTCGAAGCATATAAACCTGAGTTAAATGCCAGAAACAGAAAACAGAAGCCAGGTTCCAAAGGAGAGGAGGAGCCCCAAAGCAGAGGAAGAGCCCCGGACACATATCAAAGAGGGCCCAACGCCTGGAATTGAATCCCGACCAGAAACACTGAGAGGGGAGTGCTGTGCCCGGTACTAACTGTGTGTCTTTCATCTAGAGATGCTCTAAATGAAAAAGCATACACTCTCATGTACTTCAAATGTCTATAAGCTAGTTTCAAGTAGGAAACCCTGCTGTAGCCAGTATGAGCAGCAACAAGCCTTTAATTTCCATAGGAATTATCTTGTATAAAATAAAGCATATAGTAATTGAAACATACTCCAGCCCCAAATGTATGAAAACATTTTAAGCCAATAAAGTGATGTCTTTATGCAATACAGCACTAGGCTTCCACTAAACAAACATCATTATTCTGCCTCTAAATGATGGTATCTTTCTGGAGTTACATAATTACTGGTTCTGCTTCAAATTTATACAAGAATAAAACAGCATACTAACGGAGACTTATTTACTACACCAAACCATTTAAAACTACAAATCACAGTTTTATTTATTCTTGAGAAAAACTGACCTCCCTTTCATTGACTATGTATACTAATTCTCATCATAAATGTCCACTAATTATATGAATAAGGTATTATTAGTCACAACTATCCTTCAAGTCAGCAGGGAATTTGGTAAGATCTTTAGAGGGCATGTGATCACAAGAGCTAAATTTGGCAAGTCTGAAATATAAAAAAGACAGAAAAATAATGGGAGCGTTCTCTGTGAAAGGTCTTCTGGCCTAGGTGCGGAGCAAGGCTGCCTTTGTTACACGGTGGTTGTCAGGGGTGGAGTACGTATGCACATGGACTAAGCAGGCTTGATTTTTCTGGCTCCAGAAGCTCTGGGGAACTAAATGAACAGAACGTACAGAGCAAGATGAAGCTGCTCTAGTCTTTCAGGAGTAAGGTGTAGTTGGGCCCTGGGATCAGCAATCCACACTTGACTAGATTAATGATGTCAAAGATGCTTGGCTTCTCTAAATATATTAAAGCACTTTGTTTTTCATGGTAATTAGCAAAGCGGCCTTTAACCCATCAGGCTGAATCAGCTAAAACCAGAAGAGAAAGGCTGTGCATCGGGTCCACAGGTAGAAAGGGGCTTTGGAAAAAGTTGGAAATAGTGACAGAACAGGAATCGAAGTAGAACAAGGACCTTTAAATAAAGGGAAGGAAATGGGAGGGAGAGAAGACAAATCTGAGCCTCAGCATACAACTTTCTTCACATACGTGGCGAAATTTTCCTATCAAATGTTTAATCTTTTTTTCAAGACTTTCCTAACAATCCTCACTTACATAGAATCAAAGCACTCACAAGAAATACGGAGTAAAATCATCTCAATTTGTACTTTAGATACTAATTTAAAAGGGACATTGATATAGGTGGGGTCCAGAAAGTGAGTTTACATAATAAATATTTTATTTAAATAACTTTTAAAGACTCACCTGTAGGCTTAACTGAATAAAACCCAATGGCCTCTCCTTTCTTCCACAGAATCTTAGCATAATCAGTACTGCTATGACACAGGAATGGGATCTCATTTCTCTCCATTTCCTGCTTTCTATAAATAATTCGATTCAGAACATACAGAACCACTCTCTCCCCAAGAGTTCTCACCTACAAAGAGAGTCAGACACCAGGCACAACGGTTATAATGCGCATCAACTGAGAGATGCAATTTACCTCACTCCCTGGTTCCGCATCTTGTACTGACATTCAAAGCATTTTGAATACATTCAAAATGACTTGTAAACCATTTTATTATCACAAAGATGAGACCAAGTCATTCACACCAATAACAATCCATTTCTATGGATACAAATTATGCATGAAGTAATGCTTCGCAGCAAAATTCTAAAATGGGCCAGCAGGTTTCCAATATACCAATGCCCAGCATCTCCACTTTAGCGGTCAGTGTTCTCTTCTGGCTTCCAACTGCCCAGATCCCAGGTCTTCCCAAACTCTAACTGCAGCCCCCAACATCTCTAGTGCGTCAACTCTTTCCACCCATTCCAGCCTACACACAAAAAAAAAGTAAAGAAAATAAAAGGGACAAAAGCTTAGTGTTACCCTGAAGACTTTAAAAACAATCATCTCATTTGATGAGGAAAGCCGTAATTATGCTCTTGGGAAAGGCATCTGTCTCATCCTTTCCAGGTAAAATGGTCATTTAACAGTCATGTGTTTGCTATGCAACCCTCAGGAATACCTGTCTCCCCGCACGCATACACACACACACCCCTCCACCAGACCAGATGGGCAATGACGGTGACACCAGGGCAGTCTGATGAAAACAAAACTTGGGTCAGTCACAGAATGGAAACAGATCCTCACCTCCTACAGGCAGCCCTACACAGTCACAGGGACCCCCTCATCAACTGCCTGACCCTGAACAGTAGAGTTTTCCCCACAGATATCTGTCACAGCTAAACACAAGAGTCTAGCCATGAAATCTACACGCCCTCCCCAACTTTCCTTAAAGAAAAACAAGAATGTCTAATTAGGGGAAGGGAGAGAAAAAAGCATTAGGCACACACACTACTACCAAAAACCTCCCTGGAAAGAGATTTCCAATACCAAACACCACCTGAAATGACCATGCTCACCAGCTTACAAGGTAACCCATGCCTTCCTTCAACAGCTCTGACCAGCATGACATTCATCCTCACATTGAACTGAATGAAATCTCTTTTCCATAAACTATACTTTGCTTGATATTCTGGACCACAGAGTCTACAAATATTTGAAAACAGCCATTATATTCTCCTAAATTTCCTATCAAAGCTGAATGCAGAAAAAGACTAATCTAATATGATTTTGGGTACTCCTGCCATTCCAGTCTTATCCCTTGAAATGGCTTCAGATCCCTAATATCTCTCTGCATGTCAGCGGATACAGCTACTACAAATATGAACTGAAGATATTGATATGATAATGGGGCCTTTCTGTATAAACTTAAGGTTTTTATTAGCTTTCTTTCTTTCCTTGATTTTACTTCTAATTAACTAAAGCCCAATCTTTTTCATATGTGCTGCTGTTTTAGTTTGATCTTCATGGTATACAGTTAATTTTTTGAACCCATAGATATTATTTTACCTTTTCCACTAGTTTATTTTCATCATGTTAGACCCTTTTCTTTCTTAATTCTGCCTCTACAGATGAGTCCTCTCTTCCGGCACTGTGGCATGATAAGCATGCCAACTATGTCATCTTCTAAGTAACTGATAAAACGATGATGGGGACAGAAAAAAAGGACTAAGTTTTACAGTATGCTACTGAGGACCTCCTCTCCACTACACTGTTTGGAACACTGAATGGACCACCCAAAATGGCCCTACTCATAAGCAAGTTTCCTGGTCAGTCTCTCCTAGAGACAGAGAACCTAAGCAACCACACAGAGAGAATAAGCTTTTTCCCACCCAAAAGGAAAAATCAGAACCTGAAGTTGATGTGCGTAATTCCAGATCAATTAAACCACAGGTTCTCATTCCTCCTCCCTCAATACTCAATCCCTACTCCCTCACATTAAAATCAAGGAAGCCCAATTTAAGTGCCAGTTTCACCGTAACAATGGAACAATGAAAGGGTATAATATCACCAGGTACCCTAAAATGGAGAATAGCCCAGTAACTTCAAAAACTATCCCTGTTTATGGCAAACACATTGTGAAATGGTCTCTTAAGAAACACTTCTAAAACGACGGGGTCTTGTTACCTGCTTAAGCCCCTCTCTAGAAGGGACAGATGTTTTCACAATATCATCAATAGCCCACCACTGATCAGCAAGGTAAAGAGCCACAGCTAAAAGAGAATAAATGACGGTTAACATCAAAGTCTTAAAGCACATGATATTACTATTTTGTAGGTTTTTAAGGATACTCTTAAATATACCCATACTTTATAATACAGTGTGGCAGCCCAATTTATCCTATCTTATTGTATTTCGCTCACTAAATATTTAACCAACTGAGAAATTTTATTTTCCTAAATTTACAGTTTGAAATAAGCTTTTTTTTTCCCCCCCAAAATCCCTTCATGTAGCTATCTTTTAATAAATTTCTAATTGTTTGGGGGGGAAAATTCCTCAATTATAAAGATTAAGCAAAATAGAGACCTGTAAGTGAGTCCTCTGGTGAAAAAAGAGCAAGAACTTTCTGGGTCTGATCTCCACCATAGAGAGGTACAAAGCCTACATTTGACAGGCTAATAGGAATCTGAAATGACAATTGATTAAACATTAGTGAAGAGCTGGTAAAGAAAATATCAAAAACACCATGTTTCTACCAAAAGTTTAAACATACATTAACACTAATTGCATAGTTTCTTTTCACAGAGGATATTTCTAGTCTCCAGAGGGAAAAAAAAAAAAGACCAAATGAGATAGACTTTGCTTTTGGAGGAATTTTATTAACTTGGGAGAAAAATGAAAGTATTTCAATAAATATCACTGTGCTCTAGCTATGCATCTGAATAAAAACAAAACATGATATGCTCTACAAAATGACTTAAAATTTTTCATCATCTGTTATTTAGATCATTTGAGAAAGAAAAAAATTTCATTTTCTAGTAAAAGACACTAGGGTATTTTTCCCCTGAGATATATACAATACTTTAAATCTTTTCCGCCTTCAGTGAATGAAAGCTGCTCAGTCATATCTGACTCTTTGTGACCCCATGGACTGTAGACTGCCAGGCTTCTGTGTCCATGGAATTCTCCAGGCAAGAATACTGGAGTGGGTATTCCCTTCTCCAGAGTATATTCCCAACCCAAGGATTGAACCCGGGTCTCCTGCACTGCAGTCAGATTCTTTACAATCTGGAACGCTAATTCCCTATTTATACATAATATTGCCGTTCAAAGAACTGTAAAATACTGATGTTGGAAGAAGCTAAGAATTCATTAAATAAACATCATTTGCCAAAAGAAAAACCTGAGGCCTAAACAGGTTACAGAATTTGCCTGTCATCAAATTCACACCAGAATTCTAATAATTTTATGCCTAATGATCTATCAAAATATAGTCAGAAATTTTAATATTTTGGGAAAAGGAAGGTTTGTGACATAAAAAAGTGTAATGTAATGTTTTGCTCATTTTTTTCTTTCGTTTTTTAATAAACTTTTTTTTGCCGATTTTTATAAAAAATGTTTGTAAAACAATTTCCAAATCTAAAGTAGATTTAATTGGGTTAGCTCAAATATGGCTAACCAGTCATTTGACCATGCTGCTGTACTACCAAATCAATATTTATCCATTTTACTGAGAAGTCTTCTGATAAAATTTTCAAAGGTGATTAGTTAACACTTTAAAAGATAATAAAAGGATACTGACTTCATTGTAAACTCAGTGGAAAAGATTGATAAAAATCACAGCAGGATGCCTTACCGTAATATTGAGAAGAGAAAAACATTCTGGATTTTCAGGGTCCCCACACCTCAGATCTGACATGTAATCTTCAGCAGAATTTTCCAGTTCCTCATGACTGCAATTATCCAACATATCCACAGGGAATGCCATCCTCTTTAACAAACAACATGGGACAAAATGTTTCAGAGTATGAAATACTGTTTTCTAAAAAAACAAAAGAAATGCTATCTTCCTGTACTGAGAAAACTTTATTGTAATAGCTCAGCATTTTACTGTAAGGAGACTTCTTTTTTACTATGCCAAGAAAGACTACAACTTGAGCCTGCTGATTTAAATGTATGTCAAAAAGAAAACTTAAACACTCATATTAAAAATAAGCAATGAAATAAGAATTAATGCCCATGCACCTTTGGTCAATTAATTTATGACAAAGGAGATAAGAATATACAATGGACAAAAGACGGTCTCTTCAATAAGCAATGCTGGAAAAACTGGACAACTACATGCAAAAGAATGAAATTAGAACATTTTCTTACACCACTTAAAACATTTTTTATACCATTTACAAAAATAAACACCAAATGGATTAAAGGCCTAAACTTAAGACCAGAAACCGTAACAGTCCTGGAAGAAAACATAGGTAGAATACACTTTGACATAGAGCACAGCAATACTTTTCTGGATCTGTCTAGAGCGCAAAGGGAACAAAAGCAAAAATAAACAAATGGTACCTAATTAAACTGAAAAGCTTTTGCACAGCAAAGGAAATAATCAATAAAATAAACAATCTACTGAACAGGAGGAAATATTTGTAAATGATATGACCAATAAGGGATTAATATCCAAAATAGCTGAACAGCTCATACAACTCGATGTCAAAAAAAACAAACCAGTTAAAACACAAGCAGAAGACCTGAATAGGCATTTTTCCACAGAAGTCATACAGATGGCCAACAGGCACGTGAAAACTACAACAATATATTAGCTCACATCTGTAAGAATGGCCATCAACAGAAAGAACATGAATAACAAATGCGAGAGAAGGTGTGGAGAAAAGGGAACCCTCCTACACTGTTGGTGGGAATGTAAAATGGTATAGCCACTGTGGAACACAGTATGGAGGATCCTTAAACAGCTAAAAATAAGGAATTCCTGGTGGTCCAATGGTTAGGACACAGCACTTTCACTGTGCTGGGCCTGGGTTCAGTCTCTGGTTGGGGAACTAAGATCCTGCAAGCCCATACCTGGGTATATACCTGAAGAAAACAAAAACAGTAATTCAAAAAGATACATGGCTTTAAATAGCTAAGATACAGAAGTAACCTAAGTTTCCAGATGAATGGATTAAGAAGATCAGATTTTTTTTAATGTGGTATAATGTGTGTGTGAGGTGTGTGTGTGTGTGTGTGTGTATAATGCAATACTACTCAGTCATTAAAAAAAAGAATGACATTTTTTCTTTTAAAGAATAACATGGATGGACCTAGAAGGTAATATGCTTACTGAATTAAGTCAGAGAAAGACAAATATTACACGTTATATGTGGAATCTAAAAAATAAAACAAAAAATGAATATTACAAAACAAATTCACGGATACAGAGAACAAGCTGGTGTTTACCAGTGGGAAGAAGTAGAAAAGGACAAGACGGAGTTAGGGAATTAAAAAGTACAAACTACCATGTATAAAATAAGCTACAAGGATATACTGTTCCGTACAGGGAAATGTATGATTATAACTTTAAATGGGGTGTGTGTCTGTCTGTCTGTGTGCGTGTGCATGCGTGCACACACACACACAGTCATGTCCTACTTTTTGACCCCTTGGCCTGTAGCCCACCAGGTTTCTCTGTCTATGGAATTTTCCACACAAGAACACTAGAGTGGACTGCCATGCCCTCAGAGGATCTGCCCGACCCAGAGATTGAACCTAAGTCTCTTGCATCTCCTGCACTGGCAGGCATATTCTTTACCACTGTATCATAAATGGAATATAACCTATAAAAAGACTGAATCACTGTTTTACACATCTGAAACTAATACTGTAAATCCACTATACTTCAATTGTAAAAAAAATGAATTCCTTAAATGATAAAATTAAATATTTATAAGGTATAGGATATAAACACACATGCATACAAATAAATCATCATATACCTCTCAACATAAGAGTCACTGTAAAAGGACACAGGAACTTTTCAGAGTCACAGAAACATTTACAAATATGTTTTGGTGATGGTTGAACAACCTTATAAATTTACTTTAAAAAAAATCACTGAAGTACAGCTGTAACGGGTAAATGTTTTTCAGTCACTCAGTCATTTCTTTTTGCAACCCCAAGGACTGCACCATGCCAGGCTTCCCTGTCCTTCACCATCTCTCTGAGTTTGCTCAAACTCATGTCCATCAAATCGATAATGTCATCCAACCATCTCACTGTCACTCCCTTCTCCTCCTGCCCTCAATCTTTTCCAGCATCAGGGTCTTTTCCAATGAGTCAGCTCTTCACATCTCGTGGCCAAAGTATTGAAGCTTCAGCATCAATCCTTCCAATGAATATTCAGGGTTGACTTCCTTTAGGATTGACTGGTTTGATCTCCTTGCAGTCCAAGGGACTCTCAAGAGTCTTCTCCAACACAGTTCAAAAGCATCAAGTCTTCCGCGCTCAGCCTTCTTTATGGTCCAACTCTCACATCTGCACATTACTACTGGGAAAACCGTAGCTTTGACTTCACAGATCTTTGTCAAAGCAATGTCTCCACTTTTTAATACACTGTCTACGTTTGTCATGGCTTTTCTTCCAAGGAGCAAGTGTCTTTTAATTTCATGGCTGCAGTCACCATCCGCTGTGATTTTGGAGCCCAAGAAAATAAAATGTCACTGTTTCCATTTTTTCTACATCTGTCTGTCATGAAGTAATGGGACCAGATGCCATGATCTTAGTTTTTTGAATGCTGAGTTTTAAGCCAGCTTTTTCATTCTCCTCTGTCACCTTCATCAAGAGGTTCTCTAGTTCCTCTCCACTTTCTGCCATAAGGGTGGTGTCATCTGCATATCTGAAATTATTGATGTTTCTCCCAGCAATCTTGATTACAGCTTGTGCTTTATCCAGCCTGGCATTTCACATGACATACTCGGCACAGAAGTTAAATAAGCAGGGTGACAACATACAGACTTGATGTACTCCTTTCCCAATGTGGAACCAGTCCATTGTCCCATGTCTAGTTCTAACTGTTGCTTCTTGACCTGCATACAGGTTTCTCGGAAGGCAGGTAAGATGGTCTTGTATTCCCATCTCTTTAAGAATTTACAGTTTGTAAACTATATCTCTCATGAATACAGCTGTTGAAAAAAGGAAGCCAACAACCTAAAGGGGGTGGGGACACTAAAGATTTTTCACTAAAGTCAAGAAAAATAAGGACTTAACAAATAACATGATACATACTTGCTAATGCAATTAGTCGAGAAAATTAAAACTTCCCTAGTGGTTAAGAGAAGGCAATGGTACCCCACTCCAGTGCTCTTGCCTGAAAAATCCCATGGACAGAGGAGCCTGGTGGGCTACAGTCCATGGGGTCGCTAGGAGTTGGACATGACTGAGCGACTTCACTTTCACTTTTCACTCTCATGCATTGGAGAAGGAAATGGCAACCCACTCCAGTGTTCTTGCCTGGAGAATCCCAGGGACGGCACAGCCTGGTGGGCTGCCTTCTAGGGGTCGCACAGAGTCGGACACGACTGAAGCGACTTAGCAGCAGCAGCAGTGGTTAAGAATCCATCTGCCAATGCAGAAACAGGTTCAATCCCTGGTCCAGGATGGTTCCACAGGCCATGGGACAACTAAGCCCACATACTGCAAGTACTGAGCCTGAGGTCTAGAGCCCACGAGCCACAACGACTGAGACCAATACACCCTAGAGCCCGCGCTCCTCAGCAAGAGAAGCCACTGCAATGAGAATCCCGAGCAAAGCAACTAGAGAGGAGCCCCGCCTCGCCACAACTAGAGAAAGCTCACGCACAGCGTGACCCAGCACAGCCAATAGTTAATTAAGTAGTTAACTAAAAAATTAAAGAAAAAAGCAATTAGAGGCATAACAACTGGGGACAGGTGCATGGGTTAGGGGAAAAGGAGACTATCTCTACCCCAATTTGCAAATAATACATTTAACTGAAAAACCAAAAAAAAAAAAAAAATGGAAAAGTTATTCCAAACAATTAAGAAAATGTAGTAAAATGGTAAGATATAAAATTACATAGAGAAATCAAGCCCTACTTTTTAATAGATAGTACTGTTTCACTGGTCTGTCTTACAATACATTGAAATGAGAAATTAATTCTGCCCATTAAAAAAATATTTATTTATGTGGCTGTGCTGGGTCTTAGCTGCAGCATGTGGGCTAGTTCCCTGGCCAGGGATTGAACCCTGGCCCCCTCATGGGAACTCAGAGTCTCAGCCACTGAAGTCCCAATTTTTTTTTTTTAATTTAGGGGAAAAGTCACTGAAAAAATAAGTTATTTTTCTCTAAAGTGACCTTCAAATCTATTTAAATACAACAAAAGTATCATTAGATAAGGAACTTAATATCTAATAGAAATGAGATAAACACAAAAAAGACATATATTAACATACAGTTAAATATATTTTTCTGAATTCTGAAGATATGTTAATGAGAGGAAGTTCCTTTTTTAACCATAATCTGAAATATTGGTCCTAAGAACTTTAAAACCTAATGTACATATGACTGGGACCTTAATTTGTAAATATATATAATTTTTTTAAGTAAGCTGATTTTTTTTTAATTAAAAAAAATCAGAACCTAGAAATAGAACACTTAAATTCAACCCATCAGCTAGTAAATGTCTAAATAAAAGGAGAAAGTAAGAAAAACTTGTGACACTATGAAAGCAATACCACAGGACTTCCAGCCAACTTGTGAATAAGGAGGAAAATAAAAACTGAATTTCAAGAGAGAACCAAAAAATAAAAAAACAGAGAACCATCAGGAGCTTATCTAAATAAGATGTTACAGTTAGAAGGGATCGTAAGATACAACAGTAGCTCAACATTGAAGGAAGCTTATTTGTTAGTTTGGCAAATCTTTGTATCTCTATCAAAGTCAATATGAAAAAGCAAACTAAGCAAATACAACAGCATGTTCTACAGTCAAACCATCACCTATAATGAAGAAACACGGGACTTCCCTAGTGATCCAACGGGTAGGACTCCACACTCCCCATGCAGGGGCCCAGGTTCAATCCCTGGTCAGGGAACTAGATCCCACATGCTGCAATTAAGACTCAACGTAACCAAATAAAAATTTTATTTTTCTTACAAAAACTAACAACATGAAATGGTCAACAGCACATGAAAGAAGCATAAGGAGGACACTAGTTAAAAGAATGTTACTACAGTAACTGTTTTTGCTTTCCGGCAGACAAAATCTCAACTTTGTAACCAAGTAAAACATTCAAAGGCACTTAGGTTCAAGAATAAAAGTATTCCTGGGACTTGCCCTGGAGGCCCAGTGGCTAAGACTCCATGCTACAACCACAGCGGGATGCAGATTAGATCCCTAGTCAAGGGAACTAAGATCCCACATGCCAAGGTCAATTTAAAAAGTATTCCTCTTAAACCAACTCAAAAGACTCTCTAAAATATTAACTACCAAAACAAGGTGTGAATGAGATATTTAAATTTTTTATTTGCTAAGAGTAACCACGATGTAAAGGATAAAATATAAATTAATAATTGAAGATTACTTTTAAAAAAACATTTATTCATCCTAAACTATAAAGCCTATGAAATCCTCAACTTGAAATATGAGATTATACATTTTCCTAATCAGCATTCAAATTTCTATAACTTAAATATTCACCTGAATATCAATTTAAAATACCTCCTAAATCTCCAGTAGTGCTTACCATTAAGAAGACACTGCTACAGATCAAAGGCAAGTAGAACATGCCTAGTTGTAAAAAGAGAAATTAATTATCCTTTATTCTTAAATCTTTTCAAACTGATGTTTTAAAATACAAAAAATAATCTCTTCTGGGTTGATTTGTATTTTTTTGTTAAAGATTATATAAACACAAAATGAAACAATTCTGTTTTCCTGAAATTCAATCATGTAAATACTCTGAAATTTGCATAATGAGCATTACCAGAGGGAAAAAATTTGGTTAGATGTTCTGATTTCCTTTCTTTTTTAATAACTAACTTTTATTAAGTGCCAGAATGTGTCAGAACTGGGCTAAAAGAATGTCATGCACTTTCATTCAAGCCTTGAGGCAAAGATATGTGGTAGACCCAATTAATATTATTTTATAGAAAAGTAAACTACCTTGGAGATGTTAATCATTTCCCCAAAGTCAGAGAGAGAGAGTGGGTGGCAAACCTCAGACCCAGGCATGGACCTGACACCCAAGCCCATCCTCCAGAGCAAGTGAAACACTGGCTCTGTGTCACATTTATGACTCATTCATTATTTTATAGTGAAAACCTTTAGACTTGGAGCACTAGAAATGTGGCGATTTCCAGATGCATCTGACTTGACTTTAATATTGTTCATTTTCCTGGTGGCTCGGATGGTAAAGACTGTAATGCAGGAGACCTGGGTTCGATCCCTGGGTTGGGAAGATCCCCTGGAGAAGGAAATGGCAACCCACTCCAGTATTCTTGCCTGGGAAATCCCATGGATGGAGGTGCCTGGTGGATTACAGTCCATGGGGTTGCAGAGTCAGGCACAACTGAGTGACCAACATTGAAAGTATTTTTTTTTTTAAACATTTTTTGGAGACATGGAAGCATGACTGGTGGTTTAATTGCTAAGTCGTGTCTGACTTTTGCAACGTGGTGGACTGTAGCCTCCATGCTCCTCTGTCAATGGGGATTCTCCAGGCAAGAATACTGAAGTGGGTTGCCATTTCCTTCTCCAGGGGGAAGCATGACTAAATGTCCTTAAATCGACTACTTCTGTGGCAGCAAAGCTAGTTTGAAATGAATGTATTTCTTCTTCACTATAAAAGAAATTATTTCACTATTTTCTCTCTCATTTCACCTCCAGGGCATCTCCCAACAAACTTAAAAGTTGTTATTTTTGAATATAGTTTAAAAACAACTATAGCATCATAGCTTTTGATATGAAAAAAATTCCCCAATTCCAAAGGCCCAAACATACACCCCTTCTAAAATATTTCTGTGTTTTCAAATCTGTCCTTAAATCCATTACTTTTATTACTGGTCACTCTCAGTGCTAAACTTTATTGGCTAAACAATCACTGATCAGTATTTTTAAAAGATGAAAGAACTATAAATCAGTAATACCAGCAGGTAACATTTACTGAGAAATGACAACATACCAGACTTTAAAGAGAATGCTGCATGTAATATATAATGAGGTACTTCTATCAGCCCCATTCTACAGATGAAGAAATGGAGCTTTAGAGATTAAGACATAATCAATGTCACACCACGGGTGGAGCTAGAAGAATATGAATCCAGACAAGCAAATAGACATTCCACTGTAATTATTTTTCACTCAATATGCAAAATCAAATATCACACTCTTTGTCATAAGAAATTTACTTATATAAAATATCGCAACTGCACCTTGTTATTAAACATTGTATTCACGTATTACACCAGAGAGAGTACTTGTAGTGGAATCCTGTGAGGATGCTCAGGTCAGTGTTGCCACTAGCCAGCTTCGTGACCCCCAGGCAAGTTACTTACCATCTTAAGTCTTCTGTATTCTCATTGGTAATGTGATGCAACTAGACAGGATAATCCTAAGGACCTTTTCACCTCTAAAAGTTTGTGATTGTTTATTTTAAAAAATAGCGGTTAGCTTAAGACTGTAAATTACTAGCCTTAAGCTGGTTCTGCCAGGCTTAGGGAGACAGAGAAGGTTAGTAAGGTTTTGGAGAGATACAGCTTGCTATGAAAAACATCAGTGACTTCTCTCTCTTTTATTGTTGTTTTTAAGCTTCTGTCCTATGTTATATAACTGTAAGGCTGTCAGATCAAATTGTGTCAAGTACTTTATGCTCTGCCCATGAGATGAACCAAAAGGCCTAACTAGATTCTACATGAATGAGAAAGCTTAATGTCCCCTTAAGCAAACTAACTCATCAAAATTTTTACGCAGAATGGACAATGAAGTGTAGAAAGTGTCCAAATTAATTTATAAATTAAGTAAATGGCATGCTCATTAATCCTGGATAACTTGTATAAAAACATAATACACCTCTTACATAAAAACATAAGTGGCCCACCAGCTATTTTATACCCATCTTTTAATAATTCCATCCCCTTTTCCTGAAAATTATGTAACAGTTTGCAAGAATGAATGTTCTTTAAGAAAGAAACTATGAGAAAGAGCTAAAAATCAAATGTTATTACTGTGATTTCCCCTCCTTTTTAAGGTTAATTACTAGATATCAAATATATTTTTTTATTCTATAATATTTTATTATCACTCTGAAGCTATACATTATAATTTCCAAATTATTAAAACTATACCTGAAAATAAGAATCCTCTGTGAAAGTATGTGGAACTTTTTGTATGATTATTTAATGTTCTCTCTTATTTCTTTTTTTTCCTGAATATCAGCATCTTTATTATTTTTTTTAACATATACCCCCTCTCTTTTTAGACTCCCGCCCATCAGATATATTCTTAAAGCAAGAAAAAATACGTATTTTTAACTTGAGTTCCTAAGTTACTTCAATAGTGTGGCTATTATTGAGGGCTTTAGGAGGAGACGATCCAAAGAATTATGGAGATTTTAGAGCTGAAAGAGTTCTTAGGAAAAAAAATAATTATCTCAACCAGTCCAAGCCTTGATCCTACCTCTGCTGATTGTTTCCCCAGACCAAAAATAGGTTAGGTATCCAAGTAACAAAATCTGCAATGCTCTCAACCTTTTACACAAAAGGCCTGTTTCTGGACCTTATTATGATTCTCCCCTTGTCTCTTTTCTCCCCACCATCATCATATCCTTCGCTGACTAACTTAGGTCCTGTATTACACATCAGCTCAACTTTATTCTACTCACCTTTTATCCTTCTACCCTCCTGTCCTACATAAGGCCCTAAATCCAAGATGAATCTCTCTCCCCTCTTAGAACTGCGTTTTTCAGTGTGACAAAAATGAAGCCACTGAACAGACTGCTACAGTTACCAACACTCAAGTGGGCTCAACAATGCTCAGAAATCCTCTTCTATCCCCTCAGAGAGGAAAAAGATTTGATTACAGATAGGTAAAGATGCCTATAAATCTATGGGTAACGGGACAGGAGGTTAAATGTGGTTCATAGTAGCAGCAGTGTCAGTCACATCCAACTCTTTGCGACCCTGTGGACTGTAGCCCGCCAGGCTCCTCTGTCCATGGGATTCTCCAGGGAAGAATACTGGAGTGGGTTGCCATTCCCTTCTCCAGGGGATCTTCCAGACCCAGGGATCAAACCCAGGTCTCCTGTGCTGCAGGCAGATTCTTTACTGTCTGAGCTACAGGGAAGTCCTACAAACGTGGTTGATATTTGTTACCTTTTTTATTTCAAGTAGAGAACAAAAATCACCTTTTGAAGTTATAATCACTAAGCCAACATGGACTACGCACCTGATTCTATTTGAAACATTTCACATGTATCCCTGATAGAGTTTTTATCTCCAATTCATGAAGCGGGCGATTTAATCATCTCATTTGTCAGATGAGGAAACTAAACACACAGCAGCAGCATAACCTGTTCAAGGCACACTATGTCTGTGTGTGCAGACTCAGTCCGTGTCCGACTCTTTGCAACTGCGTGCACTGTAGCCACCAGGCTCCTCTGTCCGTGGAATTTCCCAGCCAAGAATACTGCAGTGGGTTCCCATTTCCTTCTTCAGGGGATCTTCCCAACCCACATCTCACGTCTTTTTGCATTACAGGCAGATTCTTTACCAACTGCCCCACCTATAATAAGCAGCAAAGCTAGGATTTGACCCCAGGCAGTCTGGCTGTGAGGCTGATCCTTTTAGTTACCATGCTGGGCCAGAAGGCACAGCACATTAAGACCCTAAGATGGTACAAGACTGCTCACACATACCAAGAGAAATCTTAGCCATTTTCTTTCTAAGAGTTTAATTCCTTCTTCATTTCTAGAAAAATGGTCCTACATCTAAGAAATCATTTAACCATGAAGGTAATGGGTACTTGGCATGTTTCAGGACTTACAAAAGCAAAATCCAGTCACATGGCATAGAAGCTGATGCACTTGAAAGGCAGACTGTGTAGAATACTAGTTAAGGGAGTGTGGTCTCCAGCCAAAACTGCCAGGATTACTAGCTGGGTGAAAGTGCAAGTGCTGGCCGCTCAGTCATGTCCGACTCTTTGTGACCTCATGGACTGTAGCCCACCAGGCTCCTCCATCCATGGAGTTCTCCAGGCAAGAACACTGCAGTGGATTGCCATTTCCCTCTCCAAAGGATCCTCCCGATCCAGAGATCGAACCTGTGCCTCTTGCATTGCAGGTGGATTCTTTACCGTCTGAGCCACCAGACTAGCTGTGTGGCCATAAGCAAATTAGTTGAACAGAGAGAGGAAAAGGACCTCTGAAGAAGGAATAAAGTTCAAAGTAAAAACCTTGAATATACATTAAAATTTTTACATCAAAAAACTCTGGGACAAACTTTATATAACCAATATGATCCGTAAGAAATAGCTTCCTTAATACAAAAGTTTTTAAACTAAGCAAATAAATAAGCAGGTGGCATAAACAGACAATTCATAAAACAAGAAAAACAAACATAAAAATGCTCAACTCAAATTTTTTTTAAAAAGCCTATTGGATGTAAAATATTGGTATATATTTATATGTTTGTACAGAAAATGATCTGGAAGAGCTCACATTATTAACAGTAGATATTCCTGGTAAAGGAGGAAGAACCAAGGGAAGAAAGGAGATTCCACATGGAGCCTCCTTCCTCAATCGCTCACTGTGCAGTGTAGGCTCTCTTGGATGCAACTCTGACAAAATTTAGGTTACATGCCTGCATCCAACCTCCAAGGGAGAAGAATGATTTGGGAGGTTCTATCTTGGGAAGGCAAGCAAGGCTCATAGGGCTGACATGGGACTCCTAAGCAAAATGAGTCAGACCACAAATACTAAACAACCACACCCAGGAATGGATGCTAAATCCTTATCTTCCTGTCTATACACCTGGAGGAAGATATAGTGAGCTACTTACATTTCTCAGGTACATATGCAAAAGCCTAACAATAAATAGGCGATATGTGAAAGAGACATGTGCTTGTAACTGAAGCTTCCATTGATCGACCACATGTGGTTCTGCAGAAAAGAATACCTTTGCCTCTAGAACATGTCAGCTACCCCAGCCCGTCATGACCCAGTTTATTAAACACTGTTTATAATCTCACAGGAGCAGTTTATAAACCTCAGGAGGGACAAAATAAGAACTATTTAAATGAATACACCATAAAGTTTTGTCCTTCAACATTAGACAATCTTTTTTTTTAAACCTGGCTTCTTTACCATGAAATAGATTCAATTTTATAGTGCTTAAAGAAAATACGAGTTTGACATAGTGACTCTAAAAGACATAGGCAATTTTAAAAAACAGGAGTCTAAACAATATGCATTTGCTATACATATCTTTACCATATAATATCACAGAGATATGTCTCATTAGAACCATGAAGATGGATATTTCCATTTTAAAGGAAATACTAAAACAAAAACAAACCTTGGTTCTTAACATTGGCTTACAACTTATGAAATATTCTGCTGAGTGGCAATCACCACTACCACCATCACCACCACCTCACCCCATTTCCTAATATTTTCACTACACAACAAAAAAATGTAACCAAGGGTTGCTGCTCCTTGCAGAGTATCACACCAACTTGGAAAAAAAAAAAAAAGCAGCCTCCCAACTACAGGCTAAACATTCCACTTTCCCTTCCAGGCTTCTCCCACTCTGTACTGCAAGCCACAGCCTCATACACCTACTCTTGCAATCTTCCTGCAAACTCAGGTGTGTATGCTTAACAAGATCAAGTGAAACTGTTTTCTTACATTTCATTGGCAGCAGGCCCAGGGGAAAAGAAATAGTAGTAGCCTTCCTCTCTGGCTTCAATATATTTGTTGTTTAATCGCTAAGTCGTGTCCGACTCTTCGCGACCCTAAGGACTGTATCCTGCCAGGCTCCTCTGTCCGTGGGATTTCCCAGGCAAAGAATACTGGAGTTGGTTGCCATTTCCTTCTCCAGGGGTCTCCCCAACCTAGGAACTGAACCTGCATCTCCTGCTTTGCAGGCAGATTCTTTACCACTGAGCCACCTGGCTTCAATACATATTACTATATAAACGAATGATGAATGACTGAACAAGTTTGCATAAACAAACCACACACTGGTGCTAGAACAAAGAACTGCCACAGATGAAATCCATGTGAAGTTCTGCAGCTAGAGGAAGAGCAATAGATGGTCTCTCAACAGGCAGAGAGAAGGGGAGACCCTCTAGGACGGGAATGCTAAAAGGAAGCCAGAAAGCATACTGAGAATAGCAAGTAGTTGGATTCATCGAGAGAGTTAAGGTATATAAAAAGTAGGGGCATGTACACTAGGAAAATAAATTGAGGATAGAAATAACAGGCCAAGAACACCAGATTAAAGAGTTTGGATTTTATTTTGCACACAGAAGGAGGTAATTAAAAGATCCTGAGCAGAAGAGAGACACCTAAGGCTATGGTTTAAGACAATTAACCCAGCAGCTGCGTGTAGGATGGATTAATAGGCAAAAATGAAGGGAGACAACTTGAGAAACGTATATGAGTTTCTTGCAAGTTCCTCATGCATACTTCTTTTAACATACTTATCACAGGAGAGTGTAATTTACCTATTCTATCTTTTCTTCATCTATTCTACCAGGCTCAGAACTCCAGAGAAGCATAATTTTTCCAAAAAAGTAGGGATGGATCAAATGATCTCTGATGTCCTTTCTAACTAATACCTTAGGTCATGCATGACCACTTAGAGGAAGAAGACAGGGAAAAAGGCACTTAATTTACAAAAGGTTGGTACCATCTAATGAATAATCATTCATTCTAACTCAAAATATTTTCTGATGATGAAAGAACTATCATTCGCTGCTTGCTTCCCTTGCATGAGGCATTATGCTCAATATTCTACACATAATAAATAATTTATTCCTCAAAATGATTCTATGAGGTTAACTATTCTTACACACATTCTTCCAAAGAGGAGCCTCAAGTGTGAAAATGTCAAGTTGCCAAGTTCACACAGCTGTTAAGTGGCAGAGTCAGTCTCTAAACTTAGGCAATCTCTCTCCAGAGGGATTTAATCAGGTCCCTAGATCAAGATAAAAGTCCATATAACCCATAATTACCTGATCATACAAATATCATATATCAAGCATATTGTTCAGTCGCTCATTAAGTGTTAGATTTTTTTGAATCTTGCAGTGTCCTCTCTTCAGACTTTAGATACTTGTTCTAATCACCACGATCCACCTTCAGAATTTTAAAATGTTTACTACACAGTGAATACAAACCCAACCATTTTAAAATGAAAGGGAAACTTAAAAGCTGACAAAATAAAAGAGATTCAGCTGGTACTAGAGTCAATATGAATTATGAGCAAGTGGTTTTTTCCCTAAGTTAAAGCAAAATGATCCCACAATAGGGCTTCATTCAAAATTAGGAAAGGTGTACCTCAAGGATACATACTGTCACCACGCTTATTTAACTTTTATGCAGAGTATACCATGAGATATGTTGGACTGGATGAAGCATAGGCTGGAATCAAGACTGCCAGGAGAAATACCAATAACCTCAAATATGCAGATGACACCACCCTTATGGCAGAAAGTGAAGAAAAACTAACGCACCTCTTCATGAAAGTGGAAGAGGAGAGTGAAAAATCTGGCTTAAAACTCAACATTCAAAAAACTAAAATCATGGGATCTGGTCCCATCACTTTGTGGCAAATAGATGGGGAAACAGTGACAGACTTCATGTTCTTGGGCTCCAAAATCACTGCGGATGGTGACTGCAGCCATGAAATTAAAAGATGCTTGCTCCTTGCATGGAAAGTTATGACAAACCCAGCATATTAAAAAGCACAGACATCACTTTGCTGACAAAGGTCCATCTAGTCAAAGCTATGGTTTTTCCAGCAGTCATGTACCAATGTGAGAACTGGACCATAAAGAAGGCTGAGCGCTGAAGAATTGACTCTTTCAAACTGTGGTGCTGGAGAAGACTCTTGAGAGTCCCTGGGACAGCAAGGAGATCAAACCAGTCAATCCTAAAGGAAATCAACGCTTTCCTTTAGATAGGTCGGATAGCATCACTGACTGAGTGGACACGTGTTTGAGTAAACTCTGGGAGATGGTGAAGGACAGGGAAGCCTGGCATGCTGCAGTCCATGGGGTCAAAAAGAGCTGGACATGACTGAGCGACTAAACAACAATTAGGAGATGCAGAAACGGAAAAGGACCCCTGGCCTCTTCATATGTCAGACTCCATTCAGCCTTTTATTCCATCCTGAGGATCACATCTTAAGAAAACTACACTGAAATGGCATCACCGACTCAATGGACAAGAGTTTGGGTAAACTCTGGGAGTTGGAGATGGACAGGGAGGCCTGGCGTGCTACAGTTCATGGGGTCGCAAAGAGTCAGACATGACTGAGTGACTGAACTGAACACTGAAAAACAATCAGGATGGCAAAGGATTTGGAAACAACAGTATGGAAGATGAGGAAAAGGAACTAGGGAGAAATCAGTGAGGGCAGGTCCTGTTGGACAAGTCTTAGAAGGCAAGAAACTTCCCTTCAAATATCTGAGGTGTCAATATACAGATGAAACCTTAGGCTTAGTCAACATACCTCTACAGAGTCAAGAGAAATGAGCATTTCCAACAGTAAAATCTATCCACAAATGTATCACACCTCATGAAAATACAGATCAACTAATTAGCTCTTCAGAGAGTACCGTCAGTGACTGCCAATACATTCCAGTTCTGACTGGAGTAACATCTCTCCACCCAAGGCACAAATCTAAGCCAGTTCTAGACAGGAGAGCCAAGAGTCCACAGAATTCAGCTGAGTGATTATTTGTATATGCAACTGTAAAATCACAGGAATCATTTTATAGAACTATGCTTTTTGTTCTTGTTGCCGTTCTGAAAAGCTGCTCAGATACAAAAAGTTAGTATTCACCAAAGTTTCACTTCACTTAGAATCACCTCAGTTCTTTTCTAATGCTCTAGAAAATTTTATCAATAAATCTCAGCCTTGAAATTAATTTCAAATACTTTTAAATATGCATTAAATTACAAAGCTAAATATCAATACTTCGAACATGTGGTTGCTTTTTGCTAAATATAACTATATTTGCCACTCATACGCATAAGCAATTAATAGAAAATAGGACCAGATATAAAAAACAATTTTTTTTTTAACTTTTATTTTTTGGCCCTACCACACAGCATGTGGGATAGTAGATCCCTGACCAAGGATCGAACCCATGTCCCTGCAGTGGACATGCAGAGTCTTAACCACTGGGCCTCCAGGGAAGTATCCAGATCTAAAATAAGAAGATAAGATTCTTATTCTGGGATCCATAAGAGCTATATGGGGGACTATATACATTACATTCAATTTTTCAAAACAACACTCATTTCCCCACATTAATACACAAACTAACGAAAACCAAAAGATTTTCTTGTTTTTAATTTGAACTCTACCAACTCAACTCATTTTGGTTATACTTTATCTCATGAAGAGCAAAAGCTCTGACTGACAAGTGGTAGAGAACACAATTTTAAAAAAGAAAAAGTCCTGGTTTTGAAACGTACCTCAAAAAAGTGCTGTACGCTGCATGACTGTGGGGAGAACATAATAAAAAGGAGAAAAAGTTGAGGAACACTGAACTAGATACTTAAAAAAAAAATTCTAATTTCACTGATGACGATACTAGTAGTAGCTCACCTTTAGGAATGTTATCACATTTAATTCTGCTAACATTTTGAGATAAGCTCTATTTTAACTACTCTTACAAGGCAAAGTTGAAACATACCTATTTGGCTTAAATTGTGGCATTATACTGCCTCTGAGTGACAACTACTGTTAACTTAAGAATCAGAATAAGTTCATCTGATATATGAAGGGCCAGTTGATGTAAACTTGAAAGCATTAGTAATATTTATAAAGACTTTATAGACTAAATTCCTTGACTTTTATAGACTAAGGTCATTGACTTTTTCTCTATAGCTATTCACTGAAATTGGCTTCTCCATTATCACTATACTGATATCACTCCTCCAATAATAACCTCTCGATTCCCAAATTCAAGGGATTACTTTCATTTTACCCCTCTTGTCCTTATGACAGATCAGACCCAATTGACTACTGTCAAGTTTCTCTTTCCTTGGACAATACTCTCAAGTTTATTAGTTTCTTTCCTTTCTCAGTTTCTTTCAGCAACTGAACCCTCTTTCTCCTCTCCTGAATCCATAAATGCAGGGGTCCCCCCACATGCAATCTGGGCTGTTTTAAAAAAGGCAATTTACTAAATTGATTTGTTCTCAATACATATTAGCCAAAACCTCTGTGCACTTAGATTAAGGAATTTTTAACATTTTAATCCACAACGTTGGACTATAAGCATCGTGAGAGTGGAGTTTGTCTGTTTTTGCACCCCACAGCATAAGACACTCAGTGTGTGTTGAATAAATGAAAGGTACCTCTGGTGTAACCTAAAACTAACACCTCATCGGAAAAGCTAGTAACTAAAATCACGCTCTTTTTTTCTCTTTTTACTCTGTGCTGAACTTCCTGGCAGAACAATGTCAATCCTCAGGGACCTATAACAGGTCCAGTCAGGGCACAGGCAATCCTTAAGTTCTCTAAAACAAGACTCATCTCTCAAGGTCCAAGGTCCCTTTCACCTAATTCTCCTCCAAAAAACATGTCAGCAGGGAGAAGCATGACATTTCTGCTAGGGATGGTACATGAGGTGGAATCATTTATTTTCAGACAGTAAGTGAAAGAGTCTTCAACTAATCAGAAAAAAGTTTAGAGTGGATGGGTTTAAAAAGTTTAAATAGATGACTCTCAAAAGCATCTAATTATAAAATATTTTTTTCTCCAAATCAAAGTTAAGTCTTTTGTTTGAGGTATATTACAAAGCTATTAGAGAAATTTGTAATGATTTGAATACTATTTAAAAGATCAGACTAATCTGGAACAGGTTAGAATCTAAAATCCACAGGTAAAGCATCTTAGGTTGTAATCACTCAAGGAGCAAGCAATGTTGCTACTCATATAAGTTCCCTAAACCAATCCTCATCATAAATTCAGAGGAGTCCACTACGACAGCATACAAGCTCTCCACGAAAGACTGGTATTTTATCATTGTTTGTGCTGGAAGTCTTATCACAAATGGACTTGCACCCACATTGCCCCCCACCCCACAAATCAAAAGAGACTAGCAAAGATTTTTAAAAACCAAAAACTTAAAAGTCTTGTCCATATACCAAAAACTTAACCTTGTGCACATTAGTTAATAAAAATCGTTCCTCTTGTAGGAGAAAACCAAAACACAGCTTGCAAAGATAACCTGTACATCTTTTGTACATGCAAACAGACACACAAGGCACGTCAAACCCAGATCCATTTTGGTGAACTCCCTTCAGGGCCCAACTGTGTGTATTATGCAACAGCCACCATTCCAGGCTTTAATCCCTGTGATGCAGTGATAAAATACAAATGGCCAGAGTATAACCTACTAGGAACTTAAGTATATTTGTGAGGAGACAAATTAAAAACAAGAACTACCAAATTCTCAAGACCCTTGAAAAAGACAGGATGTGTTAACAGTTCTGAATCACAATACAACTTTTCCTTTGGGTAGTCTTTTAGCAACCTGTCCCTATCCCACTCAAGAATCCTCACACGAGAACGTTTTGAGGTTTTGAAAGGATATCGCAAAAGAGGAAGGGGTCGTGGTTAATTTAGAATCTACTCCACATAAGACACTCAGACCAACTTCCAGAAGCTGAAAAGCCAGTGAGATACTTCATCTGAAGTAAATGTAACCCAGATCCCTGAGCCATAAACAATCCAAAGCTTCACCCACTGATTTCCTAGGGCACAGGCCTCGAAAAATTGCACAATGGGCAGCCAAGAACCAGAACAAAATTGCAACGACCTGTATTTTAGAAGAGAAGCTATACAATACCTAATCCAAAAATGGTTACAGGTAAGGGAGCTGGTCAGAGCATCCTTGGAGGCCACCTGCGTGGCGGAACCGGAACGCTCCCGCCCCACCCGCCACCAGGTCCGCTTCCCCCACGCCGAGGCCACCGGCCCGGACTGAAAGGCTCCAGGTGGGAAAGGCAGGAGGGGAGGGGGCTCGGCAGGCCGCAGCGGGGGATCCGGCCGAGGCGGGCGCAGGAAGGAGAAGGAGGCATTCCCTCACACAAAATGGTGGCGCTGGCGCGGAGGCCGGCGCACCTGGGGGCGCACCGCACGCCCCTCGGAGGAGCCGGCCAGTGGCCCGCAGCTGGACGAGCGCCCCGAGCCCGGGCGGCCGGCGGCCGGCGTGGGCCTGCGCCGCGCCCGAGCCCTCGCGGAGGCCCGCAGCTCGTGCCCGCGTCACTGCCCGCGGCTGTGCGGGGCCAGGCCGGCGGGGCGCGAGGCCGAACCCGGCAGCTTCGGCCTGGGCCGGGAGACCCCAGCCCGGGACGGGCCGCGCACTCACCTCGGACGCGCCGCCGGAGCCGCCGGAGGAGCCCGGGAAAGGAGGCGGAGCCGCGGGAATGAATGGAGCCGGTGGCGGCTCGCTGGCGACCCCCGGCCGGGCCCGGGCCGCGCCGCTCGCGGCCCCCGGGGCGAGCGCGGCCGCCTGCCCGCCCCGCCCGGGACACCCGGCTCCTGGTCGGCGGGCCGGCCGCAAGCCCACCGTGCCCTCCGCCGGAGTGACGCACTCGCGCCGCAGCGCCTCCAGGCTCTGCGGCCGCGCGGCGCCCTCGCCCACCGCGAATCCCCCCGCCCGCCCGCGCCGCACGGCCCCTCCTCGGCGCCGGGGACGCCGCCCTGCCTCCAGCCCGGCTCACGGGTCTCGCGGGCGCCGGGCAGGTGTGGGCTCGGCCAGCCGGGGGGCGCCCCGCGGCCCCCGCCCCGCCCCGCCCCCCGCGGCCCCTCTCCCCGCCCCGGCTGCCGTCGCTAGGCAGGGAGCGACGCCGCAGCTCAGGCGCTGGCCCGGTATTAAAGAGTGACCTTGGCTTAGCTATAAAAATAGGTGCGGGTAAGCCGCGGGGACCTCGACGCTGAATGTGCGTATTCCTTGACTGTCAACATTCGCAGACGCCCGTTTGCACTCCCCCGGGGAGTTCTCCTCCAGCGAGGGGCGGGACCTCCGGGAATTTACCCAGGGTGGGCGAGGCCAGCCGACCTCGGGCCGGGATGCAGAGAGTGCGGGCGAGGACCACTGGCACCCGCCCGCCACCTCCCTCCTAAATCCACTGCCACGCTGGAGGATGGAAGCAGAAAGGAGGTTTTTCACAATCTGGAAAAACCCAATCTGGACAAGACAAGACTTCCATTTTGAGATTACCAGGAACCAACAGATCCCTGCGTTGACCTTTCCTCTTTCTCAGTCTAGCACACTCAAACTATCCCCAGGCGAACGGCGGCTCCACCCTCCTCTCCTCCCCTTCCTCTCCCAACGTATTTCATCTGCCTTAGCGCCCAGGGCCCTTTTGCTAATTACACTCCCATGGAAGAAGTATTTAAAGCATGATAGATTTCTTTAAAGTAATGAAGGCCATGGTTTAAATATGTTTAATAAATGAATTGAGAAATAGTATTATGTTACTCCGTAATCTCTGGAAAATAAACTCACCATTCAAGAGCTGCGGCATTGTTTTCAGCTCATCCAATAGGTTTGAAATTGCTTCTTTAATTCCTCGGAAATATTAATCGCAGTTCCAGCCTTTCATGAATTTACTAATAGTCAACGAAGTCAATAAATACTTCATAGAACACTTGTTGATAGAGATATATTTAACTCATGTTTTTCACCAAATAGACTTTTCTAGTTGCTCATAAAAATCAATTTCACATCTCTAATGTTTTATTTGTAGTATTTAATTAACAGAAATCTTAAATGTTATAAAATATTTACCCATTTTTCTGGCCCTTAACACTGAATAAGATTTAATTGATCAGGAATTTTGAATAGCAGGGTTTTATTCACAGGAAATCTGAAATGAATTAAGTTATATATCTCTTGAATTTATATTTCAAGGGCTATTTGTAAATCAGAGTCCCTGGGGCAATTCCAAACGATTGCCGCTTTGGCAAGATGTCCTATTGGCTACCAGGCTACAGGTGTTGAAGACTTGGGCCTTAAAGTAAAGTTAGCCAATACAACTTTTTATGTTTGAAATGCATGAGTGTGATTGGATTTTAGCTGTTATTGTAGTCGGTGGCCACTTATGCATGGGAAGCTCTCTTTCAGGTGTCTGACCATGCTTTAGTAATCAAAGTCACACTCACCTAGCCCAGTGGCCCCTCATTCAAGCAGCTAAACTCAGCTCTATTTCTGTGGCAAGGATCTTTCCTGCTGAGCCCTGGTGGAGAAGTGCTGTCTCCTTCTCATGAGGAGTGTCAAGTGAGGAAACTCAGGCTTCATTCTCTGCACTTGCAACAAGGTAAAGCTCTGAGTGTTTTAAGGGGGAAAAAAATCATCATTTACTTCCCTCTTTGGCTGAGATACACAATACCTTGCCTCTGTGTTTACCCATATTCTGAAGATCCATGGGCTCTAAGTGGATAAAGAACTGAAAAAATGAGTCTATCAGATTAATACATGCTATAAATCGCTACCAAAGTGTTTTAAAATATGCTTTGAAGCTTTTGTCTTAAAAAGTTTTGTAGGGAGTAAGAGTTCTTTAGCTCTGATTCTTGTTGTTGCATATGCTTGCTTCCCTGGTGACTCTAAGGGTAACGAATCTGCCCGCCAAAATGCAGGAGAGAAAGTGAAAGTGATGTGTCAGACTCTGCAACCCCATGGTCTGTAAACTATTTGGCTACTCTGACCATGGATTTTCCAGGCAAGAATGCTGGATTGAGTTGCCATTTCCTTCTCCGGAGGGTCTTCCTGACCCAGGGATCGAACCCGGGTCTCCTGCATTGCAGGCAGACGCTTTATCATCTGAGCCACCAGGGAAGCCTGCAATATAGAAAGTCGCAATGCAGGAAACCCGGGTTCAATCCCTGGGTTGGGAAGATCCCCTGGAGCAGGGAATGGCCTACCCACTCCAGTATTCTTGCCTGGAAAATTCCATGGACATGGACAGAGGAGCCTGGCATGCTACAATCTATGGGGTCGCAAAGAGTCAGACACGACTAAGCAACTAACACTTTATGCTTGCTTTAATTATTATTTGGTTAAGTTATAAGCAGAAAGAAATATGTTCAGAGTTCTCATTGCATTGGTAGTATATGTCACAAGGGAAATAAAACCATGGTAAGAGAAACTTGCAACACCTCCAGACTTAGAGGTTGCTGATATAAATGACCCAGAAAAGAGCACTTAAATTGTATTAGAAAAGAGAAATTCCTAATGGCTAAAATAATGGCTAGTGTTTTTAATTGTTAGCAATCTGCAAGGCATTCTACTAACTTCCTGGTAGAAATCAGCTCATTTAATTCTCATAACCATCCTTTGAGGGACATACTAATGTTATTGCTAGTTTATCGACAAGAAAGGTCATCTGAGTTAAATTCACCCATTCCAGTCCATTTTAGTTCTCTGACTCCTAGAATGTCAACGTTCACTCTTCCATCTCCTGTTTGACCACTTCCAATTTCCCTTGATTCATGGACCTGACATTCCAGGGTTCCTATGCAATATTGTTCTTTACAGCATCAGATCTTGCTTCTATCACCAGTCAAATCCACAGCTGGGAATTGTTTTTGCTTTGGCTCCATCCCTTCATTCTTTCTGGAGTTATTTCTCCACTGATCTCCAGTAGCATATTGGGCACCTACTGATCTGGGGAGTTCCTCTTTCAGTATGCTATCATTTTGCCTTTCCATACTGTTCATGGGGTTCTCAAGGCAAGAATACCGAAGTGGTTTGCCATTCCCTTTTCCAGTGGACCACATTCAGTCAGACCTCTCCACCATGACCCGCCCGTCTTGGGTTGCCACGCAGGCATGGCTTAGTTTCATTGAGTTAGACAAGGCTGTGGTCAAAAGGAAAGATATAAGCATCTGAATCCAGAGTTCCAAAGAATAGCAAGAAGAGATAAGAGAGCCGTTTTCAGCTATCAATGCAAAGAAATAGAGGAAAACAACAGAATGGGAAAGACTAGAGATCTCTTCAAGAAAATTAGAGATACCAAGGGAACATTTCATGCAAAAATGGGCTCGATAAAGGACAGAAATGGTATGGACCTAACAGAAGCAGAAGATATTAAGAAGAGGTGGCAAGAATACACAGAAGAACTGTACAAAAAAGATCTTCATGACCCAGATAATCACGATGGTGTGATCACTCATCTAGAGCCAGACATCCTGGAATGTGAAGTCAAGAGGGCCTTAGAAAGTATCACTACGAACAAAGCTAGTGGAGGTGATGGAATTCCAGTAGAGCTATTTCAAATCCTGAAAGATGATGCTGTGAAAGTGCTGCACTCAATCTGTCAGCAAATTTGGAAAATTCAGCAGTGGCCACAGGACTGGAAAAGGTCAGTTTTCATTCCAATCCCAAAGAAAGGCAATGCCAAAGAATGCTCAAACTACCCCACAATTGCCCTCATCTCACAGGCTAGTAAAATAATGCTCAAAATTCTCCAAGCCAGGCTTTAGCAATATGTGAACCATGAACTTCCAGATGTTCAAGCTGGTTTTGGAAAAGGCAGAGGAACCAGAGATCAAATTGCCAACATCCGCTGGATCATGGGAAAAGCAAGAGAGTTCCAGAAAAACATCTATTTCTGCTTTATTGACTATGCCAAAGCCTTTGACTGTGTGGATCACAATAAACTGTGGACAATTCTTCAAGAGATGGGAATACCAGACCACCTGACCTGCCTCTTGAGAAATCTGTATGCAGGTCAGGAAGCAACAGTTAGAACTGGACATGGGACAACAGACTGGTTCCAAATAGGAAAAGGAGTACGTCAAGGCTGTATATTGTCACCCTGCTTATTTAACTTCTGTGCAGAGTACATCATGAGAAATGCTGGACTGGAAGAAACACAAGCTGCAATCAAGATTGCCAGGAAAAAAAAAAAAAAAAGATTGCCAGGAGAAATATCAATAACTTCAGATATGCAGATGACACCACCCTTATGGCAGAAAGTGAGGAGGAACTAAAAAGCCTGTTGATGAAAGTGAAAGAGGAGAGTGAAAAAGTTGGCCTAAAGCTCAACATTCAGAAAGTGAAGATCATGGCATCTGGTCCCATCACTTCATGGGAAATAGATGGGGAAACAATGGAAACAGTGGCTGACTTTATTGTTTTGGGCTCCAAAATCAGTGCAGATGGTGATTGCAGCTATGAAATTAAAAGATGCTTACTCCTTGGAAGAAAAGTTATGACCAACCTAGATAGCATATTCAAAAGCAGAGACATTACTTTGCCAACAAAGGTCCATCTAGTCAAGGCTATGGTTTGTCCTGTGGTCATGTATGGATGTGAGAGTTGGACTGTGAAGAAGGCTGAGCGCCAAAGAATTGATGCTTTTGAACTGTGGTGTTGGAGAAGACTCTTGAGAGTCCCTTGGACTGCAAGGAGATCCAACCAGTCCATTCTAAAGGAGATCAGCCCTGGGATTTCTTTGGAAGGAATGATGCTAAAGCTGAAGCTCCAGTACTTTGGCCACCTCATGCAAAGAGTTGACTCGTTGGAAAAGACTCTGATGCTGGGAGGTATTGGGGGCAGGAGGAGAAGGGGACGACCGAGGATGAGATGGCTGGATGGCATCACTGACTCGATGGACGTGAGTCTGAGTGAACTCCGGGAGTTGGTGATGGACAGGGAGGCCTGGCGTGCTGCGATTCATGGGGTCGCAAAGAGTCGGACATGACTGAGAGACTGAACTGAACTGCACTGAACAGTTAGAAAGAAAACTTGTAAGACTTCCTCACATATACATTAAGCAAAATTATATAATCTGTTAGTTTTTGAAAAGCCAAAAAAAAAACCAAACCAACTTTCCACATTTTTTAAGGGTAATTGCTCTCGAAGTTTTTTTTTTTCCCCCCAGATTCCAGAGAACAGTTATACATTTGGTTTATATATTTATTTAGTGAATGGAAGAAAAGATTCACCACCATCTCTGACCCTCCGTTAGGCTTAATGGGCAGAATTGTTACCAAGTCCAAGCTGGCTCTGCTTGCAGCTTGATAGGCCAATCAGTCTGAGAGAGGAGATATTGAGGAAAGAAAAAGACTTTGATCAGGGAGCCAGGAGACCAAAATGAAGGTAGGCTAGCACCTGAAAATAACCATCTTACGGCATCTGGATAGCAGGTTCTTTTATAGATCAGAGATGAGGGGAGGTGAGGAAGCAAAGGAAAAAGGCCATTAATCTTGCAAACATCTAGATTGGCAAGCCTCAGGCAGCTGCTGCTGCTGCTGCTGCTGCTGCTAAGTCGCTTCAGTCGTGTCCAACTCTGTGCGACCCCATAGAGGGCAGCCTACCTGGCTCCCCTATCCCTGGGATTCTCCAGGCAAGAACACTGGAGTGGGTTGCCATTTCCTTCTCCAAAGCATGAAAGTGAAAGGTGAAAGTGAAGTCGCTCAGTCGTGTCCGACTCTTCGCGACCCCATGGACTGCAGCCTACCAGGCTCCTCCGTCCATGGGATTTTCCAGGCAAGAGTACTGGAGTGGGGTGCCATTGCCTTCTCCAGCCTCAGGCACAGGATGTGTTAATTTCTTCCTTCCTGCCATCCACAGGTGAACAGGGTTCTGAACAAAGGTGCTTTAACAGTCAGGCAGAGGGGCAGGATTCCCTGAGCAAACCATTCTGTATGATTATAATAGCAAAAACAACGAAAAGCAAGTTAAAGAAACAGTTCCAACGTGGAGTCAGAGTTGGCTTCCTCTGTGCAACAGAAATTCATAAAATCACAGTGAAAAAGCTCTCTTGATTAAGGTGGCCCAGGCACCTCTAGGTCTAAAATACTAGCCACCTAGTTAACCAGTTAGCTAATAGTGACAGCCATGGGAAAGGGGAAGCGAAGAGGTAGCCTAGTCGTCTTTCCTACTCACCCTAGAGGAATGCTTTATTTCTTACCCAGGTATACAAAGTATGGCACAAGAATGCTTTCAGGATTAAAAGCAGTATTTTGTCGGGATTTTCTTTGTCAAATACTACTACTATCTGCAGATTTCAAATTCCTGAATGATACTATGCATTGAGGAAAAAGGAACTTGAAGTACAAGAGTAATAACAAGTTTGAGAAGACCAGTGACATTTGTTCTTTTGATTCAGTTTAATCTAACATGATATATAAGCTAAAGCACAGAGTATTTGGTAAGTTTAGGCTCAGTTTAAGAGAAAGAAAATGTGATATTTTTCATATTGTTGTTGCTAAGTCACTCAGTCGTATCCTACTCTTATGACCCCATGGACAGCAACATACTAGGCTTCCCTGTCCTTTACCATCTCCCAGAGCTTGCTCAAACTCATGTCCATCGAGTCGGTGATGCCATCCAACCAACCACCTCATCCTCTGTCATCCCCTCTCCTCCTGCCTTCAATCTTTCCCAGCATCAGGGTCTTTTCAGATGAGTTGGCTCTTTACATCAGGTGGCCAAAGTATTGGAGCTTTAGCACTGGTCCTTCCTGTGAAAATTCAAGGTTGATTTCCTTTAGGATCCTAAAGCATGGTTCAACTCCTTGCCGTCCAAGGGATCTGAAGAGTCTTCTCCAACACCGCAGTTCGAAAGCATCAATCCTTCACTGCTCAGCCCTCTTTATAGTCCAGCTCTCACATCTGTACATGACTACTGGAAAAACCATAACTTTGACTAACTTTTTAAGCAAAATAATGTCTCTGATTTTTAACACAGTGTCTAGGTTTTTCACAGCTTTTCTTCCAAGGAGCAAGTGTCTTTTAATTTCTTGGCTGCACTCACTGTCCGCAGTGACGTTGGAGCCCCAAAAAATAAAGTCTGTCACTGTTTCCATTGTTTCCCTACCTGTTTGGCATGAAGTGATGGGACTGGATGCCATGATCTTAGTTTTTTTGAATGTTGAGTTTTAACCCAGTGCTTTCACTGAAGAAAAACTATTTATATTCATGTCATATACAACAAGTTGCCTAGTTAATATCTAATAGATATTCCCCTTTTTCTCTGTCAGATGTAATTTTGTTCAGGGTAGTCATGTGTCCAGCCAAAGCTATTTTCCTTCACTCCTCTGGCAGCTTATGATCATCTTGGCCAATGAAATGTAACAGAAGATTACTTGGTATGGCTTCCTGCCGCGGCCAGCACAAGCAAGAGTTGCACCTGCACAGGGAGAGAACGGAGCGTCCCCGCTAAGAAAAACAAGAGAGAGACAAAAGATGGGGTTGAGAGGATCAGACCACAAATGGCTGATGCCTTTCTTTATTAGGCTATAATATTTATAGGATAATGTACGTGACTTAAGACATGTACAGGATTATTTTTTAACTTCAGGATACAATCACTAGACCCTTACCATTGTGTACAGAGTATAATAAGTAATCTATCTTCTATGACATGTTGCAGGACACCCTGACCTTAAGGGCTGTAAAAACTCTTCAAGGGTGGCGGGACAGGGAGCTCAGGAACAATGCCTAAGGCTCTGCATACCTGCCGAGCAGCTCCCAAGACTTAACCCTTCACGGGCAGTCCCCCGCAGCTCCCCTCTAAGGGTGGCGGGACAGGGAGCTTAGGACAATGCCTAAGGCTCTGCATACCTGCCGAGCAGCTCCCAAGACTTAACCCTTCACGGGCAGTCCCCCGCAGCTCCCCTCTCTTTATTCTTTAAAAGCTCCATAAGGTGTCGGTGTTGCAACATGTTTTTATGTATCAGAATTTTCATGTGTAAGAATTTTTTAACAATACTACGAATAAAACAAGGAGCCAAACAAATCACGATAAGCACAACAATCAAAACTGCGCCCACAGCAATTATGCTTCGCCACAGTGAATGCAAGCTAGGGAAGTTAGAAAATAAATTTTGTAAAAAATTGTCAACAGTATCAGCTATGTTTAGAGTAGCTTTAGGAGAATTTTCAATATTAAGAATTTCATTATGTAATTGCAATAGGTCTAGTGAAACATTAGTGTTAAACCAAATCCCTTGTAGATGTTTTTTCACCTTATCCCACGGAAAGTCAGATGCATTATAAGCCTTTTTTTGTAACACAAATCCATTTATAATTAGCATGACATTGAATTTTCATGCGAAAGCTAATGCTCTGAACTTGTTCTCCTAGAACTCTAACCACATCATATAAAGCTGATAATCTATCTTCTATTTTTCTATCTATATCTTCTTGTGTTCCCATTACTTTAGTAACGTTATATGACAAGGAATCTACAGTATGAGCAGCTTGAATGGATTGTGCCAGAGATACAGAAGCAGTAACAGCAGTTGCTGTAAGGGTGATTAAAGATACTATACCCAGAACAATCAGGCTCACACTTCTTTTAGTGCGGTTAAGAGCCGTGTTAATGCGTTGTAGCAATTCTAAAGCAGTCTCGTCATACCAAGCTTCAGTTATTTCAACTGGTAACATTACAAAAGCAGGTTGTTTTACTATTATAACTTGTTCTCCTTTTGCAACACCTCTTATGCAATTAGTAAGTATGCAATTAGAACAATTTAAATGATAAATATTCAATGACAATGTTATTTCCATATGGCCTTGTATCAACATGAATGGGTAAGGGACACAAGCTCGGGGATATAAAAACCCCGTAACTCCTACATTACCATATTTACTCCCACTGATATTGGGTTGTAAATATAGACTATTGCCATGACCAAAAGCAGCCAAAAGTTTCCACAGTTCTGTTTGATATGTGTGAGCAGTGTTTACAGAGAGAATGGGTGGATGCTGTCCTCGATATTCAGGAAAATCAGGTTTTCCCCCAGGTGCCCAATCCCATAAAAAGGTGGTATTGGCATTGTTGATGTTGTACACCGACGCAACCCGGGCTCGACATGAAGTCCAAGGAGTGTCTATTCCTATGCGGATGCTTAGATGTTTGCCACAAAACGGAATGTCGAGAGGTCCAGTTCCATCACGGTGCGATCTTTTTCCGGTTTTTTCATCAATGCCAGAAATAGTCACTCGAGGATAGGATATATCAGCTGACACCTGTATACAGTGAGGATGTTGTAATTGATAAGAAAAGCACATAGGATATTGTGTAGTAAGACCATAAAAGGAGATATTGGCTTGCTGAGGGGAAATATGAGTGTCTGATTTTCCTCCTAAAAGACTTGTGTCGTTGACATAGACAGGTACTATTTCTTTATCCCAGCCTAATGATTGAATCATAGGTGGGTCAGGAATGTATGCCCAAAAAGCCGTAGCCGCTCCGTTTTGTGTCCTCTGTAACAATAATAATAACATAATCAATATATTTGTAGGTGTCACTGAAGGTTGTACATGAGCCTCATTCCAAGCATATCGCATCAATGCCTCAATCTGCCTTTGGGTAGGCAGCTCACTCGTGGGCTCGCCCAATGTCATGCGGTTCATTTGATATGTTAGGGAGTCCCTCCGTCGCGCGTACCAGCCTCTCCGGGATCCAGCGCGGCGCTTCGGCATCCTGTGGAAAAACACAAACATGTCCCCATCCCCATATTAATACAGGGTCTGGCCCATACCACAAATTGGTAAGTGGATCCTTCCATCGTACAAGTGGTTTTTTGCATGAAGACCGTTCTCCCCAAAAACGTTGGGCTGCTGAATTGCCTTCTGCATCTAAAGTTAAAAAGTTTAGAACATAAAGAGCATGATTTAAGGCATTATGCGGTGAGGGGCTATACAGTTCATTCCCCTTTTTTTGTTTTAATAATTGATGTTTAAGGCGTTGATGGGCTCGTTCTACAATACCTTGTCCCTGTGGATTATATGGAATTCCTGTCTTATGATGAATTTGAAAAGAAAGACAAAAACGTTGGAAAGAACGGCTAGTATAACCGGGTCCATTATCTGTTTTAAGGGTGTGTGGGATTCCTGAAATAGAAAAGCAAAAGAGCAAATGTTGAATACAATGACGAGTTGATTCTCCAGTATGAAGGGAGGCCATGAGAAAATGGGAAAAAGTGTCGATAGAGACATGAACATATTTAAGACGCCCAAATTGAGGAATGTGAGTAACATCTGTTTGCCAGAGATGATTAGGGCGTAAACCCCGAGGGTTGATTCCATATTGAGGGAGAACAAAAAATTGAGGACAGGTAGAGCAAGATTTTACGATTTGTCGTGCAGCACGTTGGGCGCCACCTGCCGCGGCCAGCACAAGCAAGAGTTGCACCTGCACAGGGAGAGAACGGAGCGTCCCCGCTAAGAAAAATAAGAGAGAGACAAAAGATGGGGTTGAGAGGATCAGACCACAAATGGCTGATGCCTTTCTTTATTAGGCTATAATATTTATAGGATAATGTACGTGACTTAAGACATGTACAAGATTATTTTTTAACTTCAGGATACAATCACTAGACCCTTACCATTGTGTACAGAGTATAATAAGTAATCTATCTTCTATGACATGTTGCAGGACACCCTGACCTTAAGGGCTGTAAAAACTCTTCAAGGGTGGCGGGACAGGGAGCTCAAGAACAATGCCTAAGGCTCTGCATACCTGCCGAGCAGCTCCCAAGACTTAACCCTTCACGGGCAGTCCCCCGCAGCTCCCCTCTAAGGGTGGCGGGACAGGGAGCTTAGGACAATGCCTAAGGCTCTGCATACCTGCCGAGCAGCTCCCAAGACTTAACCCTTCACGGGCAGTCCCCCGCAGCTTCCAAGAAAGGTTTTGTTTTAGTGATAAAAGACACACCGAGTGATCCCTTTGCCTTTTGCTGTTTGTACTTTTTATTTTTCCTGCTTGGAAGAAGGACTTACCCCTGGGATGAGAGCAGCCATCTTGTAACCAAGAGAATGAAACCCATGTGTGAACCGTGCCAGAGCCAAGAGATAGGAACGCAGGGTAACGATGACACAGAGAGCTACCACAGCAACCCCAGACTGCTCTAGTCTTCTCCATTACTCAGCAAAGAATGCAGTCCTCACTGAAATTCAAAATTAAACACTATCTCCTTGCTATGGCTAGGAACAAAGAGCACTCTTCCATACTATGGATACTGTACTAGACAGATGCTTTTCTTTGATTTTGCTGCTGTCCTAAAGAGCAGCATTCTGAAGAAATCAGTGTTCCCTGTGATTTGTCTATCTGGTATTTGGTGAAGAAAACACACTGCCCCCTGACCTTGAAATGAACATCTTGGGACTTCTCTGGTGGTCCAGTGGCAAAAGCTCCCTGTTCCCACCACGGGTAGGTTTGACCCCTGGTCAGGGAACAGGAGCCCACATGCCACAGCTACAGGTTTGCATGCTGAAGTGAAGGTCAAAAATAAATAAACATCAAAAAAAATACCTTATACTTGATCATTTAGCTCATTTGATTTTACGCGTTTCATACATGACCTCAGAGAGTCTCAAATGTTGCTGTGAGGAGGGAGAACAAATGACCATTTTAGTCTGGAAACAAGCTACTGGCCAAAGTAATTGCCATGCCAAGTACATAAAGAGTATATGGAAAATCATAATTATGTTTTTCATTTTTTAATTAAAAGCAAGTAGAAGAATCAAGATGTCAAGCGGGATCCTAAAACAAGAATAAGTACGGAGAAGGAAATGGCAACCCACTCCAGTATTCTTGCCTGGAGAATCCCGTAGACAGAGGAGCCTGGCAGGCTACAATCCATGGGGTCACAAGAGTTGGACACGACTTAGTGCACTGTCTTACCCCAGAGATCCTGCCACATATACCACAAAAACCAAACATCCCCCAATGCCCTTGGCCCCACTGTTCCAGTCACTCCCAGGTGGGAATTCAGGCATGTGTCCACAGAGGTCACAGACAGCATACATACAGTTCTGTTATGTCCCATATATTACCCTTTCATGTCCCAAGGAAGACATTTTCTCTTAGAGATTTTCATTTAGTGTATCTTTAAAAAATCTTGTGTTAAACTTGCCTCCATCTTTTTCTTGGGTAAGGACAACCCAGAAATGGCCCTTTTGTGTCTGTGATGTTGCCATTCACAGCTTTGATAGGCCTAGTACAATCTTGAGAACAGGGTTTCTGTATGCTGAATGTCAGACGGTAGCTCTTAGCTTTGCCTATCTTAGGTAGTTATGCTGTGCATTTTTTATTGGTGTACCATGTTTGATTTGTCCCTAATACCTTTGAAGTTTTTCTGAGAAATGAAATAATGCAACATGAACTTTTTAAAATACATTTTAAGCCTTAAAAAAAAAGAATAAGTAGTCTGTACTTCATAAAAACCTACCAGTTGATACATAGCAAAACTGATGAAAGTATGAATGTTCCCCTTAATACATAAGGAACCTTTTAAAAATGAGAAAAAATTAACTACAATCTACTGTCTTTTTATTGTGTGTATTTCGTCAAATGGCTATTGAATAGTTAAATGACAACAATATAAGTTAAATTTTCAAAATAGTGAAAAAAAGAGAAAAAAGTCATGTGTATGAAGATGTCAGTAAAGCATTTTTTTAAAGCCAAAATGTGGAAATAATACCATGAATGTCTAAAGAGGTAGACTGCTATTAATCAAAGGAATATAAAAAGTTTGCCTATCTTATTGAAGTCAATAAGAGTTAATATTTTTAAGTGCTAATAGCAACCACAAAGCTTGTTGAAACAGCTGCTCTAGAATAGATACAAAATAGATCACCTATCTGAAGGCAAAGTATCCTGATCATCATTGTCATTGTTGCTGTGTTACATCTGTTAAACACTTATGTATCAGTTCAGTTCAGTTCAGTTCAGTTCAGTTCAGTCATTCAGTCGTGTTCGACTCTTTGTGACCCCATGAATCGTAGCACTCCAGGCTATGATTCCTGTCCATCACCAACTCCTGGAGTTCACCCAAATTCATGTCCATTGAGTTGGTGATGCCATCCAGCCATCTCATCCTCTATCGTCCCCTTCTCCTCCTGCCCCCAAGCCCTCCCAGCATCAGAGTCTTTTCCAATGAGTCAACTCTTCTCATGAGGTGGCCAAAGTATTGGAGTTTCAGCTTTAGCATCAGTCCTTCCAATGAACACCCAAGGCTGATCACCTTCAGAATGGACTGGTTGGATCTCCTTGCAGTCCAAGGGACTCTCAAGAGTCTTCTCCAACACCACAGTTCAAAAGCATCTATTCTTCGGTGCTCAGCCTTCTTCACAGTCCAACTCTCACATCCATACATGACCACTGGAAAAACCAAAGCCTTGACTAGATGGACCTTTGTTGGCAAAGTAATGTCTCTGCTTTTGAATATGCTATCTAGGTTGGTCATAACTTTTCTTCCAAGGAGTAAGCGTCATTTCATGGCTGCAATCACCATCTGCAGTGATTTTGGAGCCCAAAAAAATAAAGTCTGACACTGGTTCCACTGTTTCCCCAACTATTTCCCATGAAGTGACGGGACCAGATGCCATGATCTTCATTTTCTGAATGTTGAGCTTTAAGCCAACTTTTTCACTTTCCTCTTTCACTTTCATCTGCTGGAGTCCAGCTCCAGCTGCCAGGGATTCAACCTGAAAAGATGGACAGTGTCCATGATGATGTGGCTTCTGACTCACAGTATGTAGCCTCTGACTTGTCTTGTTGCAGCCTCTGACTCGAAGTACGGAACTACATGTTTATTTCAAGCTTCAGGTTCTCTTTTATACTTTGACAAGAGCATTACATAGACTTCCCTGGTGGCTCAGATGGTAAAGCATCTGCCTACAATGCGTGAGACACAGGTTCAATCCCTGGGTTGGGAAGATCTCCTAGAGAAGGAAATAGCAACCCACTTCAGTATCCTTGCCTGGAAAATCTCATGGACAGAAAAACCTGGTAGGCTCTAGTCCATGGGGTCACAAAGAGTTGGACATGACTGAGCGACTTCACTTTCACTTTCAAGAGCATTACATCAGAGGTTTGATACTCCCAGTTTCCCCCACCCAGATTTATCATTGTTGCCCTACAAACAAGAGTTCCTGCTTCAGCTGATTCTCTCAGAATTGGCTTATCTATTATCTTCTTTCTGTTATGTGTCCTATACTTAACTTGTGATTACATTGTAACTCATGCCACATTCCTCAGTTTATTTCTTATCTTTCTAGATCCTGTTTGCCCCTAGCATCTTAAGATCATTCATTATCTCCTAAAAAGGCTTCTAGCTATTCTTGCTGCTGCTGCTAAGTCACTTCAGTCATGCCCGACTCTGTGCGACCCCATAGACTGCAGCCCAACAGGTTCTGCCGTCCCTGGGATTCTCCAGGCAAGAACACTGGAGTGGGCTGCCATTTCCTTCTCCAATGCGTGAAAGTGAAGTCGCTCAGTCGTATCCGACTAGTAGCGACCCCATGGACTGCAGCCTACCAGGGTCCTCCGTCCATGAGATTTTCTAGGCAAGAGTACTGGAGTGGCTTGCCATTGCCTTCTCATTCTAAACCCTAAACTCAGCAAACATCTTTTGCCATGAACATTCCCCTCACAAACAGGTCTCAGATAATAATCCTTCCCATGGCCTCAGGCTGCAGCCTACGTGCTCATCCTGGGACATTTTTTGTAAAGATCCTTGAACAAATGTCAATGGTTATTTTATAGATTATTTTCTGGGCACAACTGTAGAAGGCTTTGTGCCTTCTCATGCTCCTCTCAAGAACAATAAGCACCTTAATATTCCTTTTCAGTCAACTCAGCCGAGGAGAGGAAAAGACAAGTCAGAATTACAAGGCCTAACTCCTTCATCCCGGAGCCGTGCCTGCGGAATGAGGAGAGGGGTCTGGGGCCGTGCCTCTATTCTGTCAGTAACGCCTAACGTGGCTCCCGACATCTTCCCTTTTCTTATTTTTTAGAGCATAAGTATGAAACTCAGTAGATAAAGCAGAGACACTTCGGTTAAGTATTCTGAAAAGGCACAGGGCTATTACACAACTCAGAATCAATAGGCATAAGCACATGGCAGCATTAATCATTATTATAAAAAAGGATCCATAGGAAAGATATCCCTCCAGATTTTTAAAAAGGGAATTAGAAAGCCATTGAGAGGAAAAGTCAGACTCCGCCTGTTTCATACTCTGAATATCCTGAGGTAACTTAGAAATATCAATACTAAAATCTGAATGATTCCAGACACCTAAAATATGATTCTTAATGTGTTCCCAAGAGTGTACAGAATCATTCACTTGTAGAGGAGTAACACACATCCATTTAAATTCAGCATGGCACCTTAAAGACAACTTAATTTTTAAATTTGTAATTTCTTGCCCTATAAGCAGGACTGTTCCTTCTAAAGCATTGACCTTATTTTCTATTTTCCTATCTATAATTTCCTGTGTAGTAAGAGCTACGGAGACATTTTTAGACAGCTGATTGACAAACGAGGCAGTATGCACTTCTTTTGACAGGGCAACAGCAGAAACTGTAGCTGAAGCAGTTATGGCAATCAAGGCAGTTATTCCCACAATCAAAGCCGCGTTACGCATTACTGACATTCATCAAGAGGCTTTTTATTTCCTCTTCACTTTCTGCCACAAGGGTGGTGTCATCTGCATATCTGAGGTTATTGATATTTCTCCCGGCAATCTTGATTCCAGCTTGTGCTTCTTCCAGCCCAGCATTTCTCATGATGTACTCTGCATATAAGTTAAATAAGCAAGGTGACAATATACAGCCTTGATGTACTCTTTTTGCTGTTTGGAACCAGTCTGTTGTTCCATGTCCAGTTCTAACTGTTGCTTCCTGACCTGCATATAGGTTTCTCAAGAGACATTATGCTAAAAGTTTTACTTAAGTTTTTTTGTTTAATCCTCACACTCTCTATTTGAGGTAGATACTGTATCCTAATTTCAGAGATGAGGAAACTGATGTTTAAAGAGGTGAAGAAACTGACCCAAAGTGGTAAAGCAGAAATTTGACCATTGTCCTGCATTACAGTAGACTTTAAACACTAGACTATATACTTACTTGTACTATTTCTCAATAGTATATATCCAAGCTTCTAGAAGCACGTTGGCCTAATGGATAAGGCGTCTGACTTCGCATCACAATACTGAGGGTTTGAAACCCTTTGTGTTTAGTTTGGGCTTCCCTGGTAGCTCAGCTGGTAAAGAATGCACCTGCAGTGCAGGAGACCCCAGTTCAAGCCCTGGGTCGGGAAGATCAGCTGGAGAAGAGATTGGCTACCCACTCCAGTATTCTTGGGCTTCTCTGACGGTTCAGCTGGTAAAGAATCTGCCCGCAATGTGGGAGAGGGAGCTCTGGGTTCAATCCCTGGGTTGGGAAGATCCCTTGGAGAAGGGAACAGGTACCCACTCCAGTGTTCTAGCCTAGAGAATTCCATGGACTATCCATGGGGTCGCAAAGAGTCAGACACGGCTGACTTTCACTGTCAGTACGTACTTATGTTGCAGGAAGGGGGACCCCTTCCAGGGCCTAAAGGGGGCGCTTGTCTAACACTCAGAAATGAATGGTCCAGTGAGACACGTGTGCTGATGAAGCAACAGAGTTTATTGGGAAGGGGCACCCAGGCAGGGAACGGGAGGGTAAGGGAAGCCAGGAGAACTGCTCTGCCATGTGGCTCACGGTCTTGGCTTTTGCGGTGATGGGATTCGTTTCTGGGCTCTCTCTGGCTGATCATTCTGACTCAGGGCCCTTTCTGGTGGTGCACACATTGCTCAGCCAAGATGGATGCCAGCAAGGAGGATTCTGGGAGGTGGTAGGACACGTGGCGTCTCCTTTTGACCTTTCCCGGACTCTTCTGGTTGGTGGTGGCTTGTTAGTTCTGTGTTCCTTGCCAGGACCTCCTGTTGTAAAATAGTTCACGCAAGTGGTGACCATAGTTCCTGGCCCGGGTGGGTGGTTTCAGTCAGTGTGTTTCCCATAACATTCCCATTAACACCCTCTCACTCACTATTATATTTTATTAACTCAGCATGCACCTTTCAAAAAGATACACTTGTGCCAGGTACTGTGCTGTACAGTCCCTGTAATGTGACAGTGACTCGGGTCAGGCAGAGCCAACGGGAAATGTGGATGCGCCTGTACAACAGTGGTTTTCTGGCAGAACTGAGAAGACAGCTCATACTTTTAGAAGAGTGCAGGGTGTCAAGAAATGAGACCAGAGAAACAGGCAAGACCAGTTATTCCTCTAAAAAGTCCTTGTTATCAATGGTCAGTACGGACTGCCTCCCAAAGGCAAGGGAGAGCCATTTAAAAAGTTTAAGTTTCAGGGCTTCCTTGTGGCTCAGATAAAGAATCTGCTTGCAATACAGGAGACACAGTTTTGACCCCTGAATGGGGAAGATCCCCTGGAGAAGGAAATGGCAACCCACTCCAGTATTCTTGCCTCGGAAATCCCATGGACAGAGGAGCCTGGCAGGCGATAGTCCATAGGGTCCCAAAAGAGTGGGATGTGGCTTAGCAACTAAATAACAACAAATACATATTAAAATTTACCATTTGAAAAAAAGTTTAAGTTTCAGAGTGATACACGTTAGCAAATTTTCTCAGGCTGCAATTGGGAAAATGAAGAAAATAAGTCTGCAGGCTGGAAGCCAGCTATGGAACTGATTAATTTATCCAGGTGAGAGATGGCAGTCTGGTCTAGAGCTCATAATGAGGATGAAGAGTTGTAAATGAATTTCTAAAGCTCAAAGGTGGAAAGTGGAAGCAACAGGACTTGGCAAAATGTGCAAAGTAATAGAGAAGACAAGCAAAATCACCAGGCTTCTGGCTTGAACCAGGGTAGATGCTGATTCTGCTTACCAAAATAGGCATCACTTAGGACATGAGAATTTAAGAGGTAAAATTATTCATTTCATTTCAACTACGTTAAGCTATCTGTGCTGTGAGACATACAAGTGGGGACACCTGAAATAATGAGATATTTAGGAACTGGAGCTCAGGGTTGTCGAGGATGGGGAGGGCAATTTCCCTCTTTTCAACCAATTTTATATACCTTGCAAGACTGTCATAAGGTCCGTATAGTGAAAACTATGGTTTTTCAAGTAGTCATGGACAGATGTGAGAGTTGGACCATAAAGAAGGCTACTGCTGTTGGTGCTAAGTCGCATCAGTCGTGTCCTACTCTGTGCGACCCCGTAGACAGGAGCCCACCAGGCTCCTCTGTCCCTGGGATTCTCCAGGCAAGAACACTGGAATGGGTTGCTGAGCACTGAAGAACTGATGCTTTCAAACTGTGGTGCTAGAGAAGACTCTTGATAATCCCTTGGACATCAAGGAGATCAAACCAGTCAATTCTAAAGCAAATCAATCCTGACTATTCATTGGAAATACTGATGCTGAAACTCCAATACTTTGGCCACCCAATGTGAAGAGCATTGGAAAAGACCCTGATGCTGGGAAAGATTGAAGGAAGGAGGAGAAGGGGATGACAGAGGATGAGATGGTTGGATGGCATCACTGACTCAACGGACATGAGTTTGAGCAAGCTCTGGGAGTTAGTGATGGACAGGGAGGCCTGGCGGGCTGCTGTCCTTGGGGTCACCAAGAGTCGGACATGATTGAGTGACTGAACAACAGCAACAACTCAAGCCCCAAATTCTCTACTTCTGTTGATAAGGATGTCTTTTGACCTCCCAGCACAGGGAAGCACCTTTCACAGGGAAGATTTCTTTCCTGCTTTAAGGGAGACAGAGAGGAGAGGTCTGATTAACAACTAAATTCTGTTCTGCAGATAATGCTGGGACTAAAAATGCTTTCAAAGTAAAATTTTGCATGTGGAAGCAATAGATATTGTAATCAAGAAACCATAAAGCAAAGACTTCTTTACCCCAACTTCAAAACCAAAAATCAAGCAGTGAAACAAATAAAACCCTATGAAACTCTCAATACTCCAGCTCAACTAGGATAACTAGGGGAAAATAAAAAAAGACCAGGCAAAACACTTGATTTCTTTTATATTGGAAAGGAACGAAAAAAGATGAACTTTCAGTCCAAACAAAGGCACATCCAGCAATGAAAGGCATGTCCTGCCAAGGCTTAGAAGAGGGACAGTCTTCTGCTTCCCCCACGTCAAGGCAGAAACAATACACAATGTCTCTCAATTTTTCAGCTTGGCCTTGGTTTGAAAATGCTACAGTGGAACTAATTAGTGCAAGGCTGGGGGCTGGGCTGGAACTAGGCCTTCAGTGTGCAGGCTCCTTGTCTGCTTCAGCTTCAAGTTTAGAAATGCACAAACCTGAGTCTCTTCTCTCTAAATATTCCAATCCAGGACATCTAGAATGGGGCCAAACAGTCTGCATTTTAAATGAGCACCGTAGGTATCACCTTTATTGAGGCTTCCCAGGTGGCGCTAGTGGTAAAGAATCCACCTGCCAGTCAGTGCAGGAGATGTAAGAGATACCAGTTGGATCCTTGGGTTGGGAAGATCCCTGGAGGAGGGCATGGCAGTATTCTTGCCTGGAGAATTCCATGGACAGAGGAGCCTGGCAGGCTACAGTCCATAGCATCGCAAAGAGTCTGACATGACTGAAGCAGCATAGCATGCACGCACGCATCACCTTTATTAAAACTCTATAGAGAGTGAGATAATTTACAGACAGAGCAACTCAGATGAGACAAAGTAAAGGGATTTAAACTTCTGATTTTGGACTTCCCCGGTGGTACAGTGGTAAGAATACACCTGCCAATGCAGGGGACACAGATTCGATCCCTGGTCCAGGAAGATTCCACATCCTATGGCGCAACAAAGCCCAAGCGCCAGAATTACTGAGCCAGTGTGCCACAGCAACTGAAGCTCATGCACCTAGAGCCCACGCTCCACAACTGGGGAGCCCACCCAATGAGAAGCCTGTGCACCGCAAGGAGTAGGCCCCGCTCACCACTGCTAGAGAAAGCCCCCCACACCAGTGAAGACCTGGGGAAAGCAAATAGAGAAACAAGTTAAAAGAGGCAGTGCAATGACACAAAGTAGGCATTCAATAAAAGGAAAAAAATTTTTTAATATACTTCTGATACTTAATCTTGAACTAAGGCATCCCTTTTCTGGGAAAGTGAATAAGAGGTCTAAGATTAATCGCACAGTTCAATGAATTTTTAAAGTCTGGACACCTAGATAGCTGCCACCCAAAGCAAGAGAGGGAACATTTCCAGCGTGTCACCAAGCTCCCCCATTCCGTCCCAGACCATGCCTCTCCCCGGAGGTAACCACCATTTCGACACCTGACATCATAGGTGTTTTGAACTTCATTTCAATGGAATGATGCAGTATGAACTTTTTTTGTCTTAACATTTTTGCTCAGCGTTCTGTGTTGTGAGACTCACCTGTGTGGTTGAGTATGGTAGTAGCTTCTTCCTTTGGATTTCCGCGTATCATTTCACTGTATAAAAATGCCATAATACATTTGCCTTCTCCTACTATTGGACACCAGTCATTTAAAGGCTGTTTGGCATCTCCGTCTTGCTGTGTAGTGGTGTGATGTAATTATTTTTTCCTTTTGGCGGCACAGTGCGCAGACTCTTCGTTGCTGTGTTCAGGCTTTCTCTATGCTGCACTGCGCTTAGTCACTCAGTCGTGTCTGACTCTTTGCAGCCCCATGGACTGCAGCCCGCCAGGCTTCTCTGTCCATGGGGATTCTCCAGGCCAGAATACTGGAGTGGGTAGCCATGCCCTCCTCCAGGGGATCTTCCCCACCCAGGGATCTAACCCGGGTCTTCTGCATTGCAGGCAGATTCTTTACCAGCCGAGCTGTGAGGGAAGCCCCAGGCCTTCTCTAGTGTGGCAAATGGAGCTACTCTCTAGCTGCGGTGCTGGAGCTTCTCACTGTAGTGGCTTCTCTTGTCGCAGACCTTGGGCTCTAGAGCACTCAGCCTTCAGTAGCTGAGGCTTAGCTGCTCCGTGGCACGTGGGATCTTAGTTCCTTGACCAGAACCCATGTGTGCTGGCTGCACTGGCTGACAGATTCTTAACCACTGGACCACCAGGGAAGTCCCTTGATACAATTTTAAATCCACTTATTTCTGACAAAAATGAAGTTGTTTTTAAGAGTGAATTTTTTTATTTTGGGTTTTTTTTTTTGTCATGCCATGGGGCATGTGGGATTTTAGTTCCCCAGCCAGGGGTGGGACCTGTGCCCCCTGCATTGGAAGCTCTGGACCACCAGGGAAGCCTCAGTGAAGTTGTTGTTTCGATATTGAAGTGAAATCATATGTTAGGATGTCACCATCCATGTCTGGAGTTGCTGATAAGAAAAAGTAACTGTGATGAGAGGACATTTAGACCATAAATACCTAGGGTGAGGACTATCCAAGAGGGTTAGGTAAGGGTGAGGCCACCCTTGACTGAGCTAAATAGCCCTCTGAAGATCTTAGGGCATCAGCTCCTGCCGTAGTAAAGCTAACTCTTTTATCCACAGTGGCAAAAAGCCACGCAGCAGCCCAAAGAAGATCATCTTGCCCCAAACACCTGTGCCACGGTTCCCTGGCAATAAGTTCTAGCAACAGGGAACTTTTCACTTTTGTTCTGCGGGCAGCTGCGTGTCAGCTTGCTGTTGATTAAGCTGCCTCTCCTGAGAACCAATTTGCATAAAGGTACACTGTGAACTACATTTGGACTTTCTTTTACCTTCCTTGCCTGGAACAGTAGTGTCATTAATCTATCATTTGTTTGGAGTATGTTATTTCTTTATTGACTTATTAAGAGACATTATCGTATATGCTGTTGGCTTGTGAAATTATTATAATTACTGCAATAAACCTATGTCAAATAAACAAATAAATATTGGGCAAGGACAATCTCAGCTTCTGAGCATAGTCTGCCAACCACCCCATGTGCAAAATACATATGAACTTTAGAATCCATTTCTATTAAAAAAAAACCAATTGAATTCTTGATACAGGTTACATTTGAGGAATGCTGTCATCTTAATATTATGTGCTTTAGTATGTAAACACAAAATATCTTTTTGCTTCTTTAAATCTTTTTTTAAACCATTATTATAGTTTTCAGTGTGCAAATCCTTTATTCCCTTGCATTTATTTTTTTCTTTCATATGCTATTGTACATGAAATTGTTTTCTTAATTCAATTTTCAGTTTGTTTACTACTAGTACATAGAAATAAAGCTGATTTTGGTATACTGACCTTGTATTCTGCAACTTTTTCGTTTTTTTTTTTTTTTTTTTTTGCTATGTAGCTTGCTGAATCTGAGTTCCCCAACCAGGATGGAACATCCTCCCCCAATGGAAGCTCGGAGTCCTAATCAGAGGACCATCAGAGAATTCCCTCTTACAACTTTGGTTAACTTGTTTATCAACTCTAATCATTTTTTGTTCTGGGTTTTTTTTTTTTTTAGGGTTTTCTATATACAAGATCATGTCATCTACAAATAGAAACAGTTTTATTTTCTCCCTTCCCACCTCGATTTCCCTTTTTTCTTTTTCTCACCTAGTTGCCCTGGCTAGAACCTCCAGTACAACATTGAAGAGAAATAATGACACCAGATATTTCTATCTTGTTCCTGATTTCATGGGGAATATTTTCAGTCTTTTATCATTATGATATAAGCTGCAGGCTTTTCATGGGTGCCCTTTATCAGGCTGAGGAAATGCCCTCCTATTTTGTTGAGTGTTTTTATCATGAAAGGGTGTTGGATTTTGTCGAATGTAGTTTTTGTTTTGTCTGTTGAGATGATCTTTTATTTTATTAATATCATCTATTACATTGATTGACTTTCTATGTTGAACCAGTTCTCACATTCATGGGATAAATCCCACTTGGTCATGGTGTATATTCCTTTTTATGTGCTGGTGGACTTGACTTTCCAACATTTGCAGAGGATTTTTGCACTTACGATCATAGGTGATATTGGTCTGCAGTTTTCTTTTCTTGTGATGTCTTTGCCTGGCTTTGTTATCAGAGTAATAATGCACTCACAGAATGAGTTGTAAGTATTCTCTCCTATTTTTTGACAGTGTGTGAGAAGGATTTTTGTTAATTCATTAAATATTTTGTAGAATTCAGCAGTGAATTCTGGGCTTTTTCTGTATGTGTGATCATTTATTTTTATTTTTTAATTGGAAGATAACTGCTTTATAATGTTGTTTGGTTTCTGCCATACAACAACTTGAATCAATCATTATTATATATATATACTATGCATTTTCCTAAGTATAATGAGATTGAGAATATTTTCATTTGCCATTTGGATTTATGCTTCTATTTATTGACTATTTGCTTCTTATATATATATCTTCTGTATGTTTGGAAGATTCCAGAACAAGCGAAAAAAAAAAAAAGGAATGTTCATAACAATAGATATAAGGATACACATGAGTGTGTATGTTCTTATATGTATGCAGTGTTTGCTTTGTTTGGCCATGCAGCATATGGGATCTTAGTTCCCTGACCAGGGATTGAACTTGGGCCCTCAGCAATGAGAGCTTGGAGTCCTAACCACTAAAGTGTCAGGAAATTCCCCCAGTATGTTTTTAGATAAATAGTATATTTTTGAAAAATAAAAGAGCGATAAAGTTGCAAGAAGTATTAAAAAGACATTTACAGTGAACTGTAAAAGCAAAACGGCAAATGCACTATAATCTGTCAAACTTATGTCCAAAGTTTTTTAAAATGTGAGAAAACTGAGATAAGAGTAAAGCTCCTGACCTGTGTGTAAGGAAAGGGCATAAAGGGATGGGAGTGATGGGGTTTAAATATATAGGAATCTTGGTAGAAACGAAGAAGACCCAGAAAGTCAGCCAGATGGCCAAGAGAACTCAATCTCAAGTGAATCCATGTGAAGTCTTTGATCTCTCTTGTGAAGGAGTTCAAAGGAAATCTCTTGCAGGAAGGACTAGCTCTGTAAAACTGCAGTCCTGGCTACATGCTAAGTTCACCAGAGGAGCTTTTAAAATAAGGGCCTAAAAAAAATAAATAAATAAAATAAAATAAAATAAAATAAAATAAGGGCCTATGCTCCAACTTGGAACAATTGAAACAAAATCTCTGCAAGTAGCTCTGAAAACCGGTTTTTTGTTTGTTTGTTTGTTTGTTTTTTGGGTTCTTTTTTGTTTTTTAAATTGATGCATAATTGACATATAAGAATATGTTAGTTTCAGGTGTACAACACAAGAATTCAATATATTGAGAAATGATCACCACAATAAGTCTAGTTAACATCATTCACCATACATAGTTGCACAGTTTCATTTTTTGTGATGAAAACTTTTAAGATCTACTTTTACAATCCAAGTAACCTTCAGAAATAGTGCATGGGAACTATATTTTTTTGAAATTTCCCCTGGTAATCACCAAGGTTGAAATTTCACGAAGTAGACACTGACATGCAGAACACCAAATTATATTGTTTAGAGGCACATGAAAAGATTATTAATTATTAGAGAAATACAATTCAAAACTACCATGAGGTACCACCTTACACTGATCAGAGTGGCCATCATTACAAAGTCTGCAAATAACACGCTGAAGAGAGTGTGGGGAAAAGGGAACCCTCTGCACGGTTGGCGGGAGTGTTAATTAGTGCAGCTACTATGGTAAACAGTATGGAAGTTCCTCAAAAATTAAAAATACAGTTGCCATTGCTGGGCTGTGCTTAGGCACTCAGTTGTGTCTGACTCTTTGGGACCCCATGGACTGTAGCCGGCCAGGCTCCTCTGTCCATGGGGATTCTCCAGGCCAGAATACTGGAGTGGGTTCCCATGCCCTCCTCCAGGGGATCATCCCAACCAGGAATTGAACCCAGGTCTCCCACACTGCAGGTGTATTCTTTACCATCTGAGTCACCAGGGAAGCCCAGAGTTGCCAATGTGATTCTGTAATTCCATGCCTGGACATGTATCCAGAGAAAATTATAATTTGAAAAGTTACATGCACTCCTGTATTCAGAGTAGCACTATTCACAATGGCCCAGACATGGAAGAAACATAACTGTTCATTGATGGATGAATGGATAAAGAGTATGTGGTACATATATACAATGGAATACTACTCAGCCATAGAAAAGAATGAAATTATACCATTTACAGCCACACAGATGGACCTAGAGATTATCATAGTAAGTGAAATAAGTCAGAAAGAGAAAAGCAAATACTATATGATATCACTTACATGCAGAATCTAAACTATGATAATAATGAACTTACCTACGAACCAGAAACTTGTGGTTGCCAAGAGAGGGTGGGGAGGGATGGATTGGGAGTCTAGGATTAGCAGATGCCAGCCTTTATGTATTGAATGGATAAACAACAAGGTCTGTCTTACTGTATAGCACTGTGTTGTGTGCTTAGTCACTCAGTCGTGTCTGACCCTTTGTGACCCCCTGGACTGTAGCCCACCAGGCTCCTCTGTCCATGGGGACTCTCCAGGCAAGTATACTGGAGTGGGTAGCCATTCCTTTCTCCAGGGGATCTTCCCAACCCAAGGATCAAACCCAGGTCTCCTGCATTGCAGGCGGATTCTTTACTATCTGAACCACCAGGGAAGCCCACCATATAGCACAGGGAACTATTAATAATTAATATAGTCAGTGTCCCAATAAACTGTAATGGAAAAGAATATGAAAAAGAATATAAATATATGTATAACTGAATCAATTTACTGCACAGTAGAAATTAACACAACATTGTAAATCAACTAGACTCAATAAAATAAATTTTTTAATTGAAAAAATTGTATTGTTTAGAAAAATAAGATTTTATTTTTTGGTATGTGATTATCAAAATTCTTTTTTTTCAACTGAAGTGTAAAGAAATTAGGAAAAAGTAGGTTTATCATAAAGGATATCAGCAGAAGAGAAAAAGGAAATGATAGTTTTAGAATAGTTTCTAAATTCCCAAGTGGTGCAGGGGTTAGGATTTGGCACTTTTGCTGCTGTGGCCTGGAGTTCCATCCCTGGTTGGGGAACTAAGAGCCCATTTGCTGAGCTGCTTAGCCAAAAATTTTTTTAAAATAAAATAAAATGCTTTCTGTCTCAAATTATTGTTCTTTTCAATGTTTTTCACTGAAAGAAAATTTATTGAGAACCTATGACATGCAAAGCTCTGTGCACGTCATAGAACCATGAGATGATTTTTTTTCAATGACTAGAGAAATGGCTCTTAGCTTCAAAGGTCTTACAGTCTGGTTGAGAGATAGGAATAACTTGTGACTGAACAAGGCAGAAAGAAATGCCAAACTTGAAGAAACAAAGTGCCATGACAACACTGAAGAGGTGACTCTAGCAAGACTGGGGTTGAGAAAGTTTTATGAAGAAACCAGGGTTTGAACTCATCCTTGAAGGATGAGCGGAATCTCAGCAGGTGAAGAGATTGGGGTGAGAAATGGATTCCTGATTTGGGGAGGAGCAGGGGCAAAGACCGAGCAGTGAAAGAGCGCATATAAGCCACGCCTCCTATTCTCCGGGATCTGCAGCAATCGCCTCCTTGACTGGTCTCCAGCCTGTCCCCACTCCACCCCCTACAGCTCCTCACACCACCACTACAGCTCTTATTTCCACAGAACACTGGGCATTCATTATGAAATGTTCATTATTAGCCTAGCATGCATGTGCATGCGTGCTAAGTTGCTTCAGTCATGTCCGACTAGTTGTAACCTAGGGACTGTGGCCTGCCAGGCTCCTCTGTCCCTGGGATTCTCCAGGTAAGAATACTGGAGTGGGTTGCCATGCCCTTCTCCAGGGGATCTTCCCGAGCCAGATATTGAACCCAGGTCTCCTGCATTGCAGGCGGATTCTTTACCCATGAGCCACTGAGGAAGTTCCCATATGTACACAATATTCCCTAATTTGAGATTTCTGTACTACAAAATCAATGAATGCTCTTGCATCAAATTCAAATAGTTCTGTAAGGTATAAACAGGAAGTGAAAGTCCTCTTTCCATTTCCAATCTGCCTTCAGAGGTAGCCATTGTTAGCATCATGAGTAGGTATCCATCCAGTTTCTCCATGTCTCTGCCTCTCTCTCTCCACTCCAGCTGTTTGTTTCTCCCTTAATACAGAATATAGATATACAAATACACATATTACATACATACACATACAATGTCATATTCTTTATATATATATGTATATATATATATATATATATATATACATTCCGCTGTATACATGTATCAATTCAGTTCAGTTCATTTCAGTTGCTCAGTCTGTTCATCTCTTTGCGACCCTATAGACTGCAGCACGCCAGGCCTCCCTGTCCATCGCTAACTCCCGGAATTTACTCAAACTCATGTCCATCACGTCAATGATGCCATCCAACCATCTCTTCCTCTGTCATCCCCTTCTCCTCCCACCTTCAATCTTTCCCAGCATCAGGGTCTTTTCTAATGAGTCCGTTCTTCATATATCAGGAGTTGGAGTTTCAGCTTCAGCATCTGTCCTTCCAATGAACATTCAGGACTGATTTCCTTTAGGATTGACTGGTTGAATCTCCTTGCAGTCCAAGAGACTCTCAAGAGTCTTCTCCAAAACCACAGTTCAAAAGCATCAATTTTTTGGCACTCAGCTTTCTTTATAGTCCAACTCTCACATCCATACATGACTATTGGAAAAACCATAGCCTTGACTAGATGGACCTTTGTCAGCAAAGTAATGTCTCTGCTTTTTAATATGCTGTCTAGGTTGGTCATAGCTTTTCTCCCAAGGAGCAAGCATCTTTTAATTTCATGGCTGCAGCCACCATCTGTACTGATTTTGGAGCCCCCAAAAATAAAGTCTCTCACTGTTTCCATTGTTTCCCCATCTATTTACCATGAAGTGATAGGACTGGGTGCCATGATCTTAGTTTTCTGAATGTTGAACTTTAAGCCAACTTTTTCACTCTTCTCTTTCACTTTCATCAAGAGACTCTTTAGTTCTTCACTTTCTGCCCTAAGGGTAGTGTCATCTGCTTATCTGAGGTTATTGATATTTCTCCCAGCAATCTTGATTCCAGCTTGTGCTTCTTCCAGCCTGGCATTTCTCATGATGTACTCTGCATATAAGTTAAATAAGCGGGGGACAATATACAGCCTTGACGTACTCCTTTACTGATCTGGAACCAGTCTGTTGTTCCATGCCCAGTTCTAACTGTTGCTTCCTGACCTGCATAAAGATCTCTCAGGAGGCAGGTCAGGTGGTCTGGTATTCCCATCTCTTGAATTTTCCAGTCTGTTGTGATCCACACACTCAAAGGCTTTGGCATAGTCAATAAAGCAGCAGCAGATGCTTTCTTGGAACTCTCTTGCTTTTTCAGTGATCCAACAGATGTTGGCAATTTGATCTCTGGTTACTCTCCCTTTCCAAAATCCATCTTGAACATCTGGAAGTGCAATGTACTATTGAAGCCTGGCTTGGAGAATTTTGAGCATTAGTTTGCTAGTGTATGAGATGAGTGCAATTGTACGATAATTTGAATATTCTTTAGCACTGCCTTTTCTTGGGATTGGAATGAAAACTGACCTTTTCCAATCCTGTGGCCACTGCTGAGTTTTCCAAATTTGCTGGCAGATTGAGTGCAGCACTTTCACAGCATCATCTTTTAGGATTTGAAATAGCTCAGCTGGAATCCCATTACCTACAGTAGCTTTGCTCGTAGTGATGCTTCCTAAGGCCCACTTATCTTCACATTCCAGGATGTCTAGCTCTAGGTGAGTAATCACACCATTGTGATTATCTGGGTCGTGAAGATCTTTTTTGTATACTTCTTCTGTGTATTCTTGTCATGCACATACTTATATGTGTGTGTGTGTGTATAAACATATATATGTATGTATAACACACCATATGTGTGTGAATATAGTAAACTAAGCAATTGTGTATATATTTACATACATGCTTAATACATTTGTAAGGAATCTATCTAATGCCTCTAAATAGAGTGTATCTATCTATTCATGCACATATATGTTTATGTGTGTATCGGAGTATGTGTTTGCTCTCAGAAATGTAGGGTTTTTTGGGATTAATCCCTTCCTAAAACCTTTTACTGGGCACATCACAGACCAGGTCAAGTCCCAGCTTTTAGCATGTTGTCCCAAGCTTCCTGTAGTCAGGCCACTGCCTCCATCCATCTCCAGCCACATTTCAGAGGGATACACAGTGGAGAGCAAAAGAAAGAGCGCTCCTTCTGAGCACCTTCTTCAAAGCTGGGGTTGTTTCAGCAATTATTTTTCAAAATCAAGGTGCTGACATGATTTGTTATGGTTATAATGAAAAAAGCTTAGGGGAAGCAGTGCGAAAGCAGAGGGGTGAAAGTACAGAGAGGAAACGATATGCTTGACGTTTTTTTCTTAATTTATTTTTATTTCTCTTTTTGGGGGTGGGAGGGAGACACACCACGTGGAAGATGGGATCTTAGTTCCTAGGCCACGGGACTGGAAGCACAGAGTCTTAACCACAGGACCTCCAGGGAAGTCCCAACATGCCTGTTTAACACCCTCCTAGTTCCTCCCCAAATGCAAAGCCCTCCCCTCCCATCTGTCACCCCTCTATTCGGGCGGGCTTGGCCTTGACCCTACTGCAGTCATGCTGAGAGCTCTGTAAATTGCCCAGAGGTTCTTCAGCAACCCAGCTGCTTCCCGTCTCTGGACTTTCACACATTTTTATTCTTCCAGCTGGAACTCCCTTACCTGCCACACTCTGCCAGGCAAACTTTAATTAACTTTCAAAACTCAGCACATGCAAGAGTGTTATTTCTATCTGGAGGCCACAGTGAGATGTCCCTTACCTGGTGATTTTGAACTAAGAATAAAACAAGCCAAAATGTGGATGTGGTTAGCTCTCTGGAAGGAGAGCAAGAATTGTGAATAAATATGTGACTAAAGGATTTGAGAGACTTTCCAATTTAAAAAAATGTTGGGTAATCTGAGAGAGAAAAATATGGAGAAACTCCATATTACTTCACTGTAACTCAATTAACAGAAAGTTCGTTTTCTTGCCTTGTTCACAGTAAGACCATGTGAAGAGAAGTGTCCAGTAAACACACGAAACAGCGCGGAGAGGCAGGGGTCGGGGAGAAGGTTCACAGAGACACAAGCTGGTAGGTGCTCGTCATTAACCTTCATGGCTGGGCGTCAGTCTAGCATACAAATCAACTACACTTTATCTCCTATCGGTAAAATTAAGACAGCTTCCAATAACTAACCATTATAAACACTGCTCAATGGGTGTTATTGCTCATGTCTCCTCATGCTCACGAGCTTGTATTTTTGAGAATGCATGTTTAGGAGTGGAATCATAACGGATGAGCTTGTTCAACTTCACTATTGATGCTCTCCAGTTGCTAAGTCATGTCTGGCTCTTTTGCAACCCCATGAACAGTCGCCCACCAGGCTCCTCTGTTCATGGGATTTCCTGGGCAAGAATACCAGAGTGGGTTGTCATTTCCTTCTCCAGGGGATCTTCCCGACCCAGGGGTTGAACCTGTGTCTCCTGCATTGGCAGGCAGATTCTTTGCCACTGAGCCACCTGGAAAGCCCTCAACTTTACTTGACAATGTCAAATTGTTCTTCAAAGTGGTTGTGCCAATTACTGCTGCCACAGTGTAACGATGTCCCAGTTCTTCTGCATTCTTACCATACTCAGTCTTATTTGCAGGTTGGGTGCACTGGGAATGCTGCCTCATGCACTGTTCTACTGTGCATTTCTCTGATTCCTACTGAGACTGTACATCTTTTACATTTTATTGACCACTAGGGTTTCCTCTTCTGCTCATCCCCTTTGCCCATTTTTCTGTTCAGTTATTTTTATTCTGTTTATTGTTTTGCAGGAATTGTGTGTGTGTGTGTTGGATATATACCCCTGGTCCGTGGCTTGTTTTTTCATGTAAAAAATCTTCAGTGCCTCAATTTCCTCATCTGTTAAACAAAGGCAATATTATTAAACAAGTATGCATTATTATTATTAAGTAAATCTTAACAATTATTAAGCAAAAATGTAACATATTTAAAACAGTGCCTCACTCCTAGGAAGCACTATGTAAATATTTATTATTATTATCAGTGTCTTTCAATGAAAAGAAGTTTTAATTACTGCTATAGCATCTTTTGATGAATAGACATTTTTATTTTTAATGTCTAAATGTATTAATCTTTTCTTCTATAGTTTGTGCTTTTTGTGCCTACCAACTTTTTATACCTGTTCTCTGTGTTTCCCATTCTATGAGTATTTTTACAATTGAAGTTTTCCCTAAAACACTCTGAAACCCATTATATTGGGAGAATAAGGAAAACACTTCAATTATCACCTTTGTGTTTTAAAAAATGGTGGCTTTTCCCTTTAGACACTATCGTGAATACCAAAAATATGCTTTAGTTCATGTAGTTAACTCTATAAGAGAAGGCTTTTATCATGGCATCTTATTGAGGATATATTAATGGTTCTTGAATGGTATTTAACTTTAAAATTTTTACTTTTTGTGTTTTTTTTTTTTCATTTTCTTTCCTATGATTGCTTTTCCCCACAAATGCTGATATTTTACATATATACCAGCACTATTCTTCCTCTCTTATAAAACTTACTAGACTCCAACAAATACATGAATTCTTTGCCAATGATCATGTCTGTTCAGTGAACTGAGTTGATTGGCTGTTCTAGAATAGAAAAACCTGCACATCACATTAGCTAAGTATTGTAGTCATCTTGCAGAGTCATTCCTCATGATTAAAATCACTTCCAGGCCCCTTTGTGGTTGATTATTCCCTTCTGCTCTATTGAAGACATTGTAATACTTGTTGGGAAAGTTTCATGGCTACAAAAGCAGTAGCCGTCACAATTCAGCAGCGATGCTGGCAAATACAGAGGAGCACTGTCCAAACTCATGATCAAGATGGGCTAGAAGCCACCAAATGTAACTTTGCAAGACAACTTAGATAGTGAAAATAAATGCTGGGAACATTCCAAAACTGCTTTTCCTGGAGAAAAGCCTGCTTTGCCTAGATCCCCCTGGGATTCTCTTCTGTTTGGAGTTCTCTGAGTCCCTCAGAGAATATATATTGAATTTTCTGCTCTTCACTTTGTATCAGAAATCTAGCCCAAAGAAATGATATTCAGGGAAGATCACCCATAGTTTTACAAGTTTTGTATGTGGGGGCAACAGTCATGAAATTCTTCCTCTAAGACCATATTATTCAGATGCTATTCTAGTTGAAGTAGGAGGAGAACATTCAGAACTTTTATTTTCTTGAAGGAACTGATAGGCTTATTTCTTTCTAATAGTGGGTGTCATATATTAGAACAAGTGTTCTTTGTTTCCCTAGCCAGGAAGCTTAATGCCCAATTTAAATTTCAGTCATATATTAAAATGGCCATACTACCCTAAGCAATCTACAGACTGAATGTAATCCCTAACAAATTACCCACAACATTTTCACAGAACTAGAACAAATATTCCTAAAATTTATATCAAACCATGAAAGACCCAGAATTCCCACAGTAATCCTGAGGAAAAACAACAAAGCTGGAGGCATAATTCTCCTAGACTTTGGACAATACTATGAAGTTACAGCAATCAAAACAGTGTGGTATTGGCACAAAAACAGCCAAATGGCTCAATAGAATAGAATAGAAAACGCAGAAATAAACTCATACACCTGAGTTTACATATTGACCATACATATGGTCAATTAATCTTTGACAAAATAGGCAAGAATATATAATGGAGAAAAGACAGTCCCTTCAGCAAGTGAATTAATGAAGTTAGAATACACCCTCAAACCATACACAAAAAAGAAACTCAGTATGGCTTAAAGATTTAAATATCAGATATGACACCATAAAATTCCTACAAGAGAACATAGTCAAAACGTTCTCTGACATACACTGTAGCAGTGTTTTCTTAGGTCAGTCTCCCAAGGTAATAGAAACAAAAATAAAAACAGGGGACTTCCCTGGTGGTCTGTCCAGGGATTGAGAATCTGCCTTGCAACACAGGGGACTCGGGTTCAATCCCTGGTCAGGGAACTAAGATTCCGTGTGCTGTGGAGCCACTGAGCCTGTGAACTACAACTACTGAGCTTGTGCACTCCAAAGTCCATGTGCTACAACCAGAGAGTTTGAGTGCTGCGTTTGCGGAAGTGCTGCCGAGTCCACGTGCTGCCTCATAGGATCCTGCGTGATGCAGCAAAGATCCCACATACCACAACTGAGGTGTGAGACCTGATGCAGCCACATCAAGAAATTAAATAAAAGTGTTTCAAGAAGCAAAATAATCAAACCTGATCATGTTTTGCACAGTAAAGGAAACCATAAACAAAGCAAAAAGACAACCTCAGAGAAAATATATGCAAACAATGCAACCAACAAGGGCTTAATTTCCAAAACATACAGTTCGTACAGCTCAGTAACAAAAAATGAACAACCCTATCCAAAAATGGGCAGAAGACCTAGATAGACATTTCTCCAAATAAGGTAAACAGATGGATAAGAGGCACAAATGCAAATCAAAACTACAAAGAGGTGCCACCTCACAGAGGTCAGGATAGCCATCAGTACAAAGCCTACAGATAATACACGCTGAAGAGGGTATGGAGAAAAGGAAGTCCTCCTGTCAGTGGGAATTAAATTGGTGCAGTCACTATGGAGAACAGCAGGAAGGTTCCTTAGAAAACTAAAAGTAGAGATGTCACATGATCCAGCAATCTCACTCCGGGGCATGTATCTGAACAAAACTATAATCTGAAAAGATACATGCACTGTTATGCTCATAGCAGCACTAGTCACATTAGCTAAGACATGGAGAAAAATGAAGAAGAGGTGGTATACACACACAATGGAATACTCTTTGGCCACAAAAACAATGAAATAATGCCATTTGCAGCAACATAATGAAGTTGGAGATGATCATACTACGTGAAATAAGTCAGGAGAATGACAAAGACCACATGATATCATTTATAAGTAGAACCTAAAATATGACACAAATAAAGTTATTTATGAAACAGAAACAGACTCATAGACATAGAAGGATAAAAATAAGAGTTTGGGATTCAGTTCAGTTCAAGTCACTCAGTCGTGTCCGACTCTTTGAGACCCCATGAATTGCAGCATGCCAGGCCTCCCTGTCCATCACCAACACCCGGAGTTCGCTCAAACTCACGTCCATCAAGTCGGTGATGCCATCCAGCCATCTCATCTTCTGTCATCCCCTTCTCCTCCAGCCCCCAATCCCTCCCAGCATCAGGGTCTTTTCCAACGAGTTAACTCTTAGCATGAGGTGGCCAAAGTACTGGAGTTTCAGCTTTAGCATCATTCCTTCCAAAGAACACCCAGGACTGATTGATCTCCTTTAGGATGGACTGGTTGGATCACCTTGCAGTCCAAGGGACTCTCAAGAGTCTTCTCCAACACCACAGTTCAAAAGCATCAATTCTTCAGCACTCAGTCCAACTCTACATCCATACATGACCACTGGAAAAACCAAAGCCTTGACTAGACGGACCTTTGTTGGCAAAGTAATATCTCTGCTTTTGAATATGTTATCTAGGTTGGTCATAACTTATCTTCCAAGGAGTAAGCGTCTTTTAATTTCATGGCTGCAATCACCATCTGCAGTGATTTTGGAGCCCCCAAAAATAAAGTCTGACACTGTTTCCACTGTTTCCCCATCTATTTCCCATGAAGTGATGGGACCACATGCCATGATCTTCATTTTCTGAATGTTGAGTTTTAAGCCAACTTTTTCACTCTCCTCTTGCACTTTCATCAAGAGGCTTTTTAGTTCCTCTTCACTTTCTGCCCTGAGGGTGGTGTAATCTGCATATCTGAGGTTATTGATATTTCTCCTGGCAATCTTGATTGCAGCTTGTGCTTCTTCCAGCCCAGCGTTTCTCATGATGTACTCTGCATAGAAGTTAAATAAGCAGGGTGGCAATATATAGCCTTGATGTACTCCTTTTCCTATTTGGAACCAGTCTGTTGTTCCATGTCCAGTTCTAACTGTTGCTTCCTGACCTGCATATAGGTTTCTCAAGAGGCAGGTCAGGTGGTCTGGTATTCCCATCTCTTTCAGAATTGTCCACAGCTTATTGTGATCCACACACTCAAAGGCTTTGGCATAGTCAATAAAGCAGAAACAGATGTTTTTCTGGAACTCTCTTGCTTTTCTCTCTTGCTTTTTCGATGATCCAGCGGATGTTGGCAATCGGATTTCTGGTTCCTCTGCCTTTTCTAAAACCAGCTTGAAATTTGGAAGTTCACGGTTCGCATATTGCTGAAGCCTGGCTTGGAGAATTTAGAGCATTACTTTACTAGCCTGTGAGATGAGTACAATTGTGCGGTAGTTTGAGCATTCTTTGGCATTGCCTTTCTTTGGGTTTGGAATGAAAACTGACCTTTTCCAGTCCTGTGGCCACTGCTGAGTTTTCCAAACTTGCTGGCATATTGAGTGCAGCCCTTTCACAGCATCATCTTTCAGGATTTGAAAGAGCTCAACTGGAATTCCATCACCTCCACTAGTTTTGTTCATAGTGATGCTTTCTAAGGCCCACTTGACTTCGCATTCCAGGATGTCTGGCTCTAGGTGAGTGATCACACCATTGTGATTATCTGGGTCATGAAACTCTTTTTTGTACATTCTTCTGTGTATTCTTGCCACCTCTTCTTAATGGCCTCTGCTTCTGTTAGGTCCATACCATTTCTGTCCTTTATTGAGCCCATCTTTGCATGAAATGTTCCCTTGGTATCTCTAATTTTCTTGAAGAGATCTCTAGTCGTTCCCATTCTGTTGTTTTCCTGTATTTCTTTGCATTGATCGCTGAGGAAGGCTTTCTTATCTCTCCTCGCTATTCTTTGAAACTCTGCATTCAGATGCTTATATCTTTCCTTTTCTCCTTTGCTTTTCACCTCTCTTCTTTTCACAGCTCTTTGTAAGTCCTCCTCAGACAGCCATTTTGCTTTTTTGCATTTCTTTTCCATGGGGGTGGTCTTGATCCCTGTCTCCTGTACAGTGTCACGAACCTCAGTCCATAGTTCATCAGGCACTCTATCTATCAGATCTAGTCCCTTAAATCTATTTCTCACTTCCACTGTATAATCAGAAGGGATTTGATTTAGGTCATACCTGAATGGCCTAGTGGCTTTCCCCACTTTCTTCAATTTCGGTCTGAATTTGGCAATAAGGATTTCATGATCTGAGCCACAGTCAGCTCCTGGTCTTGTTTTTGTTGACTGTATAGAGCACCTTGATCTTTGGCTGCAAAGAATATAATCAATCTGATTTCGGTGTTGACCATCTGGAGATGTCTATGTGTAGCATCTTCTCTTGTGTTGAAAGAGAGTGTTTGTTATGACCAGTGCGTTCTCTTGGCAAAGCTCTATTAGCTTTTGCCCTGCTTCATTCCTTACTCCAAGGCCAAATTTGCCTGTTACTCCAGGTGTTTCTTGACTTTCTACTTTTGCATTCTAGTCCCCTATAATGAAAAGGACAGTTTGGGATTAGCAAATACAAATTACTCTATATAAAATAAGGTCTTACTGTATAGCATAGGGAACTATACTCAATAGCCCAAAATAAATCATAATGGAAAATATGAAAAAGAATATGTATATGAATAAGTGAATCATTTTGCTATATATCATCTTGCTGCTGCTGCTGCTGTTAAGTCACTTCAGTCATGTCTGACTCTGCGTGACCACAGAGACGGCAGCCCACCAGGCTCCCCCATCCCTGGGATTCTCCAGGCAAGAACACTGGAGTGGGTTGCCATTTCCTTCTCCAATGCATGAAAGTGAAAAGTCAAAGTGAAGTCGCTCAGTCATGTCCGACTCTTCGCGCCCCCATGGACTGCAGCCTACCAGGCTCCCCGGTCCCTGGGATTCTCCAGGCAAGAGTACTGGAGTGGGGTGCCATTGCCTTCTCCGATCATTTTGCTAATACAACTCTAAAAATCAATTATACTTCAATACAAAATTTTAAAATTAATTTCAATCATAGCATCTGTGTTAATGTTTGTCATTAGCACTTATGCATTCTATTTCCCCCTTAATCCTGATTTTCTATCCTGTTTTCTTTTTTTCCCCTCAAATATGTCTCCAGCTCAGATCATTTTCCAGAGATTCAGAACCAGCTGTCTTCTCTACTTCTGTTTAGATTGTCACAAGAATTTCAAACTCAAAAATGTCTAAAACGGCACTTAATTCCCCACCTGAAACAACAAACAAATAAAGCCAGCTCTTCCTCCTTCCTTTTCTTGACCCCAAAGAATGTTAACTCCATCCAGCCAGCAGCCAAGGCAGAAATCTTAGTCATCCTTGATTCTCTTCTTTTTCTCACTCTCCACATCTGTCAAGACATGCTGGTTTGTATTGCTATATAGCAAGGAAGTCCCTACTCTCAGTGGCTTCACACAATGCAAGTTTGTTTCTCCCCCTGTCTTCTGAGACCAAGCTGGGGCTCTGCTCCACTCTGTCACACTGCCTGGAGGTCCCAGGCTGAGAGAGAAGCCACTATCTGGAATATTCTTGGTCACCACATTGGAAAGAAAAGAACTCTGAAGGGTTTCATCTGGGGGATTTATTTGATGCTCAGCCCAGAAGCAGCAAATATCATCTGCTAGAGCTGATGAGTTGGCCCCACCACAGAAGGCCAGGAAGAACAGCCCTATCACATGCCCAGAAGGCAGCGGGCAGAAAAAATAACAAACAACATTAATGACTACCACACCGTCTTAGGATGAACTCCCCAGAAGCAGACCCTGAGATGAGGATTCATGGGAAGTACTGCTAGGAAAAAAGCAGTAAGTCAGTGAGGAAGAGAGTCATGGCAGGGAAGGAAGAGAAGCAAGTATCTGGTATCAAACAAAGTCCTTTGAAGGACAATATAGGCTTAACTCCATGGAAGAGCCTGGAGACTGGCCTACCTGAGAGCAATCGGGACCAGGGGCAAGGAAGCTGGAGGAGGTATACTTCTACACCAGGAGTCATTTCCTTGGGTTCTCCCTGGGGAGATGACGTCCCAGCTATGTCTGGCTCTCCTCACAGATGCTGGCTGTTTGAAGGGAAGACAAAGCAGGAAAATGGTTGAGGGGTCCACAGGTGGAGCACTGACCTCATCTGCCACAACCCCCTGCCCCAAACCAAAAAATCACAGCATCCTAATAGCTCTACTTCCCAGCTCAGTTCAGTCGCTCAGTCGTGTCCGACTCTTTGCAACCCCATGAATCGCAGCACGCCAGGCCTCCCTGTCCATCACCAGCTCCCGGAGTTCACTCAAACTCACGTCCAATGAGTTGGTGATGCCATCCAGCCATCTCATCCTCTGTCGTCCCCTTCTCCTCCTGCCCCCAATCCCTCCCAGCATCAGGGTCTTTTCCAATGAGTCAACTCTTCACATGAGGTGGCCAAAGTACTGGAGTTTCAGCTTCAGCATCATTCCTTCCAAAGAACACCCAGGACTGATCTTCTTTAGAATGGACTGGTTGGATCTCCTTGCAGTCCAAGGGACTCTCAAGAGTCTTCTCCAACACCACACTTCAAAAGCATCAATTCTTTGGTGCTCAGCCTTCTTCACAGTCCAACTCTCACATCCATACATGACCACTGGAAAAACCATAGCCTTGACTAGACGGACCTTTGTTGGCAAAGTAATGTCTCTGCTTTTGAATATGCTATCTAGGTTGGTCATAACTTTTCTTCCAAAGAGTAAGCGTCTTTTAATTTCATGGCTGCAGTCACCATCTGTCTTTTGGCTAAGATCAAGTGTAGTATCTACTTCCCAAGTAGATCCTAAATTGTCCCATCTTTTTCTACCTTTGGTTGTCCCCTCCCTTGAGTACACGTGGAGCCCATTATCCTTGATCTTCTACACTATTAGAATCACAGCATTACCTGCAGTCCTGACCTCTCCAAACTAGATGTCACACTACAGCCACAAAGAATCACTTCTTGATTCCCTGGTGACAACTCAAATGTGCCATGCATGCTTTCTAATCAAGATACAATCCCTATTTTGCAGATGAGAATATTGAGCCTCAGAGAAGTAGTTGGTAGAACCAGAATGGGCTTCCCTGGTGGCTCAGCTGGTAAAAAAATCCTCCTGCGATGCGGGAGACCTGGATTCGATCCTGGGTTGGGAAGATCCTCTGGAGGAGGGCACGGCAACCCATTCCAGTATTCTTCAGGCTTCTCTGCTGGCTCAGATGATAAAGAATCTGCCTGCAATGCAGGCAATGCAGGTTTGATCACCGGGTTGGGAAGGTACCCTGGAGGAGGGCATGGCAACCCACTCCAGTATTCTTGCCTGGAGAATCCTCATGGACAAAGGGGCCTGGCAGGCTACAGTCCATGGGGTCACAAAGACTTGGACACAACTGAGTGACTAAGCACACACACAGAGCCAGAATATGAATCTAATATATATTAATTCTAACACCTTCCCCACTATACTTCACTGTTTTGGGACATGATTAACTGTCTACTTTACCCTGATTACTACTCAATTCTATAAGTTACAAACTCAATCTGTTTAAAGTCAAATTTATCATATTCCTTATCCCTCTCACCATTGTCTAGCTTTTGTGTTCCCAATGGCAGTAAGACCCTGCCAGCTTTCACTGTCAGCCTGTACTCTTCTTTGCTTCCTTGTTTATCTGCAGTTATTGTACTTTTGACTTCTCAGTGCCCATTGCTGCAGGTAGGGCTGGCATTAGGTGCCTTGCAAGTACCTGTATGTGGGAGCTTCTGGAGCTGGGCTCAGTGAGGGCTCATTAGTAGTGACTATCATTCCAACGATATTCCGTGCCAAGTTACAAGATCAGAGTCCAGGGAATGAAGCCAAAGTTGGCCGGTCAGTTTGCCAAGCTGGAAGTTCTTGGACACAGTTATAGGCAAAAGGAAAGGAGCCAATGGAAAGGGAGAGACTGACTGATGATGGAAAATTGAAAACCAGTGATGGATGGAGCAGGGTCCTGCGAGAGGCAATGAAAGAGATCGCCATATGGCTCTTTGAGAGTGGACTGACTCTAGCGACTGAGATCGGGAGGAGAAAGAGGTATATGCCTGGCATATAGTAGGTGCTCAAAATAATACTGAAAAGTCTTAATGAAAGTATGTGTCCCCTGCTCCCTGGAGGCAACTATTTTGGACAAATTTAGTCCCCCCCCCCCCCATAAACCTGGCATTTATCTCCATATTTCTAAGTTATATATTTATACTCTAATCTCTTGATTTTATCAATTCGAAACTATTAAACTTCTATTAAGTAAATGATCATTTAGCCTGTTGTATTATCACCTCCAACTTCCTCTCTCCTCCAGCATAAAAATTCTAGCTAAATCCGTAGTCAATATAATTTTTTTGGCTATTGAAATACAGTCTAGTGATGATCCAGTTAGTCTTGTACAAATTTTTAATTTTCCTGGAATTAATAATTTTTAAAATCCCGTTTTCTCTGTATCAATCTTAAATATTTTCCCAAGAGGTCCATCTGCTCTGTCAAATCCTCTCAGTAGGTTTTTCCTCCCCCATAGTGCTCGAGCATATTAATAACCTATTTCCATCTTTTCCTCAGAGGCCTCCCTCTCACAGCACTCCACTTTCTACTGCTGTCTGGACGGGTTGCTCTTTAGCCCACGGCACAGCTGTCATCCTGAGAACTCTCTTCCCCGTCAAGCTGTTTCTCTTGTGTTGGGTTTCCCTTCCCTGAATCCAGCGATCCTTCTCTGGGTTTGTTTGCTCTCTGCATTTGCTGAAGCACAGCTTTCAGCAGTCTCTAAGTAAGGAGAGCGTCTTATTCAATCCCCATGCTTGTTGCGTGGTTTGGCTGGGTAATTTTAAAGGCATTACTCTATCTACTATTTGGCAGTGATGAGAAGTCTTAGGGTACTGTGATTGTCATTATTTTATATGTAACCTATTTTGTCTCTCTGAAAACTTTTAAGGTTGCCTCTTTATGTCAAATGTTCTGAAATGTCAGAGATGTGCCCTCTCGAGGATAGATTGCTATTCATCAAGCTAGCACTGAGGGCCCTTTCAGTCTGGAGGCTCTGTGTCCTTTATGTGTGGGAAATTTTCTAGTACCTTTCCTTGGGAAATTTTCTGTATTCCATTTCTTTTTCTTTCTAGGATTTCTGATCTCTTAGACTGAGGCTCTATGTCTATACCACCAGTCGCTTTCTGTTCTGTTTTTTGTCTTTTTGTTCTGCTTGCTGGACAATAACTTTGATGTGACTTTCCAACTCTCCTATTATAACGCTTTATTTCATCTTGAATATTTTTCAAATTTCCAAATATTCATTGCTATTTAGTTTTTCACAATATACTATCCTTGTTTTATGGATGCAGAATCTTCTATTATTTTCCCAAGGATATTATTTATTGGTTGGTTTTCTTTCATTCTTGTTCACTTCTATCAGGTTCCTTTTTTTTCTGTTTGCTTTGTTCCATCTTTTCACGTTGGGCTTGTTTGAAATCAAATGTTTCTACTGATTGTACGTAATATGCAAGATCCAGACAAATGTCATTAAATATCTATATGAATTGTGACCTGACAAACAGGAAAAAAAGATGATCAAATTCAAAGAGGATCAATAGAAATAAGATATATGTAGGAAGAATCATATGCAATGTCATTAATGCAATCTTTAAGTCATGTAGAAAGACATTGTAATAGCTTTTAAAAGCCAAAGAAACATATATCTAAGCAAGGAACAAATAACGCACTATAGCTTATGGGGAGGGAGGGTAGAGCAGCCAATTCAACTCAGACAGCAGCGTGGGTAACGTGGGATTTGAATCTAGGGGATATGCTAGCCCCAGATGATTCTTTTTAAGGTATAGAACTCTATTAAGGGTCTCATTATATCTCATTTGTTGTTTAGTCACTAAATTGTGTCCAATTCTTTGTGTGTGTGTGTGTCCAATCCTTTTGTGACCCTATGGACTATAGCCCATTGGGCTCCTCTGTCCACAGGATTTCCCAGGAAAGAATAGTAGAGTGCTATTTCCTTCTCCAGAAAGCTCTATAGTAAAGCATACAAAATCAAATCCCAAGTCCCAGTTAAAGAAAAATCTCTCTGTTTGATATACAACCACAATTAGCTAGATTAAAATAAGAACCCTAATTTGCTTAGATGATACAATTGTTTTATAGATATCATTTGACTAAAGGAAGATTAGAATTAGTATTATATAAAAAAGAAAGTCAATCACATCAGTAATATTAGTACTTTTGTGTTAAGATTAATATATTAGCAGTTTCTATTGTTGTGTAAGAAATTTCTATAGACATGGTGGCTTTAAACAACACATCTTTATTATCTCACAGTTTCTGAGGGTCAGGGGTCCTGGCTAGTCTTAAGTGCGGGCTCTTACCAGACTCCCATCAAGGTGCTGGCTAATGGCATTTTCATCTGGAGGCGTGACTGAGGAAAAATCCACTTCCAAGTGCATTAAGGCTGCGGAAGGCATTTCCTTGCTGCTATGTGACTGATGACCCTGACTTATTGCTGACTATTAACTGGAGGGTTCCATCAGATTCTAGAAGTGTCCATGTTCCCAAATGAGTCTGCTGTGCTACATGGTGTTTTTCTGAGTCCATTTGAGCTGCTACAACAAGGTATTACAGAGTGGGAGGCTGAGCAGTTCAGTCCAGTTCAGTCGCACAGATGTGTCCGACTCTTTGTGACCTCAAGGACTTCAGCATGCCCGGCTTCTCTGTCTATCACTACTGAGTAAACTCCCGGAGTTTACTCAGACTCATGTCCATCGAGTTGGTGATGCCATCCAACAATCTCATCCTCTGTCGTCCCCTTCTCCTCCCGCCTTCAATCTTTCCCAGCATCAGGGTCTTTTCTAATGAGTCCGTTCTTCACATCAGGGAGCCAAAGTATTGGAGTTTCAGCTTCAACATCAGTCCTTCCAGTGAACACCCAGGACTGATCTCCTTTAGGATGGACTGGTTGGATCACCTTGCAGTCCAAGGGACTCTCAAGAGTCTTCTCCAACACCACAGTTCAAAAGCATCAATTCTTCAGCACTCAGTTTTCTTTATAGTCCAACTCTCACATCCATACATGACTACTGGAAAAACCATAGCTTTGACTAGATGGACCTTTGTTGGTAGAGTAATGTCTCTGCTTTTTAATACGCTATCTAGGTTGGTCATAGCTTTTCCTCCAAGGAGTAAGTGTCTTTTAATTTCGTGGCTGCAGTCACCATCTCCAGTGATTTTGGAGCCCCCCAAAATAAAGTCTCTCACTGTTTCCATTGTTTCCTCATGTATTTGCCATGAAGTGATGGGACCAGATGCCATGATTTTGGTTTTCTGAATGTTGAGCTTTAAGCCAACTTTTTCATTCTCCTCTTTCATTTTCATCAAAAGGCTCTTTAGTTTCTCTTCGCTTTCTGCCATAAGGGTGGTGTCATCTGCATATCTGAGGTTATTGAGATTTCTCCCGGCAATCTTGATTCCAGCTTGTGCTTCTTCCAGTCCAGCGTTTCTCATGATGTACTCTGCATAGAAGTTAAATAAGCAGGGTGACAGTATACAGCCTTGACACACTCCTTTCCCTATTTGGAACCAGTCGGTTGTTCCATGTCCAGTTCTAACTTGCTTCCTGACCAGGATACAGATTTCTCAGGAGGCAGGTAAGGTGGCCTGGTATTCCCATCTCTTGAAGAATTTTCCATACATTGTTGTGATCCACATAGTCAATAAAGCAGGAGATGTTTTCCTGGAACCCTTGCTTTTTCGATGATTCAACGGATGTTGGTGATTTGATTTCTGGTTCCTCTGCCTGTTTTAAATCCATCTTGAACATCTGGAAGTGCAACATACTATTGGAGCCTGGCTTGGAGAATTTTGAGTATTACTTTGCTAGTGTATGAGATGAGTGCAATTGTATGGTAGTTTGAACATTCTTTAGCACTGCCTTTCCTTGGGATTGGAATGAAAACTGACTTTTCCCAGTCCTGTGGCCACTGCTGAGTTTTCCAAATTTGCTGGCAAAATTGAGTGCAGCACTCTCACAGCATCATCTTTAGGATATGAAATAGCTCAACTGGAATTCCATCACCTCCACTAGCTTTGTTCATAGTGATGCTTCCTAAGACCCACATGACTTTGCATTCCAGGATGTCTGGCTCTAGGTGACTGTTCACACCATCATGGTTATTTGGGACAGGAAGATCTGTTTTGTATAGATCTTCTGTGCATTCTTGCCACCTCTTCAAAATATCTTCTGCTTCTGTTAGGTCCATACTATTTCTGTCCTTTATTGTGCCCATCTTTGCATGAATGTTCCCTTGGTATCTCTAATTTTCTTGAAGAAATCTCTAGTCTTTCCTATTCTGTTGTTTTCCTCTTCTTTGCATTCATGACTGAGGAAGGCTTTCTTATCTCTCCTTGCTATTCTTTGAAACTCTGCATTCAAATGGGTATGTCTCCTTTTCTCCTTTGCTTTTTGCTTTTCTTCTTTTCTCAGCTATTTGCACAGCCTCCTCAGACAACCATTTTGCATTTTTGCATTTCTTTTTCTTGGGGATGGTCTTGATCACTGCCTCCTGTACAATATCATGAATCTCTGTCCATAGTTCTTTTGGCACTGTGTCTATAAGGTCTAATCCCTTGAATCTATTTGTCACTTCCACTATATAAGGGATGTATAATCAAATCTTAAGGGATTTGATTTAGATCACAACTGAATGGTCTAGTGGTTTTCCCTACTTTCTTCAATTTAAGTCTGAATTTGGCAATAAGGAGTTCATGATCTGAGCCACAGTCAGCTCCCAGTCTTGTTTTTGCTGACTGTATACAGCTTCTCTATCTTTGGCTACAGAGAATATAATCAATCTGATTTTGGCATTGACCATCTGGTGATGTACATGTGTAGAGTCTTTTCTTCTGTTTTTGGAAGAGGGTGCTTGCTATTACCAGTGCGTTCTCTTGGCAAAACTGTTAGCCTTTGCCCTGCTTCATTCTGTACTCCAAGGCCAAATTTTCCTGTTACTCCAGGTATTTCTTGACTTCCTACTTTTGCATTCTAGCCCTCTATGATGAAAAGGGCATCATTTTTTGGTGTTAGTTCTAGAAGGTCTTGTATGTCTTCATAGAACAGTTCATCTTCAACTTCTTCAGCATTACTGGTTGGGGCACAGACTTGGATTACTATGATATTCAATGGTTTGCCTTGGAAACAAAGAGAGATCATTCTGTCATTTTTGAGATTGCATCCAAGAACTGCATTTTGGACTCTTTTGTTGACTATGATGGCTACTCCATTTCTTCTAGGGGATTCTTGCTCAGAGTAGTGGATATAAGGGTCATCTGAGTTAATTCACCCATTCCAGTCCATTTTAATTCACTGATTCCTAGAATGTCGATGTTCACTCGTGCCATCTCCTGTTTGACCGTTTCTAGTTTACCTTGATTCATGGACCTAACTTTCCAGGTTCCTATGCAATGTTGTTCTTACAGCATTGGACTTTACCTCCATCACCAGTAACATCCACAACTGGGTACTGTTTTTCTTTGGCTCTGTCTCTTTATTCATTCTGGAGTTATCTCTCCTCTGATCTCCAGTAGCATATTGGGCACCTACCGACCTGGGAAGTTCATCTTTCAGTGTCCTATCTTTTTGCCTTTTCATACTGTTCATGGGGTGCTCGAGGCAAGAATACTGAAGTGGTTTGCCATTCATTTCTCCAGTGGACCACATTATGTCATAGCTCTCTCCTGTGGCCCGTCTGTCTTGGGTGGCCCTACACTGCATGGCTCATAGTTTCATTGAGTTAGGGCTGTGGTCCATGTGATCAGGTTGGTTAGTTTCCTGTGACTGTGGTTTTCATTCTGTCTGCCCTCTAATGGAGAAGGATAAGAGGCTTATGGAAGCTTCCTGATGGGAGAGACTGAGGGGGAAACTGGGTCTTGATCTGATGGGTGGGGCCATGCTTCTAAATCTTGAATCTAATTTTCTGTTGGTGGGCGAGGCTGTGTTCCCTCTCTGTTGTTTGACTGGAGGCCAAACTATGGCGGAGGTAGTGAAGATAATGGCAGCCTCCTTCAAAAGGTCCCATGATGCACTGCTACACTCAGTGCCCCAGACTCTGCAGCAGGCCACCACTGACACACGCCTCCACTGGAGACTCCTGGACACTGATGGGCAAGTCTGGGTCAGTCTCTTGTGGGGTCACTGCTCCTTTCTCCTGGGTCCTGCTGTACACAAGGTTTTATTTGTGCCTTCCAAGAGTCTGTTTTGGCGGCTCTATGTTGGGGTTCACGTATTGCTGAAGCCTGGCTTGCAGAATTTAGAGCAATACTTTACTAGCGTGTGAGATGAGTACAATTGTGCGGTAGTTTGAACATTCTTTGGCATTGCCTTTCTTTGGGTTTGGAATGAAAACTGACCTTTTCCAGTCCCGTGGCCACTGCTGAGTTTTCCAAATTTGCTGGCATATTGAGTGCAGCACTTTCACAGCATCATCTTTCAGGATTTGAAATAGCTCCACTGGAATTCCATCACCTCCACTAGCTTTGTTCATAGTGATGCTTTCTAAGGCCCACTTGACTTCGCATTCCAGGATGTCTGGCTCTAGGTGAGTGATCACACCATCGTGATCATCTTGGTGGTGAAGATCTGTTTTGTACAGTTCTTCTGTGTATTCTTGCCACCTCTTCTTAATATCTTCTGCTTCTGTTAGGTCCATATAATTTCTGTCCTTTATCAAGCCCATCTTTGCATGAAATGTTCCCTTGGCATCTCTAATTTTCTTGAAGAGATCTCTAGTCTTTCCCATCCTATTGTTTTCCTCTATTTCTTTGCATTGATTGCTGAGGAAGACTTTCTTATATCTCCTTGGTATTCTTTGGAACTCTGCATTCAGATGCTTATATCTTTCTTTTTCTCCTTTGCTTTTCGCCTCTCTTCTTTTCACAGCTATTTGTAAGTCCTCCCCAGACAGCCATTTTGCTTTTTTGCATTTCTTTTCCATGGGGATGGTCTTGCTCCCTGTCTTGTGTACAATGTCACGAACCTCATTCCATAGTTCATCAGGCACTCTATCTATCAGGTCTAGTCCCTTAAAAATATTTCTCACTTCCACTGGATAATCATAAGGGATTTGATTTAGGTCATACCTGAATGGTCTAGTGGTTTTCCCTTCTTTCTTCAATTTAAGTCTAAATTTGCCAATAAGGATTTCATGATCTGAGCCACAGTCAGCTCCCCGTCTTATTTTTGGCGAATGTATAGAACTTCTCCATTTTTGGCTACAAAGAATATAATCAATCTGATTTTGGTGTTGACCATCTGGTGATGTCCATGTGTAGAGTCTTCTCTTGTGCTGTTGGAAGAGGGTTTTAGAAAAGGCAGAGGAACCAGAGATCAAATTGCCAACATCTGCTGGATCATGGAAAAAGCAAGAGAGTTCCAGAAAAACATCTATTCCTGCTTTATTGACTATGCCAAAGCCTTTGACTGTGTGGATCACAATAAACTGTGGACAGTTCTGAAACAGATGGGAATACCAGACCACCTGACCTGCTTCTTGAGAAACCTATATGCAGGTCAGGAAGCAACAGTTATAACTGGACATAGAACAACAGACTGGTTCCAAATAGGAAAAGGAGTACATCAAGGCTGTATATTGTCACCCTGCTTATTTAACTTCTATGCAGAGTACATCATGAGAAACGCTGGGCTGGAAGAAGCACAAGCTGGAATCAAGATTACCAGGAGAAATATCAATAACCTCAGATATGCAGATGACATGACCCTTATGGCAGAAAGTGAAGAGGAACTAAAAAGCCTCTTGATGAAAGTGCAAGAGGAGAGCGAAAAAGTTGGCTTAAAGCTCAACATTCAGAAAATGAAGATCATGGCATCTGGTCCCATCACTTCATGGGAAATAGATGGGGAAACAGTGGAAACAGTGTCAGACTTTATTTTTTTGGGCTCCAAAATCACTGCAGATGGTGATTGCAGCCATGAAATTAAAAGACGCTTACTCCTTGGAAGATAAGTTATGACCAACCTAGATAGCATATTCAAAAGCAGAGACATTACTTTGCCAACAAAGGTCCGTCTAGTCAAGGCATTGGTTTTTCCAGTGGTCATGTATGGATGTGAGAGTTGGACTGTGAAGAAAGCTGAGTGCCGAAGAATTGATGCTTTTGAAGTGTGGTGTTGGAGAAGACTCTTGAGAGTCCCTTGGACTGCAAGGAGATCCAACCAGTCCATTCTACAGGAGATCAGTCCTGGGTGTTCACTGGCAGGACTGACGCTAAAGCTGATACTACAGTACTTTGGCCACCTCATGCGAAGAGTTGACTCATTGGAAAAGACTCTGATGCTGGGAGGGATTGGGGGCAGGAGGAGAAGGGGACGACAGAGGATGAGATGGCTGGATGGCATCACTGACTCTATGGACATGAGTTTGAGTGAACTCCGGGAGTTGGTGATGGACAGGGAGGCCTGGCATGCTGCCATTCATGGGGTCGCAAAGAGTCAGACAGGACTGAGCGACTGGACTGAACTGACTGATGCTGGGGTTAATGGTGACCTCCTCCAAGAGGGCTTGTGCCACACCCAGGTCTGCTGCACCCGGAGCCCCTTCCTCTGTGGCAGGCCACTGCTGACCCGTACCTCCTCAGGAGACACTCAAAGGCAGGTCTGGCTCAGTTTTTGTGGGGTCTCCTGGTGTGCACAGGTTTGTTTAGCCCTCCGAGCACTTCTGGCAGGAATGGTGTTTGATTCTAAATGTGGTCTCACCCCTTCTACTGTCTTGCTGTAGCTTCTCTTTTGCTCTTGGACATGCGGTATCTTTTTTAGTGAGATCCAACATTCTGCTGTTGATGGTTGTTCAACAGTGAGTTGTAATTTTGGAGTTCTCGCAGGAGAAAATGAGCACACGTCCTTCTACTTCACCCTCTTGCAAGCGGATGTGGCTTATGAACAACAGCAACTTATTTCTCCCACTTCTGGAGGCTGGAAGTCAGACAACAGCATAGCCCGGTTCCAGTGAGAGCCCTCTTTTGGGTCGCAGACTGTCAGTTTGTATTCATGTCCTCATATAGCAGAAAAAGGGCACCAGAGCTCTCTGGGGCCTTTTCTATAAGGGTATTAATACCATTCATGAAGGCATCACCACTATGACCTAATTACCCACCTCCTAGTACCATCCCTTTGGGGTTAAGATTTCCACATATGAATTTTGAAAGTGAAAGTTGCTCAGTTATGTCTAACTCTTTGCGACCCCATGGTCTCAAGCCTGTCAGGCTCCTCTGTCCATGGAATTCTCCAGGCAAGAATACTGGAGTGGGTAGGCGTTCCCTTCTCCAGGTTGGGATCTTCCCAACCCAGGGGTAGAACCCAGGTCTCCTGTGTTGCAGGAGGATTCTTTATCAGCTGAGCTGGAGGAATGCAAATAATCAGCCTGCAGCAGTCTTCTCCAATGCTGCTGCTCGCTTCAAAAACCCAAGAAGAATCTTTCACCCCAGTTTGCTGACACAGAGTCATTTACGACACAACATAATCGTGTATGTGACCTCTCATCATCTTTTCCATATAACACAACGTGGCCAAGGAACTGACTTCATATCACCTTTGCCGTATTCTGTTGGTTAGAAGCAAGTCCCAGGTCCTGCCCTCACTCAGGAAGAGGGAATTACACAAGCGTATGGAGACCAGGAGATGGGAAATCACTGGGGCTCACCTTAGGGTCTGTCTGTCACATAGAACAATCTGTATATGCTTGGTATTTAAAGTATTTGTAATGATAAGAAAATCTGGCAAATTAGAGCATCTAACAGGTTAACTTTGCAGTTTCAATTTAAAATGAATAAGTGAGGACTTCCATGATGGTCCATCATGGACCAGTGGAGTAGGGCCTCTTCTTGCCGACCCGGGGGAAGTGGCGCCTCCCGGGTCCCTGGTGGCCCAGCAAGAGGCAAAAGTGCCTGCTCCTGCATTTCAGGCTGGCAACTCTGCCCCTCAGGTTCCTGGGCTGAAATAGGGAAAAGTTTCTATTTCAGGACTGCAACTGGCGGGCTAAAAGGTGAACAGAAGCCCCTTTCACGTTATACCTGAAAATTATACTCCTTTCAGGAGAACTTATTTACACACTCTCATCTAAGGTAAGGTTATAACAAACTCAGAGAAAACGGCCATAGGAAATCACATCTAATTTCCATCTAAAATAAGACACAAATGGTCTTATCTGTGAAAGAGAAAGAAACTCACAGATCCAGAAACTAACGGATTCCTGTGGGGATTTGGTTGTGGGTGTTGAAGTAGAAATTAAGAAATAAAAATCACTATGTATAATTTAAGAAAAACAATAAGATATTATATGCAGCAGAGAGAAATATAGACATGATTTTGCAATATCTTAAATGGTATATATTCCATGAAAATACTGAATCACTCTTTTGTAATCCGAAGCATATAGAATATTGTCTCTCAAATGAAAAAGAAAGAGTGGATGGATGGCTACAAACACACGAAATAATCAAGAATGAAGGTTCACAAAATAAAAATGGGAAAAGTTTAGGAATAGAAACTCCCATCAAGAAATTAATTCTGATGGGATTACTAAAAAGGTCCATTGGTTCATCCACTAGAAAGCAACAATATGGAGGATCTTCAGAAAATGAAGCGTGGAAGTGCCTGGGGAGACAGCAGTCGTGTGCCTGGGCACACAGTCAGGGAGAAGAAGCATTTTTGAGGACAGGGGCACCCATGCCATTCCTGCTGGACCAATTTCCAAATGAAGGACATTGCTGCAACCCAAGTGGACAAGGACACAGAAATGAATAAAGAAAATGGGTTCTGTATACACAGTGGTATATGAGCCAGCTGCCAGGAAGAATGGAACAGTGCCATGTCCAGGCACAGGCAAGAAGGTAGAGATGATCACAGCAAGTGAAGTAAGACAGGGAGGGAGCGATAAGTAGACATGATGTCACTTGTAGGTGGAATCTAAAAATGGATACGTAGGAGCTCTTTGAGCCAAGATAAACAGTTCTCAACCTTAGAAAAAAACCGTCTCTCACTGTTAGCAGAGAAGAAAGGTGTTGGGTGCATAGAAATAAGCTTCTTGCTTAACATGTGCACACTACTATTTAGAAAATAAGCCCCAAGGACCTACTGGGTAATGCTAGGAATGATATTCCTCTTTCTGTCATACTCTATGCAGGACCAGTCCCTGAAATGCAGCAACGTGTGAGTGAATCAGGTAACTATGAATTAAACAAACAAACAAAAAAACCCACCCACTGACGTGTAATTCACCTACATACTCAAGTTCAAATAACTGGATAAACACAAAAAATACAGAAACATATGCTGACTCTGTTCCCCTCATCTCACGGTTATCTTGGCTGGAATCGTATCTCTGGAGACTGGGCAGGTTTGAGTCCCAGGCTGGATTGTTTTGGGGCTTAGGGTCCTGGGAGGATGTGGCAGGCAGGCAGTGTGCCCCCACGACGTTCCTGGAGTGACTCTTGCCCTCTGCAGGAGCCCGCAATCTTCGGTGAAGTAAAGGAGGAGATTTGAATAGACTCTCATATATGTCTCCAATAGGTGATCCAAAACGACCTACCAGCTGGAAGTTCACTGAACACACTGTAATCACCTAGATGGGAACAAGAAAGAGAATAGATAAATGTTCTTCCATGAATGTATCAAGTTTCTGTACGACTGAAACACACATAAAATCAGGAATCACTTCTATTCCAATGTAAAATCACACTGAAATGACAGGGTGGGGTGAGGGGAAGTATGTGTGTGTGTGTGTGTGTGTGTGTGAGAGAGAGAGAGAGAGAGAGAGAGAGAGAGAGAGAGAGAGAGAGAGAAATACTGCCGCCTTGTGGCCATTTCCTGGAACAACAGCTTGAAAGCTGTGTAGAAGGGCATTGAGTATTCTCAGGACCCAAGGGGTCTGAAGTCAAAAACAGCTGATCTCAACAAACGTCCTAGGGGTGGTCATCAGAAAAGAATTTAAAACAGGGCCAAGTTATAGGAGGCTGCATCGAGAGATAACATGAACTCACCCTTGAAAAGAAAACACGTGAGAAGAGGTCAGTTTTGCTAAATATGATAAATGCAAAACGAAACCGCAGGAAGGAATCGCCTTCCAGCACTCAGAACGGCCGTCGTCAGAAATGTGCCCAGCACTAACTGATGGAGAAGGTGTGGAGAAGAGGGAATATTCCTCCCCCGATGCTGGCAATAGACACTGGTAAGAGATACTACGAAGAATCGTAGGAGGCTTATTAAAACAAAGAAAACGGGAATGAGGTAAGAGTACTCTCTAACACCATACACGAAATGAACTCCAAATCATAAACATCTAAAGGTCAGGAGGGATCCTATGAAAGTCTTAAGGAAAACACAGGCAGAACACGTGAGGATATAAACTACAAGGTCTTTTGGGATTTGGATGACTCCCGTGCAAGGTCTTTTGGAATCCGTCTCCTAGAGCAAAGAGAAATAAACCAAAACCAGGAAGATACGACCTACTTCAACTTCATAGCAGGTATCCAAAAAAGGAAACCTTCAGGAATGAAGGCAACCCAGAATGCAAAGAAATATTTGCAAACCAAAACACCCACAAGCAAGTCATCTCCAAAACCAACGAAAAGCTCACAATGTGGTAATATTTCAATAAAGTGGATTCCGTAAAAATATTGCATCCTTCTGTTTTTCAGTTCAGTTCAGAGGCTCAGTCATGTCTGACTCTTTGTGACCTCATGGTCCACAGCATGCTTGGATTCCCTGCCCATCACCAACTCCCAGAGCTTGCTCAAACTCATGTCCATCATTGACGATGCCATCCAAGCATGTCATCCTCTGTCATCCCCTTCTCCTCCTGCCTTCAACCTTTCCCGCATTACAGACTATACCAAAGAGTCGACTCTTCACATCAGATGACCAAAAGATTGGCATTTCAGCTTCAGCATCAGTCCTTCCGATGAACACTCAGGACTGATCTCCTTTAGGATGGACTGGTTGGATCTCCTTGCAGTCCAGGGACTCTTAGGAGTCTTCTCCAACACCACAGTTCGAAGGCATCAATTCTTGGGTGCTCTGCCTTTTTTATGATTCAGCTCTCACAACCGTATATGACCCCTGGGAAAACCATAGCCTTGACCGTATGGACATTTGTTGGCAGAGGAATGTCTCTGCTTTTCAATACCTTGTCTAAGTTTGTCATAACTTTCTTGCCAATAAGTAAATGTCTTCTGATTTCATGGCTCCAGTCGCCACCCACAGTGAGTTTACAGACAAGAAGTGGAATCTGTCATTATTTCCACTTTTGCACCCTCTATTTGCCATGAATTAATGGAGCTGAGGACCACAGCCTGGTCTAACTCAATGAAACTAAGCCACGCCTATGGCACCACCCAAGACGGGCGGGTCATGGTGGAGAGGTCTGACAGAATGCGGTCCACTGGAGAAGGGAATGCAAACTGCTTTAGTATTCTTGCCTTGAGAACCCCATGAACAGTATGAAAAGGCAAAATGATAGGATACTGAAAGAGGAACTCCCCAGGTCGGTAGTTGCCCAATATGCTACTGGAGATCAGTGGAGAAATAACTCCAGAAAGAATGAAGGGATGGAGCCAAAGCAAAAACATTTCCCAGCTGTGGATGTGACTGGTGATAGAAGCAAGGTCCGATGCTGTAAAGAGCAATATTGCGTAGGAACCTGGAATGTCAGGTCCATGAATCAAGGCAAATTGGAAGTGGTCAAACAGGAGATGGCAAGAGTGAACAATGACATTTTAGGAAATCAGTGAACTAAAATTGACTGGAATGGGTGAATTTAACTCAGATGACCATTATATCTACTACTGTGGGCAGGAATCCCTCAGAAGAAATGGAGTAGCCATCATGGTCAACAAAAGAGTCCGAAATGCAGTACTTGGATGCAATCTCAAAAATGACAGAATGATCTCTGTTCGTTTCCAAGGCAAACCATTCGATATCACGGTAATCCAAGTCTATGCCCCAACCAGTAACGCTGAAGAAGCTGAAGTTGAACGGTTCTATGAAGACCTACAAGACCTTCTAGAACTAACACCCAAAAAAGATGTCCTTTTCATTATAGGGGACTGGAATGCAAAAGTAGGAAGTCAAGAAACACCTGGGGTAACAGGCAAATTTGGCCTTGGAATACAGAATGAAGCAGGGCAAAGGCTAATAGAGTTTTGCCAAGAGAACACACTGGTCATAGCAAACACCTCTTCCAACAACACAAGAGAAGACTCTACACATGGACATCACCAGATGGTCAACACCAAAATCAGATTGATTATATTCTTTGCAGCCAAAGATGGAGAAGCTCTATACAGTCAGCAAAAACAAGACCAGGAGCTGACTGTGGCTCAGATCATGAACTCCTTATTGCCAAATTCAGACTTAAGTTGAAGAAAGTACGGAAAACCACTAGACCGTTCAGGTATGACCTCAATCAAATCCCTAATGATTATCGAGTGGAAGTGAGAACTAGATTTAAGGGACTAGATCTGATAGATAGAGTGCCTGATGAACTATGAAATGAGGTTCTTTTCCTATTTGGAACCAGTCTGTTGTTCCATGTCCAGTTCTAACTGTTGCTTTCTGACCTGCATACAGGTTTCTCAAGAGGCAGGTCAGGTGGTCTGGTATTCCCATCTTTTGAAGAATTTTCCACAGTTTATTGTGATCCACACAGTCCAAGGCTTTGGCATAGTCAATAAACCAGGAATAGATGTTTTTCTGGAACTCTCTTGCTTTTTCAATGATACAGTGGATGTTGGCAATTTGACCTCTGGTTCCTCTGCCTTTTCTAAAACTAGCTTGAACATCTGGAAGATCACGGTTCACGTATTGCTGAAGCCTGGCTTGGAGAATTTTGAGCATTACTTTACTAGCGTGTGAGATGAGTGCAATTGTGCGGTAGTTTGAACATTCTTTGGCATTGCCTTTCTTTGGGTTTGGAATGAAAACTGACCTTTTCCAGTCCCGTGGCCACTGCTGAGTTTTCCAAATTTGCTGGCATATTGAGTGCAGCACTTTCACAGCATTATCTTTCAGGATTTAAAATAGCTCAACTGGAATTCTATCACCTCCACTAGCTTTATTCATAGTGATGCTTTCTAAGGCCCACTTGACTTCGCATTCCAGGATGTCTGGCTCTAGGTGAGTGATCACACCATCATGATCATCTTGGTGGTGAAGATCTTTTTTGTACAGTTCTTCTGTGTATTCTTGCCACCTCTTCTTAGTATCTTCTGCTTCTGTTAGGTCCATACCATTTCTGTCCTTTATGGAGCCCATCTTTGCATGAAATGTTCCCTTGGTATCTCTAATTTTCTTGAAGAGATCTCTAGTCATTCCCATTCTGTTGTTTTCCTCAATTTCTTTGCATTGATCGCTGAGGAAGGCTTTCTTATCTCTCCTTGCTATTCTTTGGAACTCTGCATTCAGATGCTTATATCTTTCCTTTTCTCCTTTGCTTTTCGCTTCTCTTCTTTTCACAGCTATTTGTAAGTCCCTCCTCAGACAGCCATTTTGCTTTTTTGCCTTTCTTTTACATGGGAATGGTCTTGATCCCTGTCTCCTGTACAATGTCACGAACCTCATTCCATAGTTCATCAGGCACTCTATCTATCAGATCTAGTCCCTTAAATCTAGTTCTCACTTCCACTCGATAATCATTAGGGATTTGATTGAGGTCATACCTGAACGGTCTAGTGGTTTTCCGTACTTTCTTCAACTTAAGTCTGAATTTGGCAATAAGGAGTTCATGATCTGAGCCACAGTCAGCTCCTGGTCTTGTTTTTGCTGACTGTATAGAGCTTCTCCATCTTTGGCTGCAAAGAATATAATTAATCTGATTTTGGTGTTGACCATCTGGTGATGTCCATGTGTAGAGTCTTCTCTTGTGTTGTTGGAAGAGGTGTTTGCTATGACCAGTGTGTTCTCTTGGCAAAACTCTATTAGCCTTTGCCCTGCTTCATTCTGTATTCCAAGGCCAAATTTGCCTGTTACCCCAGGTGTTTCTTGACTTCCTACTTTTGCATTCCAGTCCCCTATAATGAAAAGGACATCTTTTTTGGGTGTTAGTTCTAGAAGGTCTTGTAGGTCTTCATAGAACCGTTCAACTTCAGCTTCTTCAGCGTTACTGGTTGGGGCATAGACTTGGATTACCGTGATATCGAATGGTTTGCCTTGGAAACGAACAGAGATCATTCTGTCATTTTTGAGATTGCATCCAAGTACTGCATTTCGGACTCTTTTGTTGACCATGATGGCTACTCCATTTCTTCTGAGGGATTCCTGCCCACAGTAGTAGATATAATGGTCATCTGAGTTAAATTCACCCATTCCAGTCCATTTTAGTTCACTGATTTCCTAAAATGTCATTGTTCACTCTTGCCATCTCCTGTTTGACCACTTCCAATTTGCCTTGATTCGTGGACCTGACATTCCAGGTTCCTACGCAATATTGCTCTTTACAGCATCGGACCTTGCTTCTGTCACCAGTCACATCCACAGCTGGGAAATGTTTTCGCTTTGGCTCCATCCCTTCATTCTTTCTGGAGTTATTTCTCCACTGATCTCCAGTAGCATATTGGGCACCTACCGACCTGGGGAGCTCCTCTTTCAGTATCCTACCATTTTGCCTTTCCATACTGTTCATGAGGATGTTTTTAGGAACAGATTTTATGATCTCCATCCTGGCATCTCCTCACATCTAGAGAAGCACTGAATCCCTTCATGATGACTCAGATCCTCATGACTAACGAACAGTCTTTTGTAAAATGAGTTCTCCGTGGTGTTGAACTCCCCCCTCACCTGAACCTTATGTATTGACCTCCCCCCCTGCACTTTGCAGCCTCTCTCAGAGCTATCTGCGATGCTGCCTCCTGGGCTGTAGAACTCATTTTGCCCCCAAGAAAACTGAACTCACAACTCTTAAGCTGTATATCTTTTTTAGTCGACAACTGGAAGTGGTCAAACAGGAGATGGCAAGAGGGAACATCGATATTTTAGGAATCAATGAACTAAAATGGTCCAGAATGGGTGAATTTAATTCAGAAGATGATTATATCTACTACTGTGGGCAAGAATCCCTCAGAAGAAATTGAGTTGCTCTCATAGTCAACAAAAGAGTCTGAAATGTCACATTACCTGCCTCCTGAGAAACATATATGCAGGTCAAGAAGCAACAGTTATAACTAGACATAGGAAAATGGACTGGTTCCAAATTGGGAAAGGAGTATGTCAAGGTTGTATATTGTCACCCTGCTTATTTAACTTCTATGCAGAGTACATCATGAGAAATGCCAGGCCAGATGATGCATTAGCTGGAATCAAGATTGCCAGGAGAAATATCAATAACCACAGATATGCAGATGACACCATCTTTATGGCAGAAAGCAAAGAGGAACTGAAGAGCCTGTTCAAGAAAATGAAAGAAGAGAGTGAAAAAGCTGGCTTAAAACTCAACGTTCAAAAAATGAAGATCGTGGCTTCTGGTCCCATCCCTTCATGGCAAATAGATGGGGAAACAATGGAAAATAGTGAGAGACTTTATTTTTTGGGCTCCAAAATCACTGCAGATGGTGATTGAAGCCATCAAATTAAAAGAGATTTGCTCCTTGGAAGGAAAGCTATGACCAACCTAGACAGTATATTATAAAGTTAAGACATTACTTTGCCAACAAAGGCCCATCCTGTCAAAGCTATGGTTTTTCCAGTGGTCATGTATGGATGTGAGAGCTGGACCATAAAGAGTGCTAAGTGCTGAAGAATTGCTGCTTTTGAACTGTGTGTGGTGTTGAAGAAGACTCTTGAGAGTCCCTTGGACTGTAAGGAGATCCAACCAGTCAATCCTAAAGGAAATCAGTCCTGAATCCTCATTGGAAGGACTGATGCTGAAGCTGAAGCTCCAATACTTTGGCCACCTGATGCAAAGAACTGACTCATTTGAAAAGACCCTGATGGTGGGAAAGATTGGAGGCAGAAGAAGGAGATGATAGAGGATGAGATGGTTGGATGGCATTACCGACTGAATGTACATGAATTTGAGGAACCTCCAGAAGTTGGTGATGGAAAGGGAAGCCTGGTGTGCTGCAGTCCAGGGGGTCGCAAAGAGTCAGACACGACTGAGCAGCTTAACTGAACTGAACTCAGGGTGGGCTGGCTCCATAAGAACTAATTCCCAATGAACCAGTTCAGGGTAGAGCCTAACCACACTTCCTCTCTGCAAATGGGTGAAGAAGTGAAGTGAAGTCGCTCAGTCATGTTTGACTCTTTGTGACCCTGTGGACTGTAGTCTACCAGGCTCTTCCACCCATGGGATTCTCCAGGCAAGAATACTGGAGTGGGTTGCCATTTCCTTCTCCAGGGGATCTTCCCGACCCAGGGATTGAACCTGGGTCTCCCACATTGGAGGCAGATGCTTTAACCTCTGAGCCACTAGGGAAGATGCAAATGGGTACCCCAACCAAATTGGCTTGTCCTGTAAAGGAAAAGCCCAGATTGAGGAGGAAAAAAGGCTCCTGGTGTGCACACCAGAGCGACTTACCCTCCAGAATCAAGCCCACAGGCTCTTAACACAGAAGGACCCAAAACAAACGAACCAGCTGAACTGGCTGTGGAATTGGGTAGACTAACCTTGACTTACTTTATAGAGTCTGCCTCTAGAAGTTTGTCCATTCCTTGTCTCAACTGCCAAGCGCTGGGGGCAGCAGGCGCCGCTTCAGGTAATCTTGAAGGAAAGAGCCTCAGGACAACAAATGGCCCCAGCAGCTTCTAGGGTCTCGCCCCAGTATTCCCTGATCGGGGCTGGCTAGCCACAAGTAGCAAGGCTTCTGGCAAGAGACGCTACAATTTTACCGAGTCCCAGCTCGCTCCAATCGCTGCACTACAGGGCAACGAATTCGCTGAGAGATGAGGTGTTGAGGCGAGGAAGAGGCTTAAATGGGGGAGCCAGCAGACTGAGAAGAAGGCAGGCTAGCGCCCCGAGATAGCCATCCCAGGGCCTGCTTGGCAGGTGCTCTTATGGATCAGAGGTGGCGGGCCGGAGAGGTAATAAAGAAAAAAGACTGTTCAGTCCTTGGAAATGTCCCCTGGAATGGCAAGCTCAGGCAGGGAAGTGTGTTAGTTTCACTTCCTGTCGTCCTTCACAGGTGGGTGGCGCAGGCTGGCGCAGGTTGCAGGCCATTTTGTATGTTTACAGTAACAGAAAGGGTCCAAGTCTCAGAAGCAGATCCAGTGTACGTTCACAATTAAGCCTTCTGGGTTACACTTCCAAGAGCAAAGACACACAACCAGAAAAGTCTCCAACGAGAGGTTAAAGCGGAAACAAGGTGTGGTACGTGTACACAGTAGACTATTTCTCACCCATTAGAAACAGCTAGTGAAATTAGGGAATTAAGACGCTGTCAGCCACAGGGACAGACCTTGAAGGATCACAGGCAAAAGGAAGTCAGTCAGGCAGAGGAAGACTATGGTATAGGAGGTACCTTCCCAGCAGAATGAAAATAGACATACAAGGCAAAAATTTACAATCCAGAGAATACAAAGACAAAGGATTCCAGAAAAAAAAAAAAAAGTGAATGGCCTTGAATGAGTTAGAAAGTCCTTACTCTCATAGACAAGAACTGTGAATCTGTAATAGATAATCCACAAGGAATATTCTTTTCTCTCCTCCACCCTTCCTTCCCTGCAGATACACAGAAATCTGTAACTCTAAGAGAGAATCAACAGTAATTATCTCCTAAGGTTTTTCTATGTATGCACAGAAAAGTATAACTGAGACAGATAATTCAGAAGGACCTGGTGTTTAGCACTCTTCTCATCCTTCTACGGCAAACAAAGAGATACCCCGCCGCATAAATACGTGTGCCCGAGTCAGGAGGCTGTACACTGACAACCACACTACGGCAAATCGGGTGTCCTGAACCGCAGCATCGACAGGATGGAAAGAGGAGAGAAGAGCGATGCCTACTCTCTTACCTCCGCCCTCCCTGACTTGGGATGCTATCACGTCCCTGAAGCCTGGACAGGCTTGGGTCCCACTGCTGAACTGGGGATGGTTGACACAGCCTGGCAGGGTGCCCTCGGTTGACCCTTTTAAAGGTCTGCTGCTGCTAAGTCGCTTCAGTCGTGTCCGACTCTGTGCGACCCCATAGACGGCAGCCCACCAAGCTCCCCCGTCCCTGGGATTCTCGAGGCAAGAACACCGGAGTGGGTTGCCATTTCCTTCTCCAATGCATGAAAGTGGAAAGTGAAAGTGAAGTCACTCAGTCGTGTCCGACCCTCAGCAACCCCATGGACTGCAGCCTTCCAGGCTCCTCCGTCCACGGGATTTTCCAGGCAAGAGTACTGGAGTGGGGTGCCACTGCGTTCTCCGTTTAAAGGTCTACTGTCTCCCATGTTCTGGCTGGGACCAGAGTCGCGTGTGGCATCAAGGCCTCAAGGGATTTGAAGGCAGTGTTCAGCTAGCCTCGACCTCTCCTGGTGCTGGGGTCCCAGCTCAAGCCTCATTCCTGGGAGTGCAGCCTCCTAGCACTAGCTCCTAAGCACCCTCAGCGGAGTACTGTGGTCCTGGAAAGATTAGCCAGGGCGGGCTGTTTATGTGATGCGTTAGGGGGTAAGATTACCGAGACTTAAGCCCTTTCAGGTTAGCTCAGGCGCACTCCTCCCTATTTCACTGCCCAAGAAGCAAACTTTCCCCAAGGTTTTGGTTACCCCAGGAACCAAAGGTACACCTGAATAATGCTGCCACCTTGTGGACATTTTCTGTAACTACAACATTTTCTCCGGTGTTCTCCGGCAACTCAAATCCCAAAGGCTGGATTTCTGTTAATGGCAGAAATTAACAATACCCGCCTCAGGAAATGTCTTGAGGCGGGTAATGAAGAAATAACTTCCAAACACAGCTGACTTTCAGTCACCCAATTGTCAAAGGCAAATTCTCCTGACAACTTTTTAGGGGGAAAAAAAAAAAAAGCCAAAACAAAATCAAACCTCCACAACAGGACAAAATACTAAGGATCCCTAATTGCTGGAGGAGTGCCGTTCAAAAGGACAATGGAAAATCAAATCCCACCAGTCACAGTGGTCATCGTCACCAGTCTACAACCGAGAAATGTGGGAGAGAGCCTGGAGGAAAAAGAATCCCCCTAATCTGTCTCTGGGAATATACGCTGGCAACAGTCAGCGTGATGGACATTTTCTGAATGCCTGAAAAAAAATTGAGAGAGATTAAAACTAGGATCTGACATTCCACACCTTGGCCCATATTCTGAGAAAACCGTTGATCAAAAGTCAGGGACACCCCAACAAAGCTTCAGCACTGCGTCCGATAGCCGAGACACACTACCAGCAAAATCTCCAACGAGGGATTAAAGCTGAAATAAGGTGTGGTACATACACACAGTAGACTATTTCTCACTTGTTAAAAAACCATCACTGAAATTAGGTAATTATGACAGTAGTAGCCACGGGCTGGTCCTTGAAGGATCAAACACCAAGGGAAGTCCGTCAGCCAGAGGAAGATCATGGTATACGAGGCACCTTCTAGGCGAAATAAAAGTAGCCACACAAGGCAACAAACTTAGAACCAAAAACAGAAGCGTTCCAGAGGGACGTAAGTGACGGCGCAGGAATGAAGTAGGATGTCTGTGCCTACATATACAAAACATTTGTATTGGAACAGATAATCTACAGAGATTATTCCCTTCCTTCCTTTCTACCTTCCATATATATAGACAGCATTCTGTATCTCTTAAGACAGAAATCTGTATCTCTAAGAGATAATCCACAAAAATTATCTCCTAACTTCCTTCTTTATGTACACAGAAAAGTGTATCTGAGGTATGTAATTCACAAGGACCCGCTGCTTGGCACTCTTCTCGACCTTCTACGGTAAAAAGTCCAAAAATGCAATAGAGATACACCGCGGATATGCTACACCTGAATCGGCGGCTGTACGCTGAGGACAAGCACAGCGCGGCAAACCGGCCGCACTCCACCATCGCATCGGCGCGATGTTAAAGAAAAGCAAGAGAAGCGATGCCTGCTTTGTTCCTTCCGACCGCCCTGACTGGGGAGCCTGGGCAGACTTGGGTCTCCAGGCCAGACTGCTGCCTGGCAGGCTGTTCGTTGAGCCCCTTTTAAGCCTATACAGTCCTCTGTGCTCTGTTGGGACCAGAGACCCGAGTGAGATCAAGTCCTCGAAGACTTTGGGGGCAATAGCCACCTAACCTCTACGGCTGCTGGTGCTGCGGTTTCCAGCTCAAGCCACCTTCCTGAGAGGGCAGACTCCTGGGCACTGAAGCCCAGTCAGCAAGGTGCTGCCGTTGCGGTTAGTCTGGAAGCCGTGTGTGTGTGGGGGGTGTGTGCGTGATACTTTAGGGGGAATAAGTAGTGAGACACAAGTCCTTAAATGTTCGCTCAGGTCCATTCCACTCTATTTCACAACCCTGGAAGCTGACTTTCGCTAATGCGCTGGTTGCTTCAGGAACCAGAGGTGGTCATCAAAACGTGCTGCCACCTTGTGGACATTTTCTGTAACTACAACTTGACCAAAGGAGTTTACTGGCGCCTCCAGCTCACAAGGGGGCAAGATGTGCTGTCAATGACAGCTCGCCTCAAGAAAGGTACTGGGGTAAATATTGGGGAAATAAATTACAAGCACACCCAGCTTGCAAGATGCCAATCGAAACATAAGTTTTCCACACATGCCTAAAAGAAAGAAAAATACCTTAACCCCCACAATTATTGCAGAAGGAATGCTAATCAAAATGACAAGAAATGAAATCCCACCAGACATCCTGGGCCGTTCTCACAAGTCTACGAATGGCATATGTGGGAGAGAGCGGGGAGGAATGGGGGACCTCCCACATGGTCAGCGGAAGAAACACTGGCAACTGACTAGAACTGACAGCCTCTGCACGGCAGAAAAAAAAATCAGCAGAGCTAACCCTAGGATCTGACATTCCCAGATCTCGGTCTATATCCTCAGAAAACCACTATTCAAAAAGTCACACGCACCCCAACATTCATTTCAGTACTACTGACAAGAGCCAAGACGCAGACCCGGCAAAACGTCCACTGAGAGATTAAAGCTTAGAAAGACCTGGTACTTATAATGGGCTGCCATTCAGCAACAAAAAAACTGGCCCTGAAATTGTGAAATCAATCCACTTGTAGCCATAGAAATGGACACTGGAGGATCGCATACTAAGCGAAATCAGCCAGACAGAGAAGACAGGAGCATATGATGTCCCTTCTAGGCAAAATTTAAAAAGGGACACAAAGGAACTAAATTACAACACAAAAATTGACTCTGAGAATTAAAACACAAGAATTAAAAAAAAGAAGAAGAAAGGAGAGGCCAAGGGATTAATTAGGAGGTTCGGAATAACACATACACAGAAACTTGTGTCTCTGCTGGATACTCCACAGGACCTGATGCTCAGCACAGGGAACTATGCTGACCTGCAAAAACCTCTACGGCAAAAGAAAACAAATAGACCAGATCCGCTGTATGTATGTGTCATGAATGAACCAGGCAGCTGTACACTGACGCCAAACAGAAAGCCGAAAAATCAATATACTCCGACATAGTAGGCATGAAATTAAAGAAAATAAAGTATTGCCTTGTTTATTCCCTCCAACCTTCCTAACTTGCCATCCCTGGAGCCTGAGCAGGCTTGGGTCCCATTGCTGGCTTGGGGTGGTGTCGAGACAGCCGAGCAACGAATGCTTAATTGAAATCCCTCTTAAACCTCTTCTCTCCGGTTTCCCTGATTTCGACCAGAGTCCTAGTGCTCCCAAAGGATGGGGACCCGACCCTCTATTTTCCAGGACCTTGGAAATGTTCCCTATTCCCCAGGACCTCTGGCGCTGGGGTCCCCAACTCAAGCTTCCTTCTTGGGAGTGCAGCCTCCTAGGCCCCTCAGCAGGATGCTGTGGCCCTGGTTGGAATGAGTCTGGAGGGGAGAGGTGAAGCTTTACGGGAAAGAAGTGAGACACAATCCCCTAAATTGTTGCTCAGGCACCTTCCACTCCAGTTCACAGCCCAGGAAGCCAAGGTGCCCCGAGGCTCTGGTTGCCCAAGGAACCAGAGGTGGTCAGGGGAAAGTGCTGCCACCTTGTGGACACTTTCGGTAACTACAACTGCACTTCCGGCGCTTACTGGCACCTCTGTTTCTCAAGCGTTGGGGTCTGATAATGACAGCTGTTCTCAGGACATGTCCTGGGACAGGAATTGCAGAAATAAATTCCAAACGCAACCGGCTTTCAGGAAGCCAACTGCCACAGGCAAATTTTCCTCACACCGTTCTGGGAAAAAACAAAGACCCAAACCTCCACCACAGGACAAGAAGCTCAGCATCACTAATTACTGCAGGAATATCAATCAAAATGAAAACAAGAAATCAAGTCCCATCAATCCCATCAGAGCATCCTCAGGAGGCTACAAACACAAAAGGCAAGAGAGCCAGAGGAAAGGGAACGCCCCTACACAGTAGGTGGGAAGGCACGTGGTCACACCCAGTAGAGTGGACAGTCTCTGAATGCCTGAAAATACACTATCAAGAGAGGCTGAGTCTGGGATCTGAAATTGCGAGGTCCCGAGAAATCCATCGTTCAAAAAGACGCACCCCAGCTAGCACTGCAGCACTACTCACAAAATCTTCACAGGCAGATTAAATTTAAACAAGATGGGCTACATATATACGATGGACTATCAGCCATAAAAACCAAAACTGAAGTAAGGAATTATGCCGCTGGCAGCCACAGGGATAGATCTAGAAGGATCACACCCTACAAGAATTCAGCCAGACCAAGGAAGGCAATATAGCAAAGGATGTCCCTTCCAGGCAAAATAAAACAAGTGAAACAAAAGAAAGAATTTACAACCTGAAGACAGACTGAGAATTCAAATTCAAACCAAGAGTTCAAGAAGAAAGGGAAGGGCCTGGGATGAGTTAGGAGGTTGGGACTAACATAGACACAGAAATCTGTACCTGTAATAATAATCCACTAGGATTATCAGCTTCCTTCCCTCTTTCCTCCCTTCCACATGCACACAGAAATCTCTCTCTCTCTCACCTGAAAACAGAAATGAGCATCTCTGAGATACTCCACATAGGCTATTTTCTTCCTTCCTTCCTCGTATACACAGAACACCGTATGTGAGATAGATAACCACAAGGACCAGATGCTCAGCACATTGCTTGACCTTCTGCAATAAACTCTATGGCAAAAGAACAACAACAAAAAGGCTAGATATGCTCCACGGATACGTCATGCCTGAATCAGCCAGCTCTACACTGACAAGCCCAGGGCGGCAGATTGACGATACTCCTACATAGCATTGGCATGAAGTCAAAGGAAAGGGGAGAAAATCAATGCCAGTTTTATTCCTTCCAACCTCCCTCATTTGGGCCTCCATGGCATCCCAGGAGCCTGAGTAGGCTGGAGCCCCAAGGCTGGACTGGGGTGGGGTCCAGACAGCCTAGCACGGTGCCCTTCATGAGCCCCTTTTTAGTTATTATTATTATTTCTGAGCCTCTTTGACAATCACGACGGTCTGCTTGTCTCGGGTGGGACCAGAGTTCCGAGCGGGATCAAAGCCTGGAGGGCCGTGGAGGCAATGGTCACCTAGCCTGCGCATCTCCTGGCGCTGCGGTTGCCAGCTCAAGCCTCCTTCCTGAGCGTGCAGCCTCCTAGCACCCACGGACCCTCCGCTGGGTGCTGTGGTCCCTGCTGGGATTAGTCTGGGGGTCGGGTGTGTGAAGCTTTAGGGGTAAGAAGCAGTGAGACACAAGGCTGCAGGCATTTTGCTGCGGCACATTCCACTCCAATCCTCAGCCCAGGAAGCCCACTTTCCCTGAGGCTCTGCACACTAGTAAAGTAATGCTCAAAATTCTCCAAGCCAGGCTTCAGCAGTACGTGAACCGTGAACTTCCAGATGTTCAAGCTGGTTTTAGAAAAGGCAGAGGAACCAGAGATCAAATTGTCAACATCTGCTGGATCATCAAAAAAGCAAGAGAATTCCAGAAAAACATCTACTTTTGCTTTTTTAAATATGCCAAAGCCTTTGACTGTGTGGATCACAATAAACTGTGGACAATTCTGAAACAGATGGGAATACCAGACCACCTCACCTGTCTCTGGAGAAATCTGTATGCAGGTCAGGAAGCAACAGTTAGAACTGGACATGGAACAACAGACTGGTTCCAAATAGGAAAAGGAGTACGTCAAGGCTGTATATTGTCACCCTGCCTATTTAACGTCTATGCAGAGTACATCATGAGAAATGCTGGGCTGGAAGAAGCACAAGCTGGAATCAAGATTGCCGGGAGAAATATCAATAACCTCAGATATGCAGATGACACCACCCTTATGGCAGAAAGTGAAGAGGAGCTAAAAAGCCTCTTGATGAAAGTGAAAGAGGAGAGTGAAAAAGTTGGCTTAAAGCCCAACATTCAGAAAACGAAGACCATGGCATCCGGTCCCATCACTTCATGGGAAATAGATGGGGAAACAGTGGAAACAGTGTCAGACTTTATTTTTGGGCACTCCAAAATCACTGCAGATGGTTATTGCAGCCATGAAATTAAAAGACACTTACTCCTTGGAAGAAAAGTTATGACCAACCTAGATAGCACATTGAAAAGCAGAGACATTACTTTGCCAACAAAGGTCCGTCTATTCAAGGCTATGGTTTTTCCAGTGGTCATGTTGTAGCCACGCATTCCGGGAAACAAACTCACTCAGAAGGACAATGCAGATAGTGGAGTGCAGTTTATTATACCGGCGGGCCCAAGGCAGAGTCTCCTCTTAGCCAAGGACCCCAACCAGCATTTGTGAAAATCTTTTATACCCCACGTGTACGTGTCTGAACTTAACCCTCCAAATTCCTTGAGACTTACATAAACCAAGAAAAATACAATCCCAATAACCCCATCATTCATGTGCTATGTGCTCATGTGCTCAAACGGTCAAACAATTAGCCAATAATCAATAAACCCGAGGTTACACTCCGATAGGTACAGAAAAATTTATGGCCTGTCTGGAGGAAGGAGTGATTAGTGTATGTTTTCTCTTAGGCGATGAGTGACCTAGATATGATCTTCAAGGCTCCCCTGTCTGGAGGGGGTCTTATCCTTCTGTTGTTTTCATAGGCACTAAACCCAGAGTTCGGAGTCCATTGGAAAGGTGGCCGAGCATGATCAGCATGAACAGGCCTATGATGGAGTCCACGCCCTATGAATTCCAGGTTTATTACACCTGTGGGCCCAGAGGAGTTAACACTCCAAGCTCTGAGCCCCAAACAAAGGGATTACGGAGTTTTTATACACGGACAGGCGTGATTAAGCAGGTTCGCGGGTTTCCAGGGGCTGGGCGATTGCAGAGAGCAGGACAAGGGTGAGTGAGATAAGCTCCAGTTCCTAGTATTGGGAGTCCCCAGTTTCTGGGACCTACATGATCCAGACTTTGCAAGGAGCAAGATGAGTTACAGAGGCAGAAGAAGGAGGTAAAATTTTAACTTTTTCTCTTCATCATGAGACTCCCTCCAGTGGTCCCCTTCCCTGGACCTTGCCAAGAAACTGAGACAGAGCTCTCCACTTGCCTTGCTGGACTGACATCCACACACTGGCCCACATTTCACCCATAGTTACAAAGGTGAGTGAAACCCCGTCCTCTCGGATCCGCTCTCGCCTCGTTTCCAAGTCCTAGCACTAGGCAGGCGGCTCCCCATGGCCCTTGGCCTTGTGCCCTGTCTGACTTTGGAATAGGGGACACCCACTGCAAAGCAGACTCTTATTACTCTCTGAGAAAATCTTTCTCTCAGACCTATCTCTTTGCTTTCCCTCGCCCTTTCCTACCCTTCCTGTTCAGCGGCGTATCGAGGCTTTCTTTGCTCTCCACTCTCTCGACCCTTCCTCTGTGAATCTGTTGCAGGAAGGGGGATCCCTTCCAGGGCTCAAATGGGGCTCTTGTCTAACACTCGGAAATGAGGAGAAACATGTGCTGACAAAGCAAGAGCTTTTATTGGGAAAGGGCACCCAGGTGGAGAGCAGGAGGGCAAGGGAACCCAGGAGAACTGCTCTGCTATGTGGCAGCCTCGGGTTTTATGGTGATGGGATTAGTTTCTGGGTTGTCCTTAGCCAATCATCCTGACTCAGAGGCCTTCCTGGGGGTGCACGCCTTGTTCAGCCCAGATGGATGCCAGAGAGAAGGATTCTGGGAGGTGGTTGGACCTGTGGTGTCTCCGTTTGACCTTTCCAGAACTGTTCCAGTTGCTGGTGCCTTGTTAGTTCCATGTTCCTTACCAGGACCTCCTGTCGCGAAACAACTCATGCAGATAGTTACTGTGCTGCCGGGCCAGGGTGGGCGGTTTCAGTCCGTGCGCTTCCCCTAGCAAATCCTGCTCTACTCCCCAAAAGCTCTTAGCCCACTCTGGGCCACATCTGCCTAATACGATGTCTCCTGAGCCCTGTTCAGACTTTTCCTCTTCCTTCGACCCCTCTGACCACAGCCCGCCCACCCCCCCATCGCTCCCAGTCCCCTTGCGGCTGCTCCAGATCGAATTCCTCAACCTCCACCTTACACTCCCTCCTCCCTCCCTCCTTCTCAAGCGCAAGCCTCCCTCCGCTCCCAACCCCCCTCCCCTGCCTTTTCTGGAGGTGAGCTCGGAGACCTCAGCCCCAGCCTCTACCCCGCCCTCCCTAGATCCCCTCTTTAAAGCAGGAAACTTCGAGCAGAACCCCGCTCCTTCCCCTGCTCCACTCCTGCCTTTAAGGGAAGCAGCTGGAGCGGAAGGCATTGCTAGGGTTCTTGTCCCATTCTCCCTGCCATTCTCCCTCACCCAGCTATCTCCTATGCAAAAGCGTCTTGGCTCCTTCTCTTCAGAACCTGATAATTATCTAAAGGAATTCAGGTATCTTACCCAGTCTGACCCCTTAACCTGGCATGATGTTCCCATCATCCTTCGCTCCACTCTCCTCCCAGAAGGGAAGGAACGAGTATGGCAAGCCTCTCAGGCGCCTGCTGATGAGATATACAGGACTGACGACGAAGCTAAGCCTGTAGGGGCCACGGCTTCCCCAGAGATGATCCCAACTGGGATTAGCAGGCAGAGAGACCCCAACGAGCAGCCCGTAGTCACGTGGTTGCTTGCCTCATTGTGGGCCTTCAAAAGGCAGGGCACAAAGCCGTCAACGTTGATAAGATCTGGCTAATAACTCAAGGACTAGATGAAAACCGGGCACAATTTCTAGCCAGGTTAACGGAAGCCCTACAAAAACCTACAAGATTAGACCCCACTTCAACAGAGGGCACTATTGTCCTTAACACCCGTTTTATCTCCCAATCATCCTCAGATATCTGGAAGAAACTATAAAAGGCAGAAGAAGGGCCCTCAAACCCCTCGACGAGACCTTTTAAATCTAGCCTTTAAGATTTTCAATAACCAGGAAGAGCAGGCAAAGCTAGAGAAGGCCCAAGGAGATCAGGTTAAATACCACCTTTTTGCCGCTGCCCTACATGGCTCCACATTCCATCAATCAACAAAGACAGGAAGCCACCTGGGCCCTGCTTCAAATGCAGCAAAGAAGCTCACTGGGCCCCCTCTGGGTCTGTGTGCCAGCTGTGGCGTAAAGGGACACTGTAAGATCAACTGCCAAAATCCCCCGCCAGGGATCCGGACATCAGGGTAGAGGGTGGGGCTGATGTCTCTGAGCTGCCTCCAGAAAAGGCAGGGGAGGGGGGTTGGGACATCCCCTCCTGGTCCTGAGCAGGAGTCCTCCGACTCGCCGCTGAAGACTGGAGGTGCCCAGGCCCCAGGGTGACTCTCACCTCTAGGGAGCCCAGGGTAACTCTCACAGCGGCAGGTAAGCCGATCTCTTTTCTCATCGACTTGCTCTGCTGTGCCTGCCTGCTCCGGAAAAACCGAGGTCTCTCAGGTCTCTGTTATGGGGGTTGATGATTTAATATCTACACAAATAACTGAGCCTCTACTTTGGACACTTCGAGATACCCCATTTTCCCATTCTTTTCTCATATTCCCAAAATGCCCCACTCCTATTCTTGAAGAGACATTCTCTCAAGATTCAAAGCCTCTATTGCTGTCCTGAGCCCACCCTCTGCTGTAGCCTGGCTACTGCTCCTCAGCACCAGCTGCTCTTCCCCTACCCCGTCGCCCTCCTCATCCATAAATCCATAGTTTGGGGTACAGACAACCTATCTGTCACCTCTCATCATGCTCCGATTCATGTCTGCCTCAAAGACCCGTCTAAATTCTAAATCAATGACAATACCCCATCTCCCAAAAACACCAACAAGGCTTAAAGCCTGTCGTCACTAAACTCCTATGTCAGGGCCTCCTTCTCCCTATAACACCCCGGTCTTCCCCGTCAGAAAGCCAAATAAATGGCTCCTGTCACCTGGTCCAGGACCTGAGACCCACCAATGCAGCTGTTATCCCCATACACCCAGTAGTTCCAAATCCCTATACTCTTCCTCTCTCATTCCTTCTTCCACTCCCACGTCACCGTTCTGCACCTCAAGGATGCCTTCTTTACCATCCCTTTACACCCAGACTCTCAAGACCTCTTTGCCTTTATCCGGACTGATCCAGACAGTCATCACTCCCACAGCTGACCCGGATAGTCCTCCCACAAGGCTTTCGTGATCGCCCTCATTTCTTTGCTCTAGCATCGGACCTAACCTCTCCTGACCTTACTCCAAGTACTGTCCTCCGATACATGGATCATCTCCTCCTTTGTAGCCCTTCACATACACAGTCTCAACAACGCACTACACAACTCCTCAATTTTCCAACCGATTGAGGCTAGTGAGTATCTCCCACCAAGATTCAGCTCTCTCTTACTAGAGTCACCTATCTTGGAGTCCTTTTATTACCAACCAAAAGATATATTACTACCGATAGAAGGTCCCTTATATCCACCCTACCACTCCCTTTATAAAAAACAGAGATCCTGTCTCTCTTGGGGTTAGCTGGATATCTACACCTCTGGATTCCTAATTTCATCTTCTTGGCACAAACCCTGTATCAAGTCACCCAAGGATATCTTTCAGAACCCCTAGAGCCAAAATTGAATATCCGTTCAGGCCTTAACACCCTTAAGAAAGCCATTCTCTCAGCTCCAGCTCTCACACTTCCTGACCCTTCTAGCCCCTTTATACTCTGCACTATGGAGAGAAGCAAAATTGCCCAAGGAGTCTGGGGACAAAATCAGGGCCCCTCCTTCACCCCTGTTACTTCTCTGTCAAAGCAACTAGATCCCACAATTCGAGGTCGGCCAGCCTGCCGACATGCTCTGGCAGCAGCTGCACTCCTCACTCAGGAAAGTAAAAAACTGACTTTTGAAGCACCTACTGTCATTCAGACACCACATGACTTTAAGGACTTACAAATCCATGACCCTTCTATCTCCTTCATGCATCCACCCGTCTTCAATGTCCTGAGTTCTCCTTTGAGTGCTGTTCTACTCGCAACCCAGCCACCCTTATCTTCTGAGCCCCACCCATACTTGCAAAGAGGCGTTAGAAGATCTAATGTTTCATCTGTCCCACATTCCCTCAGCCCCTTTAAATAACCCTGACTGTACTTGGTATATTGATGGCAGCTCCTCTACCACATCAGAAGGAAAAAAGGTAACTGGATGTGCAGTCGTCTCTGACACTGAACTTATTGAATCTCAACTTCTCCCCTTGGGAAACTCTTCCCAAAAGGCAGAACTTATCGCACTAACTAGAGCGCTTACCCTTGCAGCTAACTAGAGAGCAAACATAGACACGGATTCTAAATATGCTTTCCACATCATACACTTAGGTGCTGCCATCTGGAAGGAGGAAGGAAGGCTCCTATCTGCTAACGGCTCTTCCATAACTAATGCCTTGCGTATACTCCAGCTTTTAAAGGCAGCTAACATGCCAACTGAAGCAGGCATCATACATTGCCAAGGTCGCCAGGCAGCCTCAGATCTCATTTCTTGGGGCAACAACACCACAGACGGAGAAGCAAACCAAGCCTCACTCCGATCCCCAGCTCAACAACCGATAGTAATCCCCAACATAAAGCCCCTTCACCTCCCCGGAGAAAACCCGCGGTTATTACAAGAGGGAGCACAGCCACAGGAGCCTGGTTACAGAGACAGGGCTGCCATGTCCTTCCCCAATCTCAGGCCACACAGACTCTTATGGACATTCATCAGGCCCCACACGGAGGCGCGAAACCCCTTTATCGTCTCTTAAGACCTCTTATCTTAAGACCTCTTATGGCATCACTGACTTGATGGACATGAGTTTGAGCAAGCTCTGAGAGTTGGTGATGGACAGAGAAGCCAGGTGTGCTGCAGTCCATGGGATCGCAAAGAGTCGGACCTGACTGAGTGACTGAACTGAACCGAAGACCTCTTATCACCTCTCCTAACCTCCTTTCACTCCTACAACAGGTCACTCACTCTTGCATTATCTGCTCCTCTGCCTCGCTGCTGCTGCTGCTGCTAAGTCGCTTCCGTCGTGTCCGACTCTGCGTGACCCCATAGACGGCAGCCCACCAGGCTCCACTGCCCCTAGCATTCTCCAGGCAAGGACACTGGAGTGGGTTGCCATTTCCTTCTCCAATGCATGAAAGTGGAAAGTGAAAGTGAAGCCGCTCAGTCGAGTCCGACCCTCAGCGACCCCATGGAGCCCCCCAGGCTCCTCCATCCATGGGATTTTCCAGGCAAGAGTATTGGAGTGGGGTGCCATTGCCTTCTCCCTGCCTCACTGCAGGGAGCCCTAAAGCCTATTCCCTTATTCCCAACACATCAGGCTCGAGGGCATATTCCAGGAGAGGACTGGCCAATTGCCTTTACTCACATGCCTCCAACACGAAAATTAACACTCACGCTCACTCTCAGAGACACTTTTTCAGGGTGGATTGAGGCTTTTCCTACAATATCAGAAACTGCCTCAGAAACTGAGTAACAACACAGTTTCTCATATGAGAAATCATCCCTCGTTTTGGCGTCCCACTCTCTTTCCAATCTGATAATGGGCCAGTTTTTATCTCGCAAATCACTCAACAAGTAGCCCAATCCCTTGGCATAACCTGGAAATTACATATTCCTTACAGTCCTTCCCTATCTCACTAATTCATAACCGACCCAAATGGGCAATTCAATTCATTCCTCTATGAATAAGTATAGGAACAGTGGCTGGGATTGGAACAAGGACAGCAGGACTCACAGCCTCTTTAAATTACCACCAAAGCCTTTCTAAAGACCTCACTAAGAGCCTAGAAGAAACAACACCAGCCTTATCACTATCCAAAACCAGCTAGATTCCTTGGCAGTCGTGGTCCTCCAAAACAGAAGAGGATTAGACCTTCTCATGTCAGAAAAAGGGGGCCTATGTCTGTTTTTGGAGGAAGCTTGCTGTTTCTATGGCAACACATCAGGCATTGTAAAGAAAGAAAGTAAAAGTTGCTCAGTCGTGTCCGACTCTTTGTAATCCCATGGACTATATAAACCCATGGAATTCTCCAGGCCAAATTCTGGAGTAGGTAGCCTTTTCCTTCTCCAGGGGACCTTTCAACCCAGGGATCAAACTCAGGTCTCCCCATTGCAGATGGATTCTTTACTGGCTGAGCCACCAGGTTGTGAAGGAAGCAGCAAGAAATCTGACAAACAGGGCCTCGAGAATACGTCAGCACCTCGGGAAGTCATGGGGAAACTGGTTAAGCAATTGGAATTAGGTGCCCTGGGTCCTACCTTTTCTAGGCTTTCTTCTTCTGCTTACCCTTATTCTAACTTTCAGCCCATGTTTAACGCACCTTTTTTCAAAATTTCTTCAGGACCACTTATGAGCTCCAACCGAACTATCCATGAGCTACTTCTAACTCGCTCAAATTATCAAAAATGTCAACCCCACACTCCCCTTGACCCACAATCCAGGCTTTTCTCATCTCACCCCCACGATGCCCCTGCCCCGCAGGAAGCAGTTAAGGAAGACTGACCTTTGGCCCTTATCCCAAATCAAAAAGGCTGAATGACAGGTTCTACATGGGGGCTCAAGGTAGAAATGGTTCATTATGGTGATCTCACAAAGAATAAAATCACAGTGCCCCTTGAGACTGACCAAACTGCCCAAACAATATTCTGTTTTCCCGCTGGTGTCCAGACCTCCAGCTACATGACCACAGGACTCAACTACAGGCTAAAAATTAACCATCCTTTCAGAGAATTTTTTATTGACGGGGTATCTGAAAGACCCTGTCAGAAAGGGAGGACACTGGCTCTCCTTACGGGCCAGTCACCCTCTTCTTTCCCTCTGGTATATTCCCTTTTCTTTGCCTGACTGCCCAGCTTGCTCTCTTTTCTTCACACTCACCTTACAGTAGCCATAGGGATGGATCTAGAATATTCAGACACTAAGGGAACTCAGCCAGACAGAGCAAGGCCATAACTCAAGATGTCCTTTCTAGGCAAAAGAAAAAGAAAGTGAAAAAAAGAATTTACAGCCCAAAGAGAGTTTATTCAGTCCCATCTCACTCTGCTCACCACAAAGTGGTATCTCTGCTTTTTAATATGCTGTCTAGGTTTGTCAGAGCTTTTCTTCCAAGAAGCAAGCATATTTTAATTTCATGGTTTCAGCCACCATCTGCAGTGATTTGGGAGCCCAAGAAAATAGAATCTGTCACTGCTTCCACTTTTTCCCCTTCTATTTGTCATGAAATCATGGGACCAGATGGCATGATCTTGGTTTTCTGAATGTTGAGTTTTAACCCAGCTTTTCCACTCTCCTCTTTCACCTTCATCAAGAGGTTCTTTAGTTCCTTTTCACTTTCTGCAAGTAAAACTGGCTTATCTTTAGGAATGCAACCAGTGTGATTTATCACATGAAAGATCAGAAGGGGAAACCACTGTAATCTCTATTAAGAATTACAATTGAACCAGTGTAATTAGGCTACAAAGAAGAGATGAAAGTCATAGGAATTGGAAAGCAAGAAATACAAAACTATCATGTATTGTATACAATATGATTGTGTCAAGAATCTAAACACTTTTTAAAATAAATTTGAATTTAAGATGATCACTGGACACAGGTCAGTGACTGATTGTATTCTTTTATAAAAAGAAAAGACATTGAAAACAAAAGAATTTTAAATATGATTTACCAAAAATGCATAAAAGACCAAATACCTAGGAATAAATCTAGTACAAGTTAGACTGCAAACTACAAAATATTATTGAAGAAAATTAAAGGGGTTACATTGAAAGACCAAAATAGAGGGTATATCAGATTTGTGGATTAAAAATTTCAATATTGTAAAGCTATCAGTTCTCCCCAGATTGATTCATAGATTTAATCTTAATTAAAATCTCAGCAGAATACTCCAATAATTTTTTTTGAAATCCCAGTAGAAGTTGTGGAAATTATTAAGCTGGCTGTAAATCATATGGCAAGTCAAAGGGTTTAGCATGTCCAAGCAAGAAGAACAAATTTGGAGAATGTACATTACCATCGATGGAGAATTTTTATTATAAATTAACACAGTAGGAAGTTGATCCATGGAGAGAAAACCCCACTCAGAGAACAGAATTGAGAATTTAGAAGGAAATACACACAGAGAATTACCTGATTTATGATAATAGGGACAGTATAATGCAAAGAGTGACTTTTTAACAGTGGTTCTGGGTTGATTGGCTCACTGTAGGGGAACAAAATACCTTGAAACCCAGAATAAAAAAAAAAAAAATTCAATGTCCAATGTATTCCAGGTGTAAAAGTGAAACGTGGACTCACATGACTAACTGCCTGGAGCATTAAATATGCCGTAAACATTGTTGCATTACATTGCTTCTCCGTTTCTGTTTATGGTGTGTGTGCATGGGTGCTCAGCCATGTCTGACTCTTTGAGGTGCTTACTCACTACGTGCTAACTGAATGAAACAGTGGTTTAACTCAGAATATGAATTGGAGTATCACATCCTCTCTTTGTAGAAAATTTAACTCCAACTCTAACATTATTAGTCTTTGTGCTGTAGACATCTTTACTGTGTGGTATTTCATGAAGTAAGCCATCCATTGATGTAACACTTGTGAGAGATAGGCATTCTACTTTAAATTATAGTATTACAATGGTTTAGGAGAAAAACATCAATGCCTTTATGGATGTTGTCATCTTTATGCGTTTCTGTACACCTGAGAGGAATTCAGGAATGCTGTATTTTCTCCATCGAGAAAGGTCTGCATTCTCTTGTCCCTCTATGATATCCAAGAAATCTGTCATGGTCATCCTTTCCTGAGAGCATCAGGGACACGATTTGCTTCCTTCCGAACTTCTGTACTCTCTGTACTTGCTGGTCACTTATCCAACACTGCGTTTCTTTGTCAGAAAATCTAAGTGTTAGTTGCTCAGTCATGTCTGACTCTCTGTGACCCCATGGACTGTAGCCCACCAGGTTCCTCCCCCCATGGGATTCTCCAGGCAAGAATACTGGAGTGGGTTGCCATTCCCTTCTCCAGGAGATCTTTCCAAACCAAGGATCAAACCTGGATCTCCCACACTGCAGGCAGATTCTTTACCAACTGAGACACAAATTGTAGTATAAAGCTGTGTGGTTCCAGATGAATTTTAAACCCCTTTGCTGGAGGTAGAAATCATGCCTATTTACCAATAACCTAACATTATATTTTGGACATAGCATACTTTAACTGACTAGTTACAAAGACTAATAAAAACTGAGCTCTCTAAGATCTAATATATGAAACACATCTTCAGATATTAGGAATAATGTCTCTTGATAGTCAAAGTTAGAATTAACTTCCAAATAATGGAAGTCACAAGGAAGTCTGGGGTTGAAGAACAAAAATAAAACCTATTCAAGAAAGTCTGGGTTTAAAGAACAAAAATAAAACCCCTTCAGAAACAAATAAATAAAACTGCTTATAAACCAACAGAGATGGCAGAAGGCTAAAATATTGTGAAAAATCAAACCTATTCCATTTAGTTCCTGACATATTCCAAAAAGGCAGAGAGAACCAATAGGTTTCATCAACCAGTCAGTTGCTAAGCAACTCATTGCTAAGATGGATGTAAAGTGCCTTGATAATGATAATGGGCATCAGGGGATGTCCTTGCATTAGTCCAGTGACACAATCACAGAGAAATACAAAAATAAAGAATAAAAGCCAGGTGGTCCTCAGAGGCTAACCTCGAGTGACTGACCTTTGAAAATATCTTATGTCTTAGCACAAACGTCAGTACTGAACACTTGAGTACTTCATAGCAGATAGTCTTCTTTACGAAAGTACTTCTTGAGTCACAAGAGTACTTCGAAAACAATCTGAGTGATGACGTGCTTAAAATAAAACAAAAACCTTCATTTCCATATTTTCAATTTATGTTGTAAAGTAGGATGCTTAAAATTAAATCCCAAGTTCTCAAGTTATTATCACTGTCATCTTCACTGCTGATGAGTAAAAACTTCATTTATGATTTAAAAAAAAAGTTCTAAAAAGTGTAGTAGTTGCATGGGAAGGTTTTTGAAAATGTACCAGGTACCTTTGACTAACTAGTGGCAATTGCATTTTTTATAATTATAAAGTCATGAAGAGAAATAAGAGCATACTGAAATTAAGGAGAATAATAAAATAGCAGAGGTAAGCTAAAGCCCTAATTGTTGAAATGTAAAGACAGATTCTGCACTATGAAGACATCTGTGCCGGTTTCTCATAACAACTGACATGCAAGGAGGACGAATCACGAACACAAGTCTTTGGTCCCAGCACAAGGTGGAAGATTTAAACCCACGGGGGAGCACCGAGAAGCCGTGAGCTGTATGCACCTTTTCCCTTGATCATAAATCCTCAGGAGACACAGTGTCGGCCCTCTGCAGATTGATGACAGCCTGAGATAATCTCGCAGCTTCCCTGGTGGCTGAGACGGTAAAGAATCTGCTGCAATGCAGGAGACCCAGGTTCGATCCCTGGGCTGGGAAGATCCCCTGGAGGAGGGCATGGTAACCCACTCCAGTAATCTTGTGTGGAGAATCCCATGGACAGAGGAGCCTGCTGGGCTACAGCCCATAATCTGACTGTGTGAGCACACGGCCATTAACATCATGAGTTTCTGCTTACAGGTTCACCCCAGAGCATTCTACCTGTGAACATCTTATATATAACTGAGTAGGTCTCAAAGGAAAAGGAATGGTACTCTTCAGTTCTCTTCTTCTCGAGGTAATTTTAAAATTGTTTTCACTCTGATTCATTTATGGCCTCAAAAGTAAGTTAGACCGTTTTACTACTGACAGGAGTTGCCAACGGCGACACAGAACATTGTTGAAAAAGGGTGGGACTAGAAGAAAGTGCAATATTTTTTATAATAAAATATAATCTTTCATGGAAACTTTTCTAAAACTTTCACTTGTATCTCAATCTCCAAAAATAAATTTTTAAAATTTAACAAAAAGCTAAAGGAAAAGTGAAATGTCTTTGATAAATTAACTATGTGAACACTTGGAATACATGAAAATGACGAGCTAGTGTTCACGGTGTTGACTGAAATCACATGTCAGCCGTCAGGCACAGTGTGAGTGCCTCTGAGCTGAGAGCTCTCTCTATTGTTGTTCAGTTGTGTCTGACTCTTTGTGACCCCACGGTCTGTAGCCCACCAGGGTCCTCTGTCCCTGGGGTTCTCCAGGCCAGAGTACTGGAGTGTGTTATCATTCCCTTTTCCAGGGGACCTTCCCCACCCAGGGATTAAACTCACATCTCCTACACTGGCAGGTGGATTCTTTACCACTGAGCTACCTCGGAAGCCCCCGAACTCCTTTGAGCCAAGGAGTTGGCTGGCCTGCTCTCTGTTTATTCTGTGGAAGCTGAGATGGAAACCACAGCCAGCTCCCTGCCCCTCCTCACCACGCAGGCCAAGTGGGCAGCTCACCCCTCACCACACAACCCCTCCCTCAATCATGCATCACTGAACATCCTCTGGCCAGCATTTTCCCACTGGAACCACTGAACAGGCCATTTTCGTATATTCTGTGTGGATTAAGTACAAAGAACACTGTGTACTTCCATTAAAATAGAAACCTAATTGTTTCCACATTAACAAACAAATGAAGTGTTATTATTAACAAATAAAAGACCACCACCTTTGGGAGTTGCCGAGGGTTTTCTGCCTTCAAAGAGTCAGTTCTTCTCTCTCCTTTTCCACTCCATTTAATCAATTAGAAAAGGAAAGTCTGCTTGTTTTCAAAATCCACATTTCCCAATAGGAAATTGAAAGCCCAGAAAACAATTATGGAAAACGGGGCAGAGCAAAATGCAACAGTCATTTATGCTGTTTGAAGTTTTCCTGAACATCTATTGCTTCTTTCTCACTTAAATGGGTTATACCTATGTCCTCAAAAAGCTAGAGTCTGGAATATGAAGAATTGTCTTGGCTAATACAGAAAGTATTTCTTACAGGGCCAGAACTAAAGGTAAGAATCTTAGAGAGTAGGTTAAAAACATCCTTTCTCTCTAGGTCTAGTAATTTCTTCAGTCTGATGAAGAATGATCTGATTTGATCCAAATCACAAACAGAGCTAATGTACATTGTTTTGAATTTGAAGTATTAATAAATAAGGTTTAGCTCATAGTTATTGTTTTATGTATCTCATGAGAACTTTCACCAACTGATCCATAAATAGGGTGACTTAATCGAGTTTTGTAATGTATGTTTTTGAAAAAAAATTTCATCGTCTTCAGGTAATTGTATTAGGGCTTTATTTTGAGAAATATTAGTTTGGATTATTTTAAATCAGGACACAGTTGAGAAAGGCTGTAAAAATGCCTTTCAGAGAAGTGAGAAGAGCTCTGCGCTCCCTGCTGCTGTCTGCCCAGCATCGTGGAGACAGGGCTAAGCACACACAAGAACTGTCTGCTGGAGAGCTAGATTGGACCTGTGCTCAGCATTCGCAAGAGCCCCAGGGCAACAATCAAGATGCTGTCAAAGTGCAACTGGGAATCTGTTAGCGACTCTCACGTGGTTGACGGCAGTTTTACGTCATCACTTTGAAAATTGTAAGCCAGTTTTGGTAAGAGTGCACGCTTTCTGCAGATCTGTGAAGAAAGGCTTTGTGCTATGGCTGCGTGTGTCTAAAACCTGCTGAAATAACTGCGCGACTTGGCATATGCATTCAACTGTACATGAGGTAAGGCCACGCACCAAAGTGGCTATCTCAGTTTTTAAAAGTGAAAATTTCAGGGACATCCCTGGTGGTCCAGTGGTTAAGAATCCACCTTGCAATGCAGGGGGACTCGGGTTCAATCGCTGATCGGAGAACTAAAATCTCGCATACCAAGGGGCAACTGAGCTTCCGTGCTGAAGCTACTACGGAGCCGCAGAGCCACAGCTAGGGTTTGCACAACGACTCAGAAGATCCCACAGAAACGCAGCAAAGACCCTGAGTGCCCCAACTAAGACCTGATGCAGCCAAATAAACACATAATAAACAAATACATTCTTTAACAGGGTGAACATTTTCAGCCGTTTGGAAGAATGTGAAGTGAAGTGAAGTCGCTCAGTCGTGTCCGACTCTTTGCGACCCCATGGACTGTAACCTATCAGGCTCCTCTGTCCATGGGATTTTCCAGGCAAGAGTGCTGGAGTGGATTGCCATTTCCTTCTCCATAATACATTTGAAATCTATGTGAGTTAATACGTTTCTGAAAGAGCCGATTTCCTTGCACCACATGAGGGGGCTGTTTAATGTCCTGAGACGGTGGGAGCTACGGGAGACACATGAGGTTAAGAGAAGGCCACTGTGGCTGGAGACACGGGGGTGGAGGTGGCTGGACCAGACCGCGGAGACGAGCGGCTGAGGATGGACGCTCAGCTGTGAGGATGCCACCCTCATCACCGTCTGCTTCGTGGCAGAGTTTAAAAGCTTAGGAGAGTTTTTTTCTTTCTCTCTCTCTCTGTTTTTCCACTCTCTTTCTTGATGAGACACTTGGGGTAGGTTATCTGGGAGCTCAGTGTCTGCGGGGTGCAGGGGGAGGGTCATGGACGCTGCGGAAGGACGCCCGGAGCTGGGGCGTCTGGCTCTGTGTGGTCCCGCCGCATAGGTGAGGGCGGGAGGGAGACTCCACTTCCGGGTCACCCGTGCCTTTCCAGAGCTGTGTACCCCCTCACGTGGCAGCCACTTCTCCCCAACAAGGCCCCCAAGGGGAGGAAAAGAGTATGTTAAGACTGTATATTGTCACCTTGCTTATCAACTTCTATGCAGAGTACATCATCGAAATGCTGGGCTGGATGAAGCACAAGCTGGAATCAAGATGGCTGGGAGAGATACAAATAACCTCAGATATGCAGATGGTACCACCTTTATGGCAGAAAGACAGGAGGAACTAAAGAGCCTCTTGATGAAACTGAAAGAGGAGAGTAGAAAAGCTGGTCTAAAAATCAACATTCAAAAAATGAAGATCATGACAACCAGTCCCATCACTTCATGGCAAATAGATGGGGAAATAGAGGAAACAGTGAAAGACTTTATTTTGGGGGGCTCCAAAATCACTGCAGATGGTGACTGCAGCCATGAAATTAAAAGATGCTTGCTCCTTTGAGGAAGAGCAACGACCAACCTAGACAGCACATTGAAAAGCAGAGACATTACTTTGCCAACAAAGGTCTGTCTAGTCAAAGCTATGGTTTTTCCTGTGGTCATGTATGGATGTGAGAGTTGGACTGTGAAGAAGGCTGAGTGCCGAAGAATTGATGCTTTTGAACTGTGGTGTTGGAGAAGACTCTTGAGAGTCCCTTGGACTGCAAGGAGATCCAATCAGTCTATCCTAAGGGAAATCACTCCTGAAAATTCACTGGAAGGACTGATGGTGAAGCCGAAACCCCACTACTTCGGCCATCTGATTTGAAGAACTGACTTTTGGAAAAGAGCCTGATCCTGGGAAAGATTGAAGGCAGGAGGAGAAGGGGACGACAAAGGATGAGATGGTTGGATGGCATCACCGACTCAATGGACGTGAGTTTGATCAAGCTCCCGGAGTTGGTGATGCATAGGGAAGCCTGGTGTGCTGCAGTCCATAGGGTCTCAAAGAGTCGGACACGACTGAGTGACTGAACTGAACTGCCTCCCAATAATGACAAAGATGAGCAACGAGCAGAGAAGAGAGAAAGGTGGAAAGGCAGGACTGAAAAGGCAAGAAGAGCCCGTAGTCAGTTATTAGACCAGACCTTCTGCTCTGTGGGTTGTTGTCACCATCAGTCAACAGGGAGGAAGGGCAAGGGGATAGAATTCATTAAAGTAAGGAGCTCAGATTCTGCCTGCAATGTAGGAGACCCAGGTTCGGTTCCTAGGTCGGGAGGATCCCCTGGAGAAGGGGTAGGCTACCGACTCCAGTATCTTGGGCTTCTCTGGTGGCTCAGCTGGTGAAGAATCCACCCCCAATGTAGAAGACCTGGGTTCGATCCCTGTGTTGGGAAGATCCCCTGGAGAAGGGAATGGCTACCCACTCCAGAATTCTGCCCTGGAGAATTTCATGGACTGTATAGTCCATGAGGTCACAAAGAGTCGGACATTACTGAGCGACTTTCACTTTCAAGGAGTTCAGGAAGTCACTGAGATTGAGAGTCGGTGGGAGGTGATAGAAGATGATGCTGAGTGATGTGTGTGTCCATCAGTGACCCTTCCAGGCTTATGAAGTGTATTATGTGTCAACAGCGGTGAGCTCAACCTTGTGGTTTCTTGTGAGACAAACCACTTACCAGACTGTCTTAGGACATCTAAGGTGTCTCATTTTTTTCATTCTGTTTTATCAAACTGTCTGAGCCTAATGGGCAAAAGCACAGAAATGCAAGATCGACCAAAGTTTGGGCTATTTCAAAATCATTCCTTTCAAAAAGAAAGACCTGCTGCTGCTGCTGCTGCTAAGTCACTTCAGTCGTGTCTGACTCTGTGCGACCCCTTAGACAGCAACCCACCAGGCTCCTCCGTCCCTGGGATTCTCCAGGCAAGAACACTGGAGTGGGTTGCCATTTCCTTCAATGCATGAAAGTGGAAAGTGAAAGTGAAGTCGCTCAGTCATGTCCGACTCTTCGCAACCAGGCTCCTCCGTCCGTGGGATTTTCCAGGCAAGAGTACTGGAGTGGGGTGCCATCACTTTCTCCTAACTGCTTCCAAATAATCTGGAGCATGTGATTTCATAATTGGATTTCTAACCTTGGTGATATTACTTTTGTTCTGCTAATGCAGATGAGGGGCTTTCCCAGTGACTTAGATGGTAAATTAAAAAGTAACAGAAGTTATGTCTCTAGGATTTAATCAGGGTACAATGGTGAGAAAGCAGAAATAACATAATAGCAAAATAGAGAATATATTCAGTTCACCTGTCACGGACAACACATTGTCTATCAATGTAACTATAATATGGGATAAAGGTTAACTTAATACTCAGGAAAAACACAAAAGATTTTGAGTGTTCTTTCAGGTACATTCCACATTAAATGACAGCCCTGAATTTAAACTCTGAAAAGCTTTCATTTCCCAGGGAATCACAATCGGGTTTGAGATAAACCTGCCGCCTTGAGGCCATTCCCTGCAATAGCAACCGTAGAAGTTTCGCTTGTGAGTCCTTGTTTAGTTGCTCAATGGTGTCCGACGTTATGACACAAATTATTCGTGGCACATACAGCTCACTGTGGGGTTCAACGTAGTGGGTCGCCCGGCTGGGCCAGGCTCCAGGGCAGGGAAAGCAGGTTCAGGGGCCAGAAGAAAGCCTTTCAGGGAAGATGCTCAAATACCTCCCTGAATAGGATTCAATTTAGAGAAGTTAACGCTTAGGTTCACTCTTAAAGGATACTGGGAGTTTTCCAGGCAGTCAGGAAAGAACACCGTGTGCAGAGGTGATGAACAGAAACAATCACAAATGACTGTGCATACTTGAGATGAAGTATTTGGGGATGAAAGAAGGTGAGGGCAATTTACAAGGTTCAGATTAGGAGCACTTCTGTGTACCATTTCAGAGGCTTTGAATCTTGCACACAAGAACTCAGGAAACACTGAAACTTTGGAAGGGGAGGTTGGTGTTTGAAGGAGGACCCCTGAAGACAGAAGGCTTCTCATGAGGCTGATCTAAATGACTCCAATAAGACCTACTTTTAAAAATTAACTTTTTTTTATTGAGGGATAATTGTTTTACAGAATTTTGCTGTTTTCTGTTGAACCTTAACATGATTTTTTGTTTTTTAATTTTAAAATTTATTTTATTACTTTTCCAGCTTTATTAGGAAATAATTGACATACATCACTGTATAGGTTTAAGGCATACAGCATGACAGTTTTGATTGATATGTATTGTGAAATGATTACCACAGTAGGCTCAGCTAACACCCATCTTCTCATTCATCATTCTCTCATCTCATGAATTATGCTTTGAGTAATTCATAAGGCTTTAGAAGATTCATGTATCCCTAGCTGAGTTGTGCTCATTCTAATACCTTTAAACAGAATTGTAACAGTCTCATTATTTTTCTTTACTTTTTTAAAATTGGCATATAGTTAGTTACTGTACACAGTTGTGTTAATGTCCGCTGTACAGCAAGGTGAATCAGCCACGTGTATACACATATCCACTCTTGCTTGGATTTCCTTCCCATTTAAGTTCCCACAGAGCACTGAGCAGAGTTTTCTGTGCTATATAGTAGGTTATCATTAGTTATCTATTTTATACATCACAGCCTTGTCCTGGCTAAGGGGCTTGCATAACTCAATGAAGCCATGAGCCATGCTGTGCAGGGCCATCCAAGACAGACAGGTCCTCGGGAAGAGTTCTGACAAAACGTGGTCCACTGGAGAAGAAAAGGGCAACCCACTCCAGTATTCTTGCCTGGAAAACTCCATGCACAGTATGAAAAGGCAGCAGCCCATGGGGTCGCAAAGAGTTGGACACAACTTAGCAACTGAACAACAGCGAAGTGAATATAAGACCAAATTTTTTAAAATTAATTAATTTATTTTATTTGGAGGCTAATTGCTTTACAATTTTGTGGTTTTGCCTTACACTGACATGGATCAGCCACGGGTGCACATGTGTCCCCATCCCGAACCCCTCCTCCCACCTCCCTTCCCATCCCTCTGGGCTGTCCCAGTGCACCGGCCCTGAGCGCCCTGTCTCATCCATTGAACCTGGACTGGTCATCTGTTTCCATATGATAATATACACATTTCAACGCTGTTCTCTCAAATCATCCCACCCTCGCTTTCTCCCACAGAGTCCAAAACTAAAAAAGTGTTTCCTGTTACTTTTATAGGAGTACAATGGAAATATCTAGATTACTGGTAGTTACTGTTTCTTAAACTGTTTCATTGAAGAACTGAAGTGTAATTGCCATACGCAGGGGTGTGTGCTTTTGTTGTGTCCTGCTCTTTGTGATCCCATGGACTGTAGCGCGCCAGGCTCCTCTGTCCACAGGATTCTCCAGCCGAGAATACTGGAGTGGGTTGCCATTTCCTCCTCCAGGGGATCTTCCAGATGCTGGGATCAAACCTGCGTCTCCTGTGGCTCCTGCATTGCAGGCAGATTTTTTACCCAGTGAGCCACTGGGGGACGCCTGTAATTGGCATATAAACAGTGATGTGCTGTGTTGTGCTTAGGTGCTCGGTTGTGTCCCCATGGACTGTAGCCCGCCAGGCTCCTCTGTCCATGTGGATTCTCCAGGCAAGAATACTGGAGTAGGTTACCATGCCCTCCTCCAGGGGATCTTCCCAACCCAGGGACCGAACTCAGGTCTCTCTCATTGCAGGTGGATTCTTTACCATCTGAGCCTCCTGGAAGCCCATAAAATGATGAGAGATGGAACAGTGAAGCTCTATTTGATCAGCTGTGCTTGGTGTGTCCCACAGAACAGAGTGACACAGAGACGGAGCAGTGAAGTGTGTTTCTAAATTCATGTTTAGGAAAACTGATGGTACTATTAGCACCACATACACTTCATCACTCACTCTTATCTCCATGACCTAAAGCAGATGGAGTCTAAGGTACCATGTTGCAGTAGAGAAAAGTCTATTAAAAATGGAACCATAGTGAATTTATTTCAAATAGTAAATACTCAAAAACAAGACCAAATGTGTCATAAAAGGAAGGACAGTGGCACTTAGATGAATGAAAAATACTGAGCCCAGGGCCTTCCCTGGTGGTCCAGTGGCTAAGACTCCATGCTCCCAGCACAGGGGGTGTGGGTTCAATCCCCGGTCAGGGAACTAGACCCCACATGCCACCACCAAAGAGTCTGGCTGCAATGAAGATGAAACAGTCCACATGCTACAACTAAGACCCAAGGCAGCCAGATAAATTTTAAAATAAATTTTAAGAAAAATTAAAAAAAAAAATTGAGTCCATTTTTACTAAATAACAATATTGAGTAATGTTATATGATTGGAAAGAAACGTTACAAGATGGTGAAATGTGCTGAAGGAAAATATTACTGTGGCACAACATTTGAACACTTCAGATAAACAAAGAATATTACCATTATTTTATTGCAAGAAAACTATGCGTGCTATGGCTGACAAAAGTGGCCCTTATGTTTCTCATGTAATTGGCTCTCTTTTTGTCATGTTATTCTGCCAACTAAAGAAGCCACCTGAGATGCTTCCTGAAGGTTTGCAGCAGGCTGAGTCTGCACTCCCAGAGCCAGGTTATTTTTCCAAGTGGAAACAACTTGCTTGACTTATAAAAATTTCTTACAATACATTCCTAAAGTGTAGAGTAGGGAGCTGTGACAATTCCCACAATTATAACACAATGTAATGGGATCTATAATGGAAATATCGTGGTTCACGTTATATAAATGGCAAGAGAATAATAGAGGTTCAGCTCTGTACTTAACTATTAGTATAAATTCATCAGCAGCAGAAATAATGGCTGTATTTCATTATTTTCATTTTTAGTCTCATTGCTAGTGATCTTAAGCACAAAGTCAGGTAAGTGCATATTAGACAGTTTACAATTTCTTATGACTTATAAGAAAGGATTGCATTTGAATTATTTACCCAGGTGTGTCAAGAAAAAAAAAAAAAAAAGGTTACACTTGTTTACTCATGACTAGTAGTCTAAAACAAAACAAAGGAAAACTTATTCTCCTCAAGCATCGAGGACGGCAGAAACATTCCAGCATTTGCTGTGTGTTTACATCAATAAAAGCCAGACTAATGTTTCGGATGGCTGTTTCTCAGGAGTAAGTAGACTGATAATCATCACAGCTTTATTTCCAGGGAGACGCACTTGGAGGAGATGAACTCGAGGTGCCTTCCCTGATGAAGGAGGAAGTCCACTGTTTGCTGGGATGACTGTGGGGCTGACCTCCACTCCCTGGCTTTGCTCTCTCCTGAGGAGTGGTTTGGATTTCCCAGGTGGCTCAGGGGTAAAGCACCTGCCTGCCCAGCAGGAGACACGTGTCCGAACCCTGGATCAGGAAATCCCCTGGAGAAGGGAACGGCAATCCACTCCAGCATTCTTGCCTGGGAAATGCCATGGACAGAGGAGCCTGGTGGGTTACAGTACATGGGGCCCCAAAGAGTCGGACACAACTGAGCGACTAACGTTTTCAGTTTGAATGAGCAACCACAAGGCAAAGGGAGGCATTGAATCACGTCCACCGACCACCAGCGTTTACAGCCTCAGGAGACCTGGGCTGTGAGGTCACCCAGCCCTGGTACCAAAGGCATGAGGTGAAGAGAAGGAGCAAGGAGTCCTCGTGTCCTGCATCTTCTGCCCTCAGGCAAGTGCATCTGTCTCCTTTTTACAGAACGACATTCGACACTTGGAGTTCCTGCTGCAGTCGGGTCCCCAGCATAGGTTAGGTGAGCCTGGATTAGCCTGCCCCACCCCCCACCCCGCTTCCACCTATGCACGGATGCTCTCTCTCATTCAGGGACCAAGTGGAACATCCGAGTTCTCCACCCATGGTGGGCATCTCCACTTCCCTAGGGGTGGAGACTGCCCTTCTGCCATGACAAGCCCTCCATCACACCTGCATGGAGTCAGTGGTGTGAAGCATTTGTGAGCCTAAAACCAGCACTCCAAGATCCAGGGGCACAGTGTCAAGTATCAAGACTAACAAGTGGGACTTCCCTGGGTAAGCATCCACCCATCAGTTCAGGGGACACGGGTTCAATTCCTGGTCTGAGAAGATCCCACATGCTTTGGGGCAGCTGAGTCTGAGTGCTACGATCGATGAAGCCCGTGAATGGAGAGCCCACAACGTGCTTCACGACAACAAAAAAGCCACTGCGATGAGAAGTCCTCGCGTGCATGGGAACTAGAGAGGAGCCCCCTGATGCCGCAACTAGACAAAGCCTCAGTGCAGCAACGAAGACCCAGCACAGCCAAAAATAAAAATCAACACTCAAAAAATAAGACTAACAAGTGGGCCATGCTGTAAGTCTTAAGTAGCAAAACTGTAACTGTGCTGAAAAGTGTGAGTAACACTTTTATTGACTCCAGTGACATACTCTAAGAAGGGAGTTTAAAAATAAACCATTTTAATGGTCTTTGCTGAGTCTTTATCTGCTTTTTAAAAACAACTCTCTGTTAACCAAATATTTTCTAATGATCAATAAAGCATGCTAGTACTAACTTACATTCTTTACAACAGAAAGAATACATACACATGAATTATTTGCAAGTGGGAAAGTGCCCTTTTAAGAGTACTATGGTTGTAGAAGAATTTGTGTACCAGAGAAAGTGTGTATCATCTCCTAGGGTGGTTTCACATTCATGAGACAGTCAACATCTCATTCTCTGGCTGCCACTGGAGCCCTGGGCATTTCTAATGCTTTTCTTCATTTGACAATATGCTTAGTCACTCAGTCGTGTTCAACTCTGCGACCCCATGGACTGTTGCCTGCCAGGCTTCTCTGTCCCTGGGATTCTCTAAGCAAGAATACTGGAGCAGGTTGCATGCCCTTCTCCAGGAAATCTTCCCCAGCCAGGAATCCCGCCCATGTCTCCTCCATCTCTTTCACTGGCAAGTGGATTCTTTACCATTGCACCACCTGAGGAGCCTTAATTTTATGCTGGAAACTTAAAAACAAATCTCTGGTGTGATAGAATTGGAGGCTAAATGTGAATTTAATGGATGTTCACACTAAGTCAACAAAGCCTCTCTTTACCACCCCCTCCAAAGCCATCCTGTCACTGGGAGCAGGAGCCTCAGTCATCAAATAAATAACCTGCGAGCCCTGCGTCTCCTCGGTCCTGCTCCCTCTCCCTGGCTCCAGACAGACAGGCTTCCTTGCTGCACCCCTGCCTCGGGGTCTTTGCAGGTTCTGTTCCCTCTCCTGAGAACATGCTTCCACAAGTGTCCCCTGGTCTCTGGCACACATGGAGCTTCTGCACTCTCAGGCTGTTGTTCAAATGTTACCTTCTTAGAGAGATACCCTCAGCCATCTTTACAAACTGCATCATCACCAGAAATTCCCTAAATCGCTTCCTTGCTTGTTTTGTTCACAGCACTTAATGACATATATGTCTTCAGTTTCCTGTGTTTATGGATTTATTAATCCTACATCTTCTTTCTCCCCACTAGACCTTGAGCTCCATGAGGACAGGTTTTTATTGCTTATCCAATGCTTGCAAACCTAGAGCCTACACAAGTGCCTTGTATGCAGTTTTTTTTTTTAATGGGATATAGATGCTTTACAATGTGTCCATTTCTACCATACAGCGAAGTGAATCAGCTGTATGTATAAGTAAGTGCCCTCATTGCTGGATTTCCTTCCCATGTGGATCACCATGGAGCACTGAATCGAGTTCCCTGTGCTGTACAGCAGGTTTTCATTAGTTATCTGTTTTATGCATAGTGATGAGGGCTGATTTTGTTACCTCATTACCTTACCCTTTGGTAATTTTGTACCAAATGAAATATCTTTTCTTTAACCATTGATATTATCTGCCTTTGAAGTCACATCTTAGGATGTGAGTTATCACTAGCACATCAACTTAGAGGGACCATAGTCATCCTAACGCTATTGTGCCTGAGGCCCTGAATGTCTCCCACATTCTCCTGTGGTCCCCACTGAAATGGGGATGCACAAAGCCTTACAAGTAAAATCCCACCACCCGATTCTGGTGATTCAGCCCTGACAGTACCCTGGAAGCATCAGTGCTGTGGATGGAACTGTTTCAAAGGCTGAATGCAGTAATAAGAACCAATATTCAATCAATACACTATTTAAACAAAAAGTGGGTACTCTCATCTCCTCACAAACATGTTTTTGTTGATTCTTCTTTTTTTAAATCTTTGTCCTTCTTATTTCAGTATTACAAAATGGACATTATACCATTTATTTGGAAGGCTGTTTTCTTTTTCATGTTGATTTTAAATTGTCTTATGAAACAATATCATGTTTTTTCATGCAAACCCAATGGCATAGTCAAACAGTTTAAACTGGTGTTTATTTTAAAATATTTTCTGCTTTGCTCTCCAGATGATTGTACAGGAGGCAAGGTTCAAGACAATCCTCAAGAAAAAGAAATGCAAAAAGGCAAAATGGTCATCTGAGGAGGCCTTACAAACAGCTGAGAAAAGAAGAGAGGCTAAAGGCGAAGGAGAAAAGGAAAGAGTCAGTAAAGAATTTGCCTGCAGTGCAGGAGACCCAGGTTCGAGCCCTGGGTTGGGAAGATCCCCTGGAGAAGGAAATGGCAACCCACTCCAGTATCCTTGCCTGGAAAATCTCATGGACAGAGGAACCTGGTGGATTGCAGTCCATGGGGTCTCAAAGAGCCGGGCACGGCTGAGCGACTAACACACACACACCCATTTGAATGCAGAGTTTCAAAGAATAGCAAGGAGAGATAAGAGAGTCTTCCTCAGTTATCAATGGCAAGAAATAAAGGAAAATAATAGAATGGGAAAGACTAGAGATCTCTTCAAGAAAATTAGAGATACCAAGGGAACATTTCATGTAAAGATGGGATCAATAAAGGACAGAAATGGTATGGACCTAACAGAAGCAGAAAATATTAAGAAGAGGAGGTGGCAAGAATACACAGAAAAACTATACAAAAAAGATCCTAATGAACCAGATAACCACGATGGTGTGATCACTCACCTAGAGCCAGACATCCTGGAATGTGAAGTCACGTGGGGCTTAGAAAGCATCACTATGAACAAAGCTAGTGGAGGTGATGGAATTCCAGTTGAGCTATTTCAAATCCTAAAAGATGATGCTATGAGAGTGCTGCACTCAATATGCCAGCAAATTTGGAAAACTCAGCAGTGGCCACAGGACTGGAAAAGGTCAGTTTTCATCCCAATCCCAAAGAAAGGCAATGCCAAAGAATGCTCAAACTACCACACAATTGCACTCATCTCACATGCTAGTAAAGTAATGCTCAAAATTCTCCAAGCCAGGCTTCAACAGTACATGAACCGTGAACTTCCAGATGTTCAAGCTGGATTTAGAAAAGGCAGAGGAACCAGAGATCAAATTGCCAGCATCTCCTGGATCATTGCAAAAGCAAGAGAGTTCCAGGAAAACATCTATTTCTGCTTTATTGATTATGCCAAAACCTTTGACTGTGGGAAATTCTTCAAGAGACGGGAATACCATGTCACCTTACCTGCCTCCTGAGAAATCTGTATGCTGGTCAAGAAGCAACAGTTAGAACTGGACCTGGCACAACTGACTGATTACCAATCGGGAAAGGAGTACATCAAGGTTGTATATTGTCACCCAGCTTATTTAACTTCTATGCAGAGTACATCATGTGAAATGCTGGGCTGGATGAAGCACAAGCTGGGATCAAGATTGCTGGGAGAAATCTCAATAACCTCAGATATGCAGATGATACCACCCTTATGGCAGAAAGTGAAGAGGAAGTAAAGAGCCTCTTGATGAGAGTGAAAGAGCTGGCTTAAAACTCAACATTCAAAAAACTAAGATCATGGCATCCGGTCCCATCACTTCATGGCAAATAGATGGGGAAACAATGGAACCAGTGACAGATTTTGTTTTCTGTCTTCAAAATCACTGAAGATGATGACTACAGCCATGAAATGAAAAGATGCTTGCTCCCTGGGAGAAAAACTATGACCAATCTAGACAGCCTATTAAAAAATAGAGACATTGCTTTGCCCGCAAAGGTCTGTCTAGTCAAAGATGTGTTTTTTCCATTAGTCATGTATGGATGTGAGGGTTGGACTATAAAGAAAGCTGAGCACCAAAGAATTCATGCTTTTGAACTGTGGTGTTGGAGAGGAATCTTGAGAGTCCCTTGGACTGCAAGGAGATCAAACCAGTCAATCCTAAAACTCCTGAATATTCATTGGAAGGACTGATGCTTAAACTCCAATACTTTGGCTACCTGATGCAAAGAATCGACTCATTAGAAAAGACTTTGATGCTGGGAAAGATTGAAGGCAGGAGGAAAAGGGGACGACAGAGGATGAGATGGTTGGATGGCATCACCAACTAGATGGACATGAGTTAGAGCAAGCCCCGGGAGTTGGTGATGGACAGGGAAGCCTGGCATGCTGCAGTCCATGGGGTTGCAAAGAGTTGGACATGACTGAAAGACTGAACTGAACTGATGCAAACCAAATGCCATAGTCAAACAGTTTAAACAGTTTGGTATTTATTTATTTATTTTTAAATTATTTATTTTAATTGGAGGTTAATTGCTTTATAATATTGAGGTTGTTTTTGCCATACACTGACATGAATTAGCCACGGCTGTACATGTGTCCCCCATCCTGAATCCCCCTCCCACCTCCCTCCCCATCCCATCCTTTTGGGTTGTCCCAGTGCACTGGCTTTGAGCACCCTGTCTCATGCATCGAACTTGGACTGGTCATCTGTTTCACATATGGTAATATACACGTTTCAATGCTATTCTCTCAAATCATTCCACCCTCGCCTTCTCTCACAGAGTCCAAAGGTCTGTTCATTATATCTGTGTTTCTTTTTCTGTCTCGTATATAGGGTCATCATTACTGTCTTTCCAAATTCCATATATATGCATTAGTATACTGTTTTTGTGTTTTTTTCTGGCTTACTTCACTCTGTATAATAGGCTCCAGTTTCATCCACCTCATTAGAACAGATTCAAACGTGTTCTTTTTAACGGCTGAGTAATACTCCATTGTGTATATGTACCACAGCTTTCTTATCCATTTGTCTGTTAATGGACATCTAGGTTGCTTCCATGTCCTAGCTCCTGTAAGCAGTGCTGCGATGAACTTGAGGTACACGTGTCTCTTTGAATTCTGGTTTCCTCAGTGTGTATGTCCAGTAGTGGGATTGCTGGGTCATATGGCAGTTCTATTTCCAGCTTTTAAGGAATCTCCACACTATTCTCCATAGTGGCTGTACTAGTTTGCATTCCCACCAACAGTGTATGAGGGTTCTCCCTCTCCACACCCTCTCCAGCATTTATTGTTTGTAGACTTTTTGATAGCAGCCATTCTGACTGGAGTGAGATGGTACCTCACTGTGGTTTTGATTTGCATTTCTCTGATAACGAGTGATGTTGAGCATCTTTTCATATGTTTGTTAGCCATCTGTATGTCTTCTTTGGAGAAATGTCTGTTTAGTTCTTTGGCCCTTTTTTGGTTGGGTCGTTTATTTTTTTGATATTGAGCTACATGAGTTGGCTTGTATATTTTTGAGATAAATTCTTTGTCAGTTGCTTCATTTGCTATTATTTTCTCCCATTCTAAAACTCGTAGTTTCCTTCATTGTGCAAAAGCTTTTAAGTTTAACTAGGTCCCATTTGTTTATTTTTGCTTTTAATTCCATTACTCTGAGAGGTGGGTCATAGAGGATCTTGCTGTGATTTATGTCAGAGAGTGTTTTGCCTATGTTCTCCTCTAGAAGTTTTACAGTTTCTGGTCTTACATTTAGATCTTTAATCCATTTTGAGTTTATTTTTGTGTATGGTGTTAGAAAGTGTTCTAGTTTCATTCTTTTATAAGTGGTTGACCATAAACTGGTGTTTATTTTAAGATAGTTCCTGCTCTGTTCTCCAGCTGATTCACCTGACTTCGCTTCTTAACCATCAACACCATTGGCCTTTTGGACAAACTTAGTTGTGGCTCTGGATTTCCAGTGAAATTTTTTATGTAAATATACAAACCCAGAATTATTCAAACTATGGAGACGATATCACTATAGGGCACACATAATGTGAATTTTAGATATCTTCCACTTGGAGTCAGCATCAAAATGTCTGTCTAGATAAAAAGAAGGATTTTTAAACAAAGCAATCTGCATTTCATCCTGAAAATGAACTAATTTGTTTGAGCACAGACATTGAATTATCCGCGACTTATGTTTGCTGTCCTGAGCTAATAAGTGTCTTTAAACTTCATTGCCTCATTCTTTTGTGACTCCAAATCTTATTTTTGTTATATCACCATTTTTCTTGTTCTAAAACATTTGTTAATTTCTTAGTGGAGAACCGCGTTCAGGTATTACAGTTTCAGATTTGTTCTCAGTGGTTTCTGTTCTTTTGGCCTGTTCACACAAGACCAAACAGTTCTGAGAGTTTTCAAAGAAGAGATTAGAGTTCATTGAAAAGCAGCATTTTCTGTGATAAAACTCAGCACATATTAAAGGTGTGAAGAAAAAGTCACTAAGGGAAAATTAGACTCAGGTCATGGGAAAAATGAGAAGTTGCTGCCAATTCACAAGTACACATGGAGAAAACAACATACTTACTTATTTGCTGGGCTTTCTTCTTTCTCAGGATTTTCTGGTCTCGGAAAACATCAGATATGTATGTGGATCCAAAGGTCGATGACAACGAAGTGAAAGGTTGATGTTTGGATGTAAAAGTCAAGGACGATGGTATTGGTTAAGATGAGTGCATCTAAGAAAGGATTTATTTCCCATGATTCCATACGAATTATTGATTGAAACTGCACACTTGAAAATCAATTCTGGGGCAGGGGTAAAGATGTGTATTTCTGAAAGGTACTGCAACTTCAGGAAGGGAAGATATACCTAAATGCACAGTCACAACTTTTTCTCTCTTCTGAAACAGTTTGTGCAAACACTTTGTAGTTTTAATACAACTTTAATCAATTTCAGATCACCACTGCAGGGACTTCTTGTGTTAAAAGTTAATTTAATTAGATATTTCTTCTCTGATACACAATTTCAAAGATGACCTTACTCTTAGTTCATCACATTAACTATTGTTTCATTAATAGAAAAATATCAAAATTTGAGTCTGTGTTACCTTGTTCAGCTCAAAAATGCACAGTAATTGCAGTAATTTATTATTGAAAATGAACTTCCCTGGTGGCTCAGTGGTGAATCTGCCTGCCAGTTTAGGAGATGCAGGTTCAATCTCTGGGTCAGGAAGATAACCTAGAGAGGGCATGGCAACCCACTCCAGTATTTTTGCCTGGAGAACCCCCATGGACAGAGAAGCCTGGCGGGCTACAGTCCATACAGTCATGAAGAGCTGGACACGACTGAGAGAGCAAGCACACACAAGAGGAAGTCTGAGTAAGTTAAATTAACTGATCAGGGTTGGCACATTGTACGTCAGCCACTTTGGTCCTAAGATTAACTCATATCAGTAGAAATCCAGTGTAAAGCATGTTAAGGATTACCTCAAAATAAAGTTAAGTACTATGAAGCTGTAAGAATCCATAGCTAAAAGAAAATAAGCTATGAAATAAAATTAACACTGTGTGTGTTACATATGAAAATTAAGAGAATCTTAAAAGTTCTCAACCCAAAGAAAAAATATTTTTCCTATTTATTTAATGTTGTATTCATATAAAATTGGATGTTCACTAAATTTTTTTATGGTAATCATTTCATCATGTATGTAAGTCAACTTATTATAGTGTATATTTTATAATTATACAGTCTCTAATGTCAATTACATATCAATAAAAGTGGAAGACAAGTTTTCAAGCTAAAAAATAAAATAATAACAAATATAAATAAGCTATAAAGTGACTTTAACACTACTGATGATACCACAATGAAGATCCACACTGGGATAAGACATCCCTTTAGCCCTACAGTCACATAATTATAACAACAAAATTATTCACCAGAATAGGATGAGCATCAGCCTAAAAGTCAGGGAAGTTGGCGATGATTCACACTCCTCTAGGGGAGCCTGGTTAATAACTGACAGAGTTTGGTAAACCCTATCCTCAGGGAACCCTGGCGAGGAGCAGCAGAAAGCATAATTACCAGAATTATCTGATGTTTGGTCAAGGCATAGCCCATGGGAGGTCAAGATGGAGGCTACATTTTGTACCTCAGAAACATACCTTAAACAAAAGCTTCTATGAAATAAAAACAACCAAAGGAGTATTTAGTGGTAAATAAAGAATAAAGAGCTTGATTGAGTCATGAAGCACACACACTCATCCCCTCCAATATCAATACCTTCATAACCCATTAATAAGCTCCTAACATACAAGTGGAGATAAGTCCTGACAAGATGAGCATCCTGGAAAGTGTGCTTGGATGGACTGAAGTGAAACTTAGAGCAGATTTTAAACCTCAAAACACTTGTGCTAAAACCAGACCAAACTTCCCACCAGATTCAACTCTCCTAAGTAAATAAAAGAATCACTTAGCATCTCTCAGCTGATAAAGAATCCATCTGCAATGCAGGAGACTCTGGTTCAATTCCCAGGTTGGGAAGAATTCCATGGACTGTATACTCCTTGGGGTCCCAAAGAGTTGGACACAACTGATCGACTTTCACTAGCATTTGCATGTAGAAGACAGAAATTTAAAGCTGGCGCTACGGGTAAAGTACCATAAAGGATAATGAAAGAAGTTAAATATCCTGGAGCCAGAGGAGCCACTTATGGGCAGTTTACAAGAACAAACTCATCCTATGATTTATGAGTAGAGCTAATAAGCCTTATAAGCATGGGGACAGCTGGTTGTCCAGAAAAGAACTTTAGTTCAACTTTAAACATTACTTAAAAACATAACTTTTAACATAGCTTTCAGTGTTTTTTAAAAAGATATAAATTATTAGTTACAGGGTACAAATGTCTCTGGGCTTTCCTGGTGGCTCAGTGGTAAATAATCGCCTGCAAATGCAGGGGACTTGAAGATCCCTACGTCGTGAAGATCCCCTGGAGGAGGGCATGGCTACCCACTCCAGTGTTCTTGCCTGGAGAATCTCTATGGTCAGAGGAGCCTGGTGGGCCACAGTCCATGGGGTCGCAAAGAGCTGGACACAACTAGGCAACTAAACAACAACAGCAGCAACAACTGTCTCTAGAGAATAAGCATATAAAATACCACAGTTAGCTTAAAAGCAGCCATCAATTAAGAAAGCATTCAAGATCAACCATACAATCACCTAAATACCAATAATAAATGCATCAACTACTAATTGATACCAGACTAGTTTATTAGTTAATAGAAGCAATACCTTTCATATTAGTAACAAGAAACATTTCTCCTTGCATAAAGCTTATATCAGAATGCATAAACCCACTGATAGTTAACAGTAAAGTAAACTTAACCAATACCTAATTATTTATTAAAACAATTATTAATCTGCACATTACTGAAAGAGTATGTGCAGTCTGGCTGCTCATTGCTCAAAAGCCAATTAACAGGAGAAGTTGGCAGAAAGGAAAGTGTGCTTTATTTTAGATGCCAGCAACTGGGGGTGGGGTGGGGTGGGGTAGTTGACGTCTGTCCAAAGGCTGTTCCTACCACCAACAAGCCGGGGATGAGAGCTTTTATAGAAGGGGAGTGGGTAGGGGGTGGGCAGGGGAGGGAGGGGCTACACGTAGAAACAGCACAGTCAGCTCTGACAGTTACCTTGAAATTGGTCATCAGTCCATTCACCATTGTAACGAAAAGAATAAAATACTTAGGAATATATCTACCTAAAGAAACTAAAGACCTATATATAGAAAACTATAAAACACTGGTGAAAGAAATCAAAGAGGACACTAATAGATGGAGAAATATACTGTGTTCATGGATCAGAAGAATCAATATAGTGAAAATGAGTATACTACCCAAAGCAATCTATAGATTCAATTCAATCCCTATCAAGCTACCAACAGTATTTTTCACAGAGCTGGAACAAATAACTTCACAATATGTATGGAAATACAAAAAACATTGAATAGCCAAAGCAATCTTGAGAAAGAAGAATGGAACTGGAGGAATCAACCTGCCTGACTCCAGGCTCTACTACAAAGCCACAGTCATCAAGACAGTATGGTACTGGCACAAAGACAGAAATATAGATCAATGGAACAAAATAGAAAGCCCAGAGATAAATCCATGCACCTATGGACACCTTATCTTTGACAAAGGAGGCAAGAATATACAATGGAGAAAAGGCAATCTCTTTAACAAGTGGTGCTGGGAAAACTGGTCAGCCACTTGTAAAAGAATAAAACTAGAACACTTTCTAACACCATACACAAAAATAAACTCAAAATGGATTAAAGATCTAAATGTAAGACCAGAAACTATAAAACTCCTAGAGGAGAACATAGGCAAAACACTCTCTGACATAAATCACAATAGGATCCTCTATGATCCACCTCCCAGAATATTGGAAATAAAAGCAAAAAATAAACAAATGGGACCTAATTAAAATTAAAAGCTTCTGCACAACGAAGGAAACTATAAGCAAGGTGAAAAGACAGCCTTCAGAATGGGAGAAAATAATGGCAAATGAAGCAACTGACAAAGAATTTATCTCAAAAATATACAAGCAACTCCTGCAGCTCAATTCCAGAAAAATAAATGACCCAATCAAAAAATGGGCCAAAGAACTAAATAGACATTTCTCCAAAGAAGACATACAGATGGCTAACAAACACATGAAAAGATGCTCAACATCACTCATTATTAGAGAAATGCCAATCAAAACCACAATGAGGTACCATCTCACTCCAGTCAGAATGGCTGCTATCCAAAAGTCTACAAGCAAGAAATGCTGGAGAGGGTGTGGAGAAAAGGGAACCCTCTTACACTGTTAGTGGGAATGCAAGCTAATACAGCCACTATGGAGAACAGTGTGGAGATTCCTTAAAAAACTGGAAATAGAACTGCGTTATGAACCAGTAATCCCACTGCTGGGCATACACACTGAGGAAACCAGAATTGAAAGAGACACATGTACCCCAATGTTCATCACAGCACTATTTATAACAGCCAGGACATGGAAGCAACCTAGATGTCCATCAGCAGATGAATGGATAAGAAAGCTGTGGTACATATACACAATGGAATATTACTCAGGCATTAAAAGGAATACATTTGAATGAGTTCTAATGAGGTGGATGAAACTGGAGCCTATTACACAGAGTAAAGTAAGCCAGAAAGAAAAACACCAATATAGTATACTAATGCATATATGCGGAATTTAGAAAGATGGTAGTGATAACCCTGAGACAGCAAAAGAGACACAGATGTATAGAACAGTCTTTTGGACTCTGTGGGAGAGGGCAAGGGTGGGATGATTTGGGAGAATGGCATTGAAATATGTATAATATCATATGTGAAATGAATCTCCAGACCAGGCTCGATGCATGATACAGGATGCTCAGGGCTGGTGCACTGGGATGACCCAGAGGGATGGTATGGGGAGGAAGGTAGGAGGGGGGTTCAGGATGGGGAACACGTGTACACCCATGGCAGATTCATGTTGATGTATGGCAAAACCAATACAATATTTTAAAGTAATTAGCCTCTAATTAAAATAAATAAATTTATATTAAAAAAAAGAAATTGGTCATCAGTAGTCTGAGCAGGGTCACCCTGTTTTAAGTACAGTTAATCTTCAGCTCCAGGGTAAGTTTGTTCCCATTTCTCTGTGGCCCATTCTCTGAACTGTGGGAGCTCATGGTCTGGGTACAGTCTGGTCATCACGTAGTTAACTTCTCCACCTGGGGTTTCAGGATATGGCTCAGAATCTTATCTACGGCCCTTGAGAAAGAACCAAAGGTCCTTGAAGATGCTTAGTTTTCTTTGACTGTTTTTGCTTGTTCTAGCATTTCTCATCTCTCTGATTAAACTTACTTTTTGACGGAAACTTTCCACAGACAAAAGGCAGGTGAAGGATATGGTGGGGGAGGGGGGAGGCAAGGATGATAGGGTCCTGCTCTGTTTCAAGCACAGACATGCGTTCAAGGAAAGATGAAAACAAGTGAATGAACTCAGCAATCACAAATCCAGCCTGTTTACCAAGAGCACGGCCTCTCGTAGATCCGGTATGGGAGGCATGGCCTGTCTGGTGACATCTCTGTAACTGTCATGGGATCCTGTCTGTGGACACGTAGCATAGCCATGTGTTCTCTGAACAAGGACTTGCAAGAATGGCTACAGAAGGGTTTTACCAAGAATTTTATTTTTAATTAAAAAATTTTCATTTTTATATTTGCTATTTATTTAGCCTAATATTTGGCAGGGGCCAGTCTGGAACAAGGGATCTTTTAGCTGTGGCATATGGGATCTAGTTCTCTGCAGGGAGTGAACCTGGGTCCCCTGCATTGTCAGTGCAGACTCTAAGCCACTGGACCACCAGGGAAATCCCTACCATGTCCTTTAATCACTGAAATTGACCTTCCTGGGAAGAGGTGGGAATAAAACAAGAGGAGAAGGTGCTACAAAGCATTGATTAATTCATCAATCCAAAAAATAATCAAATTTTAAGGGAAAAATTAACATGTCCTCTGCCTGCCTCCTGTCTATAGAAAACCTTCAGACTCCCAGGCATCTCTGAGTTCCAGAGTACATTTAACCAGAGAAGTGAGAACATGTAGAAAGAAAGCAAACCTGTCAAAGAAGACAAAACAATAACCCAGCCATTGAACAAAACCAAGGACCTATGTTCCTCCTTAAGGGCTGTAGATAATGTTCTGAGCCCTGAACTGTGAGCTGTCCTATACATGCTGAGACCCCCACCAGGTGGAGAAGTTGACTGCAGGCTGCCCACAAGCACACAGACTTCAGACCTGTTAGAACCAGAAGGTGATGATGCTGCCTCCTGATGACCTCACCACCAGCCAATCAGGAGAAGGTCCCTGAGCAGATCACGCATGCCATAACCCCCTCCTTCACCTTGTCTTTAAACTTCCCGTGAAAGCCTTCAGGGAGTATGAGCCTTTTAAGCAGTCTGCCCTGGACTCCTTGCTCAGCACCGGCAACACAGGCTTCCTTTTCTTCACCACAACGTGGGGTCAGTGGGTGGGCTTCACCATGCTGGGGTCAGAATCTCAAGTGGGGTTCAGAAACTGCACACCAAGGGTCATCAGCCACTCAGCAGAACACGGAGCACAGCTGCCCCAAGGCGCCTGACCTCATATGAGTGCAACAAGAGCAGACAAAGGACCACAGGTAAATCAGGGCAACACCCTCAACTCATATGCTGGGAATCTCAGGGGAACAAGGCACGCTCCAGGAAAAGGGGAGAGAGGGGATCTCTGGGCACACATGATCCTGGCTCGTGCAGAAAAGGGAGACCCACACAACCCCCAGACCCTGCACCTGAGGTCATGGTTGGACACTCTCGAAGGGGACCTCACCCCCAGACCCTGTAGCTGGGGTCACATGTCCACAGTCTCCAGGGTGACCCCCCTCCCCAGACCCTGAAACTGGGGTCACATGTCCACAGTCTCCAAAGTGACCCCCCTCTCCAGACCCTGAAACTGGGGTCACATGTCCACAGTCTCTAGGGTGACCCCCTTCCCAGACACTGAGCCTGGGGTCACATGTCTACAGGTATCCACACGGATGGACCTTAAAGGATCATTTCTAAGAGAAGTCAATTAGGCATAGGAAGACAATAGGGTGTGATGTACCTTCTAGGCAAAATATCACTAGACATACAAAGTATCAAATTTATGAGCCCAAAGAGACCCTGAGATTTCAAATACAAACAAAGGGTTCCAAGAAAAAGAAAAAAAAGTAAAGAATGTGAAGGATCTGAACATGAATTAGGACATCTGAACTAACACAGACATAGAAACCTGTATGTGTAATCAACAATCTCCAAGGCTTATCCTCTTCCTTTCTCCCTTCCTTTCCCATAGAGATGGGAATCTGTACCTCTAACCTATACACAGAAATCTGTATCTCTAGGAGAGGATCCGCAGAAATCATCTCCTACCTCCCTTCTTTGTATACACAGAGAACCGTATCCGAGATACATAATCCACCAGAATCTGATGCTCACAACTCTGTTTGACTTTCTATGGCAAAAAATCAAAAAAAAAGAATAGACATATCTCATAGATCAGGCGGTTATATACTACAACAATCTGAACATTGCAAATCAACTATACTGCAACATAGCATCGGCATGACATTAAAGAGAAGGAAGGAAAAGCAGTGCCTACTTTATTCCCCCTGACCTCCCTGACTGGGGCTGCTACCCCTTCCCTGGAGCCTAAGCAGGCTTAGGTCCCACTGCTGGACTGGGGTGAGTTTGACACAGCCTGGCAGGGTGCCCTTTACTGAACTCTTTTTAAACATCTACTGCCTGCTATGCTCTGGCTCGGACCAGACTCTCCAGGGGGATCCAGACCTCCAGGGACTTGAGAGCAAGTATTACAAACCCTGCATGTGCCCTGGTGCTGGGCATTCCAGCTCAAGCCTCCTTTCTGGAGTGCAGCCTCCTACACACCCAAGCACACTCTGCAGGGTGCTGTCGACCTGGTAGTAATTAGTCTGGTGTGTGTGTGTGTTTTGTTGTTGTTGTTGTTGTTGTGTGTGTGTGTGTGTGTGTGTGTGATGCTTTATAGGGGAAGAGTCATGAAAAAAACAAGCCCTTAGGTGTTTGCTCAGGTACAGTTCATTCTAATCCACAGCCCAGGATGCTGACTTTCCCAGGAACCAGAGATGTGTTTTAAAAAGCGCAGTCGCCTGTAAACATTTCCTGTAACTACAACTTGACCAAAAAGGCTGACCAGCACCTCTAATTCACAAGGCCTGGGGTTTCTGTTAATGACACCTGCCCTCAGGAAATCTCCCAGGGCAGGGATTGCAGAAATAAATTCCAAACACAACAGAGTTTCAAAAAGCCAATTGCCCCAGTAAATTTTCCTCACATCCTTTAATATAAAGGAAACAAGAAAAAAAAAAAAAGAGCAAAGCTGCACCACAGCAGTAGATGCGCAGCACTCCTAATTGCTGCAGGAATACCAATCAAAACAGCGATGGGATGTCAAATCCCACCAATCAGACTGGCCATCCTCACAAGCCTACAAACAATAAATGCAGGAAAGAGCCAGCAGGTGAGGTAACCCCACTACATGTTCAGTCCACTAGAGACGACGACCTCCACATGTCAAAAAAAACCCCAAAAAACCTCTCAAGAGAGCCAGTCCTAGGATCAGATATCCCCGCACCTGGCTGATATCCCGAGAAAGTCATCATTCAATAAAAGCACGTACACCCCAACATTCCCTGCAGTTCTACTTGCAACAGCCAAAACAGAGCCTGCAAAATGCCCACGGACAGATTAAAGGTTAAAGAAGATGTGTTACATATAGACAATGGACCATTACTCAGCCGTGAAAAAGAGCCACTGAAATTATGAAATTATGCCACTGGTCGCTAGGAGGATGGACCTTGAAGACTCATGCTGCTGCTGCTGCTAAGTCGCTTCAGTTGGGTCCGACTCTGTGAGACCCCATAGACGGCAGCCCACCAGGCTCCTCCATCCCTGGGATTCTCCAGGCAAGAATACTGGAGTGGGTCACCATTGCCTTCTCCATACACTAAGTGAAATCAGCCAGACTGAGGAAGAGAACAGCCTTTGATGTCCCTTGGAGGAAAAATTAAAAAAGAGATTTTCTTAATTTTAAAGAATTAAAAAAGAAAAATTAAAAAAAGGAACCTAACTCACAACTCAAAAAGAGACTGAGAATTCAAACACAGAGGGTTCCAAGAAAGGGCAGGGATGAATTCAGAGACAGGGACTTACATATACACAGGCATCAGTATGTGTCATAGATGCTCAAGAAGGACCTGGTGTTCAGCAAGTGGAACTTTGCTTGAGCTTCTGCAATAATCTCTATGGCAAAAGAATCCAAAAAGAACAGATAGACGCTGTATATATATGTGTGTGTGTGTGTGTGTGTGTGTGTGTGTGTGTGTGTGTGTGTGTGTGATAACTGAATCAGGCGGTTGTACACTATTGGCAAGCACAAAACTGCAGATTAACTGTACTCTGACGTAGCTTTAGCATGAGATTAAAGAAAACAAACAACAAAAAATCAATGTCTAGTTTATTCCCTGCAACCTCCCTGATTTGGGCTACCATCCCATCCCTTTTTAACACCTGCCTTTTTAACAGAGCAGGCCTCAAACTCAGCACTTTTTGTAGGTAACAGAATATAGATAATCTAGCTTTGTTTTTACTCTTTTTTAATTCTCTTTAATTTATGTCAGGTGAGAGGATTTTCCATTTAGAGAAGTAAAGAACTGTTTTAAAATCCATTTTTAAGGGGGAAATATGAGCCAGTTTAAAGAAACATATTAAGTGGTAAATTGTCCAAGTGGTTCCCAAACATGGCAAAACTTGGGAAGTGGCAAAGGGTCCCTGCTCACTTCCCTTAGTTTAGAGTTGTTGTTTAGAGGAAGCTGCCCAGTCAGGGACCACCTCCTCACAGACAGGAGGAGCCAAGTGAGAAGAATAAGGATGAAAGTGACATCCAGCACTTCCAACCCCGGCCAACATAGACCCCATGTGATACCTAGGCTCTCATCACCTGGGTCAGGTGGCTGCGTGGCCACGCCCTGGGCAGTTTTGGAAGTGGAGACTTGAGAGATGTCAGGGCTTTTATTTGCCTGCATCCCTGAATAGCAATCAAGATTTATGTGATTGAAAAATAAATTCATGTCATAATAAGACACTGAGATTTCAGAGTTCTTCTGCACAACAGCTAGTATTATTGAAATGAGTTGGGGAAACAGAGATTTAGACCAGGATTTAGGGACTTGAGAACAGCTAGATTTTTCAAGACCAGCTTCCTGTTGAGGATGATATTTACCAAACCAAGTCCTGCCTGTTTTCCTTCCTTCCTTTCTTTTTTCTCCCTCTCTTTTTTCCTCTTTCATTCATTTGTTCTCTTTTTCTCTTGTCTCTCCCTGCCCCACTCTCTTCCTCTCTCTTCTTTCCTCCCTTCCTTTTTTCATTTATTTCTTTCTTTACTGTTTCCAGTGAAACTCTGTGAGTTTCAAAGACTTACAGCTCACCAAAGATCCATCTCAGTTCAGTCGCTCAGTCATGTCTGACTCTTTGTGACCCCATGGACTGCAGCACGCCAGGCCTCCCTGTCCATCATCAACTCCTGGAGCTTACTCAAACTCATGTCCATTGAGTTGGTGATGCCATCCAACCATCTCATCCTCTGTCAGCCACTTGTTCTCCCACCTCCAATCTTTCCCAGCATAAGGGTCTTTTCCAGTGAGTTGGTTCTTCACATCAGGTGGCCAAAGGACTGAAGTTTCAACTTCAGCATCAGTCCTTCCAATGAATATTCGGGACTGATTTCTTTTAGGATTGACTGGTTTGATCTCCTTGCAGTCCAAGGACTCTCAAGAGTCTTCTCTAACACCACAGTTCAAAAGTATCAATTCTTTGGTGCTCAGCTTTCTTTATAGTTCAACTCTCACATCCATATATGACTACTGGAAAACCATAGCTTTGACTAGATGGACCTTTGTTGGCAAAGTAATGCCTCTGCTTTTGAATATGCTGTCTAGGTTGGTCATAGCTTATCTTCCAAGGAGCAAGTATCTTTTAATTTCATGGCTGCAATCACCATCTGCAGTGATTTTGGAGCTCAAGAAAATAAAGTCTCTCACTGTTTCCATTGTTTCCCCATCTGTTTGCCATAAAGTGTTGGGACTGGATGTCATGATCTTAGTTTTCTGAATGTTGAAATTTAAGCCAGCTTTTTCACTCTCCTCTTTCACTTTCATCAAGAGGCTCTTTAGTTCTTCTTCGCTTTCTGCCATAAGGGTGTCATCTGCATATGAGAGGTTATTGATATTTCTCCCGGCAATCTTGATTCCAGCTTGTGCTTCTTCCAGCAAAGATTTTCTAGATTTCCTTCCTTCCTTCTTTCCTTTCTTCTTCTACTTCTTCCTTCTTTCTTTTGTTTAGTCCTTTCTTATTTTGTTATTTTAGCAACAGAATAATGTTTTCAGATAAAGGCATTCAAAGGTCCCCAATATGCAGGGCATAGAGGGGAGAGCAGAAGTGCCATTTAACTCAAGCAGAGGCCTCAAATTTCACATTCGACATTATCACCCCTAAGGTTTACACACAGAGCCTTGGCAAATATGTGTGTGTGTTAAAAACAGCAATTTGTTGCAAAACAACAGCAACAATTTGTTACATGTTCCCTGGTGGCTCAGATGGTAAAGTGTCTTGCTTACAATGGGGGAGACCTGGGTTGGATCCCTGGGTTGGGAAGATCCTCTGGAGAAGGAAATGGCAACCCACTCCAGTACTCTTGCCTGGAAAATCCCATGGACAGAGGAGTGTGGTGGGCTACAGTCCATGGGGTCACAAAGAGTCGGACACAACTGAGCGACTTCACTTTCAAACAATGAAAATATGCCAACATTTTTGTATAATGGTCCACATTTATAATGCCTGGGGACACATCTGAGTATTTTATACACAGGACTGTAGCCTGCCAGACTTCTCTGGCCAAGGAATTCTCCAGGCCAGAATACTGAAGTGGGTACCCTGTTCCCTTCTCCAGGGGATCTTCCCAACCCAGGGATCAAACCCAGGTCTTCCGCATTGCAGGCAGATTCTTTTCCATCTGAGCCACCAGGGAAGCCCAAGAATACTGGAGTACGTAGCCTATCTCTTCTCCAGGGTATCTTCCAGACCCAGGAATCAACCCGGGGTCTCTTGCATTGCAGGCGGATTCTTGACCCGCTGAGCTACCAGGGAAGTGCTTATACATAGCATAAGACAGCTATGGAGATGCCAGCGTATGAATTTGTTCTGACTAATTCTTGTGTATTTCCACAAGCAAATCTAGGTGACATCTGTACTGAATCAGATCTTACAGATGACCTCGTAGGTTAACTCTTGCAGGCTAATCCATAGGCTAATCCATGGGGTCTGCACTAAATCTCCTCAGTCATGTCAGATTCTCTGTGACCCTATGGATTGTAGCCCACCAGAATCCTCAGTTCCTGGGATTCTCCAGGCAAGAATACTGCAGTGAGTTGCCGTTTCCTTCTCCAGGGGATCATCCTGACCTAAGAATAGAATCAACGTCTCTAATGTATCTTGCATTGGCAGGCAGGTTCCTTACCACTGCGTTTCAAAGTACGGACTTGAGTGCTAGCGGCACCCTCTAGTGGCCAGTAAGCGCCCCAGTCTGAATTCTCTACACAGACCAATATTTGGTCAGACTTCAAAATTGCCTCCCTCGGCACCTAAGCGAGTCTCATGAAGTGGTGATGCCATCTCACCACCTTGATAATCGATTATTACTCGGCCAAATCTCCGTGGTCTTCCAAAGATGCTGTCAGCACTTCCTGCCAAACTACCGTTCCTTGGGTGCACCATGATGCTCCAGGTTCCTATGTGATGGTCACAGCAGCCCCTCTGCTCCAACATTCTCCAGCGGCATGAGGTCCCGCTATTACCCTTAACAAAGAAGATCAACGTTATTTGAGGGCCCACTATGTGGCAGGCAGGTGCCACATGGCTGGATCGTCCCCATAGCAGGGTGTTGTCATCGCCAAGTTGACAGAGGAGCAGTGAGGTCACAAAACAAAGAGAAACAATGATGAAACAATTCAACCTCAGCTGCCTCCCTAGATCTTTCTCCCCAATCATTTCAAGATGATTTGTTAAGGGGGGAAGGGAAGGAAAACAATATATACGGAGCCCACTCGGGCACCGAGCACCAGTACCAAACACTTACACATACTTGCTACATTTAATTCCTCATGACCACCCACCTGGGCAGGTATCTACCATCCTTCACTTATCTCTCCATCCATTCACTTATCAACAGCTATCCATTTCACAGCTACCGTGTCCCAAGGATTGTGTTATATACTAGATCTTCTAAGAAATATGGGACTTTCCATGTGGCTCAGTGAGTAAAGAATCCACTCACAATGTAGGAAACACAGGAGATGTGGGTTCGATCCCTGGGTCGGGACGATCCCCTGCAAGGCAACCCACTGTAGTTTTCTTGGCTGGAGAATCCCATGGACAGAGGAGCCTGGTGGGCTACGGTCCACAGAGTCGGACACAAGTGACTGAGATGCACACACGCACTTCTAAGACACGTAAGAGCAGGTGAAGACCTGGTTTCTGGGTTTGAGGTCCTGTCAGTGCAGGGCACACCATGCACTTAAATACTGATTGTGTGAAGCCTGATCACCACATGGAAGTGGACTTGCTAAGTCAGAAGCAGAGAGCCTGGCTCAGGGACCAAGGTAAGCAACACCCTGCAGCTGTCAGGAAGCTGCAAATAGTGCCCAGAGATAGTATTTCTTGAGACTCCTTGTTGTTTGCCAAGCAGGATGCTACCCGCACTGGGCTCTTTAATCCTCACAACCTACCCTAGGGAGGTTGCTGTTATGATTCCCCCATTTTATAGGAGCTTGAAGAATGGAGAGGTAACATGACTTTCTCAGGGATATTTGGCTTGTCTGTGGGGAAGCCAAAATTCTAATTCAAGTCTCATTTGGCTGCAGAGCTATGCCTTTTAACCCCTGGACTTGTGCCTCAGCCAAGGAGGGTAGAGGAGGGAGGTGGTCCTGGAAGCCTTGAGGTCTATAGGATTTTGACCCTAATCTGAATATGTTTGCAGAATTATTAAGGATTGAGGGTAAGGAAATGCTATCAAACAATTTGATGAAGATGGATTGGAGAGGCAGACTGAAGAGAAGAAGCCAATGGGAAGCAGGCTACAGTGGTTCAGAGAATGGACAAGGGGACCACACTGGGACATGTCAAGCTGGAGAAGCTGATGAGGAGTGGGCAGACTGGGCAGGCTGCTGGGTGTGTGAGTTCATAAAGTAGAGAAGAAGACGTGAAAGTCGTTCACTTATGTCCAGCTCTTTGTGACTCCATGGACTGTAGCCAGCTGGGCTCCTCTGTCCACGGAATTCTCCAGGCCAGAATGCTAGAGTGGGTAGCTGTTCCCTTCTCCAGGGGATCTTCCCAACCCAGGGATTGAACCCAGGTCTCACACATTGCAGGCGGATTCCTTACCGTCTAAGCCACCAGGGAAGCCCAAGAGTATTGGAGTGGGTAGCCTATCCCTTCTCCAGGGGATCTTCCTGACCCAGGAATCGAACCTGCATTGCAGTGGAATTCTTCACCAGCTGAGCTACTAGCAAAGCTGGTGATAAAGATGGGGAGTTGTCAGAATGTAAATTCAAGCTAAGATGGTGGGTAGAGGACTCTGGGAGAACCAAGATGAGGGCTGGGCAGCAGGGCAGGGAGGGGGCTCTGAAGAGGACGCCAAGCTGCAGCCTGCCAGAGGCATAGGGTCCTGCAGAACTCAGGGACCCAAGCTTCCAGAAGGGGGTGGGGAGCCAGCAGTCTAGAGGGGCCAGGACACTTCAGGACAGAGTGTGTCCCTTCTCCTCTCTGACTCAGAATTGAAGGTCGAGAGGTCAGAATTTGGGGAAATTGCATTCTGTTCCCAGCAACTCAACCACCATGAATTTCAAAATCTCTCTTCATCTGGAACACAGAAAATGATTTGCAGTCCTCAGACGGTTAGAAGGGCACTGGGTTTTGCCAAGTCACATTATTTGACAGAAATGGGCCGTGAAATGCCTGCTAATTGCTACAAGATTTAACAGGGAATGAGGAGCCTGAGAATGGGAGGTGCTGTGTCAGACTTTAATGTGGGGAGCTGGGAACCAGGTGATAAGGAGGCATAATGGGCTCACTTCTCCCAGCTCCAAATTACCAGGATCATTTTATCCTGCTGAAAGAAGGATGAGGCTTTTAAAAATGGGCAATTACGACATTTTTTTCATTGTTGCAGAGAAAGTTAAACGCCAGTTATCCCAGCTATTTTGAAGGGGTTTTCGAAAGGCACTCAGGCCATTGTTGAGCTCATCGTCTCCTCGGGCTCCAGGGAGAGCTTATTTGCTGTCATAATCCTGGTTGATCCTTCTAGCTATACCCGACAAGTCTTTGCAGAGTTCTTCCCACAAGTTCTGTTCCTGCCCTGCACTTGGACCGTGGGCCCCTTGAATCAATCAAAGGAAACTGTTTCCGAATAAGCAGCAGTGTGCCTCGGCCGAGTCTATAAAGATATTGGAAGGGTCTATAGTCATCCCGTGCATCCCCTCATTCTCTCGGGAAGTCCTCCCTTGGAATCACAGCATTCCCCAGAATTCCCCACTGTCAGGCACAACTGGTCCAAGGCCTATTCCCTCTGGAAATGGATCCCCGAGCTCCTTGTCCAGTCTCATCTTCTCCCTCTCCCATCGCGTGCTCATTCATTCACTTGACATGCGCAAAGTGAGCAGGTTACAGGTGCCGGGCACTGCAGCGGGAGCTGGAGGAGCCTTTGTCAGGTAGCAAAGTTGGTCCTGGAGGTAGGGTGTCCGAAAATCAGTGTGGAGGCTTTGTTGAGTGAAGATGGAGGCATCTGGGACATAAGGAGACTTCTCTCCACTCCAGGGACTCAGATGAGGAAGGCTGGAGGTCGGGGCACATGGTGACATCTAGGCTGAGAGTCGGAGGAAGCAGACACATGCTGGAGACATATTTGGTGGGCAGAATCTACAGGACATGAAGTTTCAGGGGGGTTTGGAGGGATAAGGAGGATACTCAGGCTTCAAGCTTGGACTATGGGGAGGAAGGTGATGTCATTGCTAACAGAAGAACCCCAGAGAAGAAATGGATTTGATGGGGAAGAAGATGACCTCCTTTGGGGCCTCAGTGATCCCACGAAGCCTGTAAACCATCAGGAAGAAGATCCAGTGTGTGGGTCTGGAGCCCACTGAGGGATCCAGGCTGGAAAGAGGGAGACATGGAGGGGTCAACTCAGAGATGGGCATCGGAGCCTGAGGGTGAACAAGGGTATGTGGGAGAGAGATGGAGAGCTCTGGCAAGACCAGTGGTTAAGGGAGAAAATGTAGGCAGGCTGGACTGCAGAGGAAAAGCAAGCTCACTGCTAAGCGATGGGCACCCAAAGTTCACACCTGTGCTTTCTCCACTGGGACTGGCAAATAGCAGTGCTGAGAAGGACTCAGCCTTGTCAAATGGTAAAATCATGGTGAGATTTTAGAGGAAGGTAACACTAACTCCCACAATGCTCCTTCTTCTCTCCTATGTCATAATGTGGCTGTTTCCCATCACCTATTTCTAGGAGGTCATCTCTAAATCCTAGGAATTTCCCAGGTAATAGGCATGCCTTTCTTATCCCTCGTTGGTGGGGGGAGGGGTTCAGACCACACCTGAATTTGTGCTGATGAAGTGACTGGTGGTGAGCCCTAGACAGTTGAGGCTAAAATGAGATGCCTCCTCAGGATGGACCAGCCACCCCTGAAAGACCAGTGTTGCCATTAGAGGGTTGGGGTCTTAAGCCAGAGCTCAGCCTGACCTTTGGGGAGGAGAGGGAAGCTGGAGGTTAAGGTGGGCTTCCCTGGTTGGCCATACTCTGAGTATGTCGTGCATTGATGTGCTTGGGAGAGCAAAGCCTCCTGAATCCACTGGGAGAGGACCTGGAAGCTTCCTGTTTGCACCTCCCCCCCAAGCCCCCAACCTTGCTCTCTGTGTCTCTCCCTTTGGCTGATTCTGATTTATAACCTTTACAATAAACCTGTGATCAGAAATACCATGCTTCGTGAGTTCTGTGAGTCTTCCTAGTGAATGATCAAATGTGAAGGAGTAGTGGGGGCCCCCAAATGTGTAGCCAACAGGCCAGAAGTGCAAGTGAACTGGGGCCCCCAAAACTGCTGGCTGGTGTCTGAAGGGAGGACAACTTTGTAGAGGATTATGCCTTAAAAAAATTTTTTTTTTGGAATTCATTTACAATGTTATATTAGTTTCAGAAGTACAACACAGTGACTCAGTTATACACATACATATATTCATTCTTTTTCAGATTCTTTTCCCATATATGTTATTACAGAATATTAAGTATATTTCCCTGTGTTATGCAGTAGGACCTTCTTGATTATCTTTATATATATAGTGTGTATATGTTAATCCCAAACCCCTAATATATGTCCCCCAAGCTTTCCCCTTTGATAACCGTAATTTTGTTTTCAAAACAAACTGTGAATCTGCTTCTGTTTTATAAGTAAGTTCACTTATATATTTTTAAACTTAAATTCCACATGAGTGATATCATAATATTTATCTTCTCTGTCTGATTTACTTCATTTAGTATGATAATCTCTAGGCTCATCCATGTTGCTGCAAATTACATTATTTCTTTCTTTTTATGGCTGAGTAGTATTCCATTCTGGAGAAGACAATAGCACCCCACTCCAGTATTCTTGCCTGGAAAACCCCATGGATGCAGGAGCCTGGTGGGCTGCAGTCCGTGGGGTCGCTGAGGGTCAGCCACGACTGAGCGACTTCACTTTCACTTTTTACTTTCATGCATTGGAGAAGGAAATGGCAACCCACTCCAGTGTCCTTGCCTGGAGAATCCCAGGGACGGGGGAGCCTGGCAGGCTGCCATCTCTGGGGTCGCACAGAGTCGGACACGACTGAAGCGGCTTAGCAGCAGCAGCAGCAGCAGCAGCAGCAGCAGTGTTCCATTATAAATACGTACTACATCCTCTTTATCCATTCCTCTACTGAAGGACATTTAGGTGGCTTCCATGTCCTGACTGTTGTAAATAGTGCTCCAGTGAACACTGGGGTGCATGTATCTTTTCAAACCATGTTTTCCTCTGGATATATGCCCAGGAGTGGGATTGCTGGATCATGTGATAACTCTCTTTTTAGCTTTTTAAGGAACCTCCATACTGTTCTCCATAGTCAGTTCAGTTCACTTCAGTTCAGTCACTCAGTCATGTCCAACTCTTTGCGACCCCATGCACTGCAGCATGCCAGGCCTCCCTGTGCATCACCAACTCCTGGAGTTTACTCAAACTCGTGTCCATTGAGTCAGTGATACCATCCAACCATTTCCTCCTCCTGCCTCCAATCTTTCCCAGCATCAGGGCCTTTTCAAATGAGTCAGCTCTTTGCATCAGGTGGCCAAAGTGTTGGAGTTTAAGCTTCAGCATCAGTCCTTCCAATGAATATTCAGGACTGATTTCCTTTAGGATTGACTGGTTTGATCTCCTTGCATTCCAAGGGACTCTCAAGAGTCTTCTCCAACACCACAGTTCAAAAGCATCAGTTCTTTGGTGTTCAGCTTTCTTTATAGTCCAACTCTCACATCCATACATGACTACTGGAAAAACCATAGCTTTGACTAGGTGAACCTTTGTTGGCAAAGTAATGTCTCTGCTTTTTAATATGCTATCTAGGTTGGTCATAACTTTTTTTCCAAGGAGCAAATGTCTTTTAATTTCATGGCTGCAGTCACCATCTGCAGTGATTTTTGTTCTCCATAGAGGTTGTACCAATTTACATTCCCACCAATAGTATGGGAGGGTTCCCTTTTCTCCACACCTTCTCCAGAATTTATTTCTTGTACACTTTTTGATGATGGCCCTTCTGACCAGTGTGATATGGTACCCTTCACATGCACAGTGACTTTTATCTATGACATTTGGCCCAGCTTCAGGTAGTTGGTGCCAGAAGTCACTGCACCCTCATTCTCAAAAGTTATGGGGAAGAAAAAGTTACAGGGCTCCAAGCATAGGCACCATTATCAGCAAGTCCTTCCTTTGTACTAAGCACCTCATATGAAGTGCTGAGCTCATCCTGGACACAAGGGAAGTGCTAAGTATTATCATCCACCCATTACAGATGAGAAAACGGAGTCCCAGAGTTATCAGTCCTCCTCAAGGTCATGTCCCTAGGAAGTGGGAGAGCCAGAATTAAACTCAAGCAAGCAAATCCAATGACCTTAACCACTCCATGAACTTTTCCCCCAGCAAGATGATTGTATTCACATTTGACCTGGTAGATCTACCAGAGTAGCGGAAATGAGTCCATTTATCAGCTAACTTATAAAACAATACCTATTGAATATCCCCTGCATGCCAAACACTGTGGGATCATCAGTGAATAAAACAATACTCTATGACTTATATATGACATATGACATAATCTGTGACATATAATGGAATATGTGTGAGTGTGTGTGGGTGTGAGCATGGAGAGGGTATTGGTTTATATTCTGAGTGATATGGGGAGCATAGTTTGGAGCAGAGGAGAGTGAAGTGGTCTAATGTATGTGGTAAAAGAGTCACTCTGGCTGCTGTGTGAACAGTCTTGTGGAAACAAGGGTAGAATCAAGGAGACATGTTAGGAAACTAATCAAGTCACTGACATAAGACACGATGGTGGCTTGCACAGGAGTGGGAACAATGGAAGTGGCCAGATTCTGGGAAAATGTTCAGGGTAGAACCAGCAAGATCAGCTGGTAGATTGGACTGGGATATGACCGGGAGGGACCAGAAGGTGAACAAACGGAGGGACAGCCACGGAGTCTCAGAGAAGGGTATGGCTGATTCACCAAAGAAGCTCTCCGTGGGGCACCTGGGCATTGAAAGATGAGTAGAAAAGCACAGGGCACAGGGGGAAGGTCAAAAGCAAAGCCTTCCAGACAGAGGAAAGAGTCCCTATTGTCCTATTATCCACACAGTGGTCAACAACCAAGGCTACAGGGAATACTGGCTATTACCTTCTCTCTTCCCACCACGTCTGCATTTTGCTTTTCCTAATCCTCAAGAATCCGGAGAAGGCAATGGCACCCCACTCCAGTACTCTTGCCTGGAAAATCCCGTGGACGGAGGAGCCTGGTGGGCTGCAGTCCATGGGGTCGCTAAGAGTCGGACACAACTGAGCAACTTCAGTTTCACCTTTCACTTTCATGCTTTGGAGAAGGAAATGGCAACCCACTCCAGTGTTCTTGCCTAGAGAATCCCAGGGACGGGGGAGCCTGGTGGGCTTCCGTCTATGGGGTCGCACAGAGTTGGACACGACTGAAGCGACTTGCAGCAGCAGCAGCAGCAGCAGCAGCAGCAATCCTCAAGAATTAGACATTCAGTTGAATCACCTCTTCAGAGAGGACATCCCTTGATCACTTTATATTAATTCCACCCCCTGTTTTTCTTCCTCCTCCCATCAGCCTGCTCTCTTTTTTTTCATATCACATCTCACAGTTTACTGGTATACACCCATTTCTTTACTGGAAAGTGTAGACTTCAGTATGGAGCTATTGGGCACAAGTCCAACTCCTGACCCCACTATATATGTCATCTTAGAGCTGTCAGTGTGCCCCTCTGCAAATTAGGGTAGTAACTTTGCCTACATCATCTGGTTGTGGTGAGGAGCTAATGAGACAAGCCATAGACACACTTAGGGCAGCCCCTAGAACCATATGTAATTGTTCAACAAATGTTAGCCATTGTACTGTGCTTTGGAAAGTCTCTACCAGTAGACTTTAAGCTCCATGAGGGCAGGCACTCAATATTTGTTGAACGAATACATTCGTGTACATTCATGTACAAAATTGCACTGACTCGAACTAGTTCCAAAAAATTGACTGTAGTTGATGTAAGGGGGCTGTCCTTTGCCTTTTCCCAACTGTATCTATTTAGGTTTATGGTCTACTGTTTGAGCAGGCATCCTAATTCTCTTGGGAAAGTTGGGGCTTTTGCATTCGATCATGAATCAACAATGTGCCATTTGACACTGGAGAGCATTTCCCTGAAGTCTCGAGCCTCTTACGTCTTATCTTATTTTGAGTGTCATTATCCGTGACACACTTTCATGATAAAACAACAACTATAAAAAGTTTTGCCAAGCTCATTGTGAAGAAATGGTCAGTGATTCACATCTGAGTTGTAGTCTTGATCAGATTAGCTTTCCTCCAGGAACAACAGTATGTATTTAGTCATTTGGACTCAAGACATTACAGTTGCAAAACATAAAAGATCAGTTGGCAAAACTGCCTTATTTGACAGATGAAACGACAGAGGGGAAGCAATTTGCCCATCATGAGTTAGGATAGAACCACGTCTCTCCCCAGGTTCAGAGACTCAGGGTGAAAAGGAACAAGATTTGACCCAAAGGAATAAAGCTGCTTCTACTTCTCATTGCCAAGAAGGGGAATTAGATTTACCCATGCTCATGTTTTTTCATTAATTTAAAATTTTACAAGTATTGCATGAATACTGCTTTCCTCAAAATAATTTAAACTTATGGATAAATTTGATGTCCCCTCTGATCACTACACTTAAACATTCTCCCCTCTAAGTTCCCGCAGAGATATCTGCTGTCATCAGTCTGATGTGCCTCTTTCCAATAATTCTGAATTATTACAAACAGGGAGATGAGTATCCATAAAAATAAATTAACATTGTTCAGTGTGATATATTTGCGTAAATAGCACCATGCTCCCTGCATTATTCTACAAGTTGGCTTTTCCACAGCCAAGTCTGACACTGACTCCTTTCTGTGTAACTGCATGTAAATCTATCTCATTCTTTCTAACTGACATATTGTAGTCAATATGGTATGCGCTCCGGTGTAACCATCCATTCCCCTAGTGGAATGCCTATCAGAATCTCTTGGAGAATCTAAAGGTCATTCTACATTCCTCCTATTGCAAGTTGTGTCACCATAAAAATCCTCATATTGCCTCTTGGCACACACGTGGGAGGGCTTCTCTAGGAGGACCCTGCCGACAGCTGCTGGCCAGAGTGTGTGCATGGTTTTAGCTGTCAAGTTGTTCTCAGGAGGAGCTGTCCGAATATGCCCTCCACCCACAGTTTCCAGAAGCACCCCTTTCGCCACAGTCTCACCAGCACTCCATAGTGTCAGACTCATACTAGATGGGAACAAGTGCTGCCTTGCTTTATACATTCCCAGCTGCTGTGGGGCCACATGCTCCACTGTGATGCTCCTACATATCTCCTTATATGTCCATTGCTAGTTAATATCCTTTGTCCGTTTTTCTATCAGGCTGTTTGAATTTTCTCCCAACCCTATTTCAAAAGCAATGAAAACACTTAGGCCTTGCTGAAATTTGAGTGAATCATAGCTCAGACCTTAGCCTGCATGAGAGAATGATTTGAAATGTTGTTTTTAAAGGGTGGGGTGGTGAGGCTTGTTAGGGAAACGTGGATGACAGGCAGACCCAAAATGAAAGCGGTCCCATGGAAACTGTCCAGGGAGTGGAGGGTGTGGAGGTTTTGAGTCAAGCCTGCAAATCCCTTTGCTGGTAACCAAATGCTCATGCTGAGGCCACACAGAACAGGAGCCCACCTGGCAGATGGAGGTCCTGGTCCACAAACGCAATGAAAAATACCTCCTTAATAATTTTACATTGATTACATATTGAAATGATAATGTGTGGGATATAGTAGGTAAAATAGAGTATATTACTAAAATTAACAGTACCTCCTTCTTTTTACTTATTTAATGCAGCTATGTGAAAATCCGAAATTTATATATGTGGTTCCCATTATACGTCTGTCAGATGGCGCTGGTCTAGGATGTGTGGACAGTTAAGTTTCCAGTCCTAGCACTGCAATAAAAAATGCCACGTGTCCTCAGTGCCATGTGGGACATACATGCCACGCATGTCACTTTCCTATCCAGCCCTACCTGACTTTAGAGGGATGATGCAGAGAGAAGTCATCCACATGCATTTCCTTAGCTGGAAACTCAAATATTTATCAGGGTGGCACAGTCAAGCACCTCACTCTGCCTCTCGTATGTCATAGAGTATGCCCACAGAGGGCTGAAATGTTATCTCATCCTAAGGCCATCAAAAGTCAGTTTCTATAGGAACTAGAGACAGGATCTTTTTACCCAAGACATGCCCGGTTCTCAGGACATTCGTTTATCAGACTTTACATGAAAGAAGCTGAAGGCTCCCCCTCTTTCACTGTCACAGCCTTTGTTATTCCTCAGGCTGGATCTCACTGTTAAGTTTTCATCACTCACATTTTTGCATTTTATTTATCAAACACAAAATTGTTTTGGACTCCACCATTTTATCAATTGAGATTCTTACAAGGAACAGAAAAAAAAAAAAGTTCAAAATCCTTAAAGGAAAAAAAGAAGAGAAGGGATATTTATTGTTTCTGGGATTATTTTTCCAGGGCTGAAATATATCCTCACACAGTTCCAGAGGCCAGAAGTCCAAAACCAAGGTGGCAAAAGGCAAATTACTTCCTTGTCTCTTCCAGCTTCTGGTGGCTCCAGGCATTCCTTGACTTGTGGGGGCATCCCTCCAATCTCTACCTTCATCTTAAATGGTCTTCTTCCTGGCCTGTGTCTCTGTATGTCCATTTGTCTCTTATAAGAACTCTCAATGGATTTAGGATCCATCCTCATGCCATATGAGCTCATCTCCATATTTACCTCAATTACTTCTGCAAAGACCCCCTTTGTGAACCAGGTTCCAGTTGGACATGCATTTTGGGGAGAGGCACTTATTCCACCCACCATAGTTACAGAGCGAGCAGCAGGCAGGACACCCCTTCTCTGTGCCTGTGTACTCAGCCGGCTCCCTTGTGGGCATTCCTGTCCCTCACAGGCTCCACACAGTAACTAGATGGGGACAGCAACCTCAGACTTACATCCTCTCTGGTTCAAGTCCAACAGCAGAGAGAATTTTCTTGGAAGACAAAGAGAAAAATCACAGAGAGGGAGAGATCCATAAAAGCCCACGGGTGCGGGATTAGATGGGATGAAATGTGCTTATTGACTGTACTCAGGTCTGAACACAAACTTGCCCTGGGAACATCACTGTTCCCAGACAGGAGTGATTCCTGAAGAAAAGTCGGGGGTGGGAGGGGCTAGAGGAGGGGTGCTTGCTGAGGTAGCAACCCTGCAGCCTTCACCACCACCAGGTGGAATCACAGATCCTCTTGATCCCTTCTTTGTGGCTTTAATTCCACAAAGCATCTGGGCATCTGCTAAGTACCAGGCCCTCAGCAGGGGTTCATTTCAGTTCAGTTCAGTTGCTGTCATGTCTGACTCTTTTCGACCCCATGTGCTGCAGCACACCAGGCTTCCCTGTCCATCACCAACTCCTGGAGCTTACTAAAACTCGTGTCTATTGAGTCAGTGATGCCATCCAACCATCTCATTCTGTCATCCCCTTCTCCTTCCGCCTTCAACCTTTCCCAGCATCAGGGTCTTTTCCAATGAGTCAATTCTTTGCATCAGGTGACCAAAGTATTGGAGTTTCAGCTTCAACATCAGTCCTTCCAATGAATATTCAGGACTGATTTCCTTTAGAATGGTCTGGTTGGATCTCCTTGCAGTCCAAGGGGCTCTCAAGAAGCTTCTCCAACATCACAGTTCAAAAGCATCAGTTCTTCAGTATTCAGCTTTCTTTATAGTCCAGCTCTCACATCCATACATGCCTACTGGAAAAACCATAGCTTTGACTAGGCAGATGTTTGTGGGCAAAGTAATGTCTCTGCTTTTTAATATGCTGTCTAGGTTGGTCATAACTCTTTTTCCAAGGAGCAAATGTCTTTTAATTTCATGGCTTCAGTCACCATCTGCAGTGATTTTGGAGCCTCCCCAAAATAAAGTCTGTCACCGTTTCTTCTGTTTCCCCATCTATTTCCCATGAAGTGATGGGACCAGATGGCATAATCTTAATTTTCTGAATGTTGAGTTTTAAGCCAACTTTTTCACTCTCCTCTTTCACTTTCATCAAGAGGCTCTTCAGTTCTTTGCTTTCTGCCATACGGATGGTGTCATCTGCATACCTGAGGTTACTGATATTTCTCCCAGCAATCTTGATTCCAGCTTGTGCTTCATCCAGTCCAGCACTTCTCATGATGTACTCTGCATAGAAGTTAAATAAGCAGGGTGACAATATACAGCCTTGATGTACTCCTTTCTGGATTTGGAACCAGTCTGTTGTTCCATGTCCAGTTCTAACTATTGCTTCCTGACCTGCACACAGATTGCTCGGAAGGCAGATATGGTGGTCTGGTATCCCCATCTCTTTAAGAATTTTCCACAGTTTGTTGTGATCCACACAGTCAATGGCTTTGGCGTAGTCAATAAAACAGAAACAGACGTTTTTCTGGAACTCTCTTGCTTTTTTGATGATCCAGCGACGGGTTAGAAACATGAAAGCCAGTGGGACCAGGGGTGCTGCCCCTGAGGAGCCCCTCAGGGCGGCCTTGTCACCAGTGTCTGCGTGATGTCACTAGTGCAACAGTAAAGGAAAGTAGGAGGCCATATGGGAACCAAGAGGAAGGAAATGAAACTCTTTCTGGGGTGAAGGTCACAGAAGGCGGAGGGAGTCAGGCAGCATCCTGATTGCAGCAGTGGGCCCAGGCAGCCAGGAGTAGGCAGGCACAGGGTTATAGGCAAGGCTGTGTTGTGATGGCTCTGGTGCTTTGGAAAGACCCCCTCTGGAGGAGTCTGCAGGGAGGGACTGGGGGCAGGGACACCAGTGAGGAGGTAGTTAGAGAGGAACACAGTAAGGCATTATTTGAGGCAGTATGCTGCTGCTGCTGCTGTGAAGTCACTTCAGTCAACTCTGTACGACCCCATAGAGGGCAGTCCACCAGGCTCTTCTGTCCCTGGGATTCTCCAGGCAAGAATACTAGAGTGGCTTTCCATTTCCTTCTCCAATGCATGCAGGCATGCTAAGTCACTTCAGTCATGTCCGACTCTGTGCAACCCCATGGACAGCAGCCCATCAGGCTTCTCTGTCCACAGAATTCTCTAGGCAAGAATACTGGAGTGGGTTGCCATTGCCTTCTCCTGAGACAGGATAGTAAATGCAAATAAGATAGATAAGGGTTGAGGATCTTGTTGCAGAAGACAACTCAGGGCTTTGTGATTGGTTAGATGTAGGAGTGGAGAGAGGGACAGGAAGGAATGAAGGGTGGGGACAGGCTTCAGATGGAGACACTTGGGTCTGAGCCAGGGAATGGGGCAGGGCTAAGTGGCTTTAGGGTGATGATGGAAAGCTACTTTTGAACAGAGTTCAAGATGCCTGGGGAGCATCCTGGTAGGGATTTTCCAGCAGATGGAATCACTAGAAAATTGGCTACGGATGCAAGAATTGAGGACGTCTAGGTGTTAGCAGGGCTTCCCTGGTGGCCCAGTGGTAAAGAATCTGCCTGCAATGCAGAAGACCTGGGTTTGATCCCTGGGTCAGGAAGATCCCCTGGAGGAGGAAATGGCTACCCACTCCAGTATTCTTGCCTGGAGAATCCCATGGACAGGAGCCTGGCAGGCTCCATAGGGTTGCACAGAGTCAGACAGCCCTGAAGCGACTAAGCAGCAGCAGCAGGTATTAGCAAGAGGCAGAGTGCGGAACGAAGGGCAAAGGTGGGGATCAGACAAGGCAAGCCCCGTGGGATGCCAGGACCTCAGAGCCAGATGGAGGGAACAGAAATGGCCGAAACAGAGACCCCGTGGAGGGTGGAGTCTGTAGTGTGGCTGAACCGCTTGGGAAGAGGCCTGGGAGAACCACTGTGGGTATTTCCCTTACTCATCCCACACAGCGGGCCTCATGGAGAACAGACCCAGAACTCAAAGCTTTGCTTCTCCTCTTCCTCTGCCCGCCTTACTCTCTCTTACCTGTGGCCACCTCCTTTCAATCAGATAAAGAAAGCAGGGAAGCCAACACAGCTCCTCAGGTGACGGGAGACAAGGTACCCGGCGTGGGGCTGCCTGACAGTGAGCCGATTAAAGGCCAAGGCTGAGAGAGAGAGAGCCTGGGATCTTGGCCCAGAGGGCTGCTTGGAAGCATGTAGATTTGGCTGCCCTGGGCCATGATCCACGCGGGTGGTCGCAGGTGGGTCCTTGGCTCTGTGTGACTGACGTGGTCCCATGTCCACCAGCCCCCAGTCACAGAGACTCCCCTGTGTTTCTTTAGCTGGCCAGCCAAGGCCCTGCCAGGCTTCCACCAATGCTGCCAAGGGTCTACGAGAGGGAGAGACAAACTGCTCCCCTCCATCCCCAGGCCCTTCTCCTGAGGGGCCCTGGCCAGCTCCCCATAGCTCAGTGGGCCCCCCGCAGCTCTGCCCCCTCCTAACGTCCCCTCTGGGTGCTAAGGCAAAGCCGGACTCCAGCCCACAGAGGGCCGCCACACATCCCACTCACCTTAACTGGTATTTGGCCCCAAATATACTTTGTTTCTGATTTTTTTGAAAAGTTTTCTTCAAATACAGAATATGGGAAAATATAAAGAGTAAGATGAGGAAACTTGATCATTCATTTAAAACCACCTCCCAGGTGGATGAATCTGGAGCCTATTACACAGAGTGAAGTAAGCCAGAAAGAAAAACACCAATACAGTATACTAACACATATATATGGAATTTAGAAAGATGGTAACGATAACCCTATATGCTGCTGCTGCTGCTGCTGCTAAGTCGTTTCAGTCGTGTCCGACTCTGTGCGACCCTGTAGACAGCAGCCTACCAGGCTCCCCCGTCCCTGGGATTCTCCAGGCAAGAACACTGGAGTGGGCTGTCATTTCCTTCTCCAATGCATGAAAGTGAAAATTGAAAGTGAAGTCGCTCAGTCGTGTCCGACCCTCAGTGACTCCATGGACTGCAGGCTTCCAGGCTCCTCTGTCCATGGGATTTTCCAGGCAAGAGTACTGGAGTGGGGTGCCATTGCCTTCTCCGATAACCCTGTATGTGAGACAGCAAAAGAGACACAGATGTATAGAACAGTCTTTTGGACTCTGTGGGTGAGGGCGAGGGTGGGATGATTTCGGAGAATGGCATAGAAACATGTATATTATCATATGTGAAATGAATCATCAGTCCAGGTTTGATGCATGATACAGGATGCTTAGGGCTGGTGCACTGGGATGACCCTGAGGGATGGGATGGGGAGGGAGGTGAGAGGGGGGTTCAGGATGGGGGACACACGTACACTCATGGCTGATTCATGTCAATGTATGGCAAAAACCACCACAATATTGTAATTAGCCTCCAATTAAAAGAAATAAAGTTTTATTAAAAAATAAATAAAATAAAATACAGTAAGAAAAAGAAAGAAAACACAAAAGAAAAATTATGTAGTAAAATATAATACAGTAGAATGTTTTTACATAATCTTCAACTGTGAGGGCCTTCTTAGCAAGACTCGCAACCTCAAATTCAAAAGATTTATAGGTTTGATTACAAAACAATTTTAAATTTCTGTGCAACAAAAGAAACATAAAGTTAAAAGACAAGTAACAGAATAGGAAGGAAGTTTTTCTATTATGTAAGGAAAGGATTAATACTTAATATATTTGAAGGGTCCCTACAAATCAATGAGAAAAAAACAAATAACATATCAGAAAACAGTAAAGAATTGTCTCTTGTCAACAGACAACTCATAGAAAAAACTGCAAATATTAAACAGATGAAAACTATTTCATATTGCTAATATTGGAGAAACAACAAATTAAAAAAAAAAACCACCTCCCAGAAATAACTGATTACAAGGAACCAAAATTCATGCTACTTTTAAAATGGGGAATTTTACTGAAAGGAAAGGAATTTGTCAGGAACTAAGAATATTCTAGGTTCTAATCCCTCTTTCTGAATCTGGTGTGTGTGTTAGTTGTTCAGTCATGTCCAACTCTTTACGACCCCATGGACTGTAGCCCACCAGGCTCCTCTGTCCATGGGATTCTCCAGGCAAGAATAACTGGAGTGGGTAGTCATTCCCTTCTCTAGAGAATCTTCCTGACCCAGCGATTAAATCCGGGTATCCTGCACTGCAGGCAGATTCTTTACCACTGAATCTGGAGCCCATGATTTCTGAACTCTCCAATGCAAAGTGCACTTAGCTTTGCCCCTTGTGGCAGAACCCGTGTGCTTTGCCCTCTCAGACCTCAACCAGTTCTCCCATCAGTTCAGTTCAGTTCAGTTCAGTCACTCAGTTGTGTCCGACTATTTGCAACCCCATGAATTGCAGCACGCCAGGCCTCCCTGTCCATCACCAACTCCAGGAGTTCACTCAAACTCACGTCCATCGAGTCAGTGATGCCATCCAGCCATCTCATCCTCTGTTGTCCCCTTCTCCTCCTGCCCCCAATACTTCCCAGCATCAGAGTCTTTTCCAATGAGTCAACTCTTCACACGAGGTGGCCAAAATACTGGAGTTTCAGCTTTAGCATCATTCCTTCCAATGAACACCCAGGACTGATATCCTTTAGAATGGACTGATTGGATCTCCTTGGAGTCCAAGGGACTCTCAAGAGTCTTCTCCAACACCATAGTTCAAAAGCATCAATTCTTCAGTGCTCAGCCTTCTTCACAGTCCAACTCTCACATCCATACATGACCACTGGAAAAACCATAGCCTTGACTAGATGGACCTTTGTTGCCAAAGTAATGTCTCTGCTTTTCAATATGCTATCTAGGTTGGTCATAACCTTCCTTCCAAGGAGTAAACGTCTTTTAATTTCAGCTGCAGAGGCAAGAGGTCCTAAGATGGTGGAGGAATAGGACGGGGAGACCACTTTCTCCCCCACAAATTCATCAAAAGAACATTTAAACACTGAGTAAATTCCACAAAACAACTTCTGAATGCTGGCAGAGGACATCAGGCACCCAGAAAAGCAACCCATTGTCTTCGAAAGGAGATGTTTTATCAACAGTGCTGTATAGAAGCAGAAGTTTTTAGACTACTGTAAAAATAAGACTGAAAACCAGAAGCAGGAGGCTTAAGCCCAAACCCTGAAAACACCAGAGAGCTCCTGACTCCAGGGAACATTAATTGACAGGAGTTCATCAAATGCCTCCATACCTACACTGAAACCAAGCACCACCCAAGGGCCAACAAGTTCCAGAGCAAGACATACCACGTAAATTCTCCAGCAACACAGGAACACAGCCCTGAGCTCCAATATACAGGTTGCCCAAAGTTACTCTAAAACCATAGACATCTCATAACTCATTACTGGACACTTCATTGCACTGCAGAGAGAAGAAATCTAGCTCCACCCACCAGAACACCGACACAAGCTTCCCTAACCAAGAAACCTTGACAAGCCACCTGCACAACCCCACCCACAGCGAGGAAACTCCACAATAAAGAGAACTCCACAAACTGCCGGAATACGGAAAGGACACCCCAAATGCAGCAATATAAGCAAGATGAAGAGACAGAGGAATACCCAGCAGGTAAAGGAGCAGGATAAATGCCCACCAAACCAAACAAAAGAGGAAGAGATAGGGAATTTACCTGACAAAGAATTCCGAATAATGACAGTGAAAATGATCCAAAATCTTGAAATCAAAATGGAATTACAGATAAATAGCCTGGAGACAAGGATTGAGAAGATGCAAGAAAGGTTTAACAAGGACCTAGAAGAAATAAAAAGAGTCAATATATAATGAATGATGCAATAAATGAGATAAAAAACACTCTGGAGGCAACAAATAGTAGATTAACAGAGGCAGAAGATAGGATTAGTGAATTAGAAGATAGAATGGTAGAAATAAATGAATTAGAGAGGAAAAAGAAAAATGAATTAAAAGAAATGAAGACAATCTCAGAGACCTCCAGGACAGTGTTAAATGTGCCAACATTTGAATTATAGGAGTCCCAGAAGAAGAAGACAAAAAGAAAGACCATGAGAAAATACTTGAGGAGATAATAGTTGAAAACTTCCCTAAAATGAGGAAGGAAATAATCACCCTAGTCCAAGAAACCCAGAGAGTCCCAAACAGGATAAACCCAAGGCAAAGCACCCCAAGACACATGTTAATCAAATTAACAAAGATCAAACACAAAGAACAAATATTAAAAGCAGCAAGGGGAAAACAACAAATAACACACAAGGGGATTCCCATAAGGATAACAGCTGATCTTTCAATAGAAACTCTTCAGGCCAGGAAGGAATGGCAAGATGTACTTAAAGTGATGAAAGAAAATGACCTACAGCCCAGATTACTGTACCCAGCAAGGATCTCATTCAAATATGAAGGAGAAATCAAAAGCTTTACAGAAAAGCAAAAGCTGAGGGAATTCAGCACCACCAAACCAGCCCTCCAACAAATGCTAAAGGATATGCTCTAGACAGGAAACACAAAAAGGGTGTATAAACTCCAACCCAAAACAATGAAGTAAATGGCAACGAGATCATACTTATCAATAATTACCTTAAACGTAAATGGGTTGAATCCCCCAACCAAAAGACAAAGACTGGCTGAATGGATATAAAAACAAGACCCCTATATATGTTGCCTACAAGAGACTCACCTCAAAACAGGGGACACATACAGACTGAAAGTGAAGGGCTGGGAAAAGATATTCCATGCAAATAGAGACCAAAAGAAAGCAGGAGTAGCAATGCTCATATCAGATAAAATAGACTTTAAAACAAAGACTGTGAAAAGAGACGAAGAAGGACACTACATAATGATCAAAGGATCAATTGAAGAAGAAGATATAACAATTATAAATATATATGCACCCAACATAGGAGCACCGCAATATGTAAGACAAATGCTAACAAGTATGAAAGGGGAAATTAACAATAACACAATAATAGTGGGAGACTTTAACACCCCACTCATACCTATGGATAGATCAACTAAACAGAAAATTAACAAGGGAACACAAATTTTAAACGATACAATAGACCAGTTAGACCTAATTGATATCTATAGGACATTTCACCCCAAAACAATGAATTTCACCTTTTTCTCAAGTGCACATGGAACCTTCTCCAGGATAGATCACATCCTGGGCCTTAAATCTAGCCTTGGTAAATTCAAAAAAATTGAAATCATTCCAAGCATCTTTTCTGACCACAATGCAATAAGATTAGATCTCAATTACAGGAGAAAAACTATTAAAAATTCCAACAAGTGGAGGCTGAACAACACGCTGCTGAATAACCAACAAATCACAAAAGAAATCAAAAAAGAAATCAAAATATGCATAGAAACTAATGAAAATGAAAACACAACAACTCAAAACCTGTGGGACACTGTAAAAGCAGTGCTAAGGGGAAAGTTCATAGCAATACAGTCATACCTCAAAAAACAAGAAAAAAGTCAAATAAATAACTTAACTCTACATCTAAAGCAACTAAAAAAGGAAGAAATGAAGAACCCCTGGGTTAGTAGAAGGAAAGAAGTCTTAAAAATTAGGGCAGAAATAAATGCAAAAGAAACAAAAGAGACCATAGCAAAAATCAACAAAGCCAAAAGCTGGTTCTTTGAAAGGATAAATAAAATTGACAAACCATTAGCCAGACTCATCAAGAAACAAAGGGAGAAAAATCAAATCAATAAAATTAGAAATGAAAATGGAGAGATCACGACAGACAACACAGAAATGCAAAGGATCATAAGAGACTACTATCAACAATTATATGCCAGTAAAATGGACAACATGGAAGAAATGGACAAATTCTTAGAAAAGTACAACTTTCCAAAAGTGAACCAGGAAGAAATAGAAAATCTTAACAGACCCATCACAAGCATGGAAATTGAAACTGTAATCAGAAATTTTCCAGCAAACAAAAGCCCAGGTCCAGATGGCTTCACAGCTAAATTCTACCAAAAATTTAGAGAAGAACTAATACCTATCCTACTCAAACTCTTCCAGAAAATTGCAGAGGAAGGTAAACTTCCAAACTCATTCTATGAAGCCACCATCACCCTAATACCAAAACCTGACAAAGATGCCACAAAAAAAGAAAGCTACAGGCCGATATCACTGATGAACATAGATGCAAAAATCCTTAACAAAATTATAGCAATCAGAATCCAACAACATATTAAAAAGATCATACACCATGACCAAGTGGGCTTTATCCCAGGGATGCAAGGATTCTTCAATATCCACAAATCAATCAATGTAATACACCACATTAACAAATTGAAAAATAAAAACCATATGATTATCTCAATAGATGCAGAGAAGGCCTTTGACAAAATTCAACATCCATTTATGATAAAAACTCTCCAGAAAGCAGGAATAGAAGGAACATACCTCAACATAATAAAAGCTATATATGACAAACCCACAGCAAACATTATCCTCAATGGTGAAAAATTGAAAGCATTTCCCCTAAAGTCAGGAACAAGACAAGGGTGTTCACTTTCACCATTACTATTCAACATAGTTCTGGAAGTTTTGGCCACAGCAGTCAGAGCAGAAAAAGAAATAAAAGAAATCCAAATGGAAAAAGAAGAAGTAAAACTCTCACTATTTGCAGATGACATGATCCTCTACATAGAAAACCCTAAAGACTCCACCAGAAAATTACTAGAGCTAATCAATGATATAGTAAAGTTGCAGGATATAAAATCAACACAGAGAAATCCCTTGCATTCCTATACACTAATAATGAAAAAATAGAAAGAGAAATTAAGGAATCAATTCCATTCACCATTGCAACAAAAATAATAAAATACTTAGGAATATATCTGCCTAAAGAAACAAAAAACCTATATATAGAAAACTATAAAACACTGGTGAAAGAAATCAAAGAGGACACTAATAGATGGAGAAATATACTGTGTTCGTGGATCGGAAGAATCAATCTAGTGAAAATGAGAATACTACCCAAAGCAATCTATAGATTCAATGCAATCTCTATCAAGCTACCAACGGTATTTTTCACAGAGCTAGAACAAATAATTTCACAATTTGTATGGAAATACAAAAAACCTCAAATAGCCAAAGCCATCTTGAGAAAGAAGAATGGAACTGGAGGAATCAATCTGCCTGACTCCAGGCTCTACTACAAAGCCACAGTCATCAAGAGAGTATGTACTGGCACAAAGACAGAAATATAGATCAATGGAACAAAATAGAAAGCCCAGAGATAAATCCATGCACCTATGGACACCTTATCTTTGGCAAAGGAGGCAAGAATACACAAGGATTAAAGACAATCTCTTTAACAAGTGGTGCTGGGAAACTGGTCAACCACTTGTAAAAGAATGAAACTAGAACACTTTCTAACACCATACACAAAAATAAACTCAAAATGGATTAAAGATCTAAATGTAAGACTAGAAACTATATAACTCATAGAAGAGAACATAGGCAAAACACTCTCTGACATAAATCACAGCAGGATCCTCTAGGATCCACCTCCCAGAATATTGGAAATAAAAGCAAAAATAAACAAGTGGGACCTAATTAAACTTAAAAGCTTCTGCACAACAAAGGAAACTATAAGCAAGGTGAAAAGACAGCCTTCAGAAAGGGAGAAAATAATAGCAAATGAAGCAACTGACAAGCAACTAATCTCAAAAATATACAAGCAACTCCTACAGCTCAATTCCAGAAAAATAAATGACCCAATCAAAAAATGGGCCAAAGAACTAAACAGACATTTCTGCAAAGAAGACATACAGATGGCTAACAAACACATGAAAAGATGCTCAACATCACTCATTATCAGAGAAATGCAAATCAAAACCACAATGAGGTATCATTTCACGCCAGTCAGAATGGCTGCGATCCAAAAGTCTACAAGCAAGAAATGCTGGAGAGGGTGTGGAGAAAAGGGAACCCTCTTACACTGTTGGTGGGAATGCAAACTAGTACAGCCACAATGGAGAACAGTGTGGAGATTCCTTAAAACACTGGAAATAGAACTGCCATATGACCCAGCAATCCCACTGCTGGGCATACACACTGAGGAAACCAGAACTGAAAGAGACACGTGTACCCCAATGTTCATCACAGTGCTATTTATAATAGCCAGGACATGGAATCAACCTAGATGTCCATCAGCAGATGAATGGATTAGAAAGCTGTGGTACATATACACAATGGAGTATTACTCAGCCATTAAAAAGAATACATTTGAATGAGTTCTGAGGTGGATGAAACTGGAACCTATTATACAGAGTGAAGCAAACCAGAAAGAAAAACACCAATACAGTATACTAATGTGTATATATGGAATTTAGAAAGATGGTAATGATAACCCTGTATGTGAGACAGCAAAAGAGACACAGATGTATAGAACAGTCTTTTGGACTCTGTGGGAGAGGGAGAGAGTGGGATGATATGGGAGAATGGCATTGAAACATGTATAATATCATATATGAAACGAGTCGCCAGTCCAGATTCGATGCATGTATCTGGATGCTTGGGGCTGTTGCACTGAGACGACCCAGAGGGATGGTACGGGGAGGGAGGAGGGAGGGTAGTTCAGGATGGGGAACATGTGTATTCCTGTGGCAGATACATGTTAATGTATGGCAAAATCAATACAATATTGTAAAGTAATTAACCTCCAATTAATATAAATAAATTTATATTAAAAAATAATTTCATGGCTGCAATCACCATCTGCAGTGATTTCTTGCTTCATATGTTTCTGGGCTCAGGCTGAGAGTGCCTAGCCCTCTCTGCTGCTAACTCCAGAAGCAGCGAGTGATCCAGGCATGTTTCTTCATTGCACCATGAAGTGAGTGATGGAGTTTCGAGAAGAATCAGGACCCAACTTGGCTCTCAAGGAGCTTGAAGTATGGGGTGGAGGAATCCAAGCACATAAATACACTCTTCCTCATACCCTCCCCCTACCTTTTTTGTATTTATTTTTCTGACCATTTATATGCAGAGTCTACACTATGCCAGGCACATGGAAGACCATTCATGTTTGTGCCTGAAAGAATGAGTGAGTGCAAAATTCTACAATCTGACCATCCATAATTCTTAATTCAGACCAAAGCACTGAAGAAATTTTAAACCAAAAGGGCTTGAATAACAATTCTGAAAAGGAATTCATTTGTACTGTTGTTTTGTTATTTCTTTGCTCTCTGTTTTTTTTTAATTTTTAATGAATTTATTTTTTATTGAAGTATAGTTGATTTACAATATTATGTCAGTTTTAGGTATACAGCAAAATGATTCAGTTATGCATACATATATGTCTATTTTTTTTCTGATTCTTTTCTCATAGGTTATGCATCCCAGTAGTCACAGAAGCACTATTTTCAATAGCTAAGACATGGAAGCAACTTGACTGTCCATTGACAGAGGAATGGATAAAGAAGATGTAGTATATACAATGGAATATTACTCAGTCACAAAAAAGAATGAAATAATGCCATTTGCAGCAACATGGATGTACCTAATTATCTTACTAAGTGAAGTAAGGCAGGCAGAGAAAGACACATATTATATGATATTGCTTATATGTGGGTCTAAGAAAAATGATACAAATGAACTTATTTGCAAAATAGACTCACAGACATAGGAAGTGAATTTATGATTGCCATGGAGGAAAGGAGTGGGGAGAGGGATAAATTAGGAGTTTGGGGTTAATATGCACATACTACCATATATAAAGTAGATAATCAACAAGGTTCTACTGGATAGCTCAGGAAACTATATTCAGTATTTTGTAATAACCTACAAGGGAAAAGAATCTTTAAAACTACACTCTTAAAAAGGCTATGAGGTCATAGAGGAAGAAGCAACACAGCCTTCCTTGGAGAGCTCTGCCAGAGGACGTGGTCATTTTTTTAAAGCACTTTATTAACGTATGACTGACACATAAAAAGCTGGGTATGTATTTAAAGTGTGCAACCTGATGAGTTTGGGGATAAGTATACAAATGGCAACCCACTTTAGCACTCTTGCTTGGAAAATCCCATGGATGGAGGAGCCTGGTAGGCTGCCGTCTATGAGGTCTTGAAGAGTCAGACACGACTGAGTGATTTCACTTTCACTTTTCACTTTTCACTTTCATGCATTGGAGAAGGAAATGGCAACCCACTCCGGTATTCTTGCCTGGAGAAACCCAGGGGTGGAGGAGCCTGGTGGGCTGTCGTCTATGGGGTCGCACAGGGTTGGACACGACTGAAGCGACTTAGCAGCAGCAGCAGCAACATACACTCTTGAGGGTGGCTCAGATGGTAAAGAATCCTCCTGCAATGCAGGAGACTTGGGTTCAATCCCTGGGTAGGGAAGATCCCCTGGAGGAGGGCATGGCAACCCACTCCAGTATTCTTGCCTGGAGAGTCCCCATGGATAGAGGAGCTCAGTGGGCTACAGTCCATGGGGTTGAAAGCATTGGACACGACTGAGCAACTAAGCCCAAGCACATACACTATTGAAACCATCACCACTATCTAAGCCACAAACATAACCATCACCTCCCAAAGCTTCCCCCTACTCCTTTATTATTATGACCATTATTTTGTGTGAGTGTTGTAAGAACACTCAAGATCTCCCTCCCATAGCACATTTTCAATATACCACACAGTACCGTTAGGTACGGTGCTATGTGGTATGGCAGGTCTCCAAATTCATTTGTCTTGGGTAACTGACAGCTTACAACCTTTGACCAACATCTCCCCCCCCCCCACCAGCCCCTGGCAACTACCATCCTGCTCCCTGCTTCTAGGAGTCTGACTACTTCAGGCGCCACATACAAGTGAAATTGTGCGTTACTTGTCTGGAGAGGTTCCAATTGAGTTTGGTTTTGAAGATGGATTTCTGGGCAAAAGAAAAGGAGGAAAGGCCAGCTGAGGCAGAGGGAACAGTGTAATCAACAGCTCAGAGAGCTGAACTGTCATGAAACACTCAGGGAGTGGAAAGAAAGTGAGTCTGGGTGAGGGGTTAGCCAAAGGGGCTATGGGGTCAGGAAGGGGCTGGAGATGCTTCTGGAAAAGCCTTTATCCCTGCACATTAGGAGAACACTGGACACCGAGGCAAGAAATATTTTTAATCCACAAAGTGAAAAAGAAAAGTCTGTTCAGAAATCAAAAAGCAGTAGAAGGGAAAGTGCTTAGTTATTCAGTCATGTCCAACTCTTTGTGACCCCATGGACTGTAGCCTGCTGGGCTCCTCTATCCACGGGATTCTCCAGGCAAGATTACTGGAGTGGGTTTCCATGCCCTCCTCCAGGGGATCTTCCCAACCCAGGAGTCAAATCCAGGTCTCCTGCATGGCAGGCAGATTCTGTACCATCTGAGCCACCAGGTAAGCCCAAGAGTACTGGAGTGGGTAGCCTACCCCTTCTCCAGGGGAACTTTCTGACCCAGGAATCGAACTTTGGTCTCCTGCATTGCAGACAGATTCTTTACCAGCTGAGCTACCCAGGAAGCCTTGCAAGTATGAGCTCTGTACTTATTGTATGTGATCTGGCTGGGGTGTTAGTCAGAGGTTGGTTTTCTGACACCCATTGTGTCTGTTTTTGAGAGATTCTGTTCTCCAAATAGGAGAAAGATGTGAGATGATGGTTAAACAGCCTGGGTCCAACAATGGACTGTGTAATACCTGGCAGTCTCTTCTCTTCTCTGAGCCTCAGTTTCTTCATTTCTGGAAGAGAAACTCAGTGATTTTAACAAATTCCATTTTGTGATGTCAGCAAGCCCAGAGTTGGCTGTGATCTTGGAAAGAGAACTTCGAAGCTGGCCACAAGACTGCGAGTCTAACGTTTGCTTATCCAATTAAACCTAGAAGAACTTTTCCTAAATTCCAGTGGTTTTTAATCCCATCTTTTGCTTACAAAATAAATGACCTTCAAGTCTCTCAATTTGAAGGGTAGAGGATTTTCTGTGTTCTCTGGAGACAAAAGCAGATATTTGTAGTGTATTAATGAGGAATTCAAACTACAGGAGTGAAAGTGTTTTCTATCTGATGCTGATTCTGTTATAGCTTTTGTCCTTTCCAGATTAAAAGAAAAAAAGTGCATCTCATTGGTAAATAAATTTCCTATTTAAGCAGTCAGGTATCATTCATAACTTCCCTTTTTCCACTTTCAGATCTCACACAAGTGCCTCCCATTAGCAGGATCTAACTGGAACCATGCTGGCAGAAGAATCTGGTGAAAGTCCTTCCCAGGCTGTATCCCTCTGTGTATAGAGATCTTAGGAGGACAGGATAATAATAAGTATTAATATAAAATGCAGCACACACATTGTAATCAAAACTGGACAGAAAAACATATCTTCAACCATTCAAAAATATTCCTTGAGTAACTTTTACATGCTATGTATCATGCTAGAGAAGATAAATAATTAAATACACATAGAATTAAATATAACAGTCTTTCCCCTGCAGGTATATTCATGGTCAAAAAAAAAATATACATGAATAATCAAAGTCCAGCATAATGACTGGTCGGTGTCCAAAACACCACTCCCTCCTGGTTCTTCCCTCTCTCTGTGCTTTCTCCTTCTCAGTCTCCTTTGCTGATCTGTCCTCACATCCTCAACCCTGAAATACTGGAGTATGCCAGGGTTCAGCTTTTCTCTTCCTATGCAGCTTTCGGTGTGACTATCAGTCATGGACTAAAGCACCTTCTCTATGCTGATGACTCCCGATGTACATTTCCAATTGACCCTCACCTCTTGATACAAACAACTCCACAGCTCTACTTGAATGCCTCACAGGCCTCTCAGATATAACTTTTAGTGGCTGCACCCCAGCATCCTTTAATAGTTCAGATCCTCTGAGTTTTTTAGTTGGGCATGTAGCTGCTTGGCTAAAGACTGTATTACTCCCCTGAATCTATGCATGGCCTTGTGACTGACTCTTGACCAGTGGACAAGAGAGGAAGTGACACACGCTGCATTTGGCTCTTGCCTTTAAAGGAAAGGAGTATCCACCCTGTTCCTCCTTTTCACCCTCTCTGCTGTTGGAGTCATGTGCTTAGTCACTCAGTCGTGTCCGACTGTTTGCGACCCCAGGGACTGTAACCTGCCTGCTTCCTCTGTCCATGGGAATTCTGCAGGCAAGAATACTGGAGTGGGTAAGCCTATCCCTTCTCCAGGGGATCTTCCCAACCCAAGGATTGAACCCAGGTTTCCTGCATTGCAGGAGGATTCTTTACTGACTGAGCCACCAGGGAAGCCCAAGAATACTGGAGTGGGTAAGCCTATCTCCAGGGGATCTCCCAACCCAGGAATCGAACCCAGGAATTGAACCCAGGAATTGAACCACGGTCTCCTGCAGTGCAGGCAGACTCTTTACTAGCTGAGCTACCAGGGAAGCCCATACGAGTCATGGTGGAGCTCAACTTTTCCTGTTACACCTCAAGATGGGAGCTTTACTTGTGGTACAACTAACAGAACACCACCAAAACAGAAGGAGTTGGCTTCCCAATGCCACAGCCACCATATCACCTCTGCATAAATTTACTCTTAGAATTGTCAGATGAGAAAGAAAAAATTCTGGTTTAAGTCACTGTTGATCCCTATAGGCAGACCTGAATCATAAATCAGAAAATGTCTAAAGCCAAGTTCCTTATCCACTCCTTTCACCCAACTTGCTTTCTTTGTAGTCCTCCCCATTTCAGTAAATGTAAAAAAAAAAAAAAAATCCTTCTGATTGACAGGTCCCAAATTTTAGTTATTCTGAACTCCTCTTTTTCTTTGAATCCCAGATCTAGTCTATCAGAAAATCCTATTGTCTCTACCTTTAAGCACTGACTGATGTTGGAGATGTTGAGGAAATAATTTTTAATACTTATTAAGTACAACATTCAAAAAACTAAGATCATGACATCTAGTCCCATTATTTCATGGCAAATAGATGGGGGAACAATGGAAACAGTGACAGGCTTTATTTTCTTGGGCTCCAAAATCACTGCAGATGGTGACTGCAGTCATGAAATTAAAAGATGCCTGCTCCTTGGAAGAAAAGTTATGACCAACCTAGACAGCATATTAAAAAGCAGAGACAGGACTTCGTGACAAAGGGCCATCTAGTCAAATCTATGGTTTTTCCAGTAGTCATGTATGGATGTGGGAGTTGGACCATAAAGAAAGCTGAGCGCCGAAGAATTGATGTTTTTGAACTGTGATGTTGGAGAAGACTCTTGAGAGTCCCTTGGAGTGCAAGATCTAACCAGTCAATCCTAAAGGCAATCAACCCTGGATACTCATTGGAAGAACTGATGCTGAAGCTGAAGCTCCAATACTTTGGCCACCTAATGTGAAGAACTAACTCATTGGAAAAGACCCTGATGCTGGGAAAGATTGACGGTATGAGGAGAAGGGGAAACAGACAATGAGTTGGTTGGATGGCACTACCGACTCGATGGACATGAGTCTGAGCAAGCTCTGGGAGTTAGTGATGGATAGGGAAACCTGGAGTGCAGCAGTCCATAGGGTCACAAAGAGTCAGACATGACTGAGCAACTGAACTGAACTGAAGTACAATGATAGTATTAAGATATTATGATGATTTCTTTTAGAGATATGTGCTGAAATATTTACAGATGAAATAATCTGGTGTATTGGATTTGGTTTAAAATAATATGGAAGGTGGAGGGAATGTAAATGAAACAAGATGCCCCTGAGTCAATCGATCATTGTGGAAGCTGAGTGATGGGTGCACATGGTTTCATTTTACTGTTCTCTTTACTTTTAGGTTTGAAATTTCCTGTAATACTTAAAAAAAAAATCTTCAGTATCCTGGCATTTCCTACCACCACCATTCAGACCCTGGCTGCCATCTCTGCAATTCTTTTCTAATTCCACTCTTCTCCATTTATGTATATTCTCAATGTCACACTGAAGTGACCTTTTCAAAATATGTCCGATCAGGGCTCTATTCTGCTGTAATCCTTCCAGGGGTTCCCATCTCATGTAGGAAAAGCCAAAATCAAGTCCTCATTGTGTCCCCACCAGGGTCTGTTCAAACCAGGCCACCTCTTGCCTTTCTGTCTTCAACTCTCTTTATGCTCCCTTCACTCATTCCTTTATTGCCGCTCTGGCCTCCTTTCAGTACCTCAAACACACTGGATGCTCCTGCACTTCAGGGCCTTTGCACTCACTGGCCATCTTCCTAGGATGCTGTTATTCCCCCAGATACCTCCGTGACTTACTCTCTCACCTATCTCCTTCAGATCTCTGCTCAAACGTCACCTCCACAGGGGCTTCCCTGGCAGCTCAGTGGTAAAGCATCTGCCTGCAGTGCAGGAGACACGGGTTTGATCCCTGGGTCAGGAAGATCCCCTGGAGAAGGAAATGGCAACCCACTCCAGTATTCTTGCTTGGAGAATTCCACGGACAGGGGAGCCTGGTGTACTAGTCCACGGAGTCCCAAACAGTCGGACGTGACTGAGCCACTGAGCGCACACAGTGACGTTCACCTGGTCACCAACTAAACCAGCAGCTCCATGCTCACTGCCTCTCCCGTCTCCTTACCCGCTTTATTCTTTTCCCTAGCACTTTCGTCCAGCCGACAGACTACAGCTTTACTTAGTTTTTTTGTTTGTCGTCAGTCTTCTGCATCTGTCTCCCCTGCACTTGTAGCAATGCCTGGAACATCTCTTGTTAAACTGTTGAATGAATGAAAAATCAAATCCAGCAGGTGGAGATGCTAAAGCCCATCTCTGTCCTGCTGTAACAGAGAGAGTTGGGCTGAGTAGGCGGACAAGGGCCTCAGGACCAGAGGAAGAGAGCTCTCTCTGAATTGGAGGCTGGATATATAAAGAAACTGTGACGGAGAAGAACAAAACTGACTCCATACTGAAACTAGCTCTAACTTTTGTGCTCTGTTGACTGTGCTTAGTTATGCTGGCTCTGAGGTTTTTGTAAAAGAATGTTGCTTCTAACCTAAAATATATAGGATAGCCCATTCTCAAGGCTCTGACCTTTAAGGGTGTGACACTTCTACATTCCTATAAAGGTAAAAAGTTTCAGGTCAGAGATTAACATTTACTTTTGGAGGTTTATAGAAATCTGAGTGACTTCACTTTCACTTTTCACTTTCATGCATTGGAGAAGGAAAGGGCAACCCACTCCAGTGTTCTTGCCTGGGGAATCCCAGGGACGGGGGGAGCCTGGTGGGCTGCCATCTCTGGGGTTGCACAGAGTCGGACATGGCTGAAGCGACTTAGCAGCAGCAGCAGCAACAGCCAGACCTACTTGGACAACTGTAAGAACAAAGGATTTCAAGAAGTTTGCAGCCATCAGCCACATTTCTCCCCTTTTACTATAAAAGAAACTTGAATTCTAACTCGGATAAGATGGTATTTTGGGACATGGTACATTTCTCCACCTGTTTGTTTTGTCTACGATTTCTTTCATCAGTATCTTATGGTTTTCTGAGTATAGGTCTTTCGCTTCCTTACATAGGAAAAAACTAAAATTAGATCTACCATATGATTAAACAAATCCCACTCCTGAGTAATATACTCAGAGAAAACCATAATTTAAAAAGATATATGCACCCCAGTGTTCACTGTAGCACTGTTTACAATAGCCAGAACATGGAAGCAACCAAAACGTCTATCAACAGGGAGACAAATGAACATGTGGTACATATATACAGCAGAATATTACTCAGCCACAAAAAGGGATGAAATAGTGCCATTTGCAGAGACCTAGAGATTGTCATACAGAGTGAAGCAAGTCTGAAAGAGAAAAACAAATGTCGTGCAATATTGCCTATGTGTGGAATCTAGAAAAATGCTGCAGATGAACTTATTCATAAAGCAGAAATAGAGACACAGTTGTAGGGAACAAACGAGTGGATACTGGGGTGGAGGCGGCAGGAGTGGAAGATGAATGACACAGGGAACTTTACTCAGTGCTCTGTGGTGACCTAAAAGAAATCTGAAAAAGAAACGATATATGTGTACATATAACGAATTCACTTTTCTGCACAGCAGAAGCTAACACAATGTTGTAAAGCAACTATGCGTGCATGCATGCATGCTGAGCTGTGTCAGTCGTGTCCAACTTTTTGCAACCCAGTGGACTGTAGGCCACCAGGCTCCTCTGTCCATGGGGATTCTCCAGGCAGGAATACTGGAGTGGGTTGCCATGCCCTCCCCCAGGGGATCTTCCAGACCCAGGAATTAAACCTGTGTCTCTTAGATCTCCTGCATTGGCAGGCGGGTTGTTTACCATTAATGCCACATGGGAAAAGCAAGTATGCTCCAATACAATTTGGCTGATTCAGGGTGATGTGTGGTAGAAATCAACACAATACTGTAAAGCAATTATCCTTCAAATAAAAATAAATTAAAAAATAATTTTAAAAATTAAATAAATGCAATTTAAAAAATTCCATTCTGACTGAAAACTTAGTCAAATTACTGCCAGGTGAATTCATGTAAACTTTGATTTAAATTCAATCAAGTTTTTAAAGATTTTAAAATTAAAAAAAAATAAAAATAAATAAATAAATAAATAAATAAAACACATGTAAGAATTAAAGATTTTAAAATTTAAAAATAAATAAAAATAAATAAAAATAAATAAATAAATAAATAAATTCAATCAAGTTGGAGGCAAAGAAAAGAGAAAATAAAGGCAAGGATAAGTAATAGTTTCCTATTGCTGCTGTACCAAATTATCACAAACTTGCCTTTAAATAGGACACATTAATTATCTTATACTTCACATCAGAAGTAAGATGTGAATTTTATTCTGTTAACATCAAGGTATCAGCAACTTCCTTCCTTCCAGAAGCTCCAGGGGAGAATTTGCTTCCTCGCCTTTTCCATCTTCAAGAGGCTGCCCGCCTGCTTGGCTGGTGATGTCTTCCTCCCTCTCCATAGCCTCACAGCACGCTATCTCTCTGGTCCTTCTCACATCATCACAGATCTCTCTGACTGCCAAACCCAGCTAGGAAACTGCCACTGATCTCAAGGACGTCTGTGATTAGATTAAGCCCTCCTAGAAGATCCAGGAGAATTCTCCCCTTTTCAGTGGGCATAATCTCAGTCAATCTGCAAAGTCCCTTTGCCATGTAACCCCGCATATTCACAGATTTTGGAGATGATTTCATAGACATCTTGAGCAGGGGATATAATTCTGCCTACCATAGAAAGTGATGACAGATATTTCCCAGGACCAAAAGACATAAAAATGACCTTAAAACATCCATTTGTTGAAAGAAGGCTTATCAAGCACCTACTTCGCACCATGTCTATTCCATGTCCTGGACACAGAGCAATCAAGGTGTCAGCAAGCACATCCCCTCTTGACATTTACATTCCAGACGAGGGAGAAAGACAGTATACAAGAGAAGTAATGAACCAGGTAATAACAGGAAGCAATGAGGCTACTGAAGTGTGGCGTGGAAAAAAGTGAGGGGGTCCTCTAAGAAGAGAACATTAAAGGCCTCTTACAGGAGGGGGGATGAGAAAGGAGGAACCATTGGCAGGAACAGTACTCTAGTCAGAAGACAATGGAAAGGCAAAAGCCCTGAGGTTGGTATAAACTTGGAGTTTTCAAGGAATGGGAAATAAAAGACTAGTATGACTGGTGTGTAATGAGCCAAGGGAAAGATTTATGATAATTGAGATCAGAAAGGGGCTGTGGTTGAGTTTTGCAAGCCTGACTGGTGTGATAGTTCTGTTATTAGCACACTAGAGGATTTTGTGGAAGGGAGTGGTGTGGTATGACTCACATTTTTTAAAAGTCATCTTGTCCATCAATTGACAAAGGGATAAACAAAGTGTGATATATCGAAATATTATTTGGCAATAAAAAGGAATGAAGAATGACAAGCTTTCAAATGGATGAACCAGGAAAACATCATGCTAAGTAAATGAAGCCAGTGCAAAAGTCTATATATTGTATAATGACATATATATAGAATGACTGTAATAGTCAAATTTGTAGAGACAGAAAGTAGATTAGTGGCTATTTACATCTGGGGGAAAAAGGGAAGGTTTAAAGGTGATGGCTAAGCGGATGAGGAAATATCCTAAAATTAGGTTGTGGTGATGGCTGCAGAACTTTGTGAATGTAATAAAAGCCATTGAATTGTACACTTGAAATGAGTAAATTGCTTGGTATGAAATTACATCTTAATAAAGCTATTTTTTTAAACATTCATTCTAGAGACATCTGGTTGAACTTGTGTTCCGAATTCATACATTCATATTCACAATAGATGCTATGAGACAGTAAAGTGATGACAAATTTCAAAAGCATGTATCCACCAAAAAGAGGGGAACTGGAGAAAAAAATGACTAGCACCAAATTTCAGAAGCTAGAGAAATAGATCTTCAGATTTCTGGTTTGCTGTTGCTGCTGCTGCTAAGTCGCTTCAGTCGTGTCCGACTCTGTGCGACCCCATAGATGGCAGCCCACCAGGCTCCTCCTTCCATGGAATTTTCCAGGCAAGAGTACTGGAGTGGGTTGCCATTGCCTTCTCCAATGCACAAAAGTTAAAAGTGAAAGTGAAGTCACTCAGTTGTGTCCAACTCTTGGCGACCCCATGGACTGCAGCCCACCAGGCTTCTCCGTCCATGGGATTTTCCAGGTAAGAGTACTGGAGTGGGGTGCCATTGCCTTCTCCAGATTTCTGGTTTAGCAAACCAGAGAAGGCAGAAACCCAAAGCAGGCAATGAGGGAGGCCCAGCAGGACCGATTTGCCAACTTAAATGCTAGAAAGAACCGTTTATCAAAGGTACTGAAGACCACTGGAAGGGGAGTTGCAGCATGGGCTGAACCCAGGAGGACTGGCTTAAAGTTGATAGATAAAGACCACCCCAGATTCTGTTCTGCACCTTGCACAGGAGGTTCGCGTTCTCTGGATGTTCCGTCAGAAAGGCTCCACGCCTGGGCCAGCAGGCACAGTTGAGGGTAGGACCACGCTCCACAATGGTACTGAGTGAAACTGTACATGCCTCATGATGATGCCGCCTGCCTCAAGCCCTTTCCCCCCATCAGGTCTGAGAAAGGTCAGGGGCCAACCTTGTTCTTCCCTCTACTCCCATCCCTGAGGCAGAAGATTATACAATTCCTCTCTGAAAGACTAGGGGATTTCTGTTACTTTAAGACTATGCAATAGCCCCATCTTAGTTTATCTGGGCTACAACAGAATACCATGGACTGAGTGGCTTATGAACAATAGAACTTGATTTCCGAGGGCTGAGAAGTCCAAGATCAAAGCACCAGCAGACTCGGTGTCTGGTGAGAGCCCACTTCCTGGTTCGTAGCTGGCTTTTCATAGACAGCTTCTTCCTATGTCCCTGTGTGGTGGAAGCGGCAAGGGAGTCCTCCTTTATGAGGACACTAATCCCGTTCATGAGTGTCCCTCTCTCATGTTCTCCCAGAGGCCCTGCCTCCTCATACCTCTTACGTTTCAGTGCGTGAATTTTGTGGGGACACAAATATACAGTCTACAGAAACCCCCTGCTCTCACTAGATTACAGTCACAAACATTTATTTTTCAAGCTCCTGGGTATGCAGATTAACTACGGTTCAGCTCATCTCAACAGTTCCCTGAGGTTCCAGATTGCAGACCGGATCAATACTTTCTCCATGGATTTGGAGCTAGTGGCTACTAGACTCAGGTCCTTCTTATGGTGGATGGCAGAGAACCAGTGGGCAAACTTAAGCACACACACAGACACATGAAAAACCTCTGCTCCAATCACATCCACTCACATTCCATTACCGAAAGCAAGTCACCTGGCCAGTGCAGCTTCAGAAAAGCAGGGAAGTACCCTTCTCCCAGAGAGGGTAGCAAGGGGATGGAGGGAATAAAAATGCATGAACAAATAATACAATATACCATACAACCCAAAAGAAAAGACGCATGAATGCTGACAACTGGGCTCCTCCAATGAAGCAGGCTATGCAAATCCCACCAGAGTGAACTTTTGTTCTCAAGACTCTTTAATATTCTTAAAAATTACTGGAGACTCCGAAGATATTTTGCTTATAGGGGTCATATCCCTTAATATTTAGAAATTAAAATAAGAAATGCTTTCAATATGTGTTAATCCACTTAAAATATTAATTGAAAACTCACTATGTGTACAAATAACATATTTTTATTAAAACTACTTTTCTGAAAACAGCCAAAAATTTAGTGAGAAGAGTAACATTGTTTTATAATTTCTGAGTTCCCTGTGTTATACACTAAGTCCTTGTTGGTTATCTATTTTGTATATAGTAGTATGCATATGTTAACCCCAAATTCCTAGTTTATCCTCCCCCCTTTTCCCCCCTTTGCTGTTGTTCGGTCGCTGTCTGTCTGATTCTTTGTGACCCCGTGGACGGCAGTGTACCTTCACTGTCTCCCTGAGTTTGCTTAAACTCGTGTCCATTGAGTCAGTGATGCTTTCCAACCACCCCATTCTCTGTCACCACCTTCTCCTCCTGCCCCATGGACTGTAGCCCACCAGGGTCCTCTGTCCATGGAATTCTTCAGGCAAGAATACTGGTGTGGGTAGCCATTCCCTTCTCCATGGAAACTTCCCTACACAGGGATCAAACCCAGGTCTCCTGCACTGCAGGCAGATTCTTTACAGTCTGAGCCACCAGGGAAGCCCTCAGGTCCTCTTAAATCCACCCGAATAGTAATTATCCACTGGAACTCCTCCTAAACTCACCTGGGCCTCTCCATCACCTGCTAGATGGAATAACTTTTGTTTTAGGCACTTAGCTATTATGTAACAAACCCACTTTTGAATGGAACCATGTATAGAAGCAGCTGCTGCTGCTGCTGCTAAGTTACTTCAGTCGTGTCCGATTCTGTGCGACCGCATAGATGGCAGCCCACCAGGCTCCACCACCCCTGGGATTCTCCAGGCAAGAACACTGGAGTGGGGTGCCATTGCCTTCTCCAATAGAAGCAGCAGCTAAGCCAAACAGAGAGCTCCAGCCTCAATTTTTAAGTTGACACTGTCATTCAAACTCCTCAAAAGGAATGAAATCTCATGTGGACCCTGAAACTAATAGTAAGAGCCACATTCAATGTCAAGACAGCCTCCTCTGAGTGTCTAGCAAGACGAGGGAGCAGAGAGTCTGACAAACATGTTTGGTGATTGCAATTTGGCAAGAACAGAGCTAATTATCTGCAGAGGCAGTTTAGTGAATGCTTTTATATGAGACACACAACAAGCTTATAATGTCTTCCGGGTCCTCTGGGACACCTCAGGAGAGAGTTTTGATGTTTCCTAGTCATGTGACTTCTGCTTGGTCAGGAGTTCTTCCCCCTTGTCCCATGACACCGTAACACTGCAAATGCAGAGGCATGAAAAAATGGGTCTGCACGCATGTCCCCATCAACGTCTCGACTGCCTCTCAGCAGACAGCACCACTGACTTTCCCTGTGACCACCATTCATCCTCGGATACCATTTTCCCAAAAGATCCATGAAAAACTCTGCTTTTCAAAATTCATGCAGGCCTGGGAGCTTTCTAAGGGCTTTCTGGAAGGAGATGGTATTTATCACCAGCCAGCTCTCTCTGCTACCATGGTTTAACACAGCTGACTCTCCTTGCTTTCACAGGGATGCTTGACTTTTCCAACTATGTCAAGAGAAATTTACTTCATCTAACCCATGATTGTCCTTCCCTGGTGGCTCAGATGGTAAAGAAACACTTGTAATGCAGAAGACCCAGGTTTGATTTCTGGGTTGGGAAAATCCCCTGGAGAAGGGCCTGGCAACCTACTCCAGTATTCTGGCCTGGAGAATTCCATGGACAGAGGAGGCTGGTGGGCTACATCCCATTGGATACGACTGAGTGACTGACACTAACTAACTAACCCACCCATTATTGGGCTTCCCTAGCGGCTCAGACAGTAAAGAATCCACCTGCAATGCAGGAGACCTGGGTTTGATTCCTATGTCAGGAAGATCCCCTGGGCAAGTGAATGGCTACCCACTCCAGTATTCTTGCCTGGATAATCCAATGGACAGAGGAGCCTGGCAGGCTACCTTCTATGGGGTCACGAAGAGTTGGATATGGCTGAGCGACTAAGCATGCACCCAACCCATGATTATAGAGCAGGAATTCACCGACTGCCCCAAAATTGTGTTCAGTTCAGTCTCTCAGTCGTGTCCAACTCTTTACAATCCCATGGATGGCAGCACACCGGGTTTTCTTGTCCATCACCAACTCCCGGAGCTTGCTCAAACTTGTCCATCGAATTGGTGATGCCATCCAACCATCTCATCAGTAAAATTTTTCCTTGATTAAAACTTGCTTTGGCAAGGTCATGTAACAATTAAGACAGTGAAACTCACAGCAACGAGAACGAAGATACTAATGGCTACATTTGTTGAGTACCTATAATGTGTCCCCAACATATAACTCCTTTGAGCTGCAAAATAACTTTGCAACATGGGAATGACTATCGTGCAATTTACAGACAAACACATTGAAATTCATAGAGAGGACGTGGCCTCTCCAGCTTTATATAAATCTGTGTGGCAATGCCAGGATTTAGATCTGCAACTAACTGATCCGACGATGCTTATGTCTCTCTGGTTATTTCTTCCCAGCTGGATTCATACAGGAAGTTGAAAGGAATTTCTGCCTCAGCTTCAAATTCACTAAGGGGGGTCTGAGTATGGCCCTTCCCTCTCTGGGCCTCAGCAGCCTTCAGCTTTAGAGGAAGTTCTGGAACGAGGCTCTTTAGCCTCTGTCCCTTCTGGGCCCATGCAGGGAAACTTGGGCGTTGCAAACCATCAGTTGAAGGTCTTTTGTAGTCATATAAATTTTTACCAACCTAAGACTTCTATGGTTAAATCCAGAGTGAAAATATTAAGAATAAGTATTACAGTTTGGTTAAGAGTTCAGGTTTTGAACTAGACTACCCCAGGTTCCAATTTCAGTCTTTCTACCTGCATCTGTAACCTCAGGAATGCCACTCAACCTATTTAAGCCTCCATTTCTCTCTGTAGGATGTGGATAAAAACTCTAACCATGTTCAGGTTCAATGAGATGACTTACATCAAGTCTCTGGCACATAGCAGTGCTCATATTATTATTATTATTTTTAATGCAGTCTATCCACAGAAGTCCAGACCATCTTACCTGCCTCCTGAGAAATCTGTATGCAGGTCAAGAAGCAACAATTAGAACCAGACATGGAACAACAACACACTGGTTTCAAATTGGGAAGGGAGTACGTCAAAGCTGTATATCGTTACCCTGCTTATTTAACTTCTATGCAGAGTACATCATGTGAAATGCTGGGCTGGATGAAGCGCAAGCTGGAATCAAGATTGCCAGGAGAAATATCAATAACCTCAGATACACAGATGACACCACTCTTATGGCAGAAAGTAAAGAAGAACTAAAAAGCCTCTTGATGAAAGTGAAAGAGGAGAGTGAAAAATCTGGCTTAAAACTCAACATTCAAAAAATGAAGATCATGGCATCTGGTCCCATCATTTCATGGGAAATAATGGGGAAACAGTGGAAACAGTGAGAGACTATTTTCTTGGGCTCCAAAATCACTGCAGATGGTGATTGCAGCCATGAAGTTAAAAGACGCTTGCTCCTTGGAAGAAAAGTTATGACCAACTTTTAAATATGATAGCATATTAAAAAGCAGAGACATTACTTTGCTGACAAAAGTTCATCTATTCAAAGTTATGGTTTTTGCAGTAGTCATGTATGGATGTGAGAGTTGGACCATAAAGAAAGCTGAATGCCGAAGAATTGATGCTTTTGAACTGTGGTGTTGGAGAAGACTCTTGAGAGTCCCTCGGATTGTAAGGAGATCCAACCAGTCCATCCGAAAGGAAATCAGTCCTGAATAGCCATTGAAAGCATTGATGCTGAAGCTGAAGCTCCAATACTTTGGCCACCTGATGTGAAGAACTGACTCATTGGAAAAGACCCTGATGCTGGGCAAGATTGAAGGCAGGAGGAGAAGGGGGATGACAGAGGATGAGATGGTTGGATGGCATCACTGACTTGATGGACATGAGTTTGGACAAGCCATGTTAATGATGCCTTCCCTCCACTCATCACCACTACCTCATTCCTGGGCCATCTGGCACATGTAACTTTCTGTACCCCTGAAAATCTGGTTTCACCCCATCTTACTTGGATCAGAAAGTCATCTCTACAGAAAAGAAGTCTCATGCACTGGATGGTGGTGGTGGTGGGGTGCTTCAGAAGCGTTTGCATTTTACTGGGAGGAAAGTCTGTGAGGATACACCCTGTTCTGAGTTGAGTTGTGTCCCTCACAAAAAAAGATATACTGAAGTCCTAATCATCCTCAGAATGTGTCCTTATTTGGAAGTAGGGTCATTGCAAATGTTAGTTAATTTAAGGTGAGTTTATACTGAAGTAGGGTGAACCCTTGATCTAATATGATTGGTGCCCTTGCAAGAAGATAGTTGTAGAAAGACAGACACAGGCGGGGACAACACCATGTGGCAATGAAAGCAGAGTTTGGAATTTACAGAACTGCAAGTCATGCCGAAGACTGGCGGCAAAGCATCCGAAGCTGGGGAGGGCAAGGAAGGGCTCCACTACAGGTTGCAAAGGACGTGTGGTCATGCCTATGCCTTAATTTCAGACTTCTGGCCTCTACATGGTGAGATAGCAATTCTGTGTTTGTAAGCCACCCAGCTTGTGGCACAGTTGATCTTCTGTATCTGTGGGCTCCGCATCTATGGATTCAACCAATGTTGGACAGAAAATATTCTTTTTAATTCCAGAAAGTTCCAAAAAGCAAAACTTGAATTTGCAGCCCACTAGTCCGTCTAGTCAAGGCTATGGTTTTTCCTGTGGTCATGTATGGATGTGAAAGTTGGACTGTGAAGAAAGCTGAGTGCCGAAGAATTGATGCTTTTGAACTGTGGTGTTGGAGAAAACCCTTGAGAGTCCCTTGGACTGCAAGGAGATCCAACCAGTCCATTCTAAAGGAGATCAGCCCTGGGATTTCTTTGGAAGGAATGATGCTAAAGCTGAAACTCCAGTACTTTGGCCACCTCATGAGAAGAGCTGACTCATTGGAAAAGACTCTGATGCTGGGGAGGGGCGGGGGTTGGGGGCAGGAGGAGAAGGGGAAGACAGAGGATGAGATGGCTGGATGGCATCACCAACTCGATGGACGTGTCTGGGTGAACTCCAGGCGTTGGTGATGGAGAGGGAGGCCTGGTGTGCTGTGATTCATGGAGTCGCAAAGAGTCGGACACGACTGAGTGACTGAACTGAACTGAGCAACAATTTGCATATCACTTACATTTGCTTGCTATTTTCATAGCGTTTATATTGTATAGGTATTATAAGTAATCTAACTTAAAATATATGGGAAGATATGCATAGGTAATATGCAAATACTATGTCATTTTATACAAGGGACTTCAGCATCCATGTATTTTAGTATCTGTCAGGCTTCCTGGTTCCAGTCCCCTGTGGATGTCAATGGACAGCTATACTTTGTTACAGCAGCCCTAGGAAACTAATACAAATAGCAAGTGTTACTTGCTCGGTTGTGCTGATTCTTTGTGACCCCGTGGACTGTAGCCCATCAGGATCCTCTGTCCATGGGATTCTCTAGACAAGAATAATAGAGAGGATTGCCATGCCCTTCTACAGGGGATCTTTCTGATCCAGGGATTGAACCCAGGTCTCCTGCATTGCAGGTAGATTCTTTACTGTTTGAGCTATCAGGGAAGCCCAATACATATAGCAACTTTGTTTTCTACTAATTTTTCTAATTATTTACACCCTACCTTCTGCAGTTTTGCAACCAATATATATCAGTTATTTGTGTTCAAAAATATACATGGCTGATTATTTTGAAATTCAAATAATATAGAAGTATACAGAGTGAAGTAAGCCAGAAAGAAAAACACCAGTACAGTATACTAACACATATATATGGAATTTAGAAAGATAGCAATGACGACCCTGTATGCAAGACAGGAAAAAAGACACAGCGGTGTATAACGGACTTTTGGACTCAGAGGGAGAGGGAGAGGGTGGGATGATTTGGGAGAATGGCATTCTATCATGTATACTATCATGTAAGAATTGAATCGCCAGTCTATGTCTGACGCAGGATGCAGCATGCTTGGGGCTGGTGCATGGGGATGACCCACAGAGATGTTGTGGGGAGGGAGGTGGGAGGGGGGTTCATGTTTGGGAACACATGTAAGAATTAAAGATTTTAAAATTAAATAAAAAAAAATTAAAAAAATAAAAATAAAAAAGAAGTAAGAAAAAAAAAAACAAAAAACACACACACACACACAAAAGAAGTATATAGAAGAAAAATTAATGCCCTCTCATAATCTAACCTCTTGGCAATAATTTGTTTACATATTAAATAACAGTTAATTTATTACCTACTCCATCCTAGGTCTTCCCTCGTGGCTCAGTGGTAAAGAATCTGCCTGCCAATGCAGGAGACACAGATTTGATCCCTGGGTTGGGAAGATCCCCTGGAGGAGGGAATGACTACCCACTCCAGTATTCTTGCCTGGAAAATCCTGCGGACAGAGGAGCTGGCGGGCTACAGTCCATGGGGTCACAAAAGAGTTAGACACTACATAGAGACTAAGCAATAACTCCATTCTAGATTAAGCATTGTGGACACATTAGTCAAAAGAGAAATGGTGTTCTGTACACAAACTCCTGTTTTGCTTTTTTCCAAATGTCTAAGTTTGAGTGAGCGTTCATCACTTTCACAGTCAGAAAAGAATAGAGATAGAAAATGTTGTGGAGAAAATTTCAGATGGAAAGGACGAGGAAGAAGTCTTTAGGAAACAAACATACCACATTCTCTTCCCCTTGGCTTGGGTCAGTGGTGCGGGGAGGATAGAAGCCTGACATTTCTCCCAAATGAGACCACCCCAGATTGCGTATCTATCTACAGAACCTCAGGGCGCCCTTAGGGATACCGGTGTGCTAGGAGCTTGATTTGTGGTGACAGACAGGTCCCTGGTTCGAGTCCCAGCTCTGCTCTCTCTGCCTCACACTAGCTGCGCAGCTGAGGTGCCCACCCTCAGGTTGCCTCAGTGTGCTGGTCCGTAACAGTGACAACCAGCACCAGGTTATCTCCAGGATCATTTCCAGCTCTCAAGAGCCTGACTCTCAGTCCTCCTCTCAATAGGGGGTTTCTTCCTAATCAAAATGAAGGGGAACTTGAATGTTCCTGGCCTTTCAGGGCCAAGAACTTCCAGGGCCAAAGCCCCATTTTTTCTGCATGACTCCTCTCAACGTTTATTTCCTTCAAAAGTGAATTTTCTTTGGCATTTGTTACAAACTGCGTACCACCCGACCCTGGCCAAATTCATATGTTGGAATCTAATCCCCAGTGTGATGGCATTTAAAGGTACTTAGGTCATGAAGATGGACCCCTTCATGAATAAGATTAGTGCCCTTATAAGAAAAAGCCAAAATGCTCCCTCACTTTCTTTCCTTCCTGGAAGGCCATAGGAAGAAGGCAGCTGTATGTAAACCAAGAAGAGGGCCCTCACCAGATGGCAAAAAAGCCAGCACCTTGACTGCGGACTTAGCCTCCAGGACTGCGAGAAACTGTTGCTGGTAAACCACCAAGGTTGCAGTATTTTGTTATAACAACCCAAATGGACTAACACAGGGTTAAACCATCCAAGGGACAGTGGACAGGGTTCTCCCTACGTTTGAAGACAACAAAGCCAGGAAATGTTTTTCAACCTGATAGAATATAGTACTAGAAACAGGAAGTACCTGGAGCAGAAAGTGGGAAGAGTGAGTTCTAAACACTGACTCCTGGTAAGGCCTTTCTGTCTCAGAAGCAAGATCATCATTTTTGCTGAATTTGGTTGCTTAGTACACAAGTCACTGACTACAGCCCTCACTCAAGCGGAAAGAATTAGCACAGACTATGAATACCAGGACAGAGTCATCACTGGGATCATTTTACACACCTGGAACAATTGGGAAGAGGCTGAGCCCAGCCACCAGGAGATCAGTCAGCCCTATTCTCCAGTTCACAGGGGGAAAAAAAAAAGTGAATATGTAAACATATGTGTGCACATGTGTACACACGTGTGTATATGCACACACATATATTGTATGCATGTGTGAGTATGCATATATGTATGCACCTATGCTTGTGTGTGTGTGTGAGTTATATATACATACTCATGTATACATACGTGTGTGCTTATATACAGTCATGTGAGTGTATGGGCATCATTTTTTAATAGAACATATTTTGAAGAAACAGCAAATTAAAGCCTGAATGAAAGGAAAGAATTGACATTAGGAATGGGAGATGGACAGAACCTTATCTGGGGACTTTATACCCTGAATTTTGATCCAAGCAGACTGCTTTCCTAGGTCAGTTTCCAGGAGGGTAACCATACCACGGAAGGATGGTAAGTGGGTGAAAGCTGAGATGGGAGCAGAATGGGGGGCTCAAGGGGCAGGGGGCAGAGAGGAAAGACCAAGTAAAGTGGAGCTGGAAATTCCTTCCAGACTTAATAATCCCGGGCATCATTAGTAACCAAAGCAAGACTTCAGAACATATGTTTTGTGTTGACAGCGGACCCTTAATTAAAACAGCCCCAGTGAAGAACAGCCTGATTAAAGGAAAAGTGGTGCTTAAAGAACAATTTGACTGTCGACTGACATGGGTTGGCAGAGGGTGGGGAGTTGTCCCTCTGGTTCTCCAGTCCTTCTAGGGGACTGGGAACCATAGCCCCTCCCTGTGTGTCAGGCAACGTGCTGGGCTATTTCACAGCCCTTGTCTCACTGACTCCTCGGATCAATTTCATTTGAGTTTCAGAGATTTGGTAACTCATCTGGAGACGCTAGATGATTTGCTGGAGGCGCCCGCAGCCAGCGTGTTCATGGCTGTAAATTCAGGGGGAGTCCTCAGCATAGCTTTCACTTATGCACAGTTCTGGTCGTTCTAATGAATCAGAATGTCTTGTCAGTTATAAAAACCATATGCCTCCTCTATGCATTCCTTCTTGGAAAACCAGTGGTTTTAGGGACCCCTGAATTGCTCCAGGGCACAGCCAGCCTCACGTCTGCATTCCGTCCACGGTCTAGAAATCACGGGATGCTCAAGAAATCAAGACTGGGATGCTCCATGCAGTTGTCTGCCTGTTCGGCCAGGAAGCGAGAGCTGTGGGTATCAGAACTGGGCACAGGGAAAGCCTGGTCTGTGAGACAGCTGCAATCATCTTCAGATTCAATGAAAGAAACCACTTCCTGGGAAAATGAAGCCCTTTTCTGAGGAATGAGTCTGGCTCAGGAAACAAAATCCATTCTAACTGTGGTTTGGGGGTAGAGGTTGCGGGGGAAGGGCGGAGAATCTGATCCTCCCTAGGACACTGCTGCAGCTTCACTTTTGGGGTCCCCCAGAGCTGCACACACACATTAGGAAGATAGACCCCAAACTAGACACCCAGCTTGCTGTTTATAAGAATGACAGCTAGCATGGCCTGAGTGATTACTGATGTGCCAAGCACTTGTGTTCCATCATCATTTAATTCTCCATTTAATGTATTATTAGCCCTATCTCAAATTAACCTTTCTCAGTGTTTTTAGGACAAAGACGGTATTTAACTTTAATAAAGGAGGAATTCACTATACTAAATGATCACTTTTCATAGGTGAAGTGAAAACCAGACTTAGGATGGGAGAGACCCACCTGACCATCATTGGCTTCCATGGATGGTTGGGAAGGCCTCTTGTTGGCCTCTCTAGAAATGTCCCCCCTTCCACAGATAACTAGACAGCTGCCCCACCTGTCACTTTCCTCTCCTTCCCCTGGTCTAGCTGATAGTTCCCCAGGTGGTCATTTGGTCCATCTGGACCAATGAACGCCTTCCCTGGGATTTGGGCTTGCGATCAAAAAACACAGCAATCATTCTCTGGGAGCTGAAATTGTGGCATTAAGAACCTGAGACTGCATCATCATTCATCCTACCTCAGGAGAGCCAGTCTCCAGGAAAAGTCAAAAAAGTTGCCTGTGGAGAAAAGGCCAAGAAATGAGGCAGAAACAGTGTTCTGGAACATCCCATGCCCTGGTTCTAATTGTTCCTGGTCCTGCAGAGTAGCTGCCCTTCCTGAGGCTTGGTTCTTCGGTTCCTTGGATTCATGTCCCAGTAAGTCCTCTCTTTATTAACTGTTGAGTTTCTGACACAATCAAAAGTTCTAACCAACACACATATAAATGAGATTTTCCTGGGGGCGGATCCAGTCCCACTGAAAGATGTGGAGAGAAAGTTTCTGAGGTTTAAGCAGTCACTCAGTTTCTGTGTGACCATCCAGGGCCAACCCAAGCTTTGGGAGGCAGAGCAAGGACCATCATGAGGAGATGACTTCACAATGGCCACTGTGAGGCCAGAAAGACCGTCTCTATGCTCTAGCCAATTCAAACCATGTTAGAACACCAGCGCCCACAAAGCAGGTTCAGCTTTCAGGTGCAAGTCTGAGAAATTCAATGAGCAAGGGAAACCATTTTATCTCCTGACCCCCTCATGAAGGTAAAAAGACTAATCAGTTTAGTGAGGGGGATCCAGCCTAGTGGACTTCCCTGGTGGCTCAGAGGTAAAGAATCTGCTTGCCAAGCAGGAGACATGGGTCGGGAAGACCCCTAGAGAAGGAAATGGCAACTCATTTCAGTATTCTTGCCCGAGAAATCCCATGGACAGAGGAGACTGGCAGGCTACAGGACCTGGGGTTGCAAAGAGTTGGATAAGACATAGTAACTAAAAAAAAAAGGAAATAACAAAACAAAACAACAAAGATATAGTGACTGAACAACAGCAACAGTAACCCAGCCTAGCCCTGGGGTGACACATAGCTGGGAATGCAGGCTTGGGACAGAAAGCATGTTGCAGCGTCCTGGAACCACCTCCTAAGGCTGTCTGTCCATCTGGAAAACACAGAGAATAGTAATCCCTGTTTGGTCGACACATCATGTGGAGAGAAGGGCAACTGCACGTGGGACATCACCCGGTCCCTCAAAGGTTTCTGTGGAGAGAGCCTCCCGCATGTGTCTGGAGAGAAGTACCCCGCCATGGAGCAAGGCTGTGGAAGGTTGTGCATTGTGGCCCCCTTGGAAAGCTCATTACCGTATTAAAGGCTCTGAGAAGTCCTGCATCAGAAACCTGTTTTATCTATGTTTAGACTGGTGTTTCCCAAATTTATTTGACCACAAAATCTCTCTTTCTCTCTTCCCATGCACACACCTTAAGGATAGCCTAAGGATGCAATATCTTATCTGAGCTAGTGCTGCCTTGGGGCAAAAACAAATAATCTACAAAAAAATCTGCTACAAAATTTCGGCCATTCCATCTTCTTAACCTGCTACACTAGCCTGATTTTTCCCTCATGGGACTTATTCAGCATTCACACCAGAAAACAATGAGCAACTGATATACAGTGAGTTCCCTGCATATGAACCTTCAAGTTGGGAACTTTCAAAGGTAGATCCACCAATGTCCAGTGTGAGTGAAATTGCACCTTGCCCACCATCTCCTGTTGCTAACGATCCTTCAGCTCTACCATCTCCACCATCTCCCAACTCTTCTTCCTTCTCCAGGCAGTAATTCTTCTTGCCTGTTCATTGGATGCCAGCCCCTATATGCCAGCTGCTGTACGTTTCAAGATGCTGTTGTTCTTGTTCAGTTGCTAAGTTGTGTCTGTCTCTTTGTGACCTTGTGGACCATAGTGGCCAGGCTCCTCTGTCCTTCACCATCTCCTGAAGTTGGCTCAAACTCTTGTTCATTGAGTCAGTGATGCCATCCAACCATCTCATTCTTTGTCATCCCCTACTCCTCCTTCCCTCAGTCTTCCCCAGCATCAGGGTCTTTCCAAATGAGTCAGCTCTTCACATCAGGTGGCCAAAGTATTAGAGCTTCTGCGTAAGCATCAGTCCTTCCAATGAATATTAAGGTTGATTTCCTTTAGGATTGACTGGTTTGATCTCCTTGCAGTCCAAGGGACTCTCAAAAGTCTTCTCCAACACCACAATTCGAAACCATCAATTCTTTGGTGCTCAGCCTTCTTTATAGTCCAACTCTCACATCTGTACATGACTACTGGAAAACCTATAGCTTTGACTATATGGACCTTTGCCAGCAAAGTGATGTCTCTGCTTTTTAATTTAATTCAAAGTACTACTGTAAGATTAAAAATGTTTTATTTTTGTGTTTTTTTGTGTGTAATTATTTATGTGAAAAGTATTATAAACTTAATACAGTACAGTACTATATAGCTGATTGTGATAATTGGGTATTTAGGCTAACTTTGTTGGACTTAGGAACAAACCGGACTTACAAACATACTCTCTGAATGGAACTTGTTCTTATGTAGGGGACTTACTGTATCTGCGTTTATGTACTAGGAGGGAAAAATTAAGTCATATTGGTTTGGGGAAATTTCTATTCTATGTCACCATGCTAGGAATCCAAGCAAACAGTCAAACCAATTTTTATCTGCCCAGGTTATTAAGGAACTGAACATAGAAAAATTAACTGGTAGTAAAATTACCCATAAATGAATTGGCATAGTACATGTTTTTCTATGCTATATTCTATCTACCCCAACAGATTCACACCTTGGAGTAGGTAGATGGACGAGAAATGACTGCAGAGCAAAGGACAGGATCATCAGTTTCTGCTCTGACTTTACTGGCTATGACTTTGGGCCAGTCCTATCACCTTTCTTTGCCTCAGGGGTCTCTTTTCATCCTTGGAAATAATAAGGAAACACTTCCCTCCTGTGGCCATTATGATAATCAGGTGAGATTGTGGGATGTGAAGGTATTTGTTTGGTCAGCAAGAAAACCCTGTAAACTCAGGCCCAAATTATACTAAATGGGTTCTATGCCATATCAAAATAATATAAGGTAATCAAAGTTTTGTGGACAATATGTGTCTAGAACAGAGATGAGCAAACTTTTTCCAAGAGCAACATAGAAAATATTTTAGGCTCTGTCACTTTAGAGTGAAAGCAGCCACAGAAAATAATGTAAATGAATGGATATGGCCATGCTCCAATAAAACTTTATTTACAAAAACAGGCAGAAGGCTTGATTTGGCCCATGAGCTGCAGTTTCTCATACACTGATGTGTAAGTTTGTGTAATCCACAAATAACTTGCAAACAGTGAACGCTGAAGTATGCAAGGAATATGTGATTAGCGTGGCACTTAAAGAATGAATTTTCCTTTAATATTATGTGTTATTATCTGTTCATTTAATATATATGTTCATTTTACAATGAGTAAAATAGGCATCTTCTACTAAACTAACCATGTTCTAATAAGATTCCAAGGATTGTCATGGGATTTCTACAGGCAGTTAAAATTGTGGATCCTGGGAACAGCTTTCAATTCCCACTTCCTTTGCTTCAAATTCCAACTCTGTAGGGGTCCTGGAGACCTTTCCCACATCATAGCCAGGGCTGTTTTGTGGGAGGAGGAGCTACATGCCATTCCAGAACTGCTGTCTTAGAATTATGCAGCCCCAACTCCCCCCTTTTGTCTGCTGTAACTTGATGATCTCACAAAAAAGCACACACTCGATCAGTGATTCTCAACTGGGCCATTTTGTCCACCCCCCTCCCCGCCCCAGGGAACATTTGTCAATGTCACAACTGGGGGCTTGCCACTGGCATCAAGTAGGTAGAGGCCAGGGATGCTAACAGACACCCTACCAGGCACAGGACAGTCCCCACTGCAACAGAGACCTATCCTGTCCAAGATGTTAGTAGTGCCAAGGCAGAGAAATTCTGCTCTATCTTAATAGATTTTAGTCATTAACATTATAATGCAATCATACTTTATATAAAATATAATGAATAATACTGACAATATTATTTATTCATGTTTAACTCAAATTACAATTTGTTTGTGTATTCACATTTTTGTTTCTCCCTTCGTAATGGAAAGGAATTGTATTTTCTCTGGATGATCTTTATAAGTGGTGGAGTGGTGATGGGGAGGGGAAGGGAGCCTCAATGTGAGCCCAGCCCAGCTTGCAATCACCACCCAGAAAAAGCAGAGGGCAGGGAAATGGCATGGTTAATACTGATTCATTTCATATATTATGAGCTTTAATGTGAATTATATGACATAATATACCCCACCCCACTCCACCCCCTGCCATTTCTTCTTGGCCTGAGGTTAAGGGGGAAACAAAAGTCCACGGAGCTGAAAATGATTTACTTGTAAGGATGTGTGGTACTGTTTTTTTCCTTCTCTCTCCCTTCCTTAATTTTACAAAACTACTAAGTTTAATATTAGTAATAAGGGAATATGAAGAGAGGGAGAGGGGAGTGTGTTCTGGAGTCTTTTAAAATGTAATACAAAAGCCGCAGGTGATTATAATCGCACTGGTATGAATAGTTAACACGTTTTGAGAACTGTTTGTTCTAAGCACTATGTCAGGCAGAGACAACTTTTGGATGTCCCCTCTTCGAGCCTTGAAGCATCCCCAGGAGGTCACTACCACCATTATTTTAAAAGGTTAATGACTTGCCCAAAGTCATTCAGTTTTCTCAGTGACAGAAGCGATAACTCAGACAGTCTGGCTCCAATCTTAACTCTTAACCCCATCTTTGTAGCGGTCTGCCCCCACGTATCCCCATCCCCACCCTGAGAGTCCAAGAGTTCTTGTTTATAGTCCCTGAAGGGCCCAGGACCAAGCCTAACTTACAGCCAGACGCGGTAAGCCCCTGACTTAATCGAATGGAATCAAAAACAGATTTTGCTTGGGTTGAAGGGAGACTTCCCGGAGGCAGCCGCCGGGGGGCGCACTGGAGCCAGTAGTCTCGCGCTCCGCCGAGGAAGCGCAGGACCAAGGTCCAGGAGGAGCCTGGAGCGAGCAAGCGGGAAGGAAACCTCGGGATGCAAGGGTGAAGGCGGGGTAGGGGCTGGGGAGGACTGCCAACAGGAGGAGAAGCAGAAACAACACATTATCGCGTGTTTTCTGCATTGCAAGGACAACATTATTCCATCAAGGAGATGGCAATAACCGCTTAATTAAATCTCTCTTGTTGAAACAGAGTGCTGACTTCAGTAATTGCCCGTTTAAATGGCATGGAAATATGTACTCCGCTGGCCCAGACTCTGGGCTGATCCCCGACGTCTCTCCCGCTGTCCCTGTGTGCTGGAACCGACACCAAGGGCTGGTCTTAATTTTGAAGTGAGGAGGGGTGGGGAAGAAGGTTTTTTTTGCAGGCTTGTTCATTTCCTTCCAGAGAGTCCTTTCCTTTTCATAAATTCCGGCTTGCAGCCCTCATGCTCCCTGTAGATCAGTCTTCCGTATTGGAATCCGTGGGTATCTAGAATGATTGCCTATTTGTTCACAGCTGTATCTCCAGCACCTAGAGCCCCCCAAACTGTCCTCCATGCTTCTTCTCCATCCCCAAGGGCTCGGCATAGGGTCTCACAAAATGCTGAGTAGACACATCGGTATCTCCGGGTTTTATCTGATGACAAAAATCAGCCTGGGCAGCTCACTCAAGCACAGATTTTTCAGTCCTGGGAAATTCTGATTCTACTGGGTTGGAAAGAGGCAGGGGCTCTACCTTAATAAGCATCTGCAAACTCCCAATTTGGCAAGCATGGAGACTCTGCCTTTGCAAAGAGCCTCCTGCCTCCCACTTGCCTCACACTAACCCCCTTAGGGTGCAACTTGCCTCCAGCTCCTCACCTGGCAGACCCCACCCTCCAGTCCTTTCTCCCGACCAGAGGCCACAGTGATTTTTTTAAAAGCAGAAATCCATCCCTGGCATTTTCCCACTGAAGCCATTCAGCAGCCTCTCCTTGCCTGGTCAAGGGAAGCTGTGAGGATAGATAATGGCCACAGGCACAGCTGCTGAAGCTACAACAGGGGTTAAAATATTAAGCTCTGGGGCACTGAGGGGCAGCAAGTTAGACTTCAAATCTCTAGAAACCATAGATTAGAAGAATTCCTTATAAGATTATCTCAGGGTTTCTCAACCTCAGAACTCTTGACATTTTGGACAAGATGATTCTTCATTATGAGGGGCTATCCTGGGCATTATGGGATATTCAGCAGCATCTCTGGCTAGATGCTAAACCCACTAGATACTAGCAGCATCTAGTGGGTTGATATCTAGTTGTATCACAACTAGATACTAGTTGTGACAACCAAAACTGTCTCCAGGTGCGCATGCTTAGTTGCTCAGTCACATCCAACTCTTTGTGACCCAAAGGACTGTAGCCTCCCAGGCCCCTCTGTCCATGGGATTCTCCAGGAAAGAATACTGGAGTGGGTGGCCATTCCCTTCTCCAGGGGATCTTCCTAACCTAGGGACTGAATCCAGGTATCCTGCATTGCAGGAATACCAGCTGAGCCACCAGGGAAGACCAAAACTGTCTCCAGATATTGCCAAGCGTTTTCTGGGGTCAAATCATTCCTAACTGAGAACCACTGGATTCTTATAAAGAGTAAATTAAAAAAAAAAGTATGGAAAGCTCTTAGCCCATACCTGGCACAGAATAATTATCCTTCAAGAATATCCATGATTTACCTCTCACCTGCTGCTATAGGCTTTCCTGCTGTCCATTTCCCACCTTCACCTTGAACTATGCAGTGTCCCCTGAATATTTTCACTCTGTCTCTACTTGGAGTTGGGTGCCTTCATTTCTTAACATTTATCCCACTGTGTTTTACTTGTCTTTTTTTTTTTTTCACACAAAATATTTATATGTATGTTTCACATACATGGCTTAGTATATTTACACACATCGCCTTGGTCTATCATCTGAGACTATATGCAACAGCACCCAAATAGCGATCAGCACACCTAGTACCCAGATTTTGGCTTTAATACTATTCTCTAATAACAGGAATCAATGTTTCTTGAAGAAATTGGTGATTCTAGGAGTTGTGGAGGAAATAAACTAGATGAGTCTGGACCATCTAGTAGTAAATATTAAAGAAGTATTAAAAAAAAAACAAGAATGAGCTTAAACACATACACAAAATGATGGCATCGGTCAAACGGATGCAAAAGGTAAATTTAAAGTTTCCAATGACCAAAGCTGAAACAATTTGAGCAATGAAATAAAAAAATACTGTCTTTCTTTACCATTGCTTTCTTTTCCAGACTATGGGCAACCTGAGAACAGAGGTGATGTTCCATTCTCCTCTTGTATCTGTCACTTCGTTCGAAAGAATAATTGCTCTTATATTACACTAATAATCCTCGATCCCTTATTATGTGTCAGGCACTGCAGAAGTAGCTTGCCTGCAATATCATATTTCATCTTCATGACAACACTGTGGCACTCCTGCCATTATCATTCCTACTTTACAGGTGAGGATCTGAGACACAGAGAGGTAAGCAACTTGCCCAATATCACACAGGACTCAGCTGAAGTGACTTAGCATGGTCTAGAAAGACCATAGACCAGGAGGACCATGGACACCAGAAATCCAGGCTCCTGCTTTACCAGCACCAGAAACTAGTGCTACCTCTGTGCTGTCTGTGGCCCCTTTCAAAAGCAGCAGTGTTTACAAACTGTGGAGAGTGTTGGTAGTCCCCACACAGTTGTGGGCAGGTAACGCTGAAGTCTAGCAAGTCCAGAGAGATCCAGCAAGCACCCTTCACTTCTAGATACTGGAAGGGCTTCCTGGCATGACTCGGCATCATCTCTTATCTCAGCAACACAGGACCTCCCACACTAGGGGACATTCAGCAACAGAAATTTTGCACGGTCATTACTCCAATGCCCAGATGCATCTGTGCAAATTATGAAGAGAAACAGAAATGGTCAGGCCAAGAGACAGTACCATGAAGGAAACTCTGGATGCTCATGGCAGAAAGGTTCTATACTTTAACACGAAACCTTGGAAAACTTGCAGGCAAAGCCCTGATAATTATGTATGGGCCCTGATATAACATGGGCAAGAGGCTAAAACAGTAGATGGTGGGCTAAAAATGAAATAACAACAGTAATTGAGGTAACATTTATGAAGTGCTGTCTGTGCCACAGCCCCTTTGCTCAGTCATTTCCAACTCTTTGAAAGCAAAAGGACTGTAGCCTGGCAGTCTCCTCTGTCCATGGAATTCTCCAGGCAAGAATACTGGAGTGGGTAGCTGTTCCCTTCTCCAAGGGATCTCCCCAACCCAAGGATCGAACCCAGGTCTCTAGCGTTGCAGGCAGATTCTTCTCCATCTGAACCACCAGGGAAGCCCCAAAATACTGGAGTAGGTAGCCTATCCCTTCCCCGGGGGATCTTCCTGACCCAGGAATCAAACTGGGGTCTCCTGCATTGCCTGACGGATTCTTTACCAGCTGAGCTTTGAGGAAAATCCCCTTTCTATATAGCATTTCGTTTAATCCTGTGACGCGTATATTACCATATCCCATTTTGCATATGTGGAAACTAAGGAACTGAGGCTCAGTGTTACCTATCCAATATCAGATGTTAATATGGAGTGAAGTCCTGAGAGGACTTTAGCACTAGCCCCACACTGGCTACTTCTTACTACCGTAGCATGCATGGTCTTTTATATTCTGGCAAAGCTTATCCTTCTAAAGGTAATCTCGTTGCTTTGGTTTTGTCTATTTCCCTACTGTAGTAGAATAAAGTATGCTTTTCTCTTGGGTTCCTGTAGAATGTTGCCCCAATAAGAACCAAGGCATCTTGTAGCCTTGTCTCTTACAACCTCTGTCTTCCAGAGTCACCCTGGTTCAGGAACTATCCCTTTACCATTTATTGCTTCAACCCCCAGCTGGTGGCCAAGCTTCTAAAACTTTGTAAAAGTGAGTTTACAAAGTTTAATTGGGTGGTCTTAAGAAAATAAGGTTTTCCTGTATGTTTTTGTTATGAACTCATTAGTAAAAAGACACAAATGGGTGATACCCGTCACTTAAATGAATCTCCAGGGAATTATGCTGAGTGAAAATAACCAATCTTAAAGGGCCATATACCATATCATTCCATTTTTTACAACATTCTTGGAACAACACAGTTATGGAAATTGATTACCTAGAATTCAGTCATGGGGGATAGTTGTCAATGGGTATGACTATAAAAGGGCTTCCCATATGGTGCAGTGGTAAAGAATCTGCCTGCCAAATGCAAGGAGACATAAGGAGACACTGATTTGATCCCTGGGTCAGGAAGATTCCCTGGCGTAGGAAATGGCAGGGAAGAGCCTGGTGGGCTTCAGTCCATGGTGTCACAAGGAGCTGGACACAACTGAAGTAACTGAGCATGCCAGGCTTGTCTCTAAATGGAATTTCTAGGCAAGAATCCAGGAGCCATTTCCTTCTGCAGGGGATCTTCCCGACCCGGGGATCGAACCCAGGTCTCCTGCATTGCAGGCGGATTCTTTATCATCTGAGCCACCACAGAAGCCCTGAGCACACCAACGTGGCTATAAAAGGGCAACGTAAGGGATGTTAGTACTGCTGGAACTCTTCTATATCCTGACTGTATCAATGTTAGTATCCTCATTGTGACATTGTACTATAGGTTTGCAGGGTAATGTCACTGGGGAAAATTTCATAGTATTTTACAACTGCATGTGAATCGGGAAGGTCCCCTGGAGAAGGGAAGGGCAACCTACTCCAGTATTCTTGCCTTGAGAATCCCATGGACAGAGGAGCCTGGTGGGCCACAATCCATGCGGTCACAAGGAGTTGGACGCAGCTGAGGGGCTAACCCACACGCATGTGAATCTGCAGTTAACACAGAGAATCTACCATTAAAAGTCATTTGTGTGGTGACATAGTAAAAACTGTGGAATATGGGGGCGCCAAAAGTACATCCTTTCAAAAAGCAGCAGTAAACTGGCAAAAACAAAACAAAAAACTGTCAGAATCGACTTTACCAGGACTCTGGAAACTAATCCAAAGTTTATAGCAACAAAGTGAATGCTTACTGAAGACAAAGCAGCTAATCTTGGTGAGACAGTTTTGTGGCGTTTTAATTTACCAGGGCTCTGTCCTCTCTCCCAACTCAGTAGCAGCTTTGAAGACACAGCCTGTCATAGGTTCTTGGTCCCACAGAGTGCCAAATGGACCTAGATGGACACTGACTGTTCGTTTTGACTTTTCTGGCGGGTCCCCGGAGGACTCTTTCAAAGGACTTTCCTTTTTTTTCATCTAATTCAGAACTATTTCAGCTGAGGTAACTATCAGGGAGGAGAGGACTGTTTGTCAAAAATATTTAAAGCATTAGGCATGGCCACCTGGGGCAAGGGTTAACAACTGGGGCAAACGATGGACTAGTCAAAATGTTTGGGAAGAAAGGCTGAGGGAAGAAATGCCTTGGGGAGTAAGGACTTTGGAAAGTTATAATATGTTCCTAAAACTCTAGAAAGTCTCGTGCATGCCCAGGTCTGGGCACACGATCAGAAAAGATCTAAGAAGTCCATAAGTTCTCACCTCTGGCTGACCTTCAGACTCTGCATAATTAGGAACTGAAAACTAAGGCAGAATTATAAATTGCCTGGATAAATGTGAAAGATGTTGACCAACATACTTACCTGTGTGTAGAGCCCATTAACAAAGACTGAGAATATCAGTAGCTTTTGTTTGTTTTTTGAATCCAGTCATTTAAAGAAATCTCTATTTTTCACTAGCTGACTAGGTGGAGCAGAGATTTCAGTGGTCACACATGGAAAAAACTACAGACGTTGCAAAATTAGTTTAGAAGATTTACTTAAAAAAACAATAGGCAGCAACAACAAACCTTTTGGAAGGGGGAGAATCTGACTTGCAGAGTTTTCACATTAAAAGTTTCTACAACAATGAAAGATTGTTGGTGACAAAAAATAACAAGGCATGAAAAGAAACAAAAACATGTGGCTCGTACAAGAAAAAAACACTCAAATTAATAGACACTTTTCTTAGAAAGCACACATACTGAACTTACTAGACAAAGGCTATAAATCAAGTATTTAAAACATGCTCAAAGAGAAAAATAAGTAAAAGAACTGAAGGAAACCCTGAATATGGTGCCTTATTAAATAGTTAGGCAGTATAAAAAGGAACCAAATAGGAAATCTTGAATTGAAAAGAACAACAACTCAAATGAAAAATTAATTTGAGGGATTCAATGGCACATTTGGGCAGGTGAAAGAATTAGCGAACTTGAAGATAATCCATTTGAGATTATTCAGTGGGAGGAACAGAAAGAAAAGAGTGAGGAAAAATACACAGAGTTTAAGAGACTTTAAGAGTTTAAGACACCATCATCCATATCAACATATGTTAATGAGACTCTCAGAATGAGAGGAGAAAAAGAAAATAATTTTTGAAAAAAGTAATGACCAAAATCCTTTACAAATTTGTTGAAAGAAACAAATCTTGGAAACAAACATTTCCAAGATTTTCCAAGAATCTTGGGATGGATCAACTCAAACAGAGCCACAGTGAAAATCATTATAATTGTACTATTGAAAGCCAAAACTGAAGAGAAAAATCCTCAAAACATCAAGAGAAGTGACTCATTGTTTTGCTGTATGAGGATGAGGGATCCTCAATAAGATTAAAAGCTGATTTCTCATCATAAATCAAGGAGGCCAGAAGACAGCGAAATGTCATACTTAAAGTTTTTTTTTTTAACTGTCAACCAAGAATTCTTTACCTAGAAAAGTATCCTTCAAAAATGGAGAAATCATGCCCAAGAAATAGAAATTGAGAATTGTCACTAGTAAACTTGCTGGATAAGTAATGCTAAAGCAAGCCCTTCAGGATAAAATGAAAGAACTCTCCCTAGACAAAGAAATAAAGAAAAACTGTAAAGGTAACTATGGAAGTGAATATAAAAATTGCTATTAATGAATTTTTGGTTTGTGACTATTTTCTCCTATATGATTTAAAATATAACTACATAAAATGATAATTATAAATCTCTATTGATGGAAACATAATAAAGATGAAATTTGTAACAATCACAATATAAAAGGGAGATGCAGAGCTATACAAGAGCAAACTTTTGTAAACTATTGAAAATATGTTGATATTCAGTTCAGTTCAGTCCCTCAGTCGTGTCTGACTTTTTGTGACTCCATGGACCGCAGCACTCCAGGCTTACCTGTCCATCACCAACTCCTGGAGCTTACTCAAACTCATGTCCATTGAGTCAGTGATGCCGTCCAACCATCTCATCTTCCGTCATCCCCTTCTCCTCCCGCTTCAATCTTTCCCAGCATCAGGATCTTTTCAAATAAGTCAGTTCTCTGTATCAGGTGGCCAAAGTATTGGAGTTTCAGCTTCAACATCAGCCCTTCTAATGAATATTCAAGACTGATTTCCTTTAGGATGGACTGGTTGTATCTCTTTGCTTTTGATATTAACTCAAACTAAATTGTTATAAATTAAAATATTAATTAATCTTCAGAAAACCCACAAAATATGCTAAAAATATTCTATAGTAACATAAGTGAGAAGGAAATCAAACTGTTGCACTACAAAATATCTCATACAAAAGAAAACAGTAATGGAGTAATTGAGGGACAAAAAATATGTAATATATAGAAAACAAATAGCAAATGATAGATGTAAGTTTCTCCTAATCAGTAGTTACTCTAAATGTAAATGAATTAAACTCTCCAATCAAAATGTATAGATTGGCAGAATGGATTTTCTTTTTCACTAAAAAAAATTTTTAATCTATATACCACCTTCAAGACACTCACTTTACATGCAGACACTAATATGTTGAAAGTAAACGGGTAAAAAAGAAAGATATTCCATGCAAGCATAACCAAGACCTAAAGTGGTTAAACAAATACCAGGCATAATAGACATTAAAAGAAGAACTGTTACAATAGGCCAAAAAGGCCATTATATAATGATAAGAAAATTCAATCCATCAAGTAGATAAAGCAATTGTAAACATATACACATCTAACAATAGAGCCCCCCAAATATATGAATCAAAACCTTGCAAAACTGAGTGAAGAAATAGACAATTTAACAATAATTTATACTTCAAATCCCCACTTTCAGCAATGAATAGAAATACAGGCAGTTGATGAACAAGAAAACAGATGACTTGAAAAACATTATAAATCAACTACACCTGACAGACGCAGACAAAACATCCACTCAACAGCAGAATACACATTCTTTCAAACACGCATGGAACATTCTCAAGAGGAACAAAGAAATCACATATTAGGCCACAAAACAAACCTCACTAATTAAAAAAATAATATTGGCATTATACAAAGTATTTTCTCCAACCACCACAGAATGAAATTAGAAATCAATAACAGAAGGAAATCTGGTACATTCCCAAATATGTGGAAATTAACAACACACTCTAAAACCATTAATGGATAAGGAGAGAAATCACAAAAGAAATTAGAAAATATTTTGAGAATGAAAATGGAAACAAAACATATCAAAAATTATGCAATGTGGTGAAAGCAGTGCTAGAGGGAAATTTATTGCTGCAAATGACTACATTTAAAAAGAGGAAAGATCTCAAATTAATAGCCAGCCTTCCAGCTTAAGGAGCTAGTAAAATAAGAGAAAAATAAACCCAGATCAGATGGAAAAAAGTAAATAATAAAGATTATGGTGCACCTGAAACCAACACAAAATTGTAAATCAACTATATCTAATATAAAATAAAAATTAAATTTAAAAAGTTTACAGCAGAGATAAATAAAATAGAGAACATAAAAGAAATAATCAATAAAATTGAAGGTTTGTTCTCTGAAAAGATCAACAAATTTCAGTTGTGTCCAACTCTTTGCGGCCCCATGAATCGCAGCACGCCAGACTGCTGAGTTTTCCAAATTTGCTCAGGAGCGGTGGCTGTGCAGGTGCAGGAGGGCCTAGAGGAGCTATTCCACGTTCAAGGTCAGGAGGGGTGGCAGTGAGGAGATACCCCTCACCCAAGGTAAGGAGCAGCAGCTGCACTTTGCTGGAGCAGCCGTGAAGAGATACCCCATGTCCAGAGTAAAAGAAACCCAAGTAAGACGGTAAGTGTTGCAAGAGGGCATCAGAGGGCAGACACACTGAAACCATAATCACAGAATGATCATCAGTTCAGTTCAGTCGCTCGTGTCCTACTCTTTGCGACCCCATGAATTGTAGCACGCCAGGCCTCCCTGTCCATCACCAACTCTGGAGTTCACTCAGACTCACATCCATTGATTCAGTGATGCCATCCAGCCATCTCATCCTCTGTCGTCCCCTTCTCCTCCTGCCCCCAATCCCTCCCAGCATCAGAGTCTTTTCCAGTGAATCAATTCTTCGCATGAGGTGGCCAAAGTATTGATCATATGACCCAGTAATTCCATACCTAGGAATATATAGTGAAAGTGAAAGTGAAAGTGAAGTCGCTCAGTTGTGTCTGACTCTTTGTGACCCCATGGACTGTAGCCTACCAGGCTCCTCCCTCCATGGGATTCTCCAGGCAAGAGTACTGGAGTGGGTTGCCATTTCCTTCTCCAGGGGATCTTCCTGACCCAGGGATTGAACCAGCTCTCCCACATTCCAGCTAGACGCTTTAACCTCTGAGCCACCAGGGAAGTCCAGGAATATATAAGAGAAGTGGAATCAGGTGTTCAAACAAAACAAATCTTGAACATTGTGTTCGTAGAAGTATTATTCTTAATAGCCAGAAAATGGAAACACCCAAATGTCCATCAGCAGACAAATGGATAAGCACACTGGTATGCTATACATAAAATGGAATATTAACTAACTGTAACAAGGAATGAGATACTGACACAAGCTACAACAGTGGCTGAAACTTGAAAACATTATGGTGGATGAAAGAAATCAGACACAAAAGGCCACAAACTATATGATTTCATACGTCTGATATGTCCAGCATAGGCAAGTCCATAGAAACAGAAAATAGATTCATAGTTACTGAAAGGAGAGGGGTATGGGAGTAACTACTTATCAGGTACAGGATTTCTTTTTAGAGTGAGGAAAATGTTCTGTGGTTAGATAAAGGTGATAGTTACACAAGTTTTTGAATGTATGGGAAAAAACAGTGAACTGCACACTTTTAAAAATAATAAGTTAAAGCAATAAGTTTTATGCTGTGTGAATTTTGCCTCTGTTTTTAAAAAATCATACATTCATTGTGAAAAAAATTTTCATATATATTTAAGTGAAAGCATTCTTCTTCCATTATTGAAAGCTAAACTCATTAATATGCCAGCAAATTTGGAAAACTCAACAGTGGCCGCAGAACTGGAAAAGGTCAGTTTTCATTCCAATCCCAAAGAAAGGCAATGCCAAAGAATGCTCAAACTACTGCACAATTGCACTCATCTCACATGCAAGTAAAGTCATGCTCAAAATCCTCCAAGCCAGGCTTCAGCAATACGTGAACTGTGAACTTCCAGATGTTCAAGCTGGTTTTAGAAAAGGCAGAGGAACCAGAGATCAAGTTGCCAACATCTGCTGGATCATCCAAAAAGCAAGAGAGTTCCAGAAAAACATCTATTTCTACTTTATTGACTATGCCAAAGCCTTTGACTGTGTGGATCACAATAAACTGTGGACAATTCTGAAAGAGATGGGAATACCAGACCACCTGACCTGCCTCTTGAGAAACCTGTATGCAGGTCAGGAAGCAACAGTTAGAACTGGACATGGAACAACAGACTGGTTCCAAATAGGAAAAGGAGTACATCAAGGCTGTATATTGTCACCCTGCTTATTTAACTTCTATGCAGAGTACATCATGAGAAATGCTGGGCTGGAAGAAGCACAAGCTGGAATCAAGATTGCCAGGAGAAATATCAATAACCTCAGATATGCAGATGACACCACCCTTATGGCAGAAAGTGAAGAGGAACTAAAAAGCCTCTTGATGAAAGTGAAAGAGGAGAGTGAAAAAGTTGGCTTAAAGCTCAACATTCAGAAAATGAAGATCATGGCATCCGGTCCCATCACTTCATGGGAAATAGATGGGGAAACAGTGTCAGATTTTATTTTGGGGGGGCTCCAAAATCACTGCAGATGGTGACGGCAGCCATGAAATTAAAAGATGCTTACTCCTTGGAAAGAAAGTTATGACCAACCTAGATAGCATATTGAAAAGCAGAGATATTACTTTGCCAACAAAGGTCTGTCTAGTCAAGGCTATGGTTTTTCCAGTGGTCATGTAAGGATGTGAGAGTTGGACTGTGAAGAAAGCTGAGCACCGAAGAATTGATGCTTTTGAACCATGGTGTTGGAGAAGACTCTTGAGAGTCCCTTGGACTGCAAGATCCACCCAGTCCATCCTGAAGGAGATCAGTCCTGCGTGTTCATTGGAGGGACTGATGCTGAAGCTGAAACTCCAATACTTTGGCCACCTCATGGGAAGAGTTGACTCATTGGAAAAGACCCTGATGTTGAGAGGGATTGGGGGCAGGAGGAGAAGGGGACGACAGAGGATGAGATGGCTGGATGGCATCACCGACTTGATGGACATGAGTTTGAGTGAACTCCGGGAGTTGGTGATGGACAAGGAGGCCTGGTGTGCTGTGATTCATGGGGTTGCAAAGAGTTGGACATGACTGAGCGACTGAACTGAACTGAACTGAAACTCATTAATGGCTCACTTGTATTTTCTAGACCCCGGGGAAGATCCCCTGGAGAAAGAAATGGCAACCCACTCCAGTATTCTTGCCTGGAGAATCCCATGGACGGAAGAGCCTGGTGGGCTACAGTCCACAGAGTCACAGAGAATTGGACATGACTGAGTGAGCAACTTAACTTACATGCATGGACATGAAGATAAAAGTTGAGGTTTTGTAAAATGGAATCATAATTATATTATACATCTGTAATTTGCTTTATTTATTTAATATTAATATCTAATCTTCAGCACAGCTACTCTACATTCTGTTTTTAACAGCTGCTTCCCTGGTGGCTCAGAGGTTAAAGTGCCTGCCTCCAATGTGGGAGACCCGGGTTTGATCCCTGGGTTGGGAAGATCCCCTGGAGAAGGAAATGGCAGCCCACTCCAGTATTCTTGCCTGGAAAATCCCATGGACAGAGAAGCCTGGTAGGCTAGAGTCCATGGGGTCGCAAAGAGTTGGACACGACTGAGGGACTTAACTTTCTTTCACTTTAAGTTTTTGTACAATGTGAGTGCTATCATCTTTTGTAACCATTTTCTATAGATAGACATTGAGAATGCATACACTTTTCACTGTTATTAACAATTCTACAGGTGACAACAGTGTGCTCGTATCCTTGAACACTTAAAGAGGTAACAGTGGATTGATTACGTTCGAGTTGCCTTTAGTGTGTATGTATGTCCTACTAAAGAGTTATCTGGGAGCCTGGAAGAACCAACCACATCATTCCTTGACTCCGCCACTGGCACAATGGGTAGCTCTGGCAAGAACTTTGTTACTTGGACAATAAGCCAGTCCGAATAGCAGGGAGCCAACTAGAACCAGATCCCATAGAGTCTCAACTCCAAGACATAGACACAAAGACTTACTGGATCCCAGTAACTGATGAAATGTCAGCTGATGAACCAAACTAAAACCTGAGCCCTCTGAGAATTCAGTCTTTCCTTATGACTTTTGGGTTTAAGTTGACAATGAGGAAATGCCCAGGTACTGGCAGGGTACATGCCCAGATATTCCAAAGAGACCCTGATTCCTGGAGTCCCATTACCCTTGGTCCTTGTTTTGAGTTTGTCTGCTTTAGCCCACCTCAGGGTCTCTGAACAAGCTCTTCCCTCTGCCAGAAGTGCTCATTTTCCAGATTATCCCCAGTTGTCGCCTTCTTGTCACTCACGTCTTGGCTCACAAGCCACCTCCTCAGAAAGCCCAACTCTGACCACCGGATCTACATTTATGCCCTATTCCCCAACACAGTCCTGTCACTTTACCACCTCACCCTTCTTCACCAGAGACCCGAGTCATTTCTGATATGATCTTGTTCATTTATTTGCCTATTTAAATATTGTCTAGCTTCCTGTCAACAGTAGGAATTGAAGGAGACTACCAGAAAAACCTGTTGATCCAGCAAAGCTAAATTCGTTAGAAGCACTGAGATCAGAGAGAGTACAGCCTTGACGGTCTCAGGAGTGTCTGCAAAAGGGAATTTAGAGCAAGGTGTTTGTAGGGTTTTAGGTCCGTGATGCCTGGTTTTAAGGCAAATCTTGCAAGGGAGAATACTAATTGAGATTGCACAGAGTTTATGACATAATTACTTGGCAGGAAGAGCAAGGCTAGGGTTCTTAAGCATTACTGATGAACAAGCTCTTGTTTTAATCTTTTTGAAAAAATCAATATATCATTGCCATTTAACACTGTGTTAGTTTTAAGTTTAAAGCTTATATATAAGTATATGTAAGTTTCCCTGGTGGCTCAGACGGTAAAGTGTTTGCCTGCAATGTGGGAGACCCGGGTTCAAGTCCTGGGTCGGGAAGATCCCCTGGAGAAGGTAACGGCAATCCACTCCAGCACTCTTGCCTGGAAAACCCCATGGACAGAGGAGCCTGATAGGCTACAGTCCATGGGGTCGCAAAGAGTCGAACACGACTGAGCAACTTCAATTCACTTCACTTCATATGTAAGTTTATATATACTTAAAACTAATACAGTGTTAAATATATATATTGCAAATTGATCACTATGATAAGTTTTGTTAACATCCATTACCACACATTGTGTAAAAATTTTTTTTCTTGTAATGAGAACTTTTAAGGTCTACTCTGAGCAACTTTCAAATATATAATATAGATTTGTTAACTATAGTCACCATGATATGCTCTATGACTCCATGACTTATTATTAACCTTATACCTGGAAGTTTGTACCTTTTGACCACCTTCACCCATTTAGATCACCTCCACCTTCCACTTTTGGTGACCAATCTGTTCTCTGCCTCTGGAAGTTCAATGTTTTGTTTTTAGATTTTATATGTAAGTGAGATCACACAGTATTCGTCTTTCTTTGCCTGGCTTATCTCACTTAGCATAATGCCCTCAGCTTCATCTATATTGTCACAAATGGTAAGATTCTTTCTTTTTATGGTGGAATAATATTCCATTATAGATTATATATATATATTATGGTGGAATAATATTCCATTATGTAATATATTCTAATAATATAATAATTATAATATATGAAAATATAACAACATTCCATTATATATATTATATAATGAGATATAATTTACTTTTAACACTGCATTAGTGTTAATATCAGAGAAGGTGATGGCACACCACTCCAGTACTCTTGCTTGGAAAATTCCATGGACAGAGGAGCCTGGTAGGCTGCAGTCCATGGGGTCGCTAAGAGTTGGACACGACTGAGCGACTTCACTTTCACTTTCCACTTTCATGCATTGAAGGAAATGGCAACTCAGTCCAGTGTTCTTCCTGAGAATCCCAGGGACAAGGGAGCCTGATGGGCTGCCGTCTATGGGGTCTCACAGAGTTGGACAGGACTGAAGTGACTTAGCAGCAGCAGCAGTAGCAGTGTTAATATATATAATATATATAGTGGAATATTGTTATACTATGTATATATACATAAACATATTTCCTTTATTCATTCATTCACTGATGGATACTTAGCTTGTATCCATGTCTTGACTACTGCAAATAATGTTATAATAAAAATGGGAGTGCAGATATCTTTTTGAGATAGTGATTTCATTTTCTTCAGGTAAGTACCCAGAAGTGGAATTGCTAGATCTGTTAGTTTTCATAAATAAGCTGATTAGTTCATTTTCTTAGCTTCCAGAGGCAGGTATATGTTCTGGAACATGCAGCTAACTCAGTTTTGCTGACTCCTAGCATTGCTTAACACGGGGACAGGGAATTATGTTGATTTCAATTCTCTTCCCACTAATAAATTAGAAAATCCTCCTTGAGAGCAGGAACCTCATCCAACTTGTTATTCCTATTTGCTTTTAAGTGCCAAGAGCATAGTAAGGGTAAGGGCCTGTTGTGTAATAGGTATTTAATAAATACTTATTAACAAATTATTACTACGGCATTAAAAGCTGTTGGAGATCCTAGGTAAGACACTTCACTTTGCAAAATAAAGATGCATACGTGCTATCACTTCAGTTGTGTCTAACTCTTTGTGACCCTATAGACTGTAGCCCACTAGGCTACTCTGTCCATGGGACTGTGTAGGCAAGAATACTGGAGTGGATTGCTATGCCTTCCTCCAGGGGATCTTCCTGACCTAGGGATAGAACCCACATCTCTTGTCTCTTATGGTCTCCTGTATTGGCAGGCAGGTTCTTTACCTTTAGCGCCACACGGGAAATCTGCAAAATAAAGATAAAGCTATATAATTTTCTTGAGCACCTACCATTTGCCAGACAGCTTCCTAAGTGCCAGTGATCCAAGAGTGAATCAAATCTACTTTCCATTCTCATGGCGCTGATACCTCAGTGCAGAAAAGACAGACAATGAGAAAGCTAACAGACAGGAAAATACCATATGTCATCACTTATATTGAATCACATATGTTGAATCTACAATATGGCACAAATAAACTTATCTGTGAAACAGAAACGAAGACACAGATAATGAGAAGAGAATTATGGTTGCCCAGGGATAAGGAGATGAGGGGAGGGATGAACTGGGGGTTTGGGATTAGCAATGCAAATAGGGACTAATAGGGATTAACTTGGGCTTCCCCTGTAGCTCAGTCGGTAAAGAATCTGCCTGCAGTGCAGGAGACCCGGGTTTGATCCCTGGGTTGGGAAGATCCCCTGGAGAAGGAAACGGCAACCCACTCCAGTATCCTTGCCTGGAAAATCTCATGGACAGAGGAACCTGGTGGACTGCAGTCCATGGGGTCTCAAAGAGCCGGGCACGACTGAGCGACTAACACACACACAGGGATTAACTATTACATTGCTATTGTTCAGTCGCTAAGCCGTGTGTGACTCTTTGCAACCCTATGGACTGCAACACTTTTATATTCAGAATGGATAAACAGGGTCCAATGGCACCACACTCCAGCACTCTTGCCTGGAAAATCCCATGGATGGAGGAGCCTGGTGGGCTGCAGTCCATGGGGTCGCTAAGAGTCGGACACAACTGAACGACTTCACTTTCACTTTTCACTTTCATGCATTGGAGAAGGAAATGGCAACCCACTCCAGTGTTCTTGCCTGGAGAATCCCAGGGACGGGGGAGCCTCATGGGCTGCCGTCTATGGGGTCGCACAGAGTCGGACACGACTGAAGCGACTTAGCAGCAACTGTATAGTACAGGGAACTGTATTCAATATCCTGTAATAAACTATAGTGGAAAGAATATGAGAAAGAATATTTATGTGTTTGTATACATATGAAACTGAACCACTTTGCTGCACATCAGAAATTAACGCAACATTGTAAATCAATTATACTTTAATAAAATACATTTTTAAAAAGAAAGCTAACTAACAAAATCATTACAGATTGCATAAGTCATATTTATGTGTGATTCTTTTTAGGAAGCCAGATGGTCCTTATTGAGAATGAGTCTAGAGAAAAGCTACACTCCAGTGAAAATCACAAAAGAAATGGTTTGCTTAAATTATGTTTCCTTTTTGTTTTTACTACAAAAGCGGTGTAAGCTTGTTCCCCTCTAGGCATTTGCTGGTTGGGAGCCCTTTCACGTTGTTCTAGGACTATACAAATATAGATAGATAGTAAGTGAGTAAATGAAAGTCACTCAATCGTGTTTGACTCTTTGCGACCCCATTGACTATACAGTCCATGGAATTCTCCAGGCCAGAATACTGGAGTGGGTAGCCTTTCCCTTCTCTTTAGGATCTTCCCAATCCAGAGATCAAACACAGGTCTCCCACAGTGAAGAGGGTTCTTTACCAGCTGAACCACAAGGGAAGCCCAAGAATAATGGAGTGGGTAGCCTATCCCTTCTCCAGGGGATCTTCCTGACCCAGAAATCGAACTGTTTTTTTGTGCTGGGTTTTAAAATTTAATGGTGGTAAAGACTTAATCATTAGAAAGAGATTTTTGCTTGTTCATTTTAAGAAAATTCTGACAGTGTTCCTTTTTCTCAATAATTTGTAATATTCATTTTTTGACTGCATCCTTTCCTAAACTTTTCAGAGGACCCTTCACCTGGTCTCAGTCTGAACGCTTTTCAAAAGATTTCTGGAAATCTAAAATCTAAAACTTCTTCTTGTTTCCAGGTACTCTTGGTCTCCAGGAATCCCAGGGTGAGGCAGGACTAACATCTTTTCAAATTCCCAGTTGACTCCCATTAGCGGCAAACAATACAGTGTAAGGATGAAGTATTTTCATTCTGGGTATTGAGTCCAGGCTCACCCCCTGACCCTGCGTCCTCTTAACTGAAACCTTTAGCATTTCTGAACCTCAGTTTCCCCTTCAGTAAAACAGAGAGAATGAGGAAGCCGTGGTGGGATGGACACTTTGGGTGTCCAGGGCTTACAAGGAAAGAACGCATCTAGAGTTCCTGACCTCACGCATACCTTGTAGCTGTCCTGATCATGAATCAAACTTAGTCTCTGATCTCCATAACTTACACACTCTAGGGGAGAGAGATTTGGAAACAATGAATACCACAGATGGATGAGAAAAAAACACATAAGGAACCCATAGAAGCTCATCAGAGGTGCATGGAAGGTGGATATGTCCAGCTGTGTTGGGATGTGTAGGTAGGAACTCACGAGATGGAGCAGGTGGACGCAGGGGTTGCGGGGGGGCGGCGCGGGGAAGGGAGGGAGGTTCAGCATCCCCAGGGGAACTGATTAGGAGAAAGCACGGCACTGTGATGCATACATAGGCTAGGGAAGGGCGTCACTTAGGTTGAGGACATGGTGCAAGTGAGACAGGGGATAAAAGGGCCCCAGACTGAACAGCGGGACATTGTCCCCTGTGGACAGGTGCTCCAAGATGAAAAGAAGCAGGAGGTAAGCTCTGCCCAGACAAGAGACCACATATTTCTCACGCTCAAGGTCAAGGAGCCCTTCCCAAATACACATGCACAGAAAAGCTCCTTGGAGGTCAAAAAGAGGGTCATGTCAACTTACCCACAGGCCTCTTTGCTAGAATCTTCCTTGGCTAAGAGATGCGTGGGCACACACGGAAGGACCCTGACCTATACCAAACATGAACTCAGAACCACCCGGCAAAGCAAGATGACTGGCCACAGGAAACCCACAAGAAATAACCCATATAAGTGATTTAACGCATGTAAGTGATTTAACCCATGTAAGTCTAACCATGGGGGCAAGACTCTGTCTGAGTCTGCCAGTGTGTCTATCCACATGTTACCCTTTTCCTGCTAGTGAACACTGTATTGTTTCACCACTCTCTATCTCTATGCAGAAATTCATTTCTGCACAGCTGTTGGGCCAGGGCCTTGTCACTGCTTTAGTGCCTGGGGTTCAGCACCCCACTGCTGAACCCGACTTCAGTCTCTGGCCAGGAACCAACATCCTGCTCAAGTCGCTGCAGGACGAGGCCATCCAAGAACAGAAGGTGGTAAAAGGCAAGAAGATTCTGTTTGGGGGGCAGACTCGGGCTGGATCTCTGTTAAGGCAGAGCTGTCGAGTCTCCCAGCCGCGTAGACTGCCATGGCCGCTGCGTGGCCTCAGATCCCGTGGAGAGGTGTTGCGGTAACTGTGAGTGTCCCTCTCCAAGCTTTAAGTCTCTCCCTGACAGAAAGAGGGCACTGGGCCTGCCTTACCTCTCAAAGGTTTGCTCCCAATCCTAAAACACTTCTGACACTGAAGGGAAGCTGTTTCCACTTACAAATCTTAGGAGGGAATCAGGCCTTTCCGTGCTGAGGCCGAGGGTGAGACATAATGGTGATTTACACACCATAAACTTTTGTGAGTTTCATTCACCTCAGTGGTCTGATATTAAACAGGCTCACGGGGGAGCCGCAGTGACCGGCTTTTCTGGGCAGGGCAGCACTAGCTATGAGAAAAGGAGGGGAATGAGACAAGCAACCAGCATACTCTGGTCTTCAGACTCCTGGTTATCCCCTTGACCTGGAGTGAAAGTGTGAAAGTGTTAGTCGCTCAGTCGTGTCTGACTCTTTGCGACCTCATGGACCATAGCCTGCCAGGCTCCTCTGTCCATGGGATTCACCAGGCAAGAGTACTGGAGTGGGTTGCCATTTCCTCCTCCAGGGGCTCTTTCTGACCCAGGGCTCCATCACACATCTCTATGTCTTCTGCATTGACAGGTAGGTTCTTGAGCACTAGCTCCACCTCAGAAGCCCCCTTAGACACGGCTACCATCTTCCAAAGGCTTGACTGGGGCTGGGGTTGGAGGATCCATTTCTTTTTCTTATTTTAAAAGTGATGTATCTCTTTCCCCCCCCCCCTTTTTTTTTTTTAAAGAAGTCTTCTTATCTATGGCTTTGTATTTATTTATTTATGGTTGTGTGGCTTGTGAGATCTTAGTTCTCAGACCAGGGATAGAATCTGTGCTCCCTGCATTGGAAGCTCAGAGCCCTGACTACTGGATCACCAGGGAATTCCTAGAGGACCCATTTCTAATGAACAGTCATGCACAGAGCATTGATAGGAGGCCTCAGTCCCTCTCCATGCAAGCCTCTTCACAGCTACGTAAGTGACCTCATAGCATGGTGATGGACATTCTCCAGAGCAAGTGATCCAAGTGGCCACAATGGAACCTAAAGGCCTTTTCAGTGTATTAGTAGACTCACAACATCTACCCTATCCCCTCCATTATGTACTCTTAGTCACACAGACAGCTCTGGGTTAACATCAGGAGGAAGTTGCAGAGAGTGTAAGTGGCAGAGAGCAAGGGTCACTGAGGCAAGGGGAGGGATGCCGTCTTGGAAGCTGGTTACCACAGCCAGTTTATAATCGAAGTTCTTTACTCGCCTGTTTATTCCCAGTTTACCTCTGGCTTTGCCTCCATCCCTTCCAGTGTTTGCAGCTTCATCCATTAGCTCCTATAGCTCCTGACAGTTTCTGCTCTTTCACTGCCCTGATTTAAGGTTCATCTTTTCCTTCCTCTGACAGTTAAAAATAAATTAGACCCTTGGCAATAATAAATGGGGACTTCACACCCACCTCCATATAACTGTTGTGTAATAAATGTATCTAAAGTGCCTAGTGCAGCACCTGGCTCATATTAGGCATGTAATAAATACTAATGACTCTTTTTATGATTGTTACTATTATTATTTCTATCACCAGTATTAGGTCCATCATTATCAATACAATTATGCCATTATGAACTGCCTTGTGGAAAGTCTAGCACAGAACCTCACTCCTGTAATAGGTAAGGAGATGGTCATTTTGATGAAAATCTGCCTTTCCTTTTTTTCCCCCATCTTACTGCCTTTCAACACCCAGTGTTGCAGTCAAAGGAAACTATTATCAGACCCCAAAAGCCTCAGAAAATAGCCTTTATTTTTACTGAAGTCTTTTGAAGAGCAAGCAAGGAAGGATGGAATTACATGCCAGAGCCCAAACCACATCTTCTAAAACCTCTCTCCAGATGCCCCCCCTTTCCAAGCCTCAGCCTCCCGGCAGAGGCTTCTGCAAGTCTTTGCTTGCCACTCTCCTCCAAAGCTCTCCTGTCCTTTCTCCCCCAAAAGTCTCCCCTGTCTTCATACCTTCTTCCACCTAAGCCTTCAACTTGCCTGATCTCTTTTCTACTCAAAGATTTCAAAGGAGAAAAATGGAGAGGCATGTTTAAAACATTTCCAGCAATTCAACATCACTGCCACATCCAAGCTCTTCCCAGAAATCACTTTACAATCGCTTTCCTAGAAATTCATTTTTATTGTAGTTTAGAGAATGGATTAGAAAAGAAGAACCAAAAACACAACAACTGATCCTTCACCAAAAATAACTTGAGATAACTCTGGAGTTCCTAAGGAATACTCGAGTTTTATTTCAAAACCCAATTGTCTGCTGCCTCTAGCATCTGACCGTAATTAATCCCCAGTGCACTCCTGCATAGAGGCAGGCAGCCCATGAACCTGGGTTTGAGTTCCAGTCCAAAGCTTACTTTTATTTACTCTCACTTTTCATATTAGTAAACTGGAAGTCATAATACCTACCTCCACACAATCTGAAGATGGAGGAGGCAGTGGTCTTTAAGCACAAACACAGTGTCAGATTCTGAGAACTTGCTCAATACATAGTGGCTCTTAGCATCCTTGGAAATGTTTTTCATGGACTGGCAGAGGAAAATAACCTCGTTAAGTGGCTTCTGTTCCTAAGACACGTCCAGTAGAGCTGTCTCATTTACAAATAAAGCTCAGGACTTGGCTGAAGAGAAATATATATATATATATATATATATATATATATACACAGAAAGATGGAGAAGACAATGGCACCCCACTCCAGTACTCTTGCCTGGAAAATTCCATGGACAGAGGAGCCTGGTGGGCTGCAGTCCATGGGGTCACGAAGAGTCGGGCACGACTGAACGGCTTCATTTTCATTTTGCACTTTCATGCACTGGAGAAGGAAATGGCAACCCACTCCAGCGTTCTTGCCTGGAGAATCCCAGGGAAGGGGGAGCCTGGTGGGCTGCCGTCTATGGGATCGCACAGAGTCGGACACGACTGAAGTGACTTAGCAGCAGCAGCAGCATTCAGAGAGAAGGAAAAAAGGAGTTCTTGGGTTATTTGGGGAGCTAGAAGAGTCAGTTTAAAGTCTGATGACACCGCTTGGGCAGTACTTCAATTTTCAGCCTTTCAATGTCTTAATCTTTAAGAAGATTATAATCATACCATCTATTTCACAGAGTGGTGGTGGAGAATTCAGTTAGTGAATAGATGTAAGGCTCTTGGCAAGCAATGGAGTGTGAGTTATTTCTTTATGCCTATATGATCAGGCATAAAGGAGCTGTCATTTTAAGGAATAAATTAAATGATAGGTACTCTTCCTCTGAATCCCCAAAGCACCCTATTGCCATGTCGGGGCATCCTCACAGCAAGTTCATTATCAGAGACCCTTTGGTATGAGCTTGTGGAAGGAAGTGTAACCACTGGAAAGTGGAAATATTCACTCATGAACCTGCCACTTAAAAATCTGAGTCTTGCTCAGACATGGCTTCCCACATAGCATAAGCTCCCTGGGTGCCCAGAGGGTCAACTCTGACACCTGTCCTGCATTTTCACCCAGTGATACAATGCAGAAAAGACACAGGGGTGCAGGAAGTCAAAGAGAGTGACATTGGCAACAGCTCCAACCATTTATCAAGGCTTTGACAAATGGGAATGTGGTGGTGTTGGAACAACTTGCAGTGAATGAAAAGATCTTTCTAAATGATAATGTTTCAAAAGGGAATAAATGTGATTAGCAGCTGATTAAAAATGATGCTTAGACAGATGAAACCCTCAAATTTCCTAACAAAACTGATGTTCTCTGTAATATCCTTTGACAGTCAGATGTGACCTGAAGAATACTAAAATACAACGTCATTCTTCAGTGTATAGAATGTGTGCTTCACTGCAGTTATAATTGATGTATTGTTGAACATAAGATTTTTAAAATTCTGTTACAAATTTTCATTTCATTTTCTAAGATAAAGTCCCAGTCACACTCTTTGTTTCACTATAACTGCTATGAAATTCATGTTCCCTATTTTAATACATCTACAGAAGTGGCCTTATTCTGTTGCAGTTTGTCCAAGAAAAATGAGAATCTTTCTTTTTAAAAAATTTTATTGGAGTATAGTTGCTTTACCATGTTGTGTTAGCTTTTACTGTACAGCAAAGTGAATCAGCTAAACATAAACCTACATGCCCTCTTTTTAAAATTTCCTTGGAAGAAAAGTTGTGATCAACTTAGATAGCATATTAAAAAGCAAAGACATTACTTCGTCAACAAAGGTCCATCTAATCAAGGCTATGGTTTTTCCAGTAGTCATGTGAGAGTTGGACTGTAAAGAAAGCTGAGCATGGAAGAATTGATGCTTTTGAACTGTGGTGTTGGAGAAGACTCTTGAGAGTCCCTTGGACTGCAAGGAGATCCAACCAGTCCATCCTAAAGGAAATCAGTCCTGAATATTCATTGGAAGGACTTATGTTGAAACTAAAACACCAATACTTTGGCCACCTGATGTGAAGAGCTGACTCATTCGAAAAGACCCTGATGCTGGGAAAGATTGAAGGTGGGAGGAGAAGGGGACGACAGAGGACGAGATGGTAGGATGGCATCATCGACTCAATGAACATGAGTTTGGGTAAACTCCCGGAGTTGGTGAGGGACAGGGAGGCCTGGCGTACTGTGGTTCATGCAGTTGCAAAGAGTCGGACAAGACTGAGCGACTGAACTGAACTGAACTAGGCCATCACAGAGCACTGGGTAGAGTTCCCTGTGCTATCCAGAAGGTTCTCATTAGTCATCTGTTTTACACATAGTATCAATAGTGTTGGAAAGGGAAATGGCAACCCACTCCAGTACCCTTGCCTGGAGAATTCTGTGGACAGAGGAGCCTGGTGGGATGCTGTCCATGGGGTCGCACAGAGTCAGACATGACTGAAACGACTTAGCATGCTTGCATGCATTGGAGAAGGAAATAGCAACCCACTCCAGTATTCTTCCCTGGGGAATCCCAGGGACAGAGGAGCCTGGTAGGCTGCCGTCTATGGGGTCACACAGAGTTGGACACGACTGAAGCACCTTAGCAGCAGCAGCAGCATCAATAGTGTACATATGTCCATCCCAATTTCCCAGTTCATCTCACCTCCTCTTTTCCTGTAGGTGTCCATACATTTGTTCTTTATATCTGTGTCTCTATTTCTGCTTTGTAAATAAGATCATCTATACCAATTTTTTTGGATTCCACATATATGTGTTAACGTATGATGTTTGTTTTTCTGACTTACTGCACTCTTAGAATCTATTTTTCTGTATGCTGGTTTCTGATGTGCCGTCCCCTCTACTGGGATGCTCCCTGCCCCCTCACATCCTCAGGATCCTCGCTGCTCCCTTCTTTAGATCTTTGTCAAGTATCTACTTCTCAGGAGACTTCTAAACCTTCCTTTACAAAAAAGCCTCCTATACACTAAAGCACACATGCCCACTCACCCTCAACCACGCATGCACTCACATCCCCCACACCTCTACAATCAGACACTCCTCACACACACATACACCCCTACACACACCCACACACATACATGCCTGTGCACACACACAAAAAACCTTTACTCACTTATCTATTCTTCTCTATCCCTTTATCTTGGTTTTTGTTGGTAACATTTATCACCTCTTGGAATGTTAAGTATATTTTCCCCAGTTATTTGTTTATTATTTGCTACAAAATCAGGAACTTGATTTGGCTCACTATTTTATCTCCAGTAGTGGGCAGGGAGGAGGTCCTCAATATTAGTGGGAATATATATCCCGAGAAATCTGTATGCCTGTCAAGAAGCAACAGTTAGAACTGGATATAGAACAACAGACTGGTTCCAAATTGGTAAAGGAGTATGTCAAGGCTGTATATTGTCACCCTGCTTATTAAACTTATATGCAGAGTACATCATGAGAAATGTTGGACTGGATGAAGCACAAGCTGGAATCAAGATTGCTGGGAGAAATATCAGTAACCTCATACATGCAGTTGACACCACCCTTATGGCAGAACTAAATAGCCTCTTGATGAAAGTGAAAGAGGAGAGTGAAAAAGTTGGCTTAAAACTCAACATTCAGAAAACTAAGATCATGGCATCTGGTCCCATACTTCATGGGAAATAGATAGGGGAACAATAAGACATTACTTTGCCAACAAATGTCCGTCTAGTCACAGCTACGGTTTCTCCGGTAGGCGTGTATGGATGTGAGAGTTGGACTGTGAAGAAGGCTGAGTGCTGAAGAACTGATGCTTTTGAACTGTGGTGTTGGAGAAGACTCTTGAGAGTCCCTTGGACTGCAAGGAGATCCAACCAGTTCACCCTAAAGGAAATCAGTCCTGAATATTCATTGGAAGGACTGATGCTGATGCTGAAACTCCAATCCTTTGACCACCTGATGTGAAGAACTGACTCATTGGAAAGGACCCTGATGCTAGGAAAGATTGAAGGCAGGAAGAGAAGGGGACGACAGAGGATGAGATGGTTGGATGGCATCACTGACTCAATGGAGAAGAGTTTGAGTAAACTCTGGGAGTTGGTGATGGATAGAGAGGACTGGTGTGCTGCAGTCCATGGGGTCGCAAAGAGTCCGAAACGACTGAGGGACTGAACTGATATCCTGCCCATGAATGGATGGATGAATGGATGCCTGGATCCCAGAACTCAGGGCATTTTGTTTGAAAAGTTTACTTAACCCCTTCACACTGATGATGCCTTGAGGGCAGGGTCTATGACTTCGTGTCCTTTTTTACCAGTTCTTCAGGGAGCCAGGCACCGAGGTTTTCCACAAACACCTGCTGGGCTGCAATAAAGCCCTAGCAAGGTCTCCAGGTTCCAACTTCTGAGTGTCTTCAAAGCCCGGTCCCAAACCCTGACATCAGCAGAGGTGCAGCCCCAGGCCTGGGGGTTTTGCCAGAAGCATCTCTTTGTTGTAAAAGCAAAACAAAAGCACACACACCACTGTGGAAATTCCAAAGTAAATGCTCCTCTCTGCAGGCTGGAGCGGGTTGGGTGGGAGTGAAGATGCAGAAGCTACAGGAGCGGCCTGCTTGGAGCCCCAAGTTTGTAATGTCGGAGCTCCTCTCCAGTTTTATTAAAAATGCCAATCTAACAAGCCTGCGTGACCAGCCCATGAAAAGTGGCATGCTGTGTGTGACCAGACCCGCTCCTGAGGCTCTAAATTGGTTCAAGCTGTGGGGGTGGCGGCGAGGGGCAGTCCGCTCCGCGAACCCCCCACCATCGCTCCTCTGGGGAGAGACTTGGCCACAAGACAGTGGGGAGTTTGGAGAGGCGGGCTGGTAACCAGGTTGCTTACTTCATGTACAAGTATCAGTTCTTCTGGTGGCATCACCCCCATGTGGGCCTTGATGGGGGCTTGCGGCGGGGAGCAGGCCTGCCCCTGCTCTCTGAACACAACCAGGTACTCAGCTCAGAGGCGCGGCCTGCCGAGATCCCGACCCACCTAGGCTCTTCCTCAGCTTTCCTTCGGGACTCCTGCACCAAGCCTGTGGGTCATCAGGTCACCAGACCTGTTTCAAAACAGAGGAAACCAAGCTCAAAAAGCTAGTGTCTCACTGAGAGCCACGCACCGGAGAGGGACTATAGCAAGATGCAAACGTAGGCTCCAGAGAGATCCTTTAAAATCAAAGTGCAGGTCGAAAGGAGCTAAGTGTAATTTTAAGACTAGGGAAAAAAACTCCTTCTCTTGGTGAAGAAGATAGTATGAAGAAAGGTGACATGAGGGGCTTTGGAGACTGTACCCATCCTGCCCACTTGCGTGCTACTCCGGCTGCTTCAGTTTCCTCATCTGTACCCCAAAGGTAGCACAAAACCCACCTCACTTGTGTTTATGAAGATCCACTTAGTGCCTGGCACAGAAGAAGCTCTCAAATAAATAGTGTGACTATTATTGCAAATAAAAGTTATTCCATCCTCTGAGAGTTCAGGAGAGATATAGGGAAAGATAACTGGGTATAATGGTATGATTTCCTAAAGGAAATCCGTCCTGAATATTCACCAGAAGGACTGATGCTGAAGCTGAAACTCCAATATTTGGCCACCTGATGTGAAGAACTGACTCATTGTAAAATACTCTGATGCTGAGCAAGATTGAAGGCAGGAGCAGAAGGGGATGACAGAGGATGAGATGGTTGGATGGCATCACTGCCTCAATGGACATGAATTTTAGCAAGCTCCAGGAGTTGGGGATGTACAGGGAAGTCTGGCGTGCTGCAGTCCATGCAATTGCAGAGAGTTGGACATGACTGAGCAAATGAACTGAACTGAACTGAACTGACTCTGGGAAAAACTAGGTCTTGTTCTGATAGGCAGGGCCATACTCAGTAAATCTTTAATCCAGTTTTCTGTTGATGGACAGGGCAGTGTTCCCTCCCTGTTGTTTGACCTGAGACCAAAACTATGGTGGATGTAATAAAGATAATGGCAAGCTCCTGCCATAGGTCTTGTGGATACACTGCTGTACTCAATGCCCCTCACCCTGTAGAAGGCTCCTGTCGACTGCTGGAGACTCACAGGCAAGTCTGGGTCAGTCTCCTGTGGGGACACTGTTCCTTACTCCCGGCTCCTGGTGCGTACATGGTTTTGTTTGTGCCCTCCAAGAGTCTGTTTCCCAGTCCCCTGGAAGTTCTGTAGTCAAATCCCACTGGCCTCCAAAGTCAAATTCCCTGGAGGTTCTCAGTCCCTTTGACAGATCCCCAGGTTGGGAAATCTGTTGTGGGTCCTAGAACTTTCTTAACAGTATGATAACTTATTTGGTATAATTGCTCTGCTGTTTGTGGGTTGTCTGCTCAGCAGTTCTATTGTGGGGTTAGTGGCAACCTCCTCCATCAGCATAAGAGGACTTATGCTACAAGCTGTGTGACCAGGTCTGCTGCACCCAGAGCCCCTGCCCCTGTGGCAGGCCACTGCTGATCCATGCCTCCACAGGAGACACTCAAACACCATAGCTTTGACTATGTAGACCCCTGTAGGCAAAATGATATCTCTGCTTTTAAATCTGCTGTTTAGGTTTCTCATAGCTTTTCTTCCAAGGAGCAAGCACCTCTTTATTTCATGGCTACAGTCACTGTCCACAGTGATTTTGGAGCCCAAGAAAATAAAATCTGTCACTGCTTCCACTTTCCCCCTTTCTATTTGCGTGAAGTGATGAAACTGGCTGCCATGATCTTAAGTTTTTTTAATGTTGAGTTCCAAGTTGGCTTTTTCACTGTCCTCTTTTACCCTTATCAAGAGGCTCTTCAGTTCCTCTTAACTCTCTGTCATTAGCACGGTAGCGTCTGCATATCTGAGGTTGCTGACATTTCCCTGGCAATCTTGATTCCAGCTTGGGATTCATCCAGCCTGGCATTTTGCATGATGTAGTTTGCCAACTAAGGTCCGCCTAGTCAAGGCTATGGTTTTTCCTGTGGTCACGTATGGATGTGAGAGTTGGACTGTGAAGATGGCTGAGTGCCGTAGAATTGATGCTTTTGAACTGTGGTGTTGGAGAAGACTCTTGAAGGTCCCTTGGACTGCAAGGAGATCCAACCAGTCCATTCTGAAGGAGATCAACCCTGGGATTTCTTTGGAAGGAATGATGCTAAAGCTGAAGCTCCAGTACTTTGGCCACCTCATGCAAAGAGTTGACTCATTGGAAAAGACTGATGCTGGGAGAGATTGGGGGCAGGAGGAGAAGGGGATGACCAAGGATGAGATGGCTGGATGGCATCATGGACGCGATGGACGTGAGTCTGAGTGAACTCCGGGAGATGGTGATGGACAGGGAGGCCTGGCGTGCTGCGATTCATGGGGTTGCAAAGAGTCGGACACGACTGAGCGGCTGAACTGAACTGAACTGTACATATAAGTTAAATAAGCAGGGTGACAATATCCTGACTTGCCATACTCTTTTCTGGATTTGGAACCAGTCAGTTGTTCTATGTGTGGTTCTAACTGTTGTCTTCTTGACCTGCATACAAGTTTCACAGGTAAGGTGGTCTGACACTCCCATGCACTTAACTTTTTAAAAAAGATTCCTTTCAGGGATGATTAGCACCTGTGGTCTTGCAAGAAATGAAAGCAACTCTCCATATTGTTGAGTCAGCGTGGCCAGGGTCACCCTGGAGGGTGAGAGGACAACTGGATACCCTATTAGCCCCTTCCCCATTCTCCCACTTCCCTTGATGAGGGAACCATGGCTTTAATAAATATGGGTCTGTCCCCTCCTTCTGAGGACAGAATAAAAATCATCACTAACTTTGGGATAGAACTTTACAGTTGACAGAGGACTTTCCAATTCCTTTCTTGGGTCAATCCCTGGCTAGCCTGGGTGGTAGGAATCACATGCCCATTTCTCAGATGAGGAATCTAGGGCTCTGAGACAGAATGTGTGGCCAGGACTGCACCTGGAGGAGCCCAAGCTGGACCTTGTGTCTGTCTACTTATTCACAAGCAGTCCTTTCCCAGGGATGGTACCAAGGACACTCCAAGGGCAGCTGTGGCCCAGCAGCAGTCTTGAGGCTCCAGGAAAACCTATGTCATTAAAACCCTTACATCAGAAGCATTTGGCTCCTTCTCTGATGGTCATGTTTAGCAACCTCCTGGCAACTGGAAATTCACAGCCAGGTTCTGGTGAGTCAATCAGCTGGAGACAACTTCCAGCCCTGCCCCATGAGGGGCTCACCAGCCCTGTGTCCCCCTGGGGCTAATGTCCACCCCCTTTTCCCCCTCAGCAGAAACAGTCAGGGTGAGTCCACTCTCCCCAACCCCTAGCTCCTTCCTTATCTTTACCCCTCTTCTGGGGTGCCATGGACTCCAGAGCATAAACCTAAGTTTCTAAATGCAAAAAAGAAAATACATTGAATTACAATCATAACCAAAATACAGTTGTAAACATATTTTTAATTTGCAATAAATTAATATATATGCTTTCTTTATTTCATCATCAAATGATATCTAATATCAAACATAATTTAAAGTAGCAATGAATATAATGGTATTATAAAATATCTGCAGATGTAATATGACAGGAAAATATCTGTGATTCTACAAGTATCATAATTATCAAGGCTTAATGGTCTGTGGCTTACATTCATTGTAGAAGGAAACAGTTTTAGTTACAGGTTAGCAAAAATAGAGATTTTACTTTTTCATCATCAGTTCATGAACCCCTGTGTTAGGAGGGGCATGGGGTCTCTAGATCTCTGGTTTAAAAGCCCTGCACACCAATTTTGCACTTGTACATCATTTTAATTCCCTGCTGACAGGGAGGATAGAGTAGTGGTTAGAAGCTCACCATGTAGGTAGGCAACATGAGTCTAAACCCCCTGCTCTGTCTTCTTAGTAGCTGTGTGACACAAGTAAGTTACTTAGTCTGTCTGTTTCTCTAGGTCCCATCCACACAATGGGTAGTAATAATAATTTCTACCTAATGATACTATTGCTTTGCCCAGAGCCTGGCAAACAACAGTGTTCTATTAAATATTTTTCATTTATGTTGATTTTTTAATTTGACCTTTTAGAAAGCCCTACATGGCCATTATTATGTCCATTTTTCCATCTGAAGTAGCTAAGACTCAGAAGAGGGAAGTTGTGCCCAGTATAACACAGGTTTTTCTAATCATGATACTGCCAGAGGAAAATTCCAGAAAGGTAGTCTGAAAAAAAAAAACCATAAGTCTGGACAGTGAGAAGATGCTAAGGAAACAGACAAAGCTATCCAACCATTTGCAGTTAGGTGATTTGGTGTCCAAATTAAAAAAACACTTTTTTTGCTCCTCAGGAGCTAAAACTGCAGTCATTCTTGACCATCTATCTGTACGTGTCACTATGAGCAAGGATGGTTCTCCGTGTTCTCAGCAAGCTAGAGTCGGCATATGCTAACACTGCAATAGCTTTTCCTCTTGGGAAACCACCCATCTCTCTCTCTCTTAGTCCATGAGATTCTGGTGTGGCAGCCCTCCCACTCCCACCACCCACCCTACCACAATCCAGATGAGCATCTTTCAAGTATCACACAAGACTCACACCGGAAGAAACAGGGTCAAATTTGTGAATTTAGTTAGAACATGAGGAAAAAGGCCCCTTCCTTCTCTGGGGGTTTTTGAGATAGTAGCAGGGAAGCCTAGAACCCATTGTTAGCCATGAAAGAGCCTGCTCGACAAAAAATGACAAAACAAAGGGAATCAGAGTTGAGGATTGATGAGATAACATCCTGGATTAAGCCATGCCTGAAGGCCATGCAAATGTCTCCTTTAATACCTTTTATTATCTGTTTAATAGAAGTTGGTGTTCTGCCACTTGCAAACAAAATGATCTTAGCTTACAAAATCCCTTCCTTATTTTCTTATCTCTAACCTTCCTAGCTCAGCTCAGCAGGGTCCACTGTGCTCTCCAACTCTTGAGGCCTAAGCCTACTGCAGTTTCTTAGCCCATCATTCTGATGGAAAAGAGAATGTCTCAAATACCGCATCGCTCACCCTCCACCGCCACCACCTAGTGGAACCATTTGCAGACTCCGGGTCCCAGAGAAGCCCCTGAGGCTGTGTTGGAGTCCTGGAGTCCAGTCCTGGCTCTCTGCCTTGGCAGCAGCATGTCATGTCTGGAGTCCAGTTCTATATCAAGTTTGCCGGCCCTGATTTGGGGACTTCTGTTCTGTTAATCCAGTGTCTGAGCACATCATACTGGCTACCCACCAAGCCAATTGCTTTTCTCCTTGCTATTCCAAGGCAGATCATCAACATACCAGCATCTTTCAGCTTAGTCATAGCCTGACTCATATCAAATTTTTGACACTGTTTCTATATCTGGCAAAGAAATGACTTGGAAAGTCAGACTTAGGGTAGACTATTAAACTGAAAATAAATTCCTTATGGGGATCATTTAAACCTAAGCCATTACAAATCCCAGCTATAAGAAGACAGAGGGCTAAGACTTTAATGCCCTGACAGTTCAAACAGTCGTTAAAATTCAGGCTGATTCTCTAAGCCATGATTTTAAAGTCCTATTGGGAAAACACACAAGGACAGAGTGGGTTTATGCAGTGGGGGGACAATTATGGGAGCAGTGAGAGCAAATAGTGAGCTTTCTTCTCCCAGCTTCAGGGAGGTACAACTGTGCAGCCTGAAGGGTCTTGTAATGGAGAACTGACTGGCTGTCCCTGAATGCTTCTTTCAAGATCAGTTCCCAGATGCAACCACACTTGGCTCAGAATAGCTTGAGGAAGAAGACAAACTCCCCTTCCTGTGCACAGAGAAAGACACAAAGTTCAGAGGACAGCAGCCACAGGTCAGTGACAAGTGTGAGGTTCTCTGGGCCAGGAATTTAGCCCTTTGCACTGCCTCGGATGAGGCCCATCTGACAAGGAAAGAGTCAGCCCCCTGGGGGAAATCCACTGATTAGAAATTACAATGGGCAAAAATGACAATAACCATCATCTGCTGAATGCTTACTCCATGCCAGGCACTCTTCTAAGGCATTAAGTGCGCCATCTCAGCTAAACCTCATAATAACCCTACAGAATCAAGATAATATTAGCCCCGTTTTACACAGAGGAAGCTGAGGCTTAAAGAGGTCAGATTCCTGCACTAGTTATTTATTGCTATGTTCAAAGTTTCCCCAAAACGTAATGGCTTAAACCAATTTTATATTATCTCAAAGTCTCTGTGGGTCAGAAATCTGGAACCATCCTAGCTAAGTAGAGGAGGGGTGAAGGGGAGGGGTCTCTCCAAAGGTGTTGTCAAGATGTTGGCCAGGACTGAGATTAGCTAAAAGCTGGAAGGTCCACTCTCAAGAGGCTCTCTCTATGGCTGCTGGCAGAAAGCCTCAGTTCTTCACCAGATGAGCCTCTCCACAGGGCTGCTTGAGTATCCTGTCAACATGGCAGCCACCGTCCCCAGAGTGAGTAATCCAAGAGAGTCTGGGAGGAAGCCATAGTGCCTTTTACATCTTCATCGCGAATGTCATGCAATGACACTCTGCCATATTCTGTTCATTAGAAAGCAGTCACTTAGTTCACATGAATAGAGGAGTCAGCTGTACTTTTTGAAGAATCGAAGTTTGTGCACATATTTCAAAACTCCCAGAGCACCTATCCAAGATAGGTGGTGCTGAGCCAGTGGGTAATCCTCTGCTCTCAACAAGATCATTTTGCCTCTCAGGAAACAATGAAAGAAAAACCTTCCTCCTATGTATGCCTTTTAGAAAAGGCGGAGGAACCAGAGATCAAATTGCCAACATCCGCTGGATCATCGAAAAAGCAAGAGAGTTTCAGAAAAACTTCTATTTCTGCTTTATTGATTATGCTAAAGCCTTTGACTGTGAGGATCACAATAAACTGTGGAAAATTCTGAAAGAGATGGGAATGCCATACCACCTGACCTGCCTCTTGAGAAACCTGTATGCAGGTCAGGAAGCAACAGTTAGAACTGGACATGGAACAACAGACTGGTTCCAAATAGGAAAAGGAGTATGTCAAGGCTGTATATTGTCACCCTGCTTACTTAACTTATATGCAGAGTACATCATGAGAAACACTGGGCTGGAGGAAGCACAAGCTGGAATCAAGATTGCTGGGAGAAATATCAATAACCTCAGATATGCAGATGCCACCACCGTTATGGCAGAAAGTGAAGAGGAACTAAAAAGCCTCTTGATGAAAGTGCAAGAGGAGGGCAAAAAAGTTGGCTTAAAGCTCAACATTCAGAAAACGAAGATCATGGCATCTGGTCCCATCACTTCATGGGAAATAGATGGGGAAACAGTGGAAACAGTGGCTGACTTTATTTTGGGGGGGCTCCAAAATCACTGCAGATGGTGATTGCAGTCATGAAATTAAAAGATGCTTACTCCTTGAAAGGAAAGTTATGACCAACCTAGACAGCATATTAAAAAGCAGAGACATTTCTTTGTCCACAAAGATCCGTCTAGTCAAGGCTATGGTTTTTCCCATAGTCATGTATGGATGTGAGAGTTGGACTGTAAAGAAAGCTGAGTGCTGAGGAATTGATGCTTTTGAACTGTGGTGTTGGAGAAAAGTCTTCAGAGTCCCTTGGACTGCAAGGAGATCCAACCAGTCCATCCTAAAGGAAATCAGTCCTGGGTGTTCATTGGAAGGATTGATGTTGAAGCTGAAACTCCAGTCCTTTGGCCACCTCATGCGAAGAGCTGACTCATTTGAAAATCTGACGCTGGGAAAGATTGAAGGCAGGAGGAGAAGGGGACGACAGAGGATGAGATGGTTGGATGGCATCACAGACTAAATGGGCATGGGTTTGGGTAGGCTCCAGCAGTTGGTGATGGACAGGGAGGCTGGCGTGCTGCTGTTCACGGAGGTCGCAAAGAGTTGGACATGACTGAGTGACTGAACTGAACTCAACTATATATCCAGGAACATAAACTCCAGGTAATCATTTGAACAGGTAAAACATGCATCTGGTAAAACATTTACAATTATGCAAAAAGGATATATGGTTTCCCTGGTGGCTTAGCTGGTAAAGAATCTGCCTGCAGTGTGGGAGACCTGGGTTCAATCTCTGGACTGGGAAGATTCCCCGGAGAAGTGAATGGCAACCCACTCCAGCACTCTTGCCTGGAGAATTCCATGGACAGGAACCTGGCAACCATGGGGTTGCAAAAAGTCGGACGTGACTAAGCATCTGCCACTCTCTCTCTCTCTCTCTCTCTCTCTCACACACACACACACACACACACACACAGAGGATGCATAGTGCAAAGGAAGTCCTTGCATAAATCCTTCCAGAGATGGCCTAAGCCAGTGATTCTCAGTGCAATCCCAACCAACAGCATCAATCATTTGGGAACTCGCTAGAAATATAAATTCTCAGGCCAACCCCTGGCCTAGTGAGTCAGAAACATGGGGACAGGGCCCAGCCATCTGGGTTATAATAAGCTGCCAGGTAAGTTTGATGAACATCAGTGTTTAAGAACCACTAGTTTATGCAAGAAAGCATCAAACAACTTAAAGCCCTTAAGTGCTCCCACCATCTAGACTGGGTTAGGAATAAACTTTTGTGTATCTTGAAATTACCTTGTAAATACCACAATGATGGTACATTGCATTATGCCTGAGTGAAAACCACAATGCAATGATATCTGTAGCCTGGCTTTGGTAAATTTATATATATATATATATATATATATATATATATATCATGGGAACTATTCCCTATTGGAAGTATCTATCCCACAGTGCCTTATCTCTTGAAGGCCTTGCAACTTGTCTGCAGAGAAGTCATTTCAAGATGGTTCTATCACAAGTCTTTTTATATGGCAGGGCCCACAATATTTTCTTTTCAAGCTTAAGATTGCTCATCTGTTGATCTGCAACCATCGTCTTCATGCAGAGGATGTGTGATCTCAGGAAGCCATGGGAAGATCCTATGCCTTTTTGATTGTCATTGGAACTTCTCTTTTATGGAAATCTGATTGTGGCAGATGAACTTTATTTGTTAAAATTATACTAATGGCAATATGAACACAGCAGTTATATCATCTCTAAAGAAAACAAAATATGTTAAATTCTAATTTAGGAAATGATTTTATTTTACCAAATTTATTCCAGGTACAAAAGAGCACACTAGAGACTTCTTTTAGCTAGCAACTCTCATGACCTGTAAGTATGATTCAACTTACAAAAAGTCATAATTCATTCAAGCAGTGTTCTGGGAAGACACCCACATAATAAAGTGATGCTTGCTGGACAACCAGGGCATGATGACAATGCTGATGTCCTCAGGTTGTGTTAACACAAGAGACACATCTTACCTTATTATGTTTCACATATTGGAAGAGCAGTAATGAAGATAAAATGTCAGACTTCATTCTTCTTTAGGCATTAGATCAACCAGAGAGAATCCAGGACTTCTGGGCATGTGTCAAAATAGAGGTGCTGTGTGTGTACATATGCGTGTTTCTAGGGTGCCTTTCCATACCTCTAGCTAGTCTGTTCACATGTGTTGTATTTGTCATCTACTGCTGTATAATAAATAACTCCCATATTTAGCGGCTTAAATTACAAACATTTATGAGTTCACACAATTTCTGAGAGTCAGGAATATGCAGGGGTTTTCTCTTCCCATCAAAAGTGGTCACTGTTTTATATTTTAAATCATTAGTCAGCTAAGTTTGTTGTACCAGTTTCCCAGCCTGGCATCCAACAAGGGGGGAAAAAAATGAAGCACTGATAGTGACAAAAATCAGAATCTTTATTTAAATTTGGGGTGGGGGACAACCTAAACACCATAGGGGATTGTTTAATAAGTTATGGCTCCTTCCAATGATAGACTACTGGACTATCATTAAAAATGATCAAGGGTAGGAGGGGTGGGAGATGAGAAGGAGGTTCCAGAGGAAGGGGACATATGTATACTTATGGCTGATTCACATTGTTATATGGCAGAAACCAGTACAACAATATAAAGCAATTATCTTCCAATTAAAAATGAATTTTAAAAAATGATCATGTTGTCAAAGGACATATAGTGCTATGCAAAGAAGTTCATGTGTTTGCGTGCTAGGTTGCTTCAGTCATGTCTGACTCTTTGCAACCCTATGGACTATAGCTCATCAGGCTCCTCTGTTTATGAGGATTCTCCAGACAAGAATACTGGAATGGGTTGCCATGCCCTCCTCCAGGGGATCATCCTGATTCAGGGATCAAACCCACATCTCTTATGTCTCCTGCATTGGCAGGCAGATTCTTTAAGTGCCTTCTGGGAAGCTCACGAAGAAGTTCATAGTATGATCTTAAATCAAAGACTATGATCTCAATTTATAAAAAAATGATGCATATGTATTCATAACAAGTAACATTTCTTGAGCACTTAAACATGCCAGGCATTGTGCTATTGCTGTAAATCAATCTTTTTATGTAATCCTCACAACTTCCATATTTGTAGATATATCTATCTTTTAGGTGAGGGAATTGAATCACAGCAAGATTAAGAATCGGCTCAAGAAAGGGCGAACATATTTGCAAATCACGTATCTGTCATAGGTCCACTATCCAGACTCTAGAAAGAATTCTTACAACTCAATGACTGAAATATTATTCAGTCATAAAAGTGACTGAACATCTAATACATGCTATATTGTAGATGAACCTTGAAAATGCGATGCTAAGTGAAAGAAGCCAGACACAAAAAATCACATATTATATAATTTCATTTATGTGAAATACCCAGAATAAGTAAATTCATAGAGACAGCAAGCAGACTAGGGTCATGGGGATTAAAGCATGACTGTGTAATGTGTACAGGGTTCCCTTCTTGGGGTGATGAAAATGTTTTTAAACTAGGTAGAGGTGATAGTTGCACAATATTGGGAATGTAATAAATGACATTGAATTGTAGGCTTTAAAATGGCAATTGCATCTTTTGTCAATTTCACCTCAATTTAACAAGGGAAGGGAAGAAAAGGGAGGGGAGGGGACAGAAAAGAGGGACTTTCCTGGTGGTCCAGCGGCTATAGCTCCGCTCTCCCAATGCAGGGGGTCTGGGCTCGATCCCTCGTCAGAGAACTAGATCCCACATGCCACAACTAAAGTTGAGGATCCTGCATGCTGCAACTAAGACCCAGAGCAGCCAAATACATACATAAATAAATATTTTAAGGAAAGGACTTTTCCCAAGGTCACATAGCTGACATATTGCAGGATTCGCTCCTGGATGGTCTGGCTTCCTGACATCTTCCTCAGATCAGGAGGAAACATATCACACAATTAACAGAAGTTTCCTGGATGATGGGACTGAAAATATTTCATATGTTCTTCTTAAAAATGTTCTGAACTTCCCAGCTTTTCCAGATAATGATAATAAATACAAGCAATTTAATGATGAGGATCTGTGAGTATCCTGTGTGTCAACATATAAACCAAAGGCTGGCCTTACTTACTAGATGTCACTAAGCTGGGTCATTTACACCTGGGACCCTCAATTTATCTGTTAAATGTGGACAAAAGAAATGAGAAAAGAATCTCTCTCAGAGGATTTTGTGGGGCTCACAGGACAGAAAGTGTGTGATTGGTCCAGCCTAGCTAATAGGGGATAAAGTAGAGGTCATGGGACTTCCTTGATGGTCCAATGGCTAAGGCTCTGAACTCCCAGGACAGGGGCCAGGTTTGATTCCTGGTCAGGGAACTAGATCCCACATGCTGCAACTAAAAATCACGCATGCCTCAACTGAGACACAGTGCAGCCAAATAAATGAATAAATAAATGAAGAGGAGGTCATGTGCCTGATTAGAAAGAACTTGCAATCATTCCCACTGGGATTCAAATCCACTTTGATTTATTGACTATGATTTTTAGCAAGATCCTGTACATCTTTCAGGCTCAATAATACCTACCTTCTGTTTTTTTTTTTTTTAAGAATTAAAGGATAATCCCTGCTAAGTGCCTAGCAGCAAGTGTCACCAAGTGTTTACTCCCTTTTTCCAAGAAGAGGGACAGGTGTTGAGTGGGAGTCACTGACGATGGGTGCACCTCTGCCCTTGACCTTCAAATTCCAAGCTACACATGGTGTGTTCCATTCTCTGCAGCTATAAAGGAAACAGTCACAACCTCAGATGGCTCCATGGCCATTCTCTTCTGCGCCCTGCTTTGCCAAGTGAAAGGGCCACAAGCAGAGAATGGAGAAAGTTTCTGTTCTAGGTTGGCAACCAGGCACCTGCTAAGGCAGCCAGGCTTTACAATGCTGGAATTTGAGAGTCAGGATAGTTATACAGAATGACCAGGACACTTAAACTGGGGCTATAAAGGAGGGACTCAGAAAACATGGTCTCAAGATCCACTGTACTCTTAAGATATTCTCCCTGAATAAGATTACACAGTTGCAAAGATATGAAGAATGTGGTTCATCACTCAACTTCAAATCTAGGTCCTATTTGTAAATTAATATATATATTCTAAATCTTACAGCCATCCTGTGATTCATATAGATTGTGTTGGTATTTTTTTTTAAAAAACACAGACTTCTAAAAACAAGATCAAACTTTCAATGCCAGCACTTTAAATATAGTTTAACATAGCTTATCTGGTTCTAGCATTTTTTTTTCTAGTTTCAATTGTTGCGGGAGCCTGGCAAACTGGGTGTGGCTAGGTCCCTGGAGATGCCGGAGGGACAGCTCCTGGCGTCTTAGGAATGGACCCAGCCCTTTGACGGAACGGACGAGCCGAGGGGACAGCGGGCCTCCGCACCTGACGGGGCCCGACACCCTGGCCAGGGAGAGCCCAACAAAGGCCCCGTGAAATGCAGCGGCAGAAAGAGCTGCAGCCAGCCCCCGCCGGATGGGAAACCCTGCTGCCAACCAGCCCCCGGGCCGTGCGCCCTTGTCCCCGGAGTGAACTCTCCTTCTCTGCGCCCAGCTAATGGCGGGGCGCGCGGCCGCGGCCCCTCTTCTCCCTCCCTTTAAAGAGAAGGGCGCGATTGTGTGGATTTCACAGTCTGAGCACAGCTGAAAGGAAGAGAATGAAGTCTCCCTCACGGCTCTTTTCAAGGAGGCCGAGGCTGCGATTCGCCTTCATTCAGAATATATGAAGCTTTTGTGCGTCGGGGCCCGGCAGCCGCGGCGGCCCCGCTCCCCGGCTGACTCTCTTTACAGTGGAAACGTACAGTAATTAACACGGGTTCCGCTCCCGCCAGCGCCCGGAGTTGAAGGGGGCCGCCGCCTCCGCGCGCCTGGGAACCCGGGCCCGCCGCAGAGGCCCGCATTTGTCCACCTGAGAACGCCGCGGCGCATTTGTAAGCCCTGGCCCCGCGGCCCGAGAGCCATCCATTTTGGCTCCGAGATGCCGGGCTGTCTGGGCGCGCGGTGGCCCCCGCATGTGTTGCTAATAAAAGTCAAGCGCGCTCCTTTACCCCGCGAGCTCGCGGCAGGGGGCACCACCCGGGCCGCGGGAGGAAGCCCCGGGGCCAGCCCAGGTGACCCTTGGGGGCTTCTCCATCTCTGACTGCGGGAAGTCTTCTGATTCTGAGGAGGCGGGAGGGCTGTAGACAAAATACTTCAGCCTTCTTCCATGGGAATTGTCACCATGAGATTAAATTTTAATTTAATTTATGTTTAAATTTTATTTATTTATTTTTGGTCTAAAGCAGTTGAAATCTGAAATCTGGCTCAAGTGGCCGAGGCCTGCCAGTATTTTGGCTGTACATAGTTTTCAAGCTTCTTTTTTGTCACTCTACTTGGATGATTCATGCTGGAAAGCATGTTGTATCATTTATCCAGTAATGCAGCCTAATAACCCCTACCCCCCCCACCCCCTTTCAAATACGTTCCTTAAAGAGCCAGAAGAATTTGTTCCTGTGGACTCAAACCTATGTTCTTAATAAAGGTTGATTGAAGAAATGGAGCTGGGGGAGTGGGTGGTAGAGAAGGGGGCTAAGCTTGTTGATGAAACTCCAACACTGACCTTGTCCCCTTCCTTTCCATCCTGGCCTGGTGGGATTAAAACACGTGGTTTGACACAAAGTTTTGAATGCAAAGTTAAATTTTTAAAAACCATCCTTCTCCCAGTGTCAGCACTAGAGGCATGCAATGTTCAGTTTTGAGCTCTGTAAGAAGGAAAACAGTGTATTAGGCCAGTAATCACTGAAGTAAATCAGCTCCTGCCTGTGTTTGAGGGTCATGGTGAGCAAGGTGTCCGGTATGGAGTTCAGAATGCTCCTTGGGAGGTAAGTCACCTGTTTTGATGTACAGTGGGCCTTTTAGAGCAGTACCCTTGCTTCCTTTCAGCAAGGTGGGAATAAGTGACAAGGCCTCCAGGCAGAAATGACAGCTCCCTCGCTGCTGAAGGAGACTCATTCAGGCAGCAGAGCTTAGTGCTCTGTCTGGGTTCAGATGCTGGAGCTGCTGTTTACTCTGTGTGGCCTTAGACCTGGGAAATCCCCTATTGTGTCTCAGTGTCCTCACCTGTAAAATGGATATTATGATCTACCTACCTTTTTAGGTGTAGTGGCCATCAAATGATAAAATACATGTTACCTATTGGTTCATTATTTTTGATAACTACCATTGATTGAGACTCACTGTCACTAACCAATATCTCATCATTCTATCATCAGTGGAGATTATCATCCCCATTTCACAGACAAGGAAAAACGGAGAGGTGAAGCAATTAGCACCATGTCACACAGTGGTACTAAGGGCCACGATGTAATTTCAAGTCATCTTGGGAATAGCGAACAAGGGAGAAACCTGATCGAGTGAGACAGGGTATGATCAAGGCTCTCTGCTGGTTGAGAAATGATTTTTAACACTTTGAAAAGGGGCCTTAAAATCTGTATGTGAATACAGTTTGGGTGGTAGGGCAGAGCAAAGTGACTAAGGAGCTTATCTCCAGCATCTCTGTCATCAGAAAGTCCTGAGTTCAAATTTCATTTCCACTAATTACTAACTGGGTCACCTTTAGCAAATTCCTTAATCTCGCATTAACCTCAGACTCTTTGTCTCTTAAGTGGGCATCACAGTAGTCCTTGCTTCAAGCAGTTTTTCTATAGATTGTATCAGACTACGCACATCTGATTAGCTGTTGCTATTATGAACAATCATCCCAACTTGATTTGGACAGTGCTAATACTTGTTTCACCTGTAACAAACTCTTTCCTGCAGTCTGGGCATTTTGAATTCCAGCAGGAGAGGTCTATTGCCTAGTATGTTACATTTCATGTATCAGTTTCACTTGCCTAATTTAACTCTCTCTCTGAAGTTCAACATCTCCTTACACACTGAGCAGGAAGTATTTCTCCCTCCAGTCTCAATCCTCTTCCCTTCCTCTTTCCCCATAAATCCTAGACTGGGACCTGGACTAGGACATCACATGACACCCTGAACTTGCCCTTCGCTTAACACGTGCTCCACTATCGTCTCCCAAGTCTGATTAGGGGGCCATGAAGACAGGCCCCGTAGCAATCGTATTCATGTCTGTACAAGCTCAATGCCTAAAAATAAGCATCTCTAATGCCCAGACTGTGGCCTTGAATTTTATTTCCCACTGAAAGGGACCAGTATTCCTTTGTAGAAATATCTAAGGAAGGAAATGTACAAAATGAGGCTTGATCATCTTTTACTAGAAAGCAAGGAGACTTTCAAAGGTGATTGAAGTTGTATTAAGAAGAGATGAGTCAATTTTAACACTCCAGTCAGAATGGCTGCCATCAAAAAGTCTACAAACAATAAATGCTGGAGAGAGTGTAGAGAAAAGGGAACACTCTTACACTATTGATGGGACTGCAAGCTAATACAACCATTATGGGGAACAGTGTGGAGATTCTTTAAAAAACTGGAAATAAAACTGCCATATGACCCAGAAATCCAACTGCTGAGCATGCTGCTGCTGCTAAGTCACTTCAGTCGTGTCCGACTCTGTGTGACCCCATAGACGGCAGCCCACCAGGCTTCCCCGTCCCTGGGATTCTCCAGACAAGAACACTGGAGTGGGTTGCCATTTCCTTCTCCAATGCAGGAAAGTGAAAAGTGAAAGTGAAGTTGCTCAGTCATGTCTGACTCGTAGCGACCCCATGGACTGCGGCCTTCCAGGCTCCTCCCTCCATGGGATTTTCCAGGCAAGAGTACTGGAGTGGGGTGCCATTGCCTTCTCCAACTGCTGAGCATACACACTGAGAAAACCAGAATTGAGACACGTGTACCCCAATGTTTATTGCAGCACTGTTTACAATAGCCAGGACATGGAAGCAACCTAGATGTCCACTGGCAAACAAATGGATAAGGAAGTTGTGGTACACGTGCGCAATGGCATTTACTCAGCTATAAAAAAGAACACATTGGAATCAGTTCTGATGAGATGGATGAAACTGGAGCCTGTTATACAGAGTGACATAAGTCAGAAAGAGAAACACCAATACAGTATATTAACGCATATATATGGAATTTAGAAAGATGGTAACAATAACCCTATATGCAAGGCAGCAAAGAGACACAGATGTAAAGAACAGACTTTTGGACTCTGTGGGAGAAGGTGAGGGTGGGATGATTTGAGAGAATAGCACTGAAACATATATGTTACCATATGTAAAACAGATGCCAGTGCAAGTTTGATGTGTGAAGCAGGGCCCTCAAAGCCGGGTGCTCTGGGACAACCCAGAGGGATGGGGTGGGGAGGAAGGTGGGAGTTGGGAGGGGGTTCAGGACTGGGGGAACATGTGTATCTGTGGCTGATTCATGTCAATGTATGGCAAAAACCGCCATAATATTGTAAAATAATTAACCTCTAAATTAAAATAAATAAAAAGTTTTTAAAGACATGAGTAGATTTTAAAAAGCTCAGGTTGGCCAAAGAGAGATCATCTGTGCATCCAGAAAATAAATAGATTGAAATACATATAATGTGTTTAAAAGACATGAGCTGACTGACCTTTGGAGAAGGCTCCATGACCAACTCATTCTGAAAATTGGGAGCTAAAGAGAAAGAATGGAACATTGCTCTTGCTTTTACATACTAACTCTTCCTTGGGGCACCCAAATAGTAGACGGAGAGAAATTTCTCTTTATGGAAGTAGTATGGCTAATAAATGAACAGGGAATGATAGAATTAGGGTGTCACCATTTCACAACCTTAAGAGTCGGGCACGACTGCCTGACTTCACTTTCATTTTCACTTTCATGCATTGGAGAAGGAAATGGCAACCCACTCCAGTGTTCTTGCCTAGAGAATCCCAGGGACAGGGGAGCCTGGTGGGCTGCCGTCTATGGGGTCTCACAGAGTCGGACACGACTGAAGCGACTTAGCAGCAGCAGCAGCAGCAGCAGTGAAGTAAAGGCTCTAGGAATGGATCCCTAACAGCTTTAAATATCACCAAAAGCAAGACAACCAGCCGTTAAGTGCCCTGAAAGGGAAGAATATAATGTCATCTAGAAGACAGTCTTTCCAAAAATAGAACTTCAATCTGATTGAGCCTCTAGATCTAACGAACCATTTGTAAGAATTCCAGGAGACAGAGGAAACTGTCAAATCTGTCATGGGACTTCAGGAAAACATCTGTGTATGTCTGGGGGAAAATGCAGAAACAGGCCTGCTTTTTTTTTTTTAACAAATATATTAGGAGAAAAAAAGGAGTGAGAAACCTATAAGTTAAAAGAAACTTTCAGAGATATATCAACAGATTGCAATATATGAACCTTATTTCCATGCTAATTGAATAAAGTGTAATTTTAAAAAATAACAAGACAGGTTTAAACACTTCCTGGCTGTAAATGATAGGAAAGAATTATTGTTAATCTTAGTTGGGATAATGTCATTGTGCTTATGTTTCTTGAATAATTTTTTTCTTTTCTTTTAGAGACATATTTTAACGTTTATAAATTAAATATAAATGTCTGAGATTTGTTTCAAAATAGTCCCGAAAAAGAGAAATATTAAGTATTATATTAAGGTGTAACAAGTATTAACTTATAACAACATTGAGCATGAGTTAACAATTGGTAAAGTGAGTGGTAGTAAGTGTAATTCTTTATCCTATTCTCCCTTATATATGTTTGAAACTTTTCAGAATAAAAATGAAAAAAGGAAAAAACAAACATTGCAGTAGTAAGCTTCTGGCAGAGTCAGGGAACTCTTAGGAAAAAGAAGGCCCATATTCTCCATGTATCTTTTGGTGGATTTCACATAACAAAAGAACGTGTTCATTCATCTGTTCCTGTTTATTTACTGTCTGTTTTCTCTGCTAGAATAGGAGCCCCACAGGGGTGGGCTCTTTGTTTTGTTCACTGGTTATCCAAATCGCGGCCGTTGAGCTTGGCACCAAATGAGTCATCTATAATATACTGTTATGTAAATGTTCTTCACATAGGAGGCCAGGATGTATATTTCCATTTCACAGATGAGAACACTGAGGCATTCAGAGCTGATGTTCTTGCCCAGGACCACATAGCCGGTTAGTGGTAGGACGGGGACACACACTCTGGCAAGTCCCTTGTAGACAGGGTGTCCCAGCCTGGTGCAGTAAGCTGAAAAGAGATGTAAAGGTTCTGGCATTTGTAAGTACATAGTGGTTATCCTTTCTCCATGAAAAAGATGGAGAATGGGAGAGGTGGGTGGCTCACATTCTTTGGGGCTGGTCACCACTATGAGCACTTGACCGACCACAATGAACTCATTTAATGCTTACAGCTGGGGAGTTGGGTTCTACTGTTATCCCCAGGAGACCAAGACTCAGAAGCACATGCATTCTGATCCTGGAGCCCAAAACCTTCAACCTGAAATTAAACCCTTACCTCCTTCATTAAAGGTCACTGAAAAATAAAACTGTATTGTCGAGTTGGACTAGGGGCTGGTGTTTCTGCTATCTGCTAAAGTCACCACACATGTGAGCCTGAAGATTGGACTCTGAGGACAGACAGACGGAACGCCTATCTGACTGTAGCCCCTGGACAGCAGGGGGACAGGTTAGCATCAGATAACTGGAGGACCACACTGCTCTAGTCTTCTTCAGAGTCAGAAATCCCACAGAAAATTTCTAGTCAGGGCAGGTCTCTTTCCCTCTCTGGGCCTCTGTATCTCCATGTTTCAAACCGAGAGAGTTGGACTAGACAGATATTCCCAAAGGACACTGCACTCTCTGACATCCTTTCATTTGCCTTGCAATTCTATGATCCCACCACGGGAGCCATGGTGTGTCTGGGACATCTCCACATCAAGCAGTCAGAGGCTCATTTTTAACCCCTCATAGATGTCTCTTACAAATTATCCAGGGTCATGGATTAGTTTAAATACAAAAGCTTCATTTCCTCTGCTTGGCTACTGTTATAAGGAATGATCAAAAGGAGTCAAGGAACAAACACAGTTGGCTGGAGAGAGAATGGCCGGGATGAACTGAGGGACGTTCTCTGCCTGGACCCCTCCGGGTTTGGAAGTCTCTGGGGCCTGTAATTCATTGCTGCATTCGGCAGTGCTGAGATGAATCATAATATTTTGAGCCCTCAAAGAAAGGGAGAAGAAAAAAAAGACAGAGGCCGGGGAGGGGGAAGGCTCAGTGTTTTCTTAGTTAAATACATGTTTTCATTGCAGTGTGATGGGTCGAGAGGAATGAATGGCCATGATTTAGTTATCTTTTGGATGGATGATTTTAAATGCACGTTGGAAACGCTTTCATGAGGCTGACTTTTAAAGCCGAGACAGAGTGGAAGTCTTTGGTGAAGGAGCTGCTGCTTGTTGTTCAAAGGTTGTAAAGGCCCAGGACCTTGAGCTTCCTGATGCAGGCATTTTGTTTGTTTTCCCCTGGCACCCGTTCCCTTCCACTCCAGAATCCTTCAGACTGTCATCAGACACCTTGTCAAGTGGGAAGCTGCTGTATAGAACAGGGAGCTCAGCTCAGTGTCTGTGATGACTGAGGGGTGGGATGGTGGAGGGAGGCCAAGAGGGGTTCAAGAGGAAGGGGACATTGTATACATCTTCACTTCTTATACAGTAAAAACAAAAATAACATCCTAAGGCAATTATACTCCAGTTTAAAAAAAAAAAAAAAGAGCAGGGAAAACAATAAGGTGGATGTTAAAAGGTCAGGGAAGAAGGATGGGAGGGGGGAAAGGATGGGGTATGATTCTTGCAATCCCCGCAATGTTTATTTGGGGCGTTGAAGTGCCCCTTACTATGGGTCGGCACTGTGAGGGCGGAGGAGGGACACTGAGGAGTACCAGAGCTAGACAGATTATTAAAACTTCTACTCTAGGTGACTCCAAAATGGCTCAGTTTGGGAAGTCTTGCTCAGTCAGGGGCACCTGCCTCAACACTGAGAAGTTTAGGGTTTTCGCCCATATTATGCAAAATGGCACAGGGCAACCAGCTCAGTTATTTCTTTGTCTGCACCCTATTCCTGCCAGGATGTCCTACCGGGCCTGTCACGACTGGCGTATAAACCTTGAGTAGCTGCTCAACGCCCAAGATAAGGACCAGAATCCTCACCAAGAGGCACTAGGTTTGCTGGCACTTCCCAAAGGGATTTCTCCAGGTCAGATGTCAAGGGTAGCATTTTATCCTCACAGCATCATCCAAGATCAGGGATGTTGTCATCCACAGGTGACATACAAAGAAACTGAGTTCCAGAGAGGTTGCGTGCCTGGCCCCAGGGTTGGCGGAGTGAAGACTTGAACGCAGCCGCGCTGACCTGGAGTCCCTGTACGTCTGGACCCCCTCGGAAGTCCTTTGGCTCCTTTGGAGCGTTCAATAGCCTGCAGGATTCTGTGCCACGCTTTTCCATTTGTTTCAAGAGTTCTTCCTTCACACTTCCCTCTACCTGGAAAAGGAAGTCTAAGGCTGAATAGCCCTCTTTCCTGTCCCATTCTCTCCAGTGTGAATATAGGAGAACTGAGAAGAACGTTGTAAAGCAAACAGTTGGCAGCTCCCGGGTGTGGTGTTTTTTCTCTTGCTGCATCCCATCTGCTTGTTTTGCCTGGGGAGTTTTATGAATCAGCTGGACACCTGTGAAGCCAGTCTTTGTGGAAGAGGTGAAATCGCAGTCAGCACTCACCCACCACCATCACCACCACTCTGCACCTGCCAGGATTCCCCTCGAAAGGCTGCACAAATACTATCCTCCCCTGACCTCCAATCTGCCAGCTACAGTGACTGGCTTAATCCCTAACTCCCTCCAAAAATAAATTGTGTGTACTTTAACTTGAATTTTCGGTCTGAGGCGGAAGTCTCAACCCTTCTGAGAAGCTTGGGCCCCAACCCCTGTGTATAAGCCTCTCCTTCACCTTCCACGTAATGCCACCTGACTCGAAGAAAGAGCTTAGGTGACAGAACATTGTAAAGTGGTACCGAAATGTCACTCCTGACTCAATGGTTGTGGAATGGGCTCCAGGCAAGCTTTGCAGTAACAGTGCCCCATGTCTGCCATGCAGCCTACCATCTGTGTAGAGTAGCTGGGGTTACTCGGCCTCTTGAAATCCTCTACAAACCCAAATAAATGAACCAACACAATCGACCTGGGGCTCTCTCCATCACAGAGTGCTCTTTGTCCATTTATTTTATGTGAGCCATTTACTTTTCATTTATGATCATATTTCATAACCTACCAGCAAATGGCCTACAGTTCGTGAGATGTGATGAAGGCTCAGTCACGTGCAACCTCGTTCTGGCCCAGAGTTTAGAAATCTGGGCTCTGATAAGTGCAGGGCGACTATCAGGCTTTGAGGTAGATTTTTACACTCTGTGAATTAGCAACACGTGAAACGGTTAGGTTTTTCTACAATAACCTCAAAAATCAAGATCTGTTTCACAAAGGGTCACCGCAGCCTCAGATACGGGTTCTGTGGCCTGTGTCATTACGCCCTGCAGAAAGTCATGGAACCTCCTCACCCCCTAAAGAGATTTTGAGTCGAGCACAGTTCAGGACAGCAGGGATGACAATTTTTTCTTTTGTCTGCACTGCACAGCACATGGGATCTTAGTTCCCCAACCAGGGATTGAACCCTGCATTGGAAGCTCGGAGTCTCACCACTGGATTACCAGAGAAATCCCATGGATGACACTTTTTATTTTGAAATGACTACTTTTTAATTTCCCACCTGATCCCTTGACGTGCCATTTTGCTTTAAAACCCTATCATGTGTCTCAAGGTAGCTGGAAAATGTTAATTATGTCTCTGAGGGGTTTCCCTGGTAGGGCAGCTGGTAAAGAATCCGTTTACAATGCAGAAGACGCTGGTTTGATTCCTGGGTTGGGAAGATCCCTTGGAGAAGGGATAGGCTACCCGCTCCAGTATTCTTGGGCTGCCCTAGTGGCTCAGATGGTAAAGAATTGGCCTGCAATGAAGGAGACCTGGGTTTGATCTCTGGGTTGGGAAGATCCCCTGGAAGAGGGCATGGCAACCTGCTCCAGTGTTCTTGCTTGGAGAATCCCATGGACAGAGGAGCCTGGTGGGCTACAGTCCACGGGGTCAAAAAGACTCCAACATGACTGAGCATCTAAGTATAATAAAGCATGCCTCTGAGAAGTACATCTCAGGGCTGCAGAAGCAGGGACCCTAAGTCCTGCATTACAGAAGAGAAAACTGGGGCTCTGAAGACAATAAAAGAGAGATTGTCATCCTGAGTGAAGTAAAGCAGAAAGAGAAAAATATATATCATATGATGTTGCTTATAAGTGAACTTATTAAAAATGGTGCAAAAGAACTCATTTACAAACAGAAATAGAGGCACAGACGGTTATGATTACCCAGGGGGAAATAACGGAGGGGAGGGATAAACTGGGAGATTGGGACTGACGTATACACACTACTATATGTAAAATAGATAGTCAATAAGGACCTATGGTATAGCACAGGGAACTCTTCTCAATATTCTGCAACAACCTATATGAGGAAAGAATGTAAAAAAAACAGTGATATTTGTATATGTATAACTGATTCACTCTGCTGTACTCTTGAAACTGACACAACATTGTAGATGAACTATACTCCAAAAAAAATTTTTTTTAAAGAAAATTTTTTGGAGATTCTCCTTCCAAAGTTGTTCCCATTAGAATCAGAAGTCACCCCCTCCCACTCCTGTGAGTGAGTCCATTAATTAACCTCTGGACCACCCTGTAAAACAAACTCTAAAGAAGTGTCCTACCTCCACTTAGACAATTTTATAACTCAGTAGAGTTTCATTTAATGCAATGCTTTAAATATTTTTTGCCCATGAAATATAAGGACAAGCAGAATTGACTCTACAGAGTCTGGCTAACATACCAGTCAGGGTCATGAAAGTTTCTTTAATATTCATCTGTGACCAGTCATAGCAGACTTGAACCAAATCAAAATTTTTTATAACTGCCTTGATAGCACTACCTGGCCCATCTTGCCAAATGCAAATCATTTTTATTGTCTTGGTGAACCGAACCAACTTTTTAAAAGCTTGAACTCATGGCAAGCCTACATATTTTCTGAAATTTTAAAAATCAGCAGAACCCAGAGCTCCAAAAAGTGTTCCCAGAACCATTCCGTCATTTAGTAAAAATTCGCCTTCATTCATTCAATTCGCCTGTGCTTACTGAGCACCTTCTAAAGGCCATGCACCATTCAGAGCAGTAGGGATACAGTTCAGAATCAGATGCAACAAACCTTTGCCCTCTGGGTTTCCTGTCTCTTGCATGCATCCAAGCTAAGTCACTTCAGTCCTGTCTGACTCTTGGCGACCTCATGGACTGTAGCCCACTAGGCTCCTCTGTCCATGGGATTCTCCAGGCAAGAATACTGCAGTGGGTTGTCATGCCCTCCTCCAGGGGATCTTTCCCAATCCAGGAATCAAACCCATGGATCAAACCCATGTCTCTTCTGTCTCTGGCATTGGCAGGCAGATTCTTTACCAGTACCGCCACCTGGGAAGCCCTTATCCCTCTGCTAATCCCTGCCTTGATTTACATGTAAAGTGAGACTCTCCGGAGCCATCAGTGGCTGGTTTGGACTTGAACTCAGTAACTCAGGTATCTCGTTTGATTGTCTTTGGTCGAAGCCTCAAAATATCAATAAAAAGAGGGGCAGAGCCGGAGCAATCTTTTTGGAAGAGAGTATGATGGTGTTGGAGACTTGTTGCCTAGCAGGCATGCTATTTTTACCAAGATGGCATGTTACAAGATGAATAAAAATAGCAAAAGTTTTCTGGAAAAAAAAATTGCTTTTACTCACACTTTCTCTAAGCTTGGGAAAATATTATTTGTTCAGATCAAATAATAGACGCAGATGGTTTTAATTTGAACTGACTGCAGGACATAGATGGATATTATTGGGGACCAGAATCCATCCCCTCATTCTGGTGTTCTTGATCTGACTGTCTCTTTAAGTGAGCTGAAAGCATTTACGGTAGAGGAGACCTGGATTTCAAGTAGCTCAGAAATCAACTTGCCAATGTGTATTTGAGCTCAGATCAGCTGAACTGAACTGAGATATAACTATTCCCCCCACTTTTTTTCCCCAATATTATTCTTCCACATAGCTCCTATGTGACATTGAGCAACTCACTCCACTCTGAACCTCTTGCACAATATTATCACAAAATTCCCTTCTATTCTAAGACTTTTTTATTATTATTCTCGAACCTTCCTGGTTTAAGATACTAGCCTGAAATGTCTTTTGCTTCAGATGACAATTTCTTATTTTAAATCAATTCAGAAACCCGTGGGACCAAGGATAATCTCTTTCACCTGGTTTCTGTTCCTGTAAGTGACACAAATCCCAGATTCTTAATAAAACAGTGAACATTCTGCAGTAGTGGTTTCTGGACCATGATCCTTGGACTCCAAGGATCTGCCATCCACCAGTAGGGAGACCACTGGCAAATCACATAAACTCTTAGGGTATCAGTTTCTTTATCTATAAAATGGAATGACATAGATTGGGCTGCTATTCAGATTAGGATAAAATTAGGGATCCACTTCCTGGCCCATAGAAAGTGCTCATTTAATTCAGCTATTCTCCAAGGAGATGAACAACATCATCTTTTCCCTCTTAGTTGTAGTGTATTTTAATAATTCTGTTTGGAGAATTTCAGGAAGGTCTTGGGGCATGTTGGGATCTATGTTCAGGATCAATGGTGTGTGCTGAGATCCAGACAAAAAGGTCTTAACTTGCTGTTGATTAAGGAGAAGAGAGGCTTAGTTTCCCGTGTTGTCAGTGTTGCAATTTTGAATCCCAAAGAGTCATTACAAATTTATTTTATTTATCTTGCTCCAAAAAGCATATGATTTCCCCCTTTCTACACTTAGCCAGGGATGGCATGTAGAGGTAAATTTGGGCATTATTGCCTTTGAAAGAGACATTTGAATCTGGCTCAGCTTTCATCAGAGTCGGGAAATCTGCTTTCCCTCTAATTGCTTCCTTCCTTCTAAGACCTAAAATTTCCTTGACACTCTCCTGCTACTTGCAAGGGAAAAATCAGTTTTACCTTCTCTTCCAAGTGGGCTATGCCTTAGTGAACCTGTCTATACAGGACAGAGAATTCCCTAACCCTAGGAATAATTTAGATCTGCAAGTCCAGGCCCAAAGGCGAAGGAAGCCACCTCACACTGCCCTCTGCCCCCTCCTAGGAAGGCACTGACGTGGCAGACACGTTGCCCCACCCCCACCCCACACCCATTTAGGATGACTTCACTGCCCAGTTGCTTTCCTGGAATTCTCAAGCCCGAGATCATATTCCCCGCATCCACCCCTGGGATCTTTTACATTGTCTTTTGGCTCCTCTCTGTTCCCCTTGCTAAACAAAGAGAAATCCAACCGGAAAGACTAGAAGGGGTAAGTGGCTGATGTGGTGGAAAGGAGGGGGCAAGGGACACTTTGCAGCCCTCTGACTTTCCCTAAATTGGCCAATTTCACATCAATAAGTGCCTCATCCATCACCACCACCTTTCAGGTGATTTTCTGTGATGGAATTTCGGGAGGGGAGGCACTTAGCATCTTATACACAATTCCTTTACAAAGTCAGTTTTTCCATCATCAGGCATTCTCAGCGCTCAAATAAAAACAGGCAGAGCTTGCTACCAAAATAGCTCTTTTTACATAAGGCCCTGCAACCCAGAAACTCCTTTCAGGGACTTATATACTTTTTTGAGTCAAAAAGAAAAAAAGCAAGCTAGACAGACTTCTAGTCCAGTGAGGACTTAACCTCCCCCATGAGGCAGGAAACTATACAATTAGCTGTCAAGCCTGACTCTGCTTCCTTGCTGTTTGACCTTAGGGAAGTGACCTCACCTCTCTGAGCACCCTTTTTATTTTCTATGACATGGTAATAATAATAATACCCCATCTATTGCCTCAAGGGCCAAATGAGGATGAGAGTATTTTGGACACTGTCATATACTTTATAACAAAATACAAGGGATTAAGAAAGGGTATGGTATAAATGAAGTTAATCACTGACTTTAGATGACTCTTGCCCCTCTCATCTTCTTTTTTAAATTACAGTTGACTTACAATGTTATTAGTTTCAGGTGTACAACTCTTTTTTTAATATAGAAGAGCTCTTAATAAGAACTAATAATAAGTATAAAATTCTAGGTAATTAAATATTACATCATAATTTGCAATTTTTTATTTTAAAGTGGAATATAAAATGCGTATTATAGTTGATGGCATCTTTGTTTAGTTGAAATACATTACATATATTTAACACAACTCTTTCTCTCTCTATATATATAATATTACATCATAATTTGCAATTTTTTATTTTAAAGTAGAATATAAAATGCATATTATAGTTAATGGCATCTTTGTTTAGTTGAAATACATTGCATATATTTAACACAACTCTCTCTCTCTCTCTCTCTCTCTATATATATATATATATATATATATATATATATGCTATAACTTGCTCTTTTCACTTAACCTTTCATGTCAGTATTACTGCAAATCAACCCAAGCCAATCTGGCCACTTGGCCTCACACAGCAAGTCAGTGTCACCTGCTTCATCCTTGTTTAGGTATATAATTGTTACCTCTCAACAAATGGGAAACTACATAAAACATAAACATAATGCACTTGTTTTAAATCAAAGGCTCTTGATATTGACAGAAGGGGCAGAGTGCAATGGAAATTGCTGGAACTAACATGGCTTGCTGGGCTCTGAGCTCCCCAGCTGTGTGATTCAGCCTTGTCTTGCCTCCGCTCTGGGAATTTCGCTGTCCTAGCTTTGTTTTTCTGCTCTGTGAAAACGAGAGATGCCACAGTTCCTGAGTTGCAAGGATTGCTCTGAAGGTAGAGTGCAAAAGGGAGTGAAGGATGGCATTCAGGCAGGAGACAGGCCAGGACCTCAGTTTGAGGGCAACCTTTTCACAGCTCACACCGGGGCTCCGGCCCCAGTGTCCTCATCTGGAAAACAGAAATACTTCCCAGAGTAGGTGGGAGGAATAAACAAGCTCCTGTAGGTAGTACCTGGTCCGCACACCTTAATGCCAGGGCTCCAGGTAAATCCTTGGCCTCTGGGAGGCACTATTGTCTCGTACTTCTACCTATGGGCTGTGGAATTGCCGGGTCGCAAGGTCGCGTCCCAGGAGGGCCAAGGCCTACATTTGCCACCTGGGGAACATTAAAGAATAAACCTAAATTCCCTTAATTCAAATGGAGATGGTAACACCTCCCAGACAGACGGTGGTGAGACTTCAAGGAGTGTGTAAATCGCTGAGTTACCAGTGTCTGGCACTTGGGATGCTCTTAATAAAAGGGGACTGTTATTATCTGCTTGGTTTGCTCCTCTGGGCGTCGAGGTGTAAGTTTAATGACCGGGAAGAGGGTGGGAGCGGGATGCGGGGCGCCTGGTCGGCTGAGATGTCCTGGGCCAGAGCGGGCCGGGCCGGTGTCAGCGCGCATTTATTGATGGCAGGTATTTGGGGAGTAATTGAGCGCGGCGGCCGGCCCGGGGCGAGAGTGGGCCTCCACGAGCAATTAAATGTGATTAGGCCGAGACCTTCGGGATCCAGCTGGGTGATTGATAACCCGGCCGCATTCCTGCCGGGCCCGCGACATCAAACGGGCGGCCGGCGGCGGGCGGGCGGGCGGGGCGGAGGGGCTGAGCGCGGGGACCTGGCCCTTCTCGGCCTGGCGCTGCCCTTCTCGGCCGCGACGCCCACGGTTCCAGGGAGAAGCCCAGCGACTTGCCCTCCCCGCTGTTCAGGGGTCTCTTTCTTGCTGGCTTGCCAGGTGCAGCAGGGGCGGGAAAGGCACCGAGGGGAGGTGGTGACCGGGAGCCCCCCGAGCGAGGGCTCGGCGTCCGCAGGAGCGGGGCCAGCGGGTGCTGGCGGGGTTCCTGCGATCAATCCGGCACAGAATCGCTGGAACCGGGGAGGAAAGAAGAAAAACAGAGAACGAGAAGGGGGCAAGTAGGTAGGAATAAGAATAAATAGAAAAGGAAAAACTATTGAGAGACACGTGGAGGAACAAAATGACAGCAAAATGAAGACAAGAGGGAGAAGAGAGGAAGTTAAGAATGAGACCCTGAAGGGGAACTGTATGGACTGAAGATAAACGGGGAAAAAAATTAAAGAGAGTGGGACAGACCTGAAAAAGATTGAAAGCAGGTAAATAAAAGAGAGCAAAATAATTAAATGAATAAGAAAGTGAGGAGTGGGCTTAAGATGGGGCATGAAAGACAAAAGAAATGGGGGAAATGAGGGAGATAAAGATAACATGAATTTGAGCAAACTCAAATAGTGAGATAGTGAAGGAAGGGGAGGCCTGCTGTGCTTCAGTCCTTGGGGTCACCAAGAGTCGGACACGACTGAGCCCCTGAACAACAACAACAAAGGCAACTGATAGCCCAGAGGAGGCAGCGCTGGCCGGGGGCCTCCCTCGCTGCACCTTCACCCCCACCCCAGCCCTGCCTCAAGCTCAGCCAGTTCTCTGCCCGGCGCTCCGTGCTGCCTGGTGCCTGGGAGACCTGGCATGTGCCCCCAGCAGCCTGAGTCTGGCCCAACCCTAGCCCCAGGCCAGCTCCTTGCCCCTCCAGGCTGGACGAGGGACAGCCCCCCCACAGGCCCAGCGTGAGCAGAGGGCTCCCTGCACCCCAAGTCGGGCCCCACACACCATAAATCACAAGTGGAGGTGCTGGGGGGTTCCCGGGCCTGTTGTCATCGTTGTCTCCGGAGCCAGGGCACAGTTTCTGTCTGTGCTGACTCCACAGACAGGATCAAAACAGCATGAAAGAAATCAGAGCGAGAACGTCGGCGGCGGGAGCTGGACTTCTAAAACCCCCTTCCGCCCCCATAGGCTTCAATATTAAAAAACCCCCTAGGAGCCTCAGACACTGTATTAATTAGTGCAACCACCCATGAAAAGTTGGGTTTGGAGCGGCATTCTTTGCCCTGTGTGAAAAACCAAGTCTAATAAACAATTGTTAAGTTGGCCTGTTGCCGCTGGTAAATTACATAGCATTAAAAAAATAATGCTTTTCATATTAGGCACTAATTAAAGGTTGGGACAGCTTTAAAACAAGAGAGGGAGGGGGGAAATCAAAGAAAATATAAAAATGTTCTTTCAAGAGTTATGGGAGGTTAATAAAGTAGGTCTGTTAGAGTGAGCCTACTTTGCCCCTAGCTACAGCCAAACTGGAGCCACCACAATTGGGTCTCAATAAGATAATGATATTCCTTTCTCTGCTATTAAAAGCCTCCCAGTGCAAACTTAAAATGATTTATTTAATTTAGGAAATTATGAGGTGTAACTTCAAAGCCTGAGCCGTTAGTAATGGAAAATACCAGGTTGTTTAAAATTATAATAATAATTGTTTGGAGGACTCAGGACATCAAAGTGTTTTCATCAACAAATGCAGAGGGGTCCGGAGGAGGTTGGAAAGAGTCAGAGGAGGTGGATGGGGTTTGGATTTGATTATTATGAACCTTATCAGGGCAGGATTCAGGATTCCCGCAGCCTGGTACTCTGTTCTGCTTTGAAGCAGGCTATTTTGGAAAGTAATTTTACTGCTTTTTATTTAGTTCCTAGCAGGGAGGGAGGTGAGAGGGTTGTTGAGGGTGGGAGAGGAATGGAGGGGTCCAGGAGTTGACAGCAGACTTTTCCTCATTGCTCTCTGGCCGATTTCACTGATTTCATTAAGGAGGCCTACAGCATCACCAATCTTGAGATTTCTTTTTTTAGCTTACATTGAAGGGGAAAACAGGCACAATCAACTTCACCAACTGGGCCCTGTGACTTCAGGGAGGGGTGTGTGTGTGTGTGTGTGTGTGTGTGTGTGTGTGTGTGTGTGTGTGTGTGTGACGTGGGTTCTTTTATAAATGAGGTTTATGTTTATTCCAAACCCAGCAGTAGAGAGGGATTGGGGGTGGGGAGGTGGCCTCTCCAACCCGTGGCAAATGAGCCGCTTTTATAGCAAAGAATGGCCGTGGGAGTTTTCATTCGGTCAGACAAGGTTCTGCTCAAAGGCAGGGATCCTCTTTTCAGTCGGGTCAGGCAGACGTTTCACCAGCGCCTGCTCTCAGCCAGCCAGGCCTTCGCTGCTTACCTCCTGCCGGCCCTGCTCCTCCCCAGGGCTGCAAGGGGGAGGAGGCTGGTCAGGCTGAGCCTCAGGTCCCCTGTGATGGAGAAGCTGGCACCCTGGGTGAGGAGCCCCTTACAGCAATGAAGGGTGGGGAAGGGGATGCAGAGAGGGACTCCAGAGCAGGGCTGTGCTGGGATCTGGGCTGGGGGGCCTGGAGGGCTCCCTAGGGTCCTGCATCCCTCAACTCCTCTGAGACAGGTCCTTCAGGGCCCCCTTTGCCAGACTTCACCCCCTATCTCCAGGCTCACACTTTAGCCTGAATTCTGCTGTTGCCCTTTATGGACTCTGGGACCTTAGTGAGCCCCTGAGCCTCAGTTTCCTCACCTATAAAATGGCATCAATAATACCTCCCCAGGGGGGTCTGCAATGACTGGATGAGACGAGACAGAAGATGCCTAGTTCCGTACTTAGTAGGAGCTCAATACATATGATTCCCTCTCCTTTCCGTCCTCTCTGCTTCCTGAGAGTAGAGCCGTCTTGCTGGGAAGTTTTAGATAAAAGCCTTAAGAATTACAGGAGGGCGGGTGGAGCTGTGTGCCAGTCTCCCGACAGCGCAGGCGACTATGGCCAGAGCCGGCACGCGGACATGTTCGGTTTTCATTTCCAAGGCGCGCTGCTCGGGTCCTTGGTGACTCAGGGCCCTCTGTCAACCGCAGGTTGTTGGTCTGGTCCCTGAGACGCCTGGCATACCAAGCCCAACATACGCAGGGACCCTGGCGACTGCCAAACCTAAGGCGGAGCGGCAGTTCGGAGGGAGCCCCAGAGTACGGCGCACCGGCAGCCCCGCGGACCTCTGGCCGTGGTCTGGTCCCCCTTAACCCGGCCACGTCCTCCACTAGGGGGTAACCCCATCCACCCAGGAGCTCCGGGGTGCATGTATTGGAGCCTGAGCGACTCTTTTCCCCTCTCCCGGCCTCAGGTTTTCGCTGGGATTTAGGGCGATTGAGGAAATGCGCGGGCGCTTAGACGGTTTTCAACCCACCCCGCTGACCACGCAGGACGCAGCCCGGATTCTCCGAAAACCACTCTGGCCCGTGACACCCTCCTCTTCTTCGGGGCAAGCTGACTCTTAACCCAGAAGCGGCAGTGTCTCAGGATCCCCTATCCTGGGCTGAGATCGCCGGAGGCTAGGGTCTGAGAGACCCCGGGAAAGAAGCTCGATGGGCTGGTTCATTAGGGACCCAGCTTGGCGGCTGATGAAGAAACCGGGAAGGGCTTCGGCCTTCGGAAAGCGCATCCCTTAAATGAGATGGGCCAGCGGGATGGCAAGGGCACACGTTCCGGGAGGTTTGAGACGCTCCTGCAGATCACTCCAGCTCCGGAGTGCAGTGGCAGAGCTAGAAGTCGGTCGGACCCCAGCTTCGGAAGCGATCCCTGGGTTTGGATCACACTTTGCAGGAGAAACTCACCGCCCGACCTTGGGAGCCTCTGCCCAAGGGGAAAATGGAGTTTCCTGAGCCCACCTGTAAACCGGGTGCGGGCACAAAGGAAACTGGGACGAAAGCGCTGGTCCTGGCAGGTGTCAAGTTCCAGTCTCCCCACCGCACAGTCTCCGCACTACCGTTTTCCGCTCCCTTCCGACTTGTTCCCAGGGTCACCGGAGCCCCTCATCCTAAAACTGCCCTCGGAAAGGTATCTTCAATGGCCACTTGATTTCTTTGTGCAACAGAAAGCAGAGTTTGATTCTTCCCCGCTTCCTCTACCCATTACCAATTTATTTTCATGGTGATGCCTCAAAACCCAAGCCTGACCCCCGTTTCGTAGCCAGTGGAAAGGCAGACTGCAAAGCAAAGGGCACTTGAATGGACTACCTTCCCCCTACAAACCGAAAAGAGCATTTGTTCGAGATCGATCTCCTTGGAAGGGAGATAGGAATGGTAAACGGAATGTGATTTGACACAGTCCTGAAAGGGCAACAGGCATCCATCTATCCTGCACCCCACCCCCCAACTGAATGCATCCAGTTACCATCTCCATTTGCAAAGAACTATATAGGTCCGTTCCCTCAGCTTGTTTTGTTTAGCTGAGAGATTTCAAGTTCAAGATTTTTCCCTTGAAAAACTCCTCAGATTCTGGCATATCCCTGGGCCCTGCCACTTCTAAGCTCATCTTTCACTGATTTGAAAAACTAATAGCAATTTTCCGTGAGTAACACAAGCTGCCAAAGGAAGCAGTTCAAAGTCTTTTGCTGTTTTCAATGGACTTCCCTACCCCGGGCTGAATCTGGCCACAGCTCTTGATTGATTCACATTAAAATCATCATAAAAATCACCAGGCCCCCTCCCCCATCTGGGTGGCATTTCTGGGTTAAGTCCAGCTAAAGAACACAGAGCGCCTCTTAAAAATAATTGTGACTTTGGACAGACTTTACTGCAATAAAACAAACGTTTAATTTAATTCAGAATAAGAGATAAGAAATAACTCTTCAATAAAATATATAAAATTATACAAGGCACCCTTTCAAAGGGATAAAAGTATACTTGGGGCAGGGAGGGGGTGCTGGATAGAAAGATTAAATACCAAGGAGCTATATGGGCTGTCAGACAACACCATTTTTTACCAAGTCAAAACATGGCTTTACCCTCTGCCCCCAACATGTTAAAAAGTATATAAATTTTTCTAATAAGTTTAGCACATACAATAGGTACACACAGAGAAAGCATGATTTTCTTCTTTTGGGATCTATTCATTGTTCAAGAATATTTAGCATATAGACAATGGTTACAAGATACTCATTTTTTTTTAAAAGCAGAGAATAAACTACACCCCTCCCCCAAATTGCCTTTGCAATGCGTGAGGACTGACATACCTAGTGGTTCACAGAAACCATCAATTCTCCCCAACATGCTTAAACTTTTCACTCCCCAATCATCTGAAATGAGGTTAAGCAACAGCCTTGAGAGGAATTAGGAAGGACCTCCATTTTCCACCTTACCGGGGAGGACTCTCAGGAGTCTAATCTTTTATTGATCTTACAAAAACTTTTAATAATGTGTAATAAACAAGGTGGAGAGGGGGGAAAAATATAGGGCCAAATAGGGTCATGTCTAGTGAATTTTCAATCTATGTGAGTTTTTAATGCACATGAAAAATGCAAAAACATGGTGTGTCCCTTTTCTCCATATCTACTCCTTATGCAAGTAATGTCTAATGTTTGTTTTCCATAAGCTAAAGTCAGTTATTCCATCCAAATCACCAGATTTCAGCAATTTTGGCAAAAAATTTGTCTCCTCCATAAGAAAAAAAAAAAAAAAACAGGTAGACTTAAGCAGTCTCTTTTAGGAAGGTGAAATATAGAGAAAAAAGATATATATATATATATAAATTTTGCCTTTCAAAATAATTTGATTTTTATGTCTGCTGTATAAAAATGTATTATATTTTATTATATATATATTTATATATAAAAACTGTCAGAGCCAATCTTTATGAAAGGGGGGGGGGTGCATCTGGCAGATTAACCAAGAAAACAGGGCTTGGGTGTCTCCAGTCAAAAGAAGCAATTCGAACTATGTCTGTGGCCCTGTAGACCTAGCCACTGAGGCTGAGGGTGGTGCATGCAAGGTTTGCAGAGCGGGACTGTCTTCTTGGAGAGGGAGGGGGGAGGCTTTTAAACAAACATCCGTCCCGGAGTCTATTGAGCTGGTCTTCCTTAGGATAGGTGGTACATGCCATATCCCACCGGTGTCGCATAGAGTCCGACGGGCGGGATGGGGAGCACAGGTCTATGGAAAGGGTAAGATGCACCGTATAGAGATGCTGCTTGGAGGGGAGAGTTGATGGGGAAAGGGAGGCTGAAGCCGGAGGGCAGCATAGGTTTTGCAGCCATTTTCAGCTTTTCCAGTTCTGCCTCCTGCAGTCTTTTCGCCTTGGCTCTTCGGTTCTGGAACCAGATTTTGACCTGGGTCTCTGTGAGGTTCAGAGAGCTGGAGAACTCTGCCCGCTCTGCGATGGAGAGGTACTGTTTCTGGCGGAACTTGCGCTCCAGAGCGAGGAGCTGGGACGTGGTAAAGGGTGTGCGCGGCTTCCGATTGGTCTTGTGTTTCCGCAGGGTGCAGGTGGTGGGGCTCATGTGTCCTAGGGAACAGAAATGGAGAGTTAGCAAAAGAAAGTGGCTTTGTCACCAGGTATGTCCAAGTGGGCGGGAGGGAAGGGCTCCTTTTCATCGTTCAAAAAGGAATCTCGGTGAAAACCATGTAAGGTTGATGTGTTTTTTGGTGGTGGGGGGTCGAGAAGGACCAAACTTAAATGAATTTGCTGTTTTGCTTTAAAAAATTGAATCTTTTTACAAAAAGTTGGGCAGTTAAATGGTGTCACAGAATTTTCTATATGGCAAACAAACAGCATTAGAGATCATGAAACAGGAACACATCCCTGATATGCCAAGAGAGCTGAGGGTTCTCTGAAAAACAAAACCCCATCTCTTCCTGATAACTCATCTTAAGGTGGTGGGGGGGTGGTTTCATGATAATCCTCACATCCCTAGGATGCTGAAATAAATATGAGAAGGAAAACAAATAGGATCTTATAAACTGAGTTGGTCCCCTCTCTGTACCAGGAAATGCTGGGATTGCATCAGCATATTTATGAAGGATAATTGTGCCGATAAGGTCTGTGGTAAATTAATAGCATCTTTGGATTGGGGAGCAGCCTCATGCAATAAACAGCCACAGAGCTGTCATTCCCTCCAGTCTACAGATTATAAAACCTGAACATCATTTCACAGATCTGGATGTGGGATAACTTTCTTGGCTGGGTGCTTCTGTAATATAAACTTTACAGAAGGAGGGAAAAATTAGCTTGCCCATAAATGTAAATGTCAGGGGAAATCATGCTGCCTCCTGAATTGAGAGCATGTGATGACATCTTAGTCATCTCTCCTACCCATTCTTATGGTTTGGAGCAAACGTGTAAATGATTAGCTTGTTGCTGGAATTTAGAAAGAAAGAATAACAAGCAAAATAAAGGTATGCCAACAATGGCATCCAGACTCTACTTTTAAAATGGATTCAATTATAGGAAGTCACAGGACTGAGCATCCTTGTGATTCCATAGAATCAACTAACTTTGGGCTTTTCCTTAAATTGAATGGGGCCAGGGCGGGGGGCGCTAAGGGACAGATGCTGAAGAGTTCATTTTCTGCATCTGGCTTTTATGAGCTATGCTAATTTCCCAAATGCAGTCACAGTAGTAAGTACTCCAAAGGGAGAATGTCGCATTTCTTGTTTAGTTACTTTGGTGGCCCAAGAAAGTTTACACTTCATAGTTGAGGGTGACACAGCACAAGTGCCAACCCAGCCTCCCTTTCCAACAAGAAATGGGTTTGTCCTAATGTGGCATTATTAACCATCACTTTAAGTGATTAAAAAGAAAGGTAGTGGGTTCTGCACTCAATCAAAAACCAGAAGTCTGGGCAACGGATGGAATAGCAACTACCACAGGCGTGCAGACTTTTGCATATGCTAATCCCTAAGTAAGCCAGAGAGCTAGGGGTGCCTACTTCTTACTTTGCAAATAAAATAACAACAGAGACTCAGATCTGTGAAATTCTCACCCTTCAAAGACTTGACCGGGCTGCTTGGGAGAACCCAGTGGTCACAGCACAGACACCAAGCTTCTAGAGCCTACACTTGCCCCTGTTGAAAGGAACTCCGTGCCTGGGCACAGTCATTCCGCTGATCCTAGGGGCTGCATTTGAATTATGAAGTCCAGGAGATGGGTATCTTGCAGTATATCAAAGCTATAAGGCTATGAGGCTTCCTACCCAGCATACCACTCCTCACCCTCCCATCCCCACTCCATTTTAAACCTGAGGAAGGATGAGATTATACAAAGCAAAACAGCATCGGTCCTACTGCCTATGAATAACAAAACCCGGCCAGGGTAAGTGGCTCCCTCCTGCCCCAGGCTCTGTCCCTAGGCTCCCGGAACCCACTGCTTTCTATCACAGGGCTCCCGAGGCCATCTCCAGGCCTAAACCACGACTGACCTACTTTTTGTTTTAAAGTTAAAACAAACTTTAAAGCTAAAGTTTAAAGTTTATTTTAAAGTTAAATCCTTTCTCATAATCTCCGATTTTTCTCATGAGAAGGCCACATCCAGGGCTGCTTTACCTTGGGCCCTGGCAGACATATTTACAGAACCCCAACAACCTAAGTAAGTGGAAATCTCTGACCTCTGGACACTACTCCCTGTAAGGTCTGAATCATTGATGTGAGGCTGGGAATTGACCCAGGCCTATGAATACACAGACACTCAATATTTGTCAAAACAAATTAAGTTCTTTAAAGTTTCTGAGCCTCTATTTCACCATCAGTAAAATGGGTAACTAATACTGATCCTGCAGTTCAGAGTACCAAATTTTAGAACGCCCAGAGTCGTGGGCTGCCACCAGATAGGCGATCATTAAATGTCCCCAAGCCTTTCTTGTCAAGCCCAAACTCGATGTGTGCAGATTCCTCTGAACTCTGCTGAAATGTCCTCATCTGTTACTGGGAGGCTGGCTTCAGCCACACAGAGATCAGATAAGATAATACGGTGAAAAGTGCTATAAAGCATTGTGCAAACTTGAGTTTAAATTCTTTGAGTCCTTAATCTCCACGTCCTTTGAATCTTTTGGAGTTTCTAACAGGGTGGAGAAAGACGCCAAAGGGGACCGCCACTGATGTCTGGTTATATGGCCTTGTTCTGTTCACAAAATACTTTGTTTCTGACTTTTCTCAGCTGATGGAGATAGAGTAAAATGTGACGCTCCCAGCTTTGGGGAAAAAAATCCCTCCGCAGGCCCCTTCTCTCTCGCTTTTCCTAGAGGTACAGTGAGGGCAGAGCAATCTTAAAGGTCAGGAGACATAAGTAAAAGGAGCTATAAGAAATGAATGGTTTGTCCAAATTGCAAAAAATACCCAAGGCCCCAAAATAGATGTAAATGCTGGAAGAGAAATCAGCTCTCTTGGGCCTCTCTGTTCTTCCTTATTGGCAGGAAGCGGGGTGCAGGTGTTTCAGCCTCTCCTTGGTCTCTCAGGGTAGAAGGATCAAAGGTGGCCAGGGCTAGGACACCAGGGCCCCTTGCCCAATTCTGCCACTGTTGGTGACCTGGCTCAAGCAAGTTCAATCCTCAAAGTCTGGGTGTCTGAAAACTGAGATAACCACAGGTCCCGGGCTTCACCCCACACTTCGAGGTTCCAGCGATGACCGGGATCTGGTGAACTAATAAGTATCACTTTGTAAACTCAAGCGCTGCTGGAATGCTGTTAATTATTACTCTGAGCCAAGCGGAGCCCCACGCCGCTGACCGCAGCCCGCTCCCAGCGAAGCGACGTGCCGGTCGTCGGGAGATACTTCCTGGCCGCATAGGTCTCTGCCGCCATCCCTCCGAGGGATCGTGCTTCGATTCCTCAGGGACCAACGGAAGATGATCACTGCTACCCCAAAGTCCGATTCGATTTTAACGAGCTCATCTTTAAAATGAGGGCACACCTCGCAGGGTTGTGAACTTTGAAAAACAGTAAGGCACTCCGCTTCTGCCTGGCATATATTCGGGTGCACATTAAACGAGAATCCTTCTTCACTCCCTAGACAGAAACCTCGATGGACAGTGAGAAAAAGCGAAGTGGCCTGAGCGCAGGGCTGTGGGCTAGAGAAAACGACAACCGAGCGACCCCAGCCAACGCAGCTGGGTTCGCCCTTCAAAGACCAGGGAGTTGGCAATCGTATAGGACACTTTGTGTAGCTGGGGGATCCCGAACACGCGCTGCGCGGCTATCACCCAGAAGGTGTCTTGGATGCCGCTGGACTCTGGGGATATTAAGGGGCCAAGACCTTGCAGTGTTTGCTTTAGGGGGCGCATAGTACAGAGGGGCCTCCGTACCATAGCTTGGAATACTGGCCCCTAGTTCCCTCCGGTACCCCGCGCACCCCACCTACTCCTGGTCCCGGCTCCCGCAGGCACTCACTTGGCGGCGGCGAGTATCTGCCCGGTTCCTGCATCCACGCCGCTCCGTCTTCTGAATTTTCCGACTTGACCGAGGCGGTCTCGAAGGGTTTGACCAGCGGCCCGGGGCTGTGAGCTTCCCGGACGCCGTGGCCAGGCAGCAGAAGCGGCCGCAGGGTGGCCCCGGCGGAGGCGCTTTCGGCTGGCCGCGGGGACGTCTCCTTGGGCGGCTTCTTGTCCGACATGAGCGCCTCCACACTGAAGGGCAGGCTGGAGACCTTGACGCGGCGTTCCTCCGCTGCCCCTTCGGCGCCCCCAGGCCCCGGGCCCGGTCCGGCCACCATCGCTGGGCCCTCCTCATCAGACGAAAACAAGTCATTGCCTTTGGACGGAGAAGCCATGACTTCTCTGCCCTACGTAGCTCCGGGCGCGCGACTCCGCTGGCAACCCGGCAGCTGCGACTCAAACTTTTTTGGGGGGGAGACAGGAGGGGCGCGCCTGGAGCCGTGCCTTTCCTCCAAGGGGAAGTGAGAGACTGAGCTCAGCCAATCCGCGCTCGCCCTGGCGCTGACGCCACGGATGCTAGCCTCCGATTGGTTCTTCCGGAAGAGGCTGGGACCTTTTTTTTTTTTTTCTGTTTGAAATAAATTAGGAGTTAATTACAGGAGCAGTCAGCAGAGTTGTTATTAGGCGATCCCTCAAGGGTTATAATCACGCCAAAACTGAAAAGTCTAAGGCGTAATTAAGGCCGATTATTTAAAGAGGAAGTTCGCCGAGTCCCATTTCTTCTCTCTTTTGACCCCTCTTTTAAAAAGGTTCTCCGCTCCAGAATGCGTTTAAAATCTGCAACTGACATTGCAAAAAACTTTGATGAAGCTCCTACTATGGGCCGAAACTGGGCTACTTAACAGTTTTCGGGGTCAGCGCTGAAAGCAAGGGCCAGCATCCCTGTTAAAGGAAATACTACATGCATGGCGCTTATAAGAGCAGATATTTCGCTATTAGCAAGTGCCCATCAGCGTTTGCTATTACTGTAACTCCCCTAGGAGAGGGGCCGGAGGGAGTCAGAGAGGTTGGTGGTCACGACAACCCTCTCCCAAGTAGCTGGAAAATTTAAAGCAGAGCTTTCCATCTCTTACACTCAAAACCAGCGCACTCTGAGAAACTCGAAATCCTGGAGTTTTCTTTTCCCTGAATCTCTTCACTGGACGAAATCTGGATCCGACCTTTTTCTCAAGACTGCGTGCCTTGTGTGTTTATGAGTTTGTTTGAGCCTGTGTTTGTCATGTGTGTTTAGGTGCCAGTGTTTGCCTTCAAGGAGGAGGAGGGAGGAAAAGGCATAGGTAATATCGAGTGGTTACCAACCACCCCCACCCCCACCCCCTGCAAATCTCATAAATATTGGGTGCCAAGTTTGCACACCCCAGCCTGTGTATCTTTTAGGGAAGCACATTTTTATTCATTGCACCTAGTTAAAAAAAAAAAAAGTATAGATATCCCCACCCTACTTGAAATTATACCCTGGGTAATTACATCTCAAAGCCTTAGTGATGACTGTCTCAGTATGGGAAAGGGGAGAGCACAGAAGCTTTTAAAGTGCAGAGACCAATCTTGCTGCAGGCCACGGGGTCAACATCTATTGCTTCAAATGATGCCTGCTATGCTATGGTTGCCTTTTCCTATATCTGAGTGATTTCCTATATCCCAAAGATGATGAGGCGAATAGAAGTATCCCAATTCAGGGACTTGCACACAGCAGATGCTTGTTAAATAGTTCCCAAAGCTTTGGAAGGAAGGGACATTGATTTTAACTAGTGAAATGACCAGACCTTGGAGCTACCTCGATATTCAAGAGAAACTTGACCCCTAGATCCACTTCCTAGAGCACTTTCCTTCACCCCAAACCTCTGTCTGGACTGAAACTGTGCTGGCCTGGGATAACCAGAATAAGTGTTACTGACAGAGGATAAAAACACTGCACTGTCCACTTAACTCAGTTTGATTAAAAATGGTCTTGAATCAAAGCTTAAAACTAAATAAGTCTTAACCACAGCCTTCTAAAACCTCCCTCTCCCACCACTATCAAGAAACTGAAAGTTTAGAGAAAGTTATTTAAAAATTCACACACAATTATGAGAGCTATCTGGAGATACATGCCTTATGCATTTTCCCCTTGAGTCATACTTGATAGTTGACTTGATATGCATCTCAAATACCGTACGGTAAATCCACATTAAGTTCCGTGCCTTCTAGAGATAGCTAAGCAAGGTGCAGGGTATATATTTTGGAAGCAAACCTGAAATTCGTTTAGTACTCAGCTGCCAAAATGTACAAATGGTAAAGTTTTCAGTTGGGTGGTACCCAGCCACTGTTTGATAACTGTTCTTGAAACCTCCTTGTTAATATTTGTCAGTTAGGGGACATGCAGACTCATTCCTGGGATTTTTTCTTTTTCTTAAATCAGTGCTACTAGAGCTCTTTTGATGAACTTTTCTAGGAGAGGATATGTTAAGTTCCTCTCCCCTACTCTCTGGTCCTGATGTCCAGGCAAACGATGAAAAGTATGAAGCCGGAAATGACAAAATAGAAGAAATTAAAAAAATAATAATAACTGGTGTTCTAAGCCAGGATACTAAGTTTTGGCCATGAATAGATGTCCAGGGAGAAACCAGCCTGACCGTCTTGTTTTCTGCCGGCTCCCTCCCCAGCACCCTGCTGGGGTTGGACAATTCTGGAAAGGGTCTCTTCTGCTGTGAAAAGAGTGGAAGCGCAACGTAATTCTAACCTTTTATGGAAAGCCCCGTCTGTTCATTTGCTCCTGAGTTGGCTGCGTTTTTTTAGAATATTGTATTCACCTCTTCCTGGCCGCGTGACCCTGGTCTTTTTACTTCTTCCTTACACACCCCCCACTCTGTCCTTTTTTTTTTTTTTTAATCTCTAGAATGAGAGAACCCCTAACCAGAATGACTCTAGTGGCAATTCCGTTCAAGGGGCCAAATAAAATAACTAGCAGGTGTAGGGGGTCCAAACAAACGCCACCACATTATTGTATATCAAAAGCAGCAACAAGTTATTGCTTTCTCTGCCAGATATCCAAAATGAAGCATGTCGCTCCCTTTCACAGAGTTCATGATGGGTTCTTTGTAAAATCTTCGGGACTGAGAATTCGGCTTGCCCTGAAAAGCGTACGGTCCCTTAGCAGAGGCCTGGCTTTGGCATGTAGGGAGCATTCAGCTAAGGTGAGTTTGGTGACATATTCGCAAGCAAAAACGTGAGGTTCCGACAGGAAGTCAGTCACCACCGAGCGTCACCTCTGCTTTAGTATCTGAACCTGTCTTCCAGGGTCTCATTTGTTTCTTCCAACACATCGCTAAGCGCAGAAATTATTTCCCCTGTTTTACAGATGAAAAGCCTAAAGCCAAGGAGCGCTAATTGTGCGGCGAGGTCACGCAGGTAGTAGCGGAGGACCGGGGCATCCCCCTTGCAGCACCGGCTGGTGCGCGCAGACCTGCCGCTCTCCACGTTCGCACGCGCCCCAGCCCCGCGTGGAGAGGCCGCGCACGCGTACGGCAAGTCTGGAGGCGAAAACCGTGAAGGAGTGCGCGCGGACCGCCGCGCCTGCAACTCCAGGACCGGTCGCTGGATCCCGGCGGCTCGGAGGGGGCGGGGGAGGGGCGGGGGAGAGGGCTGTAGACGGGCCAGGGCTGCGGGCAGGCGCCAGGCGCGGGGAGATGAAAGGCGGGCTCCGGGGGAAGGGGCTGCGCCGGGTGACCGGCTCCAGCCGCGCCGGGCGCCCCGCCCCCGCTGCCCGGGGCAGAGGCGGCTGCCCGAGCCGGAGCCGCGTTAATTGCTCTCGGCCCCGGCACTCAGCCTGCGCGGAGCCGGGACAACCTCGCTCCAGGAGGAATGACAATTCGCCCTAATGGGACAACCTCGCTCCCAGAGGAGTGACAATTCCTCCTAATGGGCCGCTCGTTAGCGGCCTATTCTCCCGAACCCGGGTATCAGAAGCGGGCAGACAAGCGGGCGCCAACGTCCGCCTGGAATTCCACAACACCGCTCCCCCATCATTCCCCTCCCCACCTCCAGTCCTACGCTGTGTGACCTCGGGCAAAAGGCTGCTCCTCTCTGAGCTCATTTTTCTTACCTGTGCAGTGCGGAGTAGGTACGGGGAACATCAGACCTCACTAGGGCGGGCATATTTCCAGGCATTTGAGAGATCACTTTCCGAGTTAGAGCACGAAGGCGGGTAGACAGGGCTTGGGGGTCGCTGCTTGAGGTTCTTTGGGCGGGGGGGGGGGGGGGGGGGCAAATCCCTTGCTTATGAAGTTCTGGACGTTCCAATCGGTTTGCTATGGCCCCTTGCTCACTGAGGTCTTTCACTGGAGAGAAGGAGCCTTTGCCAAAGCGCTACATGGATTACGCAAGCTACCGGAGGCCCGAGCGTTCATGCCTCCCCATTTCACAGATGAAGAAGTGGAGGCCCACACAAGAGAGAGGCCAGCCTAAGATCTGCTGGGCTAGAGTCCGATTCTACACAGTCCCCCTGGAAGAAGCCCACTACAGGGACATCCTCGGAGGAGAACAGAAGAAATGGAGACATTGTTCCTCTCTCTGAGCCCCACAGCCTCGGAGAAGAGAGGGCCAGTTCATGGAGACCTAGTTGTTCTTGGTCACAGCAGGCGTGAGGGTTCCTAAAGGGGAAAGAGAGTTGTGAGTCTGCTCCTGTGGTTAGTTCCCTGTTCAAACCCAGACCCTACTTACCATTTGCCACCTGCACTGAACTGGGGGCCTCAGTAACCTCTGTTACAAAAGATGCCCAGTCCGATAGGATTGCTGGTGAGGACTAGGTGAGAAGCCTCATAAAAAGCCGGTAACACAGAATATGGCAGCCTCAGGCACCCCCATCCAGGAGTGGCTGTAAAGGTTCTGCTTCCATCCTCCTGGAGGGTTTAAACAGCATTCAGTCTAATCAGGCACTTCACCTCTCTGCACCGTGGTTTCCTCATCTGTAACAGGGCAGTATCTGGCTGTTAGTAAATGTTGGCTGTTATTATTTCTTAAGGCATTGTTGATAGTATTTTTTTTTTTTTTTAACCATCCTTTTCAATAAGTCTGCCTGACATCACACACATCTGTGATCCAGTGATCCAAAGCTGGGTAACTTGAGGAATGAGAAAGTAACTTTTCTGAGCCTTTTTGGCCCCTCTCTGCAGAATGGGTGTAACTACCCACCTCTTGAGAAGGAAGCAGACTGACAACTCTGTCAAGCAAGGGTTGGGGATCAAGAGAAGAAATGGTCTAGACAAACAGCACAGGGTATCTCCCATTTCCCAGCCTCTGGGCACAGCTCGCTGGCACCTTCCCAATTCCTGCCTGCACTGGAGAAAGGTTCCCACGAACAGAGCCCAAGCCCCCATTTGTCTGCACAGAAAGACCGAGAAGGCTCCCTGGAAAAGGTGACTCCAGGAAGCTGGGTGGCTGAGGTTCTACAGAATCAGTCCAGCCTTCCAGGGCATCTTGCCCAGCCATTCACAAATATCTGTCCTCCATCTCACTCCTTCTCAGTTTGCCCATCTGTAAAAGCAGGAAAAATACCCATACTGAACTAGGCTGAAATGAGTTTTAAACCACAATTCAGTAACTGTCAGCTCCCTCCTATACCTTAAGCAAACTGTGATGGAAAGGCCCTCATTCCTGCTTAAGGAGGAGAAAATTAAAGCTTAAGGCTAGATAAGAGTTTCTCACTACTAGTAAATACCTGGCAGAGATGCACATCAGGGTTTGGCTGATTCTAAAAATGTCTGTATTTTGCCTGAGGCAGAAGTTGCTATAAAGGTGGGAGGAAAGGCATCTGGAATTGCTCACAGCAATGAAGTATCTGCTATTCCCATTTTCTTCCAATTAGACAGATGGAACTGTTGAGTCTGGGAGGGGCTTAATTAGTAGGGAGAACACACAGAGAAAGTGTATCCTGTTTTATGGATTCCCAAATAGTTCAGCAGGAATCTGAAATCTCTCTAATCTAGTGGCACAAATTGGTTTAGCTTCAAAATGCAGCCACTGGACTTGGGAAGGAGAAAAGGAAATTTGAGGAGTTACTTAATAGATATAATTGTATTTTTTAATTAAGAAAAATGAATCTCACCCAGTTGCCCCACCCCCAGTTGCCTGGTAGGGAATAAGAAAGGTTTGCTTTACCTTAAGGATGAAGACAATTAGAAGCAATTATTCAGAACTCTGTTAGTCATTTCTAGAGGAGGGGTTGGGGCATTGGAACTGAACCCAGAATTTGTGCCTGCCTTGGGAGGGGGCTGCAGGCCACCACTGGCAGCAAAAACAGCATACCTTGAGCTGTAGGCTTTGAGAAAGCGCTTTCACATCCAGGACTTTACTCACTCCTCAGGACCACCCCTGGGCGTGAGATACCCTGCTCCCTCCTACACCCTCCAGGCCTCATTCTAGTCCATCACCTCATTTTACCGAAGTGGTAACAGCAGCTCAGAGAGGTGTAACCACATGTCCCGAGTCACAAAACGAGTCTGGTGGGTGAGCACGTTGGTTCTGTTTGAGGGGTACCCTTTGGGGACCCTCTGAGGCAGAGATCCATCCTCTCCAGGTCAGGTCCAGAGAGGTCTGATATCAGGGTCCCTGAGATCTGTCCTGCCCCCTCGGATCTGTCTCAGGTGCCCTGCAGAGCCCCTGACACAGTGAGGGGCTCAGTAAATATTGAGTAAATGTATAAATTCAGGTATAGAAACAGCAGCTAGCTGAGGCTGTAGGTACCTCTTACCCTGCTCGGTACCTCTTACCCTTCCCAGTGACAAGGAATGAACCGTGAGTTGTGAGGGGGAAACTCACCATGCCTTAACAATTGCTGCTGGATCCATGCTGGGAGGGGTCAGATTTTTAAATCGTCGCTAAAGAAAAACTGAAAGCTCATTTTACCCCAAACCCTTAACTTGCTAGACTTTCAGTTAATCTCCACCTTCCCCCTCCCCATTCTGTCCTTTCACAGATGGAGAAAGAGTTGGGGAGGTGGTCCCCTGCCCAAGGTCATGCAGAACTAAGTGACCCAGTCAGCATTTGACCCCAGGTGAATCTGACTCCAAACCCCAAACGGATTTCTCTTTATCATCCTCCTGATCACATTTCTCCTGACATGACTTGACAGCAGCCAGAGAAACTCAGCATCACACTGCTCTCTTCCCGGCCCACTTTAGCAATATCTTGACTTTGTGGCATTTCCCAGAGTTCCTAAAACAGGAGGCTGTTTATTCGCTAGGAGAAAAAAGAAGAAAAAGACCGAGGTGTATTCAGAAAAACATATACTCATAGTTTGAATTTCTCCTCCTCCCAATAATAGCTGGCAGTGCTTACCAAGCACTTAGTACTCATCAGACTCTGTCCAAAGCACTGACGTGTACTCATTCATTCAGTCCTCACAACCCTATTTGGTCAATGCTATTTTATCTTCATTTCACTGAAGGGCAATCTGATTCCCAGATGTGGAAAATCTGGATAAATATAATTTCTGTTTTGAACTCTGCCTGTGCAAAGTGCATTCTCTGCCTCCCCATCCTCTACCCACCTTTCAACACTAGAAAATAAAACTCACCATCATTTAAACAGAAAAATGAATTTTATTAGAGCCACAAACTAAATACAGTTAGGCCTTCCTCATAACACTAATATTGTTCGTAACTTAAAGTGTTTATGTGTTTGGTAGCGGTGGTGGTTTAGTCGCTAGGTTGTGACCGACTCTTGTGACCCCATGGACTGCAGACTGCTGGGCTCCTCTGTCCATGGAATTTCCCAGGTAAGAATACTGGAGTGGGTTGCCATTTCCTTCTCCAGGGGATCTTCCCAACCCAGGGATTGAACTCATGTCTCCTGCATTGGCAGGCAGATTCTGTACCACTCAGTTACCTGGCACCTATGTCCACGGTAGCTTATTAAAACTGGCAGATTTTTTTCTTTTCCACGTCTCTGAAGCACATGACTTTTCGCAAATGGATGCAGTCTTTGTGGGGAGGATGGGAGAGTGAAGAGAAAGGTCCTGGGCCTCGGCCAAGAGCAAGGGTCCTGAACTCCACCTATCATTCACTAGGTGGAAGACTTGAAGCAGGTCCTCCCCCTTCTAAGGTCCCTTGTTCACCTCCCTGGCAAATGAGGGGAGTAAAGTTGCCTTTCTGGTTCTGTAGTTCTCTGATAAAGGAGTGAGTGAACGAAAAATTCATCCTGTTCCTTGTCCTGTCTCTCACCAGGGAGGTGGAGGCAGAGAGTGGACCAATCCCAGGCAGTAGGGGGCACTGGTGGGAACCCCCACTTTATACTGGGTCAGCTGTGGATCCTAGGGCAAATCTCCCCTTCTCTGAACTGAGCCTCTTTCTTCCCACCCCCATCTCCCCATAAGCAGCTAGGCATCCTTATTTCAGGGTGACAGGAGGATCAGTGGGCTCATGGATACAAAACTCTAGGAGCAGTTAGTCCGCTCCCGTCCCCTGGTGCCAGTCTCCTGTGTGAGAAAGGAAGAAAGTCTCCGACTCAGCAGATGAGAAGCCTGGGAGGAAACCTTGTGGATAATTGTTAATGATACAATTAGAGCTGACACTGTTGATGTGGACAAGTGCAAAGAGGCTTATGAAAATGCTGCTTGCTAAGAATCCTCGGGGCATTTGGGCACCCCAAGAAAGCTTTTGCCCCATGGTGGCACAGCCCTTCCCAGAGAAAGAATTTTACAGAGTCCGTGGACCGAGCATGAAGTAACACCTAAGCACGTGACAAGACGTTATTCTCTTTTCAGTGATCTGATAATCCTTCCATTATACTCAGGAGACTGTCGTGGTACAACTCTAATACCTCAGTAATGATTGCTAACCTCCTGTGGACAAAGCACCAGGCTTCAGTCTCAGGAGACAATAGCATCTGGTGAGATAAGGACAGGCTTCCTTCCCATTCTACTAATTTTCAGAGTGAACCCATCCCTGGCTGATAAATAATACTGTGGCATTAATTTCCTTTTACAAATCATTTTTGTTGTTTTAAAACAAGAGTTTAGTTAAATGTTAATTAAATAATACTATTGTGGGTATTGGGATAAGGCCAACAGTCATAATGATTGTTCTTTGACAAGGGAACAGTCTTGTAGGTGGATGCCTGAAATTCAGGTTAGCACTGATTTACAGGAGAGAACATTGCATTTTCAACAGCCCCAAATCTGGCTGGAATCCCATTCCGCCTCCTCCTAGCTGGGTGGCCGTGGGCAAGTTACTTCCCCTCTCTGGATCTTGAATTCCTTATCTGTGAAGCTTGGGGGATGGTGATTATTCTGATCTTCTGGGTTTGCAGGGAGAATCTACTCGTGAGATAACAGATGACCATACCATGTTGGTGATATGGGGCCGTTTGTATTATTAGTAAACAATTAATGGGAGAATTTGGTCAAAACACTAGCTTATTTACCCTGGACCTTGTTATCTGCTAGCTTAGTAGTAATTGTAAAAGAAGGGAAGAATTTTTTGAAAGCTGAAGATTCTACTTAAAAATCACTTATGCTTGTTTAACTTTACCCATCTTCAGTGTCTGGATATTCAGACTGTTTAACAAACACTTTCACGATATTCAGAGGACTTCACTGTACTGTGTAGGCAAAATTTAGATGCCTCTAAGTTGCAAATAAGGTGGAAAATGTTTTCTTTTGTTCTTTTTTGTAAATGACTAAACGCATTGCCGGATCTGTCCTTTTTTCCCCCTTCCTTTCATTATTCCTCACTATTTCCCTCCCTTCCTGTCTCCTTCGCTCAGGCAGCTTTGTGCTGAGGTAGCGCCACGTCTGGGAAACAGACATCGTCCAGATGGGTTTCTGCCCTCAAGAGTCTCCCACTCCAGGGGCAAGACCAGCTCATCAGCTACTCTATGTGTTTGTCAAAAGGACTATCCCAAAGTCAGATTCATCTTGTAGAATTATTTCATGCTCATAGTGTCGTCCTGAAGACAGTTTATTAAACATCTGAATGTGTTTCCATGTTTAAAAATCAACGAATTTTCCCTAGAAACCTGGCATTCTGGCTTCTCTGTATCATCTGCAGGTGAGTGGCCCCAGGTGTGTGCTCAAGTGCTGATTCTTTGAGATGGGACGTGCCTTCTTCAGGCCTCACCAGCCAGAATATCAACTCCATGATGGGATACGATGGGATGGGGCTCCTGAAGGTACCGGGGAAGTGTGGGACGGTGAGGAGGACTGACCTTGAGTGTCAGGGTTAGACTGCTGGAGGAAGTGGCCTTTGGGCTGAGCCATGAAGGGTGTTGCCAGGTGGAGAAGGGGAGAGTTGCTGGCAAAGGGGTCAGTTTGTGAGGAGGGGTAAGAATTGAAATGACCTGTAACCTGTGTGTTTGAGTGTCAAGAGGCTCCGGGAGCAGCAGGTGAGGGGGTGGGAGTGAGGGGCACGGGGGTGAGAGGAGGGTGTGCAAACAGGCTTGGGAGAAGCGGGGTGATGGTGGTGGAGGGGAAGCTTAGGGCGATGGTGAAGGGTCTTCTTTCCCTTTCCTTTGCATTCTGTCATCTTTTACTAAATTCTTCCTTTACAATTTCAAAAGCAGTAGATATTCATGTAACCAATGAAACAAATCAAAGATATGCAAACAATGAATAATCTCATTTTTTTCCCATCAATGTAAGTCGGATACACAATCTCTTGTGTATCCTTAGACACTCCTAACCATATACAAACACAAAATAGAGTACAGAAACGTGAAAATTGGTGGTATTTTGTGTGTCCATATATGTGTCTACAAGTGTGGTTCCATCTGCGTAAATCTGTGTAACTTGCTTTGTCTAGTTCATATCGCAGACATCTCACCATTCATGCTTTTTGTTTCATAGTACGGCGATATTAGAATTTATTTCACCATTTTCTTATTGATGGAGATTTCCACCGGCCCCCGTTTGCCAAAAATTCTTGAAAAAGAAAGCTTTGCAAGCTTCATACTCATGCTCTTATTTTTAAAGGTTTAATTTCTGAAGCTGAGATTGCTGAAGCCAAGTGAGCTGTGTGTCTATTTTTCATCTGAACAGATATTGCCAAATTATTAAAAAAAAAAAACAACACCCCTATTCCACTGCACATTTCCACTGGCAGTATGCATTCATTTCTCCTCCAGCTCACCCAGAACTGGACAGCACTGCTCCGGTTTCATTTCTGCCATGGAGCATTTTTGAGCAAGAGAGTAATAGTGTCCCTTATCCCTTTGAGAAACTCCCTGGGGAACATTATGAAAAACAGGGAGGTGGGATGGAGATGCTGCATATAATAAGGCCAATGAGGAGGCTGAGGCAGGCTTCTGGGAAGAGAAGAGCAGCAGTGAGGATGGGAAGATGAGGCAATCAAGAGGTAAGTCATGAAGAACAGAGATGCTGTTTAGAGCATCCCAGGGCCAAGGGTGCCCTGCTGGCATCTCAGGTCTGACTGCACGGTAAGGAGCTGGAGTTTAACCCCTTGCTACTCCTGTTCCTCAGTGGCCAGCCACCCCGAATTTCCTGTCCTCCAAGTTCAATTTCAATAGCCTCACATGTCTGGAAGCCAGGACCAAGGCGGTAGGGCACTTAGAAGTGCCAGCTCTCTCCGTCCGCTCAGGGACTAGGTGGGCAGGCAGGACAGGGCAGATAGACATGCTTCCATGCAGGGTGAGCCTAGGAACCGGCCTTGCCAATGAAGTCACTGGTGACGTCACAGTGCAGCTTGATAATTAGCAGTGTTTCACCTAATCCTCACTGATCTGCTTTTTAACCTATGCAGCACCAGGCGACAGGTGTGTTAGAAGCTACAGCAACAACATGCAAAGGTTTGGATTCCTAAAAAGGGCTAGACAGGTCTAGGCTGCTGAAGGGAGCTGGGACTCCTGCTAATGTTCCTGGGACGCTCTTAAGAGTTTTCCTTCAGTCCCATGCTCCTGTCTCTCTTTTGCTCTGGTGCTCTCTCTTGTAGGCCCCTGTAAGGCATGTTGTTTCATCGCTATGTTGTGCCCAACTCTTTATCACCCCATGGACTGTAGCCCACCAGGCTCCTCAGTCCATGGGATGCCCCAGGTGAGAGTACTGGAGTGGGCTGCTGTTTTTTTCTCCAGGGGATCTTCCCAGCCCAGGGACTGAACCCGCATCTGCATTGGCAGGCAGATTCTTTACCACTGAGCCACCTGGGAAGTCTGTAAGACCCTAGAAAGCCCTAGAACCCAGGGATGGGACCATCTTCTCAAGAGTTTCCCCAACCCTGTGGGAAGCTGGAGCAGTGATTCAGGGCCTAAGGAGAAACAGACTGTCATCAGGACAGGGGGACCTGTCCAGACAGTGCATTTACTCAGCCCTTAAATGATCTAAGAAAGTGTGGTGAATTTCCCTTGACAATTGATCCATCTGACCTCATGATTAGCTCTATTCTCCATGGAGCAGAATGTGGGGAGCTCAGGACTAATCCCTGAGATTTCTACCCTTGGCTGTGTGTGTATGTGTCTCTGATTCTTTGAGGATGCACAAATTAATTATCCATCTAGCCTTAATGGTGGGTCCTCAAACAAACACTCTGGCTCCCTCTTGGAAGAAGCAGATCCCATGTTCTGGTTCATCACCTCTGACCTGGCCGTGCTGCATGGCACCAGAGGAAGAGTCACTCAGACTGAAATGTGGGGCTGTATGACCTCTGGCAAGTTACTTAACCTCTCCAAACCTCAGTTTCTTCATCTGTAGAATAGGATGGTAACAATACTGACTTCCAAAAGCTGTTGGGGTTATTGGTGCTGAAGGAGAGCGAGCACCTGTCACAGTAGGCAGTTATCTTGTGTTGATACTTTTTGAAAACCAAGTTAAAATGACAGAGACCAACTGACTCTTTAAGAAGGAGGAGGACAGGTGATGGGAATTTTTTTTTTTTTTTTTTGCCATTATCTCACTCCAATTTTGAGGCTGGCTGTTGGTCACCTTGGCCATGGAAGCCAAACTTGCCTAGAATGCGTGACCCTGCAGAGGCTCTGGGCGCCCTGCTCCCACCCTCTATGAGATTTGTATTGTCCAAGTATTTCCCTTGAGTCCAGAGGAGAAACTGAGGCCAAGACCCTTGCTGACGCCTCAGTGTCAGTTCTTGCTATTGGCAGCGATTGTTGGGACTTGGGACTTACCTCCCATGGTGAAAGTGAGCTCAAAACCAGTTGGAGTCACATTAAAACAGAAAAGAAAGAAATCATTTTTAAATTAAAAATTAAGTTAACAAAACAGCAAAACTCAAAACCAGTTGGTGTCAAGGGGAAGGGAGGTCCTCAGTTTGTTTATAAACAGAGCTAAGTAACTAAATAAAGCGGGAAAGATCAGGGAGAAGCAGCGGAGTGTTTGAGGGGCTGACTTCTGTTTTCCATGGAGTATGTTTCCCATTACAAGGGGGAAAGGCAGGCCACACATGGACAGAAGGAAAAAATGCAGACAGGAGAGTAATTGGGGGTGTCAGGGTCGTGGGATAATCTGTGAGTTTGTTTTCAAAATCTTCTTGAATGTTTCGTTACTTTTACAGTTAAAAAAAAAAAAACGTTTAAAAAGTCTACTTGAAGTTGAATTTGGCTGGAACAAAATTACTCTGTTGGTGTGATTTCCCATAGGATGTATCCTTCCTTTTACTCGAGGAAAAAACTACAGTGGTTTTTCTTTGTATTTCTGTTTCTCTAAAATCCTTTTCATATCTCTCCTGCATGATCAAGTTTAGTTAGAATCCAGGTACCCATTTCAGAAAGGGTTCCCTTGCCTGTCGGTTGAAGCCTGTGTGGTGGGAAGGCCTGGAGATCTCATGCTGCCACTAATAACCTTGACTTTATCTTCGCCGTTTACAGGTGTGAACCCTGAGGTTAGGAGGGAGCATGCCATTTGCTCGAGCTTAACCAACTGTTATCGAGTTATAGTAGTTTTCAAACTTCTGAGTTCCCTTATAAGAGAACTTACCTATAACCCTAATTTATAAGGAAGTTCTCTTACAGCCCAAAATACATCCCTTTCTAGGAAGGTGTCTCCTTCCAGAGTTTCCCAGGCAATATGGGAATCAAGACAATGATATTTACGCCAATGCCTCTAACATAAATCGGGGGGAAACACTAAGAGCTTGCAAAGTGGACAAATGTATAAAAATCTCTCTGTTTCTTTCAATCTCTCTCACACTAGCAGTCAACCAAGCATTTTCATTGTTGAGGAAAACCCAAGTGTCATAAAACCGATCTGGATAGAAAACAAAAACTCTAGTTTGGGAAGGAAAGCAAATATTCCTCATTACCAAAGACAAGGCTTCTTTGGATAAACATTTACCTCATCCAGTTCTTCCTTTCTCCCCGTTCCTCTGACTTTCTCAGGAGCCACAGTGGCCCTGTTAGAACAGACGGCGTTCAGCATTTCCATCATAAGGCATGTTTTTCTGGGGTTTATTACTCAGCTGTAAAAATGTGCTCTAGGCAAAAAGTTGGCATTCAGTCTCATCTCCGGGGTAATTGGTGGGGATTAAAAAAAAAATTTTTTTTTTTCTTTTTACAGACAGTCTTTGAAAGGGCAACAACAATAACAAATCAAGAATTTACTGTTGGAAACTGTGAGGTTTCGCCCCCATGGGTTTTCCTCTTTAGTTTGGTTTATTCTGTACTAATTTTGTTCTCCTCTAACCAGATACTTGGGGGCAAAGTTATAAAGGCTATAACCTCAGACATTCATTGATTCTTCTTTCTGCAAATATTTACCCAGTGCCTCCTATAGCCCAGACACTGTTCTAGACTCAAGACACAAAATATCCATGCAATCTAGGCAATCACGGGACAGGTACGCACACATTCATGCACAAACCTCACGTGTTTCCAGAGTGGAAAAAAAATATTCGATTTGCAGTAAGTGGTTGGTGTGGAGGAAGAACAGGGAAAGGGGTGCAGGGGGGCCCTCGCCTGAGAGAGGCTGGCTATAGGAAGGCCGTCCAAAGTGCTGATATTTTCTCTAAGACTTTGAGGTTAACAGGAGCTTCATGCCAAGTCGGACGAGAAGCGGGGAGAGAGGAAAACGTGAAGGCTGGGAAGAGCCTGCTATGTTTGAAGAACACAGAGAAGGCCTCCCTTCTAGACCACATTGAATGAGGGGTGCGGTGGGAGATAATAGCGGATACCTGTGGGGGCCGGGAGGCATGGGTGGATCAGGCAGAGGGATTTCAGCTTTATCCAGGTGAAAGGGGAAGCCCAGGAAAGATGCTCAGTAGACCACGAAACCGTTGAACCCTACTTCTGGAGGAGCTTCCTGGCCTCTGTGTGGAGGACGGACCGCAGAGGGGCACCAGGGCAGCAGGTTGCCAGATGTGGGCTGGTCGGAGAAAGCTGCAGCAGAGGGGAGAGTGTGGCTTGGAGGGTGGTCGAAAGGGGACCTGGACACGCCCAGCAGAAGTCAAGGATGAGCATGCTGCTGTGATCCCAGGGAGGGAAGGAGCAGGAAAGGGCAAGTTAGGGGGAGGGGGCGTTGGGAAGAACGCCTTGGCTTCTGGTCCAGCCCTCGGTGGTTCTGATATTAAACCATGTGAGGAGAAACAGTGTGAAGAGCTGTGCAGTCTCATGGTTCAGACTCTGCCATCACCCAGCCTGGGGCCTGTCCTGGCTTTTAACACTCGCCAGCGGCGCAACCTGGGGCAGGTTACTGTCCCTCACTGAGCCTCAGTTTCCTCCTTGAAAAAATGGGGCTAATATTATCCTCTGATTCATGGGATAGTTGAGAGGTGAGGTGAGTTCAGCACCTGCACATGTATCAACAAATAGAATTCCATTTCACATGGGCTGATGGGCTTATGAATTCCGCTAGCCTTTCTGGGCCACCAGCCCTCATGGGGCTTGCTGTCTGCTGGGGGAACCAGACACTCAACAATTGGGTATACCGTGCTGTGACCAAGGACTTCTGAGGGGGTGGTCAGGAGGTCACCACTGGGAAAGTCACAGACCATCTGAATAGGCTTTAGTGAGGAGGGGAGTTTGGGGAAGGGGTGTCCGTTCCAGATCCAGAGAGCAGCAGAAGGCCCTGAAGTCTGATAGGTCCAATTGTACTAAGCCTGTACAATGCACTGTGAGGTGTATGCAGTTTCCTACATTTTACAGATGGCCAAACTAAGATCCAGAGCTTCTTTCTGGGCTGGAGAAAGGCGGTGAGGTCCAATAGGATGTGCTTGAGAAACTGAATGTGAGAGAGTGTGTTTGGAACAGACCAAGCAAGGGGGAGCATTGTGGGAGAGGCAGCAGGCCCAGATGGCCCCAGGGCCTGCCAGTCATGTTCAAGGGCTGAGGTTTTATTCTAAATGGGATAAAGACTTGATTGAAATATTTCAGGCAGGAAGAGAGACAGTCTGACATATTTTTTAAATGATCACTTTGGCTGTGTGTGAACTGGGTATAATTTGGGAGGCAGGAGGGGAGCACCAGTAATAGAGAAATTGGAGGAAAGTGGCTGAGACTATGATTGTCCAAGAAATGATGGTGGCTTGGACGATGGTGGTGATCATGCCGGTGGAGAGACGTGGATATGCCTAGGAACATTTCTAAGACAAAACAAATTTTGTCTACAGAGCTGCCTTAGGGATTTGAGAAATATGCAAGTTTCATCTAGTCACTCCCTTGCTCAGAGCCCATCAATGGCTCCCCAGTGCTTTTAGGGTAATGCCCACATCTCTTTTGGTATCACCAAACCCCCTTCTCCCTGTAACATCTGGCACTCCTCTACCCTTTGCATCTGTGTCCTCCTCTTAGCTCGCAGAATGCACCTGGCTCTTTCCTCTCTGAGGGGCCTGGCTCCAGCTGCTCTTCTCTCCTGGAATCTTATCATCCCTCTCCAAGCCCCAAACCCGCCCTCCCTCTTTCTGGTGTCAGTCTAGCTCCTCCCTTACTAGCTAGAGATCGAAATATGTCCTCTACAGTTATTAAAGGAAAAATTGGACAAGACCTTCAAGGGCCAGATTCAATAGGTCAAAAAGCTATAGCTTATTTACCAGATGCAGTCATCTGAAAGCCCTCTGGGATTGACCCCCATTCTCCCAGTGCGTGCTTGGTGCCTTTAGCTGGTTGGACTGGGAGAGGGGACATCTAAGGTGATGGAGGAGGAATCTGAGAGTCGTGCTTTCTCTGTCTTATCTTCCTCATTGTCCCAACAAGCCTAGGAGGGAGACAGAGCAGATGAGGATGCTGGTTTTGAATTCTCACTGCTATTCCGTAGATTTTTATGCCAGTACAAATTCTCTTGACTACTGTAGATTTCTAGTAAGTTTTGAAGTCAGAAAATGTCGATCTCAAATTATTATTTGTCAAAAAAAAAAAGTTTTTGGGGGCTGTTCTGAGTTCCTTGTATTTCCATATGAATTTTGGGAACAGCTTGTCAATTTCTGAAATGAAAAAGAAAAGCTGGAATTTTGGAAGGGTTTGCATGAAACTGTAGGTCAGTTTGGAGAGTGTTTCAATCTGAATAATATTACATCTTCTAATTCATGGGCATGAATGTCTTTCAATTTGCTTAGATATTCTTTCATTTCTTTTAGTGATTCTTTGTGGTTTTTAATGTGCGAGTCTTGTCCTGCTTTTGTCAAATGTATCCCTTAGTATATCGTTTTTTGATGGTTTGTAAATGGGATCGTTTATTTAATTTTCCAATCGGTCATTGCTAGTGTATAGAGGTGAGTCAGACACGACTGAGCGACTTCACTTTCACTTTTCACTTTCATGCATTGGAGAAGGAAATGGCAACCCACTCCAGTGTTCTTGCCTGGAGAATCCCAGGGACAGGGAAGCCTCGTGGGCTGCCGTCTCGGGTCGCACAGAGTCAGACATGACTGAAGCTACTTAGCAGCAGTGTATAGAAATAAGATTGACTTTTTCATATTGGAAAAAAAACCCCACTAAGCCCCATTCCCCCTCCCCACCCCCTCACTTCCCGCACAGCCCCTGGCAACTGCCAATGTACTTTCTGACTATGAATTTGACTATTTCAGGTAGGAAAAGGGCATCTTTCTGATTGCCAAAAATGAGGCCCAGATTCAAACTCTGGAACCCTTTGGAACACTCCACCCAGAGTGGAGGCCTGGCCACCAGCAGGGTCCCAGGACAACCAGACTCACTCTGGAGTCAGTGTGCATGACCGATCCCTTTTGACTGAGGAACCCCAAGCGCCTTATATAAATAATAATTTAAAAACACAGCATCCCAGATGGGCTGGCCTTTCAACTGAAGAGGAAAAGGGTTCATTTGCTGGTGTGGTGAGGAGAAGTTCTTGCAAGAGCTGTTCTTGGGCCAGGGGAGAATAGTAACTTCCTCTGGGTCCAGGCTGAATAGGTACTAAGCCTGTACAATGCACCGTGAGGTGTATGCAATTAATACCCATGTTTTTACAGATGGCCAAACCAAGATCCAGAGCTTCTTTCTGGGCTTTGTAGTCCAGGAGGGACTCAGACTTTCTGGGATTCCAAGCCAGTAGTATTTTCACTGCTCCTGTGTAGCCTCCAATAATTACTCGTTATGTCTGCAAAGCATTTCATAGTTTACAAAGCATTTGATGTTACAGAGCATTTAAACGTGCATCACTTTATTCATTCCTTACAATAACTCAGCTAAGCAGGAAGTGCAGAGGTGACTAGCTCCATTTTATAAATGAGGAAATGGAGGCTGAGCAAGGAGGAAGTAATTGCCTGTGTTCTTACAGCAGCAATAGTAAATCACATGTATATAGTTTATATAGTCCCCATGAACTGTAGGCCGCCAGGCTCCTCTGTTCATGGAATTCTCCAGGCAAGAATCCTGGAGTGGATAGAAATTCCCTTCTCCAGGGGATCTTCCCAACCCAGGGATCGAACCTGTGTCTCATGTCTGCTGCACTGCAAGCGGATTCTTCACCCTTTGAGCCATCAGGGAAGCTCCTAACACTTACAGCTGCAATAGTAAGTCACATCTATATAATGATTTATAGCTTGCAGAATGCTTTCTGGTTTTGGACATCACAATATCTCCTTGAAGTAAGCAGGCCTGGTGTTATTATTATCATCCTCATTATTAGTAGTAGTGGTGAAGTAGTAGTATTCCCATATCACAGATGAATGAGCTAAGATTCAGAGAAGTTAAGAAAGATGAGAAGTGAACCTTTATATATCAGCCCCAAGCTAGGTACTTTAGCTATGTTATCTCATGGAATCCTAGTAGCCCTCGGAAAATATTTGCAGAGGCTTGTCTTTCATTCGCGCATTTTATTCGTTCATTTGCTAAATGTTCACAGAGTGCCTACTGTGGATTGGTGGTGGTTTTAGGCACAGGGAGTGCAGTAGTGAACAAAAGAAAATCCTTGTCTTCACTGAGCATATATTCTTTTGGGTATGGGTGGAACAGACCATAAATAAACAAATAAATGTATCCAATACCGGATGGCACTTGTAGCAAAGAAGGAAAATAAAGCAGGAAAAAGACAGCAGAGAGGCGTGTGGTGTCAGTGTGGCAAAGTGCTCAGGAATGACAGGGAGGTCTGATTTAGTGGCACAAATGTGATGTGAGTGAAGGGAGCAGAGAGGGGTGTCAGTGGGCTCTTGAAGAATAAGTACGCGCTGAAACGTTTTAGTGGGAAGCAGAGGAGAAACTCCAGTGTGATGATCGCCCCACGAGAGCAGCTAATCTCTTGAGGCTTTGAAAGGGGCTCAGACGGCTATAGTGTCGCTTCCTTGTCCTTACAACCGTGGGATGTGGGTGTTGAGGGAAATTGAGGCTGGAAGGTGAAGTTCACTGTTTCATAGCTAATAAGTTACAAATTCAAGGCAAGTGCCTGGCACCAAGCTGGTGCTCTTATCCGTACCACATCCTCTGTGCAAAGGCTCGGAGGGAAGTGCAGGGAGCAAGAGGAAGATGGATGGGAGGGCAACCAGCGTGTGGGGAGGACCTCACACTTCCGGATACAGAGGTCAGGTTAAGAATTAGGGCACCGTCCTGAAGGTGGTGGGAAACCTGGCAGGCAGGTGGGTCAAGTAGGGGCAAGATGGAAATAGGTTTATGTTTCATTGAGAGCTCTCTGTCTGGAGAGAAAAAGGGGAGAATCTGGGGGCTCTGGGGGCAGCTGGAGGGATGGGGTATCGTTTACTGAGATAGGGAGGAGAGAGCCTCCTCTCTGCCAATCTTCCTGTTGAAGAAATCCCATCTAATGTCAAAATTCTTCAACTGCAGTCCAAGACTACTTTGGGGGTGAGGAGGAAGGGAGAATGTCTGCGCTGCTGGGTGGGAAAACATTACATGTATTTCGGTTATCTTCTGAAATGCATCACGTCTTTTCATTATAAGTGCAGCAATCCAGAGCAGCACCACCAGTAACTGACTCTGTCACCGTGGACACCATATGTTTTCAGGTCACATTACAGTTGTTACAGATTTCTTGAAGCTTTGTTTCCACTCATCACTGCTTCAAAACTACGAAAGTCAAAGTCTCAGCACCAGATGGGGTTGATGGATATTAATACATTAACAAAGAAACAACAGGAATAACATTTTGATAACCATATTTAAGTACAATTAGGCGGCTTGAACATTTGGTTTCATTCATCTCAAAACATTATTTTGAGATGACATCCGTAGGCTTCAGCAGCTGCCAGGGGCATCCACCACACGAAAAAAGGCTTAGAACTCCAGAATGGGAGCAGTGTGTTTCTTGCGCATCTTTTGTCTTCCATTCTCTGCCTTGGCTCTGTAAGAGACACTACTGTCCCTGGTGTAGGGGCTCCTGGAGGCTGAGGTCTGGTGTTGCGCAATTCCTCAGCTTCGAGATTCATGGATAAAGCTCAGGAAATGTTATTTTAATTTGGAATTGACGTTAGCCAAAGGTTTTCCTGGATATCTGGATTTCTCGCTTCTCTTACAGAATCAGAAGGACTGATGACTCTGGACCCTTCCACCTCCCATGGCGCAATGACAGGGGTTCTGGAGCACCCAGCCCTGTGGACAGAGCACCCTCCCCCAGCTTGCCATAGCCCTTGGGCACTGAAGGATATGCTCCTGGATGAGCCCCAAGGCCTTTGAAGTTTTGGTCCCTGAGTTGGGGACAGGTGTGACTTGGGGATACCTCTGAGCCACACTCCAAACTCCAGGGACAAACTTAAGGGCAAATGGTGATTTGTTGAACCACTTCCAGTTGCCCCATTGAAAGAAAGAACAGCTGAAGCTTCGCCGGGGCCAGCTTCACAGATCAGAACCCAGGCAAACAGGAGCCACGACCAACTCCCTGTCTGCCTGCCCCTAGAGTTCTCCTCGCTTCGTTGAGCTCACTCCCTGAAAACCTTCTCATTGCTTCTCATCACACTAGGAATATTATCCAGACTCTGCAGAAGGTCCCAAACCTCTGGGACCTCACTGCCCTGCCAGCTTCTCCAAGTTCCCCTCTTTCTTAGCTTCGGGACAAGTGTCAGCTCCTGGGAAGGGAGGAGATCCTGCCCACTCTCCAAAATTGTGCCCCCAGCCTCGCCTCCCACTCCAACACTCTCTTGCCACCCTGCTTCCTTTTCCTCAAAGCTCTTACCATCATCCAAAAGTGATATTCCTAACTTACTCCTTTACTCTTAGCCGCCTACTGGCATGCAGACTTCACGGTGGCTGAGTCCGGCATGCTGGTCCATCACGAGCTTTTGTTAAATACAGATGAATCAATGGACAGCAGATGGAGGCCTTATGCCATCCTGGTCTACACCTCATCTCTCTTCTCCTGCCAGGTCTCACCCTGGGATCAGAGTCAGGCTCAGAGACTGGGCAGAGATGAGTGTTTACTAACTTGGTGATTTTAAAAAGCTGAGTTTTAAAATGTTGTTAAAATATTCTTGCAGTTAAATATTGTGCCCTCTCCACCACCTACCCACTGCCTTCCTGAGGGTCACTGGGAAAATCACTGAACTTTTCTACCCGTTTTCTTCATGCCTGCAGCAGGGATAAATAACATTTTCCTCTTGGGGCCCACTGTTTGTGACCCTGAAATGCCAGCACAAGAAGTTCCCACCAGCACCTGAGCACATAGTAGGTGCTTGACTACCTTGACCTCTTCACCATTCCCCGCCCCACCCCCACCTTTCCCCTTTCAGTTGGAGCTGGAAGAAAGCGCGTCAATCACAGAGTAATTTATGCAGCATGATATGCCTTTATTATTCCACGCTGAGCTGGGGCTCCTACTGTCCAATGAAGGTCAAAAGGAGGGATGGCTTTTATCTCTCCAGCAACTCTGGAAACACAGGGGGGAGGGGGCAAACTCCCAGAGGTTTCCTCTTGAAAACAAACAGATCCCCTCCCCTGCCCTGAATAGCTTCCCTCAATCAAAGCTGTAAAAGTCTGTGAGCAGCGGGACTTTGCCCTAAGCCTGGAGGGGGCTAATAAAGCATTGAATGGAGAGAGTGACCCCGAACTGGCAGAGGGGTCCCCGCTGGGCCCAGGCCTGTGCCTGCTGCCTCGTGGAGAATCCAAAGGTCACGTGTCATTAGTCAGTGTCTTACAGCGACCCTTTCAAAATTATCGATAAAGGGGGACGGAGACCCTTTCTCTTGCGAATCCCCCTAAGCATTTTCTTCTCTCTTTTCTTCTTTTTTTTTTTTCCTCACTGTTGGAAGAGGTAGGCTGCGACATCTTTTTCTTATTTGCTTTCAGAGGCAAAAAGAACCAGTTTGAAATCAGGAGTTTCATGCTTTGGGAGACATAAAAGTCAGGACCTGGTACTTTTCTTTGTGATGCAGTGTTTTCTGGGAAGCCTTGGGTCTGAGAAGCCACTTGATTTGGGTTCCCATGAAAACTTGTCTCATTTCGTCCTTGTCTTCAATTTCTTCTCAACAGCTCTAAACACTCCTGAGGCGTATCTTTCTTCCTTCCTAACCTCAGTTTGGCCCAAGACTTGGGACCTCTGTAAGAACATGAGGGATGCTCATGGTACTCAGCCAGCTGTGAACCTCTGGCTGTCTCCTCGTCTCTCCGTAACTCAGTTTCCTTGCTGGGTGCAGCGTCCCAGGCCTAGGGGGAAGTGACCTGGATGATCTCAGTAGGACCTGAAGAGCACTTGAAAGAGATGCTCAGCCCTTCGTCCAATGGGAAGAATGACAGTGATCTTATTTTCTTTATTATTTACTTAGCTCGGGCAGGTACAGCCGAGGCCGATGTGTGGTTGTGGTGGGTTAATCCTTTAGGCACGGATTGATTCGATGACATTCCTGAGTTTATAGGTAGTTGTTATATTGCTTTTTATTTATTGTACATATTGTGAAGTAATTAAGGGCCACATCATACCTCCTCCGCAGTGCCTGCTGCGGAGGCAATTCATGATGCACATGTGTGTGTGCTTCCACATGTGTGTGTGTGTGCTTCCACATGTGTGTGCGGTGTGGGCAATATGGGTATGTTACATCCCACCCTTAGCAGAGAAGGTGGGAATCACCTGGGGTCAAAAAATCCTCTGGGTAATTACTTAAATCATTCACGAAGCACTGTCTCTGTGATTATGTGTCTATAAATAATGCTGTATGGTAATAAGCACATACACAACAGAGACAGGAGGAGCTGTGCTGGGACAAATTCCTCCTGGTTTGGACATCAGATGAAGCACTTGGCTGGTATTTGGAGAACAGGTTACGTGAATACTTTTGAAATACTCTTGCTCCTCAGGGCAGCAAGCACAGAGGCTCCTCACTCAGTTTAAATCCTTCGTATGAAAATTGAATTTGAGTACATTAAATGCCCTGATCATGTGACCTCCACAATAACTATTTTTTTCCCCTTGCCATCTGTGGGTATTGGGTTACTTTAACTCCAAATAAATTAATATTCCGACATCTCATTCATCTCGCTAGAGGGGAGCTGCCCTGGTGCAGACCAGCACAGGTCACGGGTAAGCCATGTGGTTTCATAAGCGTAGTGACGCTGAACCTAAGCAGTACCTGTGAATGTGGGGCGGGATCCCCCCTGCCATCAGCTGGCAGTTGCCTGATGAGGAACTCAAGGCAGGGGCTCTGGGGGTGCCTGCCTCTCCCCCCAGCAGAAGAATTCCCAGAGAAGTGACAGGGCCTGTGTCACCGTCCTGCCCCTGGCCATTTTCAGATCAGGATCCAGCCCAGGGCAGGCACCCACGAACAGTAACTGAATAAGAGCCTCTGAGAAAGGAGCCTGGCCAGAGGCCGGGGGCAGGGTGGGGTGAGGGGTAGGCAACTGGGGGATGAGGGAATAGAGGTATGAGAGAGGGAAATTAGAAGGAAGAAAACGGGGAGACGGGACTATGAAGGCACAGGCTGATATGCTGAAGAAACAGCTAAGCACACTGAGTTTATGGTTGAAACGAACGATCTGCGGTCAGAACCTGTGCTCTCCCAGGACTTCCCGACTAGCATGCTGGCTGGCTTCTGCTCTTTTTCTTCACCCACTTCTCTCTACCCCCGCTGCTTGCTGCTTCTAGTCTCTGCCTGGACGGTTGCAGGAGGATGCAGGCACCTCTGGGATGAAAAGGAAGATCCATTTGCCTCCCGTTCCTGTTCCTCTGGGCTAGACCAGGGCCTGGCCAGAGCAGTCCATCCATTGCTTAGTGTTTGGTGGACAGCTTCTAAGTCCCACGGACTCCCTGCTCACAAGCATCAAACAGAACACCAGAGACTGGCTGGGTTGATATCAGGGCCCCTCGTGTTTTCTAGTTGTCTCTAGAGGATGTCCCAAACCAAGTTCCTAGCCAAGCTGTAGGGACTCAGCCTTTGTTCCTTCCTGGGCTTCTCCCTATCTGAGAAGTGGGGTCTGATGGGGTTTGCCCTGCTGAAAAACAAGACTCTAGGATTCTGGATGCCTCGGTTCTCCAGTCTATGAAACAGGACTTTGTGATATCTCTTCTGTCATAAACCATTTTAAAGATTCAATGGACAAATGCATGAAGAGACACAGACGTAGCTGCTATTATTATTGCTAATGATGATTAGACAGCAAAAGAGTCTGAAATGCAGTACTTGGATGCAATCTCAATGAGAGAATGATCTTTGTTCGTTTCTAAGGCAAAGCATTCAATATCACAGTAATTCAAGTCTATGCCCCAAACAATAATGCCAAAGAAGCTGAAGTTGAATGGTTCTATGAAGACCTACAAGACCTGCTAGAACTAACACCAAAACAAACAAACAAAAAAATCCTTTACATCATAGGGGACTGGAATGCAAAAATAGGAAGTCAAGAGATACCTGGAATAACAGGCAAGTTTGGCCTTAGAGTACAAAATGAAACAGGGCAAGGCTAACAGAGTTTTGCCAAAAGAACACACTGATCATAGCAAACACCCTCTTCCAACAAGACAAGAGAAGACTCTACACATGGACATTATCAGATGGCCAGTACTGAAATCAGACTGATTATATTTTTCGCAGCCAAAGATAGAGAAGCTCTATACAGTCAGCAAAAACAAGACTGGGAGCTGACTGTGGCTCAGATCATGAACTTCTTATTGCCAAATTCAGACTTAAATTGAAAAAGTAGGGAAAACCACTAGACCATTCAGTTATGACCCAAATAAAATCTCTTAAGGTTATACAGTGGAAGTGACAAATAGACTCTAAGGTATCAGATCTTATAGACAGAGTGTTTGAAGAACTATGGATGGAGGTTTGTGATATTGTGTAGGAGGCAGTGATCAAGACCATCCCCAAGAAAAAGAAATGCAAAAAGCCAAAATGGTTGTCTGAGGAGGCCTTGCAAATAGCTGAGAAAAGAAGAGAAGTGAAAGGCAAAGGAGAAAAGGAAAGATATACCCATCTGAATGCAGAGTTCCAAAGAATAGCAAGGAGAGATAAGAAAGCCTTCCTAAGCGATTAATACAGAGAAATAGAAGAAAATAATAGAACGGGAAAGACTTGAGATCTCTTCAAGAAAATTAGAGATACCAAGGGAACATTTCATGTAAAGATGGGCTCAATAAAGAACAGAATGGTATGGACCTAACAGAAGCAAAAGATATTAAGAAGAGGTGGCAAGAATACACAGAACAACTGTACAAAAATGATCTTCATGACCCAGATAACCATGATGGTGTTAAAACTCACCTAGAGCCAGACATCCTGGACTGTGAAGTCAAGTGGGTCTTAGGAAGCATCACTACGAACAAAGCTAGTGAGGCGAAGGAATTCCAGTTGAGCTATTTCAAATCCTAAAAGATGATGCTGTGAAAGTGCTGCACTCAATATGCCACAAATCTGGAAAACTCAGTGGCCACAGGACTGGAAAAGGTCAGTTTTCACCCCAGTCCCAAAGAAAGGCAATGCCAAAGAATGTTCAAACTACTGCACAATTACACTCATCTCACACACTAAAAAGTAATGCTCAAAATCCTCCAAGCCAGGCTTCAACAGTATGTGAACTGTGAACTTACAAATGCAGAGGAACCAGAGATCAAATTGCCAACATCTGTTGGATCATCGAAAAAGCAAGAGAGTTCCAGAAAAACATCTATTTCTGCTTTATTGACTATGCCAAAGCCTTTGACTGTGTGGATCACAACAAACTGTGGAAAATTCTTAGAGATGAGAATACCAGACCACCTTAACTGTCTCCTGAGAAATCTGTATGTAGGTCAAGAAGCAACAGTAAGAACTGGACATGGAACAATGGACTTGTTCCAAATTGGGAAAGGAGTATGTCAAGGCTGTATATTGTCACCCTGCTTATTTAACTTCTATGCAGAGTACATCATGTGAAATGCCAGGCTGGATGAAACACAGTTTGGAATCAAGAATACCAGCAGAAATATCAATAACCTCAGATATGCAGATGACACCACCCTTATGGCAGAAAGTGAAGAGGAACTAAAAAGCCTCTTGATGAAAGTGAAAGAGGAGAGTGAAAAAGCTTGCTTAAAACTCAACATTCAAAAAACTGAGATCATGGAATCTGGTCCCATCACTTCATGGCAAATAGATGGGGAAACATTGGAAACCATGACAGACTTTATTTTCCTGAACTCCAAAATCACTGCAGATGGTGACTCCAGTCATGGTATTAAAAGACGCTTGCTCCTTGGAAGATAAGCTATGACAAACCTAGATAGCATATTCCAAAGCAGAGACATTACTTTGCTGACAAAGCTCTGTATACTCAAAGCTATGATTTTTCCAGTAGTCATGTATGGATGTGAAAGTTGGACCATAAAGAAAGCTGAGCGCTGAAGAATTGATGCTTTTGAACTGTGGTGTTGGAGAAGACTCTTGAGAGCCCCTTGGACTACAAGGAGATCAAACCAGTCCATCGTAAAGGAAATCAGTCCTGAATATTCACTGGAAGGACTGATGCTGAAGCTGAAGCTCCAATACTTTGGCCACCTGATGCGAAGAACTTACTCATTAGGAAAGAGTGTGATGCTGGGAAAGGTTGAAGGCATGAAGAGAGGGGGATGATAGAGTTTGAGATGGTTGGATGGCGTCACTGACTTAATGGACATGAGTTTGAGCAAGCTTCCTGAGTTGGTGAAGGATAGGGAAGACTGGCATACTGCAATCCATTGGGTCTCAAAGAGTTGGACATGACTGAGCAACTGAACTGAACTGAACTGATCTGAATGATGATTTTCAGTTTGTTTTAAAATTATTATTTTATTTTCATCATTAGTTTGTTATTTTTATTTTATGTATTACTGTTTGTTATTTCGCTTTTATAATTATTTATGTATTTTTTAATTGATTTTTTTAAAAAGCCTTTTGGCTACACTGCATGGCATGTGGGATCTTATTTCCCAGGCCAGAAATTGCTGGTCTGGGAAATGCCCTCATTCATTGGAAGCATGGAGCCCTAACCCCTGGACCACTAGGCAAGTCCTCTATGATTACATTTTACCAGTCAGAATTTTTTTTACTGTTGGACAGGAGTATGACATGTGGCAGTGTTAAAAGCAGTGTTATTATTTCCTCTTCCCAACAGTGTATGCAACAATTTCTAATGGTCATGATGGTCACATATGATGCTTAAATATCTTATTTTTCCCTATTCATCTGTGGTGAAGAATTTATGCATTTGTTTATTCTTTTATCTAAATTTTTATTGAAATCTAGTTCATTTACAATGTTGTGCAGTGTACATTAAAGTGATTTAGCTGTACCTACATATGTAAGGGCCCCCAGGTGGCACAGTGGTAAAAAAGAAATCCACCTGCCAGTGCAGGAGCTGCCAGAGACTCGGGTTCGTTCCCTGGGTCAGAAAGATCCCCTGGCGTAGGAAATGACAACCCTCTCCAGTATTCTTGCCTGGAAAACTCCATGGATAGAGGATCCTGGTGGGTTACAGTCCATGGGGTCGCAAAGAGTCGAACACGACTGAACACACACACACGCACACATACACATACATATAAATATATATATACATTCTTTTTCAGATTGTTTCCGTCACAGGTTATGACAAGGTATTGAGTATAGTTCCTGTGGTATACAGTAGATTCTTGTTGTTTACCTATTCTATATATTGTAGTGAATATCTGTTTGCCCCCAGGCCCAACTCTGGTAATTATAAGTTTGTTTCCTGTCTGTGAGTCTGTTTCTGTTTTGTAAATAAGTTCAGGATTTTTTTTTTTTTCTTTTACGTCACAAAACAAGAGGCTTCAGAGTGGCATACCTCATTTGACTCTGTTTAGACTTTTTAAAAGGACACAGTTTCCAAGAGTAGGGGGACAGCGTCTCCCATTCTGTGCCTTGGCCTTTTTTCCATGTAGAATGTGGATGATTACAGCGTCTACTGCACGGACCTGTTATGAGGCATAAATGAGACTACATAAAGCTGTTAGCATAGATAACAGCCATCGTTAGATGGGAGATGGTTCTTGGGGCCTCCGTTTCTCCCCCAGTAAATGGATGTGCTGAGTCCCGTCCCTGTGCCTGGGTCTCCAGATCCGGGCCACCCAGCAGGGGGAAAGTGCTGCACCATTGGCAATTCCCCTCCCCCTCCCACTTGCTCACCCTCGAATCCCTGAGAGTCCTTGTGAAAGAAAAAAGAGAAGTTACCCAGCATGGCCTTGCCCGTTGCAGAGGCTCATTCCCACGGGGAAACGTGAAGTCTCCGCCTCGGGACAGAGCAGTGAAGTGAGACAGTAAAGGGGTGCCCATCCCCTCAGGAGCTCAGGAGACAGCAGGGTTCTTTTTTAGTTTTCTCTTGGGGATTGACATTTTATTAGCATAGAGATAAATAAGGGCAGATAAGAGCCCTCTGGTTTTACATCTGGGGCTGTAGGAACTTGGGCTGGGAGAAAAAACATGACATTTCTTGCTGGGGCGAATCCCAGCCTGGGAGGAGGGGCGCAGGGGCCCACCAGGGATGTGCCGCCAGAGGCTTCCCAGCTCGGTGGGAAGCGAGTTTTGACAACAGCAATGCTAATTGATTAAATGTTCTCATCAGAGATTACAGTGCAGAGAGTGATCACATTTTTATTTCTTTTGGAAGAGAGAGGCCTTCCCTTCCTTTAATAATTGTATTTATCCCCTGTATATTCTATTCCAAACTACAAAGAGGCCCCAATTAGGTGAGTTTATTCCTGGACCCTGGGGCTCAGTCACTCTTCATCCTAAATAATGTTTACTACAAACTACCTTGTGCAATTGCCTTCTGGGTTTGATTGAAATTTGAGTCTGTAGCTGGATAGGATGCTGGACTTCGGGTTGTAGAATGGAACCCTAGTCCTGCTCTATACTGGCATTGGGGAAGGGATTTGCACTCTGATGGGCTTGACTTTTTTTTATGTGTAAAATGGGGATTTAATATATCCATTTCTTTAGAAAAAATGCTGTACAGGAGTAGGTGGGGAAATTTTTTTCTTTACAAAAACAAACAAAAAAACCAAATAAAAACCCTTGGTGAAAGATACTGTTAATACGAAAGGGTAGCCAGAGACTGGAACAAGACATTCATGATACAGATATTTGACCTATGGTGTATGATCAGAATATATAAGGAAGTCTTTCAACTCAAAAGTAAGAAGACAAATAAACCAATTTAAAAAATGAGCAAATGATTTGGACTCTTCACCAAAGGAGTTATGCAAATAGTCAGTAAGCCCGTGAAAAGATATTCAATGTGGTTAATCATCAGAGAATTGCAAATTAAAACCACAATGAAATGCCACTACACACTCATTAGAATGGCTAAAATTAGAAAGACTAGCAATACTCCTATTGGCCGGGGCATGAAGCAATGGGAACTCACACACTGCGGTTGAAAATGTAGAATGGTAAAACCACTTAGATAAACATTTTGGTAGTGTTTAAAATAAAATTAAATATGTTCCCATTATATGCCCTAAATTTCTATTCCTAAGTATCTACCCAGGGAAACAGAAAACTTGCACATGAATGTTGACAGCAGCTTTATTAATAAACAAAGACTGGAACAGCCCAGCCATCCATGAAAAGGGAATGGAAAACTGTATATCCATTCAATGGAATACTACTCAACGAAAGGAGCAGATTAGTGACACACACAGAAACATGGATGAATCTTAAAACCTTATGGTAAGCAAAAGAAGCCACACACAAAGCAGCATGTTTTGTTTCTGTAAAGTTGTAGAAGAGGCAAAATGAAGGTGCAAGTAAAGAAATAAAACCAATAGTTATCTGTTGGAGGATGGTAGGAATAGTCTAGAAAGGAGCATAAAGGAACTTTTGGGATGGCGTTCTCTGTATCTGTTTGGAGGGTGACTTCATGATTTGTACAAGGTAAATGAAAAGTTCATTGATGTACACAAGATTTGTGGATTTTTAGGTACATAAATTATATCTTAATACATTAAAAAACATAACAGACATAATATCCACATTATTGAAAAGAGAAAAGCAGACCAATTACAATCCAACTCAATCTGGCTGCCTAGGAAATTCTCTCTCCTAAACTGACCCATGGCAAAGTCAGTTCTATTGTATTAAAAACATGCATATTTAATACAAAATAAAAAGTTTAAGCAAACAGACAAAAATGCATATTTTAACCAGAATGGCTGCACACACAAAAGACAGACAATAATAAATATTGGTGAGAATAAGAAGTAACTGGAGCTCTTCACACATTGCTGGTGGGAGTGTTAACTGGTAAAACCACTCTTTTTTTTTTTTTTTCTTTTCTGATTATTATTTTAATTTCTTATTTATTTTTTTTACTTTACAATAGTGTATTGGTTTTGCCATACATTGACATGAATCCACCATGGGTGTACATGCGTTCCCCATCTTGAACCCCCTCCCACCTCCCTCCCCATCCTATCCCTCTGAGTCATCCCAGTGCACCAGCCCTGAGTGCCCTGTATCATGCATTGAACCTGGACTGGTGATTCATTTCACATATGATAATTTACATGTTTCAATGCCATTCTCCCATATCATCCCACCCTCGCCCTCTCCCACAGAGTCCAAAAGACTGTTGTATACATCTGTGTCTCTTTTGCTGTCTCACATACAGGGTTATCATTACCATCTTTCTAAATTCCATATATATGCATTAGTATACTGTATCAGTGTATTTCTTTCTGGCTTACTTCATTCTGTATAATAGGCTCCAGTTTCATCCACCTCATTAGAACTGATTCAAATGTATTCTTTTTAATGGCTGAGTAATATTCCATTGTGTATATGTACCAGTTTTCTTATCCATTCGTCTGTTGATGGACATCTAGGTTGCTTCCATGTCCTGGCTATTATAAACAGTGCTGCAATGAACATTGGGGTACACGTGTCTCTTTCAATTCTGGTTTCCTCGGTGTGTATGCCTAGCAGTGGGATTACTGGGTCATATGGCAGTTCTATTTCCAGTTCTTTAAGAAATCTCCACACTGTTCTCCATAGTGGCTGTACTAGTTTGCATTCCCACCAACAGTGTAAGAGGGTTCCCTTTTCTCCACACCCTCTCCAGCATTTCTTGCTTGTAGACTTTTGGATCGCAGCCATTCTGACTGGTGTGAAATGGTACCTGTTTGTGGTAAAACCACTCTTGAAAGTTGTCTAAGATCTGATCAGGCTAAATATTTGTATACCTTAGGGCCCAATAATTCTATCTTGCATACATGTCCGTATGTCCACCAAAAGACAGAGGCAAGAATGTGTACAGCACCACTCTCTGTAGTGGCTCCAAAGTTGACGCTACCCAAATGGAAGTTGCAGTGGAATGCCTAAACGGACTGCAGCATATTCACATGCTGGACAACTACACAGCAAATAGAGATGAACCGAATGCAACTACACACAACAACATCATACTGAGCAAAGGAACCAGCCTCAAAAGAAATGCACTGCAGAATCTCACGTATAAAAGGTTCAAAACCAGCTCCCCACCCTCCCACGCAAAATAAAAGCTATAGCAAAAGAAATCTGAACAGTGGTTGCTTTTGATGTGGGAGGTGGCAGTAACTGACTGGGAAGAGGGACCCAGAATCACGTGGGATAAGGGAAGGGTTGTATATCTTGATTGTGCTGATGGTTCCACTGGTCTGTACATTTGCCAAATTCGTCAAACCATACTTTTAAAATGGTTGCCTTTTATCGTATGTAATTTGTACTCCTCTAAAGTTGATTTTTAAAAATACCTATTTCACAGGTCAGCTGGAAACTAACTAACACATCATAGCTTCTGAATAAATGTTATTTCTGTCATCGCTGAGAAGCATTTTGAGGGACTGAATGGGTGTTAGTTGATGAATTGATAAATCCTTCTCCCCCAAATTAGAGATGTAGAGATGAATTGGATCCTGAGCCTGGAAACAGTAAAAGGAGTCAGTCTTGGAGGCATAGTGGGGAGAGGTTTAAATAGGGTCCGTATGAAGGGGATCAGTTACTCTACCCCTCAAATCAGGCTTACCTTTCCTCTTGGGGATACACAGTAAGTACTGTATTTTGAAATTGGGGTTCAAACAACCATCGTTGCTATCAGGTCTTATTTTGCTTTTCATCCTTTTAAAAACACATTTGGTTGTATGTTTTTGTTGTTTGATAGTTAAAAACAAATTATTGTAAAAATGGTATATGCTCTTTCACAAGCATTTGGGAAACAGAGAAGTAGAAGAAATTCATCGCAATCCCTACTCTCTAAAAATAATAACAGTTAAAGTTGGGTGGGTTTCTTTCTAATCTTATCTGGGTGTAGATTCTTTCTTGCTATGGTTGGGATCATACTCTAACATAAACAGTTTCCACACCTTCACAAGCTTTCTGCCAATGCCATGTTAAGGTATGGAGCATTTCCACAGTCTTATTAACTAACTACTCTTTCCTGTGGTCCGTTTTTTCATCATTATAACTAACTTTGTAATGGTTATCATCATTTAGAAATCTCTCCCCCCACCGACCCCAGCCCCGTGGCCCCATGATCATTTCCTCTGGATAGAGTGTAAAAAGAGAATTACTGCGATAAAGGAATTGGAGAAGGCCATGGCACCCCAGTCCAGTACTCTTGCCTAGAAAATCCTGTGGATGGAGGAGCCTGGTGGGCTGCAGTCCATGGGGTCACTAAGAGTTGGGCACGACTGAGTGAATAAACTTTCATGTTTCACTTTCATGCATTGGAGAAGGAAATGGCAACCCACTCCAGTATTCTTGCCTGGAGAATCCCAGGGACGGGGGAGCCTGGTTGGATACCGTCTATAGGGTCACACAGAGTCGGACACGACTGAAGCGACTTAGCAGCAGCATGCTATAGGAATATTTTTAAGGACTTTGATAGATAATGCCAACTTGTTGTCCAAAAAGTTAGCATCACTGTTGGTCACCAGCAGCAGTACATGAGTTCTAATTTCATCACACTGGTAGTGCTAGGTTTTATTTTTTTAAATCATTGGTATTTGGATAGGTAATTAACCTTTCCTTTCTAGTGCTATTCTGTGATTCCTTATGACATTGATTGTTTTCCCATATATTAATCAATCAGTTGTCTTTCTCCTTTTGGTAGTCAGCAATCATTGATCACTTAGGATCTCAGATTCTCCTTTTTGTGGGAAGATCACTGAACCCCAAAGTGAGTGCGTTACTGTACTGAATTCTTGACTTCTCTGTGCTTACTAAGATGAATCAGGAGTTCTGCCCCAGGCCCCAAAGTGCTGACTCTCAAACTTCATTGTGCAAGGGATTCATTTGATAGGGAGCTGATATAACCGAGAGATGCCTGCATCCACCCCCTGAGATTGTGAGTTAGTAGGGCTGCAGTGGGCTCTAGGAAGCTGCATTTTTAATGAGTGTTTTGAAGATGATGCTGATGCTGGTGGTCCATAGAGTAAGTGACAAAGTAAAAAACACAGGGTTGATTGTCATTATCATGATTTGCATGTGGCAAGGTGAGTTTGGGCCACGAGGAATTAAAGGACCCTGTGTTACTAGAGATTGCCCAGTGTAGGGTAAGCACTCCATGCAAGCTTATTTCATTGGCTGATAGATCTTCCAGGCATTCCAGTAGGTACTCAGTCGCTGTTATTTCTGCTTAGCCATTAGGGGCTAGGCATGCAGCAGACACACGGTAAAGGCAACTCACCTCAGGTAAATTGAAGTGCTCAGAAGACAATAAGCGCTCAGTAAATGTCTGTGACAAGCAGCACTGTGGCCAGCAGGTAGCAGCGACCCGTCTTAACACAACCCAAACATTGTCTCAGGAAGAATGGGGTCGCCGGAAGGTTTCTTGGGTCCCTGATCTGGGAAGCTGAAGCAAGAGGTTAAAAGATCAACATACTTACATTCCAGACTCAACCAGAAGGACTGGCAGATCCTGTGAGCAGGGCTGTTTCCCCAGACCCTCAGGCTTGTGTTTCTCATCATGTGATTTGCCTTTTTCTCTTGTTTTGATGTTAAAACTTGAGCTCTTTTAGAAACTCATTTGCCTGTGGCAGCAGGCTTAGAAGAGCTCATCTGCTGGCCATTCCTAGCCAAATGCCTACCCCTGCGTACACCCTTTAATTTTTTCTGGACTCCATTCTTCCTTAGTTTTGGAGATGAGGTCTTCCCTAAGCCTCAAAGAAAAACATAACTCTCTTGCCCAGTGGAGCCCTCCAAAGACGTTGAGATCTCTTTTGAAATATGGAACCCGTCTTCTAGCAGGAGTGATTCTCTGATTTTTTGCTAATTGAATGCCATTTGGTGTTTTCGGGATACTCCTTGTGTTTGTCTGTTAAACACTCTTCGCAAGCCTTGTGGTCCAGCCAGTCTGCAAAATTCCATCCTCAGCCCTGTGGAACTCCTGAAACACAATACTTCATAAGAATTTACCACAGTGTTTCCTTATGAAACAGGGGAAGTACTGTCTGTTCATGAAGTGTTTGCAAACTTGTGTCCAAGCAAGCACATAAGGTATATTTTTCTGACTAAAAATAGCGTACATATGTATCAGCCCACTGTACTCCCTGCAGCTAAACTCAAGAGATTGTTACAGATACTGGAAGGAATAAAGGCTGGAAGTACAGAGGGAGGGAAAGAGGAGGGTAGAAAGAACCTATGAAATTCTTAGCAGCCAACAAAAAGATGCCAAGAATACGCAGTGACATAAGAAGATGTCCGCAAGCCATTTGTAAATGAAAAATGCAAGTTTTGCACTAGCAGTGCAAGTTCATTATCTGAGAAAAACACATAAACCCAGAAAAACAGTCTGAAAAGATATTTATCAAACTATTAACAATGGCAATCACTAATGGAATTCTAGGAGATATTTATTATCATTAAAATTTTTTTTGATGTTTTCAGAAGTTAATACAATAAGTATATTGTGTTTTCCCTGTATATTAAAAGTACATACCCAAAGAGTGATAAATGAAAAATAAAGTTTTCCTTTCTTCACAACCATTATTCCTATTTTTCAGAGCTAAATATGCTTGACAGTTTTATTGTGAGTAATCTCAAGCAATTCATAATAAAAATGTATACATCAGATGTGTGTTTGTGTGTATGTGTGTATGTAACACAATAGTATCATCCTATATGCACTTATGGGGAACTTCCTGCTGCCTCATTCTTTTTCATAGCTACATTGCGTTCCACAGTATGGATATGTTACAATTTACACATATAGTCTCCTTTTAGTGCTCATTTAGGCCATTGATTGTAGTTTTTCTTATTTTTAAGTTTCATATTGCAATTTTTAAAAAGAAGGAAAGTAGGAAAGCAGGATGTCAGGGAAATAATGAGATACTGAGCAAAGGATTACAAAAGGCACATACAGCCAACAGAGTGAGTAAAACAAAACTCAACAAATCAAAAATTCTCTAGTAAATTTCTTCCTGGCCCTGTCTCTTATCTCTCTGAGCACCCATTCTAAGAGAATGGGGATGTTCTTAATAACCCACTGACACCACAAGTCTCTAGAAAACAGTTCAGTGACAATTCAGCAATTTCTTCTTTAAATCCAGTACACAGAACTCTTTCACTTGGCTTGCAGATATATACCATCCTCTGGTAGAAGTGTTGAACATGTGGGTTTTATAGTGTAGGAGAGAGACCAGTGTTCCACTGGCTATCTGAGTGTGCTGTGCTGTGCTTAGTTGCCCAGTCGTGTATGATTCTTTGCATGATTCTTTGTATGATACATGGGCTGTAACCTGCCAGGCTCCTCTGTCCACAGGGATTCTCCAGGCAAGAATACTGGAGCGGGTTGACTTGCCCTTCTCCAAGGGATCTTCCCCGCCCAGGAATCAAACCCAGGTCTCCCGCATTGCAGGTATAGTCTTTACCAGCTGACCTACCAGGGAAGCTTAAGTATTGGATTATGTACATCTAAAACCTAACGTAGTGTCATCTCTTGAACACAGAGTTACATACAGAAGGGAGTGTGTCTGGCTCTACCTGGAAGACTCAGAGCACTTTCACAGAAGAGGGCACAGTGGAGTTGGATCTTGAAGGATGAATAGGAGTTTTCTAGCTACAGACTAGAGGAAGAACACATTAAGAAGATGAAATAGCCTTTGCAAAGACAGAAACATTTTAAGTAAGGTTTGTTTAAGTAATGGTGAGTCAACTGGTATGGCTGAAATAGGGGGTAGTTACTAGAATAGCCTAGAAAGACAGGTTGGGCCAGATTGTGAAAGTTTTTCAAGGCTAGGTTAAGGAGATTTGATTTTTCATTGTGAGGGCACTAGGGAGCTATGGAAAGTTCCAAGCAGGGAGTAACACAATAGAGATGATCACTCTGGCAGGCAGAGTGCCTGGACATGGAGAGAGTTTAGAAGCAGAAAGATAAAGGCAAGACAAGGAGCATATTGGAAGTTTGTTTGTTCTGGTAATCCAAGTTTTTCATCAGGAGAGCTATTAACACTAAGTATCACATTAAGGATGTTTCAGGCATTTTTCTTATAACCAGACTCCCATATGGGATGATACACTCGAGCAATCCTTGTAATGTTACCTGTATTAGATGGAATCATATAAAATTGTTATTTTTTTTAGGTTTAAAAATGGTCAAATATTGATAATTTCATGTGGTTTAATTTAATACTCCAAAAGATCGGTCAAGACCTCAGTGCTGATCAACAAGAAGCTGGTCACTTTGGGCATCTATGTGGATGGACCAGCTTTATGTAAGTGCGTGTGCCCTAGAATTATCTTTAATATCTGTTAAGGACTTACTGTTTTTTAAGATACTTCAAAAAGTATCTTTATCTTTTAGATAGACAACCTGAACTATTTATGGTTAAAATAATATGATGTTTGATATATGCTTCAAAATACTCTGGCAGGGTGGGGTGGCTGGGAGGTGGGTGGAGATAGAGAATAAACAAGATTGGCCAAGAACAAATGCTGACTGAAGTTGACTGATGGACACATGAGAATTTGTATCACTCTTCTGTCTACTTTTGTGTAGGTCTGGCAAGTTTCCATAATAACTTGTTTTTGAAAAAGCATGAGGTGGAACAATGTAAAAAAAATACAACCATTTGTGTACAAGGAGTGGATATGTGCAACTGCGCATACACAGGGACCATATGCCGGATTAGGCATAAAATATTTTTGGAAGGAACCTCAGGAGAAGGAGTTGTACTGTTTTGTACTTAAAAAAAACCAAAACCTTATGCATGTATTATTTTAATCCAGCAACCCCACTTCTGGGCATATATCCTGAGAAAACTATAATTAGAAAAGATATATGCACCCCTGTGTTCCTTGCAGCATTGGCTATTCATTGGCTATTGGCTATTCAAAATTCACTGGCTATTCATAATATTCATAATAGCCAAAGCACAGAAGCAACCTACATGTCCATTAACAGAGGAATGGATAAAGTCGTGGTATGCATATCTATGCAATGAAATATTACTCAGCCATAAGAAGAACGCAATAATGCCATTTGTAGCAACACGGATAGACCTAAAGATTAACATACTAAATGAAGTAAGTCAGACAAAGATATATATCCTATGGTAATACTCTAATTAAATAATGATACATATGAACTTATTTACAAAATAGAAACAGACTTCCAAATACTGAAACATCAGAGGGAGGGATAAATCAGGAATTTGGGATTAATATACACACACTACTATATATAAAATAGAAAATCAACAAAGACCTATTGTATAGCTCAGGGAATGCTACTCAATATTTTATAATTGCTTATGTGAGAAAAGAATCTGAAAAAGAATGAATATATACATATGTGTGTGTATATATACACATATGCATAAGTGAATCACTGTATTATGCACCAGAAACTAATACAATGTTGTTTAACTTTTTTTTTTTTTTGATTGTATCATGAGGCGTATTAGATCTTAGTTCCCTGACCAGGGATTGAACTTGTGTTCCCTGCAGTGGAAGGATGAAGACTTAACCATTGGACTGCCAAGGAAGTCCCCTGAAACTAACACAACATTGTAAATCAACTATAATCCAATAAAATTTAAAAATAAATAAGATAAACAGGAAATAAATTAAAAAATAAACAGTAAAATAAAAGCACAGTGTAAAGACAAACCAAAGCACAGACCTGTGTTCCATGTACAGCTCTGCACTAATCCACAGCGTGTCAGCTGCCTTCAGCGCTGATCCACAGACCGTAGCCAGCAGCGGCTCCCCACCTGGTGTGGTTGGAATTGAACTAGAAATAATGTGTGCAGGTTGCCCAGCCCAGGGCCTGGGATGGGGACGTTCTCAGGAATAGCCGTGGTGAAGGATACAACATGAATGGGAAACAAAGTCTTCTGGGGCCTGTGGGAGGACCGCTGCACTGGGTGTCCAGGGATGCCTGCGTCACATTCCCCGTGTCCTCACTCCTTATCAGGCCAGAGGCCAGTTTTCTGCCTCCAGTTGTCTCCATTCCCAGATTCTCCAGACCATGGCTCCACTGTACCCATCACTTCCCACAAGTGGACTCTACTCACATCCCAGGCTCCTTCCCCGGGGGATGAACATAGAAGCTGACTCAGCCATTTTCCTGTGAGTTCATTTCTAGGGTAAGCTAGAGGCCGACTTCTACAAGGGCAAGAGAGGACTTTGCCAGCTCACATTTCATCAGACTCCTCCACGGTGACGCTGGGGAGGGACACAAACAGCACACTCGTGAATCCCAGGCTGGGGGACTGTAGACCACCGCTCGGCAGACTGTTGAGGGTGGCTTGGGGGGCCTCTGGGGGTGTTTGTCTAGCACCTGACACATATGAAGCCTGAATTTTGGCCCCCGTCCTCACCAAGAACTCTATCCCCTCTAGGATTCCCATCTTCTCACTCACACCATGAGGTCTCTCCAGGACCCAGAAGGTCAAGGAGGATCAAATTAGGAAAGTGATTTTGAATCTGACAAGTCGATGCCTCTGGAAACTAATAGTGAGGGTTAGATGCCTTTGGCAGCTCCTAGTAAAAGATTATTTCCTCCACTTTCTTCCACTTTCTTTTTTATTACAAAGGGCATTGTAAAAATTCTTTTGTTTCCCTCCATAACTAACCACATGGATTTGAAATGGGGTGCCCCTGGTGGAAAGGGGAATCTGAAATGGGAGTCTGCAGAGAAGTATCGTCTGGAAGAGGAACGTGATCTTTGGGCTCTGGGATCTCTGGAGCAGAACTTTCAAAGGCGGCAAAGGTAATGGATACTTTACTCACTCACCAGCTGATTGTCACAATCGACAGCTGGGGAAGGTGGGAGGAATATCAATTGAATGAGCTGTTTGACTTTGGGGACACAGAAAGAGATGGGCTCACCCCACTCAAATGGGTCTAACATGAGCCACTGTGACAGGTTCCAAGGACCCCAGGCTTCAGGCCAAAGGGCTTAATTTCTCACTCTTGATAATTATACAAATAATATATGTTATATATGAAAAAAAGTGAAAGTTGCTCAGTCATGTCCAACTCTTTGTGACCCTGTGGACTGTAGCCCACCAGGCTCCTCTGTCCATGGGATTCTCCAGACAAGAATACTGGAGTGGGGTTGCCATTCCCTTCTCCAGGGTATCTTCCCAACCCAGGGATCGAACCTGAGACTCCTGCATTGCAGGCAGATTCTTTACCGTCTGCACCACCTAAGTGCCAACATATACAAAGTATTTACCATGTGCAAGAAACTATGCTAAATGCATTTCACCTGTGTTTATATATTTAACACACACAACAACCTTTGAAGGAGATGTGATTTTATTGCCATTTACTGATGAAGCAGTAGAGGTACCCAGAGGTTAAGTTCCCCAAGGTTACATGGCTGATGGATAGTAGATTTAAAGCCAGGTTGGCAGGCTTGACTTACAAAACTGTGCTTAATCTGAAAAAGGAATGGAAAAGACAAGAACACTTTCCAGATGAGCACTTTCTTAGATGCCTTATCTGGCTCACAACCCCTCCAGCACCTGTGGGCTAGGTATGCCCACTTTTAGGTTTCTTGTGGTTATAACCACAGAAACCCAATTCAAACTGGATTGGGGAAGATAAATGGGAACTTACTGGTGCCCATTACTAAAACTATAGACCAAGTTCTGGCTTCAGGCATAGCTGTTCCCAGGACGTGGTTCCCCTCAGCTGCTTTGAGTCCATTGCTGAACTGACCTCCTGGACAGGGGAAGGAGATTTTCTGATTTGATAGGCTTGGGTCACTCCTGAGACCCAAACCCCGTGTACTGCAGGGATATAAGAGAGTGTCCCAAAGGAAAAATCAAGGTGCTGTTACCTGAAGGGAGAACAAGACTGAGTGTACCCAAATGGATGATATCCATGACTGTATGTCCCTTAGGGAGGAAGCAGGGAGTCATAGACAGGAAGTGATGGCCCCAGACTCTTTTGGCTATACCAGTTTGTCTCCAGTAATAGTAACAGTAATAACAGTGACGATGATAAAGATAACCAATACGGTCCTCAAGGTGTTACGAGGAATGTATCATAGTGCTTGGCACATAATGTGTGCATTCTAAGTCACTTCAGTCATGTCCAACTCTTTGCGACCCCACAGACTGTAGCCCACCAGGCTCCTCTGTCCATGGGGTTCTCCAGGCAAGAATACTGGCGTGGGTTGCCATGCGCTCCTGTAGGGGATCTTCCCAACCCAGGGATTGAACCCAGGTCTCCCTCATTTGCAGGCAGGTTCTCTGCTTCCCTGGAGGCTCAGACGGTTAAGCGTCCCCTGGCAATGCGGGAGACTCGGGTTCGATCCCTGGGTTGGGAAGATCCCCTGGAGAAGGAAATGGCAACCCACTCCAGTAGTCTTGCCCGGAAAATTCTGTGGACTGAGGAGCCTGGTAGGCTACAGTCCATGGGGTTGCAAAGAGTCGGACACAACTGCGCGACTTCATTTCACTTCATTTAACTTCACTTCTCTACCCCTAGCACCACCTGGGAAGCCCCTGGCACGTAGTAGGTTCTCATTAAAAGTTTTATTGAACTTAGCTTTCTTGGACAAAGGTGTCATGTGACATTACTACCAAATTCTACTCTGGCAAATCTAACATAATAGGATATTCTTTCCTCTTTTGGCATTAAAACAGAAAACCAATCTGTTTTTCTCTTTCAAGATTCAGAGTAACAGAAGAGGCCTATGGGTGAGGTGGGAGGGAAAGGGAGGAAAATCTATCCTCACAAGTTCTTCCAGGTATTTTTACAGTGAAAGTCATGCCTCCAGCAAAGACTCTCACATTGCCCAGTGGAAAGCTGCCCATTCATTTTTGAGTGGCGGTGGCAGCACAAATTTCTCAAAAATGATTTCTTTACTAGCTCCAAGTAGAACTCAAACACTTTGCCCAGATGAAACTTATCTTTGATCCAGATTTAATGAGAGCACAGACATATGCCATTGGGATCGGAGACACACTCGGGGAAGTGTCAGCAGAGCAATTTGCTAAGACTAATGAATGGCTTTTGGCAAATGGGTTGTGAGCTGGGGTCAGAGTGAGCTCTGTGAGAGGAAGGGGTGAGCTTGGCTGTAAAGGATCTATGCAAGGTTTCTATGCTATATTCACATATCAGCCTGTCTCCATCACCAGACAAGGGGTGTGGGTGATAAGGGCTAGATGGAAGCCCGCATAGGATGCAGGCGCTGTGTGGACACACAGGACGGGATGAGAGTCAGCTGTGTGTGAGGGAAACATCACAGGGGGGCAGATGAATGGGGGTGGCTCGAAAGGAGGCTTAGGCGTCCTGGCAAAGAAAGTGCCAGATAGATGGTCTCAGAACAGTAGCTGCCTGGGGGCGAGGGGTGGAGAAAGACCTCATCTTTCTTTACACCCTTTTGCAACTTAAATTCTGGATGCTCTGCATGCATGTGACTTCATAAATGTACACTGTGTTGTGTGTTTAGTCACTAAGTCATGTCCCACTCTTTGGGACCCCATGGACTGCAGCACACTAGGCTTCCTTGTCCTTCACCATCTCCCAGAGTTTGCTCAAACTCATGTCCATTGAGTCGGTGATGGCATCCAACCATCTCATGCTCTGCCACCCTTTCTCCTCTTGCCTTCAATCTTTGCCAGCATCAGGGTCTTTTCCAATGAGTCAGCTCTTCGCATCAGGTGGCCAAAGTATTGGAGCTTTAGCTTCAGCGTCAGTCCTTCCAGTGAATATTCAGGGTTGATTTCCTTTGAGATTGAATCTTTGATCTCTTACAAATACATAAATTATGCAATATATGTGTATGTGTGTGTGTGTGTGATAATAGATTCTATTTGTACGCGCATGTTTGTGAAATTTTAAGAAATGAGCTGGAAGGTTGGTTTTTGCTTCTGAAAAGGAAGGAAGAGATCGAGATGGGTGGTAGATGGTTAAGGAGAATTTAGTTTTATCTGTAAAGATTTATTTCTTTTAAGAAAAAGACTAGAAGCAAACATAAAAGCTTATGAGGTGCAGGATGTTTCCCTATTATTCTTGATGGTTTTACCATATTTGTAAACATTTTCCAAAATAAAGCAAGACCTGTCTGAGCAGAGGCCTGGCACATCTGAGGAAATGCAAGAGAATATTAAGTGTGACGTTCTGGTTCCAGTGGTGAGAGAGGAGGGGTTGGAGAAACACAGGACCCAGGCCAGACACGTGGCAGGGGGTCTCAGTGTAGCTTCAGTGCCCAAGGACTCCCATCTCCCAGGCCTTACTCCTCTCCTGGGCTTGAATAGATGGATGCACTAGGAAGGAGCCTGGTCTTTAACAGGGGGATGTGGTCCTGCTGGGGGCTTCCCAGGTGGTGCTAGTGGTAAAGAACCTGTCTGCTGATACAGGAGATGTAAGAGATGCAGGTTTGATCCCTGGGTCAAGAAGATCCCCTGGAGAAGAGGATGGCTACCCACTGAAGTCTGCTTGCCTGAGAATCCCATGGGCAGAGAAGCCTGGCGGGCTACAGTCCGTGGGGTTGCACAGAGTTGGACATGACTGAAGTGAATTAGCGCAGTAGTCTTCCTGGGCAGGGGAGGATTGAAACAGGCAGAGAGTGGAGGCTGAGATGAGAAATGGAATGCAATGATCTGGGTCTGAGATGTAGGCCTAGGAGCTGTGGCAGCCGCAAGAACAGAAGTGGGTGACCCCTTCCCAACTTTCCAAAGGCCTCCATGTACTCAGTGGTGTTGGAGGGAGGGAGGGAAGAAGGCAGATTAGCAGAGGTCTGAGAGCCAGTGGGGATGCAATCACTATAAGCAAAAAAGCCAGAGTACCTCTGAGTAGGGAGCATACCCATCACCTAGACCTCAGCTCCAACAGACCTTGGGCCTCTGCACCCAAATCAGATCCGGAGCAGGTGAGAGGAGAGGCGGGTGGAGGGGCAGACTCTGGATTTTCCCTTGCAATTCCTTCTCAGCAAGGAGCCTTTGTCTCTGGCCCCGGGATGGCATTCCAGGCTCGAGTAAATGGAACACTTCACACCCGCTCGGCCAAGTCCATTTATTTTGATTATTCTCATACCCTTGTCAAAAATGGTGCCAAGGTGTATAAACAGACCAATTTCTGGGATTGTTTCAATCTAATCACATTAAATTATTTGCTCTCTTGGCCTTGAGGGGGTTCCAAGGGAAAGCGATTGAAGTCAGCTCCAAAAATAGCTACCTTTGATTTCCAATCCTGGTGCTAATGTGGGTGAACTTCTTAGAGCTTCTGGTGTTGATGTCGGTGATCCAGGGATGGTCTGAGTCAGGGACTGGGAGCCCAGGGTTAGAGGCGGGGGTGGTGGAGGGGAGGGGTGAGGGGGGTGAAGTAGATATCCCTTCTGCTTATTTTTCTCCCAAAGCCCCATGAACAAGAAGAGACATTTTAAGGAAGGCTTTTGGCAGTGATGGCTTCAAATGCCAGGTGCCCCCACAAAGAGAGCATAAATCAACGTCAGGACTATGCGTTGATTGGGAAGAAAGGAATTATGACCAAGTTTAATAGGGGAGAAAGAGGCCAGAGAGGAGAAAGAATGCCTGAAATTTGCTTTGGCCACAGACCCCCAAAGGCAAATAAGCCTCAGTGAGAAGATGCGGTGAAAGAGAGGAAATGAAGTGTGGAAGAAAGCAGGCTTTGGGATAAAGCAGATGTGGGTTTGAATCCTGGTAGTTTCCTGTCTACGTGACCTTCGGTAAGTTTCTGAGTCTACCTAAGGCTCCGCTCTCTTCCCTGGAAAACACACACAGTAGGAATCAAGGAGGGTTGGGCTTCTCTGAGAATTTTTGTACAGCCTCTAGCTCTGGGTACAGCTTGCAGGAGGCAGGCGTCTAAGTCAACGTGCTCCCTTCCCGGTCATTACAGCACAGCTGCCTTGTACTTTGGGCCCTGGGGTCCTTCACAGTGTTTTGTACATTGTAGGTGCTCATTAAATGTTTACAGATTGATTAGAGGGCAATTCATCCTGTGTTTATACAGTTCTGGTCTTTAGGGAATATCAGTCAAGGCAAGACAAAGTGCCTCAAACACTGGTTCTAAGTAGGAGATGTAAGAACTGCATTGAGTTAAGTCCATTGGAGCAGAAACTGTATTAGTCAGAGGGGTCTGATGGAGATGCTGATATGCTTGGTATGCTTGGCCTGGGAGCTCCAACCTGATGCTGCCGACATTGCGTGGCCTGTCTTCACCAGGTCCCAGAGAAGAAAGAGCCCAGGTCATATTCCTGCCTGGTAGCCCCCCCGAGGGCCAGGAAGATGATTTCACACATGATCTTGAGATTCGAAGGCAAATATTCAGTCAGATCTGATCTCTCTTCGGATTTTTCCAGCTGTCTCCAGCTGCTGAGTTCATCATCGTCTCTCTCCAGCATTCCCCATCTGAACAACTGGCATTACCATCCATCTGCCACGAGGAAAAAAAAAATCCTTCATGAAACTGACAAACAGTTATGGAGGACCCATGTCTAGGTCCTGTGGAGTCAGCAGAGAAAAAAGGAAGATCAAGGATTTATCCTCATGGAACTCATAGTCTAAGAGGAAAAATACAAATTCTGCTCATTCTGCCTCCTAAACATGCCTCACAGTAGCTCTCTTCTTTCCGTTTCTAGCGCAGTTATCGGAGTTCTGCTCTCATTCTCTAGACTCTCATCATACTTTCTCACTGGGCTCTGGGCTCTTCTTCAACTTCCTTTTCCCAATCTATCCTCCACACTTCTCTGAAGTGATCTTCCTAATATTCAAATCTGATCCTGTCACTACCAAGTATAAAATGGCCAATGGTCACCTATTTACTGATGGAATGAAGTATAGACTATTAGTCCTTTATAATGAATAGAGCGGGTGCAAACAAGTGGGGCCTAAGGCCTGCATCTTCCAAAAGACAGAACTGTTTGACTTACACAATGTTACCTAGAAAGTATTTAAAATATAAATTACTACTATTTGTGTTTTGGGAGATGTTGCCCAAAAGTTCAGATTTCTTGCTTCTCTTGAAACATTCTAAGACCTGGCAACACTGAACCAGCATTCCTATATGGTGTTAACTCTCTGGAGCTGATTAGCCTCGTCCATGTAACAATGAGTTGGAAATAGATGCTGATGATCATTTGACACCTGGTCCTCTTGATTCATTTTGCTGGATGCTTGTAGGTATTGGAATTTGTGACCCGAACCTAACTCAGAGATATATTCTCCTCTGGAACCTCCAATAAAGCAGTTCTGCTTACAAATTTTGGATTTCTGGCCTCCAAAGCTCTAATATTAGTGTTGTTTTAAGCCAATAAGTTTGTGATAAGTTGTTACAGCATCAATAGAAAAACAAAACAATATAGATTTTAGTACTAAAAGTGGGGTACTAGTGTAACTGCTGCTGCTGCTAAATTGTTTCAGTCGTGTCCGACTCTGTGCAGCCCCATAGACAGCAGCCCACCAGGCTCCCCCATCCCTGGGATTCTCCAGGCAAGAACACTGGAGTGGGTTGCCATTTCCTTCTCCTGTGCATGAAAGGGAAAAGGGAAAGTGAAGTCGCTCAGTTGTGTCCGACTCTTAGCGACTCCACGGACTGTAGCCTACCAGGCTCCTCCATCCATGGGATTTTCCAGGCAAGAATACTGGAGTGGGTTGCCAGTGCCTTCTCCACTACTGCAAAAAATACCTAAAAATGTAGAGATGGCTTTGGGATTGGATAGTTGCAGAAGATGGAAGAATTTTTAGGGCGTGATGGAGAAAGCTTAAATTGACTTGAAGAGACTGTGAGTAGAAATGTGGGCATAAATAAGGGCTCAGAGGGAAGTGAGGAGCATGGTAGAGAAAAACTGCACGTAGAGACTGTCTAGACCACCTGGTAGACAGCTGGTAGAAATATGGATGCTGAAGGCACTCTGGTAAGAGGTCAGAAAGAAATGAGCCAATGTTATTGGAAACTTGAAGGAAAGGGTATTCGAGTTATACAGTGGTAGAAAACTCAGTTCAGCTGCATTCTACATTCCTCCGGGAAGCAGAACTTGTAAGTGATGAGCTTGGATATTTAGCTGAGGAGATTTCCTTGCAAAGTGTTGAAGGTGTGTCTTGGTTTCTCTTGCTGCTTATAACAAAATATGAATGGAAATAGACTGAGGGAAGAACTGTTAAGCCCAAAGGGAACAAGGACTAGATATGGGAGATTCTCAGCTTATTCATATGCTAAACACGCTGTCAAAAGACGCTAAAACTAGGTTTGGTTTCAGGAAAAAGTGCCCTGATGAGAACGTGAAGGATTTTTGTGTATACATATATATATATAAGAGTATACAGGCATGCAAAGGATCTTTGAAAAGATTAAATATGTGACTCATGGATCTCCTTAGCCATCAAAGCAGAAACCAAAAATAAAGAGAGAATTATCCAAGAAGAATTTGTGGAGGAGTCTCTTATCTAATGGAGTGAATTCTCCTAGCATACACAGGAGACTCACAAGGTTCCTGAGAATTTTCTATCAGCAGAAACACTGCTTGCTTGAACTGGCTGTCCAAAGATGAAATTAAAGAAGGCTGGCGGACTCCCCAAATTCAAAGACAGGAAACAGTCTAATACAGCTATTCAGTTATAAATACCTGTTATCCTTTAAGAAAAAGGAAGAAATTCTTAGAGGAGGATTATAAATTCAGAGGGCAGAGCCATGAACTACAGGAGATTATTTCCAGGCCTTGACACCTATAGTATTCTTAGATGGATTTCAGAATTGCTTGGGACAGGTGACTCTTTTTTTCTCTTCTATTTTCTCCCATTTTGAACAGGAATGTCTATACCTGGTTATACTATACCTGTCCCACTATTGCATTTTGGGAATAGATATCTTGTTTTCTAGTTTCACTGGCCCAAGATGGAAAAGAATTTTGCCCTAGGATAGATCATAGCTCTGGTCTTACCCATATCTGGTTTAGATGATGCAATCTGGGACTTTTGAGTTGATAAGATTTAGATGAGATTTTTGACCTTTGAGTTGACTCTATGATTGTGTTGAGCCATTTGAAGATGTTGGGATGGGTTGAATGAATGCATGAGAGATGGAAGTGAACCTTTGGTGGCCAGAGGACGGACAGTACACTGACAAATTTCCAGGTATTGCATAAATTCATCATTGAAGAAAACGCTAAATTACACTAGAAGTTTGTGAAACTAATGATGTAATTTTTTCTTCAACTAACTTCATGTTAATCATCTCTGACTAGGAGGAGGTAATCCTTGGAAGGCGCTTGGTTCTTTATGTTACCCTATCTTTGGTGAGTGGAAAAACTTTTTCCTCACGTCACAAGATGGTTGCTTGCAACTCTAATACATCAGTCACTCAAGCTGGAAAGAGAGAAGGAAGGGAGGAGGGAAATAGGATGTAAAAAACTCTTTATGTGAGTTGCTTTCACCTGTTGTAAGAGGAGAAATTTTTCCTGAAAGTACCCAGCAGACCTTCTCTTGTCTCAGTCATCCCATGATCACCCTGGGATGTGACTGCATGCAAAAAGAATGGAGTTACCCTGATTGGCTTAGACCAGTGACCCACAAACCTTTTCTCTAAAGGGCCAGATAGTAAACTTTTTAGGCTTTGTGAGCCATATCATCTATGTTGTAATTGTGTACTCTACTGTAATAGCAGAAAAGCAGCCGTAGACAATATGTGTGCTGTGACTATCAGATTAAGGAAACAAAAATATAGGCTGCTCAATAAGATTTAAGCCTCATATAAACAATGAATGCTTTTTTAGTGTATGTCCCATGCTAAAAAAAAAAAAATTTTGTTGTTTATCCAAAATTCAAATTAAGCTAAATAGTCTGTATGTTTTCTGACAACCATAGGGGTGGCTATTACAGTGAACAGCTCATGTTGATTTGCTGGAAACATTGCTGTTTTTAACACCAAATCCAGAGTTTCGGGAACCCATTCTCTGGCCGACCAGGACAGTTGGTCACCCTGTCAATCGATATTTGTGCACTTTGCAATTTGAATTTTGTATACTTTTCAGATTTGTTTCACAATCCTTCTTTTGATTTTTTCAACCATGTCAAAACATTAAAAACATTTTAGTTCACAGGATGTACAAAAACAGGCAGTGGGCTGAATTTGACCTGTGGTCAGTAGTTTGCTGATCCTGGGCTTAGACCATTCATGATTCCTTCCCCAGGGATGGACATATTACTGCTCAAAATGAGGGTACTGTTAACAGGGAATGGCTGTTAGGAGGTAACTAAGGGTGTCTGCCAAGTTTGGACATCTTTTCTGAAGACCTGCATATTAAATTCTCTGAGGCCACCACAGGCAATGGATTGCTTACCCTTCATCTCTGCTGGCTCCCAAGCTTGTGTGTTTCCCTTAGAGGCTCATCAGACAAACCGAGGGTATTCTAGACCAGGAGAAAAAAAAAAATCTGCCCCTTTACCCCTTTCATGTAAACTGTGGTCTGAAACAAGTCTATTCCTGTCTCTCGGGCTATAGTCCTCTGAGCTTCCCTGGCTCAGCCTGACTGAAGGAGACAGGATGTCTCAGATCTTAAAGAGCTTGGGTTTTCATGACTCAAAGTGAACGTGCTTATGGTGGTGATCTCATCAAATCTCTGAAAAATCATCTAGCAGAGTATCAGCCTCCATTTTTAGAGGAGGATATTGGAACTCAAGCATCCTCTTTATTCCCTGCATCCCGTCTGCCCCGCTTCATTTCTCATCCCCTGTTTGGAGAACCAAGAAGGAAGAGAGTTCTCTACTCCAAAATAGTGTAGATCCTACCATCCCATCCCGTCAACTCCAAGAGGAACAGAACTCCAGATGGTGCCTGTTTATCTGTGGTTCTAACCCAATTAGGACAAATTATCATTTCTTTGGTTTGATGCGTCTCCTGGGCATCCTTAAAGAGTCAACAAAAACCACACGGAGTTTGTATTGTTTCAGCTTTTCCATCAGCAACTTTTATGATCAGATTTAGAAATTGGTTGTAAAAAAAAAAAACAAAAACTGGCTTCAGACCTCAACTTGGCAATAGCGGACAATTGAATTTTTTCCTGCCCAAAATTTAGAAGAATTCCCCCCTGGGCAGCCTAAAGAGAGAAAGAGAATGAGTACAATGCAAGTCTCTTGTCCTTTGAAAGGCCTTTCTCTTCTAAATGAGGATGCAGTCATCCACCGGTACTGAGAGGAGGCAAATAAATGAACAGAAGGAAAAAATAAAGCAGTTCTCACCAACGTACTTTCTGGCTTTTTAAATTTTAAGATGAATGAGCCCATGCTTATGAAGTCAAAATCCTGAGAAGAAAGCTCTTGTGCATCTAGGGAATAAAGGGAATGTGGGTTAATGAACCCAGTGGTTACACTGAACAATGTGGAGTGTTTATTATCCTGTTTGGAACAGCTGATCCCTACCAACTGCACATGGGCTTTGAGCAAATGCCACGGCACTGGCAACGTCTCCTGCCTGCCCACAGATGGCTGCCCACATCTCTCCTGCTTGCTCATTTCCAAAGATACTGCTGTCTCTTTTTCTCTTCCACTGGGTCCTGGAGAGGGGGAGCAGCCTGGGCGACCGTGACAGACATGGTCAACATCCACGCTTCCGAGGATTCCTGAGCATTCAGAAGTTACTGGGTTCTTTCCTGCTGACCCATCACTCCTTCCCAGGACATACTTCAAGAGAAACAAAAGAAGGGTCCTGTGAGGTGTCAAGTCAAGACTTGTTCTTTGCCAGAGAGAACCTTTTTCAGCAACAATTACTGCATCATCATAAACACTCAGGAGAGACATGATGTAAAAATGAAATTACTGAAAACATTTTTGGACTAACACTTGGCTTTATATAAACTCACAGACAATCCTATAAGGCACTCAAGCAGATTATGGGTTTGAGCAAAGCTGGAAAATTGCTGCCATTATATTGTTATTATTAACACCTTGTAATTAGCCCTAAGGAATCCCAAAGTTCTCTTTCTTGATTTGGCTTTAATGAAGGAAAATTGCTACCTTTGCAAGTTGGATGGCGCCCGTTCTGATTAACCTTAAGTATATAGGACTATTATTTTGAAAATGTTTGCTGTCATGTGAATATTAGTGTTACATACTACCGGGAGGGGGCTGGGGCGGGGAAGGTGGAGAGGAAATGTCTTCTCTTTTCCTTTCTTGTCCCCGCCTCCCGCCACCCCAAGGAAGGTGAATCATGGCTTACTTCAGCTGTGGTCTTTGCTTGGAAGATCAAGAATGAAAGCCTGTGAAGGCCATGACCGCAATTCCTTGGTCTTTGCCAAGCTCCACTGGCAAGACTGTTGGCTGCCAGCTTCTCAACCTGTTGATTGCAGAGGCTGGGGCGTAATTGTACGAGGTGGTTTTACCATTGCCTTCAGAGTGACCCTATGGGGATGAGCTCATAGGGGAGTTAGCACCTAGTGCAATAAAGCAGGTTTTATTTGCATGTCCCAGAACTCCCTAGAGGCCCCTTCCGCAGCCTTCACAGGCACTGTGTCTCCAACGAAATGCCGCCAACATTCATAAAGATCCCTCTGTACATCCCTCCCCTCCTCTCCCACAGACAGGACTTGATTTTCATTACCTTCTCTGGGAAAACCATACATTAAAGAGAACTCGTTTGATCTTATCTATAATTAATTTGTATTTTGATAATACAGAGGAGGAATTTTTACATGTGATGACTTACCTGTTCATTATTTTTCTCTTTTGAACTCCTGTGACCGCTTAATAACTCAAACTGAAGCCTGGTCGATTATGACATTTTCCCCGCCCACCTTGCAGGGAAGGGAAGGTGTTGCCTCTCACACGGAGACAAATTGCTTCAAATAATGACTTTGTGCAAAATTAGTCATACATAATTGAAAAATTCTATAGATGAATACCAAAGTAACTGGAGATGATCAGTTTACATAGGGCTCCTGCTGGAAGCTGCTCTCACTAACCCAGGAGCTTGGCAGTTGGTAAGGTTTTTTTTTTTAATTTTTTTTCCTCCTTCTCATTTCTGCATTGAAAGGTGAAAACACTTATTTGCAGGGATGGTGCAATGCTCTTCATGTGTAAGCCTCATCACCATCCTCGTAACAGTAATAATAATGATAGTGTTAGTGGTTCTGCTCAAGATGCTGATACTCCCATAGTATGAGAAGAAGGAATAAGATCTTAGAGCTAGACATTTCATTATGCCCATCATCATGACTAACAAGCCACAGCAATTGGGACTTCCCTGGCAGTCCAGTGGTTAAGACTCCGCGCTTCCAATGCAGGAGGCATGGGTTCAATTCCTGGTCAAGGAACCAAAGTCCCACAGATTGCAGGGCCAGAAAAAAATTTTAAACAATTAAAAAAAAATAAAGTGTACAATTTGAAAAGTTTTGAGCAGATTAAAAAAGAAGAAGGAACAGAAACCATCTCACTTGTTCTAGCAGCCAAAGTCTAGCCGCCCCTCTGCCAACTTGACATCTTGTCTACCTCCCCAAGTGGGATGTTTGACCCCAAACAGTCACCTCTTTGTTACACAGAGTTAGCTCCTCTGTGTTCAAAATACAAGCCTGAGACAGTGGTCTGGCACCACTTGGACACACCTGGAGTTGAATTCCACATTTGCCTCTGACTTGGTGGACCAGTTTGGGCAAATCACTTAAACAGCCCAGTTCTCAGGGATTTTTGTAAACCTAAGAGAGGATGTGAAAAGGATTACACGTGGATGAATGTAAGCCAGTGCCTGACACATAGTAGGTGTCTCCCAGACTTCCTTTCCTTCCCCTTTTCTAGCAGGGGCTCGCCTACTCAACCAAGGTAAGCTCGACCAAGTTAAGGTAAAGTGAGCTCCATCAAGTCAGGGTAAAGCTTTGTTCTTGCCACTCCCTCCTGCAGGTCTGTAGAGAAGCGTTTAATCTCCTGGTCTCAGTTTCTCTTGTGTGTAATGGGATAATAAGACATGACAGCTGCCCATCTCTCCGGGAAAGAGGAGGATTAATGAGTTAATGTTTACAAAGAGCTTTGAGATCTCCCTCTGAAAGCCTCTTCAGATGTATTTTATTGGCATATTAAGTCTTCCATCATCTGTGGGAAAAACATCTAAACAGGAAAACATAATCATAACTCAAAGGAGCTAATGAGGATATTATGAGTGTAAATTCGCCACCTCAATTGCTTGTTTATAGAGTAGTTTCAAATGAAAAGGAGCATACCTGTCCCATCCTGAGTGAGTTGGACCTCATTCAAACACTGTGGTATGCTCCAGGGGAAGAGCTGTTTCTGGAGCATGGGAGGGAAAAACAGAGATGGCCCACAGAGTGCGGACGTGTTGAGGGAAGGGATTATACCTTTTATGTCTTCTGAGTGTTGTCTCATGTAGAATAGTTTAATCCTTTATCATTAAATGGTGAGAAAAATTGTGCATCACGTACGCTGTCAAGAATTTGCCTCTTCTGGACTGGCATTTGGAGGCTAAAACTCATGGATCAGCAGGAAATAATACAGTTACTCAGAAGTAGAATAGGTTAGGCTTGAGTGAACTTTAACAGCCTCATTTCTCAACTTTGTCTTTCCTGTTTTTTGCTTACTTTGCAGGATTCCATTTTATGTAATTTGGTTTTTAATTTTTTTTTTTTACTGCTGTATAGTTGCTTTACAATGTTCTGTTAGTTTCTGCTGTACAACAAAGAGAATCAGCTATATGTTTACAGATAACCCCTTGTTTTTGGATTCCCTTCTCACTGAAGTCACCACAGAGGATTAGGCAGAGTTCCCTGTGGTATCCAAGAGGTTCTCATTAGTTATCTGTCTTATACATAGCAATGCATATGTGTCAACCCCAGTCTCCCAATTCATCCCACCTCCCCTCCCTACTTGGTATCCATGTGTTTGTTCTCCATGTCTGTATCTCTATTTCTGCTTCACAAATAAGATCATCAATGCCATTTTTCTAAATTCCACATATGTGCGTTAACATATGATATTTATTTTTCTCTTTTCGACTTACTTTACTCTATGACTGTGTCTAGGTTTATCTATCTCTCTGCAAATGGCACGATTTCATCTTTTTTTTTTCTGGGTGTGCTCTGCAGTATATGGGATCTTAGTTTCCTCATCAGGGATCAAATCTGTACTGCCTGCTGGAGAAACATGCAGTCTTAACCACTGGACCACCAGGGAAGTTCCTCAACTTTTTATATTTGTTATTGTCCCCCCAAGGAGACTTTTAGGTATTTTTTTCCTAATCTCCACCATTTCCTCACAAAATTGTAATATCACAGTACATACTGTATATCTGTCTTATGGACTGTCTGCATATTTGTGCTTTATATGTTAAAAGAGTAAGATTTTGTTCGCTCTCTCAACTCCAAGAACCACTTTTCACATCTTCGGGGCCAATATCCACCTGGTTGAGAAGATGTGAATCTGAAGGAAATGGGAGGACAAACATTTCAGTTGCTAACAGGAGTCAAAGTCCTAACTTGGCCTCAACTTTCTTCTCACGCCCAGCTTCTCAGATAGGGATGCTTTATCATAGGAAAGAACTTAATGACACAAAGTCAAGGATCGGTTAAATAAATTTTGGTGCATTCTTAATATGAAACACTTTATGGCCAACGCACACAATATTTACATATATATTGGCTTATGTAGAGAGCGACATCGAGGACAGCTGTTGAGGGAGATAGGAGGCTACCCAGCGGTCGATATACAGATACGTTTGAAAAAGCTTGGAGTCGAATCTGCTGATGTACTGCTGGGCTCAGGGAGTTGCAAGGGTCTCTTCTCCCCTCTCGCCTTTCCTGCATCTTTCCTTCCTTCCTTCCTTCCTTCCTCCTTCCCTATCTCTCCCCCCACTCCCTTTCTTTCTCTTTTTAGTTTAAGCTGTACTTTCTAGTTTTTCTATAAGGAACATATATAACTGTGTAGTTAAAATGAGGAAATAAGTTACCAAAAGCGCTCACATCATAGATTTCTAAGAGACAGCTACATTTATGGTGGTATGAGGGCTCCACATGGTGGTCCAGGCCCTCCATCTGACGAGGGCCCAAGTGACCTCCTGGGTCCTCAGTGACAACTCTCTATCTGTCTATCCTCCCAGATAGTAAATCCTCTGGATCCTCTTGGAGCAGCATCTCAGGATTCCCCAGTTCCAGCCCTCTGGGTCCCAGAAGGTACTCTCAGACCACCTGCTATGGAGGTTCTCTGAAAAGTTTGCTTGAGGCAAAAACAGTGTGTGGAGGCAAATGTCAGTCAGCGAGTCTGGTTCGCCCTTCTGGATTCTCTCTTGGCCCTGCTTGGAACCAGTGAGGCCACTGGAAGGCTAAGAACTTAGCCCCAGAAGAACGGCACCTCCCAAGGAGATTGTTATTGTTTCTTCTTCACCCTCGGTTCGGACATTACACCATCTGCTCTTAGGTTGCTATAACTGTCTGATTCTCCATCGAATCTGTTTAGCACTCAGGGCAGCGTTGGGTATGTAGCAAAAATAAATGTTTACTAATGAAGAAATGAAAATATTTGGGCTTGGGTTGATTAATGCCTTTGTAGAAAGTTCTACAAAGCAGAACAAGGTACAACCTCAGGGCTTGCCAGAGTTAGCTCCGAATATAAGTGATTTTCTTGAAGAATTTCACAAGTAGGAAACATATCCCTTAAAATTAGCTTTCCTATGATGGGAGACTGAGAATCATGGGGCCCATCGCATTTCCTTTCTGGACCCTGATGTCTCCCCACGTTAGGGCTTTCCTACCTGCTGTAGGTTTCACCTGGAACCAGGCTGGGGGCTGCTCCTGCCCTAACGTGTCCTCACTTCCAGTGCGGCTCTTCTAGTTGGTCCCTCCTGACCCTCTTCATGAGATCAGTTCTCCTATTAAGTCTTCTCAGAGTTCTCTGTATCCCCCTCCCCTGGCACTGATCACAGTCATAATTACACAGTTATATGTGCAATTGTCTAATGATATTAATAGCCAGCATCTAATGAGTACTTATTATGCAGCCAGCACTGTGCTAAATGCCTTAATCCTGAATCCATCATCGTTTAATCCTCATGACAATATAATGAAGGACTATTATTACTGCCATTTGACAGAAGAGGAAACTGAGTCTCAGAGGGTTTACCCAGTTACCCCAAAGTTGCGTGACCGGTTAATAGCAGAGTCAAGATTAATATCCAAACCACCTGGCCCTCCCCCAAAGCCTACACAGGGAGCTCTTGTGGTAACAGAACCTTCCAAGGCATCTTCCCTGGGGCCAAATCCAGGCGTTAAGAAATTAGGAGTTTCTATATGAAAATATAAATGTCTAGTTTCTCTTGAAAAATTGAAAGTTGCAGCCATGCTTGGCACATTCCTGCATGACAACAATCAGCTGAAACTGGGTGGCTGCTTCCCCACTGGATGGGACGTGCACTTGCCAGTGGCCACTCAGCCCTCTTTCTGCTGTGGGCTCTGTGCTACTTCCATCATTTATTTAAAATGTATCCTCCCTAAGCCAGGTTCCAGGTCATGCTCAGGGCAGGGGGTGAGGGGGTGGGAGACAGGTCTATAAAGTTGTTTACAGGGCAGGAGATAAATTCAACCATATGAATGATATGAGCAGAGCTATGGGAGTCCAGAACTCAATCCAGGAACATGGTGGATTTGAGGAGTCACACTGGGCTTCCCAGATTCGGATCTTCTTGAGTGGAGTCTTGAGATGTTGGGCCTCCCTGGGGGCTCAGACAATAAAGAATCTTCCTGCAATACAGGAGACCTGGGTTTGATCCCTGGGTGTGGAAGATCCCCTGGAGAAGGATATGGCGACCCACTCCACTATTCTTGCCTGGAGAATTCCATGGGTGGAGGAGCCTGGTGGGCTACAGTCCATGGGGTCACAGATTCTGACATGACTAATGCGATTAACACACACACACACGAGAGATTTTAAGAGTTTTCCTGCAGAACTGGGGGACAATTCTCCAAGCAGACAGACTAGCATATGAGAAAGACATGGAAGTAACACACATGGAAGTTCTTAAAAACGTCCTGAAGTTTCATATGTCTGAGGCTGGGGAAAGGCAGAGAAGATGATCATTGAGGCTGGGGAAAAAGGGCAGAGTCAGATGACCACAGGCCTGTGGGCCAAGCTCGTCATTAGGGATTTCCATAAGTACTAGGGCCCTCCTCCCCAGTCAATCCTAAAGGGAATCAGTCCTGAATATTCATTGAAAGGACTGGTGCTGAAGCTGAAGCTCCAATACTTCGGCCACCTGATGTGAAGAGCCGACTCATTGGAAAAGACCCTGATGCTGGGAAAGATTGAGGGCAGGAGGAGAAGGGGGCATCAGAGGATGAGCTGGTTAGATAGCATCACCGACTCAACGGATATGAATCTGAGCAAACTCCAAGAGACAGCAAAGGACAGGGTAGCCTGGTGTGCTGCAATCCATAGGGTCACAAAGAGTCGGACATGACTTAGCAACTGAAAAACAACAACAGCCTTCCCCATCCACGGTCTTGAGAGGATCCTTCTTCTCTGCCCCTTTGGACATACAAGTGGCCCCAGGACTCTCTTAGGCGCTGAAGCGTCAGTGGAAGCAGCACATGCTTCTCCCAAGCGAAAGTCGGGAGTCAGCACTCAGTTCACTGAATTCACTGCACCCCCTTTTCCTTGGTGCAATGTGGGCACTTGTGGAGACGAGCTTTGTCAGCCTTGAATGACTCTGATGAGAAGAGCCCCCCACCCCTACTGTCAAGCTACAATGCACATGCAAGAATAAGCCTGTTGGGGTCACTGAGATTTGGGGATTGTTATCACAGCAGGGTGGGGCTCATCCTAACTAATACATCTGCTGACCTCAGGAATTTAAGATTGGCTTTCAGTCAGTTCTCTGCAGATGACATACCGAGTAAAGAGGCAGGATGGAGCGCTATGAACAAAAGAGTAGTAACCCACCCACCAGCGATGTTCTCCTGACTCCAGGTAGGAGGGACTGGTGGCTTCTTTCTATTGCTGAAGAAGGCCACGTCCTTTCACATCTCCATGCCTTTCCTCACGTTGCTGTCTCTTCCTCTGACTCCAGCTGGAAAATTCCTTGAGGTGTCTCCTTGAGGTGCAACTTAAATGCCATTCTTTTTTTTTTTCTTTAACAACTCAAAATAATGATTTTAATTTTCAAAGCAAAACAGATACATACTTTCATAAGAAATAAAATGGCACTTCAGTGCGTGTGATAACATGGAACAGAGAGAAATATCCCCAAATGAAATGAAATATTGAAGAGTAATCATAGAACTGTCAATGCTTTCATGCCATTCTTTGAACTTAACTAGTGGTCCAGTGGTTAAGAATCCATCTTCCACTGCAGGGGTTTGATCCCTGATCAAGGACCTAAGATCCCATATGCTGTGGAGCAACTAAGCCCACCTATTACAACTACTGAAGCTTGTGCTCTAGAGCTCAGGCTCTGCAACAAGAGGAGCTGGAGTATTACAACTAAAACTTGATGCAGACAGAGGAATAAATAACAAAATGACATTCTTGAATATAAAGGATCTCTTAACCTGCACCCACCACACCAAGATATTTTGCTACAATTGCTGTCACTACTGCCAGGAGAGATGGCACATGAAAACTTCCCCCTGGGGCTGAGCAGGTAATGGAGTAAGTGAAGGGAGCAGGTGAAAGCCACAGCAGCTGAGGATCACGGGCCCAGCTTCATCAGCAGACATGTGGCTCAGTGCTAGCTGTTCATGATCAGGTAGGAATACAGGCCCTACCTTATCCCATCTTCTGATTGTTCAAGAGAATCAAGAAATCTGCAATCGTATGGGAAATCTCCAGATTTACAATGGTTGGAAACTATTTTCAATTTCAAACCACTGTGAAAGCCAAAACTTTTCTTTTTGCTGCCCGGCCCTTAGGCATCTGGTTTTCTGGATTGTGGGGTGGGGGAGCAATGAATGCATTTGGAAGGAGAGGAGGAGTTGGTCCAGTTGATAACAATCCCTTAGAGATCTCTCTGGGGAGATATGGAGGCAAAGAGATGAATGAGGAATGAAAGGAGATGGACACTAGGGGTATTTGATGCGGGAGGGGAATCGTGCACCAACTCAGGGTCTACATGGCAGACAGCATGTTCCAAAGGGGAGGTGACAAGGTCAGCTTCAGGCCGTGGGTGGGACATTGTCCAGATACTTCCTGAGGACCCCTCTAGCTCTGTATTTCTCTCCCTGCTTGAGCCCGCATTGCAGGGCAGGCACCTGGCTAGAATATGAGGGTTGCTCCTGCTAAGTCACTTCAGTCGTGTCCGACTTTGTGCGACCTCATAGACGATAGCCCACCAGGCTCCCCCGTCCCTGGGATTCTCCAGGCAAGAACACTGGAGTGGGTTGCCATTTCCTTCTCCAATGCATGAAAGTGAAAAGTGAAAGTGAAGTCGCTCAGTCGTGTCCGACTCTTGGTGACCCCATGGACTGTAGCCCACCAGGCTCCTCCGACCATGGGATTCTCCAGGCAAGAGTGCTGGAATACTGGGGTAGAAGGTGCTAAATAATAGGACCCTGCCCTCCAGGACTTCTTGACACAAGATTATTTATCAGTTTATCATTTATCAGCTATAGGTGTAGAAAATCCCAATCACAGTACTTTTCTCTTGCATTAGGGCAGTCTGGAGGCAGGCAAATGGTCCAGAATTGTCGGGCAACTCCACAACACAACTATCAGAGACCTAAGCTCTTGCTGTCTTTGCCATCCTCACCAGGTAGCTTCTATCTCATGACTCACGATGGCTTCCAGGGTGACTGCCATCACTTCTTCATCCTACCCAGCCGGGAAGAAAAAATACATCAGCAAAATAAAGGGAAGAGCACTTCTTTTGTGCCATTAGCCGTAACTTAGTGATATGGTCCCACTGAGCTGTGAGGGTGGTGAGAATTATCTTTATTCCATGTGCCCAGGTACAATCAGAGCTTCTGGCACCAAAGGAGAAGGGGTGAATAAACTTCCTGTACCAAAGGAGAAGCGATGAATAACTACCATAGGGCCACAAGAAGCCCTGGCCTCAGATCGGGGAGAATATAGTCTCGTTGCAGGTATTTGGGGGACTGAGTGTCCTTTGTAGCCCCAGGCCTCTGAGACTGAATCATCAAATGAGAGGACCAAGGGCAGGTCTGAATTCCAGCAAATTTATCAAACAAAGCCTTTATCACAATGAGCCCACAGAGCAATGGAGGGGAGAGTGTGACGATTTCAGACAACTCTGGCTCCAGAAGCCACATCAGTAGGGGGCCAGTGGGAAATAGTGCATTTAGGAAGCCTGCATAAGCACACACATACACACAAACACACTCACATATGCACATGTTCATGTACTAACCCCCCTTCGCCTACCACTCCAACAAGTCAGCGGGTGGTACAAGGGAGTCAACTTGGACTGGCTCGCAGCTTTTGGCTAAGTCACTTTACCATCTCAGAGGTTCAGTTTCCTTGTCCATACAATGAAGCAAGGAAGACCCTCACTGCAGGCCTGTGGTATTGATTACATAAGAAACATATCAGAAGCGACTACTACAACTCCCTGGAGCTGGCAGTTGGAGACATGCTGGTTTCCTTTCGACTTTCACATCAGTTTCACAAAAACATAATAGCCTGTGGATTTTTCATAGAAGGGAAAGCTTTGCTTATGACCCAGCTATTAGAAATAATCGACCGTTTGACTGGGAACCCAAAGGACACAGGGCCAGTTAGTTTAACCACATTAACATACACTTGCCAACCTCAGTAATATGGGTTACTCACTTTGACTGATATTTATTGTCCTGAGTTGGGCTTTGTGTGAGAAACACTCAGCAGAGGTTCCAATAAATGGCCGGCTATATTTGGAAAGTGGCTGTCATGATTTCTGCAAGGAAGGACATGCGCATCCTTTGTGACTAAAAGGGAGAGCCCTAGAAACCTTATTTAGAAAAACAAAGCCATCAGCCACCCTCTGCTCTCCATTGCCCTTGGTGTGGAGGTTACTGTGTAGTCTCCCACCTAAGGGGCCAGCCAAAGAGCTGGAAGCTGCCATGTAGCTCTGAGGTCTTGACAGAGAAAGTTTCTCCTTAAAGTCAAAGGTCTGCATGGCCCAGGCGTGGAGCTGTGGGGTTTATTTGGAGCTAAGTTGTGGACACGCTGGCAACTGGGAAGGGTGACTTGGATTGAAGGCACTGCCTTACCTTGGGCATCACCGCCCTGGGAAGTAACTGTAGTCAATTCAGGGAGGCAGCCTGGGTGTCACCTGGGGAAAGGGCTGGGTGTCTGTCACCTGTTGGCAGTTTGTAAAACTATCTGGAGAGGACAGCTACTCTATAAGAGATACTGGTGTGACTCCTAAGTCAGAGGGTCCTCCCTGGCAGCCCGGAGACCCTCGGTCTCCTTGGAGCCTTCTCCCGTGGCCCAGGAGGACCAGTTATCATCTCACGGGCTGCCCCTTTCTTCCGCAGATGAGAGAGCATGTGTCAGATAGACGGACAACTCAGGAAGAAGAGCAGCATCTTCCAAGATCTCCAGGAGTAGAGACCATTCACTCCTCTCCTGTGGACCCTCACTCACCCGCCCTGATCTCATGGCTCAGTGAATGGCTGCATCTCCTACTCCACTGTGCAGGATTTATAAACCCTGGCATCAGCCTCCATAATTCGACAGACCTGTTCCTGTCTTCCCCTTAACATGGGCTGCGTGTTGATTGAATTCATCTTCTCTTCTCCTCTCGATTTTTCTAACCTGGCCTCCCTCCATCCTCTGGACAGCTGGGGACCCTGACTGGCCTCCCTGCCTCCGGTCTTGGTCGTGTAAGACCTGTTAATTTCCACACACAGTCCCTAAAGAACTTCTGAGAACTGTGTCAGCTTATTGCCTTTTGCTTTTATCCAATTTATTTTAAGCCAAAGTTTTTTTGGCTCTTGTCAATTATACATATGAGATGTGGTGGCCATAGCCTTCTTCAAGAAAAATGTCAAAAAGTTCAGATGTGAACAGGGTCAAAACTGATCATTCCTTTTAATTCTTTTATCTGAAACTTTTCTCCTAGATCTGCTGTCATTCATTTTCGTGTATTCTTACTGAATTTTTCTCTCTGTATTTGCGTGCAACCTCACATAATTTGGGGGTTCTAGAAATCTAAGTGGGATCCCACTTTGCATTTTGTTTCGTAGCTTGCTATTTCTCTGGAACAACATCCCTTGGGCGCTCAGGGCTCCTCTTTATTGCTTTTGTGAGCTGCCTGCTACCCCATAGTATAGGCAAATCATGATTTGTTGAACCAAAGCCATTGAGAACAATCAGATTGTTTAAATTTTAGTTATTCAGCAACGCTCCAGTGAAGATCCTTAATGACATATCTCTCTTCATGTGTATTTTTGTCAGGGTGATTCTTGTGAATGAGATTTCTGGGTCAGAAGGTGAATAACTGTTTTCTTTTTAATTTTTATTTTGTATTAGAGTATAGCTGATTTACCATGTTGTATTAGTTTCAGGTGTACAACAATGTGATTCAATGCTGCATACAGTCACCTCTTTTTAGATTCTTTTCCCATATAGGTTATTACAGAGTACTGAGTAGAGCCCCCTGTAGTATACAGTGGGTCCTTGTTGATTATCAATGAACTAGCTCTTTAAGATGCAGCTGTGGGGACTGTTTGCCTCGATCACTCACAGCTACGGTGCAGCTACGGCGATGAAGGCCGGGCTCTGTATTCAGGTCTGGCCAGGCCTCCTACAGTATATGCATCCCTCCCATGCCTTGACTGAGCCAGACTTGTCTCCATCGTCTCTCACCTTGGTGACCAGGGCACAACGAAATGTCCCCTTCTCCTCCTCCTCTGCCTTTCTGGCTCCCACTTATCAATTAAGACCCAATTTCATTGTCTCTGAACTGTCTTCAAAATAACCCAGTCTGAACTCTCACAGTGCTTTGCTCACAAACCTTTACTTTGGCACAGGGCACGTTGCAGTTACAGTGGTTTGAGCATCACCCCTTCTCCGTCCTGAGCCATTCAAGGGCAAGGTCTGGGTCTTGTTCTTGTTTACATCCCTGGTGCCCAGCACTGAGCCTGGTCAAGCAAATACCCAGCAGGTGCTGCGAGAAGGAAGAAGTGGATGAAGGTGTGAGCTTATGTTCCTAGAGACTTCCTGGGCACAAAGGAAATTCTGGTCCTGACCAGTTTCTAGGTGAGAAATGGCCAATTTTGTCCCCTATTTCCAAAGTATGGCAACAAAGGTCCATCTAGTCAAAGCTATGGTTTTTCCAATAGTCACGTATGCATGTGAGAGTTGGACTATAAAGGAAGCTGAGCACTGAAGAACTGATAGTTTTGAAGTGTAGTGTTGGAGAAGACTCTTGAGAGTCCCTTGGACTGCAAGGAGATCCAGCCAGCCCATCCTACAGGAAATCGGTCCTGAATATTCATTGGAAGGACTGATGCTGAAGCTGAAACTCCAATACTTTTGCCACCTGATGTGAGCTGACTCATTTGAAAAGACCCTGATGCTGGGAAAGATTGAAGGTGGGAGAAGGGGACGACAGAGAATGAGATGGTTGGACTCAATGAACGTTGTGTCCATCACCAACTCAACGGACATGAGTCTGAGTAAACTCCAGGAGGTGGTAATGGACAGGGAGGCCTGGTGTGCTGCAGTCCATGGGGTCGCAAAGAGTTGGACACGACTGAGCGACTGAACTGACTGACTGTCCAAGGTATGTAGTGTGGTAGACAGAACAATGCTGCCCAGGTGGCGCTAGTAGTAAAGAATCTGCCTGCCAATGCAGGAGATGCAAGAGACACAGGTTCGGTACCTGGATCGGGAAGATCTCCTGGAGGAGGAAATGGCAACCCATGCCAGTATTCTTGCCTGGAGAATCTCATGGTCAAAGGAGCCTGGTGGGATACAGTCCATGGGGTCTCAAAGAGTTGGACTCAACTGAGCATCTAAGCTACACATGGCTGGGGGTGGGGTGAGGCAGACAGAACAATGCTCCCTCACCCAAAAGCTCATATCCAGAACTGTGAATGTTGCAGGTTATAGGATTTATTTTTTCTTTTATTTTGCAGTTTAACTTTTTCTTTTAATAGAATCAGAATATGCATAGCACATGCAATGCTACATCTAAAGTAATACAATCAGCAATACTAACGTTACAGTCACTCGAGTTCCAACTTTACATTTAGCAAGCTTAAATCCCCTCTCACCCGATTTTTAAAAAATTGAGATATAATTGACATATAACATTGTATTAATTTTAGGTGTATAACAAAATGATTATAATGATTCAATGCAAGTATATACTGACAAATAATCACCATAATAAGTGTAGTTAATAGTTAATATCCATTGCCACACAGTTACAGAATTTTTTCTCTTGTGTTCCCCCAGCAACTTTCAAATACAGAAAATAATATTGTCAACCTTACATGATGTTTAAAACTTTATTTATTAACTGAAAGTGTTGCTTGCTGATAAAACTTGCCCAAATGCTGCCACTGCAAAGTCACTGATTATGCCAATACAACAAAGGTAACCACATGGGTTTGAGGAGGGCCATATGCCATATACTCACTGAAAAAAAGAAATACACAAACTAAACAAAACCCGTGCAATAAACATCTGAGAATCTGAACGCTTCATATCACTGCTTTGATGTGTTTCATTCGTATCTTATGACAAGTGTATCAAAACCTTGGCATGATTTCATTTCAAGTTTCCAATTTTGTTTTTACTAACATCAGAAAGTTATGCTACACAGACAATGCTAGGTCTGCTTGCTATAATGAAGGGAGCTTTGCAGATATGACTGCAGTACAGATCTTAAGAAGGAGAAGTTATCGTGGACTGTCTGGATGGGTCCTAAATGACATCAGACATGTCCTTAGAAGAGGGAGGCAGAGGGAGACTTGTCACAGAAGAGGACAGGTGCTGTGACCATACAGGCAGAGCCTGAGACGTGGCCACAAGCCAAGGCATGCTAGCAGCTACCCAGAGCTGCAAAGACCTAGGGAGGAGGCATGGGTCGGCCCACTCCTTGATTTTAGCTTACTGAAACTGCTCTCTGATGTCTGGCTTCCCGAACTGAGAAAGAATACATTTCTGTGTCTTTTAAATGTTATCTTATTTACTTATCTGTTCTTGGCTGTGCTGGGTCTTCACCGCTGTGCGGGCTTTTCTCTGGCTGTGTAGAGTGGGGGCTACCCTGTGTTCCTGTGTGTGGGGGCTCTCACTGTGGTGGCTCATCTTGTTGGGGAGCACCGGCTGTAGGGCATGTGGGCTTCAGTTGTTGTAGTGAGTGGGCTCCAGAGCACAGGCTTGAGAGTGTGACGCACAGGCCTAGTTGCTGCACAGTGTGTGGGATCTTCCCAGATGCTAATTTGTGTCAGAGATCACAGGACACTAATAATGAAATGTGTTCCTAATGGCTGAGACGATGCCAGATGCTGTGCAGGCTTCTCACATATAGGGACACGACTCTTTCATCAGAGCTTTTGGGGTCCCTTCACAAACTAGAGTGAGGCAATACGAAAACTGTGTAGTGAAATGGCATATAGCTAGGATTTTTCGCTTAGAAGCTGAAGCTGTAAAAGTGAGAAAGTGGGGGTGGGAGACTCAGGCAGAGAGCAAATTTAGCTGTGGGAAACATGGGGAGAGTCATGAATGCATGAAGACTGACCTGTAAGTGGCGGTCTGCGGTTGTCCGTACTCGGCTGGAGATGTCGAGTGATTCCCTAACTCTTCTATATTTGGGATTGTTGGACTAGATTGTTTTAATGCTGAAGTTATGTCTTGGCAGTTAACTTGGTAAATTTGGAAGGAATATTGACTTACTGGCCTCTTTTATATTACTACTTTTATTATTATAGCATTCAGTGGTCCCACAGTGATCATTCAAAGAGTTAATGTAGCTTCCCAGAAGTTCTTAACGTATTTTTAGCACTGTAGGAATTTGGCCCAACACAATCACAGGGCTATCATTTTTATGAGGGTGATTGTTTTTTCTTGTACAAATGTTGCATCTTGAGTAACATCAAAAATGGGTCACAATCCCACCATCCAAGCAATTCTTGCCCATATTCCTTTCCTGTCTCTGTTCATTCACAGACAAATTTCTTATCATCTCAATTATAGCTTAGGTGCAATTTTGTAAAATTCTCTCTCTTTTCTTTTTGATATTCTAGCAAAAGCATTTTTCCAAAATGCTAGAAAAAGACTGGGTCAAAGTCTTTTGAATGGATGCCCCAAACTAATGGGATAGTTACTCTACTGTTGAGCATTTTGATGGCTTCTGATTTTTTTCACTGGTCATAAATCTTCAAGATAGAATGGTCTTACTTTTGGATTATTTACCTAGGTAAATTTCCAAGCCTGGAATTACTCAGTCGAATCATATGAAAATTAGGAGTTTAGTTTTTAACCGATACATACTACTGTACATAAAATAAACAACAAAGCAAGACCGACTGTATGGCATAGGGAAATATATTCAATATCTTACAATACTCTACCATGGAAAAAAATTCTGAAAAAGTATATATATATATATAACTGAATCACTTCCCTGCATACCAGAAACTAACATAAGGTTGGAAATCAACTATGCTGCTGCGGCTGCTCAGTCGCTTCAGTTGTGTCCCTCCCTGTGGTCCCCTATGGACTGCAGCCAGCCAGGCTCCTCTGTCCATGGGATTCTCTAGGCAGGAGTGCTAGTGTGGGTTGCCATGCTCTCCTCCAGGAGATCTTCCCCACCCAGGGATCGAACCCAAGTCTCCTGCTTTGCAGGCAGAATCTTTACAGCTGAGCCACAAGGGAAACCCTGAAAATCAACTACAGATCACTTTAAGAAGATATGAAAATGCGTATGTTTGAAATACAGTGCCAAATTATTTTTCAATAAGCCTGAATGAATTAAACCTGACCAATACTTATGCTGGTGTGTTTCAGTTTCTCCCTCATCTTTTCCAGCATGAGCTGTTACCATTATTTTCCACTGAATTTATTTAATACTAAATACCAAATTTGTGTTGTTTCAACTTGCATTTCTTTGAGTGTTCTCAAAGGCTGAATAGTTTTTCATGTTTGGCACTTAATTGTATACATTATGGCTGTTCTTAGCTGACTTAAAAATTCGGGTCTGAACTTCTTTTTCCAATCAAGTTAAACTCACTTTTAATATCCGAATATGTATCGATTTTGTCTAACATTTACTACAATGTTTTGAACTTTTCAGTCTTCTCTTTTCTTTGTTAATCAAATTAGAGTCATTTAGGAAGCGATAGCTCATGCTTTGAAGTCAAACAGATAAGAATTCAAATCCCACCTCCACTACCACTTTAACCTAGGCAAGCACTTAACATTCCTGAGCCTCAGTTTTCTTATCTGCAAAATGGAGACATCACTGTCTCCTCTGCTTGGGGTTGGCTTTCTTTTCCAGACTGCTTGTGCCTTTTTTTTTTTTAAATGTTACTGCTCCCTCTGCCCCCACCCCTCACACAGAAGTTTCACATGTTTACATAGTTGACTCTGTCTCTTTTGGTTTTTCTTTAAAGTTCCCAGTGAACTGTCTCTGGTGCATGTTCTCAGGATCACAAATGATTACAGCTCTTTGGTGCTCAAATGTGTTCCAGATGGGCCACGCTCGCATAGTAGCATTGGTTCTGGGCCGGCTTTTCAGCACGCAGGCTCCTACTGTCATCCAAGGGATGGTGTCTAGACTCGGAAGGTAGAGGTTTTCCAGTGCAAGAGGGAAAATGAAAGGGGGTTACTTGAACCCTGATGGAATTGCCCATCAATGCCCTCAAATGAAAGTTAATATTGTTCCAGGCATGGACAAGAATGCCAAGAATGCTTTGTAAAGTTTTATCTCTTTGTAACTCTCCATTTTAATTATTGTCAGGAGGTGACCTACATGCTTGCCAAGGAACTTTCACCCTCTACCCCCATGCTGGTGAGAGCTGTGATCCACTGGGGTACTGAGCCCCTGCTCCCCACTTTTCTGCCTTTCCCTCCACTGTCTGATGATGGGAGAGCTGGCCTTTGGGGCCAGCTGCACTGAAGCTGGTGTAGTTTGATTCTGTCTCTGCCATCCTCTAGTGATAGCGAAGTCTCTTGTGCCCTCAGAGCCTTAATTTCTTCAGCTATAAAATGGGAATAAGGCTACCAATCTCAGGGTGTTGGTCGTGGTGTTTAAATGAGTTCATAGGTGTGGCTGAGGGCTGAGATGAGGGTAAATATCATCTCGCTGCCCAGTTCATGGCAAATGTGACCATGATTCTTGCCCCAAATCTTTGAATGATTGTTTGATTCTAGAGACTGTACACCATCCGACTCATGCTGCTCTTTCCAATTCTATTTTTAGCTCTGCTGCTTCTCAGCCATGTGGTCAGAGTCCGGTTATTTAATCTTTTTGTGTTCACATTCCCCATCTGTAAAATGGGATAATAATCCTATCTCATCGGGGTTTTGTAAGGATTTAATCAGCTGCTGTGTGCAGAGTTCCGGGGAGTAGCTGGCATCCACTAGGTATTCAATAACAGCTCTTAGATCATGACTATTTTCATCTGCATCACCCCCAAGGCACACTGCTCCCTGTGGCCCCCTATCTTTGCAGGTCCTGGGCTCTTTGCCTTGAAGCCCATTCTCTCCCTTTTGGCTGCCTGCTCATCCCTGCGGATCCTTTAAGACTCAGGCCATCTGGGTCTCATCCAAGACACCTGCCTAGCTGAATGAGGTGCCCTCTGTGAGGCCCACACAGCTTGCCATGCTCATTTCTATGGCAGCCTGGTCAAGAGGACCGAACACCGGGTCTGGAATCAGGCTTTGGTCTCAACTCTGCTTTTTGGTGACTTCACCAGCTGGGAAAGGACCCATAACGTCTCTGTGCCTTGTGCTCTCATTCCCCAAATGGATGCAACAGAGACTAAATCTCTTGATATTAAAAAGGTAAGATGGAGGCAAAGAGCTTACAACAGTGTTTGGCATATGAAAAGCACACAATACAAGAAACTATAATTTTGGCATCATTTATTACTAGTTATCTGTATACATTTTGTGTCTTCATAGCAGAAATTGTCTTACTCATCTCCATTCCCAATATCTGGCACATGGCAGGTGTTTAACTGAGACGACCCAGAGGGATGGTACAGGGAGGGAGGAGAGAGGGGAGCTCAGGATGCAGAACACGTGTATACCTGTGGTGGATACATGTTGATGTATGGCAAAGCCAATACAATATTGTAAAGTAATTAACCTCCAATTAAAATAAATAAATTTATATTAAAAATAAATAAATAAATAAATGTTTGCTAAATGTAATTCATCCCAACATGTCTTTTTAAAAATATTTATTGAAGTATATAGCTAATTTATAAAAACTGTGTTAATTTTTGGATATATATATATTCACACACATTCTTTTCAGACTCTTTTTCATTATAGGTTATTACAAGATGCTGAATATAGTTTCTGTGCTGCACAGCAGATCCTTTTTACTTATTTATTTTATACATAGTAGTTTGCATCTGCTAATCCCAAACTCCCAAGTTACTATTTAATATTATTAATGTACTTTAAAATTTACTCACTTCCTGCTTAAGAGAAGCATTTAAGCTGCTGGCGGAACAGAGGGCTGGCATCTCAGATGTATTTCAGAAGTGACTTTAGACAGGCTGATAACTGCTTGAGTCTCATGAGTTTCTTCATTTGTAAAATGAGAATAAATTTATCAACTTTATGGGATTTTTTGAGCATGAGGAACAAGGTATCTGAGAGACATACCATGTTCCTCGGTGGAAAAGCCGAACACGGGGAAGATGATGATTTTTTCAAATTGTTGTTGTTTAGTTGCTTAGCCATGTCTGACTCTTTGTGACCCCATGGACTGCAGCACGTCAGGCTTCCCTGTCCTTCACCAACTCCGGGAGCTTGCTCAGACTCATGTCCATTAAGTCAGTGATGCCATCCAACCATCTCATCCTCTGTCATCCCTTTCTCCTCCTGCCTTCAATCTTTCCCAGCACCAGGGTCTTTTCTAATCAGTCAGTTCTTTGCATCAGGTGGCCAAAGTGTTGGAGTTTCAGCTTCAGCATCAGTCCTTCCAATGAATATTCAGGACTGATTTCCTTTAGGATTGACTGGTCTGATCTCCTTGTAGCCCAAGAGAGTCTCAAGAGTCTTCTCCAACATCACAGTTCAAAAGCATCAGTTCTTTGATGTTCAGCCTTCTTTTATGGTCCAACCCTCATATCCATACATGACTACTAGAAAAACAATAGCTTTGACTGTACGGATTTTGTTGGTAATGAAATGTCTCTGCTTTTTACTACGTTGTCTAGGTTTGTCATAGCTTTCCTTCCAAGGAGCAAGCATATTTTAAGTTCATGGCTGCCGTCACCATCTGCAGTGATTTTGGAGCCCAAATTAGTTTAGTCAAAAAAAATCTCAGTGGCTTTTTCTTTGAAGTCGACAAGAGTGATTCTAAGTTTATTTGGAAGAATGAAGAGGTTGTAACAGAAGAACAGAGTGAGAATTCTCATTAGATTTTAAAACGCATTTTAAGTTTCAGTCATTAAAATGGTGTAGTGTTTGAATAGGGATGGGTGCATAACTTATCGGACTAGAATACATTGTCTGAAACCAGCTGAGCATGACACTTGCTCTGTGATGAGGAAGTGCCACAGAAGACTTGGATTTGATCAATAAAAGGTGTTGGGAAAATTAAGTATTTGAGGAAAAAAGATCATCACCTCACACCACACTTCCAAATAAATTCTAGGTGGATTATAGAATTCAATGTAACAAACAACATACACACAAGTTTTTTAAAAGAAGCTAGCTAGAAGAGACTATATGTCTGTTTTTTATATTTAACATTATAGTCCATCTGGATTATATTTCCCTCAGAAGAGGAAATAACTTTAAGACAATGACAACGGAAGCATCTACACATACAAATATAACAATGTGATTATATACGATTCAGAACGAATTTTTCACTTTAAAAATTAAACAATTTTTAAAAAGACAAACGAGGAAGATGATAAAAAAGAAGGGATGAAAATCCTTCCATGTCTAAAGTTATTACAAGTCAATATAAACAACAACAACAACAAAAAAGTCAAATAGGACACATGGAAAAACAGTTCACCCTCCCTAGTAACCAAATAAAAGCAAAATTAAGTCATTATCAGTCAGGTGACTCCCTTGATCAAAATCCCTCAAGGAGTCCTCATTGTTTTAGAGATAAAATTCAGAATCAGTAGCCCAACACACAAGGCATCTTACAGTTGGGGGCCTGCTTACCTCTCACCCTGGCCACTTTGCTCAGCATCAGCCTGGAGGCTTGCATCTCACGTTAATCTCTCCATTTTCCTACACACAATGCTGCCTGAGATTTGCACATACTGTTCCCTTTGTCTGGAATGGCCTTCCCAACCCTCTCCTTGATAAAGCCCCATCTTGTTTTTTCTTTCCTTTGGCTGCACTGAACAGCTTGCAGGATCTTAGTTCCTTGACTAGGGACTGAACCCAGGTCCCAGGTAGTGAAAGCACTGCATCCTAATCACTGGATGGCCAGGGAAGTCTCTATCCACCTTTCTAATAATTGGCTGAGCCTAGATTCTGCTTCAGCTTGTTCTGTGCCCCTGCCCTTGGGGGAAGAAAGTGCTTGCAAGTGCCTGGCAATTTATGATTCCTCATAGAGGGGAGCAAAGCAGAGAAAAGGTTGACTTCTCCCAAACTGTGTAACCACATCCATTTTTTTTTCTGGGAAGTAGGTGTGAGCCTCATGTTGACCCTCAGAGCTGGGATTATGAGGTTAGCAGTGAAGGTGAAATTCCTGGCAGGCTTAGATAGAGATCCCCAGAGACAGATTCCACAATATTCTCTCTGTGATGTACTGTGCTCAGTCACTTGAATCGTGTCCGACTCTTTACGACCCCATAGACCTCAGGCAATGGCACCCCACTCCAGTACTCTTGCCTGGAAAATCCATGGATGGAGGAGCCTGGTAGGCTGCAGTCCATGGGGTCGCACAGAGTTGGACACAACTGAAGCTACTTAGCAGCAGCAGCATCAGCAGTAGCAGCAGCAGACCTCAGGCTGTCAGGCTCCTCTGTCCATGGGATTCTCTAGGCAAGAATACTGGAGTGGGTTGCCATGCCCTTCTCCAGGGGATCTTCCTGACTCAGGGATCGAACTCGAGTCTCCTGCATTGCGGGTGGCTTCTTTAACACTGAGTCATTACACTGCTGCTGCTGCTAAGTCGCTTCAGTCTTGTCTGACTCTGTGCAACCCCAGAGACGGCAGTCCACCAGGCTCCCCCGTCCCTGGGATTCTCCAGGCAAGAACACTGGAGTGGGTTGCCATTTCCTTCTCCAATGCATGAAAGTGAAAAGTGAAAGTGAAATCGCTCAGTCGTGTCCAACTCTTCGAGACCCCATGGACTGCAGCCTACCAGGCTCCTCCGTCCATGGGATCTTCCAGGCAAGAATACTGGAGTGGGGTGCCACTGCCTTCTCCCTGAGTCACCATGGAAGCCCCAATATCCTCCCTACTCTGCCTTAACCCAGCTCGATGCAGGGTCAGCTCAGAGTCAGTTTGTCCCCAGACCTGGGACACACACAAATTCTTTTTCTTTTCACCTAAAATTCAAACTGAACTGGGCATCTGATATTTTTATTTACTAACTCTGACCACACAACCTTAGTCGGAAGTGGAAGAGTGATGCTAATTTTCATGACTTTGGGAGGAACTGTTGCTGGGAATGGGCCTGAGAAGGACAGAGGACTCCCTGCTTGGATGCTGAGTGGTGACTGAGGTCCCAGCTGGGAGACTGCTCCACGCACAGTGGCCGCTGCATGCCCTCTGCGCCAGTGGCAACCTGGAGAGGGAGGGATTTGTTTCTTTTTAAGCATCAGAAAGCACATGCTTGACACCTGTGGAGTGTCAGGGCTCTACAGGCACAAGTGCATGGTCTTTTGAACCAGATGGATTTGGGTCTAATCCCAACTGAGCTGTGTTGCCTGGGGTTAGCTCTGTAACCACTCTCAGCCACTGTTCCACCATCTGCAAAACAGGGATCATAAACCACTGCCAAGGGCTGCTGTAAGGATTAAATAAGAAAGCATGGGAATTCATTGAGTATAGCGCTTGGCGGAGAGTAGCCACAGGTGTTTTCCTTGGAATATCTAGGGGAAGGAGAGTACCAGAAGAGTTCTACCCCGCACAGTCAAAAGGAACATAGCTTCTGTCATTTTGTTTTCCTATAATGAGATGCATTGCATTGTGCTATGTATGTATTGTTTACCCCTACATCAAATATTGTCATTATTCAAAACCGCTCTCCAAACATCTTTTCTGTATTAAAAGTTGTTAGATCTTACTGTTACCACTTTAGAGTTCAGGGCATGGAGGTGCAGAGTGGTCACGGACACATGGTTGTCAAAATGAAACAGCAGCAGCAGCTGGATCCCTACTGTGGGCCTTTCTGGCACCAGTGTCTTCCCAGACCTCACCTCAGTTCACCCATGCCTGGTCAGGAGACTCAGGATGGCTGTTCTCTTGCTCTCTCTACATCCTGTGGCTGCCCAGGCTCTGCTCCCCTCACATGACTGTTTAATCCTCTTAATTAATTGCCACTGATGAGCTCATTCAATGCCATGATGTCATCTCACCTATACATGGCAGCCTCCTTTCCCCAGTAGCAATGACTGCTGCCCTGTCCAGCCCCCCACCTGCTGCACGTGGTAAACCACTGATGTCTCTGTTGCTGTCTGGGCTTTTTCTTTGGTCTTGAGGCCAGGCAACTGCAAGGCTAGTTGGCCTGTGGGTGAGCTCAACTTCATAACCACTTTTTGAGGTGAGAATGGGAATGGTTTTCTCCATGAAGAGAAGGCATAAAGCTCAGAGAGGGAAAGGGTGGGCTCCAAGTTCACTTTCGCAAGCTGTGAAAGTAGACTTCAAACCCGGATCTCTTTGGGCACAAAGCCTACGTAGCTGGGGTTGAAACCTGGCCCTCAAATCCTGCCTCTTGCAATGCCCCAGCATCTGGAATGTACAGGCACAGCACAGGCACCGTATCTCCTTTCTGCCTGAGACTGCCCTCCCAGCCCTGCCCACAGTGCAGACAGTGCTCACCCAGTGGGCACTGACTGAGTGAGTGTATGGATCATCAGAGATGTAGAGGAATGCCTTCCATGTGCAAAGTAAGGGTTTTCGGACCCTTTGCAAAGCCATTCCAAGGTGAAAATCAACATGAAAGAAATGTCTATTTTACCAAAGGTGGTATTTTAAATGTTTGACACTAAAGCAGGCATCTTTAAGCACTGGGTGTCAGGGAGCTGGACTTGGGCACGCATGCAGCTAAACCCTGCTTTCCTGCAGAGCAGACCTCAGGCTAAGTAACCCCTTCTTTGCCTATGGACCCTGGCTCAAGCTTACGGGATGCTAGCATTAACTCAGAATGCGCTGACAGACACCCCCTGCATGGTGTTTGCGACCTGCAGCAGGAGCCCCATGGCTGGATGCCTCTGCAAGGTGCAGGATCAGGGCCAGAGTGGCTGGTTGAGGTGATAGGGGTTGTGAAACCTTAGAACAGCCTGTTCCAGTGACACGTTGTGATTAGCCAGTCTGTCAGGATTCCTCCACTTCCTGCAAAGAATAAACACCACCAGGGAAGCCTGGGCATGCAGACAGGAGGGTGGCAGGGTCACCCAGTTGTACCTCTTCTCCCCTCGAGGAGCCCCAGGTCTGGCTTCCTGTCCTGGGCTCCCTTGTGTAGCCCTGGATATGGTCTTGCCTGCATGAGCCAAAGTGTGGCCATGTTGGGGAGAAATTTTGGAGCAGTTGCTCCTGAATATATCAAGCTCAGACCTTTTCGGCCACAGAAAACCCCTCAGAGGAAAGGAAAGGAGCAGGGAACTGGCATTTAATGAGCACTAGCTATGTGTCTGGTGATGTAATCTCTGGCAGTCTCTGGATGTCCTCACCATCCTTCAAGTGTCAGCTGTCCTCAGCTTGGGGCCACTTGCATGGATGGGGAGGAGTCAGAGCCAGGAGTAGTTTCTCCTCCCCAGTGGAAGAAATGCGGATGCCAGAGACACTACTTCTCCTGAGGTCCTGCCTGACTCCTGGCCTCCTCATCTAGTTTTCAGATGATAGATTTAAAGGGTTTGGAGGAGACAGAGCAACCTTGGGCCTGCCCCTCCAGGCTGGAGTCAGCCCTCTGCCTGGCACACAGGCTTTTGTGTCCCCTTCTCCTGGTCCCCTTCAGTACCCATCCCCCACCACCACTCATGTCCCCCCATTGTTGAAGGGGCTCCTGAACTGTCCCCATCATCTGGATACAATGGGTGCCACCAGCACCATCTCAAAGGCTCTGCTCACCACTGTGGGGAAATTCTCCCCAGTGCCCAGCTCGGTTCCCCCCAACTTCCCAAGACAGTCTTCTTCTCATTGATGACTTCATTATTCCCCCCAAAAGAAGATTTTTTTTTTCTTGATGAGAGTTAAAATATTGTTGCTATTATCATCCAAAAAAAGATAAATTTTCTTGTTAAACCCGGTTTTCCCAGGAACACGCCCCAGCCTCCAGCAAGCAGGTCAGGCATATTGGAGCCGGGATTGAGGACTGCCCCAGTTTTGACCTTGGCTCCTTGGGGCTGGGCCATAGCAGGTGCACTCTGCATCTCAGACTCTCCTGTAATCAGCATAGAAGTGGCCCCGGGGCTATGCCCAGTGTGTACTAGTGCAACAAACCAAGAAACAGGGAGTGACTGGAGTGATCAAATGTGATCTCTGTGAAGTGGCAGGCATGAGGGCTTGTGCCTGGGTGTCCTGATTCCCGACCCAGCACAAGTCATCGTCTATAGCCCTGTCTGGCTTCCAAGGGGGCTCTTCTTTCCATAGGTGTGTGTACTTCTGAACTGATTTGCTAGTGGGGGTGATGAGTGGTTCTGGCCCATTCAAGCCAGTGCCCTCCTTCAAGTTCTTTCTTCTTTCTCTGTTGCTCCTTAGATATAATTTTACTATTTTCATTAGCAGCTCACATTATACACTAAGATTAAGTGCATGTAAATGAAAACATATATTACATCACATTATGGCATTACCATAAAGCCATAAAGATTTTTTTTTTTTGAGATTGGAATTGCTTTTATTGGGGTGACTACAGTAGGCCCACATGGTCTGGTAAGATCTTTGAAGACAGACAAATTAGTTTGCTAGTTTCAGAAACTGAAATTTCACTTGTGGAAATCTCTGTGTATTTGAAGAAGAAAAAGGTTTTAGAACCAGTATAGATTTTATTATAAACCTAGTAGTAGCTATGGCACCCCACTCCAGTACTCTTGCCTGGAAAATCCCGTGGACTGAGGAGCCTGGTGGGCTGCAGTCCATGGGATCGCTAAGAGTCGGACACGACTGAGCGACTTCACTTTCACTTTTCACTTCCTGCATTGGAGAAGAAAATGGCAACCCACTCCAGTGTTCTTGTCTGGAGAATCCCAGGGACGGGGGAGCCTGGTGGGCTGCCGCCTATGGGGTCGCACAGAGTCGGACACGACTGGAGTGTCTTAGCAGCAGCAGCAGCAGCAGCAGCAGCTCTCCCTTACTAGTAACTAATGTTCTAAGGAAGAGAGAGGTCAGGGGAAATCGATGGTTTCTGAGGCCCTACTGTGTGTTGGTGTGGCAAAGACAAAGGCCCAGAATCAGACAAGCAGGCTGGTCTGGGCTCACATTCTTCGTCTGCCACTTCCCAGTAAGCCAGGTAGCCTTGGATTATGACCTTATCCCTCATTTCCATCAGATGGGGAGGACCATCCTGACTTTGCTCAGTTGCTCTCAGGAGGATTAACTACATTCAAGTCTGTAATGGGGCTAGTACACACAAATTCAAAGCAAAATAAGTGTAGTCATTTATAATAATAGTATTATTAATCCTCAGATGATTCAGCCATAAAGCTATTTGGCCAAAGTGAATTTGAACTAATGAGCAATTTGATCAAAACACTTTGTAAGAAAGCTGAGTGGTTAACAGAGCAACTTGGCCCAAAGAAAAATTTGTTGGAAAATGAATATCCCCAAGAGTTGACATTTGAAACATCAATAGCAAATCCATCTGCCTCTATGCAATTTCCCCCTAGGATTTTCTATTGTCTTTGTGTTTTGCTTCTGTTTTATTTTCAATAATTTATTCTTTCCCTCTGTTGTAAAGAGGGAAAAGTTGGGACACAATGCATATTCAGTGTTACATGAACAACTTACATGGCCAAGGAAAGAGGAAATAGTTGAGATAAACTCACCTACCAAGGTGATTTAAATGAATTATGGAATGTCACAAAATGGTGTGCCTGGCTAGAGCTCATTTTTGTAGAAAAATATTATATTTGTATAAAAGGCCACTACTATATCTGTATCAAGGATTGAATGTAGTTGGGGAGGGAGGTGAGACTATGGCTTTTATTTTGCTTCTGTCTATATATTTTACACTTTCTGAGTTGAGGATGCTTCATAATAAGTAAGAAACTATAAGAAAAAAGTCAAAACTTTTTCAGTCTTTTCAACAATCTTTTTCTTTTTTAATTAAAAAAAATCTCATCGGCTTCAAGCCAATTCTACCCTTACTGATGTTTTGATGTTTTACAATTTTTGACACATTGAGTTTGAGATTATTCTCCAATCTATGAAATGGGGATAATAATTTTGCCTTCAATGATGGGTAGAAGGATTGAAGTGAAAGTGAAAGTTACTCAGCCATGTCTGACTCTTAGTCCATGGAATTCTCCAGGCCAGAATACTGGAGTATTCTTTCCCTTCTCCAGGGGATCTTCCCAACCCAGGGATCAAACCCAGGTCTCCCACATTGCAGGCAGATTCTTTAACAGCTGAGCCACAAGGAAAGCCCAAGAATACTAGAGTGGGTAGCCTAGCCCTTCTCCAGGGGATCTTCCAGACCCAGGAATTGAACTGGGGTCTCCTGCATTGCAGGCAGATTCTTTACCAACTGAGCTATCAGGGAAGCCCCAGAAGGATTGGGTGTGCTGTTTTATATAAAAGTTCTTTCACAGTCTGGGACACATAGTAGGCCCTAAACAAGTGATAATCAACCATTTCCATCTCGTGGAAATGCGTTCTAATAATTCTTCATTGTCACATATTTAGTCTTTCTCTTTTACCTGTGGGCTGCTCTGGTGGATTACTCTGGGTGGATGTGAAGAGTGTTTCTCCCACCACCTTTACTTAAAGGATTATGATATCCTCCTAGCTGGTCCCCTTCTACTTAGCCCCTTCTGCATTCCACGCTCTTCTGCTCATAGCAGCCAGAGTTACTTCTTTAAAAATTTGAATGGGATTACATTGATTCTTAGAAGTCTAATGGCTTCCCAACATTTTTAAGTTGAAAGCGAGGCCTGATGGTGGCCTGCAAGGCTGTGTGCTACCAGGCCCTGGCTGCTTCTTCAGGCTCATTATCTGCCTTGTTCTTGCTGGTTCACTGCAGACCACCCATCCCTTGCTGTTCTCAGTGCACGAAGGCCACTCTGCCTCAGGGCCTTTGCATGTCTCTCCCACCCCCTTTGCTGAGACGATCCTGTCCTGCATGTGCACCTGGTTCCCACTCTCAGTGCCTCGGGCTTTCTGCTCAGTTGTCACCTCCTCAGCTATGCCTTCCTGAGCCTTTTGCCTCTCTCTCTTCATGGCATTACTTGAATTCAATATTTAATATTCATATGTCTGTTTATACAATGCCTCTCTCCCACCAAAATATGAGCTTCTCAAAAGGATGGCGTTCGTCAACTTTGCTCACATTTGGGTCCATCCAGAGAAGGCAATGGCACCCCAGTCCAGTACTCTTGCCTGGAAAATCCCATGGACGGAGGAGCCTGGAAGGCTGCAGTCCATGGGGTCGCGAAGAGTCGGACACGACTGAGGGACTTCACTTTCACTTTTCACTTTCATGCATTGGAGAAGGAAATGGCAACCCACTCCAGTGTTCTCGCCTGGAGAATCCCAGGGATGGGGGAGCCTGGTGGGCTGCCGTCTATGAGGTCACACAGAGTCGGAAACAACTGAAGTGACTTAGCAGCAGCAGCAGCAGGCCTTACAAGGACACCATCATGATGGACTCCCAGTGAGCATCTGTGGAATTGATGAGTAAAATAAATAAATGAGTTAAATCTGACCTTAATATTCATCACAAAGTTTAAATGCAAGTGACATCTTGAATATAGATTAGAAATAAACACCCACCTCCTTCCTCCAAAAGAAGAGAACAGAATCAATCCCTGAAGCATGGTTGAAATTCTTGAAAGAATCGCAACCAGTGGCCAAGCCACCCAGTGATGTACCAAAATGAATACTCCTTGACAAATAAGGAAGAAGATATTCACTTTCAATCAATCGGCGTCTGCCCAGGTATCAGCTGGACCTGCATGTGGCCAGTTGTTTCTCAGCCACGCCACCTGGGCTCAGTGTGGTGGGAGAAAGGGGACAGCCTGGCGTCCCTGGGAGTGTCTAAGTCTGCTCACTCCCCATGGAGGAGGGCAAACCCCACTTCTCTAGTTCTGGGTGCTGGGCTGCCCACTTCCACCCCACCAGAGCTGTCCCAGCCCAGAGTGGCCCCTCTTCTCCAATAGGCACTTGGAGCATCTGCAGTCACCCATCTGGGAACATGTCCTTTTATCCCAAGAAAGCTGTAAGGAGTCAGCTTGGAGAACAGCAAGGAAAATACTTTTAGAAGAAGGAAGAAGAGTGTGAGGTGGGTAAGCACTGTGGGATGCTAGTGGTATTGGGAGAGTCTTCTGGCTCAGTTTCCATTATGTATTTTAGAAGTGTGTGTGTGTATGTGTGTGAGAGAGAGAGAGATACAGACAGACAGATATACAGAAAGAGAGACCAAAGAAAGAGACAGAGAAACAGAAAGGGGGAGAAAGCCAAGCAGACAGAGACAAACAGAGACAGAGAGAGATACAGACAGACAGAGATGGGGTGGGGGGCTGGCCTGGTGTTTATGTTCGAGGGTGGTGTGTGTTTGTGTTTCTGGAGTTGTGGTGTGTTCTTCCATGTATCTAGTGCTTGTCTGTTTATTAACTCAGTGCCTCTGTGTGTGGCTGGGGGTTTGTGTCTGTCTGTCCGCTGTGTCTATGTCCCTTTGCTTAGCTCTGCCGCTCCTTGCGGGGACCAAGTGCGATTCCCCGCCTGTGCTGTGTAGGAGTCACAGACACGCAGGCATGCTGCTGGCCTTGTCCTCCCCTTGCCGGGATCCTTTGTGTAACTTGTGCCCTGTTTGGAGGCAGCTGTGAGGATGAAGGTATCCCAGGACATTCACCCATGAGGAAGAAAAAGGCCGGTTGGGGGGTGGGGCAGAGTCACACTTGGCAAAGCTGCATGAAGTGAAATATCTGAACCCTTAGTCAGGTCCGGTCCGGGAACCGCATGCAAGAATGCAGTTTTCCAAGGGGCCTCTCGAGTGACCTCGCTGACCTCTGACTACCCCTGGCCTGTGTTGCCCATTATTTCCCAAGCATCCCCTGCTCTTTCTGCCTCAGACCTTGTTCCAGTCTTTCCTTCTTCCTTCAGAGCAGTTCTGGAACCCCTCCCCCAGGAAGCGTCCCCTGACCATCACAGAACAGCTAGCCTCCCCCTCCTGGGTCCCCATGGGACCTGGACACAACTCTGTTGGAACATCTCCATCCTTGGGTTGTATACTTGCCTAGTACCTCCTCTCTTACCCCCAAGGAACCCCGGAGCTCCTTGAGCTCAGGAACCTGGCTTCTCTGATTTTGTACAACCAGAGCCCAGCAGGGGACATGGGGCCTAACGTGCAGAAGAGAGAAAGGCCACCACCAGGTGGGACTGAGCCCCGTCCTCTCAGGGGCTGACCTGGCCCGCTGGGCACCCACCCCACCCCGCCCCCACACGCCTCCTGTCTCGGGGGGAAGGAGATGGGAGGACACGGGAGCACCTCGTGGCTCATACAGGGCCTCAGCTAGTGCTCCTCATTACTGAACACACTTAAAGACACACGTTGTCTCCTGTCCTCCAAAGTCACTCCTTAGAGTGAGTTCCTTCTAGCGTTGAGATTTTACCAAGCCTCTCTCTGGATGGGGAACTCTCTCAATTGCTTAATTTTCAACAACAAAGGACTGTTTGGGGAAGGTGCATTAGCCTAAAACCACCTCAAACAACATGGGTTTAGAATTCTTAAAGAGATAATCTGACAGAATCTCTAAGAGAGGGAGTCAGAGACACTTTACACAGATTAGCAATTTTTCCTTGGGGTATGACCTTCAATTACAAGCGCTGGATGTCATGGCAAATAAGCCTTTTAAAGCTCGGCTTGAAAGAGCAGTGCTGAGCGGTTCTTTTGTGCAGAGCACGCACTGACGCACACCCAGGGACAGAATCAAAATCCCGACAGGGCTCCTGTCGGGCTTGTGGGGGGTGGAGGGTATTCCCTGCCTGCCGGTCGCAGACGTGCAGCTAGAAGTGAGGAGAAAGATCTGGAAAACAGGGCTGGATGATGCAAAATAGAGCCTCCAGGAGGCAGACACTTGTGGGAGAGCATGGTGAGCATCAGAGTCAAGCCATTCAGGCAAGGCGGATGTGGAGAAAAGCAATGTTTCTCAACGAAGATTTTGAAGAACCGTCACGAAACAGCCCATCTGTTACTTCCATTGGGATCATCTTGGCTGCCATCTATTGGATATTCACCACGAAGCAAAAGTTTTCCAAGCAGATTACCAATTTTTTTTCCCCCTCCATCTACTTGTGAAGTGGGCATTCTTATTTTTTTTTTTTTCCCAATCGCTTGACTGATGCGGAGAATGAGGTTTGAAAACTTAATCTGAATCTCACCACAAGGCCTGGGAGCTGGGATGAAAATCCAGACCTGACCTCTTCACCGCCGCCTTGTTCCAGCTCTCATAAACATTTCCTACTGTTTGTCCAAAATGATCTTATCAGAATGGTGGGAGAGTGTTCTAGCAAGGAACTGTAACTTAATTCCTGTGGTTACTCCTCACTTACTGGGCTCTGTGAACCCTATTTATGTAATTAATGGAGAAATGGGGCTCTCCAAGCCAAATATGCGTGGAGAAGCTGAGAATGTAATGAAAGGACTGAAGGGTCCAGGGGGAAGCAATAGGGAGACGTGGAGACTGTGGAAAACTAGAAAACCCATGCTTATCCACAGAGGGCAGACTTGCTGCCCCAGCCCTTTGTTGCTATTATAACCACAGCTCTACTCTTACCAGGTGTTCAAATGTTTTCAGAAGCTAGAGAGCTGGATTTTGGAGTGAATTCTTATTTTTAAGAGTTGATTACTAGCTCAAATTAATTTTCAAAACCCATGTGGACCAAGCAAGGCGCACTTGGGATCTAGAGTTGTGACCTCTTTGTGTGAACACTACTGCAGCTTGGGGTCAGCTGGCATAGTGCTGGTTTTGGCATACTAAAACATGAATTCATATCCAAGTTCTGCCCCTTACTAGCTGGGTAGTCTTCCAAAGCCTCAGATTTTCTGTCTGTAGAGTGGGAACACTAATAACCCTTCCTGTACAAACCCATTGAGAAGAGCATGAAAATGTTTGAGAATCTGCCTGACGCTGCGAATCCGTGGTATCCAGCATGGCCCTCCGGTCTCCCAGGCCCTGCACCTTTGCTGTCCCCACTGTTTCTCATGTCAGGGCACCATGAGCTTCTGGCTGTTCCCTCCAATAGAAACGGTCTTCTTTCAGCCTTGTAACCGAAAGGGCTCTGCCTTTAGAACTTGCCATTGGCTGGCTCGCTCTTGACATTCAGGTCTCTATCATATGTCATCTCTTCAGAGACACCCTCCCTGTCTATCCTTTCTAGTCTTGCAGCTTGCTTCCTGTATCAAGTCAACAGCATACTGCCACTATGTTGCTTTCTCAATAAACTCATTATGATCTCATGTGTTTACTCACTTCAGAGCCCGCTGCCTGTCTTCTCCAGTAGAGCAAGGCTTTCCTTGTTCACTGTGGCCTTTTCAGTATCTAATGCAAGGTTTGGCACCTATCTGACCCAGGTGGCGCAGTGGTAAAGGATCTTCCTGCCAGAGCCGGAGACTCAAGAGAGGCAGGTTCAATTCCTGCATTGGGAAGATCCCCTAGGGTAGGAAATGACAACCCTCTCCAGTATTCTTGCCTGGAAAATTCCAAGGACAGAGAAACCTGCAAAGAGTTGGACACGACTGAGCCTGTACATACATAGGTACTCAGTAGATATCCCTAGAATGAATGAAGAGTGCTGGATGAGACCGAGATACAGTAGAAGTCAGTGATTCTTAGGAACTGGTCCCCCAGAGAACAGAATGGAGGGAGGCTGTTGTCTGGGCTGCCTGAAGAGGACTTGAGGTTTGTTTGGAATTTTGCTATGAATCAGCATGAGGTCCTGCCCATTCCTTGCTCTCTTACCTAGTAAAATATTATTGCTTGAGAAGCTATTAGAGAGATAGAGATAAAGCCTCCTGGAGCACAGATAGAATCAGAAACACAGAATTAACCCCTATGAAGGCTGAACAGCTCGCATAATCAGGCAAGCCAGACTGGGAAAGGTGGGAAGGCTAATCTCGCTTTTTACCAAAGGCACATGGGCTCAGAGTCTGCAGGGGCTGGCGAGACTTAAACATTGTTTACTTTGACAATTATCTATACCTGTGGCAGGTAGATTTCTACTTTCATTAGTAATAAAATTGTCCCTTTAGGATAGGGGCCTGTTCGGTTCTTTTTAAAGGAGAGGTATATGTTAAAGAAAAATGTCAAGTAAATGATTGCACAGATGGTGTGTGGCTATTACAGTCTCATGGGGGTGATGGAGCCCCAATGGCTTAAGTTCAGCAGGTCCTAATCTGGGCTATTAAATGCAACCCCCTTGGAATGGACTCAAAGATCTCTGTAAAGTGGCCCTGGTCCAATTTGCTAACTGTTTCCATTTACTCTCTTTCATTTAGAAAATTGCTCCAAACTTAACTGCTTTACCCATGCCCTTGCTTCTGGACTCGACTCACTCTTTTTCCTCCTGGCACACTCTTCATTCACATACCTATCCTCTAAGATACAACTCACTTCTACCACCAACCTCTTCTCATCCACTCTGTCCCTCAGCTGAGCACTGAAGAATTGCTGCTTTTGAACTATGGTGTTGGAGAAGACTCTTGAGAGTCCCTTAGACTGGAAGGAGATCCAACCAGTCCATCCTAAAGGAAATCAGCCCTAAATATTTATTGGAAGGACTGATGCTGAAGCTGAAACTCCAATACTTTGGCCACATGATGCAAAGGACTGACTCCTTGGGAAAGACCCTGATGCTGGGAAAGACTGAAGGCAGGAGAGGGAGATGATAGAGGATGAGATGGTTGGATGGCATCACTGACTTGATGGACATGAGTTTGAGCAAGCTCTGGGAGTTGATGATGGACAGGAAGCCTGGCATGCTTCCTGTGTCCATGGGGTCACAAAGAGTCAGACATGACTGAGCAACTGAACTGAACTGCACTGAATAATAACTGCTACAATTTAAGCACTTTCTGTGGGCCAGATCCTACAGGTACACTCATATTTAAGGTTCCATCAGTTGTGGGAGGTTTGTCCTCCCCATCTCCATGTCACTCAGGGCTGAAGTGCTCTGGTCAAGATTCCTCAGCTGGAAGGAGCCAGGACATACTCTCACCTAGAAGTCATGATCCCAGAACGCAGGTGCTTAACATCCTCACTCCTAGTCACCTTGGGCACTGTCTGTGCAACCATAGCATGACCGGGGTCTGTGTCTTCTCCCTCTAGGGCTTGTGAGCTGAATCAGTCTCCTACTTTGGAGGGTTTGGCACCTGCTGAAGATTCTGCAAACATTGCACAAACCGTGAGCTAGGTTAAGTTGACATCTTGATGGGGTTTCAGGCTGGTCAGGGCTGTCAACTTTGGGAATCTGAACAGAGCAGCTAGAAGAAGGAGGGAAAGTCACTAATAACTTCAAGGGAGAAGGCTGTACCTTTTGGATCCTCATAAAAAATGGGGTCCCCTTTGAGCTAGAGTCTTAGCATCATGGAACACAGTGTGAGTCTGAAAGTGAAAGTCGCTCAGTCGTGAGTCGTGTCCTACTCTTTGCAATCTCATGGACTCATACAGTCCATGGAATTCTCCACTACAGAATACTGGAGTGGGTACCCATTCCCTTCTCCAGGTGATCTTCCCAACTCAGGGCTCGAACCCAGGTCTCCCACATTGCAGGCAGATTCTTTACCAGCTGAGCCACCAGGGAAGCCCAAGAATACTGGAGTGGGTAGCCTATCCCTTCTCCAGTGGATCTTCCCAACCCAGGAATCGAACTGGGATTCTCCTGAGTTGCAGGTGGATTCTTTACCAACTGAGGTATCAGGGAAGCCAGCATGAGTTTGGGTCCATGCAATTCCTGACTGTATGACACTGGGCAAGTCTCTCTACCTCCCCTAGCCTCAGTTTTCTGATCTGTAAAATACAGATGTTGGAAGGTTTATGTGAAATAAACAAGATACAACATCTAACACTTGGGCCTGGCACATAGTAGATCCCCCTTACATTGCTGTTGGCTTTCTGCATGTGTTGTCTCATCACCCCTGTCCCCCTGCCCTCCCTATTTGCATTAAACAGGCTTGCATACAAGAACTGTTGGGGTTTGTAACTCTTCCACTAGCAAAAACATCCTTGGGCAATTTACTCTTGAATCCTTAGTCTCCTAATCTGTGAAATGGGAATGATAATCTATTTGCCCCAGGGCTTGTTGTGAGGGTTAATGAGATAATTTGGAGCTCTTGGAAATAACCATTACCTGGCATGTAGAAAATGCAAACTTATGAGAGTTGCCTCTTTATGGCCTCATTTCTCAAGCAAATCTGAACCATCTAATCCCCTCTTACTTGATTGCCTCTTTTTACTTTCTTGTTGCAGTCACAGAAACATTTCAAATTCCACAGTAAGTACCAGGTAGGGAGATGCAGAGATAGGAAAGTTGAATACTCAGCGTGCACAAAGTTGAGTATTCCTGAAGCAGTGTAGCTTTTGATACCAAACTTGGGGTAGAGACAAGGAAAATATGAGTAAAATTTAGGATCCATCTGAAGATCTCTTCAAAGTCTTTTTTTTTTTTTCACTTTTCTCTAAATGTCATCAAGATAAATAGATGTTCCTGAACTGGAAAAAGGCCAGGTTACAGTGAAATGAAAGAAATATTCAAGTTGTATGCTCCTGTTCTGCATTCACTGAGGGCTGGGGGACCCAAAGATGATGGAGATCATCCAGGTTTTGAGTCTTAATGAAAAAAGACAGATAGGGGAGTAAAAACATGAGGCTGCCTGATACTGTATGAGGTGAGACAGAAAGGTGACCATTCAGGGCAGCTCCAGAAAAGGCAGCAACAGCCAAGACAAAGGATGAGGCAAAGTGGGCATTTCTATCAGATCCTCAGTGGCCGGCACTGAGAATCACACCCTGGGGCATCGTTTAGAATCCCTTCTTGGAAAGGCCAGAAACGGAAATTCACTGACTAAATGAGGCAAAGAAGGAATATACTGGAAGGATGCTGAGCAGCTCACAAAATGGGCAGGGAGCTAGGCTTGGATAAGAACAGAACTGGGGTTGCCCTAGGGGTCCTGAGAGCAGAGCTAGGGGACAGCCTTATCCGCAATGGGAAAGCATGTGCTCTGACTCTTTCTTTGTTTTCCTTTTGTCTGTGTCGCTTGGCTTAGAAGTCCAGGGAGAGAGAACTTGATTGTACTGAACAGGATCAAATGTGTACCTGAGACTACAAGGAGGGGCCGAGAACTTGGGTGATAGCCACTCCAGGACACCTGGAGAGCGAGCGGTGATTCCCCAAGTAGAAGTGAAAGTGACGTGATGAAGGACTATGACACGATCTTGTCTACTCCAGGGAGTGGTGGAGTTACAGAGAATGGCACTCCAACCCCCATTCAGTCCTGGATGTATTAGCATCCAGTCTATGCCAGGCCCTGCATTAGGCGCTAGGAGATGAGGTGAATAAGATGGATTTGGAAGTAACTCAGCCCATGTTGTGAACACAGATTCTTTGATGCCAAACCCATGCCTCTAGGAGTGAAGGGTCTAGAGGCACAGGAGGCGTAACAGCTGGAGGACCAGAGCGACCACCAGGTGCCTTGATGAGGGGATGGGGAGAGAATAGGTCCTCACTGATGTTCACAGGAAGTCAGAGTTACAGGGACAAGGAGAGCCTCGCTCAGCACCTGAAACCTCAAGAAGTGGCCCCCTCCTGCTCAGGCTATTCTGATGCCCACCCCGAGTCGCTCTCAAAGCCCGTTTGACCAAGCAGATGACCCAAGCGTGGAATTTGGGCCAACACTGGAACAGATCAGGCAAGGAAGCACAGGGGCCACATCTAGGGTTGGTTGCAGGCGAGGTGGTCTCCTATCTGCTTTCCCAGAGACCCCACTTGGGGAGCCCCATGACCCAGTGGCTTGGTGGCCAGACATATAACAGGTGTTCAACAAATAGTTATGGGAGGAAAGAAGAGACAGGAGGGACGAAGGGATAGAAGGAATGCATAAAAAGGGAGAAAGTATTTTAAAATGAACAAGTTAATGAGATCAAAACTGAATGAATAAATGAGTGACTTCTATAGGGATAGGGGAAAAAATGAAGAAAGAGTGCAGGAAATTTTAAGATAATCCAAACTTTGCCACTGCCTAGCTGTGGGATCCTACTTAAATTTTTGGGACCTCAGTTTCCTCATCTGTAAAATGGGGCTAATTTGGACATCTCTCCCTGAGAGTCACTGTAAGGATAAAATGAGAGGATATAGGCGAAGCCTTTGGCTCTGAGTGAGAGCTCCATGCATGTCAGCTATTATGACTGATGGGCTAAAGGTCACAAGTGAATGAACGAATGAGTGAATGAATAAGGGAAATGAAGAGAGAGAAGAAGAGAAGACAGCCAAGGTCCTTCACTCGGGCCTCTCCATCCTTGGTGGCCAGGGAGCACTGGGGACAGTCTGCCTGGCGGACAGGGTCACTCCCTCCCTCCATGCGCAGGCCCAGCCTGTTTGATTTCAGGAGAAAGATAAGATGCCGGGGCTGCTTTTTCATCTTCTCTAGGCCCTCCCCCCTGCTCACAGCCCCCTTGGCAGTTGGGGCCTTCAAAGTCCCTGCTGGCTCCAGATCTACAGATAATCGTTTACTGTAATCCTACCCAGGAAAGGAGCTGATAAAGTCCAGATGGAGTGTGAGGTCTTCAAACTCACTTTCTCTGCCCAGATAACACTGGAGCCTCTCAGGAGACCCCTTTCTCTTGGGAAGAGAGGCAACATGGGCTGTGTTCACATAGCACACACGTGGTAGGAATGGACTATCAGTTGCGGGGGACACTCCTTGCTTTCCTAGGGTGGGAGGGGGGAAGAGCGGAGAGGGAGCAATGGATTTGGAGTCGGATCGGCCTGGACACCTAATGTAGCTTTATGTGTCATTAACATGGAGGTATAAATTTCTATTTTCCAGGGGGCTGTAAATGTTCAGGGATGCACTGGGTGTGGAAAGACCTGGGCTAGGGGAAGATTTAGGCCTTGCCTTGATCAGACTTTCCCATGTGGCCCAAGAAGGCTCCAGCACCTGAGCCTAAGCTGGCTTCCTGGACTGACCCTCAGCCATAGGTCCAGGAGTCAAATAGGCCCCAGTGTGAACTTAGGTCTCTCACTTGCTGGCTGTTGACCTTTGGTAAGTTGCCAAGCCTCTCTGGGCTTCAGTTTCCTTATCTGTAGAGTGTGCAAATAATCTGTACCTTGTTGACTGGCTGCAAAGGGTTGAATTAAATAGCAAACAAGAAAGCATGTTGAGATTAGAAAAATAGACAAAGTGAAGGGCTGCTGTTCTTGGCAACTCAGGCCCACGAACCCTCACAGTGGAGAGGCCACGTTGTTAGACATGATCAGGGAACGCTGGGAAGATCCACTCCAGTACCACATTCAGGAGGGGTGATGTGGGCGCCTCAGGCCCTGGGACGCCACTCAGTCCGATCCATGAGTGTTGGGGTCAGAGGAGGTCCTGAGGCCTGACTGTTCAGAATGGGGTGCGGCCCGGGGCATGGGATGGATGCATGGGGCAGCAGCAGCCCTGGACACGCCTCACAAAGGGCAAAGGATCAGGGATGGTCTGGGGCCCTGTGGGAGGAGCCTCTGACATCCTGCAATCCTCCATTTGGACTTGCTTTCGTATCCCTTTCATTGACCCATTACGTAAATCCAAACAGATTTAAGATCTGACCCTACCTACTTCTAAGAGGATTTAGGCTATTTTAAGATGAAAACCTAGGGCAAGAGGAGACTTTAAAGAGGCTGTCTGCTGCTCCATCTTATAATGACAAAAATGCAATGGAAACCACAGGAGATAGCCTCTGCACTGATTAGATGGGTAGAGATTTGAAGCCCGATGATACTCTGTGTGGGTGGGTGTGTGGGGAAACAGGCATGCTCTTTGAAGAACAAAAACATGTGTACCATCTCTTAGGAAAGCCTTTGGTTTTTAGTTGTGAAAATTAAAATGGACTTGTCCTTTGACCCAGCAATTCTAGGAATGTATCCCTTACTTAAACTTTCAACCATGAGCAAAGGCAATACAAGAATATTGATTGTAGGATTCTGTGTTGAGACAAACATGGGAACTCTCTAAATGCCCATTAATAGGGGACAGGTTAAATAAATTATGTTGTAGTTATTCAAAGACAGCACCATCTAGGGCGACAGTGTATAATGTGTGTCCCTGTGGGTGTGTACGTAGGATATACACAGATTTGTATATGCACAAACAAACTTGGAACTGGTCATGCTCCTCTGGGGAGGGGGATTGGGTGACTGGGGCACAGAGGTGGGAGAAAAATTTACTCATAACTATTCTTTAAAGCTGTTTGAGTTTTTTTTTTTTTTTTTTAATCTTAGTTTGGCTGTGCTGTGAGGCACATAGAACCTTAGTTCCCTAACAAAGGATTGAGCTCATGCCCCCTACTGTGGAAGCACGGAGTCTTAACCACTGGACCGCCTTGTTTGAACTTTTCCTTATAGGTCTATATGAATTGTAAAAAAAAACCCCAAAACCCAAAGATCTAAAGATCCCCCCCACAATAGAAAATAAACAAGAAAACATCAACAACCACATGCACACAACCCACAGAGAACCCATCTGAGACGCATCCTAGACCTAGCACAACAATTTGCCCAGGCAGGCCCTCAGTAAACATTAAAATAAATAAATAGATTGGGATCATCGCAGGAAGGAAGCCGAGTAAATGCTTTCTGTACCTGAGCCAAACTGCTTTATAATACTCATGCAATATATTTAGCTGTCAGCTTCCTGATGCAAAGGCAAAATGGCAAGCAGGTTGCACAACATAGTTTGCATTTTGTAACATCAGAAAGGCCTGACATTAGTCTACTGAGATAACATTTCTCCTGAACAAACAAGCAATTAGCAGCTTGCCCCTTGCTCTCTGGGACCCTCCCTGAGGACCTAAAATGCCTTGGACTAGCACATCGTGTTTACTCTGCTCTAGACGGCAGGGTGGCCTGCTGTGCACGTGCCTGATTGCCTCCTCGGGGTGAATTCGGCCCAAGTGCTCTATTACTACCTTTCAGAAGGGAGAAAGGGACTTTTTGGTGGGGGATTTGGCACTAGAATAAGAGACCAAGGTTCGAACCCCTCTTGGTTGAACCTGCCTCTATAGAGGTAGGCAGTTTGGAAAAGGTAACATTTCTGAGCCTCCAACATCCAGTTTGGGAAAGGCAGCCCATGACAGCTGGAGGGTTAAGACACCTGGACATGATTTCTGAACTTTAATGATTTTTATTCCAGAAGACTCAGGTTACCCTGGCCATTGGTAGGGTAGAATTCTCTTGCTCTACCTCAGATCTTGGAAATGCTAACCAGAGTAAACCAGTTTGGGCTAGCCATGTCCTAAAACAGAGCAACAACTTCTGAAAGAACAAAGAAGGTCTGATAAATGACAGCAGCCACCAGTGTGTGTGATATCACTCTCAGCTCCCTCATCAGCAGAAAAGAAGAAATGGGACTTTCCTGGTGGTCCTGTGGTTAAGAATCTACCTGCCAATGTAGGGGACATGGGTTCGATTCCTGGTCTGGGAAGATTCCACATGCCGTGAAGCAATTAGTCCATGGACCACAACTACGAAGTCCGCACTAGAGTAAGAGAAGCCCCTGTAATGAGAAGCTTGTACACCGCAACTAGAGAAAGCCTGTGCACAGCAACAGAGACCCAGCACAGTCAAAAAGAAACAAATAACCAAATAAAAATTAATTTAAAAATTTTAAAAAGAATAGACGAAATTTATGCAGTGTTGTCAGATTAATTGAAAGTGTATCTAACGATTCTAGTACTGAGTAGGTGCTTTGTGGTCATTCAATAAACATTAGTTTCACTTCCCTGGGTGGCTCAGATAGTAAAAAATCTGCCTGAAATGTGGAAGACTTGGGTTCCATCCCTGAGTCAAGAAGATCCCCTGGAGAAGGAAATGGATACTCACTCCAATAATTTGCCTGGAGACTTCCCTAGACAGAGGAGCCTGGTGGGCTGTAGTCCATGGGGCTGCAAAACGTTGGCCACGACTGAGCAATTAACACACTGTCACTGTCTCTCCCTTCCTCTTAAGAACTGAGAAAAGATAAATTATTTTGGGGACTCAATATAGTAACTTTTCAGTGCAGTTACATTGACTATCCTGCCTCTGGATGATGGAGAATGACCAGCTCTATACAGACAAGAGAGTGTATTGTCCCTGCAAACAGTTGGCCAAGCCTGATTATATGCAGTAGCTATGAGTTATATATATCATAGAATAGTGACATTATTTTCCAGTTCCTGCCTATAAGATATCTAATAAAAACTCAGCCAGATTAACCTATATCTCTCTGATGGAACTGAGAGTTTTCCATTTAAATGGTGCCGTGCGTCACATGTTGTTTTGCTCTGGGGCAGTCATGCTGTACTAAGGTGCATTGGTCTGCAAGTAACAGCAAACCTAACTCAAGGTTTAACAAATACAGAGTGGGCTTTACAGATGCTTGATTCAGCACCTAAATGGTGACATCAGAGACACAGTTTTTTCTATCTTTCTAGCCCGCCATCCTTAGAGTTTGCTTCACCCTCAAACTGGTAGCAACAGGGTTGCTGTAGATCCAGGGTTCCCTCTAAATGCTGAAATATCCCAAGGAAGAAAAGAGAGACCATGACTTTCCCTAGTTTCATCTTGGGAGTAAGGAAATTCTGTGCAGAAGTTATCAGTAGGCTTCTCATATCACTGTAGACAGAGTTGGGTCATAAGTCTTCCCAAATAAATTACGGCAAAGGCTTATCTTTGGACAAATCAGACTCACCCCTGGAGCTGGGGGCTGGAATGGATGCTGGGGAATGACCAATGGCATCGTGGTCGTGTGCAGACAGACCTTAAGTTGGCTTTCCATGGCCCCTTCCTCACAGCTTTGTGTAATCCCTTCTCCCTGAATTTGAACAGGACCTGAGACTTATTTCTAACCAAAGGAATATGACAAAGGTGATGGAACACCACTCCTGTGATGACATCACACTATGGAAGAGTTCATCTTGCTGGCATATTCTCCCTAGAGACTTCTTTGATGGCTTGATGAGGTAAGAAACCATGCTGGACAGCCCAGGTGGCCAGGAACTGCAGTCACCCCCTAGGAACTAAGAGCAGCCCCCCAGCTGACAGCCCACCACGGAGCTAGGACCCTCTGTCTTCCAACCACAAGGACATGAGTTCTGCCAACAGCCCAAGTGGGTTTGGAAGTAGATGTTTCCTCAGTCAGTCTGCAAATGAGAACACAGCCTGGCCAACACTTTGATTATGATCTTGTGAGACCCTGAGCAGAGGACCCAGCTAAAATACACACTGGTGGTATTCTAAGCTGCTAAGTTTGTGGTTATTTGTTATGCAACAATGGAAGATTAAAATGGTCAGTCTCTATCTTGTTTTCATGAGATGGAAAAAGGTTTAATTTTCCCAATAGTTTTCTCCAATGAGAGAGAGAATAGCTTTTCCTGCAAAAATATTTTCAGCTCACTGCTTTGTGATGACCTAGATGGGTGGGATGGGCTGGGGGTGGGGTGGGTTGAAAAGTAGGGTCAAGAGGAAGGAAATATATGTATACATAGAGCTGATTCACCTTGTTGTACAGTAGAAACTAACACAACACTTAAAGCAATTATGCTGCAATAAAAGTTAGTTTATATATATATGTATATTTGTGTATATAAAAGTTAGCATATATATATATATATATATATATATATATATATATATATATATTTGTGTATGTGTGTGTGTAAAAGATCTTGGGAAGAGAAGACATTACCAAACACCTTAGTGGCATCAGGTGCCAAGCCTTCAGACAATGTGGAAAGCTGTTCTGCATTAAGTGAGAAAAAGAACTTGGGGACTTCCAGGGCCCTTCGGAAGCTGAGAGGGTGAAGGAGGAGAGTGCCTGGGGCTAGAGGGTATTGGAGAACAAGAGTTCCCTTAACTGCACCTCTTCCTTGCAGAGATGTAGTGGTGTCTGCTAGGGTTGTCATAATAAAGTACCACAAACCAAGTGGCTAAAACAACAAAAGGTATTGTGTCATGATTCTGGAGATAGATGTCTGAAATCAAGGGGTCAGCAGAATTGGTTCCTCGTGAGAGCTGTGAAGCAGAATCTGTTCCACGCCCCTCTCCTAGCTCCTGGACGTTTGCTGGCAATCTTTGGCATTCCTTGGCTTATGGGAGCATCACCCGAATCTCTGGCTGCATCACCGCGATCTCTGGCTTCATCTTCACATGGCATTCTCCTATCTGTGTGTATCTGTCTCCAAAGTTCCCCTTTTAATAAGAACACAAGTTATATCGCATTATCATATTAGATTAGGGCTCCGCCCTACTCCAGCGTGGCCTAATTACCTTTGGAAAGCCCTATTCTAAAGTAACATCACTTTCTGAATTACTGAGGATTGGGATTGCAATAAATGAATTTGCTGGGGTAAATCTGTGCAATGGAAAGTTGGGACAGAGCGGTGAAGTAACTCTTCAAGATCTGCTTGAAATTGCACAGGCACAACATGCCATATTCCTAAGAGAGATTGCTTCCTCCAAAACATTCCGCAAAATGCCCAATACCCATTTCCCTGAGAATGCTGTCTCCTGATATTTCAAGGCCCTGCAATGCCACAATTTGACTGTGTCTCTTCTATCCAGTGGCAAGGAGAAAGGCAACTGAACTTTGCCCCTTTTGATGGGGAAAGACTCTTGCAGACTAGGTCAGGGCTGAACACGCCAGCTTTGCTGGAGAGAAAGCTGGATGCTGTGCCATTTCTGGGGTGTCACTGTCAAAGGCTTTCTTCTCAGAGATGAGGAGTCTGCCCGAGTGTCCTCATTCTTCCTCTATCTGGAAATCCGGCCACGAAGCTATCAGATCTAATTGACTGCAATTAATAGTCTACATGTTCTTCTAAAAAGGGCTCTTGTTAAGGTCCTCTAATTGACTCATTTTCTTCTGTGACAACACAGGCTACGAAGTGGTATTTCAATGGGAGAACGAGGCAGGGCTTATTAAATAATCAACATTTTAATTCAGAGCAGATCCTGATTAGAGAGAGAGGGGAACAGTGGAAAATACACTCATTCTTGTCTCTGTGAAAGATAACTTCTTCCTAGATTGATTTCTTCCTCCTTCCCTCCCTATTTGCATTCTTCCCTCTCCTTCCCGTCTTTCATTTTAGCGTATATCAAGTGTTGGATTTACGGAATATTTGAGCAATTAAGTGGCCTTAGAGACTATTCAACATGATTTCCAGATAGGGAACCTGAGGCTCAGAGAAGCGAAGCAGCCATCCAAAGGAGCAGAGCTTTGCGAATAACACAGCTGACTCAATTCCAGGTCTTGGGGTTACTTCGAGGCTGTCTTATGTCAGCCTGCATATTTGGGGATGAGATAACTCATTCTGGTTTTTGCTATCAAGGAAAGCTATGAAAGCTGTTCTCTGTGCACCCCCACCCCACAGCCCCCCTAAATGATGATCTTGTTCATAAATTGCCTCCTTTGTCAATGTTTGAAGACTCTAGCTTTGTCTGTTTGTTGCCTGTTTATCTCATTGTTATTTTCCTAAGGCGCAGCAACCTAAGGTGGTTCACACGGTGCAGAACCAGAATAAAGGCAAAGAAAGGGTCAGTGGCGAGGAGATTCATTAAGCAACAACAACAAGAAACAATCAAACCAAAAAAAACACCACCAACAACAAACAAAGGCTTTGAGTTGGGTGGCAAAAACTGATGGCTCTCAGATTTTCTAGATTCTCTGGACAAGTGGTTCTGGCTCTGTGGATCTGGAGAGGAGCTGCCAAAATCCACCCACAGACCACAGAGGAGGACTCAGCTACTACAATCATCCTACAAATTACTTTGCCAAAACTTAATGTCACATGGCATTGAACAATAATCCGCAGAGCCACGTGTCCCTGGCTGGCTGCAAAAGACAGGCTTAGTGGAGACAATTCCAAATGCCAATGTGTTCCACGTTCACCACTCTGTCCTGATTTTCTGTTGCACAAATCTACCTTTTAACATGTCAGTGCAAAGAGGGCGCACCTCCCCCTGGAAAGGAGAGAGATGAGCAGCTGTGTTCTTATGCATTAACTTTAGAATCAGGTCCAGGTATGAATTTCAGCTCTGCCACCAACTCGCTGCCACCACATGTTGTGATTTCCTGGTCTTCAGTTTCCCTACCAGTTAAACGGTGGTGATGATGGTACACGGTTGTTGTGCGAATGACATGGAATGATGGATGGAAAGGGCTCAGTTCAGTGTCTGGAAGAAGTGGGCGGTTCATAAATGATTCCCATCCTTGAGGCCCCAGTGAATGCGCTGGATTCGTGGTCTCACAGCTGCAAATCACCATGGAGTCTCTTTTCCACCAGTGCTTCAGAAGCTTTCATGTGGCTAAGAGGGCCCCCAGGGGAGTTTGCTAAAAATGGTGATTTCCGGATTCCACCTCCAGACCGTCTGAGTTAGCAGATTTGGGTCGGGACCCAGGCATTTCTGCATTTTAACCAGCATCGCCATGTGATCCTGGACATTCTTGAAACACGCTTTGAGAAACTTCTTCGTACAGTTAAGAGAGGTGGGAACATGCCCTCTCTGCCTGCTTCTCTTTGTCTTCCCAGGGGAGCTGTGGCACAGGGTAAGGGCTCCTGTGGCTCATCTCTCTAAATAAAATGGAACATTCTAGTCCAGGGGCCCTGAATTCAAGTGGTCACATGACATGACATGAAAGCCGCGAGGCAGGGCTGGCCCGTCAGCCCTGGAAGTTAGGTTTCTTGCAAAGGCAGCAGCTATTATCCCATCTGCCAGAGTCTGCCGTTTGGGGGCTCAGAGACCTGGCATGGCTGCATTTTCCATTTTTTGTTACGGATTCCCCAAATGTAGGAATTATCACATCTCTTCATTTTAAAAGTTGGAAATCATGTACTATCATTTTATTTTTGCATGCATGTGGGCCAAACAGAGCATGTTGATGGGTCCGCAGTGATCCCTGGGCTGCCAGGCGGTCATCTTGGGGCTGCTCCTGCTTCTCATTTGACAGCTGAAGAAAATGGGGGAGGAGAAGGTAGGGGAGATAGCAGAGGCTATGCAGCCTGGCCGTGCTGGGAGGCTGGAGTGGGCTCTGCTTCTGCAGAGAGATTGGAGGTGATCAGCACCCTTTTCCAGGAGCAGAGATATAGGGCAACACCTCAGAGCATCCGCAGCCTTCCTCTCTGCTCCGGCTCCAGGACTGGTGGGGAGGCCAGGAGCGGGCGAAGCTGGAGCTGTGCTTACTCATCCCTCCGCTGCCACCTTCTGCTTTGATGTCTTGATGTTCCAGTTCTGGCAGCCAGAGAGGCAGCAGCAGCAGGCTGCCTGCCCCAGCAGCCGCCTCACACCAGAACAGCTCTTGGCACGACTCTCTGGGGACTTCAAAGGTGGAAAATTGCCCTGGGATAGCTTCTCGAAGGCGCCTTCCTAGTGTGAACAGCGCGAATGGAGCAGGAGATCAAAGTGGGGCCAACCTTTGGTTACAGGGAGAGTGACGGGCAGGGTCTGCTCAGGGCTGAGCAGAGGGTGTGACTGGGCCTTGGGGGTGAGCCTGACCTTGAAGGCTCTGCAGAATCCAGCATCAGAGGGCTGTCTTACTCTTTTCACCTGTCCCCCTCTTTGAGGAACCCGGAATCTCTGGGGCAGGGACGATGCTGAGTAAGTGTTTCTCACCATGTCTTCTGAGCTCTTGGCCTTTTCTTTGGCTTTCTTGGGCCTCATCAGGCACAGCCCCATCTGAGGAAGAGGAACCACTCAGTTTGACCTGCTGGGAGGCTGAGATTGCGTGAGGGCAGGGCAGCCAGCCAAGTGCTGAAAAACTCTTCCTCTTGGGAAGCGCTAGGCAGTGCCCCAAAAGGGGAAGTGATCCGTGGGCTGATCTGCTAATGATTTATCCCCGGGTCTTTAGACCTGGCACCTGTGGCACCAGCTGCAGCCGGGCTGTCTGGAAAATCTTCCCAGCGGGCATCAGGGAGCACAAGGTAGGAAATCAAGCTCCCAACGCCAGCTGCCAGCCACTGCCGCACCAGCCCCTGCCCTCCTTGCCCAGAAAGGGCTGCTTTTGTTTGTTTTTTTCAGGGCAAGCATAGGCTGTGTAGCTGTGGCCTAGTGGAGGCTCTGGGGATGGACCAGGCCTGGAACACATTGGAGTGATGTGTTGGCACTTGACTCGGCCTGTGTATAGCTGTCCCCATGACCTGGAGCCTTAGCCTTGATCTCCTAGACCAAAAGTAGGAGGCCAGCGCTGACCTCTGCTCATTGACTTCTCACCATCCACCTTCCAATATTAATGAAGTAATTATTTATAAAAGGAATAAGTGCCCGTAGTAAACATTTCAAACAAGCTTAAGATGAAAAATAAATCCCCATTTCCAATTTCATCCCCAAGACGTAAACCATGTCAAAAATTTCCTGTTTTAGAAAGCAGCTTTGTTTTTTGTTTGTTTGTTTCCTGCAAGGCAAGGCACATGGGATCTTAGTTCCCTGATCAGAGATTGAACCATGTCCCCTGCAATGAAAGCCCAGATTCTTAGCTACTAGACCCCCAGGGAAGTCTCAAGAAAGCAGGTATTTTCAAAATGAGTGCTTAGTAGGTACATTCTTCTTCAATTTGATTTCCCTTTAACACATTTTTCCATCATGAGGAGCTGTATTATTTGAAGCAGTTGAACAGTAGTCTAGTGTCTGGATGAGCTGTGATCTATTAAAACAGCTCTCTGTGGATATTTTGAATGCTTCTAGTTTTTCACTCTTATAATCTAGTGGCAATGGGCCTTTGTGTACTCTACAGGGGTGTACTAGGTGAGTATGTCTCTGAAAGTCTTTTAAAACTTTGAGTATATGTATTCCATTTTTCTCACTAACACTCTGAGGGAGGGACAATGGTACCCATTTTACAGATGAGGAAAATAAAAGCTCACACAACTGAAAGTGGTTTGCCCTGGGTCACATTTCTGGCATTTATATTCATTCAAAAAGTGTTTATTAAACCACTGTCCTTTACAGGTATAGTGCTAGACACTGGAGAAGCAAATGATTGAAGTCCTGCCCTGTTGCTTACAGCCTAGTGGGGAAGTTGTGTGTGTATATATGTGTGTGTGTACATATACACATACATATGTACATATATATACAACTTGTGTGTTGTATACACAGTTTGTATACAGTTTTTTTATGTTGTATATACAACTTCACACACACAAATTGTGCTAAATGGTTTGAAAGACAAACCATGGTATTACAAAGGAGGATGACAAGTGGACTGATTATGAATTGTGCAGTCAGAAAAAACCACATTTAAAATTTGGTGGTGTCATAGAGTAAATGTTATATTCCCCTCACCCCAATTCATGTTGAAACCTCGAGTGCAATGTGATGGTGTTTGAAGCGAAGCCTTTGGGAGGTGATTAGGCCTAGCTAGGCCCATGGGAGTAGAGCATTCATGAATGAGACTGTGTCCTTATAAAAGAGACCCCAGAGAGTGCCCTTGTCCCTTCCACCGTGTGAGGACGTCGTGTGAACACGACCCTCCCTGGGTCCAGAACTGGGTGCTCATCAAATATCAAATCCTCCAGAACTTTATGAAATGAATTGTTGTTGTTTCTAAGCCCCTCCGTCTAAGGTCGTTTGTTATAGCAGCCCAAACCGAACAAGATATGAAGGAGGAGCAGGATTGCCGATAAGAACGTGAGAGTGAGAAGGTCCTGGGAGCAGAGAGCAGCATGTGTCAAGGCCCGTTTCTGCTCACGGTGTCCAAGGACTCAGCAGAATATCGAGTATGGCTGGTGAGTGGTGAGTGTGGCAGAGAGTGGGGGGGAGGCTGTCAGGGAGACGGGGAGGGACGGGGCACGCAGAGGCTCACGGAGAGGGACTCTACATTTGTCCAGATGCAGTGAGCAGGCACTGAGGCCAAGGGAGCTGTCTTCCTGGGGAACCCTAAGGCCAGCCGCATCGGCCTTTGTCAGGGTCTTGGCCTTTCAAGTAAGAGCAGGAGTACAGTAATGAGCTAATGGTTTTGAATGTGCTCTGCGCTAGCCACTCTGCTCAGTACTTTTCATATGTTACCTAGTTTAACCCTCGTTGCAACCATTTGGGGTAAGTAATATTGTTATCATCTCACTTTTACAGGTGAAGAGACTGAGATCAGAGAGATTAAGTCATCATCCAACTAGTTAAGTACCCACGGGACTTTCATCAAGACTGACAATATTCTGGGCCATAAAAGAAATCTCAGTGAATTAAAAAAAATAAAAATCGTACGAAATATGTTTTCTGATCACCATGGAATTAAATGAGAAATCAATAAGAAGAAGATGTCTGGGGAAACTTGATATATCTGGATATTAAAAGACACACTGCTAAGTAATTCACAGACTGAAGACAAAACCACAAGGGAGATTAGAAGATACTTTAAATCAAAAATAACAGAAGTATGACGTATCATAATTTGCGGATGCAGCTAAAGCAGTGTTTGGAGAGAAAGGGATAGCTTTAAATGCTTTTATTAGACAAGAAGAAATATCTAAAGTCAATGACTTAAATTTCCACCTTATAGGAAAATAGAGCAAAGTAAATAAAAATTAAACATAAACAAGGAGCTATAAGAGCGGACACTTATGAAATGCAAGACACAGAGGCAATACAGAAAATCAGAAAAATCCAAATTCGGTTCCTTAAACATAATAAGAAAACCTGCTGCTGCTGCTAAGTCGCTTGAGTCGTGTTCGGCTCTTAGCAACCCCATGGACTGCAGCCTGCCAGGCTCCTCTGTTCATGGGATTTTCCAGCCAAGAGTACCAGAGAGGGTTGCCATTGCCTTTTCCAAGCAAAGCTGACATATTTCTAACTAGCTTAATCCAAAGGAGAAAAAGAGTATCAATTACCGATATCAGAAATAAAAAGGGATTGTCATCACAGATTCTATAGATACTAAAAGAATAATAAGAAAAAGCTATGAATATCCTTTGGCCAATAACCAATAAATTAGATAAGACGGCTGAATGTATTAAAGTATAGAACTAACCAAAATTGATGCAAGAAATAGAAAATCTAAATCTTCCTAAGTCTATTAAAGAAGTTAATTTTTTGCTACTAAAGTTTTTTCTTAAAAGGAAATGTCAGGCCCAAATAGCTTCACTGGTGGATTCTACCAAACATTCAAGAAAGAAAGCACACCAATATTAAGTAAATATTTTCAAAATATAGAGAAGAATCACTGTCCAACTGTTTTGTGAGCCCAGTATATCATTAATAAAAAAACCTGATATAGGAATTTATCAAAAAAATAATAAAATTACAGACCAATATTTTTATAAATAGAGGCACAAAAATCCTTGGCAAAATAGCAAATTGAATCCAATAATATGTAAAAATAGTAATGTATCATGACCAATTATGGTTAAGGGTTAGCTCCAAAATGAAAGTTTAATATTTGAAAATCAATCTTTAAATATAATTTCATAAAGTAGCAGAAAAATCATTCATTTCATTGAGTGAAATTGATTACTTCAATATGATCAAATTGATTACTTCAATATTCAATCAATTCAATATTGATTACTTCAATTTTAAAATGCTTCCAGAAAAATAAACTACCCAATAAAAAAATGGGCCAAAGAGCTAAACAGATATTTCACCAAAGAAGACATATGGATGGCTAACAAACAATGAAAAGATGCTCAACATCACTCATTATCAGAGAAATGCAAATCAAAACCACAATGAGGTCCCATCTCACGTGGTCAGAAAGAATGGTATCAAAAAGTCCACAAACAATAAATGCTGGAGAGGGTGTGGAGAAAAAGGAACCCTCTTACACTGTTGGAAATGCAAACTAGTACAGCCACTATGGAGAACAGTGTGGAGGTTCCTTAAAAAGCTGGAACTAGAACTGCCATATGACCCAGCAATCCCACTGCTAGGCATACACACCAAGGAAACCAGAATTGAAAGAGACACGTGTACCCCAGTGTTCATTGCAGCACTGTTTATAATAGCCAGGACATGGAAGCAACCTAGATGTCCATCGGCAGATGAATGGATAAGAAAGCTGTGGTATATACACAATGGAGTATTACTCAGCCATTACAAAGAATACATTTGAATCCGTTCTAATGAGGTGGATGAAACTGGAGCCTATTATACAGAGTGAAGTAAGTCAGAAAGGAAAACACCAATACAATATATATATATATATATATACACGGAATTTAGCAAGATGGTAACGATAACCTGTATGTGAGACAGCAAAAGAGACACAGATGTAAAGAACAGACTTTTGGACTCTGTGGGAGAAGGTGAGAGTGGGATGATTTGAGAGAATAGCACTGAAACGTGTATATTGTCATATGTCAAATAGATTGCCAGTCCAGGTTCGATGCATGAGACAGGGTGCTCAGGGCTGGTGCACTGGGATGACCCTGAGGGATGGGATGGGGAGGGAGGTGGGAGGGGGTTCAGGATGGGGAACACATGTACACCCATGGCTGATTCATGTGAATGTATGGCAAAAAAACTATATTGTAAAGTAATTAGCCTCCAATTAAAATATATAAATTTAAAAAAATAAAGAAAACAAAATGCTTCAAAGGAAAAGCATTTTAAAATAAAAAATTCTACCCATTGAAAATAAAAACTCGTAGCAAACTAGAAATAATAGGGAAATAATAGGAGTATTAGGAAATAATATAATTATAAATATATAATAAAATATAAATATATAATAATATTATTAATAATATTATATTATAATATAATAATATTAATATTATTCCCTAATAATATACAATAAATAAATATATTTTATATATTATATAAATATAATGATAATATTTCCTAATAATAATAATATTTCCTAATAATAATATTCAGAAATATTATTTCCCTAGGAAATAATAGGGAACTTTCTCAAAATGTTAAAAAGCATCTGTAAAAACAATCTATAGATAGCATCATACTTAATGACAAAAGATTATAATTTTTTCCCTTTGAGATATGTTGTTGCTGTTGTTTAGTTGCTAAGTCGTTTCCAGTTCTTTGTGACCCCATTAGACTGCAGCACGCCAGGCTTTCTTGTCCTTCACTATCTTCTGGAGTTTCCTCAAACTCATGTCCACTGAGTCAGTGATGACATCCAGCCATCTCATCCTCTGCCGCCCCCTTCTCCTCCTGCCCTCAATCTTTCCCAGCATCAGAGTCTTTTCCAGTGAGTCAACTCTTCCCATCAGGTGGCCAAAGTATTGGAACTTAAGCATCAACATCAGTCCTTCCAATGACTATTCAGGGTTGATTTCCTTTAGGATTGACTAGTTTGATCTCCTTGCAGTCCAATGGTCTCTCAAGGGTCTTCTCCAGCACCACAGTACGAAAGCATCAATTCTTCGACACGACCTTCCTATCTCACATTCACACATGACTACTGGAAAAGCCATAGCTTTGATTATACAGACCATTGTCAGCAAAGTAATGTCTATGCTTTTAAATGTACTGTCTAGGTTTGTCATAGCTTTTCTTCCAAGAAGCAGGCGTCTTTTAATTTTGTGTCTGCAGTCACCATCCACAGTGATTTTGGAGACCAAGAAAAAGTCTGTCACTGTTTCCACTTTTTCCCCATCTCTTTGCCATGAAGCGATGGGACCAGATGCTATGATTATATTTTTTTTCATGTTGAGTTTGAAGCCAACTTTTTCACTCTCCTCTCTCACCTTCATCAAGAGGCTCTTTAGTTCTTCTTGCTATTAAAATGGTATCATCTGCATATCTGAGATTGTTGATATTTCACCTGGCAATCTTGATTCCAGCTTGCAATTCACGCAGCCTGGCATTTCGCAAGATGTACTCTGCATGTGTGCCTGTATGTGTCCTAAGTCGCTTCAGTCGTGTCGACTTCCAGGGAATCTTCCCAATCCAGTGATCAAACCCATGTCTCATGTCTCCTGCATTGGCAGGCAGGTTCTTTATCACTAGTGCCTGCTGGGAAGCCCTGTACTCTGCATATAAGTTAAATAGGCAAGGTGACAAATGTAGCCTTGGCATATTCCTTCAATGATTTTGAACCAGTCTGCTCTTTTATGGCTGGTTCTGTGACCTCTTGACCTGCATACAGATTTCTTAGGAGACAGGTAAGATGGTCTGATATTCCTATCTCTTTAAGAATTTTCCACAGTTTGTTGTGATTCACATAGTCAAAGGCTTTAGTGTAGTCAATGAAACAGAAGTCAATGTGTTTCTGGAATTCCCTGCTTTCTCTATGATCCAATGGATATATTGAGATATATTATAAGGCAAAATTGCCCATGTTCACAACTTCTATTCAACCTTATCTAACAGTATCTAACTCCTGCAATAAGGCAAGAAAAAGAAATAAAAGGCATAACACTTAGAGAGAAAGAAAACTCTATCTTCTTGCATGTACAAATAATAATTTATGTAAAAGTCCAAAGGTTAAAAAAAAACAAAAACTAGGAAAACTAATAAGTGAAGTTAGCAATGTTATAGGATACAAGGTTGAAATACCAAAACTAATTGTATCCTTACATACTAATATCAAATAATTGATTAAATTAAGAAAACAGTTCCATATATAGTAGCACCAAATAACACTAAATTCCTAGGAAGAAATCTAACATAAGATATTCAGGATTTCTACATTGAAAACTACAAAGTACTGGTGAGAGGAATTAAGAAAGACCCAAATAGATGGAAAATGTCATGTTTATGGTTTCTAAGACACAGTAATATTAAGATGACTCTCCTCCCTAAGTTGAACTACACTCAATGCAATCTCAATAAAAGTTCCATAATTTTTGGTATAAACTGACAAATGAATTTTAATAATTTTGTTGAAATACAAAGACTGTAGAATAGCAAAAGCAATTTTTATAAGAGAGTTGGATAACTTAACCAACTTGTGTTCAAGGCTTGCTATAAACTTACTGCAATTGAGATAGCTTGGGGACTAGTGAGACTATAAATATACAGATCAATAAAACAGATTAGAGAGTCCATAAATAGATGCACATGTATTTAGTCAGTTGTCTTGACACAAGTGAAAAGGCAATTTTGTGAGAAAACAAAAGTCTTTTCAACAAATAGTACAAGATGTTCATGTAAGGAAAAAGTGAATACTGATGGTTAACACATACCAAACCATAAAAGAAGAAAATAATAAATTAGGTTTCAATTAAAATAAGAGCCTTTTGTTCTTTGAAGGATACCATTAAGAAAGTACAAAGGCAAGCCACAAATTGGGGGAAAATGTTTGCAACATATATGTCAGAAAAAGAAGTTGTATTTGGAATAAAAGAACCCTGACAACTCAATAATAAAAAGACAAACAATCCAGTGAGAAAATAAACAATCCAGTGAGAAAATGGGCAAAAGATTTGAACAGATACTTCTCAAAAGAAGCGCTGAGAAAGATGTTTAACACCATTAGTCATCGGAGAAATGCAACTTTAATAGTAATGAGATACTACCACATACCCACTAGAATGGCTAAAATCAGTGGTGTGCTTATAAATATTTAACAGTTAAATCTCTGAGGGATAGGAGTAGAGGAAGCCTGAACAGTAGCATTTGCTGATTTTATGGTGTAAATACTCACACTGCAAATAATTTCAAGCTACCAACAAGAAGATGTCAACAAACCCATAGTTGGTAAGGGATGCCTATGATTGGCTCCCACAAGCTGCTGCAAGCTAGATCCAGCATACTACTAACTAAAATGTTTAAAACTGACCATCCCTCTTCCATTGGTGGAAATGCAGGGCAGCTATAACTCTCATAAACTGCTGTCGAGGATGTAAGATGATAAAGTGAAAAGTGAAAGTTGCTCAGTCATGTCTGACTCTTTGCAACCCTAGAATTCTCTAGGCCAGAATACTGGAGTGGGTAGCTTTTTCCTTCTCCAGGGCATCTTCCCAACCCAGGGATCAAACCCAGGTCTCCCGCATTACAGGCAGATTCTTTACCAGCTGAGCCACCAGAGAAGCCCAAGAATACTGGAGTAGGTAACCTATCCCTTCTCCAGGGGATCTTCCCAACCCAGGAATCGAACCAGGGTCTCCTGAATTGCAGGAGTATTCTTTACCAACTGAGTTATCAGAGAAGCCCTGATAAAACCACTGGTCAAAACGAGTTTTATGGATTTTATTTTTTTTAAATAAAGTTAAACATCATCTGCCATATAGCTCAGTCATAGAACATCTGGGCACACCCAAGTTCATAGCAGCTTCACTTGTAATAGCTTCAAATTGGAAACAACCCAAATGTCTACCAGCAAGATGACATACTGTGGCATACTCATACTCATCAGCAGTAGAAAGGAACGAACTGATAAATCAATCTCAAAATTATTATACTGAGTAAAAGTTTGAAAACAAAGAGAGTACTCAATGTCTGTTTCAATATACAAAGTTTTTTTTTTTTTAATGCAATCTACAGTGAAAGAAAACGTATCAGTGGTTATCTAATGAGGGGGTGGAAGGCAGTGGATTACAGTGGGCACAAGGTAATCTTTGGTGGTTTCAGGAATGCTTGTAATCCTGATTATAGAGATAACTTCAAGGATGTCAAAACCAATCAAACTATATATTTTTACATATGTGCCATTTCATGTACTTCAATCATATCTCGATAAATGATGAAAAACTGTTTAAAAAGTGCAAACTCCTTGACTTGAACACAAGCTCAGAGATGAGAGAATTTAGAGAGGAGCTGAACTTGTAGTTTATCTCAGACACTTTTTATAAAGGTGAAGACCTACTGAAGGGGAACCCAGAATTTAAGAAATAAACCCCAAATTTAAATTGTGTGACAAAGCTTAATTTTCAAGGTGGATAAAAGAAAAGTGTAGTTACACTTCAGAATGGAACCTGAGTTTTTGTAGTAGCATTTACATCATCTGACAGTCCTAGCTTGTGCTAGGTGCTTTCCTATGCCTAGGGATTTGCCTGATGTTGCCCCCACCGGGTGGCAAAAATGGGAGAGTTGACTCTCAGGTCAGCTGAGAATTACAGGGTTAGGTTCAAATCTCCTTTCCACCACATCCTAGTTGGGTGAACTCCTGCACATATCTCTGTCTCAATTATCCACTGTTTTGAATCCAAGCCATTCCAAGAAGCTGTAACTTAAAACAAATTCTCACCATCTGACCATCTGGGTAGGGCTTGGTGTGGACAGCTAGTCTCTACTTCATGTGGGGAGGGGCAGCTGGGGTGTTCCTCCAAGACGGGAGGATCCACTGCCAAGACCCCTGGATGCTGGCTACCTCCTAGGAGCTGGCATGATCGTAGGCTGAGCCTCTCTCTGTCCCTTTCCAGACAGATCTTTCCACAGACTGCTTGCTCTTCATGCCTTCCTTATAGCTTCCCAGCTGTGGCTTAAAAGCTAGTGTTGAAAAGCATGAGGCAGAAGTTGTATCCCCTTTATGGTCTGACCTCAGAAGTCACAGTGACACTTGCTTGGCTGAGCATCCTTTAATGCCTTCCCGCTTGTTCGTCCTCCTGCAGCTAAGCTGGTCTTTCTGCTCCTCTGAAGTCTAAGCCTGTTCCTGTTGCAGTGTGTTTGCACCTGCTCTTTCCTTGGCCTGAAACACTTCCTCTTGCCCTGCAGATCTACACAAGCCAGCCTCCTTCCATCATTCAGGTCTCGGACAAACGTCATCACCTCAGAGGGGCTTGCCCTTCTGATTTTCACCCTTCTCATCCCTGTAAATCTTAGCAGCACTATTCAGTGGAATTTTCTGGTGTGATGAAAATAGTCTTTATTTACATTGTTCAATACAGTAGCCACTATCCACAAGACTACTGGGCACTAGAATTGGATTTCAACTTTTACTTGATTTTAACCAGTTCAGTTCAGTCACACAGTCGTGTCTGACTCTTTGTGACCCCATGGACTGCAGCACACCAGGCTTCCCTGTCCATCACCAGCTCCCAGAGCTTGCTCAGACTCATGTCCATTGAGTTGGTGATGCCATCCAACCATCTCATCCTCTGTTGTCCTCTCCTGCTCCTGCCTTCAATCTTTCCCAGGGTCAGGGTCTTTTCCAATGAGTCAGTTCTTGGCATCAGGTGGCCAAAGTATAGGAGTTTCAGCTTCAGCATCAGTCCTTCCAATGATTATTCAGGACTGATTTCCTTTAGGACTGACTGGTTGGAATCTCCTTGCAGTCCAAGGGACTCCTCAAGAGTCTTCTCCAACACCACAGTCAAAAGCATCAATTCTTTGGTGCTCAGTTTTCTTTATAGTCCAACTCTCACATCCATACATGACTACTGGAAAAACCATAGTCTTGACTAGACAGACCTGTGTTGGCAAAGTAATATCTCTGCTTTTTAATATGCTCTTTAGGTTGATCATAGCTTTTCTTCTAAGGAGCAAGTGTCCTTTAAGCTCATGGCTGCAGTCACCATCTGCAGTGATTTTGGAGCCCCCAAACATAAAGTTTGTCACTGTTTCCATTGTTTCCCCATCTATTTGCCATGAAGTGATGGGACCAGATGCCATGGTCTTCGTTGTTGAATGTTAAGTTTTAAGCCAACTTTTTCACTCTCCTCTTTCACTTTCATCAAGAGGCTTGTTAGTTCTTTTTCGCTTCTGCCATAAGAGTGGTGTCATCTGCATATCTGAGGTTATTGATATTAATAAACTTTAGTTTAAATTTAAATATGTGCATAGAGCTAGTTGCTGCCACATTGGTGAGCTCAGCTCTGTTCCATCATTTCATCCTATTTTCTTCATAGCAGTTATCACCATTCAAATTATTTCTTTTTATGTTTTCAACTTTTTATGATGACAAATTCAACTCTGGAGGAAATTGTAAGAATAATAGAGTGAACCCTTCACCTAGATTACTTAATTGTCAATGTCTTGCCAGATGAGCTTTATCTTCTGTATTGTGCTGCTGTTCTCAGTCGTGTCTGACTCTTTGTGACCCTACAGATCATAGCCCACCAGGCTCCTCTGTCCATGGGTTTTTCCAGGCAAGAATCCTGGAGTGGGTTGACATTTCCTCCTCCAGAGTATCTTCCCAACCCAGGGATCAAACCTGTGTCTCGTGTAATGGCAGGCAGATTCTTTACCATTGCACCACCTGGGAAGCCCGTTATCTTCTATATGGCTGTATATAATTTTTGGCGGGAGGTGGCTGAACCCTTTGAGAGTTAGTTGCAGATAGGATAGTAGTTCATCCCTAACACCCCTAAGATCAAGGACATTCTCCTAATGCCATCACCATGCTAAAGGAACTCAATATGTACACATTACAGTTATCTAATATTGATATTATAGCATTGTTTTATATGTTGCTTGTGTCCCCAAAATGTCTTTTGTGGCATTTTTTTTTCTTTTGATCTTGGAGGCAATACAGAATCATGTGTGGTGTTTGCCTTATCTCCTTATTCACCTTTAATCTGAAATAGTTCTTAGCCTTTCTTGGTTTTCCTTGACCTTGGCATTTCAGAAGAGCAGAGGCCAGTTGTATTGAGAAATGTCCTTGGGTTTGCATTTGTTTGCTTGCTTCCTCATGATTGCATTCAGGTTATGAACTTGAGCAGAAGAGCCAGTTAGTGATGTACTCTCAGTGCATCAAATCAGGAGACGCTTTGTAATAATTTGTTCTATTGTGTGGGACACTTATTTTGATTACTTGGTAAAGCTGGTATTCTCCAGAGTTCTCCATTGTCAAGGAACTATTTTTCTCCCCTTGGCAATTTATAACTAGTCTACGTTGTTGCTGTTGTTCAGTTGCTAAGTTGTGTATGATTCTTTGCAACCCTATGGACTGTAGCACACCAGGCTTCCCTGTACTACACAATCTCTCATGTCTATTGAGCCAATGATGCCATCCAACCATCTCATCCTCTGTCATCCACTTCTCCTTTTGCCTTCAATCTTTCCCAGCATTAAGGCCTTTTCCAATGAGTTGACTCTTCACAGCAGGTGGCCAAAGTATTAGAGTTTCAGCTTCAGCCTCAGTCCTCCCAATAAATATTCAAAGTTGATTTCCTTTTGGATTGATTGATTTGATCTCCTTGCTGTTCAAGGAACTCTCAAGAGTCTATAGGGAGATCCTTTGAGAATATGTGAATATCCTGCTTCTTATCGAAACTTCATTCAATGGTTTTAACCTTTATTGATAATTCACCCTGAACCGATTATTGCTATAGAGTTGCAAGATGATTTTTTCCTCTTTATTTCCTTCTGTATCTATGAGTTGGTGTTATACTGTAAAGAAAAGATTTCCTTTCCCCTATTTATGCGTTCATTTTTTTGAATCAGAATGAACTCATGAATTTCATTTCATAATCCATTATTGTCATTATTCATTTTGATACTAAAATTGATCCAGTCCAGGCCAGTGGGAGCTCCTGCAAGCTAATGTCTATGTTCTTCAGACATGACTCTGTCACTTCTTGAGATTTTCTTACTTTCTGGTATAGTAAGATATTCCAAGCTTACCTTAATTAATTTTTTAAAATTGAGATGTTTATTATGTTTGTCTCCCATCTGAAGATAAGCTTTTCTCTCTACCAAGATTCTTAGCACTTAAACGCTTAGGTACAAATTGGGCAACAGAAGTCTTAGAAATCTAGTTCTGGAACTAATAAAGGTCACTACATGAACAGCAAAGAAGGTCCAAATTCCATCCAGCTCTTAGTTGTTTGATCACACAGCAGAGTGCAGAGTCAGTGAGGCAGCATAAGTGATGAAGAACATGGGCCATAGGGCTAGGCCTTCCCAGGTTTCTTGCTGCACTTCTATACTTAACTGCACACTTTGGATAAGTCACAGCTCTTTAAGCCTCAGTTTCATTATCATCAGTGTGGGACACCACTTACAGTACCTCACCACATGATTGCTATAAGGACTAACAAAGAGGATATACATAAGGTGCTTGGTGAACCTGCACCTGCACATGCAGATGGCCAATAAATAGCAGGTATTATTTTTGTATACATTTTCTCATGTGAGACAGCTTCATTTGTAGATGAGGAAACTGAGGTTCAGAGTGGTTACTAAATTACCCAAGGTCACACAGCTAGGCGGTGAGGAAGTCCAGATATGAACCAATGAAGAGGATATTCTCCATGTACTGGAGAGGGACAGCAGACCGAGGTGAAACAGAGACCTTTTTACCTGGCCTGGCCTTGCACCTCCCCCAATCTTCTGCAGAGTGTAGGCAGAGGGGGTCACTGCTCATTGTACAACAGAGAAGTGACCAGGGCCTGGCGAAGGAGTCACAACCGTTTTTACTACCAAAAGCTTATCAATGCTACAACAGACTATATGTGGCAGCAGAACAGTGATTAAGATCATAAACCCTGGTGAGACCTGGATTTTCATTCTGAGTGGGAGACCCTAGGTAGGTTACTTAACTTCTCTGGGTCTTGGCTTCCATATCTGTAAAACTTCAGGGCTTTTGCAGTGACTGTTCTCTCTGCCTGCAATGCTTTTCCCCTACACTCATAGTTAACCCTTTCATATCCCTTGTTTCTTTATGAACATCACTGAGCCCTACTTTGATCACCTTACTTAAAAATAATATTCACCTTCTGCACCCCATCACCTTTTCCTGGCTCTACTTCCCCCCAGCACTTCTCACCACCTGACACCACATCCGTCACTTGTTCATTATTTTGTTTGGTCATTGTCTTTCTCTCTGCAGAATGTCATCTACACCAAGGCAAGGTCTTTGGTCTGCACTGGGTCACTGAGAAAAGGGCCTGGACATAATAATAGCTTCATAAATATTCCTCATTGTTGTCACTGTAAACAAACCACACCAGAGTGCTAATTTTTTAGGAAATGCTCAAAACAAACAATGTTATCATATCATGCTGATGTTGAAGTCCCTCTGGAATTTGATCATGGTTTTTATTCCAAATTCCTGTCATTTTTAGTTGTGGCCTAAAGTGAAAGTGAAAGTCGCTCAGTATCCAACTCTTTGTGACCCCATGGACTGTATGGTCCATGGAATTCTCTAGGCCAGAATACTGGAGTGGGTAGCTGTTCCCTTCTCCAGGACATCTTACTAACCCAGGGATCGAACACAGGTCTCTGCATTGCAGGTGGTTTCTTTATAGACTGACACACCAGGGAAGCCCAGTTGTGGCCTAAGGCCTCCAAATAAGTCTGGGACTCCTTTTCTACCTTAGATCCCACTTTCCAATGTGACCTGCAGTATATCCTCACCTGAGAGTTTGCAGAAATGCAGATTCTTGGGCCTCCCCACCCCCAGTCTGACACAGTCAAAATATGCATTGAAACAAGACCCCCAGGGTGACTTGTGTGTGGTCAAGTTGCTAACTTCCATCACTTTCTTCTTTCCTGGAATCTCTCTCTTCCTGCTCCCCAAATCTTTCACCCATTCCTCCTTAACTTTCTAATTTGACCTGGAACGTTTTTCCTTGGCTCTCTGCTGCTTTGAGGGGATTTCTCATGTTCCTCTATCTACACATCACACCTCCCTGAGGTGCCCCTTCATTGGATGAAGCGTTTGTTGAAGCCAGAGCCTCTCCCTACCTACCTGCATATCCCGCTACCTCCACCTGCTTAACTTAGCATCTTTACTGGGAGCGAATGAATTGTTCCACATCTTTGTTTCCTTTGTTTACTCCAAGCATCTAAAGATGTTGAATGCAGCATTGCTTTCATGGATTCTTAGCTCTCCATGCTTCCTGAAGGCAGGACCATTCATTCATCTTCCTTCAAACTTAAATTTACTTTTGTTTTATTCAAGGAACGTTGGGAACAGCCTGAGTGACAGTCCCTAGATAAAGTGGCTACCAGGGAAATACATATGTGTGATACACAATTCTTGGAAATAAGCTCACAGCCTTGTGGAGGCCCCATGTGGACACACTACCAGGAGTCTTCATTGTAACATCATCCGATTCAGTGGCAAACAATCTAAATGTCCACTTGCAGGAATAAAAAGAAAAAATCTATGGAACAATCATACTATGGAACAATTAAAATTCTATGTAGCAGATTTTATAGAAAAGGAGATAAATATATAAAGTTATTACCAGAAAAAGATCTCTAGGACAGGATGAGTGACCACAAACATCTTACAGATAACGTGCTTTTTGACATGATTAAACCTTAAATATAAATATTTATATTCAATGTGTACAAAACTGGATTGAACCGGCACACAAATTAATGACAGTGATTGAGGGAGACTTTAGCCTTATTTGTCTGTTTTTTTTTAACATGGAGAATACATGTATGTCCTAGTATTTGTGCAATTATAGAATTCATAATAATATAAAAATGTAGGATTTCTCTGATCATCCAATGGTTAAGACTTTGTCTTCCAGTGCAGGTGATAGGGGTTTGTCCACAGTGGGGGAGTTAAGGGCCCTTATGCTTCGCAGCCAAAAAGTCAAAACCTAAAGCAGAAGCAATATTGTGGCAGATTCAATAAAGACTAAGAAAGAAAGGCCCATATGAAAATTTCTTAAATGTAATATTATTCAATTCAAATTAAAGAAATAAATATAGGGCAAGAGCAACTAATGTGACCAGAACTGAGAGATGGAGAGATATTTTAGACTGTGAAAACAACTTCATGTAGCCAAGTTGCAATCATTCCCATCATATGGATGGCTTAACTGAGACCAGCAGAGGTTAAGTAACTTGCTTAGAATCCCATAGTCACTATTAATAGATAAGATAGATCGAATGGAGCACAGGTTCTTTGTACTAAGAGTGGGGTGATCCCTGCATGGAGAATGAGACAAGAAAGTGCTGTCCAGAAGGGTCTTCTATTTTTTAAGATTCTTGCACACTAAAAAAAAATGGCAAAGAATTCATTGGGAAGGCAAGCAAAGCACATAAAATTACATTGACAGCAGAAGATTTGACTTCAAAAGCATTTATATACTCAATGCAAAAGACCAAAGAGCTGAATTTCTTGGGCAGTGGACACCCAGAAGCAATCAAGCTAGACCTAGGTGATGAGTATGACACATCTCGATGAGTGCTTAGTACACAGTAAATGTCGGGAATTTGTTTAGCCGCTCAGTCGTGTCCGACTCTTGCAACCCCATGGACTGTGGCCCGCCAGGTTCCTCTGTCCATGGGATTTCCCAGACAAGAATGCTGGAGTGGGTTGCCATTTTCTTCTTCAGGGGATCGTCCCAACCCAGGTATTGAATCCACGTCTCCTGTCTCTCCTGGATTGTCAGGCAAGTTCTTTACCACTGAATGTTGGGAAAGGGGATTTGAAACAAATGAAGCATGGTCCTCAAAGGTGCCTAGTACATCTGCTGAAATAAACTGAATTGAACAAAAGGTTTCAGTGTTTCTCAAAACAAGGACACCTAGGCCTGGAAGCAGTGCCAAAGCATCAGCCCTGAAGATGTGAGTCAGCTCTGCACTTGCACAGGCATTGCCAAGAGTGAGTGCAGTAGGCGTGGAAGAGCCAGGTTTGGAAACAACATCTCGAATTTTGTTTGCCCAAATTTGCCAAACATAATAGATTAGGAGCCCTCATGGGTGTACCGAACTAATTGCCCTTAATGTTTGTGCACATCGGATGACCTTTCAGCGACAAGCCCAGTTAATTAAATGCAGACGCACAAGTAGGGTTCGGAAGGGTGGGGGAGGGCTGGGTTCGTTTCAAAAGTAAGCCTGTGTTGTTTTCTGCTAAAAAGTTACGGGGAGAACACATCTAAACAAAGCCAATTATATGGAACAGTCCGTCAGGATACAGTAGAGAATATTTACAAGGACTCCCTAAGGCCTGTCCAAGCCCTGAGATACATAATGTCAGAGAAAGGGAGAGAGAGGGTCTTGGCAGGATAAGGGCTGGTCTTCATGGCCTAGGGGAGGGAGGGCAGGTGGAAAGCAAGCCTAGGGTGATATGAAAATCAAGTTCAATGCATTCCTAAAGTGGAGTCTTTATCTAGTCTTTATTTAGAAGTCCTCAAATCCCATTAGGCAGAAGAAAAGGAATAGATAATTTTTAAAGACACTCTTTTTCACATTTACATCATTCATGAACACCTTCACAATTTTTGCAGTGTTCAAGTGACTTTATATTTTTCCTATAAATTGGTAACTTCCCAAAGTGTTCACTGCCACCATTGTGTCATATCTGAGTCTTTTCACCACAACAGTGTCATCTATCAGATCCACCTGCCCACCCAGCAAGGGAACCTACTCTGTTTCTTTTGAACAAACCACAGAAAATGCCCTAATTTTTCACTGACAAATTTTAAAATACCTCCTCCCCCTTGAACCCAGGCAACCTGATTTCCTTGATGATATTCCAAAATGATTGCTCACAACGTCCTTCATTCTACGAATATTTCTCTTCCAGAGTCCTCCTCATTCATTGTTGAAACTCCGCTAGTTCTCCCACCAGAGGCAGAAGGGAGATAGCTAGCAGGGAGCGAGTCGGAGTTACGTGCCTCAAAATACGCCCTGGCAGGTTTCCAGGTAAGTTGATTCAAACTTTCTTGCTTAAGTAGGGTCAAACAGACTTTGTTCTAAGGCTCAGTCCAGGAATTGCTTTAGAGCAATTGCTTTAGCCCCGATTGCCTCTCCTGACTTTTGCAGTTTATCTCAGATGCAGACAGTTCCTGCTCAAGTCCAGCCTCAGAAGCGGTTCTAAAGATGCCTGACTCAGAGGCCTACTGCATGTTAGTGATGGATGTGCATGAGAGTTTGAGAGCTAGTGAGAGCTATGGAGATCTCTAAGATATGGACTCAACTTCTCTACTGACCGAAAAAAAAAGGCAGCCCCATCAGAGCAGATGGAGGTGAGAAAAAGCTGAAATGAATGGAAACAGGGGGTGAAATACTGTCAAGGACCACACAGGGGATAAAGACCCTTCCTGACACTCGTTTCCATCTGCTCCATCTACTTCCATCCCTACAGCTTCTCCCTTAGTTCTAGAATGAGTTTGGCCCTAGAATCTTCTGTCTTAGGTACCAAAGGAAGGGATGGTGGAGCTATGACCAAAATGAGAGGGATTAATTAAGTCATGGCACCAGATGCAAAAGGCAGCTTTGTGACTCAAGTCCAAATGACGATACAACAGTATCTGAGAGCTCTTGACACTCTGATTGGCTGGGTATTTGTTTTAACAAGAGTTTCTTTTCAAAACCAGTGTCTCTTGTTTGTCCTAGCTGAAATCTGCCTGAGGCGGGGCAGGTGCTGCTACTCCCCACTCAAAATGGCTTCCAGCTACTGAGTTCCTGGAATGAGCCAGGCTGCGTGGAGCCACGCATTCGGATGGGTCTGAATTCAACCTTGCCCACTGCTTTTGGGGTGTGGGGTACTACACCCACCGTCTTCTGCATTATGGAGCCCTGAAGGTGATCAGGGCTTTCTTTATAACTTCAGTGTTCTTTCAAGGCCTAGAGGTCAAGTCTTTCTGTCCATGTGCAAAGGCAGCAACAGCCATCTACAGCTTCTAACCACAGGGCACTGCGGGGCACCTCACAGCAAACCACCATCCTCAGAGGTTCTTAGCTACTAAATTTAGTGCATAAACATGCATAATATAAACGGAAAATGAATAGACGATTTGGAGAAAGTTCTTATTCTGAATTTTTACTTCTGTCACTAGTTTATGACTGTGAACAAATAATAATAACTAGTAAATGTTTTGAGAGTTTGCTTTGTACAAGATGCTTTCTGTGCATTATTTTAGTTTATCTTCACAGGAATCTGTGAAGTAGGTACACTTATTTATTCCCCCTGATTATGAAAACTAAGGTGAGAACCCAAGGTGATATAGCTGTAATCAGTAGACCCAAATTACTTTCAACAGGATCAATTATTTTTTTGGATGACTGATCATCTTGGTTTGCCTGGGACTGAGGGGTTTCTCTGGATGTGGGATGTGTTCAAGCCAGGCATGTCCCAGGCAAACTGGAATGAATTGACCACTGTATTTTCTGAGTATATATTACCATAAACACTTGATTGATTTGTAGGCATTTTGTTCCTGTCATTTTACTAACCACAGCTTTGAGTTTCCTTTTTTGAATCCAATTATTTTCCTTATATAGCCATATTTCAGAGATACTGTGGTTCCATCCTAGATCACTGCAAGAAAGCAAATATTGCAATGGAGTGAGTTGTTTGAAATTTTTTGTTTCCCAGTACAAATAAAAGTTATGTTTACACTCCGCTGTGGCCTAATAAGTGTGCAATAGCATTGTGCTTAAAAAAATGTATATACCTTAATTAAAAAATACTTTATGGCTAAAAAGTGCTGAAACAATTTCAATAGTAACAGAAAAGATTACTGATCACAGATCAGCATAAATACATATGACACTAATGAAAAAGTTGGAAATATATCAAGAATTACCAAAACGTGATACAGAGGCATGAACTGGATGTGGAGCTTCCACAAACCTTTCATTTGTGTAAACATTAGTATCTGTGAAGGAGAGTAAATTGAAGGACAGAGAATGAAATATGTCTATATATTGTAAGTCTCAACTTCGCTGAGTATAGATTGTATTAACTTTAATTTGGATAGATATTTTTCTACAGGTAAGATTCATCATAAATTAGATTTTGAAAATGATTTATAATTATTTCTTGGCTAATTCATGATACAACCATGTTCAATTCTCATCAGTGATTCTGGGATTTTATTGCTTTTTACATTACTAACCTGATTGTTCCATAAACTTGTCCCGAGTTTTGCCTATTAACTGGCCACATCCTTGACAGTGGAAAGAGAAAATAGCATAGTCAAAACAGTATAGTTAAACTCACCTATGTTCAAAATAATGAAGCAAAATAATGAGAATAAAGAGTCTGACTCTGTAGAGAGGAAACTTTCACATATTTAAAATGTTTTATCCTTTAACCATTCAACAAAGATTATGGATTTCCTCCTTCGTGCCTTGTGCTCCACTGGATTCTGGGATCCAGCGGTTAACAAGACATAGCCCTTACCCTCATCGTCCAGCAGAGTCGGTTTTAACCACCCATTTTATATTTAATTATCTGATTTTAGTGATGATCCAGACTACATCGGAGAAGAATGGAGACCAACAAGGCATGTGGATGGGAGCACTTGTAATAGCCAGATGACAGCCCCAGGAAGCAGCAAAGATGAAATCAGAACCCCGTGCCTGAGTCAGGGGTAGGGTCTTCAACTGCATTGTTCTGGGGGTCACTGTCTTGGTGAGGGTGAGGACAAAATGGGGTATTTTTCTCCTGCATATAGTTCCTCCAGGGGTTGTGATGAGGATGCGGGCAAATCTAGAGTTGGAAGAGTGTTTTGGAGCCAGGGAGGATTGAGTCATGACATGGCTGAGAACCCCGATGCCCCTTGACATTATCACTAACTGAAAAGTGTGTCTTCTCTGGAGACCACTGGGAAGTGATTCGTGTGTCACTGTTTCTGGGACAGTAAATCCTCATAGAACAGAAGATATGCATTTGTGTCTATCTAGGCACTGAGCATTTTGATTTTATCCTCACTGTAATCCTTCCATGCATATGTATGAGCTAAACTGCTTCAGTCATGTCTGACTCTGTATGTCCCTATGGACCGCAGCCTGCCACGTTCCTCTGCCCGTGGGATTCCCCAGGCAAGAATACCAGAGTGGGTTGCCATGCCTTCCTCCAGGGGATCTTCCTGGTTCAGGTATTGAACCTGTGTCTCCTACCTCTCCCACATTGACAGTACCTCTAGTGCCACCTGGGAAGCCAGTTAGCAAGAATGCCACCATTTTACATATGAAGAAACTGAGGTTCAGGGAAGAGAGGCAAAAAGTCACCCTGCTAGAAAATAATAAAATCACATTCTAGGAATAAAGCATGGATGTTCAGTCCTCCATTTTGGACAACCTCAAGCATTGTGAGCGTTGTAAAATGGGAATAATAATCCCTTTACATTAAGGTTGTTCCAGTGGAAACAGAATGGTATCACATATGTTCATTACATAATCAGTAATAAAGCACATAGTAGGCGGCTCAAGGTGGAGCAGTTTCTTGCCTTTCCTTTACCTCAGTTGCTTCACTAACATAGTCTAACCTTGTAAGCGGATTTTCTTGGCGTTGTATGTGGATATAAAATAGAAGGGAGATCCTGGGTCTTTGATGGAGTGGAAGAAATTACAATCAGGCTGGGTTGCCCAGGAAGTCGCAGAAAGTAGGCATCTCCCAGAACCTTGTTCTCAGTGTTCATTGATGGACTGAACCTTAAAGGATGCAGGAATCAGAAGGGAGTGTCTACTGGGGCTGTGTGATCAGGAAAGGCTTTCCAAGGAGGTGAGACAGACCTTGAGACGGTAACATCATTTTCTGATCAACCTGCTCTAGCAGGAGCTAACAGGATTTTTTTTAAAGCATGCCAGAAAAATGTACACATGTAACATTTTGATTTTGCATGCATGGGGAAAAAATCTGAGTATCTTTCCCTACTTAATTTTTTTTTTCCCAAAGCTAAACAGCAATAATATGAGAAAATAGTTCTTAATATTAAAGCATTGTAAACACACACACACACACACATAGACACCTCGACACAAAACCAAAACCCGTTTCAAAACAAAAACTGGACTTTGGAGTCAGACCAGCCCAAATTTGGAGCCTGGCTTCTTCGTTTTCAAACTGTGGGACTTGAAACAAGTCTCCTAATATCCTTTGCCTCAGTTTTCTTACCTATAGAGTGGGAATATTAATAGCTCCTTTATAGGACTGCTAGTACTGAGGTAGCCGGTGCGTGTAAAGCATGCAGGTCGTCACGTGGCTCGTGGTGAACATTCATTACCTGGTGTTTCATATTTTGAGCATTGTGTCTGGCACTGGAACACTAATCCAGGATTCTCCAGATAAAAGCCTTTCCCAAACTCAAAAGTTATTTGTTCAACTTTATTGTGGAAATTTTCAAACATACCAAGAATGAGAGAAAATACTTTCGTGAATCCCTCTATGTCCACCTCCCAGCTCCAACATTTATGAACTCATTGGCCAATCTTGTCTCATTTTTAATCCCTTCTATTCCCAACCTTGATATATACCTTTTAGTTAATTAATTTTTAAAATTGAGATTAAATTGATTTATAACATTATATTAGTTTTAGGAGTGCAATATAATGATTCAATATATGTACATATTGTAGAGTGATCATCACAATAAGTGTGGTTAACATCCATCACAAACTTGGTATGTTCTGCGGCATATTTCAGATATTTTATCTACAGCTTATTGGGAATTCTGTTTCAACTTCTTAGTTCTCTCTTTGTCAGGGGAAATAATCCCAATCCCCTTTTGGTACATGAAATTTATTAAGGTAAAATTTATATATGGTAAAATTAGCCCTTTTAGGTTTAACACTTTTGGTCCTGAGTTTTGACAAATGAGAATTCTTTTGACAGTTCTTTGAAATTCCTTTCTCAAGGGACTCAGATATTCCAGCACTAAATAGGTGGTAAAATACACAAAGGTTTTTACTGTGTATATTGAGCTTAACATAGAAAAGGAGGAAATAGCCTCTTTCAGTGGTCTGCTTAATCATAGTTTATTATGCCTCGGAACCCTAACACGTTTGATTGGTTAAAACTTAACCAAGGAATAGATTTATTAGCATCAAGGATTGTTTAGAGCAACTGAGTTTATGTTGATGCATTCATTCCAAATGGCCATAATATTAATAAAAGGTTTCTAAGAAGCTCAATTATTATTGTGTTCATTAATAGTAAACTGTAAGCATGCCCCTATTGGGGTTGTGCTCAATCCAAAGAAAAATAACTTTGTTAATGGAAAAGAGATGCTCCTCTGGTATGTTCAACAACACAGAAACAAAGGACCAAGTGAAAAACAAGTATAGATGGCAGTAATACTACTTCCTTCTTCCTGGATCCTAGCTGACAATCTGAAATTGCATACCAGCAAGAGTGCCCTCTACCGTTTCCCAGTTACTTTGCCATCTCAGTGTCCAGTTTTGAAGGGTGGTGCAGTTTCTGGGTCACCAGAACCTCTGTGGGCCAATTCATAGTTTAGATAAGCACAGAAACACAATGAGGAGCCCCTTCTTTCTTACACCATTTATAAAAGAACAACCTTGTGCTTATGGCAGTGCTTGCAGAGGGGCCATCAGAAGTGGATGCTGTGTTTCATTACAACTAGCTCTCAACAGCGGAAGCTGTGAAGAACCATGAACTTGGAGTGACTCAGTAGCCCAGACCCTCACATGACCTAACCAGAAACTCTTTCCTAGCCAATAATCAACGGAATTTAGCTAACAGTGTATAGCCCTAGATACTAGTCCATCTAAGGGCTAGATTTCAATGCTTTCTTAGTGTAACCAGCAGGAACTCCCCTTTTTCAGTGCCTAAAGATCCCTTACTTTTTCCTCTTCAGAGAACTCTATACTTGGCAAATTTCTTCAGCAACATGGGTTCCCTTGCCTGTCAGGTTAATAGACTCATTGTTGTTTGCTTGTTACTGTTTTGATTTTGCTTCATGTTAGTTTGCAGCTCTGGTGGCAGTTGCTCTATTTTTAGGGATAAAGGATAGAGGTTCCCCCAGGATTGCCTTGACCAGCCTTACTTGCACAGGTCCCCAGTTTCTGAACTAGAACATTTGCCTCCTTTTATGTTTCAGTTTGGTCTGTCTGCACTGTGGGTAGATCCTAGAGTCCTGCATTAGTGATCAAGCTCTGACGTGCAGTTGTGTTTGCTACATCCTGGCTGAGTTTACTTTGTTTAACTTGGTGGTCATAATTTTGACTTCTGCCATTCTAGCCAGAAATCTCCTGAAAGACCTTTTTTTTGTTGCTGTTGTTGCTTTTGTTTTTAATATTTATTTATTTGGCTTCTCGGATTTTAGTTGCAGCATGTGGGATCTTCATTGTTGTGAGCAGGATCTTTAACTGTGGCATGCAAACTCTTTAGTTGCAGCATGTGGGATCTTGTTACCTGACCAGGGATCAAACCCAAGTTGTCTGCATTAGAAGTATAGCGTCAGCCACTGGACCACTAGGGAAGTGCCCAAGACCTGATTTTAACTTGAGGCTTTTTTCAGCTGCATTTCAGTCTTGGTTTGTTGTGTTTATTTGTCTATGGTTTGTCTAGAAAATGGAGGTAAATATTGTCTTTCCTTGAACTTACATAAGTCTGTTTTCTGTGTCTGTTTTTTGTTATTGCTGTTGTTGTTTGATTGTTTTGTTAAACATAGGGACTGCCAAGTTCAAAAGCAGTTAATATGATGCCCCTCACCTCCTGCCACTTTGCCCCAGTGTAAACTGTTTCAGTTCTACAATAGTCAGTCTTTTAATTAGCTGTAAACTCGGTTCTTATATCTGGTCCAGATAGGAGAAAACTAATAAATCAGATTATAAGCTCTCAAGGTCTATGGGAGCCCTTAACTTGTTTATAGAGACTTAAAAGCACTGAAATAAATATAAAATAAGAGAACTCAAACATTTTCAAAAGGCAAAACCATTTAACTGCTAATACTTTAAATACTTTAGTTTTTTCAAGGGGTATTTTCCTGTTGAGACTGTATCTTTAGGAAAAAAAGTTATCTGTGAGCTGGTGTTGGTTAGTAAGTTACACATTGAGATGGAATGTAGCTCATTTAGTTTTTTTAAGCAATGTAAAGTGTTAATTGCTGCTATATGATATAAAATAAGGGAAATATTTATAATCAAGGTGAAACCTGAAAAATTAGCTCTGCTTTGATAATGACTTCTCTCTGATTTTGCCACCATATGAAGATGTTAGCATAACATTCCAATTTAGGCTAGAAAGCCTGTTTAATCTGAATTTTCTAAATTTCCTATTCTTGTCTTAAACTAATATTACTTTCAAAAATGCCTAAAATTACAAGCATGTAAATAAATGTGTTCAATTAGATTGAATTATAATAGCCAATCTCTTTATAAAAAGGGTTGATATTTGTAAATTTAGTCATGTCACAAAGTCCATGAGCCTACAGAAGCACTTGACTTAAACTATCAATGTAAATTCTAACATGTTTTTTTCTGTTATGTCTGATATCAGTAATGATTGGAATGTCTTTGAAGGGTGACTTATATTTAATTTCTAAGATCCCTAGTGGAATTTGAAACTCTTAGAGCCAGCAATGAATAATTTTTATTTTAAATTCTCAAAGCAGAGAGGAAAATCTGTGCAGAGTTATAATGTATATTAGTTTCATATTGTTGCCATAACAAATTACAACAAACTTAGCAGCCTGAGAATACAAGCTTATTCTCTTACAATTCTGGAAGTTAAAAGTCTACAGTCAAGGTGTTGACAAGTCTTATATGTTTTCTTGCCTTTTTCAGTTCCCAGGGGCCACCTGCATTTTTTGGCTTCTTCCTCCAATCTTCAAAGCTAGCAGCTAAACATCTTTTCTTCTCTCTGACCTCTTACCTTCCTGCGGTTATATCAGACCCACCCAAGTAATATAGGATCATCTCAAGATCCTCAGCTTAATTACATCCCTATTGCCAAGTAAAGTAAGGGAACATGGTCACAGATTCTGGGATTATGATGTGGACATCTTTGAGGGAGTCAAGAATCAACCCTTCATACCTGAAATCATTTCTACTTTAATTCTTGCCTATACATGAATTCATTTGCCCTCTTACAATGTTTGAATCCAAATGGTAAAGTCAATATGATGTATACATTGTCTTGCTGCTGCTGCTAAGTTGCTTCAGTTGTGTCCGACTCTGTGCAACCCCATAGATGGCAGCCCACATAAAATTAGTCATGTAAAAGGTTGTACACTGTACTAATTTTTTTATGTTTTAATATATAAATACAGTGATTCAATAAGCAAAAACCTTAAATAAGACAGAAAGGAAAGGTCTGATAAAGAAAAATTATAACTTTGCACTATTTATCTTCTTTCCACATAAGACAATAAAGAGGTATTCTTGACTGATGTAGACTCATTTCTTAAGAGTTTCAGGTTTTAATTTTTACTTCCTCTTTTTATGTTAACTTCTGTTCATCTGTTGCTCTAGTTGATGAGGCAGCCAAGGCTTTCCTTTGTTCTGATGACCAACCTACTCTGATGACGTTTTTAAAATATTGCTTCCCCAAAACTAGATCTCAAATTTAGAGTTATAAAATTCTAAGGATATTATTAAAACATAAAATATCTTTGGATTTTTCTGGATAGCCAGTGAGGAAACACAAAAACCTTCTCTCTTACCTTATAAAAAGAAAAGGCAATAAAATTAGATTTGTCTGGCATTTTCCAGGTTTTAAGTAACTCAAAATTACTGTAAGAGCTTATTTTATTCACCAACAGTGGTAAGAGTTTGAGTTTGTTATCCTTCTAATGGAATTTCATGGTGCCCTTCTATTAAGGTGCTGTGCCGAAAAGGTTATTAGCTGCAACAATAAGACATTCATGGCATTAATTTAATCAATTAATACCTTTACTTGAAAAAATGACATCTACCTGGATAATATTCAACAACCAACTCTGGGAAAAATAATGCTAGCTAAAAAATTTTCCAAGTGGCACACTGTAATTATTTCATAGGAAATAATTAATAAAGCTCTTTTTACTTCTTTTTGAGACATCAAAGAATATGTCCTTGTGGTTGTTGAACTCACTATACTATTTTCAGTTAAACTTTATGTATATTTGGTTAAAATAGCACTTTGATGCCTGAGAAGTCTACTTATATTTACCAAAACGTCGATGGTGCCCCCGTGGCTTTGTCAGTTTCTACCAAGATATTATCACATGACCCAACATGGGGTGGGAGAGGGAAAGCTGTCTGCCATCTTCATAGGCTTGGCTGTATCCATATGTGACATGTACTAATGTTGGGGTTAGCCAAACGACCTGCCCTGCTAGAGCAGATGTCCAGGGAAAGGAGAGCTGCTGCACTTTGTGTGTGGGGCTCTCCCTTGGTTTGGGGTTCCTCATCAGAACATTGCTTTAGAAACTGTCCCTAGCAATGGCAATCATACTGAATGACATTGTCTAGAAGATGTCTGCTGGTCAAGCTCAATGGTGAGAACCTTACTCACTTGCTTACTTGCAATGACTTTGGGCAGTTGCATTACTTTAGGTTACTTACTGACCAAACAAGGTAGCTTTTGTGCACTGGCTAATAATACCTCTTGTGTTATTTGGAGTAATGTTTCAGAATAAGTCAAGTGGTTCCTATATCAAATTCAAGAACAAGGAATTCCTTGTCCAAAGTGGGATGAACTGACCAATGGAATCTCTCCCCAGGACTAGTCTACATAAGGGCTTGATTAAGGGGCATTTTGGTGTTAATTATACTGTTCTGTTAATTGTAGCTGTTGTCAAGTGTATTGTTAACAATGTCTTAAATGCTGTTGCACAGCTACCTTCTTGTTGGTTCATACATCAGATGATGCTATTTCTAAGGAGACTTAAATAAGTGACATATATAAGCACAGTGGGATCTGTGAAAATAGCACTGAAGCAAGACTATGGTGTGGTCCTGAGCACCTGACATATATCTGTGTTTTATGCTCTCCTTCATTACCTTGAGGAGAAGGAGAACCAATCTGTGGGAAATTTCCAATTACAGTACCATTTGTCTGCTGCTGCTGCTGCTGCTAAGTCACTTCAGTTGTGTCCGACTCTGTGCGATCCCATAGACGGCAGCCCACCAGGCTCCCCCGTCCCTGGGATTCTCCAGGCAAGAACGCTGGAGTGGGTTGCCATTTCCTTCTTCAATTCATGAAAGTGAAAAATGAAAGTGAAGTCGCTCAGTCGTCTCCAACTCTTCACGACCCCATGGACTGCAGGCCACCAGGCTCCTCCGTCCAGGCAAGAGTACTGGAATGGGTTGCCATTGTCTTCTTCAACCGTCTGTCTAGGCGATGACAAATCTGAGCCATTGTCACTACAATGGCTCTAAACAGTTAAAGCAGATCGATGCTGAATAGCCTTGAACCTCAGATTCTCAGAGGACGTCACTGAAGATGTTCCTGACCAATAACAGCAGGACTTGCTTTAACCAGCTGGGTTCAGACCTGTGGCCTAGGTCTGTTCCATCCAGAGGACCAGCCTTTGATGCTAAATTAGACCAACCACCAGGAGCTCCCCTCTTCCAGGACTGAGTTTTTTCTGCCACACAGAACTGCTCAGTGAATTTCTCCACTGGTGCATGATCCCTTGTCTGGCAGGGATATATGCATAGTTTTGTAACTTTCTTTTCTGCCTCTGCTATTTCTGCCTTCTTTTTGACCCATTAGTAAGACATATAGTTTCTGAATTGAACAGATCAATCTGGTTGCAGATTCTGCTTCCTCACAAAAAAGAAAAAAAAATTTTTAAAGACAGTTTAACCTTGGGACAATTAAGGTTAAAATTTCCCAAAACTTATGTACCTGGGTAACCAAGGTTGAAGTGGGAAAGTTTCATCTTCATTTATCCATGTTGAACTCAAGTGTTTTGCAGTTCTAGGCAGTGTTTAAAAGATTGTTATTTTTAATATGATATTTGTGACTTTTGCCACACTTATTTCAGATATTTTTTCTTTAATTTAACTCATTTCTCCTCATAAATAGATAGGAGTATCACAGCAAAGGTGTAAAGATGAAAACCAAAGTACTTTTTAAAATAAAGATTTGCTTTGTGCTGTCTTTGCTGTTGTTTTAGCTGCTAAGTCATGTCCACCTCTTTTGTGACTCCGTGGATTATAGCCTGCCAGATTCCTCTGTTCATGGGAATTCTTAGGCAAGAAAACTGGAGTGGGTTGCCATTTCCTTCTCCAGAGGATCTTCTCAACCCAGGGATAGAACCTGGGTCTCCTGCATTGGTAGGCAGAGTCTTTACCAACTGAGCTACCAGGGAAGCCCTTTATACCACCAGTGGTGTGGTTATCATAATTTGTAGATAACCATTGTGATCTAATAGGCAAGGCCTTAGGACTGCTTTAAACCATACCAACCCATTGCAACACCACAAGATCAGAAGTCAATAAAAACCAAGCATCCAGCAATCCAGACTACTTCCTCTTCCCTAAAGTCTCTTTCTCCACCAGCCCTGGCTTTTTATATCTTTACGAATTTGAACCCTCTGCCTTGTCCCTCTCTCTTTGATCTGTGACCCCCACGGTGTTGAGTTTAGAATCTGATTTCCCAGTTTTAATCTTTCATACTCAGTATATTCACTGTAACAGTTAAGATCCTGTGATGGCAAGCAACAGAAATCCAATTCTGGCTATTTAAACAACAAAAAAGAGATTTAGCAGAAGGATCGGGGAAGTCTGCAAAACTGAATGAGAAGCTGAAAAAATAAATTCAGTGTAAGGGAGAACCAGGGCACTTCTGAAGAGCAAGGACACAGCAATTAGTGGGCAATCTGTTTAGGAGATACTAACTCTCCTCACTCTTTGACCCTTCTTTTGGTTGTTTGGGGTCAACATCGAGGCAGATTCATCTTCGGTGTCTGGAACACCATGCCCAGCTCTTCTGGTGGGAATATTGCAGAACTCCAGCCTCAACATTCAAGGACTTGAGTCACTTTGGGCAACTCTCTTCACCTCTTTTAGTCTCAGTTTCCTTGCATGTGAAATAGGAGACGACATGGGATTTGGGGAAATAGCTATGAAATGCAAAAGCACTATAAGGCAGCAAATACAAGCAAAGCCAACAAGGCTACACAAATCTGGGTTCAAATCCTAACTAAAACGTAAGCACTAGCTATGTGTCTGTGCACAATTTATTATACTTCTATTCCTCATCCGTGAAGTGGAGCAATAATATTTACTTTATTGTAATTAACCTTGTATCTAGCATATAATAAATGCACAGTAATGTAAGCCATACAAGGAAAAGAGGCAGTAGATGTGATAATAACCTCATGAAGTTATTATCAATCATTCCTTTTTGAAGGTGAGTGGTGAAACCATACCTCCTCCCACATATTATTAATTGAACAGTTATGAGAAATTTCTGTCTTACAGTAAGCTTTTCACATAGGAGAATAGAAGCCCATGGAATGAAGGGTGGTACTAGATTTGCCTCTGTGTAATCAACAAGGATTTGCCTGCTCCAGTCCCATGTCTCTTCTGGAGCCTGAAGTGTTCTTGGCACATCTTTTATAAAAGTCAGCCTTGCTTTCTTCCTGTTGCAAATTGCATGCACATTTCTGCTCCCTGTGACCAGCCTCCATTTCTCAGCCATCCTTCTCCAGTCTCCCCTCCCCCTCTCCTAATGAGAACGAGTTGACTTATAATTAAGGTCATATTTTATCTGCAGGGAAAGGCAGTGGCTGGCATGGCTGGGGCTCCACAGCTCCGCTCAGCGTTCCTCTGGCGGATTACTTGTGCATTGATGACCATCAGTTGTTGTTTCAGGCTAGAGACAGAAGAATGGTTTTGATAGCTTGAAATTAACAGCCGGGTTTATAGCTTGTAAATAGTCCTTGTGGCAAGATTTTCCTTCTCTTCTCTAATCTCCTCTTCCCATTCAGATCTTATTTAGGGATCCCATGCCAGGAGCATGCAGACTGTTTCCAATATTCCAAGTAGCTTCTGCTGAGACGTCCATAAGGGGCTTCCATGGCTCTTTGCACCAAATCTCCCCTTCTGGGATGGGAAGAGTCCCACTGGTCCACTGCAGCCTACCTGCCCAAGTCCCCCTAAGATTGTGATCACTCACCTCTCACTCTCTCTCTTCTTGGCTCAGAGTGAGAGAATTTCTGATCCCTTCCTATTATTTTTAACTTATCTCTTAACTTAATGGTTCCTGCAAAAAGACAGGCAGTTTTCCCAGATACCCTGGCTGTTATGGTGATGGAGGAGCTGGTTTGGAAAAATGTGAATTTCCTCCAAACCGCTAAAGTCAATCTAGTGCCCCTCGAGGGATACTGAGAAGCCTGGCTGGCTTTGCCTGTTTGCAAGTTGCACTTGCTTCTCTGGCTCAGACAACTCTGCAACGAGAACTAAGCAGAAGTTGCTGGAGAGATCCCCTCTGGGAAAGGAAGTTTCCCATTAGAAGCGAAAGAAAGAACAATCCATGTCCAGACAGCTTTCTGGTCCACTGGTTCTGAGACTGGCGGATGGGCCAGTGCTCGTAAGCAAACTGGACCAACTTGGACAGGAGGGACCCAGGGCTGGCTTTGTCTGAGTCACACAGCTGCAGCACAGTTGGCAGAGTGACTCACCCTAAACAGATGCCCCAAGAGCCAAGCATGGGGGACATTTAGTCCCTGCTTACTTGTTTTCGATGGGAACACAAGAGTCCCCCACCTCCTGCCCTCCCCCCAACCCCAATGTCAAACCAGAGTGTTTTAGATTAACGTCAGGGCTTTAAATGTGAACAGCATGTCAGCAAGCCCCCTAGACAACATTATTTAGTCTCCCGACGTCAGACGTTTGTAGTGACTGTACATTGTACCAGCACCTTCTTCAGAGTGACATTGACATCACTCTGCACGAATAAGTTAATTTTCCCATCACGGACTGATTCATTGGGCAGAAACCGCAAGTTCACATGCCGACGCATGGGCTGAACTCCATGACCCCTCTACTGCAAAACTGAAAGTATATCATTGTGTTTTCATGCAAACAAGCACTGGGAAGCAGTTCTCTTTTACTTAGTTAGATTTTTATTTATCCTTTTCGTGGCAACATGACCTTTCATGACACCGGCTGAAAGTTAGCTCTTTTTGCAGCATTCTCATGGTGGAATTTGCCAATTACAGCCAATATTTATTGAGCTCATTAACCTGTTGGATTGTGCTGGGCAACTTCTGAATGCTATTTTATGTCGTTGTTAGAAAGACTTATCAGAATGGGTGGCATGGTCCTCTTTGAACCAAAGAAGAAATGGATGTTCGGAGATATTAGGGAAATGTCAAACTCATGGATGAGCTCAAGAAACTGTGGCTATAAATGTCAAACTCTAACAAATCATTAGATCAATACAGGCGAATCAAATGTTGTTATGCTTCTATTTCCACTCTTCTCCCCTACATCAAGATCCCACTTCATTTCCCTTCTGGAAAAGTCTCTGAGCAGGTTGCTCAGGAGAAAGTACCCCAAAGCTTGAGACATCTGGACAGAACAGATGCCATGCTGATTCTTCAGGGTAGATTCTGCCAGCTGCGACTCAAGCTTCAACCCAGCAGACTTGCCACTAGCCCTTTATCTTTTGACTTTAGTTCAAAAGAAAGAGATGGGTAAGTGTGCCCGACACCAGGGAGGAATGAACGAGCTTCAGCAAACGTGAACCCACCCACCAGGCCCTCCGCTGATTGTTTAAGCCCGGCCCAAACCCAATGCTGCTCTTTGAAGCCTGCAAACTTTTCCTCATTACTCATCCCTTCTGATTCCCAGCCAACTTTCTACCATGGAAGTGCTGAAGGCCCAGAAGAAAAGTGCCTTCTTACCCTTGGGGAGGAAGTATCCTGGAGAGCTGTGAAAGCGCCTCTCAGGAGATTCCCCCTGCTGGCTTTTCAGATCCAGCAGCTTGAATCCTTGGGGAAACATCCAAAAATTCTAGGCTCTCCTCCAAATGGAAACTGAATCCTGAATCTTTGCAACTGTGTCTGTAAGCATTTCAGACCACTCACTGTGAACTCAGTTGTACTGTGGTGTGAAGTTTTGGTCTGATGGCCCATCATAATACTCTGGTAAAATATGAAATTTCATGCTTTCAGATTACAGTTTCCACATAGCTTCTACTCCCAGATGCCTCTGTCTTTCGACACGTGTTTTTTAAAATTGTTCCGCAGAATCAGCAAAATTAGATTACTGGTTCAACTGCCTGATTCCATTATGTACTTCTGTGTCCAAATCCCACTCAAAAATGGCTTTAAAATCAAAGAGGGATTATTGGTTCAGGAAGGTGAAAGGTCCAGAAGTAGTCGTCTTCAGCTGAAGCTTGGTCCAGGTGCTCACAGAGTATCATCAAGGCTCAGTTTAGCTTCATTTCTTTCCTATGTCTTTCAAGACATCAGCTTCATCTTTTAAGTCCCACATGCTAGCTTCCAGCAGTTGCAGGCTCTTGACAGCTACAACTCCTAATGCAGGAGGGGAGTTACATACCAAACTATCCAAGAGGAAAAGGAGAGATTCTTCTAGCAGTTCCCATGGAAGAGAGGACCTCATACATATCCTGGGAGTTCAAGGCCAATGTCTCCTCTCACCTCCTTTGACTGTGACCATCATCAAACCAGTTCTCACCATCAAAGGGAAGATATGTATTCGCTGGCTGAGAATAATGGACCTCCAGGAAGTTCCTGCATGGTCTGTGCCTCCAGTCACCAGCCATGATGACCTTCTCAGTTCCTTGAACTTGCCAGTTTCCTGCCTGTCACCTGACCTTCCCACAGACTGTGTCCTCTGTCTTCATGCTCTACCTCCTGAATTCTTGCTCAGCGCTCATCCCCAAGGCCTCGTTCCTAAGGCCTCCTAACCAACGCAGCGTCCACTTGTATTCTCGTCGTTCCCTTCCCTTTTGCTTCACCAGTTAAGTAGGTGCCCCCCAACTTTCTAGTGGATGTTAAGTGAGCACCTCCTTGTTGTCCGGTCTCATCCCGGGTGCTTGGGGATGGAGCTATGAATAGGAAAGACTTTATGGAGCAGATCCCTCATTACATAGCTCCAACAGGGAAGCACGGATAACAAGAGCACCTTAAATCACAGGCACCAAACAATGACTGATGGACAATTACATCTGAGGTTCAACCCTCTGATAGAGATTCTGGGTGCCATTACTAGCCTTAGAAGCTGTCTTATTCTGGGCTTGTATTAAAAATGCACAATCCTGAGGTCAGGCCTCTGTGTAGTAGGAAAATTAAATTCCTGAATTCATTTCTGTGGGTCCAGCCTGTGCTAAAGCCTCCCCCGCTCTCTCCTGTGAATTTGGAATGGTCTTGGAGATCCTGGGGAGCAGGAGCTTAGTCCCCTTCACCTCAGAGTCCCAGCACGCCTTCTGGCTCATAAACATCAGTTTGATCAGTCAGTGGCCTGCCTGCCTCCATCTCCTTTTGTATCTGGTCTAGTCCCCACCTGGCCTTCGAGTGATCTTGTTCTCACGGATGGGGCCACCTGGCCAAGGAGATGTTAGTGCCCATTTGACAGTAAAGGGAACTCAGACTCCAGGAAGCGAGGTCAAGTTCATGGATGTAAGGTCATGACAAGGAAGGGCCAGGATGTGACTGTGTCTGTCTGGTTTCACATTCAGTCTCTCTTCTTATGACATGCATTGGCCTATAGCATGTCATAAACCAGGCAGGGGCTCCTCCGTGGAGTGTCAGAAACCCAGTGAACATTCAAGATTCTGTGCCAAATATGGGCATGTAAGCACATGTCTGCAGAAGGAAGATCATAGCTTTCACCAGATTTTCAAAGGTTTCCGGAACTCAAAACCATTAAGAATAACTGGCTTGGGGATATTTTCTTTCTTGCCTTTCCTTATGACTGAGACAGATGCTGATACACCACTGCATCTTAATAGTGGGTTTCATGCAAAGCTGGGGTCCCTTTCTTCCTGGGCACCACCCGGCTGACTGCCACGGACATCTCTGCCAGTCCAAACAGTGTTGACTGCCTCTGTCCCATTCCTGAAGAATCTGAATATTAGAAGGATTGGAGGATACAATGAGGTAAATTTCCAGACAAGATAAATACAGACAGTAATATAATCCTGACTTGAAGAATAAGGCTACTGTTGGAATCGCCTTGCTACGAAAATGTACCAAATTACAGAGGCACACCCAGTTGGAATTCTGGTTTTCACAGTCTCTTTGCTTGTCAAACTTAATATCAAGGAAAATAAGCTAATTTGATTTGGCAAAGGCTCATGCAATATGGAATTGATATCTGTGGCAGCGACCTTTGATGTTTTGTATAAACAGGGTTTTCCCTGCTGGGGAAGTGAGAGTTGAATAATAAACAGCGTCCTTCCCACTCAAGGCCTTCCTTCCCATCAGTACCAAAAGAGAAAAATAGGAAGAAGAAGAAAGAAAGTAGGAAAATAAGTCTTTTCTGTGGCTCACAGAACTCAAAGAGCAAGATGGTATAGCCATCATCAAATAGACAACAATGTTGGCTAATTTCTCAACTTGACATTTGGGGTCAGATAGTTCTTCCTTGGCAAGTGATGGGTGCTATGTTTATATCGTAGGGTGTTTAGCACCACACCTGGCTTCTACTCACTGGGTGCCAACCACGGTATCTTCCTCCTCCAGTTGGGACAACCAAAAATGTCTCCAGACATTGACAAATGTCCCTGAGAAGCAGGATGATCCACCCCGTGCGCCCCCGTCCAAGTTGAGAACCACTGGCGTACAGGTCTGTGTGTGGTTAGTTGCTCAGTCATGTCCAACTATTTGTGACCCCATGAGCTGTAGCCTGCCAGGCTCCTCTGTCCATGGGGATTCTCCGGGCAAGAATACTGGAGTGGGTTGCCATGCCCTCCTCCAGGGGATCTTCCCAACTCAAGGATCAAACCCAGGTCTCCCACATTGCAGGCAGATTTTCTACCACCTGAGCCACCAGGGCATACAGGTAGGAAAGAAGATTAGTAAAGAAAACTTTTTCTTTTCTTTCAGTTTCAGGCACCAGTTTCCTTAATCAAGCCTTCTGCCTGGAGTCTCTGGAGGCCCTGAAACCCAATAGTTCCCTAAGAGCACGCAGTTTTTCTTTGGTGTGACATTCCTTCACCACTTTCCCACCCCCACCCCCTGCCATGCTCCCAGAGGCTTCAGGTCCGAGTGTCACTTACCTGCCTGGAAAGGGGCCGCCCCCACTCTCTCTTGCTGCTTAACCACTTAGTGCAATTGCATGGTTGCTGGGGCACGCTTTACATCCCTTCTCTGTGTAACTCTAGGGAAGCGTGGTACAGAGTGCTTACCTGGAGTTGGGCAAGTTCAAGTCCATGATGTTCTGGAGCTGGCTAGCACCAGCTCATGAGAGCTGATTGCTAAATCTTCAGGAAATCTGTGAACTGTGTGCAGTCATTTTTTTAGCTTGACGTGACCCATTATGAAAGGATTTACACCATAGAAATTGGCAAATGGTACCCATCAGAGCTTCCTGTCCCCTCATCTACACCTCCAACCAGTTAAATGTTTACTCATTCACCACTAGTTCAGGCCTGAACGTAGGCTAGCAGGTGGGCTCACTGCTGACCCAGTATCCCGTCTCTCCTTTGTTTCTTATTTAAGGAATTCTAGTTTTGTTTAGCCTGGCAATGAGTCCATTTATATAACTGCATTTCCTGCCTCTCTTGCGGTTAAGAATACTCAAATGACATAACTCTAGCCAATGGCATGTGGATGGAGTTTAGGGTTGGGCTAACTAGAAACTCTTGAAAAGGGGACAAACTGGCCTGTGACTTTCACTCTCTGCCCTTTCCCTACTCCCTGTTGAGACTGTAGATGCTAGACCAGATGCGGCTCCGACATCTCACAACCACAAGGTGACAACCCAGAGGATGAAGGTCGCACTCAGAGTGGCTGAGCGGAAAGACAGGAGGCACCTGGTCTCTGATGGCTTCCGGGTGTCAATGCCCCAGCCCTGGACTCCCTGCCACAGGCTGCTTGTTGGGGGGCTTCAGTAATATACCACTGGATGCAATCCCCAACTAGGACTTTATGCAAGTCAGCATAGCTCCCTTATCTGTAAAGTAGAAATAGGAAGAATTGAATTCATAGGATTGCTCTGGGGGTTGAGTGATACTATGCGTGTGAAGAGCCCCGTGCAGTCCTAGCATGAGGAAAGCACTTCGTGGGTGCAGCCTGTTGTTATTACTGCTCCTCATCTGCGCTTACCACCCTGGCGGTTATCATGTGCTCGGGGGTTGCCTCTCCCTGCAGGGTTTGTCTCTTCAAGCACGATGGCCATGTCTCACTCACTCTGTTCTTAGTCTCCAGCCTTGATTCTGTAGGCACAAACTGAGTTCAGTTGTTACTAGAGGGCAGGCTAGAGATATGAGTTATACTCAAACAAAGGATAACTAATTTCTTTTTTATTGTTTGAGTATAACCCGTATCCCGAGGCTACCCTTGATTTATTTTTTTAACTATTAAAACGAAATTATTTAATATAGTTTATTACTGTCCTAACTTTTTTTTTAATTTTTATTTTTACTTTATTTTATTTTACAATACTGTATTGGTTTTGCCATACATTGACATGAATCCGCCACAGGTGTACATGAGTTCCCAATCCTGAACCCCCCTCCCACCTCCCACCCCATATCATCTCTCTGGATCATCCCCATGCACCAGCCCCAAGCATCCTATATCCTGTATAGAACATAGACTGGCACTTCATTTCTTACATGATAGTATACATGTTTCAGTGCCATCCTTCCAAATCATCCCACCCTTGCCCTCTCCCTCAGAGTCCAAAAGTCCGTTCTATACATCTGTGTCTCATTTGCTGTTTTGCATACAGGGTTATCGTTACCATCTTTCTAAATTCCATACATATGTGTTAGTATACTGTATTGATGTTTTTCTTTCTGGCTTACTTCACTCTGTATAATCAGCTCCAGTTTCATCCATCTCATTAGAACTGATTCAAATGTATTCTTTTTAATGGCTGAGTAATACTCCATTGTGTATATGTACCACAGCTTTCTTATCCATTCATCTGCTGATGGACATCTAGGTTGTTTCCATGTCCTGGCTATTATAAACAGTGCTGCGATGAACATAGGCTACCCTTTAGCACCAATTGAATTCGAGTCAAGCTTACTGAACACAGATTGTATTATTAATACAATGAACAACACATGAAAAGTGAATAAAGCATTGCTATCTCTGTCCCACTCTAAGGAACTTGGTACTCAAGTTGGAAACATAAGAAGGGCCCGCACGTAACTGTGATGCACAGGAGCATACGGGTTCTCAGACAAAGATGAAGCCAAGTGCTGCAGGTGACCTATGGAAGTGACGAGGGGTAAAGAGAGAGCCATATGGAGGAGGAGGAGGCCTTTATAAACAGGCTCTGGGGGATGGTGTGTTGAGGTTTCCATGAAGAAGGCATCATGGGTATCACAGACCATTAAAGACAAAGACAGTGTGGCAGGAAACCCTGGTTCTTGTCTCTGTGAATGGGGTTAGGTGGAAGGCTGGTTCGGAGGCTTCTCATGGAAGATTTGATTGCCAGGCTGAGGCATTTACATTTCTGCTCACTCTCTGGGCAGTGGGAAGCCACTGAGGCTTTGAAAGCTGGGAGTGACATCAGAGTTGTGATTTAGTTAGATTAATCCAGTAGTCACGTGGAGACTGGTTGGAAAGGAAGACAGAGAGGTAAGAATGGGTAGTCTGTCAAATGGATGAAAGAGGCATACACTCTATCAGCTCTGTGAGCTATGCCTGCACAGTACATGAAACAGTTCTAACTGTATATTTCTTTGGGTAATCCTTGATTAATGTCTGCCTTTACTTCTAGGTCAGAAATCCATGATAGAGGGGCCTTGGTCTGTGAATCTCAGCCCCTAGATGACAGGTGCTCCATGAACAGCTGTTGAATGATAAGGTCAGAGGGGACTGGGGTCAGACTTGTGTCTTCCGAAGCACCGAGAGTAGTCTGTTAACCTTGGGACATGTAGCCAGATACCACCAAGAAGGCTAGTGGGTGTCCTGTCCTGGAGGAATGGTGGAGAACATCTGGTTGGAGCCGGGAACTGAACCCAAAGTGCCAACTTCACTGCACCTTGCTGCAAGACCCTGGGAAGTCCCTTAACCCTATCTAGGAACTTCAATAAAACAGAAGTTGAGACCATGACCTTGAAGGTCTCCTCTAGCCCTGTTCAGTGTAAAGGGAGGAGGGAATTGATTGAATACATGCTGCAGAGCAAGGCGCTGAGCCCTGGGCTTTCTCTCGTTGAATCTTCAGAAGATCCTGCCTCTTGTGTTCTAAGTCACTCAGGCCCAGGGAACATTAGGTTCTACATTTTCATGTCTGCATATCCTTGGGCAAATTAGATAGCTTTTCTGTGCTTCAGTTTCCTCATTTCTAAAACGGGTCCCCCAGAGCATCATGTATCTCACAAAGGAATTGAAAAAGCTTCATGAAATAATGCATTTAATTCATATCTGGTCCATCTGGTTGGTCCTTGGAGATGAATAATGTCAGTCATTCATATAATGATAGACCCGGTGGAAAATCCAAAGCCATTTATTTCCAAGAGTTGCATGAGTTGGTAGGGGACTCAACATCTCATGATCCTTTCCCTGTAACTAGGTATTATGATTTCCTCACTATAATTTAAAAAATCACTTCACTTTTAAAAAGGAAGCTAAATCTATTCCAAAAGCCTGCAGATGGCTACTCAATGGGCATGCAGCAACACTTTGGATATGAACAAGGAAATCAGAAAAATAAATACCACAAACCAAAGTCCCTTAGTCATGTCCAACTCTTTGCAACCCCATGAACCTGCCAGGTTCATCTATCCATGTAATTCTCCAGGCAAGAATACTGGAGTGGGTAGCCATTCCCTTCTCCAGGGGATCTTCCCGACCCAGGGGTTAAGCCTGGGTCTCCTGCATTGCAGGCAGATTCCTTACCATCTGAGCCACTCGGGAACCTCACAAAGATGATATAGAAGTCTGACATTCTAGCTGGCTCCGGCTGCCTGCAGACGGCTGTGAACTTGTGTCCTCTTGTCAATGAGCAACATCTGCAGGGTCAAGCAGGTGGTGAAGGGCAGTAGCGCCACCAGAGTGAGACAGAATTGAGAAAGGACCATGTTTCCATTTGGTGGTCATAAGCCACTGAATCAATCCCACCTAAAATCACCCACCATCACCCCACCCTTGCAGTCTGGAAAATGCTACACCATGCTGTCCTGCTTGTGGCAGCTGCTCAGACGGAAGGCCATTTCCCCAAGGGGTATATACAGATGCTTGCAGCCAGGCAAAATACCCAGGGCACACTTCTTTCCTCTGCTCCTCTTCTTCTCTTTTACTTGATCTGGAGCATTATCGTGGTTGCAAGCAAAGCAGCCTATTTCTTTCATCTGTTGCATCATGGAGGAAATTTTTTTAATCCTATGGTTTTCTTTTCATCTCTATTACCAGCGTTAACTGCTTAATTGGTCAGGTTCCTGCTAGCTGCCTATTGATAACTGATAGACTGTTCCTTCCTTCCCAATTTCCTCTATTAGTCAGCCCAGGAAGTTTATTTGTGCTTTGCATGTAACCCAATAGGATGGAGAGCGCCTGGCTTGTTTGTGGGCCTGTGTAAATTAATACTGTCCAGCCATCTGACCAGGAAGCTCTCCGGTTGCACCCTGGCAGGCTCCTCTTCATTGAAACGACCTGTAGCAGAAACAGAAGGACCGCCCTTGCTCTAATGGCTTTGAGTTGGCCACCTGGGGAGATCACTGATGCCAGCCCTGATCCTCGCTCTAAACCTCAGCCCTGTACCTCAAACCCGGGGCGTTTACAAGGTGGGGGTGGGGAGGTCTTGCTAAGAACATCCTGTTCAAAAGAACTCAGTTTCTCAGCCTTGTCCAGTTCCTCCTGGTTTTTTTTTTTTTTTTTTCCTGTTAGTTTTTTTTCCTTTTCCCTCTGAGTTTATTCAGGCAAGAGGCATTAACTACAGAGAAGTCTCTTTGAGTGGGACTTTGATTTGGGGGTGAATTAGTACTCAAAGTTGCAAGTGACTGTCTATAGGCTACTGTGGTCTGGCTCTTTAAAACAGCTGTGTAGTGAAAGTCTGGAGGTTGGATTGGAGCCAGAGATTTGGAAAATTTTTGCAAATGTTTGGCTTCTGTTAAGAAATTGGAAGAGACATGGTCCACATTTCTACAGGAAAAGAAATAAAAAGGGAGTTTCATGTCCACCAGGATCCACTCTCCTGCTGAGCACAGCCTCCAAAAATGGGCAGTACAGGGCCATGATCTTGTACCTCAAACAAGTTGCATGTGCATAGGACTTTCTGGGGCCCCATAAGTGACTGAATTTCAGACCCCTAGTCCATGCGGCCCAAACCAAAGAGGCATCACTCCTTCAGAGAACTTTGGATTTGGTCAGACAATTGTCAGATTTCTACTTGTGTTCATTTCATTCCCTATTAACATAACTTTAGCCCCCTCCCCCATAGTCCTCTCCTGAGAGAAAAGAAATTGCTGACCTTCTCATTCATTCACTTTATGAGCTTAACAAGGAGCTATGTGTCATCAGGGCCTCTGCTAGAGTCTGGGGATCTGAAGATGAGTTATTTTTGCCTGCCTTCCCTGTAGAATGAGATCTGTGAAGACAGGATGGGAGCTAGTCTGCAAAGAACCGCTGCAAACCCTAGCATCTAGCACATGCCCGGCCCCTCAAAGAATGAAGAGAGAGAAGAACAAGTAGGTGAATGAAGGGCATGATCTCTGCCCTCAAGGAGCTCACTATCTATAAACACAGCACCTTAACACCCTGCATGCAATAAAGGCTATGAAATGGGAAGAACAAGGGACTCTGGACATTAAGTGAAGGGTTATCAGTTGGTGGGGGAAACATTAAAAGCAGCTTTGAGGAGGAAGCAGTGATAAATAAGCATGTGCTTGAAGGGTGAGTATAGTTCAGCCAAAAACAAGGGGAAGTAGAGGGAACCATATGTACAAATGGAAGAACAGCACCTTCATGCAGCTCAAATATGAACTCCCTTGCCTGTGGGCTGTGGGTTCCATTTCGTTCACCCCGAATCCCCAGAATCTAGAGGCTGGCACAGAGTAGACCTGGAGTAAGTGTCTGTTAATTGAACTCATGAAGGAATGACACTTTACGCATAACTGAGATGTGTTGAATCAAGCTTGAATGCGTTTGCACGCTGAAGCTGAGGACGGAGAAGAGATGGCTCTAAGGGTGGTTTGGAATTTCAGCGACAGTAAAGAAGAACAGATGCATTTGAATGTGGTGTTGGAGAAGACTCTTGAGAGTCCCTTGGACTGCAAGGAGATCCAACCGGTCCATTCTGAAGGAGATCGGTCCTGGGTGTTCTTTGGAAGGAATGATGCTAAAGCTGAAACTCCAATATTTTGGCCACTTCATGCAAAGAGCTGACTCATTGGAAAAGACACTGATGCTGGGAGGGATTAGGGGCAGGAGGAGAAGGGGACGACAGAGGATGAGATGGCTGGTTGGCATCACCAACTCAATGGACTTGAGTTTGGGTGGACTCTGGGAGTTGGTGATGGATAGGGAGGCCTGGCGTGCTGCGGTTCTTGGGGTTGCAAAGAGTCGGACACGACTGAGTGACTGAACTGAACTGAACTGAATATCATGTTATTTTGTCCAACTTTGGGGTAATGTTTTAACGATTTTGCTCAATACTTAAGATGAAGATAGGAAGGGGAGGGGAAGGAAACACTCTTCCCTTCACTAAAATTCCTGATACATCTTCATCCTTGTCATGTTTATCTCATCTCTGTGAGGCGAGTGCCATGTGCACTCTTTACTCCGAGAACTGAGGTCTGAGCCTGGAGCCTGCCTCCATCCTTGGTGATGACCCTACTGGACTGCACCCTATAAACTCAGCTTTTCACCGTCCATAGGGCCCCTACTACTTCTGAGCCCCAGCTGGGGCAGAGAGAAGAGGTTTTTCCCGAGAAGCAAACTTACCTTCGCCCTTCACTGAGAAACTTTGTCTTAGGTCGGTGCCTTAGAAGCAGAGCTGGAGAGGGAGCTCCCTGTACAAGTGAGGGTGTAATCTCTCTCAAAACCTGGGCAGGAGCAAAGGAAGCAGGATGGGCAGGGAAACATCAGCAAAGATGTGATTTCCAGAAAAGTCTAGATGGGTCCAGTGAAGAAGACTGGAGTGTGAATTACACCACGGAGGTTACCCTGCTCAAAGGCAAAGGGACAGGACTATAAGTCCTGGCCATGGGCAGAAACAGGCCCATGGGGGAGAGGGAGGGTGTGTGTGGGATGAGCCTCTGAGGCAGTTCTGAACAGCACTGGGTGCATTTGGTTGGGACACGGACAGTATCTGCTGCACACATGTTTCAGTCAATGGAGACAAATATCTTCAAGGTTATATATCAGCAGATGTGTGCTGTGTGCGCTAAGTCACTTCAATCATGTCCGACTCTTTGCGACCCTATGGACTGTAACCCATCAGATTCCTCTATCCATTAGATTCTTTAGGCAACAATGTTGGAGTGGGTTGCCATGCCCTTCTCCAGGGGATCTGCCTGACTCAGCGATTGAACCCAGCCAGGTTTCTTACATTTCGTGCATTGGGAGGTGAGTTTTTTAAAAAATAATTTTATTATTGATTGGTTTTGGCTGTGCTGGGTCCTTGTTGCTGCATGGCTTTTCCCTAGTTGCAGCAAGCAGGGGCTACCCTTCATTGCATTGTGCAGGCTTCCTATTGCAGTGGCTTCCTTTGTTGCAGAGCACAGCGTCAAGAGCACCAAGCTTCAATAACTGCTGCATGTGGGCCCAATAGTTGTGGTTCCCGGGCTCTAGAGCACAGGCTCGATAGTTGTGGCCAATGGGCTGAGTTGCTCTAACGCGCGTGGGATCCTCCTGGATCAGGGATCAAATTCCTGCATTGGTGGGCGGATTCTTCACCACTGAGCCACCAGGGAGGCCCATCAGCAAATAGACCCAGCTTTAAAATCCAGCTTCCACACACACAGTAGGGGACTGCAGACAGGTCACTTCAATTCACAGAGCTTTGTTTCCTCTTCTGCAAGACATGGATAATACTTGTTTTCATCTTTTAAGATCATTGTAAAGACTTAACAACATGATGCAAGAAAAAGGGCTCAGCAGAACGCCTGCTCAAGTCCTCACAATGGCTCTTATTACAGTTACTGCTACTAATAGGCCCAAAGTTAGAAAATATTCTGCCCAGTTGGTGCTCTTATCTTTTGGTGAAGAATTGCTTATTCCTCTGAAGCACAGAGGGATGTTTCTTTACAGGGAACACTGAGAAATACACAAGTGTATGGACAGTGTGCCTATTCTGCACCCACCCCCCACCCAACAACTTGTTTATTTTTAATTGAAGGAAAATTGCTTCACAATGTTGTGTTGGCCTCTGCCGTGCATCAGCATGAGTCAGTCACAGGTACTCATGTGTCCCCTCTCTCCTTAACCTCCCTCCCACCTCCTACCCTTTCCTACCCCTCTAGGTTGTCAGTGAGTACTTTTTTTTAAAGGGGGACCCTAGTTACAAATCCAGTGGGCACATGGCAGAGTGTGACTCATCTTTGGGGTCTGAAGGCTCCTGAGAAGTGCTTGGAAAGGACTGAGTTCTAACAGCCTTCTCCAAGGAAGTGTGTCAACCATCAATACCTTATTTTTTCCCTGTGAGCATCATGGAAATATACAGTCTTAAATTGCCTGAAAACTACTCTGCTGCCAGTTGCCAGAGTAATTTTAGGATAAGCTTCCCTCCCTAAATTTCTAGTGAGCTTTTGAAATGAAATGCAAGGGTAATTATTATTAAATTAAAAATTATTATTAAATTAAAAATGGACCTAGGAAAGGCCCATTCTAGAAGTGTCGATTTCACGTCATCTTTATTAGTCATTCTTCTACATGGAGCACCTTCTTTCATTCTTTCAACTCAATCTGCGTGTTAGCTAGCTGCTCAGTCGTGTCCGACTCTTTGCAACCCCATGGACCATGGCCCGTTAGGCTCCTCTGTCCATGATATTCTCCAGGCAAGAATACTGGAATGGGTTGCCATTCCCTTCTCCAGGGGATCTTCCCAATCCAGGGGTCAAACCTGGGTCTCCTGAATTGTGGGCAGATTCTTTACTGTCTGAGTTACCAACCTAGGATTTGAAAATAAATCAAACTCAGAATTCTCTAAGTGACTGTGGTGATGGTGACTGCAGCCATGAAATTAGAAGACGCTTACTCCTTGGAAGAAAAGTTATGACTAACCTAGATGGCATATTCAAAAGCAGAGACACTACTTTGCTGACTAAGGTCCATAGTCAAGGCTATGGTTTTTCCAGTAGTCATGTATGGATGTGAGAGTTGGACTGTGAAGAAGGCTGAGTGCCAAAGAATTGATGCTTTTGAACTGTGGTGTTGGAGAAGACTCTTGAGAGTCCCTTGGACTGCAAGGAGATCCAACCAGTCCATTCTGAAGGAGATCAACCCTGGGAATTCTTTGGAAGGAATGATGCTAAAGCTGAAACTCCAGTACTTTGGCCACCTCATGCAAAGAGCTGACTCATTGGAAAATACTCTGATGCTGGGAGGGATTGAGGCAGGAGGAGAAGGGGGCAGCAGAAGATGAGATGGCTGGATGGCATCACTGACTTGATGGACGTGAGTCTGAGTGAACTCCGGGAGTTGGTGATGGACAGGGAGGCCTGGCGTGCTGCGATTCATGGGATTGCAAAGAGTCGGATATGACTGAGCGACTGAACTGAACTGAACTGTGGTGCCCTTTTGGGCAAAGGAGAGTTCACTGAGTCCAGAGTCTGGCTTAACTTCTTGGGTCCCTAATTTCCAAGGGATTACTTGCTCACAGAAATCAGTACAGTCCCCTTGGCGGGTCCTCTGCATCCCCCTACTCCCCTTCCCCTGCATACTGGGCTTCAGTACCCTCAGGAGAAGCCAGTGGGTTACCTTATTGCTGCCCAAAGAAGGAATATTTCAGGCTACCCTTGCTGGTTTCTATCACACTTTTTTTGGCAATTGTAGGACAAAAAGAGAAGTTCTATAAAATACTAAGCAAAAAATTGCAATAAAAATGCAAACTAATATATAGTGGCAAAAAGCAGAGCAGTGATTGTGTGTGGAGGAGGAAAGGAAGGGATGGATTATAAAAGATATGAGGAAATTTTGGGGGAGGTGGATGTATTCATTATCTTGATATTTGCAGTTTCACAGATGCATACCTATGTCAAAACTTGTCACACTGTACTTTTAAAATATGTAGTTTATTAGCTAGCAGTTACACCTCAATAAAATTGTAAAAACAAAGTGAATTGCTTCCTTTGTTTTTTAATAGTATATATATATTTTTACAATGAATTAGTTTTCGTGTTTCCAGCTTAAAGGATAAGAGAAAGGTTTTCAGCCAAGAAGCCAGTTAGACATGTAGTTAAAATCTATGTGCCTCTGAAAGCAGCTGAGATATCACTGAGTAGATGAGTAGGGAAATAAACTGTGGCATATCCAGGCGAAAGAATATTATTCAGCACTAAAAACAAATGAGCTATCAACCTATGAAAAGGTCTGGAGGATCCCTGGATGCAAATTACTAAGCAAAATAACAAAAACCCAAAAACCAGCTAATCTGAAAAAAGCTACATACTGTAGGGTTCCAGCTATGTGACATTCTGGAAAAGGGAAAACTATGGAGGCAGTAAAAAAGATCAGGGATTGCCAGGGGTTTCGAGGATGGAAAGAGGGATGAATAGGTGAAGCACAGAGAAATTTGGGGCAGTGAAACCACTCTGTATGACAATATAATGATGGATACATGTCACTGTACATTTGTCAAAGCCCATTAAATGTACAACAGCAAGAGTGAACCCTAAGGTAAACTCTGGACTTTGGATGATAACAACATACCCATGTAGGTTCATTGATTCAAACAAATATATTGCCCTGATGGGGGATGTTGATAACAGGGGGGATTGTGCAGGAGGTATGTGAGACTTCTCCGTACTTGCCTCTCCATTTTTCTATGAAACTAAAACTTCTCTAGAAAGCAAAGCCTTCAAACAATCAACCAATTAATCAAACAAAAGTCCTTATATGCTTCAGCATAAGCCCAGGGGTTATCTGTCTGCCCATCCCTGGACAGTGGGTAGGTGAGCAACGGTCTGGGAAGCTGGTAACTTTCCAACTTAGCCTGAGTTGAATGGAAGCATCTTGAGGTTCTCCCAAAACCTACTCAACTCTCATTAGGTGGTTGGTCAGAGGAAGTGGATTAGATGTGGATTCCAAAATGCAGGACTTGGATGCAATCTCAAAAATGACAGAATGATGTCTGTTCATTTCCAAGGCAAAGCATTCAATATCACGGTAACCCAAGTCTATGCCTCAACCAGTAACGCTAAAGAAACTGAAGTTGAACAGTTCTATGAAGACCTACAAGACCTTCTAGAACTAACACCCCCAAAAGATGTCCTTTTCATTATAGGGGACTGGAATGCAAAAGGAGGAAGTCAAGAAATACCTGGAGTAAGAGGCAAATTTGGCCTTGCAGTACAGAATGAAGCAGGGCAAAGGCTAACAGAGATTTGCCAAGAGAATGCACTGGTCATAGCAAACACCCTCTTCCAACAACACAAGAGAAGACTCTACACATGGACATCACCAGATGGTCAATACCAAAATCAGACTGATTATATTCTTTGCAGCCAAAGATAGAGAAGCTCTATACAGTCAGCAAAAACAGGACTGGGAGCTGACTGTGGCTCAGATCATGAACTCCTTATTGCCAAATCCAGACTGAAATTGAAGAAAGTGGAGAAAACCACTAGACCATTCAGGTATGACCTAAATCAAATCCTTCATGATTGTACAGTGGAAGTGACAACTAGATTTAAGGGATTAGATCTGATAGACAGAGTGCCTGAAGAACTACGGACGAAGGTTCATGACATTGTATAGGAAGCAGGGATCAAGACCATCCCCAAGAAAAACAAAAGTAAAAAGGCAAAATGTTTGTCAGAGGAGGCCTTGCAAATAGCTGAGAAAAGAAGAGAAGTGAAAAGCAAAGAGAAAAGGAAAGATATACCCATTTGAAAGCAGAATTCCAAAGAATAGCAAGAAGAGATAAGAAAGCCTTCCTCAGTGATCAATGCAAAGAAACAGAAAAACAATAGAATGGGAAAGACTAGAAATCTCTTCAAGAAAAGTAGAGATACCAAGGGAAATTTTCATGCAAAGATGAGCACAATAAAGGACAGAAATGGTATGGACCTAACAGAAGCAGAAGATAGTAAGAAGAGGTGGCAAGAATACACAGAAGAACTATACAAAAAAGATCGTCATGACCCAGATAATCATGATGGTGTGATCACTCACCTAGAGCCTGACATTCTGGAATGCAGAGTTAAGTGGGCCTTAGGAAGCATCATTACAAACAAAGCTAGTAGAAGTGATGGAATTCCAGTTGAGCTATTTCAAATCCTGAAAGAAGATGCTGTGAAAGTGCTGCACTCAATATGCCAGCAAATTTAAAAAACTCAACCGTGACCACAGGACTGGAAAAGATCAGTTTTCATTTCAATCCCAAAGAAAGGCAATGCCAAAGAATGTTCAAACTACAGCACAATTGCACTCATCCCACACACTAGCAAAGTAATGCTCAAAATCCTCCAAGCCAGGCTTCAACAGTATGTAAACTGTGAACTTTCAGATGTTCAAGCTAGATTTACTATTATTTTTAAAATATATCGCTTATTTATTATATATATATTTTTAAATTAATTTATTTTAATTGGAGGCTAATTACTTTACAACATTGTGGTGGTTTTTGCCATACATTGACATGAATCAGCCATGGGTGTACGTGTGTTCTCCATCCTGAACCCCCTCCCACCACCCTCCCCATCCCATCCCTCAGGGTCATCCCAGTGCACCAGCCCTGAGCACCCTGTCTCATGCATTGAACCTGGACTGGCAATCTATTTCACATATGATAATATACATGTTTCAGAGATACTATACATGTTTTTGAGATAATATACATAATTCTCTCAAATCATCCCACCCTTGCCTTCTCCCACAGAGTCCAAAGTCTCTTCTTTACATCTGTGTCTCTTTTGCTGTCTTGTACATAGGGTTATCAGTACTATCTTTTTAAATTCCATATTTATGCATTAATATACTGTATTGGTGTTTTTCCTTCTGACTTTCTTCACTCCTTATAATAGGCTCCAGTTTCATCCTCCTCATTAGAACTGATTCAAATGCATTCTTTTTAATAGCTGAGTAATATTCCATTGTATATATGTACCACAGCTTTCTTATCCATTCATCTGCTGATGGGCATCTAGGTTATCAAGCTGAATTTAGAAGAGGCAGAGGGCCCAGAGTCAAATTGCCAACATCTGTTGGGTCATTAAAAAAGCAAGAGAGTTCCAGAAAAACATCTACTTCTGCTTTATTGACTACGCCAAAGCCTTTGACTGTGTGGATCACAACAAACTGTGGAAAATTCTTAAAGAGATGGAAGTACCAGACCACCTGACCTGCCTCCTGAGAAATCTGTACGCAGGTCAAGAAGCAACAGTTAGAACTGGACATGGAACAACAGACTGGTTCCAAATCGGGAAAGGAGTACGTCAAGCTTGTATATTGTCACCCTGCTTATTTAACTTATATGCAGAGTACATCATGAGAAATGCTGGTCTGGATGAAGCACAAGCTGGAATCAAGATTGCTGGGAGAAATACCAATAACCTCAGATATGCAAATGACACCACATGAAATTAAAAAACGCATTAAGACCCCACCACCCTTATGGCAGAAAGAGAAGAAGAGCTAAAGAGCCTCTTGATGAAAGTGAAAGAGGACAGTGAAAAAGTTGGCTTAAAACTCAACATTCATGAGATCAAAGCATCTGGTCCCATCACTTCGTGGCAAATAAATGGGGCAACAATGGAAACAGTGACAGATTTTATTTTGGGGGCTCCAAAATCACTGCAGACAGTGACTGCAGCCATGAGATTAAAAGACCCTTGCTCCTTGGAAGTAAAGTTATCACCAACCTAGACAACATATTAAAAAGCAGAGACATTACTTTGCCAACAAAGTTTTGTCTAATCAAAGGTATGGTTTTTCCAGTAGTCATGTATGGATGTGAGAGTTGGACTATAAAGAAAGCTGAACACTGAAGAATTGGTGCTTTTGAACTGGGGTGTTGGAGAAGACTCTTGAAAGTCTGTTGGACTGCAAGGAGATCCAACCAGTCCATCCTAAAGGAGATCAGTCCTGAATATTCACTGGAAGGACTGAAGTTGAAGCTGAAATTCCAATACTTTGGCCACTTGATGCAAAGAGCTGACTGATTTGAAAAGATCCTGATGCTGAGAAAGATTGAAGGCAGGAGGAGAAGAGGATGGCAGAAGATGAGATGGTTGGACGGCAACACCGACTCAATGGACAGGGGTTTGAGTAAACTCTGGGAGTTGGTGATGGACAGGGAATCCTGCAGTCCATGGGGTCGCAGAGTCAGACTTGACTGAGCGAATGAACTGAAGTGAACTGAACTGATCTCAATGCAGATAGGTTCCATGCCAAACCCAGACACTAAGGTATCTTCTAAACTTACCCCTTCTCCCTGATGCTAATGGTGTCACCACTCCAACGTCCTGGGATTCCTGTATGTCTCCTGATCTAAGTTTATGCTACAAACATGTCTCTCTCACACACACACGTGCGTATGCACACACGTGTGCCTGCATAGATTCACTGATACATATGCACAATGATGAGGTTTTATTAAAAGCAACATCCATTTATCCAAGAATTCTGCTGATCACCTGTTTAAGCTAAAGTGCAAGGGACTGGGTGGGTGATCAAAACAGACACAGTGCCTACCCACAGGCACCTTACGTTCTAGAGGGTAATTTAGACACAGTAATCGAATAACCAAAACCTAAAGGTAAAATGGCAACAGAGGTAAGTGCTAAAAAGCAAAGATAAGAGGCTGTAGGAAAAAATAAAAAGGAGGTCTGCCTTATTCATAGAGATAGGGAAGGATGACTTTCCTGGAGATATGACAAGTGAGGTGATCTGAAAGAAGTTTAGGAGCTAACCAGGTAAAGAAGGTGGATGGGAATATTTAAGACAAAAGGAGTGGTCAGTGCAAAGGCCCTGTGGTCAGAGGAAGCATGGTAGGATCCAAGAACTGACCAAGGGCCTCTGTGGCTGAAGTTCAAAGAGCTATGGTGAAAGAAGTCAGCTAGAGGTTAGAAGGCATACGACTTTACATTCCCTGGAAAAACCACCATGAAATCCCCAAATAAAACAGAAAGCACATTGATCAGGCAAAGCTAAGGTTACTAGACCTACTGCAATAAACGAGAGCACAACCTTGACAGGAGTTTCAGTGATATCCCGGAAGGTGGAGGTTTGGGCAGGCTATTTATAGAGTTTCAGGGCCCGGGTTTGATGGTGTTAAGGCTGATTTTAGCAGGCAAAGAATTAGTTGGGATTAAGCCGAGTTTACAATGTGGGCTTGTTTATGCCTTGAATTCGTGAACATATTGGAAACAGGGTCTTATAGTGAGGCTTGTTGTTTGTCTTCCTATCTAAGTTATTTCACTTGGTTCACAAATTTCTCTTCCATCAGCAAATCTTTTTTTAGAGCACATAGCTAAGTTATCTATGCTGATGCTCAGTATTGCTTAAATGTGGACAGGAATGTTTGACCAAACTTAGTATTTTTTTAATACAGGAAGAGCGAATTATGTTGCTTTCAATTCTGAGGTCTGATTTCACTGTAAGTGCAGTGGGAACTCGCGAGTGGATTTTATACTCCCTCTGTCCTGCCGAATTTGCGGTGGGGTGATGGGTCACCATCACCGTATCACCTGGCTGAGTCACTCACTGCTTGTGGAATTCAGTGTTCTTATCTGTCCAGTGGGAGCCACAGGAAAAGATGACTCAGAAGGCTGTTGCAAAGTTGCTTGTTTTCTTGGGCACATGTCCTTCTGTGTTAGAAGTGGTTGAGTGTGGACACTCGAGCAAACCAGACCTGTCTTCCTTGCCCATCAGCTGCTCATCATTTCTGACCGTCTCCTCTCAACAGTTTCCTCAACTGCAAAGTGAGGATAATAACTTTATTAGGGTAATTCTGGGGATTAAACAAAATGGGCAAGTACATTTTTAGTATTGCCTGGCATGTGACCAGCATTAATTACTCTAGGGTTAATCACTATTGTTGCTTTCAAATTTAACCACAGAGCCAAGGTCTCCAGAAGCCCCTGTGTTCACTCCTGACCCTCTAAAGGGTCAATAATGTACGGAGAATTCTTGTCCCAAGTCACCGCTCTCAATCCGCTCTTATGTCTCTATTATTAATTTGATGTTTGGCCTACAGCAATGCCTTCTGTTTCCCATATCTAGGATTCGAATTATCTGTACTGTCCTCTGGGTCAAGGCTGTCAGCAACAGATTGCAGGGAGCAGGTTTGCTGCCATTTCTTCCCCCACCCAGCAAGAGCTTAAGAACTCAGATCACTCCAAAGGCAAGCCCTACGTGCCAGGCCTAGGCCCAGGTTGGCTGCTGCAAGCGCAGGAATGAGGCAGACACTGATTTCTTAGGGGGTCCTGGGTTTGGAGAAAAAGAGCCCAGATGTTACTCTTGGTTGGGATAAAGTGTTTACCAATAGATGGCTGTATACGGTTCAGACTGAGAAGTGATTCATTCCACCCTGGGGCATTAAAGCAAGCTTCTCAGAGAAGCTGATGCCTGAAGGTTTATCAGATCTCACTCATGCATCATTATTATTTTTTACATAAGAAAAACATGCAAACAGAAAAAAAACAGAAACAGTTCCAAAATAGTTTAGAGTAAAAGTAGGTCTTCTTTCCAATCCCTGAGTTTCCCTCTCAGAGGCCCCACCTTTTGTAGGGTCTGGAGTGGGTAGCTGTTTCCTTCTCTAGGAGATCTTCCTAACCCAGGGATTGAACCCATGTCTCCCACATTGCAGGCTGATTCTTTACCAGCTGAGCCACCAGGGAAGCTGTTGGTAGGATCTACCTGCGAATATCAGTACAGGCGTCACATAATAAACATCCCCACAGCATATTACACTGTTTTACTTGGGTAAGTAGCCTGAGGACCATGTTATATCAGGATGTGTTGATCTCCCTTATTGTTATGATTAATTGCTTATACATAATCAGTGCCTATTGACAGAATGGCTATCCCCCCTTTTTAATTTATATATATATTTTTGCTGCTATAACAAATAATTCCATGAATATCTCTGAGCACTTATGTGAGGAGTGCATAGGTAATACAGAACAATTTCCAGAAGTAGACTCTAAGTATATATGCATGTTAATTTTGCAAGTTGCCTTTCCAAGAGGATATAGCCACATGCGAGTCTTACCAAAGGGCCAGTGGGAGTTGAGCAGAACTTGGAGGATGGGCTCATCTAGAAGGTTTTCAGGTAGCACAGGAGGAGGGGGAAGGATGGGAGGGGTGAGGAGCCCAGGGAGGAAGGGCCTGGAGGCTGGGGGAGCTGGGTAGGTGGATGGAGCAGAGAGGAGTGGGATGAGTTTTCAGGGCAAAAGGCAGGAGTAAGACAAGCGGGCCGAGGAGACTGGGCCAGGCCAGGAGAACCCTGAGTATGGGGCAATGCTGTTGGAATGTTCCTCGGAGACAACTGGGAAACTGATGGAGATTTTAGCAAAAGTAATATGATCATATTTACTTTTAAGAAAGATAATTTCAGCAGAGTGGAGTAAGACCCAGACAGCCAATCGGGTGAGGGGATGTCATCATAATGCTGATGGAAAATGGTGAGACTTGAACTAAGGAAGAGATTTTGAGAGTCCAGAAGAGGGAATGTTTCTGAGAGGTGTTTAGAAAGCAGAATGGACAGTCTTAATTTGCCTAATACTGGGACAGTTTAGGGTTGCACACAGGGCAGGAATGGAAGATGACAGTGGAGCCTAGTGCCTACCATTGCCTAGTACTGAGTCTCTGGGCCAACTTGATTCGGGTCTCAGCAGCAGGAGCGATCACTAAGCAAAGAGGGCCTAGGGCAGTTGGCCAAGATGCTGAATATCAAAATCTTCAGCAGCTCCCACCAGGACCTATCCCAGAAGACTGCTGCCCTTCCTGGGCCTGGGGCTGGGCAAGGCGGTGACTATGAAATTCAGCAATCAGACCTGTGTGGAAATCGGTGAAAGAATGCGTGGAAATGATCTACATTGTTCAGAGTGGCTGTGGTGAAATCAAGTTAATTGAATGGAACTTTTGATTATGAATAATGCCTGCAAAGATTGCTTCGGCCAGTTGGGTTACTATGGTCAGCCTGTGCTTCCCACTTATGTCTGGAAGAATAAGAAGGATAAGAGCTGGGCTCCAATCTTAATTAGCCAAGCTTGTGGCAAAATGATCTCTGTAGTAGACAAGGGTCATAGTATCGCCAGGGACCTGCATGCTCCTCAAATTTTTGATAATCCAGTGGAAAATTTATTTGCAGAGTCAGCTGTCCTTAAACGGATAAGGGAGAAGATGTCTAAGTGGAGGAACTCCATGACTGTCTCATCTGATGCTGGAGGAGCTAAGAGAGCGACTTCTGTCTCAGACTGGTTGAATGTGGACTTGGCTTTGATTCACAGAGAATGGAGGAAGGCTGATGAAGTGGACTGCGTGGTTCTGGTGGGCGATGTGTGGCTCTCCTAGTGGATGACATGGCTGACACCTGTGGTTCAATCTGCCATGCAGCTGACAAACTTCTCTCCCCTGGAGTTGTGTTTATGCTGCGCTGACTCATGGAATCTTTTCTGTTCCAGCCATTTCTCACATTAACAATGCATGCTTTGAAGCAGTAGTAGTCACCAATACCATACCTCAGGAGGATAAGATGAAGCACTGCTTCAAAATATAGGCGATCCCTATCTCCATGATCCTTGCAGAAGCCATCAGGAGAATTCACAGTGGGGAATCTGTCTCCTATCTGTTCAGCCATATCCCTTTACAATAGAATAACTTCTGAGGATTAAAAAAATAAATAAATAAAGTGAACCCCGCCCCTTGTTTTCCTTTGGTATTTGATGAAAAATCCAGCAGAAGACCCAGCTTGTTTCTGCGTAGCTTTCTACATTCCATATCAGTTATATGAGCATTTCTCCTATTGAGTTGACCAAAAATTTTGTTTGGGTTGTTACATAACATGTTATGGGAAAACTTGAATGAACTCTTTGGCCAACCCAATACGTTGGAGAAAGCTAGATTGAGATTAGCTTCTGGGATTTCTTACTTGCTTTGTCTCTTCCTGGCTTCTTTGATCCTGTGAGCCTTGCAGCTTTAACTACAGCTCAGCTGCTGCAAGATGTGAGACTTTGGAAAGCTTGTTGTAGGGTGTGTAAATGTGTTTGGGGAAGCTCAGTCTACTTTGCATGTGAATGCTTCAGCCCCCACACCCCAACATGAGACCAATTCTCTAAAGTCTGTACTCAATTAGAGCAAGAGCCTGGGGCAGCCTGAACCCAACTCTGGCTGCTAAATCCCTGTAAGGCTGGAGCAGCCCTATTTGGTCTGACCTTCTTTTCCTGGCCAAATATCTACTTGTTCCCAAGTAACCCCTGTGCCATAGTCTTCTGGAAAGCAAACTCAGTTTCTTCTCTATAATCTGGAACACTAACATGAAATTATTTCACTGTAGCTTAATCTTCCTTAGCTTACTACCACCATGGAGGTAGGTTTTAGGTGGTGCTGCAGTGCCTTTTGATTATTTAACTGTCTAATTATCATCTTCCTTCCTTGGATCTATTTGGCCTCTCAAATGATCTGAGATTTCTGTTTAAAAAAGTTGATGTTACTGTCTTGTAGAAGAAACTAATAAAGTTATCTGTCTGATTGTGAAGAAAAAAAAGTCTAGTACTTTGAGATTCATTAACTCATCTGATCTTTTTAAGAAAACCTCTGAAATATTAAAAAAATTATTTTAATGTTTTATGTAAATCTGGTAACTTTTTTCACTAATAGTTAATTTGCCTAATCAGCCCGGAGTACTATGGGAGCATTCCAAGATGGAGTGAAGGTGGTGCAGTGGTCTCTGGAGTCTTGAGTGTGGCAATTCAGAAAGGATATCTAGTTCTCTTGGGGTGGGTAAAGACCATTAGGATGCCAGGATGGGGCTGAAGCATAAGCCATCCCAATTTTCTTGAGGGTTCACCAAAATTCCCCTCCCTCATGAGAAAGAAGAGTCATCAAAGGACTTTTCTGCAAGCCTTTCTCTGGCCACAACACGCAACTTGTGGAATCTTAGTTCCCTGACCAGGGATTGAACCTGGGTCCTCAGCAGTGAGAGCATGGAGTCTTAACTGCTGGACCACCAGGGAATTACCTTTGTAAGCCTTTCAAAACACTTCACACCATTGATAATGATGTGAAGAGACCACCAAGAATAGTTTGGAATTATGCGCAGGCTTCTAGAGTCACTTTACAAGAAGAGGTTTAAAAAGACAAAGTGACTATAGATTCAGGAATTGAGACTAGTTCAGTAAACCATAAACAAGCACTTGGGAGATCTTGGAGACTTGGGAGATGAAGTGGGGTCTCTGTCCAGGAAGTTCTCAACCAAGATCCTTTGGAGCCAGTTGAAAGAGCGCTCATTAATCTGTTCCCAAAGTCTCCTGGCAATAACAAGAATGTCTGGGGGAAAGCCATCAACCCCCAGATGATCTAAGCAGGAGGTTCTGCTTTCAGAAATCACCATCCTGCAAGCATGTTTTCAGAAACTATTGGGCCCTTAGGGCTGTGTTGAGTGGTATCTGATTCTTGTACAACAATCATTTGACATTAATTCTCCAAATGAATGTCAGTGGACGTAAGGGTAATGGGGCAATTTTAGGAATGACCTGGGGAGATTCCTTAAACAAATATAAAGAAAAGAGTCAGTTGTTGTGAGCTGGTGCCCATGACCTCTCTTTTGAACAACACCCCAGTGTAAATGAATCTGATGCAAGTCATTTGAGGACCCCACTGTGGGAAACACTGCTGTACTTGAAAGTCCTAGTAATTGGAGGCCGGCTAAATCTAACACTGTATAATACCAGGTAGAACCTAGAGTCAAGATAGGTGAAACGAACAAGGAAGCCACCTCACAGCTGGTATTTATGGAGTCAAATCTGGGGAGTCAGACAGTCAGCTAATGAATTAGCCATGTGCAAGAGTTGGATCGGTTTTTCCTGGCAAAGTGTTGGCTTGGTCTGGGGAGGGGAGAAGGAGGTCACTGAATATGGAAACCAAGAAGGTCTTCATTTCATATCAAGCAGAACACCTAGTCTTTGCTGCAGCTAGTTCTGGATGCTGGGGACACAGTATGAATCCAATGTTGCCTCCAGGAGTTGGTAGTTGCTAGAAACAAGGGAAAGGAAGAGTGCTTTCTTGGCAAGGTTCTTATTTGTGAGCTCCAGCTCTCTAGAGTGGTGCAGCAGACAAATGATGCTCTGCCCTATTTTAAATTTTGAAGGAAAGACATTGACACTTGATATCTGTAGGGTACCCTGCAAACTAATAGCTCAAGGTAGATCCCAGTTGCAACCTTAGACTGTGCTATATCCCTTTTGACAATGCCATAACTTTGATTTTCAGCAGTTACTGTAATAAAAGACAAAGACAGCATGAAAATCAATGTGAAATAGGATATGAGGGTGGTGGTGTTTCATGCACTTTTCAAGGTTTGAGAAGGTGTGTGGTACCCAAGGGCCTCCCAGGTGGCTCAGTGGGTAGAGAATTCACCAACAATGCAGGAGATCCAGGTTTGAACCCTGGATTGAGAAGATCCCCTGGAGGAGGCCACAGCAACCCATTCCAGTACTTTTGCCTGGAGAATCCCATGGACAGAGGAGCCTGGCGGGCTACAGTCCACGGGGTCGAAAGAGTCAGAGACGACTGAAGAAACTAAGAACGAATGCACGTGGGACTCAAGCTTCCCTTTGGAAGTATTTTGACTCTTTAAGAATGAACCCCAAAATATTAGTTTTCTTTTGATTTACACATACTATTTTTAAATGAATGTTAAATTGTTAGGACATAGATACTTATTAAATTTTTAGTTGGAACTAACTGCTTAACTAATAACTGGAGCTATTAGGTGTTTCCTTTCATTAGGGCACTGTGAAAAAATTACCTAGACTTTTGGATTACTCTGTTCGTGCAAAATTTCATTCTTTTTAATCTAATTCTTGCCATAATGGTATTTGTGAGGTATTATTACTCATTCCCATTTACTTTAGAGAAAACTGAAGATCAGTGAAGATTAGTATCTCACAGCTAGTTAGTGCCAGAGGAGGAAAGAAGTCTGAATCGGTCTGACAGAGTGTCCCTGTTCTTAGCCACTATACTTAGCACTCACATACTTAGGATGTCTAATTAGCCAGTGTACCCTAAGCATTAGGAAGGCTTAGTTTTACCGGATTACTAACAAGGCCACATTATTCTTTCATCCTATTAAATCATAGCAGTGTCTCATCTTCCAGTCTGAAATCCCTTAATGTCTGGGCAGTGCAGCCCCATGAGTCAGACCACTGGCTCCTCTGCTGTGATCATGGACAGGAGCAGGGCCCTGAGGACCTGTGAGGGAATACGGCTCTAAATATGGTCCTGACCAGACCCTTTTCCCAGGGACAGCGGAGCCTGGTGGGCTGCCGTCTACGGGGTCGCACAGAGTCAGACACGACTGAAGTGACTTTGCAGCAGCAGCAGCAGCAGCAGGCCCTTTTCCAGGCATTAGGAGGTATTCTTCCTGAGGAATGAGGAACATCTGGAGAGAGTTCAGAAAGAAGCAGCCTCTCTGATCACAGGGTGGGAATCAAAGAAAATTACAGTGTTCAGAACCAGCTCATCATCCCCTCATGACATCAAGGAGAAGACAGGCCCAGGAGGGTTAAGACACTTACCTAAGGCCACACAGGGCCTTGGTGGCAGACCCAACACTCTTGCATAAGCCATCACTTTAATTTTATTGAACCATAACTGATTTACAATGTCATGTTAACTTTTGTTGTACACTAAAGTGACTCAGTTATACATATATGTATATATACTTTTTCATATTCTTTTCCATTAAGGTTTATGACAGGATATTCCTTGTGCTATACTGTAAGACCTTGTTGTTTATCCATCTTATACATAATAGTTTGCGTCTGCTAATCGCAAATTCTCAATCCCTCCCTCCCCCTTGACCACCAAAAGTCTGTTCTGTATGTCTGTGAGTTTGTTTTTATTTTGTAAATAAGTTCATTTGTGTATTTTAGATTCCACATATAAATTATATATTAAACTTTTCTTTGTTTGACTTCACTTAGTATGATAATTTCTAGGTCCATCATGCTGCTACAAATGGCATTATTTCATTCTTTTTTTTATGTTTGAGTAAGATTCTATTGTGTATATGTCACATCCTTTTTATCCATTCTTCTGTCAATGGACATTTAGGTTGTGTGCACGTCTTGGCTATTGTAGATAGTGATAAGCCATTACTTGTTTTTCCCCTGGGTAAAATTCTTTCATTTCTCCCATTCAGATCCCCACACTTGGACCCCTGTGCCCCTCATGGAGGGTTCCCCTGCCAGGAAGAAAGCTGCCTTTTGAGGCCCCACCTCCTTGAAAGAGACTGAAACGCAGGTGGAGTGCCTGCCAACCCACCACAAAGGCATCCAAGGCTGTCATCACAGAAAAGCCTTCACTCTTGACATTAGCCATTGGGCAAAATTAACAGCCAAGAAGAAAATCTCAGAAGCCTCAACTAACTACTGCTATGCCACCTCCAGGTTAGCTGGAGATGGACATGTCAACCTCCAAACTCCACGGTGGCCCCAAAGGTTTCCTTTTAAGAGTTAACATGGATTGGGCCAGACCCTCTGTGCTGCAGCTCACGTCTATTACCCTCACCGTCACTTAGTAGCCACATTTTAAAGACCAAGCCGCTGAGATTCAAAACAAAGAACATTTGAAAGTTAGGGAGTAAGTGAGATGGGAGGTCAGACTAGCTTTCCATGTCTCATGTTACCTCTCATGCAGCTCTTCCATTGTTCTTGGAGGATGGGAGAGTGTTGTAGAAAACCATTAGCTGCTATCACCAATACTGTCATCTTAGGATTTTCCGCTCCCCTTTGGACTTCAATTCTGAATACACAGACCTCTTCACTGCCAGCTTCCAGTTGGGAGAGCACCTCGGGTTCTCAGATGGAAGAAGGTAGCCCTCACCTGTTTAGTTCAGGAGCTGGCCATGGTTTTCTGGAAAGGGCCAAACAGTAAATATTGTAGGCTTTGCAGGCGCCTGTTGTCACCATTCAACTTTTCTGTTGCAGTAGGAAGGCTGCAATGGGAAATATACAAATAAACAGATGTTTCATGCATTGGAGAAGGAAATGGCAACCCACTCCAGTATTCTTGCCTGGAGAATCCCAGGGACTGGGGAGCCTGGTGGGCTTCCATCTATGGGGTTGCACAGAGTCGGACACGACTGATGTGACACAGCAGCAGCAGCAGCAGCAGCAGCATCTGTGCTCCAGTACAAGTTTATTTGCAAGAAGAGGCAACCCACTGTAGTTTGCTGCCTCCTGGCATAGTTAGTCTCATATCTAGCAAACAGACCTTTTCTGATTTAGCTTTGATATAGTCCTTCTCTTTGCCTGAAACTCATCTTGACACTGAAGTATTTGTCTTAGTACTCTTTTGTTTTGGGGGTGAAGGAGGCTGTCCCAGAGCCCACTGAGATCCCCTAAACTCTCTTCTAAGGAAAATGCAAGTGTATGCAATTCTGCATGCAATTTCAGTGGGGCTTGTAGACACAGATTCTTTTTATCCTTGAGAGATCAGTGAATGCATCTTGGCTTTCTGGAAACTGCAGCGTTGGGGACAGCTGGTTGGCATGAGAACATCAGTCTGAGAATGCTATAGTCTGAGGAAGATTTAGTGGTGTGCCGATGTACTGGTTCTTGTGGAATTTTATCTCAAAACAAACCCCCCTGGCTAATGAGTATATGTCCCAGCCCTCCTGGTGGCTAAGCCTAGCCATGTGATCTTGTTTATACCACTGGATGAGAGCAGAAGTGATAGGCACCACTGCCAGCCCTGGCCCTTTAAGACTGGCTATGTGCTTCCCAGGCTACTTTCTCCTTCTCACTGATTGAAGGCAGGTGAGAATGACACAATCACTTTTGATCCAAAGGGACTGGAAAGCCACACCCTGAAGATGGAAAAGCCATACTACTGTCTGAACAACCTACCTCTGAGCTGCTATGTCAGAGAGAATTAAATCTCAGTCTTATTTAAGTCGCTGGATTTCTGGGTCTCTTTGTTATAGCAGTGAAACTGTTCTTAGCACTGGCTACATAATTTGCAGGAGTCAGTAAAAATGAATATGTGGGATCCTTGTTCCAAAATTGTGAAGAATTTCAAGACAGAGCATTAAATCACAATCAGGGCTCTACTAAGCATGGGTACCTATGTGATGGGCCAGGCTGCAAGCCCATGAAGACCATACTTGGATATAGGTGGGAGGTCATGAGGCACAGGGGTTGAATCCTCAGTGCTGGGTCATTTCTAGTGACTGGAAGGCACCACGACTCCAGCAATTTTCTGAGCTACCACACCCACCATGGTCAGGAAGGAACCAACCAGGGACCTAGACTGAGGCTCCCTCTCATGAAAGGGGCCCTGGGGCTTATGCCCTCATGGGAAATTTTCAGATTTCACTCTTTTCCATACTTGGGACACATCAAGAGAACGCACCTACCTGGAGGGCAAATCAGAGGTGACCAATGCCGCGGGTCTCAGTGGTTGCTGTGGACAGACCTTGGGCCAGTCCTTGCTGAGGTTGGATCATCAGATGTCGTTATAACAAGGTCTGGGCAAGGATTGATTTGGTGGCTCCCTGAGATCTTCTTTCACAACCCAGCAGCTACTATTTCTTTCTTCTCAGGAAGGTACTATAATTATTGCAGTTTGCAAACTAGGAAACTGAGGGCCTTCTGAATCAATAGGGAACCTAGATGTGAACCCTGGCAATTTCCCTCAGGAGTTTAGGCTCTTAACCACTGCCCTAAGCTTGACCCAAAAGAAGCTACTTATTTTGCAGGCATTACTGCCCATTTTCCACCCCGCTGAGGGAGTTGGTTTATTCCTCCCACTGTCCGACACCTGTAAGGGGAGGGCCTTTGAGTCAAGAGGTTACTGGGGCAGGTTCTGGAAGGCAGCTGCCAAGGTTCAACTTTTGGCTCCATTACCTACTTACCAGCTCTTGACCTTGGGCCAACCTCAGTTTCCTCATCTGTAAAATGGCAATAATCATAAAATCTCTGCCTTATTAATTTGGTATGAGGATGAAATAAAGATCATGCAGGCAAAGGACTTGCTATTTAGGGAGTCCTTAATAGATGCTCATTCTGATTACTGATGTGAAACATGCAATATGTTACTTTCAAATGTTTTCAGACATTTATCTGCATCTGCTATGCTCTCCCCAGGCCCCTCTTTCTTCTACTCTTGTCTTTCAATCCTTCCTTCTACCCCCGTCTCTTCTTTTGCTGTGATGTTAAAGTAGGCAGGTGTTTTTTTGTTTTGTTTTTGAAGCACCACAAAATGGTTATATTTAACTGAGTCTAATTTATTTAAATAATTGTCTTAATGAATACTAATTGTTAAATGTCCACTTAGTTATGTGCTTCCCTTTGCTGCTACATGTACTTCAGATGAGTCATTATGAAACAAGACAGGCAGCAAACTGCGTAATTACAGACAAAGCATTTCAGACACAAACCAATAAAAATCAAAGGTAGGAGAAAAATGCTTTGAAGAGACGTGACGACTAGTTGGGACTTCCTGTGTCCTGCCAGGAACCCGGGCAGGGGGCAGGGGTGGGGCGGGGCGTCGGGTGATGGCCCCGGAATCTGGTGCCAGCCCTCTCCACCAAAGAGAGGAAATGAGGAGCTGTTTATAGAAAAGACCACAGTGGCCATGTATATCTTTTAACAAAAGAGACGAAACTCTGTTCCGACACAGCCCTTCTCTCAGGGAGAGTCTATGAAAACACAGCACAAGAAGTCAGGTTTGGGATGGAGTCTTGCTTTCTCCAGGCTAACAGTTTGGTGGGTGACTGTCATGGGCTCAACTTTGCCCACCAAATTCACATGTTGAGAACCAACCCCGTCCCTTCCTACCTCAGAGTGTGACCTCGTTTGAAGATAGGGTCTTGCTGAGGTAACGACCTAAAGCTGACAACGTTAAGATGGGCCCTAGTCCAATGGGACTATTCTCTTTACATAAAGTACCACAAACGAATACAACAGTGAAAATCAATTATAATTTAATTTTTTATAAAGTACCGCAAACTAGGTGGCTTAGACAATGGAAATGTATTGTCTTACAGTCCTGGAGGGCAGACGTCCAGGAGCAGGGTGTCCATCGGGTGGGTTCCCTGTGAGTACTGTGAGAGATGTCTGTCACAGGCAGTGCCCCTGGCTCCTGGTGTTTTTCTACCAGTCCTCGGCTTATAGAAGTATCACTTCCATCTCTGCCTTCATCTTCACATGGTGTTCTCCCTGTGTGCCTGTCTGTGTTCAAATTTCCCCCTTTTGTAAGGACACTGGTTTATGGGATTAGACCCCACCTTGATGTCCTCAGTTTAACTTGATTACCCTGCTTTCAACTAAGGTCACCTTCTGAGATCCTGCAAGTTAGAACTCAAGCATGTGAATTGAAACATTGGAATGTGGGGGATGGCGCCGGGGGGGGGGGGGGACCGCAATTCAGCACAGCACAGTGACCTTGGGCATGTATCTTCTGACCTCTGAGCTCAGTTTACCTATCTGCAAGATGATGTGTGAACATATAACCTCCAAGGACTTCTAAGCCCTCGAGTTCCATGCAGGTCAAATAAATCTCTGGAGAAGGAAATGTCAACCCACTCCAGTATTCTTGCCTAGAGAATCCTGTGGACAGCAGAGCCTGGTGGGCTGGTGTCTATGGGATCGCACAGAGTCGGACACGACTGAAGTGACTTGGCAGCAGCAGCAAATAAATCTCAGCCCCCAGACCCAGTCTTGCCCCAAAGGCTGTGGAAGTAGATGCAGAGATGTCAACTTACCACCAGGCTTATGGGGTTGGAAACTGCCTTCCAGAGAGAACTAGGCAAGGGTGTACTTTACAGGAGTCTTCCTGATTTGCTTGGGGTGGGGTGAGGAACAACTAACTCCCCAAGTCTCTGTGTCCGAGTGCTGGGCTGAGTTGGGCAGAGAGGCCCCAGACCTGGACCTGGTCACTTGAGACCAATTACCACTGTGATCCAAGGTTGGGCAAGAATCTCAGGGGCAACAGAATGAGGTCACCAACCCTTTTCACTTAGGTCATCAGAAAGCAATGGGCTGGGCAATAGATGTAATCATCTGCACTCAGCTGCACCCAGTTCAAGCCAGAGGCCACAGAGGAGGGGTTGCGGGGGGTGGTGGGGGGGGTGGTGGGAGGTGAGTATAAAGGCTCCTTTCTCACAATCCTCTCTGCGCATTCCGTTCCCACTATATTGTCCTGGAAATGACCTGATTTTATTTCAGGCCCCCTGAATACTGACCATGACAATGGGTGAGAGGGTTCTAGGACCACAGGTATGGGACGACGCAGGGGAGGTTTACACACCAAACTTGCTCTAATGTAGAGAGATAAAATTTGCTGTTTTGTCTAAGACTGAGACGTAAGATATATAGGTAAACAGAGGGTGCATTTTCAAACCTGAGGAATCTGGCATGTTTCATTTTGAAGGTGGGCAGCGTGGAGATGTGTGCGTACGGCAGAGGCTGTGACTGCTCGCGGCCACCAGCCTCAGCCAAGCACAGTCAACGTCCTCCCCCAGACCATTCCCACCCCAGTCTTTTCCTGCCTCATCTATACCATCTGCATCTACCCCACGGTGAGCAACTTGCTCAGTTGTATCCCTAAAACACGGCCCCCCAAAAACCTACCCTGGTCCCCAGCAAAGTGGGACAGCTGGCCACCCTGTCTCTCGGACTGGCTCCCCCCTCCACACACATGCACACGTGACAAATTTGGAGACACCTGCAGTTTCTGAAACAGCCTGATTTCCTCCCTGAACACTCCCCTGCCGATGGAGATGAGTCTTCACTCTTTCCTCCAAGCTGTTACCCAATCCTGTGCTCTTGGAGCCCGCCCTGGCACGTGAGCTGCTCAGCCCACCTCCCTATAACTGTCTTCTCCTCACCTTGTCTATCTCACCGGGCAGATTAGAAGCTCCTCCTGGGCAGGGGTCTAGAGAAGACTGGGCACCAACAATTGCCTCATGGAAGAAAGAAGGAAGAGGGTTGGACATCAAGATGAAAGCAACATCCCACTCTGCAGCTGTCTGTGGAAGTGACCCTGCCACCTGTCTAGAGAGGGCAAGCACTAACACCAAGAGTCGTGTTGTTCTGAAATGAATAAAGCGTGTATCAAAGTTATACAAGCTAAATTACTCCCACCTCTCTTTCCTAGACACAAGCACAGTGAAGCACTTTCCTGTGTATCCTTCTAGAGATAAGCTGTACAAAGGTCAACACATCTTTAAAACACACACACAAGAAAGAAACTTACAGACATAGAAAAAGAATTTATGGTTACCTAAGGGAAAAGGTTGGGGGAAGTTTAAATCAGGAAGCTGGGATCAGAGCTAGGGTTTGGATTGAAATTAACATATACACATTACTGTATATAAAATTGGTAATTAACAAAGACCTACTGTATAGTACTAGAAACTTTATTCAACAATGTGTAAAAATCTATTTGGGAAACATTAAAAAAAATAATAGATGTATAGTTGAATCATTTTGATGTATAATTGAATTGCTTTTCTGTATACCTCAAACTAACATTGTAAATCAGCTATGCTGTGCTGAGCTTAGTTGCTCAGTCGTGTCTGACTCTTTGCCACCGGGTGGACTGTAGTCCACCTGGCTCCTCTGTCCATGGGATCCTCCAGGCAAGAATACTGGAGTAGGTAGCCATGCCCTCTTCCAGGGGATCTTCCCAACCCAGGGACTGAACCCAGGTGTCCCACATTGCAGGCAAATTCTTTACCATCTGAGCCAAAGGGAAGCCCAAGAACACTGAAGTGGGTAGCTTATCCCTTCTCCAGGGGATCTTCCTGACTTAGGAATTGAACTGGGGTCTTCTGCATTGCAGGCAGATTCTTTCCTAGATGAGCTACCAGGGAAGCCCAAATCAACTATACTCCAATATAAAATAAAACTTTTAAAAAAGATGCACACTCTAATAGGAATATAGTGCCCATGTCCTCTGCTCCTTGTTTTTTTATCTTTGTTGACCATATTTGGTATCAGAACATAAAGCTCTGCGTCTTTCTTTGTAATGACTCTCATTCAGTAGACTTCGGTTGGGGCTGGCAAATTTGCCCTTCTAACAAGTTCTTGGGTAATACTGATGTTGTTTCTCCAGGAGCCCCACTTTGAGAATCACTCACTAGACTATGAGTTGTCTTAGACTGCACGGGAAGCAAAGAGGAGGTTTTAGTCACTAAACTATCCTCTGTGCCTGGCACATATAAAGTAGACAGTTGATACATATTTATTAGGTGAAACATGAATAAGGACTTGTACACAGGCTGTAAACACTTTGTGTGCATTGGTGTTTGTGTGGGTGTGTGCACGCTCAGTTGTGTCGGGTTCTTTGCGACCCCATGGACTGTAGCCTTCCAATCTCTCTGTCCATGGAATTTTCCAGGCAAGAATACTGGAGTGGCTTGCCATTTTCTACTCCAGGGGATCTGCTCAACCTAGTGATTGAACCCAGGTCTCCTGCACTGGCAGGCAGATTCTTTACTACTGTGCCACCTGTGCACTTGTCTGGGGTGAAGCTTAGGCTGTCTTGATAGAGGGCATTTGACAAAGTTGTAGTGTAAATCAGAGATGTGGCTTCGGACTCATCCGGTCAGACAGGTTGGCCTACCCCATTCTCTCCTTGCTCCCAGGGTCTAACTTTTGATGCCACCGACTCTTCTTCATACCTGGATCATATTCCTCCAGACATAGGGTTTCCAACATGCCCCCTTCTCTCTCCTTCATTGTCCTGATCAGCAAACTGGAGAGTTTGGGAGGTAAAGTGGTTTGTTAGGTTCAAAGAGCATTTTTGAAGTTGCCCAGGTAGCCAGAGATCAGCAGTGCTGAGACAATCCATGCCACAGATAAAGCCAGAGTGACTTCTTTTTCTGATGAAAATTTTCAATCTTGCATGAAATTAATGTTCATCATTCATTTATTCATTCAAGAAAGATTTATTGGACACCTACATGCCATGTCAGAGACTGGATATTGAGAATGCAGTGATAAAATAGCAAAGTTTCTGCCTCCATAGAGCTTCCATTTGGGGAGAGGGTGCAAATGAAAACAAGTAAATAATTTCAGATTATGATGACTGAATGCAAAGAAGGAAGGGAAACAGCCCAAAGTCTGAGGGTCCATGCACTGACTAAGGCCATCTTGTGGTGGGCAGAACTGAAGGGTTTTTGATGTGGTGAGTAGGTGTGCTGGCTTTTGGAACATTCCTAAGTAGAGGTACTTTAAGTCGTGGAGTCTAATAGGGCAGAAGACCAACCAGGCAAGGCCATGAGGAAGGAGTTTCCTCTTCAACAGGTACCTTCCATCAGGTTTTGTATTGGGTTGGCCAAAACATTTATTCTTGTTTTTCCATAACTTATGGAAATAGCAAAAATAAACATTTTGGCCAGCTCAATATGAAGAGTAATGCCTCTGCAAACCAAATGTCCACTGATTGGTGAATAGATAGAGAAGATGTGGAATGCTACTTGGAATATATACAATGGAATACTACTCAGCCATGAAAAGGAAATATTGCCATTTGCAGTAACATGGATGGGCCTAGAGATTAGCATACTAAGTGAAGCAAGTCAGACAAAGACAAATATTATATGATATGACTTATAGGTGGAATTCAAAAACTGATACAAAAAACTTATTTTTTTTTACTTCTTAAAAATTTGTTTTTAAATTGAAGGATAATTGCTTTATAGAATTTTGTTGTTTTCTGTCACAGAAATAGACCCACAAATAGAAGACAAACTTACAGTTACTAAAGGAGAAGGAGTGGGAGGGATAAATTGAGAATTTGGGAAGCCTATGTATAAAATAGATAAGCAAGGTCTTACGGTATAATACCGGGAACTATATTCAATATCTTTAACAACCTCTAACAGAAAAGAATCGGAAATAAGAACACGTGTGTACATGCATAGTGTGTGTGTATAACTGAGTCATTTTTCTGAACGTCTTAAACACTGTAAAGCAACTATATCTCAATTTAAAAATAAAATACAGAAAAAAGGAGCAATGCCTTCAGAGCCTGAGAATTCTGGGCTTAAATCCGATCTCAGTCACCTTTTAGCTGCATGATCTGGAGCCAGTCAGTTTGCCTTTGGATCCTCAGCTTTTCTGTCTGTGAAATGGGGCACAATAACAGGAACTGCTGGTTAAAGTCAGAAGAGAAGGGATTGAGTCCCAGTTCTGCTAGATCCAGATAGTGAGGCTTGGGCAAATGACTTGACTTGTCTGAGCCTCAGAAAACATATTCATCCATCCACTCTTTCAAACAAGAAAAATAGATTTATTTATTTTTCTGAGTTTCAGCCAATATATTCATTCATTCAAACAAGAAAAAAAAATGATCTTAAAAATAGGCATGATCATTTACATTTCACTGGGATGTCATAAAGTTTACACAAATCCATATATGGAAATTTCATCCAGGAAATGGCTGTTCCTGTGTTATGTATTACCAAAAGGAGGAAGCAGCCTTTCTCCTCCATCTCATCCCACAAAGTTTTCCAACGCTTTTTACTTCTTTACAGTTCCAGTTTTGGCCTCTCTTTAAGCCACCTAGGCAGCAGACCTCCAGAATCTAAGTAAGTCAAGTAAGACTTAAAAGCAAGGAGAAAGGTGCTTGAGTGAATTAGATGAGAACGGGGTGTATCAGTACCCACACCTGAGATAGTGGGAATATAACTCCGGGCTTGGAGTCAGACACACCTGGAGGTGAGCCTCAATGACTGTGTGACCTTAGAAAAGACATCTCACTCCTCTGAGTTTCTATTTTCCTCCTTTGGAAAAGAGAAAAGCCCATTCCTGAATCCAGGTTAACATTATTATTGTACTGATTCTAAGAAATAACAAAGGTGATAGTGATAATAATGATGGTAATTAATAATGATAATTCTTATTGCTATTATTCACACATTCATTGACTGCTAGCTCTGTAGCAGGCACTGTTTTATGTGATTTATGTGCTTTATGCTATTTAATCCTCATAATTACCTTAGAAACTACTATAAGTCCATTTTACAGGCAAGGAAAGAGACAAGGAGGTTCCAAAAAACCTGCCAAAGTTATTCAGCTAGAAGTGGCAGAGCCTGAATTCCTGCTCCCGTTATCAGCTCTAGTGCCCATGCTTTGAACGACTACACGGCATTACTTCCTGCAGAGCCGTGAACTTGCAGCCCTGGGTGTTTGAGTTGCTCAGAACTGCGTGGCTAGGCTTCCCATTACCACCATCATATCATCAGCTCATAGGCGATGTCGCCAGGTGCCTTCTTGCTGCTGCTGTGGAGAGGGGCCTGGTGGCCAGCACTGCCTTTGTCTCTATTTGTCAGGCCTTAGGGGGTAGCCTCATTCTAATTTTGGAACCTAGATTTATAAGGCCAAGTCTCTGAGTAACAGGATTCTCTTTGGAATGTAGATTACAGTCTTTAACTAGCTTTCTTAAATATGGAACTTCATCCTGGGAGTCAGGAAGACATTTATTTTTCCTATAATTGTAAATTCTCAGATGTTTCTAATTTCTGGAAGGATGGAGTGAATTGGTTTAAATGCTTCAGTTGTCTGTGACTGACATTAATATCCCTTACAGTGATTGCAGTTTCTAAATTGTTTGACTCAAATAGAATGGTTTTAACACACACACACACACACACACACACACACAGAATACAACCAAGTATTCTTATTTCTATCTTTTAAATACATATTTACAAGGAAAATACTTCAGCTTCCTTCAAGTCCAGGAACCATGAATCCTCCTCAGGCAGAGCCGCCCATGTCGAAAATGTTGAAATGTAGTATGGTCTCCATCAACTGTCTTCCTCACCCAGGAAGAGGTTTTGGGAAGAATTTCAATGGTGTAAAAAGGAAACTTTGCAGCTAAACATGCTTCAGGCATCACTCACTTGTTCTCTTATCGTTCTTACTGTTTGCTTATTCTCTTTCCATTTCAATGTCTTTTTATTTGGCAAGCTATTGCTGTGTAACTAGTCACCTCAAAACTTAGTGGCCGAAAATAATATTTATTATTTCATAGCTTTCCTAGGTCACGAGTGTGGGCACAGTACAGCTGGGCCCCTGCTCAGAGTCTGTCACAGGCTGTGATCAATGTGTTGGTCAGGGCTATAGTCATCTCAGGGATCAAGTGGAGAAGAATTTGCTTCCAAGCTTACCTATGTGGTCCTTGGCAGGATTCAGTTTCTTGCAGGATATTAAACTGAGGGCCCTAGTTTCTTGCTGGCTGTTGGCTGAGGCCATCCTTAATGACTTGCCACATGGGCGTTTTCAACACGGCAGCAAGTTTTCTCAGGGCAAGCAGGAGAGTAAGACGGAAGTTACAGTCTTTTACAATCTGTGTCTCAGAAATGACATCCCATCATTTTGTTTCCCTTGGTTTTGGTTTTGTTATTATTGTTTCTGTGAATTTCTTTTTATTTTGTGGGCTTTTTTATATTTAAACTTAAAAAAATTAAATTGTGGTAACATATGCAAAGAGTTGGACAAAACTGAGCATCTGAGCACAAAATATACATAACATAAAATTTGTCCTCTTAAAAAAAAAATTGCCCTCTTAGCCATTTTAAACCAAACTAAGCTGCAGAGTATAGTTTAGTAGTGTTAAGTACTTTCACATTGTTGTGTAGGCCATATTTAGAGCTCTTTTTATCTCATAAAACTAAAACTATCCCTGTTACATAGTAACTCCTCATTCTCCCCTCCCACAGCCCCTGGAAACTGTCATTTTACTTCTGTATTTATAAAATTTTCTATTCTAGATGCTTCATGTAAGTGGAATCATACAGTGTATGCCCTTTCATAAATGGTTTAATTCACTCACCATAATGTCCTCAAGGTTCATTCATGTTATAACATGCAACAGATTTCATTCCTTTTTGGCTACTATTCCATTACATGTATATAATACATTTTGCACATTTATTAATCAATGGATACTTGGTTGATTCTACCTTTTGACTTTTTGTGAATACTACTACTGTAAACAAGGGTCTACAAATATCTTTTCAAGAACCTGCTTTCAATTCTTTTGGGTATACTCAGAAGTGGAATTGATGGACCGACCATACGATGACTTTGGAAGCATCCCCTCAAACAAAGCTAGTGTAGGTGATGGAATTCCAGCTGAGCTCTTTCAAATCCTGAAAGATGATGCTGTGCAAGTGCTGCACTCAATATGCCAGCAAATTTGGAAAACTCAGCAGTGGCCACAGGACTGGAGAAGGTCAGTTTTCATTCCAATTCCTAAGAAAGGAAATGCCAAAGAATGCTCAAACTACCACACAATTGCACTCATCTCATATGCTAGTAAAGTAATGCTCAAAATTCTCCAAGCCAGGCTTCAACAATAGGTGAATCGTGAACTTCAGATGTTCAAGCTGGTTTTAGAAAAGGCAGAGGAACCAGAGATCAAATTGCCAACATCCACTGGATCATGGAAAAAGCAAGAGAGTTCCAGAAAAACATCTACTTCTGCTTTCTTGACTATGCCAAAGCCTTTGACTGTGTGGATCACAACAAACTGTGGAAAATTAATTCTGAAAGGGATGGGAATACCAGACCACCTGACCTGCCTCTTGAGAAATCTGTATGCAGGTCAGGAAGCAATAGTTAGAACTGGACATGGAACAACAGACTGGTTCCAAATAGGAAAAGGAGTATGTCAAGGCTGTTTATTGTCACCCTGCTTATTTAACTTATATGCAGAGCACATCATGAGAAACGCTGGGCTGGAGGAAGCACAAGCTGGAATCAAGATTGCTGGGAGAAACATCAATAACCTCTGATACGCAGATGACACCACCCTTAAGGCAGAAAGTGAAGAAGAACTAAAGAATCTCTTGATGAAATTGAAAGAGGAGAGTGAAAAAGTTGTCTTAAAGCTCATCATTCAGAAAACAAAGATCATGGCATCCGGTCCCATCACTTCATGACAAATAGATGGAGAAACAGTGGCAGATTTTTTTTGGAGGGGCTCCAAAGTCACTGCAGATGGTGACTGCAGCCATGAAATTAAAAGACGCTTACTCCTTGGAAGAAAAGTTATGACCAACCTACATAGTATATTCAAAAGCAGAGACATTACTTTGCCAACTAAGGTCCATAGTCAAGGCTATGGTTTTTCCTGTGGTCATGTATGGATGTGAGACTTGGACTGTGAAGAAGGCTGAGCACCGAAGAATAGATGCTTTTGAACTGTGGTGTTGGAGAAGACTCTTGAGAGTCCCTTGGACTGCAAGGAGATCCAACCAGTCCATTCTGAAGGAGATCAACCCTGGGAGTTCTTTGGAAGGAATGATGCTAAAGCTGAAGCTCCAGTACTTTGGCCACCTTATGCGAAGAGTTGACTTATTGGAAAAGACTCTGATGCTGGGAGGGATTGGGGGCAGGAGGAGAAGGGGACGACAGAGGATGAGATGGCTGGATGGCATCATGGACTCGATGGACGTGAGTCTGAGTGAACTCCGGGAGATGGTGATGGACAGGGAGGCCTGGTGTGCTGCGATTCATGGGGTCGCAAAGAGTCGGACACGACTGAGTGACTGAACTGAACTGAACTGAGACAGCATATTAAAAAGTAGAGACATTACTTTGCCAACAAAGTCCCATCTAGTCAAAGCTATGTGTTTTCCCGTAGTCACGTATGGATGTGAGAGTTGGACTATAAAGAAAGCTGAGCACCAAATAATTGATGCTTTTGAATTGTGAGAGTCCCTTGGACTGCAAGGATATCCAACCAGTCCATCGTAAAGGAGATCAATCCTGACTTCATTGGAAGGACTGATGCTGAAGCTGAAACTCCAATACTTTGGCCACCTGATGCAAAGAGCTGACTCACTGAAAAGATCCTGATGCTTGGAAAGATTGAAGGTGGGAGGAGAAGGGGATGACAGAGGATGAGATTGTTGAATGGCATCACCAACTCAATGGACATGAGTTTGAGTAAACTCCAGGAATTAGTGATGGACAGGGAGGCCTGGCGTGCTGTAGTCCATGGGGTTGCAGAGTCGGACACCACTGAGTGACTGGACTGAACTGAACTAATGATAACTTTATTTTAAATTTTTTGAGGAATGCTTTTCTTGTTTCCCACAGTAATTGCACTATTTTACATTCCTATCAACAGAGCACAGGTCTTCAATTTTTCCATATCTTTGTTAAAAATACTTGCTATTTTTTTCCTCTTTTAAAAATAGAACATCCATTCTAATGGGTATTAAGTGATTTCTCACTATGGTTTTCACTTGCATTTCCCTAGTGATTAGTGATGGTGAGCATCTTTTCATGTGTTTACTGGCCATTTGTTCATCTTCTTTAGAGAGATGTTTATTCAGGTTTTTTGCCCGTGTTCAAAGTTGTGTTGCTTCCTCTTCATGTTGCTGAGTTGTAGGAATTCTTTATATATTCTGGATATTAACCTCTTACCAGATATATAATTTTCAAATATTTTATCCTGTTCCATAAGTCATCTTTTCATTTTCTTGGTTTTATCTTTTTAGGCACATAAGTTTTAAATTTTTATATAGTCCAATTTATTTTTACTTTTGTCTTCTGTGATTTTGGTGCCATATCCAATAAGTCATTGTCAAGGAAAATGTTTCAGAATTTTCCCCTGTGTTTTTTTCTAAGAGTTTTATAGTTTTAGATCTTGTGTTTAGTTTTTGATCCATTTTGAGTTAATATTTGTATGTGATACAAGGGAAGGATCCAAATTTCTTCTTTTGCATATGGATATCCAGTTCTTTCAGCCACATTTGTTGAGAAGGCTTTTCTCATTGAATGGTCTTGGCATCCTTGAAAAAGTTATTTATCTAAATAAATGAGTTTAAATATCTGGGCTACCTGTTCTATTCCATTCATCTGAATGTTTGTTTTATGTCGGTACCATACCATGTTGATTACTGTAGCTTTGTAACATGTTTTGAAGCCAGGAATTGTGTGATTTATTTGTTCTTCTTTTCAAGATGGTTTTGGCTCTTTGGGGCTTTTTGAGTTTCCATATAACTTTTAGGACAGGTTTTTCTATTTCTGCAATTGGAATTTTGATAGAGATTGCATTTAATCTGTGAGTCACTATGGGTGGTACTGACATCTTAACAATACTGTCTTCTAATCCATGAACATAGGAAATCTTTGCATTTATTGTTGTAATCTTAAGTTTCCTTCAGCAATGCTTTACAGTTTTTGGCGTCTTTTCAGTCTTTCACTTTTTGGTTAAACTTATTCCTAATTATTTCATTCTTTTCAATGCTATTGTGAGTGGCACTGTTTTCTTAATTTCCTTTTTGAATTCTCCATTGCTAGTGTATATAAACAAAACTGATTTTTGTACTGATTTTGTAGACAGCAACTACGTGAATTCATGCATTAGTTCTAACAGGTCTTCTGTGGAATCTTTAGGGTTTTCTGTATATCATGTTATCTCTGAACAGAGATAATTTTCCTTTTTCCTTTCCAATTTGAATGTTTCTTGTCCCTATTTCTTGTATAGTTACTTCATCTAGGACTTTCTGTACTATGTGGAATGGCAAAGTGAGCATTCTTGCCTTAATACTAATCTCAGAAGAAAAACTTAGTTTTTTACCAATATGTAACTTGTTAGCTCAGAGAAGGCAATGGCATCCCACTCCAGTACTCTTGCCTGGAAAATCCCATGGACGGCGGAGCCTGGTAGGCTGCAGACCATGTGGTCGCTAAGAGTTACGACTGAGCGACTTCATCTTCACACATTGGAGAGGGAAATGGCAACCCACTCCAGTGTTCTTGCCTGGAGAATCCCAGGGACAGCGGAGCCTGGTGGGCTGTCGTCTATGGGGTCACACAGAGTCAGATACGACTGAAGCGACTTAGCAGTAGCGGCAACAGCAGCAACATGTTAGCTACGTGGCTTTTAGTATGAGGCTTTCAGCTGTGACTTTTACTATGCTGAAGAGATTTCCTTGTATTCTTAGTTTGTTGAACTATTTTTTTTCCATGAAAGAGTGTAGAATATTATTTTTTGCATCAACTGTGATGATCTTGTGTTTTTCTTTTCATTGGTTAATATGATCGATTTTTTAATATTGAATCACCCTTGCATTCTAGGAATATATCCTACTAAGTCATGGTACGTAATCCTTGCAATCTGTGTTGAATTCTATTTCCTAGTGTTTGTTGAGAATTTTTGCTTTACTATTCATCAGAGATATTAGCCTGTAGTTTTCTTGTCTTGTAGTGTATTTTTCTGTCATTGATGCCATCACTGGCTTTATAGAATGAGTTTGGAATTGCCTTCTTTTCACTTTTTTTGGAGAGTTTGAGGAAGATTGGCATTAATTAAAAAAAAAAAAATGTTTGGTAGAATTCACCAGTGAAGTTATCTGGTCCTCGGCTTTTCTTTGTTGGAAGGTTTTTGACTTTTGATTCAATCCATGGGCATCCCACTGCGTTTGTCAGAATCTATATGTTAGAAGCAAGTCACTAAGTATAGTCCACATTTAAGGGGAGGGGATGACCAGGAGGAAGGTATAATTTGTACCACGTTAGAAAGCTATCTATCATAGTCGTCTGTAAAATGCAGCTATTCTGAATCAACTGATTAAAGCAGATGGCAAGTAGAGAGCTTCCACACCGTGCTTGCTATCCCAGAATTACTCAGTGAGAGGAGATTTGCCCTCCCATTTGACTGATGAACTTTTTACGTCTTTGTATAAAATCCACACTTTGACAAGAGTTCCTATTTCCCTAAAATGAACGCAATTTCAAGGAAGTTTGTGTTTATGTTTTCAATATCAACCAGTTAACAGGGTAAGCATCTTAATCATGATTTCCTAATTTTAATTCATCTCATCCTTGACCCCTTAAACCTGGGTACAGCTCTTCCTGTATGACCCTAGACACTCTGGGTTTCTTTTCACATGGTATTTGTTCAGGTATTGTATTTGTTTCAAGCATTTCTCTTTTCATAGATGATGACCTAAGACCAGAAATAAAGTGTTTTTTCCTCTTTGTATTCCTAGACATTCTGGATACAAAATAGGTCCTCAGTAGAAACTCGTTACTTAAAAGAATACATATAAATAAACAAGTAGGTAACTATTGCCATTCTTTTGCTAGCCTTGAAGGCTTTGACTTAGTACACACACCCAACATCTGACCGGCATGAAGCTCAATAAAATATCATGGGTTAAAGAAAAGAATGACAGCTTAGCATCTCTTGCCAACTACTGTAACCACTGGACAAAATTGGAAATTTTTATCTGTTCAAAGGAGCCATATACTTGAGATGTCATTGCTCTAGTCTCCTTATCATAGGAGCAAGAGTCTCAAGGCCAGAGACTCCTTAAATCATTTTAGCATAATAAAAAAGAAAGCTTTTACAGTTGGACTCCCCCAGAAGCTGACCCTGAGAGAGAGATTTGAGTTCAAGCAGTGTATTTGGAAGAGGATCCCAAGGAAGTGTGGTTGGGGGGGAAAGAAGACAGGGAAAGGACAGAATTCAGCACAGGTTGCATTAATGCAGGTGACTTCACTGGGCACCTGAAATACCTCCTCATAGTGGATCCCTTTGAGATTTTGTGGAACACAAAATCTCAGAGCTGTTGCTTTGAATTGCATGGGAACTGTAATATTTACATCAACTCCTGATCTCATTGTCTTGACACTTCTGGTCTGGCCTGTGTGCAGAGGAGTATGCTTTTGCAGTCAGAGAGAGTCCTTAGGTGAGGGTCCCCAGGGACTATAGGAAGAAGCCATCTGGACGCTGAGTGCAGAAGGGGACTGGAAGGGGGATGGACAGCACCACCCACAAAGATTCAAAATTGGACTTACAAACTTGGACCTGAGACCTGATTTTGTCCCTATCAAGCAAGTAAATCCCTTCCAGCTCCTCAGTGTACCCATCTGTAAAGTTCTGTTCTGCTCGGAAGGTGCCAGGATTTTACTCTCCCATGAAGAGGTATGACTTGGGACCAAAGCCTCCCTCGTCAGAGCTCAGGTAGAGTTTCTGGCAGTCAGGCCTCCTTGCACTGCTCTGTGCTCCACACCAGCGTTCGGAGCTGAGGTCGAGCGGTATCTGATCGCTCTTTGCAGCCGATCTGCGCATGTCTAACTGCCGCATGATTCACATTTTGCTGTAACTGTGGTGTTTATATTACTTGATACTCTGATTACTTTGTTCAAAGTGATCTCACTTGTTTATGAGCACGTGTGAAATCCCCAGCCCCCTTGAAATCTCTGCTCTCCTGTCTCCTGGGCAACTCACCCGGCAGTCAGAGTTAAGACCTCTGCTGCTGGAATAACCCAAGGAGGGGCTAAAATAGCCTCATCAATGAGTCACCGTCTTGTAAATTTTTAATCAGACCAGAGTGAGAGAAAGAAACAAAACAAAAGCAACACAGTTGGGTCCAGTTCTGTTAGTATTGATACTACGGATACAGATTTAGATGTTGGCAATTTCCCATCACAGCATGTATCTTCCTCTCCTTGCTGTCATCTCTTGCCCTCCCACCCATATCTTCATCGCCACTTTTTTAGGACCAGATAACTGCCTTCTATTAATAAATGTTCCATGGGAGGTGAATAAGTACCAGGATAAAAAAAAAAGCTTCCAGAGTCACATAAGTTTGAGGAAGGCTGGAACCAACAAAATAGAAAGGTATTTTTATTTCTGGACTTCTTAGAGCCTTGAATCTGCTAATGTGCACTGGACTGTTAGTGGGGACAGGGTGAGCAGCATTTCCAAAATGAACGTGACCACAGGACACTTTTTGTTAACTGAAGAAATGCTCTGCAGAAAGAAGCTTTGGAGGACTTCCTTGCTGGCACAATGGATAAGAATCTGCCTGCCAGTACAGAGGACATGGGTTCGATCCCTGGTCCAGGAAGATTCCACATGCTGCAGGCAACTAAAGCCTGTGAGCCACAACGAATGAGCCCCTGTGCCACAACTGCTGAAGCCCGTGCACCCTAAAGCCTGTGCTCCGTAACAGGAGAAGCCCGTGCAACAAAGAATAGCCCTTGCTCACAGCAACTAGAGAAAGCCTGCATGCAGCAACAAAGATCCAGCACAACCAACCAGTAAATAAAGCTTTGGAAATGCTTTCCTGGGTCATGCACTGGCCATGGAGCTAGAGAAACACTGTTAATTCAGAAAGCTTCAGGAGTCTGCAAGTGTTTAGAGGATGCTCCAAAGGGCTGCCATAGCCCCTCCACGCACTGACTCTCTCATTTACTGAGGATCTACTGTGTGCTGAGTGCTTTACTCTAGGAAAACGGCTTTGGGAAAATGGAAATGCAGCTAGTCTCAAGGAAAAGGTTTCCTGGCAAGTATTTGGAAGAACCAGGGAGGACTGGTGAGAGTTTCTGGGTAACTTCATGGAAGCTGAGTGGGACTCCCTCCACAAATTTGCCCTTAGCGCCAGGACCAGTTACCAGAGCGTGATGACAACATGTGGCCCTTTATTAAAAAATGACCAAGAATTCCAAGATGACAGAGAGAGTTAAAGCAAGCATGGGGCCCTTCTCACAACAGCGCATTTCATACTGACATGCACAGCTTGGACCTGTGGCAAGAACGGAGCCAATCAGATCATGCCTACCTTCACCTCCTCCTCCTCCCTTCCCCTCAGGTGCTGCTCAGAGACTGGCTTTCTCCCCTTCTGCTTGGCAGGAAGCTCGTTCTGCCAGCTCTTCATGAGCCAGCTAATGATTAAGTGCTGTGCCTGGAGATGACTCATAGGCAACAAGAAATGGGGCAAGAGATTGGGGGTTCAGATCCTGGCTTCTTGCCTCTCCCCTCTCAATGATGGTGAGCAATTTTATGTCCCTTTCCTGTCCCTTTTAGAACACTCCTCTGGAAAAAGACAGGTATGGCTGTCCTGGAGAAAGGATGGTGTCGGGGCCAATGAGGGTGACGACACCTGAATATACCCTTTGCTGAAGGCCTACTGCTTCTCAAGTGTAAGGTTTTGTGTGTCTCCCCTTGGAGACTCTTGGTGACTCCTCTCAATTCCTTACTTATTTATTCATTCAGGCAGACTTTGGTAGGTGGATAGGAGCAAAGTGGGCAAAGAAGGACAAAGGCACTCCAGGAGGGAAATCACCTTTGCAGAAATCCCATGGCTGGAGGAGTCTGGAGCACAGGGAGAAAGAGTCAGGGTCCAAACTGGTCCAGACAGCCTCCCACCACCCCTCACCGCCTTCTGAGCCTGGAGAAACTCCACTGACGCTAATGGTAAACGAGGGCCATTGGTTGTCTGTGGATTTTCATCATCTTCACATCCCCAAAGGCACAGTAGCCCAAATAATTGATTGTTGGCCACCAACCAGCTTTAAGAGACTCCAACCTCCTGGGGCCGTCAAACATCTCCAGCAATTAGGCTCAGCGTGACAGTTGTTTCTGAAACGAGGAGCCAAATGAATAGAATTAATCTCCCTGATTGAAATCCATTAGTGCCTGTGATCTACTGGTTCAGGCATTTAAGAGCCACTTCACCTCACCCGGTCATGCCCATAGGGTCACAGGCTGAGTCACAGTTAATAGTGGGGAAGGCTTTAATGGAGGGGCAGGCTTTGAAGAAGGGCAGGGTGTGTTCCGAAGCTTGACGGTTTAATGCATTTTTAATTAAATGTGCTTTAATAGGATTCAGCACCAACTATCATGTCACTGCAGATAGTCTCATTATATTTGTTCAGTTAATTACGCATGTGTTACTGCCCAAGTGTCAACTCTGATGATCTGGAAAGAAGCTTGACTTCGAGGGACACCCAAGAGTTCTGCTGGCCCTTTGAGGAGGAGATTAAACTTCCCCACCCTCCAGTCTCCATATTTACTCTTGTGCATCCCACATCCACACCCACACCCACACATGGGCACACGTGCATACGCTCCAGAAGACATCCAGACACATGTGTGGTATTCTCCCCACCACCCCCCTTCAAAGAGGAAGGGACAGTAGAAGGAATTGAAGTCAGGGAAAAAGTGTTTCCAGATTGGGCTCCATCCTGTTATCAGCTACGTTTAAAAAAAAAAAAAAGAGGTTTTTTGGTTGCGTTAGGCAACATGTCTCTTCGTTCCCCAGCCGGGGATCAAACCCCGGTATCTTGCTTTGGAAGCTTGGACTTCCCTTAACCTCCAGGGAAGTCCCCTCCGCTGTATGTTTTCACACAAGATGTTGAATGGTTCTGAGCCTCAGTGTTGCGCCTCTGTAAACTGTCGTGGCAGCGGTATTAATAATCATACCTGCTAGCACCGCTGTCAGCTTCCAGGAGATAACACCCACAGAGCATTGGACTGTGTCAGATGCCCGGAGACCTGCACATGCTGTTTGCAGCTAGGTGTAACCGATCCGACCAGAAGGCATCCAGAGAGGGCTCCGCTGTCTGCGCTCAGGGCACGGGATGCTTGCTTTACCCGAGTTTGCATGCCAAAGTGTGGCTTTGCTTGCTCACTCAACAGACATGCACTGAACACCTCAGTTATGACTTTCTGAGTATCTACTAAGTGTCCGGCTCAGGGTCCCAGGCTTCTACCTGTTTCTCATACTTGGTTGTGTCTCCATTAACAACCAGAGGAGTATTTACAGGTTACAGATGGGAAGCCGAAGCTTAGATAATGGATTTATTCAGCACTGTTTATTGGCTCTTCATCTGGTGCCAGGCAGTATGCCTCAGGGGCTGGAGATAAAGCGGGGGAGGGGGAAGGAAAGCTCCTGCTTTTGTGGGCTGATCTTCTCACAGGAAGTTTTTGGGGTTCACAAGAAAGTGATTCTGGGCTTTTGGTTTTCTCTGGGGTCAAATCACAGCATGTAAAACTGTGTGTCTCATACGTAGCTTGGTTGCCTGAGCACCTCACTGCCTCCTCGCACAATGTTGGTTCCAAGTTCAGGGCACAACTGAGCTGGGGTGGGGAGGGGCTTGGCAAGGGGGCCCTACTCATTCAGAGGAGGCTCTCAGAGATAAATTCAAAGGCGCTACCTCTCAGATCAGCGTGTACTTCTACTCTCCCAGGGAGCTTGTTAAAATGCAAATTCTCCCCCAAACCCTCCTCTCATCCAGGCTGGCACATAACATTGAGCAGACTTTCATGTGCTATACAATAAGTCCTTGTTGGTCATCCATTTTAAATATAGCAGTGTGTACATGACCTTCCCAAAGTTCCTAACTGTCCCTTCCCCCCTGGCAACCATGAGTTCGTTTTCTATGTCTGTGCATCTCTTTCTGTTTTGTAAGTAAGTTCATGGGGGAGAAGGAACACATGTCTATGTATGACTGACTCCTGTCGCTGTTTGTCTGAAACTACCACAACGTTGTTGATCGGGTATACCCTCCATGCAAAATAAAAAGTTTAAAGTCTGGAAAAGAATGTCTAAAATGCAGATGCTGATTCCGTAGGGTTGGGGGTGGGAGAGCGTGAGGGCATACTTCCTGTCTCCACCTGGCTAGGCCACGCTACACAGTCGTCTGGTGAAACACCAGTCTAGATGTCTCTGAAGGTCTTTGTTAAATGTGATTAACATTGAAACCAATGGACTTTGAATAAAGCAGAGTACCCTCCGTAATCTGAGTGGGCCTCATCCAATCAACTGAGGGCTTTGAGAAAAAACACTGAGGTTCCTTGAGGAAGAAGAAATTCTGACTCCAGACCACCTTTGGACTTGAGCTGCAACATTGGTTCTTCCATGGGCTGCCAGTATGCCAAACTGCCTGGGAGACTTTGGACTTGCCAGCCTTCACAGTTGCATAAGCCAATTCCTGAAAATATCTCCCACTCTCTCTCTGAAGTTAGATAGATAGATAAATTGATGATACCTATAGGTAACATATATATGAATTCTAATAATATATTTTAATGTTGTGTACTTAACATATCTATATTTAATAATAGTATGTTTTAATTTTAATTTATAATTTTAATAATGTATAATAAATAGTAAACTAATTTTAATAATATATTTTACTTAACAGAAAATACCCTATGACTATTTCTATTATTAATAGAAATATATCATATTAATATAGCCTATTAAAATGGCAACCCACTCCAGTATTCTTGCTTGGAGAATCCCATGGATGGAGGAGCCTGGTAGGCTACAGTCCACGGGGTCGCAAAGAGTCAGACACGACTGAGTGACTTCACAGACACATACACACACACACCCCCTGACTCTTTGCGACCCCATGAACTATACAGTCCATGGAATTCTCAAGGCCAGAATACTGGAGTGGGTAGCCTATCCCTTCTCCAGGGATCTTCACAACGCAGGAATTGAACCAGGGTCTCCTGCATTGCAGGTGGATTCTTTACCAACTGAGCAATCAGGGAAGCCCATTTTATATTAAATAATATATTATTAAATATATTTAAGAGTATATTTTAATTTTAATAAGATATAATAAATAGCAAATTAATTTTAATAATATTTTTACTTAACAGAAAAAATCCTATCATTATTTCTACATGTCATCTACATAAACACATATTAATGAGATATAGATATATATGCATGGGTAAATATGTATAGAAAGATATCTTGTCTAGATATATGAAAGTGAAAGTGAAGTTGCTCAGTCGTGTCCCTTTCTGACCCCATGGACTGTAGCCTACGAGACTCCTCCATCCATGGAATTTTCCAGGCAAGAGAACTGGAGTGGGTTGCTATTTGCTTCTCCAGGGGATCTTCCTGACCCAGGGATTGAACCCGTGTCTCCCACATTGCAACCAGACGCTTTTATCACCTGAGCCACCAGGAAAGCTGGTCTATATATATAGATATCTTGTATATGTATATACTGGTTCTGTTTCTCTGAAGTGTGCATGCTTGCTCAGTCGTTTCAGTCATGTTTGATTCTTTGCCACCCTGTACACTGTAGCCCGCCTGGCTCTTCTGTTCATGGGATTCTCCAGGCAAGAATACTGGAGTGGGTTGCCATGCCCTCCTCCAGGGGATCTTCCCGACCCAGGGTTCAGACCTGCATCTCCTGTGTTACCTGCATTGCAGGCAGGCTCTTTACCCGCTGAACCACCTGGGAAGCTGGTTTCCCTGGGGAACCCTGACTAATACAGGGGATGGGAGATTCTACGTTTCCTACAAGTTCCTGGGAGATGCCAGCCAGACTCCAGGTAAAGTCACAGACAATGATGTGTCTGCAGATAGGGGCTCCATCACATAAAAAGCCAGGGCAAATCTTAAATAGGCTTTGAGAGGCTGGTTTGGCTGGAGCTATTTAGCTTGTTCTGTTCTCTCCAGTAATGAGTTTCTGCCCGATTTTCTGAATCCAATAATTTATTCAAGCCAGTGAGCCACTGAAGTCTCCAAGAACGTACCCTGCCTACTTTCAGTCTTGGGGTTTGCAGTTGTATAAACACAGCTTTTCCCACACATTTTCAAGTCAAGCAGAGGCGGCGGTCCCTGCTGCCAAACAGCTGGATGGAAGCTGCAAAAAGAAATCAGAGTTGGTGCAGAAGTTTTCCAGCAGCCCAGATGTCTGGCATCCCACAAACACCAACACAGGCCTCCGCAACCCCCTGCCTTCCCTGACACCTCTTGAATGCCAGCACAAGCTGGCCGTCAGTAGGAGGGCTAGACCAAAATAATGAGAGAGGATTTGCAGCTATTGCAAATGCAAATGGAGCAAGTGACAGTCGGTCCAAAGTATGCAGAAGACCCGGCAGCACACACACATAGACAAGGGGGAGGCTGGCGGGGAAGGCGAGGGTCTTTCTGAGAGTCTGACTGTGTGAAGGCGGTGGCAGCCAAGTCCAGGAGAAGGTGCTGCTGCTGAGTCAGCTCCAGACCTTGCTCTGCCTGGGCACACAGCACTGAACCTGGGGCCAGCCAGCACTGTCCAGTAAAAATACAACACGAGTCACATAGGTTCTTTTCAATTTTCTAGTAGTCACATCAAAAAAGTCAAAAGAAATTGGTAAATTAATTTTTTTTAATTTTTTTTATTTTTGGTAAATTAATTTTAATGATAAACTTTAATTGAACAGAAAATACTCTGAATATTGCTATTTGAACATTTCAGCAGGTCATCAATATAAAGACAGATGAAAGATATTTTATGGTTAAAGGCAGACCTCTTTTTATCAAGCTTCCATTTATTGTGCTTTGCAGATCCTGGGTTTTTTACAAACTGAAGTTTTGTGGCAATCCTGTGTCTAGCCTATGAACACCACTTTCCCAATAGCATCTGTTCATATCTCTGTCCTGTTTTGGTAATTCTTGTAATATTTCAAAGTTTTTCATTATTTCTATATTTCTTGCGGTGATCTGTGATCAGGGATCTTTATTGTTACTGCCCTCACTCACTGAAGGCTTAACATGATGGTTAGCATTTTTTAGTAATAAGGAGTTTTTAAATTAAAGCATGTATCTTGCCTTTTTCAGGCATAATGCTATTGCTCACCTAATAGACAACAGTATTGTAAAAACAACATTTTTTGTTGTTTCTAAGGATTCATTTATTTTATTTATTTATTTTTTATTGAAGTATAGCTGATTGACAATGTGCAAGTTTCTGGTACACAGCAAAGTGATTCAGTTACATAAATATTCTTTTTCATAGTCTTTTCCATTATGGTTTATTACAAGACATTTAATATAGATTTAATATAGATCCCTGTTCTATACAGTAGGTCCTTGTTTTTCTATTTTATATGTAGTAGTGTGTATCTGGGCTTCCCTGGTAGCTCAGTTGGTAAAAGAATCCGCCTGCAATTCAGGAGACCTGGGTTCGATCCTTGGATTGGGAAGATCCCCTGGAAGAGGGCATGACAGCCCACTCCAGTATTCTTGCCTGGAAAATCCCATGGACAAAGTAGCCTAGTGGGCTGCAGTCCACGGGATGGCACAGAGTCAGATGCAACTGAGCAGCTAAGCCCAAGCACAGCACAGTGTGCATCTGCTAATCCCAAACTCCTAATTCATCTCTTGCCCCTGCGAGCTAACTGTAAGTTTGCTTTCCATGTCTGTGAGTCTGTTTTTGTTTCATAAACACGTCCGTCTGTATCCGTATTTTAGATTCTGTATATAAGTGATGTCGTATATTTGTCTTTCTCTGTCCTACTTACTTCACTTAGTATGATAATCTTTATGTCCATCCGTGTTGCCACAAATGGTATTATTTTGTTCTTTTTTATGGCTGAGTAGTATTCCACCGCATACCACATCTTCTTTACCCTTTCATCTGTTGATGGACGCTTAGGTTGCTTCCATGTTTGGGTCATTATAAACAGTGCTGCTATGAATGTTGGGGTACAGTGGATCTTTCTGAATTAGACTTTTCTCTGGGTATATGTCCATGAGTGAGATTGCTAGATCATATGATAACTCTATTTCTATTTTTTTAAAGAACCTCTATACCTAAACATAACTTTTATATGTGTTGGGAAACCAGAAAATTTGTGTGACTCAGTTTATTGCAATGAACCAAATATAGAATATCTCCTAGGTATGCCTGTACCCTTTTTTGCACTAACTCTTGGAAATCTGGTATACTGATAGTACATCTCAATGGGAACAATCTACATTTCAAGTGCTCCTTGAGCATATTTGGCTGGGGGCTACCACGTTGGACAGTGTGGTCTGGATTCTCAATAACCAGCACCAGGTTGGAGCAGAAGTTCAAGCTGGTATTTGCTGCCTGTCCTGCACCTTCCCCCCAACATAGAAATATAAAAGATACTCAGAAAAATAATCTCTGGTTAATTAAAGATGCCAGACAAATCGTGTCAGGTTAACGCTCACAGAGAAGTGAATAATAACAGTGGTTCCACTCAAGCAAGCACCAAATAAGCAAACATTCTTTAAATAAACAGAAATGGAGTATATTTCAGGAATGAATTTACTCTGTGGGTCACAGAGGAGGTTAAACAAAAATTTGTTTTAAAAAGTCTCCCAAAGGACACCCTGTGCTGTGTTCCCAACACATGTTGTTAGGAGAAGGGGAGGGTCTTGAGGGTGGGAGCCCAGTGGGCTGGTGGACTGAGAAACTGAGTTTGGGTGGATAGCAGGGCTTTCAGACACCTCTGTCTGCCATTGCCATTCCCAGCTCTTACAAACGCCAGTGTCACATGCAGATCTGCAGGAAGAGTGAAACTCCCACTTGGGAAAAACTTGAAAAGTGAAAGTCACTCAGCCGTGTCTGACTCTTTGGGACCTCATGGACTGTAGCCCACCAGGCTCCTCTGTCCATGGGATTTTCCCAGCAAGAATACTAGAGTGGGTGGCCATTCCCTTCTCCAGGGGATCTTGCTGAGCCAGGGATGGAACCCGTATCTCCCACATCTCCTGCACTGCAGGCAGATTCTTTACCATCTATCTGAGCCACCGGGGAAGGGAGACATTTTCTGGCAGACACTTTCAGCAGATGTTATGCAAATCTGATTGGAAGGATCAGATTGGAAGGAGGCTGAATCCCACACATTGGAGTTGATTCACTTCTCTTTTCTCCCTCTCCTTCTCACAGTGTCCCGGGTTGGATTCCCTGCTAAGCAGAGGGGAGGTTCATGAGAGTATAACTTATGACCAGCAGCTTAGGCGGGAAGGGGTGAAGGGGGACAGGCGGCTGTGAGGCAGTCTAGTGGAGTCCTCAGCCATCCCCAAGAAAGCTCTGAAGCTGGGATGAGCCTTCAGAGCTCTTCCAAGTCGGGTGGAGAGGGCCTGGTCTTCACGCCCGCAGGCTGGCCAGTTGTCGGATGTGGGCTGCCCTGGAAAGGGAGTATGATGAAGGGAGGTGGCTTCTTCTGCTGAGAGGTAGCACGTTCTGCTGGCAGCACTGCCAGTGTCTGGGGTGAAAGGTCCTCACTCCTGAAGGGCCATGTGGCTGGTGCATCACAGTACCCACCCCACACACCCTTCACCTCGGCCACTCACCTATGCGCGCATGTCTCTGAGTTTCCCTTCCTGACTCCTTCATTCACCCAGTCAGTCATTTTGTCATTCATTTATTTAATGTATGCATGCTTCTTCCCTGCTTATAACCTTCCAGTAGCTTCCCTTGGCACTTCAAGGCCTTCCTGATCTGAGCCCTGGTTGGGTATGAGCTTCACCCTGTCTCACTCTGCTGTAGCCAAGCTTTTTGAACACCAACCTCTTTCCTGGTTTAGTTACCACTGACTGTATTTTATTCTCTGTCTTAGATCCTGCTTCCTGGGATGTTTGTAGCCTGGTTCCTTTGCATCATCTGGGTCTCAGCTTGGAGCTGCCATCTTCAGAGGAGCATTTGCAAAAAACTATAGATAAAACCTCATCTACAGTTCACCCCCAACCTCTCCTGTCTCCCTCCAGCCCTCTTCCCTGGTTATTTTTTTACACTGTCTATCACTATCTGAAATTATCTTATTCATTTACTTATTTGCTTATTCTTTCTCCCTTCTCCTCTGGAATGTAAGTTTCAGGAGGGTGGGTTCATGTCTGACTATTCTTTTTGAGTGAGAGTGAAGTTGCTCAGTCATGTCTGACTCTTTGCAACCCCTCCTCCATTGATGAGATTTTCTGGAGTGGGTTGCCATTTTCTGGGGATCTTCCTGACTCAGGGATCAAACCCAGGTCTCTCGCATTGCAGGCAGACTCTTTACCTTCTGTGCCACCAGGGAATCTCATTTATCCATTTTAGTTACTTAAATATTTGTAGAAGCAAGAAGTGAATGACTCAGCAATTTGCTTACTAATGAAATTATTTCACTATATATTGACTTTCTTATTCATGTATTAATTTGTCCATTCATTCACTTACTCAGTATTTTTATACCTATAAATATGTATTATATACATAGAATTTTATTTGTTGAAATATTTAAGATATTTATGTAAATATATAATATGCATATAATGTATAGGCTTCCCATGTGGCGCTAGTGGTAAAGAACCTGCCTGCCAATGCAGGAGTTGTAAGACATGTGGGTTCGATCCCTCTCTTGGGAAGATCCCCTGGATGAGAGCATGACAACCACTCCAGAATTAGAATCTCATAGATGGAGGAGCCTGGTGGACTACAGAGTTGCAAAGAGTCAGAAACAACTGAAACGACTTGGCAGGCATGCATATATATAATGCATATATCATACACACATATATACTATAACAAATGTACATTATATATAAATATGTAATATATACATTTATGTAAATATCTATCACATTTACTATGAATGCAATAAAGGTAATCTTAGTGACTTTATGAAGGCAACAAAAACAAAATTAAATGAAAAGGCAAATAAATTAGAGTCACCTTGAGTTTGCCTAACACTAGAGAATGGCTGAGGAAATTGCAGGGCATCCTGATAGACCCCTTTGTTAAAACTTCATGACAGTGTAACATGAACAAAGAAAATAGGTACATGAGAAGCGGTGAAAAAGCAAGTTTGATTGACAGGCACATACAGTATGAGGGCAGCCACGTCAAATGTATCTGTTTTCTGGGGAAGACTAGAAGGATGACAAGAACTAGAGTTACTCTCAGGTAGTGAGATGTGGGGACTTTTTTTTCAAGTACTTCTTTGAGAGTCTATAACATTTCTCAGTATGGGAAAGATGTTTCACAACTGTATGGTCCTCAAGCAAGTCATAAGGATATCCTGAGACCTGGTAAGAAGTACAGTCAGCTCTCTGTATCTGGGGGTTCTGCATCCAGAACCAACTGTGGATGGAAATGTTAAAAAAAAAAAATCCAGACTGTTCCAAAAAGCAAAACTTGAATTGTCGGCATTGGCAACTATTTACATAGAATTCATGTTGGCCTTACAATTATTTACATAGCATTCATATTGTATTAGGTATTATGATAACCTAGAGAAGATTTAAAGGACATGGGAGGTACTATCTTGTGCATATGTGTGTATGTGTGTGTGTGTATGCGTCCTAGAATAATGGCTCCAGACTTGTGAGTCTGCCACCTTATATGGCAGAAGGGACTTTGCCAATGTGATTAACTTAAGGTTCTTGAAATGGATTGATTACCTTGGATCATTGGGTTGGTCCAGTATAATCACAAAGGTCCTTACAGGATGGAGGCAGGAAGGTCAATTTTAAAGATGAGAATTGGACCAGAAAGGAGGCTGAGTGCCAAAGAACTGATGCTTTCAAACTGTGGTGCTGGAGAAGACTCTTGAGAGTCCCTTGGACTGCAAGGAGATCAAAACAGTCCATCTTAAAGGAAATCAACCTTGAATATTTATTGGAAGCACTGATGCTGAAGCTGAAGCTCCAATACTTTGGCCACCTGATGCGAAGAGTAGACTTATTGGAAAAGACCCTGTTGTTGGAAAGATTGAGGGCAAGAGGAGAAGGGGGCAACAGAGGATGAGACGGTAGAATAGTATTACTGACTCAGTGGACATGAGTTTGAGCAAACTCTGGGAGATGGTGAAGGACAGGAAAGCCTGGAGTGCTGCAGTTCGTGGGGTTGCAACGGGTCGGATACGACTTAGCAACTGAACTACAACAATGACAAAAGCAGAGATTGGAGAGAAGCAGGGCTACCAACCAAGGAATGCAGGCAGCCTCTACAAGGCAAGAGAATGAATTCTACCCTAGAACCTCTAGAAGGACTCCAACCCTTTTAGATTTCTGATTTCCAGAACTGCAAGTGAATAAATGCGTGTTGTTTTAAGACTGTAGTTTAGGGTAATATTTTTCAGTGATGATAGAAAACTAATATAGTGGATAAATTGAAGCTGAGAAAGATTAAAACAAACAACAACTGTCCAAGGTCAGTGGCATAGTTAGGATTGATTCAGTGATCATAAAATTTTACCTGTTGTTCCCTACAGCTACCTGTCTATGGAGCATAATTGAAGCTGGAATTCTTTGCTATGAATTATCCACAACGTTCTAGATATATGCAGGTACCTGGGTGCTGCCTTAAATTTTGGAGTTTCTCAGGATTCAGTTCAGTTCAGTTCAGTCACTCAGTCGTGTCTGACTCTTTGCAACCCTGTGGACTACAGCATGCCAGGCCTCCCTGTCCATCACCAACTCCTGGAGTTTACCCAAACTCATGTCCACTAAGTCAGTGATGCCATCCAACCATCTCATCCTCTGTCGTCCCCTTCTCCTGCCTTCAATTTTTCCCAGCATCAGAGTCTTTTCAAATGAATCAGTTCTTCGCATCAGGTGGCCAAAGTATTGGAGTTTCAGCTTCAACATCAGTCCTTCCGATAGTAGGCATCCACATATAAATTTCCTTCCTTCTTCTCTTTTTTCTTCTTTCTCTCTTTCCTTCCTTTCCCCTTCCTTGTATTTATCGAGCACCTGTGCCAAGCTCTGTCCCAGACTCTGAGAATACACCAGAAATGTGATAAACTGTCCTTGGGGACATCATGCTGAAATTTTGCCAAGATTCTGCAAATATCGAGAATTTGGTGGTTAATTTGTGCTACAGAAGTCCATCTTCTGCTTTAGTCTCATACAGACATGGGGAGGAAATAAAGGGTTGAAATTATGGTCTTTTCTTCAACCAAGTCCTACCCCTCCAGGAGGACGTCAGAAAATAATGAAACTATGCTGAAAGGCCACGGGAGGGAAAAGATCTGGATTTTCCCCTTCTGAGCCCCACTGCCTCCCAGTGTCTCCAGGGAAGTTTTTGTCTCCTTGGAGTGCAGGGAGGATCCCAGGCTCCTTTGCTCAAGAATGTCTGAAGGGACACAAACCAGGAAGAAACATAAGCAGGCCTTGCATGTCAGGAGGTGAAACAAGCAAGTGCAGCATAGCATGGGAGAATCAACGTTGCATTGGGAGCCTGGAGGCATTTGAGTCCCGCCTCTGCCTCTCACTCTCTCTCTATGTGGGCTGGTCCGTGCACCCCTTGAACCTCAGTCTCCTTATCTGGTCAGTGGGGATAATGCTATTACTTAAGTCTCCTCTGTTCCAGGGTTGGAGTACAAATGAGAAAGTATGTGTAAGGGAAACTGACGCAGTGATAGATAAATGCTTGTGCAGTCTTGGATAAGAAGTGAACAAACACATGGTCACATTTTTAGCCTGCTACAGCTGTACTGATGATGTGGGTAAAGATCATGCTATACCGTAAAGAGCTGTAGATATTGGTATGTGGAGTCCTGGTTCTTTAGCAAATCGTGGCCGACTGTACACACACACACCCCCCCCTTACACCTACAGACACACAGTATGGTGCAGTGGGAAAAAATAATACAGTACAAGCAAGCACAAGATTCAAGTTCAGATTCAAATTCTTCTCTCTGGAGCCCAGTATTTCCATCAATAAAACAGTAAATGGTCACCATCAGGGCTATGTGCCCTTCTGACAGCAGATGAGTTCTGTGGGTCAGAGTGTTGAAAAAAGTTTTAAACGGTTGTCTACATTTTTTTGCAAAGTAGAGACTGTGCTTTACAAAAACGATCTGGATTCTCTTGAGACTCCTGAGGCCTGTTGGGAGCCTGGGGCTCCTGGGCCTCCTTCACCCAGAGCCATACCTGCCTGGTGCTGAGTGGCAGCTGCCTCCTTCACTCCAGAGTGTTCTTGCTGTGAACCACAGACCTCACCACTCTCATATGTCCATATCCCTCCAGCTGCTCTGCTTTTCCAGCAGGAACCTGCTTGGCTCTGTGGTGACTGTGCCAGCCCCAGGTTAAGAATGTTTTGTTTCCCAGCAGTAGGCTTTGGGCACAGGGCAAACAGAGATCTACTGAGAGAGAGAAGGCCAGAAAAATTCAATTTTCTTCTACGACCAGGATACACATCTCTCAGAAGTCAGATCTTTCTTGGGCAACTCATTTCCTTCATTTGGGCATCAGTTTCTCATCTGTAAAATAAGGTGCTGGAACTAGATCTCCAAGGCTTTTCCAATTCTTTTGCTCTTTGGGACATTTTCTCTCTCTCTCTGCACCCTCCCTCATACGTGTATATATATTACCAAACACAAGTTCCTGTGCTAAAAGCACAGTGAGGCCAAACAAACAAAATTGTCACAGTTCAGAGCAGAGAAACCTTTCTTGCAGGGTCATGCAAGGAGACAGGTAGCTCATGCCCCCAAACTCTGAACTCCCCAGGGGTTTCAGAAAAGTATTTTTAAAGGCAAGGTGAGGGCGGAATGTGGTTGGTTGTTGCAAGCCTCTGGGTGTCAGAATCCATGTAAGTCAGGTCATGATGTCCTTGCAAACCTCCAACAAGGCAAATGTCTTTCTCTGTTCTGCAACTCTTTATCTCTGTATGAATGGAAAAGTGTAACCTTAGAGGTCAGAGCCTTCAGAATGGGCTATCCTGTATATTTCAGGCTACAGGCAACATTCTTACCTCAGAGCAAAAATAACAGAATGCAAACTTTAAAAGAAACAAATCCAATATGGAGTCAGATTTGTTCTTGCCTATTACATACACATGTGAGTGCACACAATATGCTGTATTCTTGCACACAGACTCATTTACACATCTTACTGAACATGTTTTTCCATCTACCCACAGAACTGTGCTCCTGACAACAGTCCTTCTGCAGTCTCTGTCAGGACTAAATCCAGCCATTAAGCTTCAATGAGTTACCTACTGGCATTGTGTAAGGGCATGGAGCAGGATTAGTCACCTAATCTCCTCTCTTATCGGTGTTCTCTTCCAGCAGCAGACAACAACACAGACTGTTCGGCAGGTACCCAGAGCTCAGCTGGAGAGGACTCAGATCCCGCCCACAGATAGCAGAATGAGGGCAGCAACCCGAGCTTTGTTCTCATCTCCCGCTGAGCTCAAGGAACTGCAAGAAAGAGATCTCAGGGATCCTTGAAATGGTTACAGCAAGGTCAGGTTCTAATCCTGGCCTCCTGTGGGGCTCCTGAGCCAGGACAAGCCCTTTCCATTAGGGGGTCATTCACCTCCTCTAAACAATGCCAGCTCATCTCCAGCTCAAAATGCTCCAGAACTCTTCATAAAGAACAAAAGTTGACGTTCCAATTTCATATTCTGCTTTGCCGTTTTCTTTTTGGGTCTCTTAAAATTGGAGTAATTTTTGTGTGTGTATGTGTGTGTGTGTGAGAATCTGGGCATTATGAAAAAAGGCAGAAATGACAAATCAGAGTTACAAGTACTGTGACATTAATTTGGATTGAATAATTCATGCTAGTAACCAAGAATGTGACAATGTAATATAATTATGTTATTCACAAAACAATGAATAGTTTGTTTTAAAAATATTAGACGAGGTCCCAAAATGAAGCACAAATTTAAAGCTTTAAAGTGAACCTTTCTTTTTTTAAAATAACAATGTGATGGACATATTGCCTTGCTTACTGATAAGTCTGGATTGAAGCCCTCAGTGAATGAGCTACCTAGCTGTAAAGGTCACCTTAACCTGGCCTGAGACAGACCAGGATTTCGCTGTCTTGACCTGGGAGCTGATTTGAGGAAAGTCCTTGTGAAATGGCTTCCGGGTGACAATGACCTTCATTTTGAAGTGGTTTCCTTCAGATTTAGCATGGCAGTGTCAAGGCAGGACCCATCTGCTTATGCTGAGGTCAGGCTGCTCCTCTCATTCTTTGTTAAAATCCAAGTCCTCCTGGGAAGGGCTGCAGAAAATCAGTCACCTTCTTCTGTGGATTAGTTCATCAGCCTTATTGAAATGTGGCTGTCACTTGAGAGAAGTTCTTCACGAAACAAACCCAGAGCACAAGACTTTGGACAGTGAGGCTTGGCTCCATTGAGTGGGGAGAAAAACCCCATAGACCCAGGGGCCAAGATCTGGATTTTCATTCTTCCTAAACTAACTGTTAGCTCTGGAATGGTGATCAGACCGCTTTCCCTCTCTTTCTTCATGGGTGAAAGTAGATATAATATACTTCTCGTAGGATGGCAAGCCAATGAACCATTCCAGGTGTGAAGTTTACAAGAGAAATAGGCCTGAGCTCTCACAGTTGGAATAGGGAGGCAGATGAATGAGAGGTGAGCTATTTACACTAACTGGTGGCACTTGCGATAAAGATACTAAAATCAAGTGTTTGGATACGACTGGAAGTAGAGAAGCAACCTAACCCAGCATCAAGGAAATTTCTCTTTGAAGAAAGGATACTTGAGCCAAAGGAGAGAAGAAGGGCCTTCCTATAAATATATATGGAATGAATGTTCTAGCAGAAAGAGCCACATGTGCAAAGGCTTGGAGCACGTATGTATGTGAGTGGCGTGAGAAAATGCGAGGTGGCTGGGGTGGCTGGAGCACCATGAATGAGGGGCAGCTAGGGCTGGAGACCGGGGTGGCGCTGGCATCCTATGGGGCCTCATCAGCCATGCTAAGGAATTTGTATTTTATTCTAAGTGACTGGGAAGCTGCTGGTGTGTTTCTAATATACATAAAAGCATGTTTAATATAAAGAAAGTGTTTTGTCAACTCTAAAGTACAAAGGCAAAGTATTATTAGTATCATATGTGTGAATAACAACTTTCCATTGTAGCTAAAACTATTACGTTGGCAGCTTGATCCTTTGGTTCCCTTGGGGAGAACTGGTAGTGCCAGGATCCTGAGACAGTAGATGTGCAAGGGTTCCAGGGGCACCTCTTTGCCCCGCCCCCACTCCAGATCATGGGGCTGCTCAGAGAGCGTGGTCTGCCCAGAGCTTGGGCACCAGCTCCAGGCAGGACACGGCCCTTCCTGCTGCCCTGGTTTCCTCGCCTGGGGGTGAGAGGGGACAGAGGTGTGCATCTGCTGGTCCTCACGCCTCCCACGAACACTGCTGGCTTCAGTGAACACCTAGAAAGTTCTCTGGCTCCTGGGTCATCACACTTGTGTTACCTCAGAAGGACAACTTGGATCTCCTTTGGGGCATTTCTGCTCATGTTTTCTTTTCTTCTGATTCCCCTCAACTATCTTCAGTTCCTTACAGGTATATTCTGAACTCACCATACATTTATCACAGCTTGTGAGTCTCCATTTTTCCTTTTAATGGACTGAAGAATGTCTGACTTTCCCACATCACTGCCAGTTCCTTGAGTCAAGGACCGTGCTTGAGCATGCTTACTTTTGTAGTCCACCGGTGCAGGCTGGATTAGGATGCAATAAAAAAAACAACTCCTGATTTCAGTGATTTAAACTAATAAAAGCTTATTTCTTGCTCAAGCGGCCCATCCGCTACAGGTGGGCAGCGGCTGTGCTCAGCATAGTCATTGAGGCACCTAGGCAGAAGGCTGAGTCTTCATCTTCGGGTGATTCTCAGCTCAGGCTTCAGGGTTCCCAGCAGGAGGGGTGGAGTCTTGAGACCGGGAATAACTGCTGTGGACCAGAAGTCTGCTCACGTCTTACCAGCCAGGACCACTCACATGTCCATGCTAATCTTCAAAGGGTGGTGGTGGGTAATGCCTCCCACGCCCTGATATCCAGTGCCCATGCGTGGTCAGGCCACTCAAGATGGTTGCTCTCTTGCTGTTTGTGCATCTGCTCCAGCAGGTCCTGGTTCACTCACATGACCATCAAGTCCTTTTTCTTAGCTTAATTAGTCCCTGGCCACTGACGAGCCTGCCTGACGTCAGTGCCCCCATAAGCAATATATCAGCCCTGCCCCTTTCCCTCGAGACAGCTGCCGTGTCCTGCCCACCACCTGCTGCACATGGTGGGATGTCTCTACAGGACCCTTTGTCTAAGATCCCCTTGTTCAATAAACCACTGATGTCTCTGTCACTGTCTCTGAGCTCTTTCTTTGGTCTTGAGGCTGGGCAACTACAAGACTTGCCAGCCTTCAGGGTGCAGCCCAACAGTCCAGCACCCAGGCGCTCCGTAAATAATCTTGAAACTGTTGCAAAATGGTCTAAGTCAATCTGACTGACTGAATTTCTTTTAGGGGGCAGGTCAGGGAGGTGGGAACTGTGGATTCCCCACCTCTGACCTCGCAGCTTCACTACTGGATTGCACAATGCAATGAAAACAAGTCTCTGGCTGAATTTTGCTACATGAACATCATTTCTTAGCAAATAAGGAAAAAAAGAATGTCACCTAACATAGACAAATACGAGAATCAGTTCCTATAACAAAACCAGTGAAGTCTCGATTCTTTGTCCTTAGCGTCCTGACACATACATTTCAGGACCAGCTCATTCCATTCTGGGTGCTACCCACCACCCTGGACATTCTGCTGAGTTTCCAGGGGAAACAGAAACCGTGCTTAAAAAGGAAGTACTGGGCAGAGGGGACCATTGGCCTGTAAGAAGGCCCGCCCACCAAGTTTCTTGAGCAATGCTCATTTCACTAAAGGAAAGTGACCCCTCATATCCTATTTTCTATGCCACCAACCATTTAGTGCAGATGTAGACCGGAATATTTGAGGTGCCTGTGCAGCATGGATTCTTGATGAGCATCCTTTGAATATTAACTATCTTCCCCTGAGTATAGATACAGTTAACTCAGGTATAAATGATAGACAAAAGTATAATACATCCATACCATGGAATGCTATTCTGGAATCAAAAGAAATGAATCCCAAAAACATCATTCTCAGTGAAAACAAGCCAGACCGAAGAGACCACTCCATTAATATGGGAGGTCCAGAAAAAAAACTTGCTTTCTAGCAAGATAGAAAGCAAGATAGGTGTTTCCTGGGGTGGGCACGAGGGACTAACAAGTATGCATGAGAGATAATAGTGGAGTGATGAAAATGTTCTAAAGCTGGTGTATGGTGATGGGGCACACCTTTGGAGAGGTACTAGAACTTCGCTGGATTGTGTACTTGGAATGAATGAATTACAAGGTATGTAAAATGCCTCAGTAAAGTTATTTAAAAAGTAAAAATGATAAACTCACATATATATTCCTCATACTGCTTACAGTGCATTTAAAATCAAGGTTTAAATGATGTAACATAAAGAAATCAGGTTTTTTCCTAAGGAGTCATCAATACCTCCATCTACCTATTTGCGCTTTTGAAAGAACAAATTCATTTCATTTGACACCGAAGGGGAATGGATTCTTCTCAAAAAGCCTCCAGACACATTGGCTAGAAAACACAGTAATTTACAATGATAATTCATGTAAGGCATTCCCTCCTCCTGAACACACATGCAATAGGGAAGGGGGTTACAAAACAAAAACCAAAAAACTCTTGAAAGACCTTGGATTTGAAGTTTCTGATAACTTCTTTAGCCCCAGTTCACTCATCTGTGAAATGGGAATAATCTGAGCTCCTTGCAGGTCATGGAATCTAGACTGTAGCTGCTCATGGCAGAGGCTGTTATGACCCAGCAACAGCATACAGTATTGTTTCTCTACAATGATGGAATCTGATCTTCAGCTTCCATTTCCTTCTCCAATGCATGAAAATGAAGAGTGAAAGTGGAGTCGCTCAGTTGTGTCCAACTCTTAGCGACCCCGTGGACTGCAGCCTACCAGGTTTCTCTGTCCCTGGGATTTTCCAGGCTAGAGTACTGGAGTGGGGTGCCACTGCCTTCTCCGAGTCTGATCCCAGACATCCCCAGTGATGCTGTGGGGACACGGCCGCACCTAAAGTTGCAGAAACTAGCCATCTTCACTTGGTGAGGACTCAAATCTATCACTGCTGACTTCTCTTGCAGCTGGTCAAATGTCAGAATTACTGGGGAAGCACAGACACCTCCCTTTGCCAAATAAGCCTCCCAAATCAGTTACCTCAGGGGCAGGGCCCTACCTCTGCATAGGGTAGGATGGAATCTCAGATTTCAAAGCTTCTGCAGAGCTGGAGAATCCCTGGTTAAGAGAAGAACCTTGCAGAGGAAACATGTTCAATCAGGAGGCAGCAAATCTGGCTTCTAATCCCTCCTCTGCCACTGTGTGCATTTGGTGGGGTCGTTTCCCTTTTCTGGGCCTCAGTGTCCCCGTCTGCACAGAATAAGGTGATGGAAGGGTGGTTGTGCCCCCCTCCCATGCTGCTTTTCTGTTCTTCGACTCCGTGAACACCAGCTTTCCTGGCCTGTGCCTCATTTCCAATTGGCCGTGGCATTTCTGTGACTCAGGGGGCAGGCCCGGCAGTCGGGGCGGGGGCGGGGGGCGGGGAAGGAGGGGCAGGTTGCCAGCTTTTCCGCCCTGATGCTGCCACTGGAGCCGGGCGCCCAGCTCGAGCTATTGTCCTCATGGGAGGTCTTAGCTGGGGAGGCCGCCAGCCCGACTGCTCAGGCACCAGGGCTGTTTCATTATTTCATCAAAGTTCATTATGCTGGGGAGGAGACCAGTAATAAAACATGATTACAAGTGTCTCCAATGAGCACGTAAAGGCATAATTCGGGGTGTACATTCTGCGGCATCCCTGTTTGTGGTCACATAACGCACAGAGGCTTGCACCTCTGATATATGCCAGTCTTTGTGTTAACTGAAGTGAAAAAAACGCCCGGAGAACTTGATTCAATTTGTCTCAGGGACTGAGTTGGTGGTTTCCTATGGAGGCATGATGTTAAAATACACAGTTAATTGCGTGTGTAAAAGGCAGGTACAGTGACACAGACGACACAGAGGGGCCGAGCTGCAGCCAAGTGTATCAGATGTTACTGATACACAGTTGCAGCCAAGTGTATCAGCAAAACGCTTTTGGAGAAGTGGTCTTTCTTCCTTCTTCCTTTCTTCTTCCCTCCTTCCTTCCTTTCCTTCCTTCCTTTCCTTTCGCTGCCTCCTCCCCACCCCCATCTCTCTTCATCGTGAAATAGCGGCTGGTGCTGAGTTCTGGGAAGGTAGCAGATGATACTTTCTGTGCCAGAGCTAACAAATAAAGGATCATGTGCCTTGTCCCCTGTCTTCTGGGTCAGCCTCCACACCTGAGGATGTGAAGATTGACAGGTGGGTGTGCCCCGTGGTTCAGGACGTGGATTGGAGACCAAGAAGGCAGAAAGAGCCAGGAAGTGCCCTTGTGTATGTTGAGGAGAATTCTCCTGGGCTGTGGCTGTGATGGCCCAGAAATGTGGCATCTCTCTCTGGGTCTCACTCTTAGCCCCTGAGGGCTGCCCCTTAGCAGGGATGCTCTGCCTTCACCCCTGACTCCCTGAGTGCCCTGAGGCCAGGACATTCTCTGTGGGCCACTGTTGCCAGTCCCTGTAAAATGAAAAGGTTGGGGGACTTACCTGGAAGTCCAGTGACCTTTCAAAGCAGGGGATGCGAGTTCAATCCCTGGTGGGGGATCTAAGATCCCACATGCCTCTCAGTCAGAAAACAAAACACGAAACAGAAACAATATTATAAAATTTAATAAAGGCTTAAAAAAACTTGATTAAAAAAATGAATTGGAAAGGTTGGGCTAGGCAGCACCATCTGTACGGAGATTCCTTAAATAACTAGGAATAGAACTACCACATGACCCAACAATCTCTCTACTGGGCATATAGCTAGCCAAGTCGTTTCAGTCATGTACGGCTCTTTGTGACCCTATAGACCATAGCCCACCAGTCTCCTCTGTCCATGGGATTCTCCAGGCAAGAATACTGGAGTGGGCTGCCATTTGGACTGAACCCACATCTCTTACATCTCCTGCATTGTCAGGTGGGTTCTTTACCACTAGCACCACCTGGGAAACCCATTGGGCATATACCCTGAGAAAATCATAATTGAAAGAGATGCATGTACCCCAAGGTCACTGCAGTGCTTTTTACAATCACTAGGACAAGGAAGCAACCTAGGTGCACACTGACAAATGAATGGATACAGAAACTGTGGAGCATACATACAATGGAATATTACTCAGCTATAAATAAGAAGACATTTGAGTCAGTCCTAATGAGGTGGATGAACCTAGAGCCTATTATACAGAGTTAGTAAGTCAGAAGGGGAAAGACAAATATCGTATGGAGAAGACTCTTGAGAGTCCCTTGGACTGCAAGGAGATCCAACCAGTCCATTCTAAAGAAGATCAGACCTGGGTGTTCCTTGGAAAGAATGATGCTAAAGCTGAAACTCCAGTACTTTGGCCACCTCATGCGAAGAGTTGACTCATTGGAAAAGACTCTGATGCTGGGAGGGATTGGGGGCAGGAGGAAAAGGGGACCACAGAGGATGAGATGGCTGGATGGCATCACCGACTTGATGGACGTGAGTTTGGGTGAACTCTGGGAGTTGGTGATGGACAGGAAGGCCTGGCGTGCTGCGATTCATGGGGTCGCAAAGAGTCGGACATGACTGAACAACTGAACTGAACTGAACACATACAAATGGAATCTAAAAAGATGGAACTGATGAACCTATTTGCCGGGCAGCAATGGAAATGCAGACAAATATAACAGATTTGTGGACACAGTAGGGGGAAGGAGAGCGTGGGACAAACTTTGAGGACAGCATGGAAACTTAAACATTACCATATGTAAAAGAGAGAGCCAGTGGGAATTTGCTGTGTGACACGGGGAGCTCGATCCAGGGAGAGGGAGCTAGGGGAGCGGTTCGGCGGCGGGGGTGGGGGGACATATGTGTACCTGTCGCTGATTCATGTTGATATATGGCAGAAACCGGCACAATATTATAAAGCAACTAACCTCTAATTAGAAAAAAAAAAAATCATCTGAGAAACTTGTTACAAACGAATTCCCTCAGTGTTACACGCAGGATAGAGGATCAGAATCTCCCCTGCAGAGGCCAGGGAATCAGTATGCAATAAATTTTCCCGGCAATCTGAGACAATTTTTTAAATGTTTTAAATTTACTTTATTGGTCTATGTTTGGCTGTCCTGGGTCTTCATTGCTTTGCGCGGGCTTTCTCTAGCTGTGGGAGTGGGAGCTACTCCTCATCGCAGCGCCCAGGTTTCTCATTGTAGCGGCTCCTCCTGCTGTGGAGCACAGGGCCCAGGCATGCAGGGGCAGACTCGGTAGTCGTGGTGCGTGGGCTCAGTTGCTCTGCAGCATATGGAATCTTCCCAGACCAGGGGTCAAGCCCGTGTCCCCTGCCTTGGCAGGAGGAGTCTTACCTACTGCACCACCAGGGAAGTCCCCTGAGGTATATTTAACTCAAATGTTTTGGGTATGTAAGACACATCATTGAATCACCAATAATCGACAGTATAAATGGGTGGTAATAAAGAGTTTCTTTCTATCCACTATGTGCCCCACTCACTTGGTTCCTGCTCCTAATCCCAACCAAAATAATGGCTCCCTGTGTGTGTACATGTATGCATTCTTCCAGAGAAACCTGTGATGTACAAGCCAGTATGCGTATATGTTACATTCTTTATCATCTCCTCTCTCTTTTTATATAAATGATCTTTTTAAAACATAAATGATAACATACTCTATGTGCTGTTCTGTATCTTCTTTTTTTTTTTTTACATTTAATACATCTTGGAGATCTTTTTATATCAGTTAATAAAGGTGGTGATGTGCTGAAGTCAACAGGATCTCTTCTCAAGCCCCATTTCAAAAACCTCTTGTCAGCAGAAGCTTGAAATTGGCCAGGATGGTATTTTCCCCTGGGCAAATGCTACAATCTGGCTACCCACTCCAGCTCCACTCTAAGTTGGAGAACTGGTTGTTACACATTTACCAGCACACACTGGATAAATTCCTCCCTCTTTTTTTTTTTTTTTTAATGGCTGCAAAGTAATCTATATATAGATGAACTATAGTGTATTTAATCGATCCCCTGTTGATGGTTGATGGTTAGGTTGCTTCTGACCTGCCAATGCAGCCAATGCTGAAAGAAATGGTATATACGTCCCCTCACACATAAGCATGATTTGACATTTGTAGTCAAAAGTCTGTACCTTTGTCACTTGGGTAGGCATTGTCACATTGCCTCTGAGAGGCTGTAGCAGTGTGCACACCGCCAACCATAGGTGAGAACAACGCTTTCCTCATACCCTCCACGTAATCACCTTTACATGTCTCCATCTCAGGTTCATGCACGTTTCTTCAAGATGAATGAAGGCTGAGCATCTGTTCACCGTTTGTGGCTCCTTTTCCATGCCCCTTTGAGCATTTTGATCAGGGAAATTTGGAAAGACCAGCCTAGTCTAATCTTTTCTCATACATGGGGACCTGAAGGCATAGAGTTGACCAAGATCCCACAATGAGCACTGGCAACAAAGGGATTAAAATTAGGAGTTACGGTCACTTGTAATCTAACAGGGCATACACAATAAATGAGTCAACATTCCAATGGACATGCATGTGATTACAAATTGTGTCAAGTTAATGAAACAACCAGAGGTGCCTACTGGTGGCCCACAGGCTACACCTGACCTACTGACATTATCTGTTTTGACTTGCACTGTTTGGTCACTGTTGTTTTAATTATAACTTAAAATAGTTGTCAGACTTCAAAACAGAAAGATTTGGCATAGGAATTCTTGTTCATGGTTTCTCTTGGGAAAAAGAAAGCAACCAGAAGCTCTAGCGCCACTGGACTGAATACTATGGGGACAGCGACTACCTGGATAGGCTGTGGGTGGCATCTGCCTCTGCCGTGGGCACACAGTTCATCACGGTCCTCACTGCTCCTCAGGGTTCCCTGTGCTGCCACCACATGTCATCTGTCATGTATGAGCACACCTGTGCTATCATTTTCTTATAATGAAGAAGGAAGCGAGACAGTTCTTATATACATATCCCTGTCAACCCAAGCCCTCTGCAGAGGGCTGCAGATTTAAAGATAAATCTTAAGAGCATCTTTTAAAGCAAGAACATGTTGAAAGGAACAAACAAGTGAATGAATGAATGAAATGAGTCTCTATATGGATCATATGGAGAAGGTGAAATAAACTATGGTAAGAAAAGAAGAGAAGTGAAAGGCAAAGGAGAAAAGGAAAGTTATACCCATCTAAATGCAGAGCTCCACAGAATAGCAAGGAGAGATTAGAAGACCTTCCTAAGTGATCAATGCAAAGAAATAGAGGAAAACAATAGAATGGGAAAGACTAGAGATCTCTTTGAGAAAATTAGAGATATCAAGGGGGTCCATGGGGTTGCAGAGTCGGACACAACTGAGCGACTAAGCACAGCACAGCACAGCATGGGGCTGTTAGAAGGTGGAGAAGGAAGCGGGGAGGATGAGGACCCCTCAGAGCACTGCTGGCTGCCTTTCCTCACACTGAGCAGGTGGACGGCATGGGCCACTGTGGCTGTGGGAGCGCAGGACTGCTTTAGCCTCCCAGAAAGCCAGGGGCAGTGACAGCCACCATTCATTAAGTAACTAGTGTATGCCAGATACTGTGCTAAGTTTCACTTCCGCCTACAGATCTAGGCTTTATTTTTAGCCCCGTTTTCTAGATAAAGAGAAAGAGGCTCTGGAGGTAAGGTGCCTGCCCAAGGCCTCACTGCTGGGGAGTGTGTGCTGGGCACGATGGAACACAGCTGGGGCCTGAAGCACACACTCCTAATCATCTTGTTTCCTGGCAGAAGTGACATACTCATGGTCCTCATGCCAAATCATTTATTTGCTTGATAATTTGCTATGAATTGTTTCCTGACACTTAAAAATTGGAAGACTTCACATAAAAATGGGAGGGCCTGGCATCACTGAACCTATAATCTTGTGTGGCAGGAACAACCAAGTGAGAGAAACCCACACCTCCGGGGACTACAGTCCCAGCTATGTGTTTCTGTCTTATCCCCTGCTTCCTAATTCACTTTTCTACCCAACATGATGAAAACTTTCAGCAATACAGAAAAGTTCTAAAAAAGCAGGGTGAACACCCAACACCTAGATTCCACCGTAACACTTTACTTGCTTGATCACTTATCTTCCCATCTATCCATCCTTCTGTCCATCTGTGAATCCATTTTCTTCTTCTTTTTAATGTATTTAGTTCGGGCTCTGCTGGGTCTTCGTGGCTTTGTGGGTTTTCTCTAGTTGCTGTGAGCGGGGCTCCTCTCTAGTTGTGGCGTGTGGGCTTGTCACGGTGGAGGCTCCTCTTGTTGCAGAGTGTGGGCTCCAGGGCATGCAGGCTCCTAGGTGTGGCTCATGGACTCTGGAGCACAGGCGCAATAGTTGTGGTGCACAAGCTTAGTTGTTCCGCGGCATATGGGAATCTTCCAGATCAGGGATCAAACCAGTGTCTCCTGCATTGCCCGGCGAATTCTTTACCACGGAGTCACCAGGGAAGCCCCACTTTCTGACACATTTCAAAGTCAGTTGCAGACATCAGTACACTTCACCTCTAAAGGCTTCACTGTGTATATCATCAATTAGACTTCAGTGTTTCTTTATGGTTCCTTTTGTTGAGATAAGGTTTATGTATAGAGTGAAGGGCACAGATCTTAAGTGTACTATGCTATGTGTTCAAAAATGCTTGCAGCTATGAACTCAAACCCCTACAAGAAACAGAACACCTATCTCCCCTCTCGGCCCTTCCCAGCCAATCCCATCATCATCTCCCGCTTCATTTTTGAATATTACCAGTGTTGTTGGCTCAGTTGTGTCCGACTCTTTGTGACCCCAAAGACTGTAGCTCACCAGGCTCCATGGAATTTTCCAGACAAGAATACTGGAGTGGGTTGCCATTTCCTTCTCCAAGGGTTCTTCCTGACCCAGGGATCGAACCTGGGTCTTCTGCATTGCAGGCGGATTCTTTGCCATATGAGCCCACTAGTAACAAATCTGACACCTCTAAACCTGAGAAGTTGTGTCTGACAAGATGTGCCGTGTGCCAGTAGAACAGAATATCACCAGCCTGTATGCAATTCAGTTTGGAGATCACAGCAAACAGAAGCAGGAAACAGCCTCAGGGCTGAACTGGGGCAACCATGTCCAGGCCAACCTCCCTTGCCTCCTGGACCAAACCTCCCTAAGCAGAGCCCACCTCTGCAGCTCCCTGCCACTGCAGATACCATCACACCTCTTTATGCAACACCTTTGCACATACCCTGCCTTCTGCCTGCATGCCCCTCAACCTGGCCAACTCCCACGCTTTCGAAAGTTAATTTGAGTGACATCCTGACACAGTGAAAGCAAGAAAAGAGTAAATCTGACCTGCAGATGACACATAATCAATGTCTATCTTTTAATGAATTAATGGATAATTAGATAGAGCTGCTTTATGTCCCAACATTTAATTCAGTGCTTGACACACAGTGGATAGCTGATAAATGTGTGTTGGATAGATATTTAGCCATGGCCCTCTGTTAACATAATTGTGGCAGAGTTATCAAAGCTAAAGAGTTTCGTAACATGTCCATCTTTTTTTTTTTCTTTGCTGTCAAGTCCTTCATTTCTAGAATCACATAAAGGGTGTAGACTTGAACTGGTATTCCAAAGAGCTAGCTCTGAGTCCCAGGTCTGACTCCCTTGCTCTCTGCGAGCTTGGGCAAGCCACTTAACCTGAGACCTCAGCCTTTTCATCTGCAAAATGGGGACAATTGTGATGACTAGCAAAGAGAAGAATAAAGACTGATGAAATCACTTTCCCAAGATATAATTTCCCTCCTTCACAGACAGATCACACAAAGAGGTACCTCTTTGTCACAGCAGTCACTGCTTAGTTACACGAACCTCAGATGGGAATAAGATGATGTGGGCCTGAAATCCTGACTCAGCTCTGAATCCTCGAGCTTTACCTTAGGAGCCTTGACATCCTTGTTAGCAAATAAGGTTCAGTGATCCTTTCTTAATAGAGTTAACACAGAAATGAAATAATTTTTTTGAAAGCACAGTATAAATTGGTGTATAAGTTGCTGTAAGGGGTCACTTATGGCCTTCCCTGGTGGCTCAGATGGTAAAGCATCTGTCTACAATGTGGGAGACCTGGGCTCCATCCCTGGGTCGGGAAGATCCGCTGGAGAAGGAAATGGCAATCCACTCCAGTACTATTGCCTGGAAAATCCCATGGACAGAGGAGCCTGGTAGGCTACAGTCCATGGAGTTGCAAAGAGTCGGACACGACTGAGCAACTTCAGTTTAAGGGGTCATTATAATAGCTATGCGGAGAAGGCAATGGCACCCCACCAAAATTCCATGGGTGGAGGAGCCTGGTAGGCTCCAGTCCATGGGGTTGCGAAGAGTCGGATACGACTGAGCGACTTCACTTTCACTTTTCACTTTCATGCATTGGAGGAGGAAATGGCAACCCACTCCAGTGTTCTTGCCTGGAGAATCCCAGGGATGGGGAGCCTGGTGGGCTGCCGTCTATGGGGTTGCACAGAGTCGGACACGACTTAGCAGCAGCAGCAGCATAATAGCTATGAGTCCGCTGCACAACTCTGCCCTGGTTCAAGCTGTCATTGTCTCCTCTGGATTCCTGGCCATTCTTCTACATCCCCTCCACCCCCACCACTCTGTCCCCTTCTAATCCAACCTCCCCATGTCAGCCAACAGGATCCGACTGTGTCATCTCCAGCTTAAAAGCCTTCAGAAGCTTCTGTGGCCTTCAGGAAAGCATCTAACTCCATACTGTGTCTTAAAAGGCTGTCACGGTTCTTACTGACCTGGCTCCCCACCCGCCCAGTTCTTACTAAGCCTCCTTGCACACCAGCTCCCCACTGGCCTTAGGGAAGGGCTTGCCCTCAGTTGCCTCAAGCGTCTGCACACGGGCTTCTGTGTGTATCCAGTACTCTCTCTCCCTCCCTGAGCACAGGGACTCTGTCTTGTGACTGCTATCTCCCCCAGAAACTGGCACGGAGTCTGGAGTGTAGGAAACAGCCAATAAACATCCATTCAGGGCATGATCTCTCATTGAGCATTCGTCGGGTGTCAGGCACAGCGTGTAGGGAGTTCATACACGTTATTTCAATGCATAGATATCCCCACTGTCCTCTCCCTCTTTCTCACTGTGATTCACTACGTTACAGTGTACACGTGCATGTGTAAGTTGCTTCAGTTGTGTCTGACTCTTTGCGACCCCCACGGACTGTAACCCAAGCGTGGGGCTCCTCTGTCCATGGGATTCTCCAGGCAAGAATACTGGCGTGGGTTGCCATGCCTTCCTCCAGGGCTTCTTCCCGACCCAGGGATCGAATCCATATCTCTTTGGTTTCTTGTATTGGCATGCGGGTTCTTTGCCACTAGCGCCACCTGGGAAGCCCACACCACAGTAAGAAAGTACAGAAATAGACAAATTATTTTGGGTTATAGGGGCTTTACTGATGGCTCAGATGGTAAAGGATCTGCCTGCAATTGGGGAGACCCAGGTTCAATTCCTGGATTGGGAAGATCCCCTGGAGAAGGAAATGGCAACCCACTCCAATATTCTTGCCTGGAGAATCCCACAGACAGAGGAGCCTGGTGGACTATGGTCCATGGGGTCGCAAAGAGTCAGACACGACTGAGCAGCTAACAATTTCGCCTTCATTTTGGGTCCTAGGAAACACAGTCTTTTGCATTTCATTTTACAGAAGGTCTGCTGCTGCTGCTGTTTCGTCACTAAGTCATGTCTGACCCTTTGCGACCCCATGGACTGTAGCCTGTCAGCCTCTGTCCATGGGATTTCCCAGTGGGAAAAAAAAATACTAAAGTGGGTTATCATTGTCTCCTCCAGGGGATCTTCTCACACCAGAGATCAAAACTGCATCTCTTGCACTGGAAGGTGGGTTCTTTACCACTTGGGAAACCTAAGAAACCCTGAGGCATAAATACACGCACTTTTTTTCCCCCCTTTGGGAGCAGGACTGCAACTCAGATCTAAGGTCTCTCTACCCATCCTGTGTCACATGACTAGCAGCAATCTATCAGTAAAGCCTCTGATCAGATGGAGAGCCTCTAAACCCTGCTGACTGATTCAATGGCGGCAGTTCCCAATCTCATGGCTTTCCTCCCTTGCCAGGTAAATTTATAAGCTATCTGTCCCTAAATGATGAATATACACATGAATTACACTCACCATGTCAGTGTTTTAGGGGGTCAATGAGCATAATTTTAAAAATATTTCTTTTTCTTCCGTCTTTATAGAGGGTTCATCATCCCACACCACTGATCCAAGCCACCTGGGGAAGGGAGGGTTGGTAACCTGAGACTGGAAACCAACATCAGACATGCACTCAAATTCCAGTTCCACCATTTACTGCCCATGTGATCTTGAGCAAGTCATTTTACCTCTCTGAGCTTCGGTTTCCTTATCTACAAAACAGGGTGAATCCTGACCTCAGGGGTTGTGTGGATGGTGGATGGAACGAAGGTGCCAAGTGTCTGACATGGCCAGGAGTAGGTACCAGGCACCAGGGCGGCACCTGATGACTTCTGGCAGGGATGATATATATATATATATATATTTTTTTTTTTTGCAAGGGCCAAGTCTGATGGGTCATTGTGGCTGCTGGGAGCATTCTGTTTAATCTTCCTGGACCACATTTGGACTCAGGAGGAAGGAGGGCTGTGATTGCTCTGTCAAGGGGGAGGGGGAGGATGAGCAAAATGCCAAGTGCACATTGTCCCAGATAAGGTATTCGCTGGTGGATGCTCATGTACGGGTTTCAGGTGGCCTGTCAGGAATCTCACGGCTGTTGCCTCTTTTAGCACTGGTATTCTGTGTCCCATCCCGGGCGCCAGGCCTGGGGTTGGGGGGCACTGCTTGACAGGCACTCTTGGAGCTGAAGAGATGAAGAACATTTTGAGGAAGAAGGTGAGGAAGTATGTGTTGCTAAATCACCTCAGTCGTGTCCGACTCTGTGCGACCCCAAAGACGGCAGCCCACCAGGCTCCCCCGTCCCTGGGATTCTCCAGGCAAGAACACTGGAGTGGGTTGCCATTTCCTTCTCCAATGTATAAAAGTGAAAAGTCAAAGTGAAGTCACTCAGTCGTGTCCAACTCTTAGCGATCCCATGGACTGCAGCCCACCAGGCTCCTCTGTCCATGAGATTTTCCAGGCGAGAGTACTGGAGTGGGGTGCCATTGCCTTCTCCGGAGGAAGTATAGGTCAGCTAAACATCTTTCATAACTGTCTTGCCACCTTGAGTTCAGCAAACTTTTGAGTGCTTTTCCTCCTAATCTCCCCTATTTTCCACTACCATTATGAGCCACCAATTCAGAGATGGCATCTCAGTGTTTCTGATTCATTTATAGTTGGGTCAACAAAACGTTCCTTGGTCTGTGGGAGTGGGGGGAGTGAGGGGGAGACCTCCCAGAAAGTTATATAAGCTTCCTCATGGAACTGAGAATCCTTGTTCCGGGCAAGTTTAACTAAATCAGCTGGAGCTGTGCTTTGCTTCTAAAGATAGAGCAAGGAGGAGGTGGAGGGGATTCCCTTCCCACCCCCTCAGTCATCCTTTCTGGTCTTAATTACACAAATCCCACCCTCCGGAGACAGAAATCTTAATGAATAGTAACCTAAGGAGGACTGTGATCTATATACCAATGTGTCTTATCTCAGTAATTTCAGAAGGGAAGTGAAAAAAAAAAAAAAGAGAGATGGATCCTTGAAAAACCATTGTCTAATAAACAGCCTCCTCCCAGCCCCCTTCATTTCCTGCAAAGAAAGCTCTGTTGCAGCTAATCCATCTTGGCTCCACTCAGAGTATATTATCATTTTTATCGGCCTCATAAATCGCCTTTCCAGATTACACAAAAATATACATTGCCCCACTATAATTATCCCAGACCCCCGCCTTCTCCTTTTTCATTTTGATCCCAGGTAAACCCCATCATTACCCGAATCAGTGTGGCTTCCCCAAACGTCAAGATTAAAACGGACCGTGGAGACTTATGCAAGACTGAGTCAGCCGAGCAATTTGAACCAATAAATATCAAAGTCGTGTCTAAGCAGAGAACAATTCATTTGATACCACATCTGTCAACAGGCCTGTGGAGGATTTTCCTTCCCAGGGCTCCACCCTGGCGGCCCTGCTGGCTCTTCTTCCTGATATGATGAAGAGGCAGGATTTGGCCTCACAGGAGGATGAGCGCCCCCTCCTCCCCGCCCAGGAAAGCACGTGGTGCCTGGGTGGGCGGGGCGTGGAGGGAGGCGTTCAGCAGCTGAGCCAACCTCCGCCCGCCCACTATCTAAACGGCCTGTTCTAATGCCTTTAGCTGGGCAAGCGCACTCTGCAATTAGCAATTCCTTTTTATTGGTTGATGTGGGCCTCTAGCCAAGAGGAGTCGGGATTGAATCAATATTCCTTTTATTATGTCATGGTAGGCAAATGAATTATGAAAACAAAAGCTCAATATGAAGCTGCCAATGCTAATTACTGGGTAGGATGCGAAGGCACAATAAACAAAGAGTGCTCTGTCCAGGCGGGAGTTTGGGAGCTGCCCTGCTGCTGGGTCTGGGGTCTGCAGGGCCCAACTGTCCCTCTCCCAACAAGCCCAGAGCTCCCAGAGAGAAGGTGGAAGGATCTAGCCCAGTCCCCTAACTCAGCCATCTTGGATGCCAGTTTAAAACCAACTCAGTACAATTCAATTCATTTATTGAGCACCTACTGGGTACCAGGCCCTGTGCTCTTCACATACCACCATGTCTCACTTTAGTGCTGTCTCTAGAGTCTAGCGGTGAAGAGGGTGTGTCTTTAGAATCAGACACACCTGGCTTCAAACCTCAAGTCGGATGCTATTTACTGTGGAAATTTGGCTTCTCTGATCCTTGGTTTCCTCATCTGTAAAATGAAGACAATGAGTGTTGCAGAGTTCAAGGAGGATTGACTGAGAACGTACATGCCAAATATTGCATGACATAGGCAATAAATTGGAGAAGGCAATGGCACCCCACTCCAGTACTCTTGCCGGGAAAATCCCGTGGGTGGAGGAGCCTGGTGGACTGCAGTCCATGGGGTCGCTAAGATTTGGACACGACTGAGCGACTTCACTTTCACTTTTTACTTTCATGTACTGGGGAAGGAAATGACAACCCACTCCAGTGTTCTTGCCTGGAGAATCCCAGGGACGGGGGAGCCTGGTGGGCTGCCGTCTATGGGGTCGAACAGAGTCGGACACAACTGAAGCGACTTAGCAGCAGCAGCAGCGGGCAATAAATGTGAGCCATAAACTAACCCATAGATGTCAGCTCTTCTCCCCCTCCTCTTCTGCCCCCATCTTCTCCTCCTCCACCTCTTCTGTCTTTATCTTATTATGATTACACTCATCACCACCATCACCATCCTTTGAGCATCCCTAGCATCCAGAGCAGGACTCACATAAGCACTGTTAGTCAATTGCATGATGAGGGAATGGGAAGCAAGAAGGAAGGAAACCGGTCTTGGAATATGGAGGGGATAAAGGAAAATTCACATCAACATCTTGAACTCCACAGTTGACAGTGTAACAGAGAAACAGACTTAAATCAAATAAATTCTAACAGAAAATGGAGAGAAGGGCAACCACATTGTCATGGAGAACACCACCTCCACCTGCCTCCCTGCATCTGTCTTCCAGAACCAAGTGGGAAGAATCAAACTCCTTGCTTTATGAGAAAGTTCTTGCCTCCTCCTGGCATGGAGGATGAGTTGACATCTGCAAGGCCAGCTTGTGCAGGTGGTTGGAGGCAGGGTCATCAGGGAGGGATGGCATGGGCTGGGAATGAACAGCCGCAAACCTGCCCTGTGCAAAGAGTGATGCACACACCTCCTTGCATGACCTTCTCAATGGTTTCTGCAGGCTTTTCTCTGTCATGTGTTACAGAGAGGTAAAGCAATACCTGAGTCCTGTGAGTTCTCACTTGGTCATGTGAAGCTTCAGCTTCCTGTCTAGATGATGGGGATGGCATGTGTGCGCAACCATAAACCTGACGTTGCTGTTGTTTAGTTGCTAAGTTGTGTCCCATTTGTGACTGCATGCAGCATGCCAGGCTCCTCTGTTCTCCGCTATCTCTTGGAGTTTGCTCAAATCCATGTCCTTTGAGTTGGTGATGCTCTCCTACCATCTCATCCTTTGCTGCCCCTTACTCCTCTCATCACTTCATGGGAAATGGATGGGGAAACAGTGGAGACAGTGTCAGACTTTATTTTTGGGGGCTCCAAAATCACTGCAGATGGTGACTGCAGCCATGAAATTAAAAGATGCTTACTCCTTGGAAGAAAGGTTATGATCAACCTAGACAGTATATTCAAAAGCAGAGACATTACTTTGCCAACAAAGGTCTGTCTAGTCAAGGCTATGGTTTTTCCAGTGGTCATGTATGGATGTGAGACTTGGACTGTGAAGAAAGCTGAGCGCCAAAGAATTGATGCTTTTGAACTGTGGTGTTGGAGAAGAATTCTTGAGAGTCCCTTGGACTGCAAGGAGATCCAATCAGTCCACCCTAAAGGAGATAAGCCCTGGGATTTCTTTGGAAGGAATGATGCTAAAGCTGAAACTCCAGTACTTTGGCCACCTCATGTGAAGAATTGACTCATTGGAAAAGACTCTGATGCTAGGAGGGATTGGGGGCAGGAGGAAAAGGGGACGACAGAGGATGAGATGGCTGGATGGCATCACTGACTCAATGGACGTGAGTCTGAGTGAACTTCGGGAGTTGGTGATGGACAGGGAGGCCTGGTGTGCTGCGATTCATGGGGTCACAAAGAGTCGGACACGACTGAATGACTGAACTGAGCTGAACTCCTCTCAGTCTTTCTCAGCATCAGGGTCTTTTCCAATGAGTTGGCTCTTCAAATCAGGTGGCCAAAGTATTGGCCTTTGGCCAAAATATTGCCTTCTAAGCATTGACCCGGGTTTGATTCATGGGCAATGCAGCAGGCTGACCTTTGGGGGCTTCCCTGATAGCTCAGCTGGTAAAGAATCTGCCTGCAATGTGGGAGATCTGGGTTGGGACACCAGGTCTTCCCTTGGTTGGGAAAATCCCCTGGAGAAGGGAAAGGCTATCTACTCCAGTATTATGACCTGGAGAATTCCATGGATTGTATAGTCCACCGGGTAGCAAACAGTTGGACATGACTGAGTGACTTTCACTTTCACTTTCACTTTCAAAGTATTGGAGTTTCAACAACAGACCTTCCAATGAATATTCAGGGTTGATTTCATTCAGGATTGACTGGTTTGATCTCCTTGCAGTCCAAGGGATCATTTGGGATAATGAAGTTTTTGAAATGGAGAGTGGAGAAGACTGTACAACATTGTGAATATACTTAATGCCACTGAATCATACACTTAAAGTGGCTAATATATACATACACACACACCAACACACACAGACACACACTGTATAACTGAATATATAGTGGCACTAGTTGTAACCCACCTGCCAATGTAGGAGACACAGGTTCGATCCCTGGTTCAGGAAGATCCCTTGGAGGAGGGCATGGCAACCCACTCCAGTATCCTTGCCTGGAAAATCCCACAGACAGAGAAGCCTGGCAGGCTACAGTCCATAAGGTCATAAAGAGTCAGACACAACTGAAGTGACTTAGCACACACCACACGCATATGTGTAAACAGAATCATTTTTGTTGTATATGAAACTAACATAACATTGTAAGTCAACTATACTTCAATATGCATGAAAGTGAAAAGTGAAAGTGAAGTCGCTCAGTTGTGTCCGACTCTTCACGACCCCATGGACTGCAGCCTACCAGGCTCCTCTATCCATGGGATTTTCCAGTACTCTTACCAGGCTCCTCTATCCATGAGATTTTCCAGTACTCTTGCCTGGAAAATCCCATGGATAGAGGAGCCTGGTACGCTGCAGTCCATGGGGTTGCGAAGAGTCGGACACAACTGAGTGACTTCACTTTCACTTTTCACTTTCATGCATTGGAGAAGGAAATGGCAACCCACTCCAGTGTTCTTGCCTGGAGAATCCCAGGGACAGGAGAGCCTGGTGGGCTGCTGTCTATGGGGTCACACAGAGTCAGACATGACTGAAGCGACTTAGCAGCAACAGCAGCAGCATACTTCAATAAATAGTTATCTGTTTTTTTAAAAATGTGCTATGCATTTTATCACAATAAACAAATAATGGCCACCTCTTAACTGCCCTGAGCCTCAGTCTTCTTGCCTGTGTAATGGGAGTTAGAACAGGTGCCTGTCTTTTGTGAGGTTCAGTGAGATGGTGCGGGGAGAGAACCCTGGACATACCAGTGGATACGAACAGGTCAGGCACTGATGTCTTGCTTTGGCCTAGCAGGGTATTCCAGGCACGCTCAAGGCCGCGTCTTTGCCAAGTGAGAGCCAGCTGTTGATTTAGATATCTGAGAAGAGCATGGGTACATTCTGCTGGCTCTCGTATTTCTCATTTCCTAGAAGAGCATTTCTGAAACGGTTTACCCTGAAACAGTTATCGGAGCAAGTTACTCGTGTTAAGAGTACACTGAGTTTGGGGAATCATTAGCATTTAAAGGCTCTGAGAAATCTTGTAATTTACAAAGCACATGTATTGGAGCTAAACTGAAGGTTTTCAAAATGTCTTTGAGCATGAGTCCCTTTTTTCTAGGTAAGTTCACAGACTACTTTTAGGAAAATGCTTGTCTGAAGCATTCAAAGGCGAAACATCAAGCAGGCCTAATAGTAAAGACACAAGGCCACGACTCTGTGACTTCTTGCCTTTCATCCACTGCATCAATCTAAGCTCACTTAAGTCCCCCTTAAGCAACTCATGTATTCTCTCTCTTCATTTCCTCATGCATTCAGCAGAACTTTACTGCATAGCCACCCACACAGTGTAGATACCAGGAAACAGGGGTGAGCCCCCAGGGCCCAGCCATCAGGGCGCTCACAGCCTGGGAGAACAGAGAGAGAGCAGGCTAACTCTGCTCTGAATTTCAGGATAAAAGCTCCTACTTTCAAGCCTGTTAAACCTGGAACTGTGAGCGCCTAAAGGAGAGAGCATCTGAAATGAGCACCGAGATTCCTTCACCTCTACCCCACCACCAGCCAGAGTAGAGACGTCCGTGGAGAGATGGAGCCATTTCTTCACTTTCCCGGGGGCAAAGGATGTGGAGCCTCTGGGTGGATTTTCCAGGTGTTTAAGAGCAGACCCTTCAATCTGGTCGCTCTGTGTTCAGTTTGTTTAACTTACAAAGAATCTTTAAGAAATGAGCAAAAAAAGGAGGGGGTATGTGTATACGTTGGAGAAGGGAATGGCAGCCCACTCCAGCTTTCTTGCCTGGAGAATTCCACGGACAGGGGAGTCTGGGGGTGGCTACAGCCCATGGGGTCGCTGAGAGTCGGACACGACTGAGCAACTAACACGCACACATATGTATTTGTGTAACTGGTTCAGTTTGTGGTATAGTAGATACTTACACCACGTTGTAAAGTAGCTATACTCCAATAAAATTAATTTAAAAAAAGAGATGGGCCACCAATAAGAAAAGGGCCCCATGTTAAATTTTGGACTTGGGCTTTTTAATGACTGGGCCCTCTGATGTCTCTGGGCACACCTGCCGGCTCTCGCAGTTGTCTGGGGTCTGCCAGTACCCCTCAGTCGTCCTCCTTCCTATCGGTCTCTTAACTGATTTGTGCTTCATTAGTACGTTTCTCTCTGGATCTTATAAACATGTGAGTTTATAATCCCTATTAAAGACACTGTATGGTCTCCTTTCCCTCTCCCTGTATTAATATTTGATATTGATTTAAAATATAAACCATATATATGTGTATATATATATCCTTGTTGTTTTTGCTTTTTCTGTTAAATTACAAAATGTCATACACATTTATGATCATCCCAATTTCTGTGGTTTTTCTTGACCAATGTTATCCTTTTTTTTCTATATGTTTCTTCTGACTTCTTTTTCCCTGGCCTGCAACATGGCCAATTATTTTAAAAACAACCAGTTACTGTTACCAAATGCTTTTGGAAAACCGGTGATAACATTTACCAGAAGTTTTCTGTGGGTGACACACCTCTCCTGCTTTCTAAACAATCAGCTAGCTACACCTGGGAACCAGAAATTTTCAAAATAGCTGTTTCACTGACTTTGTCCTTGCTTTTTCACTTGTTGGTGTTTGTAGATCTTCTGACAGCTGGAGATATAGCTGGGGTTATTTCTGCTGTGACTGGTGAGATTGAGGTGGGGGAGGGAGAGAGACAAGGAAGACGGGCACAGTCTGCGCCCCTCCTACTATGTGTCAAGCACGGTGCAGGCGTTCTGGCCTCCCCGAGGGCCCCCTGCCTTTTCTAAGCACCCGTTTCCTCCTCCCACTGTGGGGGTAGAAAGGATTGTAACATGGCCTGTTGGTCTCTGAGAGAGCATCTTGTCCAACTGGCATTCTATTGGATTGTCCAGTTGGAAACTGCGGCACAGAAAGGTTATGAGACTTCTCCCGGGTCACACAGCAATGGAACAGGGCCTATGAATCTGTTCACCTAATGCCTCCAGGCAGTGTTCCTTCCCTTACACTGGTGTTTTCCAGACATTGGTTATTCAAGTACCAATTTCATTAAGCTGTATGAGCTTTTATCAAATTATATACTAGATCATTTAAAAAATCACTTTGCTATTTTTACAACTTTGTATCATTATCATAGATGGAAATCCTAATCTTTTGACATTAACAGAAGGCAACTGTACAAATAGATACACTAAAACACAGAAGGTCATTTCAGTTCAGTTCAGTTGCTCAGTCGTGTCTGACTCTTTGCAACCCCATGAATCGCAGCATGCCAGGCCTCCCAGTCCATCACCAACTCCCGGAGTTTACCCAAACTCTTGTCCATAGCGTCAGTGATGCCATCCAGCCATCTCATCCTGGGTCGTCCCCTTCTCCTCCTGCCCCCAATCCCTCCCAGCATTGGGGTCTTTTCCAATGAGTCAACTCTTCGCATCAGGTAGCCAAAGTATTGGTGTTTCAGCTTCAGCATCAGTCCTTCCAATGAACATTCAGGACTGATTTCCTTTAGGATGGACTGGTTGGATCTCCTTGCAGTCCAAGGGACTCTCAAGAGTCTTCTCCAACACTACAGTTCAAAAGCTTCAATTCTTCGGTGCTCACTTTTCTTCACAGTCCAACTCTCACATCCTTACATGACCACTAGAAAAACCATAGCCTTGACTAGACGGAACTTTGGCAAATAATGTCTCTGCTTTGTAATATGCTGTCTAGGTTGGTCATAACTTTCCTTCCAAAGAGTATGCATCTTTTGATTTCATGGCTGCAATCACCATCTGCAGTGATTTTGGAGCCCCCCCACATAAAGTCTGACACTGTTTCCACTGTTTCCCCATCTATTTCCCATGAAATGATGGGACCAGATGCCATGATCTTCGTTTTCTGAATGTTGAGCTTTAAGCCAACTTTTTCACTCTCCTCTTTCACTTTCATCAAGAAGCTTTTTAGTTCCTCTTCACTTTCTACCATAAGGGTGGTGTCATCTGCATATCTGAAGTTATTGATATTTCTCCTGGCAATTTCGATTCCAGCTTGTGCTTCCTCCAGCCCAGCATTTCTCATGATGTACTCTGCATATAAGTTAAATAAGCAGGGTGACAATATACAGCCTCGATGTACTCCTTTTCCTATTTGGAACCAGTCTGTTGTTCCATGTCCCGTTGTAACTCTTGCTTCCTGACCTGCATACAGATTTCTCAAGAGGCAGGTCAGGTGGTCTAGTATTCCCATTTCTTTCAGAATTGTCCACAGTTGATTGTGATCCACACAGTCAAAGGCTTTGGCATAGTCAATAAAGCAGAAATAGATGTTTTTTTCTGGAACTCTCTTGCTTTTTGGATGATCCAGCAGATGTTGGCAATTTGATCTCTGGTTTCTCTGCCTTTTCTAAAACCAGCTTGAACATCAGGGAGTTCACGGTTCACGTATTGCTGAAGCCTGGCTTTGAGAATTTTGAGCATTACTTTACTAGTGTGTGAGATGAGTGCAATTGTGTGGTAGTTTGAGCATTCTTTGGCATTGCCTTTCTTTGGGATTGCAATGAAACTGACCTTTTCCAATCCTGTGGCCACTGCTGAGTTTTCCAAATTTGCTGGCATATTGAGTGCAGCACTTTCACAGCATCATCTTTCAGGATTTGAAATAGCTCAACTGGAATTCCATCACCTCCACTAGCTTTGTTCATAGTGATGCTTTCTAAGGCCCACTTGACTTCGCATTCCAGGATGTCTGGCTCTAGGTGCATGATCACACCATCAAACACAGAAAATTTCTTAGCAAATTCTAGTTTTCTATTGCTGCCTGCCAGACTTCTGTTAAAAAAGAGTATTGGCAATTGCTAGGAGAGGAATTAAAGATAGACTTTGATGTTGTTTAATCGCTAAGTTGTATCTGACTCTTTTGCAACCCCATGGACTATAGCCCACCAGGCTCCTCTTTCCATGGCATTCTCCAGGCAAGAATACTGGAGTGGGCAGCCATTCCCTTTCTGACCCAGGGATTGAACTCACATCTACTGCATTGGCAGGCAGATTCTTTAACACTGGGCCACCATGGAAGCCCCCAGGCTAGCACCTCACTGAACTCTTTCTCTTGATCTAATTCTAAGAACTGGAGGAATAGCTTCCCCTGAGTAAGCCTATATTCTTGAATGTCACTTGCCAGCAGCACGCAAAAGCACCTCTTCCAATCAGGGTGAGCCCACTGCCTCCATGTGTCTCCAGGCTGCCTCTGTGGACCGCGTGAGACCACACCCACCAGTGCATGACAAAGAGCAGAGGTTCTCTGCCGATGGGGTGTATCATCATCACCATATCTGCATACAAAGCAGTAGCTCTGGGCTGTGGTGGTCACTGCTCCCCACAGGCCCTCGGTACCCTCTGTGTCAAGTCCACCGACTTGTCCAGCCCTGTGAAGGCTTAGATCAGAAAGAACTTTAAAAGCCCAAACCCCAAACAACAACACATGAAATCATCCCTCTTGATCCAACCTCTGTATTTGAGGCAAAATCAGAGCCTCTCCCCGGAATCTGGAGGTGGATCTGTGAAGCCACAGTCTTGTTTAGAGACACCTGTGGTCCAAGCTGGTCAGCACCCTCGAGCTGCTGAGATTGGTCTTCCCTCCTTTGTTGTGACCTGTCTACTCAGTAATTAGTCCTGGCAGCCTCAGATTGGCTCTTTTGTTTTCATAATTCATTTACTTTTGATGATATCATAAAGGGTGTATGAATTTCATCCTCCTCCCCTAACGCGTCCTGGCCCCACGCCCACATCCACTAATACAAAGATACTAATTGCTCCTCGATCTAGTGCCAGGCACTTTGAAAACATCTTTTCCTAATGGATGGAATTAACCTTGTTTAACGTACAAATCAGCAGCCTAATTTGCCATGAATCCCGACTCTGTGGCTCCAAGTACCCTGCCTGGGAGGAAACGGCTTCCTCCTGTGCCCTAGTCACACTGGGAAAGAAAACAGATGATGCTGGCATTAGCCACACCTCCCTCTGGGCTCCCCTCTCCTCCTCCTGGGATGGAAGGAAGTGACATCTGAGCTGAGATCAATGTCATCATTGGGGGAACCCCCTGGATGAAATGGTAACCCGGGGAAATGGTAACCGCTACGTATGTTGCCGGGCAGGTTCTCCCAGAGACCACCACATAGAAAGACTAACAGACCAAATGAAGATATGTGAAGCACGTGGTTTGTTAAATCCATTTAATAAAGAGGAAAGAGCTGGGGTTGGCTAATGAATCTAGGACAGGAAGCAGTGTACTGCCAGAGTGTAACATCTGAATTCTGGGCTACCAGATGCTTCTGCGTTCTGTCTCTCTGCCTTGTCAGCCTACCTGGCTGACGGTGAGGTTATAAAGGCCAGAACTGAGGGTGAGCAAGGGGGTCCACAGAGGGAAGATGCCCGGAGCCAGCACACATGTGTTCTGCTAGAGAGTGGCAGGGCCAGTCCTCTAGCCCAGGCCATGCTTTAGCATGAGGACTTCTGGGCATCGTGGCTTCTGTCCGAGGGTCTTGGACACAGGACACATTTTGTCACAGTGGGTGTCACTGATGGTGGACAATCTAAGACCTTGTGAACATTGAGAGCCCATGGGTATTTACTATCTGATGCTTCTTGGCCCCTTCACTTCATCCCACCCAAGTTCAGACACAGATGCTTGACTCACTTCATTTGTGTCCAGCGTAGCTCCCAAGAAGCTTACTAATCTTAGTTTCACCCAGCCGCCTTATTTCTTTGTTTCTCTTGTTCTCAATAAAGCAGAATCAAATGTTCTTAAATAACCCAGGGAACACAGTAAACAGATCTGAAAGCTTAGTGGGAGCTGGCCATGGAAGGTCTGGAGAGAGGGTTCCAGAAGAGAGGATGCTTGCTATCTGACCCAGCCTTGCTGTGCCTGGTCCACAGCCCATCAAGGGTCAAGTCTTCAGCAGCTCTGACCAGTATGAATGGTGGTGGTAACTGGCAAGGCTGGGGGCTCAGATATACCTGGGTTAGAATCCTGGGTCTATTGCTTCTCAGCTGTGTGAGCTGCAGTGATGACTTGGGCTCTCTGAGCTTCTGTTTCTGCAGCAGTGAAAGAAAAATGAGAATCAGTATGGTGGGATTTGAGAAAATGCATATAAAACTGTCCTCATATTACATAACTATCTTTGGCACCTCCATCTAGAATATTTGGTTTTGGATCCTGGGTCTGTGTGCCTGTAAGTCATCTAATTAGTTCATTCATTTGCAGATCAAAGGTTTACTGAGCTCCACATGTCAAGCTCTTGGCACTAAGGGTGCACCACTGATCAAAGCAAAGTCCTAGCCCCCGGAGCTTTCATTCCAGGGGGTGGCATATGTGGGTGTTAAGTCACTTCAGTCATGTCCGACTCTGCGATCCTATGGACTGTAGCCCACCAGACTCCTCTGTCCATTAGGTTCTCCAGGCAAGAGTACTAGAGTGGGTTGCTATGTTCTCCTCCAGGGGATCTTCCTGACCCAGGGACTGAACCTGTGTCTCCTCTGTCTCCTGCATCGGCAGGCAGGTTCCTTACCACTAGTGCCACCTGGGCAGCGCTCCCTTCAGGGCGTGGAAGGAGACACAAATCTGAGGAACAAGTTAATCTATAATATGTTGTATGGTGATAAGGTTACAATAAAGCCCACAAGAGAAAGGGGAAGATCGTTCCCCAGGCCGGGGTGCTGCGTTTGTCCTTTTTATTTATTTTGCTGGGGTGCTATTTGATCTGGGAAAGTTCACACCCAAAAGATCCTATGAGACTTGGGAAAATCGAAGGGTGCCTGACTTGGGAAGAAAATTTCAGACAGAAGCAACAGCATGTGCAAAGTTCTTGAGTGAGTGGGGAGAAGCTTGGCAGGGTTTGAGTGTCAGCAAGGAGGCCATTGTGTCTGGGGTGGGGGCAGGGGGAGAGTTAGATCCTTGAAGTTTCCTGGAGGGCTATGATTTGATGTACAGTTTAGGAGGATTCTGTGGCTGCTGCGGGGAGAACAGGCAGGAGAAAGAAGAGTAGCTGGGAGGCTACAGAGATGCTCGGGGGCAGGGCGGCTCTGAGGGGGTGGCAACACTGAACTCAGTTACACTAACCCCTTAAGTTAAACACATCTGTAAGAGGTGTGTGACCCTGGGTGAGCACAAAGCTCTCTGTTAAACATAGTCACAGCCCTGCCATCTTTTCTTTCTTTCTTTTAAAGTTGTAGTTGATTGACAATATTCGTGACTTCCCGGTGTTAGGCAAAGTAATTCAGTTATTTTTCTCAGATTCGTTTCCATTATAGTTATTACAAGATATTGAGTCTAGTTCTTTGTGCTATATGTAAATCTTTGCTGCTCCCTTATTTTATGTGGAGTAGTTTGTATCTATTAACGCCAACTCCTAGTTTGTTCCTCCACCCCTTCCTTCTCACGTTGTTAACCATAAATTTGGTTTCTGTGTGTGTGAGTCTGCTTCCGTTTTGTACAGAGGTTTGTTTGTATCATTTGTGATTCTACGTGTAAGTGCTGCTGCTGCTGCTAAGTCGCTTCAGTTGTGTCCGACTCTGTGCGACCCCATAGACGGCAGCCCACCAGGCTCCCCGGTCCCTGGGATTCTCCAGGCAAGAACACTGGAGTGGGTTGCCATTTCCTTCTCCAATGCGTGAAAGGGAAATGTGAAAGTGAAGTCGCTCAGTCGTGTCTAACTCTTAGCGACCTCATGGACTGCAGCTTGCCAGGCTCCTCCATCCATGGGATTTTCCAGGCAAGAGTACTGGAGTGGGGTGCCATTGCCTTCTCCTATGATGTAGTATTTGTCTTTCTCTGACTTCACTAAGCATGAGATTCTCTAGGCCCATCCATGCTGCTGCACACGGAAGTATTTTGTTCTTTTTATGGCTGAATAATATTCTGTTGCATGTATATACAATATCCTCTTAAGTCAAACATCTGTTAATGGGCACTTGTGCTTTCTTCATGTCTGAATGCTATGCTGTGAATCTTGGGGTATGTGTATCTTTTCCAATTAGAGTTTTCATTCTTCCAGATATATACCCAGGAGTGGGATTGTTGGATCATACAATAACTCTATTCTTAGTATTTTTTTCTTTAAGAAACCTCCATACTGTTCTCCATAGTGGCTGCACCAATTTACATTCCCACCAACAGTGTAGGGGGTTCCCTTTTCTCCACACCTTCTCCAGCATTTACTATTTGTAGACCCTTTGATGATAGTCATTCTGACCAGTGTGAGATGGAACCTCACTGTGGCAACCATGCCATCTTGATACAACAGAAGTAAAGTCTCCTGACTGCCCACCACATAGCTGCTTCTGGAAAAAGAATCTTAAATATGTGTCCTACTGGTTGAAGGATGGGGCAGCCTTGTGTTTTGTTTCCATGTCAATCAAACGCTGCCGTCCTAAATTGTCATTTGTTGAATAGACTTACAGGTGCATCAGTTAGTGGAACCAGCCGTTTTCCATATGTATGGGACCCTCAGGGGTCCTCTCCTTTCACTCTTCTGCTGAGAATGACCCTCAGGCATCCTTACACCCGCCTGATCATCCCCAGGTTCCCCTTGGCTGCCTCTTTCTCTACATCAAGGCAGAAATAGGCTGACTGTGTCAGGATCCTACCATTTAGGCTTCAGACCTTAATCACAAATCAAAGGTATGTGTCACTCGCCTGCTATTTCTAGCCTGACATCACCTTCTTTTGAGGATGAAGTGAAACAAAATAGCGTAGGAGAAAGCACAACAGACGGTGCCTGGTGCATGATCACTGCTCCATCAATGGTGGCGGTCATCCGTTTAAGACTCAGATTTAATGCACCCTGTCACAGAGACCCCATACATGTTTTTGACTGTGACGTTCTATAGGATTAGAAATGGAGAAGGAAGATGGACTTCTCTGGGGGCACAATGGATAAGAACCCACCTGCCAGTGCAGGGGACACGGGTTTGATCCTTGGTTCAGAAAGATGCCATGTGCCTCGGAGCAACTAAGCTCGTGAACCACAGTTACTGAACCGGAGCTCTAAGACCTGGGAGCCTCAATTACTGACCCTGTGAGCCACAGCTACTGAAGTCCACGCGCTCCAGAGCCTGTGCTCTGCAACAGGAGAAGCCACCGCAGTGAGAAGCTCGTGCACTGCAATCAAGAGTAGCCCTCACTTGCCACAACTAGAGAGAGCCCAGACAAAGCAACAAAGACCTAGTTCCAAAAATAAATAACAAATAAATAATTATTAAAAAAAAAAGAAAGAAATGGAAGAGGAAGATGGGAAAGGTCATTTGCCAAACCGGAAAGTTCTGGAAAGGGATTTGCAATGAGATGGCCTTGGCACCATACTCACGTTTAGGCCAACCTCCAGATGCTGTGGGATTGTTTGAGTCTTGGTGGTCACCCCCTTTGTAATACTGATGCTGCTCTATAACTGAGGGATAGCATTCAACAACTTGGGACTTTGGAACTGCAGCCCAAAGTGACATGGAAAGCAGCTTCTGGGGCATGTCCCCCTGCATCCTGGGGTATACTCACTCAATAGCCTCTAAATCCCAGGACTCACTGTCCACCCATTCAGGCATGATAGGGACACAGCTTGCTGGCCCCTGGCACCCCTGAGCTCCTGAGACTACAGGGTGACCCCAACAGGGTCCAGACACATGGAAGGCATTTGGTAACTATTCATGGACTAGATCAATGAAGGATCTCAAATAGCTTGTAGATAAGTGGGCTTACCTTATGGATCATGGAAAAAGCAAGAGTGTTCCAGAAAAACATCTACTTCTGCTTTATTGACTATACCAAAGCCTTTGACTGTGTGGATCACAACAAACTGTGGAAAATTCTCAAAAAGATGGGAATTCCAGACCATCTGACCTACCTCCTGAGAAATCTGTATAGGTCAAGAAGCAACAGTTAGAACTGGACATGGAAAAACAGACTGCTTCCAAATCAGGAAAAGAGTATGTCACGGCTGTATATTGTCACCCAACTTATTTAATTTGTATGCAGAGTACATCATGAGAAACGTTGGACTGGATAAAGCACAAGCTGGAATCAAGATTGCCAGGAGAAATGTCAGTAACTTCAGATATGCAGATGACACCACCCTTTTGGCAGTGAAAGCAAAGAAGAAGTTAGCGAAGAAGAACTGAAGAGCCTCTTGATGAAACTGAAAGAGGACAGTGAAAAAGTTGGCTTAAAACTCAACATTCAGAAAACTAAGATCATGGCATCTGGTCCCATCACTTCATGGCAAATAGATGGGGAAACAGTGGAAACAGTGAGAAACTTTATTTTTGGGGGGATCCAAAATCACTGCAAATGGTGACTGCAGCTATGAAATTAAAAGAAACTTGCTCCTTGGAAGAAAAGTTATGACCAACCTAAACAGCATATTAAAAAGCAGAGACATTACTTTGCCAACAATGGTCTGTCTAGTCAAAGCTATGGTTTTTCCAGTAGTCATGTATGGATATGAGAGTTGGACTATAAAGAAAGCTCAGCACCGAATAACTGATGCTTTTGAACTGTTGGAGAAGACTCTTGAGAGTCCCTTGGACTGCAAGGAGATCCAACCAGTCCATCCTAAAGGAAATCAGTCCTGAATATTCATTGGAAGGACTGATACAGAAGCTGAAACTCCAATACTTTGGCCACCTGATGTGAAGAACTGACTCATTTGAAAAGACCCTGATGCTGGGAAAGATTGAAGGTGGGAGCAGGGGTCAACAGAGGATGAGATGGCTGGATGGCATCACTGACTCAATGGACATAAGTTTGAGTAAACTCTGGGAGTTGGTGATGGACAGGGAGGCCTGGTGTGCTGTGAACCATGGGATTGCAAAGAGTCAGACACAACTGAGTGACTGAACTGAACTGAGCTAGCTTATGGAGGCAGATGAAAAATGAAAGTGAAAGCAGTAGTCACTCAATTGTTTCCGACTCTTTGCAACCCCATGAGCTATATAGCCCGCCAGGCTTCTCTGTCCAGTGGATTCTTGAGGCACAAATACTGGAGTGGGTTGCTATTTCCTTCTCCAGAGGGTCGACCTGACCCAGGGGTTGAACCCAGCTCTCTTGCATTGCAGGCAGATTCTTTACTGTCTAAGCTATCAAGCAAGCCCATTTAAGGAAGCAGATGGGGAAGCATCAGAGTGTAGGTTCCTATCATTGATCATATACGATATAGAAAGTTTTTGAATCTAAAATTGTGACACATCCCTCTTGCCAGTGGCTGTGCTAATCTCTCTGTGTATTGCACTAGGTAGAGGGTTTTCTTAACCACTGTGCTGTGCTTAGTTGCTCAGTTGTGTCAGCAAGAATACTGGAGTGGGTTGCCATGCGCTCCTCCAGGGGATCTTTCCATTCTAGGAATCGAACCCAGGTCATCTGCCTTGCAGGCAGATTCTTTACCATCTGAATCACCAGGGAAGCCCTCTTCAACCACTACCACCAGCTTTAAGCACCTTTACCCATGAACACTGCCTTATAATACCAGCCCAAGGCCCTTCTCTACCCTCCTCCTTCCCACCACCTCATCCCCCAGCGAAGGTTCACAGTTGACTTAGGACAGCAAGGGGGTAAACAGAGGCTCCAGGGTGACTTTGCAGCATACACAGGAGTCTGGGAGCTGCCTGGGAAATGGTGACCCAGCCTGAGAATTGGCAAGGAAGAGGTGGACTGGAAAAGGAAGGAGAGCCAGTTCTAATTCTGAGGTTGGAGGCAGCTTGAAAGTGATTTGCAAGGCTGGCTGGACTGGGACTGAAGAAGGCTAGGGAGCATGTGTGTGTGTGTGTGTGTGTGTGTGTGTGAGAGAGAGAGAGAGAGAGAGAGAGAGAAAGAGGAGTCCTGCCTGTTCTAATCTGGTAGCCAGCCAGGCTGGTGTGCCCTGCCAGGGAGAAAGAGAAAGAATGCAGAATCAGTGGCTTCTGTGGCTGAGTTTCCATCCCATCCCTGCCCCTTGCCAGGTGTAATCTGCTGTCTCTCTCAGACCTCGGCTTTCTCATCTGAATACCAGGGTTCAAGTCTCTGCCTTGACATCATGGGGATAACATATCTATTTTAGACACTGATTCCTTGGCAGCCTTCCTGAGTCTGAAGTTGCCACTGCCTGTATTATTTTTAAAAACTTTTTTAATGAAAGAAGCTTTTTAGAGTACATTTAGATCAACAGAACAGTTGCAAAGGCAATAGAGTGTTCTCTTATGCTTCATACCCAGTTTCATATCCCTTATTTCCTTTCCTTGATTAACTTTTGCAGTTAAGATAAATTCAGAAATCCTAATGTATTGTTTAGAGTATTTCTTAATCTGTGCATTGATCACTGCTAAAGAACCAATGTTAACCACACGATTATTAACCAAAGCCGACACTTTATTCAGATTTTCTTAGTGTTTACCTAATGCCCTTTTTCTGTGCTGGGATCTCATCTGGGACCCAACATTAGATCTGGTCATTGTGTCTCCTTAGGCTCCTCTTCGTGTCTCTCCGGCTTTTCTTATGTATGTAATCTTGATAGTTTGAGGAACACTGGGTAGGCATTTTGTAGAATGTCTTTCAGTTGAGATTTATTGGACACTTCTCACAGTTACACTGGAATTATGGGCTTTAGGGAGGAAGACCACAGAGGTAAAAGCACCATTCTCAACACATCCTACCAAAGGTACATACTATCAACATGACTTATCATTGCTGATGTTGCCCTTGATCATCTCCCTGAGGCAGTGATTGTCAGGTTCCTCCACTATGGAGAGGAGGGTGTATCTCCAGGCTTTTCCCCTGTTGCTGTACCATCCTTGTTGGAAGGTAATCACTATACACATTTTACCCATGAGGGGTGGGGAGTCATGTCCCACCTCCGAGAGGGTGGAGTAGCTATGTAAATTATTTGGAATCTTTTTTTATGGGTGTGTTGTCTCCTCTCCTCATGATTTTTATTATTTGATGCTTTATTTATGGCAGTATTAACTCATTATAGTTTGGATTATAAAACTACACTCTTTTATTTTATCCCTTGAATTATTTCAACTTTGGCTATTGGAAGCTCTTTCCTTTAACAGATCATCATTTTTTCTCCCCCCACAATTTCTTAATTTTTGATACTGCAAAAATTTCCAGGCTTCCTAGGTGGTGCTAGTCAGTAAAGAACTCACCTGCCAGAGCAGGAGACGTAAGAGATGTGAGTTCGATCCCTGGGTTGGGAAGATCCCCTGGAGGAGGGCTTGGCAACCCACTCCAGTATTCTTGCTTGGAGAATCCCAAGGATAGAGGAGCCTGGAAGGCTGCAGTCCATGGTGTTACAAGGAGTCAGACACAACTGAAGTGACTTAGAACACATACACACATCCTGTCTATGTCTTGTATATGTCCTGCCCCAGGCCCAAATCAGTCATTTCTCCAAAAAGCTCTCATTCTCTTTAATGGTTTTAGAATGGTGTTAGAAACCAAAATCTGGATGTTAACTGTGCTCACGGCTACTGAGGGCTCATTTCTTCCAGGTCTTCTCAGCTGACAGAGTACTCTGTGCTAAGTCGCTTCAGTCGTGTGCAACTCTGTGGACTGTAGCCTGCCAGGCTTTTCTGTCCATGGGATTCTCCAGGCAAGAATACTGGAGCATATTGCCATGCCCTCCTCCAGGGGATCTTCCTGATCCAGGGACAGAACCCATGGCTCTCATATCTCCTGCACTGGCGGGCAGGTTCTTCACCACTAACGCCACCTGGGAAGCCAGAAGACGAGAAAGGAAATGTACATTTGAATACTAACCCATGGCTTCCCAGGTGGTTCAGATGATCAAGAATCCTCCTGTAATGCAGGAGGCCGGGTTTGATCCCTGGGTTGGAAGATCCCCTGGAGAAGGGAATGGCAACCCACTCCAGTATTCTTGCCTGAAGAATCCCATGGACAGAGGAGCCTGTGAGGTCCAGTCCACGGGGTCACAAAGAGTTGGACACAACTGAGAGACTACCACACACACACGCACTGACCGACACATACTTACATCTCTACATATTCCTACCTATTGGTATAGCCATCTGTATCTATATTAAGCTAAACGTAAGTTCTTACCGATCTTTCCAGCTCTAATCCTTTATTCCATGTATGATTCTAGCCTTTCCCCCTAGCTTGTCTGTAATCTTCCACTCTAACAATGAAAAACATGGCTAGTATCACCCCAAATCCATTTACTTAACCGTTAAATTTAAGTTTACAAATGCAGTGGTTTCAGAATCTTTAACCTGTACCCACATAGGACAACTTTATTAACTAGCAGACAGTGCTTACGTGTAGCTCTTTTTATCCTTAGTGTAACAGACCCCGCTCATTTCCACAGTTACTTAGGTCAGGACCTTTCTCTCTCACCCACTTCTGTGAGGTCATTTCAGATGATAATAATACAGTTAGATTATTTTGTCACCATCTGCATTCCAGCCTAGGATCCCCAAATTCCTAAACATTTTTTCTTCATTTTTAATTTGCATGCATTATGGTACACTGTTTCTGTTATAAAGTTCTATAGATTTTGACAAGCAAATGGTATCATGTATTAATCCTTCAAGTGTTATACAGAATAGTTTCACTACCTTAAAAATATCCCTGGTGCTTCGTCTAGTTCTCCCCCAAGCTCTAGCACCTCTGGGAATCACTGATCTGTTCATTGTTTATATAGCTTGTGTTTTCTAGAATGTTAGATGAATGGAATCATACAATATATAGTCTTTCTAGAAGAGTTTCATTCACAAAGCACTATGTATTTGGAATTCATATTGGGAATTTATATTTGGAATTCAAGTCCCACTATGTCTTGGCATGACTTAATAGCTAATTCCCTTTTATCACTGAATAATATTCAACTGTATGGATGTACCACAGCTTGTTTATACATTTACCTATTGAAGGATATTTTATCTGCTTCCAGCTTTTGAAGCCAGATGCCCCTGCCTAGGACTTTGACTTTTAAGGAAGTGACCCAAAGATACCAGATCAATTCAGATAAATTCTGACACCATCAGCATCATCCAATGGCCACTAGAAGTGGCATCTTTTTGTTGTTTAGTCAATGAGTTGTGTCTGACTCTTTGAGACCCCATGGACGGTAGCCCACCAGACTTCTCTGCCCATGGGATTTCCCAGGCAAGAATACTGGAGTGGGTTGCCATTTCCTCCTCCAGGGAATCTTCCTGACCCGGGGATTGAAGCCATGTCTCCTGCACTGGCAGGTTGGATTCTTTACACCTGAGCCAGAAGTCCAGTGGTATCTTAAGTATTTCTGGAAAAATCCTTGATTCCAGCCACCACTAATTTCCTTGGCTCACTCATTTTCCATGCCATGGTTCTCCAGTCTTACCATTAATGGCGTGGAGTTCCAAGAGATCTTTACTTTTCTGTATGTTTGAGTTCACAGGTATAGCGTCTCTCTACCCTCTTGCCATTGGTAACCACTAGTTTGTTTTCTATATCGGTGAGTCTACTTCTTTTTTGTCATATTCACTATTTTGTTCCATTTTTTAGAGTCCACATGTAAATGATATCACACAGTATTTGTCTTCTCTTGCTGAGTTATTTCACTTAGCATAATGCCTTCCAAGTACATTCATATTGCTGTAAATGGTAAAATTTTGTCTTTTTTAATGGCTAAGTAGCATTCCATTGTGTGTGTGTGTGTGTGTGTGAGATATCACATCTTCTTTATCCATTCATCTGTTGATGGACACAGGTTTCTTCCATATCTCAGAAATTTTAGATACGAACACTGCTATGAACACTGGGGTGCATGTATGTTTTCAAATTAGTGTTTTCGTTTTCTTCAAATATCCATGGCCAGGAGTGGAACTGCTGGGTCACAGGGTACTTCTCCTTTTAGTTGTTTTGAGAAAACCCCATACTGTTTTCTCCAGTGACTGTACCAATTTACAGTCCCACGAACAGTGTGTGAGTGCTCCCCTTTCTCCTTTTCCTTGCCAACATTTGCTATTTGTATTTTTTTTTATAATAACCATTTTGACAGGTTAGGATGCAAACCAGTCAATCCTAACGGACATCAACGCTGAATACTCATTGAAAGGACTGATGCTGAAGCTCCAGTACTTTGACCACCTGATGCAAAGAGTTGACTCACTGGAAAACACCCTGTTGCTGGGAAAGATTGAAGGCAAAAGGAGAAGGGGGTGCAGAGGGTAAGATGGTTAGATAGCATCACTGACTCAATGGATATGAATTTGAGCAAACTCTGGGAGACAGTGAAGAACAGGAAAGCCTGGAGTACTGAAGTCCATGGGGTTGCAAAGAGTTGGACACAACTTACTGACTGAACAGGGCTTCCCTCAGCTCAGCTGGCAAAGAATCTGCCTGCAATGCAGGAGACCCCCCAGTTCAATTCCTGGGTTGGGAAGATCCGCTGGAGAAGGAATAGGCTACCCAATCCAATATTCTTGGGCTTCCCTTGTGGCTCAGCTGATAAAGAATCTGCCTGCACTGTAGGAGACCTGAGTTGGGAAGATTCCCTGGAGAAGGGAAAGGCTACCCACTCCAGTATTCTGGCCTGGAGAATACCATGAACTGTATATACCCCATGGTATAGTCCATACGGTCGCAAAGAGTAGGACACGATTGAGCAACTTTCACTTAGTGACTGAACAACAACAATAAATTATGACAGGTGTGAAGGGATATCTCATTGTGATTTTGATTTTCTTTTACCTAGTGGTTAGTGATGTTGAGCATCTTTTCTTGTGTGTAATCATCTGCAGTTCCTCTTTGGACAAATGTCTTTTCAGTTCTTTGGACTCTTTTTTAATCCAATTGCTTGATTTTTTGATGTCAAGTTATTTGAGTGCTTATATATGTTGGATATTAATCCTTTATCAGTCATATCATCTGTAAATATTTTCTCCCATTTAATAGATTTTCTTTTTTGTTCTATCCATGGTTTTCTTTGGTGTATGATGTATACCCAGTTGCTTAAGTTTTTTAAGCCTCAGTTTCCCCCTCTGTAAAATAGGACTGCCTATCGCCACCTCAAAGAGCATACATGGAGATTCAGTGAGATAACAAAGGCAGGGAACCGGGAGACTATGCTTAGCACAAAGCCTGCACTGAGAAAATATCTGCTGCCTAGGCCCTTTCAGTTGCAGTGCAACAGGGAGGGAATCTCATGAGAGGCCAGGCCATGGTCTGTCCAGTCCAAAGCTGGGGCCTGGCAGTTGTAGAGAAACTCAGTCCACTCTTTGACAGACCTCAACCCACAGCTTGGCTTTTCTCTTTGGAGGAACCACTCCCAAAAGCGGGGGAGTAATGGGGTCACCATGACCCAGGACAGAGCACATTACAAAGTCAACATGAGCTGTGTGCCCCTCCCTGCCAGGACAGAGTTACACTGACAAAACAAACAGTCTTTTAAGCAGGATCTAACCAAGAAGCAGGAGAGGGGACCCCAAGAGGTCTGGAGGTGATCAACATTCTGATGGGCTCTCTCTGAACTCTCTGGGGGCTCTTCTCCCATTTGGAGGAGGCAGATTGCAGATTGTATTAGAGGAGAAAGCATGAGGCAGACCTGTGTTAGAATCCTGGCCTTTCTAACTACTAATTGTGTTGTCTTGGATGAGCTTCTTTACTTCTCTGAGCCTCAGTCTCCTCATCTGTAAAATGGGTATATGAATCTCTACCTCCCAAGACACCATGAAGATCAAATGGGTTAGTGTAAGAGTAGATGCCTGTAAATATTAATTACCTTCACTGTGCATAACTCTTCCCAGAAGTCCAGAGCTGAGCCTGCCTAGAGAGCCCCCGTCCCCCTCCCCGGCCCCAAGACTGCAGCTCATTCCAGCAGCAAGTGCAATGTCCACTGGGAAGGGTGGCCTTGTCCTGGGTAGGCAGAGTACTGTCCCAGGAGATAGTCTGGGTTCCAAGAGCTTCATTCCCAGCTTTCTCTGTAGACCCAGTATGGGAAGGCAGTCAGGCAGGCCCTGGTAAACCTGGTCTCCACCAAAGAAAATGTAAACTGCATCTCTGAAGGAAAAAATGCCATCATTAGGCAAAATCTCCCTTTCTATTTTGGTGTCAACAAGTTGGGAACAGCAGGCTCTCGGCCCAAGAAAACTATGCTTGTGCTGCTGCTCCTTGATCGCAATCCATCTTTCAGCAAATAATTACTCTCCCTCCAGGCACCATCATCTCAACCATCTAATTATACTATTGTTGGGTTTAATGTCAACTGAACAATAAATCAAATGTGGAGCAGAATGTATGGTGGAAGAACATACCGGGGAGTAAGTTGCAGGGAGCACAGGGCATAACGGATGGGCACAGGGTGGGGGCTTGTTCTCTCTTTTTCTAAGTTTTGCTTCGGAACAAACTTCCCTTTTCTCTGTTAATTCTGTTAACTTTAGGATCCTGATCTGGGCTATGGAGGTAACTGCATTTGTAATCACTTCCCTCCAAGGGGCCTAGAGAGAATTTAATTAATCAATGACCTTAAAACACTAGCAAATATATGGCTAATCAGCAATGTCTCATAAACTTTTTCCTTAGTGGCAATTGGCTGCCTTCTCTGTGAGAATTTTTGTTGCATTCAAAAGCCAAGGTCCCCATTAGAGAAAGAAAGAGGGCAGTGTTTATTTTAGGATTTTATTTTATTTCATTCCATTCTGTGTTTCTTTTATTTTATGTTACTGAGGGAGGGGAAGTGGCAGATTGCAGAGTGGCCAGCTCTGCGTATCTCACAGTGTGTGTTCTCTGACTAAATTTTCTAAATCAAAGTCTGTGTGTGCACTGGACCAAAGTCCAATATGAGTCAGTATTCTCAATTTAGTTTAAGAAATATGACTTGACACCTACTGGGTACCATGCCCTGTCCTAGGTGCAGGGGATGAACAGACAAAGACCTAACCCTGGCCTCAGGGAATTTCCCTGAAATGGGAGAGACAGCTATGAAAATAGGTAATCATGATGTAAGTGGATGAGTGCTATGTTTGGGGTGTGTAAAGGGTATTTAGCAAGAGTAGTAACTGACTGAGAATCAGTCAAGGGCACCAAATTGACCCTCTGTCCTTTAGCCCCAGAAAACAAGGTGTCTCAATATACCAGTAATAGCACTTCTCCTTTTTAAACCTGTAGTCTATCGAACTATTATTATGGACTAGACACTGTGCTAATCACTTTTCTGTTGACTTCTTTAATCCTTCCAAAATCCCCATGGGGTAATAAAAAATTAGAAAATGACTCAATGTCATGTCATTCAAGTTCAGTCGCTCAGTCGTGTCCGACTCTTTGCGACCCCATGAATCGCAGCACGCCAGGCCTCCCTGTCCATCACCAACTCCCGGAGTTCACTCAGACTCACGGCCATCGAGTCAGTGATGCCATCCAGCCATCTCATCCTCTGTCATCCCCTTCTCCTCCTGCCTCCAATCCCTCCCAGCATCAGAGTCTTTTCCAATGAGTCAACTCTTGGCATGAAGTAGCCAAAGTAATGGAATTTCAGCTTTAGCATCATTCCTTCCAAAGAAATCCCAGGGCTGATCTCCTTCAGAATGGACTGATCCGATCTCCTTGCAGTCCAAGGGACTCTCAAGAGTCTTCTCCAACACCACAGTTCAAAAGCATCATTTCTTTAGCGCTCAGCCTTCTTCACAGTCCAACTCTCACATCCATACGTGACCACAGGAAAATCCATAGCCTTGACTAGACGGACCTTAGTCAGCAAAGTAATGTCTCTGCTTTTGAATATGCTATCTAGGTTGGTCATAACTTTTCTTCCAAGGAGTAAGCGTCTTTTAATTTCACGGCTGCAATCACCATCTGCAGTAATTTTGGAGCCCAAAAAAATAAAATCTGACACTGTTTCCACTGTTTTGCCATCTATTTCCCATGACGTGATGGAACTGGATGCCATGATATTCGTTTTCTGAATTTTGAGCTTTAAGTCAACTTTTTCACTCTCTTCTTTCACTTTCATCAAGAGGTTTTTTAGTTCCTCTTCACTTTCTGCCATAAGGGTGGTGTCATCTGCATATCTGAGGTTATTTATATTTCTCCTGGCAATCTTGATTCCAGCTTGTGTTTCTTCCAGTCCAGTGTTTCTCATGATGTACTCTGCATAAAAGTTAAATAAGCAGGGTGACAATATACAGCCTTGATGTACTCCTTTTCCTATTTGGAACCAGTTTGTTTTTCCATGTTCGGTTCTAACTGGTGCTTCCTGACCTGCATACAGATTTCTCAAGAGGCAGGTCAGGTGGTCTGGTATTCCCATCTCTTTCAGAATTTTCCACAAGTCATTAGGGGAGTGCAAATTAAAACAACAATAAGATATCACAACATGCCTATTAGGATAACCAAACACTAGGATGCTGACAACAGCAAATGCTTATGAGGATATGGAGCAATAGGAACTCTTATTCATTGCTGGTGGGAATGAAAAATGCGACAGTCACTTTGGAAGGCAATTTGGGGATTTTTTTTTTTTTTACAGGGGTAAAGATCCTCTTACTATAAAATCCAGCAATTGCACTTCTTGATATTTAGTCAAATGAGTTGAAAACTTATGTCCTGACAAAAATCTACACATGATGGTTTATCACAGCTTTCTTCATAATTGCCCAAACCTGAAAGTGACCAGGATGCCCTTCAGCAGGTGAATGGATAAATAAATGGTGGTACAGTCAGACAATGGAATATTATTCAGTCCTAAAAAGAGATGAGTTATCAAGCCATGAAAAGACACAAGGATCTTAAATGTTTTTAAAAAAATAAAATGAAAAAAGCTAATCTGAAAAGGCTGCATACTGTAGGATTCCAACACTATGACATTCTGGAAAAGGCAAAACTATGAAAACAGTAAAAAGATTAGAGGTTGTTGGCAGGAATTGGGGGAAGAGGAATAAGCAGAGCACAGGGGATTTTTTAGGGCAGTGAAACTACTCTGTATGACACTATAATTGTGGACACATTATTCAACCAGACACGTAGAATGTACGACACCAAGAGTGACGCGTAAGGTGAACCGTGGACTGTTAGTGGCGATGATGCATCAGTGCAGGTTCGTGGAACGTCCCACTGTGGTGCGGGAATGTCCACTGTTGGGAAGGGCGCTGCTTGTGGAGAGGCAGCAGGTATGTGTACAGAAGTGAAGTGAATTCGCTTAGTCGTGTCCGACTCTTTGCGACCCCGTGGACTGTAGCTTCCATCCATGGGATTTTCCAGGCAAGAGTACTGGAGTGGGTAGCCATTTCCTTCTCCAGGGGATCTTCCCAACCCAGGGATCAAACAAACCCAGGTCTCCCGCGTTGTAGGCAGACTCCTTACCTTCTGAGCCACTCTATCTCTAGATCATGGCAAACTCAAACATACACTAATGTAAAACTTGGTTCACAGTGTATTAATACCCACGTGCATGCATACTCCGTCGCTGAATCGTGCCCCCATGGACTGCAGCCGGCCAGGCTCCTCTTTCCACGGGATATGTACAGAAAACCTCTGTATTTTCTATTCAAATTTGCTCTGAACCTAAAACTGCTCTAAAAAAACACAAAGTTTATTAAAAACAGGAAAACAGTTGCCATTCATGTGTACTGAGCTGACTATGTCCTGGGCAGTGGGTTATGGGCTTTGGACTTGCCCTAGGGCCTGTGGTCACCGTCTCCTTACACTAGAGAGCAGTTAACGCTCTCAAGGACTAAGGAAGGAATTTGTCCAAGTTCTCCAGGAGAAGCCAAATCCCGTCTTCTGACTCAGAACCCAGGCCACTGAACCCTGTGGTGGACTCTTATTTCTAAGTCCAGACATGCATAATCTCACATTTGGTATAGTCGGCGGCCAGTCCGTACACCACCGGCAGAACTCCATTTAGTTTCACGTGTCCACTCACTCATTCAGTCAGCGCTTTGGTGGACAGGGGTCTGGCTCCCCTCGTCGGGGGCCCGACATTGTGCATTATTATGTTCCTTTTCACTGTCCTGAGAAGCAGGAATATTCAAGTACCTGTTCTGCTCCCTCTGGCTCTGGCTTCAAGGATTCGATGTGAAGCACTGGCATTGTAACCAGCCAGCACAATGACTGACCCCTTCCTTACACATGCCTTATTGGATCGTTTGAATGTGTGGCAAAGTCTCTTTAATGAAATGGCCTGCTGCCAAAGAATACCAGGAAATTAATATATATGTAACGTATGAAGCAGTGCCTGGCACAGTTGCAAACCAATGAACCATCAATTCTAAATGAAGTTGCACATTTGCCCCAAAGGCCTGGTCTCAGGCTGAGCCAAGAGGAGGTTGGGGGAGGAAGCAGCGTAGAGGAAATTCTTCCCCTCCACCCCAGTAGCCAATCTTTTGGTCAGAATTTGCCAGATCAAGGCTTTAATTCTCTCTTCATTTTGGCTGCAACCACCCGACTGGCACTAGACCTGTGTGCATAAAATCAGTGTCGCCTGTGCAGACAGTCGAATGTAAAACAAGGCCAAGAAGTCAACTTTGAAGCCCACATGGGGCCTCATATGCCTTGGATAATTGTTTACAGTCATTCAGAGTATTATTGTCTCTCCCTCTCTCCTTATTATGGAGTGTTTGCTTCCCAGCATCAATATACCCAGATGGCTCGGGTTCAAATTGGCTCCCTCAATTCAGTAAAGTAATAAGGTGTCTAAATTATTGTCATTACTATTCTACTGGGAAGGAATAGATGAAGTGCCTACATTTTTGCACCTGAGGGGCCCAGAAGAGAAGGTGGAAGGCCAGAATTGCAGTAGCTGCTTGGGTAGGAGCCGTGGCACAGCCTGGTGTCCTGGTCATAGACCTGGGTTAACTTGGAGCACACTGGAAACAGTTCACAGTGTCTGGATTTAATGGTGTTCTACATGCAACTCTAATGAGTTCCAGAGGGAAGGACCATGGCTGTTTATCTTCCTTCCTCCAAATCCTAGTGCAGGTTCCTATGCAGTGTAGAGGCTCAATAGATACCTGCAATCAAATGGAGTTCAGCTCTAGACTTTTGTTTCCGTGTGGTGTGGACCATGTCAGGTCCATCATTCTAACCGTGCAGGGCTTAGCACCCAGCAGAGACCAGCACATGCTTGCTTGCTTGTTGAATAATAAATGAATCAGTCAGTATTGCTCACCTTCTGTGAGATGGAAGTCATGACCTTCAGGGACACAATGAGTATAAGAACGCAAGTTAATAGCACACTGAAGCCTAGAGAGAAATCGTTTATGTTGGTATTTAACTCATTTCTTGTTGTTGCTTAGTCTCTAAGTTGTTTCTGACCATTTGGACTGCAACCCACCAGGCCCTTCTGTCCAAGGGACTTCTCAGGCAAGCATACTGGAGTGGGCTACCGTTTCCTTCTCCAGGGAATCCTACTGACCCAAGGATTGAGCCCACCTCTCCTGCATTGCAGGCAGATTCTTCACCGCTGGGCCTATTTCCCATAATCAGGTGGTGGTCCATCTACTAGCAGAAAGAGGAGGGAGTGGAGTTGAGTCAGTGAACATGTGTGAGTCCACCTTTAGGCTCTCCACTTCACAGGATCCCTAACTTTCAAGTGACTCGGTTTCCTCACCTGCAAAAAAGGGATAATAATAGTTATTTCAGAGGATTTATCTGAGGATTAAATAAGGTTTAATTTAAATAAATTAAATTTAATTTACATAATTTAATTAAATCTTAGGGCACACAAAGCATTTTTATATGCCAGGTGCATTTACTAGAAGTTCCTGGGTTGCTGCTGGGGCACAAAGATGGCCAAACACTGGCCACTGCCCAGAAACTCAATATGTGGGGAGGGAGGCGGATGAGAGACTAATTCTCACACCAGCCAAGAAGAGGGGCTGCCTGTGTCCCATCCTTTGACCCTGGAACTTGATAAGAACAGTTTATGAAAAATTTTATGGAAAATATATTACTATATTATATACTTATTTTCTGGTATCAGAGAAGATAAAAAATAAGGACAACATTTCTCTAAGCAAAAATAAAAAAGGTTATATACCTTGCAAAAGATTCATACAGGACTGGGGAAATAGAAAATACTAGCAACCTTGAGACTGGGACATCGTATGTAAACAGGATGTCTGCAACAGGCTTCGCAGGGTGGCTTGGAAATGAACGGGTGGAGAAGGGGGCAGTGGGTGGGGGAGGCCACAGCACGAATCTCGGGCTGGGAAGGGAGAGCTGTCGAGAAAGGCAGGGAGGGGACTCTGGGTCGTGGGTGGAGATTGTTCTGTGTACCTGTGGCCACACAGCGGCCAAACCCTCTGGAAAGAGCCAGAAATCCCTGGCTGGGTTCAGATCCTGATTCTGCCACTCACAGGCAAGGCGGGACGGGCCACTTCACATTCTCTGAGCTACTGTCTTTCTGTGTACCCCAGGAACAGAAGTACCTCCTGTTGTGAGAGGGAAGAAAGAAAAACATGGAAAGCGTGTGACTGTACCCAGGACAGGGTCTGACACGCAGTAAGTGGGAACTTGGTGTTAGAACCCGTTTCTCACTTGCTTTTTGCCTCCATCTCCCCTGAGTCCCCAACAAGCAGAAATCTTCAAAATTCCTGTGCAGCTGGCTGAGCTGTGGGAAATGGAGGGAGACACCGGGCAGGTGGTCAGGAAGGGTCATTTTACCCTTTGCCATACACTGGGCATGAAGACCAGGGCTCTGGGATGAGGGTCATGTGTAAGGGGCCACGTGGGCTCATACTTTCTGGAAGGCCCCCCTCACTTCCACACCCCGGCACGAGGCAGATGGTGTTCCCAGTCCGTGGAACAAAGGGAAGCCATTGGCATCAAGGTTTCTGTGCCCCCCAGATCCTTCATTTTCAGGATTCACATGGTCCTCTCCCTTCCCCCATTCATCTCTTAGATCCTAGGCACCTCTCCACCCTGCCTCCCCTTGCCAAACCTTCAGACATCACTGTCATGTGAACTAGGCAGGCCGCCAGCCGGCCAGCGCTTACACAATCCATGGCGCCTACTTAAAGTGTCTGAGAGACTCACCACTCTGTCAGGACCTGGGGGCAGAGAGTCATTATCTCGCTCTCTTTCTTTCTTGTCTTTCTTTCTTTTTTTTTTGGTCTTGTAAAGATAAATAAAGAATTGATATTTTCCCCTGAGTACCCTTCTGCTCGTTCTTTAATGGGAGAAATAGGGGAATTCCCTGGTGGTCCAGCGGCTGAGACTCTGTGCTTCTAATGCAGGGGGCATGCATTCAATCCCCGGCCAGGGAACTAAGACGCTGTGTGGCCAAAAGTAAAAAGGAAGAATAAGCGAATCAGAAAGTTTCATATCATTCAGACCATAGTAGATTCCTAACATGACAAATGGGCCCCTTGGAAAGGATCCATCCAAGGGGACTCCAAGGAGACTAAGTGATGGGTTGTACTCCCTGAACGAGTCCTGAATCATATATTTCGTGTAACTGGCTGGTTATGTAGTCAAAGATTTTTGGCAACCCTGAGTCCACCCAGGTTACAAACAGACTCTTTTTCAGACTAATATTTATTCCACCCCATATTGTCTTTGACAAAGGTGAACAGGACACTACTTGCCCTTCAACCATTTACATTCTAGTAACTTCGAAGAATATAATTTCCTGAGTTCCGCAAACATGTATGAGTGTGCGAGGGGAGGAGGAGAGAGGGGAGTCAAGTAGGGGAGGGAGTGGGGTTATTTAGGAAGCTCCTCCCACTCAGGTTTCTCAGGGTGCTGAACATGAAATGATCTGGGAGTGCAGGAAAGACCCACTCATCATTCAGAATCTAAAAGGCTAAAACATATTTTTCATTTTTTAAATGATGGTGACATGTGGTAGGGAAAGTGTAACATCACATTTTTTCACAGATTTTTTAGTGTAGTTGACTTCTTGTGAAACTAGGACACATCAAGCGTGAAAGTGGGTAATATTAAGAAATATGTTGGGACAGTAAGTATAAATCTGGGCTGTGCCAGGCAAGTGAGGACACACGATTACCTTGCTGATCTGGCATCTTCATACAGCTGGAATAAGGCATAGAGTCTTGCATGACGTTGGACCAGCTGTCGCAAACCTCATGCACTAAAGTGTCCTCCTTGCAGGTGAGCTGCCAGTTCCTTCTTACACACAGCTTACTTGTTCTTCATCTTCTCCAGCAGCAAATAAGGAAGATGATGAAAGTTGTTGTACCCAAGCAGCCAGTACTGACAAGCGGCAGCCTGAGGATGTTTTGCCCCCAAAAGCAAAACCCAGAGAGAAATTTCAGTGCTAAGCTCTATTCAGCTCAATAGCTCCTTATATTTCAAATGATGACTTTGCATCATCAAGAAAATATAAATTTACTCATCAGCCAATTGTGATCATCTTCACTGGGCTAGAAATTGGAAGTAAAGATGAATAAAACAGAGTTTTAAGGAGCTTATAGCCTGGAGCAAGAAACGGATGTGAGAAAAACAAATAACAACAACGCAGTGAAATTGCTATTGAAAGCAAGTTCATGTGCTCAGCGTACAGTGAGGCCAAACAAATGACAGCTTCTGGGTTTGGAACAAGAAAAGGTTTATTACGGGGACACAGAAGGGTGGCTCATGCTCCCCCCATTCCCACCAAATCCGAAACTCCCTGAAGGGTTTTAGCAAAGTCTTTTTAAAGGCCAGGTGAGGGAGAGGGGTCACAGAGGATGTGATCAGCTCATGCACAGCTCTCTAATTGGTTGATGTTGACCTAATAGGGCAATGACACAGCAGTGAACCTTGTCAGTCTCTAGGCTCCAGGAGGCCTGGGGGCTATGTGTTCCTGGTCATCAGGCAGTTAGCATCTTCCATTTGCTGGGGAGTTTCCACATGTGTAAAACAACTCAGGAAAAGTGCATCAGATATTATCTAGGTACTTCAGAGAGGACCTACAGCAGAGGATGTGAGGGAAAGATTTGCCCCGAGAGGGCCCAAGAGGGTAATGTTGGGTTATAAAATGTGTGTAGTCAGAGAGGTGTGGGTGGTGGGCATAGCAATGCAAGGAATGGAAATGGGCTCATTTATTCTGCCTGACATGACGGAGGGCTTCTCAGAAGAGGTGACAATGAAGCTGGGCTTTGAGGTATAGTTAGGCATTGAGGAGACAGAGAATGGACAGAAAGGCTTCCTGACCAGGATGAACAGCAAGGGGACCAAGGTGCTTGGGAAGCAGCAGGGCACTCAGGGTGGACCCAGCACCACCAACGGAAGGTCCTGTTTTTGAGACAAATTGATGGCCCATTATCGTGTGTCCGAAGGCTTAAAAATAATCAAGCTAACTGCCTATTAAAAATATACAAAATGTGAATATATTTGATGAGAAATGTAGAGAAAATGGAAAAAGTTAAGCAATAAGAATTATTTTCCTCTCTATTTTATGAAATAAATTTTCTTCTAAAATTTCAGTTATCTATTGAAGTTAAAAAAGGAAAAATATAAATTATAGTTGATAAAATCAAATTAAAATTATTTTAAAAGCAGATTAAAAATATGATTTAAGTTTATGCAAGTTTGAAAAGGTTTTTTAAATGTTATTGAAGTATTGTTGATTTACAATGTTGTATACACAAGTTTTAAAAGTTTCAGTAATACACACATAACATAAAATGCACCATGTGAACTGTTTTTAAGGGTAGAGTTCAGTGGCATTAAGTACATTTACATTGTATAACCATTACTACCATCCATCCCCATAATTTCCTTCATCTTGCACAATAGAAACTCTGTCCTCATCTGTCCCCTTCTTCAGCCCCTGGCAACCACCTTTCTACTTTCTGTCTTTATGAATTTGACTACCTTAGAGGGGCTTCCTGGGTAACTCAAAGGGTAAAGAATCTGCCTGCAGTGCAGGAGACCTGGGTTCAATCCCTGGGTTGGTTAGATTCCCTGGAGAAGGGCATGGCGACTCACTCCAGTATTCTTGCCTGGAGAATTCCATGGACAGAGGAGCCTATGGGCTGTAGTCCATGGGGTCACAAAGAGATGAACGTAACTGAGGGACTGACATGCACACAGGGGCCTCATATAAGTGGAATCATACAGTGTTTGTCCCTTTATGAGTGACATTTCATTTAGCAAAACATCCGAGTGCTTCATGCTATAGTTTGGGTCAAAATTTCCTTCCTTAAAAGGCACATGTTCTAAATATCTTAAACATTTTTTTTCCAGAAATGTTTCAATGGTCGTCCAGCTACTAAAATAGTCAGTAGCAAGCTCCAAACATGTTACACTGAGACCTCCATCTGTACAAATTCGAGTGTCAAATCCATTGCTTAATATTGCAAAATCCCACAGACTCGAAGTGCTGCTGATGCAAACTCGAAAAGTGAAGGGAAGTCAGAAAAGGAGAAACCTGGTGTTTTGTGAAACCGTCCATTCGTACTCTCCGAGGAGAAAGATGGAGTCAGTGAGTGAACTTGTGTGTTCTCTTTCACGAGCTTGCCTGTGGCTCACACACTCTGCTCTCTGAGGCGGCGGCAGCTCCACTGCTGACCATGATAAAGCATGCAATCCTTCCCAGCACTCGAACACACCTGCCTTGTGTTGCAAGGACAGAAGGCAGAAGATGTGGAAGCATTTCCCAGGGGCCTGAATGGTGTCCACGATGAAATTGTTAGGGGAAGCACGCTGTTTGAAACCGCCCACCCTGGCCAGGCACCATAGTAACCATTTGCATGAGTTGTTTTATGGCAGGAGATCCTGATAAGGAATAGGGAACTAATCAGCCACCACCAACCGGAAGAGTTCAGGAAAGGTTGAAAGACACCGTGTGTCAGTCGACTTCCCAGAATCCCTCTTGCTAGCATCCATCTTGGTTGAGCGATGCGTGCGCCACCAGAAAAGACTCTGAATTAGAGTGATTGGCCAAAGACCACCTAGAAACTAATCCCATCACCATAAAACCCGAGACTGTGAGCCACACGGCAGAGCGGTTCTCCTGGGTGCCCTTTCCCAATAACATCTCTTGGTTTGTCGGCACATGTGTCTCCTCGGACAATTCATCTCTGAGTGTTAGATAAGAGCCCAGTTTCGGGCCCTGGAAGGGGTCCTCCTTCCTGCAACAAAATGACTGTTCAGATGCATGGGTCGTGCTGTGCTCCCAGTCCACAGGGACTGAAACACCTGGGTGATATTTATTTTAAGGCATTTCTGCATCTGATTCTGACATATTGCAACCTCTGAAGTGCAGGGCCCAGAGCAGGTGGCACCCTAGCCTGGGTCTGAGGGTGCCACTGTCCAGAAGCAACAAACTCTATCTTGGCAGCATTACTAGGTGATTCCCCTCCTTCCTTCATCAGCGCCCCCGTCAGCAACACCAGAGAAGATTACAATCTAAGGAAAATTCCTAGACCGTGTGGGGGTAATGAAATGTCTTGAGGACAGGCAACCTAGAAGTCAGCTGGGTCTTGCTGTCTAAAAGCCAGATCTGCGTCTCCATTCCTTCCCTGCAAGTAGGTTCATCTATACCATTTTTTGCACATTCCATATACATGTGTTAGTATATTATATTTGTTTCTCTCTTCTAACTTACTTCACTCTGTATAACAGGCTCAGAGAAGAGACTTGTGGACACAGTCAGGGAAGGAAAGAGTGCGAGGAGTGGAGAAAGTAGCATTGATATATATACACCGTGTGTGAAACCGAGAGCTGGAGAGAAGTTGTCATACAGCACAGAGAGCCCAGCCTGGTGCTCTGTGATGACGTGGAGTGGGGAGATGAGGGCAGGGGAGGAAGGCTCGAGAGGCAGATGATGTACGTAGGATTATGGCTGATTTGCAGTGGAAACTAACACGACACTGTAAAGCAATTTTCTTCCAATAATAAATATATAAATAAATAAAAGCCAGATCAATTTTGTTCCAATTTCTCCCTCCCAGGGCCTATAGAGGTTCAAAGCTTCCTCTCCAAGGACTACTGTTTTCATCTCCACCTTCGTTACCTGGGCATTCATTTCCTTGGGTTTTTACCTCTTTGGGTGCTGTTTCCCATTTGGCATTATGTCCTTCCTAGCCAAAACTTTTGAGTTTCTCCAAAAAAACAAGAAAGTGCAAACTTTTTTCTTTTTTTTTTACTTTTCACATACTTTTTCGAAAATCGTAAAACACTGATATGTATGAAAAAATTTGTTTATGGAACAGGGAGAGCCAGCAGAGGAAATGCTAATATTATTAAAGTGCAAACAATTCCAAATGCAACGGTAGATTTCGCAACTCTTAAAATGCCCTTTGGCAGATTGATTTATTTAAACACTGAGGGTGTTTCCGTGCCCAGTGACCAGGGACCCAGTGAGTCCCTGGGGTCCTCAGTGTGACTGACGTGGATTAGTCCTTCCCGTTTCTTTCTTCTCGTATCCTTCACCACCCTCACTGGTACAACAAATTCTTTCCTTGTCTGATGTATAACAACTTCCTTCCTTTCCCACCCTTCCCACACCAGCATACACACAAATACACACACACACCCCTTTGGAACTTTGAGTCAGCTAACATTCTGACTCTCAGTGTTTCAACTTCCCATAAATGACTTGCCAGTGTGTTTCTTCCAAACAAAGGCAGCTCCCTTTCTTAGAAGAATCATTAAGATAATGTCAATGTTAGGAATATAATATTTTAAATTGAAGTAGAGTTGATTTACAAGGTTTCAGATGTAAAGCAAAGTGATTCTGCTATATATACATATACATATACATATATATATATTCTTTTTCATTTTCTTTTCTATTATAGGTTATTGCAAGATACTGAATACAGTCCCCTGTGCTCTACAGCATGTCTTTGTCATTTTTCTATTTTATATGTAGTAGTGTATATCCCGAATTCCCTATTTATCCCCCCCCCCCACTTTCCCCTTTAGTAGCTGTAAGTTGGTTTTCTATGTCTGTAAGTCTATGTTTGTATTCTATTTCTGTTTGTAAATAAGTTCATCTGTATCATATTTTAGTTCCCATGTTTAAGTGATATTATAGGATATTTCTCTCTCTCTGCCTGACTTTCTTCACTTAGTATGATAATCTCTAGGTCTCTTCATGTTGTTGCAAATAGCATTGTTTCATTCTCTTTTATGGCTGAGTAAACATCTTTGTCCACTCATCTGCTAATGACCATTTAGGTTGCTTCCATATCTTGGCTATTGTGAATAGTGCTGCTATGCACACCAGGGTGCATGTATTCTTTCAAATTAGAGGTTTTTTTCCTGGATATAAACTCAGGAATGGGATTGGAGGCTCATATCGTACTCTAGTTTTGTATAGAATCTCCATACTGTTCTCCATAGCAGCTGCGCCAATTCACAAGGAATATAACATTTTTTTCCTATCACATCGCAAAAAAGGATGGACAGAGATTTGTTTATTGCCTGAATGCGAGTGCTGGAGAAGACAATAATTATATGGTGCTGGCTATGAACTGCAAGCTTTGCTGACTGTTAACTGCTGCCACTGCCTTGTAGCTGAAATGGGACAGATCAGCATGAATGAAACAAGAATCCCTTTGGAGATATCTCTACTCCTCCAAGCATGCAGGTTCCAGATTTAGACACACAAGAGATGATTGAAAATCAAATACACTTAGCTTTTGCCATTTATTTGGAATTACTTGAGAGTTGGAAATGAGTATTGCAAGAGAACACAAATAACAAATTACCATGAACCTATCCTCGGGGGATCCTCCACCTCTCCTGATGGAGCCAGGTGTTAATTTGCTGACTGTCAGAGCTGGAAGGGAGCAGAGGCATTATCTAGTTTAGTGACTGATTGTCAAGATTATTTGGCAAAAGAACTCTTTTTTTCAGAAAGACTCATTCAGGTACCTGATAAGTTATTCAGATAAAAACGGATATTCTCTAGCTGAAGCAAGCGTTAGAGACCTGAGACCTCATGCTTATGAAAATGACCCCATATTTGGCTCTCATCTTCCACCCCGACCCTCCCCTAACCACAAGCCAGCTCAGCAAAGTCTAAGCTTACGCAAAAGAAAAACTTATAGGGCACTGTGTGCCAGGCTCTGGGAAGCCCAGAGCAACAAGTAGGCAGCAGGGCTTCCCTGGACTCCAGTGGCTGAGAACCTGCCTGGCAATGCAGGTCTGCTACTTGGCCTGGGAAGATTTCACACTCTGCTCGGCAGCTAAGTCCCATGTGCCACAACTGTTGAACCCACACACCCTACAGCCTGCACTCCCCAACTAGAGAAGCCACTGCAACGAGACGTCTAAGCACTGCAACCAAGAGCACCCCTGCTCACCATGGCTAGAGAAAGCTCGTGAGCTACAGCCAAGACCCAACACAGCCAAAACTAAATAAGGTAACTAACTAAGTAAAAAAGATGAAGGTTAAAAAAGGCAGCAAATAAAGGCAACTGCAGCCCCAGCTTTCATGGAGCAATCAGTCCAGTGCCAGAAACTATTCCTCGCCTCCTGCAAGATCTGCAAGGTCAGTTTTCTTTTTCTTTTTAAATTGAAGTATAGTTGATTTATAATATTGTGTTAATTTCTGCTGTACAGCAAAGTGACTCCGTCATACATATACATATATTCTTTTTTATATTCTTTTCCATTATAGTCTATCCCAGGACAGTGAATATGGTCCCCTATGCTATACAGCAGGACCTTGTTGTTTATCCATCTTATTTATAATAGTTTGCATCTGCTAATCCCAAACTCCCAGTCCATCTCTCCCCTACCCCCCTCCTTCTCTCTTGACAAACACAAGTCTGTTCTCTATGCCTGAGTCTATTTCTTCTTCCTGCTGCTGCTGCTGCTGCTGCTAAGGCGCCTCAGTCGTGCCCGACTCTGTGTGACCCCATGGACTGCAGCCCACCAGGCTCCCCGGTCCCTGGGATTCTCCAGGCAAGAACACTGGAGTGGGTTGCCATTTCCTTCTCCAATGCATGAAAGTGAAAAGTGGAAGTGAAGTTGCTCAGTCGTGTCCAACTCTTCGTGACCTCATGGACTGCAGAAGTGAAGTGCAGGGAAGAAAGAAAAGGACAAACACCATATGACGTCACTTACATGTGGAGCCTAAAATAGGGATCTAAAATATGATGCAAATGAAAATGAACGTGTTCCACATGTAAGTGATCTCATACGGCGTTCGTCTTTTCCTTTCTTCCCTTCACTTCACTTTGCGTGATAGTCTCTAGTTGAGCCATGTTGCTGCAAATGATGTTCTTTCTTTCTTTTTATGACTGAGTAGTATTCCATTTGCACGCATGTACTACATCTTCTTTATAGCCAAGACACGGAAACCATCTAAATGTCTATCGACAGATGCAAGGTCTTTTGTAACAAATCTAGAGCAGACCTTGTCTAGGCTCAGGAGACCCAAAAGATCCTAGAGCAATTTTGCTTATCTTGTGAGGAACGCTATAGAACTCATAATGGCTGCCATTTGGGAGTGTGAGTTTACCATTTCAGAGTTGGGTCTTGGCACATGCAGAAAAGAGTAGGTTTATTTTAAGAGTCTAGGGTCACTTGTGAAGTCTCTCACCCTGTCACTTTAGCATCCAGGAAAGGAGGGCAAACACAAAATAGGTCTAACTGTCTACTAATTTGTTCATTTATTTATTCACTCGTTCAGTCAATATTTCCTGATTGATGACCTGGTCCCTGGGCTAGGGGCTTAGTCTGATAGGGATAGAAAACGAAAATGATTGCAATATATCCAGTGTAATCAAGGCTTTAGCAGAGAGACAAACACTGTATCATGGGGACACTTTAGAGAAATGAACAAATGACTGGTGGGGTAAAGGTGGATGCCAAAAATGATGCTATCTGAGTTTAGGTGTGTACGTGCAAGCTAAGTCACTTCAGTCGTTTCCGACTCTTTGTGACCCTAGGGACTGCAGACTGCCAGGCTCCTCTGTCCATGGGATTCTCCAGACAAGAATACTGGAGTGGGTTGCCATGCCCTCCTCCAGGGGATCTTCCTGACCCAGGGATCAAACCCGCATCTCCTAGGTCTCCTGCATTGGAGTGGGTTCTTTACCACTAGAGGCACCTGGGAAGCCCTGAGTTTAGGTGCTGCTGCTGCTGCTAAGTCGCTTCAGTCGTGTTGACCCTGTGCTGTCGACCCCATAGACGGCAGCCCACCAGGCTCCACCGTCCCTGGGATTCTCCAGGCAAGAACACTGGAGTGGGTTGCCATTTCCTTCTCCAATGCATGACAGTGAAAAGTGAAAGTCAAGTCATTCAGTCGTGTCCGACTTTAGCGACCCCATGGACTGCAGCCCACCAGGCTCCTCCGCCCATGGGATTCTACAGGCAAGAGCACTGAGAGTGGGGTGAGGAGATGCCAAAAGCTTCTGTCACTTATCTGGTTCCTCCCAGGGAAAATGACATCAGCCTGCACCTAACCCGGCTCAGACCTCCAATCCCCTGCTGCTTCTAGAGTCCCTGTGCTCTGTGCTTTGCATCTTGCTTAACTAGCAAAACCCTTGAGGTCAATTACCTGGCAATGTCTTGTGTGTTAGTCATGTTGCCTTCAAGGGCCGGCTATTTATAAGATTCCTGGAGGATGGCTTGGATCAGATCATGCTGATCCTGCACTGGACAGGAGGAGGTTGAGGAGGAGATGAAGAAGCATTAAAGGTCTTGGATATGACTCATTCCAGATCACATGGGAGGGGACTCGGCTCAGATATGAGTGTGGGTTATTATGTCCATGGGCCTGAAGGCAGAGTGACCAGGCTCACTGCCTCCTGTCAGCTGAGTTAATCTGGGTCAGCCTCTTCACCTCTCTGTCTCCGATTTGCATCTCTGTCTCCTATCTCTTCCTGTACCCCATGTCTTAAGATGTTTTTAGCTTAAAAAATCTGTTGAGCTTATTACTGAATAATTGATCCCCTCTACATTTTATTAAGCATAGATTTGTATACCTGGTGGAAAAAATAAAATAACTAGAGTAACCCCCCTGAGTTGCATTAAGCCCAGAATGAAGACTCTTGATGATTTCGTGATTACAAGGACATGTACAGCTTTCTTTGAAATATGCAACTGAACTTTCCACCTGTACTTTCAAAGACCCTGAAAGATTTGGGGTAGTCTCACTTGGAAAAGCAACAGTAACCCCAGTCTTCATGTTCTAGAGGAGAAAACGAATCTACGTTCTAGAGGAGAAAATTCTCTGATCTAGAGGGCTGGCAGCAAAGCTAGGACTTCGGCAGAAATTTCAAGTCCAGACCAGAGATCTTTGCTCTACAGCTTACAGTCTTCTCTCCTGTCTCTCCAGGCTGTATCCTAGAAAGGCAGATTTCCTACAGGAGGATCTGTTGAAAGGGAGCCAGAATCTACTGGTTTGTCCAATCAAATGCTATATTTTAAAAATGCTGAATAATGTAAGGAACTTGAACTTCTTCAGTAATGAGCATTTCCACCAAAGTATTTACTCAAACTGAGAAGGACGGCAATTGATAAAAGCAACATCTGTACTCTGCACCCCTAAATATTTCCAATGCAAGGAGGTGAACATTTATTCTTTGACCTGACCAGTCCTGTCCTCTCTTTGGGGGTGAGCACAGACTGAAAATTCACAGCTTGACTACAGCCACTACAGCTGGTGAAGGCAACCAGTGAAATTCTCTGTTGTCTCCTGGTGCAAGAAGGATCCTGACCCAAGCCTGACCAATAAGAGTCTTTCCTGGGAGTCTTTTTAATGAATGCCAAGGGGAAAAGGGCAGTGCAGTCTTACAAAAATGTGAGTGTAAAACTGCAGGAAACTTCGAAGCCTCACTTGGCTGAGAAAATTAGTCTGCAGAGAGAAATAATGCCATCTGCACTGAGAGAGCCTGAGAAAGAGTTTCTGAAGGCATTGGAATTTCTGGTTTTATTTTAAAAACATCCTATCTTTTCAAGAGCAATTTTAGGTTCACAGCAAAATTGAGAGGAAGGTACAGAGGTTTCCCATATACCCCCTGACTTTACACCTCCATTATCAATATCCCTCATCAGTTTGGTACCTATGCTACAATTGATGAGCTTACACTGACACACCATAGTTACCCGGAGTCCGTAGTTTACGTTATGATTCACTCTGGGTGTTGCACATTCTACGCGTTTGGACAAATGTGTAAGGACCTGTGTCCATTGTTAGAAGATACAGGGTATCTTCATGGCCTTAAAATTCCCTTGTGTTCTGGTTGTTCATTCCTCCTCCACACCCAGACTCTGGTAACCACTGATCTTTTTATTGTCTCCATACTTTTGCTTTTTCCAGAATGTTATATCTTCAGACTCATACATATGGCCTTTACAAATTGGATTCTTTTCCTCAGTATAACGCACTGAAATTTTTTCTGTGCCTTTTATGGCTTGGTAGCTCATTTCTTTTTAGAGCTGAATAGTATTCCATTGCCTGTGTGTATTACAGTGTGTTTATCCATCCACTTACTGAAAGACATCTTGGTTGCTTCTAAGTGTGGGCAATTATGAATAAAGCCACTGTAAACGTCTGTGTGCAGGTTTTTGTGTGGGTATAACTTTTGAACTCATTTGAGTAAATACCAAGAAGTGTGATTGCTAGAGCATATGGTAAAAGTATGTTTAGTTTTGTAAGAAAATGACGAACTGTCTTCCAGAATGGGTGTACCACTTTGCAATCTCACCAACAGTGAACAAGAGTTCCCATCACTCCACGTGCTTGCCAGCACTTGGTGTTGCCAGTGTTCTGGACTTTGGCTGAACTGATGGGGATGTGGTGGCATCTCACTGCATCTTCCTGTGCATTTCCTGGATGCATAAGATGCGGAGCATCTTTCCATATGTGTATTTGCCGTCTGTATGTCTTCTCTGATGACGTGTCTGTGAAGATTCTCAGGCCATTCTTCAATTAATTTGTTTTCTTATTTTTGCATATTAAGAGGATTTTTTTGGGGGGGGAGGGATATATTTTGGAAAACAGTTCTTTTTCAGGTGTGTCTTTTCCAGGTATTTTCTCTCAGTCTGTGGATTGTCTTCTCATTCTCTTGACACTATCTTTTGAAGAGCAAAAGGTTTAAATTTTAATAATTCTAGCTGATCAGTTATTTCTTTCATGGATTGTGACTTTAGTATTGTATCTAAAAAGTCATTGTCATATCCAAGGTCATCTAGCTTTTCTCCTAAGTCATCTTCCAGGAGTTTTATAGTTTTGCATTTTATATTTGGGTCTATGGTCTGTATTGAATTAACTTTCATGAAGGCTGTGAGGTCTGTGTCTAGATTCCTTTTTTTAACATGTGATGTCCAATTGTTCCAACACCATTTGTTGAAAAGACTGTCATATTGCATTTGTGCCTCTGTCAGAGATCTGTTGACTATAGCATGTGGGTCTGTTTCTGGGCCTTCTATTCTGTTCCACTGATCTTTTGTGTGTATTCTTTTAAACAGACAAAATACCATACTCTCTCGATTACTGTAGCTCTATAGTAAACCTTGAAATCAAGTAGTGTAGTCCTCTGACTTTCTAATTCTCCTTTAATATTGTATTGACTATTCTGGATCTTTTGCCTGTCTATAGAACTTTAGAATCAGTTTGTCAATATTCACAAAACTATTGCTGAGGTTTTGTAAGAAACTGTGATGAATCTATAGATCAAGTTGGGAAGAACTGTCATCTTGACAGTATTGATTCTTCCTATTCATGAGCATAGAATATATTCCCATTTGTTCTTTGACTTTAGTCATCAGAGGTTTGTAGTTTTCCTCAGATGGATCTTGTGTATATTTTATGAGATTTATAACTAAGTATTTTTTGGTGCTAATAGAAATGGACACTAGGGAGTCCATGTGCCCCAACGAAAGACCCTGCATGATACAGCAAAGATCCTGCTTGCTGCAGCTGAGACCCTATGAAGGCAAATAAATGTGTAAATATATTTATTTTTAAAAGACCATCTCCTTAAATTTAAAGCATAATACAATAGTATTGTGCTTTAAATTTCAATCCCGCTTGTTCCTGATGGTATATAGGAAAGTGATGAACTCTTATATGTTAACCGTGTATTCTGCAACCTTGCTGTAACTGTGTATTAGTCTTTCTGTCGATTCTTTCAGATTTTCCACAAAGACGATTATGTCATCTGTGAAGAAAGGTATCTTTAGTTTTTTCTTTCCTTAATCTGCATATTTTTCTTTCCTTTCCTTGTACTACTGCACTCATCAGAACTCCTGGTAGTGTTGAAAAGTAGTGGTGAGAAGGGACATTCTTGTCTTGTTCTTAATCTTAGCAGGTTAGCGTCTAGTTTCTCACCATTAGGTATGTTAAATATAAGGGGTTTATAGTTGTTTTAAAATCAAGTTGAGGAAATTTTTCTCTATTCATAGTTTACTTGATTTTGTTTTCTCTGGGGCTCTATTGTAAGCCTGATCTTCTATAATTACAGGAAACTGCCAATAAATTCTCAACCGAACCTACGCTAGTTTACTCTGGGGCTCCATCCTTGGCAAAAAAGGTATCCTGACTAGCGCACATGCCAGTAAATGCTAATGCTGCTTCTTTCTCCTTTCAACGACATGTGTTGAGCACCCAGGATGCACCAGGCACAGCACTGGACATTTTCTAATGTGGAATTTTCTCTTAAAAATAGCTTTGCAAGGTTTGAATTATGTATTTGTCATCTACAGGGAGGAACAGAGGTTCCAAACATTTATGTACTTCTCACACTCACTGCATTAGCATCCTGTGGCTGCTATAACAATTACCACAAGTTAGTGGCTATAAAACAGCAGACACTTGCTCGGTCCCAGTTCTGGAGGGCAGATGTGTGAAATCAAGAGATTAGCAGGGCAGCTACTGAGTCCGCATTCTCTTAGATGCTGCATGCCACAACTAGAGAGTCCATGCGCCCCAACGAAAGATCCTGCATGATACAGCAAAGATCCCACTTGCTGCAGCTGAGACCCTATGAAGGCAAATAAATGTGTAAATATATTCATTTTTAAAAGATCATCTCCTTAAAACATGACACTGCAGGGCCATACTCCCTGTGGAGGTTCTATGGGAGAGTCTTTTCCTTGCCCACATTCCTTGACTTGAGGACTTGAGGCCATGTTACTCCAGTCTCGGCCTCCCCATTTCTGTCTGTGTCAAACCTCTCTCTGCTTCTCTTTTATAAAGATCCTCCAGATACAGCTCTTTTGTTGTGGGGGGAGAGCACTGTTCAACCAGCTACTCTCACAGTTACCCGGGTCACCTGTGTTAGTAGTTAGCAGAGCAGACACTGAACCCACGCGACTCAATTCCCTGGCCAAAACCCCGTCTAGCTAATCACCGCAGATTCCAGCAGGAAGAGAGGCTTAGAATCACAGAATTAAGGGGAACCTTAAGGGGTTTTTAGAATCTCTTTTCCTTTAATTTACAGCTGGAGAAACTGAGACCTAGACCCAGTGAGTCATTGGCACTAAGTCTCATGGTCCATTCTTTGCCAGAGCCTTCTGCAATCTCAGAATGCCATCTGAAAAAAAAATCAACAGAACTTCCAGAAGTTTTTGAACTCTCTTTCTTCAAGGGGGTGACCTGGAGCTAGCTTATTAGCTCTACTAGAGGCTCCCAGGGGCTCATCATTATTATTTACTTTGGGTGGAGAGAGAAGACTCCTTCTGCAGAGAACCATAGTGAAGTACACAGCTCTGTGCTTGACGGATTGCTGACTACACTTTATTAAAGGCCATTACAATTTCCAGCATTTGTCATAAGAAAATATCTTCTAACAAACACCAGCTCATTAGAGACAGACTGCTAGGAATATGAGTTGGTCTTGTTTTGCTCCTACCTCGTCAACTCCAACCCTAGCACCCAATCAAACTATGGCAATCCAAACCCCATACAAGTTCCTAATAGATTTGAAACAGGTGGGGACAGCACGGTCCACTGCAGTAGCACCCAGAGTACATGAAATATATCAAAATCCACTCCCACAGTGAGACTGGCTTCCCCACTTAGAAAAGTGGACAAGAAACAGAGCTCAATGAACCATCCCTTTCTGTGCAAACCATTACCAGCTAAATGATTTTTTTTTTTTTAATGTGTGTTGAGATCATACAATAATGAAAAGCAGTCTGGTTGAAGTGTTGGTGGTTATACAGGGCCTGGTGCAGAAATCTTGATCAAAGCCTCTTGGCATCTGAAGTCATCAGTAATTCGACAGTCTATTTGGGTGAAAAGAGCTCCTTTCTGGCTGTCTGACTTCAGGCCCACCCTGGAGAGGGGCACGCCACAAGCAAACAAGGCTGCTGGCAAATCAAGACACCTCTTCTGAAGAGGTGCTACAGAACATGCCTTGGTGGCAGCAGCTGGGTGGCACGATCGGGTTTCACTGGTGGAGTTGTGTGTACATTACACATGCTATTTGCATACGGCATCTGTTCTGACCAGGCTTGCGCATCCTTTACAGAACCCTGAGCAGTGGCCCTTGACTGGGATGAAACTGCAAAACATATCTCACAAGGAGCCATTGCCCTGCAGGCAACGAGGGGTGAGAACTTAAGCAATGGAACAGTCTGAGGCTAAGGGTCAGGATCACGATTTCATAAAATATTTCCCAATACCCACTTGTGCCAGACCTAGGCTGGTTCCTGGAGTCAGAAAGGTGAATATTCACAACATTGCCCTTTAATGGTTCACAGGCTAGTTGAAAAGATGGGATATCAAAGTACAATTACATTCAGTATAGTCAGGATTTTGAAGGAAAGACCGAGGGCTATGGGGACTGTGAGGGCTCTAACTTAGTATTGGAAAGACAGAGAAAACCATCAGGAAAATGAGAATATCCAAAGCAGAAGCATGGCTGGGAAGGCAGGGTGGTGGAAATTAAAGCTCTTCCTCTTCCCAAGCATAGACTCCAAAGTGTCCTCTTTTATAATGTTTAAAGGTAGTATTTATGGATATTATTATCAAGACTAGTATGAAAAGATACTAGCAGAAGAAAAGTGTAACATGTGATTGACATTCCAGGGGTCAAACTGTGATATACACATAAAAGGTGGTAGAAGGGGGAAACATTTTTATGGTTACTTTTTCGTCAATCAATGGTACAGCCATACCCTCTCCAGCCCTGTCTCCAGAAATGCACCCTCTGAATTCAGAATCTGGTCATGCATTTGTTTCCCAAATGAAGATGTCAGTAGGTGAAGAGGAGTGGAGGCAGGGGATTAAAGAGGAAAGAATAGATTGGGCTGAGAGTATAGTATGTGCAAAGATACTAGGGTGGGAATGCACAAGACAGGCTTCGTGAATTCCTAACACATTGGTTTGAATGGAATGAAGATTTTGTTTAAGGAAGTCCTGAGAGGGTGGGGGATGTTTGAGAGATTGGTGTCACTGGTAGTGGTCCTTCGTTATCAAGCCAAGAATTTAGGTTGCAGGCATCTGAGCAAGGAGGTGATGGATTCCAAGTTTCACTTTATGAACTTGAAAGTGAATTCAACCCTGTTCTATGTTCTGGGAGGGGCACAAAATTTAAACTCATGATTGTATCCCTGGAGGAGATAACAGCCGGCTTGGGAGTGATAAGACGTATATACAGCAGCAACTAGAGAGTGACTATAGGTTTGCATTAATTAGCACATCCCATACTATATTGAAAAGCAGAGACATTACTTTGCCAACAAAGGTCCATCTAATCAAGGCTATGGTTTTTCCAGTGGTCATGTATGGATGTGAGAGTTGGACTGTGAAGAAAGCTGAGCACCAAAGAATTGATGTTTTTGAACTGTGGTGTTAGAGAAGACTCTTGAGAGTCCCTTGGACTTCAAGGATATCCAACCAATCCATCCTAAAGGAGATCAGCCCTGGGTGTTCTTTGGAAGGACTGATGCTAAAGCTGAAACTCCAGTACTTTGGCCACCTCATGTGAAGATTTGACTCATTGGAAAAGACTCTGATGCTGGGAGGGATTGGGGGCAGGAGGAAAAGGGGACGACAGGGGATGAGACAGCTGGATGGCATCACCGACTCGATGGACATGAGTTTGAGTGAACTCCAGGAGATGGTGATGGACAGGGAGGCCTGGTGTTCTGCGATTCATGGGGTCACAAAGAGTCGGACATGACTGAGCGACTGAACTGAACTGAACTGAGTCTGTCTTGTACTAGCAGTTGGTCCCGAGACTTCAACTCATTTTCCCCTCCTGGGTTTCAGTTTCTAGGATTTTAAAATGGGGCATTATCTTCCCTACCTCATGGAGTCATTGTAGAAAATACAAAGGATAACCCATGTAAACGTATCTGATACTGTGCTGTGCTTGGTCACTCAGCTGTGTTCTATTCTTTGCGACCCCATGGACTGTAGCCCGCCAGGCTTCTCTGTCCAAGGGGATTCTCCAGGCAAGAATATTGGAGTGGGTAGCCATGCCCTCCTCCAGGGGATCTTCCCAACCCAGGGACTGAAACCTGATCCCCTGCGTTGCAGGTAGATTCTTTACTGTCTGAATCACCAGGGGAGACCAAAGTATTTGATAGTGCCTGCTAAATTGTAGATTCAGAAAGAATGGAGCTTCTGTACTATAAGGAAATTGTATCATCTTTGATGGGTTAAACAATTATTTTCCAGGCATAGGATAAATACCATTTTTGTAAAATTTGGCCACACTGCACAGCATGTAGGATCTTAGTTTCTCAACCAGGGATCGAACCCACACCTCCTACTTCGGAAGCTCAGAGACTTAACTGCTGGGCTGCCTGGGAAGTACCCAGATATCTTATAAGAGTCTTGTGTGTCTGTCTAGTTGCTCAGTTGTGTTCGACTCTTTGCAACCCCATGGACTGTAGCCCACCAGGCTCCTCTGTCCGTGGAATTCTCCAGACAAGAATACTGGAGTGGGTTGCCCTTCCCTTTTCCAGAGGATCTTTCCAACCCAGGGATTGAACCTGGGTCTCCTGCATTGCAAGCAGATTCTTTACCATCTGAGCCACAAGGGAAGTCCTTATGAGTCTTAGATAAGGTTTTAGACAGATTTTTTTTTTCCTCCCTAATTTAAGATATTGGGGTTAAAAAAGAGAGGAAATATTGATGCTATGTAAAATGGAAGAATTTTGGAGATAAGGATGTCTCCTTCAACTCTCCTGGCACCAATGAACCTATCTGCAGGGCAGGAATAGAGACACAGACATAGAGAACAGACTTTGGTCACAAGCAGGGTAAGGAGAGGGTGAGACACGTTGAGAGAGTAGCATTGAAACATATACATTAACGTATGTCAAATAGACAGTTAGTGGGAAGTTTCTGCAGAAGCACAGGGAATTGTGTTGAGCACAGGGAGCTCAACCAGGAGCTCTGTGACACCTTAGAGGGGCGGAATGGGGGGTGTGGGGAGGTTCAAGAGGAAGGGGGTATATGTACACTTATGGCTGATTCACACTGTTGTATGGCAGAAGCCAACACAATATGGTAAAGCAATCATTCCCCAATTAAAGCTAAATTTAAAGAGAAATACCATAATATTCTATGGAAGTGAACATTATTTCTTATTGGACTCTTCCAGGAAATTCTGCAGGAATGGAGGAAATGCTTAACGGGCAATGCTTTGCTGTGGAAACTGGCCAAGATGTGCCTGCAGTTGAGAGAGGACATATGGGAATATAGAAAAAATGAAGATCATGGCATCCGGTCCCATCACTTCATGGCAAATAGATGGGGAAACAATGGAAACAGTGATGGACTTTTATTTTCCTGGGCTCCAAAATCATGGCAGATGGTGACTGCAGGCACGAAATTAAAAGATGCTTGCTCTCTGGAAGAAAAGCTATGACAAACCTAGACAGTGTATTAAAAAGCAGACATTACTTTGCCAGCAAAGGTCCATCTAGTCAAACTATGGTTTTCCCAGTAGTCATGTACGGATGTGAAAGCTGGACCATAACGAAGCCTGAATGCTGAAGAATTGATGCTTTTGAGTTCTGGTGTTGGAGAAGACTGTTAAGAGTCCCTTGGACTACAAGGAGATCAAACCAGTCAATCCTAAAGGAAATCAGTTCTGAATATTCATTGTAAGGACTGATGCTGAAGCTGAAACTCCAATACTTTGGTCACCTGATGCGAAGAATTGACTCATTTGAGAAGACCCTGATGCTGGGAAAGATTGAAGGCAGGAGGAGAAGGGGATGACAGAGGATGAGATGGTTGGATGGCACCACCGACTCAATGGACATGAGTTTGAGCAAGCTCTGGGAGATGGTGAAGGACAGGGAACCCTGGAGTGCTGCAGTCCGTGGGGTTGCGAAGAGTTGGACACGATTGAGCAACTGAACAAAGAAAGTTCAGAAAGACATGATAATGGGGATTTGACCCATTTGGACCTCGAGAGCTGGAGTGAGCTGAGCTGGCATCAGAGCTGCGGATACAAATGTGCATGATGTGAACAGTAGAGAAGGACAGAGACTGAGTCCAACTGAGAAACAGCATTTCCTCGTCAGGAGGCAAAATAAACACCAAGTATTCAAATTCATCCTCTAGAATGCAGTTGGCTCACCAATCCCATATTATATGAGCTCTTCCTGAAAACCTTTGCATTTGAGCATCCCAGGAGCAGAGTTCTTCCTTAAGCTCTTGATTGTCTAAACCTCAGAATTAATTTTAAAGAAATAACTAAGGATGCTCAAAATGTCAGCCACAAGGCTGTTTGCCCCAAGTACAGTTTGTAAGAAGAAAATGTTAGAAACAATGTGGACAACCAACAGAGGGAGAATGGTTAAATTATGACACGGGCAGAAAATGAAATATTGTGTGGCCATTGACAATTGTGATGTGAGGCTCTATTTACTGACACGGGAAAATGCCCACAATATAGTATTACAGAAAAAATAACCATTCAAAAATGTAACCATGCTTGCAGTTTTTGAATGGTTATTTTTTCTGTAATATTATATTGTGGGCCTTTTCACATGTCAATAGATTTGTGCAAAAACAAATGTAGTGTATATACATTCTCCTACATAGAGAAAGCCTGGGGAGGACCTACATGGTGAAGTGAACAGTGATTACTTCAGGCTGGTGGGGTGCGGGTGATTTTTTACGTTATCATTTTCTGCATCATCTTCATGGTTTTGACAGTGTATATTTATAACCATATAAATTCATAAAGCTATATCTACTCCTGGACCAAAAATCAAAGCAACGCTTATGTATCATAGTACTTTTTTGTTATATATTTAAAAGTACATATTTATATACATAGAAAGGCGTATGCGGTAAAGTTGTAGGAGTCAGAAGTCGCTATCTTGTAGTGAGTGGAATCATGGATGGTTTATAATTTATTATTTTGGCTTAACTCTATTTTGAAAATGATCTACAAAGGAAAAGTGTTGTGGGGGGGAGAAAACTAACAGTGGAATGACTCTCCTCCATAGCTCTCCTGTGGGTTGTTCAGTCCTCTCTCAGCCCTCCAATGTTCAAGACGCTCTTAGGCAGAGAGATGGCATTGGAAAGTTACCAAGTTCAGATATAACGATGGCAAGAGAAGGGGAAGACAATGAGTATTTAGAACAGAGGTCCTGCCTGGGTTTTGAATCCTGTTTCTGCCACTTTCTAGTTCTATGACTTTGGGCAAATTACTTAACATCTCTGTGGCTCAGTTGCCTCACCTGTAAAATGGGCACGGTGATCATTTCCACCTCAGAGCTCTGAGAGATTTGGGGAAGAATGAACCAGCCCCAGTCTGTATTTTTTTTTTTAAATTAATATTTCATGGAGGAGGCTGTGAGTGCTCAGTGAGGCCAAGACAGTTGCCCAATGTCACGCAGCAATGGGTAGCAGAGCTGAGATTCAAATGACTCCAAGTACAGTGCTCCTTCACACAACTTCAGAGGTGTAGAGCCCACCAGTCATTCTTGATTGTATTTTTATTATGAAAACAGATTCCACCAAGATAAGCAGAAATGATGGGAAAACCTCTTTCCTAGTAGCATTTAGCATGCCACATACATTTGCTTTCTGATGTTTTCATGTTCCTTCAGCCTCTTGCTCTCATTCTGTCTTTGCTTCATTTTCCAGGGGAGAGGTGGAGGATGAGGCCTCTTAAACGGCTGTGAATTTGGCTACAAAAAAAGAGGAGAAAAGAAACATAACACAAATGAACAAAAAACACGAGATGCTGTTTGGGAAAAGATGCATGTTATGAAGTATCTGGCCCAGGTGTCAAGCAGTGGGTCCAGTGAGAAATAGCAAAGCTGGCAATTCCCAGAGGAGCTGGTCACTTTCAGCCCACGGATAGCTCAGAAGCAGGGAAAACAACATAGGGGACTGGAATGCAAAAGTAGGGTGTCAGGAAATACCTGGAGTAACAGGCAAATTTGGCCTTTGAGTACAGAATGAAGCAGGGCAAAGGCTAATAGAGATATCGTCATAGGATGGTGGGGTGGTGGTGAAGGGACTTGAGGGAGAACAAAGGATAGTTTTCATTTTCACTCTAATTTTCTAGATTGAAATCTAGAAATGGATGAGAACTGGCTCACATGGACCCAGAAACAGTGGATAAACCTGAACCCACACAGTGCTGGTGTTGGCAGTTGAGTCTCCACTCAGTAATGTCCAACTCTTTCCGACCCCATGAACTGTAGCCTGCCAGGCTCCTCTGTCCATGGAATTCTCCAGGCAAGAATACTGAAATGGGTTGCCATTTCCTTCTCCAGGGGATCTTTCCGACCCAGGGATCGAACTCAGGTCTCCTGCCTTGCAGGGGGATGCTTTACCCTCTGAGCTACTAGGGAAGCCCAGAACCTTAGCCCGAGGTGATGTTGCCCTGACACTCAGAGCGTGAAAACCTCCATGCTAAGGGGAGAAGACGGCAGCAGTAAAGGTAGCGGCGGATGGGAGGAACATAGTCCCTCACGCACAAACCTGGCTGGTTGCAACCCCGACTCCAGCTCCCGGCTCTGGGCCCTTTGCCAGGCGTGGTTAAGAGCTTGGATTCTGGAATGATACCAGGGCTGACTAGCTTGTTCCACCACTTAGCAGCTAAGATCTGTCTAAGCTTCAGCTGTAAAATGAGGCTGATAATAATAGCAGCTCCTTCACCCCCTGCAGTGACTTGGGAATGGGTTCATGCAAGTAAAATAATAACATGGTCCTAGAGTCTCAAAAATCCTCATGGTTATCACTATTGATTTAACTTCTCTGCAGCTCATTTTTCTTATCTCTGAAAAGGCACTCATACTGACCGCCCTCTAGCTGTCCTAAGGCTTCAGCGAGACAACGGCCGTGCAGATGCTTTGTAAACACATCGCTCTTCTGTCGACCACACTTCTCTCCAAGAATCTCTCACCAACAACTATGGGTGGTAGTCTGTGAAAGTCCCTGCCCCACAGTAGGTATTTCATTAAACAAGCAGCAGTTAAGTTCTTGGCTTGTGTCTGTTTAGGCCAGACAAATGGCAGCGCTCTGAATAGCTTCCTATAAACAGGCATTTCATGCGCGACGAGCAAGCAAGCATCCCTGATTGTTTCTCAGTAATAGCATTTAGGGCCAAAAAATTATCTAGAGGAGCAACCTGACTCCCTGTGTGTACCTGGCAGAGGAAGAAAAGGTGGGCCCATGGGCAGGTCTCTGGGCAGCTGTGATGGGTGTCTTGACATCATGCAGACCACAGCATGAGCTGGCAGCCTCCCGAGAATCTGACAGCAGCTTCTGCGGGCAGGAGGGACATCATCTTCTGTGATCACTCTTTCAAAGGGACTCAAAGAGAGACCCCTAGGTGTTGACCTCTTGTGCCCTCCAGATGGTCACCGGTAGAAAGCCACGTCTGGCAGCAGATAGATCCCTTCCAGAGGCCTTCTCAGCTCCACCTAAGGGCCATCTGACCTTTGTGCCAGAGTGTGTTGGGGAAAGGGGGTAGGATAGGAGGGTATCTCTGCCTGAGACAGTCCAGCATAAATAACAACCTTCACTTATCGCCTATCATTCTCAGGCACTGAGCCGGGCTCTCAGAACAATGAAAAGTACATCATAAGCGAATGAAAGAACACCCACTGAATGGGAGAAAATACTTGCCAGTGATGTGATGTGACTAACGAGGGATTAGTCTCCAAAATTTACTAGCGGCTTATGTGGTTTGTTGTCATCAGAACAAACATCCCAGTCAAAAAATGGGCAGAAGACCTAAATGGACATTTCTTCAAAGAAAACATACAGATGGGCAAGAGGCACATGAAAAGATGTTTAACGTCTCTAATTATTCGAGAAATACAAATCAAAACTACAATGAGATATCACCTGACACCAGTCAGAATGGCCGACAGACAACAAATGCTGGACAGGGTGTGGAGAGAAGGGAATCCTCCTGCACTGGTGGTGGGAATGTAAATCGATACAACCACTTTGGAGAACAGTATGAAGTTTCCTTAAAAAACTAAAAATAGAGCTGCTCACTCCCAGGCATATATCTGGATAAAGCATGATCCAAAAGGGTACATGCACCCCAGTGTTCACTGTAGCACCGTTTACAATAGCCAAGACATAGAAGCCACCTAAATGTCCATCGATAGAGGGATGGATAAAGAAGATGTGGTGAACATATACAATGGAATATTACTCAGCCATTAAAAAGAATGAAACAATGCCATTTGCAGCAACACGGATAAGTCTAGAAAAGGTCATAATGAGATAAGTCAGACAGAGAAAGAGAAATATCATATGACATGGCTCACATGCAGAATCTAAAAAGGGATTATATAAATGAACTTATTTACCAAACAGAAATAGACTCACAGACTTAGAGAACTAACTTATGGCTACCAGGGGTGGGAGGAAGGGATAGTTAGGGAGTTTGGGTCCGACATATACACACTGCTATATTTAAAGTAGACAACCAACAAGGACCTAGATAACCCAACAGGCCATGCTGTTCAATACTATGTAACGACTTAAATGGAGAAATAACTTGAAAAGGGATAGATACATACATATGTGCAACTGAATCATTTCATTGTATACCTGAAACTGACACAACATTGTTAATCAACCAGACCCCCATGTAAAATAAAATAAACAAAAATAATTTTTTAATAAAAGAATAATAGAAACAATGATAACTAAACCATTTTTACTGTCTGCCAGGCTGTGCACTGAGCATTTTACAAATGGTAGTCCTTTTAATTGCCATAATTGTCCTAAGTTATGGAATGGGATGAGTGAGCTCTATTTTAAAGATGGGGAGACAAGCCCAGACAGACCTCCCCTAGAGCATAGGGACCCACCTCCAGGATCAAGATGATGTTTCTGAGCACGACATTCAAGGCCCCTGCCTCTTCCGGCCTCATTTGTGCTTTGAAGGATGCTGTGTCTACAGAACACGTGGCTGTTTGCAGGAGCCCCTGGCTCTCTTTGTCTGCCTTTGTGCATCAGCTCCCCCAGTGTGTCTGGAAGGCTCTCCACCCTCCCCACCTCCGCTTGGGTTCCAACTTGCCTTTCAATAAGAGGCAGCATCAGAGAGTGTCTCTAGAGGCCAGACACTTTATCCAGAGCAACCCTGAGAGTTAGGCATTATCATACCCACTTTAAGGAACCAGAAACTGAGGCATAGAATAGCCAAGCAACTAGCAACAAGGTCAGAGAACCAGAAAGAAGCAGACCTAAGATTCAAATCCCTGGAGTTGGACTTTGGATGGAGCCCAATATCTTCTCCACCCTATGGTGCTTCTCGGACCAGCAATCTCTTTCTCTGGGAAGACCTTCTTAACCTCTCCTGTTGGGTTAGGCCCAGGAATGTGCCGGAGCCTGTCCTTACCAGGCTGTGAAAGCCAATTATTAAATTGTCAGGAATTTTGCAAGCTGGTTGTTAAACATGGCAATTATTAAAGATTAAATTATAAACACTTATAATTAAGTAAATGATATTAAAAACAAAGGTCATAAATACTCAAAACTCATCACTTCCTAATTATTTTATTACATTTTACTATTATCTATGCTCTGAAGATTATTCATATCCAGTGCATCTGTGTGGTGGAGATGCTATATAATGGGGTATGGCTGTGTACCTTTCAGTGATAATACATTAGTGGCTTTGAAATCAGCCACAGTTGGAATATCTACACCACAGAAACTAGCAAATGTTACCTATCAGGGCTGAGTTTATTGCTGTGCTGTTTGATCAGATTTAACAAAGTGGTGGAGAAAATACAGCTTCAATACAGCTAAACAATACAGCTTCAACTTGCTAAGTGGGCACATTGGCAGCCACTGTATGTGAATAGCCCCCTAAAATGGAAGACAATATTCTGATATCTGAAAACTTGTAATCCACATAGCAAAGTGCTCATTCCATCGATAAACAAGTGGGCTTGCAACATAGTCCTTGTTGTTTGACTTTCATCTTGATTGTTAACGTCAATGAAAATATCATGTCAGAAGTATACTTAAAGAACCGCTGTTCGGTGCTCAGCAGCACACCAGCTGTCTTTCTCTCCATAGCAGCCCTAATTCCAGGTTTCTGAAACTTTCCCACCTATGCTCAGTTCTCTGGACTCCTCCTGAGAGCAGAGGCTGAGTCTTTCTCTTTATCAAATCCTCAGGTCTTACGGTAGGTGCTTAATTATTATGGAATACGTCAATGCGTGCATGAATGACTGTGTGAATAAAGAATTACTATCCCCAGTGAAGTCCCCTATCTTCAACAAAATGAATTTTTTAGATATTCACTTATGCATAATGTATTCCTCCATCGTATTTTGCTCAGAACCTTCTCCATGTCAGCTGCGTTAATACTAACTTTCCTGGGCTGGCCACACTGTCATGAAGAGCACTAAGATAGAAAAGATAACAAATTTCTAGACATAAGGACTTTTTCTGTCTCCTGTTCAAAACAACCCACCCAGACTAATGTATTACTTGAGGAAAAGTGAGGTTATCAACCCTCCAACTTCCCTTACCCCCAAGGATCCTAAGTAAGCCTTAGGAAGGATGACTGAAATCTCATTCAGGGACAATGCCGTGCCCGGTACTGAGGGCCTGGATATCATGGAGGGCCAGAGTTGTGTTTGCTTCCCCATAAATGTCTCTGACTTTGATCTTCCCTAGTGACAAGGGGGAGGTGATTTTCCTGTGAGTCCAGAGCTGGTTTCTTGTCTCTAAACGGTCACCATGTACCTGGGAGTGTCACCTTAGGTCTGCTGAGGCAGAAAGAAGAAACGGCTCAAAATAATTTACAGCACAAGGCTTAGAGGATCGCAAGATGCCAACCGATGCTCCTGTTGCCAGCGGCTCACAGTAAGCCCCCACTTCTCTTCTCTCTTTGCTGGTTTCGTGCAACTCAAATGTCAAGACTATCTTAGCAGATAAACAATATAGTGTGTATCCCATTATGGTATTACTATAAAGATAGGTGGTCTTAAACTCACTAAGCAAATAATTAGTCACCAAATGAATAAGAGAAAAGAACAGCCATTAACTCACTAAGTCACCTGTCAAAGGTGGCTGTGTTTATACTGGCGGGTGGGGGGATGGGGAGGGGCACTTTCCCAGGCCAAGCAGGCATGACATTGGTTGCAGCAGGCCTGAGACATCCTCCAATATATGTCTCTTTTCCTTAAAAAGAAGAGACGAGGAAGAAAAAAAAAATCAGTTGCTCTGACTTGAAAGTCAGTGCTAAAGGAGGCATTAGAAAGAGACTTTCTTGTGGCTCAGAGCCCTGATTACCACAATTAAAGTTCAAGGTGTGGTGCTATTTGCTCAGCATGCTCTGACACATGAAAGAAAATGATTCAGGCAAGGAAAATAATTACACATTAATTTGTGTTTGGCAACTGTGTTTTATCCCTTTGGCCCACAAAGCGAAGATAAAAGGTGATATTGTTGAAAATGTTTTATCTGCCTTCAATGGGGTTGCCATGGGCTGCATTTGGAGACGGGCCTCTTTGGTTGGGCATTTTCCTGGCATGGTGGGGCTGCCTTTGTGCTCCACTGCCAGGGCTGGCCAGGAGGAGCTGAGGAAAGGCAGGTTATTAGCTGTTTACTGCCCTGAAGACTTAGCATTTGAGGGTTTCCCATGGGTTTGGCTAAGTGTCAAGAGAAGTGACCCTGTCCTGGGTGAAGGCGCCAGTCCGTGTGCTGGGGGGCACTCACCCTGTATCACACTAGTGCATTTTGCCACGGAACAAAGAGGCAGACCAGCCAGGACCACAAACCCAGTCCTCTATGGAGACAGATGGAGGGCATCCACGGGCAAGCTGCACGGGCAGGCAGTGTGCCAGGAGGAAACGCACGCCCCGTGTGGCCAAACCTTCCAGATCTTCAAAAGAAAAGTAATGCAATCTGAAGTTTTAGAATAAAATCTCTCCATTTTTGCACACTGGCTTAGTGCAAAACAAATAAACCATGTCTGCACCTGGCCTACGGGTGCCCAGTTTGGGCCTCTGAAATGCAGCATGGGCCTTAAACACTAGTTCCTAAAGCCAGAAAGATCCAGACTCTCAGCTCAGATTCATGGCTTCCCAGCTGGGTGATGTTGGACAAGTTAGTTAATCTCTCTAAGCCTTGATTTCCTGTTTGTAAAATGAAGACAATAACCATTATACCTCCCTCGGAGAGTTACTGTGGGGATTAAATGAGATAATGCAAGCAAGAGGCAAGTTCTTTGCACAGTCCCTGGCAAACAGAAAGCACTGAATAGATGTCAGTGATTATCCCTAGTTATAATTGAGCCATGGGAGAGTGAAAAAGCACATCATCTCCCCCAGGCTTACTGTCAATGAGGACGTCTGGGACTCCTAGACTGCTCTGTACATAATTAAGTACTTGCTGAATCAATGGATGGATAGATGGATGGATGGAGAGACGGAGGGAGGGTGGGATGAAGATGCCAGCTAGGGGGCAGAATGAACAATCCATCTACCATCTTCTCTTTCTGGTGATGTCCTTAGTTGTCTTTGTGCCAGTTATTTCCCTTCTCGGACCTCAGTTTCTCTACCTGTAAAATGGACTGGATGTCCTTCTTTTGCTAGCTCCAAGGATGCTCTCCTATCTACTGGCAAGATCTTTCAAGGACTCTCAGACCAAGCTAGGAATGGCTGTGTGCGGGTGTGCTCAGTTCCTAAGTCATGTCTGACTCTTTGCAACCCCGTGGACTGTAGCCTGCTAAGCCCCTCCGTCCATGGGATTTTCCAGGTAAGAATACTGGAGTAGGTTGCCATTTCCTCCTCCAGGGGATCTTCCCCACTCAGGGATAGAACCTGTGTCTCCTGCATTGGCAGGCAGATTCTTTACCACTGAGCAACCTGGGAAGACCTAGGACTGGCCAGCAGGGACTTTACCACCTGGCTTTGGGAGGGGAGGCCATTTGCAGCTGGGAAAGTGAAAGTGAAGTCCCTCAGTTATGTCCGACTCTTTGTGACCCTATGGACTGTAGCATACCAGGCTCCTCCGTCCATGGGATTTTCCAGGCAAGAGTACTGGAGTGGGTTGCCATTTCCTTCTCCAGAGGATCTTCCCAACCCAGGGATCGAACCCGGGTCTCCCATATTGCAGGCAGATGCTTTACCGTCTGAGCCACCAGGGAAGCCTGTTCATAATTGAAAGAATATCGGTCCTTCGTCATCCCACCCCGTATCTGCTCTCTACTCTTCTCTCTTCTGTTTTTTGTCCCGGAAGGCTGACCTGGAAAACTATCTCCTTCACACTCTGCTTTCAATATGATTTGGTCAGGAGGGAACCTAGCTGGAAATCTGAGGTTTAGGGAAAGAGGGATGTGAGGTCTGAATCCTCCACACCCAAGCCCCACCCTGCCAAAGGGGCCTCCTATATGACCCTCTGTTCAGACTCCTGGAACTGCTGCCTCCCCCTTCATCCCTTTGGGCCTAGGGGCATAGTTCTCCAGGCACTGCATCTCACCTTTGCCCACAACTTTGAACCTCACTGACCATCTGCAACTCAGGTGAGGTGCCTGCTATATCCTGCCCAGACCCTAACAGATACAAGCAGATACCTCGCCACCATCCAACACATGAAAGATGGATTCTAAGGAAGAAGCCTTCCAAATACCCAGTAGAGAACACAAGCCTGGGGATCAGACAGGCGGGAGCTCAAATCCCTGTTAGCCACTTACGGGCTCCGTGAACCTGGGCAGGTTCCGTCACGATGCCGAGTCTGCTTCCTAATCTGTGCAGCAAGACGCATGCAACATCTTCCAGGGCTCTGGGGCTGAGAAGGACCATCTAGCCAGCCCCGCACAGTGCCAGCCTCTCAGGAAGGTTCTTCCTCTCCTTTTTCTGCCTCTTCTTTCTGCTCCTTTTTTTTTTCCTTCTTGAAGCAAGATTTTTTGTTTACTCTTAATTTGTTTCTCACTTTTGTACTCTTGTTGGACTGAGCCTAATGAAAATCACTCCCACTGGTGGAGCATCCCCTGGCTCACCTATGTTCCTGCTAACCCCCTGACCATCAGGAATGGTAGTTATGGTGAAAGGACATGATGGCCCCCAACCAGAATGTAAGGCAAGAACTTTATGTCATTAACATCATTCTTGAAAATCCTTTAAAGATATTTACTCATAAATTGTGATATGTCTAGTGTGGGATATAGCCTCTGCACCCTGGATATATAAATATTCTAGAATGTACAATATATTACAGCAATGTACAGTATATTAACTCCCCAGCTGGCACAGTGGTAAAGAATCTGCCTGCCAAAGCAGAGATGCTGGAGACGTGGCTTCTGTCCTTGGGTCAGGAAGATCCCCTGGAAGAGGAAATGCCAACCCACTCCAATATTCTTGCCTGGAGAATCCCACGACAGAGGAGACTGGTAGCCTACAGTCCACGGGGTCTCAAAGAGCTGGACACGGCTGAGCACTTCACTCACAGGGTATATTAAGGACTACACATGCAAAATAACATTTTGTACTATTGTGTTAAAGAAAGAGAGAGCACATGTAGCTGAACTTGTTGCGGTCAAAGACACCTAAGATACAGCCATACTGATTTTACAAATAAAGACATTGAGGCTCGGAGGTTGGGGGAAAATAAAAAAAGACATTGAGGCTCAGAGAGGTCAAGCAATCCAAGGCCACACAGCTATTAAGTGGCAGAGTCAAAATTCAAATACAGGTCTATCTGACTCTAAAATCTCTTTTCACCTTGTGCCAGAAGGCTGGATTTATGTGAGTTGGTATAAACAACCATTCAAAGCCAGCACCATCAAAATAATTTTAGAATTATTAAATGGGAAATGGCTTCCCACACTGGGCCTACTGCCTGTTTCCCTCCTGTTTCTTGACTTCACCGGAATCTCAGCCACCCCGACTGGTGAGCCCAGGACCCTGCGCCCCCTCACTGGGGATGGGAGATGGTATTGGTGCCTGGCACCCACTCTCTTCTGTAGGCCACTGGAGTCAGCACACGACAGAGACCTCTGCTGCTGGCCGAGCCAGGGAGAGATTTTTTTTTTCTTTTGGCCACCAGTGAACAGTGATAATTATCAGGAGATTAATTTAAGATTCTCAGATGAAAGATACTACCACCAAAGTGCCAGGTACAGAGAGGGATGTAAGGAGGGAGCGAGCCTGGCATTCTCCCCGTGGCTCCAGGGCTGACTCGGCCCTGACCTTGGGCAAGTCATTTGACTTTTCTCATCTGTAAAATCAGCCCAATGATGACTTCTCTTCCAAACCACTTTGATTCTCAGATGAAAGCGTCCATAAAACTGCACAGGATTGCTATTAATTGGGCCATTATTATTTTTATTATTAAGTAGATGAAGTCCAGTAAACTTTAACTATGTTTTGACTCTTCCCCGACTGGCAGGATGAGCCGTTGACTATCAGATGACAGGCCTCTCTGATGTTGCCCTTTGCAACGAGGCCGGTAGATGCGCGCTCCCAGCAACAAGGCTGTGGCCTGTGCCTGCGCAGGCTGTGCTGGGCGCGCCCGGCTGTCTCCGTGTCCACTCTTAGAAACGAGTGCATCCAACCAAGAGTGGGCAATGTGCTCAGCAGTTAGAACCAGGAGCCAGAAGTGCCCAGCTTCCAGGTCTCGGCTGTGCGATTTTATGGGCACATCCTGGAAACCCGTTGCCCATCGGCTTCTGAAGTTTGGGAATGGGAAGCAACATCATCCCACCCACCCCCAGGCCAGGCAGGCGGTGCTGTGCAGGCATCAGTGCCATTATCTGGTCAGGTGTGACCATCCTCCCATCTCTTAAAACATCAGTGTTGGGGGATTTCCTGCTGGTCCATTGGTTAGGACTCTGTGCTTTCACTGAGGAAGGTGTGGGTTCAATCCCCGGTCGGGGAACTGCTAGATACGATGACTAGAGACCAAGCACTTGGCAAATAGCAAAAATGAACTTTCCCCTATATTTCCCTTAATGTTGATCTTTCTGGGTTTATGAGGCATATTAAAAACTAACTTTGCTTTCCTTTGAGTTATTATTATTATTTTTTAACACAGAAACCAGATTACAGAAGTGATACACAGCCTGCAGAAGATGGCAATTAGCATGAACTTTCCAAAAGCCCTATCCCAGGGTGCCCCCGAGGAGGCCTTCTGATGAGTGTGTGTATCTCCCACCTTCTGATACTTTTGTCCCACACAACCCTAGGGAGCTAATGTTGCAGATCTCAAGGTCAAAAGGGAATATTTAGTGGGAAAGAGCCCCCAATTCCAAGAGCTGAGTATAAAACCCCCTGTACTACTAGTTATCTGTGCATTTTCTTCCTCGATGTTGTGTTTTGTCCTTTAGACAATGAACACACGTGACTGGATCAATTGTCGTGCGTGTGGAACAGGGACACATTTTTATTTTCTAATCACTGTGTTTATTAGAAATTCATGAACTGGAGCAGATGCACAAATTAGAAAAGTCTATATCCAGCAAATCAAGTCTATGATTTCATGAATAAATATTGATCTGACATGTATATAATCAATATTTACTATATACAATATAATCCATAAATATAATAAATTTATATAATATATATAATAAATCTGTATGTTTCAACATGTCAGTCAGTCAGTTCAGTTGCTCAGTCGTGTCCAACTGCAGCATGCCAGGCCTCCCTGCCCATCACCAACTCCCGGAGTTTACTCAAACTCATGTCCATTTGAGTCAGTGATGCCATCCAACCATCTCATCCTCTGTCTCCTCTTTCTCCTCCCACCTTCAATCTTTCCCAGCATCAGGGTCTTTTCCAATGAGTCAGTTCTCCACATCAGGTGGCCAAAATACTGGAGCTTCAGCTTCAGTATCAGTCCTTCCAATGAATATTCAGGACTGATTTCCTTTAGGATTGAGTGGCTGGATCTCCTTGCAGTCCAAGGGACTCTCAAGAGTCTTCTCCAACACCACAGATCAAAAGCATCAGTTCTTCAGTGCTCAGCTTTTTTATGGTCCAACTCTCACATCCATACATGACTACTGGAAAACCATAGCTTTCACTATATGGACCTTCATTGTCAAAGTAATGTCTCTGCTTTTTAATATGCTGTCTAGGTTTGTCATAGCTTTTCTTCCAAGGAGCAAGCATCTTTTAATTTCAAGGCTGCAGTCACCATCTGCAGTGATTTTGGAGCCCAAGAAAACAAAGACTTTCATTGTTTCCATTCTTTCCCCATCTATTTGCCATGAAGTAATGGGACAAGATGCCATGATCTTTGTTTTTTGAATGTTGAGTTGTAAGCCAGCTTTTTCACTCTCCTCTTTTAACATACAATTTATTATAAAACATATAACTATGTTTTAACATATAATTTATTATATATAGTGTATTTCAATACATCCATGTAAATTTAAAAATGAGTTGATTTCAAGCAAACACTAAATAAATAGCAGTGCAGGTGGCTTTCAGATATGGCCGGCCTTCTCCGGATGCAGCAGTGAAGAGCTGGAAGACACTGGACTGGACCATCTCTAGATTATTTCCTGCTCTAAAGTTTTCCAAAGGGACTGGTAGAATCAGTCATCTGGCCTCTTGCAGGCCTGTCCAACCAACTCTGACGATGTTCAGACAACCCCCAATTTTTCACTGACTGCTCCATGTTATCCCAAAACTCCACTCTGCACCGTAGCTGCCATGTGCCACATAGAAGCAGATCCATGCTTGGGGGAAGAGGCAATGAGTATGGTCCAGGAAGACTTTTTAAACCCTGTCAGATCCTGCAGGAATTTATTGAGCACTTGCTATATGCCGGTCAATATGCCAAATCCTTGCTCATGATCTCTTTTAACCCTGTGAAATTTTACCTGAACTTTTGTCACTAGTGGGGCCTTTATCCAGTCGTTAGGTCCTAGGACCCATTTTATCTTCAGTAAAATGAGATGATGAAACCTGTGTTGTGCTCCTCATTTGATTAGCATCAGAATCAAAAGAGACTGTGTATGGGGACTGCTTTGGGAGCTATAAAGTCCTGTCCAAAGAACAGGTAAAGATAGACAATGAAAAAAAAGAACCCAGAAAATCTCTTCCTTCTCTTCTCTTCTTTAACAAAACCCACTGTGTGCCATTAGATTACCCGTGAGGTTCTATGACATCATTTGTCAGAGGTCTTGTTTCTCCAGCCTCTTCTCAGATATAATCACTGGCTCCTGTGACCAGTTAGGAGGCATTTAAGTTCTAAGCCCTAAGGGCTGATAAACTCCAGTTTGAATTCCACCCTGGAACTTGTGAGCAGTGCTCCCTCTGGGCCTATCCTCCTACTGATAAATCAGGGGATAATGGCAGTTGTTGCCCAGTTGTCTGTTGGGAAGATGTGACGTGCTGAACTGTGTAAAGCACTGGGCACAAATTCCTGGCTTGCAACACGTGGTAAACGTGTACAGTCATTGTTATTATCTACTCTGTGAGGTCTGATTGTTATTATTCCCATTCAAAAGACAAAGAAACTGAGGCTCAGGGAGGTGAAGCTGCTCGTTCAAGGCTACACAATGAGTAAGCAGTGGGGCAGAGATTTGATGCCAGTTGTGACTCGGGTCATGCTTGTTTGCAGTGTGTCATGAGTCTTCTCTATGGGAAGGGAAAGTGTGTGTGTTAGTCACTCAGTCGTGTCCAGCTCTTTGTGACCCCGTGGACTGTAGATTGCCGGGCTTCTCTGTCCATGGAATTCTCCAGGCAAGATTACTGGAGGGGGTTACCATTCTCTTCTCCAGGGGATCTTCCTAACCCAGGGATTGAACCCAGGTGTCCTGAGTTGCAGGCAGATTCTTTACTGTCTGAGCCACCAGGGAAGCCCTGGGAAGGGAGGTGGTGTTCTTATAAGAGAGAAGAGAGAGAGAGAAAGAGAGAAGAGAGAGAGAAAGAGAGGTAGAGAGAGGGGTGCTTTTGATCTGGATCACGTACAGTTCTCTTTCTTTTTTATGCTGCTTCCTGATTTCAATAGCGTTTTCATTCATTATCTCATAAAACCTGGCTGATGTGATCATTGCCAAGCCTGTATTACACTTGAGGCTCCCATCTCTAGAGGCTCAATTCTGCCGAAAATGTCCTTCAGTTTCATAATCTGCAGACTGAAAATTGGGAGCATCACTCGACGCATCATTTATGCATCCTCCTACAGCAGATGACAGAATATCTGAAATAAGCCTGTCATGGAAATCTTATTTTATTTGATTTCTGCACAGAAATAGTTCATCTGCTTGTAAATCATGCCCTCCCATCTCCAGCCTGTAGCGAATTCTAAGCTGGCCATCTGTGCTGGTCTGTGATCCTTACTGTCTTTAGGGGTATCAGGGTGAGTAGAGCCCAGGCCACCTGCTGCTGGACACAGCTGGGAACTGGGCTGGAAAGGACAAGCCGTGAGACCTGTGAGCCTGGGCACCTTCTTGGAGACAGGTTCAAATCTTGCATCACTGCTCACCAGATAATTAGCTGCACTTAGCCTTTCTTAGCTGAAGTTTCTTGATCCAAGTTATCATCTTTATCTTGAAGGGTTTTGTTGAAGAGAAATGAGATAATCCATGTAAACCATTTAACTCACTTAGCTAACAGTAAGTGCTTAATAACTGCTGACAATTATCCCTGAAGCTTCCCCTCAAGTGAAGAGGTTGGTCTCGTTTGCTGATGAAAATGAAAGTGTTAGTTGCTCAGTCTGTTTGACTCGTTGCAATCCCATGGACTATGGCCCTCCATGCTCCTCTGTCCATGGGATTCTCCAGGCAAGAATACTGGAGTGGGTAGCCATTCCCTTCTCCAGGGGATCTTCCTGACCCTGGGATCAACCCCGGGTCTCTGGCATTCAGGCAGATTCTTTTCCATCTGTGCCATCAGGGAAGCCCTCGTCTTCTTTGCTGATACCCAGCCTGAAATCCAGTCTGATCGTGTCTGTGGCTATTTCCTGGGCACTTGGAATTTCCTGCCTGGCATGTGAGTCCCTACTGTGGCTATAACCTGTAAACAGGCCTCTGCATAGATCCTTGTAGAATTTTCCCCAACAGTTACTACCTCACTTCCTTGTGTCCGAGGAATTTATTTATTCGTTTGTTTATTTATTTCAAATTCTAAACTTGTCTGATATCAGAACAGGTCTTTAAATCTCTCCATACAGGTAACATAGTAGTAACTCTTTATTTTCTTCCCTCCAGAAAAGCTGGTGAACCATCAGTGACAACTCGGAGTGAGTAAAAACACACAGTTCCCATTTTTTGGATCATTTCCAACCTTGTGTCTGTTGGCTGTGGTTGCCAGACCTTCAGAACTCCACTGCTCTGGAGCCTGGCATCTTTGGGGAAAGCGGCCTTTAGGGAATGAGCTGGTGCCACAGCGCCCTCTGGTGTCCAAGAGGCTCTGCCAGCACATGCGACGGACCGCCTGAAGGCAACGAGGGGGTTTCAGAACATCTGCCCAGCTTTTCCTCCTCCCCAAGGAGGGCAGTGTAAGAGGCGTCATGCCTGCCTCATATGAGGCAATGGCGCCCCACTCCAGTACTCTTGCCTAGAAAATCCCATGGACGGAGGAGCCTGGTGGGCTGCAGTCCATGGGGTCGCTAAGAGTCGGACACGACTGAGCGACTTCACTTTCACTTTTCACTTTCATGCATTGGAGAAGGAAATGGCAACCCACTCCAGTGTTCTTGCCTGGAGAATCCCAGGGACGGAGGAGCCTGGTGGGCTGCTATCTATGGGGTCGCACAGAGTCGGACACGACTGAAGTGACTTAGCAGTAGCAGCAGCATATGAGACAGTGAGAAAGTGGGGATCAGATTGACGGTCCATGAGCCAATAAATTAGCAACCACAACCCAAATGATGAATCCTGACCTGGTGTACCTGCTCTCCAGCAGGGCCTGGGAGACCTCCAGTTTCTTTTAGCTGCTTTTTTGCTAAAGCTAAACCTGACTTTGGTTTTCAGAGAAGATTTAATCCCCAGGATCTCTGCTCTGGCTTGTGCCTGCCAGGGACTGGGAAAGAAGGGATGCTGGGTCAGAGAAGGGACTCTTTGAAACAAGAGAAGGGGAATTAGGGTACATTTCCAGGCCGCCCTTTGCCCATTCCTGCTAATGCTCTCTTGATACCAGGGTTCACCCTCTGTCACATCCTGCTGACTGTCTCTGCTGCTGGCTGCACTCAGTGGGGCTCTGCTTTTACTTCAAGAGCCAGGATCCTGCATCCAGCCCCAGACATTGGTTGGGCTCCCCTTCCTGAATTTACTAGTTAGGTCTCATCATGGACCTCTGGAAGAGAGTAGATTGCATGAGCACCCAGCCTGATCCAGGACAGAATGAGGCTCAATGGGTCAGAAGGAAATGAGACAGGACCTCCAGCCTCAACCACTCCAACAGAGCCAAGTTCACACTGTGCCTGAGCAGGTCTCCCGTCAAGATGTGGACAGTTAGCATTCAGATGGTTTCACTGAGTGCTCTGATAATTCACCTGATGTCTCCTTGGGTTTAATGTACAAGGAAGACCTGTGAGGCTGAACAGCATCTCTAGAGTCTTATACATGTTTTCAGGCAGTGTTTCTCAAACTGTGGTCTCCTAACAGCCTTAGCATTAACGGGGAACTTTCTGAGACTTTCTCTGGATGCAAATTCTTGCCCCCTGTCCCTGCCGGAGCAAATCAGGAATTCTGGGGATGGAGCAATCCATGTTTTATCAAACCTCCCAGGTGGGCCAGATACATCTGGAGTCTGAGAAATATTATTTTAAGGGAAGATGGAGAGAGGATCCATTATGAGCCACGCCACTTGCTTGATACTTTCTTGTGTTTATTTATATTTTCCTGGTCATTTTTGAGTCGTGGGTTTGGAATAGGTTAAGATGACGCTGAGCCTGGAAGTAGAAGATTTACTGACTGCGTCACTGCTCCAGGATGCATGCCACCATGTCATTTGAAGTGGATTTCCGGAACTTGTGATGTACAACATTTAAACATAAAGACTTGTTACCAGCAAAAACATAAAAGAAGCTCCTGGAATTGCTGCCCTTTTGAATTATATGCTCTTGCTTTCGTTCGATTTTGGGTCATGAAAATTGGACCATACCTATTCGAGAAATACTGTCCTGAGTTTGCGACTCAGTTTCTCCTTTTCTACATGGTTTGCCATCTTCAGAGAATCCCCTTTGTATAATTTCAACATCATGGGAAATGACAGAAAATCAGCTGCCAAATCTCTGGAAAAGGAGCTAACAGAGGCAGTCCCCTGCTGAAAACAGCAGCGGCTCCTCTCTGCTGGGAGAAGAGGCTCACAAACTTGAGTCTGGCTTTCACGATCTTCTCTGATTGGCCCTTGGCCTGCCTTCTTAGCTCTGAGCCCTGCATTCTCCTTTACAGGTTCCTCTAAGTTCAGCAAAACCATCCACTCTTCCTCAAATGTTCTGCCTTTGTTCCACGTCCTTTCTCCACTGTCCCTCAATTCGTGGTTCCTTCCACAACTTGGTGAACCTGTCTGTATCCACCGAGGGCTCAGCTCAGAGGCCAATTCCTATATGAGATCTACCTAATCTCCGCCCCCCCCGCCCCCAGGCAGAGTTTGCCCCAGCATTAGCCCCATTCAATGCATCAAACTCACTTGCATACATGACATTTCAGTAAGTCTCATGTTGGCATATAATTTTTTATTTTCAAACTTTTTATTTTGTATTGGGGTATAGCTGATTAACAAACAATGTTGGGATAGTTTCAGATCAACAGCGTGGGGACCCAGCCATAGATACACAAGTATCATGTTTCCCCCAGACTCCCCTCCCGTTCAGGCTGCCACACAACATTAAGCAGGGTTCCATGTGCTATACAGTAGGTCCTTGTTGGTTTTCCATTTCAAACATAGCAGTGTGTACATGTCCATCTCAAGCTCCCCAACTATCCGTTCCCCCCACCCCACACCCTGGCAAACATAAGTTCGTCCTCCAAGTCTGTGGGTTTACTTCTGTTTTGTGAGTTCATTTCTTTTTAGATTCCACATAAGAGGGATGATGTATGATATTTCTCCTTCTCTTTCTGACTTACTTCACTCAGCTCATCCATGTGGCTGCAAATGGCATGATTTCATTTTTAATGGCTGAGTAATATTCCACTGTATGTATGCTCCACATCTTCTTTATCCATTCTTCTGTTAATGGGCATTTAAGCTGTTTCCATGGCTTGGCTATTGTAAGCAGGGGCATATAATTCTTTATCTGTATCTCTGTCTCTTCCATAAGACTGTGCTTTCGCTCTTTGGTAGCTGGGGCTTCTGTTATTCACCATGGTCAGTGATCGGCACAAATAGATGTTTAATAGAATGTTCTGAATGAGTGAATGAGCCAAAAGTAAGGAGAGGAATAGGATAAAATTTAATGGCCATCGATAAACCTGACCGGGCAGGTCATCGGCTGCCACCACTGCCAGGACCAGCCCTCAGGTGGCTGCGCATTGGAAGTTCCAGCTGGAGGGGGGCCCTCCAAACTGTGCTCACATCACCACCCCCATCCCGATGCAACCTTCAAAGAGGAGCCTCCCCTACTTTCTTACTTTGAGAATCACTATGAGTTAAGGGAGCTATTACTGAAGGGACTCCCCAATGACCTATCAATAGTATAAAGGCAAAAAAAAAAGTTGAAGGCCATTGTTTTCAAGTTCTTCTTTGAATAAAAAGGCATAAGAATGTAAATGGATACTGAAAAACCTAACAGTCGGGAGATGACAAAATTCTGACATCAACGGGTGCATTTCTCCTGCTTTCTCTCCTGGGTTCTTTTCTTCTCTTGGTGTGGTGCTCACTTAGCACACGATCGTGAAAGGATATCTACTCCAAAAAATGAAATTAGTCAAAATGTGATGGACACCGTAATTCAATGAAAATAAAAGTTTTGTCTTCAGGGAGTTGTATCTCTTTAGGGTTTGTTGAACCCCCCCCCTTCTTTTAAAGCCAAGATATATAATTTTTCCTTTTCATTTTCATCTTGCTTACATAGGTAGTTGATGACATACCCAGAAAGTTGATTTAATTTATGGAACTGATTCACTTCTATAGTTACAATTTTCATAAAAGAAAGGCTTATCAGTTTGCATCTGTGAAATACAAAACAGAAGCCTCCATGGGGCTGTGAAAGCTCAAGTGCCAGCTACTTCTTATATTTTCCAGGAATACATGAAAATCCAAAGAGGATTCAGAGACAATTTGAACCAGTGAAGCATAAATAGGCACCTTTTATTACATACTCACTTTGTGCCAAGAACTTTCAAAACATGATCTTATTTAATCCTCATGGCAACCCTGTGGGGTAGGTATTTTAAATCCTCACTTTATAGACAGAAGGGGAAACTGAAGCTCAGAGAGTTTAAGTAACTTGCCTAAGGTCACACAGCTACTGTTTCAGACTTGTGTTTCTTTGTGGAATTATTGGATTCAAAAGCCATGCTTCCTAATCATTATGAGATTGGCCAGGTACAGCCCATAAGAACTGAAGCCATAAGTGCTATTAAAGGCACAGTGGGGCTCTAGATCCAGCCTCAGTTGGTGCCACAGCTTCAAATTCCTCCATAGAAACTGGCCAGCCTGATTTTTATGGAATGATACTAAGATGTTGGTAATTATTTAAAAGCTGTTTACAATGCCATGCAGGCACATATGTAGGGTCCCTGTGGGATTGGCTGAGGTCTTGTTGTGACTTTTTCTCTATTCAACTTCTCTCTCCCCAGTCTTCCTTCCCTCCTTGACAGTGTCAGTTTAGAGAAAATTCACAGCTCCCCCCGCCAAAAAAAGAAAAAAAAATCTTCCATAACTGATAATTCTCTATCTTTGAGTTTATTTCTCTGGAACTTAACCTGCTTACACAAAGGTTGGGGTGAGAGGAACTCTGTATATCTGAGCATTTTACCCCAAAGAGATTGAAATAGCTAAGGACCTATGTTGAACCAGACTGAGTTCACCAGATTAAACTAAACTGATTGCCCATCTCCTTCTCTTCTTGTGCCCACTGCTATTCAGCAAAGTGGAGGCACTAAGGCAGATTCAATCAGTGTAGGTAAAGAAGCCCCATACACATGTGCACACAAGCATGTGTAAACTAGCAACTCTGCTCTCTGTGATTTTAAACAGCCTTAACTTAAATGGCTGTGAGCAGTGGTGTGCTGGTAAATATTAGACAGTGGACAATCTGGAAGGGGAAAAAAAGTGCTTTGCTTTAGAGCATGGCTGATTTCTATGGTGCAAACATTCCCACCATGGTTGATTTCAAGTGAGCTCTGTGAGGTTCCTAAACACTGGTTGGGAAGAGGTGCACACAATCAGATTTTGTGAACAGGTGTGAACGTGCTCTAACACCCCACTGTTTTGGGGTTTCTTACAAGTCAGCAGTAGTCTCAGCGCTTGGCTGTGTAATATACAGCAATCCAACAGGCATTCCAGAAGCACCTGCTACATTCCAAGATGGTGCATTTGCTCCTGAGAGATGCTTAGAGAAGAAGAGATTAGTTCTAATACACAGCTGCGTGGAAACTTCACAGAGATTCTGCAGAGTAAATGCCTACCCTGAGGAAAAGTTGGAGAAGACCATTGGCTTTTATCTCCTATCCTGGGACCTACATTCCAGAGAGAGTCACATCGGTGGTTTCTGGTCCTCTGGTCCTCCATCTATCCCTTTGTCACCTTTACTCATCATAACCCAATCTGGGTTTTGTAAGCACACATGCCTCTGGGGCACAGATAAAACACACACATCTCCAGATGATAGTATCTCCCTCCTGAGAGGTTTGTTAGTGCTTCTACAAGGCAGTTAGAGCAAGTCATCTCTTTCCACTCAGGAAGAGAGTTTTGTGAGGTGGGTTTCAGGTATTCATATGGCACCATCTATTTCTGTTTGCCCTTATTCCTAGAATCTCACCCTTCTAGAATCCCAATTAAAATCCTGAGTTTCTCCAAGGCTCCTCTTCCTTAATGGACCCTGAATTCTTTTTTAATTTTAACCACCCCTCCTCCTACCATTCATGTTCAGAAGCATATTCAGTTCTCCCTTGCAGAGAGGGCGCCACCAAATCCTGGACTCCCTTCTGGGTGTTTCCTTTGGCCCCTAATGTCTTGGCTGCCTTGATAGACCTCAGTGCCACCTTTTGGTTCTCGGCCTGTGAGGCTCTGGAAGACTCTGCTCAGCCCCTCTGCCTCCCAGTTGCCGCTATCTCCAGGGCGTCAGCAGCCTCCATCTGCCCAGCTTAGGCACTGGCACATGACTTGAAATCGTCTGCTTCATTCTCAAGTATTTTCCTTTCCTCTGGAGCCCTATTTCCTCAAGCCCTGGCATCCTTAGCAGCCCTGCAGTGTTAGCCCTCCGATAGCGGTTTTTAAGTCCAGCTTCTCTAGTCATTTGCTGTGGGAGGGTTGGTCTGAATCAAGCCAGTCCATCACAGCTAAACGTGAACGACGTAACCTCTGAATTCTGTGTTGGCAACGGATCTAATTTTTGAAATATACTGTGTGATCCAATTCCTAGGAGCCAAACAAAACATATCTTTAGGCCAGTTTGAGTCCACCGGCTGCCAATTTGTGACCTCTGGTGTTTTGGAATGCGAGTGAGTGAAAGCTGTGCTCTAAGAGGAAGGCTGGGCTCTGACTGGGGTTTGTGAGTTGAGCTCAGGGAAACAGAGCAGCCTGGACTCTCTTTGGTCAGGTATCAGAGCACAGACATCAAAATCCAGCTGTTTTCTTTTTCTCTTCCCCTCCCCAAGTCGTGTCCCCCTCTTGGCTTCTCAAAAAGGACGTGTGTTTGTATAAGTTGAGGTCTGTAGAGTCAGATGCACATGGGCTCGAATCCTGAATCTGCTACCTACGTGCTAAGTGATTTTGTCTAAGTCGCCTAACCTGTTCTGTAAGCTATTACTGTTCCCCTCAGAGGATTCAAACTGTGGGGATTAAATGAGATGTGGATGTGACTGCAGAAAGTAGTACATATTCAATATCTATCATTTTGAAGCCAGGTCCTGCCTCCCACAAATCTTCTTCTCTTTGGCCTCCTTTTCTATTGTCCCTGTTCAGACCTGCAGACCCTTTGATCTGTTGTTTTTCCAACCCTGGGTCCTTTGGTCTTTCCAAAAGGAGACAGAAAGGCAGCGCTATCTCCTCCCTATGCTGTTCACTGCCATATACCCACCACAGGAGTCAGCCAGCTCCAGCCCACGGGCCATGCCGGGCTGGGGAGATTTATTTCTGGGGAAAACTCAGGCTTAGGGGTCAGGAAGGTTTAAGAATTAATCCCCCATAAAACTTGAGAAGATGAAGAAGAGAAGACAAAAGAGTCATCCAGTGTCATTCTAGACTCATCGGTTGTCCAACTCTCCCCAGCTTTGGAGGAAAGAGAGCATGCTGTTGATTAATGTAGGTTTCTAGATGTCACAAGCACAAGAAAATATTGGGCGGCAGGCTGCTTCCAATGACAAAACGCTAGCCATCTATTTTGTCGTTGTTGCTGTAGTTGTTTGAAAGCAACAAAACACTGGGAGACAGGTGATAGAGTGTTGAGAAATGCCCTCTCCCCATTTCTTCCGGGGCTCAGCAAAGCAAAAAGCTGCAAGATAATTTAGAAACACCTTCCATCAAATGCCAACCCGCTAACCGATTTTGGAAAAGACCCTGAAACTGAATTCTCCACATGCCCCAGAATATGTAGGCCCTTACAAGGAAAGAGTGACAGAGGAGGAGAGAGGAAGAAGTACATTTAAGACCAGTAATCTCTGTAGTTTAAGGACCTTGGCAATCACTGAGAGCTTCACTTGACCCATGCAGCTGTAATTCGAAGTTACAGATTTTAATTCAAAATGATACTCAAAGGCAAGAATACCAGGGGGGGAAAAAATAATAGATTCTTCTGAAAGCCTGCCTGTTAATTTTTATGAACTCTAGAGAAGAGATTGTTAACTTAGTAGAAGGTGAAACTGCTCTTTGCCAAGTATTGTTAAAAACTCGCGGAATGCTCACAAAAGCTCCGGGAGGTCAGTGTGTCTCGTCTCCTCGGGTGGCAGCAACACCAGGGTTCAGGCTCAATTCTTTCCTTGCTCCCACCCCAGTCCCTGCTGTGCTGGAAGAAAACATGTCTTCAAAAAGTCACTCCGTGTGAGTATGTCTAGATCCAAAAGCTCACACGTAGCTGTGTGTGCAGATTCTCTTTGAGCTTTCATCGAGGGGAATTACATAATAATATCACATGATTTTGCAAGAAGTTCACCAGGGCTGTGTCGGAGGCTGTCAGCCAAGACACTGTTCAGACAGGGAGGCGTCAGAGCTGCCACTACAAAGTGGATGTTAATTACCTAAAACAATGTGTGTAATAGGCAAAGAAAAAAACAGGACCTGCTCTCTCAGCCTGAACCACTCATCTATTACAGCGCCAACTGCACAGTTATTTAGCCCGGAGGAGTTGTAATTAGCTGGTTTGCAAATTAATAAGACCTTTCAAAAAAAAAAAAAAAGACTACAACGGGGAAAGAATGGTGGGAAACTTTATATCTCTGATTCTCCAGGAATATATTTAACCTGCAATTACCTCATTAAGTGTCCAAAATTCACTTCATATATGCTGTGTACATTCCGCCCAGTTGGAGTCGCTGAGTATTGCCCAGACCCTAAGGGGCGGGCAGCCAGGGAAGGAAATCTGGAGGAACAGTCTATCACCCTGCTTCTATCTTAATCCCAGATTGCTTGTCTGGTTTGAGTTTGCAGATGCTAATAACCATGCTTGATTATGCCCGAGAAAGGAAAACATATCCAGGTGAACCAAACGCTCTATCATGCTGGTTCTTAAAAAGCTGGGGACCGGGCATGACTCAGCCCTGGTAACAATGGATAATACCAAACCCAGGACACTGTAATTAGCTCTTTAATCCTATTGGCCTTTAATAACAAAATGGACTTAATGAATGGTTAGTCAGTTTTGTTTGATTGAAGGATGCTTTCTCTCCCAGCAGTGAAAAAGTTTTTTTCTCTTCTTTTTGTTTGTCCTCTTGGCAAAGGAAGTTTCAAGATGAAAAGAGACTTAACTAGCTAGAGGATTGATGTTAGAGCATGCTTAACCAATCAGCGGAGTCACCCCAGATTCTCTCAATTCCAACTTCAAGGCTTCTACACAGGATACAACCATGACTACTATTGTAGTAAACAAATTGTAATGACCATCAATTCAGTATTCACTCTGTTTTAGCCATACAAATTACTTAAATCTCCGTTTCAACTCTGCAAAGGGAATATGATGAGTCTCACATCAAAGACGAGATGCTTGATGCTCAGATGGGTTTTGAAGTTTACTCAGGGTCCCAAGTGAGAGAGGATTTGAATTTAGGTGTCTTGTCCTCTGTGTCCTTTGCCCCATGTCCCCTGACCACAGGAATCTTTCATGAGGATTAAGGTTGGTCCTACAGAAGGGCCAAGGGGTCATGATCAAATTATCTGAGCTAATTTTGCTTTCATCAGTTTTCCCAGTGAAGATCAGTCTTGTAGACATCAATCTAGGGTGTGTAGCTTTAGCTGCCCTTCCTACAGAGTCTCCAGTTTTCCAGAGACTAGGATTTCCATTTACTGGCAGACTTCTGACAACCCACCAATAGAACTTCATTTACTGGGTAATTCTCAACCTGGGCAAAATGAAAATCTCAATGAATGGACCAACCATTACATAAGAGTCACTGATAAAAATGAAAGATGGATGGGAAGAGGCCAAGTGGGCCATGGATAGGAAAGGGCTGAAAACATGAAGAAGGAGGTGCTTTAGACTAGTATCGTCCACTCGATAAATTTTAGAGGATCAAGCCTTGTGCAGCAAGGGAGGACCCACCAAGACCAAGTCAAATATGAGCATGCTCGCTGTGTGGAGACAGTCAGGGGGGTGAATGTGCTGTTTCTTTGTAAGCTCCATGAGGGCAGGTCTCTTTTTGCTTAATACTCTATAACTCTTTCCAGTCCCTTGGACAGCAAGGAGAGCAAAACAATCAATCCTAAAGGAAATCAACCTTGAATATTCATTGGAAGGACTGATGCTGAAGCTGAAGCTCCAATACTTTGGCCACCTGATGCAAAGAGCCAACTCACTGGAAAAGACCCTGATGCTGGGAAAGATTGAGGGAAAGAGGAGAAGGGGGCAACAGAGAATGAGATGAGACAGTTGGATAGCATCACTGACTCAATGGACATGAATCTGAGCAAACTTGGGAGTAGTGAAGGACAGGGAAGCCTGGAGTGCTGTAGTCCATGAGGTCAGAAAGAGTTGGACACGACTGAGCACCTGAACAGAAACAACTAACTCCAGCACCTTAAATAGTGCATGGCACCTGATAGGTGTTCAAAAATAGGTGTCCAGTGAAAAAGTGAGGTGAATGAATGAATGCCCTTCTCTCTTCTCCCAGTGAAATCTTGCTACTCCATGAAAGACAGCAAGTGTGGCTATATTGTCAAGTTAAAGCAGCTCATGCTTTCATGCATGCTAACTTTTCTGTCAGAAATGCCTTTCTCTATTTTTTTCCCGTGATAAATTCTTATTCAGTCTTCGAAACTCAGCTCAGCATGGCTCCTTAGCCTGCGATGATCCCCTAAGAGAAGGAACTGTTCTTTCTCTGTGTTCTCATAGCTCTTTGCACATATATCCCTTGTCCATGGATAGAGCCCTTCTTGAAGTGATCTTTTGTTTGGACAAAAGATCACATCTATTATGAGAGATGGCTATAGGAAGTAGATTAAATTATTATTCAGCTCAGTTTAATGGAACTATCAAACTTACTACCCACAAACTAGACTGTGAGCTCATGGCATGACATAATTAAGAAGTCATCCAGGGCCTTCAGTTAGAATGCTGTCAGCTGCGAGTAACAACGATCTTGTCCCCCTACTGCCATAAGCAATGAGGATAATTGCTGTTTTTCAAAAGCAGAAGTCCTGCCTGTGAGAGGACAGGCTTCAGGGTATAATGATGTCATCAAGTTCTCATGTTCTTTCTGTTTCTCTGCTCTGCCATGCTCAAAATGGCTCCATCCTCAGACCACAACATTTCTAAGCCTCACGGGATGTAACAGCCCTCACAGGAAGACAAATGATCGATTTCTTCCATGACTCGCTTTTATGAGTAAAGAACTTTTCCTAGTAGTGCCTTCACTGACTTTTACTCACATCTCATGAACTTGAACTAGGTCCGGTGACCTATCCTTATCCAAACACCAGTAAGTGAAGTGGAATCCTTCTTGGATCTACCAGCCGCTTCCCCAACTGCTGGGGTGAAATTAACTCTCCCTGATGTACATGGCTGGAGAAGGCGATGGCACCCCACTCCAGTACTCTTGCCTGGAAAACTCCATGGACAGAGGAGCCTGGTGGGCTGCAGCGCATGGGGTCGCTAAGAGTCGGACACAACTGAGTGACTTCACTTTCACTTTTTACTTTCATGCATTGGAGAAGGAAATGGCAACCCACTCCAGTGTTCCTGCCTGGAGAATCCCAGGGATGGGGAAGCCTACTGGGCTGCCATCTATGGGGTCGCACAGAGTCGGACACAACTGAAGCGACTTAGCAGCAGCAATAGCAGCAGCAGATGTACGTGACTGCATGGGGTTGCATAGATACTTGAATATAACTGGGGTTCTAGAAAGAAAGGAAAGGGAACTGTACCCTGGAGAGACATCCTTAGACATGAAAAACATTTATAGAGTGCCTGTCAAAAGGTTAAGGCAATGAAGGAACAGTCAGTAAAATTTTAGCATTCAGTGTAGACAAACTTCTGACTTGTAAGTTGGAGGCAATTTTGTCTCTGTTTCAAGTGATGCCCCAGTGGTTCTGGCTAAGACAGTGTGTTTTCAAGTCAACCATCAATTACCTGACTAACTGGTGAGGTAGGTAACTGGTTCGATAACTTGCTAAGGTCATACGACTTTCTTAGATTCAGTCCCGATCTGATGACACTGGTTTGGACCTGTCAGGATAGAGGATAGAGATCCAAGGAGATCAAATGATGTGCCCAAGGCCATATCATTCTAATGTACTTATCATCAACATCGCATTTTCTTCAACCTTGTATTATGGAGAATAGTTTTTTAAATTTTTTAACATAATCATAGGTCCACTTAGAGTATTACTCATATATTTGTTATGGGTTGAAAAAATACATTAACAATTGACATCAGAAATACTATCTAAAGAAATAAAATACTTTTCTTCAGGAAAAAACATGGTTAAAAGACAAGGTATACACACACACACACACAAATCCTGACTGCTTTTCATTAGATTTGGGAGTGACGAAGCAAGTGGGAGAGGAAAGGGGATAGTCAGCAATGGAGGTGGAATTTTCTTAGAACAGAGATGTAGAGTATTCATCTTTAAGCTATGGTAGGTGCTTAAATGAAATCACTGTTCTGTAACCTCAAAATCTGTCATCAAAATCTTCTTCCTTTTTGTTGACCACGCCATGAAGCATGTGGGGTCTTAGTTCCCTCACCAGGGATCAAACCTGCCCCCCTCATTGGGAGTGTGGAATTTTAACCACTGGACTGCCAGTGTGTTAACAGCTCAGTCATATTCAGCTCTTTGCGATACCATGGACTGTGCCTGTCAGGCTCCTCTGTCCATGAAATTCTCCAGGGGATCTTCCCAACCCAGGGACTGAACCTGTCTCCTGAATTGCAGGCAGATTTTTTAATGTCTGAGCCACCAGGAAGTGCCTAAAATACACAGAGGTCATATGTTTATAGAAAGGGATACATTTTACGACCTGGAGGCAAAAGATTTCAGAATAGGAGTTACAGAAAAAGCATATGCTATTATAGTTACACTCTGATCAATGGTGTCAAAGTGTGGTTCTTAATTATACCTTTAGGTCTTTGGCTCTACAAGATAAAAGGAGTTCTCTCTTTCCCTAAGGAAGGCGTTGGCCCTGAAACTTCCTGAAGGATCAGAAGAGGGATGTGACGTGAGAGCACAGCTTACAAATGAGGGCCGAGAAACAACCAAACAGGCAAAGAAGTTCAAGGTTGATCAAGGAGAGGAGGCCAAGACTTTTGCCCTTTACCTAACATCCTCTCTCCACACTAGTTTGAGAATCAAGCAAGAGCATAATATTTGAATATAGAAAGATCTGAAATCTGTGTACTAAATATATCACTAATAGAATTTTTTTAAACCAAAAATTTGTGGAAGTATTTGTACCACAAATGGCAGAGAGTTAGTATATTTAATATAGAAAAATCTCTTTCAGGTCAATATGAAGGTAAAACACCCCAGCAGAGAAACTGGCAAGAAACATGATTCACCAACAAACATTACTGCATCATTCTCCAAAGCATAGACTCCAAATACATAAAGAAAAAAGAAAGGCAATGAGAGATTAATAGAAACACCAGGGAAAAGGAAAATATTAACAAATCTTTCTTCTCTTTGAGAGTGAAGAAAACATCAAAAAAATAGAAAAACAAAAAAGGATTATTTAGCTCAAATTAGTGGGTACATATTGAACTTAGTACCTACAAAGAATATGCATTCTTCTCAAGTTTTGTGAGCACAGTTGCAAAAAATGACCAATTGAAATCATATGGAAAAATCTCAAGAAGAAACCGTCTTTCAAAATTAGAAAATTTATAGAAATATCCTTTGACCACAATAATAGATTTGAAACAAAGTAATTATCCTAAAATCACAATCTGTGTGCTTATGGGAAATGAAAACCAATCTAAACAATTCTTAAAACGGAGAAAAATAAAAGTGTAATTATGGGTCATTTAGAAAATAACAATGAAAATCTATCAGATCTTAAGAGATGTGGTCAAACTAATTCAAAGAAAAGATGGCCTTCACTTCTTGAATGAATGCAGATAAATGAGCCAAACATCTTGCCCAAAAGAACTTAAAAGAAAATAATAAAGTCAGCTTTAAAAAAAAGCCATTGCTTAAAAAAAAAAAAGCAAAAGTATAAATTAATCAATTAGATATGATGGAGACAAACGCCCAGTAAAACTGATAAATCTGAGAACCAATTCTTCAAAAGACCAAATAAAAAGAATGTTTTGGAAATTCTAATTAATTATTTTTAAAAAGGAATACGGGCATTTAAAATAATTAAAATAGTTTGTTAACTGATGGAGCAGTAAGGACTCAGATCAAAGGAAAGCAATAGGGGTCTAGAAATTGAACTAAGTATTATAAAAATAAAGGATAAAACAATTAAGCCAGCATTTGAAATCATCAAAGAAATAAAACATATTGCAAACAGACAAACCATGGATTAAAAGCAATCGTTTTCCCTACTTCACACTAAACAATAAATAAATTCCAAAATAGATGAAAATTCTAGATGTACAAAATACAGCCATAATCTGGAAGGTTAGAGTGGTCAGGCAATGCTGATGCCTTTGTTCTCAATACTCATGAGTTGAGAAGGGCTTTCTGGGTCTGACCACAAAAGCAGAAGGTTAAAGACCTATGGATTTGGCTATAGGTTTAAATACATTCCATTATTTATTCAGTAAATAGATAATGTCTCCAATGTCCATGTACTATTAAAGGCGCTCAGGGAGCAACTGTGAACAAAACTGACAGAGATCACTGCCCTCCATTGGGAGCGATAGATCCCAGGCAATAGTAAATTAATACATAAATAAATTCTAGATTTTCAGGAAGCGATAAACTATAGTTTGTTCAAGTTTGAAAAAATAACTATGCATAAAGCATTTTTATTTTTTACGGGGGTTGGGAATGCAGAGGTGGGGGCACTGTCACAGTCAGTAATCCGGTCAGTATAGGATTCACTGAGTAGGTGACGGTGGTGACGGCTGAAAGAGGTGAGGGAGGGACCATGCGACTGTCCCAGAGAAGAATGTTCTGGGCAGGAGCAGATGTGTGAAGCCCCTAAGGTGGGAACATGCCTGGACCATTCAAAGACTAGCAAACGGAAGATGAAATAGCTATGGCTGGAGACGAAATAGCCTAGGACAGAGCCCAGGGAGGTGAGGTCAGAGACGTCACAGGGCAGGAGAGGTCATGGCAAGGTCGTTGGCTTTACTCCAAGAGAGGTGGGAGAGGTTTGAACAGAGGAAGGACAGGCTCTGCTTTGTCTCAACTGGCTCACTCACAGGCTGAGAATGGACTCTAGGAGGTCGAGAGCAAAGGTAGGGAACTCAGTTAGGAGGCTGCTGCGTTCCCCTCTTCTTAAAATGAAAATTTCTCTTTCTTAGAGAAAAATGCCACTTTAGAATCCTTGTTTAAAAATATAATCATTCTGAATGCCCTTGAAAATGTATTTTTTTGGACTTGTCTCCTGGGTAGGCAGATGGTTACAGGGCAGAGACTTGGAAACTGAAAAATGCAGGTCAAGTCTCAGCTTTTCCTCTGTGTGACCTCGGATAGGTTTCCAAATCTCTCCCAGGTTTGGCTTCCTCACACTGAAAGTGGAGAACGACACTTAGAATGCAGAGTGATACAGGCACGGGCTTGTAGCACTCGTCACCTATATTGGGACATCTGTGAGAGTGAAAGGGGGCCCCATTAGTAACGCTACTGGGACAGGTATAGATGGGGACTGTCCTGGGATGGGGGACTCAGGATGTAGACTTGCCTTGCTACAAAGACTGCTGGGTGTTTGGAATGAACTAAGGAGCTGGGCGTGAAGGAGGGGCTCCGTCAGTGGTAGTTTTCTTCCCAGTGCACCTCTGTTGGCTGTACTTTGGAAGCAGGGTACCAGAGGAGTGGTTCTCAACCTTGGCTCCCTTTGGAATCACCAGGAGATTAAAGAAACACGAATGCTCTTCATACTTGGCCTCAGTTGCAGCCAGGTCATCGGGGTTTTTCAAACGTTTTAGGTGACTGTAGTGGGGAGCCAGGCAGCACTCCTGTTCCAGTGCAAGTGATTCTGGTCCCCTTGCAGTCCTCAGCCACCTACCCCTTTTTCTATTGTAGTAAAATATACATAAGACTTACCATGTTGACCATTATTAAGTGTGCAGTTCAGTGGCATTAAGTGCACTCACATTGTTGTGCGACCATCACCACCATCCGTCTCCAGAACGGTCTCATCTTTTCCAACTGAAACTCTGTACCCGTTAAACACTAACTCCTCCTTGCCCACTTCCCCCAGCCCCTGGTAACCTCTATTCTACTCTGTCTCTATGAATTGGACTATTCTAGGTACCTTATGTCAGCAGAATCATCTAATATTTGTCCTTTTATGTCTGGCTTAGTGTACTGTCTTTAAGATTCATCCATGTTGTGACATGTGTCAGAATTTCTTTCCTCTTTATGACTGAGTAATATTCCATTGAATATATTACTATATAGCACACTTGATGTATCATCCCCACGCGTCTGTTGATGGACACTTGAGTTGTCTCCATCTTTGGGCCATTGTGAACAATGTTGCTATGAACCTGGCTGTGCAAATGTCTGTTTGGGTTCCTGCTTTCAGTCCTTTGGCGGGTAAATACTCATAAGCGGAACTGTTGATTCTTTGTCCTTCTCTTTTTGATTACCATCTCACACCTTCCCCACCGAGACATTTGTCTAACACAAATCATTTACTCCCAAACTGAATCATCCTAAATCAACTTAAAGACTGGGCTGAAGAAGACTTGCAGAAAAGAAAAGTTAATGGCCTCTGAGCAGAGCAAAAATCAGTTACAGATTCACATCATCCTTGAACCTGAAGTGTGGAGTGTTTGGTGCCTATAGTGGAGGTTTTTGCTGATAAAGCACAGGTGCTGTGATGCCAAACAGCTCAGGCTCATTTTCAACTGGTTCTGACATGAGCTGATGGTTTCCTGTCTGAGTTCATGGCTGGGAGATCTCCCAGCCATTGTTCCCCTGGAGCCCAGACCTCCTGATGCTGGGAGGTTGTGACAGTCCTGGGAGGAAGTGGCTCAGACTTTGCCTCCTCCGTGACATATGCAATAAAATGTGGGCATTGCAGGGGGCCTCCTGGGCATCACCCCCCTTCTTGACAAGTCTTGGATCTCCAGACTCCGGAGGGGCCTTCCTTCTCAGTTTGTAGGAGCAGCCCTCCTATCAGGAGCCTAGAGGCTGTGGGAATGACACGCATTGCTTTCTTGGAGTTCATGGCTCCCAAAAGGGATATAATTCCCCAAGTACAGAGATCGAGTTTAGTACTGCATTAGGCAATGATGATCTTCAAATATGGTAAAGATTAGTCAACCCTGACATTGGAAGCCATGATTAAACTGATTCCAAAGTTTCTGTGACAGCACCAGTCATCCTTGAAATGCAAGAGGAAAGAGCCAGGAAGTGAAATAAGACCCAAGGGAGAGCTGCTTCTAAATAGCTTAACTCATTTTAGGAATTCCCTGACTGTAGCAAGTAAATGGTCAAGTCATCTGACAAGGACAGTTTCCTGAATACCAAGACAGGACAGGCTTTGTCCTGGGAGGCAGGATAGCTCCAATATTCAGAGCATAGATGGGCGTTGACATGCCCTGAGTTGTTGGTAGACATCTCCTTGCACAAAGTCTTGATAGGGGTAATCGTAGGCTTACAGGGAGAATCTACTCAGCGTTAGCTCCAGTAATGACTCTACTACTGGCTGAGCAAACAAGAGTTCTGGTCCTCCCAACACCCAGTGAAGGGCTTGAACCTTCCCATCTTACGGATGGGCAAATGGGTTCAGCAGAGTGAAGTAATTTGCTCAGTCAGTCCCCTACTGTTGCTGTAAGAAGCTATCCCAAACCCAGTGGTGTGAAAACAGCATGCATCTATTCGCTCTCAGTTCTGCAGGCCAGAAATCTGAAAAGGGTTTCATTTGACCCAAATCAAGGTCAGTGATGGCCAGGCCATGATCCCTCCGAAGGCTCCAAAGGAAAACCCATTTCCTTGCCCTTTCCTGCTTCTGGAGGCTATCCTTATCCCTTGTTCATGCATTTTCCGTCCCCTCATCTTTTCTGCCCTTGCTTCCCTCGCCTCCTTCTTCCCCTCTGCCGTCTATTTTCCCTCTGTCTCCCTCTTACAAGAACCCGTGTGATTACATTTAGGTCCACCTTATAATCCAGGATGATCTCCCAAGATCCTAAACTTAACCACATCTCCAAAGACCCTTTGCCACGTGTTACCATTCACAGGCTCCAGGGATTAGGATGTGGACATCTTGGAGGCGGGCGTTATTCAGCTACCGCAGTGACCGAAGCCGCATAGTCAGTGAGTGACAGAGCTCAGACTCACTTTGCATCTGATTGCATCTTTCTCTTCAAAAACCTTTTAATTACATTACATATCAAAACACTTTTTTTTTAGTTCAGAATGTTACAGGGAAAGTTAATGTCTCTTTTGACAACCCCTCCCCCAGTGCAGTCTTGGCTCCTTCCCAGCTTCAGAGATGTGTTTGTTCTGCTAGGCATCAGTTTGGGAGGCTGCCTGCCAGTACATTACTCAATCATTTGCACTCATAGCTACCTACCCATAATAAACACATATGTATATTATGTGCTATATTATATGGTGTCCTGCCATTATGCTCTTTCTACAGCTTGGTCTTCCATCTAACAGTATATCTTGGGCTTCTACCTGGTACTATGGATCCTATGAAGACCCCCTCATCCTTTTAAACATCTGTGTAGTATTCCATTAAATAGTCATGCCATTATTTTTATACCCCTATTTCCACTGTTCCCAATTTTACACTGTACAAATATTCTTTAGGCCTCCTGGACCACATGTGGGGATGTTTCTCTAGAGTGGATACAGAGAAATGGAATTGATGGTTGATAGATTTTAAATTTTATTAGATGCTGCAAAATTGCTCTCTAATAAAACTCAGGCTTTCCTAGACACATTAGGTTCTTGTGCAAGTGAAAAAGCATCTTAGGAAAACATTCTCCTGCCTAGACTTAGGTATCTGCCATGGTGCCTTACCCAGTAAGCTTCTGAAGAAGTCTCCCTCACTTAATGGTGAAGTTCCCACTTGACTGTCCCAAGCTAGAGGACCCAGGGAAACTTAGTGGGCAGGAATAAATGCTTGGGTGTTTGCTTCAATTAACTATCTTCTTATCTTCAAATCTTGTGTCCACAGACAGCCCTGGAATGGGAGCTAGGAGACTGAAATTCTATAATCCCCTCCATTAGGATTTCTCCATGTCTTATACATACAAAACATGGGCTATATTTAATGAATTCATCCTGTTTGACTGTGTCAGGATCCCTTAAATATTCTATACTTAGCTTTTTTTTCAATAAGTTATAAAAATCCAACAGAGTTATTTTTCAAATTTAACTGGGTGTCCTATATTTTTGTTTGCGCTATCGGGCTACTCTAAATTTAACCAGCTTTCTTATTTGGAAGGCGGATAAATCTAGAGGCTTTAAACACAACTGCATTCATATATCAGCTGTATTAGTTTCCTAGAGATGCTGTAACAAATAGCACAGATGGAGTGGCTTAAACACCAGAAATCTATTTTCTCACAATTCTGGAGACTAGAAGTTTGAGATCAAGGTGTTGGCAAGGTTAGTTTCTTCTAAGCCCTCCTGGTTTGTGGACAATCACCTTCCCCCTTAGTCCTCACATGGTCTTTCCTGCATACATGTCTGTGTACTAATATCCTCTTCTTATAAGGACACCAGTTATACTGGATTAGGAGAAACTCATATGAACTCATTTTAACCTAGCTTCCTCTTGAAAGACCCTATCTCCAAATATAGTCACATTCCGAGGCACTGAGGGTTAGGACTTCAACATATTCAGCCCTAACACCAACTCTGGCACTTACCTGCTGAATCCATTCATTGGACAGCGGTGGATAGTGAATGAAATCTACACGGCACCAAACAGTGACCAGATGGTAGGGAGAAACAAATGATTGAGACAGATACAGCCCCACTATCCCCACCATTGTGGACCTTACATTTTGATGAAAGCAGACAATCACTAAATATTACATAAACAAGAAAAAACATATAAAAATAGGCACTATGCTAAGCTGAGAGAGTGCCTGGGTGTTACTTTAGCTAAGTTGGTCAGAGAAGGCCTGAGGAAGTGATGTTTAAGCAGAACCTTGAACAACAAGAAGGACCAGCTATTCTGAGGTGAGGAAATAGAGTGTTTCCAGCTCAGGACTCAAAGATCCTGAGGTGAGAATGGGCTTAAGGTGTTGAATCAGCAGAATTTCCTGCTCTGAAATCCTGAGACTGTAAGAAACTTTTTATTATGGGATTTTTCAGACACATACAATAAACAGAATAATATAATAAACCCATGTGTGTCCAGCATCCAGCTTTGACAAAGATCAACATTCTGTCACTGTTTTTGTACTTTTGCCTCCCCAGTCCTCCAAACCCCAACTCGATCATTGTTTTTGTCTTTGTTTTTGTAGTTTTTAAGGTAAAATTTACATACACTGAAATACATGAATATTAAATGTACAGTTCTGACAAAATGATACACTCATGTAATTCACGTCTCTGTCGTGTCAAATCTTGCCGTTCACTTCAGATAGTTCCCCCATCGACATGCTCAATCAATTCCTCTCTCTCTCGAGACAACAGTATTCTGAATTTTTCCAGCATACGTTAGCTTTGCCTCCTCCTGAACCTCATGTGAATGGGATCATGCCGCGGGTACTCTTTCGTCTCTGGCTTTTGTTCTCAGCCCCACATCTGTGAGGTGCATCCATGTAGTTGTACGTATCAATATTTATTCCTTTTGATTGCTGAATCTTATTCCTTTGTGTGAATACGACACCGTTGATTTAGTTATTCCCCTGTTGAGGGACTGTTGGATTGCTTCCAGTTTGGGACTATTATAAATAAAGCTGTTATAAACTTTCATGTCCAGATCATTTCATGGATATATGTGTTCATTTCTCTTGGGTGAATGCTGGTTTATACAATAGATGTAAGTTTAAATGTATGAGTTACTGTTACATTTTTTTCTGCAGTGATTGTACTTTTTATCCCCCAAAGAAATGGGTCTTTTTTACTCTACCTCCTTGCCAACACTTGGCATTCTCAATCTTTTAAAATTTCAACCATTCTAGTAAGTTTGCAGTGGTATCTCAATGTGATTTTATTTCACACTTTCTTAATAAACAGTGACATTGATTATTTTTGTATGGTTATTAATCATTGAGATATCTTCTTTTCTGAAGTGTCTTTGCCTATATTTTAAACTTGACTATTGTTTCTCATTATTACTGAGTTTTAGGAGTTATTTATGCATTTTGGACAGAAGTTCTGTGTTGGATATATGTTTTGCAAATATTTCCACCTGTGTGTAGCCTGCCTCCTCATTTAAAAAATATGTACTCTTAGAAAGTTATTTCATAGTCACTTTATGTTTAGAGCAGTTTTAGATTCATAACAAAATTGAGCAGAAGGTACAGAAGTTTCTCATCTATCCTCGGGCCCCATGTATGCACAAACTCCACCACCGTCAACATCTTGTACCAGAGGGTACTTTTGTTACAGCGATGAACCCACACTGACACGTCATTAGCACCCCACCTCCGTAGTTTATGTTAGGAGTCCTTCCACGTGCTGTACAGTCTATGGATTTGGACAAATGTATAATGACATCTTCATTCTTTTTAATTGTGTCTTCAGAAGAGTAGAAGTTATTAATTCTGATGAATTCTAATTTATCAATTATTTCTTATATGACTATCGCCATCTATACCCCATCTAAGTGTCCTTCATGGTCTATCTGCCTCTGCTTCAGACACAGGCTATCATCTGGTGAAGCAAACCTTTTAATTTTAGATAGTTCTGTACCCTCTCTGGGCCTGAATAATGTAAGCCACTCTACCTCTCCCAGAACTTATCTGAATTGCCAGTACTGGACGAATATCCCATTATAGGAAGCAAATAAGAGACATATCTTTGTTTATATGGAAGATTCAGTGTTTCAGTTCAGTTCAGTTCAGTTGCTCAGTTGTGTTGGACTCTTGGCGACCCCATTGACTGCAGCACACAAGGCTTCCCTGTCTATCACTAACTCCCAGAGCTTGCCCAGACTCATGTCCATCCAGTCAGTGATGCCATCCAACCATCTCATCCTCTGTCATCCCCTTCTCCTTCTGCCTTCAATCTTTCCCAGCATCAAGGTCTTTTCTAATGAGTCAGTTCTTCACATTAGGTGGCCAAAGGATTGGAGTTTCAGCTTCAGCATCAGTATTTCCAATGATAAAAAAATATTTTTGTTCATGTGGAAGATTCAGTGTTTAGGAGAGACAAATCTGAGGAGCTGAGAGTAAATATCCATCTAAGGAAGAAGCAAGAGAAAAAGACATATATATGTATGTATGTATACATGTCATATATATATATGACATATATAAGTATAATATATATATTATATAAAGAAAGAAGAAATATATATATAATAGAGAGAGAGATCAATCTGAGGACCCAAGAGTAAATATCCATCTAAGGAAGACATATATTTATATACATATATATGAAATCAACCTAGGTTTTTGAGAAGGGAACATTCTGAGATCTAAAATGGTTGTTTTGAGATGTTTAATAGCAGCAGTCATATTTCTAAAAACTCATCAGAAATCATGAGCAGCTCATTGGTACATTAAAAAACATAGCCAATAAATCGAGGTCTTGTGATGAATATGAATATCCAAGGAAACAAGTAACATGGAGCAAAGGGTCATTTTATCACCAAAAGACACTGTGTTAGTACTTTGATATATTTGTATTTATCCCAGCATAAATGCAATATATACCCAAGTTTCTTCCATTGTACACGAAGGAAGCCACATTAACTTAAATATATCTGCCTTTCCACCATCTTCCCCCTGCAACAGTTCATTGAGTTATCTCCAGGATCCCCGGGGGAGGGTCTCATGCAGGCTCTCTTAGCCCTCAGGCATCCCCCGGGGGCTATGCCTTGTTTAAGGAATATCTTAAAGGCGGTGCCTGCTCCAGTCATTCACTGTAATTATCAAGCCCTGACCCAGCAGTGGCTTGATGGCAAGAATCATGACAGTGTCCCCTCTACCTGTACTGTAAAGCCTTGGGGATACTGCTGACTATAACGCGTACAGCCAGCCCCCGTATCTGTGAGTTCCACATCTGCAGATTCAACCAGTGGGTTTTCCAGCCACAGTTGGTGGAATTCACAGACATAGAATCCACTATACAATGCCATCTAATATAAAGGACTTGAACATCCAAGCATTTGGGTACCCACAGGGTCTGGGGGGAGAGAAGAAGTTATGGAACCAGTGCCCGAAGGAAACCAAGGGGCAAATGGACTTTCCAGTCCCTCTGCCTGACAAACTTTTAGTCCATCGAGACCCGGTTCTTAGGTCACGTTTATGGGAAATCTCTTCATCTCTCATTCACATGATTAGTGGAAAAATCCAGTTGTCCACACTGTAGAGAAAAATAGACCTGGTCTTCTCTGCCGCTCTGCAGCTTGTGACTGGGACCACCTCTCTTGTCTGTGAACAGGGTCCACAGGGGGATGTTCCTCAGAGGCCGGTTTGCAGATGTAACAAGATAGCGTGGGAAGAGGGTAGTGGTATCCTGGTCTAGACTAAGCGGCTATCAGTGTTGAAAAGCACATTCGAGCAGTTTAAGGGCCTTAAACTGATGACATGTGGACCAGGTGCAGCGCTGGATAGGTTCTGTTGGGACCAAATAGTGTTCACTTTAAAACCAGAATTAGTTAACATCCTGCAACATAGGAAGCTTAGACCTTCAAGTCAGGTGCCTCCCCTCACCCCACTGGCACCACCAAAAGTGGATTCTGTTTCCTCTTGAGAATTCCTCTTAAAGATGAGGCACCTTTGAAGACCCTGCTCTGTTACAGTCTTCTTTCAATGGGGTCTGGGTTCCATTCTCCGCCTACATAGCAGGTGGCTTCCCTCCTTCCTATTACCTGTGGGTCCCTGACCTACGAGGGCCCCAGTCCCAAGAGACAGCTTTGCACAGACACTGTGCTCACCCTGGGGAGGTTCATTCAGTGGAGCATTAGTCCTCCCCAGCCTGCCTTCCCTCTGCACCCTGCCTCGCTCACCCCACCTCTAGGCCCTGAGTGCCTCTGAGACAGAGAAGATGTCTTACCATCTCTATAAACCCCTGTTTGTGAAGTGGACTAAAGTCTTTAAAAAAACTCATCTCTTCCCCAGTGATCAGTCTCAGGAAAGATCAAAACACCCAAGAGCTATGTCAGCATAACAGTGATTCTTAAGAATGCGTGAAAAAAACAGGGTCAAGGTTGGAAAAGAGGATGCCCTCCTCCCAATGCCATCTTCTGCCTGGGCCACCCCACCCTTCTGGTTGGCCAGACTCTTCACTTGCAGTGGCTCTGGCTCTTGATCTAAATGTTCGCTGCCTTCTCCAACTAGTGTAACTGTTACTCATGGACACCATAGGACATTACACTTGGATTAGAACAGCCCTGGAGAATCCAGAGGTGCAGATGCTGTCACTATTTATTTTTTTCTTAGAACAATAAATAGCACCCAGCAGAGGCTGGCACAAGTTTAAAGGCCTGGTAAAATCCATTGTTGGTGTGAAGCAATAAAACTTCTCATTTACCGCACATGCTTACCAGGTGATATGCGAGAAAATGGTTTATCTTAGCAATTCTTATAATAATGATAACTTGAAAGTGTGTTATTCACTCAGGCATGTCCGACTTTTTGTGACCCCATAGGCTGTAGCCCACCGGGCTCCTCCGTCCATGGGATTCTTCAGGCAAGAATATTGGAGTGAGTTGTCATTCCCCTCTCCAGGGGATCTTCCCGGCCCAGAGATTGAAGCCAGGTCTCCTGAGTTGCAGGCAGATTCTTTACTGTCTGAGCCACCAGGGAAACCCTCAGACAAGACTGAAATTCAACCTATGCAAACAGGCGGGCTGGTTTGCCTTCCTGAAACAGCTCCTCGGCTGGCAGGGATCAGGGTCTCTAGGGTTGAGCTGGTTTGTGTCGGTGGCACCACATTTAAAGGCTATCTGTTTGAAACATGTGAATATTCTTTTTGCCTTCTGTTTTATTCATGAGCTAAAGAGCTGAACAGATCTGAAATTACCAATAAATAACAATCCATGTATTATATTTGAAATGTTATCAGTCCAGTGAATAAGCTACACAGCCATCGTTCAAGCCCAATCTCTCCACCAAGTTGCTTTCTTATCACATTTGCCCTTCAAGGGAAGTCTGAACAACACAAACATTGTTTGTTGTTTAATTGAGTAAAGATATAGAAGCGAAGGATTCCAAACTCAACTGTGTGGGAGGTCAGGACTTTGGGCCTTGACTTTGAAAAGGAAAAAAAAATGCCCATCAGCAGTCATTCCGGGTGTAATGACACAGCATAATAATGCTCAGGATGGATGAGAAAGTTCAGGTGTTTCTAGAGTGATTTCTATACGTTACCAGATGTCACATTTGGTTCCTAGAGATTTAGTCAAATATTAGTATCTCTTTTTGTCAAGTATGATATACAAAAAGATGGGAATAGTAGATGTGCCCTAAAGATATGAAAATATATATAAAACAAAACCATTATAAATTACATAGATTTGCAGTATAAAATTGTTTCTCCTCCCATTTAGAGTAAATACCATCCAAGTATACAGATCATCGAAGTGAATTAAATATGCACACATATCTGAATCATTTTCAGAACTTTAAGAAAAAAAAATCATTACAGATATGACCAAATGACTCGGAAACCAGAAACTGCTTGCTTTTGAGAAGAATGACCTAAGACCCAAAGGGCATGGCTTGGGATTTAGGCTTAAGTTGTAAAACTGCCTCAAGGAAACATATGTAGCCATACTTCTATAAATTTATAGGAAGCTGAACAATTTATCTTTGAAAAACGATAACTTAGAAACAGCCTAAAGTCTGGTCAATAAGAGAATTGAGACCTGTGTAATGTTTATGCAGTGGATTACTACCAACAATGACAGCGAGTTAACTAGAGCTACCAAAAGCCATCCTCCGTGTGAAAAGTAAACAGCATCCAGATGTAAATACTATGGTGTCATTTGTATAGTCTAAAAACAGCAAAACTCAAAGCTGTATAGTTTTAGGGATAGTAAATAGCATGGCCACACTGAAGAAGGTGGGAATTCGTCCAGTCGAGGTAGGGTACGCAGGGAGAACCAATCATATCTGAAGTGGTTTATTTCTCTAAAAGAGTATCTGAAATAAATAAGGCAAAACGTTGGATTTGACAGTGCTAGACGGTGGCTAATACATGTTTATTATATTATTGCCTACACCATAGTGTGTGCTTAAACTTTTCAAAATAAAAAGAAATTAATTCATCACCTACCATGTATCAGGCTATTATATGTATCACTCACCTTTAATTAAAACGACTTGGGTAGGAATTATTTTATATGTATCACTCATCTTTAATTAAAATGACTTGGGTAGGAATTATTTCTATCCCTAGTTTACAAATGAAGAAACAGGTTTTGGGGCATTTTGTGACTTGCCAAGGCCAACATAGCTGGTAACGAGGTTTCCAGACTCTGTTAATTCTAAAATGCACATTCTTACAACAGTGCACGTGTACGCTCAGTTGTGTCTGACTCTTTGCAACCCCATGGACTGTAGCCCACCAGGCTCCTCAGTCCATGGGATTTTTCAGGTAAGAATACTAGAGTGAGTTGTCATTTTCTTCTTCCAGGGGATCTTCCCAACCCAGGGACAGAACCTGCATCTCCTGTGTCTCCTGCATTAGCAGTGAGTTCTTTACCAGTAGCACCACCTGGGTAAGCCACAACCCTTAAAAGATGAACTTGAACTTATTTCCCATGGTTAAACTCTTCTCCTATTCCTTTTTGATACTTCCCCTCCCATGTCTCCCTGCGTCCTGGCACCAGGCCCTGACTTTTCTTCAATATCCTTACCACTTGCGTGACATGGCCAGCCCTAGCCCAGACCCAAAGCGATCAAGATGTGCTCTGGTTTAAGAGTAAGAGTATGAACAGACTTTGTCTGTTTCCAGATCCTCTGGGGTGATCGATCAGTATTTCCTTCCCTGGGGTACTGGGTGGCTTTGGCCGAAACCCACTGATGTTTAGTACATCTGTTGATCCTGTGACCCTAATCACTGATTCATTCTTTTTTCCACAAATCCTCCTTGGAACAGGGCCACAGATTCCTGTGTCCTTTTTCCTTCTTTTGTAGACCTGGTTTAGACTACCTGATTTAGCTCACTGGGTACATCCTCATCAATCTCGTCTCCAGTCTTAGTGTCTCCAGTCCAAACTCACACTGATGACTGGAATGATCATTCAGTCATTCAACAAACTTTTGCTGAGGACTTGTGGTATATCAGGGGTCTTGAGTTTCATGGGATTGAGAAGATATAGTCAGTCCCTAACTTAAACCATTAAAGATCTAAAATGTATCTTGGCACTTCCTTGCTTAAAAATGGTCAGTGATTCCCCAGGCCCACTGACCAGACCCTCTGTTGGAGATGCCCAGAAACAAGCATTTGACACACTCTCTAGATGGTTCCCTGGTAAAGCATCTACCTACAGTGCGGGAGACCTGGGTTCAATCCCTGGGTAGGGAAGATCTCCTGGAGAAGGAAATGGCAACCTACTCCAATAGTCTTGCCTGGAAAATCCCATGGATGGAGGAGTCTGGTGGGCTACAGTCCATGGGGTTGCAAAGAGTCGGACATGACTGAGTGACTTCACTTTCTTTCTTTCTAGGTGGTTCAAACACTACAGTTTGAGAACACTGGCCTAAGGAGCAAAACTGAAAGTTCTTGGATTGGATATGACAAAAGAGAAAGCAGAGTCCATGGAGGGCCTTTTCTAGCAAGAGAGCCGTGACATCACCCTGACCATCATTTACATCCCACACCACCTGATTTGCATCATGCTGATGTGGCTACTATGGCAGTGATGATCTGCACCTCCCAGCCTGGTGGGACACTTCAGCACCATGCGCTGTGTACTCATGAAATGAAATTCTTTTAAGACAGAATGCCACAAAAACCATTCTAGTGACTAGATATCTGAATGAATGACCTACTTGAGATCCCTCTTAATAGGCTCTGCTCCCTTAAATCTTTGATCCACAGCAGATGCTTACCCTTCTGCCTAAAATGCTTGTCCTCTTCCTTTGTTTTCCAGGCAGTCTTCTATTCATTATAAAAATTGTCTCCTCTGAGCAGCCTTCCTTGCTTTCCGCTTTTTACCCCTGTAACTTCTTAGGACTTTCTCTCCTGTTATCTGAATTGCAGGCTGCAGTAAGAAGGACACTGCATTTATCTTCATCCTGGAAGCTCACTGACTCCAGCCCCATCTTCTCATTCAAGCCTCTGAATCCCTGCATGGATTCCTGGAATATGTGGGAGTATTCTATTCTACTAGACCCCAGGTCAAATCCTCCTTTGTAGCTGCAAAGCTACCCTGAAAAATATTCATGTAACTTGTCTCTTCTTGTTTGAGAAAAAGATTTGTTTTTCTTGTTTGAGAAAAAGATTTGTAGTACTTGTTTGAGAAAAAGTACTACAAGCAAACACTTGTAGTACTATTAATAATTATTCTGAAGTAAGCCACAGTGGGATACATGTACACAATTTTCCAGAAAGATAAATTCACATGTGTGCAATAAACGTAATGTCTGATGCTTGCAAAGTCCTTATGAGAAATGTTTGTTTAAAAGCATGCAGCTAACCCAAATGCCCATCCACTAATAAACAGATAAAATCTGGTCTATCCAAACCATGGAATACTATTCAGACATAAAGAGGAATGAAATATTGATTCTTGCTGCAACACAGATGAATCTTTTTTAAAGGATTTATTTATTTTGTTTTTTGACTGTGGTGGATCTTTCTTGCTACGCGAAGGCTTTCTCTAATTGCAGCGAGCGGAGGCTACTCTTCATTTTGATGTGTTGACTTCTCGTTGCAGTGGCTTCTCTTGTAGAGAACAGGCTCTGGAGCTCTGGTTCAGTAGTTGTGGCAGACAGGCTTAGTTGCTTTGCAGCATGTGGGATCTTCCTGGGCCTTGGATTGAACTGGTGCCCCACTCATTGCAAGGTGGATTCTTCATCACTGAACCACCAGGGAAGCCCATGGATGAACCTTGAATACACGATGTGGTGTGAAAGAAGCCAGTCACAAAAGGCCATATATTATAGGACTTTTCTATAAAGAGAGAAAACAGATCATGGTTGCCAGGGTCTGGTGGGGAGGGGGAATGGGGAGTGATTGTTTAGTAGGTACAGAGGATTTCCATTCGGGATGATGAAAATGTTCTCAAAATAGGTAGTGGGTATGGTTGCACAACCTTGTGAATATATGAAAAACCACTAAATTATACATTATGCAAGGGTGAATTTTATGGTATATGAATTATATCTCAGTTTTAAAAATGTAGCTACTAAATAACTATAGAGAGACAACTGCTGGCTAAGTGTGCCTATAATGTGGGGAGGGCCCCCAAATTAGATTTCTTTGCTGCCAATCATGCCTGTCCCAGGAGAGGGTACAAGAAGATGCAGAACACTTTCCATTTTGAAGACTACTGGCTGTGAGGAAAAAGCCTCAGGTTCAACCTCTGCCCCTTCCTCAACTGTCAAAGTGGAAGGCGTTCTGATAAGTTCAGAAGTATGAAAAAGAGGAAATCTCAAAAGCAGAGGAATAGAATTAGAATGGTCCCTTTGGCCCAGGACCATCTCATTTTACACCTGCTTTCCCAGCATAACTAGTAAGATTGTCCCCTGCTATTCTCTAAATTATAAGCTTGGATGATAAATTATTTAACCACCTCACCTAACCCTGTTGGGGAAACAGCTGTGTGTTAGGTAATGTCTCATTGAATATAAAATAAAGGTCAATGGAGTCATTCGCTGACTATCTCCGAGTCTCTCTTTGTCTGGAAACTTCCATTCTCAGCGCTTATATTATAAGAACCAAAAGTAGACAGGACCTAGAAAGGGAGCCTCCTTCTTCTCAGCAAGCACCCAGTATAAGTGTCCAAGAAGTGGTGGTGGGTGAGACTGACCCTCACAGCCAGTGAATGCTGCTTCTGTGTTCCAGGGACTGCTGCCTCTATGAGCAAGTTTGCTTCACTGGTGTGTCTTGATGGGCACCAGCTTCTGGCCTGTTAGGGTAACAATCCTTATCACTTCCTCCAGCCACTCACACTCTCAGCCTTCACGATGCCACAAGGGTGCAGCAACCTTCTGTGAAGAGGCTTCCTGGAGCCATGGGTAGTGTGACATTTAGAAAGATCACTCTCTTTATTCCTACTGTCCTCCCTGGTTTGGAGCCTGTTCCTTTACTGGCTGCCTTTCAACATCCAGAACAACGAAGACCCTTTGCTCCTCAGGCCCTGGACTGGAATCTGGTGTCTCCCAGAGGCGTCCTCCTTCCTTATAAAAATCCTCTGTTAGCACTCAACATCCCTCCCTAGAATCTGGTTTCCACCGCTCCCTGGGATACCACCTTCATTAGCAACATCAAGGGGGATCTGAACCTATTGTGGACGTGGTTCAGATTTTAATCCCAGGAGAAGAGATGAAAGGATACAGTGAAGAGGAGAGGGTCGTTGCTTGACTCTTGACCAGATACGCTTGCCTCTTAGCTCTGACTGAGGAGGCCTGGAATATATTTTCATTTTGTTTTATGTGTTCATGCACCTCTCCAATCTGCTCAACCACGAACCCCTTGAGGTTAGCGACTGTATATTCCCTGTACCCACAACCTAGTAGTGTCTGGCATACAAAGATCCCAGGGAATGGCTGTTGAATGAATGCACTTGTTAAAGGCTTTTGAAAAATTATCGATTTACTTTCGGCTGCACTAAGCCTTCATTGCCGTGCATGGGCTCTCTCTGCTCGTGGCGAGTAGGGGCTGCTCTTCGTGGTGGTGTGCGGGTGTGTCGCTGTGCTGGCTTGCCTGGTGTCGCACGGGCTCAGGAGTTCCGGTGCATGGGCTTAGTTGCTCTGTCGCACGTGGGATCTTCCTGGACGAGGGATCAAGCCTGTGCTCCCTGCATTGGCAGGAGGATTCTTCACCACTGAACCACCAGGGAAGTCCTGAATGCATTTGTTAAGACTGACCTACTCATCTCAACCTCCTCCACCAAACATGCACAACTTTGGATTTAACTAACCAACAACTTCAACTTCAGTGGAAGTTCTGCTAACTGTTAAAAGAGAGAAGAGTTGTGTTTTATAATTGATTTTAATTCACAGAAGTTAGTAAATTTCTACTATAATCTTTGCATAAATAGAAGAAAAACCCCAAATCTGGTATGGTTAGTCTGGGGACGTGAGCTCTAAATCCCACTCACAGTCAAACAAATGAGAGATTGAGTGTTAACTCCATTCATCACTGAACATCAAAATTCAAAGACCATGACCAGTGTGTGTTATATTTCATTTCTTCTGCTTGACTTGGAGATGCCTGAGAGAGTGTCAAAGGTGAAGAAAGGGTGAACCTCTGACCACTGAGAGGCAACAAGCAAAAATAATCCATTCACCTTTTTCCTTTCCTGGGAGGAACAACTATTTTTTCACTTTCTTCTGATTTGTTGGGTGGAGAGCTGGCTGGTACCCATATAAATTGGAGAGGGATCCATACTGTAGTTAAGGCCTAATTCTTATGGCTCCCACATATCCACCTCCTGTGAAGAGTGTTTTTCTTTCTACTAGGAATCATTTGTCCCCCTAATCCAAGCCTGGACTCTCTATATAAAGCTGTAGCCTTATGGGACCCTGCCCCTGACTGGTCCAGAGGTTAGTTCCACACACAAGCTGCACCAATTAGAGTCCTTCCCCAGGGTTAGAGAGTAAAGGCAATTGTACGTGTGAAACTTAAGGAGATTAGGGGCTACATTTGCCATGTGGAAGAAACCCAGATTCATACACGTTTGTGTGGTATATCTGTTTCCATCATTTTGCTTTCAATCTAGGTCATTGAATTTGAAGTGTGTCTTTTGTGAGTGGTAGATAGTTGGGTTGTATTCTTTTTTTTTACCCACTCTACCAATCTCTGTTTATCGTTGTGTTTAGGCTATTCACTTTTCAGGCACTTATTTGTATGCTAACATCTAACTATAATTTTGTTTGTTTTCTGTTTGTTTCTTCTCGTTCTCATCCTCTGTTTCTCTTTTCTTGCCTTCCTGCAGGTTGCTTTAACATATTTTAGAATTTTATTTTGATTTATTTTCAGTGTGTTTTAAATATTTCTTTGTATAGTTTTTGTAGTTATTTCTCTATTACAACATCATCTGTGACTTACAACAGTGTTTTAGCAACAACATCCTGCCACGCTGAGTGAAGCATGAAAACTCTCCTTACACTCTGATTTGGGGAAGAGGGTGTTAAGCTACTGGCTATATAAAAATCTTTATCTTCTTCACTTACCTTTCTTACCTTTAAATATTATTGTCTTATATATTAGTTGCTGTTATAATTTTTGTTTCAATCATCAAACATGATTTACGAAAGTATCAAGAACAGTCTCTCATGTGTACCCATTTCTATTCTTTTCATTGTTTCTTCTTCCTTCCTGCTGTTCTGACTCCTCCTTTAATCAGCTCATTTTTGTTTAAAGAATTTCCTTTAGCTAAGCTTTAAGCAAATGAATTTTCTTTTAGTTTTACTTCATGTCAGAATGTTATTTTTTTTCACTCCTGAAGGATGGTTTCACCAGAACCAGAGTTTGCAGTTGATAATTCTTTTCTTTCAGCACTTGAATAGTATGGTGCCACCCATTTTCTCCTGGCCTCCAGATGAGTAATCTGCTGTCATTCGAGTTGATGTGTCCCTATAAATGTGCTGTTTTTCTCTGGTTGCTTTCAAGAGCTTTCTTTTTCTGTCTATGTTGCTTTCTTTCTTTTTCATTTTTAAGAGTTTAATTATTATGTACCTTAGTATGGATTTACTTGAATTTATCTTATTTGAGATTTTCCCAGCTTCTTGGATCTGTAGATTTGTGTCTTGCCCCCAGTTTTGGAAGTTTTCAACCATTATTCCTGTGAATATTTTTCAATCCCATTTTTCTCTCTGATTTGGGACTCTAGTGATACTAATGTTGAGTTATTTGTTACTGTCCCATAAGCTCCTAGGTCTCTAATCATTTTTAAGTCTATTTTCTCCCTGTTTTTTAGATTCAGTTCAGTTCAGTTCAGTCGCTCAGTCGTGTCCAACTCTTTGTGACCCCATGAATCGCAGCACGCCAGGCCTCCCTGTTCATCACCATCTCCCGGAGTTCACTCAGACTCACGTCCATTGAGTCCGTGATGCCATCCAGCCATCTCATCCTCAGTCGTCCCCTTCTCCTCCTGCCCCCAATCTCTCCCAGCATCAGAGTCTTTTCCAATGAGTCAACTCTTCTCATGAGGTGGCCAAAGTATTGGAGTTTCAGCTTTAGCATCATTCCTTCCAAAGAAATCCCAGGGCTGATCTCCTTCAGAATAGACTGGTTGGATCTCCTTGCAGTCCAAGGGACTCTCAAGAGTCTTCTCCAACACCACAGTTCAAAAGCATCAATTCTTCGGTGCTCAGCCTTCTTCACAGTCCAGCTCTCACATCCATACATGACCACAGGAAAAACCATAGCCTTGACTAGACGGACCTTAGTTGGCATAGATGAATTGTGTTGTTCTTTTCTCGCATTTACTGATTCTATCCTTTGTTATCTCCACTCTCCTATTCAGCCCACCTATCTAGTGTTTTATTTCTGTGATTGAATTTTTCTGTTCTATAATTTCCATTTGGCTCTTTATCTTTGCTTAGAAAAAGAAATAGAAACAACTTATATTTCTTTGCTGAAACTTTTTTTTCATGTGTTTCTAGAGAGTTTATAATTAATTGTTAGAGTATTTTATGACAGCTACTTTAAAAACCCTTGACAGAGAATTCAAACATCCGAGCCATGTCAACTACGGGTGTCTATTGATGGTCTTTTCTCATTCATTTTGTGATCTTTGTGGTTGTTTGTATAACAGGTGGGGGAGTTTTAATTGACTTCTGTGCATTTTTGTCTATTTCCCTAGGAGACTCTGGATCCTATATAATTCTTTTATTTTAGCAGGCAACCACTGTGTTCTGGTTCATCATGTGGGTTTAGCCTATTTTGTGGGTTGTGGTTCCGAAGGCAGTTTAATTTTTAGAACACTTGCAGTGTTGTTTTAGTCTTCTTGGTTTATGCATGCCACTGGGGCTTTCGCTAATCCCTACTTGGGCTGCCTGAGGAGGCAGAAAGGGTATCCCCAGATCTGGCCAATAGAACACCCCTTAATGGAGACACTGCCGAGGGATTCATCCTGCTCATGTCTGCTGGCTTCCCAGTGCCTCTTGGCAGAGGACAGGAGAGCTGTACTGACAAGGACAGAGAGGCTTCCTGGGCCAGGCTGCCTGCTGTAGCTGGTCCTCTCCTGACAGCTCCTCCCATACTCCTCTGGACCTCTCACTACAAAGGGCGTCCTGGGCCTGGCAGGGAAGGAGAGCTCTCCTTCATCCTCTTACATCCGCCAGGGGATCCCAATCACTCTCTGTAGGGGGCTGTCAGACTCATTTGATGCTCTTAGAGTGACTCCCCTTTTGATCCAGGGATGGAATGAGCCTAGTCTGGCTGCCCTCCCTTGCTGTGTTGGAGGTTAGAAAATACCAGGTCCAGGGGACATTCCTCTGGTAGGATGACCTGCTCCTGTGCTGCTCCTCCATTCCTGGGATCTCAAACCAGTTTTTCTTCTTCTTCTTCTTCTTTTTTTTTAAATCACTTTCCAGAGTTCTCCTTTGGTGGTTGTATTAGTCAGAGTTCTTGAGAGAAACAGAACTAACAGAACAGATAGATTGACAGATAGACATCCTATGTAAACATACACATATCCTGTCTATATAGCATAAGTGTATAGAGATGTCCAGTTTTGTAGAGAGAGATGTATATATGTGGATAGATAGATACAGAGATAAAAGCATAGATATCTCTATCTAGCTCTGAGAGAAAAACTAATCTTGAGAAATTGGCTCACATGATCATGGAAGCATGGAAAGTCCAAAATCTACAGGGTAGGCTGGCAGACTGGAGACTCAGGGAAGAATTACAGTTCAAATCCAAAGGCTATCTGCTCGAAGTATTTTTTCTAGCTCAGGGGAAATCCATCTTTGTTCTATTACAAACTTCAGTTGATTGTTTGAGGCCCATATATGACAGAGAACAATCCATTTTATTCAAAGTCGACCAGTTTGTATGAAAATTCAAAAAAAAATTAAAAAACAACAACAACCACAACTTCACTGAAACATCTAGGATAATAGCTGACCAAAGATTAGGACACCATGGCCCAGCCAAGCTAACATGTAAAATTAACCACCACAGTTGTCTCTTGGGCCATTTTCAGGGCTTATTATTACACTTAGTAGGAAAGAGCAGGAAAAAATAAGTCTATACTCTCTTGACTGGACTGTAAGTTAAAAAAGATCAGAGGGGCAATTTGTAGGGAGAGGGAATGAAGCCGACCCACACAGAGAAACTGGGATGAGAACTGTGTCCCAAGTTCAGCTGCCCTGACCTTATTGGAACTTGGTCTTCCAATCACTACCTAGATGCTGCTGCTGCTGCTGCTGCTAAGTCGCTTCAGTCGTGTCCAACTCTGTGCGACCCCAGAGACGGCAGCCCACCAGGCTCCCCCGTCCCTGGGATTCTCCAGGCAGGAACACTGGAGTGGGTTGCCATTTCCTTCTCCAATGCATGAAAGTGAGAAGTGAAAGTGAAGTCGCTCAGTCGTGTCCGACCCTTAGCGACCCCATGGACTGCGGCCCACCAGGCAAGAGTGCTGCAGTGGGGTGCCATTGCCTTCTCCAACCTAGATGCTAGTAACCCATAAAGCCTACCTTCCCCCCTTTTCTTGTTTAGTTAGTTTGACTTGGGTTTCTGTCACTTCCAACCAATTAAAAGAAGTGCCTGGCTGGGTCAAAGACCCAGCTACCCAGCAGCTGGTCATCCTCTCCTGATGTCAGCCCTGTTCTCCCTGCAGAAATAGGGTTGAAGTAGAGAATGAGCCCTTCACTGTGCTGGGGGTGGAGTCCCTACAGTCAGGCTGAATCAGGGGCTTTCTCAGTGGAGGGCATATCAGTCTGGGAAAATGGTCATTAGGGTCCTGTCTGCTAATTACACTGGGGTTGTTCCAAGGGATGGGATCGGAAAATGAGGATCCAAAATAGGCCAAGGTGTCACCATAAGGTGGCAAGGTAGAGTTCCAGATTTCCTGAGAATGGCAATTTCTGAGTGAAACGTGTGTGCGGACTGTAAATCTGCGAGTTTATTGACAGATTCGTATCATCCCCAGTGCCCCAGTCCACAGCTCCTATTGCGGTGAGGCCGCACTGACTGCATCGTAAGAATTTTTAAAGTATCTTAACTTTGAACCCAGGGCTATTGGATTTCCTTTGATTGCAAAGTCAATATCAATCGCTTTGCCCAGGAAAAACTGTGCATGAGAAAATATGCCCAAACCAGCGGAGTCCTTGTAACCAGACTTGCTTCTGATGAGGTGAAAAATCATTTGGAAATGGAGCCTTTCAGACTGTGCTTGACAATTGAACCTTCACGTTTCAGCTGAAAACACCGAAGGGAAAAGGGGGAAAAAAACAGATGTCCTTCTCCAGGAAAAAAAAAAAGAGCCAGAGAAAAAAAACACACCACTGTAACCTCAACTTTATTTGCATTTTATACATTTTCTATATTTCATTTTATAAAAACAGTCAAGCTTTAACCACAAGATTTCATAGATAAGAGGGAAATGCCGGACTTCGCTTAATTCAATATTTTAGAGACATGCTCTTATGGGCAGTGAGCAAACGGCATCCCAGCCAGACCGAGACTGCTGACGACTCTGAAGAATGTGACCACGATTCACACTGGGACACCACATCTCATAACACACCGCGTGTGCAAGGGGCTGTAATTACGAAATGTTTGCATTAAGCAACGTGGGTGCCGAAATACAGATGTTCCTCATTGAGCGTAATTGGACCTGACGTGGCTTTGGCCTGCTTTATAACAGTTGCCGGAACATGCAGCCTGCTTCGGCCTGGTCCTCTGAAGGCCTGTGTTTCATATCGCCTTTACGCAGGGGGAGACGCTGGGGTCCAGGGGAGCACCAGGTCGTCTGTCCCTGGGCTTGCTGGAAATGCCTTTCAGCCTGCTTTGAGGTGCACCCTTCTCAGGGGCTGACTGTGAAGCTTTACTCAACAATTTCTCTTTTTATTTGAAAGGGAAGGTCTTCTCGGATAGCTCGTCCTCCCCCAGGAAGACGGAGTGAAGGTGCCGTTTGTTTTCATGTTGCTTCATAATGTGTCCAAGATGGGCTGTCTTCTGAAACACATCAGTGAAGAAAGTCCTTCTCTGAAGCTCCAGACTCTCTCTACTCACTGGCCTCTGCTTCACTACACACCCTTAGAGTCCCCAGATGCAAAAGACCATCCTCCCCGAAGTGTCAACAATTGACACAAACATACCACACACCTCCCATGTGTAAACCCTTCTGTGAAGGGAAAACCAAGGTGAACACACACAGACTGGCTGTGGCATAGTGTGTAGGAAATGGTTTCCTGTTATTTAGAAAGAAATGGATGGAGGTATATGTTGAGCATCTCTTCTGTCCCAGGCAATGTTCAGAAAATCACAAAGGCCCACGTAGGTTCAAGGGGCAGGAACATCAACCCCAACACTCAGTGACAGGCACGGCATTGGCACACGGGAAGAAGAGCCTTCCAGGGGAGGTAGGGAGGACAGGGGTTCAAAGGATGGGCTCTCAGTCAGACTATCCTCAACATTAAACCTGTATCCCTAAACTTATTCTGAAACACCCTTAGAGGCATGGATTTATCTACTATCTGGTAAAGAACCCGCCTGCCGATGCAGGAGACATAAAAGACGTGGATTCGATCCCTGAGTCAGAAAGATTCTGTGGAGAAGGAAATGGTAACCACTCCAGTATTCTTGCCTGGAGGATCCCATGGAGACAGAAGCCTGGCGGGCTACAGTCCATGGGGTTAAAAAGTCAGACGTGACCGAAGCAGCTGAGTATGTACACGTATGCGTGTACACTATGTGTCTATTTATCTATCTACCTATTTGTTGAGTTTCAAGTAAATATTTGGTTATTCTGATTAAAGAAGAAACCATTACCTATATACTGATTTAAAATTAATGGACCATTAAGATTCAAATGAGATTCTATTCAAGGTAACATGAAAACGCATTTTTACAAAGCAAATGAACCAAGACTTTAATGGCACACAAGAGAGATACAAAGGTTAGAGTGAATGCAGGAATCCCACAACCTCGGCTACACAGAAAGATGCAGTCAGACCCGCCATCCATGTATTGAACCTCCTGGCATTCCTGGCTTCCTTGTATTTGTGCCCTTTGACTCCTCTCTTCCACTTATCTGTCCTTGGGTAACAAACCATCCAAACTTAATGCCAAATGACACCGACAGTCATTTGTTTTGCTCACAGTCTGCACTTTGGGCAGGGCTCCGTGGGGTCAGCTCGATTCTGCTCCTGCTGCTGTCAGCTGGGGCAGCTCAAAGGCTGGAGTGATTTGGAGATTAGGGGCTGGGGTCGTCTGAAGACTCACTCACTCACTCTCCTGTCCTGCAGTGGATGCTGGCCTGTCTGTGTGGCTGTCTAACTTCTTTGCATGATATTGACCGAATTTCTAGAGCAAGCATCACAGGAGAGCAGGAGGAAGAGCATTTTAACACCTCGCCTTGAGAGCCACAGTGCCGTGTCCACCATATTCCATTGGTTAAGATGGTCACAGAGGTTGAAAGGGAGGAAACATAGACCCCCCCCACTCAGCAGTAGTAGTGACAATGGCACATTGGAAGAAGAGCTTATGGGGTGGGTTCTTTCTTATTTTTATTTTGTGGCCCCTTTGGAGCAGCATATACAGGACCTCAGTTTCCCCACAGCCTGCGCCTCCTTCTGTGGAAGCCTGCTGTCCTAACCACTGGACCACTAAGTGGCGTGGCTGTCACCCTCAGTGCATCAGGCTGAGAGACCCTCTGGCCACTCCTAGCTTGCAGCCTCATAATTCCACCCTCTCAAATACATCCAACTTAGTATGCACTTCACAGGCAGGCAGCACCTCACGGAGGAGCCCCGCCAGCAGGGGTTCCCACGTGGGGGAACCGATGACCAGCCACCAGCCCTGACCTCTGAGCTCCCAACAGATCCCCAGCAGAGGCCTGGCCTCCGAAGAGCTACTGCCAATGTGTCAGCTGCCCGCGCCTCAGAAACCGCCTTCCAGGAGAGGGCTGGCCCCTACCACTGCCGCCCCACCGCTCGTCCTCCTCAGAGAGGCTGCTGTTGTCACGCTCCAGGCCAAGGCGCCTCTCGTCCCCAGCCATGCCGGAGCCTTCCCTCCACTGTTCGGCTTGCTTCCACCATCTCATTTTCCCAATTGGAGCATTCAGTCGGGTCTACCAGTTTCCTCCTCCCAGTAGCCCCCTCCTCCACCTGCCACCTCCTCGGCAGAGCCTCCAGGGTGGGGGTGGGGGGGTTGGGGGGGAGGGTGGGGGTGGGTAGGGGAGGTGGGGGGCTGTGGTGCTCGAGTGGAACCCCATGGGGTTGCACAGTGGAGGTGGCACCTAAGGTCCAGTGGCGGCATTGTTCTGGACAGATTTTTTTTTTTCAATCCCGAAGTTTTAAATCTGAAGCTGCACATATTTCCAGGGCATTCTTATTTTGTTTGCTTTTCCAGAAGCATTTTTGGGAAATCCTTGCCCTGGAGGAGCTCACAGTCTAGGCGGAATAGGAGATGAGTAAACAGATGACAAAACAGTAGGCAGCAGAGAAGACCCCAAGATAAAGTTCTGCACCATCATTCCAGAAGCACAAAACGAGTAATTGCTGCAAGGTCACACATCTAGGAAACGGCAGAGCCAAGGTTCACAACCAGATGTCTGGTGTAAAAAGCCAAGGTCATTTGAATCCGTTCTAATGTGGTGGGTGAAACTGGAGCCGATTATACAGAGTGAAGCAAGCCAGAAAGAAAAACACCAATACAGTATACTAACACATATATATGGAATTTAGAAAGACGGTAATGATGACCCTGTATGCAAGACAGCAAAAGAGACACAGATGTATAGAACAGTCTTTTGGACTCTGTGGGAGAGGAAGAGGGTGGGATGATTTGGGAGAATGGCATTGAAACGTGTATAATATCATGTAAGAAACGAATCACCAGTCCAGGTTCAATGCAGGATACAGGATGCTTGGGGCTGGTGCACTGGGATGACCCAGAGAGATGGTACGGGGAGGGAGGTGGGAGGGGGTTCAAGATTGGGAACTCATGTACACCCGTGGCGGATTCATGTTGATGTATGGCAAAACCAATACAGTATTGTAAAGCAAAATAAAGTAAAATTAAAAAAAAAAAAGCCAAGGTCATTAACACAAAACCAAGCACCTTCCCTACCTCCGCGGCAGCTTCCAGCTCTTTGAAGACCGACGAAGTGGCACAGAAAGACCGTCTCTCTGTCTCCTCCCCGTTTCTGCCTTCCACCTGGTTCAGAGGTCAGGAAACAATGCTCTAGAAGATCTGCCGTCTGAAAATCCAAGGAACAGAGGGAACAGCTTAGACCCGGACGCTTCAGTTCCCATGTTACTTGGGGGAAGGGGATGGTGTGTGGATTCTGTGACTTTGCTGAAGACAAATGCTAAAGGTGACTTTGCTCATTAGAGATAAGCATGTTTGCTATTAAGACTCTGCCCAAGCAAATGAAAAGAGACTGGATGTTAAAGCGCTGAATTGAATTATCATCTTTATCATTCAGGTAGGCAAATCCATTTAACCAGTTAATACAGGCAGAAGAACGTTAGGTCTGGATCATCTAAAGACTTGACTCAATTTGCAAATTTTGTTTAAAATACACAGTCTCTTTCTATAACAACAAGAATACAGTGGAGGGTTGAGGGGATTTTCAAGTAATTTCAGCAACAAAAGGTTTTTATCTATTAATATTGATGTATGTATTTGACAAATATTTACTAAGTGTCCAAATATGTGCTGAGGATGGTCAGTGATACATGCTGAAGATGGAGCAGTAGAAAAGACACAACCCCTTTCTTCGTATTTTCACAATTTTTTGCAGGTAATTATGAAAGAGACTGGTTATCTGTTTACTAGACCTGTTTTATTTTCCTCCTGGGTGCACAGCTGGACTGTGTTTCCCATTCTGCCTTGCAGGTGGGGTGAGGCCATGTGACCAGGTTCAGCCAGTGGAATGTGAAAGAGAGAAATCTGTGCCACTTCAAAGCTCCCCCATGAAATTTCCTTCATGCTTCTCTACCCCATCTCTTTCACTGTCTGCTGATTGCGTCTCTACACCCAGGATGGTCCAGGGAGCCATTGTGCAGAGGGCAGTACTTTTATCAGTTGGGTCCTTGAATAACTGACTGCATGGAGCAAATCTCCCTCCCAGCCCTGGCTGCTGATTCAGTTTTACAAGAGTGAGGAGTGAATTCCTATTGTGTTAAGCAGTGAGATTTGGAGGTACCTCTGTTGAAGCACTCCCTTAACATTAGTATTAACACTACCTTTGTTAATACTCTGGGGCTTTCCAGGTGGAGCTGGTGGTAGAGCCTGCCCAACAGTGCAGGAGACTTAAGAGATGCAGGTTCAATCCCTGGGTCAGGAAGATCCCCTGGAGAGGGGCATGGCAACTCATTGCAGCATTCTTGCCTGGAGAATACCATAGGCAGAGAAGCCTGTGGGCTGCAGTCCATAGGGTTGCGAAGAGTTGGACATTACTGAAGCGACTTAGCACAGCACAAAAAATACTCTAGACAGTTGCAATGCAGTTAGGAAAGTGTTGTCGTGTCGGTATATGTAAAATTTTGTAGCATACTAAGGAGTGGAATTACCTCCTTTTGAGACCAAAGGATTTGAAAATTTTTCTGTTAAATGAAGGAGTTGTTGGTGGAGAGGGTGTGTCAGAGAAGACTCCTCAAAAGGAAAGATGGCATTTAAAATGTACTTTGAAGAGGGAATTGTATAGTTCCAGGCAGTGACTGGGCGAAGGGCATTGTGAGCAGAGGGAACAGCCTTTGAACAGACTTGGGGTCTGAAAGTGCATGGCATGTTCATGAAATGACCCTCTTTCCTGCAGGGCTAGAATTAAATCTGCCCTGTTGAGACAGGAGGGAAAGAGGTAAGGGAAAGAGGTTGAGACTCTATAATGCAGAGTCATGGATGGCATGGGAGAGTCTATCTAAAACTAATGAGAAGGCAGGGAAATGTGAAAACAATGAAGAGGGCAACAAATAAGACTGATATTTCATCTCAGTAAGATAATGCTGATACCTGGGTATTGTGGATTCAAGTAGAAAGAGGCATTTAAAGAAATTAAATTATCTTAATTCAGCACTTTACTTTTTCCATGACTATTTTCCACTAGACAGAAAATTATTTTACAATTCAGTTAAATTGAGGAATGGGTGGGAATGGTCAACTCAATATTCTAAACCAGCTACAAAATATTGTTTGGCATGAAGTTAACAAGACATTTTGATTTGTGGGTGGTTAAACTTAACCCTAGTTGAGTCAGTATTTTATTGACTCTTTGGCAAAGCATGATTTCATATTTTTGAGAAAAATGGACCTCACAACTTTCACATGAAATCGGAGGATTTCTTGGCCCTCCAATCGTTCTTGCTAACTTGAGTTTCAATACTTTTATGTAAAGGAATCGAAAACATTTAAATCAAATTTCCTTTTGAGGAGACATCAACTTGAAAATGATGGGAAAAGTGGATTGGCAAAATGTGTTAAGGGACTTGGTGGGCAAAAATTATTTGGGGGGAAAATAGATATTTTGAAAGGTTCACAGTGAAAGCAAAACATAAGAGAGTTCACCTAAGTCCCGATCCAAATGCCAAGAAATCCAACCCTGAGACCACTACCTTTCCTTGAATTTCAATATCATCTGAAACCCAAAGGAGAATCTAATGATTTTGTTCAGTTGGAACTGATTTTCCTCACTTACTCGTCACTGTGTGAGGATTGGCAGCCAAGAAAAATCCCATTTTGCAGGACTCTCTCCGTGGTAAGCGGCCTCCAAGGTGGCCCCCAGCGGTCCAGCTCTCCTGGTTGACACCCTTGTGCAGTCCCCTGTCCGGTAGCAGGGTTGCTCTGTGTGACCAGGAGCAGACAGTGAGAAAGATTAGGCCATAAACGACAGTGGCTTCCATCGTGGGGACTGGCTGACTACTTACTCTGGGGAAAGCTGGAGAGGCTCATGTGGCAAGAAATCCAACAGCCGGTGAGGGGCACCCAGTGAAGAGCATGGTCGCCTGCAATAAATCATGTCAGTGAACCTGGAAGTGCCCAAGGTCAGAGCCTGCAGCCCCAGCTAACAGCTCTGTTGTAACTTCATGAGAAGCCCTGAACCAAGACCACTTGGCTAAGATACACTTGGATTCCTGACTCTCAGACACTGTAAAATAATAAATGTTTGTTGCTCTAATCAGCTAAAATTTGAGGTAATTTGTTATACAGTAATAGCTAACTGGGGCTTCCCAGGGGGCGCTAGTGGTAAACAACCTGCCTGCCAACGCAGGAGAGGTGAGAGACACAGGTTTGTTCCCTGGGTTGGGAAGATCCCTGGAGGAGGGCGCAGCAACCCACTCCAGTTTTCTTGCCTGGAAAATCCACTGGGACAGAGGAGCCTGGCAGGCTGCATTCCATAAAGTTGCACAGAGTTGGACATGACAGAAGCGACTTAGCACAATAGCTAAATAATATGCCTTCTACTATGAGAGTATTCCACAAGAGGCTTCCCTAGTGGCTCAGATGGTAAAGAATCTGCCAGCAATACAGGAGACCCAGGTTTTATCACCGAGTCAGGAAGATCCTCTGGAGAAGGTAATGGCTACCCACTCTCGTATTCTTGTCTAGAGAATTCCTTGGACAGAGGAGCCTGTCCATGGAGGGCTACAGTCCATGGGGTTGCAAAGTCCTATCCACGGTTGGACAGGACTGAGCGACTAACAGTTTCACTTCTACTATGGTCTGAAAGTATTCAGTAATATTCGTTATAATGTCCTCTTTGACAAATAATTTACAAGGGCTCTTTTTTAGTTTGTAAATGTGTATTGTGTTGGTTTTGAATTTTACAGCATTGTGGTTAGAGGGTTATCTCTATGATATTCATTTTTTAGTATTTGTTGAGGCTTCCTTTGGGCTTGATATCTACTAAACGCTTGCAAATATTCTGTGTGAATATGAAATGCATACATATTCTGTTTTTTGGATGCAAGGTTCTATATATGCTCACCAACTCAAGTTTGTGTATGTATTTATTGGTCAAATTTTCCATATATTCTTTTTCTTTCTTTTTTGGTCTTTCCATTTCCAATAGTTATATGAAAATCTCCATTATGATTACGAGTGTGTCAATTTCCAACTAAACTTCTAAAGCTTTTTCCTGGTTGAGCAAGTGCATATTCATTTATTTAAATTTAACTGTGTTAAAAAATCATTATTGAAGGACACACAGTTAAGCATTATATTAAACAGAAGCCCAGAAAAAAAATCAAGATCGTTATTTTGGGAAAACCTCACTCCTCAAATCTTGTAGGGTGAGTACACATCATTTCAGTGTTATGTATCTCTTTATTCAGAGATCAATTCCTTCATCTGCTTCTCACTCCAGCTCCAGTCTCCAGGAAGTAAATGCTCATTAACTCAAATTACATAATCATTTATATTTGGAATAGTGATCTAAATGCCAAAAAAAAGATCATCATTTTATTATTAATAGTGATTTTTACACAAAACAACAAGGGAATTCAGTTAATGAAAAAACTCATTTCTCAGGTGCTCTGATTTCCCATGACTGTACCATACAAAAGTGAAGAACAAATCTGTTCAACAAAAATAGTGAGTGTGTGCTAAGTCTCTTCAGTCGTGTCTAACTCTGTGACTCTATGGACTGTAGCCCCCCAGGCTCCTCTGTCCATGGGATTCTCCAGGCAAGAATACTGGAGTGGGTTGCCATGCCCTCCTCCAGAGGATCTTCCCAACCCAGGGATTGAAACCGCCTCCCCTGCCGTTCCTGCATTGCAGGCAGATTCTTTACCGCTGAGCCTGGGGAAGCCCCAGCGAAAATAGTGCCAGGTCCTAAATATTGGTCACTTACTTTTAGCAAGATTCTATACAATCAATTCTAGACTAATAATGAACAGATTTGGCAAAGTCATTTAATGCTTACTGAAGCAAACCCAGACTCTTAATATTATTACTACAGTGATTTTATTATCATTTCTCCTCCTGTTGTACCCAGGAATGATAATGATCAATTCCTAGGGTCTCATTAGCTGAACATACTTCATTGTTAAAATTGTTTTCACTTCTACATGAGTCAAGCCTCTCATGTCCTCCCTCTGCTCTCTCTGCAATAAAAGCTCACTAGGCGAGTGCTTGTCTTCGTCTTCTATTGCCGTACCCCCTACACCTAGCCCTGTGCATACTGAACATGTGTCGGTTAAAGATCTGCATGACTGAAGGTTTAAACATGCCTCTTACCTGGGCCACTCGTGCCCGGTGTTAAAGGCTGTGTACGTGGCAGTTGTTCTGACAGCTCTTGGTAAGGGAATGGCCTGGCGTGCATCTCCCCAAGTCACATGCTTCGCTGCAGCACCCGTGAGAGTCAGCTCTAGGGCTGGCGGGGACAAGAGAAAACAGAAGAGGCTGTTTCAAGTCTTGAAAGTGAAGCTCTAATTATCTTGAAACAAGTCGTCCAACAGAGAACAAATGGTGATTATCCCCAAATAAGAGGTCTCCTCTCCAGGCCTCTAATTTACAGGACCCATAACATAATCTGATTTCTGCAGGATCCTTGAAAAGAGGCTTTGTTCACCTGGGTGACCTAACCCCAAGGGAAGGAGCAGAGGAATGAGGCAAACCATTATGTATCAAAGAACCAGAGCAGGAGAGGAAAACTGGACAGCCTCTGGAATTAACCACAGGCGTCATTCTCCCTGGATTGCTAGCATCCTCAAAGCCTGGCTGTCGGCCTCAGGGGCCAGCTGCCTCTCCCCTTGGAGCCCACTGAGTGGCTGCCTTGCTCATTCAGTACACCCACCAGGCAGCTGGCCTGATGCTGGTTGTCCCTCACCAGCTCACAGTCCGCTCAAGCGGGAGAATGGACACAGAGATAGGTTTTCTTTATCTTTTTTCAAAGATTGATTTTAAAAAGCAGTTTCAATTCTTCAGTCCACAGTCAATTCTTGAGCATATAAAATAATGATAAAGGGCCTCAATTCCAGACTCAGATGGAACCAAGCTCCTCCAAACTTGTCTCAGCTGGCCTGCCACCTTGGAAAAGTAATTCACCTCTCTGTGCCTCCATTTCTTAGTTCTAATGCAGGGAGAGTAATAGAGGCAATCTCATAGTGACGGTGTGAAGATTTAAGAGTTGGTGCTTGTAATTTCCTTAGCATAGCACCTGGCATGTAGTTATGAACGGTGTGTCCCAGGCTGAGTTACATAGCCAACTGTCTCTGTCTAGATACCACTTCAATACTTCCCGGACTCTTTAAGGGGCCCATGAGGAAGAAAAGTGGAAGAAAAGAGGCTCCACTCCTTCTCCCGAATAATTTTCATGGAACATGGGAACTCTTCGGACCCATTTGGTGAAGTTTCTGGGCTCCCACCAACTGAAGGCCAAGTAAAATCCACTGTAGAGGCTTTTACCTAAGGATGTAAAGATCAGCTGGCCAGAGACAAAGGATGAGAATGAAGAAAACAGGCTTTGAAGACAGGCAAGTGAAGCGCCTAATCCCAGTTTTGTACTTTACCATCTATGCCACCTTGGGCAACATAATGTGCCCTTGGAGCATCAATTTCCTCTTCTGTAGAATGGGATAATGATATGTATCTTTTGGTTTGGTAAGCCTTGAACAAGCTAATGATTGCAAAATGCCCAGGATGGTCTCTGATACAGAATAAGTGGTTAATGAATGCATTCCTTACTTTAAGATGTAAAAAGATACAAAGTGAAAGTGAAGTCGCTCAGTCATATCCGACTTTCTGCGACCCCGTGGACTCTAATTCCAAATCAAGTTTTGTTTAGCAAGAAATAGGAGCAAGCAGAAGTCATAGTCTATAGGAAAGCAGTGTTTTATCTGCCGTTTGTACCTCAGGTACCCTTGAACATAGTAAGGGTTAGTGAGCAGTTGCCCACTCAACAGTTAGTTCACCTAGTACCTTGGGCCTATGCATCTCCTCCCTGGGCCTCAGTTTCCTGACCTGCATCAAGGTGGTGACCTCTATAAGGACTCTTCAGTCCCAAGTGACATTGATCTAGTGACTGGACTGATCTGAAGCTGCATGGGTGCATATAACCACGGTGTGCCTATTAGAAAATTCAATACTGAAGCCTTCTCTCACAGCTCTGAGCTATAAACAGAGAGCAATTCATATCCTCCTGCAAAGAAGATCTTACTGTTGATAACAACTAGAGTCTAAATGGAGCCTTCTGGACCCAAATTCTTTATGGAGCGCTCCAGGGGAAATGAATGTGATAAACCTGAGCAGGGAGTGGGGTGGGCATGTGAGGATCTGTTAGAATTTTGTAAAATGCAAATCAGACTATCAGGGTCTAAGCTCCCAAATCAAGTTGCAACAGCTTCTGACACTCCCTTCCTGACTCTCATATCCCTGGTTCCCTAACTACGACCAAGACTCGATAATTCAGTTGCAACTGCCACCAAGTTACGGGAGAACTCAGCAACAGGGACCCTTCCCCACAGAGAGAGGACGATAGCCCTTGTCTCCTACTTCGTGGTGTGTGCACAGTGTTGGACAGCCTACACACCAATTGACCCAGTGCTGCACTCTGCGCCACTAAGTCCTCCTAGAATGTCCTGAGGCTGGTCTGTGGGATTCGTGAAGCATCTATTAAGTGCTTGACACTGAGCATTGCCAATATGAAGAGATAGGGAAATAAACCTAACTCCCCCAAATCTAGAAAGTGGCAGGTGTGAAAGTGAAAGCATTATTTGCTCAGTCGTGGCTGACTCTTTGTGACCCGATGGACTGTAGCCCTCCAGGTTCCTCTGTCCATGGGATTTTTCAGGCAAGTATACTGGAGTGGGTTGCCATTCCCTTCTCTAGGGCATCTTCCTGACCCAGGGATTGAACCTGGGTCTCCTTCATTGCAGACAGATTCTTTACCGTCTGAGCTACCAGACAGGTCTAGAAAGTGGCATACTATGGTGAGAAACACATTAGGTGTGTTGGAGAGGAATGTGAGTTCCGTCACGGCTCCTGTCTTAGCTCCAGCTGCTATAACAAAACACCATAGACTGAGTGGCTTAAACAACAGAACTTATTTCTCACAGTTCTGGAGGTTGGAAATCTAAGATCAAGGTGCTGGCTGATTTCTTCCCTAGTGAGAGCTCTCTCTTTGGCTTACAGATGGCCATCCTCTTGCTATGTCATCTCTTGATGTAAAGAGAACACCTTCTTTGATCTCTTCCCCTAAGCACACTAATCCCATCATTAGGACCCCACCTTCATGATTTAATTACCCCCAATAGTCCTTAACTACTAACACCATCACATTGGGAGTTAGGGCTTCGATATACGAATTGGAGGTAGGAGATAGAACTCAGTCCATCATTTAGTTGCTAAGTAGTGTCCGACTCTGCGACCCCATGGACTGTAGCCCCAGGTTCCTCTGACCTTGGGATTCTCCAGGAAAGAATACTAGGGTGGGTTGCCAGGGGATCTTCCAGATCCAGGGATGAACTATAGTCCCTTATGTACCCTGCATTGGTAGACAGGTTCTTTACCACTAGCACCAGTGGTCCTATGGTCCTATGGTGATTGATTTAATCACCTGCTTTCTCTACCAAACAAGACATTCTTTACGGCCAAGGGACTGGTCTCATTCATCATCAGAGCCTCAGCACCTAGCAGAATGCCAAGTTCATGGCAGGTGTCCAATAAATCATTGTTGCATGAATGAATAAAATGAGGTTCCAAGCAGGTTATTTCACCGTTCTCTGGTCCTCAGATTATTCTTCTGTAAAACCAGGACTGCGGTGAAGATGAAATGAGGGGGTGGATGTAGGGCTGGATTCACCGACCCTGGGCCTGACATATGACATTCTTTTTGCCCTTAGTTTTCTTCAGAAAGGCCAGACTGATACACATGACATGAACGCAAAAGAAGATGAAGCTGAAGATTGTGTAATCTGAACACAAAGGCTTAGGGAAGGTTTATGGAGTTGGTTGGACCTTTGGGGGGAGCAAACTCACTACTGGTGTTTATAGGATTATTATCCCACACCATTTCTCATGTTCAGAAAGTTTTATTTTGGCAAAATATACAGAAAATTTACGATTTTAATCCTTGGTAATGTTCAGTGGCATTAAACACACTGACATTGTTGGGCTGCCATTACCACCGTCTGTCTCCAGAATTTTTCATCTTCTCATAAAAGAAACTCTGTCCTCATTCAACAGAAACTCCGCATCCCCTCTCCCCCCAGCCGCTAGTAACCATCATTCCAATGTCTCTATGAATTTCACTACTCTAGGTACCTCATATAAGTGGAACCATATAGTAGTTGTCTTTTTGATACTAGCTTATTTCTCTTAGCATGATGTCCTCAAGACTTAATCCATATTGTAGCATGTGGCAGAAAGTCTTTCCCCTTTTTAACAACTGAGTAATATTCCATTGCATGTATATACCACATTTTATTTATTCATTTATCCATCAATGGTCATTCAGGTTGCTTCTACTTTTGGCTTTTGTGTACGATGCTATTATGAACATGGGTGTACAAATATCTTTTTGAAAGCATGCTTTGGATTCTTTGTGGAGTATACCCAAAAGTGGAGTTGCTAGATCATACAGAAAGTCTATGTTTAATTTTCTGAGGAGCCGCTATACTGTTTTCCACAGCGACTGCACCATTGACATTCCCACCAGCAAGGCACAAGGGTTCTAATTTCTTCCCAAGCTCATGAACGTTTGTTATTTTTGTCTTTTGGTTTTAGAATAGCCATCCTAATGGCATCTCCCAAATGTTAAAGCATTACTTTAGCAGTCCTCAAAAACTTTTGTCTAAATTCACCTAGCAAGAATTCATTTACAACTCCCAATGCTTGGACACCATTAACGTGATAAAGTAGTGAATAAAACAAATTTTCTTTGCTTGGGAAGCTGACATTCTCACCGGGAGAGAAAACGTTAGCAAATCTAAACAGACATCATGTCAGATGCCGATGTGTCCTGTGAAGAACAATAAATCTCACGGAGAGGATTCAGCATGACCACAGGGTGGGGGAGGAGGCAAGGACATAGGATTTTAGATTAGTTTGTAATGGAAGCCTGATTCTCTGAAGACCCATTTTGAGAATTAACGAAACTGAAGCTTGGAGTGGGTATGTGACTTGGGGAAGTTTGGGAAGCAAGAGTGGGAACTCAGGGTCAGCTGTGCCTTCGAGACAACTCAGGAAACTGCACACCTATGATCTGTGGACCTCTATGTCTGTGTGTTATTCGTCCAAAAAAAGTTTAAAAATTATTGTGTGCTTGATTTCAGAATTTGTCATCTTTCAAGGATACTACCCTGTCTGTCTCTCATTAATTGAGGAGGACTAAGGAAGTGATGTTTGGAGTTCAATCGGCAAAAAGACTCAAATCAAAATGGTTTGGAACCACTGGATGACACAGTGGACAGCTTCCTGGAAGGGGGCCATAGGTGCAGCAGCGGTGAGCTTGGCTATTCCCTTCAATTGCCTGTTGGGCTTCGTCTAGGGTCCAGCTCCTTGCCATTTTAGCTGCTGAATCCAGCAAAAGAAATCTGGTTCTCACAGACCACTCAGGAGACTGCAAACGGCCAAGGGCTTTCCCCCTTTCTCCAGTCCCTCTCCCAGCCAGCATATCTGGCCCCATATCACTGGGCAAACCCAGGGGAGACCCAGTTTCCTAAAGAGATGAATCATTGTTAGGGCTGTGAGGTTAGCAGGGGCGGGGGGGTCAAGGCAGTCACTCAGAAGTTGCAATAAAGTTTGGAATCTGAAATAAAGGCCTCCCCATGCTCAGGAAATCGAATGGCTGCCCACAAAGGTGTCTGCAGACAAACTCTCTGCGGGTCACCAGCCTGTGCAGGCGATGACCAATTGACTGCTTCTCTAAAGCACTTGTGGCTGCTGCAAATGATTTACCAAGGGGTCCCCCAGGTGCATGTCCTGCTGAAAGACTGACACAGTGACAGAAGCAGATGTCCAGATAAGATCTCGTGGTGAGGTGAGCGCAGGAGCAGGAACAAAATATTTAGGAGCCTTTCCTCATGGTAGAGTCAATTGGAGCGTCAGACTCTATACTCATTCATTCATTCACTCACAGTGGCTTATTTGTACCAACTGTGTGCCAGACACAGAATACATTGTTGCAGAAGACATGTCCCCACTCCCAGGGGTCCACCCTTTTTAGATGGGGGGTCAGCATGTTCACCGTCCCCTGTAACGGTGGGACAAGTGTGACACTGGAGGGAAGCATTTGGGGCTGGAGACACAAGAGATGGTTTGGGTGTGTGTGAGGTGGGCAAAGGAAGTGTCTCAGCAGCAGTGAGAGTTGGGGTAAGTTTGGAAGGGACAGCATGTTCAAGACACAGTGACATGAGCTCTTGGTGCATTTGGTAGGGAGGATAGAGAAGGAGTGGAAGAAAACAGGACCCCGATTAGGGAAAGCTGTGATACCAAGCTGAATGGCACAGTAAGATTTGTGTTTTAAAGTGACTGATTCCAAGAAGGAATATCGGAGGAAAGAATGGCACCATGGAGACCAGACAGGAGCATGGTCTAGGGCAGGTCAGGGGCTTGATTGCTGAGATCAGAGATGGATAAAGAGATAACAAGTTTGAAAAAGTATAGTTGACATACCTTGAAAATGACTGAGAGGAGTCCAGGATGTGTGGGAAGGTGGCAATGCCACCACTGGAACCAGGGGGAGTGGGTTTGGGGACAGGGCAGGATGACCTCAGGTATGGACATCTAGATGAGAGGTGAGGCCGTTGGCAGTAGCAGGATGATATTGTGGGTCATGAACCTGGTGTTCAGGGGCCTATGGCAGGTGTAAGATGGAGCGCTAGTGGGGACCCAGTAATAGTGATTGAAACAAGCAAATCACTCTGGCACAGTGGTCAGCAAGAAATTATAAAGCCAAGGGCTTCCGTGGTGGCTCAGTGGGAAAGAATCTGCCGGCCAATGCCAGAGATGCCGGATCATCCCCTGGTCCAGGAAGATCCCACGTGCCGTGGAGCGACTAAGCCCACGGGCCACAACTACTGAGCCTGTGCCTCTAGGGCCCGGGAGCCGCAACTACTGGGCCTGTGCTTCTAGGGCCCGGAAGCCGCAACTACTGGGCCCATGTGCCCTGGAGCCTGTGCTTTGCAGCAAGAGAAGCCACCGCAATGAAAAGCCTGCATACTGCCACTAGAGAGTAGCCTCAGCTTACCACGACTAGAGAAAAACCTGCAGCAATGAAGACCCAACACAGCCAACAATAAATAAATAAAAGTGATAAATCCTTTAAAACCAGAAAATACAAAGCCAAGTGCAATTAAGGTGTTATCTGTTTGTGTTTCTGCTCTGGCACTCTGGACTGCGTTTTCATGACCTAGAGAGAGAGGACCATCCTAGGATATAGGCTTCCCGCTTTCTTGGCCATGGAAAGGGTAGGGCGGCTGTAACTGCCTGTCCCCATGTCTGACTCCCTCCCTGAACTCTTTACGAGCCAAGAAACATGTTTGGTTCACTATTGGATCCAGAGCACAGGACAATACCTGCGCTGCCAGGCATGCCATAAATACCTGCTGAATGGATGAGGATGGGGCATCCGGAAGAAAGGTCGGTGGATATGTGGACCTACTCCTGACATCAGGAAAACAACCTGGAGAGAGTTATGAGTGTGGAAGTCATCAGCATACCACGGTCAGCGTCCAATACATGTAGATGAAATGGAATCTGCTCCAGATTCTTCCTACAGATTCCTGGCCATGAACCTTCTGCCTTTCTGCAGTATCCCTTCCTCTCTCTACACAGCCGTGCCTTCCCTCTGGCATTGACCAGCTTTGGGTTTCACCTAAAGGTAAAATCTGATCCCAGTTCCCTTGAGACAACAGATGAGTTTTTGCGTCTCTTGCTTCTCAGAAAAGCAACATCAGGTAGGGAAGAGGTCATAGGTTTTGATGGTGAGCAGATATGGGCTGGGACCTGGGTCCACCTCCATCAGCTGTGGTTTTGAAGAGGTGTAGTCACCACTCTAGGCCTTGGGCCTCTCCTTATAGAATGGGGATATGTAGGCTTGGGAGCAAAGGTACCTGTAGGCTTGGTAGCAAAGCGGGGAAGCAAGCAGGATTTGGAGTTGATAGTCCTTCCTTGACCCCAGGCAAGCGACTCCTAGCTGTCTGTCAGTTCCCTCAGTGGGAACATTAGCAGCAGATCCTCATTTGTCATTATGAGATGTTGATGAGCCTATGTCCTGCTCCTAGTCAATATCTCTACGTGTCAGCAACTGCTACCATTTAGACTGTTCAGTGGGAATATTATAGTGTAGATTCCATGGCACTTATTAGGTGCCCAGTAAATCACAGAATTTCCCCCTAATTACTAAGGTTGAATGTTCTCTTCTGATACAATTTGCTGTCCACTCTTCACCAATACACCTAATCATACAAGAATTTATCACTGCACTCCAAGGTCGCTGGAAAATGTAGAAGCAAGATCACTGAGGAATGTGGAAGGCTGCTGGGAACGTTGGAATATACAGTGAATGCGGTGGGAGGAGCTGAATTCAAATCCCAGTTTCACAATGCCCTACCTTCAAAATGCTTATCCTCTTTTTAAAGAAATTAATTTGTTCATTTTAATTGGAGGCTAGTTACTTTACAATATTGTGGTGGGTTTTGCCATACATCGACTTACTTAAGGAGTCTTGCTCCTCTGAGCCTCAGTTTCTTCATCTGCTTAATGGGGATAGTAATTCTTACTCTCTTAAAATGGCCGTGAAGGTTGCAAACTTCACAAAGGATGGTATGGAGCTGCTTCTCCTGAAACAGGCTGAGATGGAGGAGTCTTAGAGCAAAGGTGCTTGTGCTCCAAAGATCAGTGCCTCTGACCGGAAGAGGGTGCAGCAGCTCAGGGCAGAGAAGGCACCTTGATTCAGGTCTGGCAGAGCCTCGGTCAGCAGCGAAGGGGCCCGGCATTACCATGGGCCAGGGTCCTGAGTCAGCACACCTAGGTCTTCACTCCCCTGCCCTCCTCAGCCTCCATATCCTCAAAGGGCTAGGGTGTGACCTCTGAAACGATCCGGAACGAGCTGATAGCCGGGGATCTTTGGACCATAATCCCCACAGTTGAGCAGCAAGTCTTGCCTTGAAGTGGGCTCTGGGTGGCACCTCTGCTTGTCTACCATCCGAGAGGAGCTCTAGGCATAGGACAGGTATCAGTTAAGATCAGTGAATCTTAATCTGATTCTGTTTGGGGAATATTAGCAACTGCTATCACCCTTTTAGAACCCCCCAAACTATTAAAACCATTGTCTGTTTATCCCCTCCTGAATTGCAGCAGAAGATCTATTAATGATCTCCATTCCCACGTCCAATTACTGCTGCTCCCCCTGGAAGATGTGGTTTCATCCGGCTTATGTGCCAGAGAGGCTGTGCTCCTGGGCTCTGTGGGGCTCTCATAGTTTCAGTGGTCAAATCCTTCTCAGTAACAAACATCCTGGAATAAACCATGGCAGAGGGCAACGTGGAGTATCCCTTCACCCTAATCTGCACCACCACCACCACCACCACCACCGCTACACACCCACCACACCGCAAACCCCACAGTATCCAGCCCCAGTGAACCGGTGCCCCCAAATCAAAAACATATCATTCCAAACCCATACTGCAAGCACGCCCACCCAACCTATAATCTCCCAAACAGGCCCAGTATACCAACAGTTTGGGTTTGAGAAAACCCCAAGCCTGTTTTGGTAAACCGTTCGAATCATTCGGTTCACGCATAATTTAAAGGAAATTCAATCCATGTGTTGCTGATTTATTCACCATTGGACCCTCAGAGTAGTGCCATTCAAGGAGCGCTTTCTATCTCCAGTGCTGTACCTCATGCAGATAGTTGCCACACCACACGAAGTAGCAGTTCTTCTATTTCAGGGGGGTGGTAGAAGTGGGGATCATCCTTTTAGAAAAAGTGCATGCATGCCAAACTGTATCGAATTCCAAAAGGCTTACAGGCTTTCCCAAAGCCAGGTGAAGAGGCTCAACTCTAGAAGCCAGAGTTTGGAGACCAACATTGTCGCAGAAAAATGAAGGGGGAAATCCTAGGAAAGCGAGGTTTGAGTCATCATCCTGTTGCTGACAAGGTGTGCTACCCCAATCATAAAACACCTGTGTACCCACCTGCTCCTCCAGGGTCTCTCAGAATGTTGCCTTATTTTTGTTAAGTATGGCTAATAATACCCTGCACTGCTCTTGTGAGGATTAAACAATAATAATAACAACAATAAGGTGACACATGATCACCAGTCAGGATTGGGAACACCCAACTCAATCACAACGTTTCTGATTCTTCAGCTCTAGGACATCACCTGGTCACCTCCCCTGGATCTGAACACCTTCCAGACTCCTCGGTCACACCTTTGGAAGTCAGTTTCCTGGATCACCCCTCAAAAAAGTCTGGTGGCTCAGTGATGAAGAATTCACCTGCCGACGCAGGAGACATGGGTTCAATTCCTCGTCCAGGAAGATCCCAGAGGCTGCGAAGCAACTGGGCCGGGGCACCGCAATGACTGAGCTTGTGCTCTAGAGCCTGGGAGTCCCAACTACGGAGCCCATGGGCCACAGAGACTGAAGTCCTGTGCTCCGAAGCAAGAGACGCTGCCCCAATGAGCAGCCTGTGCTCCGCAACTGGAGAGCATCCCCAACTCTCTGCAGCTAGAGCAAAGCCCGAGCAGCAGTGAAACCCTGAGCACCAACGAAGAAGACCCAGCACGGCCAAAAATTAGTGGTCTGAGCTCATCAATCATGCATTTTTAAAATCCTGTAATTTTGATGGAGGAGCCTGGAAGGCTGCAGTCTATGGGGCCGCTGAGGGTCGGACACGACTGAGCGACTACACTTTCACTTTTTACTTTCATGCATCAGAGAAGGAAATGGCAACCCACTCCAGTGTTCTTGCCTGGAGAATCCCAGGGACGGGGGAGCCTGGTGGGCTGCCATCTATGGGGTTGCACAGAGTCGGACACAACTACAGTGACTTAGCAGCAGCAGTGTGAAAGTAACATCTGTTCCTTTTAGAAACAAAAATGACAAAAGGTAAAAACTATGCAGCAGAAATTGAAACTCTTCCACCATTTTCCCATCCAAAGAAGCTGTTGGTATTTTTATGTCTTTGTCATGGGTAATATCAACGCAAATACATCCTCCAAGTTTCCCCTCTAGGCCTTGCGTCCAGTTAGGTCACATTTACTAAATTAACCTTCAGGGCCTCCGTTTGCCAATCTCCCCCTGAGCTCTCCTAGGGAGCCTGGGGTGGGGGTCTCAGATGAGCTCAAGACAGAGCCCCCATGTTCTGCTGCCCTGTGCCCACCACTCCAGGCCCCAGTGAGAAACATCTCTAGGTTAGTGCCCACCTTGGCCGCTGCTCTCCATTCCGTGTCCGCTGAGACAGTGGTGACATCTGGGCCAAAAGCCAGTCTCCTGAGACAACCAAGGGATCCTGAGTTCCCAGGTCCTTCTCCAGAGCTGGGCCAGGGTACTGGGCAAAACAGTAGGACAGGTTCTCTCCACTGGAACTGGCCCTGAGCTGCCTGAGGTCAGACAGAGTCCTCGAGCACTGCTTCTGAGTCCCTGCCTCTCACAAGGGCCCCTGGGGCTGGCCAGCGGCTGCAGGTCGTTTGCTGTCCTCCTCACGCCCCTACCCCATTTCTTTCCCAAATCTCCTCTTTGATGTTTCCTTTCGTCCACTGAGAAAAGCTCATGCCATTAGACACATGTTTAATGAATTCATCTAACGTAGAGAGACACGTCTAAATCCCAGGAGTTAGGGGCTCAGCTGGAGTCCAAGTGATCTTTATGAAACTGGGATCGTATTTCATACACATTCTAGCATCATGCACATTCATGCTTGATATCAAAACTCTCCTAAAACATGACTTTTAAATTTGATTAGTACTCTTGCATCTAGTTCTTTGACTACAATTTATTTAAGTAATTCCATACTTTTGGACTTTCAAGTTTCTTTTGTGTGTTTGTAAAAAGTGTTGCAATAAATGCTTTTGTAAATCTATGTGTTCATGCAGGCCATCAAGAGTCCAATGGCTCCTCCAGCTCTCTCTGTGACCGGCAAGACATGTGCCCTCCAGAAAGAATGACTTTCTAATTCATAAGTAGGTTTTCTCCAAGGTCTCTTTCACTTTTCCGACTCTTTAAACTGAAACTCAAATTTTTATTAAAGCATCTATAACACAAAATTTTATCTAAGAAGGAAAGACATGCCCTCAATGAACTGTCAAGGTCAAACCCTTATAACAAGGATTGCAAACTGTTGGCCCCTGGGCTGAATCTGGTTCAGACATTGATGTTGCTTGGCCAAGCCTACCACTTGAATTTAGATTTGAATCCCCCGTCAGGTACACCCCACTCTGCCCCGTTGTCACCACACCCCGTGTCTTACATCGTCATTGCATTGTGTTGCAGGATTTGGCTCCCAAAGTCTTTCGAGTTGCCTGCCTCTGCTTTATAGCTCAGCCAACTACTCTCATCTTTCCATTTAGACGTCCAATTAATGAATCAATTAGTCAAGCTGATCAGGTGTTTACTGAGCCCTCCTGTGTGCTGACTGCTGCATGCGGTGCTGAGGATGCAGCTGTGAACAGCAGATCTGGGATTTCACGGAGTTTGTAGACAGAGGGAAAGCCAGACAATTAACACACAGACATGTGCCTCAACAGACAAGAGAATCCTTAGTCAAAATAAGGGCTGTGATGAAAATAAAGCAGGGTGAGTGCTAGAGAGACGTGGAGAGGATATGTGGGAGCTTGGGGAAGGCTTCTCCAAGGATGTGGTGTGTAAACTAGGGCCTGAAGGAGCCAGCTTGTGCAAACCTGTAGCTAAACAATGAGATGCTCTGGATGGGGAGAGGCGAGAGAAACCAAATAATGAACACAGTCCTCACCTTGGGACACACAAAGATAATAAAGGCCGGTGCAGATGACACCACCCTTATGGCAGAAAGTGAAGAGGAGCTAAAAAGCCTCTTGATGAAAGTGGAAGAGAGGAGAGCGAAAAAGTTGGCTTAAAGCTCAACATTCAGAAAACGAAGATCATGGCATCTGGTCCCATCACTCCATGGGAAATAGACGGGGAAACAGTGAAAACAGTGTCAGACTTTATTTTTTGGGGCTCCAAAATCACTGCAGATGGTGATTGCAGCCATGAAATTAAAAGACGCTTACTCCTTGGAAGAAAAGTTATGACCAACCTAGATAGTATATTCAAAAGCAGAGATATTACTTTGCCAACTAAGGTCCGGCTAGTCAAGGCTATGGTTTTTCCTGCAGTCATGTATGGATGTGAGAGTTGGACTGTGAAGAAGGCTGAGCACCGAAGAATTGATGCTTTCGAACTGTGGTGTTGGAGAAGACTCTTGAGAGTCCCTTGGACTGCAAGGAGATCCAACCAGTCCATGCTGAAGGAGATCAACCCTGGGAGTTCTTTGGAAGGAATGATGCTAAAGCTGAAGCTCCAGCACTTTGGCCACCTCATGAGAAGAGTTGACTCATTGGAAAAGACTCTGAAGCTGGGAGGGATTGGGGGCAGGAGGAGAAGGGGACGACCGAGGATGAGATGGCTGGATGGCATCACTGACTCGATGGACGTGAGTCTGAGTGAACTCCGGGAGTTGGTGATGGACAGGGAGGCCTGGCGTGCTGCGATTCATGGGGTCGCAAAGAGTCGGACACGACTGAGCGACTGAACTGAACTGAACTGAAAGCTTCGCCTCCTTCATCCCTTCCCTCCTCTCCCTGTAATCTGTCTACTTTTCCTTATGAACCCTAGTCTCTCAGTAATGGATTATAATGCAGAGTTGCTGGAGATGAGGGAGACAGGGCTCAATACCTCACTTTCCCAAACCAGCACATTAACTTTCCGCAGGACGGCCCACCCTGTCAAAGGCCTGCATAGAAACTTTGTTCTTATCAGCCTCCTGGCCTCAGGCGCACAGGGTCCGTTGGGCTCCTGGGGCTGTGAGCCCTGTTTACCTGGTCCACAAGCAGTCCCCTGGGTGCTCATGCATAGAATGTCGGGAGTTTGCTCATGAAGGGCCCATTACCAACCTGTTTAGACAGAGAGACAGTTGAGGGTTTCTGTTTGCTCTTGTCAGCGACGTCCCAGAGAGCATCCTTGTACCTGTTTCCTTGACCACGTGAGTTGGTGCTTCTCTATGGTAGGTGGTTGAAGGGGGAATTACCAGGCTACGGGGAGTACCTATTTTTTATTTCCTATCTCTATTTTTCCACAATCCCTGGCCATTTTCATCTTAGCAACAACACAGATTCCATCAGCACTGGGAGAATTCTGAAAGACAGCAACACGGGATGAAGGCCTCTCTTCTCTGGCAGGATGTACCCTCTCATTTTAAAGGCTCTCTGATGGGATGCTGGGTTCCTGATCAGGCTCTCGAGAGACACTAGCTTTGCCATCACTTAGGCACAGTACAGGTCAGAAAGCAACAGTTAGAACTGGACATGGAACAACAGACTGGTTCCAAATAGGAAAGGAGTACGTCAAGGCCATATATTGTCACCCTGCTTATTTAACTTATGTGCAGGGTACATCATGAGAAACGCTGGGCTGGAGGAAGCACGAGCTGGAATCAAGATTGCCGGGAGAAATATCAATAACCTCAGATACGCAGATGACACCACCCTTATGGCAGAAAGTGGAGAGGAACTAAAGAGCCTCTTGATGAAAGTGAAAGAAGAGAGTGAAGAAGCTGGCCATGTTTGGGAACACATGTAAGAATTAAAGATTTTAAAATTTAAAAAAAATAAAATAAAATAAAACGTAAAAAAAAAAAAAAAAAAAAAAAAACTCAACATTCAAAAAAAGAAGATCATGGCATCTGGTCCCATCACTTCATGGGAAATAGATGGGGAAACAGTGGAAACAGTGATAGACTTTATTTTGGGGGGCTCAAAAATCACTGCAGTTGGTGACTGCAGCCATGAAATTAAAAGACGCTTACTCCTTGGAAGAAAAGTTATGACCAACCTAGACAGTATATTCAAAAGCAGAGACATTACTTTGCTAATGAAGGTCTGTCTAGTCAAGGCTATGGTTTTTCCAGTGGTCATGTATGGATGTGAGAGTTGGACTATGAAGAAAGCTGAGCGCTGAAGAATTGCTGCTTTTGAACTGTGGTGTTGGAGAAGACTCTTGAGAGTCCCTTGGACTGCAAGGAGATCCAACCAGTCCATCCTAAAGGAAATCAGTCCTGGGTGTTCATTGGAAGGACTGATGCTGAAGCTGAAACTTCAATACTTTGGCCACTTAATGCGAAGAATTGACTCATTGGAAAAGACCCTGATGCTGGGGAAGATTCAAGGTGGGAGGAGAAGGGGACGACCGAGTATGAGATGGTTGGATGGCATCACCAACTCAATGGACATGAGTTTGAGTAAGCTCCGGGAGTTGGTGATGGACAGGGAGGCCTGGTGTGCTGTGGTCCATGGGGTCCAAAGGGTCAGACACAACTGAGCGACTGAACTGACTGACTGACTGAGGCACAGCATCTCTTCTACCTGGTTGGGGGATCCTAGATTGCTTTTTAACACCCAAGATCTTGGCTTTCCCCTGTAAAATGGGAATGGAAATCACTGTATCAGAGCGCAAGAGGGAATGGAATGAGATCGTGTGTGTGAAGGAATCATCACAAGGCCAGGCACAGAGGAGACAATAGATTCTTCCAGCTAACTCTTAAGAGGACCACCTGGGTACCAGCCTCTGTGCTTGGCATTGGGACCATGGTGGTTTCCAGGACTCCAAGGCCCCAACTTTTGTGGTCTTTACACTCCGGGTAGCTGCTTTTCTTCCCTGCTAACACCGTCAGTCAAGCATCATTTTGGCACCACCCTGCCTCCTAGTTTTGTGCTCCCAATGCATGAATGTGTGACTTCACATTAGCTCTGAGTGAGTGAGTGGATCTCCTTGTATGTCCAATTCTTTGCAACCCTGTGGACTGTAGCCTGCCAGGTTTCTCTGTCCATGGAATTCTCCAGGCAAGAATACTGGAGTGGGTTGCCATTTCCCCCTCCAACAGAAAACTCTCATTGTAAAATAAATGTTATTGTCCACATTTAGTGTTTCCAAATTCATAGATTTCTTTATAACTCTCATGAAGACAAGCCGAAAAATATTTTTTTCTAATACAGCTTTTCTTTCTTTACAACCCACTTGGAACTCTTCTCAAGGGGTATCACTCTTTCAACCTATCAGTTGACTATGATAATTATAGCTCACATTACTGAGCATGTGCTAGAAGCCAGGCATAGTACTCTGCCCTTTTTATTCAGTCTCTCATTTATCTCCCATTTTACAGACAAGGAAATTGAAGCCTAAGAGATTATGTGACTATCCTGGGTCATAGGAATTCAAATCTCAGCAGGTTGCTTTTGGAATAGGCACTGGTAACCCTTACTGTCTACAGCCTTCTGGATATAATGCAAGTTATAAGAGTTATAATTTTATTTTATTTTGTAACAACATTGTTGGTGTTGTTTAGTCATTAAGTCGTGTCCAGCTCTTTGTGACCCCCATGGACTGTAGCCTGCCACGCTTCTCTGTGCATGGGATTTTCCAGGCAAGAATACTGGAGTGGGCTGCCATTTCCTTCTCCACGTCACAATGTAGTTGATCTATAATTTGCACATCGTACAAATCCTTCTTTAAATTGTAGTGTATAATTCAGTGGCTTTCAGTATCCTCACCTGCATTCAAAATCACAATCAAGTGTAGAAAACTTGCCCGCTAAAGAAACTTGGCACTTTGTAGCCATCACTCCCCAATCTTCTCAGCAACCCCAGCCCCGCCCCTGACAATTACTAATCTACTCCCTGTCCAGATTTTTCTGTGGTAGCCTTTCCCATAAACGGAATCATACGATATAAGATCCCTTGTTGGTTTCTTTCAGTGTGCACACATGTTGTTGCTTACGTCAGTGTTTCACTCATGTTCATGGGTGAGCTGTATGGCCACATCACGTCATGTTTAGCCATTTGTCTGTTGGTGGACATTACGGTTTACACCTTTTGTCTCTTATGAATAAAGCTGCTATGAACATTCCTGCCAAGTTTTCATGTGGACATATGTTTTCATTTCTTTCAGGTATATACCCAGGCATGGGATTTTTCCCTTTCTTTCCGGTATATACCCAGGAGTGGGATTTTTCCCTTTCTTTCGGGTATATACCCAGGAGTGGGATTGCCAGGTTGTGTGATAACTCTGCGTTTAACATTTTGTGTGAAATTACCAGACTTTGTGTTTCTAAAGTGGTTGCACCGTTTTATAGTCTCACCAGCAGTATATGAAGGTTTCAGTTTCTGCACACCTTCACTACCATTTTGTTATTATCGATCTTTTGATTTTAGCCCTACTAGTAAACAGACGGTGATATCTTATGGCTTTGATTTACATTTCCCTGATGGCTAATGGTGTTGACCATCTTTTCATGTGCCATTGGCTATTTTTTCATCTTTGTAGAAGTGTCTATTCAGCTCTACTGTCCATTTTAAGCTATTTGTTATTTGTCCTTTTATTATCGAGCTATAATAGCTACTTACAGTCTAGATAATAGTTGCTTATTGGATATGTCATTTGCAAAATTTTTCTCCCATTTGGTGGATTGTCTTTGCATTTTCTTGATGGCGTCCTTTGAAGTGTAATTCTAAAAATTTTGACCATATCCTGTTTATCTGTTTATTTTCTTCTGGTGCTTGTGATTTTGATGTCATTTCTACTTTTTCATTTTTTTTCCTTTGCTTTTAGACACATTTTCCCCTTCCTTATTTTGTATGTGACTCATCCTTTGGGAACTCTGTGTCAAAATCACTCTTCTTCTCTAAGAGCTCTATCTTCTCCAAGACAGATCTGGGCCCTCCCAGTGTTCCTCGTAACTCCCTGCACCCTTGCTGAACTTACGTGTCCACTTGCTCATCTCTCTCTTGATAGACTGGGGCTCCTTGAAGGAAGGACTGTTTTTTCTTTTCTGTTGAGTGTCTCAGGCCTGGGACAGAGTAGATCTCAATAGTATTGAAAGAAAGAAAGGAGAAAAAAATATAAAGAACAGCCTGAGGAGAGTGTGGGGACCAGACAGGACAGAGAGTGACCGGGTTTCGAAGAGGGGCTCCCTTGGCTAGATGGTCATATTGGTTCAGATTCCTGAGGGAGTTAAAAATTAGGCATATGATGGTTATTAATTTCCTTTTTTTCTATTCTTTCTTCCTTTTTCCACTCCATAAACACTTTCAAACTCTAGAAATTATTAATGAAATACATAAAGTGGGTAACTGAATAATCTCAGCCTCTGAGTCATCTCTGACCCAGCCCCAAGGTCCTTCTAACTAGTCATCTTCAAGCCATTTAGAAGCTGGAGCCCCAGGAAAGTTGTCAGATCAAACACGGCCTTTTGACTGGGGACAGTTTTTGGTCACACATTGTTTACAGCATAGTTTTGGGAATACAGTGGTCTGCTTTGGTATCTGTATTTTTCTACCTCTTTGTGTCCCAAAAGAGTTAGCTGAAAACAAGCCAGCTACTATTTGCAACCTCCTGCCAAAGTTTTGCCCAAATTGCCTCTGTATGTCACACTGTATTTAATAATCTTACAAAAGGGTGAACAATTGAATCAGGGAATTCTTTAAACAAATTAAACTTTCATGACATCAAGATGCTCTTCCAGATCAGATCAATAGGCTAGGGTGTTGGGCAGACCCAAGCTTCTTGAGGCAAACTTCAAAGAAAGGCATGCATGTCTTTGTATAACTGAAACCCCACGGAATCCATCTGAGCTTGCTGCTTTTTTCACGGATCCAAGTCATTTCAATTGACAATTGAGTATGTTTGTGCTAATTAACTAAGTGTTAGCTATTCTTAATTGCAATTGCAGTGTAAAAACATGAATGTTTCTAGGGGAAAATACTTAACAAAATATATTTGCTCTGGTCAAATCTGCACAGTTAACCATAGCCAGATCCCTGTAGAAAGCAGCACAATTCTCCCAGAGGCAAAGCTGATTTGTACCTTTCGTAGAGGTAAAACTACATACAGGATCCAATCACATTTTTTTCTCCAATTACAATATAATCACCATTAATTCTTACTTCCTGTAAAAACCCTTCATTGACCTCATTTCACAAATAGCTTTTTAAAGCTAGAAAGAAGCCCTGAGAGCATCCTTTCCACTCTGACGTTTTCCAGATGTGGACGGTGGGATCCTGAGTAGTCAGGTGAGGTGACTGTGCCACACAGAGGTAGAGTTTATTGCCAGAAAGATGTCCTGGGCCCAGGTGTGATTAGAGCCTCCATGGAGCTCTAGTGTGCTGCTCCTCTTTCTTGAGATAGTTTCTTCATCAGTAAAGTGAAAGTCGCTCAGTTGTGTCCTACTCTCTGTGACCCCATGGTCACACATACAGTCCATGGAATTCTCCAGGCCAGAATACTGGAGTGGGTAGCCTTTCCCTTCTCCAGGGGATCTTCCCAACCCAGGGATCAAATCCAGCTCTCCCGCATTGCAGGTGGATTCTTTACCAGCTGAGCCACCAGGGAAGCCCAAGAATACTGGAGTGGTTCAATAAGCTCAAAACCATCTCCCCTGTGCGGATGAAAGACTGTAACCGTGAGGTGTCCTTCCGGAACAGGCCCACAAACTATATTGATTCCAGAGCCCATTCCTTGGGGAGGGGGCTAGCCCTTGGCCATCACAAATGTCCTCATGATCCATCAAGAATCATGGAGGATGGTTCTCAGGAGATTTCGTTCCCTGTAATAACAGCAGCTACATTTATTGAGAGCTCACAATATGCCAAGTGACATCTGAAGCCCTGAGCTTTCCTGCCCACCAGTGACCACGGCCTTCCCTTCTCAGCGCCCACAGCTGAGCTTTGAGTCACTCTTTGGTCAGCTACAACCCCTGGACTGTGATCTGGTGTCTCCCCTCCCTTTCTCGATAATCCTTGCTCTCTTTCTCATCTGCTAGCTGCAGGGGGAGAAATCTCAGGACCCAGAGGAAGATGAGCACCGAGGTGGAAGGAGCCTGGGTGCCTGAGAGGCTGTGGAGGAGATGGCTGTGAGCGGCTGAGTCCAGGATGAACTGTTAGAGTAGCTGGGGCTACTCACTCTGCCTAAAGCCCTGTTGCATCTGTTCCATGATCTACAGGTACTGACTTATCCGTCTTCACAAGCCTTTTCATCCTCACGTTACAGTTGAGGAAGTTGAATCACTCAGAGGTTTAGGGACACACCCAGGTTCTCACAGCTGGGACATGACATGGCAGAGTTCAGCCCCAATTGGTCTGGCCCCGAGTGTGCACTTTACAGCGCTCTTGACGTTCTGATGATAAGGAACAACACCTTTATTTGTCTGGAAGGACCCACCCCTCCTCCCGGGCTTCCCAGGTGGCGCAGTGGTAAAGAATCCACCTGCCAGTGCAGACGCCATGAGAGGCATGAGTTTGATCCTTGGGTTGAGAAGATCCCCTGGAGGAGAGCATGGAAACCCACTCCAGTACTCTAGCCTGGAGAACCTAGTGGACAGAGGAGCCTGGTGGGCTACAGTCCATGGGGTCTCAAAGAGTGGGACACACACACACACGCACACACCCCTCCTCCCTCTTCCTTCATTCTCTCTTCCTTACTGACTCTTTCAAGTTCACTAAATGTCTACTTTGTGCAAGAACTGGACCATGCAGTAGTGAGGCTGCTATGATGAATGCGACACGGTCACTACCTTATAACATTCACTGCCTCATGGAGAAAGAGACACGAGGATGAGTAATTGCCATGTTGTGTGATAAGGCTCTGATAGGATGAGCGAAGAGTGCTGTGGGGTCACAGGCAAGGGATGCAGTGACCACATTAGTGTTAGGCTGAGTAAGCACAGGCTTAAACTAGATCTTGGGGGCAAAGGGAAGTTAGCAAGGCCAAGGAGGTGGGGAAAGTCATTCCAGGTGGAGGGTACACCTTGAGTAAGGATGTGATGCATAACATACTATTTCAGACTTGCAGGTCTGGAGAGCAGGTGGAAGAGGGGAGGGCAAGAAGGATGGAGAGGTTGGAAGGAGCTGGAGTCTGAGGGTCTTGATGGGTAGGCTAGGGAGTTGGCTTAATTTTGGAAACAAGGGAGTGATGCAGTCAGTTAACATCCCAGAGAGTTAGTTACTCCGAGGATGACTCAGCATACACAGGGCTGGACTGGGGTCAGGAAGTGGATGCTGATGTAGAGCCGACGGTATCTCCGAGACCCAAGCTTCCCCTGCCCCCTGATCCAGGCAGCGAGACTCCTTCCTGCTCCATTATCATGGGCACCAAGCAGTTTATCTCTTCTTTTTGAGAGCCTTCTAAAAACAGACTGAGGGGATGTAACAACTTCAGAAGGCAGCGTCCCCATCAAGCTTCAGACAGTCTCTCCAAGGCAGCTCATCTCTCTTGCCAGAATGGGGCCGGGAAGCTGGCAGTATTCTAGTAACTGCTATCAGGGGACATTTAAAAATAAAAAAGTCTTCTCCAAGAACAGAGAGGTGTTTCCAAAACCAGCAGCCCCGTCCTTGGGATCCAAGCAACCTCAAGTAGCTCCTTCTTCAGTTTAAAAACTAAAGGCCAAGGTCAAGTGTCTGTGGACTTCTAAGTCCGCAGAATGAATAGGGGTTGCCGTCAAGGAATGCCACCAAAGGACAGGGGAGCCTGGTGTCTTCAAGAAACAGTGTCTCCTGATTAACTCAGAAATGACTCATTTTCTGCAATGCTCAGAATCCGTGATCTGGAAAGAAGGCCAGAAAACAGTTGTTTACTCCTGGATGTGAATCCAGACTGCTTGGGGCTTGCTCATCCTGGAATCTTCTGTGGAAGCCTCCCTGCCGGGTTCTTAATGCCTGAGATTCTTGGGGTTTGTGCCCTGTGCAGTGGGGTCTACCCTGGGTGTCTCCAATTAGTTTTGTGTTACTGGATATTGAGCAGAAGTAGAAAGAAGCAAGGGCCCCTGGAGCCTGGCCATGAGTTTACCTTCCAGTTCAGAGTCTGAGTGTCTTCTTGTGCTGTGAAATAGGGCGAGTTAGCTCTTCTCCCGGAACCACTTTCTTTCTCTGTGAAAAACAGAAAATAACATTGCCTCATCCTACTGTCATTCTGAGAATGAAATGAGATGTGGTCTGTGAAATGACCCAGCTGAATGCCTGCATGTAGATGTGAGTTTTTTTCCTCTCATTTTTGGAATGCAATTGTATTAGTATCTTGTGGGCCTCATGTTTCATTAGGACTGTGTTTCTTTTTAAAATCATAGGGCTGACAGGGTACTGAACCATATTCAGGGTGCATTTTCATCCCACGTGGGTCTCCTGCACACTCCCCTGCAGCTGGGTGAGGGTAGCAGGGCAGGCTATGGTCTGTATTTTATGGGACTGAGAGGTTGAGTTTTTCACAGGTGCTTGCCTTGCCTAAGCCGATGGCTTGGGCCAGGTTTGTTGTTACTGTTGCTGTTGATTCTTCCCTCTTCTCATGTGTAATGGGTCTAGAGAACTTTCCCTCCTGAGTAGGTGCTGGGCGCTGGCTCCTGAATTCACACACGTCATCACGTCTGCGGTGCCTGGGGGACCCAGGACACCACAGATTCATCACTGCTCCCCTCTCTGTCTTGCGTTCACTCTCATTTCTCAGCAAAGCTCTTATCTCCCAGTGTGTCCAGAAGAAAAGGGTCATCTCACCAGTCCCCACAGACAGAAACCAAGGCCAGGAATAGAAGTTAATGTTTCCCAGAATGCCCGGCTCAAATCAAATTTAGTGCCTGGGAAGAGTCAGTCAGAGGGTATGAAACAGGCTCTTTTCCTATTCTTGGCAGACCTCAAGGGGCACAATTTGAAAGTGGGAAGAGGGTAGATACATAGCTTCCCTGGTGGCTCAGAAGGTAAAGCGTCTGCCTATAACACAGTAGACCTGGGTTCAGTCCCTGAGTCGGCAAGATCTCCTGGAGAAGGAAATGGCAGCCCACTCCAGCATTCTTGCCTGGAGAATCCCACGGACAGAGGAACCTGGTAGGCTTCAGTCCATGGGGTCACAGAGAGTCGGACATGACTGAGCGACTTCACTTCACTTCCAAAGAGTAACGAGGAAGTACCAAGTGCATGGGAGAAAGGTATTGTACAACTATTTGGTAGTTAGGAAACATTTTCCCTCACTCTTTACAACTTGAGGCTCTGTTTTCTCTGAGGATTCATGTACACTCGTGTGTGAGCATGAGGCCACAAGGGCTCTGAATGGTGACCTCGGGCCCAACGTGACTCAGATTTGAGACATAGAGGATCAGATACCTGCTCTTCCTAAGAGGTCCCACACTTCCTTCTCCATGAAGGCCACGGAGAGTGGAGATTTTCCTAATGAGGAGACAATACCCAGGAGTGGCTGCAGGCATCAGAAGTGAAAAGTGTCCCACTGCTGACTAGGGGAAACACACAGACGGTGTGCTGGGGTGTAAATAGAAAAAGGATCCTTCTCCAGATAAACTGGGACAGTGATTCTCAAACCATAGAACAAAACTGATAAGTAGTGCAATCAGTTCCATTGCTGATGACAAGCTCTAAATTAAAAGAAAAAAGTAATAATGAAAGAAAGAAATAGAAGAAACTAGAAAGGATTGAATAAAGTTAGGATAATTTCTGTGCTTGAAACTTTTGTCTGATACAAACTGTATTTTGAAATCCAATTACTAAAAAAAAAAAAAAAAGTTTACCCTTGAAAGAGAATAAGGTAGAATGTTAGTACTACGTTTATTTTTGCAAGTGGCCATTTAAGCATTTACATGTGTATTTCTCTTTAAAAGTCTTTGGTTCAATAATTGAGAGTCTACGCGCTCTGGAACCCTTGGTAGGCTCCCAGCTAAATAAAATACAGCCCATGACCTAGAGGAGCTCACCATTTGCCGAGGAAGACTGACTTGAAAACGGATGTCACAGGAAGAACAATAATAATTGCATGAGTATTCATGAGCTTCTACTTTTTCCCATGGCTGTCGTGGGAAAGATCTTTGCTCGCTGAGTCAGCATCCAGAGACTGGCTAAGGGAGAGTGTAGAGAAAATAAAATAAGCAAGAGATACAAAGTTATTGTATATAAAATAAGCTCAGAGAAAGATAAGGAACATATTTACTCATCACAAAAATTCAGGGGGCATCATTTGCTTGATATTCTATGAAAGTAGCCATCTTAGAAGTACCACTCCAAAGGCTAGGGCAGGAATGGTGCCCTTGTTGTGTGCAGCTCGGGGGCCTTGATGAGAAGGCAGTAATAAACATAGAAGATAGAAGTCAAGGTTAGCTTCAGAGAGTTAGAATTTGAGAGAGAGAAAGAGTGAGTGAGTTAGTTTTAGACGAACTGTTGACAGAAAGATATTGAGACAGCCAACAGCTGGGAGAGAATTTCAAAGGTGTATACTAGTGAGAATCCATCCTCCTCTTTGCCATTCCCATGGAGGAGCTCAACAAAGACTTTCAAAATGCTTCATTACTTGTGGATTGCAAGACTCTGCCTTTTCAGGACCTGAGCCTATGTTGAAATTGGACCAGTATGTCCCCAGAGAGAGATATTCTTGAGTTGTACAAGCCATCATGGAATCACAGTATAATATATTAAGGACTGGTTACAGAATAGTGTTTGAAAACACAGATGGAGAGCCAAATATTTTATCCTATGTGGGTAGAAGAGATGGATTGGGGTAAAGAAAGCAGAACATTTTTTATCTAAGTCCTGAAAATTAGCCTGGTTGCACAGGTGAATAAAAATTCCAGGCAGAAAGAACAGGATGGAAATATGAAGTTCTGTCTGTTAGGAAATGGGATAGCTTGCTAAGGCTGGGTGATTAGAAGAATAGAGGAAAGTGGAGATTATTCTATAACAGAAAGTTAATTTGTTATCAGGTCTTTAAACAGATTTTTGCTCTCTGTCTACAGGACACCTGGATGTTCAGAGACTGAGGCCCACTCTTCCAGGACCAGGGTAGGAGAGGGGCTCCACTCTTCTCTTTCTTTTTTAAATTATTATTCTATTTTATTATTGGAGTATAATCACTTTACAATGTTGGGTTAATTTCAGCCGTACAACAAAGTGAATCAGCTATGAAAGTGAAAGTGTTAGTCACTCAGTCACGTCTGATCCTTTGCGACCCCATGGACTTTAGCCAGCCAGGCTCCTCTGTCCATGGAATTCTCCAGGCCAGAATACTGGAGTGGGTTGCCACTTCCTGGTCCAGGGGAAACTTCACAATGCAGGGATCGAATCTGGGTCTCCTGCATTGCAGGCAGGTTCTTTATTGTCTGAGCCACCAGGGATAAGTACTGAGTCTCCTTCCCATGCCCACCCCCTACTCTTGTCTTTCAATAAAGCTGGTGATCAAAAAAAAAATTTTTTTTTAATTCGTGATCTTGAGGAAAATGAGAACCAGTGGAAGCTCTACAACAAGAGGCATAGTCAGCTTATCACTTTGGAATGGTCACTGATTGCAGTGTGGGGAGCGGACAAGAGGAAGCATGAGGAAGTGACGCGTCTGGAGGTTGCCACAGCAACCCCATAGCAGTTGGGATGAAAGTGAGACATTGTACTGGAGGGTCATTGGATGATCAAGGTTCCTTACTTGGATGGTGGAGAGAGTACCGAACAATTGCGACGACACCTGAGGGAAGGAGGCTTTGGAGAGAGGATGGTAAATTTCATTCTGGACGTGTTTTGAATCTGAGTTGGTGGCTGGAAAGGATTCAGTTGGGCTGCTCCTTCTGCTTCTCCAGCAAAAGTCCCTCTACTTCATCCCACCCTCCACACTGTCACACTTCGGTGGTCTCAGAAATCATCTGGTCCCCCTGCCACCTCTGAGCTTTCGCTCACTCTTCCCTCTTCCTACAGGGCTCTTCTCACTTTTGTCCACCTGGCAAACTCCTACTGATCTTACGCACTTCACATGATGGCTGTATTCCTAACTAACCACCATCCACTCTCCCAGCCCAGGTTGGCTCATTCTTTACAGAAAAAACCTTGGTTGCCCAATTTTTTGTGTTTAACGTTAGCCCAACACTTACCACATATCTTGTGCTGGCTGATCTCTCTGTTTGTCTTATCCCTAAGGCTGTAAACAGGAATCAGACATTCCTTGAATCCACAAAAAGTCCTGGGGCAGAATAGACGCTGAACTCTTATAGAATGAATGAATGTGTGAATAAATGAATGAGTTATCAAATTTTGGACTATCTTAGCTGGGATTAATTAATCATAGCTTTCCATAGCTACTCTCCTCCTGATCCTTTTCCAAATAACTGCTTACACTTATTCATGTGGGAGGCAACTTTGGGGACACTGAGAAATGAACATTTTTGTTAGGAGATGGGCCACTAGGGTAGGGTGGATAAGGATAAAGCAGTGTTTGCCTTCCCCATGGTTTTCTGGACTGGCCTGGAGACCTTTGGGAGAAAGGTCATAAAATAAACTGAAAGATCTATTCTAGAAATGTTCTGTGCAACTCTGCTTTGGAGTCCAGTTAACAAAATGCATTGGGGTGTTCATGAAGAGTGTCCCACACCTCTGCACAGAAATCACCACCACTCCAGCACTCCAAGAACTGAAAACTCTGGGAGCTTCCAATGATGACGTCCTTGATGTGAACATTCATGTTCTCCTGATGCACAGGAGCCACGGGGAGATTCTATCAGGTGGTTTTAGGTGGTTGATGGTAACCAGTGGGAACAGAGAAAAGAGAGGAAGAAGGGAGGGAATGATATTTAGTGGCTGTCACGGACACGTGGATCACCCCTTGGGGACTCCCAGAAATAAGAGCCAACAAATTCCAAGATTCCCATTACATCATAATATCACAATAAGTATGGCCTTCATAGACAAATGTTGATGATGTGTGGGAATTAAAATTAATTTCACCAATTTCTTTTTACTTTCTTTAAGACGCCTACTAGAAAAGTAAGAATTATGACTGTGACTGGCATTAGGTCTTTATGACAGCTACTGTAGACCATTGTGTAACCATTAAATGAAGGAAGTCCATCTGTAGGCACTGTCAGCGATGATCTCTAAATGAAAATGTATTGTTAAGTGAAGAAACCAAGTTGTATCACTAAATGCATAATCCAATTTATAGAAGTATTTTTAAAACTACGTACACATTGCAAAGTGAAAGATTAAGGAGAAGTATCTGAAGAGGTCCCTGGGAGGTTGGGACCAGATGCTGTACCCAAATGGAGCATTTAAGCAGAAGACTCTCGAAAGGCATGAACAGGGTTAGGAAAAAACCAAAGGAGTAGTAAGCTATCCTGGGGATGGATGCAGGCTTGGGGAAGAGAGGATGTAGAAATTTGATATTTTACTATACTTATTTCTGTAGGTTTTGAGAAAATAAGCACTTATGCATTCTGCAACTTCTTAAATAGAAACTGATTATAAGACAGGTCATCACTGTTGATGGGCTGACATGGGTTCTGGAAACGCATCAGGACCATGTCAACTGTTGGCCCATTTCACTGGGCTCCAAAGCTCTGCCCTCTCTAGGGCAGTATCCATGGAGGCAGTTCCATGCCCCATTTGATAAATGCATTGTCAATTGCTCAAGCCAACTAAAATAATAAGGGGAGAAACGTCTGCTTCTGCCAAGAACCGAGGACTGGAAAGACGCTGCCGAGTGTTTCCTGAAGCAAAAGACAGGCTTCCTATAATTAGAAGCAGTTTGCTAGAAAGTTTACCAGGCTCTTCCAAAGCATACAATATGGCAAATTGTTAAAGCTTTCTTTATTTTTCCTTTCCTTTCCTGACACACTGCAGATGGAGACTGTGGAATATTCCCTTTTCCTGGGCTGGGACTGTTATTTTAGAGGATCACATCTTCGCCGAGTCAGTGGAATAGGAAGAAGAAAACCAACTTTTTGTATCATTGCGGGAAATGGGAGTGAATTCACAATCATATTCTAAACAATTTGAAGCTCAAGGCCTTTCCAACTATCTCCACTGAGAGACTTCAGATTTAGACAAGCAAGACCTAACAAGTGAAATATATGCCAAGACTAAACTCATCAAATTCCCATTACAGTGTGTAAGAAAATAGGAAACTCAGAACGCAGTTACACAAAGATCTATTCCCATTTTTATATTCCAGAAGTCAGCTGCAAAGACCAGAGATGCAGGGGTGGGGAGACTAACATCTATTGAGCACCTATACCCATGTGGTATTTTCCCAGCTCTGTGCCAAGCAATTTGCCCATTTTCTGCAGTGCAGCCCCTGACCGTCACCCCCTCCCCGACTCCCTCTAGCTCTAACAACCCTGATGTAGGTACTGTCTCCAATCTTGACTTATAGATGAAACCGAGACACAGAAGGCTAAGAAATTTTCCCAGGGTCAGAGGTAAAGTTAGGGCGCAACGCAAGTCTTGCTGACTCCTAAACTAGTGCTCTTTGCTCTGCGCCCATCTGCCCTGCTGCTTTTGGAGACAGTCTTCAACTGATGAAAGGCTGGTTCTTAATGCCCAAGATGACTCTGCAGGATTCACGATCTCCTAACTTGTCTCTCTAAGAGACGTAGTGGGAGCAGGCTTGCACCTCTTTCCTGGCCCAGGAGCAGTAGCCCTGCGGCATTGGGAACAGCCACTTTCCGGGGAGCCTCTTCATCCAGCTTTAGCTATCTATTCTATGACATAACAGAGTAGTTCTGAGTGGGCTCTGACTCAGGACACCGCTGTTTTCAGCCCTCCTATCTAACCTTAGGCACACTGTAGTCCAGAACCCTGGGAAGATGGTCTCCTCAATCCTTGTTTACTATCAGTCTAGTAGAGAGAGAATGGAGATGGGTACTGGGGGACATACAATGTGTTTGTAAAATATGGTCCAAATGAGAGACAGCTTAGATTAGGAGAAGTCCTTGATACAAAGGAAAAAAACTTATTTAATCAGCCCATCCATCTATTCCATCCATCCAGTACTCATCCATCTGTCTACCATCTATTCATCCATCCATCCATCACCCATCCAGCCAGCCAGCCCTCATCCATCCATCACCCTTCCATTCAATTATTTGATCAGTTTTATATATGAGCCAGAACAAATGAAAAGAGATTGTGTTCAGTTAGTGGCATCTTTACTTCCACATTTTTAATTAGAATTTTTATGACTTTTAAAAATTTGGCTGAAGCTTTAAATAAACTAAGGGAGATCAGTAGAAAAAAGCATGAAGACAGAGAAAGACAAATATTGCACCATCTCACTCATATATGGAATCGAAAAAAATCCAACTCATAGAAGCAGAGAGCAGAATGGTGGTTGCCAGGAGTCAGGGAAGGAAGTGTTGGTCAAAGGATATAAACTTTCAATTACAATATGAATAAATTCTCCTGATTTGGCATATAGCATGGTGACTATAGTTAATAACAATGTATCGTGTCCTTGAAATTTGCTTAGAGAGGAGATCTTAAATGTTTTCACCACTCACCAGAAAAAGGTTACTACATGAGGTGATGGAAATTTCAATTAGTTGGATTGAGGGAATCATTTCACAATGGATTGATACATCAAAGCATCATGTTGTACACCTAAATATATATAATGATTGTAAATCATTAACTTTATTCAAGCCTCAATAAAGTTGAAAAAAAGGCAAAACCATGGGCTTTGGCAATAGAGAGGCATGAAGGTAGGACTCTGTCTGTTACCGGGACACCAGCAAACCTTGACGTCTTTCCTCAGCTCGTTTCCTGGTCTGCCCTGTGGAGCGAGGCTGCAGGGAGAGGGGTTTAGGGCGTGGTCATTGCACGGGGGAGAAAAGAGGGGCCTCTGAGAGGGCTTAATGGGCCTCTGTTGCTCTGAATCCCAACCGGTTCTGTAACCAAATGCCACCTTTTATATTTCGTGATTAAGTAACAAGTGGATTATGCATGGGATGGGGACTGTTAGAAGCTGGCTTTTAGAACAAGGATGGTGCGGGGGTGGGGCGAGGTGGCGGTGGTGGGGGAAGGGAGGTGGGGGATGGTGTTCCAGACCCGCGCCTTAAACCTCCTTATCAAAGCGGGCACGTTTCAGCCCAATCTGCCTTTGAAACTCAGCAAGTTCACTTGACCCGGGGGTTAAGTGCTGCTGGGGCCCCGGCTGAACTCTGTCCGGGAATGGAAAAGTTGAGCAGGTTGCGCCTTCCTGCCAGAGGCTTAATCTGCTTACAGGATCACCTACCCTCTGACAGGCCAGAGAGCGGCCTCTTTGAGTGCCCAGGGGAGGCCACCTCTCCAGGATTTTGCTGAGCCTCTCAGCCAGGAGGCAAGATCCATGTCTCACCTTTGTTCATAACCCTCTAACTGACAGGCACTCAGTAGGTCCCCAGGACAGCCTTTTAGAGGCTCCATGATGGTATCCTAGGCTTCAGAGGCCAGGATTTGATTTCAGGTAAGAGGGCCTTGGTAAGGGACCTGGGTCACATGGAGGCCTTGGTGATTTCCAAGAGTTATTTCCCCACCCAGAGTCTCAGTTTCTTGGCTCTAAAATGGGCCCATAATTCCTCCCTCTTAGGATTGTGTGGAGGACTTCAATTAGATCGCACAGGTGAAAAGTACCTTCGAAAGTAAGTGCTCATTAAGTTTTCCTTTCCCGTTGCCCTCCTTCCTTCTGCTCTTCCTTCCTCACTTTCTGAGCTTCAGATTCCTCAGCTGTCAGAGAGGATGCATCACAAAGCCCGTCTCCCTGGGTCGTCGTAAACGATGATGAAAGTCTTCCTTAGATTCTAAGGTGCTGGACACATCAATCAAAACTGAACTGAAAGAGAACATCTTGAAGCAAAAACGCTTGACTCTCCTGCCAGAGAGGATTGGGTCCATTCCCCACCCACCTCAGCTCAGAGAAGCCAGACGTCCCGGGATGTAATGCTTTCTTGGCAAGAAAAGGACAAAGCCCTGTCGAATGAACAAAAGTTGACCACACCTTTCCAGATTATTGTATCAAGTGAGAAACGGTTTCAGCTGAAGCTGTCTGAATAAATTACCGGCAGTCAGAGGGTGAGGAAATTGAGCTGTGAATGCATTTATTTAATATGTTTATATGTCAAAGTTAGCTCCTGCTCTGCATATTTTTGTGGCTTTTAGACATAAGATATTTTTACTGGCTTTTCCTTCCCTCAGGAGGCAGTTGTGTAGGTTAGGAAAAGGCCCAGACAAATCTCCAAGTGAGATATAAATTCTTCCCTCTTCCATAAGTTTTTTGTAAGGAAAAAAAGAGATACTCTTTACAGCAAGGTACACATCTGGGGACATGATTCTTAAAGCTGAATTGAAAAATACTTGAATGTAGCTTTAGGATGCTTTTCTTCTCTCACCACGTGGTGAACTCCTAACATACGTCAAAGCCAGGATTAAAGCTGCAGAGTTTAATGAACTCTCCTGACCTGCTGCTAATGGTAGTGGAACCCCTCCTCTGTGCTGGGACCACCCTTTATGGAGCCCTCTGTCAAAGCACATGACACTCTAGCTCCTCTTCTATTTCTCTCTAGAGGTTATGCCCTCCTGGAGGTCAGGAGCCACTTCTGATCCATGTTGGAGCCGAGGAAGCCAACAGTGTAGCAGATACTTAGCTGATGGCTTAGCAAGTGATGTCCTGCATAGTACATTCATTGTACTACAACAAGTGAACAGAAAGTTATGGACAAACACGGGACAGAAATTGTTCTGGTGGAGAGTAGATGGGCCAAGAGGTAGCACATAGTGTTTCCTGGACAAATAATATTAAGAAACAATCTATAACCATGTGTGGAGGTTGATCTTATTGGGTGTGAAGTTGGCAAGCAAGGTAAGATCAGGACGGACCAACACTCCTCTTTAAGATTCTTTAAATTCCCGTAAGTGTTAGTCTCTCAGTCGTGTCCCACTCTTTGTGACCCCATGGACCGTAGCCCACCAGGCTCCTCTGTCCATGGAATTCTCCAGACCAGAATACTGGAGTGGGTAGCCTTTCCCTTCTCCAGAGGATCTTCTCTATCCAGGGATTGAACCCAGGTCTTCCGAATTGCAGGCGGACTCTTTAGCAGCTGAGCCACAAGGGAAGCCCTAAATACCTATAAATAACAATAAAAAATGTCTTTGTGTATTCAGCGTCATAGATGACTTTCTCCATCCATCTGCTTTTCTGTTGGTGGTCTTCAATTTTCCTTTAAGTCTTCTCTTAGAAGAAGTAATATACCATCACTTCTCAAAAACCTTGTCTTCAGAAAAGTGGATTCCCTTGGTTGTGATGGTTAAGAAAACCTTGAAATCCACACTGTTTCCATCAGTTTGGGGCACATACATTGACCACATTAGGAGAGAGGACCTTTCTTTCCAGGGCACGTATTTACAGAGGGGAAGGCGTGCAATAAGAACTATATGATTTTATGCCACTGGGTCTAGTTTTGAGCATTATTTCATAGTTTTAAATTTATCTTTTATATAAAAATTTGACACTATAATTCATTAAAATGTATATATACCCCATAATATACATATATTCATCACCCAGGAACATTTGCAAGTGATGGAAAGCTCTCAAAAAGTAGCTTAAGAGTAAAAGGGAAATTATTTGTTTCATTTCATCAAACCTCAAAGAGCACAAGTGTTGAGTGGACTTTGAGGATGGCTGGAAGGCCTCTCTCTCTCCCTCTCTCTGTCTCTCTTTACATCCCACCTCCCACAGGAGGCAGGCTTCCCACAAGTGCTGGACACCATTGCTGCCCTTCATGGGTTCACAATTTTCCAGCTCTATGACTTGAAGCACAAAGAAAACTCTTCTTCCCCATGATTCCAGGAGAAAAATTCCCAGGGAATAACATTGATTGGATCAGCTTAAGTGACACTCCTACCTAATAGGGTGGATGATTGAGTCCCGGACAGACGTGCTATTAGCCATCACATTGTGTGACCTTGATCTATATTTATTAAATATGCTATATGGATATAAAACATCCAGTGATATATTTGAAGATCTCAAGATAGCTGAAAGAAATGAGCTATTCTCTACCCTCTGCTACTACTGAGATATCTTATGTTGTGCCACATTGAACGATATGCAGACAAACAGGATTTGGACTCCATCATGAAGGAGCTACGGTTTGGTGAGAGAGACAGAGACAAATTGAAAGGGAAAACTGGGGATACCGAACTGGTTCTATAAGTGCACAGAGAAGGAAGCACTGATGTAACTGGAATAATTTGAGAAGTCTGTCCTTAGGAGGGTACATTTGGACTGGGTCTTGAGGGATGAATAGAAACTTGCCACCTAGCTCTGACAAAGGGCATCTAGCCTCCGAGGAATGAGGATCTGGTGTGGCTTTAAAGCCTAGTTTGAGTATGTCGCTTTCAAGTCAGGCTTTCTGAACTCAAATCCTAGCCTTCCCACTCAACAGACACATGACCTCTGGAGAGATGCCCAAATTACATGCCATTTCCATGGCTTCATCCTTCTCATTTATCGAATGGAATTAGCAACCTCATCCTCATGAGCTGTTATGAAGATCACATTATTTGGTATTTAAAAAGGTTCAGATTTTGAGCCACACACAGCTAAGTGTACATGCCTGCCTCATTGCTTATTAACTGAGATCCTGGGGAAGGTATTCTGTCTGTATCCTCACCTAAAACGTGTGGGCAGCAATAGTATAGATCTCAGGGTAATTCCCAACCTTGAATGAGATATAATGCATGGAAAATATTTGCCTCAAGATCTGGTCTATAGTACACACTAAACACACATTGCCTGTCACTGTGTAATCATTACTGTGCAAACTGCTCAGTGCAGTACTAGGCATATGGTAGCTGATCAGGTTTCTTCCTCCCATTACAGGTAAGACTGACCCATGACCAGGGATTGTGCCTGAACATCTAATCAACCTGCAGGTCTTTGTCCACATGCTGAGAAAGGGCAGGGGAGGTGGCCCGTAACCCACCCGAGTCAGGGTTGCGTGTGAGGCGGGAGGTTGTCTCCATTCAATCCAGCTCAACTTTCCTAGGCAGAAGCCCAGAGTCTAATGAATAGAAAGCTGACATGCCAGGGAGTTCATTCTGGAAGAGAATGAAAGCTCATTTGAAGAAAATGCTTCCATCGGCTCGCCCATACCACATGTAGGGGCGTTCTGGCGTATGTAACGGAATCACTGACCAGTGGAGACAGCAGTCTTACTTTCCCCGGGGTGTTTGGGAACCAGAAAGAATGTTCGCATAGCCTGTACAAATGGGCAGCTGAGTTATGCTAATGAGCCACCAGGCCTGCCGGGAGGGAGCAAGCATGAAGTCAGGAAGGGATCAGAGTCTGGACATCTCCATGCCCACAGGCATGAACGATTCATTCTACTTTCCAAGCCTTGCCTTCAGACCCGGGGGGAGGGAAGGGAACATCACGGGGTCCAGGCAGGGCCTGGAGGACCCAAGAATGGGCAGCTTTGCCCCTTGAGCCAAACCTCATCAAAGAGAGTGTCTTCACTTTACCAGATTCCTGATTACTGTGGCCCTTCCAAACCCTGACACGGGCAGGAAAGTGACCTGTCCAAGATCAGCCTCGGTTTCCAGCCAGGCTCGGTCAGATGTCGAGCCCTGGGTTGTTTCATTGGCAAACTTCTGAAGCTGGCTGTGGTGGGGAGGCTTCTTTTAGAGGCATTCAGATAAAGGTCCTGTAATTTTCTAGCCCTGTGACCTTAAGAGGCACCTTCTTCCCTCCGAGCCCTGATTATCCTCATCTGTAAAATGGGAAGAGTAATGCCTATTTCAGGGTATCATGGTGGGAATTCTAGTGCAACAAAGGCTATGAAAATACTCCGACAACTATAAATTTTCTGTACACATACATGTGCAGATTCTTTTGAGTTTTCAGAGGGACTCTGAGAGCAAGAAAGATGGTAGCAAGGAGGGTGAAGAATTAACCCTTAGTTTTGTCAGGCCAGAAATCCAACAGGGCACAACTTGTCCTTATCAGGTATCTCCCGAGGGTTTGGCAGAATCTTGGCACATGGAGATGAGAAAGAATCATGGACAGGGAGCTTCTAAGTTACCATGTGAACCCTTCAGACATGGTGACGGGCAGTTCTGGACCGCTCTGTATTCCCAGCTCCCGGATGGCTGAGTGTTGCTTTTACATGTAAATGACTGTGTAAATGAGCTAAAGTTTCTCACCAAAGCCACAGAACTGCATGCCGTGTGAAGCGTGGCTGATGAGACCTCTTTCAAGACATTACATGTGTTTTTGTTTTGTTCTTTCAATGAATGAGTCTCTCACAGTGTGCTTAAATGTGTCCCATTTCCTGAGAGTCCCAAGCAAGGTTTTCATCCTCTTTCTGCTCAGGATATTTTCTTCTCACGTGTGAGTGCCTTTATCCTCTTTGTAAGCCAAAGAGGAAAAAAAAAAAATGTGCAAGGGAGGGGTGTATGTATTTCTACATGGAAAACCTATTTGTGTGCAGTCAGATGAAGAGAAATTTCTAAAGTGTGGGCCCTCGAGAACAGGCAGAGGCTGGAGACCTGGACAACCTTGTCCAGTACAACCTCTTCTCTGGGCTCTAGGAAAACTGGGAGAGGTGAGTGGGGAGGCCTAGGGGGTTACAGACCAGTCAGGACACCATCACCCATCACAGGCTGGAGGTGGGAGAGTTTAATCTTCCTCAGGAAATCCTCAGGGTGTAAAGAGTCAAGCCTTATATTATAAAAACCCTGCCGAGAGGTTTTAATGGGAGCGGACATATCAGGAGCGTTCTCTAGCTCCAATTTTCTCATTATAAAACTGACCGAAGTGTAAAAAACACCCAAAGCACATTGAATATCTCTAATATGTGGCTGCCTTTTAGCCTCCGGAGGAGGACAGGTATTCATTTTCATAAATTACTTTTTAACTATTTTTTTTTTCAAAGGACAGGGGGGTGGTGAAAGAAAACAGAGACAAAACAGATGCCTTCAGCCCTTTGATCAGCCTCGCTGCAGACAAGCAGGCTGCCCGCTAGCACCTCTTTAACTAGAGCTTGCCAGGAGGAAAATGGGTGGTTTTAACTGCAATTATAGTGCCTGCTGAAGGCCTGTCATCACAGCCAGGGGACCTGATCCCAAGCAGCTCAGCTGCCTCCAGAATTACAACCAGCGGGGGCCGAGCGCTAAATGCCCCCTGTGGCCAGTGTCTTCCACGGGCCCAGGAGCTCCGGGCCAGTCTGCCGTCCCCCTGCTCACGTCCCCTACCCACGTCACTATAAACACAGAAAACTAAGACCATATAAGCTAGCTTGACCAGGCCAGACAGAAGAGAAAGGAAGAGGAGACAGCGGCCTTATCTCAGGCCCGAGGTCTGGGAATGCAGCTGGAATGGGGGGTGGGGGTAGTGGGGTGAGGGGGTGGGGGGGCGGGAGAGTGGCACAGGCAGAGGTCAGATCTTGGGAGCTACAACCTCTTGAAAGTAGGCTCAGAGCATCTGGGCTGGCCTTTGGGATATTATGCATTAAATAGCTATTCAGTTCAGTTCAGTTCAGTCACTCAGTTGTGTCCCACTCTCTGTGACCCCATGAACCGCAGCACGCCAGGCCTCCCTGTCCATCACCAACTCCCGGAGTTTACCCAAACTCATGTCCATTGAGTCGGTGATGCCATCCAGCCATCTCATCCTCTGTCGTCTCCTTATCCTCGTGCCTTTAATCTTTCCCAATATCAGGGTCTTTTCAAATGAGTCAGCTCTTCATATCAGGTGGCCAAAGTATTGGAGTTTCAGCTTCAACATCAGTCCTTTATTGATTGGTCTCAAAAGGACAAAAAGGAGATGATAACATTGACTGGAGCCCCTGTTTTCAGGCTCTGCCCTAAGCAATTTCTGTGTGGTCTCGGATAGTCAGCAAGTCTCTGTGCATGTCCAGGGCCGGGCACTGAGGTCTCAGATCCTCAGGCAGTCTCTGTGCATGCCTAGGAGTGGGCTCAGAGCCAGGCACATGGTGGATACTTGGGAAAAGAAAAAAAATCAATTGGATTAATGAGGGACTGCCCAATTTTCAGAAGGAGAAGCTAGAAACTCAGAGAAATGCAGTGGCCAGCCCATGGTCACCCAAGTGGGGTTAGGCGTGATGCTAGAGGTGCGAGTGGAGTCCCCATGGGCCTGCCCACAAAGCCAGTTCCTTCCAGAAGTGTGGGTACCTGACTGAGAAAGGGTGGTGGGCTTCCCAACAAGAAATACAAATCCAGGATGCTACCCTGACTCCTGCTATACTTCTATACAGACTCGAGGCCCTTGCATCTGGAGCAGAATTTAAAGGGATGTCAAAAAAAAACTTTAATCAAGATAAGTAATGTCTTAATGCAATATTTTCCGACATCAAAGTTAATGCAAAAACCATGATGAACAAAATCCCGAATTTTACAATAAAAGCAGGATTGGGTTTATGGGTGTCTGCTTTTGCCTCAGGCTCCGTTACGCCTTGGCATGACATGGCTGACTTAAATTGCTGTTATCTTGGTCATCCAGATTTCCTCTCTGGGCCTGAGCTTCCTGCCTGCTTAAAGAGAGGAGCAGACTGCAGGCTTCTGAGGCTCTTTGCAACTCTGACATGCTGCAGTAGGGTTCAAGTCCCGCCCTGGCCCATGAGCGGCTTCTGGTGTGGGCACAGGCCCTGTGGAGGCACCTGCTGGTCCCCAGCCATGATGCTGGGGAAAGTATGAGAGGAGCATCCGCCCTGCTGTCCTTTTATAGCATCTGGGTTGAGTTTTAAAAGTGCATCCGCAAGAACGCCCAGGCAGGAACTGGGAACCGAGGTCAGCTACAGACATGACCTTGGTGCATTTTTGGCTCCATGGGGCAGGGATGGCTTGAGGGAAGCACTGTCTGCTTTGTGGCACTGGGGACATGGGCAGCTCATTGTGAACTCATTGACAGTTCTGGCCTCTCCTCCTGGTATGCCAGCTCTTGGGGTCACTGCTCATCATTCATGTGGCTTTTAAAATTTATCCCCAACCCCCACCAGCAAAAATTCCCTTATTTTAAGAATGATGAGAAAGACAGCTGGGGAACTGTGGCCGTGATTTGCTTAAATTTTTCTGACATTTGCTCATTGCTTTGTAATTGCATTTCTGATTTTGTCCTCTCCCACAAATTAGTGCACAGATTAGTTCCAGCCATTCACTAGCTCATTCATTCATTCACTTAAAAAAATTCTTAATACTGGCTAAATGCTTTTCTGGCACAAAAGCACCACCCCAGGCAATCATGTATTTACCCACCCCTTGATCTTCCAGTCCCAGTATGTGTCACACACCTACTGTGTGCCAGGTACTGAGCTAAGCTCTGGATTTACACTATGGAACAAACCAGCCCCATCGCTAGTCTTGCAAAACAGGATAGGCTGGGCAGCCCGACATTAACCAAACAGTAATAAGCAAACTGTAGCTTCAGTCTCTGTGATGGTTGAAGTTATATGTCAACTTGACCTGGCCACAGAGAGACTAGATATTTGGTTAATCATGATTTCTAGGTGTGTCTGTGAGGGTGCTGCTGTATGGTATCAGCCTGTGAGTCAGTAGGCTGAGTCAAGCAGATTGTCATCCTCCTTGAAGGTGGGCCTCACCCAATCGGTTGAAGGTCTAAAGAAAATACCAAGGCAGAGGAAAGGAGAATGCTGTCTTTCGCCTGACTCCTGAGTGGGGACGCCAATATTCTCTTGCCCTCTGACTGAGACTTGCACCATTGATTACCCTGGTTCTCAGGCCTTGGGACTCAGACTGGAATTACACCACTGGCTTCCCTGTGTCTCCAGTTTACAGATAACAGATCATGGTACTTCTCTGCCTCCATAATTGTGGAATCAATTCCTTATAATAAATCAATCTCTCTGTATATATAGATAAAGATACACATGTAGGCATGTTGAGTGTGTGTATTATGTGTATGTGTGTATAGACATACAAACAGATACGTTGGGTGTGTGTTTTGTATGTATGTGTATGTGTGTATAGATATGTTATGTGTAGGCTTCCCTGGTGGCTGAGACAATAAAGAATCCGCCTGCAATGCGGGAGACCTGGGTTTGATCCCTGGGTTGGGAAGATCCCCTGGAAGTGGGCACGGCAACCCACTCTAGTATTCTTGCCTGGAGAATCCTCATGGACAGAGGAGCCTGGCAGGGCCACAAAGCATCAGACACGACTCAGGGACTAACACGGCACACCACATGTTGCATGTGTGTGTACATAGATACAGATATGAGTGTATGTCCATATAGATAGGTTGAGTGTGAGTGTTGTGTGTCTGTGTGCCTGTGTGCATGTGTCTATTCTGTTTCTGGAGGGTCTGTTCTCTGGGGAACCCTGACTAATACCACCTCTGAGGAGAGCCAGGCAGAAAAAGCACATGGTGCCCTGAAACCAAGCAACGAGAGGATCCAGCCTGGTGCAGAGGGCCAGGAGGGGCTGAGCTCAGGCACTGCTAATGGGACCGGAAAGGGAGAAACAGCTAGTTCAGTGGAGACAGAGAGAAAAGTCCATCTGGCACAGAGAACAGCATGTGCAAAGGGCCTGAGACGACGAGACAGGTGAGTCTGAGAAAGGGGAATGCAGCTCTGGTGACTGGAGTGCAGAGAGCCACGGGCCTTGGTGTGGAGAGAGGCTGGAGGCCCACGGTGTGAGACTACGCGGGGCCGCCCAGCCTGTGAAGAAGAGCTGAGGCTTGACATCATCACTCTGACTGCACCAGCTGTCCCTGTTGCTATCACAGCTTTTCAGATGAAGAAAATAAGGCTCAGAGAGGTCTGTTCATTGATCCAGCAAACAGTTATGGAACACCGACTACCCGTCAGGGGCTATCCTGGGTGCTGGGGAGTCAGCTGTGAGCGGGAAGTGACATGAAAATCACTCAGTCGTGTCCGACTCTTGGCGACCCCATGGACTATACAGTCTATGGAATTCTCCAGGCCAGAATACTGGAGTGGGTAGCCTTTCGCTTCTCCAGGGGATCTTCCCAACCCAGGGATTGAACCCAGCTCTCCCGCGTTGCAGGCGGATTCTTTACCCGCTGAGCCACAAGGGAAGCTTTCACTCATACAAGTGACAGCGGCAGGATGGGAACTGGGGGTCTGCATGGTCCCTGTCCCAGATCCCTGGGCCCAGTGCTGGGATGAACGAGGACTATTGTCCCCGCCCCTGCCATCAAGTGCTCAGAGCCTGGGGGCCAAATGCCTCACTGCTGTGGTTTCTTCATCTGGGCCAGACCCAGTACCCCAGCCCCCTCAAGATGTCACAGCCACACCCCAAAACTCCAAAAAAGAAAAAAAAAAAAAAGGCTGAAACTGAGGAGTGGGCATGCAATCCTGGGCAGGAAAGTGGCAGAGACTCTCAGCTGTTGAGCTAAATCTAGATCACCTCCAATCTCATCTTCATTTTTGCGGATTAAAATAGACTCTTTGTGGATTAAAAATAGATTTTTTTGTTTTTGCCACTCCTTGTTTCAAGAGGTGGAGGCTGTTTCCCCCTCATTCTGTCTGAGCTGTTCTTGTGACTTAGTTGCACCAGCGCTGTCAATGTGGTACAAGTGACTCCCTGCTGTGGGAAGATCACCCTGAGATGAAGCAGCTGAAGGTAGCTGCTGAGTGATGGGAGAGTATGTGGAGGAAGAGGGCAGTATGACCCCAAAGAGCCATCTGAATGCAGTCCCACAGGCAACCCTAGGTGAGGCCAGCAGGGGAACTGCCCGGGGAAGTCACAGCCTCTTGAGAAACTATAGATCCCTGTATTTCAGACACTACGCTTTGGGGTGCTTTATTGTCCATCAAGAGATAGCTGAAACCCAATCAAAAAGTGGGCAAAAGACCTAAACAGACATTTCTCCAAAGAAGACATACAGATGGCTAATAAACATGAAAAGACACTCAACATCCTCATTATTAGAGAAATGCAAATCAAAACAACCATGAGATATTACCTCACACCACTCAGAATGGCCACCATCAAAAAATTTACAAACAATAATTGCTGGAGAGAGTATGGAGAAAAGGGAGCCCTCTTGCACTCCAGCTGGGGATACAGACTGATACAACCACTGAGAACAGTATGGGGATTCCTTAAAAGACTAGGACTAAAACTACCTTCGTTATTGTTGCTGTTTAGTGGCTAATTTGTGACCAAATCTTTGCAACTCCACGGACTGCAGCATACCAGGCTTCCCTGTCCTTCACCATCTCCTGGAGTTTGTTTCAATTCATGTCCATTGGGTCACTGATGCTATCTAACATCTCATCCTCTGTCACCTCCTTTTCCTTTTGCCTGCAGTCTTTCCCAACATTAGGGCCTTTTCCAGTGAGTCGGCTCTTTGCATCAGGTGGTCAAGTGTTGGAGCTTCAGCTTCAGCATCAGTCCTTCCAGTGAATATTCGGAGTTGGTAATTACTATATGAGCCACTAATCCCACCGCTGGGCACACACTTGGAGGGAACCATAATTGAAACACACACACCCCAGTGTGTGCTGCAGCACCATGTATAAATAACAGCTAGGACATGGAAGCAACCTAGACATCCATTGGCAGACAAATGGATAAAGAAATTTTGGCACATAAGCACAATAGACTATTACTCAGCCATAAAAAGGAACACATTTGACTGAATTCTAATGATGTGGATGAACCTAGAGCCTATTACATAGACTGAAGTAAGTCAGAAAAACAAATATCATATATTAATATATATATATATATGTATATATGTAATCTGGAAAGATGGTACTGATGAGCTTATCTGCAGGGCAGCAGTGAAGATGCAGACATAGAGAACTGACTTGTGGACACAGGGAGGGAAGGGAAGGGCGGGATGAATGGAGAGAGCAGCATGGAAATATATACATTACCATATGCAAAATTAGTTCGCCAGTGGAAATTTACTGTATCAATCTAGAGAGGTCAGATGGGGTAGGAGGTGGGAGGGAGGGGACATCTGTATACCTATGGCTGATTCATGTTGATGTATGGCAGAAACCAACACAGGATTGTAAAACAATTATTGCCCAATGAAAAATAAATAAGTTTAAAGAATAAATAAGTATTTTTTTTAAGAAAGGATTAATTTAGTGACTTCAAAAAAGAAAGACAGCTGAAAGACCACTGCATGTGCCTTTGGGCATAATGTGAAGCCTGATCTATGGAGAGGAGACACCTGTGGTTTTCATTCAGCATCCATTTCTCTTTCTTCTGCTAAGTGAACCCCAGTTTTCCCCAGGGCTCCTTGACTCTCAGTTGTGATAAGTGAAGCTAATGTTCCTCCAGGGGATGGAAACCAGTCAGGGTCCCTGAATAGTCCGGGGGATATGATGTGTGAACCAAGCCAGGTAGTTCAAGTGTGGATGGAAGGGACAGGATGGATTTGGAAGATATCTTCAAGCAAATCTCAATAGGATTTGATGACTGGTTGGAAAGAAGGATGGGTGGGATGGACAAGGAGAAGCAGAAAGGGCTCCAAGTTGTCCACTCTGCAAATGTCAATGGTGATAAAACGTTTCTATGGAGTGTTCCCTGTGGGCGCTTCTCTTACCTAATATCACAACCACCCTAACAGACATTAGGTTATTATCATTAACATTATTATCCTATTTTCCAGACGAGAAAACTGAAACGTACTGATGCTTGAAAAACTGGCAGCTAGCAAGTAGTGTTGCTAGAATTTAAACCCAGGTCCACCTGGCTGTAAAAATCAGAGTTCTCGGCCGCCACGGTATATTTCACCCTCTGAGCTGCCTTTAGCAGGACAAGCTCAGATTCACTCTCCCTGAACAGTCAGAGGGACAGTGCTCACCGGCACCCTCATCCCAGCGCCCTCACGGCCCCCTGTGCCCACCGGGTCGCATCCTTCCACAGACGTGGCTCACCTGGCAGAGGCAGCTGACTTATTTAAATGAACTGCTGTGCAGTTTTACTGCCTTCTTGGAAAGGAAGGCGATTTTGCAGGGAACACAAACCTCCCCTCATTCTTTGGCAATAGGGGCTATAAATGTATCTCTGGCCACACCTTTTGACATGGAAGCTCTCTTCTTTCTACCCGCCCCTCTTCTCTGCATAGGTCCCTCATGGATCATATTCTGTCTCCTTTCCTCCCTGTCTCCCACCAGCAGACACACACCACCCTGCCTTTTTCGGCAGGAGACTCTGACTTCCCTCTGTTCAGATATTCACTGGCCTCTCCGTGAAATGGGGATGTGAAAATCAGAGACTAGAGAGTAAATTATCGTGGTCAGCAGTGATCAAAAATAAATGGGGCAAAACTGTCTCATGGAAAACTGATGAAAACCAGCTGAGTCCGGGAAGACGGCTGGCCTGTCTTATTTCCACAACAGGGCAGGGGCCCACATTGGAACTGCACCCCCCAGATGCACTGGGATGACTGGTTCTCAAGTGCCCACTGGATGGTCATCGTCACAGTGGTTATGAATTGGCTTAACAGACAGTAAGGGCACTTGAACCCCGAGTAGAGCCAAATGACCACATAGGGCATTACAGGTGATTTTTCAAAATTTATTTTATTGACGTATGGTTGATTTATTTATCAAAGTATAGATGTTTTCTAGTTGTGTTAATTTCTGCTATAGAGCAAAGTGACTCAATTACATATATATTAATGTTCTTTTTCATATTCTTTTCCATTATGGCTTGTCACAGGATATTGAGTATAGTTCTCTGTCCTGTGCAGTATGACCTTGTCATTCATTCATTTTATATATAACAGTTTGCATCTGCTAATACCAAGCTCCCAATCCTTCCCTCTCCCCATTCCCTCTCCCTTGGCAACCACAGCTTCTTCTTTTCATTCATTACAGTTTATTTTGACTGAATTAAGAAAGGAAAGACAGGAGAAGAGATGGAGAGGGAAAGAAAGAGGGAGGCAGGGGACGAGAAAGAAAATGTGGAAAATAAAAGAGGAGTGAGGTCCCCTGCTGCGTCAGGTACAGCCCCCATGCATCATTCGGTCATTCCGCAGCCCCAGTGCCCTGGGAGGGAGTGGTCTGGTCTTTACCTGCATTGTGCAGGCGAGTGAGGCTGCGCTCGGAGCTGAGGTCACCTTGTTTGCAAAGGTGGAGCAAAGCCTTCAATTCAGAACCAGGCCAAAGGCAAAGACCTTCATTTCATTAGTGATAAGCGACAGTCTGGCCAGAAAATAACCTTTTTTTTTTCTGAATTTACTCCCGGAAATGGCATATATGTCAACTGGTTGCTTCAGACCTTTAAAGTTGAAACTCAGATTTCCCCAGCCCGACGGTGACAGTGGCCTCCACTGCGCCTTGGCTGTTGGGCCTCACAGACCTCCGCCTGCCGGGCACGGGCATCTGGGAGCCCTGGAGCATCCCCCAGGGGCGCAGGCACAGTCCTCTTGTCCATATCGTCACTAAGTCACTTTGCGCCCTGGCCCCATGATGGCTCAGCGGAGGCTCCGGTGTGGCTTAGGGACCCCATGGCAAAGCAGGCGTCAGCTCCATCAAAAGCGCCTTGGCGGGCAGAGCTCAGACCAAGGTGCCTGAGCTGACATGCAGGACAATATTCAGAACAGGCTCAAGGGACCCTGGGCACTTCCCCAGGCTCAGCATGCAAAACCACTTCCTCATACTCCTTCGGTCACAAACAACCCCAAATCTCTCTAAATTGACTCCTGAGAGGGGTCTGGCAGGGCCTTTCCCTAACAGGCCCAGACTTGCCTGAATTCCAGCGTGGGCTCAGCTAGAATCCTCACCCTCTGATTCAGTTTAGGAAACAATTTCCTACCTACTCTCGCAAGTAAGCTTCAAAATAACCCCATGAATCTGGCAGGAAACAGATCTTTTTCCTTTGCAAATGGAGAGAGGTCACATGGATGGAGGGGTCAGGGTCAGACCCCGTCTTCTGAAAGCATGGCTCCCCCTCCTCTGCCGCAGCCCCTTACCCCACTCCCAGACCCCCTACCATCCCCTCCTTGGAGGCTGGTGGACCCGAGCGTGAGTCTGGAGTCAGGAAACCTATATTCCATCCCTGGCTCCTTAGTCAGTTCCCTCAGCCTGGGTCTCTTTGTAAAACAAAGGTATAAACCATGCTACCCCCCTTAAGGTTGCTGTGAGGATTAAATGGAAGAATTCCTACCAAGACCTGTGCCGAGCTCCTGACACGGAGACATTCCTCGCCGGCCGTCGGCTGTCCACACAGACGCGCTGGAGACAGTGACGTCCCACCCGAAGCATGCAGCTTTAAACAGCCGTTCACCCTCCATTGGAGGAAATGTTCCATGCATGACCTCAGTGGGACACGTTTGCTATAAAATGGGTATAAAAATACATCTTATTCCACAGGGTTCTTGTAAAGATTAAACAACAACAAATGTGATGACCTCTCTGGAAACTATGACGGGCAGATCAGTTCTCACTGTCATTACCGGCCTAAAGCCGCCTTTGCAGGGACTCTTAGGGAAGATTCTCCCAGGCTGGGAGAAGAAAGCAGGGCAGGCCCCACTGACTGAGGCCCCAGGATGGGGCAAGCACACTGTGAACACTGGCTCCTCCTCAGGTGCAACCTTCTTATAGACGAGGAAACTGAGGCTCAGAGAGGCCGCCCAAGACGCCCAGGTTTCCAAGGCTTGTGAGTAGAAAACCAGGGATTCAAACCCTGTTCCATCCACCTCTCCTAGGCATAAAGATCCTGGAGAAAGATCAACGGAGCCTCCTCTCATCAATCTCCATGGAGATTTTTATTAAAAATGGAGACATGGGTTGGTAAGATGGGAAAGAAAGAAATGGTCCAGAGGTGGCCATCTTAGAAAAATCCCCCAAATGAAAGACCAGGCAGAGGCTCCTTGGCAGGGACTGTGCTGGTAAGCGGGCAGCGACAGGCTGGAGTCTGAGGCAGCACCAGCTGAGTTATAACCTGGGGCTCAGACTCTGCCACCCCTCCCTCTCCTGTGAGCCCAGACCAAGTGGAGAAACCAGATCCCAGATATATCTGCAAAGAGGCCACAGGTTAGGCTGGCGGCCTCTTTGTCAGACAATGGCGCCCTCTGCTGGCAGCACAAAGGGAAGCGGCTTCAAGGAGAGGCAATACTGGAGTGAGTTGCCAGTTTCTTCTCCAGGGGATCTTTCTGACCCAGGTATCAAACTCTCGTCTCCTGCGTTCCAGGCCGATTCATATATATATATGGAACTTCTCTAGTGGCTCAGACAGTAGAGAATCTGCCTGCAATGTAAGAGACCTGGGTTCCATCCCTGGGTCTGGAAGACCTCCTGGAGGAGGAAGTGGCTACCCACTCCAGTATTCTTGCCTGGAGAATTCCTTGGACAGAGGAGCCTGGCGGGCTACAGTGCATGGGGTTGCAAAGAGTCAGACACAACTGAAGCGACACACTCTCACTTTCACACACACACACACACACACACACACACACACACACACACACACACACACACACACACGTATGGCCCTAAAGACATCTTCAGCTGTGTGGGCTGCAGGTCTTAAAAGAAACAAGTGAAGCAGAGCTGGCAGAGACCAGAGCCCTGAAGACCCCAGGATTCCAAGACTGGGCATCGGGCCGTCTGGGCACCAGAAGTCATGAAGAGCAGTGGCCACAGCGCTGGGAAGGCCCATTCCACACTGGTGCTTCCAGCACGTGGGGGCCCCCTCTTGCTCAGCGGCAGAGCCTACCCCAAGCTCCGGCAGAGCCTTTGCCCAGCTCCCAGTCCATGGAATGTTATATCTCCCCTGTGGCTCCAGGAACCCAGGTCCCACTCTGTCCCCCACGTGGGTCCCCCGGAGCTGGATGGTATTAGCAAAGGCGGACACAGCATGGGGTCAGCTGAGACACCCCCATGTGGCTTCAGAAACCACTTCATCAAGGACAGGCATCCAGGGCGAGGTCTGCAGACCTGAAGGAAGCTGTATGGCCAAAAGAAAGACCTTCAGAGTTGGAAACTCTGGAAGGGAGTTAGAGGCACGCCTTCCCCAGTGATGTGAAGACGGTGGAACTGACTTCATGTAAATTGAGATTTATTTATCCATATTCTTTACCACTGAGCCACCAGGGAAGCCAAAGTCCTTTAATGCTGACAATAAATAAGGCATTTAATGTTAATAATAGAAATAATAACAGTGAGGATAACACACACAGTAGTACCACAAAATGACCACAAAAAGGAGGGACAGTCTCTGAGCTAAGCATTTTGCACATCTAATTTCATTTGATCTTAGGTACTAGTATTTTTTGTCAACTTGCAGAAAAATAAGCGCAATCCAGAGAGGTTAATGAACTTGCCCAAGGTAAAACTAGATATAGCTGCCACTGCCTTACTCTGTCTAGCTTGGCCCAGTTCATTTCCATCCCAGATAGAGCCCTTGTTTTCTTAGGTGGGTAGTATGATGGGTGAACTCAGCACAGCACCTTTGCTGTGGGACACAAAAGCAAGGTCCCTTGCACTACAGGGTTGCCAGACTTGGCAAATAAACAGACAGGATACCCAGCTAAAACTGAATTTCAGGAAAATAACATATTTTAGTATAAGTAGATGATAAGTAGTATAAGTAGATGATAAGATGGATGAGATGGTTAGATAGCACCACTGATTCAATGGACATGAATTTGAGCAAACTCCAGAAGATAGTGAAGGACAGGGAAGAATGGTGTGCTGCAGTCCATGGGGTCACAAAGAGTTAGACAGGACTTAGCAACTGAACAATAACAATAAAAGTAGTTCCAAAATGCTTGCATGGGGCATAGTTATAGTTGGGCTTCCCTGGTGGGTGGCTCAGATGGTAAAGAATCTGCCTGCAATATGGGAGACCTGGGTTCAATCCCTGTGTTGGGAAGATGCCCTGAAGGAGAGCATGGCAACCCACTCCAATATTCTTGCCTGGAGAGTCCCCATAGACAGAGGAGTCTGGCAGGGCCACTCCATGGGGTTGCAAAGAGTCGGACACAACTGAGCAACTAAGCACAGCACATAGTTATAGTTTTAAAAAAATGTTTATCTGAAATTCAAGCTTAGGGACTTCCCTGGTGGTCTAGTGGTTAAGACTCTGTGCTTCCAATGCAGGGGCACAGGTTCAATCCCTGGTTGGGAACTAGAATTCATTATGCTGTGTGGCAAAGCAGAAAATAGTAAAAAATATATATATAAATGAAATTTTAAGCTTAAATAGGTGTCCTGCATTTTATCTAACTCCTCTCCCCAGCTTCAAACATCTAGACTGAAATCTCTGTCCCACCACTTTCTGGTTGTGTAATCTTGGCAAATTATATAACCTCTGAGTTTTAGCTGCTGTACCATAGGAAAAATATCTGCTTCTTAGAGTCATCATGATGACCATGATCTCCTCCTACTAGTCCTGAATCCCTGGACATATCAAGTGGTCTCTCATAGCCTTGGGACCCTCAGGAGCCAGGCTGGCCCAGGCTTGGTTAATTCAGCAGATCAACATCAGAGCCTGGGTTGGCTTCTACATGGTTCTTTCATACTTCTGCCCGACGTCCACCTCGGCTTCCAATACCACGTCCCATCGTAACACAAGGTCCAAAGACAAGAAAAGGAGTTTCCATCCCAGGCAACTTTCCCTCATATCTCATTGTCTGAAACTGAGCATCAGAGGCTGGAGAAAATGAATAGCTTGCATTTTTAGCCTTAGGGGTGGAAGACTGTCTCTACCTGCAAAGAAAAGGCAAGAAAAACAGTCGCTGGCAGAGAGCAAACACATTATAGTCATTCTCTGCCAGGCATTGTCCGAACAGTCCTAAAGATATTCATGCATCTAACCCTCATAAGATAAGCATCGTTACTGCATTTTACAGATGACAAAAGTGAGGGCCAGCGATGTGAAGGTGGCTCCTTGGACAGATTGGCAGATTAGCAGGTGGGAGGATGGTGATCTGAGCCTAGGCAGACACATCAGCATCTATGAGCCTGGCCATCAGCCGTCTTGTCTGCAGGCAGCCTCCCTGGTCCTCACTCACCTCTCTTCTCTTGTTGCCGCACCAGGCCTGGCACAATGTGTCCTTAACTGAATCCCAGGGCTGGCTGCACAGGAGTCATCTGATAAATGTCAACAGTTACAGACTTGCGCTTTCTTTCCACCCTCCCTGTCTCCCATCACCATGAGGTGGCTTCACTAGATACATGTGCAAACGCTTGACTCCCCCGGAGAGGGGTGGGGGATGGGCTGTGCCTGCGGGCTGTCCCTTCTGATCTGGACCCTGTCCCTGCCTGCTTTGTTCCCATCAGTTACTAGAACGAGAGTTGCTGATGAGACAATGCAATAACCGTCACGATTAAAATGCAAGAGATGCAACAGCGTGGTCTGGAAAATGCCAAATGTAATATATTAATTATTCTTAGACTTTGGCATCTTACTTTTATTATTTTACTATTCATGTATTCATATTTGTGTTTATTATTCATTAGCATGCATTAATGTGCAGTTTTAATTATTATTGTTGGGGATTAAATTTATCAATGCTTACTGGATTGGAAATTAAAATGGGGAAATTTATAAAATACTTATTTTAACTCACTTGTAAGCCCAGTACATCTAACATATCATATTTTATTTAAAAAATGTGCAGTTTTCAAAACAAAAAATTTAGTGGAAGAGTGGCATCAAGTTTTGTGCAAATCTCTTTAGTGTCCAGCTTAATAGAAGAGACCTGGATTTCGTATTTGCTCTGCAAAGAAAATCTGGTCTCACACAAATATGTAGTTGGTAAAGGGAAGAGTACTTTAACAGATTTTCTAGGTGATTGTGAATATTCTTCTTTGATATTATACCCCAAATTGACAAATGGCACTTTCTCAAAGGTTAGCAGCAATCTGGAATCTGAAACATATCATTTGTTATCATTTCAGAATTTCTTTCTCCTCTGGTACATTGCAACTCATTATTCTTTCTTCGATGGACCCTCACTCATGCAGGATTTTGTAGCACCCAGCATTCATTGTTTGGGAGTCATTCGTTCACTGAATCATGCAGATCTATCAAATCTTGGCATGTTTCTCTTTAAAATATCAGAAGATCACTTTCACTAATATCAGCACGTTTTTTCTGAAGGGTGTTAAATTATTGGAAAATTGTCAGGCTCACAGTGCTGAACACGGATTTTCCCAAATTCAAATTTTCACTGGCAAGTTCAGATTTCATCATTGATAAAAATTGTCATGCCCCCTGCTTTGAAGTGATAAACTCACATTATTTTCCAGAAAATGTCTATCAAATACTTCAGTGAGTTTGGATAGTTTATCAGTTGTGCTTTCAGGAAAATGTGGCTAGTTTAGCTCAAAAAAATTAGCAAAGTGCTTTCCTTCAAGGCAACTGTCATACTTGAGTCTACAAAAAAATACTTTATGCATACTTCCTATTTTGTCATGCAGAATAGTAAAAAGTTGTGTATGCAAGGGTTACGATTTAATAAAAATGATGATTTTATACAGCTTCATCCAGACATTTGTCCGTCATTGGCTTTGCTTTTCTTTCCTTTTCTTTTCTCCCTCTTTCCTTCCTTCCTTTTTCTTTCTTTCCTCCCTCCCTCCTCCTTCCCCCCTCCCTTTCTCCCTCTCTTTCTTTCTTTCTTACCCTAAGTGCCTGGTGGGAGAGAACACTCTGATGCCGATACCACTTTGGGCCACTTCTTTTGAGTTTTCACAAAAGCTCTATGAGTTGCACCTCTATTGCCTTCCACCCTTGGTACAAATATCAACACTGTGAAACATAAACAATGCCTTGGTATTCTCATGAAAAGAGTTTTAATCTTGCAGCCCCCCTGGCAGGAAGCTGGGGTGCCCCCAGGTCTGCAGACCACAATTTTAGAACTGCTCGTGGTGGCAGCCTGCACAGGAGGTGATGTGGCCTGCCCAGCAGAAGAGCAGAGAGACAAGAATGGAGACTGGACGGGAGCTATGGCTGGTGAGGTGTTTGAATGGAGGAGGGAGAGGGGCTGAATCAAGGATGACACGCAGGCATCTGACTGGGGACAGGGAGGCTGGCCCTGGGAATGCTGGCAGAAGGCCAGGCTACAGGTTGGGGCAGATAATGACTTCATAGTTAGTTACAGTGGGGTGTCTCTGAGACACCTCTAGGGAGGCAGTTGGAGACTGGCTCTGGCTTTCAGAATTATATGTTCAGAAGGTATGCATTGGTTCCTAAGAACACTGAGATTTTCCCAAGAAGGAAAGCCTATTTGTCTTCTTATTAATAGAATGTTGAGTGAGCTTAAATGGCTTTAAGTCAAGGCAAGGAATAGTACAGCTGGTGTTAACTTCTTATCCACAGGCAAATGCTTAGAGCTTTGCAATCAAAATATTAGTACTAGTAATGGTTGATGGTCACTGGGCACTCACTCGGAAGCTTGCTGTGGCCCCAGTGGGGCACTGCTCCCCAGCACCCTAAGTCTGGCTAGTGGGGAGCAGTCAGGAAGGCGATGGAGGTGGAGAGGGCATCATGGTGCCAGGTGAACTCTCAGTGAGCCATGCAAGCTTTGTTTGAATATGGTCCATTCATCATCGGCTCCATGACAGGCACCCCGGAAATGACTGGGGGGTGAATGGGCAGGTGATTGTGGAACTGGACTCAGGTTTGAGCTGCACGAAACCCAGGGAGGAACACAGGAGCAGCCAAGTAGAGGGGGTGCTGGATGAATCATTGCAAACCGCACGCAGAGAAGGCTGCAATTTGGGGGCAACATCCCCGCCAACCGGGTTACTGCAGACGTTCTCTTCCTCTCTCCAGCTGCTTTTTTGGAGAGCAGCCATACTGCATGAAGAGGCAGCAAAGCAGCAGCCAAAACCCATGACTTGTCCAGGCTGAATAAGTCGGGGCGGGGGGGTGGGGCTCGTTTAGTTAATAAATATGTATGTGTATTTGAGTCCCACCAGTTTCTCCAAACTGCCTGCTCTCATAGTCATGTCTGTGACATGTCCCTTTGTCTCAGGTTTCAGTCCTTTCTCCAAAAAGCTGCAGCTGGTGAAGCGTGCAGAAGGCACCCGATGGGGCCTCCAGAAGCCTGATGTGGCTCTGAGCTCACACCTGTCTGCTGCCTGCCCAATGCAACACCTTCGTTTGTTTTTCTTTGACCCAATTGGAAAAATAAATAAAGGGGAAATTACATAAACATCTTCCCCATCAGTAGAAGGATGCTCAAATAATTATTCGCCCATCATTCAGTGGAAAGCTATGCCACTGGTGAAATGAATGCGTCTGATCAAGCTTCAGATTTGGAATGCTCTCCAAGATCCATCTCTCAGTGGAAAAAAAGCAAACACACAGTGTGATATCACTGCCATCTAAAAATAGATATGCAGATGTATTTGTTCCTTTACACATATGGGTGTACACGTGTGTGTGTGTGTGTGTGCGTATGCACATATGAGGCTTCCCAGCTGGCAGTAGTGGTAAAGAATCCACTTGTCAGTGCAGAAAACATGAGACTTGGGTTCAATCCCTGGGTTAAGAAGACCCCCTGGAGGAGGGCATGGTGACCCACCCACTCCAGGATTCTTGCCTGGAGAATCCCATGGACAGAGGAGCCTGGTGGGCTACAGTTCACAGGGCCACAAAGAGTCAGACTTGACTGAAGTGACTTAGCATGCATGCAGGCATATGTGTGTGTGTGTGTGTGTGTGTGTGTATAAAATGGAAGAACGTAGTAGAAACCGAGGACACGGGTTTTCTGAGCAAAGGGACTAAGGGAAGGAAGGGAAAATTAATGTTGACTGTAAACCTTTATGTTCTACCTTAGTTTTTAGAGTAATGCATGGATATTGGTTAAATAATAAATGGCAACATTTATTAAGCTCTCATTATGCGCCAGGCATGCTCCTAAGTGCTGTGTGTATTACCTTCCCTACAGGGAGAGTTAGGGCCCTGGCATTGTTTCTGGGAGACAGCTGCCATCCAGGGACTACATTTCCCAGCCTGCCTTACATCCAGCGGCGGCCACATGACTTGTTCTTACCAATGAAATGTGAGCAGAAGTGAGGTGACATCACTAGGGTGGAACTCTTAAAAACAAGCTGTGCTGTTCTGGTACCCTCTTCCAGCTCTACCACCAGATGCAGAAGGTTCAGGGGCCCTGGGGGAGGGTAGAGCCACAAGATAAAGGCACCTAGCCTCCTGAATTATCTTGTAGACAAGTCTCTCACCAACTGGGATTGTCCAATTGGACAATGACTTAGAAATTCTATGAAATTAATTCTGTAGGAGGAGACATAGAATTCTAGGGTTTATTTCTTTTTGCAGCTAGTGTTGCTCTAACTTATCTAAAAGGATTGGATTAGCTGCCAGGTGCAGCGTGAACTAGCTAGGAGCAACAGTGCGTTGGGGGGGAGCCCAGTTAAAAAATCCTCTGAGTGTGAATGGTGGTGTCAGATTTGGAAAGAAGGAGACAGGACCTAGGAGGAGGCATGGCAACCCACTCCACTGTTCTTGCCTGGAGAATCCCAGGGACGGCGGAGCCTGCTGGGCTGCCGTCTATGGGGTCGCACAGAGTCGGACACGACTGAAGCGACTTAGCAGCAGCAGCAGCAGACAGGACCTAGGGGGAGGCATGGCAACCCACTCCGGTGCTCTTGCCTGGAGAATCCCCATGCGCAGAGGAGCCTGGCGGGCCACAGTCCATGGGGTCACGAAGAGTCGGACACAACTGAGCGCCTAAGCACAGCACAGCACAGACAGGACCTAGACGTCAGGAGGCAGAGGACTGAAAGGAGTCCGGAGGGAGGGGTGTGAAGGAGAGGGAAGAGCAGAGGAAGCCGTTCGGATCTCTTCCCTTCCCAGCCGCGTGGGCAGCGATGCTGGTTCAGGCTGGCAGAGCGCCGAGGGAGAACCAGCGTCTCCATTAGGATTCAGAAAGCCTGGACCGCTTATTCAGGATGAATTTCTGTCACTTGAGGGCTTCTAAAAATTATATCCAATGAAATAAGTAGTATTTACCGAATGTCATCTGTGTTCACTTTCCCCCATTTGCCTTCAAACCGTCACCCTACAGTTGGTTTACTACAAAAGTGAAAGTGAAAAAGTCACTCAGTCGTGTCCGACTCTTTATGACTCCATGGACTATACAGTCCATGGAATTCTCCAGACCAGAATACTGGTGTGGGTAGCCTTTCCTTTCTTCAGGGGATCTTCCCAACCCAGGGATCAAACCCAGGTCTCCCACATTGCAGGTGGTTTTTTTTTTTTTCCAGCTGAGCCACAAGGGAAGCCTCTATCTAAATACAGGATTCAACACTGGATTTTTTTTATCTCTCTTAATTGTCTTTTAGTGAGGCTCCCCCTCTCACCTGCCTGCCATTCATTCCTTGAAGAAGCAGGGTCATTTTTCCAGTAGCATTTCTCACATTTTGATCTTGGCAGACTGACTGATGATGCTGATAAGTTTCTCTCTCCCACACGTATCTCTAAAACTTAGTACTAGAAGCTTGGAATTCCAGGTGACTGATTTTTTGCAAGAATACCTTACAGGTAGTGCTGCGAACCTCTCACAGCCTGTGTGTCCTTCCTTGCGTCTGGGTGTTCACATTTCAGTATTGTCAAATTGCCCAGAAAGTTAAGGGTATGGCAACCAGATGGCTCCACCCAGTGTAAGTTACCACACTGATGTGTCCCTTGAGAGTTTTAGCAGAAATTAGTAACCATTCCCGGGATGGAGTGTTTTATTTGTAAAAGAATTGGGTTTCTAACTCTATCATTGCTCCTGTATTTGTTAGCTTAGAGTCTTTCCCAAAGAAGAATATTCCATCAACCATCTGCTTATCCTGAAATATGGTCTATAGAGGCAAGGCAAGATAAATGTTTTATTCTTTCTCTGTATTTATCAATTTTCAGAATAATAAACTGGTATCCCAGCAACCTCCAGAAGTGAGAAGTAGTATCATTATGAATTCAGAGACTCTATACATTTGCTGTGTTTCAATCCAGTGCAGTCATTATTCTTTCTGATGCTAAAATTATCCCATTGTTAAGCCGAAGGAGGAGCCCTTCAAATCAGCTCTTTGATAGCTTCTTACTTTTAGGCATGACAAGACGTGCCAGATTCTTCTTATATCCTTCCTGCTCCAGATCTGGACGCACATGTACACACATACATTATCCTGAGCCAAGCCTTTTCCACCCAATACTTTAGAGATAATGAAACAGGGACTTGGGGAAGCGCTATGACTTGTCCAAGGTCACACAACCAGGGAGGGGCTGATGGGGTCTGAGGCCACAGCTCTCACTCCCCAACCCTTGCCACTGCTGAAAAAATAAAAAAGGAAAATTATTCATGACACTCGTGGAAATGAGTAAGGAAGATGTTATTCAAAGAGGGCCATTGTCATGGTTAGGGGACACTGCCCTGGGGTCTTGTAGCCAAGGAGAGAGATTGGGCCCAACTCCAAGCATAACGTGAAATTCTATAGCCAAGAGGCAGAGGGGGTCTGTGCCTGGACAGCCACCAAGAGGAAACTTCAGCGCAAGGAGGGGTTTAGGGTGTTATTAAATGAACGCTTGTTAACACCAGAACCAGGTGCTAGAAGGAGAGCCAAGATTCACCAACAGAAAGTGAAAGTTGCTCGGTCATGTCCGACTCTTTGCGACCCCATGGACTGGTAGCTTGCCAGACTCATCTGTCCATGGAATTCTCTGGACAAGAACACTGGTGTGGGTAGCAGTTCCCTTCTGCAAGGGATCTTCCCAACCCAGGGATCGAACCCAGGACTCCCACATTGCAGGTGGATTTTTTATCATCTGAGCCACCAGGGAAGCCTGCAAGGGAAGTTTATCCCTTACAGGTCCTGAGGGACATTCGCAACACCCCTCAAGTGGCCACATAGGGAGGTCAAGGCAGCGTGCAGGGAGAGAAAGGACCTTGAGCACGTGCATTTATGGGGGTCTTTGAGTGGGGTTCTGGGGCTGAGGCCAGATCAGCCCATTTAAACCGAAAGAGCGAGGCTTTGGTAAGCCCTTCAGGGGTCATATCTAAGGGGTGCTGGGAGCCCCAGGAGATGGCCGATCTAGAAGGAAAGCAGATGGGGCAGCCGCAGCAGGATTTCCATTTGCTGGAGACTCTGGAGTCTAGAGCACATGCTCCAAGTCCACCCGGCTGCCCGGAGCTGGCTCAGAGGGAGGGCACCTTCCCTCTGGACACAGAAGGCTCTAACTGTGCCCCCAGAACTGACTCACAGGGACGGCGTCTGCAGAAGGACAGACATGGGCGTCAAGAACAGCCAGGCGTAGTCAGATTCCAAGGGCTGAGAGAGAAAAGAAATTTATCAGGCCCGTCGATGTGCAAAGCTCTGTGAGCCAAGGGTTGTTATTTCTGGTTTATAGATGAGAAAACAGACGCCCAATGAGGTGATGACCTTGACCAAGGGCACTCAGCTCACACGCCATAGTTAGGTTGTGGACCTTGCTCTGTCTGATGCCTGAGATCTTGCTGTTCCCCTGATCACAGCTGCCTCCTGGCTGGGGAGGGCTGCCTCTGACTGAGGAGCCAGAAAGCCACCCTCGACCTCTACTCCCCAAGCCTGCTAGGCCCAGGGGAAGCCTGGCCTCCTCTTATTAACCTGATCTAGGGTTTGGGAAACAGCAATATACCCAGTTATGCTTCTCCTTTAAAGGTATTGATGAGCTCATGGTCTTTTCTCTGCATTCCCACTGACCTATTTAGAAGTAAAATGGAAAAAAATTAAATTATTTAAATCAAAGGCAAATTATAAAACACTTAGCAACCAAGTTAATACAAAAAGATACAGCACCTATATGAATGAAGCTGTGCAGCCTTAATGAAGATGCAAAATATGTCTTAATGAGCAGAAAAAAAATTTCAGGTACCTGACTAGGAAAATGAATTACCATAAATTCTTACCACTTCAGTTAGGATCTCAGTAGGTTTTGAACAGGACAAAGTTATTTTCAAGTTCTTATGAAAGAAAAAATGTCAAGAAAATGCAAAATATTCTTGAAAAGGGAAAATACTTCCAGAAACAATCAAACAAACAAGCTAATTTAAGAGACAGCAAAAGTACAGTAGGGCAATGGCCGGCAAGAAAGCAATGATACAGGACAGCGTGTGAAAAACACACCCAAGTCCACAGGGAAACTTGATATTTCAAATAGTGGCCTTTCATTTCACTGAGAAATATATGGGACTTGACATCTGGTGGAAAACAGTATCTGGGCCACATTGATCATACATTTAAGATAAAAGATTCAAGGTAAATTAATAGTCTAAATGCAAAAAAACAAAATGAAAATAATAGAAGACATCTTAGGAAAATGTCTTTGAATGGAGATGATCTCAGACAAGCCAGGAGAACATACACACGACTGTGTATTCAATAGACGATCAGCACGGACCTGCTGCACAGCATAAGGAGCTGTACTCAGTATCTTGCGGTAACCTGCGACGGAAAAGAGTTGTGAACAAGAATCTGAGTCACTTAGCTGTACATCTGACACTAACACACTATCAGTTCAGTCAGTTCAGTCGCTCAGTCGTGTCCGACTCTTTGCGACCCCATGAATCGCAGCACGTCAGGCCTCCCTGTCCATCAACAACTCTCGGAGTTCGCTCAGACTCACGTCCATCGAGTCAGTGATGCCATCCAGCCATCTCATCCTCTGTCGTCCCCTTCTCCTCCTGCCCCCAATCCTTCCCAGCATCAGAGTCTTTTCCAATGAGTCAACTCTTTGCATGAGGTGGCCAAAGTACTGGAGTTTCAGCTTTAGCATCATTCCTTCCAAAAAAATCCCAGGGCTGATCTCCTTCAGAATGGACTGGTTGGATCTCCTTGCAGTCCAAGGGACTCTCAAGAGTCTTCTCCAACACCACGGTTCAAAAGCAGCAATTCTTCGGCTCTCAGCTTTCTTCACATTCCAACTCTCACATCCATACATGACCACAGGGAAAACCACAGCCTTGACTAGACAGACCTTTGTTGGCAAAGTAATGTCTCTGCTTTTGAATATGCTGTCTAGGATGGTCATAACTTTCCTTCCAAGGAGTAAGCGTCTTTTAATTTCATGGCTGCAGTCACCATCTGCCGTGATTTTGGAGCCCCCCAAAATAAAGTTTGATGCTGTTTCCACTGTTTCCCCATCTATTTCCCATGAAGTGATGGGACCAGATGCCATGATCTTCGTTTTCTGAATGTTGAGCTTTAAGCCAACTTTTTCACTCTCCTCTTTCACTTTCATCAAGAGGCTTTTTAGTTCCTCTTCACTCTCTGCCATAATGGTGGTGTCATCTGTATATCTGAGGTTATTGATATTTCTCCCGGCAATCTTGATTCCAGCTTGTGCTTTTTTCAGCCCAGCATTTCTCATGATGTACTCTGCATAAAAGTTAAATAAGCAGGGTGACAATATACAACCTTGACGTACTCCTTTTCCTATTTGGAACCAGTCTGTTGTTCCATGTCCAGTTCTAACTGTTGCTTCCTGACCTGCATATACGTTTCTCAAGAGGCAGGTCAGGTGGTCTGGTATTCCCATCTCTTTCAGAATTTTCTACAGTTTCTTGTGATTCACACAGTCAAAGGCTTTGGCATAGTCAATAAGGCAGAAATAGATGTTTTTCTGGAACTCTCTTGCTTTTTCGATGATCTAGCGGATGCTGGCAATTTGATCTCTGGTTCCTCTGCCTTTTCTAAAACCAGCTTGGACATCAGGAAGTTCACGGTTCATGTATTGCTGAAGCCTGGTTTGGAGAATTATAAATCAACTATATTTCAATAAAAATTTTAAAAATAAAAATAAAACAAGTCAGGAAACCCAGGTGCTTCGACAGGTAGGAGAAACAGAGCTGACTGCTCAATATACTTCAAATTCTGAAAAGCAAAAGATCCCATAATCAAAATCAAAATGTTTGGGGAAAACGTTACATATGTGAGAGTCAATTGTTCCCAGTATATGAAGAACTCCTACAAAGTGATAAATAAGAGGCAAACAATGAATCTAAAATTGAACAAAAATTATGAAAAAGCAAACCTTTTTGTAATTAGGGATGTGCAAAATAGAAGAAAATGAAATATTGTTTCCACCCGTTATATTTGCAACATTCAAAAGAATGGTCAATCTGATTCTGATGTGGAGATTAAGTAAGTAAATGTTAGTGGCTCAGTTATGTCAGATTCTTTGCAACCCCATGAACTGCCCTCTAGGCTCCTCTGTCCATGGAATTCTCCAGACAAGAATACTAGACTGGGTTAGGGTTGGGAATCTTCCCGACCCAGGGTTCAAACCCTGGTCTCCTGCATCACAGGCAGGTTCTTTACCCCCTGAGCCATCAGGGAAGCTCTGATGTGGGGAATGGTCCTCCTCTTACAATGGTGTGGGAGTGCTGATGGCTATAATCATTTTAGAAGGAATTCTTGGGGAAAAAAATATTGTAGGTTCATAAACACGTATCTTTTGGCCCAGGAATACCACTCTTGAAAAACCTACCCACTAGATATTAAAACACACACATGAAGATGCACTGAATGTGGAGACGCAAGAGGAGGAAGCTACCTGGGAGTTTCCGGGACTAGTGTGGGGGATAGGGGTGAGAGTGCAAGTAAATCGAGGTAATCTCTCCAGTGAATCGCTGTGCACCTGTTACCCAGCAGAAGACCTAGGGAGATGGCCAAGATGCTTAGGTAAAAATAACAAATTGAAGAGAAGTGTATGAGGCACACTCTTATTTGTGGTTAAACAGAAAGCCCCCAAAGACATGAATGAATACATGAGCACAGAGGAATCCTGTATTTCAGCAGAGTCCCAAGCCTGCTCAGCCCTGAAGTCTCCATAGCCCTGAGCACAAGGGACGCCTCCGAGCGGTTCCCACACAGGGGCGGCCAAGCTGGGAGCATCTGCGCCCTAGAAATTGGCAAATGCTGGGTATGTTCCGGTTTTATGCCCTGGAAGCCAGTAGTTAACTGTGACCAGCACATTGCTGCCACAAGGGGGCTGGAAAGGGGAACAAACACTGTCTGCAGAAGCTCCCAAAGACCTACTTACTCTTCACACTAGGAAACAGACAAATACAGATTAATTTTTATAGCACACAGGGGACCCATCCAGGCTCCATCAAAGGAACACGGTTCTTTCAGGAGGAGCCTGTGGTCTGTGTAGCCTGAGCCACTGCACCAAGGGCTATGCTGCACCTTGGCCACTTGAGGGCAGTATAGCCACAGCCAAGTCCCCAGAAGCCGGTCTTCTCAGCTCCTCCCCGCCCTGGGACCCTCCCCTGTAACGGGAGGACGGGAGAAAGGAGGGAGAAGACTCAACCTTAGTTTACTTACGGAGAAGGCAATGGCACCCCACTCCAGTACTCTTGCCTGGAAAACCCCATGGGCAGAAGAGCCTGGTAGGCTGCAGTCCATGGGGCCGCTAAGAGACACGACTCTGCGACTTCACTTTCACTTTTCACTTTCGTGCTTTGGAGAAGGAAATGGCTACCTACTCCAGTGTTCTTGCCTGGAGAATCCCAGGGATGGGGGAGCCTGGTGGGCTGCCGTCTATGGGGTTGCACAGAGTCGGACAGGACCGAAGTGACTTAGCAGGAGCAGTAGTTTACTTAAACCCAAAGGATGTTGATTTCATAGGTGGGGATAACAGTAATAGCCTTTCAGCCTGTGTGCTTGGTCACCCAGTCGTGTCCGACTCTTGCAACCCCACGGACTGTAGCCCACCAGGTTCCTCTGTCCTTGGGATTCTCCAGGCAAAAATACCGGAGTGGGTTGCCATTTCTTTCTCCAGAGGATCTTCCCGACCCAGGAATCGAACCTGGGTCTCCTGCATTGCAGGCAGACTCTTTACCAACTGAGCTGCGAGGGAAGCCCACTAAAATGAAAACCACTCAGTCATGTCCGACTCTTTGCAACCCCACAGACTATTCAGCCCATGGAATTCTCCAGGCCAGAATACTGGAGCGGGTAGCCTTTCCCTTCTCTAGGGGATCTTCCCAACCCAGGGATCGAACTTAGGTCTCCTGCATTGCCGGTAGATTCTTTACCAGCTGAGCCACAAGGGAAGTCCGCCTGCTCAGCCTGTTACCATGTAAACCACGTGGTCCCCCTTGCAGTGTGGGAGCCATTGCAAGATCATGAGCCTCAGTTTCTCCATCTGGAACCACAGAGGATCCACAGAGGATGATAGTACTGCTGTCAGGGGGCTTTGTGACAATTAAATATTATGATCTATCAAGAGTTAAGTACTATTTTATAGAGTAAAACACTGACTGACATAGAGAAGTGACTGACCAAGGCTGCACACTGAGTGGGGTCTGGTCACGGGACTTGGTCTCGTCTGCATAACGGCACAAAGCTCTCCTCCCCGACCTGGCACAGCAGAGACGATGGAGAGTCTGCAGGCTGCTCTGGGGCCCGAGCCACTCTGCCCCCCACCCCCACCAGGGTGGGCCACCTGGGACTCCGTGTTCCCCTCTCTGAGCACGACTCCTTCCTTGTAAAGTGAGGCTTGTAACCACAGGGGTGGTGTGGGATCCAGAGACAGGGGCATGGAGCTCTTCATAACAAGCTGTCCCTTCAGCTCTTCATTCAACTTGCATGCGCTCCAAATGCACAGAAGGCTGCATAAGGATATGGGGTGAACCCCCTGATTTTGCCATAATGGGCTCCTGATCTGGAGAGGGAAGACTGATTGAGGTTGTTCCCTCCTCTCGGCATGAGTATTATTATTTGGCAGGGTCAGGCATTTAGTGGGTGGGCAAGGCACCTGTTAACACCCTTCTCCTTCCGACCTCCCCACCAAATGTTCAAACACATGTTGTTACTGTTTGGTCACTCACTCATGCCCAGTTCTTTGCAACCCCATGGACTGTAGCACACCAGGCTTCCCTGTCCTTCACTGTCTTCTGGAGTTCACTAAAATTCATGCCAAATGAGTTGGTGGTGCCATCTAAACATCTCATCCTCTGCCATCCCCTTCTCCTATTGTATTCAATTTTTGTCAGCACCAAAGTCGTTTTCAATGAGTTGGCTCTTCACCTCAGGTGGCCAAAGTATTGGAGCTTCAGCAACAGGCCTTCCAATGAATATTCAGGATTGATCTCCTTTAGGATTGACTGGTTTGATCTCCTTGTGGTCCAAGGGACTCTCAAGAGTCTTCTCCAGCACGAAAATTTGAAAGCATCAGTTCTTTGGTGCTCAGCCTTCTTTATGGCCCAACTCTCACATCCATACATGACTACTGGAAAAACAATAGATTTGACTATATGGACCTTTTTTGGCAAAGTAATGTCTCTGCTTTTTAATATGTCATCTAGGTTGGTCATAGATTTCCTTCCAAGGAACAAGCGTCTTTTAATTTCACGGCTGCAGTCACCATTCACAGTGATTTTGGAGCCCAAGAAAATAAAGTCTGTCACTATTTCCACTTTTTCCCCTTTTATTTGCCATGATGTGATGGGAACAGATGCCATGATCTTAGTTTTTTGAATGTTGAGTTTCAAGCCAGCTTTTTCACTCTCCTTTCACCCTCTTCAAGAGGTTCTTTAGTTTGTCTTCACTGTCTGCCATTAGAGTGGTGTCATCTGTATATCTGAGATTGATACTTCCCCCAGCAAACTTATTCCAGCTTGTGATTCATCCACCCCAGCATTTTGCATGATGTACTCAATATACAGCCTTGACGTACTCCTTTCTCAATTTTGAACTAGTCCGTTGTTCCATGTCCAGTTCTAACTGTTGTTCTTGATGAGCATACAGGTTTCTCAGCAGACCAGGTAGTCGTGGTACTCCCATTTCTTTAAGAACTTTCCACAGTTTATTGTGATCAACACAGTCAAAGGCTTTAGCATAATCAATGAAGCAGAAATTGATGTTTTTCTGGAACTCCCTTGCTTTCGCCATGATCCAATGGATGTTGGCAATTTGATCTTTGGTTTCTTTGCCTCTTCAAAACCCAGGTTGTCCATGTGGAAGTTCTTGGTTCACGCATGCTCAAATGCATACATGGATGCACACATACACGTGCATATGTGCAGACGCACACAGATGTTGAGTCTTCATTTGTGGGGCACTGCCTTTCCCTGTTTCTGAGTGACATACGGGGCTGCCTGGCAACCGGAAACAGCTCAGCGTGACAAGCACTGTCCGACGCCTGATGCCCGATGCTCACAGGGCCACAGACAGGAGGGCTCCTCTGTCGAGCCTCACCCAGACTCAGGAGGCGATGGCGCATGAGCCAAGCCCTGAGCATCCCATGCTGCCCACCCGGAAAGGCCACCCAGCTCCGAGGGTCACAGGCAGGCGGCCACATCCTGTTTCTGAGCCGGGCTTTCTGGTCCACAAGCCAGGGCAGGAGCAGCTAGACAGGGCTCTGCAGGGAGGGCACGGAGCGGGGGTCTGGGCGAGTAAGCACTGCGGGGAGAGTCCATGCTGGCATTCCCGCAGCCGGTCCTCAGGCCTCAGCTCACAGCCTCCCTCAAAGCTGAGGACCGCTTTTGCCCTGCAGTGTTTCATCACAAATGAGTGTCACGGACATTCCCCCTCCATCCGTCCCCATCAGGGACGCTGCTCGGAGCACTGACTAGGACAGAGGCGCACTGACTGGCCGCACAACGATGCGAATAGACCTTGCTCCCTGACCCTCTCTCCATTCTTTTAGGGGCTGGAGCCCAAACCTTGCCTCATGCCCGACTCTCTCTCCTGCTCCCCATCAGACTCTGGCCGGACTCCTGCTCATCCTGCACTGCAGACAACTGCCCGATGCCAGCCTGGATCATTTCAGCCGCTTTCAGCTTCCTGGGGACCAAAGTGGTCCCTGCATGGAGCTCTCCAGTGGCTGCCATCTCATTCAGAATAAAACTCAACGTGCTTCCTCGGCCTGGCCATCTGCCCCGATATCTCCCCCGACTCTCCCCTCCCCCAGCCTCAGGCACTAACCTCTCATCCATGCCTCACTTTGCATCTTCTGTTCCCTCTGCCTCGCATGCCCTTCCCCAGAGAGCTACTTCCGGTCTCTGCTGACCCCTCGTGTCAGACCTGCCTCTTCTTCCCACATTACAAGGATATGTTCCTCTTCACCTCCTGGAGACCTACCATCCCCTCTGTCTTGTCCTTTGTAGCTCTCGCTGCCACTTAACACTTTGTATGCTGACTGTGCCCCTTTCACGTGTGCAAACTCCGCAAAGGAAGGGGGCAGTTCTCCACTCAGCTCCCAGCTGGCAGTCCTCAGCCATGGCAATGAGTAGGCGCCCAGCAGATAAATCCTGAACAAACGACTGAAGAGGAAGCAGAGGGAGGGTTGAACAAGTGCGTGAGCGACTGAGCCTGGTGTGCGCTCCAAGGGGCTGGTTCAGAATGAAAGATGGCAAACGCCCTTCTGCACTGGCTTCCTCTCTGCACCAGAGCTCCTCCAAAATCCCACACAACTGTCCTCACGGGCACACGCAGAGCTCTTGTTCCTGAATTCAGTACAAAAACACTGATGGCTGGAGTTGAGTCAAAGAACTTTGGACCGAGAAGAATCCAATGACTGCCCAGAAATGGTGCTCCAGGTTAGTTCTTTCTCCTCCAAAGACAGCCTGGTCTAGGGGAAATGAAAGACTCTGCAGGGACAATCCTGGAATCAAACTCTGAATGTTCTTTCTCCAATCTATAGGAACTCAGGTGTGGTCATTCACTCGTCTGTGCCTCAGTTTCCCCCTGTGTATAATGGACGTGATGCTTCCACACACAGCTGGAGCGCTGGGACAGTTAGGCAGGGACAGAGCCCTTTGGGGAGCCACGTGTTTGATGCTGGGCACACAGAGCACCCAGCACGTAGGGAACACACAGCAAATACCAGTACCCTTTCCCCACTGCTGGCCCACGACCCCAGTACCCCTGTCTCCTATTCCCCTGTGGAGCTAGGGGCAGCAGGAGAATGAAACAGCTTACCCAAGGCCATACGTGGAGAGAGTTCTGTGAAGCTGAAGCTGGGTGACTCTCAGACCCTTGATTCCCAGCCCAGGACTCACCCACTGCCTCCCACGGAAAGTGTTCATTTTAAGGACTGCCTGGAAACACAGTTCCCTGGGCTAGCACTGGGAGTGATGCTGAAGAGAGGAGCTCAGGTGAGCTCCACGCTCGATGAAACCTCCTGAGCTGGGATGGCGCTTATCGAGAGCCTCCTATGTGCCAAGCCCTTTGGTATAAATGCCTTCATTTGATTTAATCCTTACACAGCCCTGGGTGGCAGGGCATCACTCTACCCATTTCACAGAGGGGAAAGCTGAGGCTCCAAGAGAGGTAGCGACTTTCCCAAAGTCCCAAGCAGCTTACAAATACTGGAACTTGGATTCAAACCCAGCTGTCTAAACCCCAGCTTTCCCCACTGTGCCCGTCTACCTTTCTGAGTCCCCTGAAAGCCTCCCTTCTCAGCCACATCCACCAGGGCTGTGACCCTGCTTTCTCCACAGCAGAGACCTCCAGCCTAGACCCCTGCAGAGTTTGAGCAGGTAAGGCGGTGAGCGAGGTGGGCAGTGTGGGGAACCTCACTGCTAAAACCCTGCTAGACATGGGCTCCCATCACTCCTTCAGAATGCGGGGCGAGAAACCTCGTTCAAGAGAAAGGGAAATCCAAGTTCTCATGGGAAATTCCCTTTAGAACGTCGGTCACAGCTGCAGGTTGTGCGCGGTCCTCATCTGTAAGCCAGCATCACTGGGTCACATAAAGTCCAGAGAGAGGGAGAGAGAGCAAGAGGACGAACTGTCCACACGGACGAACTGTCTCCTCTTTTTCTTTTCCCTTTCCTTCCTTCATCCTTCCCTCTCTCCCTCCCTTTCCCTTCTTTCTTTCTCACTGTTATGGGGTGAGTCATGTACCCCAAAATGTACACATTGAAATCCTAAGCCCCAGTACCTCAGAATGGGGCTGTATTTGGAAATAGATTCCTTAAAGAGGTGATTAAGTAAAAAATTAAGTAAAAGGCCATGAGGGTGGGCCCTAATCCAACACGTGTGAGCTCGTGGGAAGAGATTTGGACCCAGCCCCACATAAGGAAGGTCATGTGGAGACACAGGGGAAGATGCTCGCCTGCAAGGCACACTGCGGGGCCCCAGAGGAGACCAAGCCCGCTGGCGCCGCAAGCCTGAAGCTCCCAGCTCCAGACCTGTGAGGCAACACATTTCTGTTGTTTAACCACCCAGTCTGTGGTACTCGTTACGGCAGCCCCGGCAAACTGATTCAAACTGATTGCTTCTCATTCTCTTCCTCCTGTATCCGGTACTGAAAAGGATCACATCTCAGAAGGAAGCAGAGCTCACAGGATGAATAGGTGACCCATCTGCTCCAGGAAGAACGTACTTTGAGCAGGAATCTGCCTTTGCACCCTTCCTAGAGACCAAAGTGAAGGACACGCCTCTCAGGAATTCCTGCACTTCCTCTCAGGGACCTTATGGAATTTTCTTAGAACAATGCTTGGGGATGTACAGTGAGACCTTGAGGGCTTGTCACTCCAGCAACAAGAGCTATTCTTCAAGATGCAAGCCAAGAAGAATGAGGGTTGGGGAAAGGAGAGGAAGGGTATGAGGAGTCCCTGTGTGCTGGGACCCCCAGCTGCCTCCCACCACCAAAGCTTGTATAAAATTCTATGCAAGCTCACAAAATGGTGCAGATGACTAGATTTTGTTTTTTCTATTTCTTTTAAACAGAGACATTTTTACCAAAAGATTGATTAGCAATTTCTGCTGTATAGCAAAGTGATTCAGTTACATTCCTTTTCATAGTCTTTCCCATTGTGGTCTAGCCCAGAATATTCCGTGTGCTATACAGTTGGACCTTGCTGTTTATCCATTCTGTATGTAACAGTTTGCATCTGCTAATCCCAAACTCCCACTCTATCTGGCCCCCAGCCTCGGCAACCACAAATCTGTTCCGCGTGAGACTTCTTAATGAAACTTGTGAAGGAGCTGTAACCAGGGTCAGAATGAGACCAATATCTCATTTGTTGTGGTTTAATCATTAAGTACCAACTGACTCTTTGTGACCCCATGGACTGGAGCCCACCAGGCTCCTCTGTCCATGGAAGCTCTCCAAGCAAGAATACTGGAGTGCGTTGCCATTTCCTTCTCCAAGGGATCTTCCTGACCCAGGGATCGAACCCACGTCTTCTGCATTGGCAGCTGGTGTTAAACTGGTGGGGGGTGTGGGGGTGGAAGGGGGGAAAAGAAGGCCTCAAGCAGCCTCCTGTGCCGCTTATCCAGAAGCACCGCCAATTCCTGAGCTTCCCCTCCCCACCTCACCCCTAAACCCATGAGTCCGGGCCCTCCTTGTCCCCATTTTATACGGGGGAAACGGAGGCTCTGAGCGGGCTTGCAGGCCACGAACTGCAGTGCCGGGAATCTAACCGGTTTCCTGCCAGCCTCGGCGGGGAGCTGGCACCTGCAAACAAAGGCAGCGGGCTGGCGGGCTGCGCGGGGAGCCCCTCACCGCCAGGGGGCAGCGCGAGCCCGCGGACGCCGCCCGGACGGCCTTTGTCCGGGTGAGGCCGCTTCCCGCACCCGGCTCCTCCGCCCCGCGGGTGGACCCAGCCAACCCCGTGGGCCCCGCGCTGCATCCCGGAACCGTCCTCTGCATCGCCTGCCTTCACTCCTCTCTTACAGAAGGACTGGATTCCTTTTCCTCTGTCGGGGCCTGGCTCAAAGATCTTTGCAGTCCTTTGCCTTTGCAGGTTCTCTTTCCTCATCGTCTGCACACAGGGACCCATGCGCTGCAGCCCAGTCTCCCTCCGTCATCAGCTCCATCAGCCGCCGTGAAGGCACCTTCTGTTCCAGTGTGGATTCCAGCATCCCCAGTTCCTCCAGAGTGAGCCCGAGGCCTGTCCTGGTACAAACGTGGAGGCTGCTAGGGCGCCTCGGCTGCAGGACCAGCCAGGGTCTGTGTCCCTCCCCATGCTGATTGCAGGGGCTGATCCTAGAAGATGATCCGAGACCTTGGACCAGGACCACCTCTGGGCCCCTCTGGTTCCCCCAGGCCCAGCTTGGTGCCTGCTGAGTAACTCCCACGTGCGGTACCTTGGTGCCTGGAGGCCCTGCAGCCCGCATTTCTCCTGGTGTGCGTGTGCCTGTGCCGGGAGGCTTTTACAAACTCAAAGTGAGCCTCAACCTGGGGCAGATCATTTGGAAATCAGCAGAGCTTTCTAGCAGCTAAGGCAGGATGTCTTCCCTACTGCTCCAGATGAGAGCCAGCCCCTCCCCTCGGCACACAGACATACACACAGACACCAGCGTTTCCCTGATTTGATCTGAACTGAATTTATCTTCTGCTTTCCCCAGTTTCCCCTCAGTCAACCTTGCCTCACCCATTGGAGGAAACTGAGGCCCAGAGCAGGGGAGGGACCTGCAACCCCCTCCTCCACCTGGAAGCCCACTTTCTAGTCCTTCTGGAACCTGCCCACCCCCATGCCTCCTGCATTTGCCTCAATTCCCAACTATTCCCCTGCTCTTTCTTATGGCTACCCATCCTGATTCTCCGGAGGGTTCAACACATGGCAGCTTTCTCAGGAGACTGTTCCTGCCTGTCTCCTGTTCAGTTCTGAGCTCCATCAGCAGAAACTGTGTGAATTTTGTTCACCATGCACTCTGCCTAACACAGAATATGTATACATCAAATGTGTCAAATGAATGAATGAAACTTTGAAACAGCCTTAGGGAGGATGTGATATCAGCCCCATCATCCCCCTCCTTCCCGTGCCATGGATGAGGAGACCCAGGCTCAGAATGCCAACTGGTATGGAAAAGAAGGAACACTTCTGTTCCACGTGAATCAAGACTTCTCTTTCTGTCTCTCCACTTGCTCAGTCATGTCAGACTGTGTGTGACCCCACGGACCGTAGCCCACCAGGCTCCTCTGTCCACGGAATTCTCCAGGCAAGTATGCAGGAGTGGGTTGCCATTCCCTTCTCCAGGGGATCTTCTTGACCCAGGGAATGCAGACCTACCATTTGCATTGTAGGCAGATTCTTCACCGTCTGAGCCAACGGGGAAGCCCACCAAGACATTAATTAAACTGTATTTGGTTAAAGGGTTTATGAAAATAAAATTACATGTCTGTGTATTGAAAATACCTTGCATGTTTTTAATTGATCTGTGATTATTTTATTATTATTATTTTTAATGTAAGTATAGTTGATTTACAATATTTGGTCAGATAAATAGTAAAATGGTGCAGTTATATATATATATATATAATATTCAGATTTAAATATATATGTACATATATACATATTCAGTTTTAAATATAAATATATATATATGCGTGCATGCTCTGTGCTCAGTCATGTCCAACTCTTTGCAACCCCATGGACTGTAGCCCGCCAGGCTCCCCTGTCCATGGGATTCTCCAGGCAAGAATACTGGAGTGGGTTGCCATTTCCTCCTCCAAAATATATATATGTTGCCCAGGCTGGAGTACAGTGGCTATTCACAGGCACGATCCCACTACTGATCAGCACGGGAGTTTTGACCTGCTCCGTTTCCGACCTGGGCTGGTTCACCACTCCTTAGGCAACCTGGTGGTCCCCCACTCCTGGGAGGTCACCATATTGATGCTGAACTTAGTGCGGACACCCGATCAGCATAGCGCACTGCAGCCCAGAACCCCTGCCTCCAGCCTCAGCCTCCCGAGTAGCTGGGATTACAGGCGTGTGCCACTGTGCCCAGCCAAAAAATATATATGTTTATATATATATATATATATATATATATATATATATATATATATATATATATATATATATATATATATATATATTTATATATATATATATATATATATAGGCGTCCCTAATGGCTCAGACGGTAAATTGTCTGTCCACAATGCAGGTAGACCTGCCTTCGATCCCTGGGTTGGGAAGATCCCCTGGAGAAGGAAATGGCAACCCTACTCCAGGACCCTTGCCTGGAAAATCCTATGGATGGGGGAGCCTGGTAGGCTACAGTCCATGGGGTCACAAAGAGTCGGACATGACTGAGTGACTTCAGATTTTTCACTTATATATGTATGTATACTGGGTGTGCCAAAAAATTTGTTTTGGTTTTTACATAACATCTTATGAAAACCCTTAGCCAATCCAATATTATAAAAGAATATATATGTATTCTTATATATATATATACACATATGTTTTAATATATAAATGTCCCAGTCCATGGGATCGCAGAGTTAGACATGACTGAGCAACTGAGCGTGAGGGCACGTGCATACACACACACACAGAGACGCACAGGCACACACACACAGAGACACCCACAGACACACACACACACAGACACACACACACAGAGACACACACACACACAAAAACACATATATATGAGACTGTATATACATATTCTTTTTTAGGTTCTTGTCCACTTTGTATGTTTTAGTGACAAAAATAGAATGGACTAGAACAGTTAACAGTAAAATGCATCTCAGTGAACCATGAGAAGACAAGGGTGATGGAATGAGGGGGCCTTGGAGCGTCTGGGTTGTGGATCTGGGACTGTAGGTGGGGTGAGCCAAGCGCACAGCTGGGATTTGACAAAATGGAGCCCAGGGATGGACTGAGGCTGCAAAACCCAGGCACCGTGCACACCGCCCTAGCCACACCCTGTTCCTTTTGCTAGTGAGGCTGTAAGAATAATAACACTAATCACAGGCAAATGAAGTAAACAGTGGGGCTGGGCCAGCCATTGTCTTGCTAGCTGCACCTGGGTAGGGTGTCAGGAGGAAACCAGGAGTTTTGCAGGGAACTTGCAATTGCTAGTGCATTGCTAAGGAGATGACCACACTGCCTGGTGGGTTTGGAGGCCTATGAAGCTGTCCTTTAGGGGTGAGTCTGGACCACCCCGGAGAAGGCAATGGCAACTCACTCCAGTACCTTTGCCTGGCAAATCCCATGGACAGAGGAGCCTGGTAGGCTGCAGTCTATGGGGTCACTAGGAGTCGGACACGACTGAGCGACTTCACTTTCACTTTTCACTTTTATGCACTGGAGAAGGAAATGGCAACCCACTCCAGTGTTCTTGCCTGGAGAATCCCAGGGACGGGGGAGCCTGGTGGGCTGCTGTCTATGGGGTAGCACAGAGTCGGACACGACTGAAGCGAGTTAGCAGCAGCTGGATCACCCCTCCTGTCCGGCTTGCCCCCATCAACAAATGAGAGAAGAGAGTGGGGGGAGAAGCAGGAGTCAGCACAGAAAGCAGGGCTGCTTGCCTAAGCTTCGCAGTGGTGGTGGGGAGAGGACTGCCAGGCAGCTTTCTCTGTCTCCCCTGCAGCTGCCAGAGCTGTGAACTGCATCCTGGAGCAGGGCCAGGCAGGGCAGGGAGCCCTATAGAGCCTAAATCTGGCAGGTTTTTGTCTTAAGTCCTAGTCGTTTGCCGTGAATTACTCCTCTGGCATGAGGGATCCCATCTGGGGCTCTCCACCTCACTGGCTTTTAATTTACGATGCTTTCCGACAGGCAACTGCTGGGGCCAGAGCCAGAAGATGCTCAGGAGAGCCCACAGAGGTCGTTGTTCCTGTTCACTTTTGTCAGACCCACGGCACATGCCAGGCCTTGGGCTCAGAGCTCCATAAACTGGCCTCCAGGAAGTTGAAAGAACTGGCTTCAAACCTCAGGTCTGTCTCTTCTTAGCTGTGTGACCTTGGGAAAATCACTCAACCTCTCGGGTCACTTTTCCTCGTTTATAAAATGCAGCCAATCACTCATAGCATTTTGTGTGGAGCTGAAGAGTAAGCTATGAAATGTGGATGTGACTGATGGAATCAGAGCAGGCGGGCACTGGGTTCCTGACCAGTGCCTTCTCTTCAGATCAGAAGGATCTAAATGGTGGTAAGACCAAGTTATGGGCCTTTGAGTGCTGGACACTGAACTTGACTTTTCTCCCGGGAGCCCTGGCAGGTTTGGAGGGAAGTGCTCAGACTTGTGTTTTAGGAGAGATCTGTGCAGGGTTGGTGGGAGGGGACAGGCTGGAGACTGAAGGCCTTCAGGGAGATGACCAGGGGTCCCTCGTGGAGATGGGTAAAGCTAGTGAACACAGGGGCCTCACAGAGGACCAAGGAGCTGCCCTATTCATGGTGGTGTTCCTGCAGGGGTCATCACGGAGCTCTGCCACTGGAGACGCACAGCTCCAGGACCCCTGTTATCTAGGGGATTCCTCACTCAGCTAGGGGCTTCCCTGGTGACCCAGACAGTAAAGAATCCGCCTTCAATGCAGGAGACCCAGGTTCAATTCCTGGGTAGGGAAGATCCCATGGAGAAGGGAATGGGAACCCACTCTAGCATTCTTACCTGGGAAATCTCAGGGACAGAGGAGCCCAGGAGGCTACAGTCCAGGAGGTCCCAAAGAGTCAGACACAACTAACACTTTCACCTTTCATACAGTTTTACCCAAATCCTTACTTCTGTCCCTTTCTGCCCATTCCATGTAAAACATCAGGATTTAAGCATTTTCTTGCAAAGGAAGCCACTTGGTGTTGGAAAAGGGCGAGAACAATGCAGACATGAGTTTCTCACTCTGCTCCTTCCAATGCTCACATCCTCCCATCGAACCATGTGGAAGCCTGAGTAACCGGCCCCAGTTGACCACATCCTGGCCCCCAGAAGCCATGGATGTGCACTTCACATGGTAAAAAGGACTTTGCAGGTGTGATTGAGTCAAGGATCTTGAGATGGAGAGATGCCCCAGTGGCTTGGTATCATCACAAGGGTCTTTATAAAAGGGAGGCAGGAGACAGATTGGAAGACATGGTGCTACTGTGTTTGAAGGTAGAGAAAGAAGCCACAAACCAAGGAACATGGGTGGCCTTGAGAGGCTGGAAAAGGCAGGGAAACGGATTCTCTCTGCCGATGTCTGAGTGTGTGCATCCAACATTCATATGTTGAAATCTTAACCCCCAGTGGTCTGGTATTAGGAGATAGGGTCTTTGGGAGGCAAATAGCTCATTCCACCTTTATGAGGGGAATCAGTGCTTTTAGAAGAGACCCTACAGAGCTCCCTTGCCCCTCCCACCACGTGAGGACACAATGAGAAGTGTGTGGCCTGGAAGAGGGTCCCAGGCTGGTTCTCTGACCTTGGACTTCCAGCCTCCAGAACTATGAGAAATAAATTTCTGTTTTTTATAAGCTGCCCAGTCTGTGGCACTTAGTTACTGAAGCTTGAATGAACTAAGACACTCTCTGAGGACCTCAAGAAGGAGCAGAGCTCTGCTGATGCCTTGACGTTAGCCAGTGACATGCATTTTGGACTTCTGACCTCCAGAGCTGTAGGAGAATAAATATGTTGGCTTAAGGCAGTAAATTCATGGTACATTGTTACAGCAGCAGAAGGAAACTAATGTATGCCTTCCCCAACTCTGGGCCTCTGTTTCCCATTGAGGCTGTGGCCCCAGAAAAGCTTCAGGCACTGGCTGCAGGGCGCGGAGGTCAAGGGGACGTGGAAATGAAGCAGGTCCTTCTGGGCAGACTGGGCTCTCCTTTTGTCCACTGCAGACACGGCAGAGTAGATGCTCAGAACTCGATTCCTGCCTCTCAGATCCTAGAGCTGAGTGAGATGAGCAGCTGAGAGTGGTGGTAGGGGCTGGTGGGGTCCCAGAGCGGAGACCTTGGCCAGAAGGCAGCCCTTCCTGCGTTGCCAGGTGCAGCAGCCGGCCTGGGTTGCCTGGATCATCCTGCTCTGCTTAGAAAATCAGGACGATGGATGCGCCCATGAAATCTCTCAGTCCTTGGGTGTTGCCAACCAATTAGAAAAGAATTAAACATGGAGCGAGCCAAACCAAACACATCTGCAGCCCAACCTGGCCTCCAGACCGCGGCAATGCTGCCTCCAGCTTGATCAATCTCTGTGCTTCGGGATCAGCCGGAGCTGGGCTGGAATCTCGGCTCTGCCAGGTCACCTAGGCAGCTTGCCCGATCTCTTTGAGCCTCAGTTTCCTCATCTGTAAAAGATATATGAGTGCCAACCTCCTGAGTTGGGGGAGGAATAGATATTGAAGTGCATGTAAGGTGCCCTGAGCGGGGCCTGGCATGGAAGAAGCCAGTTATCACATGATCCTTCTTACTGTTGTTACCATTGTTTACTGTGTGAGCAGGAAGACGGCTTTCCATCCCTCTGTGCCCTATGCTGGTCCTTTCTGTAGGAAGGACATCTGTGTCAACCAGCGATGGGACTCAAAGCCTGAGCTCCAGAGAATCCCACAGTCTGCCGTCTCTGAGTTCACACCTCAGGGCACAGATCCTGGTGCAAGAACACAAACAGCAAGGTGCTACAAAGAGCAACTTCAGGGACACAGCATTCCAGTCCCCACTCCAAGTCAGCACCCCACCCGTCCCTTCATAAAACCATACTGGCAAACAGATTGTCCTGCCCCACATGCCAGACTGAGGTCTGGCTTGCAACACACATCCTCTGCACCCCGCAGATACTGAGTAGACTCAGTATGTTCAGGTCCTTACAGTACAGCCAGTATCTTCTATTCTCATTTGTGTACTGTTTTTCTTTTAATTGGGATTCCCTGGTGCTTAGACAGTAAAACGTCTGCCTACAATGCGGGAGACCCGGGTTCAATCCCTGGGTTGGGAAAATCTCCTGGAGAAGGAAACGGCAACCCACTCCAGCATTCTTGCCTGGAAAATCCCATGGGTGGAGGAAGCTGGTAGGCTACAGTTCATGGGGTCGCAAAGAGTCGGACACGACTGAGCGACTTCACTTTTCACTTTCTTTCCTGTGGCTCAGCTGGTAAAGAATCCACCTGCAATGTGGGAGACCTGGGCTTGATCTCTGGGTTGGGAAGATCCCCTGGCGAAAGGAAAGGCCACCAACTCCAGTATTCTGGCATGAAGAATTCCATGGACTGTATAGTCCGTGGGTCACAAAGAATCAGACACGACTGAGCGACTTTCACTCACTTTCTTTAAATTGACCCATTTTCTCATATAAATGTAGCTCCCACTTGGGAACATTATATGTAAAACAACAGCTTTGATGAGCTAATTATTTTTTTCTCACTGATGTTAAGAAAAAAGTGTCTCTGTTAAAAATGTAAAAACTTGTCAGTATGATGATGGGAAATCATCCTGCCAGCTCTTGCGATAGCTGGGGTGCCCTCCTCAAGACGCGCTGGGGCAAAAGAACATTGAGATCTCTCATCCTCGCTGCTTCTCCCCGAGGAGGTTTCTCCCAGTTTGGGTTCCCCTGCCATGGGCATTCACAAACGGTGAAGAGCGGAGTCCAGGAGAAGGTGAGAATGTGCCTGCAAGCGCCGTCATCAGCTCCTCACTCTCTAAAATGGATTTTACAGTGCATCTGAGCAACTCATTCACGCCTTCTACCTGGAAAATGGTTTCCAGCCCTTCCACTGGAATTCAGGGTGTAAACTAGCCATGTGACTTCTGCAGCTCTCTCCTTCTCTAGGACCAAGTTGCAAACCCAACATGGCTTTCAAGGCTCCTCGAGGCCCCGACTTTCCGCTCCTGCCAACCTCTCCTGTACTCTCTGTGTTCCAGTGCTGTCCAGCCACTGAAGGTTCCCCTTCTGTGATATTGTCCATGCCGGTCTCACTCTTGGGAGAAACCCTTTAGCCTTTGCTTGCTGAGAAAACTCCTATTCAGTCTTAAAAACCCTACTCACAGTCACTCTTTGGTTGGCATTTTCCCTCCGAGCTCAGTCTCCCCAGAAGAGTTGCTTACTCTTCCTCTCGCAGCAAATGCCCCACATCCTTCAGCTTCGTGTGGTCTCCTCTGGCAGCACCTTGCACTGAGCCCACAATACCCATCACCCAGCTGATGACAACATCCCCAATAGGTCTCCTAACTTCCCCTCCAGCCCCTTCTACCTCTTCTGACCTCATCTCCACAGCAGCCAGAATTATGACAGAAAAACCTTAGTCCAGAGCACATCACTCCCTGTTTAAAATCTTCCAGCAGTTTCATTGTACACAGAATCAAATCCAAGCTCCTCTAAAGTCCCTCAAGGCCTGGTGTGATCTAGTCCCACTCAGCTCTCTGCCTTTTTTCTTGTCCTCTCTTCCTCAGCTCACTGGCCCAGTCTTCCTGCCCCAGCATCTGCTGGGCCCTGGCTGGAGTATTCCATGCCTATCAGCCTTCCATACATGTGACCCACCTACCCGGTCCTGCACACACACGTCCGCCCTTCACCTGCCCCTCACCTGCCATCTGGCTGCCACCACTTGGACTATCACCACCCAGGGAAGCCTCCCTTACGTGACTGGGTGCTCCTGGAGGCAGGGACTGCATTGCATCCAGCTATGTGTCCTCAGGCTGGAGACAGGCCTAGTCTATGTGTGGGGATAGACCCTCTGAGCCCCCCAGGAAGATCCACCTTCTCTCACGATGGGGGCCCTCAGCCAGCTCACCCAGGCTCGTGCACAGCAAGTGTGAATGCCGCTGGCTAATGAGGGATGTTCCTCCCACAGGGAGGTTCCTGGGGCTCAGGCACACTGCCTGCCCAAAGACCAGGCAGTGGATTTATAGAGAAAGCGGCCCATGTGTCTTTGGGGATTATGGAGACAGGGACCTTCCAGGCAGTGAGTGCAATGAGCACACTGATTGCAATGAGCTCAAGGTCTGCAGTCAGGAGCACCTGGGCTGGAGACTCAGTCCTGTCCTAGTTCAGGGCAGCCCTGTGTGCCCTGGGCCATTTCCTGGGGGCCAAGATTCGAGGTCTCCAGCTTGGGGTCAGTATAGGCCAACTTCACATACCCCTAGTTTCTTTGCCCCCCAAAATAAGGATAACGATTCCTACCAGGCTGTTAGGATGAAATGAGACAACACAGCAAAAAACCTCACAGGGTCTTGCCCACAGAAGTTAGGCCCCACTGGGACTTGCATGGACCTCAAGTGTCCTTTTATTATTATTTTTAATCAACTATTTAATGAACTTATTTGTCTGTTTTTGGCTATGTCGGGTCTTTGTTGCTGCGTGTGCCCTTTCTCTAGCTGCCCTGAGCAGGGGCTACTCTTGAGTTGTGGCTTCTCATTGTAGTGGCTTCTCTTGTTGTGCAACACAGGCTCCAGGGTGTGTGGGCTTCAGAAGTTGCAGTTCAGTAGTTGTAACCACAGGCTCCAGAGTGCAGGCTCAGTAGCTGAGGCGCATAAGCTCAGTCGCCTCGTGAGGCAGAAACTTCTGTAGACCAGGGATTGAACCTGTGTCCCCCACATTGGCAGGTGGATTCTTAACCACTAGGCCACCAGGGAAGTCTTACCTAAAACACTCTTGCTTTTATGGGTCCTTATTTTATTATTTCCTCATAAAATAAGCTTAAAACTTTATGCAATTGGTATAAAGATAAATACAATTCAGATTGGAACTGTGGTGTTGGAGAAGACTCTTGAGAGTCCCTTGGACTGCAAGGAGATCAAACCAATCAATCCTAAGGGAAATCAACCCTGACTATTCATTGGAAAGACTGGTGCTGAAGCTGAAGCTCCAATACTTTAGCCACCTGATGTGAAGAGCTGACTCACTGGAAAAGACCTTGATTCTGGTAAAGATTGAGGGAAGGAGGAGAAGGGGGCAACAGAGGGTGAGATGGTTGGTTGGTGTCACCCACTCAATGGACATGACTTTGAGTAAACTCTGGGAGTTGGTGATGGACAGGCAAAGCTGGTGTGCGGCAGTCCATGGGATCACCAAGAGTAGAACCTGACTGAGTCACCGAACAACAACAACAATTCAAGTTGGATACCACTCATTTTTTCTTTTCTTAGTTTAGAATAAGCTGAAACATTTCCATGGACTCCTAGGAGTATCTGCTCCCCACCACACCACCCTTCATTTTGCCTCCCACCGCGGTGCCTGCCTGCACAAGGTCCTCGGCTCTGCCAGGGTCTCAGCCTGGGGGATGAGGGGCCAGCCATGCCAACTGTGCCTAGCGTATGAGTCAGCTTGCTAACTCACTCAGTGATTGTCGAACATGTTCCATCACGGGTAGTGACAGATTTGTTGGTGCCAATAACTTCCCTTGTGTTATCATGGTAAAGTGGGTTCAATAGAGTCCTCCAAAAACCCATGTCCCCTCAGAACCTCCGAAGGTGGTCTTCTTTGGAATCAGGGTCCCTGCAGATGTCATTAAAGATCTCAGGACAAAATCCTCCTGGCTCAATTCAATGATTGGTGTCCTTCTAAGAAGAGGTGAGGACACAGAGAAGAAGCTGATATGAGATGGAGGTAGAAACTGGGATGACGTGTCTGTAAGGAGTTCCAAGGATTGCCTGGAGAAGGAAATGGCAACCCACTCCAGTATTCTTGCCTGGGAAATCTCATGGACAGAGGTGGGTTGCCGTTCATGGGGTCACAAAGAGTCGGACACGACTTAGGGACTACACAACAGCAACAAGGACTGCCAGCTGCACTTCCCTGGCAGCCACCGGGAGCCGAGAGAGGCACACCCGCAGCACATCTGGCCTCCTAATCTGGGTGAGAAGACATCGCTTTGCGGGAAGCCCCCCGTTTGTGATCATTTGTTATGGCCGCCCTGGAACAGGAATATACGCTGCTCATCTTCACAGCAGCCCCGCCCGTGAGAAAGACGCTTCGTCCTCCACTTTAGAGATGCACAAGCAGGCTCGGAAAGCGCCAGCAGCTGCCCCAGAGCTACCCGGGTCCCCCCACTCTGGTCAGAACAGGCCCATCATGGGGGGGAAGGGCCTGAGCCAGGGGGCAGGAAGTGAAGCTGGCAGGTGAGCCAGGGCACTGCCCCCAAGGGGGAAGCCGTATTCTGCTGTGGTTGACGCTGATAATTCGAAGCCCCACGGAGACGTGCTTACAGGGGACCTCTAAAGAAACAGAGTGAAAGCAAGCCGCCTTCTGCGCAAGCTGTGCACACGCAGAGCTGCCGGCGGACAAAGCCAAGAGAGGAGCACGGCGCCCTCGGACCGCTAGGTTTGTACGAGATTCTTTTCCGTACATTTTCCAAAATTTCTCTGACGTTATGTTCTTTTTAATTTCTTTTTTGGATAGGGAAAACACACAGAGATCCTCTCCCCATCCGAAAAGCCACAAAAAACCCCCACAGAAAGCCAAGACAACCGGAGCCCCGGCACAGAGCTCCCTCCACCTGCTCTGTGGATTCTGCTGCCCAAATTCCATTTCCTTCCGGTGTCTGCACTGCAGGAACCGCAGCCCTGCTGAAAACTCCCCTCAGGCGAGCAGGATCCGTCGGAGCTGGCTTGTCAGCGGAAGGACAAAAGGAAAATTCTTTATCCGCGTGTTGAAGTCAGAACCGCTGCCAGAGCCCAGGACCGCGTCCTGGAGGGGTGGGGGCGCGAGAGGTGCTGCAGAGTGGGGTGAGAGGGGGGCAGAAACCGCCCTGGGCACCGCTGTGAAGGTGCTGCATCTGCACAACAAGCTGTATTTTTCCGGAGCGCCTATTGCTTATTCATTAGCTATTCCTAGACGTGCCTGGTGAGAGCACCTGCCAGGCGCTGAGGCACGTGGCAGGGGCGCTGAGCCGTCTTGTGGGTGGTGGGCGGCGGACCCTGTGAGGTCAGAGGTCCCGGCTGAGGAATCGGGTCTTCAAGGCCATGCTGATTCCTCTCCAAAGCCTAAAGACATGTTCATTAATCCAGTGCATTGTTCATCTCTATATATTGATCACTCTCTATAGCCCCTCCCCCCAATATACTTTTAGACCGGGACGTCAAATGGTGAACAAGATAAATGAGACCTCTATCCCTGCGGCGCTCACAAGCTGATGTGAGTGACTGGAGTCATTATTAGACCACAAACAATACCAATGTCAAGAACGGGGAAGCAGGAGAAGTACCTCTGGGGCCATATAAGGTGGCTTTCTCCATGAAAGGGAAGTTCCAGCTAATAGCTGCGAAGTGAGGAGGTGCTGGATGGAGAGAGGAAGAAGGGTGGGACGGTGCAGGAGTAACAGCCAGGCAGAGGGGGTCGCATATGCAAAGGCCCTGAGGCAGGAGGGAATGTGGCGCTTTCAAGGAGGAGAAAAGCAATGTATCTGGAGCAAAGAAAGTGATAAAAGAGGGCTGTGGGAGGTGGGGGTGCAGAGACGGGGGTCAGGGAGGAGGAAGGAAGTCACCCAGGGTTGATAGGATGGGCGGTGGTTCTGCTCTCCGGCTCTCAAACAATAGGAAACACTAAAGAAGTTTAAAGCTGAATGACACAATCAGATCTTCACCTGACTGGGGACCCTAAATCACGGCTGCAATCCCTAACACACACAGACTTTGTGGCTGGGCCATTTCCTTCTTTGTAAAATTTGAGTCAACGGGACCACCTCCCTGAACCTTTACAATTTAACTAGGTGTCTACTTAATGCCATGTGGACATAATCTTCCTTGCTATGGATGAGGAAACTAAGGCTCAGGGAGGTGAAGTGGCTTGCCAAGGACACAGCAGGAGAGTGGCCAAGGTTGGTGTGAACCTGAGTAAGTCACGGCTACCCGAAACTCCCATTCCTCGAGCTGGAGTGTGACCAGCTTAAGATAAGGGATGAAAAGTGGGCAGAAGGAGGCATCAGTTCCCTCTCAAATCCAGCCTTGTCAGATACACAGAGAAAAACACTAGAGGGACCTCTTTGTGTGTGTGAGTGTGTGTATGTGTGTGGTTCTAGTTATTTTTGGCACCAGGGGAACTTAATTAAGAATTGAGTTCACAGCTTTCCCACTGAGAGCAAGCCAGGGGCGCAGAATGGAGAAAGGGAGTTGAAGTCAGAGCAGACTGCAGACAGTGACACTGAAATGAGGAAGCAGAGCCTTGGGGCCTTCCGCTGGGGCCAGGGAGGGGGCACAGATGCTATTCTGGGCCCTGGTCATGCTTTCCCAACCCAGTGTGTTAATGTTCTGCGTTCCCAGGCAGAATTCTTTCTGGGTCTTGAGACGGAGTGGACTCTAAGATGCTGTTTGCCCTTGGTGATGGCAGAGACTGTGTCCTTGGACAGAGGCTGTGGAGGAGGGGGCCATCCGGGAAAAAGCTTTGGACGTGGAGCCCCCCCACTGCCCCAGCATCTCCAGTCCTCTCTTCCTGACACCTTCTCTCTTCACCCAGGCCTTTCCCTGCAGCCTGCCTCCTGAGTTCCGGATACCGTGGGTCTTTGCTCTCTCTAGAATTTTAGAAAGTTTCCTGGAGCATCCATCCAAGACAGGCAGCTGTGCAATGAATCTAGTTTAGAGATGAGTCTGGTTCGGCTGTACCATTTTAAAAACTTGTGAACTGAAGCTTGATAATACGAAACTTGGTGCAAAGAGGTGGCATCGTGACAGGCCCTGATTTAAGTGCTGGGGGGACAGTGGGGAGAGGACAGGGAGATAGGTGGTGAGCAGGTGTGTATGCACAGCAGTGAAATTGGCTGGTGATAAGGGCCTTGAGGGGGGAATCAGTGAGATGGGGTATAGTTATGGTACTTTGAGTGGTTGGGTGCCTACGAGGCTGAGGAGGAGGCAACCCGGTGAAGCAGATGAAGGCATGTGGCAGAAAGAGGAACTGACCCTGAGGGAGACCCTCATGGACTTTTTCATGAGAGCCAGGGGTAGGGAGGAGACGCTGCTGTCGGCAGAGATGTTGCTGTTATTAACTGATTGGTTGTTTTTGCTTTAACTGCTGATTGAACAAGAACGCCTTACAGGAGTGTCAACTTTATTTTTGTCTCCTGCATTGGAGAGAGCTCCCCGTGCCTCTCTTACTCCTCCCTCCTAGGTGATAGAGACAGGCCTAAGCCACGCAAGCCCCCTGCCCCAGCCTCAGTTCAGAAACTAAGTGTCCACCGGTCCGTGTGCACACCAGCCGCTCCTTCGTGTCACGCTGTGAGGCAAGCGGGGAGCGGGGGGTGAAGCGGTAGTTTAGGCTTGACAAGGTGGCTTAGCATTCTCTGGCCAGGCAGGGGCTAATGACGTTCTCTACAAGGGGGGTCTCCGGAAACCCTCTGGTTACAACTGCAGTGCTGCTGATGTCTCTCATTTAGGTGACCTGTCTCTCCTCAGGCCCTTGGCCTCCTGGGTTTCTTGGCCATCCCTCCAGTCAGCACTAGCTGTCCCTTCTAGGAGAGTCTTTCAGCAGGAGGTAAGCTTTCAGCTAGCCTTCTCTACTGCTGAGGCCACATCTGGCCCAAGGAAGCTCTCAGGTTTCTTGGCCTTGCCTGAGGTCAGTCACTTACATCACCATCATCACTACCATCATTACCACCATCACCATCATCCTCATCACCATCACTGTCACCATCACATTCTTAAAGAACCAGCTAGCAAATGCCTTAGGAATCGTTTGCCATTTGATCTCTATTTCAACTACTGCTTTACCACCACTTTTCTGCTGTTCTCAAGACCAACTTAAGAGAAAAAATTGAGTGCCAGTGGTGGGGAGTAGGAAGCAGTCAAGTAAGATGTAAGATTAACAAGAAAAAAGAGCATCTAAGAAACACCTTCTCCCTGTTGGGGAAGCTTGTAGCTGTCTCTTTAAGTCATTTCAGAGGCTCTGAAGGTTTGAGGTCAGAGAACTCCTGGATCTTCAAACCTTGAGGCAGAGATAGTTTCTGACACAGCTGCCCCGGCCTTTCCTGACTTCCTGGAATAGCTGAGAAGAGCTGCCAAGATGAGTCTTCTTTGTAGGTTAAGTGACTTCGGTGATTCTTGCCGTTGGTGGCATCTTGGGGTCATGCAAGGTCCAAGGGTAGCTCTGAGTTTGAGCAGCAGACCCACCATCTGCGTGTCCTTGGGCAGGCACTTTGCCCCTTGACCTCGATTTTCACGTCGGCCCCCAGATGGTGGTTGCAAGAATTACACTAAATAACGTACAGCACGTGATTTTTAAAAATATATTCTGAACTTAGTTCGGGGTATAAACATGAAGCTATCGTTTTTCTTCCACGCCTGCTTTCAGCTGTATGTCACTGAAACATGCTTTTCTATCCTTTGTCAACAACTTGAGCAGATGATGGATTCTTACGCATTCCCTTTCCCTGGATCCAACCCAGTCCATCTTCTTTTGCTCCCTCTCCTTTGTAAAGTCACTAAGTGGCCTCATTTAGTCATTCAACAGATACATGCTGGCATCTGTTCCATGCTGGCATCTGTTCCATGCCATGTGCACAGAGATGAAGTGGGCAGGTTCCTTGTCGCCTCAGAACTCAGGGTCTAGGAGGCACTTACATAGGCCAACTCACCAGGGTCCTTAGATGGACAAGGTGAGACAGCCCTTGAGGCATCACGAAGAGGGAAGTCTGATCACCACAAAACCACCCCAAGCCCATTCCATGCCTCCTGGGGTGCAGAAGCGAAAGACAAGAAGGCAAGGAGGAGGAGACCTTCAGAATTTTGAGTCAGCATCTTAGTGCAGAAGGCAGGGCCTCATCCCTCTCCTTCAGGATCCAAATGTTTGCCCACATGAACACACAAGCGTCCAGTGCCTTTCACACAGAGGGCGTCAAAGCCCATCAGTGTTGTCCAGAGCAGCAATGACGATCAAAGGTGGAGGACAAGAGAAGGCAGTGAGCTGAGATATGGCTCCTCTTCCCTATCCCTCCTCTTTCTTGTCCTCAGAAAAGGGAGCAGACAGGAAGGGTATCAGAGATAGATGGTAGCAGTCCACTGTCCAACAAGTTCAGGATGGAAAGAAGGAATCAAAGAGAACACTGATACCCTCTCCCCAGCTCTGAGTCCCTTAAGCCTCCAGTCTGGCTGGCAATCAGGAAAATAGAGGAGAGAGGAGAGAAGTTGTAGTTCTACGTGGTTGAAACCAGACTTCTAATGACCTACAGCATCCAGAAAGCTCTGAGCATCAGCTGGGCACTTCATAGATGGTACCCCATTCTAACTTCACCACAGACAAGTGTGGGAGTCAGGACTAATTTGGTGGCTACTTAAAGAAGACTGGCCCAGACTAGATTAAACAGTAAAAGGACTCATTGCTCACATTATTGGGGAAGAAAAACAGATCAACTCTTGAGGGAGGGGCTGCAGGAACCAGTGTCCCGCTGCCTGTTGCCCAGTTCTCTCTCTCTGCCTCTCCATCTTTCATCTTGCTCTCTGTTTCTCATTGCCTTGATTATTTTGTATTATTTATGTACTTAGCCACCAGCACCAGGTAGCCACTGAGATGTCTGCAGTAGTTTCCAATTGATGCTGTAATATATTACCCTAAACTTGGTGGCTTAAAACAATACAAGCTACTGTCCTACAGTCCTGGAGGCTAGAGGTCCAGAATGGGTTTCACTGGGCTGAAATCAAGGTGTTGGCAGAGCTATAGTCCTCTGGAGACTCTAAAGGAAAATTCTTGACCTTGCCTTTCCCAGGTTCTAGGGGCCTCCTGCTCTCCTCAGCTTGAGGCCCTTTCTCCATCCTTGATGGCCAGTTGAGTCCTCACATGGCATCACTCTGATGGCCTTCTTCCTCCTCCTTCCACTTTTTTTTTTAAATTTTAAAATCTTTAATTCTTACATGTGTTCCCAAACATGAACCCCCCTCTCACCTCCCTCCCCATAACATCTCTGTGGGTCATCCCCATGCACCAGCCCCAAGCATGCTGTATCCTGCGTCAGACATAGACTGGCGATTCAATTCTTACATGATAGTATACATGATAGAATGCCATTCTCCCAAATCATCCCACCCTCTCCCTCTCCCTCTGAGTCCAAAAGTCCATTATACACAGCTGTGTCTTTTTTCCTGTCTTGCATACAGGGTCGTCATTGCCATCTTTCTAAATTCCATATATATGTGTTAGTATACTGTATTGGTGTTTTTCTTTCTGGCTTACTTCACTCTGTATAATCGGCTCCAGTTTCATCCATCTCATCAGAACTGATTCAAATGAATTCTTTTTAACGGCTGAGTAATACTCCATTGTGTATATGTACCACAGCTTTCTTATCCATTCATCTGCTGATGGACATCTAGGTTGTTTCCATGTCCTGCTATTATAAACAGTGCTGCGATGAACATTGGGGTACATGTGTCTCTTTCAGTTCTGGTTTCCTCGGTGTGTATGCCCAGTAGTGGGATTGCTGGGTCATAAGGCAGTTCTATTTGCAATTTTTTAAGGAATCTCCACACTGTTCTCCATAGTGGCTGTACTAGTTTGCATTCCCACCAACAGTGTAGGAGGGTTCCCTTTTCTCCACACCCTCTCCAGCATTTATTGCTTGCAGATTTTTGGATAGCAGCCATTCTGACTGGTGTGAAGTGGTACCTCATTGTGGTCTTGATTTGCATTTCTCTGACAATGAGTGATGTTGAGCATCTTTTCATGTGTTTGTTAGACATCCGTATGTCTTCTTTGGAGAAATGTCTATTTAGTTCTTTGGCCCATTTTTTGATTGGGTCGTTTATTTTTCTGGAATTGAGCTGCAGAAGTTGCTTGTATATTTTTGAGATTAGTTGTTTGTCAGTTGCTTCATTTGCTATTATTTTCTCCCATTCAGAAGGCTGTCTTTTCACCTTGCTTATATTTTCCTTTGTTGTGCAGAAGCTTTTAATTTTAATTAGATCCCATTTGTTTATTTTTGCTTTTATTTCCAGAATACTGGGAGGTGGATCATAGAGGATCCTGCTGTGATTTACGTCTGAGAGTGTTTTGCCTATGTTCTCCTCTAGGAGTTTTATAGTTTCTGGTCTTACATTTAGACCTTTAATCCATTTTGAGTTTATTTTTGTGTGCGGTGTTAGAAAGTGATCTAGTTTCATTCTTTTACAAGTGGTTGACCAGTTTTCCCAGCACCACTTGTTAAAGAGATTGTCTTTACTCCATTGTATATTCTTGCCTCCTTTGTCAAAGATAAGGTGTCCATATGTGTGTGGATTTATCTCTGGGCTTTCTATTTTGTTCCATTGATCTATATTTCTGTCTTTGTGCCAGTACCATACTGTTTTGATGACTGTGGCTTTGTAGTAGAGCCTGAAGTCAGGCAAGTTGATTCCTCCAGTTCCATTCTTCTTTCTCAAGATTGCTTTGGCAATTCGAGGTTTTTTGTATTTCCATACAAATCTTGAAATTATTTGTTCTAGTTCTGTGAAAAATATGGCTGGTAGCTTGATAGGGATTGCATTGAATTTGTAAATTGCTTTGGGTAGTGTACTCATTTTCACTATATTGATTCTTCTGATCCATGAACATGGTATATTTCTCCATCTATTCGTGTCCTCTTTGATTTCTTTCATCAGTGTTTTATAGTTTTCTATATATAGGTCTTTAGTTTCTTTGGGTAGATATATTCCTAAATATTTTATTCTTTTCGTTGCAATGGTGAATGGAATTGTTTCCTTAATTTCTTTTTCTACTTTCTCATTATTAGTGTATAGGAATGCAAGGGATTTCTGTGTGTTGATTTTATATCCTGCAACTTTACTATATTCATTGATGAGCTCTAGTAATTTTCTGGTGGAGTCTTTAGGGTTTTCCATGTAGAGGATCATGTCATCTGCAAACAGTGAGAGTTTTACTTCTTCTTTTCCAACTTGGATTCCTTTTATTTCTTTTTCTGCTCTGATTGCTGTGGCCAAAACTTCCAGAACTATGTTGAATAGTAGCGGTGAAAATGGGCACCCTTGTCTTGTTCCTGACTTTAGGGGAAATGCTTTCAATTTTTCACCATTGAGGATAATGTTTGCTGTGGGTTTGTCATATATAGCTTTTATTATGTTGAGGTATGTTCCTTCTATTCCTGCTTTCTGGAGAGTTTTTATCATAAATGGATGTTGAATTTTGTCAAAGGCCTTCTCTGCATCTATTGAGATAATCATATGGTTTTTATTTTTAAATTTGTTAATGTGGTGAATTACATTGATTGATTTGCAGATATTGAAGAATCCTTGCATCCCTGGGATAAAGCCCACTTGGTCATGGTGTATGATCTTTTTAATGTGTTGTTGGATTCTGATTGCTAGAATTTTGTTGAGGATTTTTGCATCTATGTTCATCAGTGATATCAGCCTGTAGTTTTCTTTTTTTTGTGACATCTTTGTCAGGTTTTGGTATTAGGGTGATGGTGGCCTCATAGAATGAGTTTGGAAGTTTACCTTCCTCTGCAATTTTCTGGAAGAGTTTGAGTAGGATAGGTGTTAGCTCTTCTCGAAATTTTTGGTAGAATTCAGCTGTGAAGCCGTCTGGACCTGGGCTTCTGTTTGCTGGAAGATTTCTGAGGGCACTTATAATGATATAGGGCTCACCTGGATAATTCAGGACACTTCCAATTTTAAGGCCAGCTAATCAGTCAACTTATTTCTATCAGCAAACTTCATTCCACTTAGCCATGTAAGGTAACACATTTGTAAGTTCTGGGGTTTAGTATGTGGACACCCTTAGGGGCCATTATTCTGCCTGCTGTAATGTCTAACAGGCATCTCAAGCTTGACAAGTCCGTATCTGAACTCTTCTTTCTCTCCCCCCGGAAACTTGCTCCACCTGTGACCACCTGTGTCTGAGCTGATGACGAGTCCATCCTTCAGTTGCACAAGTCCCTGGAACCTGGCTCCCTTGTTCTCACATCCTGCCCCCAGCCTGTCAGCTACTCTGGTGCACTCTCCCGTCAGCATCTGCACCCAGTCTCCACAGCCTGGACCAGCCACCATCCTCTGTCTCCTGGATGATGGCAAAAGCCTTCCCTCAGGCTTCTCCGATTCTAACTCTTGCCTCCTGCCCTGTTCCCAACAGGACAAACAAGGGGCCCTTTGAAATCCTGGATCGGATGGCGTCACTCTTGGTAGGTAGCTCCATCTGCTCCTGCCGTTTCTGAGAGGGAAACAGGGATCAGAGCAATGGGGGCAAAGTGCTGGTCTGTTCCTGGGAAAGCTATGCTAGAGGACATGACTCAAGTGGGACAGTGGGTTTGTCAAAACTCTTCTGAGGTGAATATACTTGCCCAAAACTTCAGGCAGGGATCTGATAAGGTGGCCAAGCAAGTGGACCCAAATCCTCTTTTCCTGAAGGCAGGCAGATGTGAAGGAGAGGGAGGGGACAGCTCTGAGCCAGCATCATCTCTCCAACTTCCCACCTGAAGGAGAGAGTGAAAGATGGGGAGAGAGGCCAAGAGGGTCCTGGGGATGTTCCTCTACCAGGAGACTGTACAAGGGGGAAATAATTGTTCCTTTTCATTTTCTACCTGTGTGTCAGAATGATAAGATTAGTTTTCATGGTCCAGAGAAGTTTGAGTCTACTCTCAGATCTGTCAAGGGAGGGGATTGATTTGGACTTTGGGAGCATGGGAGCTAGAGGATGTTAGTAACACCTGCTTCAGTATGGAAGGCATTTCTGACATGGCTCCACAATCCACTTCCTGGTAGTCATGTCCTGGTGTAATCCCCTCCCATAAAAAGTGATGGAATGTCCCTTCTTAGATATGATCACACAGCCACTGAAGGACTAAAGTTCTTAGTCTCATAACCTATGAGATATTGACTCCTGTCTACAGTACACAAGTGATCTTAAAAGCTGATGCTTCCCCAAAAGAGCCTCAAAATATCTACAGCCCTGGGTGACACCTTGATCACTCCTATGAGAGACCTTGATACAGAGGCCAAGATAAGTCACGCAATTCCTGAATACAGAAACTGAAATGATAAATTGTGTTAAGCCGTGATGCTTTGGACTGACTTCTTATGCAGCAATAGCTAACTGACACATGGCTCCTTAGCACACTGCTCAGCACCTAAATGCTCATACAAGGGACATTCGTTTTTTTATATATCTGACTCCAAAATCACTTCTCCAGCTGTCTTTCAAGAGTGGCTGAGAGGGACTTCTCTGGTGGTCCAGGGACTAAGTCTGTACTCCCAATGCAAGGGGCCCATGTTCAATCCCTAGTCAGGAAACTGGATTCCACATGCTGCTACTAAGAGTTTGCATGCCACAGCTAAGACCCACATGGCTGAATAGCCATAACAAGTAAGTAAGTAAGTAAATCAATATATATAAAGAGTGACTGAGAGATACTTCTAAGGTTGGGAATGTTTTCAAAATATCTTACCTCCTGTGGTTCTTTTCTATCTCTAAGTCTCAGAAAATTAAGGGAAAGAAGTAGAAAAATGTTCTCCTTCCCTCCTGCTTGGGAGTCACCAAGAGGCTGAAACTGAAGTGAACTGAATTTTCCTCCCTACTGTGATTTTGCTGGTCCTGAATTTCCTCCTCATCCCATGAATTTAGTTGCAGCAAAAATTCAACCCTAGCTGAATAGCTCTAAAGTGGTGCCAGATAAAAACAGCACAGCCCACATAGAAACAAGCCTTCTATATCACAGTTGCCATAGAAATAAGGGAAAAGGTGACTAATAAAAAAGCTTCGCCTGGATCTTGGTAAACAGACCCGGCCATGGTGCCTGGGAAATTGCTTACATACAAAGTCCTCTAGAGCTGTCTTCAGATGGATGGTTACAAAAAAGCTGGTTCCACTGGGTTCCCAGCAACGTGGTGTGTGAACTCATAAGACAAATCGTGTTCTAAAGGTATCTAATGAGGTCATGTTTCCTGTGTGATAATAATTTGTCTCGGGGGATTAGCCAACCCATTCCTGCATAGACGGGGTCAGTAATTTCCCCAGGGGGGCACATGACCAGGCCATACAGTGAGGTTTTGTCACGGAATCCTGCTGGATCTAATGAGAAAGAGAAAGCATTAAATAGCAGTTATTAGAATGTTAGGTATGAGCCGCCATATCAAGATTAATTCCCTAAGAGAAAGGGGACACAGAGAGAAACCGACTAGAAAGTGGGGGAAGGAGAAGAAAGGAAGACGGAGTCCCCAGAATGCCTCTTGAACATTTAGATCTGCCATCCTTAGAGTTGTTGGTCCCTGGAACCAGCCAGCCTCATTTTTATTTAGGTGGATCTTGCATGGGCAAGAGACCTCTTAGAGATTGAATTGTGTTCCCTCAAAGGAGGTGTTGAGAGCTTAACCCACAGAACCTTATCAGTTCAGTTCAGTTCAGTTCAGTCGCTCAGTCGTGTCCGACTCTTTGCGACCCCATGAATCGCAGCACGCCAGGCCTCCCTGTCCATCACCATCTCCCGGAGTTCACTCAGACCCACGTCCATCGAGTCAGTGACCTTATACTGTGACCTTATTTGGAAATAGGGTGATTGTGGATATCATAAGGTAAGGTGGAGTCACCCTGAGATGTGGTGCATATGTAGAATGGGATTTTACTCAGACATTAGAAAGAATGAAATAATGTCATTCGCAGCCACATGGATGGGCCTAGAGATTGTCAGGTTGAGTGGCGTAAGTCAGACAGAGAGGGGAAATGTCATATAATATCCCTTTTATGCAGAACTAAAAAGAAATGATACAAATAAACTTACTCACAAAACAGAAATAGACTCACAGACTTAGAGAACCAACTTCAGTTTGCCAGGAAGAAGAATAGGGGAAAAGGATAATTAGGGAGCTTGGAATGGACATGCATGTACTGTTATATATGAAATGGCAACCAACAAGGCCCTTCTGTATAGCGCAGGTAACTCCTCTCCATGTCTTGTGGTGGCCTGGATGGGAAAGGAGTTTGGCGGGGAATGGACAGTGTATATGAATGGCTGGGTCCCTTTGCTGTCCGTCTGAAACTATCACAACATTGTTAATAGGAAATAGTCCAACATAAAATAAAAAGTTTAGAAAGAAGTCAGTCTGGAGTAAGGTGAACCTCAAATCTGATACAGTTGGTGTCCTTGTAAGATGAGGTAAAGACCCATGTGATGATGCCACGTGATGACAGAAGCAGGGGTTAGAGTGATGTGGCTGGAAGCTGAGGCATGCTGAAGGCGCCAGCCACCATCAGAAGCCAGCAAGAGGCTTGACCCCTAACTCCTTCATTTCAGTCTTCCGGCCTCCAGAACTGAAAATGAATTTCTCTTGTTCTATCTCATCCAGTGTGTGCTACTCATTTAATACAGCAACCTTGGAAAACTAATCCAACCCCTCGTAGGAATGGGGGGAAAGGAAACCAAAGTCTGGCAGCAGAGACAGTGCTGTTCAGCTCCTTGCATCTCTCTCCCAGCTCTGTGGCTCTGTGTGAGGGTCCTCACGTTGGTCGTCTGGTCTGTGAAGTAAGGAGTGCAGGGCTTCTGCCATGCTGTGAGCATGTCTGACAAGGGGCCTGGCCATGCCTAGTCCTCAAAGACCCTTTGCCCAAAGAAAGTGGGACCATTAGGGGCACCTCCAGTAGGATGTCAAACACGAAGCCAGCCATGTCCCCTCCTGGCTGTTGCCCTTTTTCTTTTCATTTAGGTATAAAGTGAGATTTCTTTAGGCTTCTTTTTCTTGACTTCACTCCAGCCTCAGAAGGTCTCCTTGCTGAGACCTTTATAACATATTAGGTCCCTGTTTAGTGTCCCAGTAAAGGCAGTGTCCTTCATTCTCCCCACCTCAGCCTTCTGAATGGGGCAGATGAGTGGCAAATAACAATAGCTGAAACACTGTTAGACAGTCTTTATTTATCTGAAGTTATTTTTCAAGGGCAAGAAAACAAAGACAGAGGCCCAACTTTTAGCACTTCTTCCACTTGGGGTTCTTAATGGAAATGGGATTTTTAATGAAGGGGGATGGGGACCTTCAGATTATTGAACTTCCTTATTCTGTGTCTTGGAGGAAGACTGAAAGGCACTCTGCTTCTTCAAAAGTTGGTGGAATGGGACAGCCCACAATGGGAGGATAAAAAACAAGAGAGAAGGAAGAGCCCTGTACAAATAAAATTTCTAGATTACAGTGATTCTAGAGGTATGAAGCTCTAAAGTCTACTCACATGCTTCAAAGGTGAATCGATTTTGAATAAAATTATTACACTCAATCCTATTTTTCTGCTCTTGCCATCCTCTCTCCATATCCTCAATATTTTCCAAAGGGAACAGCCCACTTGTAGATGACACTTTAGGCTCTAACCATCGTCATGCATCATTTTTTTTAGTAAAAAGATCCATCATTTTCCCCACTCTACTTCAAACTAGGCACAAAGTCCTGAGATCAAGTCTGTGCACCCAAATAATGGGCCATTGCTGTGGCCTGACTGATTGGAACACCAGTATGTAGGCTATGGGAACGATAGCAGTTACATTTGTGTGTGTTTTAAATTTCACCTGCTTTGTTTTGTTGGTGTTATTGTTGTTCTCAGTGTAATTCAGGTCACCTGGGCCTCAGTCCTGTAGATCAGACTAGCAAGAGCCAGCGTTCCACAGTGTTGAGACGATGACACTCTTCTGTTAGATTTCTGCCAGTTTGGAGTGGCTCCCTCTGCCTCAGGTCCTACAACAACCTAAGCACAAAACTCAGTTCCAGCACTGGCAGCTAGAGGAAACTGCTTAGGCAAAAGAGTTTGGGAACCTCTGTAGTCCTCAGTGAAGATGTGTGGGTCATGGTGGCTTCCTGGGTGGCTCAGCAGTAAAGAATCCACCTGCTCCGCAAGAGTCACAGGAGCCACAGAAGACGTGGGTTCTGTCCCTGGATCAGAAAGATCCCCTGGAGGAGGGCATGGCAACCCACTCCAGTATACTTACCTGGAGAATCCTGGGGACAGAGGAGCCTGGCGGGCTATAGTCCACGGGGTCGCAAAGAGTCAGACACAACTGAAGCGACTTAGCATACATGGGTCATGGACTGTGGGAGATGGATAATATTTGCCCACACTGTTTCAGCCAACGTTATCTCCTACTTTCCCTTAGGACCAAAACAAATTTTTAAAAATCTTTTATGGTTTAAATATGCTGGGAGGTGGGGTGGGGAGGGGCTCTCCTTCCACCTTAAGTGACTCAGCCAAATGCAATTAGATGCTTTCTCCTAGAGAAATAACAGTGAATAAAAACGTTTTCATTTTTATTGTTACTTTAGTAAATATATCCCAGAATTAGGTTGCTAGAGCTGTTGTAACAAAATAGTAGATGATTTAAAAAAAAATAAATTTACTGTCTCCACAGTTTGCAGATCTAAAAATCTGAGCTCATGGTGTTGGCAAGTTCAGTTCCTTCTGAAGATTGTAAGGAAGGATTTGCTTCAGGCCACTCCTTGTCTTCCTGTTCATATGTTTTTCTCCTTGCATGGGTGTCTTTCTCCAAATTTCCCTTTTGTATAGATCCAGTTATAATGGATTAAGGCCCACCCAAATGACCATGCTTTAATTTGATTACCTCTGTAAACACCCTTTGTCCAAACAAGGTTGCATTCTGAGGCATTGCACATTAGGACTTCAACACAGGAATTTGAGACGAAACACAGTTCAACCCATAGCAGTCCCATTATCCAATTCAAGAAATTCTGCATATGAAATACCCCAAATTTGCATGAAAAAGTTGGAAGAATATGCACGTGTCTGGTGATTTTTATGTGAGTAAGGTGGTCACCATCTAGCCACATTCTGAAGCTGGATGTAACGCCTTGTGGCAGCTGTCAGCTGTGGTCTGTGAAGGCCTTTCTCACTATGAGAGCCTCATGACAAGTGTGGCTACTTTTCCAAACCTTATTTCAGAAGCCAGAACGTCAGCTTTTGCCTTTTGAGTTATGATTGTTGCACATATGATTAAAATCCTGCTCTTCAAAGTTTAAGTAATTTACACCTTTGGTGATTTTCTCCAAAGGGATATCATCTTGGCTCAATGTGATGAATGTTTAATTAACTCTTATTGTTGGCAACACAGGATTTCCCCATGACTGTGAGCTTTGAGAGAGGTGTTCCATTATGTGGCTAAATATGCTGTCACCCTGCTGAACTATGGTGAATCTGAACTCTCACCCTGCCAGACAGAATGAAAATAACTCCAGACGGCTCGGAGGAGTGATCCCAGTGTAGACTGCATTTGCACAGTAGAGACATCATTGTTGGAGAGTATGGTTGCTCCTCTAACAGCACTTAGCTCAGCTAGTGTCATTTCTTGAGTGAAAGTTATGCTGAAACTTCAGAATGTATATTTGGTGTATGGAGTAGGGGGGCAAGAATGAACTCAGTTATAACAATGAGAGAAACATTAATAACTACTTTTGTGCTCAGTCACTTCATCGTGTCCAGCTGTTTGCAACCCCATGGACAGTGGTCCACCAGGCTTCTCTGTCCATGGGCTTCTCCAGGCAAGAATACTGCAGTGGGTTGCCATTTCCTCCTCCAAGGGATCTTCCCAACCCAGGGATTGAACCCTCGACTCCTGTGTCTCCTGTACAGCAGGCAGATTCTTTACCACTGGGCTACCAGGGAAGCCCTTAACTGCTTTTAGCAGAAAGAAAAGCTCAGCCTCAGGGAAGCTGAGATTTGCCCCAGGACACGTGACTCCAATCAACTGAGCCAAAACTTGAACTTAGGTTTTATACTCCAAAGTCCTTTAGACTATATAATAGAGGTCTAGCCCCGTGGTGGCCATCTGCTCCACTTGACTTGAATTTTCTTTTGGGAATCACCATTTCTTCAGTTTCAGGTCATTTAACTCAAGTGAGAATCATCTATTCCACTTTAGTTAGGCTTGAACACCTACCCAGCCTGGCCAGTCAAAGTCATAACATTGGTTCAGGGGTAGGCTTGTGACTCCATACAGGCCGATGAAATCTGACAGAGGGGCTCTGTTCCCAGGCTGAATTGGGAGGTACTGGTGGTCATCTTAGGGCTTCCCAGGTGGCGCTAGTGGTAAAGAACCTGCTTGCCACTGCAGGAGACATAAAAGACATGAGTTCGATCCCTAGGTTGGGAAGATCCCCTGGTGGAGGGCATGGCAATCCATTCCAGTGTTCTTGCCTGGAGAATCCCATAGACAGAGGAGCCTGGTGGGCTACAGTCCATAGGGTCATGAAGAGTTGGACACGACTGAAGTGACTTGGCACGCACTCATTGGTGGTCATCCTTACCTACCCTTGGGAAGAGCCTAACCGAGAATGAAAGACCAGGTAAGGAAATAATCATGGCTGAAGTCAAAATTTTCCCTGGACTTTTCAGTTGAATGAGTTAATACAATTTCTTTGTTGTTGTTTGTTTGTTTGAATCGAGTTTTTGATATTTGTGCTCAAAAGAGTACAGATTGATCCAATCCTTATCATTTAAAGTGTCCAAAGCACAGGATCGGATGGTGTCAGAAGGACCAGTCTTGAGGACAGGGAATATCAGGAGCAAAGAACCTTTAAAGTCAAGTGGGCATTGGTTGGGATGTGAAGTCTTGGGGTCCTATCTTATGATTGGAAATCTGAGAAAGTCCAAGGCAAAATGAGATGAGCTGGCCACCTTAGACTCAGAAGTGTTCTTATAATAAGAACCCTTATAGACATTCTTCTCTTATAGGCTTTGGCACTAAGGGACTCCACCATCTTCCAAAGTGCCTTCCTCTCTCTTCCCCCAAAGCAGTGCATTCCCATGACTGTCCATCTGGTCCTCTTTCCTTTCGAGCCTTTCCTTTTTGCTCACCCACCGCATTTGAAAGCTGCTGTCAGTGGCTCCACTGAGGGGGTCTCCCTTCTTCTGGGTGAGCCTTGTCAGTGTGTTGCGCTTCTGTACTGCCGGGTCCCTCTTCACTCTCTGTCCATCCAGGCAGCCCCCATGGTTCTACCCGCACTAGAATTGGCTCCAGCTCTTCTGAACTCAAATGTATATGTTTTTGCCTCACATGTAAGTTGGAATTTCAGATCTTTGCTTCTTCCAGGTTAAGCTGCAGCTGTCGTTGTAAACTAGAGTGTTTTGTTTTGGTCTATAGATTTTTAGAAGATGTGAGAGAATTAAAATCGAGGGCTGTGTTGTGCTTAGTCACTCAGTTGTGTCCGACTCTTTGCGACACAATGAACTGTAGCCCGCCAGGCTCCTCTGTCCATGGGATTCTGCAGGCAAGAATACTGGGCTTGGTAGTCATTCCTCTCTCCAGAGGATCTTCCTGACCTAGAGATCAAACCTGGGTCTCTTGCATTGCAGGCAGATTCGTTACTGTCTGAGACACCAGGGATATCCAGAATCTGAGGAACCGGATCGGTCTACTGCCATACTCTACTGCAAGGCCATGTCTGCCACACCAGTGCCAGTGAGCTTTAGGAACCCAAGCTTCCTGTCTCCTCGGTCCCTCCATCAATTGCTTTCAGGGGAGTGGGCTCAGGAAGAACTATTTACCAGACATCTTGTCGTTCTCAGAAACCGTGTTAAGCACTTTCATGCCTCCATGCCTTTGCTTATGCTGTTACTTCTGCCTCAAATACCCTCTATCTAATTCTCCATCTGGAAAAATTATCTGGATCTTTCAAATTCATCTCAAATGTCAGCCTTCTTTAAGAAGCTTCCCCCCCGCCTGCCCCCCGCTCCATCACCACCAACTTATTCTGTTGTGTTATCGCATCTCTCGTTCTGCTGTGTTATAGCATCACCTGGCTGGATCTCCCATACTGTAGCACTTATTCCATTGAACCTAACATACACACTCTCTCTTACTAGACCCTGAGGTCTTCAAGATCAGAGAACGGGCCTGATTCATCTTTGTGTCCCAAACATCCGGCACAGTGCTTGGCGTAGAGGAGCTGATCTCAAATCTTCATTGGATGAATAAGTAAATAAAATAGTTTATGCCAGGCTTGCGCCTCAGACAGCTTCATGGTGTTGGGAGAACTGGCACAAAGCACTTCTCGCCATTCACAAAGGCAGCTGACACTGCAGACTCGGGCCCCCAGTTGGGAAGCACAGGGCTCTTTGAGTCTGCTTCATTAATTTTTTTTTTTAAAGAAAACAATACGATGCTTCCTTAGTGCTTCCCAAAGCACCCCAATCAGCACACTAATCACTCTGAAGTGTCATCTGAATCTGCCAATTTCATAAATTTGCATATTTTCCAATCGGTTCCTCACCCCTCTCCCCTTTCATTAGCTATTCTTGGAAGAGCCACACTTTTTCCATATTGCTCAAACGAACTTGATTTTTATTTCTCTTTGTAAAGACAGATTTGTGAGATGATGAATTAGTCATTGCCAATTTCATGCGTTTACGCTCTGTGCGTTTACACCTTATATTTATTCAGCCCCATTCTCCCCTTCTGGCTCCAGATGGTGTGGCAATACAGCCTCGGATATGGAAGGGAGAGAGCTCTTTCTCCCACCCTCCTCCCACGATTTCAGCTCTAGCTCAACTGTGCCAGGTTTGAATGGCGCAGCACTCTCTTGCAAAACGCGGCTGCTTCGGCAGATTTCACAGCCGCCTGGGAACCGGGAAATGTGAGTGAGACGATAGGAACCATCAGACACACTCTTTTCACTCCAGCCACTGTCCTTCTGATAAAACCTCAGTGGGTGATATTTTGATAGATTGGCAGGTATGTATTTTTCCAAAGCTTTCATCATTCAAGCTTTGGGCCAGAAATGCCTCAAGAGAAGGCTGACACAATGGAACCATGGAACAAAAGAATCAAATCGCTAGGTTTTCAAAAGTCAAAAGTCCTGGTGGCAGAGGAACATGTGATCAGGTCAAACCAGACTTCTTGCTTCTTCTGGAGACCGAAATGGAAGTCCAGATAAGAATGTGAAACAAGAACTATAATGGGTGCAGGAAGGATCAGAGACAAAGGTATGGTCATCATCCTTGTGGAAGGCTTCGAGCACCTGCCCATCGCCCATAGTTGAGCCCCAGGGAAGGTAACAGACCACAGTTCAGTTCAGTTCACTCACTCAGTCGTGTCTGACTCTTGGCTGTGACGGACCGCGCAGAAGCGTGGCCGAGAGGAGCTACCCCTCACCCAAGGAACAGACCACAGAGCATGGAAATCCCAGGTGACTGGGCTGTTAACTAGGAGTGTTTCTAGACAGGGCCAAGGGAGGTGGTAAGTTTGCTTAGTTCCTCGTAGGAGGCCCCAGGCTCAGTAGAGTCATCAATGTGCCACATGCAGATAAAGGACACGAGATGGAAACAAGCGCTCAGCATCTCCTGTGACCAGAAACGTTCTGATTCCCATGACAGGGGCAGAAACAGACAATGGGGCAGGGCCTGGGGAGCATGAGGCCTCAGGAGTGAGTGAGGGTAAAAGAAGGGTGCAGGGGAGGACGACCCAGGGAGGTATGGAGTGGCAGATGCTCAGCCTGGACATAGGACCACCCAGGAACAGAGGACCCTCACCTATGATGCTGTGGTCCTACATAAGCCTCTGAGAACTCAGACACAGGAGGGGGTTGGGGAGTGAGGAAGCCCCTGACTTCTTGAAGACCCTGTAAATTGCTTTAGATCTTCTGGACTCAGTTGAGATTACCCAGAATGGGCCGGAGAATGGAGGGTGGAGAGAGCATTAAGGTGAGTTTCAGGGAAAATTGAAGAGGTTTCTGTCTTACATGTCTGTACTGGGGCCTAGAAAACTATCTGCCCTACTGAGCAAAAGAACATGAGTTGACTTCAAAAGCAAAGTGAAGTGTTAGTCGCTCAGTCGTGTCCAACTCTTTGCAACCTCATGGACTGTAGCTTGCCAGGCTCTTCCATCCATGAGATTTTCCAGACAAGAATAATGGAGTGGGTTGACATTTCCTTCTCCAAGGGATCTTCTCGACCCAGGGGTTGAACCCAGGTCTCCTGCATTGCAGGCAGATTCTTTACCACCTGAGCTACCAGGGAGTTGACTTCAAAGTTTCAGTAAATCCAACATTCCTGGAGGAAAATGTAAAGGTCATTCAGGGAAACCACACATTTTAGGGATCTGAACATTTTATGTGCTAATTTGGCCAGAGTCTGAGAGCCCCTAAGGAGAGCTGGGTCTCCCAGGCCTGCAAGCTTACCAACACCTACAGAAGCTATTGATCATATTAGAAAAGCTAATCATATTTCTCAACAGAGGTGTCCACACAAAAACATTTTACAGGGATATTTTTAAACATCTATGGTGTGTGTGTGTGTGTGAGAGATAGAGAGACAGAGCGAGCGAGAGAGAGAGATTATGCAGAAAATAAAAAGAAGAAATGAAAAAAGCTTCTGGGAGCAGAGGGTCTTCAACTTGTTGGGATGGTGGAGTCCCTGATGATGCTTCACAGAGCATGGTGATAGGGGGACATCTGGATCAGGAGTGACATTATAGGAAAAATATAACCAGGAATTTTGTGTTGCACATAAAGCTTAAACATAGTTAATTTGAGGCCTACGAAATACAATGAATTATAAAAGGAATGGTCAAAATAATTCCAGTTGGAATCTTCCAAGTTTTCTCAGGCTCTGTTTGCATCCCATATGTTACTTGTGCACAATCTCAGTAAAAGCTGGCAGGAAGAGTGGGAAGAAAATCTACGGAAGAAGCGTCAGCCATTGTTTTCACTTGTTAGGCAAAATGGGGATAGAGGTAGGAGAGGGAAGATGAGACGATTTGCTTTTAGAGGCAATTTGGTAAGTGCTCACTGAGCAAAAGTGCTAAGCCAAGAACTCCCTGGTGACCACATGTGGTCTCCACCCAGAGGAGCTGAGGGGCCCCAGTGACAATGACTTGAGAGGCCAGAGCTCTGTGATCCTATGTCTGATATACTCTGACCTGTCTGGGGAACTCTACAGCAGCTGTGGGTGGAAAATGGAGAAAGAGAGAGAGTAGTTGCTGTGGGCAGTGAGGCCAGAGGCAGTTATGAAAGGAGCATCATTTGAGGACCACAGCTCCAGAGGTTTAGAGCAGAGGGAAGACTGCTTCTCTGTATCTACATAAATAAAACCCTGGGACGTGGCTGCTCCTGCAAGGTCTAGAATGTCATATGGCCACCCTCCTTTGTTCAGAAGATCTCAACTCCCTGTTGGAGGAGAGAAAAAGCCATGTAATGTTAGCAAGCAAACAACCCTAAGAGAATTTTGTAAAAACAGCAATTCTATAGGACATGAGCTCTCTACACCTCACCATACATTCTTATCATTTTATCACTCTTTGTTCAGTTAAGAATTATCACTTGAGATCCTTCCAGAGCTGGTGCTGTACAGGACTCAGTGGACATGTAGTGGACAGAAGCAGGGCCAAACTTGACCATGTGGCTGATACATGTCCAGGTCCTCAGGGGGCAGATCGTTTGCCCTCTGACCCCCACCTCCCAGAGCTTTTCTCCTTGGGTCTGATGTGGTCTTTGGAGGCAGCAAACTCACTTATAGATTAATGCTATATATCATGCTATAAAACTTAAAGATTTATGCTATAAAAGTATAGGCTTCAACTTGCAGCAACATGGACGGACCTAGAGAGTACCATGCTAAGGGAATTGAGTCAGAGAAAGACAGATACATGATACCACTCATGTGTAGACTCTAAAAATGATACAAATGAACTTATTTACAAAACAGAAACCGATTCACAGACATGGAAACTAAAGTTATGGTTACCAAAGGGGAAAGTGAAGATGGGGGCTGGGGGAATAAATTAGGAGCATGGGATTACTGTATACATATTACTGTATACCAACAATGACCTACTGTATAGCGCAGGGAACCCTGCTCAGTATCTTGTAATAACTCACAAGGGAAAAGAACCTTATAAAGAATATATATATCCATATGCATGCATATGGATAACTGAATCATTTTGCATACCTTTGAAACTAATACAATGCTGTAAGTTGACTATACTTCAATTTAAAGAGTACTTTAAAAAACCCATCGGCTTCAGTTTCCTGAGAGACATATGCAGAGGCCAATGACAGAGGCCGCACTGGATGTAAAGACAGTATTTGGCTTATTTATTCTGAGGTGAGTCACTGCCCTGAAGGAACTCACAGCCAGCTGGACAGATGGAGAATTGAAGGATGACAGTGATAACAGAAGGTGGTCTTTCCTGCAGGGCTGGCTTAAAACTCAGCCTTCAAAAAACTAAGATCATGGCATCCAGCCCCATCACTTCATGGCAAATAGATGGGGAAACGATGGAAACCCTGACAGACTTTATTTCTTGGGCTTCAAAATCACTGCGGATGGTGACTGCAGCCATGAAATTAAAAGATGCTTGCTCTTTAGAAGAAAAGCTATGACCAACCTAGACAGCATATTAAAAAGCAGAGACATCACTTTGCGGACAAAGGTCCATATAGTTAAAGCTGTGGTTTTGCCCATAGTCATGTATGGATGTGAGAGTTGGACCATAAAGAAAGCTGAGCACTGAAGAACTAATGTTTTCAAAATGTGCTGGAGAGGACTCTTGAGAGTCCCTCGGACTGCAAGATCAAACCAGTCAATCCTAAAGGAAATCAGTCCTGAATATTCATTGGAAGGACTGATGCTGAAGCTAAGCTCCAATACTTTGGCCATGTGATGTAAAGAGCTGACTCATTGGAAAAGACCCTGAAGCTGGGGAAAACTGAGGGCAGGAGAATTGGGCAACAGGGGATGAGGTGGTTGGATGGCATCACTGACTCAATGGACATGAGTTTGAGCAGGGGAGGAACAAGATGGTGGAGGGGTAGGTGGACGTGGAGTACATTTCTCTCCACAGATACATTAGGAATACACCTTCAGATACATAAGTGTTTGCAGAACACCAGCTGAGAGAGGACAGGAGTACCTGACCACTGGAAAAGAATATATAGAACCATGCAAAACTCTGTAGGATGAAGGAACTAGGGGAAAACAGAAGCTTTAGTAGGACTGGGACTTCCTTCGGCAGATGGGGAACTGAGGCAGGGGTCTGATCCCCACATTGGAGCAATTGTCTGGGTCAGAGGAGAAATATTTAAGGCTGACAGTGAAGCAGCTGATCTGTGGCCGCCTAAATGGAATGAGAATCAGACAGTCCTTGCCGCAGCCATACACACCCTGGACAGGGACACAGGTCCCCTAGAAGGCTCAGCAGCTGGGAGCTGGAGTGTAGTGATTGTGGAACAATCTCTACCCACGGGCTGCTGTTGGCTGCAGAGAGATGGACTGAAGTGACATGAGGGAGGAGATTGTGGGGAGTTTGAGCAAACTCTAGGAGATAGTGAAGGACAGGGAAGCCTGGCGTGCTGCAGTCCGTGGCGTCGCAAAGAGTCCATATGACTAGGCAACTGAACAACAACAACTAAATGCCCAAAGGTTCACTTGACATACATTCTGTACCTGATCCAAGTGGCACAGAGAATACAAAGGACAAAGATGGTCTTAGCCCTTGGGTCTTCCTGGCCTAGGAGGAAAGGCAAAGAAATCAGTGAGTCAGTGCAAGGTGAAGCACGAGGCACAGAGCTGGGGCCAGAATCAGTCTTCCTAAGTGTCATGGAGAACAAGAAGTGCCTCCAAAGGGGAGGCATGACCTGCAGCTCTATTTTATTTGGACATTATATTTTCATAGTTTAAAAAGGTAACTGCCAAGAGTTTCCAAAAGGAGCTGTCAAAGAAAAATGCAGATTTTGAATCTCTCTTGAAACATCAGAAAGTTCTAGCCACAGTGGCCCACATCCCCCCGAGGTCCATGTGTTTGTGCAGCAGGGGTCCCCTTCAGACGGGTCAGGTTCTCACCAGTCCACGTCCACTGCTGGCTTCCGTCTCGTTAGCAGTGTGGCTCCTGCAGAGACCTGAACTTGAAGTCCCCAATTCATGAAACACCAGTCCTGTGCTTGACATATAATAGGCCCTCCACCAAGAGGGACCCAAGATAATATTATAATAACAACAGTGATTATTATTATTCTCCCATCTCATTTCACTGCCCATCTCCTGTGTTTACCCCCCGAGAGTTCTGAGTACCTTCTTGTGCTCCTGAGAACTTGATGACCTCTCAGCCCTTCATTCCAGCATCACAGACACAAGGGAAATAGCTGAGCAGACCCAGCTTGCAGCGACAAGATCCCACAGGGGGAGGGACCATGGGGACAGCTTCATAGAGGAGCAGCGAGCACTTGTTCCATGCAGACCCTGGCAAGCAGGGACCACTGCAAAGACAAGAGGGCAGCAGCAGAGACCCACACGTGACTCTGCAGCAGATGGGGCACAAGCCCAGCCTGGCTGGCATCTCATTCATGGTGAGTGAGTACTTTCCTAGGACAGCCAAAGACGGCTTCTTGGTTGGGTCACATCGACCCAGACACCAGTTTTGCTTCATCTTCTCTGGTTAATCATAGTGTCCCTGGGGAACAACTCAGCAGTTATGACTTTGCTACCACATTGGGTACTTTTATTCCTCCTTACCCCAGCTCTCTGTCTCTCTATCTGGGCTTACTATGCCTACAGCCACCAAGCACTGCCAACAGCTGCTTCACTGCTGCTTTATGAATGTCAGCCCTGGGGAGCACAGTGTCCCCTTTAGCATTCTGTGGATGCTCTTCAGAAATGAACGTTTAGAGACTTGAACTTATTGTAATACGTGTTGTAGACTGAATTGCCTCCCTCTACCAGCCACCACTTCAGTTAAAATGTTGAAGCCCCAACCTTCACCATGACTGTATTTGGAGGAGAGGCCTTTAAGGAGGTTATTAAGGTTAAATGCAGTCCTTGGAAAAGGAGACGGAGACACAGGGCCATGATGAGGGGCACGGTGAGGGGCAAGTGCACAGAGGAAAGGCCATGTGTGGGCATTATGAGAAGGGGGCCATCTGCAAGCCAGGAAAAGAGGCCTCACCAGAAAGCAACCTGGTGGCATCTTGACCTTGGGTTTGCAGCCTCCAGACCTGTGAGACTATCCATTTCTGTTCTTTTAGCCACCCAGCCTGGGTCAACCACAGCCCTAGTCAACTGCAATGTGAACCAGGGAAGAATTGATAATTGGCACATCAGAATGCAAGCTCACATATGATATGGCTCAGGGTGAGGCTTAAGCTTCAGAGTCGAAGAAAAATGTTAAACACATAATAGAACTTAAATGTATAAGAAATGGCAAAAAGTTGTAAAGTTCCAACTAATTGAAGATTAGGCAACACTGGCTGAGTGAAATGGTAGCTTTGGGATAAGGCAGCCCTTATCCCCCCTTTGGAATAAGGCTTTGCCCCAAAGATAAAAACTTTGTGAATTGGGTAAAGTCAGCTTCTTTGAAGTCAGGTCCTCACTGGTCAAAAACAAGCAGCAAAACTTTGTTTTCAGTATCTCTCAATGGGTTTGCCAATTCCACAGGCTGTGGGCATCTTAAGGACTGCTTCTGGTTTGTGCCAAACTCATGTTCCCAAGAACCTGGCCAGACCTGCCACCAGCAGGATAGCAAGTGGGGAAGAAGGACATGTGTCTTGCCGCTTAAGAGCTGTGTGCCGTTGGGAAAGTTACTCAGTCTCTCTGAAACTCAAATTCCTCATCTCTAAAATGGAGATGATAGTAGCATCTATTTTAAGGTCTTATTTTGAGAATTAAATGAAGCAGTCTCTGTAAAGTACTTGGCACACTGCTAAGAGCTAAACAAAAGTTTGTCATTATTATTCAGTTCAGTTCAGTCGCTCAGTTGTGTCCAACTCTTTGCGACCCCATGATTTGCAGCATGCCAGGCCTCCCTGTCCATCACCAACTCCCATAGTTCACTCAAACTCTCATCCATCGAGTTGGTGATGCCATCCAGCCATCTCATCCTCTGTCGTCCTCTTCTCCTTCTGCCCCCAGTCCCTCCCAGCATCAGGGTCTTTTCCAATGAGTCAACTCGTCGCATGAGGTGGCCAAAGTACTAGAGTTTCAGCTTTAGCATCATTCCTTCCAAAGAACACCCAGGGCTGATCTCCTTTAGAATGATGTTAGTTGAATATAAGAGTGAATGAATGTTTAGTCAAATGAATAGATGCTGCTGCTGCTGCTGCTGCTAAGTCACTTCAGTTGTGTCCAACTCTGTGCGACCCCATAGATGGCAGCCCACCAGGCTCCCCCATCCCTGGGATTCTCTAGGCAAGAATACTAGAGTGGATTGCCATTTCTTTCTCCAATGCATGAAAGTGGAAAGTGAAGTCGCTCAGCGGTGTCCGACTCTTAGCGACCCCATGGACTGCAGCCTACCAGGCTCCTCCATCCATGGGATTTTCCAGGCAAGAGTACTGGAGTGGGGTGCCACTGCCTTCTCCAAAATGAATAGATAAGTAGCTGGTAAATGAGTAAGTGGGTAGATGGGAGATGGATAGATGGTTGGATGGATGAATGGGCGAATTTTTCCAATCAGTGAGTGTATTATATATTTACAGTGAATAAAATGACTGACAGATGAGTAGGTAGATGGATGATAATTGGATAGGTAGACTTTTTGAATGAGGAGTGGTTAAGTAGCATGAGAGGGAGTGGGTAGATGGATGGACTGTAGCTGATTCATTTGACATCATTTATTGCTTAGCAGAGCTGAGTGTTCCAGTCTCTAAGGTAATGGGCAGAACGTTAAGGATAGACAGTCAACATGGCCTTGAGAATAAGAATTTTAGTAACTCTGAAGTGGCAGTTTGAGATAATTCTCCTTTTTCAGGGGAAAGCCTGAATATGGGTTCATCGACAACTTTCCTCTTAAGGACACAGGGATGAGAGGGTTGGTTTGTGTCGGGAGCTTTGGCAGTTTCAGAGTTCCTAGCCATTTCACTTCCCCCTCTCAGAAGCACATTTACTTCTAATCTGAGAAGCAAAAACTCCTTGAACAGCAGTCAGACCTGGCCCCCAAGGTACAGCATTATTTGCAGACAGGCCCTGAGTAATCTGTCATACCTTTTTAATTACCAAATGCCACCCTGGAGATAATGAGCCTTTCTGCAGAGTCTGGGCAGGTTTCAAGTCAGACTGGCAAACTGCCAAGAGAGCATTTGCCACAGGAATTTCATCAGAGGCTCTAGTTTCTTTCAAATAATCCAGAGATTGTCTTGGCATCTGCAGAAAGGCCAGGGTCTCTGGCAGCCAGATGTTTGTGGCTTCATCCACATAGCGTCAGTGGAGTGTCAGGGCCTCCAGTGGGAAGAGGGCTGCAGGTTAGCTCTCATGAGCCCAGAGGGTAAGACAGGCTGTGCTCCATCATACGCACCTGTTCTCTCGGTCCTTTTCCTTCCTTCTCTCTTTCTTTTTTTGCCTCTGTCGATGAAAAAATTAATCAGTTGATCTAAAAAAGAAATGGAAAGTTTATTCAAGCCCAAACGAGAATTATAACCTGGGAGCAGCCTCAGAGAACTCTGAGAATTCTTACACCTGTTAGAGGTCAAAGCATAGTTATATAAGCTTTTGAGACAAAGGGCCATACCTTAAACATTGCATTGCTGACAGTTTACACAGTCCGGATCTACACACACGCGGTGAGTAGTGGGCAGTGGGTCACTTCCCAAGATCCAGAAGGAAGGTTAGAGCCCTTACGGGGGTTGTCCTGTTGGTGTTAGGACAGTGTTACTCTTGATAACCGATCAGGTATTTCTGCTGACTGGGGGATGTGGTTAATACATAATGCAGATACACAAAGGGTAGAGAGGACTGTAAAAGGCAGGGAAAAAATTTTATGTGTAAATTTCCCTTGACTTGCCTTAGAATACAAATTTCTATCTCACCACCCCCACTTCAGTCATTATTTATAACCACAGCTTACGAATTCCATGGCAGCTTTATTGTTCTGCAGAATACAGCTTCAACCCACACACACACAGCAGAAGCTTTGGACCTTTCTTTGAGAACTCCCATTTCTCAGTCTGAAACTGAGAAGGACCCCATGGGGCCCTCCCAGGTAGAAAAGCCTTTCTGTGTCCCCCATTCCTTCTTTGTAAGAAAAAGGCTCCAGCCATCCAGGCCTTCCCTACCTTTCAAAGGGCAGTTTCGAATAGTTACTGGTTAGGGGTGTGAGGAAATAGAAATGAAGAAACAGTCAAGAAACAGTAATGCAGTGATGGGCAGGGTCCTGTTCCCCCTCTGAGCATGCACACGACAATCTGATACATATCTCTGACTTATTCCAAAGGAACTAAGGCCCCCACCCAGGTGGAGGGTAGTGCAGGCTGACCACAAGCACGTGGTCCCCACACTGGTTGGAACCAGAAAGGTGATGACTGAGGTTCCTGGAACACTATCCTGTTACCTCACCACCAGCTGATCAAAAGAAAGCCATGTACCCTGCAGCCCTCCCCCCATGTTTGCCTTTAAAAACTCTTCCCTGAAACCCATTAGGGAGTTAAGGATTTTGAGCATGAATTGCCCATACTCCTTGCTTGGCTCTGCAATAAACCTTGTCTCTGCTCCAAACTCCAACGTTTAGGTCTGTCTGGCCTCACCATGTATCGGGCACATGAACTTGGGTTTGACAATAAATCCTCTCCATGTTCCCCTCTACATCAGAGGTTACAGCAGACTCCACCAGGGCGTGGACCTGGAAGCAGGCTGAAAACGCTTCCAGTTCTTGGGGCCTTGGACTAACCCCCGAGCCCCTCTGAGTCTATGCCCTGTCTCTGACTTGAGACTAATAAATGCTTTCTCATAAGCTTGTTTTAAGAGTGAAATGAAACCATGTCTCTTTTGTACCTCTTTGCTCATATCAAAAACTTAACAGAAATGCTGAGCTTCATGCTGCCACTCACTCAACTTTAAAGCCTTGGGATTCCTGACTATTGTTATGGCAATCCTGACTGCTACTAATGCAACAGAGATCATTGTTATTATACTGCCAATTCTTAGAAAGAGTACTGGGGCAGGGGAGTGAGAAGTGTGGAGAGTGTGATGTAAATCATTCCTCTGAGACTCCACAGTCATTGCCTGCCTCATTCTCCCGTGGTCCTCTCAGGTGCAAAAGCTAAATACTAATGATTCCACTTCTCCTGCTATTAGGAGCTACATGTGACAGATCTCCGGCTAGTGAGGGTCCGTGCATGCATGCTAAGTCACTTTAATCATGTCTGACTCTTTGCAGCCCCATGGACTGTAACCTGCCGGGCTCCTCTGCCCGAGACTCTCCAAGCAAGAATACTGGGGTGGGTTGCCATGCCCTCTTCCAGGGGGATCTTCCCAATCCAGGGATCAAACCCTCATCTCAGGTTTCCTTCATCGGCAGGCAGGTTCTTTACCAATAAGTGCCACCTGGGAAACCCCTGGTCAGTGAGACGTGAGCATTAATCTGCTGGTTAGTTTCAGGGAAGGTTGTTGCTTTCCACATCAAAGAGACACACATGAGAAATGTGCCCCGATCATCAAGACTCATGGTTCCCATTTCTGGTCCTCTCCGCAAAAGGAATGCACAATGGGGCGACTCACAGTGTTCCCCGACACCCCTGACTACAGATGACCCACAGCATTGTAATGATGCTTGATGCAGATATGCCCAATCACAGTGGCCCAAACTCTTTAGGCTAGCAAAATATATTGGGAGTTTAAGCCACTATTGATTTAAAGTCTTGCCAAGTGCTTGAATTTTACAAAAAATCCTTTACATTTTGGCCGCCTGAATGCTGGCTGAGCAGTATCCACTGTGTCTGACCCTGAAAGCCTTTTTCTCTATGAGTGGCCTCAGCCTTGAGAAGCTCCCAGAGATAGCCAGGCCCGGGAAGGTACCTCCTTTAGGCTGTGGGAGTTTTCTTTATCATTTTATTTATTATTCATTTTTAACAAACGAGTATATGACTTCCTTTTACCTCACTTTAAAGAGCTTTTTGCTGTTCTTTAAATAACCTGTGCTAATCAGTAACTCATAAAGAAAATGAAATAGTGTGAAATTAGGCAGAGTGAATTATTCATGGCTGTGATTTCTGCTGTCACCTTCCAATGGCATCTCCATTTGAGAGAAAGAAAAAAAATAACGAGAGAGCGAAAAATTCCCCCTTTGTCTCTTTCCCTCAATATAAGCCCATTTACTCTTGTGGTTAAACTTGTGCAATGGTAGCTGAACAAAATAATGATTACAATAATTACAGTCATCATCTTAGCCAGTGGGGTTTGGTTTTGTTTCTGCTAGTAAAAAGAAAAAAAAATGGAGTATGTCTCCTAATTTTTCATTTTGTATTTATTTGACAAGGGCTTATTGAAAATTCTACTATGTAGGAATTCCTGATGTTTTTGAAGGACTTAACCCAGGCAGCATTCCCTCCAGGAAGCCTCTCTTTGGATCATGTCCCCTTGCCAGCCTCAACCCCAGTCAGGATGGGAACCGCTCAGGACTCTTATTATGCAACCTTTGTGTTCCCAGATCTGCCCCACTTACAGGGGCAGGAAGGGGCCATGAGGGACCTGCGTGTGAGAACACGGACCCTTTAGACAATCCTACAGCCTGTCCTGCTCCACCCTGGCTTCATCATCCTTCAGACAACCTTTGTGTTTCCCTGGAAGACTTCCCCAGAGCAAGAAAAGATGCTGAGTGGCTGGCAAGGGAACTTGGTCTACTTAGAATTCCATCCTATAAATAAATATTCTGAACTGGTTTCTGACTCAAATATTATGCTCTTGGGGTTTGGGTATTTTAAATTGGTCCCTGAGGCCAATTAGCTCTAAGTCACTTCCAAGATGCATCTATTCATTCATTCTTCCCTCTAACACACTTTATTGAATACATTCTCTGTGCCAACTACTAATCTGCAGATTCAGTGGAGAAACAAACAGGTGCATTTGCTTCCTTGGATGATTTACATTGTTGTGGGGAACACAGGCAATAAACAGAAAACCAATAGACTTTACAATAAAATGTTGGGTGATGAGGAAGTGAAACTTGTATGTAGGAGTCAAGTGTACTGTAAAACACCCTATAATGCATGAGGTAACCCTCACAACAAAGGACCTTCTAGCCCACAGTATCAAAATGTCAAAAGCCCAGGCTGAGAAACCCTGCTTTGGAGACATTTGACATCACGACCTAGACCTGAATCCGAACATCAAGAAGGCATGGAGAGGCAGGCCTGAACTAAAGGGCTCTTAGTTTGTGTACCGTGTATAGTCTAGGGTCACAGAACCAGATCAAGATGGGGATGAGACCAAAGTAGGATTCAAACTCCACCTCTGTGACAGGTTATCTAACCTCTGTGCCTGTCATTTTTCATCTGTAAAATGGGGCTAATGATGTCTAACATCAGAGATTTTTGGTGGAGTATGATAGATACTAGAGTACACAGTCAATAATGGGAAGATAAAATTCTTCTCCTTTTTTTTTAAAATTGTGGCGTACCCCTCCCCCACTACTTAATACATAATTCACCCTCCCGACAATTTCCAAGAGCACAGTACAAGACTGACAACCATGCACGTTGCTGTGTAGCAGGTTCCAGAACCCACCAGCCTACCACTATGTCCACCAAAAAACTCCCCATCCCTCCTTCCCCCAGCTCCCGGAGTTCACCATCCAACTTCCTGTCTCTGTGAGTGTGACTACTCTAGATTCCACATAAAAGTGGAATCATGTAGTATTTACCTTTTGTGACCTGCTTATTTGACTTAATATAATGCCCTCAAGGTTCACCCATGTTGAATATGGCAGAGTTTCCTCCTTTCTTGTGGCTGAATAATATCCATGATATATAAGTATCATATTTTTTAATGCATTCATCCATCAATTGACAACTAGATTTCATCTCCCTCTTGGCTATTGTGAATAATGCTGCTATGAACACGGTTGTGCAAATATCTCTTTGAGACCCTGCTTTCAATTCTTTGGGATACCTAGGCATGAGATTGCTGGAATATATGGGAGTTCTATTTTTAAAGTTTTGAGGAATGTACATACCATTTTTCATAGCAGCTGCACCATTTACATTCCTACCAATTTGTATACCAGCAGCATGCAGATCTCTAAGTTCTCCACATTCTCTTTAACCATTATTTTTCTCTATAATTTTGATAGTGGTCATCCGAATGGGTATGAGGTGACATGTCAATGTGGTTTTCAGTTGTATTTCTCTAATAGTCGGTGATGTTGCACATCCTTTTGTATGCTTGTTGGTCATTCTCATATCTTATTTGGAAAATTGTCCATTTTGAATAGAGTTCTCTGGTTTTTGTTTGTTTGCATTTTGATTTTTTTTGCTACTGGATTTGAGGATTTCTTATGTATTGTGAATATTAACCCTTTCTCTGACATATGATTTGTAAACATTTTGTAGGTTGCCTTTTCACACTGTTGTTTCCTTTGCCATGAAGAAATTTTTAAGCTTGATGTAGCTCCAGCTATCTATTTTTGCTTTTGTTGCAGGTGTTTTTTGCCGGGAGCCAGTGTGAGGAACTCCACCCATGGCAAAGGTCATGAGGAAGGAGGCGTGGCATACGCAAAGGCGAGATTGAGGCTCAGGAGACCCCCTGTTCCCGAGCATCTACCCCCAAAACCAGAGTCTGCCTACTTTACTGCTTTATGCTCTCACCTATACCTCTGTCTTTATGGGGCACTATCCCCCACCACCTCTCTCGGAGAAGGAGTTAACCTACAGCTCCAGTTAATAAAAATTACTGGGCATGACAAGAGTGTTTCAACTTACAAACTCCTCTGAAGGTTATCTAGCCTGCCTGAGCAGGTTCGTCCAGCCACATGTGATTGTTTACAGCCTCCCAACTGTGAGAGGCACGAGATGTTTTAAACTTTCTAAAGACAGATTCTTTTAGGAAGTTAGAAATTATTAGTATAGTGGGTTGACTAGGAATTATATTGGTGAAGGGTTTTTCATTTATTGGGCCAATGTTTGCTGTTAAATCTCCATATTCCCTGACCTTATAATGACTATAACTAGCATATAGGAGAAATAAGTATTAACCTTTAAGATTAATCATGTTAACCTTAGGTTAAGTAAATTCCTTTCTTAATTGTAACCCTCTACACCCTCACCCTATAGGAATGCAACTTTATCTGGTACTTTTGGAGGGTGGTGCCTGGTTTAAGAAAAATCACGAAAGAAGGGGTCATAAAATGTTAGCAGGCCCCCTGGCCAGAAGATGATGTAAAACCCCTAAGACCTTCGTATACATTTATATGAAGCACCTGATTTTGATAAAAGTCAGGTCTGCTGACCCTGCGTGACTTTGTGTTCTACCTCTATGTATAACAAAAAGTATATAAATAAACCTGAAAATAAAGAAACGGGACCAGTTCCTAGAGAGACTGGTTTCCCCCGTGTGGTCTTTTCTCATTCTCTTCTTTTCTGGCTGAATTCCCATCTGGAGCGTGGAGGCTTGCCATGTCTACTTACTTGCCCTGGCTTCTAAGACCTACACGAGAGGGAGCCCAAGGCGGGGCACCCTCTGCTATTCAAGTGGGCACCAGTGGCCTATGTAGATGGTGCAAATTCCTTGTCTTGGAGTTTTATTGGTTTTCCACGTAAACCAAGTTATTCAGCATCCTTTTCTCCACTAAATTTTCCTACTACACTATTTTTTCCTAATCCCTCTTTTCTAATTAAATAGTTCTTTCTTAGGACACCGACTCCATCCCTGCTTTGAATTACCCTGGATCCACCAGGGCTGGACCCCGGCAGTTTTTCATGTCATATCCAAGAAATCACTGCTAAATTGAGAATCAAAAGCTTTATTCTTATGTTTTCTTCTAGTGATTTTATACTTTCAGGTCTTATATTTAGATCTTTAATTCAGTTTGAGTTAATTTTTGTATATGGTATAAAATAATTATTCAACTTCTTTCTTTTGCATATGAATATCCAACTTTTCCAACACTACTTGTTGAAGAGATTGTCCTTCTCTCACTGTATAGTCTTAGAACCCTTGTCAAAGGAAGATCATTTGACTATACACACAAGAGTTTATTTCTGGCCTCTCTGTTCTCTTATGTTGGCTTACATGTTTTCCTTTATGCTAGTGCTATACTGTTTGACCACTATAGCTTTATCATATGAAAAATATCATATGATATTTCATATCATCATTTAAAATGAGAAAATGTGAGGTCTCCAGTTTAGTTCTTACTCAGGATTGTGTTGGCTATTTGAGGTTCTTTGAGATTTCTTATGAATTAAAAAAATTTTTATATTTCTGGAAAAAAATGCCATTCAGGTTTTGATATGGTATTGAATCCACAGATTACTTGGGTAGTATGAACAGTTTAATAATATTATGTCTTCCAGTGTATGAACACAGGGCACCTTTCCATGTGTTGGTTTTAATTTCTTTTGGCAGTGTTTTGTAATTTTCCATGTACAAATCTTTTACCTGCTTGGTTAAGTTTATTTCTATGTATTTTACTCTTTTTGATTCTATTGTAAATGGAATTACTTTCCTAATTTCATTTCAGACTATTCATTGTTAGTGTCTAGAAACACAACTGATTTTTGTGCATCGATTGTATTCCTGCAACTTTGCTGAATTCAATTTCTAGTTCTAACAGTTTGTGTGTGTGTATTTTTAGGGTTTTCTATGTATAAGATTATCTGTGAGTAAGATAATTTTATTTCTTTGTTTCTAATTTGGATGCATTTTATTTATTTTTCTTGCTTATTTGCTTCAGTAGGGCTTCTAGTACTATGTTGAATAGAATAATGAGAATGGGCATCCTTGCTTTGTTCCTGATCCTGGAGGAAAATCTTTTTGTTTTTCACCATAATGTTAGCTATGGGTTTTATTATGCTGAGATATTATAACTTCCTTCTATTTCTACTTTATTGAGTTTAGTTTTTTAATCATGAAAGAGTGTTACATTTTGCCAAATGCTTTTTCCTGCATCAATTGAGATGATCATGTGATTTTTATCCTTTATTCTATTAATGTGGTGTATTATGCTAGTTTTTGTATGTTGAACTATTCTTGCATCCCATGGATAATTCCCACTTAGTGGTCATATTATATAATCCTTTTCATGTGCTGTCAAATTCAGTTTGCTTGTATTTTGTTGAGGATGCTTGCATTGGTACTCATCAAGGGTATTGGTCTGAAGTATCTTTGTCTGGCTTTGGCATCAGGGTAATGTTGTCTTCATAAAATGAGTTTGGAAATGTTCCCACCTTTTCTGTGGAAGAGTTTGACAAGGATTCGTGTTAATTCTTCTTTAAATGCTTCATAGAATTCACCAGTGAACTCACCAAGCATTAGGCTTTTCTTTCTTAAGGGATACTTTTTTAACTCAATCTCCTTATAGTTACAGGTCTGTTCAGATGTTTTGTTTCTTCATGACTCAGTTTTGGTAGGTTGTATATTTCTAGAAATTTAGTAATTTCTTATGGATTATCCCATTTTTTATTATAGTTATTCATTTATTAACCTTTTTATTTCCATGGCATCAGTTGTAATGTCACATTTTCCATTTCTAACTTCAGTTATTTGCATCTTCTATTTTTTAGTTAATTTTGCAAAGGGCTCATTGATTTGGTTTACCTCTTCAGAAAAGTGGATTTTGTATTCATTGACTTTTTTCTGTTGTTTTTCTATTCTCTATTTATTTATGCTCCAGTCTTGATTTTATTTCATCTGTTAACTTTGGATTTAGTTTTTCTTCTTGTTTTATTTAGTTCCTTGAAGTATAAAGTTAGGTTGTTATTTGAAATCCTTCTTTTTTTTAATGTAAATGTTGCTATAAACTTCCCTGCAGTATAATACTACCTTGCATCCGATGTTTTGGCTTTTTTTTTTTTTTAATCTTGTTTGTCCAAGACATTTCCTATTTTTCCTTGTTGCTTCTCCTTTGACCAATTGGTTGTTCAAGAGTGTTTTAATTTCTACATATTAAAAAAATTTTTCAGTTTTCATTCTGCTGAATGAAAACTTTCATTCTGTTATGGTTGCAAAGTGGAGTTATTATTAATAAGTCAGAACTTACTAGAAATATTTCACTGAAACCTCAGGGTCTAGATTTACCAAAACCTAGGGAGAATAGTAACTAGAAATGACTTGGGAAGTATTTATTATAAATAAAGGAAGATGTGTGGCATGCTTCTAACATACTCTTTTATATGCCCTATATACTGTTTCACTGTTTAATTATTTTTGCTTTTTATTGTGTTTGTTTTTTTCATGTAAGGAGAAAGTGTTCTATTAGGTCTTTTCCTAACCTTACCTGAAGTCTGCTTTTCAGGGCTGAGTGTCTCCCTTCTGGGAGGGCATTCCATCCCCTCTCTATGTCAGGCATGGTGCCACTCACTGAAACTACAGTGAGGAGCTGGTCATTATACCTGCAGTTAAAAGGCTTTCAATGTTTACAAATAATGTGGAAATGGGACAAGTAGAACATTCAGAAAGGCAACCTACTGTGTTACACATATTTTTTAAATGTCAGCTCATTTAATATCATGATATCCTATAGAATGGGGGATTCTCACCAATGAGTAGTTGAGAAAACAAACTCAGAAGGGATAAGTGACTTGAATAGGGTCACTCAGCCAGGAAGTAGCAGAACTGAGACTTGACCAGGCCCATCTGATTCCAAAGCCAACACCTTTACAACTGTATTGCCTTCCATTCTGGAATGGCTCCAGAAAAAATTAGTTCATATTCAAATTGAGTGCAAACATATCTTTATGAATTTCAGATAAGGCTAAACAACAACAACAGTCCTCCCCTCCCCTTACACACACACACACACACACACACACACACATACACACAAAGTAATTCTTTTCATCTCTGGAGAACAGTGTAACTCTTTTTCCATGGTCTTTATTTAAAATGTGATGGAATCACTATTGACATCTGCTTAGAACTTTTCTGAAATTAGTAAATTCCTTATTGAGATCTGGAAGGAATGTATTTAAGAATTCAGAATATTTAAGCTAAAAAATATTATGAATTCATTTCACTGCACAAATGGTATGCTCTTGCTGTGTATGTTAATATTTCCACAAGAGTCTTCAAAAGAATTAAGAGCACATCGCGTACTGTGTTGCATGCAGGAGGACCATGAGTAGTAGAAAGAATTCAGCCTTGAGAAAGGTTGGAAATGATTCTTGCAGTTGGAAATGAGCTCCGGACAGTTTATCCAGCCTCCTGTCCACTGTAAGAAGCCTCTGTGCAGCGTTCTTAACGAATGGCTCTTGAGCCTCTGCTTGAATACTTCTAGAAAGAAGCTCACAACCTACTGAACCACCCAGTTCCATTGTTGAATAATTTATTTGCTAGAGAGTCTCTCTGAAAAGGCATGGGACTAGAAATCAGATGAATCTAGTCCTAGTTCTAAAACTTAGTGGCTTAATGACCTATGTGAGGCAAGGCAATTCAGTTAACTAGAATCCTTCCTCCTTGATGGCCTCAGTTCAGGTCAGTTCACTCACTCAGTCACATCCTACTCTTTGCAACCCCATGGACTGTAGCAGACTAGGCTTCCCTGTCCATCACAAACTCCTGGAGCTTGCTCAAACTCATATCCATCAAGTCAGTGATGCCATCCAACCATCTCATCCTCTGATGGCTCCAAGGGCATGCCAACATAGCTACTTATCTCCCCCATTTAGTCTTCTCCAGGCCAACACCCTTTCACATTTTCAACTTCCTCTTATACAATCCCATTATAGGCTGAATGTTTGTTTCTTTAAAATTCACATGTTGAAGTCCTAACTCCCATGGAAAGGTATTCAGAGGTGTGGCCTCTGGGAGATAATTAGGTTTAGATGAGATCATGAGGGTGGGGTCCTCAGGATGAGATAGTGTTCATAATAAGAGACACCAGACAGCTTGTTCTCTCTCTTTCCCTCTGTCATGTGAGGACAGAGCTAGAAGGTAGCTATCCACAATCCAGGAAGAAGGTTCTCACCAAGGAACCAAATCTGTTCACCTCCTTGATCGTAGACATTCAGTCTCCAGAACTGTGAAACACAGATCTGTTGTTTGTCCGTCTGTTTTGTTATAGCAGCCTGAGATGAATAAGAAAGGTGCCTTCAGATCTCTAAAGAAATACACCAATGGAAGATGTTCCCCTTAAAAGCAGATTCCTCTAGTTTCCTAGAGATACAATTTCCCCAAGTCAATAAGTAACTCTTCCCAACCATCAGTATGAGTAGATTTATTCCCTCATTCCAGCCTCTTGGATGTACTCAAAGCCACTTCCAATACATTATGTACACCTCAACCATAGTCTGCTTTTGTCCTGTAATAATAATTATAAATATTAGTTTATGATCTACTCATATAGGCTAGATGTTGTTCATAGAGTTTCTTAACTAATCATGACGATCTAGCAAGGTGGTAAAACAGACATAGTTTGCTTGATGAGCATCCCTTTCATTTGATGATCTAACTTACACCTATTCTGTGTGGTGTAGATGAATCTGGTACAGTGCTTTATCCCTCCCTGACCTAGGTCACAGAAGAGGACGTGTAACCCATGTGGCAGCAGTTACCTTTGTCCTCCATTAGCTACACAAATGCTTCAAGCAGATTTAGTCTCCTACCAGAAACAACTAGAAACCTGGACAGAATACATGAAACAATTTTCAGCCATTAGAATCAGGTAGGGCATTTTAAGCTTGGTTCCCCATATTGTTGTAAGATGATTTGCCAACCTTTCCTAGGGCTAGCTGTGTTTTTATCCATGATAGAGAAAGAGGAAACATCTATTCCAGCATTCCAAACCAGAGTGGGAGGGAGATGAGTTTAATTGGACCAACTGAGGCAACAAGGCAACCACAAAGGTCTTTGACACCGAGGATGGAGTGTGCTGATTGCCCCTGAAATTAGGGCTATGGTCAGATTCCCCATAGCCCCATGGCTACATGAAGAAGATGTGGTCTCCTCAATGAAAATTAGAGAACTTAGAAAGCTGCTTACATGATAAACAACCAACAAGTGCCCATTACAATATAAAACAATAGTAAACCAGTTATATAAAGTATGGCTCATCCGCAAAATGGAATGTCTTGTAACCATTGTAAGGAATTATTATACAGATCAATTTCTGTGGGGAACCGTTCATTTTAAGCAAAAAGTAAAAAGATGCAAGATGTATTACAAGGATGGATGGTTGGAGGGATGGATAGATAGATAGCAAAAAATAGTTGGAAGGATAATGCCAAAATATTAACAGAATTATTTCCAAATGGTAGGAATTTATATGTTTTAAAATTTTCCTCTTTATTCTTAATTTATCTTTCCATAATGAACATTTGTCACCTATATTATAATAATACTAAAAAGAAAAAACTTCCAAAGGAAAGTATCTTCTTTCAGCATGATTTTTTTTTTTTTTGCTTTAACTAGATACTTCATTTTAACAAAGCAAATACAACCAAAATTTCCTTTCTCTTCCCAAAGGCACAGATAAATCTCAAAGCAGCATTTTGTTAGGAGAAGGCAGACGGTAGAATAATGTGAAGGTTTGAGGAGAATAAGATCGGCCATCTCCCCTCCCTCCAAGTCTTTAGTCTTAGACAAATGAAGATAAAATGGCTCAGAGGACTCTAATCAATGGAACATGGAGTCTATAAACCAGTTCTTCTTGGAAGAGTAAAACAAGCAGGTTGGTCAACAGGAAGCCCCTGTTTGTACTCAACTGGGAAGAAAGGACACTTCCATTCACTGGTCATCAGACAAGCCAAGGTGTACCATTGGCCAGAGCATCAGTTCAGTCTGTCCACTTTGGGTTCTGATAACAATGGTCACATTAATAGCAGCCAAAAATGAGGACCAAATACATTCCTTTCTTGCCTTATTTCATTTAATATACCCAACAACATTTGGAGGTATGTTCTATCATTTTTCCTACTTACCTCATAATAAAACTGAGGTCAGAAAAGTGCATTGACTTAACCATGGTCCCGTAAGCAGAAGCAGAGTCCAAGTTGGAACACAAGAGCTCTCTGGGTTTAACACTTCTCTTTCTACTCTGCCATATCACCTTCTTGATCTTTGTACTAATTGGCAACCAAAACATGGAGCTCTTTCTCTCTGGTTATAATTTGGAATAGTATTTGTATTTACTATGAGGGGTTCAGATTGAGGTTGATGGTAATTGACTCAATTATCCAGGGTTGCCTGGAGAGGGCCTGGACCACCTCTCCACCTCCCACAGGCCTGCAATGTTCTCATTCCTATGAGGACCAACAGAAAACCAAAGCTCTATGGCATTATTGCTTGGACTTCTGGTAAAACTGTTTGGGGTACATGCTTAGCACAAGGCCTAAAAAGAGACTTGTACATCTCCCAAAGCCCTAAATAAATATTACGATATTGTCATTACACATGAACCACTTGATACAGGACCATGGAAATAGCCATCGTGCTCAGGTGTGTATAGAGAGCAAGCTGGTCAGCTGACCACATGACAGGAAAAAGCAAGAGGCTGGTCCAGCCAACCCAGGGCAGCTGCAGTGAAAGAGACTTTGCACGACCTCTCCTACCCTTTAGTTTGGGCACCCCAGCTCTAGGCAATCCTATTTAGCCTTCCTCCTTGTATGGGGGCAAGGAGAGACATGGGGGGAAAAGGATCAGGGGATTCCTACTTGTTTTGGACTATCTGCATTCAACTGAGGACATAAACCGTTCAAAAAAAGGACAATTTTTGGAGCATCTCATTGTGTATTAAGGAATCATACTTGGTTTCCATTCCATTTTTTAAAAGTCATTCTGAAGAGAAGTCATTCCTTAATATAATCAGATGGGCTGTTTTTGTAGGAATTCTCTCCCCGTCCTTCTCCAAGCATGAAAGCAAATGGGGTCAAGTGGGCCTGACCTCTGAGAGGTTTTGGAGCCAGAAATAAACAGGGTCCTTGAACATACTGAACCATGGGAACAGATGAAAACATCAGCTCCATTTCCCTTCAAAGCATTTTGAATTAAGTTTTAATTCACTCTCAGCCTTGTTGATTATGAGGAGTACCAGCACCAGAGGAATAGCTGTAGTGTGGCAAGCCCTAAAACAGACTTCAGAAAAGGCAAGAACAATGTTCCAGACCTGTGATGGAGCGGCAGCCATGGGCCTTTCAGAGAAACATTTTAGCATCATTTTATATGACTGCTGCTGTTAACATCCTAACCACCAGTGAAGGAGTCAGGGCTTCGTGATAAAGTAGATTTCAGTTCATGGAAAAGAAGTGAGCTGCAAAGGATAACAACAAGAAAAACAGAATTCTATATTGTAATGAATTCTTACTATGTGCTAAGTACTGTGATAATATGCATACGTATTCATATGTTTTTTAAAACTGTAGTAAAATCCACATAACATGAAATTTACCATTTTAGCATTTTTAATATGTATAGTTGAGTAGTGTTAAGTACATTTGTATTCATCTTGTTGTGCAACCAATCTCCAGAAATCTTATCATCTTGCAAAACTGAAGTCTACCCATTAAAAAACAAGTCCCCATTCTCCTTCCCCCCCAGCCCCTGGCAACCACCATCCTACTTTCTCTCTCTGTGTGTGACTGCTCTAGTTACCTCATATAACTGAGATCATACAATATTTGTTATTTTGAGACTGACATGTCTTTTAGCATAATAGCCTTGAGATTCCTCCATGTTGTAGTGTGTCAGAATTTCCTTCCCCTTTAAGACCAAATAATACTTCACTGGTTGTAAATATCACATTTTGTTTGCACATTCATCTACCAATGGACATGGTTTGCTTCCAGCTATTATTATTGAACAATGTGAGCATCAGAGTGGGTGGACAAACTCATCTTCCAGACTTTGCTTTCAATTCTTTGGCGTATACACTCAGAAGTGAAAATGCTGAATCGCATGGTAATTCTATTTTTAACTTTTTGAGGAGCTGCCATGCTATTTAATGTATGCACATTTTCTCATTGATTCTCATAACAACTCTGGGAGACAGAGAGAGTGATGAGGAAATAGACTTCAGAGAGATACAGCACCATTTTACAGATGAAGAAACTGGGACTCAGAAAGGGGCAGTGCTTAAGAGCTCGGGGACCCATGGTGGGATCGGATCCCATGTCTCTCTGGCTCAAACATACTGCCCTCGACAAAAAAAAATATATCCTATTTGAGCTTCTCTTTCTTGTTCACTTCCCGAAATGTTATCACTATTTCAAATCTCTAACCCTTTTAGTTTAGTTTTAATCAAATTACTAAGCAAACAAGAAAGAAACTTTTATAAATAACTCAGCTGGAAGAAGGCGCACTTTTAGTTCCATATACCTAGCAATGGTGTTCGTATAGAAAGTACATTTCTGGATCTGGTCTAGGCATCAAAGAAAGACAAATGGAAAGACTCCAGGAAAGTTCAGTAGTTCTCTTGGGACAGGAGGTTGCAAAAATAACGTCTTATGTTGAACCAGAATCGAAATCGGTAGATAGTGTGTTCAATGGAGAAGAAAAGATGGAAAATGACTGCATATGGTACCCTCCGTACCCACGCACACTAATCCCCTAAATTATGAGCTTCATCTTGTACATATATATTATATACCCACTCCAGTGTTCTTGCCTGGAGAATCCCAGGGACGGGGGAGCCTGGTGGGCTGCCGTCTATGGGGTCTCAAGGAGTCGGACACGACTGAAGTGACTTAGCAGCAGCAGCAGCAGACCCACGCACTCTAATCCCCTAAATTATGAGCTTCATCTTGTACATATTTATTATTTATGTTATAGAATAGAATACATACAGTTTAACACTTCCCAGTTTAGACAAAGAGAACATTACCAGGACATTTGAGATTCAGTTTGTGTCTCCTCAGTCATACCCTTCTCCCTCCCAAACACTCGAGACTACCTAAATCCCAAATTTTGTATTAGTCACTCATGGATATCTCTTCATAGGTTTATTCTTATCTATGCATGCATCCCAAGTCAATATTCTACATATTGATTAGGATTTGCCAGTTTCTGACCTTTCCATAGATGAACTTCTACCTGAACAGATGGAATCACACTGTGATATTTTTCAATAGTTGATCAAGATTTTGGTTTTGAGATTCATCAGTGCAGCTGTGGTTCATTTTTACTGTTACATAGTATTTCATAACTTGCTTCCCCATCCCCTTGCTAATGGACACACTTGGGTGGCTTGCTTTAAATTGCTATTGTAGACAATGTAGAGATGCACATTACTCAGTAAGCCCATACTAAGGCTTACTATATCTTGTCAACTTGTCAGAGAAAAACGTTTTTATCATTCTCAATAGCCAAAACTTGAGTCTATCAATGGATAAATGATAAAGATTTTATATTTATCCAGAATGGAATATTAGTCAGCCAGGAGAAAGAAGGAGACCTAGAAAGTGTCTAAATTAAAAGTCACACTTAAATAGTAGAAAACTGGATATTAAGGACTGGGTGCAGGAGAAATAGGAAGAGGTTGATAAAAATAGAAAAGAAAAATCTCCAAAGAATCCATACTAATTTATACTCTTACTAGGAATATAAGTGTTTCTATTGTCTTCATGCTTTCCAGTATTTAATAACTTTAATTTTTTTGCAATGTCTGGGTATCGAATGGTATCTTATTGCCATTTTATTTTGCATTTCACTGATTATGTAAAAGATATTCATCTTCTCATGTGGTTTCTGATACTTGTATTTCCTTACTTCTGAATCACATGTTCCCATTTTTTTGCCTCTTGTTCTACTAAGCCACTTGCATGTGGTGGTCCTGGTGGTGTTTCCTATTTTATGTCTCCAAGGTTTTTGTATATTCTGCACACTAAGTCTTCTTAGATTTCAAATACATTTTGCCAGTTTTTGATTTGTCTCCTCTCATTATGGAGTCTTAATAAAAGTTAAATTTATAGAAATTCTTTACGGCTTACATTTTTGTTTTACATTTAAGAATGATTTCCCTACTCCAAGTTCCTAAGTTAATTTTTAAAGTTTAAAAATTTTCCATTCACATTTAAATTTTCAATCCATCCAAAATTGATTTTTAAAGACTCCCTGGTGTTCAGTGGTTAGAACTCAGCACGTTCACTGACAAGGGCCCAGGTTTAATCCTTAGTTAAGGAACTAAGATCTTGCAATTTGCACAGTGTGGCTCAAAAAAGGAAACCAAAATTGATTTTTATATGATGAAGGCATATGATTTTATTTCTTCCACACACAGAACAAACTATCCCACCACTAATTACTGAATTGTTCTGCAGTGCCATCTCTGTTATATAACAAATTGTCATGAGTGTAGGATCCCTCCAGCTGCTCAGGTTCCTATGTTCTCCCCCTTTTTTTCCCTATGTTCTTTACCACTGGTATATTGGTCTTACCTTTTGTAACATTAAACTGTCTTGCAACCTGATTGAGCAAATCCCTCCATTTTGTTATTCTTTGGGGAAGATACTTAGCATTCAAGTCCTTTATATTTTCATTTTAGAATCAGTTTGTTATTGTCCATGAGAAACTATGTTGGCATTTTGATAGGTAGAATATAAAATCTAAAGATTAATTTTGGGGAAATTTTATATGTATCTTTGAATATGTAGTCAAAGCTATGGTTTTTTTAGCATTTGTGTATACATGTGAGTGTTGGACCATAAAGAAGGCTGAGCACTGAAGAATCGATGCTTTGAATTGTGGTTCTGGAAAACTCTTGAGAGTCCCTTGGACTGCAAGGATATCAAACCAGTCAATCTTAAAAGAGATCAACCCTGTATATTCCTTGAAGGGACTGATGCTAAAGCTGAAGCTTCAATACTTTGGCCACCTGATGCGAAGAAATGACTCATTGGAAAAGACCCTGATGCTGGGAAAAATTGGGGGCAGAAGGAGAAGGGGACAGCAGAGGATGAGATGGTTAGAGAGCACTACTGACTCAGTGAACATGAATTTGAGCAAACTCCAGGAGATAGTTGAGGACAAAGAAGCCTGGCTTGCTGCAGTCCATGGGGGTCACAAAAAGCCAGACACAACTTAGTGGCTGAACAACAATATATATATATATCTTGATAATATTATTTCTGCTCATAGTCTGTCTTCCCACTTATCTGAATCTTTAAAGAATATCTTAAATAAAGACTACAAAATTTTTATATAAAGACCAGGCATATCTTTCTGCAGGTTTTATACTTCTGTAACTATTATTTTTAAATTTAAAATTTCTGATTGTTGTTGGTGTATAGAAAGGCAGTTGAGTTAATATTTTGGTGTTAGAGCCAACAGTCTTGCTAAGAAATTTCATTAATAATTTGTATGTAAATTATTTCATGGTTTTAAGTAGGCATTTATATTATCCGTGGGTAATTACAGCTTTTTCTTTTCTGTTACTCACAGCTCTCATTTCTTTTCCTCCAGCATAAGACTACTAGTGGAGACAGAAACCTTCACTGTGTTCAGTTCAGTTCAGTTCAATTGCTCAGTCGTGTCTGACTCTTTGTGACCCCATGGACTGCAGCACGCCAGGCCTCCCTGTCCATCACCAACTCCCGGAGTTTACTAAAACTCATGTCCATTGAGTTGGTGATGCCATCCAACCATCTCATCCTCTGTCGTCCCCTTCTCCTTCCACCTTCAATCTTTCCCAGCCTCAGGGTCTTTTCAAATGAGTCAGCTCTTTGCATCAGGTGGCCACAGTATTGGAGTTTCAGCCTTGTGTTATTCCAAATAAAAAAGAAGTGCTTTTAACATTCACCATTGAGTAGAACATTTTCAATAGTTTTTGCTTAGTTGACGTTGTTTTCTATAAGCTCTATCAGGCAAAAGAAGTTGTCTACTCTAGAAAAACTTTGTTTTGTTGATAATCATGAAAGATAGCTAAGTCTTGTCAAATCCTTCTCTTATTTCAAACATGATGTTCAGATGATAATTTTTTTTCTCCTTTAGTTCCTTGATCTGTTAATTTACATGTATTGGTTTTCTACTGTTGAATCAATTTTGCTCTTTTGAAATAAAGCAACTTAATTATGACATATCTGGTAGCTCAGAGGTTAAAGCGTCTGCCTGCAATGCGGGAGACCGGGGTTCCATCCCTGGGTCGGGAAGATCCCCTGGAGAAGGAAATGGCAATCCACTCCAGTAGTCTTGCCTGGAGAATCCCATGGATGGAAGAGCCTGGTGGGCTACAGTCCATGGGGTTGCAAAGAGTCAGACATGACTGAGTGACTTCGCTTTCATTTTCTTTCACTTTCATCTCTTTATCCATTGTTGCATTTGGTTTCCTAGTGTGTGGTTTACGAATTTTGCAGTTATGTTCTTGAATAAGATGGATCCATATTTTGTTTTTAAACATTGCCCTTGTCTAGTTAGATATCAAGTGTGTAGTTACTTCAGAAGGTGAGCTGGGGATTTTTCTTCTTTTCTCTAAATTTGTGTGAAGTTTGAAATGATCTATTTCTTCAATATTAAGTAGAATTTTGTGCTTTACTTATGAGAAAAACAATTTAACTTTACTATTAACTCTCAGAATAGGTAATGGACCACTCAGGTTTTCTATTTTTCTTGAGTCCTAATAATTCATATTTTTCTAGTATTTACCCATTATGCCTATTTTTAAATTTAGGGTCTCATTTAAAATTTTTTTAAATTTGCTGATGAATCTGCAGTTTTTTATTCTTTTTAAAATTTGAGTCTTCTTATTTGAGACTTGTCAATATTGCTAGAAATTTGTTGATTTTCTGAGAGTTTTCAAAAAACCAACTTTGGGTTTTATTATCTCTTCATCTTTATTTTCCCTCTTATTTTATTTGATTTTAGCTTTTATTTTTATATTCCTTTCTAATTGCTCTGGACCCTTAGCTCATTTTTCTCCCATCTCATTTTCTTCTTTTCTACTACAATCATTTAAAGCTATAAAATTCTTTCTAAGCAGCAATTTAATGCCATCCCACATTTTGTAATAGCATTTTTATTATCACTCAGTTCTAAGTATTTTTAAAATTTTCTTCACAAACTTGTCTTTAAGTTCTGAGTTATTAAGAAGCTTGCTTTGCAATTCTGCACGTCCATGGGTCTTATTCTGTAGGCCAAGGATGTCAAATTCTAGTACATGCGCTGTCACTTTCCCCTGTCACACCTGCGCCCGACATCAGGCGCTGACCCCAACACCATTCCCAGCAAGCCCAGAACGCTTCCCCACATAGCACTCCAGGCAGCCACAGCCGATCAGTCAGAGAGGAAATTTTAAAAATGGGCAGAAGACCTAAACAGACACTTCTCCAAAGGAGACAGAGATGGCCAATAAAGACATGAAAAGATGCTCAATATCACTAATTGTAAGAGAAGTGCAATCAAAGCTATAATGAGGTATCACCTCACACCAGTCAGAATGGCCACCATCAAAAAATCTACAAACAATAAATGCTGGAGAGGATGTGGAGAAAAGGGAACCCTCTAGCATTGTTGTTGGGGATGTAAACTGATAACAGCCTCCATGGAGAACAATACGGAGATTCTTTAAAGATCTAGGAATGAAACTACCATATGACCCAGCAATCCCACTACTGGGCATATACCCTGAGAAAATCGTAATTGAAAAAGACACATGTACCCCAACCACAGAAGCACTATTTACAATACTTAGGACATGGAAGCAACCTAGATGTCCATCAGCAGATGAATGGATACAGAAGATGTGATATACACACACATATATAGATATAGGTGTAGGTATATAGATATATACACATATACGTATACACACAATGGAATATTACTCAGTCATAAAAAAGAACGAATTTGAGTCAGTTCTAGTGAGGTGGATAATCTAGAGCCTGTTACACAGAGCAAAGTAAGTCAGAAAGGAAAAAACAAATATCATATATTAACGCATATATAGGGAATCTAGAAAAATGGTATTGATGAACCCATTTGCAGGGAAGGAGTGAAGACACAGATATAGGGAATTGACTTATGGACACAGTCAGGGAAGGAAAGAGTGGAACGAATGGAGAAAGCAGCATCAACATATATACACTACCATGTGTACAATAGCTCATAAGAGGTAGCTCTATAACACAGGGAGCCCAGCCTGGTGCTCTGTGATGACTTAGAGGGGTGGGATGAGGGGAAGGGAGGGAAGCTCAAGAGGGAGTTGATATATGTATAATTATGGCTGATTTGCATCAGGGCAAAGGCAAACAGAGTTCCGGCAAGAGAATGCACTGGTCATAGCAAACACCCTCTTCCAATGAAACAAGAGACAACTCTATACGTGGATATCACCAAACAGTCAATACCAAAATCAGATTGATTATATTCTTTGCTGCCAAAGATGGAGAGGCTCTATACAATGGGCAAAAACAAGACTGGGAGCTGACTGCGGATCAGATCATGAACTCCTTATTGCAAAGTTCAGACTTAAATTGAACAAAGAAAGGAAAACCACTAGACCATTCAGGAATGATGTAAATCAAATACCTTACAATTATACAGTGGCAGTGACAAATAGATTCAAGGGATTAGATCTGATAGACAGAGTGCCTGAAGCACTATGGATGGAAGTTCATGACATTGTACAGTAGGCAGTGATCAAGACCATCTCCAAGAAAGAGAAATGTAAAAAGGCAAAATGGTTGTGTGAGGAGGCCTTGCAAATAACTGAGAAAAGAAGAGAAGTGAAAGGCCAAGGAGAAAAGGAAAGATATACCCATCTGAATACAGAGTTCCAAACAAAAGCAAGGAAAGAGAAGAAAGCCTTCCTCCATGATCAATGCAAAGAAATAGAGGAAAACAATAGAATGGGAAAGACTAGAGATCTCTTCAAGAAAATTAGAGATACTAAGGGAACATTTCATGCAAAGATGGGCACAATGAAGAACAGAAATGGTATGGACTTAACAGAAGCAGAAGGTATTAACAAAAGGTGGCAAGAATACACAGAAGGACTATACAAAAAAGACCTTCATGACCCAGATAACCATGGTGGTGTGATCACTCCCCTAGAGCCAGACATCCTGAAATGTGAAGCCATCACTATGAACAAAGTCAGTGGAGGCAATGGAATTCCACCTGAGCTATTCCAAATCCTAGAAGATGAGGCTGTGAAAGTGCTGCACTCAATATGCCAGCAAACTTGGAAAACTCAGCAGTGGCCACAGGACTGGAAAAGGTCAATTTTCATTCCAATCCCAAGAAAGGCAATGCCAAAGAATGCTCAAACTACCATACAATTGTACTCATCTCACACGCTAGCAAAGTAATGCTCAAAATTCTCTAAGCCAGGCTTAACAGTAAGTGACCTGTGAACTTTCAGATGTTCAAGCTGGATTTAGAAAAGCAGAGGAACCAGAGATCAAATTGCCACCATCTGCTGGATCATCAAAAAAGCAAGAGAGTTGCAGAAAAACATGTACTTCTGCTTTATTGACTATGCCAAAGCTTTTGGCTGTATGGATCACAACAAACTGTAGAAAATTCTTCAAGAGATGGGAATACCAGATCACTTTACATGCAGAAGAAAAATCTGAGAAATCTGAATGTGGGTCAAGAAGCAAGTGTTAGAACTGGACATGGAACAACAGACTGGTTCCAAATTAGGAAAGGAGTATGTCAAGGTTGCATATTGTCACCCTGCTTATTCAACTTATATGCAGAGTACAGAAGGTGAAATGCTGGGCTGGATGAGGCATAAGCTGGAATCAAGATTTCTGGGAGAAACATCAGTAACCTCAGATATGCAAATGATACCACCCTTATGGCAGAAAGCAAAGAAGAACTAAAGAACATTTTGATGAAAGTGAAAGAAGAGAGTGAAAAAGCTGGCTTAAAACTCAACATTCATAAAACAAAGATCATGGCATCCAGTCCCATCAATTTATGGCAAATAGTTAGGGAAACAATGAAAACAGTGAGATACTTAATTTTGGGGGGCTCCAAAATCGCTGCAGATAGTGACTGCACCCATGAAATTAAAAGATCCTTGCTCCTTGGGAGAAAAGCTATGACCAACCTAGATAGCATACTAAAAAGCAGAGCATTACTTTGCCAACAAAGTTCTGTCTAGTCAAGGCTATGGTTTTTCTCAATAGTCATGTATGCATGTGGGGGTTGGACTATAAAGAAAGCTGAGCACTGAGGAATTGATGCTTTTGAGCTGTGGTGTTGGAGAAGACTCTTGAGAGTCCCTTGGACTGCAAGGAGATCCAGCCAGTCAATCCTAAAGGAAATCAGTCCAGAATATTCACTGGACGGACTGGTGCTGAAGCTGAAGCTCCAATAATTTGGCCACCTTATGCAAAGAACTGACTCCTTAGAAAAGACCATGAGGCTGGGAAAGATTGAAGGAGGGAAGAAAAGGGGACAACAGAGGATGAGATGGATGGATGACATCACTAACTGGATGGACATGAGTTTGAGCAAGCTCCAGGAGTTGGTGATGGACAGGGAAGCCTGGCGTGCTGCAGTCCATGGGGTCTCAAAGAGCTGAACTGACAGCAGAAATCAACACAACATTGTAAATCAATTTTCCTCCCACTAAAAAATAAATTTTTAAAAAAGAAAACAAACAAAAAAGATGAAAATTCTAGGATATCCCTTCTGTAGGCTGAGCGGACATTCCCACTTGTATTACAGAAGCTGCCAGGCTTACATTTGTGCATGAGGAAAATGACTCTGATCTAGAGACGGTGAAAAATACCAGCTTTCTCCCAGCCCTAGAACATTTTATTTTCAATCCATAAGGATACAGATGCATCCATTTAACTCAAAGGGCATTTATTGAGCATTTACTATGCTTACGGCAGTGGGCTGTAAATAATAAATAAGATCATCACTGCCCTCAAGGAGTTTACAGTTGACCTGGTAATATGAAGTCTTTTACTCAAAAAACCTTGACAGGAGCATTCCTTCAGCCTGGCACTGCTTTGAATAGGCTATCTCACTTTCCAACAACTCTGGGAGTGAGTTGGTGTTATCTGCACTTCACAGATAATGAAACAAGACTTGGAGAAATGAAATAGCTCACCCAAGGTTGCCCAGCCCATATTTGAACTGAAATCCAAAGTCATATCGATGAGTTGGCACTGCACCGTGCTGCCTCCTTGGAAAGATTACAAGGTTTTATTACTTTTTTTCCCCTCTCCCATTTTGTCCACATGCTCAGCGATTGAAGAGTGGAACGAGAATTGATGGATATGCAGGCAATTCATTTCTCTGCTATGGAAAGTACATTCCATCTTCAAGCTGCCCTAAATTATATAACGGTTAGTTGCCTCAAAAAATCTTGCTTTGGGGGTTTCTTGTCTGTTTTTCTTATCTCTCCAGGATGCTTTGGCCAACCAAGCAGAATGCTTATCCTGCAGCTTTAGGGCTTTGAAAAAAAATGGTTTCTGTTGTGCTGAGTGCAATTTCCTGGGGGCCTGTGTGACACAGTGACCAGGTCTTCAGAACCTTGCCTCTAATTCATAGTGCATAAGGCAGAGAAGCAACCAGAAGGCTGGTCTGAGCTCTGGGTAAGGTAACGAGGGCTATTCACATACATATGCTACCTGACAGTTCACACAGCCCAGACACAGTAAGTGATGTGCACACACAGAATTCACACCTACTATCCTGCTTCATCTTTAGTTATTAGAACAAAGATTACCATCCTCTTTTCCCTGATAAGATGGAAGACTCAAGGAGGATACATGATTTACCCAAGGTCACACAGCCATAACTGCCAGCACTGAGATCTAACCCTTGGCTGTTGTACTCTGTCTTCTTTTGAAGCAAAGACACGTGTTCACATATATATATACATATATATGCTACACTGTTTCTGCAGATGCGGGTGGAAATAGAATGGGGGGGGATAATGGTGCTTGATAGATGTATGTTCATACACTGATGGGTTTTCCTAGATGGAAAAAAATATATTAGGCTGCACAATCACTGCAAAAATTGTGGTGATATTTGTCCTGAGTTTGGCTCTTCTGGCCCCAGATTGACTCAGGAGATAGGTAGGTGCTGGACTATGCATTTGCAGCCAGCCTCCTGTTTACACTTCAAGATAGAAATACCATCAGAAACAGGTAAATCACTGGACTTTGTTTCCTGTGGACACTTTAAGATAACAGGTATGGTAGAGACAGAGGGGGCCAAACTCTGTTTGAGTATAAGATCAAAACATTGTTATTTCCCATCCTTGGGGCAAGGATACATCTTGAGGGCTCCTTGGGGGTCAAAAAGAAGGGCACACCACCCCAAAATAAGTGATGCCAAGGCCCCCCATAGGCCTCTGGGCTGGAATTCATCTTGGAAATTCTGTTGGAGAGGTCCTAGGGCAGGTCATGTATGGAAAAAGAAACAAGATAATTGGCCAAAGTTAAACAAAGACCTGGAAGGACTGTCCTATATAAATTATTTAACCACCCCTTAATTGCATTCCTTCTCATTAGGGAGGATGTGCACACCCTTTTCTCTCTGTGTATCTCTGCCTTACTTCTGTCTTAAATAAGCATGATAGAGTTTCTATGTGTGCTCTCCTACTTGTTATGCTGTGTCTCTAATAACAAACTTTGTACCTGTTTTCAGTTTTTGCCTCCTGGAGAAATGCATTTTGTCTCCTTGAGAAATGCATTTTTCAAGAGCCAGAGAACTTTGCATCTAGCCTCTAGCCCTTGCTGGTCTAGTGGGTAGCATTCCTTGTTTTCATCCAGGGTACCCAGATTCAATTTCTGCATAGGAACTGAAGCAGTGTCTTCAAGCCACTGCTCACTGCTATCTCTCCAGATCAAGACCAGTAGCCTTCACTTATCTGAGAGCATCTTAGAAACACAAACTCTTGGGCCCTACCACACATCCACTGCAGTTTAACAAGAGCTCAAGGTGAATTGTATATACACTAAAAGATCTCTACAAGATACCAGAAATGCTTTAACTATTTTTTCCATCTACAACGGACTCTTTATGGACACAGCCTATAGATCTAGGCATGATCTCTATTCATGCGTGCTGAGTCACTTCAGTCATTTCTGACTCTTTGCAATGCTATGAGCTGTAGGCCACCAGGCTTCTCTGTCCATGGGCATTCTCCAGGCAAGAACACTGGAGTGGATTGCCATGCCCTCCTCTAAGGGATCTTCCCAACCCAGGGATCAAATCTATGTCTCCTGCAACTCCTTCATTGCAGGTGGATTCTTTACCACTGAGCCACTGAGGAAGCCCATCCATCTCTACATCTCGAAAGTACCAGCCTGTATCTTGGGAAGCTAAAGGCAAAGGAGAAAAGGAAAGATATATCCATCTGAATGCAGAGTTCCGAACAAAAGCAAGGAGAGTGGAGAAAGCCTTCCTCAGTGATCAATGTAAAGACATAGAGGAAAACAATAGAATGGGAAAGACTAGAGATCTCTTCAAGAAAACTAGAGATACCAAGGGAACATTTTATGCAAAGGTGGGCACATTGAAGGACAGAAATGGCATGGACCTAACAGAAGCAGAAGATATTAACAAGAGAGGAGCCATCCCATGCTGAAGGTCAGGAAGGGCGGCGGTGAGGAGATACCCCTCATCCAAGGTAAGGAGCAGTGGCTGTGCTTTGCTGGAGCAGCCGTGAAGAGATACCCCACGCCCAAGGTAAGAGAAACCCTAGAAAGATGGTAGGTGTTGCAAGAGGGCATCAGAGGGCAGACACACTGAAACCATACTCACAGAAAACTAGTCAATCTAATCACACTAGGAGCACAGGTTGTCTAACTCAATGAAACGAAGCCATGCCCGCGGGGCAACCCAAGATGGGCGGGTCATGGTGGAGAGGTCTGACAGAATGTGGTCCACTGGAGAAGGGAATGGCAAACCACTTCAGTATTCTTGCCTTGAGAACCCCATGAACAGTATGAAAAGGCAAAATGATAGGATACTGAAAGAGGAACTCCCCAGGTCAATAGGTGCCCAATATGCTACTGGAGATCAGTGGAGAAATAACTCTAGGAAGAATGAAGGGATGGAGCCAAAGCAAAAACAATACCCAGTTGTGGATGGGACTGGTAATAGAAGCAGGTCTGATGCTGTAAAGAGCAATATTGCATAGGAACCTGGAATGTCAGGTCCATGAATCAAGGCAAATTGGAAGTGGTCAAACAAGAGATGGCAAGAGTGAACGTCGACATTCTAGGAATCAGCGAACTAAAATGGACTGGAATGGGTAAATTTAACTCAGATGACCATTATATCTACTACTGCAGGCAGGAATCCCTCAGAAGAAATGGAGTAGCCATCACGGTCAACAAAAGAGTCCGAAATGCAGTACTTGGATGCAATCTCAAAAATGACAGAATGATCTCTGTTCGTCTCCAAGGCAAACCATTCAATATCACAGTAATCCAAGTCTATGCCCCAACCAGTAACGCTGAAGAAGCTGAAGTTGAATGGTTCTATGAAGACCTACAAGACCTTTTAGAACTAACACGCCAAAATGATGTCCTTTTCATTATAGGGGACTGGAATGCAAAAGTAGGAAGTCAAGAAACACCTGGAGTAACAGGCAAATTTGGCCTTGGAATGCGGAATGAAACAGGGCAAAGACTAATAGAGTTTTGCCAAGAAAATGCACTGGTTATAGCAAACATCCTCTTCCAACAACACAAGAGAAGACTCTACACATGGACATCACCAGATGGTCAACACCGAAATCAGATTGATTATATTCTTTGCAGCCAAAGATGGAGAAGCTCTATACAGTCAACAAAAACAAGACCAGGAGCTGACTGTGGCTCAGATCATGAACTCCTTATTGCCAAATTCAGACTTAAATTGAAGAAAGTAGGGAAAACTGCTAGACCATTCAGGTATGACCTCAATCAAATCCCTTGAGGATTGATTACACAGTGGAAGTGAGAAATAGATTTAAGGGCCTAGATCTGATAGACAGGGTGCCTGATGAACTATGGAATGAGGTTCGTGACATTGTACAGGAGACAGAGATCAAGACCATCCCCATGGAAAAGAAATGCAAAAAAGCAAAATAGCTGTCTGGGGAGGCCTTAAAAATAGTTGAGAAAAGAAGAGAAGTGAAAAGCAAAGGAGAAAAGGAAAGATATAAGCATCTGAATGCAGAGTTCCAAAGATTAGCAAGAAGAGATAAAAAAGCCTTCTTCAGCGATCAATGCAAAGAAATAGAGGAAAACAACAGAATGGGAAAGACTAGAGATCTCTTCAAGAAATTTAGAGATATCAAAGGAATATTTTATGCAAAGATGGGCTTGATAAAGGACAGAAGTGGTCTGGACCTAACAGAAGCAGAAGATATTAAGAAGAGGTGGCAAGAATACACGGAAGAATTGTACAAAAAAGATCTTCACGACCCGGATAATCACGAAGGTGTGATCACTCATCTAGAGCCAGACATCCTGGAATGTGAAGTCAAGTGGGCCTTAGAAAGGATCACTACAAACAAAGCTAGTGGAGGTGATGGCATTCCAGTTGAGCTATTTCAAATCCTGAAAGATGATGCTGTGAAAGTGCTGCACTCAATATGCCAGCAAACTTGGAAAACTCAGCAGTGCCCACACGACTGGAAAAGGCCAGTTTTCATTCCAATCTCAAAGAAAGGCAATGCCAAAGAATGCTCAAACTACCACACAATTGCACTCATCTCACATGCTAGTAAAGTAATGCTCAAAATTCTCCAAGCCAGGCTTCAGCAATACGTGAACCATGAACTTCCTGATGTTCAAGCTGATTTTAGAAAAGGCAGAGGAACCAGAGATCAAATTGCCAACATCTGCTGGATCATGGAAAAAGCAAGAGAGTTCCAGAAAAACACCTATTTCTGCTTTATTGACTATGCCAAAGCCTTTGACTGTGTGGATCACAAGAAACTGTGGAAAATTCTGAAAGAGATGGGAATATCAGACCACCTAACCTGCCTCTTGAGAAATCTGTATGCAGATCAGGAAGCAACAGTCAGAACTGGACATGGAATAACAGACTGGTTCCAAATAGGGAAAGGAGTACGTCAAGGCTGTATATTGTCACCCTGCTTATTTAACTTATATGCAGAGTACATCATGAGAAATGCTGGACTGGAAGAAACACAAGCTGGAATCAAGATTGCCGGGAGAAATATCAATAACCTCAGATATGCAGATGACACCACCCTTATGGCAGAAAGTGAAGAGGAACTAAAAAGCCTCTTGATGAAAGTGAAAGAGGAGAGTGAAAATGTTGGCTTAAAGCTCAACATTTAGAAAACAAAGATCATGGCATCCAGTCCTATCACTTCATGGGAAATAGATGGGGAAACAGTGGAAACATTGTCAGACTTTATCTTTTTGGGCTCCAAAATCACTGCAGATGGTGACTGCAGCCATGAAATTAAAAGATGCTTACTCCTTGGAAGAAAAGTTATGAGCAACCTAGATAGCATATTCAAAAGAAGAGACATTACTTTGCCGACTAAGGCCCGTCTAATCAAGGCTATGGTTTTTCCTGTGGTCATCTATGGATGTGAGAGTTGGACTGTGAAGAAGGCTGAGCACCAAAGAATTGATGCTTTTGAACTGTGTTGTTGGAGAAGACTCTTGAGAGTCCCTTGGACTGCAAGGAGACCAACCAGTCCATTCTGAAGGAGATCAGCCCTGGGATATCTTTGGAAGGAATGATGCTAAAGCTTAAGCTCCAGTACTTTGGCCTCCTCATGCAAAGAGTTGACTCATTGGAAAAGACTTTGATGTTGGGAGGGATTGGGGGCAGGAGGAGAAGGGAAGACAGAGGATGAGATGGCTGGATGGCATCACTGACTCGATGGACGTGAATCTGTGTGAACTCCGGGAGTTGTTGATGGACAGGGAGGCCTGGCGTGCTGTGATTCATGGGGTCGCAAAGAGTCGGACACGACTGAGTGACTGAACTGAACTGAGCAAGAATACACAGAAGGACTATACAAAAAAGGTCTTACTGACCCAGATGACCACAGTGGTGTGATCACTCACCTAGAGCCAGACATCCTGGAAGGTGAAGCCATCACTATGAACAAAGCCAGTGGAGGCAATGGAATTCCAGCTGAGCTATTTTAAATCCTAGAAGATGATGCTGTGAAAGTGCTGCACTCAATATGCCAGCAAACTTGGAAAACTCAGCAGTGGCAACAGGACTGGAAACAGGTCAGTTTACATTCCAATTCCAAAGAAAGGCAATGCCAAAGAATGCTCAAACTACTGCACAGTTACACTCATATCATTCGCTAGTAAAGTAATGCTCAAAATTCTCCAAGCCAGGCTTCAACTGTACATGAACTGTGAACTTCCAGATAGTCAAGCTGGATTTAGAAAAGGCAGAGGAACCAGAGATCAAATTGCCAACATCCGTTGGATCATTGAAAAAGCAAGAGAGTTCCCAAAAAATCTGCTTTACTGACTACACCAAAGCCTTTGACTGTGTGGATCACAACAAGCTATGGAAAATCCTTGAAGAGATGGGAATACCAGACCACCTGCCCTGCCTCCTGAGAAATTTGTATGCGTGTCAAGAAGCAACAGTTAGAACTGGACATGAAACAATGGAACGGTTCCAAATTGCTAAAGGAGTATGTCAAGGTTGCATATTGTCACCTTGCTTATTTAACTTATATGAAGAGTACATCATGCAAAATGCTGGGCTGGATGAATCACAAGCTGGAATTAAGATGGCCCAGAGAAATATCAATAACCTCAGATATGCAGATGACACCACCCTTATGGCAGAAAGTGAAGAAGAACTAAAGAGCCTCTTGATGAAAGTGAAAGAAGATAATAAAAAAGCTGGCTTAAAGCTCAACATTCAGAAAACAGAGATCATGGCATCTGGTCCCATCACTTCATGAGAAATAGATGGGGAAACAGTGGAAACAGTGACAGACTATATTTTCTTGGGCTCCAAAATCATTGCAGATGATCATCGCAGCCATGAAATTAAAAGATGCTTGCTCCTCGGAAGAAAAGCTATGACCAACCTAGACAGCATATTAAAAAACAGAGAGATTACTTTGCCGACAAAGGTCCATCTAGTCAAAGCTATGGTTTTTCCAGTAGTCATGTATGCATGTGAGTTGGGTGTGTGAGTTGTACTATAAAGAAAGCTGAGCACTGAAGAAACAATGCCTTCGAACTGTGGTGTTGGAGAAGACTCTTGAGAGTCCTCTGGACTGCAAGGAGATCCAATCAGTCAATCCTAAAGGAAATAAGTCCTGAATATTCACTGAAGGACTGATGCTGAAGCTGAAACTCCAATACTGTGGCCACCTGATACAAAGAACTGACTTATTGGGAAAAGCCCTGATGCTGGGGAAAATTGAAGGCAGGAGGAGAAGGAGACGACATAGGTTGAGATGGTTGGATGGCATTACCAACTCGATGGATATGGGTCTAAGTAAGCTCCAGGAGTTGATGATGGACAGGAAAGCCTGGCATGCTGCAGTCCACGGGGTCGCAAAACGCTGGACAGGACTGAGTGACTGAACTGACTAACTGATCTTGCAGATAAAATCCCAATCCAGGTGGAGAATAATTCCAGTTAGCTAATTAGACTTATGCTATGATATTTTCTTTGTCTCTTGTGCTTTGTATCCACTTATTCGTGGTTTGATTCATAGGTTGATCTGCCTCTTGTCTCTTCCTTTGATTCATCCCTCATAAGTGATGCTTCCTAAATTCAAACACAAGCATGCCCCATGGCTACTTAAAAATAATCAGGTGCTCCTTGCTGTTTACCAAGTTAAGTCCCCACTTCCTTCGTTCCACATTCCATGACCTCCACGGTCAGGTGCTGTTTTCCTTTTCAAATTTGTTTGTCTCCCATTTCCTACCTTCAACTGGACACTGGGTCTCCGTGGTCCCTCGTGGATCCCAGAATCACGCACCTTCTATATGATATAGTGAAGCAATCCATTCTCTGCCATCCCCTGCCCAGAAGACACTTTTCATCCCTGTGCTGTCTTTCAGAACCTGTTCTAACATCTGAAAAGCCTTCCTCATCTTCTAGAAGAGTCGGTTGCTCCTGGTCACATAATCCCATATACCATAAAAGTAGTTCTCAAATTTAAGTGAGTGTCAGCGTCACCTGGAGGGATGGTTAAGACACAAGCTGCTGGATCCCACCCTAGGATTCAACTTTGGTAGGTCTGTCCAGGGAACTAGGTACATGCATTTCTAACAAGCTCCAAGTTGACCCTGATGCTGCTAGTCTGGGGTCATCACATTGAGAAACCACAGTAACTCCGAGACAGCTACCCTATCATGTGGTCATGAGCTGTCTTCCCATTCTGCCTGTAGCATAGGACTCTGCATTCCTGAGGCCCAGCTATGCCCATCTTTCACAGCTGCACCCATCCAGTGACTGAATGAGAGAGCAGGCCAGCAGCCTGTTTTAAAAGAGTTGTGGCTGGAAACTTGTCTTCCTCACTTATTATCATAATATAGGATTTCTTCACCTAAGAAAATGTATCTGAAGGGGCTATTGTGAGGCTTAAAAAAGAAGAGGCACAAATTTTCTATCACATCCCTATCATATAATATGTGATTAATCAATGTTAATAAAAGGAAGGAAGGAAGGAAGGAAGAGAAATCAGCTAATGCTTTGGCATCCTGGGCTGCAAGCTCAGTGCACAGGAAGTATTTTGTGGGGGCATTTATTACCAAACAAGCACGAGTGGAATTTTACAAGCAGAGCCCAGAGCAACTGTGTGATTTGGAAACATTCAAGCACTCTAAAGCTTGTAGTCTCAGAGTCTGCAGGGAGCATCTTCCATTCTGATGAATAGCCAAGAACACACTCAGACCGCCTTAAGTAAAAACACTTGCCTGGGAAACACTTTCCAGGGGGTATTGGCCATCCTAGGTGCAAGGTGGGTTTCAACTAAAATGCTGGAGACAGACAACAGCGCCAGAGTCTGTGCTGGGGAGTCTGTGCTCGCTCCGGCTGGCACGGGGAGCTGGAACTTGGAACACCAGGGACTCAGCCAGGGGGAAAGTGGTGAGCTGAGTGGAGAGAGATCCCTGGACCCTGCGTCAGGGTGCAAACATGAGATGCTCCACTCATTCCTCTTCTATCCACGCCTAGGATAGACCTAGTCCTCTTCCCCACCCAGTTCAGACTTCAACTCTAAACTCTTTTCCGCAGAGCCCACCAGGAGCAACTGCCAAAAAAAAGAAAAAAAAAAATCCAAGTCAGTATGTATAAAACCACAAATCTGTAAAACCTGGGATGGATGTTCTATCAGACAGGGCCGTCAGATAGAGCCACTGGGATGATGGGCCTGCTCTGTGAGGTGCACTGTCCAGTACGGTCTGACTGCTGGGCCCTGAAATGCAGCCGGTGTAACTGAAGAGCTGAGTTTTGGTTCTGTTTCATTTCAATTGATCAAAAGTGAAATTTAAATAGCCACTTTTCTTTTTTGACAGATAGACAAAAAAAAAAAAAAAAAATCCACGTGGCCCCCAGGATGACTCAAGGCACCTACCACCAGTGCATTCCACCCTTGAATCATTTACACCGCTGACAGGCCATTTCCAAGTCCTAATCATGGCCCGCCTGTAGCGAGATCCCAAAAAATTTTTATGATGATTCACAGGTTCAAAGTATGAAGCCCAGAGCATGAAAGATTTAAAACAAAACAAAACAAAAAGTGCCCTTTGAAGACAAATGGCCGTGTGATATTTCAAGGCAGAGAGAACACTATAGGACTGTTATTTACAGAAGTGGGTTTGTAACTTCTTGGGTAATTAATAATGATGATGATGATCATACCAGTTTTCTATTGCTGTTGTAATAAATTGCCACAAACCTGGTGACTTCCATGGTGGTCCAGTGGGTAAGAATCTGTTTCCACTGCCGGGGGTGCAAATTTCATCCCTGGTCAGGGAGCTAAGATCCTGCGTGCTGTGCAGCCAAAACATAAACCTTAAGAAAACGATTGTTTTTTAGTTAAAAAACAAGGCAAAATTATTTTCTTAAAGCTATGAAAGTCAGAAGTCCTAAACTCAAGTGGTCAGTAGAGCTGTACTCTTTCTGAAGTCTCTGGGGAAGAACCTGTTCCCATGCTTTTTTCATCTTCTAGAAGCTGCCTGTATTCCTTGGCTCATGATCCCATCCTCCACCTTTATAACTAGCAGTGTTGCACCTTCCAAGCTCTCTCTGCTTTCATCATCATATCACCTTTAAAAAAAATTTTTTTTTATATTTTATTTTTTATAATTTCAACTTTTTCTATTGGGGTATAGTTGATTAACAATGTTGTGATAGTTTCAGGAGAACTGTGAAGGAGCTTAGCCATACCTACACATGTATCTGTTCTCCTCTAAACTTCTCTCCCATGCAGGCTGCCATATAACATGGAGCAGAGTTCTTTGTACTCTACAGTAAGACCTTGTTGGTTATCCATTTTAAATATAGCAGTGTGTACATATCCATCCCAGACTCCCTAACTATCCCTTCCCTGCAGCCTTCCTGCACTGGCAACCAGTCTAAGCCTGCGTATCATCTCTTCTGATCCTGACACTCCTGCTTCTCCCTCTCATAGGGGCTCCTGTGATTATTACACTATTAAACCCAGATATTCCAGGACAATCTCCTCAGCAAGATCCTTAACATGATCATACCTGTAAAGTCCCTTTTGCAATTTAAGTGAATATATTCATAGGTTCCAAGTATTAGGATGTGGACATTTAAGTGGGGGCATCGTTCAGCCTACAACAAATAATAATCACAAATAGTCCTTCCCTTAATCAAGCCCATTCACTGCTAAAAATGAGATTCTTTCTCATCCAGCAGCCCTACAGAGTAGATCTCAGAGAATCATTGTCACACACCAAGCCACATCATAAACCTTGGTCCCTCTCTCCCAAGTTCACTCAGTTTTTTCTTTTGCCAGGTTGCCATCATGGAGAATTTCTCAGGTGCCAGGCACTAGACTGGTGCTTGTGTTTCGTTTGTACCACCTCCTCTCCTCACCCTGACAGGTCACTTCTCTCCCAGTTCAGAGGTGAGGAAACCAAGGTTTGCAAGGGGAACCTGATTTCCCGAGATCAGAGAAAGCATAAGTGACAGAATGGGATGGTTCTTAAGCCCCCTGCCTTTTCCCTGGGCACTGAGGGTCCCATGACCACAACCAGTGGTGGCCCCGCTAGTCTCAGCGCCAGGACAAATGGTCTGCCAAGGGTTCAGGTACCTCAGGTGTCCCCCCTCTTCTCAGCCAGTCTGCAGTTGCCAAAGCAGAAGGCCTGTCCCTACCTTGCCACCAGCGTGTATTTATCATCTGGAATGGCTTTATATTCTACTTGCTAAATTGGATTGCTTTCAGAAAAGGCTGGGGCAGCAGATAAAAGCAGATTTTATGGCCATCCAATCAGAGGAAGCTGAATTTCATTTGAGCAGGTGAGACTGGATGTCTTTCAACTCTCTTTTAAAACCTAGGGGAAGCATTTAGATGTTGCAGCCAATTCATCAGGCTTTAGGAGGCGTTTTTTTTATTAGTCACTTACAGCAAACATTTTCCCCTTTACAGACGGTTACCTATTGCAACAAAAATCTCCCTTCAGGCTTAATGCCAGGCTTAGACTTGGAAATGGCAGCATCTCATTCCAAGCCAAGAAGGAGAGGATTCACAAAGGTACCAGGGAAAGTCAAAGGAGAAAGAGGAGACTTTCTAACAAATGGTGCTGGAACAATTGGATGTGGACGTCCACAGGCAAAAGATGAACTTCAACACTCAGCTTGCACTGGAGACACAAATCAACAGAGAATTGGTCATAGATTTCAATGTAAAGCCTGAAACTATAAAATACCTAGAAGAAAACTGGAGAAAATGTCTGCGACTTTGATTTAGGCAGAGATTTTTATAGAGAAGACTCAAAAAGCCAAAGCGAAGACAGAAAAAGAAAAATTGATAAATGGACTTCATCAGCATGAAAAAAGAAAAAAAAACCACTTCTTCTCTAGAGGAAACATGGTTAAGAAAATGAAAAGGCAAGCCGCAGACTGGGAGAAAGTACCTGCCAAACACTAATATGATAAAGGACCTGTATCCAGAATTGGTAAAGACCTGTGGGTCAGACGGTTAAGAATCTGCCTGCAAAGCAGGAGATCTGGGTTCAGTCCCTGGATCGGGAAGATCCCCTGGAGAAGGAAATGGCAACCCACTCCAGTATTCTTGCCTATAGAATTATACAGACAGAGGAGCCTGGTAGGCTCCATGGGATCGCAAAGAGTCAGACACAAACTGAATGACGAATATTAACACAAGTCAATAAAAAGAGAAATACCATTCAAAAAAGGGCCTACAATGTGGACAGATATTTATTCAGAGTAAAGATACAGATGGCAAATAACATGAAAAATGCTTCACCATCATTAGCAATTAGGTAAGTGCAAATTTGAATCATGATGAGATGCTTCTGCACATCCATTAGAGTGAGTAAAGCAGACAAACAGAAGCCGCCTACATGGCTATGTTCTGAATGTGTCTCCTCCAGGTTTCCTATTGAAATCTTAACTTCGAAAAGTGATGGTATTTGGAGGGGGGACTTTGGGAGGTGATTAGGTCATGAGGGTGGAGCCCTCACGTATGCGATTGTTGTTGTGTAGTTGTTTAGCCGCTAAGCCCTGTCCGTCTAACTCTCTTGCGACCTCATGGACTGTAGCCTGCCAGGCTCCTCTGTCTTTGGTATTTCCCATGGCAAGGATACTAGAGTGGGTTGCCCTTCCCTTCTCCAGGGGATCTTCCTGACCCAGGGTTCGAACCTAGATCTCCTGCATTGCAGTCAGATTCTTTACCATCTGAGCCACCAGGGAAGCCTGATGAATAGGATTAATGCCCTTGAAATGAGACGACAGAGAGCTCTCTCATCTCTACCGTTATGTGAGACCCAGTGAGAAATCTACAAACCCAGAGGAGGGCCCTCAGTTGACCATTCTGCCGCCCTGCTCACAGACTTCCAACCTCCAGAACTGTGAGTAACAAATTTTTGTTGTCTAAGAGCTACCTCGTTTGTTGAACAAGCTAAATAGACTAAGACAAATATCAAGTGTTGTAAGGAGGCAGAGTTTCTAGAACTCTCTATATAGCATTGGCAGGAATGCAAAATGGTACATTTAGCCACTCTGGAAGAACAGTTTGGTGACTTTTTATATAGTTACACACGCACTGTGAGATCCAGCCATCTTATTTTAGGTATTTACCCAAAAGAAATAAAAATATATGTCCACCAAAGACCAGTTGCAAATGTTTACAACAGCTTTATTTATAATCATCAAAACAGCTCAAGTATTCTTCAGCTGATATATGAATGATGTATGTCTATACAATGGAATGCTACTAAGCATAAAAAGGGATCAACTGCTGATATATGCAACAACATAAATGATTCTCAAAAAGCAGTATGCTAATTGGAAAAAAAAAGACTCAAAAGGTTCTACAGAATATGAACTCATTTATATGATAATCTGGAGAAGAAAACAAAGCTACAGGGACAGGAATCAGCTGAGTGGCCTGGAGACAGGGGAAAGAAGGGCTTTGATGAGAAAACTTTTCAGAGTAATAGAAGTATTCTATATCTGGAATGTGACTGTGACGACACTATTCTAAACCTTGTCAAAGTGTGTTGAATTTTACATCGAAGAAGGATACATTTTACTCTTTAGAAGTATGTCTCAATAAACCTAAGTTTGAACAAAAGGAGTGAAAGAATGCAAAACCTACTCTTTCCACCTATAATAATACACAAAAGGGGTCATGGAGATGAAAATAACACCAACACAATTATTCCAACTGTAGAAATGCATACTGCAGCCCATAAAATTAATATCAAGCATCATAGCCCTGTATTTGCTAGAGTACAAAGCCTGTGAAATTGGATAATCTTTTTCTTATCTTCTATCATCCCCCCAAAAAGGACTTTCATTTTCGAAGAAGTGCTTTTTCAGGAAAAAAGATAATATTTGATATCTTTATACTTTGTTTCAATTCACAGTAGAATAGATGCAGCTTACAAGAATGCTTTCAATAGAGACTATAAATAAAAAATCAGGGCTAAAGAAAATATACATCACATGAGAAAGTAAAGAATAGGGAGGAAGTGAGGACGTGGATGCACCATTCATGAGCCTCCACATGCTTACTCATTTAGCTCTGAATATCCTGACAGCCAAATGAGATGGGAAAATTAGTAAATAATTTACACATCACATAATCAGAAATCCTCTAACTCCTCAGTGGGAGAAAATGATATATCAGGCAGGACACACCTCTAAAGTTGTCTCAGCAACTGCCCTTATTTCTAAGTGGTTTTGACCTGGGAGTTAGCTGGGAAACCCAGGAGCAAACAGGGTTCCAGCTTCTCCAGCTCTGGTGCCTGCCTTTAGGGCATCATGTTGCTGATCAGCCGGTCTCCTTTCCTCCAGCCAGATTGTTCCTAGGAGAAAAGGAACATGGACCTCAAAAAAGTTCTTGAAAAGATAGACTGGGTTCCAGGTTTTAGTCTTGATTCGGACATTGACTGGGCTGCTGCATGACCTTGTGCAGGATACTTAGTTTTCTAGGCCTCAGTGTCCTCATCTGTAAAATGGGCATGCCCAACTTAGAAAGATTGTTGTGAAATTTTGGTTAACAGATATAAATGCTGTGCAAGAAAGGAGACTGAGCCAAAGGATGAAGACTTTCTCCAGGAGGAGTCTAATAGAAACAAAGTTCACTTAATGCACTTAATGAAGAAGGCAGAGTAGGGGGAGAAAAATATGGGTCTTTAATTAAATAACTGAGCTGTTGAATTAGCCAACCCAAAGACAGAGGTCTCACTTCCTGAGTTCTTAGGATGTACAATAATAAATTTCCTTATTGTTTGAATTGGAGCCAAACATATCCTAAGTCACCTCCTGTCTGAAACCTGATAATCCTTAGCCAAATCCACTTTTCCTTCCAGCAACAGAAAAAAAAAAAAAAAGAACACTCATGCTACTAAGTCACTTCAGTCATGTCCGACTCTGTGCGACCCCATAGACAGCAGCCCACCAGGCTCCCCCGTCCCTGGGATTCTCCAGGCAAGAACAATGGAGTGGGTTGCCATTTCCTTCTCCAATGCATGAAAGTGAAAAGTGAAAGTGAAGTCGCTCAGTTGTGTCTGACTCTTCATGACCCCATGGACTGCAGCCTACCAGGATCCTCCGTCCATGGGATTTTCCAGGCAAGAGTATTGGAGTGGGTTGCCATTGCCTTCTCCAAACAACGCTCATACACAGAAGCTTATGTTAGATTTTGGAACAGAGTCCATTTTTACATAATCAGTTCAGTTCAGTTCAGTCGCTCAGTTGTGTCCGACTCTTTGCGACCCAATGAACCACAGCACGCCAGGCCTCCCTGTCATCACCAACTCCCGGAGTCCACCCAAACCCATGTCCATGGAGTCAGTGATACCATTCAACCAACTCATTTTCTGTCGTCCCCTTCTCCTCCTGCGCTCAATCTTTCCCAGCATCAGGGTCTTTTCCAATGAGTCAGCTCTTCGCATCAGGTGGCCAAAGTATTGGAATTTCAGCTTCAACATCAGTCCTTCCAATGAACACCCGGGATTGATTTCCTTTAGGATGGACTGGTTGGATCTCCTTGCAGTCCAAGGGACTCTAAAGAGTCTTCTTCAACACCACAGTTCAAAAGCATTAATTCTTTGGTACTCAGCTTTCTTTATAGTCCAACTCTCACATCCATACATGACCACAGGAAAAACCATAGCCTAGACTAGATGGACCTTTGTTGGCAAAGTAATGTCTCTGCTCTTTAATATGCTGTCTAGGTTGGTCATAACTTTCCTTCCAAAGAGTAAGCATCTTTTAATTTCATGGCTGCAGTCACCATCTTCAGTGATTTTGGAGCTTAGAAAAATAAAGTCAGCCACTGTTTCCACTGTTTCCCCATCTATTTCCCATGAAGTGATGGGACTAGAGGCCATGATCTTCGTTTTCTGAATGTTGAGTTTAAGCCAACTTTTTCACTCTCCTCTTTCATTTTCATCAACAGGTTCTTTAGTTCTTCTTCACTTTCTGCCATAAGGGTGGTGTCATCTGCATATCTGAGGTTATTGATATTTATTTCTCCCGGCAATCTTGATTCCAACTTGGGCTTCCTCCAGCCCAGCGTTTCTCATGATGTACTCTGCATATAAGTTAAATAAACAGGGTGACAATATACAGCCTTGACTTACTCCTTTTCCTATCTGGAACCAGTCTGTTGTTCCATGTCCAGTTCTAACTGTTGCTTCCTGACCTGCATACAGATTTCTCAAGAGGCAGGTCAGGTGGTCTGGTATTCCCATCTCTTTCAGAATTTTCCACAGTTTCTTTGGCAGAGTCAATAAAGCAGAAATAGATGTTTTTCTGGAACTCTCTTGCTTTTTCCATGATCCAGCAGATGTTGACAATTTGATCTCTGGTTCCTCTGCCTTTTCTAAAATCAGCTTGAGCATCTGCAAGTACACGGTTCATGTATTGCTGAAGCCTAGCTTGGAGAATTATGAGCATTACTTTACTAGTGTGTGAGATGCGTGCAACTATGCAGTAGTTTGAGCATTCTTTGGCATTGCCTTTCTTTGGAATTGGAATGAAAACACCTTGTCCAGTCCTGTGGCCACTGCTGAGTTTTCCAAATTTGCTGGCATATTGAGTGCAGCACTTTCACAGCATCATCTTTCAGGATTTGAAATAGCTCAGCTGAAATTCCATCACCTCCACCTGCTTTGTTCGTAGTGATGCTTCCTAAGGCCCACTTGACTTCACATTCCAGGATGTCTGGCTCTAAGTGAGTGATCACACCATTGTGATTATCTGGGTCGTGAAGATCTTTTTTGTATAGTTCTGTGTATTCTTGCCACCTCTTCTTAATATCTTCTGCTTCTTTTAGGTCCATACTATTTCAGTCCTTTATCGAGCCCATCTTTGCATGAAATGTTCCCTTGGTATCTCTAATTTCTTGAAGAGATCTCTAGTCTTTCCCATTCTGTTGTTTTCCTCTATTTCTTTGCACTGATTTCTGAGGAAGCCTTTCTTATCTCTACTTGCTATTCTTTGAAACTCTGCATTCACATGGGTATATCTTTCCTTTTCTCCTTTGCTTTTCACTTCCCTCCTTTCATAGCTATTTGTAAGGCCTCCTTAGACAGCCATTTCGCTTTTTTGCATTTCTTTTTCTTGGGGATGGTCTTGATTTCTGTCTCCTGTACAATGTCACAAACCTCATTCCATAGTTCATTAGGCACCCTGTCTATCAGACCTAGTCCCTTAAATCTATTTCTCACTTCCACTGTATAGTCGTAGTGGTTTGATTTAGGTCATACCTGAATGGTCTAGTGGTTTTCTCCACTTTCTTCAATTTGAGTCTGAATTTGGCAATAAGGAGTTCATGATCTGAGCCACAGTCAGCTCCCAGCCCTGTTTTTGCTGACTGTATAGAGCTTCTCCATCTTTGGCTGCAAAGAATATAATCAGTCTGATTTGGGTGTTGACCATCTGGTGATGCCCATGTGTAGAGTCTTCTCTTGTGTTGTTGGATGAGGGTGTTTGTTATGACCAGTGCATTCTCTTGGCAGAACTCTATTAGCCTTTGCCCTGCTTCATTATGTACTCCAAGGCCAAATTTGCCTGTTACTCTAGGTGTTTCTTGACTTCCTACTTTTGCATTCCAGTCCCCTATAATGAAAAGGACATCTTTTGGGGGTGTTAGTTCTAAAAGCTCTTGTAGGTCTTCATGGAACTGTTCAACTTCAGCTTCTTCAGCATTACTGGTTGGGGCATAGACTTGGATTACCGTGATATTCAATGGTTTGCCTTGGAGACGAACAGAGATCATTCTGTTGTTTTTGAGATTGCATCCAGGTACTGCATTTTGGACTCTTTTGTTGACCACGATGGCTACTGCATTTCTTCTATGGGATTCCTGCCCGCAGTAGTAGATATAATGGTCATCTGAGTTAAATTCACCCATTCCAGTCCATCTGAATTCACTAATTCCTAGAATGTCAATGTTAACTCTTGCCATCTCCTGTTTGACCACTTCCAATTTGCCTTGATTCATGGACCTGACATTCCAGGTTCCTGTGCAATATTGCTCTTTACAGCATCAAACCCTGCTTCCATCACCAGTCCCATTCACAACTGGGTGTTGTTTTTGCTTTGGCTCCATCCCTTCCTTCTTTCTGGAGTCATTTCTCCACTGATCTGCAGTAGCATATTGGGCACCTACCGACCTGGGGAGTTCCTCTTTCAGTATCCTATCATTTTGCCTTTTCATACTGTTCATGGGGTTCTCAAGGCAAGAATACTGAAGTGGTTTGCCATTCCCTTCTCCAGTGGACCACATTCTGTCAGACCTCCCCACCTTGACCCACTGTCTTGGGTGGCCCCACATGGCATGGCTTAGTTTCTTTGAGCTAGACAAGGCTGTGGTCCGTGTGATCAGATTGGCTAGTTGTCTGTGATTGTAGTTTCAGTGTGTCTGCCCTCTGATCCCCTCTCTCAGTGTCTACCATCTTATTTGGGTTTCTCTTACCTTGGACGTGGGGTCTCTCTTCATGGATGCTCCAGCAACGTGCAGCTGCTGCTACTTACCTTGGATGCAAGGTAACTCCTCTCAGCCGCCGCCCCTGTATAAGTTGGATAAAATTGAATTTGACATAATTCCTCTTAGAAAGTGATAGTTGTCTTAGTGGGGGAAATACTTTGAGAAGTGTTTGAGTTTATAAGGAACATGAGACATTTGAACTTGAGCATAACAGAGGAGAGGACAATATTTGTTGCTTGGATTGGCAAAAGGTGGTGAAATAAGAGGGGGAAGGAGAAGGAAGGGAGCCTGGGGATGGCCAAAAGCTAGGGACAGTGTGGTGTCATACCTTCACCTGGACACTTCCCTCAACTCCCCACATCCCCTCAGTCCAGTGCTGAGTACAAAAATCACAAGATGATAATGAAAGTGGGCCACTTGTGTTAATAGCAACCAGTGACAGAGATGATTTCTGCCTCTAGGAATTTAGAGGGTGAAATAATAACCCACAAGAAAGCAAGTGCTGGAACTTGCCTCGGAGTCCAGTGGTTCAGACTCCACACTTCCACTGCAGAGGACATAGGTTCGATCCCTGGTAGGGGAATGAAGATCCCTACATGCTGCATGGAAAGGCCAAAATATTAAATTTAAAAAAAAAAAAGCAAGCCAGTGTAAAAAGACAGAACAAAATCACAGCACATAATTCCTCATGAATTTCCCCTACCAATCAAGGAGACATTTGGTTCTCATTAGACTTTAGTATCAGCGTCTGAGCACTAGAGAGCCCCAGGTTATATCTGAGTTACATGCCTATTATGTTACTATTTCTGATCCCTGTTTCTGAACCACAGATTACACTGGGCTCTCTGACCCAAACTCTTCCAAACTTTGGGCCCCTGACCCGTCAGCGGTCTTCTCTTTGAGCAATGTCACTTTTTGTTAGTCCGCCTCACGCTATAGTCAATACAACCCACGTTTACCAGCCCCTTTGGGAAAAGCATAGCTTCCAATATTCTTAACCTTCCAGTGGAACTTTTCTCTTCCCACCTTGCTTGCAGCTGTTTCTCTTATGCCTCCATGACATGGCTGCTCTTAGACTGTTCAGCATTTTGAAGGTTTCAATATAGCCTTTCCTAAGGAAATGCCTTCCTAGCAGAAGTTCCCAACGTGGGCATCAGACCTGCTATTTGCATAAGTAAGCAGTCCCTCGTACAGATGAAATGAGCAGTTACATATGTGCAGATCGGTCCTAATAGGTACCGTATGCTCCAATTACCCATTTTCCCAGCCCCCTGGACTGATTGGTTATTAATGCAACAGATGGAGCAATTTAGCACTAGCAAACTCCCCAAATGCCACCCTTCCCCTTCCCTTCCCAGACCCACAAGCTTCTCCTGGCATCCTCCTCATCTTTGTCATGGCAGAATAAATGCCACTCAGCAGTATCCAGCGCCTGCCCTTAGTTCCGCTGACAGTTAAATTGCATCTCCTTAACGAGAGTGCCACTTGGGAAACCCAAATGGGCCTTCACTGTCAAGGAGACTCAACTGACAAAAACTGGGTTTCTAAATTGCATCCTCTGTAAAGCTCTCCTGTTTGGAGTTCTGTCAGCTGGAAATCCTTGATGTGTCTGGAGTTCAGGGATAATTGAGGTTTGCTAAGGTGACTCAGAGTTCTGGTGAGAGCCTGGGACTCTTCTGCACCATCATGGACACAGTTGATAATATTTGGCCTTCCCATGAGAGCATCAGAGACTTGGAAACCTTTAGAGATGAAATCAGACAGGGAACTGGATAGGGCAGCAGGTTGCAAACTGATTTACTTGGGACCCTGGGGATCCACAGAGGTACCTTTAGGTGCGAGAAATCGGTGCAGTGACGTGCAGAAGTAGGCTGCACTTCATACTCGGCTTTAACCATGCATGTTCCATTTTTACTTTATGGGCTTTATCATTTATTTGGCATATGAATATGAACAAAATTTAACAGCCAAAGTGAGTTGGAAAACCAAACACTTTACTGGTTTCAGACTTGGCCTTCCAACATGTTTTAAGTTCTTGAAGTGTTGCAGGTAAAGGAGGAGGCAGAATAAAAGCTATTTTTAAATGCTTCACAAAGCTTAAGAGAGCTTCTCCATTTACTGAATGTTCCCTGAAATGTCACACAATGATCCCGTCCATCCCCCAGCTTCACCCACCACCTTCACAGCGGTGACTCATAGGCTCCAACACAGACCCCTTTCTCAGAATCCAGACCTGAATCTACTCTTGTCCAAACCACATTCCCTCTTGCAGTCCTCAAGGCATCTCAACCTCAGTGTGTCCAGATCCAAAGGTATAATCTACCCCCCGTTTTCCAGTGCCCCCTCAAACCAATTCCTTTTCTGTTTTTTCCCATCTCAACACAGCAATTTCCTCTACTGAGCTGCCTACAACAGAACCCCACAGATCACCCTCAGCAATGCTCTCTTCCTTTCCTGGTGTGTCTAGACCATCACCAAGTCCTGTCAATTCTCCCTTATGGACACCTTTTTAAGCTACCGACTCTCTCCGTCTCCTCTGATAATCACTCGACTTCTAGAATCATTTGAAAAGGCAACTGTAAAGTTTTCTACTTGCTCTCTGCTTCCCTTCTCCCCTGTCGTCTCCAAACTCCTCCCTAACTTGCAACTAAAGTACTATTTTGGCAAGACAGTTCTGACTACCTTACTCCTCCCCTAAAATCACATCCATGTTTTCATATCTTGTGAAGAAGAAGCCCATGCTCAGCAGGGCCCAAGGCCTTAAAAAGCCTGGCTCCAGCCTCATCACTCACCACCGGCCCCTTGCTCCTTACGCGCCAGCCATTCGCTGTATACATCAGGGTCCCATCCACCTTTGTCCATTTTGTTCCCTCTGTCTGGAATACCTTTCCTTCACTTCTTTGTCTAGTCAACTCCTCCTCATCCTTCAGAGCCCAGCTCATGCTCCATTACCTCTGGCATTCTTGCTCAGGTCTTGGACTTCCAAGTCTTGATTCCTCCATCCTTGCTCCATAGCATTTGTGGCAATCTGGTCTGTAGATTATTTGATGGAAGTCTAACCTTGCTCTAAATGGTAAACTCCATGCAGAGAGCACATCTGCTTTTGTTCATCCCTATACCCTGAGCACCCAGCACAAGGCCAGCACACAGCAGGTGCTCAGTAATATCTGTGAGATGTAGGGAAGGAAAGATTTCTGCTGTGGCTCAAATCAGCCTGTGTTCTCTGTGATATCACATTGATTATCTTCTGCTAATGCAAAGCTTGAGAGAATATCTTTGTTTAAAAATGAATGATGGTTTTGTCTGATACGAGAATTGCTGCTCTGGTTCTCTTTTGATTTCCATTTGCATGAAATATATATTTCTACCCCCTCACTTTCAGTTTTTATGTAGTTCTGGAATGAGTTTCTTGTAGACAAGGTATATTCAAGTCTTTTTTCTATCCATTCAGTCAGTCTGTGTCTTTTGGTTGGAGCACTTAACCCATTTACCTTTAAGGTAACTATTGATATATATGTCCCTATTGGAATTTTCTTAATTGTTTTGGGTTTGTTTTTGTGGTCTTTTCCTTCTCTTGTGTATCCTGCCTAGAGAAGTCCCTTTAGCATTGGTTGTAAAGCTGGTTTGGTGGTGATGAATCCTCTTTAAAAATTTTTGCTTGTCTATAAAGCTTTTGATTTCTCCATCAGTTTTAAATGAGATCTTTTCTGGGTAGAGTAACCTGGGTTGTAGATTCTTCCTTTTCATTACTTTAAATAAATCCTGCCACTCCGTTCTGGCCTACAGAGTTTTGCTGAAAGATCAGCCATTAACCTTATGGAGATTCCCTTGTACGTTATTTATTGCTTTTCCCTTGCTGCTTTTAAAGCTTTTCCTTTGTGTTTAATTTTTGTTAGTTTGATTAATATATGTCTCGAAGTGTTCCTCCTTGGGCTTAACCTGTATGAGACTCTCTGTACTTCTTGGACTTGACTATTTCCTTTCCCATAAGGAAGTTTTTGACTACAATCTCTTCAAATATTTTCTCAGATTCTTTCTTTTTTTATTCTGGGACCCCTATAAGTCTAATGTTGGTGTGTTTGATATTGTCCCAGAAGTCTCTGAGACTCAATTCTTTTCATTCTTTTTTCTCTATTCTTCTCTTCAGCAATTATTTCCATCATTCTATCTTCCAGCTCGCTTATCCATTCTTCTGCCTCAGTTATTCTGCTGTTGATTCCTTCTGCTGCTGCTGCTGCTGCTGAGTCGCTTCAGTCGTGTCCGACTCTGTGCGACCCCATAGACGGCAGCCCACCAGGCTCCCCCGTCCCTGCGATTCTCCAGGCAAGAACACTGGAGTGGGTTGCCATTTCCTTCTCCAATGCATGAAAGTGAAAAGTGAAAGTGAAGTCGCTCAGCCGTGTCCGACTCTCAGCGACCCCATGGACTGCAGCCTACCAGGCTTCTCCGTCCATGGGATTTTCCAGACAAGAGTACTGGAGTGGGGTGCCATTGCCTTCTCCATTGATTCCTTCTAGAGTATTTTAAATTAAAAATGAAATTATTTAGATTAATTTTTATTTAATAATCATGTTGTTCATCACTGTTTGTTTATTTATTTCTTCCAGGTCCTTTATTCCTTTATTACTTCCAGGTTAAATGTGTTAAATGATTCTTGCATTTTCTCCATTATATTTTTGAGATTTAGCTTCCCTGGTGGTTCAGAGGGTAAAGTGTCTGCCTACAATGCGGGAGACCTGGGTTCAATCTCTGGGTCGGGAAGATCCCCTGGAGAAGGAAATGGCACCCCACTCCAGTACTCTTGCCTGGAGAATCCCATGGATGGAGGAGCCTGGTAGGCTACAATCCACTGGGTCACAAAGAGTGGACGCGACTGAGCGACTTCACTTCACTTTACTATCATTACTCTGAATTTTCTTTTCAGTAGTTTGCCTATTTCTTCTTCATTTATTTGGTTTTGTGGGTTTTTATCTTGTTCCTTCATCTGCCTGATATTTCTTTGTTTTTTTTTTTTTTAATTTTGTCTAACCTACTGTGTTTGAGGTCTCCTTTTCCCAGGCTATAGGGTCATAGTGCATATTGCTTAAGCAGACATTTCTCCAAAGAAGATATACAGATGACCAAGAAACATATGAAAAGATGCTCAACATCACTCATTATTAGAGAAATGCAAATCAAAACTACAATGAGGTAGCTTTGACCAGCTCACACTGGTCAGAATGGCCATTATAAAAAAATCTGGAGAGAATGCGGAGAAAAGGGAACCCTCTTGCACCATTTGTGGGAATGTAAATTGGTACAGCCACTACGGAGAACCTTAATAACCTAGGGATAAAACTGCTATATGACCCAGCAATCCCACTACTGGGCATATACCCTGAGAAAACCATAATTGAAAAAGATACATGTACCCCAATGTTCATTGCAGCACTATTTATAATAGCCAGGATGCAGAAGCAACCTAGATGTCCATTAATAGATGAATGCGTAAAGAAGTTGTGGTACATATATACAATGGAATGTGACTCAGCTGTAGAAAAGGAATGAATACGAATCAGTTCAACTGAGGTGGATGAACCTAGAGCATGTTATACAGAGTGAAGTAAATTAGAAAGAGAAAAACAAATATATATTAATGCATAGGTATGGAATTTAGAAAAATGGTGCTGATGAACCTATTTGCAGGGCAGGAATAGAGATGCAGACATAGAGAGTGAACTTGCGGACACAGTGGGGAAGGGGAGGTGAGAGTGAATTGCGAGAGTAGCGTTGAAACATCTACATTGCCATTTGTAAAATGGATAGCTAGTGGGAAGTCACTGTATAACACAGCGAGCTCAGCCCAATGCTCTGTGATGACCTAGAGGGGTGGGATTGCTGGAGGCTGTGACGGGGAGGTTTAAGAGGGCAGGAAATGTTTATACCTATGACTGATTCATGTTGATGCATGACAGAAACTAACGCAACATTGTAAAGCAATTATCCTCTAACTAAGAATGAAAACAAATTAAAAAATAAAATTTTTTTAATGTCAAAAAATGAATAAATGAGGTAATGATTACTTCTAGTAAGTAGATTTCTTTTACAGGCAGGATCTTTTAAAATAGATTGGAAAAAAAAATTATTAATAGAAGGTATCCTTGAAGAAGAATTCCAAAATGCTTGTGTCCCCTAATCCTTTTATTTCTCCAAATTGTTTATATGCACTGTCTCAGAATCCTCTGAGCAGTTTCAGAGGCTGGTTTATGATCTGTTTTTTTTTTTTTTTAATGAAAGGGGAAACCGAGGGTCAGAGTAATTAAATAAGTTGCTTAACAGTCAGAGCTAGAGTGACAAAGCCAGCATTCTAACCCATGTCTGTCTCATCCGAAAGCCAAGCTCTTTCTACACTTTATACTGACAGCTTCCCAGCCACCCTACAGTTGAGGAAACTGATCGGAACAGAAGTTGCTTGCCCAAGGTCATGCAGCTAGTATATGGCAGGAGGGCAGATTTAGATCTAGTTAGATTTCCCAACTGTCATACCTCTCTGTTATCTCCATAATCACGCATATTGTCCTATGTCTGAATATCACAAAAGTCAAGGCTGTATATTGTCACCCTGCTTATTTAACTTATGTGCAGAGTACATCATGAGAAAAGCTGGGCTGGAGGAAGCACGAGCTGGAATCAAGATTGCTGGGAGAAATGTCAATAACCTCAGATACGCAGATGACACCACCCTTATGGCAGAAAGTGAAGAGGAACTAAAGCGCCTCTTGATGAAAATGAAAGAGGAGAGTGAAAAAGCTGGCTTAAAAACTCAAAATTCAAAAAAGGAATATCATGGCATCTGGTACCATCACTTCATGGCAAATAGATGGGGAAACAGTGAGAGACTTTATTTTGGGGGGCTCCAAAATCACTGCAGATGGTGACTGCAGCCATGAAATTAAAAGACGCTTACTCCTTGGAAGTAAAATTATGACCAACCTAGATAGCATATTCAAAAGCAGAGACATTACTTTGCCGACTAAGGTCCGTCTAGTCAAGGCTATGGTTTTTCCAGTAGTCATGTATGGATGTGAGAGTTGGACTGTGAAGAAGGCTGAGCGCCGAAGAATTGATGCTTTAGAACTGCGGTGTTGGAGGACTCTTGAGAGTCCCTCGGACTGCAAGGAGATCCAACCAGTCCATTCTGAAGGAGATCAGCCCTGGGATTTCTTTGGAAGGAATGATACTAAAGCTGAAGCTCCAGTACTTTGGCCACCTCATGCGAAGAGTTGACTCATTGGAAAAGACTCTGATGCTGAGAGGGATTGGGGGCAGGAGGAGAAGGGGACGACCGAGGATGAGATGGCTGGATGGCATCACTGACTCGATGGACGTGAGTCTGAGTGAACTCCGGGAGTTGGTGATGGACAGGGAGGCCTGGCATGCTGCGATTCATGGGGTTGCAAGGAGTCGGACACGACTGAGTGACTGAACTGAACTGAACTGAACTGAACTGATATAAAGCATCGACAATCTACAGGAGACACGAACCAGCCTGAGGACATGAGTTAGAAAAAAAGGCTCCGTTTTCAGTAGTGAACTAGGTCCCCTGGAAAACAGAACCTGAGGAAAAGCCATGTGCTAACATCAAGGGGAGGACAGCGGGAGAGTGGTAGGGAGGCTACTATATCAAAGAAGTACAGTGAGGGGTAGATGGAAGGGAGATGGGGAAAGAAAGTAAGTCCAGGCCAGCTAGTTAACTGGTTCACTATCCTGCTGGTCACAGCTTCACAAGAGAGTAAGCCCATTTTTTGGCCACTTGGAACATTCCAGAAAGGCTGTATGGGACCACCGCATCTCAGAAGGTTCTGTCAGTGTTGGGAGACTGACTCAGTTCAGCTCCCCATCTCCATCCCTCACTGGGCTCTAACTTGCCACGTCTGGTTGGCATCGCCTGGTCTTGGGAGCTTCCGTGAATCTGGACTGCTAGCACCTGGGTGCTCCCCCAACACCGGGCACCAGGGAGGATGTGATGGAGGGAGGCAAGGACCACAGCCAGCTTAGACGCTGAGTCACCAGCCACTGTGGCCTGGGGCTTTATGAATGGATAAACAGTGCAAGAATTTGCTGGAGGCACACCAGCTAAGATACAAACCAGGTGACTCAGCCCAGGCACAGGAGGGGCCTCAATCAGCAATGCTTCCTATGAAGTTAATTTTATTTGTCAACTTGACTGGACTAAAGAATGCCCAGATAGCTGGTAAGACATTATTTCTGGATGTGTCGGTAACAGTGTTTCTTTAAGCCTAAGTAGAGATCACCCTCATCTGTGCAGCTACACATCATTCAACCCACTGAGGACCCAAATAGAACGTAAGGATGGAGGAAGGGTGAATGCATCTGCTCTCTGCTGGGGCATCCATCTTCTCATGCCCTTGGGCATCAGGGCTCCTGGTCCTCAGGCCTTCAGGCTCAGACTGGGACTTATACCATTGGCAACCCTGGTTCTCAGGCCTTTGACTTTGGACTAGAACTATAGCACTGAGTTTCTTTGGCTTCTAGTTTGCCGACAGCAGGTCTTGAGACTTCTCATCAAATAATAATTTTTTCTTTCTATCTCTATATATTCCATTGGCTGTGTTTCTCTGGAGAGCCCTGACCAATACACTACATGTTTAATTATTCTCTAAACTAATACACCCCAAGATTAAGTATTCTCTTTCTCAGCTCCGATGTAATGGTAAACAGGGGAAATGAGCTTCATCATGGAAAAGGTCTGGTTTTGAATGCTGACTCCTACCTCATTAAAGATGAGGCTCTTCCTTCAACTGCAGAATGGGGGTACTTGTGGTGTCTGTTGTATCAGATTGAGATAAGACCATTTTTCAAGCTTTTCTAGGAGCAGCAGGTAGAGAAAGATGCATGTGTAATTCTGAAAGGTTGGAGACAGTTTAAAACATCTACTGCATAAGTGAAATATCCTTGAAACCTAAGCTATCATTAAACATAAACATAAAACATGCATTCTAGTCCATAACAAACCATGTTTGCTTTGAGCATTGAAAATTTCTCTCAACATAATTTTAAAGAAAATGCAAAACTCCAGGAAGAGTTTATTCTACAAATGTATGTATCCACTAAAACACCATCAGAATCTTGTTGGGGGTGCCTGAGCAGCCCAGTTTGAAAAGTACAATTAAGGCACAGAAACAGCTTCTATTTACTAAGAACATGGTAGGCATTTGAGTTGTATTTTCTTATTTGATCATCTCAAAATCACTATGAGGTTATTTCCCCAGTTTTACAGGTGAGAATGTCAAGATTCAGGGGGATTAAGTACTTGTCCAAAGCTTACACATTGTGGGGCAGTTAAGGAAAGAATTTGAATCCAGTTCATCATATCCAAAGATCAGATGTTTGTCCACTGGATTTTGTGGCTACCCAATGCACATTGAGTGCCTGGCCTTAGCAGAGGCCATGAGCCAATCTCACTGTTACTTGACTGGACTAAAGAATGTGCTGGTCAACTCACACCCCCAGGAACACATACTGGAAAGCCTTTCCCTGGAGACCCAGTGTGGGCTGGGCTGTCAGTCACCAAAGAGATGAGCAGGATAATTTTGCCTCTTGCTCATCTGTTGAGCCAAAATCTTTCTCTCTCTGCATGCATGCATACTCAGTTGTTCAGTCGTGTCCAACTCTTTGTGACCCCATGGACCGTAATCCACCAGGCTCCTCTGTCCATGGATTTTCCAGGTAAGAATACTGGAGCGGGTTGCCATTTCCTCCTCCAGGGATCTTTCCGATCCAGGGATCCAACCCTCGTCTCCTGCATTGGTAGGCAGATCCTTTACCAGTGAGCCTGGGAATCCTCTCTTCCTCCCTCCAGACCAGATAGTTTACAAATCTACCAAGTGTTCCCCAAAGCTACCACGCTGCTACTCTTTAGTGGGCAGTCTGAGGAGGGTTATGGCCGATGTCAACTCTCCACTGCCAGGATCAAGAGCTCTGCAGAGGGAGGTGTCTGCAGCCAATCAGGAGCCATTTACAGGCAGCCTCTGAGACCTGGGGAATTAGCCCCTTGAAAGTGAAATGTTAGATAAGATTTTCCTCCAAGTGAAAAAAATAAAATAAAGACTATTGAGCTTCTGAATAGAAAATATTAAACCGAAAGGTCATAGCTTTAAAAGGTCATGTCTTCAAAGGGCTTCCAGGTGGCTCAGTGGGTAAAGAATTCGCCTTCAGTGCAGGAGACATGGGTTTGATCCTTGGGTCAGGAAGATCCCCTGGAGGAGGGCATGGCAACCCACTCTCGTATTCTTGCCTGGAGAATCCTATAGACAGAGGAACCTGGAGGACTACTGTCCATAGGGTCACAAAGAGTCGGGCACAAGTGAAGCGACTGAGCATGCACACACACAGCATTCGACTCTGGTGATAACCGCTCTTCTAACCACGCTCTCCTATAGGCAATCCCTAGTGTATAACCAATCACCTGTGAACGAGAGTGATCCCCAGTTACACCCATCCATGTAGCCATTCATCCACCCATCCAATCCACCCTTTGTCAACAGAATGTACTGCCCTGGACCGGGCAATGCCCCTTCCTTGACTTCTTACCAGTTGGAGACTGAGGAGGCAGCTACAGTCTCTAACCCTTGTCTCAGCAAGCTCTACTCTGAGACGTGTCTATGCTTACAAAACAAAGCCATCTCGACTTATGAAACGTGGCCCTGAAGTCATCACATTTCCCTCCCTGTCCTCACTTTGATTGCTCATACCCATAATGTGTGCAGTGGCCTTACCAGTGATTAGTTTGGTTTGGACAAGAGTGAAAACCTTAAGAAGTTCTGCACATACTGCATCTCAATTGATGAGGAGAAGCTCCTCTTTCTAGACGGAAACTACAATTGTATGATCACCATTTTTGACCCTTAATGAAATAATGAATTTTGGCATTAATGATGGAAGGATGTCAACCTCAGGAGAAGAGATAATCCTATCTGAGCTGCTTCAGGCACAGCACCACATACCCAGTGGGGGTACCAAAGCAGCAAATCCAGACAAGGAAGCTTCTAGAGCCAACCACCAACTTACAAGAAATACAGAAGACAAGTATGTGCGTGCCAAGTCATGTCAGTTGTGTCCAACTCTTTGCAACCCCATGGACTGTAGCCCTCCAGGCTCCTCTGTCCATGGGATTCTCCAGGCAAGAATACTGGAGTGGGTTGCAATGCCCTCCTCTAGGGGATCTTCCCAACCAAGAATGGAACCCAAGTCTCTTAACTCTCCTGCATTGGCAGGTGGGTTCTTTTCCACTAGCCGTCACCCAGGAAGCTCACAGAAGACAAGGGAACATTAAATTTTACCAAGGGTATGCCATTAGTGAAGTCCAGACTGTAGAAAACTTAGAGGACCACTGACTCAGTTTATTCAATAACAACAACAAATTGCAAGACAATGGAGGAAGAATATATAGATTTTAAAAAGTCTCTGGAGTCACAGTCACTGATCACAGGGTAGATTTTATTTGGATCCTAATTCAAACAAATAATCTTTTAAAAAATGTGTAAAACAATTGTGAAGTTATAAACACTGACTAGCTGTTTAATGATATGAAGAAATTGTTATTGATTGTTTTGAGTTATAATGATAGTGTTGGGGTTATATATATATATTTTAAAGAAGTTGCTACTTTTTATTTATAATGTTATTTCTTTTTTAAAAAATTGTGTTGAAGTATAGTTGATTTACAATGTTGTGTTGATTTCTGCTCTATAGCAAAGTGACTCAGTTAAACATATATGTGTTCTTTTTCATATTCTTTTCCATTATGGTTTATCACAAGATTTTGAATAGAGTTCCTTGTGCTATACAATAAGACCTTGTTGTTTATATGATTATATTTTAAAGAGTTTTTCTTTTTCTTTTTTTTTTTTCATAAAGGGAAGAGAAGGGGGAATGAGTGATGTTGGTCCAAGGGTACAAAGTTTCAATTATCCAGGATGAATAAACTCTCGGGTTGTAATGTACAGCATGGTGATTTTAGTTCCCCAGGGGCTCAGCTGGTAAAGAATCCACCTGCAATATGGGAGACCAGGGTTCAATCCCTGCGTTGGGAAGAGCCCCTGGAGAAGGGCATGGTAACCCACTCCAGTATTCTGTCCTGGAGAATTCCATAGACTTCTCCATAGTCCATGGGGTTGCAAAGAGTCCAACATGAGTGAGCAACTTTCACTTTCACTTATCATACTTGAAAGTTGGGAAGAGGTCTTAAACCTCAACATGCACACAAACAGTGAGTACACAGAGGTGGTGGATATGGTGACTAGCTGGATTGTAATGTTCATTCACAATGGATATGTATATGAAAACATTAAGCTGTACATTTCAAATATATTCAAGTATTGCATGATATCTCAATAAAGCTGTTAAAATAGTAAAATAGTTTTTGCTTTTAGAGATGCATGCCAAAGTGTTTTCAGACAAAGTGATAGGCTGTTTGGCATTTACTTCAAAATCAACTTGGGTACAGATGGAGGAGGGTCGAGAGGACCAAACTGTCCACAGTTGACAGCTGTCAAACGTGGGTGACTGGGCATGTTGGAGTTTGATATGCTATTCTCTCCACTTATTTGCATAAATTTGAAATATACTATCATATTTTAAAACTTTGAAAAACAATATCTTCAAGAAGATTCATTTACAATATTTTTTTCCAGCAGCTACTAGATACTGTGCATTATTCTAAGTGTCTGAAATATATTAGCAACAAAACAAAGATTCTTGCCCTCCTGGAGCGCACTTTCAGGGAAAGGGGAGACAGATTCTAAATAGTAAACATATTAAATAGGCAAATTGTATAGACTGTCAAAAGTGCTCTAGGAAAAACTGTGAACAAACTATGAGAGGTTGGGACCTGGGGAGGAAGTAGGTTACAATTTTAAACTGGGAGTAAAGGACATTTGTGCAAAGACTTGACATAGATGAGGAGTTGTCCACATGGATGTCTGTGGGGAGGACATTTCTGGGAGATGGAACAGACAATGTAAAGACATGAGGTAGGAGTGTGTCTGCTGATTTTGACCAACAGCAAGGAGACCAATATGGCTGGAATGGAATGAGTTTGGAGAAGTGTAGTTCAGATGGGGAATCGAGCAACAAGGGAACCAGGACAAGATCGTGTAAGGCGCTGCAGATATTTAAGGACTTTGGCTTTTATCCTGAATGAGCGGGAGCCATACAGAGTTCTGAGCAGAGGAGGGACAGGATCTGACTGCATTTTAAAAGAACCACTCTGGGGCTTCCCTGGTGGCTCAGGTTAAGAATCTACCTGCCTATGCAAGAGACACGGGTTCCATCCCTGATCCAGGAAGATCCCACGTGCCACAGAGCAACAAAGCCTGTGTGCCAAAACTATTGAACCTACGCTCTAGAGCCCAGGAGCTGCAACTAGAGGCCACACGGCCTAGTTCCAGCACTGCACAGCAAGAGAAGAAGCTACTGCAGCGAGAAGCCCAAGCACCACACACCCATAGTCCAAAAGCAGCATGTGAAGGGGGGGAAGGGGATAAATGGATTGGCTACACTTTAAGGATATTTCCCAGAAGCTGCCAACTGATACTTCTGCTTACATATCCCTGTCCAGAACTTAGCTACATTTTGTACCTACCTCCAGGCATGCCAGGAAATACAGCCTCTATTCCAGATATCCAACAAAAAATTGGAGGATTTATTACTAAAGTAAAGGAAGAGAATGGGCAATAGGGTAATTATGTACAGTCCCTTCCATACCAACCATCCAGTTGCCTAAAGTGTAATCTCAATCTTTCCTAGCTGTTCACCCTTAAGCATGCTTCTCATCAGCCTGGGCTTTGGGGTCAAAGAAACATAAATTCAAATCCCTGTTCAGTTACTTAAGAGCCATCTGACGTTAGGTTTCTGCTCTGTGACCTTTTGCATAAACATCTGCTATACTTGGAATGGCCCTTATCCTCACTCTTCATATAACATACTCCTAGTCATGCCTCAATACCCAACCCAAATGACCCCACTTTGGGGAAACAGTCCTTGACTTAGTCAGGAGGCAATGTACCCACCTTCCTTTCTGACCTATTATTCCATAAGCACTGTGTCTAATCATTTCTGAATGATCACCATAAAATCAACATTCAGGAAATGTTCCTCATGTTTCAACTGTTTCCAAATATTTAAATATTTGCACTCAGTAAGAATTAAATAAATGGTAGCTATGGTTATCATTGTGGCTACTATTATTATTACAATTATTTTGCTGTCATGTGTACAAAATTTATGTGGTTGCTTGGCTCTCAGTTCATGTATTTATACGACCAGTCAACAGAGTGAAAATTCACCAAAGAAAACCCAGAGATAAGTCTTTGGAAACTGGCCAGAATAAGAAGCGGTGTTTTTATGGGGGCTGGCCACCCTGTCACAGCTAAATAGGCCTTCATTTGCTCAGTGTGTGGAGCCCAGAGCACAATTCAGGCACGTTTGATAAAACTTCTGTCTTCTTTCCAAAGCCTTAAATCAAAGAGAAATTTGCTTGCAGCATCAACTCTGAGTCTTAAAAAAGCAGCGCATTAGCATCAACAATGGGATTAATTAGGCTTCCCTGGAAACTGTTCAGACAAAGGATTGCACAGCTCTCCAGCAAGGTCGGGCTTCTTCATTCTTCTCTGCAGCAGAGCAACAGCTATCACCTCTGTGCAGACCCATGCTCTGCTGCAGGCCCAGCTCAGGGGTCCAATGCTATCCCAGATCTCAAACTCCCAGAGGAGGGCTCTGCACGGCCAGGCTTCTCACAGGGGTAGCAGACAGAGGGCCTGCATCTTAGGGCTGGGGGCTAACAGAACAACTGAGGGCTTCAAAGCCCAGTATAAGCTCTGCTACTCACCTCTCTGCCTTCATTGTCCTCCTCTGTAAAATGGGTGTGCTATTCTCTACAGACGGAGAAAGCAATGGCACCCTGCTCCAGTACTCTTGCCTGGAAAATCCCATGGACGGAGGAGCCTGGTAAGCTGCAGTCCATGGGGTCGCTAAGAGACACAACTGAGCGACTTCACTTTCACTTTTCACTTTCATGCATTGGAGAAGGAAATGGCAACCCACTCCAGTGTTCTTGCCTGGAGAATCCCAGGGACGGCGGAGCCTGGTGGGCTGCCGTCTATGGGGTCTCACAGAGTCGGACACGACTGAAGCGACTTAGCAGTAGCAGCATTCTCCACAGAAGAGCAAGGTTGGCATAAAGGTTGAAAGAAGTAATGTCATTGGCAGAGTTGATTCGCTGTCACCTCACTGTCCCAAAGCTCACCAAAGTGCTGTTCCTCTTGTGCTATGAATGACTATTTTCTTTTAATCAATGTATTTTAGGAGAAAAGGCTACAGTCTTACTATAAGTAGGAAAAAACCAGGATTTTTAAATTACACAACCAAATTTTTTTTTTTTTTAGTTTGTGTCCCACCAAAAATCACCCCATTTACCAGCAAGGTATTATGTAAGCCAAGTTTTGAGAAACCTACAATGTTATCCTAGGGACAATTCCCTGCATCAGTATAAAGTTTGGGAACGTTTCTCCCTGTCCCCTTCCTAAGCCTACTTCCACCCACCCAGATTCTCCCCACTGTTTCTGGGCAGAGTGGTCTCATCACCATTTTATAAATCCTGTACCTCTTGGCAAGCTGAAGTTTGTATACACTGAAAGGGTGATCTGCAGGGAGATACATTGCCTTGTACCTGAGCCCCAGTGCATCATGGGTGGCCCTGGAAGCCACGCCACACTGTGGTTCGGACACTGGCAGCTGTCTCATGCCTTAGGTGCCCTGAAGGAGGGCACGTTGGTCTGTTTTCCCCAGTGTCACTCCACATGGACCGCAATACTTTTCCCAAATAAATTCTTCAAAAAATTCTTGTTTCTTTGTCTAAAAAACATAGAAGCTTCCTGCTCTGGTCACTTCTTTAGGTCTCAAATTTTTATGGGATTCCCATACATAGAAATTAAATTTGTGTTTCTCCTGTTAATAGTTTATGTCAGTTTAAGTATTAGACCAGCCAAAGAAACTAAAAGGAAAGAAGGGAAAAACTGCCCACCTCTATAGCATTATCAGTTGGAGATTTTTCTGGCTATAAGTGATAGAAAAAGTCTTCCTGGATATACCTAAGTAACAAGCAGAATGTATCAGCTCGCATAGCTAAGTAGTCTTGAGGCTTCCGGCAATGCTTGATCCAGGGCTAAACTCACGTGGCTTGGATGGGCTTCTCTCTTTATTTCTTAGCGCGGTTTTCTGCAGTGCAGCTTCATTCGCTGGAGGCTCTCTCTCTATTGAAACAGCAGGACCACACGTCCTGCCTCCCCACCCCCACCACATCCTCTGCCTGCCTTTTGTCTGTGGAAAACTTTAGTTAAAGAGTAAGTTTAATCAGAGAAGTGAGAAATGCAGACACAGAGGAAAACCGTCAAAGGAGACTAAATAATGATAATATAGTCATTAAGCATAGTCAAGGACCTATAGTTCTTTCTTTAGGGCTATGGATAGTATTCTGAGGCATATCGTGTGAGATGTCTTATAGATGCCAAAACACCAGGTGGAGAGTTAGCTATATTATGACTAGACTGTACCCAGGACAAGGGCTACCACAATTCCAAGAACCGGCCACAAAGAAATGGGAACAAATGGACCCTGGGACTGAAGATTAATTGTACCTAAAATAACAGAGGTGATGCTGGTCAGGCCAGTTTTAAGATAACTGTTAGAGATGACTGTGTTGCTTCCACATGTACCATGCACCCCTCCGCACACCCCCAACTCTGCCTACGAAAGCTCTCACCCCCTGCTTGTCACGAGGATGGACTTGGCCCTTGAACAGATGTCTGTCACCTTCCCCACACTTGGCTGGCATCTGAAATAAAGCAAACTTTCCTTTCCACCAACCTGGCCTGTTTATTGGCTTTTGAATGGAGAGCAGCCAGACACTGGTGCACTTTTTTGGTAACACTATGATCACAAATATGTAAGTTGAGCTCCCAAGGCTCATGTGTGCAGGTTCAAAGCCAGCAGAAATATGTGAGCCTCCCTGAGCAGTCCTCCCAGCAATCCTGGGATTGGTTCTGACTGAAAACTTTAGGATGCATGCTCATGCCGGAATCAATCGATCGATCGCTGTCACCAGGGGATATGGCACTTTGATTACTCAGTCCCCTGTCAGCCAAGTCCACCAGCTACAGACTGAACGCAGAGCAGGAGGTGACTCCATAGAGGGAAATTGTGGGGTGGGTGCCATTGCCTTACGAACAAGGCAAATGGATGTTGGGGGCGAAAACCACACGTGTTCAGGCTACCAGTGAGTATTCTGTTCAGCTGTTATAACAGAAAAGCAAAAAATGGCTTTAAAGACAGATGCATGGTTCTCTCTCACAACAAACAAATATAGTGGGTTTGCAAAGCTGGTGTGATGTCATTCAGAACTGATAGGTAGCTTCTATTCTCAGGGTTACATCCTGATCCCAGGTGGCTACTGTAGTTAGAGCCTGTTATCCTGAGATAACAGTAGGAAAAAGTAGATATGGGGGGGGGCAATAAGAGGCAAACAGGTCCCCTTCTCAGCTGAGGTAACAGTCATTCATGTCCCATGACCACACCTAGTTCCAAGATAGGGAAGGCTGCATAAATGTCATTATTTTTCTAAACAACTAAAATCAAGATTCTGTAATTTACTGAAATACTTTAAAATATGTTACTTCTGGCTGAAGCTTAGCATCCGAGACACATTTCAGATATGTTTCACTTGCCTTTACATTGAAAGCAATAACCATGACCTGCATGCCGAGGCCTTTGTCTTATTTGATGTTTGATGCCCACAGAACGAGGAGGGTAGGCATCACTGCTCCCACACAGTACAGGTGGGAAAAGCGAAAGAGGTGAAGCATCGATAACTTGTGCCCCAACACACCATCGCACTGAGCAAGAGTGAGTGCCAGATCCGGGGTTTAAACTCCTGTCTCCTCATTTCACTAGTTCTGTTTGGTCCTCACTGAATCCACCCCCTCTGTGAAGTGGGATAAATTACAATCCCCGCCCTGCCCCCACCTATAGCATCCAGCCTTGAGTTGAGCTCCATAGCATGTTGGCCGGGTAGTGTAGGTGGTGGTGGTGATTTGAATACGAATGAATGCACACACTAATAGATTCTCCTGAGCAATTAATTCTTAAGCCATAAATTGTGTATCAGAATGGATCTACCTGTTTAATACAGAGCTCAGACTCTCCCGCAGCAAAATCACACTGCAGCCAGCATCTCTGAAGCACACAGTGATAATTTCCTATGAGCTAATAGTTCCCCACTTTCGTCCACAGTATGTGCTAAAAGTGTCTTTAAACTGAGGTTGTATGGGTGGCCCGGTCACTCAGCTTTGTGCCCCCCCTTTATTTACTGGCATGACTCACAGTTTTTAGGTATTTTTACTGTGAATGTGTTTAGATACTCTCCACACCCACAGACTGCTCCTGGGGCTTTCCCAGGTAGGCTGTCAGGTCGGCACAGTCCACCTGCCGGGCTTCTGAAGACTCCTGCTTCCAGCGGATTCCAATTTTGATATGGCTTTTAAGGCCTGTCTGTGGATTTTATCTTTTTTCATTTTTCCAAACACCTGAGTCAGTGTGTGGAGCCGTACATAATCTGTCCTTTGACACGTGTTTCTCGGGACCCTGCACTTTCACCCTTCCTGCCTTGGGTTCTTTGTCTCCCCACTTCTTATCCACACAGTGAACTCCTTCTGTGTTCAAAATCCAGGCCTTCACCCTCAGCATTCCCTCCCCCATGCAATCCTGTATTCTGATCCACGCTCAGTGGAGCAATCCCCAGCTAGGCAGTCTCTTGTCTCCTGTCCCCCGGAACTAGCTGCCTCCTCCATTTCTGGGATTTTCCCTCCAGGCTCTGCCATCCTTGACCTTGAGCTTCTTTCTCTCCTCCAGCTGCTGCCCTGTGGCCTTTACTCAAATGCCTACCTCTGCTTGGTATCTTGGCCCCAGGGCTGCCTCAAGCCCTGCTTCCCTGGAGTGGAGGAAGGTGGGCCATCAGTCCCCCTGGGTTGATTCTGTCTGGTTGGTGGAGAAGGAAGGCTGCCTAGGAATTAGATCTGGTAGAAATAAAAAACAAATATGCTTTCAAGTAACTTTTAGGTCTCATAATTCATAGACAAAAGCCCAGGTCATGGGACTGTTTTGTATTTTAAGTCAAAGGACGCCCAGAGCCTTGTCTGAAGGGTTACATTTCTCTGCATCACTGAATCACAGAACAAGTTGTCTGCTCTGGGAAGCCAGGAGGTAGTGAGACAGAAGGGAGCAGGGCACAACTTTAAAAGAAGGACATAAGCTTTTCAACAACTTTATTGTATATAAACAATTACATATTATATATATATACAATATGTATTATTATATATTATATTATTTATATAATATATTAATTATATATAAACACCCTGTTCCAACAACACAAGAGAAGACTCTACACATGAACATCAGCAGATGGTCAACACCGAAATCAGATTGATTATATTCTTTGCAGCCAAGATGGAGAAGCTCTATACAGTCAACAAAAACAAGACCGGGAGCTGACTGTGGCTCAGATCATGAACTCCTTATTACCAAATTCAGACTCAAATTGAAGAAAGTAGGGAAAACCACTAGACCATTAAGGTATGACCTAAATCAAATCCCTTATGATTATGATTATACAGTGGAAGTGAAAACTAGATTTAAGGGCCTAAATCTGATAGATAGAGTGGCTGATGAACTATGGAATGAGGTTCATGACATTGTACAAGACAGGGATCAAGACCATCCCCATGGAAAAGAAATGCAAAAAAGCAAAATGGCTGTCTGGGGAGGCCTTACTAATAGCTGTGAAAAGAAAAGAGGCGAAAAACAAAGGAGAAAAGGAAAAATATAAGCCTCTGAATGCACAGTTCCAAAAAATAGCAAGAAGAGATAAGAAAGCCTTCGTCAGTGATCAATGCAAAGAAATAGAGGAAAACAACAGAATGGGAAAGACTAGAGATCTCTTCAAGAAAATTAGAGATACCAAGGGAACATTTCATGCAAAGATGGGCTCAATAAAGGACAGAAATAGTATGGACCTAACAGAAGCAGAAGATATTAAGAAGAGGTGGCAAGAATACACAGAAGAACTGCACAAAAAAGATCTTCATGACCCAGATAATCACAATGGTGTGATCACTTATCTAGAGCCAGACATCTTGGAATGTGAAGTCAAGTGGGCCTTAGAAAGCATCACTACGAACAAAGCTAGTGGAGGTGATGGACGAATTCCAGTGGAGCTATTTCAAATCCTGAAAGATGATGCCGTGGAAGTGCTGCACTCAATATGCCAGCAAACTTGGAAAACTCAGCAGTGGCCACAGGACTGGAAAAGGCCAGTTTTCATTCCAATCTCAAAGAAACGCAATGCCAAAGAATGCTCAAACTACCACACAATTGCACTCATCTCACATGCTAGTAAAGTCATGCTCAAAATTCTCCAAGCCAGGCTTCAACAATAGGTGAACCATGAACTTCCAGATGTTCAAGCTGGTTTTAGAAAAGGCAGAGTAACCAGAGATCAAATTGCCAACATCCGCTGGATCATGGAAAAAGCAAGAGAGTTGCAGAAAAACATCTATTTCTGCTTTATTGACTATGCCAAAGCCTTTGACTGTGTGGATCACAAGAAACTGTGGAAAATTCTGAGAGAGATGAGAATACCAGACCATCTGACCTGCCTCTTGAGAAATCTGTATGCAGGTCAGGAAGCAACAGTTAGAACTGGACATGGAACAACAGACTGGTTCCAAATAGGAAAAGGAGTCTGTCAAGGCTGTATATTGTCACCCTGCTTATTTAACTTCTATGCATGGACTGGAAGAAACACAAGCTGGAATCAAGATTGCTGCGAGAAATATCAATAACCTCAGATATGCAGTTGACACCACCCTTATGGCAGAAAGTGAGGAGGAACTAAAGAGCCTCTTTATGAAAGTGAAAGTGCAGAATGAAAAAGTTGGCTTAAAGCTCAACATTTAGAAAATGAAGATCATGGCATCTGGTCCCATCACTTCATGGGAAATAGATGGGGAAACAGTGGAAACTGTGTCAGACTTTATTTTTGGCGGCTCCAAAATCACTGCAGATGGTGATTGCAGCCATGAAATTAAAAGATGCTGGCTCCTTGGAAGAAAAGTTATGACCAACCTAGATAGCATATTCAAAAGCAGAGACATTACTTTGCCGACTAAGGTCTGTCTAGTCAAGGCTATGGTTTTTCCTGTGGTCATGTATGGATGTGAGAGTCGGACTGTGAGGAAGGCTGAGTGCCGAAGAATTGATGCTTTTGAACTGTGGTGTTGGAGAAGACTCTTGAGAGTCCCTTGGACTGCAAGGAGACCAACCAGTCCATTCTGAAGGAGATCAGCCCTGGGATTTCTTTGGAAGGAATGATGCTAAAGCTGAAACTCCAGTACTTTGGCCACCTCATGCGAAGAGTTGACTCATTGGAAAAGACTCTGATGCTGGGAGGGATTGGGGGCAGGAGGAGAAGGGGACAACAGAGGATGAGATGACTGGATGGCATCACTGACTTGTTGGATGTAAGTCTGAGTGAACTCCAGGAATTGGTGATGGACAGGAAGGCCTGGTGTGCTGCGATTCATGGGGTCGCAAAGAGTCGGACATGACTGAGCGACTGAACTGATATGATAATTATATAATTTGTATAATATAATTAATATATTAATAATATTAATAATATAATATATAATATAGTTTATATTGTAATATATAGCATAATATGTTATATAATATATTATATATTATTGATGTATATTTTATATTATATAATAATGTTATATATTTATATTTTTGTATATTTATAATATAATAACATATATAATATATATATGCACTCGAATTGTGGGGCTGGAGAAGACTCTTGAGAGTCCCTTGGACAGCAAGGAGATCAAACCAATCAAGAGAAATCAACCCTGAATATTCATGGGAAGGACTGATGCTGAAGCTGAGGCCCCAATACTTCGGCCACCTGATGCGAAGATCTAACTCACTGGAAAAGACCTTACTGGTGGGAAAGACTGAAATCAAAAGAAGAAAGTGAGGGTGTGGGTGCAGCAGTAGAGGACGAGATGGTTAGACAGCATCACCGAATGCATGGATCTGAGCAAGCTCCGAGAGGTAGTGGAGGACAGAGGAGCCTGACGTGCTCCAGTCCCTGGGGTCGCAAAGAGTCAGACAGGACTTAGCGGCTGAACACAGCAACTCCTCCCACTTATTAGATTATGAAACTACCCACCCTTATAAAAACCGGCAGCCCCAGTACCCCATACCCAGGTACCTCTCTTGCCTTCTGAAATGGCCATACTCTGTCTGTGGTGTGTATTTCCTCCCTGAATAAACCTAATGGAACCCCACTCCAGTACTCTTGCCTGGAAAATCTCATGGATGGAGGAGCCTGGTAGGCTACAGTCTATGGGGTCGCAAAGAGTCGGAGACGACTGAGCAACTTCACTTTCTACCATGGCTTACTCTTGAATTCAGGGCCAAGAACTCACACTCGGCAGCTGTCCTAGGAGTTCAGCTGTAAGCTGGGATGCGACCATCCTGTGCCACCCTACTCTCTTTCCTGCAACAGGATAGAAGAGGAGTCCCAGGAGAGAGAAGGTTCCAGCCACATAGGGGGTGGGCTGGGTTTTAGGGAGAAGACGGCTCTAGGAGACCCTATAAGTGGAGCTGCCAAAGGAAGATTTCAGAGCTATGACTGGATTACTGTTCCTGCTCTTACATCTGAAACCTTCCTTTGCGACCACCCTCCTGCCCCAAACCTTCAGGACAAGTAGCTGCGAGTACACTAGTCAGTATTCGAGGGTGAGGGGGTTGGGAATCAGTGGAGGGGGAGCGGTGTCTGGTGGAGAAGCTAATGGGGGTCACTAATCCTGCTGGGCACAGGAATGGCATGAGGGACATAGAATGTAAGATGTCCCCCCAGAATCCTCAGAAGTCCCCAAAGCATGTGACAGGAGCTCAAATCAATTTATTGCCCATTAAGTGTGGCCCCCAAAGAACAGAGCCAGCTGAGTCCTCATTCTTAGTGGGAAATCTGCCAGAAAGAGGGCGGTGCTCAGCCCTGCCTCTCCAGGGCCTGCCCTCTGGGTCCTGCTTAAGTGAACCTGGAAGGTTCTGATGCGCTGTGTCTTGGGAAGGCTCAGCTTCCTCAAGGAGGTGGACGTAACTAGAAATTGCCGCCGGGCAATTTCTCCGGGCATCTCCAGAATCCAGAGCTGGTTTCTATGCTGGTCTCTGGCACTACCAGGCTGTGTACCTAAGACAACACCCTTCTCAGCTGTTCAGTTTGACCTCACATGGTGGAGGAAAAAGAGTCCATCTCAGCACGCGTGTGGGGTGATGAACACAGCACCAGCTGCTGTCTGCCTCCTCCGGCTGGAAAGCCTTCAGGGGCTGGAGAGGAGACCGGGAGAGTTGTGAGTCAGGCGGGGTGAGGAGGCCGCCCTCCTTTCTTCCGGTCAGGCTGCAGCCCTCCGGCAACTGCATCACCTGTCTGCCACAGTTTCTTCCTCTGGAAGGAAGGGTGATGATATCTGCCCTAGAGGAATGCAGGAGAGGGTCCAGGTGAAGAGCTGATACAGGGAGGAGAACCTCAGGCATCACTGTGGTCGCTGGGGCCCCAGTGTCATCGGCAGGACCCCGGCCAGGGATGGCCACGAAGCTCTGCGGAGCAGAAGCTTCCTGGATGATGCCAGAGGCCAGGCAGCTGACCCCACCTCCAGGCAGGCCCTGGCACCCGGAATCCACACCATTAGCAAACAAGCAATCCTCCAGGGAGGCGGGGAAGCCGTAAAATGAAGGTTCTGAGCACAGAGAACTCACTCTCAGCCCGGTCCCAGGTCTCCAGCTGTCCCTCTTGGCTACTGAGCTGTGAGGCTGAGTCTTTACCATATAGGGAACGAGAATGCTATAGACAGTCTGTGGCTAGGAAGGAGTGGGTATGTCCAGGACTGACCACTGCTCCTCTGCCCTGCTCACATGGTCTTCCTTTTCCCCCCAGGAGACACTAGCCCTCCCCATCAACCAGGCATCAACAGATGCACATGAACTTGGGAAAGAAATGGTTCTGGGGCCAAGCTTGTTTCTGCCACCCCCTGGTTCCAGCTGGCTATGGAACCTGAAACCATCACTTCCCCTCTCAGAGTCTCCCTTCGGTCGTCTGAAAGCTGGAGATGTTGCCTAATGAGGTACATGAACTGGTGTCCTTCCCATGGCAATAGGTAGCCTCTCTGGGTTCCCAGCCTTTCTAGTCTTTGCCAGCTACACCTGCCCTAACAAGAATGGGATGGTTTCATTTACCCACAAGAGAAGGGTTAGCTTAAGGAGATCTCTCCCTCTGCCCTCTGCCCTCTCTCTGAGAGCAGGGGATGGGGAGGAGAGTTGGGTCCTTCCTGCGCCTCCAAGAGGAGGCCCCAAGCCCTGAGGTGAGAGATGCTCAGTACCCCATTTGTCACTGCAGGAAGTTTGGTGCCCTAAATCAGGTTTGGAAAGATGTGAGGTCTTGGCAGGGCAGGCAGGACTTCAGACAAGGAGGCAGGAGCTGAAGTTAGGATCTAGGGCCAATTTTGTCCACAGAGCAGAGCAGTTAGGAAGATGATGGTGTTATATCTGGGCCATCCTGGCTCATCTCTGCCCCTGACTGGTTGTGTGCCCCTGAGCCTCACCTGAATCTGCCCTGGATCCAAAACTCTCGGACAGTGACTGGTACCTGGTAAGCCCTGTGGATAGAAAACACACTCCAAACTGACTTAGCAGCAACCAAAATGAAAAAAAAAAAATAAATTAGTGTTATATGTAAACTCTGGATAAGCTTTAGGCACTACTTGATCCAGGGGCTTAAATACCTGCAGCGCGTGCTCCCGTTTGACCCTCTCTTGGCTCCACATCCCATGAGTTCTCCCATCGTGGCAGCAAGATGTCTACAGCTGCTCCTGTGGTTACTCAGTCCTGCCTCCCATTTCTACATCCAGGAGGAAAGGTGTATATCCTTCTGGGGACAAAAGTACAGTCTCTGGGTTTGCTCTCACATGGTTTGATGGCTTTGGTCCAAGATGGGTCCCCAGATTAGAATCAGGAACTGTTACCTCTGGTAGGATCCTTAGATATGGGACAGGCATACGAGGACCCATTATTTCACAGTGATGAGAGTCAACAAAAAGCATTTCTCTCCCAGAGCCTGATCCCTAGATTCCTCTGTCCCTCTGGAGCCCTGGCCTCACTCTGGGGGTAGAGGCCTTTGTCTGTGTACCTCAAGTTCCCAGGCAGTCTTCACCCCAATTAGAAACCACGCACCCCGTCATGCAACTCACGAAACAGGAAGAAATGTGCTGTGTTCAGCATGGAAATGGCCCCATTCTTGGGAGAGAGGGAACAGGAGTTTGTCTTCTTAACTACAGAAATCAAATTATCTTCTCTCCAGAAAGTGCATGTGCAGAGACCACTTTCTCTAATTAATTGGTTCTCTTGCCTGTGCTGGGCCTTTCAGGGGGCCTGAGATGAGAACTCTGTCTGGGCGGCTGATCGGGGACGTGCATCACAGGCCACCCAAGGTTTTCCATTAGCTGAGCTCAGCGAAGCAGCCATCCCAGGTCAGCTTTGCAGAGAACTCCTCCTGCTCTCCGCTCTAAAATATGTGTTGCCAGCACTCGGGGGAGGAGGCCCCGTCTTCTTCCTTTTCCTTACATTATCCTAAGACCTGGAAAAACGTCTCCACTCTGACATTGACAGGCTGGTTGTAAAGGTGAAGTTCCTGGCTGATTGCCACTGCCTGGCTCAGGGGTACACTCACTCATCTGTCTGTTCTGCTCCTGCCAACCCCTTCCTAATTTCAGATAAGTCTTTCTCTGAGTTTTCTGGAAAGAACTTCACAAGTGCTCTTAGAGTCACCCAGGCTGGTTGCTGCAGCTGCCCTTGTGCTGGAACCACCATTGCTGACCAGCTTGGCAGAGGCTCCAGTGCAGCCACAGTAGGCTGGACTCCAGCCCCCAAAGCTATCCACGTCCTTGGAATCTGTACATACTGCCAGACACGGCAAAAGGACTTTGCAGATGAGGTTACATTAAGGAACTTGAGTTGGGGAGATTACTTAGATGATCCCAGTGATAGTGAAGTGTTAGTCGCTCAGTCATATCCAGCTCTTTGCAACCCGGTGGACTATTAGCCCACCAGGCTTCTCTGTCCATGGAATTCTCCAGGCAAGGATACTAGAGTGATTGCTATTCCTTTCTCCAGGGGATCTTCCTGGCCCAGGGATTGAACCCACATCTCCTGCATTGCAGGCAGATTCTTTACCATCTGAGCCACCAGGGAAGCCCACAGGGGCCTTATAAGAGGGAGGCAAGGTCAAAATGGCTACTCATCAAGGAAATGTAAATCAAAACCACAATGAGCTGTCATCTCGCATCTGTCAGAGTGGTTGTTATAAAAAATTACACAAATAACAAATATTGGTGATGATGTGGAGAAAAAAAGACCTCTCATAAACTGTTGGTAGGCATGTAAATTGGGGCAGCCACTGTGGAAAACAGTGTTAAGGTTTCTCAATAAACTAAAAATAGAACTACCATGAAACTCAGCAATTTCACTTCTGGGTATATATCAAAAAGAAAAAAACCCATAAATTCAAAAAGATACTTGCACCCTAATGTTCTTAGCAGTCTTATTTACAATTGTCAAGATAGAGAAGCAAACTAAATGTCCACTGACAGTAGAATGGATAAAAAAGATGTGGTATACACACACACACACACACACACACACACGTAATGGAATACTGCTCTGTCATAGAAATAACAAAATGTGCCATTTGCAGCAACGCGGATGGACCTGGGGGCTTTCCTGGGGACTCAGATGGGAAAGAGTTTGCCTGAAGCACAGGAGACCCAGGTTCAATCCCTGGGTCAGGAAGATCCTCTTGAGAAGGCAATAGCAACCCTCTCCAGTATTCTTGCCTGGAAAATCACATGGACAGAGACAGACAAACACTGTATGGTATTTCTTGTATGTAGAATCTAAAAAATACCACAAACTAGTGAGGATAACAAAGAAGAAGTGGACTCACAGGTGTAGAGAACAAGCCAGTGGTTACTGACACAGAGTGGGCTGGAGGGGCGGGAGGTGCACACTCCTTGGTATAAGATCGGCTCAGGGATGCATTACACAACATGGGGAGTATAGTCAATATTTTGTAACAACTATAAATGGAAAGTGACCTTTAAAAATTGTATTCAGACATTAAAAAAAATTTAATAAATAAGAGGGAGGCAGGGGATGAGAGTGGGGCGACAGTGATGAAAAAGTAGAAGCAAAGATTAATGAGAGTATGAGCCAAGAGACAGCTTCTAGAAGCCAGCAGAGCTAAAGAGAATGGGTTGTTGCCTGAGGCTTCCGGAAGGAACAGCCCTGACAGCACCTTGATGTGAGCCAGTACCGCTGGTTTGGGGCTTCTGACCTCCAGCACTGTAAAAGAATACAATCATGCTGTTTTAAGCGACTACACTTATGGCCCTCTGTTACAGCAGTGATAGGAAACTAACACCCTACCTGGCTCTGCCTGCTTTAGAAAGGGGTGATGGCTGGGAGGGGATCCAGGGAGGAGATTTGCCTCCCTTTGCACAGCACCTGATGGTGGGGGTTCCAAAGCAGTGTGCTTGGGCTGCCGTGTTTTCCAGCTTTAGGTGAAGCAGCGTTCTCGGTCTTCTTCCCTCTGCTCATGTCACACCATGCAGGATCTTAGTTCCCCGACCAGAGAAAGAACCCGCGGCCCCTGCAGTGGGGGTGCACGACCTCAGGCACTGGACCACTGGGAATTCCCCTTTAGGTTTTAACTGATTTGAAGTCAGACAAGGGTGGCCAGCAGTCGGGCTGAGCTGCCCTCAGCCCGGGATATGGCAATATCTTCCAGGATGCTAATGTCTCCCCATGTCAGTGAGTGCCACCTGGCACTACCCAATGTATTGTCTCCAAGGGGTTCTTTGGCCCTGTCCTGGATGAGGACCTCAAAGTAGCCACAGGAGCAAGTTTTGTTATATCAAGGAAATATTGCCCTTGGAAGTAAAGAGAATATACTCCACAGGCATCAGGGAGACTGGGTTCAGCTCCGTACACTTGACAGAGAGGGCCACGTGGCAGCAGAAGATAAGAAATGGGGACAATTACCTATGATCAAGACTCCCAGAATCTCCTGTACTGAGCCAAGCAGTCTCGATCAGATTTGAATAATGATCCTAACATTTACTGGGCACCTGGTAAACACCACGTGCCTCGTGCCTAATGTGCAAGACTTCATTTAATACTCACAATAAACCTGAAAGGAAAATAGATGAGGACGTAACAGTCCAAGATCGCCTTGCTAGTATGCGGCAGGACCAGGACGCAGATTCTTTCTAACTCCAAACCTTCTGCGCTTCCTCAGGGGCTGTCTCACCCCGTCCCGGGGCAGTCTCTCTGTCTTTACGACCAGCCACTTTTGAGGCTATTTGCAAGTCCAGGGGACATGGGCTTCATGATCACATCTTCACATGCTCACAGTTGAAGACAGGATTGTAATGTCCAGAGAAACCCATGGGTGAAAGCAGTATACCATTTCACCAAGAACCCACAGACTCTCAAAGGCTGGACTTGCTAATCAGGGCTTCCAAACCTCCAGCTGCGGGACAGATTTGGCTCAGAGGAGCACTAATTCTTCCCCTGCGTCAGTGCTTCCCCTATCCGCTTGCTTGTTTTGAAATTGGAATCACCGTATTTTCTTTTCTGTTTCCTCATTTTAGCATCCCTGAAATCAAGATGCATCTTAAGGTGAGACATAAGCCTTGACATGTCCTTGCCCATTCCTGCTTCCTCAAAACTTATAGGAATTGGTGTTAGCAGCTTGCCAAAGATCCTGGAGGCCACAGGAGAGCCGGCACAGGGGAGAACAGTGAGTGGATGAACGCAGATTCTGATGATGCTGGTGGAGAAGCAATACGAAGCAGTCAGATTTTAAGTGGGAAGATGTTTTAGGAGAACTTGAACCAGTTAATTTTGCATGAGACTTCCTTTTCAGATCTGTACACGTTTGAAGTGTGATAAAGATTTTGTGCCTAAATAATCTAAAATAGCTCTTTCTATATGCATAAAATAGATCTATAAGTGAGAAGAAAGCCCTGTGTCATTGTTTAACTAGCAATTTTTGTTTTCTTAGTGGTACATAAAATAATGGTGCAACTTATAATAGATGATGTTAAAGTTCATGAGATATAGTATTTGTCTTCTGCTGCACCTCCCTCCAAATTTTGTCTCTTGAGCTTCTATCCAAAAAATCAGAAAGTCTATCCTACTGTACAGCTCCAGGAACTCTGATCTATGTCATGTGGCAGCCTGGATGGGAGGGGCGTTTAGGAGAGGATGGATCCATATATACACATACGGCTGAGTCTCTTTGCTGTGCACCTGAAACTACCACAGCGTTGTTAATTGGCTATACTCTAATATAAAATAAAAAGGTTTAAAAAATCAGAAAGTTTAATAATAAAAGTCTTCAAGTCTACATGGCAGCCATTAGGCAGAGAACTGAAAAGCAGTTCCCTCTTTGGAGTGAGGCATATTACACTCCAGTTTGCCCCAGTCTCCACCACTCCCTACTACCCTCCACTAGACCCGCTTAAATTGTCCTAGCTATTGTCTGGCCTCTGTGGGCTCTCAGGTCTCTCACTCCTGAAAAGATAGGTTCGGTGTTGTCTGGTTGGGAAACTGCAATCCATATATGGTCCCAGCAGCAAGAATTAGCCTCTGCTTATTTCTTTAGATGTACTTCAGGAAAGGGAGGGTGGGGAAATTCAGGCCCAAGAGCAGCTATAGAACAACAGCACTCTGGAAAGCACCCTTCCTCGGCAGTATCCCAGCATCCCATCCTGCTTCACTGTTAGCCAGATGATGGGCTTCCCAGCCAAATGACCAGTTATCTCCAGCCATTAGGTGCGTTGTATCTGTCCTGCGAGTGTCATGGACACCCAGGCATGGCTGAAACTGAGCAGAGGACGCAAGCCAAACTCGGGCTGAAATCTCTATTTTCCCAGCATCTATTCATACCCTTGCAAATTTCTGCTGAGGACTACTTGTGTCAGGCAGCAGACCTCCGGGCAATGGGATGCGGAAATGAAACACATCATCTATGGAGGAGATGCGGGCACAGAAAATGATATTTCGTGGGGAAGCTGTCCTAAGACAAGGAGGCAAGTGACAGGAAAAGTAAGGGTGATTACTTCTATTTTGCAACACCAGAGAGAAGCTACCTGGAAGTGATTTTTAAACAGGTTTTTAAAATATGCATGCTGATCTAGGGGACAAGAAGTCAAAGGCATTCTAGACTGAGGGAGGCAGGAGGTAATTTAGTGTGATGCGGGTGGGCAGGTGGTGTGTGTGCTCAGAGATGATCCTGGAAAGGTTGGTGGATCTGTCCTGTGTAAAACCTTTGAAGTAAGCCTGGAGTTTTGAGTCTTGACCTGCCTGCCAGAGGGTTTTTAAAGGGTTTTACCAGTTGGAGCAGAGGAACAAAATGAGAAGCAATTTCAGAAGCAGGGTACAGAGTGGATTTGCAGAGAGAATGGATGTGGAAGACAGTTTGCTGCTTTTGTCTAGTCTCTAAGTCGTGTCTGGTTCTTTTGCAACCCCGAGACTGTAGCCCATCAGGCTCCTCTGTCCATGGGATTCTCCAGGCAAGAATACTGGAGTGGGTTGCCATTTCCTTCCCCAGGGATCTTCCCGATCCACGGATCGAACATATATCTCCTGCATTGACAGGCAAATTCTTTACCACTGAGCCACCAGGGAAGTCCCAGGTGATACTAGGATAAAGGGACAGGAACATCTCAATCCAGCCCTGCTGTCGCCTCCTCCCCACTGCAGGTATCTAAAGCGAGAGGGCCATGTGCATGGAGCAAGAGCTAAGTGGGAAGCAAGAAATGCTTAATTAACTGGGCAACCGTCTGATACCAACAGCTCCCATAACCCACTTCCCTGAGAACAGAGCTTTCCGGTACAACCTGGGCTGAAACATGCAGCTTACGTTGGAGGCGATAATAAGCCTCTTCCCCAACAGACCACCTGCTTCCAAATCTAAAGCCGGGGCCAGCATGAGATGGGGATGCTTCACGGAGACAATGAGGAGGGCCGGGTTCCTGAGCACACTCACCCCGGCGGCCTCCTTGAGGGGAGAAGCATCAGGCCCAGGGAGCCAGGCTCACCGGTCTGGGAGCAGAAAGAGGGGTGTGCAGCGCCCTTTGAGCTGATCTGGGAGGCACTGCGCCCCCCAGCTCCAGGGAGGGTCCTGGCTCTCAGGGACAAGGCGCCCTGCCTCTCTTGGTGTGGGAGGGGCTGCAAAAGGGCTCAGGGCAGGAGTGGTCCCTGGGAGGGCATTCGGGAAGAGTCCCCGCTATAGCTTTCGCCCTTCATCTTCAGGTGTGTGCCGTCACCCAGTGCTCAGGCCAGAGCTCTCAGAGAGCCTATGACCTAGCCAGAGTCAGACAGCGGCTTACCTGTGGAGCGGGATTCAAGCCCCACCAAATCAAAGCCCCTCCTCGGTGTGCGCCGCAGCGCAACAGTAGCGCTGTGCCACGCGCTTTGGAGTGAAACAGCGTGCAGCTCAGCTCGGAACGGGAGACGAGGCAGAGCCATTTGAGTCAGCTCTCCGCAAGGAGAACAAAAGCAAGAGCATTCCTGGAGAGGAGCCCTGGAAGGGCAGGGGGTCAGGCCGTGTCCTCCAACAGCAAGTCTCCTTGAGTGGGGTCATGCGAGGTGTGTGGGGCCCACCCGGGAGCTTGGGGGGAATCCTTAAAAGAGAGGCCCCAGATGCTGTGTGTAGGGGGGAGTTCCCACTCTGTTCCGCAGGTGCTGGGGAGCCCCCTCAGAGTCTAGCAGGGGGCCAAGCAAGGTTCTGCCCCCTGTGAGAGGAGCGGTGCTGAGGACAGGGCAGCCGCAGGAGCACTGGCGGACCAGGAAGCGGCCAGGGCAGAGGTCCTGGCCGTGGGAGCGGAGCCCTGGCCAGCGAGAGGGGCCCTTGAGAGGACAATCCAGACCAGGTGACTGATTAGACCCCAAGTAGAGGGAGAGAGGGGGAGAAAGGAGGACTCTGGGACCATAGCTCGGGATCCCTGGAGAGTAACAATGAGGACAAGAGTCAAAGAGAAGGATGGAGGGCTGAGCAGGGGGGAGAGGATGCATGGGCGTGTTTGGAATCAACCAACGCTTGCTGGAAAGATCCTGGCTTTCACCAGCTCTAGGACATGTGTTCTCTTACATTTCAGCATCTCTGAAGTGGAATGCGCCTTACCATAAATGTGCTCAGAAGGCTACGTATTGTAGTTTAGTTGGCAGCATTATTGACTGTGCCAAAGCCTTTGACTGTGTGGATCACAATAAACTGTGGAAGATTCTGAGAGAGATGGGAATACCAGACCACCTGACCTGCCTCTTGAGAAATCTGTATGCATGTCAGGAAGCAACAGTTAGAACTAGACGTGGAACAACAGACTGGTTCCAAATAGGAAAAAGAGTACATCAAGGCTGTGTACTGTTGCCCTGCTTATATAACTTATATGCAGAGTACATCATGAGAGATGCTGGGCTGGAAGAAGCACAAGCTGGAATCAAGATTGCTGCGAGAAATATCATTAACCTCAGATATGCAGATGACACCACCCTTATGGCAGAAAGTGAAGAGGAACTAAAAATCCTCTTGAGGAAAGTGAAAGTGGAGAGTGAAAAAGTTGGCCTTGACATTCAGAAAACGAAGATCATGGCATCCGGTCTCATCACTTCATGGAAAATAGATGGGGAAACAGTGGAAAGTGTCAGACTTTATTTTTGGGGGCTCCAAAATCACTGCAGATGGTGACTGCAGCCATGAAATTAAAAGACGCTTACTCCTTGGAAGAAAAGTTATGACCAACCTGGATAGCATATTGAAAAGCAGAGGCATTACTTTGCCGACTAAGGTCCGTCTAGTCAAGGCTATGGTTTTTCCAGTAGTCATGTATGGATGTGAGAATTGGACTGTGAAGAAGGCTGAGTGCCAAAGAACTGATGCTTTTGAACTGCGGTGTTGGAGAAGACTCTTGAGAGTCCCTTGGACTGCAAGGAGATCCAACTAGTCCATTCTGAAGGAGATCAGCCCTGGGATTTCTTTGGAAGGAATGATGCTAAAGCTGAAACTCCAGTACTTTGGCCACCTCATGTGAAGAGTTGACTCACTGGAAAAGACTTTGATGTTGGGAGGGATTGGGGGCAGGAGGAGAAGGGGACGACAGAGGATGAGATGGCTGGATGGTATCACTGACCTGATGGACGTGAATCTGAGTGAACTCCGGGAGTTGGTGATGGACAGGGAGGCCTGGTGTGCTGCGATTCATGGGGTCGCAAAGAGTCAGACACGACTGAGTGACTGAACTGAACTGAATTTTCTCTTTCCTAGTGGTGCATCAAAAATATGTTTTCACGACCAATGGCAGCTTAGACTGTATGAAATTGAATGGTGGCCATAGGAGTTGATGAACCTTGAACTCTGTTCTGGGCTCTCCGCTGCTTTGTGGCACATCTGAGACCTTGAACAGCGGTTCCCTGTCCTGGGATTCAATGCCCTTATCTCTAAAGAGGGGCCAGTGACTGGTGAAGGAACTTTGTTCTGAGTACAGGAGCTGTCCTGGGCTCAGTGGACAAGCTTAGGTGGTTTGCCATTAAAAAGGTGCTCTAGGATTAATCCATGTTACAGTCAGCCATCCCTTAGCCAGATATATGTGTACTCTTATCCAGAAAAAGGCCACCTGGCATCCCAAATGTCCATCAAGTGATGACTGGATCAAAACTAAGTGCATCCATACAATGGAAAATTATTTGGCCATAAAAAGAAATGGAGTCCTGTCACCTGCACCACACGGATGAAATGTGGAAACACTGTGCTAAGTGAAAGAAGTCAGGCTCAGAAGACCGCACATGGCACAATGCCATTTACATGAAATGTCCAAAATAGGCAACTAGAGAGAGACAGAGAGCAGATGAGCAGAAGAGTGGTTGCCAAGGGTGGGGAGGCTTGGCGAGTGATAGCTAAGAGGTGCAGGGGTTCTTTTGAAAGTGATGAAAATGTTCTAAAATTGATAATAGTGACTATGTACAGTCATTGAATTTTAGGGCTTCCCAGCTGGCACAGTGGTTAGGAGTTCGCCTGCGAATGCAGGGGATGCAAGAGATGTGGGTTCAATCCCCAGATAGGGAAGATACCCTGGAGTAGGAAATGGCAGCCAGCTCCAGTATTCTTGCCTGGAAAATTCCATGGACAGAGGCACCTTGTAGGCTATAGTTCATAGGATCACAGAGGGTCGGACGCGACTGAGTGACTGAACACTTACAAGTTGAATTTTACACTTTCAGAGGGTGAACTATGTCTCAGTAAGTTGGTTTTTGTTTTTTTTTTAAAGCCACTCAGTCTCTGTTTTTGAGCATTGTCCTTCCTTTCCAACTGGCAAGTAAAGTCCTGTGAAACTCTAGGTGTTCACCTGATCTTCAGATGTGGGACCTAGGAGAGGGGGCCCTGAGCCAGGTGGACCCGGAGGCCTCAACATGGGGCTGCCTCCTAGCCATCTCCTCCAGGATGGGGCTCTGCCTCTCCTGACCACACTCTCCCCCTGTCCCCACCCCACACCGCCATGCCCTCAGGCAGCTGTGACGGGGCTGAAACAGAGGACAAGCCGCAGACTGTTGCGGGGGCAAGAAGTGGAGAAGGTCTGGCGTGGGGGCAGGGTGCTCTGGCTCTGTTGAGGCATGAGTGTGGGTTTGGGTTTTAATCCAAGACCTTTATGTGACCTCGGATCCCTTACTCGAGGTCCTTGTGTCTTAGCCTTCCCCTCTGTAACAGGGAAACAAGAATCCTGTCTTCCATCCAGGTTTTTACAAACTGGGCCAAGACTGGGAGGAGAGAGGGAGTCTTGAACACAAAATGTGAGGAGACACTTGCCCTCTGCTCGTGCACACCGTGAGCACTCCTTAGATCTGGGCCCCTTGCTGGCCTCCCCTCTGATCCTGGTTGTGGTTATAAAGGTCAATTAAAGAAGAGCTTGACCCAGCATCTGCAAATGGTGACAGCTGGCTCACATAGCCATTGTCATGAATGGACTCTCAAGATTCTGAGATATGGACTTTCTTTTTGTTGTGTTTTCTTCTAATCTACTCCATGACTCCAAGGTGGAGGTTATCAGAAAATGGGCCCCGGCCAAGGTTACCATGACGCCTGCCCTATCCTGTAAGATGTACCCTGCAGGGCCTGTGGAGAGGGATGGGGGCTGGTGGCGGCGGTGCTGGCCACAGAGGCGATGCCCACCCACCTGCGCTTCCTCTCATCATCCCTCCCTCCTCCTCTTTCCCATTTGAAGTCCTCTGGTATTAGACCAACACCCACTCTTCACCTACCAATCCCATCCCATAACTTCCACTCTTCTCTCCTTTGGGGACGTAATGTGCTCTGATATATTTACGCTTTTGAAACAGAGGGGGAAAATGCTCAAACTGGGACCAAAATGCCCCTGGGAACAGAAGCAAACACCCCAGCAGGGAGTAACCTGGGACTCGCAGCTTTGCCAGCAGGCCGCACTCCCCATGGAATTTTGAAGACCTGAGGGGGCTGCCTTCGCTTGCCATTGTGAAGAACACCGAGGGACTCTGGTTCTTTCCTCCATTCTCTGCTTCTCTGCCTCTCACCCTTCCTTGATACCATCTTAGCATCATTTTCATACGTCCTATTTATTTGTTCATTCTTTCTCCATAAGCACATCCCATGCATTATTTCATTCAATTTCTCCAACTGCCGTCCACGGTCGAGGTTATCCCCACTTTATAGGCAAGGAAACCAAGGTTTAGAGATGAAAGAGAGCAATCCATTACTCCAAGGACTGAACATTAATAGAGGAAATGAACATGCCAGTATCCCTGTACAGATGTGACAGGCACAGTGACGTTTTCCCAAAGTGTTCATTTGTGCTTTCTCACAGTCAAATATGTATTAGCTACTCTATTTTATGGGTAAGTAAATAAAGCCCCAGGAGATTTCGAGAGATATGTATTTGGTTACCAAGCAGGTTAGGATATACTTGGAGTAGAACCAGAGTCTGGTGAGGTTTCCTGAAGTTGTAAGAGGGGAGGTGTAAGAGACAAGGTGTTGCCATGACGAATCCAAGCATCTGAGAAGAGTAATGTGGTCCCTCTCCCCTGGTGCTCACTGACCACAGGAGCACCATGCAGGCATCCTCCCATTTTGCTCCTCCTGGGCATTCAGGGCCCCCTCTGCTGGGAACAGCACCTCCATCTTCTTTTGGGAAAACTCTTTCCCCCTTTCTCAGTTCCAGGAATCTGGGTGAATGTGACTTCTCTCCTGAATCAAGGAGTGGGTGTATGATCAGGTGCGGACAGACAGAGCACCCTATCTCCTGGCCCCGTGATTGGTTCAGAGATGGGCATGCAAACTGCCAGAATCCACGAAATGGAATTTCATGATCCTTTCAAGTATAGTTCTGGGTGGCTTCTTACCACCACAAAAGGAAACCCAGCTGGGATTGGAGTTACTGTACAGAGAGGTGGCACCAGAAGAAGAAGCTGGATGCTGAAGACATCATTTGAACCTGGAAATGCCCCTTACAGAAGCCAAGAAGCCCGCCTTACTGACTATGCCAGTTGTAGTCAGGGGCCTACCCTTTGAAAAGCAAAGACTCCAGACAAGTGTGGAAGGACTGGTACACAGAGTTGTGACAGGTGTCAGATCTGAGCAGCACAGATCAAGGGATGCGGGAGCTCAGAGAAGGGGGATGTAGAGAGCCCCCTGGGACGGGAAGACCTGAGGGGACCTTGAAGGGCCAAGGATCATGCTATATGTCATCCCCAGAGGAAGCATCAACAGCAAACCCACTACCTAGTGTGGCTCCTGTAGGACTTTTGTGCTTCATCTCACCCCCTCTGTCTCCCCAGGCTCTATCTCCAGGCCACTGTACAGGCTGCCTCTGTGCTGGAGAGACCTCCTCCCCCAACTCTTTATATAGTCCCAACTCAAACCTGTTTCCAGGTCCAGCATATCCATTACACACAGAAAGCTGCTGCTGCTGCTAAGTCACTTCAGTCGTGTCCAACTCTGCGACCCCAGAGACAGCAGCCCACCAGGCTCCCCCGTCCCTGGGATTCTCCAGGCAAGAACACTGGAGTGGGTTGCCATTTCCTTCTCCAGGGATGTGAGGTGATGGATGTGCTAATTATCTTGATCTTGGTAGTTATTCCACAATGCAGGTAAAATAATCACATTGTACACTTTGTAAAATATATTCAATTATATTTGTCAATTATCTCACAATATGCTACACTGTTGGTGGAAATATAAATTGATATATCCACTATGGAGAAAAGTATGGAGGTTCCTTAAAAACCTAAGAATAGAGCTATCAGATGATCCAGCAATCCCACTCCTGGGCATATTCTGGACAAAACCATACTTTTAAAAGATACCTGCGCCCAAATGTTCATTGCAGCGCTGTTTACAGTAGCCAAGACATAGAAGCAACCTAGATGTTCATCAACATGAATGAATAAGAAGGATGTTGTATGTGTATAAATATAGCAGAATATTACTCAGCCATCAAAAAGAATGAAACAATGCCATTTGCAGCTGCTTGGATGGACCTAGAGATTATCAGACTAAGCAAAGTAAATCAGACAAAGAAAGACAAATATCATACAATATCACTTAATGTGGAATAAAAAATGATACTAATGAACTTATTTATAAAACAGAAATAGATTCACAGACTTAGAAAACATACTAAAGGTTACCAAAAGGGAAAGGTGGGGGGCAGGGTTAAATTAGGAGGCTGGGATTAACGTGTACACCCTACCACATATGAAATAATCAACAATGACCTACTGAATAGCACAAAGAACTATATTCAATACTCTGTAATCACCTATATGGGAAAAGAAACTGAAAAAGAATATATATATATATAGTTGTTTTTCAGGGATGTTTAATTCTTAGCAACCCCATGGGCTGCAGCATGCCAGGCTTCCCTGTCCTTTACGATCTCCCAGAGTTTGCTCAAACTCATGCCCATTGAGTCAGTGATGCTATCCAACCATCTCATCCTCTGTTGCCCCCTTCTCCTCCTGCCCTCAGTCTTTCCCAGCATCAGAGTCTTTTCCAATAAGTCGACTCTTCCCATCAGGTGGCCAAAGTATTGTAGCTTCAGCTTCAGCATCAGTCCTTCCAATGAATATTCAGGGTTTATTTCCTCTGGGTTGATTGGTTTGTTCTCCTTGCTGTCCAAGGGACTCTCAAGATATATGTGTAACTAAATCACTTTGCTATATACCTGAAACCAACACATCATAAATCAAATATTCCCCAATGTAAACATTTTTAAATTTTTCTGAAAAGAAAAAACTGTTCTACAATAAAGTTTGGGGAAAAGGTTTTAATTGATTTTATGATAAGAGCAAAATTGATATGAAAATGAATACATATGAATTCATTTTGAATTATACTGAGTTTTATACCAATATACCAAGGCAGTCATAAAAAATTTATATGTATATAGTACATTGTGCTGGCCGAAAAGTTTGTTTTGATCATTCCATAAGATGTTGCTTTTTTTTTTGTTTTTTTTTAATGGAGGAGGAGGCCCTGAAGGGTGACAATGCCTAGGGCCCTTGGAAGTCACAATGCGGGCTTGTCCATTTTTCTCAGGGGAACTTTTCTTGGTGTTCCTGACTGCAGAAGGCTACTCCATCCTCTTTAGATGTTTATGATTTCTTTTTATAAAGTAAATTTTTAATGTTTACACTTCTTTTTGTAATTTCTTCTTATCTCTCCCACCAGTCTACATACTCCGTGAGTGTAGGGATTATGAGCACTGTATGGGCTGCTATGGTTGAATGAATGAATGAACGAATTTTACTCATTTTTGTCCTGAAACATGTTTGCCCTTCTGCATCTTTGCATTACTCAAGAGCCAAGACCTCCCTTAGCCTCCAGCTTGCAGGATTGCAGTTTCCAGCGTAATCACCAAGGTAGGACCTGATCTGCTAGGTAAAGCCAGCGGCTGGTAGTTCTCTATGGAAAGAAACTCAGTGTCAGTTTCAATTCCATTTCTCTCATTCTATCTTCATATTATTGAGGCACAAGGATTGGGTTGTTACTTTACGCAGATTTATCTACATTTGGGGATAGCATTTGCATGGGTTTCACCCTTGCTCACTTTTTGAAAATGGCACCTTCAAGGTTTATCACCTGGAAATTTGCCTAACCATCAGGTTATTTCCCTTGATGTGTATTTGTGAAGTCCTTGTAACTTTGGTTTGTTCATCCATTCATTTATTTAATGGATATTTATTAGCACCTCTTCTGCAGGGGCCGTAGACTTCATTCAAGATGGTGAGTGCTGATTGGAGCAGAGCCAAGGCCTTGCAGACATCCTTTCCTTCCCATCCCCTCCATCTTATCGCCCATGGAGAATTTCTGCTGTCATCTTTTCTCCATACTATTGCATCCTCATAGAATTTCCTTTTCCTCTTGCACTGCTCTGAAAACTCAAAAATTTTCTCCCTCCATTAAGCAGAATAATTCACTTCTCTCTGGCTCCTGCTTCATCTAACAGCATTCATTTCACTTCTATCCAGTTTTTGCTTCATTTAACAGAAACCATTCTTTTTCTTTTTCCTTCATTTTCCTTTGAAAGCAGTTGTGAATATAAACAGCAACAACAGAAGTTTTGTTTTATGATTATTCAGACCTCTTAGTGTATTCTTGTTTCCTAAGTGAAATGCTATAGCAAAGAGAAATTTCTCAGCGACTTTGCACACATTCCAGGTACCTAAAACCAAAAGACTGGAGTGATTATCAAAGCAAAGCAGAGTCCATCCTTTCTGGAAGTTTTGGACCGCTGGATTTGGGAGAGTGTTGGTGGGCAAGAGAATAGCCAATGAAGAAAACAGCATACGTTGCCTAAGTGATTTGCTTATGTCAGCTTTAGGAGAGGCATGATCCCGCTACTCTAATACTATACCTAGCGCCTTACATCTCTGCCCCTCAGATTTCAGTCCCACAGGCTCAGAGTTGCAAGTCACCTGCAAGCAATATTCTGGGTCATGTGCTTCCATAATCAAATCCAGTAGTAAAGGAAGAGAATATGCCTTACTCATTACTGTGAACCAATGACCTAAAGTTAAGCCATGTTGGATTATGTGCCCATCCTTGAATCTATCACCATGGCCAGGCTTAAGCCAATAAGGACTCAGCCTCAGAGCCATGTATGTTTGTAGAGCTGACCCCAGGTAACTCCAACAAACAGAAAATGCGGGTACACTTGGGGAGGGGGTTGGCTATTGGAGTAGCATGCAATCCACAGATATCTACTGAAGGTCACTGCCATTAGCATGATCTGAGGTCATTTCATGGAAAGGCCCCACCAGGACTTACTCTTTGAAGTGTATGTAGGATTTCAGAATATAGAAAATGAGGGGTTGGAGGGAGAAAGAGAGTTAGGAAAGCTTATCACATGGAGGGAATGACAAATTCCGAGGTATGGGACTTTCCCGGTGGTCCAGCGGTTAAGACTTCACCTTCCAAAGCAGAGGGTGAGGGTCTGATCCCTGGACAGGGAGCTGAGATCCCACATGACTCATTGCCAAAAACACAAAACACAGACAACAGAATCAATATTGTAACACATTCCTAAAGACTTTAAAAATGGTCCACATTGAGAATTCCTAAAAAAAAGAAAGAAAAGAAATCAAATATATTCCTTAAAAAAACAATAAAAGAAATCAAATATATTCCTTAAAAAAAAGAAAAGAAGTCAAATATGGAGGTACAGAGGTGAGAAAGTGGAAATCTTTGGGGTGAAGGAGGCAGAAGTTTCAACAAGTCTGATCAAAACCAATGGGGACACAAGATCCCAAGAAAGGGGAATGGGAGGGGCCATAGATATCTCAGTGGGAGCCCGGAACAGCTGGCTAAGGAGCTGGACTTTCTCTCGAGGACAGTGGGGAGCCAGAGGCATTTTGTGCAGGGGAGCGGGACAGTCAGATTTGAGTTTCAGAAGATCACCTGGGTGGGGCCGTGCAGAGGATGGATGGCAGCAGGCGAGACCAGAGGCAGTGAGGAGGTTACTGACCTGAGTGGTGAGGTCCACCCTTGGGCGGTAAACTCAAAGTTTGCTTATTCCAGCTGTAGGTCAGAGGAGCTGCGCTTGGCATAGGACGCCTCCACTGACATCACATCCTTCCAAGAGTCACAAACAGATGCCAGAGTTCCTGGCATCAAACCTGGACACTCCCTTTAAGCTCTCTGAGCCTCAGTTTACTCATCTGCAAAGTAGGGGCAAGATTCTCTGCCTTGGAGCTTTCAGATTCTTCATGTCAGTCCTCATGAATGTTAGTCCTTGAGAAATGTTAGGCCTGATCAATATTGGAAATGGGATTTCCCAAAATTTCCTCTCCCCGAAACCAAGCTACACCTTTCATAGAACAGAAGGAAGCAAATCCTTGCTTGGGTGATGTCAAGAAAAATGACTTGTCAGGGCCCCAAATTTTGTACAAAGTGCAATTAATTATCCAATCTATCCTCCCAGGAGTCTGTGGGGAGGGTTTTATCACTGTCATCTCCATCCTTCAGGTGAGAAAACTGAGGTCCAGAAAGGAAAATTACTAAGCTCAGTTTCTCCAGCAAAGAAGGTCACAGAGTCAGGATGGGGTCCTACCCCTGGCGGAGGGTCCCCAGGGGGGATTCACCAAAATGGGCCTCAGATCCTGTAGCAGCAATTCACAGTCATCTGTAGAGATGAGCCCATCTGGCCAGACTGGGCCAGACGCTGATCACCAAGACCTGCAGGTGAGAGGGGCTCTTGGCTCTCACACAGCACGGCGCCTCCTCCCAGGCTTCAGAGAGATCGCAGCAGCCAGCTTCTAATTGTTCCTAACTGCCCCTAAGCTCGGAGAAGGCAACGGCACCCCACTCCAGTACTCTTGCCTGGAAAATCCCATGGATGGAGGAGCCTGGTAGGCTGCAGTCCATGCTAAGGGTTGGACACAACTGAGCAACTTCCCTTTCACTCTTCACTTTCATGCATTGGGAAAGAAGATGGCAACCCACACCAGCGTTCTTGCCTGGAGAATCCCAGGGATGGGGGAGCCTGGTGGGCTGCCATCTATGGGGTCGCACGGAGTCGGACACGACTGAAGTGACTTAGCAGCAGCAGCAGCCCCTAAGCTAACTCCAGTCCCTAGACCCCAGCACATTGCTCTCCTGGAGCAATCTTCCTTCCTTGGTAGGCTTGGGGTAGGGTGTTAATTTTTTCCCTACTAGTTTGTGTGTGGTTTAAGTTTTCATTTTGTTTTTCCCACTGTGATGCGTGGAAGGAATAAGAACCTGGCTTCCAGTGGCAGCCTCACCACTTAGTAGTTCTGAGACTTTGGACAGTCATGGTCCATTTCCCCTCCCCCAACCTATTCTCCCATCTGTAAAACAGAAATATTGATCTTCCATCACAGAGTTAGTAAATATTGCATGAGATAAAATCTGTAAAATGGCCAGCACATGCCCTAGCTCATCCTGGTGGTACTGGGGAAGGTAACGCACTACTGTAAAAATTAAAAAAAAAAAAAAAAAAGACGCTGAAACAGTCACTGTCTTCAAAAACACAGGAATTTGTTTCCCTTTTCAGAACAGTCCTGAAACGACAGAGCAGTTCTGCTTCTGGGACATAACCAGGGACTGGGCTTGGCACTTTGGGAGATTAACTGCACGATAGGAGCTGGGATTCTCATTCCACCTCCTCTGGGTACCACTCAAATGGAAAGTGCAGGAGAGCATGGAACAGGCATCCCCAATGTCTTAAGACTCCCCCCCGGCCCAGTACAAACATCCAGCGGGGCTAGATATAGAGACTCTTGGTCAGCCATGTACTCAGTTTCCACTCTAGAGAAGAAGAGAATGAATTTTGATCAACCGTAATCTAGACCTTCCACATTTGTTTTCAATAGTTGCTATTGTTTTCAAGATGTTCCTCTCCAAGACAAATCAGCAGAGTTGCAAGGGCCAGCAGAAGACTCATAAAGGTACTCTTTCTTTAGACAAATGAACATTTCAGTCTGGAGTCATTGGCCAGGTTGAACTATTGTCATTCTCTGTTCCCTAACTGATGACCCTGTAAGCTTCTTGTAGCTTCTGTTGGATGGTTATTTCCAATCATCTTCATGAATGAATGAAAGTAAGAAGTCTCAACAATAGATACTTTGAAAATAAAAATTTGGGCCCAACTCTCTGGTGGAAGTTAGTATGCAAGCTAAGTTAATACATAGCCTGAGATAAAAACAAGAGTTAGTTCACTGGGGAGCTGATGCAATGGGAGGAAGCCCTGGGGTTTGGGTTCAGGCTGGACTCGGTTGCCAGAGGAAGCCAGGGTCAGGAGAGTCCATTTCCTATGGATCTCTCTCTCCTGCAGGATACCCATCCAGAGCTATTGTTAAGAGTCCCAGAAACCCCCCAGCAAGATGCCACACCCCCTCGGTGCTGACAGCTTCCATCAACTTTGGAACTGTTAGGGACTAATGTCATCATGCCTTTAACCTTGGCCATGTTAGGATGCCTGTGGTCCTCACCAGTGGAGGCTGTTTGCGCTCACACCCCTCATGCCTCTGCAGCCTCCTTCTTCCTCATGACTTTACATCATCCTGTAGGAAAGCCCCCAGCTTTCCTGCCGCTAGACTGCAGCTCCCAACACCATCTCCCAGTGCCCAATTATCTACATCTCACGCTGCCTGTATCATTTGCTGTCCCTTTGCCCAACCTCTCTTCTGCCATAACCTTTAGTGATTCCAAAGCCCATGTAGGAGATCCTAGAACACCCCATTCACCTGTCCTTGACCTCAGAGCTACTCCCCAAAGTCATGCTTTACTGAGCAGCTTGCTTGCAGGGCCATATTTCATCCATAGCATCACTGGTAACTGCAACCACCCCTCCAAAATTTCGGCTACAAACACTTCATCTTCCTCATCCACCCCTGACCTCTCCACTCACTCCCTCCAGAGCCCCAGAACCAACAATCCTCCAACCCATGGGGTCTACAGTCTTAATCAGGTTTCGACCGTCCCTGACCCACACATGTCCCCTCTTCCTTCTGCCTCATTGTCATGATCAATTCTTATAGTTCTTCTTTGACAACATTCTCAACTCCCTTGATCAAAGATCTGTGGCTTATTTCCAGGTGGCTACAGCTTTAAGATGAATTGAAAGGCAAAGGAACTGCCTGCATTTCATCATTGGGTTAACTCCATAATAAAGGCATTTGTTGTGTGAGGGACTGTATCAGGTTTCTAAGGCTGCTGGATGAATGACCATAAACTTAGAAGCTCAAAACAGCCCAAGTGTGTTCTCTTCCAGTGACAGCAGTCTGAGTTTGGCCACAGTCCACTAAGGCCTAAGTGTCCGTGGGACTGGCTGCTTCTGGAGAGTCTGAGGGGAGAAAGGCTGCCTACATTGATCGGCTGGTGGCTCCTTCGTCCATCTTCAGAGGTCTTCCAACCTCTGCTTCCAACACTACCAAATCTTCACTTCTGACTCTGAGGCCCCTGCCTCCCTATTCTAAGGGGCATGGAGAGCACATCATGACCACCAGAATCACCTCTCCAGCTTGAGATCATTAACTGAAGTGTATCTGTGAAACACTCTTGCCACATAAGATAACATTGGATGGTTTCAGACATTAGAATGTGGACATCATATGGGGTGGGGGGTGGGGCGGGGCATTTTGTCAGGCCTACCACGAGGACCAAAAATTGCTAATATTTCTCTGGATCAGGAAGCTGTCTTCTAGCCCTTCTCATGCATTAGCTGGGAAGGAAGAGGCTCTGGCCATCCTCCAGGCTGGGAGCTGAATAACTGGGGCTGGACTTCAGGCTCTTAAATGAAGCCTGGCAGCCCAGCACCTAGGGAACATTGGGGGAACTTTGCTTTGGCAAGCAGTGCAGAGAAGCAGGGTTACACTGATATGATTCATGGTCCCTCAAAGCTCAGACACTTAATACAGCAGAGATCTGTTTTACGCTTTTTGCAAAGTCTAGTTGGATCTGGGCATCTCTCTAGGGAAAATTACCTGCAACTCAGCAGTTCTGGCTTCTGTGAGCTTATGGTTCTGCCATCCTAACAAAGTCTTTTCCACATCTGCCACAGTCTGGGAGCAAAGAGACTGGGGAAAGATATGTGGGTTTTCAGTATCCTGGTCCAGAAGTCACAATCGCTTCCATCCACATTTCATTGTCTAGGACTGCTCACGGGGCCATGGCCAAGGGCAAGGGGCTAAGAAATGCAGCAATCCATGCTCTGGAAGGGAAGAAGAGCCAGAAGCTGATAAGCACCAGTGCTGGCCACCTCACATGCCAAGGGAAGCAAAGCAGCTGGCAGTCACTGACGGATGGGAAAATATGGAAACGCATCCAAGATGTCAGAAGAGCATCCCAGAGCAGGTGCATCCTGCTCTCTCCAGTCTCTCTCCCAGGGACCCATTGCTTTGACAACTGCAAAGAATGCCAAACTTGGACCCAGGAGGGGGAAAGAGAGTTTTCTTTCATCTTCAGATTTCATAGTTCTAATTACGCTGCTGCCTTCCTCTGCCAGGGGCATGAGCACAAATCAGAATTACCTAAAGAACGCCAAGAGGAATTTAGCTTTCAGACTCTAAATGTGTAGTGTTCTTGGATTCCCACTTCAACAAGGCAGAGACGGTTTAAAAAAAATGAATTCTTGCTTTATGTCAGAAAGTTCAAAAACAAGCAAATTCACAAAGAGAGTTCTTGGCAAAAGCTCTGGATGTGGAATTAGATGTAGGATTCCAACTCTGGTCCTGAAACTATAATCTCTGTGCGATGAGCTTTTCCCCATCTTTAATATCTGGTTATCACCTGATAACACTTGCCCTGCAGGGTAGTGGTGGAGATTGGATATGACATGCACAACCACTGCCTAGGTTGTGACCCCACCTTTCCTTCCTCCTTTAAGAGTTACCTGCCTGTGAGGATTGTACTGGGGATCAGCCAAACACGTGGGGAGGACACAGCGCAGCTTAGCAGAATAACATGTTGAAAGATTAACTGGGATTTTTCTTGTCCTTGCATTTCTTTGTAGCTATGATCCTCTTGCTCATCCAAACAGCTAATGTGGGTTTGCTGTGCTCATAACCCCCGGGAGCAGAGGCTTTTCAGGTTTAGAAGTAGAGGCCCTCACGGGGATATGTAAAAATTCTAGGGAATACAATAAATCTGGGAGAATCCAGAAGTCTAGAAGAACTAGCTCCCCACCAACAAAGCCAGATCCAGATTCCCCCGTGATAAGAGAAGGTGCCGGGGCAGGGGAGAGGCGAGGTTAGATTTCAGTGGGTCCCTTAGAAGGCTTCCTGTGGGTTCTCTCCAGAGCAGGGAAGAAAAGGGAATTCCCAAACCTGGGAGGTACAAGCCCCCAGAGGGAAGAAGCGAGTGATGGACCTGCACAGCCTCTTAGGGGTGCCTGGGAACAGCTCAAAGGTGCCTGAAGGGCTTTTCATCAGGAATGGTGGGTGATGGTGCCTGCCACCTGCTCCCTAGTTCAACTCCCTAGAGACCTACCCTAACTCTATTACAAATGATGCTTGCCAGGTACACCCCACTCTCCTCAGCTGACTTGTAGGTGTCAGGGCACAAAGGAAAGCCTCTGGGGGAGAGCGGATCCTGTGGTGAGAAGGAGCGGGGACGAGTCTGCTCCTTTGGGGCAGCTGTGATGGGTGGCATCCCCACGTTACTGTGCTGAGCGGCAGGCAGCGTCAGCTCTGGTGCTTTTCAGTATGTGCGTCTCAAGACGGAGGGCAGTTCTCCTGGTTGTGTCGTCCCTGGAGTGAGGCGCCTAACTGTTCCCAGGCCATTCCAGAGATGCTGCAGCTTCAGACCTTCTGGTAAGTCCTGCTCTGCTTAAACCACTGGAGCGGATTCTATCCTCGGCAACTAGAACAGACTGACTCGATGACTCAGCAGGAACCCATGCTATCCACCATGGAGACAAGGATGTCCTAGCAGATGCCAGCGTGAGGACCGGGTGAGCACTTTGAAACTTGGATGCAACCATCCGTGTGCAGAGCGGTGACTCCAGAGACACGTTAAATAGTTACAGGATGCCAGAAAGTCACGCTCACCTGATGCTTGAGTTAGTGACCTGCGATTAGCATGCAAAAGATATGCTTGTGTTGACAAGTAAAAGATATCTATGCCTCCATCTCATACCTATTTGGAGGGCTTCTATAAAACAAGCAAACAAACGAAAAACAGAATACAACAAGTGTTGGTGAGAATGAGGAGAAAATGGATCCCTTGCACACTGTTGTTTGGGAAAATAAAATTGTACAGCCTCCATGGGAAACATCTGGGAGGGGGAGTGTCCTGGAACCAATGCCCCATGGATACCAAGGGAAGCTGTATACACAAAAAAATTGAAAGAAGGGTCTTGAAGAGGTATTTGTACACCCACACTCATAGCAGCATTATTTATAATAGCCAAAGGTCCTTGAAAGCTACCCAAGCGTCCATCAACAAATGAATGGATAAAGAAAATGGAGTGTCGAAAGAATAGCATTTAGTCGAGGAAACCAGAATTGAAAGAGACACATGTACCCCAATGTTCATCGCAGCACTGTTTATAATAGCCAGGACATGGAAACAACCTAGATGTCCATCAGCAGATGAATGGATAAGAAAGCTTTGGTACATGTACACAATGGAGTATTACTCAGCCATTAAAAAGAATTCATTTGAATCAGTTCTGATGAGATGGATGAAACTGGAGCCGATTATACAGAGTGAAGTAAGCCAGAAAGAAAAACACCAATACAGTATACTAACACATATATATGGAATTTAGAAAGATGGCAATGACGACCCTGTATGCAAGACAGGAAAAAAGACACAGATGTGTATAACGGACTTTTGGACTCAGAGAGAGAGGGAGAGGGCGGGATGATTTGGGAGACTGGCATTCTATCATGTATACTATCATGTAAGAATTGAATCGCCAGTCTATGTCTGACGCAGGATACAGCATGCTTGGGGCTGGTGCATGGGGATGACCCACAGAGATGTTATGGGGAGGGAGGTGGGAGGGGGTTTCATGTTTGGGAACACATGTAAGAATTAAAGATTTTTAAATTTAATAAAAAAAATTTAAAAAAAAAAAAAAAGGAAAGAAATTCTTACACTTGCTACATCCTGGATGAACCTGGAGGACAGGATGCTAAATGAAATAAATCAGACACAAAAGGGAAAAGATTGTATGATCTCACTTCTATGAGGCATCTAAAGTAATTAAACTCTTAGAAACAGAAAATACAATGGTGGTTGCTAGGAGCTGGGGGAGGGGTGAAAAAGAAGTTAGTATTTAATCGGTACAGAGTTTAGTTTTGCAAGATAAAAAGAGTTCTGTGGATGGATGGTGGTGATGGTGGCAAGAAGTGTGAATGCTCTTAATATCGCTGAACAGTACACTTAGAAATGGTTAAGACAGTACATTTTATGTGATGTGTATTTTATCACCGTTAAATTTTCTTTAAAAGCTTTCTAAACCTTCCATCCAGAAAAGCTAGACTCTCAGAATGTTAGCACTGGCTGGGGCCTACTCTGAGAGGAGAAGTGTCAGCATTTTCTTCCCGACACAGGCCCCTTCTACTCACCCCTCCCGCGCCTGGAGAGTAACAGATGTCCAGGTCGCAGACATGTTGTCCCCATCCCGAGATGCTCCGTCTGGCCTCACTAGGCTTTGCTCTGGCCCCTGGCTGCTGGATAATTGATGATGACTCACAGAACAGGCCAGAAATGGAAGCAGCAGGCTCCAGACGCTAATTAGATCTTCCTACTCCCCAAAGGATGTGCTGGAGCCTCCTTCCTAAGACGTCACCAGTGAAGAAGTGACATAGGACAAATAGAATGACCACCTCTACTGAGCTCTTACTGTGAGCCAGATCCTTACTGCATGCTGTCACCTTGAAGCCCCCAGTCCTAGGTAACAGATGTCAGCCTTGTGGCATCTTAGGAATGGAGAGCAAAGCCTCCTGGCTGTCACTGGCCAGGGCCAGGACCATGTGTGGCTCTGAGCTGGGTCAGGATGGCCTTCTGTACTCACTAGGAGTCTTGTCCATGTCTGTTGAACCAAATTCAAACATTTTCAACCGTGCAAGGCTTGAGAGAAATATTGTCACTTCTTAACCCCCCCACTAAGGAATAGAATTCAGGGACAATTGCAGTAAGTGAAACAGCTATAGGTAAATAATTGATTTTTAAACGTTTTGAGACAGAGTGGCTTATATACACAGATAAATCAATTTGTGGGCTTCCCCCTTCTAGATCATTCCTCCAAGTCAAAGGTCTTCTCAGTGAAGCACTGGCATTAGAAATTGTGGACTTTTTTTTAATGGACTTGTTTGCAGAAACTGAATATATTTATCTGATTGTCTTTTTCAAAGCAAGTTACAAAATATTACAGTCAGCTTGCCCTTAGAGATCACTGTGTCCACTCCTCTGCCCATTGTACAGATGAGAAAACTGAGGTCCAGAAGGTTAGGAGTTCTTCAATGGATGGTGGAAGTGAGAGAGAATCTGGACCTGAGACCATTATGTGTGTTGCACGGCTTTGGCCTTAGGTACGTGAGACACGAGAAATATCTCTTGGGTGGTTACAGTCAATTTCTTCTCAGGCTCCAAACTGAAGTCTTCTGGGTCCTCCAGGGAGCAGGTGGGTACCATCTTTCAGATTTAAAGCCCCACGCTGCTGACCTGAGCCGGCTACTTGCAGTCACCTGTGGAGAAGGGATCTTTTCCCCATATTGTAGAAGAGGACACAGCCTCTGAGAGGGGACACCCCTTACCCAGGACGCCGACCAGTGAGTGTGTGTATTGCTTTGCTGCAGTTGCTATGGCGAAGTCCCATGGACCCAGTGGTTTAGGACAACAGTTTACTTCCTGCCAACTTAGGAGGCTCTGTGTCCAAGACCAAGGTGTCAGCCGCTTGTTTCCTTCTGAACTTTGTGAAGGAAAATCGACTCCGGACTTGCCCCTTGGCTTTGACCGCCTGCTCCCTGTCTCTTCGTACCATCTTCTTTCTGTGTGCGTCTCTGTGTCCAAATATCCCCTTTTATAAGCACACTAGACATATTGGATTATAAGAGAAAGTGCTAGTTGCTCAGTTGTGTCTGCCTCTTTGTGACCCCATGGACTGTAGCCCGCCAGGCTTCTCTGTCCGTGGAATTCTCCAGGCAAGAATACGGGGTTGCCATGCCCTACTCCAGGGGATCTTCCTGATCCAGAGGTTGAACCTACATCTCCCGCTTGGCAGGCAGATATTGTACCACCTGGGAAGCCTTATGGTAAGAGATGGGAAAATTAAAACAGCTTAGAAAAGCTACTTTTTACCAGTCATATTGACAAAGATCAAGAAGTTAGATAATAGCCTGTGCTGTGGAGGCTATGGGGAAAACATATTCCTCTCTTGCTGGTGGAAGTGTAAAACTGTATCTACTCTAGGGAATGAAATTGGGTTCTACCTGTCTATCACAAATGCACATTCCAGGTGTATTCAGAAATTATACTTTTAAGTATTTATCTTACAGCTTTACCATCACTCCTGTGGGAGGCATTCTGGGTGCCAAGTTCAGAAAAATTTTAACAATCTAAGTGTCCATTAATAGGAGATTGCTTAAATAAATTGTTATAAGAGCCATATAATGGAATACAATGTTTAAGAAGAATAAGAAAATTATTTATGTGAACCAAAAAGCAGAAAAGAAAAGCACAGTGTAAAATAGAGTGCAAAATATACCACAATTTGTGTGAAAACCTAATCTGTATTTATCAGCTTGCATGCCTTTGGAGCATGAATGGATGTGTGTGTGCCTGCTAAGTCACTTCAGTCGTGTCCGACTCTTTTTGACTCTATGGACTACAGCCCACCAGGCTCCTCTGTCCATGGGATTCTCTAGCCAAGAATACTGGAGTGGATTGCCAGGCCCTCCTCTGGGGATCTTCCCGACACAGGGATCGACCTGTCTCTCCTGCAGCTCCTGCATTGCAGGAGAATTCTTTATCACTGAGCCACTAGGGAAGCCCATGTGTATGGATAGTCACACACAAAAAGCTGGCATTAGTGGTTATTTTCTGGAAGAAAGCAGAATGATCAGGGACAGGAGAAAGAGAGATTTTTTTAAAATTGAAGTATAGTTAATTTGCAATGCTGTGTTGGTTTCAGGTGTATAGCACAGTGCTTCTGTTGTGTATATATATACATATATATTCTTTTACAAGTTATTTTCCACTATAGGGCATTGAGTATAGTTCCCTGGGCCTTACAGTATGTCTCTATTGTTTATCTATTTCGTATATAGCAGTATCTGTATGCTAATCCCAAATGCCTAGTTTATCCCTCCCCCTTTGGTGATGATGAATCTGTTTTCTATGTCTGTGAGTCTGTTCCTATTTTGTTAATAAGTTCATTTATATCACATTTTAGATCCACATATAACTGATATTGTATTATTTGTCTTTATCTGACTCCAATTAATAATCTCTAGTTCTATCATGTTGGAAATGGCATTATTTCATTCTTCTTTATGGCTGAGTATTATTCCATTGTGTGTGTATATATATATGCATATATACATGTATATATGTCCCTGGAGGAGGACATGGAAACCCACTCGAGTATTCTTGCCTGGAGAATCCCATGAACAGAGGAGCCTGGCAGGCTATACAGTTCATTCAGTTCAGTTCAGTTCAGTTCAGTCGCTCAGTCGTGTCCAACTCTTTGCGACCCCATGAATCGCAGCATGCCAGGCCTTCCTGTCCATCACCAACTCCCAGAGTTCACTTAGACTCATGTCCATCGAGTCGGTGATGCCATCCAGCCATCTCATCCTCTATCGTCCCCTTCTCCTCCTGCCCCTAATCCCTCCCAGCATCAGAGTCTTTTCCAATGAGTCAACTCTTTGCATGAGGTGGCCAAAGTACTGGAGTTTCAGCTTTGGCATCTGTCCTTCCAAAGAACAGCCAGGGCTGATCTCCTTTAGAACGGACTGGTTGGATCTCCTTGCAGTCCAAGGGACTCTCAAGAGTCTTCTCCAACACCACAGTTCAAAAGCATCAATTCTTCGGTGCTCAGCTTTCTTTATAGTCCAACTCTCGCATCCATACATGACCACTGGAAAAACCACAGCCTTGACTAGACGGACCTTAGTTGGCAAAGTAATGTCTCTGCTTTTGAATATGCTATCTAGGTTGGTCATAACTTTTCTTCCAAGGAGTAAGCATCTTTTAATTTCATGGCTGCAATCGCCATCTGCAGTGATTTTGGAGCCCAAAAATATAAAGTCTGACACTGTTTCCACTGTTTCCCCATCTATTTCCCATGAAGTGATGGGACCAGATGCCATGATCCTCGTTTTCTGAATGTTGAGCTTTAAGCCAACTTTTTCACTCTCCTCTTTCACTTTCATCAAGAGGCTTTTTAGTTCCTCTTCACTTTCTGCCATACGGGTGGTGTCATCTGCATATCTGAGGTTATTGATATGTCTCCCGGCAATCTTGATTCCAGCTTGTGCTTCCTCCAGCCCAGCGTTTCTCATGATGTACTCTGCATAGAAGTTAAATAAGCATAGGGTGGCAAAAAGTTGGACGTGACTGAGTGACCACGGGCAGCACAGCCATGCATATATGTCACATTTTCTTTATCCATTCATCTATTGATGGACATTAAGGTTGATTCCATGTCTTAACTATTGTAAACAGTGCTACTATGGACATTGGGGTGCATATATCTTCGAATAGGATTTTCTTCAGATATATGCCCAGGAGTTGAGTTGCTGGATCATATAGTAACTCTATATATAGCTTCTTAAGAAACCTCTCTGCTGTTCTCTATCGAGGCTGCACCAATTTAAACTTCCACAAACAAAGTAGGAGGGTTCCCTCTTCTCCACACCCTTTTCAGGATTCACTATTGTATAATTTCTAATGATGGCCATTCTGACTGGTGTGAGGTGATACCACACTGTAGTTTTGATTTGCATTTTTAAAGATAGACATTTTTTTTATTTTTTTTTCAAGATAGACATTTTAAAGTCTGCTCTACATGCAGAAATTACCTATTTAAGATATACACAGTTTCAAAGAAAATTCTTACCATCAGGCTGCAGGCCCAATTTGTGGCTTATTCCTCCAGGCAAAACTTGAGCATTTTAATAGTTTCCCAAATACATTCAATTAATTTTTATTCTGTTAATGAATCTAAATTAAACCAGTGCCAGCAAGAAGGGAAGCTAAGTACAGAGAAGGGACAAAGATCAAATGTCACTTTTTCCTCCCTGCAAAGGGAAGAATTAACTCTTTCCTTTCCAGCAGTCCCACCATGACCTGAACCTGTTGTAACTCAAGCCATGGGGAGTGACAGGCATTCATCATAGAGTCTGAGCAGGAGGCTAGCTCACGGGTGGGTTCTGACATCAGACAGAAATGACTTGGAGTCTTGGTCTGGCCATGCACAAGCTATGTGGCACCAGAGACTGGAGCCACCTCCTGATGCCCAGTCTCCTCATCTGTAACATGAGGTAGTACCACTTGCTTTGTACGGTGGTTGTCAAGTAGATTCAACAAGCAGGAAAGCCCAGCACGGGGCCTGGCACCAGCTGGACGCTCCATCAGCGCCACTTCTGCCCCGCAGCACATGTTTCCTGAGCCCCCACGTGTGCTGGGTGCCGTGTGGGGCTCTGGGGGACACGGAGAGTCCCGGCTCTCAGGGGGCGTGCATCCTTATCTGCCTGTTATCATTTTTGGGTGCATGCTGTCGGCTCTGACACATTGGAAAGAGCTGGATAAAGTGTGGGTCCCTGCTCTGGCCTTCTTTCTGGCTCCCTGGGGCAAAGGCTGCATCAGCATTCACTCTGGGCCTGGCACAGGGTCCCTTCTAGAAAGGCCTGCTGAGTGTGGCAGTGAGAACTGCACGGGATGCCTGCTTGGCCCCATCTCTGGGCTGGAAAATGACAGAGTGGAGCAGAGCCCAGTGAGTTCCCTTCACACCTCCAGAGGGAGGCCAGAATAGAGCAGGGTCTGCAGCCGTGATTGCTCCTCAGAGCGTTGGCGTGGGCTTTTGGGATGATGAAAGCTGGTTTCCCAGCCCAGTAGCCTCCCTTAGGAGAGCCCTGAGGAGCCCCTGGGTCGCAGTGTCCTGGGAGATCCTTTGCCACACACCATCGGTGCTGTGGTGGAGGCGGCTTTCACAGAAGGGGGCTGAGATGCCAGCCTGAGTGGGGCCCCAGGGCACCACATCTCTGAGGCCAAAAAGCAAAGAGCTGGCTGGGTGCATGAAGACACAGAAATTCTCTGCTTACTCTTTTTTGTGTGTGTGTTTTGTTTTGTTTTGTTTTTTGGCATTTTTAAGATATCTCACATGTCTGTAATTCCATAATTAAGAGCTCCCTCCCATACCCTAAGAGGTCTTCAAGACCAAACAGACAGAACTGAAATGCTGAAGCCATGGGGGGCTTAAAGGAACCCAGAGGTGGGGTCTGAGCACAGGGCAAACCCACGTCAGCCCTGCCATGTGCATCCCTGTGGACTGAGGGGGTCAAAGCAGCAGGACTGGCCAGTGGATCTTCACAGCTTTGAGCCAGAACAGTGAAAGCTTTCATATTAATGCAGTTCTTCTTTATGTGCAAAAAAACAAAACAAAAAAAACACCAAGAAGACCATGTTGAAGATCCATGAAAGGAGCCTGCATTTTCAGAACTTATCATTTGTCATGTGCTTTGCTGCTGCTAAGTCGCTTCAGTCTTGTCCGACTCTGTGCGACCCCAGAGACAGCAGGCCACTAGGCGCCACCATCCTTGGGATTCTCCAGGCAAGAACACTGGAATGGGTTGCCATTTCCTTCTCTCATGTGCTTTAGAACACCTTTAATTAACCCAATGTAAAGTTATCCCATTTTAGACTTGGGGGTCCCAAAGCTTGGAAAAATAGAGTAAATGACCAAGGTCTCAAAGGGAGGAATCGAAGGTTCAGCAGAGGGGCCAGAGGAGCTGCTGAAGCCCAGACTCATCCCATGGCAGGACCCGGATATTGGGTCCCCACTGCGCTGTGGGTTCTGATGCTGCTAAGGAGGCTGCCTCTTCCTGAGGACACGTGCGGTTCGGACATCCTGGCGCTGCTCAGAAATTGCTTGTCTTTGCCTATTATTTCTGGATGGTAAAGCTCATCTGGCAGACAGGCTGTGTCATCCAACAGAACACTGCCCGGTGCCAGGCCCTGTTCCAGGCATCGAGGAAGCACAGATGAATAAGTTGCTGCCGCAGCCTTCAAGTGGGTGGTGCAAACACAGGCTTGGAGCCAGGCAAGACCTGGGTCTGAGTTCACCCCTGGGCACTCACTGACCATGTGACCCTGGGCCAATCCCTTTGTTCCTTCAAGCCCATGATTCTTAACAGACACTGGAGATAATAACATCCTTCTAGGGTGATTGTGAAGATTAAATAAAGTAATATACTTACAGTTCTAGGCTTACAGTCAGTGCTTAATCATAACCTTAATTTTAAAGCCAGTGGCAAGTCTTGTTAGAGTTAAAAAGACATGCTTGTGACTTCCCTTGTGGTCCAGTGGCTGAGAATCTGCCTGCCGATGCAGGGGACATGGGTTCGATCCTTGGTCCAGGAAAATTCCTCATGCCACAGGGCAGCTAAGGCCAGGCATCACAACTTCTGAGCCCGAGCCCTAGAGCCTGTGCTCTGCAACAAGAGAAGAAGCCACTGCAAAGAGAAACCTGTGTGCTGCAACTGGAGAGCTGCCCCGAGTTCTGCAGCTAGAAAACGCCTGCCCAGCAACAAAGACGCAGCGCAGCCATAATGTTGATGATTGGTAGAAACCAACACAACACTGTAAAGCAATTAAAAAAAAAAAAGACACTCTCCCAGCCACTAAGTCAGCCTGCCAAGTCACACTGTGGAGTTCAGTTTGTTGCAGGTGAACAGAAATGCAGATTCTTGGCTGGGAACTCCCAGGAGTAGGATATGCATCCAGGAGGAGAAGAAAGGACATGGGAAAAAATCAAACTATCCCTGGGGTAAAGGATGGGATTCATTGTAGACTGAATGGTTGTGATCCTCAAAATTTTTATGTTGAAACCTAACCCCCAATACGATGGTAGTAGGAGGTGGGGTGTTTGAGAGGTGATAGGTGAGGAGGGTGGAGCCCCTGAAACAGGGCAGGACCCCGTGGGGTCCTCCCAGGAACAAGACTTTCTGTGTCCCCTGTTTCCTGCCTGTAGGAAAAAGGCTTCAGCCTCTTAGACTTTCCCTGAGTTCCAAAGGGCAGATTCAAATAGATACTAATAAGGGGAGTGAGAGAATGCAGAAACGAAGGAGGAGCAGTCAGGAAACAATAGTGCGGTGATGGGCAGGGCCCGGTTCCTCCTCAGGAGATGGGCACAGCAATCTGATACACACCCCTAAGTTCTTCCATAGGAACTGGGGCCCCCACCCCAGCAGAGGATGGTAACTTCAGGTTGAACACAAGCACGTGGATCCCAGACTGGTTGGAACCACAAGGCTGAGGACTGAGATTGCTGGAATATCATTACATCACCTCACTACCCACCAATGAGAAGAAAGTCACACACTCTACAGCCCCCCAACACCCCCGCCACCAGCTCCTTCCCCAAGCCCAGCAGGTCTTTTGAACACAATCCACCTGTTCTTGCTTGGCCCTGAACTCAACCTTTCTCTGATCCAGGTTCCAACTTTTGGGGTTTTCTTGGCTCCACAGTGTGTTGGGCACATAAACTTAGATTCAGCAACACCCCCACAAGTGAGGATTAGTGCCTTTATGAAAGAAACCCCTTGTCCTCTTTCCCACATGAGGACACAGCCCATCAGAAGGCTCTAACACACAAGAGGGTCCTAACCAGAACCCAGTCACTCTGGCACCGTGATTTTGTACTTCCAGCCTCTAGAACTGTAAGAAATAAAATTCTGTTTTCTATAAGCTACCCATTCTCTCGGATTGTGTCATAGCAGCCAAAACAAGCTAAGAAAATTCTCGGCATATCTTTAATGCTGAGTTTTTTCAAGTTGTCTGGAATCTTCAGATCAGGGTGCTACTTACTTAATGCTCATGACAACCATGGCTTCCATTTCCCACCAGTGCAAAATAATGTCTTAGTAACACCTTGTGTGTTCTTGTGTGTGTGCATTTTTGTGTTTTTGGAGTATGGAATTTCTGGTTCAAATTTGATAGTTTCTGCCCTTTTGCCTTACAAAAAGTGGCATTATTTTATACCCATGTTGTAAATGATTTGACAGAGGTTTAGAGGGGAAAGGGACTTGGCCAAGACCTCCAGCTGCTAGAATGAAAGACAGGACTAGAATTCAGGTCTGCCTTTCCCAGATCTGATAAATAGGTGCCCAGAAGCCTGGATTAGAAGAAATCTCTGTCGTCCTGGCAATAAGTTTGGAGGAGACAGGCATCCTGTGGGCAAAATAGAGGCACAGCCCTGCCTATGCCCCTATTCCTGAGCCCATCACCAGCTTCCTGAGGCAGCTGGGCCCTGGAGGCAGGAATGGCCAGATCAACCCAACATTCTGGAGCCAGGGTTACTGAACAAAACAAACACGCCACCTGGGCCTCCCTTACAAGCAGGAGGCTGGCTGTCTCTCTCCTTCAAGACTCATTACAGACCAATCTAGGTTGCAACTGAATCAGAGACAAAGCAGCTGCCTCAGCATCCACACATCCTACGACCCAGACCCAAACACAACCCCTGTGAGTGAGGTCTCATGAATTTCCAGCTTAGATGTGTATAGAAGGTCCCAGTTAGCAAGGAAAGAACCAAGACAGAGCTTAGGGCTCTGTTCGATCTTTCCCTCTGAAGTTGAGAAAAGGACTGTTCCTTTCTCAGAATATATTACTTAAGGGCAATACATCAAGTGAGAGGGCCTCAGATCCAGCGGAGGTCAGCTCTAATTGGCAAGCAGTCTGAGTAATTCATTAATCTCCCTTCCACTCAGCAGGCCAGGTGTGCAACCCATTCCTTGAATTGCTGGCTAATTCGTTGTAACCCTTGTGACTTCCATCCCACCTACGTATTTATGACACCAGTGGCAAGTGTCTACTTGCCTTTCTTTCCTAGAATGTGAGCTCCTGGACGTTCCTGGATGGCAAGCCCCCAGCTGCACCCCTCTCTGTGCCATGCACAAGTCAAACACATAGCAGAAATGTCTGATGAAGGGGGGCGGGAGCCATTCATTGACATGATAAATATTCCACAGCTACAGAAGACCATGCTCTGCTCTAGACCCTAGGTTTGTCTGATTTGGTGGCTGATATAAATAAGCCCACAAAGACATTTGATGGTGGGAGGACAGAGTCCTGCATCAAAGTAGAAGAGATGTGTTCCAGCTTGGCCAGCTCCCTTTCTGGGTACCCACTTCCTCGACAATCAAACGAGCTCTTTTATGAAATGGAGGACTCTGGAGGGCCTCCACATCCCGGCAACTAGCTTTGAGGAAGGGCTGAGACCCCTTATCAGAGTGCGGAGCCCTTCAAGAAAGCAGGTGTGCCCCTCCCTCAGTACCAGATGTTTGACAAAGGCGATGAGTCTTGCGGAAATGAGCAGTTTGTGTCGCTCACAGATGGAAGAGCAGATGGGCATAAGAATCGGTGAGTAAGCCCAGAGCCATTGGCGGGCCAGCGACAGAGGCTGAGGCCAAGGCAGGGTGGCCAGGACAGGGCAACGGCCCGGCCTCAGGCAGGCCTGGGCTTGAAGGTTTGTTTAGGCTTCCTAGCCATGGCCTCTGTGCTCTTCACCTCTCCCAGCACATCTTACCCTCCTCTGCTTTTATGAGATTTGAAGGCACCGGGGTTGAGACTGTGTCCTGGCTGTGTGGTTAGCCCCAGAGTTCTGGAGACTAGTGGTCCGGGTTCAGATCTCTGTCCTAATATTTCTAGGTGGGGATCTTGAACAAATTATTAATTGTCACTTCACTTTTTTTCATATAGAAAATAAATAACTGCTATGGAGGGCTTTAAAAAATTATAATAAACTCTGAATAAGTGGTAGTTTTGAATACATACTTGCCTGGCACATGGTATTAAACATACCCCTTGGAGAATTCATTTGCATAATTGGCCTTTGTGCTTCCAGGGCCTCAAGGGACGAAGCTGGAGCATGATGGGGTAGCTTAGCTGCCTTTAGGTATCAGAGTGCAGTATTCTGGGGTGAAGGAGGATGGATCTGACTCTCAGGGGGCTGGAAGGACCCTGGGCCTGGAACGAGGCAGAACCACCCTACTGCATAGTGCAGTCAGGGACAAGGACCTTGTGGGACCATAAGACTAAGGCGATGCCTTCTGCTTTAAGGTGGAGTTAAACAGCTGCAGGATCTGACCTGGCAGACTTGCTGACTGGCAGACATATGGCCTAAGAACAAACAATCCTGACCCAAGAGTGATGTCTCAAGCTTTGGTGATATGGTTTCTGAGGCTTTGAGTTTATATTTGTTTTCACGGTTTTGAAGGAAGTCCACTGGTGCCAGCTGTAGGAAGAAGGGTTTGAATGATGAATGAAGGAATATCGGGAAAACCTAGAGACACAGGATAGGGTTTGGTTCTTGATACCTCAGTTCATCCGGTATAACTTCTGCAATTTGTGTCAATTTGAAGAATGGGGGAAGATGGGGGAAGATGAAGGCAGAGATGGTATGTTCTAAGGTCTAAACAGGTCAAGGGAGGAAGAAGGAGGTGCTTCCAATTCAGTCCTCTGGGGAAGGGGGAGCAATCAAGGAGGGCTGCACAGAGGAGGTGACATTCCACTGGGATCTGGAAAGTTGAGTGTTCCTCAGATCAAGCCCTTTGGAAGAAGTGTTCTCGGTGCAGGCTGCAGCCCACACAGAGGCCCAGCAGTGTGACTGCTGAGGACAGCAGCGAGAAAGCAATCCGCGGGAAAGCAATCTACAGCCACCGTGACCTTGGCACTTGAGATGCCACTTTACATAGACCAAGCAGCCAGAGACATTGGGAGGAGCCCTCCTCCCTGGACATCCTCTCCTCAGGGGTGAGGGGGGGCAACAAAGGATATAGGTCCCGCTCAGAAAGCCGTATCCAAGAATGGGAAACCGCTGTCTGCTAGGTGTCAGATGTTGGACTAAGCACTGGTGTTCATCATCCCATTTAAGCCTCAAGACAATCTCATAGGGTAAGGATTATCACCCCCATTTTAAAGACAAGAAAACTGAGGCTGGCAAAGGGGAAAAGTCATTTGTGCAAAGCCAGGTTACACTTGGGTAACCATGTCATGGTGATCTTCATGCTGCTCATATCCTGGGGAATACTGACTCAAACTGAAGTCTAGAGTCTTCCCTGGATTTCTGAAAATTCCCTGAGGGCTTCTCGTGACTGGTCTCTTCTCCTTTCTAGCTCCATTTCACCCGGGGCATGTCCACATGCCATCATATATCCCCCAGGCCAGACTCTGCTCCTTCCCCTCGGTGCAGGGACCGCTGGGTACCTGCCGCCTCCAACCTCCCCTTCTGCCCGGGAATGGAACGCTGACTATGGGATCTGGCAAAGCACCAGCTAAAAGCTACAGTTCCCAGCAACATCTGACGACAATGACACTGGCCCTGCCATCCTAGACTTGACAAGCCAGCACTGGCAACCTTCCTTACGTGTGCACAACAGCCCTCAAAATTCCTCAGATTCACGAGTTCCAACAACAATGTCAGTACACATGTTTTGCACTTTTGCGAATTTTACTGACCACCTGAAGGTCACAGGAAAGAGTCAGATCACATCCCAGGCCATCTTTTGCCATTTCTCTTTCTTCTTTCTCCTTTTCCAAAGTTCTCTTGACTCCTCCCTATCCAGACTCTCAGAATTCCTAGGTTTCTCCCTCTGTCTCCACCCTCAGTTCTATTCACTAAACTCCAAGTCCACATCCATCCAAAACAAAAGCCCTTCATTCACTTCACAGAATTTGCTGTGTGTGTGTGTGTTTAAGGAAAACCAATTGACATCATGCCAGCCTAGAACCAGCTGTGCCTGACATCTGCTTGCTTTCCCTACGGTGATTATTGCCCCAGATGGGAAAGGTTGTCTCTTGTCCCCACTTAATAATGCCAGTGTAGAGACCTGTTTGTTCCGGCTGTGACTTTCCACATCTTCCCTTCTGGAAATCATGTGGGATGCTTCCCTCTGGGTACCACGGGAAGCTGTCTTCTCACACAGCCCCGAAAGGCCATCCCCCTGCAGGAAACCCCTCTGTGGCAGGGCCCTGCTGAGCAGAGGTCTCTCCTGACTCCTTTAAAGTTCCTGCCTCCCTCTTTGGGCTGCTACAAATTCAGCCAGAAAACAAGAGGAGGTGGGAAGAGCTGGGCCCCTGGAGGAGGATGTCTTCTCCACCAGTGATGCCGGAATGTCTCAGCCTTGGAGCAAGGCCTCCAAGTGGCCACCCCCTTGCCTTCCCACACGCGGCTTTAAAGCTCTCAAGTGGTTCTGCCTGGAAACACAAACAACCGCAGCCTGGCCTCCCAACCTCACCAACAATGTTGCAAGCAACCTAACCTCTGCCTTCAAAGCAAGTATCCATCGGTGGGAATGGGTGCAGTTCTCCGGCCCCTCCCTCCCCGCTAGGGTTTCTCTCAAAAGCAGTAGTCATCTTCACAAGTCCCTGCCATGGAAACAAGAGAAGCTCTGGTACTTTAAATAAAAGGACAGAAATAGCAGACACGAAGGAAGAGATGACTGGGGCCCAGGCAGCTTTGTCCAGCTAGGAGGGTCTTGCAGACCTCACCCTCATCCTTCCATCTTCTCTGGGGCTTGGTGTCTAGGCTTGGAGGCCAGCAAAGATGGGCCCCTATCAGTGCTCTGGGAATGGTTAAGGGACGTCCAAAGCTGCAGCCCATGCCCCTGAGTCTCCTACAGTTTATCTGATTCCATGTGGTTTTAGTGTGGGGGGTTTTATGTGTGATTTCTGCAAAGTCGAAGCTACTACCCAGCCCAGTCCAGGGATAACTGTTCCTCCCATCACTGGCATGCAGGCCAGGTGGAGACTCTGGCTACATCTGGAACTGGCTGCTGTTACTGCTCCAGCAGTGGATTGGAAATGCAAAGCACTAGAGCTAACGGAAAAAGAGGTGGTTTAAAAGAATCATATGTCTCTGATCTTGACCTTTTGGTGAATTGTAAGGCCATTTTTCTCATTACAAAAAGCCGACTTCTAGAACAAGGAGCATGGTAGGTGGATTCATTTCTTACGGCTGCTGTAAGAAATTACTCTAAACTTGGTGGCTTAAGATGACACAATTGTATTCTCTTACAGTTCAGGGGGTCAGAAATCCAAAGTCAGTGTTATGGGGCTCAAGCCAGCGTGCGGGCCGGGCTGGCTCCTCCTGGAGGCCCCAGGGGGAGAATCTGCTCTGTCTCTCACAGCTTTTCGGGCCACCCTCCTGCCTCGGGGTGTGGCCGCATCACCCCGGTCTCTGCTCTTGTCTTCACCTCACCTTCCTGATCTGACTCGCTGTCCTTCCTCCTTGGGATTACACTGGGCCCACAAGGAAAATCCCAGTGTACCTGGGGAGACAGAAGTGAAAATAGCCCATTGTACATGGTGGGGTCCAAGACATGCCACTCTGAAATATGGCACCATTGCATTTTGAATGCATTGAGCTGAAGGAGTTTGAGGAAACAGCAGATACAGGAAGGTCACTCTGACCTCCCCACCTGCTGCCCTTCTTCTCTGAAATAGGCCATGAAACTCTCACGTGCAAGGTACCCTCCACGTCAGGAGGAAGGAAAACATTTTTACCCCCAGATACAGGGAATTTGGAATGGAGCTGGCTGTATAAACAAACTGTGTTAAATTCATCCTCGTCATCCTAGCTACTTCTTCACCACTCACTATGCCAAGCAACAGTTGGCATAATGACACGTGGCAACACCTCTCTCCTGGCAACACTTCAATTGCTTCTTTGTCAAAAAGGTGGCGGAGCTTCCTGCTGTCTGGTCACTTCTTCAGGTCTTCATTCCCTTGTGGATGTCCCCGGACGTTTACCCCTGTTGATCTGTCTTTGCCCAGTTAACGACCAGACCCAAGCAGGGAGCTTAAGAACGTAGAGGAGAGTGTTTCCCTCCACTACATATAACACAGGAGGATGAGCACAGAAGCAAGGTTAACCAGGCTGCTGGGAGGGTCCCAGCTGATGCAGCCAGGGCCCTGGGGGGCAGCAGGGCCTGGGAAATGGAGTAGGTAGACAGGGAATCATGGGCACATTGGCATAGAGGCTTGTGGAGTCCGAAGGTCTGGTGTGCCTGGAGCTTCAAGGAGCTGATCCACTTCTGCACTGGCTCCCCAGGCTGCATGAAGTTAAGATGCGGTGACAGGTGTAAAAGAGTTTCATGAACTGTGAGGCTCCTGTAAAGAGTGAGAGATGAGGGGGTGGGGCTCTTGCCCCTTCTCTTGTCTCCTCCCTGCTTTAGTTTCCAGATGAAGCAAAGTGACAGGACTTTGGGGAAAAAAAAAAATTAATAAAGTGTCCCTGTATAAATCTGATCTTTTCTCCTTAGGTAAAAACCCTCCAATAGATGCCACACCTCTACAACAGAAGCCAAGTCTCTTCCTGACCCCCAGAGTGGTGGTGGGTGTCAAGTGACCCGGCTCTCCCCCATGGGATTCCCCTGGAACCATCTGACTCCCCACCCTTGCCAGCTCTCTATTCCTTAAACACCGCAAACAGCGCCGCCCCTGGATGCTGACCCTTGTTAGACCCGCAGTGGGTAACCCCCTGCTCTGAATCCTCCACACCTCGCTCCTTCTTCTTGGCTCAAATGTCCTCCTTCCAGACCTCCCCTGACCATCTAGCTGAAGTGGTCCCCACATCCCCACTCCACCCTACACCCCAAGCCAATCTGCCTCAGTCTCTCTTTTCTTTTCTTCATGTAGCAAGTCCTGAATATCATCATCTGGAGTTCCTTTATTCCAGTATTTACTTGTTTATATCTCTTATGGGTTATGAGCATCGTCATGGGGACAGCCACGATATGACTTTAGCTGACCTCTGCATCCCCAGTGCCTATTGACACTAACCTAGCTTGCACAGATCATCAACATTTGAGTGAATACATTCCTAAAGGAACCTGTGAATGAGTGAAATTAAAATTATCTCGCCAATGCTTGCAGCCTTAGTATATAAACCAAGATGGAGATTTAGTAACATTTGAGCATTTTTATATCAGACTATGTTTTGGTTTTATATCAGGCTATGTTTGGGCTTCCCTGGTGGCTCAGATGGTAAACAATCTGCCTGCAGAGTGGGAGACCCAGGTTCAGTCCCTGGGATGGAAAGATCACCTGGAGCAGGACATGGCAACCCACTCCAGGATTCTTGCCTGGAGAATCCCATGGACAGAGGAGCCTGGCGGGCTGCAGTTATGGGTTCACAAAGAGCTGGACATGACTGAGTGACTGATGCTTTCACTTGCATTTTGTTTCTCTCTTTTGTAAAGTCACATGGCTGGTGATAGCACACAGACATTCTAGATAAGAAAAAATGAGACACTCTCTTTAATATTTATTAAAAAAATTTCAATACATGTTACCTTGTTTTTCTTTCCATGACAACCCTGCGTGTTAACTGGTATTTCACCATTTTAACAGATGAAAACACTGAGGCAGAGAGAGGCTGGGTAACTTGCCTGACGTTACTCAGCTTAGCCATGGTAGACCCAGGCTTCTAGGGACACCCATGTTTAGAGACACTCTACGCAGTGCGTTTCTCTCTGTGAACACTAATTTCTGCTCTTCATCATTACTTCACCTGGATGGGGCGGTGCCCCAAGATATTCAGGGCCTGGTGGGGAAACGGATTTCGATGGACACCCAGTTGTGGCAGTTGCTGCTGTTGCTCCCTGCCTAGCGTCCAACCTTCCTCTCTTGGGTCTCAGCCCTTGCTCTTCCTTTGGAGAAGCTTCCCTTTCCCCTTGAGCGGAGACAGGGGCTCAGCAGCACTGCCTGCACCCTCCCAGCACAGGCATGTGGTTGTCACCTGGTCATTTGAAGTCATAGTAGTTGGGTCAGTTCAGGCACTGGACCAAGTTGAGCCAGCAAGCACCAGTCTTGAGATTTTTTTTCTGGAACTTTTGGGAAAAAGAATTTTCTTTTCCTGAAGGCATTGCTTATCTGGTAAAATAGAAGTTTAAAGTTACGGGTGACTATGAAAGAATGAGCACCGCAAAACATGAAGCCACTTCTCATTGATCTTGCATTTGCACCTGGATTAAGCCATGCCTGAAGGCGGTGCTCCTTGCATTAAGGCCAGTCAGTAGTGGGCTTCTGATCCTTGCAACTAAGAGACTTCCAGGGAATACAAGATGTGTGGTCATTACTATCCCATGCAGTAGGAACTCACAGCAAAGGGCCTCACCATTTGGAGGCCAGGAAAGCCTCCTAGAGGAAAGGGCATTTGAGGTTGAACTTAAAGGATGAATGGGGTTTCTTGGGCAGATCTCTCAGTGATGGGACAACATTGCCATGGTATTAGGTAGGCCCAGTGTTGCTTGACCACAGAATGAGAGGGTGGGTTGGAAAGACGTACAGGGGCCCCAGAGACCCCTCACAAAGGGCTTCAAAAGGACCAGAGAGTATGAGTTTTATTCTTCAGGCATTAAGTTCACATTCAGGAACTTTCAATAGAGGAGACAGGGTTTCTCAATTAACAAACTCCTTTTTAGAAACCCTCCTGGAACAGGTGATCCCAGCCTCCTTCCTCCTGGAAGCCTGTCGTCTCCTCTGTGGGCGGATTGGCTGCCCCTAGCCCCACCGCCGGCTGCGGCTGAATGGCACCGGCGTAATTAAGCCATGCTGGGCAAAATTCCAGAAGAGACCAGCTAAGGCTTGGGAAAACTGATTCTCTGAGTCTCTCATTTCTTTCAGACTCAGAAATTCTCCTCTTGCTCATTTCTACCAGGAACAAAGAGCATGACGGGCTGTTGCGACAGGCTCTGCGAGCTGTGGGTATGGAGTCTGACGGGGCGGGGGCTACAGTGGTCCCTCCAGCAGTGTCCATGGGGCTTCCTTGCCAGAGGTGACCTGAGGCTCAGAAAAGGGGGTACCCATCCAGCTGCCTTTCTCTTGACAAAGGAAAACCTTGACCAGAAGAAGCTGACTGAGCCGGGAGGAGAGGAAGCATCAGGAGTGCCCTCAAGGTGAATTATGTCTTCAGAAGCATCTTAATTGTGCAAAAAGGCCTGGTCTCCCCCTGGCTTGGAGCAGGGGGATACTGGCGGCAAGAGTCACCTGGGAGCCAGCCGTGAGTGTCAGGATAGCCCGGCACGCTCTGAGCTTTATGTCCAGAAAGAGATACCGGTGCACTGTCTTGGAGAGGGGTGACGGCAGAGCCTGAAGCAAGGAAACAATGCTTGATCCTCACCCTGCGCTCATCCCACTCCACCCGACAGCTCACGGCGTTGCTGCTAGGCTAGCTCTGAACTAGCCTGCAGACTACACGCCAGCTGGACATGGCGGCCGGTGGCTGCTGTGCCCAAGAAGGAAATTACCCTCGATAGCTGGGCCCTGATGCAGCAGCGAGGGCCCGTGGGCTGAGAGGGAAGATTCCACCTGTGCCTGAGAGACTTGGTTGCCACTCGGGTTTTCTGAGTTTGCCGCTCCCTTTGGCCAAAGCCAGTCTTCTCCCGGAAATCCTTGTGCTCCCTGTCCTCCTCCTCGCCACCTTCTCCTCTTCCTCTTTCACTTTCTCCTCCCCCTTCTCCTTGCTGGCTGCTGCCTGGGGGTTGCTCTCAGCTCCTAGAGGCCAGCCTCAGGTTCTTACTACATGCACCATCCATTGACGTTCTCACAACATACACATATGTATTTTCAAACTCACTCATTCATGTTACCTCCCCCAATTAGAACATAAATTATATGAGGGCACAGATTTGTGTGGGTTTTCCCTAGCATCTAAAATGATGTTTGGTACACAGTAGAAGTTTAATAAATGTTTATTGAACAAATGGCTATGGGGATTAAGAATGTACTCTAGAGACACAGGTGGGGTTAGAATTCTGGCCTTAGCATAGGCTAGTTGTGCAGCCTGGATCCAGGTGCCCGGCCTTTGGGGGCTTGGCTTGTTCATCTACAGACCGGAGGTTGTCATCATAGGATAGTGGGAAGGATTTGCTGAGATTGTATGTGGAAAGCAGTAATCAGGACTTGGTCCTGAATGCACACTTAGTAAGCGTGAAGCACTCTGGTTATTGTTCCCTTACAGAGTGTCGGATAACTGGCCATTTTCTTACTGGCGCTCTCAATGTGTGGACAAAGAAAGAAGAGTGTCAGAGTACCCAGTCATTTGCTTAAGGTTGCACCATGAATGAGTGACCAGCAAAACTAGAACCCAGGACAAAGGTACTCTGGACTAGGCCCCAGGAGGCGGGGGTGATAAGTGGGGAGGGAAAGGGGAAGGAATGGGGCGGCTAAGAGGCTGTCACCGCAGAGCGGGAGAGGGCGCGGCCCAGGGAGCCGCGGGGGGACTGAGACTGCAATACAGGCCTTCCCCCCACAGGGTCAGAGGGCGCAGCAGCGCACCAGGACATCCTCGTACAACTGTCTGTGAGAGTGAGTGACTGCGCGTGGACGCGGCTTCCATCCAGTGTGCGGGCCTCTGTCTTTGCCTGCCAGTCCCCTGCCTCCATCCGGCCCCAGTGCCCTGGTGTTGCTCTGGAAACCAGCCCTTCCCCATCCTCAGTCCATGTGGTTCTGACCATATCTCTCTGCTTCAGGTGTGGCCCTGGGTAGTGACTGGATCAGGACGTACCTATGACCCAGCCAGTGTGGTAAGAGTGAGTCCTGGGACTGTTGGCTGGAACTTTTGAAAAGCAGACTCTCTTTTCTTATTAAGGTTGCTAAGTTAGTAGGATGCAAGTGGGGGCCATGTGGGATCCCCTTAATGGGAAGAGACTAAATAGAAAGCCAAAAAAAATAAAATAAAATAAAACAAACCAAGGAAAACAATGGAAAGAGATAAAGAGAAAAGACAAGTAGGAGAAAGCAAACAACTTGATGACATCATTTAACGCCCTGGACCCAGCTGTGCCTGAAGCTGCTCCGGGACTTCTCATTTGCCTAGACCGATATGTTTATTTTTTTGCTATAATTCAATTTGTGTTGAGTTGCTGTCACTTACCATCAAGATATTTCTGATTAATGCACCTGCTCCCCACTCTGACTTAGCTATTGAGCCGTTGACAGTGTGTTCAGTAGTTTAAGAGCACCAGAAAGAAGGAGACTCCTACCCTTCTAAGGGCCTAACATGAGCTAAACTTTAACCAGAGCCATCTTATCCTTCTCCCAGTACTAAGAGATATTATGGCAACATCACTGAGGGAAGAACCACTGCCCAGGAAACTGATTTCCAGAGCCAGGCTGCAAAGCTGAGGTTGACATCCTGCAACTTTAGCCCCTCCAACGCAGCCTTCCATAGATGAGGGAGGAAGAGCTTTTAAAGAAGGGATTTTAAGACTGACCATGAAGAACGAAAGTGGTTCTGTTAGGCCAGGAAGGGCTGGGAAAGGAGATCTAAGCAGAGGTGTTGTAGCCACAGATTCCGGGAAACAAACTCACTCAGAAGGACAGTGCAGATGGTGGAGTACTGTTATTGCACCGGCGGCCCAAGGCAGAATCTCCTCTCAGCCAAAGACCCTGACCGACTTTTGTGAAAGCCTTATATACATTAAGTGTACGGCTCAAGCCCACATCCCCAAATTCCTTAAACCTAGCCTGGAAAGTGCTAAAGGGAGATACAGTCAGGTGAGGGCCATGATTCATAACCAGAAGCATCAGCTGGTCATACACTGTAGCCTACACCAACAGATTACAGATTACAAAGGTGACTGACTACATGGGGGGTTATCACATTCTTTTCGGCGATGGGAAATCTTGGTATCGAATCTGGTGTTTACCAGTCCAGGAGGCCAGTTTGGCTGTAGGTATGTTATCGCCATGGCTACCAGGCACACAGTCCAAAGCTCACTGAAAGTGCGAGATGGCTTTTCCTCTTTTTCAAGATGGAGTCAGCTCGGCCTGTCCCTTTCCTCCCTCAAGGGAACAACACAAAAGCCAAGCTCAAAAGCAGGACCACTCAGAACTAGCTTAGAAAATAGCACAGAGTCCAAATTGGCAGGAGGCTAGAGCTCACGTAGGGAGTGGGTGGGAGAGACCTGGAAGCTGGAAGCCATGAACCAGATCACCAAGACATTGAAAGTCATCCAAAAGCATTTGACCATAACCTCTGACTTCAGGGATCTTTGGAAGGTTTTGTGACTTCAGATGACAGAATACTGTGACCCCGCATGGTGGAGGGCAGGCTGGGTGAAGTGAGGCTGCATGTAGATGCTTACACATGGTCCCAGGTGAGAAAGGCCCCCACCTGGGCAGGGCACAGAGGATGCAGGTGAGGAGGAAGAAGACTGTAAAGAAACATATGTCCCTGTAACCCGACAAGTGATACATGGAAAAGGAGCCAGGGAGATCTCCAAGTTTGGAATTATTTACAGGAAACAATGAACTCATTCTTTCAACCCCAGGAAGTGGAGACTCCAGCAGGCAGCAAACACGATGATGTCCCCAGGAGTGCTGTGAGTCTGGAGGGTAGACAGTCAGGCTAGCCATGGATAGGGAGATGCTGAGCAGAGGCCCTCAGGAAAGTCAGGAATGTGGAATGAATTCTGGAAACTAAGGGTGTGAATGAGGCCGCATGATCCCTGCCCCATCCCCCATCACTGCCAGACTGAAGCACAGAGGAAGGAACCTGGGGGAATCCTGTCCTTAGGATCAGGTAGCAGGGCCAAGTCTCCCCACTCCCCCACTAATGACTATGTTTCCATTCCGGTCCTGCTGTGTGGCCTCCCTGCTGTGTGATCTTGGGCAAATAACTTTCTCTCTCTGAATCTGTTTCCTCCTCTGACAAATGGGATCCAGGGCTCCTATCTCAAAGGACCGTTGTAAGAAAAGCATGCAGCAGGCAGCACGTTCACAGCTCTTGGAAGCTCTGAGAGTTCCTTTTACTTAAACCATCACTTTTGAGGAAAGAAGGAATGCTTGTTCAGGGACCGAAATTTACGTGCAGACCTGGTCAGAACAGTGTTTTCATGGCCTCATTCCTTTTGCTGCAGGGGCAAGAAAGGAGTTTTACTGTGCAAGAATATTTTCACTGAGTTCTTTTAAATCTTGTTTGCAAGACTCTGCACAGAATCACTCTGACTGTAAACAAAATTGAACAAATGACCAAAGCGATTCTGCTGGCACCCTGGGACCTTCACTCACCTCTGCACAGTGTTCATGTTTCTCTGACAGCGCGCAGAGTGTTGCTTCTGGGAACCTAAGGTCATGGAGGGTCCAGCCCACCATTCACAGGTGATGCATGCACATCTGATTGATAAAAAGTCACCGATTATTTGCACCAGTGTTGGTTCCTGACCAGTTACCAGTCAATGTGGCTTTGAGCTCCGGAGGAGCTGCTGTTTTTTCCAGCTCTGCCCACTTAACTGGCCAGTTTCAACATGGATTCATTACTGTCATTCCAATTTCAGCCCCAAAGCACAGGTCACAATTCCCAGTTCCCTCAGAGACCAAACTGGGGACATGGACAGTGAAGCTTGCTCGGTGAGATGCGACAGGACTTGGTGGGGCCCCTGGCAAACTGCTGACTGCCCTCCCAACACCCAGCAAATGAGGCAGCTTCACCCGGTTTCTGCCTGATCAGTGCCATGTACAAAGTGATTCTAGCATTGCCAGAGCTTCCCAGTTTTCTAGGGAAACCAGAGACTGGTATTGTTACATGAAATTTTCTGAGTTTCCGGCAAGGCAACAAAATCTTCAGGGCACCCATTTTCAAATTTGCTCCAGACAATTGCATGATTGCTTAAATAAAAAAAATAATGACAGCTAGCATTTGTCTGATCACAGAATACTTTCCCAGAGGACACTGTGCTCTGTCCAATGAGAATAACACTATCTAATTGGCAGGATTATTGTGAGGACTAAATGAGATGACATGTAAAATACCAGAGGCAATGGCACCCCACTCCATTACTCTTGCCTGGAAAATCCCATGGATGGAGGAGCCTGGTAGGCTGCAGTCCATGGGGTCGCTAAGAGTTGGATACGACTGAGTGACTTCACTTTCACTTTTCACTTTAATACATTGGAGAAGGAAATGGCAACCCACTCCAGTGTTCTTGCCTGGAGAATCCCAGGGACCGGGGAGCCTGGTGGGCTGCCATCTCTGGGGTCTCACAGAGTCGGACACGACTGAAGTGACTTAGCAGTAGCAGTATTGCTTCTTAACCTAAAGTAACATGGGAAATTCCTAAGCCCTGATTTGGCTCCACGTTCTGAAACTGAAGGCTCATGACCCAGGGAAGAAGGAAGCATCCATATAGACTCAATCTTTTTTCCCTTTTTTTTTTTTTTTTGCTTTTTGTTTTATATTGGCATATAGCTGATTAACTGTTGTGATAGTTTCTGGTGCATAGCAGAGCAATTCTGCCATACATATGCATGTATCCATTCTCCTCCCAAACTCCCCTCCCATCCAGGCTGCCATGTAACATTGAGCAGCATTCCATGTGCTACATAGTAGGTCCTTCTTGATTATCCATTTTAAATATGACAGGGTGCACATGTTCACCCCAAACTCCCTAACGATCCCTTCCCCTGCCCTTCCCCCCATGGTAACCATACATTCATTCTCTAAGTCTTTGCGTGACTCAGACACTCTTGAATCCAGATCCTGGCCCCACTCCTTGCTGTGATCTTAAGGTTCTGGCCCCTCTCTGACTCTCAGTTTCTTCTTCTATAAAAAAGGGAATAAAATCTACCTCCTAGAATGAGCATGAAATGAAATCTCATACAGACAGCAGAGTGCCTGGCTGTTAGTAACCACACAGTAAACTCCCCCCTCTCATTTTCTCTGTCCCAGGGGAGAATACCTCAAGACTTCACTGACGGTATACCATGCCTGCCCTTTCCCAGTTCTCAGTCCTGACTCTTGGACTCTTGCTGGGGTTCAGCCTGCCCACCAGCACTTCAAGAAGGAGAATTTATAGACCTCAACCAGAAAGTTTGCCCAGGTCAGGATCTAGAATAGCATGAATGAGGCTTGTGATCTCTAAGCCACTAGAGGTTTGTGGGGAAACTTCAGATTCTGGCAGAAAGTCCAGAAATGGAAACTAGACTCTTCATGCCATTGTCAATTCATTGTAAAATTCAGAGGAGGGATACTGATGGGGCTTGTTGGCGGCAGGGTTTCATTTGTTTAGAAACCAGGAAGCTTGGTTTCATCTCTGCATAGAGTCGGTGAAGGTAGAAATTTGACTTAAAACAATGGATTCCAGCCCTGGCTGCCTGCTGCAATCACCTGGGAGCTTTCAGCTCTACTGGGTCCCAGCCCCAGAGATGCAGGTGAGGTTGACCTGGGTGTCAGCCTGACATTGGATATTTAAATTCTAATGTCAGCCAGGTTAGTGTAATATGCAGTCAGGGCTTTGAACTATTGGAAAGGACAGGGGAGGACGAAGTAGTTTCTCACCTTCTGATATTCTTAACACTAAATTCCAGTGATGCTAAGATGCAATTTTCTTTTCACATTTTAACATCTCTGAGATAATCATGTCTTATAATCACCGTGATGAGAAAAGACTGCCTTGCAATTTTGTTGAAAGTGTTCTTTCCATCTTAGTGATGTCTGGAATAATGGTTTGTCTTATAATCGACAGTGAAATATGACCTCAAGTCTTAATTCTTCCTCACAGGGAGGCAGCAAGAAAGAGCAAATTGCCACACTCGAACGCACATCAGATTTGCCTGGAAGGCTGTTCACACAGTGGTCGGGCCACATCCCTCTGCGAGTTCAGGGTGAGGCCCGAGAATTTACGTTTCTAACAATTTCCCCAGTGGTGATGCTAACGCTGCTGGTCCTGGTCCTCATATTGAGAATCGATGGTTAAGTGAGCAGTCCTGATGCTGAATGCTTGTGTCCTCCCCGAACATGTGCTAAATCCCAAAGCCCAGTGTGGTGGTATCAGAAGGTGGGGCCTTTGGGAGTTGACTAGGTCATGAGGGTGGAGCCATCATGAATAGAATTAGCGCCCTCATTAAAAGGATCCCAGGGAGCACCTCCCGGGCCCTTCGGCCACGTGAAGTTGGCCATCTATGAACCAGAAAGCACCAAATACCAAATCTGCAAGCATCTTGGTCTTGGATTTACCAGCCTCCAGACAGTGAGAAATGTTTGTTGTCTGAGTTATCCAGTCCATGGTCTTTTTGCCGTAGTAGCCTGAGAACTATGATGTCTAAGTGAAGAGATCACGGTGGCGACTGACGCAACATTTGATAGCCTAGGGCTGGGCTAAGCCCATTCTATGGCTGAAAACACTTAGTCCTGACAGCAGTCCCATGGCTGAAAACACCTAGTCCTGAGAGCAATCCCATAAAATTGGTGTTAACATTCCCCCATTTTGCCGAGAAGAAAACTGAGTCAGTAGAGTGGCTAGTACAGCCCGCAAACCTAGAGCTTCTCTGGGGTCTCACAGAGTCGGACAGGAAACTATGCACCGGAAACTATCACAACAGTTAATCAGCTATACGCCAATATAAAACAAAAAGCAAAAAAAAAAAAAAAAAGGAAAAAAGATTGAGTCTATATGGATGCTTCCTTCTTCCCTGGGTCATGAGCCTTCAGTTTCAGAACGTGGAGCCAAATCAGGGCTTAGGAATTTCCCATGTTACTTTAGGTTAAGAAGCAATACTGCTACTGCTAAGTCACTAACCTAGTCAAATAACCTAGAGCTGCGATTTGAGCCCCAGCAATTAGACTCACTGCACACTTCCGCAGCCCCTGCCCTTTGTAGGTGGGGTCAACCCGGAAAATCATCTTCTTTTCTTCATTTGTAAACTGTGGCTACTGTGCTTTCTCTGGGGTGTGTGTGTGGGGGGGGGGTTGTCACCAACAAGCTGATCTTTCTGCCTGGAGCATCCTGTTAGGGCTCGCGGCCTGGCAGCTGCTGTTTACTTCTGCTTAACCACAGGGAGGCAGTGTGCTCAAGTGGGGACCAGACCTGCCTTTGGGAGTCAAAGACTAGGTCTGTCAATGATTTTTGCCACGAACTTTAGCCAGTGGGAAGTCACTGGTTGAGCTTGTGTTACACATAGGGACTTACATGGCCCCAGAGCAGGAGGTAGCTGAGATTCAAGGTCATCAGGCTTGGAAGGCATTTCCCTGAGTGATACCAAGTGACAAGACTCATGTTGGGAGCAGGACAATGACATTGCCAGGGCCACAGAGCTTAGCAGTCATTCAATTTTCAACACACATTTTTTGGGTACCTACCAGGTGCCAACCACTGTGCTGGGCCTGGGGAGAGAGGGCTGGATGAGGAAGATCTGCCCCTGGACTTTGTATCCTAGCATGTGGGTGGAGGGATGGAAGAGGGAGGAAGTCATAAAAGGGATTAATAAACCACACATGAGTGAGATATGTGATAAGCACAATCAGGAATATAGTCTGATTTGCCAGAAGGACTGGCAAGGTCATTATAGATAAGGATGGTCAGACACTTCTGAGGAGGTAGAATTTTAGATGGAAATTGGAAGTCAGTGTGTGCATGAGCAATAATCACCTGTTAATAATAATAGTTATTTTTTAGCACTGACTATGTGTTTGGTACTATGCCAAGTTAAATGAATGCTTCTCACAGCCCTTTGAAGCATAATTACTAGTATGATGCCCATTTGATAGATGAGGAAATTGAGGTTTAAAGGGGTGAAGTAGCTGGCCCAACAGATGCAGAGGGACCAGGATTCAAACACAGGAGGTCTGATGGACTGGGGTGCTCCCAGTCACCATACTTGACAATCTCTTGGGACAGAAGCCCAAGGCAGAAGAGATCTCCTGGGGTGATCACACGAGGTGCTACAGTACAGACGCAGCCAGGGCTGGGTTTGAATCCCTGACACATGACCCGGAGCAAGTCACAGTACCACTTGGATGTTCAGGCTCCTCTCCTGTGAAATGGAGAAAATAACAACAAATGCTGCTTTCAAGATTCAGCCAGTCAATGTGAACTTAGTCCGGTTTCTGGCATATATGAAACCCTCAGACAATGGCACTATTATTATTCTATGCTGGGGAGAATGCAGACTTCAGCTGGGTGTTGGACGGTCCTCAAGATACTCAGAGTTGCCTGTTCGACTTAAATAAGGGCTTCCCAGGTCGGAAGTCAACCACAGATCTTTCACTGATACCCATCCTGATCTTTCATAGTCTTAGGAGAGCAGGCAACAAATCCATCCTCCACCAATGGTTTCTTGATCCCTAGCCATGAGAAGTCTTGTTTCCTCCTGACTGCACCCGCAAGATGGGGCTGGTGGGGAGCTGGATCTCTAAGATGTCAGAAATTGAAATGTTGGTCTGCTCTATACCCAAATCCCCTTGTCCTCATCTGGGGATGCCTTACCAAGAGAGATACCAAAAGTAAATTTGCAGAGTGACTTTTCAGCCTGTAGCTGTTTCCTTTAGGCTTCAGCGAGAGTTGGCAGAATTGGCTTGGATTTCCAGCCAGAATCATCAAGCAGTCATCACATATGAGCTTATTACACACACACAGCTTTAGTTTCTGAATCGTTTTACCCACTCAGCTTATAAATCCCCAGCCTCTCACTCTGTACCACCTGCTCCCTCCCTATCCATAAGTAAACTCTGAATCCAGTTCAGTTCAACAGACTCTCACTGAGCACCTATCCCAACCGAGACATCTGGATGGTGCAGGGAGGTTCTGGGATGGTTCTACACGAGCTCCTGCCCTTGAGTGCACTCCTGAAAATCAGATCTGGTCACTCCTCTACTCCAAACCTTCCGTGGTGTCATGGAGATGGCCAACTGTTCAGACCAGTTTCCTTTTCTTCTTGGGTGCACAGCTGAGTCACATTTCCCAGCCTCCTTTGCAATTAGGTGTTGCCATGCTTTCTGGGTTGAATTATGGTCCATTAAAATTTGCATGTTGAGGGAACTTCCCTGGTGGTCCAATGGTTAAGACTCCAAGCTCCCAATACAGAGGGCATGGATTCAATCCATACTTGGGAAACTAAGATCCCATATGCCACATGGCATGATGCCCCCCCCAAATTATGTTGAAGTCTTAACTCCCAAACCTGAGACTGTGACCTTATTTGAAATAGGATCATCACTGATGTAATTAATCAAGATGAGGCTAAACTGAAGTAGGGTGGGCCCCTAACCCAATATGACTAGTATCCTTATCAAAAAGGGAAATTTAAACACAGACACACATGTAGGGAGACTATCACATGGAAGATGAAGGCAGTGACTGAGTGATGCTGCCACAAGTCAAGGCACATCCACGAGTGCCTGCAAACCAGAAGAAGCTAGGTGCTGAGACCGCGGAGCACGGAACAGATGCTCCGTCACAGCCTGAGCTGCAACCAGCCCTGCCAGCACCTTGATTGTGGACTTCCACACTCCAGAACGGACCGATGGTAAATTTTTGGTGTTTAGTTATTTATTTTAAGAACTTTCACAGTCTTTATTTATTTATTTTTACTTTACTTTACAATACTGTATTGGTTTTGCCATACATTGACATAAATCCACCACAGGTGTATGTGAGTTCCCAACCCTGAACCTCCCTCCCATCACCCTCCCCATATCATCTCTCTGGGTCATACCAGTGCACCAGCCCCAAGCATTTTGTATCCTGTATCGAACCTAGACTAGCGACTCTTTTCTTACCTGACAGTATACATGTTTCAATGCCATTCTCCCAAATCATCCCACCCTCTCCCTCTCCCACAGAGTCCAAAAGTCTGTTCTTTACATCTGTGCCTCTTTTGCTGTCTCGCATATAGGGTTATCATTACCATCTTTCTAAATTCCATATATTTGGGTTAGTATAGTGTATTGGTGTTTTTCTTTCTGGCTTACTTCACTCTGTATAATTGGCTCCAGTTTCATCCATCTCATCAGAACTGATTCAAATGTATTCTTTTTAATGGCTGAGTAATACTCCATTGTGTATATGTACCACAGCTTTCTTATCCATTCATCTGCTGATGGGCATCTAGGTTGCTTCCATGTCCTGGCTATTATAAACAGTGCTGCGATGAACATTGGTGTACACGTGTCTCTTTCAATTCTGGTTTCCTTGGTGTGTATGCCCAGCAGTGGGATTGCTGGGCCATAAGGCAGTTCTCTTTGTAGTATTTTAAGGAATCTCCACACTGTTCTCCATAGTGGCTGTACTAGATTGCATTCCTACCAACAGTGTAAGAGGGTTCCCTTTTCTCCACACCCTCTCCAGCATTTATTGCTTGTAGACTTTTGGATCACAGCCATTCTGACTGGCGTGAAATGGCACCTCATTGTGGTCTTGATTTGCATTTCTCTGATAATGAGTGATGTTGAGCATCTTTTCATGTGTTTGTTAGCCATCCATATGTCTTCTTTGGAGAAATGTCTATTTAGTTCTTTGGCCCATTTTTTGATTGGGTCATTTATTTTTCTGGAATTAAGCTGCATAAGTTGCTTGTATATTTTTGAGATAAGTTGTTTGTTAGTTGCTTCATTTGCTATTATTTTCTCCCATTCCAAAGGCTATTTTTTCACCTTGCTTATAGTTTCCTTTGTTGTGCAGAAGTTTTTAATTTTAATTAGATCCCATTTGTTTATTTTTACTTTTATTTCCAGTACTCTGGGAAGTGGATCATAGAGTATCCTACTGCGATTTATGTCGGAGAGTGTTTTGCCTATGTTCTCCTCTAGGAGTTTTATAGTTTCTGGTCTTACATTTAGATCTTTAATCCATTTTGAGTTTATTTTTGTGAATGGTGTTAGAAAGTGTTCTAGTTTCATTCTTTTACAAGTGGTTGACCAGTTTTCCCAGCACCACTTGTTAAAGAGATTGTCTTTAATCCATTGTATATTCCTGCCTCCTTTGTCGAAAATAAGGTGTCCATAGATGTGTGGATTTATCTCTGGGCTTTCTATTTTGTTCCATTGATCTATATTTCTGTCTTTGTGCCAGTACCATACTGTCTTGATGACTGTGGCTTTGTAGTAGAGCCTGAAGTCAGGCAAGTTGATTCCTCCAGTTCCATTCTTCTTTCTCAAGATTGCTTTGTCTATTTGAGGTTTTTTGTATTTCCATACAAATTGTAAAATTATTTGTTCTAGCTCTGTGAAAAATACCGCTGGTAGCTTGATAGGGATTGCATTGAATCTGTAGATTGCTTTGGGTAGTATACTCATTTTCACTATATTGATTCTTCTTATCCATGAACATGGTATATTTCTCCATCTATTAGTGTCCTCTTTGATTTCTTTCATCAGTGTTTTATAGTTTTCTATATATAGGTCTTTAGTTTCTTTAGGTAGATATATTCCCAAGTATTTTATTATTTTCGTTGCAATGGTGAATGGAATTGTTTCCTTAATTTCTTTTTCTGCTTTCTCATTATTAGTGTATAGGAATGCAAGGGATTTCTGTGTGTTGATTTTATATCCTGCAACTTTACTATATTCATTGATTAGCTCTAGTAATTTTCTGGTGGTGTCTTTAGGGTTTTCTATGTAGAGGATCATGTCATCTGCAGACAGTGAGAGTTTTACTTCTTCTTTTCCAATTTGGATTCCTTTTATTTCTTTTTCTGCTCTGATTGCTGTGGCCAAAACTTCCAGAACTACGTTGAATAGTAGCGGTGAAAGTGGGCACCCTTGTCTTGTTCCTGACTTTAGGGGAAATGCTTTCAATTTTTCACCATTGAGGATAATGTTTGCTGTGGGTTTGTCATATATAGCTTTTATTATGTTGAGGTATGTTCCTTCTATTCCTGCTTTCTGGAGAGTTTTTTATCATAAACGGATGTTGAATTTTGTCAAAGGCTTTCTCTGCATCTATTGAGATAATCATATGGCTTTTATTTTTCAATTTGTTAATGTGGTGAATTACATTGATTGATTTGTGGATATTGAAGAATCCTTGCATCCCTGGGATAAAGCCTACTTGATCGTGGTGTATGATCTTTTTAATGTGTTGCTGGATTCTGATTGCTAGAATTTTGTTAAGGATTTTTGCATCTATGTTCATCAGTGATATTGGCCCATAGTTTTCTTTTTTTGTGACATCTTTGTCAGGTTTTGGTATTAGGGTGATGGTGGCCTCATAGAATGAGTTTGGAAGTTTACCTTCCTCTGCAATTTTCTGGAAGAGTTTGAGTAGGATAGGTGTTAGCTTTTCTCGAAATTTTTGGTAGAATTCAGCTGTGAAGCCGTCTGGACCTGGGCTTTTTTTGCTGGAAGATTTCTGATTTCAGTTTCAATTTCCATGCTTGTGATGGCTCTGTTAAGATTTTCCATTTCTTCCTGGTTCAGTTTTGGAAAGTTGTACTTTTCTAAGCATTTGTCCATTTCTTCCACGTTGTCCATTTTATTGGCATATAATTGCTGATAGTAGTCTCTTATCATCCTTTGTATTTCTGTGTTGTCTGTTGTGATCTCTCCATTTTCATTTCTAATTTTATTGATTTGATTTTTCTCCCTTTGTTTCTTGATGAGTCAGGCTAATGGTTTGTCAATTTTGATTATCCTTTCAAAGAACCAGCTTTTGGCTTTGTTGATTTTTGCTATGGTCTCTTTTGTTTCTTTTGCATTTATTTCTGCCCTAATTTTTAATATTTCTTTCCTTCTACTAACTCTGGGGTTCTCCATTTCTTCCTTTTCTAGTTGCTTTAGGTGTAGAATTGGATTATTTATTTGACTTTTTTCTTGTTTCTTGAGGTATGCCTGTGTTGCTATGAACTTTCCCCTTAACACTGCTTTTATAGTGTCCCACAGGTTTTGGGTTGTTGTGTTTTCATTTTCATTCGTTTCTATGCATATTCTGATTTCTTTTTTGATTTCTTCTGTGATTTGTTGGTTATTCAGAAGCGTGTTGTTCAGCCTCCATATGTTGGAATTTTTAATAGTTTTTCTCCTGTAATTGAGATCTAATCTTAATGCATTATGGTCAGAAAAGATGCTTGGAATGATTTCAATTTTTTTGAATTTATCAAGGCTAGATTTATGGCACAGGATGTGATCTATCCTGGAGAAGGTTCCGTGAGCACTTGAGAAAAAGGTGAAATTCATTGTTTTAGGGTGAAATGTCCTATAGATATCAATTAGGTCTAACTGGTCTATTGTATCATTTAAAGTTTGTGTTTCTTTGTTAATTTTCTGTTTAGTTGATCTGTCCATAGGTGTGAGTGGGGTATTAAAGTCTCCCACTATTATTGTGTTATTGTTAATTCCCCCTTTCATATTTGTTAGCATTTGTCTTACATATTGTGGTGCTCCTATGTTGGGTGCATGTATATTTATAATTGTTATATCTTCTTCTTCAATTGATCCATTGATCATTATGTAGTAGCCTTCTTTGTCTCTTTTCACAGCCTTTGTTTTAAAGTCTATTTTATCTGATATGAGCATTGCTACTCCTGCTTTCTTTTGGTCTCTATTTGCATGGAATATCTTTTCCCAGCCCTTCACTTTCAGTCTGTATGTGTCCCGTTTTGAGGTGGGTCTCTTGTAGACAACGTATATAGGGGTCTTGTTTTTGTATCGATTCAGCCAGCCTTTGCCTTTTGGTTGGGGCATTCAACCCATTTACGTTTAAGGTAATTATTGATAAGTATGATCCCATTGCCATTTACTTTATTGTTTTGGGTTCGGGTTTATACACCCTTTTTGTGTTTCCTGTCTGGAGAATATCCTTTAGCATTTGTTGGAGAGCTGGTTTGGTGGTGCTAAATTCTCTCAGCTTTTGCTTGTCTGTAAAGCTTTTGATTTCTCCTTCATATTTGAATGAGATCCTTGCTGGGTACAGTAAGCTGGGCTGTAGGTTATTTTCTTTCATCACTTTAAGTATGTCTTGCCATTCCCTCCTGGCCTGAAGAGTTTCTATTGAAAGATCAGCTGTTATCCTTATGGGAATCCCCTTGTGTGTTATTTGTTGTTTTTCCCTTGCTGCTTTTAATATTTGTTCTTTATGTTTGATCTTTGTTAATTTGATTAATATGTGTCTTGGGGTGTTTCACCTTGGGCTTATCCTGTTTGGGACTCTCTGGGTTTCTTGGACTTGGGTGATTATTTCCTTCCCCATTTTAGGGAAGTTTTCAACTATTATCTCCTCAAGTATTTTCTCATGGTCTTTCTTTCTGTTTTCTTCTTCTGGGACTCCTATAATTCAAATGTTGGAGCATTTCATATTGTCCTGGAGGTCTCTGAGATTGTCCTCATTTCTTTTAATTCGTTTTTCTTTTTTCCTGATTCATTTATTTCTACCATTCTATCTCTACTTCACTAATCCTATCTTCTGCCTCCATTATTCTACTATTTGTTGCCTCCAGAGTGTTTCTGATCTCATTTATTGCATTATTCATTATATACTGACTCTTTTTTATTTCTTTTGGGTCCTTGTTAAACCTTTCTTGCATCTGCTCAGTCCTTGTCTCCAGATTATTTATCTGTGATTCCATTTTGATTTCAAGATTTTGGATCATTTTCACTATCATTATTTGGAATTTTTTATCAGGTAGATTCCCTATCTCTTCCTCTTTTTTTGGTTTGGTGGGCATTTATCCTGTTCCTTTACCTGCTGAGTAGTCCTCTGTCTCTTCATCTTGGCTATATTACTGCGTTTGGGGTGGCCTTTCTGTATTCTGGCAGTTTGTGGCGTTCTCTTTATTATGGAGTTTCCTCTCTGTGGATGGGGTTGTATCAGTGGCTTGTCAAGGTTTCTTGGTTAGGGAAGCTTGTGTCGGAGTTCTGGTGGCTGGAGCTGGATTTCTTCTCTCTGGAGTGCAATGAGAGTCCAGTAGTAAGTTATGAGATGTCAGTGGTTTTGGAGTAACTTTAGCTGCCTGTATATTGAAGCTCAGGGGTGTGTTCCAGTGTTGCTGGAGAATTTGCATGGTATGTCTTGCTCTGGGACTTGTTGGCCCTTGGGTGGTGCTTGGTTTCAGTGTAGATATGGAGGCATTTGATGAGCTCCTATCGATTAATGTTCCCTGGAGTCAGGAGTTCTCAGGATTTGGACTTAAGTCTCCTGCTTCTGGTTTTCAGTTTTATTTTTGCAGTAGCTTCAAGACTTCTCCATCTATACAGCACTGATGATAAAACATCTAGGTTAGAGATGAAACGTTTCTCCACATTGAGGGACACCCAGAGAGGCTGACTGAGTTACATGGGGAAGAGAAGAGGGAGGGGGGAGTTAGAGGTGACTGGAATGAGATGAGGTGGGATTAGAAGAGGAGATAGCAAGCTAGCCAGTAATCACTTCCTTATGTGCACTCCACTGTCTGGACTGCTCAGAGATGTTCACGGAGTTATACAGAGAAGAGGAGAGGGAGGAAGGAGACAGAGGTGGCCAGGAGGGTAAAAGAGGGAAATGAAAAGAAGAGAGACAGATCCAGCCAGTAAACAGTTCCCTAAGAGTTCTCCATCGTCTGGAACACACAGAGATTCACGGAGTTGGGTAGAGAAGAGAAAGGGGAAGGAGGAGACAGAGGCAACCTGGTGGAGAAAAAGGAGAGTCCAGAGGAGAAAGCGGTCAAGCCAGTAATCTCGCTCTCAAGTAAAAATGGGTACTGAAGATTGGGTTTTTTAAGGTACAAAATTGACAACAAACACCAAAAAGCAAAGATTAAAAATCTAGAGTAGAGGTTGGATTTTCAAAAATACAATATTAAAGAAAAGAAGAAGAAAGAAAAGAAAGAAAAACAAAGTCACATGAATTATTAAAAAAAAACAACAACAACCACACAAATATATATATATGGCGTTTGCTTTAAGAACTTAAAAATTTTAAAATGTTAAAATAAAATAAAAAAAGAAGAAAAATAAAAGAATAAAAAACAAAAACAAAAAAAAGAATGATCGTAAAAACAGTAAAGGTAGATCTGGGACTTTCTCTGGTGGTGTTGTGGGCAGTGTGGGGTCAGTTCATTTTCGGATAGTTCCTTGGTCTGGCTTATATTTCTTAAGATCTATACTTCCAAGGCGGTTCCCTCTGTTTTAGCTTCTTCTGTTTGCTGGTCTCTTCAGTGTTTGTTTTCCGCCCTGACACAAGGGGGACGGTGGTGGACACTTTTTTTTTTTTTTTTAGGCTCACTTGTTCAGTCGCGCTGTGGGGAGGGAGGGATGCTGCAAACAAATAACACTGGCGTGTGCTCGCAGTGTCTCAGCCCCACCGGGCCTGTCCCCGCTCACCGCGCACACCGTTCAGGCTCCTGGTTGCTCCACCAGGAACCATCTGAGGCTGGCCCTGGGCTGCATGCACCTCCCCGGTCTAAGCCGCTCAGGCTCAGGCACCCACGTAGTCCTCAGAGGCGCAGAGTTGGTTGGGCCTGCATTTTGTGCCCTTCCCAGGTCCAAGAAGTTCAGGAGTTTGGCGAGCGCGGTTGCTGCCTTTCCCGTCCCTGCTGCTCAGTTTTCTGGGTGTACAACTGGCGCTCCTTATTAGGCAGATGGTGACTGTCCAGAACCCCAAGAAGTCTTAGTTAGCAAAGAAGGTTGCTTGCAGTTTGGAAGTTTCTCTGGAGCTGCAATTGTCCCCTTCCGGCCCTTCCGGCTCTGGCTGCCTGTCACCGGAGGGGGATGGTCTGCAGCCGGCTAATTCTGTTCTGTCCTTTGTTCTGTGCGCGGTCCTGGCGGTGTCTTATGTTAGAGCTTTTCACGTGGTAGCTATCCCACAGTCTGGTTTGCTAGCCCAAGTTAGTTCGCTCTGATTACCCTCAGGGCATTCAGGCCGGATCCTTACTCTAAGCAATGCAGCCCGCACCTCCCTGCCCAGCCCCCGCTTGCTAGTGGAGGATACAGGCACCTGCACTGCTTCTCCGCTGGGGAGGGTTACTGTTGAGCTCGTAATCTGTGGGTTTAAATTATTTATTTATTTTTCCTCCCTGTTATGTTGCCCTCTGTGCTTCCAAGGCTCACCACAGACTCGGCAGCGAGAGTGTTTCCTGGTGTTTGGAAATTTCTCTCTTTTTAAGACTCCCTTCCCGGGATGGAGCTCCCTCCCTACCTCTTTTGTCTTTTTTTTCCATCTTTTATAATTTTCGTACCTGTTTTTGAAGACAATGATCTGCTTTTCTGGGTGCCTGATGTCCTCTGCCAGCATTCAGAAGTTGTTTTGTGATGTTTACTCAGCGTTTAAATGTTCTTTGGATGAATTTGTGAGGGAGAAAGTGGTCTCCCCGTCCTATTCCTCCGCCATCTTAGGACCGCCCCCAATTTTCGGGGTTTAAACTGCCCAGTCTGCGGTACCAGTAGCCCTGGCAGACTAACCATGTGACTGTGTTGTAGCAGATGAAATGCGATGGAAAGCTATGTGTGCTCAGACTGCCCTTGCCCCTAGAAGCTTCCCACGTGTCCCCTCTCCCACCATCCTCCCCCGAATGTGGACACGCAGTGACTTGGATTCACCATCCTGACGGTGCCATGGCTCCATCGGCCTGGGTCTCTGCATGATCACGTGGAGCACAGCCACCACCTCCATTGGTACCTGGATCTGATATGGTGGAGAAATGGACTTTTATTTCTCAGACCCCTGAGATTTAGGGGTTTGTCTGACAGCCTAATTTAAAGTATCCACCCCTCAAAAAAGGAACCCTCCTGTACTACTGGTGGGAATGTAAATTGGTGTAGCCGCTATGGAGAACAACATGGAAAGTCCTTAAAAAAAAAAAAAAAACAAAGTCATCATGTGATCCAGTAATCCCACCCCTGGGCATATTCCTAGAGAAAACACTAATCTGAACAGACATGTCATAGCAGCACTATTTACAAAAGCCAAGACATGGAAGCAATCTAAATGTCCCTCAACAGATGAATGGGTAAAGAAGATGAGGCATGTATACAATGGAATATTACTCAACTTTAAACAAGAATAAAATAATGCTACTTGCAGCCACATGAATGGACTGAGAGATTATCACACTAAGTGCAGTAAGTCAGAGACAAATATTATACGATATCACTTATATTTCAAAAAATGGAATCTCAAGCAAAATAGTGCAAATGAACTTACAAAGCAGAAATAGATTCACAGACATATAAAGTAAACTTATGGTTACCAAAAAGGAAAGCGGGGAGGGATAAATTAGGAGTTTGGGATTGACATATACATTTTGTTGTTGTTTAGTCGCTAAGCCATTATCTGACTCTTTGCGACCACATGGACTGCAGCATGCCGGGCTTCCCTGTACTTCACTAGCTCCGGGAGTTTGCTCAAACTCCTGTCCATTAAGTAAATATACATACATATATATAAAATTGATACCAACAAGGACATACTGTATAGCAGAGGGAACTCAACTCAGTATATTGTAATATCCTATATTGAAGAAGAATATGAAAGTGAATATATCTATGTATTGAATATAACATATATATTGAATATATATTCAATAAAACTGAATATATATATAACACATATATTGAATATAACTAAATTTGCTGTATACCTAAAACCAACACAACATTGTAAATCAATTATATTTCAATAAAAAGTAAAGTAGCCGTCCCTCCTTTTCCTTCATAGCATTTAGTGAGATACTTAACCATATTTGGGGTTTGCTCACTTGTCTATATTCTGTTTCTGCCACTTGATCCTAACTTTGCTTTGTTAACTGTTGTTAGTTCAGTCCACTCCAAAGTGTCTCGTGCTTAGCAAGTCCTGCTTATGTGTTTCTGGCTGGAATTCTATGTCTGGTGGGAGGAAAGGACTGTGACATAAAATGATCAGGGTGTGAACAGGTGTGGAGGAACAATGGCTTTGGGGAAAAGAGCAGAAGAGCAAAAAAACCTTAGAGAGGGGGTGACCCCTGAGTGGGTTTTTGGAGAAGCTGGGTAGAGGCAGGGGGCGGGTGGCAGGCTGTGTGGCTGCGGGTGGATGTAGAAGCCTTCTGAGGCACAGCTCAGGTGATGGTGGGAAGAGCACAGAGCCTGTATGTTCCACAGCTGAAAGCTGCCGTGCCAGCCACGTGTGGGTAGAGGTAACTTCTGGGGGAGCAGCTGTACAAGGCTGCAGGAGGTGGACCACATGAGGGCTTGGAAAGCTCAGATAAATTTTCACTTAACTCCACCACTTTGAAAACTCTCAGACCACACTCCACAGAAAGAGATCCCATTCTACACCGCAATCCATGTTTGAATATAACAAAAATAAGTCCTAATACATGATACTGGCCTTTACATTGGGTTGGCTAAAACATTCATTTGGGTTTCTTGTGCTATCTGAAATTCGAATGAACTTTTTGGCCAATCCAATAATTGTTAAAAATCTTGTGTTTCTTGTTAGACCCCAAACTATTTTAAAGTGCTGATCTCTTATGCTAAATGGATTTAGGAGTGACTACTGGGTGACCCAGAATTTATACCTCTCCGGCTTCTGGCCACAGAACGACTTTCGCTGGGCTCTGAGCCAGCAGGGGGAGGGGATGAGAGGGTAGCAGGGCAGCCAGCCCAGTAGCAGAGGGGGCAGCCTGGGTGAGGGGCATCTGCAAAGGGCAGCAGATGCAGAAGCCGGGCCAGTGAGTGAGATCCTGGGGGCACTGGGTGCCTGCGGATTTGCAGGAAGCCCAGTGCAGGACTTGGCCCTGGCTCTAAGTGATTGGCTGAGCACTGTGGGGAGAGTCCCAGGCCCTGTGCTCCCCTGAGGAGGCCTCGCTGACTGATGCTTGGATGGCTTCTTTGGTGGAGAGGATTTGCTGAGGGGCGATGAATGAGGGCCAGAGGTGTGGGGAAAAGCAGGGCGCGTGCACACATCAGCCTCGGGAATGAGTGGGACCACTCAGTCCCCAGCATCAGGTGCCTGGCAAACCCTCAACACAAAGCAGGGCTGGGGCGTGTGCGTGTGTGTGTGCAAATGTGTGTGAAAGATCTGTGTATGGGTAAATGTGTGCGTGTGCGAGGGGTCTGAGTGTCTGTGTCTTCACATGAGTGAAGTGGAATAGCGGTCCCTTCCCTACGGTGACTTTCTGAGTGAGGCTCTTGCAAGTAAGGTGTGGAGACCTTGGATGACAGTGGGGAAGAGCAGAGAGCCTGTATGTTCTGCAGCTGAAAACTGGAGCGCCGGCTACGTGTGGGCAGAGGACACAGGGCCAGTGTCCTAAAAGTGAATCACAGCTGCCAGTTTCAGAAGTAGGGAAGCTCTGAGCTTTACTTCATTCTTACTGGGACCCCTTGGACTGATGCCTGAGGCAATTTACCTCCTTCTAAGCCTCTCCCATTGTGGTTGTTCAGTCGCTAAGTCATGTCTGACCCTTTGCAACCTCACAGACTGCAGCATGCCAGGCTTCCCTGTCCACTTTCTTCAGGACTTTGCTCAAACTCCTGTCCATGGAGTCAGTGATACCATCCAACCATCTCATACTCTGCTGCCCCCTTCTCCTCCTGCCCTCAATCTCTCCCAGAATCAGAGTCTTCTCCAATGAATAGGCTCTTTACATGAGGTGTATTGAAGCTTCAGCTTCAGCTTCAGCTTCAATCCTTCAGTGAATATCCCACTGTGGAGGCTGCAACTTTAACAATTCATCACCCTACACATCTTTCCCCACCGTTCCCTGGGGGCTCTGTCTCCACTCTGGAGACTGATGGGGCCTAGGTAACAGACCTCCGGAATAAGGGCTCCCAGACATGGCCTCCTTTCCCAGACATGGCCTCTCTGAGCCTCTATGTCTGTATCTGTCCAATGGGCACAAACCACGCCCACTTTGCAGGATGAATTTGTGAAGAGCTGGTGAATTATACACTGGGAAGGGCTTGGTCATCTGTAAAGAGGCTCAGGTGGTGACAGGATGACTGGAGATGGTAGGGATGACAGCATTTCAGACAAGTACCTGCCAAAGTCCTGGCAGACAACTGGGAACTTAAATCAACCTGGCCTTCTCAGGATGCTGTGGGTGAGCTTAGGAGGCCACAGGCTGTAAAGAGAAACCTTCATTCCTTCACTTCTCTGCTGATATTTGGGTTTGGATGTGATCAGAACCATGGGGGCAGAGGTTGCTCCAGAGGGCCCTGGGTCCTCCCAGACAGTAGCTCCAGCCCCCCAGTGCCTCCTTTGCCTCCAACAGAGCCCGAGGCAGGACTTGAAGCAGCATCTCCACCACCCCACCCCCAATCTCTGCAGCCAACCCCACTCCCTGAGCAACAGAGAATAAATCCGCAGCCTTCAAGAGCTAGAATCCTCCAATTCTTGCTGGCACCCAGTTCCCATGGCAACCCAAAGCTCTCCTTTGCCACCTTCAGGAATGTCATTAGGCTGTGAGGGGGAGGTGGCAAACAAAGGGAGGGTGTCAGGATGCAGCCTTCTCTAAGAGGACTGCTCTGCAGGGCAGAAGCTCTTTTTGTAGCAGTCTTTTTCTCTCCTCTTAAATAAAATATACAAACCATCTCATTATATCAAACCAACTGAGTTTTTTCTTTTCTAAGGGGAAAAACAAAATTAATAAAATGTACTTCAGTGCCCCATCAAGGAACTGGAAAATAGATGCTCAAGTGTCAAGGAGAACAGCATGATCTAACAATAGGGACCTCACATGCTCCATCACCTTGAACCCTCCGAACCACCTCTTTTCCTAATGTAGACACTGAGCTTGAGAAAGACGAACAGCCCTCTCAGGTCACAGGCCAATAAGGGGAGGGGCAGGGATGCGAGCCCACGTCAGAGCCCCGCTCGACACGGATGTGCCTGCCAGTGTGCTCTCCTGGGAAACAGTAATCACGTCATCAGTGCCAGATTTAAGAGCCAGGTGCTGCTGCTGCTGCTAAGTCGCTTCAGTCGTGTCTGACTCTGTGCGACCCCATAGATGGCAGCCCACCAGGTTCCACCATCCCTGGGATTCTCCAGGCAAGAACACTGGAGTGGGTTGCCATTTCCTTCTCCAATGTATGAAAGTGAAAAGTGAAAAGTGAAAATGAAGACACTCAGTCATGTCCAACTCTTAGTGACCCCATGGACTGCAGCCTACCAGGCTCCTCCATCCATGGGATTTTCCAGGCAAGAGTACTGGAGTGGGTGCCATTGACTTCTCCAAAGAGCCAGTTGTCTATGGGAGAAAAAAAGGAGTTGCTGAAAATTTTCTTCCTTCTCCACCTCATGCCACGTGTGCTGATACAAACCTGGAAGGAGCATCGGGTGTCTCTGGAATCCATGTTCACACCAGCTTCCAGCTGGATGACTTAAGCCTCTGTCTTGGTCTCCCTAACTTCCATGTCTCCACCTCAATACCCACTTCACTGAGGTCACAGAGTCTATGCAAATGTGATGCGACCACGATGTCTCACATGCTCTCAGGACAAAGTCCAAGCTCCTCAGGATCAGCCTCAGGTCCTTCCACGATGGCTCCACCATCGACCCTCCAGCTTCACCCCCCAGAAATGAGCCCTTAAGACTGAGCCGGGCATTGTTAACCAAATACTCCCTGCACCTTCTGCCCTCTTTTTCTTTATGTTGACTCCTCTGCCTGGAACTGTTCCCTTCCCCACGAGCCACTTAAAGTCCTGACTGACCATCCAACTTCAGTCGGTGCCATTTTCCTTGTAAGCTCTTCCCTGATTTCTGGTCCTGTCCACCTCCTCACAGACTGAAGTCTGTCCTTCTCAGTCCTTAAGCTATTCCGACACATAGCACTCACTTCACTGACTGAAATTACATACTTACGTATCTGTCTTTACTGCTAGACTGAGAACACTTTGAAGACAGATGCTACATCTGGTTCATTACAGTAATTTGAGCTCACAGGAGATGCTCAGGAACTTTTAGATTGTACATGTACAAGTACATGTACACACACACACTCACAGATGGACAGTGGAAAGAAGACAGCAGGCAAATGTGACTTTCAATGTAACAGTGAAAATTGTTTTAAGCTAAACCAACAAGAGATTGTGCTAGGATGAGCTACTTTTCAATCTGAAAATCTCTTCAAAGTTGTTGAAATATGATTTGTGTGATATAAACAAGTCTGATCTGATGGTGGGCCAATGACAGGGCTCATGACGTAATCATCCAGTCATGCTGGAGGGTTGGCAGTATCTAGTCTTATCTGCTATAGCATCATTACTATCTCTGGCCAGCCCATCCCTCAGAGAAAAATCTATGGCCTTAAATGCATTTATGAGGAAACCACAAAGATTGAGAAGAAAAGGACATCTCAAAAAGGCAGAAAAGAACAAAGTAACTCACTCTCTGAACTAAAACAAGCAATTTAAAAAGATAACAGCAGAAATTAATAAAATAGGAAACAAACAAAATCAGCCAAAGATGGTCCTTTGAAAAGACGGTATAATGGACAAATTTCTGGGAACACTTATCGGAAAAAACAGAGAGAAGATATTATAAAATAACTTTGGAAATGAAAAAAGAAAACAAGGAATTATAGCTTAAAGTGATATCTAAAAATGTATTTAGGAATGGTAGGTACAACTTAATGTCAATGAATAACTAGATGAAATAACTAAATGAAATGAATAAGTTTTTAGAAAAATAAATTATTATTAAAATTCATTCAAGGAGAGGTAGAAAACATAAATAATCAGTAAACATAGAAGAAATTGAAAAAACAACAAAAGAACTACTTCTTGAGAAGGAAATAAACTCAAGTGATTTATGGTGAGTTCCACCAAATTTTCAAAAGTAGATGTTACCTATGATGTATTAACTATTTTAGAACATAGTATAAGGGGGGCTCATTTTTCTTTAGGCTCTGAGTAAAATCCTGATATCAAAACTAAAACAGGAAATAGTAGGCCACAATCACTCAGAAATATAAACATGGTAAAAAAAATATATGAACACAGCAAATATAATGCAAGGATATTTACTATTCAATATCAGAAAAATCAATATATTCTACAGGTCAACAGATAAGAGAAGAAATATAATATTTTTCAGTAGATGTTCCAAAAGTACATGATAAAATTAAAAACCTGTTTCTGCTGAAATAAAGTCACAACCTAATAGTTGGTATTTAACAAACATTACATTGAAACATAGAAGCATTACCTCTTAGACTTGAACAAGGTAAGGATGCTCCCTATGTTACCCTGCTACATAACATTTCACTCAAGGTCCTGCCACTGCAATAAAGGCAAGGAAAAAAATAAAAGAATTAAAATTTCAAACAACAAAAAAAGAAAATTGTTATTATTTGTAAGCAGCATTATGATTTCCCTAGAAAATTAGCTAAGAAATAAAAGAGTTAATAATAATAGTAAAGGAGGAATAGGTAGATATCTATAAAATATTTTTAAAATTTAATAATTTCCTTCACTACATAGTAATCAATTATAGAATAGTGTTAACATTTTCATTCATAAGGAAAAACAAACATACATATGAAAGCTAGGAATAAATCTAATAAGAACTGCAGAAGACCTAAATGAAGAAAATTATTAAACCTTATGAAAAGAATGTTAACAACAATGAAAAGTCTTGAATAATAGAGATTCATGTCTTAATCCTAGATGGGAAGATAGATTGTAAAAATGTCATTCCTCTCCACATAATCTTTATATTCAATGTAACCCTAATCATAATTTGAGCATGGTTTTTAATGAAACTTGATTTTTAAAAATGCATAAAAATTACTAGGAAAATCTCAAAATGAACTATGATACAAAACTTGCCATTCCACATTTAAAAACATACTATAAAGCTATTCATATAAAGCAGTGTGTTTAGAGGATCAGAAATAGATAGACAGTAAATTAATAGAATAAAATAGAAATATATAAATGAACCTATATACGTTTAAAAATATATCTTATGATACCATGTGGTCAACTCAGTAAACAATATGAGGATGAAAGTTTTAAAATGATGATGTATAATCATTAAATAATAATAAAAAGAATACTTATTGACATAGTAAGTTTTCTAACATATATTGTAAAGTGAAAAAGGGTAAATCGGGACACAATATAATTCCATTTGAGATACATTTGTACATCTTTGTATTTAGATGCCTAAGCAAGAGACTTAAAGAAAGACTGAAGGCAGATGTGAAACTGTTCACAGTGGATACATTTGAGGAGGAAACTGGAATGTGGAAGGGAGCGTGGAGAAAGGTATCATTTTGATCTGTTTTGTACCTGGATGCAACCAAGTTTTTGCATAGTTTTGAGGTCAAAAATGACAGAATGAATTCTGTTCATTTCCCAGGCAAACCATTCAATATCACAGAAATCCAAGTCTATGCCCCAACCAGTAACGCTGAAGAAGCTGAAGTTGAACAGTTCTATGAAGACCTATAAGACCTTTTAGAACTAACACCAAAAAAAGATGTCCTTTTCATTATAGGGGACTGGAATGCAAAAGTAGGAAGTCAAGAAATACCTGGAATAACAGGCAAATTTGGCCTTGGAGTACAGAATGAAGCAGGGCAAAGGCTAATAGAGTTCTGCCAAGAGAACGCACTGGTCATAGCAAACAATCTCTTCCAAAAACACAAAAGAAGACTCTACACAATGGACATCACGAGAAATCAGACCAAAATCATCACACTGAAATCAGATTGATTATAGTATTTGCAGCCAAAGATGGAGAAGCTCTATACAGTCAGCAAAAAGAAGACCGGGAGCTGACTGTGGCTCAGATCATGAAATTCTTATTGCCAAATTCAGACTTAAATTGAAGAAAGTGGGGAAAACCACTAGACCATTCAGGTATGACCTAAATCAAATCCCTTATGACTATACAGTAGAAGTGAGAAATAGATTTAAGGGACTAGATCTGATAGACAGAGTGCCTGATGAACTATGGATGGAGGTTCATGACATTGTACAGAAGACAGGGATCAAGACCATCCCCAAGAAAAAGAAATGCCAAAAGGCAAAATGGTTGTCTGAGGAGGCCTTACAAACAGCTGAGAAAAGAAGAGAAGCTAAAGGCAAAGGAGAAAAGGAAAGATATACCCATTTGAATGCAGAGTTCCAAAGAATAGCAAAGAGAGATAAGAAAGTCTTCCTCAGCGATCAATGCAAAGAAATAGAGGAAAACAATAGAATGGGAAAGACTAGAGATCTCTTCAAGAAAGTTAGAGATACCAAGGGAACATTTCATGTAAAGATGTGCACAATAAAGGACAGAAATGATAGGGACCTAACAGAAGCAGACGATATTAAGAAGAGGTGGCAAGAATACATGGAAAAACTGCACAAAAAAGATCTTCACGACTCGGATAATCACGATGGTGTGATCACTCACCTAGAGCCAGACATCCTGCAATGTGAAGTCAATTGGGCCTTAGGAAGCATCACTATGAACAAAGCTATTGGAGGTGATGGAATTCCAGTTGAACTACTTCAAATCCTGAAAGATGATGCTGTGAAAGTGTTGCACTCAATATGCAGCAAATTTGGAAAATTCAGCAGTGGCCACAAGACTGGAAAAGGTCAGTTTTCATTCCAATCCCAAAGAAAGGCAATGCCAAAGAACGCTCAAACTACCACACAATTGCACTCATCTCACACGCTGCTGCTGCTGCTGCTGCGTCGCTTCAGTCATGTCCGACTCTGTGCGACCCCATAGACAGCAGCGCACAAGGCTCTGCCGTCCCTGGGATTCTCCAGGCAAGAACACTGGAGTGGGCTGCCATTTCCTTCTCCAATGCATGAAAGTGAAAAGTGAGAGTAAAGTCGCTCAGTCGTGTCCGACCCTCACCAACCCCATGGACTGCAGCCTTCCAGGCTCCTCCATCCCCTGGATTCTCCAGGCAAGAGTACTGGAGTGGTATGCCATTGCCTTCTCCATCTCACACGCTAGTAATGCTCAAAATTCTCCAAGCCAGGCTTCAGCAGTATGTGAACTGTGAACTTCCAGATGTTTAAGCTGAATTTAGAAAAGGCAGAGGAACCAGAGATCAAATTGTCAATATCTGCTGGATCATCAAAAGCAAGAGAGTTCCAGAAAAACATCTGTTTCTGCTTTATTGACTATGCCAAAGCCTTTGACTGTGTGGATCACAATAAACTATGGAAAATTCTGAAAGAGATGGGAATACCAGACCACCTGACCTGCCTCTTGAGAAACGTATATGCAGGTCAGGAAGCAACAGTTAGAACTGGACATGGAACAACAGACTGGTTCCAAATAGGAAAAGGAGTACATCAAGGCTGTATATTGTCACCCTGCTTATTTAACTTTTATGCAGAGTACATCATGAGAAACACTGGGCTGGATGAAGCACAAGCTGGAATCAAGATTGCTGGGAGAAATATCAATAACCTCAGATATGCAGATGACACCACCCTTATGGCAGGAAGTGAAGAGGAACTAAAGAGCCTCTTGATGAAAGTGAAAGAGGAGAGTGAAAAAGTTGTCTTAAAGCTCAACATTCAGAAAACGAAGATCATGGCATCCGGTCCCATCACTTCATGGGTAATTGATGGGGAAACAGTGGAAACAATGTCTGACTTTATTTTGGGGGGGCTCCAAAATCACTGCAGATGTTGACTGCATCCATGAAATTAAAAGAGGCTTAGTCCTTGGAAGGAAAGCTATGACCAACCTAGACAGCATATTAAAAAGCAGAGACATTACTTTTCCAACAAATGTCTGTCTAGTCAAGGCTATGGTTTTTCCAGTAGTCATGTATGGATGTGAGAGTTGGACTATAAAGAAAGCTGAGCACAGAAGAATTGATGCTTTTGAACTGTGGTGTTGGAGAAGACTCTTGCGAGTCCCTCGGACTGCAAGGAGATCCAACCAGTCCATCCTAAAGGAAATCAGTCCTGGTGTTCATTGGAAGGACTGATGCTGAAGCTGAAACTCCAATACTTTGGCCACCTGATCTGAAGTGGTGACTCATTTGAAAAGACCCTGATGTTGGGAAGGATTGAAGGCAGGAGGAGAAGGGGACGACAGAGGATGAGATGGTTAGATGGTATCACCGACTCAATGGACATGAGTTTGGGTGAACTCCAGGAGTTGGTGTTGGACAGGGAGGCCTGATGTGCTGCAGTTTATGAGGTCACAAAAAGTCAGACACGACTGAGCAACTGAACTGAACTGACACTGAAAATGTATTTGTCCATTTTTAAAGCTTTATGCATTCAATAATAACTTTACAGGAGGGAGAAAAAGAACAAGAACTCTATGATACACCATGGAAAAGACCTTTGGTGCTTACAAAATTGACCAGGAGCTTTGGGAAGCTCAGGAAGCTCCGTGGACTCACCCTCTGCATGCTCCAGGCCTGCCCACTGTCTTCAGAGACAGTCTGGCATATCGGGAGCCAGGCCCACCTTTCCATCTGGGCCAAGCTCAAGAGCTGTCCTTTTGAAGTTGGCCCTCACTTAGACGACAATCTGGTTCCTGGGACTGCCTTCCCCATGGGCTTCATCCTTCTGTCATGCCCTAGCTTTATGTCCTCCCTCCCAAGACTCATCCAGCCCAATGGGGGGCATCCAGACCTTTGCATCAGGGTTGCACAGAAAGCGGATTGCTAAGGCCATGGCCCCAGTGCCCCTGAGCCATAAGCACCATGTTCCTCCCCTGCCAGGGAGAGCCAAGAAGCCATGTGGCCGCCTCTGAACATCCATCCTTTGTCCTCACCCCTTAGCCTTTTATGCCACAAATATTTTCACTAAGCAAACTATTTCCTGCTAGAATGAGGGAGAACGGGGACTGGATCCTGTTTACTGTCTGTCCCATCCCCAGGGCCTGGAAGCACGCATGGCGGGCACTCAGTAAACCCATTGGCTGAGCTCAGGAAGTCACATTAAGGCCACCAAGTGTGGCCAGTTTCAAATTCTGAAGACATGGACTCTCAGCAACCAGAAAAGGAGTAGCTTCTTCTGCCCTACCCAGCGCTGACCAGATGTGCCCTCAGTGAGTTTGGACCTGTCCTGATAAGACCCTCGTTGTGGACTCGCGCTTGTGATTTCTGACCTCCTGTGGTCAGGTGCTTCCCAGGTGGTGCTAGTGGTAAAGAACCTGCCTGCCAGTATAGGAGATATAAGTGACGCGGGTTCAGTCTCTGGGTGGAGAAGATCCCCTGGAGCAGGGCATGGCAATCCACCCCAGTATTCTTGCCTGGAGAATTCCCATGGACAGAGGAGCTTGGCGGGTGTGAGTGTGGGGTCCATGGGGTCACAAAGAGTTGGACACGACTGAGCGACTGAGCAGCGCATGGGCAGCAAGATCCCCTCCTCCCTCCTGATGGACAAGTCCCATTTTCTTGCCCCAGAATTTTTTTTAAGAAAACTTAAACCACCTTATCTTGTAGGCCTCGGGCCATTTTCCTCCTCTGAGCCTGAGTTTTCATTTCCTGAATAATGTAATCCCTAAATACCCATGTCAAGGACAAGTCAGGGCTCTGCAGCCAACACCATTCCTGGCTTCTGGGATAGCAGTTACAGAATTTGCATTTTTCCTTGAGCTTGATCTCATAAATTCCCCCAACACACCCTGGCTGAGGATTCATCAGACTAAAGATTTCCTATATCTCCTTTCTACAACCAAACTGAAGGAGAATTTCTAATTTTCTGCCGAGCCTCGGTGCTAAGCAGCTTCTTTCCCAAGGTTTTGCTTCACCAAAAATATTGATTGCTTGAAGAAAAAGCCACCATCGATCGCGCTTTCCCAAAAGCCTTAATGAACAGAGCTTTTGCCAGGCAGAGTCACGATGCTTTGTGTCCCAATAGGGGCTGAGGACTTTGTCACAGGACACAGCCATACACAGCACCTCATTAACTGGCTCACTCTGTACTGAGCTGAAAGCTCTGGGCGAGGCAGCCTCTCAGATGAAGAATAGAAAGTCCTATGTAGAAGAAAGAGAAGCAGTCTGACTACAACCCATGAGACTGTGGGAATGAGGGCTAACATCCCTGGGCCTCCGTCTTCTCATCTGCAAAATGGCCGTAATCACGTTCCCTTCGTGCTGTTCCTGGACAACACAGTGATCAAACATGCCCCGCACAGACCAGTTGCCCAATAACCGCTTCCTTTCCCTGCAGACTTTTATAAGGCTGGAACTAATTCCTCCACTAAGAAAATGAGCCCCTTACACAGTTTTTGTGTTTGTTTTTGTTTTGTGATGATGTGGAAGTATGAACTCAAAGTGCTGTTTTGAGCATGGACTTTGTACTTAGCACTGAGCCCAAACAGCCTGGAGAGACGATAGAGAAACCTAAGTAGTGTCTGCTGCCTGGGGAGTTTATAACCTGCTTGAGAACTTAAAAGGGGATACTTGCCAGCAACGAACACCCCATCGAGGCAGCTTTTCCTCCAAAGCCCTGAGGACAGGGTCCAGCACTGGCCGCTGCCAACCGTGCTATGTGGACCATTACTTAGCATCATGGAGCCTGCTTTTGCATCTATGGAACTGACTTTTTAACATCCACCTTCTGGGGATTTTAAAAAGCCTAAATAAAATGATGTAGGTGAAACACTCAGTATTGTGCCAGGAGCGTAGCAGACATGCCATCAATGCTTTTTGAATTTTATGACCCAAAACCCAGGGAATAATTGTATGATGCATCCAATGTATACTGGAGCTGCACTGGAGGGAAGTGAACAGAAAATGCTGGGGAACCTTGACCACGGTCTTGCACCTTGATTCACAGTAGCTTTTGCTGTTCCCCTGGGATTCCTTCCCAGCAGGAGGCAGGGTGCACAGAGAAGTAGATTGATATATGCTGCTAAGCAGGACACACTTGGGTTTCAAATCCAGCTTCACAAGTCACCTGCTGTGTGCCCTTGGCTGGCTGGCAGGCTTCCTAGACCTCTGTATATTCTCACATCTATAGGATGGCAACAATAACAGGCCTCTTCTCCCAGGCTGGGTGAGGGTGAAATGGTGTAATACACACGGAACTGGACCGTAGTGAGGCTCAGGAGATGTGGGTTATTATCTGGAGGAATTCTGATCCCTCCTTAGGAATGGGACTTCCCGGGAGCCTGGTGAGAAGCAAGGAAGAGAAGAAGGGAGGAAGCAAGCAGGATGGAGGCTCCGCACACACCCAGGGTGAAGCGATTCAAGAGAGGAGTCAGCATCGCACCAGGAACAGGAGAAGAGACATGAGATTTCTTGAGTTCCTGAAACTCCTCAGCCCAGGCAGGCCGGGAAAGCTGGTCACCCAAAGACATGCTTGAAGTGGCAACTACACGTGGAGGAGCTGAGCCCAGCCAAGAAGACAGTGAAGGTGAACCAAGGGGAGTGCTAGAGGGGTCCAGGCAAGGCAAGCTAAGCCCCAGAGAGTACTTCCCAGCCCCAGGGGCTATTGTTCAGAGCAGCAGTTCGGCACAGAGCCTTGCTTGTAAGGACATCTTGTCAACTACCTCTGTTGCCCTACACATCCCCTAGCACCCTTGCCTGGGTTGCACCGATGTTTCCCAAAGTGGTGAGTCCCCTGCCAGCAAAACAGGGGATGCTTAAAGAGCCACTGACCTTCCATCCACCTAATAAGAGCCCAGAAATAAGTAGAGATACCAGGAGGAAGGTGAAGTATCAAGACTAGAGGACAAAATAAGGAAATAGGCATGTGCCCAGCCCCCAACAAGGAAGCAGTGACAGCTGAAATCTTCAAAGGGATTTGTAATAAGCATGCATGTGTTTGACTTCACAGTTCAACGAATGTAACTATAATTGCATAAACCATGACAAGCAGTAATAATGATGAGGAGAGTTAACATTTCTGAGCATTTACTGTGTGTCAGGCACTTTGGATCATTTTTAAACCCTCAGAGCAATCCCACCACACAGGCATAATATAATCTCTGTGCCCATTGTACAGATTAGGGACCTGAGGCTTCCCAAGGGCAGCTCACTTGTCCAGATCACTGGAGCAATAGAAGACCTCAAAGCACTGTTTGGCTAAGTCCAAGAATTAGATTCTTTACAACCAAGAACCACAAGTGGGGGAGGTGTATGCTCCTGAAAGCAACTAGGGTAGGGGGTCCCCAGCAAGAGAGAGCCAAGCGTAGCTTTCTTGACATTAGAGAAGCACTTTTGGCCAAAGTCATTTTGTGATCTAAACCTGGGCATGATGCTTGCCCTTGAACAGGTCTCTGTAACTAATGATCTTAAGGGAACAAAAGGATATAGATTAAGTGGAACTTAAGAGATAATGATGTTGATCTTTTTTGACCTTCTTGACTGCAATCAACTAAAGCTTGGACTCTGTCCACTGCCCAAGCCCTTCACAGATATGCATGTTTCCTTAGCTTAAACTTTCCCCCCATTTTGCTGTCTGGGGAGACACTGCTTTGGGAAAGATCTCCAGCATTCTCCTTACTTGCTGCAAGTAATATACTCTCCTCTCCTGATCTTTGGCTCAGCTGTATCTTTTGGCTCCACACCCAGCAAGAGGCAAACTCAGATTTTTGGCTAACATCCCCCAAATGAAGATCTGTAACTCAAATAAGGGGGAACACATGCTGGGCAGGCAACCCCCAAGCCCACAGCTCACTGCAACTCAAGACACACTACCATCCCACACTTGCCTTTAGCACCAGCTGTATGCAATAAAATCCAATCTAAAATTAAGCCTTGCCTCAGCCTTTTTGTGTTTCAGTTATAGAGTCATTTAAAGTAAAAACCTTCTAGATGCAAAGTCATTGGCCATACCCTCCACATCCTCCAGCCCCCACAGGCATGTTTTCACATTTCACATTTCCCCCAGTTCAGTTAAAATAGTCATTTCTGACAATTAGTCAAGAACTCTCCCTCAACCTAAGAAGCCTATTTTTTGCTTTCTATCTCTAGGAGAACAGGGTGTGTAATTATAAGAACCTAATTATCAGCTCTCTCAAAAGAATCAGGTTGCTTGGGCTGTGTTGGTGGCGTTGAACTCAGCAGCACTGAAAACCATACTTGTACCATATTATAATTATCGTCATCAATCATGCTCCCCTTGAAGCACTAAGTGGAGACCTTTTCTCTGGAAAGAAAACAAAGCAAACCCTTTCTCCCCCACAAGCGAGTAGCAGAAAGAGAGGCTTAGTCATCCAGATGAGAGCTCCAATCCCAGTCCTGCCCAGGCCCTGACCTTGGATGAGTCACTCAGCATTTCCGTGCCTCGGTTTCTTCATCTGTCGAGTCGGGGATGACATGGTTTCCCTCACGTCATCATGTGAGGTTAGCAAAACAATGGCTTTCAAAGCAAGTCCTGGAGTGCCTGGCCCAAAATAAACACTGGCTAAATGGTAGCAGGGCTTCTATTTCATATCTTTGCGTTATTTCACTGAATGAAGATGATGGGCTGACATGCTCTCAGTAACCTGTCCAGTCCTGTTATAAGTTATTGCTTATTGTCCAGACAAGAAGTTCACCCCTTTGGCTTGAGGATGTCACTCCACTTTCCTCCTCTTCCTTGGGGGAAGCCCAGATCATAGTGCTCCAGGAGACAAGAAAAGACCAGGAGCTTAGGTTCCCCAGCCTCAGTTACCCCATCTGTAAATACTGGCTGGTCATCTCACCTCCCTGGGTGGTTGTGAAGTGTCCTCCTGGGCACCCACACCTACTTGCTTCTCCATCAAGGAGAAGTTTAGGTTCCCCAGCCTCAGTTACCCCGTCTGTAAAAACTGGCTGGTCATCTCTCCTCCCTGGGTGGTTATGAAGTGCCCTCCTCAGCACCCACACCTAGTTGCTTCTCCATCAAGGAGTTGTCTTCCTCCTGGTGCCCACTAAGCCACCCGGTGCTCTGAGAAGCAGAGAGGATCTGTGTTCCTTCTGGATCAGAGAGGGCAACAGGCCTCTTTGAGGGTGCTCAGCTGGCTAAAGCTGGAATGTAAACTTGGTCTCTGTGTTCCTGTGCTCTTTCTGGTGATCCACAGCCACTTTATTCATTTACTCAACAAAGACCTCCCATGTGCGTCCAATGGGCCAGTCTGGGCTACTGCACCAGTCCAAGCTCATTTTGCCAGGGCCTGAGCCTGAGCAGCAGCTGCACAGAAGGGTAAGGGGGAGTGTCTGTGTCTCTCCTTTCTGCACCTTCTCTTCTCTCTTCCCGGCTTATTCTTCCTCTTTTTTTTTCTCCCTGGGGCTTCACCACCCACACAGCCACGTTCTGATGAAGTTAATAATCAGGGTGTCAGCTTTAAATACAAGTTAGCTCAATGAAGAGAACCTATTTGAAGAGAACAAAACACCTAACTAAAGGAAAATTCCAGGTGAGCTAATCCATTACCATGGTGCCCAGATGGTAGGACATAGTTATAGTGAAACCATGAATTCATTCATTCATTTATTCTCCACACAAATATGTATAAGCATCTCTCTTTTAGGTATTAGATATAGTTCTAGGCCAGAGGTCAGCAAACTTTTTCTGTAAATGGCAAGATCGTGAATACACAAGTCTTGTGGGTCGCATGGTTTCTGTCACAACTACGTACTCTGTGCTGTTATTGTAGCATAGAGAGTACACAAGGAAACAGAAGTGACTATGCTTCAGTACAACTTTATTTACAGAAAAAGGAGACAGGCTGGAGTTTCCCCACCCCTGCTCTGGAGCTGGGTCCCAGAGGAGAAGGTGACCCAGGAGCCCCCTTGTGGAAATCAGAGTCTGAACATGAAGCTCTTCTCAGATGGAGCACTGTGATAAGAATGAGGATAAAAGAGGCAATGATGATGGATAGATAGCAGTTAACTACGTATCGAGTGACTACTATATGCCAGGAACTTCACCTAAGTTATTTCATTATTTTTCCAACAACCCTAAGAAGGAAATATTATGTATCATCATTTACAAATGAGAAAAATGAGGCTCGGATGGGGAAATAACTTGCCTGGACCACGTGGTAGTGATGCGTGGAGATTTTGAGGGGGAGGGTTTGGAGTCTCCGATGATGACCTACTGCTGAGTTTAGTAAAAATACTGTTGGGAGATCCCCTCTCCTCCCGCCATAGAAGATAACTCCTTCTCTCACTAGACAAAGTGAGCATGGACCCTGGGAGTGCCCAAAGGCTTGCAAGTATCCCCAGGGCAGTAATTGGGTTTTGTCCATTCTATCTTCCCTGGGCCCTGCAGGAGGTCCTGGAAAGGCTTCTGAGTTGTTGGCTAGCTGCCTTCCCCCAAATATTCCACCAATAGAATGGGAAAGACTAGAGATATCTTCAGGAAAATTAGTGATACCTAGTGAACACTTCATGCAAAGATGGGCAGAACATTTCATACAAAGGACAGAAATGGTAAGGACCTAACAGAAGCAGAAGATATTAAAAAGAGGTGGAAAGAAAACACAGAAGAACTATACAAAAAAAAGATTTTCATGACCCGGACAACCACAATGTGATCACTCACCTAGAGCCAGACATCCTGGAATGTGAAGTCAAGTGGGCCTTAGGAAGCATCACTATGAACAAAGCTAGTGGAGGTGATGGAACTCCAGCTGAGCTATTTCAAGTCCTAAACAATGATGCTGTTAAAGTGCTGCACTCAATATGCCAGCAAATTTGGAAAACTCAGCAGTGGCCACAGGACTGGAAAAGCGGTTTTCATTCCAATCCCAAAGAAAGGCAATGCCAAACAATGCTCAAACTACCACACAATTGCACTCATCTCACACACTAGCAAAGTAATACTCAAAATTCTCCAAGCCTGGCTTCCACAGTTCATGAACCAAGAACTTCCGGATGTTCAAGCTGAATTTAGAAAAGGCAGAAGAACCAGAGATCAAATTGCTAACATCTGCTGGATCACAGAAAAAGCAAGAGAGTTCCAGAAAAACATCTATTTATGCTTTGTTGACTATGCCAAAGCCTTTGACTGTTTGGATCACAACAAATTACGGAAAATTCTTAGAGATAGGAATACCAGACCACCTGACTTGCCTCCTGAGAAATCTGTATACAGGTCAAGAAGCAACAGTTAAAACCTGACATGGAACAATGGACTGGTTTCAAATTGAGAAATTAGTACATCAAGGTTGTATACTGTCACCCTGTTTATTTAACTTTTATGCAGAGTACATCATGCAAAATGGTGGCCTGGATGAAGCACAAGCTGGAATCAAAATGGCCAGGAGAAATATCAATAACAGATATAAAGATGACTCCACTTTTATGGCAGAAAGTGAAAAGGAACTGAGAAGCCTCTTGGTGAAAGTGAAAGAGAAGAGCGAAAAAGTTGGCTTAAAACTCAACATTCAGAAAACTAAGATCATGGCATGTGGTCCCATCACTTCATGGGAAATAGATGGGGAAACAATGGAAACAGTGAGAGACTTTACTTTCTTAGGCTCCAAAATCACTGCAGATGGTGACTGCAGCCATGAAATTAAAAGACACTTACTCCTTGGAAGAAAAGCTATGACCAACCTAAACAGCATATTAAAGAGCAGAGACATTACTTTGCCAGCAAAGGTCTGTCTAGTCAAGGCTATGGTTTTTCCAGTAGTCCTGTATGGATGTGAGAGTTGGACTATAAAGAAAGCTGAGCACCAAAGAATTGATGCTCTTGAACTGTGGTGTTGGAGAAGACTCTTGAGAGTCCTTTAGACTGCAAGAAGATCCACCCCATCCATCCTAAAGAAAATCAGTCCTGAATATTCATTGGAAGAACCGATACTGAAGCTGAAGCTCCAATACTCTGGCCACCTGATGCAGAGAACTGACTCATTGGAAAAGACCCAGATGCTGGGAAAGATAGAAGGCAGGAGGAGAAGGGGACGACAGAGGATTGGATGGTTGGATGGCATCACCGACTCAATGGACATGAGTTTAAGCAGGCTTTGGGAGTTGGTGATGGACAGGGAGGCCTGGCATGCTGCAGTTTGTGGGGTAGCAAAGAGTCAGACATGACTGAGTGACTGAACTGGACTGAACTGCCTCCCCCAAGGACACACAGGGTATGTGACTGGATCAGGGATGACTCCCTCCAGTTCTTGGTCCCCCCTCCTAAGAGCTCATCACCTTGACCTAAGAACAGGTGCGTGTGTGCCCCTGCCCCAGGATCGGAGGCAGCATCCTTTACTCAGCTTGAAAGGGAGGGGGCAGGGCTTCTAACCTGCTCAGGTCACTGCAGCCTCAGCACCAATTGTCACAAGAAGAGGTTAAAGAGGGAAAAGAGCTTTCTTCAGACACACACAGAGGAACATCCATTTCCTAGTAAATTCTAACTGGTTAAAGCAAAATCAGTCAACACTACCATAAATAAAACATTACATTCGTCTTTTGTGAAACCATTCTGATCTCCTGCTGTCCCAGGACGACAGGCAGATGTGTGTTGAGTGTAAACAACCAGCTAGGGTTACTTCTTCCTTTATTTTTAAAAAATAATGAGCAGAAACAGTAACCAATTGTTTTGCCCATTAAAAATTTTGATTTTCCATGCTTATTGTAACCAAGGTCAGAAATACAGAAGTCAAATAAATTTTTTCATTTCTGCCTTCCACTCTACAATGGCACATTTGTGAGCTTTCTGAGAATGAAATGTAGCAGGCTTTCATCACATCTCAGAGTCTCAGCCCCCACGATTGATCATTGTGACCATCGCTTTTCTGAAGCATGTGCCTTCCTGGGGTGGGTAAAGATGTGTGGAAGAGAGAGGTCCAAAGAAGGACACATTTTAAATCATTGACATTGAGCTGACTGCCAGTCTGTTTCCGGATAAATTCATGTCATGGAAATCTGCAAGGAATCTTTAAGAGACAGGAAACTATATATTTCTTTTGACACTCTCTGGGTGCCAGAAGGATGTTTCCAAACCTCGTCTCAAACAGTGGGCCCAGAATGTGTCATTACCCTTCAGGCTGCTAGTTGAAGGACTGTGTGCAGGAGAATTGTGTGTGGTAGGGCTCAGTCTATATTCAGACAGAAGAATTTAAAACACTCATGATCTCAATTCCTCTCTCTAGGGGAAAAAGCAGGCTGTAGGGATGCCAAAAACTGTAGCTATATCTGTTCGCAAGCCTTTTCTCTTGTATATTCATTTAAAGGAAAGCTATTATAGGGAGACCTGAGCTTATCAGACTGTTTCCCTCCTTCATTTTCGTATACTCAATGGTCCTTTTGCCTTAGATGCCCTTTTCTCACTATTTCCTTTAAAAATCCAGCCCAGAATTCTGCTTTGAATGTGATGAGCTAACTCCTGGCAAACATCAGTCCTCCCAGAAATTACCACTATAAGCTATGCACAAAATACAAAAAGCAACTACATTGAAGGCTCTGGAGACTGATCAGAAGCAGACACATTTTGGAGGAGAGTCAAAACAGAGCACAGACTGGAGCAAAGTGAGTTCTCCATTCTTGCAGCTTTAGTCTGGGGGTGGGCTGTGATCTTAGAGTGGTGATAGAAAACCATCTTTCTGACCTGAGGAGCCGGTGGATAGAGCCCACTAGAGAGCCAAGGGAGGAATCTAGGAAAGGAGCGAGCTGGAAAACGGGATTCCCAGGTTCTGAGTGTCAAGTTTACCCACGTGTCTGGCCAACCCTATGAACCATGCATGCTTTGGGAAGACTTGAAGCAGCCCAGTAAGGATGAAACACTGCCCTGACCAGTGACTCACCACACCCGCAGGTAAGCCAGAGATGACAGTCGAATCTAACTGCTAAAACAAAAACATCAGCATCCTTGTGAAGAGTATACTCAGAAATAAAGGAGTCTCCATAGCATGTTATAGCAGTACGTGGTGGCTCTTCCCTGCTAAGGAAGAAACCACTAGCCGATGCAGGCGACACAGGAGACGTGGGTTCAGTCCCTGGGTCAGGAAGATTCCCTGGTGGAGAAAGTGGAAACCCACTCCAGTATTCCTGCCTGGAAAATGCCATGGATAGCAGAGCCGGGCGGGCTGCAGTCCATGGGGTCTCAAAGTGCTGGAATTCTCTAGGCAAGGATATTAGAGTGGGTCGTTGTCATGAAGTCGCTCAGTCGTGTCCAGCTCTTTGTGACCCCCATGGACTGTGGCCCGCCAGGCTCCTCCATCCATGGAATCTTCTAGGCAAGCCTACTGGAGTGGGTTGCCATTTCCTTCTCCAGCTGGGGTGGGTAGCCATTCCCTTCTCCAGGGGATCTTCCTGACCCAGGGACCGAACCTGCATCTGCTGCATCACAGGTGGACTCTTTACCACTGAGCCACCAAGAAAGGCCTGGACACATAAACTACAGGGACAGAAATAGATCTGTAGTGGCCAGAGGCTGAGCGTGGGAGAACGGTTGACTACAAGGGGCCTGAGGACTCTGGGGGGTGATTTATGGAACTGTTTATTATCTTGATTGTGGTCATGGATATACAACTCTGAACATGTGTCAAATGTACATTGCAGGGGCATACACTAAAAGGGTAAATTCTACTCTATGTAAATCATACCTTATTTAAAAAAAATAATCACTATGATGTCTGAAAGTAACCATACACATTCTGCATGAGTTCATTTATCTGAAATCCTAGGAAAGGCAAATTAATGTCTATTAATCAGGTCAACAGTTGTCTGAGACTGTGGGGTAGGTGAAGGAGGCATGGACTGGACAAGGGTATGAGGGATCTTTGGGGGATGATAGAAATAAAGCTGTATATTGATTGTGATACGTTTTCATAAGTACATGGATGCATACATCTGTTAAAACTCATTGCATTTTAAACTTTGAATGAATGCAATTTGGTGTATATAAATCGTACCTAAAGAAGTTTATTTTTTAACATCCAGCTCAAATTTTGTCTCGTCTATGAATTCCTCTAAGCCCTCCCCAGGTATCATGGATTCTTCCTTCTGCTGTATTCCATGCATATATTATATACATGAGCACCTTCCACAGAACTACATTGTCATGCCTCATTCTTCTCTAACACCCAACACAGAGCTTAAAATTCATTCTTTCAACAAATATGTAATGTGCACCTATTATGAGCTAGGCAATTACTGCACCGTTATGAAGATTACAGTAAATCTGGAGAGAAAAATAATAATCTCATAGATAAGTAAACATAACTTCTCTAGGCCTGTTTCTTCATCTGTAAAATGGAGGTAATAGTTCAGTTCAGTTACTCAGTCGTGTCTGACACTTTGTGACCCCATGGACTGCAGCACACCAGACTTCCCTATAAAATTGAGGTTGTGAGGATTATAACAGCCTTATAACATTATATGATGTTATTTGTAATACTATTATGTGGAGCAATAGAACAGTGCCTGACACATAGTGAGCATTCAATAAGTGGTGGCTATTAATGTCATTATTGAATGTAATTACCACTATGACAATGAGTAGGAAGGAAATTAATCCTATCAATGATTCAATGATAGGAATAATGAAAAAGAACCTACTTTAGAAAGGGTCATGGGGTACCTTTCTGAGAGGACACACTGAAGTTGGAACTTGAAATCTGAGAAGATGTCAGCCAGGCAGACTGTGTTCCTGGCATATGTGATGCCCTGAGAAGGGAACTGGAGGGCCTCTTGGAGAAGCTGTAAAGAAACCAGGTGGTTTTCACCCAAACAGGGAAGGGGAGAAAATAGAGGAGATAAGAGAGAAGCAGGGAACCCGGAATCAGGGCCTCAGAAGCACTGACATGGTTTTGGTTCAGTTCAGTTCAGTTCAGTCGCTCAGTCGTGTCTGACTCTTTGCGACGCCATGAATTGCAGCACGCCAGGCCTCCCTGTCCATCACCAACTCCTGGAGTTCACTCAAACTCACATCTATCGAGTCGGTGATGCCATCCAGCCATCTCATCCTCGGTCGTCCCCTTCTCCTCCTGCCCCTAATCCCTCCCAGCATCAGAGTCTTTTCCAATGAGTCAACTCTTCCCATGAGGTGGCCAAAGTACTGGAGTTTCAGCTTTAGCATCTGTCCCTCCAAAGAACAGCCAGGGCTGATCTCCTTTAGAACGGACTGGTTGGATCTCCTTCCAGTCCAAGGGACTCTCAAGAGTCTTCTCCAACACCACAGTTCAAAAGCATCAATTCTTCGGCACTCAGCTTTCTTCACAGTCCAATTCTCACATCCATACATGATGACTGGAAAAACCATAGCCTTGACTAGACGGACCTTTGTTGGCAAAGTAATGTCTCTGCTTTTGAATATGCTGTCTAGGTTGCTCATAACTTTTCTTCCAAGGAGTAAGCGTCTTTTAATTTCATGGCTGCAGTCACCATCTGCAGTGATTTTGGAGCCCCCAAAAATAAAGTCTTCTAGTGTTTCCACTGTTTCCCCATTTATTTGCCAAGAAGTGATGGGACTGGATGCCATGATCTTAGTTTTCTGAATGTTGAGTTTTAAGCCAACTTTTTCACTCTCCTCTTTCACTTTCATCAAGAGGCTTTTTAGTTCCTCTTCACTTTCTGCCATAAGGGTGGTGTCATCTGCATATCTGAAGTTATTGATATTTCTCCCGGCAATCTTGATTCCAGCTTGTGCTTCATCCAACCCAGCGTTTCTCACGATGTACTCTGCAGAGAAGTTAAATAAGCAGGGTGACAATATACAGCCATGACAGACTCCTTTTCCTATTTAGACAACATCTGTTGTTCCATGTCCAGTTCTAACTGTTGCTTCCTGACCTGCATACAGGTTTCTCAAGAGGCAGGTCAGGTGGTCTGGTATTCTCATCTCTTTCAAAATTTTCCAGTTTATTGTGATCCACACAGTCAAAGGCTTTGGCATAGTCAATAAAGCAGAAATAGACGTTTTTCTGGAACTCTCTTGCTTTTTCGATGATCCAGCAGATGTTGCCAATTTGATCTCTAGTTCCTCTCTTTTCTAAAACCAGCTTGAACATCAGGAAGTTCATGGTTCACATATTGCTGAAGCCTGGCTTGGACAATTTTGAGCATTACTTTACTAGCGTGTGAGATGAGTGCAATTGTGCACTAGTTTGAGTGTTCTTTGGCATTCCCTTTCTTTGGGATTGGAATGAAAACTGACCTTTTCCAGTCTTGTGGCCACTGCTGGTTGGCCAAAACCATTTACCATTGGTTTTGGTAAATGTTCTCAAATGTGGATGAATACGTGGCTGGATTGATGGATGGACAGATGGATGGATACACAGACAGGTGGATGGGTAGATAGATGGAGGTAATATGGACAGATGATGGTCACTCAACTCAGAAGGTACACAGATCTGAATGTGAGCTATCATTGCCTCTTAGCAGCTGTGCAAAAAGGCAAGTACCTTCCTATATCCCAGACTTTGCCTCCACATCTGCAAAACATAGAGTTTATAGTTGTAGTGACCCCACAGGGATATTGAGAGGATCTAGTAGGGTCATGCAAAGAGACCGCCATTCTCTGAGGTGCTTGCTCTCTCTCGCCTTCATGTGTGCGTACGTATTACACCCCATCATGGCCAGAAGCCTTGCCTCAACTCGACGTGACCAGAAACAGAACGTGGTGAGGTGCCTGGAGTCAGCTGGGCTCAGAACGCATCAGAGTCACCCAGGTGGGATACGTAAGCCAGAGCCATGTTCTGTCACTCCCTGAGAAAGAAGGGCTGAGCCACCGATGTGAGGACATGCTCGGCAATCATCAGAGGACAGCTGAGGCAGGGCAGGGCCAGGGAAGGGATGCGCCTCGGGAGCAGAGCAAGGGGAGGGAGTGGGCAAGGAAAATGGTGACGATCTATTGACGTCTTCTTGGGGCGGGAAGCACTTACACAGATTTTCTCATTTGATCCTCAGTGCAACTCTGTAGGTTCTAGGAACTCCTCTTGTAGGTTCTGTGAAGACCTACGAGACCTTCTAGAACTAACACACAAAAATTGTTCTTTTCATTATAGGGGACTGGAATGCAAAAGTAGGAAGTCAAGAGACATCTGGAGTAACAGGTAAATTTGGCCTTGGAGTACAGAATGAAGCAGGGCAAAGGCCAACAGAGTTTTGCCAAGAGAATGCGCTGGTCATAGCAAACACCCACTGCCAACAACACAAGTGAGGACTCTACACATGGACATCACCAGATGGTCAATACCAAAATCAGATTGATTATATTCTTTGCAATCAAAGACGGAGAAGCTCTATGCAGTCAGCAAAAACAAGATCAGGAGCTGACTGTGGCTCAGATCATGAACTCCTTATTGCCAAATTCAGACTTAAGTTGAACAAAGTAGGGAAAACCACTAGACCATTCAGGTATGACCTAAATCAAGTTTCTTACAATTATACAGTGGAAGTGACAAATAGATTCAAGGGATTAGATCTGATAGACAGAGTGCCTGAAGAACTGTGGACAATGGTTCATGACACAGTACCGGAGGCAGGGATTAAGACCATCCTGAAGAAAAAGAAATGCAAAAAGGCAAAATGGTTCTCTGAGGAGGCCTTACAAATAGCTGAGAAAAAAAAGAGATGCTAAAGGCAAGGAGAAAAGGAAAGATATACCCATTTGAATATAGAGTTCCAAAGAATAGCAAGGAGAGATAAGAAAGGCTTCCTCGGTGATCAATGCAAAGAAATAGAGGAAAACAATAGAATGGGAAAGATTTGTGATCTCTTCAAGAAAGTTAGAGATATCAAGGGAACATTTCCTGCAAAGATGTGCACAATAAAGGACAGAAATGGTATGGACCCAATAGAAGCAGCAGATATTAAGAAGAGGTGGAAAGAATACACAGAAGAACTATGCAAAAAAAGATCTTCATGACCCAGCTAACCACGATGCTCTGATCACTCACCTAGAGCCAGACATCCTGGAATGCAAAGTCAAGCAGGCCTTAGGAAGCAACACTATGAACAAAGCTAGTGGAGGTGATGGAATTCCAGTTGAGCTATTTCAAATCCTAATAGATGGTGCTGTTAAAGTGCTGCACCCAATATGCTAGCCAGTTTGAAAAACTCAGCAGTGGCCACAGAACTGGAAAAGGTCAGTTTTCATTCTAATCCCCGAAAAAGGCAATGCCAAAGAATGCTCCAACTACCGCACAATTGCACTCATCTCACACGCTAGCAAAGTAATACTCAAAATTATCCAAGCCTGGCTTCAACAGTACATGAACTTCCAGGTGTTCAAGCTGGATTTAGAAAAGGCAGAGGAACAAGAGATCAAATTGCCAATATCCATTGGATCATCAAAAAAGCAAGAGAATTCCAGAAAAACATCTACTTCTGCCTTATTGACTACACCAAAGCCTTTGATTGTGAGGATCACAACAAACTGTGGAAAATTCTTCAAGAGATGGGAATACCAGACAACCTTACATGCCTCCTGAGAAATCTGCATGTAGGTCAAAAGGCAACAGTTGGAACTGTACATGGAACAGCAGACTGGTTTCAAATTGGGAAAGGAGTACATCAAGGCAGTATTTGTCACCCTGCTTATTTAACTTATATGCAGAGCACATCATGTGAAATGGTGGGTGGATGAAGCACAAGCTGAAATCAAGATTGCCAGGAGAAATGTCAATAACCTCAGATATGCAGATGACACCACCTTTATGGCAGAAAGCAAAGAAGAACTAAAGAGCCTCTTGATGAAAGTGAAAGAGGAGAGCAAAAAAGTTGGCTTAAAACTCAACATTCAGAAAACTAAGATCATAGTATGTGGTCCCATCACCTCATGGCAAATAGATGGGGAAACTGGAAACAATGACAGACTTTATTTTCTTGGGCTCCAAAAATCACTGCAGATGGTAACTGCAGCCATGAAATTAAAAGATGCTTGCTCCTGGAAAAAAACCTATGACCCACCTAGACACAATATTAAAAAGCAGAGACAATACTTTGCCAACAAAGGCCCATCTAGTCAAAGCTGTGGTTTTCCAGAAGTAATGTATGAATGTGAGAGCTGGACTATAAAGAAAGCTGAGTGCTGAAGAACTGATACTTTTCAACTGTGGTGCTAGAGAAGACTCTTGAGAGTCCCTTGCACAGCAAGAACATCCAACCAGTCAATCCTAAAGGAAATCAGTCCTGAATATTCATTGGAAGGGCTGATGCTGAAGCTGAAACTCCAATATTTTGGCCACCTGATGCAAAGAACTGACTCATTGGAAAAGACTCTGATGCTGGGAGGGATTGAGGGCAGGAGGAAAAAGGGACGACAGAGGATAAGATGGTTGGATGGCATCACTGACTTGATGGACATGAGTTTGAGCAAGCTCCAGGAGTGGGTGATGGACAGAGAAGTTTGGCGTGCTGCAGTCCATGGGGTTTCAAAGAGTTGGACATGACTGAGTGATTGAACTGTACTGAACTGAACAGCTCTCTGACACTAGGAGGGGAGTGCTTTCTATCAACATCCCCATTTTACAGATAAGGAGCCAGCGGTTCAGAGAGGCATGCTGCATTTCCCACCAAGGTGCCCCTGTGGAGTTAGGGGTGTTCTGAGAGAGTATGCACACCCTTGGTGTTGAGTCTTGACTGAGCAAACTCATCTGCCTCCAGCACAACAGACCAAAATGTGTGCATTTTCCATGTGATCTGGGAAATGGTGAGAAGCACCAGGTGATTAATTTACCCAGGGTCACCCAGAGGTGAGTGGTGAAGGGGGGATTCAGATCCTGGCTCCCAAGCTCACCCTCCACAGCAGGAAATGCCCTGCTGTGCCCACATCCTGGCCCTGAGGTCTCACACCATGACCACTTTGCTCTCCTCACCTCCGGCAGGATGCAGTCAGCCATGAGCCTCTTTCACCCTGCCACAGACCTGGCAGGGCAGGTAGGGTTCCACCCACTATATAGATGAGGACATCAGCGCGCCCTGCAGGCCCTCTTCCCACTTGCAGCTCCTTGTCCGGGCCGTGCCTTCTCTACCTTCACAGAGCAGGGGCAGTGGCGCCAGGATAGATCATGCTTGGTTCTAGAGCTCCCTGGGGCCCTCTGTCAGCAGCTGCTTTGTGAGCCTGGTGACCACTTCCTCACCCAACCTTCCAGGCTCAGCTCAGATCCCACCCCTTGGGTCCCACCCTCAGAATCTAGTGATTCTCTCCGTCTCACGCCCAAGGCTTTGTAACAGCGGCTCCTCCCAGGGTTATAACTGGCTCTGCAACAGCAGCATCCCATCCTGGGAAGAACTTCAGAGGAAAAGACCTACAGGGTGGAGGGCCATGCACAGGGCTGTGATTCTCTGGGAGACAGAATTAACCGAACTTGAAGATGAAGTGGATGTGGGGAGAATGCTGGCTGAAGGAGGGGTAAATACACCCAGCTCTCTGGTATAAGCAAAGGTGGAAAATGGAGCCATTTGCTCCATGAGAGGGGATGGAGAAAGCCATCTGGGGCATCTATGGAGGGGACGGGATGACTGAAAGTCCCATGGAAGCAGGGGTCCCAGCTCCCATGACAACAATGTCACAGGAGAGAAATCTTCACAAGGAATTGACACCTTTGGAAGCAGAGTCACATAACACCCCCTTTCCCTCAAGTCCCAGCTATTACTGATATATTTCTAGACCTTTATTTGAATTGTGGATGAATCTAGAAAGAAATGGAACCAGGAATTTTCAGTTGAGCTTAGATGGTTAGGAAATCACCCACTTTTTCGATTCCAGCTGTTGTCTAATGAACCCCTTGTTTGAAGGGAGGAAGGAGAGAAGAGAAATGTGAGGGGGAGATGAATGTCAACAGCATCTGGGGTCCTGGGCTAAGCATAGGGCTGGCCTTAGAGTCAGGAGGTCTGCCTTCTGATCACCGAGCCACTTCTAATGATGGCTATAAGCCTGGCCCTTCTACTGGAATGCTCCAGCTTGCCTGGAAACTTTCTCTTTTTTTCAGGGCCACTTTCTGTGACTCTCGAATCACTCTCGGCAGAGGTAGACATTTTCCTTTTTGCTCCTCAGCATCCTGTTCATCCCTCAATTACAGCAGCTGCCATATTTAATTATGATCATTCCTGATCAGTGTCACAGAGTAGAAAGAACCAGGAAAACAGACTATTTGGAATTTCCAGTCCAAGCCTTTCCTCTCACTATACGTAACCGTGGGAAGTCTCTGTTCCTCTTTAGGTTTCTAGACCTCACTGTTGTGAGGTTTCAAACACGGGAAGAAAAATGTGCATAAATTACATATTATCATGATGGGCACATGCTAACTTAACAATAAAAAGTAGGCTCTCAGCCCAAGAAGATGGCAAGTTCTGTTAGGACAGGGACCCTCTATCTTCCGTATCTTCAAGGATCTGGGCTTCGCTACTAGCTTGAAAAGTGTCCACGTCCTGGCTCTGCTTCTTATCAGGTGTGCGGGTTCTTAGTTGCTCAGTTGTGTCCGACTTTTTGCGACCCCATGGACTGTAGCCCGCCAGGCTCCTCTGTCCATGGAGTGGGTCGCCACGTTCTCCTCCAGGCGATCTTCCCAATCCAGGGATCGAACCCAAGTCTCCCACATTGCAGGCAGATTCTTTACCATCTGAGCCACCAGGGAAGCCCAAGAATCCTAGAGTGGGTAGCCTATCCCTTCTCCAGGGGATCGTCCCAATCCAGGAATCGAACTGGGGTCTCCTGCATTTCAGGTGGATTCTTTACCCAACTGAGCTACCAGGGAAGCCTCCCTTTATCAGGCAAGTGACCTTAGAGCAGATCATTTTATTTCTCTGAGCCTCCATTTCCTTATCTGTAAAATGGTGACTTATAGGAAAAATGTATATCATAAATGTGAAGTGTCTGGTAGTGTCTGGCACCCACTATTATAAAAGTCTCAAATTGTTGAAGTCAGCCTTTTAAAGTGTAAAGTCTGTGAGGTCAGGAGCTATTTCTATTTTCACTAATGTAACCCTAGGTCTGTCACGTACAGTCGTACAAGTTGTGCACTACTTTATTCCAGAGCATCCTTCGTACAGATTTGATGCGTATCATGTCCTCTAGAGTTGTGCCGTGCATCCACCCTTCAAGCAATATGTCTGGCATTGTACTAGGTGCTGAAAACAGGATCATACTCTCATAGAGCTTGCATCATAGTAAGGAAGGGTAAAAACAAATAAGACAATAAATTAAATTTTACAATAACTAAAATAGGGTGAGGTGACAGATGGCGAAGGCTAGGGAAGACTTCAAGGTGACAGTGACTTGAACTGCAGCATGAATGGCAACTGTGCAAATGTGGAGTGAGGTGTTACAGGGAAATCACAAAGGCAAAGGCCCTGGGGCAGTCATGAGTGTGGCGAGACGCAGGCAGAGGCCCAGCCATCTTGGGCACACAGGTCCTTCTAAGGGATCCAGGTAGCCACAGAAGATTTCCATTAGGGGTGGAATGTGATAGAGTTTGTGATCGGCAAAGGGGAGGGGTGGAACCAGGGACCAATCAGGAGACTGATCCAGTCATCCTGATGGTGAAGAATCCACCTGCATTGCAGGAGACACGGGATCGATCCCTGGGTCAGGAAGGTTCCCTGGAGGAGGAAACAGCAAACCACTCCAGTATCCTTGTCTGGAGAAGTCCATGGACGGAGGAGTCTGGGGTGTTACAGTCCGTGGAGTCGCAACGAATCGGACGCAACTGAGCAGCTAACACTAGGGTCGGAGGACAAGTATTGGAATCAGAGGATTCAGTTAGTACATCTCCGAAGCACAGAAGCAGTAGACACAAATGAATGGGATTTGGAAGAGAAGGACTGAGAACGGCTCTCGTCGCGGGCTATGGGGAGCTGCTTACGGCAACAGGAGGCCTGAAAGGGGAGAGCTGCAGTGTCTGTGAGGCAGCCTCATGTAGCTGCTGTGGCTCAACTGGCCAATAAAACCCGCTGGATGAATGAATGAATGAATGGGACTCCATGTCCTCTCTACACTTGGGATAATAATTCCTCCCTTTGTGAAGATCAGAGGAGCTCATGGAGGTCATGGAGAAAGAACCTTGTCTCTGATGCTGCCCTGAAATGGGACAAATGGCCCCGGTGGTCTGACCCTGAGGGGCCCGCATCCCTTCCACCTGCCTCCTCCAGGAGGTTGGGAGGTGGCACTCCTGGTGTCCTGGGGAGGGGCCAGGACTCTGCAGGACAAAGCTGCTGCTCATTCCCTGTGCTTTCCTGTAACCCTCTAACCCCTCTGTTCTCCACACCCCTCAGCTCCCTCCTCGCATCTGGTTTTTTTCATTTTCTGGCAGGTATTGTCTCTGAACCAAAAGTGTCTGGAAACACTGCGGATTTGTGAAAATGTCGGTGCTCTTCTTTATGCTGCATTTCACTGTAAACGCTCTTCAGAGAGGCCCACAGCTTCACAGTGGGTTTGGGCTTAGATGCCGTTAGTCTTGAGCAAGCTGCTTCCGGTCTCGGAGCCTCAATTGCTCACCTGCAAAATGGGCTACTTGTTCAGCCTAAGTGTTTACCCTCAGATAGGCCCTAGACCCCAGCAGAAGGTCTGGCCCAGAAGAGCAGCAGATTGAACGCTAATGCTCAGCTTTCTCCCAAATGAATATGAAAGCACAGGCCCCAGGAAGCTCACTCCCAGATTCAAACGTCTTCTCTCCAGCTGTTCATTCATTCAGAAGGTGTTCCTGAGGCCTGTCCTGCGTGCCAGGGCCTGGGCCAGATATTGGAGCAGATGGAGTGTGAGTGCCACAGGGAATCCCAGACCTTGGCAAAGGAGAGTCATGTGAATGTGCAGAGAGTGGGCTGCAGGGGGATCTGGGAGTCAAAAGGCCCCCCCCCCTCGAAACCAGGAGAGGGAAGAGCTCCCAAAGGCCAGATGGGGGATGTCACCTACTGCAGGCACTCAACAGCTCGATGAAGCCTGGAGGAAAGGAGGCACTTACGAAAAGGAGGGAGGAGGAAGCACGAAAGGGGGAGGCCTCGCTTGCGTCCCGTCCCTTCACAGAGGCCTGGCAGCTTGAGGCCACAAACAGCAGTGCTGTTCAATTTAAGGAGTGTCCTGAGGGTACAGGCCACGTGGGCGGGCTGTTAGCAGGAGCGCAGATCTGATTTCTGGTTGCCTTGCAGAGAATGAATTAAGGACAGTAGATGGAGCAGGGAGAGCTGAAATCAGGCAAGAAATCAAAGCTGAATTTCTCTTCCACTCGTGAGCCCCGGAATCAGAAGGGGCCTCAGTTTAAATCTCAGATTAATATTTAGGCAGACATGGCTAAGTCACTTTTTCTCTCTAAATTCTGGATTTCTCACCTGTGAAATGGGAGTAGTTGTAACATTCATCTTTGAGTTGTTGCATGTGTGTGTGTGTGTGCGTGTGTGTGTGTGTGTGTGTGTGCGCATGCTTAGTCGCTTCAGTTGTTTCTAATACTTTGTGACTGTATGGACCCTGCCCCCCAGGCTCCTCTGTCCATGGGGATTCTCCAGGCAAGAATACTGGAGAGGGTTGCCATGCTGTTCTCCAGGGGATCTTCCAACTCAGGAATCAGACTTGCATCTCTTACATCTCCTGCATTGGCAGGCAAGTTCTTCACCACTAGCACCAACTGGGAAGCCTCTTGGAGCTGTTATAAAATATTAAATGAGTTGATCTATGGACAGTGGTTGGCACAGGACAAGTGAGCGGTAATCAGAAGGTATCACCTTTGCTCCTCTTCCTCCTCGTTGGGCACGTAAACACCCACTACTCTAATACACCCTTGGACTTCAGGTGAATCTCTCCCCAGTTTTATAACCAGTTCCCAAGCAGCCACTGTCAGCCGGTCTGGGTTGAGGGGTGAGTTGCAGAAAGGCCTCACAGGATTTGTGCTGTAGCTCAGTTGCCTAGCAACAGCATCAGCCTCTGCATCATTGTGGAGCCAGGCCGCATCAAGCACCCATCAAAACAAAGGCAGCAGCGGAACTGACTCACAGCCAGTCACTGGGAACTGGTGGGAGCAGGGCCTTTATTGGAGGGTTAGGGGAATCAAATATACCCAAATTCTAGCTCAAGGCAGGGACCTGCCACAGTTCTAGCTCCTGTTTTCTCCCCAGGGACCCACCCCTCTCACCAGCCCCTGGACTCCCTGGTACCAGGAGGGGATTGAGAGTTGGTAGCATGCCACTGCTTGCCAGAGTACCCTGTGGGCACTATGTGTGCTGCCTTCAGGATGGCTCTTCTCCAGCTCCCCTGGAGGAGGGCATGGCAACCCACCCCAGAATTCTTGCCTGGAGAATCCCATGGACAGAGGAGCCCGGCGGGCTGTGGCCCATAGGGTCACGAAGAGGTGGACACGACTGAACAACTACACTGCACTCAACATCAAAACTGGGCTCCTCGTCATCCCTCACCCAGCTCTTCCCTCTCCTGAGTCCTCCTCTCTGTGATGGTATCAGCACCAATGGGGAAGCCACATGGAATAAAGTGGGTGTCTGGTGGGCCTTCCCTCCTTCCTCGACTTCAGGCCTGTCACCAAGTCAGCAACTGTCCCCTCCCCACCCTTCTTCCCAGGTCATTTATCCAAATCACTTCTGACCTTGGTCTCCCGGCTGGTGTGTGCTCACCCCTGACCAGTGACGGCTTCACACCCCACACTCCACCCCACAGCTCTTCCCAAAAGCCAAGTCTGACCCTGGCACTTTTTGCTTCAACCCTGTATGACAGGGTTAAAAGCCCAGACTACTTACCAGGGCCTGCAAGATCCCACTATCCAGTACCCATGCCAGCTGCCTACTGCACACAGATACACACACACACAGCCATCCTGGAAGCGGGTCCCACTATCTATCAAGGCTTCAGATGACTGAAGTATCAGCCAACCCCTGGATTAGTGCTTCATGAGAGAACTCAACCCAGAACCACCTAGCAAATCCACTCTGGGAATCCTCACCCACTGAAACCTTGAGATAATAAAGGTTGGTTGTACGGTGCCAAGTTGCAGGGTGATTTGCTCCACAGCCATGGATAACTAATACAATGTCCTGGAAGAAATTGTCTAATCTCTCTGCGCCTCCATTTCTCCATCTGTAAAATGGGATTAATAAGAACACGTGGACAGTGTGAAAATATGAAAAGGGTTAGTGACTAGGGACTGTTTATCACAGTGCCTGGACTCTGCAAAACATTCAGTAATTATCAGTATTGCTTATAATTTCTATTATTATTTATTATAAAATGTTTCTTTTTCATCTCCAAAGACTCTCATTTCTAAAGTGTGATTCTCCTGAGCAACACTGAACAACTTTTGGTATTTTATTTTTAAATATAACTTGCTGAATTTGACAGTCTGTGGAACAACACCCTTCAATACTCTCCACTGTTTTTTTGTTCCAGTCACTAAGTCATGTCCGACTCTTTGTGACCCTAAGGGCTATAGGCTGTCAGGCTCCTCTGTCCACAGTATTTCCCAGGTAAGAACACTGGAGTAGGTTGCCATTTCCTTTTCCTCAAGATCTTCCTGACCCAGGGATTGAACTGCATCTCCTGCACTGCAGACAGACTTTTTACCACTGAGCCACCAGAGAAGCCCGTCTGCTTCTTTACTTGCTCCCTTAACACTTGTCAAATATGGAAACATACCAAACCACACCTGCTCTATTTACCTTGAATTTTCAACCATCAGTTCAGTTCAGTCGCTCAGTCGTGTCCGACTCTTTGCGACCCCATGAATTGCAGCACGCCAGGCCTCCCTGTCCATCACCAACTCCGAGAGTTCATTCAAACTCATGTGCATCAAGTCGGTGATGCCATCCAGCCATCCCATCCTCGGTCGTCCCCTTCTCCTCCTGCCCCCAATCCCTCCCAGCATCAGAGTCTTTTCCAATGAGTCAACTCTTTGCATGAGGTGGCCAAAGTACTGGAGTTTCAGCTTTAGCATCATTCCTTCCAAAGAAATCCCAGGGCTGATCTCCTTCAGAATGGACTGGTTGGATCTCCTTGCAGTCCAAAGGACTCTCAAGAGTCTTCCCCAACACCACAGTTCAAAAGCATCAATTCTTTGGTGTTAGCTTTCTTCACAGTCCAACTGTCACATCCATACATGACCACTGGAAAAACCATAGCCTTGACTAGACGGACCTTTATTGGCAAAGTAATATCTCTGCTTTTGAATATGCTATCTAGGTTGGTCATAACTTTTCTTCCAAGGAGTAAACGTCTTTTAATTTCATGGCTGCAGTCACCATCTGCAGTGATTTTGGAGCCCCAAAAAATAGTCTGACACTGTTTCCACTGTTTCCCCGTCTATTTCCCATGAAGTGATGGGACCAGATGCCATGATCTTCGTTTTCTGAATGTTGAGCTTTAAGCCAACTTTTTCACTCTCCTCTCTCACTTTCATCAAGAGGCTCTTTAGTTCCTCTTCACTTTCTGCCATAAGGGTGGTGTCATCTGCATATCTGAGGTTATCGATATTTCTCCTGGCAATCTTGATTCCAGCTGTGCTTCATGCAGCCCAGCGTTTCTCATGATGTACTCTGCTGCTGCTGCTAAGTCACTTCAGTCATGTCTGACTCTGTGCAACCCCATAGACGGCAGCCCACCAGGCTCCGCCGTCCCTGGGATTCTCCAGGCAAGAGCACTGGAATGGGTTGCCATTTCCTTCTCCAATGCATATAAGTTAAATAAGCAGGGTGACAGTATACAGCCTTGATGTACTCCTTTTCCTATTTGGAACATTTACCTTGAATTTTCAACCATAGCAGAGACTATTTCTATATAGGAAGACCAACTAATTTCAGTTACCACTCTCATTGTTTGCAAAAGATAAGAGAACAAAACAGTTTCTGGGAATTCAGCTTCCCAACGAGGGAAGCCCACATCATCCATATTAAATGCTAAATAGAAAAAAAAATCACCAGCCTAATATCTGCACAGTTGTTCTCGGCTTATTAGATCTTTCACAAAAAGCCTATAGTCTGTGATCGCTGGAAGTCAATGTCATTACTCTGCTTAGAAAAAATGTCAGCCTGATGATTCTCAGCCTTTTCCTGTAAAGTGATGCTTACCCTAAAAACAATAACAATACTAATAAAATAATAGGTAACCACAGTCCTCTACCAAGCTCTCACTCTGCTGAGTGCCTTATATGCGTGAATCCTCATGTGCGGGAGCATCCTCTCCAGGGACAGATGGCAGACTTGAAGCTCAGAGAACTGAGAGCTATGGCCGAGGTGCCCCAGGGAGCAAGCTGCAGAGCCAGGACACAAACCTGTTCCATCTGACTTAAAGCTGCTGCCCAGGGGCATTTGGCGATCTGGCCCCTCCTCTCACCTCCTCAGGCTCTTCTAAAAGATTGAGCTCTGGCTGCAGCCAGTTTCTGAGGCTCTGTCTTTCGAACATGCTTCCACTTGCGCATCAGGGGCACGGGAACCCAGGGAGCACTCCCCGAAGCGGGGAGCCTGGCTTTGCTTCAGAGTGTAGCACATGTCCCAACTCCCACACCATCCGTAAGCTGCCCCAACAGCCCTCTGAGGCCTGCGGATGAAAAGAAGGCCCCAAAGGCGTGGAGCGAGTGAAAGTGCTGTCCAATCCCGGCTGGGTGACTGCAGCATCCCCTGGCTGAGATGTCACAAAGGCCGTGGCACTGGAAAGCAGGAGGGGTCTGGCTCCATGCTTCAGGACTTCTGACTCAGAGCTTTGCCATCAACACCCTCCTTGAACTTGTCTGTTTGGACAATTCTTGTTCCATTCCCTCTTCCACCCAACAGATGCCCCAAGAGGTGTCTGGCTGTGGCTATGAGCCCAACAGTGACCCAGCCAGCAGTTATCAGGAAAGTCATCTCTTCTGGCCCTTTGTCCTGGGTGCCAGAACAGGAGAATGTGCAGAACTGAGATTCTGGCATCTGTGTGAGACCCGTCAGATATTAAAGCCCAAAGACTTTGGGTTCATCTGCCGAAACACAAGCTAGCTTTCAGATTTTCTTTCTCACCCAGCAGGAAGAACTGAACACCATACAATTAAAGTGTGAAAGAGGGCAGGATCTCTTTTTGGTTATCTCCCGGAGGCAGGGGGACAGAAAGCCTTTATCTGGTGAAACGATGTTTGCAGACCTTACAACATGAAAGCCAGAGCTTGAGCGTGGGCGGAAGAGGCCGCACAGCCTACCTCTCACCCTGTGGCCTCTTCTATCCCCTTGTTTAGGGATACTGAGCTTCTCCTTACGTAACTCTACTGATGGAGAGCTTACCACTTCTCAAGACAGGGCCCTCCCGCAACCCAGATTTTGGAACCAGAGCCCTGGATTGGGTATTCAATCCCACACGGGACCCTGGAGAAGCCACTTCACTCCTGTCAGTTCCAGCCTCTCGCTTTCCATAAACAGGGCTCCTGGTTCACAGGTCTGCATAGAGATTCATATACAATATTGGTTACGGATGTACTTTTCAAATGGCAAGCTGCATGCAGACGGCGAGGGTTATTTTTATCATAATTGCCGTTATTATGAGGCTGTGACACAGCGTTAATTGTTCTGGAGCGTCTCTGATGTAGCGCCCACACTCGCTCCCCATCAGCCTCTGTGCACGGGGTCTTCCCACCATGGGTTGATCACGGTGGTTGTGGTGAGAGAGAGAAGCCTTTGACCACTTTTTGAAGACGCCAATCCAATGTGAGAATTGTCATTCTGGAAAAATACTGACCAAGGTGGCATTCACTTAAACTCCTCACTAATGAGCCAGTCATAAGGTCATGTGCACCCAAGAGAGGGACATGCTCCCACCATCTCCCTCCCCCCCTCCTTTCTGCCAGCAAGCATTCTAGAACCTTCTGTGGTAGACCAGAGTCCTTCCCAGATCACCCAACATAGTCCCAACACAGGCCGCCCCTCTAGTCCTTCTCCTGCTAATTATTTCATTCTCTCTGCTTATAACCATCAGACACTTCTAATTCATCTGCTTCCCCCTAGCTGTCCTCTCCTGCTAGAGTAGGGCCTGCTCTCTCATGTTTTCCACCCAGGTCCCAGTGCCAGCCCAGGACCTGGCATAAGAGATATTGAATCTATGGCAGTTGGATGAATTTATAAACAAGTGGAGAACAAAGTGTAATCTCTGAACCCATAGAGCTCTGGTGGAGGAATAAAAGACAAGTATAAAGATGGTATCAATCCAGAGCGATTAGGGCCGTGATAACAGATAACAAGGAATAGCAGGAACTCTGCTCCTGAGGTGTCAGGGAAGGCTTCCCTGAGTGCAGATTTGAGCTGGACCTTGATGGGTGAGTAGGAGTTAGCCAGGTGGATGAGGAAGCTCTCTGTGCAAAGAATCAGGGTGTCAAACAATGGGATGCATTGGTGGAAGGACATTTTGTTCTTATGGCTGCAGCTGAGGGTTTGCAGGCTCTGTTGAGAGAAGTGGGGCTGGGGGTGGGGGTGGGGTGGGGAGCTGTTTCTGAAATACAAGGTTAGGACCCAAGCACTTCATTGTAAGAGCAATGTGGTGTTCAGAGAGCTTCTCGGCAGAAGCGTGGTGGGATACAGTTACAGTTAGGAAGATCAGTTTGATGCAGTGGGGAGGAGAAGGTAGTAAGAGACTGGACGCAGCAATGGACAGGGAGGAGGTTGGTGCCAGAGCGCAAAGGTGTGGTTTCAGGGGGAGGACAGGGCTAGGAGAGGGGCGTGTCCAGGGGAGGGGCATGTCTAGGAGGGGCGTGTCCAGGGGAGAGGCGGAGCCTCCTGAACAGGGCAGGAACTGGGAGCTAAAGATGCTGCCTGAACGACAATGTCTGGAATCTGCATGAGAACAAAGTTAGCAACTTCGAAGACCTGAGAGATTTTTACATGAAAAACTCAACTGCTTTGTGACGTTAGCACTAGTCTAGATTCCAGAGGTAAAAAAGAAGGAGATAGAACCACAGATAGATATTTACTATGTGCCAGATACTTTTGGTTCATTGCTTAGCTTGGTCCGTGAGGCGGGCATTATTTTCTCCATTTTACAGGTGAGGAAAAATGTTAAGAGAGGTTGAAGAAGCTGCCCAATTTTTCGTAAGTAAGGCAGTGTCAGGAATTAAACCCAGATTCTTCTGATGTTAAAAGTCAAGCTCCTCACCTTATATCACCGCCTCCTAGAAGACTCAATAGGCATGGGTTTTAGAAAGAGAGGAAGAAAAGAAAGTAGCAAGGGACAACACTGTGCTGCTTGCTATAGTATGAATGTGTCCCCTCAAAATTTATATGTTGAAGCCCTAACCCCTAAAGATGATGATATTAGGAGGTGGGGCCTTTGGAAGGTGCTTAAGTTCAGCAATGCTGAGCACCACATTGCTCTTGTGAAGAAGTGCTTGCATTTCAGGGTGGAGCGCTCATGAGTGGGATTAGTGCCCTTATAAAAGAGGCTCCAGAGAGCCCCCTCACCATTCTCACCATGGGAGAATGCAGAGAGAAGGTGTGGGCTATGAACAAGGAAGAGGACATTCCCTGGAAGGTGGCAACCATGCTGCATCATGACCTTGGACTTCTAGCTTTCAGAAATATGACCAACATGCTTCTGTCATTTATAAGGTACCCAGTTACAGAGGAGCCTGGCAGGCTACAGTCCATGGGGTTGCAAAGAGTTGGTCACAAGTGACTAAGCAGGCACACACACACACAGTTGGTGATATGGTATTACAGCAGTCCCAACCAAGACACTGCTATTGGGGCCCACCTCCATGGGGATCTTTCTTGCTGCTCAATTCTGTCTTGTCTAAGTGAATAGTAAAGAGAAAAAATTATCTTTTTTCTTCTGTGCTAGTTAGGTTAACATCAGACATTTTTAAAATCCTGCCTCATTCCTGGATTCAGGCACCATTTTCCTTTTCATACATTAAACTGAGACTGTGGAAATGCAAACTCTGACCTGCTTTGCTCCCTCTTTTCTGGCGCCAATTGTTGGAAAAACCTTTGGCTTTAAAATGAGAATTTCAGAACAGACGGTCCAAGCTCTTAAAAGGGAAGGAAAATCCCAGTTATTGAATACCCGAGAGAGTGCTATTACCATAGATGCCTTCTGTGCAAGATTGTTCAATCATGACATACAATCATCTTCATTTTACAGATGAGAAAACTGCGAGTCAGAGGTGAACTTTTTCGCACGGGGTCACACTGGTAAATGAAGACTAGACATATCAGATCCACCACATGGATCCATGCCACCAGGCATGGCAGAGCCCATGGCCATTTCTTCATCACTGGGCACAGCGTGGGCACTTAACAAATGTTTGTGGAATGCATGAGTGACTAGATGGAAGAGTGTCATCTTGCTCGCTGTGACATCCACTTCTCTACCTGCATCTCCAAGTATACTACCTGATAACGAGTGCTACTCCATCCAGGTTTGTTGAGGAGACTGGCAAATCATGTCCTTCTCGGTGCCCAGCAGCAGAACAGTCTCCTGCTGGGGTCCCAACGATATACCCATCGTACAGAGCTGTCCCTGCCCAGCAGGCCATGACTGACAGAGGGTCGAGCCAGGAAGGTGGGCTTGTGTAGAGCTACCACAGAGAAGGCAGGCTGGGAACTTACCCAACCCATCTGTCTGGTTTTCTAGGCACAGACGGACCTTCCATTTGTACGCAGATGGGGCCATGTGACTGGAAGAGGGTATGACAAGAACAAAGAGCTTGGGTCAGAAACTAACAGGATTCAGGGTTGAGGTATTAATACAATAAAGTGGTAACTGTGGCTGGGGTCTGCCGTGGTTACTTTTACCTGACATGGCTTTTCTGGGGGTCATACAAAGTTAGATAACAGGAAAATCTCAGGCAGCAGACTCCTCTTTGCTTTCTTCTTGGACCTGCCACAGAGAGATGGACCAGCTGAAAAGATGGCCAAGAGCTGGAGCTTAATGGGAAGTTGAAGATGATGGGACTGAAGGTGATGATGGTCCAGAGTGTACCACTGCCTGGCTTTCAGTGGACGTGACAAAAAGTGAACTGACTCTGGTTCCTGTACTAAGAGCATTTATTTATCTCTCATAGAAAAAGTTGGAGAGTGACCCAGGGTTTGTATGTGAGCTCAACAGTACTAGCAGGCTAGAGCAATACCCCTTGAGTTCTCTTGTCCTTCTCATAGTTGCAAGATAGCTGTCATGGCACCAGGCATCACAGCCTCACTGGATCATCTTCAAGCACAGAGGAAATGGTGGCATGGGGCAGAGTTTATCCTCACACAGCTCCTTCTTATTATGGAGTTTTCACTGGTCATATGCTGGGAAGAGACTAGTATTTTATGTTGCTGTGGTCACCATGCCCCCACAGCCACTACTCAGCCTCTAAAGTTTATTGGTCAGTTCAGGACAAGTAGGCAAACACATTGTCTTGCCTGGAAAATCCCATGGATGGAGGAGCCTGGTAGGCTGTAGTCCATGGGGTCGCTAAGAGTCGGACACGACTGAGCGACTTCACTTTCACTTTTCACTGTCATGCATTGGAGAAGAAAGTGGCAACGCACTCCAGTATCCTTGCCTGGAGAATCCCAGGGATGGGGGAGCCTGGTGGGCTGCCGTCTAGGGGGTCGCACAGAGTTGGACACGACTGAAGTGACTTAGCAGCAGCAGCAGCAGGCAAACATATTGAGCTAATCAGTCAGCCACCAGGAGAAACAGCTCATCTTCGAACAACACTTTATGATTATAAAGTGACTCCACATACATTATCTCCTTATGTCCTCAAAGGCAGCTTTTCAGGAAGAGGAGATCATCCCCATTTTACAGATGAGAATACTGGGGCTCAGAGAGAGAATGACCAGCATATGGCAGAGCTACATTCATCTGACTCAAAACTTCCCCTGCTGCATCTACTTACTCTTCCTCCATCCAAACCATCTGCCTGGTTGGCTAAAGGGTTCTCACTGCCTAGAAGTTTCCCTCAGAAGGAAGGGGAAGGGGAGAGAGACCCTGAGATGTTAACCCTCTACTCCTTGCAGAGAACAGAGACACAAATCTCAGAGTGATGTCTCTAGATAGTCATCTGGGGTTAGTTCACATTCTAGGTTCTGCTGATCTTTCTGTAGACTGGAGGTCTTGGCATGGCCTTGTGGGGAATTTGGGTCATCCAAACAGGAAGACCAAGAGACAGACAGGGCAGATGTGTGCTTTACTGACTCCCCAAATCGGCTCTGGAGAATCAACAGGAGAGGTTGTGTAGGAAGCATGGTGCAGAGTTTATGAGCCTATATTCGAAAAAGAGAAGAGGGGGAAATTTACACTGCTCTTGCTCTTGTTTATGCCCCAGGCATGGAAGGAGTGAAGCCGGGGAGTGGCTCTCTTTGTGTCTCCCTCCCTCTCTCTCTCATATCCTTCCCTTCCTCTGTCTCTCACTCCCTCGGTCTCTCTGTCTCCCTCTTTCTAATCTGTCTCTTTACAAACACACACACACACACACACACACACACACACACACACACACACACACCCATCAGGAAATCTTAGACCGATCCTTCAAAACATAAGTACACAAGGGGTTGTCCCACCATCATTATTATTTCTACTTTGACTTTCTAGCCACCCTCACGTCCTAGATCCCACCAACGTCATCTCTCACCTGAATTGCTGCACGAGCCTCCTAACTGACTCCCACACTCATCCCACGGCAGTTTTCCTGGCCTCAGCAGGCAGTGTGTTCCTTTAAGACCACAAGTTAGCTCACGACACTCCTCTGTTCAGACCCCTGCACGCCGTCTCACCTCACTCAGCACAAAAGCAAATGCCTTCTGTGCCCTGCAAGGTCTCACCTGCCTGCCCCCAGAACTTATCTCCCAATCACATCTGCTGTGCCCACTCAGCCCCAGCCACTCCACTTCCTAGATGCCGCTCAGACACTCTGAGCTCATCCCCTAGCTCAGGGTCTTTGCACAGGATCTGCAATGCTCCTGGGCTGGCACAGAACTTACTCCTTTAATTTGCTCAGATCCTGGCTCAAACACTAGCTGAGAACCCAGTCTCTATAAGTTGGGAAAGCATGACTTTGTCCAGTTCTTCCATGGCCGTATCCCCAGCACCTAGGGCAGTGCCTGATGCTCCTTTGTGATCAATGAATACATACTGGATAAATAAATATCCCGTATTGGCAACTAACCAAGGGTCAGTCAGGCGGAATTCTGGATTCTGATGGCTGTTGACAAACACCAGATAGCCAGCTCCTTCACCCCTCCAGATCTCAGGCTCCACTCTAGGAAGGAGCAGGGGAATATTTGATCATGTCCACCACCCTAGAATGGGGACTAAAAATAGAATTAATTAATATAAATGATAGAAATGATGTTTCTTGACCTAAGTGCGTGGGATTCTCAGTGGGCATATTTTCCTCGAAGCAGAAATCATCAGCCAGTTGGGAGCAACCCATCCACAGCCTTTACAGTTTTCTGTAGGGCCAGCTCATCTGCTTTTTTCATTTCTGGGCATACTCAAACAGTATTGGCTCCCTCCTCTGTGCCATACCTTGGCTGGTGGGTACTAGGCTACTACCAAAAATAATGATTAACGTATATTGGACATTTGCAGTTTCAGAAACTTTTCTAAAGGCTTCCCAATGACCCCGTGAGGTTTGTAAGGCCTGCACAATTATTAACCACCTGTTAGATGGTCCCTGACCTAGAAGCAGTCAGAGTTCCATTGGGAAAGCAAAGACATGAATCAATAATTTCCGTACGGCACAGGCTTGAGCAGAAAGAAGCACAGTGCTGCAGGAACACAGGTGGGAAGCTGATTAATTCTCTTTAGGGTGAGGATCAGCAAATTCTCCTTTTTGCAGCTACCCTCCCAGCCTCTTCCTTTTTAGGGCTTCCCAGTCACTTGTGCCTTCTTTCACATACCCTGTCCTGGGCTGTTCCCATAGCTCCTTCTCCTAAGGCTCTAGTCTCCTCACACATCTGCCCCCCAAAGCAGGGTCCCATCTCCCCCACGAGAATGTAAGCTCCCTGAGGGTAGGGCCCCTGTCTATCCTGTTCACTACATAACAGAGATGCTCAGTAGGCATGTATTTACTGGACCAGTGTCTATAGGAGTGTGTGAGTAAGTTAACTGAAATTACAGCAGGCTTGGTAGGCTGAGGGGAGGAGAGAGAGGAGCAAAGCATCCTTGTTTTTGAATGGCTAAAGCTGGAGAAGGGTTGCCAGAATGGTGGCAGGAAAGAGCAAAGACCCATCAAAGATGTCCCCGGCCTCACTCTGCTTCAGAAACCTCGTGATCATTATTACTGGCCCTGGTATGAGTATTAGAGAGTTCTAATAGAGCCCTTAGAACACTAAGCAGACTTCTTAGAACCGACTAGTGTCTCTTGATGAATGAGGGAATAACTGGAAATTACTACCTTTCACTAGTTAGAAAGGACATGATCAAATATTCCCTCGCTTCTTTCTAGAGTGGAGCCTAAGATCTGGAAGGGTGAAGAAGCCTTAAAAAAGAAGAGGTTGGGGTGGGGGGGTAGCTAAGCAAATGCACAGCCAAACAGGGAGATGCCTCTCCGCAGCTTTCCTTCCTCAGTGAGTAAATGACTGTTCTCACTGGCCCACTCATTGGAAGCTTTGATGTTAGGCAGATCTGAGTCAGTACCCCAACTCCACCACCTAGGGGATTGAATGAGATGAGGTCTCCAAAGCCCTCTACATACTGACTGGTGCACAGTAAAGCCGCAATAAATCACTGAGGATGAAGGAATGGACGGATGAATGAATGAATGAAAAAGGGAATAAGCATTTTGGTAAGACCTTAGAGTTTGTAAATATGAGACACCTGGATGTAAGAGAAGCTGCAAATTCACATTTCCAAGCATCTTGAGAGATCGTGCTTATTGAAAAGTGTGATGTGAGCCATGCTGGAGCCTTACTTCACACCCACCCTCCTTTGGAACTAGAGTGGTGGCTTTAAGGGCGTGGCCCAGGGATGCTGCTGTGATGATCGGCATCACCCTGTCCTAGTCTGACCAATCAACCAGAGGCCTACCCCAGCACATGGAGAAGGCATCACCACAGCGGAGACTGGGTGTTTTAGGCAGCTCCTAGAGAGCTTACTGGACTTCTGCAAACTTAGTTTAGTAGCTGAGAGTGTGCACTCTTGAGCTGTCTGGGTTTGAAAATCAACTGTGCTTTGTATTACTTGAGCAGGTTTAGACAAGTCACATGACCTCTCTATGCCTTGGTTTCCAAACCTATCAACTGAGAGTAAAACAGCATCTGCCTCTCTGGATTGTTGTGCGGATTAGTGAGTTCTCACAGGGAAAGCATGAGAGCTACGCCTGGTGCACTGTAGATACCCAAGAGGCGGATACTGACTGAAAGCAAAATCAAAGAGATTTTGCCATTTAACTCTCCCTCACTCCACGTTTGCTCTGTTCTGGATTCTGGACTTGGAGGATACAGAGATAAAGAAGATGTGACTTCAGTCCTGACGTCACGCCCTGCCTGGTGAGGCAGGCAGCCGTGTCATGGCCCCTGGTGACCTTGGTGCCATGGTAGACGACTAACAGGCTGAACCCCCACAACAAGGGCATCCAAGCCAATCTAGGAAACCAGAGAGTCCTTCCTGGAGGAGGTGAGGGACTTCAAGTGAGAAAGGGCACTGAACCAGGAAGAGAGGTGGGAAAAAGCATCCTATGTAAAAGACAGTGTGTGCCGTAGCCCTGAGCCAGGCGAGGTTGGCACAGACAGAGCACAGGAGGAGAGAAACACACAGGCAAGGCAGTGGATGGCAGTCGGGAGGAATCTGCAGAGCTCGCCCTGTGTGCAGACCCTGTGCTCAGTGCTGGGTATGGGAAAAGCCGACTGGAGCAGCTCTCTAGGGGGCATGCACTCTAGGAAGAGAGATGGAAACCTAGATTATTATATTATAGTCATAATAATAACGTAATATGGAGGGCGCTAGGGCTAAATTTTGCCCAGGCGCTGGCAGGAGCCCTAGGCAAGCACACGAGAAGAGTTTTAAAAGAATTCTCAGAGGAAAAAATAACTGCAACCATGTTTTTCCTTTCCTTCCTGCTCTCAAGAGGTGGCATGGAATGTGGTTAAGAGTGCCAGCCCTCCACTTAAATCTTAGCCCTGCCGATTTGCCAGGTTACTATGTGGCCTTGGCTGAGTCTCTTAACTTCTGCTTCTTCACTGGGGTCGTTATAGAATTACACAAGTTAACACAACTCAAGCACTGAATACCATGCCCCCCTCAAAAGTAAATGCTCTATACGTTTGATGGAATAGACCCACTTATTCAGTGACTGTATTAAGGTGCCCTGCATGCCAGACATAGTTCTAATCACTGGAGACACGAACAGTTGAGTTCAATTCAGTCCAGTTGCTCAGTCATGTCTGACTCTTTGTGGCACTATGGACTGCAGCATGCCAGGCCTCCCTGTCCATCACCAACTCCCGGAGCTTGCTCAAACTCATGTCCATCGAGTCGGTGATGCCACCCAACCATCTCTTCCTCTGTCGTCCCCTTCTCCCCCTGCCTTCAATCTTTCCGAGCATCAGGGTCTTTTCCAATGAATCAGCTCTTCCCATCAGGTGGCCACAGCATTGGACCTTCAGCTTCAGCATCAGTCCTTCCAATGAATATTCAGGACTGATTTCCTTTAGGGTGGACTGGTTGGATCTCCTTGCAGTCCAAGGGACTCTCAAGAGTCTTCTCCAACACCACAGTTCAAAAGCATCAATTCTTCGGCACTCAGCTTTCTTTATGGTTCACCTCTCACATCCATACATGACCACCGGAAAACCATAGCTTTGACTAGATGGCCCTTTGTTGGCAAAGTAACATCTGACATGATAGGGGACCAAATAAACAAGGTCCTTGCCTTCATGCACTTAATACTCTAGTGAGGGAAAACAAGCAGTAAGGATGTAAAAACAATAAATGAATGAGATAGTGTATGTTAACAGTAAGTGCTGTGATGGAAATACATCAGGGGAGTGAGTGACTTAGACAGTCTGCTCAGGAAAGGCTTTATTTAAAGTGAACTATTTCGCTGAGGATGAGAAGAAGACAGCTGGGAAAGATCTGGAGACAGAGCTGGACAGTGACTGTGGCAGGCTGGATAACACTGGCTGAATGCATGAAACTCAGCCCAAGACTTCATGCCAGAATATCTCCCAAGAGGTTGGGAATCAGCGTGGCAAGTTCAAAGAGGAGAAAACAGATCAGTGTGGCTGGAGCCAAGTTCACCAAAGGAAAAGTGGGAGGAGATGAGATGAATGAAACATGGCCCAGAATGAAGGGATTTGATGAAGTAGGGGCATGATGACCATTTGCAGGCAAGAGCACTTGTGGGCAAAAGGCTCAGATGTGTGAGTCTGGCTTGCTCGTGGCTCTGGCTGGACTTCAGGGTGGTTGGTGTGGGTAGTGATTGGAGAAGATGTAGCAGGGACAAAAAGGCATTTGAGCTCTAGCCTCCATGCTGTAGGAGCCACCGTAAATCCAACTTGATGTTTTAGGAAGATCACCACACTCGGGCTGCAGTAATGAAGCCCTACAAACTGGGTGTTTTAAAACAGAAATTGATTGCCTCACCATGTAGAGGCTAAAAGTCTAAAGTCGCGGTGTCAGCAGAGCTGTGCTCTCTCTGAAAGCAGAGGAATCCAGCATCGCCTCTTCCAAGCTTCTGGTTATTTGATGGCAATCTTCATAGTTCCTTGGGCTTCCCAGGTGGTGCTAGTGGTAAAGAATCTGCCTGCCAATGCAGGAGACATAAGAGATGAGGGTTCTATCCCTGGGTCAGGAAAATCCCCTGCAGGAGGGAATGGCAACCCACTCTAGAGTTCTTGCCTGGAGAATTCCACGGACAGAGGAGCCTGGCGGGCTATAGTCCATGGTGTCACAAAGAATCAGACACAAATGAGCTAACAACAATTTAATTGTTTTTTTTTCACTAATGACCTTCACTTGATTACTTATTTCCAAATATAGTCATGTTCACAATTACCAGAGATTAGGATTTCAGCATATTTTTAGAAGATGCAATTAAACTTGCAAGTATGGATAACCTCAGAGTTGTCTCTGGCCCAAATTAGCACATATCTGTATGCTGGAAAATAGAGGCTGGCCTGGGAGAAAAGGTGAAGACACATGAGAGCTGTTTTTTGGAAATTTCAGCCATAAGCATTTGCCTTTAAAACCTTCTCAAAAGTGTCTGGTGGGATTTGTTGCCTGGATCCAAACAGCTGTTACCTTCCTGCTGAGGATATGAATCAATAATCTTTTCTTAAAGGCTATAAAATTCAAGACCTTATCTCCCCACTAGAGAAGTGTTTGCCTCCCCTGACTTCAAATACATTCCAGAGACACAGCGGTCCTCTGTTACCTCCACCTGAACAGCAGTGCGCTCCAAGGGCTGAATTCCGTCTGCCCCCTGAGAGGGACATCTCTCTGCCTCTCTGGTCTCTGCAGTGGGAGGTAGGAGGAAGGGGTGGGGTGGAAGACTGAAACTTACCAAGCTCTGCCACATGCCCAGTGGGTTATGGACTCTGGAAAGAACCAGAATTTGAACCCAAAGATGCTAAACTTATCAGCCTTTGCCACAGTCATGCCCGCCTGCCTTCCTCTCTAGGCTAGAAGAGTGCTAAGCAGGTGGCAGTCTTGCAAAGTCCTTTCAGACCCTTGGTGTGTGTCAGAATAGACCAATTGCTGTAACAACTCCCTCATTTTGGTGGATCATCATAAGAAAGTCTCTTGCTGATTCACACAGAAGTTCAAAGTGAATGTTCCTGGGTGGTAGATTCCCTAGGTAATGAGGAAGAGTCATGAGGCTCTAAGCTGGCTTGCCGCCACTCCATGGATGCTGGCAGAAGGCACGGGACTCAGGATCAGTGGCAAACAAGCTAAGTGTTGTGCTCACAATGGTTCCCCTTGCCCCCAAGCCCCATGGCGGCCAATCTGGTGCTGCACAACCAGCTTACCCTGGATGGGGAGACCCATGCTTCCAGAACCAAAATCTTTTGGCCTGGGTGGTAAGCCTACCTGATCTTTGCCCTGGAAGGAAGTATTATCTTTATTCAAAGGCAGCAAACAAACCTGCAGGAGACACCTTCTTATCTTCCAAACCTATTCACTGTAGAAACATCCTTGAAAAGAGTAGTCCGGAGCAAAAACTGCTAGTGCCTCTGCTCTCAAGATATACAAAACGGCAAGAGCCCCAGGAAACGCTGTCTCCCAGAGGGACTCCCTGCCAAACAAGGGCTCAGGGATCCAGCCTCCTTCCAAACCCTCCTCCAGACCATTAGAGCTTTCTCTATATAATGGGAGGGTAGTGAAAGAGAATAAAGGATCAGGAGGAGAGAGAACTTAATGGTGCAGACCTGAAGGGCTGTGCCCATATTACACTGGCCAGAACTCAGTCACTGAGCCATGCTTGTCCACAGGAGGCTGGGAAGTGTAGTCGAGCTTGTGGGCAGAAGGAAGAGAAAAAAGGAATGCTTTCATGAACCACGAGCCAGACGTTGCCATTCTTTTTTTTTTTTCTTGAAGTACACTTGATTCACAATGTTGTGTAAGTTTCAGATATATAGCAAAGTGATTCAGCTAGATAGATAGATAGGCTTTTTCAGATTCTTTTCCTTTATAGGTTATTGCAAAATATTAAGTATAGTCCCCTGTGCCATAGAGTAGAATCTTGTTGTTTATCTACTTTATATGAAGTAGTGTATATATGTTAATCCCAAACTCTCAGTGCATCCATGCTGCTGCAAAAGGCACTAATGTATTCTTTTTTATGGCTGAGTAGTATTCCATTATATATACATATATATGTCCTGCATCTTTCTTCTCTATCCTTCAGTCAGTAGACATTTATGTTGTTTTCATATCTTGTCTAACATTGTGCTAAACTTTCTAAGCTAAACTTTACAAAGGTGTTTCAAGATTTCCAGGAATCTCCTAGGAAGCAGAGGTGAAGATAATGGGGAGTGGGATCAAGAAACAGAAAGAAAGGGGGGACCACTTCTCTGAACATACAGTGAGGTATCTGTGTAACAAGAGTACAGAGACTTCCCTGCTAGTCCAGTGGTTAAGACTTCCACCTTCCTATGCAGGGGGTTCAGGTTCAATCCCTGGTCGAGGAGCTAAGTAAGATCCCACATGCCTCACAATCAAACATCCAAAATGCAAAACAGAAGCAATACGGTAACAAATTCAGTAAAGACTTTTAAAATGGTCTGCATCAAAAAAATCTTGAAAAAAAACCAAAAAGCACAGGATTTGAAAAATGAAAGGCACAATTTTAGAGACTATACTTAGTATATTTAAGAGACTATTTGAGACTATACTTCCCTGGGATGACTTCTCACCCCAGTGTGAGGAGTTCCTGGGATGTGGGACTTTGGGTGTTTGAAGCCAACTGAAGCAGCCAACATCTTGGCTGTGTAGCCTCCAGAAGTGATTTTGCCTTTCTGAGCCCCACGCTCTTCACTTAGGAAGTGAGACATAACCTTGTCAGCTACCTTACAGACACTGTGCTGAGGGGCCCAGGGGCATGATGGGTGGGGAAGTCTTCTATAAAGGATCTCATGCATGTGAGCCAATTTTGAAATATGTTTGCAGAAACTAGAAGGTCGGAGTGGAGCACAGGGAATTGGATCTAAGCAGGGGGAAAGCTCGGAGACCTCATCATTGAACTGGTTTAACCTGTAAAAGAGGAATCATGAGACTCAAGGACAATAGACCTGAGACTCATCCAACCCGCCCCCCCCCTCCACCCCCGCCGCCCTAGAGAGTTTGTGGCAGAATCGGAACCCAGGCAGTGAGCTCGTGCCTTTCCCCTGCCTCTCGTGGAATCTCTGCCTTCCAATCCCTGTATCTAGCAGGACCCTTGTGGAGTCTACTACGTCCCACACAGATGAGTGTTCCTGAAATCCATTCTTGCTGTAGATGGGGAGCGCCATCACAGATGCTCAAATCCCTATTCCCCTGCTCCTCCGCCCTTCTGGTTGCCTACTGCTACATAAACGGAGTGATCGCAAAAGGAAGTTTTTTTCACTGCCATGAGTATTTATTTCCTTCAGTAAACTCTGGTGTTGTATTATGAGAGCCCTAAAATATTGATATTCCCCATGATTTGGAGTCAATAGGGAATAGAGTACTTTGCACAAATCCTGGCTTCTATCTCTGAGATTTAAAAATGAACTTCAGCATTTCTGTTCAAATTTCAGATAAAAACATTGGATTCAGTCTGGGTCTGCCCAATTTTCTAACATTCATTGGAGTATAAATATGATTTGCTTTCTTCTTATGTCCAGAAATGTGTTTGACTAAGTCTCCTAACTGTTTTTGTTTACAAGAAGCTAATTTAGCATGGCAGCTTGTGTAGGATTATGCAGAGAATCTGCTCAGATGGACTGTCCCAATCTTTATCTGCGATGAAACGTGCACACGCTTCATCGTGAATGCACCATCATGTATTGACAACCAAAATAGAGTTCTTTTTTTTTCCACCCCAAACCTGGTTCTCTTCCCAGGTTCCCTGTCATAGTAATGCCAGCACCATCACTTAGATGCCCAGAAACACAAGAATATTCTAGACTCTTCCCTATTCCTCTCTACCATACTTAATCTGGTACATGCCTCATCATTTCTGCCTCGTTGTGTATGTCTCCTAAATCAGTTGACATTCCTCAAGCCCTTTTATGTGCTTAGTTCAAGTCTTATCCTCTTTCCCCCAGTCTTTACAATAGCGCCCTGACTGGGTCCTCTGACCTCTCTCCCTCCTCTGATTTCTACCCCACCTAAGCTAGCAGTCAAACATCCTTCTGATGGTCTGCATTTTTCTTTTTTTCACTTTTCTCTCCTTCCTCCCTGATTCTTTATGAGCATTACCCACCTCAGCATTCAGCTTAATCTATCTCGTGTGTGTGTGTGTGTGTGTGTGTGTGTGTGTATGTGTGTGTGAATCACTCAGTTGTATATGACTCTTTGCGACCCCCTGGACTATAGCCCTCCAGGCTCCTCTGTCCATGGAATTCTTCACACAAGAACACTGGAGTGAACCATTCCCTTCTCCAGGGGATCTTCCCAACCTAAGGAAGAACCTGGGTCTCCTGCACTGCAGGCAGATTCTTTACCATCTGAACCACCAGGGAAGCCCAAGGTATCTCATATGTGACGTTAAATATGCATTGATTCCTATCAGTTAAGTAAGATTGCTTTGTATAACGGAGAAGGCAATGGCACCCCACTCCAGTACTCTTGCCTGGAAAATCCCATGGATGGAGCCTGGTAGGCTGCAGTCCGTGGGGTCGTGAAGAGTCAGACACGACTGAGCGACTTCACTTTCATTTTTCACTTTCATGCACTGGAGAAGGAAATGGCAACCCACTCCAGTATTCTTGCCTGGAGAATCCCAGGGATGGGGGAGCCTGGTGGGCTGCCGTCTATGGGGTCGCACAGAGTCGGACACGACTGAAGCGACTTAGCAGCAGCAGCAGCTTTGTATAAAATGCATTTTAATTTAAATAAATAGTATCATGTTATTAAGTTCATTTGCTTTCCCTTCTCTCTCTGTTGTGTTTCATGGAGACCTTTCCAAGCAGCTATAAATATACCCAGTTTGAGGTTCCAGGCTTCTGCAGAATATCCCAGCAGGCATCTGCTATATTTCACTTGTTCTTGCCCCAGTGGTGTCCACTCAAGTTGCCTTTCATCCTCTCTTCCTCTTCCATTCAGAGCCTAGCAATGGCTGTTCTAGGACATGCTCCTTTGCAGACCTCAGAAGTGATTTATCTGCACTGTAAACCTAAGAATGTGCTAAAGGGAATGTACGGAATATGCAGGCTTCATTTTGCTAAGTGCTTCAGAGCACTTTCCAGAAGGACTCTGCCAATCGATGTTCCTGTTCCTAAGCAGGGGAGTTCTGGTCTCTCCACATGCCCATCAGCATGTAGAATTATTTGCTTATTAATGTTTGCAAAGTAATACATGTAAACTGGTGATCACAGTTGTTCTCACTTTCACTTTCCCCCATTTCTAGTGACTTTGAGCCCTTCTTCATGTACTGATTAGCCATATGAATTTCCTCTTCTGTCCCTCTCTTTTCCCCAGTGTCTAATGAATCTTGTCTTAAAAAACTGGTTTGTAAGAATTCTTACATACCATTGGCTTCCCCTGGTGCCTCAGCTGGTAAAGAATCTGCCTGCAGTGAGGAAGATCTGGGTTTGATCCCTGGGTTGAGAAGATCTCCTGGAGAAGGGAAAGGCTACCCACTCCAATATTCTGGCCTGGAGAATTCCATGGACTATCCATGGGGTCGCAAAGAGTTGGACATGACTGAGCAACTTTCACTCACTTTTATATACCATTAATCTGTTGATAGGACATACTACAAAAATCATCACTGAATCTGTCACTTGTCTTTTAACTTTTCTGGTGCAATTCTTCATTGAGAGAGAATCCTCCACTTTAATGTCAGATTCATCCAGATTTGCTCTATGGCTTGTCAGGAATGCCCACTTTCCTTCCGGTTTACTCTTGGTCCCAACCAGGTGATGACTGCTGAGACAATCCCATGCCTTCAGGGTTATCTTCCCTTCATGGATACACATGACTGAGTCACGGGAGGGCACCTGGCTTTGCTGAGCCAGTGATCTCATTATTAAGAAAAGTGAAATGGGGACTCAGAGCAAATCAATCAATCTCTTCCCAAATTTGGCTATGAAATGTGGGAACTGTTGATGACTATTTTCTGCTGTGACAAAGCTTCAGGATGACCCCAAAATATAACAGGTGTGTGGAGAGAAGCAGAAACAGGACTCAACGGGAGGTTGTTGCAACACAGATGTCCTCCCCACTCTCTTGCTCCTGAGGTGGAGCCCCTAAGATGACCTAGGGATCTTCCTTTCCCACATTTCCCAATCACCATACAAAAACCAGTGTTTGGGCATTCAAACACCATTTTTTTTAAATATTGATCACATTCTTTCCCCACATCCGCTACTATTTGCTAATACTCCTCTCTCAATTGACTAGATACTTTTTTCTCAACACTTTTAATTTGAAGAGGAAATTTCATGTGAAGGCTGTAAATAAAATGTTTACAGAATTTGTCTACCTAGAAGTAATCATGGAAGTGAATATAATAGAAATTAAAAGATGTAAATGCTAACTCGGTACCATCACGTGCTGAAGAAATGCATTCAGACAGAGTGGACCCAACCTGAGACTTTCTTCTCGATGTAATCAGGATTCATAGAAGTTTAGAGAAAATGTAACCCTCTCTTGGAGTCATTCAGTGTTATTGCATACCTTCTCTCCAGCTTCCTCAAAGCGTCTTCCCGCCTTAGTGGTCCTGAAACGTGGACACCAAAGGGGAAGGGGACTGGGATAAACTGGGAGGTTGAGATTGACATATATATACGATACACTGTGTATGAAATGGATGACTAATGAGAACCTACTGTGTAGCACACGGAACTCTACTCAAAGTTCTGTGGTGACGTAAATGGGAAGGAAATCCAAAAGAGAGGGGAATATGTGTAAGTATAGCTGATTCACTTTGCTGTAGACCACATCATAAAGAAACTATACTTTCATAAAATTTTTGTAATCTAAAAAAAAAAAAGCTAGTGTTCAAACAAATCCCTTCCTTCTCCCTCTGATAGATTTGTTCTCCCTGATCTACATCTATCAACAGTTTTCTGATCTTGGCAGCCAAACACATAACAAAATGACGTACTTGCAGTTAAGGGGCCCAGTGGTTCTAATTCACCATTAAGGACCAGGCTTGTGAGAAGATGGTGTTCATCACCTCCGTGAACAAGCTGTCCAGGACTCGGTTATAGGAACCCCTCCTAGAGGCAAGAGAGTCTGGGAAATGTAGTCCAAAGCTCAACAGCTAGGGATCTTGCAGCAACTAAGCAAAGTCCTTAGGAGTCCAAAGGACTCAGCTAAGTCCTTGCAGCAACTCTATACCATGGAAGGAATGCATATGTCTTTTATGGATGGTGTCTGCCACACACTGTCACCAGCAGCTAGCACAGGGCCAAACAAGTTATAGGAACTCAGCTGAGGGAGGGAAGAATGGTAGAAAAGAGAGACAGAGGAAGACAGTTTGCCCTGGTCCTTTTCCTTTAGGTGGGAAAAAATTCTGCTCCTCCGTAAGTCTCACCATTTTGAATGAGCATGATCTACGTTTTCTACAGATATATGAATAGTTAGGATAAAGCAGTGAAAACCTCACTGTTTTATTAAGCAGATTCATTTTCACTCCCAGAATTTTTTGGGGGGTATATATCCTGTATAGATTTATTCCTGAAAGGTCACTTGTAAAATACTTTTCTATAAATTAACTCTTGTCTTCCCCTGACCTTCACAGTGCTATCAGAGTTGTTCTCTGGGAACATATTTCTAAGCCATATCCTCTTTACAAATCCAGTGAAACATGTAATATCACAGTCTTGGGTGTGTGTGTGTGTGAGAGACGGTTCTTGAAGCAAGTCACACAGGGAAATGACCTGGGACTAAGAATTGCTTAGATATGGTATTAGTTTCCTGAGGATGCAGTAACTAAGTACCACAAGCCGAGTGTCTTAAACAACAGAAGTGGATTATTTCATAGCTCCGGAGGCCAGAAGTCTGAGATGGAGATGGTGGTGTTGGTCGCACATGAGGAGGTGCGACCCTGGTGAGGAAGACCCTGTCCTGTGCTTCCCTCCTGGTGCCCAGGGACTTGCTGGTCACCTTTGCATGCTTGGACTTGTGGGTGTGTCGCCCTGCTCTCTGCTTCCATGTTCCCAGGGCATTCTCACTAGGGCATGTCTGTCTCTGTGCCCAGATTCCCCCTTCTCATCAGGACACCAACCATACTGGATTATATGAGCTTAACTTGATCATCTGGAAAGAACCTATTTTCTTTTTTTCACCCTACAAATTATTTTTATTTTGATTTTGTTATTGATAACACTATTGATACTGCTGTTTTAGAATACCAGCTCTGTGGTATGGCTTCCTTTTTAGAAAAGTTTTAGGCTCACAGGAAAATTGACTGGCAGGCACAGAGTTTTCGCGTGTAGCCCTGGCGCCCACATATGCGTCACCTCTCTCTCCATCGACATCCCCCAGCACCAGGGCCCACTTCTTACAACCGACGAGCCTGCTGACATACGTCGTTTCACCCAAAGTCTATAGCTTATTGAGGGTTCACTCTGGTTGCTGTGCTTTCTATGAGATTAGGCAAATGGAAAATTAAATATATCAACCATTATGGTGTCATACAAAGTAGCTTCACTTTCCTAAAGCTCCTCTATCTTCTACCTGTTCATTGCCTCTCCTCCCTAAGCCCTGGCTGATATTTTTACTGTCTCCTTAGTTTTACCTTTTTCAGAATCATATGGTTAAAATCACACAGTTGCAACACCTTGGAAAAACCCTATTTTCCAAAGAAGATTGTATTCTGAGGTCCTGGGGTGTAGGACTTCAACACATGAATTTGTTGAAGACACAATTCAACCCATAACAGTCATTGTCTCAAAATCAAAATGTCCAGAGGAGAAAGAGCAGGGGCCATGTCAGAACAAGGCGCACTGCCCAGAAGCCAGTCCGCCTCTGTGATGCCTCCTGATCCACAGGAGAGGACAGAAAACACTTCTGATTGCTCCAAGCTTCTTTCCCAGGACTGAAAAAAGGAATTGACCTCTAAACAATGGTCTGTGGGATCGTCAAGAGAATTAGAAGTTGGGTGCTAGAGGCAGACGGCCTGGGCCCTGATCCAGGTTTACACTTAACCAACTAAATGAATTTATCATGAGCCTTTGTTTTCTCCTCTGTAGCCTAGACTGATGCAGACCTCATAAGATCATCATAAGGACTCAGTGAGCAAAACACCTGATAAGTAGCATCGAGCTAAGGCGTACAGAGCAATGCTTAGGACAAGCTTACCCTGAAAGAGTTTTATGGTGAGCCACCATGTGCCCACCACCTGGATGAGATTAGTGCTTTGCTACATCTCCCTCACACACCTCTCCATGTCTCCACCTCCTCTAGCCCTCCGTTCCTCCATCTCAGATTTGGTATACTTCAAAGTAAGTTGCCAGCACCAACGCTCTGCCGCCTTAACATTTCAGCACTCATTCAGCATTCAATGTATTTTTTGAGAGAAAATTTAGCATAGTGAAATGCACAAATCTTTAAAGTGCCCTTGTGTTTTGACAAGTGATACCCCTGCAGCCATGAAATTAAAAGACGCTTACTCCTTGGATGAAAAGTTATGACCAACCTAGATAGTATATTCAAAAGCAGAGACATTACTTTGCCGACTAAGGTCCGTCTAGTCAAGGCTATGGTTTTTCCTGTGGTCGTGTATGGATGTGAGAGTTGGACTGTGAAGAAGGCTGAGCACCAAAGAAGTGATGCTTTTGAACTGTGGTGTTGGAGAAGACTCTTGAGAGACCCTTGGACTGCAAGGAGATCCAATCAGTCCATTCTGAAGGAGATCAGCCCTGGCTGTTCTTTGGAAGGACTGATGCTAAAGCTGAAACTCCAGTACTTTGGCCACCTCATCCGAAGAGTTGACTCACTGGAAAAGACTCTGATGCTGGGAGGGATTGGGGGCAGGAGGAGAAGGGGATGACAGAGGATGAGATGGCTGGATGGCATCACTGACTCGATGGATGTGAGTCTGAGTGAACTCCAGGAGTTGGTGATGGACAGGGAGGCCTGGCGTGCTGCGATTCATGGGGTCGCAAAGAGTGAGACACGACTGAGCGACTGAACTGAACTGAACTGAACCCCTATGAAATGCAAGCAATTATCAAGACCCAGAACATTTCCATAGACTCCAGAACTTTCCTTCTGGCCCCTTCTGAATCAATCTCTACACCAACCTACTCCGCAGAGGCAGCTGTTGTCTTGATTTCTATCATTAGAGACTAGTTTTGGTTGTTGCAGAACTTTATATCCAGAATCAGACAGTAGGTGCTCTTTGAGGCAGCTTCTTTCACTCACAAAATGTTTTTGAGCTACCCCTGTGTTATCATATGTCTCAGTGGGCTCTTCCTTTTGTCTCTCGAGTCATCTTCCATTATACAGATAGATCACAGCTTGTTTAGCTATCCTCCTACAAATGGACACCTGAGCTATTTTCTGCATTTTGGTTGTTCTAAAAAAAAACAGTGCTATGGATATTATTACATGAGTCTTTGTATCCAGATGTGCTTTCATATTTCTTGGGAATTTAACTGTGCGTCAGAGAGTAGGGATATGCCTAATTTTATTTTATTTTTTTAAAAACCTCCAGAATGTTTCACAATGTAGCTAAATCACTCTATGCTCCTAAAAACTTCCTAAGATTTTGAAAAAGGAAGATCACGCAGGTGGCCTCTCAGGAAGGTGAACTGGAGGAAGGAGGGCCCAGACCAGGCAGAGAGGCCTCTGCAACCTTCTGGAGCAGGTGGGAAGAGCGGTGTAAGGGCACCCCGAGTCCCCAAGACCTCTCTCTTCTGTTTAAAAGGTTCATAATGCAGCAGAATTTTGATCCTATGTGTGCTCAGAATAATCCCACACTACTACCGGGACACCAGATGGGGCTGAGAGAAAGAAGTCTCCATTCTGAATTTAGACAGTAATTTCTTGGGAGAAAAGAGACTTATACATGTGGACTACTTTAACTTTTGTTCGAGCATTTTTTTTTTTTTAATTAACTCTAAAGAGGTTTGACCTATTTAATACCGAAAGGGGACACTCGGCCTGAAATGAGGATATTTCCACGCTGTTTCTCCATTTGTTCTCCAACCGGAAGCTGGTGCAGTGAGTGATCTCCTTGGCAGCGTCCCCCCACAGGGTTGTGGGTGCTGCCCAGGGAGCTAGGCTTAGCTTGTGTTGGAGTCTCCAGCTCTCTTAACCGAGCTATGAACCTCTTAGAATTTTTTTTTTCTTTTGGCCGCACCTGTATGGCATGAGGGATCTTAGTTCTCTGACCAGGGATCAAACTCATGTCTCCTTCAGTGTAAGGCTGGAGTCTTAACCACTGGACCACTAGGGAAGTCCCCCTTAGCAAACTTTTTTTATATTTATTACTTTTTTAATTTATTTATTAGGCTGTGCTGGGTCTTAGTTGTGGCATGGTTTAGGTGGTTTTGTTGCTAAGTTATGTCCGACTCTTGCTACACCATGGACTGTAGCCCACCAGGCTCCTTAGTCTGTGGAATTTCCCAGGAAAGAATCCTGGAGTGGGTTGCCACACCCTCCTCCAAGGGATCTTCCCGACCCAGAGACTGACAGTCTCCTGCATTGCAGGCAGATTCTTTACCTCTGAGCCACCAGGGATAGATTGTCGCAGCATGTGGGATCTCTAGTTGCCACACGTAGGATCTAATCCCCTGGCAGGGGTCAATACCAGGCCCTGCATTGGTAGCGTGGAGTCCTAACCTCTGGACCAGCTGGGAAGTCTCCCTTAGCAAATTTTAATCAATCCTTTTTCCTCCTATACTATGTGGCAATCTTCAAACCAGGGTGGGAAGCAGATCCCAGAGAGAATGCAAAGACTCAGGTATGTTGTGGGGACTGTTTCCAGATCTTCAGCTTCCAAGAGCCCTGTTTGTAAAATGCACCCTCAGGTCACTTCCAGGATCTGCCTGTTCTTTCCCACCTTCTCTTTCACAATCATGCCTCTTACAGTTCACCAAAGAAAGCTTGCTTCTCCTCCAGGGTATTATCGCTACGAAGGTCAAACACCTCCAGGACCAAAGAAAGGGGAAAGAGTTCAGATGGTCAGCTTCCAAGTGAGGGAGTCCCTGAGTAAAGCCCTGCAGTGAGGAGCTCCAAAGCAGACACTTTGTAGGAGCCCTCTAACTTGATTCAAATATCTGTCTCTGTCTAACTTATAATTTTTGTTTTTTAATTTTTTGGAAATATAGTTGACTTACAATATTGTGTTAGCTTCAGGTATACAGGAAGTGATTCAAGTTTATATCTTTAAAAGAATATGTATATAATGTGTGTATATATATGTATATATATATATACTTTTTAAGATTCTTTCCCATTATAGGTTATTACAAGATATCGAGTATAGTTCTTCATGCTATACAGTAGGTCCTTGTTGGTTATCTGTTTTATGTACTAACTGAGAATTCACAAGTGCAGTAGTTACCTCATGGTCAAGTTTATTTGAACTAAGTAATGAAGCTAGATGTTTTCTTTCAAACACTTTGAGTTGGTTGATGGTTTCAGTAAATGACTTTGCAATTTAGGTTGCCATTTTTCAAAGTTGAAAGCACTAAATGTGCAGCTTCAAGATTTCAAAGAAAATGGATTTTAATAAAATGCTTATACAATGAATGCTGCTGCTGCTGCTGCTGCTAAGTCGCTTCAGTTGTGTCCAACTCTGTGTGACCCCATAGATGGCAGCCCACCAGGCTCCCCTGTCCCTGGGATTCTCCAGGCAAGAACACTGGAGTGGGTTGCCATGTCCTTCAATGTATGAAAGTGAAAAGTGAAAGTGAAGTTGCTCAGTCGTGTGCGACTCTTAGCGACCCCATGGACTGCAGCCCACCAGGCTCCTCCGTGCATGGGATTTTCCAGGCAAGAGTACTGGAGTGAGGTGCCATTGCCTTCTCCGATACAATGAATAGTAAGCTATATATTTTACAACCATTTAAACTTGTCACTTAAAAGAATTTACATTATCAACATAAAAAAAAAAAACCCGTGCAAAGAGAAATAAAGTTTTACAATTATTGTTTTAGGGGGATTTGGAGTAAAATTTTTTCAAGATCCCTGCCTTGGGATATCACCCTTCATCCAAACTGGCTTCTCAAAGTGCTTCTTCCAAATAAATGCCATTGTGTTCTTTTCAGGAGGAAGTCTGGAGAATTGAATTCTCCCCATCTCATGGCATTAGGGGAAGGAAATGATAAAGCTGTCCCTTTACTGAGGGGAAAGGAAATCCATTTGCAAAGGATTTGATTAGCCACAATAAAGTTGCCTGATGGGCCTTGATGAAAGACTGCGCATGTCAGAGACTAACAGAATCACATGGTGCTCTTTTCAGCCCATTCATATTCCACAGACCTCCACTGAAAGAGGCTTTCTTCCCAGAATTGCAGGAAGGGGCTGCAGGCTAAAGTCTAACCAAAACATACTGCTTGTTGCTTCCCACCAATGCTGAGTCTAAATCCCACTTGCCACCTCCACTTGGAGGACAGTGCTCCCTCCAGTGAAGAGCTTTTCCCACCAACAGTGTCCCCTTGCTTGTTTAGGAAACGTGGAGAGAGGATAGATCTGGCTGCCCGGCTGGCTCAAGCCCAGCTCCACCGTTTCATGTGTGCTGTTGAGAAAAAGGTCAAAGAACAACTAATTAAAAGCACCACTTCTCACGCTGGAGAAAATACAATAATGCCTTTAAAAGATTTTCCTGTTTTCTTTCTGAACACAATTATATGCCAAGCACCTTGGCTGATCTCAAGTCCAAATGGCTGATGCTATTTTATCTAACACATGATTATAAAAGTGTTGGAGAGCTAACAGCAAATATGCGAGGGAGAGAGTTTGTTTTCCAGCTCATCTAGTCTAAATGAAGTTTTTCTTTTTTTTTCTTTCCCCTCTGTAGGCAAGCTCATGGTTGGGCTGCAGTGGGGGGATATAACAGTTTTTTGTTTTTTTTTTAAACTCTCTTTTTAAAGAACACAACCTGTTTTTTTTTTTTTTTAATATATCGTTATTACTTGTGTATTTATTTGGCTGCACCGGGTCTTCATTATGGCACTTGAGATCTTTAGTTGTCGCATGCAAAATCCTAGTGCAGCATGTGGGATCTAGTTCCTTGACCAGGAATCAAACCCAGGCCCCTTGCACTGGGAGTGCAGAGTCTAAGCCCCTGGACCACCAGAGAAGTCCCATGACAATTGTTATTATCTGTGGAGCGTGCTTCCCTCGACACACTGTGGAACCCCCAGCATCAGAGTGTGTGGCAAACTCCCTTCCCACAGCCCCCTCCAAACTGTGACCCCACCTCCTGTCTTACAAGGGTCAGTCTGGGAGCTCTATAAGGGCAGAGACAGGTCCTCCCATCTGAAAGTGCCAAGCAGCTGATCCAGGCCATGTGAGCACAGCCTGTATGGCTCCAGGATACTCAAAGGGATGAAAGAGCATAACTCTGAAGCTGTATGTGTTTGGTATCTGTCACTGTCTCTGTAAAGGGGCTCCCCAGGTGATGCTAGTGGTAAAGAACAAGTCTGCCAGTGCAGGAGATGTAAGAGACTTGGGTTTCATCCCTTGGTTGGGAAGATCCCTGGAGGAGGGCATGACAATGTGCTCCAGTATTCTTGCCTGGAGAATCCTATGGACAGTGGAGCCTGGTAGGCTATGGTCCACAGGGTCACAAAGAGTTGGACACAGCTGAAATAACTTAGCGCATGCACACACACACACACACACACACATACACACACACTGTCTCCTTGAAGGTGAAGTCTGCATTTTAGATGTCACTGGTTACTCAGTTCCTAGCAGAGACTCAGCACACAGGAGGTGATCACTGTGTGGGAACACTGTGTGGGAACCATTCAGGTGACCACTGAATGGGATGGATCACTCAACTTTTTGTTCATTTCTTGTAATGATATTGAGTCTGGCCTCTGTATCCTGACACCAAATTAAATCTCAGAGACAGAGTTTTGGGTGAAGTAGAAAGAATAGCTTTATTGCTTTGTCATGCAAAGGGGGCCACAGTGGGCTAAAATTCTCAAAACTGTGTGTCCCAACCTGGAGAAAGTAGTAAAGAGTTTTGGAGTAATGGTTCAAAGAGGCTCTGATCAGCTCATGGATGTTCTTCTGACTGGTTGGTGGTGGGGTAAATTGGAATTAGCATCATCAGTCTTCTGGTTCCAACCAGTCTGAGGTTTGCATGCTTGTGGACAGCATACAGTTAACTTCTTTCACCTAGTGGGGACTTCACTGTCTGCAAAACAGCTCAAAGATGTTGCTATGATCACCCCTCGATCACCCCTCGATGGGGGAACGAGGACCCTACCCCAAGGCTGCACTCTTTCTTCTTGATTGTCCCTTATTGTCTCTGCATCCCCTCCCTTCTTTGATTAGCAGCTGTATGAACCTGCCCTTCGGACCTCAGGGAAGGTCATGGAGGCTGAATGAAGCCTATTTCCTGTAATCAAAAAATGGGGGTAGAGATTGGTTCAAGATGGCAGGGTAAAAGGATGTGTACTCATCTCCTTCTGCAAAAGCACCAAAATTGCAACTAGCTATGGAACAATCATTGACAGGAGGACACTGGAACTCACCGAAAAAAGGTGCCCCACGCCCAAAGCAAAGGAGAAGCCACACGAGATGGTCGGAGGAGCATCAGTTCAGTCGCTCAGTCATATCCAGCTCTTTGTGACCCCATGGACTGCCGCACGCAGGCCTCCCTGTCCATCAACAACTCGCGGAGTTTACCCAAACTCATGTCCATTAAGTCGGTGATGCCATCCCACCATCTCATCCTCTGTTGTCCCCTTCTCCCCCCACCTTCAATCTTTCCCAGCCTCAGGGTCTTTTCCAATGAGTCAGGAGGAACATAATCATGATAAAATCAAATCCCACACCTGCCAGATGGGTGACCCACAAACTGGAGAACAATAATACCGAAGAAATTCTCTCACTATTGTGAAGGTTCTGAGCCCCACATCAGGCTTCCCAGACTGAGGATCCGCAAATGGACTAGGAACCCCAGGAAATCTGAGTTTGAGGGCCAGCAGGATTTGATTGTAGGACTTCCACAGGACTGGGGGAACAGAGACTTCACTCTTGGAGGACACAAACAAAATCCTGCATGCACCAGGACCCAGGGGATAGGAGCAGTGACCCCACAGGAGACTGAACCAGACCTACCTGCTAGTGTTGGAGGGTCTCCTGTGAAGGTGTGGGTCAGCAGTGGCTCACCATGGGATGGGGGCACCACCAGCAGCAGTCCCAGGAGGTGCCCTCTGGCATAAGCCTTCTTGCAAGTCACAATTAACCCTACCATAGCACCTGTAGACTCCAGGGCTGGGTTGCCTCAAGCCAAACAACTAACAGGAAGGGAGTACAGCTCTACCCATCAGCAAACAATCAGATTAAAGTCTTACTGAGCATGGCCCTGCCCGCCAGAGCAAGATTCCGTTTTTCCCACTGCCACTCTATCCTATCAGAAAGCTTATAAAAGCCTCTTAGACTCATCTACCATAGGGCATACAGAAGAAGAAAAAGAACCACAATCCTGCAGCTGACCACATGACAGAAAGTTCATCAAAATGAAAAGGCAGAGGATTATGCCCCCCAGATGAAGGGACAAGATAAAACCCCAGAAAAGCAACTAAATGAAATGGAGATAGGCAACCTTCCAAAAAAAAAATTCATAAAAATGATAGAAAAGCTGATTCAGAATCTTGGAAAAAGAATGGAGAAGATGCAAGAAAAGTTTTCCAAAGACCCTGAAGAACTAAAGAATAAACAGAGACGAACAATACACTAGAAGAAATCAAAAGCAGAATAACTGTGGCCAAAGAATGGATAAGTGACCTGGAGGACAGAATGATGAAAATCACTGCTGCAGAACAGAATACAGAAAAAAATAAAATAAAGTGAAGACAGTCTAAGAGACCTCTGGGACAACGTTAAATGCACCAACATTCACCTTATAGGGGTCCCCGAAGGGGAAGAGAGAGAAATATTTGAAAAGATAATAGAAAATAGTCAGTCAAGTCCAAGAAGCACAGAGAGTCCCGGGCAGGATAAACCCAAGGAGGAACACACCAAGATAAACAGTAATCAAATTGATAAAAATTAAAGAAAAAGATAAAATGTTAAGAGCAACAAGGGAAAAATGACAACACACAAGGGAATTCACATAAAGTTATTAGAAGACTTCTCAGCAGAAACTCTACAAGCCAGTAGGGGATGGCATGATATATTTAAGGCGATGAATGGGAAGAACCTACAACCAAGAACAGACTGTCTAGCAAGACTCTCATTCGGATTTGATGTAGAAATCAAAAGTTTTACAGACAAGCAAAAGTTAAGGTACTTTAGCATCACCAAGCCAACTTTACAACAAATGCTAAAGGAACTTCTCTAGGCAGGAAACACAAGAGAAGGAAAGTGAAGTTGCTCAGTCATGTCCGACTCTTTGTGACCCCATGGACTGTAGCCTACCAGGCTCCTCTGACCATGGGATTTTCCAGGCAATAGTACTAGAGTGGATTGCTGTTTCCTTCTCCAGGGGATCTTCCCGACCCAGGGATCGAACCTGGGTCTCCTGCATTGTAGACAGACGCTTTACTGTCTGCGCCACCAGGGAAGTCACCAAGAGAAGGAAAAGACCTACAAAAAATTAACCCCAAACAATTAAAAAATGGTAATAGGATCATATATATCAATAATTACCTTAAATGTTAATGGATTAAATGCACTGGCTGGATGAATGAAAACACGTCTATGCGTGCATTTCCACTTACCACATCACTCTACTTGACCCCTCTGATTTATGTAATTCATTTGTATGGTTAGGTTAATCATGTTTCCATTATGGCTTGCAATTGTAATTATCTTTTACTTTTTTGGTCTGTGAAACCAAAACACTGATAAACATCTTTTACTATTGTGATTATGTAACTTTTATTCATTTTAATACCATTGTATCATGATTGGTCAACAGAAAATAATAGAATTCTATATCACTAAAAACTAGCATTTAATAGGAAAAAAATGTAATCACGTTTTAAAATCTAGATGCAGTTAGAATTAGCTCGGCATTTTTTGAAAAATAAAAATGCCCAGGTATTGTTTTTTTTCTCTCCAAAGCTCCAGATGATTCTAATGAGGAGGCATGTTTCAAAATAAATGGACTACCTGATTACCTTTTACTTTTATCTAGCTTGTTTCACTTTTTCTATTTCATATTCAGTGCTCCCATTTCATTTAGTTTATGTTTTCCAATTTCTCCATCTGTTTTTTGTTGTTGTTATTGTTATTTATCAAGTGTAGTGGAAAATCGTTTGTATCCATATACAAAGTGTATATAATACATATTTTAGAAAACATGAATTTTTGCTTAGCTAAAAAATTTATGATATTTTGGTTCCACTTGTTTTGCTTAGTATGAAAAGAACGCTAGACTTCTAATTTATATTCACTCAAAACCTTAATGTAGTTTTATTTATTCTGGCATCTAGTATTACTGCTAAAAGTCTAAAAAGCTTACAATTTTAGCAATTTTAAAAAAATTTTGAATGAGGCTTGAAACTTCTAATCCAGTTCTGAGACTATAAAGAAATACTATGTTGTAAAAAAAAAAAAAAAAGCCAAGAAATTAACATGTAATACAGTATTATTAACTAAAGTAAAAATTTTGTTGAAATTTCACAAAATTTTATACTAGTATCAATTATCTGCTTTCATAACTTATTCAAGATTCCACATTGTATTAAGCTGCACTGAGCAGCTTCAGCTGCCTACAACAAATATTGGTGAATTCTCTTTTCATTTTTACTCTGTTACAAACATTTTCTATTTCCTTTTTATGGTTTCTTAGATACACCCACCATTTAAAAGTAAACATTTAATTTCCAAATATATGTGTTTTTTTTAAGTATCTTTGATATTAATTTCTCATTTAAATGATTTATTCTCTGCAACTGCCCTCTGTGTTTTTTCAGTCTTAACTTTATTGAGGCTTTCAATGGTTAAGTGAAAGATCTTTCTTGGTAAATGTCACACTGCACTTGAAAATATGTGAGCTATTTTCAAATACCTTTTGATATGGATTTCTGACATAATTCCACAGTGATAAGAGAACAGACTCTGTATCATTTCAATACTTTTAGACCGAAATTTTTGCACCTTGTTTTATGTCCCTGGATATGTTCGAGTGTCTCCTGGTCTATAGTCTATGGGAACCTGAGTAGAATTTGTATCCTGCTATATACTGGAAATTATATAAATCTTGATTATGTTGAATTGATTCCTAGTGCTTTTCAGGTCTATTATATCCCTCTACTTTTCTGCCTATTCATTTTACTAATTTTTGAGAGTTTGATATTCAAATTAAAGCTAAAAATCTTAATTTATCTACTTAAAAATTATAATATATAGTTGAACTATATGTAATTTTGTTCTGTATTTTCTAAGTCTTCTGTAAATGTGTTATATTTTTATAATTTAAAAAATAAAAAAGAAAGAAGAAAAATAAAATATGACACAAATGAAAAAAACAGAAATGGGGGTCACCCAGAAAGACTTTTGTTCCCCAGAGCCCCCAGAGTTCTGCTTATTTCAGTAACAACTACACAGTGAATAGTTTGTCACATGCGGTTCAGGGAAAGAGCGCAGCTTTGAGGTCTGTATTCGTTTGCCAGGACAACAGACTGAGTGGCTTAAAATAACAGAAATATACAGTCCTCATAGTTCTGAAGGTTACAAGTCCGAGATCAAGGATGGGTTGACGGGGTCTGGGCCATGAGGGAGAATCTGTCCCTTCCCCTCTCTAGATTCTGGAGATGTGCAGGCAGTCTTTGTGTGTCTCAGTTTGTAGCTGCATTGCTCCCATCCTCTGCCTCGCAAGGTGCTCATCTCATGTGTGTGTTTCTGTGTCTGAACTCCTCCTTTTTGGACACTAGTCACATGGGCTTAGGGGCCACCTTGCTTGAACTTGGTTATCTCGCTAACGACCCTTTTCCCAAATAAGATCACAATCTGAGATGCTAGGGGCTCTCGCATATAATAAATCATTTTTTTGGTGGGGACACATTTCAATCCACAGCAGAGTCAACCAGACATGGGTAAGTTTTCTGCAGTGAGACCCTATGCTCTGGGGTCTTAAGAGGATACACTTGTGTGTTTCTCTGCAGTTTAATGTAAAGCACTATTCTTTTCCTACTGCCAGAGTATCTTAGAATTCCCAAAACACCTGGATTCTTTCTCAAATGAACTTTCTAGCCATGCTGGGAAGTAGCGATCAGTAGCACCACTTCAAAGTTGAGGAAAGTGAGGCTCAGAGAGGTGAAGTCACCTGCCCAGAGCTGGTGGGCAGAGAGCAATGAGACAGGGATTCAAATCCAGGTCTGTTTGACTCCCAGCCCAGGACTCTGCATGTCACAATTTGCTGAAAGCTCCTTCATTTTCCCTTTCAAGAGCTCACTGGTCTGAATTGTGTTGTTTTTTCTTTGTTAATTAGTGGGAAAATTTGCATGGAGGGGAATAAATTGCTGGCATAGAGAGATACACCCTCCTAATCAAATGTGTTTGTTTAAAGCTGCGGGGAAAAGAGCTGGCCTGTGGAGATGTGGTGGATGCCGAAATCGTGCAGGAGAGCAGGACCAGGGGCCTCCAAACCAGATGGCAGAGGCTGCAAGGAGGATGGAGGGTGGCAAGGGCGGGCAGGGCACAGAGTCCAGGCCAGGGTGCCGAGGCTGAGCAGTGCAGCAGGGCGGGTGCAAACCCAGCACTGACCCTTCTGAGCCTGTTTCTTCACCTGTGAAATGAAAGAAGAAGAATACCAACCACAGATGCTACTGCATGTATAACAAGATTATAAAGTGGGGAATGCGATAGAGGGATAGTCAAGGAGCTCCGAAGGCCCAGAGGAGGGGTTCATCTGGCCAGAGCAAGTCTGTACCACGAGGCTGATGAGACTGACCTGAAAACACGAGGAGATGAAGATGATGAGAAGGACAGAGAGGGTATGTACCTCCCTCCATAAGTGCAGCGGGGCAAAGTCTCTCTTTTCTCCCAAAACTCAGTGAACGCCTACCTTGAGCCCTCATCCTGCTGGGCCAGCAGGAGCTGCTGCCTCAGCCCTGTGAGGAGTCTGGTCCTGTGACCTGAGGCGTCTCTTGGAGACGCGATGTGCCTGGTGACTGACCACTCTCCCAGACATGCAGTTCCCTCTCCTCTCCAGGGCCTCGGCGCCCTTGCAGGAGGGGCCACCTGGTGAGCAGCGTGCAGGGCCCTCCTCTGTCAGATCCCCAACCTCTCTGCTCCATCCCCTGCTGCCTTCAGGCAAGAGAATCTTTTCTGGAATGAGACAGATTTTCTGTATATTTCTTCAAGACACTTCCTGTGTACCTAAGGATGGTCTCCCCTCTGTGGTATGGGTTTTGGAAACAAATGCAAGAAGGTCAGGAAAGTGCTTTCTGTGTTCCTTGCTGCCTCATCCTTCTCCCATGAAAGAAGCACAAAGACAATGACCAATCTCAGTCGGGCGTGGTGAGGGGAATGGAGGAAGGTGAAAAAGTGAAACAGTCTCCATCATAGTGCCCCAGCTCACAGGGCACATGAGACTGTGCGTGCTGTGAAGCACCAGTTCAGTGAGACTGAGAGTGCATGGTGGGGGTGGGGGGCATGGTCCATGGAAGACATGAGGGGGTGAGAGCAGCCAGGGGTCAGACTGTGATGGGCTTTTAATGTCAAGGTCAGGGACCTACACTCAGATTCTGGCAAAGGAAGGGGCCGACTCGAGCCACTTTGAAAATGGAATGGTCAGAACTTAGCAGCCAATCCAATGTTCACTGATGTAAAGGGGAACATCAAAAGTGGCAGCTGGGTCTAGGAAGCAGAGCAGCTGGTGGAGTCATCACCCCACTTAAAGGACATGGGACATAAAGCATCTTTGGGGGGTAATATGACGAAGGCTCTAAAGGACATTATTACCTTGAAGTGCTTGCAAGGATATTCAGTTAGCAAGGACCAGAAAGAAAGAATATACATGGAGTGAGTCTCAATAGAGAGAGCTGGACTAAAAACAGACATTTAAAAGTTATTGGCATAGAGCTGATTTTTTTTCACCCATCCATTCAGCCATCCATCCAGGATACCACTGACAAGTAATCTGATGCCAGAAACAGATTGCAGTCATTCTGTGACCCAGGGATACGCAGAGCTGGTATGTGTGGGAAGGCAGGGACTGCTGTGGAGAATCCTATCCAGTTTGGGGAGATCACAGAAAAATCAGCACCTGAACTGAGTCCTGAGGTGTGGGCTGGAAAGAGCTTGATGGGTGAGAGGGCTTGGAGGCTGGGGAGCTTCCTTGAGAGAGCTCACCTGAGGATGCAGCTGGAGTTACAAGCCTGACCTCAAAGGAGAGCCCGGCCTTTGTCACAGCCAATCCTAAATACGGGGTGGTGCCCAGATGGAAAATGGATTTCCTGTGTGTGCTGGTCATGGTAATCCTTTTTACTGTATCAAATAGACCCCCAAATCTTGGACGTTCTCTTTCATTCATATAATAGCCCAGTGTGGGCAGATGGCTGTCCACCTGGGGATTCAGGGACCCGGGCTCCTCCCACCTTGCACCTCCAGCATCTCCCCAGGAGTCCTCAGCTTCACCACATCACAGCGCAGGGAGGAAAGGGAAGGAAGAGAGATTAGAGAAGCTGCGTCACCTGCCTACAAGTGCCATCCTAGAAGGGCCACACATCACTTTCACCTTCCACTCACGTTAGAATGCTGAAAACTAGTCTAATCAGGCTTGGAAATGAGGGGCTGGGAAAGAGAGTCGCTTACCAATCGAGGCCATCCTGGTGACAACTCCAGGCTATGGAAGGAAGTCATGGGGTTTTCAGTAGAACCAGTGATCTCTGTCACTCTCAGCATCAAAGTGAGTGAGAGAGGGGGACGTGGAGAACTGTTGTAAGGAAAGATAATATGGCTGCGGCAGGGCTCAGGAAGAAAGTTGATGTGATAGAGTCATTGTCTGCCGCGGGTGCAGATAAGAAGAGTTATGGTGTGTGGCCAGTTACTTCCAACCCCAGCGTCATAGCTCTTCCTCAGATTTGCCTTTTAGTGCAGTTGCATGGATTCATGTTGGGGTCCCAGGTAGAGTGTGAAGGAGATAAAGGCGCTGTCAGGAGAAGGAGTCATTTGATCAAGCTCTGGAGGGCACAGGAAGCGCAAGCCGTCCCAGGTGGGCCCCTGAGAACAGAGAGAAATGCGAAGGGAAGAGGACGACTTCTTTCCTCACACCACCAGAGCCTGAGGGAACTGTCAGCTGCACGGCCCTAGCACATCAGTGGCCTTGTCCATCTGTTTAAAAAGTTCGGGATGTCCATGGAGCTCAGTGGAGAACAGAGGCCAGCAGGTTCACATCTGTTCTCCAGCACACGCGAGAGTCCACCTGGGCTGGGGAGAGTGGTCTTCACAAGGGGGCAGAAGATCCCATAAGCAGTTGGGAGCAAGTGTCTATGACATTTAAGGTGCTATTGTTATTAAAACCCTGTCACTACTCTGAATGTAAGTGGTGAGACCTGAGAAACTCAGCTTAAATATAACACGATACATTGCGCTACGTCGCTTCATTCATGTCTGAGTCTGTGCGACCCCATGGACTGTGGCCCGCCAGGCTCCTCTGTCCATGGAGTTCTCCAGGCGAGAATGCTGGAGTGGGCTGCCAGTTCCTGCTCCAACACTACTGTTGCTCCAACACTGATTCTGTCCAAAAAGTTAGCCTTTAGAAAGTAAGTGGCTTTATATACATCTTTTGGAGAAGGAAATGGCAACCCACTCCAACATTCTTGCCTGGAGAATTCCATGGACAGAGGAGCCTGGCAGGATACTGTCCATGGGGTTGCAAAGAGTCGGGCATGACTGAGCAACTAACGCATATACATCTTTACAATTGAACACCAAGCAAGATGGTGTATCCTAAAATACCAAGTTAATTACTCAAAACATCTCTCTAGTGATGTCAGAAATTCTAAATGTCAAAAAAGTCACATATCTGAAACGACTTTATATGCACACAAAAGCTGAAAGAGTAAGTAAATATGTTGTAAATAATAGAGTCATCTTTCTCACTATCAGAGAAAGAAGCTACAATCAAGCAAAGAGAGGATGGTACAATACACCCTTTGGTTTTGCACTGAAATCAGAGGTATCAAAATAAATGTATATTTGATTTTGATAGAGATGGATGATAGATAATAGAAGGTAGACAGATAGAGATATGGAGAGAGAGAGGTGTCTGTGCACACATGGACTGCTGTATATCCGTCATGTCTTAACTGTCCACGAAGAGGACAGGGAGAAGCAAGGAGACTTCTCTAGCAAATGAGGGCGGGTGGGAGGTAAGTGACTTTTGCCATGGGTACTTCACAGCCACTGCCTTGTTTTAAGCCACAGCAACCCTATGAGGGGGAGGAGTTATTTATAAGTAATTCCGATTTACAAGTGAGGAACCTGAGTCTGAGAGAGACTTACTCAAGATACAGCAGCTACAATTTGTTGAGTGCCTGCTATAGGTAGAACTTTACATATTATCTCATTGCATTTTTTTGCAAAATGAGGCAGATTAAAATTATTATCTCCATTTTAGAGATGGGAAGCTGCAGCTTAGAGAGAGACGAAAGGAACCAACCAAGGCCACAGAGCCAAGAGGAGCAGAATTTGAATGCCATGCTCCTTCTGAGCTCCTCTGAGCTGTCTTGCCCTCGGCCGCACACCCCACCCCACACTGGACCCAAACCCAGCACAGCGCTCACAAGGGCCCTCAAATTGAAGCATAAATTACAGCACCAGTCGACAGCTCCAGACACCGCTCCCTTGAAGGAGGCAGAGAGGCAGAGACAAAGACAAGGACAGATCCAGATGAGAAGCGGCAGGGTGTCCGAGAGGGGTGTGGCCATCTCTCCAGGCAACTTGGACTCGTGATCTCTGGGGCTGGGTTCTCTGAAACACATCATTTCTGACAAAAGAGCAGAGTCAGATGAACACCCCGCCGTGCCAGACTGCTTCTCATGGCATTGATGTTGCCATGGAAACCAACCCTTATCCCTCAGTGGTTCAGGCGTGTTGTTTTTCTAAAGAGACTGTGTTGTGTGCTTGTTGAGAAAGCGATTGAGGATTTCTTTCTCTTCCTCCACAAGAGACCCCCTGGGATTAGAGCACATTGTAGGGGTGGAGACGGGGGAATAAAGTGATTGACAGCAGTTCCGACAAGTGGTCTTTCAATTTGCCAGAAAAATGTGCCTTCCCTCATATCTTCGGACCTGATTGAAGGCTGGGATCACCCCGGGCGCCATCCCTGCCTCTCCCTGAAGTGCAGAAACTGTATCATCATTTCTCTCCCTCCCATCCCCCAGCCTGAACCACGAGCCCCAGGGCAGTGGCAGTAGCTTCCTGTGCCTGTTTAACCTCGGGGTCTGGCACTGACAGCGGGGAGCCCTCCCAGCCCTGGGCTGTCTCCTCTTAGCACCTTTATGACGCAGTTCCCAGGGCCTGGGGGGATGACTCTGGGGTGTCTTCTCTGTACCTTCTGATTTCTCCCTGTCAAAACGCAATGGATCAAGGCTGAGGTAGAAGTTGAGCTCCTCCAAAGCCCCTGGCTGGCACCCCACTGCCACGCTCTGCCCTTCTGAGAATTTCTGCCCCAGCTCCCCTTCCTGTGCACATGTGGAATGTGTGTCTGCCCTTCCCACAGACTGTGAGCATCTTGAGAGGGGTCCCCACTGCTGGTGAGCAGATTCAAAAGTGCAAAAGCCACAGACAGAGCTTGTTCTATGAATCAAAGAGCTATCTTTACCATTTTCTGGCTTAACCCTTTGTCAGCCAGCAGAGCCCTGTGAGACCCCATCCTCCAAAACCCAGAGCAGCTTCCCCCAACTAAACCCCACTTGATTAAGCTCTCCTAGAACTAATCTCCCACTCTGTGGGTATTTGTGGGAGGAGTTAAGCATCTTCCTTTTTTTTTTTCTGATGAGGAAATTCTGACTCTGCCACGAATAGCACATGGCCCCAAGGCCTCTCTTCAAATCAGAAATTTCTGCCATGTCTCCTGTCCCTGACGTGTGCCCTTCCTTCAGTCACACACTCACAGAGCCTGCTCATTCCAGAGAAGAGATAGCTTTGGTTTATTTTTTTGAGGCAATGGAGTGGCAAATCCATTTATGACAGAATGTTTGAACATGTGTTCATTAAGTCTTTAGCTGACTCTGTGTAATTTAGAAAAATAGTGGGTGTTTACACACTGGCCGTATGGATGAGGCTGCCTCTGCAAGTGGGAGGCCAGCAAAACAGCCCTGCCTGCCCAGCTCACTGGGCCCTGAAACCACAGTCTAAGGCCTTGTGGGTCCAGGCGGGGTTGTCTAAGGCCCGTTCGTGCTCAGCAGCCTGTGCGGCCCCGAAGGGCAGGGCTCAGGTGGCCCCCCTCCTCCTTCCCACCAGCCACGTGTTCACGGCCACCACCTCGGGGCAGCACTGAGCCTGGAGCCTCAGCCTTCAGCTCTGTCCCTAGTTAATCCTGGCCTCTCCCTCAATGGCCTGCCATCTGAGTCTGAGAAGAGTTGTGAACACACACTAGAAACTCCCAAGCAAGTGCAGAGATGAGCTGGTAGAATGGCACCATTGTTGAGACACTGGTATTCAATGTGTGGGTGGGAATCGGCTGCTTCCTAAAGGTGGCCTCCTTTGTAGCTGAAGCACTGCTCTGAGCTTCCATTCCCTCATCTCAAAGTGGGGGCGATGGTCATATGAAGACAGTGATGTTGAGGATGGACGTACCCAACTCATGAAACTGGGGGAAGAGTTCCAGGAACCAAGACACCCAGAGCACTTAACGCTTGGCATGGAGCAGTACTTGTACTGTCGGTCGCTCAGTCTGTCCCACTCTCTGTGGCCGCCTGGACTGTAGCCCGCCAGGCTCCTCTGCCCATGGGATTCTCCAGGCAAGAATGGAGTGGGTTGCCATGTCCTTCTCCAGGGGATCTTCCCGACCCAGGGACTGAACCCAGGTATAGAACCCAGTTCTCCTGCATCGCAGGCAGATTCTTTACCATTTGAACCGCGGGGAAGCTCTAATGGTATGTGGCATGTAGCCAGGGGCTGTTAAATGTTTACTATCCTTAACACTCACTGCTGATGCTGATTCGGGTAAAGGATAAGCTAGTTCGCTTTTATAAATGTGACTTGAATTTCTGAGGCATGAACCTTGATAGTGTTGCTCTGGATTTTATAAAAGCAGTCAAGGGGGATAAAGTAGTCACACATACCTGAGTTTGAATCTCAGCTCATCTGTTAGAGCCCCAGGCATCTCTCCATCCTTCTGAGCCTCAGTGTCTCAATCTGTCAAATGGGGACCAATAATCTCTACCTACCTAGGTTATAATAAGCTTTAAGTGGGCTCATTATGAAAAGGGTCCACTCATCACCCATCAGCTTCCTCCTCAAACTGTTGGCAAATGGCCAGATGGCACTCTCAGACTCTTCTCATGCCAAAGTCTATTTCCACATCCGACTCTACCTTCAGACTTCAGGGGGTGAATATATGTCATCTGGGGCTGGGTGCCCCATACTCGGCACAGCCTGGCCCTCTGCAGGTGCTCAGCAGATGCTCACAGGGTGAAGGACGTTGCGCTGCAAGACAAGAGCCAGCTGCATCTCTTGGTCCTTGCCTCTGACCTCAGCATCATTTCACTGGCGGAGGATGGAGGTCCCCCCACCTCAGCTCCAGCCCCGGCCTAACAGGACACCCTGCTCCCTGCATATTACCCACCAGGCTCACTGAGCAGAAGATGAAGAAAAATGCAAAGCAAGGTCAAGACTCTCAGACACATCTATCTTTATTTGTTTCCTGTCAGAAAAGTTCAAGAATTACACCAAAAAATACTTCAGCCTCTGCTACCTACTGACAAAAATACACCACAAAATTATAAAGCGCTCAGCAGTTTCGCTAGGGACAATTTGTTATTCCACTTTAGATGACAAATGAATTTACAGGTGACTCGAGGTGACTGGAGGGTGGGGGTGGGGAGAGGAAAAGTCAAATGATAGCTTTTAGCAGAATAGTTTGAGCTATGCTAGTCTTATTACCCAGCTGTTGTATAGGATGATTTCAGCATCACAGCAAGCCACTAAAAAAATGCCCTTTAAATGGCCTGTTCAAGCTTCATGGGAAAACAGAATCACATCTCAAATAGCCAACTCTCCTAGCCAGTTCTGGCTCTGCTGGGCCCAGAGCCAACACCACACAGAGGGGGTCTCCCCAAAACATTAGTGGGAGAGCCGTGTGGGAGTGCCTGATGTGGGTGCAAGGCAATGGGTGGCCTGGGCAATGCCAGCTGTCGCCTCTTGGTCAGAAGCTTCTAGAAGCAGATGGGAAAGTTTGGGCTATGCTCCTGTCAACACAGTGAAGTGTGCACAAGACGGCCACGGTTCTCAGTCTCCCTTAGAAAAAATGACTTAGCATTGCTGAGATCCAGCCGAAAGCCTCTCTGGCTGTCACCTGGTCACGACCCTTCCTGTTCTTCCTGCTCATCACCACTTTGGGAAACAACAAACCGACAAAAATGTTAAACTTGGGTGCTGGGCTTACAGCTTAGTCAAAGCCGCCTGCCCGTCCTCTGCCTTCTTCATCCTGCAGTCCCTCCTTCCTCCTCTTTCTACCCCTGCCATCTCCTAGACGTGGGCAGCACCCAGGTGTAAGGCTTGAAACGCAAGAGAGAGGCAAAGAAAGCCTGCCCACTGTTGAGTGTTCGCCTCTATCCTCTGCATTCCCAGACCATGCATCCCAAGCCCCGCTCCGGTGCCCATACAGACAAGCTTATCCGCATTCTGCAAAACACACGTGGTTGAGGCTTTTCTCTCTGGGTTGTGCGTGTCCTTATCCACATTCTGCAAAACACACATGGTTGAGGCTTTTCTCTCTGGGTTGTGCGCGTCCCGGCCTACAGATGCCAAACTCAGTCTTCTTTCTAACTTGACAGTTCCTAACTTTCAGTGTTCTTCCTCTGCAGACCCGAGGCCAAGCGAGCAGACTGCCTGCCTCACTCACATTTTGCACCTTCCGAAGCCCACCCTGAAGCAACCGTCTCCCCCAGTCTGAGCAGCCCGGAAGGTCTGTGCTCTTCACCACCCTTCAACACACTCCAGATGCATCCAGTCTAAGAATTCCATGTTCATTTTCTTTCTCTCCTTTCCTGTTTTTAAATTTTCCTAACAAATAATAAGCAGCGGCTTTGAAAATATCTTACATGGGAACAGTCAACACGAAACATGCCTTTGTACATGGGCCTGACTCGGGGACGAATCAACAATACCAAAGGACAAAAAGAAATACTGATTCAGACAACTCCAGCACACGAGACTTTCGGTGAGCTCCCCCCACCCACCCTGGCCCCACCCCCACCCCCATATCCCAGGAGTACAGTGTTGTAACTGGAGCTCGGCTTAGCCAGCGGGGTTCCCCTCCCCACTCCCCATGCTGGCTGGTGGGGGTGCCTCTAGTGGCCCTGGGTCTTGGGAGGCTTGGGTTCGTGGATGACGGCGGCCGCCGACAGCCACGGCCCGATGGCCCGGGCGGTGCTCTGCTTGGCCACGCTGTAGTGGCTGATGACAGTGTAGAAGCGGCTTCTGGAGCTGGGGTCCTGGGATGAGTAGTAAGCATCCAGGGAGGCCGGGATACAGCGCTTGTGCTGGGGAAGAGAGAGACAGTCAGGAGGAGCTCAGTGAACGCTTCCCACCTGCCCTGCAACGAGGCCATCCCATCCGGGGGCCCCGGCCATCCCCAGCTCGCAGCCAGCCGGAGGGGATGGCATCTGGCCTGGGCCTGGTACTCGTCAGAGCTTCCTTCACGTCATCACCATCACCATCATCAAAGCTGCCACCTACAAGAAGACAGAGGAAACTAACCTGATGTTAGAATCGTTCCCAGAGGCAGAGAAGGGGTGAGAGAAACGGGTCAAGGGGATCAAAAGGTACGAGTTTCCAGTTATGAAATGAGGATGTCCTGAGGGGGTAATGTACAGCATAGTGGCACAGTTAATAGTAATGTAGTGGATATCTGAGAGCTGCCAAGAGAGTAGGTCTTAAAAAGTCGTCATCACAAGAAAAAAATGTGCGACTATGCAGAGTGATGGATATTGACTTACAACGGTGATTATTCTGCAGTATTTACAAATATTTAATCACTATGTTGAACACTTGAAACTAATACAATGTTATATGTCAATTAAACCTCAATAAAAGGAGAAGAAATAAAGGAAAGGAAGGAGGGAGAGAAGAAGAAAGGAAGGAAGAGGAAGGAGGGAAGGAGGGAGGAAACTGATGCCAATACTAATTCAAGGTCAACACCCTCTGCTTACCAACTGCAGGGTTAGTGGACACTGTTGATAGCTCTTTGCCTGGCTGATTCACCCATCCCCTACCTGCTTCGCTGGACCACTGCCTGCAGCCAACTGCTGTCCATTTCTTTTCTTTGATTGGAAATTTATTACTCTTTCTTCTTATATCAAAGCCTTGGTTCCTAACAACATATAATTATATATTTGCATTATCCTACAATATCAATCAAATGGTCCCAAAATAACAGCAATATGATGAGTAACAGACTACTGAATGGACTATATCATTTCTCTGCAGCTCTCTGTGTCCTTAGAATATATTCCACTGAGGGCGTAGAGTCAATATACTGTATTATACAGTCATTTGGAGCAATTACTTACTTGGTAAGTTTAGTCCTCAACTTGATATACAGCTGGATTTTAACTTGGTTTTAATTTTAGGAATTTTTTTTTAATCTAGTTTTTACAAACATGTCAAACATTGACACACATCCAGGACAAATGTATATCAAGACAAAGGCAGAGAAGCCTTGCTCCTCATTCCTGTTCCTTCTGTTCCCTCCCTGCCCACCTGACTCAATGGGTTTCTCAGTTGTTGTTGTTGTTTTTTTAAATTTATCCTTCCAAAATTTCTTCCTGAAAATATAAGCAAACATCATTCACATTCCCTTTTCTCACTCAAAAATAGCACCTTTTGTTCTTCACTCTTCTCCCAGAGGGTATTCTCTCTCCATGTCTGGAGACACCCTCACTCACTGTCGCAGTTGTTTGGAATTTCATATGCAGACACGTCATAGTTTATTCCACTGTCCCCTACTGACATCCCAATACTGATAGTGGTTGCTAGTCTTTCAGAACCCCAGCTTCTAACGCCTAAGAAGGTCATCTTAGGAAATCATGTAGCAGAACCAAAAGACATGTGTTTTTAAGGCAGAAAAGTCCCCATTTGATTCCCTCACTTTGGAACGTAACAGCAGTGATGTCTTAGAAAACTCTCAAGACAGAATACTCTTAATCTCCATTTCCTCAGATGCAAAATGGGGGCAATGAAACCTCCTTTTCAGAATGGGTGGACAGCTCAACTGAGATACTATTTATGAAAATAGTCTAGGAAGGAAGGTGAAATCTAATTGGTACTCAGTAAGTGGTAACATCGATATTCGTTTCAACTCTGAACTCGATTCTAGCTTTATTACCTCTAATAGTTATTGCCAGCCCATTCTCTAGCAGGCCCTTTGCTGTCTTGATTTTACTTAAATTCTCTCCAAGATCCCATGACAAACATCATTGGTGCCCACTGCAAGCGAGAAACCTGAGGCTCAGAGGGGCGCGGGAGGGCTGGAGGTCATGCAGCCAGTTCTGTCTTTCAAGGGAAGGCGTGCAATCAGAGTGGGGGAGGAGGAGGCCCAGCTGCAAGACCGGGGAGGAGGCCACCTCAGAAGCTCTGTTCCCTGTCTTCACACCTCTACAGGGACAAGGAATCAGCCATCAAACCAGGGTCACCCTAAAGCGGAGTGTTCTGGAGATGGGACAAGGAGCTCTCCCCGACTTCTGACTTGTAGTCTGAAGCCGGCCTGCCTCCCTTTCCCACACTCTGGAGAGCACCCTCTATTGCCTACTGGCAACCAAGGGCTTCAAGAAAGCCTGAAAACTCCCTGCCACACATAGGACTTTTTTTATTGTGATTTTATAGTTTCACATCAAAATGTACTGTAAATATACAGTATTCCAGAGAGTGAAAATGATTTTCGATTGCCGTCATCAGTTTTGCTTTGGTGTTACTTCTGTTTCTTTATACTTTTTTAAAACATATTTCAATGCCTTTATTGAGTGCATAAAGTTTTCTTTTTTATTGAGGTATACTTGATTTATAATACTTTGTAAGTTTCAGGTGTGTAACAGGAGTCACAATTTCTAAAGGTTATACTCCATTCATAGTTGTTATAAAATATTGTCTCTACTCCCTGGGCTGTATAATGTACCATTATAGCTTATTATTTTATATGCAGTAGTTCATACCTCTTAATCCTCTATCTCTATCTTGCCTTTCTCCACTTCCCTCTACACGCTGGTAGCCGAAGCTTGTTCTCTATGTCTGTGACTCTGTTTCTTTTATGTCATATTTACTAGGCTGTTGTATTTTTTAGATTCCACATATAAGTGATGTCATACAGTATTTGTATTTCTCTGTCTGAGTTATTTCACTTAGTATAATGCCCTTCGAGTCCATCCATGCTGCTGTGAGTAGCAAATTTTCATTTTTCTTTATGGTTGAGTAGTATTCCATTGTGTGTATATCAGGTATAAAACATGTGTGCGTATACACATCACACACATATGACATCTTTATTCATTCAGCATTGATGGACACTTAGATTGCTTTTAGACTTCCCTGGTGGCTCAGACGGTAAAGCGTCTGCCTACAATGTGGGAGACCAGGGTTCAATCCCTGGGTCGGGAAGATCTCCTGGAGAAGGAAATGGCAACCCACTCCAGTATTGTTGTCTGGAAAATCCCATGGACAGAGGAGCCTGGTGGTCCAAGGGTTGCTTTTACGTCTTGACTACTATAAACAGTGCACTGCTCTCAACATTGGAGTGCATATATCTTCAAATTAGTGTTTTCATTTTCTTCAGACACATACTACATTTTAAACAATTTGCAGAGAGGTTACCATACCCAGAACTTCAATGCCAATGAAAAGATGTTGACCCTCTAACTGAAGTTGATGGTCACCAGGAGCCACTCCCCTGCCAGAAGCCCCTTACCTTGTAGACAAATCCCTCTGGGCAGCTGTGGTCATAAGTGAAGGCTTTGTAAACCACCAGGAACACGATGCAGGCGAGGAAAGCTAGGGCCAGGCTGACGAGGATGGTGACCTGGAGAAACACAGGACAGAAGGCTCCAGCCTCAGCTTGCCTGCTTTCTGTCTACACATGCAGCCTTCAAAACCTGGAGCTGGTAGGAAGCCTGGCATGTTAGCAAAGGTCGAGGGTGACCAGGGACCCCAAGAACCAGCTCGGTCTCAGCTCCGTCACCAACCTGCTGTCTTTGAGCCTTGGTGTCTCCATCTTCTGATACTCTTGGGAGCTCCGTCTTGGCCCCATGTGTGAGGCCCGCTCCCCTCCCCATGTATCCCTGTTGATTTTGTGTGGGCAGGGGTTGATCATCAAGTGATCACATCCAGCAATTCTGCCTTTGATCACCACCTCCCTGCCACTACTGAGTTCCATCTCGGATATCCAAGCTCACGCTACCTCCACTTGGATGTCCAGTACTCAGCTGAATTGTGTTCTCAAGTCCTTGCTCCCCTCCCATCCTGCTCCACCCACACTTTCCCATCTCAGAAAATGTCAACGCCGCCTTTGCAGTCGCTCTGGCCAAAGAATCTGAAGTTCTCTCCGATTCTCTTTTCCTCACACTCTACATCCCAGCTACCGGCAGAAGCTATCATTTCTGCCTCCCAGCACACGCCTCATGGAATGACTTCTTACACTCTCAGGCAGCTCCACTGGGGCCAGAGCCATCATCCCCCCTCACCCGCGGGACTGCAACTGCCTTCTAACTAGTGGCCTCCTCAACCCCCACGTGTGTTCACACAGTAACCTGAGAACCCCATTCAAAATCTAAGTCAAAGCACATCCGCTTACTGCTCAGAAGCATCTAATGGTCTCCAAAATTGCTCACAGTGAAAACCCAGCTCTTGACCATTATCAACAAGCTTTAAAAAAAAAAATACAACACCAAACAACCCAAAGGCACCGTCAGGCTTTACTAGAAAGGATGGAGTGGCTGATTCCAGAGGCACCTCCAGGTCTGCACTGGTCCCATGCCGCCACCTGTGTACAAAGTGGGGGGCGACCACCCCAATGCTGGGCTCTGGGTGTTATACACAGAACCGCCACCTGTGTACAAAGTGGGGGGCGACCACCCCGATGCTGGGCTCTGGGTGTTACACACAGAACCGCCACCTGGGTACAAAGTGGGGGGCGACCACCCCGATGCTGGGCTCTGGGTGTTACACACAGAACCGCCACCTGTGTACAAAGTGGTGGGGTGACTGCCCTGATGCTGGGCTCTGGGTGTTACACACAGAACCACCACCTGGGTACAAAGTAGGGGGCGACCACCCCGATGCTGGGCTCTGGGTGTTACACACAGAACCGCCACCTGTGTACAAAGTGGTGGGGCGACCACCCTGATGCTGGGCTCTGGGTGTTACACACAGAACTGCCACCTGGGTACAAAGTGGGGGGCGACCACCCCAATGCTGGGCTCTGGGTGTTATACACAGAACCGCCACCTGTGTACAAAGTGGTGGGGCAACCGCCCTGATGCTGGGCTCTGGATGTTATATACAGAGTTTTTTTCTACGTTACTTTCAAAGCTGGTAGCCTTTTGAGTCAGTTGACCTAGAAATATGGCAGAATTCCTGTCATGGAGAGAAGGCTTAGTTTGATTTGGAAGAAAAATAAAATCATCTTGGGGTGGCGGGGATGGGGAGGTCCCTATCCCATCTCCTTCCCACCTCAGGCCATGGTTTATCAGGACAAGTGGAGATGGGATTCTGCATTGCTCCCAAAGGAGTCATATGTTAGCAGCCACAAATCCTGAAAGGAAGGAATCTGAAGAGGAAAAGAAGATGGATGTGGGATGCAGTCATTTGAACCCTATGGGCAGACACTGTCCATGAAATTCCTCTGTATGTGGGTATGAAGTGTCAGGTTAGTGGACTATTGTGATATAAGAAACACATCTATTTGGTCTTGTTCCCAGTTCCTGGCACAGAGTTAAAACCCGTATAATTTCCTACGTGATAAGAGTAGGGTGGCAGCATCTTTTGTTCTAATGTTTGGTTTTTGTGCCCAGTTCCTGAAATGATTCCAATTCTTCAAAGTGAAAGGAGCACCTTTTATTATTCATAACAACCCCTTTCAACTAGACCTGAGTTAATGCTATATTATGTTATGAGGTGACTTTTGGAAGGCCCCTAAGGCTGGGAAAGAAACCACTGATAGGAGGGTTGTAACTTAACTGCCTCCCTCACCTCAGAGGGAAGAAAGAGGGGCTGGAGATCAAATTAACCACCAACGGCCAATGCTTTAATAAATCATGAAGGCTCCAGAAAACCCTAACTGAAGGGCTCAAAAACCTTCCAGTTTGGTGAACAAGAATGCATCATGCCTCTGAGGGTGGTGCACCCCAAACCCCACTGGGACAGGAACTCCTTGCTCAGGAGCCTTCCGGGCCTTGCCCCATGTATCTCCTCGTCTGGTTGTTCATGTGTATCATTTAATATCCCTCACAATAAATCAGAAAGTAAAGTGTTCTCTTGGGGTCTGTGAACCATTCTAGCAAATCACTGAGCCTGTGGAGGAAGTGGTGGAGAGCCCCAGGTTATAGCCTGAGATTTGCGAGTGGCGTCTGAGTGGATGCAGGCTTGTGGGACTGAGCCTTTGACCTGTGGGGTGTGTGCTAACATAGGGCAGTTAATGAGATGAGTGAAGTCGTAGGGAATTCAGTCAGCCTCCACCAAGAATTGGAGAATTGCATGGTATGGGAAAAACCACGTTTGGTGTCAGAAGCAAGGGTACAGAGAAAAAGTATTTTTCCCTTTTATATGTTGACAGGTGAAATTCATTTCTAAATGACTGTCGAAACAATGTGCTGTCTGCCCTCTCCACTGACATCCCAAGCTCTCTGCTGCAGCCTGTTGCTCACTCATCAGCCTCCTGGCCAGGACCGAGCTGGTGGCAACAGAGATGTGAGATGGTACAGCGGGCAGACTGGAGTCCCCCAGCAAGTTGTGGAAAGAGAGAGAGAGGTCAGAGGCCAGAACATGGAGCAAGAGGTGCCAAAAAGACGCATATCCCCCTTGCTACGCTAAGCTGCTTCAGTCTTGTCTGACTCTGTGTGACCCCATAGACGGCAGCCCACCAGGGTCCTCCATCCATAGGATTCTCCAGGCAAGAATACTGGAGTGGGTTGCCATTTCCTTCTCCAGATTCCTAATAACCAGTGCATAAAAGGAAATAAGATGGATACCATAAGTCACTATCGACCACACCAAAAAATTCAAGGAAAAACTTTTAATCTTATATCTGATTAAAGATCAGTTCAGTTCAGTTCAGTCACTCAGTCATGTCCAACTCTTTGTGACCCCATGAATTGCAGCACACCATGCCTCCCTGTCCATCACCAACTCCCAGAGTTCACCCAAACTCGTGTGCATCGAGTCAGTGATGCCATCCAGCCATCTCATCCCCTGTCGTCCCCTTCTCCTCCTGTCCCCAATCCCTCCCAACATCAAAGTCTTTTCCAATGAGTCAACTCGTCACATGAGGTGGCCAAAGCTTTGGAGTTTCACCTTCAGAATCAGTCCTTCAAATCAACACCTAGGACTGGTCTCCTTTAGGATGGACCGGTTGGATCTCCTTGAAGCCCAAAGGACTCTCAAGAATCTTCTCCAACACCACAGTTCAAAAGCATCAATTCTTCGGCACTCAGCTTTCATCACAGTCCAACTCTCACATCCATACATGACCACTGGAAAAACGAAAGCTTTGACTAGACGGACCTTTGTTGGCAAAGTAATGTCTCTGCTTTTGAATATGCTATCTAGGTTGGTCATAACTTTTCTTCCAAGAAGTAAGCATCTTTTAATTTCATGGCTGGAGTCACCATCTGCAGTGATTTTGGAGCCCCCTCAAAAATAAATTCTCTCACTGTTTCTACTGTTTCCCCATCTATTTCCCATGAAGTGATGGGACCAGATGCCATGATCTTCGTTTTCTGAATGATGAGCTTTAAGCCAACTTTTTCACTCTCTTCTTTCACTTTCATCAAGAGGCTTTTTAGTCCCTCTTCACTTTCTGCCATAAGGGTGGTGTTATCTGCATATCTGAGGTTATTGATATTTCTCCCGGCAATCTTGATTCCAGCTTTGTGCTTCTTCCAGCCCAGCGTTTCTCATGATATACTCTGCATATAAGTTAAATAAGTATGGTGACAATATAAAGCCTTGACGGACTCCTTTTCCTATTTGGAACCAGTCTGTTGTTCCATGTCCAGTTCTAACTGTTGCTTCCTGACCTGCATACAGGTTTTTCAAGAGGCAGGTAAGGTGGTCCGGTATTCCCATCTCTCTCAGAATTTTCCACAGTTTCTTGTGATCCACACAGTCAAAGGCTTTGGCCTAGTCAATAAAGCAGAAATAGATGTTTTTCTGGAACTCTCTTGCTCTTTCCATGATCCAGCGGATGTTGGCAATTTGATCTCTGGTTCCTCTGTCTTTTCTAAAACCAGCTTGAACATCTAGAAGTTCATGGTTCACGTATTGCTGAAGCCTGGCTTGGAGATTTTGAGCATTACTTTACTAGTGTATGAGATGAGTGCAATTGTGTGGTAGTCTGAGCATTCTTTGGCATTGCCTTTCTTTGGGATTGGAATGAAAACTGACCTTTTCCAGTCCTGTGGCCACTGCTGAGTTTTCCAAATTTGCTGGCATATTGAGTGCAGCACTTTCACAGCATCATCTTTCAGGATTTGAAATACCTCCACTGGAATTCCATCATCACCTCCACTAGCTTTGTTCATAGTGATGCTTTCTAAGGCCCACTTGACTTCACATTCCAGGATGTCTGGCTCTAGGTGAGTGATCCTACCATTGTGATTATCTGGGTCGTGAGGATATTTTTTGTACAGTTCTTCTGTGTATTCTTGTCACCTCTTCTTAATATCTTCTGCTTCTGTTAGGTCCATATCATTTCTGTCCTTTATCGAGCCCATCTTTGCAGGAAATGTTCCCTTGGTGTCTCTAATTTTCTTGAAGAGATCTCTAGTCTTTTCCATTCTGTTGTTTTCCTCTTTCTTTGCATTGATTGCTGAGGAAGGCTTTCTTATCTCTCCTTGCTATTCTTTGGAACTCTGTATTCAGATGCTTTTATCTTTCCCTTTCTCCTTTGATTTTCACTTCTCTTCTTTTCACAGCTATTTGTGAGGCCTCCTCAGACAGCCATTTAGCTCTTTTGCATTTCTTTTCCATGCGGATGGTCTTGATCCCTGTCTCCTGTACAATGTCAGAAACCTCTGTCCATAGTTTATCAGGCACTCTGTCTATCAGATCTAGTCCCTTAAATCTATTTCTCACTTCCACTGGATAATGATAAGGGATTTGATTTAGGTCATACCTGAATGGTCTAGTGGTTTTCCCTACTTTCTTCAATTTAAGTCTGAATTTGGCAAAAGTAGTTCATGATCTGAGCCACAGTCCACTCCCAGTCTTGTTTTTTGCTGACTGTATAGACCTTCTTCATCTTTGGCTGCAAAGAATATAATCAATCTGATTTCGGTGTTAACCATCTGGTAATGTCCATGTATAGTCTTCTCTTGTGTTGTTGGAAGAGGGTGTTTGTTATGACCAGTGCGTTCTCTTGGCAAAACTCTATTAGCATTTGCCCTGCTTCATTCCGTATTCTAAGGCCAAATTTGCCTGTTACTCCAGGTGTTTCTTGACTTCCTACTTTTGCATTCCAGTCCCTTATAATGAAAAGGACATCTTTTTTGGGTGTTAGTTCTAAAAGGTCTTGTAGGTCTTCATACAACCGTTCAACTTCAGCTTCTTCAGCATTACTAGTTGGGGCATAGGCTTGGATCACTGTGATATTGAATGGTTTGCCTTGGAAACGAACAGAGATCATTCATTTTTGAGATTGAGATATCCCCCTTAGGTTCCCCAAAGATGGTATTTGACTCGTACAGGGACAGGAGCACCCAGGACCACTGCCCAATGCTGAGGACCTAGGAATACTCAGTGAGCAGACGTCTGGAACATAGTCATAAAGAATTTTAAATGCTCAGTCTTCCCAGTAACCAAAAGGTAGAAATAGCCTGAAAGTCTATCAACTGATAAATGGATAAACAAACTGTAGTCCATCTGTACAACAGAATATTATTCAGCTATAAAAAGGAATGAAGTTCTCATGCAAGTGTGGGTGGGCTTTGAAAACACGCTAAATGAAAGGCCACATACTGTATGGTCCCATTTATATAAAATATCCAGATAAGTAAACCACAGGGACAGAGTGCAGACTGCTGGTTGCCAGGGGGCATGGGAGATAACTGCTAACGGGGACAGAGTCTCCTTTTGGGGTACCGAAGCCTTTCAGAACTAGATGGAGGTGATAGTTGCCCAACACTGTGAATGAACTCAGTGCCACTGGAGTTTTTACTTTAATGCTCTTAACTTTACAGCATGTGAATTCTACCTTAGCTTTTTGCTTTGTTTGGCTGCTCTGGGTCTAACTTGCAACACATGGGATCTTCAGTCTCTGTCGTGGCATGTGGGGTCTTCTTTCCTGACCAGGAATCAAACTCAGGCACCCTGTACTGGGAGTGTGGAATCTTAGCCACTGAGCCACCAGGGAATTTGTCCTACCTCAACTTTAAAATACATGCCCCGAGCTCTGGCTGATTCTGTCAAAGGGACCTTAAGCTCCTGCAAGTACCCTGTCACCTGAGCTCCCCCAAGACTGGGACAGACATGCTCAAAAGCACCTCCACAGGCATGCAGACCTTGAACTTGCAAAGAAAAAGTCGAGAGCTTTTGCCCACCCTGTCACCACCGCCAGCCTGATGCAGGGTCTGGGAGAACCTGCGGACAACGTCCACCCCCCCACCCCACCCCCATCCTAATGGCTACAGGCAGCTCCAGCCTCTGCCTGAGCAGGGAGCCGGGCCTCTCTGTGACCCGGGAGCAGGGCAAGACTCCAGCTCAGGGGTGTCCGGTGGGTCTGGTCCCCAGCAGCCCGGTGAAGCTGCTGGGAGCTGGAGCAGGGCCCTGCAGGCTGGCTGTGGGACAAGTTCCCTTACAGTGGGTTTCTTTTTGTCTTGGGTTGGAGGGGGTGCTCTTTCATTCCTAACAGCCTTGAGCTAACAGCCCCCACCTAGCAGGGGCAGAGTCTGATTCACCAGAGCACTCAGGCTTGACCGGCAGAGCACAGCACATGTTTTGGAAAAGGGAAAGAGAGGGACGGAAGAAGGGAGAGAGGGAGGATACTAAAGAATTCACAGCTGATGCCCACACGGCCACCAACCGGTGCATTCTGATTTATCAGGTCAGGGACGGTGGGCCCAAGACGCTCTCCAGGTGACTTTAGTGTACAACCAGACACGAGAACCACTACTCCTGGATGACTAGGTCTGAGGGTTCTCGAGCCTGGAATCACCTGGGTAGTGCTTTAAACAATCCTGATCTTCTGGCTCCATCCAGACCAGTTACATCAGAGTCCCATGGTGTTTGCCATGTGCAGGCAAGTGCCGAGAAGAGTCGGCACAGAGAGAGACAGAGGCGTGCATACACAACCACAGGAGTCAAGGGTCTGATGCTGACTGGGATGCCAGGAGCACAGCCCACCCCAGGGGATTCTACCCAGCAAGGCTAACCTCTGCCATGCATCCCACAGCCCAGAATGAGGGGAATAGGAGGCCATTTTAGGCAAAGATTAGTCTGCCTCCCCAGAACATTGGTAACTTCTGAAACAACTCGAGGTCAGTCATCCCTTGGGGGCCTGTGGGGGTCAGAGAGGTCAGGGCTGTGAGCCGGGCACCAGTCTTCCCTCGAGGCCTCACGGGCCACAGGGCGAGGGAGAGGTGGGCTCAAGGACACAGACACTTGGAACACAAGGGTGGCACCATGGGGGGTGCCAGCCCGGGGCTGCTGGACCTAACCAGCCTGGAGGTGGGGGATCAAGGAAGGCCTCCTTGGGGAGGTGACTCTGGAAATGACTTCAGGGAAGAATGCCAGGACAGGGGAGGAAGAAGGGTCTGAGCAGAAGAAGCCACATCTGCCATAGAGCAGACTGGAGCTGTTCTAGAAACATCATATGGCTTGTCATGGCTGGTCCAGAGGATGCAAGTGAGGGAGAGATGGGCCTGGGACAGTGGGCAGGTAAGAGAGAATAGGTAAAGAAGGACCAGGCTAAAACTCAGACTTTAGCTCCAGGCTGACAGAGAGCCCCTGAAGGTTTTAAGCAGGAAAGTGACAGGATCAGAAAGATGGTAAAAGAGGGCAGTGAACACAGAGGCATACATAATTTGGGAGGGGCAAGGCTGGAGGCAGGGAGGCTGGTGGGAAGGCTGATGTACCAGGGCATGACCTAAATGCTGAGACCAGACCTGGGGCTGTGAGGGTGGAAGGGGTCGACAGCTTGAGGAGGCCTGGGAGGTGAGGAGAGTGATGTGAAGAGGACGTTTGAGCTGCGGACGACGTTTGAGCTCCGTCTGGATTCTTATCCTTAATGACCGGGTCAGTGTTGGCTACTGGGTGGAGCATGGGAACACCACTGAGGTTTCTGACTGGTGCCAGGCTGAGATTTTTCCTGAAGGCAGGTCTCCACAGGGCACCCTGCAGGCAGCTACACTCTCCCTTTCAGAGGGATTAACCTCACGGAAGGGGGAAGTCCCAGTGCCTGCTCCGGACAGCCAAGCTCCTGAGGCAGGGGCGGGGGGGGGGGGCTGTGGGAGTGAGAGAACCTGGGAGAGGATCCCCCCTTCCCCACAGAGAGCCTCTGAGCATGAAGGTAGGCCATAATTCAGCATCCATTGGCTCGGTTCATATAACTTCGTTGCTTGCAGATGGTGGAAAGCCCTTGGCTTTACCTTCCAAATGCAACAGCCCAGGATTAGAAATAAACAAGTTCCTGGCACTGGATCTGAGATGTGATCTTCCCTGCTCCCCACCTCCCTGCTCATCCGTTCATTCCCTCACCACATGGGGAGTGCAGAGAAGGAGAGGTTCAGACGCTGAACAAGCAAATCACCTGATAAACAATGACAAAACCAGACCTGAGCAGGATCTGGACAGCGAACAGGAGAGGAGCCTGGATACGGTGGGCAGGGGCGGGAGGGGGAGCCCCACACAAGAAGACCCTGGGCCAGAGCCGCCGCCTCACCTGAGGCTTAAGCCTAAACAGAAGAGGAGCTCAGAGCCTGGGAGGAGCAGCTCCCTGAGGTGGGGACAGAGCACTGAGGGGAGTCCAGGGCTGTGGAGACCACGGTCACCTCCTCCACCCAGGAGAGGAGCTTCCTCCCGCTTCCATCCAGGGCTTTCCTGGACAGGCACCGCTCAGCCTGGCCTCCCCCACCAGCCTCTAGCCTCCTTCTGCTGGGAGTGCCTCGGGCAGCCAGCAATCTCATCCTTTTCCCCTGTGCCCGGACCCTGACTCCATGAGGGGACCAGTGTTTCCTGAAGAGAAATGCTGAACTGAATTAAGACCCGGAGTGCAAACACACACATACACTCACACATACACACACGCACACACCTCTCCCCAGACACACACCCAAAGATATGCAACCTGCCAAAAAACATACTGTATTCACATGGGATGGGATAAGGTGCTGCAACATCTGGTCTTCTCCAGTCACTAGTCTCAACCCCTTCCACCACCCACACACAGGCTCAAACTAAAGAACTTTAACCTTGGAAAGAATCAAGGTGTAGGGTAGCTTCAACTAAGACCTATCCAAGATTCCTCCTCCAACTTTTGACCATATGTCAAGGAGAGAACCACTTCAGTATTCTTGCCTTGAGAACCCCATAAACAGTATGAATGGGCAAAAAGATAGGACAGTGAAAGATGAACTCCCCAGGTCAGTAGGTGCCCAATATGCTACTGGAGATCAGTGGAGATATAACTCCAGAAAGAATGAGGAGACGGAGCCAAAGCAAAAACAACACCCAGTTGTTGATGTGACTGGTGATAGAAGAAACGTCCAGTGGTGTAAAGAGCAATATTGCATAGGAACCTAGAATGTTAGGTCCATGAATCAAGGCAAACTGGAAGTGGTCAAACAGGAGATGGCAAGAGTGAACGTTGACATTCTAGGAATCAGCGAACTAAGATGGACTGGAATGGGTAAATTTAACTCAGATGACCATTATATCTACTATTGTGGGCAGAAATCCCTTAGAAGAAATAGAGTGGCCATCATAGTCAACAAAAGAGTCTGAACTGCAGTACTTGGATGCAATCTCAAAACCAATACAGTATTGTAAAGTAAAATAAAGTAAAAATAAAAATAAAAAAAAATGACAGAATGATCTCTGTTTGTTTCCAAGGCAAACCATTCAATATTATGGTAATCCAAGTCTATGTTCTGACCAGTAATGCTGAAGAAGCTGAAGTTGAATGGTTCTATGTAGACCTACAAGACCTTCTAGAACTAACACCCAAAAAAGATGTCCTTTTCATTATAGGGGACTGGAATGCAAAAGTAGGAAGTCAAGAAACACCTGGAGTAATAGGCAAATTTGGCCTTGGAGTACAGAATGAAGCAGGGAAAAGGCTAATAGAGTTTTGCCAAGAGAACACACTGGTCATAGCAAACACCTTCTTCCAACAACACAAGAGAAGACTCTACACATGGACATCACCAGATGGTCAACACTGAAATCAGATTGATTATATTCTTTGCACCCAAAGATGGAGAAGGTCTATACAGTGAGCAAAAACAAGACTGGGAGCTGACTGTGGCTCAGATCATGAACTCCTTATTGCCAAATTCAGACTTATATTGAAGAAAGTAGGGAAAACCACTAGACCATTCAGGTATGACCTAAATGTCATCCCTTACGATTATACAGTGGAAGTGACAAATAGATTTAAGGGACTAGATCTGATAGACAGAGTGGCTGAAGAACTATGGACAGAGGTTCACGACATTGTACAGAAGACAGGGATCAAGATCATCCCCGGGAAAAAGAAATGCTAAAAAACTAAATGGCTGTCTGAGGAGGCCTTACAAATAGCTGTGGAAAGAAGAGAAGCGAAAAGCAAAGGAGAAAAGGAAAGATATAAGCATCTGAATGCAGAGTTCCAAAGAATAGCAAGGAGAGATAAGAAGGCCTTCCTCAGCGATCAATGCAAAGAAATAGAGGAAAACAACAGAATGGGAACGACTAGAGACCTCTTCAAGAAAATTAGAGACACCAAGGGAACATTTCCTGCAAACATGGGCTCAATAAAGGACAGAAATGGTATGGACTCAACAGAAGCAGAAGATATTAAGAAGAGGTGGCAAGAATACACAGAAGTATACAAAAAAGATCTTTATGACCCAGATAATCACAATGGTAGGATCACTCACCTAGACCCAGACATCCTGCAATGTGAAATCAAGTGGGCCTTAGGAACATCACTATGAACAAAGCTAGTGGAGGTGATGGAATTCCAGTGAAGGTATTTCAAATCCTGAAAGATGATACTGTGAAAGTGCTGCACTCAATATGCCAGCAAATTTGGAAAACTCAGCAGTGGCCACAGGATGGGAAAAGGTCAGTTTTCATTACAATCCCAGAAAAAGGCAATGCCAAAGAATGCTCAAACTAGCACACAATTACACTCATCTTGCATGCTAGTAAAGGATGCTCAAAATTATCTAAGCCAGACTTCAGCAATATGTGAACCATGAACATCCAGATGTTCAAGCTGGCTTTAGAAAAGACAGAGGAACCAGAGATTAAATTGCCAACATCTGTTGGATCATTGAAAAAGCAAAAGACTTCCAGAAAAACATCTATTTCTGCTTTACTGACTATGCCAAAGCCTTTGACTGTGTGGATCACAACAGACTATGGAAAATTCTGAAAGAGATGGGAATACCGGACCACCTGACCTGCCTCTTGAGAAATTTGTATGCAGGTCAGGAATCAACAGGTAGAACTGGACATGGAACTGGTTCCAAATAGGGAAGGGGGTATGACAAGGCTGTATACTGTTACCATACTTATTTAACTTATACACAGAGTACATCATGAGAAACACTGGGCTGGATGAAGCACAAGCTGGAATCAAGATTGCTGGGAGAAATATCAATAACCTCAGATATGCAGATGACACCACCCTTATGGCAGAAAGTGAGGTGAAGTCACTCAGTCGTGTCCGACTCTTTGCGACCCCATGGACTGTAGCCTACCAGGCTCTTCCATCCATGGGATTTTCCAGGCAAGAGTACTAGAGTGGGTTGCCATTTCCTTCTCCAGGAAAAGTGAAGAAGTGAAGAAGAAAAAAGTGAAGAAGTGCAGAAAGTGAAGAACAACTAAAAAGCCTCTTGATGAAAGTGAAAGAGGAGAGTGAAAAAGTTGGTTTAAAGCTCAACATTCAGAAAAAGAAGATCATGGCATCTGGTCCCATCACTTCATGGCAAATAGATGGGGAAACAGTAGAAACAGTGTCAGACTTTATCTTTTTTGGGCTCCAAAATCACTGCAGATGGTGATTGCTACCATGAAATTAAAAGATGCTTTCTCCTTGGAAGGAAAGTTATGACCAACATAGACAGCACATTAAAAAGCAGAGACATTACTTTGCCAACAAAAGTCCATCTCATTAAGGCTATGGTTTTTCCAGTAGTCATGTATGGATGTGAGAGTTGGACTATAAAGAAAGCTCAGCGCCAAAGAACTGATACTTTTGAACTGAGATGTTGAAGAAGACTCTTGAGAGTCCCTTGGACTGCAAGGAGATCCAACCAGTCCATGTTAAAGAAAATCAGTCCTGAATATGCATCGAAAGAACTGATGCTAAAGCTGAAACTCCAATATTTTAGCTACCTGATGCGAAGAACTGACTCATTCGAAAAGACTCTGATGCTGGGAAGGATTGAAAGCAGGAGAAAAAGGGTATGACAGAGGATGAGATGGTTGGACGGCATCACCAACTCAATGGACATGGGTTTGGGTGGACTCCGGGAGTTGATGATGGACAGGAGGCCTGGCGTGCTGCATTCCATGGAGTCGCAAAGAGTCAGACACTACTGAGCGACTGAACTGAACTGATGATGTCCAGGCACACTTCTCATCACTGTATATGAATTTATTCTTATAACAGCCCCATAAGATCGTGCCCTTTCATTTCTTTTGACTAAAGCACAGAGAGGTTATGTCGTTTTCACAAGGTAACACAGATAATTAAGTAATACAGTCAGGACTCTATGAAGTATGGCCTAGGTTTTTAGTCTAAGATATATTCCTCATAAAGCATTTATTCACTAAACATTAACTGAGCACCTACAATGTGCCAGAGAATTCCACACACTGAGAGTAGAGTGCTGAGGAAGGGAGGTCCCTGCTCTCCTAAAGTTTACCTTTAATCTGTTTCAACAAGTGTCTACTTCTGTAAAGCAGAATAGTAATGGTATCTGCCCCTCAGAATTCTGAGGATTAAATCAGATGGTGCATGGGAGGCCCTGTAGTGTGTTGAATGATGACCTCTTAAAAGATAGGTGCCGGGAGCCAGCATGAGGAATCCCGCCTGTGGCTAAGGTCATGAGGAAGGAAGCCAGACATACTCAAAGGCATGATCTGGCTTCAGGGGTTCCCCCTGGGTTTTCCTGAACATCTACCCCCAAAACCAGAGTCTGCCTGCCTTACTGTACTGTGCTTTCCACTCTTCTGCCTCTAAAAGGAATTAACTTAGGGATCTAGTCAACAGTCTCCTGCATATAAAGAGAATGTCTCTTCTTAAACCCCTCTGATAGCTTTCTAACTTAGCTGACCAGTCTGTCCAGACTTTTACAACTTGTGAATTGTTTACAGGCCCCCAACAGTGAGAGGCACAAAAAAGCTTAAAGCATCTTAAAGATACAGAGCCTCTTCTAAAGAGCTAAAAATTATATTGGTGACAGGTTTCACTGTTGAGTCAATGACTGCCGCCAGGCCTCCATATTCCTTATCTTTTAGGCACCTGAAGGATATTCATCAATGTAATTGGGATATAGAAAAAGGAATATAGTACTTTTGATGTTAGCAACACTAGACTTTTGAGTTAATTACTTTTCTCTTTGTTATAAATCACTGTACTCCTTTTCCTTGTTATAAATTGTTGCATCCTTGCTATGTAAGAATGTAACTTTATTTAGTGCTTTCTGAGAATGGCACCAGACTTTGGGAAGAACAACACTATTAAGGCAAATAAGTCTTCTGGTTGACAAACCCTTATCAGAAAAGGGCCGTAAAATGTTAATTGGCCTTCTGGCCAGAAGATGATGTAAATCACCTAAGACTTGTGTATACAACTAGGTACGCAGACAGAAAGCCTGGTCTTGATAAGAGTCAGGGCTGCTGATGCTGCATAATTTTATATTATCCATTGATCTCTATGTACAATCAAAAGTATAAAAGGCCTTTCCGGACAATAGAGGATGGGCCAGTCACTGGAAAGACTGTTTTCCCCCGTGTCTTCTTTTCTATTTTCAGGCTGAATTCCCATCTGGGGCGTGGAGGCTCGCCATGTCTACTTACTTGCCCTGGCTTCTAAGACCCATGAGAGAGGGAGCCTAAGGCAGGGCACCCTCCGCTATTCAAATGGGCACTGGTGACCTAACAGAGATGGTGCAAATCTCTTGTCCTGAGGTTTTATTAGTTCTCCACGTAAACCAAGTTATTCAGCCTCTTTTCTCCACTAAATTTTCCTACTACACTATTTCTTTCTAATCTCTCTTTATATTTCTAAATAAAAAAGTTTTTCCTCACCAAGCCATCCCCGCTTCGAATTACCCTGGATCCACCAGGGCAGGACCCTGGCAGGTAGGTCCACGTATTAATCACCAGAATCTACAAATATCATCTTACTTGGAAAAGAGGTCTGTATCAGTTCAGGTCAGTCACTCAGTCATGTCTGACTCTTTGTGACCACATGAATCACAGCACGCCAGGCTTCCCTGTCCATCACCAACTCCTGGAGTTCACTCAAACTCATGTCCATCGAGTTGGTGATGCCATCCAGCCATCTCATCCTCTGTCGTCCCCTTCTGCTCCTGCCCCCAATCCCTCCCAGCATCAGAGTCTTTTCCAATGAGTCAACTCTTTGCATGAGGTAGCCAAAGTACTGGAGTTTCAGCTTCAGCATCTGTCCTTCCAATGAACGCCCAGGACTGATCTCCTTTAGAATGGACTGATTGGATCTCCTTGCAGTCCAAGGGACTCTCAAGAGTCTTTTCCAACACCACAGTTCAAAAGCATCAATTCTTCGCCGCTCAGCTTTCTTCACAGTCCAACTCTCGCATCCATACATGACCATTGGAAAAACCATAGACTTGACTAGACGGACCTTTGTTGGCAAAGTAACGTCTCTGCTTTTCAACATGCTATCTAGGTTGGTCATAACTTTCCTTCCAAGTAGTAAGTGTCTTTTAATTTCATGGCTGCAGTCACCATCTGCAGGGATTTTGGAGCCCCCCAAAATAAAGTCTGACACTGTTTCCACTGTTTCCCCATCTATTTGCCATGAAGTGATGGGACCAGATGCCATGATCTTCATTTTCTGAATGTTGAGCTTTAAGCCAACTTTTTCACTCTCCTCTTTCACTTTCATCAAGAGGCTTTTGAGTTCCTCTTCACTTTCTGCCATAAGGGTGGTGTCATCTGCATATCTGAGGTTATTGATATTTCTCCTGGCAATCTTGATTCCAGCTTGTGCTTCCTCCAGCCCAGCATTTCTCATGATGTCCTCTGCATAGAAGTTAAATGAGCAGGGTGACAATATACAGCCTTGACGTACTCCTTTTCCTATTTGGAACCAGTCTGTATAGATGTAGTTAAACTAAGGATCATGAGATTACATCATCCAGGGCTGTCCAGGTGGGTCCTAAATGCAAGGACAAATGCCCTTATGTGAGACACACAGAGGGAGACAAACACGGGGAGGAGAGAAGGGCACAGAACTAGAGAGGCTGAGATTGAACTGATGCAGCCACAAGCTAAGGGACACCTGGAGGCACCAGAAGCCAGAAAAGGCAAGGACAGATCCTTCTCTAGAGGCTTCAGAGGAAGCATGGCCCTGCCTACACCTTGATTTTGAACTTCTGATCTCCAGAAATGCAAAAGAATAAATTTCTGTTGCATTCATCCAGTGTGTGGCAATTGGTTGTGGCAGCCCAGGAAACTAACCTGGTGCTTTCCCACACTGCCTGGCATATGGGCTACAGATGTGTGTGCTCCCCTTTCTTGCCATGTCATCTGCCATGCTCTTTAGCACGCACTTCAAGGGCTCCAATAACTCAGGAAGACTGCCATTTCTCAACACAGATTTCTCTTGTATACATGTCCAGCCCTTTTTTCCTTGGAGAACTCCTATTCATGCTTCGAAACCCAACTCACAACATCTCACCTCCTCTAGGAAGCCCTCCCTTGCTAACTTGTTTTCTCCCCACACTTGGTTTTCCCTTCACCACACAGCACTCAGCCCACTGTATCATGACTATCTGGACTGTACCTTGTTTGCCTCTGTGGTCCAGCTCATGACTTGGCACAGATCAGATTTCCCATCCCACATTCTGATGCCACACCTCTTTCTTCATTTTTGGCACAAAGCACTTCCTTGAGTGAATTTTAGGGCCCCTTTTAACTGTTCCACACCTGACAGAGTAACCGGATAAAATCATTGCATTGAGCCACTGGAGGCAGTCTGTCTGATGCTGGGAAATGATTAGCTTTTCCCATGAAGCAACCTCCTTGTCTGCCTGCTGTGCCCTGAAAAGATGAGAAACTTCTCTCTGATGTCTGGGAGGACTAGGTTTTTCATTCTAGGCAATGTCCATGCAGTTTTCTGCAGTAGCTATGGCCCTATCCCAAGAAGGTTCCCATTCTGCTTCAGATTCTGATGAGCTGTGTGACCTTCCACAAGATGATGCTTCTCTCTGAACTCCTATTTCCTCTTTTGTTGAATGGAAACAAAAATTCCACCCCACAAGATTGGTGTGATGACTGTATGAGATGATGCCTGTGAATTACCTGGTCTTGTCCTGGTCCCTGGGCTTAACCGATAATAGCAGTCACTTATTGACTGTTCAGTAAGGCACTGGGTACTGTGTGAGGTGCTTCTTATATAATATCTCCTTTAATCCTCATGATAGCCCTATACACCTCATTATTACATCCATTTTACAGCTTTGCACACTGAGGCACAAAGGCATAAAGTAACTTGTCTGAGTGCAGGTGGTTATTGAAGTAACAGAGCCTGATTGGAACTCTGGACTATCAGCTTCTGAAGCCCTCAACTCTAAACGCCACCTTAACAGACGTTTCGATGAATATTTCTCTGCCCTGCAGTTGCTTTGGCTTGTAACAGTGCAATGAAGCGAGATGATGTATCCAGTAAACTTATTCCCAGAAGATAATGCCATAACAGACATGAAACCCCAGGAGTGAGGAAGAGAGAAGAGAAAAACAAAAAACTCTCCCACTGTCTGTTGAGCCAGGGCGCTGATCTAGACCCTCATTATGCCAGGAAACAAGAACTTCATTAACATTCATGCACTGCACCATCTCGGCACCACGGTACCCAATAAACCATCCTTCGTTATGAAGCACAAACCCTGGAAACCTCAAAGCAATAGAATCACTCACATCGGAGAAATAAAACTTTGTGGGGAGATAAAAACAGAGCTGCCCAACAGATATTCGTCTTCCGTATGTGACAGTTGGAACCTCTAGAGACAGAATTAGGCCGCCCAGCACCATGCTCCTGGCTCAGCCCCAAAGATCCTGACAAAAGGGCTTGAGTAGAAAGTGGGAGAGGATCGCCGAATCCATAAATTCTGCCCAAATGACACACTCTCCTACCCCTCTCCCTAGTACCAAGCAGCAAATAGAGTAGAGTCTCCAGGGGGTCTAGTCTTCAAGTCCAGTTCTGACTCTTATTTGCTGTGGCCCTGGGCAAGTTGAGTGCTTTTTCAACTCTTCGGCTTAGTTCTTTCCACCAGATGTTGTGAAATAGAATTTGATCGTGTCTGAAGCCCTAAAGCATAGGTCTAGCCCAAGGTAATGACCTCAGTTAGCATCCAGAGGGAACCCACACACATCACCTTGTGTTCTGGCAAATCTGTGGGAAAGGTATGAACAATGTGCCCATTTTACAGATTATCTATCAGAGGCAGATGGAATGACTTTACCTACATAAGGGGAGACTGAGGATTTGAACTCAGGTCTGTCTAACTCAGAAGTCAGTTACCTAACCATATGTATTTTGCCAATAAATCTATAACTGTGTTAGAGTTTATTTTTACTAAAAATGTATTGTGTTATAAGAACAAAACGGGAAATCCAAGAGGAACCACCTGTTATGACGCTGCCACCATCTCAAGTCCAGGTTTACATGCTTGCTGTTTGTTTCTGTCCACGTGCCTCCCTGCATAAGTCCTGACCCCCCTGCTCCTTCTCATTTTACCCACTGTGGTCCATCCAACTGTTTCTGATCATGGAGAACTTCATCACAAGCCCAGTCCAGGCCATCCCAGAACAAGACAGGTCTCAACTTCACCATCTACAAAATGACTCCAAAGCATTACACTAACCTGCACAAAACTGTCATGAGGTACAACAAAGATGAGTAATGCAAATGACAAATCACTCATGTAAAGGCAAAAATGATAAACTAATGCTTCTTATTGCCAACAATGCTGTTGTTACAGTTGCGCGTTACTAGCTGCCGCTGCTGCTGCTAAGTCGCTTCAGTCATGTCGGACTCTGTGCGAACCCATAGACGGCAGCCCACCAGGCTCCCCCGTCCCTGGGATTCTCCAGGCAAGAACACTGGAGTGGGTTGCCATTTCCTTCTCCGCGCATTACTAGAGTTAAGTCTAACTCAGCTATTTCCTCAGCGCAAGGACTGCTGGGTGTTATACTGCCTTTCCATCACCTGTGACCTGTCCTCCCAGGTGACTGACAGCCCCTCAGGAGCGGAGCAGCGCTCTGTCTCTCAGCTTCTAGGGCCCTGAAAGTAGAAAGAGTTAGTCCTGGGCCCTGCACTTAGAGATCCAGGTTCCTTTGGTCTGCACAACATTCACAAATCAGCATTTCAACCTAAGTCCAGGAGGTTTGGATGCAAGTGACCTGGAGCGTATAGTTAGATCAAGACAAGGGCCGACATCCTTTGAAGAGAAGGCAACAAGAATCGTACATCCTTGAGAGTCAGATATTAAGCACAAAGAGGGCCTCACTCAGTCCCACCCAGTGTCCCATAAAGTGGGTACTGCCCATATTCTTGCTTCTCAGATGAGGAAACTGAGGACTGCAGAGGTTGTAGAGCTGTCAGGATTTTCCGGGCCATCAGTAGTAGAGCAACACCCAGAAGCCACGTCTGTCGGGATCTAAAACACATTTTCGTCCCTTGGCACTGCACTTAATCCTCTGGTCCTGCTTACCTATCTGACAACACCAACCACGGTGACCCTAGGAGCCCTCTCTCACTCACACAGAAATGCACAGATACACAGATACACACACAGGCAAATACAGACACACAGAAACACACACAGACACGGAGACCCAAAGACACACAGACATAAATATACACACACACAGACACATGCATACAAATATACAGATATACACAGCAACACAGACACTACAAATACACCCAGATTCACACAGGCAGAGGCACACACAAGCACATGCAGACACACACACACACACACACAAACACCCAGAGACAGAGAAACACAGTCGCACAGACACACACAGACACACACAGTATAGGCCTAGCCCCTTAGATTCCAGGCTCTCTGCTGCTGGCACGCCTTTCCACTGTCTTCCCCTGGAGGGTGTCTCCCTGACACCCCAGGAAGCCACCCCAGACCTCTCCCTCAGGAGGGTGGTCTCTCTAGGTTCCCCCGAATTCCATCCTGGCCACTGTCACGTCCTGCTCCATGTCATCACGACTTCTAAACCCATCAGCCTGCTCCACCACACCATGAGCCTCTCGGGGGCAAGGACTGTACCTCACCAACCTCCAGCCCAGCTCTCAGCCAGGGCTCAGCACCACAAGCACACAAATGAGCTTCAGAGATCACATATCTCTTTGTTTCAGCCAGCCCAGAGGTAGGCCCAGCACAGGGCAGGTGGTCCCCTCCCCCAGGTTACCAGCCACACACGTCTTGGCCACAATCAGAGGTGCATCACTGCCTCACTGCATCCAGCCGAGCCTTGTCCAGACGCAGCCTGCATCTTCATCTCCATGGAGATGCCAGCCCTGCAGCCCAAATAGCCTGTCTGTTAAGCTACTTTCATTCCTCAATCCTCTTTCTTGGCAGAAGAACTGATAAAAAAAAAAAAATCAGGTCAGCAAAATTGGTTTGGAAAATTAGAAATCATCTTCTCCAAGTTCCCATGTGTGGCACTGCTTGGACGCCAGTGGGGGGTTCTGAGCCAGATAAGCTGTTCCACATCTTCCTGTAATTCCTGCAAGGCTGAGCGCCGATGCCTGCCAGTAACACAATGGCGCACGCAGAGGGATTGCCTCTGTACAGAAGGTGGACACGTTTGGAGGAGGCAGCTTTTCTGCCTCCATTCAATTCACTACTTTTGTCCACAAGAAGGAAGGAATCTCTACCCAATCTTCCACCTCCTCACTCCTCCCACCCTACATATATACATGCATATACACACACACACACACACACACACACACACACACACACACACACAGAGGCACACACTCGCTACCTAGGAGGAGTTTTGGAGGAGTTTTCACAGAACACAGTTAACATAGCAGGGCTGAGACTACTTCCCTTGGAGAGGTCCACTTGCTAGCTGGCATCCAGGAATTTGGTAACAGGAAGGTTCCCATGATGCTTCCCTAGTGGCTCAGATGGTAAAGAAACTGCCTGTAATGCGGGAGACCCAGTTTTGATCCCTGGGTCAGGAGGATCCCCTGGAGAAGAGAATGGCAACCCACTCCAGTATTCTTGCCTGGAGAATCATGGACAGAGGAGCCCAGTGGGCTACAGTCCATGGGGTCACAAAGAGTTGGACAGACTGAGCAACTAACATTTCCCATGAGTCCCAGAACTAGTAAGAAGGACTCGCTGTGCCTACACTATTCAAACAACATGGTTTATGCTGAACACCTGCGTTCTTTCCCTTCCTGCGCCCAGAACCCAGAGTCCAGAACTTAGGTACATGCAAGTCTGCTGATGTGACCCAGCTCCCAGCAGAAGCCCTGGGCACTGGGTATCTAGCTAGTTCCCTGGTCCACCACTCTCCATGAGTATGCTCACAACCCCTTGCTGGGGCGCGTGAGCACGTCCCGTGCAATTCCCGGAGGAGAGGCCTCCGCCAGCTCCTGCCTGCTTTCCTCTGGCGCGGTCCCTGCACCTTTTTCCTTTGCCACCTATGGTTTGTATCCTTTCACCGCAATAAATCATAGCTGTACTACAGCTACACCCCAAGTCCTGTGAGTTCTTCCAGTGAATCATCCTCCTCAGTGACCTCTGATACAGCTCCCTTGCTGTCCCCTTTGTGGTTTCCCCTGGATCTTATTTTTCAGAGCCTGGCAGCAAAGGTTACACTTTACTACAGACGCTCTGCCTTAAAAGCAGCATCAGGTTCCAGCTGTAAACCTTTCCCTTCCTGCCCCCAGCACCCAGACCCCATGCCTCCTTGCCACATGGGTCCGGATGGAGGTAAAGTTCTCACTCTTCCTACATGGGAGGAGCCTGTGCCATCTCTTTTCCTTCCATCCTTCCCGGCACCTGCAGCATCTTGACCAAGGTTATCACTTGGTGAGACCGACACTAAGAATTAGGAGCAAACACTCTCCCTCCTGCCTTCTGCCTCAGTTTTCCCTCCAGAGATGGTGAGTATCCATCAGCATGAGATCCCTCCCTGGGGTGAGGGTGGGAAAAACAGGCTGAGAAGCTAGAAAACCACTGGGGCCTCCCATCCTGAGCCTTAGGCCCAGCCGTGCTCACGGGAGGAGCTGCCTCCTGGATTACCAGACGCGTGGCAGGTGAGTAGGGTAGTTCTTCATCTGCCGTTTGGGGTCCATCCTTATGTTCAGATCTCCTTGGCAGAAGCCTCGGAAGGAAAGAGTGGAAGGATACTGGCACTAAAACCTCTTTCCAGCCCTTGTCAGTCTACAGCTGTGAGTGTGTAGGCTGACCCCTACAGCCAGCTGACTCGGTCAAGGGTCACGATTCTCACATTTCAGCCGCACCTAGAAGCTGAATCTACCCCCCAGGTACAAATGTTCCCAGGTCAGCTAAGTATGTTTCAGTGGGGTAGTGGCCAGAGCCCTGACTTGGAAGCCAGAAGCGCCCATGTTTGTATTCTAATCCCACCACCTCCTGGTTCCCTATTTTACATTTCCTGGGTTTCAGCTTTCTCATCTGGGATCTGAAACTGGGATACCTTGCAGTATCAGTGTAAAGATGATACAAGAGCACTCAGTGAAAACACTGCAGGCAACATCTGGCACCGAGTCGGTGCCCAGAGATACGAGTCCTGAGGATCCAGAAAGAAGAGACAAGTCTCAGGATATAAAACCATGTGCCCTCTGACTGTCCCATTGGTCCACGATTTCAGTGATTTTATTTTTTCATACCAAACAGACACATCCACTCAATCAGTGCTAAGGAATTCATTCTCCTGTTTTGGACTCATCAGACTGACGCACATAGCTATGAATGGGAAATAACCCGAAGGACCAAAGCAAAGACCTACAGCGTTTTTTGTTGGATGTTTGAACTAATCAGAAGAAAAGAAACTGTTTCCTTTGGGTTTTATGAAATATTGGGACAAGACTGAAGACAGCCATCACTGCTAGCCAGATCCAGATCAGAGCCAGTGCAGACTCTGAGAACATATACATCCTCCACTGGCAGCTCCTCCCGCTGCTACCCAGGTGACTTCAGACAAGTTCTGTGACATCTCTAAGGCCGAGTTTCTTCATCTATGAAATGGAAGTTACAACGATCCCTAGTTCCCAGAGGCTTTCAAAGGCAACATGAGGTCACACAGATCACCTGCATGGCTTTGGTGTGAAGCAGTGTTCAGTAAGTGGCTTCTAAGTGAATGTACCAGAATGTTTTCTATTGATATGTTCTCTCTCAGGTAGGAATGCCAGCTCTAAAACGGCAAGACAGGTCCGGAGGGTGAACATCTGTTCTGTTTACTGCTCGTATTCTGTTTAACTCCTCAGTCGGGGTCAGTTCCTAGACAAGAATTTGGTTTTGCTTATGAACTGTGCTCCCATGAGCAAGACGGTTTCATTGGAAAGGGATAAGATAAACATTAAGAATTAATGAACATGGCGTGTGTATATATATATAATTTATTCTTATAAATAATTTTTAAAACCTAGAAGATAGGTCTTATCATTTTTTGCTATTTTATAAATGAAGAATCAAAGACCTGAGGCAGAGAAGGCAATGGCACCCCACTCCAGTACTCTTGCCTGGAAAATCCCATGGACGGAGGAGCCTGGTAGGCTGCAGTCCATGGGGTCGCTAAGAGTTGGACACGACTGAGTGACTTCACTTTCTTTTTTCACTTTCATGCATTGGAGAAGGCAATGGCAACCCACTCCAGCACTCTTGCCTGGAGAATCCCAGGGATGGCAGAGCCTGGTGGGCTGCCATCTATGGGTTCGCACAGAGTTGGACACGACTGAAGCGACTTAGCAGCGAAGACCTGAGGAAGTGAAGTCACTTGCCTAAGTAAATTCAAATAGTGAATGAAGTAGATTTTGAACTCAGGTATCAACCCCAAGGCTGTGTGTGCTACTCACTCCCTCCACTTCCTCTGGAATGGATGCTACCAGATTAGCTGTTTGGAATACAAGGTTCTCTCTATCCCAAACCAGAAAGATTACGTATGATACTGGTTAGTCAGTTCCCCGTGAAAGCCACCAGTATCCATTAAAGAGGCCTATTATCTAGGGCCCCAGTGAATCCTGTTGAGTAAATTGCCTTCGGAAAGGAAAGGGAAAATGAAACATCTGTGGCCTCAAACTTTATACGAGCAATAACTCAAGGGTCTCTTTCAGAACACAGAGAGGACAACTCCCCAGGGAGGCAGGGGCAGTACAGAAGCGTGAACCTGGCCAAAGCCAGAAATTCATTAATATCAGCAGAACCCTTGAAAGAGAGAAAGCAAAATTTAAATTGGAACACTCTAAAGCAATAACTCATTTTCCAATTTAATTTGCTATTGGCATGATCATCAGAAAGAAGAAACAGGGGCCTGGGGCCCAGTTTACGTCCCAGTTTACGTAGGAGATGAATCTCTGACCTCCTAAAGCATTTTTTCATTTTGAAAGTGCAGACCCTTGTTCAACTTGGATCAGAGGATATTAGATCTTTGAGAGTAAACTTCTTACAGGTGGGAGAAGCTGAGGGCTTACTTCAGAAGGCTGTGTCTTTATCGGTAACAAAGGCAAATGCAGAATATAGATCTCAACCAGTGTGCGCGTGTGCATGCTCGGTCACTTCAGCCGTGTCCGACTCTCTGTGACCTCATGGACTGTAGCCCGCCAGGCTCCTCTGTCCAGGGGATTCTCCAGGCAAGAATAGTGGAGTGGGTTGCCATGCCCACCTCCAAGGAAGCTTCCCGACCCAGAGATGGAACCCTTGTCTCGTTTGTCTCCTGCATCAGCAGGCAGGTTCTCTACCACTAGCACCACCTGGGAAGCCCCTTCACCAGTGTGCCTAGCAAAGGGAGGAGTCGATGTTTCCCGGTCACCTACTCTGTGCAAGCCAGGTAACTGAGGGAAGAGGGCCAGGGGCGGGGAGTGCAGGGAAGAAGAGGGAACGTGCCGCATCGACATGGGGCAGCTGCCCAGTCCCTGACAACTGTCAAGGATGGGAAGGAGGCCCTCATATGACTGGTGTTCTGCATTTTCCAGGACATACGGAGATTCTGTCCATAAGTAAAATGTCCTGATCTTCAAACTAGGGGCAGCTGATACAACACTATGCTTTCTTTCATTATTCCTTCTGAACCTTCCAATGACTCTGTAAAGTCAGTCTTTTAAAACCTATTTTACAGGAAATATGGTTCCAAAAAGTGGTTGGTCTAGGGTCAAACAGCCAGCAATGGCTGAAACCAGCACATACCTCCAATTTGTTCTGAGAGGGAGGTGCCCAGGTCTAAGGGGATGAGCTGGGGAGTGTGACTGGCCTGGGGCTGAGTGGAAAGTCAGTGCACCAAGAATACCTGTGACCCTGGGTCAGGCAAGGCGGGGATTAGAGAGGTCTGGAGTGCATTCTAGAAATCAGCTGAAAGTGCTGTCTACCATGGGGAAAGGACTGGGGAACATGGAGAAGGAGGACCCAATACTTGCTGAGCAGCTACTAGAAGCCAGGCCCCAGGCTCTATAGGCATTGCTTTACAGAGTCTCCACACAAGGCTGGGTATTGTCACCCTGCTTAGCTAACTTCTATGCAGAGTGCAGCATGAGAAACGCTGGGCTGGAGGAAGCACAGGCTGGAATCAAGACTGCCAGGAGAAATATCAATCACCTCAGATATGCAGATGACACCACCCTTATGGCCGAAAGAGAAGAAGAACTAAGGAGCCTCTTGACAAAAGTGAAAGAGGAGAGTGAAAAAGTTGGCTTGAAACTCAACATTCAGAAAATGAAGATCAAGGCATCCGGTCCCATCACTTCATGGAAAATAGATGGGGAAACAGTGCCAGACTTTATCTTTTGGGGCTCCCAAATCACTGCAGATGGTGACTGCAGCCATGAAATTAAGAGACGCTTGCTCCCTGGAAGAAAAGTTATGACCAACCTAGACAGAAGATTAAAAAGCCGAGACATTACTTTGCCAACAAAGGTCTGTCTAGTCAAAGCTATGGTTTTTCCAGTAGTCATGTATGGATGTGAGAAGTGGATCATAAACAAAGCTGAGCACCAAAGAATTAATGCTTTTGAACTGTGGTGTTGAAGAAGACTCTTGAGAGTCCTTTGGACTGCAAGGAGATCCAACCAGTCCATCCTAAAGGAAATCAGTCCTGAATATTCATTGGAAAGACTGATGCTGAAGCTGAAACTCCAATACTCTGGCCACCTGATGTGAAAAACTGACTCATTTGAAAAGACCCTGATGCTGGGAAAGACTGAAGGCAGGAGGAGAAGGGGACGACAGAGCATGAGATGATTGGATGGCATCACTGACTCGATGGACATGAGTTTGAGTGAACTCTGGGAGTTGGTGATGGACAGGGAAGCCTGGTGTGTTGCAGTCCATGGGGTCACAAAGAGTCGAACACTACTAAGCGACTGAACAGAACTGAACACAACTATTTGAAGATGTTACTATTCCTGTCTTCCCGAGGGCACTTCCCAGGGCAACACAGCCAGCCCAAGGTGAACCTCTTCATTCTAACATTTACTTGAAACACCTGGGCTTTAGGCAAGGAGAGGGCTGGGGCTTCCACTGCCATGTGGTCAACCACCAGCATTTTGTGAATAACAGTCCAGGACAGAAGACCTCACAAATCTTACCAGGGTTATTTTGCACACAGTGAAACTCAGTAAATTAAGATGTCACACAAGCTTTGCTATTTCCACGGGGAGGGACTATAGCTACAAATCTGTCCCAACGTGCAGGCAAATGGGCTCTGAGCAGATAGGTCATGAAGTTTGTTTACTGCTGCCGTGATTATGAGTTTTATTTATTGTTAAGAAAATGAAAGGCATCCAAGGGCCCAGGGTCCAGGGTGGGTGACAGTCCACCTGTGGCTCTGCAGAGACTGGGATTCAGACATCTACCAGGGAAGCAATTTCAGGTGGTGTGAGAGCGAGCCAGGCCCTAGCACCACACTGACCTGGATCCAGTCTCTGCTCCACCACTTACTGGCTGTGTGACCTCAGGCAAGTGATGCCATCTCTCTGAGCCTCAGTCTCCTTATCTGCAAAAATGGGATTGATCATAATGCTCCCTACCCGGCACATTGGTAGGACTCCCAGGGACACTGGATGTAAAGCTCCCAGCAGAGCTGGATAGCATCACTGCCATTGCTACTGAAGCACATTCCATATGCAGTTGCCCAGAAAGCCACCTGCTTGACATCCTGTCACTAAAATAGCAGGATGCCTGGGCCTCTTAATTTCATCAAAATCATCTGTTGAGTCACAGCTTCAATTAACTTTCCCATGGTTTCACTGGGAAACCATGTATCAGGCCCTTGCCTTTCGTCCCTTCTCCCTGGCTCCACATGATGGAAGTTCACATCTCTTATAAACCATTCTGACTCTACACAGATGAGTAAATCACCCATAGAGCCACACACGCAACCAGACTGCAACAAGGCAAGGCTTTCCACAGAGTATTAAGGAGGCAAAGGCTTGGAAACTAAGGAAACTGCCTTCCCTCAATCAGTTCCCTACAGTAGCTGCAATCTGGGTCCCCGGTTTGTGAGCTTATTCAACTGTGACCTCAGGCCGTGTCTTCCCAGCACCCCTGGCAGGGTGAGCTGGGCTTGGTGACCCACAGCAAAGGGTGAGTGTGCTTCACATATGTGAAGCTGCTCTATGCAGGGTTGCTGGAAACCATGGGGCTGAGAGGTGAGGTTCAGGTCAGGGCTGCTTCCTGGGTACAGAAAATAAAGCAAGACAGGATATACCGAGAGGGCAGGATGCTCTGAGCTACAGACTCTGTGCTGGGAAACTGCAAGCCAGCTGAGAAAGCTTGTGCAGGACTTGAATTTTGACTGAGCTGTTTGCTCCTTGAGGGCCCCAGCCCTTGAGGATTCATCTTGGTAGCCCCTGTGTTTGACTGCAATGGGTGCAAGATAAATCAGTGCTTAGTAAATAAATGCCCTTAACTAGTTTCATTCATTATTTTCATTACACTCCTATGTTTTTCCAGAAATAATTTAAGGCAGCTTACAGGCTACATGATTAGTAATCACTAACATTTGCTAAGTGCTCCCAATATGCTAGGTTCTGCCCTAAGCATTTTATATGGTTTCCTCATTATGTCCCTACAGCAATCTTTTATGATAGGTATTATTATTATTGTCCCCATTTTACAGATAAGGAAAACAGGAACACAGTAAATGGAACATCAGGAACAGACCCTGATGCTGAGAAAGATTGAGGGCAAGGGGAGAAGAGGGCGGCAGAGGATGAGATGGCTGGATACCATTACTGACTCAATGGACCTGAGTTTAAGCCAGCTCTGGGAGATGGTGAAGGACAAGGAAGCCTGGTGTGCCACAATCCATGGGGTCACAAAGAGCCAGACATGACTTAGTTACTAAACCATAACAACAAAATGGAAAAAGGATGAGTATTCATCAGAAGCAGGTGTTATAATAGTGCCTGTACTTGCTGCAGGGGGCAATACACCGGTGAAAGGTATTTTAGAAGCCTGGCCAAAGACAGGAACTGGATCCACTGTAACATTCAAGAGTCCAGAAGACAGAAACAAACTGACTGCTCAGAATATGCACAAGTTGCTCCTATCTAATATGTGGTGTTGGAGAAGACTCTTGAGAGTCCCTTGGACTGCAAGGAGACCCAACCAGTCCATCCTAAAGGAGATCAGTTCTGGGTGTTCATTGGAAAGACTGATGAAGCTGAAACTCCAATACTTTGACCTCCTGATGCGAAGAGCTGACTCATTTGAAAAGACCCTGATGCTGGGAAAGATTGAGGGCCGGAGGAGAAGGGGATGACAGAGTATGAGATGGTTGGATGGCATCACTGACTCGATGGACATGGGTTTGGGTGGACTCCAGGAGTTGGTGATGGACAGGGAGGCCTGGCATGCTGCAGTTCATGGGGTCACAAAGAGTTGGACATGACTGAGCAACTGAACTGAACTGAACTGAATATGTGTGGCCATGGGTAAGTCACAAGTCACTTCTTTTTCATCCTCTGGCTTCTTGGGTTTTTTTTTTTTTTTTTTCTGTTCAAAGAGAGTGATTACAATAATGTCCCCATCACAGAGCAGTTACAAAGGTCAAAGGAGATGATAAATGCAGCAAGCCCAGTGCCTGGAACCCAAAAGCTGTTCCATCAATTACTCACCCTGTCATATTTCTGGCCTTCTCTCTCCTTCCACTTATTGAAGGAGGCATCTTGGAGCATGGATGTTTAACTGTAAAATCATTGGCAAGACTGCCCAGCCAGTTCATTATTGCCTAAAAAGAAGAAAGGAGCTGTGCAAGGCTTTTCAAGCATCCCTGCTCCTAAATTTCATGAGCAGTAGGCAGGTGAATGGTTCAGTGAGTTCCAGTCTGGGTCCTGCTTAAATCCACGTTAACATGGAAGGTGCCTCTTACTCCCCATTACAGCGCTGTGCCCTGGGATGCTCAGGAAAGTCACACTTTCCATAGTCTCTTGCAACCAAGAAATGCAGTTGATTTTCCTGGCCTCGTTTTCATATTTTAAAGAACTGTATCCCCAGGGCTCCTCAGAGAACTGAAATGGGGAAAATCTCGTGCATATTTTACCATGTAACCCAAAGGCTAATCATGCGCCTGACAACAGATCCTGGTGGGACACCTGGTCCAGAGCAGGGCCAGGACCAGACACATGGGATGCAGGATGACGCACGTGTGGCCTCTGTGCTTACAGGAGGCTTCAGAAGGCAAGGCAAGAAGCACTGTGATGGAGAAAGCACTGGAAAAGGGGTTCCTAAGCTAGCCTGGGAAGAGATGGAGAAAGGGTAATTCAGGCAGAGAGGACAGTCTGTGCAAAGACATGGAGGTGTGGGTGGTACATGAAAGATGAAGCTTAGAAGGTAAACAGAGGCAAGCTCAAGGAGGAGCGTGGCTGTCAGACTTAAGGGTTTATTGTGAGCACTGGAGAGCTAACGGCTATTTGATATCTGGTATTCACTGATATGGCTCCATTGTTTTAAAATGAAATTGGATGGGTGGAGATTTAATTGGAGGGGATGAAACTGGGAGGTAGGAGAACCAGGCAAAGGCTCTAAAAATAGTCCAAACCTAAACAAGTATTCCATGAGTGTCTTCTTCACAGCCCAGTACTGAGTTACTTTGGGAAAAACCAAAAATAAAGAGGGAGAGATAAACTGACTGGGTGCCAAATGTATTTCCATGCTTTACAGATATTGTCACATTTAAGTATCACAAAACAAGATTAGTACCTCTATCTTGCGGAATAAAAAGCCTGAAGTTCAGGGAGGCAAAGAGAAGTGGTTCATATGGGGAAAGTCTGTGACAAGGTAGGTCTAACAGGCTCCACCCACTGCTGACCAGTGTGGCTCTACCCTGTAGACCAGGATCAGAAATGGGGCAGGCAACCAACCTCCCCAAGACTTCAAGGAAGAAGCTATAGCTTCACTATCAACACCCAAAGCTGAAGTTCTATTTAAACTACTCAAACACAGAAAGTGTGGGTTAGTCGCTCAGTCGTGTCTGACTCTCTGCAACCCCATGGACTGTAGCCTGCCAGGCTCCTCTGTCCATGGGATTTCCCAGGCAAGAATACTGGAGTGAGTTGCCATTTCCTTCTCCAGGAATAGAACCTAGGTCTCCTGCATTGTAGGCGGATTCTTTACCATCTGAGCTATCAGCCTGCTGCTGCTGCTAAGTCGCTTCAGTGGTGTCCGACTGTGCAACCCCATGGACAGCAGCCCGCCAGGCTCCTCTGTCCCTGGGATTCTCTAGGCAAGAGTACTGGAGCGGGTTGCCACTGCCTTATCCAAGCTACCAGGGAAGCCCCTCAAATACAGAAAGGAAAGACAATTTGTTGCAGCTTGGAATGAGAAGTTGTAGTCTCGATCCAAAGATGACTAATGTGTGCCTAAAGGGTGATCTGTAAACACAGAGCCCCGAGCTCTATTAATATTCAATGATAAATGATGTTGCTTTCAAATCAAATTCATACAAATGGAGGTTTCAGCTGTGTGCCAGCATCTCGGGAACATTAGGTTGGGGGCCATGCCTCGTACATCCACGAATCACCTACACACCTTCCTCAAGGCTGGGGACATGGTGGCTACTGTCTAAATACATATTGACTGACTGGGGCCACTACAAGAAAAATTACTAAAGGGAGCTACAATTAGGAGAATGTCAATAAGTGCACTTCGTATGTCACCTTTGAAAGCTTTAGAGATAGCTGGGTACAAATGGAATTTGTTTATAATTAATAACTCTCCACTTATTTGCTGAAAATGACCCACGCCCTCCCAATAACACTAAGCCAAATGACTTTATGGGTTAACTTTGTTATATAAAGGGCTCAACGAATCATTATTTCTCAGCCTTTTCCAATTTTTTAGAGCATGGAGAAAGGAAAAGGCATGTACATTCTCTTTACAAAAATAGCATAACTCTAATAACCTTACCTGACAAAAATGGCACATACACAAAAAGAAGCTCAATAAAACTTGACATTATTATTAAAGTAACAATTTTAAATAACATATTAGCAAGCAGAATTCAGTGATACACAATGACCAAATAGGAAGTGTAAGAGTGAATTAATATTTAAAAGTCTAGCAGTATAATTTACCAGGTTAAAGAAAATGAACCATACGATCATCTCCATAAATGCAGGAAGGGCTTTTGAGGGGGGAAAAATCATCAAAATGTACATGGTGAGATGCTAGAAACAGTAGGCCTAAAGTACTGACCAGTGCAAAAATGACAGTAGTGTTAGTTAGTGTTAGTCGCTCAGTCGTGCCCAACTCTTTGCGACCCCATGGACTGCAGCCCTCTGTCCATGAGATTTTCCAGGCAAGGATACTGGAGTGGGTTGCCATTTCCTTCTCCAGGGGATCTTCCCAACCCAGGAATCGATAATTTCAAAGAGGAACTAACATAAGAAAACTAAACATACCAAAAGGGAAGCAATATTAGTATTACGGACAGAAGATACAGTTATACATGTAGAAAAGACAAAGAGTCAAATTTTTAGAAAAATTATTAGAAACAACAAGAGAAATTGGTAACTGTGTGGTGGCAAATAAAAGTACAAAATTCCAAGCATCTTTATTAAGTATAAGTAACAATAAAAATTAAGTTAGCAAATATAATGGCAGAAAAGGGCCTTTTAGGATACCAACAAAAATTAGGTAAAATACTTTGGTATAAATTTAATAGGAACTGTAAAGATGATTTTAAAGTTTAACTGAGAACCTTAAAAGGAGATTTTAACAAATGCAAAATTAAATCTTATTTGATATCTCTTATGCATAGAGTCTAAAAAATTGTACAAAACAGAAATAGAATTATAGATGTAGAAAACCATCATGGTTACCAGGGGTGAAAGTGAGGGGAGGGATAAACTGGGAATTCGGGATTGAGATATATGTACTACTATATAGATAACTAATAAGGACCTACTACATAGCATGGGGAGCTCTGCTCCACACTCTGTAATGACCTATATGGAAACAGAATCTTAAAGAGTGGGTATATGTATATGGATAACTGATCTACTTTGTTGTACCACAGAAAGCAACACAACATTGCAAATCAACTATAGTCCAATACAAATTTTTAAAAAATAAATAGGCTAAATAAAGATGTAGTCCTCTTCAAGTTAATCTTTGAATTCATGTAACCCAAATGTGAAAGTTAACAGGAGTTTTGGGACCTAAAGATACATTAATATGTATCTGGAAAAGTAAGTGTGCAAGAATGGATTGAGAGTTCTTAAAAAGCAGAAGAATACAGATTTTTAATATGCAGATTTTAAAGAAGTATTCTAGAACTATTAATTGAAACAGTTTGGCATTCTCTCAGTTATTGATACCAAATAATTATCAGATCCATGGAAGAAAAGTGCAGAGAAGTAAACTCAAATGCATATGCAATATCTAAAAAATGTGGCATGTCACGTCAAACAGAGGAAGGACGAAGGAATAATCAGATCAACTGTCAAACTGCCATTCAAAAAGAAGGAAAACTGGACTCCTACTCTACTGTTTACAAATTCCAGATGAATCCAAACATTAACATAAAATCACAAAAGTAGCAGAAGAAAACATGAGTTTATGGTGAGAGAAGGCTTTAATTTTTATAGTGTCAAATGTACCCATAATTTCCTTTAAGCCTTCGGGAGCCTGTGATTAATTTGAGTTAAAGCAAAAGTAAGAAATACCGCAGGCTGAAAAAAGAAGTTGTACCATAAACAGAACAAAAAGGCAAAGGACAACTGAGAAAATCCTAAATAAATGAGAATGACTAAGTTCTCAGCTTCTGGAAGAGGCCATGCAAATCACTAGGAAGGAACAGCAAATGGTCTGACCAAGCAGGGTATGTTCCAGGAAGGATGCATTAAACAGTCAGCTGGTATGTGGGAAAAGGCACACTCTCATCAGTAATGAAAGACATACAAACTGAAGCAAAGGTGAAGAGCCATTTTCTACCCATCAGATTGATGAAACTTTCTTTAAAGTTTAATTTAATTTTTTAATTTTTGAAATACAGTTGATTTAAAATGTTGGCCAATCTCTGTTGTACAGTAAAGTGACTCCATTATATACATATAGACATTCTTTTCATACTCTTTTCCATTACTGTTTATCCCAAGGAAATATATCCAATCTTCCAGTGAAACTATTAAACATAATTAAAACAGATGCTGGCAACATGGGGAAAAACACATTTGTAGGCACGAAGGAGGATGTATAGATTATTGGGAACTTTTTGGAAGGTAATTTGGCAAAATTTATTAAAATTGAAGACTCACATTCACTCTGGAAGCTTTTATGATAAAGATTCTCATACCTTACAAATATACTTGTAGAAATATACGAAAGGTGTGTGTGTGTGAAAACACAAATACTAGGGAATTTACCGAAGCAGAGCTCTTAGCAGCAAAAGACTGAAAGCTAAAACAATAGGGGACTGATTGAGAAAGATTGCAGAAATCTTCAGTCTACAGTCATTGAAAATTGAAAGTGAATGTGAAGTCGCTCAGTCGTGCCCGACTCTTTGCGACTCCGTGGACTGTAGCCCACCAGGCTCCTCCATCTATGGGATTCTCCAGGCAAGAGTACTGGAGTGAGTTGCCATTTCCTTCTCCAGGGGTCGAACCCTGGTCTCCTGCATTGCATGCAGATGCTTTAACCTCTGAGCCACCAGGGAAGCTACAGTCATTAACAAGAATAAAAAAGGAGTCCAATGCGCTAATGTGGAAAGATATCTGAGATACATTATTAAGGGAAAAGAAAAAGCCAGGTATGTAAAATGGTCTCATTTGAGAAAAAGAATATCAAATGTGCATATGCATATATCTGTATGTGCTGATGTGTAAGAAAGCGCTTCTGGATAGAAACACAAGGCGATGATCCTGAGCTATTCAAGAGAGCTTTCTACAATATGGTGACGCCCTGTAAATCTGTCCCGTATGGTAGCTGCTAGGCTTATGTGATTATCGAGCACTTGAAATGTGGCTTGCGTGACTCAGGAATTAAATTTTGAATTTTAGTTTATTTTTATTAATTTAAATATATATAGCCACACATGGCTAGGCTAGAAGCTTCCAATTTGGATAGCACAGACATGGACAATGGATAGTTTGGATGAAAGGATTATGGAGAGAAGGGGAGATATTTTTTCAGTTTTTGTCTTTCTATACTGTTGGAATTTTGTGCATGTACTATATGTATTACTTTTTTATAGTTTAAAGCAGATTTTAGTTATCTTCAACTTCTTATCTGTGTAAAGTTTTCTCTACCCAGCAATCTGAGTGCTCTTCAATGGGCATTTCCTACACAAAATCTCCAAAACTTTTGCTTTCTTTATTTCTCCCAGTTTTATTGAGATATAATTGACATATAGCACTGAATAAGTTTCAGGTGGACAGCATAATCATTTGACTTACATACCTTATGAAATGACTGCTACAATAAATTTAGTGAACATCCATCATCTCGTATGAATACAAAATAAAAGAAAAAGTTTCTCCGTGTGATGAATACTCTTAGGATTTACTCTCTTATCAACTTTCACATGTAACATACCGCAAAGTTAATTATATTTATCATGTTGTACATTACACCCCTAGTATTTATCTTTTTATAAATGGAAGTTTGCACCGTTGAGTACCTTCATCCAATTCTTACTCATATTTTAAAAGTTACTGACCCCTAAGGTCCCAGGGTTGATAGTCACAGTGGAGGATTCAGAAGTGAACCAAGGGTGGTGTCTGTCCTCAAGAGCCCAGGCTTTCATTGGGCCAGAGAAAACACATGTAAGAAAACAACTGCAAGGAGGAGGTCCAGCTGACAAACTCCCCAGCAAGTGAGGTCCTGGAGGAAGAAAGGGGCAGGACCACAGCTGACAGTGGGGAAGCGAGGAGGGGCTGTTAGAACAGGCTTCACCCGGAAGGGGATGTGTGAGCCAGCCTATGAGATGAAAAGGTGCATGCTAGACCATGGCAGAGAAAAAAGCATTCAGGGCAGGAGAAACAGCTGTTTGGAGGGGTGGATGCAGGATAGGGCAGAGTGCCTCCAGCATTCCATGAGTGATTTAGGTTGGTGGGAGGGGTGCGAAGTGAGAAAGGAGAGGAGGCTGAAGAGATGAGAAAGAGGTTCTGAGGACCAGGGTTAGTAGACTTAGGAGTTTAGACTTCACCCTGAAGGCCAGGGAAAGCCCCAGAAGGGTTTTAAGCAGCAGGGGAAGGTGGTCACACATGACTCTCAGAAGAGACAAACACTGGCTAGGACTTGGAATGTCAAAATCAAAGACAAGCTGGAAAATGAGGGATGCAGCTGAAATATAAACATGACTTATTTTTATCCTTCCTATAAAGATAATAAAGCTATTTATGGATTTAAAATTGCATTGTGTACATTTTACTTTGCCCGTGAACAATAGCCTTTGATCCATTAAGTGTTATGCAGTACCAAGGGAAAAGAAAATTCAAGAGAATTCATTTTGCCCACTTTCTGTGACTATCTCGCATTTTATCAAGTCCCTTAGGACCTTGAGAGGTCTTGTTTTTACCTTTACTAATTTTTCTAGGGCTTTAAATCTCCAGGAGACAGCTAGGATAAGAAACTGAATATTCAACAAATCTGATATGTCACAGTGGGGTGACAGGGGCATAATTCCCATTTTCAGACCAATAAATATAGTGATAAATCCTGGGCCAAGTTTTTCTCAGCCTCAGCACTATTGATATTTTAGGTAGGGTAATGCTTCATTGTGGGGAGCTGTCCTGTTCATCATAGGATATTTAAGGCCACAGCATCTCTGGCCTTACTTAACCCACTAGATACCAGTAGCACAGATACATGCAAACACACACACAGACTGGTGACAACCAAAAATGTCTCCTGGGGAACAAAGTCATCCCTGATGGAAAGCACTGCCTTAGAACATCTCAGACGGAAGCGCCCTTGGGGACCCTCCCACTCAACTTCCTCATTTTACAGATGAGAAAACGGAAGCTCAGAGACTAAGACTAGAAACCAGGTTTCCTTACTCGGGTTAGAATATTTTTTAGAGATTAGATATCTTTTTTCTTAGCCTCAGAGAAACGCAATTTTTTTTTTAAGTGTTGGAGGAATTCTAAATATCAGTTTCACATGGATGGACCTAACGATTATCATACTAAGTGAAGTGAGACACAGAAAGACAAATATCATATGATATCACTTATGTATGGAATCTTAAAAAAAAAAAAAACACGACAGAAATGAACTTATTTACAAACCAGACTCACAGCCTTAGAGAAGGAACTTAACGGTTACCAGTGGGGAAGGAGTAGGGATAGGGCTAGACTGAAGTGAGGGATTGACAGGTACACACTGCTGTATTTAAAATAAGATAACTGACAAGGACCTACAATAACAGGTCCTTGCTGGTTATCCATTTTGAATATAGCAGTGTGTACATGACCTTCCCAAACTCCCTAACTATCCCTCCCCTCCAGCAACCATAAGTCCATTCTCTAAGTCTGTGAGTCTCTTTCTGTAACTATCCCTTCCCCCCAAGCAACCATAAGTTCATTCTCTGAGTCTGTGAGTCTCTTTCTGTTTTTGTAGGTAAGTTCATTTCTGTCATTTCTTTTTAGATAAAAGAATTTGAAAAAGAATAGATATATTTGCTGTACACCTGAAACTAAAACAATATTGTTAATCAACTACGCTCCAAAGTAAAATGAAAAATTAAAGAAAAAAGATAAGAAAAAAATAAAGCAAATTTAGTTTCATCTAGCTGAATATTCATTTGTTTTTCCTCTCTCCTCTCTTTTTACCTCTCTCTCCTTGATATAAATTATTCAGCCTAGAATTTCTATTTACTTGTTTTTCTAGATACAAATGCTAACAAAATTAATAATAATAGAAAAGATTATGAGAACATCCATACTTCTCTAATTCAGTATTTTTCATTTGTTAGCAGTGAAGAGGTGAAGGGAAAGATGTCCAATATATATATTTGAGTGTCTGTGTGCCAGGCACTCTGCCTGGCACATCCTAAACACAGTTATTACAACAACCCTCAGAGGTGGGCATTGGCAAGCTTACTCATATTCCTAAAGAGGAAACTGAGGCTCAGGGAAGTAAGGTGACATGCTCACACAGCTAGTGAGTTCTCAAACTGACATTTGAACTCAAGTCAGTCAGACTGTATAGTGAAACTGAGCTCAGGTTGTGGAGACTTAGAATGAGTTCACGATTACTGCCCAAGAGAGAGCTGAATCCCTTCGGATCTCAGAGCTGAGGAGCTTGCCAGCATCTCCGAGAGGAAGCCAGGCCTCTGTGGCAGTTGCTATGACGACGTTTCCTTATAATTATAGAACATGGTGGTGACACGACAAAGCTCACAGACAATCACTTTGTTAGGACCTGTCTTCCTCTGACAGTTCCAGGAACTTAAATATCATAATTTTTTTTAAGTCCCATTTAAAAGAATCATGCAGTGCCGCAGCAGAGGCCCAGAGGGTGAGGAAGTCAGGAGCTTAACCCTCCCCCTGTGTGAGGGGACCAGGAGGCAAGCCACATGGCAAGCCATGAGGAAAATAGCATTTCTCCCTCGGGAAATGTTTGCTTCTCTTTTTCCTTTTGGATCAATGCTTTTAGGACTTGGCCAAACAGGGTATTTAAAGAGAAGAAAAAAAGAGAGCCAAAGAAAAATTGGCCTAATGCTTGGCAAATAACAGGGACAGATAGCAAAATTTTAGTATTCTAGTAAACCACTTTTCAGTTTAGTTTAATTTAGCCAATTCCCCATATGTGCAGGGTTTCCTGATTTGGAAGCTGATACAGACAAAAGGACACACACACAAACATATATGCACATCACAGACAAACATACCCCTCTGAGCCAGAAAGCCTGACTCTGTACCTTGTTAGCTGTGTGACGTTGAGCATCTTAACTAACCTCACTGATCCTCAGTTTCCTTACCTGTACATCAAAAACAATGCCTACTTCATAAGTTAGAGTAAAGATAAAATGGAAAATGACGAGCAAACTACACAGCACATAATAAGAGCTCAATGAAATCAATTAAGTAAAAACAATAATTTTTAAAATCTTGTTTCACTGTCCATGAACATCTATCTTCCTTTTATTATCCCAGCAGGGGATGTGAGAAAACTTTATGAAGCCCTTCACTACTTTCAGCAGTCCAACCAGGTATCACGGGAACTCTAGGTGAAGTCAATGTGCCATCTCAGGGGAGTGATGGGTGCAGGAAGGGCTGGGACTCTGGGAATCTAGATGAGAAAGTGACTTGGGGAATCAAGGGTAAATTTCAGAAGGAGGTGAGACCTGGTCTGGGTCACAAGGCAGAAAATGTAGGCAATCGAGCCAGAGGAAACGGCATGGGCAAAGGCCAGGAGAAGTGAAAGGAGAGGTGGTTTTGTAGAACTGAGAGAGGCCTGAAGCACTGAAACACAGGGAATGGCAGAGGGACGGGCAGCAAGGGCCACCTCTGGGAGAGCCTGCTGCTGCTGCTGAGTCGCTCAGTCGTGTCCAACTCTGTGTGACCCCATAGACGGCAGCCCACCAGGCTCCCCCGTCCCTGGGACTCTCCAGGCAAGAACACTGGAGTGGGTTGCCAGAGCCTGCACTACCATGCTAAAACCTCACACTGTTGCCAACAGGACGTGGGGGCCACCAAGGATTTCTCAAGCAAGAGCTGATGGTTGTCTTAACTACACAAAGGTGGAAAGGCGAAGGTGGGATGGAACTGGAAGGTCAAAATCTGGCCTGGTGGAAAGGGTGGGTGAGGAGAAAGAACGGAGCCAGGGTGTTGAGAAGGAGGGCCTAGTGAGATGGAGCCAGCTGTGGCTCCCCACTGAGGCCCGCCCTAGGTGGGAGCATTCCATCCAGTCGCATGACCAACTTCCCCAAAATGAAACAGAAGGAAATTCACGTTTCTGAAGCTTCTGTGGGGTTTATGTTATCTCATTTTGTCCTCAGGCCAGGCCTATGGTGCAGACAGCATTGTCTTATTTTACAGCTTGGGAAATGCAGGTTCAGAGACCTGAAATGACTTGCTCTAGTTCATATAAACTCACAGTGTCAAACCTCCAACCCACGGATTTCCCCTTTTCCATACTGCCCTTCACGCAAGTGTGCTGGTTAACTGTCCTGGGCTGGGAACAGAGGATGATGCATGATTCAGTGTTTGTTCATTTCCATGCTATAAATATTCCCCCAAAGCTTGGTTACATACTTGAAACAGTTTAACAACTGGTGTGCAGACTTTAAATCGGCCAACTCCCTCAGGAGTCCCACAGGAAATAAAAATATTCACTAAATTCTAGGAGTCTTCTATACCAAACTCACTAGCAAGTAACTTGCTTTATTACAGCATTTATGTGCCAGTGTTTGAATCAATGAGAATGAGAAGCTGGCAATAACAGCAGCCCAGTCATCAGGCTCTGGAGTGGAGCTGTTACCGCGTCAGCCAGGGCTTGCATGTGCCTCACACCCTGAGCACATTCCGCCTGAGACAGCGCCACAGACGTTTTCTCTCCCAGGGACATGTTTTGTTTAAAAAAAAAAAAAAATTAAGCCACATTCGCTTTTCAATTCTCAATAATATATGTTTTTCAAGGTTACTCCAATGGTACAATTTCATGAGGCCAAGAGAAAGCACCCAACCATAAACATCTTTGTTCTGATTTTCAATAAAACCCTAGCCAGAAGTGCAATAATAAACATCAAACACTCTTACAGCCTTTTTTTTTTTCCACCAAGCACTCACATGCAAATTCTCTTCATGCCATTTAATGACTCTGCTCCTAACCCAGCAGGCAGTGTTTTTAATAACTTACCTAAAGTGTTTCTCAAAATTAAAAAAAATAAGAGCAATAAAAACTGAGACAACAGATAATAAAGTAAAATCGCTTATCTCCTCTTGCTGCTGTCAGCAAATATTAGAATCCCATCAATGGAAGGCAGCCCCTGGGATTCTGATGAAAAACTGGAAGAAGCAAATGGCAAAGCTATAAAAGAGGTCTCACCTCCTGGGGAATGTGATATCAGGAAGAGGACATCTATGAGAATGTGTCATCAGCAAGAAGCTTAGAAGGAAAAATACGGCCCCAATTTTAAATAAATACATTGAAGATGAGTCAGCCAGAGCTCTGGTGTTTCTCGCCATGGAGTCCTTCCATCAACCATGGGGTTTTTTGTTTGTTTGTTCATTTACCTGCCTATTTACTAAAGACATCATTTGGTGCCTAGGGTGGCCAAGCATTCACTAGGCTTTTGGGGTGCAAAGATGAAGATAGTGGGAGACACAGCGGGTAAAGTTGATGCCAACAGTGTGTCACTGGAAGGTTGTACAGCAGGTGTGGGAATCCCGAGGGGGAAGGACAGACTGCACGCGGGTAGGCAGGCAAGCCTTCACAGGCAGGGCCATTTGAGTTGGGTGCGGAGGGGTGAGAAGGGAGTTGGCCCAATGGTAGAGGCAGGTGAGGCAGTTTGGTTGGAAGAGACAGCATGAACAAAGACGGGGAGGCATACGGCGTACGTTACGAGGAAAGGACCAGGACTTTGGGCAGGTGAGGGCACCTGTGGGAGGAGGCAAATGAGCAGGGCACCCGCGGAAGCCGTGGGATGTTGGAAGGACAGCAAATGCATCGTGTCTGTATGCATCCATTCATGCATTAGGAAGTCTTCCTGTGGGGAGAGAGGAGAATGGGCAGGAGGGGCTGAGAAAGGAGGCAGCGCGAGCTGAAGGAGGCTGGGCCAGCGGATGACGAGTGGGACAGAGAGCAGAGCAGAAAGCGTGTGACCGGAGCCCTGCAGGCGGGAGAGGGGCCTGGGCTCTGCCGACTGTGGACGGGCCACCCTCCTGGGGAGACTGGCTCTGGCACTCCCCCGTGTAGTGCTGGGGGGAGGTGAGCAGAGCGGTGGCCTGACACAGAGTGCCAGCATCCCCAGCCTTTGGCCAGAAGAGGAAGAGCAGAAGGAAAGACGCAGCTCGCTGGGCTCGGCAGCAGCCCCTGCCTGTGATTCTCTGGTAGCCGGGCTCCCCTTCCCCTGGCAGCAGCTTCCCTCACCCCTTACGCCCAGCCAAGGCCCCTGCTAAGGCCTGCAAGTACAGCCTGGCTCCACAGCCTCCTGGGCATGGAACTCGGGAGAATGCCCAGCTTCTGTGAGCCTGTTTGCCTCACCTGCAACCAGGGTGACAATCTCACCAGCCTGGTGTGCGGGGGTCATGCAGTGCGATATCTTACATAGTGCCAACCACAGGTCAGGTCAAAAGCAGAGTACAAGCCTCAGACGGTGAGTGGACCGACAAGTGGATGGAACACTAAGCCAATATCCTGTAATATTAGTCCCGAGGCTTCAGCTGGGTATCTGTTTCTGTTTGTTTTATTGGTGTGCTGTTGCTGCTTGTTTTTAGCAACAAGCCACAGACACCAGCTCTTTAAAAACTGCTAGCTTCTCACTTCTAATTCTCCGCCACCAGTTTTATGTAATGTGTCCATTTGCCTGACAGGAATGGTGAGGTCTGGTCCCTTTGCACTGATGCGTCCCTTGCACTCTGCATTCTCCCCACTGACTGTGCTCAGGGTCTGGTCTGCAGGCACCCTCAGGATCTTTCCTCACACACCTGGACACCCTCTAGTCTGAGTTTGCCCAGGTCATAGCCACCAGGGGCAGGTTTTCTGAATCCTGACTCAGGATGTATTATCAGGGTTGGATGCTGAGGCAGTCCCAAGGCTGGGTGGGGCTCAAGTTGCAGCACACCTGACACTCACTCTATACTATACCCTTTTCTGAGAACTGAGAACACACGAGTGGACCACTGCGACCCTACCCTCCAGGGACCCGGGGCTGAAGGTACCAGAGTAGCGACAACACAGTAGTATGCATGACCCCCTGATGACCTGCAGAGCTCAGAGGAGGCATCAGACTCGGAAGATCAGGGGAGGCATCTCAGAGGAGGTGACCCTACAAGGACACAGACAAGAAGTTGGTTGGCATCTTCTTGTCTAAACCACACATTTGCAAGCTCCTCCAGAGCAAGGCTTTTGTCTTGCACCTCTGTGTGTCTCCCAGCAACACATCCAGTGCAGCACAGTGCAAATTTTATAAAGACAAAAACAAAAGGGGAGAAAGGGCAGAAAGGGAGGAAGTCAGGCGAGCCACAGCTGGGCAGGGTGTCATCGAGGTATAGCAGAGAAAATAGCTTAATGGAGCCATAGTTCTGGGTTCTTATGTGTCCTTAAATGTCCTTGCTGCGTGGCCTTGCCAAACACTTCACTTCTTTGAGCATCTGTTTCCTCATCCATAAAATGGAGGTAATAATAAGAGTAGTGATAATATAATAATAAAAGTGGTACTGATAATAATAAGAGTAGTAGTACATAAGGTTGTCATCAACCTGAAAAGTGGATAGAAAGGCATTTTTCACAAGTACTAGGATTATTCATGTTATAACTGATGTGTTGAGAAGTAGCTCACCAAAAAATACTGCCTGCATTCCCCAAGAGGCGGAGAGATGGCCCCTGAGGTCACTGTAGAGAGCCAGAAGCAGCCCATGGGTTCTGACATTGAATTGGCTACTCTTAGAACAGTTCCTCCCAGAGAAGGCAATGGCAGCCCACGCCAGTACTCTTGCCTGGCAAATCCCATGGATGGAGGAGCCTGGTAGGCTGCAGTCCATGGTGTCACTAGGAGTCGGACATGACTGAGCGACTTCACTTTCACTTTTCACTTTCATGCGTTGGAGAAGGAAATGGCAAGCCACTCCAGTGTTTTTGCCTGGAAAATCCCAGGGACAGGGAAGCCTGGTGGGCTGCCGTCTCTGGGGTCGCACAGAGTCGGACACAGCTGAAGCGACTTAGCAGCAGCAGTAGAACAGTTCCTCCAGGTTTATCCAGTCACTTTCCCAGGAGGAAAAGCCAGGAAAGGGAAGACCAGGTCTGTCTCAACCAATTGTCAAAACCCAGCTAATTAGGCAGGAAACTAAGAACCCAGGATGAAGGAAAGAGATCCGAACAGGAAGAGAATAAAATGATCATTCATTGAGAACTAGAGTGTTCCAAGAACTTACACTTCGGGCTATCTCAAGACTGTCTCAGTTAATTGATGAGGAATCAAGAGCTCAGAGAGGTGAAGAGAATTCCCAAGGTCATGAAGCTAAGAGGTGACAGGGACATGACCTGAGTTGCCAGGTGAATCTAGTCCCAAAGTACAGGTGTTCCCTAGAATACCTCTCCTCAGTTTAGCACAGCTTCCAAATGCAAGACTCAAGTTTCTTCTCTCAGGTGAACCTGGGGACAAACAGCTCCTTTCACAGCAAAAAAAAAAATCAGCTTCAGAAGAAACTCCAGCTCCCAGGACCAAGAAAGAAGGCAGGGCTTCTCTCTGCATGCTCCCATCTTCTCAAAGAAGCCTGATGAACATTCTCGCAAGTCTGTGACCCTTGGCAATGACTGCAAGAGCCTTCATGTTAAAAAAAAAAAAAAAAATTCCAGGTGATTCTTTCAATCTTTCTCCATTCCTCTCTCCCTCCCTGCTCTCTCCTCTCATTCTCTCTCAAGGTACAATTGCTATGAGCTGATCTCCCCAGCTCAGATTTGAGCTGTGAAGTCACAAGCTGTTCCACCTCCTCGAAGGTACTGGGAATAAGGGTCAGATGCATCTTTGTCATCCCCATGGTTACTTCTGCCATGGGTGATAGCCTAGAGGGGGCGCCTGGCCATTGTTTATCAGCCTTATGCTCTCTGAAATGAACTGGGAATTTTCTGACTTCAAGCTCCAGTTCCCTAGCCTCAGTTTCCATCCTGAGCTCCAGACTAGTTACATCCAAGGGTGGCCAGACTGCCTCCTCCCCCAACCACCTCTCCCATGGTGCCCGCACGCCCTCCACTCAACGTGTTCCCCCCTGTCCAGTCCCCCATCTCCTATCCAGTCAGCCAAGCCAAGAACCCAGAAGCTCCTGATGGAGCCCCTGATTCTCCAACCAGGAACAAGTCCTGCAAGTTCACCTCTGTAACAGCCCACCTGGATGCCTGAGTGCCCCTGCACCTGATGCTCAGACCCTCAGACTCCTCTCAGTCACCACCAGCCTCCTCCTTAGACTGTGGCATCAACCATCACCCCAGTAGAAACATCCTCCACGCGGCCCAGGGGAAGCTCTCATTAAGGAAGTGAAAAGCTGGTCAAATGGATGCTCGCAGCTTTACAAAAGCAAACAAACTTGCTCCATTCCTTCCATTTTGTTCCAAGTGGCAGGGCCCTCCACCCACACCAGTGCTGACAAAGAACTGACCCCGAATCCCGGCACCATTTTTTCCCACCCCCAGGACCAAATGAGTCAAGTTGTGGGGGGCTGGGGGACGGGCTTCCATAGGCCCTGATCCCTGATGAACTACTCATTTTTTCTTGGCTGACTCATTTCTGTTCTAACCCATAGTTACCTATGGCAGGCTGCGTGGATGAACAGACAGTCCCGGCCACTTGCTAGTGGGGGAGCAGGTTCCACTGCTGCTCTGAGCTAAAGATCCTCTTGAAAAGAAAATGGGATTATATCAGCCTCTCAGGGACCCATGGGCCTCATGATATGGTATGATGTTTACCATATGATAAAACAGCCACATCACCAGAAGTTGCCAACAGAGAGGAAACAAAAATGAAACAACGTGGTCCCAACGCCACTGCTGATGACACAGCCACAGATGACACTGAGACATTTCTTTCCTCTATATACTTGCGGTTTTTTCATAATTCCAATCATAGAAAACATACAATTTTAATCTCTGCTTTTTTCACTCAACCTCCTCTATAATAAGAATCTGCCCAAATTATCACATGTCTTCATAACCATCATTTTAAATGATTGCTAAATAAGGATTAATTCCATCAAAAACTGTAACACTCTATTTGGTAAAACAAGCAAAATTTTTAAATGCTTCTAATTTTTTTCTGATTATTGTAATAAGTCATGCTCTTGTAGAATTGGGGATGTAAAACAAAGAAGAAAATATCTCACGAGCCCATATTTCAGAGTAAACTACTCGCCCCACAAAAGTGGTTCTTAAAAAATTGTTGAACTACTCCATCCTATGCATGTGGTCTTACATATGGAATCATGAGGAAGTTGCTGAAAACCTAGCATTGTTTCCAGTGCTTTGAGTTGACAAAAACACTGCAGTAAACACCTGTGCTCATGAATCTGGACGTATTTCTGATGATCTCTCCTGCTAGGAGGACAGGTCAGCATTCTCCCTGGCCTGGTCCCCCTACACTGTGTACCAAGACACTCCCACCCTCCCCTCATGGCTACCTGCTGGCTCTTGCAGGTAGGTACCTGCATGCAGTTCAGGCCAGGTCCAAGTTCACTGGGCCCATGCTGTGTGCCAGACACTAAAGCCATAGTCAGAAATAAAAGCAATCCTTGCCCTCTAAGAGGGGGTCAACATCCAGGGAAGTCCAACATGCTGGGGGATGTACACAGAGGTGCCATGCTCCCTCCCAGGCTCACACACCCAGCTACTCTAATACAGATTCAGCAGGGAGAAAGACAAGGACAGGAGCAGACCAGCATACATACCCGCATACATACTCCAATCCCCAGACAAGCAACCAAGGACTGTTTTCACGTCCAAAGCCCCTGAGCCACAGTTGACACGAAATAGCTGCTATTAGTCAAGTACTTCATCTGCTTTGCATGTATTCTGTACGTCATCCTCACAGTAACCTTCTGGTATCTCCCTTTGATAAGTGAAGTTTACAGACTTGCCTGTACTTCCCAAGTGGCTCAGTGGTAAAGATTATTCACCCGCCGATGCAGGAGACGTGGATTTGATCCCTGGGTCAGGAAGATCTCCTGGAGAAGGAAATGGCTACCCACTCCAGTATTCTTGCCTGGGAAATTCCATGGACAGAGGAACTTGGTGGGCTACAGTCTATGGGGCTGGAAAGAGTCAGGCATGACTTAGCAACTAAACAACTGCCTTGCTTGTGGCCACATGGCTGGTATGAGGCAGAAACCAGAGCTCAAGCCCAGCCAGACTGCTCCAGCATCCTTCTACAGAACCACTTATTCTACTGCCTCCATGGCAGATTGTGCCTCCAAAACATTTTTCAGGTCTCTAATCCACTCACCATCCTTCTCAAAGCCACTACCAGTGTTTGAACATGGACAAATGCAGTAGCCCAGCAGTCTCCGCATGTTCCCTCTTGCCCACTACACTCTGTTAGTCATGTAAAAGCCAGGCTGCTTTTTCCAAAAACCAACTGTAATCATGTCCTTCCTTTACCTGAAGTCCTTCTAGGGTATCTTCATAAAAACCCAAATTCCTCCTTACAGCATATGAGGCCTAGGATTGTCTGCCCTCTGCCTATTTCTCCTGCCTCCTCTCTGCCTGCTCCCCACACCTCTCCCAGAGCCCAGATTCACTGCCCCTATGCCTGTTCAGTGTTGGGTCCAACTCCCCTCCAGCCTCAGGGCCCTAAGTCCTAAGTGACTTCCCCATGGTACTTTCCTGAGGTGCCTCCATACATCTTTGCAGAGCGGGTCTCATGGCTCCTTCATGCAATTCATCACAGTGATATATACTCCTCAGTTCTCCTAGTGACCCCTCCACCAAGAAACAGAAACTCAACCATCTAGTTTTCACCACCAAGTCAACTTTTCTCTCCCTTCGTCATTTTTGTACTTGTTGCAATCAGCCACTGTCTACAATTTATGTTTCTTTACACATTTCCATCACATTTCCTGGAGACTGTGATGGAAAGGCAGAGAGACAGGGACCGGAGGTAAAAGAAGAAATGACACACATTTAACAGTTATCAAATTGCCTGAACATTTCGGGGCAAGAGAAAGGCCAATTCATCCTCAAGAGGCGGAGTTTTGTTATTTGACTAGACTCGGTGACTCATGTGCAGTCTTCCTGTCACACCAGCACGACACTGACCGTAAATTCGGCGATTTTCGGCACACGGAACTTCCCTTTGTTCTTCTGTTCAGGCTGATATTCTGTTCTTGTCTTCACGATCACCTAAAATGATCAACCAGTGTTAGCACACAGAAATACCTGGAAGAGTTTTCTCTTCCTTTTTTTTTTTTTTAGTAACTAGAATTTACTATATATTGCATAAAGATCAGAAAACACACACTTCCTCAAACACACACAAGAAAATTAAAAATTCAAATCATCCATAATATTTTCCCATTCCAGCAGAGGCAACCATAGGTCACAATTCTGGTCACACCTTTTCAGATGTTTTTACATGCATATATATATTATATTGTATTTATGAGCATATTCAAAAGCAGAGACATTACTTTGCCAACAAAGGTCCATCTAGTCAAGGCTATGGTTTTTCCAGTGGTCATGTATGGATGTGAGAGTTGGACTGTGAAGAAAGCTGAGCACCGAAGAATTGATGCTTTTGAACTGTGGTGTTGGAAAAGACTCTTGAGAGTCCTTTGGACTGCAAGGAGATCCAACCAGTCCATTCTAAAGGAGATCAGTCCTGAGTGTTCTTTGGAAGGAATCATGCTAAAGCTGAAACTCCAGTACTTTAGCCACCTCATGTGAAGAGTTGACTCATTGGAAAAGACTCTGATGCTGGGAGGGATTGGGGGCAGGAGGAGAAGGGGACGACAGAGGATGAGATGGCTGGACGGCATCACCAATTCGATGGACGTGAGTTTGAGTGACTCCGGGAGATGGTGATGGACAGGGAGGCCTGGAGTGCTGCAATTCATGGGGTTGCAAAGAGTCAGACACGACTGAGTGACTGAATGGAACTGAACTGAACTGATTAGCCATTTATACAAATATATTTTTGTGAAATGGACTGGCACTTCATTTTATCACACAACACTACACTAACATTTTTTCCCATGTAGACAAATGTATGATTTTAGTTTGCCTTTTGATGTCCCTTTATGTTTCATTGTATGTGTTACTACAGTTACTCTAACCATTATTGACCCTTGAACATGTAGGGTGTTTCCACAGTTTGGATTATCTAAGCAAGTTATGATGAACATCTTGTAGCTAAACTTTTGCACATATACTTAATTCCAGTTTAATTTGGAGACTTCCACGAAGCGAAATATAAAGGTCTATTGAATCTGTTGTACCGTCTTATTTTTCTGAAGTCTGAATATTTTGCAGAGGTGGCTAATATCTTTCCAAGATAAGCTGTCAACCTGCCAAGACATTTATGGAACTTCATCCCACAGTGTAGGCAAAGTGGAAGGAAAAAAGGAACTTGACAGATAATCAATAACTATTGCTGAGTGCCACGGTGTCATGGGGAACACAGGAGCTGTCTGAGCCTTGAGGTCTCACCTGGAAAGTAAAGACAATGATCATAATCATAACCCCTATTTAACAAGATTGTTTTGAGAGTTAAATGCGATGATAACGGGCAAAATTTTTGGAATAGTTTATTATGCGCCAGGGCTAGATCAAGCTCTCCATATACCTTATCCACAAACCACTACTATTTCCATTCTCCTGAAAGGGAAACTGAAGCAGAGGACTGCCAAGTCACACTTGGTATCCAAGGTAACACAGCTCAAAGGAAGCAATCTGCTAACTATCATCAGTCTTCCCATTAGAGCTTAAACTAACTGAATTTTCACTGAAAACTTTCACCCCAAGTTTTCCTAGAAATGACAATCCAATGTATGGACTCCTGCAAGAATTCTGTGAAGAATGCTCTTTAGGGTCTCTGAGGCATACTGTGGACAAAATACAGCTCACAAAGGAAGGGGCAGGGGAGGAACTTCCATGATTGAACATCTCCTGTGTGGCACTTAAATATGTTGGTTAGGGAGGATCTGGGTCCCAGCCCATGGAAAACACCACTCCCTCCCTGACACACAGAATTCATTTGCAGATGTAAATTCTGGTGCTGTGCTCCCCCTCTCTGAATTCTTCTCCTCCAAACAACAAAAAGTGATCCCTGGCTTCCTTAAACTAAGAAATGATACAGTCAAACAAGGGTGAGGGGTTTGGGGCGAAAATGGGGTTAGGGAATGTTCAATTTTTTTCCATCTCCTGCTCTAAAGAAGAGGAAAGCAGAAGCCTCCTTGCCACAAGTAAAAAAATATCCCTCATGCTTTGCAAATGTACTGTACGGCAGACACTGAGCACTTGACAGGCACTCTCTCACTTAATTCTGTGTTGTGGGGCAAATACTGACATTGTCAATATTGTAGGGAGATGAAAGATTGCACAATGTGTTTGAATCCCAACTCTAGCGCTGAGCATTCTGTGTCTTAGTTTTCTCATCCATTAAGTGGGAAATAACCATAACTACCTGGTTGAATTTTTAGGAGGCTTGTATGAGTCAATATAAGTCAAGCACTCACATCGTTTATTCAATAATAAATGTTTTTTGAAACACTGCCTCTGAGTGCTGCCAAATGTTTTTCCAGTAGATGTCTGAAGCAGATGTAGCTTGGGCCTGGCTTGCACATGTCAGCCTGTATCCAGCCCTTACAGAACAACACAAGGATTTCTCAAGAATGATGCTCTTCAAGCATGGTCTAAAAAGGGAGGCTTTCAAGGATGAATACAGTTTTCCTGAGAGAACACGCCAAGACATTTTATGCAAAGTGAACCACATGGTTTAAGAAACTAAAGTGTGAAGCAGCATGTGGCCTTGGTGTTTGGATGCTTTGGTGTCACGTGAACTTCAATGTAGAAGGAAGAATTGAGAGCTAATATAACTACAAGGGCAAACGCAAAAGCACAACTCATAGGCTGTGCTGTGTGCTTAGTCGCTCAGTCGTGTCCGGCTCTTGGCGACCCCGTGGACTGTAGCCCACCAGGCTCCTCTGTCCATGGGGATTCTCCAGGCAAGAATACTGGAGTGGGTCACCATGCCCTCCTCCAGGGGGTCTTCCCAACCCAGGGATTGAAGCCAGGTCTCCTACATGCAGGCAGATTCTTTACCGTCTGAGCCACCAGGGAAGCCCAGGAATACTGGAGTGGGCAGCCTATCCTTCCCCAAGTGACTAAGCGCAGCACGTCACATCCCTTTTCCTGGGGATCTTCCTGACCCAGGAATCAAACTGGGGTCTCCTGCATTGCAGGTGGATTCTTTACCAGCTGAGCTACCAGGGAAACCCTCTAGAGATGGCTGTGTGGCCTCCACAGGCTAGCTGTTTCTATTAGAAACTCACAATATTCTAGGAAGGGCCAAATGAAATATGCTGGTGTTTTGTGAACTTAAAAGATGTTCTACAAAATGTAATCATTAAAAATTGTTGGGATAGTACTAGATCAACTGGCAGGTTATGAAATGTATAGAATATTTAGATGTCTGATCATTTCTTAAAATATTTACAAACTGGGAATTATCATTTCTTCTCCCAAGTCTTCATGTTATATGTGTGTACATGCCTGATGTGTGCATGTATACATAAACATATTATAATACAGCTCAGCATCTATTTCTAAGCTTAGTAAATTTCCTGGTCAGTGTGCTATGTAACCCATAAAACTTGGGGCAATAATTGCCTTTGCCTTTTATGCTAGACAGCATTCTAAGATAGTCCCCAAACTGCCCAGCCTATGCCCACCCCCATATAATCTCCTTCCTCAACAGTGTGGACAGGACCCATGAATATGATGGCACAGTCACTCCCACGAGTATGCTATGCTATCTAAAACTCCATCAGAGCAGACTGGAGGGAGATGCTCCTTCTGGCCTTCAAGTAAGTCAACATGTTGGAGAGGGCTATTCAGCCAATGCCTGAGGGTGGACTCTGGGAGCTGAAAATGACCCGGGCCAATAGTAAGGTCATGCAGGAAAATGGCACTTCAGTCCTACAACCACAAGAACTGAATTCTGCCAATAACTGGCATGAGCTTGGAAAAGGACCCCAAGCATCAGGTAAAATGCAGCCCAGCTGAAACCTTGACTTCAGAACTGTGAGACCCTCCTGAGTAGACAACCCACCTAAATTGTGACTGGACTTCTGACCTATAAAAACCTGTTAGGTTTCTGACCTGTGAGGTGATAAATTTGTGTTGTTTTGAGGTACTAAAACTTTGGTAACTGGTTACATAAAAACAGAAAAACCAAAATTCCTCCCCACATTATCAAATCCATCTCAACCATCTCTTAACTAGACTTGTTCATTTCTAGATCCTTAGCCATCAGACTCATCTCAAGCATCACACATCAAATGTCAAGAAGCATTTGCTACTTGGTCTTCTCCTCTGCCCTTCTATTTTATAGACATCTTTCTCAAAACATCTCAAAGAGTTCTAGACCATTTATATCATTCCATTTAATTTAAAAGACCTCATGCAGCAGTCAACATGTTGAGACAGGGATAAAGCTAAACAAATATTACTGCTGAAATGAGACAATGAATAACCATTACAGGCATATCATTTTGCTATAAATGCCATAATAAATATTTTGTGACTGTTTCTCTAGTATCCATTCCCTTCTTCAATCAAAAGCCCCCAACCCTCCTTTCAAGAGCCCTGTCCTATGTAACAGCCATGTGGTTTGGTGGAACTGTTGCCTTCCTTGAGGACAAGGATGGTCCCTAATTAAGTTAGGCCAATCAGAACATACTGTTCTATTGATCACAAAATTTGATTGACTCAGAGATGCACATGTTATCCAATTTGGATCAAAGTATATGAGGCGGTTGGGAACATGGAGCTGACGGAGTCTATTCAGCGGGGTTCCAGACTGAGCAATGGAGCAGGTAAATGAGCTCAATGAGAAAGGCAACAAGGCCCTGAGTGCTGGCAACATTGACAATGCGTTACAGTGCTACTCCGAAGCCATTAAGTTAGACCCCCAGAACCATGTGCTCTACAGCAATCGCAGAGCTGCCTATGCCAAGAAAGGAGACTACCAGAAGGTGTATGAGGACGGCTGCAGAACCGTTGACCTAAAGCCTGACTGGGGCAAGGGCTATTCATGAAAAGCAGTGGCTCTTGAATTCTTAAACCGATTTGAAGAAGCCAAGCAAACCTATGAGGAGGGTTTAAAACATGAAGCAAACAATCCTCAGTTCAAAGAAGGTTTACAGAGTATGGAGGCCCGGTTGGCAGAAAGGAAATTCATGAACCCTTTCAACATGCCTAATCTGTACCAGAAGTTGGAGAGTGATCCCAGGACCAAGACTCTGCCCGCAGATCCTACCTGCTGGGAACTGATCGAGCAGCTGCGGAACAAGCCTTCCGACCTGGGCACGAAACTGCAAGATCCCTGGATCATGACTACTCTTAGCGTCCTGCTCGGAGTTGATCTGGGCAGTATGGACGAAGAGAAGGAAGTTGCAACACCTCCACCACCACCTCCTCCCAAAAAGGAGACAAAACCAGAGCCAATGGAAGAAGATCTTCCAGAGAATAAGAAGCAGGGGCTGAAAGGAAAAGAGCTGGGGAATGAAGCCTATAAGAAGAAGGACTTTGACACAGCCTTGAAGCACTATGACAGAGCCAAGGACCTGGATCTCACCAATATGACTTACATAACCAACCAAGCAGCCGTGTACTTTGAAAAGGGTGACTATGGCCAACGCAGGGAGCTTTGTGAGAAGGCCATTGAAGGGGGCCGAGAAAACCAAGAAGACTACTGACAGATTGCCAAAGCTTATGCACGAACTGGCAACTCTTATTTCAAAGAAGAAAAGTACAAGTATGCCGTCCATTTCTATAACAAGTCTCAGGCAGAGCATCAAACCCCAAATGTACTCAAGAAATGCCAACAGGCAGAGAAAATCTTGAAGGAGCAAGAGCGGCTGGCCTACATAAATCCTGACCTGGCCCTGGAGGAGAAGAACAAAGGCAATGAGTGTTTTCAGAAAGAGGACTACCCCCAGGCCATGAAGCTCTACATGGAAGCCATCAAACAGAACCCCAGAGATGCCAAACTGTATAGCAACCGAGCTGCCTGCTACACCAAGCTTCTGGAGTTCCAGCTGGTGCTCAAGGACTGTGAGGAGTGCATCCAGCTGGAGCCAACCTTCATCAAGGGTTATACCCGGAAAGCAGCCGCACTGGAGGTGATGAAGGACTACTTGAAAGCCATGGATGTCTACCAGAAAGCACTCGACCTGGACTCAACTGTAAGGAGGCCGCAGATGGTCACCAGCTCTGCATGATGGCCCAGTACAACCGACTCGGCAGCCCCGAAGATGTGAAGTGGCGGGCCATGGCCGACCCGAGGTGCAGCAAATAATGAGTGACCCGGCCATGAGGCTCATCCTGGAACAGAAGGACCCACAGGCGCTCAGCAAACACTTAAAGAATCCTGTGATAGCACAGAAGATCCAGAAGCTGATGGATGTGAGTCTGATAGCCATCCGGTGATGACTTGCTCATCATCCCCTTCCCTTCACCCTCATGTGGAAAGAGGAGCTGGGACCACGGCACACAGCACAGAGCAGAAGGAAGAGAAGGGGAGACAAGCGAACAGCGTATCTTTATGTTTATACAGACCTAGATGGAAGATTCAGAGACTTAAACTTGCGAATTCGTGCAGCTGCTGCCTCTGGGCCCTCCCAGCACACGCATGGTCCTTCCCCTGCCTCCCAGTCGCTGTCTCAGCTGCTCTCCCATAGTTGGTTATTTTTTATTTGGGGCAGTGGGCTTGTATGGGGAGGGGAGGGTGTTCTTCCCAACCTCAGGTTCCAACTGTCTTCATTCACATTGTTAACTCCACGTCCTCTTCTCCAATAAAACAAGCCAGTCAGGCATGGTTATTAAAAAAAAAAAAAGTATATGAGGCAATACTGACTGGGAACTTGGGGGAAGAAGCCTCCTTGCTCTTTATGAGTGTTCCCTAAAGAGCATGGTCTTCCTCTGGATTGTATAGTGAGGACCTCATTCTGAAACAGTTGATGCATTTGTTGCTACTATGAGGAGAAGCCAGGATGAGGTCAAAGGCAGCATATAAAAGAGGACAGAGTCAAGAGGAGCCCGGAGAAATGGAAGTGAGACCTGATGACATCCTGGATCATACCTTGCCTGAAACCAGACCCACACTGAACCCTGCAGTCATGGGGCAGGGGTAGAGGAGTCAAATCTTACTCTTTGGGCCTTAATCCAGTTTATGCTGGGTTTTCTGATATTTGGTGTGAAAAGCTTTCTATTTGATACAAGTGTGTTCCAAGAACACGAACTGAAAAGCTATTAGAATTTAGTAAGATGGCCAAGTACTAAAATCATAACAAAAGCAATAGATTTTCTTGGCACCAGCAAAAAAAAAATCACCTTATAATATGATGGATCCACCCAAAGATACATACAAAAATGTTCACAACCACTTTTTTTCATGATAGCCCAAACTGAGAACAACTCAAATGTCTATTAATAGGAGAATGGATAAATTGTGGTTTACTCATAAGATGGAATGTTACACAGCAATGCTACACACATGGGTGAATCTCACAGGCATTACATTAAACTGAAGAAATCTGATGCAAAACATTTTTTTATATCCTGTGATTTCATTTGTACCAAGTTCAATATAAATGAAAGAATTTTTATATGATCTTCTGCTGCTGCTAAATCGCTTCAGTCATGTCCGACTCTTTGTGACCCCATAGACGGCAGCCCACCAGGCTCCCCCATCCCTGGGATTCTCCAGGCAAGAACACTGGAGTGGGTTGCCATTTCCTTCTCCATTGCATGAAAGTGAAAAGTGAAAATGAAGTTGCTCAGTCGTGTCCAACTTCTAGAGACCCCATGGACTGCAGCCTACCAGGCTCCTCCATCCATGAGATTTTCCAGGCAAGAGTGCTGGAGTGGGGTGCCACTGCCTTCTCTGTAATATGATCTAAACAAATATATATACTATACATGTACACTGTATATAGTACATACATATATAATACTATATATATATATAGTGTCCCAACTACCATTTCGGAGAAGGCTCTTGCCTGGAAAATCCCATGGACAGAGGAGCCTGGTAGGCTGCGGTCCATGGGGTCGCGAAGAGTCAGACACGACTGAGCGACTTCCCTTTCACTTTTCACTTTCATGCATTGGAAAAGGAAATGGCAACCCAGTCCAGTGTTCTTGCCTGGAGAATCCCAGGGACGGGGGAGCCTGGTGGGCTGCCGTCTATGGGGTCGCACAGAGTCGGACACGACTGAAGTGACTTAGCAGAGCAGAGCAGAACTACCATTTACAGAAATAGGAGAGATGCTGATTTTAGTAGAGTTGGGGTCATAGCCCTCCACGTCCTGCTTTGCCCTGAACACCTAAGAAATGTTGCTTATGCTCTGAATGAGTTTCTAATGAAAACACTTCTTTTGGCTTCAGAACACTTCCCAAACCACCAGGTTCAAAGTAGGCCAACAGACAAAGGGGCCCCTGACCCCATGTCCATCCTCAGTCATCTGCTCCTCCCTTTAGCTAAGCCATGCTTTCTCCAAAAGCAGCCCAGCTAATATTTTACCTTTGCTTCCCTGGGGGCTCAGATGGTAAAGCGTCTGTCTACGATGCGGGAGACCCAGGTTTGATCCCTGGGTTGGGAAGATCCCTTGGAGAAGGAAATGGCAATCCACTCCAGTACTATTGCCTGGAAAATCCCATGGACAGAGGAGCCTGGTAGGCTACAGTCCATGGGGTCACAAAGAGTCGGACATGACTGAGCGACTTCACGTTCACGTTCCCAAGGAAATATTAGCTTATTAGAACCCCTTCTCCACATCAAAAGCAGGTCTTTGCCTGTTTGCCTGGAACAAATGGGCAGTCCTCTGGACTGGTCGTTTTCAACCTCTCAGTTATATTTGACAGGCTTGCTCACTCACTCCTCCATAAAGGTCCTCCTCCCAGGTCCATGGTCCTCTTCCTGCTCACTGAGCATCCCTCCTCAGTTTCCTTCTCAAGTCCCACCCACTCTGCTTAACCTCTCAGCATTAGAATCTCTCAGGGTTAGGCCACAGGATACTTCTTTCCTACAAATTCCTTCTGAAGGTTCTTACTCCTATCACTTCAAGCTCCATCTTTATTCTCATAAGTCTCAAATTTATATCTCCAATTCAGACCCTATTCAGCATTCAGATTACCCTACTGGATGTTTGCCTCAGCATTTAGATTACCCTACTGGGTGTTTGCCCTTGGACAGACACACCTGAATTTATCATGCCCACAGCAAAGCTCTTGGGTTCCCTGACTCACCTGCCCCAACCATCTTGCCCTTGACATTCTCTCTCTTGTGTAATCCCTAGCTAAGAAAAATAGCAGCATGATAAGCCATGTTTATGTCAAGTCATAAACAGAAGTCTCTCATGATCCCTCCCTTCCCTTCAGTCTCCAAATCTATCCCACCACCACTAGCCTCTGCTTCCTCAAAACTTTCTCTCAAATAAACCCATTTGTCCAGTTATACTGCCCGAGTCCAGAGCATCATCCTCTCGCCACGAACATTTGCTCTGACCATCTTCCTTGCTTCCATCCTTGCCTCCCAAAATCCAAATAAAAAGAGCTTTCTAGACTAAGAGAGCATCAGCCAGCAAACATTCAGAAGACATCCAGGAGGCTGGACCTGGGAGGACCACAAAGACGTAGCTTTGAGTGGACTGGGAACAGAGTGGGTGAAGCGAGGGGTAAGCCAAGGCTCTGCATGTCTTGCCTTACATATTAAAGATGAACTCAAGAGCAGTGAGGAGCTAAGGAAGGTTTATAAACCAGGTAATGGCTTTCCAGGCAGGCATTACAATTAGAGGAGAAGCCTCTGGCACAATGGAGATACACTGGAGAGATGCAGAGAGCAAGAAAAAACAGCCTTATAGTTACTGGAATCAACCAGCTATTGGGCATGTCATGAAGCGTGGTGTGCTGTTCCCGTGGACTGCCGCCAGAAACAGAGCCTTTCTATAAAAGGAGACATAGTAACAGTGACTTTTTTTAGTACTATGAAGGAGAAAGCATAAGAAATGTTAGCCAATCATTATTAATTGTACCTTGGAGGAATCAGCTTGCTTATGCAAAGAAAGAGAGAAGAGAGAAAACAAATTTGGTAAAAAAGGTTCTATTTTCTGCAGTTGAAAAAAAAATGGAGCAAAATGGAGCTCTGAGCTGCTTGGTTAATAACTGAAATGTAATGAAAAAGTGGGGAGGGGGGAAAGAAAAATTCTTTCTACTTGTTTTTATTAAAAGTAGGATTTTCTAGATACTTGGAAGAATGAAACTCCTGGTTTTCAAATATCATTTTGAATTTAGGCAAAGAAATAAATTTGTTTTCTTTTCATATCAATACATCAGTCCCTATTGTTCTGTTGGCAGTTGATATGAAGAACATAATTTAACATAATTGGCATTGTGAAAATGGGATAAATTATTCATCCTAAAGGACCCCTTGTCTGGATATATTCCCCCTTCGCTGGCAAGGCCAGATAATACATGGTGGTTCAGATGGCGCAAAGTACAGATCATAAAAATTTAAAATACTACTTCCCAGGATTATCAATAGTGAAGAGGTTCCCACATGAAGAGGCCCTAGGATTGGCAGGGACAATAAATAAAAGTGCAGAAGTGCTGACAAGGAGCATAATTGTCTTTTTATGAGCTGGACTGGCACAGGCCAGAAATAGATCTACGCGGTACCTTTCAGCTCATTCTTGCAGCAAAGAGAGAAGTTCTGAGCAGGACAATGAGCGGCTAGCCTCTGAGCACCTCCTGTGTGCCAGACATGGTGCTACTCATGTGTACTCACAAAGTCTCATACCCTCTCCCCAACTTAGAGATTCTCTCTGACCTTCACGTCTCTCCTTTAAGATCATTATTATGCCCATCTTTCAGATGAGGAAATTTAGCCTCAGAGACTTCAGTCACTTGCCTATGATCAAATGACAGGTAAGTGGTTGAGCTGGAAGAACTGAAGAATATGATGCTCTTTTCTATAATTTTTAAGGTACCTGCTATGTGCCTGGCACTGTACCAAAAGCTTTACATCCTATATCTCAGACAATCCTTTCAATCACTTTGAGGAAGGAGAGAGTATCCCCATTTTACAAGAGTCGGAGTCTTGGGGAACAGAAATGATTGCACAACCTCACATAACCACTAATGGGCTGACTCAAGGCTTGAGCCTGGGCTTCTGGCTCAGATCAATTGCCACCAGTAAGGTCATCATTCAAAAATCGTAGCAGTCAAACTCGAATCCTGTGGCACCTGATGCTCTCTAAATGCTATTGAATGAATGCCCTAATGAGTGAATCCTGCACCTAAAGAGACGAGGTGAAGCTACCCTAGTGGGGACTGGGTACATATCTGGGAACTTTCTCCCACTTACCACCTCACTCCTCAACTCGCACTCCATCTCTTTGGGTTTGAGTCTCTCCCTGGGCCCTTGAAGTTTGGTACTAGGCCCAGAACACAAGTAAGATATCGGTGTTCAAAGAACATTAGTGGTAGTATCGTCCAATGCCACCAATCCACAAATGGGATCATGGGAGCCCAGAAAGGGGGAGGGATTTGCTGCAGGTCACACAGCAAAGATTCTAGTATGGACCTGCTGACTCCCAGTCCAGGGCTCTTTCCTGTGTGCTCAAATCTCTTTTCCTTGCTGGGCCTTTGATTTCTCAGGGTAGAATGGAATATTGGCCAGGAAGGCCACATATGGATGGACTAGCCCAGTGAGTCTATGACTCTTCAACTCTGTGACAAGGCATATAGCTGGGGAAGATGAGGGGCTCTTCATTGGTGCTACAGGAACTGCCAGCTCCTGCTCTGAGCAGAGGCTTGTTGCCTGGGCTGGAGTCCCTACAGCGAGGTCCACAGCTCTGCCATCCAGACCCATCCTCTACAGGGCAGAAGCTCAGCCCACGTCACTGTTCAACCCTTCTTGCACCCCTGTGCACTCCAGGAACTATGGGACTGAATTGATGATGATGATGGTAACAACAATCATAACAACCTTGCATTAAGCACCTACCCTATGCCAGGTACTGTGATAGACATTCGACATTGCATTTTCTCATTTTACCCTTTAAACACTTCTTAAAGGAAGATACTACTGTCCTCATTTTAATAAGAAAACAGAGGGACAGAGTGGTTAGTAAACTTGCCCAGGGTCACACAGTAAGTAGGTGGTCGAATTAGGATTTGTAACAATGCCAACTGCATTGTTACAATGCATGTGTCTCTGTATAGGCCACCCTTTGCTTGCGGGGACATTGGCTCACTAGCTCACTGTCTCTCTGTGCGTGAACATAAGTTAAGTAAGGCACTTCAGCTCTCTGAGATTGCTTCACCATCTGTGAAACGGAGGTGATTTATTAAAAAATATATAAAATTTGATATATCCTCATGGTAAAAAAATAAGTATGAAACTTGTAGAATTATATATATACACACACACAGTCTTCAAATGGGCCTCAACCACCCCATCTGTAGTCCCCAAACACCCCATCCATAGTCCCTAACCATTTGATGGTTTTTGTGTGTCTTTTCAAGACTGTTTTATAAGAATGAAACATACACCCATATTTCCACAAATGGGGCTCCATGCCACATTCTTCAAAGCTGTTTTAAAGGAGCAGTGTGTCTGTTGCTTTTTCCACATTAGCACAAACACAAGCAAATCTGTCTCATCCTTATAACAATTGCTTACTTTTCCTCATCCATGCACTATGGTTTATTTAACCACTTCAATCTCGTAGAACATTTGTTTAACAGCTCCAATCTCCACATACATATATGGCTTTGCAGATTCGAAAAATATATCCATAGGATAAATTTCTGGTGCCAGTAGCAACATACCAATCAAATGGGATATACAGTTTTAATTTATAAGCAATGTCCAAATACCCTCTAAAAACCACTGCATCAAATTATATAACCAAGCAGAGTGCAACAAGAAGATCTGCTTTCCCCTAGCGTTAGCAACACTGGGCATTATCACTTTATTTATTTATTTATTGCCAATCAGATATGTAAGATGCTATGTTCCATTTAAAATTCTTATGTTTTAAATTATAAAGAATTTTTAAGCTGCTTATTGGTCACTTTCTGTCTATTTGTTGGAATCACCTAGTCCGAGCCTTTGCCCCAATTTGGGGTGATGCACAATCTGCCTCTTGTGAGCCCCTGAAGAGCAGAACAAGGGGGCTCTATCAGCCTGGAATCTGCAGGGATATGCATTTTCTGCTTCCCAGGGAAAGGCTGATGGTCCTCTGATACTGTGTATCAGGGAGAAAAATAAATCCTCTGGTGAAGCCACGACAAAGACCAAGAAGGCATTCAGGACCAGTGACAGGAGCAATGTCTCCTTTGCTCCTTTCTTTCCAGATCTGCTCCACCAAACCCTGAACCTCTACCACTGAAACCCCATTCTTCTCAGCAAGTTTTACTTTTATAGTCATCCTCCAAAAATGTCACTTTTGGGAGACACAGTCTGAATATCCAAGGAGAGAAAGGAAACTGTCAATGAGCCCCATGTTTGTGTCATTAGACAATTTTCACTTGTTTCCTCACAGTAACCCTGTTAGGTAGCTATTATGCTCATTTCACAGAAAGGAAAAAAAAAAAAAAAAGGCCCAGAGATACCAAGCCACTTGCCTAAAGCCACACAGTACATGAATAGTTTAGCTGAGATTTGAATACAAGTCTCTAGGACAACAAAGCACATGTGGTCTACCACACAGAATGGGAAGTGTGCCAAACATTAATGATCGGTCTTTTAAGGTCTGCGTCCCTTTCCTCCCACAGGCAGGTGAGCCACCCTCCTGTGGGACGTGCAAAGATTTAGCAATCAGTAGAAAGCAAAGGAACAAACTGCCTAGAGCCTCGCAGCTGGCTGAATACATGATTCATCTGGGCCTTTGCCAAGGAGGGCTGTGCCTATCTGGCTTGCTTTCAGGGGAATAACCATCCTTTAGCTGGCATTTCCCAGACTCCTGGGTGCAGATCTTGGTTGCCCTGTTTTCTTTTGGTATGTCCTAGGATAGTATTTTAGTTCTCTGAGCCTGTTTTCATATGGACGTAGTGGTCATGACCTCATAGAGGAGTTGTGCCGTTATCTGGGTCACTTAAATAAACCAAAGGCACATCCTGGAATTTGGTATCTACAGACTGATGTCCCAGCTTCTCAAGAGCTTGCTACCATGGCCTGGAGAGAGCTACCAAACTGCTTAGATTTAAATGGATTAACTAAGCCTACGTTTACCCTAGGCAAGGGGCCAGGGGTCTCATTCAGCCATCATTTCTGGTTTCTCACCATATGCCAGAACCAAGGCTACAAAGATGAGACAGAGCCAGGACCCTCAGGCCTGGTGGGAAAAGCTCCTCAGGGCTGACCCAGCACTGTCATAATCAATCCGTCCATCTCCCCATTTCTGTTGTCAATCACAAACACAGCAGGGACTTTCTAGTCGATCTCCTGCCCTCCACTCTTCTCTTCTCTGACTCATGGAGGGGAGGGTGCAGCTAGAAACCCAGGAGCCTCTATTTGGGGTAAATTTCTCTGGTGCTGGCTCATTTGGGAGATGGATTGGAAGAAAGGAGGAAGAAGAGAACAGGCCGTAGGGTAGCCCACAGCAGCCAGGGGAAGCTTCCTAAAATAGAAATCTGATTCTGTTACTTGACTTCTTTAAACCCCTTCCAAAAATGTGCCATGTGAACTGGTGTCCCACTGCACCTCGCATGCCACATCGCCCCCCACCCAGTGCACCCAGGCACCTCGACCCTGACTGTCCTTCTTCTCCCCTCGGGGCCTATCCACATGCTGACCCCTCTGCCTCTACCTCCCTCGCCACCCCCAACCCTCCAGCTCTCAGCCAGGGTTGCTTCTTCAGAAGGACCTTCCCTGACCACTGTTCCACCATAATTAAGCCCTCTTAAGTCTTAGCCTTTACAATCTAGCATCTTACTCTTTCCTTAATAGCCCTTCCTGCAAGCTGCATCTCTGAACTTCTATTTGTGTGCTGGCCTGTTTGAAGACCCCCTTTCCCACTGGGACTAGAAGCTCCATGAAAGTAATGACCATGCCTGACTTTTCCTGGCTGTGTATGTATAGCCTAACGTGGTGCCCAGCACATAGAAGGTGCCCCATAGAAACGGTGGATGAGTGAATGAAAAAATGAGTTCCTTCCAGCATAGTAAGTGTAACCTTAGCTATAATTATGAGTGGCCAGGGAAGGTGTCCAGGAGAGCTGCCATCTGAACTGGGTTTCGAGCTGCCATGACCACTGGCTTATCAGACAGGAAAAGGGACAAGCAGGGCATTCTGGGCAGAAGGAATGGTGTGGGCAAGGAGGAGGGAGCAAGAAACACCCTGGAGAGTATGGAAAATTCCAGGGCTGGTTTTTCAGCCTCAGCACTTTGGACATTTTGGGCAGGACAATTCTTCAGGGGTGGCATTTTGTGCATTGTCGTGCATTTACCAGCATTTCTGGCCCAAAGCAGCACCCCCACCTTATTGTCACAACCGAAAAGTGTCTCCAGACACAGCCAAATGTCCCTCCAGGAGGGAGGGGAGTCACCCCCTGGCTGAGAACAATGCTCGAGGTAGTTCTGCCATGCTCGTGTTCAAGGTACAAAGTGAGAAGTGGTAGGAATGGAAGCCAGTGGAGCAGGTGAGGGAGGACCTGGAGTGTCAAGGTCAGGATTTGAGGACTGCACGCTGCGGGGAGGACTGTGTCCTGTGGGGAGCACTGGAAATGCTTTCCAAGGGAGAAGGACTGATCACAGCTGGAGGACTGATCAGAGTGATAGAAGAGGCGGGGGAACAGACACAGGCCTCCTCTCCTAAGGCAGGCACAGCTCCTCCAGCACTGGGGACGGAGGGAGCATTGGAGGCTGTGATGCTCTCTTTCCAGGATGGCCCCAGGCCCTACCTGCAGGCCCAAGAGAGCGCAACAAGGACCCTCAGCCAGGGATGAAGGGATGTAGAGTCTGAAGAAGCACTGCCTGGGGTGGGAAGTTTCTCGTTATTGAAGGCAGCAAGGTGCAGAAGGGGAAACCGAGGTGTCAGGGGCACTGGGCTTCCAAACTCAGCTCTTCCACTCTCTCTGTGAAGCTTGAGCATGTCTATTGACCCATGCCTCAGTTTCCCCACCAGTGAAATGGGTGCACTAATACCCACCTCATAGGGTTGCTGGGAAGATTAACTGAAACCATAGCTGTGAATGCCATGCATGGCCCATTTCTAGCCCAGAGCAAGGGCTTCAGACATACTCATCCTCTCCACTTAGCCTCCAAAACCTTTCCCCCAGAAGCTCACATTCCATACTAAGAGTATTCAGTGGACAAATCTAGAAATAATTGTCAGTATTACATGCCAAAGCACATTCTGTATTTTACGTTTTCAGGAAGAAAACTCATAATATTGGGGTCTAATATACGCCTTTCTGATAACCTTTTTAGCTTTAAACCCTCACCATCTGGCTGGACCTAATGAGAGGGCTGACAAATGTGTCAGAACTCGCCTCACCCTCTCTAAAGCCCTGTAAGGTTGAGTGCTCCCTCTACCCACGAGGAGGCTGAGGCTGGGCCAGCTGGCCCCCTATTCCTGCTGAGCACTGCCTGGGCTCTGGGTCTTCCAGGAGGCTTATCAACTCTGGGATTTGGGAAGTGACTTTACCACCATGCCTGAGTTTCATCATCTTTAAAAACTGGATTAAAGGAGCAACTCCTTTATTAGATTCTAATAACTACTGAAAGGATGAAAGGAAATTCTGTGTCTGTGTGTATGTGTGTACTTCTGACTTAAAATCTACCATAAGTAGCACATGAAAATGATAGTTATTATTCTCATATGGCTAGTTTTGTGCCAGGCACTGTATATATAAGGCCAAATCTAACACTGCCCCGACCATTATGAAGTAGGTGTGACCCTCCTCACTTCATGGAGGACACTGAGGTCCACCTGGTATGAAGACTCTGTTAAGGACACCTGCCAAAGTCTGTGAGGTGCCCCCGGGGGATGTGTCCACTCAGGGATTTTCACCCTCCAAGATGCACTGGTTTCCTTTTCCATGCATGCAAGTCCACGATGTACTTATCTTCAGGCTTTGGGACAGTTTTTTGGCACATCTGGACTGGCTCAGTGGCTATCAGGTACATTTCCTGTCACAAGGGGAGAAAGAAGCCCTTGGAGGTGGGGAATGGGGTGAGGAGTAAGGGATGACAGAGACCACGATATCTCTGGATGGCCCGCAGGTGTGTGTAGAGTTGAGGGGAGAGGTAACCTCACCACAGTCCCTTTTCCTTGCATGCCTCTCAGGGACGTAAAGATCCTTGAGACTAAAGGGGAAAGATTCTTCCTAAAACTTCGCAAAACCCTGAGCAAATATCCCCTCTGCTTCTCCTCAATTTCCACTAAATCTGCAATCAAATTCCAGCATTGCCACTTACTCCTCTGTGAGCTTGGATAAATCGCCAAAGTTCTCTGATCCTCCTCCACCTTTTGCCTGCAGACGTGGATGGATGTATAATGCCCGGGCAACATGCCTCTAGCACAGTGGTTCTCAACTTTGGCGGCACACAGGAGTCCACCTGGGAAGGTTTAGTTAATAGTGATGCTTGGGTCTCACCCCCCAGAGATCCTGATATAATTGTTCTGGGGTGTGGCCTAGGTATCAAGATTTTCAAAGGTTCCCCAGTTAACCCTAATATACAGTCACAAACTGAGAACCTCTGCTCTATAGGTAACTAATACCCAATTAATATTACTCCTTCACAGTAACAGTGTTAACTGCCTGTTAGCAAATGTTATCTTCAAAAGGCCTTAGCAGTTTCTCAGGATGGCTCCGTGATTCTTTATTTCTGGAACCCCTATGCATATTTTCATATTGACAACCTCTGCACTTTCAAAACAGATGACTCAACCCTCAGCCAATCAGCCAGGCCCTTTATCTGGCTTTGGCTTCTCTTCTGTTCATTGGATAGAGCCAATTGGTTAAGACACACAATGCCTTCCTGGAGATGCCAATGAGAAAATCAAACAAATGGAATGATCCATTGTTCACTCTTCAGCTAGGGAACTTCATCATTTGCCTCCTAATCTATCTCGTATGGCATGCAAAAGCTCACATTATAAAACCCCAGGTTCTCTCAGAGGGATCTTAATATCACTTCTCCCACCTGTGCTCATAGAATGACTCTCCCACTTTTGTATAAACGCTCACCTCCATTCTTCATGGACTCCTCCCACGTCAGGAGATGTGCCATCAGCCAGTCACTCACTTCCAGCCACGCCTCCCAAAAAACGCTCTATTCCAGTCATGCTATTTCCCCAAAGCTCTCCATGCTTTGCACATTTGTGCCCTTTGCCTTAAATGCCTTTCCCTCCAATGGCCTCCAATTTCAAATGTTCCCCTCTGCAGCTGACCTCACCTGTCCTCCCAGTTCCCTCTCTGCCACAACAGAATGTAGTTGTTTCCATCCCAGTGATCTCACAATCTTCGTAACGCTCAGGCATTGCATTTACCAGGATGCTTTATATTAATTTAAGTCTCATATTGATGAGGGACTTTGTAATGTGTTTTTATAACCAACTTCCAGGGTAGGAACAGGGCTTTAGCAGGTGCAAACTAAATGCGTGTTGGACTGCATCCAATTCTCTGACCTCAGATTTGTAGCAGTCAATTTTTAAAAGACCTTCCCCAAATAATCAAGACCATTTTCTTTTTCTTCAAATCTGGAAGCTTATTAGTATTCATCCGCTATGATAAAACTTTTTAAAAGAAAGGTTAATTTTTTTGCCTACATATGCGAACAAAATCATGGACAAGCACTTACCATAAACCTGAAACAACACAAGAGGTGTCATGTCTCTAGAAGGAATACCTACATTTTACAAGAAGGGGAACGTATTTGGCTGAGAAGGGAATGAAAGGGTTTGAGGGAGGTGGAATTTTCTTGCTGCTTTATTTCCTGAGATGAGGGGAGCACGGGGGCTGCTGATGAGAACCAGAGCGCCTGCTTTACCTTTTCCGGAGCAGGCAGCTGTAAGTGATTAACCTCCAGGGGCGTGATGAGAGGGACGGTCTGGAAGCCGTCCTCAACCGAAGGTGGTTTGGCTCCCTTCTCACTGGGGTTACTGTTCAGCTTCACCATTCTGATGCCTTTCTTCCCAGACCTAGGACAAGCAGTAGAATTCTAGTTATAGTGGGGAGAGAGGCAGGAAAGAGAGGGCTGACGACAGAGAAGACAGCGCTGCCCTCAACAGCTCCACTCTGGCGGCTTCAGTGTAGACATAGTCATCGGTCTTCCGCTAGATCCCTATTATCCAGGAAAACTTCTTTAATCATCAAGAAATGCCACCTGCCTATGGCACTTACCAGCTTTCAAATTTGAGGAACTCAAGGAAAATCCCAGTCTCATACACAAAATCTACAACCTTAAAAAATTAGCCAAGACACAGAGCTAACATAATCACACAATCTCAGTGGAAAGCTAATTCTTAGTGAAAAAATAAATCCTATTATTCTGGGTCATCCTGCAGTATGATAAATTTCACCTTACCATCTTGATTGCTATTTTATTCTATTGTGTTTTTCCCCCATTAATCTCCCTAAAATACAATAAATACATTCAACGCCTCTATGTGTAGTATACCCTGTTACACAATATGTAGGTTGTACAGGAGATACAATTTCTTAAAACAAAAAAGGACTGGCTTGAACCTGATCCTGTTATTCAGCCATGGAATGCCTCCATTTCCTCAATAGCAAAGGGCCATTTTTTTTTTTTTTTTGGTTCCACGGAAAGTTAGCAACCCCCGTATTGCAAGATTGCCAACTAAATAAACAAATCGCGTTTATTTCTTTCCAGCTCCCTTGGAAGTCAAACGGCGTTCCCACCCCACCCCCAGAAGCCCAGTACAACTGAATTTTTCTTGTCAATCCTGCTGACTGGAACATTATTAGACAAAATAGGGTTGTTGTGGGGGTGAAAGGGATAGGCAAGGGTTGGAGGATACTGGGGAGTGGTTATAGCAAAAACAAATGCCTACTTACTGTGCAGCACTCTCGGGGGTCAGAGCAGATTCAAACCAGTTTGAAGAGGAGGACGGCCGGGAGCCCTGCCTCCTCAGCCGGAGCTTGTGGTGCTGAAAGGACAGCGCCTTGCGTGCGTCTGGATTGGGAGCTTCTGAGAGCGAGGCGCCAGCGAGCGGGCTCCTGGCAGCTGTCTGCCCGCTTGCTCGCTCGCTCGCTCGCGCCCCCTCCCACCGGGAAACGGGCTCCCACACCATCTGTCATCTGGCACCACCTGCTGTTTCTCATGCATGGCCACAACCACAGCATGGGACAAAATGGTTTCAAGAAAGTGGGAGGGATTCTGGCCATTAAAAAAAGAAAGAAAGAAATTAATAGGAACCGTCTTACTATACAAGCAATCCTTGAGCCTTTAGAAAAACTGGAGGAGGCGGCATATTCATTAAGAAAAGGGACCACTCCGAAGATTTTCCTGGACAATATTATGAAAGACAGAATTGTTCAGGACTTAACACCGTGCTCTGACCTGTGTATGGAAAGAAGGAGAACTAATATTTATTGAGTATCTCCCATGCACTGGGCCCTTTTCCAGGTTATTTCAGACTATTTCTCTCATTTGCAAATTGTGATTTCTAATAGTGCCTACATGATGGGGTTAGAGTGAAGTGTGAATGTGATAACTTGCAGAAAGCATTTAGCTCAGAGCACGGTGCATGACTAGCAGTGCATAAGCATAAGCACCTTTTCTCACAATGCTGTGACCATGCAGGTCAGCTAAGGTCACAGAGCTAGCTGAGCACCAGGTATCTGAACCCTGATCCACTGCTGTCAAAGTGTGTATGCAGTCCACATGACAGAGCTTCTAGGTTGGTGTCTGGAATCAGAGAGGGCAAAGTGCTGGAGTCAGTTCTATGAAGTTTCGGCTGTGGGGACATTTTGAATTCCCTCTCCAAGCCTTCTTTATCTCTGATGTGGGTATAATAACATCTCTCTTGCCAAGCAGTTGTGAATATGAGAAGATATTGCACTCAAGGACGCCCCTTTCAGCTCAGGGACAGGGTTCTGAATGGTTAAACTGTTTCATCCCTGGAGATTGCTCTTACATGCCCTTTCAATCCTCTGAGGTCAAGACTGTTTCCACTAGTTTCTCCCAGACGTATCCACACCACCATTGGCCATTCATTCCCAGCTGCAAGGCTGTTTATGATGTACTTCATAAGGTCTTGGTGTAAGTAATAGCATCCTCTTTCACTGTCAAAAGTATCCCAGCTTGCACGACAAATTATTTGGTCACCTTGGTTGGTGTTCACATATGGAGCATAGCATACACTCTCCTGGTTAAAATGCCAGGAGAAAACACATATATTACCTGTACTGTTTAGGAATGAAATAGGTGTGTGTGTATGTGTGTGTGAGAGTGTGTGTTTGTATATAGAAAAAGAGATGTTTCTGAGACAATAGAGGCTATATTGCATCAGAGCTGAGTAGGACACTTCTATTAATAGAAGAATGCATACATTTAAGAGGGAGGTATTCCAATAAATATGAGCCCTCCATTCCCTGCTTTCCCAAAGACCTGGGTGATGTTCAGGTGCAAGCTCTAAGGGCAACATAACGGAAGCAGCTGTGAACACTTGTACTTACTTGATCCTATTACTGCCGCCTCCAAAGGAAAAGGGAAGTCCCTTTAACACAGCTTACGACAGAGTCACAAGCAGAGAACCACAGGACCTGAGAATCTAGTAAGGTCCAGGATAAGGGCCTGCCTCGTGTAAAATCCAGGATTCTTGATATTTGGCCAGGAGAGAGGGTGCAGAAAGAAGTGGGGGTCTGTAGTGATGTATAGAAGCCCCTTGTTGGAGAATGATATGAGGGGTGTTTAATATAATGGACAATTATTCTCTTGTAGAGCCCTGGAAAAGATGTTTGACAATTGACAACAAAAATAATGACATTTTGTCATGAGGTTCTCCAAGTATGTGGATGTAGATGTGGTATATAAGACAATAAGTGAAGGGTAAAGGGGCCAATCTGATGGTATTATTTCTGTATTCCACTTGAAGTGGTAAAGTATTGATTCCAATTAAACTGTAAAAATTTAAGTATGCTTATTGTAATCCCTAGCATAACCAAAAATATACCAAAAGGAAAGTCCAAAATGTGATATATAAGTTTAAATGAAATACAATAAAAACAAAGTTCAAATAGCCCAAAAGAAGGCAGGAAATGGAACACAGAGGTACTGGGTTAAGCTTTCGGCTTTCAGCTCAGAGGAAGTCACAGTGCAACTTTGCTTCTCTCCTCCCACATCTGAGTTTATCTGACACCAGCTGCCTCTGTCATGCTGCCCAAGTTTGACCCCAATGTGATCAAAGTCATGAAACTTAGGTTCAATAGTGAAGAAGTTAGTACCACATCTTCCCTGACCCCCAAGATCATCTTTCTGGGTCTGTCTCCAAAAACAATGTTAGTGATGACATCACCAAGACAACCGGTTACTGAAGGGTCGAAGGATTTCACAGAGAAACTGACCTGACTCAAAAGAGACAGGTGAGATTAAATCGCAGCTCTGTCACTTGCTATATTTCTGATTTAGGTAAAAGTTACCTAACCTCTCTATGCCTGGATGTCCTAATTGTAAATTGATGGTACTAGCAATAATTCAGAGAAGGCAATGGCACCCCACTCCAGTACTCTTGCCTGGAAAATCCCATAGACAGAGGAGCCTGGTAGGCTGCAGTCTATGGGGTCACTAAGAGTCAGACATGACTGAGTGACTTCACTTTCACTTTCCACTTTCATGCATTGGAGAAGGCAATGGCAAGCCACTCCAGTGTTCTTGCCTGGAGAATCCCAGGGAGAGGGGAGCCTGGTGGGCTGCCGTCTATGGGGTCGCACAGAGTCAGACACGACTGAAGTGACTTAGCAGCAGCAGCAGCAGCAATAATTCACAGAGTCATTATAATGATTGGATAAGTATATTTATATATATATACATATATACATATATATCACTATATATATACATATGTATGTATATATATGAAGAAAGCTTTCCTTGGTAGCTCAGACGGTAAAGCGTCTGCTTACAATGCAGGAAAACTGGGTTTGATCCCTGGGTCAGGAAGATCCCCTGGAGAAGGAAATAGCAACCCACTCCAGTATTCATGCCGAGAGAATCCCATGGACCAAGGAGCCTGTGGGGCTACATTCTGTGGGGCCGCAGAGCCGGACACCACTGAGCGACTTCACTTTCACTTTCACGTTATATATATGGGCTTCCCTGGTAATAAAGAATCCGCTTGCAATGCGGGAGGCCTGGGTTTGATCCCTGGGTTGGAAAAACCCCCTGGAGGAGGGCATGGCAACCCACTGCAGCATGCTTGCCTGGAGAATCCCCATGGACAGAGGAGCCTGGTGGGCTACAGTCCATGGGGTGCAAAGAGTCAGACATGACTGAGCAACTAAGCACAGCAAACACACACACACACACACACACACACACACACACACACACACACACACTGCATAGAACAATACCTAAAAGTGAAAAACAAGTATTTATTCTTATTATTCAATTATTAGATAATCATTTTTTTATAACTAGCTTCCAGGGCTTTTTTTAGTTTTATAACCTATCAATTTATTTTTTAAAATTATTTTCTTATTCTTTACTCCCTTATTTTTATCCCATTTTTCTGTTTTGAGCTTCCCCAGATAAATATCTAGTTTTGATTTGCTTTCTGTTTTATAATGAAAGAAATTAATGCTATTACTTTAATGTATCTCTGATTAGTGATGCTTTTTATTATCCTCCTTCAAATAGTAACTATTTGTGTCTGACTCAAGTCATTCAGTAATAGAATTTTGTTTCATTTTAATTTTTAAATGTTTGACTTTCACGGTTGCTAATTTATATCTCTTGAGACTAGTTTCTAGTTTCACTGCATGTAGTCCAAGACTGTTTTCTGTATATTTTCTGCTTTGGGGAATGTATTAAATTTTCTTTGTAGCCTAACATATGAACTGTTTCAGCTAAAATCCTCTGAGCATAAGGAAAGAAATCATATTCTATATAAATACAGATTATTATACATAACTATTAAGTCAAGTCTCTTCCTTAAGTTATTTAAATCTTCTATACTCTCATTGATTTTTTACTTATTTATGTATCAAGAAATGAGAGAGGGGTGTTGCTATTTTCCATTATTGCTGTGATATTTCTCCTTGATGCCACATCTTACGGGTTTTGCTTATAGATGTAAACCTATTCAGTTCAGTCACTCAGTCGTGTCCGACTCTTTGCGGCCCCATGAATCACAGCACACCAGGCCTCCCTGTCCATCACCAACTCCCGAAGTTCACTCAAACTCATATCCGTCGAGTCAGTGATGCCATCCAGCCATCTCATCCTCTGTCGTCCCCTTCTCCTCCTGCCCCCAATCCCTCCCAGCATCAGAGTCTTTTCCAATGAGTCAACTCTTCGCATGAGGTGGCCAAAATACTGGAGTTTCAGCCTTAGCATCATTCCTTCCAAAGAAATCCCAGGGCTGATCTCCTTCAGAATGGACTGGTTGGATCTCCTTGCAGTCCAAGGGACTCTCAAGAGTCTTCTCCAACACCACAGTTCAAACGCATCAATTCTTCACCACTCAGCTTTCTTCACAGTCCAGCTCTCACATCCATACATGACCACAGGAAAAACCATAGCCTTGACTAGACAGACCTTAGTTGGCAAAGTAATGTCTCTGCTTTTGAATATGCTATCTAGGTTGGTCATAACTTTTCTTCCAAGGAGTAAGAAAATAACCTATTAGTCATAATTAATGTTTCATGATTTGAATTCTTGTTTGTATAAAATGTAATTGCAAACCCTTCCTTCTGTAGTTTGTATTTTACTCTTCCAAACAGAGGAAAACAATAGAATGGGAAAGACTAGAGCTCTCTTCAAGAAAACTAAGAGATACCAAAGAAACATTTCATGCAAAGATGGGTACAATAAAGGACAGAAATGGTATGGACCTAACAGAAGCAGAAGTTTAAGAAGAGGTGGCAAGAATACACAGAAAAGCTGTATTAAAAAGATCCTAATGACCCAGATAACCACAATGGTGTGGTCACTCACCTAGAGCCAGACATCCTGAAGTGTAACATCAAGGGGGGCCTTAAGGAGTACTACTACAAACAGAGCTAGTGGAGGTGATGGGATTCTAGTTGAGCTATTTCAAATCCTAAAAGACAATGCTGTTAAACTGCGGCAGTCAGTATGCCAGCAAATTTCGAGAACTCAGCAGTGGCCACAGGACTAGAAAAGGTCAGTTTTCATTCCAATCCCAAAGAAAGACAATGCCGAAAAATGTTCAAATTTTCATACAATTGCACTCATTTCACATATAGCAAGATAATGCTCAGAATCCTTCAAGCTAGGCTTCAGCAGTACGTGAACTGTGAACTTCCAGATGTACGAGCTGGATTTGGAAAAGGCAGATCATATTGCCAACATCTGCTGGATCATAGAAAAAGCAAGGGGATTAAAAAAAAAAAAAGCTTCATTGACTATGCTAAAGAATTTGTGTGAAACACAAGAAACTGTGGAAAATTCTTAAAGAGATGGGAATACCAGACCACCTTACCTTCTTCCTGAGAAATGTATGCAGAACTAGAAGCAACAGAACCAGACACGAAACAACAGACTGGCTCAAAATTGGGAAAGAAGTACATCAAAGCTGTATATTGTCACCCCACTTATTTAACTTCTGTGCAGACCTCATCATGTGAAATGCCAGCTATGATGAAACTAGACAGCATATTAAAAAGCAGAGACATCACCTTGCCGACAAAGGTCTGTCTCATCAAAGCTATGATTTTTCCAGTAGTCATGTATGTATGTGAGTTGGACCATAAGGAAGTCTCAGGGCCAAATAATTGATACTTTTGAACTATGGTCCTGGGAGAAGACTCTTGAGAGTCCCTTGGACTGCAGGGAGATCAAACTAGTAAATCCTAAAGAAAATCAACCCTGAATACTCATTGGAAGAACTGATGCTGAAGCTGAAGCGCCAATACTTTGGCCACCTGATGCAAAGAACTGACTCACTGGAAAAGATCCTGATGCTGGGAAGATTGAGAGCAAGAGGAGAAAGGGGCGACAGAGGATGAAATAGCTGGATGGCATCACTGACTCAGTGGACATGAGTTTGAGCAAACTCAGGGAAATAGTGAATGACAGGAAAGCCTTCCAGGTGTGCTACAGTTCATGGGTTGCAAAGAGTCAGACCTGAGTTAGCGACTGAACAAGTATTTTATAATTGAACTTTCTTGATGAGGTCACTTTAAGTAAATTTTTTTTAATATGGGAATTTAACTCCTTATAATTAACACTTGGAGAAGGCAATGGCAACCCACTCTACTACTCTTGGCTGGAAAATCCCATGGACGGAGGAGCCTGGTGGGCTGCAGTCCCTGGGGTCGCTAAGAGTCGGACATGACTGAGTGACTTCCCTTTCACTTTTCACTTTCATGCATTGGAGAAGGAAATGGCAACCCACTCCAGTGTTCTTGCCTGGAGAATCCCAGGGACCGGGGAGCCTGGCGGGCTGCCGTCTACAGCGTTGCACAGAGTCGGACACGACTGAAGCGACTCAGCAGCAGCAGTAACACTTACCCTGATGTGTATCGTCCTGTACTTATTATCATTTTGATACTTCCTTTCGATCTCCTTCATTGTTTTCCTACAATACACTTTTGCTACAGTGACCCTAGATGAACTTTTTTCCACCAGTAACTTGGAAGACACAAATAATTCTTTAAAATCATCTCTGAAGTTATTTTTTAATATGTCAAAAAAAAGATTTGAATAGACATTCATCTCCTAGCCTTCAGAATAAAACAGATTATTTTGATACCCACTACATGCAAAATGAGATAATTAGCTCATATGTATTTCTTCTCCTTTCCTGCCTCTCATTTCTCCCATATGTATCAGATGTTAAACCCAAGTTTTTATTTTCACTAATGCATATTTTCCTCCTTTATTTCCATTTCCTGTTACACTCTTGTCAGAATTGGAAATGGAAGAAAAGTGAATACAATGTGAGCCATTTTCCAATGGGCTTGATGATGACTTATCTGAAAATAATAATTCTACATACATAAGTTTCAAAGGATCTGTGATGCTTCTGTGATTGGTTTTTAATATGTCTTAGCACTTAAAATCTGTTTTGTTTTGTTTCCATGCATAGATACACCTCCAATGAAAGAAATGATAAAAGCACTTTAGATGTCTCATTCTAAATCTTGTTGTCAATTTAAGAATGTATTCAAAATTTAATAGTATGATAGGAACATAAGCTTTCTAGAAATCTGTCCTAAGAATCTCCCAGAGGCAAGTATAAAAGGAAGCTATGGCTATATTATTGCTAGGTGCTCTATATTTAAATTTCGAATAATGGCAGTCAGAAAGCTATGAAAAGCTTGAGATTCTCTTTCTTCTTAAAAAGGGAAGCGGACATTGCCTACTTTTGATTTAAAGGGAAAAAGGACAATGAAGAGGCAAAAAGGCAAATGGCAGAAAGGCCAGCGCACATTTCTCCTCTGATTGGCTAGAAACAGATGAAGGAGACACTAGAGGAGGCAAGCCCTGGGGGTGAAAACTGACATCAGCTTAGTTCAGGCAGGAAGGCTCACAAAGAACCTTTCCAATTAAGGTCCGGGGATCCACTTAGAAAGAAATAAGCTGATAAGAACAAAGGCTTTTTGAGAAAGTTTTTGAATTTTGCCTGGAAATCTGTTTTTAGAAGGCATTCCATGGGACTCTTTTCCTATTAAATGATCGATCAAGTTGTCTGTCTCTTCCAACAAAAGCCTTCCCAGTCTAAGTTGTAAAATTAGTCCCAGTTGAGCAGAGTTTTGTTGTGGGACGGATTCCTCCAAAAGCTGATTTTCAGAGTTTTGAATGCACAAAGTTTACTCAGGAGTGCTCTCAGGAAAAAGAACAGAAGGGAAGAAAGCAGAACTGGTTAGAGGGAGAACTTGAATGGTGAAACAGTCCCGAGGAAGCCCTCAGCCAACATCAACACTACCTATAAAGCTGGGATAAGCCCTTTGTAGTTGTGCTGAGTTGAGATGCGGATGAGCGCCCTTCCCCAAGAGGGCAGGGCCTTGGCAAGCTGTCACTCTTCAGCCAAGGGCAATTCCTGGAGAGGGTTAATAGCTAAGGCTGTTAGCTAGCAGATGAGGAACAATGGCCAGACTTCCCAGCCTGAAGGGGGGATCTATCTAGGAGCGTGGCATCCACCACAGGCTCTGTCCTCGTCTGTCTTCACGTCATACTTCCTCACGTGACCACCACACCCCGAGACTTCAAACGGCATTTATATATTTGTAACTCTTAGATTCCAGCAGACAGATTTCTTCTGGACTCCAGACCCTATCGACAGCTATTTCCTTGACATCTGCACTTGAATGGTACACAGCTACCTGCATCTCAACATGTCCCAAACCAAACCCCTGATGTCTCCCGCAAAACTGCTCCTTCTCCTGCATTGTCTTTCAGTGAACTGCTCCATTGTCCCCATTGCTGCACCCAGAAAACCGCGAGGAGCTCCGGACGTTTTCCTCAGTCCCGCATCCGATCATCAAGCCCTGCTGCTTCTCCCTCCCAAGTGTTTCTCGCAGCAGTCCGCCCTTCCCTTTGTCCATGACTCTCCCTAAGTGCACTCCACCTCCCTACCCAACAAGCCTTCTAACAACTGTGCTTTCCTCTCCACCAATCTATCCTTCAGACAAGAGTCCAAGCAACTTCTATAAAATAAAATTCTGGTAGTGTTGTTTCCTTGCTCAGAACCCTTGAGAAGCTTTTCTTTTCTTTTAAGATAAAGACCCAAACCTCAAACTTACACTGTAAGGCTCTTTTATGATTTCTCCCCTGACTACTCCACAAGCTTCACCTGCTGTCACTCTTCCCCTTGAAACTGCATTTCAGCTTTACTGACCTTTCAAATATACACTCCTTTCCCACCCAGGTGACTTCTCACCTGATGTCTCCCCTGTGGTTTGCTCGAGGGCATGCCCTTTCCCACTCCTTTAATTAATGTCTCAGGAGTCTTCAGAGTCATTTAAATATTACTCCATCAGAGAAGTCTCCTCTGAGACACTAGACTCTATCAGCTTCTCTTGTACTCAGCGCTCCTTCCTCTATGCTTAAATACCTTTTCTCAAAAATATATGATTATCTACGTAATTACAGTTTAGTGAGAGTAGGGACTGAGTTCTTGGAATCTAAATAACAACAACCAAGGGGTGAATGGGTGAACTTTGGTTCATCCCATGTTGTGAAATAGTATGCAGTCTTTAAAAATGTAATAGAATAGTGAATAACATGGGAAGTGTTTATAACATTGAGTAAAAAGAGGAATCAAAATTGTATTAGATATTATGATTTCAACTATTCAGTTCAGCTCAGTTCAGTTGCTCAGTCATGTCCAACTCTTTGCGACCCCATGAATCGCAGCACTCCAGGCCTCCCAGTCCATCACCAACTCCCAGAGTTCACTCAGATTCATGTCCATCAGGTCAGTGATGCCATCCAGCCATCTCATCCTCGGTCGTCCCCTTCTCCTCCTGCCCCTAATCCCTCCCAGCATCAGAGTCTTTTCCAATGAGTCAACTCTTCGCATGAGGTGGCCAAGGTACTGGAGTTTCAGCTTCAGCATCATTCCTTCCAAAGAAATCCCAGGACTGATCTCCTTCAGAATGGACTGGTTGGGTCTCCTTGCAGTCCAAGGGACTCTCAAGAGTCTTCTCCAACACCACAGTTCAAAAGCATCAATTCTTCAGCGCTCAGCCTTCTTCACAGTCCAGCTCTCACATCCATACAACGACCACAGGAAAAACCATAGCCTTGACTAGACGGACCTTAGCAGGCAAAGTAATGTCTCTGCTTTTGAATATGCTATCTAGGTTGGTCATAACTTTTCTTCCAAGGAGTAAGCATCTTTTAATTTCATGGCTGCAGTCACCATCTGCAGTGATTTTGGAGTCCAAAAAAATAAAGTCTGACACTGTTTCCACTGTTTCCCCATCTATTTCCCATGAAGTGATGGGACCAGATGCCATGATCTCCGTTTTCTGAATGTTGAGCTTTAAGCCAAATTTTTCACTCTTCTCTTTCACTTTCATCAAGAGGCTTTTTATTTCCTCTTCACTTTCTGCCATAAGGGTGGTGTCATCTGCATATCTGAGGTTATTGATATTTCTCCCAGCAATCTTGATTCCAGCTTGTGTTTCTTCCAGTCCAGCCTTTCTCATGATGTACTCTGCGTATGTTAATAAGCAGGGTGAAAATATACAGCCTTGATGTACTCCTTTTCCTATTTGAAACCAGTCTGTTGTTCCATGTCCAGTTCTAACTGTTGCTTCCTGACCTGCATATAGGTTTCTCAAGAGGCAGGTATTCCTATCTCTCTCAGAATTTTCCACAGTTTATTGTGATCCACACAGTCAAAGGCTTTGGCATAGTCAATAAACTAGAAATAGATGTTTTTCTGGAACTCTCTTGCTTTTTCCATGATCCAGCGGATGTTGGCAATTTGACCTCTGGTTCCTCTGCCTTTTCTAAAACCAGCTTGAACATCAGGGAGTTCACGATTCACGTATTGCTGAAGCCTGGCTTGGAGAATTTTGAGCATTATATGAGAACATAAAGACTGAAATAACAACTACTAAAAAGAAAAAAAATTATGTAATGTGATAGAGGTGCTAATTTTTGCTACAAAGACAATCATATTATAATATAGAAATGTATCAAATTAACATGTTATATATCTTATATTTATAGTGTCATATGTCAAATACATTTAAATTTTAAAAAAGACTGAAAGGAATAAAAATGCTTATAGATTTTTTTCTGGATGGTTTATGGGTGATTTCAATTTTAATACTTTTTGTTCATCTCACCAAAACACATTATTTATTTTTAAATCAATCTTAAAAAAATGAATAATTTCCTGCTAGAGAAAACAAAACTACCAAGTTCTAGAAAACATAAAGCACTTTTTCAAAACAGTGAATTTACAGAGAGACTAGTAAGCCAACATGGTGAAATCAAATAGGTGAATATAAGTTCACTTGGTGTTATGAAAGACCTATGGAAAATTTCTTTTGTTCCCCTGTGATGTACCAGAGAGGATTAATGGATTATAAATACCTATTAATATTTTTTCTTCCAACTTTATTTATATATAATTAACAAATGAACATTATTCATGTGTAATCAATGTAGTATGTTAATATATGTATACACTGTGGAATGATCACCACAATCAAGCTAATTAACATATCCATCACTTCATATAGGTTCCATTTGCATGTGAGGAGGGATAAGGACATTTAGGATCTACTCCCTTAGCACATTCAAAAACATGATACAGTATTATTGACTGTAGTCACCATGCTCTACATTTTATCTCCAAAATGTATTCATCCTGAATAACTGAACTTTATACACTTTGGTCAACATATCCGCATTTTCCCCTCTTCTCAGCCCCTGGCAAATACCATTTTACCCCCTATTCCTATGTTTGACTTTTTTAGATTCCGTATATAAATGAGATCAGGCAGTATTATCTGTCTGTGCCTGGTCTAATCAGTTAGACAGTTCCCTTTTAAGGTAGATAGTGCAGCTATTACTTCGAGATAGTGACTTCATTTCCCTTGGGTATATACCCAGAAGTGGGACTGCTGGTCATATGGTAATTCTATTTTTTATTTTATTAGGAACCTCCACACTGTTTTCCATAGTAGATGAACATTTCCATCAACAGTGCACAAGGGTCACCTTGTCTCCACACACTTACCAATATTTGTTATCTTTTACCATTTTGATAACAGCTATCCTGGCAGTGTGATCTGGTATTTCATTGTGGCTTTGATTTACATTTCCCTGATGATTAGTGATGTTTAGCAATTTTTCATGTACCTGTCATTCCTGAAGTGCAAGAATATGAGTGACCCGTCCCAAAAGATGGACTATGTATCTATCTACACCAAGGAGTGAGAGCTTAATTTGCAAATTCCAATGAAAAGCTCCTTTTTGTAGAGAAATTTCACTTGCTTGACTTTTTAAGTCCATATTAAAGAATGGAAGAAAAACTGTCCCTGTCTCATGTAAGAAAAGTCTGCCTCCTTCTAATCCACTCTCAAAGCAGTTGCCAAAGCAGTTCTGTTAAATGTTAGTCCGTTCTTGGCAATTCTCTGCTCAAAACTTTTCAGTAGCTTTCCATCTATGTGAAGTCCTCAGAACAGTATACTTCACTTCTCTCCCCTCTCCCCTCATCTTCTACCATATCTTTCTTACTCCACCAGAACTTTTTTTTTCTTTCCTAATCTCCAGTCCTTGACCTCTACCCAAACGTTCTATGCTGCTTCTGCATGTCTGACTTCCTTACTTTGTTTTTATCTAAATGTAACCATCTACGTGATGTCTTCTCATCTCCCTAACTAATAGTGCCTCCCTTGACATACCCTCATCTCCTTTATTTTTCTCCATAGCATTTTTTTCTTATACTATACATTTTAATTATTTTTTGTCTTTCCCTACAGATATGGATTTTTGCATATTTTTTTGCTTCTGCTTCCCCAGGTCTAGAACAGATTCAGGAGCGTGATATGGATTCAGCAAATATTACAGATAAATGAATGAGTGAAAAATGAATGTCTCACTGCAACGAGACTCATATAAGTTAGGGCTGGATGTCACCACTCCTCCACAAGCTCTACCCTCAGTTCAGTTCAGTCAGTCATGTCCGACTCTTTGCGACCCCATGAATTGCAGCACGCCAGGCCTCCCTGTCCATCACCAACTCCCAGAGTTTACTCAGACTCATGTCCATCGAGTCAGTGATGCCACCCAGCCATCTCATCCTCTGTTGTCCCCTCTCCTCCTGCCCCCAATCCCTCCCAGCATCAGAGTTTTTTTCCAATGACTCAACTCTTCACATGAGGTGGCCAAAATATTGGAGTTTTAGCTTCAGCATCAGTCATTCCAATAAACACACAGGACTGATCTCCTTTAAAATGGACTGGTTGGATCTCCCTGCAGTCCAAGGGACTCACAAGAGTCTTTTCCAATACCACAGTTCAAAAGCATCAATTCTTCGGTGCTCAGCTTTCTTCACAGTCCAACTAACATCCATACACGACCACTGGAAAAACGATAGCCTTGACTAGACAGACCTTTGTTGGAAAAGTAATGTCTCTGCTTTTCAATGTGCTATCTATGTTGGTCATAACTTTCTTTCCAAGGAGTAAGCATCTTTCAATTTCATGGCTGCAGTCACCATCTGCAGTGATTTTGGAGCCCAAAACAAATAAAATCTGACACTGTTTCCACTGTTTCCCCATCAACTTCCCATGAAGTGATGGGACCAGATGCCATGATCTTAGTTTTCTGAATGTTGAGCTTGAAGCCAACCTTTTCACTCTCTTTCACTTTCTTCAAGAGGCTCTTCAGCTCCTCTTCACTTTCTGCCATAAGGGTGGTGTCATCTGCATATCTGAGGTTATTGATATTTCTCCCAGCAGTCTTGATTCCAGCTTGTGCTTCTTCCAGCCCAGCGTTTCTTATGATGTATTCTGCATATAAGTTAAATAAGTAGGGTGACAATATACAGCCTTGACATACTCCTTTTCCTATTTGGAACCAGTCTGTTGTTCCATGTCCAGTTCTAACTGTTGCTTCCTGACCATATAGGTTTCTCAAGAGGCAGGTCAGGTGTCTGGTATTCCCATCTCTTAGAATTTTCCACAGTTTGTTGTGATCCACACAGTCAAAGGCTTTGGCATAGTCAATAAAGCAGAGGTAGATGTTTTTCTGCAACTCTCTTGCTTTTTCAATGATCTAATAGATGTTGGCAATTTGATCTCTGGTTCCTCTGCTTTTTCTAAATTCAGCTTGAATCTGGAAGTTCACGGTTCACATACTGTTGAAGCCTGGCTTGGAGAATTTGGAGCATTACTCTACTAGTGTGTGAGATGAGTGCAATTGTGCAGTAGTTTGAACATTCTTTGACATTGCCTTTCTTTTGACCTTTTCCAGTCCTGTGGCCACTGCTGAGTTTTCCAAATTTGCTGGCATATTGAGTGCAGCACTCTCACAGCATCATCTTTCAGGATTTGAAATAGCTCAACTGGAATTCCATCATCTCCACTAGCTTTGTTTGTAGTGATGCTTTCTAGGGCCCACTTGACTTCACATTCCAAGATGTCTGGCTCTAGGTGAGTGATCACACCATCATGATTATCTGGGTCATGAAGCTCTTTTTTTGTACAGTTCTTCTGTGTATTATTGCCACCTCTTCTTAATATCTTCTGCTTCTGTTAGGTCCAGACCCTTTCTGTCCTTTATCGAGCCCATCTTTGCATGAAATGTTCCCTTGGTGTTTCTAATTTTCTTGAAGAGATCTCTAGTCTTTCTCGTTCTGTTGTTTTCCATTTCTTTGCATTGATTGCTGAGTAAGGCTTTATTATCTCTCCTTGCTATTCTTTGGAACTCTGCATTCAGATGCTTATATCTTTCTTTTTCTCCTTTGTTTTTCGCCTCTCTTCTTTTCACAGCTATTTGTAAGCCCTCCCCAGACAGCCATTTTACTTTTTTGCATTTCTTTTCCATGGGGATGGTCTTGATCCCTGTCTCCTGTACAGTGTCACAAACCTCCGTCCATAGTTCATCAGGCACTCTGTCTATCAGATCTAGACCCTTAAAACTATTTCTTACTTCCACTGTATAATCATAAGGGACTTGATTTAGGTCATATCTGAATGGTCTAGTGGTTTTCCCTACTTTCTTCAATTTAAGTCTAAATTTGGCAATAAGGAACTCATGATCTGAGCCATAGTCAGCTCCCAGTCTTGTTTTTACTGACTGTATAGAGCTTTTCCATCTTTGGCTGCAAAGAATATAATCAATCTGATTTCGGTGTTGACCATCTGATGATGTCCATGTGTAGAGTCTTCTCTTGTGTTGTTGGAAGAGGGTGTTTGATATGACCAGTGTGTTCTCTTGGCAAAACCCTATGAGCCTTTGCCCCACTTCATTCTGTACTCCAAGGCCAAATGTGCCTGTTACTCCAGATGTTTCTTGACTTCCTACTTTTGCATTCCAGTCCCCTGTAATGAAAAGGACATCTTTTTTGGGTGTTAGTTCTAAAAGGTCTCATAGGTCTTCATAGAACCATTCAACTTCAGCTTCTTCAGTGTTATTGGTTGGGGCATAGGCTTGGATTACTGTGATATTGTATGGTTTGCCTTGGAAATGAACAGATTGTTCTGTCCAAGGAGTGGTGGCTGCACAGGCCAAGAGGAGCTACTCCACGTTCAAGGTCAGGAGGAGTGGCCATGAGGAGAAACCCCTCGTCTAAGGTAAGGAGCAGTGGCTGCGCTCTGCTGGAGTGGCAGTGAAGAGATACCCCACGTCCAAGGTAAGAGAAACTCAGGTAAGATGGTAGGTGTTATGAGAGGGCATCAGAGGGCAGACAGACTAAAACCATACTCACAGAAAATTAGTCAATCTGATCACACTGAGCACAGCCTTGTCTAACTCAATGAAACTAAGCTATGCCGTGCAGAGCCACCCAAGATGGACGGGTTATGGTGCAGAGGTCTGACAGAATGTGGTCCACTGGAGAAGGGAATGGCAAACCACTTCAGTATTCTTGCCTTGAGAACCCCATGAACAGTATGAAAAGGCAAAATGATAGGATACTGAAAGAGGAACTCCCCAGGTCAGTAGGTGCCCAATATGCTACTGGAGATCAGTGGAGAAATAACTCCAGAAAGAATGAAGGGATGGAGCCAAAGCAAAAACAATACCCAGTTGTGGATGGGACTGGTGATAGAAGCAGGGCTGATGCTTCTAAAGAGCAATATTGCATAGTAACCTGGAAAGTTAGGTCCATGAATCAAGGCAAATTGGAAGTGGTCAAACAGGAGATGGCAAGAGTGAACATCGACATTCTAGGAATCAGCGAACTAAAATTGACTGGAATAGGTGAATTTAACTCAGATGACCATTATATCTACTACTGTAGGCAGGAATCCCTTAGAAGAAATGGAGTAGCCATCATGGTCAACAAAAGAGTCTGAAATGCAGTACTTGGAAGCTCTACCCTAGATCATTATATATTGATAATTGACTCCCACCTTCAGGCGGGAGTGGGTAGTACATGTTTGGTAATGATTTGGTATGACTTGTGTTAAGATAATTCAGTTTTCAATTGGTCTCTGTCTCTTGATATCCAGAAGACTGCATTTCATGGTGACTTTTTTTCAAAGAAATTAAAAGATCAGGGTCAGAGAGAACATTTCCTCTCTGGCATATACTTGACTTTTAGAAAGCTCAGAATAAAACAAATGAACCTCAATGACAGTCAACAGTATGTATAATATTTAAAAAGTAATATTAATGGAATGTTAAAAGTCTAAAAAGATTACATGCAACATAATGTCATTAGAAAATTAAACACCTAGATTTATAATGCAAGTTTTAAAAAGATATATAATTGTAATAAAACAATAAAAATCCATAAAAAGCAAAACCCATATGCATGGATTCAGTATGATAGTTATCTTGAGTAGAAGAGGTAAGAAAAATGGGTTGTGAGGTACTGGGCAAAACAATTAGTGTAAGTTATTTTCAAGGTAATATTTTGATGGTAGGCTCACAGTTGCTTAATGCATTATTAAAATAATTTATATAAATAAACAATATAATATATAATTAATTTTAAAATATATAGCTATATATAATTATATATACAAATTATATATAAATTAAATATTTTATTATATTAAATAAAATTAAATATTTAAATTATATAAATTTAATAGTTAAATATAATTATATTTAAATATAATTTTATATTTTTATAAAGTAATTTTATCATAGTTAAAAACAACTGTTAAAAATAATAAAAATGGGCCATGCACTGATCATTAGAATGTCATGAACCAAGGATTAGTGATGAGTTCAATCTCTATTTTTGAGATCCATATATCTGACTGGGAAGAGATAAAGTGGTTACAGTGACACCATAACATGAAATTAATTATAATCAACTGGGGAGTCAATGGACCAAATTTCTGAATTCAACTTAGTATGTATAAGACTGGAAAGATCATCACTCCCACTCTAACAGAAAGAAAGGTGCATATCTGCAAAACCACAGTTTTTCTTTAACTCATCAGATTTCTGAGGTAGCCGTACAACCTACTTACTTGAAATCTGAGGAAAAACAGTCATCTCCAAGCAGAGACAAGATGACAGCATTTTCTTACCTGGGGTAAATGCCAGACATTGTACAAGTTGGCAAGAATAATTCAGCTTAAAAGTGAAATGGACGCTAAAAGCTGAATGTGAGCTAGTGTCAAAGTACAGAATCCCCAGAAACCACATACAGGAGAATTTTCACCTACTCAAAGGTCTTCTACTCACATAGTCACCTACTCATATATCTTACCTGGTGTTCACAAGAAAGACTTTAGTCAGAACAGAGATCACAGATTTAGCAACTAAGCAACAACAACATGGTATAGAACTTGGACAGGAAAATAGCAGCAGGGCAAGAACGGCACTCAATTCTGTTCAGACCCCTTTTTCCCGTCTCCCCTCCAAGCAAAATAATTCAGCACTGGTGGATCCAAAAACTAACAGACACGCAAAGAAGTAAGGGGAAAATTCAACACACAAAGAAATGAAAAGAAAAAGATTCATATGTGATACTGATGTTGGAATTAACAGACAGAATTTAAAATAAGTCTGATGAACAGGATAAAGTTTCTAGTGGAAAAGATAAGGAATGGCATTGCCAGATAAGGAATTTCATCAGAAAAATAAAAACTGTAAGAAAGAATCAACTGGGAATGCTAGGAATTTTAAAAAATGCTAGAATTAAACATGTTTAATGCCAGTAGTAGAGATGAAGAATGCCTTCTGAAGGCTCATCAGTAGACTTGACACAAATGATGGAAAGAATCAATGAACATGAAGATAAAGCAACAGAAATTACACAAACTGGAAAACAAAGATACAGAAGAATGAAAAAATAAAACGAGCATCCACAAGCAGTGGGACAATATCAAATCTCTAATATATGTGTAATTTGGATACCAAACGAAGAAAGAAATAACAGAACTGAAGAAGTATTGAAGAGATAATAGCCAGGACTGTCCCTTAAATAGAAGGAAACTCTTCGTGGCAGCCAGAGACAAAAGAAGCTTCATACACAAAGGAACAGACACAGAAGTAACAGCAGACTTCTCATTGGAAACCACGCAAGCTAGAAGACAATGGAGCGTCATCTATAAAATGCTTAAAAAAGAAAGCTGGCCCAGAGTTCCATACAGGGAAAATATTCTCCAAAAATGAAAATAAAATAGATAATCTTTTTCAGAAAAACAAAGAATAAGAGTAATCATTACCATCAGACATATAAGAAATGTTAAAGGAAGTTCTTCAATCAGGACGAAAACAGAAAGAAACTTCAGTTTCTTCTTGATAAAGATCAGTAGAAATGCAATAATGACTGTAAGCATATAATTCACATTTTTATTATTTTTAATTGCTCTAACAGATTATTCAAAGGTAGGATGAATAACTTAAGATGTATATTGAAAACCCTAAAGAGATCACTAAATTTTTCTTCAGTTCAGTTCAGTCACTCAGTCATGTCCGACTCTTTGCAACCCCATGAATTGCAGCACGCCAGGCCTCCCTGTCCATCACCAACTCCCGGAGTTCACTCAGACTCACGTCCATTGAGTCAGTGATGCCATCCAGCCATCTCATCCTCTGTCGTCCCCTTCTCCTCCTGCCCCCAGTCCCTCCCAGCATCAGAGTCTTTTCCAGTGAGTCAACTCTTCGCATGAGGTGGTCAAAGTACTGGAGCTTCAGCTTTAAGCTGTGATAGGTACACTTCTAAGATGGTCATTAATGATCTCCACTCTGGTGTTCACCTCCTCAGGTAATTGCTTCCTCCTGAATACAGAAGAAACATAGTGACTTGCTTCAAACTAATATAACTTTTAAAAAGTGATGAAATATCACTTCTGATGGGCTATAAAAGACTGATTTCCATGTTGCTAGCGATACTTTCACTATTTTGAAGAGGCCCACATGACAAGGAATTGAGGGTGGGAGGAGAAGGGAGCAACAGAGGATAAGATGGTTGAATGGCATCATAGACTCAATGGACACAGTTTGAGCAAACTCCAGGAGATAGTGAAGGACAGGGAAGGCTGGTGTTCTGCAGTCCACCTGGCTACAAAGAGTTGGACATGACTGAGTGACTGAACAACAACAAGCTAATAACTAACAAGGAACCAAATGCTGCCAATAACCAATGAGTGAACTTGGAAGTAGATCTTTCTCCAGTTGAGCCTTCAGATAAGACTGCAGATGTTGAGCTGCTATGTCGAGGCCTTGAGAGAGACCATGAAACAGCATATCAGTTCAGCTGTGTCTGTATTCCTGACTTACAGAAATTGTGAGATATAAATGTGTGTGTTTTTAAGCCACTAAATTTGGGGATGATTTGCTGTGAAGCAATAGACAACTAATACGTGAATGGAATAATAAAAAAACATCAAATCTAAAAGAAAACAGAGAATCAAAAGAGACAGAATCACAAAAAAATAGCTACTTAGGTGGAAGACTTTAATTCAATAACATCAGTAATTGTACTTATTCTAAATGGCCTAAACATACCAATTAAAAGCCAAAATTTAAAAACAATATAGGCTTTTTACCCAAAATATACTTTAAATATAACATGGACACATTAAAAGTAATAGCATGGAAAAAGATATACCATTCAGTGACAATCAAAAGAAGACTGATGTGGCTATGTTAATATCAAACTAGAGTTCAGAACAAGAAACATTACCAGGAATAGAGATATTATAGGTCATTACAGTTCTAAATATGTATTCACCTTATAACATTATATGAGAATAGCATTACTATGATACCAAAACCAGACAAAACATTGCAATAAGAGAAAACTATAGATCAACACCCATCATGAATATAAAGGCAAAAATCCTCAACAGAATAACAGCAAGTCAATTCTAATAATATACAGAAAAAGGATATCACATCATACCCAAGCAGAGTTTATCTCAGAAATGCAAGGCTTGCTCAACATTTGAAAATAAATCAATAGAATTCACCTTATTATAGTTGCATGCACTTCTCTCAAGCCCCCAACTCTCCCTTAATCCCTGGAAACCACTCATCTATTGTCCATTTCTATAATTTTCCTATTTCAAGAATGCTATATAAATAGAATACAGTATATAACCTTTTGGGGACTTTTTTTCACTCAGCATAATTCTCTGGAGATTCATCAGACTGTATACATCAATAGTTTCTTTGTATTGCTGAGTAGTATTCCACAGTTTAGTTATTCATCTGCTGAAGGCTATCTGGATTATTTTCAGTTTGGGGCTATTACAAACAAAGCTGCTTTGATTATTCATGTACAGGTTTTTTTTTTTTCTAATTTCATGAAATCAAACTTACCTGCTTTGGATTCTTTGCTTAATCCTCTGTCATGAAGACTTTCTTCTGTATTTTCTTCTAAACATTTTATGGTTTTACATTTAGATCCATGATCCATTTTGAGTTATCCTTTTTTCTTATTGCTTCATTATTTTATTCACTGGATCATTTTACCTGGAGTCTCTTTACACCTTAACATGTAATGAACATTTGAAAATAAGCCAATTATACCCATCTTATTTTTTATTCAAAATCATAGACCACTGTTACAATTTGATGACACTGCCCCAAATGAGATGGTCAGAGCCTTGCCTGCAGCCCAGGAATCCACATACTCTCACCACGAGTCACTTCTGTAATAAGTGAATGAGTGGCTGTGCTGTTTGCCGCTCTGCTCTTTCCCCTTTGCGGTGTCTTTCACAGCCACTCTGGAAGATGACTGCCATGCTACCACCACACATACCGGCTTGCAATCATGATCAAACCAACGCATCCAAAAACCCGGGCTCAGACTCTCCCTGCTCTTTCGGCTGGGTGTGCTGTACGAGACTGCCCATGTGGCCGCGAGGTGCAAGGGGGGCAGTGCAGCGAGCGCAGATGATGCGGGTGACCCACTTGCTCACGTGCCTTGTGTTCTCCGGTCCTGCTTGGTCTTCCTTCCCAGATGCGGCATTTCCATCTTATGAGAGTCTGCTGCAGGTATTCTGACTAGATAGGTTCAACAGAATTCTTTTCATAAAGTGAAGTTTCAGATTCACAGTCTTTAGTGCTTCATTACCATGCAGTCTGTCTCTTCCAGAACCCCAAAACATGCTGGAGCCATTTCTCAAAAGGTGTTTTATTTCATGCTGTAGACATAAATGTATAATTCTATTATAGTTTATAATTCTATGATGGCGTGTGCTAAGCTTTTCATAAGCTTCACAGTACCTCTTTTCCCACTGAACGTATCTCCAACACCATAGGGCCTTCCAAAGCTTAGGACCCAAGCAACATGACTGCTTACACCACAGCCTGGACCTACTGCAGAGCTCTTTTCTGCACTGGGTCACGAGGTCCCATTCAAAGTTGGCAACCCTTCTATGTCACCTAATACATGGACCAGGTCAACATTCCTTGGTGAAAAATGTATCTCCTCTAGAATCAAAGAAGCCTACCACGTATGTGCTTCAATTTATGTGGCAAAGGATTCAGTACACGTTTGTTTCCCCCCACCCCTTTTGTTACGGATATCTTGGCATATTTCTGAACAGTGGACCCTAAAAACATCAGTGACGTTTTCTTCATTGGAATCCTAAAATCTTCACTAAAAATTCAAGAAAGTCTTTGAAACTCTGCAGTCTATTTTAGACACTCTGAAGCACATGTGCATTGTCAAGGCTTTCAGAGTACTAGCCCTCGGTTGTTTGACCTGCCTGATCAGCATTATTAATGTTAACGGATCACTGTGAGGTTTTGTGGGATGACCAAGCAGTCTGATTCTCTTTGTGCTATAATATAATGAAAGGCAGGAAAGTTAACATAGCCCTAAGGCAAAACTAAATGAACATTGTCTGCCCTGCATGAATCCAACTGTCTCTGACCCTTTCTGATTAGGATGGAAAAAAATTCATCTGATGCATCAATAGCTACATATCATGTTCCTGCTCCACCAATGATACTTTTCTAGCACAGCAGCTGAAAACTGGGCAACTATTTGGTTAAGTCTGAGGTAGTTTACAATCATTCTCCAGGATCCATCTAGTTTCTTCAGGGATAAGACTGGTAAATTTAAGAAGTATGATAGGAATCACCATCCTCAAATCCTTTAGATCTTTAATGGTGGCACTAATCTCCACGCCTCTCCCTTCATCCCACAGAATATAATCTTGCTTTTCAAATTTAGTATCTTGGCTGGGGAAAGGGGGAAGTTTCAGACATATCCACTTGTCCTTCCCCACTGAGACCCTTACCACAAAGGACAAGGATCCAGTATGCAGATTACTCCACTACCAGGTATAGCAACTGTATATCTGAGGACTACGGAAATGACCATTGAGTAGTTTTCCAGACCTTAACCAGGATTCCATTCATCACCTGGTCCCGAGATACCCCTACTCTTTGGAGTGCTTTGAAGATGTTTTGGAGCTCCAGATATTCAAGTAAACTCAAAACATAATATGTCCAAGAATCTTGGGTATTCTTCTTTCCCCATTTATCCCAAAAAAGTTCCCCCATGTCTATGAATTCTTTATTAAGTATAGTCTTATGTTTCAGTACCTTGATCAAACACCTTCAAAATCCAGTCCCTAGGGTATGCTCCTTTCTCATGACACTGCATGCTAGCTAAGTTCTAGAGCTCCTATGTATAATCTCTTTCCTGCCTTATCTTGCCTAGCTCTTTTCCAGTTGGCCTAGTAGCTGGGAGAGGAGGTGAGGGCAACTCCTGAGAACACACACTGCCTTGAAGAGGGGCTTGTACAACACCCTGAAGCACAGGGAAAGGGTAGACTACCTTACAAATGCCAAGGGAAGGGAGTCCACAGAGCCAACACCTTCTGGGAAATCTATCCAGATAGTGCCATTACATATTCTAGGGCCTCAGATTTCTCCAACCTGGGCCCTGACTTTGTCACAGATCTGGGAACAGCATCCAGATAGTACCATTACATATTCCAGGGCCTCAGATTTCTCCAGCCGGGGCCCTGACTTTGTCACAGATCTGGGAACACCATCCAGATAGTGCCATTACATATTCCAGGGCCTCAGATTTTTCCAGCCTGGGCCCTGACTTTGTCACAGCAGACCTGCCTTGACTGATTATTTATTCATCTCTGGAGCTCTGCAATTTTAGCTCTAAGATCCTGTTTGCCACTTAACAAAGTTTGTTCTTCCACTGCAACAGATAAAGACTTTTCAATAAACTACCAGAGAGATGCACTGGTCCTTACATTTATTCTTTAACTGTTTGTTAATGGACATAAAGTTTCTTACTATCCTGTCTGTAGGGTGTTAACACAGCATAGCAGTAACCAGACAACTGAGCTATATTTGAGGCATTATTCACCCTGTATCTTTCAAATGCTCAGGTCAACACACTTGCCAAGACATTTACCTCACTGTGAAGTTTATCCAACAGACCTCAGGTGAGATCTTTAAGACTAGGACTACCACCATGTGCCAGAAACTATCCATATTGCACATACCATTCAAGAAAGAGTGTTGTTGCCATGTTGATGCTAAGTACACCATCCCAGTGCCCCATCTTACTGCCTACTTTATCAGACTACTCCTGACATCACCACTTCTCAAAAACAGAAGCCAAGATGAAATTAGATGTGCAAGTACTTACTGAAGAAACGCCTGTGAGGGAAAACAGAGAGTCAGGGGAGGCTAGGAGAGCCATCCCACCTTGACAAAGGACTGATCTCTGCAGGAGAAAGGGGTAAGGAAAGAGAGTTGGGTAGGAAAAGTCTTAGATTCTCTCTCTCTGCTGTGGTTCTAAGAGAGTTTCAGCAAGGCAAATGGGGAGTCTTTAAGGCCCATTTCACAGAAATGTGCCTGCCTTAATATCCCCGCCATGCTTAATGACTGGCTACAAGCAAATAATTGGGAAACAAGGGCCTCATGCAAATGCAGTACTCGATTTGCAATGCAGTCCAGGTAGGCCATCAACTGTGTCCCCCACGGTAGAAAATCTGAGAAGCATATTTACATAGATGCCATAGATATCTGGGCCCTGACTCAGGAACTTGGGAAGCTACTTCAGTGGCACACCATTGCCCTTCAAGCATTCTGTAATAAAAGGTGCACTAGTGTGCTTCCACCTCCATCTCCCCAGGCTTGGCTCCCAAACTCAAAACTAGTCTATCGTCACTGTGCACACTTAGTCACTCAGTCGTATCCAACTCTTTGCGATGACTTGGACTTTAGCCCACCAGGCTCCTCTGTCCATGCGATTTTTCAGGTGAGAACACTCAAGTGGGTTGCTAGGTCCTTTTCCAGGGTATCTTCCCAATCCAGGGATCAAACCTGTATCTCCTGTGTGTCCTGCATGGCAGGCAGCTTCTTCATACACTGAGCCATGAGGGAAGCCCTTATTCCATGGGTCAAGAACAGTGAGACAAACTAAGCTTGTATCCAGCACTAGACTCATGTGATCTTCCCAACCCAAGGATCAAACCCAGGCCTCCCACATTGCAGGTGGATTCTTTATCAGCTGAGCCACAAGGGAAGCCCAAGCATACTGGAGTGGGTAGCCTATCCCTTCTCCAGCAGATCTTCCTGACCCAGGAATCAAACTGGGGTCTCCTGCATTGCAGGTGAATTCTTTACCAACTGAGCTATCAGGGAAGTCATGTCAAATAAATACGGACACACTTGATAAATTAAAACAGACTATTATGTCAAGTAGTATAACTTACATAAATATCAACCTACATTGGAGCATCCTCATTTACATTCATCATAAAACTTTATGCAACATAAACTGCAGTGTAAACAAGTAAATGTCTCATTTTACAATGATTTAAATTGTATAAACCAAAATTTGAAGCTTTACCCAAGAATTTAGCAGCGAGAACATTTGCCCAGTACACTCCAAAGAAGTTGCATGACCCTCCCTGCTAGGGGACCTTTGGATACTGCATGGCAGGCAGGGCCCATTTATTCAGGCAATGTGTCCTTCAACTAGAAGCAGATGGATTTGGTAAAGACTCAACAACCCTAGGCTGCTCTACTCTCATGACGTAGTTAACTTATAACTAACACCATGAATTATTTTACAACCCTTACATCTTGAACCACTTCATGAGAATTCTATATTATTACCACTCTATAATGCCACTGTAAGAGAAATGAGGAAACTCACCCTCTCAGTACACTCAAAAAAATGCACATCACTGTTATCATCCTGGATTTAAAAAGGGGATCTTTACCTCGGGGGTAAAGCAACAGTTAGAACTGTACATGGAACAACATACTGGTTCCAAATAGGGAAAGGAGTATGTCAAGGCTGTATATTGTCACCCTGCTTATTTAACGTATATGCAGAGTACATCACGAGAAATGCCGGGCTGGATGAAGCACAAGCTGGAATCAAGATGGCTGGGAGAAATATCAGTAACCTCAGATATGCAGATGACACCACTCTTCTGGCAGAAAGTGAAGAAGAACTAAAGAGCCTCTTGATGAATGTGAAAGAGAAGAGTGAAAAAGTTGGCTTAAAGTTCAACATTCAGAAAACTAAGATCATGGCATCCAGTCCCATCACTTCATGGGAAATAGATGGGAAACAGTGGAAACACTGACAGACTTTATTTTGGGGGGCTCCAAAATCACTGCAGATGGTGACTGCAGCCATGAAATTAAAAGACACTTGGTCATTGGAAGAAAAGTTATGACCAACCTAGACAGCATATTAAAAAGCAGAGCCATTACTTTGTCAACAAAGGTCCATGTAGTCAAGGCTATGGTTTTTCCAGTAGTCACGTATGGATGTGAGAGTTGAAAGATTAGCGCTGAAGAATTGATGCTTTTGAACTGTGGTGTTGGAGAAGACTCTTGAGAGTCTCCTGGACTTCAAGGAGATCAACCCAGTCCATCCTAAAGGAAATCAGTCCTGAATAGTCATTGGAAGGACTGATGGTGAAGCTGAAACTCCAATACTTTGGCCACCTGAAGAACTGACTCAGTGGAAAAGACCCTGATGCTGGGAAAGATAGAAGGCGGGAGGAGAAGGTGACGACAGAGGATGAGATGGTTGGATGGCATCAGCGACTCGATGGACATGAGATTGAGCAAGCTCCGGGAGTTGGTGATGGACAGGGAATCCTGGTGTGCTGCAGTCCATGGGGTAGCAAAGAGCTGGACACGACTGAGTGACTGAACTGAACTGAATTTACTCAGGGAAAGAAGCAAGGATTGTACATGGACCTTGATGATGAGAAAACATATTTTTGTCTCCTCCCTCCGACATTTTTAGCTCCAGTCTTTGATACAATTTAGGGAGAGAGACTACATCAGCAAAAAGCAGAACTGCTGTAGGCACTAGAAGATTACTACTAACATTGAATAGAAAAACAGGGACCTCACTGAAAAACACTTCTAAATTATTTTCAAAGTTCTAAATCTCTCATTTATCCACTTAAAAATGTATCTAATTAAGAGCCTAGAAAGGAGAAGAATGTCTTTGATCTCCATCCAACACTTCTCCAAAATACTCCATATTATAATATAGAATTTGCATAAATTTACTAATTTTCCCTCAGATTAAAAGATGGCTTAAATAACTATTAAACACCTCAAACAATTTCTATGTAAATGGTAGGTTTTTATCATAATTGAGAAATTTAGAAAAAGTGAGGAAGCCAAAAATAATTTAAGTGAATCCAAATTTAACTTAATTAAATCGATATGAAGAGATAAATAAAACAGCGGCTGCAGATTCATTATTAAAAGGGAAAAGTTGGCAATTTTAAATGCATGCAATTATACTGATATGCTAATTTAAATTTTATGTAAAATATTAATTTTAATGAGTATGGAATAAGTATTAATTCTCAAAATAATACCTGTATGCATATAACAACATTTAAAATTTTTATTAATTTTCAAAGAAACACTAATTGATAAAAAGCATAGTTTCTTCTGCTCAACTGTTAAAGTTCTAATTCTAACAAACCATATAATTATGACAAGTTAAAATTCCATCTTTAAACTCTTCATAATCTTCTTTGGTAAACAGATCCAGAAATAGGTTAAACCTAAATAAAAGATGACAAAATTGAATTCTTGTTAATATAAAATGTCATAATTAGTAGTTACTGAAAAATTGTAACATTTCTAATACAGCAAAGCAACAGTTAGCCACTCCCTGCACTTATTGTTTTGATAGCTTCTTCTTTCTCTATGTGGGCTCATTTGCTCAGTTCCAACTCTCTGCGACCCCATGGACTGTAGTCTTCCAGGCTCCTTTCTGTCCATGGGGCTAATCCAGCAGGCATACTGAGGTGGGTATTCTCACCAAGGGATCTGCCCGACCCAGGGATCAAACCCAGGTCGCCTGCATTGCAGGCAGATTCTTTACCATCTGAGCCACCAGGGAAGCCCCCTTTTCTAGTTGAGCATAAAAAGCTTCTGATGGACTCAATGTGTAACTCATATTTTCTTCTTCTCCCCAGTTCTTGTCAATACCCTTGGTGACTTCAACAGTCCCAATTACAAGAACTGTGCCACAAAACACTATACCACAGGCCTTTATCACTAGGCCACTCCAGTCACTCACAAGCAAAGTCACTGCAAGGATAGTCACTGTCAATACTTGGAATTTTTGCTTTACTTCTAAGTGTTGGAACTCTGAAATACATGCTCACAGCTTTTCATCCCCCTATGCTGTCACTGAACAAGGTCAATGCCCTCCTCAGGACTCAGCCCCTTTGAGATCAGTCCCTTGACCTGCTGCAAGCTTCATCTGCATCCCCGCTCTCGATCATTTCTCTCATCACTCCTAATTATGCCCCTAGGATCCCTCTTCGAGAGCCTGAGACTTCCTCTTTATCGTAGGCTCTGCCCGACATTGGGTTCTCAGTCCTCTCCTCTCCCTCCATCCCACACTGAGGTTTCATCTGCACCTACTGCTAGAACTGCATACACTTTTTGTAGTATAGGAATCACACAGGCTCCGACACTTCCAATTGCTTACAGTTTTCACCTGAGTACCTACTGCTTGAAATCCTACATGCCAAAATAAAACTAAGTAGGTTCATCAAACCAACTCTTTCTACTTCCTTATTTCTTACCTACTCATTCTCAAACCTTAGTATCTTCTGCATAGTTCCCTACATCTAGTCATTTGTCTCCTCTCCACTTTTCAAGTGCATTTTACTTTTCCCTTGGACTGCTATTACAATCCCTAGATTTTCTTTTTCACCTTCTGTCTTGCCTCCATTCCACTTTTTCACAAAATGACATCAGATTCTTTTTAAAATGCACACCTGATTAATCCACTGCTTTGAAATGTCCTATATTGACAGTGTACAAGATATTTGCATAATTTATTATCTTTCCATAAAATACTTACTGATTATAAAAGGAAAAATAGTAACTATGTATAGTAGAGAACTGGACATCTTAACCAATAGATCAAAGTTAACATCCTCAACAAGAGATAAATGAAGACCACATCATTCCTGATGTGAAGTTCTGAGAAGAAAGTAACATTACTTATATAATGTACCAACCAAAGGTGAAAATATGAATCAAATCAGGAGAATGTATCAGCAAGTCCAGACAGATAGACTGAAAAATAATTGGCCTACACTCTTCAAAAGTGTCAATATCATAAAAGACAAAGAAAGACTGAAAAGTTGTTACAGATTAAAGAATACTAATCTGCCTGCAGTACAGGAGACCTGCGTTTGACTCCTGGGTTGAGAAGATCCCCTGGAGAAGGGAATGGCTACCCACTCCAAGCAACTTATGGACAGAGGAGTCTAGTGGGCTATAGTCCATGGGGTTGCAAAGAGTTGGACACAACTGAGCGACTAATACATTACATTAAAGAGACATTACAATTAATATGATACATGACCCTTGATCAGATCTTCTATAAGGAAAAAACCCCATTCAGGACATTAATGGCACAAGAAAAAATTGGAATATAGACTATAGATTTTATAAAAATTTTATATCAGGGTTAAATGTTCTGAATTTGATAATTATAGTGTGGGTGTAAAAATAAAGACGTCCTGGCTCTTAGGATAGACACACTGAAGTATTAAGGGGCAAGGCTCTACACACATCCACAGAGAAAGAGGAATGGGGAGTAGGATAATGACAAAGCACATGTGGCAAGATGTAAAAATAGGTGAACCCCAGCAAAGTGTATTGTGGAGGGCTTTGTATTCTTCTTGCAATTTGTATATACATTTGAAATCATTTAGAATTCATTAAGAAAACATTCCATGTTTCTTCATTGCCTACTGAATTAAGTACAAATTCTTGGCCAAGCATCCAGGTGAGTTCATTTGAAACAAAGTTTCAGTATACTGCATACCCTTCTTTACTGTGACTACTTTAAATAGGTTTAATAAAGCTGTACATTCCTAAACACTTTCTTGGACTCCATGAATTTGCTGATGTCCATATACTCCCTTCCCCCACATTCTCACTTATAAAAGTCTTATTTCCCTTCACCAAGCCCATCTTACTTACCTTTTCTACTACTTCCCAAACCCTACCAAACTGGGTGAAACCTATCCTTAAGAATTCAAAGAGTCTAGATGATGAGTGAACCAGGGCACAACTGGAAAAAAAAAAAAAAACTACGGGGGATGACATGATCAGTTTAAGCCACGTGGCATTTAAAAGTAAATGTAGAACAACCTAAAGAAATTCAGAGGTACTTGACCAGCGGTCAGAAGTGAAATAGATATTTAAGGGGCATACACCCAGAAAGAGTAATCGAGCTACAAAACAGGTGAATTATCTCAGAATAAGTATGTAAAGAGAGAATGTGCGTGCTTAATCGCTTCAGTCATGCTCAGCTCCGTGCAACCCCAGATGAATAGACTGAAAAATAATTGGTCTGCAGTCTTCAAAATTGTCAATATCATAAAAGACAAAGAAAGACCGAAGAGCTGCTACAGATTGAAGAATACTAATCTGCCTGCAGTACGGGAGACCTAGGTTCCATTCCTGGGACTGTAGACTGCCAGGCTCCTCTGTCCATGGGATTCTCCAGGTAAGAATGCTGGAGTGGGTTTCTATGCCCTTCTCCAGGAGCTCTTCCTGACCCAGGGACTGAACCTGCGTCTCTTATGTCTCCTGCACTGGCAGACAGGTTCTTTACCGCTGCCTAGTGCCATCTGAGTAAGCCCATGAAGAGAAAATAGGACCAACAATTACTCCAAGGGCAGCATTTGTTATTAGATGGAAGCAGAAAGGACAAGTAAAAGATACACAGAAAATACAGTCAGAAAGGTAGGAAGAGAACCATGACACAGTCTTTAATGTTATAAGTAAGAAAAAAATTTTGAAGGAATAGTAGTAAAATAATATTAAATATGACAGCATGTTCAAAAAGAAAACAGAACTAAGCAGGTACATGAACAAAAATAAAAAACAAAAAACGTTGGACCATGGTGAGAGCAGTTTCAACAGCACTGTGAATATGAGGCCTGAATAAAGCTTATTAAATTTCAATCAGCATTTAATGAATGCCTTCTAGGTGTCAAACACTGGGTTTAAAAAAGGAAACAGGCTGAAATTAGGCAATGGGTATACACTAAAGGTTGGAGATGGTAGAATGTAAAGGCGAAGGGAAAGTCTATACCTTTTAATTTTTATCTAAGTGTATTCTTACCACAAGATGACAAGAAGATTCATTTCCTATCTTTTGAATCTAGGAACAAGATAAAGTATAAGGAAAATTCAAGTTGGTCTCTGGCACTGGTTTTTTCATTAATCAACATATGTTAAGGAACAAGAATTATAATACATTTAAAAATATAATTATTAGCTTCTATAATCTTATTTAAAATTGTAATAAAATAATGAATTACAAAGATACTTTTCATTTATAACATGCGGCTTCTGGAAAACACAGCATATCAATTTAAGTTGCTAAATAATCCGTACAAGCTCGTTAGATCATCTGATGTTTAGTAGAGGGCCTGTTGTTGTTTAGTCCCTCAGTCATGTCTGACTCCTTTGTGACCCCATGGACTGTAGCCCACTGATCATGGGATTATCCAAACAAGAAGTACTGGAGTGGGTTGCCATTTCCTTCTCCAGGAGATCTTCCCAACCTAGGGATCAAACCCACATCTCCTGCTTGGCAGGTGGATTCTTTACCACTGAACCACCTGGGCTCAGAAGGCCTACTGCTGAGGCACAAAAGAATTTAATGAGTTCAAGGTAATGGCCAGAGCAAACTTAGATGTAATCTAGTGTGTTTATTAGAGTAACTGGATCTGGATTAACAGAACAATGTCGATATTTTGCACATTTCTCTGCCTATACAAGCATCCTTGTCACCTAAGAAACCACTGACAGCTTTTTCCTCCTAATTCCCTCTCCTGCCTCATTCTCTTTCTTAACTGGAAAAGAAAAGCAAAGCAGAGTATCAGTAATGTGAACATTAGTATAAATACCATTATTGCAAACAATTTATGCTATTATGAATACAATATTACAAGAACAGTAATGAGTCTCCAGTGTTATATTGCTAACAACATTCTGTTTTAATTATTATCTTATGAAAATACTTTTCACAAAATCAAATTCTGCAGATTTATAGACTGTCAAAATAAAAGTTGTCACTGAGTAACTATACTAAAAACCTACAGAAACATTTAGCATGGTAATATATGTATTAGGACATGCACGTGAAGGAAAGAAAATCACTTATGATTAAGCAATTCATGTGGCATTATTTGTTACATAAATCCAGCTTAATTGTTTGAGAATCCAGAACTTCCAATTACTTTAATAAACATACTAGATTACATCTAATTTTGCTCTGACCACAACATCAACTGATGCAGTTTTAAACATGGTTTAATTTATGAATTGTTTTCCAGGAATGAAATAATGACATCAAGGCTGTAACTCAAGGGAAGATTTTGCTAAATGCATTAAATTGGACTGCAGCATCATGAAAACGAAGTGACTGGATGAAGTAACACAGAATGTACACTATAACACAGTTAAAATGCTTTTCTTCATCCACATGGATGAGTTTTGTGACCTGGTTTTCCTGGAGGTTCAGACAGTAAAGAATCCATCTGCAATGCAGGATACCTGGGTTTGATCTCTGGGTTGGGAAGATCCCCTGGAAAAGGGAAGATCCCCTGGAGAAGGGAAGATCCCTTGGAGAAGGGAAGATCCCCTGGAGGAGGAAATGGATACCCACTCCAGTATTCTGACCTGGAGAATTCCATGGACAGAGGAGCCTGGCAGGCTACAATCCATGGAGTATCAAAGAGACAAGATTGAAAAACTTTCACTCACTCACTCACTTATTCAAATTCAGATTTAACAAAAATATTTCAGACTTAAGAGACAAGCATGTTTCCTTGGCTCAGGAAGCTCAGTCAACATTCACTTTCTGCAGTCCTCCACACATACCTACACCTGTGGTCTACTCTACACTCAGTGCTTTACAATGCGTTGTACTTTTAATTATGATGAACAGTGATACAATGGTAGCCTCGATTCTACAGTGCTACACACTGAATGTGACAATGAGGAAAACTACTGGTCTAATGTGATCCAAGGGAAATAAAGCATTAGAGAAGCCAGCTCTCTTTAATACAATGAAAACTGTGTTTACTTACTTTCTCTAGACAACTGTTGGCATTTCAGCCTAAGTCTGTATTTCTCATTCTCTTCAAGCATCTTTGAAATGACTTTGTACACTCCGTTCCATACTAAAACCTTCAAAAGACAGGACAGTTAAGGGGCACTGAGCAGAGACTGTGGACTGCAGTGTGCTGCAGACAGCTAGGAGAGGGTCGACTGGGACGACTGAAAGTCGCTCAGGCGTGTCCGACTCTGTGCAACCCCACGGACTATACAGTCCATGGAATTCTCCAGGCCACAATACTGGAGTGGGTAGCCTTTCCCTTCTCCAGGGGAACTCCCCAACCCAGGGATCGAACCCAGGTCTCCGGCATTGCAGGTGGATTCTTTATCAGCTGAGCCACAAGGGAAGCCCCAAGTCAATGGTGGTGCATGCCAATTTGATATTATCATTACAAAGCACTCAGAGACCTAAAAATTAAACAAAATTGCTTTCCCATATTCACTGAATTTTCTGATATCTTTTTCTAACTTCCTAATATTTCCTCTCCGTAGTATTTAAACTAACTGTTCTGGGAACTTCCCTGGTGGTCTACTGGTTAACACTCCACAGGAGGCGGTTTGTTCCCTGGTTGGGGAACTAAGATCATACATGCTGTATGGCATAGCTAAAAAAAGTAAAAATAAATAATTAGGGAAATTTATAATAAATAAATGGATGAAGGCAAGGTCTTTGAAAGGCAATGTCTAGTAAGTCCTATGGTTTCAACATACTCAATTTTGAAACCATACTCACAGAAAACTACTCAGTCTAATCACACTAGGACCACAGCCTTCTCTAACTTAATGAAATCTAGCCATGTCTGCGGGGCAACCCAAGACGGGTGGGTCATGGTGGAGAGGCCTGACAGAATGTGGTCCACTGGAGAAGGGAATGGCAAGCCACTTCAGTATTCTTGCCTTGAGAACCCGATGAACAGTAGGAAAAGGCAAAATAATAGGATACCAAAAGAGGAACTCCCCAGGTCAGTAGGTGCCCAATATACTACCGGAGATCAGTGGAGAAATAATTCCAGAAAGAATGAAGGGATGGAGCCAAAGCAAAAACAATACCCAGTTGTGGAGGTGACTGGTGATAGAAGCAAGGTCTGATGCTGATATTGCATAGGAACCTGGAATGTCAGGTCCATGAATGAAGGCAAATTGGAAGTGGTCAAACAAGAGATGGCAAGGGTGAACGTCGACATTCTAGGAATCAGCGAACTAAAATGGACTGGAATGGGTGAATTTAGCTCAGATGACCATTACATCTACTACTGCGGGCAGGAATCCCTCAGAAGAAATGGAGTAGCCATCATGGTCAACAAAAGAGTCCGAAATGCAGTACTTGGAGGCAATCTCAAAAATGACAGAATGATCTCTGTTCATTTCCAAGGCAAACCATTCAATATCACAGTTATCCAAGTCTATGTCCCAACCAGTAACGCTGAAGAAATTGAAGTTGAATGGTTTTATGAAGACCTACAAGATCTTTTAGAACTAACACGCAAAAAAGATGTCTTTTTCATTATAGGGGACTGGAATGCAAAAGTAGGAAGTCAAGAAACACCTGGACTAACAGGCAAATTTGGCCTTGGAATGTGGAATGAAGCAGGGCAAAGACTAATCGAGTTTTGCCAAGAAAATGCACTGGTCATAGCAAACACCCTCTTCCAACAACACAAGAGAAGACTCTACACATGGACATCACCAGATGGTCAACACCGAAATCAGATTGATTATATTCTTTGCAGCCAAAGATGGAGAAGCTCTATACAGTCAACAAAAACAAGACTGGGAGCTGACTGTGGCTCAGATCATGAACTCCTTACTGCCAAATTCAGACTCAAATTGAAGAAAGTAGGGAAAACCACTAGACCATTCAGGTATGACCTAAATCAAATCCCTTATGATTATACACTGGAAGTGAGAAATAGATTTAAGGGACTACATCTGATAGACAGAGTGCCTGATGAACTATGGAATGAGGTTCATGACACTGTTCAGGAGACAGAGATCAAGACCATCCCCATGGAAAAGAAATGCAAAAAAGCAAAATGGCTGTCTGGGGAGGCCTTACAAATAGCTGTGAAAAGAAGAGAGGTGAAAAGCAAAGGAGAAAAGGAAAGATATAAGCATCTGAATGCAGAGTTCCAAAGAATAGCAAGAAGAGATAAGAAAGCCTTCTTCAGCGACCAATGCAAAGAAATAGAGGAAAACAATAGAATGGGAAAGACTAGAGATCTCTTCAAGAAATTTAGAGATACCAAGGGAACATTTCATGCAAAGATGGGCTCGATAAAGAACAGAAATGGTCTGGACCTAACAGAAGCAGAAGATATTAAGAAGAGGTGGCAAGAATACACAGAACTGTACAAAAAAGATCTTCACGACCCGGATAATCACGATGGTGTGATCACTCATCTAGAGCAAGACATCCTGGAATGTGAAGTCAAGCAGGCCTTAAAAAGCATCACTACGAACAAAGCTAGTGGAGGTGATGGAATTCCAGCTGAGCTGTTTCAAATCCTGAAAGATGATGCTGTGAAAGTGCTGCACTCAATATGCCAGCAAATTTGGAAAACTCAGCAGTGGCCACACGACTGGAAAAGGTCAGTTTTCATTCCAATTCCAAAGAAAGGCAATGCCAAAAAAAATGCTCAAAGTACCACACAATTGCACTCATCTCACATGCTAGTAAAGTCATGCTCAAAATTCTCCAAGCCAGGCTTCAGCAATACGTGAACCGTGAACTCCCTGATGTTCAAGCTGGTTTTAGAAAAGGCAGAGGAACCGGAGATCAAATTGCCACTATCCGCTGGATCATGGAAAAAGCAAGAGAGTTCCAGAAAAACATCTATTTCTGCTTTATTGAACTATGCCAAAGCCTTTGACTGTGTGGATCACAATCAACTGTGGAAAATTCTGAAAGAGATGGGAATACCAGACCACCTGACCTGCCTCTTGAGAAATCTGTATGCAGGTCAGGAAGCAACAGTTAGAACTGGACATGGAACAACAGACTGGTTCCAAATAGGAAAAGGAGTACGTCAAGGCTGTATATTGTCACCCTGCTTATTTAACTTCTATGCAGAGTACATCATGAGAAACGCTGGACTGGAAGATACACAAGCTGGAACCAAGATTGCTGGGAGAAATATCAATAACCTCAGATATGCAGATGACACCACCCTTAAGCAGAAAGTGAAAGTGGAGAGTGAAAAAGTTGGCTTAAAGCTCAACATTCAGAAAAGAAAGATCATGGCATCCGGTCCCATCACTTCATGGGAAATAGATGGGGAAACAGTAGAAACAGTGTCAGACTTTATTTTTGGGGGCTCCAAAATCACTGCAGATGATGACTGCAGCCATGAAATTAAAAGACGCTTACTCCTTGGAAGAAAAATTATGACCAACCTAGATAGTATATTCAAAAGCAGAGACATTACTTTGCCGACTAAGGTCCACCTAGTCAAGGCTATGGTTTTTCCTGTGGTCATGTATGGATGTGAGAGTTGGACTGTGAAGAAGGCTGAGCGCCGAAGAATTGATGCTTTTGAACTGTGGTGTTGGAGAAGACTCTTGAGGGTCCCTTGGACTGCAAGGAGATCCAACCAGTCCATTCTGAAGGAGATCAACCCTGGGATTTCTTTGGAAGGAATGATGCTAAAGCTGAAACTCCAATACTTTGGACACCTCATGCGAAGAGTTGACTCATTGCAAAATACTCTGATGCTGGGGGGGATTGGGGGCAGGGGGAGAAGGGGACGACAGAGGATGAGATGGCTGGATGGCTTCACGGACTCGATGGACGTGAGTCTGAGTGAACTCCGGGAGTTGGTGATAGACAGGGAGGCCTGGAGTGCTGCGATTCATGGGGTCTCAAAGAGTCAGACACGACTGAGCGACTGAACTGAACTGAACTGAACTGAACAAAAATAAATTTCTATTCCTATGTGTAAACCACTGGGCCATGATATGATTGTTTAGTGTACTTTATTCTAGTTAATAATTAAACATTTCTCCTAGGACATACCAAAGCAAACTTACTAGAGAGCATGAATATACTCGAATAGGAAGAATGGAGACCATAGAAGCAAACAGAGAAATCTAGGCTCAAATTCTAGCTTAACCAGTTAACCAGTTGCTTAATATCAGGCAAGTGTTTTAATCTCATCTAGGAGTAACTTCATACACTGGATTATTAGAAATCATGAAAAATATACATAAAGCATTTACACCTAGTATCTGGCCCACAGCAGTTATAGGTAAACATTGGCTATTGTCCAAGAGGAATTAGTTCTTGGAAGAAAAACTTCTCAGTATACTGGAAAGATTAAATGCTCACTCAAAATACACTTGCTGAAAGAGTTAGTCACTTTGAATGCTATTCTATACCATATAGGGATTAGAAATCAAACATACTTAAAACTCAGAAATAATTTATGTGTCATTATCAACTAATGATTTGTTTAAAATGAAGTGTAAAATATATGGTGGTAAACAAAGATTAGTAGAATAACTGATCTTGAACATATTTAAAACACTGACATGTGGACAACTAGACAAGAAAAGGGTTCAGCATAAAAGTCCTTGCTTGTCAGATTTCCTGCTAGAAACAGTGTATATCCCTTGTTCTTAGAGGCGCACTGTGACAACAGAGATATCTTGTACTTTCCTGTGAAATCCATGTTATATTCTGTAGAATATGTATTTTCATGCTTTGAAAAAGCTCACAGTTATATTTTGATTAAAATATATTTTATATCTTCAAACACAGGAAGGGATATTCTTCATGGTTAATAAATATTTTCAAACCCAGTTTCATTTCTGATCATTAATTCTAGTTTTCTCATTTCAGTAAACTAAATTTTTCAAAAGATGGAACTATTTTCAATGTCTTGAGTTTCTTCACACATTTGTATTTAAACAGGTTAATCTAAAATTCAAAATATCACTCATGCCCCTGTGCAAAAATATACCTTTTTGTTCTTCTTCTTCATTATTTTGGAAGTTTCACTCAAAGGTATGGGGAAGTCAAACTCTTTAGCTAAATTCTTCTGGGTTAAACCTAATTTTTAAAAAAACAGAGAGAGAGAGAAACAAGGTAAAATATCAAGTCAGCACACACTTTAAAGAATTCATAATCCCGATAATTAACCACTATAAATGTCTCAAGCTTTCTTTGGGGATTTTTACACTTGATATATTTCAGATGATTAGATAATAGCAGTTAACCAATTAACTAATACTATACTGGAAAAAAATAAAACAAGAAAACTAAGCGTAAACTATCTAATGGTGTCTAGATCTCCTTCCTTTTCCAATTTGAAAGGTGAGCCCCAGGAAGGTTAGCAACAGGGCAAACAAATACCAGAAAACCACATCTTGCCCTAGGCATGCCCCCCTTCTCTCTCTCTCTCTCTCTCTCTCTCTCTCTCTCACACACACACACACACACACACACACACACCTGTGAGGCAAATGCCCCAGGCTTGCACTCTCTTGCTTGCTCACGCACTCTCTCTCTCTCACACACACCTGTGAGGCAAATATCTACCTGCTTTCAAAACTCAGCTCATACGTCACCACATTTCTATAGCCTCTCTCCTCAAACACCCACAGCCCTTGCTTCCAGAAACACTCTGCTCAAGGTATTTAACACAGTAGCATATATTTATACTCTTTCCTTCACCATGCTATGACCTTCTGGTGGGGCAGAGTCCCTGTGTGCAGCATTCATCTATCTATGCTACCAGACACATAGTAGATTCTAATGAAGGTTTGTCAGAGTGATAAGCTTCCTGACTCTACTCTATAAACCATACTGCCTTCCCAAACATTAACTGTGAGAAGAAAGCCTAAGGGTTTGTGTACCCAAAGACAAAATCATAGCACAATGAGCATGTGTTCCCTGAAAGTGTTTATTTTGTTCTTTTGCCAGCAACACCCTATATGTACCCCCAACATTTCCCCGCCATATTCCTGCCATACCACCACTCTCTACTTGGCCTTCTTCGGCTCATTCGAGGGGCAGAGGGCCTTCTCTGATTTCACAAAGCACCCTATATTCAGTTACCACAGGATTTATCATGCTGTTTACTTGAGAAATGTGTTCTATTCATTAGAAGTCCAGTAATATAGAAATTAGATACACAAGATACCCCTCATTGAAGGTAAGAGGCAGCGGCAGCGCTTTGCTGGAGCAGCCGTGAAGAGATACCCCACGCCCAAGGTAAGAGAAACCCAAGTAAGATGGTAGGTGTTGCAAGAGGGCATCAGAGGGCAGACACACTGAAACCATACTCAGAGAAAACTAGTCAATCTAATCATACTAGGACCACAGCCTTGTCTAACTCAATGAAACTAAGCCGTGCCCGCGGGGCAACCCAAGATGGGCAGGTCATGATGGAGAGGTCTGACAGAATGTGGTCCACTGGAGAAGGGAATGGCAAGCCACTTCAGTATTCTTGTCTTGGGAACCCGATGAACAGTAGGAAAAGGCAAAATGATAGGATACTGAAAGAGGAACTCCCCAGGTCAGTAGGTGCCCAATATGCTACTGATCAGTGGAGAAATAACTCCAGAAAGAATGAAGGGATGGAGCCAAAGCAAAAACAATACCCAGTTGTGGAGGTGACTGGTAATAGAAGCAAGGTCTGATGCTGTGAAGAGTAATATTGCATAGGAACCTGGAATGTCAGGTCCATGAATCAAGGTAAATTGGAAGTGGTCAAACAAGAGATGGCAAGAGTGAACGTCGACATTTTAGGAATCAGAGAACTCAAATGGACTGGAATGGGTGAATTTAACTCAGATGACCGTTACATCTACTACTGCAGGCAGGAATCCCTCAGAAGAAATGGAGTAGCCATCATGGTCAACAAGAGTCTGAAATGCAGTACTTGGAGGCAATCTCAAAAATGACAGAATGATCTCTGTTCATTTCCAAGGCAAACCATTCAATATCACAGTAATTCAAGTCTATGCCCCAACCAGTAACACTGAAGAAGCTGAAATTGAATGGTTCTATGAAGACCTACAAGATCTTTTAGAACTAACACGCAAAAAAGATGTCCTTTTCATTATAGGGGACTGGAATGCAAAAGTAGGAAGTCAAGAAACACCTGGACTAACAGGCAAATTTGGCCTTGGAATGTGGAATGAAGCAGGGCAAAGACTAATCGAGTTTTGCCAAGAAAATGCACTGGTCATAGCAAACACCCTCTTCCAACAACACAAGAGAAGACTCTACACATGGACATCACCAGATGGTCAACACTGAAATCAGACTGATTATATTCTTTGCAGCCAAAGATGGAGAAGCTCTATACAGTCAACAAAAACAAGACTGGGAGCTGACTGTGGCTCAGATCATGAACTCCTTACTGCCAAATTCAGACTCAAATTGAAGAAAGTAGGGAAAACCACTAGACCATTCAGGTATGACCTAAATCAAATCCCTTATGATTATACACTGGAAGTGAGAAATAGATTTAAGGGACTACATCTGATAGACAGAGTGCCTGATGAACTATGGAATGAGGTTCATGACACTGTTCAGGAGACAGAGATCAAGACCATCTCTGGAAAAGAAATGCAAAAAAGCAAAATGGCTGTCTGGGGAGGCCTTACAAATAGCTGTGAAAAGAAGAGAGGTGAAAAGCAAAGGAGAAAAGGAAAGATATAAGCATCTGAATGCAGAGTTCCAAAGAATAGCAAGAAGAGATAAGAAAGCCTTCTTCAGAGATCAATGCAAAGAAACAGAGGAAAACAATAGAATGGGAAAGACTAGAGATCTCTTCAAGAAATTTAGAGATACCAAGGGAACATTTCATGCAAAGATGGGCTCGATAAAGAACAGAAATGGTCTGGACCTAACAGAAGCAGAAGATATTAAGAAGAGGTGGCAGAATACACAGAACTGTACAAAAAAGATCTTCACGACCCGGATAATCACGATGGTGTGATCACTCATCTAGAGCCAGACATCCTGGAATGTGAAGTCAAGCAGGCCTTAAAAAGCATCACTACGAACAAAGCTAGTGGAAGTGATGGAATTCCAGTGGAGCTGTTTCAAATCCTGAAAGATGATGCTGCGAAAGTGCTGCACTCTATATGCTAGCAAGTTTGGAAAACTCAGCAGTGGCCACACGACTGGAAAAGGTCAGTTTTCATTCCAATTCCAAAGAAAGGCAATGCCAAAAAATGCTCAAAGTACCACACAATTGCACTCATCTCACATGCTAGTAAAGTCATGCTCAAAACTCTCCAAGCCAGGCTTCAGCAATACGTGAACCGTGAACTCCCTGATGTTCAAGCTGGTTTTAGAAAAGGCAGAGGAACCAGAGATCAAATTGCCACTATCCGCTGGATCATGGAAAAAGCAAGAGAGTTCCAGAAAAACATCTATTTCTGCTTTATTGACTATGCCAAAGCCTTTGACTGTGTGGATCACAATCAACTGTGGAAAATTCTGAAAGAGATGGGAATACCAGACCACCTAACCTGCCTCTTGAGAAACCTGTATGCAGGTCAGGAAGCAACAGTTAGAACTGGACATGGAACAACAGACTGGTTCCAAACAGGAAAAGGAGTACGTCAAGGCTGTATATTGTCACCCTGCTTATTTTATTTAACTTCTATGCAGAGTACATCATGAGAAATGCTGGACTGGAAGATACACAAGCTGGAATCAAGATTGCTGGGAGAAATATCAATAACCTCAGATATGCAGATGACACCACCCTTATGGCAGAAAGTGAAAGTGGAGAGTGAAAAAGTTGGCTTAAAGCTCAACATTCAGAAAAGAAAGATCATGGCATCCGGTCCCATCACTTCATGGGAAATAGATGGGGAAATAGTGGAAACAGTGTCAGACTTTATTTTTTGGTCTCCAAAATCACTGCAGATGGTGACTGCAGCCATGAAATTAAAAGACACTTACTCCTTGGAAAGAAAGTTATGACCAACCTAGATAGCATATTCAAAAGCAGAGATTTTACTTTGCCGACTAAGGTCCGGCTAGTCAAGGCTATGGTTTTTCTTGAGGTCATGTATGGATGTGAGAGTTGGGCTGTGAAGAAAGCTGGGCACTGAAGAATTGATGCTTTTGAACTGTGGTGTTGGAGAAGACTCTTGAGAGTCCCTTGGACTGCAAGGAGATCCAACCAGTCCATTCTGAAGATCAGGCCTGGGATTTCTTTGGAAGGAATGATGCTAAAGCTGAAACTTCAGTACTTTGGCCACCTCATGCAGAGTTGACTCATTGGAAAAGACTCTGATGCTGGGAGGGATTGCGGGCAGGAGGAGAAGGGGATGACCGAGGATGAGAGGGCTGGATGGCATCACTGACTCAATGGACGTGAGTCTGAGTGAGCTCTGGGAGTTGGTGATGGACAGCGAGGCCTGGCGTGCTGCGATTCATGGGGTCTCAAAGAGTCGGACACGACTGAGCGACTGAACTGAACTGAAATATTCCATTTGTTGAGTGAAACAGAGTATGTTCTAAATTGGCACACCCCATTTGTGAAGAATAGACCACTGATCCTGAGCGGGGCACAGATACAGCACTGATGAACATGACCTCACATGAAGAGAAACTCATTCTCTTTTAATTCTTTACCAATCTTCTGATTATATCAAGGAGAAGGTCAGAGTTTGGAACTAGTATCTCAGTTAAACTTTTCTAAGACTTGCTCATCTCTCTTTATGACTGCAGCAACTTTCAGAAGACAACCTATTTGGCTAGAATTTAATAATATTGTTTTCCCTTTATTATATTGTTGTTGGTTAATTTCTATTTATGGAAAGTGATACATGCTTTCCACTGAGGTAATGATGTAAAGTGTTCTAAAAAGAAATTCAGTTGGGAGGGGAAAATACACCTATTTAAATAAATATATTAAGTAAATGATAGTACAGATATAACACAGGAAAATAACTTGTTTGGAAACTCTGCTCTTCATATATCCACGTGTATCCTTCCTTCTAAGCACCTACAACCTTTGGAATACTGTACTCGACTCATTTCCAAACATTTTCTGTTTGTAAGTCTTACCTAACCTAGATATATGTACTCCCTGAGGTCAAGATAGGCACCCTCATATCTATCTGTATTAGTTAGAACTATAAAATATGTCAAGGAGCATAGAGAAGAGAAAAAGAAAAAAAGGCAAAATCATTTCTTCTGCTTATTTTGGGCACTTTACTGAGGCTATAGCTCCACTGTTACCTAGATTTTATCCCAACTTATGCTTCAAATCTGTCTCTACTCTTTGCAAACACTCTGATTCACTCTAAATATATTTTCCTCCTTCCCTAATCATTATCCATCACTGATCCTTATGGTACTTTGGTTACATGTTTTTCCCACCTATAATCCCCTACTATCTCAGGAACATGCGTAAATCTCATGGCGCCACATCCACCACCAAGAGGCTTTCCTTAATTCCTTCATCCCCCAATTATTCACCACCTCCACAGCATTTATTTGTACCTCCACAATAGCATTCATCATCCTCTACTATATATAAGTGAAAGTCAGTTGGGTCCAACTCTTTGAGACTCCATAGTCCATGGAATTCTCCAGGCCAGAATACTGGAATGGGTAGCCTTTCCCTTTTCTAGGGGATCTTCCCAACCCAGGCATCGAACCCAGGTCTCCCACATTGCAGGCAGATTCTTTACCAGTTGAGCTACCAGGGAAGCTCTGCTATATAAATTATGGTTGTATCTCCCAAGTTCTGGATAATATAGAACCAGCTTAACTTATGAGTCTTGACTGAAACATTAAGAAGAGTTACTGACTTGCCAGCCCCTGGATTTCTAAGGGGTTTCCCAAGTGGCACAGTGGTAAAAAATTCACCTGCCAATGCAGGAGATTGAGGAGACACAGGTTTGATTCCTGCATCAGGAAGATCCCCTGGAGGAGGAAATGGCAACCCACTCCAGTACTCTTGCCTGGAAAATTCCATAGACAGAGGAGCCTGGCGGACTATAGTCCATGGGGTCACAAAGAGTGGGACACAACTGAGCACAGATGCACGGACTTCTAAACTCCAATACATCTCATACACAGCTTATACTGGAGACGGCAATGGCACCCCACTTCAGTACTCTTGCCTGGAGAATCCCATGGAGAGAGGAGCCTGGTGAGCTGCTGTTCATACGGTCGCACAGAGTCAGACACGACTGAAGCGACTTAGCATGTGTGCATGCATTGGAGAAGGAAATGGCAACCCACTCCAGTATTCTTGCCTGGAGAATCCCAGGGACAGAGGAGCCTGGTGGGCTGCCGTCTATGGGATTGCAGAGTCGGACATGAATGAAGCGACTTAGCAGCAGCAGCAGCTTATAAGCTTATCTTTCAGAAGTGTGTGTGTGTGTGTCTCCAGTCGTGTCCAACTCTTTGAGACCCCATGGACTGTATCCCACCAGGCTCCTCTGAGTGTGGAATTCTCCAGGCAAGAATACCAGAGAGCGTAGACATTCCCATCTCTAGGGGCTCCTCCTGACCCAGGGATGAAACTCAGGTCTCCCCCATTGCATGCAGATTCTTAACCATCTGAGCCACAGGGAAGCCTATGCGTTTCTGATAACTCGACTCCACCATTCAAAAATCTGCAGTAATCATAAAATGAGTCTCCAAGGCATTCCACAATGTGGTACAAAACTTATTTCTCACTCATTCAATAAATATTTAGTGTCCAGACCCTGGGACAATCACCCTCTCTTTCCTCAAGCCACTTCTGCCGAGTGTGCCAACATTACTGGCATGTTACTCTCTATGCCAAACCCTTTGCTCTGTATGCATTTTGCATGCATTACTTCACTTCATCTTCACAGTAACTCATTGAGGTAGGAACTATTATCCTGATTTCATAGAGAAAGAAACTGAACATCAGAACAGTTAACTAACTTAGCCAATATTACACTGCTAATAAATGAAAGAACCAAGATTATGGCTTTCTGCCTTCAAAGTCAATGCTCTGGAAGATACCTACCAACCCACTCACAATTTCTCCATTCATATACCTTGATTTCTTATTTGTATGTCTCCATTTTCCTGAACTGTCAAAGACTCTCCAAGATGTCTCTCACAGCACTGCTGCCTGCTAGCTTGTGTTTCCATTATTCGTGTAAAAGTCCCTCGAGAGGAAAACATTTGCCTGAGCCATCCGTGTCACTAGCACCGGACCTAGTGTCTACAATATGGCAGATGGTAAATAAATGTTACTGAGTAATCATTTACCTTTGTTCCTTACAGACAGCCAGCCGGTAAGTTATGAATGCCCGCTTAATGTTAATGTTAAATACACCCAAGAATGAGTAAGACTTAAACACTTAAGCACTCTCTGCTTGCCTGAAACATGAGTCTACCTCGTTCCCTTGACACTATTCTTGGTTTCAAAAGCACAGCAGAGTGGTCACCAAAGATAACGGCTTGATCATCCCCCCAGCTGCACAGCACGGCAACTTCAGACTTGGCCTTTTCCCTTTCTTTTCCCTCTTTTCCCTTTCAGTCCTCAGTCCTGTTCACTCCACCTCCACTACTCCTGTCTCAGTTCAGGCCTTTTACTTCCACTTTTTCACTGCCTCAAAACTGGTCTCTGGCTTCCAATCTCTCCCAGTTCTCTCTCTCACTCACTCCCAGTTATCTTTCCCCCAGCTCTGATCATGTCATTCCTGCCACAAAGGAATGGCAAACAATTTCAAAATTTCAGAACCAAACTTCAAAACAAAACCAAATCACTGTCATCTCCTACCCTAGCAGGGCAGCCAACTAGAGGAAAGCCATTCTAGCTCAGCACAAAACAGTTACAAGAGCAGAGAGTTGGTTTCAAAATCTCAGCTCTTTGCCATCCTGTCATTTCTCCCTAACTTATGTGGGGATCTCCAGTACTAATTCATGCATGCTTTCCCTTCTCCCATGAGCTTCTTCATCGGCTTTTCAATGTTCTTCATTTCTCATCTGCTATCTTAGTGCTGGACTACTGTCTGTCTCTCTGATCTGCTGGTGCTAATGCAATCCTGGATCCATTTCATTCCTTCCTCTCTTCCTGCTCTCTCCTTTTTAAAGTTGAAGAGCTCACCACCACCACCATACTCCTAATTCCTAGAATTAGTCTTTTGTCTGTTTCTATTATTCAAAGGAACTTGAAACTTAATGCTAAAATGTCTTACACTATTCCTAATTTTTTAGATCACCAGTTCAGGGGCCAAAAAATAAAACTCCAAAACAAAAAACCTGAGCACCTTTTAACAATGGGACCTTTGGAGGGATATAAAGTCTAAAATAGTGCCCCTGATGAAGAATCTCTGAAGGTTTCTGACCACAGCTGATGCTCAGGAGTCAATCAAGTTACATACACTACAGTTTTATATTTCTAAATTATCTAAATTAATTTAGGTAAATTAAATTAGCAAAGTAAAATAAGTCCTGAAAAAAGGATAGCAAACAAAATATTCATGTATTTTTCAACTTGGGCTTTAGTCTTGCCTGCCTCCAACTCTCCTCTACACAGCATGAAATAAGTAAACCTGTTCCTACTATTTCTCTTGTTCAAAACCTTTCAGTGTAGAACTTCTGGGTAGCTACAGTCAACAGCAGGGGGAGGGGAGAGAGAGACAGGGTATAATAATAAACATGCCAAAATTTCTCTCCAAAAAACTTGACAAGAATTCTTCACAAAACCATACCCAGGCATTACCTGAAGAGAGAGAATGCTGAAAATACAAAATTAATATAAGTAAAATGAGAAAAAGCATTAAATCACAGCACTATGATCCTATTTGTTTAAACCTCACCCTAAGCAAGGCTTTGTGGCCAACAGTGAAGAGAAAGGAGGGACACTAGAAAAGGTGCCCACAGAAGAGCTGGAGCAAACAGAAAGATGAAATCCACCCTAAATCTCAAAATACTGTTACAGAAGATCACCAGGCAGATCATAGGACAGACTACAGGAAAGAATTTCAATGTGTGATTTAAAAGGCCAGACACCACATAAAGGACCAAAAGCCTGCAATTTAATGGAACTGATTTGGTTAAAGAGGCAAGCATGAATTTAAAGGGATAAACACAATTTAAAAGGACAGTCCTCTCTCTTGCTTTTTGAAGGAGAAAAAGAACCAAAAGCAGAGTTCATGAATTGGGTCACAAAATAAACCTCAATAACATTCATAAAGTGGAAACATTACAAACAACATTCTGATCACAATGCAGTAAGACTAGAGCTTACTACGAGAAAAGAAAGAAAGAAAAAAAATAAGTCCTGGAAACTTAAAAAAAATCAAATTTATTAAGCAACTCTAGAGTGAAAGTGGTAATACAAACTGAAATTACAAAAATGAAAATTTTTTTAGTGACAATAAAAACATTATATATTAGAATCTATGGGATTTAAAGCAGTAATTAATTCCTATCAAACAGGAAGTCTGGTTGTGGCTAAGTCATGTCCAATTCTTGCAACCCCATAGACTGTAGCCTGCCAGGCTCCTCTGTCCATGGGATTCTCCAGGCAAGAATACCGGAGTGGGTTGCCATTTCCTTTTCCAAGGGATCTTCCCAACCCAGGAATTGAACCCGGGTCTCCTGCATTGCACACAAATTCTTTATCAACTGAACTACGAGGGAAGCCCATTTATTACAATCTATGGGGTTTAAAGTAGTAGTTAGAAAGAAAACTCAGGTGCTAAATACTTTTATTGACAAAAAGGAAGGAAAAATTAAATTTTTTGCTCAAAACAAAAGCATAAGGACAAAGTAAACCAAAAGAAAGTACACATAAGTAAATAATGAAGTTTTAGCTTTATTAATCTTTATTCATTATTGAGAAAGAAATTAGAAAAATAAAATACCTAATTAACAAATCAAAATTCTGTTTTAAAAAATTAACAAAATAAACAAAACACTGGTGAACTTGATCAAGAAAAAAAAAGCATATACATCAAAAAATGAAAAGAGGGAACTAACCACTGAAACACAAAGAATTTTTAAAAATCAAAAAGACGCTACTGAGCAGACCTCTATGCAAAGAAATAAAACAATGAAATCAACAATTTCCTAGAAAAATACAGATTAGCAAAACTGGCCAATTAGAAATATAAATCTAAATAAATCCAATTAGAAAATGTAAAGAGATCGATTTCCATAGAAGATACAGAGAAAATTATTAAGGAATTATCCCATAAAAACTAGACCTAGATGTTTTCACAAAACAATTCTACCAAATCTTCAAATACCAAATAATGTCAGTGCTCTATAAACTATTCCAGAGCACTGGAAAGAAAGGGAAACTTCCTAATTCCTTTTACGAACTAAGTTTAACTATGATACCTAACTAAGCCAAATGAAATCAAGAAAGAGAAACTATCTCAAATTCCAAACCAAAAATCCTAAACAAATTACTAGCAAACAGAATCCAACATCATATTAAGACAAAAAATACATTATAACCAAGTGGGATTTATTTCAGGAAGACAAAGTTGGTTCAATCTTAGGAAATCACACATCATATTAATAAGTCGAAGGAAAAAATATTATCTCCAAAAATCTAAGAAAGTCTTCGCCAAAATTCAACATTCATTCCTGGTAAAAACAATAAAGAAAATAAAAACTGAAGAATACATTTTAATGTTTTAAACATACAGGTCTTAGTCTTAAAGACAATGTTTCATTTAATGGGGAAAAACTAGAAGCATTTCTCCTAAGACCAGGAACAAGACAAGGATACTCACTATCCCTACTACTATTCAACATTCTATTCATGGTATCAGCCAGAGCAATTAAACAATAATTTAATAATCAACTGCAGGTATAAAAATAGATTAAAAATAAATAAAGCTATATCTATTCACAAATAATATAAGAGCATACCCAGAAAATCATGAGCATTAATGACAAAACTAATACAGATAATAAAAGTGAAGTACTTGGATCAAAAATTAACATACAATAATCAACAGGCTAGGGACTTCCTTGGTGCTACAGTGGATAGGAATCCACTTGCCAGTGCAGGGATTTGACCCCTGATCCGGGAAGGTTCCACATGCTAAGGAGCAACTAAGCCCCTGCACCACAGCTCCTGAAGCCTGAGTGCCTAGAGCCTGTGCTTTCAAGAGAAGGCACCACAATGAGAAGCCCGCACACTGCAAAGAATAGTCATCTCCACTCTGTGCAACCAGTGACAGCCTGTGTGTAGCAACAGACACGGTCCAACCAAAAAATTAAAAATCAATTAAAATCAATAGATTACTTGAAAGAAGCAAATCACAAAAGTGCCCGTACTGCATGATTTCATATATTCAAAATGCCCGGAATGGGTAAATCTGTGGAGGCAGTAAATAGTTGAGTGCTCGCTTGGGGCTGGGGTTAGGTGCAGTGAGAGGAAATGGTGAGTGACTGCTAAAGGGTACAGGGTTTGTTTGGGGGGAGGTAATAAAAATGTTCTAAATTGATTGTGATGATGGTAGCACACCATTTTTAAAAATCACTGAATTACAGACTTTCAGCAAACAGTCGACTGTGATTTAAAAATCATTGAATTACAGACTTTGAGCAAACTCAGTCGATTGTGAGTTGTATCTCAATAAACTATTGATTTTTTTAAGTACAGGTAGAGGGATGGGCTCTCAAAAGAGAGGCAGGACTTTCTGAGGTGATGGGCATGTTCTAGATTCTGACTATGGTGGTATACTACCCAGTGTATAACTCTCAACTCTCCTCAAGTTTTTTAATCAAGAGGCCTTATATACACAAATAATGAACATCAGAGGACATTATGGAAAAGGAAATCACATTCACGACCGAATATAAGGCCAAAAACCTAGGAATAAATATAACAAGATATATGAAAAACCTAAAGAAGAAAAAACGTTTGAATATAAAACATTCCTGAAGGACACAAAGTGAAGAGTAAGTTGCACAATCACGTCTAATTCTTTGTAACCCCATGGACTATATAGGCCATAGGATTCTCCAGGCCAGCATAACGGAGAGGGTAGCCTTTCCCTTCTCCAGGGGATCTTCCCAACCCAGGGATCAAATCCAGGCCTCCTGCATTGCAGGCGGATTCTTTGCCAGCTGAACCACAAGGGAAGCCCAAGAGTCCTGGAGTGGGTAGCCTTTTCCTTCTCCGGGGGATCTCCCCGAACCAGGAATCCAACCCGGGTCTCCTGCTTTGCAGGCGGATTCTTTACCAACTGAGCTATGAGGGAAGTCAGGTAGAATGAAAACATAAAGACATCCATCCTCTCCTCTGCTCTCAAGGAGGAAAAGACAGCATTTTAAAGATGTCGGTTCTCCTTCGGCTAACTCCTAAATTCAATGAGTCCTAAAAGGAATACGGACACTTAGGCCAAGGTCCCCATCATCCTGAGAGGCTCCTTCCAACAGCCTCCTCTCTCGGATTCGGATCTCAGGGTTATCTCAAATGACCTTCATTGCACTTCTGCGGCTTCTCGAGGCAACCCCGAAGCGCAGTTCGGCCTCGTCTCTCCGTCCCCAGACCAACAGGAGGGCCGTCCATGGTGAGTGGCCCACTGCCTGTAGCCTAACGGCCGCTAAGCAAAGCGACGAACGCGGAGCCGCCCACGGAGGGGCGGGGGGGTGTGGCGAGGGCGGCGGGGGTGTGGCGGCGGGGGAGAGACTGAGAAGCCGACCGTTCAAACGACTCGAGCCCCTCTCCGTCCGTTTTAGGGACTCAAGCCTCCGTCCCTAAAACGGACGGAGAGGTCAGCTGACCCGCAGGCCCCGCCCGCCCAGCCAGCCGCGCCGCCGGCACGCGCCGCTGGCCCGCGCCTGCCGGGCTCACTCGACGCCGGCGCGGGGGAGGAGGCCGCGAGGGCCCCGGGCCGGAAGCCAAGGGGCAGCTCCCCAGCACCTGGATTCCCCGGCGCTGCCGCCCGCGGCTTCTCCTGGCTGTGGCCGTCCTTGAGCCCGGCGTTCCTCGAGCCCTGAGCCCTGCGGCCGCCCAGCGGAAGGACGCCGCCACACTGGTGCGAGCCGAAGCGGGTCACGTAGACGAAGCGCGCCCGGTCGCGCTCCAGCTCCCGGCCTGCCACTGCCATCTCTGCCTTCGTCTCGCCTCACGGTCCTCAGCGACCAACTCTGCGAGTCTGGGGGCCGGACCACTGGGTGTGTGAAGGAGGGGGAGCGGACCTGTCGGAACGGACCACTGTGTGTGCGGGGGTGGGGAGGCAGAGCCGAGGGACTCGATTGGCAGTTGTGCTGGGGCGGGGCGGGGCGGGGCGGGGCGGGGCGGGGCGGGGCCTGTGAAGCGCTAGATCACTGTGCACCGCACAGTAGAGGAGAGGTGAGCTTTGGAGCAGGACCCGGTTGAGTGAGGGCAGGTGGGTTGGGGAGGGATCAAGGAAGAGGAACGGAGTGAAGAGAGACCAGACAGCCCCATCACTGGATGGGCAGCAGGAAAAGGGACATTTGGACCACTTTGCTGGGACGGGGGCACAGGAGGGTCTTTGGTTGCGGGGTGATGGTATACCACTCATCTGAAAAGTGGTGTTAAGAGTTTGGAGACCGCATCAGTTGGGAATGGGGAGCAGACCATGCAGAGCGAACTTCTCTGAGAAAAAGAACTGAATCAAAAGCAGGGCTGGGGAAAGGAAAGACACTAAATCAATGGGGCACCCCGCCCCATGGTCCAGTGTCGGGCACATTTCAGAGTGAGGAGCTAGCCCTGGGCTTAACTGGTATGAACTGTCAGCCAGATGAAGATGGGAGTCTTCGGGGAAAGGTGGAGCGGGAAGACAGTACTCTTTGATGCCAAAGGATTTTAGTGTGACCTTGGTCTGGCCTCTGTTCTACTGGCCCATGAACTTCAAGAGACCCTGTGCGGAGAGCTGACGGGCCTGAGGCCAGCATCTCAACTCAGGTAGTCCTGAGGCCCATTAGGGTTTAGCTGCTGACTAGCTGGGTTATTAGTCAAGCCACTTTCCCTGTCTGAGCTTCTGGTTTCCTCAGATGTAACTCTGGATAATCTGGTAAAGATATACCAAAATAAGGCATACTAAGCACCTGGCATATAGTAAGAGGTAATTCCTTTAGATTTAACGTTCAGTTCACATTTATTGGGCTTCCCTGGTGGCTCAGAGGTTAAAGCGTCTGCCTGCAATGCGGGAGACCTGGGTTCGATCCCTGGGTCGGGAAGATCCCCTGGAGAAGGAAATGGCAACCCACTCCAGTATTCTTGCCTGGAGAACCCCATGGATGGAGGAGCCTGGTGGGCTACAGCCCACGGGGTCGCAAAGAGTCAGACACAACTGAGCAACTTCGCTTTCTTTCTTTCTTTCACATTTATTGAGTACATACCCTCTGAAGTATCAGTTCAGTTCAATCGGTCAGTTGTGTCCAATCTTTGCGACCGTATGGACTGCAGCACACCAGGCCTCCCTGTCTATCACCAACTGCGTCTACCCAAACCCATGTCCATTGAGTCAGTGATGCCATCCAACCGTCTCATCCTCTGTTGTCCCCTTCTCCTCCTCCCTTCAATCTTTCCGAGCATCAGAGTCTTTTCCAGTGAGTCAGTTCTTCACATCAAGTGGCCACAGTATTGGAGTTTCAGCTTTAGCATCAGTCCTTCCAATGAATACTTGGGACTGATTTCCTTTAGGATGGACTGGTTGGATCTCCTTGCAGTCCAAGGGACTCTCAAGAGTCTTCTCTAACACCGCAATTCAAAAGCATCAATTCTTTGGTGCTCAGCTTTCTTTATAGTCCAATTCTCATATCCATACATGACTACTGAAAAAACCATACCTTTGACTACATGGACCTTTGTTGGCAAAGTAACGTCTCTGCTTTTAATGTGCTGTCTAGGTTGGTCACAAGGAGCAAGCCTCTTTTAATCTCATGGATGCAGTCACCATCTGCAGTGATTTTGAAGCCCAAGAAAATAAAGTCTGTTACTGTTTCCATTGTTTCCCCGTCTATTTGCCATGAAGTCATGAGACCAGATTCCATGATCTTAGTTTTCTGAATGTTGAGTTTTAAGCCAACTTTTTCACTCTCCTCTTTGACTTTCATCAAGAGGCTGTTTAGTTCTTTGCTTTCTGCCATAAATGTGGTGTCATATGCATATCTTAGGTTATTGATATCTCTCCAGGCAATCTTGATTCCAGCTTGTGCTTCATCCAGCCCAGCATTTCTCATGATGTACCCTGCATATAAGTTAAATAAGCAGGGTGACAATATACAGCCTTGACGTACTCCTTTCATGATTTGGAACCAGCCCGTTGTTCCATGTCCAGTTCTAACTGTTGCCTCTTGACCTACATACAGATTTCTCAGGAGGCAAGTCAGGTGGTCTGGTATTCCCATCTCTTTCAGAACTTTCCACAGTTTGTTGTGATCCACACAGTCAAAGGCTTTAACATAGTCAATAAAGCAGAAATAGATGTTTTTCTGGAACTCTCTTGCTTTTTCAATGATCTAATGGATGTTGGCAATTTGGTCTCTGGTTTCTCTGCCTTTTCTAAATTCGGCTTGAATCTGGATGTTCACGGTTCACATACTGTTGAAGCCTGGCTTGGAGAACTTTGGGCATTACTTCTCTAGCGTGTGAGATGAGTGCAATTGTGCAGTAGTTTGAACATTCTTTGGCATTGCCTTTCTTTGGGATTGGAATGAAAACTGACCTTTTCCAGTCCTGTGGCCACTGCTGAGTTTTCCAAATTTGCTGGCATATTGAGTGCAACACTTTCATAGCATCATCTTTTAGGATTTGAAATAGCTCAACTGGAATTCCATCACCTCCACTAGCTTTGTTCATAGTGATGCTTCCTAAGGCCCACTTGACTTTGCATTCCAGGTTGTCTGTCTCTAGGTGAGTGATCACACCATCATGGTTATCTGGGTCATGAAGATCTTTTTTGTATAGTTCTTCTGAGTAGTCTTGCCACCTCTTCTTAATATCTTCTGCTTCTGTTGAGTCCATACCATTTATGTCCTTTATTGTGCCCATCTTTGCATGAAAAGTTCCCTTGGTATCTCTTATTTTCTTGAAGAGATCTCTAGTCTTTCCCATTCTATTGTTTTCCTCTATTTCTTTGCATTGATCACTGAGGAAGTCTCTCTTATCTCTCCTTGCTATTCTTTGGAACTCTGCATTCAATTGGGTATATCTTTCCTTTTCTCTTTTGCTTTTCACTTCTCTTCTTTTCAAGCTATTTGCAAGCCCTTCTCAGACACCACTGTGCCTTTTTGCATTTCTTTTTCTTGGGGATGGTCTTGATCCTTGCCTCCTGTACAATGTCACAAACCTCCATCCATAGTTCTTCAGGCAGTCTGTCTATCAGATCTAATCCTTTGAAACTATTTGTCACTTCCACTGTATAATCAGAGATTTTATTTAGGTCATACCTGAATGGTCTAGTGGGTTTCCCTACTTTCTTCAATTTAAGAAGAAAATGGTCTATTGGAGAAGGGAATGGCAAATCACTTCAGTATTCTTGCCTTGAGAACCCCATGTGCAATATGAAAAGGCAAAAAGATAGGACACTGAAAGATGAACTCCCCAGGTCGGTAGGTGCCCAATATGCTACTGCAGATCAGTGGAGCAATAACTCCAGAAAGAATGAAGAGATGGAGCCAAAGCAAAAACAACACCCAGGTGTGGATGTGACTGGTGATGGAAGTAAAATCCAATGCTGTAAAGAGCAATACTGCATAAGAACCAGGAATGTTAGGTCTATGAATTAAGGCAAATTGGAAGTGGTCAAACAGGAGATGGCAAGAGTGAACATTGACATTTTAGAAATCAGTGAACTAAAATGGACTGGAATGGGTGAATTTAACTCAGATGACCATTATATCTACTACTGTGGGCAAGAATCCCTTAGAAGAAATGGAGTAGCCATCATAGTCAACAAGAGCCCAAAATGCAGTACTTGGATGCAATCTCAAAAACAACAAAACGATCTCTGTTCGTTTCCAAGGCAAACCATTCAATATCACAGTAATCCAAGTCTATGCCCCAGCCAGCAATGCTGAAGAAGCTGAAGTTGAACTTGTAGGTTCTATGAAGACCTACAAGACCTTCTAGAACTAACACCCAAGAAAAGATGTCCTTTTCATTATAGGGGACTGGAATGCAGAAGTAGGAAGTCAAGAAACACCTGGAGTAACAGGCAGATTTGGCCTTGGAGTACAGAATGAAGCAGGGCAAAGGCCATAGAGTTTTGCCAAGAGAACAGACTGGTCATGGCAAACACCCTCTTCCAACGACACAAGAGAAGACTCTACACATGGACATCACCCAGTGGTCAACACTGAAATCAGATTGATTATGTTCTTTGCAGCCAAAGATGGAGAAGCTCTATACAGTCAGCAAAAACAAGACCGGGAGCTGACTGTGGCTCAGATCATGACCTCCTTATTGCCAAATTCAGACTTAAATTGAAGAAAGTAGGTAAAACCACTAGACCATTCAGGTGTGACCTAAATCAAATCCTCTGGTGTATACATGATGATAATTAATTTATACTTTACAGATAGCTTCACCATGAATCATCTCTTTAAATCCATGCAGCATTCTACAGCAGAGGAACAGGGAGGTCCAAAATGTAGAGTGACTTCCCCAAAGTAAGAGACCGTGACAGAGGCATGTACACTTTAACTTTTAAAAACTGATTTATAAATATGTGCAGAAAAAATCACCAGTCATCAGTCGATAAAATAGATAGATCTATAAACTATAGATAGATTTTCACATAGTGAATATACCTACATAATATCCACTGAGGTTCAGAAGTGATGCACAGCAGAAACACTTCTCGTCCTTAGCCAGTCCCAGTAAGGACTTCTTTCTTGACTTCAAACAGCATCAATTAGGTTTGCCCATTGTGTTTGACTTCCTCCACTCGTTATGTTTATGAGATACAAGTTATTGCATAAGTTTATACGTCATTTGAATATACTATCATTGATTCATTCATTCCACTGTTGATGGACATTTGGTTGTTTCCAATTTAGGAATGTGCTGCTAGGAATATTATATATATATATATATAAGAATATATGTTATAGGATATATCTTAGTGTGGAATTGCTTAGTGTATTCATATGTTCAGCTTTGTCAGCTACTGACAGAGAGGCATCTAAAGTGGTTGTACCAGTTTTCACTCCCACCAGCCAAGTCTGAGAATTCCAATTGCTGCACGTGTTCATCATCCCTGGGGGTTGTCTATTTCATTTTAGCCATTCTGATGGATGTGTATATTCGGACTCTACAGAGGCAGAACCAAGCGGGTGTGCATGTACATGTGTGTATGTCTATAGACAAGTCCAAAATCGTCACAACAGGTCAGCAGGCTGGAGACCCAGGGAATAGTTGATGCTGTAGTTCAAGCCTGAAGGCCGTCTGCTAACAGAATCCTCCTTTCTTCAAGAAAATTCATTCCTTTTCTGTCTTTTTTATTAGGGCTTTCAACTGAGGCAATAATGAGTACCATCCATATTATGGGGAGTAATCTGTTTTACTCCAAATCTACAGGTTTAAAGAACTTCCCAGATGGTGCTAGTGGTAAAGAACCTGCCTGGCAATGCAGGAGACATTAAGAGATGCGGGTTGGATCCTTGGGTCAGGAAGATCCCCTGGAGGAGGGCATGGCAACCTTGCACTCCAGTATTCTTGCCTAGAGAATCCCATGGACAGAGGAGCCTGAAGGGCTTCAGTCCACAGGTCACAAAGAGTCAGACACAACTGAAGCAACTTATCATGCACTGGTTTAAATGTTGATCTCATCTAAAAAAATGCCTTCACAGACACATCCAGAATGTTTGACCAAATACCTGGGTACTGTGGACTAGGCAAGTTGAGACATAAAATTAACCATTACAGTGTGATATTGCTTTCTTGTAATTTGCATTTCCTTAATGACATATGAAGCTGAGTTCATTGGCCCTTTGGATATTATCTTTTGCATTTTAATCTCTTGTCTATTTCTATATGGGGTTCTCATTCTCATTCATTAAGAGGAGTTCCTTATATATTCCATATATTTGCTATTTGTTAGTTGTATGTATTGCAAATTTCCTTCTCCTCTGTGGTTCACCTTTTTATTCTCTTTATATTATTTTCTTCCATAGAGAATTCACTTGTTTCTGGCATGCAGTTAAGGTAGGGGGAGTTCATCTTAATCCTATCAGGAATTGAGTTTTCTATAGCTTGGCTTCAGTCTTTATGCAGGTCTTGAAAGTGAAAGTGTTAGTGCTCAGTCGTGTCTGACTCTTTGTGACCTCATGGACGATAGCCTGCCAGGCTCCTCTGTCTATGGAATTCTCCAAGCAAGAATACTGGAGTGGGTTGCCATTTCCTTCTCCAGGGGATCTCACAACCCACGGATCAAACCTGGGTCTCCTGCGTTGCAGGTGGATTCTTTGCCATCTGAGCCACCAGGGAAGCCCCACATGTATATCTTATTTGGTCTTACTCTTTAGAATAAAGCTCTTCAGGTGTCCCAACTTAAAATCTAGTGCATTCACTAGGACCCTAGAGCTGACTGGCCCTGGACTCCAGGTTTTACTCCTTTAGTCCATTAGACTGCCTGTAGTTCTGCTCAGTGTCTTAGCCTCTAGGCTGCCACTCATAAACCAGCAACATCTGTTGCGGGAAAGCTCTGCTGAATATTGAGTCATTGCAGTGCTTTTGTGTCCCTGGAACCTTGGGTCCTCAAAGTCAGCACCTCATTAGCATCCCAATTCTTTTGAACAGATTTGTTTCCTTTTCTCATTCAGTGTTTGATCTTTTTCTTGGTGGAAGAGACAACAAACCTAACACAAATCATTTCCCCTTGGCCACAACAGGGGTGGGACAACTATAGGGAAGTCTGAAGTCACGGTGCCTTGTGAAGCTAACCACGTGAAACAGCCACGGAGCTCACGGTCACTGTCCCTGCCACCCGAGGCCTTCCCAGTGACCCACTAAAGCTCAGCATGGATGGATACTGACGAGATGACCAGCAGGGTGACAGGAGTGCTTGGCGGGTGAAAGGGGCTTATACAGTCAGATTCAGCTCTCACCATTCAGCTCTCAGCCTACAGGCCCATTCTGAAAGAACCCACCCTGGGACCCTCTCTCCGAAGCAGCCCCTTTCCCCAGTCTCTGCCTTGTACAAGGTCTCCACCATGACCTGAAATTATCTTTTTCATATAGTGGTTTACTTGTTTATTGAGCACCATACCCAAAATTGCTACACGACAATGAGAACCTTGGCCCCTTTCTTCCTGCATCATGTTCTCAGGTGTGTAACACAGTGCCTGATGCGCACAGGCATTCCACATTCATTGGCTGTATTAGTAAAGAACTCAGGCAGACCTTGGAGATACTGTGGCTTCAGTTCCAGACCAGACCACCACAATAAAGCAAATACAGTAATAAAGTGAATCACATGAGTTTCCCAGTGTATATGAAAGTTATGTTTACACTATACTGTGGCCTATTAAGTATGCAATAGTCTTGTGTCTGAAAAAAAAGTACATTAAAAATACTGTCTGAAATTTTCTAATCATCCAATCTCAACAAGTTTTAGTAGTAATATCAAAGATCACTGATCACCATAACAAACACAGTAATCATGAAAAAGTTTTAAATATGACAAAAATTATCCAAGTGTGACACAGAGACCGGAAGTGAGCTAATGGTGTTGGCAAAAAGGGCATAGATAGACTTGTCTGAGCAGGGTTGCCACAGACCTTCAATTTGTTAAAAAACGCAATGTCTGTGAAGTGCAATGGAATGAATTGGAATAAAATGAGGTGTTTCTATAACCAAATGAATGGCCGGACAAATTATAAAGCGACAAGAGCAGAAGGAATGAAAGGCAAAAAGCCCATGAGAACCATCTCTTTCACAAAAGACCTTTGCAAAGAGCACGTTTCCTCCTTTCTTGGCTTTTGCTCTTTCCCAGCCCCACCCCACTTGCATGCAGCCTCCTCTGTTTCTCCCGGAACTCACCTCCCTCAGAAAACCTCACCCTGCCCGAGAGGGGGTCATCCCTCTCTCTCTTCTTGTGTCTTTGATGTCCACCAGGTAGGTGATGGCCTTCTCTGCTCTGTCCAACTGATAGAGATGGTGCTGGTGGGACTTGAATCCTAAGAAGGAAGGTGGATTCCTTCCTTCCTGGGACTGGGACTGTCCCAATCCCGGTTGGGTCTCTCTGTCAGCACAGCAGTTTCTCTTTACTAAGTTACTTAGCGAAGATAAACCTTTATTTGCTGTGGCTACATACAGGTCAAAACTCGATGGAGGAGGTACTTCTCTGGCAGTATAGTGGTGAAGACTCTGCACTTCAGTGCAGGGAATGTGGGTTCAATCTCTGGCAGGGAAACTAAGATCCCAAGTGCCTCATGGCCAGAAAACAAGACAAAACTCAGTGGAGGGAAAGCTGGATGTTTCTCCTGCTAGCCTTAGAAGCCAGACCTCTCGTTCTCTCCTGTTCCCCGTCTCACCTTGTTGGTGCCATCTCAAAAGAAGCCACCCTGATGTTATCCACTGTGCTTCCGAGGGCTGGCCCCAGCTTTCCCGTCAGTCCCACTGGCTTTCTTTGCCTTTAGTCTTCTGATAGCAGGTAGGGAGGGCGTGCTGACTTACCCCACTGACTACATAGCCACATATCCTCCTACACAGAGCTAGTAGTCGGCCCTCTGTACCAGGGTGTTCTGCCTCCGCCATTCCACTGCCATGAAGGCACCTTACAAAGTGCAGTCCCTTTCATGGGTCCTTGGGGAGCCGACTCCTGCTTGCATTTTCATCCTCAGCTCAGCTCTCCCTTGGCCACCAGCCCTGCCCAACATCTGTCAGTTCCTCAAAGGCATTGAGTCTGATTTCTCTATGAGTCATTGCAAGCAGCGTTTGAACTGTTCAAATTCTCTTCTTCTTGCCTCAGTTGGCTACTCTTTCTCATCCTTCAGAACTCATCTTATAGGTTCCTTCTTCACAAAACATCCTCCTCAGCAGGTGACTTAGTTGCCCCTTATGTTCTCCTAAGGCACTGAGGACCATTGTGGAATAAGCTTATTACAAATTATAACCACCCGTTTACAGGTCTAACTCCCTAGCTAGACCCTGGACAGGGATCATATCTATTTGCTCTTCGAACAGCTATTAGTTGGCTCATGCCTGTCTCCTTCCAGACAATAAACTTGATGAGACTAAGGCAGTGTTTCTGCTCACCTTCCTGCACCGCCGCATGCCCAGCATGTAGTAGGTGTGGTAGGTCCAAAGGTGCCCACAGCCCCATGTTTTCCTCCACACCAGCTACTAACTTTCACTGAATGTTTTCTATGTACCAGACTTCTGGTAAACATTTGCATGGGGTAATAGTTTATTTCTCGCAATCACTCTGTAAGATAGGATTATCAGCCCCACTTCATGGTTGAGGAAATGTAGGCACAGGAGAGGTTTAACAACTCAGCCACACTGACAATATTAAAGTCCTAGTGAGTGAGTGAGTGAGTGAGTGAAGTTGCTCAGTTATGTCCGACTCTTTGCAACCCCCATGGACTACAGCCCGCCAGGCTCTTCTGACCATGGGATTTTCCAGGCAAGAATACTGGAATGAGTTGCCATTTCCTTCTCCAGGGGATCTTCCCAACCCAGGGATGGAACCCAGGTCTCCCACATGGCAGGCAGACTCTTTACCATCTGAACCACCAGGGCATCCCATTAAAGTCCTAGAGCAGAGATCAAACCTGGGCCATGTGGCTCCAGCACCCACGCCCTTAACCCCTACTCAGGACTCTCCCTATCACGACTTCTGTCTGTGTGATGGCTGGCCTCTCCTCCACTCCAACACCCGCCCCCGCCCCCCACATCCCCAGAGCTTCTTCCCTTGAAGACAACAGCAGAAGAGGGGCCAAATGCAAGAAGGGCTGACTTCTAAAAGTAAGCAGCCTTTTTAGCTGCTCAGCTAACGTTATCCACCAGGTGGCAGTCGCACCTCCCAGATAAAATCGTCTCTCCCTTCACTTCCCTCCACTTTGAGAAACGTAAAGAGCTCCATTTTTATTTTTTTGCCAAGGAATGAGTAGTCTGAATTCAAACCTCGACTCTTTTCAGTTGAGCTTTTTGAAAACGGCACTTGGAGAAAGTGTGTTTCCCATCCCTAGACAGCCTAGGGTGTGTGGCCAGGGCTGCTCAGCCAGGGCAGGTGGAGAAGTTCAGCACCTGCTGGGCAGGGGGTGCCCTGCATAGGGGAACCGGGAGCAACTGTGCAAGATGTTTCAGTAAGAAAAAGAGACAATTTGCTCCTCCCTCCACCACCTCTCATCAAACAGCTGCAGAAGCAGCAAACCAAAGGATGCATATTCCTAGTCATGACTTTCATTTGGCCAGCAGCAGGCATGGGGACATACGGTCCCCTGAGGAGAGAGCCGCAGATGACTGTCAGAAAAGGGCCTTTCCACCTCGTCTGTGCCTGAAATGTTCCTTTGCTCTCCAGGCTCTGCCATGTGCTTTTGGCAGCTTCCACTGTGTTCCTAAGAGTGGGATGGGCTTGGGGGCTGGAACGGTCCTTGGTGCCAAGCCCGCCCTGACTTTCGAAAAGCTAACCCCAGGACTTCAAGAAACATAGAAACCCAGGCCAAAACTATGGCAGGAGGAGGGATGCAAGAGAAAAGGTTTTTTTTTTTGTTTTTTTTAAATGAAGAAATTGTGATATATTTAAAATGTTTACATTAAACCAATAAATGGCATTAACCCCCAAAATACAATGTAACAGAATTATCCTTTTCTCCAGGAAATTCCAGGAATTATTTTTAAGACTGAATTCTTTGTGTGTTGTAAGCAGCGGGTGTGATAATGGCACTCAAGCTTAAAGGTGTGTGATGGCTTGACCTGTTCCCATACCTGTCTCTGGATCTCTGCGGCCACTGTTTAATGTCAACTGTCTCCATTTGGGGCCTTCTGTGTCTGAAAGGACTTGGATCCCTGGGGGCCTAGACTAACATTGAGTTTGTTGGGACAGAATGGATGGGAGGACCTCACCCCATGGGGAGCGGAGAGAGAAACTCTAGACTTGATAGTAGGGAAATTGAGCCTTTTCCCCTTCCCTTGCCACCTCAACACACTAACCCAATACACACATACACACACCTCAGCTCCTGGTTTTTGAGCCCAATCCCTAAGATTAATTGAATTGTCTATGTCCTCCATCTATCTCATCTTCCTTTCATATACCCTCTCCGAATCAAAATAACACTTAATCAGAATTAGAGCCTGTTCAATGCTGCTAAGTGCCACTCGGTACGTGTTAAAGCAGGATCTCTGTGCCCTTTTGAACAAGCCAAGCATTTCAATGAGACTTCAGAGGACAAGGAGGGGACTGGGGTAAAGATCATCCTTTGTAATCGATACCCTCTTTCTGAAGCTTCTGTGTCTCCCGGTAGGATTAGGACAGGCCTTGCTTCCCTCTCCTTTCATGAAGGTTTTATCTTTGCTGCTGTGTGGCCCAAAGAAATGGGGTTAGCACCGCAGGGTAAATTGTGTCTCCTCCCAAAAGAGCGCAGCATGTGGGGTTTTGCCAAAGCCCAGGTCCTCGTCTATCTTCCTCCCTCCCCACGTTTCCTCCCCTACACAGCCCTAGCATGCCCACTCTGTCCCTTCTCCTGCCCTCATCCTAGCTCAAGCTGTTGCAGGAAAGAAAGTGGAGCCAGGGACGATGGTCACACCCCAAGTCTCCAGCGAGTCCCGGGAATGGCGACTGAGCGTGGGTTCTTGGCTTCACACAGGAAAGAATTCAGGAGTGAGCCAGAGTAATGTGAAAGGTTTATTTAGGGAGGTACACGCTCCACAGAGTGGGGGCCACCTCAGAAGGTGAGAGGCGCCAGGGTATGGGGTTGTCATCTTTTATAGGGTGGGTAATTTCATAGGCTAAAGACTGGAGGATTATCCCAACTATTTTGGGGAAGGGATGGACACTTTCAGGAACTGGGCCAGCGCCCACTATTTGGCCTTTTATGGTCAGCCTCAGGACTGTCAAGGCACCTGTGGGTGTGTCACTGAGCTTGCTAGTATGTTACAAAGAGCATATTGAGGCTCAAGGTCTGGTGGAAGTCAGCTGTCTGCCCTCTTGCAGCAAGTTGGTGCTAACCAGTTTATGTAGTGCTCTTGATGGTTGTCATTCTTTTAGAGGTTGTGCCCTATCACTGTCCTGTCTCAAAGGCTCTGTCACGCACTAACATCATTCACAGACCCACCGCCATCCCTTCCTAAATGGCTCTTCTGCTCCCATGCTTCTTCCTCTACAATCTATTCTCCATGAAACTGCCAGTTCAGTTCAGTTCATTCGCTCAGTTGTGTCCAACTCTGCAACCCCATGAACTGTGGCACGCCAGGCCTCCCTGTCCATCACCAACTGCCGGAGTCCACCCAAACCCATGTCCACTGAGTCGGTGATGCCATCCAGCCAACTCATCCTCCATCGTCCCCTTCTCCTCCTCCCCTCAATCTTTCCCAGGATCAGGGTCTTTTCAAATGAGTCAGCTGTTTGCATCAGGTGGCGAAAGGATTGGAGTTTCAGCTTCAACATCAGTCCTTCCAGTGAATGCCCAGGACTGATCTCCTTTAGAATGGACTGGTTGGATCTCTTTGCAGTCCAAGGGACTCTCAAGAGTCTTCTCCAACACCACAGTTCAAAAGCATCAATGCTTCGGTGCTCAGCTTTCTTTATGGTCCAGCTCTCACATCCATACATGACCACTGGAGAAACCACAGCCTTGACGAGACACAGAGTGGTCACAAACTAGTTACTGCCCCTCTACTTCAGCTACTCTTCAGTGGCTCTCCATCTAATTTAAAGATAAAATCCAAAGTCTGTACCCTTGCTAGGAATGCCTTTCCTTATCTGGCCCGTTGGCATCTCTGAACTCATCTCCTGACCCTTTTTCTCTTGTCACTAAGCCCAGCTGCACTACTCTGCCTTAGATCTATCAAACCCAGTATTGCCTCTGGCCCTTCGCACATGCTGTTTCCTTTGGCTAGAATGCATTTCCCTTAGATTTTGGCATGGTTTGTTTTTTCTTTTACTATTCACATCTCAGCTTAAATCTCACCTGTCAGAGATACCTTCTCTAATCTCCCAGTTCAAGAGCCCCATGCTCAGTCTCCACCATATTATCATTTTGTTTTTCTCATAACACTAACAGCACTATTTTTTTTTTCTGGTTTATGTACACGTCTGCTTGTGGATTGTTTGATTTCATCTTCTGAACTATAACTGCCAACAGACAGGGACTTTGCTGGCTTTGTCTCTCCAATATTTTTAGAGCCTAGAACAGGGCAAACACTTGTATAAATGATTGAATGAATAAGAAAATTCCTTGATATGATCTCCTTTGCAAATTGCTACCTTTGGTTAACAGAATGCAAGTTCAAAATTCAGGTTAGTGATTCTGTGAACAATAATAATCCCTTATCTTTGTAAGGCATTATCTCCTAAGATCCACCCAACAACTTCCAACACTAGGTGTGGGCATCACATTTCACTAGGGCTCAGATTGCTGAAATGAATCACCAAAATCACACAGACAGACACACACACAAACAGCTGAGGGCTCAAAATCTAGGTCTTTGTCTCTAGGATGTAAATACCAAGAGGACAGAGATTTTGTGTCTTATCCCCAGGTGGCGCAGTGGTAAAGAATCCGCCTGCCAATGCAGGATACTCGGGTTCCATCTCTGGGTTGGGAAGATTCCCTGGAGGAGGGCATGGCAACCCCCTCCAGTATTCTTGCCTGGAGAATCCCATGGACAGAGGAGCCTGGCGGGCTACAGTCCATGGGGTTGCAAGGAGTCGGACACGACTGAGCGCACACACACACACACATCCCCACATTATCCTTAGAATAAATAATATGAAAATAATTGTTGAAGAAATAAATGAATGAACAAACTCATGGCTAGCACTCTCTCTCTGAGGCTAAGGCAGATTCTGAGACACAGCAACTCCCCTCCTCTCACTGTATCTGATCGGTCTGCTCCGGCATCAGAGGAGGCCAGGTCTTTCTCGTCCTCCACCCTCCCTTTCAGGTCCTGGGTGCCCCCACTTCCAATCCATGAGCTGCACCCACAACCCAGTCAGACTCTCTTCTCCCAGCACCCACACTCTCCCAGTCCTTGTTTCTCCCAGGTTTCTGCAGAGACTCAGTGTTGGCTTCTCCAGCATGTTCAGAGAAGCTTGTTAGAAATGTGGTCTCGGGCTCTCTCGGGGCAGAACTAAAACCCGTATTTGAACAATATCCCCAGTTGAACCTGGCACCCACTGGCATTTGAGGACTCTGAGCTGCCTTTATCAAGCATTCCCATCTCTATCCTGCTTGGGAAATACCTGAGCCTTGAGGCCCCACTGCAGCCCAGCCATCCTCTCAGTGGCAGTTTTGAGAGCTGGCCTTGGAAAGAGAATGGACGTCAGGATCCTGTGAGTCACCCACTTGGCAAACATTTAACAAGCACTTATGGTGTGCAAGGCACAGACAAGTCCTGAGGACGCAAATAGGATTCAGGCAGCACTTGTCTGCCTCGCCTAAAAAAGCAGGTACGCAAATTATATATCGAGATAATTAGACACTGTAATAAAGCGAGTCAGAAGGAGATCTTCTGATAACAAACCAAGTGTGATGACGGTGAGTGCAGGAACAGAGGGCGTTTAGAAAGAGTGATTCAGGAATTTATCTCAGAGGAGGTGATGTTTAATCTAAGCCCCAAAGGGTGAAGGAGGAACCAGTTCTGTTCTGAGTTGAGCTGAAGACAGGGAGAGGGTGGAGCAGGGCAGGCAGATAATTTCTTACTGGAGGTAAAAAGGAGTGGGAAGACCCTGCCCCATGAAAGGTGGCTTGCACTGGAGGAAAGAGAGAGGCCTGTCTTGTGGCAGGAAGGTGCGATGGAGAAGGGTTAGGAGAGGAAGTTGGGGTGGGAGTGAGGCTAGATCTTTCAGGTCACCCACACCTGGGAAAATGTGCTGATTTTATTTCCAGGGCCTTCGGAAGCTGTTGGAGGGCTTTATCAAGGCTTGCCGAAGCCAGATTTCTGTGGTACTCCAGCTGCATCGGGCAGAGCACTAGGCTTTCACTTGATCCAGTCATCATAGCTGAGGATCACTGTCCCCTCTGTACAGAGCTTGGGTGGGGCTGGGTATAATATCACAGAGGGGAATGGACTTCCCCAAGATAGTTACCGGCCACAATGTCAATATCTAGGACAATAACGGTCATGATAATAAGAGTCACTAATGTTTATAGTTTGTGGGTTTCTTTTTTTTTTCATGATTGCCTCATTTAATCCTCACTTCAACCTAATAATGGAGACATTATTTGCCCCTTCCGATGGATGAGATGACCAATACTCAGAGGTTACCTAGTGTGGCTGAAATCACTCAGCCAGGTGTGGCAAAGGGACAGAAATCCTGGGCCGGGGGGAGGGATTCTCACCCCAGGGTCATACCCTTAACCCTACGGATCCCAAGAGGCCTCTACTATCCCACACAGTGCCTGGGTCACAGTGCCTGAGATTTGCTATTCATGAGGGCGAAAGGGAAATAACTGAGGAACTGAAAACCATATTTCCTCAAAGGCAGGATAATGGAGCGGCCAGCTGGGAGACAAAAGGCCTACTTTCTAGCTCCCACTTCTCTTTTCCTGCTTCTTTCCCTAAACTGAAAGATTCCAGAAAACAAGTCCCAGCTCATGGCCCATGGAGTTTTGCTCCCGCTGGTAGCATAGGCTCAGCACCTCTGCTACACAGTATGGATTCCCCAACCCCCACCCAGTGGGAAGAAGAAAGCAGGAACTAGGCGGTGTGGTGCTGGGCCTGGAGTCTCTGCTTTCTCTGTCACCATGGCAACTCTGCCAGGCTAGATCCTGTGGAAATGTGAGAATAAGCAGGAGGTGGGAGGGCAGCATCAGAGGGTTCCCCCTGCTGCCAGTGACCCTGCCGCCCACTCCTGCCTCCCACCCAGCACAGGGACCTGCACTCTGCAACAGTGCAGATAGTCATCATTCAGTGCAGTGCAGTGTAGTCGCTCAGTCGTGTCCGACTCTTTGTGACCCCATGAATCACAGCACGCTAGGCCTCCCTGTCCATCACCATCTCCCGGAGTTCACTCAGATTCACGTCCATCGAGTCACTGATGTCATCCAGCCATCTCATCCTCGGTCGTCCCCTTCTCCTCCTGCCCCCAATCCCTCCCAGAATTAGAGTCTTTTCCAGTGAGTCAACTCTTCGCATAAGGTGGCCAAAGTACTGGAGTTTCAGCTTCAGCATCATTCCTTCCAAAGAAATCCCAGGGCTGATCTCCTTCAGAATGGACTGATTGGATCTCCTTGCAGTCCAAGGGACTCTCAAGAGTCTTCTCCAACACCACGGTTCAAGAGCATCCATTCTTCAGCGCTCAGCCTTCTTCACAGTCCACCTCTCACATCCATACATGACCACTGGAAAAACCATAGCCTTGACTAGACAGACCTTTGTTGGCAAAGTAATGTCTCTGCTTTTCAACATGCTATCTAGGTTGGTCATAACTTTGCTTCCAAGGAGTAAGCGTCTTTTAATTTCATGGCTGCAGTCACCATCTGCAGTGATTTTGGAGCCAAAAAAAATAAAGCCTGACACTGTTTCCACTGTTTCCCCATCTATTTCCCATGAAGTGATGGGACTGGATGCCATGATCTTCGTTTTCTGAATGTTGAGCTTTAAGCCAACTTTTCACTCTCCTCTTTTACTTTCATCATGAGGCTTTTTAGCTCCTCTTCACTTTCTGCCATAAAGGTGTCATTTGCATCTGAGGTTACTGATATTTCTCCCAACAATCTTGATTCCAGCTTGTGCTTCTTCCAGCCCAGCGTTTTTCTGCATATAAGTTAAATAAGCAGGGTGACAATATACAGCCTTGACATATTCCTTTTCCTATTTGGAACCAGTCTGTTGTTCCATGTCCACTTCTAACTGTTGCCTCCTGACCTGCATACAGGTTTCTCAAGAGGCAGGTCAGGTGGTCTGGTATTCCCATCTCTTGAAGAATTTTCCACAGTTTCTTGTGATCCACACAGTCAAAGGCTTTGGCATAGTCAATAAAGCAGAAATAGATGTTTTTCTAGAACTCTCTTGCCTTTTCAATGATCTAATGGATGTTGGCAATTTGATCTCTGGTTCCTCTGCCTTTTCTAAAACCAGCTTGACCATCTGGAAGTTCATGCGGGCGGCTGCGACGGCATACAGAGGGCAGCCGAGAGGAGCTACCCCACATCTGAGGTCAGGGGCAGAAGCCGGGAGGACCCCATGCCCGAGGGACGGTGGCCGAGAGGAGTTACCCCATGTCCAAGGTCAGGGGCAATAGCCAAGGGTGCCAGGCTGTGATGGCGCAGGAGGAGCTATCCCCTGCCCGAGGCCAGGGGCTGTGGCTAGGAGGAGCAACCCCACATCCAAGGAGCGGTGGCTGGGCGGGTGCAGGAGGGCCTAGAGGAGCTATTCCATGTTCAAGGTCAGGAGGGGCGGTGGTGAGGAGATACCCCTCGTCCAAGGTAAGGAGCAGCAGCTGTGCTTTGCTGGAGCAGGCGTGAAGAGATACCCCACATCCAAGTTAAGAGAAACCCAAGTAAGACGGTAGTCTTTATTATGATGCTACTTATCAGATGTCATTATGTTGCTACTAATAACAGGTTAAATGCACTGAGTGTTTACTCTGTAATAACACAGCAGTAACTCTTATCAGAAACAGACATGTATAACCCCAACTTTTGAGAATTACGGCGCTCCACTCTCCATATGTATTAATAATTTAAAGAAGAAAATATAATGATATAAAGCAAGTATGTGTGCACTCTTAGTCACTCAGTCGTGTCTGACTTTCTGTGACCCTTAGGGCTGTCGTCTGCCAGGCTCCTCTGTCTATGGGATTTTTTCAGGCAAGAATACTGGAGAGGGCTGCTGTTTCCTTCTCCAGGACTGTGTGGACTGTGTTAGTTGCTCAGTCGTGTCCTTTTGCGAGCCCACAGACTGTAGCCCACCAGGCTTCTCTGTCCATAGAATCCTCCAGGCAAGAATACTGGAGTGGATTGCTATTCCCTTCTCCAGAGGAACTTCCCAACCCAGGGATCAAACCCTAGTCTCCTGCCTCACGGGCAGATTCTTTACTGTTTGAGCTGCAGGGAAGTCTCCTCCAGGGGATCTTCCCAACCCAGCGATTAAACCCAAGCCTCCTGTGTCTCCTGCATTGCAAGCGGATTCTTTACTCGCTGAGCCATCGAGGAAAACAAGTATAAGGAAAGCCAAACAAGATTCCAATTTCCCCCTTTTATGGGTGACTACACCACAAAATTGCCTCACCCTAGGAGAAAGAGAGATGAGAATTTCATCAGGAGTGTGGGAGGCTGAATCCTGGTTAGGGTGTGGTGTGTGTTGAGGGAGGTGCCATTGGCTTCTGGACACTACATTGCACTTGACAGCTGAATTCCACTGTCCTTCTCTTCCTGTCCTTTCCTTCCATTCCCTGTATGTGCTCCCTCACATACCCACTTCCCCACCACCTTCTGCTGCCCCTTGTAGGGGGCTGTTGATCCTGTTTTAAGTAGGACACTTCAGGGCACTAAATTTACATCCCTTCCAATTGCAGAATTTTGCTTTGGTCTTTGTTAGATTTGAAGACTTTGGATGGCAAGTAAAAAGGAAGTTGCTGATGACTGTATTTGACTATTGCCTTAATGTCTCCCTCAGAAGGACCTTTTTGCCACAAACCTATGTTCCAGAATTCTAAGTTGATTCTTCCAGGCTCCACAGTATCACATCTGTTCAGGAACAGCTGTTCAGGCTGCAGTAATGATCAAAGCTCTGCATTCCAGAGCTCTGGTGCTCTAAAAATGGCAAACACTTCTTTCTTTATATATATATATATATATATATATATATATGGAACATAAATTCTCAGTAGAAATCTATTTTAATGATTGTGACATCTCGGCCCAGCCCAGAAGCAAAATATTCAAGTGCTGTTTTGAAATTTGACAGGACACAGCAGTAAGAAAGCCTCTCCCTCTCTCCTTTGGATTTTCAAGACTATTTTGGTTCTGATGACAGAGATGGTACAGAGTCTCAAAGGAAAAGATTCACAAGGAGGCTTGATTTCTATATAGAATGTGTTCAATTATAATAGAAAGAAGTAAAACCCTTTCATTTTGGTGGGATTTTCTTTGAATTTGAAAAAATGATTTATAAATATATACAAGTATACCTTATCTGTTTGTCTGTCTGTGTACTTACCTATCCATTCATCCTTCATCCATTCATCCATGTGCCCCTCCATCCATCTACCCATTGAATCCATCCAGCCAGCTAACTAGAGATCCTTTCTTAGCACCCATGTGATTATAATTGGTTGGACCACTTCTTAGGCCCATGACAGTTTAGCAGACAGTGTAACAACCACAAAGAATAGCCATCACCTTATTGTTAAAGACATCCCTGTCAAACAAAATAAAAATTTTTTGATAGGAAGGACTGATGCTGAAGCTGAAGCTCCAATACTTTGGCTACCCTGAGGTGGAAGAACTGACTCATTGGAGAAGATCCTGATTCTGGGAAAGACTGAGGACAGGAGAAGGGGATGACAGAGGATGAGATGGTTGGATGGCATCACCGACTCAACAGACATGAATTTGAGCAAGCTCCAGGAGTTGGTGATGGACAGGGAAGCCTGGTGTGCGGCAGTCCATGGGGCTGCAGAGCTGGACGTGACTGAGTGACTTAACTGATGTATCCTCTTAGTCTAACTTCTTGGTGACTTCTTAGTCAATTCAGTGGGGAGGGTGGAGGATAAAGTTTTAATAAAATTTTTCTTGTTAGGAACTTAGAGAGTGAAGTGAAACAGCACCTGTGTGTGAACCCTAACTTTGCAAACCGATTACCCTTTCTGAATGTTGACCACCTTTAAAGTGAGCATGGAAACAGCAGTTGCCTCACTGGGCTGTGGGGGCAAGCAGAGAGGCACGATGCCTGCACCTGGTGAGTACTCCATCTGTGTTAGTAGATGTTGTTATTGGTACCATGACTATTATTCTCACACCTACAGATTGCTTGTGTTTCTGGGGTGGGGAGTTCACTGTGCTAGAGAAAAGGTCCTTCCTTTTTCCTTGTTTCCTGCCCTCAAACTGATATGTGCCTTTTCCTGGTAGTGAAGTCAAAGGAAAAAGATAGACACTAAGGAATCTGGAGTTCTTTGACATAAAAGAAATGACAAGATTTCAATTCCTTTGCCCCTACTCCTGGAAATGTAAAACCCAGTCTGACTGCTGAATCACAGACACACTTTTAAGGAAGGCCAGTGGGGCAGGCAAGAATTGTACATGGAGTCACCCATGCTTGACAGAAGAGATTTGGCTTACTTCCCTGGCCTCTGCTACTCACCTATATGACCTTAAGCAGATCTTTAACCAAGAACTAGTTCTTGAGGGGCAAGTGGCCTCATGTCTGGATTCACAATCAAAACTCACCTTCTCTCTAGAGAACTGCTTCATCATCCTCTCTCTATACTTTCAAATATGAGAGCTTGCACTCAGATTATGTTTAGGAATGAAATTTTTTGTCTTAAAAACAAACCTAACAACAACAACAAAAAATTCTGTCCATCACTATTCTAGGAGCAATGAGCATCCAGTTCAGTTCAGTTGTTCAGTCATGTCCGACTCTTTGTGACCCCATGGACTGCAGCACACCAGGCTTCCCTGTCCATCACTAACTCTCAGAGCTTGCTCAGACTCATGTCCATTGAGTCGGTGACACCATCCAACCATCTCATCATCCTCTGTTGTCCCCTTCTCCTCCCGCCTTCAATCTTTCCCAGCATCAGAGTCTTTTCTAAGGAGTTAGTTCTTCCCACATCAGGTGGCCAAAATATTGGAGCTTCAGCTTTAGCATCAGTCCTTCCAATGAATATTTAAAGACTGATTTCCTTTAAGGTTGACTAATTTGATCTCTTTGCAGTCCAAGGGACTCTCAAGAGTCTTCTCCAATGCCACAGTTCAAAAGCATCAATTTTTTGGCGCTCAGCTTTCTTTATAGTCCAACTCTCACATCCATACATGACCACTGGAAAAACCATAGCTTTGACTAGCCAGACCTTTGTTAGCAAAGTAATGTCTCTGCTTTTTTAATAAGCTGTCTAGGTTGGTCATAGCTTTTCTTCCAAGAAGCAAGCGTCATTTAATTTCATGGCTGTAGTCACCATCTGCAGTGATTTTGGAGCCCAAGAAAATAAAGTCTGTCACTGTTTCCATTGTTTCCTCATCTATTTGCCATGAAATGATGGGACCAGATGAGGGTTACAGGGGAAGAATTGGGGATATGGTAGGTGGGAATTGGAGTCCAGGCTTTAGCATGCACTAGCTGTGTAAGCTTCTAGGTCACCCAACCGTTACGGGACAGAGTTTTCAGTATTTTGTTCAGTACCTCATGGGCGAGGAGTGGAAGTGTGTAACCTGCCAACGTAGGTAAGTGCCTGACCCATCGTAATTGATGAGCAATTGCTAGTTTCCTCTTCCCAGAACCAACCATCATTGTTGTAGTCATGAAGCCATCCCACATCCATTCCCCACCTGTGCAGTTAGACACACAAGGGGCCACTTGGCTTTTCCCTCCAATAAGAGGTGAATTATGCCTCAATTTGGTCAAATAAGAGGGCTCAGGTCTTTCCTGGATTCTATCTAAAACCTTAAACTGCTTCACTGACATATCACTGCCAGTTCTCTTCACGGTAACAAGTTAAAGATGCTTGAGTTTAGTGGGGATCCTTCGTGGATATGCTTGGTTCTTTTCTTGTATCTTTTGGTGTTGGGGGTGGGGTTAGAGAAATGTTGAACATAGTCCCTTTAAAAATGGTGAGATCTGCTTGACTGCATTGACATTTTGATGGTGTTAAGGGCCTGCTCACTGAAATAGAACGCCAATGAAAAGGATGAAGCAGGCGGAGGCTGAATTCCTGGCACTGTATTCACCGACTCACCACACTCTACCTCCCACCTATCCACAAGCAGGTTTTTACTGACACTTATTCAGATTGTATGCAATAGAAAATACTCTGTGTTTGGGCCCACACTGGATTTCGATGCTGCTGTTCATTTTTAACTTCTTTGAGACAAACTGTACTTTTCCAACTCTGGTCACCATAATTGAATCACAGTGACACTTTTTTTTCCCCCAGCCAGCCAACAACACCTGATTTGACTAGAAAAAGATTCAAAGTTAAAAAACACCAAAAAAGACTCAGGCATGCCAAAACAAAATGTTCTCTAATAAAAGAGACTGGATGAGTGCTGCCAGATAAGGAGTTCATAGTGGGGCACAAATGTGCGTGTTCTGATTTCTCACTTATCTGAAGCTTGTGGTCCCTATTCTGAGCATGGGGTGTGAGTGTGTGCTGAGAGAAGTTGGCAAAGGGCATTTTTAAAGGAGAGAAGTGATAGGCATTCCCAGAAAGGCAAACAGCATCCCACAGAAGGCCGATTCAGAGCACAGCTTTTGTGGGTGACGTGGTATTTGTGGCACTCATGAGACATAAGGCTTGATCTGAGCCACAGAGGAGCATAATCAAAATAGCTTTGCAAGCTGATAGTTCATGCTGCAGACTAATCTCCTCTTTTTGTCCTGGGGTGGGAACAGAGGGAGGAGGGGAGAAGGAGATCAGCTGGAAATGGGACAGGGGTTAGAGGTTAGGCAAGTACGTCGAGTCCCAGTTCAGTGCAGAACATGGTAACAGGTGAGGATAAGACTCGGCCAGGGCAGTAACAGAAGCCCTTGTAGAACGCCATCCAAAGTGGGGTTCTAAGGCTGACGCCAGCAAACACACTAACACGTAAAGCAGGGTACCCCCAAATACCCCAGTGCCTTGGGATCCTGTATTACCTGGAGACAGTGTTCCACAGTCTGAGCAATCTGGGGGGAAAAACATTTGAAACAAAGCAAACAGGTTTTCTTCACTGCAGAACTCAAAGCCAACCCAACTGCCTATTTCCTAAGAAACAGAATGCTTTACTTTCTAAGCTAATTTAATGACAGAATTTTTTTTTTTTTGTCCTTTTCTCTTGGTAAGGACTATCTTAGTGCTCCAAAGATCAGAATTTGGAAACAAATATTAAAAGTTTTTTATTTTTCTATCAGTATATACTTTAGAAAAATAATCCCTGAAATGTGTTTGACTCACTTCATTGACGTCTTCAATGCTCCTTAATTTTTAAAATCAGGGATTTACTTTCGCAGACTTTTGAGCCAACTTTTAAGTATTTCTCAAACTTGAAAAAAAAAAATCCTAACAAAATGACTTATTTTCCTTCTGAACTGGGTATGAATACAAACCTATTAACAAAGAAGTTATAAAATAACTTCATTGTTAAGGACAGTTAAGAATGGAATAGAGCTTTCCTTGTTGGTTAGATTTAGGTAAGTGACCAGTGAATAAAATAAGAAAATGCAACCCTTATAACCTTGCCCTTCCCAGATTCACCATTCTGAGACTTAGTACACCAAAAGTATTTCACCTATATATTATCTCAAGATATAGTTGTTACATCACTTATAGTTGATATAGCACTTGCCCAAGTTAAATATTTCCGGAAATAAAGAAGCTAAATCTACCTGTGTCTCCCCCCTACCCCTACAGTGCTGGAACCATGCTAGAAAGTCCAGGGATACTGCAGAGGTGGCAACCAAATGTCACCCACATTCTCCTACGTCCCTGGGGCTGTCTCAAGGGCACGTCACTGAACTCTAAACATACTGTCCCCCAAAGCTTCTGGGACTCAGTATTCTTGGGGGGTCCTACACACTGCTGGGTTTGGTTACTACTATCAGAAACCCCTATAGTTGAAAGAGTTGCATACTGGGAATATTTAGGCAACTTAGAAGCCAAAGACCTCCCGAGTCCATTTGTCTAAGGACAAGAACTGCTTCTTCCAGTCTTAAGACTACTATGCTCAAAGTAAGAAGAGTAGAAATTAAATTTTACACAATGGGAGATATATATATACACTAGGTTCTAGGTATGTGGGTTCAATCCCTTGGTCGGGAAGGTCCCCTGGAGAAGGAAATGGCAACCCACTCAAGTATTCTAGCCTGGGAAATCCCATGGTCAGAGGAGCCTGGTGGGCTACTGACCATGGGGTCACAAAGAGTCAGTGACTAAACAACAAAAACAAAACCCTTAAAAGCCTGAAAATGCAGTCTAACATATAAATGACTAACACACCACAGTACTCAGTGGTCCACATGATTTATGGACCAACCCAAAGATAATACTTTCAATTCACATGCTGTAGAGAATGTAATCCCAGAGGCCACATCCTGTGGTGCGAGGATATAGGGAGGAACTGGAGGGTTAAAATTCAAGAGAGACTCGTTAACCCAGATCCTCTGGCTGGCATGGCCAGAAATCAAGGCTCTTCACTGACAAAGACTCAAAACTGACCCTCTCAGATACTGACTTTCCCTGTTGAGTAAACATGTGTTCCCCTACTTTCATCAGACAGTTGGCCTTAAGCAGATGACTGAACACTGGGATCGCGGGCTCAGGCCTCACACACATGCTGAAGACTACAGACAAAACGACCTCTGCAGGGCAGCGTGTGAAGTAACTGCAGGCCAAAGAGAACCACCACTGACATTTAGGTGTTTGCATAAGCAAGGCACCTCTGCCAGGAGCACTTATATGACCAACATCTTTTCATTTCAGCTTCTTCTGCTTTGGCCAAAGAATATGTTCCTAATATTTTTTAAATGTTATATTCCCAGCCCTGGAAGCACAATTTACTTATGTTGAAAATAAATAAGTATATTAAAAGAAAGCTGAGTTAAAAGTTTTATTCATTCAACATCTCACATTACAAATATTTAAAAATTATACGCATACTGGTATAAATAGTCATTTGCAAACTATTTAATAACATTAATTTTCCACTAGCACTTCAACAAATGAACTCTTTTAAAAAAGGAACTGTGTTATATAACTTAAGAGTAGAACATACAAAAATAGGAACTTAACGTGAAAATGACTTTAATAAAAAATGAATTACCCTTATTTAAAATGCTATAATAAATACTACAACCTCCCCATACACAGTAAAAACTATATGGAAATTCAGCCAAGTAGTACAATTAACTGACATACTTAAATAACTTTTCCTTCTGATAATATGAGCAATACACTGGAAAAAAAAAACATTAGGGATTAGTAAAAACTAGACACCCACTTGCTAAAAGTTTCACTTCCAAAAAATATAACAAAAATCTGATGAAAATTATAAAAACTAATTATACTTTAAATTTTAAAAATATAAAAAATAAAACAGTTGAATACAATATTGTCCCAATTCTTACAATGCTATCAATCACAGTAGCTTTAAAATAAGATAATAAAATAAAGCAAATGACCAAAACCTCTTTTATTCCATTTTTAAAAATAATCTCAAATTTACATTAGTAGAAAGATTGATTTCTGATTCTTTTCTTTAGAAACACCAGCAAGAAAGAGGATTACTCTTAACAGTAGAAAATGACATTTTTAAATGTCTGCAATTAAAAACAAAGAATTACACTGCAAAGATCTTTCAAAAGTCTGAAATAAGTATTGCACATAACTTGAAGTTAACTTGCCACAATTCATCACATTCAAGTTTTAAATCACCTTTTAACAGAAGATTCAACTCTTCAAAACAAAAAGGGTGAATTATCAAGTCTTTCCAACAGCACTCTCATAAAATGCTAAATTCATTCACTGCAAGTTTTATTTTGCATTCTGCAGAGGTCTGTGTATGGAGAAGTATATATATTATACCAAAGCGTGGGGACCAGAAGGGGAAGGGAGAGGGTTCCTTTACATAGAAAATAATCAGAAACACTTTATTTTACATTGCAAAAATAACCATGTAATTACTCTGTAACTACATTGTAAGTACATGGCTGGTGCCATGCTAGTGCGCTAGAACTACATGCTTGGTAAATTGAAGTGATACCCTAAAATCTGTAAACTAATTACATGTTAATTATGTTTTGAGTTACATGGTAACTCCCAACTACAATCCCATGTAATCTGAAGGACATGTAATCAATAAAGTTCAGAGTAATAGATAATAATTGTTTATGCCCTGTAAATTGAAGTGTAACCAAATAATCTGTAAACACGCTTGTCACACAATCACAAGTAAATATTAGTAGAATAACAATTTCTTACATTAGTCATGCATACTAACATTACACACCTGTCCCACGGCAGGCTATTTTTTTTCTTAATATATAATTTAAAAGAGCAGACATCTCTGAATCAAACACTTAACATCAATTTATTAATATTAAAAATGGCTAAACATTCACCAAAAATGTCTGCATTATGAATAATTTTAAAAACTTAGTAAGAAGCTGTAGACAATTTTGTTATTTTAAATTTCTACCCTATGCTTATGCATTTAATTTTTTTTTTAGGAACTACAGTGTTATCTGTCATTTTCATGCGAATTTTTTTCATTAATTTGTTACTTTACATAGACTATCTCTTAAATTATAGGTACACCAATAGCTGGTGCTGGGGAAGGATGTTTAAGCAACATGCTTTCTCTTCTCTGCAGACTCTAAAATAGCATTGCCAGTGCACAACATTCATAATTTAAAATGTATGCAGAGCACTGAAATGTATAAAAAGCAGAATATAAGAAAATAAAATTTATTAAAATTATTTATATTAAAAAATGAAGTATATGAAGATCTCTCAGTAATAAAAGTACAAAAAGCTACTCTTTGCAATATGAAAAATTGAGGTATTGCATAAAGAGATATCCCGTCAGTGAAAAGTGTGCCTAAAAATGTTCACTGTTGGAAAAACAAGATATACAAAAGTAGTGCATAACAAATATACATTATGTGCATGACAAAATAAGTTAGCTACAAAAACACTGTACCGAAATTCAGCAGGTCATGTACAAAGGGAAAAATTATTATTCAAAGCTAGTTCTCAAACAGTGTTATTTCTTGTTAGCTCATCACACCTGTTTACTGAGTAGGAACAGCACGACAGCACACCCCAAGCCACCTACAAGCATTGAAAAGAATAGAAAGAGGCAAATGAACATTCCCATTAGAATTATGTCATTCAGGAGAAAAGAAAAAGTCCCTGACCAGCTACACAAGAGCACCCTCCGCTCACATGACCGCTTTCAATATTTGCAGGGGATTCTTTAATAAGCAGCTCCCTTTCTTGTGTCTGACTGTTAGACAGCAAATGCCTCCATTTTGACCTTTGGAATTTAACAGGTATACAGTTCATTAAAGCCTGGATTAAAAATAAAGGATTGCTTTTCCTAAACATGATCAGTAGGGGTCATCAGTCAGGTGGTTTCACCGCAGTGCTAGGGCAAGTCTTTGGTTTTGAAGGATCCAAGATGGTACTGTTAGGCAGCACAACTAGCAACATTGCCATTAGATTTTTGTTTTTATGTTTTGCACACTGATGATAATAATCCTTTTCATGGTGGATAGGGCATTTCATAAGAAAATGTCCATTAGAATAAAAGTTACTTCCAATGACCAGGGCTTCAAGAGACTATTTTTCAATTTACCCCTGAAGCATACTGTTCAACACATAATAACGCCTTTCAAAAGCTAGAGTTTTATTTATAATAAAGCATGCATTACTTGATGAAGTTGGCACTTCAAACACTGACTATGTCCCATGCTAAATTCTGAAACTGTAATGTTATTTTATTTTATAGGAAGAGTAAGATAAACATATGTACCTTTGCACAGATTTACACAGTTACTTAGTTCAACAGTGCAAAACACTTTGCAACTACTTTTTGTTTTCATTTTCTATGTTACAACTAAATTACAGGATATCCAAAGTAACTTTAAATCTAAAAGTAAGCCAATCAGCAGCCAATTTGAATATTGGTTTTGTCTTCCAGTTTTGGCTATACATGGTAGTCTAACACAAAATCAAAAATGATATCCTTGAGGTATCTCTTGATCTGTTTGCTTGCTTTTTTTTTAATGTCAAAATGGAGAGCAAAGGCTGACACCTGATGAGTGTTAGGAAATTAGGATATAGAGTTTATATATAACATCAAAAATAAAATTTATACATTTGTTCTTTAGGAGAGGAAATGCTAGTTTTCCCACCAGTTGTCATTAAGTCTAGCTTTGGTAGGTTTCCTGGGGCTGTGACTGGATAAGTAAAAGTTTAAAAATAAATAAGTGCACTCCCCTCAGAAATAAATGTACCCAACTTTTACATTCTAAATTTAAAAACCTGTTTAAAAGAAAATAAATCTAGCTCTGCCTACTTTTTTTTTTTTCTGATGTGGTAGTAACTTTGAGGCATAACGAAATGATATTCTGCCTCTAAACCCTTAAAATTAGTTATAATGCTGCTTCAATCTTGCTCATGCATTTGTGTTTGCTTTAACATGCTCTTTCCTGTTAATAATTGTTAACTTCCTCCACTGCTGTTGAAAGAACAGAAAAGGGATGGGAAAAAAAGAGAGGCAAAAAAGATGAAAGAAAAGAAAGAGAAAGGCAAAAGCACTTCCCTGGGGGAAACCCCGCATCAGGAGAGACTGATAGTGTTATTGTTACGTGGTTATTTTAATAAAAGTATTCTTATCTGTTATATTATCAACAATAATTTAATTAAAAACCCAAAATACTCTATTGTTTCATTTTTCTTTTAATATTTCTCTCTCTCCTCTAAGAAAATGCTGCAGGAAGTTTGGATCCTCTTAGTCTCCAGCAAAACAAGAGGATGAAACTTCCATGCAACATGATGGCAATACAAAAAAGGAGTTCATACATCTTGTTTTCAGTGACACGGGAATCTACAAAACACCTATATTATAGGTCATTCTCTCTGTTAGACTACTGTTAAGTTACAGACTGCACAAAAGGACATGCCAGCGTGAAGAGGTTGAGGAAGGGGGCAGAATTAACAGAAGAGTGCACTTATTCTGAGGCCTGAAAATGAGCACTGTAGTTATCCTTTAGTTCCAGCGGAATGAAATATGTCGAGGACGGTCACCACCTTCCTTCACCAGGGGCTTGTGGAATTCCCTGCCAGCACGAGAATGAATAGCAGCCCAGCAATATTCACAGTAATACTGCAGACAGGTAACATTAGCACAGAAAAATGGAGCAAATTTTCCCCCACAACGGGCCCCCTGACATTCATCACACAGCTGATCATCCAAGACATATGGCTTAACTTCCACCTGCAATCAAAAATAAAAGAAAGGTGTTGAACACTTCTCAGTGAATGGACCTAGCAACTCAGACTGTGCGTGTACATTTCCATCCACTGTCTGAATGAATCTGTGCCAAGGTGTCCAAAAGGAAGGGTCAATAACTCCTTTACTGAAATTAAATTATCATCTTTTAAGGAACTAGTAAGGTTTTTATGCCCATTATTTTACATTTTTGTCTTATTAATTAAAGAGTTTTCAAATAAAAGACAAGGTTCCAGCATAAATTTAAAAGTGAAGCCAACTTAATGTTTAAGAACATTACAAGGTTAAACCCACGGGAGAGTCTTCATAGGCACAAACCATCACTTTAATTAGTGGATCTGGATTCTTGTCATACGTGGAATTATAATTTGCACAAGACCAACTAAGAGATTCCCAGAGCCACAAAATAGCACTTCCATGCACAAATCAGAGGGAAGCTGCCTGACTTCTACACCGTAAGCCTCTGAGCTGTAAGAAGGTCATGGTTTCTATTTACAGTGTACACATCTTGGGTTATAATCACAAACCTCAAACTCCAGGAAAACAAGACACAGCCATAGTACTCATAATCTAAAACCTTGCTTTGTTCTTTGTCAGGAAGAACGGTTTACCTCCATCTAAAAGTCAGAGGTAAATTTATAAAACTGGGTCTGTTCCAGTGTTCAATAGGCCGATCTGTCATTTGAGCCTCTCAAGCATTAAAAATAACCTGGCTCTTGATTCTCCAGTGAGAAGAAGAGTTGGTTATTTTTAGACTTGGAGAGACTCACAATTGAAACTCCCTTACACCAGGCTATCACTACCACGGCTGCCATCCACTTCTGACAAGGGATCCTGAGGAAGGCAGACCATGAACAAAAAGAGGAGTGACACAGAAGGCCAGCAGAGCAGATGTAACGAGCAGATTAGGCTTCTGGCCCCGAGGCCATTCCATAACACCTACAGTGTGGCAAGAAGACTGGCCAAAGGACTGGAGATCCTAGCGGGATACAAATTAAGTCTGAATTTCTCATGGCTAACCTTACAACTCCCAAACCGATGATGGAATGAAGCAATCAGGTGGGAGAGACTGTTTACTCAAATGTACATATTTTTTAGTGCAAATAAAAATCCAGGAGGTGTGGTAATACATACAGCAACTAATCCTGCCCCCTTCCTCCATGTTTATTAACAGATCTATACCTTTCTCTTTAACATATTCACAGTACGATGACCACTAGGATGAGAATATCTCAGCTACCACTTGTGTGGAATATACATGAAATGGAACATAAGCAGTAAATGTAAACCACTGCTGCTGCTGCTCCTGCAGATTCAGTCGTGTCCGACTCTGTGCGACCCTATCGACAGCAGCCCTCCAGGCTCCTCTGTCCAAAGGATTCTCTAGGAAAGAATACTGGAGTAGGCTGCCATTTTCTTCTGCCATGTAAACCACTAGTGACTGACAGTTTTTACGTACTAAATTGACAAAGTCACAATACAGTCAATCAGTAAAGACTTTTGAGCATAGGGCTTTGGAGTGCTGGTATCTCAGTCAGCCCTAACCAAAGTACCAGTGGATTCTAGGGTGAATTCCTATCTCAACACAAACTCATAGCAAACCATTTACCAACTAGCAGTCGATTCACAGGCCACACTCCATCCACCAGAACATAAACCCATGAGTACAGAGACTTCTTGCCCTAGGCACTAAAGTATTTGTTGAATGTCTGAAACACAAAGCTAAGAAATTTGTGAATGCAAAGAAGACATATAAGTGAACACAGAGTCTCAAATACAATACATTAAAAAACAGAAGAGTTATCTCTGAGGTTTTCTCCAGCCTTCTGATGCAGAGGATAAACACAACAAAGAGGAATTTAAAGTGTGAAAATAATTCTAATGAACTACCACCAAATTTCAGGTGGTAAAAGAGATTACAAATGGAAGGATTCTGAGTTCTTCTACTTAATCTGTTATAATGAAATATTATTTCTTAGACACAGTCCTTGAAGTGAATTATTCAATCATTTGTTACACAGTGCATAGGAAAATAGGACTTGCTGAGGTATTCTTGATATCCCAGGTTAAAAAAAAAAAAAGGTGAGGAGATCTCAAAGCCATTCAAGTCTATATACTTAATATAATGAAGTACAAAGGATTTGGTAAATATTTATTGAATGACTAACTGAGAAAATGAATGGATGGAGGTGATAGCTTAGGAAAGATTAAGTGGACTCAAGCAAAGTGACTTGAGTATTTTGTTAGGCTACTCAGAACACTAAGAGACAGAAAAAATCCACAGGAAATTCTTAGATATGCTCTAGAACTTGCATTTAGTGGATCCAATGGGCATAAATCAGCTGTCACTTTACTGTCATATAAAATTCACCCATTCTGAGCTTGGTAATGACACGGAGGGCCATTCTGAGAACTCCCCAGAATGCAGTCCAGGACTTACCCGTTTATCTATCTCTCCATGCTGCAGCTGCACGAAGCGGGCACTGATAGCAGCTATGTAACTCTGTTGATTAGAGAATGCGACTCGCCCAGCTCCTTTGGGGTATTTCAGCTCAGGGTCGGTATCAATCCCAGCATAGCACACACCTCCGTACAGCCGGTCCATTATCATGGCGAGCTCCACTATATATGGAAGGAGTAGAGAGGACATTCGAGACCAGGAAACATCATCTGGCTCACCAAAGGTTTCATCGAAAGAAGCTTATCTGTCCATCATTATAGTAATTATTAAAATGAAACTAGTTATTATAATCAGTTGTCCGTTGTGTTGATTTTAATCTACTGTGACTAAGGACAGGGACTCTGCTGAGTGTCTCACATATAATCTAAACAACCCTATGATGTAAGTAGTGATTTCCTGGGGAAACTGAGGCACAGAGAGAATGATCAACCTACGCAAGGTCACGGAAAGTAAAGTGGTTGTGCTGGACTTGGTACTCTGGTCTATCTGCTCCATATCATGATGCCACCATCAATTTACCAGTTAACAATGTAATGCTTAATTATCATTTAACACTAGAAAGCTAACTGGTAGACTCTCTGGGAGTCCTTTGAGATTTCCATTAAAACCCTTTTACCTTTCCCTATAGTCTAGCTATTTGCCAAATTTAAATTTGAAATAATAAATGAATCTTATTCTCCACAAAATGTTGCAATTTTAAAATGGCATTCTTGTTTATGTTCTTCATCTCACCTATAATATTAAAACTCATATTATTTGAAGTTAAGGATGGAATTTCTTCTGTGAGTACTGCTCTAAAAACACGATGCACTGCCGAGAACCTTGTTGTGAATTTCAGTGCTCAGTAAGTAGCTGTTGAGCACATGGGGTCATGGGAACAAACCGTGAACATCTCGATACCTAACCCGTCCCGGAAGCGCTTTCTCTCTTGGATGATAATTAGAGTGATGAGCATGAGCATGACGGGACCCTGCACTAAGCACCAAGCATCTGCTACCTCATTTAATCCTCAGAACAACTCTACATAAAGGACATACTTATAATTCCATTTGACAGATGAGGAAACTGAGAATTAGAGAAATCAATTTGTCCAAAGTTACTCAGCTATTAACTGGAACAGAGCACATGAATTCAAGCTAAGACACTTGGAGTCCAGGACTCTCACTATTAAGACATTAACTCAAATGTTTATGGAAAACTTATCCTAAAAATATCTTTATAAGCTATTTCTTATGCTAAAGGATAAACAGAGTTTTTGTTTCTCTGTTGCATCATACCAGCTCGCAATGGTCGGGGAACACCACCAACAAATATAGTTTTTCGTGGGTCAAGAGGCTGTGAACCATCCATCACGAAGTCACTGTCACTGAGATTCCAAGGTCGAATCTGTACCTAGGGGAGTGTGCAAACCAAAGTGTCTCAGTCTCAACACAGGCAATTTATGTGGAAATTAAGTTTATAATTATTATAGAATACTTTACTTTACAAAGCTGTAATTTATATAGTTAAAAATCAATAAAACCGGAAAACCAAAAAAGATTTAAAAGCATATCCCAACACTTCATTTAATTTTTAAAAGTAATCTAACCAAGCCTGGAAAGTTCAATTTAATTGCCTATTATAAACCAAACTGCTTAACAGTAACATGACCTTAATTATCTGTAAGTTAATTAACTATTTTACAGTTTATTTGGGCTTCTATCCTACCCAACCCCTCAGCAGCCATATAATTTAAATTTAGCATGGTATTTGATGTTGATTAGTATACAGTGCTAAGAAACTAGGATTGTGTGTCCAAACCTATGTCCAGGAAATGCAAACTACTCCTGATATTAACAAATCTATTGCATTGTAAAGCATTTCAAAATAAAAATATTGATACCTACAGTAAATGTTTTATGATAAAACACTTCAGTGTGTCCATTAAAACTAACCAATACTCTGGTTTCTCTTCAGGTCACATAAATCTTTTGCCTTTTTCAACACTAAGAATCAAGTACCTCTATTTAACTGTTTGCATTTATATAACTGTTACAAATGCCCACACCAAAGGCTAAGGGGTTAACACCAGGGTATTCCCAACAGGTATACCAACCAAGTCCCAAGGCCCAAAGTTCTCAAAATTAAATACCTATGGAGACCAGCAGGGGACAAAAAAGTCAAATAGAAAGAGTCTAGCCACACAGAAAACTGGGGACAACCCCAAGACACTAAGAGGAGCTCCACAAATTACTGCTTGAGCCAAGCCTACTGGAGCCTCCATCCCGAAAGGGACCCCACCACTAGGTACTGGTCAAGGGATAAAAGATTGTGGTTTGTCAGATTTGTCAAAATAGGCCAGTTGCTATTGCTACTATTCCTAAACACTGTGTGAGCATGTGCTCAAGTCGTGTCCGACTCTGCGACCCCATGGACACTGGCCTGCCAGACTCCCCTGTCCATGGCATTTTCTAGGCAAGAGTACTGGAGTGGGTTGCCATTTCCTCCTCCAGGGGATCTTCCCAAAAGACTAAATTTTATAATAAAAACTCTTTCAAAAAGAAACAATATGTAATGTACATTTATGTATATACAGAATTTATTTTATTAATACTTGGCAAGAGTACCATAGGCAGCAAGTTATTTGTATAACATAACTTGCTGCATATGGTATTGGGTAAAATCTTGACCAAAGAGAAGGAGAAAGACAGGTATATTTGTGATTCTGAGTTCTATCATTCAGAGGAAATTCAGCTACTTTATATTTATCAAATGCATACTAGGTGACATCTTTTAATAGAAAGATTCACCAATACTTTAGTTAACCAAAAATTCAATGTCAAAATAATGTGCACAAATATACAGAATGTCAAGGTTAGGAAAATGACTACAACAAAGCTTTTTCATTTTGATTCTACTTACAAATGTTTCAATTAACAGATACATTAAGATGTCTGTGTATTTTTCAGGAAAAATGAACAGAGGCAAAAATGAGAAGCTATTTTCATACTAGACTGCACTTACTGGCTTGTCCTTGATAGTGGGACTTGATACACACAGGTAGAGTTTTCCATCTTCTTCAATACACGCATCAATGAGAGCCTGAACAGAGCTTTCATCTTGAAATAGCAGGAATGCATAGCCTAATAAAAACAATTTTGAAAGACTTTTATTTTTCCCACTTTTTTCATAATTCTTCAAGTGAAAGGAAGCATAAAAGTAAGGAAACAGTTAGAAAAAAAAAAAAAGGAAACAAATAAAAGCTCCTAAAACTTAATCTCACCCAAAGTCTGACAATATCAACATTAAGTTCAATTTGGTATTATCTTGAAACCTCCTTTAGAGTAAAATCAAATTTGAATTAAAAGTATATATTAAGTAGAAATTTTAAAAACACATTTGGGAAAATGTTAGTTTAGCAACAAACAGCTGTACACTGAAGGCAAACACTTATGAAGAAAATATAAGGATAAACTACACATGTATTTGAATCTTGAGAAATTACCTTTAGGAGGAAAATAGGATTTGCTCTCTGCTTTATGAGGCCAATCCACAATCAAAGGGCCAAAGCGACGAAAACTGGCTGTGATCTCATCTAACGAACAACAAACCAAAAAAGTAGACATAAATATTCTTATGAGCATTTTGGGAAATAGTTTAGAAAAAACAGTCTCAAATCTACTATTTACAAGAACAGTACACCAACACCCTCTGCATCTCTTCATCTGGATTCCCCCACTGTTGACATTTGTGCATTTGTCTTCCCCCTCTTCCCTTTTCTCCTTCTACTGATGCACGAATCTACCGACTGATCTACCATCTTTTTCTGATGTGATGCTCTAGTACCACAAAATACAACTACTGGTACCTGCTCAAAGCAAGGTCACTCCCTTATGTACCAACATACAACTCCCCTCCAATAAGGAAATCAACAGTGATACAACATTCTCCCAATTCACAGACTCCATCCAAATTTTTAACTGTCACAGTAATATTTGTCTTTTCCTTTCTGATAGAGAATCCTATCTAGAACCATGCTACATTTAGATGTCATGTTCTGAGGGTATCTATTTTTTTCAGTTTACAATAGTTCCTCATTCTTTCCTGTCTTTTCTATAATTGATCGCTTCAAAATATACAGGTCATTCCTTCTGTAGGATGGCTCTCAACCTAGGTCTGTACCTGTTTCCTCATGACCTATGTATTCCAACCAGAAAACTACCATAATGATGCTATGTCATCCTGTCCTTTCACAAGGTATGTTAATCTTGATCTGCTAGTCGAGTTGATAAGTGTCTGTATTTCTCCACCAAAAGGAAACCATTTCCCTTTGGATATGATCAATATTTTGTGGAGGAACACTGTGTTAACCATCAATATCCTGTTCCCTCATTAGACCTGTCATTTACTGAAGATTCCTGCCTATATCAGCTACCACAATGATAACTACCAAATGCTGGTTATCTATTTCTATCAATCCTTCTACATTTACTAGTTCGTATAATTCAATAAGGAAGAGTGTTCCCCTCTCCTCCATTTATTTAGTCATGCATTTATTTATATCAGTGTGGACCTATTTTATTCAATGGACTATAACCTGATTCTGGAGAAGGAAGTGACAACCCACTCCAGTATTCTTGCCTGAAAAACCCCGTGGACGGAGGAGCCTGGTGGGCTACAGTCCATGCGGTCGCGAAGAGTCAGACATGACTGAGCGACTTCACTTTCCCGTTTCACTTCCATGCATTGGAGAAGGAAATGGCAACCCACTCCAGTGTTCTTGCCTGCAGAATCCCAGGGACGGGGGAGCCTGGTGGGCTGTCGTCTATGGGGTCACAGAGAGTCGGACACGACTAAAGCGGCTCAGCAGCAGCAGCAGCAGAACTTGATTCTCTTTCATGTATTCAGTTTGTCCTCAAAACTGCCCCTGATTCGGCCAGTGGGGGTTCCTATGTTCTCTGACTTACCCCTCCCCACATCATTCTTCAAGTACTTCCATACTATCTGACCCAAGAAGATAACCCAGGCTTTCATCTTATTCTTTCTCTGCCCTAGCCCCAGAATCAGCCTTATTCCCCCTCCAAGAAAAGATACTTAGAAACTCAGATTTGGGTATTCCCTATAGTCACTGTTAGTATTTATTATTTCTAAGTCTTCTCAGAGGACAAAGCTAGGAAATACATGAACATACACAGACATATTTATGATTGTTTCTGTATCTATGTAATTTATAAAAATTAGTTCATATTGGTACTTGTAAGTCCATTCCAACATCTCATGTCATCTTCTAGCCTTTCCCCTTCTCCTGTGTGTAAATTCCCTTCTCACTATGAGAAACCAAGCTCTCACCATCCTCAATTTTTTGCTTCCTTGCTCAGTGTAGCCCATCTTTCAGCGAGCTGCCCTGGAAGCCTCCTCTGCCCTCCACCTCTGCACATAGCCCGTGCTGCCCTGATCTACTGGTCCCCCACACACTGGTGCCGTGGCTTCGGCACAGGCCCCTCCACATGTATGTCTACGACACACCTCCACTTGGCACCCTCTTCCTGCTCGCCAACCATCCTCCTTGGACATCAACACCTCTGAGTCTTACAAGGAAGGAAAAGGAAGGGGACATGGGATGGACAAGGAAGACTTAATCATATTTTACTATTAATGTAAATGACACCAGTCATGCTGTACTATATATTTGGACAATTAATAAACAGACTTTCAGAAAATAAATTTCCAAGGAACTTCTAAGAAAGAGTAGGTGAGCTGTGCAGAGAAGATCTGGGAGTAGGGCGGGACAGGGGAACAGAGAAGAGAGATGAGAAACATTTTGAAATTCCAGTCTGCTAGGACTGTTCTCACCTCCTCCAGATTGTGAAGAAGTAGTCTGTATGAACTGCTACAATGCCTGTTTCTACATTCAGCCCCTGTGAGATCACTAAATAAGGGAGTGATATCAGTGTAACCTAGACAGATTGGTTCACAAATGACTCTTCGTAAGCAAGGTGAGCCAGCCTAGTAGGAGAACCATAATCTTCAGCAGGAAGGGAAAAAGCCTCCAGCCTGTGTGATGTGCAGGCAGGAACCCCCTCAGCTCTATTATAAGAAAATTAAAACGGGCACAGCAAGCAAGGCTCTCTAGTCAAAGAGGTGTCCCTGTAAGCTTTCAGGGCTACTTCCTGAGAATTTGCACTCCTCAGGGGCCCAGAGGTCCACTTTCATCTGTGTTGTCTCCAAGCTTGCAAGCCAGAATTTCTGCTCTACTGGTTTTGCGCTTGTCAATATTCTTTGAGGCAGCTTCTAGTAGGTCATATTGTGAGCTACTTGCCTAACTGTCCAAGTTATTTTTCAAAGTATTAATTCTCTTTTTGTTAGTGCTTCTGGTACAAAATTCATTAGGTTCTAAGTGATCTGCCTCTAGCCCCATCTGCACCATAAACTCTGCGATTCTTAGCATACAATTCTACAGAACATAGTATTTTTCATAAATATATATTTCACATTTTAAAAGAAAGGCCTGTCCACCTAAACTGCTACTGACTTATCGACATATGTGTTATGAGGCTAAAAGAGGATGACTAACACAATCCCCATTAATTCTGCTCAGTTTAAACCACTTCCTGTGCCAAAGTGGTCAAATTTACCTGGGCTGCCAAGAATTTTAGGAATGATACATTTATGATCTCTTGGTAATTTTCCAAAAAGATATAGGCTATCTGGGCAAGAAGAGGAGTTTATCCTAAGCAAGGTCAGATAAAATTCAGTCTTCTTTTTTTGTATAAAGCATATAGTTTCCTCACTGAAGTCCATCCAGGGCTCAAGAGTGTTAAGGATTTGACCTCTAAAGGGTCATAAAACCTAGAATCCATTATACTAGGGAAAGTGAGGATTCCAGCTAGAGAATGCGGAGGCTGCATCTGGGAGCTTACTGGAAACATCGTGATGAACTGTTTAGCCCCAGATGAACACTCTGAACAGAAGATATGCTTTCTGAGGAGAGAATGGAGACTGAGTCAGCCTGGCCTGAAATCTCAGCACAGCTTCCTCCAGGACATTTTATCAAAGATTAAAAAAAAAAAATTCCGGTGTTTATTTCAATCTTTGGCTGTTTGGAAGCCACTTTGCCTCAACCTTCCAAAAGACTGAGCATTTTAAGGAAAATGTAGTGGCACAGTCAATTAAATCTCAATCTAAATGGGACATTATTAAACCTCATTATTAGACCTTATAGGTTTTTAGAGAAAACTTTTGTATCCTCTATAATGTTTCTATTTCCATTCAGGAAACCAAAACAAAATAGATAAGGGAAAAAAGGAAGCAAAGATATATGGTTGCTATATGGTCTGCTACTTTGATTTCTGTCAGGGTCACTTAGACTCACAGTTAAATGAAATACTTCTGGATAACTAGTTCTCTGTCTTTTTGCACGATTGGCTTCTTATTCAGCCATCAGAACTCAAGTATCACATCTGCAAAGAGGATTTATTTAACCAACAAATCTCACAAGTCTCTCTTCTGAGATTTTGCATATCACATCAACCTGCTTTCTTTTCAGGACTTATTCACTAATATTTTCACACTCATCTCCCTTCGCCCACTAGAATATCAACTCTGTGTGAGCAGGGGTTTCTTTCACAATCTTATTTACTAAATAATCCTAAGAACAGTGCACAGCATTCAGAAAGCATTTGATGAGTGAAAAAAATATTCAGAAAATGATATAACTCTTAAGATTCCCTACAACTCTAGTTATATTTTTCAAAAATTCAGACTTAATCTAAGATTTTAAACTTTTAAACAATTAACTATACGCTATATAGTCCATGGAATTCTCCAGGCCATACTACTGGAGTAGGTAGCCTTTCCCTTCTCCAGGGGCTCTTCCCAACCCAGGGATCGAACCCAGGTCTCCTGCATTGCAGATGGATTCTTTACTAGCTGAGCCACAAGGAAAACCCAAGAATACTGGAGTGGGTAGCCTATCCTTTCTCCAGCGGATCTTCCTGACCCAAAAATTGAACTGGGGTCTCCTATGTTGCAGGCAGATTCTTTACCAACTGAGCTATGAGGGAAGCAGCAGTCATAAAAGGTAGGAAATCGGAAAATGCATAACTGAAGTCAGCCAAGGCAGGACACACAGACAACAGTGCAGTTAGCAGCTGTTTGCCCACAACAGAATCCTAGAGTTTTCCAAATGAGGTTTACACTTTTTGATTTAGTCCAACCACTTGCTTCAGGTAGTTTCCAAAGTCCTACTCCCTTTCCTTTCGAGAACTAATTTTATACACTGTACTAGGAAGACAGCACAAGGGAACAGTGCAATCACAACTCAACACCTGGAGCCAGATGATATTATTATTATTATACTAACAGCAACTATTACCCATGCATTACCTACTACGTGCCACCATCTGGGCACTGTGCTATGAATGGCTCTTTCTAAACATACCTTCATCGATGTCAGGAGGCAAGCCACCCACAAACACCTTGCGAGAGTATCGCTCCACTCTTTCTCCATTCTGGTGAGTGAAGCAGTGAGGTGAACCCAGACCGCTGTGAAGAGGCTGATCCCCACGGCCATCATCCAAGAATCCATCTTCCATTGGAAATAGCGAGGACTGACCTGGAAGAGAAAGCAGGAAGAAAAAAAAAAAAAGCTAACAGAAAACGCTCCTTGCCATTGATTATCTTACACAAGAAACTAGGAAAACAGCAGATCCAGTAACGCTGCTGCTTTTATCTTTCCCACTGAATAATAAATCACTTAGATATGCTCTTATATTTCCATCACCTTAAGGTCCCAACTGAGTCAGAGAGAAAGTACATGGTTAAATAGAGGGCTGCTCAACCATCCCACTGGAATCCAGAAACTTGAGAGAGGTGAAATGGAAGTACAGTAGGAGAGAGCAGTCTTTTGAATGTCGTTGGCAGAGACTGCACTGCCTTGGCAGGGCCCCATGGCCACTGGCAATCTAGATATATACACTAAGTATTAAATTTGACCATCAGATGCTAGATCACTTAAATTTCTTTAAAACATCATACAATATAGCCTGCCCAATTTCCTTTAAGACCACCCCTAAAATGAACAAGTTGATTTTTAAAGTAAGCACTCATCTTGGTTTACCTTAACTAATGGAAGGTCATGAAAACCCATTTATGCTGTTTCCTAACTTCACTGGCTACTCTGACAAAATTTAAGATTTTTAGGTATGCTGAAGATAAATTTTCTTTTAGCTGAGTAAACATCAGCTGGTACAGGTAGTATCTAATTCTAAAAACTAGTCATTAAATTTGCTGTTAGAAAATCCTATTATATAGAACATAAAAGCAGAAAAGATCAGAGATGCCAGTTGTGGTTAATACTCTTGCCATACTTACCTGCCAGCAAAATACAAACTTATAAATCATAAGCAAAACAAAGAGCTACAAAGAACTGTAGAATCTCTCAAAAACTGTTTTGTCACTTTTCAGGCTGCCAATTTACTTCTAGGTTCTGCATAAGGAATTTGTTAATGGATCCTGCAGAAATATATCTTAAGTGCTCTTCCTTCACTGAAACATTCCAATGTCTTTCTGTCACACTTGCCTTCCTTAACAGTATATTTATTACAAATTTACCCTATAAAATCACAGTTCAAAAGTTATATAATAAAGATAAAAAATGACTCTAAAATTGGAGGTTATTTCTGGATTTTCAAAAGTCACTTTTATTTTAAAGCTACCTTATTAAACTGACTTTCTTATAAAAAGGCACAACTAATACAGGAGGCAAAAATAAAGTTTATTCATGTACCTCTAGGAAATGATTCTTCAAAAAATTCTCTAAAACGTCTAGAGCTTTTCCCCCCCAATGTTTGAAATTTATAGGATTAGGTGTCTACTTAGTTTATCTAATTTTAAACAAAACACAGAACTATGCTTAGTAATAAATAGATAAATAAATAAATAAATTTGAAAGTAGATATAAGGTATTCAAGCATAATTTATACCTCCAATCAGGTATTTTAAGACTAGTCATACCATATTTTCCTTTTTAAATATTCTTAATTTAATTCTAAGATATTCCTTTCAGAAAGGAAAACAGAGAAATCTTCAGATATAAATGAGTTTGAAATTATTTCAATTCAAATCCAAATCCTACAATTCCAACTCCCTCAAATTAGAATATTTATGATGCTAACTATAACACATAAAGGATATATCGATCACAGCTACATTTCAGTGCCCCTCCCCAGTTCCCAATAAGGGTTAGAAATTGAGCAAACTTGGGTCCTCTCCAAATACAACTGATACATTCAAAAGTTAGAAATAATAATGTTACCTCTCCTCCGCCCATATGTCCTTGCTGCATGTCAAATGAGAAAACAAAAAAACAAAAAAAAAACCTTTCAAACATTGTCAAAAGAATCAACTGTGATTTCATCTACCAGCTTAAGAAACTGAAAAAACAAAACAAAACAAAAAAACTGGCTATATTCCTTGTTTCCTGGAAAATATCTCAAAAAAATAATGGAATTTTGATGCCGAGAGGTCAATGCATTCTTTTTTTTTTTTAAGTTCTTCAAGGACACTGTAAAAATCTATCGAGCCTTACTTGTATTAAGGGGAAGCTTTCTGCTGTAACTGTCACCCAAGGTCCAAACTAGTATGAAACTAAGGGAGTATGTAACATGGTCTAAATCAAGTTCCATCATATTGATCTTGATTTCTCTCAGAATTTCCTGCTAACTAGCCATTTAATTCATGACTTTTTCTTTTACCACAACAGAATAAACAGCAATTCTGTACTATTTGTCAATTATTCCCTAATGAAACTCATAACAAATGAAATATTTAGGCAATTTACAAACTTCCTTTTAGCCAGTTTCTTGTCCCTAATTAAATCTTCCACTATGGCCCAGAAGTTGAAAAGTATTAAAAAGTTTGGCATTTTATCATGAAGTAGATTCCAACTAAGAAGAGAAGTATATATCTGAATACTTGGGAAATGGCAGCATAAATTTCAAATCAGGAAACTTTTGAGAAAATGTTTTCCTCAAATGAACTGGAACTTGTATGCGTAGTTACTCTAATTCTATTCAACATATACTTCCTGAATGCGTGACCTTGCTAAGTACTATAATACACTCCTCTGACTGCAGGGAACTTATAGGCTATTCAGCCACATAAGCAAATAATGATAATGTGACTATTACAGCAATAAGCCTGTTAAGTGTTAGGTGCAACAGGAGCAGAGGAGGAGAAGCCGGTTCTGATTAAAGAGTCAGAGATGAGATCTTAAAGGTAAAATAGAGAAAGGGCACTGCAGACCTGGCAATGGCACAAATAGGGGTGCCATAATACTCAGGGAAAGATGCCCAGAACAGAAGCATATGGAACAAGGGAGGTCTTGGCTAGAGAGAAAATTTAAACAGGAAGCTGGGATAGGTTTTCCAGTTAGAAACTGTAACCTTTTAAGAGATCATTATATAAACTGGTCAAGGTTTTCACTCTTAGCTCTCTAGATAAATGCTAAATACAACTCAGTTATAACTGAGTTACAAATATAACTTAGAAGTACCATGTGCCTATTTTCCAAAATGAAATCATGTCTCATACTAAAATAATTTCTAACATTACTAGATAATATTGAATTTCACCAAAGTACTTGGGCAAATGGATTAAAACCAATAAAATCTCCCTTTGCAGTTAGGTTTTTCACTTTAGTAATTCTTAAATTAGGGTTGAAGGTGGAGGTATTTTCTTCCTTAGTGAACTTGACAGAGGTTAGGAAGAGAAAGATATCACAGAAGTAGATGTTTGTTTAAGAATATTCTATTCAAATGACTGCTTCAACAACAATGGAGTTTGGGGAAACGAATGATTTGAAAATCTTGGTTCTGTCAATCTTAAAAAGTTGATTGATGCTGCTTGGATTTCCGAGAAAGCAGTTATTTGAAAAAGAGTAGGCATTTAGAAGCTACAAAATTAACATTAAAAACTCTCATGTACATGCTGCGTGCTAAGCTGTTTCAGTTGAATCCAACATTTTGCAACCCAATGGACTGTAGCCCGCCAGACTCCTCTCTCCATGGGATTTTCCAGGCAGGAATACTGGAGTGGGTTGCCATTTCCTTCTCCAGGGGATCTTCCTGACCCAGGGACCGAACCCATGTCTCTTACGTCTCCTGCATTGACAGGCGGGTTCCTTACCACTAGCCCCACCTGGGAAGTCCAAATAGTTTTCCCTATTTTAAAAGTAAGCTTCACTATTTTAAAAGTAAGTTTCACTATTTCAAAAGTAAGTTTCAAGAACAGTAAAGCCTATACATCAAAAGCAAAAATTGAAGACTCTCAGTCTTCAAATGTGTACTTTAAAACTTTCATTCTATACCACAAAATTAAGCTGGTTAATGCAAAAGAATTCACCATTAAATTCAGAGATTAAATGCCAAAAACTATTTAGAAACATTTTCCCACATTTAGGTTATAGGCGTATAATGCTTAAAGCAACAAAAACTGCCCAATTAAATAGGCAAATCAATATAAACTAGTACCAAAAAATAAAAACAATGACATTCTGGAGCAAAGAAAATAAGAATGCTTAAATTTTTTATTTCCACTTATTATAATGATATACATTATTTTAATGTAGATTTGGATGAATATATATACTTTGTGTACTTCCATATATATATATATATATATATAGGAAATCATAAGTGTATACTTCAATGAACTTTCCATAACATGAACACACCTATGTAACCAGAACTCAGGTATGAAATGAACAGTAAGTGATGCCACTTCATCTATATATGAAAGAGGTACTAAAGCATTGCTCCCTCACTAGTTTCAAATACACTTGGTGCAAACCGTATTATGATGAAATGAGTATAACACAGATCTTCATCTGTTTCCTGAGGAAAATGTCAGACAGATTTCCAATCTCCAGATTATCAAGCGTTACACATTATTTGACATTTTACAAACACTAGAGGTAGTGGCAGTTTAAAAAAATCACTTAAACAATGTTTAAGGAAGTCTGTATTTTGGAAAATTTCTAGCTAAGTCAGCAGAAATAAACGCTGCTTAGAATTTTCCTTTAATTACCAAAGAACATACACTGTTAAGACTTTCCTGATAGTTCAGCTAGTAAACTCCACCGGCAATGCAGGAGACCCGGGTTCGATCCCTGCGTTTGGAAGATCTCCTGGAGAAGGGAAAGGCTACCCACTCCAGTATTCTGGTCTGAAGAATCCCATGGAAAGAGGAGCCTGGCAGGCTATAATCCACGGGGTCCCAAGGAGCTGGACACAACTGAGTGACCAGGCACAGCACAACACATACACTGTTAGTTTTTAAAAGATGTATGTTCAGTTCAGTTCAGTCGCTCAGTCGTGTCCGACTCTTTGCGACCCCATGAATCACAGCACACCAGGCCTCCCTGTCCATTACCAACTCCCAGAGTTCACTCAGATTCATGTCCATCGAGTCTGTGATGCCAGCCAGCCATCTCATCCTCGGTCGTCCCCTTCTCCTCCTGCCCCCAATCCCTCCCAGCATCAGAGTCTTTTCCAATGAGTCAACTCTTTGCATGGGGTGGCCAAAGTACTGGAGTTTCAGCTTCAGCATCATTCCTTCCAAAGAAATCCCAGGCCTGATCTCCTTCAGAATGGACTGGTTGGATCTCCTTGCAGTCCAAGGGACTCTCAAGAGTCTTCTCCAACACCACAGTTCAAAAGCATCAATTCTTCGGCGCTCAGCCTTCTTCACAGTCCAACTCTCACATCCATACATGACCACTGGAAAAACCATAGCCTTGACTAGACGGACCTTAGTCGGCAAAGTAATGTCTCTGCTTTTGAATATGCTATCTAGGTTGGTCATAACTTTTCTTCCAAGGAGTAAGTGTCTTTTAATTTCATGGCTGCAGTCACCATCTTAGTACTGAATAAAAACCCTCTGGTTCCCATCAGAGTTAAGGTGAATACTACTTATATGTTTATCATTTACATTACTTGGTTTGATCTATATAATTTGGTGTTCAGTACTAAAATAATTCAAGAATGTTCTAAATGGGCTGGAAACATTATGGCTATAAATTTTTATAACTTTGGGTGAATACTGCTATTAGATGTATTGATAAATACATTATTTCCAAAATATCTTTACAAGATTGCTTACAAATGCCCTATATTCATCAGTAAATTTCCTCTAGTAAAATATTTCAGTGGTCTGGCATTCCAGACTTGCAAAAATGTACAGAAAGACTCTTATCAGGTGTTTTTCAAAACACATTTTTATATACATGTATATTATAAAAATGAAAATATTTATCTCTTAAAAAGTATCTTTTTCTTATTTGTTTGTAACATTTGTTAGAAAAGGAACAAATTAGACATAATAGTGGTATATTCACAAAATATTTCACAAAAAATAGTTATTTTAAAAATATGGTACATATTCATGTGCTGATATTAAACATCTCTAAAATGTAGCTTGCATGAGGTACCTAAGTGTATATTGTATGATTCTTATTGTGTGAACTTAACAATAAAGGAAATAGAAATAGACACATGGGAACGTACTCAAATATTTTCTCTAGAAAACAACCACATGAACCTTTGGGGACAGGAACTGGAATGACGAAAGAAAAACTCCACTTCTTGTTTTATCCTTTTCTGTTGTATTCAAATTTACACTTTTATGTGCACTATATTACCATATTTATTGATGGATCCTTTTGAGTTTTCTTCTTGGTACTTATATTAAAAGCAAGACTTAAACAGACATTTCTCCAAATAAGACATTACAGATGGCTAATAAACATGAAGAGATGGTCAACATCACTACTTCAACGCAAATCAAAACTACAATGAGGTATCTCCTTCACCCCAGACAGGATGGCCATAATCAAAAAATCTACAAACAACAAGTGCCAGAGAGGGTATGAAGAAAAGGGAACCCTCCTACACTACTGGTGGAAATGTAAATTGATACAACCACTATGGAAAACAGTATGGAAACTCCTTAAAAAACTAGGAATAAAACCACCATATCACTCAGCAATACCACTTCTAGGTATATGCACTGAAGAAATCAAAACTGAAAAAGACACATGTACCCCAATGTTCACTGCAGCACTATTTACAATAGCCAAGACATAGAAGCAACCTAGATGTCCATCAACAGATGAAAGGATAAAGAAATTGTGGAACATATATACAATATAATACTGCTCAGCCATAAAAACGAATATACTTGAGTCAGTTCTAATGAAGTAGATGAACCCAGAGCCTATCATACAGAGTAAAGTAGTCAGAAAGAGAAAAACAAATATTGTCTATTAACACATACACAGAATCTAGAAGGATGGTACTAATGAATCGTTCGCAGAGCAGCAATGGAGACACAGACACAGTGAACAGACTTATGGACAAGGGAGGGAGAGAAGAGGGAGAGGGTGAGGTGAATAGAGAGAGCATGACCACCATAGAGAGGTACAAAATAGAGAGGATGCATGTACACCAACAGATGCAAACACACAGCCGGTGGGAATTTGCTGTGTGACTCAGGGATTCAAACGGGGGCTCTGCAGCAACCTAGAGGCGTCGGAACGGGTGGAAACTGGGAGGGAGATTCAAGAGGGAGGGCACATATGTACACCTATGGTTGATTAATGTTGATACAGGACAGAAACCAAACCAATATTGCAACCAAACATCAATCAAGTAACAATAAATAATTAAAAAAAAAACAAATGATCTATTAAAAGCATCCTTTCCTACATCTAATTCTAATAGGACTTTAATAAAAAGGAAAGAATTTGAGCCAGTTGAACTGAGGTGAATGAACCTAGAGCCTGTTACACAGAGTGAAGTTAAATCAGAAAGAGAAAAACAAATACCATATATTAATGCACATTTATGGAGTCTACAAATATGTTTCTGATACATCTATTTGCAGGGCAGGACAGAGACACAGATGTAGAGAACAGACTTGCGGACACAGCAGGAGAAGGAGAGGGCAGGACAAACTGAGAGAGTAACCCTGAAAAGGTACACATTACCATGTGTAAACCAGAGAGCTGGTGGGGAGTTGCTGTGCAGTGCAGGGAGCTCAGCTCAGTGCTGTGATGACCTAGGCGGCCAGACGGAATGCTGGCGGGAGGGAGGCTCCAGACGGAGGGGATAGGTGAATACTTACAGCTGACTGACGATGTTATATGGCAGAAACCAACACAGCGTTGTAAAGCAATTTTCCTCCAATTAGAAATAAATTTGAAAAAAGAATGGGGCTTTAGGCTATAAAGAATAAAATATGACTAGCTTTTAGTGGGCAATGAAAGACCTATACTACTTACGCTGCCTCAGGCTGGTCTACCTCCATTTACCTCTCTCTGCCCGCTGTGAGAAGGTAGCAGTGCTACTTGGAAAAACAAGGGGAGGTGGGTCAGATTAGAAGCTGTTAGGAAGTAACTTGTTTTTCCAGTAGGACCAGGAAAAAAAAAAGTATGTGGGAGAATCAGTCAAACTGGTAAACCAGTTAAAAAGACAGAAATCAAAGACTGGACGCTGAGTTAATCTGTAAATAAAAGAATAAGTTGGCAGAACCAAAAAGCAGACAATCATCACAAAGGCAAACTATATAATCCAACAAAGATGCAAAGAATCATTTCAGATGATTTTATAAATCATTCCCTAATTTCTTAATGGGTTCACTGTCACAAAATTATTTTAGATATATGCTTTATGGGCTTCCCTAGTAGCTCAGCTGGTAAAGAATCCGCCTGCAATTCAAGAGACCCCAGTTCGATTCCTGGGTCGGGAAGATCCCCTGGAGAAGGGATAGGCTACCCACTCCAGCATTCTGGGGCTTCAGTAGTGGCTCAGCCGGTAACGAATCCACCTGCAATGCAGGAGACCTGGGTTCGATTCCTGGGTTGGGACAATCCCCTGGAGAAGGGAACGGCTACCCACTCCAGTATTCTGGCCTGGAGAATTCCATGGACTATACAGTCCCTGGGGTCGCAAAGAGTCAGACACAAGTGAGCAACTTTCACTTTCATATGATTTATAGAATTTTCCATGTCACATTGGCTTGTGTTTATACTAGCTTGCCATACTAATTCAAAGAATGTTGACAAGATATAATAAACATATGAGAGGATTATTTAAATTGCCTTACAGAAGGGCAGAGATTGAATGTAATTCAGATTCTGTATTTCCCAAACCCTCAGTTTATTATTTATAAAAATGCAAAAATTAATAACAAAAGATAACACATATATATATGATGGTCTGACAGAGGCTCAGTAAATAATTTTTCCTTCCTCAAAAGTAACCTCATATGTATATATTCTTAGGCTCATCTTCAACAGTTACTTTCAGCTCTTCATTACTATTTCCAGGCTAACAACTGTAGACCACTTTATAGAGTTTACAATAGGTTTTCATATTGTCTTTTTCATGAAAGGATCTTTCAACATGCTCCTTCCTGTAGCAACTATGGACCATATTACATACATTTTCACCAAGTGACTATAATCTACATTACTCCTGGGTAAATTATGTCCTCCCTTTTCACAGATTTCTATCCCTTACCCCCCTTAAGCAAACAATCTTCTCCCTTTTTAGTTCAGTCGCTCAGTCGTGTCCAGCTCTTTGCGACCCCATGAATCGCAGCACACCAGGCCTCTCTGTCCATCACCATCTCCCGGAGTTCACTCAGACTCACGTCCATCGAGTCCGTGATGCCAGCCAGCCATCTCATCCTCTGTCGTCCCCTTCTCCTCCTGCCCCCAATCCTTCCTAGCATCAGAGTCTTTTCCAATGAGTCAGCTCTTCACATGAGGTGGCCAAAGTACTGGAGTTTCAGCTTTAGCATCATTCCTTCGAAAGACATCCCAGGGCTGATCTCCTTCAGAATGGACTGGTTGGATCTCCTTGCAGTCCAAGGGACTCTCCAGAGTCTTCTCAAACACCACAGTTCAAAAGCATCAATTCTTCAGAGCTCAGCCTTCCTCACAGTCCAACTCTCACATCCATACATGATCACAGGAAAAACCATAGCCTTGACTAAACGGACCTTACTCGGCAAAGTAATGTCTCTGCTTTTGAATATATTATCTAGGTTGGTCATAACTTTTCTTCCAAGGAGTAAGCGTCTTTTAATTTCATGGCTGCAGTCACCATCTGCAGTGATTTTGGAGCCCAAAAAAATAAAGTCTGACACTGTTTCCCCATCCATTTCCCATGAAGTGATGGGACCGGATGCCATGATCTTCATTTTCTGAATGTTGAGCTTTAAGCCAACTTTTTCACTCTTCTCTTTCACTTTCATCAAGAGGCTCTTTAGCTCCTCTTCACTTTCTGCCATAAGGGTGGTATCGGTATCATCTGCATATTTGAGGTTATTGATATTTCTCCCGGCAATCTTGATTCCAGCTTGTGTTTCTTCCAGTCCAGCATTTCTCATGATGTACTCTGCATATAAGTTAAATAAGCAGGGTGACAATATACAGCCTTGACGTACTCCCTTTCCTATTTGGAAACAGTCTGTTGTTCCATGCCCAGTTCTAACTGTTGCTTCCTCACCTGCACACAGATTTCTCAAGAGGCAGGTCAGGGGGTCTGGTATTCCCATCTCTTTCAGAATATTCCACAGTTGATTGTGATCCACACAGTCAAAAGCTTTGGCATAGTCAATAAAGCAGAAATAGATGTTTTTCTAGAACTCTCTTGCTTTTTCCATGATCCAGCAGATGTTGGCAATTTGATCTCTGGTTCCTCTGCCTTTTCTAAAACCAGCTTGAACATCAGGGAGTTCACAGTTCATGTATTGCTGAAGCCTGGCTTGGAGAATTTTGAGCATTACTTTGCTAGCATGTGAGATGAGTGCAACTGTGCGGTAGCATTCTTTGGCATTGCCTTTCTTTGGAATTGGAATCAAAACTGACCTTTTCCAGTCCTGTGGCCACTGCTGAGTTTTCCAACTTGCTGGCATATTGAGTGCAGCACTTTCACAGCATCATCTTTCAGGATTTGAAACAGCTCAACTGGAATTCCATCACCTCCACTAGCTTTGTTCATAGTGATGCTTTCTAAGGCCCACTTGACTTCACTTTAGAAGATGTCTGTCTCTAGATTAGTGATCACATCATCATGATTATCCGGGTAGTGAAGATCTTTTTTGTACAGTTCTTCCATGTATTCTTGCCACTCTTCTTAATATCTTCTGCTTCTGTTAGGTCTAGACCATTTCTGTCCTTTATCGAGCCCATCTTTGCATGAAATGTTCCCTTGGTATCTCTAATTTTCTTGAAGAGATCTCTAGTCTTTCCCATTCTGTTGTTTTCCTCTATTTCTTTGCATTGATCGCTGAAGAAGGCTTTCTTATCTCTTCTTGCTATTCTTTGGAACTCTGCATTCAGATGCTTATATCTTTCCTTTTCTCCTTTGCTTTTTGCCTCTCTTCTTTTCACAGCTATTTGTAAGGCCTCCACAGACAGCCATTTTGCTTTTTTGCATTTCTTTTCCATGGGGATGGTCTTGATCCCTGTCTCCTGTACAGTGTCATGAAACTCATTCCATAGTTCATCAGGCACTCTATCTATCAGATCTAGTCCCTTAAATCTATTTCTCACTTCCACTGTATAATCATAAGAGATTTGATTTAGGTCATACCTGAATGGTCTAGCAGTTTTCCCTACTTTCTTCAATTTGAGTCTGAATTTGGTAATAAGGAGTTCATGATCGGAGCCACAGTCAGCTCCTGGTCTTGTTTTTTGTTGACTGTATAGAGCTTCTCCATCTTTGGCTACACAGAATATAATCAATCGGATTTCAGTGTTGACCATCTGGTGATGTCCATGTGTAGAGTCTTCTCTTGTGTTGTTGGAAGAGGGTGTTTGCTATGACTAGTGCATTCTCTTGGCAAAACTCTATTAGTCTTTGCCCTGCCTCATTCCGCATTCCAAGGCCAAATTTGCCTGTTACTCCAGGTGTTTCTTGGCTTCCTACTTTTGCATTCCAGTCCCCTATAATGAAAAGGACATCTTTTTTGGGTGTTAGTTCTAAAAGATCTTGTAGGTCTTCATAAAACCGTTCAACTTCAGCTTCTTCGGCATTACTGGTTGGGGCATAGACTTGGATTACTGTGATATTGAATGGTTTGCCTTGGAGACGAACAGAGATCATTCTGTCGTTTTTGAGATTGCCTCCAAGTACTGCATTTAGGACTCTTTTGTTGACCATGATGGCTACTCCATTTCTTCTGAGGGATTCCTGCCCTCAGTAGTAGATATAATGGTCATCTGAGTTAAATTCACCCATTCCAGTCCATTTTAGTTAGCTGATTCCTAAAATGTCGACGTTCACCCTTGCCATCTCTTGTTTGACCACTTTCAATTTGCCTTGATTCATGGACCTGACATTCCAGGTTCCTATGCAATATTGCTCTTTACAGCATCAGATCTTGCTTCTATCACCAGTCCCATCCACAACTGGGTATTGTTTTTGCTTTGGCTCCATCCCTTCATTCTTTCTGGAGTTATTTCTCTACTGATCTCCAGTAGCATATTGGGCACCTAATGACCTGAGGAGTTCCTCTTTTGGTATAATTAAGAGATATTTTTCTATACTAACTTTTAAATGATTTCTTACTAACCTCTTCTGGGACAAACAAGTACTTTAGCTGATGCTTCTAAGTGAGAGATATCCGCAGAGGAAAGGAAATACATACATGCATCTGTTCAAAACTAGTATTTTTTGCTACTCTGTAACTTCCCCTGCCAGAAGCTTCATTTTTGAAGTAGCTAATCTTAAATACTAAAGCTGTAAAGTGGAAGGTTGAAGAAAAAAGTACCACACACAAGCACTTTTATACAGAGGTGGTGGTAGTGGTTAAATGTTAGTTTTCTTGCATAAAATAAAGTTTCAAGTTGGGTAAAAGGAAAATTAATCATTCAATCTGATATCCAGCTCAGAGCTAAACCAAAACACACCAGAGAAATATGAGATGAATCGGCCTATGCTTAGCACTGCTTTCTGACTTAGCTGAGAAACTGTTTCAGGGTTGCTGCTCATAATTATAAAATGGATATTCTAACTATATTCCTACTACATAAGATTAACTAGGAAATGGTTATCTGTTACGGGATGAATATCGTTCCCTCCTCAAAATCTATATGCTAAAGTCCTGACCCTCAGAAGCTCAGAATGTGACTATTTGAAACAGGGGCTTTAAAGAGGTGGTTAAAGTTAAAAGCGGTCTCCGGGCTGGCCCTGATCCAGTATGACTGGTGTCCTTATCGGAGATTAGGGCACAGACTTTCACAGAGGGAAACCGTGTAAAGACAGCTCGCTGCAAGCCAAGGAGGGAGCCGCAGAAGAAACCAACCATGCTCACCCTTTGATGGCAGACTGCGAGCTTCCAAGACGAGAAACGAATTTCAGTTTAAGCCATCCCGTCAGTGGCACCTGTTATGGCAGTCCTAGAGAACTAATTACAATATCCAAAACGTAGCCAGAAGGTTGCTTTTTTAGTACATTTAAAATCCAAGAATCTCCCTCTAAGGATTCCCCTCAAAAAAATATCTACAACTAGTAATACAACAATAATAATTCCCTAGAATACACAATTAATATTTGTTGAATTATACTGGCAATGTCTTTTAAAAGTCATGAGTGGTAATATGAAGGGTAATTGCGTAGTCTGAAAACTGATGATTGAGTATAGCCACGGGGAAAAAAGAAAGCAATCTGATCCGCTGGGTAAGCGAGCCCTTTTTTATCTTTGTACATGTAAATGCTGATATTATTCCAATATAACTGCTGAAGCTAGTAGACTAAGTATTTTGAATCTTTTCCTTTTTATTTATTTAGAATTTAAACTGCACTTCTTCCCCCAAACCTCTGATTGCTTGAAAATTTCAAAACAAGTTATACAATAAAAGTCACACTGAAATTCAAAAGTACATTTAAGAGAGGAAACAATTCTTTCATATTTTTATTCAAATAAAGCAAGAAACGGTTCTCAATTCAATAGAGGTTTGGAAGAAAAAGCTCTGAAAGTTACTAACTGAAGCAAAGTAGCTAAATAATCACCTTTCTAAAGGTTTTTAAAAGCTTGAATAGACTACTTGTGATGGACAGAAAAGAACAGCTCCCACTGGTTCATTTAAGTCTCAAGGTTGAATGATGAATACAAAACGACACAACATATTAGGCTTATTTTCAGCTTTAAGAAAAGGCTGAATGGATGTAAGATGTAAAGAGACTGCATTTAAAAGTAAATAAATTTTCACGCTATCTTAATAAGAGACAAAGAAAGCATGTTCAATATTAGATAATTTTTTCAACTCATGATAATCTCTTGGTTTGTGGTTCTTTTCCCCTTACAAATCTTAAGCACTAATATTCCCAAAATGATGTTCTAATTAATTTAGTTTGACTACATGCCAGGTGCTATTCTAAATGATTTTATATGTACTTAATCTCCACCACAATCCTACAAGATGGGTATCATTTGTGATTTTTGAGTTTATCTTCATTAAACACACGTAATGCATTAAACTAGCTCTGCAATACAGGAGCCCCCAAAACCTGAGCTATAGTGAGAACAAAGTGCTACTACAAATTATCATACGAATGCGACCAATTTATCTACAGAAGCAATCCACCATGGAAGATGTTTCAAAAATTTGACTGAAAAGAATGGGCAATTTATTATTGTTGTTTAGTTGCCCAGTCATATCCAACTCTTCTCCAACCCTGCCCGGTTCCTCTGACCATGGGACTTCCCAAGCAAGAATACTAGAGTGGGTTGCCACTTCCTTCTCCAGGGGATCTTCCCGACCCAGGGATCAAACTCGAGTCTCCTGTATGCCTAAATCAAGGTGACTAAAGAACTGTCTTAACATCCCTCCACCTTCACCTTGCGTTAATTTCAAGATTTTTAAGTAACCTTCTTCTATAATCTGGACTCTGCTGTCAGAGAGGGAATGGGTCTATCAGTAAACTCCAGTATCTAGAGATACTGGAAGCATCGCCTCATTATGAATGTATAAATTGGTAAGAGTCAGCTTGTTATTAAGAACTAAAACTTGTTCATACTAACAAAATCAAGTTCTGGAACTCTGCAAAGCTGAATACTGAATCTGAGACCATGGCAGCCATAACCCCATACTCTGGGTCTTGCCTGAGGAGGGCAGCAAGTTTCCCCTCTTTGACATCTCTTTGTTCTTTATCTTCCTATCTTTCTGTTTGAGATAGTGTTAACCTCAGTCAGTTTACTTCTAGAATAAAATTTCCATGTATACAACAGTGAAAAAAAAACCATCTAGTCTACTTCTAGAGGGTGTGGGCAGTAAAATTTCAAAATATATTTAGTGGGGAAAGTTACCTTTATTTTTCCTTTGCCAAGTGAGGGTCATTAAAAAATAATCTAATCTTGAAAGAAAGGATATTAAGGAGGGTGGGGGGTATAAAAGGAAAAAAATCTTATAGTAGACTCTAAAAAATTAAGTGAATTTGGCTTTAAGGAAAACCCACCAGAGAATGTTTCTTTTTCTCAACTCAACAAAGATACCCCAGGGGCAACTGACCTATTAATAATTTAGCAGTAAGGAAACAATTGGGAGAATGAAGAGTTGATCCCTTTGCCTAAGACAGAACAACAGTATCTCAGATCTTGGTTGCCTACAATTTCTAGCACCTGACTCTGCAACTCATTCCACAGGAAAAGATGAAACCACACTACAATGACAACCCTTTTATTACTCCCCCTTATCCTGATGCCACTGTCACCAGTTTTGGATTTCAGTCTATACACATTTACGCTAAAATACTGTATTTTGGCATTATTTCTGGCACTGTAGCATGTAAAGACCAAAGACTGATGAACAAGGGAGGTTTTTACAAGCCACATGGTCTCCAGAGGATCTAATGTACGCAGCAACTCTCATAAATCAAATCTCCTTCTAACTTTTCTTGGCTCTATAATCCTATAGTCTACAGAACACTGGTTTTTAAATACTACAGAAAAAGAAATCCAGTTAAAAAAGTAAGTTTCAACTCCTCATTCATACTAGACCACGGACAAGGAGGAGGACTGTTTTTGGTTTTGCTTTGTTTAGGGAATGTGGAGAATATGGTTATTTGGTCAAGAATATTTCATACAAGTGGTGGGACTTAAAATGAGTTTTAGCAACTCATTTAGCAACTCATTCATAGTGGATGGCACTATGAATACACAAATTTGAAATCCATATACAATAGGAAAAGAGTGAAAAAGAAGTAAACAAGACTTCTGTATCCCACCCAATTAGTTTAAACTATCGTCTTATAAAAAAGACTTTTTAAAAATTCTTTAATTCCTTTAATTCTTTAATTCCTTCTGTGAGTAGGTGGTCCCTCCTTCCTTAATAAATATAGTCTGCTTCAGAATACACATATAAAAAGACAACAACAGCTCAGTGGTAATATTTAGAATAGGCAAGGAGAATTTACTGAAGGCACTGCAAAGGCTAATATCATCTTTCGTGCTGTCATTAGATAGCAAATAGTGAATGACCTTGTCCTTTGCAAAGTCAAGCCCTGTGGTCTTAGGCTGTTTTTTCTGATTTTAGATCTCTGATTACCTTCCCTTTCCTTTTCCAACTACACAGAAATGGTTTTCGTGTTGACATTTCAAAGGTCACGCTACAGAAGCAAACACTGAATTAAGCCATTCTTTATGTGTCATTATGGGATCCTCATTTATTTTCATTGTCACCAGTTTTAAGACAGCAAATTAGTTGGCTCTCACGGTTTAAAAAAGTTTCTGCTCTAATTTGGAGGAATAGTAATTATTCATAAAATATCTGACAGATTAATAGCAACTTGCAGTTATCACTGCAGAGCAAACTAATGTCATTTCTCCACCTGCTGAAGCACAGCTACCACATTTTCTAACCAGTACTAACTTGTTTCAGTTCTCTGAATTTCACTAGGGTGAATCAATTATTATCACTTACCATTAATAAGCAGAGAGCTATCGGATCCTGGATATGAATAGTTTAGACGACCTAAGGGTAGAAGAAGGCCATTACTATATTTTTTTCATAGATGGTTTAAATGTACTCAACAACAAAGCTGAATTAATTGCTTAATAGGTATTTTAAAAACCATACTATGGGAATAAAACTTAGCTGTGCTAATAAACACAAAGAGTTAGAGGACATATCAAACAACATGTTCACAAACATTCAAAAAGGGAAAGCCTGAAAGTGGGAAAATAAAATATCCCTTATATTTCACTATTCAGTTCTTCTAATTTCCAAATCCCCATCCAAAGTAATCTTTATACCACTATGTTCTCATATCAACTCCTAATAACAATCTTCATGTTTTTTTCCCCATCAATGTTCAAGTTCTCTTTCATGCGTAGTTCTTTACTGCTATTTAAAAGGACGTAGCTAGCAGTAGTATTTTTTATATGAATCATAACAAAGGTGCCAGTTTTATGCCTACATGTACAGACATGCCAGTAGGTTTCAACTCATATCTCGGGGAATAAGTACACAAAGTAAAGGAACACATTTCACTATACTTACACATGAAGAAAATAGCAAAGCACACAGCAAAATGCACAGAGACAGAAGAGCATTCAGTAAACGCTGGGTTAATCTTCTCTGAATTTTGAACCTAAAATGGGCACGCAAGATACCCACGAGAAAAGGGCTTATGAAAGTCTAAAATTTTTGGAGGATGCACCATCTTCCACAATAAAGGGGGGAACGCATTTCTACTCTGGAAGAGTTTCTACATGTAAGTTGAGGTATCCAGACTGCACATACTTAAGCCTAGATCTATGCTATAAATTATAAAACTCATTATTACAACATTTTTACGTCTCCATATTCCACATGCCCTTTGTAAGAATGGTAGAGAACCCTCAAGTCTTGTTCATCTAAGCAATGGAAAGGGGAACTTAACAGTTAATTACCTACCAGAGTTCAGCACTCTATGCATCAGGAGTAGTGTGAGAATATAAAATTGACTCAGAATTACACACATTCCAATTAGGAAACAGCAGTTTAAACTCTGACCCCACAGAACCATAACAGACTCTCCAAGACAATAAAAACAGTGGGTAAGCAGAGCTTCTCCCATGACTGGAGCAAGTCTTTCAGGATGCCGGGAAGACTCCAGACCCCACCTAGTTCCGATGAACACTATGGGAGCCAGGCCTAGTATGTGGTCCTATCCACCACCAGCCACACATTTAAAATTATTTAGAAAGGAACTTTAGACCACAGCTATCCTTCAGTCTCTCAAAATCCTCTTTCAAATAGTCTCCACAGAAATAAACTCATGTCATAAAAAGAGAAAAGTGTTCTCTGTTGCTAATAGCTTTAATTAATCCACATGTGAAACTTGGGAGTCTAATATGAAACAAAATCTGAAAATTTTTCTATAATTTAAAACCAAATACAAGCATTTTTTAAACTGTAAATTGCGTCACTTAAAATTTCAGTGTGTTCCTGTTTAGGGAGGAAAGGTAGGGATGGAGACCAGCAAGGAGGAGGTGAAAACTAACTTTGATATTTCCATTTCTTCCTAAAAACTGGCTTTGTTACTTAATGTTTATATACACAACCAAGTAGCTAAATCCAGTGAATTCCAGCTTAACTGCTTAACTGCAAGCCCAGATCATATGACCTATCACAAGAATATCTTTTAAAAAGCATAGACTTGAGATGCTAGAACAAGAACATGACCTTAATTGTCAAAAACTTGGGAGGGAGGGAGGGAAAGAGGGAGGGAGGGAGGGAGTGGTGTTTCTGAATCACTTAAGAGTAGCAGCTGATCTTCTGTGATGGAACACTTGGATTACTTTTGTAGCTGTAAAACCCTCTAGTCAGTGAACTAATAGTTATCACTCATACCATTTTTATCATAAAACACATTTTTAAAAGATGATATAAATCAACACAGGAACAAAAATATTTAATGATATTAACTGAAGTTAAGTTTCTGTATTTCGAAGAAGATACTCTTATTTTTTTAAAAGGTAACATTAATGAAACCAAGGCTGTTCTATATGAACTATAATGCCTGTTATTTGATACTAAAAAATGATAATTAACAATGAGAATCCAAAGATAAATTCCCAAACTAGCTGGCCCAATTTAACTAGTCAAGTTCCACCTTATCAGAAACTGACTTTTGGGGTAACTTTTAAGGAGAAAGAGATAAGAACAGTTCAACAAAACAGGCACAAAAATACCCCCTCACTCAGTTCTCTCAGTCTGCCTCAACACACACCTCCTAAAATGCCACCCTGCACTCACAAAGTAGGTATCCTTTGAGACTTTTTCTGTTCATCAGACTTCTAAATACTGTAATTCTATCCTTTAGCTAAGACAATAGGGCACTGGCAAAATTTACAGATTAACTCTGAAAGTAATACTTGTTTTTATTTTTTGACCTGTTCTTATGATGAGTCCTGTTGGGCTGAAATCCGTTATGCCCTCTGTATAGTAAATACACCTGTTAAATATTTTGTTAAACAAATAGCAATGCTTTCTATGTCAATTTTAAAATATTAGCAGTGACATAAGAAAACTTTTGGAAAAAACTTTCATAATGCTTCCCTACCCTACCTGCCCTATCCTATAAATTCTTTCTATAATTAAAATATTTAGAGTCATCCATTCATGACATCTATTATGAAGAACACAGACCCCTTCCTTTCTGGAAGTCCTCTGAAAGCTCCCATTCTAAGTTCCATGTTACTCTAAAGTCTTCTACAAGCCTTTCACATTCTCCTTGTGCCCCTTTCATTTCTGCTCTACAGATGCCAACTTTCACCAGCAGTTTTGCATTTTCTAGTCCATGGCTAGATTGCTGGCAACCCCCTCCCTCCCTCCAAGACCTCTTTGTTTCCAATGGAGAATATTTGCAAATCTTTTTTGATTGTTTACTTGTCTTTTTTTCAATTATTTTCCCTAGGGCACCTTTCCCAAAAAAGAAGCCCCTCCTTTTTAGATTAACTCACCAAATTTTATTTCTACCTATATTGCAACAGACAACCATCTTAGGTAATCATCTCAGCTACTCGCTAACTATCTTATCTCTTTTAAGAAACAGCCCCCCTCTTTAAGAACTAGAGCTTCGTTGGTGGTGGTGGTGGTGGTGCTGTCATTGAACCTAGGTATCTTGAGTTTCCTGTTTGGGCACCAAGTAAGTATTCAATGAGTTTACTCCACTGAACTTAAAACACCATCATTTCACAAATGAATACACTGAAGTAAAATCTAAAAATCACTGAGATATCTGAATATGAATATAACCCAGTGTTTGTGAGTTTTGCTTTCTGGCTTTTTGATAACTCATTCATCTATAAACATAACCCAGGCTTTGGTACATTTACAATTGAATTCCTCAAGGGAGAAGGAAAGCATTAGGATTTCTGGCAAGTGAATCTATTTCGTGGATAACATTCAGTCTTTGGAGGGTCTTAGTATTGATTATGTTATAAACACAAAGAAATATTGCCAGATCAGCAGTCCTAACCTTAAGGGACACTATGACAGGAAAAGCAGTCGTCCCTGGAGGCCCGCCATGGCATTTGGAGCCAGAAGCCTGGCATGTATCATGCAGAAGGCATAGACTATATTTGGTGACATGACTCAACCTAGCCAAATATAGGCAACTGATACAGTGTGACTCTGGGGAACTACACTACCAAATTCTACAGCCTAGAAAAGATTCAGATTCCAAGTAGGCATTTGCGAGTTGGAAAGAACCAATATTTACCAACTAGAATGACTAAGAATTACTGGGGGAAGGAGGTGCTCAAAAGAACAGTATGTACTATCATAACTATCATATTAAGACACTAGCTAAAGTAACCAAGTTAATAAGATGAAAGGAGAAAAAAAACTGGAAGGAAATACTCTAATAAATTAGTATCTCTTACTTTCAAAATTAGGTAAAATAAGATATTTTCTAAAAACTAACCCAGATAGTATTGCTACTGATGATTCAGCAGGAAATGATATAATAAATGCTGCCATTTCAAACACACAAGCAATAAAAAATATCAAATGTTCTCTAGTGCTATTAGATTTCATGCTATGGCCTTCTCTTTCTCAGTCATGCGAGCACTGCTGGGGGCATGGTCGGGCAAGGGATGGTAACAGGGGACAGCTCTGCAAGGCTGTGTAAAATACAGCCATGCTGACCAAAATAGTGACAGCAGCCGGGAATGCTGAGTTAGTTTTGTTAGATACTAACAAAAAGGGAGAGGTTCCCAGTGGACAGGCTTCCCTGATGGCTCAGACGGTAAAGCGTCTGCTTGCAATGTGGGAGACCTGGGTTCAATCCCTGGTTTGGGAAGATCCCCTGGAGAAGGAAATGGCAATCTACTCCGGAACTCTTGCCTAGAAAATCCCAGGGATGGAGGAGCTTGGTAGGCTACAGTCCATGGGGTTGCAAAGAGTCAGACATGACTTAGTGACTCCAAGTTTCTTTCTTTTCATTGAACATCATTAAAAATTTCTCACAGGGAAAGGATAAGCATGGATTTAGGTCCATTTCTAAGACAGATAAAAAGGTTTATGAACACAGCACAACACTCACACAAATATATTCATACATATACATACATATTATGCATTGTTGTTTAACTAGAGATGTTTCTCCTGGTTCTGCTCTTAGCGCCATAAATAATTGTTTAAAGGAGGTGCTGTTCCTGCCTTTCTACATTTGCTGTTTCTACCAATATTGTCAGATTTGCAGCAAGATGGCACGGTGGGGGCCTGCACGATGTAAGCAAGGTCCAAGAAATGATACATTCAGTTTGAATACTAACTTTACACTTAAACAAATGCAGAATATATAGAAACATGAGCTAATAAAAATGTACTCATTATGTTCTATCACTTAATGATACAAAGATCATTTTGTGTTTTATTGCTGACATGTAGGAATCTTAATTCCCCGACCAGGGATTGGACCCACTATGATCCCAGCATTTGAAATTCAGAGTTTTAACCGTTAGATCCCTAGGCAAGTCCCCAGAAATAATCATTGTTAATAATTTCTTCCACTGACCTAAAAGTAACTCCACAAAGCATAATCAGTAACCTTATTCTACCTCATGACTTCTCTGTGATACAGTCAACTTCCAGTAAAGATGTTTCTGTGCAAAATTATGAAAGAGACACCAGCTGGGACTGACATCAACAGGATGGAGAGTCTTGCCCCCCTCCCCAAAAAGCCATTTAAATTACACACACGCACACACACATGCATACACACAGAATTTAGACTACACAAAACCCCTTTCCAGGATAGATCTGACTTTCAGTTTAAAGGCTGGAGCTTGTAAAAAATACTTAAATTCTCTTAACTCACTGCCATTTCCCTTCTAGATACTCTAGATATTCAGAACTACTGGCCCATTAACTTTCTCATCTGGGTCCCTTCCTCTGTCTGGAATGCCTTCCTTTCTCTCTGTTTCCAGTGTTTCACCACTCAAGCCCCCTCCCTTTTATCCAGGTGTCTTCTTTCTTAGGCCTCACATCCTATGGAAAGTACCTGCCCAGAGCCACCTGCTCCTTGGTTCAGACAGCCCTACTGGCTCCACACAACACTCTTTACACTTACTATATACTGTATTCAAATCACCTATTTCTAAACTCTCTTCCTCTAGGACAACAAAATCTTTGAGGACAGGTTTCGGGTCTCACATCCTAGAGCTCAGAGCAGAGAAAGGCACTCAATAAACAGCTGCTGAATAAATAAAACAAAGCTAGCAGCTAGTGGTCTCTCTGGCATGAAACACACAGTGCAAAGTGTAGAGCTGGACCAATCTCATCTAGTGAGGTAGGTTCAAGTTACTTAGTTTCTCTGAAGTAAAAACAGAGATATTTCCATGTACATGTGAGAAATTCATAAGATAATTTTTGCAGAATGCCCAGAAAAGTCCCCCTGGATAGAGTATGTGTTCAATTAATAGTAATTCCTTTCCCTTCAGTAACTTAAAAGCCAGAGACAACCAACAGTTTCTTGCTTGTGAGAGAAAGAAAGAGGAAGGATTCCTCCTTGCCAAGTAAGACCCAAACTGGACCCCTGAAGAAGGGAGTGGCCATCTGGGGGATTTTTCAGCTTCAGAGAAGTGAGTTTGCTAATGTTCTAAGTTACGAACAGGGATATTTTTCTTTCAGGAGATGAGAGAAAAAAAGCTAACTCTTTTCTTTTATGATAGCCAAACTGGCAAAGTAGCATCAGTATTTTAGGAAATGAAAACTTTGGAAATTTCAACTTAAAAATATTCTTTTCAATAAAAGCCAAAGAGGAGCTTCTTTTTGGGCCAATAGCTCAGATTTAATTTTTCAATTGTGATATGGTAGCTGAAAATCAGAGTACAGTGTGGCAAAAAAAATAAAAGAGAAAATAACACTTTATCTTTAAGATAAGTAAAGTCAATGGGCTATGTTTCTACAGATTAAGGAAGGTTTCATAAGGATTGCTTTAACTATAACTGAGGGCAGGTACAAAGGTGGAAGATCTAAAAGCATCTAAGAATTTCAGGCAGATGGGAATGTCTAGAGAGACACCAGCAAAGAGCTGATCCAATTAAGGAATTCAAAAGATTTCCTACTGCCAGTAAACCTAACAACAAACCAGCAAGCAGGAAGGCTATTTTTATCCTTGCCAGAGGCCTTCTGACTCTGGATGCTACATTTAGAGGACAGAGCAACAAGATAACTTGCCTTAAGAGGATGTTATGATACCAGCGATTAATGGCAACTTTTCAAGCTTTAAATATTAGGCATAGTTTTTATTCAAAGTAAACGAGCCAAAGCCCGTTAAAAAAAGAAAAGATAATATAATGGAAGGAAAAGTGGAAAAACAGACCAATGGGTAGTAAAAAAGTTTTGAGCAATCTAGAAACAAAGCCAAGGCAGTTAAAATTAAAATTAAATTAATTAATTAAAATTCTCCTATCTTGTAAAAATGTTGATTAAAACAAGCATGTTATAAGAGACCTATTTTAAAAGAACCAGTGGATAAAAATAAAAAATTGTAGCACTGACTTGAAGGTAAAGATTTTGAGAAGTGACTCTCTGCCCTAACATGAAGATCAAGACAAATTTATGGAGTTCCTAGGAACTATAAAATAAGTTGCTTGCAAATGATTGAGAACTTTAGAGACAAGCCACTCTTAACATTGGTTGCATGCATGCCAAGTCACTTCGGTTGTGTCCGACTCTGTGACACTATGGACTGTAGCCTGCAGGCTCCTTTGTCTGTGGGATTCTCCAGATAAGAATACTGGAGTGGCTTTTCGTGCCCTCCTCCAGGGGATCTTTCCGATCCAGGGATCAAACCCAAGCCTCTTATGTCTTCTGCATTCGCAGGTGGGTTCTTTATCACTAGTGCCACCTCACTGGTTACTGAAGTCCAAACCCCAAAAGCAATCAGCAAAGTCAGTAATTGGCATTCTGCATACACAGCTATCAGCAACACTAATCACTTACTTAATATAAATTCTGATGACTTGATTGAACCTTAACATTCACTTGAATTTCATTATCTAATTTCATTTGTTATTTCTCAAAAGGCCCCGTTCTTATTTTCCTTTATTAATACTAAAGGCACTTAGTCGTCTTCTTATTCATTAGTCTTCAAAACTAAATAATAAACAGGCTGTTCGAAGATGTCTGCAAATTATCTGGAGGATAAGCTGCATGAGGTCAAGAGTCTTATTTTTTATTTCCTTATATACCCCAACAGGCTAAAATAGTGCTTGGCACTATCTGCTTGATAACATACTTGTTTTAAGAACAGCCTCCCATAACTTTAGACTTTACATATATATTCAAAGTGGTTCTCAAAGCAGAATGAGGGTGGGGTGAGGAGGGAAAGCAGTCTATCTGAATCACTTCTGGAATACACATGCTTCAGTCTCACGAAAGACCTGGTGGATCAGAATGAGGAAAAAGAAAAAGCTAGCTTGGATAAGTTCGCTCAGTGATTCCAGACCTTCACCCTCTGAAAGGTACCCTACAATAAGAAATCAGCAGGTGTGCGAAATCTGAATATTTTACAGAGATTATGATAAAATACAGATTTTAAACTCCGTCCCCAGTTTCCTACATTAAGACACCTGAATGCCTAAAGTGTACTAAAATAAACGTTTTTAATGTTTGTCTCCTCATAAATGCTGCACATAAATATCTATCTAGTGTGTGGCTACCAGACCATCAGCCGGAGGCTCTGTGTCCCATTCTGATTCTCCAGGCACCAGTTCCAAAGCTATTGTATCTCTCGGAACTACAGTCTCTTCAACTATAAATTGGAGACCACAAAACTCACATGGAAGGTTATTATAAGGATTTAAATTAGAGATAATTTTCAGAAGGGGCAAAGCATAAAAGTCAGAGAAATGGTATCAGAAGTAATTGCTCTTTCACTTGAAACTTGTTGTTAACACTGTTTCCTATACAGAATGTCCAGGTCCATGTCAAAAAAGAAATATACAAACCAGCATCAAATGTACATTGTGGCCTACTACTACCCAATACATAGAATATGCTCAAATGTGTGCGGAGCTGGAATTTAAGCTGAAGCTAAAATGTAAAGTACTATGTGGCTTGAAGAAGGCCATCTCCCCCGCCTAACAAGGGCTGTCGTGTTACCCCACACCAGGGTGCACCCCTGTTGTCACAGGGCTCCCCGTGCCCCTGGCACTGTGCCAGTTGTAATCTGAACAGTCCACACCCTTAGCTATGCTTCAAAAAGCAAAAAGATGGCTACAGATGCCCCCAGAGACAACATTCCAAAATGCTATTAATACTTGGTAGAGATGATAAGCTAGGATAAAGTAAGTGACTCCTTACTCCCCCTTTGTCCTCATCCTCACCATTTTCTCTATGGAATTCCTCTTTTAGTTATGTTGTTTTGGGTAATGGGGAACATTCTAATGGCAGGAGTTTAAAGCTGAACAATCAGAGAAGTTCTCCACAGCAGTGTTTCATAACATTTCAGAATTATTAAGACCTACACTAATCAAAATATTTCACAGAGGCTCCCCACCATACCTGAAGCCCTCAAGCCCCACTCCAGTGGATATTACAAGTAAAACAACAAGAAAAGCCTTTAATAATAAAAGGCTACTATGAATTCAGCAATACCTTTAAATGTATTTTCATTGTATTACATCAGCATCTGCATGCTTTAAAAGATACTCATGCAACACACACATGACAAATCTATCCTCTAATTGGAATGTTTGGTTCTAATAGGTTCCTGCTGCTGCTGCTAAGTCGCTTCAGTCATGTCTGACTCTGTGTGACCCCATAGACAGCAGCCCCCCAGGCTCCCCCATCCCTGGGATTCTCCAGGCAAGGACACTGGAGTGGGTTGCCACTTCCTTCTCCAATGCTGGATCCCATCAAATAATTACCACGTCTGAAGAGGTCCATGATCCACAAATTAAGAACAGAAACATTACATAAAGCCAAGTTTAAACAGCTCTTTCCTAGACATAGCATTTTTAGGCCTATCTGAAAAAGAAAAAATGCACTCTAGAAACAAAGCCTCAACTCAACTGAGCAGATCGGACTGATTTCTGGTTATATCCTTTCCTACAAGCTGCTGCTGCTGCTGCTGCTGCTAAGTCGCTTCAGTTGTGTCCGACTCTGTGCGACCCCATAGACAGCAGCCCACAAGGCTCCCCCGTCCCTGAGATTCTCCAGGCAAGAACACTGGAGTGGGTTGCCATTTCCTTCTCCAATGCATGAAAGTAAAAAGTGAAAGTGAAGTCGCTCAGTCGTGTCTGACTCTTAGCAACCCCATGGACTGCTGCCTACCAGGCTCCTCTGCCCATGGGATTCTCCAGTCAAGAGTACTGGAGTGGACTGCCATTGCCTTCTTACAAGCTACTCAATATGAAATGCTCACATGAAACCCATATGCTATTTTCAGTCATTAAACCTTCAACCTTGACATTTAGGAATACCATGCCAGAGACTGTGTGGAATTGCTGATAGTAACTTAAAGTTCACTAAGTTCAATCCCTGCACTTCCTCTTTTAGATGAAGACACCAAGATCTAGAGGGAAGTGACCAAATTAAGCCATGTAACTGCTAATGGCAAAACCAGGTCTTAATACACTCCTCAATGCTTCTCTTTATTTATTACATTTTGGGAAAGTCTATTATAGCCAACAACTTCTGATCTTTTACAATAAAGACATCAAGCGGCCAATTTAAGTATCTCCATTTAATTAACCATGACAGACATTTATTATTTGGAATATTATAGCCAGTAAAGTTGACTTTTTTTTAGATTCTTTACACAAATTAAGAGTAATTAATCATGGCTGCTCTTTAGAAGATCTGCACATCAGTGCTGGTTCTCAAAAATTAAAAAAGGTTCCTCTAATTGGTTGACTCCTCCTTCTCTTTCCCAAACTACAGCAGCTGGTATCAGCTCAACTGGATACCAAAGAGATTATGGAACTGCTTTCCATTCAGAGTTTCACTAATGTTCTTAATTTAATGGTTACCAGGTAATAAGCAGAATAAAAAAGAGCCTTGCTTTTAGAATGGAGTGCACTGATGTGGGACTGAGTTCAGACTAAGTCTGTCAGACAAATCAGACAAAATAATGAAGCCCAGAGGCAGCCAGGCCATCTCCTTACCTGACCTGAAAAGTAGTAACTAGTTTTAAAGTGAAAGAGGAAAGTGAAAGAGGAGTGAAAAAGTTGGCTTAAAACTCAGCCTTCAGAAAACTAAGATCATGGCATCTGGTCCCATCACTTCATGGCAAATAGATGGGGAAACAGGAAACAGTGACAGACTTTATTTTTGGGGGCTCCAAAATCACTGCTGGTGGTGACTGTGGCCATGAAATTAAAAGATGCTTGCTCCTTTAAAGAAAAGCTATATCCAACCTAAACAGCAAATTAAAAAGCAGAGACATTACTTTGTCAACAAAGGTCTGTCTCAAGGCTATGGTTTTTCCAATAGTCATGTATGAATGTGAGAGCTGGACCATAAAGAAAGCTGAGCACCAAAGAATTGATGCTTTTGAACTGTGGTGTTGGAGAAGACTCTTGAGAGTTCCTTGGACTGCAAGGAGATCCAACCAGTCCATCCCAAAGGAGATCAGTCCTGAATATTCATTGGAAGGCCTGATGCTAAAGCTGAAACACCAATATTTTGGCCACCTGATGCAAAGAAATGACTCATTTGAAAAGACCCTGATGCTGGGAAAGGTTGAAAGCAGGAGGAGAAGGGGACAACGGAGGATGAGATGGTTGGATGGCATCACTGACTCAGTGGACATGAGTTTGAGTAAACTCTGGCAATCAGTGATGGACAGGCAGGCCAGGCATACTGCAGTCCATGGGGTTGCAGAGCCGGACACTACTGAGTGACAGAACTGAACTGAACGAGTTTAAAACTAGTTAAAAGTTACTCCTTTTGCAAATTTTTACTGCAGAACAAGTTCATCAACGCTTTTCTCTTTTCCCTCTTTTAAATTTGGTAGTAAGGAGAGTGGCAGCATCAGGGGAAACAATAAGGAGTAGCAAATAAAGAACATCATAAATCAGGTATACACAACTGACAAATGAATCAACTGCCTACAATATTTAGGTTGAGATTCCATACATGTCAGGAAGAAATAATTTGTGGCACAGTTGTGCAACTGTTCTGCTTCCTGTTGTTAAATTAAATGCAAAGAGAATCTCGGATATTTTTATGAAAGCTATGACTCAAGTGGCATGGTTCCCCTCCCTCAACGTCAGCAAATAACATATTCTAGGATTATATAACAGGATTAAGGAAAGTCTTAAACCTTCACAGACAACTCACCATTGTATTACTCCATAATCAAAAGGGCTTTCATTATGCAGATTAATAGCACATAGGGCTGTTCTAGTAGCTATCAGGAAATGAAACAGCAAGTCACCTCTCAACAGAATTTTACCATAAAGAGGGAAAAAAACAGAAAAATAATAAGGTGATACTATCAAAAAGTACAATATACTATTAATAATTTAGAGATGGTGCATGAACAAAATGGATCCCTATAAATGTTCTGGACCTCCTTCTACTTTTTATACCGTAGGGAGATCCCTAATATTTTGACACTGACAACCTGCTGACAAAGTCTGAAAACCTTACTACTTAAATGCTATTCAGACTTCACTTCTGAATGGAAAATAATATTATTATCTGTCCACATTGTAATAGCTATATTTATTAAGTTGTACATAGATGGAGGAGCCTGGTAGGCAACAGTCCATGGGGTCACAAAGAGTCAGACATGACTGAGCGACTTTACTTACTTACACTTAATGTGAAAATGTACAAGATTATAGAAAAGCACTCATAAATTTGCTACCTGATTGCTGCTTGGGTTTTGGTATGGTATTTCTAAGTTTAAACTGTCATATATATTTATTTATTTACCAATAAATATTACCAATTTATCAAGAAATTTACCAATTTCTTTACCAATAAATACTACCAATGTTTATTTCTTTACCAATCCCTGCCCTGAATGTGAGTCTAACAAAATTAAATCACAACAGTCATAAAATATATGAGCTTTAATACAGCTGCAAAGAAAAGAAAAGCTGTATGAGTTAAAAGCATCTTTAGAAATAGTAAGGCTTTTTAACCTTTTAAATAACATAAAAAGTTTACTGTCACTTTTCCCTCTGGCCCCCTTTACCCTCACTTCTCATCCGGGTAAAAACAGAGTTACAATAATGTTTTAAGATGCCTACTCAATTTTCCTGGACTCAAATAAGATTCTTTGTGTTCAATATTCAGGATTAAGATATGGAGACTGCTTGAGCAATTATGGACCGATCATGGATGACATAAGACAAATTCCCCTTTTGTGACAATTACTTATATGATTTTCAGAACAAATAAGAACAAGGGTCAATATTTCGCTACCAACACGTGGAGGGCAAAGGATCACTACTTTGTATTTACCAGCACATGTTATATAAAAAGTCCGGCAGATGAGGATCTGGCCAAGGAACAAGGGGCATTTAGTATGAACCAGGTTGGTTTCAGTTCAGAGCTTAGAATAAGGAAGACTTCAGTCTCAGGCTACCAACACATCAGTGTTCACAGACATCCCATTCTGTTCTCCCGGGCATTTCCCTTTCCCCTCCTTCCCTTGAAAAATTAAAACAAAACAAACCTGAAACAACTGCAATCCTCCAACCTGGAAAAGTACAGTCACACAGTTTGAAACCCACACCTTTGTAAACTCTGCCTACACAGTGCTATGAGGAATCAAAAGAATCCTGAGCAACAGTGGACCAGAAAGGAGTGGGTCTGAATTCAGAAATCAACCTGCACCAGGAATAGACAGACAATCATGGTCCACCACTTTGTCCCCTCCTTCCTCACAAAGGAAGTTACCTCAACAGAGAAGCCCAGGTCCCATCCTTCAGCACAACTAAGCAAAAGAAAAAGACTGTTTAGGATGTTCCATTTCAGCAGTCAGGAAAGGGAGGGTGTGGAAGGAGAGGAAATCACTTCACTTCTCAACAGCCACACACAAAGTTCATCATAACCAAGTTTATAAACTGCATTCTCTGCTGTGTGCCTTACTCCATTACTCATGAGGCTTCTAAGAGTAAGGCAATTTTCTCCTCCCTAGAGCCCTCCACTACTCACTCCCCTGCTACGCTGCTTTGAATTATTTGGTATCATCCAAACAGAGCAAGAAAAGAACAAGCCAGGTTTGCAGGGCAGCTGCCTGGAGGACTCTTGAGTCTTCAAGGCTTGTAGTATTTAAAGATGCTCTAATTCACCAGAAGACATTTGATAACACATAATGGTAATTTGCTAGGAAAGAGAAATTTGACTATGAATCCAAATATAATTTAGTTGCTCTGCATTATCCGTGTCTTCTCTATGGTACTTTGTATCAAGGACCATTAAATATCCCTTGTTAAAAAATGTCCATCTAATCCTTTAAAAAGGTGACTGGAGACTGGGTTGCATAGTAGTACAGCTGTCTTTCCACAAATTGTCACTGATTTAAACAGAAAAAGATGAAATACTATAAGAAATTATATCCCCCAACCACTATTTCAAATAAATCATTTTAATAGTACAGCAATAGAAATTACTTTGTAAAAGCCCCTTTCATATTTAAAACTATATGCACTCTGAAATTCACATTTATAACTAAATATAAAATTTAGTCCTATTTTCAGAAACTCTGATGAAAGGTTTCTAGAGCTATCTCAGTGTATATAAAGTCATATACAATATCTGTTCAAAACATCTGTATCAGTATATAACACCTGTTCTTGAAAATACAGAACTACGTGACTACAATTTTACGTATAGGAATATAAAAAGAACTGTGGATCTAAGGAAAATTTAAGGTTTTCTGGTTATTACTTATGATATCTTTTTATAGTAGACTAACTACTTCTTCCACTGTTGTAGAGATACAGAATTTAAGTAATTATTCCAACAGTCACTCTCTCTCTCACAGTGACACAGAAAATCTTACTCAAAATTAACGAAACTGGCTTTGTGTACTAAACTTTCAACTGACTTTCACGATTTTCTCCTAGAGAGATTATTATAAATGGCTTTTCTTAGCAACAAAGAAAAGAGGCACAGATGGAATCATCACTTGTGCACTCGTTTAAGCATTTGTTTCAAACAAATTCACACATATGAAAAATAGCTGGGGAAGAGCCCTCTAATTTAATGTGCAGATAAAGAAAAAAATTCCCATAAGTTGTTTTAAAATGCAAGGTCACAATACCTTAAGCAGTCAGGAATTAAATACATAGCATTTGGGGGATAGGTCCAGCTCTTTAAGTAAGTTCTTATTAAATGAATACATGAAGCACGTAAGGCACGAAGGTTTAACTGTACAACACACTCCCACACTTACTCAACATATGCAATTGGTTTCTCAGGCACCATGGAAATATGTAAAAGACTGGCACTTTAAACAACTTGCATTTCTGAATTCAGTCATCATTGCCCACATGCAAATTAAGTATTTTAAAATGCCTGAAACTGAGAGAGACTGGTGTAGATAACACAGAGCTCCTCCTTCCAAAACCTGGAAGCAAGATGCATTCATGCATTCTGTAACAACATGAAGAGTAAAAGACTCTAATTTCATAATATATTGAGGAAAATTAAAACAGTATTCTCATCATAACTTAGTTAATTAATATCTGAAGAACAACTACATAATGTTTTGACAATTTACAGACTGCCTTTGTTCACTCAATAATTTTGCTGTCTCATTAGGCTTTCCAGTGAAATGAAGCAAATAGGATATTAAATTGTTTCAATATATAGGATTTAAAACACTCAACCATTAATATGAAACTATGGATTGTTCAACTGTGTGATACCTGATAATTTTCTTTCTGATAATGTCTCTTTATTCCAGTGCTGTCTCCCTCTGCTTCCATTCCATAAACTGGTTTATGCCTATATTCCTTTATTCCATTCACATACAGAAAAGAAAAAAAAGGCCCCTTAATTTTTACAGGACTCTCCTACGTATACTGAAAATAATACCACTTCATGAATCTATTTCACTGTGTCCAAGCTATGCTTCAGAGACTGAAAGCAGATGCACTGGAACGTGATTTTAATCTATTTCATGCTGCTCCATTTCTAAACAGTAAGTACCAATTTCACAGGCGAGAGAAAACACAAATAGCACTAAGATACAATATTTCCCAAGTATACATCTCAGCATCTACAATGGTAAAAGATTTTCCTGTCCAGGTGAAGGAATTACTTGATAAGCCTAATAATTATTGTAGCAATGCGCAACCTGCCATCTTGGAGATAACTCAAAAATTGGTGTACAGCGCAGGCTCTTAGCTTATGAGACTGGGTGTACAACGAGGAAAATAAAATCAGTCTCTGGGGAAGAACTGCTACAGATTGTCACTGGTGTTAGTTATGGAGAAGGCAATACATAATTTCATGGGTAAAAATAACATACAGACATGCCAGCTGATCAGTGAAAGGACCTGGAAATAAGGCAGAGAGGTAAACCTCCGTACATGGAGAAGATGATAAGAAGCCTTAAAATTCTCAGAAAAACTATTTTAAAATAAACCATAAAATTTAAAAAAAAACCTAATGTAAATTATGAAATGAAAGCTAGCTATTCCATTTGCACATTTCTTTTATCTTTTTAAAGGTTGCTAAACAAGCCAACTGGAATCAACAGCATATTCATAAAAAACTGAAAAATTATATTTGAAAGTTGAAAGTTTCGAGACATAGACATATTAACATCTTGTCTGTTGATGGAAAAAATAAAATTTTAAACCCACTTTTAAAGGAGTTTCTAAAGGAGTTTTTAAAGGAGTTTCTTTTTCCCCCTAAAAAATAAGCAATTTAATTTTTTTAATGTAAATAAACAATACAGCCTTACAAATTCATTCAATTGACAGATCTTGTACCAATTTTAGGTTTTATTATTTAAACATATACACACAAACCACATATCTATGTGGGACTGCAAATGGAAATAAAAATAAATGAAGTCATTCAACATACATTTTATAAAATCATTTTAAGATAAAATGAACCCAAATATAAAATCTGCCTCCACATGATAGTTTTTTTAAAATAATTTTCAAATTAATTCTTTTAATTGCATCTTTATACCACTTTTCTGAAAGCCATATTGTTCTATACTAATCTCACAGAAATAATGCCTGTTTTCTGTTTATTCTATTTCTAAGGAAGTAGAGCACATGAAGAGGCCACTTATTTACTTTCAAAATGGATAGGCATTATTACTTTAAAAGGAGAGAGGAGAGTCTGACAAGAAATAAAGTATTCCCATGAGCAAAACTGCATTGCAATGGACTACAATGGTACAAAGTTCATCATCTTGGTTAAAAAAAAAAAGGCATAACTACTGTCTGACATTTTAGGACCATGAACTCATCTATGAAGTCCTTACTGCTCTTAAAAGGAAAAAATACACAAATTCATTTAATATGCTTAAGTCACCTTGGCACCTTATATTGAAACTGGTTTTCTCATTTGATAAGCATGAAAACAGACAAATAGATGTTTAGTAATAAAAATCAATACCATGTATTGAGTGTTTTCTCAATGAACTGGGCAGTATGCTGGATTTTGTAGACACATCGTATCATTTAATCTTCAAAACCACCACAAATTAGTGGCAGAATGGCAATATAAATCCCAGTCTATCAGACTCGAAAACCCATGGTCTTTCATTCTGGCATATTTCCTCTTATAAATCACAATTTGACAAAATCTTTGTGTTCCCATATTAGGACAATCAGGTTTAATTCTGTCACCAGACTTATCTTTTAATTATCTCTAGAAAATTAGTCTAGGTAATTATTTAGGTAAATATTGGTAAGAAGAAATTAAAAAGGGAATATGGTGACTCAGATAGTAAAGATTACCTGCCTGCAATGCAGAAGACCCATGTTCAATCCCTGGATCAGGAAGATCTCCTGGAGAAGGGAATGGCTAACCACTCCAGTACTCTTGCCTGGAGAATCACATGGACAGAGAAGCCTGGTGGGCTGTAGTCCATGAGGTCGCAAAGAGTCAGACATGACTGAGCGACTAATACTTTCTTTTCATAGAATAAAGGCAGAAGTTTATACAATAAGCCACTTAGTGAACTAGAAAAGAAAAAATCAATCTGAGTTGTCCTGACTGTATCTGATAAACCAAGCAAATGTTGTTAATCCTATTGGAAAAATGTGTACAAACTCTTATAAAAATACTAGAGGCTTACTTCTTAGAAGTGTAGTGAAGGTCATTCAGTCATGTCTGACTCTTTGCGACCCCATGGACTATATAGTCCATGGAATTCTCCAGGCCAGAACACTGGAGTGGGTATTCTGAAAGGAATACTGGAGCCTTTCTCTTCTCTAGGGGATCTTCCCAGCCCAGGGATCAAACTCAGGTCTCCCACATTACAGGTGTATTCTTTACCAGTTGAGCCACAAGGGAAGCCCTACTTCTTAGAAGCATGACATAATAAAGGGTTTATGACTGCTGCCGTTTGTAAACTGTTTTCTCTGATAAAAGACACAGGCACTTATCATGAAAATGAGTTCTAATTATTATCCCTAGTATCTATTACATAAGAGAAGAGGCTCTTAAAAGAAGCTGCTGATTAAATCAATTTAAATCAATTAAGGAAACAACCACAGATTCACAGCAAGTTACAAAAAGTAGTACAGAGAGATTCTGTGTACCCTTTATTCAGTGTCCCCAGTTGGGAACATCTTATGTAACTATACTACAAAACCAGGAAAGTGAGACTGTACAATCCACAAACTATATTCAGATTTCTCCTTTAGCTACTTTATTTTAAAGTGTGCAGTTTTTCTGGTGCTAGAAAGAGCCTTAGACTCTCCTCATTTTTCTGCTGGGAAAACAAAGGGTCAAAGAGGCTGAAGGACTAGCCAAAGTCAGAGTGCTAAGAAGTGACAAAATAAAAAGCCAATTCTGAAAGATCATCTTTCCTCAGAAACAAAGTATACAACCCCATTAGAGGCCATCAGAAGTCCATGAGGAATTCAGTAAAAACATTCAAAATAATCCTATTTCAAAATTGATTCATCAGAGAGATACATGTTCTTTCACATATTAGTTTTCATCTTTTCAGACTTATTAGTCTGCTGAAAAACAGTTTTACTGCATCAGTAATACGGTAAACCAAACACAAAGAAAACTAGGCCAAGATAGTTACCACTTAAAGTCATACAGGCTCCTTGCCACCTCTGATCCCAGTACAAAGCTGTCTTGGCAAAAAGCAGGCTCATAAACATTGAATGAACGAACAACTTAAGTGACAGGACCAAATATACCAAACACCCCAAATGTTTTTAAAAACAAACAGGAAAACTCTGCAGTATAGTAAAATGATATTTTTTGCAGAAAAATATTTATTTTGTGGGGTAGTTTTCATAACATCAGAGCTAGAATGGCCCTTAAAGAACACCTAATCTGGTCATTCTCAACTCTGGCTACACATGAACATCACCTGAGATAATAAAAAAAATCATAAGCCTCACCCCACACCTGGAATGGGGCCCAGGCATCTGTGCTTTTAAAGTTCCCCATTATTAAGTCCCTTATGATAAGAGTGGTTCTAAGCACTTTATTAAAGATGAAGAAATTGAGGCCTAGTCAAACTGCAATATCTTATTCAGTACAAGAATTGAGACCAGAATCCAAGTGGGAATAGCACAACTTTTTTAACATAATATGTAAAAAGGATTTCAAGAACTACAAAGCTTTGTTTTAACTTTGAAACTGTTGGACATTAAAAAAAAAAAAGTGAAACTAGACCAAAAGATCTATCAACATTTGAACTCTTCCTAGTGTATAGTTATTGTCATTGGTGAACAGACATACAGGTGAGCAACACTAAGCAGGTTTTGCCTGAAAGATTAAAAAAAATGGGAAGTATGGTTCCCATCTTTCCAGTTAACTGCCCTCCCTTAGCAATCAGTACTCTTATAGTTCCCTTAATTGGTATTGTAAAGGGCTTACAGTGGATGTCTATCAAGTAAGTTTGATTTTTGAGCAAAATGAGATACATGTATAAAATAGATGGAACTGGATACAAAATGTGAACCTATAATATTTGCCATATTGCTCATCAAGTTACACAGATAATGATACACATTTTACACTATTTACTAAAATCAAATAGTTATATTTGGAAAATTACCTTTAATCGAATCATTTTCAGCTCTCATTATGTCAATGAGTGAACTCTCCAATGAGTGCATGTCAAAAGTCCTGGGGCGATCCTGTAAACACAAACAGCCACAAACCACTTTTAAAATAGCATGTAATTATAAAAGAAAATAATAAGCTGCATCTGATGGGACACAGATCAAAAAGCAGGAATTTTCTTCCCTCTCCATGTAAGGCACATTATTACTACATTTTATTTTTAACACTTGCAAAATACCAAAATCACAAATACCCAGGGCTCAGCAAAGACTGACTTGATTTCCAATAATAATTTTCAATAAAAGCATTACTTTCAAGAACAAAGCAAAAACTAATTTCCATATGGTTAAGAATATTAAATATATATATAATTAGAATTCATAACCTTTCTCTGTCGCTTAAGATTTCAGTAATGTGGCAAAGCTTCCCAAAGTTGTTCCAGCAGTTAAGGTGACATCTACATGTTCTATTCAGAAGAGCCATATTTACTTATGAGCCAAGATCTGAAAATAGTCATCAAATGTCTACAAGACCATTAAGTAGCAAAGCAGTCCTGATTTTTCTGCCATTAGAATAAAAGGAAGACAGGATATGGAAAACACTGCTGGTCTCAACCCTGGCTTAACAAAATGGACTTCATGAATGGGTGAGGAATCTGAAAATACACAACCATGCTGATGCTGTGGCATGCTTCAGGGTATTAGAGATCACTAAAACCAAAGTTTAGCTCAGACAGTGAAAAGGAGATGAAAATATTTTCAAATTAAATACTAAAGGGAAAACAATACCTGTAATACCTGTTTCTGACCCACCTTGAGAATAAATATATACCTACAAAGACCACAGCAAGGTTATTAAAGAAAAGGGGGCTTCCAAAGGAATTTTAGAAGCATGATTTCAGAACTCTCTCTTCAATGATATTTTTCTCTCATTACTTTTTAATTCAAAGCTTTGGTTTTTTAAAAGAATTTGCCTAATTTTATCCACCACCCCCTCTTTTCTTTCAGAATTGCTGGGATCTCTTTCTCCACATTTCAGACCTCCCTGGTGGCTCAGACGGTAAAGCGTCTGCCCGCAATGTGGGAGACCCAGGTTTGATTCCTGGGTCAGGAAGATCCCCTGGAGAAGGAAATGGCAATCCACTCCAGCACTCTTGCCTTGAAAATCCCATGGACGGAGGAGCCTAATAGGCTACAGTCTATGGGGTCGCAAAGAGTCGGACACGAATGAGCGACTTCATTTTCACTTTCTTTCACTTTCCATCTTTTGATCATTCCGACATTTCTCCTTTGTCCTTCCATTACAGCATTCACCCTGCACTATTATTCTTCTTCCCTGAAATAGGGACCACTCCTCCTGACCCCACCCACCAAACAGATATCCAAAAATGTTCACTGTTATGGGACACAAACTTTTTTTTTAAGTTCCACAACCTGAAGGGTCCAAGGGTAGTTATATTGGGATATCATCTATATTTAAAGTAGACAGTGTTACAGGTATTTTCCCCTGGGACAGCACGGGATAAAGATGGGAAGGGGAGTAGATGTCTTAACATGCTCTTCTGCTCTAAACTAGTATGGGGCTCCTCCAGAATACCTTTCCCACTTCTCCTCCTGACTCTTTCCTCATTGTTCTCATCTTCTCAATATGGTCAACAGAGAGAGGCAAGAGGACAGGTGGCCAGAATGAGAATTTCTAAGAATAAGTGTTCACAAAAAGGAGAAACTCTTCTGTTTTTACCCTTCCTCATCTCAAGCATTGAATTAAATCAAAACTTTACTGCGTATTCTTTTGGAAGTCAAGTGGATCTGAGGCATAACTGGACAAAGAAGAACAGATTCCACTGTCTCATTCTGCAGTCACTGGATCTCTCCTCCCTTCAACAGTCTATAAGCCACACTCAAAATCAGGCCAGCCACTCTCTCTATTCCCACAACAAAGCCAGTCGTGGAGACACTAATGCTCAGAGTCTTCACTTGCCTATGTCCTCTGACTGTGGGTTTCCCAAGGGTAGGAAGCATGTCTTACATCAAATGTTCCCCATGTGTACGATTCCCAAAGGGTGATGGTGTGTTGAGATGTTCATCTCCTCAACACACAGGACTGCCCAGAGGGCCAAGTGTGGCAGGAACTCCCTGGCAGATGACTTCTGCTTCTGTATTTTCATATTCTATGTATGCCATGATGTGAAACAGGCTGAAAAGCCTTGTTCCACGTATCTGTATCACTGTGCCTCACACAGGGTCTGGCAGCTTAGAAAGCACACAAGTTTCCTCAACTGATGAATGAATTTCTTTGAGTAATTTTTATTAAATTTTGAAAGCATTTTTTCTCTCTTATTTCCTTGAGGTTTGTTTTTTAAATCCCCTTTCAGAGCTGGGCAGGGGTGGGGGGTAGGTAAGAAAAATAAAACTGTAATGGCTGTGGGGGTGATGTAAAAGGAGACCTGAGCCTATTTTTCTTTAATGTAACTACAGTAGTGCGCAACCTGTGAACTTTCAGGACTTGCATTTTGCTAAGCACTGAATGACAAGAGCACCCAAGAGAATCAGTTGGTAAAAAAAAAAATCAGTGTTTTTGTTTGGTTTGTTTTATGACAGCTGCTTCTGGTAAGTAAAGAAGCATCCTTTTCACCTAGAGGTTTCCAAGTGTAGTGGAATTCAGCAAAGCCACTTCATACTGTCCCGCCCCAGGACTCTCCAGACTATTGTCTAAAACATAAAGGTTTTTGCTAAAATAACCACTAACTTATGATTGGTAGAGTACATTAAAACTGAAATCCTAAATGAATATCTAAATTATCAGTAGTGCTTGGTAGAATTAAAAAACAAAAAACCCTCTATCCTTGTTATACTTTTTCTAGCTTTCATTTGTCACAATATAAATCTGATAAACACCAATATACAAACTCTGACTCTCAGATGCAATGTGTTAAGAAGAATTTTCAGGCTCTGAATGGATTTAGAAGAAAACAGTGCCTCAAAAGACATGTGTAAATGCAAGATACAAGTCCTACTGGCACAAGTACCACATTTTTGCCAATCCTGATCTAATATGTTCGCTCTCCTCGTAGCTCAGTGGGTAAACAATCTGCCTGCAATGCAGGAGGCCTGGGTTCGATTCCCTGGGTGGCGACTATCCCCTGGAGAAGAAAATGGCAACCCATTCCAGTATTCTTGCCTAATATGTCTAACATGTACTTCTCCCCACAATTCAATCTTATTTGAAATTATAATTATTACAACTACTTTACATTTGTATAACACTTTGTTTCTTATGATGCTATAGTAATTCAAGCCATGTATTTTGCCAAGCAAAAGTTCTGTTCTCAGGCACGGTCCAAAGTTTATCATTTTTGATTACTCTCTCACTGATTTTTTTCTATTTTAAATACCCAATTTTACCAAAAGGACTAAAGTGTAAACATCTGTGCCATTAAGAAGTAGATGGAGGGGGACAGATACAAATAAACCCAAGAAATAAGAGCAGACAAACAATGCTGGATTTTCTGCCCAAAAACCAGGGTGTCAAATCAACAGTGTTCTGATTTCTACGTTTCATCCTTCGATTTTGCCTTTTTGGTTTACTAATTAACCCAAACATCATAACCATTTATTTATTTTCTAGAATTCATTTCCCAGAAAGTAAGCTAACTATAAAATAGAAATTCTGTTAAGTAATAGCTCTTAATTTAACTTGAGATGGTGACCAAAATATGAACATCAGCCTAAATCTGCAGAGCATTAGACACTAGGAAGTGTGACATGTCATCTGAGCTTGTGCACTTTCATCCTCTAGACCTCATTCCTGATCTGAAATAGGAAAGAGTCTAATTAAACCTCTAAGGTTCCTTTCCCAGCAACAAAATACATCTGTATTTTAGCTTTCCCATATCCTAAAACAGTCTGTGCTTTTTCAAGATTTGCAGTTTAAATTATAGTGAGTTTGGCAGGAATCAAAGATGTGAACGAGGATGACTGATAAAAGTTGCTAACTTCTTGCCCACAAAAAGGTGGGAGTTAATAAATCTTATTAATAAGAAAATGAACTCTTGTAAGTCTTAAAAGGACAGTCACTATGTTTTCATTATGCTATACATAATGCAAAATAACAAGCTTTATTAAAAAAAGAAAAAAAAATTTGTTGAAGGAGGAATGTCCTGATCTCCAATAAAAGCTCAAAACAAAACGAAAACACTGACAACTCTATTTGCTTCAACCCGCCACTGCCAGTTTATCTTGGCAGCCCACAGAGAAAAGCAGATCTATTCTTTATTAAGAATCTACTAAGTATCTGACAATATTCTAGGTAGTTTTTAAATACTGTCATTAGTAATCTTCAAACCTCCTTATAATTTAGATTGTATTATTCTCAATTTTGGAGAAGGAAATGGCAACCCACTTCAGTATTCTTGCCTGGAGAATCCCATAGACAGGAGTCTGGGGGGGCTACAATCTATGGGGTCACAAATGAGTCGGACACAAATGAGCACTTAAACAACAATTCTCAATTTAATGGTAAAAACTAAGACCAGGGAAAAACACAGTTTATCGCACAGATAGATTACTGCTTAGTTCAGCAGCTTAGTCTGGATTTAAAAGCCCAAGTTTCACTCCAAAGCAGGTGGCGCTACCTTGGGTAAAATAATGGTCATGGCAGTCAAAAGATCACACTAATTAAGATACATATTAGAATAAATGAGACACTCTGCCTGCCTTAAGGGTCCTGGGGTGAGGAACATGCTGGCTAGTACCTAGCAAACAGGAGGCACTCAAGTATGACTCAATAAATAAAAAACAAAGAACAAAATGTATATAGGTAATATAGGATAATATCAGAGATACTAAAAACATGAGAGAGAGAGAAGCCTTATCTTCCTTCTTCCTGTTGAGATGACAGATCAATGTGGTCCACAAATTAAGAGACTTAACATGCATCTCTAGGTTAACTACAGCCAACCACAGGAGCAGAAACGGTAGTAACAGTAATAGTATCAGGTAGCATTTATTAAGATCTAATGCAGTTTGAGTGAACTCCGGGAGTTGGTGATGGACAGGGAGGCCTGGCGTGCTGTGATTCATGGGGTCACAAAGAGTCGGACACGACTGAGCGACTGAACTGAATTGAATGCTTTACATGCATAATCTCGTTTAGTCCTCACAAAAATTCTATACAATAAGTGTTCAGTTATTATCCCACTTCACAGATGAAGAAGGCATAGCTTAGCATGGTTAACTAACTTTATCAGGTTAAGCAGAGAATGCAGAATTTGAACCACCAGCCTGACTTTAGAAATGTGAGCTTAGCAACCACGAATGAAAATAAAAGACCACCAATTATTTTCAAGGCTCAGCAAAGCAGACTTGATTACAATGCAGGGAATTTTTTTTTTTTTTTGGTAACCTGAATTGTTGTATCTAATACATTGAGTTGCATCAGTAACTGGTTGGTTTCAGTTTATGTCATCTCTACTTCACAGGGCAATTTCTAAAGGAAAAACCACAAAAGCCACTATGAAAATCAAAGTTGATAAAAATAACCTTCTGACAAAACAAATTAGCATTTCAAAGAGTAAGACCTGTCCTTTTAATATACACCTGAATAATCCTGACTGCCACAGCAAAATAGGAAGATTTACATCAGCAAGTAACTGATGACATGGCTTTTTGTAACATCCCAGAAGTAGCCACAAGAAGCACATGAATCTGTGGGTCTATTACTACCAGGATGAACAATCTGATTGCAATTATGCCACAAACCAAAATTACTATTTCATAGACTTTAAAAAATATATCCAGATGAACAATAAAAGCCAGTGTTTCTCATATTTAAGAGTATATCAGAATCACTTGGCGGTCCTATTGAAACACAGCCTACTGAGTCAACACCCAAAGTTTTTCATTCAGTAGGTCTGGGAAGGTCCAAGAATTCACATTGCTACTAAGTTTCCGAGTGAAGATGGGGACAACACTTTGAGAACCACTGAGTTAAACAATTCCATTCCACAGGTTAATTTCATTAGATACTTTGGGATGTGATTTATAGCTTAAATCCTGTTTAACAATTATGATGCAGTCCAGCTTAAATATCAACTATTTTACAGTTTCCTTATGAAGAGACAGGTTTTACTCTCAAAATTAAAAACAAAGTCCTCTCTTCCAAGCTCTAAGATGCATAAATTGGCAAAAGATTACAATTAAGTTCAATTTCAACAGAACCACCACTATAACCACTCCATTACTGGTTCTTGTCTTGTCATACTTGAGTCAGTATGTTTTAGCATTACTAGACCTGACTAATGCGTAAGAGTCCCTTGGACTGCAAGGAGATCCAACCAGTCCATCCTAAAGGAAATCCTCAACATTCACTGGAAGGACTGATGCTGAAGCTGAAACTCCAATACTTTGGCCACCTGATTCGAAGAACTGACTCACTGGAAAAGACCCTGATTCTGAGAAAGACTGAAGGCAAGAGGAGAAGGGGACGACAGAAGATGAGATGATTGGATGGCATCACTGACTCAATGGACATGAGTGCGTAAACTCCAGGAGTTGGCATTGGACAGGGAGGTCTAGCGTGCTGCAGTCCATGGAGTCCAAAGAGTCGGACACGACACAGCAACCAAACTGAACTGAACTGACATTCTTAAGAACCAAAGCCAAAATTCAGCTACACCCTTTACTCACTGTCTTCCTATAAAAACATACATGATTGTGAGCATCATTCTCAGATTGCTATGTATCTGTACTAGCTTATGGAAGTTTCTCTTTCTGGCTTACTCTGGAAATTTCTCCTTGGTGAAGAAGGGAAAGGAAAACATTTTGGTCTGAAAGGCAAAGTCTGTGCCAGTATAACAGCTGCCAAAATAAATATGAAATTTGAGATGCCAGCAGAGCCCATAATTAATCAAAGGTAACTATGACAGTTTTAATCCAAAATTCACCAAAATGTAAATATTTTCTTGGATTAAATATTTAAGGCCACAGACATCAAAAGTTGACAATATAGTCAACTTTGAAGATTCCACTTTCAGATGACCCTTCCATCCCTATACAAGCACAAGTCCCCTTTCCCCATATCTGCCAAGCACACTGACAGCCCATATTTATGAACAAAGTCTGGGATGGCTACCCACTCCCTCCTTCCCTGGACTGTGAGCTCCACTCACCCCCAAAGCCACAGACTGCAGCAACTGTGCAGCACATAGTAAGTCCCTCATCACTGCTGCCATCATTATTAAAATGGCTAACATCCCTTCTAGCTCTGTGTTGTGACTCAGATAAAAGATGCACGATTTCTGTACATTAGTTCCTCACAACTATCATGTACAGTGGGTACAATTATTGCCCCCATTTTAGGCTTCTCATGAAGCTATGAGACGTTAACTACTTGCACTCAAAGTCACCAAGTAAGCGGTGGAGTCTACTTCATAGCAGAAGCTCAGAAAAGTGGTCCACTACTAAATGGACTTTGTCACAACCTATGAAATCCTTCACTTGTATACAGGGTCTGAATGCAGAGAACAAGTGTCAGAGGATAAAGTGAAAGAAGTAATTATATCAAGTAGGAAAAAACCACAGTTACTAGCATCTCATATTTCTTAGCAGGGTCCCTCTTTGGTCAGTATTTTCTCATTATGAACACTATAATGAGGCAAACAGGCTTACAGATCTTAGGCTACCAAGTGCTTCCTAACAGAATAAAAAAACTATAACAAAATGGATCAATGTCTTCAGTATATTACCCTGATTGAATCAATAGCTCCATTCTCTCCCATGTGAACTGATGAACCGGATCTCTCTGGAAAGCCCTTGAGAAAATTTGCTTGTATTCCACCTTCACTAAATAAACCACATTCATGCTCAGTATTAGAAATCCTTAAAGTGATAAATATTTCTTGTCACCACTTGACTGTATTAAAAAGACAACCTGGCATTCTAGACTTGATTAATCAGTTCCTAAATCAATAGACCCCTTCTTCTTGTTAACCATTTGTTCATTTCCACTTTACCTAGCAGAGGAAAATAACTAAAATCTATTCTAAGACTTGTGTTTAAATCACCACTTACTAGACAAGTGGTCTTGATATCATATCATCTCTGAACCTTGATTTCATCAGTGAAATAAGGATCTCCCTTACTTCACACATCTCCCTTATAAAACTGGGTTGAGGAGAAATGAAATAAAGTCCATGATAGATCATGCACAATACCTACCAATTAGGAGATCCACTCAATAAATATTCCCTCTGCTCCTCCTCTCTCCAGTGCAATGGCAGAAGAGCCCCAAACCAACATATTAAATTAAGTATTGTTTGTATCTGAATAATTCAGCTGTTCCGTGCTACTTCCTATAGCTCATTTTCATAGAGAAACAAAAAAGGTGTTGGGGGGGATCTTTCCTACCTAATATACTATCTGGGGCAAGAGATCATTAATTCAGGAAAGTGAGTAAGTTCTACTAAAACTCAGGCCATACCTCTATTTTTGGCTGCTTACTGGCAATCAGCATTCCTCTGCTATGTATCTGCTGGGTGTGATCAGGGTCTGGAGTCATCAGAGAGAATGGTCACCCAAATACACAATCTTTATTCCTAAACTGAGGTTTGTATCCTGTAACCCATACAATCCATACATTTCTCTCTTCCATGAGCCTTGACCTAACATCAAAAGGCAGCCTGCACCCACTGTGAGCCTCTGGGCTCTCATAGCTACCAGCCTCACATCCTTAGCTCTCCAATGTCTCCTGAGAAGGCACTTCTCAGTATTCAGGCACAAAACAAGATGTCACCGACACCTCAGTTCATGAAGAGGAGAGTGTCTACCATGGTCATGCACTCCCACCATATGGTCCACAGAAGGCATAAAACATTTGTGGGTTGAAAAACAAGAGGTGAAAAAGTGTGATGCAGTCCAAAGGCCTGCAAAAGATTCCAAACCTTTAAATTCCCCTTAAAAACAAACAAAAATACAGCCCAAAAGCTCTGAGTCCTTCCTGTTCTCTCTCCTTTCAGAGAGCCTTCTCACAAATTCACAAAAATATAAACCCAGGAGAAAGCTGAGATGGCGTAGAGAAAACTGGACAATCTCCTCCCGAGTATCCGGTCATCAGCTGATACTCTAGTGTTTCGTTGGATCTTTCTCCCTTTTCTTTGACAGACATGTGACCACCAGCACTCTTCTTGTCTGAGAAGGCAGATGTAGCCAATAGTGGCTTTTTTCGAGATTAGCATCAGGTTGGGCAGTAAAACAGGCTGGGCAGGTACAATAAAAATATGGGCCTTGCCTCAGTTTCTCACTGTCTTTTTTTAAAAAAACAACTAGAAGATATCTTTGTGTGTTTTTAAGAAGGAAAAAAAGACTATCTTTTAGAAACACATACTAAACCATTTACAGATGAAATGATACAGTACGTAGGAAATGTTTCAAAACAACATGAAAGCAGGAAGAGAGGGTTAGGAAGATAGATCAAAGAGGACTGTCAAGGAGCTGATCATTGTTGGAAGCCAGGTGACATGTACATGGGACTTTGCTATATATTCTATTATTGAATATGTTTAAATGTTTCCATAGTAAGAAATTTAAAAGACTTGGGGGTGGGGGGAGAGACTTTACCCAAAGAAGAAACAAACAAAAAAACTAGTGGGTCACTAAATTTTCAAGCAGTGTTCAAGAAAATGAGAGCATCATCTGGGCTGATTCCCTAGTGCACTGAGTTTACTAAACAAAATTATAGTTCAGCTTATAAAATTCTTCTTTAAAGTTAAGCTCAAATTACCATGTAACAGTTAAATAACAGTTTTCACATTTTAAGAATGTGTGTGATTTCCAACTTTTGAATTAATATTTCTAGTTGATGACCTTCTCTCTTATACCAGCAGAATCTTTTGGAAGCCAAATATTAGAAATACTTCATCTTATTTCAAAAAGATAAGACAAAGAAATGAGAAAATGAAGGATCAGGAAACCTGAGTAGCTTACCTTAGGTCACAGAGCTAGCAAGTGGCACAGCCATAGTTGAAACTCAGATCTGACTTCCATACAATAATTAATAGCTTTTTCTGAGTAGCAATGTTCTTACATCAACTTTGTTTGGTTCTTTTTAAAGTTCTTATAGACAGTAAGGCTACAGCAACTATTTTACTGACCATCAGCAGATGGATTCCTTGAAAACATCTGGAAGAACTATTATTAAAAGTATGTTGTATAATGGGGCTACCTTGGTGGCTCAGACAGTAAAGAATCCACCTGCAATGTGGGAGACCTGGGTTCAATCCCTGGGTTGGGAAGATCCCCTTGAGGAGGGCACGGCAACCCATTCCAGTATTGTTGTCTGGAGAACTCCCATGGACAGAGGAGCCTGGCAGGCTACAGTCCATGGGTCACAAAGAGTTGGACACGACAGAGAGACTAAGCACAGCACAGCACATGCTGCATAATATTTAAATATAAACATGGCTTTAAAATGTATAATACTGAGGGATTAACTATAACTCATTACAGATCTGCAAGAAAACAATGATTGGGATACGTGTGTGTGTGTTAGTCATTCAGTCATGTCTGACTCTTTGCAACCCCAAGGACTGTAGCCCACCAGGTTTCTCTGTCCATGGGATTCTCCAAGCAAGAATACTGGAGTGGGTTGCCATGCCCTCCTCCAAGGGATCTCCCAACCCAGGGGTCAAACCTAGGTCTTCTGCATCGCAGGTGGTTTCTTTACTGACTGAGCCACCAGGAAAGCCTGATTGGGATATACCTGGCAACTATTCAGCAAACAGTAACTACCCAATCTAAATATTCTACAATATGAAAAATACATGTTTAGCTTAAGACTTAAAAAATTCAGTTTACAAACACGAGAAAGGACCTGTAAGTGGTCCTTGACATATAATGAGACCTGAATTCTGTGACTTACAGGTTAAAGTTTGCCTTTTGTGGTACCATTTTGTCACAGAATTTTTAAAAAGCACATGTGTATGTGTATATTTATAAATGTAACCATTAATAAAATATTTTAAAATGTCATTTATACATTGTTTCTGTTATACCTAAAGCTTAACCTGTTAGTTTTCCTTAAAGTTTAAACAACTCATGGATTAAGATGAAATATAACTACTGGGCTAGTTGTTAACATTTTTATAATGAGATTGAAGGCAGGAGGAGAAGGGGACGACAGAGGATGAGGTGGTTGGATGGCATCACCGACTCGATGGACATGGGTTTGGGTGAACTCCAGGAGTTGGTGATGGACAGGGAGGCCTGGTGTGCTGCGGTTCACGGGGTCGCAAAGAGTCAGAGACAACTGAGCGACTGAACTGAACTGAAGGATTAGAACAGATCAGAAATAATTACAAATCAAATCAAAACCATTTTTATGAGATATCCAGACCTGTGCCTAGCTCATAACACAGAAAGTTCTCAATAAATGTGTTATATTCGCTCAGTTGCATCCAACACTTTGTGACCCCATGGGCTATACACTCCGTGGAATTTTCCAGGCCAGAATACTGGAGTGGATAGCCTTTCCCTCCTCTAGGATATTTTCCCAACCCAGGGATTAAACCCAGGTCTCCCACATCGCAGGCAGATTCTTCACCAGCTGAGCCACCAGGGAAGCCCATTATACAAATTAATTAAAATATATATTAAAAAAAACTTAATTCCAGGATAAAAGTTTAAACATATCCAATTAAATCTGATACCTTTCCTGTCCCTTAACCAACCCCATCAAAGTACAGTCTCCTTTAATGTATACAAAAACAATCAAATGTTGTAAATTTCTTAAAAATAGGCAAAATCTTTTAGACTACTGAAAAATGCAGACTGCTATTGCTAATAAAAGTTTAGGTATATAAACAATTTAAATTCTTCAAGGAAACTGATAATTCTGCTAAATGTCTTATCTGTCCTGGGTTGCACCTAGCTTATTTAAAATGAGTATTCTGATGAAATTTCCTGACAGTTCAGTAGTTAGGACTCTTCCCTTCCATTGTAGGAGGCAGGGTTCGATCCCTGGTCAGGGAACGAAGTTCTTGCATGCCAGGTGGCATGGCCAAAAAGAAAAAGAAAAAAAAAAAAAGACGATTCTGAGAAATGTAGAATATATGATAAGATACAACATTAAGAACTGCTCAAATATCTGTCACAGATACCAAAGCTTTTTGTGATTACTTTAATTTCAAGATTGTACTCAATATTAAAGATTTTAATTTTATTTTAAATTAAACAAAAAAATCTAAGCTACTTAATATGGCCACATAAAGTACCTCACAATAACCCTTCACTTATAGGTACTAATATCTTGATGAGGTACTGTCTTCCCAAGTTTAAGTGACTTGTTCAAGGTCAAGCTAAATAGAGATCAGAGTCAAATTTAAGTCTGTTTGGATCCAGGACCTGTGCTTCAGTATACTGTATTTTTGGCCTCACACAATGGCCTTTCTCAGTAATTATCCAAGTATCATTTTCAAATACTGATTAAAAATAGGATCTATATCTATATATTTCCATATACTAAGAATTTTCTAAAAACTTGAAAGTTGAACTCCTTCTAATATTATAAAGTATATTATAAACTCCTTCTAAAAATTATATATTACTATAAATTTATCATGGCAAAAATACACTTTAATTTCTGCAAGAACGATTTTCTTTGAACAATATAAAATGACTTCTGTCAGGAAAAATGAAAATGAATGCTCATGTTACAAGCTCCCTGAGAAATGCATTATATATATTATCTATGTTGGGACCAAAAACTAAAGTACAATGTAGTGCTGAAAAAAATGTGATACTGGTGCTTCAAGCTTATTTTCCTCATAGCTAGAGAGAAAAGTCATACGGAAAATAAATTTAGACTGCAAAATTCAAAACAGGCATATGTTAACTTTAAGCCTACTTTTCCATTTCTTTCTTATGAATACCAACAAAAACTATTCTCAAAAGCATAAACTCATAAACTAACAGCATCCTTCCAATTGCAACTAGCAACACAACCACATTCACTAGGCTTGAAATAAACAGGCATTTCCTGAAAGATGTTGAACAGTATGTTGATCATATTCCATGGTTTTTCTGAAGACACAACAGAAAATAAAAATTTTCAAAACTACCCTGCCCAAGTTTTGATTTCATCATAAAAGCAATTAAACCTAGTTAAAAGGCTTTCTATAAAAAGAAGTAAAATTGCATCTGATAGATTTTTCCCAAAGTTTCCCCAATATATCAATTCTGCTGGAGCCAGAACCATCCAACTGATGCTTTACAGTTAAAAATAATGAGTTTCCCCTCTTCTAATATAAATAAATATAATAAGTCAAAGAAAATGTTTCCTATGCAAAGATCTCTCTTGGGACTACATGAAAAAAAAATGTAATAAAGTTGCACTTTAGATAATTTTAATAATTCACCATGACTTTTGGACAAAGCAATGCAGTAACTTTCTGTTTTCAAATATAAGATGCCATGCAGAATTTTGTAGATCGATAAACTGACAACACAAGGAGAGTTATTAAAGTGACATGAATTATTTTGCCTGGTTAAGACAACTTAACAAATCCATGGTGACCAAAGCAAATAGACTCTAAATCCTAAAATGTTTCCCTAACTATCCAGTTTTAAGATCATCTTTGCGACAGATTTTGTCTCCCCTCTTCTGTTTTGTTTTCTTTTTCTTTTTTGGCCACTTCTTGGTTCTTAGCTAACAGAGATGGGGGTGTAACTGAGCTGAATATAACAGAATACTAGAATCTATAGCACACAATTCTCATTACAGAAAATCTAGGCACCCCTCCCAAAACGTGCTATATTCAAATATAATTATTGGCAGATGCCCCAATACATTATTTGGTTTGGACATCAGGATTACATGATGTGTTCAGGAGGACAGGTAGGATTCTTTTCCTCCTGAAGTAAGGGTCAACTCATGCCTTTACTCACAAGATATGGACCTTGTTTTTTCATTTTGAAATTAAGACAATAAAACTAAACCTCATAGGGTTGAAAAGTCCTATATAGGAAGTGAGATAACAAATGTGAAAGCACCTACCTCAGTGTCTGATATCTAGCATGTACTAAAAACAAAACAAAACAAAAAAAAAAACGTTGATTTGAGGGCTATTATCTAAGTTTAATCTTTTGAAGTTGACAAATATATTCTACTACTTTCCACTTTCAAAACTTTATAATTAGCTTTTGATCATCAGATATCAATTATTCACTGTAAAAATTTTCTTCTTACCTACACGCTTCTGGCAGGCATTTCTTACCCCCACCCCCCAACTCCTCATCTGCATCATGTCTATGTGAAAAGATACTGTAGTATAATGGTTAAAAGCCTAATCTCATGTGTGAATAGTAATAATAACAATAATATTTACTTCATAGGATTATTGAGTGAAATGAATACATGTAAAAACATTATCATAAGTATGCAATTATTAAATATACATTAGTTATCTGAAAACTGGATTTGAGGCATGTTATCTGAATTCACGTAATGAGAATTCGGCGGCACATATACTAATACAAAGAAAATGCTAAGATATAATGCCTGTCATATCACTTATTTAGAAGATAATTCAATATTTTCAATCTTTGCTCCTGGTTTCATAAACATGGATAAAAGAGAAGATTAAGACTGGCCCCCAAAAATTAATTTAAAATGTCATAATGAATTTTAATTCACTGTCTGTGCCCAAACCTCTATTAAACAAATGTAAAAACCACTCTGATTCACTTCAAACTAAAATAAACATTGCCCAGTATTAGTTACATTTCAGGTAAGTTATTTCCTTTTAATATGATAATTAATATAATAATTTAATTAATATAATAATTAAAACATGCTAGACTTTGAATACCAATATTATAATATAACCATGTAAATTCTATCCTGTAATTTCTGTGGTAAATTTTAAGATCTCTCTATAACAACTGAGGAATTCTTTTTAATAGCGACTGAAATTGAATTACTAATGTCTAAAACATCTTTCCTAAAATTATTAGTTTAAGTTAATAAAGTTTAATAAGATAGCAGTGTTTAGAAAAAAGTATGGACTGTGATTGCAGCAGTTTAAATTTCACAGTAGCTTGCTTTAGGGTCATAAGGAACTTAGAAATCACCTAGGTCACCCCCCATGCCAATTTTATGAAGAAATTGAGGCCCCCAGATGCTATGACTTTGATAGGGCAAAGACCGCAAACTAGGTATCTGACCTCCCAGTCAAATAAATGTTCCTTCAAATGTTTTCATATCAAATTTAACTAAGTAATCCATATCAACTCAAAATGGCATTTTTTTTGGCCAAAAATTTTTTCTAAAGAATAATTCTTTAAACACACACACATACACACCTCTGCACTCATTTGAGTAAGCACCAAGGTACTCAGTTTACTAATTTCTTATATTTTCAAAACTCAATTAGGAATTTTTTCATATCACTTATATTTATTGTGACTTTCAAATCACTGTTCTCTCAGCTCCCCACCTCCCAACCTCTCTCTCTTCTCTTCTCTCACACACAGAAATACACACATTCTCCTAAAAATGGTGGGGATGGTAAACAGAAATCTACAGCTTAGTTTCTAATCCTACCATATTTGAACCAGGTATATTGACTCTTCCTTTTTTCCACCCTCAGCATAGCAGACAACAATTCTAAGGGAAGAGCTGGTTTCTAACAATATCTTTTAGTATCAATCTTAGTCTACTACATTATTATTTCATACATCAGCTTAATCTCTTAAGAAATTATCTGACTGAAAAAATTTCACGTTAAACACATCTCATCAGCCCCATAAAAATATTAATAATGTGCATATACATATAATTTAGTCACTTTTTAAAATTAATTTCTCAAAGCAAATCTTTATCAAAAGTCAGTAAACTGAGAATGGAAAACAAACTATGCAGTCACATAAATCCATTCTGTCACTTGATTAGTAGCAAAATAAAAAAGAAAAGTATTTTCAATTGTGAGCTAATCTTAACCCAGTTAAAATGTTGAGAATGCCATCTTGGATTTTTTTAAAATTTGGAATATATGAATAATTTGCAAAAGTTACCTTTGCATTAAACTTCCCTTAAATTTATGTTCAAAAGACTATCAAAACCAACTTTTTAAAAACAGACTTCATGAATAGCAAAACTTCAATAGATGCTAAGAGTAATTTTATTGTTGTTTATGTTACTGTGTTTTTAAAAGAAATTTGGAGGAACAAGCTATTTAAGGTTATTGTGTGTCTAGTTACAGATTTTTTCTAGTTGTCCTGTTTCCTGATTTTAGGAAGACAAAACCTCTGTAAGCTTTATCTTAAAAATAAATAAATAAATAAAATAAAAACAGACTTCATGGAATTGCCAATGTATTAAACAGCCTTTTACCTGATCACTAAAGCTTGAAAATTGCTCTCTTCAGTTTGAGTAAAAACCCTTCCTAAAAACAAAAGCCAACATCTTTTTTCAATCTGGGTGAAAAAAGTATTAAGAAAAATTCAAAACCAGATTTCACCAAATATTTTTATACATCCTAACTATTATACCTGTTAGATTTTGATATATCCTATTATATCCTTAGATAATAGATATTTAATTCCTGGGAATGACACAGGGTTCTCTTAGCAAACTTCCCTCCCTCTGAGCAAATTATTAATTAAAACAAATAATTCTACTTGTGCTGACATCACATCTGGATACAGTATCACTATTTTGAAATCTGTTTAGCCTTTAGAAAGATCTCTAAAATAACTTTAGATATAGCAAAGTATGTTTTAATCTTTGCTTTTTAGCCTAGAGTTTGTACATCAGCTGTGTGCTCTCGGGCAAGTTATTATATCTTGCTGATGCTCATGATTTTCTCATCTCTAAAATGGGGGTGATAACAGAACTTACCTCGTGGGGTTCACTGTGAGGACTGATTCAGTGTTAGCTTATAACCCATATAAATTTCCTAAACACTTATAAATGATCATACCCCCAAAGGAAACAAATTTAGTAGGGCATCTGATGCTCAATTAACTCTGAAATTCCCTTTATATCTATCAACTAGACTGGCTGCTCATTAATTCAAAAACATCAAACAATGTGATGCTGGAGAATAAGAATACACTGGTGGCAAAAAAGACAAGTAATCTTTGTCTTGACCTATTTTTAGGAATGGTTTAATTATCTACACCCCTAGTGTTAACACTGGGAAATAAACAAATGGGTGAAAAGGCATCATAAGAGTCACTCTGAGACCAACAGTTTCATAGTATTCAAAAATAATTGGGGATCAAGAAAATATCTACATCATTTCTCTGGCAGTCCTTATTGACACAAGGCAAGCCAGAATTTGCAAAAAGGTTTAATAGGAATTTCCAAATTGATAACTGCAAACTCTTCAGACTGCATGGTTCAGAGAGGTTTCAGGTTTAAAATATGATCAGGGAGAAAACTATATTTCAGTAGTTGGTTTTCAGCGAATCATTACCTTACAGTGGTGAAAAACAAATTTGGGAGGGTATATAGTTATGCGTATGGGCAGAAAATGCTAATCAGTTTCCATAATGAAATATATTTATATCTACATTATTTATTCTCACCTAAGTAAGTAGGGAAAAACCTACCACGATTTTCTTGTCAGGCTAGAAAGGTACTGCAGTTAATAATCATGACATCACTAGCTACCTGGTATTCACAATTATGCTAATTTATATGGTTATCTATGGAAAGATAACAATTAGAAAATTACAAAAAAAGAACAGCTGAATATTTCATTCCAAATTACACTGCTCTCCTGCCAAAATAATGTCTTAACAATGAACTCTTTTTCCAAGAGCTCTGATATGAATACAGACAATTCAAACTCTCTTAGTTACATAGATATTACACCATGCCGTTTCCTTATTTCACCTTAATCTATTAATGGAACATAATCTTACCGGAAAAGGAAAAATGTTGTCAGCCCTGTTCAAGCTATCTTCCATCCAGGATTTAGGAGCAAAGGCAGAGCTGGGGCGAGCATACTTCTGGAGCTGAATATGATTGCTTGCAAAATTTTTCTTCAAAGGCGAGATGGAGTTCAGGGGCGTTATTCCTCCATTCAGCCCCCTACGGTGATCTCGGCCTTGGGAACCTCCCCAGCCACCATATCCACCACCTCCTGGGCTCCAGGAAGAAGACGGTGTAGGAGAGGGACTCTGGTAGCTGCTCCACGGAGAAGGGGGCTTGTTAAGATTATTCGCCAAATGAGGCAGCTGGTTAAAAGCAGCATTTCTATGTGTGAAAGGTGGGGGATGGGGACTGGCAGGAGACCTCCTTTGCTGCTGATGCTGGCTGTGATGATGTTGGAAATGAGGGTGATGAGGGTGGTGCTGTGAGAGAGGCCCAATCTGAGGAGAGAAGCTGCCTCCGAAGCCAGGGCTGACATGATGGGGGAAATTTTGAAACAACAGAGCACCGTTATTAGCCGAAGCAGCCGGGACCCCTCCCTGGTGAAAGAAACTTGCATCTTCATTGATGATTGTAGAGGAGGAAGGCGCTATCGCTGCTGACCAGTTACTGAAACCAGTGAGAGACGATGCGCTTGATGTCAAGGGTTGGGTAGAAGTACCTAGCCCCGTGGCTTCTTGATAATCAAACCCTGTCAACACTGGTGATTCAATTCTTATTTTCTCCTTCCCATTGCCATTTTCTGAAGAATTGTCCCCTTGATTTTCTTCAGATTTAGCCTTCTCAGTTTCAGGCAATATTCCAGCTTCCTGACCTGGACTGGGGGAGAGCTGCTGCTTTTCCAAAGGATCTTGCGGTTCCTGTTGCTGACTTTTTGCTTTTTCTGATCCCAAGATCTCATCCTGAATGTTATGGGTAGCCGGAGCAGGAAAGAGCCAAGCTGACCCGGCACTGCTGCCATTGGCAGCTGTGTTATTATTTATAAAAGCAGCAGGGCTGGGGGTGGCATTTTGGTGATGGTGTGGAGGCTGCAGATGTGGATGGAATCTGACTGGAAAAGCAGATTTATTCCCAGTATTGCTTTGCACTAGCACTCCAAACCCGTAATCCCCCATTTATTATTTTTAGGCTCAGAATCTTAAGATAAAAAACAACCCGGTATCTCAAGCCTTTGTATCCTCTACTCCAAATGTAAGTTGCTTGTTTGAAACGTCTTATTTTTAGCTAGCTCAAAGATGCAGCTTATCACCCTAAATAGTTCAGATTTGGAATTCTGGTCTCTGAAAGAAAAAAAAAACTAAAAAAAAAAAAAAAAACAATCTTAAAACACTGACATGAATCCAACTAGGCTTATTTCTAGGAGGGAATAAAAACGCAGAGGGCAAAAATCAAGTCTTTGGTTAGTAAAATAGGCGCTTTCTTTTTCCAAAGGAAAACGTACATGAATGACAAAAACACAGCTTCTCAAGCATCTATGGATGTAGAAGAATAAGCATTGCGAGGAGTAAAAATATATATATATATAATTTAACAATCACATATGGTCTTCTTCAGCAGTTTAGATTCACTCACATAAAAATTAGAATAGGGCTAAGAGGAGAATAGGTTCTTTTCTTGGCAGCTTGGTTAAAAAAAATCAGGAATAATTTAAGAACATTATATATTATATATTTATATATAGATAGATTATATTAGGTTATCTGGGGTGGGGGGCAAATTCCTGGTTGCGGGAGAGGAAATCAGCATTGACTAATGGAAAGATGATTGCAGGGAGGTTTCTGCTCTTCCTGATCCTGTTTCTGCTCTTTCACGGGGTGCAGTTTTGGCCTCTGGGGCTGTTCCTGAAGCTCTGGGTGCAGATCTTGCTGCGGTCGCTGTTCCTGGGCTCCCCCTGGCCTTCTCTCCCCCATGAAATGGTTTGGAAACACACCCGTTTCTCCCTCGTGGGGGTGTCGCGATCAGGATGGATTAGGGAGACTCGACGAGGACGAGCTGGCGGCCCGGGGGTGCGGGGACCAAGGGGGCGACCTGGAAGGTCCTGCGGTTTCGGCCTCTTCCCCTCTCTGCGGCTCCGGGGTTTTTTTCCCTCATGGGACCCAGGGGCGGTTCGTTCAGTTCTCTCAGTTCGATTCTCCGCCGGGGGGGGGGGGTGCGGGGGGGGGGGTTGGGGGGGTGCTGGGGGGGGGGAAGGGAGAGGGAAAAAAAGAAAACCCCACTAGCTTAGTTGTTCTAAAAAAGAAGGGCCTCCCCCCTTTGCTCTCTCTCTTTTTGCCCCCAGATTTTTTTTAAACTATAATTTAGAAGGCTTTTGTTTCTCCTCACGGTTGCTGGGCCGTCGTCGTCGCCGCCGCTTTACCCCGGTCCCGCAGTCCCCGCCGTCGTAGTTGCGAACTCCGCCTGGCTCTTCTTCTCTCCTTCTTCCTCCTCTTCCTCTTCTGCTGTCGCCTCCGCCGCCGCTGCTGCTGCCGCTGCCGCCGCCGCCGCCGCCTCCCGGTGCCCGGGTCCAGCAGCCGCGGCTGAGTCCTTCTCCTCAGGACTTAGCCGAGTGAAATGACAACCAGCTGGAAAGACCGAGAGACACTTCCGGTTCGAGAAGGGAGGGGTGGGGTAGGCCAGACACCCCGCCCACCTGCCTAAAGGCCAATAAGCTGCTAGAATTCAGATAAGGCCACGCCCACAACCCAGGTGCCCTCCCAGGAAGGTCGAAAAGTTACGTCGAGAGACGCCCCTTCCGTCTGCGCCTCGCCCAGTGAGGCCTGGAGCCTGGAACTCGCTCTACTACCCAGAGGGAACCCAGCGAGTCGCCATCTTTAGTGTGGGCAAAGGACTACTGCGCTGTTTATTTCGCTTAACTACGCTCTGCAGGAGGAGCGTACAGGGGCGCGCGGAAGAAAACGGATTTTCCTAGCACTGTGGAAAAGAGTCCAGGAGTAGGCGATCGGATTGGCTACCCATGAAACCGCGGATGATCGGGAGGACTGCCCAGAGTAAACATGGTTCCCCAGGCATCTCGTGCTTTGGCTCGAGCTCCGCCCCGGAGGGATCTGGAAGAGGAGGCGGGTTTTACCAGCTGCTGTAAGGTGTCTAGAATTGCGTATGTGCTTGTCCTGAAAGTGGATCTTACACGGGACTCTCCCTTCACCTTCCATCCCCCCACCCCCACTCCTCCTGTTTGGTTTAGGCTCCCGTCCGGTGCAGTGTTTCAGGCACAAAGATACAGCTGCGGCGTCCGTGGCCGAGCCCTCCTTATCCCCATCCGCTCTAATGAACCCTACCCGCTTATTAGGGGCACATTTCCAAAATGAAGAATCTTAACCAGGATCCTCACCTGTTCTGCTCTCTCTACGACTGCCCACCACCTCCTTGAAAAAGACCAAACTTTTTATCCTCATATTCAAGGGTTTTGCACTCTGGGGGCAGTATATCTTAACATCTCATCTCCTCCAAACGCCCCACAACAAGCTGCTCCAAATATAATCTCAGTTCCTTTTTACCTTCCATTTCCTCTCTCCTCCACCTGGTAAACTCTAATTTAGTTTTAGGAATCGGTTCAAAAGCTACCAACTCTGTCTTCTGAAATCCCTCTTAAATGGATGTCCATGGCCCAGTATATTTCTCATGCTTGTCACCCTCTATTGTAATGGTTGCCTGTCTCCTGGACCTGTGGTCACCTGTGGGCTTTTTGAGGAGAGGACGTTGTATTGATAGATAGGAATCATTAGCGAATGGATGCTGAAAAAAAAAGAGTGAACAAACAAACTACAGTGATATTCTTCCTGAATCCTTTTTTCAGGTCTGCCATTTGGTTTGGGGCTAACATCTCTCAAGCTGTCATCATTTGGGTTATTCATTTGCTATTCAAGGGTTCCTTGTCTTTGTACATGACCACCATCAGGACCTAAATTAACGCCTTGCTCTCAGCAAAGGTTCTAAAGATGCTGAATAGTGAGTATCTTCTTTTAGTAAAAAATGAAAAATGAAGAAATCAGAGTAGATCCACAAGTGACTATGGCAAAAAGTAGGGAGTAAAAAGGAGAGATCACAGACTTTTAAGAGAGATCTCATGAAAGGAAATGACTTCCACTTCCTTTACCTAGCCTTTCCTCAGTGGCCCCAATTTCTGCTGCCTTAGCTTATCAATCCTCCCATATTCCATGTAGAACACCTGTTTGGGATCTTAATCAGTGATTTTATTTATTTATTTATTGTCTTATGTCCTGAACATGAGTCTTTGTAACTCTGCTTTGAGTTCCTTGAGTGTTAGGGATTGGGTCTTATTCTGCTGTTTATTCCCCATAACTGGCCATACCTTGAGACTGAGGTGGTTCAATTAGGTGTCCTTTCCTCCAGAATGGTTTCCCTGACTCTCCTTTGTGTAGCATCTTGTAGATTCTCCTCATTTAGTTACTTCTGGTTGTCAGTTAGGTTTGTTTTTTTTTTTTCCACAGGCAGAGATTTTGTTTGATTTATCTGTGTGTCGCTAGTGGCCTTCAGAGGATTTGGCACAGAGTGGACTCAGAATATGTTTATTGAATGAATGAATGAATGTTTAATATTCAGTAGATGGTTGAGAGTCTTTGGGGGCTGCCAATTCTTAGTGGCTGAAATAGCTGCCATGCTTGAAGAAAAGAGGGGTATCTTTAGAACCAAACTGGTTTATTTGAATCCCAGATCTTCTACTGCCTAATTGTAGAGCTCTGGGCAGGAATCACCCCTACAATCCCCTGATTCCTTATCAATAAAATCTGAATGATAGTTCCTCCCTGGCTAGAAGGTAGTAAATTACAGTAAAGTGCTGGGTTCATAGGAGGTTTTCAAAAATGTCAGTTCCTTATTGACATATTAAGCATAGAGAGCTACTTCACTAGTGTCTTTTTCCCAGAAACTGCATGCATGAGTGAATCTAGAAACTTAGGTCACTTTGTAGAGGGAGGAGGCACACCAGCGCCATAGTCAGGATGCTGGTTGGTCAGCCTGATCTTTTAAAGCTAAATCAGGGTTTGGGCTGGGTCTGAAGCTAAGATGATCTCTGGAGACATCAGACTTCTGGGTAGCAATTAAGAGCATGGGAGAAGGGAGAGGGAAACAATTCTCTTGAGTCAGTTGACTACTCAGAAACCCAGGATACCGAGCTCAGAACTGCCTTCCTTGAGAACATAATGGCTCAGAAACTGCCCCAGGTAACCATGACAACAATTCAGCAGCTCTATTTAGGATTTCCAAAGAGATCAACAGTTGCAGATGAGCGCTGGCTTGAAAACTCTGTTAGCAGAAGAGAGCCCCTCCCATGAAACATGCTCACTGGGAAGCTTTCAGGTTGCAGAGAAAGGGAGCTATCCCTGGACATTAAGGAGCTACCAGATTATTTTTTATTAAACCTTAAAAAAAAAAAATCTCCCTTCCTGTCCATTGAGAGCTGACACACTTTCCAAGAAGTTGTAGGCTAGTGAATGGACTCTGCTGGCCCAGCCCCCTTTGGGGTTTGAGGTCAACCAGACCCAAACTCAGAGCCCCCCTAATATTTCCTTCACCAGCCTCTTTTAAACCTGACAAGTGGTATAAACCCCACCCCATAATCACACAGTGTGATGAACTCTGCCCCATGCTAGCTAATGTCTTCCACCACTGCCCTTGAAGCAGACATGGTCTTCTCCCAACAGCACACACCCAAGCTCCTCCAGGGCCTGTCTGATGACTAGCAATCAGAGCCACCACCCAAGGTTGCCTAGGTTGTACACTGTGCAACTTTATAAGGCAGCACAGACTGTGATGTGAATGCCACTCCCCTGGAGTTGCACAATGCAGTCTGTTTTGGTTTATTTCCATGAGACACCAAGGCACGTTATGGAAATATGACACATACACAAGGCCAACAGATACTACCATATATTACATGAACACGTGCTCATCACGTATTGATCTTTTTAGATTTGGTGGCCCAGTTCTGTAATGGAACTGAAGGACACGGTGTCCTTGGTGTTGTCCTGGGTGGGGAGCTGTAATGAGAAGACAAGTCCGGGCAAGTATATGGTCCAATCCCCTAAGAGATTTATACCTAGCAGTTATTTTGCCTAGCAGCATTAATAAGCATTCTAACATAGTAGAGGAATATATATGTTACTGAAACAAAAATATACATTCCAAAGCAGGTCCTGTGAAGTTAGGGGAAGAGCAAAAGATGAAATTACTTGTGGAATATCCTCTTTTCCAAGAGTAGAAGCTCACTACCAGAAGGCAGCCTGGACAGAAATAGAACCAGGTCCTGAAAGCAGATTTTATTAAACTCACCTCTGATCTTCACCTTGTTTCAGTTTTGGAAAGTGGGGATATTTACTTGGAAAGCACCAATTTTTTTTTTGCAGTTAATTGCTAGGTTACATTTTCTCCTTTTGTTTATTTTATAACCTGCACAAGCCCTCTGCGTTTTAAATACTATTTTTTTTCCTACTTTCCCATTTCTGATATTATCATTAATATGAAGTCCATAGTTAACAACCCATTGTGGTGGTGACTGATGAAGCCAGTTCTTCCAGTGCACTGTTACTGAATAAAAGATTTGGAAAGGTCTAGGACAGAGACAGGCTTCACTTGAAATCACCAAATCCTGGCAAAGATTTAGGTGAGGTTGACCTTCCAAACTGTGACTTGTATCACATGGAATGACTTGGATTCTCTTGTGGCTCCAGTCACCTATGTGGATGGGCAGTTGACCTAGATTACCCCTGGCCGTTTTGATTGGACACACTTCACTTCCCTGTATTAAAACCACAGCCAGGCAGCCGAACTGCTGCCATCTCACACGCTGTGGCTAGACTAGGGGATTTTCACCTGCAATGCTGGAAAAAGCTTTTTGGAGCTTGCAGAGAATCTGCAGAGTCCAGAGGTCAGAGATCTAGGAGTTAGAGACCAAAATTGTAGTCCCAGTATAGCCTTGACCCCACAGGCACTGGTCCAGTTTGACTATTTCCTTTCAGCCAGAATATTTACTACCAAAGAAATTTCATATTGGAACTGGTAAGCAATAAAGTTTCAAAGAAAGTCATCTATTAATATATAGTTTAAAAAAACACTAAAGATGGCCCTTTTATGTCCAAATTTCTTGATTCTCTATTCTTGGAGTGTATATATATGTATGTATATTTCTATGTTGTGCCTGCTTAATCATGTCCAACTCTTTGCAACCCTGTGGTCTGCAGCCCACCAGGCTCCTCTGTTCATGGAATTTTCCAGGCAAGAACACTGGAGTAGGTTGCCATTTCCTCTCCAGGGGATCTTCCTGACTCCAGGATTGAACCCACATCTCTTGTGTCTCCTGCATTGGCAAGTGGATTCTTTACCACTGCACCACCTGGGAAGGGAAGCCAGATTCGTAATCATCCAACCTTAAAGTATAATCAGTCCCCATAGGAGCCCATCAAATGCAGATTCTCAGGTCCTGCCCCAACAATGTTCTGATTAAGTTTTTTCATAGTATTTTCTCATGAAGTTATAAAGTACAAAAGATTTTCTCATAATAATGTAAGAGCACAGAAAATCCAAATGAAGAATAATTAACACAAAAAGTGCCTTTCTCACATAAAAGAAGTTTGCAAGAGTCAATAATAGGGCTGGTGAGGTAGTTTTAAGAAATCATCAGAACCAGCATTCCTTTTATTTCATTGCTCTTCCCTCCTTGGAATTTAACTTCTGCCTGGGATATAAGATAGTTGATAAGCTTCCGCCATCACATGTGTATTCCAGACCAAAGGAAAAAGGAAGAACGACACAATGCTTCTCTTTTCAAAAGACATACACATCACTTTCGTTCTCTTCTCACTGGGCAGAATTTGGCATATGGCCACAGCTAATGGCAAAAGAGGTTGGGAAACATAGTCTTTTATTTCATGCTGTATGCGTTAAGTTAAAAAGTGATATTTTATTACCAAGGAAGCAAGGGAGGCAGATATCAGGGGTTGGGTATGTAGTCCCAGAGAGGTTTCATGACTTGCTTTTGGTCTTAGAGCCAAGTCAATGACCTCATTCTGCAGTTGAGGAAACAGGTCCAGGGGAGGGCCTTGTCTAAAATAACTAGGTTATTTTGCCCAGGTATTTTGACTCAAAACTCCACCCTCTATTCAGTGGTCCTCAGATTTTAATAAGCATCAGAATCACTTGGAAAACAAGTTAAATCAGAATTTCTGATTGAATAGGTATGGGGGTAAAATACCTATTCTTTCTGGGGTAAAGCCACAAATCTGCCTTTCTAATGAGTTTTCAGGTGATGCTGATGCTGTTGGTGTCTTGAAATCGCTTTGCGAGCCACTGGTCCACAGGCCGTCTCCATTTGAATTTAACAAGCTCCTTCCATGAATGTGACCAACTGAACCCTTCACTTCATTCCCCCACCCCACCCCACTGCGCCAGCCCTGGTGCTCTTCTGTGTTCTCTAGCTCACTCAGTGGTGCCATGATTCATTCTCTGGGTTGCCTCAGCCAAACTTAGGAGTCATTCTAAGCTCCTCCTTCTACTTCTCCATCAGCTAATAGTTGGTCCCATGTTTTCTTCATTTTGCTACGTCAACATCTCCCTTTTCTCCCCACCTTCTGCTTTGGTTTAAACCTGATTATTTCTCACCAGGATTTTTCTTTTTTCTTTTTGCGGAAGCCAGGTTTAAAACCTGGCCTTGCTCACTGGATTTTTCTAAATAGTCTACTGACCTTACTCTATTGCTTAAATACTTTCAGTAGCTTCCTGATGCATTCAATTCTGTTCTTCAAACTTCAGTGTTTTTCATCCCAGCCTTCCAGTTGTTGCCATATGGATGTAGTTCCTACATTGTCATTCCTTTAACATTTTTATAAACTGGCTTTAAAGAGCAAAGAAATATACAGTCTAGGCAACTTGATTTGCCACCCAAAATGCTATAATCAAAAGGAAATTAACACATTTAAAACAATGAAAACAAAATAATGGTATTGAATTGCTCCTATATCCTGTATATATATCAAAGGCCATAAGTCTGAGACTTTCTCTTTGTTAAAAGGGAAGATTACTAAGGTTAGCGAAAGGTCCTAAAGACTCGCCAGCCCAACCTGGAAAGGTCTTCTTTACTTGTGAAGGACTGAAAAAGAATGTAAAAGGAACTAAATTTCTCATTGTGTGATTCAAGACTATATACTGTCTTGTCTGTGTACCGTTTACGACCGTCTCATGTGCGCCGGTGGGAAGGGAGCCATTGTCTGAAAAGCACTGCGAGATTCCTGAAGGTGGTACCCCATGCACTTGATGAACTAGTACCTGCAGGACATTTCAGCATCATCACCTGCAACTCTGAGAACACTGTTCCAGCCATTCTGAAAAGTCTGAGGTTCCATGAACTTACAATGTCAGGAATACTATTTGCTGAAAGTAACAGAATGTATGAGTAAGACTGGCAAGAAGAGGTGATTTTCATTGCACATGAAGAAGTCTGGAGGTGAGCAGTTGCTGATGCTGGCTGGTCAAGTGTGACAAGGCTGTAGGCTGGAATCTCTGGATGTTCTTGCCCTTGCCTTCAGGGTCTTGAGATGTCTTCCACAGCCCCAGTCATCACACCATGGCATTCAGAAGCAAGACACAGAGGGCTTCGAAGAACTGAGCATTTCTGGTCAAGAGCTGTCCTCTGATCAGGGAGGAAAGGTCTTTCTCAAGGACCCTCTAAGCATACTTCCTGTTATATATTTATGCTCAAGATGGGGTCACATGCTTTGATCTAGACCAGACCTGGGCTCACCTTCCCTGAGACCCAAGGACCCCAATGTGAAATAAACAAAATCAGAATTCTCCTAGCAAAAGAGTAGAAAAGTTTCTGGAGGAATCAACAAATGTATCCTATGCTCACCACACAACTTCCTTAGGCAGACACCTACCAGGGAAGCTTGGACTCGAGCAGCCTCACTTCCTTCCCTGAGCCCACCTCCCTGCCCCAGCAGAGGTGGGCATCTTCTCCTAGGTTGGCACAGACACTTGGTCACATAACTGAATATTATGTAATTGACTAGATCACACCGACTGGAGTTGCTCTTCCAAGTCAGGAACTTCTCTCTTTTGTATCCCCTGAGCCTGGCATTATGCTCAGCACACAGTAGGCCTTTAATGAGTGCTTGTTGAATTAAGGTTTAATTAATCGATTTTCTTTTTTCTTGATATGAGTCATAACAAAGTTCAATGTAATGAATGTTAGGTCAACTTTAACAACAAGCCTTGGAAAATTTGGGAAATTTCCTAATAATGTACATCAAGTTTCTGTTGACATAAAACTTCTAAAATGCTGCTCATCTTACAGAAAATCCATCACTGTAAATCCTGGCAGGTGGTTTTCATAAACTTAGTAAACCATTTCAGTCTCATGTAAAGCACATTATACAGGGTAATAGCTTCATTTGGCCGAGTCATCTTAGGTGCCGTTCCATGATTGCATTAAGCTAGTCTTTATTGATATACCTTAGTGTTAAACCGCTTCTTAATGAAGCAAATTGCCTAGAAGCCATTGAATAGTGCACACACACACACACATGTACACATATACAAAGTTATCACCTGAAAACAACAGCAGAGGCGGTAATTATGTAATATTAACGAGCAATATCTCATACAACTGAATGTGCCAGTTTCTAATGTAGCTGAGTTGATTCTCAGTAATGGGTTTCTTGAAATGACCTGGCCCCCACAGAAGTACCTTCAGGTTCAACAGCCCATGTGAAATATAATAAATGCATAAATAATTTAGCAAGGGAAATAGGTAGCATTATGGCTGCGCTTCTGTGCTGCTGTTATTTAAAAGCCTGGCAGCTTGGTAGTTAGAAACCACTATGTCCAGGGGTGTTGTAATTCACCATTTGCTCAGAGTTGAAATGAGGCAGAGGAGAGCTCCAGGCCCCTAGCTCATTTTTTATTTAGAGGCAGTTTTTTTCATCCATTTGGCTATTTAAATTCCAAAAATAGAAGGAGGAAAAAGAAATAAACACGCTTCAAATTTAGAACTTTAGAGGCTAGTTGGAGTCCTCTTAGGTAGGCTCTGGGATGTGTTTTTTAAGCAACATTCTACAAACTTGTAAGTGCATGGTGTGAGCTTAAAAGTTAGTTTCATTGTGTGTGTGTGTTTCATCCATTTATGCCAGTTTATGAGGCAGTGTTTTTCAAATTTTAGTCTTTATATAAACTCAGACATATAATTTCTGCTTTATTGTTATATGAGCCATCTTACTTATTATTCACCCAACATCATTTGTAAATGGACTCAATTTTTTTAGAACTTAATAAATTTAAAAGGAAAATCCTGTATCACTAACGTAAATAGAAAAATCAATACACCATGCCATAAACAGATGCTGTCATTTATTTTTTTTCCTAACACACACTAAATACATATTTGAGTCAAAAAATGCCTAGTAATTGAAATAAGAGTTCCTCTGTGCTGTCTAAAAACATCTTGAGAACGGTCAGTGGCACTTTTAAGGAAGCCTGGCTTACTGGTTGAGTAATAGTACTGCTAAGGAGGATACCCTGTGCCCAAGGGGTGGCCAAGACAAAGCTGGGAGAAGGGTAGGGGCTAAAGCTTGAATGCGCAGGTCCCAGGGTCAATCCATCTGCACAAAGTTCGTTTCAAATCAGGCAAGATTGGTTCAAGTTGACTTCTGACATTTGTCAGCTGAATGTCCATCTTATTTGTTATTCACCCAACATCATTTGTAAATGGACTCAATTTTTAATCTGTTTATTTTTTCATCTCTCTGAGCCACAGTTTCTGTATCTGGAAAAAGGAGATGAAAAATTAATTAGTTGAGAGGATTATATGAGATAATACATGTAAAGCTCTTAGCATGGTGCCTACCTATAGCAAGGAACCAAGAAATGTCACCTGTGATGGTTATTCATTTGTGATTGGGGAGATGTGGGTCATCACAAAGAACCAACCACCAATGAATTCAGTCCAGAACCAACAAATGTGCAAGGTGTGTACCATATGACAGGCTCTGTGATAGGCCCTAGGGACATGGAGGTAACTCTTGAAGTGACAGACGTGTATAGACAGTGGTATAGGGAAGTGCAGTGAGAGGTATATGCCCAGGCTATTATGGCAAGCCAGAGGATAACATGATAAAAGTCAGCGTCAGGGAAAAAACAATGTAGAGGTCCAAAAATCTGGCCTTTACTGATAGCTCAAAGGGACATACATTCATCAGTACTAGGAGGTACCAGGTAAATTAGATTTCTACTGGGGAACAGAAAGTGCATGAAATTCAAGCATATATATGCTGATGGAAGCATATCATTTACTTATGGGCTAAAGTGACATTAATGAATTGGTGAATATCATTTTCAAAACCAAATGGTGGTCAAGCAACTTGTGAATGGAATTTTAATTTTCTTTCCTTTCATAGCGGTCACAGTGGCTCACAGATATTTTTAATTTGACCGGCAGAATGATTTTCGTGTTTTTTTTTTTAAATTATTATCATTACTTGGTAATGTAAAAATTAGGCAGTTTCATAAGAAAGCCCAGATTGGTGTTCTGTCTTTTGAAAAAGTGGAAGAGGCAGCCATCTGAATCCATTCCCCACATATGGCACTTTAGGGCTGGCATTGAACAGCTGCTGCTGTTGGGACATTTGCTCTATAGCACAACACAATCCCAACCTTCCCAAGGCAGCGGTGCTGCCCTAAGGCTCGCACCCACGGGGCCCCTGCCCTTGGCCCCATGTAGCCAAGGGATCCCTGCACTACCCCTTCTAGACCTGGGATTCCCTGCCCACATGACCCAAGCCTGCTTCCAGAGCCTGCAGAGATCTCTTCCTCAGTTATTTCTCACAAGAGGTGGCCAAGACTAAGTTGGGTAGAGGCAAGGGACCGAAGCTTGAATGCACAGGTCCCCAGGTCCATCCACCTGTACACAGTTCCTAGCTGCGGCGCATGAAGTCAGGCCTGAGAAGAGAAGAGCAGACGCGCTGTGTTGAGCGGGCTTGGGGAGGCCTTTGGCATGGGTACCAGTGTTCTCCATCATCTTCAGGTAAGGAAATCTGAGGAGTCTGAGAATTCTACATTTGAACTTGGCCTTCCAGGTCATTATAAAGGTACATTTGTCAAAGGAGGAGGCTAGAAGTTACTTCAATTTGTTACCTTGATTTCTAACTTAAGTATTGAGTTATCTGGTAAGTGGACTTCCATTTAAACTTTTCCCCAGGGCCTGTAAATATTAGCAAATATTAGAAGTGGGTCTGCTGGTGGGCTTCACTTCTTTCTCCTTGCTGCCTGGCCCCCATTCCTGCCTGAGTTTACAGTTCCCACTAGAACTGTGAGCTTCGTGAGGGTGGGGAGTGTACCTGAACTTGCACCTTATCCCCTCATCCCTAGCATGGTGCTCGGCTCTGGTACCCGATTCATACTGAATGAGTGACTGTCTAATCTGAGAGGTTAGTTCAGGTGAGTCCTCTTGGAACTATCTTCTGTCATAGATGTCCACACATCACAAATTATTTAAAATTATCTTCTTACAAACTTCATTAATTGCTAGAAGTGGTTTTGGTTGTTTCTGTGCTTCTGACATAAAATGAATGTGTGTACATGATAACATAATCTGAAAGGCTTTTAAAAAAGAGTAAAGAGATGAAGAAAATAACATTACACATCATCACCCTAACTTCACTGGTGCAGCCATTATTAACATGTTGATGTATTTATTTCAGTCTTCTTTCGTATGTTTCTTTTCAATGTAGAGATCTTACCCAGAGGTTTATGACAATAAGCTGCCATACTCCAACTATTTGAACAGCTTTCTGGCTGCTATTTGTCACTCCATGTGATGTATTTTAAAAGATAAATTGCATAAGAAAACTTCCAGATTTCATGGAGAAATACTGATGTGAGGAGACTTATAAACATTTTCCCAAGAGGTGAATGACATGGTTCTACATTTGTGTGTGTGTAAGAGTTTGTGATTTACCCTACTTACCCACCATTCATCATTTTTATCAACATATTCACTGGTAAGGGTCAATTTCACCATCTAATTTTTTACAACCTTTTGCTGTTAAGCTTGATATGAAAAATGCTGCATACACTTGGCCCCCTCTCTTTCAAAGCCCACAGACTACCAGGCATACAGGCTTGTCCTGTCAACAGTCCACAAACACTGATCAGGTGATGCCTGAATGTCATGCACCACTGAAATCCTGAGACTACCTAGTGTAACAGGGATGAGGTGACTAAATTCCATATTGCAATAAGCATGACAAGTCAATAAATAAGGGTGCCATGGGGACATGAGAGAGAAGCTGCCATATTCAGTCTGGGCTCCAGGGAGGGTTTCCAAGAAGGGGATATTTGAGCACTGTCTGGAAAGATGAGCTGGGCACTGGCAGCTGCGGAAAGGAATCGAGTGTTGGGTTGAGGCCCCTTGAGGGTGTGGTGATTCAGAGGAAAGGACTAACTGGTGCTTATGGACTCTGCACTATGTATCAGCGGCCATGCTGGATCCTCAGAAGATAGTGATGGGTAGGCTAGTGAATGAATACATCAGCAGACCTTTCGGTGACATCCTACCTGATGAGACACTTCAGAACTACATCCTGATAATTAAGCCCCAATCCAAGGCATTCTGGAAGATCCTTAATAGAAATAATTTAAAATGTCCTCTACAATTTGGGAATATCCATTAAAAATAAAAAGTGTGCACATGACCCAGAAATTCTCTTCCTTCGCTTCTACGGTAGAGGAAAATCCTATTCAAATCACTTCTTGTATAAAAAGGTGTACATTGCAGTATTTTGTGTCAAAATGGAAAACTATTGGACCAACCCAAATATTTATGCATAGGTGAATGACTGTCAAAACGAGGCTGAATCGATCCCACAGAAATGTATGGAAAGTTTGAAAGAATAAGGTTGATTTATATAACATATATACAGCAAAGGTTATGGAGAAAGCTGAGGAAAAGGAGTCACATACTATACATACAATGTTATCCACATAAAAAAAATCCACACACAAAACCACAATGTTTTGCATAGTTACAGAGATATGCAAATTTGTATTAGTTTGTAGACACACATTTTATATAAGCACATGCATTATAAATGTGTATATAAATGCATTGATTGAGGGCTTTTTAACTGAAAACCATGGCTGCCTCTGAGGAGTTCAGGGACTCGAAGAAGTGGTGATAAGAGATATAGGACTTGCCTTTTAAAACCTTTTGCAAGGAGCTTGTATTCTGTGAATGACTTCTGCAATTAAAGGTTAATTGAAATGATGAAAATGTTCTTTCAGAATAAATCAGTACCACTTATTTACAATCAAATTGGGCAACATGAAACAAGACACTAAAATGTTCCTACCCTATGACCCAGTAATTTTCGTTTCAGGAGTCCATCCAAAGGAAATAATCCCAGAGGGTTGCAAAGATTTTGATAGAGAGATGTTCAATGCAGTATTATTTACATAGTAAAAAGAAAGGAATTATCTGAAATGTGCAATAATGGGTAAAAGCTTAAATGGTAAGTTTTCATAATGGAATACTGAGTAGCCATCAAAACTTACTGAAGAGTAATTTTATTGATTTATAAAAATGTGACCAAAGTAATAGTAATATAAAAAGTGAAGGTAGAATGATCTTAAATACGATATAAGCACAAATACACACAGGTAAGACCCATGGGGGTGGGGTAAGGGACCCAGGAGAGCGATTTGACTTGGCCTCACATTCACTGAAGGTCTCAAATTTAGATTTTTGACAGGATCTCTAAATACAGTTCTATAAATAAACACAGGGATACTCTCATAGTCACACAGTCACAGATATACCCTTGCTAATATCATGTGACTCTGATTGTTGCATGTAAATATTTAAAATACAGCACAGTGTTTTTCCATCCTGCCTTAGCATTTGCTTCACAAATAGAGGAAGCCCGGACTATTCTCACTGGCTGAAGGGACCTGTTATGCCACAGGCACAAAAGATCAGAAGGAAATACCCCTAAATGGGAGTGTAGAAGCTCTTGGCAGTGCAATTTAGATTATTTTTTAATGCAGCATTTTCTGTTTTTCCTAAATTTTCTACAATGAGCATGGTAAATTAGGAGTTTGGGATTAACATATGCATGTTAATATGTATATGTTGTATATGCCATGTATAAAATAGGTAAACAAGGACCTGCTGTACAGCCCAGGGAACTATACTCAACATCTTGTCATAACCTATAATGAAAAGCATATGTATAACTGAATCATCTTGCTGTACAGTTTGAAGCTAACACAGCATTGTAAATTAACTAACTTTAATAATAATAATAATAATAAAGCTCCTAGAGTTAAAATTTTAAACACGAACAGGAGAAAAAACAAAAACACAAAAAAACAGAAGAGGAAGTGTCCTCCTTTAAAACACAAAAGCAGTGCCTGGCTCGAGAATGGGCCACTTCAGGATGTCCCGGGGCGGAGTCCTCCGGCAGGCTGGCACCAGGGCTGGACAGAAAGAATGTGGCTGGACCCTGCTCCAGGGTGTCACGGGAAGGCCAGCGCGACGCGGGCCCGCCCCGCCCTCGCCACCTCTTCTGGGTGAGGCCAGAGCAGTTCCGCAAGCCAGAGAGGCAAGAAGATTCGGGTTCAAAGCCAGACCCGGAATGGATGGGGCGATTATCCCGTTAACAGGCGGGAACCTGCATCCCGGGTTCTAAATCAGAGTGCGCAGGAGCAGGAGGAGCAAATTTGCAGGAACAAATGGGACACTCGGGTCGGGCTGATAAATAAATCCCTTCATCAGGGGACTTCAGAACGGAGGATTTATTTGCGTGGCACACAAGCTGCACACGAGGACGATGAGAATTACTAGATCACAATAGAATCTCTTATTAATAGGTTTGGAACCTAACTCGACAGGTTACGGTTCAGGGGCGAGTTGTGTGTATGTGTGTGTGTGTGTGTGTGTGTGTGTGTACACTGCTTCCCACTGTGTGTGTGTCTGTGTGAACAGGGCGGTGTGTGTGTGTACACTGTTTCCCACTGTGTGTGTGTCTGTGTGTGTGAACACTCCTTCCCACCACCCTCCACCCCCATGCCCTAGGCCTTTTCCCCCCACTAACAAAGCAGGTATAACTGGTTCCATCAGCAGAGCAAACATAGGCGTCCAGTTCTTCCCCTGGCACGGAAATGGCTCCAGCATCCTCATCAGAGGAACACGTGCGAGCATAGGTCAGGGAGCACGTGGAGCAGTCTGGTGATGAACAGCTGGGACCTGGAGCCAGCACCCTCATTAGAGGAAGCTGCTACTATTTCCAGCCTGCCTCTATTCACTGAAAGCAGGTCATTATAAACACAGGGTGTTTTTTGCATATTAACCAAATTAAAAGAATAATATGTTCTCTGCTTTCATGTGCTATACTGATAAATCCCAATTTATGAATGAAACATGCTGATTAGTTAGTTAAAAAATAATTAGTCCCAGAATGTGTTTCAGAGTAGGGGACTTAATGAATGCACACACTAATACGGCTTCCTGGGTCCTCGGCACAATAGTCCTTTAAAGAAAAATATTCATAAGATACATTCATGAGAGACTAATGTTGAAGTAGCCTAATTTTACTTTTATTTCTTTCTCACCATGTAGGGTAAAATTTGGATGTTATTTGGTGCCTGTCAGTCTGAGTCACTTTGGAAATATGAGTCCAGGTGATGGCTTTTAATCCTGGATTGAATTTTCATGTTCAGATTGTCAAGAGAAAGAGTGTCAGCCCAGAAGTACCTTCTTGTCCTGGAGAGAATCTTCCAATTCTATTAAGGAGACTTCATTTCTGAGGTCCAAAGGTTAATAACAAAAAGACTGGCAGTGGAGAACCAGAGGTAGCATCCAGGTGGGATTCATTAGGTTTTCATTGTATTTCCAAACTGGGAAAACCAATATGGGTTTCAGACAAAATCTAAGTGTTTTGGCCACTTGGAATCAGAAGATTCCAGATACTCCAAGACAGGTAAGGGTGATCATCAAGCCAAGGGCCTTTAACCCAATACCAGCTGACCATTCCTAACCCAGGAGGCTGTACACAGCACAACTGCACCTCAACAATACATGACAGCTTATACTGCAATGTAGGTTGTAAAAACCACCCTAGCAAACACCTTCACTTGTGTGTGGTATGGTAAGATGACTTAGCTTCCATTTGGGGGCCAAGTCATGGCTTCTTTGATTGAGCCCCAAATGGAATATAGGTTTTCATTTAGGAGCTTGTTGTGTGGAAATCACACTGAACTGCTTTGGCCATGAGAGGCCTGTAGGAACAGAGATGAGTCAGATACTCCAGGGAGCAGGCCATGGAAAATTAAAGTGTCATTGTTGCTGTTGTTTTAATTTGCATAGTACAATTCACACAAGTGAAACAGTCCTACTGCAGGGTATGAGCTAAGAGAATGGGATCTGACGTCAGACAGGCCCAGCTGTCCAGACTGTCATCATACTTCTCTGTTTCCACACGTGTATCTGTAACTTTGGAATAACAATAACTAACACTGATATAACACTTACTATGTGCCAGGGACTATTTTAGGTGTTTCATATGTATCTGTGCTCCTCTAATCTTGGTAATTCATCACCCTCTGACAGGCAAGACGGAACACAGTAGATGGCAATAAACGGCAATTCCATTATTGTCTTGGGCTTCCCTGGTGGCTCAGATGGAATCGGCCTGCAATGCAGGAGACCTGGGTTCAATCCCTGGGTTGGGAAGATCCCCTGGAAAAGGGAATGGCTACCTACTCTAGGATTCTTATTGTCTTAGTGATGCTCTTCAGTGTCATCTATGACTCCCCATCCCACTGGCTCCACTCATTCATTCAACAAATGTCTCCTGACCACCCTGGGCCTCTAAGGGACCAGAGATAAAGAGATCTCAATAGTTCTCCTCAATCTCTCTCCATCCCCACTCATGAAGTATGTTTGTCTAATGACCAAGCCCTCATAATACCATGAAAATCCTCCCCCCAGCCTGCCCCACCCCATCCCTCCTTTCCTTACCCTACTCTGAGCTCCCACAGAGCTCTGGATGCATCTCCATCTTACTTCATCATCTTGCATTTTCATCACCAGTTCTTCCTCTCCTATCTCCCCTACATAACTGTGAGCCCCTGCAGGGCAAGTTTGAAAGTCATGCATTTCTAAAGCTAGCTCAGGGCTGGCCACTAGAAAATGCCAGTAATGGAGAGAGAGGGAGAAGAGAGAGGGAGATGGATAGAAGATCAGAAACCTGGGGAGAAAGGGAGCTGCTGTGGTGTGTATTTTTGGTCCATGTGCTGATCACTATGAGGAAGTGGCCACAGGCTATAAAGCTGTCTTTATAGACACCTCCCCCAGCCATCTGCCCCAAAACTCTGGCACAAGAAATCTCTGCCTTTCCTATAAAAATGTCAGCTCACATGCAAATTGTGTATGTGTTTTGTATTCTCTGAGTTTTGCATTTGGAAGGGAGAAAAAGTCTCTTGCTCCTGCCTATGTCTGTTTCATTGTCCCGCTCTTTGAGGCGCTGGTCCGTGAGTATCTGTGCCAGTGTGTGTCGCTGAGAATGGAGGCTTTATGTGCAAAGGAAGCAAGGCTTTTCTTTGGCTGCTTCTCTGAACCCAGCTGCCAGTCACAGAGCTGGCTGCCTTGAGCCGCTTCAAGGAAGTCTCCCGTCTGTGCTTTAGCTCTGTATTGAGGAGGCTGCTGCCTCTCCAGGCAGGCCTTTAGAACATCCCTTGAGTCAGGAGTGTCCCTGGGCCATGGAAGGTCCACAGCCCAAGTGCCAGGCAGCATAAGGCAAGACACAGAGCCCTCACAAGCCTTCTTCCCCGGGAAGCTGTGTGCTGCAATGAAGAGGCGTCAGGCAGCACCCGTGGTCCTGACCTGTGCTCACGGAAGCTCCAGGGGCAGCAGAGAAGGGCAAGGAGGGACATGGCCCGTGGCAGGTCAGAGATAAGAAAAGTGGGGGCCAGGTATTGGGGCCTGGGAAGTTGTTACATTCAGAACAGTAGTAGGAACGTCAGCCTGGGGACTTTGTGAAAGAGATCTTGTCCTGAAGGAAGTCTCTGAAGGCTGAGACCAAGATAGGTACTGGCCACGTGGAAAGCTTGGGCTTGTCATCATAGATGGTCCAGCAGAAGCCTTTCCAGAAAACCTGGGTGTGAAACTGTCAACCTCAAACATCTGTCAGACTCAGAGAGGGGAACACCAGTCTTCGACAGCACCAGACCATTGAGAATTTTCCTATCCCCTTCACTTTTCTTCTCTGTCCCAATGTGATCCTTGGAGGGACCAGAAATCAGGTTAGTCAGCTAGGGGAGGAGCAGATAGACCTAACTCAGAAGATCCTGCTGGCAGCAGGCCCTGGTGGAAAAAGGAGAGAAGTAATGAATTAAGGCAGTTGCCCTGACTTGAAGTGACCACAGGAGCTTTTTGTTACCTAACAGTGATTAGAAAACTCTTAAGACTGCTCATAATCTGATTCTAGAGTGTGGAACAGATTGCATGCCGTGAATATGTTTAAAGGGAAATTGGAGACAAAAATCAAGTTACTTTTATAAGAATCCTGCTTGTTCAATGTATTAGACACATTGTTTTTACTTAGCTAGCACTAACCATGGGCTAAGGACCGTGCAAAACACTTTATGTTTTCAAACTAAACAAAAATGAAGTAGGTCTGATTATAATGTCCAATTTGCAGGGGAAGAAACAGGTTCAGGAAAGTTAGATAATGTGATGCAGGTCGCAGGATGGATGGGGAGGAGCCAGGGCTGGGAGCCAGGCAGTCAGGCTCTAGAGTGCCATCACGCCTTCCCACCTCCCTGTCTCAGGAGGCAGATCAGACAAAGGCGAAAGTTGTCCAAGTATCTGCAGCTAAAAATACTTCAAGAGTTCACAGGAATTTTCACCAATCCCTTTGGGGAAGGACTTCAAGGGGACGTGCTGTTTGGGTTAGAATGACTTGGTTTTAAATATCAAAACCCACTCAAGCTAGCTTAAGGAGAACGAAGGGAGGCAAACATTGTCATAAGGATACAGGGATGTATTCTGGAAGCCTGTTCCACCGCTCTCTGCCTGCATCCCTGCTTTCTGCTTCTTGCTTCTCCTTTTTGCACTGCACAGTCCTCAATCCTTTTGCAGATCGTGGCTGCCTGATTCCAAGTGCAGAGAAAGAGTCAGTTCAATATATACTAAGTATCTGTGCCTGGCATAATCTTAGGCACTTGGGATTTAGCAAGGCACAAAATAGGGGGAAAAGAACCAAAACAAGCACTGCCCTTGTGTATGTTGGGGGAGGGGTGTGCCTTCCAGTCAGATTCTGATTGGTCTATCTTGGTCAGCTGAACTCTCCCCGACTAGACCCACCAGACATGCCCAGGTGCAGGGTCACAGAATACTACCTCAATGGCTGGAAGCCCAGCCAGAAAGCCGAGGTAGCTGTGGAATCCAGAGCTTCCGGTTCCTGAAGCCAACATGTCCATCCCCTTTGGAGCTGGTTCCAGCAAAACTCCAGCCCTCCATAGTGGCAGCTGCCTGCTGCTGGGTTCTATTGGCATTCCTTTTCAGGAGGGCCCTTCCCTTATCAGCCTTGTCCCAGGTCTTTTTCATGCTGGGATTGACACACACTGTCCCTCTTTTGTGTTGGATGAAGCCAGATCTCATTTTCCTGTTGCTTTTTGTCCATCTGTCCTCTGTGAGTGAAGGCTTTCAAGGGGGATCCAGGGTCATCGCCCCCTTCCCCGGTGCAGGCAGCCGGTCCAGGCAGGCAGAGTGGAGTGATGACAGGACACGCAGAGGACAGACTGTCTGCTGGGGCTCTTGTCCCCTCAGATGGTCCCCACTGAGGCAGTGGCGCCGCTCTGTGCAGCTGGGCCTGCCTACGGGCTCCCCGCTGAACCGGGCCTTGTCAAAGTGTCTTCATCCTTCATTGTCCTGCAGGCAGGGATGGCGATGAGCTCGGCAGTTAGGGTCCTCCCCTGCTTCCTGTTTGATGGCCATCGTGCTCAGCTTGGATAATGCCAGCTGCTGCTCTACAATTGGCTGGGTTCTGGGCCTCCTGCCTTCCTGCCATTTCTACAGCCTTTCTTTTCTTTTTTTTTAACATGAGCTTCTGCGCATTCAGGAATGGAATAGATTACATCAGATGCTGTGTTTGCCAGCCTCAGTGCTAAGCTATGCACCTCAGTGCTGCAGCAGAGGCTGATGCCAACCTTGTTTATATTAGGATAGAGTTCGCAGGGCGGAATCCCCCCAGACAGGTTTCTAGAGGATCCCTGAGTTGTGTCAGTTGAGAAGCATGGCACTGTCGTTTCTTGGTTAAGAACGTGAATGTCTAAGTCAAGGGAGATCATGATATCCTCCTGCCAGAGCTGCTTAATATGCATGACCCTACATGTGTAATTTAACCCTCAGTGCCCCAGTTTCCTCACTGAAAATGAGGTTAATAATGGTTTCCTGGTTACATCATTGGAAGGTGAAATCAGGATAATATATAGTAAGGTCCTTAGCATAATTCCTGGCAAGCATGGTAGGGCAGCCATTGTTAATATATTCATTACATCCCTCCTAGAACTCTGTTTCCAAAGATAATCCCCACAGTCTTATAAACAGTGTGCTGTCACCAGGCTTTGGAGTCAGAGGGATCTGCAGAGCTCTGACAATCGCATATACCTCTGGCATGTCTGTGAGGATTGAGTAATTGTCATAAGCCTATGTAAGTTCTTCTACACACTGACTCACTGAATCCCCACAACTAATCTAAGGTTGGGACCCTTACTGTATGCACTTTACACATGAGGAGACAGGCTTTAACAGGGGCCTTAAGCAATCGGCTCCAGGTCACAAATTGGTAAATGAGGCAGGGAGTGGGCAGAGTAAGCCTGTCTGGTCACTGTCAATCCCACTCTACCACAGGAGTTCAGATAAAAGTGAATGATATTTCTACACGTTGCAGATGTAAAATGACAAGGCGACAGAGCACAATGGATGTTTGAGACAGTATCTGTGTGAATCTGTGAGTCGTTAGGGAATAAAGTCAAGCCAGTGATACGACCAAATCAGGTTAAGAATGCCTACTGTTTACCGGGTGTTCTCCTGAGGGCTTGGAATGTATAACTGCAAATTAATTCTGAGAACCTCCATGCCTGGTAGTTGAATAGGCCCCAGTGGTTCATGTGAATTCTGTCCACACATGCATTTGAGGTTCCTAATCTCAGATGAGGCTTGAAAACCACTTTTCCTTAGAGCTGGGAAGAAAAGAGACTGTGGCTGGTCCAAACCAAAGAGCAAACAGGATGTGCAAAGATTTTGAAGGGCAGCATCATCGTGGCCAAATTTCCAACCTTATTTTCCACTGGGCCAGAAAAATATATGCGCAGAGCAAACTGATCTCCAGGCTGAGAACCTGGAGGTGCCAGTCAGGGGCTGGCAGGAAGCAGATGGCATGCTCAAATTAGGCGACTCGAGAAGAGTTTAATAAAGGAGCCATTTACCAAGGTGTTGGGGAACCACAAAGATAGTCACCTCCCCGGAGGCTGGGAATAGCTGAGTGCTGTCACCTGCCCTAAGCCTGAAGGGAGAGGGGACAAAGTGGTGACCTGAACCCTGAGACAGAGCACTGCATGGAGAGTCCCACCTGGAGGAGCTGTGGCCTTGGATAGAGGGACTCCCCCAACCCACACAGCCTGGCAAGGCAGAGGCAGGGGAATAAATATCCCCAACCTCAATTTCCTCCTGCCTCCCCACCCCCTCTTCAGGCTCCCCATTTTTGGAGCCTAACCAGACGATAAGGTGCTTCATTGATTCAGATCCACCAGATCAGCCACCTGGAGCAGGCATAGAGCAAGGTGAAAGCGCGGAGTGTGGTCTGGATGGGCAGAGGGAAGATTTCAGGAACACTACTTCTCAACTGGAACCACACAGAGGCTGTTGCCCCTTACGCCAGGACTGGAGATTGAAAGGCAAAGAATAGTTTAGGACCTTACCGGTCTGTTCCTGGGATTGTGGCGGTGGATGGCTGGTACATCACTAGACTCCCGCTGGCCAAACCTGGGGCCTGACCTCACCTTCTGTCCCTCAGCACTTAACCAGTTCAAATTGAATCAACTATTGAACCTCAGTTTTTTTTTCTCTACAGCTATGAGCTCTTAAAAGCTAGAAGTAGCCCAAAGCGTAGGAGTGTCTCTGACTACAAACCCATTTGTGTCCTTCAAACCTGGCATAAATCTCACTTCTGTGATGTCTCTCCTGATGTTTGTATGCGTGTGTCCCACTGTTGAAAATATAGACCCCACGATGGCATGTTCTATTCATCTGCATATGCCTGGTACCCGACACGAAACTGGCATACAGTTGGATCTCAAAAATATTCGTTAAATCTGTAGGTCCTCCTTCTAGTCCTCAGAGCGTTCCAATTTAACCGGCATTTATTAAATCTCTACCACTTTCCAAGCTCAGCGTTAGGTCATTTTCACATCAGTTCTCTAATTCAATATTCTCTACAGCCCCCATTATTATCTCCATTTTTACAAATGAGGAAACTGAGGCTTAGGGAGATGAAACAGGTAGAGCCTGGATTCGAACAGACTTCCACTTCCCTGGCCTATGCTCTTTCCTTTCCTGCTCAGAAGATATCCTTTGATTGGGCACTGAACAGTAACTTCATGCCTATGCATGAGCTGACTGCTTGAATGAGCTCAGTGGAGCGCGTGTGTGTGTGTGTGTGTGTGTGTGTGTGTGTGTGTGTGTGTGTGTGTGAGCTTTGTTAAACTCTGAACATTACTGATGCTGCTGGCCTGTTCATGGAGCTCATCCCAGCTGGATGGCTGCTGCCAACTACATCACTCATGGGTATCCTCCTATTTAGACTCCCCAAGCCCACCCTGCAATCTGATCATGAGATCAGGTCAGATGGATGCTGGATTCTGCCCCCGAACTTGGCTCTAAATTGGATACAGGAGGCTGGCTGTCGCATAATTGGCTTGCTCCCACTGATTCAGAGCACACCTCTTGCTGACCGTTTCCTCTGTTGAATACTAAAAACATGAAATTGTCAAGTGTCTACCCTTTAGTTGTCCTGCAACGGAGCTGCCAAAATTCTAATCAGCCGATAATATCCACCCGTCTCAGAAGAGGCCCAGGCACACCCCCACTCATCAAAACCAGAATGAAAGGTGGTCCTTGTTACGCATATTCCATATGTGCTGAACTTGCATATAGCTCTCACAATCCTCATAGCCAACCCTGTAGCCAGAGCTGCTATTGTTCACTGTGCTTTACAGGTGATACGCCGGGGGCTTCCGGGGGCTGGGCTGTTGGTCCAACATCACACAGCAGAGTGGGGACTCAGAGTAGATCTGGACTTCTGGCTCTCGCCCACGGACGACACCAGCCCGAGGGAGCTTTCTGCTGCTTCTAAACCTGCTGGCCCCAATCACAGGTAGGATCACCTCGATTCCTGCTCATTACCTTCTGCCCTATTTTACAGAGGATTCAGGGCAGATTTGAATCTGGCCTAGAAAAACATCTTCCTGACCCCTCAGAGAGGGAGAGAGACACACACACACACACAGAGAAGAAATGTGTTTCTAGGCTGTTTAGAAACTGAGGCATTTCCACGAGAACGCCTGCTAGTCCTTGGGACACTTTACGTGCCTCTTCCCGGGGCTCTTGGTCACACTCCGCCTTGTTGATTTCTGCCCTGTCTCCCCTTCAGGCAGGGAGCTCTTCAAGGACGGTGTCTGTGTGTGACCATTGTGTCTCCTCTCGCACCCAGTCTGTGTTCATCAGCACGCACCGAGAACTGGTCGCACACCACGTTCCATATCTGACACTTTCACAGTCACAACCAGCTTTCCTGTTTGCAGCAATCCATGTGGAGACAATGGTACAATGAACCCATCTTACAGATGAAGCTACTGAGGCTGGGAGCAGGGTGGCAGGGAGGGGGAGAATTTTCACAAGGCCACAGAGCAGGAAAGAACTAGCCCAAGGTCACGGGCAGAGCTGGGAGTTGAGCACTGGCCGTGTAACCCCACTGTGAGTGATCTTTGCTCAACACTGAAGCTGCCGCCGATAAAATGCTTCATCAGTGTCTTTGGTTGAATGAGGAAGAAGGCAAGGGAGGAGGAGAAGGAAGGTATTGAAAACAGTTGAAGAGAGCAAAATAAAGAGAGACAACAAACTATTTCAAAGCAGTAAATTGATGGAAGGTTAGAGAAATGGGTCTGGGGTCTAGCTTCCTTTCTTCTAAGGCCAGGAAAAGACGGGCACGCCCCTAAAATCAGAAAAACAAAAACAAGGAAGCAGCTAGAATTTGAGCTTCTGAGTGGATCTTTCCGTGGACTCTCTCTGGGGACGGACACGCTCCTATGGTCCACCTCGCAGCGTCAGAATGCACATCCTAGCTATGTTCAAGCAGTAAGATTCTTTTCAGTGAGCCTGACCAATTTATAGATGCGATATGCATCTACTATAGAAGTTAGAGGTTTCTGCCCTTGGAGTTGAATAACCAAGGCCCAAATTCTAGATCTGTTCTTTCCTAGCTGCCCAATCTTTGATAAAACCTCTTTTGTCTCTTGACCTCCGTTTTCTCATCTATAAAATAGGCGTGGCAAGATTCTTCATTTCACAGAGGGCTAGTAAATCAAATTAAATAGTGAATATAAGCCCCTAACAGGAGCCTAATTAAATATTTCCCACATTGCTCTATCTAATGAATTCCTTTTAAATGAGGAGAGATAACATAGTCCCCATTGCTGTGAGTTCCAGCTGCCCACCTGGGTTAGCGCATGGAGACAATTGAGGGCAGTGGGGCTTTCAGGGACTCTGGAGCCAGACTGTCGGGATTTAAACCTGGCTTCGCCATTTACAAGCCTGGAAACAACTTAACCGTGCTTTGCCTCAATTTTTTCACCTGTAGAGTGGGTATAATTATAGGACTTCCTTCTTAGAGTTCTTAACAAATATGTGGCCCTGGGGACCCTGCCTAGCGCAGAGCAAGTGTTCAGAAACTGTTGGTTATTCCAATATTGTCACTGTTATTATTCTGTGCTGAGGGTTTCCTTGTGGCCATTTCACTGACCCTTCCCCCTCTACCCCCACCTTCCAACTGCAGAGCTGGAGGACCCAGATCTGCGGGGCAGAGAGGCACTACTTAAGCGAGGAGAGAGCTTCGTCATCTTTCACTGATGGCAGGAGGACTCCTTATCAATAATTGAACAGTTTTTCCAGGAACCCAATCTGGAGAGTGCAGTGCCCTGGCTGCTGCAGAGCCTGCCTGGCTGGGGCTCCCGGAAGGCTCTGGGCACCATGGGGATGGTTATCTGCCTGCTCTGTGGGCGGACGGGTCTGGCTGCTACTGGAAGGGCTCCCAGGGCAGGGTGGGACTCAAAACTCAAGCCTCCCAGCAGGGCCCTTGATCTTCCCCTGGCCCTGCCCTCACAGTCACATCCTGACAGCCCCAAAATAGAAGGTCTATTCTGTACCCAGTATGCTTGAGCCCGGAGCCTGGAAGTCATTCTGAACACCTTCTGTTCCCTCACTGCTCACTTTCAGACCATCCCTAAGTCCTGATAATTTTAAGTGTGACCCAGATCTGCCCCTTTCTTCCAGGCTCATTACCACCACCCTAGTCCAGACATGCTGGGGCCCCCACAGTAGCATCTCTCTGCCTTCTCTGACCCTCACCTGCAATCCTACTGCACCCCCAGCACACACGTGCATGCACGTGCACGCGCGCACACACACACACACACACACACAGCAGCAGCAGCAGCAGCTAAGAGTAATCTTTCTAAAATGTAAATCCGCTCATGTCACCTCCATGCCTAAAACCTTCAGTGTCTCTGTGCTGCTCACAGGACAATATCCAGCCCTTCCATGTGTCCTCAAGCCCAGCTTTCACCCCAAGCCCTGCTTGTCTTCACTCGTGACCTTCTAGACACACGACCTTCTATCACGCCCTGTCACAGAGCCTTCTCACCTTCAGTCCCTCCCCCATCCTGTTCTCTCTCCCATATCTGCCTCCTACTTATCATGCAGTTCTCAGATAATGTCACCTCCTTAGAGAAGCCCTCCCTGACCTCCTGTCTAAAGCAGTGATTCCACACCCTCATCCCTTCTTCTCTCCACAGCCCCTGCATACTTCCACCATGAGACTCATCCCAACCACAGTGATTGTCAGTTTATCAGCTTCTTTATATTTAGAGTCTCCCTCCCTTGCTAGAAGGTGAGCCTGAGAAACACAGACCCTGTTTATCTTGCTCACAGCTGCATTCTCAGGACTTCCAGTAGACCCTGATGTTTGAAAAGTGGGCAGCAAATATTTATCACATGAATGCACGGAAACTAGGATGCCGTGTAGTGTTACGGGGTGAGTGCTGAACCCGACTAGAGCCCTGGGTTTGAGTCTCAGCTCCCTGTGTGCAGTGAAGCCCTGCATTGGACCCTCTGAAGCTGCAGCAGAGTCAGGAGACCTGAGGTCTGGCCTGGGCTCTGCCACTGACTGGCTTGGTGAGATCGGACTGCTCACCTTATCTCTTTGAGCCTCCTTTTCTTCATCTGTCCAAGGAGTTGGCACTGTCTGCCTCATGCGGGACTTGTCAAGATTCCTTGACGTGGTGGGTGTGGAACCTGGGCCGGTAGACAGAGACTGACACATTCTGGGGGTGATAGGAGGTGAGTCTAGGGTCTGTCAAATCAAAAGCAACCAACCATCCCAAAGCCTGGCAGATGGCGCCCACTTCAAAAGAGCCAAGACAAAGCACCCACACTCTCCGGACTTGACCGAGTTTCCCTTTGGGAATGAGCTGCTAGGGAGCTCAGAGAGACCTTGGGCCCTCAACCGCAGACTTTTCTCCTACAGCATAAGTGTCCATTATGCAAACTGGCTATAACCAGATGGTTAATTTAGAGTATACAGTCGGTCTCACATGGCCCCCTGAGGGAACCACAAGGGTGATAGGTGAATGGCTTTGAAGTTGTAACCTTTGCCTTGAGAGACTTCATCATAACGTTGGCTGAGATAGATGATAAAGAGGATAAAAAAATACCTTGGATGCTTTACCCTAATGCCAGAGCTGATGGCCGGCCGTCAAAGAAGTAGCATGTGACCCAGCCCTGCGGCAGCTGCTGACATTTAGATTTTATGGCTGTGAACTCCCAGCCACAGAAACACTTTTGCTGCGGGGACTCCGGGAGGAAAAATTATTTTTGTTATTGTGACTCTAAAGCTCTCTAGTCTAACCCCCCTTATTTTTTTCTGCTATCGAAACAATTTATTTTATAACTATGACCCTGAACTCAGGATTTCGTTGGCATTAAAGCCAGAAACGGGCCACCATTGCTTAGCGATCTGTGTTCACTTGCTTGCTGGAGTGTTGTTTTTTTTCTTTTCTTTTTTTTTCATCTTTGGAAAAACCTTAATGAGTGTAAGGCACTTAACTCAGGATCTGGTATATAGTGAGCGCTCTGTAAACACGGGTTGCTCTTATTCCTACTCCTGTCTTATTAACAGAGTGTATATAAACACACTTCGTAGTCAACAGTCTCAGATCCTTTGTGGGGGATGAGATGAATGGTAAAGAAATCCTAGGGGTATGGGGTAAGTTCCAAGTGTCTGGATAGAGTGAATTTGGTTCCATTTCCTGGGGATCCTATATCCATCAGGTAATGCCTGTCTGTCTCTAAAGCTGACCTAGATAAGAAGCCCCAAATTAGATGGGAGAAGGAAATTTACATAAAGTAAGAAGTACCAGGTAGCTCCAAATAACCTTATCATTTTGAGGCCTCATGGCAACATTGGAAGGTAAGCCTTATTTTCCCCGACTTACAGACAGAGAAACTGGGTCTCAGTACGACTCAATAACTCACCAGGGGAATGGAGATAGAAAATGGCCAGGCTGGATTTGAACCCAGATTTTTATGACTCTTAGAACTGCAGTTCTCTGCTCTCCAGAATCAGCTCTCAGGTCCCCGCCACTGCTTTGGGGGCTGCAACAAGTTTGAGCTTACAAGGTCTATATTTTTTGAAAAAGTAACTTCCTAAGTTGCAATTCGTTTTTTAGTGTTCATTCTCCATATTGTATGCGCTTCCCAGGTGGTGCGGTGGTAAAGAATCTGCCTGCCAAAGCAAGTGACACAAGACACGCAGGATCAATCCCTGGGTGGGGAAGATTCCCCTGGAGAAGAAAATGGCAACGCACTACAATATTCTGGGAAATCCTGAATTTCCTGGAAAATCCCATGAACAGAGGAGTCTGGTGGGCTACAGCTCAGTGTTGCAAAGAGTCAGACATGACTGAGCGATTGAGCACGCATGCACACACTTCAGGTTGCAGGCAGCCCTGCTTCAGACCTCTGACTTCTCTTGACTGGTCAGACCTCTCATCTGTAATCCAATCCACAATGCTAGCAGAATCCAGTCAAAATAAGTTATCAGCTGTCAGAGCTGCTTAAATATTTCATGGTGGCCTGGATCAAGCTGGAGGACAGACCTCTGCTCTGGGGACAGGCAAGGAAGCTAATAGGTCAGCACTGGCACCAGACGTCCTGGAGCTGGGAGAATGGTCCATCAGATGCGGCAAGCTGACAACGGATGCTTCAGGTTAAGCATCTTTTAAGGACAGCAATGCATGTTTATATGAGACAAAATTTTTCAATGCCTGATGTAGATGGACATTGAACCTGGCCTTAAAGAAGAAGCTGCTTTTGTGTTTATGTAAACATTATATCAGTCCTTGCATGATCTTCTAAGAAACACATACACACATGAGACCATGAGGCCTGCTGAGCATACCAATAGGCAGATGGGTGAACAGAGGCTCACAGAATTTAAATGACATGTTCTCGGTTATCCGGGAGGTAATGGCAACTTGGGGGGTCTGATCCCAGTTTTCTCTGTCTCCATCTAAGAGAAGTAACAGGTTATTGAAAAAATCTTGGAATCCAAACAGAAAGGAAACCAAGGTTCTCTTCCAATCACTGCCTGTAGCAAGAGCACTTTCCCAGCTGGAGTTACAGTTCCCATCTTCTGATGGACTTCCTGGGACTCGTTGCCTACGCAGTCTTTGTCCCTCTGCAGCAGATCAGGTGGGGGCTTCTAGAGAGGGCAGGGAGATACACCAAAGGATGAGAAAGCCATTCCAGTCCTGGGCCTGGAATCTCAGCCTAGGGATTACGGACATCATGGGCAGAGAAACCAGCTGCAAACCAGAAAGCTGCTTATGTGTTGGTTGTCTGTTTTTTAAGGGTTTGAGTGCAATGACAGAATGCTGATGATTAGGGCGAAATGTCAATGAGATTAATCAACTGAAGCTTGCCTCCTTCCTAGAGCTGTTGGGCCCACACTGCTAGGGAAAGAAGGAACCTGAATTTGAACAGAGGGAGGGGAAGAGTTCTGAAAGGTGGTGGCTAACAAGTGAGAGATGCCTCGGTTTGGAATGCCAGCTCTCCACTTCTCATTCACCCAGAAATTATTTCTTGAATGCCTGCTGCATGCCAGGCACTGGGCTAAGTCCTGGAAAGTGAGATGGTGAATAGCCCTCATGGGACTTGCATTCCAGTTTGGGGGGAAAGATTGTGGTGCCTAAACCAGAGGTTTCATGAATCCCAAGGGTTCTGCAGGAGACAGGACAGGGTGAGATGGGGTGATTGGCAGGAGGTACGTCCAGCAAAGTGCTCTTGCTACAGGGAGGTGACAAGGAGTGACTTCAGAGGTGGACTTGAAGGATAGGCTGGAGCCAGCCCAAGGCAGAGGGTCAAGCAAGAAGAAATAATTTGAGACTGTGCACACATTTTCAGCTGAAAATAACAGAAAACCTGACTCAGTGTGGCTTAAATAATAAGGAAGTTTCTGACTTCCCTGACGGGGAGTTCTCAAGTACAAAGGCGAAGAGTCGGGGACACAACAGTGCTCAACCATGTCTTTAGAATGTACGATCTTCCACATGACTCTCTGCCAGCCCCAGCATCCCAAGGCTGGGTCCCTTTTATGGTTGTAGGATGGCTGTCAGTAGTTCCAGGTGTATCTGGACCTGTGTCTAGGAGATGGAATGAAGAAAACTTCTCATATGTCATTTTGAAAAGGGAAGACAATTTCCCTGGGACACCTTCACCACTACAGAACACTCTTCTTAAACCAGAACTGGCTCACAAGCCCAATCCCAAACCAATCACAAGTGAAAGAGGTGGCACTACCCATGGTTAGACTAGAGATCTCTTCAAGAAAATTAGAGATACCAAGGGAATATTTCATGCATAGATGGGCACAATAAAGGACAGAAATGGTATGGCCCTAACACAAGCAAAAGATATTAAGAAGAAGTGGCAGGAATACACAGAAGAACTATACAAAAAAGATCTTCATGACCCAAATAATCACAATGGTATGATTGCTCACCTAGGGCCAGACATCCTGGAATGCGAAGTGGGCCTTAGGAAGTATCACTATGAACAAAGCTAGTGGATGTGATGGAATTCCATTGAGCTGTTTCAAATCCTAAAACATGATGCTGTGAAAGTGCTGCACTCAATATACCAGCAAATTTGGAAAACTCAGCAGTGGCTACAGGACTGGAAAAGGTTAGTTTTCATTCCAATCCCAAAGAAAGGCAATGCCAAAGAATGGTCAAACTACCACGCAATTGCACTCATCTCACATGCTAGTAAAGTAATGATCAAAATTCTCCAAGCCAAGCTTCGGCAATACATGAACCATGAACTTCCAGATGTTCAAGCTGGTTTTAGAAAAGGCAGAGGAACCAGAGATCAAATTGCCAGTATCCGCTGGATCATCGAAAAAGCAAGAGAGCTCAAAAATAAATCTGTTTCTGCTTTATTGACTATGCCAAAGCCTTTGACTGTGTGGATCACAATAAGCTGTGGAAAATTATTCAAGAGATGGGAATACCAGACCACCTAACCTGCCTCTTGAGAAAGCTGTATGCAGGTCAGGAGGCAACAGTTAGAACTGGACATGGAACAACAGACTGGTTCCAAATCGGGAAAGAGGTATGTCAAGGCTCTATATTGTCACCCTGCCCTGCTTATTTAACTTATATGCAGAGCACATCATGAGAAACGCTGGGCTGGAAGAAGCACAAGCTGGAATCAAGATTGGCGGGAGAAATAGCAATACCCTCAGACACGCAGATGACACCACCCTTATGGCAGAAAACGAAGAACTAAAGAGCCTCTTGATGAAAGTGAAAGAGGAGAGTGAAAAAGTTGGCTTAAAACTCAACATTCAGAAAACTAAGATCATGGCATCTGGTCCTATCACTTCATGGCAAATAGATGGGGAAACAATGAGAGACTTTATTTTGGGGGGCTCCAAAATCACTGCAGATGGTGACTGCAGCCATGAAATTAAAAGATGCTTACTCCTGGAAAGAAAAGTTATGACCAACCTAAACAGCATATTAAAAAGCAGAGACATTACTTTGCCAACAAAGGTCTGTCTAGTCAAGGTTTTTCCAGTAATTATGTATGGATGTGAGAGGTGAACCATAAACAAAGCTGAGCACCAAAGAATTGATGCTCTTGAACTGTGGTGTTGGAGAAGACTCTTGAGAATCCCTTGGACTTCAGGGAGATCCAACCAGTCCATTAGAAGGACCAGTGCTGAAGCTGAAACTCCAATACTTTGGCCACCTGATATGAAGAAATGACTCATGTGAAAAGACCCTGATGCTGGGAAAGATTGAAGGCAGGAGGAGAAGGGGATGACAGAGGATGAGACAGGTGGATGGCATCACCAACTCAATGGACATGAGTTTGAGTAAACTCTGGGAGTTGATGATGGACAGGGAGGCCTAGCGTGCTGCAGTCCGTGGGGCTGCAAAGACTTGGACATGACTGAGCAACTGAACTAAACTGAATGGTTAGACTGGGTATCTAAATACAATGGGATACTGGATAACCCCTCCGCCCACCCCTGCAAGTGGACACATCTATCCAAATCGGAATTCTGTTGGAGGAGGGGTGAGGAGTATTAACAAAACAACCAAGAGTACCCAATACAAACTGGCACAAGCTAGGATTGAGAGGTGGGAAAAGAAGGCAAATGGTACAAGAGGGAGGTGTCCTAGGAAGAGGGGAGGTCAGGGAGATGGACAGGAGACCCCTGTTTCATGTGTGAGCCAGGCCATTACTCATCCATGAGAAATGAAGGTGATAATCATACATTTCACAAATAAAGGCACCGGCAATTATAAAGCATGCCATTATTTTATGAACCACTAAGAAAGAATCACCACCATCACCTTATGACATGCTGTTAATTGTAAATTATGCTCTGGTTTCTCAAGTGTTAAAATGTGAAATAGAAATATGTGAAATTCAAGTCACTGAAATATCATGGTGGCAACCTCTGGGCCAGAGGTAGAACTGGAATCTAAATCCAGGTTCCCTGTTTCTCCTGCTACGTGAAGGTCTGATATCTGATTCTGTTTCCCACTGTGGTGGTATAGTTCCTGTGGGGGTGAAACAACCTAAGTCTGATTGTTCTTGGGCCACTCAGCTGTGACAGGACCTTGGACAAGACCCTTGTCCTCTCTGGGCATACTTCCTCTTCTGCCTCCCCACGAGCGATGAGGATTCTAGGAGCCTCCTAGCCCGTTCCCAACACATTTGCAGGTACCCAGGAAAGTCCGCTTCCTTTCTGTCTTGCAACTGGGTAAAGATTCAAATATAATTCCCTAGAGACAGAAAAAGCCTTTGCTATCACCCCCTCTTCCAAACACACTGGCCCTAGGGTTGCATCTAGAGTACACAGTGCCTGGAAATGGACATCACCATGGATCCCTCTGGTTGGCGGCTGAACATGCTCTGTCCAGCCCACCACGTGCCACCAGCACACTTGCTATTTCAGTCACAGTCACTAAGCGCTCCCGTCTAAACCTCTTGAGGCTACAAGGTACCAAATGTTTTGAATTAATTGGCTTCTATTTTCCTTCCCCGTACATGTGCCTCGGTGCTTTTTAGGGCAAGATTGACTGGAGGAATCCTTCCTGAATTCTGGCAGCCCTGATTCTACTTGGAGTTAATTATCTCTAATATGCTATACAATTCCCTCTGTGCATTTTAAGACACAGAGTGGAGGCATAATTTATCCGAGTCGATCATTTGAGACCTTTTTCTGCAAAAAGACAATTATTATGTGTGTGCCTTATAAAAATATTCATTCTGCCATCATTGTGTATCTGTGATATGTTTATGCAGGACACAGTTCTGTGCCAAGCATCACACTACATCCCTTATAATTCATTACCAGGCTAACTACTCACAAGTCTATCAGGTCAGTAGTCTTACCTCCCAATTGGCAGAGAAAAATCTAAGTTCAGGATGAAGAGGGAGCCCCGCCAGGATCTGTGTCCTTCCATGACTTAATTTTCCATAACCTGTAATAATTTGACTTCCTCCCTTTGTCCCCCAGCCCTGGGGCTGCTCCTAGCTTCCCTCTGCGGCTTCCCCATCCCGGGTTGTCCTCTAACCCCTTGCTGTGAATGACCTTTCCTCCAGGGGTCTGGCTGGTCCCACCCGCCCAAGACCACGCAGCTGACAGATGAAGGGTGACTCTGAGACCCCATGTTCTCCTTCTGCCCACCCTCTGTACTGTTCTGCCCTCCAACCCTGTTATCCTGAGAACTTCTTCTTTGAGGATAAGAAAAAGAGAGACATGTTACATCTTCTAATGTCTGTATTTTTGGCAGGACATTTAGAGGAAAGCAGGCCTTTTCAGAATCTGGTGGAAGGCCATGTGTTTTGCTTCCAAAACTCTATTTAAATTGAGCCAGTTGACATCTATCACCTGGTTCCTTTTGACTCTTGTTCAGAGGTAGAATCAAAGGTGACTTTGGGGAGCTGTGTTGAGTTCCCCAGTTTCCCATAACATAGCACACACACTGGGGGCTTAGAACAATAGGAATTTGTTCTCTCTCAGATCCAGAGCACGGAAGACCTGAGTCACAGTGCCAGCAGGCCGTGCTCCCTCTGAGACCCTGGGGGCACCCGTCCTGGTCTCTCCCCAGCTTCTGGGGGTACTCGGCAGTCTTTGGTGTTCCCTGGATCGCAGCTGTGTCACTCAGCCTCTACCTTCTCCCATGTGTCTGTGTGTCTCCTCTTCTTCCAAGGCACCAGTTTTATGGGATTAGGTGCCCCCCACCACCACCACCACCGACTCCAGATTGACCTCATCTTACCTAATTACATCTTCAACAGCCTTATTTCCAAATACGGTCACTTTCTGAAGTCTGTGCGGGGGAGGGGGTGAGCCTGGCTTCCAACGTATCCTTTTGAGTGACACCGTTTAACTGATAACAGAGCTATCATGGAAGACTGAGGGTCAACTTCGTGGGGGTCTGACTGCCACTTGGAGGTGGTTTTAGAAAAAAAGGTTTAAGAACAGAAAAAGACCAGAAGCCACAATTAACTTTAATTGTTTAATGATTTTATTTATTGGCCATGCTGGGTCTTCATTTCTGCACAGGCTTTTTCTCTAGTTGCAGAGAATACTAGAGAAATACTAGCTGCAGGGGCTACTCTCTAGTTGCGGTGCAGTGGGTTTCTTGTTGCAGAGCACAGACTCCAGGGCGCTCGAGCTTCAGGGCTGTGGCCCATGGGCTCCATAGCTGCCCGGGCTCTCAGACTCTAGAGCACAGGCTCAATAGCTATGGCACACAGGCTTAGTTGCTCTGTGGCAGGTGGGATCCTCTCAGTCCAGGGATTGAACCCATGTCTCCTTCATTGGCAGGGAGATATCTTTACCACTGAGCCACCAGGGAAGCCCCCAGGGTAAACTTTTAAGGGCAGCCTTTTATTTTTTTTCTTAAAGGACGGTAGGCAGTATTTGCATACTTTGGCTCACATCCATTTCAATTTCCATTTGGAAAGACGAGGACAGCAGTGGTGGAGACTCTGAGAGCTGGGTGATCAGACAGATCATTTCCATAGAACTAACAGGACCTGCAGACCCAGTGTGTGCATGTGTGGTGGGGTGGGGGGATGATGGTAGGCTTTTAAAACATCCCCTTTTCTTGTGCTTCAAAGAAACGTGTATTGATCTGCACCAGTCTGTATAATGTGCAAGAGCAGGGGGCTGCAAGGAGAGAAGGGGCAAGGGAAACCTGGGGCAAGGAGCAAGGGTCTGGAGGAAGAGAGGCTTTGGAGAAGAGTCTGCAAAAAATGCTAGCATCAGCCCCCTTTTCCCCTCTCTCCCAGCCTCCTTTCTTCTCATCCATCCATAATTCTTCCAGGCCTCCTCTCCCCTCCTCAACTGACTTTCAGTATATCCCACATCACATCTTTCCCAAAGGCTCAGTGGTAAGGAGTCTGCCTGCAATGCAGGAGACATGGGTTTGATCCCTGGGTCAGGAAGATCCCCTGGAGGAGGCAATAGCAACCCACTCCAGTATTCTTGCCTGGAAATACCCATGGACAGAGGAGCATGGTGGGCTACAAGAGTCGGACACAACTGAGCACAGGGCACATATCCCACATCATGATCTTGCTTTAAAAAATAAGGTCGGGCATTAGGCCCCCCAAAAGTCCCAGATTAAAGGATCTAGCCAGGCAGAAGTAGGGGCTCCTGAAGAGGCTGCGTGGCAAGGAAGCTGTGGGTGTATAGATGCAGCATCTCCAGCAATGACAGGACACGCCCTGAGCTGTCTGGAGTCTGAACGGGCATTTAATGAACAATGCAGAAGCTCCCCAAGGGCATTATAAAACAGTTATTCCCTTTTTATAACTTTATTTTCTGTTTAAATAGGCTGGAGTTCTTTTTTTAAGTGTGAATATTTTTCATACTTGGTATAGTTGGTTTTACACATGTAATGTATACAAATGGAGTATCACATTTACTTGTTTCCTTTAATCAAGCAATTTACAGGTAACTGATTCCTAGTGGGATCGTCATTGAAGATATTGCCATAAAATAACGGTTCTGAGTAATTTTAACCGAAATATTAGAACTGAAATAGAAAGTTGTTAAATCCCTGAAAACGCTTATCTTACCAAGTCATCAGTAAGATAATGTGATTGTCATTTCAATGCCATTTTTGTTTGACCATCAGAATCCTTGGCTCAGTATATACATATCTTCAGATGCTTTCTGCCAATAGATTAGATTTTAGAATTATAAATAGGCTGATATTCTGATTGCAGTAGGAACTCTGACTGAGAGGAGCCACTGCCCTGCAGAATTAGAGGATCTGGGAGGAAGCTGAGTCAGGTTAAGAGAAAAGGACCTTGGGAGTCCCACTCTGTGTGCTCTTTTCAAGACTTCTTGTTATAAGAAAAATGGAATTGATCCTCTTTGTGTTTAACTATGAGCTGTATCAATGACCAACTATGTGCTCAGCAAAATAATTGCGACCAAGAAGAAACTCTTGCAACATTTGAATTTCCCACGTTTAAACTCTCAATTTTTTTTTAATGATAAACACCACATGTACATCAGGAAAAAATATTTAGACAACGAGTAAACAGTAAAGCATAGATTTTTCCACCTACCTCTAATTCCTGGTCCTCCTAGAGGCAACCTCTATTTTGGACTTTCTTCAATGAACAATCTTTATAAAATAAAAAGGCAATGTCTTCTTTGCTGATAGTGTTCTGACTGTTCCAAATGGAATTGCTTTAAAGTAACACAAGAGGTTTTTTAATTTTCCCCTTTTTCCCCCAAATAAACTTGTTTCTTTGGAGAACTGACTAAGTTTTCTTGTAATTGGTCAGACCAGCTCAAGGTTAACCAACAAGGCTAGGACATGACCAATGAAACCTGGAGATACCTTGTGATATGGGTGTTGTTACTCTCACTGGTCGGCATAGTTGTCCCCATTTGACTGATGAGCAAACTGAGATCCAAAAACACTAAGTGACTTACCTAAGGTCATAGGAGAAATAAGGTCTGATCACAGGTTTGGCAAGCTCTCTTCAGTACATGGAGCTGCCTTCTCACATATTCCAAGAGGACTGTAAATCTGTTTCAAGGTCAGTGATTCCCAGATTAATACAAAAGTAAATGATGGAATCAACTGATCAATCAGTTTCCGATCCTACTCTGTATAGATAGATGATGTAGGAGGTGATTCAGGTAAGGTGCATTCGAAGATGGCTGCACATTTTTTTTGCCCCCTCTCCCATGAAGAGGCAGTGGTGGTTTACTCAGTAAGTCGTGTCCAACTCTTTCGACCTGATAGACTGTAGCCTGCCAGGTTCCTCTGTCCATGTGATTCTCCAGGCAAGAACACTGGAGTGGGTTGCCATTTCCTTCTCCAGGGCATCTTTCTGACCTAGGAACCAAACCCCGGCCTCCTGCATTGCATGCCGATTCTTTACTGACTGAACTACGAGGGAAGCCCTCTCTCATGGGCAGTCTATTTCAAATCTGGATTGACTTGTGACTTGCTTTGACTAAGAGAATTCAGCAAAAGTGATGCCATGAAACTCATGAGACTTGGCTTTAGATTTGCAGCTTCCAGGCTCCCACCTTGGAAATGCTCCCTGTTGGAGTCCAGCTGTCCATGCCACATGGACATACCACATAGAGAACAGAATAGTCAGGTTGACAGCCCCAACTGAACTCCTAGCTGACAGCCAGGACCAACGACCACCCACTACGAGAGCAAGCCATCTCAGCCGAACTGAGCTTCTAGATGAAAGCAGCCTCTGCTGACACCACGTGGGGCAGAAGAACTGCTCAGCAGGGCCCAGTCAACCCTCTGAGTCATGAGAAATTATCTCTGGTTATGGCTGTTTTAAGCCACTGAGTTTTGGGATGGTTCGGTACACAGCAACGGATAGACCGAGATACCTAAGTCGTGTCCTTTGCCATATGATAGCTTACAAACAAATGTCTGGTGATCTCATATGCTTCTCTATACCCTTTCTATACATTTATCATCTGTGTAAATAGGCAGGACTTCCGATGAGAGTCACTGAAGGCGTTTTTGCTAAGCAACGTCAGGATGTCTGACTTTTACAAAGATCTCTTTGGCTGTAACTTGGAGCACATCTGGGAGAAGGAGAACACGGGGAGGCAGGGAGCCCAGTTCGGAGGCCACCAAGGATGATGGTGACGTCAACTTGGCGGTGGCAGGGAGGAAATAAGCGCACAAGGAAGATACTGAAGATGTAGCTTTACACGTCTTGGTGATACAGAAGTAGGGGTAAGAAGATGTCCAAGTTTCTGACTTGATCAACTGGATGGATGGAAGTTCCGATTACAGAGATCAAGAACCCTGGAGACAGAAGGGCAAATATTAGCTTCCTTCTTTCCTTAGTGTGTGATAGTGCTGAGCAGTTGCTGGCTTCAAATCCAGCCCCTAATTTATCCTCCAACCTTAGGAGATGTGAAGTCTGGGTGATCATTCCAATAAGCACATCTGATCATGACATATTGCTACTTAAGACCTTTCATGGCATCTCCATGTTTTAAAGGTGAATCCACAGTCCTCCATGACTCGCTCCTTGCTCTTCCAGCCTCCTCCAAAACCTTTCTCTGCAAGTTCCAGGAACATGTGGGTTCCACCATGCACCACGCTCTTGTCTGTTTCCAGACCTTTGCTCCCACGGTTCCTTTTACCTGGATCTTCCTTCTTCTCTTCTTTGTTCTGCTGAATCTTTTGTCAAAGTAGAGTCATCACCTCCTTAGCAGCTTTCCCGTCTGAGAGTAGGCGTCAATCCTCCGACCGAGAATACCCTCTGTTTACTTCTGGAGCCGGCCTGCTCAGATTCCATTGTAATGGCCTGTTTATGCATCTGGCTCTCCCTCTGGACTGAGAATTCCCTGAGTATTTGCATCCTCAGAGCTGGCGCAGAGCTGAGTGAGGGCTTTTCCCCTGCATTACCTCATTTCTTAACTATACTATAATCGTCAGCATTTTTATTATTGTTCTTGCTTCTGCTTTTGTAAGGGAATCCTTTTAGGGCAACACTGTCCAAACGAAATCATAAATGTACTTAAAAGAAAACAACAAACAAACAGCATTTCAGAGCTGAAAAACTGAAGAAAGAGGCCCAAAGTTTATACACAGCTTCCCATGGTAGTGGTTTCAGCGAGAGGACAATGAGTCCCCGAGTAGTGTTCTACAACTCAAACAAGTCCCAGGGGACAGATGGAGAGTCTAAGGAGTGTGAAATTACACAGAATTGGAGAGCTTCAGCAGAAACCAGCTTCTGGTAGCTATAGCAGCCTGGCTTATCCCCCCCTCTTCGATCCCAGACCTTTTGCTCAAACTGCTGGCAGGCTGGGGCTCCCCACCCCCGCCTTACACCCTGGGGTGATGCCCCCAGCCTCTCTCCTAGGGCTGTGTTGGGTGGCAGAGCAGGGCCTGGAGAGAAGTCCTAGAGCACCAGTACTGCTGGTCCCATGGGAAAACTCAGATTCTCTCCAAATGCTCCCAGTGTCCCATCCCTGCCCTTCCTCAAGGACACTTGGCTGCAGATTTAGGCGGCTGGAGTGGTGAACAGATGCCATGGGACCCCACTGTCAGCAGTGCAAGCAGCAGATCCCTGGGGGAGGCTGCAAACTGCCAACCGGGACAAGGCCAGTGACAAAAACAGGTGAACTGGCCAAGGGTATGTTGGTACAGAAAGGTGGGGGATGAGGCAGATCAGGGTGCCCTGCTCCATCTCGGTTCATTTGCTGCTTCCCAGGTCCCACTGATTTTTTTGCCACGAGAGAATGTCAGGCCAGGGAGGCCAGATCTTCTCTTGTTTCTTCAGTTATACCCAGAAATAAGAACTGTAATGTGAATCTCTCCCAATATTTAATACCAAACATGAATTGATAAAATTTTAAAACATCTCTTGCCAAACAAAGCACAGGCAAGGTGGTCTCTTTTCTACTAGCATGTGTCCAAATTGAGATCCATATCTGAATGTTTGCCATAGCAGGGACTTTCCAGGTCTGGTTTATCGATAAAGCCACAGGTGGAATGAGGTAGCAGAAAGATTTAGGGTGTCAGAAACAAATGGGTTTGAATCTCAGCTTCACAGTTTTCTAGGTACGTGGTCTTTACTGAGCTTTATTTTTCACACCTGGAAGATGGGTGCAATAACCGTTTGCACTGCAGGCTGTCGGTTGCCTGCAAGCAGTCACTACCTACCCCAACACTCTGATTGGTTCTTTCTAATAAGAAATAATTTTGGTCGGGCATTGGAGGGGCAGCAGTGAGCTTACTGCGCTTATTAGAGAGAGGACAATGCCCTTTCACAGAGATATCTTACGTATCAAGCAGAGCCAAAGTGTTCAGGCAGACCTTAGGTCCTTTCATTCTGTATTTATTTTCATCTGAAGACATTTGAAAAGGCACTGTTGTCCAGCCAGCCCAACCTGACACGGGTCCTGCCTGAACTAAAAGTCTAAAGTATACCTGGAGTGCTGTTCTCAAAACGATATTCATTAAGCAAACAGAAAGGACAGTGAAATTGCCACCGTTTAACTTCCCATAGAAGTTACTCCTCAGCTCCAGCGTGTTTGAGGAACCTCCTCAAAACATGAAGTATGGGATAGCTTCTGTACAAAATGTCAGCTCAAATCTTTGACAAATGTAATCGATTGAGACACAGCTCTGGTTTTGCAGTGGAAGGGCTTGTGATCAAGAATGTCCCTGTACAATCTCCCACGTGGGGACTTTAACTTACTTACTGCTGCTGCTGTTGCTAAGTCGCTTCAGTCGTGTCCGACTCTGTGCAACCCCATAGACGGCAGCCCACCAGGCTCCCCCATCCCTGGGATTCTCCAGGCAAGAATACTGGAGTGGGTTGCCATTTCCTTCTCCAATGCAGGAAAGTGAAAGTGAAAGCGAAGTCGCTCAGTCATGTCCAACTCCTAGCGACCCCATGGACTGCAGCCTCCCAGGCTCCTCCATCCATGGGATTTTCCAGGCAAGAGTCCTGGAGTGGGCTGCCATTGCCTTCTCCAGAGCTTACGTACTAGACACCCACCTAATGATGCCCAGAAACTGGTGTAAATATCTACCATTATCTCCCATCAGAGTGGAGTCCCTTCAAAGCTTCCCCATAACTTTCTCAGGCACTCTTGGTTTGCTCTCCCCAGGCTTTTTCTTCTTTTTTCCTTTTCAGTGACATCTCTAGTCCTACTTCCTAAGAATCCTTTTCTTATTCCCCAAGCCTTCTGCATTTTCCCTTTTCGGGCTGTGCTGATCTTTCCTGCCCAGCTGAAAGGGCTCACGGGGACACAGTGTGGATCCGTCGAAATAGCACAGCAGAATCTTTCTGAAAAGGCTCCACCACCTGACTCCCCGTCCGGCTCTGTCCCTCTCTCAGTGGAGTCAGTTGGTCTAGGAGCCTTCCACAGCAGCCAGCTTCTCAAACTTCAGCGTACATGTCCACTGCCTGGTGATCTTGCTAAAAGGCTGATTCTGTCTAGGTTGGGGCCTGAGATTCTGCAGGTGTAAATTCACTGGCCCCCAGACCACGCTTGGAGTAGCAGTTCTAGGCCTGCACTGCCAAACAAGCCAGCCACTAGCTGTTGAGGGGCTGTCAGGCATCTGAAAGAGAAGCTGGACTTAACTGAGATGGGTTGTCTGGAATTCAAAGACAGTATGAAAAAAAGGATGCACAATTTCTTAGGAATTTTTTTGTTACATTGCTTACAAGATAAAATGATAGTATTTTGCATATGTTGGGTTAAATAAAATGAATTACCAAAATTAATTTGACCTGATTCTTAAAACCTTTTTTTCCCTTATGTGATCTAGGAGTAAATTTTAAATTCCACACGTGGCTGGCGCCTGCAGCTCCTGTTATATTTATATTAGACAGCACCTTTCTAGATCACACTCTAAGCACACATACTAGGGACCACGGAAACCTTGCCCAAGGGGCTAAGAGCCCAATTCTAGAACCTGCATAGACTTTCCCGTTTGTCCTCCCAAAGGCTGAGTGAGCTGCCCTTGTGCAAACCTGAAGGCCCAGTGGGAGCCAAAGTCCAGCTATTGGAGGGGAGAGGGAGTAGATGGTGGGGCTTAGACATGAGGCTGGGGTGCCCTCATGCAGTATGAGGTCTATCTCAGAACAGGACAGGGCCCAGGAGGAGGGCAGGGACCAGGCCTGGGGCTGGGGACTAGCTCTCCTATGTCACAGAATTCTGAGGCATCTGAGATTTCTCAGTTCCATCTTAGCCTTCCAGATTGTTAGGCAGATATAGTTGTAAGGTGTGTGGATGGGCCATATTTTATTTAACAGTTTGTTAGCTTGATTTATGACTTCCAATATTTAGACCTATGATATGTGTGTCTCTATTTGTGCTCTCGCCCTGGGCAAGTAAGGTAATTACCACAAAACTTTGTAAAGGCTGATGCGGGATGTCTACAGTGCAGTGGAAGCCCAGAGGAGGATGGCGCTCTGTCTGCTTCACAGGGTCCTTGAATAACGTAGAATTTCAGAAGAAAAAGTCACAGCCCAAGGACCTCTGGTAAGTATAGTGGGAAGAACTTGAACCTGCTTATTTTTCCACGACAGAAAAACAGGAGGAATGTGCTGGGCATCTAGCTGCTGGGCTAGGGATCCCAGTGAGCAACACAGCCAACCTGCTTTGCTCGTCTCCACTGACTCACATTTGCAGCCACGGAGCATCTGAGTCCAACACCATCCATCTGCTTCCTTGGGAGAAAAAGACAATAGACTAAGTACTGTGAGGACCCAGGCTAGGAACTTAGTTCTTTGAAGCCTCCTGAAACCAACGTCACGTGGAAGACGCAGGACTGCTGGGATTTGGATGCCAGATCCCGTGCTCTGAGTCTCAGTTCCCTCATCAGTATAAAATGGGCTTGACAATACAGACAAACCTCAGAGAGACTGAAGGTTCGCTTCCAGACTACCATGATAAGACAAATATTGCAATAAGTAAGTCGCACAGTCAATTCCAAAGGAAATCCACACTGAATATTCGTTGGAAGGACTGATGCTGAAACTGAAGCTCCAATACTTTGGCCTCTTGATGTGAAGGTCTGACTCACTGAAAAAGACCTTGATCCTGGGAACAATTGAAGGCAAAAGAAAAGGGGTCGGCAGAGGGTGGTGTGGTTAGATAGCAGCACTGACTCAATGGACATGAATTCGAGCAAATTCCAAGAGATAGTGGAAGACTGAGGAGCCTGGCATGCTGCAGTCCATGGGGTCTCAAAGAGTCAGACATGACTAAGTTACTGAACAACAAGATGAATTTTTTTTGTTTTTTTTCAGAGCATAGAAAAGTTCTGTTTATGCTATACTCTGTTAAGCATGCAATAGCTCTCTGTCTAAAATAGCAATTTACATACTTTAAAAATACTTTATTGCTAAAAAATGCTAAGCATCAACTGAGACTTCAGCCAATTATAGTAGTAGCATCACTGATGATCAATCCCCCTAACAGATATGATAATAATGAAAAAAACTTTGAAATTTTGTGAGAATTACCAAAGTGTGGCACAGAGACACAAGTGAGGAGATGCTGTTGGGAAAACGGCACCAATAGCTTGCTTGACTCAGGGTTACCACAACCCTTCAATTTGTAAAAAGAAAACAAAACACGGTATCGGCAAAGCTCAATGAAGCAAGGTATGCCTGAAATAATGCCATAAGAAGGTTCTTAGGAAAACAAATTGAGATGCTGTTTATAAAGGACCTAAAACTGTGCCTGGCTCCACCCAAGCACTATACCAACACTGGTTGTTACTAACTCCATCCTGCAGATGGGACACCAAGGTGGAGACCCGTGAGGGAGTCTGGCTTAACGACACACCCAGTTTAGTGGCAGAGCTGAGGCTCAGACCAGCTTTCCTGTGCTCCAAAGCCCATGCTCTTTCCTGCTGTCACGTTGCCTCCCATGTGAGCATTTCTCAACCACAAAGATAAATGCGTCTTCTCTTTCATGCGGGGCACATTCGCCGAGCTGGAGAGAAAAGGCTAAAAATACTGCTGGGTGTAAATCTGATCCAGTGAGAAGGACTGAGCTGTGGTGTGGTTGTGCAGGGAATGAACAGCCTGGCAGACAGGTCAGGGGACCTTGTGGCGGCCCCCACATACCCTTCAACCTCCTCTCCTGCAGCCTCCTTCCAGCTCGCTCCTGGGCCTCAGCCCATGGAGCCCGTCCCTGATCCTAGAACAAGGCCAGCTGGGGTCCTCTCCTGGACTTCACACGCACGCCCAAACCCAGACCTCCCCAGGGCTGGCTGCAGGCTCAAATGTCACAATCAAAGAGACCCTCGTCACCTTCCCTAAAGTGGCCTCTGCCACTTCCCCACACCAACCCCTCACGCAGCAGCGCTTTGTAGGCTGTGCGACACCTAGCACAGTCTGAAATCCCTTTGTCCACCCTCGTCCATCTGCCCCTCTAGAATGGGAGCCCAAAGCTGGCAGGCGCTGTGTTCAGCTCGTCCACTGCTGCATCTCTGGAGCCTGCAATATGCCTGATGCTTATTCATCCTCAAAAATATTTGTTGGATAAATAAACGTGTGCCTGTAGGAATAAATGAACAAAGGGATGAAACCTCAGCTCTGGTCTGATTGTGACACTCACTTGCTGTGTGATCTCAGGAAAGTTCCATGATGTCTCTGAGTCTCAATTATAAAATGAGAGCATTGTACTAATTTAAAAGGTCAAAGGTTACTTTGTGGGTAACACTGGGATCCAATTAGAAGTAGATCAAAGATGCCCATTCTGGAGCCCAGGGAGCGGCCAGAAGGTGGTGACAGATGTGCAGGCCAGAGAGAAATGAGTCTCCCAGGCTCATCAGAAGATAGCAGATAAGCATCACTGGCTGTCTCAGGTGACAAACTGTCGCCAGGGACCTGAGCCTACTGTAGACTACAGAATTATATGCGCTGTTGTTGAAACTTCTCTCTGTGTCTCTCTCTCTTCCTCTCACTCACACACACAAAAAACCCTCTTCTGCCACCAACCTGTTTCATTACCAACTGGGTTTACAAGATTATGTGGTGACAACAGATGTTTAAGATTTTAACGTTTTGATAAATATCTTCCCAATGACAATTTGCGTGTATCTAATTGACCCCTTTCCATATGCATCTTACAATAACACACAAGGTATTATATATGTACCGTGATACTATAATAGTATAAAATAGTGGCTTATGAATGGAGACCAAATCAAGATTAGGGAGGGCTTCCACAGCGGCTCGACAGTAAAGAATCTGCCTGCAAGGCAGGAGATGCAGGTTCAATCCCTGGGTCAGGAAGAGCCCCTGGAGGAGGGCATGGAAACCCACTCCAGTTCTTGCCTCGAGAATCCCATGGTCAGAGGAGCCTGGCGGGCTACAGTCCGTGGGGTCGCAAAGAGTCGGATATGACTGAGCTCGCGCACATGCATGCAAGATTAGGGGGAAATAGATTAGATTCAGACCAAGAAGAAATGTGGAACATAAACAGGCAAACAGAGGAGTCTAGCACTGAGTTTTTAAATCGAGCCTTCCTCTGGGTAGAAAAATAAATGAAAAGAGCTAAATTTATTGAATCTTTGTTATGTGCCCAGCACTGGGTTGAGCAGGTGACATAAATGAGCCCAGCCCTCCGCCAGACCAGAGGGGAAGGGTTGTCATCCAACCAACGATGGGGTTAGGAGCTTCTCGTGCCTTGCTAGAGATCAAACAGTTCTTAAACGCTAGTCATTTTGACCCCATGTTTCTGCCCTGGAGCAAGAGACTCTTCCTCTCTGGGGAGTCTATGACGTGTGCTGAGGATGTGGATATTGGCCCAAAGCCAATTTTATTTCATAAACCCAAAAGCAAGAATCCTGCAGGAGAGTCATCCCTAGATGAATACACAACAATGTCCACAGTTTCAAAGGGAGAAACTGATCAGTCCACCAAGATCCACCAAATTGCTGACGTCACCAAACTGGTGACGTTTCATGCACAAAACACAAAATGTTCATTATCATAAAATGGCTAATATGTCACCTTCACAATTGCTGGTAGCACAGAGAGGGGAACAGGCCCCAGGCAGCCAAACTGTCCAGTTTTCCTTGACTTTTGTCCATATTACACCTTAGTACTGTTCTTACTAGGGGCTTCCCTGGTGGCTCAGATGGTAAAGCATCGTCTTGCAATGCAGGAGACCCGGGTTCAATCCCTGGGTCAGGAAGATCCCCTGCAGAAGGAAAGAGCAACCCACTCCAGTACTCTTGCCTGGAAAATCCTATGGATGGAGGAACCTGGTAGGCTACAGTCCATGGGGTCACAAAGAGTCAGACACAACTGAGCGACTTCACTTAAGACAAATGTGAGAATTGAGTTTGGAGAAAACATCCCCAGAGCGCTCTGTGTCCACACTCATCCCCAGAGCATTCTATCCACACTCTCACTTAAGTGTGAGCCTGGGTTCTGGCGTCTGAAAGAACTGAGCTCAAGCTCTGGCTGTGCCCTCACTAGACTCCTTTGGCCAGTTATCTACCTCCTCTCCTATTAACAGCACTGACCGCATAGGATTATTGTGTAGGTGAAGGAGCGAGATGCTGGCTATTAGGCGTTTTGTCACACGTCTGGCACACAGCAAGTACCTAAAAGATGAGAGTTATAATTGTTCAGTAGCTTAGATTACAGCCCATCCCTGGACAGTCACGCCAGTTAGGGGGCTGTTGTACTCTCACTGGCCTGGCCTGGATCAGAGAGTTACATTCTGAGAGATGGTATTGATTGCAGCATGGGCTTGAACTTGGGGTTGCAGGAAGGGAAACATGGCCGGCAGTGATTAGGAGACTGCGGCAGGAATCAAGGCACAAATGGTGGTGGTCTGAAAGAGGGTAGCCCCTGTGGTACCAGAGCTGAGGTCCAGGCATTGTGCTCCTGGTAGGCTGTGGGTCAAGTTTTCTCCAAGCTATCCTAGTAGCGCTGCTTCTTCTTACCCTTGTGCACAGGGACAGAGAATGCCTGAGGGACCAAGATGAGGCAACGCATACTGTGGGTATATCTGCAGAGCTGAATAACAGCCTATCCTTCCTATGTCAGGTCATCAGATGGTGCCCTTCTCAGACCTGGATTGTTATAAAAAGGAACCCCAGGAGGAAGGGCATAGTGCAGGGCCAGAAGAAAGCTCAAGAGCTCTCCGCCAGCCATGCTAACCATGAGCAATGGGCAGCCCTTATGTGTGGGGCCTTGGGAACTGTCTACCCCACGCCGCTACTGCTCATTCTTGATTGCAAGCGAGTCCCTGGGTTTCAAAACAGGAAGTAGCTCAACTTGGGTTGCTGTTCCTGGCAGCTTCCCTTCCCGGCATCCCCTCCTTCAGACAACGAGGCAAGGCAGCTCTTCCGCAAAGAGTGAGACCACACCCTACAGAGGACTCTGGGGCAGGGGACAGGATGTGCAATGGCCCAGAGGGAGACCCCGGGAAGCACGCAGAGCTTCGGCATGGTCCACTGCGTCTATGCAAAACACGCTTGGAACTGATCAAGCAAGAATCACATGAGAGGGAAAGGGGTGTGATAGGAGTGCAGAGCTAGCCATGTGCCACGTGATAGGTTAGGATATTTTATTTGGCGCTTTTCTTTTTTTTTGATGGCTTTCAAAGACCACTGAGAAGGGCATGTTGCATCCCTTATGGGACAAGCTCAGAGTTGGTGAGTGGTGCAGCCAGGACCCACAGCTCTCTCTTACTCCAGCTGTCCATTACTTTCTCAGTCATTCACCTGGTCGTCTGTACCTCCACAATGAACCCATGACTCCAGGAGGTTTTTTTTCCTCCACTGAGTTGGAGAAGCATTCAGAGCAGTCAGAGACTGCCAGCATCTACTGTCAGGAGTTAAGAACAGCCTCGTAGCTGTGTATACATACACATATATGGACGCACTTTGCATATTGCAGAGAGTAATGAAAACATTAGGGCTTATCACTATGAGCAGCTCTACTATTTATCACACTGATTCCCCTCTTAAATTAGAATAGTCTAATTTCCTTGAAGTCAGGAAGCACCTCTATCAATTTCATCTTGTTCATCCAAAGGATGGTGCCCCATCAATATCTCACACATGGCAGGTGCTGGCTGTATTTTGCTTAAATGGAAATGAATTGAATTGCATGTTTTATCTGTGCTTCACAGTTCTTTGGAATTTAAAGGGAGCTGGTAGTCCACAAATTTTATTGCCTTGTCAATGGTAAAGAGCTTTTCAAAAGGGAACATTTTCTTTAAACTCCAAGGGGGTTGGTAAACATGGGTTTGAAGGAGTGTAAAAGGGGCTCATTTCTCAGAGAGGTCTCATGTCTCATACATACACAAGTGAGCTATGCCCAAAGCTCTTATTATGCTTTTCAGTTTGGCTTTGATGAAAGCCTGACCAACACCCTAGGGCCTCTCCAGTTTGTCTTGCCAGAAACCAAAGTTCCCAGCCATTAATCAATGTCTAGTCCAAACCAGGCTGAGAATAGGCCACTTGCCTGTAAAAATGTTCAAGGAAACGGCCAGTGGCTTCGGGTAAAGGTGGTGTGAGTGGGAAGGACAGAAATTAGCAAAGAAGCGCGCTTGAGTGGATAGACAACGAGAGACCATCGTCAATGGTTTCATCCAAAGCAGGGTGTGATTTTAAGAAAAATGAAAATAAAATAGAAGGGAAAGAGTAAGGTCAATGTCACTTCCTAGTTCATCCTGAGTTGAGCTTCAAACAGTGATTCTTTGTGTTCAGCCTTTTCTATGAGGCAAGATGTGATTGCAACTGAAGTACATTGATTAAACCAAAATAACTTTCCCTCAATTTGCTGGTTGCTTGAGAATACTCTGGAGACCTCACTTTTTTTTTTGAGTTAGCCATTTGGGAGCTTGGCGCTGATCCTTGTACAACCATTCAAAATGAGTGAACTATAAAAATGTTAGGAATTACACAAGGACATATAGTACAGTTTAATTAGTTTAGAGAGAGAGTAGGTCCCCTCCCCTTCTCCCTAAACATCACTCAAGTAAATTGTTGTTTGTTTTTTTTTTTTTATGGTCTTGTTAAAATAATTTCATGGTTGCAGTTTTGTTCTCAAGCTAACTGAGCAGGACTGCGTGGGTTATTAAAAAGGGTAGTCAGCCTGGTGAAGGTGGGTGCACTCTCTGTGTTTTTAAAAAACAGAGGGGTTTAATCACCTGGCTTGTGCAATGGCATATGAAAGAAACCAATCTTGAATGTCAGCACAAGGCTGAAGCGCCTGTTAATAACAGTCGCTAGTTAGGAAATTCTTCTGCTGACTTTTATCAGGAATTTTCCATAGTAACTAAGGCTGCCCACGGCAAGGCAGCCAGTGGGATTTTCATTCCATCACACACATTTTTCTGTTCATCGTGGTATGGAGAACATTACTTACTGGAACATGTGACCAGAGTTATGCTCTCTGGGAGTGGAAACCTTGCTGTTCCTCCTCCTCAGGGAAATTCCTCAAAAAGATTGGAGAACTGTTCTCTTTAAAGGAAGACTTGCCACACTGGTTTCAAAATATTGGTCTGGTGCATTCATTCCCAGCCCAGATCACCCTGTGTTGTTCTGTCTCATCATAGACATCTTGCGGTCACAAGGGCAATCAGAGCCCTCCCACCTGATGTGGGAACCAGGCTCTGATGGCACAGAACTATCACTCCTTTGTGGAAGAAATTTTCATGGCTCCCCAGGACCCATGGGATAAAATGAGGTCTTCTACAGCCCAATGTTCAAGGTCATTAACAGTCTAGCCACAAACCATTGCTGCCTTTTTCCCTGTTTCCCCATGCTGTCCCAGCTGGACCCCAACCTCAGTAAGTGACTCTTTTTGGCTTCCTTAACAAAGGCTCTTCCCAATCTCACTTCCATGAAGGCAGCTACTCTAAAATAAATAAATAAAAACAGAAATAACAAGTATTGGCTAGGTCGTGGAGATTTTGGAACCCTTGTGTACTGTTGGTGAAAATGTAAAAGGGCCCAGGAACTGTGGAAAACAGTATGTCAGTTCCTTTGAAAACTAAAAATAGAATTATCATACAATTGAGCAATTCAATTTCTGGGTTTATACCCAAAAGAGTTGAAACCAAGATTTCAAAGAGATGTTTGTATATCCACATTCATAGCAGCATTATTCATGATAACTGAAGCAGGGAAGCCATCCCATCCATGGATGAACGGGTGAGCAAACGAGGTATATACATATAATGGAGTATTATTCAGCCTCAAAAAGGAAAGAGATTTCACAATATGCTACCACACAGATGATTCTTGGAAAGATCACAGTGAAGTAAGCCAGTCGCAAAAAATCAAATGCATGTATGGTCAGTTGTTAAGTCTTGTCCGACTCCTTTCGACCCCACGGACTGGAGTCCACCAGACTCCTCTGTCTATGGGGTTTTCCAGGCAAGAATACTGTGGGTAGCCATTTCCTGCTTCATGGGATCTTCCAGACCCAGGGACAGGACCCGTGTCTCTTGTGTCTTCTGCATGGGCAGGTGGGCTCTTTACCACTGAGCCACCTGGGACCCCTACTTCTATGAGGTACTTGGAAAATAATCCTAGGGACAGAAAGTAGAATGTTGGTTGCCAGGGGCTGGGGAGAGAGAGAAATGGAATGGAGAGTTATCATTTAATGCTATAGAATTTCAGTTTTAAAAATTGAAAAGAATTATGGGAACGAGTGGTGGTGATGGTTGCATAACATTGTGAATGTGTGTAATACCACGAATTGTACACTGAAAGCTGGTTAAGATGGTACATTTTATTTTAAGTGCATTTTATTGCAATTTTAAAAAGATATGACATAAAAACCATAAAATTCTGTAAAGCAATTATCCTTCAATTAAAAAAATTTTTTAAAAGATAAAGAATGTCCTTCTCCATATCTGTCAAAAGAAACCTTTTTCATCTATCCTCTTTCAAGACAAACACAAATAGCATCTCTTGTAGGGCCTTAAAAGCTGTGCAGTGCAGGCAGGGAGGCTGCCTCAACAGCACTGTTTAGAACTACCTCCAACTGAAGCGTTTATAGAAGGGCGTGTGTGGGTTTCTGTGTGTAATATACAACTGCCTTTTGAGCCATTTACCATGGAGACAATGGTGACTCCCTAGAGCTTTGCTATTCCAAGTGAAGTTTGCAGCATCAGCCTCACATGAGAGTTTATTAGAAATCCGTAACCTAAGCCCCCACCCCAGACTACTGAATCAGAGTCTGCACTTTTACTGAAGCATCAGGTAAATCATCTATGCATTAATATTTGAGAAGCCTTGGTCTCCAAGGGCCCAACTTCATGAGAGCCATCTTTCATTCCTCCATGGTACACGGTTCAGTTCAGTTCAGTCCAGTTGCTCAGCTGTGTCTAACTCTTTGTGACCCATGGACTGCAGCACACCAGGCCTCCCTGTCCATCACCAACTCCTGGAGTTCACTCAGACCCATGTCCATTGAGTTGGTGATGCCATCCAACCATCTCATCATCTGTCATCCCCTTCTCCTCCTGCCTTCAGTCTTTCCCAGCATCAGAGTCTTTACAAATGAGTCAGTTCTTCGCATCAGGTGGCCAAAGGGTTGGAGTTTCAGCTTCAATATCACTCCTTCCAATGAATATTCAGGACTGACTTCCCTTAGGATGGACTGGTTGGATCTCCCTGAAGTCCAAAGGACTCTCAAGAGTCTTCTCCAACACCACAGTTCAAAAGCATCAATCCTTCAGCGCTCAGCTTTTTTTATAGTCCAACCCTCACATCCATACATGACTACTGGAAAAACCACAGCCTTGACGAGGCATACCTTTGTTGGCAAAGTAATGTCTCTGCTTTTTAATATGTTGTCTAGGTTGGTCATAACTTTCCTTCCAAGGAGTCAGCGTCTTTTAATTTCATGGCTGCAGTCACCATCTGCAGTGATTTTGGAGCCCAAGAAAATAGTCTCTCACTGTTTCCTCATCTATTTGCCATGAAATGATGGGACTGGATGCCATGATCTTAGTTTTCTGAATGTTAAGCTATAAACCAACTTTTTTCACTCTCTTCTTTCACTTTCATCAAGAGGATCTTTAGTTCCTCTTTGCTTTCTGCCATTAGGGTGGTGTCATCTGCATATATGAGGTTATTGATATTTCTCCCGGCAATCTTGATTCCAGCTTGTGCTTCTTCCAGCCCAGCGTTTCTCATGATGTACTCTGCATAGAAGTTAAATAAGCAGGGTGACGATATACAGCCTTGACATATTCCGTTCCCAATTTGGAACCAGTCTGTTGTTCCAGGTCCAGTTCTAACTGTTGCTTCCTGACCTGCATACAGGTTTCTCAAGAGGTGGGTCAGGTGGTCTGGTATTCCCATCTCTTTCAGAATTTTCCAGTTTATTGTGATCCACACAGTCAAAGGCTTTGGCATAGTCAATAAAGCAGAAATGGATGTTTTTCTGGAAATTTCTTGCTTTTTCAATGATCTAATGGATGTTGGCAATTTGATCTCTGGTTCCTCTACCTTTTCTAAAACCAGCTTAAACATCTGGAAGTTCACGGTTCATGTATTGTTGAAGCCTGGCTTGGAAAATTTTTGAGCATTACTTTACTAGCGTGTGAGATGAGTGCAATTGTGCTGTAGTTTGAGCATTCTTTGGCATTGCCTTTTTTGAGTTACATGGTTACACAGCAGAATTAGTATGGGACTTTTTAAATATCACATCCACCTAGGGCTTACCTGATTCAGTAGGTCTGGGGATAAGTGAACTCTGATCAAGTGTAGATTTTTAGAGTTCATGGGTGATTAAGATACACAGGTAGGGTAGAGAACCAATGACTTAGCCCAGTGGTCCTTAAACTTGAGTGTTTTATCAGAAGTATTGAAAGGTTCATTAATTCAGGTTGCTGGGTCCCACCCCAGAATTTCTGATAGAGTAGATCTGGGTTGGGGCTCAGAATTTGCCCTAACAAGTTTCCCAGTGATGCTTCTGTAGGGATCACACTAACAGCCATAGGTTTAACACACAGAAAACATTTGTTGGATGTACAAACAGAAGGGACAATTAGATAAAAAATTAGATTCCAGAAATGTCCAGTGTTTTAGTTATCAGTGGTTGTGTAACTAGCCATCCCTAAACATAGGGGTATAAAGCAATAATGTATTATTTTTCAAAATGCTGTGGGTTGACTGGGCTCAGCTGGGTGGTTCTTTTGCTCCATATGGTGTAGCTGAGGGCACTCATGACCTGCCTTCCACAGGAAGCTTAGCTGGGCTACCCTGCCCAAGGTGGTCTCTCACCTTCAAGTTTCTTTCCACTTGTTGGCTTCTTACCCTTCAGTAGCCTGGCCCAAGCTTCTTTAAAGCATGCAGTTGGCTTCCAAGAAGAGAATGAAGTTGTCAGTCTTCTTTTTAAGGCCTGAGCTTGGAAGCTTTAGACCATGTTCTGCTGGTTATTGTAAACCAAGCCCAAGGCCAGCTTATATTCAAGGGAAGGAAACCTAGACTTTCATCTCTCAATGGGAGGAGCAGTGAAAGAACTGTAGCCATCATAACCCCCTCATATCTGTTTTCTTTACAGAGGACAAATTAAGAGACTGAACGAGAAAAACCTGAAATCCCATTCATCTGTCAGTTGGTCAGACCAGCACGGTCTATCCCAGCCATCTCTTGCTCTCCATGCTGGATCTCCATGGCTGAGAATTCAGTGGTGGGTGTCAGCTTTGCTCAGCATTCCTGCTTAGTCAGTCTCTCTTTGTGATCTCTCTTTTTTCCCCTTTGACCTAGGCTTTCTTCCTGTATCATCTATCATGCCAAAGATGGAAGGGGCATGGGAGAATTGGTCCGTGGGTATAAAACCACACTGTACAGAGGGTTCTTCTATAGGACTCAGATGCTCAGGTAGTGAAAGCTCCTAATTAGTACAATGAAACACTGATGAATCTCTTAACCTTTGATCATCAGATGGCAAAAAGATACAAATGTCGGGGAAATGAATGAAAACTTGAATGACTCTGCCTATGGCCCATTCAAGTGGGAGGTTTTATTAGTCGTAATACTATTTTGACTTTTCTTCCTCGAGGAACCATCCTATCTGGACAGTCTACAGAGCCCTGTCTCAGGGGTATTATCTCATCACCAGCCATCAGGTGGTACAATTTACCTCACGCTGCCCACAAGGAAGCTGAGTTTCTAAGAATGGAAGTTGCCTAAGATCATTATAATAGCCACTGGAGTTCACATCCAGGACTCCTAGCCATGAATCCTCTCCATGAATTTGTTTCAGGAAATTCCTTCCAGGAAAGAACTTAATTGAACATCCTGTTGTCAACCTAACACACCTGGAGGAAATACAGTACAATTTTTACTTCTGTTACTTAAAGTGTGTACTCAAATCAGCAGCATCACCACCCTGGGAGGGTTAAATCTTAGGTCCTAAACCAGAGGCTACATTTTCAACAAAGTCTTGGAGTGATTTGTGTGCCCTCCAATATGGGGAGGCACAGATTGGACACGATTTTGGAGTCAGGAAGGCTGAAGTCAAATCCTGCCTTGCTTACTTACTATCAGTAATTACATGACTTGGGCAAATAATTTTCTAAGCAACAGTCTCTTTATTTGTAAAACAGTAATTTTAAAAAAGCACCTGCCCTCCCAATGTTATTGTGAACATTCTACAAGTTAATGAACAGATCGTGTTCTTGCAAACGGCCTGGCTCATAGTAAATGCTCAGCAAATGTGAGCTACTATTATTGTTGTTAAAAATAATCACCCTTCCTGATTACAGGTGGCTCATGACTCCTTGCTGTGAGGACCAAATTCTCCACCCATATTCAGAAACTGCAAAGGAAAGAAGAGACAGGGGCTTTGCCCTTGAGATGCTCCCAGTGCAGTGAGAAAGAAAGGGCAGCTGAGTCAGAAAAGAGGCAAGCAAAGTTCTCCCAAGGAGGTATCCCCACGGAGCCTGCACCCTCACCGCCTAGATGGACGGTCTGATGAGGTGCCACGGGGAAGAGACATGGCTCCGGAGCTCGTTAACTAACTGATGAGTCAGGGGTGACAGCCACCGAAGCGTGAAGGTGGAAATACACAAAGAAGGCCCAGCCCAGCCGGGCCTGCCGGGGCACACGTCCCCTCCCTTGTCCCCCTCTGTTGGGGGCAGAGAAGGCTGGCAGGCTGGGGTGAGTCTGGAGGGGATGAGGGTAGTGTGGGATCTGGACTGGTCCCACTTGGGGCAACAGAGGACACTGGGGCCTGAGGGACTCAGTGAGCCTGGATCTATAGGGGATTGCTGGGCTCCAAGTCCTGTGGGCAAGTACACTCATTGAGTCCACATCCAGAGCGAGTAATGGCAGGATGGATGTGCCCGAGCGAGAGTACACAGGCAGAGACTCTAGGTACATGTACCTTAAACACTAGGAGCTGGTGAGGGTTAAAGTGAGGATGGGGGCTGCCTTGAATCATGATACCGTAATAGTAACAACTGACATAACAACAACAACAATAATAAACCATGTATCAAGTGCTTAGTGTGTGTCAGTGTTTTCTATGTGTTACCTTATCCTCACAAGTATATGAAATCAATACTTTCTTAAATAGATGAGAGAATTGAGAAGAAGAGATGGTAGCTGCTTGCCTGTAACCACACAGCTAGAAAGTGGCAAAGCCAGGCTGTTGGGCTCTGAGAACGGACTCTCTTAACTGTCAAACTGGACTGAATATCAGCTGGTCTTTGATGATACTGGAAGGGGGGCAGGGAGGGGCTGATAGATGAGTTGGGGGCAAAAGTTGAGATAAACTATGATACTGCTTTTTGAGGAGGTGGCCACCCTAGAGGTGAGGTCACTCTTAACTTTACTTTGTCAGTCCACCTGGGGCAGGTGCTGATAAATGACACACAGATCCAGGTTCTGGGAGACACCTAGGTCCAGCATGCCTGTTTCAAACATCTCTATGCAAACTACACAGAAGCCGGAAAGGATGCTGTGGCTGTGACTTTCTTCTAGCCAATGAAACCAAGATGATGGAAGGGCTGGCGCCGTTCTTTCTCTTTCTGATTTCCTGCATGCCCTGGGTCTGTGCAAGGCCTTCCCCAAGCCCAATCTGACTTTAAGCTGCTCTACCTTCTCGTCCTCTCTGATTTCTCCACACACTTCCTCAAGCCTCCTTATTTCTAAATCTCATAGATGTGGTCCCCGAAAAGGAAGAAGCTTTGGAAAAATCCCAGTTTATCCAGCATGTGGTTAGAAATGACCCATGAACCAAAACAGCCCATGAGCAATGCTCTCCTGTAGAGATTAAGACCATTCAGTTGAAAAGAAAAATGAAGCAGTAGAAAGAGACTTGGTATTGGCTTGGAAAATCTCTGCAAATTGCAGCTCTGATTCTCACTAGCAGTGGGATCCTGAGTAGTGACTTGCCCTCTTTAAGCCTGTGTTTCCCTCTCCTATGCAAAATCCTTGACTTTCCCCTATTTCCCTGCATGATATAGGCCCCACTAACCTTGCCAGTCTCACTTCTCACAATTCCCCGTTAGTGAGGATACTTTTGCCTTCAAATTACAAATGAACAGTCGCTTAGGTCACAAGATGTATATTGTTTACTTAGCAAGAAGTCTGGGGGGACTGCTTCCAGAGTTGCTTCAGCAGCAGCCTAAGGCCCAGACATTTGCTCCGTATCTCCCCAGTTGTCTTGGCCTATGATCACAAGACAGTTGCCACGGCTCCAGGCATTACACTCACATAACACTGAGGACCTCCCCTCCTTGACGTCTTTGCTTTAATCTGAAGCTTCCCAGGAGACGTCTCTTGGTATCTTTCTGGATGATACTGTGTCGCATGGCCATCTCTAACTGCAAGGGAGTCTGTGTATCTTGCTTCTGTCTGTACTGTAAAGCTGGTAAGAGGGAAAGTGAAAGTGAAGTCGCTCAGTCGTGTCCGACTCTTTGCGACCCCATGGACTGTAGCCTATCAGGCTCCTCCATCTGGGATTTTCTAGGCAAGAGTGCTGGAGGGGATTGCCATTCCTTCTCCAGGGGATCTTCCCAACCCAGGAATCGAACCCAGGTCTCCCGCGTTGCAGGCAGACGCTTTACCGTCTGAGCCACCAGGTAAGAGAGAAGAGGGTTGTAAATGGCTATTGAGAAGCCAAGTAATACTGTCTGCTATGTTGTGCTGTGCTGGGCTGTGCTTAGTCGCTCAGTTATGTTCGACTCTTTGCGACCTCGGACTGTAGCCGGCCAGGCTCCTCTGTGCATGGGGATTCTCCAGGCAAGAATACTCGAGTGGGTTGCCATTCCCTTCTCCAGAGGATCTTCCCAACCCAGAAATCAAACCAGGGTCTCCTGCATTGCAGGCGGATTCCTTATCCCTTACCCAAATCTTGTCACTCTAATGTGCTAATTCACTCAGTGTTCCCTAAAAGAGCATATAATTTCAACTTCTATTTCATTACATGTGCTAGTTTCCTCTGCCTGGAAATCCTTTCTTTACCTTCTTCATCTGGAAACCCTAACTTACCTTCCAAGATTCAACTGTACAACATTTTCCTTCAACATCACTTCCACTCTAAAATCTGAGTTCAGTGGACCTCCCCTCTGTGAATGTAAAGCTTTTCTGATTTATTTCTATATCCTAGAATATAGCCTATTACCTAACAGAATACAAGAACCCATTAAATGTTTATTGAGTAAATAAATGAGGATAATAGTTACTGCCTCATAGTTATTATGAAGTTAAAAATGAGATAATTTATGAAAAATAGTATACATTTTTATTCACAGTTGATATAATGATATAACTAATTTCAGGCAGCATGCATTGAGTGCTTTTTATATGCCTGCCATTATTCTAAAGACATTATACATCTAACTCATCTAATCCTGAAAACCCTATGAAGCAGGTGAGTTAGTTAGCACAAAAGCCAAGTTTTGCTGAAGTAACAAACAATGCTCACATCTCAGTGGTTTAAACACCAAAAATTTATTTCTCACCCATGCTAAACATCCTTTGTAAGTTGAGAGGCTCTCTATTCATTTTAAGCATTTGGGAATTCAACTGGCCATCCTGTAATGACAACATCCAGCACACATGGCCTCCTTGGTCTAAGCAACAGAGAAAGAGGGCGTGGAAAACCCAGCCCAGCTCTACGTGCTTCTGCCCAGAAGTGAAGCACATCACTCACACCTACATTTCATTGCTCAAAGCAAGTCCCTTGGTCATGCCTAAGTGCAAGAGTGTGTGTAACTGAAGGAGTTGGTGAGAGCTGGGAGCATCTGCCACTCAGATGTGTAATTAACAGATGGAGAAACTGAAGCAGAGAGAGAAGGTAATTTGTGCAAGATCACACGACTGGTAAATGGTTGATCCAGGATTCAAACTTGGTTTATATGAATTAGAGCAGAGGTTGGCAAACTTCTATCAAGGGTTAAATAGTGAATATTTTAGGCTTTGCAGGCCACCCAGTTTCTGTTATCAGAACTTGTGTCCACCATTGTGGTGAAAAACCAACCTCAAACAGTACGTAAATAAATGGGCACAGAAGGACTCCTTTGCTGTTGTTCAGTCGCTAAGTCATGTCCAGTTCTTTGCGACCTCATAGACTGTAGCACACCAGGCTTTTCTGTCCTCTACTATCTCTTGGAGTTCGCCAAAATTCACGTTCACGTCCATTGTGATGCTATCTAACCATCTCATCCTCTGCTGCCCCCTTCTCCTTTTACCTTCAATCTTTTCCCAGCATCAGGGTCTTTTCTAATGAGTTCGCTCTTTGCATCAGATGGCCAAAGTATTGGCGCTTCAGCTTCAGCAGTAGTCCTTCCAAAGAATACTCAGTGTTGATTCCCTTTAGGATTGACTGGTTTGATCTCCTTGCAGTCCAAGGGGTTCTCAAGAGTACTCCTAGGAAAACTTCATTTGCAAAAGTAGGGGAGTGGGTCTGATATGGCTGGTGGCTGGCCTTGGTTTGCTGACCCCTAAGTGAGAATTCTTGCTCATGACCTCAGGTTACCCTGATCTCTGAAGATTGTGAAATGATGAACAAATGTGAGTTATTACAACCATCTACTGAATATCTGCTGCATTCCTCCCTAGCTGGCCAGAGTCAAATGACTTCACACACTTTAATGGGTCACTGAGCTTTCATCCAGCCAAGGTTAAAGGTGACCAGCTTCTCTTTGGGGCCTGGCTAATTATTACTGTACAAGTTTAAAGGGGATGACAGAAAAAAAAATAAATAACGGGAATGACAGATCATTTTCTTACTGGAAACAAGAACAGGAACCATACCAAGGACCAAGCAAGCCAGTATTAAACCCCCATTAGCTGCATGGGGTCATTCCTAATGGCACATTCACCAATGGGACAATTATTCTGCTGGCCTGTGCTAACCAGCAATTGGAATCAATGGGAGGCTCTGGGCACCAAAGCAGGTTTTTTTCTGGGCCACCTAACCCAGACCTTGTTTTTCCAGCTGACACTCTGCCTGTGTCAGCTAATTCCTGCTTTGGAAAATGCATTCCAGGGCTCATAAAGACTTTAAAGTCACACTCTTTTCTCACCATATTATTAAAACCCCAATGGCTTTGCTTCTTCCTAATATGACCAGATTTCCTGACTAGCTTAGAAAAATGGCCCAATTGTCACAGAATCTGGGTTTCCAATTGGAAAGACAAAGCCTGGGGTTTATTCGTGGATTAATTGTTTCTAAATGAGTCAAGCACGGTGATGGGAAAAGAACATGGAGGCAGCAATTTTACAAAATCGCACAAGTGTTTGAAAATCCATAAGGCAGGATTCAGCTTCACTTACTGCCTGTGGGAATCCAGGCAAGTCACTTCAACCTCACTGAGCCTCAGTCTCCATGTTCATAAAATGGCAACAAGGAGACCCATTTCTCAGTCTTGTCCTGAGGCTGGCAACATGGAGTCAGTGCCCAGGAGGGCCTCCCAGAATGACAGCTCCTGTGGAAGCAGGAAGGTCGTGGGTCTGGCCAAGCCAGAAATAGCCCAGAACTGGCTCTGGAAAACTGGCAGAATCCAACCCAAGCTGGTCTTCCTGGTGCTAAATGGAAATTAATCAGGAGGAACAATCACCAGCCAGAACAATTAAGGGAATATGCTAATGGCGCCTGCCCATTAAAGTCACAGCCCTGCTCACTGTGCGGCGGCAGCCATTTCTCCCCAGGCCGGCAGCTGCCATGAGGGAGGTAGGCTGCGCGGGGGCAGAGGGCAAGCGTGCCTTATCTCAGCGGCTACTTTTATCTCCTCCATCAGTTCTCACAAATGCTGCGCTTTGCTCACCAGAGACGGCAGCCAGGGCCATCCTTCGGAGGCCTGGGGGGGCTTGTGGACGTCCCCAACAGAGTAGGTCACTGAGGTGAGGGGGAACGGCCAGACGTGGCCCTGGGCCCCAGCCCGGACTAGAGGCTTTAGAAGCGGGGATGGGCACTTGGGGCTCACTCAGACTTCACACACCCCTTTTTCAGATGAGAAAACTGAGGTCCAGAGAGAGTTAGCGATTTGCTGAAGGTCAAGCAGCAGAGTTGTAGAGTCCCATGCTAGCTAGGAACTGAACATAAATCTTTTCCTAGTGAAACCAATCCCTTCAGAGATGGGGCAGGCACCAAGATTAGGTTGGAGAGGCTGAGGCTGTTTGAAGAGGACAGTGTGAGGTCAAGAAAACAAATTTTCCAATTATTTATTGATAACCTGTAACAGAAAAGAATCTGAAAAAGAATATATATGTGTATCTGTCTAACTGAATCACATTGCTGTACAGTTGAAACTAACACTGCATTGTAAATTAACTGTGCTTCAGGTTTTTAAAAGATGGCATAAAGAATGAACAAATAATAAATAAGAAATGACCAGATTTTTAAAAAAGAAAACAGCTTCCTAAAATTCTGAGCTAGGTAAAAGGAAAAATATTTCCCCACCATGATAAACAAGGGACTCTTTAAATCCTGTCACCCCCAGACTGTATTCAAGTCAAGCTAATCCCTAGCAAGAAGGGTTTAGCTGATGAACTAGTTGATTGAACATAAAGACTATTTTTGCCCAGTCTCCTTTTAGAAAATGTTCTCATCCCGGTCCTGCTGTTTCCTGGCTGCGAGTCCTTGGGCAAGTCACCTCCCCTCTCTGAGTTCCCATTTACCCACCTGCAAAACTGATGGTACTAGAATTAAGAATCATTTGTAAGCTGCCAAGCATGGGACAAACAAAGCTTTGGCCAAGAGGCTTTTATTTCTGTGTAAAGCAGATTGATGCTGAGAATTCCCAGCTGGTAGCAGGTGTCTCCATTTCTTTAAAAGGGATATAGAAAAATGCCAACCAGTTATCCTGCAGAGCCTGGACGCTCCTTCCTGTTTTAACAGCCTCCCTGTAAACTGTCCAGGGGGTGACCAGCTCTCCTCCACAAAAATTTATCTGCAGTAAATTGCATTCCAGGCCGGCTCACCAATCATTAGCCATGCGATCCTGTTTATCCTGCCCAGCCTGGAATTTAGCCTCTTAAAAACCCTTGCTCACAAAAGGAGAACAGGTCTGACCAAAGCTGCATAGCCAGTGAGGGAAGCCTTCCAGAAAGCTCAGGGATGTTTATTAAACAGACACCAGGCCAGGGCCCACCCAAAGTCCCCGCTGACCTTTCTGTTGACACTGATTTAAGTTTGAGGGTGTGATCTGACCCCCCCGAAAGGACAGCTCCCCAATTCAGATAATCATCTAATTCTGGGTCTTTATTGCAGCCCCACCTTAAATTATTTGCTGGTCACCTTTGGTGGAGCAGGAATTGTGTAATCCTTACAGTTTCTCTAAGGTTTAACAGAAGTGGAAGTCGGGCTTCTGATCCATGGAGTCACTTGCTCAAGTTCACTGCGCCAGGAGGGTAGAGCAGCCAGAGCCACTTCTGTTTGTACGTGCTGGCACCCTTCCCCGACTTCCCCCTTCCTAGGGTAAGAGACCCAGCTGCCTGTCCACCTGGGCTGGGCACAAGACCTAGGCTAATCCAATCACAAGACCACATCCTCCTGGCAAAATGAGAGAGGAGCACGTGACCGAGCAGAACCAAACAGACCCTGTTTTGCCCACTTCGCAACTGAATATCTTTATGCCTCATAAAAGCACAATGACACTGATTCCATTTCACAGATGAATAAACTGAGACCCAGCAAAGTTAAGTAAAAGAGGTGACCTTAAGTGGAAGGCTTAAGAAACAAACACAACAGTCTGATGCCAAAGCCCATACCACTAGCCTGGCCTGAGGCTGAATAGGCATGCACGCATGCTCGGTTGCATCCAAGTCTTTGTGACCCCCATGGACCATAACCCACCAGACTCCTCCATCCATGGGATTCTTCAGGCAAGAATACTGGAGCGGGTTTCCATGCCCTCCTCCAGGGGATCTTCCCGACCCAAGGATTGAACCCAAGTCTCCTGCGTGGCAGGATTCTCAACCCGCTGATCTACGTGGGGAGCCGGAGGCTGATTATATCTGGAGAGACCTTGGTCTGTGTGACCAGCGATCAGCTGGCTGCTCTTTAAGCGCCGCTGCACTGCGTCTCAGGGCTTTTGTTTTCTGTGAGGCCTCCTAGCCCTTCCCCTGCTCTGCTTCACAGTGCCATTCTAAACAACCTAATCAGGGCCTTCTGCCTCATAGCTTCTGCATCATTCTGACTCGTACAGACTCAAGCCCAAGTACCTAGTCCACCCCTGGGTCTGCTCTGCCTCCCCTCAATGGCTTGACTCCACACACACACACCATTCTTGCTGACAGACCACACCACCTACAGTTTCTGCAAAATGTTCACTTTTTTATCTAGAGCAGAACTTCCGGTACACATAATGGGAGCCACAGACCCAACTTTAAATTGTCTAATGGCCACGTTAAAAAAGCAAAAAGAAAGCAGTGAAACTATTTTTAGCAGCATATTTAATATATTCAAAATACTAACATTTCAGGAGGCAATCTATATACAACAAATTATTAATGAGTTTCTCCTTTTTGTTCTAAATGTTCACAATCTGGTATGTATTTTACACTTATGGCACATCTCAATTTGTACTGTGGCCGCTGCTGCTAAGTCACTTCAGTCATGTCTGACTCTGTGTGACCCCATAGACGGCAGCCTACCGGGCTCCCCCATCCCTGGGATTCTCCAGGGAAGAACACTGGAGTGGGTTGCCGTTTCCTTCTCCAGTGTGTGAAAGTGAAGTCACTCAGTCGTCCGACTCTTCGCGACCCCATGGACTGCAGCCCACCAGGCTCCTCCGCCCATGGGATTTTCCAGGCAAGAGTACTGGAGTGGGGCAGTTTGCACTAAGTGGCTACCAAGTTGGACAGTGCAGCTTTAGACTTCAGTTCAGTTCAGTTCAATTGCTCAGTCCGGTCCTACTCTTTGCTACCCAATGGACTGCAACACGCCAGGCTTCCCGGTTCATCACCAACTCCCAGAGCTTGCTCAAACTCACATTCATTGAGTTGATGATGCCATCCAACCATCTTATCGTCTGTCGTCCCCTTCTTCTCCTGCCTTCAATCTTTCCCAGCATCAGCATTTTTTCCAATGAGTCCGTTCTTCACATGAGGTGGCCAAAGTATTGGAGTTTCAGCATCAGTCCTTTCAATGAACACCCAGGACTGATCGATCTCCTTTAGGATGGACTGGTTGGATCTCCTTGCAGTCCAAGGGACTCTCAAGAGTCTTCTCCAACACCATAGTTCAAAAGCATCAATTCTTCAGCGCTCAGCTTTCTTTATAGTCCAAATCTCACATCCATACATGACCACTGGAAAAACTATAGCTTTGACTAGACGGACCTTTGTTGACAAAATAATGTCTCTGTTTTTTAATATGCTGTCTAGGTTGGTCATAGCTTTTCTTCCTAGGAGCAAGCACCTTTTAATTTCATGGCTGCAGTCACCATCTACAGTGATTTTGGAGCCCAAGAAAATAAAGTCTGATAACACCATAATCAGCATTAGAGTAAGGCTTCCCAAAGGTTTTTAATCCCTCTAAGTGACCCCAATGCTCTCTAGGCTCTCTAGGTGCAAAGTAACAGTAATAGTAGCAGCAGCAACAATGCTTTCCATTCTCTGAATGCTTTCTGTGGCCATTCACTTACTGAAAGACTTACAGGCGATCCTATGGTGCTACAACCAGCCCCGCGTTACAGAAGAAACTGAGGCATAGACAGGAGTGACTTGGTCACACAGCTATCATCTATTTCACATCCATCTGCACTGACTGGAAAAATGACCTTTGGGGAGGGGGGGTTATAAAATATCAACTGACGACAAGCAGTTAAGTTAGCCGAGTAGATTGTAGTGGAAATTTAGGGGTCAAAGGCGGGAAGATTACGTCTCCCGGCCTCCCACCATCTTGCCGGCTTTTAAGTCATCTCTTCACTGCTGCTGTGGCCTGCATATTTTACTCCCCAACAGTCCATGTGTTGAAACCCTAGCTTCCAATGGGATGGTAGTAGGAGGTGGGGCTGGGAGGTGGTGATGTCACGAGGGTGGTGCCCGACGATGGTTTAGGGCCTTGGTGGGAAGTGGAAGAGAGCCAGTCCATTCAGTCTGCTCTCTGCCATAGAGGAGGACCCAGCAAGAAGACGGCAGACCCAGGAAGAGGATCTGCATCAGAGCCTGAGCATGCTGGCCCTCCAGTCTGGACTTGTCAGCCTCCAGAACTGCGAGAAATAAACGTTTGCTGTTTAAGCCACCCAGCCAGCGGTCTTCCATCACAGCAGTCAAGCTCTCTGAAACATCCTCCCTTTTCATCTGTTACTTTCTCCCTCCTCCCTAGAATTCCTGAAGTTCAGAAGTTATAGATTCTTTTCCCTCTGTCATGCAAACTAGTTCAGCATCCTCTCCCAAACATGGGTGGCATGAAACAGCAGTGGATGTCAGGGCTGACCAGGCCTTGTCAGACGTGTATCTTCTGTGTCCTTCTTGGTGTCCATTCTGCTGTGGACCGCCTACCTCAGTCTGGCCCCTGGATCGGTGCCTGCCGAGAGTCATTACTCTTAACTGGCCACTAGGGCCGTGGGTGGCTACTGTCGCTGAAGTTCATGGTTCAGCTGTTTGCCTCTGGTTTTAAGCCCATTCACATCAGCCCTTTTCAGTGTCTCAACATCCCTCGCTGGGCCCCCAGGGAACTTGCTGAAACCTTGCACACCTCATGCTGCCTCGGGCTCATTTATCCAGGCTCCCACATCTGCACAGGCTGTTGTCCCTGCACAGCTGGACATGACTCTGTGCAGTGTCCCCCTGCCCCCCATACCCAGGGAAGTGAGCCATCCATCCCTGCCCTGTTCTCAACACCCCCTCTCCTACCTGAGTGAGTCTACCACTCCCTCCTTGGGGGCTGCTCTCTGACCTGGGAAAACCAGACCCACATCCTTCTGGCCTCTTCTTCTGCATGGAGCAATCTCACAGCAACAGAAGGAGCATGTCTCCCCTTCCTCGCCTCCTGCAGCTCAGGACTTGGCCATCTAATCTTCTCCTCTGTCCTGAGATGACCTTCACCCTGCTCCTTCCCTGAGGCCACAGTGGATGAGCAGCAGGCAGGCAGCAACAACACTTCCAACAAGTTGCCAATCAATAATGGAACATCTGCCAATATTATTCTGGCTTCAGTTGCTTTTCCAAACCTTCCCAAGTGCTCTGCAGAACAAAGGGTCCCTAGTCAACAGTCACCACCTTCCCGAGAAGGCAGTCATGGTTAGAAATGACAATTTTTTTCCATACACCGTGATGATTGGATACAGGAATGATGATACCATGATAATGATTCATTTAGTCCGCCATGGAAGAGAGGGAAAATACAAACAATGCAATTAAGAAACAGTCAGTGTCCGCTTATAAGCCTCCTTCTCCTTCTCCGCCTCACTGAGGCGTGGCAGAAATCCATCTCCCAAAGCCGGTCCCTGCAGTCTCAGTTTCCAGCACTCCCCTTCCCTCTCCTTTGTTTTATATATCATCCAAGATAGTCGTTTTCATTCAGCTTCCTCCACCAAACATCTCATCACAGAAATGAAAACAAAAACAATATCGAAGTACCAACTTTACCCAACCTGACAAAACACGTAAAATGATGATCATACTCAGCACGTAAACCTTTTGACAATTTGGCAGCGAGGTGCCAGAGCGATTGAACGATGTTCATCCCCTTTGACCTAGAATTTATCCTACAGACATAATTCCTGAAAGGAAAAACTGTCACACGCATGTTCATTGTGATGATATCTCTAATAGCTCCAAATTGGTAACCTCAAAACCAAATGACAGGGGAAAGGTGAGGGAAAATACAGTCCTTTGAAGCAGTGTAATACTATGCGGTCTTTAAAAATGACAGGAAGATTAGGAAGCACCGTCAAAAGTGCTTGTAATTTAATGTTCAGCATAAAAAGGCAGAATACCAAACTGTCTCCCTGCAAGTTTTCCCAGAGCCCCCACAGCCTTGGTTAACGAGATCCTGGCCAGCCTGATCTTCCTGTCTAGCCCAGTTCAGGCCTCATCATTGCTATCATGCATGCAATGGAAATTCTCACTGTCTGTCTACATGTCCATCTCTGGCCCTAGAAGATGCCCTTTTGGAAGAAAGACCTGGCTTTGTGAAAAAAGTTCAAGTGTTAATCCATCAGTCATGTCTGACTCTTTGCCACCCCATGGACTATAACCCGCCAGGCTCCTCTGTCCATGGAATTCTCCAGGCAAGAATACTGGAGTGGGTTGCCTGGAGAAGGGAATGGCAACCCAGGTATCAAACCCCGGTCTCTTGCATTGCAGGCAGATTCTTTACTGTCTGAGCTACCAGGGAAGCCTGTTTGGCTTTAATAAATGCTTATTGAATTAAATAATCAATGACAATAACTTTGCCTATTGTTTATTGAGCACTTATTGTGTGGCAGTCATAGTGATCAGCATTTCCCATGTATTATGTCACATTAATATATTCTGAGATGATCTTGTGAAGTTGATGCTACTATCTCTTTTGTACAGATGAGAAACTGGAGTTCAGAGAAGTTGTCATATCATCAAAGCCATGTGTTTGGTAAGGGAAAAAGACAGAATTTGAATCCAGCTCTTTCTGGCTTCTGAGCCAGCCTTCTATTTAAGACGTGTGTGTGTGTGTGTGTGTGTGATGTCATCCGTAGGAAACATGGGGTAAATTCTAGATGATTTACTTGGCTGGAGAGTAGTGAAATGAGGGTTTTTTTTTCAATATATATATACCATTTCTTTAAATGTTAGGATGGACTGAAAAGAGAGGAATCTACCAAAGTTCCAAGCGCTTTTGAAGTGGAGTCTGGGTAACCTAAGAATCTTAAAAGGAGATTCCCTCTTGGTCTGTTAACTCCTTTTCCGCAGTCAGGGCCCAGGAAACATTCTGCTCTGAAGCACCCACTGTGTGTAAGACCCGAGCCTGTGATGAGAGCCAGAAGCGGGAAGCACAGTTGCCCCGTGGTGCTGCTGCATAAGCCTGGCCGGCCTGCCTGTTGCACAGGGGCAAGTATTTGCTCACCCCTCCTGCCACTCTGCTGCCTTGGGTGGGAGCTACCCAGCAGATGTTCTGGGGAGAATCTCATGACTGGGGTGTGAGTGCTGGCTGGAGGTAGGGACGCATGGTGGATGGGAGTATTCACCACGGCCACCATATTCATGGAGGTCCTAAGGGCTAGAAGGCTGATATTACCTCTGAGTTGAGATAGAATTCAAAGGAGATACTCATCATACACTTTTAAGCTTGCACCTAATTTCTGTAGCATTTTATCTGTGTGTCATGAGTTATTATATTTAATAAATCCTGCAATTATCTTATGAATAGCATAATGATACTGCTTTGTAATTTTTTTCAGTGTTGAAAGCATGAGTTTGACAAATGCAAATGTTTAAAGTATACCCCAAGTTTCCTAAATTTTGTTTCAGCATATCTTCATTAAAAAAAAAAAAAAAAGACTCAGAGATACTGAAAAATTTGAAGTGGCCTGGGGCTATTTTGTTCCTTGAGAAATCCAGGCCCCTGGTGTCTGAGTTCATACGGTATAGAGACAAGCTCTTAGTACATTTTGGACTATTCAACATGCCTCTGAATGGAACCTATTCTTCATAATGAAAATAAAATAAGATAAATGGGGGGGGCAGAAAATAAGATGAAAAGAAGCAAAATTTAGGTTTAGAAAAGAGCAGGGGATAACTTTCGTCTTAACATGAAGGTCAAGTCTATTCGTTTGTATCTGCTTCTTCCTCAAACACCACTAAAATGACAAAGGAATATAAAAGGTGTAAGTTTACCAAAAAAATAAGAACTCAGATATATTGATTAATTTTATGAAAAGGGAAAACTATACAGTAAATAGTAATCAGCTTTGCCAACCAGAGAAAGCTTTAACCTAGGCCTACAAGAGAGAAGCCAGAGGACCCCAGAACATCTCAGGAACTGGGAAGTAGGTAGCTTGAAGCTGCGGTAAGTAGGGCTAAAAATAATGGGAACAGTTCAGGAAGTAAGGGACAGTAATACCATCATATCCGCCGTCACCAACATTACCACCACCACCGGTACCAACACCATTTCCTCCCTCAGCTGGCAAATGCAGACAGTAAAAATATAGATGCTTTTCTTTGGGGTAAGATGAATTGGAGAGACCCTCCTATAGCTCAGGACAGGTGCAAAAAAACTATTTCACAGAGGTATTAAATGAAAGTCTCCACATTGAATACAGGTATCCATCCTGAGTTATCAGGTAGGAGGGTGAAGGACTCCTTTCTAGCGACACTAACTAACCTAAGAGCAAAGCCAATTCACCACTTTTTTGCACGATAGTGAAACTCACCAGTCAACAAGCCTCACGGATGAGCTTGCAAACAGCTTTTCAGTTCTTAATGGTGAACAGCAGTCAAAGCCTCTGGAGCAAATCAAAGAGAAAAGGGAGCCTAAAGGTCACAGAGATGATGCTAAGGGCAGAAGAAAACTGTCAAGGAGAAGACCAACAGCGATGATACCTTCAGAAGGGAGGGGTGGCAACTCCATCCCTTAGACAAGAGGAAGAGGCTACAGAATGAAAGGCCAGAGGATAAGAAGAGCCCTTTTGAAAAAGGAAAGCAAAATAGAGGGACGCTAAAGGCCTTTGCCCTCCCAGGGGCTTGGGTGGGCAACACATCAGAAGACCAAGCCACAGCTTTGGGCAGCAGGGCACCTTGTTTCCAACAATCTGTGTCAAAGATGCATTTGAAAACTGGTGAATTTGGCTACCAACCTAGCTCCCAGTATTTATCATACATTCGCACAAACCGTGCTTTATGTATGAATTATTATCCTCATTTGATACACAGAATCTCAAAGAAATTTGAGATTTCAAATTTCAAATATCAAAAAGATACAGTATTAGGTCAAAACATAAGCAATAGTTTTGCAGATGGTTGCAGTTTCCATGGTTCAACCTAATATCTGGCCTAAGGTCACACTATGACATTTTTGGTCAAAGACGTAAAATGTTAAAATAGAAAACATCATCATCCAGGGGCTCAACTAGCTGTTTTTTCACGTGTCATTTTTGAATCTAAAAGGAAGAAGCATGTTTATTTTGGTAAAGTTTGCTGAAATCCTCTTTGCTACGTTCCTTGTGGCTGGTTTGCAGCAAAACCATAGTGTTAATGTTGAGTGAGTCTGTGTATGCATTGGAGGAGGGACAGGGGTTAAGTGAAGAAATCAAATTATGGCATGGCCCAGAGTCGTAAAGAGACAACGTGTATGTTGGTGGGAGTGTGGGTTGGATACAGAAAGCTCATCACTGGATCTTTATTGCTGACTCTCTATGGAGGTGCAGTTCTTGGTAGAAAAACACAGCTTTTTTGGTACCAGGCACCAACCCAGGAACTTCGTTTTTTCCGGTGTAAACTTAGCTTGTAAGCTTAGCTTGACTCCTTGCCACCTTGGATAAGATCTTCGAGAGCAGGAAATTTAGCCATCCCTTCTTTGGTCACTCATCTTATGTAACAACAAAACTTCCCTCAGACACTCAATTCCATAATTAAAATTTCCAGTCTGGGTAAGTGAAGGGACTCCGAACTTTATTTACAGTGAAGGTGTGTTTCCTCCCAGCAAGTTGCCACCCGCTTAGGGCCCTTGCCCTGGCCTCCTTTGGTTCCTCAGGGTAAAATGGGAGGGGAGGCTCGGGAGCGCTCATCTCTCCATGGTTCCTGGTGCCCATGGTCTCTGGATCTGGCCTCCAGCGGGTTAAGCCCGACTTTTCCTCTCCTGGGTATCACGTGGGTCCTTGGAAACATTTACTGCTGGGTGTCTCCCACAGCAATTCCTGTTGGGCACTGATGGTCTCTGGTGACTGGCTGTGCTCCGGTCTCACGTCTTGTTGTTGTCGTTGAGCCACTCAGTCGTGTCTGACTCTTTGCACCCCCACAGGCTGCAGCAGCATGCCAGGCCTCCATACCCTTCACCGTGTCTCAAGTTTGCTCAAATTCATTCCCACTGAGTCAGTGATGCCATCCAACCATCTCACCCTCTGTCACCCCCTTCTTCTTCTGCCCTCAATCTTTCCCAGCATCAGGGTCTTTTCCAATGAGTCAGCCCTTTGCATCAGGTGGCCAAGGTACTGGAGTTTCAGCATCAGTGAATATTCCAGTGAATATTCAGAGTTGATCTCCTTTAGGATGGACTGGTTGGACCTCCTTCCAGTCCAAGGGACTCTCAAGAGTCTTCTCCAGCTCCACAGTTCAGAAGCATCAATTCTTCGGTGCTCAATTCACATCTTGTAGATTTATCTTTGGGGTCATTGCACCTAGGTGGCCATTTTGGATAAAGACTCCAGTCAGCTGCCGCTCCTGCAGGATGCCCCCATCTGGAGGAAATGCTCATGCATTCTTTGCCTCACCAAATGGCTAGCCATTCCAGCTCAGCACTCCTCTGCTCTTCTTTCTTCAGCCCAGCCCCTTCTTGGCCACTGACCTCTTAGATGGAGGGCAAACACCAGCTCTGTGTGTTCCCACAAATTCCAGGGGCAAAGACCAAGCTCTCCAAGTAGTCCTCTGAAGATGTCAGATGGGAAGGAAGTACTCCACCCCACCCCACCCCATTTCCTGCTTTGAGGCAGGACCAAGAGAAAATTCCAGAGCATCCCAGCTTTGCCCAGGAGGGTCTTTCCTCTCAACCTATTCGGTCTCAACACTTTTATACCCTCAAGTAGGTACTGGGCTCAGGGTTACAAAGCTAAAATTTCATCCCCTACCTCTGTAGGTTCAATGTAGGTGGAGGAATTCATCATTTTGCGATAGAATGGGTCCCATTCTTGTAAATCGATGTTCCACTAGTGTGTTCCATAAGCACGTGTGTGCTTGGTAGAGCAGAAGAAGGTGCTTGTAGAGGATTGTTTGTGCCTGTGGAGAGTATGCACGGCCGGATGTGTGTACATAGATACACATTGTGTGTGCGGTTCATGAAATGATTGCAGTAGGTGTAGGGATTGTATGTGTAAACACATATGTGTGTGTGTGTGTGTGAAGCGTGTAATTGAGCTGAATGTGCACATCCAGATCTCATCTGTAAGCACCAAATTGTGCATTTTCCCCATGAATAACCCCATGTGTGCCAGTACAGGAGGCTTCCTCCACGACCTCTCTGCTAGGCTGTGTGAAGCCAAAGGCAGCTAAGACCAGTGTGTGGGCCCTCACCAGTCTCGGAGGCAGACTAACCCTTCTTACAGGTGGGCACCCTGCCAGGGAACAGCAGTCACAGTCACTCTCCAGTAGAGTGAGGCATTGGCATTCCCGCCTGCCTCACTGAGGGGGCCTAGAACCACAATTTCATTTACCTTAGAGCAAAACGCTCCCCTTCTGGTTTTGCCTCTAGACTGAATGCAAGGGGGAGAGAGCGAGAGATTCCCGCAAAGATTATCGCATTTGTGAAGCCAGCTGATTTCCCCTCTTCTTTGAACATGAGCCACATGAGCCACCCACGTGAGTCTTAAGTCCCTGCCATGTGACTCTCTGCTTCTCATGGTATCGCCGGGCAGCTAGAGCCATTGAACCAGGTCACCATGCATGTGTGTGTGCCCATTTTGGCCCCCTCGGAAGTGCCAGTGAATGTCACTGGAATATGTCTTTCTGGAGAGCCAGGGACCCATTTCCATGGCACCGTGCAGAGAAAGCCAGGGACTCGGGGACAGGTAGCCAGACGCCGTGGCCAGGGCAGGCTTGCCACAGTGCGCAGGAAGGAGAAGTCCCAGCTGAGTGGAGAGGGCCCGGAGGGAGGCTCGCGCTCTGCCTGTAAAGAATTTGCTGTGTGTTCTGCCGCGCGTCACCAGCAAACTCAGGCCCCCAGGGCGGAGACTTTGCATTTCTCCTATCCTCACCCCAGAGGACCCAGGAGTCCACCCTAGTACCGTAGGCACACAGCATCCCTTTTAGTAAAGGCGCCGGTTAGAGGGGCTGGTTTTACACAGAGTCTGGAAGAGGTTACTGCAGAAATAGTGGGGGCAGGGGGAGGGGAGCCCAGTCCGTCTCATTCTTCAGGTCGGCCTGGGCCATGGGATTATCCAGTAAACTCTCAAGGAATGGTTAGCTTGAAGGGATTAAGACAGTGATGCTCGTTCTCCTGAGAAAGATACAACACTGTGAATCTCAGCCATTTTAGACTTTTGCACTTGAGAACCCCCACAAGTCACCACCTGGAGGTGGGCATACTGAGTTCATTCATTTACTCACTGGGCACATATGTACTGAGGGCCCACCGTGTCCTTGAGATGGGCTCTGGGAAGACAGTAGGTCATGAAGCATCCTGGTTCTCACGTAGCTGATATTTCGTGGGGTGAAGAGTATTGATGATAATCAGGATTAATAAGTGAGATATACAGCATGCCAGGTGGTAATAGATGCTATGGTGAAAAATATAATAAGGTGAAGGGCGTTGAGGGGGAAGGGTGGTTGCTGGAGGGACATTTCTCTTCATAAGGGAGGCAGAAAGGCCTCACTGGTAAGACGATCCATGAGTTGAAGTCTGAAAAAGTGGAGGGCACACACTATAGCGATATCAGCAGGAAGAGGGTTCTGGGCTCTGGGAGCGCAAGTGCAAAGGCCCTGGGGCAGGAGCTTGCTAAGTATGTTCAAAGAACTGCAGGAAGTGCAGAGAGACTAGAGCTGAGGGCCAGTAGGAAGGTGTTAGGAGTCAAGGTCACAGGGTAACAGTGCCCGTTATGTGGGCTCTGAAGGCCTCTGTAAGGACTTTATTTTTGCCCTAAGAAAAAAGACAGGTCACTGCGGGTTTGATAACAGAAACACATGATATTACTTACTTTTCTTTTTCAAAAATGTTTTTATTTTGGTGAAATACTCATAAAATGTATTATGTTACCATTTTCAAGCGTACAGTTCAGTCATATTAAATATCTTCATAATATTATATCACCACTATCATCCATCTCCATGAAGTTTCTTAAATTTTTTTATGAAGTCCAGCTTATCAGGGCTTTCCTTTTTAATCATCTTTAAATGGATTGTTTGGCAGTGTGAGGTTTCAGCTGTGGTCCACGGGCTCTAGGGTGAGCAGGCTCAGCAGAGGCAGAGGTTCCTCTTTTCAGTTTCAAAGCTGAAACTCTGTCTTCATTAAACAACCACTCCCCACTTCCGCCCCTTGCACCTTGGCAACCACCTCTGCACTTTCTCTCCCTGGGATTTTACCTAGTCTAAGTACTACACAGAAGTAGAGTCATATAGTATTTGTCTTTCTGTGACTGGCTTATTTCACTTTAGCGTAATGCCTTCAAGGTTCACCCGTGTTATAACATGGATTGCAAAATCTTTCTTTTTCGTGGCTGAATAATATTCTTCTGCACGTGTACACCACACTGTGTTTATCCCTTCATCCACAAGTGGACACTTGCATTATTTACACCTTTCGGCTATTGTGAGTAACACTGCTATGAACAGGAGCGTGCATGTGTCTCTTCAAGGTCTTCCTTTCAGTCATTTATGCTATGTACATGAAGTCCAGAATGTACTGGTTAAGTACGTTCTTAACCAGCGCCCAGTCAACACAGTGACGCCAAGGGGAGCAGTGGCCTTGCCTTAATGAAGCATGTCTAACAGGCACTGGACACGCAGCTTCAGGTGTTCAGGGACATAGATGGCCAACCTACTGTGTGATCCAAAGGGGGGAAAATAATGAATTCACATTCAGACTCTGCTCCTGAGATGCTCACAGAGTATAAAAAAGTAGCCAACCCTATTAGTCAAAGGGACTTAATTTATCATCTTTTTAGGGAGGTGTCTCATGGTCCTAATGTACCCAGAGTTGGTTGAATAGATGTTTTAGACCCACAGTAGCAAAATAATGACGTGGCAGATGGTAATCTTATTGACTGTTCACTCTGTGCTAGGCATTGCTAACAGCTTCATACATTATCTTAACTGAATCCTTGCAATGACCTTGTAATGTAAGTATGGTTATGCTCATGCTTTTACAGATGAGAAAACTGAGGCTGAGGGGGCTGAACTCATCTGCCCACGCCATGCAGCTGGTGTCAGAACTGGGGTCAGGTCAGCCCTGCCAGACTCTCTGGCCCGTACTCTTATAAGCCACTGCCTGCCTGTTCTTGGCTCTGCCCTCGGGTCACTGTGCCTTTCCTTTCTCTGGCAAGCTGGGTGAATCAGGCTTAGAAGGGCCCATGTGGGCCAGGTCCAGGCCCTCAGAGTGAGGAGCCTTTGCCACTGACAGGAGCACCAGCAGATTTCAACACCCACATTTCCTCATCTTCCTTTCCCAACATGTGGCCCACTGGCCCCATGACACGGCAACAGTCAGGGAGAGGAGGTCAAGGGTCAGGAGACAGACTTCAGTTTGTCACCTCTCCACTGAGCCCGCAACATCTTCTGGCCATCTGTGTGCCACACAGAACCCTGAGTGTCCTTTAAAAGTATAAAATGCATCATGTTATGCAAATGGCTACAACGCATTTGTAGTTTCCCACTGTTCTTAAAATAAAAGTTACACCCCCTACCCCAACTTGCAGGCTTCCCTGGTGGCTCAGCTGGTAAAGAGTCCGCCTGCAACGTGGGAGACCTGAGTTTGATCCCTGGATCAGGAAGATCCCCTGGAGAAGGGCAAGGCTACCCACTCCAGTATTCTGGCCTGGAGAATTCCACGGACTATATAGTCCATGGGGTTGCAAAGAGTCGGACAGGACTGAGCAATCCGAGCTTACACATCCCACGTGGTGCTGCCCTTCCCCTCTCACCTAATCTCCGTCTGCTTGCTTACCACGGTTTGGCCAAGCTGGCTGTGTCCTGTTTTCTCCTCCACTCTGAACAAATGTTCTTTCTCCAGAAAAGCTTCTCCAAACTTCTTAGGTAAATTAGACCTCCCTTTGTATCATAAAACCTTTTTTTTTTCTCCTTTTTAAAAGGTCAATATTTTTTCACTGTGGTAAAATATGCATACTTCCCAAGTGGTGCTAGTGGTAAAGAACCAGCCTGCCAATGCAGGAGACTTATGAGACACAGGTTCAATCCCTGGGTTGGGAAGATCCCCTGGAGAAGGAAATGAAAACCAACTCTGGTATTCTTGACAGGAGAATCCCATGGAGAGAGGAGCCTGTTGTGCTACAGCCCATGAGGTCGCAAAGAGTCGGACACGACTGAAGCACCTTAGCGCTCAAGCACGCAAAATATGCATACCGTAACGTTTACCATGCTGACCATTTTTAAGTGTACGTTTTCGTAGCATTAATTACACCCACGATGTTGTGTGACCATCACCAGCAGCCATCTGCAGATGGAACTTTCATCATCTTGAAGAGGAATTCTGTACCCATTAAACAATCCGTTTTCATCCCCTTTCTTCTCCCAGCCCCTGGTAACCTCTATTCTAATTTCAGTTTGCCTATTCTAAGTAACTCATGAGTGGAATCATGCGGCATTTGTCCTTTTGTGTCTGGCTTATTCCGTTTAGCATCGTGTTTCCAAGGTTCATCCGTGTTGTAGCCTGAATCAGAACGTCCTTCCTTTCCGGGGCTGAATGATATTTCACTGTATGCCCATTCCATGCTTTGTTTGTTCACGTGTCTGTCGATGGACGCTTGGGTTATTTCCACCTTTTGGCTACTGTGGATGATGCTGCTATGAACACTGGCCTACGAGTGTCTGGGCATCACAGAATCTTTGGGATCATGTCTATTAAACACCCCAGGACCTAAAGTTATCTTGCTTCTTCCTTTGTTTGCTAACTTGATTTCCACACCCTCCCATGTCTCCTTGGATTCAGGAACCTCGTCTGCGTTGGTCCATGGCTGTTACCGCAGTGACCGGCTGAGGTTAAGTGCTCCATAAGCATTTTTTAAATGAATGAATGAATGGAGGAGCAACACTGCAGATGGGCCAGCCTGTTGGGTACAAGACTAGTCACTTCGAAAATGAGGACATGTCTGAAATGCGAAAATGTTGACAGGCATTCACAAGCATTATTTAAACGTTTTTCTCTTCTGAAAAAGCAAATCTAAATCAAAAATTACAAAACTGACGTGTGTATCACAATCCACGGAAATGAGAAATGCCTGCACAATCAACACAGCCTCAGAAAGTTGGGGAAATCAGAAGAGTATTCTGCCAATCTGTCAGTGTGTCTGTGTTGCTGGAGACAGGTAAGATGAAGGTTTGGGGGGCTCTGGGCCAAGGGGCCAGTCTCCCCCAGTCACCCCCCAAGTGAACACGTCTCTCTGCAGGCCCTGGTCATCTGCACTGCTGTGAGGAGGAAGTGTATTTCAGGAGAGACAGAAGCCCCTTAAACCCCAGTGAAACCACAGTGTCACTGAAGCAAAGTGAGGGGACAAGCTGGGGCCCTACATTCGGCCTACTCTCCCCTCTGTTGAAACTGGAGCCGTGTCATTTGTCCCCTTCACTCTTCGTGTCATATGCCTTTTTTCAAGTCAGCTGGAGGCCAATCCCCCATAACATATTCCCTGTACATAAGTACTCTTCCTTATGTGTGTACGGGTGTGTATATGTGTGCAATATTGTGCTTTAAATATATATATATGTTCTTCATCCCAGTTTCTGACACAGAGCTCCTAAGTGATAGGAACAATAAAGGTGTCTGTGGATATTCACAACAAACCACTTTCAACCACACCCAAGTTCGCTGATGAGGCAACTTTTAGAAAGCACCCGAGGATGCAGGCTGCTTACCAGGGAACCAATCAGGATTAGAGGGTTGGGCTTCTCTTTTTCTATTTTTTCCCTAATTTATTGAGCAGTGGAAAGGATGCGGTTTGGAGACCGTCAGGTTGGTGAACACGGGGAGGTACAGGTAGAGTGGGGTGTTCCTGTGGCGGGGCGGGGCGTAAGGCAGGGGGGAGGTGGGGAGAAGCGCCTTTCCCCGTGCCTTGCCCGGCGCACCTCCTCCATCTAGCTGTCCCTGAGTTATATCCTTTTCTAATCGCCTGGTGATTTAGGAAACACAATGTTTTTCTGACTTCTGTGAGCTGCTCTAGCAAATTAATTGAACCTCAAGGAGAAGGTGATGGCTTCTGACTCATAGTTGACAGATCAGATGCCCAGGAGACAACCTGGACTTGTGATCGACATCTGAAAGGGAGACAGGACAGTCTTAGAGGACTGAGCCTTTAACCTATGGAATGCGACGCTGTCACCCAGTAGACAGTGTCTGAATTGAGTTAAATTGTAGGATGCCCAATCGATGTCCACTGAGATTTGAGTTAATTGCCTGGTGATGTTGGAAAATGAATTACACAACCTGTGTGTGTAAACATGAGTGTGTATGTTTCTGGATGTGAGTGTAGGCATGCATACAAGTGTATATGTGTGTGGATGTGTTTACCTGCAGAATCTTTGGGCTCAAACTCAGTTCCAATTGGACCGTGTCGCTTACAAGCTTGGGACATTGGATAAATCACAGACCCTCTGAGCCTCTGTTTTGTTTTCCATAAAAACAGCTAAACAGAAACTCTCCCACTGCAGGCTCTGTGAATTAAATGAGGTGATGTCTTTCAGCACTGCCCACAGGGCTGGGGCCTGGCTCACCGTAAGTCCCAATAGATGACGGCTGTTGCTTTCTCTTTTTTCAGCTTATTACTCAAATTCCTGGCCAAGATTCATGTCGTCCGTCACTAGTTAAGCTCAGTAAACCACATTCTGCTTCTATTCAGTAGGAGGTGGAGAGCAAAGAAGGGACATCTCATTTCTCAAAGAAATGAGAGAAGGCTTGGTTCACCAAGCACATGGTAGAAGGGCATGTTTTCTAGCCATCCTGTATTTTATATCGATTTCTTCACTGAATCCCCACCTCAGCTCCATGAAGGTGGCTTAATGATGCCCAATTTGTAGATGAGACACTTGAGGTTCGGCAAATAAAAGGTCAGGAATCCAGCCAGCAAGGAGCTGGCATTTGAACCCAGGCCTAGGGTCTTTAGAGTCACTGTTCCCCACGCTCCCTGACAGTAGAGCATGGCTTGAGGACCAGCTGCTGACTCTGCTGCAGAGACTGTTCCAGGCAGAGGACCCGGGGAAGAGAGGGAAAGAACGCAGTTGGTCCTAGAGGGTAGAGCTATTGTGAAGAGGGCAGAGATGGAGACTGACTGGAAAGGTGAGCGAAGACCAGATGACACAGGAGTTTGCAAGCTACATTGATTAGTTTGGAATTTATCCCAAGGCCAAGGGCTTTAAACAAGGAAATGAGGTCAGATGTGAGCTCAAGGAAAATGACTTTTCACATTCAATAAAAATAAACCTCGAGTTACTCCAAGAAAAAATCTACGAGCAATGGCAGTGGCCTGGGCTAGGGAGGATGCCTCTGGGAAGCGTGCCTGAGGAAGCAGCAACCTCTGAGTGCCTACGGGGTCCTCACACTGATCACAGTGGCCACAGCATCCTCCTCTCTAGGAGATGGCCGGGGGCTGGGATACAGCTGCCACCTCCCTTTCCCTCACTGCTCCAAGCCAGTAGGTCTGTGCTCCAGGCAGGAGTTCCAGAACCAACACAGATGTCAGTGGAGGGCCCGGGTACAGTGGCCTCAGGGCCCTCCTGCAGAAGGAAGGTCAACAGAAGCACGGGCACCGCAGCTGTCAGGAACACACGCTGATCACGGTGGTATTTCGTGTTCATGCTTCCTTGTTCCAGGGCAAACAGGTAGCCTCATGCTACAGATAGAAAATGCTCAGTGAAAATCTGCTTCCTTGGGGTTTGTGTTTCGAGAACCCTGAACTTGGGACTTCCCTGGTGGTCCAGCGGTTGAGACGTCACCTCCCAATGAAGGGGGTGCCGGTTTGATCCCTGGTCGGGGGACTGGAATTCCACATACCTCACAGCCGAAAAACCCCAAAACAAAACAGAAACAGTATTGTAACAATTCAATAAAGACTTAAAAAAAAACACTCCACATACAAAAACGAAATAAGTTCAAACCTTAAAAAAAGGCCTGAATTTGGGGTTATTGTCCTTCAGAGAAGCGAGAGCCAAGTGCCTTTGAGTGCAGTGAGATGGAAGATTCCCTAGGATGGGGGGATGGGGTGGAGGCTGGCAGTGCCAGGGGAGGTGGCTTGGAGGGGGACATTTAACTTAGGGAGGCCAGACCCTGGCATGGCAGTAGCAAGGAGGCCTTCTCTCAGGGGACTGCACAGGAAGGCCACGGGGAAGATCAACAGAGCCATGGCTGGAAGGATGCCCGGAAGACCCATTTCAGTGGACAACTATCATACTGTGGGCTGCCTAAACCAGGGGGTCCCCTCACCTCAGTAACTACTAAGACCAAATCTCCAGTCACCTTGGCAAGAATGTGGACGCAGGGTCAGATTTAATTAGACTTTATGGAAGTAAAATAAGGCAAAATTCCTTGCATGGTCAAGCTAATGGAGTGGGATTCATACCTCGAATCATTTATTAACAGCACATAGTCAGGAATTCCATCAGGAATTGTCTGGTTGCTTGGAGTAGACTTTTACTTGGAAAATTTGGAAAAAAGGAAGGCAAATCAACAAGATACAGAGCAACCTCACAGCCTTGGGAACCAAAGATTTCTTTCGACATCTTTCTGTGGCTCCACGCTTGGGGCAGCTTCTCTGATCACGTGCTTCACCCTCCCTGGCAGAACCTCGCTGTCTTCAGGTTCTTGCTTCCTGCGTCAAGCTCTTGTCCAGCTCTCCATTATGCCCTGGGGAGATAGGAGCGTGAAATGAAAAAGACCCAGGTCACATCCTGTCTATGCAAGTTTATTACTGCCCCTGCCAATGGACTAACAACACAGACAAATGGCACCAATGTAGACACATTCTCTATCTGTATCCTTTCTTTTCTCCTCCCCACTAATATAGCTGGTGTGTCTGTATTATTGATTGGAGATCCATATGAAGACTTAAAATAATACATAGACCTTAGAGCATACGATCATAAGGTCTCAGTGGAAATCCTTCTCAGTATGCAAAACTCATGTTAGATTTATTTCTTACAGTCTTCAACTTTTGTGCCAGTTCCAAGAAATGCTCTATTTTGGAGTAAATATAACTTATTTGGAATTTTTTTATTGGAATTTCATTATAAAATTTATCATATTTACATGAACAAAATGAAATGGTTTCTTCTACAAATACCTTAAATTTTCAATATATGTATGATGAAAAATATATTTTTTTCCTAGAAAACTGGAAGGTCTCTCAACCAGCTGTATGCCAGAACATGATAAATATGGGATTTCACTGGAACTCAGTTTCCTCATCTGTAAAATAGTGATACTACTTTACAGGGTGATGTGAGAATGAAATAAAGTGCACAGGAGAACAAATGTATAGCAAATATTAATTATTCTTTTTCCTAGAATATTGCAGCCATAGACTACTGCTGCTGCTGCTGCTAAGTTGCTTCAGTCGTGTCCGACTCTGTGCGACCCCATAGATGGCAGCTCACCAGGCTCTGCCATCCCTGGGATTTTCCAGGCAAGAACACTGGAGTGGGTTGCCATTTCCTTGTTCAGCAGCTATAGACCAACTCTATCTAATTGATTCAGGACCTGGATATCTTGGTTTAAACTCTCCAAAGGATCAATCTAATTATTATGGAATATGTTTCCTTAGGGTCAAGAATCTTTTGGAATCTGGTCCAATTAGCTTGACTGGTGGGAGGGGTCATGTGGCACAAACATGGTTGCCCAGGCCAACCATGTGGCTGGCTAGTGAAGACAGTGATTGCCAGGAAACTGAATGGGTAGCTTTGCAGCAACACATGTCTGGAATCAACAATCAGAGCATTTAGAGTCACAGAGCTGGAAAGGCAACTGAAATCATCTGGCCCAGTTGTTTCAATTTTGCATGTTTAGAAACCAAGGCTCTAAGAAACATGGTGACCTACTTGGGATCACACAGTGAACTGGAGGCAGAGGCTGCTCCAAATACACAGTGTTCTTGTGTACATTGAACCTGTCTCCAGGAAATGCACCTGTCTCCATCCAGTGGGGCAAGAGCCCTAAAGGGCGCAGAGGGGAGCTACAGCAGACCCTCCCACCAAACCACCTTCCAGAAACCTGTGAGTTCGGCGGTGTCACAGCCTCGACCTGTCAACAGCCTGGAATCCCAGGCTGCAGGAAGTACACACTCCCAGCCTTTTGCTGCCCAACCCTGGCCACCTGTCTAGCCAGATTCCACCTGTTCCATCCAGCTGAGCAGGTCTGATTGCCACAGGTGTGCCTTCTTCAGCACCTTTGCTTACTGAACAGTTTACTGGAATGCCCGCTTCTCCCCAGCCCATCTGGGTCCCACAGATCCACAGGTCACCACCTCTGGGAGGTCTTCCAGTTTCTGAGTCTTTTCTTCTCTCTCGACTCAAAAGACCACTGCCTGCTCCATTCAGGGGATATGTAATTATATACTACGGGCATGTTTTAATTCTCTTATATGTTATCTCTTGAGATTAGAAAACTCATCTTACTCATTTTGCATAAGCAAAACACCTAGAGCTGTGTTAGGTGTTTTGAAGGTGCTCAGTAGACATCTGTTGAAGGAATGAGTAAGTGAGTAAATGACTGAGTAAACAAACAGAGAATGATTGGAGTGACCACCAGGTGGGACCCTCCCCCGCCACACTACCCTGAGAGTTGGACCCTCAGCAGCCTTTGTGGCCCTTGGATCTCCTGGGAAAGGTGGAGAGGGCCCTGGTGTAGACCAGTGACCACAGCCTGTCATGGAAGACTCACTGGGATGGGTCAGCCTGGAGGCCTCACCGACCACTGCCCCTCAAGTCTCACCCTGTTATCACTCCCATTTCACCAATGGGGAAATTGAGGCTCAGAGATGGAAGTGAGTCCCTGAGGGTCACGTGCAATCTGTACCTGCCTGGGGACTCAGACTGGGATGAGGCTGACCCCACGGATCTGTCCACCCATCTCATGTACACGCCATGTGTGAGCCCCAGGGGTGCAAATGAGCAGGACACACCTCTGACCTCTAGGAGCTCGCAGGAGCCTGGTGAGCTGTGGCTGGAGACCAGCCCTAGGACACCACTGAAACCCCAGGCTCCGTGTGCCCAACAGAACAGAGGCTAGACGGGGGGCGGGGCAGGGTGGGAGCGGGGGAACATAAAGGAAAGCCACAAGGAAGCCAGAGGAAGCAAGCAATGCTTTTCTCTGCACAGCAAAATCTATAGGGTCCCTAGACCTTCCGAACTTCCCTATAAGACAGCTGGGGTGAGGATAATGAAGCCTTATTTACAGGACAGCACACAGAGTCAGAGAGTGAAGAGAATATGGAGACCAGTGTGAATCTTCTTTCCCAGCCTTCTCCCCCGCTAACAATTTCTCTTTCCACTGACCTACAGGGAAATGCAGGGCTTCCCTGGTGGCTCAGATGGTAAAGAATCTGCCTGCAATGGAGAACACCTGGGTTCAATCCCTGGGTCGGAAAGATCCCCTAGAGAAGCAGATGGCAACCCACTCCCACATTCCCCACTGGAGAATTCCATGGACAGAGGAGCCTGGTGGGCTGCAGTCCATGGGTTGCAAAGAAATCAGATACAACTGAGTGACACACACACACATACACACACACACACACACAGGGAAATCCCGTTCCAGAGGGTCAGCTCTTGGTTTTCAAACATACCGTTCTTTATTTGGCTGCCCAACCTTTGCCTGGGCCGTTCCTCATGCCTGGACACTCTTCCTGCCTAAACTTTCCAAGGCCCCTGCTTTGTAGGACACAGCCCTCATCTTAACTTCCTCTCAAAACCTCTCCAGGTCTCCTCCAATCTGAATAAACTTCTCCGCTCACCCCAAAGAATCTCTGCCTATATCATGCTCTGATTTAATACTTCTTTGTTATCTTTAAAATTATTTTTTAATTGAAGTACAGTTGGTACACAACATTGTGTCAGTTACTGCTGTAGAGCAAAGTGATTCAGACACACACACACACACAGTCTTCCCACATGGCGTTAGTGGTAAAGAACCCACCCGCCGATGCAGGAGACCTCAGAGACTTGGGTTCAGCCGCTGGCTTGGGAAGACCCCCTGGAGGAGGGCCCCACTCCGGTATTCTTGCCTGGAGAATTCCACAGACAGAGGAGCCTGGCAGGCTACGGTCCACAGGGTCACAGAGAGTGGGACACGACTGAGGCGACTTAGCACACACACACGTACATACACACACACATATGTGTGTGTGTGTGTGTATGTATTTAGTTGTTGTTTAGTCACAAAGTTGTGTCCTACTCCTTTGCGACCCCATGGACTGTAGCCTGCCAGTCTCCTCTCTTGATGGGATTCCCCAGGCAATACTGGAGTGGGGCCCTCCTCCAGGTACCTTCTCGACCCAGGGATTGATCCCACATCTTCTGCACTGACCAGTGGATTGTGTACCATTGAGCATATATATGTATTCTTTTCCATCATAGTTTACCACAGGATACTGAATGCAGTTCCCTGGGCCACACTGCAGGACTCTGTTAGTTCTCTATTCTGTACGTAAAAGCTTAACATCTGCTGACCCCAACCTCCCACTCCACCCCTCTCCAACCCCCGCCTTGGCAAACACCAGTCTGTGCTGTGTCCATGATTCTATTTCTGGTTTTCTAGGTAAGTTCATCCAGATTTCTTTAAATGATAACACAAGTGCAGGGCCCAGTGTCTGGCTCAGACCACACTCTCCGGAGTGAAATGGTGTTCCGCAAGTTTTGGCAGAGTGCAGGTATGAATGAGTGGTGGCCCTTTCACTGTTGTAGAGAGGATTCATTTCAGTGAGATGGCCTACAAAGTCTCCAGCATGGAGAGGGGCCCCGAGCAGGGGCCTGTATTATGCTCAGTGTCGTGAAGTGGTTTGAAGCAATGCGGTCTCCTAGACCACACCCGGCCAGCATAACTAGACTTCCTGATTGGAACAAATGCCAACACAAAGGCTCCAGCAGGCCCGGTGCCAGAGAGCTGCCCACTGATTTCCAGAAAGAAGCAAAGTCTGGCCCTGCCCAGCCACCCTTCATCTTGCCAGCTCCCGTCCCCACCTCCCCAGCTTCCTAGGCCCACAATTTGGGGAAGAAAAATGAACAAAAGTCAGGTTCAGCCAGATGGTCAAGCTGTTTTTTTATTCACCACTTGTGGAGTCCTGGGGCTGGGCTCAGAAGGTGTGGCTGCGAAGCAGGCCAGGGTGGCTCATGGTGAAGAGTGGAGGCCCCGGGTCTAGACGGATTGCTGGCTTCGTGGGTACCAGCGGCGGTGACCCTGGGCAAGGCCATCTCCCTCTCCAAGGCTCAAATTCCTCACTTACAAAGCACAAACAATATATTGCCATATGTTAGTCTGTAGACAAATACTGACTTGGGACATATAAGATAAAGAGAAAAAGGATGACAATGAATATTATATATTCATATAATATATGATATATTCATATATATTCATTCATACATATATTTGTGATATATTCATATATGATATACATATAATATATATACGTATACTATATATATTATATATGTATCAACAATACATATGTATATCCATATCTATAGATCCCTCTATATATTACATAGGCAAATATACGGACATAGTGACATGGTAATATTTATCACCATGTTAGGTTTTCAATTGTCCTCCTTTAAGAAGAATTTTAGCCTTTATTCTGAGATTATATCTCTCCTTCACTATTTTTTGTTTTGTAGTTGAAATGGCTAAGGGTTTTCGTTCTTCATTCCCTCCACCTGGAATCCCTAATCCACCCACCTGTCCACCCACAGGCTCACTCCCTCATCAGCTTCAGAACTTTACGCAAGCGTGTCCTTCTCAAGGAAAGCTTCCCTGACCTCTATTGAAAGTTACAGCCCATCCGCAGAACACCCGGTCCCCTTCCCTGACCTGCTTTTCCTCCTTGGTACTTAGCACCACCAGACCTAATATTTATTTCCTGGTTTGGTCCATTGTCTGACTTTTCCCAGGAGGACAGGGATTTTTATCCATTTCGTTCACAGCTGTATCCCAGAACCTGAAATACACAGTTGACCCTCAATAAATATTTGTCAGATAAATAAACAATTAAATGAATATTTGTTTTTTTAATGTGTTTTCTTGGCAAAATTAAAAATGAGCTACTCCTTTTTCAGCTCCTGAAATCAGGTGTTGGAAAGGAGAGGATTTTACAGATCTGTGAAACCCTTATCACTGAGCAAATGTATATGAAAGTTTTGGTAAAATTCTAACTGGCAGTAATGATTCCACTCGTCCTCCTGTGCCCCTCCCCCATCTTCTCCCCTCCTTTCCTCCTTGGTCCTTATCTGTCCTCACCAGGACTGTCCCCAGCCCTGCAGAACTCACAGGAACTCTCTGGCCTCTCAATTTGCCTAACTCATTTAGTTTCTTTAAAAACCCTGATTATAGGCCTGGCTTGGGAGAACCAGACTGTCAACAGGCTTGTAATGAAGGCTGTCCTGCCTGGGAGACTCAGGCACCTGTGTGGGCAAGACTGCACTTATGATCCCAGGCCACGGATGAAATCAATGAAAGGTGTTGGTTTATCTGCTTCTCAGTCCTGGTCCTGCTGTTTCCCGAGCCCAGGTGCTCAGTGCTGAGAAGGTGCTGGCCTCCGGCAGGAAGACCTAGGGAAGCTGCTGGCTGACACCCGCTGGCCTGAGAAAGGGCAGGGTGGCTTCAGGACCTTGGAGGAGATCCAGAAGGAAGCTCAGAGACTAAACAGATTGACTAAGTCAGTGTGCCGCTGAGCAGACTAAGGTCCGGAGAGTCTGGGACTGACTCAGATCACACTTGGAGGGACTTCCCTGCTGGTCCAGTAGTTAAGAATCTGCCTTCCAATGCAGGGGACGCGGGTTTGATCCCTGGTCGGGGAACTGAGATCCCACACGCCAGGGGGCCTCCTGAGTCCCCTCGCTGCAACTCGAGAGAAGCCTGTGCACCACAACGAAGGGTGCGCATTGGCAACTAGGACCCAATGCACCAGAATTTAATTAAAGAGAACCATCTCACTTGGAAAGAAGAAAACCAAAATCCTGACGTCTCTTCCTGACTCCCTGTCCAGCACTTTCTGACTAGAACAAAAGGGATTTTAGCCCTGGGCCCTGCAGTTCAGAGGAGCCCGCTTGGGCCTTCTTCCTTCCCCTCAAGAGAGGAGTCTCAGGGAACAGAGGAATGTGCCCAGTTGGAGCCTACAGACCTCCCCTCCAGGTGCAACTTTGGGTTTCTAGGACTTTGGGATTCGCACTGAAGTGTCCGAACTCACTTCCCACGACTATGTAGGCATCTCTGCATTCCGTCTTCCCTTGGGTGGCCAGTGGGTACCGCTTGCTAAGTGAGGGTGGAGGGGCATGTGTGGGCTGCTTCCCAGAAGCCGCTCACAGAGCCAGAAAACTCCAAGGATGGGAGGGCAGCTGCCACATGCTGGGGTAAAACTGCAGAGTTAGGCCTAACCCCAGGTCACTAGGAAGCCCTGCACGTTAGGCCTTAAAACACACTGTGGTTGGCGGTTTCTTCACTTGATCTATGACTTTTGAAATAAGTAGACTATGGTTTATGACCAGATCTGGGATGAACCCGCTGTCTGGAGGGTCACTGCTTCTCGGGACCTCCAGTGTGCTCTGCTAGGGAAGGGAGACCCTCAGGCCTCGGGGAGGAGGGAGCAGGGAGTGAGCCTGTTACCCCCTCCCCCCTCACTCGGGCGGTTTGCCTCTAGGCCACTTCATTTCACATTTTCAGCTGAGGAAGCTCAGGCTCACAAGGCTTTGGTCAAGGTCACACAGCCAGGAACAGATGGCCAAGGGGCTCTTGCCCTTCCCAAACAAACAGCAAGTTAATCTTGAAATGACAGAAGGAGGGGACAGAAAGAGATGTATTTGCCCCACCTGACCCATTCGAAAGGCCCCTTCAGCATGTGCAGGTTTTGCTGGCTGCGCATCTGCCTGGCTGCTTGACCTGGCCAGCTGGGGTGGGCAGGGGCTATGTGCCGCCCCTCCTGACTACTGCTACGGTCCAATCATCTACCATGCTGTGACTTCTCAGGAAGAAGCTTGATTTAAGGGGGTGACAATGCAGGAAATAAAAGCTGGCACCAAATGTGCCAATGGATATGACACTGGAAAGGGGTTTCCTGGAAAGTTAGGCTTCCCTGTATCTTTCCCTGGGAGCCCCCAAATCTTTGCTAAGTTAATTTCCTATGGAAGGGAGACTTCTACTCTGCCAGAGTTTCTGTTTAATTGTTTCTGATGAAATGACCTGAACCAGAGTTCTCTATCAGACCTGACCCTCCCCTATTTACAACATCTAAACAGTGGTCCCATCTGTTGCTTCAATTTCCTCTCTTTCCATCTCCCCTCCCGGTGCCCTGGGCTCCACTAACAGCTTCCTAAGCAACTTTTGCTTTTGCGCATGCTGCTTGCCCTGGGATGCCCTTTCCCTCCTTTCTCCAACTGGCTGGAAAGTCCTTCTTTGGGAGCCAGCTCAGTCCCCATCCCCCTGGCCTGGCCCCTCCCAGTCGCCCCAGTTGTCTCCTCCATGCCTCGTCTGTACTCCCCAAGACCCCTGTGCTTCCTTCCATCAAAGGACTCTGCGTTGAAGGCTGACAGCTACCTGTCTGTCCCCACTAGAGAAACTAGTGAACAACTTGGGGCAGGGACTAGATATTTTTCTTTCCTTTGTCTCACTGCACACCTCAGGTCTGGAAGGCAGTAGGTGCTCAGGAAAGGTCAGCTGAAGGTGGGAGTCCCGGCTCTCCAAGGGTGTGTTCCTAGCATGACCTTATCTTCTATTTACTGACAGAGGACTGATCAGAATAGCTATTATTATTCCCATCCATCACTCCAGAGGCTGAGAAACACTGGACCATGCTCCTCTCTGGGGGCCCCGGGTGTCTGCAAAGCAATCCTGGTTTTTCCCCTGCTTGGCTGGGGGCAGGGGAGCCACACAGCACTGGCCACGTGCTTCCCAATCAAGGAGCAAAGCGGCCATTGACCGTTTTCTCAACAATTGCCAGACTTTGCCCCAGGGCAAGGAGGATGGAAGGGTGAAATGGGAAAGCTGGCGTGAGGAGGCCAGAGACCCTCCCTCTCCTAGGGACTGGCAGAGGCCCAGGCAGGGGGCATTTCCAGGCGGGCGCTGAGTCCAGCCCCAGGGACGCAGCAGCGCAGGGCTGGGGCGAGAGGAAAGGTCGGTTGCAAAACCCCATGTGTGGCAGCCTGGCTGCTGAGTCAGGCTCCTGAGGCCAGTCAGGGACCAAAGTCAGGACTGCAAACTCAGAGCCACCCGGTTAGCCTTGAGCCTGTTGATTCCCTGATCTTCCACGTCTAATCCTTCCTTGGGCCAGACTAATCTCCTTTAGTAGAGCACAGCTGTTGTTTTGGGGGGTTTTCCCCAGCATACCCCACTCTTTGGGTGACAACATCCTGGTGTTCCATGGAGACCCTCTTCCCCACCCCTCTCAAACTGAAAGAAGTCAGATTCTCTCCTCCCCGCTCAACACCAAGGCTGGTCACATGGCCCAGGCTTAGCCAATCAGAACATTTTCTCTTGCCCTTGACAGGCTCCAGGATAAGAATGTGGTGAACACAATAACCAATGAGCCTCAGTCCCAAGATAGTCGCATGTTGCATAAAAGATGCTTTATCTTCAACAGGAATTGCTAGGTCTCTAGAGCAACTAGAGACTGCGTGCCTAGTGGTTGCCTGAGAATAAGGTCACCCCAGAAACAAGCGAGGCTGAGAGAGGGTGCAAGCAGGACACCCAGTCTTACAGTCATTCGTGAAACTCAAAACGTACCTCTTGCTTTCAGCTACATGGACTAATATTTGCCTGTTTGCTTATGCATGTTTTAAAGTTGGGTCATTGTCATTTGCAAATAAATAACCCAAATACCTCCTACTAATAATTATAACAGAGTAATGCTGCTGCTGCTGCTAAGTCACGTCAGTTGTGTCCGACTCTGTGTGACCCCATAGAAGGCAGCCCACCAGGCTCCCCCGTCCTCGGGATTCTCCAGGCAAGAACACTGGCGTGGGTTGCCATTTCCTTCTCCAATGCATGAAAGTGAAAAGTGAAAGTGAAGTCACTGAGTCATGTCCAACGCTCAGCGACCCCATGGACTGCAGCCCACCAGGCTCCTCCGTGCATTGGATTTTCCAGGCAACAGTTTAGGCAGACCTAATTTCTCCCACAACAGTAGCAGATTTCGAGGGTAGAAACCCTTTGGTCCTTTGGAAGCACAGAACCACGAGCAGTCAGACCTGACTGTCCTGGACTTCAGGGGCACTTTTTAGGGGCACTGGCTCTACTTCTAGTGCGTCATTTTTCTTTCCCCCAAGGTCCATACTCAGTTTTGCTGCCATGTTCTGATAGCTCAGGCTTGGGCTGCCTAACCAGCCCTGGGCAGTCACTGTGGTCAGCTGTGCTGGTTGGCTTGCCTTGGATTGTCTGTTCTGTTCTGGGTCTCAGTTTCATCCAAACCGTATGGGCAGAAAGTGGGGAGATGATTCCAGGGCATATCAAAGTGCTGTTACCAGAAGAGATAGCTGCTCCTTCTCACCCCCTGCCCTAGACCTCAGCCATCCAAAGCAGCAATCATTTATTAATATTTGCTTTTGCAGGGTGCCAGCCCTACGCTGAGCACCAGAAGGACAAACAGGGTGAGCACATCCCAATGGTGAGGAGTTCGCTGTCTGAGAATAAAAGTATCATGGACGAACCATCAAAATGCTGTAGGATGAGGTGATAGCCAAGGAAACATAGAGCACCCTTGAACAATTCATTTTGCTTGGGGATGGGAGAGGGGGCATGGGAGAAGCCATGCTGAGGAGGTAACATGTGAGCTAGACTTCAAAGGGTGTGGTCGCTTTCACCAAGAAGGAGCGGTGGGGAACAGCGTTTCCGGCAGAGGGGAACAGCATGCGCAGAGGTACAGAGACATGAGAAATCTGGTATATTCTGGAAAGAGTATAGTTGGGTAATAAAGCAAGACAAGGAAGGGGAAGAGGGGCATTTTAGCCTGAGGAATAAAGGGGGGAAAAAGCATAAAAGCAATCACTATTAGTTAGAGTTTAGAGTGACCTTTCTTGGCCTTTTACCTAAGCTTCACTTAGCCCAAAAGGAAATTGGTACTTTCCCAATCCACAGCTTCCCTTAGGAGAGGAAGGGTTAATTCAAACAAGGTGAAGAAATGCCTGGGGAGCTGAGCGTGGAAGGGAGAGACCAAGATAGCCTAAAACCTGCACAAGGGAAAGGGGGCTGCGAAGGAAGGGGCCGGCCACAGAAGGGAAAGGTCAGTTGCTGAACTCAATAAAAACTTCCATGCTGAGCGCTCTCCTGGACCTTGCGAAATACAGAGATCAGTAAGACAGGGCTCGTAGGCTGGCTAGAGAAACACACAAGGAGGCAGCAAAGACAATAGGCTGAGTTCTATGGCTTGCGATGTCCAGCAAGTATCTATGGGGTTACCAGAAGCACCTACTGGAGGCCAGAGGCAAGGAAAAGTCCTCTTAGAGGAAGTGACACTGGAACTTCCTCTAAGTTGGATTTTAAAGAATAATAGAAGTTTGCTGCCTAGAGACCGAGGGGTTCTTATCATTCCCTTATCCCCCCTCTTATTAAAACTGCACATGGTAGCTATTTGGCTAACATCTCTCCTTCCTGCTGAATTCCATGGCAGCAGAGACTTGACTTGTCTGGTTCACTGAGTTCTCTCCTAGACCTAAATGAGTGCCTGGCATAGAGTAGGGGCTCAATAATGTGTGCGTGTGTGCAGGAGCAAGCACCCTGTGCAACGCCTCAGCAAAGGGTGCAGACAGAGGCAGCAGCAAAAAGTATGATTTGGGATAAGGCAGCTGGAGCAGGCAGAGTTCAGGGCGGACATGGCCTGATTGCCTGTTTGAGCAGTTTGGAGATTAGCCTTCAAATGAGGAGGGGCATGATCAGATTTGTATTCACCCACTTAGGAGCTCTAGTTTGATCCCTGGGTTGGGAAGATTCCCTTGGAGAAGGGAATGGCTACCACTCCGGAATTCTTGCCTGGAGAATTCCATTGACAGAGGAGCCTGGCGGACTACAGTCCATGGGGCCACAGAGTCAGACCTGACTGAGCGACTAACGCTGCTACTACTATTTATTTGACAAAGACGTATGGACTACCTACTATATGCCCAGGACTGTGTTTGACTCTAGGGATATAGGAGTGAGACAGACTCCTTCCTCACAGGAGCCAACACTCTTGTGGGAAAACAGAAAACTTGCAAACTATTAAGAAATAGTATATCTTCAGCTGGTGTTGAAATGCTAGGTAGGAAAATTAATATGGGTAAGAGGCTCGAAATCATTCAGAGGGGGCAGTTTCAGAGCCAGATGAGGAACATGTTGGATACAATTATATTTACTGCAAGGAGCAAAAGAGCTGGTTCACAAGTAGCCTGGTGTGTAGGAGTTTATTTGTATCTCATAACAGGAAGTTCAAGAGGTAAGCACTCCGGGGCTGGATGGGGACTCAGGGATGATGTCAAGAAAACATGTTCCTCCATTTTCTTGTTCTAGGCTATGAGCTTTATCTCTGATGTTTTAATTTTCCTTAATGAAGAGTCATGCATTACATATTTACTTCAAGTTCATAATTAAAGACAAAATGCTTTGCTGATATATAAATTTCTCCATCCAGAAAAATTCAGAAAAGTCTGATGCTCACAAAAATGACTGACAGGAGTTTGGGGCAGTGGGAAATTGGAAAAAGGGCCAAAGCCACATCTGTATTGATACAGTAGATGATTAGATGGCACCCACCGGTATGTATGCAAGGTATTCAGTTCCTATCCTGGGCAAATTCAGTAGAAGCAGGTCTTCAAAACCAGAAATGGCCGTGAATGTGTAAGCCCTGTCTCCCCACATCTCGCACAAAGGTTTTCGTGAAAGTGTCAGGCTTCCTAAATGTAATAGAATGGGAGAGAGGGGACAGGCTGACCGCAGCTGACTCTTGGTTTAGGGAGGATCACTCTGGGGCGGTGGGGAAGAAGGATGTGAGGAGCAAAGTCTGGAAGCAATAATCCTGGGAGAGATGGGGAAGGCCGGCCTGGGCAGGTGACGGGAATGGAGATGCGGGAGCAGCTTTGAGAACTATGGGGTAGAAAGCTGGCACCGCGGCAGTTCAGGGAAAGGTGAAGGAAGGGCGACTGAGAGGAGGGGCCCGGAGGCAGCTGCAGGAATTGGTGAGCCGTTCCCAAGCCCCAGCGCTCTTGCGCCCCCTTTGGATTGCTGCTTGTAAGAGGCGAATTCCAAGATGGCTTTCTGAATGCTAAGGAGTTCCTGGGGTCAACCTGTCCTTCTCTGATTGGTGGAGCCAGTCATGAGATTCAAATACTGACTGGGTACTGGGCATTCATTACTGTCTTGGTAACCAATGACAAATCTGTTTAAAAAAAAAAAAAACACATGGTAGTGATATTTAAGGAACTCAGGGGAATGGCAGGCCAAGGAACCCAGCCCTTGGGCCCCAGTTACTGGACTCTTGACTTGGTTTCTGTTTAGGGGAGATTTTGTTGAGAGGTGGTAAAAATTGCTCTAAAAAACCTGGGCCTAGGAATTCCCTGCAGTCTGGTGCTTAGGGCTCCTCGCTCTTACTGCCAAGGGCCGGGTTCGATCCCTGATCAGGGAACTAAGATCCCACAAGTCACATGGTACAGCCAAAAAAATAAAAACGAAACAAAAACCCAAAAGAAACAATACCCTTAGGGGCATGAATATCATCTCCTAAACAAGGAAGGGAGGGTATTGGTCTGAGAAAGCTTCCTTCCTCACAGATTAAGACCTTGTTTTTCTTTAATGTAACTAGCTAAACTGGTTTCAGGTAAACAAACAGTCTACCCTGCCTAGGCCAGGCACTGAAAACAGAAGAGATTCCTTCCCTCAGAATTCTGGTAGTAGGAGACACCCAAAGCCCTAAATAAACAAGTTGTTTGTATATGGTATACTAGTGGTTTCCTTTTGTTTTCCTATGTTAAGCAGTGTTCTTGGAGCTAAATCTATCCTTCATTGCATAATTCACTCATAAGTCATGTTGGGTTTTTTTCTTCTTCAATCATAATAGTCAAAAGGAGATTTTGGTCCAGACGTGTGCCTGTCAACAAGCCACAGGAAAAGTTCTGGCTAGCTGTTGTCCCAAAGTTTCTCATTCTTGAATTTGGGAGAATTCAAAATGGAATCACTGAAGCCCCAGAGTGAACTGTCCAGGGATCAGTCAACTGACAAACCAGATCCAGGTTTCCCAGCTCACAGGCCCAAGTGGTATAATTCAGCATCGCCTGATGGTGAGACTGCCTGTTCTACGCTCCAGACCAAGCTGCTGGCCCAGGGGCTGCTACACACATGTGGTAAAGACATTGTTGAGTGTGCAGCTCTTGCTCAGCGACAGGGAATTTCCTCATTGTCACCTCACTCCACGCAGACTCACTAAATTTAGTAAATGAAGTTACAAATTACCCAGTTAAATCTGAATGCAATATTTGGAACACACTTATACTTAAAAAAAATCTATTTGAAGTTTGATTTTAATTGAGTGTCTTAGTGCATTAGCGCTGCTATAACAAAATACCACGGACCAGGTGGCTTAAAAAGCACACATTTATTTCTCATGGTTCTGGAGGCTAAGTCCAAGATCAAGGCACTAGCAGATTTGGAGTCTGGAGAGAGCCCTTCTCTGGATTCACAGATGGCTGTCTTCCCCCTGGGTCCTTGTATGGTAGGAAGGATGAGGGAGCTCGGTGGGGTCGCTTGCATCAGCACTCATGGCATTCAGGGAGCCTCTGATGTTGTGACCTGTGTACCTCCCAGAGGTCCCACCTCCTAATACCATCACGTAGGGCAGTAGGATTTAGCAAATGAGTTTTGGTGAGATATAGGATTTAGTCTATAGCACTGGGTGCTCTGTATTTTGTCTGGCAACCCTAACCCCACAATCCTCAGAGGCAGGCAGTATCAGTGTCCCTGTCTAATCGCTGAGGCTCACAAAGAAAATTGCCTAAGGTCAATCAACCAAGGTGGTGGAGGAACCTGGCCCCTGGGTTCACCCCTGGGTGTCATCTTTAAGGCATCAAGGATGTGCTGGGGTGGAGTGTGGGTGTCTTGGGGCTAGAAGGGATGAACTATGTAAGCTAAGGCCATAGAGGCACCAATCAGCATGAGTCGTGGATCCTGCGGTCTTCATATTAGAGGGCAGAGAAGAGAGCGTTTCCGCTCTTAGCTGTAACTGATTTTCGGTTTTAGTTTACTGTACCAAGACCTGGGCACCCTAGCCAACAAGGCTGGAAATGCAGGAAGCCATCTGGAGCTGTGTGCTGAGTCATAGGGCCCGGAGAAAAACAAGAACATCATGATGGCAGAGGAGGAGGTGGGGAGCAACCTCCCTGGAGATCACGAATGGCCACCAGAAATAGAAACCGCTCCCTCTGAAGCATCTGTTAGAAGGGCCAAGATCACCACGCAACTGGAATCCCCTTTCTATTAAACACCGACTGAATGCAGAGCTCTGTTCTGTGAGAATGTCAAAAAGTCAGGTGGTTAGTGAAAGTTCCTAGCTTTTTTTGAGGGGTGGGGTGGGGTATTGGTTCTTTTTTTTTTGAAATCCAGTCTCATCCTCTTCTCTTACTACCTATGAGCCCTTGGGTGGTATACTCAAATTTTCTGACCCCATTTCATCTTCAGGAATAACAATCCTCATCTCACTAAGATAGTGTGAGGGTTTCAATGAAATCACATTTTTTTAAAGTGTGTTGCCTAGGTCTAGCACACAGTAGATGGTCCCAAAAGAGTAGATTTTGTTGTCAGAGAGACATAAAAATATCTCTCTTTGGGGTTGGTGCAGGGATTAAATCAGATAATGTGGGGAGGGGAAACACTGGATACAGGTCTCAGGGAGAAGTCAGCTAAAGATGAGATTCCTTTTTCCTTGTTTTGCCCCTAGGTCCTGAGATGGCTGGTTCTGGTCCCCCTGGATGCTGTTTAGTAAAGCTAAATACAAACACAGTGAAGGCTTATATATGTTCATTCCATCCACAAATGTTTCCTTTAACATTGTGCATATCACTGGTTCAGCCTCTGTGGAGGTAGAGACAAAATGAAGATGAATTCCTATTTGTCCATTGATTTCAGCAATTGTTTCGTGGTCAGGCACTCTGTGAAGCACTTTATGTAGACTGGATTCTCAGAGCAACTCTTTCAGATAGGTACTATTATAATCCCACTTTACAGATGGGAAAACTGAGGCTCAGAAGGATTCAACACATTGTCCAAAGGCACAGAGCTAGTAGGAAGCAGAGTCAAGGCTCAGTCCCAGGCCTGACTATCCCTACCAGGGACCAGTTCCCAGAGGGAGAAAAACACTCAGTTGGAGATTTCAACTTATCCAGGCACAAAGGTGTCTACACAGCACAGTGAGATGAAATGTCAGAGGAGAGATTGGTCATCAGAGTGACTGACAGCGGTTCTGGGCTGCAAGGGGCTCCCTGGGGGGCTTCTGAGAAGGTGGGAGTGGGGAGTAGCCCTAGACCGTGGGGAAGCAGATGGAAGAGGGTATAGTGAAGGCGGGCGAGGGCACACGAGACTGGGTCAGGTGTGGGCAGGGTTCAGCTGCAGGCCAGCTGGCTGAGCCCAGGGCCCGTATGAGACACGAAAGGAGGAATATCCAACTGGGACGGAGTCTGGCTGGGGCAGGCTGTGATCAGTTTCCAGAATGATAAACTCAGGCTCAGCTGAAGCGACTTCTAGTCTTAAAGCATCACTGCTTAGAGGATCCCTACAAATCACGTGCTGGCTGTCAGCAGTGCTCGAAGGTGTACCTGTCACTGGAAATGAAGGAGGTTTCTGTAGGCAGTAGACATCACCTGTCTTGCTGAGTGACCTCAACCTTAAGTAAAGAGATAGTGACATTTCCTTTGTGTTCAGAGGATTCCACTAAGAAGGCCAAGTGCTAAGGGTCATCAAAGCAAACTCAGAGATGGTACAACTGTTCTTCAAGCCAGTCTGGCAATATATATCAAGAGGATAAACACGATCCCCCCCTTTGATGCCACAATTTTACTGCTAGAAATTAATCCTAGGAAAATGGTCATGGAGGGATGCAAAACTCTGTGTGTACAAGGATGGTTGCTATAGCATCACTTGCAAATATAAGTATCAGAAATGTCCCCCCTCCAACCCCAAAAAAGAGAACAGATCTGTGGTTAGCAAAGGGGGAAGGGGAGTGGGGGAGGGGTGGATTGGGAGTTTGGGATTAGGAAATGCAAACTATTATATGTAAGATGGATAAACAATAAGGTCCTACAGGGTACTAAATTCAACATCCTGTGATAAACCATAATGGAAAAGGACATGAGAAAGAATGTATTCGATTGTATAACTGAATCATTTGGCTGTACAGCAGAAATTAACACATTATAAATTGATTATACTTCAATAAAATAAATCAAATAAAAAAGGAATGTCCCAACTAGTCAATAACAGGGACTTAGTTGAAAATGATGATATATCCATTCAATGGACTACCACACTACCATTAAAAGTCATTGTTTGGTTGCTAAGTTGCGTCCGACTCTCTTGCAACCCTATGGACTGTAGCCTGCCAGGCTCCTCTGTCCATATGGGATTTCCCAGGTGAGAATACTGTGTTTCCACTTCCTTCTCCAGGGGATCTTCCTGACCCAGGGATCAAACCCAGGTCTTCTGTTTGGCAGAATTCCTTACCACTGAGCCACCTGGGAAAAGTCATTGTGGTCACACCATATTAAGTGAAAACATCAAGTTGCAAACCATTAATATAGTATGATCTCAGCTTGAAATTACATTAATAAAATCCATTCCCCCCACTTTTTTTAATTCCACAGACATTTACTGCTGCTGCTGCTGCAAAGTCGCTTCAGTCGTCTCCGACTCTGTCACCAGACTCCCCTTCCTGGGATTCTCCAGGCAAGAACATGGGAGCAGGTTGCCATTTCCTTCTCAAATGCCTGAAAGTGAAAAGTGAAAGTGAAGTCGCTCAGTCGTATCTGACTCTTCGCGACCCCATGGACTGCAGCCTACGTCCATGGGATTTTCCAGGCAAGAGTACTGGAGTGGGGTGCCATTGCCTTCTCCAGACATTTACTGAGCACCTGTCAAGTAGCAGGAGCAGTCGTAGGCATGGAATACAGCGGTGACTATAACCCGCGGGATGCCTGCCTCTGGGAGAGGGGTGAATGCAAGGCTGCAGATGGTGGGCAGCATGGTCGGAGGGCAGCAGGGGAGCGGCAGAGGCTTGGCCAGGAGGGCTGTTCCCCAGTTAAGGAGGAGGCCCCAATACCCGAGGGGTCTGTGGGGAGGCACTTGGGGCCTCCTCACCTGCTGCTCGGCGCCCCCTGAGCCAGCCCATTTCTGCCCAACTCGCACAGGCCTCAGGGAGCGACCCAAGGGCATGACTTCAGCCCAAAGAAGACAGAAGTGGGAGGGGGACCCCCACCCACCCACCCCAGCAGACAGGTGGGGCTGACCTTTTAGGCCTTGGGACTTTGGTGTGCAGCTAAAGGCACTTGAAGCTGCCTCTGGGGTTTGGGGGTCCCCAGAGGTCCTGGTGATGGCACACTGGGGGGCCTAGGCACCAGAACACAGTCTCCCCAGCAGGGGAGGGTCAGAGCCGCATCCTGGACCACAGCAGCCTGGCTGTCAGGAGTGTCAGTAGTCACCACATCGCGAGAAGCTGCGGGGCACATGGAGGGCTGGCGCCCACAGACAGTCAACAGCGCTCCAGCTTCAGGCTCTTGTACTGGCAGCTCATGAGGAGCACGCCAAACACCTGCACACAGGCGATGCCCAGGCCCATGGCCCCGCTGATCCTCAGGTGCTCCTGGACGAGGGTCTCCAGCTTGGTGATGCAGCCGCCCCCGACTCTGCAGATGTTGGGGGTGTGGTCCCACCGGCCACGGCCAGCAACCGTGGTCTTGCAGCAGCTGTCGGGGACCACATGTCCACCTGCCTGGCCCGAGCAGATGCGCTCATTGTCCAGGCCTGCGAGCTGTTGCTGCCACAACAGTGGAACTCCTGCTGCAACTTGTCCACAGCGCTGCTCACACCCTCCTGGCCCGACTGGTGGTAGCCCTTGGTCACGGTGTCCGTCAGGTTTCTCTTGAGCTCTGCGTTCAGCTGCTGAATAGACATAGACTCCCGCGATGATCTCCAGCAGAGTCAATACGGGGAAGGGTGCGGTACAGATGTAGCAGGTTCCTCTGTTCCTTGAAGGTGGCACAGCAGCCCGGAACCCCAGTCACAGTGACGACGGCGCCCGCCACCACCAGGATGCAGGCTGTGGCCAGGCAGGTGCCCTAGGCCAGCGGCTGATGCACTCACGCCGGAGGGCCAGCGTCCAGATGCCCACGGCCGAGGCGGCCAGGCCAGCCAGCCAGAAGCAGCAGCTGCAAGTGAAGAGCAGGCACTCGAGGCAGACGGTGCCGTGTAGCTGTGGACTTCTCCCCGAACTCGCCCATCCTGGGGCCGGCAGGCGGGGAAGGGGCTGGCTGGTGGGGCGGGCTCCTCTGTAAGGCAGGAAGACAGACGTTCCCGCCTGAGGAAGCTCCACTAAAAGGCCAGGGACAGGTCACAGCCCCGCATCCGAGGCCGGGCGGGCGGCGGGCTGCGGGGGCCGCGGCTCCGAGCGCAGAGAATCCACAGCCGGCGCGGGGCTGGCCCGCGGCCAAGGACACGCGACGCGGGTCAGAGCAGAGCTCCGCGCATGGGCGGGACACCCACTCGGGCGGGAGACCCACTCGGGCGGGCCCCCGGGGTCCACCCAAGGCGGGAGAGGCCAGGTGGGCTGTGGCCCCGGGGTGCCCACAGCCCCACTGCGGCCCACGCCCTCTCCATTCACTGTTTAAGTAGCTAAGGTGCTGTGTCCCAGGCAATATTCTGAACACTTTGGTGATGGAGGGCAACGAGGTGAGTGTATTATTTGGGAGGCAGTCAGATGACATACATGTAGAATATGTTCAGGAATAAACACGGTAATTCTGAGAGTAGTACAGTGCCATAAAGAAGATATAAGATGGGCTAGTTCAGCGGAAGGGACAGGTAGGGATGATCCGAGGAACTGACGGTTTGACTGCCTCCTGCGTATTGAAAAACATCTGGTCGGGAGGATCTGGGGAGGAGCATTTCCGGCAGAGTGCGGAAGGCTTTAAGGACAATGCAACTGGAGTATTAGAAAAGAAAATAAAGGAAGAGTACTGTGTGCAGGGAGAAAAGAGGGGGTTGAGTCAGGCACAGGCAGGATAACTAGTCAGAAAGCCAAGGTGAGGCGTTTACAGGGAGTTTGGATTTTATTCTAAGTGCAAGGGGACACTGCTGGATTTCGTCAGGCAATGATTATATTCACATTTACATTTTTGTAGCCAGAAGGAAATACATCAGTGGGTTAATAGAGATCATCAAGGGGTAGAGGGGTAATGAACAATTTTTTCTTTGTTTCTGTATGTTTTTCTGTAACACCCAAACTTTGACAACTAGAGACAAACAATAATTTCTCTTTTAAAAACCATGCACCAGAGAGCAAAGCAAGCTAATGGCCACCATTTACATGGAGCCATTTACAGGAAGAAAAGTCTTTAGCCCATCATCCCATTGCATTTTTGCAATAACCCCATGAGTTAAGTCAGACCATTTGGAAGGCACAGAGACTCTAGCAGAAAATGTCAGAACTGGGACCAGAATAAAGTTTCTACAGCCTTTGCCCAGGTTGGCTGATTCTGTCACACAGTGAGGTCTCTGGGGCCCTTAGGTCTGCCTTAGATGCATCCAGATACCCAGAGGCCCCAGGAAGAAGTCATGAGATTACTGAACCCTACCCCTGTCTGAGAGAGAGAAGGGAGGGAACAATGGCCCCAATTGTACATGGCTAGTGCAAGAGCACGTGTGTGCAAGAAGAGGGGTCTTGCTCATAGGGTAGATGCTCCATAAACATTTGTTAATTAGTGAAATGACTTGCTTTCAGGAAAATGCTGCTTACTCTTGGGAGGTGGTTTAGCTGACTTCACAATTCATTAGCTGTGTGATCTCAGGCTAATTATTCTCCCCTCCAAGCCCAGAGTCATCATCTCTAAGATGAAGATAAAGCCTGTACTCGTTCACCTCTGTGAAGTGTGATAGCTAGGGGCAGGCTCTAGAACCAGACTGCCTGGGCTTGAATCTGCTTCTACCCTCTTCTGATTATGTCCTTGTGGAGATGCTTAGCCTCTCAAGACCTCAGTTTTCTCATCTGTAAAATGTGAGTAATAATACTTGTCTCCTAGCATTGATGTTAGGATTAAATGAATGGATGGAGAACTTTGAAGAGGTCGTTTTTAGCACATAGAATGTGCTCCTTGAATGTCAGGTAACATTAACATCAGCATTTTAGGGAGTTTGCATCAAGGGAGAAGCTTTCGGAAGCACAGAACTTAACACAGGGTGCCAATAAGGTTGCTATTGCCTTTCTACCACCATGCCTGCCATGGTCACTGTTTCAGTGATTTTTCATAGGAATCATATAAATTCACCAGCCACCTTTTGTTCAGAGAGGAGACCCCTTACCCACCAGGAGGTCCTTTGCCAAATTAAACAGTACATCTACTCTCTCGCATCGCAGGAGGTTTGTTCAAGGTCATGGGAAGAATCCTCTGACATTTTCCAGGGTCTCTGTCTCTAATTCATTTAAGGAGCCACTTTTTACATTTCAGGCTTGACAGCTGCTGAATGACATGAATGGAGCCTGCTCAGGTGAGCAGCCTGGGATCAAGCTTCAGTTGTTTGAAGACCACCAATAATTGTGCAACAGCTGTATACCCCTGGTCTACTGGGTCTTCTCTTCCCTCATTATTTTTCTTGAATTTGTCTCACATTTAGAGCTCAAAATATGTTGATTCTCAAGGGAAGCATATTCATTACTATAAATGGAAAGCCACAAATAGAAGCTACTCATAAAAAGAAATATTATGCAAATGAAGCAGTATTGCTGAATTCTACAGGAATAGGGTGGCCCGTTGAAGACTCGAGGCTCATGAAGCCTTTTAGATGTTCATTTAAATGGGAGATCTGGAGAGGTGTGACAGACGTTAGTGCCCCAGTGAGTGTCTTGTTGGTGGAATAAGGACTGAGAAAGACTTTAAAGAGGGAAAAACTCTCTAACCACCTGATTCTGTCTTTTTAGTTCTGCGTCTGTTCACCTCCTAGAACTTTCTCCTGCCTGCTAGGGGCTCCCTTCTATGCTGTTCAGTTCTTTATTCAAAAAGGTAAGGAGTGAACAGCCCATTCTCTGCTTCTTGCTTGTTAGGTCTTTTTAGGAAGATTCTTAGCCCTCTCTGAAATGCCACTGCCATGCTCTTGCTTAGTTGTATCTGATTCTTTGTGATTCCATGGACTGGAGCCTGCCACGCTCCCCTGTTCATGGAATTTTTTAGGCAAGAATACTGGAATGGGTTGCCATTTTCTACTGCAGGAGATGTTTTTGACCCAAGGATCAAACCTGCATCTCCTGAGTCTCCTGCATTAGCAGGCAGATTCTTTACCATTGCACCACCTGGGAAGCCCCTCTCTGAAATGAGGGAGCTGGATTAGAAACATATTCTTCTCTGATGATTTTCGGGCCCCCAAAGCATGCTTGGCTGCCCATCCATGTTTTTCCCCTGCGGACAGAGCAGGAGTGAAACCCACCCCAAGGATGGTCTCGTGGAATAGTTCAGGTCCCATGAGAAGCAAAGAAGTGGGATTCACCACATAGCCACGAATGAATGTGTGTTTCCAGAGGGGTGCGTTTTCTGCACGTTGAACTGAGCAGATGGCTGTGTTTGAATGAAAAAGGAAATACACCCTAGGAAGAAGTGACAAAATGACTTCGGGTTTCATCCCCTCATTCAGCAGCCCCTGCAAAAGTTTCCTTCATTAGAGATCCTGGTAAAAGCTGCTGAGGCATCGCTCCTAAATGATTCCTCTTTCCAGGTCTCCTCCCTGCTTCTAAATTGCTTGGAATCTGCCGCACCTGTGTGTATTCAGATTCTTTAGCCTGACATGTGAGCCCCTCCTCTGCTGCTGCTGCTAAGTCACTTCAGTCTTGTCCAACTCTGTGTGACCCCATAGACGGCAGTCCACCAGGCTCCCCCGTCCCTGGGATTCTCCAGGCAAGAACACTGCAGTGGGTTGCCATTTCCTTCTCCAATGCATGAAAGTGGAAAGTGAAAGTGAAGTCACTCAGTTGTATCTGACTCAGCCTGCCAGGCTCCTCCATCCATGGGATTTTCCAGGCAAGAGTACTGGAGTGGGCTGCCATTGCCTTCTCCGGAGCCCCTCCTCAGTCTGGTTCTAATCTGCACTTGCAGTTCTGGCTGCTGGAACGCTCTTTCCTTGAATCTCCTGCTTCGGGCAACCTGATTCCCTGGCACAGAGTAGGTGTGAAAAAACGTAATTGAAGAAAAGAATCTGTCTTATGCTGGGATGCCTCTACAGTCCCTTTCAACATGTAGTTCTTGAGTGTCAGGGACGAATGGTGATTGAAAACTTCCTGTATGCCTGCTGTGGTGGGGTGACCACCGTCTCAATTTGCTGAGGATTTTCCTGATTCTGGCACTGGCAGACCAAGAACCAGGAAACCCACGTGACAAAGGCAAATCAGGATGGTCGGTCACCCTGTGTGTTAAGACTGCACGTGCTCTCTCTCCGTGGGGCCTCCGGCACAGTCGGGGAGGAGATGGTAAAAAAATTATCCCACGAAGAAATAGGTCATTACCAGCCGTGGTGAGTGCAGAAAGAAGGCAGCCCCAGGACTTCCCTGGTGGCTCAGTGGTAAAGAACCCACCTGCTCGTGTAAGGGACGTGGGTTCGATACCTGGTCCAGCAAGATCCCGCGTGCTGCAGGGCAACCTAGCCCACAATCCACAGCTACTGAGCCTGGGTGCCCTAGAGAAGTCCCTGCAGTGAGAAGTCCACACACAGCAATGAAGAGGGGCTCCCTGCTGGCTACAACTAGAGAAAGTCCGTGCTTTCTCAAGTGCAGCAACGGAGAACCAGCACAGCCAGAACTAAATTAAGAAGAAGGCAGCTGTGAGCTGAGTGATGTGGGTTCGAAAAGGAAAACACAGGGTCCCAGCCCTGGAGAAGCTCCTGGTTGCAGCTAGAAGAGAGGAGGATACACAGCTTGTTTAATGTCAAGTACCGCGTGTAATGGATCAGAAATACACACTCCCTTTTCCCTCTTCACAATGCACCATTTCTATTTTAATTGCGGTTTCAAGCATCAGAAACTCACTGGTAAATTAAATAGATATACGTCAATCGAAAGGGCATTACAAGGAAAAGCTGAAAAACTAGGAGGCCTTGGAAGAGAGAGAAATGATGGTCTCTTAGGGAGCTGAGAGAGTAAAAAAATATGCCAGAACAAAAGAACCTGCCTTGTTCCATTTCCATTAGAAAAACTGACTCAAGCCATCCTCTGCCCGTGGGTTTCTCTGCCCAATATTCTAACTCCAGTAAGAAAGAATTTGATAGCCAAGCCTGGGTCTCGGCTAGGCTAGGGTGGCTACCATAATTAGAAATCCACCAAAATAGTTTGTGATGGGGCCCTGGGGAGCAGAGTGGTTGCTAATGGCAATGGAATAGCCAGGATGCTGGAAAGGTGAGGGCCTCAGTCACCTGTATCCCTCTTCATGAGGCAGTCCAGACACCGCCTGCCCGAGACCTTCCTGTACTGTGCTCACTGCCTTCCAAGGAGCTCTGCTGGCCTTGTGTCCAGAATATCCTGTTCTATTCTGTGACCATGGACAGCCCCATGCTGACGTCTGCCTTCAGCTGATGGCACCTTGGCCATGCCCCCCTTAGAGTGTGCACTGGGTCCTTGGGCATGGCCTGCACATTTCCTGGCACAGAGGCATGCTACTGAGGTCTTTCAAGAGAGTTCTAAAAGAGCCCATTGCCCTGATGATCCCACCCGCCTTCCCCCAAGGCCACTGCCCTCGAGCCAAACCAGTCTTCTTTCTGCTTCTCATGCACTCAGCCTGCTTTGCTATCCCTTCTGCCCATTTGTCTGCTTTGCTGACCTCATAGCTCAGCAGTTCTGCATGGGGAGATTTTGTCCTCCAGGAACATCTGGGGACATCTGGGGACAGTGTCAGCTGTCACAGTAGAGAGCAGGCTGCCACCAGCATCTTACGGCTCGAGGCCAGTGATGCTACTAAATGCCTCATAAAGCACAGGACAGACCCCTGACAGACCCTCCAACAGAGAGCTATCAGGCCACACACACCCCTCGGGCTGAGGTGGAGGAGTCCAGGGGTGAGGCTGAATGCCCATGTCTCTGCTCAGAAGTTCTCCTCAGGAGGCCTTCTCTCCCCATCTACCCGTGTCTCTCTATCTCGCTCCCTTTTGTATTTTCCTAAAATGACTGTGTCTGTGTATTCAGTTGCTTATTTGGGGCCTGTCTCCTGTACAGAAGGGGCAGCCCTAGGAGAGTGGGCCCCCGTGGGCCTTCTTTCCAGCCTGGAAAGCTGCACCCGGCACCCTGTGGGCTGCTCCACAAAAACATGATGAGTGAACGTTTCATAGAGGAGAGTGGCTCCACCTCCTCAAAGAGCAGAGGTCAGAACACTGGGCTGTGAAGCCCCGCCATTCTCAGACTGGCCATCTTGGGATGTATTTGCATTTGTTTATTTCCCCAGCCAGTTCACATCTAGCCTTTGGCAAGTTTCTGAAGCCTCTTGCGACTCAGTTTCTGCATCTGTCAAGTGGGGCTATGTTTATTAGCTCCTTCCTTGCAGAGATGTGGTGGAGATAAAATAAATTAACCCACAAGACACTTGAGAACATGCCTGACTCAGAAACGCCATAGTAAATGCCATCTCTCATCACCATCATCACAGTGACTTGGCCAGAGTAGGCGGTGAAGATGACAGAACCGGCTCTGGGGCCCTCCCAGAAGATTAGGGGATTAATGCAGCTTGCAAAGCCAAAGCTGTCCCCACTTGGTTTTGCCAGCTCCTTCTCTGTCCATGAAATAAACCAGATGAAGCCTTTATCCATCTCTTGTTTTGAGAAGGAGGCTATCAGGAACTGTGAATTTAATGTGGCAGATGGTGCTGTCCTTGAATTATGAAACCAAAGGAGGAAATTAAAGTGCTCCCTTGCAACAGATATGGGCCAGAAGGGGTAGAGGGCAGGGCCCAGGCCACAAAGGAGAGTGAAGGAGGTGTTTTATCAGCTGGACAATGGCTATTCCTGAGAGTAGCGGGAGTCCTAGAATAATAGAATTTTATAGCCTAAAATCATTTGAGACTGCTTTCTTTATTTTATATAAGCAAATGAGGCCCAGAGAGGGAAAGTGACCCTCGAGGTCACATAGCCAGTTAGTGACAGAGCAACCCATACCTCTTGTTTTGTTGATCAGGGTTATGATTTCTGTCCCAGGCCAAGACCAGGGGCAGCCTCTGTCCCAGGGTGTCCAGACTTCGAGCATCTCTGCTCTGCAGAGACTGGGGCACATGTACTCCATGTCTCTCCCCAGCACATCAGGGGAGTATGAGCCAGAGCTCTGGAACCCTGTCTGGGTCTTAGAACCTCAGTTTGCTTATCTGTAAAATGGAAATAATAATAGGCTGTATCTCACAGGGTCACTGTGAGAATTTAGTGAGTTACTATCATATCAAGCATTTAGCCATGGGCTTGGCACATAACATGATTTGTAAAATGTTGGTTGTTATTATGGCTCCAGAACTGACTAGGGTCTGAAGGTCCCCAGGCTGCAGGCCCCTCAGAGGCAGTGCCCATCTACAGGATATCTTTTGTCCTCTACGCTGTACCAGGCAATTGTCACCTGCCAGGACCTCAGTAAATGGTGGTGGCTGACAGCTGGCCCCCTTAGAGACCCCCATTTCTCAGTAGGAACAACAGAGCACCAGGAAATGCTGCCAGCAATGCATGTGACTTTGGTCACTAGTTTAGACTTTAATCCTAAACAGATAAAGCAATCCTCCTGTCCAGTGGTGAACCAGCCTCATGATGAGGGCTGTGTTTGTTTCCCATCAGTCCTCAGCAGGCAGTGTGGAATCTTTCCCCAACTAGCTGTGGGCTATTTGCATTTAAATTGGTTTTCTCTCATTATAGAAATCTCTTAGGTCAGCTGCAGTTTCCATTTTCCCCAGCATCAGTCTGGAAGCTCCATTTCTTGCTCGAGGGTCCCTCATGCCTTCCTCCTTCTTGCTGACAGTGAGATGTGCTCACCTATTCTCATCGTGGACACCAGATAGCCTGAGAAATTTGCCTGAATCCTAGGCAGGCTTGGCATGTTTCCCTCAGGAGAAGGTGGAGGCTGGGGAGGGGCTGCAGGATTCTGGACCTGCTATTGCAGTAAGGAGACCCTGGGGGCTTCATCTTCTGCACCTAGGCCTCATTTTCTCATTTGCTAAAAAAAAAAAAAAAAAACCCACACACATTGATTAAGTAAGTATGATGCTAGGTGCTTGGAATGCGAAGATAAATAAGACACATCTACCACCTCCCAGGAAAGGAGAGAGAAAATACCAAAAAATTTAATATAGTCAAATAATTGCTTTAATAAGGATCAAAATAGATTCAGCCAGAGCGCAGGCTTTCAGATAAGGCTCATCATAAACCACGGTCATACGCATGCACACACACACACTAGCTAACATGTTTATAGCATTCCATGTGTGGCCGGGGATCTTCCTAAGCAGATAACATATTAGATCTCTATTACATCTATGTCTGTATTATATCCGTATTGAGCTTCCCAGGCGGCACTAGTGGTAAAGAAGCTGCCTGCTGACCGGAGACACAAGAGACGCGGATTTGATCTCTGGGTCGGGAAGATCTCCTGGAGAAGGGAATGGCCACTCTAGTATTCTTGGCTGGAAAGTCCCATGGACAGAGGAGCCTGGTGGGCTATAGTCCCTAGGATCGAAAAGAGTCAGACAAAACTGAAGTGACTTAGCACCATATATATGTGTGTGTATATATATATGTATATATAATATGTATGTGTATGTGTGTACATGTTCAGTTGCTAAGTCATGTCCAACTCTGACACTGCATGGAATGTAGCCCTCCAGGCTCCCTTGTCCATGGGACTTTCCAGCCAAGGATACTGGAGTGGGTTGCCATTTCCTCCTTCAGGGGATCCTCCCAACCCAGGGATTTAATCCACGTTTCCTGCATTGCAGGTAGATTCTTTACTACTGAGCCACCAGGGAAACCCATAAGGCCTTTCCTTTGCTTCATTGTGCTTCACAGATATTATGTTTTTCATAAATTGAAAGTTTGTGGCAACTCTGTGTCGAGCAAGTCTGGGTGCCATTTTTCCAATAGTACTGTTTTTTAATTAAGGTATGTACATTGTTTTCTTAGAAATAATGCTATTGCATACTTAACAGACTCTAGTGTAAACATAATTTATATCCACCAGGACACCAAAAAAGTTGTGTGACTTGATTTGTTACAATATTTGCCTTACTGCATTGATCTGGAACCCAATGTGCTGTATCTCCAAGGTATGGTTGTGCAAACATACAAATATATTTATACATAATATATAAACATGTATTAAGTAATATGCTGGCTTCGTGTTCCTGGTAGGCCATAAAGGAAGTGCAATCATTCTCATTGCTTTCCAAATGAGGGAATTGAGACACAGAAAGGTGAAGTCACTTGCCCAAGGCCATTGCTAATCAATCGTAGATTTGAGCATGGCTTGGGCTATTCATCCTGTGTTATACCCACAGCTGACAAAGAGTGATGCTCTTACGCGTTTTCCACCCTAGCTCACCTTTCAAGAAGCATTCCTCAAGGTCCACTGCCCTGCTAACCTGACCCACTGATGGGCTATGGACCATGGTTGAATCGAACTGCAGAAGGAGGGTCCGGGTCTGCTTGGGAGAACTGGGGAGTGTGAAACAGGGAGGAGACGCTTGCAGTGGGTTTGAAGGATGACTAGGAATTTTCTGGATGGGTAAGAGGAAGAGCAAAGTATTTCACTAAGGACAAGACTGTGCTGATCCCCACAATATTAGCAAGTGTGGAAGTCTAGGTCTCGTGGCCAGTGGCGGGGGGTGGGGGTGGGGGGCTCAAATTGCATGACAGGGCTCAGATGTGATGTGGACTGAGCAGGTTTTGAGCCATGGGACAGGGAGACTAGCCAAGACCAAAGCACGAAGGGCCCTGAATGTCCTGTTCATCACGGGCTCTGTTCTGGGGGCCAGGGGAAGCCATGAAGTGGTCAAGTTGGTTACAAGGATCACTCTAGCTCTGGTGTGGAGGACTGCCTGGACAGAGACACCAGGAGACACTATAATCAACAGACGGAACCAAGAGGTGTAAGAGCTACAGTTGATCCAGTATAATCAACAGTGTTAGGTGGGGGGTTTTCCAGCCAAGAGGCACTCCTGCTGCCCAGTGATGAGTGGTGGAGCTGCACCTACCCACAGAAGATATCCTTATCTAATTCACCCAGACACCTTATGGGCTGGTGGTGGCCCTTGTGTGTGATAGTCAAGAGGGGTGGGGAGAGGGCTGGACGAAGGCTGTGGCATTTGAGGAAGAGATGCGGGACCAAATGTATGAGACAGTGTGGGGCAAAATAATCTGGTCTTGGTGATCAGTCTGATGCCAGGGCTTGAGGGAGAGCGACAGATGGGATGGTGCCCAGTGTTCTGGTTGAGCTCAATCAGCTTTCATCCTACTTCAATCTAACACCAGGGGGTCGGCAAACTTTTCTGTAAAGGACCAGACAGAAACTATGTAGATTGTGCAAGCCCTGTGGTCTCGGTTACAACTACTGAACTCTGCCATTATGGTGCAAAACTCTCATAGGCATTGTGTAAGGGAATGGTCGTGACTGTGTTTCAGTAAAGCTTTATTTACAGAAACAGACTGTGGGACGGATTTGGCCTGAGGACTGTTGTTTGCTGACCACTGCTTTACGCCATCAGGTGACCAACCACCAAGGCGACCAGCTCACATACCAGGCACCCACTGAGGAAGAGGAAGGCTCCCACCGCATCAGGTGCAGACAGGTCTCATATCTCTTCTTGAATGATGTCTTTCTGTTCACAAAAACTCATCTGAATTAAGGAGTAAGTCCAATGTCTAATTCCCGGAGCTCAGCTCTGGCAGAAGGGACGTCGCTGCCCCACTGCAGCTGTCACAGTGGAGGCCCGGGCTGGCGTTTCCGTCAGTTACAGACGCAGTGCAACAGAAACGCTAGCTCACCTCCACTGAGCGCTCTTTACACCAGACACTGGGTCAAGGGCTTTACTTGCATGAGCTCCTTTAATGTTGGCCAAACCTCAGTGAGGCAGATAACGTACTATTGTGTATCCCCTTTTCACAGATGAGGAAACTGAGGTACAAAGAGGTTCAGTATCTCTGAGGCTGGAAACCAAGTAGTCCAACTCCAGAACCTAGGTCCGCAACCACTCTCCAAAGCTGACGTCACAGGTCTACATGGATGACCACGGTCCTTATGACAAACTCCCACGCTAGCCCTACTACACTGGAGAAAGCTGGCAAAGAGCTTGGGCAACTTTTGTCCTCTGGCCTGCGTGGCACTCTTATTAAAGACCAGCAGTCCAGCAGACATAAACCTGCTTCTAAACCAAACCAAATGGACAAGGTAAGTCTCTCCAAGATCTCTGTTTTTGAGCAAAATGGTTGTCAGAAGCGAGTCTGGATGAACAGATTGATATCTGAAGGCACTGCATCTAAGCAGGCAGGGACAGAAAATCAGAGAAAATAGCTGATCTCCATGGGTTCACTCTGCAAACATCCACTGAGGGCCTTGTCGTCCCCTGTCCTTGCCCTCCTGGAGGGCACTGGCTGAGAGAGAGTCAGACGCAGAGCAGACCATTGAAAGGCCCTGGGCATCACACATGGTGTGGTGAATCCAGGGTAGGCTGGGGACACGGGGCAGGGACGTCTGTCTTAGCCTGAACAGAGGCACCTGGAGCCCAGCCCAGACAATCTGGGGGTAGGGTGGTGGTGAGGGCTATTCCCAAGGAGGGAACAGCGTGTTCCAAAGCAACAGGTGGGAGATGAAGTCTTGCTGGAGTGAGGGAATCCTGTAGAAGGGATGTGGCTGGAGAAGTGGGGAAGTTGGCCCCCAGCAGTTGGTCTGGACCACTCTGGGATGGAGGTCACCTCGTTCTCAGCTCCTTTCTGCAATTAGAACAGCCTCTGAGTTCTAGAAGAAACACAAATTGCTGGTCAGAAATGGTGATGCCAAGAACACTCTGCTGACGCTGCGTCTTGAAGTCGTAAAAACAAATAATAGTAAATCACTTATATCACATCGTCGGTTTCCCCCTCACTCCCAGAGGCTGTGTCTTGCTTACATTCACAGACAGTTTGAAAGTGGGCAGATATTCATATTCCCATCATCCTTGTTGTATCAGCCAAAATAGTAATAGCTTTCGTTTGGGGGCCCCTCATAGTGCTAGCAGTTAGCTAAGTGCCTTATAAATAATATCCTGTTTAATAGAGAAGCAATCTGAATCTCAGAGAGGCATCACAACTTGCTGAAGTTCATGTGTTAGGAAAATAATTGAGCCAGGATCCAAACATACACCTTCCTGACCTCTGAGCCTGGAGACTTCCTGCTCAGCCTCTCAGCCTTGCTATCAGAGAACTTAAGGACTTTGTGGATTTCTGAGAACATTTTCATCTTTTATTATACTGGCTCCTCCAAAGAACTTCTGAACTTAGCTTGTAAAAAATCCTGGGCTCAGCGAGATACAGTGTGCTCCCCAAGGTCACACAGCTTTTAAATAAGGGGCCAACCAAAGACTTGAACATTACCATTCCAAAGCCAAAGCTCTATCTTCTTTATCATGGCTTCCAAGTCCACAGCGAAGAAGACGGACAGCTAACGTTACACCCTTGGATGATTCTTATTTTAAACTACCCCTCAGCTTAAACTCATGTTCTCTTAATGTCGACATTGGCTGGGACGTATTCATCAAGCAATCAGAAGACAAATACCTAGGAGAGCAGAACGTGCAGACTGCAGCCAAAATGACCTCACAAGGAGCAGGTTGTGCCAAGCAAATCTAATTTCCTCTGACAGAACGGCAGGCTGGGAGATAAGGCTAAAGGCACCGACGCTGTCGTTTCCCTGGTTCTGAAGGACAAGTTCGATTAGCTCCACAGAAACACCTGCGCAGGGGGAGGGGGCAGCTCACCCCACACACACCCACAGAGCCATTCGCACACACAGGCACTGACAGACACATCTCCAAAGACACGCGTGCCAATCGAGAGATGCACACAGAGGCATATGCACAGACACACAGCTATCCACACACCCCCAACTCAGGCACACACTGTCACTCAAACACACACACATGCTTAAATACAGACACAGTCAGAGACACACGGTCACACGGAGACATACGCAAATACACATACACCTACACACAAGCATGTCTGCCCCCCGTCCTCACGCAAACATGCACACATTTACACACACACAGAAACAGAGACACACATGTATGGTCACAGACACACACACACAAACCAAGAGACATCCAGTACCCCTCGCGGCCGGGAGGAGCCTGCTCTTCTCAAAGCCCTCTTCCGTAGCCTGCAAATTACATCCTGCCCAAACCGGAGCCTCTGAAAGCTGTATGCCTCTGGTGTCCATGCGTGTTCTCGACTCTGCCTTGGCCTGGTGTCTTCACCCAGAAACTTGAAACATACCCCAGCAGCTGTGTGTGGCTGAGAAAGATCCCACACTTTGGAGTCAGGCTGGTCTGTGTGCTATGATACATGAGGCTCTGCCAGTCACTAGGTGTGGGGACCTAGACAAGTCTCTTCACCTTTCCGAGCTTCAGTTTTCTCATCTGCAAAAGGGGCTGATAATCCCGGGGAAGAGTCCACTGGACGGGAGCCCCTTGAAGTTCTAGAATTCAGCAAGGACCTCTCCGTGGCAGGTATTTTTGTTATTTGAATGTCTGTCTCCCTCCCCAGCCTGGAGCCACCTTGTAGGTAGGAGTCTTGTCTGTTTCCACCCAAGTCCGTTTTCAGGGCTCAGCAGTGTCTGCCAGGCACGTGGTAAATGAAAGTGAAAGTGTTAGCTACTCAGTTGTGTTCGGCCCTGTGACTCCATGGACTGTAGCCCGCCAGGCTCCCCTGTCCATGGGATTCTCCAGGCAAGAATACTGGAGTGGGTAGCCATTCCCTTCTCCAGAGGGTCTTCCCAACCCAGGGATCAAACCCAGGTCTCCCGCACTGCAGGCAGATTCTTTACTGCTGAGCCGCCAGGGAGGCCCTGGCACATGGTAGCTGTTCAGCAAACGCTTATGAAATAAACAAGCCTGTATCCTTAGCTCCCAGCACAGACTGGGCACAGAGGATATGACCAACTGCAGTTACAGAGTGCTGAAAACAGTGATACGTGAAACTATAATTGCAACCACGGGCCACGCTCTACCTGTGCGTCAGGCGTGTCTTTCACAGCATTCCATGCTGTCCGTGACGGGCATTCATTCTGTAGATGAGGAAACTGAGATCCAAAGCAGCAGTTTACCAAGGTTATCTGGTTTCCTGAGGGTGGCAGTTCAAAACTGGGAATCTGATTACTGAACCTAACTCTAGACTCCATGAGTAAGTATTTTCCCTTGATGACACAACCCAACTGATGATGTCCACAGCCAGCTCTGTCTTAGTTACACTGTGGACTAACTCTTTAGAGTGAATTGTCATCTTCAGTCCCTGGACATCTCAGTATATAGCGTCTGTCTGGAATATCTTCCGTATGGCCGTGGTTACACTTTTTTAAATATTACAATCCCAAACTCCTGATGTCTGTATTTTCCCTTGGTCCCTCTCAGCTAACATCCATCCATTGATCTATCTTTCTATGACCTGACCATTTTCCATTTAAGGTCCATTCTGTCCTCAGATGTCTTCCCTCTGTGTTCCTGTAAACTACACAACCCCAGCCTGGATCTGTCAAATCTGTTTTCCTCTCTCTTGCATTGCTACAATCCAAGAGTTTCAAACTCAACCCACCTGTGGGCCAATTAAGCTACTTTGGATGACAACCGCATTTGGCAGTAATTGATGGCGCACAGTTAAGCATTTTGCAAATCCTGAAAGGTTGCTACATTTGTACCAGCCTTGCTTCTGCAGACCTTAGAAAACAGACTCAAATCCCCACCACAACTCCCTCCCCCAACAATTTCTCTGAAAAAAGAAAAAAAAATTTTATGAAAGATTTCTGCCTCTATTCAGGGCCATGCAAAATGGTAATAGCCACAGGGTATGGAGGCCATAATTACCTTTCCACACAAAGGAAAATACAAATGTCTAAAGACAGCGGCCACCTTGCATGCAGGGGGCCAGGGCAGGCTGCAGTGACCCATCAGGCATCCCAGGCAGCCCCTCTCCCCCTGCAAGCAGGCTCCGTACACACTCACAGCTTTGCCAGGTGAATGAGCGGAACAGAGGCATCTGACAGCGGGGGAGGTTCTATTTCTGGTAGTTTGAACCCTAACATGACACAGGTGGTTTTTAAGACTTTTTTTAGTGAAATCATCCTGGGGGCAGGGGGGCAGTGAAAATATTAGTCGCTCAGTCATGTCTGAGTCTTTGCAACCCCATAGACTGTAGCCTGCCAAGCTGCTCTGACCATGAAATTCTCCAGGCAAGAATACTCGAGTGTGTTGCCATTCCCTTCTCAAGGGGATCTTCCCGACCCAGGGATCAAACTCAGGTCTCCTGCACTGCAGGCATCTTTCTCAACTGCACACAGCTGCAGGGGTATGTTTCATATTCCTTTCATATTCTCTACCATCTGAGGCACCAGGGAAGACCAAAGTCATTCTCCTACTTCCTAATCATGACTCTATTCATTGGAACAGTCTCTGTGAACAGATTTTTTTAAAAAAATAATATATACATACATATGGTACATATATTAGCCAAGCAACCTGTATTTTCCCTACCCTTGCCACCTCAAATCCCTCCCCCAACTCTTTCCCTCGGCATCTGCATGGAATTCTACCATGATCAGTTCATTTTACGGGATTGAACTTGGTCCTGGTGTGGGTGTCGGGGGATGGATTGCTTGATAGAACAGCAACTTCTCAGGGTACAGAGCAGGTGGGTGGGAGGGAAGGCATGCGGACATAGCAAAGGAAGGAGCCCCTGTGGGCCAGGGAGAGCACCAGGCACTTCACGAAAGCCATCTCCTCAAACACTCACAGTCTCCAGTCCGCAACTCTCCTCATTTTAGAGATGCTAAAAGAGACGTTCAGAGAGAGGAAGTGACCTACCCCTGCCCAAATGTTCTGCAGTCCTACTAAAATGCTGCTGAACACACCACACTTTGTCCACCCGGGGATGACAACTGTCCTTTCAAGTGCCAATGTCAATACACTGGCGGAACCAGGAACATGTCATATTTCCTGGGAAAATTGGTCTATTTCACTGAAACGGTGGAGCTGAGGATGCAGCAAGCATGTGCGATCAGGAGAAATGGGTACAAAGATCTGAAGTGCAGAGGGTGGTGGAGAAGCAAGCAGGCAGGGGTCCCTGCAGGGATGTCCGAGCCCCAGAAAGCAGCCCCGGAGCACTCTTCTTCGGTGAATCCTAGTTTTTTTATTTATTTGGGCCAGAGTGCATTTTACAATCAGCTGCTGCTGAAACATCCTAGTTGACTGTGGTCCCTAGCAACTACAAGAAACTATTAGAGTTCTGAGGCTGCCTCTCTGATATACATTTTTTTGCATTTTATTTTATTGAAGTGTAGTTGATTCTCAATGTTGCGTTTCTACTGTATGGCAAAGTGATTCACTTATACATATACATTCCTTTTCATATTCTTTTCTATGATGGTTTATCACAGTACATTGAATACAGCTCCCTGTAGCACTTATTTTGTACTGTCATATTAAAAATGATCTGTTCTTCATGTTAGATTATAAACTGTAACATTTTTATCTTTGGTTCTCTTTTCTATGATGGTATCTTAATAGAGTAAGAGCTCTAACAGTTGGAATAAGTCAATAATGAGTTAATTTAGTCATTTCATAAGGGAAGGGCTTTAACTAAAACAAGACACCTTCCATGTGATCCTAGGAAGAGGCGCAGGTGGAGACAGAGTGATACAAACTTCTCCGCTCTAGAGATCTCTGTCGGGAAGCACCCTTACTAACAGAATCCTAACTCCAAACTGGACTTCAGAGCCAACTCACTCTCACCCCCTCCCCAGACTCTTTCTCTTGGGGTCCCCGTCTCGCCAGCTCGGTAAAAGACGCCATCGGAGGTTGTGGAGTCATGCTGAGCTCTTGGCTCTCTACGTCCCCACCTCCCTCATTTACCAAGTCTGGGCGGCCCTGCCCTCCAGGCTCCAGGGCATCAGTCCCCTGCTCACTGAGTCTCTCTGCACTGCAGCCCTCTCTTTCCTTGTCAAGGTGGCTGCGCCAAGCCCCTCCCTGCTCCTCTAACTCCAGCCCATCCTCCCCCTGGCTCAGAGAGAACACTCTAATCACAAAGCTGGCCACCTTGCCCACCACATGCTTAAAAGTCCTCCCACGGATCTCCATTTTCTGAAGAAAAAATCCGAATGTCTAGACCTGACATCCAAGATCTTTTGTTACCAGATCCCTGCTCGATTCTCCAGCCTTATCTATAGCTGCTTCCCAAGGCACAGCCTGCACTCTCCTCTGTCCAAGCAGGCGGCAGCCACTCAGAGGCCCATCTCCACACCCCCTCTTTAACCAGGCTCTTCCCTGCTGTACGACCCCTTCCGGCTTATCTGACTCCTCTCATTCTTCAGCTCAACTCTGGCCTCGAAGGCCCACCCCTCCCGTCTGGATGGCCCAGATGGGATGTCTCCTCTGGGCCTCCAGGCCCTCCGGAGTCACTTATCATCTGGTGTCAGGAGTCTGCTTTTGGGTTTTTAAGAGGAACTTCTCAGGAGGTTGGACAGAACTCGTGGCTTAGTTAAAAACATTTGGAGGAAGATATGCACAGAGCAAGGTGCTCCACTCTTGCCTGCTGGCCAGAAAAATGTCCCCTGGGCTGTGCAGAAAAGGACTGGGAGGGCGAGAATGAGAAAGTCGCCGCCCTGCATAAAGAGGCCAGTGTGCTCTGCTCCCCGGGCCGGGTTGGGGGACAAAGACAAAGCCCCAGGGGAATAACCCGCGGGATCTCTGAGCAGAAGGGAAGGAGGACCCCCAGAGAGGAAGGAAAGCCCCCAAGGGCAGCAGTGTCCACATGACACGCAGGTGGTCGGGGATTCAGACATCTCACAGAGTTTACCACAATCCTGTGAGGCATAAGAAGTGATACAACGACTCTTGGGAGCCCTAGAATGTCACAGAGGTCACAGAGTCACCTGATTTGAGTTAACTCACAAACAAGAAAAGGGACCGCTCCACGGGGACCCGCATTGACCAGTGACTGCGCGATAAATGCCACTGACGGTGACGTCAGTGACCAGGGGCCTTCCTCCCATCGCCTGTGCACACCAAGCATAGATGTGATTGCTGGGGAGTGGAGGGAATGCACTGACTGTGACTGAGCTGAGGCCTACCCCAGCTAATCAGAGACTCAAAATAGAAATTGAGCCTAGGCATAATAAAGAAATACAGATTTTATATGTATCCCACACCTGAGTTTGTAGACTGAAAATCCTACCCATTACAAGTGAATGAAGGAAATAACACAGTTGATAGAAGTATCTTGGCCAGTAAGGCACACATATTCAGAGCTGGGATGAGTGACATTTCAAGCACCCTTCCTTCCTGTGACAGGAGAAGGCAGGCCAAGGATGGCTTCTCTGCAAGAATGGGGCTGGAGAGGAATTCTGAAAAATGAATAAAACTAGGCAGGGAGGAAGACAAGAGCTGCCAAGCAGACAGAACTGCACCAGCGAAGGCCCTGTGGCAGGAAGGAGCTGGGCTCATTCATGGGGGGAAGTAGACTCCTGTGTCAGAAACCCTGAGCGTGAAGGTGAGTGATGAAACAGAACACCGACTGGCGCTTCTGAAACTCTCCCTCCTCAACCCCCTGTAGTTGGGGCTGGACCTAGTGACTTATTTCTAACAAACAGGATAAGATAGCCATGGGATGTCACCTCTCAGATTAGGTTATAAAAGACTTCCCTCTTGCACCCACTCTGTCTCTGCCTTATCACTTGCTTGTTCTGCTGAAGCAAGCTGCCATATTGTAAGCTACCCTACGGAGAAGCCCTCGTGGCAAGACACTGAGAGAGGCTCTGGCCAACAGCCAGTGAGGAGCTAAATCCTGCCAATAACTGCATGAGTGAACTTGGAAGATCAGCCCTGAGTTGACCGCAGCCTCCTGTATAACTTGGTTGCAGCCTTGGGCAAAGCCCTGAGCCAGAGGGCCCAACTTAGTCATATACAGATTTCTGACCCACGGAACTAGTGACATCATAAACCCGTGTTGTTTTCTAAGTCGCTGTTTGGGGGCCACTGTTACACAGTGATAGATAACTAATGCGACTGATAAGGTAGGCAGGTGTGAGATAATGCAAAATATTTTTTATTTCGGTGGTTAGTCTTAGGATTTTAGTAAATTCTCTGCATGGAACCTGTAATTCACCTGACCTTCTGTCTCTGAATGTTTCTGATTCATAACAAAAATCTATGTAGCATGAGGAGTTGTAATTAAGCTAGTATCCGATTCTCTAACATGAAGTGGTATGGAGCAACAGGAAGTTGGAAGGGACAGGAACTAAGCTTTGCTGACAATCTGTGGAGGACCAGGTTCTTGTAAAATGCTTTTGCTTCCAGTGTTGGCCCAGGCAGACCTTTCCAATGAAACTAAAGAAGATTTGGCTATGGCAGGGGCAACATTCGACCCTTTCTCTTTACTAAAAAGAACCCCTAAATTACTGGGGGGAATCTTACTCAGTACACTTTCCCAGCCTCCTTTGCTGTGTGAATGTGTGGGGAGGTAGGCAATAAGATATAAGCGGATATCACTGGATGGAAGTTCTGGTAGGTTTTTTGTTTTGTTTTGTTCTTAAATGTTGACTCATCGGAGAAGTATACTCTCTTGTATATCTCTTACTCCTTGCTGGTGCCTGGAAATGTGGGCACGATGACTAGACTGTGGCAACATTTATGACCATGTAATTAGAGATACCAAGGGAACATTTCATGCAAAGATGGGCTCGATAAAGGACAGAAATGGTATGGACCTAACAGAAGCAGAAGATATTAAGAAGAGGTGGCAAGAATACACAGAAGAACTGTACAAAAAAGATCTTCACAACCAAGATAATCACAATGGTGTGATCACTCACCTAGAGCCAGACATCCTGGAATGTGAAGTCAAGTGGGCCTTGGAAAATATCACTAGGAGCAAAGCTAGTGGAGGTGATGGAATTCCAGTTGAGCTATTTCAAATCCTGAAAAATGATGCTGTGAAAGTGCTACACTCAATATGCCAGCAAATTTGGAAAACTCAGCCGTGGCCACACGACTGGAAAAGGTCAGTTTTCATTCCAATTCCAAAGAAAGGCAATGCCAAAGAATGCTCAAACTACTGCACAACTGCACTCATCTCACATGCTAGTAAAGTCATGCTCAAAATTCTCCAAGCCAGGCTTCAGCAATACGTGAACTGTGAACTTCCAGATGTTCAAGCTGGTTTTAGAAAAGGCAGAGGAACCAGAGATCAAATTGCCAATATCCGCTGGATCATGGAAAAAGCAAGAAAGTTCCAGAAAAACATCTATTTCTGCTTTATTGACTATGCCAAAGCCTTTGACTGTGTGGATCACAATAAACTGTGGAAAATTCTGAAAGAGATGGGAATACCAGACCACCTGACCTCTGTCTTGAGAAACCTGTATGCAGGTCAGGAAGCAACAGTTAGAACTGGACATGGAACAACAGACTGGTTCCAAATAGGAAAAGGAATATGTCAAGGCTGTAATATTGTCACTCTGCAATATATTATTTAACTTATATGCAGAGTCCATCATGAGAAACACTGGGCTGGAAGAAGAACAAGCTGGAATCAAGATTGCTGGGAGAAATAGCAATAACCTCAGATATGCAGATGACATCACCCTTATGGCAGAAAGCGAAGAGGAACTAAAAACCCTCTTGATGAAAGTGAAAGAGGAGAGCGAAAAAGTTGGCTTAAAGCTCAACATTCAGAAAACGAAGATAATGGCATCTGGTCCCATCACTTCATGGGAAATAGGTGGGGAAACAGTGGAAACAGTGTCAGACTTTATCTTTTTGGGCTCCAAAATCACTGCAGATGGTGATTGCAGCCATGAAATTAAAAGATGCTTACTCCTTGGAAGAAAAGTTATGACCAACCTAGACAGCATATTCAAAAGCAAAGACATTACTTTGCCGACTAAAGTTCGTCTAGTCAAGGCTATGGTTTTTCCAGTAGTCATGTATGGATGTGAGAATTGGACTGTGAAGAAAGCTGAGTGCCAAAGAATTGATGGTTTTGAACTGTGGTGTTGGAGAAAACTCTTGAGAGTCCTTTGGACTGCAAGGAGTTCCATCCAGTCCATTTTAAGGAGATCAGCCCTAGGATTTCTTTGGAAGGAATGATGCTAAAACTGAAACTCCAGTACTTTAGCCACCTTATGCGAAGAGTTGACTCATTGGAAAAGACTCTGATGCTGGGAAGGATTAGGGGCAGGAGGAGAAGGGGACGACAGAGGATGAGATGGCTGGATGGCATCACCGACTTGATGGACGTGAGTTTGAGTGAACTCCAGGAGATGGTGGTGAACAGTGAGGCCTGGCATGCTGTGATTCATGGGGTTGCAAAGATCGGACACAACTGAGCGACTGAACTGAACTGAACTGAATGATCTTGATGAGGGAAGCCACACTTTAAGGATAACAGAACAAAATGGTGGAAGGAGCCTTGGCTCCCTGGAAGGGATGACATGGGAGCCACCATTCCAAGCCTTGACTCTGCAGTGTCATGTGAGAGAAAAATAATTCTTTATCTTTTTAAGTCATGATTATCTAGGTTTTCTCTTACAGGGAGCTGATAAACCAGTCAATCCTAAGTAATACTTGCATTCTGAGTAAGGTATTTAGCTACATTTTGGGATTTCACTTTTAAATTGCCAAGACTCCAGGCTCTTGGAAAGATTTTCCCTTTGGCCCCTCTTGGTTAACAGTTATTAGTATGCTTTTGAATTGTGGTGTTGGAGACGACTCTTGAGAGTCCCTTGGACTGCATGGAGATCTAACTAATCAGTCCTAAAGGAAATCAACCCTGAATAGTCATTGGAAAGACTGATGCTGAAGCTGAATCTCCAATGCTTTGGCCACCTGATGCGAAGAGCTGACTGATTGGAAAAGACCCTGATGCTGGGAAAGATTGAAGGCAAAAGGAGAAGGGGACGACAGAGGATGAGATGGTTAGATAGCATCACCGACTCAATGGACATGATTTTGAGCAAACTCTGGGAGACAGTAGAGGACAGAGGAGCCTGGCATGCTTGCAGTCCATGGGGTCCCAAAGAGTCAGACATGACTTGGCAGCTGAACAGCAGCAAAAACAACGCTCTCCAGAGGGGAGGAGAGGAGAGGGGGCCTAAAATTTCCCAAACTTTACCCCACACAGCATACTCTACCCATCATTGGTACTTATCTCACAACATATTTGTGAGCTGGGGCTATCATCCCATTTTACAGATGAGGAAATGGAGGCTCAGACAGATTGCATCACCCTCCAGGGAACACAGCTAGGATCTGAACCCTGACCTGTCTGACCCCATAGCCTGTACTTTTTCTGTTGTTTTGCCACTGTCTCCCAGTCTAGAACTCTGAGTCCCAATTCAGGCAGAGGATGGGACAAGTCAGATCATCCTGAGATCCCTGGACCAGGCTGCCCAAATCTCACTCAAATCTTCTAACTGCAGCCACCAAATGAAGGCTTCTCTACCACAAGGTGACTGAAGCAGACAGCCCAGCTGGTCCTCTCTGTAACTCACTGCCATCCTGTTTGCTGGCCATCTGGCCCTCATCTCTGTGATTCTCTGACTGTCCCTCCTCAAGGACCCTCTTAAAGGGACAGAAACTCTCCTTGGTTTCATAAAGAACCTCCATTCCTAAGTGAATATATTTCCAACCTTGACCAGAGCAAGCCTGCCAAAAAAAAAAAAAAGACCAAAACCACAGGGTTTTCTGGGAGCAACACAAGTCTATTTCTAACCTCAGATTACAGCATCCAAAAGGATTACCTGTTCCAAGCAAACACACTCACAACCCGTGACAGGAATGCAATTAGAGCCACCTGACTCCTCAGCAGGCTCCAAATATTCCCCAGCAAAACTTGCTTTATCCTGTTCAAAACTCCTCTGTCTGTCCCAGGAGAGACTGGAAATACACTCTTTCTAGGAGCCGCTGGAAAATTAGCCCACATTAGGAGAAGCCTAGATGATGCTGAATTGGGGACAGAAAGGTCCATTTGAGAGAGGAAAAAAAAAAAAAGTTCTTTGTAACCAGGACAAGGCTAAACCTCCCTTCTCTCCATTGGTCCAAATCTATGCCAGCCTCCCACTGGCATCCGTGGGTGTGCTGAGAACAAGCTATGGATTTCTATAGAGACTGTCACCATGGTACTCGGGGCCTTATTCTGCTATTTCAAGAGGAAAATAATCAAAAGGTCAAAGGAAGAAAATCTACCATAGAGCTTTTCAAACTACAAATATTTGTTAATGCTTTAGTGAGTGCCAGCCATAGCAAGATGGGCTGGGAGAGATGACCTGTCTTGCAACCCCCAGGAGTCAAGCACAAGATTGGGCACTGTCCAGCTGTGATCCGATGTCTTTCTCACAACAACCTCGAAAGGGCAAAACAGCACAATCCTCAATTTGTCAAGTAGGGGAAAAAGGAATCTAAGGAACTTGCCCATGGGCATCAGAAGTGTCATACTGGATAAGACCAAATCCCAGTAGAGGGTCCATTTAGGGGGTGGGGGAGATGCTGAATATAAAGTACTGTTGGATTTGTTTACGGAGACGTGGGGTGAATTAGGGAGCTGACAGGCAGGGGACGGAGAGGGAGGAATCAAACTGGCAGAGGAGTAGGACGTGGAGCTCAGCTCCTCCTACAAATAAACCAAGAAATATACCTGCAGGTGGGACCATTCACACAGAACATCTCCTGAACCCTGCAGAAGACCGCAGACTTCCGAAAAGGCGAGGAAACCTCCACGTAACCAGGTAGGCCAAGATCATGGCATTGGTCCCCTCACTTCATGTCAAGTAGGTGGGGAAAAATTGGAAACTGTGACTGACTTTATTATCTTGGGCTCCAAAATCACTAGGGATGGTGGCTGCAGCCATGAAATTTAAGACAATTGTTCCTTGGAAGGAAAGTTATGACAAGTCTAGAATGTGTATTAAAAAGCAGAGACATTACTTTGCTAACAAAGATCTGTATGGTCAAAGCTATGGCTTTTCCAGTAGTCATGTGTGGATGTGAGAGTTGGACCATAAAGAAGGCTAAGTGCTGAAGAATTGGAGCTTTTGAACTGTTGTGCAGGAGAAGACAAGATCTTGAGAGTCCCTTTGACTGCAAGGAGATCAAACCAGGCAATCTTAAAGGAAATCAACCCTAAATATTCATTGGAAGGACTGATGCTGAGGCTTCAATACTTTGGCCACCTGAGGCAAAGAGCCAACTCATTGGAAAAGGCCCTTATTCTGGGAAAGATTATAGGCAAAAGGAGAAGGGGGAGGCAAAGGAAAAGATGGTTTGATGGCATCACCGACTCAAGGGACATGAGTCTGAGCAAGCTCCCAGAGATGGTGAAGGACAGGGAAGCCTGGCATGCTGCAGTCCATGGGGTCACAAAAAGTCAGACACGACTGAGTGACTGAACAAAACAAAAACTGGGTAGGACAAAAAAAAAGAGAGAGAGAGAGAGTGGGAGGGAGAGAGAGGGAGCTGATAGGGGTGTTGAGTCAGCTGGGAGGAGCACAGAGAAAATCTCACACTGTCCGTTGGCCTGAGGGATGAGGAAAGAAAACCTCGTTATCAGCTGGTGGGGACTGCAGGGGAGAGAGCTCCCCTGGACCTGGAGCAGCAGGAGCTGGGCGGAGAGTGGATGGGAGGGGTGGCACACGGAGCCTCCCCAGCTCAGCGACATCTACTGACCACACTGGGCCCATGCTGGCCCCGCTGGGTGGTGCCAAGCCCCATCCGAACAACTGAGGATGGGAGGGGGATGCTTCCCAGTAGGAACTGGCAATCACTATGCTAATTCTGGTTAACAGCCACCAAAGCCAGTGGCTTACATGAACAGGCTTTTTTCTTTTTCTTGCTCGTGCATCTGAGGACAAATTGTGCCCCTGCTGGGGTCGCCTGGGCTAGGCTCCAGGCTCCAGGTTGAGTTGGGTCTGTGCCACTTGCTCCTCATCCGATTGTGGATTTTCTCATCTCGGATGACAGGTACACAGCCCAAACCGCACAAGCATGGTGAAACCCTCTGCTCACTTCATGTCCACCATATCCCATTGGTCAGTACGAGCCTCTTGACCAAGCCCAATAACAGTGCCGTGAGGGGATAAAACTCAAGCTACTCGATTGAGAAGCACTGAAAACCCATGAGTTGAATAACATGATGTATAATCCTGTTCTATAGGAATGAAGAATTAGAAGCAATATTTTAATCTACCATCTTCCTCCCAAGGGAAAATAAAAACGTAGATACCAAAAAAAAGAATAGAAATAGATTAAAACTACTCATGTCAACCACAGTGGTCTCATGAAATGTTCATTTGGACAACCTGGAGAAGTTTGGGGGGATGAGCATATGTTCGTTGGATTCTTGGGGTCAAGTCTCAAAAATTAGTATGAGGTTGTAGAGGTTGGAGTGGGGAAGGTCTCTAGTGGAGATTTCAGGACTCTGAACTCAGTGGCATCCTATTCGTGACATTTACAAATGACATGATTACATTCCAGAAATTACAAAGTTAGGGATCACAACCCAACTGAAATACTTGGAGCCCTAAAATATTGTGAGCAGCAGGCAAGAGAGACTGAATCCAATCACATGATGTTCAAAGGGTAAGTCATTCCCACTGGGACTCAAACCTTGACCACAGGGACACCAGGTTAGGGGCTTTCACTTAGTTCTGGGCTTCTAAGTACAGCCCCTCTCTGCACCTCAGTGTCCCCTCTGGGGCTGATAAGACCTGCCTCGGACAGACAGGGGAGGGTTCTGCGCAGCGCTGTGCGTGAGCTGAGCCTGGAGTCTAGGCGGTGCTCCGTGTACATGGGTGCCTGCACGCCTTTGCCTGAGCAGCAGCAGGTCTGCCTGTTACCTAGGGACTCCAGCTGACTCAAAGATGCTGCTGCAGGGTATGCCCAGCAGAGAGGTGGAGCGGGAGCCCGCTACAGGGGAGAAGCAGGCCCACTGCATGTTAGCCCTCATCTGCAGCGCCTCGTTCAACCTCAGGTATCTGGCTTGAAAGTGGAACCCTGACAAGAAGGATCAAGGAAGAGTGCCAGGGAAGGGAGGGGAACTCAGCACCTTTTCCAACCAGAAGACTTAAAGGAATTAGGCATCTTGAGTGAGGACAGGGTCATGATGCCAAACAGTCGCCAGAGTGAACTTGAAGGGAGTGACTTCGATTTGCAGAATGTGGCACGCAAGACTGGATCCAGGGTTGGAGGCTGCTGGATGCCAAAGACAGGCTGTGGATTTAGGCTCAAAGCAGGGAGGGACTTTGAACCCATCACTGTGGTCTGAGTTTGAAATGCACTGTCTTATCACGGGGCTTCCCTGGTGGCTCAGACGGTAAACTGTCTGCCTGCAATGTGGGAGACCAGGGTTCAATCCCTGGGTCGGGAAGGTCCTCTAGAGAAGGAAGTGGCAACCCACTCTTATCATGGGGCTTGGGTCAGATAGATCTTGTCCAAATCCTGGCTTAGCTTACTTCCTGTGCGACCTTGGGCAAACCCTCCACTGCGCTGGCCTCTGCCTGGGTCAGAGTTCTGCTCACATACAATGCTAAGGAAGTGGTTACAGATTCAAGAATCACCTCTCCCTCCAGAACTAGAGGGGAAGCAGAAGCCACAGGAGGGGAACTGCGGCAGCCCCCTTGGCACCAGGGCAGAGTGAGACAACGAGAAGGTCGCGGTTTATCGCCCCTCTCTCGGCAGAATGGCAATCTCTCGGGAGACAGGAAGGATGAAGGCACTGTCGGCATTTGGGGCTGTCCTTCAGGGATCTGGGGAGAAGGCAATGGCACCCCACTCCAGTATTCTTGCTTGGAAAATCCCATGGATGGAGGAGCCTGGTGGGCTGCAGTCCATGGGATCGCGAAGTCGGACACGACTGAGCAGCTTCACTTTCACTTTTCACTTTCATGCATTGGAGAAGGAAATGGCAACCCACTCCGGTGTTCTTGCCTGGAGAATCCCAGGGACGGGGGAGCCTGGTAGGCTGCCATCTCTGGGGTCGCACAGAGTCGGACACGACTGAAGCGACTTAGCAGCAGTAGCAGTAGCAGTCGGGGATCTGGCGCTAGACCTGACGTCATGGAGACCTGATCAACACTGAGAAGAAAGAAACAGTGAGGGAAAGAGGAAGAGAAGGCTGAAGAACATTCCATATGCTTAGCGCTCCTCCCTTGCAGAATCTGATCTTCCCAAGAACCTGATAAACTAGGAATTATCATCCCTCACTTTTGGAATAAGTGCAAACTGGGCTCAGCAAATTGCCTTTTGTAATGTATGAGACCTGGGAACGTGACTTCCCTGTGCCTCAGTTTCCTCATCTGAAAAATGGAGGTGGTGATAATATCATCTGGCTCATAGATTTGTAATGAGTATTGTATAATATATGTATCACATGATAAATCTTGACTAAATCAAGTGTTTGATTGGAAGATTTTTCCTTCCATGCCATGCACCTCTACAAACAAATACTTAAGTGGTTCCATCACTGTAATCAATGCCATATACATAAATTAATTTTCTTTCCAAGGTTGAGGCCTGAGCACAATTTTGATAAACCAGAGCTGTCCACATGTTTCTAAGCTGGACTTGTTTTTGGAGGGCAGTGAAAATGCAGCACACAGCAAAGGAGGAAAAGTCACTCTCATAAAATAGTGCTAAAGCAACAGATGCAGCTCATGGGATTCATGAGGATGACAACCCACCCATATCTGATCAGGTGGGCTTTCGGGAGCGTGGTCTGGAATCTGCAGGCAGCCTGTGGTTCAGGCTTGCAAGTGATATACATGCAGGTATGAAACTGGTTCCTGCACCTGGGAAGCCCTTCCACCTGAAATTTCTGCCTTGCCAACTTGAAGCAGGCAATGTGTCAACCAAAGGGACCAAGGGCCACCCCTCCCCACCCCAGAGTGACCCACATGGCCAGTGGTTCCCCTGGCACTGATCTGAGATGACACTATTAACAAGGGCTGAAAGCCACTCAGACTGCTAGGGAAGATCTGGGTTCGTGTGAACCAATCTCCAAGTCCCAAGCTGTCCTCAAGCCCCTTTCAGGGACAGGTCTGGGAGCAGCTCAGGTTTCCCACTGCCAGGGCCTGTCTAAACAGATCCCATTACACCCCAGCAATGCCTCCCTGAGCCAGGGACACTCAGCTGGGGGAGGTCAGCTTTTGGTTTTCTGAACCTTGGGATGAGAGCATGTCGATGGGGCCTGGCAGTGTCGCCCCTGCATCCAGGCCTATGGCCGCTACTTGAAGCTGCACATAAGAGGGCATGCCAGGTTTGCATCCTAGATCTGCCACTTTCTAGGTCTGGGGCTCGAGCAAATCCCTTAGCCTCTGAGCCTCAGTTTTCTCATCTCTGAGTGTGAAGATATAAAAGCATCCAGCTCTCACATTTATTAGGAGACACAAGTGATATAACCACACAAAATGTTTCTCATAGTGCTTAGCCCACACTAGTGCTTAATAAGTCTGAGCTACTTTTATCATTTCTTCCATTGTTACTGCGCGGGGCGTGTTCCTAGGAAACAGTTCCACACTGTATTGGCCAAGTTCATCTCTGTTAGACCGAAGTGGAATGACGAGATAGGCTAGTGCCCAACCGTTTTTTAGAGATTGAGACTTTGGGGCCTACCTGATAGGCACCTTCCTCCAGGTCACGCAGGTAGCTGGCGGCAGGACTGAGCCTGAATCCAGGCCTTCTGAGGCTCCTCCTCCTCCTCCTCCTCCTCCTCCTCTCATCCTCTCCCCATCCCTCTCTGCATTGCACTCTCCAACAGACAAAGTGTCTGTACACGTAGCTGTCCCCACCGCGTCAGGTTCCCGCAGCATCAGGGCCATGCAGCCTCGTCCCATTTGCATCTGCCCCTCTCTCCTGCAATGCATTCTGGGAAGCTCCCCTGAGCTCTGGGAATTAGCATCCTTCTGACAGACTTCTTCAGGTCCAAAGGAAATCAACACCTCTCTAAGATTTCTATTTGCCCACAACTTTCAGCCCCAAGCCTCAGTAATATCTCTGTTCCTCACTCCCTCCATTTCAAAGGAGAGCTTCACAAACACACCTGCCTCCGGCTTCTTTCTGTGAAAGCTAAGTAAATGTTCAGGGCACAGGGGCTTTTCTTCTCACAAGGAAGAGGGAAGGAAAAGCAGGGTTTGTAAAAATCATGCCCCAGGCACTGAGCCTGCTGCTAAAACATGAAGGTCACTTGTGTTATTATAAATGTTATTTTTTCCATAAACCTGAACTGAACTGCAGTCCAATGTTTGCCTCAAAACAAAACAACACAGGCTTTGAACCTAGACAGATGTGAGTCTGACTCCCAGCTCTGCCATGCACTGACCCCGGGACCTTCACCACTTCATCGCCCATCTCCAGACCTCTGTCTTCTCATCTGAAAACCAGTGACAACACTGTCCACCTCCGTGGCTCTTTGTCAGAGCCTTTGAGCAAAATGAGATGATATATGAAAAGTCCCAGACATAGGAGACACACAATCAATAAGAGCTTTCATTAAGTGACTGTTACCATGGGGTCCTCAATCCTCCAAGAGCATATAAAGCAGAGTTTCAGGATGGTTCCGCTGCTAGGAGGAAGCTTGCTTGCTTGAAAAATCACTGAACCTCTAAACCTCATTTTCCAGATGTGTCTGAGCTCCAGAGAGGTAAATTAGAAGGGAAGTAGGGGAGAAAAAAGCTGGAGATAACACAGAAAATCTGTTTCAGGGCCAAGGAGCTGCAGAGGAACAGACAAGATGACCAGGAATTTTGAGACTTATTTACAAAGTCACACCCACAACCTCAACCCCAGTGACCTTAGTGCCACAGCCAAGCACCCCATTGAGCCCACCAGAGGATTTTCAGTGGGGTTCAAGGCTGTGGGCAGGCTGACTGGTCAGCAGAATGTGTCCTTAGGTCAGTTCTGTTGCCATGAAGTGAGAATAATACCTCCATCCCAGGCTTGTTGTAAAGACAAATACTTAATGGAATAAAAGTGCTTCTAACTCATCTGAGTGGGGGATGGCAGGCATTGTGCCAGGCGCACCCCAAACATTTGGCCCTTTGAGCCAACAAAATTTATGTTAAGAGGAATCTTTCTCTCAGAGTAGCAATTGGAAAATAGGTTTCGTTCACTGTAGATAGATGATCATCATAAAAATTTTGTTGTTATTGTTGCTCAGCTGTGCCTGATTCTTTGCTACCCCATGGGCTGCAGCACGCCAGGCTCCCCTTTCCTTCATCATCTCCCAGAGCTTGCTCAAACCCATGTCCATTGAGTCGGTGATGCCATCCAACCCTCTCATCCTCTGTCGTCCCCCTCTCCTCCTACCTTCAATCTTTCCCAGCATCATAGTCTTTTCCAATGAGTCAGCTCTTTGCATCAGATAGCCAAAGTATTGGAGCTTCAGCTTCAGCCTCAGTCTTTCCAATGAATAAAATAAGGTCTGCCAGTGTTTCCACTTTCCCCCCATCTATTTGCCATGGCAAGTTTGGTTGTTGCAAACTTCTTGGTGCCGGAATCCTTTGTGCTTACAACTGTCTGCCTAGGTCTGGCCACAATGTTACTAAACCTCCAACACGGCAAACAGTATTCTCTGTTCTGCAAATTTTATCACTACATGAATGGAAAAGTGTTATACTTTTAAAGGTCAGACCCTTGAGAATGGGGTATCCCGTATTTTTCAGGTTATAGGCAACATTCTCAACTGGTAGCTAAAGCAATAGAACACAAAGGTTAAAGGGAAAGAAACAGATCCAATAGGGAGTCAGAACTGTTCTTCCCTAGGGCGGTGTGAGACCATCCTCCCTAACACCACTGAGTGGGTGGGCAGGTGGGACAACGGAAGGACAGTCTTCTTGCCTCCCGTCTCAGTCAGCTAGGGCTGCCACAAAAAGCACTAACAGGGAGCTTAAACAACAGAAACTTATCTCATTACAATTCTGGAGGCTAGAAGTCCAAGATCAAGGTGTCAGCAGCACTGGTTTCTTCTTGTGGATGCCCAGTGTCTCCATGTGCCTTCGAATGGCCTTCCCTCCACGTCTCTGTCCTGATTTCCTCTCTTTTTAAGGACATCAGTCATATCAGGCTTCATTTTTACCTAGCTACCTCTGTAAAGACTGTATCTCCAAATGCAGTCACAGTGTGGTACTAGGGGTTAGGACTTTGCTAAATGAATTTCAGCCCTGACCCTTCTCCTGATTGTGAGAGGTCAGGGTGCCCGGCTGGCCTCTCAGCGGCAGGGGTCTCTGAGCCCAGGGCTGCCAATGGGATCCATAGCCATCACACATGGGCAGGGCCTACTCCAACAACATTTCCTCAGAGGCCTCTTCTACCCATTCTGTCTAAAAAGGAACCCCTTCTCCACTCCCACACACTCTCTGCACAGAGGTTATCATTACTAGAGCTTGCTATGAGTTATTCATTTGTTGGTTTCTTGTTTAAGTCCTCCACTAAAATGATGGATTCATGAAGACAGAAATTTTAATTGGTCCCAGCTGTATCCCCAGCACTAAAAATGGCACCTGGGTCAGGGGATGGGACAGGGGAGGTGGGGTGAGTAGGTGGAGCACAGGGGATTCTGACAGCAGTGAAACTACTCTGTGAGACTGTACAGTGGATTACTCATGTCGTGGTGCATTTGTTCAAAGCCAGAGAACACACAACACAAAAAGAGAATCCTAGTATAAACTATGGACTTCAGTTAATAATATTGCATAAATAATAATGTGCATGTGTGCTAAGTCGCATCAGTCGTGTCTGACTCTTTGTGACCCTATGAACCGCAGCCCACCAGGCTCCTCTGTCCATGGAATTCTCCAGGCAAGAATACTGGAGTGGATTGCCATGCCTTACTGCAGGCGATCTTCCCAACCCAGGGATTGAACCTGCATATCTTATGCCTTGGAGAAGGGAATGGCAACCCACTCCAGTGTTCTTGCCTGGAGAATCCCCTGGTCAGAGGGGCCTGGTGGGCTACAGTCTATGGAGTTGCAAAGAGTCAGACACGACTAGGCAACTAACACACACACACACACACACACACACACACACACGCACATCTTATGCCTCCCATGTTGGGAGGCAGGTTCTTTACCACTAGCACCACCTGGGAAGCCCAATGTATCATCAATCATCAATAATAATGCGTCAGGGGAACAAGTAACGGCCGTAAAACAAGAATCATGATGAGGAATCACTAAGACCCCAAAAGGGCAGGTCTCTTGCCCAAGTTTACGTGCAGCGGGTAGAGGGCCAAGGGGGACCCTGACCTAGGTCTGTATAACACCAATGCCTGTAAGGTCCCACGTGCCCACAAACCCACGCTCTGGTCAGTGAGTGTGGAATCTGCACTCTGCTGCAGGTTCCAGGGCCCCCGGGGAGTTGATACTAGAGGTCAGCTGAGAAGGCCACTGAAGTAATCCCTGAGAGTTCCCTGGAGGAGGCGCCCCTAGAGCCTTCACAGGAAAGCACAGATTCTGGAGTCAAGGTCGAGTCTGTGGTTGGATTCTGTGGCCCTGGGCAAGTCGTTTGACTCTGGGTCTCAGCGGTCTCACTAGAGAATGGGAAGATGGGGCCTGCCTCCCAGGATGGTTATGAAATTAAGAGAGGTCCCAGTACTGTCATGTGCAAGCTTAGAAAAGAGTTTTAATCTCTCCAAACCACAGTTCTTTCACTTGTAAAGTAGAAATAATAACAGTACTTACCAAAAAGAATTGTCGTGAGAAGTAAATAACATAGCACACGTGAATTATTTTGCATGGCTCCTGAAATATCGTGAATGCTCATTAAATACTGTGATAACTTTAATCAAGATATTTGTGGCAGAGGAGTAAATTGGTACCAACCATTTTAGCTAACAATGTGGCAGATCAAGTGTAAAATGCCCCCACCTCTGATCCAGCAATCCTACTTTCAGGTGTTCACGCCATGGATGTCAAGATACACATGTGAGGATGCTGACATTGTAGCAGCAAAATGCTGGGAGCAACTCAAACGCTCGTTGTTAGGAGGATTATCAATCTAGTCACACCAATCGCAGCTAGACCCACACAGAACTAGCATGCAGGTGTTCCAAGGCAAAAACGCAGATTTGAGTGCACACACTGAACGAGGTCCATGACATATTGTTAAGTGAAAAAGCAAGCCGTGGAAGAGTTGTACATACTAATTCATCTTTGTTAAAAATAAAGGCACACACTTGTGCTTAGAAATATTCTAAAAAGATTTACAGGAAGCTATTAACGGCGATTCTTCTAGAGTAGCAGTTCTCAGCAGGGCTACTTTGGCCTCCCAGGGACATCTGACAAAGTCTGGAGACATTTTTGGTTGTCACACGGTGGCGGGGCGGGGGGCAGGGGGAGTGCGCCACTGATGCGTAGAAGACAAAGACGCTGCTCAACATCTTTCATGGAACAGGCACAGAACAGCCCCCACAATGAGGTATCTGGCCCTAAACGAGAAACTCCACTTGAGAGGGAGAGATGAAGGCTACTGAATTTGGGGATGAAGACTTATTTTTAATACAATGCTTTTGTAATGCTTGAATGTATTCCATTCAAGGGAACAACAGAATCTGCCCGCTCTAAACTGTGAGATCAGGCATGTAAAATGCCAGCACAGGTGTTTGCTCACATGGTGTTCTTCCCATGAGTTTCAGTTTCCGCATCTGCAGAGTGGGTGTGCGGAAGCCTGCTCTCAAGACTCACAGAAGGCAAAATGTACCGGGTTGAGTGCAACCCACATCTCAGGGCTCCGCGGTCACGCTTCAGGGACAGGCGGAGGCCGCTGCAGAGATGCTCCTGGAGCGCTTCAGGGCAGGGCCGACAGCCTAGGCCTGAGCAGGGGGCCGGCAGAATCGGAAGACGGCTGTCGGCAGCCTGTGCTGGGGGCCACGGAGCCTGCAGCTGTCAGAGGTAAAGCGAGCAGGGGCTCCAGGGCAGATCCCCGGAAAAGCAGTCCAGTGCGCAGCCCGTCAGAAGCCACTGTAGGAATGAAGGGCTCATTCAGGGAGTCCCGCGCAGGGAGGGCGATCCCGCGGACCGCAGAGACCCCGCTGCCAGCTTCAGCAAAGCAAAGCAGGTCCAACAGTTTGGGAAGATGTTTATCTTTCCTAAATACCTATAAAAAAATAAAATAATCTAACAGAGGGGTACTTCCCACTGACTCCTACATATTACATTTTACACATATTTTCCTACTTTATGCTCACTCCCCCCAAGAACCAACAAGCCATCATTTTACAGGTGGAGAAACAGTTTCAGAGGGAAGTGAGATCTTCACAATTTCAGGCCAAGGACTCAAGCCCAGGGGGTCTGGCTCTGAGTCACCGACCTGCGGGGGTGTGGCTGCCCCACATCCTTTCTGCTGCTCCTTACTCCAATCAAGTGTCTCCACCCACTTTCCAGACCAGGGGCGCTTCTGAGAGACACACCCTGAGTCTGACTACCCACATCCTTGTCTGGCAAAGAACTGTCAGGAGCCCCACTACTAAAATCAGTTTCCCATGGCATTAACCTGACTCTGCTGGGTCCCTGAGAGACAGGGCTGCCAGGTAACATACAGAACACCCTGCTAAATATCCCCTGCAAACTGTCCTGTTGTTGAAGTTGTTTAGTTGCTAAGTCATTTCCAGCTCTTTTACAACCCATGGGCTGCAGCCCACCAGGCTCCCCTGTCATGGAATTTCCCAGACAAGAATACTGGAGTGGGTAGCCCTTCCCTTCTCCAGGACATCTTCCCAGCCCAGGGATTGAACCCACGTCTCCTGTACTGGCAGGCAGATTCTTTTCCACTGAGCCACTAGGGAAGCCCAAACTGTCCTATATTATACTAAAAAAGAAAAAAATTATTTGTTATCTGAAACTCAAATGGAAGTGGGTATCCCATCTTTTGACTTGCCAGATTCAACTACCTGTCAGAGCAAGGAGGAGATTAGCGCTTCCTCGGTCCCAAGAAGCTGGTCACATCCTGGAGAGTTTGCACCTGTTTCATCAGAGGTCTTGCTCACTTACCAAGGGAGCTTAGAGACTGCTGGGAGGCCAGGTGGTCCCTGCCTGCGCCAGTTACTCGAGCTGTTTGGAGGGACTTTTCTGGAGGCTGTTCGGCACAGGAAGAGTAGGGATTTAGAGCAGAAACAAGAAACTAATGGACTTTAAAGTCCATTAGTTCAGAGGCCTTCTCTGGCACAGGTCCCATCTCAGACCTTATTTTATATTTGTAAAGTCTGCTCTCTCTTTCTCTTTTTAAAAGACCTTTTTTCTTTCTAGAGCAGTTTTAGGTCTACAATAACACTGAGAAAGAGGTGTAGAGATTTACCACACACCCCCTGCCTACACACTTAAGTAGTCTCCACCTTTATCAACATCATTCACATGAGTGGTACATTTGTTGTCAAGGATAAAGCGACATGGACACATCATAATCCCCCCAAAGTCCATAGCTTACATTACAGTACAGTCTTGCTTTTGTACGTTGTATGGGTCTGGACAGATGTATAACAACGTGTATCTGTCATTATAATATCCTACACACTATTTTCACTGCCCTAAAAATTCTCTGTGCTCCACTTATTCATTACTCCCTTCCCTGCACCCCTGGCAACCACTTTTTACTGTCTTCATAGCTTTGCCTTTTCCAAATGTCATGTACTTGGAATCATACAGCATGTAGCTTTTTTTGGATTGGCTTCTTTTACTCACTAATATACATTTACGTCTCCTCTGTGTCTTTTCAGTGCTTGATACCTCCTTCTTTTTAAGGTATGAACAATATTCCATTGTCTGCATGTTACACAAGTTTATTAATCCATTCACTTACTGAAGGACACCTTGGTTGTTCTGAAGTTTTGGCAATTACAAATAAGTCTGCTATAAACATCTGTATGCAGATGTTTTGTGGACAAACATTTTTAACTCTTTAGGAGAAATACTAAGGAGTATAATTGCTGGATTTTATGGTAAGAGTATGTTTAGTTTTGTAGGAAATAACCAAACTGACTTCCAAAGTGACTGTCCCGTTTTGCGTCCCCACCAGCATTATCTGAGCATTGCTGTTGCTCCACATCCTCTCCAGCATTTGGTGTCTGTGCTTGAATTTTGGTCATTCTGATTGGTCTGTGGTGGTATCTCACTGTTGTTTTTATTTGCATCTTCCTGATGACTTAGGATGTAGGGCATCTTTCCATATGCTTATCTGTCTTCTGGATATCTTCTTTGCTGAGGTATCTGTCAAGGTCTTTGGCCCATTTTTAAATGGATTATGTGTGTTCTTACCATGGACTTTTAAGAGTTCTTTGTATATTTGAGATACCAGTCCTTTATCACAAGTGCATTTTGCAAATATTTTCTCCCAGTCTATGGCTTGTCCTCTAATCATCTTGACACTGTCTTTTGCAGAGCAAAGTTTCTCATCTTGGTGAAGTCCAGGTTATCAGTTCTGCCTTTGATGGCCCTGTCTTTGGTGTTGTACCTAAAGAAGCATCGCTATATGAAAGGTCATCGAGGTTTCCCCCTCTAGTATCGTTCAGGCATTTTGTTTATTAATTTTTATTTGTTTATGTTTGGTTGAGCTGGGTCTTCACTAATACACACGGGCTTTCTCTAGTTGTGGCAAGCCGGGGCTACTCTTCATTGTGGTGAGTGGGCTCCTCAGTGTAGAAGCGTCTCCTTCTTAGAGCACAGCCTCAGAGTTGTGGCTCATGGGCTCAGAAGTTGTGGCACGTGAGCTTAGTTGCTGCATGGCATGTGGGATCTTCCCAGACCAAAGACCAAGCCTGTGTTCCCTGCATTAGCAGGCAGATTCTTAACCACAGGGAAGTCCTTTCAGGAGTTTTATAGCTTTATGTTTTATTTTTAGGTCTATGACCCATTTTGAGTTAATTTTTGTGAAGGGTGTAAGGTTTCTGTCCAGATTCATTTTTTTGATATGTGGATGTCCAGCTTCCAGCACCGTTTGTTAAGAACACTATATTTGCTCCATTGTTTGCCTTTGTGCCTTTTTCAAAGATCAGTTGACTGTATTTATGTGGGTCTATTTCCGGGCTCTCTATTCTGTCCCATTTATCTGTCTATTCTGCTGCTGTTACCACACTGTCTTCATTACTTTGTAGCTTTCCAGTGAGTCTTGAGGTTGGGTAGTGTCAACCTTCTAACTTCACTTTTTGTCCTTCAATATTGCGTTGGTTATTCTGGGTCTTCTTCTCTCTGTATCAATTTCAGAATGAGTTTACCAATATTCACAAACTTACTTGCTGAAATTTTGATAGGAATTGCATTAAATCTATAGATCAAGTTGGGAAGAACTGACATTTTGACAATGTTGAGTGTTCCTTTCTACCCACACACATTTATTTAGTATTTTTATTTCATTCCTCAGAGTTCTGTGGCTTTCCACATATAGCTCAGTCAGTATAGTCGCTCAGTTGTGTCTGACTTCTTTGTGACCCCATGGACTGCAGCATGCCAGGCTTCCCTGTCCAACACCAACTCCCAGAGCTTGCTCAATCTCATGTCCATCGAGTCAGTGATGCCATCCAACCATCTCATCCTCTGTCATCTCCTTCTCCTCCTGCCCTCAATCATCTTTCCTAGCATCAGGGTCTTTTCTAATGAGTTAGTTCTTCATATCAGGTAGCCAAAGTATTGGAGTTTCAGCTTCAGCATCAGTCCTTCCTGAATGAATATTCAGGACTGATTTCCTTTAGGATTGACTGGTTTGATCTCCTTGAAGTCGAAAAAAGATGTCCTTTTTATTTGGACTCCTTGCAGTCCAAAAAAGATATCCTTTTCATTATAGGGTCCTGGAATGCAAAAGTAGGAAGTCTAGAGATACCTGGAGTAACAGGCAAATTTGGCCTTGGAGGACAAAATGAAGCTGGCAAACAGTTTTGCCAACAGAACACACTGGTCATAGCAAACAGGGTCTTTCAGTGAAACAAGAGAAGACTCTATATGATGGTCAATACCAAAACCAAATTGATTATATTCTTTGCAGCCAAAGATGGAGAAGCTCTATAGGGGCAGCAAAAACAAGACCAGGAGCTGACTGTGGCTCAGATCATGAACTTCTTATTGCAAAATTCAGACTTAAATTGAAGAAAGTAGTGAAAACCACTAGACCATTCAAGTATGACCTAAATCAAATCCCTTACAATTATACATTGGAAAGGACAAATAGATTTAAGGGACTAGATCTGATAGACGGAGTCCCTGAAGAACTGGGGATGGAGGTTCATGACATTGTACAGAAGGCAGTGATCAAAACCATCCCCAATAAAAAGAAATGCAAAAAGGCAAAATGGTTGAATCAGGAGGCCTTAAAAATAGCTGAGAAAAGAAGACAAGCTAAAGGCAAAAGAGAAAAGGAAAGATACACCCATCTGAATGCAGAGTTCCAAAGAATAGCAAATAAGAAAGCCTTCCTAAGGGATCAGTGCAAAGAAATAGAAGAAAACAACAGAATGGGAAAGACTAGAGATCTCTTCAAGAAAATGAGAGATACCGAGGGAACATTTCATGCAAAGATGGGCTTGATAAAGGACAGAAATGGTATGGACATAACAGAGGCAGAAGATATTAAGAAGAGGTGGCAAGAATACACAGAAGAGCTACACAAAAAAGATGTTCATGACCCAGATAAACACGATGGTGTGATTGCTCACCTAGAGCCAGACATGCTGGAATGAGAAGTCAAGTGGGGCTTCGGAAGCACCACTACGAACAAAGCTAGGGAAGGTGATGGAATTCCAGTGGAGCTATTTCAAATCCTAAAAGATGATGCTGTGAAAGTGCTGCACTCAATATGACAGCAAATTTGGAAAACTCAGCAGTGGCCACAGGACCGGAAAAGGTCAGTTTTCATTCCATTCCCAAAGAAAGGCAATGCCAAAGAATGCTCAAACTACCGCACAACTGAACCCATCTCACACACCAGCAAAGTAATGCTCAAAATTCTCCAAGCCAGGCTTCAACAGTATGTGAACCATGCACTTCCAGATATTCAAGCTGGATTTAGAAAATGCGGAGGAGCCAGAGATCAAATTGCCAATATCCACTGGATCATGGAAAAAGCAAGAGAGTTCCAGAAAAACATCTACTTCTGCTTTATTGACTATGCCAAAGCCTTTGACTATGTGGATCACAACAAAATGTGGAAAATTATTCAAGAGATGGGAATACCAGACCACCTTACCTGCCTCCTGAGAAATCTGTATGCAGGTCAAGAAGCAACAGTTAGTACTAACTGTTGGAACATGAAACAACAGACTGGTTCCAAATAGGGAAAGAATTACTTCAAGACTGTATATTGTCACCCTGCTTATTTAACTTCTATGCAGAGTACATCATGTGAAATGCTGGGCTGGATGAACCACAAGCTGGAATCAAGACTGCCAGGAGAAATATCAATAACCTCCGATGACACCACCCTTACGGCAGAAAACAAAGAAGAACTAAAGAGCCTCTTGATGAAAGTGAAAGAGGAGAGTGAAAAAGTTGGCTTAAAGCTCAACATTCAGAAAACTAAGATCATGGCATCTGGTCCCATCACTTCATGGCAAATAGATGGGGAAACAGTGGAAACTGAGAGACTTTCCTCATATAAATCTTGAATATACTTTGTTAGATTTATACCTAAGTATTTCATCCTTGGGGTTGCTAATGTAAATAGTACTGTGTTTTTAACTTTGAATTTTACTTATTTGTTGTTGAGTGAAATGAAAGTCACTCAGCCATGTCCAACTCTTTGTGACTCCATGGGCTATATAGTCCATGGAATTCTCCACGCCAGAATACTGGAGTGGGTAGCTTTTCCCTTCTCCAGGGGATCTTCCCAATCCAGGGATGGAACCCAGGTTTCCCACATTGCAGGCGGATTCTTTACCAACTGAGCTAAATACAGAGGAAAGCAATTAAGTTTTATACATTAACATTGTGTTGTGAAACCTGCTGTATTGGCTTATTAATTCCAGAATGGATGCTCTTTCTTAAAGAGGGATCACAAACTGTTCAAATCCTTGCTATGGGGGCAGTGTTCAGGATGCTGCTGCCCCCCAGGACTTGTGGCAAGAAGAGGGTCTCCTGCAGGTCCACACAGTACAGGAAGGGGTTGACCTCTTAGGGAGGGCTAGGACCCTAGTCAGGGCCAGAGCAGAAGACAGTTCTAGAAGTAGAAATGAAAGTTACAGAACTATGCTCAAGAACTGAAAATGTCATCAAGCACCACTCTGGTGCCAGGCCCTGTTGCTAAGAGACTTCATGAGCATAATTTTATTTAACCCTCATAGCAAGCCTGTGGGGCCAGTTTGATTGTGAGCTGTGTTTTGCCCAAAGAGATGCTATCGGTACCCAAGAGCACCACATAGGTAAATAGAACTGGGATTTGAGGTCAGGTCTCCTGAGAGAAAGGAGGAGCCTAGGGAGTCAGGAGAGAGGCAGTGCCGGGTGGCTGTATGGGTAGGTCAGGGCCTGCTGCGTTGGTTTCTGATGAGGCTGTAGCAAATTGCCACAGACACAGTGGTGGAAACCACACAAGTGCATTATCTTCCAGAGCTAGAGGTCAGCATCCAAACAGTCTCTCTGGCCTAAAGTCAAAGTGGTGGCTCAGTTATGTTCTTTCTGGCAGCTTTAAGGGGAGACTATATTCCCTTGTTTGTCTCCCAGTTTATAAAGGTTAGCTACCTCTCTTGGCTTATGTTCTCTTCCTCCACCTCCAAAGCCAGCAGCACAATATCTTCTCATCTCTCTCACTTTCTACCTCCTTCTTCCATATTTTAAGGACCCTTGTAATTATCTGAATCCACTCCAGGATCACCTCCTCACTTCAAGAGCCTTAATTAACTTCATCATATCTGTGAAGTCCCATTTGCCATATAAGGCAACCTATTCACAAGTTTGGGGGATTAGGGCATGGATATCTTTCAGTTCAGTTCAGTTCAGTCGCTCAGTCGTGTCCGACTCTCTGCGACCCCATGAATCGCAGCACGCCAGGCCTCCCTGTCCATCACCAACTCCCGGAGTTCACTCAGACTCACGTCCATCGAGTCGGTGATGCCATCCAGCCATCTCATCCTCTGTCATCCCCTTCTCCTCCTGCCCCCAATCCTTCCCAGCATCAGAGTCTTTTCCAATGAGTCAACTCTTTGCATGAGGTGGCCAAAGTACTGGAGTTTCAGCTTTTGCATAACTCCTTCCAAAGAACACCCAGGGCTGATCTCCTTTAGAATGGACTGGTTGGATCTCCTTGCAGTCCAAGGGACTCTCAAGAGTCTTCTCCAACACCACAGTTCAAAAGCATCAATTCTTTGGCGCTCAGCTTTCTTCACAGTCCAACTCTCACATCCATACATGGCTACTGGAAAAACCATAGCTTTGACTAGACAGACCCTTCTTGGCAAAGTAATGTCTCTGCTTTTGAATATGCTATCTAGGTTGATCATAACTTTTCTTCCAAGGAGTAAGCGTCTTTTAATTTCATGGCGGCAGTCACCATCTGCAGTGATTTTGGAGCCCCAAAAAATAAAGTCTGACACTGTTTCCACTATTTCCCCATCTATTTCCCATGAAGTGATGGGACCAGATGCCATGATGCTTTTTAGTTCCTCTTCACTTTCTGCCAGTCTGGCTACCACAACTTCCTTGGCCTTCTGTGATCTGTGCCTTTGTTTTGGGACTTGGGGTGAAGTCACTGGGCTGGAGTTGAAGGTAGGGATGTGGCTGGGCTGGCGAATGATGGGAGGCCATGGAGACAGGTGATCCTGAGGTTGGGCCATCCTCCCTGAGAGGTCTCTGACCAAGACTCTGAAGACAGTTTATGCCATCTTTCAAGGAAGGGGTAACTCCTGCCCACTGAACCATGCCCGGGCCACGTGGTAGGGCGCAGTTCTTCTCAGGGTTGTCTTCTAGATCCGTGGTACTGCAGGGAAATGGGGAAGAGCTCAGACAGAGCAGGTGGAGCATCCTGGTGGTTTACATCTGAATAGTGTATCCTTTTGACCTAGAAGTTCCATTCATCTGAGTTTTTCCTACAAAGAGATTCACCCATTCATGAAGAGATGTGTACAAACTTAATTATTCCAACTGCGTGCTCAGTTGCTCAGTTGTGTTCAACTTTTTGCAGCCCCATGGACTGTAGCCCACTAGGCTCCTTGTCCAAGGAATTTTCCAGGCAAGAATACTGGAGCAGGTTGCCATCTATCTTCAGGAAGTGGGACAGAAAGGTGGCTGCACCCAACTCTGGGGTGTGGGGCTTGGCCTGGATTAAGTTCAGAGGAGGCGAACAGTCATTCACACTGAGTATTACACTTGGCTATAGTATCTTGCGGCCTACAGTCAAATTTCCTGAAAAGTTTAACTGGTATTTGCGGTAAGAGGGATTGAGTGTCCCTCCAGAAAAGACCACGAGTTCAGTGACTGTAGCTGAATCACTCTACAAAACTCCTTTCCTAAAAGGAACATCCTTTCTGTTGTGGTTATGAGGGCCACATTGATTCTACAAGAATGGTTGCTTTTTTATTTTGTGTTGATGGATCCCCAAATGGCTCCGTGGTAAGGAAATCTGCCTGTTAATACAGGAGATGCAGAAGACATGGGTTCGCTATCGGTCAGGAAGATCCCCTGGAGAAGGAGATGGCAACCCACTCCAGTATTCTTACCAGGAAAATTCCATGGGCAGAGGACCCTGGCGCACTGCAGTCCATGGGGTCACAAAGGGTCGGACACAACTGGACATGCACGTGGTTTATGTTGATGGCCATAATTAATCAATCATTAATTATTTGTTCACCTAACTTTTACTGAGCTTGTTTTCTGCAACAGGCCCTGGGCTGGGCACTGAGACTATGGAGGATAACGCACAGCTGCTGCTTTCATGGGGCTTATAGTCTAAAGGGAGGACCAGGTCCAGTTATAATGCCATGAGCTAAGGGCTAAGATGGGAGAGGGGGAATCTTTCTACATGGGGCTGTGGAGCCTGGAAGAGGGGTCCTGAAATTTAGCTGAGGGGTCTGATCTCCAACCTTCAGGAAGAAGAGAAGTAAGCCTGGAGAAGAGAAGGGAGAAGGGAACAGCATTTGGAACGATGAAACAGTGAAGCAATATAGAATGCTTGGTGGACTAACTTTACTTAAGGTTAAGCCTGAAAATACTAACAACAAAGCCTGCAAACGCTAACCCTGCCTAATAATATCCCACATTCCTTGACTTCCTGCTGTGTGCCAGGCATTGAGCCAGCAATTAGTTAATCTTCCAAAGAACTCTAGGAAGTAAGCACTAATGTTTTATTTTATGGATGTGTTAATGCTATGGATGTGTTAAAACCCTAACTCCCAATTTGACTGTATTGGGAGATAGGGCTTTTAGGAGATAATTAAGTTTAAATGAGCTCATAAGGTGGGATTTTAATCCAATGGGACTGGGGGCCTTATAAGTAGAGGGAGAGATCTCTCTAGCTTTACGCGCACCCACCAAGGAAAGGTTATGTGAGGACACAGTGAGAAAGCAGCCACCTGCCAGCCAGGAAGAGAGCTCTGCCAGAAGCTGAACCCTTGTACACCTTGATGTCGAAATTTCCGGCCTCCAGAAATGCAAGAAAAGATATCAATATTTGCATTGTTTTTATACCATCTAGTCTGTGGTATTTGTTATGGCAGCCCAAATTAACTAATATAATTAGTATTATTTTTATTTTCATGATAATCATCATTATTGGTTTAGTAGACATTTTTCCTTCCACATTTATTGATATATAATTGACATATAGCACTGAATAAGATAAAAATGCACAGAATAATGATTTGACTTATATACATCAGGAAATTATTATTACCATAAGTTTAGTAAACATCCATCATCTCATAAAGATACAAAATTTAACAAATAGAAAACATTTTTTTCTTTGTGATGAGAACCCTTAGGATTTATAACTTTCGTGTATAATGTACAGAAGTGTTAATTCCATTTATCATGTATATTACATCTCTAGTATTTATTTGTCTTATAACTGGAAGTTGGTACCTTTTGGCGGCTTTCATCCAATTCCCCTTCCCCCCACTCCCCACCTCCTGGTGGCCACAAATCTGATCTCTTTTTGTATAAGATTGCTTTTTCTTTTGTTTTGAAGTTTAACTGACATAGAACACTATGTTAGTTCCCCTTATACGACATAGCTATTTGATATTTCTATACATTTCAAAATGATCACCATGATAAGTCTAGTTGCCGTCTGTCACCATGCAAAGATATCACATAATTTTGGACTATATTCTCCACACTGTACAGTTTATATCCATGACTCATTTACTTTGCGACTAGAAGTTCCTATACATCTTAATCCCCCTCCGGCTATATCACTCCTTTCCCCACACCCCTCCCTTCTGACAATTTGGTTTCTTCCGATAATTATGACTCTTTTTCTGTTTTGATGTTTGTTCATTGTTTTATTAGATTCCATATATAAGTGAAAATCATATTGTATTTGTCTTTGACTTATTTCACTTAGCCATATACCTTCTAGGATATTCATGTTGTCTCAGATGGCAAGATTTCATTATTTTTTTAGGTTGAGTAACATTCCATTGAATATGTGTGTGTGTGTGTGTGTGTGTGGTGGCTCAGACGGTAAAGAATTTGCCCTCAATGCAGGAGACCCACGTTCAATCTCTGGGTCGGGAAGATCCCCTGGAGGAGGGCATGGCAATCCCCTGGAGGAGGGCATGGCAACCCACTCCAGTATTCTTGCCTGGAGAATTCCAAGAACAAAGGAGCCTGGTAAGCTACAGTTCATGGGGTTGCAAAGAGTCGTACACAACTGAGTGCCTAACATTTTCACTTTCACTTCAAATATATATATATATATTTATACTTTATTCATTTCTCTTTTGATTGGCACTTAGGTTGCTTCCATATCTTGGCGATTGAAAATAATGCTGTGATAAACATTGGGTACATGTATCTTTTCTCAGTATTTTCATTTTTCTCAAATAACTATGCAGAAGTGAAACCACTGGCTGGCATGACAGTTCTTCTATTTTTAACTTTTTGTGGAGTCTCCATAGTGTTTTCCATAGTGGCTGCACCAATTTACCTTCCCACCTGCACAAGTGTTCCCTTTTCTCCACATCATCCCCAACACTTGTTACTTGTCTTTTCTATCATAGCCATTCTGACAGGTATGAGGTGGTATCTCATTGTGGTTTTGAGTTGAATTTCCATGATAGTTAGTGATGTTGAGCATCTTTTCATGTGCCCCTTGACAACCTGTATGTCTTCCTCGGAAAAATGTCTATTCAGAGCCTCTGCACATTTCTTACTTGGCTTAGTTATTATTATTATTATTGTTATTTTGGATGTTAAGTTTCATGAGTTCTTTGTATATTTTAGATATTAACCTCTTATCAGACACAGCATTTCCAAGTATGTTCTCCCTTTCTGGAAGCAGACTTTTCACACTTTGTTGAGTTTCCTTCACTGTGCAAAAGGTTTTTAGTTTGATGTGGTCTCTTTTGATTATTTTTGCTTTTATTTCCCTTGCCAAAATAGACAGCTCCAAAAAAATATTGCTAAGGTCAATGTCAAAGAGTTTAAGTATGGCCTATGTTTTCTTCTAGAAGTTTTATGGTTTCAGGTCGTACATTTAAGTCTTTAATCCATTTTGAATTTATTTTTGTATATGGTGTGAGAAAGCAGATGACATGATACTATACATGGTTGTTGTTCAATCGTTAAGTTATGTCCGACTCTTTGCAACCCCATGGACTGCAGCTTGCCAGGCTTCCCTGTACTTCACTAGCTCCCCGAGTTTGCTCAAATTTATGTCCATTGAGTCAGTGATGCTATCGAACCATCTCATCCTCTACTGCCCCTTTATCCTTTTGCCTTCAATCTTCCCCAGCATCAGGGTCTTTTCCAATGAGTTGGCTCACCAAGTGGCCAAAGTATTGGAGCTTCAGCTTCAGTATCAGTCCTTCCAGTGAATATTCAGTGCTGATTTCCTTTAGGATTGACTTGCTTGATCTCCTTGCAGTCCAAGGGACTCTGAAGAGTCTTCTCCAGCACCACAGTTTGAAGGTATCAATTCTCAGCCTTCTTTATGATCCAGCTCTCACATCAGTACATAACTACTGGAAAAATCATAGCTTTGACTATATGCACCTTTGTAGGCAAAGTGATGTCTTTGCTTTTTAATACAATGTCTAGGTTTGTCATAGCTTTCCTTCCAAAGAGCAGGCATCTTTTATTTTCATGGCTATACTATCTATAGAAAGTCGTAAAGATATTATTCCAAAATTATCAGAACTCATTAATGACTTTGTTAAAGTCATAGAATTCACAATTAATGTACAGAAATCTTTTTCATTTCTATACACTAACAACAAACTAACAGAAAAAGAAATTAAGGTAATCCCATTTATAATTGCATCAAAAAGAATATAATATTTGGGCAAAAATCTAAGGAGGTAAAAGATCTGTATTTGGAAAACTGTATAACATTGATGAAAAAAATTGATAACACAAATGGGAAGATATATCATGTTCATGGATTGGAAGAATTAATATTGTTAAACTGATCAGAAGTCCCAAGGCAGTCTGCAGATTCAATGCAATTACTTTCAAAATACCAAAACATTTATCACAGAATTAGAACAAATAATTCTAAAATTTCCACAGAAACAAAAAAGACCCCAAATAACCAAAACAATCCTGAGAAAGAAGAACAAAGCAGGAAGGACCACACTCCTTGATTTCAAACTGTTCTTACAAAGCCACAGTAATCAGAACAGTGCAGAGGTGGTGTGCAGCCCCTAAGTCGTGTTTGACACTTTGTGACCCTGTGGACTGCAGCACACCAGGCTTCCCCATCCTTCACTATCTCTTGGAGTCTCCTCAGATTCATGTCCATAGAGTTGGTGATGCTATCTAACCATCTCATCCTCTGCCATCCCCTTTTCCTTTTGCCTCCAACCTTTCCCAGCATCAGGGTCTTTTCCAGTGAGTCAGCTCTTTGCCTCAGGTGGCACAAAAAAAGACACAGATCAGTGAAACAGAATAGACAGCCAGAAATAAATCCATACTTATATGAGTAATTAATCTATGACAAAGAAGACAAAATACACAATGGGGAAAGATAACCTCAGTAATAAATGGTGTTGGGGAAACTGGGCAGCTCTATGCAAAAGAAACAAACTGGACAGGTAGACATTTCTTGACCAACATTCATCTTGCTCCTTCCCTGCTCCACAAGTAGCTGATTCAGGTATCCATTCAATTGGTTGCCTGTACTGCTCTGGCTAAGGTAATTCACCTGTAATTCAAGGGGTGTGTCTGATTTGGTCAGTGACCTTCTAACTTCTGCCACAGTGATTTGATCAGTCTTTTTTTTTTTTTTTTAATCTTTTCCTGGTTCCTCCTCATTTCCCAGTCTCTGCATATAAGATAACCCAAGACTCAGTCTTTGCATCTCTTTGATTCTCTGCTACACTCCCTGCCCAGGTAATCACAGCCAAATTCATGGATTTAAATCCCATTTCAGTGGTTCTCAACCCTGGTTGCACAATGGAATTACTTGGGTGCTTTTAAAATTCTCAGTGCCTGGATATGCCCCACAAGTTCCAGCAGATGCCGAGAACTCAGCATTATAGTTTTTAAAGCTACTCACATGAATCCACTGAAGTTAGGTTGAAAACCACTGCTGAAGGCAAGAGATAAAGCAGAGGAACCACTTAGAAGGCCCTGCAAGACCTGGAGATTATCTGGGACTTAGATGAGGGCAGCAGCAGACATGAAAAGTGGTGGATTCTAGATATATTTTGAAGCTGGAGTGAACAGGATCTTGTAAAGAATTGAAGGTTTGATGAGAAACCAAGAGACAAGTCAAGGACAATGCCAAGGTCTTTTCCTGAGGACTGGAAAGACAGGGAGCCCACTCATTAAGACAGAGGACACTACAGCAACAGCAGGTTTGGTGGGGGGTGGTCAAGAAATTCTAAGTTGGGAGATGACTATGATGATGATCAGGCATCCAAACTGAGACCTGCAGTCAGAAGTTGACTGAAACATGCATATCCAGGGACAGTTTTAAGTCAGAGATGAGGATTTGGCCTATAGACACATTTCTTAACTTCAGGTATACACTGAAATCCTGCGGATTCCCAGGGGAACCTTTAAAGATCCTAATTCCCAGAGCCCATTTCCACTTAACTACATCAGAGCCTCTGGGGGTGGGACCCAGGCATCTATATTTTTCAAGCTCTTCTAGTGATTCCAATGTGGAAGCAAGACTGAAAACTTCTGCTTTAAAATTGGATCTTATCATTTGTCTCCTCAGAACCTCTATGGACTTCCTATTTTACTCCAAGGAGAAGCCAATATTCTCACCACAGTTCTCGAGGGCTGTTCCCCTTACCTCCATGACCTCACTCCTGCACCCTCCTCCTTGGTTTAGACACTTGGCTTCCTTCTTACTCAAAAATATCAGGACATTCCTGACTCAGGGCCTCTGCACAGGCTGTTTGTACATTCCTGACTCAGGGCCTCTGCACAGGCTGTTGGCACCGCCTGGAATACTCTTCCCCCAGATGCCCTCACGGCTCACTCACTCACCTTGTCTGATCCCTGCTTAGACTCCCATAGTTCATCAGGCACTCTGTCTATCAGATCTAGGCCCTTAAATCTATTTCTCACTTCCACTGTATAATCATAAGGGATTTGATTCAGGTCATACCTGAATGGTCTAGCGGTTTTCCCTACTGATGAATTATGTGCCTGATGAACTATGGAATGAAGTCCGTGACATTGTACAGGAGACAGGGATCAAGACCATCCCCATGGAAAAGAAATGCAAAAAAGCAAAATGGCTGTCTGGGGAGGCCTTACAAATAGCTGTGAAAGAAGAGAGGCGAAAAGCAAAGGAGAAAAGGAAACATATAAGCATCTGAATGCAGAGTTCCAAAGAATAGCAAGAAGAGATAAGAAAGCCTTCTTCACTGGTCAATGCAAAGAAATAGAGGAAAACAACAGAATGGGAAAGACTAGAGATCTCTTCAAGAAAATTAGAGATACCAAGGGAACATTTCATGCAAAGATGGGCTTGATAAAGGACATAAATGGTATGGACCTAACAGAAGCAGAAGATATTAAGAAGAGGTGGCAAGAATACACGGAAGAACTGTACAAAAAAGATCATCACGACCCAGATAATCATGATGATGTGATCACTAATCTAGAGCCAGACATCTTGGAATGTGAAGTCAAGTGGGCCTTGGAAAGCATTGCTACGAACAAAGCTAGTGGAGGTGATAGAATTCCAGTTGAGCTGTTTCAAATCCTGAAAGATGATGCTGTGAAAGTGCTGCACTCAATATGCCAGCAAATTTGGAAAACTCAGCAGTGGCCACAGGACTAGAAAAGGTCAGCTTTCATTCCAATTCCAAAGAAAGGCAATGCCAAAGAATGCTCAAACTACTGCACAATTGCACTCATCTCACATGCTAGTAAAGTAATGCTCAAAATTCTCCAAGCCAGGCTTCAGCAATACATGAACCATGAACTCCCTGATGTTCAAGCTGGTTTTAGAAAAGGCAGAGGAACCAGAGATCAAATTGCCAACATCCGCTGGATCATGGAAAAAGCAAGAGAGTTCCAGAAAAACATCTATTTCTGCTTTATTGACTATGCCAAAGCCTTTGACTGTGTGGATCACAATAAACTGTGGAAAATTCTGAAAGAGATGGGAATACCAGACCCCCTGACCTCCGTCTTGAGAAATCTGTATGCAGGTCAGGAAGCAACAGTTAGAACTGGACATGGAACAACAGACTGGTTCCAAATAGGAAAAGGAGTGCTTCAAGGCTGTATATTGTCACCCTGCTTATTTAACTTCTATGCAGAGTACATCATGAAAAACGCTGGACTGGAAGAAACACAAGCTGGAATCAAGATTGCCGGGAGAAATATCAATAACCTCAGATATGCAGATGACACCACCCTTATGGCAGAAAGTGAAGAGGAGCTAAAAAGCCTCTTGATGAAAATGAAAGAGGAGAGTGAAAAAGTTGGCTTAAAGCTCAATATTCAGAAAACGAAGATTGTGGTATCTGGTCCCATCACTTCATGGGAAATAGATGGGGAAACAGTGTCAGACTTTATTTTGGGGGGCTCCAAAATCACTGCAGATGGTGACTGCAGTCATGAAATTAAAAGATGCTTACTCCTTGGAAGAAAAGTTATGACCAACCTAGATAGTATATTCAAAAGCAGAGACATTACTTTGCAGACTAAGGTCTGTCTAGTCAAGGCTATGGTTTCTCCTGTGGTCATGTATGGATGTGAGAGTTGGACTGTGAAGAAAGCTGAGCACCAAAGAGTTGATGCTTTTGAACTGTGGTGTTGGAGAAGACTCTTGAGAGTCCCTTGGACTGCAAGGAGATCCAACCAGTCCATTCTGAAGGAGATCAACCCTGGGATTTCTTTGGAAGGAATGATGCTAAAGCTGAAGCTCCAGTACTTTGGCCACCTCATGTGAAGAGTTGACTCATTGGAAAAGACTCTGATGCTGGGAAGGACTGGGGGCAGGAGGAGAAGGGGACGACAGAGGATGAGATGGCTGGATGGAATCACGGACTCGATGGACACGAGTCTGAGTGAACTCCGGGAGATGGTGATGGACAGGGAGGCATGGCATGCTGCGATCATGGGGTCCCAGAGAGTTGGACACGACTGAGCGACTGAACTGAACTGAACTAGACTCCCATAGTTAATGCTGCACCTTGTGCTCTCCATCTCTGCTCTACTTTATTTTTCTCCAAATTTCTCTCTACTTGGCATGTGCTTGCATACTTAGTCATGTCCAAGTCTTTCCGACTCTTTGGACTGTAGCCCACCAAGCTTCTCCGTCCATGGGGTTTTCCAGGCAACAATACCAGAGTGGGTTGCCATTTCCTCGAGGGGATCTTCCCGACCCAGGGATCGAACCTGCATCTCCTGTGTCTGCTGTATTGCAGACAGATTCAAAACACCACGTGTTTTACTTGTTTCCTTGCTTTTGTCTATATCCTCCTGCTAGAATATAAGTTCATTTTTGGAACTTTTGCTTGTTTTGTTCATCACCATGCTGGGGTTCTAAAATATTTGTTGAAAGGAAGAATAGCTTAATCCAGTATTCAGCCAAAAAAGAGCTACAGGAACTGATTTGGAAATGAATATGTGTTGAAAAAGAATGAAATAATGCCTTTTGCAGCAACTTGGATGGTCCTAGAGATTATAATACTAAGCAAAGTAAGTCGGGAAGAGAAAGACAAATATCCTATGATATCACTTACATGTATAATCTAAAATATGACATAAATCAACGCATCTCTGAAACAAAAGCAGACAGTGTTTTGTGGTTGCCAGGAGGTGGGGGCAGGGAAGGAAAGAATTGGGAGCTTGGAATTAGAAGAGGCAAACTCTTATATGTAGAATGGATAAACAAGAAGTTTCTACTGTATAGCACAAGAACTATATTCAATATCCTGTGATAAACCATAATGGAAAAGAATATGAAAAAGCATATATATACATATGTATGTGTATGTATGTATAAGTGAGTCACTCTGCTGTAAGTAGAAATTAACACAATAATGAAAATCAACTATACTTAAAAAAATGTTTTTTTTTTTTTATAAGAATTGAGCATGTGACTCCATTTGGGCCAATGAGATGTGAGGGAGGCGGACTGGGGTCTTCTAGAATAGCTGCAAGAAGAGACAGTGTGCGGATATGAAGGCTACCGTTGTCTTGCCATTGTCACCTTGTGCGTTAAGGGAATCTAGATGGAGGTCAAAGCCATCGCACCAGTAGGTTGGAATTGAAGGTGGGGAGGTTCTAGGTTTGGAAAATCCCTACACTTACCATTTCCTTGTTTCAGCCAGTCTAAATTTTTGGGTTTCTTGTCTTTTTTGTTTGCTTTTATGTTTAAGATTACTAACTGTATGAGAAGTAGTTACGGTGTTTTTAAAACAAATTAAAAGAAATTACTAGAGCAGTGTAACTGAAAGCCAGAATGAGGAGGGCTTCCCTGGTGGTCCAGTGGTAAAGAATTGCCCTGCCATGCGAGGGACTGGGTTTGAGTCCCTGGTCGGGGAACTAAGATCCCACATTCCCCTGAGCAACCAAACCAGTGCTCCGCGAGGACTGAGCCTGAGAACCACAGGGAGAGTGTGTGCGCTGCGATGGAAGGCCCCACACGGAGTGATGAAGGCCCTGAATGCTGCAACTAAAGCCTGATGTGGTCGGATAAATAGATTAAAAAAATAGATTAAAAAAAAATTTTTTTAAGACAGGATGAGGTGCCTCTTCACACGTGTCAGAATATCTGTCATCAAAAAGTCTACAAATAGCAAATACTGGAAGGATGTGAAAAAGAGGGAAAACTCAAACGCTGCTGGTGGGTAGGCAAGCTGGTGCAGCCACAATGTAAACCAATATGGAGGCTCCTCAAAAGGTTAAAAATAAAACGACCTTATGATCCAGCAATTCTGGGTACACATCAAAAAAAAATGCTAATCTGAAAAGATACAGGCACCCCAGTGTTCACAGCAGCACTGTTCACAACAGCCAAGACGTGGAAGCAGCCAAAATGCCCACTGACAGATGAACGGATAAGGAGGGCGTGGGACGGGACTTCCCTGTTGGCGCAGTGGTCAAGAATCCACTTTCAGCGCACGGGACATGGTCTGACCCCTGGCTGGGGAACTAAGATCCCACACGCTGAGGGGCAACTAAGCCCGTATGCCCCCATTAGAGAGCCTGCACGCTGCATACTACAGAGCCCACCCTGCTCTGGAGCCCGTGCACCACTGCTAGAGAGACGCCCACCCACGGCACTGAAGAGCCGTAACTAGGACCTGACGCAGTCACAAATACGCAGAAAAGAAGATGCGGTGCACAGACACAATGGATTATTAGTCATACGAAAGAATGAAATGATTCCATTTGCAGCAAATGGATGGACCTGCAGAATATTAAGCTTAGTGAAATCAGTCAGAGGAAGACAAATAGTAGATGACGTCACTGTTATGTGGAATCTAGAACACAATACAAGTGAATGCATATACAAAACAGAAACAAACTCACAGACAAGTAAGACAAACTTACAGCTACCAACGGGGAGAGGAAGCAGAGAGGGACAAACTTGGGCTGCGGGATTAACAGACACGAAATGAAAAAAGTAAGTCAGCAAGAAATTTCAAAAAATTTAAAAAATACAAATTAGTTTCTAAATGCAACCTAAAGTTGTCTCAAATTTTTCTAAGGGTTTCATTCCTGGGCCCAAGATTGACTTTAGAACAGCAGGGCTGGAAGCCAAGAGGCCCAGCAGCGAGTGCCGGCTCTGTCATGAGCTAGCAAGTCTGTTTCCCATTTTGAGCCTCAGTCTCCCCATTGTCTAAGGCAAGAAGTGCAAGTGATCCTCATGGGCCCTCCCAGCTGGCCGAGTCTATAGTTATCTTGGGTGATTTGATTTTGCTCCTTAGCCTCATCTTCCCAGCACTCACATGGTAGGCAACTAGGCTGTGATGGTCAGCTTGCGCCCCCACCCCAACCAAGGGAAAGGGGAGAAAGCGTTCCCTGTGCTTCTTGGTGACACGTTGCTCTGCTAATTTCATCCACGACGTAACCATAACCCAGTGATAGTGATGGTGCAGAAACAGAGAAGAGAGCATGTCAGAGAGGCTCTCAACTCCCTCCGAAGTCTCAACTGAAGGGTCTGGGAGTGAGAGTGCATGTACGTCCATTCCTGCATTTGACAAGCACCTTGAGAGTACACTGAGAGAGGGCACAGGCTACAGCTATGAGTGCCATTAGAATCCACCCCATGTCAGCACTTACACAAGCATAAGCTCACTCTGTCTTCACCATATCCCCTACTGTTTTTGTCTGCTTTGTACTGAAGAAAACAAGGGCTCAGACAGGGTGAGAAATGTGCTCTGAGTCTCAAAGGACAAGAAAGCATCACACTCAAGATTTGAACCTAAGTTGTCAGCTCCTGACTCCTAAGCTATGCTTTTAAGTTCTTCATAATTACATTTGCCATGGGAGTCAGATCCCATCCACCCATTCATTGGACACAGGCATGTATATTTTGGGGGCATCTACTCTGTGCCTAGTCTTGTCCTTGAAGCTGGGGGTTTAGCCAAGGATCAGACCCTCCAGAGCCCATGGAGGGGCTCTGAGGCCTCATAGAGTCTAGCTAGTGAGATGGACTTGAGGAAAACCACAGCCTAATGGTGTGGTGCCAGGCATGGAGGCCTGTTCCTACTCGGGCCCGAGAATTTGGCCCATTCATTCATTCTCACTCACTGACTCATTCGCTCACTCATTCATTCATTACCTCACCCATTCATTCACCCAGCTCCTATGCTCTATGCTGTACAGGCCCCCTGCTAAGACCTGGTACAATCTCCCCTCACCCTCTCTACACTGCACAGCATGCAGGATCTTAGTTCCTCAACCAGGAGTCGAACCTGTGCCCCCAGCAGTGGAAGCTCAGAGTCTTAACCACTGGACTGCTGGGGAAGTCCCAGTCCTGGTACAATCTTGAACAGGAGAAATCCAGTCATCATCTCATAGACTTGAGGGTCTACTAGGAGAGGCAGACAGTCAACACAGAAGAAGATGAGCTGGTCCTGATGAGGATAATGCTGTGAAGACAATAAAATCGGATGAGGAATTAGAGTGACTGAAGGGGGCGGTGAGGCTGGCCAGGGAACGGTCCTGAGGAGAGGACTTTTACAATGCAGTCAGAGAAACGGGAAAGGGCCTGCCAGAGGGCGACGAAGCCAAAGCCCACAGAGGTGGAGAGAAGAGAGTGGTGTAAGGGGTAACTGTTTGGGCCCAGAGGCAAGTGGCTCCCAGGAGGCCCCAGGACATGGTCAGGCCCCAGACCCACATAGCCTGTATCTAGTAGGTAAGGAAGGCTTCAGAGTTTTCTCCAGGAGCCTCTCTTGGCAATATTCCAGACAGCTGTGACTGAAGTCAAGGCCTTCTTATCCCTGGCTGGGGCCAGGCCCACATCACCAGTCCCTGCTATCACGGGTCAAGGAGTGGGGCCTTCCTCAGAGCACAGGGCTGCAGAGAGTGCATCCTTAGCTGGGCCTCCACGTGCCTCAGATGGTGTATCCCCTCTCCCGGCTCCATCAACAAGCCAGGCGCGGCACTAGCGGTGCTGACGGGCACGCTCTCTGCAGCCAGGCAACAGACTAATTACAGGCCGGCTCTGTCATGAGAGGCAGGTTGGATGACAAGGAGTGGCCTGGGGTAGAGAGGAGAGGCAGTGTGCAGGCCTGCGGGAGCGCTCCAGTGGGCCACCCGCTCAGCATCTAGCTGGCTCCAGACCCCACACGCACTGGCCCTGGAGAGGATGAAGGAAAGGGGGAAAGAATTGTGCTGAACACTGGCTGTGGGCCAGGTGCTAAGCTGGGGTTTTACCTCCACTTTCTCCACCTAGAGAGGCAGGTGTAATTTACTCCATGTGAGACAAGAAAATGCAGGTTTCTAGAAGTGAAGCAAATTGCTCAGATGCCTAAGAATGGCGGAATGAGGATTCAAACTTAGGGTGAACCCAAAAGCTTGTTTTCTTCCAAGGAGGAAATGAAGGAAGAGCTGGGTCCATTCTGGAGCTGAGAAACCATGAAGAACAGGGGCAAACAGCAGAGAAGCAAAACGTGGAGCTGGACCTGGCCGAGGGGGGTGCCGGCTGGGGAGTCACTTGATGGGCACGGACAGGAGCCCCAGGCAGCCTTCTGGCTGTTAGAGCACAGGGTGACATCAGAAGGCTGAGTGGTTTGGTTACAATTTGGGGCTCCTGTACTTTGCTTCTTTCTTTGGGGTCTTTTCTTGCCTTTTCTTTGGGGTATAAAACCCTAGGAAAGCAAATCTCTCACCAGCCCCTGAACTAGGCTGTGTCTAAGATCGCCGCCCAGCTGACAGACCTCAGAAAACTCCTGCGTGCATCTTCCTCCTTGGAAGGTCTTGTTGTTGTTCAGTCACTCAGTTGTGTCCGACTTTGTGTGACCCCATGAACTGCAGCACACCAGGCTCCTCTGTCCTTCATTATCTCCTGGAGCTTGCTCAAAGGCATGTCCATGGAGTCAGTGATGCCATCCAATCATCTCATTCTCTGTCATCCCCTTCTCCTCCTGACCTCAATCTTTCCTAGCATCAGGGTTTGTTCCAATGAGTCGGCTCTTTGCATCAGCTGGCCAAAGTATTGGAGCTTCAGCTTCAGCATCAGTCCTTCCAGTCCATTGAGGGTTGGTGGTTCTTTAGGAAGACAGCCATGCTTTTCCCTGGGACCTTGGGGGCATGTTTAGAAGAGATTTCAGTCGTCGGTGGCTCGGCTACATCTGTGTGGGCTGAGTAGCTATGACGAGACTCCCCAAGCAAATGCCATGCCTTTAGGGCTCAAAAGCAGTCCCCACAGCACGCTAAGCATTCTCAGCCCCGCTCGGCCACTTCACCTGCTCCTGATTCACCACAGGGCCTGCCGAGGGGGCCGAGGGCTCAGCTGCTCCCTGGGCTCAGATCGCCACATGAGCCCCAAGCTCCGGCGGGAGTCTGGCTCTCCCAACCCAGCAGGACTCTTCGCAATACATTCTAGACATGTTTGGGGGCTCATGAGAGAGCTTCCCACTTGCGAAATGCCCACTCACAGCCAAGAGGCACCAGCCTGTGTCCCAGATGCCTTTCTGCTTATTCCAGTGGCCTGGCAGGCTGAGCAAAAGCTGGAACACAAATCCTGGCTTTGCAATTTAGCTGAATGACCTTGGACATCTGATCTTACCTCTGGGAGCCTCAGGGTCCTCACATGTAAACTGGGATGACAATTGTTAAACCTCACATTTCTTCCTATGTGCTCCAAAATCATGTAAGACCTCAGGCTCTGGGAAAAGATCTCAATTGGCTCTGCTGCCTGTCAATCTTGGGCACCTTGTTTGGCCTTGCTAAGCCTCAGTTTTCTCATCTATAAAATGGGGATAATGAAAGTCTCTAATCCACAGGGTTGTGGAAAAGATCAAACACCATCTAAAGTGGTCCACCAGCCATTTAACATCTCTTCACTGAGCACTTACTCAGGACTCGCCCAGGGATGCAAAAGCCCTAAAGATTCCCAGGCTTCTTGCCTTTTCCTCTTTTTATAGGAACACCATCTATTCAGACACAAATGATTTTCTTTCATCATCCAGGAATCAGAAAAGATGATGTCACATTCCCTGAGAAACAGCTCTCTTTCCAAAAAGGGAAATTTCCTGTGACAGAAGCTAAGGAGACAGGCCAACAGGGCAGGGCTCTCTGTCAGCATCCTGAAAGCTGGCGTAGGAGCTGAAGTCACTAACATCTACATGTAGAGATGCACACAGTAGGTCGGCACACCTCGGGGTGGCTGGCAAGGGCAGTGCAGGCCTCCCCTTCCACCCAGAGGGGCGTGTTCCATTCACTGCACCAGCACATCAGCTGTAGGATGGCACCACCCCCCCTCCCCACCTCCAGAAAAACAGGTGGTGGTGCTGAGGGTCTGGAAGAAGGTTGGTATTAAAAGAGACTGGAAGGGCCTCATGCGTTTTGTTCTCGGAGGCTCAAATCACATCTTGTCAGCCCTGTGGCTGCTTCTGCCTTGTGTGAAGGCAGAAGCAGCTGGCATTGCCATGGTAACCAGGCAGCATCAACTTCCAATTTGCCCCTGAATTTTCTATAACAATGGCAGAGCCACGGAAAACATGTTTGGGAAGTGAGAGCCACGAACAAAAAAATCACACCAGGGAACTGCTGGGAGCTGGAAAAGAGGGGCAGTCACGTTTCCTACATTTTCAGTGAACCCAGAATGCAGTGAAAAGACCCAGGAACAAACCAAATTCAGGCTGAGACAAAGAAATGTGTCTAAGACTTACCTGTGCTGAGATCCCCAAAACAGGGATTACTCTTTGCTGAGATCACAGCCACTAACAGTTGTCTGCCAGGCTGCAGCTTAGATGCTGGAGTGAGAAGGAGACGGGATGCTCCCATCAGTGAGATGCAAGCACCTGGAACCCAGACTGGAGGGGACTTCACAGAAGAGAGCTCGCCAGTAGATTTTTGAGGTGCAGTTTTCCAGGTTTGGCATCACAAAAATGGCTCCGTACCTATCATCTCATCCACCTCAAGAAGGTCCTGGTCTCTTCTTAACAATTTTATGGTCAGCCACATTATTAACTTTAATGTCTCTAGGAGCCACATTAATCAGAGTAAGAAGAAACAGGTGAAATTCATTTTAATCCTATATTCTATTGAATCCAATAAATACATCCAAAATACCATTTCAATACATAGTCAATAGACAAATCGCTAATGAGATGTTTTGTATTCCTTCTTTTTTGACCAGGCCTTAGAAATCTGGCGTGTCTTTCACCCTTACAGTGCATCTGCCTTTGGACCAGTACATTTCAAGCCCAGAGCAAGCACATGTAGCCAGCATACTGGATGCTGCAACTCTGATATCGGACATGGAGCCTTGGCTACGTGACAGGCTTTGTCTCCGGTCACCCAGATTATATACTTCCGAGCTGGGAATTTGGTCCAGTAATGCGACCACGAGACGTGCTTGAGTAGCAGGGATCATCTGGACAAGGGGCTACAACAGGGCTCCTCGTGCCGACATCGTGCTCAGGACTGTTTTCTGTCATAGTGAATAACCTGTGCATTATAAGATATTTACAACCTCCTTGGTCTCTCCCGACTAGAGGCCATTCAGTTCAGTTCAGTTCAGTCGCTCAGTCGTGCCCGATTCTTTGCGACCCCGTGAATCGCAGCACACCAGGCCTCCCTGTCCATCACCAACTCCTGGAGTTCACTCAGACTCATGTGCATCGAGTCAGTGATGCCATCCAGCCATCTCATCCTCTGTCATCCCCTTCTCCTCCTGCCCCCAATCCCTCCCAGCATCAAAGTCTTTTCCAATGAGTCAACTCTTCGCATCAGGTGGCCAAAGTATTGGATTTTCAGCTTTAGCATCAGTCCTTCCAATGAAAACCCAGTGCTGATCTCCTTTAGGATCGACTGGTTGGACCTCCTTGCAGTCCAAGGGACTCTCAAGAGTCTTCTCCAACACCACAGTTCAAAAGCTTCAATTCTTCAGTGCTCAGCTTTCTTCACGGTCCAACTCTCACATACATACATGACCACTGGAAAAACCATAGCCTTGACTAGACGGACCTTTTTAACAATCCTTAAATTGTGACAACCAAAAATATCTCTAGATACTCCGAGATGTTCCCAGGGCAGGGGGCAAACTCATCCACATTTGAGAATCACTGTGCTAGAATAAGATGGAGCTGGGGGGACCGGGAAGTATGGCATTGGCTTGTGTGGCCAAAAAAGGGGAAAGGCAGGGGTGAGGCTGGGTCTCGGGGACAAATGGAGCCAAATGGTGGAACGAGGACATTCTCTCTCCATCTTTCACTGTTGCTTCTCTAGCCGCATCAACCTTGTTCTACTCTATGAGGCTGAAACCAGGGGTGCTAATGGGCTCCAAGCTTGCACATCTCATTTTGACCACAGAAGACTCTCTGCCCCTTTCCATTAAACTTCATTCCCAAATTCCCAGGGCAGGTCTCTGATTGGCCCACCCAAGGTCACATGGTCACTGCTGCACAGGGGTTAGGCAGGACTCCCAGATCATGAGGTAGGAGCAAGGGGAGTGGCTCACCCAAAGAAGAGGGTGAAGTGCTGGAAAGAAAAAACAATAGTGTCCCTTTCAGGGCAGTAAAATGCCCAGGAGCCAGAGAGATAGAGGATTATGTGGGGAACAGCATGAAGGCTGACTTTCCTCCTCAGAAACCACCAAGCATGGTAGATGGGATGGAGCAGGCAAAGAGCTTCAAGCCCATGTGGAGACTGATAACAGAATCAGGATGATCTTTTTACTAAACTTTGAGCTTTAGAATGTCAGAAATCCCATTTTTCCCTTTGGAATTCTCCTTAGCATGAAGCAGAGCTTGGGGCAGATAATATCAGTTCAGTTTAGTCACTCAGTCATGTCCAACTCTTTGCGACCCCATGAACCACAGCACGCCAGGCCTCCCTGTCTATCACCAACTGCTGGAGTCCACCCAAACCCATGTCCACTGAGTCGGTGATGCCATCCAACCATCTCATCCTCTGTCATTCCCTTCTCCTCTTGCTGTCAATCTTTCCCAGCATCAGGGTCTTTTTAAATGAGTCAGCTCTTTGCATCAGGTGGCCAAAGTATTGAAGTTTCAGCTTCAACATCAGTCCTTCCAATGAACACCCAGGACTGATCTCCTTCAGGATGGACTGGTTGGACCTCCTTGCAGTCCAAGGGACTCTCAAGAGTCTTCTCCAACACCACAGTTCAAAAGCATCAATTCTTTGGTGCTCAGCTTTCTTTATAGTCCAACTCTCACATCCATACATGACCACTGGAAAAACCATAGCCTTGATTAGACGGACCTTTCTTGGCAAAGTAATGTCTCTGCTTTTTAACATGCCGTCTAGGTTGGTCATAACTTTCCAAGGAGTAAGCGTCTTTTAATTTCATGGCAGCAGTCACCATCTGCAGTGATTTTGGAGCCCCAAAAAATAAAGTCAGCCACTGTTTTCCCATCTATTTGCCATGAAGTGATGGGACCGGATGCCATGATCTTCATTTTCTGACTGTTGAGCTTTAAGCCAGCTTTTTCACTCTCCTCTTTCACTTTCATCAAGAGGCTCTTTAGTTCTTCTTTGCTTTCTGCCGTAAGGGTGGTTTTATCAGCATACTTGAGGTTATTGATATGTCTCCCAGCAATCTTGATTCCAGCTTGTGCTTCTTCCAGCCCAGAGTTTCTCATGATATACTCTGCATTTAAGTTAAATAAGCAGGGTGACAATATACAGGCTTGACGTACTCCTTTTCCTATTTGGAACCAGTCTGTTGTTCCATGTCCAGTTCTAACTGCTGCTTCCTGACCTGCATACAGGTTTCTCAAGAAACAGATAATATATGCAACGGTTAACTTTATGTGTCAACCTGGAGGGTGTTTTTAAATGAGATTGATATTTAAATCAGTGAACTTTGGGTAAAAGAAATTGCCCTCCATATTGAGGGTGGGCCTCATCCAATCAAAGGCCTGAACATAACAAGACAGTCCTCCAAATAAGAGGGAATTCTCCAGAAAACTGCCATCAGACCTCATCTGCACCACTGGCTCTCCTGGGTCTGCAACCTGCCAGCCCACACTGCAGATTTTGGACCTGTCAGCCTCCATAAGTTCATGAGCCAATTCCTTATGATATCTATCTACATATATCAGTTCAGTTCAGTCGCTCAGTATGTCCGACTTTTTGCAACCCCACAGACTGCAGCACACCAGGCCTCCTTGTCCATCACCAACTCCTAGAGCTTGCTCAAACTCATGTCCATCGAGTCAGTGATGCCATCCAACCATCTCATCCTCTATTGTCCCCTTCTCCTCCTGCCTTCAATTTTCCCCTACATTAGGGTCTTTTCCAATCTACATATATAGATACATATCTATCTGTCTAACCTACTTCTCTGTGGAACCCTAACCAATACAATAAGTTTTCATCAGATGAGCCTCTTTCTTTTTTTTTTATTTGTCATATAGTTTGATTTTATTCAAGGATAACTGATAACAGTCCTTGTCCATGATAATTCTCTGACTTCACTGTTATTCCTTATTTTGTTCTATTCTCTTTTTTTTTTTGATGTTTTAAATATAATATTATTTTTTATTTTTTTACTTTACAACACTGTACTGGTTTTGAGGCTCTTTCTTCTTATCAGATATTGGGGACTGAAATTTTGAGAAGGGGAGATGGCTTTAAATAAGACCCAAGCTGAGTATGGGATGAGGCATGGATGGGGCGGGCCGGGGTGGGCTGGCAGGGGCAGGGAGAATTAGAGCTGACTCTCAGAGCAATGTTAGATGGGACCAGTTGGAATTGGCCATGGAATTTGGGAAGGGTGGGAGATGGAAGCCAAGTTGGTGAGCCCTGGGCTGGGGCCCTGGGGACCAATAGGAAGCTTCTCAAGGAGAAGACAGAGGCCTGCAAGGATCCCTGGGAGCACCAGCCCTGGGAATCAGGGACATGAAGCCAGCCAGAGGAAGGAAGAGGCCTGGCCAACCACACCAGGCAAGCCCTGCCAGGAGCACGGCCCCTGCTCAGGAGACAGCTCACTCACACCACTGAGTGCCCTTGGCTGTGACCTCTCTAAGCCAAGCCTCCTTGTCTGCCAATGGTGAGTAGTGGTTATCGCCCCACTGAGTTACCATGAAGATCAAGTGGGATTATAATTGCAAAGCACAGAGCACAAAATAGGTGTCTAATAAACCTCTTGGACGGCCTGTCGGCAGCTGCCTGATCCAAGCGCCCACGCCCCAGCTGGTCCTGCATGCAGGGAAGAGCACGCTGGCCTTTTCCTCCTCTGAGAGCAACTACTGTCGGGCAGTCCCATGAGCCAAGTGCTTCTCTGCATGCTTTACTGGTAGACACTCACTCCTCAAGCAACCTTTGGGTGGTGTTGTTCAGTCGCTAAGTTGTGTCCGACTTTGGGAATAGCACTAGGATTATTATCCCTATTTTGCAGCTGAGGAAACTGAGGCAGAGACCTGCCCAGAGGCACACAGCTCTTAAGTGCTGGAGCTGAGTTTCAGATCCAGGGTGCTGGACTCAGGGCCTGTTCAGCTCTGCTCAGCCAACCTATGATTTCTGCCACCAGACTCTGAGGTCTATGAGGGCAGGGGGCCCCTCGCTGACCATCTAGCCTGTGGGATTAATGGTCACCCCACAGAGAATTCAAACGGTGCACCAGGAGAAGGAAGCACTCAGCCCCTCCTTGGGGCCCTCAATGCACCTTCTCAGCGACCGAGACTCTGGGCTGAGCAGTCTACACCCGGGAACACCCATCAGTATGATTCAACAGCTGAGAGGCAAGAGAGGACCACAGTGGCTAGACCACCAGATCCACCCAGAGCCAAATGCTAGGCTGTGAATGTTGAACCAGCACTTACAGCTTCGGGGGGTTTAGGCAAGTTACTTAACCTCTCTTGGTTCAGTGACTTCAAACAGAAAGCAGATAATGAAAATACCAACCACACTGTGTTGACTAAGAGAGGCAATTGGGTGTCTTTTTACTCACAGAGTGAGTGCTGAGTAAATGTCACTCATTTTCAGAGGAAATGTTGAGGCCTGGGAATGAAAGACAGCAGCTGCCGCTTATCAGACGTGAGATGTTCCAGGTCCTTTCTCTGCATTGTATTCACAGACCCTCACCACCTGCCTGGGAGGCGAGGCCTGGGGGGTGGTCATTATTCCTAATGGCAGATGAGGAAGATAAGGGATGAGAGGGCAAGGGAGTGCCCCAGGTCACACAGCTGAAAGGCCAAGGCAAGACTTCACTTTGTTCCTGACTCGAAACCACAACACCTCCTGCCCTTGCTGCATCAAGGAATGGTGAAGGGGAGCACAGACCTGTTCCCCAGACAGAAGAGAATTCAGGACGAAGGCAAAGAGGAGACGGGATGGAGGAGGAGGGCAGGACAGTGGCGTCTCGTTGGCTGAACCCTGGGAGAGGCGCTTTCGAGATGTTGCATCCCTCTGCGCCATTATCATCCCCATTTCCCAGAAGAGGAAGGTGGAGCTCAGCCAAGGTCACAGAGCCAGTAGGCACTGAGCCAAGATTAGAACCAGATCTGACTCTAAACTCACTGAGCATTGAGGCCCACCTGCTCTGCTCAGCGGCACCTGGAGAAGGAGGGATGGGAGGTGGACAGGGAGTGGGCGGAGAGGTCGCAACCTTAGTCAAATGGGCATCCAAAGAAGTGTCCTGGGGCATTCAGAGGACCAGGATGCTGCTAAGTGGATTTCTGAATCCCACGTGGATTATGAGGAGGGTTAGTTTCTTCCCAGGAGAGAAGGGGTACAGGGGACAGAGACAGGCTTTACCAAGCATGTAGGTCTGCAGTGAACTATGTAACCAGAGAATGGCATGTATGTAACCATTCTCTTGGCAAAGCAAGCACCATGCTTTGCTGATTTCCCCATTAGATTAGGGAGAGAAGGGAGAAGGGGAACAGGGATAGCTTTCAAATCAGGTAGAACCAGGCCTGAGCCTCCATCTGCCTCTGCATGCTTCCATTCCAGTTTCAACCACGCCGTCTGCTTTCTCTCTCTCTGTCTCCCCACTGAAATGACAGCTCCTAGAAGCGAGGAACTGGGTCTCTCCATCTCTGTGCCCCTGGAAATCCACACCACTGACAGTAGGTGAACTCACACTGCATCCTCTGCTCCACACACCCACCCCGTCACTCACCATCCCCATTCCCTTTGTCCTTAAAGAACGTATCTGTAGTTGACACATCGCCCATGCTAGGCTGTGAAGAGGAGAGACAGTCTGTCTGTGAGTACCTAGTAGAATTCCTGGCACATGGGAGGCACTCCATAGATACTTGTCGGATAATTGAATGCACGGTAGGTATGCAAGACGATCTTTTAAAATCAGTGACAGGGCAGTGGCTTTGTATCCTGGGCAGTTGTGTGTGTTACTGCATCGAATCCTCACATGCAGCTTTTGATAATTATCTATTGCTTAAAGATCAGATGAGAGAGGAAAAGTGACTTTCCCAGGGTCACACAACTGGTTGGTGGCATTTGTGGGATTCAAGCCTGGTTCTACCTGATTTGAAAGCTATCCCTGTTCCCCTTCTCCCTTCTCTCCCTAATCTAAGGGGGAAATCAGCAAAGCACGGTGCTTGCTTTGCCAAGAGAGTGGTTACATACATGCCATTCTCTGGTTACATAGCTCACATTTCTGATCTGGTCATCAGAGGACAAGGACCAACCAGGCTGAATTAAAGAAAGCATCCAGCCGCACCTGTTTGGTGAAGATCGATAAGCGGTGAATGACGTAACTGAACTCGTGACAGCCTCAGTTTTCACTTCCTGGTTTTACGGGGGTTCAGAGAGGTGAAGTAATTCGCCCAAAGCCACATAGCCAGCTCCTGGGAATGCTGAGTGCAGATCTGATCCCAGCTTCACTTGACTCCCATGTTTTCCCCAAGCTGTTTCTGTTTTATGCATGCATTGGCAGATCCTGGAGCCAAATTGCAAAGCCATCCCATAAGCATCTGTTCTTACCCTATTCCCACAGGATTTCAAATCCTTGGCAGCTAATTTCAACTTCAGTATGAGTTTAACAGGGGTTCCAATAGGAGCCTTCGGAGACTGAAACACCATTGGGGTTTAGTCAAATAAACCTCTGAAGGAAATTCAGGCATTTGGGCAGAGGCTTGAGTGTAATCAATAACTGTGATCCTGCCTGTATGGTGCCACCCCCTTTCCTGGGAATAACTCTGTCCCCACTTCAGCCACTGAAGCTCTCTCTGGAGAGGCCATGTCTTACAGGACCCTGCTCCCCAACCTCTGTTGATCGATCCAAGCTGAGCCAATCATGGCACTCTCCTACCTCAAGCAGTTTTGATTGCTCCAGCCCAGACCAGAGACCTTTCCTAGGACTTTTTGAATGGGAACTGAAGGAATAGGTGACACCTTCTCCAGCAACAGAGTGTGCAAAATGTTCAACTCAAGAACCAAGAGGTAGCAAATTCACAGAGAGAGATTCATCTGAGAGTTGAGACAGCCTGCCTTGTGTCCCTGAGGACATGTGACGCTGGTGGGGTATGTGTGGGAGGGGCAGTCTTTTGTGCATGCTCTGTTCAGTGCCATAGCCCGCTTCCTCTGGGGATTTCTCCATGGAAACACTGCCCACACAGGCGCCAGCCTCACTCTGACCCCACAATCCCCTTCAAAGCTTTTACTCCTCATCCCTTCTCTGGCCTGAGCCTCGCCCAGCTGGGCCTGGAATGGCAAACCCCAGAATTCCTGGCTGAGCCCTTCTGCTGTCATCTGAAATTCACCCCCAGAGATGTCCCACCCTCTTCTGCTCCCTTCCCTCCAGAAGGCCGGGTGTGCACGTGCCTGGGGCGCACAGCCACACTACACACACGTGCACATGCACACATGCCGCCACATGCCCACTCACCCTCTCAGAGCACGCTCCCGTTTATAGACACAAAATCGCACTTCACAGGGTACCTTGTGCCCTTGAATGCCACGCTCTCACTTCCATGCATGCACACACACAAATACTCTCCCGCATGTCCACAGGGTCAGAGTCACAGGAGCATTCTCAAATGCCCATGATATCGAACACTCACACACTCATATTCACACTACGTGCCCACAATCCTTTTCTTTGTGACAATGCAGACTTTCCCCAGGAAGACCTTGAACCCTAGCGTAGGGCACAAGATGCCTAGCACCTTGTTCCATCCTCTAACCAACACCATGAGGAAGGTACGCTTTGCACCCTCGCCTTACAGATGGAACAGCGAGGCTCAAAGAGGGTAAGTGCCTGCAGGCACACAGCCACCAAGTCACAAGCTGGGCTCTGGCCCCTGGCAGTTTGGTTCCAGAACTGGACTATCAGTGCCAGTAGTGTGCTCACTTAACCTGTGTCTGAGCCAGGACAAGTTCACTGCCTTAACTGGCATTGAGGTTGCCCGTCTGCAAAATGAAGTTAAAGGAGGTATTCTCTCATCCACTCCCCCAACAGATGGAGAATGTGTGATTTCATAGCTAACACTTGGTAAGTGGGAGAAACCCCACGTCTCTCAAAGTATTTACAAATAGCCTACTGGTCTGGATTCACACAGCCTAGAGGGGAACCTTCCTGGAGGTTCAGGAAGGTTATGAACAGGAGGCTAAGGTCTGTCCCCAGCTAGTGGTGGGGCCAGCACAAGCACCTGGGCGCCCTCAGGGTCCCGAGTGCCCAGAGTGGCCCAGACTTCTTTCCCATCTCCTCCGTATGGGGATGGGAGGGGTCTGCTCCCCTGGAGAGCTACAACCCCTGCTACCTCTAACTTCCCCCTCCTTTCTTTCCCTCAGCTAACACTGAATGAATATTTAATACCTACCGCATGCCGGGAACTGCCATCCCTGCCTCCGTGCGTGCTTGCGTGCGCGTGCGTGCGTGTGTGTGGCGGTGGGGGGCACTAAAGGTGGAAGTTCAGGGACCTTTCGGGGAATATGGACGGAGCCCCTGGGGGTCCAGGAGGCTTCCCTGAAGAGGAATGATGCCCTCCTGGTACCGGTGCATTTCCCACCCACCCACAGTCGGTGCCTCTGAGCCCACCGACTCCTGTCAGAAGGGCACTCCTTCCAGTGTCACCCAAAGGTTGGCTGCAGCAGGGTCCCAGGCACCGCCCCCCCAAGCTGTCCCTGTACCTGGGTGGCCTCCCGCCATCTCTGGGGAAGCTAGATCCATCCTGGGCCTGATTTATCAGCCTCTCCCTGGAATCATCCCAGACGCTGTCACTGGTCTTTTTCTGACCTGCCTGAGGGCCGGGGAAGGAAATTCATCAGGCCGGGAGAGCTGGTGGCCGGGCCGTCTGTCTGGGCGTCTGTCCCCACTCCCCCCGCTGCCCTCCCCTGCTATGCTCTTCGCCTGCAAAGGGAGGAGTTCTGCGATCCACCAGGGTCACCAAGGCAGTGACACCAGGAGCTGATGGTTCCCCAGGGGAGGTTCCTGACCGAGGAAAGACAACGGCAGAGAGCGTCTCAGAAGCTCCTTGAAGCCGCCCTCCGGCACTGCCTTCCCACACTCCCCAGGCGGCCTGCCCTGACCAAGCCTTTTCCACTGGGGAGAGCGGAAATCTCCCTCCCGGCAACCGAAGGCAGGTACACCAGCTCTGCCTGTGTTTATGCAAAAGGTGTCTTTCTGAGCAAGGTGTATGGAGATCAGATCTTCTAACAGACTGTTCCTTTTAAAGCTGACAAGAGGGAACTTCCAGAGCGTTCTCACCCCTACCTGGGGCAAACAGGATAGTTTGAAGGAGTATAGGGATGTGAGCCTTTTATTTTAATATATATTAACACAAAATTTTTAAATGTATAAATATATAAGTAGCATGTCTAATCTGTGATTACAGAAGATAATTGCTTTGAATAAAGCTTAAATAAGTATTTTCATTTTAAAAAGCAGATCAGTTTCTTAAAATGCAAAATAACAGTTATAGGAAGTGTACAGATTCGGCAAAAACACTAGAGTTAAACACACACACAGTGAACACATTGCCAAGGTAAAATTTCTTGAGGTGAAGCAAACCTTGATTAAGCCAGCCTGTTCCATGGAGGGAAACTGCAACCCTAGTTTATCTCCTTCCGCAGCACCTGCCCTCCTCAGTCCACAGAAGGGAAAGCATTCAAACCAGAGGCTGCCTGTGTGCACTGACCCCGGAGCTTTGAGGCCTCGGGAAATGTTCAACCCCGTGACTGGCTGGCAGGGGCGAGGCGGAGGCCGTCACCCCTGACGTCTGGCTCCGTGGGGGCCAGCGGGGAAGCAGGGAGGGAGAGCCAGGGCCCCGGGCGGTCCTCCCGTGGTCACCTCTCCTGACCTAAGGAGAGGTAAGGTGCTGAGACCCCGGAGGCTGCAAGGAGCAGATGAAGAGCAGTGTGTGCAGCTTCCTCTGTGTTGGTAATAGCCTGGAGTCAGTCTCTTCTCTCTCTCACACACACACACGCAGCAATCACAGAGCACAGTCATCGCCATCTACATGCACCCACAAACACACAACCTATAGTCACTGGGACACGTTTATAGGCAGACACACTGTTTACTCAAACACAGAGATATAGGTACAAACACACACACACCTCACAAATATCTGTGCACATAATACACATCAACATACCTTCATGTGTGCACATATACACAGATTCATTTTATACACACATAGACATAATCACGCCCACAGTCACCTACATATACACGTAGACATGGATACCATGTCAGAGGCAAGCAAATCCACAGACATATCTGCCCAGATATTCAAACATAGGCAGACAGAGAAAGAAAGACACCATGTACACAAAGAAAAACACCTATATACAAGGACACACAGCACAATCTCACACCTATTTGCACATTCACAGACCCGCTATGACACACACAAATCAATATACATACAGGGAAACACACACACACGCGCGCATACACGCAAGCAGAGGATGCAAATACCCACTCCCAGCTGTAGTACAGAATAGCCCACCTTTGGTCTGGGAATGTCACATCAGAAATAACAGGATTTGCTGTCCACGCGTCCCCTCGGCTGCCCGCTCCCCAGGTCACAGAGCATGCCCTGGAGTGGGGCTTGAGCCAGGTGTCTAGGGACAGGGAGGCAGGTACTCCACATCCCCACAGGGAGCTCAGGGCTGAGGGACTCAGAGGGAGACCTCCCCACTGTCCCAGAAGTACATGGGAGGGACCGAGATCACACCGGGCTGTCACCCCACCCAAGTCTTTAGCACATGGTTTGTATTAGACACACCATCTGCTGCAATAGCATGAAGCCATCTAACCCACTGGCACTCAATCACAGGACAGGGGGAAAGAGGGTGAACCAGAGACCATCTAGAGGGGTGCAGTCAAGCAAACCAGAGGTCAAATGCTTCTTCTGTCACCCCAAAGCTGTGGGCCTTGAGTAGGTCACTTTAGCTCTCTGAGCCTTAGTTTCCTCATCTGTGAAATGAGCTCAGTGATAATCCTAGCTCAAAGAACACTGTGAGAACTAAATTAGAGGGTGCATATAGGCTGGTGGCTCAGCTGGTAAAGAATCTGCTTGCAATGCAGGAGACCTGAGTTTGATCCCTGGGTCTGGAAAATTCTCTGGAGAAGGGAATGACAACCCACTCCAGTATTCTCACCTGGAGAATCCCATGGACAGAGGAGCCTGGCAGGCTATAGCCATGGGGTCACAAATAGTCGGACACGACTGAGAAACCAACACTTATTGAACACCCAGTACAGCTCTCATCACACAGTGAGTGCACTGTAAACCAGGTGTTCTCGGCCTTGCTACTACTGATATTTGGGGCAGATAATTCTTTGCTGTGTACGTGTGGTTGGGGGCTATTCAGCACAGTGTAGGATATACAGTGGCGTCCCTGGCCTTACTCACTAGATGCCAATAGCACTCCCTCTTCCAAGTTGTGACAACAAAAAAAAGTCTCCATACACTGCCAAATGTCCCCTGCGGGGTACAAAATCTCCCCCTGTTGCAAATCACTGCTATACGTGTTGACTGTTATTATTAATGTTGTTGCTATGATTATCATCATCATCATTAGGATGATGTTAGCCATAAGACAGTCAGTATGGAAAGGGGACCCAGGACTTACCTGGCAGTGCAGTGGATAAGAATCCACCTGCCAGTGCAGGGGACACAGGTTCAATCCCTGCTCCGGGAAGATTCCACAGGCCACAGAGCACCTAAACCCTTGGGCCACAACTGTTGAGCCCGGGGGCTGCAACTGCTGAAGCCCGTGGACCTAGAGCACATGCTCCACAACAGGAGACGCCACCGCAGCAAGAAGCCCACGCACCGCAGCAAGAAGCCCACGCACCGCAGCAAGAAGCCCACGCACCGCAGCAAGAAGCCCACGCACCGCAGCAAGAAGCCCACGCACTGCAACAAGAAGCCCACGCACCGCAGCCAAGAGTTGCTCACCGCAACTAGAGGAAGCCTGTGCACAGCAACAGAGACCCAGGGCAACCAAAAATAAATGGATAAAATAAAAGGAAGGGGACCCGGAGCAGAGTGAGAACATGCCTCTGTTCCAACAGCCACTTCCCTCCTTTCTCTCCTCCTCACCCCTCAGCCCCACCCCTTCTCTGCGGTCGGCTCCTGAAGCCACTGTACCTGACCAGACCCGGCCTAGCTGAGCAGCTGAAGGGGAAGTGGTCGAGGCACCTGCAGGGGAGTGAGGAGTGGGGTTAGGATCGCTTTCCCCAAATAAGCTGGCTGGCCAGGAGCAACTACACACCTGGAAACCAGTTTTCCAGGGAAGATGTTCAGGATGCACCCAACTTCTGGGTGATCTTCGGGGGGTGGGGCCTGGGGGGCCAGGACCAGGGAAGCCAGAAGCCAAGAAAGTCACCTGGGAAAGCAAAGGAGCAGAACAAATGACCCCTTGGAAAGTAACCTTATCATATCTATTAATATACGAACTATTCATATCTTTTGACCACATAATCCTTTACATGGGAATCTATCCAACATCACAAACACCAGTTTAAAAGACTTATAAGTAGCACATGTTTATTGTAGTACTGCTTGTAGTGGCAAAGACTGGAAACATTTTCATGACTATCAACTGGCTGAGTAAATTACAGGTCACTCAAACAATGGAATACTAATGCGATTTTAAAAAGAAATTAGCTGTATAGCCAACAATTGGGGTTGACATCTAGGATATAGTTAAATGAGAAAAACAAGATACAGAATAATATCAATTACAAGATCCCACTGTTTGGCAAGAAGCAACTTATTTTTATAAGCCTCATTTTGTACATGTTTGAGCATGAAGACTACTAACTGGCTGCTGGGCAAGAAGCGTGGAATAAAATGAATATACAGAGACTACTTTTTGTATATGTGTGTATGTATAGCTTATTCAATCATTGAGTGTTTTCATGCACAGTAATGAAAGAAGTCTACTCTGTTCATTTCTTCATAATAATTTAGTAAGGAATGTTGATAAATGAAAAGAACTCATTATTGAACCAGTCTCGAAAGCTGAGGCCTCTTTTTTTTTTGAAAAGTGAATTTTATTTTTATTTATTTAAAGTACGTTGAGCAACTCACTCATTCACTGATTCATTCAGCAAATACTTCCTAAGCGAGCATTGCCTTAGGCATGTGCACACAACAGGAAATTAGATGCATCCCTGTCTCCTGGAGCTCATACCCTGGGGGAGAAGCAGACAGCAAACAGATGAACACCTGCGTGTAAAGCATTGCGCAGTCATGTTTGCAAGAAAAATAGAGCAGGGCAGGGAACAGAGTGATGGACAGAAGGTCCCTGGGCACAGGCCCAGACAGGGACTGAGGGGGCACAGAGCAAAGTGGAGATCTTGGCAAGAGTGTTCCTACAGAGGATCCATCAGGGGAAAGCCCTGATCAACATGCTCGGTGAGTCAAACACAGAAGGAGGTCAGTGCAGATGGTGCTACATGGGCACAGGAAGGACTGGGAATTTTAATGCACATGAGCTGGGCACCTCTGGAAAGCTGAGGGCAGAGGAATACAATGGTTTTATTTCCCCTTGACCAGACCAGATGAGGAGTCCTCCTCCTCTAGAAAAGCAGGCTCCAGCGTTTCGGACCTTCTTCAAGACTGCCATTAGCCCAGGCCCTACATTGGAGGAGAGGTGCAGCCGCAGTCCTGGTGGGCTCAGGCAGGAACTGCAGGGCTGCACGACGCCCTGGTCATTCTGACAAACTAAGCCGCAACGAGATGCCAATGGATGAGAAGCAATGGGCACTCCCATCCACCGCTGGTGGGAGAATTCTCGCAAAATGATCCCTTTGGAAGCAGTTTGGCATTACCCAGTTCAGCTGGACTCACACATACCCAAAGATCCACAGCTGTAAGCCTCACTACGGACCTTCCAGGGAAGCCTGCAAGTGCACTGTAGGATACACGCACACTCATTCGCTCAGCGATGCTATTCACGGTCGTGAAGACGGGACCAGCCCAGGTGCCCACAGAAAGTAGAACATGCGAGGAAACTAGGTGGCATTCCTCCAAAGGAGCACAGCACAGCAGTGAAGACGGAGCACCCACCGCGCTTGGGCTCGCGTCCACGGAGCCCTCCAGACGGGGAGCTGGAGTGCGGAGCCGCTCCCTCCGCCAGGGGATCTTCCCAGCCCAGGGATCGAACCCAGGTCTCCCGCATTGCAGGTGGATCCTTTACCAGCTGAGCCACCAGGGAAGCCCCAGCATCCTGGAGTGGGGAGCCCAGCCCTTCTCCAGAGGATCTTCCCAACCCGGGAACTGATGTTTGGGCTTGGGGCTTGGGCTCAGGAGCTTAGGTCTGGGCTCGCAAACCCTCATGTGAGGGAAAAAAGCAAGTCACAGACTCATACAGTATGATTCCATTTACCCAAAATCCCCACACAGCCAAAATGAGCTATCCATTGTTTAAAAGTGAAAATGAAAGTGAAGTCGCTCAGTCGTGTCTGACTCTCTGCAGCCCCATGAACTGTAGCCTACCAGGCTCCTCCATCCATGGGATTTTCTAGGCAAGAATACTGGAGTGGGTAGCCTTTCCTTCTCCAGAGGATCTTCCCAACCCAGGGATCGAACCCAGGTCTCCCGCATTGTAGGCAGACGCTTTACCTTCTGAACCACCATAACTAAATCATAAAAATATAAAGAAAAGCAAGGGAGGAATTAATACCACATTCAAAGTAAGGAGATGGAGATGTTGTAGTTTTCTTTAAAAAGTGAAAACAGTTGATACTTCATTGTACAACTCACTTAAAAAGAAGCCAAGATTTATGAATGTCTCTTGACTTACTTTGTTGTTAAAGTAGAAGAGGCAGGTGAAATTATCACTAGACTAAATCTCTCTCTCCTCCCTTTCCAGTGGGACTGTAAGTTTCCAGCAAAAGAGTGCTCCACACCTGTTGGTTGTATTGTTTAAACCTTGAAAGAAGCTACACAATTATACCCATTTCAGAAGCCAGCAGAGTGGGGCGCAGAGAGGCACAGTCACCGACCCGTGGTTTCCAGGGATTCAAATCCAGGTCATTGTGACTCCAAAGTCAGAAAGAACTCACAGCGTGGGAAGAACTGACACCAGGCCACGGCGGCTGGAGTGTGGTTGGTCAGGGCCAGATGATGAAGGGATTTGCAGGTCGTGGAGAGAAGCCTGGGTTTTATTAATGGTGCCCTGGGGGCTTTAGGGCACAAGAGGGACAAGGCCAGATTTGCATTTAATAAAAATTTCTCCAGCCACTGGATCAAGAGTAGATTGGAAAGGGGTGACCATGAATACTGGCAGGGAGGCTGCGGAGGCACAGGCCGATGGAGGGGAGCTTAACAGATTCTTGAGACCTTTCAGGGAGGGTCACAGAATCTGGCAAAGGATTGAATATGGGGCTTGAGGGGAACGAAGGGGTCAAGGATCATCCAGGCTTTGATTTCAACAATGGAGTGGAAAGTGGTGACATTTGAAATAACGGAAGAAAGCAATATGGGGGGAATCTCTTTAATTAAATAGAACTTCTGGTTTGTGTCTTGGTCTCGACACCGGAGCCCAGGGACAAGCACGAGCTGCCTAAAGAGTCTCCCCCAACCCCAACAGAGGCCATGCTCTTGACCTGCCCACACACTCCAACTCTCTTTCTCTGCAGGTCAGTGCTTTCCTCCCAGCTCCCTCTGCCCTATGTACAAACTGATGCCCCTGACTCCAGTGAGCCCGGGCCTGGCCTGAAACCTTACGGGAGCCCAGGTTGAGCCACCAAACTGAGACACCCCTACCCTCGCCCCCGTGCATTTGGGGTTGGTCGTTCCTCTGGCTTTCGGAGACATTCTCTAGTCTCCTGCTGCTGCTGCTAAGTGGCATCAGTGGTGTCCGACTCTGTGCGACCCCACAGACGGCAGCCCAATAGGCTCCCCCGTCCCTGGGATTCTCCAGGCAAGAACACTGGACTGGGTTGCCGTTTCCTTCTCCAATGCAGGAAAGTGAAAAGTGAAAGGGAAGTCGCTCAGTTGTGTCTGACTCTTCGCGACCCCAAGGACTGCAGCCTGCCAGGCTCCTCTCTGTCCATGGGATTCTCCAGGCAAGAGTACTGGAGTGGGGTGCCAGTGCCTTCTCCCTTTTAGTCGCTAAAAACCTATTAAATGAAAAAGAAAGTCTAAATCTTTAGTTTCTGTGTATTTTTGAAACGGCCATTTAAAAACTACAATCCATAGCTCTCCTCGCTTCTGTTTCTGACTCATTGTACTTATATTTTCTTTTCTCTGACCACAGAAAAAATCTAGATGTCCCAAAGAAATAAATATGGAAGAAATAAATTAATATCATAATGGAATTTTAAAGTTGTAGGAGACTTTGGAAGTGGTCTAAACCAGAGAATTTCTTTAAAAATGGTTTTTACTATAATCCATGGTGTGTGTGCCGTGTCAGAAGTCACTTCAGTTGCATCCAACTCTTTGCGACCCTATGGACTGTAGCCCACCAGGCTCGCTGCCCATGGCGCTCTCCAGGCAAGAATACTGGGAGTGGGTCGCCATTTCCTCCTCCGGGGAACCATCCTGACCCAGGGACTGAACCCGTGTCTCCTGTGTCTCCTTCACTGCAGGCTGATTCTCTCCCACTGAGCCATCCGGGAAGCCCATGACCTGGGGAGGAAGGGCAAAGGTCCTGAAGCCCACCAGTTTCCGCTTTCTAATGAAAAGAGGTCAGTGCTGGTAAATGCATCCACAGAAACTGAAGTAGAACCAGAATTCTAGTTATCCTCAAACCAGCTAGCAAAAAGGATAATCTACAGAACGACTCGCTCACCTATGAGAACTGAAGACAGGTGTTGCTTTCTGGGGACCCACGGGAGCCAATGGTGCAGCTCCAGTCAAAGTCCAAAGCACCAAAAGAGCTGATGATGCAAGCTCAGTCTGAAAGCCAGCAGAGCAGAGACTCAAGAAGAGCCAGTGTCTCAGTTTGACTCTGAAGGCAAAGTCTCCAGCCTTTTCCAAAGTCGGAAAGAATCCTCAAAAATCTGTACTGGCCCATGAGCTACAAAAACCATCCTTGGGGTCACCTAGAAGTTGGGTAGCAGAATGAAAAGCAACTGAGCGTCTTTCCTTTTCCCCCAAGTATCACCTGAATTATAATTTGCTTTTCCTGAAGATGGTAGAATAGAGCGTTTAAGCCAATGGCATTTGGAGTCACACAGTTTGGGACTGGAAACCAGCTCTAGCAGCGTTAACAGCTGTGTGATCTTGGGTAGCACCATGCCTGGCACATAGTAGGGCCTTACATAATGGAAAGTGGTAGTGGTTTAAGGAAGACAAGAACAAAGAGAAGAGAATTTGGGCAGGCGGATCCCTTAGAGCCCTTCCTGTCACTATATAGATTGGTAAACTGAGGTCTGGAGAGGTTGAAGGGCCTGCTCTAGCAATCTCATCAGACGGAGAATTGGGGAGTAAACGCCACACCCTGACCCCCAGGACACTCCTCTCTCCAGATCTCCTCTGGGAGAGCCGGGGACACTAGAGGAGGTGGCAGAACCTATAAAGCGTGTTTTCAGTTGACTGCAAGCTTGGCCTAGAGCACAAGCGTCCCAAGGGTGCGGTGGGTTTGCCGGCCTCTACAATTTAGGCAGCACAATGATTAGAAAAATATCTGACCTACTTGCTACAATTTGTAAATCAGGAAGTTTCATATGAGAGGAACAGGGAAACTCACATTACCTTATGTAAAAGAGATAGCCAATGGGGGTTTGCTGTATGACTCAGGGAACTCAAACCTGTAACACTCTGTAACAATCTAGAGGGGTGGAATGGGGAGGGAGGTTCCAGAGGGAGGGGACATACGTATACCTATGGCTGATTCATGTGGATGTTTGGCAGAAACCAACACAATTCTATAAAGCAATTATCCTTCAATTAAAAATAAATAAATTTTAAAATTTTTTTAAAGGGGAAAAAAATGCAAGTTTCTGAATTTAAAAAAAAGAGAGAAGCCCTGGCCTCCCTGGACCTGTATTTATTCAGACAATAGGTCTTTGGGGCTGACCTGCGCTGCTCCCTCTGGCTGGCTCCATGGTCTGCTTGCCACAGTCTCCACCCGTCTCTATCGTCTCCTGGCAACTATAGCCTGCTGTTGCCTGCACGGCACCTTCATGCCTGACCTCCTGTGTTTTGAACACGTAGCCTGCTTCCCTCATGTATGTGACCTGCCCTGTCCTGTGGTCAGGCATTTAGTGTTCTGGCCCTAGAGTGTTTCCTTTAAAAACAAATGTTTTAGGAGACAGAGCTATAAAACATGCTCCTATCCACCTGTACCATATTACCTTCTGTTTCATTGAGTCATTTCTCCCAAACTCGTGGGAAATGAAACCTTCCTCCTCACATGCATTTGGAAACAGAAAATTCTGCCTGAGGTCGTAGTTCAGCCCTTTCTCTAGATTTCCCACTCCGCCTTTCAGTTTGGATCTTACTAGGGGTTACAGTCCTCACTTTTCCAGTCTTCCCTTCCCCCAACCCTCTTCCCTTTGCCTGCCCACTAGGTGCCTCTCCTCGCCTCCTCCCTGTAGAAGCCCAGCCCTGCGTTCTGTCCCCCTGTAGCTCAGAGGGGGCCTGCCCTTCCTTTCTGCATCTGACAGGCAACAGAATCCAAAGACAGACAGCACTGCCAAGTAAGTGCACTCTGCACCCGGGAGGTGGGGCAGGGGTGGGGTCAGATGTCTTGAATTTCTTAGAGCAGGAAAAGCAATCATCAACTTCCCACCCCCACGTGTTGCCCTGGATGGTGGGATAAGCAGTCTTTACCTGCCTTCCCTCCACTTTTAGAGAATAAATGAATAAATGAAATGTCTTGTCTATCTGGAGCTTCTATTTAGACCTACACCACTTTCAAATTTGCTGTGGCCTCTGAACCAGCTTCCCTGCCTCCACCTCTTCCCCTCCTACCATGCCTCAAATGCAACCAGGTCTCCCTCCTGCTTAAATGCCAACAAGAGCTCTCCATCATCTCCAGAATAAAGTCTAAGGCCTTGGCCAACTGGGTGCGGCCACCAAGCTTCCCAGCTTCATCTCTCGCCTTCCCATGAGTAGTGGGCACTCAGGCTGGGAAGCCACCAGCTCTCACCTGTTCTTCTGCTTTGCCTGTGGTTCTTCTACCAGGACAGCCTCCTGTCAGTCCTTTAGGGATCAGCCTAACCTCCACCTCCGCCCTGACTCTGTCTCAGTGGTTAGATTGTCTACTTCTTCTCTGTGCTGACACCTCTCTGCTGTGACCTGCACAGTTGTGTGACGTTTGCAGATCTGAGGCTCTCAGACAAGGACTTTCGGATTTGTCTGTGTCCTCAGACCCTGGCACAGAGCCTGGCAGGAGGAATGGCTAATAACGACCTGAAGAACTGAAACGGTGCAGTACTGAATTTCAGCCAAGACACAGAAGGGTGTTTGAAACTGGAAGAGGTTGTCCTTGGGTCTTTTGAGAATGTCTCCTGTTTCATACAAACAAAATTTCTCTCCTTCAAGGAGATGATCATGGGCTTCCTTTCCATTTGCTAATCACAAGGCCCTTCCTCTTCTTCCTCCCACAGAAATACATCCTTCCATCAAAGACACTGGACCACAAAGTGCCTTGAGTTATGACTGACCATTTTATGGCTCTAAATCTTATTACTCCAAATGGACTATAAGCTCCTCAAGGGTAGATTTGTGATATTCATCCATTCATCATCCATCCTTCTGTTCATCCATCCATCCATTTATCCATCCATCTATCCATCTGACCATCCATCCAAGTAGCATGAATCCATCCATCCATCCATCCATCAGTCCTTTCATCCATCTGATCACTCATCTACCCATCTATTCATCCAACTATCCATCCATTCATTCATCCAACCACAAGTTCTGTAACAGGGTGATTGCCCCAGGTGTGGGTGACAGGAAAAGCCTGGTGTGGCAGGAGCAGCAGCAAGAACGTGGGGAGGTGCAGGTGAGCGGGTGCTTCAGAGCTGGGAGGCTGCATCCAGGAGCCCTCCGTCTGGGTATCAGCAACACCAGACATCGGCCTGTGTTTAGGCAGCATTGTAGCACTGAGCTGGCATTCCAAGTGCTTCATTGCTCACTCATGCATACAAACATGCTCAATAATGGAGATGTATTTTTCCTGTGATGTCACTTTCTCTTACATAATGTGAAGTGTCTATTTATATACACCATATATGTCTATATATAAATATACAGACACACAGCACATATGTACAAGCACACGTGCACGTTGCTTCTTTCTCCCTGACGCTCAGTCTACATAATTCACTGAAATGCAGACACTGTCATCATCATCTTCGTAATTATATAAGTACCACATCTTATAATCTGTCACTAAACCGTGTCTGACTCTTTTGCGACCCCATGGACTGTAGCCCGCCAGATTCCTCTGTCCATGGGATTTCCCAAGCAAGAATACCCAAATGGGTTGCCATTTCCTACTCCACGGGATCTTTTAGACTCAGGGATTGAACCTATGTCTCCTGCTTGACAGGCAGATTCTTTACCACTGAGCCATCAGGGAAGCTATCACATCTTATACTTCTACATAATATTATATATATATATATATATATATGATATTTATATAACTCTTTAGTGAATACTACTTTACCAGGAAAATCGAATGCATCCTCACAACAGTCCCACTGGATAGGACAGGTTTGGTTTCCCCATCTCACAGATGTGGAGCCTGAGGCTCAGAGTTATAAAGTTACTTGCTCAGCGTCACACAGACAGAATGAGGTGCTGGGGTGGGGGGAAGCAGTCCTGGAGCCCAGGCCTGCATGATTCCACCTCCCTGCTGCCTGTCCTAGAATTTCCAGACCCAAAGAGACCTGAGAGAGTGGTCAGACGGTTGGCTGAGTCAGGAGCTGCCTGTGGCTGCCGAAGAGTTCGCCTCTGTTTAAAGAAAGCGCCATTCAGGAAACGGGGACCACGGCCATGGCTGCACAGACCAGCTGGGCTCAGGGGACTCATTGGAGCTGCCCAGCCATTAAGAGCCCCTGCACAACAGATGCACTGACCCAGCAGTCAGAGGTGACCCCCAGAGGTCACTGGCCCCTGGTCGAGGAGAAGGAGCACAGACCCGTGATGACTTTTCCCGTGGACCACACAGGGAGGGGACTGGGCCGCCTGGGAATTTGTCCAGGCCTTCGGGGTCAGACTGAGAATCATATGCACTAGCTCGGCTTATGTGTCTGACATCCATTAGGTACTTTCACATGCATTCTCCTAGTTACCCTTCAAGAAAGGTACTATTAATATCCCCATTTACAGAGAAAGAAAGTGCGGCACAGAGAAGTCAAGTGTCTGACCCAGACTCTCACAGCTCCTAAGCAGTAGAGCTCTATTCAGTACAGTGGAACATCCATCCATCCATCCATCCATCTATCCATCCATCCATTCACTCATTCAATAAATGTTTATGACATGTCTCATAAACATGTCCCAGACACTGTTCTAGGTACTTGGAATTCATGGGTCAACAAAACTGACAAAATCCCCACCTTCATGGAGCTGGCATTTGAGTGCCACAGGGCCAGAGCCTGTTCAGTAACTATAGAAACAAAGAAAAGGGTGCTGTTGTCCAATGGAGGAGATACATCAATGGAAAATTTAACAGCACTGTGGAAAGTTCAGTATGTTTTGATAGGGGTTCGCAAAGGGGCTGAGAGAACAAAGGGTGGACATCAGGGAAGGCTTCCTGGAGGAGGTGTTACCTAAATTGAGCTCTGCAGAGAATGATGCTTGAACCTGGTCTCTTTTGGCTGCCGCACCCTTAAAGACCTTGACAAAGCTTGAGACCTGACTTGTTCTTTCAAGTACAGCTTGAGCAAGAGCCCAGAGGCAGCAGGCAGGTCTTGGGTTCAGGGAACTCTAGTTCTGGTTACAAAGGTCACGGATCAACCCAGCTAAGGAGGACAGTGGACTCGGATGGCCTTGGGCTTTCAGGAAGCACTGGTGAGCTTTAAGCAGGAAAGTGGCCCAATGCCACTGAGGGTTTCAAAGACCCCTCTGAGGCTGAGTAGAGGCTAAGGTGGAGGTGGTGAGGATGGTGGCTGGACGAACTGCGGGCTCATCCAGGCAATGGCAGTGGAACTGAAAATTGTTTCGTAATTTATCTTTTCAGAGGCAAAACTATCCTTGCTCATTAAAATACAAGGAAGGATGGAAGGAAGGGAGAGATTAGGGAGGGAAGGAAGGAGGAAAGAAAGAGGGAAGGAGGAAGGCAAGAAAGAAGGAAAGAAGATGGAAGGAGGGGAGAAACATAACTAACAGCAAAGTCAAGCCAGCATTCTCTTTTGAACCATTTTAACATTTTATTATGAACTGTTTCACAGGGATAACTGAATGCAGTTTATACTAAATCATAAAGCATGATGATGAGACAAATACCCATAACCCCTCCATTCCATGTAGGCACTAGAACTTGCCGAGGCCACCCTCGCTGAGGCGGGTCCACCTTGATGCCCTCCCCGCCCCCACCCCCACACGTCTAAACCCACTGTGAGCTGACCACACCCTGCGTTTCATTTGGTCTCTTCCCCTTGCTTCACTTTTTGTGTTTACCAAATACACTGTGTGTCCAGTGTGCTTACGTGCTTATTTTCTTGTTCTCAAGCTTTATCAGAAATGCATCTTGGACCCTTCTGTAACTTGCATTTTAAGTTCAGTAGCCTGTATCTCCAGTTTAGCCATGTTGACCCCCGTGGCTGCAGAATTTTTTTTTTTTTTTCCCTAAATTGGGCTTCCCAGGTGGGCTCAGTGGTAAAGAATCTGCCTGCCAATGCAGGAGACACAGGTTTAATCCCTGGGTCAAGAAGATCCCCTGGAGAAGGAAATGGTAACCCACTCCAGGATACTTGTCTGGGAAATCCCATGGACAGAGAGTGTGGGGTCGCAAAAAAGTCAGACACGACTTAGCAACTAAACAACAATAGCTGACGTACAGAAATGTTATATGTAACAAATGTACAATATAGTGATTCCCAATTTTTAAAGGTTATATTCTAGAAAGTTATTAATAAAATCCTGGTTACATGTCCTGTGTTGTACAGGATATCCTTGTAGCGTATTTATATCTAAGTTTGTGCCTCTTATTTCCCTTATTTTATACCTAGTAGTTTGTACCTCTTGCTTCCCTACCCCTCTACCCCTCCCTTCTCCCCACTGATAACCACGAGATTGTTCTCTATGTCTGATTCTTTCTTGTTTTATTCACTAGCGTGTTGTATATTTTAGATTCCACACGGAAGTGATATCAAACAGTATTGGTCTTTCTCTGACTGGCATGTTTCACTTAATATAACGTCCTTCAAGTCCATCCACGTTGCTGCAAATGGCGACATCTTATTCTTATAACTGCGTGGCATTCCTTGTGTATATATATATATCTCATGTTTTCTTCTGCCCACTCACCTGCTGATGGGCGCTCAGGTTGCCTCCACAGCTTGGCTGCTGTAAATAACGCTGCTGTGAGTACTGGAGTGCGTGCATTTTCTGAATCCATGTGTTTGGGTTTTTCGGATCTATACCTAGGAGTGGGACTGCTGGATCATATCGTAATTCGACTGTCAGTTTTCTGAGAAAGCTTCACACTGTTTCCACGGTGGCTGCCCCAGTTCACACCCTCACCAATGCAGGCGGTTTCTCTCCACACCTTCGCCAACACTTGTAACTTGTGCTCTAACGGTAGCCTCGCTGACAGGTGTGAGGTGATATCTCACTGTGGTTCTGATCGGCATTTCTCTGCTGGTTAGTGATGTCGAACATCTTCTCATGCGCTTTTGCCCATCTGCACTTCCTCTTTAGAAAAGTCTCCCTTCAGTTCTTCTACCCATTCTTTCATGGGGCCGTGTGTTTGTTTGACATATGAGCTGTTTATATATGTTGGACGAGTGTGTGCTCAGTTGCTCATTTGAGTCCAACTGTGTGAACCCCTTAGACTGTAGCCCGCCAGGCTCCTCTGTCCATGGGATTTTCTAGGCAAGAATACTGGAGTGGGTTGCCATTTCCTACTCCAGGCAATCTTCCCAACCCAGGGATCGAACCCACATCTCTTGCGTTTCCTGCATGGGCAGGCGAATTCTTTACCACTAGCACTACCTGGGAAGCCCATATATGTTGGATATTAAGCCCTTATCATTCACATCATCTGCAAATATTTTCTCCCAGTATGTGGTTATACTTTATTGGCTCTCACAAGTACATGGTGTATTCGACTGTGTCTGTGATTCAACTTACTTACCCATCCTGCTGTCAGTGGGCCTATGGATGGTACCTAGCTATTTGCCATCCAAACAGCGCTCTTTTAGGCATTTGCGGGCACAGCTTGTGAGCACCTGTGTGTGTTTCTCTGAAGTTTCTCTAGGCAACCTTGGGGTAGAACTGATGGCTTGTGGGCCCCCTCCATGCCGCTGACCTAAGCAGGTCCAGTAGCCCCCATTTGGGTCTGGGTGCTGGTATGTGAGGAGGCTGGCCCAGGCCAGCCCAGGCCCAGGTTATCTGCAAGGACTCAGTAGGCACCCCGTCTGTCCCTCACTTGCCAGCAAGACCAGCAGCCCTCCAGCTAGACACTAACTAGGTCACAAGAGAGCATCTCTCACACTCTGAGCTTGTTCCCTTTCCTCTAGCACTTGGGTGTAGTGAGGCTCTGTTCCAAAGCCACTGGAACCAAGGGAGAGGGTAATGATAGCAGCCCTTGAAGTGGCTGCACCCCAGGCCCTGTTCAAACCACCTTCGGTATGTATCAACTCACCTCTTCTTCATAACCGACCGCACGAGGTAGATACTGGATTACTCCCATTTTACAGATCAGAAGCTCGAAGTTCTGGCTCAGAGTAATCCATGCTAAGTGGAGAGATCAGCTTCAAACCCAGGCAGCCTGGTCCCTGCCCTCCCGGCCGCCCTGCCAGCCCAGCTGCCACAAGGCGGAGAGCTCCTCATCACTCCTGAATCCATCAGCACTCTTTTACTTGCAAAAAGAAAGGGAAAGAAAAGAAAAAAGAAACAGAATTCGAATGAATGAACAGAAGTAAAATGGAGGACTTAGTGGATGACAAAAATAAATCCAGAAAAGACAGGTAGGAAGCAGACACAGGGGCCTCCTGGGTACAGGCAGGCAAACACTCTCAGACGCCCCTCCATCTCCCCTCCCCCACTGCGTCTCTGAATGTGCTCTGTTCATTCTCTTTACCACGCGAGAGGCTGCCTGCAGCCCTCACCTCCCCTTCTAGCATACCCACCAGTTATGAGGGAAGGATACTGATCAGCTCTGCCGGGGCCCATGTCCTCTCTTGGATCCTACCTCGTGGTCCGATGAGGTTGGGTGGTGGCCGTGCTGCAGAGAGGCTCCTGGGCCCCCGCTGTTCCCAGGAGGGGCAGGGCACAGCCACAAGCCCTGGGGCCTGAGCGAGGGGTGAGGGACCATGAGCAGGGCCACCGCCGCAGTGGTGGGCTCACCGGGACCCTGCCGAGGAATGGAGGAAGCCTGGGCGGGGGACCGCAGGCGGGGGGTCCCCGCCTCCTGTGGGCACTCCTCATAGTACAGGCAGCTCTTCCTTCTCTAGCAAGGCCTGGGTCTTTACCCAGGATTCAACTAGACTGAGAGGAAGCCCTCTTTTAACAGCTTTCTATTTGGCATTCCAGGAAAAGAGATTTCCTCCTGGGATTTTTAATCAGCAAAACCCTCCTTCCACATACCTCACCCACGGAGGGCCCCGGGACCAGCAGGGCTAGGGGAGCTGCAGAGCCTTGGGAAGGGACCGGGGGTCCTCTCCTGACCTGCTGGTCACAAGCCCTGCAGCCCAGGGTGCCACTGGCCCTCGTCAGGGGGGAACAGGTCCTCACACTCAGCGGAGTCAGCTCAGGGCAGAGGGAAAGGAAGCAGAAAGCTGGGGAGGGGGGCACGTGAGTGGTCATGAGAAAATCCCGCATGGGCTGGCCTGTCTCCTCACTGCCCATCTCCCCTCTGAAGTCACCCAACCCTCACCTAGCCCGGTGCTCTGGCCATCCCAGTGGAACCCACAGAGTCTAATGTGTCCTCAGTGAAATCAGGTCAGGGAACATTCAAGAAGCAACTTGGGGAGTCCAGCAGACACAAATCTGGGCAGGAGAACAAAGCCGACCTGTCCACCAAGGAAACTCAATCTGCTTAAGGCGGGCGCTCCCGTGTGACAGAGAAGAAAGGGCGCCTTCACGGGCTCAGCCCTGCTGCCTGCGGCACGGGGCCCGCGGGTGCCCTGTCCGCTCTCATCTGTATCCTGGGACCTGCTTGCCCCTCACAGCCTGGGGGTGGGTGCGGAGAAGTCCCCCCTCCCGCCCCGCCCCAGGCCACCGAGGAGAAGGGAGGTGGGAGAATAGAATCAGGAAAAGCCCTGAGTGATGAATGACCTCAAGGTTAAGGCTCTGAAGATTGAAAAAAAAAAAAAGACAGTGTGTTTTTGTCCTGGAAATTGGCTCATGGACAGATTAAATTTAGGAGTAACTGGGGCAGATACGCAGGGAAGCGTGTTTCCTTAATGAGCCTGTCTTTATTTAACTGCTTAATCATTTACTGGGCCAAAACATCTAGAGGTGACTCCAAAAGTCACCATGATGAAGACACTGATGGATTGTATCCTGCTGGTCAGTTTCAGGGCCGGGCTCCTGTGACCTGGCCTTGCCATGCCAAGGGGGTGAGGGTGGGCGGCACCGACCGCCAGGATGGTGCAGCTATGTTGATGGCCCCCACGACACAGCCGCTCTGCTCAGGAATAACTGTCTTGCATGTCATTTTCCTAACAGAGAGGTGACTGCGAAAGGCAAAATCAATTTGGATGGTGCTTCCTCCTCCTGCCCTGACACCACCTCGCTCCAGCCGGCTATGTTCCCTCCACTGCACTTCCCATTCATTCAACAAAGTGGTTTCAAGCAATCAGTATATGTCCTGCATGGGGCAAAAGGGCATTGAAGAAAAAGCGAACAAAGCTGGGTTCAGAGGGAAGAGTTGGGGGAATGAATGGGAGGAGCTTGGTCACTTTTAGGGAAACTATTCTGTCTGAAGGGTCTTCCCAGGTGGCTCAGTGGTAAGGACTCTGCCTGCCAACGCAGGAGATGTGGGTTCAATCCCTGAGTCGGGAAGATCCCCTGGAGAAGGGCATGGCAACCCACTCCGGTATTCTTGCCTGGAGAAGCCCATGGACAAAGGAGCCTGGAGGGCTGCAGTCCATAGGGTCACAAAGAGTCAGACATGACAGAAGGGGCTTAGCACACACGTATTCTGTCTGATACAGTTTTGGTGGATGTAGGCATGATGCTTTTGTCAAAACCCATAGACCTGTAGAACCCAGAGTGAACCTTAATGGAAACTATGGACTTTAGTTATTAATGATAATAATATCCCAGGATTGGTTCAGCGGTTGTAACAAGGGTGCTGCCCTAATGCAAGATGGTAGAAATAGGGAAATGTGGCGGGGGTGGGATGGGGTGGGGTATGGGAACTGTCTGTATTTTTTAGGCAATTTTTCTGTACCTGAAACTACTCTGAAAAGTCAAATCTATTTTTTTAAAACTATAAAAGACCATAGTTCAGTTCAGTTCAGTCGCTCAGTCGTGTCAGACTCTTTGCGACCCCATGAATCGCAGCACGCCAGGCCTCCCTGTCCATCACCATAAAAGACCATAAGAGGGGGCTTTATCTACACTTGAGCACCTGCAGAGACATGCTTAAAACCATAATCTGGGTGATGGTCCTTTGGCCGTGGTCGTATGACTGCCCGCGGGAATGGGAGGGAACCATGGTTTAGTGAGTGAGCATCAGCAGGCCCTGCCTACTTGCTACATTTCTATGGGAATGGGGGAAAGAAGCTCATTATTCCGGGAAATATACCAGAACCAAGATGACGAGAGGCAGAGAGAGGGGTATGTCTATAGCTCAAAACAATAGAGTCAGCAGAATAATAAGATTTTATATTTGGGAGGATCTTTTCTTTCATAATACAAATTGTGGGGAAGCTGGACAAAATTTTCTCGGTTGGTGGATGTGCATGAAATGCTTATCAGGCCGTGGAGAGGTGGAGCCTTTAGGGAGGAAGGTCGAGATTTTTGTATTGAACAAAAGAGGACACAGACTAGAACAGGTCGAGAAACACTGCACATGTGAACTCACCACCACCCTGCAAGCGAGACGGCACGACTCCCACTTTCCAGAAGAGGCAACTTGGGCTCAGAAAGTGGATGTCCCCCGCCCATGTCACACAGCTCAGAAGTTGCAGGGATAAAGATGAACTGCAACAAGAGGTGCCAGCGCAGTAGTCAACATTACGAACAGCATGGTGTGGGGGCTCCAGAGATCACCAGTGGCGTTCCTGGGGAGAATGGAAAGTCACGGCCCAAAGTCAGCAGGCCAGCAAGTCACCCTCTGCCTGCGAGGGACTGCAGTAGCGGGGGGTGGCCCACAGGGCTGTGTTCCAGGGGAGAAAGACCTCAGGGGGAGAAAGATCTTGATGCCATCCAGAAGCCAGAGGCATCAGCCCAGGAAATACAGTAAAAGCCTCATTCATCTGGATGTCACTCATGTGGGACAGTGTCAGCCCAACCTGGGCTGAGTTGAGTGAGGTCCAGGCTGTCCTGGGTGTTAAAAAGTTTATAGAGCTAAGATGGGAAGGAGGGCACTTAATCAATCTCGATCAACTCTTCAGGAATTTCAGATTATCTGTTTTGTTCTTTGGTTGTTGTTTTTGTTTTAAAGAAGGCGCTAAGGTTCCTTGATGGCTCTGCAGATAAAGAAGGAGCTAATTATATCATGCAGTGCATGCGAGCTAAGTTGCTTCAGTCGTGTCTGACTCTTTGCGACCCCATGGACTGTAGCCCACCAGGTTCTTCTGTCCATGGGATTCTCCAGGCAAGAATACTGGAGTGGGTTGCCATGCCCTCCTCCAGGGGGTCTTCCGACCCAGGAATCAAACCCGTGTCTCTTACATCTACACTGGCAGCTGGGTTTGGTACCACCGGCACCACCTAGGAAGACCCAAATCACGCAGTGGGTGATTTCAAATGTGTGTTTCCCTCTTCCTCCTAAAAGCAGGTGAAAGCGGACTTCCAAGGGGCTAAGTGTCATGTGAGGACGTGAAAACAATAAATGCCTAGGGACGTCATGGTGCAGCACAAACTCCTCAGCGCTGTTCAGCTGGACTTGGCCATGGTGAACACGTCCTATACCTGCCCTGTCCAATGCAGTAGCCACTGGCCACTCCTGAAATGTGGCTGCCACTCCAGAGAAACTGCATGCATCATTCTATTTAATCAGTTTAGTTAGTCATATGTACCCAGTGGCTCCCACTTTGAACAGGGCAGATTTAGACGGTTCCCCTCTCAGTGCTGTGACTTCTCTCCCTTTTAGTCCAAGTTGTTATTCTCACCAAAGCAGCCATGATAACAACTCATCTTCCCGGCATGGTCCCTCGTCACAGAAGCCCTTCAATTCAGTTCAGTTCAGTCCAGTCGCTCAGTCAGGTCCGACCCTGTGACTCCATGGACTGCAGCACACCAGGCTTCCTGTCCATCACCAACTCCCAGAGCTCACTCAAACTCACGTCCATTGAGTCGGTGATGCCATCCAACCATCTCATCCTCTGTCGTCCCCTTCTCCTCCTGCCTTCAATCTTTCCCAGCATCAGGGTCTTTTCCAATGAGTCAGTTCTTTGCATTAGGTGGTCAAAGTATTGGAGCTTCAGCTTCAGCGTCAGTCCTCCCAGTGAATATTCACACCTGCCAATTGGCACAAACCCTGGGAGAGAAGGGAGCTTCCCAGGTGGCTCAGTGGTAAAGAATCTGCCAGCCAATGCAGGAGACACAAGAGATGTGGGTTTCCTCCCTGGGTTGGGAAGAACTCCTGGAGGAGAAAATGGCAACCCACTCCAGTATTCTTGCCTGGGAAATCTCATGGACAGAAGAACCTGGTGAGCTACAGTCCAAGGGATCACAAGGAGTCGGACATGACTAAGCACACACTGGGAGGAGGGAGTTCTCAGAGCAGGAGAGAAGAAAACTGGCCCAGAGGGAAAAAGTGACTTTGCCAAGGTCTCCTAGCCTCCAAGGGGTCGAACGGAACAGGATCTGAGGCCTCTGCTCTCAAGAGGGTGGCCCTACGAGGTACTCTGAGCTATAAGACACCAACATTTGCCACCAACAAACAAACATATATATCAAGCATCAGTCATGTGCAACAGCCTGTGCCTGCTTTAGGGACACAGCACTGGAGTCAACAGATGGGACCCTTTCTGCTCCCTCTGCAGTTTCCTACCCAGCAAACAGGTCACAGGCACCCAAATGCCTGGGTTGGAGGGCTACTGCTTTGGAGTCAAGGACACAGGTCAAAAGACCTTGATTCTTCAGCATCTTATTCTCAAGAGGTACTCTGCACTAGGGAAAAAAATAAGAAAGAAAAGTTTCCACTAATGAGTATGTTTTGGACTCACTGCAAACAATATTTCTCCTCCAGAAGACTGACAAATGTTCATCAGCATTTTCAGGAAGTGGGCAGGAAGGAGGGCGGCAGTCGGGGAGTGGACTGGGTTTGGGATTGGCTTGCCTCACTTGTAAATCCTTGCTCCGCCCGCTTACCAGCTGGGGAACCTGGCAGGAGCCTTCCTGAGCCTCAGTCTGTGCCTCAGTAAGATGGGGATAGCGGGGACAATGCATCTTATTTTGGACAGCGCATGGGTCTGGTCCAGCCTAGGGTGATCCTCCATGATTGATGGTTTCCTTTTTCTTCACCTGGCAGGAATATGGAGGACAGGGCGGGGAGGCTGACCAGGGATTATCCGGCTGGCCAGCCTGGGCAGAACTTGGTCACCAGATAAAGAAGTACTTAACTGTCACCAGGATCCCAGCAGAGCATGCAACATGCTGGATGGTGGAACGGAAGGCAGGACACACACTCTGCCCTGAGTCCCCCAGCTCCTCATTGCCCCTCAGGCTGCCTATCCCAGCTTAGGGCCCTCCGTGCAAGCACGTCAGCTTCAAGTGGGGACTGGAGCCAGCCCGCAGAAAGGACCGACGGGCCTGCGCACAGTCCACAGGCCAGAACCCACCACGGCCCAAGTCAAGGCCCGTAAGACAACATGAGCGACCTCCTGGAGCCACCAAGGGAGAGCCCGCTCAGTCAGCATTGACACAGTTTCCTATGTTCTTTCCGGTAGAAGCAAAATCAAAATGTAACATCTGCTTCCCCGAGGCCACATCTTTGGATGGCAAATCAAAGACCCAGGCTGAGTCCTGGCTCTGTGACCTTCCTGCCATGGACAAGTCGCCTCCTTTCAAGTCCTGCATACTGGCTCAGAGCCTCTAGGAAAGCGAATTCAGCTGTCCAAGCCTCAGTTTCCTCTTCAAAAAAATGGTGGTGAAAAACCTCTTATACTTGGGTAGTACTGGGCTTACAGCAGGTATTTCCTAGACCAGTGGTTCTCAAAGTGGCGTCCTTGGGTCAGCAGCGGCACCTGGGGATTTGCTAGAAATGCAAATTCTCGGATCCTGCCCCAGATCTACTGAATCATACTTCTGGGAATGGGGCCCAGCAATTTGTGAATTTTAACGAGACCTCCAGGGCCTTCTGACATTCACGATTTCAAGGCACCGCATTAAGTGGTAGCTGTCTGGGGGTTATCAACAGTCTCAAAACCCCTTCCAGCTCCCAGTCTGACTGTAGCCCTAGCCAGCCAGACCTGGGGAAAGTCCTGGTGCCTCTACTCCAAGCTGCTGACCTTGGGCAAGCTGCTTGCTCTGAGCCTCAGTTTTCTCATCTTTGAAATGGGCGTAACACATGTCTGGCAGTCTGTCATAAGGCAGTAGCTGTAATTATCTCAGTGCCTGGAACATCACAGGAGTTCAATAATTGGTAGGTCTATTACGGTTGCCGGTTTTCCTCTTAAGCAGGTACAAGGGATTTTTGTTCTCAAAAAGGGTAAAGTCCCTATGGTGTGAATTCCAAGCTACCCTGCCATCATGCCCCCAATGATGTTCCCCTGAGGAGCAGTGAGTAAATTACCCAAGGGCCCTCTGCTACCCACCGAGGAAGGCTTTCCACGTCCGAATGAGGAAGAGGATTTCAATTACCCAGGATTACAAAGGAGGGCCTCGGATGCACCATATGGCCTGGGCCTGGCCGCCCTGACGTTCTGCCTGATCGGAGGCTCTTGTGTGAGATATTAACATAAAATCCCCTCCAAAAGCGATTCCAGAGTTGCAGGCAGCAGAATGTCATCCGGTGGCCGCAGCCCGCGCTCGTCAGCAGCGACGACTAAACAAGCTAATCAAACCAGGACAAATTTGCACATGGGCCTGGCAGCTGGGCCTGAAACCGCCGAGGCGAAGGCATAATCCTGCCGGAGGATGACTTGACTAATGGGCTCCCGGTGGGCAGCCAGGCCTCGGTGGGCTGCCTGGCCAGTCTGCCTGGTGAGGGCGGCTGCACCCACAGGCAGCCGGAGTCTGGGTTCCAGAAGGGACAGAGACCGGGTTAGCAAACAGCAAAAAGATGGGGAGGGGCAGGAAGAGCGGGGGAACCTTGCACCAGCCCCTCAGCTTCGCCACGTTCTGTGGGGCGTGTGTGGAGACAGCGACAGACAGAATGGCTGCCACATGCCAGAGGAATGTGGGCTCTGGAGGCTGCTGTGGTTCGGCTTTCAGTTCTGTCATTTGCTGCGTGTCCTTCAGCAAGACGCTTAACATCTCTGAGCTCCAAGTCCTCATTCATAAAACGGGGATACCCAGCGAGTGTTCAATAAACAGTGACTGTTGTTGTTGTTAAACTGCTCACAAACTTCACATGGGCCTTCGATGTGCCAGGCCCCAGGCTCCGAGAACGCCAAGGTAAGGAGGGCACTGTCCTTCTTTCAAGAAACACATCATGTAATGGGGGCTCCGGATGAGTACGCAGAGTGCTGACGGCGGAGAGAAGAGACGGAGAGCACCGACCGGGGACAGCCCAGCTTGGGGACCTCGGGAATCACCCGAGAGGAGACATACTGCAGGGGGGCTGGGGTTGAAGTTACGTAGCAGAGCGACGGCAGAGGCAGAGCCTGGAAGTCAGGAACACAAGCGCCCGCAGGGCAGCGGGAGTCCCCAGAGGGGCAGGCAGACACCTGCTGCCCAGGCCGGCAGGCCATCTGCCTGGGGCGGGGGTGGGGTTCACAAGTCAGAGACCGAAATCAGAAGGTACAGCCATGTCTCAGGAGGCTGGGACGCAGGCACACATGCTACTGGAGAACTTTATCCGCCAGATCGTGCCTCCCAGGAGGCTCCTCGGTCCATGGGATTCTCCAGGCAAGAATACTGGAGTGGGTTGCCATTTCCTTCTCCAGGGGATCTTCCTGGCCCAGGGAGCAAACCCACACATCTCTGACGTCTCCTGCATTAGCAGGCAGGTTCTTTACCACTAGCGCCACCTGGAAGCAGCCCATGGGGTCACAAAGCGTTGGACACGCCTGAGCGACTAACGCAACAGAGGAAGCAGCAGGAGAGGAAAGTGGCTGGAAGGTGCCTGCTCATCGGCCTCGCTGTGAGCCTCTAGCAAGACCCCTCCCCTCCACCTCCCACGTGGGAGGGTCCCGGCCCTGTGCCTTTCAGCCCCAGTCACCTCCTTTCTACTTCACAAGTCAGCATAGCCACGGAAGCCTGCATGACGACCGACTTGATATTTGTCTCAAAACAGAGGCACCCCTATTTAAAAATCACTCATTTCTAAACGGAAATACTTTTAAATTGCTCATTTAAACAAACACTTTGTAACAATGCCCTAACCGAAGAGCCAGTATCATTTGCCATCAATAGAAGATAGCTGTGAACAAAACAAGGCGATACACCACTACTCAGATGCTGGCACTTCCTGAAGACTCCGGGCCTTGGGTCTGGAGTGAAGGGGTGGAGGAGATGAGCAGGTGTTCTGGGAGGTGTTTAAGACACCCCAACACCTAGGTAAGACTTTACCAAGGTGAGACTCTCCCTGCAGAATTGTAAGGGGTGGAAGAGACCTGGAGAGGGAACGCAAGCCTCTCTGGGTAATTCAGTGTCATTCAGTACCAGGTGTGTGGACCCCCTCCGTGTTCTTGCAGACCACAGGTAAGAGCACACCCACTTGCTCTGCTCTTGGGGAAACGCTGGCCCCGATCGCCTTGAGCACCATTTCCAGCCATAAACTCTTCACTGCTGTGAATGTACCAACTTCTCAGAACAAGCAGAAGTGCCTGGGAATGATGCATCCATCCTCTCTACTCCCGCCCCAGTGATGCAGACCTCAGGACATTCCCGGGAGGCAAAAGCCCCCTGCCTTTGAAAGATGGCCCTGCTCGGTGCGCTCTGCTCAGGTTCCTTTCAGAAGGCTCTCGGGGAAGACCATTTACGCTCCCTCCCATGGGTCCGCCTCTCAGACACCCATGTCCACGGCCTCCCTTCGCCCACAGGTGCAGCCCACCCCAACCCTTAACTCCACTCCACCTCCGAAACAGAGGCAAAGCCCACGGGGCCCAGGCAGCTCTGAGCCGCCCTGCAGGGGCCCCCGTGCTGCCTCCCTCCTGACTCCTCACTGCGCCCCTCTCAGAACGCCTGGCTTCAAATGCTCGCTCTGCCACTGGCCGTCTGGACAGCACACCTCACCCGTCTGCACTCAGGGTCCTCATCTGCAGTTCTATGACTGACCTCAGGGCGTTGTGTCAAGAGGCAAATGAAACAATGCTGGCAACACAACAAATTACTATTCAACAGACGGAACAGATGAATGAATGAAACCAGCTGGCCTGTGATTGAGAACTGAACCAGATGTCACATCCAGACACCAGGTTCTAGTCCCAGTCCAGACCTAGCTGACTGTATAACACTGGGCAAGTCATTTTGCCCCACTGGGCCTCAGTTTCCCCATCTGTCAGCAAAAAGACTGGACTTGAGTTTCTGCAGAGGTTGCTTTCAACATTAACTGGTAAGCTATATGATTCAGTGTATGAGACCAGGAAGAAGGTCCATGCAAGCCCTCGGTTTACATAAAGCACAGTCTACACCTGCAGTTTCTCCAGCACTAGGCAGTGTAGCCAGGAAGCTGGTTAGCTGAGTGGGTAGGAAAAATCCCTCTTTTGCCATAAGTCGCCATAGAGTGTAACAATGCAGCTAAAAATAACAACCCTGCCATGTCCTAGCTGTGGGATGATCTTAAGAAAGTCACGTGAGCTGCGAGCCTCAGTTTTCCTCATCAGTAAAATGGGGATAATTTTCCCACTTTCTGTGGCATTTTAGGAGACTCGAATGAGAGTACTGATTCTTACTACTTGCTGGTTCCTGCTACCTACATGTAACAATCTCTTAAGGAATGGTAGAATCCTTATTTTTCACATTTTTAATTATTGTTACCCTGGTACAAACAGCCACCACATTGAATACAAGGGCCTAAAAGTAAGGACAGGAAGTGAAGTCGCAGGAGTTTGGGGGTGCTTGGTTCTCTGGCCCCTCACAACACACCTGGGACAGCCAAACCTGCAGGGGCACAGAAGAGCGGCAGGGGGGGGGCCTCAGCTGAAAGGGAAGGCGAAGTCTCAAGGATGGATGGCGGTCCTGTCTGCCTCTGACCCCTCCTCAGCCCAGCTGAGCACACACTTCCCTGGGTCCCTGGAGGCTGGTATAGAAGCCAGATACCCAGCCCCATCCACGCATCCATGACTTCTCCAAGGCCCTTGCCACAACCTTAACTAACAGAAATGAAGAATGCCGGGCACACGTGTGTGTTTGTGAGCACACAGCAGAGTGGCTACCGGGGCTGGACACGAAATTGCACTCAGGGTCCTCATCTGCAGTTATATGACTGACCTCAGGGGGTTGTGTCAAGACGCAAATGAAACAGTGCTGCTGCTGCTGCTAAGTCGCTTCAGTCGTGTCCGACTCTGTGCGACCCCATAGACGGCAGCCCACCAGGCTCCCCTGTCCCTGGGATTCTCCAGGCAAGAACACTGGAGTGGGTTGCCATTTCCTTCTCCAATGCACAAAAGTGAAAAGTGAAAAGGAAGTCACTCAGTCATGTCCGACTCTTCGCGACCCCATGGACTGCAGCCCACCAGGCTCCTCCGTCCATGGGAGTTTCCAGGCAAGAGCACAGGAGTGGGGTGCCAGTGCCTTCTCTGGAAACAGTGCTGACAACACAACACATTACTAACAAAGTGCAGTGAGTCTAAGTCCTGGTCCCACCGCCCACGAGCTTCGTGACTGGCGCAAAGCCCTCCGCCCTCCGGGTCTCAGTCTCCTCCCTTGACTAATGAGGGCAGCGTGGTGGGGGTGGCATGGCATCACGCAGGGAGCCCATGAGCATGGTGCTGCTTCATGCGGCACGCTCCTTCGATCCGAGTGGTTCTGTTTTGCTTTAAAGGATGGCCGTGCATTTCCCTTTAAGCCAACCGGGATGACGAAAGGCGAAAATCAGGAAGGGCAAGCTGGCCTTGAAACCAGCCCCTTGGCTCTCTGTGAACTCCATCATGTGAAGCGGATTTCAGACGGGGGATCTCTACCCTGGCTGCACATTCAGATCTCCTGGAGAGCTCTGAGGAATCCTACACTGGGGCCACACCCCAGGCCAACTGGTTTGGACTCATGGGGGCAGCACCTGTTGCAGGATGATGTAAAGCCCCCCGAGCACACCCAGTGTGGAGCCAGCGTTGAGAATCAGGGGCTTAAATCAGAAGGTCAAGCTCAGGAGTGAGACTGGCCTGCGCTGGAATCCTGGCTCTGGAACTTCTAAGTGCAGCTCTACACGCGCCACTCAACTCGCCGCATAGTCCTGAGCTGTTCATTTGTCTAAAATCAGCAATAACGACACAACCTCACAAGGATGGGACGGAGAGTTCGCTGAAACAGCAGGTACTCTGTGCTCTGTGCATCGCTAGGTACTCGAGCTGGTTACCCTATGAGTCCTTCCAATAAATTCGAACTCACAATATAACATTAGGGAAAAGCAAATTTAGCTACAAAGATTTGAGACCATAACATTTACTTATGTATTTATTTATTTTGATTTGCTGGTTGGAGTCTGTTAAATCCCACCCTGTCTTAGGAAACAAGGAAGACTGACAGGCATGTGTGCAGTACAAGTATTGTAAAGTTATTCAGTTCTTCAAAGTAGCATCTTTCCCCAATAAACAGGAATGCTTTCCCAGCTTGGATCTCCTTTTTTTTTTTTTCAGTTGGAGTGCACTTGCTTTACAGTTTTGCGTTAGTCTCTGCTGTGAATCAGCTATATATATACATATATCCAGGGCTTCCCAGGTGGCTCAGTGGATAAATAATCCACCTGCAATGCAGGAAATACAAGAGACATGGGTTCGATCCCTGGGTTGGGACGATCCCCTGGAGGAGGGCGTGGCAACCCACCCTAGTATTCTCGCCTGGAGAATCCCAAGGACAGAGGAGCCTGGGGGGTTACAGTCCATAGGGTCGTAAACAGTCAGACACGACTGAGCATGCACGCATACATATGTATATCCCCTCCCTCGTGAGCCTCCCTCCCACCCCAACTCATCCCGCCCCTCTAGGTCATCACAGAGCACGGAGCTGAGCTCCCCGTGCTATGCAGCAGCTTCCCTCTAGCTAATTATTTTATTAATACACATGGTAGTGTGTATATATGTCAACCTCAGCCTCCCAATTCACCCCTTCCCCCACTGCACCCACGTGTTTATCTGGTTCTTCATGGCTTTGTTTCTATGAAGGAATCTGGGAGCCACTAGAGGTTGTTGGGAGCTAATAAAGTCAGACAAGGCGGATGCTCCCTTCCCCTTCACAGACGGGCCCTCACCCCCACTGGCTGTTTGCCTGGTCTTGGAGGAAGTTGCTTTGGGACCCTGCAAACCTGCTCTGATTACAGAGTGAGCCATCATCCATGGATACATGGTGCAGGGAGGAAGGAAGAATGTTCCGGAAAGGCCAGAGGGTAGAGGAGGACTCAGGAAAGCTGGGTGTCAGGCTCGTGAAGCTCACTGGCTACGAAGCTTTGAGCCACTCCTTGCTTCCACCTCTTGAGCCCTGGTGTCCCTCTCCGTAAAGAGGGTCGTCTCCAGGGCTGCCGACAGACCTCCCCTACTTCTCGTGCGGTTTCGAGGTGAGAGGTTGTGGAAGAGCACCGGCTGAGTATCCTGGGGCTGCTGTAACAAATCACAAACTGGCTGGTTTTAAACAACGAAGATTTATTTTCTCGTGGTTCTGGAGGCCGTAAGTTTGAAAGCAAGGTGTCGGCAGGGCCGTATTACCTGCAAAGGCTCTAGAAGAGCTTCCTCCTCTGGCTTCCAGCTTCCAGGGAAGGCATTCCCTGGCTCTGGGCTGCGGCTCTGGGCTGCGTCACCCCACGCTTCACCTGTCTGTCTTTTCTGTGTGTCTCTTCACGTGGCATCAAATTTAGGGCCCACACAAATCATCCAGGAACATCTTATCTTGAGATCCTTCACTTAATTACATCTGCAAAGACCTTTTATCTAAACGAGGCCACACTCACAGGTTCCAGGGATGAGGATATGGGTATAGCTTTTGCAGGGGAGCAGGTGGCTTCCCAGGTGGCTCAGTGGTAAAGAATCCACCTGCCAATACAGGAGATGCAGGAGTCACGGGTTCGATCCCTGGGAGGGGAAGATCCCCTGGAGGAGGGCATGGCAACCCACTCCAGTATTCTTGTCTGGAGAATCCCATGGACAGAGGAGCCGGGTGGGCTATAGTCCATGGGGTCACAAAGAGTTGGACACAACTGAGCATGCATACACATCTTTTGGGGACCACCATTCAGGCCACAACAGGTAACTTGCAAACCATTTTAGTGTTTTCTGAACACTACTACTATTATTTCTATTACGAGGGGACCAGTAGGTCTCAACGTGCATGCTAATGTGATGGACTGGTGATGGACGCCTGGAGAGTAAGAACACACCACCGCTGAGCAGCTACTACAACGTCCGACAGTGACTGCTTCCCACCACTAACCTCACTCTATCCTCACACCAACCCAGCCAGGATTCCTGCCACCTTCCTCAGACAGGGAACCGGAGGCTCAGTCCCTGGGAACTTGGCCAGGGTCACTCACAGAATAAGGGTGGCATTTGAACGGAGGAAGGCTCTGACTCCACTGGCAACGCCAGTAACCACTATTATCACCAACCACGGCGATCCACATCCCCCTGTCACACTGGCCAGAAGCCCCGGCTCTTCCTTCTTCCCCAGGGTCCCCGTTAAAGGCATCATCCTGATGTTAGCTCTGCACAGTCCTCAGAGCCACAGCCGCCTCTCTATCCCGGCATGGTGCACGCTTCAGACCTGCATCACCTCATCCTGGACCACTGCTCGAGTCTGCCCTAATGACTCTCTGGACTTTCGATATTTCTCAACTCTCTGCTCATTAGATTCACCCTCCTCTCAGCAACTATGAATTTAGGAAAACTGCATTCCAGTCACGTTGGTCCAAATTCAACCTCCTTAATTGTATGTACTGGAGAAGACTCTTGAGAGTTCCATGGACAGCAAGATCAAACCAGTCAATCCTAAAGGAAACCAACCCTGAATATTCATTGGAAAGACTGATGCTAAAGCTGAAGCTCCAATACTGTGGCCACCTGTAGCGAAGAGCTGACTCCTTGGAAAAGACCCTGATGCTGAGAAAGATTGAAGGCAGGAGGGGAAGGGATGACTGAGGATGAGACGGTTAGATGGCATCACTGACTCAATGAACATGAACATGAGTTTGAGCAAGCTCCTGGAGATAGTGAAGAACAGGAAAGCCTAGCGTGCTACAGTCCAGCAGTTGCAAAGAGTCAGACATGACCGAGTGAACAACAACAATTGCATGTACAGTATGGACCACTGTCTTGCCCCTGCCTCCCTTTCCAGCCTCGCCTCACACCTCTCCCTCAATCACACCGATGTGCTGGTAGCCCCACACCTACAACATGCTGCTTGCACCTCAGGGCCTTTGCACATGTGAGTCTCCCTGCCTGGAACATATTCCTATCCTAGCCTCTCCGTCCCAGCTTCCAGCCTGCACACTCTGTGAGAGACTCTGTCTGTCTTATTTTGCTGTTTTATCCCTAGTTTCAGCATAAAGCCTGGCTCACAGTAAGGCATTAGTAAACACTTCTGAGTAACGAATCGACAGTTTGAAAAAAAGATGTCCGCAGGCTGAGCTCAGTACGTCTTTTCTCAGCTCTGGTAGTATACGTTCCCTTGGGGTACCACGTTGACATTTTCCATCTCCCCCACCAGTCCGTGAGTTTGTCCAGGATGGAGGGGTTCAGTCTGCGGCTACAGACCCATGGCCCCAAGATGTTCCCTGACATGCTTGGTTAGGTCTACTCCCACGTTTCTCCCCACCACCCCCCCCCCAAAAAAAAAGGTTTTCATTAATTGCTAGTCTTTTAATACTGCGTGACTTTAAAAAAAATTCTAAATTCAGAATTCTCTTGAAAAATATGCTCTGGCACCCTGGCTGGGTCTCTGCATGACAAGGACAGGTCGGGGTTGAGTAGCACCTGGCCCTTCAGCCAGAACATCTGCTGTCCAGTCCAGTCCTCATGGGTCCACCCAGCTCACTTTCTGCATCTCTGTCACCTGCCTGCCCCCTCTGGAATTTGAATTTTCTGGTCTCAGATCGTATTCATCTGAGAAACTCTTCTTTTGAGGACCCAGCGGTGCCCTTATTAGGTCTCTGCTATGCAGCATGTCTTATGTTGTTGAACATGAGGTCAAATAGCTGACACTTCAGTGGGATTAAACCTGCTCTTCTTAGCAAAGAGGAAAACAAGATCAATTACAAAAAGTCAAAGTGCCCATGAGAATTCTTTTTAAAGTGCAGGCGTCCACAGGCTGGGTGCCCTAGGGCAGTTCTTCTGCAGTTTCAGCGTGGACAGCAATCACCTGGGCACAGTCCGTTATAAGACACATTCAGATCCGTGGGGCAAAGCAGGGCCCAAGACTCTGCGTTCTAACGAGTGTTGGGAAGGATAATGCTGCTGGCCCCTGCATACTGTGCAGAAGCAGGCTCTCTAGCGCCACCGTCTTTTCCAGGCCATCCAGCCGTTCTTGGGTCAGCCACTCACTCGGTGTCACTGTGATAAATCCCTTCAAGGATGCCTAACTATTCTTTTAGTCCAGGAAAGCGGAATGTGGGAAGCAAGGGACACACAGAAAGTAGGGTTGTGGGGGGTGGGGGAAGCTTAGCTGCCTTTGCAACTGGGTTCCCCCTCCCCACCACGGACCCCCTTAAGTTCCCCAGTGGGCTATCAGATGGGGTCTCAGACTGGACCCCCACATTGGGATGGGGGATGCTCCCAGAAAGACCTGAAGATTCAGGTTCAAGTTAACCTGAGTCACCACCACCAACTTGCCAACTTGGTGTTTGTTTTGAGCAGCCCTCACAGTCAGGCCCGTGTTCCCAGTGTATTATTTTTCCAGGTGGCAGAAGTGAAGGCCTTTGCCCTCACCAGGTCAGAGATCTCAGAGGAAGCAGAAGCAAAGCTGACGTGCACAGAGCTGGTCCCCAGGGCTCCTCCTCTGGAGTTGTAAACAGGAAGTTGAAGGTACATGCTTCAGGAACACCCTGGTTTGTTTCTTTTTTTTTTTGCTGGTTTACTCTGTAGCCATTCTGCCCATTCAGAGCAACCAGGGAGAAGAAGATCGGAAAGCCTGTTGGCAGCCCTCTGAACCACGCTGGCCAGATCTGATGATAGCAAGGATGCTGGGCAAAGATTTGCACCCGGGGAGGGCACAGGCGGTGGTGGGTAGGGCTACACGTTTCCGGGATGCACCCTCTGGTTACTCCAGCCCACTTTCCCCAATCCCTCCATGCCATCCCCCAAAGTAAATATTTCTCAGGGCCACAGACATTTGAGAAGCCAACCCCTGAGTGGTGACGGCAGCTGGCGAAGCTTTCAACAGCAGGCCAGAGGAGGAAGGGGAGCTGGGGTGCCCAGGCCCATACCAGGTTGCTGGCTCTAGGCTTTCACTATTGTCCCCTGTTTTCAAAGTTCCCAGTCCGGAGGGGGCTGGGAAGGGCAGAGTTTGGGGGTTTGTTCAGCCTAGGTATACATAAACAGCAGCAGACAAAATGTCCTTTATCAGCTATTTCCCAGGAAACAGGGAGAAAATTCTTCTCGTTGCCAGATTATAAAAGAAGAGGGAGACAGCCCTCTCTTCTTCCCTCTGCCCCGTGCAGAACACTAAGTCACTGTCTGACACCCACCAGGAGGGTCCCTGTTGGAGAGAAGGCAGGGGCGGGCTGGATGACTAGGGCAGCTGCTAGGAAGACAGGTTCACTGCCAGCCGGAGCAGAGAAAGTCTTTCCCAGGAAAGGGGAGGTGACGTTAGCCTGCTGGGTAAACTGGAAATTATTAACCACAGGATGAGCAGAATTAAAAAGAGCTGAAAACCGATTGTTGGCTTTACTGGGAGTTATAAGCATGCTAGGGGAAAAAAGGCCAAATATATTTGAATTTTTTTTTTTTTCCCTGAATCAGGAAGCACCATTTCCAATAATTCTGTCAAGTAAAGTTCTCCAGTGTTCTCTCCTGCTGGCATTTCAAGGCTGGGTTTGTTATTTCTTCACACAGATGGCCTAGGAAACACTCACCACACTCAATATATTTTTCTTTTCTCTCTCCCCGCCACCTTTTTTATTCCCCCAAAGGATCTGAGTCTTTTGAATCTGCCCCTTTCTTATTTTCTATTTCTGATTTAGATAATACTTTAAAGGGCCTGTGAAACTGTTTACATCACAGGAGAATTTGAGATGCTTTTTTTATCATAAAAATAATAGGTCCTACTTCCTGCCATCATCAACTAACATTTTATCGCACATTTACCATGTGTCTGGGTGTGTGCCATTGCTTTTCAAAGACTGACACATGGTAGTTCTATTTTCAGTTGGGTTTTTGTTGTCGTTGAGTTATATGAGTTCTTTACATATTTTGGGTATTAACCTTTATCAGATATATGATTTGCATGCATTTTCTTCCATCCTATAGGTTGTCTTTTCATTTTGCTGATTGTTTTTTTTTGCCATGAGAATTGCTTTAGCTTGATGCAGTCCCACTTGTTGATTTTCGCTTGTCTGCCATCCTATTTCTTGGTATTTATCCAAAGGAAATAAAAACAGGAATATCGACAAGATACCTACACTCCCGTGTTTATTGCAGCATTATTCACAACAGCCAAGGTGTGGAAAGAACCTAAGGGTCTGTCAGTGATGAATGGATAAAGAAGGTCTGGTGCCTATGTATACACTGGAATACTATGCAGCTGTGGGAAAGACAGAAATCCTGCCATTTGTGAGAACATGGATAAAACTGGAGGGCATTATACTAAGTGAGATAAGTCAGACAGAGGAAGACAAGCACTGTATGTATTCCCTTATGCGTGGAATCTAGAAAAACTGAACTCATTAGAAACAGCAGAATATAATTACCAGGGGTTGGAGGTAGGAGAATTGGGGAGATGTTGGTTAAAGGGTACACATTTGCAGTTAGAAGATGAATAAGTTCTGGTAATCTAATGCACAGCATTTTTATTATAGTCAACAATACTGTATTATATACTTTAAAGTTGCTAAGAGACTAGATTTTAAAGTGTTCTCACCACAAAAATGAAAAGACCACTATCTGACTTAGTTGACATGATGGAAATGTCAGGTAAGAGGCTATGGTGGTAATCACATTACAATAAACATAATAAATGAATCAAATCAACTGACATTTACATCAATGTACACCTTTAATTTATACAAGGTAATCTATCAATTACATCTCAATAAAAATAAATGTAAAAAGACTGCTATGTGAACAAACCACCTAGAGTTTTGTGTATCAAAACACAAAGCCTGAATCAGTAGTGTAGGGCCCTGGGAGTCTGCGTTTCTAGCAGCTTCCAGGCGATGGCAGTGCTACTAGCCTCTGGGCCACACCTGGAGCAGCAAAACTTACACCCGATCTCCCCTAATCCTCAGACTGGTGAAACTGATTTTATCAAAAGAAGTTAAGGGGTTTTCCGAATGAAAGGGAGGAAGACAGGTGTGAAACGATACTCAGTTTTGGAACTGGCAATGTGGATGTGGAAAGATAAGCAGATATAAGTAAGACAGCTGCGGGCAGGGGCATGCCCGGGCTTGGGACATCCTCCTTAGCTACAGAGACAGAAGTACAGAACTTGGGCTTTGGAAAAGGAAAGACACAGATTCAAGTTCTGGCTCTGTCATCCCTAAGTGGATGGTCCTGGGCAAGTAATGTCACCTCTTTGAGCCTTAGTTTCCCCAGCTGTAAAATGGGGGTAAAAACCTACCACCCAGGGTGATTGTAAAGAGCAAATGAGAAGAAACCACACTTCCAGTACTTCACATGTACCTACTGCCTGGTCCCTGCCCTGTACATGGGAGCTGTTCACTCATTCAACAAACTTAATGAACAGCTACTAATTTTCAGATCTATTCTACACACTAATGACATAAAGGGAATAAGCTGATGTGATCACCATAATAATGACCTAATGACCACCCCCCCTTGCCAAAGGTTCACATCCTAATCCTTGGAACTTGTGAACGTATTTGCAGGTGGAGAGAGGAGCATCGATTATCCAGATGGGTCCAACCTAGTCCCATGGAGATGGAAGCAGAGAGACTTGTACATGTCAAAATCTGAGCAGCAATTCTAAATCCTCCAAACTTACTCTGCTTATTAACAGATGCTGCTCAGAGCGACCTTGAGCTCCTGAGAGGAAGTCGGGATCATCTTAGACTCAGGTGTAGGCTTATGGTCCTCACATCTTGCCGTTCTCACCCAGGTAGTGCAAGTGATGGAATGACCTTCACCCAGTTCCACAACTGCAGCTGCAGACGTCTAAAAAAAGAATCCCAGAGTCACAGCCGCAGGCCCCACCAGCAGCTGCTCTTTGACCTGACTCTCTTCACTTAATGGAGGCTGGTTTTCCCTGGAAATCAAGGGGGATTGTGGGATAAGTCTTGAGCAAAATCAATCACTCCAAGCAAGAGAGATTGGCCTGGGGCAGGACGGCGGCTGTTCATTCTTGAGAATATCTTTTCCTGGCTTTAATATTCAAATCTGAGCCCAGAAGACTTCAGTCTGAAAAGTTATACAATCATGTACCAAAAGGTATACTTTCAGGCCCAAGACATTTTCATATGTTCCTGACCTTTGTATGTTACCTGTATTGCATGGCATCTGTAGAATGTATGTAGCAAGTCTATGGTCCAGCACATTAAACAGCTGATAACTGACCACATTAAGGAAGCTGGCTACAAACCAGTCACTGCTAAGCATTTCATGTGCATGAGGAAAAGTAACTCAAAAAGAGCAAGAACAGGAATCCTAATTCTGCCAAATACTGGCTTTGAAAGCCTGAGCTAGCTACTTAGGTCTCAGTCCCTTCATCTGAAAAATGGGAACAATATGGCCATATGTCATCAATTCTAAGATGCAATTTTTCACACGTTAGCAGGTCTGAAATCAGACCATGCCTTACAACCAACAGAGTTTTAAATGCAATTAGAAATGGTATCACCCACCCAACAATGTTGGGAGGATTAATGGAGATCACTACACTTAGAGAATTCTGAGCCTTGGCTCTGACACACAGTCCTAAAATATATATCAGCAACTAATACTTAATTTCTATCTCTAGCTTTGGGCTCCCCTGCACCCGTCTAGTGATGATCTTAACTTGTCCAAGTAGGATCCTGATTTCCTTGCCCCATGGCCTGCTTCTCCCGTCTTTCCCTTCTTAGTAAACAGCACCACCTTCCACCAGATGCTCGGGGCCAGAAATATGAGTCATCCCTGAGTCCTCTTTCTCTCATTTTGGAGACAAAATCCATCCCCAAATCCCGTCACCTCCATCTTCGAAATACATCAGGAAATTGACCACTTCTCCCTACCTACCCCCTGCTTCTACCACCCTAGCCAGAGGCACCATCCCCTGTAACAGCAACCTGCTGACTTCAGTTCCTGGCGGCCACCCTTGCTGTGTTCCGTCCCACACCTGGACACTCTTCAACCATGCAGCAACCAGAGGATCCTTTAAAAACCAAGCCCCTCCCCTAAGGAACCCTACTACCCTCCATCCCACTCAGGGCAGAATCCTCACTGTCGCCTGCTACAGTGCTGCCGGGCGTGGCCTCTCTGGCTGCTCATTCTCCCCCATGCTGTCTCCCCCTGGCCGTCATGCCCCTTCCACTCTGGCCACCCTGCTGTCTCTTGGACTTGCCAGGTTCGTTGCTGCCTCAGAGCCTTCACAGTTGCTACCCCCTCTACTTGGGATGCCGTTCCCTCACCTCCTTCGGGTTCCTACGATTTTGTACAGGAAACAATTATGTACTCATATGCTTATTGTCTCTTTCTCCTCCTAGAAGAAAAGCTTCTTGAAGACTTTTATTCCACAAACAAGAATTATCATCTTGTTTGCCGCTGCATTCCCGGCACCTAACAGTACCTGGAACGTGGATGAGCAACACAAATGTGTTGAGCGATTGATTGAATGAATTAGTGGACATCAGGTAAGGTTTATAGACATGAGGATCTGTAAGAGTATGTATATATACATTCACATACACACGTTATTCATATCTGTATGTCCATATCTACATTTATCTATAAAACACAAGGAAAACATATTCATTCATAAAGAGATACAGACCAAGATTTTATTTTTGGCTCTGTATCCACTGAAGAATTTCAGAGACAAAACAATATTGTATTTGAAGAAATACAAGCACAAGATCATACCAGGTCTAGGAGTGGCTACTCAAAGAATGTTGGAGCTAAAAGTTTCTTCAAGATCGTCTAGCCCAGAGTCAACAAAATGTGTTCCTGTCACTTTCCTCTCTCGTGCCCTTGGCAGACATCACCAGTAGATCAAAGTACTTTCTCCCTCTGAACTTCCGAGTCCTTAATATATTGCTCCAGGCAGCCTCAGCCACTTAATTGAAATGACTTGATATCCCAGATCTGGCCCACCCCAATCAATTTCTGGATTGAGATTCTGAGACCCAAAGGGGGACCCTTATTCATCCCCAGTTTCATAGCACACCAGAGGCAAAGTCCAGGCCATCACGGCTGGACACCTAGTTTGCATTCCTAAGGTCAGACATTAAGCTGGAAGGGAATTTAAGAGATTATCTTTAAAATGAAATCACAGAGTCAGAAAGTCATTTTTTTTAAAGCTCTTTCATTACTTATGATTACTTCAAAAGATTTTATCATTTGCAGCCAAAGGCAACTCACTAGTAAAATGAGCTCAGGAATCAGACCACTCCTGGCTCCCAGAAAGACACTAAATAGAACCAATTTAGCAGTCAAGAAATCAAGAAGAAATTCTTGCCTTTGGGGAGACCAAGAGACAGCTCAGCAAAAATAGGAAGGGGCTGAACAGCTTGAATGGTGGGAAGTGGAAGAAGAGCAACACATTTTCCAACTAAAAACGGAATCACGATTGTGCTCAGATTCCACTCTGAGGAAGGTAACCCTATCCTCAGCTCAAGACTGAATCCCAATTGTCCAAGCCAAACATGCAGTTCCATTCCTCTGACAATAAGTACAAAACTGCCTGTGGCACATTTCTGACCATAGTCCTGCTGCAGGACTCTTAAAATGAGAAACACAGAGAAATTCAGTCTCTTTTACTTATGTCAAAAAATTGTTGCAACTGAGTGTGATGACTGGGCTGTGGCAGCCACCTGGGCGCCATGAGGGAAGCAGCCTAAGGCAAGACTGATAGGCCCAGCATGTCAGAGCAGTGAGACAGAAGGAAACTGGATCCTTTGGTAACGTAAAGAACAAAGGAGTCAACAGGCCCTGAAGACACTCTACCTTGAATCATAGATCCTCCTTTGTTTAACCATTGAGTTGGATTTCTGTTACCTGCTTCCAAAGCATCCTAACTGGTACATGAAACCACCTCCCATTTCCTTCAAGAGAGTCAAACAGGCCCAGTCAAAGCTCCAGACATTTCCCAACTCCCAGACACTGCACTCCCACTCTCCTGGTTGTGTAAAGACAGAGCAGACCCTGTCTGCTCTGAAGGCAGCTAGGAAAGCTCTACCATTACCAGAATGTGTTCCTGGTATCTGAATACCACTCTGAGTGAGGCATGGTTCTCTTTAGGCAGGCAAAACGTCCTGGGATGGAATAAGTCCCCTAACTGTGAAGGAACTAATCACATCTCTCTCTTCTTCTAAGCAATGTAGGCACTAACTATTACCCACTGAAGCAGATGCAAAGACAGGAACACATGTACCGGGGTTTTGTTAAAAGAAGCGTCCACGGGGTTAAATAGGAGAGGGAGGGGGGACTCAGACAGCAGGCAGACTGTGATGCACTTTGACCCTGAGTGAGGGAGAGGGGAGACGGGGTGGAGATGCCCTAGGCTGTCATGCTGCAGCAACGGTCTGGCAGGACTGTCCTTCTGCCAAAGGCTACTGTGAGAGGAGTCCTGTGTCCGCAAGGATGGACCACCTTAGTTTTCCTGCCACACGAATGCAGCAGGCCCCTGGTCACTTACACACCCTGTAAGTAGAGGACTGCGAGGAGCATTCCCTGGCTGTCACAGGCAGCTGAGGGGGTGGGGTGGGGGAGGCAGGGCGTGAATGGGCTCCCAGCAGGGTAGGGGGGAAGGAGACCCAGGGATCTAGCTGGGGACCAATGTCTGTGTGACACTCACATTCCCCGTCACCCAGCGACTCCGTCAACCTCTTAGTGAACTCAGCTCCATCCACCGAGGTATCAACTAGGCACCTGGCTGTTGTCACTGTTGTGAGAACTCCAGGGCACAGTGTGGCGTGGGCCAGGGTAGCATGAGAAGACGCTGGGCTTACCAAGGTCCAAGAGCCACAAGCATCTGGGTATTAGGGTCACTCTGGACTGTTGTGGGCATGCACTTTGGGGCAGTCTGACATAATTCATCTGGTGAACTTCAGCTGACTTCTGACTTACTCATTGTGTTGGAAGGATATAAGCTTGGGCGCTGCATCAGAGATGCAAACACACGTAGCTTAAAGGAGAAAGCCGTCAGCACGTCCCCATGTATCAGTGGAGGTGCAAGGTGGGAGCTGGGGCCCGGGCTCCAGCACTCTTCTTGCTCTGCCCTCCCCTGAACACTGCAGAATCACACTGCCAAGAGGATCGCACTGGTGGGATAAGGCTGGGGCAGCACATGTGTGGGGCTGGGCTTGTTCTAAATGCTTTAGAGCTATGAGTCCTTTAGCCTATATCCTATGAGGCAGACAGAAGTAACTCAGTTTTAAACAAAAAAACAAAGCTCTCCACCATCTGAGCTCTTGCAACCACACCCATCAGCCAGTTGGGAGGGTGAGGCAGGAGTGGTGCCCTCCTCCGTTTCAGAGCGCAAGACAGACACCGGGAGTCCGAGGGCCACCGTGGCTGCGATGAAGGCTGACAAATGCAGTCTCTGGCTGGGCAGGCTCATGCAGTGTGGCCAGTGACATTCTCCTCCTTTGCCTGGAATGGGTCTCTCAACCTTTCTCTCATGATTTAGGCTCACTTTACCATCATTCAAGACTCAGTTCATCTTCACTGGGAAGACAGTCCCACCCCTACCCTGACTAGGTTAATGCCCTCCCCACCCCCCCACCACCACCCCAACACAGGCTCTCATAATCTTCTGAGACTCCTTCTATTTCAGCCCTTATCATATATTATTATAAGATCTCCCCTGGGCCACAGACCAACAGACATTGTTTGGCCCACACTATTTCTTTCCATTAAAAAAAAAAAAAAAAAACAGAAAAAAAAATCATACAAAATTTCTTTTTTTTTTAGTTCTGATTTTTACTATGAAATAGTTATGTGTGGACCAGCAGTAATGGGCACCTTGTTCATTCAACAAATATTGAATAATTCTTTGAAAATCTACTATGCTGAGAAGAACTGAGACAAAGTCAGCTTATGCTCATTCTAAAGAGAGGGAAAACGAGGCAGAGAAACTGCAACTTGCCTAGGGTTAAAATGCCCTTAAGTGAGTTTTCTCCTTAAAAATCATAAAAGCACAGCCACACTGGGCAGTCATTCCTGTGTAACACCAATCGACTGGGGCTGAGTAGCTCCCTAATTCCTGTGCAGAAGACACAAGACTTTTCACACAGACCACACCAGGCCCTACTGTTCCATGCCATGTCCACTTCATTTTATTTATGTCGCCTCCCAGGCCCTGCAGGAAGAAGGGGTTGCAATCCCCTGGACCATGAGTTTCTTTGGGGGCAAGGTGCATCTCTTCTGGGTGTACTCTTCTCTTCTTGGCACACTGTGCATGTTCAAAAGCACTTGTCAGGCGTGCGACTAGATCCGTGGAAACATTCAGAATTAAAATTGCACTGAAGCGGCAGCTTACACTCCACCCACCCCTCTCCCCAAAGGATCTATATTTAATTGTCTTTGCAAAATCAGAGCCTGCGAGCAGCTTCGCACTGGAGATCCTTCCCAAACGTCAGAAACGCAGCAGCTTAGCCAGTCGCGTGCTCCAGCCTATTAATAGCCTCTGGCTGTGTTTCCTGGGCAGCCTCATTGTTCTTAGAGGCAGAGAGGCAAAGGCAACCTTCTAAGTCCGACCAACCCCACCCCCCGGCCTCATCCATTCCTGGCGCCCTTCCTCCCATCTCTTTCTCAGAACAGCACACCCCGCTGCGTATTCTGCAGGAGGGCTTTTTATTTATTTATTTATTTTTGTCAGCACTCATCAGTGTGGTGGGGATGGGAAATAAGAGCCCTGGTCCATGTTGAAAGTGCTTTAGCAGGGTCTCCAGGGAGAATCCTGTGCTGCCTGCAGTGCCAGAGGTCACTGTCACCTTGGCCTTGAGGTGGCCTGTTTACCAAAGTGAAATGAAGATATCAGTCAGATGTCAGGGAAATGCTAATGACGGGCGCCAGGCTGGGAGCCGGCGAGGTGATCCCTTCCTTCCCAATCCTGCAGCACAAAGGCCTCAATGACTTAGCAACTCCGATAAGAGGTCAGCAGGCAAATGTCAGGTCCCTGACGGACTGCTCCTCCTGGCCAGGCTGCAGAGCCTTCCAGGCTGCCTCTCGCTTTTCCACATCCAGTCTATTCAACTGCAGGAAGGGTAGGTGTTTGAAACCCTGGCCCGCCCTTTCTCTATCTCCAGCAGGAAAGAAAGCCTCGTCTCTCTCGGGTCCCAAGGTCTGGAGGCACATCATTATCCTCCCGCCAGAGATAGGAAGCGTGGGATGCTGACCACATCCCGTCACTTAGCAGGATGGATGGGCCTGGATTCCGCAGCAGAAAAGGATAGGAAACAGAGGGCTCTGTTTATGGCTGTGGGACGGGTACACAGCCGGGCAGCCTCCCCACGCTGGGCCTCCTGAAGAAGTCACCGCTGAAGCAGTACCCCAGCGCCCTGAGGCCAAGAATGAAAGAGGCTGTTAGGTCTGTCTCTCAGGGGAGCGACTCCCTTTTACATTCCTTCTATTGCTCTTCCATCCTGGGGGTTAACACCCGAGATGAGCTTCTCCAGCTCTGCTTTGGGGAGCCAGGGTCCATCTCCGCTAGAGTCGGCTAGCATGCCATCGTCTTCAGGCAGCCCCTTTCCACCATCCCAACTTCAGCTGGCTCCTCCTTTGGGTTCTTTTGTGAGACGCTAAACAGTTACTTTGCCTGTATTGTCTGCATTCATTATCCAGGTTTTCTGCGCGCTCTCCTTTCTCCCCTATCAGTCAACCTGCTGCAATTTTTCTCTGGGCTTTTTCCTCCAACCCTGCACTGGTCAGGATAAAACCCGTGCCTCCCGGGAACCCTGCTCTGCTACTCTCTAAAGCGAGACCACTCTCCAGTCCGTTGATGTCATGTCAGGGTAAAACAGCAGGAAGATGACATTTTTCCACATTTCCAGAATCAGGCTGAAATGATCACCAATTCACAAAGCCTCTCCTAGCTGCTTATGAAAGGGTAGTGTTGAAAATGTGGTTTCGTTTTTCCTGCTGCAAGGCCAGGGATTAAAAGAAAGCCCCCTGGTTCCTTCTAAGCCTGAAAGTAGAACTTTGGGGTCCATCGGCCAGGCCAAGTTCCTTCTGCTCTCACAGGTCACCGACCTCGTGACCATTTGGGGAGCGCTGCCAGTGGGACTCGGCGGCAGCAGCGCACAGCCCTGCAGAACTGCGAGCGCACTGCTTGCCAGCAGCCCATCAACGGGGACTGCGGAGTTCTTCAAAAGTCTGGAGGGTGGCTGAGGAGCTCCCCTCCGGGAAACGTACTGGGAGGTGAGGGTGGAGGGAGTGCAAGCTCCACACCGGCTCGGATCGGTGTGCACCCTGTTCTCCCTCTTCAGGCTTCACGGGGAGCGGGGAGCATCTGGGTGGTGGTGAGCATGGCACAGATGATGAAGAAGATCACCCACTGAAAGCTCAGGACAGACAGTGGCAGCGCAGTCCCAAACTGTCTTCTCCTCTTCAGGAAATCAAGCAGTGTTAGAAGGGCTGGCTGTGTGTGTGTTTGGGCTGGAGGGCTCTGCAGAACCACAGGGGCTGGGGGCTCAGACGGAGTAAGTGTGAGGCCTCACACTCATCCCTCTCAGTTGGCTATTTTCCCTTTGTGCCCTCCTCCCACCCCCAAAGCGGTTCCCAGCCCTGGAAGTTTGCCCCCCTGGGATGGTATTACCCAGTCTTTCCCAACCTCTGGTTTCTGGCTGAGTTTGCCGGATAGGAGGTACTAAAGGAAGGAAAATGAGGAAGGGAGAGAGGCTGGGACATTTCGTCCCCACTGCCATCTTCCTAAAGCGCAGGTCTCTAGTGGCTGCTTGAAGCTTCAGACCTGGGGCTGGTAACAGCTTTCGCTGTTGAGAGACGTATCGGTTATCTATCGGTGTGCAACAAATCATCCCAAACGTAGGGATTCAAATCAGTCGTTATGTATTTGCAGATGATTCTGCGGTCTGGGCTGGGCTCATCTGGGCAGTTATTCTGCTGGTCAGGGAATCACTCATGGAGCTGCTATCATCTGACAGTTGGACTGGCTATTGGCTGGGTGCCTTGGTTCTCCTCTATGTGGCTCCTCATCAACCATTAGGCTAAATCAGGCTTCTGGACAGGGAAGTCTCACGTCGTCTTCTAAGAAGGTGAAAGCAGAAGTTGCAAGGCTTCCAGAAGCCTTGCTTTGGACCTTTCACAATACCACTGCTGGCACATTCTATTGACCAAAGCAAGTACCAAGACTAGGCCAGATACAAGGAATGGGAAAATGGACTTCATCTTTTCACAGGAGCAACTCCAAAGTCTCTTTGCAGAGGGGCCGGGATACTGGAGTGGGAAGAATTTGTGACTGTAACTTGAAATCTAGCACCATAGTTTCTGAATTTATTTCAGTTCTTTGGTTCCCTTAAGTTTCCATTCCCATGTGAGTGGTGGCTTCATCAGTGTCTGTTCAATGGAATCATCTGAATGAAGTTCTATTTCCTGCCAGGACTTTGATAAATATACCTTTCAATAGTAGCACTAGCTTCATTCACTGTATAGTTATTATCGTCATTGTTGTCGACATGTAGTCCTTGACTTGCTAGCAGTTTGATTTGCAGAGTCACACTTTTATCCCTTGTATATTTACAACTGTGGCATTTTATGTCCAATGCAGCCCTACTCATATGAAGAAAAGCTATCTCATCAGGGGCAGCTGACACGTTTCCAGAACACACCATGGCCCAAACACTATCCAAGAATTCTGTGTGGTCAAGATCTGACTTAGCGCACACAGCAGCCTGAGAAGGAGGCACCACCTCACAGAAGAACAAACCAAGGGCCTGAGAGGCAACTAGTTTGCTCCAAGTCATACAGCAATTGGGAGAATGACAGCCAAAATCCTTCCAAATAGATTTTTCTGATTTTTGACACTAATGATATTCTTCCAGCTTGTGTAAAGTCAGAAATCACAAAGGATTTAAGAAATCTGAATGGTGTACAACATCACTTACTAAAATGGACATGATTTGCTTTCCTTTGTACAGTGTAGCTGATACCCACATCAGAAGGCTATGAAATGTGTGGGAAATGAGTATACAGCATATGTTAAATTTAGCCCTGTTTGTGCTGATTTCTATAGACAGCTAAGCATCAGACCCGTGGTCTGGAACTCATTCCTGAAAATCAGGCACGGCTGATGCTATTCTGTTCTCTCGTTGCTATACAACACAGACTGCGGCCTTTGCTACACTCCACTGGGGTTTGCTCTAAGTGTCCACCGTGCTCAAGTCCATCCGCACTGCTTCATTATTGCAGAGCTGCTGGTGCTTAAAAAAAGAAATCAGATCCTTGCACACAAATGAGTTTCTGGGGCCTGGTTAGTTAAACATACTTCAGGAAGCAGTCATAACCTCCACCCAGCTGCCTACTTTTGAGTGAGGTTCTCAATGTCCAAAACAAGCAAAACCCTAGAAATATAACTCTATTCGTTTTGTGGAAGGTGCCTTCTGTCATTGGAGGATAAAATGGTTTCATTCTCCCACCTGGGGCGCTACAGTAGCTTTCTGATTGGCAGCCCTGCTTCCTGCCTTGTGCCCCTCCAATCCATTCTCCATCCAGAAAACAGTGATCTTCTTAAAACACAAATCAAGTCGTCTGTCTCCTCCCTGCCTCCAAAACTACGACCACACAACATCTCCCCCAAACTCCTTCCTAGATTATGCCTACATTTCAGGCCTTCTCCCGACTGACCACCAGGCTACAGCTGCAGATGCTGCCTCACAGACATGCCAAGATCACTTCCTGCTCAGAGGTGCCGCACCTACTACCTTAGGATGCTGTGCCCTCGGATCTCTGTATGGCTGCTCCTTCTCATCAAGTATCCCCTTGAATGTCACCTCCACTATGGAGCCTTCCCAGCTTGCTCTTTCACATCACTCAGTTTCTCTTTAATCCCAGCACTCATCACCAGCAATATCTTTCTGGTTATTCAGTTATGTATTCTTTCCCCGTGAGCAAATGAGCTCCATGAGAGAAGCAGTGTTGTCTGGGGTCACAAACACAACCCACAATTTTGGGTCAGTCTCCAGGCAGCTCCTAGTTCAGAGTTCTAGCCACAGCACCAGCCTGCTTCTGGAACAAGTGCTAGTATTTTGTTCTCAGCAGCTTTGGAAATCAGATCTCATTCCTAAGCCACGTGACTCAGTCGGCAGCAAGAGAGAAGGCTGCGATGAGGACACAAAGGTGCCCTCAGTCTTCAGAGAGATAGCAGCCCTCCAAGGAAGCGAGTCACAGATAAAGGCTGAGAATCAGTCCCAAAGGCTGCCCCGATCGCTGGAAGCTGTCCCCCTCTCGGACCCTGCCAGCTCTCAGCCTTTCACAAACTCAGCCATCTCCCAGCCTTTTGAATGTGCCAGTATCGCCTAGCTACGGAATTACCACGCAGATAGGGCTCCAGGGATGAAATTAGATTTCCCTTTGCAGAACAAAGACAAACACACACTCTTCTAGCCCATCCTGGGAGAGCTGCACTGGGAGGGCCTGCTTCCGGGCCAGGCATTCAAAGCCCATGGGCTGTCTTGCTTGCTTCAGCAGTTCCTGGCAAAGTGCAACGGAGTTCTCCAGCTTTGAAATCTAATTGCCTGCCCATGGCTGTGAATCCCTTTCCAAAGGCAAAAAAAAAAAAAAAACTGTTTTAAGTAGAGGGGGAGGGGAAGGAGGAGGGAAACAGTTCTCACGGAACCAGCCAAGATGAACCCATTTAAGCTTTGACATGATACCTTTGGGGGAAGCCAATTGTTAATAGTCTGAGAAGCTCCTGTTTAAAAGAGAAAGATCCATAAATGCGGCTTCTGTCAGTAATGAGAAAATGGAAATCACAGGCAAAACCAGAAAACTCATTCCCCCAGAATCTTAATGATCTCCAAGATAATTGTGCTGGTTTCTCAAATCAAGGCGTGAACGGTGACAGCTCTGGATTTTCCTATGAGGGTCAGACAGGTTCATGTTTTTTTAATTGGGCTCATTTCTAAGCCATGTGCTCGTCATGATGCCTTAATCCCTTCACTGTCCCCCAGAAAAATGCTGTCTCCCTCCGTGTTTCCCGCAAACAAATGCAGCTTCTCAAAAGGGATATGAGCCTCCCTCTCCTGAAAACAGATTTATCATATGACTGCTCTGCTGTGGGTGAACTTGCAGTTCTCTTGCATAAGAGAGCAATTTCCTGAAGGTAAAAAAAAAAAAAAGGGGGAAAACATCAAACTGCTGGCTGCTCCTCGTCTTCCATGTAAATATCCTGAGCCTTAGCTCCCAAAGATAACGGGAAAGAAGAGGTTTTATATCAGGAGGATGAATGGCAATCTTTCAGATGGCAAATGCTTTCTTGCATTTGTTTTATTCGGTGGGACACACAAGCAGGAACAGATTCATTAACAATTTTAAGAGTTCCCCAGGCCAAAAGCTACCTTCTGGTAAGATCTAGCAGGTTAAAGTTCAACAATAATTAACAAATTAGAAAACTCTGCCATTATGGCTGAATATAAATTAATGGCTTTAATTAAGGATGCTTAAAACAAGAATCGAGATCTTAAAAGTAATCAAAATTATAATGAACCTTAGGATTGAAAAAAAAAGGGGGAGGTGTAATTTCTCAAGTATGCACAGAGGTGTGAACAGTGACAGCAGCCATCAGTTCAGTAATGAAGCACCAGCTCTTTGCCTGACACTGGCCTTGCCGCAGTCCCAGGGGAGCCTCAGAGCTGTCTTGGCCATTTCACTTGCCTTCCAGCTACCAGCTTCACCCCACCCTGCGAGGGCAGTGAGGCCTGTCCCAGGTCCAGGGCAAAGACTGGCTCTGCTAGTGGGGATGGGCTGTCAAAGAAACAAGAAGGAAGAAGGGAAGGCGAAAAGGAGGGAAGGGACTACCATTCTACATTCATTCAAGGACCCGATGAATGCTTGTCACACTGTGTGCAACGCCCGATAGATGCCAGGCAGACAACGGTGAGCAAAGCAAGACCCCCCTCCAAGCCCTCTTAGAGCTCATGGAGAAGATAATTTCAGCCACATCAACATAAATAAACACAGGACTGTCGCTTTGCTGACTGCTACCGGAAGCACGTGGGTACACAGTCTGTGCACAGGAACAACCAGGAGACAAGAGCCGGGTGGTGGGTCAGGGCAGTGTCCCCAGGGCATGGGGGAGGCCAGGGTGAAGGATCACTAGGCTTGAGTGCTTTCAGGTCCTGCCTAAGTGTTCTTACAAGTATCATCTTACTCACTTCTCACTTCTGCCCCTGTGGGGCAGATGCCATGATAATCCCATTACAGACAAAGTCCCCTTAGGCTCAGAGAGGTGACAGTGCTTGCCTAGGGGCACAGAGCTTATGATGTGGAAAAGAACCAGACACAAAATAAGGACCTGTCTCCATGGCCCATGACCCTGAGCACACAGCCCTCCTGGGAATGAATGGCAGGGCCAGGCAAGGCCAGCCTCCCCGCTTCCCTCAGGCAAGTACACACACACACATTCATGCTCTCTCAAATACACACTCATAGACTCTCTCTCTCTCTCTTCACACACACACACACCCTGCACTCCTGCTCTCAGAAGCCACGGTGACCCTCAGCCTGCTGCCAGCTTACCCACCTACTTCCTCCCCAGTTGAAATGTTCCTTTGGGTCAGGTGGGACTCGCTACAAGCAAAGAGAGACGCTGAGCTCCCACCGGGGATGCAGCTGAGCAGCCTGGAGGAAGGGGCATCCAACCTGGGCCCTGCAACCTCAACAGGCATTTGACCCAGAGGGCAGAGAGAACCAGTGTTCCAGGCAGGTGGAAAAGAAGCGGAGCACTTTTGAGGAAAAGGGATGACGTCGACAGATGGCTGCTTCAGACTCCCTCCCACTCCTCTCCACCCCCACCCCACCCCACGGCCTGCTTATTCTCTGGGACCCCCCCCCCCCATCTCAGCAGAGGTACAACCAGCCTCCCAAGGGCACGAGCCACAAACACAGGCGGCAGGCGCCCTGGCACCTGCCCACTCACGCGTCCAAGCTGTCACCAAATCCTAAATATAGCCCAAATCTGCCCACCGCTCCGCCCCCGGCAGCACCCCCCCAGCTCCTCCCTCTGCTGCCGCCATCTCCTGATGGTGTCCCACACCCCCAGCCCGCACCCCTGGAGCAGCCACAAAGGCCTTCACCTCTGCACACCAGAATCCCTGCTAAAAACTGCCCTCCAGGGTGCTGCTCAAATGCTCCTCCTTGACAAGGCCTCCCAGCCCCGATGAGATCAGATCCCTGTTTCAGGCCTCATGATATGACGTTCTTCTCCTCCCTGATGCTCAGCAGAGCTGATACTTCTACACACACGTCTGTGATGACTCGGTCTGATGGATGGGTCTTGCACCCAGCAGGCCTGCTGTCCATTTTTTTTGTGTGGATAGGACGATGCTAAAGTCCAGGATGTGTGGCAGAGATAGGGCCTGCAGGGGAAAAGCCAGGGAGGGACACATCCCCAGAGGGTCTCAGGTACCAGGCCCAGTGACTCCAGGACAACGTGAGAGGTCTCTCTGGGATGGAAGGGCTGCAGTGACCTTCTCCTCCCCTGGTGCAGGCAGACTGGAAAATGGCCAGCTGGCTTTGGGCTCACTGCAGGGCCCCCCACTCCACCAACAAAGGTGGACAGCTGAGGAAACAAGCTCACCCCGGGAAGGTGTCCAGAAGGCGGGGTGCTGATACCTGCCACCCACAGCCAGGCGGCATCTCGGTCCCCTCCCACACATAGCTGCCCAAGGACACCCAAGCCGCAGTAGGTATCTGGAAGTCGGCACATAGCCAGCACCCTCCTCGGGCTCCAGGAATCCCAGCCACGTAGCTGGGGAAGACGGTGGGGGGACGCCTTCTTGATGGGCTGGATGATGCTGACAAAGGTTCTGCCGCTGCCGAGGTTCAGCGGTAGATGTCCTCGTTCGTGACGCCTCCAGGCCAGCAGGCCGGCCAGAGAGCCCAGGCAGTTGTATCAGTGTATCCAAAAGAGGAGGGTCCTCTGGATCCGCGACTGTGGTCCAGCCAGAAACACCACGAAAAACTGCCGTCCGCTCCTGAGTTCACACAGCAGGCAGTGCAGCCTCCCTTCCAGGAGCAGGGTCCCAGGCCTATAGCCGAACTGCTCCTGTCCCTATGGGACTGAGAGCTGGTTCAGGGTGAACAGGCAAGGGGCTGACAGGACTCGGGCCCTGGGTGTGTCTGGTTTATTCTTACAAGAAAGTGGCTTTGCAGGGCATCAGTGGAGACACAGACACAGAGAAGATACTGTGGACACAGCAGGGGAAGGAGAGGGTGGGACCGACAGAATTGAATCATATCCGCTTCCCTGGTGGCTCAGAGGTTAAAGTGTCTGCCTGCAGTGCAGGAGACCTGCGTTCAATCCCTGGGTCAGGAAGATTTCCCTGGAGAAGGAAATGGCAACCTACTCCAGTATTCTTGCCTGGAGAATCCCATGGATGGAGGAACCTGGTGGGCTATAGTCCATGGGGTCACAAAGAGTCGGACACGACTGAGCAACTTCACTTTCACTTGTCACTTTCATGCATTGGAGAAGGAAATGGCAACCCACTTCAGTGTTCTTGCCTGGAGAATCCCAGGGACGGGGGAGCCTGGTGGGCTGCCGTCTCCGGGGTCGCACAGAGTCGGACACGACTGAAGTGACTTAGCAGCAGCAGCATACCGTGTAAACTCAGATGGCCAGCAAGAACTTGCTGTTTGATGCAGGGATTTGCTGTTTGATGCAGGGATTTGCTGTTTGATGCAGGGATTTGCTGTTTGGCGCAGGGGCTCAAAGCTGGTGCTTGGGAACAACCTTGAAAGGTGGGATGGGGTGGGAGGTGGGAGGTTCAAGAGGGAGGGGACATATGTGTACCAATAGCTGATTGATGCTGATACATGGCAGAACCAACCAGTATTATAAAGCAATTATCCCCCAATAAAATAAGTTTTAAAAAAAGAAAATGGCTTCCAACATTTAAAAATCAGGCAATTTCACATCAAAGTCTAGAATTCTAGCTTCTCTTAGGAAAACGAGGATTCCATTCCCTCCGGGCATTCATTGCCCAGAGTGGGTGCTGCCACCCCCAGAGGGTCATAAGCTCTGCCGCCCATCAGGGCCCCTACTCTCTGAGGACTCATTCTGTTCTCTCAGCTCTCTGGCCTCGGCAGCCTCCTCGTCAGCATCTGAGATGGACAGACAGTCACCGGATAATCCTCCAACTGGGTGATCAGTGTGCAGCGGGGGACATGGAGGAAAGGGGGGGCTTCCTGAGCCCTGGGCCTGGGGGGTTGGGCCCCTCCCGCTGGTCCCCGTTCACTGGGGTCACCCCATCCTGTCCTACGTGGTGGAGGAGCTTCAGACCCAGAGCTGTTCCGGAGCCCGAGGCAGCCAGGTGTGGAGTGAGTCATCCAGCCTCTCCCCGATGCAGACACCACGGAGCACACCTCGCATTCTGAATGACATCACCGTTCATTCATGCCAAATAGCCCATCCCCCTGAATAGGGAGCGTCTTCAGCAATACCAGGCATGACACCCACTGCACCCCAATGTCAAAGCCCCCAGAACTCTGCAAGGCCTTAGCCTGATTCGAGGCCACTCCAGCCTGTCCCTGGGCCCTCCATACGTCACCCTACCCTATCCTACAGAGCCTGGCGCCAGTGCACGCCCCTCACAGGATGAGGGGCCCCTTCCCCGCCCTAGTTCACCACTCCCCGAGCACCTTCCCTTCTCTCTGCCTTCATCTGTCCCTCCCTGATCTCTCTCCCCAGGATCCAGGCCAATCCCCCCAGGAGGCCCTTCTGAGGCCCAGTGTGACCACTCTCTCCTGAGTCCTGGTGGTTTCCACAACAAAAAGCAACTGGAAGGAGTGGCTCACACTCTGCACATGGTAGGGCCAGAGCAGACCCAGGGCTGGCGTGGGGACGCCTGGAAGCAGCCTCTTTTCACCTCTCGTTCTGCGTCCCCTCCCAGCTTTGGGCAGCCCCTCTCCAGGCAGCAGCCCCTGGAAGGCTCACTTGCTGGCATGGCGAGCCCGTGGCAAGAGCTCTCTTTCCTATTGCTCCAGCAAAGTGCCAGGACTCTTCACTTGCTCTCCCCAAACAGACAAAAGCTCCTGGAGAGCAAGCCTGGCTTCTCTGTCCTCAGTGTCATCCGTGGTCTAGCCCACAGCGCTGGGCACCGGGCTGACCAGTAACTCCCTACTGATGGGAATCCTAGAGGGCATCCTGGACAGAATAGAGGCTTTCCAGTCGGATGGAGCTGGGTTTAGATCGAGGTTTCCTCCACCTCTTAGTCACCATGCCTTTCTCAAGGGATCAGTCAGGATTCAAGTGGGGAAGAGGCCACTAGGGGCATGGGATAAGGGCTTTATTACTGGAGTCTGACCTTACACCGTGCGGGAGAAGGAAGGTTGGGACAGGGAATGGGTGAGTCAGGTGGCTCACCAGCCAGGATCCAGGAAGTCAAGTGGGACTGGCGGGGGCGGTGGGGGCGGGTGGTGGTTAGCGTGGGAGAAATATGGGAGCTTCTGCCTCTGTGCATCTGCCACAGCGTCTGGGAGAGGAGAGCTGGACGCAGAGCCAAACAGAGCAAAAGCCCCCAGGAGCCTCTGGCCCCTCTGCATCTCCTGCACGCCACCCCCCCACCCTCCCCCCTGGCAATGAGGTCTACGACGAGTGTGGCCCCTGCCCACCTCCACTTCCAGAGTCTCACACACGTACGTCCTTCCACCAGCTCATGCTCACAGCCATGCAGCCAAGGGCCTTCTGAAGAGCACAGTCCAAACTGCCACAGTCAAATACTGGACCCCTCTGGGCCTCTGTTTTCTCATCAGTGAAATGGGGATGTTACTGCTTAGCTCAGGACACATCAGGCACACACATTTTATTATAGTTATCACTTCTATAGTAATAATGTATCATTATCTACTAACTGTTGCCAGAATCTGGTTACTTAAGGAAATTCTGGCCCTTCCCTCCCACCGCAGCAGTGTCTTTAAGAACTTCCACCCCTGATTATTCAGACAGAGAAAGACAAATACTGCGGGATCTCACCTGACCGCGGCATCTGAAAACGCAGAACATATAGAAAGAGAGAGTAGACTGATGGCTGCCAGGGGCTGGGGGTGGGGAATCGGGAGATGCTGGGCAAAGGGCGCACACCTTTCATTTATAAGGGAAGTCCTGGGGATCTGATGTACAACATGGAGACTATAGATAACAACTCTGCACTGTACACTTGAAAGTTGATATGAGAGTAAACCGTAGCTGTTTTCACCATAACAACAACAACAATATGGTAATTATGTGAGGTGAAGAATGTATTCATAAGCCTTGTCGGGGGCAACACTTTGCAGTATACTAATGTATGAAATCATCACACTGTACATCTTAAGCTTACACAATGTTATATGTCAGTTGTTGGTGCTACTTACTGCTAAGTCTGACTCTGTGATCCCATGGACTGGAGCCCTCCAGGCCCCTCTGTCCATGGGATTTCCCAGGCAAGATTACCGGAGTGAGTTGCCATTTCCTTTCTCCAGGGGATCTTCCCAACGCAGGGACTGAAGTGTGTGTCTCCTGCATAAGCAGGCAGATTCTTTACCACTGAGCCACCACGTATCCCATTAAAGCTGGAAAAGAAAATTCCATCCCCAAAGCCTCTGCCTCACAGAGCAACCATGACTAAATTTAAGTCTCAAGTTTTGAATATTAATTACTGCCCCAAAGGAACGGCCTATGTCTGCAGTGCTCTGGCCTTGCACAGGGTCCTCTGTCCATGTATCTATTCAGAGGACGCTCCTGTTTCCCACCCAGCGGGTGTCAGGGGCCATACTGGCATGAGAGTTATACAGGTGGAATGAGAGTCTGACCTTTCAGGCACAGGCTAGCCACAGCTGCAGCCTAGGGCGAGTCCCCACTTCCTCAGGGAGCCCTCATTCCCCAGCGCCTAGCTGCATGCAGTTTGCCTTCCCAAAGGACAAAACCAAATGAGTGCCTTGCCGGGAAGCAACAGCCATCCTGTGACTTCAGAAGGCATCTTTCTCTGGGGACTGCAGCGCTGGTCCTTGACGTCTCCTGGGCTGGCGTTAGAGGGTGCTGGGAGGAGGCAGGGACTCAACTGCTTGGGGGAGATAGGGAGAGGGAGAGAGAGAGAGCGCAAGAGCAGTGGTAATACCATGGCGACGCCGAACACTCCAAACAGATCTGTTTAATTTGAAGATTAACAGTCAGGGAAATAGAAGGACAGCTTGCTCTGGGCTGCTCACAGGTCCCTGAGACCTGGTAGAAGGGACCCACCTCCTCAGAGATGGGGAAACAGGCTAGAAGAGGGTAAGGAACAGGCCCAGAGTCACCCAGTGTGTTAGCGGCAGCTCCAGCAAAAGGGCATCGGCTCATTTGCTCAGTTGGGCAACATGCTTACTGAGTGCCTACTATGTACCAGGCTCTGGCCCACTGGTGTGTCCCATCCCCGCGCCTCTCCCTAAAGAGCCGCAGAGGCCAGCCACTGTTCCGGGGTCCAACACAGCCCGTGCTTGTTGTCTACCGGCAGGGGGCTGGCATGTATGAGCTGCATGCGCTGCCCCATCCAGAGACTGTATCATCACTGTGGCCTTTCCAGACTGACTCACCAAGGGCAGTGATGGTACGCTGCACTTCCGGGGCCACCCTACCGTTCCGTCATCTCTGTCACATGTATTAACCACAAATCCCAGGGCCTGAGTTTTAGAGCTGAAATGTCCTCAGGAGACCAAAGAATCACCTAATCCAGTGGTTACTAAGCCTAGGGGCTCATCAGATTACCTGGGAGCATTTCACACATTAGCATGAGAACAGTCTCCCTCTGCATACACACCCAGGACACTCCAGCTGTACAAGAGGGTGTTCAGTAAAGAGTCCCCCAGCGTGTCCTCCCCAGAAACAAACACTCTTTCTTATGGACTTCTAGAAGGTCACCATATGTGTGCAGGCAAAGCTGTTCCCTACACTCCTCTACACAAGCCCAGTCCTCTCACCGTTCCCCTATTCATGTTGCCAGTGCACTCTGGATGCATCTATCAATATCCCAGGACGTGAAGCTAAAACTAATTTTTATGGCTGCACAGTATTCCATTGTGTGGACCTGGCCTGTTATGGATGGCCGTCTGTGGACATTCTAGTTACGTGCTCAAGCAAGGTGGCAGCTCGTCTTCCTAGCGCTTACATTCCCTTATGCATAAATCTTTGTGTACTTTTATGAGTTTGCTAAAGCATATTAAGGAAGTTAAAAACGACAGATTCTTGGTCCTTCTCAAAGAAATTTTGATCCCACTGGCCTGGTGTGGCACCCGGGAATCTGAATTACAGAAAGCTCCCCCATAATTCAGATGGACACTCACAATGGGAGTTTCCTGGCTCATCTTGTAAAAGCTGCCCAGTGAAAATAAGTGGCCTCCATCAGGTCAGTTATCGGCTCCACCTCCGCGCTGTGGAGAAGAGCCTTGTCACTGCTGCCAGTGGCCCGGCGCGGACGTCCCTGAGGGCACCCCAGGCTTTCCCCTGGTCACTGGTTGAGTGGCCATGGAGCCTGGCAAATCCCAACAAGTCCCAACTTCATTAATTTTATTATGTTTGATACCCAGATGGCCACACAAGAAGCCAGTCACAGTGGCTATTTCTGGGGAGAAGACTGGGCGTTTGGGAGTCAGGGTAAAGAATGGAATTTTTCAGTGATTCACACAGGAATTATTATTGTCACTTTTTTTTCCCCCAAACTTTCTAAGTACAAAACAGAAAGAAGCAGAGAACACCTGGATGGACTATCAATGTGTTCACTAACTGTACGATCTTGAACAAGTGGCCCTCCTGCTCTGAGCTCCGGTCTACAGCGCTGCAACACTGGTGGGCGCAGTAGAGGCTAAATCAGCTCGTGGACGTGACACACTCGATGGAGCTGTGAAGAGCACCCACACGGCAGCAGGGAGCATCATGAGACAGAGGAGCGGGCGAGGTTTTTATCATTCTGTAAATGGGCAGAAAAACATGGAGAAACAAAGGCCATGAGCTTGCGGTTGGCCATAAGATAAGGTCAGGGGTGAGGGCAGCAGGCCCAGCTCCTGCTCCTGCAGAAGCCTCCACCTTCAGGCCCCGGACCCCGTAAGCAAGTCACCTACTGCTATGCTTTCCGCCCAGGAGGGCCCCATGGGCCACACAGATGCGTGGCGCAGGCGTGGAGTACAACTCCCTCCAGACTGCCTGGGGCCTGAGCCTGGGTTGGGCATCCACGGCCCACCAGGCCTAGGAAACCAGGAACCACCTGCCTCTCCATGAGGAGCTTCCCTGGATGGCCTTCCCTGGGAAGCAGCAGCATTTCATAGGATGACAAGGGCTCCGAGAAGCAAAAGCCAGTTGGAAGGTGGATGATGGGCCAGGAGTCCCTGGTGAATTATCTTAACTACAGGGAAAAAAAAATTGGGACATCTGGGAACCGTTTCCAGAGCTTAGAGTGAAAACTCTTTGCTTTTTTTTTTTTTTTTTTCTGTTGGAACAAAGGCAGTGGGTATGTTTCTCTCTCTAGAGACTGAACGCGGATGGTTTTTTGGAAAGTCAAAATCTGGGCTTCTGTGGGTCAGATGTGGTATGCAAATGTCTTCTCCCATCCTCCATCCCCAAGTCAGACAAAATCGAGGGAAGTGAATACTTAGTGCTTTTGAAGTTTTGAAAGAACTGGTGATCTTGGGCCAAGCAGCACCTGGCAGCACAGGAATGGCCTTCACGGTGGCCGGTCTCTCTCGGAGGAGACGCACCCCCTCCTGCTCGCCATAGTCCCCACCGTCTCAACCACACCACGGCTGCCTGCATCTCTCCCACTGTGCTACTGTGGTAGGCCCTATGTTAGGCCCCACGGTCCTACCAGGCTAACTCTAGCTGCCAGGCGAAAGTCCTCAAAAACAGTCAGGCTAAATCCATCACCTCGCTGTGAGATGCATTCCTGGGATGGTGCCAGATGGTTTACTTTCCAGTGACTGACTTCTACTATTATCTGCTGGCAAAATTAGTTTCCATGAGCACATCTGAGTTATAAGTCAGATGATCTACTGTATAAGAATTGTGGGATTTAAGGAAAGCTGTGTAACGTCTCTGAGCCTATTTCCACAGGACTGATGTGAGGATAAAATTGTGTTATTATTATTATTATTGAACACATTTCATGACTTTGTTGGAGGTTGACTGGATGATTCTTTTGCTTCACATGGAACAGCTGAAGCCCAGGGATGGCGGGAAAGTCCAAAATGGCCTTGCCCATATGCCTAGTATTTAGCTCTGACCACCATCTGGGGTCTCAGCTGGAGCTGTCTGCCAGGAGTCTCAGTTCTCCTCCATGCATCTCAACCGCACGGCTGCCTGCGTGCTGGGAAGGGTAACCCAAGAGGTGAAGACAAGCTACAGCTTTCTGAAGGCCCAGAAGTCATCCAGTGTCACCGCCACCGCGTTCTATCGATTATAACAGGTGTGAGGGCCAGTGCCAAGGACGCAAGGGAAGGACAAACGGACTCTGCCACTGGTGTGCACATAGACGTTTTCACAAAAAGGCATGGGAGGTAGGGAACATTTTTTTGCAGTCACTTTGGAAACACAATTTACTACAAAGACTTTCACAGTAACCAATAAACAGAAGGTTGCGTATGTGCTAGGTCGCTTCAGTCATGTCCTGTCCTTTGCAACCCTCTAGATCATAGCCCGCCAGGCTCCTCTGTCCATGGGATTTCCCAGGCAAGAATACTTGAGTGGGTTGTCATGCCCTCCCCCAGGGGATCTTCCCAACCCAGGGACTGAACCTGCATCTCCGGCATTTCAGGCGCTGAGCCACCAGGGAAGCCCCACACAAAAGGTCACCAGATGGTCAATATCAAAACCAGGCTGACTATACTCTTTGCAGCGGAAGATGGAAAAGCTCTATACCATCAGCAAAAATAAGACTGGGAACTGACTGTGGCTCGGATCATGAACTTCTTATTTCAAAACTCAGACTTAAATTGAAGAAAGTAAGGAGAACCACTAGGCCCTTCACATACGAACCAAATCAAACCCCTATGATTATACAGTGGAGGTGATTAATAGATTCAAAGGATTAGATCTCCTAGACAGAGTGCCTGAAGGACTGTGGACGGAGGGTCAGAATACTGTACAGGAGGCAGTGACCAAAACCATCCCGAAGGGGGAAAAAATCCAAGAAGGCAAAGTGGTCACTTGAGGAAGATTTACAAACATATGAGGAAAGAAGGGAAGCAAAAAGCAAGGGAGAAAGGGAAAGATATACCCAACTGAATGCAGAGTTCCAGAGAATAGCAAGGAGAGATAATAAGGCCTTCTTAAATGAACAATGCAAAGAAATACAGGAAAAAATAGAATGGAAAAGGCTAGAGATCTCTTTAAGAAAATGGGAGGTATCAAGGGAACATTTCATGCAAGCATGGGCACAATGAAGGACAGAAATGGTAAGGACCTAAGAGACACAGAAGAGATTAGGAAGAGGCGATACACAGAACTATACAAGAAAGGTCCTAATGATCCAGATAACCACGATGGTGTGGCCCTTCACCTAGAGCTGGACACTCTGGAGTGAGAAGTCAAGCAGCCCTTAGGAAGCATTACTATGAGCAAAGCTAGTGGAGGTCACAGAATCCCAGCTGAGCTATTTCAAATCCTAAAAAATGATGCTGTTAAAGTGCTACACACAATATGTCAGCAAATTGGAAAACTCAGCTGTGGTCACAGGACTGAAAAAAGTCAGTTTTCATTCCAATTCCAAAGAAGGCCAATGCCAAAGAATGTTCAAATGACTGCACAATCACACTCATTCCACATACTAGCAAGTTAATACTCAAAATCCTTCAAGATACGCTTCAACAGTACTTGAACCGAGAACTTCCAGATATACAAGCTGGGCTTAGAAAAGGCAGAGGAACCAGAGATCAAATTGCCAAATCCAGAAAAACATCTACTTCTGCTTCATTGACTATGCTAAAGCCTTGGGCTGTGTGGATCACAACAAACTGGAAAATCCTTACAGAAATGGGAATACCAGACCACCTGACCTGCCTCTTGAGAAAACTGTATGCAGGTCAAGAAGCAGCAGTTAGAACCCGACATGGAAAAACAGACTGGTTCCAAACTGGGAGAAGAGTACATCAAGACTGTGGGTTGTCACCCTGCTTATTTAACTTATATGCAGAGGACGTCATATGAAATACTGGGCTGGATGACTCCCAAGCTGGAATCAAGATTTCTGGGAGAAATATCAGTAACCTCAGATAGGCAGATGACACCACTCTAATGTCAAAAAGCAAAGAGAAACTAAAGAGCCTCTTGATGAAGGTGAAAGAGGAGAGTGAAAATGCCGGCTTAAAACTCAGCATTCAAAAAAGGAAGATCATGGCAAATAGATGAGGGAAAAATGAAAACGGTGACAGATTTTATTTTCTTGGGCTTGAAAATCACTGTGGACAGTGACTGCAGCCATGAAATTAAGGCTCTTGCTCCTTGGAAGAAAAGCTATGACAAACATAGAGAGCATATTAAAAAGCAAACACATCACTTTGCCGACAAAGGTCCATATAGTCAAAGCTATGGTTTTTCCAGTAGTCACGCACGGACATGAGCGGTGGGCCATTAAAAAGGCTGAGTGCCGCAGAAATGATGCTTTCAAACTGCGGTGCTAGAGAAGACTCTCAAACTGTCCCTTGGACATAAAGATTAAACAAATCAATCCTAAAGGAAATCACCCCCAAATATTCATTGGAAGGACTGGCACTGAAGCTGAAGCGCCAATAGTTTGGCCACCTGATTTGAAGAGCCGACTCATTGGAAAAGACCCCAATGCTGGGAAAGATTGAAGACAGGAGTAGAAAGGGACGACAGAGAATGTGATGGTTGGATGGCATCAGCAACTCAATGGACATGAGTTCAAGCAAGCTCCGGGAGATGGTAAAGGACAGGGAAGCCTGGTGTCCTGCTGTTCATTGGATTGCCAAGAGTCAGACACAACTGCGTGACTCAACAACAAACAACAAGAATACATAGGAGACTATCAATGATGATGTTAATTTCATTCATTTATTCATTCCAAGTTTCTTTTCCCAGGAAGGTGAAGCTGGCCGCAGGATGCCCAGAGCTGCTGGAGGCAGCGCGCCATCACATGGGATCTGCCAGGGACCATCTTGCAGTGTACGGGGAGGGCTTGAGACAGGTGTGCCAACCGAAGTTATTTTTGCTAAAGTAGTTTGGGTTCAGGTTTCTCCCACTTCTTGTCAAAGAGATTCCATTCCATTCTTGCAGCCCTCATAGTCAAACAGAAAGGACCCACATGCAGCAAATAATTACACTTCAGTGTCATAAGGGGTAAAACAGAGATGTACATGGGGTATTTTGAAGAGAGGGGTTGGGTTCATTTTCTTGGAGGCAGATGAAGTTCTGGAACATTTCCTGGAGGAGGGCCCCCCACTCACATAGCTACCACGGCGCTAGTCACACTGACAGGCTCCGTATGTACCAATGGAAGAAATGACAGAGTCCTAGGGCAAAACTGGGAGAGACCAGGTGACCCCACTTTAAATCTGCCCCCATCCTAACTTCCTTAATTCTGGCGTTTTTAGAACTGGCTGCCCTGGCATCTATCATACAGAAACAGAACCTCCTTAACAAAAGCAGTCTTTTAATAGACCTCTAGAGGTTAATGGGCCTGCCAGATCTTTGACATTTATTGGATTTTACGAGCTAGTGGATACAACTCAGAGAGCTGATCAGATGTTCCAAATCGATGGCCCCTTGGGGTACTGTCTTCACACAGAACCACAGCGAGGTGACCTTGGATGCCGGAGTGGGGAATGAACAGGGAGAGGAGGTCGGCTCTCAGGAGCTGCTAAACTGATCAAGCCCCGCTCGGCACCTGTGGCCTCCCTCCACCCAAGGTGCTCTGTCCGCAGAGTGTGTAATCGTGCGTCCCTTCCACCCCACCCTGCCTGCACAGCCACAAGTACCAGTCTCCTTTTCAAAAGCCTCTCCCCAGGGAACCCTACCCAGGGCTCTGTGGTGACCTAAATGAGAAGGAAATCCAGGAAAGGGGGAGATATGTGTAAACATACAGCTGAGTTACTTTGCTGTACGGCAGAAACTGACGCAATATTATGAAGCAAGTATGCGTGTGTGAGCTCGGTCGCTCAGTTGCGTCCGACTCCACGACTGACTGCATGGACAGAGTCCGCCAGGCTCCTCTGTCCACGGGATTTCCCTGACAAGAATACTGGAGTGGGTTGCTATATCTTACTCCAGGGGATCTTCCTGGCCCTGGGACTCAACCTGTGTCTCCTGCATTAGCAGGCAGATTCTTTACCACTCCATCACTTATAGTCCAATAAAAATTAATTTTTTAAAATCCCTTGTTTTATTCTACAAACATTTATGGGAAATGTTTCATTTGATGTCCCTTCATAAACAAACATTTCCAGGACTGCTGCTCTGCACCAGGCACAGTCCAAGCAAAAGGGACCCAGAGAAGATTGCGACTTGTGCCTTGCCCTCCAGGAGCTTAGAGTCCTACAGGGGAGCCTTCCAGAAACCCAGAGTCTGTCTGTGCCCTGGCACGGGCCTGGCAGAGGAAACCACAGAGACAGCAAAGGCAGTAGAGAGGAAGGCACGCTGGTCTGGCAGGATCAGGGCAGCCTCCCAAGCAGTGGGCATTCTGACTGAGTTCTCATAGCTATGAAGGAGCTCACCAGGCAGGGAAGAAGACAAAAGGGCATCCAGGTGTAAAACACGGAAAAAGAGGTATATAACAAATACAAAAGGGCAGAGACCAAAAGGATCTGTCACTGGGCCATGCAGACTATGGCAGGGACACGGTGCTTTCCTCCCTTAGCTAAAAAGAAAAAAAAAATAATCTCTCTCCCTCACTTTTCACATTTTTCTCAGCTTGGCAAAAAGAAAAACTTGAAGGCTGGAAAGGTCAGGGAAAAGATACTCTCTTACATTGCTGGCAGCAATGAAAATTACTATGGAGCTTTTCAGAAAGCCATTTGGCAATATCTGCCCAAATTTAAAATATACATTAAAATGTTATTGTTGTTCAGTCGCCCAGTCGTGTCCGACTCTTTGCAACCGCATAGACTGCAGCATGCCAGGCCTGCCGGTTCCTCACCACGTCTAGAAGTTTGCCCAAGTTCACGTCCATTGCATCGATGATATCATCCAGCCATCTCATCCTCTGACGCCCTCTTCTTCCACCCTCAATCTTTCCCAGCATCAGGGACTTTTTCAATGAGTCGGCTGTTTGCATCAGGTGACCAAAATACTGGAGCTTCAGCTTCAGCATCAGTCCTTTCAGTGAGTATTCAGGGTTGATTTCCTTTAAGATCAACTGGTTTGATATCCTTTCTGTCCAAGAGACTCTCAGGAGTCTTCTCCAGCACGACAATTCGAAAGCATCAATTCTTTGGTGCTCTGCCTTCCTTTCGGTCCAGCTCTCACAACCGTATATTACCCCTGCGAAGACCACAGCCTTGACTAGACGGACCTTTGTCAGCAGAGTAATGTCTCTGCTTTTCAACACATTGTCTGGGTTTGTCATCGCTTTCCTGCCAAGAAGCAATCGTCTTCTGATTTCATGGCTGCAGTCACCATCCATGGTGATTTTAGAGCCAAGAAGAGGAACTCTGTCACTGCTTGCACCTTTTCCCCTTCTATTTGCCAGGAAGGAATGGGGCCGGATGCCATGATCTTAGTTTTTTTAATATTTAGTTTTAAGCCAGCATTTTCACTCTCCTCCTTCACCTCCATCAACAGGTTCTTTAGTTCCTCTTCTGCCACTCTAATGGCAGAAAGCGAAGAGGAAATACATTAAAATATAAATATATTTTAAAATATATTTCTGACATTTGACCCAGAAATTCCTTGGAGACTTATGTGTGTGTATACACACACAAACACACACACACACACACATATATATATTTAAACACACAAAACACCAGTATGAAAGGCTATATTTACATTAATATTATCATAACATTGTTCACTATGAGGCAATAAAAAGGAAATCACCCAAACACCTATTAATAAGAGACTGGTTAAATAAAATATGTCATACCCATGCCATGAAATTCCATGGGGCCATAAAGAAGGCTGAGAGAGACCTCTCTAGTCATTGGCCTAAAAGAATAAGCCTGGTATATGGTAGAAGCTCTCTTCTGCACTGTAACTGGGATAGGAGTTAGTCAATTAAAAGTCATGCAAGAGACACATTGTTTTTTATATTTTTAAGCTTAAAACCTATAAATGGATACGTCTAGATTTTTTAACAATTTCTCCTCTTGCGTTAAATGGCCGTGTTGTCACAAGCCCCTCCTATCCCAGTATGTACGCTCCTTTGTAACATGACTGCTGTTTCTTTCATCGACAGGTCGTTTCCGTTCCCTACGTCTTGAAGCTGGGATGACTCTGTGATATCCTTTTACCAACAGGATGGAGCAGAAGTGACTGGGTGGCTTAAGCAACAAACATCTCCTTCTCACATCTCTAGGAGCTGGAAGTCTGAGATCGGGGTGCCATCTTGGTCAGGTTCTGGTGAGAACCCTCCTCCGGCTTTATAGAAGGCTGCCTTTTGCTGTGGGCTCACAGAGTGATGCAAGAGAAAGGGCTCTGGGATGCTAATCCCATCACCTCATGCAAACCTAGTTACATCGCAAACGCCCCGCTTTCACATACCATCACACTGGGGGTTAGGGCTTCAACATATGAATTTGAGAGGGACACAAACATTCAATCCATAGCAATAGGTTATTATTGTTTTAAACTAAAACACTTTGTGGTGGTTTGTTACAAAGTAAAAGATACCATATTATTTCTGATCTTTACCATTGCCTTGAGTGCAAATATTTTTAGAAAGCTACATTTGGCAAATCTTTCCTAAGCTTTTAACTTAATTTTCATAGAAATGAGATGCTCTTTCTTTTGTATGCTCATTGCATTGATTTATAAAATATCTAATTGCAGAGATACAGTTACCAGTGCAGCAGCATAACCAGATTCAGAGACCCATACAACCTGACTCCTGTAAGCCCAGAAGTCAACAGAGGGAGAGAAGGGTACCACCACACCAGAAGGGAGCCTGCTGGCCAAGAGCGTGTCCACCCGCCAGGACACCCAAGGATACGTTTATGTGGGGAACACAGAGCAAGGCGAATCCAGGCAACTGTCTGCAATAGGAGTTGGTTTAGGAAAAAAAGTCTTTATCCTATGGTTAAGTAAGAAAAGCAACCACAGAGAAACTTACATATTGTGTCCCTATTCTAGAAAAACAAAACAACATATTTATACATAATAGCAAGAGCATGAAAAGCGACACATCACACTGTTGTTGTTACTTCAGGGGGATAAAAGTAGAAACAAAGAAGGGAAGAGAACCAGGAAGAAAAAGACTGGTGAAACAGAAAGCGCACATGACATTAAGTAAAATTGAACACATACGGGCTGTAATTATACTGATATCAATATGTAAAACTTGAAATACTAAAGGTAGAATGGACAAACAAAAAGATGAGAGGACAGTGCACAGTTTTCAGCTGGAGTTTCTCTTATTTAAAACAGTTTTTATTAAAAAAAAAAGAAAGAGAGAACAGAAAAACAAAGCTATACTCTCAGATACGTGCTATAGTACTTGGTGATTGTTGTGCCAACAACATATTATTACATCCACTGGAAATCAGTTATTCCTGCTCTCTGTTTGCATATTTTTTGTGTATTTTTAATAATAGGCACTACATTCTAGCTGGCTTTATTTGCATACATTTTTATATTCTGTGATTTGATTGTAAGGTATTTGTGGGTAAAAGAACTGTCTTACACAACTGGGTATCTTGAAAATGTCTGTTCATAATAGGTAATCAGCGAACATTTGTCAGCTGCAAAGAAAAAAAAAAGGGAGGGGTTTACTATGATGGCAAGTTACTGAGAGAGGGATTCAAGAAGTTGGAGAGTCTGACTTTTTTAACAGCCCTGAGTGAATGCACTGGTGGGAGTACCATAAATAACAGTAGGTCCAGGCTCCCAAGTGCTTAAACAATGAGGAAACGTGCTCTCACATAGCTAATATCCAGAAGAAGAGCAGTAGCAGTTTAGGACATTACATCCAGACACCAATGCCCCCAAAGAAAATAAGAATGGTTTCTTTCTCTTTCTTTCCTAGAAATATAGAAAACTGTCCCAGAAATCCCCATCAGACTTCCTCTCATGTCTCACTGGCCAGATCTGAGTCACATGCCCAAGCCTGGACCAATCACTGGTAAGTGGAAGAGGGCTACCATGATTGGCCGAGACCATCCATAGATCAGTACAGGGTTCCGTATGCACACGGACAGTATGCAATTCTATCACATGAAAACTTAAGTGGTTTTGACAGCACCTCAAGGGTCAACACTCTGTTCAGTAAGAGTTCACTTCCCATATATGTGCATGTTATGGCAATGTTCAATCACGATAAATGTTTCTAAACACTCCCTCTGTTTCTATACTCATCTCGTAATGCACCTGTAACAAACGGTTGTGGAACAGCCCTGGTCAGTGGATCACACTTTGAGTAACACTGGCCTAGACTACCCAGAATCTCTTTCTAGACTTGGGATGGGGTCAGCTTCCCCCAACTCATGTAGGGCAGGATGAAGAGCTGAGAAAGTCAGGGAAACGTTGGCAAGGCATGAAGGTAGCAAGAAAATTGGGTAGACAATTCACAGCGCTCCCTACACCACACTTCAACAGCGGCTACTGGGTGTGACCAGGTGAGATCAGTCACGTTCCATCCACAACTTTGAGCACAACTTTACACACACTGAGATGGAGTCGTCTTCACTGGATCCCGCTGCCTTGTCCTCCTCTAGGGCAGTGTGAGTTAAGACTATCACTCCTAAGCAACATCCAAGACTGAAAGCAGAGTCTGATCACAGTGGCTTGGAAGGGAGAAGAGGACTGTTTGGCGTATCTGGCCTGTGTCAGTTAGGATAGGTTAGGTTATGCTGCAAAAACAAAAAACTCCAGATCTCAGTGGATTATGACAACAACAGTCAATTTCCCCCGCAGGCCATGTGTCCAGCAGAGTCCACTGACTCTGCTCCAGGGCTTCCTCAGGACTCAGGATGATGGAGAGACCCTTACTTGCAACATGGCTACTTTTGTGGCAGTTCAGTTCAGTTCAGTCGCTCAGTCGTGTCTGACTCTCTGCAACCCCATGAATCGCAGCACGCCAGGCCTCCCTGTTCATCACCATCTCCCGGAGTTCACTCAGACTCACGTCCATCGAGTCAGTGATGCCATCCTGCCATCTCATCCTCTGTCGTCCCCTCCTCCTCCAGCCCCCAATCCCTCCCAGCATCAGAGTCTTTTCCAATGAGTCAACTCTTCGCATGAGGTGGCCAAAGTACTGGAGTTTCAGCTTTAGCATCATTCCTTCCAAAGAAATCCCAGGGTTGATCTCCTTCAGAATGGACTGGTTGGATCTCCTTGCAGTCCAAGGGACTCTCAAGAGTCTTCTCCAACTCCACAGTTCAAAAGCATCAATTCTTCAGTGCTCAGCCTTCTTCACAGTCCAACTTTCACATCCATACATGACTACTGGAAAAACCATAGCCTTGACTAGGCGGACCTTAGTCGGCAAAGTAATGTCTCTGCTTTTGAATATACTATCTAGGTTGGTCATAACTTTTCTTCCAAGGAGTAAGTGTCTTTTAATTTCATGGCTGCAGTCACCATCTGCAGTGATTTTGGAGCCCCCCAAAATAAAGTCTGACACTGTTTCCACTGTTTCCCCATCTATTTCCCATGAAGTGATGGGACCGGATGCCATGATCTTCGTTTTCTGAATGTTATAAATGAATATGGAGAACCACACAATGACCCTTACAGCTTTCCCACAGAAGTAACACACTTCATTTCTCTCACGTTTCAGGTTGAAACAGGTCACATGGGCAAGCCCGATGTTAATGAAGCAGAAAAGTATAATCTTACCCAGGCGAGCAGGGAGTGCAGTCTCTCATGGCCCGCCTTCTGAGCCCGAGAGCCATTTCTGTGAAGAACAGCTCTCTCCTCACATCATGTAGACTAGAAAGTCCTTCCTGGCTGTGGGCTCCATTATTACGCTGATGTGATCTTCCTCCCAGAAGGGAAGTGAAGACACTGTGGCAGGTTCCATCCAGATGCTTTCATAGCGTCCTTACAGTAACTTTCTAAAGGCAAGCACAACTGTTCCCCCTTTACAGTGAGGGACACTGAGCCTCAGAGATGGTGAATAACTTTTCCCAACTCTTAAATGATAGTAACGATTATCTATCATTAGTAGTATTTTTTTTAAAACTGCCTTTATCAAGAATTACTGTATATCATGCACTGTTATATACTTCACTTGAATAATCTCATTTAAAGTTCAAAACAATCCTATGACATAAATACTATCATTTTATTTATTCTAGTGAAGAAGAACTAAAAAGCCTCTTGATGAAAGTGAAAGAGGAGAGTGAAAAAGTTGGCTTAAAGCTCGACATTCAGAATACTAAGATCTTTTGCTTTTATTTCCAGAATTCTGGGAGGTGGATCATAGAGGATCCTGCTGTGATTTATGTCGGAGAGTGTTTTGCCTATGTTCTCCTCTAGGAGTTTTATAGTTTCTGGTCTTACATTTAGATCTTTAATCCATTTTGAGTTTATTTTCGTGTGCGGTGTTAGAAAGTGATCTAGTTTCAGTCTTTTACAAGTGGTTGACCAGTTTTCCCAGCACCACTTGTTAAAGAGATTGTCTTTACTCTATTGTATATTCTTGCCTCCTTTGTCAAAGATAAGGTGTCCGTATGTGTGAGGATTTATCTCTGGGCTTTCTATTTTGTTCCATTGATCTATATTTCTGTCTTTGTGCCAGTACCATACTGTCTTGATGACTGTGGCTTTGTAGTAGAGCCTGAAGTCAGGCAAGTTGATTCCTCCAGTTCCATTCTTCTTTCTCAAGATTGCTTTGGCTATTCGAGGTTTTTTGTATTTCCATACAAATCTTGAAATTATTTGTTCTAGTTCTGTGAAAAATATCGCTGGTAGCTTGATAGGGATTGCATTGAATTTGTAAATTGCACCTCCCAGAATTCTGGAAATAAAAGCAAAAATAAACAAATGAGATCTAATTAAAATTAAAAGCTTCTGCACAACAAAGGAAAATATAAGCAAGGTGAAAAGACAGCCTTCTGAAAGGGAGAAAATAATGGCAAATGAAACAACTGACAAACAACTAATCTCAAAAATATACAAGCAACTTATGCAGCTCAATTCCAGAAAAATAAACGACCCAATCAAAAAATGGGCCAAAGAACTAAATAGTCATTTCTCCAAAGAAGACATACGGATGGCTAACAAACACATGAAAAGATGCTCAACATCACTCATTATTAGAGAAATGCAAATCAAAACCACAATGAGGTACCACTTCACACCAGTCAGAATGTCTGTGATCCAAAAATCTGCAAGCAATAAATGCTGGAGAGGGTGTGGAGAAAAGGGAACCCTCCTACACTGTTGGTGGGAATGCAAACTAGTACAGCCACTATGGAGAACAGTGTGGAGATTCCTTAAAAAATTGCAAATAGAACTGCCTTATGACCTAGCAATCTCACTGCTGGGCATACACACTGAGGAAACCAGAATTGAAAGAGACACATGTACCCCAATGTTCATCACAGCACTGTTTACAATAGCCCGGACATGGAAATAACCTAGATGTCCATCAGCAGATGAATGGATAAGAAAGCTGTGGTACATATACACAATGGAGTATTACTCAGCCGTTAAAAAGAATACATTTGAATCAGTTCTGATGAGATGGATGAAACTGGAGCCGATTATACAGAGTGAAGTAAGCCAGAAAAAAAACACCAATACAGTATACTAACACATATATATGGAATTTAGAAAGATGGCAATGATGACCCTGTATGCAAGACAGCAAAAAAGACACAGATGTGTATAGCAGACTTTTGGACTCAGAGGGAGAGGGAGAGGGTGGGATGATTTGGGAGAATGGCATTGAAACATGTATACTATCATGTAAGAATTGAATCGCCAGTCTATGTCCGATGCAGGATACAGCATGCTTGGGGCTGGTGCACAGGGATGACCCAGAGGGATGTTGTGGGGAGGGAGGTGGGAGGGGGGTTCATGTTTGGGATCGTATGTACACCCGTGGTGGATTCATGTCAATGTATGGCAAAACCAATACAGTATGGTAAAGTAAAATAAAGTAAAAATAAAAATTTTTAAAAAAAGAAAAAGAAAACTAAGATCATGGCATCTGGTCCCATCACTTCATGGCAATGGATGGGGAAACAGTGGAAACAGTGTCAGACTTTATTTTTGGGGGCTCCAAAATCACTGCATATGATGATTGCAGCCATGAAATTAAAAGACGCTTGCTCCTTGGAAGGAAAGTTATGATCAACCTAGACAGCATATTCAAAAGCAGAGACATTACTTGGCCAACAAAGGTTATGGTTTTTCCAGTGGTCATGTATGGATGTGAGAGTTGACTGTGAAGAAAGCTGAGCACCGAAGAATTGATGCTTTTGAACTGTGGTGTTGGAGAAGACTCTTGAGAGTCCCTTGGACTGCAAGGAGATCCAACCAGTCCATCCTAAAGGAGATCAGTTCTGGGTGTTCATTGGAAGGACTGATGCTGAAGATGAAACTCCAATACTTTGGCCACCTCATGCGAAGAGTTGACTCATTGGAGAAGATCCTGATGCTGGGAGGGATTGGGGGCAGGAGGAGAAGGGGACGACAGAGGATGAGATGGCTGGATGGCATCACTGACTTGATGGACATGAGTCTGTGTAAACGCCGGGAGTTGGTGATGGGCAGAGAGGCCTGGTGTGCTGCAATTCATGGCGTCGCAAAGAGTTGGACATGACTGAGCGACTGAACTGAACTGAAATGAACTGACAGGTGAAGAGACGATGGCTGAGAAAGCTAAAGTTGCTCAACCTGCAAAAAAGAAGCAGAGTCTGGCACTTTCCTGATGTCCAGTGGTTGGGACTCTGTGCTTCCTCTGCAGGGAGCCTGGGTTCGATCCTTGGTCAGGGAACTAAGATCCCACATACCACACAACATGGCCCCAAAATAAAATACATTTTTAAAAGGAGTAGAGTCCAAGCAGAACCCAGATCTGCTCAAGTCCAGAGCCCGACTTCTAAGCCCAGAGCACACTACCTGTCAAGGATGAAGACCCATGCGAGGGCATCCCAGCCTCCCCAGATAAGGCAAGAAGGAACGCAGAAGATGGAGAGGAGAGGAAAGGGACTCCTGAGGGGGCAACCGGAGTGTAAGAACAGGCTGAGTGCCATGCGCACTCCAGAGCATTCCACTGCCGATCCTGGTGTTCCCTGAGATCCCTCTGTATCTCCTCCAATGTGCTGTTTTTGCTTCCTGATCAGTTGGCCACAGGATTCCCTGACTGTGGTGACTGTGTGTTGTTTCTCCTTCCAGAATCCCTTCGTTTGGGAACAGCATCCTGATTTCCTTTGGGCAACAGCTCCTCCCACTTGGGTCCATGTGGGTTTTAGTCATCTGGAAGTAGGCTTCTTTATTCTGTGCAGTCACCTGTGGCTGCTCATAGTTCTAGAAATGCCAGGCGGACAAGCGTGGTTTGGGGAGGGAGAAGGAGGGGCCAATGGCTGTCCCTCTCCAAATCCCATGGTACAGAGGCACAGGGTGGAGATGGGCAAATCTGTATAGAAGCCATTGGCAACTGAGTATTTATTTGGGTGGCTCATTTAAGGGTGAATTTTCCACTTCATGAGTCTACCAGGTGGGCAAAGACCACTTCCCTTTACAAAAGCTGAAATTCACTTCCCAGCCTCCAGTACAGCTAGGTAGATGACACATGAGCTAGGCTACTATCAGACATCCCTTCTAGGGACATCAGCATTGGCACATTGGCACCAGTGACACAGAGAAGCAGGGACTGTATGGCAAAGATGACAGTCATGAGCCGAATCCTGTTCCCAGCCAAATCATGACCCTGGGATGCAGGATCCAGCCCTGCTGGTGCCAGAGGAAGCATCTGAGACCAGCAGAAGAACAGCTGTGTGGTTTTGGAACTTGTTTTCTAGCTAAGTGACTTTTCAAGCCTGGGTCTCTGGCCCTTGGAAGAACTCTGGAAGCCAGCCAACCAGCAACATTTAAGAAATCCTTTTACACTTCAACTGGCCAGGTTTGGTTCCTGTTTCTGAGCAGGGGCAAAGAATGCTGAGCCAGTCTTGAGCAAAAGGATGCAAGGCCCGGTAAGGATCTCCGGAGCTCACCCTACACATCCTTGACTGCAGTCTGACCCCTGGAGACCAATGAAGAACTTGAATTTCTTATGCAATCCCAACGGAAGGAGAGATGGAGCCAGGGGTGAGGTTCTAAACATTCTGCTAAACTGGGCAACTGGGGGCTATGGTGTGCACAGTGAAATGACCTGTGACCTTTTCTGTGCACCAGGAGGGGAAAGTTAAGCCACTCCCCTTCAATACTTTAATAAATACATCCCTGGACATGAATTTTGGTTAGCTGTAGGAGGGAGTGGGGAAGGATGAGGAGACTGGGCACGGTGGAACCTCCCCTGGCACCGAGGAAAGGGTGAATCCCTTGCCTACTCCACTCACGGGTTCTGGGGCTAAGTGAACTGGACATACGGGTTAAACAGCTCACCAAGGGCCCTTCATGAAGAGGAGGACACACCAGTCCTGGGGTTCAAAGAGTTCCCAGTTCCCCCTGGCTGCAGGCCCTCCTGTGCCTGCACATACCACAGAGCCAGGCTTCCAGAAAGCCCGGGGCTTTAAGCAGGCAGAGTCTGGTAGATTCCAGACATTCTGAGCCACAGACAGCAGCCCCCATGCCCCAGCTAGGAAAACCTTCCAAGGCTCTCTTGGAATTCGGCTTATTTGTCCGTAGGTTGTTTTGAGATTTGCAGTAGAGAATCAGGGTCTTAATTCAGAGAAGTCAGGAATATACATTTAAAATGCCAAAAAAGCAAAAGCTCATTATTGCTATGCCAAGAGAGAGGCAGCCGTCCCACTCAGAACCCCTCAGCTCCAAATTTACAACTGCAGCCAACTTCTCAAGTTCAAATCCTCCTACAAGGCTGGGGTCCCTGGCTGGAGGAATTCAGTTGTGGGGGAGGGGACTGTGACTAAAATGTTCTAAAACTGATTGTTCTGATGTTTTCACAACTCTGTGACTAAACTGAAAACCATTAACTTGTATGCTTTAAAAGGCAGACTGTATAGTATGTGAATTACATCTCAATAAATATCCCGCGATACAACACAAAAGGAGCACAAATCGAGCGGACTGGCTGTGACTCTCAGCTCCACTCGGGGTTAGCTGAGGGACGTAAAGCTAGTTTCCTAACCTGGCGGAGCCTGGTTCCGAAATCTCAAAAATGGTAAGAAATGATCAAGTTATACTTCTGTCCTGGACTCAATATGAAGAGGAAATGAGAAGCCGTCTGTGACACTGCCCAACTCGGTAAATGGGCACCTTATCAAATCCCAGTTACACACCAGACACTAGGGACCCAGAGACGGATGAAGCTGCGCTCCTGCCTTCACAGGGGAAACAGTTCAGGGTGGGAAACGGGCAGGGACCTTATAGTTGGTGCTACGATGTCAGTGCGCTGCCTCGGAGGCCAGGCTGCGCAGGTGGGGCCGGCTGGAGGGCGCAGAGGACAGACTCCCTAGATGCCTCCCCTGACCCGCAAGCCCCGTGGCCTGGCACTGTCATCAGCCTCCTCGCTCCCGCCAAGGCACCGCTGGATCGGAATGGAGTCCTGGGCACCTACTTGGGTGCCTCTGTCATGCCTGTCTCTCCACCAAGACTGGCAGCTCCATGAGAGCAGGGCCCTTGTCTCTCTTGGTCCCCAGTGACCCTGTGTCCCGTACTTAGTAAACACTCCTTAAATATTTGCTGAATGAGAGACAGAGCATCAGGATGATGCTTGAAGGAGGGGTAGGAACTCGCCAGGGGAAGAAGCCTGGGTCCTCCGGACTATTCAGGGGAAGGGGAAGGCAGGGGCGGGGCAGTGGCAGGAGAGGAAGATGGAGACATCGGGGGTGCAGCCCCAAGACGAGACCTGGCCTTCACTCTGGACTACCGAGTGCCCCCAGTCTGTCAACTCCAGTCTAGCAAAAACCCACACAGATCACAGGAGTGCGGAGTGCAGTCCATGTGTTTCCATAGTAACCATCACCATGGCACCAGAGGCCGGGATCCAACTTCCCGCATTGCTGAGGCCCCCAGAGTGCCTGTCCCCCTCCCCTAAGCATCCTCCAGTTCACAGCACAGAAAGGAGACACAGCTGGGCCCCACGCAGGGGCTGGCCTAGGAGAGCTGCGCCCAGGTGCGGGACACGGGCTGTCAGGACTGCACGTCCGACACCTCACAGCAGACACACCTGCCAAGGGCAGAGGCAGCCTGAGTGTTTTTTATTAGGAGTTTCAATTCGCATTGCTCTGCTCAGGCAGGGGATGGGGAGTCCAGTCTGAACATGCAGCACATGGCAGAGCCGACTTGCCCCCATGAGGGTGGGCAGGGTGGGGCACAAAGCTCAGGAGGCCTGGAAAAGCCCCAGGCCCCTCAGCACCCGTCCCCACCGCCTTGTTGAGCCTCTGTACAATGTACCCATTCTGTACAATGGGAAAGACAAACGATAAAACCAGCCTGTCTCAGACATCGAGAAACAAACACAGTGCCTGACAGGTACTTGGTAAGTATTTAATGAGCAGCTTAGCAAACAATGGTAAGAAGTACTGCCATCTCCCAGGCAGCAAAGCTACCCGTCCCTCTCTCCTTCCCTCTTCGCCCTCTTCCCTGCTCCCAGGTCTATTGAAGCCCAGCTGTGTCACCTGAGCTTCAGATCATCTGTTCTCGGCCACACTCAGATCCCCAGAGGAGGAACCACAAGTTCCTGAGTCACAGTCACGAGTTCTAATCCAGCTGCGGTGACTTGCTGGCCTTGTGACCCCGGGCAAGTTGAGTCATTTCTGCCTGCTGCCTGTGGGCTGCCTGCTTCCACTGAGATTTCTTTACTTGAGAGACTCAGAAATTCAACCAGACTGGCTTCAGCCCCAGAGAGTGAAGAGGTTAGGGTTCCAAATTTAGCTAATAAAAATACAGGTTGCCTAGTTTAATCTGAACTTCAGATTAACCACAAATAACATTTTAGTCCAGGTATGTCTCAAATATTGTGTGGGGGCACACTTGTACCAAAAAAAAAAAAAAAAAAAAGAGTCACTGTGTGTCTGAAATTCAGAGTTAACTGACCGAGCTGGGCTTCATCTGGCAATCCTAGTTGCGGTAGTGCCTTATAACTCATGACACAGGCTGGATCTGGAAGTTCAAATAACATCATGGGGACCCTCTCTCTCTCTCTCCTCCTCCTCCCATTCCCACCTTGGGCTTTGCTTTCTGAAGCCTCAGGGAGGCTCACTCCTTGAGGGGTGTGGAGTACAACCACCACCCAGGCCCTCTCCTTAGGACGTGCGATGCAGAAGATGCTCCCTGACTTCCAGGCACCCCCCGCCGCCACCCTGTCTACTTCTCATCCTGTGCCCACGCTGAGCCTGGACTTGCCCGGTGACCCCCCTTGTCTGCCACGTGAAAGTGAAAGTGAAAGTGAAGTCGCTCAGTCGTGTCCGACTCTTTGCGACCCCGTGGACTGTAGCCCTCCAGGCTCCTCCGTCCATGGGATTCTCCAGGCAAGAGTGCTGGAGTGGGTTGCCATTTCCTTCTCCAGGGGATCTTCCCAACCTGGGGAACAAACCCAGGTCTCCCGCCTTGCGGGCAGACGCTTAAACCTCTGAGCCACCACGTGGCACTTAGGAATTGCTCTCCTAGGCTTGCTATCTGTCAGGGCCCAGAACCCAGTGACCCTCTCCTCTCCCTTTCAACCACTGGCTCCTTCTCCCCACTCAGACCACAGTGGACACAGCAGCTCTTTGGAAGTGGCCTCTGACCAGGGCACCCACAGCCCACTGTCTATCTCTTGGCCATTTTCACTCTGGACTTCAGTTTCTGGATCTGTGGGTTGAGGGGACTGGATTGAGCCAGAGGCAGCAAATGCCAATGCCACAAGGGTTCAGACCAGGGCCTGAAACAGCGGCGGTAGCCCCGTTTGAAAGGGAGCAGGTGCCACTCAGCGCTGCCCCGTCAGGCAGGCTCAGGGTCCCTAAGGGGTCAGCTTTTCCTAAAGAACAAGAAATCCAAATAGAAGCGAAAAGAAAAACTCTGTTTTGAGGCCTGTGACCTCTGCCCTAGGTGGACGAGCCCTGTGAGCAGGGCACGGATCTCAGAGGCCTTTCCGGGAACCACCTGTGTAGACACCTGCAGGGACTGTTTCAAGTGGCATTCTCCAGCCCCACCCAAACTCTGCAGCCACCACCCAGGAATCTGCATTTTAGCAAGCATCCTCAGATGCTTACACTCACTAAAATTTGAGAGCTACAGTCTGGATTTTCCATTTTAATAGGAAATTAAGCTCTTCACTTGTGGCCATTAAGATGGGGGCAGGGGTGCCCTCCCGCCTTAGCATTTTTCTCCCCAGCCAGGCCACTCCTCACCTCACTGCAGCTCTGGAACATAGCCTGCAAAGGCATCCAAGCTTTGTGGAACAGGAGTTCTTACCACCCGCCCATCCCTGGGCCAGTCATGTTGGCACAACCTGGAGGGCAGGGATGGCAGTGGAAAGCCTGAGACTCCAAGAGGGAGGTCACTGGCCAAGGTCACAAGGCCATCGGTGGAGGAGCTAGGGTCCCCTAGGGAGCTTCCCACCAGGCCAAACTATGGAAATGGTTCCCCCCAAATGGAAACAGGCGGAAGGTAATCATGGTGCTGAGAGAAGAAAGCTCCTCTCGCCTCCTGATGAGCAGCTAACACCAGCAGGGCAGAGTGCTAGTCCCCTCTGACCTGGAGGAGGCCACGGCAGGGTCCTGAGGTGGGGGAGGGGGAGTGGCTTTGATAACAGCAGATGGCTCCGGGGGACAGGACAAGAGCGGCCGCAGGCATCAGCTCTGAAGGGCTCCCGCGGCCCTTGGTGGCCCACAGCACCACACAGAAACAGCCGTGGTGGCTGCCCGCCTCTGTGCTTCACCTCCCAGCCCTCAGGCCCACTTCCCACCAAGTCCAGCCTGAGTCCTGGGCATCACTGCCTTAAGCATCACAGTCCTTAAGCAGTGTCAGGCCCTGGCCTAAGTCATGCGCATCACAGTCTTGAGCACAGGAGGCCCCATGCACCTGGTCGCTGCAGACCCCACAGCACTGGGCCCTGGGCTCCCTCTTTTTCCGCTCAACTGGCCATGGGTAAGTGAGGCGCTGATTCAGAGTCAGCACCCATGGAGCACCTGCTGCACGCCCTGTGCTGTGCTAGCGCAAGACTGAGTTAGTGTGTGCTGCTTTAAAAGGACAGAAGCGCCTCGCTGCCTGCTGTGAACTCTGGGGACGGAGCAGGCAGAGAGGTAACTCACCTGGGGAGTTACCTGGGGAGGTAACTCATCAGGAAGCGTCTGGTGAAGCCAGTGGCCCTGGAGCCAGGGTGGGAAAGGTGTGGGGTATCCGGGGCGCAGACGGGCGAATACGGGAGCAGTCCCCGTGGCGCCAACTGTGTACAAAGCCACGGAGGCCGTTTCCAGCCCTGCCCATCCTGCCTCCCCACACGTCCTTCTGCTCCTTAAACCCAGGGCTTCACAAACTGCAGTCCTTCATGGAAACCCCTCGCATCTTTGCCATATCCCCGTATAACCTGTGCTCTTCTTTACGTCACATTTTTCCTTAAATCAACTCACCAATTTCTGTTTTATAAAATTTATGTTTGGAGGGGAGGTGGGATGAACTGGGAGCCTGGGATTGGCATACATACACTATTGATGCTACGTATAAAATAGATAACTGATGAGAAACTACTGTATAGCTCCGGGAACTCAGTGCTCTGTGGTGACCGAAATGAGAAGGAAGTCCAAAAAGGGAGGATACATGTAAGCATATGCTATATGCTGAATTCACTTTGCTGTACAACAGAAACTAACTCAACGTTGTAAAGTTACTATACTCCAATAAAAATTAGTTTAAAAACTTAAAAACCTTCCCGAAAAATAAAATAAAATTTCTGTTAAAAAGAATCTTAACTTTACAGTAGCAACTGGAAAATAGGCTTCACATGCTATAGATGATCATCATAAGAATTTTGTTGCTACTGTTCAGTTGTTCAGTCATGTTCAACTCTTTGCGACCCCATGGACTGCAGCACGCCAGGCTTCCCTGTCCTTCACTATCCCCCAGAGTTTGCTCAAACTCATGTCCACTGAGTCAGTGATGCCATCTGACCATCTTATCCTCTGTCACCCCCTTCTCCTCCTGCCCTCAATCTTTCCCAGCATCAGGGTCTTTTCCAAACAGTCACCTCTTTGTATCAGGTGGCCAAAGTATTGGAGTTTCAGCTTCAGCATCAGTACTTCCAATGAATCTTCAGGGTTGATTTCCTTCAGGATTGAGTGGTTTGATCTCCTTGCTGTTCAAGGGACTCTCAAGAGTCTTTTCTAATGTCACAATTCAAAAGCATCAGTTCTTTGGTACTCAGCCTTCTTTATGGTCCAACACTGATATCTGTACACAACTACTGGAAAAACCATAGTTTTTAATATACAGACCTTTATCTGCAAATAAAGCTACTGCAAACCTAGACAGCATATTAAAAAAAAAAAACTCTATGACTTCCCTGGTGGTGCGATGGATAAGAATCTCCTGCCAGTGCAGGGGACACAGGTTAGATCCCTGGTCCAAGGAGATTCCACACGCTGTAGAGCAACTAAGTCCATGCATCACAACCACCTTAAGCCCATGCTCTAGAGTCCACAGGCCACAGCTACTGAAGCCTGCGCACCTAGAACTTGCCCTCTGCAGCAAGAAAAACCACCACAATGATGAGCCTGTGCGTGGCAACAGAGTAGGCCCCGCTCGCCGTAACTAGAGAAAACTCGGGCAAAGCAGTGAAGACCGAGCACAGCCAAAAGTTAAAAAATAAATAAAAATGACTTAAAAAAAAAAAGCAGCTAATGTTCAATAAAAAGTAATTTTAAAAGCTTTAAAAACCTACCCTAAAATTAAAATAAAATATTTTAATAAAATGGGAGGGGGTTTCACGTTTGGGAACACATGTAAGAATTAAAGATTTTAAAATTTAATAAAAAAATAAAATTAAAAAAAAAAATGAAATTTATGTTAAGAAGAATCTTCCTCTCATGGTAACAACTAAAAACAGGTTTTACTTGCTATAGAGAGATGATCATCATAAAAATAACACTGAAAGCAAGATAACATTCCTGAAACCCAGCCAGGTTCCGCTCAGTCTGCAGCCTGCTCTCTAGCTGTCAGTAAAGAGAGACTAGCTAGCGTTAGCGAGGTGTCAGGGACACCGGAGCACTGAGAGCTTCCTGACAGAATCGGGGTTGAGAGATGCTGTCTCTGATGCTTTACCTGTATCCCTCACTACAGGTGCCCAACAAACTACTAGTGTTCCTCACACCCAGAGAAACTGGGTCCCAGCCAGAACCTGAGCCAAACCCCAACCATACACGTGTCTCCACAGTTCCCAGCAGCTGTAACTATGCTCACTGGAGACCTTGAAGATCATGGCTACGCCCGGGGCCTGCCATGGTGGGTGAGTACTTTGCAGAACAGCAGTAACCACAACCACTGCCTGGGCAGCACCAACCACCACCACAGTGAACATTCATATATCCCTTATCATGTGCCAGGCACTGTTGTAAGCATTTCATGTATTAAATCACTTCACTCTCACAAAAACACTGATGATGATGGTGCCATGACTATTTCCACTTTACGGATGAGAAATCTGAAGCACAGAAAGGTTAAATACCTACCCAAGAGCCATTCTATCCTTTGTACATATGGGATTCCCACATATAATTTCATTTTTCTATTCTTTCTTTCATCCAGCCTTTGAACAGATATGCATTGAGTATCTTCTGTGTTTCTTATGAAGCAATACTTATTTTTAAGTGAAATTTGCTGTCCAGCTCCCTGCGTCCTTTGACTCGCATCCCCTGGTCCCTGCATCCTCAAATGGCCTGCAATTGCCTCCACGGGCTGTGCTGTGGTGCCCGGCCCAGATGGCTCATCGTCCCTCTGGCTTCCAGGGGTACTGGCTGCTGATGACTCCCACCGAGCCCTTCTCTGGGAATTGCACTAGGCTGCAGAGAACTGTGTGGACGTCGTTTCTAGTCCTTTCCCCTGGGGACAGCGGACAAGCAGGGACCGAGTACTATGGAGGAACAAAACGGAAACCCCCTTGATTCATTCAATTCAGGATAACTCTGCAGGCCCCCGACCTCCCTGGGGATGGGCCGAGGCCTCTGCTGCAGCCACATCCCAGCCCACCTTCTCCTGTGAGTCCCCCCTCCCCTCCATCACAGGTATGATTCCTGAGACCACTCTCCCAAATACCACCTGCTGCAGACACTTGCCTGAGAAACTCCACCAAAGATGCTGTCCAAAAGCATCTGCTCCCAACCAGCGCCGCACAGCTCCATCTCCCCAGCAGTCCTTCCCCAGTAAGACCCAAGTGAAGGGAGCCGGGGTGCATCTGACCTTCTCAAAGGGCCTTGAACCCGCCCTGAACCCCAGGGTCCCCTCAGCCTCCACAGGCCCTGAAAGCCTTGGAGGTGGCTGGGTTTCTTTATTTCTGTGTTTTGATAATTAGCTAATTAGCTTCATTCCCAGGCCCCATTTCTCTTTCCTCAAGTGGGATCAAGTGGATCATGGCCTCTGCTGATGACAGGCAGGCGCTCAGGCCGCCAGGCAAGACACACTTCTTCAGGCCCACAGGGGGCAGCCCTGGGAAGGAGAGAGAAAGCAGAGGGGAGACTGGATGGCGGGGAGTCGGGGAAAGGTCCCTGCTCCCTGGCCTCTCTCCACCTTTGAGCAAGGAGGGTGGAATCAGCATCTCCCCTCCTGCAGGAGCCACATCCCAGGCAGAGGAAGCCCTAGAGCTAATGGTCCGCCTTGACTCCTCTCACGTGGCCCGTCTTTAAACATAGCCTACATCTGCCTCAGGCCCGACTCTACCATTTCTTACATTTAGTCGCAAATTGCTGTCTCAGCAATTCTGCAGGCTTCTCAGTCTGCTCTAAACCCAGGAGATAAAGGCAGACAACAGACGGGATCAGAACCTGCAGTTCGCGGAGGTGATCTGGGATGTGGATGTGAGGGTTCACGGTAACCCTACTCAGCATAAGCGGTTTCCCAGATGGCTCAGCAGTAAAGAATCTGCCTGTAACACAAGAGCTGCAGGTTCAATACCTAGTGGGGGAAGATCCCCCAGAGACGAGAATGGCTACAGACTCCAGCATCCTTGCCTGGAGAATTCCTGAACAGAGGCGTCTGACAGGCTACAGTCCATGAGGATGCAAAGAGCTGGACATGACTGAGTGACTAACACTTTCAGTAGAACTTAGTCTGAGGCAGCTCCAAGGTCACCAAGTCCAGGCCCTGCTGAGAATCACAGGAGGGAGCGCCGGGCAGCCCAGACACAGTCCTTCAAAGAGCAGAGGGACAGAGTGCCAAGGCGGCTGGCGGCCCGGCCTGCCAGCACTCCCAAAGACCCAACTCTACACCCAGTCAATGAGTACCTGCTACGTATCAGCCCGTGTGGTAGCAGCTCCGAAAATCTCTGGTCTTTACACAGAAATTTAAAAATCACTGAGGACTCCAAAGCACTTTTCCTTCTATTTTTCATAGAAGAAACTAAAATTGAAGAATTACACTGAGATTCATTCACTCATTTAAAAATAATAATAACATGGTTACCAAAAGGTAAAGGAAGAGGGGAAGGATAAATTAGGAGTATGGGATTAACATACACACACTACTATATATAAAATGGGCTTCCTAGGGGGCATTAGCGGAGAAGGCAATGGCACCCCACTCCAGTACTCTTGCCTGGAAAATCCCATGGACAGAGGAGCCTGGAAGGCTGCAGTCCATGGGGTCACTGAGGGTTGGACACGACTGAGCAACTCCACTTTCACTTTTCACTTTCATGCATTGGAGAAGGAAATGGCAACCCACTCCAGTGTTCTTGCCTGGAGAATCCCAGGGACAGAGAGCCTGGTGGGCTGCCGTCTATGGTGCTGCACAGAGTTGGACACGACTGAAGCGACTTAGCAGCAGCAGCAGCAGTAGCAGGGGGCATTAGAACCTGCCTGCCATTGCAGAAGATGTAAGAGATTTGGGTTCAATCCCTGGGTTGGAAAGATCCCCTGAAGGAGGGCAACGACAACCCACTCCAGTATTCTTGCCTGGAGAATCCCAGGGACAGAGGAGCCTGGTGGGCTACGGTCCAGAGGATGGCAAAGAGTTGGACATGACTTAGCACTCATGCATACATAAAATGGACAAGGAACAAGAATTTACTGCAGAGCACAGGGAACTATATTCAACATTTTGTGATAACCTATATGGAAAATAATCTGAAAAAATAATTATGTATATATATATAAACTGAGTCACTTTGCTGTATACCTGAAAAAAATAGATCAATTAAAAAAAATTCATTATAGCTTCACATGTGACACAGTTTATGAAAATAAACTATTTTACAGAATAAAGATATTTCATGAGAAGAAGGTCATTGTTTCATATATTTGCAAATCTCTTCAACGTCCAGCTTACGGAAGACAGCTGGATTCTCTGATCAGCTTCTCCATTTGGTTTGTTGCAGTATCTTGTTCTGGTTCAAATGTATAAAGGAAATCTGGTCTCACACAGATTATGCAGCTGGAAAAGGGAGAAATATTCTGATTGCCTTTACAGATAATAATGAATATTCTCTGGTTCTATACCAAAACTTGACGAGTGTGAGGGGTTGTTGCAATGGAGGATCTGAAACCATGTCAATGAACTCTTCAATTCTGTCACATTAAAATTCACTGGTCTACCTTGCACTTTGACTAGATCTTTTATCCAGACAATGGCACCCCACTCCAGTGCTCTTGCCTGGAAAATCCCATGGGCGGAGGAGCCTGGTAGGCTGCAGTCCATGGGGTCGCGAAGAGTCTGACACGACTGAGCGACTTCAGTTACACTTTACTCAGACATGATTTTATAACACTGTATAACATTGTTCATTTGAAAAAGATGGCCTCACTGACTCCTACAGATCTTCCAAATATTGACACATTCAGTTCAGTTCAGTTCAGTTGTTCAGTCGTGTCCGACTCTTTGCGACCCCATGAATCGCAGCACGCCAGGCCTCCCTGTCCATCACCAACTCCCAGAGTTCACTCAGACTCACGTCCATCGAGTCAGTGATGCCATCCAGCCATCTCATCCTCTGTCGTCCCCTTCTCCTCCTGCCCCCAATCCTTCCCAGCATCAGAGTCTTTTCCAATGAGTCAACTCTTCACATGAGGTGGCCAAAGTACTGGAGTTTCAGCTTTAGCATCATTCCTTCCAAAGAAATCCCAGGGCTAACCTCAGATATGCAGATGACACCACCCTTACGGCAGAAAGTGAAGAGGAACTAAAAAGCCTCTTGATGAAAGTGAAAGTGGAGAGTGAAAAAGTTGGCCTAGAGCTCAACATTCAGAAAACGAAGATCATGGCATCCGGTCCCATCACTTCATGGGAAATAGATGAGGAAACAGTGGAAACAGTGTCAGACTTTATATTTTTGGACTCCAGAAACACTGCAGATGGTGCCTGCAGCCATGAAATTAAAAGACACTTACTCCTTGGAAGAAAAGTTATGACCAACCTAGATAGTATATTCAAAAGCAGGGACATTACTTTGCCGACTAAGGTCCATCTAGTCAAGGCTATGGTTTTTCCTGTGGTCATGTATGGATGTGAGAGTTGGGACTGTGAAGAAGGCTGAGCGCCGAAGAATTGATGCTTTTGAACTGTGGAGTTGGAGAAGACTCTTGAGAGTCCCTTGGACTGCAAGGAGATCCAACCAGTCCATTCTGAAGGAGATCAACCCTGGGATTTCTTTGGAAGGAATGATGCTAAAGCTGAGACTCCAGTACTTTGGCCACCTCATGCGAAGAGTTGACTCATTGGAAAAAACTGTGACGCTGGGAGGGATTGAGGGCAGGAGGAGAAGGGGACGACCGAGGATGAGATGGCTGGATGGCATCACGGACTCGATGGAGGTGAGTCTGAGTGAACTCCGGGAGATGGTGATGAACAGGGAGGCCTGGCGTGCTGCGATTCATGGGGTCGCAGAGTCAGACACAACTGAGCGACTGAACTGAACTGAACTGAACTGATCTCCTTTAGAATGGACTGGTTGGATCTCCTTGCAGTCCAAGGGACTCTCAAGAGTCTTCTCCAACACCACAGTTCAAAAGCATCAATTCTTTGGCGCTCAGCCTTCTTCACAGTCCAACTCTCACATCCATACATGACCACTGGAGAAACCATAGCCTTGACTAGACGGACCTTAGTCGGCAAAGTAATGCCTCTGCTTTTGAATATGCTATCTAGGTTGGTCATAACTTTTCTTCCAAGGAGTAAGTGTCTTTTAATTGCATGACTACAGTCACCATCTGCAGTGATTTTGGAGCCCCCCAAAATAAAGTCTGACACTGTTTCCACTGTTTCCCCATCTATTTGCCATGAAGTGATGGGACCAGATGCCATGATCTTCGTTTTCTGAATGTTGAGCTTTAAGCCAACTTTTTCACTCTCCACTTTCACTTTCATCAAGAAGCTTTTTAGCTCCTCTTCACTTTCTGCCATAAGGGTGGTGTCATCTGCATATCTGAGGTTATTGATATTTCTCCCAGTAATTTTAATTCCAGCTTGTGTTTCTTCCAGTCCAGCGTTTCTCATAAGTTACTCTGCATATAAGTTAAATAAGCAGGGTGACAATATACAGCCTTGATGTACTCCTTTTCCCATTTGAAAGCACATTATATTTAACACTCTCCAAAAGGCTCTGAAATGCACAGGAGTATTCTCTTTGTTTGGAGAAGTGACACTTCCCTGGTGGAGCGCCCCTGGTGGCTCAGATGGTAAAGAATATGCCTGTAATGCAGGAGACCCAGGTTCAATCCCTGGGTCGGGAAGATCTACTGGAGAAGGGCATGACAACCCACTCCAGTATTCTGGCCTGGGAAATCCCATGGACAGAGGAGCCTGGCAAGCTACAGTTCATGGGGTCACAGAGTGGGACATGACTGAGCGACTAACACTTTCACTTTCAAAAACCTCTGAAATGCACGTAAGTATTCTCTTTATTTGGAGAAGTGGGGTGACCGACTCCAGGACAACATGGCAAATCTATGGGGAAAATCTAGATTAAAGCCAGACTGCCTGATTCCAAGGCCACTTTTGTTCTTTACTTTTGGTAAGAGGAAGAGCAGTGTTCTGGGCACTGACTGCTTCGAATTTCAATAGTTTCCTACAGCTGACCGAAAAAGATCCAGTCCCTTCCACTTGGCATTCAAGGCTTCCCAGCCCAGCTCCACCTCCCTTTTCCAGCCTGCCTTCTATGAATCCCCACTCCAGCCACGCTGGGATCCTTCCTTTTCCTCCAGACTTGCTTCGGGTCTTTTTGGAGCAGTGACCTCCAGCAGGAGCCCCTTCTCCTTCCCATCTTGATCGACTGTTGGACTCCCACCAATCTTTTCAGGCTCAGATAACCTCTTCTTTCTAATCGTCTGCATCTCTTATGTGTGTTGACATCAGGCAGCAGGTCTGCCCACAGCTGCTGGTCAATTCATTCATACACTCTTCAAACCTAGCGACCCATCACTGGACTGCAGGCTCCTTGATGGCTGGCACCACACTGGTCTAAGAAAATTATCTCTTGGGTCTTGTACTTAGAGCCTCCATTTCCCCTTCTGTAAAATGGGGATATTAGCACCCCACCTCAGAGAGCTGTGGGGAGGATTGCATTAACGAATGTCAAGTGTCTAGTAATCTGCCTGGCACATACGAAGGATTCAATCAACATGAGCTGCTTTCATTACTGTCATCAAAATAATCACTCTTGTAAAATATCCTGAAGGGAGAGGGGGTGAGCACCTCCTATGCCCAGCAGCTTCACGGTCCACTTTCCCATGATAATGGCAGGTCTGGTAACACGATGCATTTGAAGCCGATCTAGAAACAGGATAATATGTCCAGATATTTATTACTCTGGTCTTTCTGCAGGCAGTTCTACTCCGAGGGCTTATTCCAGCTGGTTCCCTGTGTTCTGTCCTTCATGCCTCCTGAACCCCCATGGATCTGGGAAGTCTGAAAGTAACTGAACCAGGCCCTCCAGCCAGGTTGCAGAGAAGGCCCGGGGCACCCAGAGCCCTGACTGAGCCTGCAGTGGGGTTGGCTTTGTATCAGCTGAGCTGCCTTCCTCTTTCAGGTCCCCCCAACCACCCTCTCGGGGCCCCGAGGAGGAGGCGGCCCCCTCAGCCCCAATGGCACTCAGAACCAGAGACAGTCGGCGTGATAAACTTTGACCTCCGCTGCTGCCGCTCTCATCCGCAGACGAGGAGGGCTCTCGGGCTCTGGGCTCTGCCCTGCCCGAAGCAGGCTGGCGGGCTGTTGGCAGTGCCATGGGTTTGTTTTTAAGATTAGTGAGCAAAGCGCCCCAGGATGCCAGCTGCCTTGGGTTTGGCTACTCTCTTCTCGAGGTGTGGTGAGATCTTGGCATTGGGTGAATTCTGAAGAAGGTAGGATGTGTACGTGAGCTCCAAAGGGCGACGCAAGTCAATCACTCATGTCGGGGCTCCCGGGTTCTATTTCCAAACATGTTTCTGGCCTGCAGATACTGTTGTTAGAGACTGTGAACCACTCGATGCAAAGACCTGATGTCATTTCCAGCTCGTTTCATCATCTAAGGCTGGTACAGAAGTTCTGCCTGATGCCACGCAGGTACCATTTCTGTGGCCTTGGCTCAGCCACGGTCACCACAGTGATGCTTGTACTTTCCACACGCCAGCCACTGGGCGCAACTCTTCACTACATTGTCTAGTTTCACACTGAGCACAGTCCTGGGGGGGACTGTGGATCTGTTTGACCAGTGAGGAAAGTGCAGCTCCCAAAGGATACATCCTTTGTCCAAAAGACACCACTGTTGGACCCAAGCACCAGAAATCAAGGCCAGTGTGATCAGATTCCACAGGCGTGGAAGGGCATTTGCTCTGCCCTCACTTGCTCCCACCGATCTTGGCTATTCATCACGGTTGGCTGAATGAGCTGGCATAAAGCTGACACCAGCATTCTGGGGGCATCTCTGCCTGCACCAGATCTTTCACCCGTGCAGCATCTTATTTCCTCCTGGAAGAAAGAAAAAGCCTTGCGAGGCAGGGATTATCACCCCCAGCTTAAAGAAGAGGATTTGGAGGCTCAGCTTGTGGGCTGACTTGCCCAGGTCCACAGTCAAGAGTAGGATCTAGACTCAAGAGCATGCGAGCTCGGGGGCCACGCCCTCCTTGACACATCCACCACTCCAGTTGTGTGAGGACACCTGATCCTCCTGGGAGAGATGAGGGAGCCTTTCCCAGACTGAATGGGCATGACTGACAGGTGTGCTCATTGTCAGTGTGTGGAGAAGCGAGAGGAAAAGCCCAATACCAAAAAGACGTGGGGGCAGGGGACTGCTGTGCAGGGGCGACAGGCAGAAACACAAGGAGGCAAGCCCCGCGGTGCAGGGACAGGGAATCTGGGGACAGACAAGCTGGTCCTATCACAGACCATTCCTTCCATCAGAACCAGGATGTCTAGCCCTCTGACTCTGGGTCTTTCCAAACTTCAGGACGCAGTTTAAGCACCACACTGCCTGCGGAGCCTTCCTCCAGCCCACAGTGACCCCAGTCGCCGTTAGCAATTTTTGTGTGTGCCTCTCAATCTGTTTTTCAATTATGTACATACTGTAGTCTTGAGTGTCCTGAGATAGAAAGTCCCCATCAGATAGGAGGTTCCCGCTGAGATAGGAAGTTATTCAGAGGGAGGGTACAGTCCCATTCGTTCCTTTTCTTATATCTCACAGAGCCTAGAAGACCAGAATAAACATAGGCTCAAATATACGTGGTATTGAACCGTTCCCATTCTACAGATAAAAACAGAGGAACTCCTATAAGTTGGGTCAGCGGCTCCAAGGTTATCGGATGTCCCTCTAACATTAAATCTCCTGATTGCTACTATACCCCCAAAGCCAAGCAAATGGACTGAGGAGAGGCAGGAGTGGGAGAAGGAGGTAGGGGAGAGGAGGTGGGAGGAAGGGTAGAAAGACAAGGGTGGAGAGGGGAGGAGATGAGGAGGGAGGAGCAGGAGGGGAGGAGATGAGTGGGAGGAGGGGGAGGAGATGAGTTGGAGGAGGGGAGGATGAATGGGAGGAGGGGGAGGAGATGACTGGGAGGAGGGGGAGAAGATGAGTGGGAGGAGGGGAGGAGATGAGTGGGAGGAGGAGAGGAGATGAGTGGGAGGAGGGGGAGAAGATGAGTGGGAGGAAGGGGAGAGGAAGGTTTTGATCTGGAATGGGACACAGCTTTAAACTGAAATGGGTGTAAAGTCAGACTGGAGACAGAAATAGCACTCTTTTCTCAAGCATGAATTCTATTTTTCCCAATCTAAAATGAGATTTTTTTTTTTTTGCCATTCAAAACTCCCCTTCTGTGCGTGCTTCCCGAGATCTAGCTATAACTAACTTCATCGACTGTGGAAAGCTAACCTGCCGTAGAATGAACTACATCTGGGACTCTGTAAGTTAATCTTGACAGAAATCTGGTGACAAGGTCAAATCTTGAAGCAAAACAAAACAGACAGCTGGGAACTTGCAGCCCTGCCATGCCTCACGTGGCACAGCACAGGCAGACCCTGAGAGGTGCTCCAAGCAGGGTGCAGGCAGGAATACTTTACTTCTAGCTAACATTTAACATCCTGGGGACCCCTGGACCCCCAGCACATAGCCTGACACTGGAGATGCTCCACAAACATGTCACCTGTTACTGTCTCTGAATCTATAAACACAGCCAACGACTGTCAGATTTCACCACTTTCATTAACATCAGGATTTGCAACTAATCTCAATATTGGCCACGTCTCAGACTTTCTCTACATGGTTTTCATATTTATTCTTTTTGGCAGTATTATCAGTAATGAGCCTCAGAGATGACACAGGCATTCTGGGGATTTATATGGGACTGCGACCTTACCTGAGCCTTCACACCTGGACCATTTTGACCAAACTGGGTCTGTAACATATGCTGTATGCCTTGCTCTCGTGTTTTCTCTCACATGTATGTTCTGAATTACGTATTTGTAGGTTTCCTTGCTTTGTGTGTCTTCACCTGCATAAAAATGCTGAGCCATGAGGAACAGAATCACTGGTCTGCTCTTCACCATAGTTCCCTGTGTCTAGTATATAACCTGGCACTAATACAATGTGTGGTATATGGTAGGTACTTAGCAAACATGTACTGAATGACTGACTGAATGAATGGGACTGGGTCACATGTCTCTTAGCTCCTTTCAACAGGAAGAGCTTCAGGCTCCGTACCGCCAGAGGGCCTTTGGCTGCCTGACCCCAGCAGGCAGCCCTTTGTGAATCGGCTGGCGATGCCCACACAGCATTGGGACCCCAGATCCAACACTCAGGGTGGCTGCAGGTCCTCTGTTTGCACAGCTGGAACCAAGGGAGACTTTGATCATGGGGGTGATCTCAGGCTGCAGGCCTGGACAACAGGCCCACCCTGGAGCTTACTTGACACCTGCCTCAGTCAGGACCCAGCTGGGGAAGGGCATCTCCAATTCTGGCAGGACTGCCTACACCCCTGGGAGTCAGCACCAGCGTGTGCGCCACACACAGAGAACAGCAGCAGAGGCTGGTGCCAGGCGGGAGGGCGTATCCACTCCCCCGCAACCGGGCCCAAGTGTGACCCCAAGTTCGGGGAGACGCCCTTTGAGAAAGCAGGCTGTGCATAATAATGATGGGACTACACCTCGATTCTGAATGATCTGTCCTTTAATGTACTTACAGCAGGTGCAGGGCAAAGTGAAGGCCAGAGACACAGGAAGAAGCACTCCGCTCCTACCACACGCTGGACTCTGGGCCCAACCCCAGTCCTCCAGGCTGCCTTCCTACGAAAGGAGCGCTTTCCCAGAACCCATCTGCTCCTCCCCACCGCGGTCCTGGTGCTCCATCAGCCTCAGCCACAAGCGCCCCCTAAGCAGTCCTGTCCCACCTCCATCAGCCTCAGCCACAAGTGCCCCCTAACCAGTCCTATTCCACCTCCATCAGCCTCAGCCACAAGCGCCCCCTAAGCAGTCCTGTCCCACCTCCATCAGCCTCAGCCACATGCACCCCCTAAGCAGTCCTATTCCACCTCCATCAGCCTCAGCCACAAGTGCCCCCTAACCAGTCCTATTCCACCTCCATCACCCTCAGCCACAAGCGCCCCCTAAGCAGTCCTGTCCCACCTCCATCAGCCTCAGCCACATGCACCCCCTAAGCAGTCCTATTCCACCTCCATCAGCCTCAGCCACAAGTGCCCCCTAACCAGTCCTATTCCACCTCCATCACCCTCAGCCACAAGCGCCCCCTAAGCAGTCCTGTCCCACCTCCATCAGCCTCAGCCACATGCACCCCCTAAGCAGTCCTATTCCACCTCCATCAGCCTCAGCCACAAGCGGCCGCTAACCAGTCCTGGCCCCACCTCCAAGCCTCCAAACTACTGCTTCCTTCCCGGGCTGCCCTTCCCTCAGGCCTGAGTGTGGCCGCTTCTTCTTACTATTTAGATCTAGGCTCAAATGTTGCAAGAGAAGCCTTCCCTGATCACCTACTGATCTGGGCCGCAGATGATTCCGACTTTGACATTGTTTGTTTCTTGCTGGCTTGTGAGTTTTAAGAACTGAGATCAGCCGCCCTTTCACTTGCTCTTTTAGCTCAAACCCCAGCACAAAACGGCGTGTGGAAGGCACTCGATAAATGCGTGAACAGATGAGAGACTGGGGAACAGTCTCTGTGAACAAATGAGATGCTGGGAAAGGCTGAAGGCAGGAGGGGATGGCAGAGGACGAGATGGGTGGATGGCATCACCGACTTAATGGACATGAGTTTGAGCAAACTCAGGAAGACGGTGAAGGACAGAGAAGCCTGGCGTGCTGCAGTCGATGGAGTTGCAAAGAGTCGGACACGACTGAGCGACTGAACAAGGAGAACAGAGAGGCTGAGTGCGTGGATGCACATGCTCAGTTAAAACACAAAGGACCAGCCCAGCTTCCCAAGGTCCCTGCAGGGCCAGGCCAGTCCAGTAACGAGACCAATCCAGGATCTGCGGGTGGTGAGGTGGGAGCTCTTGAGAAGAGTCTCCCTATTATTGAACATTGACTACCCGGCATGCAGACATGGAGGTCTTTGTGTAATTCACAGCCTCCCTGAGTGTGGTCACCATGGTGATTTCCACTCCAGGGATAAGGAGACACACTTGGGGATGTTAAGCAACTGGTTCGCGGTCTCTTGGCCATCAAGTCAGAGACCCCACTCAGCCTGGCCCTGGAGGCCCGCTGCTCAGACACCTCACTCTCCCGCTTCCCCACACACCCCTACGTCAGTTCCCAAGTCTAGCGAGGGGATGAGGCAGGAACAAGAGCTTTCTGAAAGAAGCCGTTCCTACAAACATCCACCAAGACCTGGCTCTGTGTGAGTCCCAGGGCCAAAGGCAGAGGACACAGAGCCACGGGGCTGCCCCACCCTCCTGCAGCTGCGGGACACCCATGTCACAGGGAGTCACCCGTCACGTGGTCTTCTGGAAAGCTTTTCCTTAATTAAGGGTAATCAAAATTCCTCTGGTTTTTGTGGATTTCTTAAAATTCCTCTAGTGGGGTGGGGAGGGGTAGTGGGGAGGGTATGTGGAGTGAGTACTAATGCCTGAATTCAGCGGAGACCTTTGAGGTGGTAGGGGGACGGGAGGGGGAGTTTGGCCGGACAGTAAGCTGACTGGGGTAGGCTGGCCTCCCAGGGCTTGCCCCAGTTTGGAGCCATTTCCGCCCCCAAAGTCCTACTTCCCCCTTCTGCAGCCCCAAGCTCTGTACCTTGGCAGAGGGCCAGAGGGCACCCGCCCGGGGAAAAGTGCCCAGCTCAGCATTTGGTAGCAAGCCTCGGAATACAGACACCAGCACCTCTGTTGAGACCCTGGAATTTTTTTATTTGAAGCCCAAAATTCACTCGCTGTCTCTCTCACTCCTTTTCATTCATTCATTCATTCCTGGCACGCCGCACACTCTCCCTTCCTCCCACACCCCAGCCCATTGTCATTCTGGTGGCATCTCAGCCTGCTGCAGGCGCGGGGAGGCTCCCTCTTCCAGATTTCTCTGTTGAATCCCTGGCAAGGACAAAGCCGGGAGGAGCGAGATTCGGTAACTAGCTTTTTAGTTTCATGGCCGGAGGTTGTCAGGACAGTGCAGAGAAAACTGCCAACGATCCCGAGCGCAGCCCATGAATCTGGGGCAGGGCAGGCGAGAACAAGGGAGCGCTTCAGCCGGGGTGGGGGTGCCGGCAGCCACTTGGATGAGAAAGTTCTCTTCTTCCAAATTTCTTTGATTCAGATTCCGTGCTAATTTAAAAAAAAAAATCGATTCAGCAGTTTTCAGCCTCCCTCAATAAAGTGTTTAGAGGGCTAAGAAAGAAAAAACAGAAACAGTGCTCCGGAGATCCTTCTCTATCGGGGGATAAGGACCATCGGTCACAGGTTGCTAGGAAGTGGGGGTTGTTAATTTGAGGAAGAGTTGTCATATTCCCGAGTTCTCTTTGCATTCTTGGATGATAGCACACATGTATCTCCAGACGAAGGCACGCTGTCAAAATGAAAAGATCTACATCCCAACCCCAAGCTCAGCCACAGAGCTGCTGAGTGGCCGTGGGCTGGAGGCTCTCTCTCTCTCTGTGGACTCTCAAAATGGAGAGGATTGAATAGAACAACGCCTAATATCCTTTCCCACCTCTGTGCTTCTCTGCCTTCACCAAGCCCACCGGGAATCGTTTCATCCCCTCCAGTCTGAGGTCTCCGGTCTCCTGAGCAGAATCTCAGATGGGTCTGAATTGTAAGGACTGGTCTGTGACCTCCCGAGAGGTGAGTGACAGAACGGTGGCATCAGGAAGAATGGGTTTCATGTGACCTGTCGTGCCATCCAAGATTCCCCAGCTGGATATATTTGGGCAAGTTAACACAGAAGAATAACGTGGTGAACTTGCACTGGGGTTTGTTTTATGGTTCCCAGAACTTCCTCAAATATATTCTCTTTCAAATACATGCCTCACAACTTCCCTATAACTGAGGTCCTGTCATTGGCCCTTTTACAGATAAGAAAAGTGAGGTTCACGTGCCCAAAAGGCTGACCAAGTCTAACCAGAACTCCTACCCAGCACTTTGGTTTGCTCTGGCCTAAGACAGACAAAAGTTGCGCCCAGAGAAGCAATTTGTGCAAGGGAGAAAAGTCAGGCTCACTTTGCCAGATCCTTCCTTCCAGCTCCTGGCTCCTGTGCCACCCCAAACTGCCCTCTATTTGGTTGTATCCATCCAAGGCTCTTAGCTGCATGCAACATAAATGAAGTATGGGTGATTTAAACTGAAAGCAAATTTATTAAAAGGATGCTGAGCAGCTCACAGATGAGACAGGAAGGGTGGAGAGCGAGGCTGAGAAGGTAGGCAGGAATAAAGGGAGGTCACACAGCCAGAATCACAGCTCAGACTCTTGCAACGAAACCAGCCCAGCAACGGCACCACTGCAGCTGCTGCAGACACAGGGCCCGTGGCGCCACCCCCGGCGCTGCCTCTGCTGACCCTGGCCATGTGCCTGCACCCGGGCTGCGAGGGGAGCTGGGGCAGCGTGCACTGGGCACCTCCACCTTCTGCTGCCCAACAAATCTCAGAGGGTGGAGGTTACCCCCACAATAGGAAGGGTATTGAAATGCCAAGTAACCAAGCAGATGGTACGTATGCAGGTAAAGTCAGGTCAGGCCAGGTAACAACAACAAAAAAATCCTAAATCTGAATGACTTTAAAACACCAAAGACTTATTTCTTGATCACTCTACAGCTCCATCAAGGGTCAGCCGAGGGCTCTGCTCTAGGTCACCCAGAGGCCAGGCTAATGGAGCATCCATCATCATTGCCAGAGAGAGCGATCTGGAGCAGTTATTACAGAGTCTAGTCCAAAAGTGACATCACTCTACTCCTGGCTCATTGGCTGGAACTAGTCACATGGCCCTGACTTGGGACCAGCATGTACAATACTGCCTTGGGCCTAGAAGGCAGAGAGCTGAGAATACCTGGTGATGTCCGCAGCCCACTAAATGGAACCTGCCAATCAGAGCCTTCCTCAGGAGGGAATAGAAGAAAATGGCACTGGAATGAAGGCAGGAGACCTGGCTTTCATTTTAGGTTGACCCACTGGGACCTGTACATTTCTCTAGCACCCCTAAAAATGGAGGAAAACCCCACTTTGAAGTGTGATCCCAGGAAGCAGTCCACTCAAATATTAGCAGCACGTGGCAGCAGCAAATGCTCAGGGCACAGCCCACCAATGAAGTCCTGGACGGGCTAGGAGAAGCCAGCGCCAGGAGCTGACCCAGGCTCCTGGAGCTCAGGCAGGAAGCAACGCTGTCCTCCCGCACGGGCTCTTCAGCGGCTGCACTGTCTCCCCAGAAAGGCACTTCTCGGTAGCCCCAGGATCCCTCTGGAAATAAACCCTCTGTGAGCAACAAGAGCTGCGATTTCCGGTGTGTTCACAGGCCTCTTGGGCCCCACTCTGTTTCAGCTACAGAGAGATGCCTGCCAGACTGAGCCCCAGGAAAGCAGGGAGTGGGGCACTGTGAGCGGCGTCTCCTGACTCCTGAGTGGCCTTGCACCCCAGCCCTTCCTAAAGCTGCAAAGCTGACACTTCCCAAGGAGTGAGAGCAACTATTGGGACCATTGTGCCCCACAACCCACACACTAAACATTTAAGCTTCTTTCAAGATCCAGTCCAGGAAAAAGTGCAGGTGGAACTTCTGAGACAAGTGGGTTTCCTTGATACAGCACAAACCACTAGTTCCTCCCGATACCCACTTGCCACTTCTTCCTTAAGAATACGTACACCAATTTTTAACCAGGGGTTGTACCAGAGGTCCAGCTACACTTCCCAACCTGCTCCGCAGCGCTCTAGGGCCCGGTGACTTAAGCAGCTCTCCTGGGTCAGAGCTTTCACAATGGCAGAGGAGCCTGGGAGGCTAAAGGTCAGGGAGCTGCCCTGTCAGTCTTCCTCCAGACCTTTCCATGAGACACACGAATTTCTGTTATTTTCTGGTTTATAATTACTATTGATAAAAGCAAAATTCAACTGCGCAAAGCTATTGTAGAGGCAGAAAAGTAACTGTTAACCACTCTTGTCTTCGAAGGAGCATGGGGCTTGTTAAAAGTGTGACCTCATGTTCCGATGGCCTCTTTCATGGGCCTGGAACTGGGTTTGGAAGAGAGGGCTTGAGAGGCATCATCTGTGGGGCAGCCTGTCAGGCAGGAGTACCTGGCATTTCACAGGCAAACCATGAGGCAGGGAGTGAAGATGAGACGGAGCGGGTAAGGGGAGAGAGGAGGTGATGCGCTGGGACAGAGGCTGATGTGCCCATGGGGAGAAACAGCTGACCATGAATCCCTCGGGACATATAAAGTCGTCTAAGAACAAGCAGGTTGAAAGTACAATTTGCAGTTTGTTTTTAATGTTGCTGAAATGTCAGTCTCCCCTTTGATGCTCTCAGAACTCCAATCCATGTCAAGGAATCTAGGCGCTGCATTTCACAAGAAAATCCATAAACTAAAAGGCACACAGTAGAGGCTGGAGTTCTGATGCAGCGGTGATCATGAGAAGTTGCAGGAATTGTGTCGCGGGGTCAGGCTTGGCCTTCTGCAGGGCCTACGGTAGTGGTGGTGGGCGGAGGGCGGGGTGGGCAGTGACAAGCAAGCAGTGAGCAGTCTGAGCCAGATCTTAAGAGGCAGGGACGCCCTAGCCAGCATCCACCACATGAGAGACTTCTTGCCGCTTCCTCATCCGTCTCCCTGCCCCCAGTTCCACCAGGTCCAATCACACCCCATGTTGTCCCAGAGTAATCTTTGTCAATTTTGGATCTGGTACTCCTGTCCTATTTAAAGCCCACTGTTTCCACTCCAAGGTCAAATTTAATTCCTGAAATGGTAGCATTTGAGCTCCCAGCTTATTTCATCCACCTGATCTCCTGCTGGTCCCCACTCCACCCCAAATACGTGCTCTGCAACCCCACGGGACTGGCATCCCTCTACAGAATATATCCAATGCTCTTCAAGATCCTGGGCCTCTGCTCAAGCTGGAACCCTCTGCCTGGGTGGGGCTCTGATCCTCTCTCCTCTCTATGTACTCATCCAGGAAAGGTCCTTCAGTTGCAACAGATATGAACTCTGGCTGCTTTAATCAGTAAAGTTATGCAGCAAAGAACACGGGGTGGGGCTTCTCTGATGGCTCAGTGGTGAAAACTATGCCTGCCGATGCAGGAGACAAGGGGTTTCAATTCCTGATGCGGGAAGACCCCACACGCCGCAGGGCAACAGAGCCTGTGTGCCACAACTACGGAGCCTGTGCTCTAGAGCCCAGGGTCTGCGAGCACTGAAGCCCGGGTGCCCTGGAGCCTGTGCTCAGCAGCAAGGGAAGCCAGGCAGTGAGAAGCTCACACACCACAGTAGAGAGCAGCCCCTGCTGGCCACAGCTAGAGAAAGTCCTGCACAACGAAGCCAGCACAGCAACCCCCACCCGCAAAAAAAGGAATACGAGTGGCTCCTGGAATCCCTGGGAGGGCCAGAGATCCAAGCCTGGAGACAACGTGGACAGGAGTCACCCCTAAAATCACAGCACTGGACATTCCACGGAGACGCCATCGTCCCAATGCTGGCTCAGAACAACATCAGGTGCCTCTGACATGGACTGTACAGATACTGGACACCCCTGTGGGACCCCCCACCACGGCCCTCTGAAGGCAGGACACCACCTCCCGGCATGGAACATGCTTTCTTCACCTGCCACCTGCTGCACCAAGTGCCACAGTGGCCTCTAATGGCTGGAGTGGAAATCATATGCTTAGGAAGCGGGGAAATCAAGTCTCTGGGCTGCCAGATAGAAGAGGTCTCCCCATCCTACAGAGACTCACAGGCGGGGATGGCCCAAATGAACGAACATGTTTAAAGGCACTTCCATAAAGAAGGGCAACACCCACCACATTCATGAGGACCCTGCTTGAATGCTACCTTCTGTGGGACGTCCCCACGGCTGCCTTGAGCAGTTACCTGCACCCCTCTGTACCCTTTGTACCCACTTCCATTCTCAGGAACCACTATTGATGACCTCCCTCAAGGTATGAACGTGCTTCTCTTTACAGACAAGAGATGCAAGAGCCAGAGGGGAGATGTCAAGGATATTTTCAAGGGCACCGTCAACCACAGGTAATCACTTAGGTATAAGTGGCCAGCTGGGAACAAGGGTGAGAGTTGGGAGTAGAGGTTGAGGTGGGGATGACAAAGAGAAGCTAAAAAACCAACATGCCAAAAGATAATCACTCTTTTGGGCTTGTTGATGGGGGTCGGAATTTTCTACCCAAACAGGCAATCGTTCCTGATCCAAACCCATTGTCGGAATCTCTTAGGAAACTTGTTATAAATGCAAATTGCCATGACCCACCTCTTGGGAACGATTCTGTGGACTTGAGGGATGGCTGGGCATCTGTATTTGTAATGAGGTCTTCAGAGAATTTTGATGAACACCAAAGTTGAAGAAAGACTAACCAAAGACATCTACAAAGGTATACGTAGTGAACTAGGTGGATTTATAGTCATTCCTAGACATGATCTGAAGGGATGGGGCCCAGGAGAAGGAAGCTGATTCATTCACGCTTTTAGCCAATCATTTGTTTGTTAGTTTCAGTGTTCAGTCATTCCACAATGATGGATTTAGTGGAGCAATGTGGTCAGATTTGTATCAGTCAGGATGGGCTAGATTATGCTGCAGTAAAAAACAACTCCACAATCTCAGTGGCTCAAAACAACCAAGGTTTATTTTTCAATCTTGCTAGTCCATTAGGGGCCAACTGGAGCCCCTAATCCATGACCTCTCATTTGGGCCCAGGATGATAGATCAGCCACTGTCTCAAATTGTGCTGGTTATCATGGCAGGTGAAAGAGAATTCTTGGAGGGTCTCATGTTAGTACTTCAATGTCCCAGCCCAGAAGGGACACGAATCCCTTCTGCTTACAGCTCACTGGCCAGAACCAGTTACATGCCCCACAAGTAACCCTCAGGGTGCTGGCACAGGACTGCTGCACCTCCAGACTGACAGCAGGATGGGGCAGAGGCTCATCGGCAAGACAAAGCCTTCCCAGACACCCTCAGCTTCTATCTCCTCGGTCAGAATGGACACCTATGGTCACCCTTGGCAACCCAAGGAATCTAGGGCAGACACTTTAACAGGGCACACGGAAGCCCCAGATAAAATGGGGTTCTGATGATAAGAAAGGGAATGGATACTGGGTAGGCAACTAGAAGCATATGACTCGACAGGGGAGTCACTGGAGGACGACAGATAGCACGGTCTGTGTGAAAACAGCAAACAGACAGAATGGATCCAGATGCCAACAGCAACAGCGTGGGCGGCCCCACCATGAATCTGGCTTCCCTGAGTCCATCAGATAGGGACTGGCTAAGCGGTTCTCTATGTAATCAAAAGACTGAAACTAGCAAGTAATAAGTATAATTCCAAATACATATTGGGACTTCCCCAGAGACTCCACCCTCCTAACCACGGGGCCAAGGTTCAACTCCGGACCAGGGAACTAGATTCCACATGTTGAGACTAAAAGATCCCGTATGCTACAGTGATGACTTGGAGTGGCCAAATAAAAATAAATACTTAAAAAATAATAATAATAAAATAAACACATATTAATCAAGATTTCTGCCCAATAACAGACTACAACTGAGTACACTAAGAAGTTGTATCAAGACCATATTATTAGTTATTAGCTATTGAGTGCCAACTGTGTGTCAGGTTCTGCATACAAACTATCTGTTTCACAACAACAAATGGCAAGTATTATTATGCTCATTTTACAGATGAGCAAACTGAGGCTCAGACTGGTTCATGGATTCTTCAGGGTCACACACGTGATAAGAGAGGTTCCCAATCCAAACTCAATGCAGATTTCAAACTTCCCATTCTTTTCTTACATTATATCAGATTGCCTCTTTCACTAAGCATCCTTTAGTAATAATAATTTGAAATGACAATGTGCTAAAAACATTTGAGCCTGACATGTTATCTAAGATGCATATTTGGTGGGAGAGGCAGTGATAGTACTGATCGGTGCTGAGGACACCTGCTTATTAAAGCCTTGTTTCCTGAGTGTGTGTTTGGCTCCAGTCGCTCATTAGAGATGCTGGAAAACATCACAAAGAAATAAACAAAAAGCAGCTGAGATCCTTTGGTGCAGATGTAGCCAATATACTACAGACAGGAAATTTCGAGAAACGCTGTATACTATCAATTAAAAAATGAATATCTGTATGGCCTAAGACTTAGTAAGGCTCTTTGGATGAAGATATGGAAGCAAGGAGAAAAAGGGCCACACCATGAAGGCTTAGTAAGGCTCTTTGGATGAAGATATGGAAGCAAGGAGAAAAAGGGCCACACCATGAACATGAATGAGGACCAACAACCTGTCTAACCCAAGTGGGCGTTGTGTCTAAATGCAGCCCCGGACTCTGGAATGCCCCTGCAAGACTGGAAGGATACCGAGGCAACCCACAGATTTTCCTTTAACCTTGGGGCCTGCTCTCAGCTCCAGGCTCCTAGTCCAGTTCAGTCATTCATCATGGACAGCTCAATGGATTGCACCTGACCCCTCTGTAAACACAGCCAATATATTGATGATATTCTGCCATTTGGTGGAGGGCAGTATCAAAAATCTTGAATAGCCTGTTCCTATACTTAGAAGAGTTTTGCCAAAAGAACACACTGGTCATAGCAAACACCCTCTTCCAACAACACAAGAGAAGACTCTACACACATGGGCATCACCAGATGGTCAATAACAAAATCAGACTGATTATACTCTTAGCAACCAAAGATGGAGAAGTTCTATACAGTCAGCAAAAACAAGACCTGGAGCTGACTGTGGCTCGGATCATGAATTCCTTATTGCAAAATTCAGACTTAAATTAAAGAAAGTGGGGAAACCACTAGACCATTCATGTATGACCTAAATCAAATTCCTTACGATTATACGGTGGAAGTGACAAATAGATTCAAGGGATTAGATCTGATAGACAGAGTGCCTGAAGAACTATGGATGGAAGTTCATGACATTGTACAGGAGGCAGTGATCAAAACCATCCCCAAGAAAAAGAAACATAAAAAGGCAAAATGGTTGTCTGAGGAGGCCTTACAAATAGCTGAGAAAAGAACAGAAGCTAAAGGCAAAGGAGAAAAAGAAAGATACCCAACTGAATGCAGAGTTCTAAAGAATAGCAAGGAGAGATAAGAAAGCTTTCCTCAGCGATCAATGCAAAGAAATAGATGAAAACAAGAAAATGGGAAAGACTAGAGATCTCCCCAAGACAATTAGAGATAGCAAGGGAATATTTCAGCCAAACATGGGCACAATAAAGGGCAGAAATGGTGTGGACCTAACACAAGCAGAAAATATTAAGAAGAGGTGGCAAGAATACACAGAAGAACTGTACAAAAAGGATCTTCACGACCCAGATAATCACGATGGTGTGATCACTCACCTAGAGCCAGACATCCTGCAGTCCAAAGTCAAGTGGACCTTAGAAAGCATCACTACGAACAAAGCTAGTAGAGGTGATGAAATTCCAGTTGAGCTATTTCAAATCCTAAAAGATGATGCTGTGAAAGTGCTGCACTCAACATGTCAGCAAATTTGGAAAACTCAGCAGTGGCCACAGGACTGGAAAAGGTCAGTTTTCATTCCAATCCCAAAGAAGGGCAATGCCAAAGGATGTTCAAACTACCACACAATTGCACTCATCTCACATGCTAGCAAGGTAATGCTCAAAATTCTCCAAGCCAGGCTTCAACGGTACATGAACCATGAACTTCCAGATGTTCAAGCTGGATTAAGAAAAGGCGGAGGAACCAGAGATCAAACTGCCAACATCCGCTGGATCATCGAAAAAGCAAGAGAGTTCCAGAAAAGCATCTAGTTCTGCTTTAGTGACTATGCCAAAGCCGCTGACTGTGTGGATCAGGACAAACTGGAAAATTCTTAAAGAGATGGGAATATCAGACCACCTTATCTGCCTCCTGAGAAATGTGTATGCAGGTCAAGAAGCAACAGTTAGAACTGAACGTGGAACAATAGACTGGTTCCAAATTGGGAAAGGAGTACATCAAGCCTGTATATTGTCACCCTGCTTATTTAACTTATATGCAGAGTACATTATGCGAAATGCCGGGCTGGAGGAAGCACAAGCTGGAATCCAGATTGCCGGGAGAAATACCAATAACCTCCAATATGCAGATGACAGCACACTTATGGCAGAAAGCGAAGAGGAGTTGAAGAGCCTCTTGATGGAAGTGAGAGAGGAGAGTGAAAAAGTTGGCTTAATGCTCTACATTCGGAAAACTAACATCATAGCATCTGGTCCCATCACTTCATGGCAAGTAGACAGGGAACAGTGGAAAAAGTGGAAGACTTTATTTTTGGGGGCTCCAAAATCACTGCAGATGGTGACTGCAGCCATGAAATCAAAAGACACTTATTCCTTGAAAGAAAAGTTATGACCAACCTAGACAGCATATTAAAAAGCAGAGACATTACTTTGCCAACAAAAGTCCGTCTAGTCAAGCTATGGTTTTTCCAGTAGTCATGTACGGATGTGAGAGTTGGACCATGAAGAAAGCTGAGCGCTGAAGAATTGATGCTTTTGAACTGTGGTGATGGAGAAGACTCTCAAGAGTCCCTTGGCCTGCAAGGAGATCAAACCAGTCAATCCTAAAGGAAATCAGTCCTGAATATTCATTGGAAGGACTGATGCTGAAGCTGAAACTCCAACACTTTGGCCACCTGATGCAAAGAACCGACTCATCTGAAAAGATTCTGATGCTGGGAAAGACTGAAGGTGGGAGGAGAAGGGGACAACAGGATGAGATGGTTGGATGGCATCACCGACTCAATGGACATGAGTTTAAGCAAGCTCCAGGAGTTGGTAATGGACAGGGAAGCTTGGCGTGCTGCAGTCCATGGGGTTGCAAAGAGTCGGACACGACTGAGCGACTGAACTGAACTGATACTTAGAAGATGGTTAAGAATCTTCCTACAATGTGGGAGACCAGGGTTCAATCCCTGGGTCAGGAAGATCTCCTGGAGAAGGGAATGGCAACCCACGTCAGTATTCTTGCCTGGAGAATTCCATGGATAAAGGAGCCTGGAGGGCTATAGTCCGCGGGTCGCAAAGAGCCAGACACAACTGAGCGACTAACATTACATTACATTATATACTTAGAAGAGCAAATTTCCCCTTTATTCATTATTCTTTCATTCATCTATATTTACCAAGAGCCTATACGTATCAGGCACTATTTAGGTGCTAAGGACCCAATGATAAACAAAACAGACAAACCCTCCCTTCATACAATTGAGAAGTTAGTAGAGGAGACACTGGCTAATTAAATAACTTCCCAACCCAAATGTAAACTTGTGACTGTATTATATTATCAACATTTGCTGAGGACCAGGAATTATGCTAACTAGAATGTCAAACTGAAGCTTCACCCTGCCAGAGCCCTGAGGAACTAAGGCTCTGAGACATGATGCAACTTTCCGAGTCACACCACCCCAAAGCGATGGAGCCGGGATTCCCATCCAGTGTCATCTGATGCAGAAAGCCCTCATGCTCGGCTGCTTTTTCATATCTCCCTCGGCAAATTATGGATCTCATTTCCAGTTTCTGCCCTTTCTCTTTTGGAGATCCAGGCTTAGCCTTGCAGTCGTTGACATAAAATATTCCAGCCCTTAATATGTACAATTCACTGGGCTCAGGCAATGTGCTACAGACAAATTGTAACAATGAGAGGCAACGATTATTTTTTCCTAAAGGATATCTGAAAATGAGATCACTACCTGGGCCAAAATTAAAACAGTATCTGTGTAGAAATTTCTAAAGATCCTGGATTATTAATACAGCAATGGCGCTCCCTGGTGACAATCACTGTGTATTACATGTCTTTGTCTGTTACTGCAACTCTGGATGAGTAATAAGCCAGGAGAAGGGGGCGACAGAGGATGAGATGGTTGGATGGCATCACCGACTCAATGGACATGAATTTCAGCAAATTCTGGGAGATAGTGAAGGACAGGGAAGTCTGGTGTGCTGCAGTCCATGAGGTCACAGAGAGTCAAATACAACTTAGCAACTGCACAAGTCTTGATTACTCTCTCATCTCCTTGACCCCACCACAACCCATTTATAGTGATTCCAGACACAAGGTCACAGCTATAAGACTCAACCTGTTTTCACAGTTCAGAATTCTAGCAACTAGGATATGATACAAGGTCCTCATGAGACTGACAAACGATTAAAACATTTGCTGTCAGGCTCCGGGATCACGTACCCATTTGGTCACGATGGATTAAGCCATCATCCCTGCTTTTTTTGCAAGTGGTGGCTACAAATGACGCCCTCCTCCACCCACCCCCAACACAGACAGTCTCTCTGACTTTATTCCATGATTATAGGAAACAGACCAAAATGTACACGTCGACTTTCAGCTAGGTATTGAGCTATGGGCTGGAAACATGGCGATGAACAGCAAGCTGTGGTCCTGGCTCTAAAACTTTAGCAGTGGGAACAGGTGGCCAATTAACCTATAAATTATTCACTCTCAATTAAAATAACTGTTACAAGAAAGAGGCTCTGAGAGTCTATAAAAGTGAGACAGACCAATTAGGTCAGAAGGTCAGAAAAGTTTACCCTGAGGAAAGAGAGTAAGGTGTGCCTGTCAAAATGGAGAAGAGGCTGGTCAAAGTGATCAGAGTTTAGAGAAGAATGAACCTGGGGGCCCAGGCAGCCTGAACCCAGGCCTCTCCTGGGGCTAAAAGTGGGTGATAAGTGTGGGAACAATTAGGAGAAATAGTCATTAGGAAATCCCCAGGATGGCTGAAGTATTAAGAGATAATGTTGGTTAACTTAACCTTTGAGGAAGACTGAACTTGAGTTAAAGGATGAGTGTAAACTGTAACACCCCAATATTCATTTTAAGGGCTAAATGCTTTTAAACGGGAAATGTTGGAGAGGAGAGCATCCATAATAGAGAGATGTCTATTATTTCTCTTCTTAGGAGCCAAGGATATTGAAGAATTTATTATTTACATACCCTTCACTGCTTATGGAAGATGAGGAAATAACAATACCTACGTTATGGGTAAGAGTTCAGTCAGTAACAGGCAAAAGCTGAAAGGAAGGGAGGATAGTGGTGGCAGTTCCAATGGTGAATTGTAGCTACAAAAAAAAATTGAGAAAAAAAGCCTTACCTTTGATGTCAGCTTAGGCTGCAGTCCATGGGGTCGGTAAGAGTCGGGCACGACTGAGAGACTTCACTTTCACTTTTCACTTTCATGCATTGGAGAAGGAAATGGCAACCCACTCCAGTATTCTTGCCTGGAAAATCCATGGATGGAGGAGCCTGGTGGGCTGCAGTCCATGGGGTCACTAAGAGTCGGACACGACTGAGTGAATTCACTTTCACTTTTTTCTTTCATGCATTGGAGAAGGAAATGGCAACCCACTCCAGTATTCTTGCCTGGAGAATCCCAGGGACAGAGGAGCCTAGTGGGCTGCCGTCTATGGGGTCGCACAGAGTTGGACACGACTGAAGCGACTTAGCAGCAGCAGCAGCAGCAGCTCGTAAAATGTAGTACACCTTAGGTTAAACGTGGCCAAGATTTGGATCTAGGAGACCTGACTTCAACCCCTCCTCTTCCACCTTTAGCTAGGTGATCAGGGTAACAAACTCTGTGCCTCCATTCTTGGATCTGCAAAATAGTGACAATAACTGCTCTTTAGATTGTGAGGTAGTGTATGTAAAGTACTTGGTATCATGCCTGTAATATTCCAATTACTCAACATTCATTTATTATTATTATAGGCTTCCCAGGTGGCTCAGTAGTAAAGAATCCACCTGCCAAAGCAGGGGACACAGGAAATGAGAGTTCTGTTCCCTGAGTGGCAAAGATCCCCTGGAGAAGGAAATAGCAACCCACTCCAGTATTCTTGCCTGGAAAATTCCATGGAGAGAGGAGTCTGGCAAGCCACAGTCCCTGGGTGTTGCAAAGAGTCAGACCAAGCAAGACAAAAAAAAAAAACTATCCGGAAAGAAATACACACACACACACACACACACACACACACAAAATCAGGGAACTTTTTTACAGCACAATTTTCTGTTATTTTTCAATTTTCTAAAATAAGTATGTATTTCTACTAAAATCAGAAGGGGAAATAAAACCCACAATGTTTGAATAAAAGAAATGTGACTAGTCCACTGCTTACCACATTTCCCAGATGATATTTGTTGCTCAAGAAGGGCGTGGGAATACACGTTAAAATCACGGATTCCCAGGCCACGACCTCGAAATACTGAATCAGAAGCTCTAAGGGACAAACCTGTTAATCTATGCATTCAATCAGCCTAGCAGACGATTCTTTCAATCAGGTACTCTGGGAATGCGCAGATTTAGAGCAAGGGGGCAGTACCGGGTGAGGGCGAGGAAGGCCAGCCCACGCTGCAGCAATAACTAGGGCCTACGCCTACAAGTCCCATCCTTTCCCGCAACTGGAGACGCGAGCCCGGAGCCTGCCGGTAGATGTAGTTTCCATCCGCCGGACCTCTGCTTATAAGAGAGCGGGAGGTGCTTGCCGGAAGACTCCCGCCCCACAATGCAAAGATCGGCGGTGACGTCATCCGTAGAGCGTCCGGGACGCGGCGGGCGGTTTCCGCCGCCTCCGGCAGCAGCTCAGCTACCTGAGAGACTGCTGCGGCCGCTGGGGACGCCGCCGCCGCCGCCCCTTCCTCCTGCGTCCCAGCCGCCGCCGCCTTCTCCTTTTCAGGCCCCTCCGCCACCTCTCCACGACCTAGGCCCTCTGTTCTTGAGAGGAAGCCTTACTCGGGCCCCTGGGCGGGCCCGGCGCGCAGCCATGGCTGACGGCGGGGGCGGAGGGGGCACCGGCGCGGTGGGCGGCGGCGGCGCGGGCCCGGCCTCGGCGGGGGCGGCGGCGGGCGGCGGCGGGGCCGGCGGGGGCGGCGGCCCCATCAACCCGGCCTCACTGCCCCCGGGCGACCCGCAGCTCATCGCGCTCATCGTGGAGCAACTCAAGAGCCGGGGTCTATTTGACAGCTTCCGCCGGGACTGCCTGGCCGACGTGGACACCAAGGTCAGCGGAGGCGGCTTGCGCTCATGGAGGGCGGGCTGGGCGTGAGGCTGCTAGGGCTGCAGCTTCGCATTTCCAAATACGAGAGAAAAACAAAAGGTACTTTTCAAATCTCAGCAGCGAGGAGACCGCTTGGGGCAGTATAGGAAGCTTTCTGAGGGATGTCCACGTGGGTTCGGCTCCCCGCCCCATCCTTGCTCTGTGCGGCTTAGCCCAACAGCACTCTAAACTTGGGGACCCAGTACCGGTTTTACAGCCTCGACCCTGTATTTCCCAAGATGAGACTCCTTTAAGCACAACAGTAACAAATCTCAGTATGTTAAGAACACCGGAGAAAACCAGGTAAGTAAGCAGGAATGGTTTGAATGCACAAACATCAGCCTTTCTTCCTTTTCTCTAGCTCAGTGATTTGCAGGCTTGAGTATGCAGTTAATTAAGGTACATTTCCGTAGAACCGGCACCCTTATTTTGTATTTCATCATTGGCTGAAAGATTCTGTTAGATCCTAATGCCATAGGTCAACCGGCTAATACTGTTTCACTTGACCTTGCCTAGATTCATTTGTGTTCAGTGAAGTCACCGGTGTAAAGTGTCAAAGAGTAGTCGCTGAAATGTTTTTTTTTTTACTCCCTTTTCAGAAGTTTCTCTCACAAGACTGTGGTTGTAGACATAGGAGGCTCTCTTACTGAATGGGCTCCGCTAGGAAAGTGATTTCTCCTCTCTGAGCCCAACATGGAAATCTTTTGCCTACCTCACAGGAAGATTGTGAGCTTAAAACTAGGCTTTAAAGATAGGTTATCCATTAAACATTTATTGGTGAGGTTTCTGGACACAGGGTCAAGCATGTCACTATCCTGTCCTCAAAGTGTGTATTCTGGTGTAGAAAACTGAAGTGTAGACCAGACAATATGTATAGTAAGTATACTGTTATTCTCCAAGATTAAAAAACTCATGGAGCAGTTCTCTCCTTGAAATGAGATACTTAATTTTTCTTTTTTAACATACGTATTGACAGAACTTTCACATTTTCCAGTCCTGCGTGCTCTCAGCTTCCCACCGCAAGTTCTCCACTGTTTTCTTATGTCTCATTAGGTTTTATGTGGCTTAACCGAGGCAGTATACATTTGTTTTAGTCGGTGTTGAAAATCTGTTGGGGTAGAGGGAATCAGAGCCTTCACCACTTAACATCCCCTTAGATGTTCTTCCTGGTTGTCACCAGGTTGCTTTAGCTCTTGAGGTAGTGTGTCTCCAGGCACATCCTTTGTTGCTTTAGTCCCACGGTTCTCACAGCGTGGTCCTTGGATCATCAGCATCACCTAAGAACTTGTTAGATTTGCATATTGTTAGGCTCCAGCCCAGACTGCAGATGTATGGAAGGGAATGTGTACTGCTGATGTTTGTAATTTACTTTGCAATGCATCCAAAATATAAATAAGTAGAATAGATTGATAGGTTAAGGGAAAGTGATAGTGTAATAACACGTTAGTGACAGGCACTGTAGATCTTTCACTTCATGAACTGAAGGGATTGTTCTATATTGTCAGGGTCTGTTAAGGTTAGAGTCTGGTTGGTGACGTTAGCTGTCCTTTGTCCTTTTCAGTAACCAGTCCTACCTAGAACTGGGTGAATCATTTTGAATAGTAAAAGAGACAGAGTCAGGATTGATGGTTAGGAGTGACAAATCTATCTCCTGTGAGCAAAGCGGGAGAATCTGTTGCCTTGTGGGAATCTAAGGAAGGGTAAAATTAAAAAAACTGCCAGAAGGGTAGGGCTGCATTTGGAACCAAGAATTCTCCACCAGGGCTCTAACCCATGTCACTGCAGAGCAGAGTCATCCATCTGGTTACATCTTACAGCTTCTTCCTCTCAAAATGGCTCCAGTTAAAGGAAAAAAAAAAAAATCCCAGAAAATACCTGCCTTGTCTAAATGTGGTTCAGGAAGCCACCCCTGTGGCCAGGAGGATGTGGCACCCACTGCCCTATCCTTGTGAAGAAGGGAAGGTAATTACCAGGAAGAAGGACTTGCTAGGTGGATAGTACATGGGGGTCTGTGAATTTTGGTCCTCATCCATCTCCCTGCCTTTCTCTTTTCAGGTTTGGTGGAGAGTCTTTGTTTGTGAGTCGTGGCCTTTGGGAAGAGCCCACTCACAGAACTGAGGCCTCTTGATTCCTTTGTCAGTGTCATACACCTGACTGTTAACAGACTTTTGCCAGAATAGCACTGCATAATAAACCAAATCTTCGTGGCTTATAATAAGCATTTGTTTGCATGCTGATGGGACTGCAAGTCAGCTAAAGTTCAGCTGATCTGGATAGACTTGGTGGTTCAGCTATAGGCAACCTGGGCTTAGGTCCAAGCTGTGCTTGGGGGAAGATCTCTGCATGTGTAGTTTTCCTACATCCCAGGCCCGAGGGACAGAGGTTGCAAAGAATAGACCCTCATAGGAGGTCACCAGAGCACCAGAGCCTTGCCAGGTGGCACAACCACGTTAGGACTTCTTGTCAGTGACACAGTATTATCAAAGTGAAAGTCATTCAGCCGTGTCCAACTCTTTGTGACCCCATGGGCTGTACAGTCCATGGAATTCTCCAGGCCAGAATACTGGAGTGGGTAGCCTTTCCCTTCTCCAGGGGGTCTTCCCAACCCAGGAATCAAACCAGGGTCTCCTGCACTGCAGGCAGATTCTTTACCAGTTGAGCTACCAGACACTTCATTGGCCAGAGAAAATCACACTGCTAAATGCAACAGCAATGAGTTGGCCACAGTGGGAGGAGAGAGGAGTGAAATGTGAAACGGCAATGCACACTGTTACAGCTGGTTTGGACAGCAGCTGATGGTGCCAGAAGGTCCTGGAGGCTCAGAATGCACCTTGTGTTCACATGCATTCCTTGTGTTCATCAGATTCCTTTCTGATTTTGTTCTCCTCATACTAGTTGGCTTTAGAGAGCAGTGCTGCCATTCAGGCTCCTTTGGGGACTGAAGTTTTGCTTCCTGTCAGCCTCTCCCAGTGTTCCATAGACTTTGACTTCAGCCTGTGTTTGTGAGGGCTGGGTGGCTTCATTTTACACAGAGGGCTTTCGTGGGCCCTTGCTTGTTGTTGAGAACACCCATGAGGTAAGTGGGGCAGTAATACTTGTTTTACAGATGGAAATAACTGAGACTCAGGTTGGTTGACTTGTTGAAAGTCACAGAGCTAGTAAGCAGTAGAGCTGGGCTAGAACTCATTTCCTTTAATCTGGGAACAGCCTGGGTCTGACCTTGACTTTGCCACATTTTAGCCTTGTAGGCAAGTTGTTTACTTTTTCTAAACCTAAATCCTTTAACATGAGTGCAGAAGAGAACTAATAAGACCACCCTCATAGAGTTATCTGAAAAGTAAGCAGGGCAGTAGAGCATCTGGCCTCATACCTACCTGCCAGGAGGCGCTAGTGGTGAAGAACCGGCCTGCCAGTGCAGGAGACACCAGAGACACGGGTTTGATCCCTGGGTCTGGAAGATCCCCTGGAGGAGGGCATGGCAACCCGCTCCAGTCTTGCCTGGAGAATCCCATGGACAGAAGAGCCTGGCGGGCTGCAGTCACAGGGTTGCAAAGACTTGGACATGACTGAAGTGGCTTAGCATGCACACATGCACGCCCTAAAGCGGGCACATGTGTTGGTCATCAGTCCACGCTCTGCTGTGCTGTATGCTGACTTCATGGACACGCTGGGGTGTAACTAAGGACTTGAAGTTCTGCATTCCTATGAAAATCTGTGATCTGAATGGCAAATTTACAAAAGTTTGGTGCGTGTAACTTCTGACCTTGCCCCCCCCTTTTTTTAATATTTTAGCCAGCTTACCAAAACCTGAGGCAAAAAGTGGATAATTTTGTGTCAACACATCTGGACAAGCAGGAATGGAATCCCACGATGAACAAAAACCAGTTGCGAAATGGTCTGAGGCAGAGTGTGGTTCAGTAAGTAAGCAGAATTGAAAGTGAAAAGGCAGTAACCACAAGTGTAACTCACAAGGCCCGTGAAAGGCCCTGTTCGGTCAAGCGCATGGTCTGCAGCCCGCCAGGCTCCTCTGTGCATGGGGTATCCTAGCAAGAGTGCTGGCGTAGGCTGCCATTTCCTCCTCCGGGAGGTCTTCCCAACCCAGGAACTGAACTTGTGTCTCCTATGGCTTCTGCATTGGAAGGCAGATTCTTTACCACTGAGCCACCTGGGAAGCCCCAAGTGCATGGTACCTTCTAGCAAATAAGACATACAGGTTGCAGCAGACCCCCACCCCCCAGTTAAGTTCAAGTAAGCAAAGAAAGTGAAGTCACCCAGTCGTGTCCGACTCTTTGCGACCCCATGGGCTGTAGCCTACCAGGCTCCTCTGTCCATGGGATTTTCCAGGCAGTAGTCCTGGAGTGGATTGCCATTTCCTTCTCCAGGGGATCTTCCTGACCCAGGGATCGAACCTGGGTCTCCCGCATTATAGACAGATGCTTTACTGTCTGAGCCACCAGGGAAGTCAAGAACTCAATTAAAACTCTTGATACCTACAGAGGCCTCCTGTGCACGTTTCTACCAGGAAAGGTATTCCAAATTGTAAGACATATTTCAGGCTCTTTGAAGTTTTCAGTGTAGCATGTACATACACTGAAGCTCATACCAATATATCAGTGTTTGAGCCTTGGGCAAGAACAGCCGGATCTTCTCACAAGCCAGTGTGGGTTACACAGATTTTCTGAATCCACATGACCCCTCTAAAGTGTAATGGTAGTGTTCAAGAAGGCATGAAGTTTTATTAAAAGTATATTCTTCATAATAGCAAACTGAACCTCAGTTAATGAGGTGCTATTGATTGTGCATCCAGGTGACTTCTGTGTGTCACTGGGCACAAAAGTGGAGGTGGCTCATGAAATCTGGTGTCCTGAGATAAGCTTTTTCTTTTTTGTTCTTAATACTAGTGCTTATGTTCAGGTTTTCTTGATCCACTCACTCTCCTGGAATATCTAAAAGCTTGTGATGCTTTCCTCTTTAAAAAGAGAAATGGTGGGGAATTGTGCCAAGTGAAAAAAACGCAGTATCAAAAAGATACATGTTGCATGATTCCACGTCCATAACATTCGTGAACTGACATGTAATTATAGAAATGGAAAATAGGTTAGTGATTGCTAGGGCTTAGGGTTTGGGGGATGTAAATGTGGCTAGGAAAGGGTAGCTGGAAGAGGGTGGGATACAAGTGAGTAATTGTGATTCATGAGGTTTCTTATGATAAAATTGCACAGAGCCATGTATCCAGACACACAAATGCAGCTATAACTGAGATGTAAATGAGGTCGAGTACCCATGCTGGTTTTCTGGAGTTTTTTGCCCACCACCTGCCTTTTCGGAGGTGTTGTTAACATACAGCTTATTGGTTTCAGGTGTAGTTAGTTTCAAGCATAATGATTAAGTTCATGTATGTTTTGAAATGATCACCACAATAAGTAGTTAACATCCATCACCACATATGGTTACAGAATTTTCCCTCTTATGTTCCTGGCTTCAATATTGTACTGTGGTTGTACACAGTACAAGCATTAGAGGTGTCTGGGTAAAGAGTTCATAGACCTCCCTATGTATTTCTTTGCAACTTTCTATGAATATATAATTTCAAAATAAAAAGTTTTGTCAAGTAGAAAAGAATGTTTATTAACATGCTGGCACTTTGAATATAGCTGATGAAATCTGAATCTTTGTAAATGTAACTAAAATTTATAAAAGTTCTCAAAGATAGGGAAGAAGCATGATTCCAGAAGATGTCCAGTGCCTTGTCACTCTGGATTCATTACCCATGGCCTGTGCCTCTGGTGAGCAGACTGGCACAGGAGTCCTTCAAAAAGAAGGGGACACTGGCTGCCACTCACAAAGCAGCTGCTTCACGTCTGGCACTGGTCCTTATATGAGTTATTACTCAATCTCAGTTCAGTCGCTCGGTCATGTCCAAGTCTTTGCAACCTCATGGACTGCAGCACGCCAGGCCTCCCTGTCCATCACCAACATCATGTCCATTGAGTCAGTGATGCCATCCAACCATCTCATCCTCTGTCATCCCCTTCTCCCACCTTCAGTCTTTCCCAGCATCAGAGCCTTTTCAAATGATTCAGTTCTTCATGTCAGGTGACCAAAGTATTGGAGTTTTCACTTCAGCATCAGTCTTTCCAATGAATATTCAGGACTGATTTCCTTTAGGTTGGACTGGTTGGATCTCCTTGCAGGCCAAGGGACTCTCAAGAGTCTTCTCCAACACCACAGTTCAAAAGTATCAGTTCTTTGGTGCTCAACTTTCTTCATAGTCCAACTCTCACATCTATACATGACTACTGGAAAAACCATAGCCTTGACTAGATGGACCTTTGCTAGCAAAGTAGTGTCTCTGCTTTTTAATATGCTATCTAGGTTGGCCATAACTTCCCTTCCAAGGAGTAAGTGTCTTTTAATTTCATGGCTGCAATCACCATCTGCAGTGATTTTGGAGTCTCCCAAAATAAAGTCTCTCACTGTTTCCGTTGTTTCCCCATCCATTTGCCATGAAGTGATGGGACCAGATGCCATGATCTTAGTTTTCTGAATGCTGAGTTTTAAGCTAACTTTTTCACTCTCCTCTTTCACTTTCATCAAGAGGCTCTTTAGTTCCTCCTCACTTTCTGCCATAAGTGTAGTGTCACCTACATATCAGGTTATTGATATTTCTCCCGGCAGTCTTGATTCCAGCTTGTGCTTCATCCAGCCCAGCGTTTCTCATGGTGTACTCTGCATATGAGTTATTGCTAGTTCTTAAAAAAAAATTATTTGACAGCTTAAGTAACAAATCAGATGAAACTTTTTTAACCCTACCTTATAAAAGATTGGCAACTATATTAAGAAAATAAAGCACAAAATAATTTAAATATTTGAAAAGGTGCCAATAATGGCATGAAAGACTGTCAACATTACTGTTAATTTCTAATGCATGTTGATATCATCCTTGAGGTATGCATGTGGCACTTCTGTTCATATACCTTTCATATGAAATGTAACAGAGAAAAGTGCTTACAACAGAAATGCAGTGTAACAAATAATTAGAACATCCCTGTAGTCCCACCCAGGTTGAGAAATAGAACATTACCAGCACCTTCCAAACCCCATGCCCTACCCATCCCAGCCCCGCCTCCCACCTTTCCCAGTACCTGTTCTCTCAGAAGTTGACCATACTCCTCACTTGCTGCTGCTGCTGCTAAGTGACTTAAGTCGTGTCCGACTCTGTGCGACCCCATAGACGGCAGCCCACCAGGCTTCCCTGTCCCTGAGATTCTCCAGGCAAGAACACTGGAGTGGGTTGCCATTTCCTTCTCCAATGCATGAAAGTGAAAAGTGAAAGTGAAGTCGCTCAGTCGTGTCCGACTAGCGACCGCACGGACTGCAGCCTGCCAGGCTCCTCCGTCCATGGGATTCTCCAGGCAAGAGCACTGGAGTGGGTTGCCATTGCCTTCTCCAACTCCTCACTTGGATGTTCCTTATTTCCTTGCTTGCTTTTTTTTTCATAGTTTTACCACCTGCATAATTATTCCCTGCTTTTCACTTTGATCCAGAGTGTATTTAACCTGAAAACATGAATTTGGATGTCATACTGAGACATTTGTCTGTAATTCCTGCTAACATTTTGAATTCGAGGCAAATTCTAACGATGTTTTACAGTGAAGATTCACTCCTTAACCCTGCCAGTGCGACACTGCAGCCCTCAGCATTGGCTGGCCAGCCCCGCTGCTCAGGCCCAGACGCCATATCCTAGTCTCCAGCCTGGAGGAGCCTGCCTGATAGTTGTTTGTTTCATCTTCTGTTTTAGGCACCTGACAATACTTCCTCCTGGCACTTTTAAAATCTCCAGGAAAGGGAGCTGTACTCTCGGTATTTTGTTTTCCTTGGTCAGATTTTCACCTCCAGTAAAGACATCTGGTCCCATCACTTCATGGCAAATAGATGGGGAAATAGTGGAAACAGCGTCAGACTTTATTTTGGGGGGGCTCCAAAATCACTGCAGATGGTGCCTGCAGCCATGAAATTAAAAGACGTTTACTCCTTGGAAGGAAAGTTATGACCAACCTAGATAGCATATTCTAAAGCAGAGACATTACTTTGCCGACTAAGTTCCGTCTAGTCAAGGCTATGGTTTTTCCAGTGGTCATGTATAGATGTGAGTTGGACTGTGAAGAAAGCTGAGAGCCGAAGAATGATGCTTTTGAACTGTGGTTTTGGAGAAGACTCTTGAGAGTCCCTTGGACTGCAAGGAGATCCAACCAGTCCATCCTAAAGGAGATCAGTCCTGAGTGTTCATTGGAAGGAGTGATGTTGAAGCTGAAACTCCAATACTTAGGCCACCTCATGTGAAGAGCTGACTCACTGGAAAAGACCCTGATGCTGGAAGGGATTGGGGCAGGAGGAGAATAATGCAACCACATCTTCAGACCGACAGGGTTAAGGAGGGGACGACAGAGGATGAGATGGCTGGATGGCATCACCGACTTGATGGACATGAGTTTGAGTGGACTCTGGGAGTTGGTGATGGACAGGGAGGCCTGGCGTGCTGCAATTCATGGGGTCGCAAAGAGTCGGACACGACTGAGCGACAACTGGAACTGGAAAGAGACCTGGGAACCTGACGCAAGAAGCAGGGTGATGGAGGTCGGTAGCCCTTGGCTTGTGACTAAGGAGAGGTGGCTTTGCTTCCCCGCTGACCCAGGGGCTACTGCTGGCCTCGGTGTTCCGTGGGCGCACACTATCTACATCTAGGCTTCCTGTTGATAAGCTGTCCGTCACCACTGGGTTTAGGGAGCACTTTATTGACTGCTCAGCCTAACCAGTTCAGGGCCTGTTTCTCATCTCACTCGTGGCTGCGTATGTGTGCTTGGTTGTCTCCTCGGCTGTGCTCTGACACACCATTTGCCCTGTTACATCAGGACCTATTTTTACCCAAGCAAAGCCTTGAATGGCCTAAGAACTCAAGTCTAAAGGAAAGTAAGTAAAACCTGTCCACCACACTTGTGAATGGTATTTGAATATTTTAATCATTTGAGGAGAACAATTCAGTTTGACCCTGCATGAACTATGTTCCAAATTCTTCAAATGTGATTGTTTCCTATGACCCCTAATGTTTGAATATAGACATTTTGACTAATTTTTGTTCTAGTTCAAAAAGCACTGGGGCTGTATTTTAAGCCCCTTAGAAGCTTAGAAACAATCTATTTCTTGTCTGTTTACTTGTTTGCTTCCACGTTACCTCGTATGTAGCACAACTTGAAGGCCTTTGAATTGCTGAGGATGCTGTAAGCATTCCCAGCCCTGACTGGTTTGTGCTGTATAAGATTTAGGGCTTAGTAGCCAGGTTGCTCAGAGAAGGCGATGGCACCCCACTCCAGTACTGTTGCCTGAGAAATCCCATGGACGGAGGAGCCTGGTAGGCTGCAGTCCACGGGGTCACTAAGAGTCGGACCCGACTGAGCAACTTCACTTTCACTTTTCACTCTCATGCATGGGAGAAGGAAACGGCAACCCACTCCAGTGTTCTTGCCTAGAGAATCCCAAGGACGGGGGAGCCTGGTGGGCTGCCATCTGTGGGGTCTCACAGAGTCGGACACGACTGAAGCAACTTGGCAGCAACAGCAGCCAGGTTGCTGCTGGGGCCCACTTCTGCTTTGACGTGTGGAAGAATAGATATTGAGGGAAGTGGAGTCAAGTGGGAGGTCTGCTGGCTTTGCTGGATTGAGGTTTTCAGATCTACCCATGGCGTCTATTCTTTCGACCGTCCTGTTACTGTTTGTCTTTGGGGGAGTTTTGTTTGGTTCTTTTGTACAAGGTTGCATTGAGAGTGGCTGAGATTGTGAATTAGGAATAATGAATTGCCCTCTAAAGACATCATGGGTTGAACCCTGTGTGCTCAGTGCACTGTCCTTTGAAAGCACTCTCACGGGCCTGTACCTTGGACCAGGTGGATACTTCTTGCGCTCTCCCATGACACTTGCAGGCTAAATAATGCAATAATCTGTTTGTCTTCTCAAGGTCAGGGATGTTAGAAGCTGGAGTGGACAGAATTATTTCCCAGGTGGTGGATCCCAAACTGAACCACATCTTCAGACCACAGATAGAACGAGCAATTCATGAGTTCCTGGCAGCCCAGAAAAAAGAAGCCGTGCCAGCACCGCCTCCAGAGCCTGAAAGCCAGGACCCTGCGGCTCCATCCCAAGACGCTTCCTAAGGTCAGTGTCCCGCCTTCTGTCCAGGAGCATTCACCTCCGGCTTATAGACACAGGAAGTGGATAGAAAAGGGATAAGCCATTACCAAGGTTCACGTTTCTTATCTATTCAGAAAAGTGTTTACTGCAAATGGATTTCATTTTGTTGTGAGTAATTTTTTACCGAGAACTAATTAGTAGCCTTTTCCTATGTCAGTGAGTGTGATTTTCTGTGCCAGCAGAGCTGAACATTTAAGCCATGAATAGATGCTTCATTAAAAACCAGCTGGGATGCTTGGTATGCACACGCCAAATTCACATTAAAGTCTTGTGAAATTGCCTAAATGAGTCTCTCCCCCAGACACTGAGTTAACTTGGGCTTACAATTTGAATATAAAGCCAAGCAGTGCATTCTAAAGTGCTTCCTCAGTGGCGCTCAGAATCCACTTTAAGTCCTCTTGGGTTTCCTTGTAGTATTTATTAAGGGTTTCAGTTTACCACTGTCAGTTACCATGGGATTCTTCTGCTGTGAGCACCCTTTTTTCTTTTTCACATTTGAAATTTAGTTTTAAAAATCAGCTCTAGATGCACAAAACAATGCTGTTTGCAGGGGTTGGTAAAGTTATCACAAGTAAGCCGTGGTGGACTCTCAGCCATTGCAGGTAACCATCGCGGTGTGCCTTACCCCCTCATTCTATGCTGGTGTTCTCTTTGAAAGGGTCTGTAAGATGGCTGTTATTTTTGATTAGTAAACTAAGCATCAGTGAGTGAACAAAGCAAGAACATCAGGCTCGCATGGGAAACTCAGGAGACAGATTGTCCCTTTGTGCCTGTATTAGGAAAAAACCTCAATTCCATTATGGAGTGTAAACATTCACTTCAAGTTTTTCTTTCTAGCTTAATTCCTTTGGGAACATAAAATTAACATAACACAAAACTAACATTTTGATTTGATTATCTTTCTTTTTAGAATATGCCTGACATGTTTTGGAAGCTGCGTTGAATTAATGGTGAAGAACTGGATTCAGTTACATAAGAGTACAACTTCAGAATGAAGACAGGCCGAAGTCCTCGCTGACTTCAGAATTCAGTGTTGACTGTGGGGCGGTGTCCACATAGAATAGGGAGCAAGTGGGGCTATAGAAAAGTTGACCAGGTGGGCCCCCATATTGTGCCGCCATCCAGCTAGCCTGTCCAGGGGGGTGACACCCAGTAGACACTACAGACATGTTAAGAAACACTACATCACTTTGGGGTTTGTCCTGAAGCGAACCTTTGTACTTGAACTTAGAGACTGTGTATGGATTTTAGGGTTTGTGCTTGAGGATAATCAGAAGCTACAGTGAAGGAACATAACCAGCCCTAAAGATGCAGTTTCAAAGAATTGACAGTAAAGGTTAGCCAGGGGTGGTAGGGTTTTAACAATGCTTAGTTGATACTATCAGTTTCTGAGAGTTGCAAATCAGAGTTTACAAGCCACTAGCATCAAATAGCTGTAAGGTCACTGTGACCCTCTTGTAGGTGACTCTTTTTAGCTTCCATTTCCTTTCCCCTGCAAGAGGTGTCAAAACACGGGGGCCTGGAATGCCTGAGAAGATGCAGACTTAAGTGGAAGGAAAGACATGTGCAGGCTCTCTATCCAGGGCTTCGTCCTATCCTGCAAGGGCTAGTGAGTGGGGTGTGTTTATTTTATTCTCATGTTTGTGTTTTTTTAGAAAGTGAATAAAGGGACTTGAGTTTTTTAATTAGATCATTTGATACTCGGAAACTTCAGCTAACTCTTAGACCCCAGTATGGAGCATAACCTTTCTCCTCTGTCTGTGTACCATTCCTGTGCAAACACATGACTTGGTGGCAGTGAAGGGCTGGTGGACACATCTTGGAACTACCATCGTATACCTAGAAGCGGTCCTCTCTTCCCCGGACCATTGCCAGTCCTCCTCTTTAGTTGAGGGCCGTGTTCTTGTTTCTGAACTTGCAGAAGTGTCACCAGGGGATTTTAAACAACATGCAAAGTCTGATTCGGAAGTTCAGAAAGACCTGAAAGTTTCTGACAAGTTCCAAGTGATGCTTCCACTGCTGACCCAAGTCATTTTGCATCCCAAGCTTTGGATGATATCAAAATTTACTTCAAACTAAGAGTCTTTGGTTCTTAGTTGAGCCTTCTGGATATTGTTACTCAAGACTTTAACCTGTTCCACCTTTACCATCAGTAACAAGTTAGGACTGCACTTCTGTGTTTAGCAGGCTGTTCGGGCAGCATGTGCCCTTATTTTAAAGCAAGCTGAGCACGCTTAGAGCAGGTGGCAGTTACTTCTGCAGTGTGCTCTGCTTCCAGGTAGAGCAGGTTGCTGCCTTTTCAGTCTGGGATTCAGCAACCGGGTCCTCAGTGCCCAGAGATGAGCCCCTCCAGTCAGTCCTCTGCACTAAGAGGCAGACAAGGAAGGACTGCAGGCCTGTGCGCTGCAAGGAGGCCTCTCAGACTCGGACCCCGCTGGTCAGGACCGTGGGCCTCCTTCCCAGGGAGGCCTCTGCTCCAGAAGGGAGGTCTCAACAGAGCCCCTCTCAACCCCGCCAGCATTCCGTCCGTCCACCACTGGCCTCCACCTGCTGACCGGGCAGTATGAGCAACCCAGAGAAGCTTCTTCCTCTCTCCCCAAATTCGCAAGTGACTGTGTTGTGCATCTTTTTGGCAGACGGTTTTGGTCCATCTCAGTTCTCTTTTTTTCCATTGTTATAGAAGGATGTACCAGTTAATGAGAAATACCCTGATTTTCACAGAATGTTAAATATGCCAAGATACCAAGGAGATTTTTTTATTTAAATCGTTGTTATATCCACAAAGAGTCACCATTGACTAGAGGGAATTTTTTCAAATGAAATCATCAGATTACAGAAGTACCTAGACACATTACTACTGTTGGGACAGAAGGCTGATTTTGACTTAGCTGAGCCAAATAGAAATGGAAGTAGTTCCCATATTCCCTTGAGTAAATGTAGTTAAGTAGGCAGCCAGGGAAAATGAGAGCAAACAGCACTCAGGGGGCTGAGACGTCCAAAGCTGCCACCTCCCTCAAGAACTGGTCACCTGCTAAGCCTTTTTTCATTCGCACTGGAGTCATGTTGAGTATTAGGCTTGCAGAGCCTAGAAAAATGATCTGAGAAAAAGTGAAATTCCTCCCTGATGAAGATGAGGCCACCGAAAGCATCTCACCCCTAAGCACCCTTGCTCCAGCAAGCTCCTAAATAAGAAACTACCTGTCTCAGACCTCAAGTCGTCTTTCTCTGTAGTTGGAAAACCCACTAACATTTGCAAAAGCCTCATGAAGCACAGAACTAACCTCTGTAAGACATCAACAAACACCAGCCTTTAAAAACCATCCAAGCCTTGGAGTCATGGTGATATATGAAGAACCCCATGCTCATGTTTGCGGTCCAGTTCTTTGACATGGGGCAGCATCTCCCATTGTGACTAGAGACTGCTGCCCCCAGCAGCTTTCCAGTTACTGCCTAAGCACTTGAGTGGCATCACCAAACCACCACGTCCACCCAGTCGTGACTATAACCCTTGGCTTATAGTGAAGTTTGTGGCTCCTAGATCAAGATTTTCAAGCATTGTTTTATTTCTGTCATTTAACCTTGGCTTCTATTTACTCAGCTGGGGATGTAGGGGTTCCCATGCATTTTGTAACACTCACTAGTAGTGTGGAGTGAATAAATACCAGCAGATTCCTTACAGGAATACTTCTGAAAGCATAACCACCCAGCCACCAGCGGGAAGCATCAGCATCTCCTGTGATTGTTAGAAATGCAGCCCTGACCCCAGATCTACCGATTCAGAGACTTATTGGGAGGGAGGGGGCAGGGGGATTGGCAGGCAAGCCTTTCATACAATTCTGATGCACACTAAGAATCATTTCCACTTTAGGAAACCTTTTTGGAAAGTTGGCAATGCTGACTGGTAATGACAGTTTAATTATATTAGTGGGTACACATAGCACCTACATAGTGGGTGAAATGTCTCTTGTTCCTAAGGAGCAAAACTATTTCTGACTAATTCTGCCATCAGTCCCTTGCAAGAACTGTGCATTTGGCCTTTTTGGCTTAGGAATGTCTGCATGTAATTTAAGCTCCCAAGCTTTCAAAAGCTTTAAGCCATCTTCTGAAGACGAGTTTGCTACAGTCCATGGGGTCGCAAAGAGTTGGACATGTCTGAGTGATGAACAACAAAAACAACAGAATTTTCCCAGGAACTCTGCAGAAAAGGCTTCAGTGGCTCCTCAAGATAGAGATGTCTGTAGAGACCCAGCAAAGGTCAGGGCCTGGCTTGTGCCTGAGGCTGGCACCAAGGTTCAGGCTTGGAAATTGCGCCTGGATTAGCACTGGCAGGCCAGGCCCTGCCTCCCTTGGCTGCATGAAGGCTGCTGAAGAGGGGGTGGGAAGCAGACAGGAAGGCTGGCAGAGCCGAGCTTTCTTTGGCACAGTGCATTGCACCCTGTCCATCACCTTACCCATGGAGAAGCCGGGAGGTCAGCTTTTATGGTCTGGCCCCTGGGGACAGGCTCAGCTCCAAGGCCGTGCAGTAATAATGACCCATCCTCTCAAAGTAGTAACGCTGCCAGAGACTTAGCCAGTCTTTCTGACTCCAGTCTCCCAGCTGCCATTTGGCCATCCTTCCCAAAATGTTGCTTTCCTCAAGTATCCTCACTCCCAAACCTTTGAAAGTAAGAATACGTGAACTAGTTGCCTACCAGATGGCAGACATTTCCTTAGACACAACTTCATTTAATCCTCACAAGCCTGTTATGTAGGGTCTATCCTGACTTACGGATGAGAAAACCAAGACTCAGAGAGGTGAAGCATCTTACTATTAAGTAGGGAACTATTAACTATGGAAGCAAGGTTTGAACCCAAGCTTCTGTGAATTCAAAGCCTGTATTTTCCCATCCCCTCACCCTTTGCTACTCTGCCTGCCTGTTAATTAATAGAACACGTTCAAATTTGTCAGTGCTCCAGGATCCACCCTTCATTCCAAAGGTAGCCCCAAATCGAGTCAACGTCTCAACACAAGCCCTTAGTTTCTAGCCAGCGTTTGCCCCTTGCACATCACAGGGCAGAGTTTGCAAACTGCCAGGCCGCTCTGCTGCACCTCGAACCACGTTCTTTCGGCCAAGGAGTTATGACTGTTGTCTCTTATTTTGTTTTCAACTATTTCTACCAATATTTCCAAATGGTGAGATTCCATATAGATCTGTATTTCTGACTCCTAAAGGAGAAGGTCAAGGTTCAGAAATGCTTTTGTGTCCCACGGACAACAATCAGCCCGTTGTGATGCCAGCTGACCGTTTCAGATGGCAGGTGGGACGTGCGGGAGCCACTGGCTGGCCTCACCGGTTTCCATCCCCTTACTGGGCCCTGAGGACACGAGAGCTGGACATACTTCCCCCAGAGGGTCATCACCTTGTGATTAAATTATTCAAAAACATCTCTTTAGCTATCTTCTAGAATTTAATTTTTCATAAGAGACCAGGTGGTTAAGTTACGTGAGTTGGGCTCTAGAATTCTCAAGATGGGAAGCAGGCTGAGGTTCCCTCACATCCCCTTCTGGGCGCCCACATAGGACCACTCGAGGCTGTGAGGGTGACAGCAGAGACAGCAGGGAGAGGTGGGTGCAGGTACGAGGAGGCACCAGCACCCGGCTTCTCAGAAGCCTCTCAGAGGTGCCCGAGTGGCAGTGTCCCCGAGGCCAAGACAGAGGGAGGTCTGTCTGTAGTTAACCTGCATATGGACATGGAACAACAGACTGGTTCCAAATTGGGAAAGGAGTACGTCAAGGCTGTGTATTGTCACCCTGCTTATTTAACTTACATGCAGAGTACATCATGAGAAACGCTGGGCTGGAGGAACCACAAGCTGGAATCAAGATTGCCGGGAGAAATATCAATAACATCAGATATGCAGATGACACCACCCTTATGGCAGAAAGTGAAGAACTAAAGAGCCTCTTGATGAAAGTGAAAGAGGAGAGTGAAAAAGTTGGCTTAAAGCTCAACATTCAGAAAACGAAGATCATGGCATCTGGTCCCATCACTTCATGGCAGATAGATGGGGAAACAGCAGAATCAGTGTCAGACTTTATTTTGAGGGTCTCCAAGATCACTGCAGATGGTGATGCAGCCACGAAATTAAAAGACGCTTGCTCCTTGGACGGAAAGTTAGGACAGCATATTCAAAAGCAGAGACGTTACGTCAACAAAGGTCCCTCTAGTCAAGGCTGTGGTTTTCCCAGTGGTCATGTGTGGGTGTGAGAGTTGGACTATAAAGAAAGCTGAGCACTGAAGAACTGATGCTTTTGAACTGTGGTGTTGGAGAAGACTCTTGAGAATCCCTTGGACTGCAAGGAGATCCAACCAGTCCATCCTAAAGGAGATGTTCATTGGAAGGACTGATGTTGAAGCTGAAACTCCAATACTTAGGCCACCTAATGCAGAGAGCTGACTCATTTGAAAAGACCCTAATGCTGGGAAAAATTGGAGGCCGAAAGAGAAGGGGACAACAGAGGATGAGATGGTTGGATGGCATCACTGACTCAATGGACATGAGTTTGAGCAAACTCCGGGAGTTGGTGATGGACAGGGAGGCCTGGCGTGCTGCAGTCCATGGGCTTGCAAAGTGCCAGACATGACTGAGCGACTGAACTGAACTGAATCTGTGTATGCAGCTTAATGTTTTGTAAATGAGGGTGAAGGGTAGCAAAAATGCCGCCCCAAACTATGACTGCAGGCGTTGAGGATGTGCCACCACAAAATAGGCTGCTTTGTACATTATTTTGAGTTGTTGGCACCTGAACAGCAAATGCAGGGAGATACTTTTTCTGAACTCCTTTTATCTGCCTCAAGACAGATCCTCCCAAAGGAACTCAGTTGTCACAGAGGCCCCTCTTTGGTGACTAGATGGATTGATCCAGTTATTTATTTCTCTCATTTATTTAAAGCAACAATGCCTGTATGTGGGAAGACATCCCAAGGGTACAAATGGGTTTAACAGGAGAAGTTTCCCACCGTGTCCCTCAGGGACCCCAGAGACCATCACTGTTACCTGAGTCTATACAGATCCCTCCAGAGATTATCTGTGCATATATAAGCATGTCTTTATATGCTTATATAAGGTTTTCATGTCTTTAACTGGGACACACTCTACCTCTCTAACTGTCCACAGAAGAAGTTCCTAGAAAGGGGAAGAGAGCTGGCTGGGTGCTGAGTAGTCAGCAAGTTCTTGGAAGTGGGAGGAGGGGACGTTGGGGAAAATGGCAGCCACCCTGAAGAGCTGTGAAGTTGATGCAATCATGTGGAAGGATCAGAATAAGGAGGTGCCCTGTTTTGAGAACTCGCTATGTGCTGCCCACTACAGCCACGACATGAAGGGCTTCCTTGCAGGGTCTCTGACTCTGCAGTATGAAGACAGTGCCCTTGTCCCCAGCAACAAAGAAAGAGACAGGCACTCACCTGAGATTTCAGGGACAAGTGTCAGAGCTGAGAAGTTGTTCGCCTTCAAAGCCTGACTTTTTCTCCTCCAGTTTCTTATATGGTGGGAAAATAGGCAAACCATGAAATTTACCATCTCAACCATTCGTTCAATGACAATATGTACCTGCATCTTGTTCTGCAGACATCGCCACCATCCACCTCCAGAATTTTTACCTTCCCCACCTGAAACTCTATGTTCTTTAAACAGTAACTCCCCACTCCCCCCGCCCCCAGCCTCTGGCACCCACCATTCTACTTTGTCTCTGCATTGGACTGATCTGAGAACTTCATATAAGTGCAGTCATACAGTATTTGTCCTACTGTGACTGACATTTCATCTAGCATAATGTCATTAAAGTTCGTCTAGGCTGTAGCATGTGTCGGAATTTCCATGCTTTTTAAGGCTGTGCAATATTCCATACCACCATAATATTCCATAATATTCCTTTCAACCACAGCACTGAACAAACATGCCTCTCAGTAGATGTTTAACAACTTTTTTTTTTATAATAATTTTTTTCCTTTATTTTAATTTACAATACTGTATAGGTTTTGCCATACATTGACATGAATCAACCACGGGTGTACATGCGTTCCCAAACATGAACCCCCCACCCACCTCCCTCCCCATAACGTCTCTCTGGGTCATCACCGTGCACCAGCCCCAAGCATGCTGTATCCTGCATTGGACATAGACTGGCGATTCGATTCTTACATGATAGTATACATTTGCCATTCTCCCAAATCATCCCACGCTCTCCCTCTCCCTCTGAGTACAAAAGTCCGTTATACACATCTGTGTCTTTTTTGCTGTCTTGGTACAGGGTCGTCATTGCCATCTTTCTAAATTCCATATATATGTGTTAGTATACTGTATTGGTGTTTTTCTTTCTGGCTTACTTCACTCTGTATAATCGGCTCCAGTTTCATCCATCTTATTAGAACTGATTCAAATGTATTCTTTTTAACAGCTGAGTAATACTCCATTGTGTATATGTACCACAGCTTTCTTATCCATTCATCTGCTGATGGACATCTAGGTTGTTTCCATGTCCTGGCTATTATAAACAGTGCTGTGATGAACATTGGGGTACATGTGTCTCTTTCAATTCTGGTTTCCTTGGTGTGTATGCCCAGCAGTGGGATTGCTGGGTCATAAGGTAGTTCTATTTGCAATTTTTTAAGGAATCTCCACACTGTTCTCCAAAGTGGCTGTACTAGTTTGCATTCCCACCAACAGTGTAGGAGGGTTCCCTTTTTTAACAACTTTTTTGAAAAAACTCTTTCCTTTTCTTTTGAAATGATTTCAAACTTATGGAAAAGTTGTAAGAATAGTACGAACAACTTTTTCCTGAACCACTTGAGAGAGGTTGTTGACCTGATGTCCCATCTCCCCCAAATACTTCAGCATGTAATTCCTACAAATAAGGACAGTGTACGACGAAGCCACAGTAAGAGCAACAGAAAATTAACATTAATACAATACTACCATTAACCCACAGGCCTTCTGTTTGGCCAGCTGTCCTGATTAGAGGAAGGATTCGGTTTAGAGTCAAACACTACCTTTAGTTGTCACACCTCCTTTGATTCCTTCAATCTGGAATAGTTCTTTTTAAAGACAATGGGTCAGACCTTTTGTAGAATAGTCCTTGGGTTTGTCTGATGATTCCTTGTGGTTAGACTCAGATTCTGCATCTTGAGCAGAGACATTACAGAAGTGAAGCTGTGTTCTTTCCACAGCATCCTATCAGGTGCATGATTTAGACTCGTCCTTTGCTGGTGACTTCCCTGGTGGCTCAGACAATAAAGCATCTGTCTACAATGCAGGAGACCCAGGTTCGATCCCTGGGTCGGGAAGATCCCCTGGAGAAGGAAATGGCAATCCACTCTAGTAGTATTGCCTGGAAAATCCCATGGACAGAGGAGCCTGGTAGGCTACAGTCCGTGGGGTCACAAAGAGTCGGACACGACTGAGCAACTGAGCGACTTCACTTTCACTGGCAATGTTCACCTTGATCACTAGTGATTAAAGATGTGTCTTTCAGATTGCTGTTTTCTCCCTTTGTGGTTAATATTTTGTGGGGAGGTACTTTTAGACTTTGTCAATATTCTGTTCTACGATAAGTACCAAATGGTAATTTTCTAGTCCCATCATTCCTTCTACAATTATTAGTTGACATCCTACTGCAGCGAAAACTTTTTCTTGTCCTCGTTTATTCTTTTGTTTATTTCTATTTGTGTTGATCCATGGACTTCTATTTAATCAATATGTTCTATATTTTGGTCTTATGTCTTTTGATGCTCAAACTGTCCCAGATTTGGCCAGGGGGTGGCCCTCCATGCTGTTTTTTGTGTCCATGTGACATTTCTCCACCTCTCTTTGGCACTTGCTTTCTGACACCAGAAGATGCCCCACGCTCATCATGTACATTCCCTGCCCCCAACTTGGAATCTGCCATTTTTCCAAGGAGGCTTGATCCTCTGGCTGGTATTTAAAAATCAAATCTGAGAGCTAGACATGCCTCTGCTCCCGGACCCTCTTGGGATTCAGCTAGTTTCCTTCCTTGAACTGTAATTATTTTTCCACCACTTTCCCATTATCCTAAACACATTAACAACGGATCAGTACCACTATTTGGAGCCCCTCTCCCATCACTGTCACCATCTCAAGCCCCTATGGATGCCCCTGACCCTGTCCTGGCTCCAACACTACACCCTGATCCTTGGCCCCCACTCTCTCCATGCTCACCTTGCTCAGCCCCATCCAGTGGCCCCGTGACTATCTGCAAACCCTTGACCTCACCGATACTCCAAGGTCCTATGGTATGAATGGGCCAGGGGGTGGTGATAAGCGATGAAACGGCCGGAGCAGTGAATCAAACGCACAGCACGTGACAGCCCCTGCCTGGCGGAGCAGGCAGCTCAGCTGGCTTCCGGCTTATCAGTAGGCGACCTCCTGGACATGCAGACCAGCAGACAGAGGCTTTGGGGTCAAGCTCACTCTTTCTTTTTCCTTTGTTCTTGCTGTCTTGTCACCCCAACCCTGGCCCCGTCAGCATTTGGGGTCTCTTGCTGTGGCTCAGTGTCGGCCCCTTGGGTGGCAGGCCAAGCGTCTTTCTGATGCCAGCTTATTTCTTATCACCAAGCTAGACCACCTGGTACATGCCAAATTTGGCAAAAGTCCACAAGCTGTGGAAACTAACAGAAACTTACTTATGTTCCATAAGTTATTAATAAGCTGGGATTTTACCAGTGTTCCTTCCTAGCAAGAAGCTCTTCCTAGACGCTCGGCAAGCATGGGTGAAAACACGGAAAACACCGCGGGCTACAATCGCCGTGAGGACTGTCGTGTTGCGTCACTCCACTTTTCCTCATGAAGTGCACGCTGGGAACACCTGTGGTTTGCAGTCGTCAGATGAGTCCCACGTGACCTGGAGACCCAGGACCGCTTCTCTCCGGCCTCGGCCCAGCCTCCCACCTCCTTACAAGTCCCCAAGGAGATGTTTGTACAGTTGACACTGGCACAGTGGTCCTTTGTGATCAGCAAAGCCTCTGGCCCTACACCCTGACACAGAACTCCAGGGAGACAAGCTGGGCCACATCGGGGGCCGCGTTCACCCCAGCCAGCTCGCGGACGGCACGGCCTTGAACCAAAGCCAGCCTGAAGAGGGCGGCTCTGCCCGCTGCCCTGCGCTACACCCGAGTCTTGGAAGCCCAGGGAGGCACAGACCTCTCCTGCCTGAGGCAGAGGAAGAGAAGGGGAAAGGGGAGCAGGCGAGGCCCAGGGCGCACAGCTGGGTTCTGGGAGTGAGAGAGGGAGGGACGCGGGAGAACGGAGAGGCCCTTCCAGGGCCGTGTTCTCATCACATGCCTCCAGAGCAGACAAGCAGGAGGTGGAGGATGCCAAGGCTGGACCTGAGGAGGCAGGGACGCCTCTGTGTCCATTCTTATCTCCTACGGTGGCAGAGGAAGGCAATGACCCAGGGCACTGGGCCTGTGCATGGAGACCAGTGACTTCGTGCTAGCCCCGCAGCTTTGCTTAGACCCTGGAATTGACCTATTTTGCCAGGGCTGTTCCCCGCACCCTCCCCGCCCCCACCCCCAAACAGTCAGCGGAGGCCTCCGAGGCGGGTTCAACTCCAGGGCAGAGTGAAGCGGGGAGGGACAAGAGTTGTTGTAAGAAGCGGGGTAAAGGAGACGCATGGTTGCCAGAGATTGCCCTGGCGATGGTTTTTAGGTGCTGTCAGGTAAAACTGTGAACTTGTGGCCCATCCATCCGTGAGGAGCAACACAGCTACATCCTAGAGGGACAGAGTCACCTCACTTAACCGCCGCTTCTGTTATCCGGCAGCTCTCTTGTCCTCTGTTCCATAGACTCTGAGGTGTGGCACTCTGCTCCGTGGGGATAGACAAGGATAGGCTAGAAATAGGAAATAGGAACGGGAGAGGAAACACTCATCCCTTGCATGCATTGTGTGCTAAGTCACTTCAGTCGTGTCTGACTCTTTGCCACCCAGTGGACTGTAGCCCACCAGGCTCCTCTGTCCATGGGATTCTCCAGGCAAGAATACTACAGTGGGTTGCTATGCCCTCCTCCAGGGGATCTTCCCAACCCAGGGATCGAACCTGCGTCTCCTACATTGCAGGCAGACTCTTTACCGCCGAGCCACAAGGGAAGCCCTCATGTCCCTTAGTTTGCCCTTTTCCATCCTTTATCAAGTGTGATGGTGCCTGCAGAGCACCTGTCCATGCAGGGCACATAGTAAGCACTCACTAAATACTGTAATTGCTCAAGGTAACAACAGCAGCTACAGGTGTCGTTGCTGCTGATTCATTTAACCAGAGGGCAGAGTGCAGAGCAGCCATCACACCCTCATTTTACAGAAACGGAAGCCCAGGGCTAGCCCAGAGCTAGCTAATGGAGCCAAGTAGCCTGGTTGCCCGCTGGCCTAAGGACAGCAGAGCCAGGGCAAGGAGGTCAGGGAGCCCAGCTCAAGGCATGGAACTAGAACAAGATCTAAAGAGGAGGGAAAGGGGAGAAAGAGACTTGTGAAGGCAGGGGTGAGGATGCAGCTTGGGCACGAGGAGGGCTGGAGACAGGAGGTCCCGGCAGTTTGGGGTGGTGCAGAAGACGGGAGGCGGCGGCCACCAGTCTGGGCTCTGGAGGGAAGCCCTACTGGGTGAATGTACCGCACAGACCCCTCAGTAGCCAGGTGACCTGAGGCAGACCCTCCTAACTCCCTGAGCCTCTGTTTCCTCATCAGTAACATGGGCGGATAGGGCAGTCCCTACCTCGTGGAGCTGCAGATGACAGAATGTGCAGCACCCAGATGGCGCTAGTGGTGAAGACCCCACTTGCCAATTCAGGAGACAGAAGAGACACAGGTTCGATCCCTGGGTCGGGAAGATCCTATGGAGGAGGGCATGGCAACCCACTCCAGGATTCTTGCCTGGAGAATCCCATGGACAGAGGAGCCTGGTGGGCTACAGTCCACGGGATTGCAAAGGGTGGGACATGACTCAAGCATGACTAAGTTATGACAAAGTCATGCGTGTGTGCATGACTTAGCATGCACGCACACACGCACGCAGCTCTTAATCATCACCCAGCCAAGCTGTGGTTCTCATCACAGAGCCAGACAGAGATGACAGGCCCATCTTTCTGGATCCCCCCCATGGTCATGATGGAAGAGGGAACCACCAGGACGCTGCCATGCATTTTCCTAAAGGAAGAGTTTTCATCAGAAGAAAGCTGCTTGGCCCACCCACCAGGCTCATTCCCACACAATTTGGAGGAGCTGGGTAAAGCACCCTAGCTTTGTCACTTCCTATCTGTGGGCAAGTAAGTGACTGGTCCTCTCTGAACATCAGTCTCCCCACCTACAAAATTGCCTTGAAGACTATAGAAATTCTTTAAACAGAAACTACTGGTATTAAAAACAATTTTTAAAGCATGTATATATATGTATAACTGAGTCACTTTGCTGTACAGCAGAAATTAACACAGCACTGAATCAGCTGTGTACTTTGTTGCTCAGTTGTGATTGACTCTTTGTGACCCCATGAACTGAAGCACATCAGGTATGTCTGTCCGTGGGATCCTCCAGGATCCGAGTATACTCCAAGAATACTGGAGTGGGTTGTCATTCCCAACTTCAAAGGATCTTCCTGACCCAAGGATCGAACCCACATCTCTTTCATTTCTTACACCGACAGGCGGGTTGTTTACCACTGAGCCAGCTGGGAAGCCAATTAAAAAAATAAATTTTAAAAAGGAAGTATTGGTATTAATTTTACCTGGGGAGGCAAAATAACCAAGCTGGAGATAACACAGACTTTAGAGAGATCAGGCCAAACCCCAGCTTCTCTAAAAAGTAGCTGAGCAGCCTTGAACAAGTTTCTCAGCCTCTCTGCTTGCTTCCCTGTGTGGAGGAAATTACTGAGATAATGCCTGGGAAACGCTCGGTACCACCTAGTATGTAATAAGGACTTACAAAATAACAGTCATTATTACTGCCTGTTTCTTTCTCGGTCTGAACCAGATCCTGGCCTGACCTCGACTTGTATCTCGCTCTGCCTCCACCCCGAGTTTTCCAACCCAGTGTAGCTTGAATGCTAATTTTGTGGGGCAGCCACCCAGGCCCAGCCACAGTGTTGGCCTCCTCAGTTCCACCTCCATAAACAGAAGAGGTGGTGTGAGTAAACACGCGCTCTCTGCTGGCCCCGGAGGCCACCAGCCTCGAAGGAGGCCAGGTGGAGGGTGGCAGCCTGCTTTGATGGAAGTAAAGACCGAGCCCAGGAACAGAGCAGGCCACGAAAGGCCCTGGGCCAGGCAAGGCAGCACACGGGGTGCTGAAACCAGAGGGCATATGGGCCGAGTCCCCCCACGTCTATCTCACCCCTCCCCAAGCTGGCCCTGGCACCATCTCACCCTCCCTAGAGTTAGCATCTGTCTCTCAGTGCCCCCTGGGCTCCCAGGAGTGACCACAGCAACAGTTTTGACAAAAGTCCGCACCCCAGGTTCACACAGCATCTCATGAACACCCTCCCTACCCCAGCGGATGGCTGTCATCACTGAAGAGGAAACCGAGTCTCAGGAAGACGACCCACCCCAAATCACAGAGCTGGAGGGGTGCCTGGAGTCAGAATCCCATGTGGCTCTGAACCCCAGCTCTCACCCTGCTCCCTGCTGGAAAATCACCCCTGCCTGCCCTGGCGTCAACCCCTAGAGCCACTCCGGCTCCTCTGGCCCCCTGCCTTTGCCCCTACTAAGCAAACTCCACCACCCTCAGTGAAGCAAGCACGTTTGCTGAATGGCTCCACAGATGGAGACAGAAAGAAGAATCCAAGTGGGAAGTGTTTCTCTGAAGGACAAGGGCATGGCAAGAGCACGTCTCAGGACTTCACACACCGCTTTGCAAGCACTCACTCACTTCACCCTCAAAACCACCCAGTCGGGTCTGCAGTCTGATCTTCATTTTACAACTGAAGGAGCAGAGACTAGAGGTTAAGTAAGGTGCCCAAGGATCACATTGCTTTTAAGTGGCAGGGCTGAGCGTGGACCCGGGATGCTGATGTGGTGAGGGCACAGATGCCTTCCCCTCTGTGAGGCCGCTGCCCTGTGTGGACCTGGCCCAGCCCGGGTGATCACCACAAGTCTGGTCACTGAATAACCCACAAGTAAACATATTACTTCTGAGGCCCCTTGAAGTTCTAGGATAGTATAGGTATAGAAAGCATGGATTCTGGAGCCACACCACCGAGATTGCTCATCCCGGCTGCCCCCAACCAGCCGTGTGTTCTCGAGTGAGTTACTTCATTCTCCCGTCCCTCACCTTTTCCATCTGTAGAATGGGAGTTATAATAGTGCCTGCCTCAGAGGGTTGATATGAGGAGCCAGTGAGTCGTCAGCATTTGTAACACTCTCAGAACATTACCTGGCACAAAACAAAACAAATTCCAACGAAGTGCTCATTAAGTTTAGGAAAAAAATGCATGTATGTATTGTTGACTGAAACAAAAACGCACAGTCTAAAAGTTGAGACTTATGTTTTATTCAGAGGACATTTTTAGAACTTCAGGCCTAGGAGACAGCATCTCAGGTAATGCTGAGAAAACTGTTTTGAAGAGGAAGGGGGGAAACCAGGATATATAGGCGTTTCTGCAACAAAGCCAGATAATCAGAACAAAAGATTCCTGTTAATAAAAGGAAATGAGGTATCTCAAGTTAAAGACTTTAGTGTTCCTCCATGTACAAGACGATGCAAGACTCCGGGCTCACCGACATGCTTCCTTTGATGTGCACCTCAGCCCTCTCTGGCCAGCATCCTGTTTTCTTACCCAAGTTTCCTCAGGTGTACCATGCAGGAGTGGCCGAAGTTTGATACCCACTAGATGGGCTTGGTGGTGGGTAGCCCCTTTGTCTCCACCCTGAGGTCCCTCAGGGCTCACTGTCCAGGCAGCTGTTGTGTAATGGCTTGAAGACGGTGACATCCTTTGTTTACTGATTTGGTAAGCAGTTTAGTTATATATATATATTTGGCTGTGTTGGGTCTTCAAACTGAGGTGCAAGGGTTTCTCTAGTTGTAGAGCATGAGCACACAGGCTTAGTGGCCCCACAACATGTAGGATCCTAGTTCCCTGACCAGGGATCAACCCTGAGTCCCCTCATTGCAAGTCGAATTCTTAACCACTGGACCACCACCAGCGAGGTCCCACGTACACATACACGTGTGTGTGTGTGTCTGTGTATTTATAACCCTACTGCACAGCTATCTTAACTTTTTTTGCTGAAGGTGACATTGTGTGAACATTTAAAATTAGACAGTTGTCTAAGCTAGTAACTGACCTGATAAAAAAACATTACCTCTTGGTTTCTTGTGGATTTAGATACCTTTGCACAAACTCTGAATTTATATTCTGTTTCACTTCAGAGATGGACCTCAGGCCTTGATCAGGAACATTTGAGGGGAGGATGTTCCCCATTAATCTTGGCACTGGAGTCACTTTGCTTCCTTTCTGTTTAAGGTGAAACAACATGAAAAGGATAGTTTTAAACGCCAAAGTGGAGAATGCTGTGTTGCTAGGGAAAAGCTCAGAACAGAGCTCCTCAAAAGCCTTCAGGCGAAGATTAAAATGGAAATGACCAAAGGGAGCTAGAAAAGGGCCATTCCCGGGAGGGAGCTCGGTGCAGAGCAGTCCAGAGAGTGTCCCCCTCTTCCTGGGAACCCAGCAGAGACCCAGGGCAGCGCCCACTCAGCCGTTCCACATGCATCCACCGTCTGCACTCTGGGAGCCAGGCCCTGGTGGGCCTAGTGAAGTGTCAGGCCGCCTCCGGGGAGCTCACGTCAACTGTGGATGCAGAGACAGGATGGAAATAGAGCTGCTGGGCCTCACAAGCCCACCACAGCCCTGCTTTCTGTCCTGTACGTAGAAGGATGGAGACAGGGCCCTCTGCCAGGGTCCTCAGAGGGAGACCATCCCATCTCCTTGAAAGAAATATTTTGATAGAACAATTGGGGTCAGGGGTGAGACCCTTAGCACAGGTTCAAATGAAAAACAATTTGACTGAGTGGTTCAGAGACCAAGAGACAAGCAAGGAAATGAGTCTCTCCCAAGGAGAAGAGGGGAGTAGATTTCAGGCAGAGGAATGGGAACGGTGGGGGCCGACGCGCGAGGCTGGAGAGAGGCCTGCGGGCAGGCTGAGCAGTGAGAATGAGGGGGTGTGGAACTGCCCGAAGGAACTGCGGAGGTGTTGCAAAGCCGTAGGCTTCTGACAAGCACCCCACTCTGAGGAGTCCTTGCTGTTCTGTGGCGATGTCCCACACTCAGGCTCCAAAGCGGGCTCCTCTGGTTTACATTCAGATGTGACTCCCCCGGATGAGACCCTGAGTCGCTTCCACCAGCTTTCAAGTGTGGAGCCTGAATTATTCACCACGCAGCTGCCCATGTTGTTCTTGGTAAGCATTGTGGGCCAAACGTTTCCGTGGTCTCCCCCCTCTAAATTCGTACGTTGAAGCCCCCACCCTCAATATGACCGTATTTGGAGACAGGGCTTTTATGAAGTAATTCAGCTTAGGTGAGGCCAAGATCCGATGGAATTGGTGTCCTTATAAGAACAGAAACAAACCAGGGAGCTTGCATGCTGTCTCCTCACCACGTGAGAATGCAGCGAGAAGGCGTCCCTCTGCAAGCCAGGAGGAGGGTGCTCACCATGCTGGCACGCATGGTCTTGGACTGGCTGCCTCCAAAACCATGAGGAAAAGAAATGTCTGCTGTTTAAGCTGCCCAGACTGTGGTGTGTTGCCATAGCAGCCCGAGCAGGTCATTACAGCGGGTTTGTCTGGGGGGCTTCATCTCCGCTCTTTCCAGCATACTTTGATCAGGGTCACCCGGGTCCCACCTGGAAACCCTCTGGGGAAGGAATCCCAGTGTACAGAGCACCCGAGGCCTGGCGGAGAAGCAGAAGTGACACAGGATTCGGGTGCTCACACCCCTTGACTCTCGTCCTGTGGGGAGGGGCACGGCCAAACACTGCATGCTTTCACTTATACGTGGCATCTGAAAAAGGAAACAAACGAACAGGATGAAACAAATAGACTCACAGAGGGAGAATAAGCTAAAGGCTACCGGCGGGGAGAGGGAAGAGGAAGGGGCCCAGCAGCGGCAGAGAATCGAGAGGTGCAAACTACCACGTATAAACTAGGTAAGATACAAGGGTGTAACACACGGCACAGGGAATATAGCCAATATTTTACACGAACTTTATATGGATCATAATCTTGAAAATGCCAAATCACTATGTTGTACACCTGAGACTAATATAATACTGTAAGTCAACTCTACTTCAATTTGAAAAAATGGTGTGGCCGCTTTGGAAGACTGGTGGCTTCTTCCGAAACTAGAGATATTCTTTCCATACAATCCAGCAATTGTGCTCCTTGCCATTTGCCCTGAGTCAAAGCTATATCCAAACAGAACCTGCACATGATACTTACAAGGACTTTAGTAATAATGGTCAAAATCTGGAAGCAACCAAGACGTCTTTTAGTAAGTAAATGTATAAAACACTGTGGTACATCCAGACGATGGACTATGCCTCAGCACTGGAAAGAAAGATGCCATCACGCCACAGACTGACATGGAAGAACCTTAAATGCATATAAAGCCAATCTGAAAAGGCTACACGCTACATGACTCCACCTAGGTGATATTCTGGCCAAAAAAAAGAGGTAAAACTATGGAGACAGTAAAAAGATCAGTGGCGGCCAGAGGTTGGGCAGAGAGAGATGAGAAGTCCTTCCACAGAGGACTTCTGAGGAAGTGAAAATACTGCGTATGACATTATAATGATAAATACATGTCATTATACTTTCATCCAAACCCATAGACTGTACAACACCAAGAGTGAACCTTAAGAAACTCTAGACTGTGGGTGATTATAACATGTCAGTATAGGTCCATCTTTAGTAACAAATGTACCACTCTGGTAAATGATATAGACAATAGGAGAGGCTGGTCACATGTGGAGGCTGGGGGTATACTGGAAAGCTCTAACCTTCCTCTTGATTTTCTATGAACCTAAAATTGTCCCCCCAAATGAAGATTTTTTTAATATCATTTTTAAATTTAATTTTTATGTTATAGTAGAGTATAATTATTTACAACTTTGTGTTCATTTCAGGTGTATGGCGAATTGATTCAGTTGTACATATACATATATTCTTTGTTTGCAGATTCTTTTCTCACACAGATCGTTACAGAGCATTGCCTAGAGTCCCCTGTGTTATACAGTAGGTCCTGTAGATTCTCTGTTTTATGTATAGCAATGTGTATATGTCAATCCCAGGCTTCCAAGGTGGCTCAGTGCTAAAGAATCTGTCTGCTGATACAGGAGACTTGGGTTTGATCCCTAGGTCGGGAAGATCCCCTGCAGTAGGAAATGGCAACCCAGTCCAATATTCTTGTCTGAACAGTCCCAAGGACTGAGGGACCTGGTGGGTTACAGTCTGTGGGGTTGCAAGAGTCACACACAACTTAACGACTAAACAATGGCAACAATATTATGTTAATCCCAAACTCCTAATTTATCCGTCCCCCAGTGTTTCTCCCCTTTGGGAACCATAAATTCCCTTCCAAAGTCTATGAGTGTGTTTCTGTTTTGCAAATGCGTTCATTTGCATCATTTTTTAGATTTCACATGTAAGAGGTGTGTGATATCTGCCTCTGTCTGACTTAATCGTTCACCGAGGATGATCACTCTTGGTCCACCCGTGTTGCTGCAAACGGCATTATTTCCAAAACGAAGACTTTCTTTGAGTAGTGGAGTAGCGGAAGCATTTCATTTTTTAAGAATCAAGAGTGGGAGCTCTGTCAGAAGAGGAAATGCAGTCTTCTATGTGAACTCTCTTTATTGTTTGCCACCCACCTTCACGCCATCCCCGCCTGCAGTTAGAGAGACTGGGGGACAGAGAGATTTCAGGGACTCGCCAGAGGAGCAACCGTGAGTGAGAGTCCAGGATTCCTATCCCACCGTGTCTGCCTGCACAGCCCCAGGGTGGCTTTAGTGTCATTCTGTCCGTCTCTGTGGAAGAGGCGGGGAAGACTGCAACAAGCATTTGGGAGCATCTGAAAGCTCATTTCACACAACTGCGAGGAGGGCAATGGGTTATCTAGGCACTTCTTCATTCAGGATTCCGGAATGCAGAAACTTGCTCAACCCTGAACCCCACCACAGACAGCCGTCAGAGAATATTTTCTGTCCAGTTGCAAAGGAGCCGTGCACAGGGCACGTGACCGCTGCGAGGAACTGGCATCTCAAGTCTGAGAAAAGGACAGAACAACCCAGAATCCATGTCTCCCGTGGCCTGTGTGCTGGCCCGCACAGCCCCAGGAAGCGGATGTGGCCAACAAGCCCCAGCCCTTAGTGGCCACCACCTCCGCTGGCAGGGACTGCGTGACCTTGGCCAGGCTCTCACTTAACTCCTTGAGACGCTCAAAGCAAATAAACTCCGTAAGGAAAAGCGCCCGTAACGTTTCCGAGGGCCAGACAAACTTTGGCAATGGCAGCATTTTAACAGATGACCTGGCCCCTGCAGTAAAAATCACCTTTCCCATTATAGCCAGATCTTGTTTTTTTCCAAATCGCTTTTGCCTTTCATTACACAGCCCAACCCCAAAGAGCCTTTCCTTTCATCACAGAGTGGAAAAATTGTTTTTTCTTTTCTTTAATTTTTAAAAATTTATTCCTTTTTAGTTGGAGGATAATCCCTTGACAGGACTGTGCTGGTTTCTGCCATACAGCAACATGAATCAGGCATGTACGTATGCCCCCTCCGTCTCGAACCTCCCTCCCACCGCCCACGCTGTCCCTCCTCTCTAGGTCATCACAGAGCACCAGGTTTCAACTCCCTGCGTCACACAGCAAACCCCCATTCGGCCATCTATTTTACACATGGTATGTGTATGTCCCAATGGCACTCTCTCAATCCGTCCCGCCCTCTCCTTCCCCCGCTGTGTCCACACGTCTGCTCTCTATGTCAGCGTCTCCACTGCTGCCCTGCAGATGGGTTCGTGAGCACCATCTTTCTCGATCCAAATATGGCATGTACCCAGAGCTGAGACCTGCTCACGAGCCCCAAGAGCCCCCCGCCCCCTGACCAGGTGCTTCTGGGGCATTCACAGGGGTGCCTGGCATCTCACGAGTTCTGGACACGCAACTCAGTGCTGGCCATCTGTTCAAAGAAGGGAGGAAAGAGGAAAGGTACTCTTGGGACAGATGATTTTGCTGTGGTTTTGTAGTTGCTTTATCTTTTTTTTTCCCTAAAAAATCTGCTCAGAGCAGGAGAACACTTTCCCACTATTGTTTGGAAAACTCATGGGGTTTTGGTGTCAAGACTCCAAGGCATGTCAGCCAGCCTGAGTGGTACATTTGAGACAGCCCGGGCTACAAAATTGATGTAGCTACTCCTCCCTCAGGAGGGGTAACACAACTTCCTGTTCTTTAAGTGTAGGCGAAAACAGTGCATTTGCAATCACCCCTCACTCATGTCCAACGCTTTGCAACCCCATGGACTATAGCCTGCCAGGCTCCTCTGTCCAAGGGATTCTCCAGGCAAGAGTACTGGAGTGGGTTGCCATTCCCTTCTCCAGGGGGGTCTTCCTGATCCAGGGATTGAACCCGGGTCTCCTGCATTGCACACCACCAGGGAAGCCCTCTGAGTCACACAGTGACTTCCTCCAAAGACAACCTACGGAAATGGGGAAAAGGTAACTTGACAAACTGACAGACACCACCTCAGCCAGGTGTCAAGGTCAACGTCAGCAGCGATGAGTCATGTTGAAAGTATGTTCCCTTGACATGAGGTGGTGTGAAGGACACTTTGTCTCTGTGGTCTTCCTTCCCAAAGCCTACAACCTCAATCTAATCATGGGGAAAATAACAGATAAAATACAAAACCAGTACTTCTCCAACTGTCAAAGTCACAGAAGCAAAGAGAGTCCTGGGAAACCGTCACAGCCGAGAGGAGACTTAGGAAGACATGGTCACTAAACACGGTGAGAGCCTAGATGGGGCACTGGAGCAGAAAAAACACACTAGGTCAAAACCAAGGACACCTCGGGGGCTTCCCTGGTGGCCTAGACAGGAAAGAATCTGCCTGCAGTGCAGGGGACCGGGTTTGACCCCTGGGTCGGGAAGACTCCCTGGAGAAGGGAATGGCAACCTACTCCAGTGTTTTGGCTTGGGAAGTCCCATGGCAGAGGAGCCTGGCGGGCTACAGTCCATGGGATCGCAGAGTCGGACATGACTAAGGGACTGAGCATGCAAGGACATCTTAATTGATATTTGTTAATAATAATATGTCAATATTCATTAATTTTGATAAATATACCATGCTAACCTAAGACGTTAATAATAGAGAAAACTGGGTGTGGAATAAATGGAAACTCTCGTATTATTTTCAGTTCTTTCCTGTAAGTCTAAGACTGACAATATCAAGTTTCTTTTACAAAGTGAGTAAATTTAGTTTCACATTTTGCCTTCCTTGTTTGCCTCCCGGTATCACCTTCTTACAAGCCTCGGCATCTCAGCTGGACTTATATCTTTTTAAAATCTATTTACCTATATTTATTTTGCTCCGTCATTTTGGGGATTTTTTAAAATAAAAGTTTAGTCTATGCAATCAGTAACTCATCCAAAGATGGACACACCACTATCCATCAGTCCCCCTCAGGCCTTTTTAAGGGAGCTCCCAAGAGTCTGGGACCAACATCCTATCTGAATGCTTATTGCATAGGCACTTGGCAAAGTTAGATGTTTCACAGGGAAGTGAGGCCTCCATTGGTCCCTGCTAGGAGCTATGAGTGGAAGGAGGAGGAGGAGGTAGAAAAAGAAGGGGGGGAGAGAAGGGGGTGAGGAGGAGAGGGAGGAAGGGGAGGGGAAGAAGAAGATAAAGAATATTTGTAACGTGTTTTGCTGGTACCTTGGGAACTGTTTTGAAAGGCAGAAGACACAGGACCTCCCCAGCCCCTCGTATGATTGGATTGCACCCTAATAGCATACCCCGGGCAATTCAGAGACCTCTCAGATTTACCCAGCTCTCCAAGGAAGCAAGAGACTCAAAGTCCTCAGCCCAGGTCCCCCTCTGTGTCCCTGCCCTCGGTGCACTGGGAAGCTCATCTCCTCCCTCGGTTTCCACAAGAGCTCGCTGATACCAAGAACTCACTGGAATCAAGAGATGGGTTTGAAATTCAAGGGCACGGAGGGAGATTAGGAGGATTTCACGTCTCAGCAACTCCAACACTTTTCATCCGGACACTAGGCATTGCTCTCCATAACCAGCCGCAGGCTGTGGAGTCTGAAGGCACTTTCTCCTGGTCCGTTTGCCCCACAAGACCCCCAACACTACCCCCACCCTGGGCTCTTTCCTATCTCCCCCTCTTAGGAAAAAGGATAAAAATATCTTTATTGCTTGGGTTCTTGTCCACACCCTTGGAATCTGGGTCACACCTTATATCCCAAGCATCTCGTCAAAATGTTTTCCCAAAGACTGTTTCCTTCTTAGCAGGGACACTGCCGCCAGCAGTTAAGAAAATCTTTGCCTGATCACGTCTGACATCATCTATCAGTTCACCCTCTACCCTGGCCCTGCCCTTTTTGCCTTCATCTACCCTCTTCCAATCAAGAATAAACCCCCAGCTTTTCATGTTAATCTTTGAAGCTGGGTTCATATAAAATATTGGCCCATGTCATCATCTTATTAAACTCCTACCCATAAACTTAACCTTCAGTCAAAGTTGTAGGCCAGGCAAATGGACTTCCCTGACTTGGTTAGGTACACATCTCTATTCGACACTGAAGGGAAAATAACACATTACAGACCCACAGTTCATACTGCCCAAGTTAGTCGTATCCTCTTGGGGCAAAAATTTACTTCTGTAAATATTTCTAACAAGATGATGAGAATATCTTTGGACCCTTATAGAATTTCTTTTTATTAAACATGCTTTGGAATTTTCCCTTGGGAATTGAAAGACGCCATGAGAAGATATCTTAAGAACCTCGGTTTTATTTTTCTTTGCTCTACTAGGAAACTCAGAGTTCAGGTTAGAGATCATCTCAATTAACTAGTTGGAATCTTATGACAAACATGGTGCCATAATCTCATATACCATACGATTTATCCCATTAAAGTGTAATGTTCAACGGCTTTATACTACAGTTGATTTTAGGACATCTTCCTCGGAGTAAAAAGAAAACCCACACCCCTTATCTATTCACCCTTTAAGCCCCACCTTCCCCTAGTCCTGGGCTTCCCAGGTGGCTCAGAGGTTAAAGCATCTGCCTGCAATGCGGGAGACCTGGGTTCGATCCCTGGGTCGGGAAGATCCCCTGGAGAAGGAAATGGCAACCCACTCCAGTATTCTTGCCTGGAGAATCCCGTGGATGGAGGAGCCTGGTGGGCTACAGTCCACGGGGTTGCAAAGAGTCGGACACGACTGAGCGACCTCACTTACTTACCTTACTTCCCCTAGTCCTGCTGCTGCTGCTGCTGCTGCTAAAACGCTTCAGTCGTGTCCGACTCTGTGCGACCCCATAGACGGCAGCCCACCAGGCTCCCCCATCCCTGGGATTCTCCAGGCAAGAACACTGGAGTGGGTTGCCATTTCCTTCTCCAATGCATGAAAGTGAAAAGTGAAAGTGAAGTCACTCAAGTCGTCTCCGACTCCTAGCGACCCCATGGACTGCAGCCCACCAGGCTCCTCCGTCCATGGGATTTTCCAGGCAAGCATGCTGGAGTGGGGTGCCATTGCCTTCTCCGTCCCCTAGTCCTAAGGCAACCATTAGTCTACTTTCTGTGTCTGTAGATTAGCCTATTCTGCCTATTATAGATGTTCCTAATTTGCCTACTACATATAAATGGAATCATACAATGCATGGACTTTTATGATCGGCACAACGTTTTCAAGGTTCATTCATGTTGTGGCATGTATTGTACTTCATCCTCTTTTATTAACAAATAATGTTCCATTGCACAGACACACCACATTCCGTTCATCTGTTCAAAAGCCAGTGGATTCTTGGGTTTTCCTCCACTTATTTCTAATACGAATAGTGCGTCTATGAACGTGAGCATACACGGTTTTACATGGACACGTGTTCTCGTTTCTCTTGGGTATATATGTATCTAGGAGTGGAATCGCTGGATCTTGCTGTAACTCCACGTTTCACCATTTGAGAAACCGCCACTGTGTGTCCGCTCTGCTTTGACTCTTTTCCAAAGCGCACCATTTTATTCCCCCCCCCCATATTTTTCCCCATGCTTATTCTTGCCATCTTTGATTACAGCCATGCTAGTGGGTACAAAGTAATATTTGATTATGGTTTTTATTTGCATTTCCCTGATGACTCATGATGTTGAGCATTTTATCATTACTTATTGGCCATTTGTATATCTTCCTTAAGAAGCTGTCTATTCAGATCCTGTGCTCATTTTAAAAACTGGATTGTTTGTTTTTATATTACTGAGTTGTAATGGTTTATAAATTCTAGGTACAATTTTCTCATGAGATAAATTATTTGCAATTTTTTTCTCCCATTCTGTGAATGGTCTTTTTGTTTTTTCATTGCAGTCCTTCAAAGCTTCCAATTTTTTCATTTTAATGATTTTTTTTTTTCTTTCGTTGCTTGTGCTTTTGGTATTATACCTAAGAAACCATTGCCCCATCCAAGGTCTGTTATGCCCAAGTCGCGAAATCTCCCAATGACCACCAGGGAGCCGGTATCTGATGCAAAAGCAAGAGAGTTTTTATTACCAAGCTCGAGCTGGGGCTCCCACCGGCACCGACGCAGCGGCTATAGGGAGGGAGCCCCGAGTTTTGGGTTGCACTGCTTATATAGGGAATATTCAGGTGAAAGGGTAACAAAGCGGGTGTTCAGGCTGAAGGACTGCTGACTGGTTACCCTCTTCTGTAGGGTCGTGTGTGGATCTCTGATTGGTTTTTTTTACTTACATGATGAATCATTATTTCACAAAGGTAAATCATCACTTCCAAGGTAAATCACAAATGTAAATCATTACTTCCAAGGTACATCACAAATGTCACAAATGTAAATCATTACTTCCAAGGTACATCACAAATGTCACAAATGTAAATCATTACTTCCAAGGTAAATCACAAATCCTTGAACTTAAAGTCAGGAGGTTTATCCTAAAGGCTGATTGGCTTCTGCATAGCGGGGCAAGTTTAGGCAATATCCAAAGTCTAAGTCTGTTTGTCCGGTACCTTTGCAAAAGTGGAGTTCTTTTACAAGATGGAGTATCTCAGGCTCTACAGGTCACAAAAACTTCCGTTTTCCTCTAAGAGGGACTATATCTCCTCATTCATTAGGCAGTGCCTTCTCGCACTCCTTGTAGAGAACCAATTTTCCTTCCCCCTCACACTATGGCTAGCACTTTGCATTACCCAGCTTTTTAATTTTCACTCATCTAATGGGTATCACTGACTCAATGGACATGAGTTCGAGCATACTCCGGAAGATAATGAAGGACAGGGAAGCCTAACATGCTGCAGTCCCTGGGGTCACAAAGAGTCAGACACGATTTATTGATTGAACAACAACAAAATGGGTATACAGAGTGAAGTTTCACATTGAACTTTTGAAACAAACTTTAACATTTTTTCTCCTTTGGGAAAAATATGAGGGAAGTGGGGAAGGAAAGAAAGAGGCAGCTGGCTGGGAGGGCAGGACCAGGAGGTGAATTGTGCTGGACTGCTTGAGCCCCTGTGCAATCCTAGAGACAGACAGAGTGACCTGGAGCCGCCTAGGGGAGAAGGAAGTGCTGCAGCTGGACTTTGGGAAGATGGCTTCCCCGGTAGCTTGGCTGGAAGGCATTTAACCCATACCTCCAAGGCTGGCGGGGCTGCCTCCCAGAGGATGCTGGGACCTCCGAGAGGCTGGAATCCAGCCTTCTTATCACCAGGACGCCTCCTCTTCCTCCTTTTTCCCTCTCACTTCTTTGTTGGCAATTAGAGACTCTGTCTTAGCAGGACCCATATCGTTTTGTTTTCTTCTTTTACTTTTATTGGAGTGTAGCTGATTTACAATGTTGAGTTGGTTTCAGGTGTACAGCAAAGGGATTCAGTTACACACGTTTATTTGCTCTTTTTCAGATTCTTTTCTCATATAGGTTATCACAGAGTAGAGTATAGAGTTTCCTGTGCTATACAGGAGGTCCTTGTGGGTTATGTATGTTTATACATAGTGGTGTGTGCATGTTAATCCCAAGATCCTGATTCATCCCTCTCTGACACCTTTCCTCTTTGGTAACTGTAAGTTTGTTTTTAATATCTGTAAATCTGTTTTTGCTGTGTAAATAACTTCATTTGTATCATTTTTAAAAATTAGATTCCTGTGTCATTTTGTTTTAATCTTCACCTCCTTTGCTTTCTATTCCATTTGCTCCCTTCCTCTCTCCTGTCCTCCTCTTCCTGCTCTCCCCACAGAAAGAGGGGGCACAAACCCAGGGCTTTAGCAGCATCTGCTGGGACGCCAGCTGCCTTCCCCCAGGAACAGAGAACTCCTGATACTTCCAACTTTGGGGTTTCATCCAAAGACCTTGGTTCTCTGGCCAGACTATTTGCACTGAATTCAGCAGGGTCTTCTAGCTATTAATATTAAGATAACTCGCTATAACCCTAAAGACTTGCACATGTAGAAGGAAGAGGTTGATGCTATTTTGTTAAACCCCGGCTGCAACTGTAGCTGGCTTGCCTAGGAAGAACATCACCCAGTTCTCCACAGGGATAATGTGTCTCTTTTGGAAATAACCTGAAAAAGCAAGAGATGTGTGTGGGGAAAAAAGAGTTTAATTGTTCTGATTAAAAGGAAACAGCAGCTTGAAACTTGGCTAGCAGCTGCATGCAGACCTCTGGAGGAAGCAGGGTTTGTGAGAGTAAATAGGGGACTTGGGGGCAGAGTAATTTACTTTGGGGATGACACCCTTTGTTAATTGCAGACCTTCAGGAAACATCTGCTGAACTTGACAGCTGTGCACTGGCGGTCAATGAAAACCAGCTTTAAGTTGACAGGGAAAGAGACCGTGGGGGTGGGGGGGAGACAGGAATGAGGCTGAGTGCTCAGTGCGAATGGGGAATCAAAGGCAGGAAGTGATCCATAAAGTATAAGCCCCTGGGGGTGGGTGTCTGGGAACACTTGGAAAAGAGCCCCAGGCTGCTCCATAATATGCAGATGTGGGCTTTCCGGAAGAAGGAACCACCTCCCCTCCCCTCCTCCCAACCAGACTGGTGAACTTGGGGATATTCAAACAGAAGACATCTGAGACATGTGTGTGCAAGCACACACACACACACACACACACACTGCGGTGCAGGACCAGACCTTTAACAGTGAATCTCTACCTTGCCTGCAAATTTTAATTGCCTGGAGGCTTTAAAAAATGAGCCAGGCCTATGCCTCCCCTAAACCAATGACATTAGAATCATCAGACTTTGACAGTTAGGATCATCTGACTTTCAGAGTGATTTCAGCTTAGGGTGCTCAGCGCTGTCCAGAACAAGGGACCTTGACAACCCCAGCTGCACAGAAAACTGATGTCAGATATTACCTCCTGAACCAAAAGACTCCCTTCACTCGTTTCCACTCCCCAGCCTTCTTCCTCCCTTTCCCACTCATTTCTTTACTCCCCTCCCCCAGGTCAACAGGCACCTCTTCCACTGGGGACGCACAAAATTCAGGAATTTGAATTTCAGATAAAGGGTGAATAATTTTTTCAGCATAAGTATGTTCCATGCAGGGGTTTCCCTAGTGGTTCAGATGGTTAAAGAACCTGCCTTCAATGCAGGAGACGTGGGTTCGATCCCTGGGTCAGGAAGATCCCCTGGAGAAGGGAATGGCAATTTCACTCCAGTATTCTTGCCTGGAGGCTCCCATGGACAGAGGAGCCTGGCGGGCTACAGCCCATGGGGTCGCAAAGAGTCTGACACGACTGAGCGACTAACACCTTCACATGTTCCATGCAGTTACACAACATACTCGTAAAAAACTGATCCGTGCTATATACTAAAATTCAAATCCATCCAGGCACCTAGTGTTTTTAGGTGCTAAATCTGAAAACCCCAGATAGGAACAACTTAAAAAACAAAAAAGATAAAGACTTCTCCCACTGGCGAGATCTGGCGAGACGACCAGCCCCCAGCCCAGAGTCAAAAATTCAGGGCAGACTGCCAGGGAGAATCAGCAACTCTTCTCTGCTTTTCCCGCCCGTGTTACGGGTTCACAGCGCTACACGTTACCACCACCAGAGGGCGCGCCATGAGCGGGCAGGAGGAAGCGACTTGGGAGAACCGGAAAGGACTAGTCGCCCTGCCCTCCCCAACACAATACTCAAGGATGGAGAACAGAAGGAACCGCAAAATGCGCATGAATGCTCAAGCAGTGGGTTAGAGGGAAATGGATTACTCTTTTAAACTAGATCCTCTTGCCGACAGCCAAAATGAAATCAGAGAGGAAGCTACACCCATGCGAATGTGTGTATGCATGTAAACGATTTGGGTTTGTTGGCAAAATTCTCTCACAAATGCTGTAACAGAATGTATGTGTATCTATACATAGGTATTTATGGAAGTTCCTTTTTTTGCATTTAATATATTCTGAGGATCATTCTATAGTATTTGTTGTTTAGTCGCTAAGTCATGTCTGACTTCTTTGTGACCCCCAGGGTAGTCCCAGGCAAGAATGCTGGAGTAGGTTGCCGTTTCCTTCTCTAGGGGATCTTCCTGACCCAGGGATCGAACCCGGGTCTCCCGCATTGTAGGCAGACGCTCTACCGTCTGAGCCACCAGGGAAGTACTAATTTCCTTGTATTGTTGTTGTAGCCACGCGTTCCGGGAAACAAACTCACTCAGAAGGACAATGCAGATAGTGGAGTGCAGTTTATTACACCGGCGGGCCCAAGGCAGAGCCTCCTCTTAGCCAAGGACCCCGACCAGTTTTTGTGAAAACCTTATATACCCTAAGTGTACTTGCACAAACCCACCTCCCCAGGTTCCTTGAAACTAGTCTGGACAAGGTAAGAGATACGATCAAAGTTAGCCCATGATTCATGTGTCACAAGACTAGATAAACGATATTTATCAATAGGCCTGTGGTCATATCCCAATAAACATAATGGAATTTACCACTTTGTTCTGTTACAGAGATAATTAGCATATTCTTTTAGGCAAGGAGAGTCCAAGAACAAGTCCTGAGGCTCTTTTATGGGGGGGGGGGGGTCTGGTTTCCCATTGGTATGCCACTTCTATAGACACCGGGCACAAAGTTCAGAGTCCATTAGGAGGGTGACCGTGTGTGTGGCCTAGTGTCCGCAGCCTGGCCTGAGATGGAGTCCAGCTCTTTCCGTTTCCTCCTTCAGCATCTTCACAAGGACCTGTGAGGCAGGGGCCATGGTTATCATCCATCTTTCAGATGGAGCAATCACAGCACGGAGAGGTGAAGTGACTTGCCCGAGATCGCACAGCAAGTAACCAAGTGAGATTGAGACCAGGGCCATCCGTCTTCAGAGTACACGTGGACCCGATGTGTACCTAATCATGCTTCATGCTTAATCATGCTTCTGCACTGCTTTGTTTTAACCAGGGCATCACAGCCCATGCTCTTGTGCATATGACCACATTGGACGGACACTGAGCTAAGCTCAGTTTCCACGACTTCTGACTACAAATGGCACAGCAGCAGGAAAGCCTTGTGCAGTGGTGATTAGGGCTCTGCAAGGTAGACCCTCGGTGGGGCAGACCCAGGTCACGTTTCCATAGTAACTGCCACATTTTGCTCCCTATCCCCAGCAACTGTGTGTAAACATCCCCCACCCCTCACTGCCACCAAAGACACGCTGGAAAGCAGACACAGCCTGTGGCGAGGCACAGGGGTGCGCTGCGGAGACCGGGAGGAAGGCGGAAGAGGAATGCACAGCAGCGGCCACACAGGCGGGAGAGGCTGTGCATCCGCCGGGAACTGGGCGACCCAGCCGAGGGGCTGCAGCGCGAGTCCGGGCAGCCAGCACCTCCGCGCAGGCACCTTCCTGGTTAAGCATGCGAAGACCTCAAACAGGGCTTGTGCAGCAACATGAGCTGTGCCCGCTGGTCTCCATGGAGCCGATGGATTGAGAAGAGAGAGGATTATGGTTCTTGCTGATTCCCAGAGTGGGGCTCAGGGAGCTTGGGAGTGAGAGAGACTGTTCCTGTCCCACCTGTATTCCCCCAGAGACTAGAAGAGACGAGGATGAAGGGCATCCCTGAAAACACAGACTCAGCACTCCACCCCGCCAAGGGGACTTTACACGCGGTGACAGAGTCACAGGGCCCAGAACTGGGGTGTGCTTTGGGGTGTCTGTGCCCCTCTGGGGGGGCCCAGATGGGACTTGCATAGAGGAGGCCCCTCCCGCACTCTTCTCCCCAGTGACGGAAGCCACTAGCACACATGCTGTCTCTCCTTTCCAGTGACGGGGTATGTGATGACCTAAACCTGAACATGACTTTCCCTTATCCACTTGCAATGCATATCTGTCCTTCTGCTTGTCTGGCATTTTTGTTGTCTGTTTAATTAGCTGCCCCAGTAGTTGCAGCAAGTGGGATCTAGTCCCCCTAACCAGGGATCGAACCCAGGCCCCCTGTCTTGGGAGCAGTCTTAGCCACTGGACTATTAAAGTGAAAGTTAAGTCACTCAGTCGTGTCCGACTTTTAGCTGAAAGGTCGGGCAAGGTCGGGCGTGTTGAGGCATGCCTGGGCATGCCCGGGCATGTCGGGACATGTCCCGGCAGAGAGCCGCAGACAAGCCCCGGAGGCGGGCCGACAAGCAAAGCCGTCCAATCGGGTGCCGACACGGAGCCCTTGGACACCAATCACCGCTGAGCCCTCGCTTTCTTCCTTATATGGGAGCCCGGCCTGAGCTATAAAACCCTTCCCCACCCCTCATACCTCGCAGACTCCCTTTGCTTCGCAGACTCCCTTCGCTTCCTTGCTTACCCGTCCCCCGGGAGTTCTGCCCAAGAGCGACCGCCCAACAAAGGCCCTGATCATCGGTCCATAGGGGTGGCTCTTTCTTCCTGCGGCGTTTCTTACATCAGCGACCCCATGGACTGCAGCCCTCCAGGCTCCTCTGTCCATGGGATTTTCCAAGCAAGAGTACTGAAGTGGGGTGCCATTGCCTTCTCCACTAGGGAAGTCCCTTGTCTGGCATTTTGAACACTCTTCATGGCTTTGAAAAATTCTCTCCTCCTGAGTCTGACTCTCCAGAAAAGCCAGAAGCTAAGGTGCAGGCACGTGAGCAGGCTCTCCGAGCAGATGCCCCAACAGTGGACTCTGACTCAGAGCCAGTGGCTCTGAGATGAAGCAGACGCCCACTGATGGCAGGGTGAGGGGGATGGCAGGGGCCAGGGGCCAGGGTTCCGTCTGGGCCCTCCTGCGTGGTGCCTCTGCTGGGGGCTGGCCACAGTCCTGCTTCCTGGAGCTGCCACACTGTGGCACGTGTGGGCCGAGTTCCCACGGCAGAGCCTCTGACCTGGTTCTAGGGCTACTCTGGAGATGCTGGCAGCCCCCAGCCTTCTGCAGTAAATCCCGTTTCCTCCTAAACTCACTGCAGGTGCTTTCTGCAGTTTGCAGCCAAGCCTGCTGGAGACCTCCCTGTTGGCCTAGCATCTTTGAATGGGAGGCATTGAGTGTGATGGCTGCGGGGTACCACGTTTCCCTGTCAGATACAGCCAACTCCTCAACTAAACCAACATCCCATAGGGGAAACAGACCTCCAGGTAGGGTCATTCAGATTAAACAGTGCTTGGGGTCCGTGCAGGAGGGTCTGGCCTCCCGCCTCCACACTCTCTCCCACGCTGACCCATCCTCGCCTGTGTGGGCAGAATGAACTTTCTTGAAAATCATCTGGCTGTGCAACTGCCCAAGTGATATCTCTGCTGGCATCCCCTGTCCCATGCCCATGAGGCTGCCGTGTGTGTGTGTGTGTGTGTGTGTGTGTAGAGGGGAGTGTCAGCAGGCTTGCAAGGGAGACAGGAGAGTGGGCTCGGGCACCTATAACCCGGACCCCTCCCGTTCTCGGCCACCAAGGTCAGCAGCATCCCTTTCCCATCAGCCCTGGGCTCTGGTCACCCCTCCCTGCCTCCCTCCTTGGGGTGGTCACAGCCTCCCAAAGAGGGGGGAGCACATCGCTGCAGCTCCAGCCCCAGGTCTGCCCCACCCCGTTCCTTCACCCCGCCCTCTCAGGAGTACCCTCACTCTTGCCTCACACCCAGTCATCAACGCCAGGAAGCTGTGGAAGTTTCCCCACAGATGCAGGGCCTCATCCCTGGAAAGCCAGGGGTTACCTTGTGTGGCAAAGACTCTGCAGGTACCATTAAGCTACTGATCATGAGACAAGGAGATGCTCATGCGTTATCTAGGGGACCCTAAATGTCATCACCAGTTGTTCTTAAAGAGGGCTTCCCAGGTGGCGCTAGTGGTAAAGAACTTGCTTGCCAACACAGGAGACTTAGACAGGGTCGGGAAGATCCCCTGGAGAAGAGCATGGCTACCCACTCTGGTATTCTTGCCTGGAGAATCCCCATGGACAGAGGAGCCCAGGGGGTCACAAAGAGTCGGAGATGACCGAGCAACGCACACTTTAAGGACCTCTGAGCTGAGGAACACCACCAGCCTCTGCTGCTGCTGCTCCTGCTAAGTTGCTTCAGTCGTGTCTGACTCTGTGCGACCCCATAGACGGCAGCCCACCAGGCTTCCCCGTCCCTGGGATTCTCTGGGCAAGAACACTGGAGTGGTTTGCCATTTCCTTCTCCAGTGCATGAAAGTGAAAAGTGAAAGTGAAGTCGCTCAGTCGTGTCCGACTCTTTGCGACCCCATGGACTGCAGCCTACCAGGTTCCTCCATCCATGGGATTTTCCAGGCAAGAGTACTGGAGTGGGGTGCCATTGCCTTCTCCGCCACCAGCCTCTAGAAACTCAAAAAGGCAGGGAGCAGATTCTCCCCTCGGGGGTTCCAGAAGGAACTTTGGCTTTAGCCAATGACCCTGATTTTTGACTGCTCACCTCCAGAACTGAAAGGGGAGAAATTTATGTTGCTTTAAATGGAGTCTGTGGCAGCAGCCCCAGGAAACTAATTACAGGGTTTTCCCACCGCCAAGCTGGGCTAGCGGCCCCATCAGAGGCCCACCAACACCTGGAGCTAGCTGGTGGCTCTCCCCAGCTGCCAGGAGCCTGCAGCTGACCTGTCCATCTTCTCCATCAGACCCCACGCTCGGACGCAGCCCCATGACTCCTGTCTCCCCGGCATGTGGTGTGGCTGGACTGAAAGCTTGAAGCTTCATCACTTGCGGACCTAAAGGACCCTAAAGCGGGGATGCTCACTGCCTTTGGGAATCCTAGAAACTCCTTCCTGTGACCCGTAGGGCATCAGCCCTGGCCCCAGGACTCCAGCTGTCAGTTTCCTTCAACAGCTCTGATGGGGCCAAACTGGGGCTGAGACCCTGGTCCTCCAGGGACCCAACCTCTCAGAGGGCAGCTTCTCAGTCCACATGCTTGGGATCCAGGGAGCGTGAAATCTGGGAAGAGTGTTCCATCAACAGGGACAGGAGCAGAGGACCTGGGAGAAACGCCTGGCACACCATTCTGTCTCCTCTCCCCGCTGAGCTCCAGAGACTCCCCGGAGGGCATGGTTCGCAGTGCTGGAAGGGTTTGCATGGTCGCCTCTGTGCTCAGCTCTGTGCCCAGCGCCAAGGGCTCTGGGGCCAGAGGCCACGGCTCTGCAAGGGATCTGCGTTAAAATTAGGTGATCTTGGGTCCTCTCCACCCTCCTTCTCTGAACACCTCTCCTATCCCCACTGTCCTGGCAACAAAGCCCCACACCTGCCATGGCACTCAGGTCCCCCAACCCCGGTCAACGCTCCCACTGGGTATGGGGCTGCAGCCTCCTGGGCTCCCTGCAGAGGACATCTGCTGAGGCCACTGCACCACAGCGCTCCACGTGGCCCCTGCACTGTCCCCTTCTCCATGCCAGCCACGGGCCTGGGGAATCTCTGAGAGCAGCCATCAGCAACCTAGAAACGGCATGTATGTTGGCTGAGGAAGCAGAGCAGAGGGAGCCTGTGGGCAACGGGGAGGAGCGTGTTTGCCGTGGTGGCCTCTCTCGTGACCACTGCTTTCCTCGGAATGTAGATCTGGATACCCTCGTCCTTCACGCCACACACCTCGTTACTCCTCTGCCCTCTCCTCTCCCACATCTCCTTGCTCATCCACTCCAGCCATGGACTTCTTGCCATTCTCTGAACCGGCAAGAATGCTCCCTGCCTCAGGGCCTTTGCACAGGCTGTTCTGTCTGGCCATCGTGCTCTCCCCCAACCCCCCAGGCACCCTCATGACTTGAGCCGTCACTTTTCCAAAACTTTGTTCACATGGCATTTTATGAATTGCCCTGTTCTGATTATCCAATTTAAAACTGCAGCCTCTCCTGCAGACCCAATCTCCCTGACTTGCTCATTTTCCTCCCTTTAAAAAACATAGCAGTTATCATCCTCTAAGAGTGAGGGAGAGGGTGTGATGATTTGGGAGAATGGCATGGAAACATGTATACTATCAGGTAAGAAATGAATCGCCAGTCTATGTTTGATACAGGATACAGGATGCTTGGGGCTGGTGCACAGGGATGATCCAGAGAGATGAAATGGGGTGGGAGGTGGGAAGGGGTTCAGGATTGGGAACTCATGAATCCGTGGCGGATTCATGTCAATGTATGGCAAAACCAATACAGTATTGTAAAGCAAAATAAAGTAAAAATAAAAATTTAAAAAAAAAGTGACTTTTTAACCTTTCTGTTTATAATCTTTCTCCATATGGGCAGGAGCATTGGTCTGTTTTGTTCAAAGATGTTTCTCCTGTACCTAGAACAGTCCTATCACATTTGGCCCTCACCAAATATTAGCTGAAGAAATGATGAATGAGTTGCATGAATGAGTGATCAGGGGACACTTCACTGAAAGATGACAATTAACCACGTCATGCAGGCAGAGGTTGAGCAGGGGTAAACCACCTGGGGAAAAACTCTCCCGGCATAGGAGACAGCTGGTGCAAAGGCCCTGAGGTAGAAGCTGCTGTGTTGAGGCCACAGCAGAGATGTAATTGTGGCTGGAAGGAAGAAATTGGGACAAGAAGGGTGGGGAAGAGATCTGAGAGCAGAGCAGGCATTTACTCTGAGATAGGAAGCCACTGGGGCCTTTAGAACAGGGATGTGCCCTGAGCTGATTTATGTTTTATAAACATTATTCTCTCTGCTGATTTTTAGAAAATACACGCTAAGGGAGGCAGAGGAGAAGCAGAGAGGCTAGTGAGAAGGTATCTGTCGTCGTCCAGGGGGGAGACCTGGGGGACAGCCATGGGGGTGTGAGAAGGGGCTGGACTGAGGATATATCCTGAAAGAACAATGCGGAGTGAAAGAGGAGGGGGCATCGGAGGCAGGCCCAGGTTTTAACCCGAGCAACTAGAAGGAAGGAGTAGCCACCTCCTGAGCTGGGGATGAATGGGATCAGCCTGGGACTGGGAAACCAGGAGTTCCCTTCGGGCTTATTAGACATGAGGTGACTATTGGAGATCTAAGGGGAGACGTCAAATAAATACTTGGGTATATGAGCCCGGAGTTCACGTGAGACTCCAGGCTTGCTGAAGGAATTCGGGAGTGCCTAGCATTTAGGTGCATCTTAAAGTGAGGCGGCGATACACTCACCTGCGCAGCGAGGACAGGGACGGGGAGAGGGCTCAGGGCTCGGCTCCAGCGCGGAGAGGCAAGGACGGAGGAGAAGCCAGAACAGTGCAGTGGAGGGCATCAGACAAGAGGCACTGCGGGAGACGGCAGGAGGATGAAGGGCGGGGGCAGGGCCGTTCCAGTGGCCGACTGGCTCAGACAGGTGAGCGCTGAGAAGGCTTCTCCTGCCTTCTGAGCCAGTCTGGGGACCTGAGGTCATGGGACAGGACTGGAGACCCAGCTTTGTCACCACAGGCACTCTCCTTAGCAGCCTGAGACTGTTTCCTTTGATGTTCACTAGGACAAGAGTTCCAAAGAATATCAAGGAGAGATAGGAAGGCTTTCCTTGGTGATCAGTGCAAAGAAATAGAGGAAAACAATAGAATGGGAAAGACTAGAGATCTCTTCAAGATAATTAGAGATACCAAGGGAACATTTCATGCAAAGATGGGCTCAGTAAAGGACAGAAATGGTATGGACCTAACACAAGCAGAAGATATTAAGAAGAGGTGGTAAGAATACACAGAAGAACTGTACAAAAAAGATCTTCAAATCGGGAAAGGGTTCCAAATCGGGAAAGGAGTATGTCAAACCTGTATATTGTCACTCTGCTTTTTAACTTATATGCAGAGTACATCATGAAAAATGCTGGGCTGGAAGAAGCACAAGCTGGAATCGAGATTGCCAGGAGAAATATCAATAACCTCAGATATGCAGATGACACCACCCTTATGGCAGAAAGTGAAGAAGAACTAAAGAGCCTCTTGATGAAAGTGAAAGAGGAGAGTGAAAAAGTTGGCTTAAAGCTCAACATTAAGAAAACTAAGATTATGGCATTAGGTCCCATCATTTCATGGCAAATAGATTGGGAAATAGTGGCAGACTTTATTTTGGGGGGCTCCAAAACCACTGCAGATGGTGACTGCAGCCATGAAATTAAAAGATGCTTACTCCTTGGAAGAAAAGTTATGACCAACCTAGACAGCATATTAAAAAGCAGAGACATTTCTTTGCCAACAAAGGTCTGTCTAGTCAAAGCTATGGCTTTTCCAGTGCTCAAGTATGGATGTGGACCATAAAGAAAGCTGAGTGCTGAAGGACTGATGCTTCGGAACTGTGGTGTGGAGGAGATTCTCGAGAGTCTTGGACTCTTGGACTGCAAGGAGATCAAACCAGTCCATCCGGAAGGAAATCAGTCCTGAATATTCATTGGAAGGACTGATGCTGAAGCTGAAACTCCAATCCTTTGGCCACCTGATGTGAAGAGCTGACTCATTTGGAAAGACCCTGATGCTTGGAAAGATTGAAGGCAGGAGGAGAAGGGGACGACCTAGGATGAGATGGTTGGATGGCATCACCGACTCAGTGGACATGACTTTGAGCCAGGTCCGGGAGTTGGTGATGGACAGGGAAGCCTGGCATGCTGCTGTCCATGGGGTCGCAAAGAGTTGGACATGACTGAGTGACTGAACTGAGGACAGGAGAGTCTGTCCTTACGCGATGGGGGAAGACACTGAACAAGATTTCTGAAGGCATGGTGAGAAGCAGGGAATGGGCTTTCACAGGAGTGCGCCACCTCAGTGGTTGGGAGAGGTGCCTGTGGGCAAGTGAGAGGAGGGGCTGAGGGAAAAGCCTTCGTACTTTCCCATCTTGTGACAGGGATCAACAGCTACAACCAGCACGCTAGCAAGGGCATTACTGCAACAGTTGGTGACGTTTGAATAAGGTCTGTGACGCCATAATAGTATAGCATCCGTATTAACGTTGCTGATTCTGATAACTGGACTGGAGAGGATGACTCTGTTCTTAAGAAACACATGAACTATTTAAGCATGAAGGAGCCTCACTTCTGCAGCTCACTCTCAAATGGCTCAGTTTTTAAATAGTATGTATTTAGAAAGACAGTGAATAATAAAGCAAATGTGGCAAAATATTAACAACTGATGAATCGGATAACAGGTATGGAAAGGCTGCACTATCCTCCCAACTTCTCAGTAAGTTTGGAATGATTTCAAAATAAAAATTACTAAAAGACCCTAAAAATGTTTGTGGTATGTTCTTCCATAGTATAGTTTGAATCTTGTTCAATAAGAATGCATTTATGTCACTAGACTATGAGGCGGTTTTAGTTATAAAATAGGCACAGTAAATAAAAACCTCTCATAAACTGTAAGTCATAAGCTGTTAAATATTTATCATATTTGTCATTCTATTCACTATTGTTTCTGTTATTATTGACATTGTTAGTATTTCCAGGAGTTTTTCAATTGCACAGAGCCGCCTGCAGGAGAAAGGAGCAGTGACCCCACAAGAAACTGACCCAGACTTGCCCATGAGTGTCCGAGTCTCCAGCAGAGGTGCAGGTCAGCGGTGGCCTGCTGCAGGGGCAGGGGCCATGAGTGCAGCAGTGCGTGCACGGGGCCTTTGGAAGGAGGTCGCCATTATCTTTGTTACCTCCACCATAGTTTGGCCCTAGGTAAAATGGCAACCCACTCCAGTATTCTTGCCTAGAGAATCCCAGGGATGGGGGAGCCTGGTGGGCTGCCTTCTATGGGGTCACACAGACACGACTGAATCGACTTAGCAGCAAATAACAGGGAGGGAACTCAGCCCCACCCATCAACAGAAAATTGGATTAAAGATTTACTGAGCATGGCCCTGCCCATCAGAACAAGACCCAGTTTCCCCCTCAGTCAGGCTCTCCCATCAGGAAGCTTCCATAAGCCTCTTATCCTTCTCCATCAGAGGGCAGACAGACTGAAAACCACAATCACAGGAAACTAAGCAATCTAATCACATGGACCACAGCCCCGTCTAACTCAGTGAAACTGAGTCATGCCATGTAGGGCCACACAAGATGGACGGGTCATGGTGGACAGTTCTGACAAAATGTGGCCCACTGGAGAAGGGAATGGCAAGCCACTTCAGTATTCTCGCCTTGAGAACCCCATGAGCAGTATGAAAAGGCAGAAAGATAGGACATTGATAGGTCGGTAGGTGCCCAATATGCTACTGGAGAAGAGTGGCGAAATAATTCCGGAAAGAATGAAGGGATGGAGCCAAAGCAAAAACAACACCCAGCTGTGGATGTGACTGGTGATGGAAGCAAAGTTCAATGGCGTAAGAGCAATATTGCATAGGAACCTGGAATGTTAGGTCCATGAATCAAGGCAAATCAGAAGTGGTCAAACAGGAGATGGCAAGAGTGAACGTCGATATTTTAAGAACCGGCGAACTAAGATGGACTGGAATAGGTGAATTTAAATCAGATGACCATGATATCTACTACGGTGGGCAAGAATCCCTTAGAAGAAATGGAGTAGCCATCACAGTCAACGAAAGAGTCCAAAATGCAGTACTTGGATGCAATCTCAAAAATGACAGAATGATCTCTGTTTGACAGAATGATCTCTGTTTGTTTCCAAGGCAAACCATTCAATATCACAGTAATCCAAGTCTATGCCCCGACCAGTAACGCTGAAGAAGCTGAACGGTTCTATGAAGACCTACAAGACCTTCTAGAACTAACACCCAAAAAAAGATGTCCATTTCATTATAGGGGACTGGAATGCAAAAGTAGGAAGTCAAGAAACACCTGGAGTAACAGGCAAATTTGGCCTTGGAGTACAGAATGAAGCAGGCCAAAGGTTAACAGAGTTTTGCCAAGAGAACACACTGGTCATAGCAAACATCCTCTTCCAACACAAGAGAAGACTCTACACATGGACATCACCAGATGGTCGACACCAAAATGAGTGATTATATTCTTTGCAGCCAAAGATGGAGAAGCCGTATACAGTCAGCAAAAACAAGACCAGGAGCTGACTGTGGCTCAGATCATGAACTCCTTATTGCCAAACTCAGGCTTAAACTGAAGAAAGGAGGGAAAACCATTAGACCATTCAGGTATGACCTAAGTCAAATCCCTTATGATTATCCAGTGGAAGTGAGAAATACATTCAGGGGATTAGATCTGATAGACAGAGTGCCTGATGAACTATGGATGGAGGTTTGTAACATTGTACAGGAGACAGGGAGGCCTGGCGTGCTGTGATACATGGGGTTGCAAAGAGTCAGACATGACTGAGCGACTGAACTGAACTGAACAGGAGACAGGAATTAAGACCATCCCCAAGAAAAAGAAATGGAAACAGGCAAAATGGCTGTCTGAGGAGGCCTTACAAACAGCTGTGAAAAGAAGGGAAGCGAAAAGTAAAGGAGAAAAGGAATGATACACCTATTTGAATGCAGAGTTCCAAAGAATAGCAAGGAGTGATAAGAAAGCTTTCCTCAGTGATCAGTGCAAAGAAATAGAGAAAAACAATAGAATGGGAAAGACTGGAGATCTTTTCAAGAAAATTAGAGATACCAAGGGAATGTTTCATGCAAAGATAGGCTCAGTAAAGGACAGAAATGGTATGGACCTAACACAAGCAGAAGATATTAAGAAGAGGTGGCAGGAATACACTGAAGAACTATACAAAAAAAAATCTTCATGACCCAGATAATCACGATGGTGTGATCACTCATCTAGAGCCAGACATGCTGAATGTGAAGTCAAGTGGGCCTTAGGAAGCATCACTAAGAACAAAGCTGGTGGAGGTGATGGAATACCACTTGAGCTGTTTCAAATCCTAAAAGATGATGCTGTGAAAGTGCTGCACTCAATATGCCAGCAAATTTGGAAAACTCAGCAGTGGCCACAGGACTGGAAAAGATCAGTTTTCATCCCAATCCCAAAGAAAGGCAATGCCAAAGAATGCCCATACTACCACACAATTGCACTCATCTCACACACTAGTAAAGTAATGCTCAAAATTCTCCAAGCCAGACTTCAACAATACGTGAACCATGAAATTCCAGATATTCAAGCTGGATTTAGAAAAGGCAGAGGAACCAGAGATCAAATTGCCAACATCTGCTGGATCATCGAAAAAGCAAGAGAGTTCCAGAAAAACTTCTGTTTCTGCTTTATTGACTATGCCAAAGCCTTTGACTGTGTGGATCACAACAAGCTGTAGAAAATTCTGAAAGAGATAGGAATACCAGACCACCTTACCTGCCTCCTGAGAAATCTGTATGCAGGTCAAGAAGCCACAGTTAGAACTGGACATGGAACAACATACTGGTTCCAAATCGGGAAAGGAGTACGTCAAGCCTGTATATTGCTACTGCTTATTTAACTTATATGCAGAGTACATCATGAGAAACGCTGGGCTGGAGGAAGCACAAGCTGGAATCAAGATTGCCAGGAGAAATATCAATAACCTCAGATATGCAGATGACACCACCCTTATGGCAGAAAGCAAAGAAGAACTAAAGAGCCTCTTGATGAAAGTGAAAGAGGAGAGTGAAAAAGCTGGCTTAAAGCTCAACATTCAGAAAACTAAGATCATGGCATCTGGTCCCATCACTGTATGGCAAATAGATTGGGAAACAGTGTCAGACTTTATTTTTGGGGGCTCCAAAATCACTGCAGATGGTGACTGCAGCCATGAAATTAAAAGATGCTTACTCCTTGGAAGAAAAGTTATGACCAACCTAGACAGCATATTAAAAAGCAGAGACATTTCTTTGCCAACAAAGGTCCATCTAGTCAAGGCTATAGTTTTTCCAGTAGTCATATATGGATGTGAGAGTTATACCGTAAAGAAAGCTGAGCACCAAAGAATTGATGCTTTTGAACCATGGTGTTGGAGAAGACTTTTGAGAGTCCCTTGGACAGCAAGGAGATCCACTCAGTCAATCCGGAAGGAAATCAGTCCTTAATATTCATTGGAAGCACTGATGCTGAAGCTGAAACTCCAATCCTTTGGTCACCTGATGCGAAGAACTGACTCATTTGAAAAGACTCTGACGCTGGGAAAGATTAAACGCGGAAGGAGAAGGGGGCGACAGGGGATGAGATTGTTGAATGGCCACCTACTCAATGGACATGAGTTTGAGTAAACTCCGGGAGTTGGTGATGGACAGGGAGGCCTTGAGTGATGCAGTCCATGGGGTCGCAAAGACTCGGACACGACTGAGCGACTGAACTGACTGACTGACTGAACTGGAGCCAGGTCAGGCTATTTCGACCCCTGGGGCCCAGGTCAGGTCATTTTCCTTGACCCCCGCCCCAGGGAGCTCTCCACACCTGAGGCCAGCCTATGGGCTTTCGGCAGTGCCTCCCTCTGTCCACTAGAGGGCGCGCGCAACCCCTCCTTGTCGGCGCCGCCGCTCCACGGAGTCAGATGCAGCCGCTGAGCTTCTGAACCTCCGATGTGGGCTGAAGAGAACCTGTGAACTCCCAAGCTCCAGGGCGGACCGTCTGGGGTCTCTGGAGTCCAACTGAGTTCCCTGATCCCTTTTTCTTTTCTTTTTTATCCTTGCATAGTCGGCTGTTGGCTTCAGGGTGACATGGAAAAAGCGTGAAGTTTAATAATACTGGAGACTGGATGGGGAAAATACAAAAAATCAACTTATGCAGACCACCTACTCCAGCCCATTGGGATCTACTCAGAGGCAGGGTCACAGTACTGGCAGCAGAGCAGCCTGTGGGCCAGGTACGGGCCCCACGTGTCCTCTGCTCAGCTTCCCCGGGTCTTATCAACTGAAGTGGGCCGGGGAGGGGGGTGGTGCTCATTGTTTTAAAATTTTTAAATTGGGAGCTTTCACATAAATCCTACATTTCTGTCTTTGCGTATAAAATGGGGTGAAAGGACTATATCCTCACAAGGGAAACCTCTCTGGATCTCTGGGGCAGTTGCCCTCTTTGGACTGGGCATACACTGGGGCATTGCCCTCTTTGGACTGGACATACACTCCAGCTCACCCCAGACCTCAGGAGGCCCTATTGTCTCACCACAGGGTAGACAGTTAGGAAAGCACATTTGTTAAGAGAAGGTTTTAGAGCTTGATTAGAACTCCTAACTGATAGGCATATGATATAGGGTCCTCCCTTGGGACTCCTGCCTGGGCACCACATTTCCAGGGACAGACCTGACCACCGGCACCTAGAACACTACTGGCATTTTCAGCAGATACTTTACAGATCTGATTTAAACGATAAACTTCTGGGACTGGAGTGAGGTCAGTGGAGGGGTGAGAGGCAGTCCAGAACATCCTGCACTTGCCAGGTTGTGGGGCTGGATTCCAACTCCGTTGCCCGGGGCATTGGAATGGAATTGGAAGGTTGCCCCCATGCTCAGCCATCAGAAGCCAGATGAATGACTTCCCCATGGCTCCAGAGGTCTCAGTTTACGTCTCCACCACTGAATGAATGTGTGTTTCCGTTGGCTAAACTTGGAGATTAAATTTTGCGATGAGGCTACTGCCCTGAGTCTGGGAGTCCTGGGTGTCTCAGGAAAGGCCTCAGGAGGGACTCCAAGAACAGGTGGGACACAGACGCCTGTGTCACTCGGTGGTGAACTGGCATTCAGCGAACACCAAGGACCTTCATCACCAAGGAGCACCAAGGAGCACCTGGACAGGTGCTTGGAGGCCACTCGCTGTTCTCATCCGGCGGGATCCTCTTCCTCTTCTAGCATCTAGCCTCAACTAAACCCAACCTTCTGCCTTCTACCCTCTCCAGTCGCGTTGTGGGCCCAGAGGTCTTGTTACTAGTTGCATCTCCCAGTGCTCCTAGGTCACAGGGAAATGAACTACTGATTTCTAAAAACACATTTCTCCCCAATGTGTTCTGCAAAATGCCTGCTCCAGATCTGACTGCATAGAAAGCTTCTCTGATTCTCTGTTTTCTTGAGGACTTGCTGCTCTCACTTTCCTTGTGATACCCTGGAAATTACTCCAAGTCTTCACTAGGCAAGATCAAGCATGTTCCTCAGAAGGAAGTCAGCTAGATGGAGCATCCCTTTCCCATCCCCTCCATCCTCCTTTCTGGAATGCATAAGAGATAGCTGGAACTCCAACAGCTTCTTTGGGCCATGAGACAAACTAGAGGATGAAGGCAAAAACTAAAGTTGGGGAAGCAGAAATGGTGAAGGAATCTGGCACCCCTTTGACCACGGAAGCCCCACACCAGTCCTGTAGAGCTGTTTGAAAGGAGAGAGAAGTCAGCATGATTGTTTATAAACTACTGCTGTCATAGCAGCTGCTGTGAACTTAATCAAGAGACTGTCTGTCCCTGGACTGACTTCCAGCTGAGATGCCTCTTCCCCTCTCTCTCCATGTGGAATTGACATCCTGTGAACTGCCTCAATCCACTTTGTGGGCCAGGATGTTCTGTTTCTCGGGTGGTTTGTACAATTGTTTATAAGAGAGAAGTGTATGCTGCCTGCGTGTCTCTTGGATAAAAATGTCTTTCAGATGACCTCCCTCTGATTCTCGTCTGGATGGTGTGTTCAGGCTAGGCTGACCTTCAGCCAGTATATAAAGACACTCTTGCACTGGCTGATAAATTACAAACACTTCCATGCAGGTTATAAGCAGTGCTTCAGACCCCACTACTGCACCCCTACTCTGGCCCCCATTGCTCCCTGTAACCCGCAGACTCACCTAACCCAGCAACTTTATTAAAAGGTTGACACCTAGGGAGGCAAGGGTCTAAGACTTTGCTCTAACTCACCTGCCTCACGTGTGTCCTGATGGGTGATGCCCACGAGATGCTGCCATATCCAGGCTTGGGCGAGGGGCCACACACCATCTCAGCAGGGGAAGGATGGGGCCCTGACCTGGCTGTTCACTGGCGCCTGTTAGCATCCAGAAGCATGGCCCTTCCCACCAGGTCACTGGCGCCCTGCTGGCTCAGGTCCCCACCTGTGACCAGTAACCTCACGGCATGTTCTGTGGGCTTAGAAACACCCCTGTCACTCTCCTGTGTAGAGAATTTCCCCCTTATTTTGTTTTAACCCCTTTCATTTGGGCCAGTGTTTCTCACAGAGGGACCTTCAGCTGTTCCAGTGATGTGGGTCGAGCCAGTGATGTTAGTGGGTAGGGGCTGACTTCTTTTTCCAATATTCACTGTAAACTTATTGAACTATGGCACAAATACAGAAGTGTAGACCCAGTGCATTTTCATTAAGTGAACATATCCATGTCACCAACTCTCAGACCCAAACCAGAGGAACGTCGGCACCCCAAACCCTTCGGGTCCTTACAGTCACAACCAGCCACCAGGGATAACCACCACCCTGACTTCTGGCACTTCTCAGGAACTCCTTTTTGGTTGCAAACCTCCTAGAAATGCCGTCGCGCCACGTGCACTCTCTTGCTGGCTCTTCCATGCCGTCGCGTCTGTGAGGCTTCTCTGTGCGGCCGCATTTAGTTCGAGTCGGCACCTGGGCTGTTTCCAGTTTGGAGCTGCAGGGAGTAGACTGCCTCACACGTACCCTCACACACTTACCGACTGAGAAACATACACATTTCTCCTAGGCAGACACCCAGGTGCGGATGTCTGGATCACAGGAAAGCTATATATGCAGCCTTAGTGGTTACTGCCAGAGTTTTCCAAGGTTGTTGCAGCAGCTGGCCTTCCCACCTCCACAGCGGGAGTGTTCCTGTTGCCCTGCTTCCTTGCCAACACTTAGTACTGTCTGTCTATTTCACGTTAGCCATTCTAGAGGGTATGCTGCGGATATTCTCTTTAGTGAAGTATCTGCTCAAGTCTTCTGCCCAGTTTACCACTGTAATCTGTCTTTTCTCTTATTTGTAATTCTTTATGATTCCCAGAATGACTTCTTCCATGAATATATGGATTACAGATAGCCTGTCTTCAACTTGTCTTTTCACTTTCCTGAAAGTGTCATCTGATGAAATCAGAATCTTTGTAGAGTAAAATTCACTAACTTTTCCTGTAAGGTTAATAAATTTTGGTGCTAAGTCATCTTTTCCTTCTAGGAGTTTCAGAGTTTCGCCCTTCACATTCTGATTTATAATCCCACACACTTTTGAATGATCCACCAGACGTACGTGAAGCTGAAAAACCCATTTATAAGGATCTAACCTAGAGTCTGGCTCAGCTTTACACATAAGCACAAAGTATTTTTTGTAAAGTTTAATATACACCGAGTTTCCCAGAATGTAACTCCTGTGTAAATTTAAAGAAGATTAAATTTTGTTTTATTTGGAACCTTACCAAGATTCGAATCACCATTTCAGAAAAAATACGTCACAGACAGAGAAGTTGCTCAAGTTACATGAGTTACCCATATAACCCACCTGTACCTGTCTACATATCTAGATGAGTCTACGTTTGAAATAGACATTCATTCTTAGTTGACTCTTTTCAAACTATTAACCATAAAGGAAGTTTTAATAATCTTCAGTCAATAATTGTCTTACTTTTCTTCAATCCAAATGTAGTCATTATAGCTTGGAGCACATATCTGATCACTTAAACTATATCCCTTAGTCTGGTCATGCCCAGGTGTTTAGATATTGGCACATGTATGATTTTACCATAAATCACTTTTTAAAAAAAATTTCTCTTTTCTATTACAATAGGGCATTATATTTATTTGGGAGGGGAAATTATGTGTGTAATACATTTCATCTCAGGATGGCAAAGGGGATTTTACAAAATATCTCCTGTAAGAAGGAGTCACTGGGTCTGACAAGGTGAGGGCCAGTGTAATTGACTCTGCCCAGAGGACCTCACATTTCAAATCAAACGAGAACAGTAAAGTGTTTTCTTTCTTTCCCTTCAAAATATAATTCCTTTTAAGCCAAGCAGTTTTATGGGAACACTACTGTGCTTCCTTTCATTACATCTGTGAAATAGAAGCACCCACACCAACCCCAGGAGAAGTGACATGTTCATGACTCTGCTACTCAAAACCACCCTACCTCCCGCCACCATCTGCCTGCTTGAAATGGTGCACAGGCTCCCTCTGGCTCTTCACTGAGTTAAGTCTCATAGGGAGAAAGGTTTGAATGCAAACCCCACTTCTGCCCCAGACCCTCTGTGTGACTCTGGGCAGTGTGTTAGTTCTGTGAGCCCACAGCACCCATTCACAAAATGAGGATAAAGAAACTTACTTGGCCTATCTGTAACAGTCAAAAGGTAAGAGTTGCTGACATGTAACAAATGCTGATTCCAGGCCAATCCTTCTGCTAAATGCCTTCAGAGGATAATCTCCTTTCATCTCATAAGCTTGCCTTTTAGATGGGGGCCAATCTTATCCCCATTTTACAGATGTGGAAAGCGGAGGAACAAGAGAGTGAGTAAATTTGCCCTAGGTCATACAGTTGATAAATGGCAAAGCTGAGAGTTGAACTCAGGCAGTCTGACTGCTTCCCATTAAATAATAATTTGTAGGGAAGACAGTGCCCAGCAAGGGGCATATAATTTAAAAGTGGCAGTCTTTGGCTGCCATTATTTGCCCATTGGTTGTATAGTTCTGAACATGTACATTTTTCCCCCTAGTCAGAACTGGACACATGCCTTTGATTTAATATATTCAACCATTTCATATATGTCACAGTGGGTTTTAAACAACTTGATTTCTGAAATACAACTGCCTAAATTTAGCAGGGTTTGTCAACTAGGTACTGGTAAAAGTGATGTTAATTTTAATTTACCCGTGAATGATATAGGGAAGTCTGTTTGCCCTGGAATTCATGCTGATATTTACCTTAATAAACACTGAATCCCATGAGCAAAAAAAAGCACACTATGTCAAAAATATTTCCAAGTCCCAGGCCACTTACGCCTGGAAATACTTGACATAAGGAAGCACAACTATACCCTCCCCTCACCGCACATTGCCCCAGGTCCTGGTTGTAACAGGATTTGACCTGCATGTCTCTAGATCCTTAAGAATGTTCTCTGATACAGACCAAGGTTAGGCATGGTAAATAAAGTGGCTTCCAGCACAAAATAGACTCCACTTCCCAGCAGGTGTGGCTGCTGAAAATTTTCCGCTTTTGAAAATGGTGGCGGGCTTGGAGCGTTTTCAGGAGCTCTGTCGTGTAAGGCCGCGTCATGGCAGCCGTCCAGGTACCTCAAGTGTGTGGTCATTAGCAAACAGCAGGAACCTGGGCTTTAGAGTTGTTTCAGGATGAGTCTCTGCCATCACCCAGAGGTCAAGATACCTTGGGTCTCTGTTTTTTTGCTTCCCTCCTCATCAAGCGAAGAGGTTGACCAAGAGAATCCCTAAACTGTCCCCAGGTCTAGAATTTTAGGAGCTAAAGAGTCAACACTTTGCACAGTTTTGGATCCGCTGGTGCTGAACCATGCTGTGTACAAGCCAGTGCTGACATTCTCTCTAGCTGTGTGACTTAGGCCCACCACTATGCCTCTCTGAGCCTCAGTTTCCTCCTTAGTAAAGTTAGAAATAATAATACTGATCTCACAGAGTTGTCGTAAAGATAATATTTAAAAGGCTTAAATGTAAAACAGACGCTCACCAGAAGTCACTTTCTTGCTCTCACGCATTTGCCCACCTTTTCTTTTTACCATGTCCTCCACTCTCAGCACCAACCCCCCAACCCAACCCCATGCAGTCAGCTACCACTACCTATACCCCCCCCTCCAGCCCATTCTGTCTTTCCCCCAGCATTACCAAGAGTCCAGACTCAAATCTTCTGTCCCAAATGAGGACGTGCTCCTGGACCGTCAAAATGGGAGCCACCTAATAAACTGATACATCACTATCACCTCCCTGAAACATCTGCATTAAGAATTCCAACAGTAGAATTTCAGTGCCTAGAAAAGAGAGGAACCAGTTGTTTAAGTATGGTAATATTTGCTTTAAAAATCCCATTCCCTGGTGATGCTTAGACAGAACCACTGGACTAGTTTCCCATCTCAGTGTATATCATGCACAAATGTAGCTGATTCATTTGTGTGATGCGTTTGGTTCTATGATCTGTTTCTTTTTCCTCATGGCAAAATAATCCACTTTAGTGAATCTGTCTTGGGCATTTTAGCAGTGGGCAAAGTCTTGGAGCTGGGGTTCTTGTTTGTGTTCTCCAGTCAGCCACCTCAAATTCTTTTTGGAAGTAGGTGGAGGATAGATGAAAAGTTGGTAAACAGACGTCTTTCTTTGGTTTCTTCTGGACAGGCCTTGGTCTCTCCAGGCTACTTCATGGTTCCCAAACTGTAATTACCGGTTGCTTTTTAAAGTGTCCTTCTGAACTGAGAGTCTTTAGTTGTTCTAAATTCATTTGGGATCCTTCTGGACCCAAGAATTAAAGGTGACTGTCATTCCTGTAAGTTAGAGATGGCCTCATCTCAGGAAACCATCCAAGGCTGTTGGCATGATGTGTGGTGAGATGGGCCCTTTAAAGCTACATCCCAGCATCTTCCAAGTGGGAGTCCAAGATAGCCTTGGGAAGCAGGAGGCTTCCTTATGAGTCTGATCTCCAACCTGGATGGACCCTTCCCTCCCATAGCCCCAGTCTCTGAGGTCCTGGAGTAATGGACTGTAGATGGTTTTATTGAACCTGAAGAACTGTAGATGGTTTTATTGAACACTAAGTCTCACTAACATCCTAGGATTTGGGTAATGTCCTGAACCACACCTGACTTCTGAAAGAGAGGGGCTGTTCCCAAAGATTCTATGAAGTCTACTACGCTAGATTCTTAAGCTTCCTTCCACCAGTCCTCTCTGCCTCCCAACACAGCATCTTATGGGGGACTGAGGATGGGGTGGGAGTCTGATCAAGAGACACTGCAAATTTTGTTCTTTAATAATAACAATGATAATAACTAATGACATTTATTGAGTACCTTATAGGCATTGCTCCATTCCAACCTCACAATGACTCTATGAAGTAGGTCTCACTATTATCCCCATTTTACAGAAGAGAATATGGAGGCTTAGAGGGGAAAAATAAGTTCCTCAAGGTTAGTAAGTGACAGAGATGCAAACCCAGATCTGACTGGGTTTGACCCCACAAGCCTCATTTTGACAATGTACCAATCTGCTGCCTGCTCAGCTCTGAGCCTGAGAGATTCACACTTTTCTGTTCCACACCAGACCCGATCCGGTGTCCACTGCCCACGCTGAACCCAAAAGAGAGCACAGTGGGTGGAAGGGCAGCCTCTGGGGCCAGATGGTTCAGGTTTGAACTCAGCTCTGATACTTACTCATGGTATGGCCATGGGCGAATTACTTTACCCTCCTGGGCCTTTGTTTTCTCTCCATGTAGAAGAGGACTAATCCCTTATCAGAGTGCCATGGAGATGGGACGATTAGATATGTGTAAAGCACACAGACGGAGTTTGGCATGCTGGAAGAGCTCCATAAACACTGGGTGTTTCTCTCGGCTCTCCCACCTCTAGGCAACTGCCTGCTCACCATCTCCACCTTGACATCTAACAGGCAACTTCAATTGGCAGAGCCAAAGCTGAACTCCTGATCTGCCCTTCCCTCACTCTTGCCCCCTCCAACATCTGGCAACTCTGTCTTTCTAGGAGCTGAAAAAAACAGATGGATTCCTTTCATTCTGCACACCTCACATCTAACTCACCTGCAAATCCTCTTAGCTTTACCTTTAAAATAGACCCAGAATCCAGCCCTGTCTCATCACCTGCACTGCCACCTGGCCCAGGTCAGCACCATCTCTCCCTTGGGTGCCTCCAGCAGCCTCCTTGCTGGGCGGTTTCCTTCCACTCTTGCCCCTGAGTCTCTTCTGCTACAGCCACAGCAACTTGGGATGCACTGCTGGAGTGCAAGACTCCCATCTTATTCAGACAAAATGTCAGCATCTAAGTATCCAACCAGTCCATTCTGAAGGAGATCAAGCCTGGGATTTCTTTGGAAGGAATGATGCTAAAGCTGAAGCCCCAGTACTTTGGCCACCTCATGTGAAGAGTTGACTCATTGGAAAAGACTCTCATGCTGGGAGGGATTGAGGGCAGGAGGAGAAGGGGACGACCCAGGATGAGATGGCTGGATGGCATCACGGACTCGATGGATGTGAGTCTGAGTGAACTCCGGGAGATGGTGATGAACAGGGAGGCCTGGCATGCTGCAATTCATGGGGTCGCAAAGAGTCGGACACGACTGAGCTGAACTGAACTGAATGTGTCCGTAAAGTTGTTCCTCCTCTCGCTCTTCCTCTCCAGCCTCACTGGTCTCCTGCTTTCCCTCCTAGAGCCTTTGACCTTGTCCTTCCCACTCCAGAAATTTCCTGCCCCCAATAACTGCACTCCTTATTCGTTTATCTCCTGCGGTCTCTGCTCACACACCCATTTCATCAAAGTGGGTTTCCCTCATCATCCTAAGTAAACAAGTCCCCGAGTGGATTTTTGACTGCATGTGTCACAAGCCAATAAATCACTAATGTCCCTCACCCCAACCCTGCTTTCTTTATTCCCTCCCAGTATCACATGTGGATCAGGTGTAGGAAAGGTAGAAAGGAGTGGCAAAACGCTGACAGAAGTAACTGATGAAACTGATCCCTTGGGTTATATAGGAAGATGTCATTGTTCAGTCACCATGTCTGACTCTTTACAACCCCATGGACTGCAGCATGCCAGGCCTCCCTGTCCCTCACCATCTCCTGGAGTTTGCCCAAGTTATGCCCATTGAATTGGTGATGCCATCCAACCATCTCATCCTCTGTTGTCATCTTCCTATAATATCTATAGGAAGATACTATGATACAAATAAACATATTTTATGAGTTTTTCTGGATAGGACATGACTGGTTCAAAGTGAAATGTTGGGCCAAGTGATACTGAGGAAGGAATTTCAGAACAGACTTGAGATATATCTGAGCTTCCTTCCAAAATAAGACCCAAAATAGGATTGGAAAAGAAGTCCTTTCAAGTAAAGAGACTGGACTAAACACAAGCATCTTATTACATTCCCTCACGAAACCTTGCTACAACTATCATGATAGCAGTTTATAAAGACATAAACCTAAAAGGAAAATGAGAGGTGAAAATCACAAAACTTTGGGAGCTGGAAAGTTCATAGATAGGAAGTAACTCACCGAATAGCCCTTACTGAGCTGAATTCCAAGCTCACAGTAGGAAAATCCATGAACAAACTGGATTGATACAAGAGAATGCACAGAGGAACCTGGGAACCTACAGCAGCAGATATTTCTGGAACCCAGAACAAAGTTGTGGGGTTGGTTGAAATCCATTTAGTAGCAGTTAGATGCCTGGACCCCACCCCCCACATTCCACACGGTTGGGTACCTGCCCCTCCTCTACTCTTGCAGAAGACTGACCGTTTGCTTTCAAGGGAGGATAAAACATATAGACTCTGGGCTGTGTGACATCAGACCCAGTTGATGGGATACCCAGGTTATATACCAAGGTTATCATTTAGAAACAAGGGGATTCAGTGACTGTGGACATTGCTGTGTTCTCTCCCTCTGTCCCTGCTGAACTTCCAGAATGCTGGTAGCTAAGTCTTTGCCCTCCAGATAGAAAGTTGGAAGAATCTTCTTTGCTTTTTGACAAGCTCATTTAGAAACACCTGAAGATACCGACACAGGGGGTTTCCCAATGACTGGCACAGCATGGCACTCCACAATGAAGCTCACAGTCAAGAAGCTCCATCCATTCAGACAACCACAGATGAAGAAATTTTCAAGAAAACTTCCACAAGGTAAGTTAGAGTACAAAATAAAAGCAGCTTGGAGGAAACAGAAATTATGCAAAAAAAAAAAAAACTTGCAAAAACTATCATTGATAACCTTTGCAAAATAATAAAGACATTACATCCATGAAACAAGAACAGAATGCTATAGAAAAAGAACACTTAACAGAACAAAAAACATTTCTTGAAAATTAAAAATGTGAAAACAGAAGTTAAAAACTTTGTAAAAAATAAAAAGTGAAGATGAAACTGAAACTGAAGAAAAGTCTCAGAAAGCATGGCAAAAAGACAAAGACATTCCCTGGTGGCCTAGTTAGTTAGGATTTGATGGGTTCAACTGTGGAGACCCAGCTTTGATTCCTGGTTAGGGAACCAACATATATGCCATGCAATGTGGCCAAAATACAAAAAAAAAAGAAAAAGAAAAAGAAAAAGAAAGAAAGACAGAAAACAGGGAAGAAAAGAGAAAATAAATTGGAGACCAGTCCAAGAAGTCTCACTTGCAAACAGGAGTACCCCTTTGGGACAGTGAAAACTGAGAGGAGGGGCGCTTCATCAACAAAAATAAAAGAATATTTCCCAAACTTGAAGAGCAAGAATCTCCAGCTTGAAAGGGAACTTCAAGTTTGCAGGTGTGAAAAGATATATTCACACTAAAGTACATTACGATGCAATTCCAAGAACACTAGGAATAAAAGAAACGTCCTACCAAGTCTCTAAAGTATAGGGAAAAAAACAGGTCATATGCAACAGATAAGTAATTAGAATGAATTTGAAATTCTCAACAGCATGTAGGGAGAAAAACAAGCAGATAAGCAAAGAACAACGGGACAGTGCCTTCAAAATCCTTAAGAAACATTATACCCAACCTAGAGTTCTATATCCAGCCTGGTTACCACTGATGTGTAATAAGGGAGTAAAAGTAATTCAGGCATCAAATTCTCAAAAAAAAAAAAAAATTAACTTCCACATGCTTTTTCCCAGGATGCCACTGGAATGTATACTCTACCAATGAAGGTATTGAAAAAAAAAAAAAAAGACATGCCATATGTAATAGTTCCTGGGGTGCCTTGGCAAATCACCACAAACTAGGTGGTTTAAAAACCACAGAAATTTCACACAGTTCTAGAGGCTAGAAATCCAAACTACTGGTGTCAGTAGGGCCATACTTTCTCTGAAACCTCAGAGAGAAGACTCTGCTTTGCTCCTTCCAGCTTCCGGGAGGCCCAGGCATTCCTTGACTTGTGCCAGTGGCACTCCAGTCTCTTCCTCCAGCATCACATCCTCTTTTTCCTTTGCATGTCTATCTCTGCATCTCTCCTCTTCTTATAAGGACATCAGTCATAGTGGGCTAAGGGCCCTCCCCCCCCCAATATAACTTCATCTTAACTATTTACATCTACAATAAGCCTATTTCTAAATAATCATAAACATTCCAAGATCCTGGGAGAAACATGACCTTGAAAGGGGAGGGACAGTATTTAACCCAATACAACACACAGAAACAGAGACGAAAGGAATTCTCTGAATAATGGCCAAAGGACCAGCCCAGGCTGACAGTGTGTATGAGGGTAGAGGTCATCCAGGCTGGACTGAACAGATTAGATGCTCATAGATTTTCTCAGGAGGGTGAAATTGAGATTTGGGGATTGAACTAATGATAAACACTTAGAAAATTAAATAAATAACCGCACCTTGTTAATTTCAAGGAAAACAAAAGATTAGTTCATAGCTCCGTACTGCAAGGCATATCAGTTCAGTTCAGTTTACTTCATTTCAGTTGCTCAGTTGTGTCCGACTCTTTGTGAGCCCATGAACCACAGCATGCCAGGCCTCCCTGTCCATCACCAACTCCCGGAGTCCACCCAAACCCAAGTCCATTGAGTCGGTGATGCCATCCAAACATCTCATGCTCTGTCGTCCCCTTCTCCTCCTGCCCTCAATCTTTCTCAGCATCAGGGTCTTTTCCAATGAGTCAGCTCTTCACATCAGGTGGCCAAAGTATTGCAGTTTCAGCTTCAACATCAGTCCTTCCAGTGAACACCCAGGACTGATCTCCTTGCAGTCCAAGGGACTCTCAAAAGTCTTCTCCAACACCACAATTCAAAAGCATCAATTCTTCGGTGCTCAGCTTTCTTTATAGCCCAACTCTCACATCCATAAAGGACAACTGGAAAAACCATAACCTTGACTAGATGGACCTTTGTTGGCAAAGTAATGTCTCTGCTTTTAATATGCTGTCTAGGTTGGTCATAACTTTCCTTCCAAGGAGTAGGCATCTTTTAATTTCATGGCTGCAATCACCATCTGCAGTGATTTTGGAGACCCCCAAAATAGTCTGACACTGTTTTCACTGTTTACCCATCTACTTGCCATGAAGTGATGGGATGAGATGCCATGATCTTAGTTTTCTGAATGTTGAGCTTTAAGCCAATTTTTTCACTCTCCACTTTAACTTTCATCAAGAAGCTTTTTAGTTCCTCTTCACTTTCTGCCATAAGGGTGGTGTCATCTGCATATCTGAGGTTATTGATATTTCTCCCGGCAATCTTGATTCCAGCTTGTGCTTCCTCCAGCCCAGCGTTTCTCATGATGTACTCTGCATATAAGTTAAATAAGCAGGGTGATAATATACAGCCTTGACATACTCTTTTTTCTATTTGGAACCAGTCTGTTGTTCCATGTCCAGTTCTAACTGTTGCTTCCTGACCTGCATACAGGTTTCTCAAGAGGCAGGTTAGGTGGTCTGGTATTCCCATCTCTTTCAGAATTTTTCACAGTTTGTTGTGATCCACACAGTCAAAGGCTTTGGTATAGTCAATAAAGCAAAAATAGATGTTTTTCTGGAACTGTCTTGCTTTTTTGATGATCCAGCAGATGTTGGCAATTTGATCTCTGGTTCCTCTGCCTTTTCTAAAACCAGCTTGAACACCTGAAGTTCATGGTTCATGTAATGCTGAAGCCTGGCTTGGAGAATTTTAAACATTACTTTACAAGCATGTGAGATGAGTGCAATTGTGCGGTAGTTTGAGCATTCTTTGGCATTGGAATGAAAACTGACTTTTCCAGTCCTGTGGCCACTGCTGAGTTTTCCATATTTGCTGGCATATTGAGTGAAGCACTTTCACAGCATCATCTTTCAGGATTTGATATTGGTCAACTGGAATTCCATCACCTCCACTAGCTTTATTCCTAGTGATGCTTTCTAAGACCTACTTGACTTCACACTCCACGATGTCTGGCTCTAGGTGAGTGATCACACCATTGTGAGTATCTGGTTCATGAAAATCTTTTTTGTACAGTTCTTCTGTGTATTCTTGCCACCTCTTCTTAATAGCCTCTGCATCTGTTAGGTCCCTACCATTTCTGTCCTTTATTGAGCACATCGTTGCATGAAATGTTCCCTTGGTATCTCTAATTTTCTTGAAGAGATCTCTAGCCTTTACCACTCTATTGTTTTCCTCTATTTCTTTGCATTGATCACTGAGGAAGGCTTTCTTATCTCTCCTTGCTATTCTTTGGAACTCTGAATTCAAACGGGTATATCTTTCCTTTTCTCCTTTGCTTTTCGCTTCCCTTTTTTCACAGCTATTTGTAAGGCCTCCCCAGACAGCCATTTTGCTTTTCTGCATTCCTTTTTCTTGGGGATGGTCTTGATTCCCATCTCCTGTACAATGTCACGAACCTCCATCCATAGTTCATCAGGCACTCTATCTCAGATCTAGTCCCTTAAATCTATTTCTCACTTCCACTGTATAGTCATAAGGGATTTGATTTAAGTCATACCTGAATGGTCTAGTGGTTTTCTTCACTTTGTTCAATTTCAGTCTGAATTTGGCAATAAGGAGTTCATGATCTGAGCCACAGTCAGCTCCTGGTCTTGTTTTTGCCGACTGTGTAGAGCTTCTCCATCTTTTGCTGCATAGAATATAATCAATCTGATTTCGGTGTTGACTATCTGGTGATGTCCATGTGTAGAGTCTTCTCTTGTGTTGTTTGAAGAGGGTGTTTCCTATGGCCAGTGCATTCTCTTGGCAGAACTCTATTAGCCTTTGGCCTGCTTCATTCTGTACTCCAAGGCCAAATTTGCCTGTTACTCCAGGTGTTTCTTGACTTCCTACTTTTGCATTCCAGTCCTCTGTAATGAAAAGGACATATTTTTTTGAGTGTTAGTTCTAGAAGGTCTTATAGGTCTTCATAGAACCATTCAACTTCAGCTTCTTCAGCATTACTGGTCGGGGCATAGACTTGCATTACTGTGATATTGAATGGTTTGCCTTGGAAAAAAACAGATCATTCTGTCATTTTTGAGACTGCATCCAAGTACCACATTTTGGACTGTTCTGTTGACTGTGATGGCTACTCCATTTCTTTTAAGGGATTCCTGCCCACAGTTGTAGATATCATGGTCATCTGAGTTAAATTCACCCATTCCAGTCCATCTTGGTTCACTGATTCCTAGAATATCGATGTTGCTGCTGCTGCTGCTAAGTTGCTTCAGTCGTGTCCGACTCTGTGTGACCCCATAGACGGCAGCCCACCAGGCTTCCCCATCCCTGGGATTCTCCAGGCAAGAACACTGGAGTGGGTTGCCATTTCCTGCTCCAATGCATGAAAGTGAAAAGTGAAAGTAAAGTCACTCAGTCGTGTCTGACTTTTAGCGACCCCATGGACTGCAGCCTACCAGGCTCCTCTGTCCATGGGATTTTCCAGGCAAGAGTACTGGAGTGGGGTGCCAGTGCCTTCTCCAACTCTTACCATCTCCTGTTTGACCACTTCTGATTTGCCTTGATTCATGGACCTGACATTCCAGGTTCCTATACAATATTGCTCTCTACACCATCGGATCCTGCTCCCATCACGAGTCCCATTCACAACTGGGTGTTGTTTTTGCTTTGGCTCCATCCCTTCATTCTTTCTGGAGTTATCTCTCCACTGATCTCCAGTAGCATATTGGGCACCTACTGACCTGGGGAATTCATCTTTCAGTGTCCTATCTTTTTGCCTTTTCATACTGTTCATGGGATTCTCAAGGCAAGAATACTGAAGCAGTTTGCCATTCCCATCTCCAATGGACCACACTCTGTCGGACCTCTCCACCATGACCCATCCTTCTTTGTTGGCCCCACACAGCATGGCCCAGTTTCATTGAGTTAGACAAGGCTGTGGTCCATGTGATCAGACTGGCTAGTTGTCTGTGATTGTAGTTTCAATCTGTCTGCCCTTTGGTCCCCTCTCTGTGCCTACTGCAAGGCATATGAAAACATATAAAAGAAAAAATAAATGCTTATAAAGCCAAAATCACAGCATAAATATATGAAGAGAATGGGGAGATAGGAAGTGGTAGAAATGGAGGAAAGAACTAGTGATAAGTCTTCAGCTTCCACAGGCAAAGGATAAATTGATAGATAAGGCTGCAAACTGAAAAAGCCAGAGTTAGCAATTCAATTTTATAGAGAGATATGAAATAAATACTAAAGAGTTGAAAATATTGGCCCCAGAGAAGGGAAAATGGAAGGGGAGGAGAATGAAGGAATGTTGTTTGTCTAACAAATCTTGCAGAACTACTTGAATCATGCACACTCATAACTTCAACTAGAAAAAGAAAAGTTAAAGCAAGAGAGAGAAAGGCACAAATCAGCCCAATCATCAAGAGCCTTGTAATTGCACACTATATCATAAGTGTATTTTATCATTAACACATCTTATGATGAAACTCTAGAGTCAGCTTAACACAGTTGTTCTCAGTTAAGGGAGCCACATTCCCCAACATTCCCACCCCTGGGGACATATCAAATTAGGTGTCTGGAGGCATTTTTGACTTTCACAACTTGGAGAAAGGCGTGTCTATTAATAGTAGGTAAAGAACAGAAATGTTGCCGAGTTTCCTGCAATGCACAGAGCACAATAAACAACAACAAAGAATCTGTTGCATATCTGAGGTTGTTGATATTTCTCCCGGCAATCTTGATTCCATCCAGCCTGGCACTTCACGTAATGTACTCTGCATGTAAGCTAAATAAGCAGGGTGACAATATACAGCCTTGATGTACTCATTTCCCAATTTTGAACCAGTCCATTGTCCCATGTCTGGTTCTAACTGTTGCTTCTTGACCTGCATACAGGTTTCATAGGAGGCAGGTAAGATGGTTTGGTATTACCATCTCTTTAAGAACTTTCCACAGTTTGTTGTGATCCACACAGTCAAAGGCTTTAGCATAGTCAATGAAGAAGAAGTTAATGTTTTTCTGAAATTCTCTTGCATTTTCTATGATCCAGTGAATGCTGGTAATTTGATTTCTGGTTCTTCTGCCTTTTCTAAATCCAGCTTGTACATCTGGAAGTTCTCAGTTCACATACTATTGAACCTTAGCTTGAAGGATTTTGAGCATTACCCTGCTAGCATGTGACATGAATGCTGTTCTACAGTGGTTTGAACATTCTTTGGCATTGCCCTTCTTTGGGATTGGAATGAAAACTGATCTTTTCATTCTTGTGGCTACCACTGAGTTTTCCAAATTTGCTGGCATATTGAGTGTGGCACTTTCACAGCATCATGTTTTAGGATTTGAAACAGGTCAACTGGAATTCTATCACCTCCTCACTTTGACCGTAGTAATGTTTCCTAGGGCTTCCCTTGTAGCTCAGCTGGTAAAGAATCTGCCTGCAATGCAGGAGACCTGGTTTTGATCCCTGGGTTGGGAAGATCCCCTGGAGAAGGGAAAGGCTACCCCCTCCAGTACTCTGGCCTGGTGAATTCCATGGACTGTATAGTCCCATGGGTCACAAAGAGTCGGACATGACTGAGTGACTTTCACTTTCACTGAAGTCCACTTGACTTCACACTCTAGGAGTCTGGCTCCAGGTGAGCGATCACACCATCATGGTTCTCCTGGTCACTAAGACCTTCTTTTGCACAGTTCTTCTGTGTATTCTTGCCACCTCTTAATATCTTCTGCTTCTGTTAGGTCCATACCATTCCTGTCTTTATTGTGGCCATCGTCGCATGAAATATTCCCTTGGTATCTCCAATTTTCTTGAAGAGATCTGTAGTCTTTTCCATTCTAGTTTCTTTCCTCTGTTTCTTTGCACTGTTCACTTAAGAAGACTTTCTTATTTCTCCTTGCTATTCTCTGGAACTCTGCATTCAGTTATCTTTCTTTTTCTCCTTTGCCTTTAGCTTCTATTCTTTTTTCAGCTATTTGTAAGGCCTTCTCAGACAACTGCTTTGCCTTCTTGCATTTCTTTCTCTTTGGGATGGTTTTGGTTACTGCCTCCTCTACAATATTATGAACCTCCATCCACAGTTCTTCAGGCACTTTGTCTGGTAGATCTAATCCTTTGAATCTATTCATCACCTCCACTGTATAATCATGAAGGCATGATCAACCATTGACCGTTGATGTATATCTCAACCCCTAGTTCCTCCCCCCTCCCCAGAGGTCGGCAGGTGGGGCTATAAATCCAAACCTCTAATCCTAGTTGGTTTCCTAATCAATCAGCCCCTATTCTTAGGGATTTTCTAACAGTCACTTCATTAACATAAACTCTGCTGTGATTGAAAGGAGCCTGTTATGAATAACAAAAGACACTGTTTGCATCTTCACCCTTCTTTTCACTTTTGAAATTCCAAAGGTTCCTGCCCCAGGAGCCTGGATGAAGCCCAAAGGTCTACTTCTCATTATAGTAAGTAAGTAAAGTAGCTCAGTCATGTCCGACTCTTTGCAACCCCGTGGACTGTAGCCTACCAGGCTCCTCTGTCCATGGGATTTTCCAGGCAAGAGTACTGGAGTGGGTTGCCATTTCCTTCTCCAGGGGGACCTTCCTGACCCAGTGATCGAACCCGGGTCTCCAGCATTGCATACGGACGTTTTACCATCTGAGCCACCAGGGAAGACACTTCTCATTATAAATCACCTTATTATAAAAAGTTGCTAAGATCCTCTAGGTAAGAAATCACAAACGACTGAATCAAGAGGATTCTAAGGTAGACTTCACAGGACTTGAGACTGGATGTAGGTGCCGACAATGGAATCAAGGCTGAGTTTTCTTATTAGCGTATTTGGGTGGATGCTGATCCCATAAACCAGAATCAGGAAAAGGGTGAAGGGTGAGAAGAAAAGTAGTTTGGTTGGGCAAGTTTTGTTTGCAAGCCTTAGAGGCCACAGGATGTCAAGGTGAAGATACTTAGTAGGTAGGGTTCTGGGGTTTAGAACAGAGGTCTAGGTGGCAGTCACCACATTTAGGGTTTCTTTTAAGCCTCTGTTTACCCAAGACCTATCATAGTGGCGGACACTTAATAAAAGATCTGTATTAAATATGTATTGGCTGGATGAAGGAAACCCATGTGTACCAGTTTCCTGTGGCTGCTGTAACAAATTACCACAAACTGGGTAGCTTAAAACAACAGAAATTTACTGTCTCACAGTTCTGCAGGCCAGAAGTCTGAAATCAGTGCCACTGGGATGAAATCAAGGTGTCCACAAGGCCACACTCTCTCCAGGACAGAATCCAGGAGAGACTTGTTCCTTGCCTTTTCTAGTTTATGGTGAGTGCTGGCATTTCCTGGCTTGTGGCTACATCATTCCCATCTTTATCTCTCCCTTCACATCGGCTTGTCCTCTCCCGTGTCTCTCTTTTTCTCTCTCTTATCGAGACACTTGTGATGCAGACATGGAGAACAGACTTGCGGTTGTCAGGGGGCAAGGGGTTTAGTGGGAGGGATGGATTGGGAGTCTGGGATTAGCAGATGCAAGCTGTTATGCAGAGAACAGAGAAACAAGGTCCTGCTGTACAGCACAGGGAACTATATTCAATATCCTGTGATAAACCACAATGGAAAAGAATATGAAAAAGAAGATACATCCATATATATATAAACATATATACATATATATATGACTGAATCACTTTGCGATAAGTAGAAATTAATATAACATTGTAATCAACTATACTTCAATACATTAAATTTTTTTAAAAGGACACCTGTGATGGATTTAAGACCTTCCCAGATAATTCAGAAAAATCTCATTACAAAATCCTTAATCTAATCACATCTACAAAAACTTTACATTTGAGGTAACAGTCCCAGGTTCCAGGAATATGCTGGAATAACCTTATATCCTTAGGGGCCAGCATTCAACCAGCTATACCATGGAAATAGAGTGTAATATTTCTGTGGAAAAATAAGCCTTAAAATCCTGAAAAGGAAGACAAGATGCGAAAGCTGACTAAGCTAGACATGGTGGTGGTTTAAACTGCCCACAGATCATTTGCTACTCTTGTCAAGAAGCGGACTCAGTTACTTCTCCTTGAATATGGATTGCATTTGGTGATTCACTTCTAACAACAAAATAAAGTGGAGGTGACACTGTGCAACTTTGGAGATTAAGTCCTAAAAGGCACTGGGGCTTGCTGTATGCTCACTCTTCCTTCCACCCTGTACCCTTGGGACAGGACTTCAGTTGCCTAAAACCTGGACCGACACCTGCCTGCACCTAACAAAACACTGAGTTAGCACTGTTCAGATGCGCCAGCATTTCTGACTCACAGAAACCATTAGTTAACATGTGCTTCTTATTTTAAGCCACTAAGTTTGGGTATAATTTGTTATGCAGCAGTAGCTAACCAATACAACCGGCAGTGAGAAAAAGCTGAATGCATCAATAGCAAAGCAAAACCGAAAGGATACCCTCAAGAGGCAAGATGTTGGTGAGTGTGGCAGGGATGAGGGGAAAAATTCAGTGGTCGCATGGATCCTGGGAGGCCTGTGAATTTGAGTTCCTCTATGATCAAGTGGACTATGTTACATATTTCCAAAAACATTTGGTCTGAAGATGAATGCAGAGAACTGAACTGTATTAGAAAAGGTGCATAGACAGTCCTAGCATGGTGTCAGAAATGGAGTCGGGGGAAAAATAACAGCTCAACAAAACCCAGCAGCTCACATTCTGCACTGTCTTCTTGCGTGACACTCGCTCCGTGGTCCTAATGAATGCTTATTTATTGTGTCTAATGATATACCCATACCCATTAGCTATTATTACGCATATTTTAATGAGGAAAGTGATGCTTCCAGAATTGGGGTGGCTTTTTACAGTTCCACAGAGTCAGGACATGAACCCAAATCAGGCCGATTTCAAAATCCACGCTAATCCCACGGCACCACCCATGTCTCTTTGTAGAACACTTATTTACATTCCTTGGGATTTTTTGAATTCTCTTCTTTTGGCCTTCTTAGTGAGAAATCTGCCAGTGTTCCTCTTACCCTGCTCCCTTAAAAAAAAAAAAAAATCCTTTAATTATTCTTCATTCCTGAAATTTGTCTACATATTTGAGTAGAGAGACTCAGGAGCTGAAAGGGATGGAATGCGGGAATTCTGAATTGAAAGCCTCTTCAAGACTCTTCCTCATTCTCTTCCCCCCAGGCTGGACGTGCAGCTATTCTGCCTGGCAACCTTCCTTTCCCCTCCACATCCCCCCACCCCTCCGGAGGGCTGTCTGGCCGGAGCACAGCATTGTCTCAGCCCCATTCCCCCTGGAAAATGTTGGGTCTGCGTTGACATTGACACCCTGAGAGCTGTGCAGCTGTTGCCATGCATCCAGACCGAAGACCTTCCGGAAATTGTTTGCATTCAGGCGCCTCCTGTATGCCTGGCAACTCTGCAAGGCCTGGCACCCCAGGACTGCTCCTGGGGCAGGGGTGCTGCTTTGCTTCTATTCTTTTCTCCTTCTCTGATTCCCTGAAGGCCCAGTAAACTGAGAGTTCACAGCTAAGAAAGAGAGGTACTTCCCTCCTGCTATCTAGAATAAGCTGGGTTGGACAGGGGAGATTACATCTATTTCTTTTCTTTGTGGTTGTAGACAATTATGATCATTTAGATCTCGTTTGGCTTAAGTGGCACAAATCCAATTCCAAATGGATTTGGCAAAAAGAGTTTAATAACAGCACCTTAGAGTATCTCCAAGAAAAGTGACAAAAGGGCATCGATGCTGCCTGATGGGCCACCAGGTACAGTTGTGCAAGCTGCACACTGCACAACCCCAGGGGCCACTGTCACAGGCACTTCCAGGAGTTGTGCAGGGTTCAGCTCGTCTAGTTCCTCTCAGTGTCCCTTGTCCAGGTTTCAGGGAAAACCGGAAGCAGGGTCTCAAATGCTACCAGGATTCTCTCTGCAACCCTGAAATGGACTTCTCTCTGAGTACTGAATCCCTCCCACCATGGGCTAGTTTCATACAGGTGGTGGAGGAAGAATTGTCAGTGAATGGTTCCTAAAACTTCCAACATCAAGGAGACACTGACTTGTGAGGTTATTGGTCCCAACTTCAGACCTTTTACAAAAAGGCTCAGATGTCTGATTTGAGCTTAGTGTCCTTCATTCTACTCGTCAAGGAGCGGGACGGCTGAACGTGAGTATTACCTGTGCCTTAGCCTGAGTCAGATCCCCACCTGGACCCAGCATGTCTGCTCAGTTGGAGGCAGGAAATGTCTGAGCAATCCCTTTGGGGGAATTTAAGGCTTAAAAGATGCTTACTCCTTGGAAGGAAAGTTATGACCAACCTAGATAGCATATTAAAAAGCAGAGACATTACATTACCAACAAAGATCCATCTGGTCAAGGCTATGGTTTCTCCAGTGGTCATGTATGGATGTGAGAGTTGGACTGTGAAGAAAGCTGAGTGCTGAAGAATTGATGCTTTTGAACTGTGGTGTTGGAGAAGACTCTTGAGAGTCCCTTGGACTGCAAGGAGATCCAACCAGTCCATCCTAAAGGAGATCAGTCCTGGGTGTTCATTAAAAGGACTGATGCTGAAGCTGAAACTCCAATACTTTGGCCACCTCATGTGAAGAGTTGACTCACTGGAAAAGACCCTGATGCTGGGAGGGATTGGGGGAAGGAGGAGAAGGGGACGACAGAGGATGAGATGGCTGGATGGCATCACCGACTCGGTGGACATGAGTTTGGGTAAACTCTGGGAGTTGGTGATGGACAGGGAGGCCTGGTGTGCTGCGATTCAGGGTCGTGAAGAGTCAGACACGACTGAGTGACTGAACTGAAAGTTTTTAAGCCTGCTTTGTCTTTTTTTTTTTTTTTTTTTGGTAATCTCTAGAGCCTTACAGGAGCTCTAACTACCTAACAGCAGGTAGGAGAGCGTGGAAGTAAAACTGTCCCAACTTAAGAGCAGGTGTGAATTAAGCTTGCCTCCTCTGGGACCTTCATTTGATGTAGTCTTAAGAGTTTGGCAACATGGGTGCCTATGTTCATAGTCTGAATGTTTAGGGGGACATTAGGATCCTTGTGTGGTCACATGCAGGCAGTTCTCAAGCTCTCTGTCTTGAAGGCAGAAAATAATTCTCTTCCCGAACCAACTGCCCACAGAGGCTTGGTAACTGCTTCCTTCAAAAGAGAGAAGAGACAATAATCTCCTAATTGTTCCTTGCCCTTCTACCTCCTCTCTAGCCTCCCACTTCCAATACAAGCTTGGAGGCTATGCCTACTTCTTGCCCTTTAATTGTATCCAAGATAGCACTCTCTCCATGTCCTTTTTGAACCCTCCGTTTTTCATCCCAGCTCTCATCAGTCACCATGGCTTAGGAGTTTGAACATGAAAGCCTGAAAAGGATTCCCTGGGTGTCATGAAATCAAGGGGTTACCATGAAAAGGGATTGGGGCGGGGGGGGGAACGTGTGGAATGAAGAAAAAGGAATACAGCTGCCACGTGCCATAAATATTCTCGGACCATTTAATCCACATGGAACAAGGGGGTGTATGACTATTAATGACCAAAATAAATAGTAATCAATTATGATGATGGTAATTATGCTTTTGAAATTAGCCTGGGAAAGGATGACCGAGGCAATTTTTTATTCCAGCTCAGGAAAATGGGACGCCAGCTGGGGCTAATAAGAGCTTTCATTAAAGCACTGAGTTTCGTCCAGCACTGCAAAGAAAGCCCTCTCTGTGCTGTGACCCGGCCCGGCCCTGACATGCCTTCTGCTTTTTAACAAGAACTGAAAGGTGGCGAGACAGACAGTTCTTGCCTTGGCACCAGGCGAAGGCGGCCTTTGAAAAGGCAGGGATTATTTCCAATGGCTCAGTGCTGGGGAGTTTCATTTCCTTTGCCCTCTGTCTCCATGCGCCTGGGTTCCAGCACCGGCACGGAGGACCTGGAGCGGACTAGGTTGGTTGGCACCGGCGGATGACCCGGGGCAGAGGGTCTGGGCATGGGAGGACGGGACAGGGCAGTTTGTGGTGACTGGCTGGACAGGGAGACCGAGGGAGACAAATATGTGGTTTCAGTACAAGGGACGGTGTGTCCTTCCCCGCACTCCAGTCACTCCAGGAGCTGCTGTGGAGATAGACGGTCACTAATATTTACCTGCCAGCCCTTCCACCCCAAAAACCGTGTTTACCCAGGCCCAGCGCAGCCCTGTCCCGCCCCACCAGGGCCACTGCCCCTGCACACCCAGCGCCCTGGGAATTTCATGGAAGTCACTTGCTGCTGGTTTCTGCCTCAGTTTCCCCTTTTGGCCTTTCTCCCTTCTGCTTGATTTCTTGCTGTATTTCTCTCTCTCTATGAAGAAACTAAAGAAGGTCTCTCACTTAGCCAACTAGAGCACCACTGAAGAGTTTAAGGGTTACTGGGAATCAAATCAAATCAATCAGCCTTTGAGTTCTGATACAGACTAACTGCTTCCTTGGTGGCTCAGAGGCAAAGAATTGGACTGCCTGTGGAGGAGACCCAGGTTCCCTCCCTGGGTGAGGAAGATCCCCAGGAGAAGGAAATGGCAACCCACGCAAATATTCTTGTCTGGAAAATTCCATGGACAGAGGAGCTTGGTAGGCTACCTCCACCGGGGTCAAAAGGGTCGGACACGGCACAGCACGCCCACACATGCACTCACAGACCCACTATCCAAACCTCTGATACAGTCTCATTACCTAAACTTGGTTCAAAGCCTCACCTTCATTCAGTGACTCAGCCTGGAGTGAATTTCCCTCCCCCGCAACCCCACCTGAGGAGGGGATGTCTGGCAGTGTCTGGATGTCTGGAGACAGTTTTGGCTGTCATAGCTAAGGCAGAGAGTGCTAACTCCCCAACATCTAATGCGTATAAGCCAGGGATGCTGTTCAATATCCTATGATGTATGCAACGTATCCCACCCAAAATGTCAGTCGTGCCCAAGCTGAGAAACCATGCTTGATTAACAGCTAAGTAAGCATCTGATAACCACCACCATCACCCTGCCCTCCAAGGCTGGCATCCTGGAAAGGCTGTGTGGAAATCTGAAGGCACCAGCCGGAGGCCCAGCTGCATGCATGCCTAGTAAGTCATCACAGAAGCTTCCTTCCTAGTCCTTCTGCCAAAGGCAGGGCGTTCCTTCTGCGTGAGCAGAGAAGGGACTTAGGGAGAGGAGAAAAGAGGGTCCCTCCGTACGCCAATTCAGGTTGTCTGGTAAAGCTCCAGAGTCTGATGAACCCAAGAAGTGCTCCTGAGAGGTTAGCATATGGCCAAGAGTTAGAAATGGTCACTGAAACAATCATCGTTGACTCAGGACCCTAATCTCAATGTTCATTTGGCAGTTGCATACAAAACCTTGGGCCAGGGGCTGTGCATACCCTATTTGATTCCATCCATGCAATAGGATGCAGGATTTCCATTTCAAGTTTACAGATGAGGAAACTGAGGTCTGGGAGGATAAGCATGTCTTGTCCAAGGCCACAGATCAAGTCAGTGAATAAGCTGGGGTTGGAACCCAGCCTGATCTAAAATAATTTGAAGCCTCTTTATTTCTGTACCTAAAGAAGACTGGAGACCTGGAAGGGACTCAGCCACACTGGCAGGAGAGTTGGGCAAGGGTGGCCTCTAATGGACCCTAGGCATTTTAGTCTGGAAAGATCTGGGCTAAGAGCAGAAATCCAAGATCAATAATGTTATGAGGGTTGTGGTGAGAGTAAATATGAGCTCTATCACCAAATCCCCACACCAAGAATTTAAGTTGTGTCCCTGAATCTTTGACCAGGTCCAACAGAGGGATCTTGCAAAACTCAATTCAAAATCAAATAATTTTAGTGTTAAAAAGCAGAGTGTATTTAGACTTCATACCAGCTCTAAAACTTGGACAGTGGGAGCAGAGGCGATCTTTTTTTTTTTTTGCTTAACTATTTTAAGTTTAACTTTTATTTTATATTGGGGCATAGTGACTTACAATGTTGGGTTAGTTTCAGGTGTACAGCAAAGTGGTTCAGTTATACATGTATGAGACTGTCATTGACTGAGTACCAACTATATGCCAGGTTCTCTGCTAGACCTACACAAAGACAATTTTGTTCCCCCCCTCCCCAGAATCCCATGAGATGCTCTGAAGCCCAGCTCTAGGGACCAGGAAACTGCCAGGGTCAGAACCAATGGGTCAGAGCCCTGGCACACATTTATGCATAATGCCCTGGAGCTTGGCAAGATCAATCATTATTAAGGGGTCCTGGCAATAATGGGGGCATAGCTCCACTGAGGCTAAGTCAGAGAAATCCTCAAGGGATCCCACAATAAAGCTCTCTGAACCTGAGTGCTACTAGAGACAAAATCTTGAGATACACACCCAGTGAACCTGATCAGTAAAGCAGATATTGGCTTCTAAAAAGCCCACACAAACCAAGATGACTCTGTTCTCCATCTGGTGTCCTCAGAAAAAGGGCCTGCTTTTTTTTTTCTTTTCCCTTCACTGACCCATTGAGGGGCAGGAAATTCTTCCATATAGACACCCTCAGGCTGCTGCTTAAGCCTATTTCCTCCTCTCTGGTCCAGAGTGATGAAGAACAGCTGGTAGCCACTGACTCTAAGAATCTTTCATAAACCTGAAGACCCATTATATAACCAGCCTTCTCCAAGTGAAATAATCCCCATTCTTTTCTAAGTTTCTCTGAGCCTATTTGTTCTCCAAGTTTCCTTTGCAAATGATTTGATCCCTTTGGACGTTCTCTCTGCTCCTCTTGAGACACAGAGACCATAATCAGACTGAGGTGGAGTCCAGCGCTTTGCAAAACAAGTGTCCTCTCACAAGTGTTGCAGGAGGGTGACTTCCCAGTAAGATCAACAGGGCAGAGACAGAGATGTGATGAAAAGCTCAAAGACACCTTGTTCAAATCCTTGCTTTTCCTTGAAGAAGCTGGGTGACCTCAGGTAGACCAGCTGGGCTTGCAGGATCTCAATTTCTTCATCTCAAAACAAATGACTTTCCCGAAAGGCTTCAGTAAGATAACGTAAGGGAAGTACTTGGCACCAGTAGGAATGCTCTCCCCAGGAGCTGTTGTGACTTTACGGTTATGCCCATCCCTCCCCACCACAAAATGTAGTCACTTACTTATTTGCTATTCCTCTGAATCAAACAAAGACAGCAAACCCCAAACAGGCAGCTCCTCACTGGCCCTGCCTGCCTCCTGAAGAAGTGAGCTCGCTGCACATGATTGAACCAGACTGCTCATGCCTCCTGTGGGGTGTGGGGGAGGAGGGGTGTCAGGGAAGGGGCTTCTCCTTTGGGTGGGAATGGGCTTGATGACCTCTCAAAACCTCCTTCAACCCAAGATTTTGTTTAGAACCCAGGAAACCCAGGCTCTCACCACTCATCCATTTTCCACAAAGAATCCAACCAGATTTCCCAAGGGGGTAATGCAAGAGGGAGGGTACCCTGAACCCCTCACAACACACTTCCTCCCGTCCTCATTAGACATGTCTGCCCCTCAAGGGCCTCTCTTTCCTCCTGCCCCTGATAATCGTCCTCTTCTAAACTCTCCTGCAAAGGCTCTGTCTCCTTTCTATTGGGTCCAGAAACGCAGCTCTGCTCTCAAACATGTCTGCCCCAGCCAGATCAGTTAGCAGGATCTACCCTCCTTAGCAGGCAGTTTAAAGATCACCTACTTTTCCTGGACCATGGCCTCTGGAGTCTTACTCTACAACCAAAGAGGCTTATCAGAGAATTCCTGTCCTTGACACACACAATTTTTCCTGAGAGGAATTCCTGTAATATAGTTTTCTCCATCTTCTTGTATACAATGTAATGACTTCTGTCTCCTCTTCAAAGGAGCTTATATTACCTCCTTATAAAACAAATTATGCCAAAAAATATTTATACATGTGTATTTTTAAAATCCCCTTGCACTTTGACCTGTTGACTTTATGGTGTTTTTGTGTGCTACAGCAGCAGTCCCCAACTGTTTTGGCACCAGGAATGAGTTTCATGGAAGACGATTTTTTCAGGGACTGGGGGAGTGTGGAATGGTTTCAGGATGATTCAAGTGCATTACATTGATTGTGCATTTTATTTCTGTTTTGTGGCAATCTCAGAATATTCCACCTTGACTTTAGGGCTGGGGTTTGCGCTCTTATGAGAATCTAATGCTGCTGATTTAACAGGAGGTGTAACTCAGACGGTAATGCAAGCAATGGGGAGCGGCTGTACATACAGATGAAGCTTTACTTGCTCACTGTCCACTTACCTCCTATTGTGACCAATAGTGGCCCATGGCCCCGGGGGTTGGGGACCTCTGTGACACGACCTCCAATAGAGCTAGGCTGCAGCGTCACAACTTGCCTGTGGGGGCTCCAGCTGACACACTTTTCAGCATTAACTACATCTTGAGATTGAGGGTTCAGGTTATGTGCAGTGAGTTAGCTGCCTACTTCTCCACTTTGAGAAACTCACAATTTACCATCCTTTTAGTAAAAGGGAGTAGCTGAACTGGACTCTTTCCGAGGCTCTGGTTGACAGAGGGCTTTCTCAGTTGATTTGCCATGTGGAATTCTCACAGAGCCATCCCCTCCCCACCACACAATTTTGCCTCCTTCAGCGATCCTTGCCAGGCTGTAGTCAGCAAGTGTTCCTGGCATCTCTCAGGTCACATGTCAGGGAAAACTTCAAGGGCAGTGAGACCCCACGATGCAATGATTCTGCTGTTTAATCAAAGGCGTGGCCCTCTGTTGAAAGGAGCTGGCCTCCTGCCTCTGAATGCAATGTGACGCCTTCTCAGCCAGGAGATGACGGCCTCAGCTGGACACTGCCTACCAATGTTGTCCAGGTAGACAAACTCCTGGCTTCTTATAAATCCTCTCTCACAGTTATAAATTTTTAACAGGACTGCAAAGCAACTTGGGGGCAAATCAAAGGAACCCCATTGAGCAGCATTTGAAAAAGTCTAGGCCAACATAGTGCCTCCATCCAAGACAGGGACTTAAGCGAATGCGGACCGCACTAGGAGCAAATTCTTCCCCAACAGCTGGGTGGGATGTGGGGCTAGAATGAGTTAGAGCACTTTTTGATGCACTTTGGTCAATGGCCTGCCTCTAAAAGATGCAGTGCAGGCCTTTGCTTGCTTTGGTGGAGAATGACACAATTGAGCCAGTAAAATGCCTCTCCTGCCCACTTCATTTCTGCATATGCCTCCCTTTCCCTACTTGCACTGGCCTCTGTGCTTCCTATTGCTACCAAAGTTGCCAGCCAACCAGAAAAGCTAATTTGTCAGACAGCAAGTAACATCAGATTCTCTTTGGGAAAAGTGCTGTTTCCGGGTTCTGCTACTAAAGGCTCGGTATCCTGCTTTTTGTACAAACACACAGTTGAATGATGACGAAAAATCTATTATTGAGCAAAGCCCTAAAGGCACATGCTCAGTTTTTAAATTGTTCCCTCACTCACCTACTCAGCTCAGCCTCTGTTGCCCAAGCCTAGTGCTGTGAGCAGAGGATTCAGAGATGAGGAGCATCCAGTCACAGCGTGGCAGTCGGCAACTGCTGGGTAAAAAACTACCCCAATGTTTAGCAAATTAAAACAGCCATCTGATTATGCTCCTGTATTCCTTTGTCAGGAAGTCAATGAGAGCATCATCGTGGTGTCTAGCGCCATCACTTCATGGGAAATAGATGGGGAAACAGTGGACACAGTGACAGGCTTTATTTTCTTGGGCTTCAAAATCACTGCAGATAGTGATGGCAGTCATGAAATTAATAGACTCTTGCTCCTTGGAAGAAAAACTATGACATCATGTTAAAAAGCAGAGACATCACTTTGCCAACAAAAGTCCGTATAGTCAAAGCTATGGTTTTTCCAGTAGTCATGTATGGATGTGAGAGTTGGACCATAAAGAAGGCTGAGCATCGAAGAATTGATGCTTTTGAATTGTGGTGTTGAAGAAGACTCTTGAGAGTCCCTTGGACTGCAAGGAGATCAAACCAGCCAATCCTAAGGGAAATCAACCCTAAATATTAATTGGAGGGACTGATGCTGAAGCTGAAAGTCCAATACTTTGGCCACATGATGTGAAGAGCTGACTCACTGAAGAAGACCCTGATGCTGGGAAAGACTGAGGACAGGAGGAGAAGGCGGCACTAGAGGATGAGATGGTTGAATAGCATCATCGAGTCAATGGACATGAGTTTGAGCAAGCTCTGGGAGAGAGTGAGGGACAGGGAAACCTGTCGTACTGCAGTCCATGGGGTCACAGAGTTGGACACGACTACGCGACTGAGCAACAACACTTCAGGGTTAGCTCCTTGATGCTGGGACCTCAGCTGGGAAGATACAAGGCCCAGAGGTGGCCTGCAGCTGGGGAATAAAATTGCCAAAGTGTCTGGACTGGGGTAACTTGAAGCCTATGCCTCCAGACCAGAACACCTTCATGGGGCCACTCCATGGGGCTTGGCTTTCTCACACACAGCAGCTTCAGAGTGGTCATGCCCTCGACATAGTAACAGGGTCAACGCACAAGCATCCCAGGCAACAAGGAAGAACAGGACCCTTTAGGATGTCGCCTCAGAAGCTACATAGGATCCTTTGCCCTATTCTGCTGATCAGAGCCACAACAGTCCCACACATACATAAGGGGAGGAGACACAGAGACTGCCTCTCCTGTAGGAGGAGTGTCCAGCCACACTGCAGAAGAGTGCGGAGGATGGAATACTGTTACAGCCCCTTTGGGAAATTAGAGATGCTACTCACTATTCAGGGCGGACACAGTGTCTCTAGATGTCCCATCCTCAGGGACATGAGTCAGCATCATACACTCACTCACCGGTAACCCAGAAGGCAGCTTCATCAATTCCTGACATAATAGAAGTACCTCGTACCTAACGATTCCAGGGCTCAGAAAGCCTCAGCCTCTCCAGTATTTCTGTAATCCCCTCTTCTCTTTTGCAGAGCGGGAGCTGGGCTACATCCATGCATGTGTGGAACTCATCTACTGTGTTGGGGGGAGCAGGGAGAAGGGACTGCAAACTCAGATGGGAAAGGTCTGTTCTCTGCAGTCCTTCCCAATCCCCATCCCCACATACACATCACTGAGATTCCACCCCTTTCACCCCCGACCTTCCCTTCTGGTCCACAGCCCCGGCCTCTGTGGCTCCTCTTCCCACCCCCCTACCCCAGGCCCAAGGATCCACACTGCCCTGTTTGCAGAGCTAGTTTAGCACTCTGCTGCGGCCCCCAGAAGCTCTGCTACTCGCTGAGCAGAATGAAGGCCTTCCCAATCCTTGCAGCCCGCCCAGTTAAGAATACTTACTCATCACTCATTCACCAAATGGTGGCTGGGCAGCCACTGTGTGCCAGGCCCTGGGTGATACAGAGGCCCTCTGAATTATGTGACAGCTTCTTTCACGTCGTTGTTAGGCAAAATGCCCGGAAATGTTATCATCAGTGTTGTATCTGTTGTTATGGGTTACCACCTTTGCCTTCACAGACCCCTCTCACCTCTGCAAGACATTTCGCCACATACTGCGAGCTCTTCGCTCTCAACTTCAATCATCTGTAAACCATCCTTATAATTTCAGCCATAAATGTGTGCCACCTGTGATTTATTGGCTTTATATGTCTTTCACGTGATTTACTCTCTCTACTTACCACTGAAAAAGTTTTATATCACTACCATAAATAGAAAACTATAATCCCTTGCCATACATAGAAGGCAACCCTCAAATTAAATTCGATTTTAAAACTACACTACGAAACTTCAGCTATATATAGAAACCTGCGTCTGTGCCCTCTGTTAAAAAGAGAGCATAGGATGTATTGAACAGGTGTTAAGAGACAATCTGTTCCCACTCTGAGACTTATTCCTTGGTGCGATTCAAAGAGTTAAAAAGGGAGGTGTGTTCTCACTGAGGGATGTACCACAATTTCAAGCCATTGCTGCAGCCATCTCCTGTCATCTCAGGTACCACAAGGATTTCCATCTAAGTCAATCAGGATAGGAATGTTCTGCGGGAGTAGCAACTAATAGTCAAACTTTAAAATATGAAGGTTATTTCTTGCCCTTGCCCACTGTAGGTGGGCAGGGTCTCCACTCCTGGTGGTTCCAGCTTCCAGGCTGATGCGGCAGCTGCCATGCTGCCCACTGAGGGTCATGTGGCGGAAGGAAAGAGAGTGGCAGGGAGCCTTAACACTGCCTTCTGCCCAGCAGGGGACACTCACCGCCTGCGCTCACTTTCCAGTGGCCAACTGAAGTCACGCGGCCAGCCTTGACTTCATCTGGGCAGAAAATATAATCCTACCCTGTGCTGGCGGGAGAGGGAGCCGGAATAGTTGTGGATGGCCATCAGGATCTGCATCCCACGCACGCGCTGAGAACATTGCCCCAGACAGTTGTGCCCCAGACTATCCAGGCGTGATTTTCTCTACCGGCCCATGACACTCAGTCAAACCAGGCCATTCCCCATTACTCGACAGTCACCACACTCTGGACTCACTCTCCCCTCCCTCTGTTCAAGGCTCCCACCGACTGGAACACCCTCTCTCTCACCCTTCAAGAGTCTTACCTGTTTCTAAGGCTTTGTATGCCCCCCAAAATGGAAGTCATAACTGCTCTCCTAGGGTAGCATTATAGATGTTCAGAGCTAGAAAGGACAGACTTCTTCATCTATAGCAGTTCCTAAACCCTAACACTGTCGGCATCTGGGCAAGATAATCCTCTCCTGTGAGGGATGGGCTTGCGCACTGTAGGATGTTAGCAGCAACCTTGAACTCTGTCTACATGTCGACTGCAACTTCTCTCTCCAAATGTGACAACAAAATACTGCCTCAAGACATCAGCTGTCTCTTGGGAGGGAGGGCAAAATTTCTCCCAGTTAACAACCACTGAATTAAAAACTGTACCCAAGGTGACACAGTGAGTTAATGGCTGAAGGGGCTGGTGGAGTCCATGTCTTGCCCTCCATTTCCCCATCCAGTGTTCTTGGCCTTGGTGCACAGGGATGAGGCTGGAAGTAACAACGAGAAAAAAGAGTTGGGCTTATATACCTTTGACACATTTGATGTGCCCAACTGAACTGTTTCATAAACAAATATGCTGTCACTCATTTAAAACACACACACATTGCTTCTCAGCCTTTTGGCTAAGATCAAGTGTAAAACACACACACATGTAGATATCTGAGTCTGTCTTATATCCTTCAACTTTTGATTCAGCTAAGAGGACAGAAGTATATCATTTTCCTTCATTTCTACTATGTGAAGAAGAGTAGTGTTCTTCCAATGACAACATCACTTCATGGCAAATAGATGGGGAAACAATGGAAACAGTGACAGGCTTTATTTTCAGTTCAGTTCAGTTGCTCAGTCATGTCCAACTCTTTGCGACCCCAAGAACTGCAGCACGCCAGGCCTCCCTGTCCATCACCAACTCCCGGAGTTCACCCAAACTCATCTGCATCGAGTCGGTGATGCCATCCAGCCATCTCATCCTCTGTCGTCCCCTTCTCCTCCTGCCCCCAATCCCTCCCAGCATCAGAGTCTTTTCCAGTGGATCACTGCAGATCATGACTGCAGCCATGAAATTAAAAGACACTTGCTCCTTGGAAGAAAAGCTATGACCAACCTAGACAGCATATTAAAAAGCAGAGACATTACTTTGCCAATAAAGGTCCGTCTAGTCAAAGCTATGGTTTTTCCAGTAGTCATGTATGGATGTGAGAGTTGGACTATAAAGAAAGCTGAGCACCAAAGAATTGATGCCTTTGAACTGTGGTATTGGAGAAGACTCTTGAGAGTCCCTTGGACTGCAAGGAGATCAAACTAGTCCATCCTAAAGGAAATCAGTCCTGAATATTCATTGGAAGGACTGATGCTGAAGCTGAAACTCCAATCCTTTGGCCACCTGATGCACTGACTCATTGGAAAAGACTGATGCTGGGAAAGATTGAGGGCAGGAGGAGAAGGGGTGACAGAAGATGAGATGGTTGGATGGCATCACTGATTCAATGGACATGAGTTTGAGCAAGCTCTAGGAGCTAGTGATAGACAGGGAAGCCTGGCGTGCTGCAGTCCATGAGTTCACAAAGAGTTGGACACGACTGAGCAACTGGACTGAACTGAATGACAAGATAGCAACTGATGACGTTAAGAAGCGGGCCCTGGGGAGGGCCGGGGACCATGACACTGGGGGACAGATGTCCACCTAAGAGGCCAAGTGTAGTAGCCAAGTTGTTCAAATTTTCAAACAGTTGACATCCAGGTTTTAAGGAGAGATTTCCTGATTTTTAGAGGCTGGAAACTAATTTAATTTTTTGAAATGAACAAGCCCAAATTCTAGGTCACACAAAATACCAAGCTTGGCCCTAGGGCCATTCAGCCCTGCCTTCGCTCCATTATATACGTGACCACATCATTTGCCCATGAAGTTATGTCATAGCCGCAGCTCACACCCTGCCCTGAACATCAGTCATCGTAGGAGTCCTGGGCCCCACCTCAACCTGCTGAGAGGAAAACCCCCAGGGTGGGCCTCTGAGATCTGCACTGTTGCAAAGCTCTGAGATGATGCTGAGGTGACAGGTCCCCGGATAGAGCTGGAAAGCATTGCTTTAACTCTCCATCTCCTCTTCCCAGACTGCAAACTCCTCAGGGCACGGAGAGCCCTCATTGTATCCATTCATGTTTTCCCAGCACCAGCCCAGAGTGAGCACAAACTAGGTGCTCTTTAACTATCCACTCAAACTGAGGCACCAGAAAGGCTGAAGCAGTAACTGCTTCCAGGCTTTTCTCTTAGGTCTCATTTTTTTAAAAAAATCTCTGTGACATTTGATTGTAACATTCTTTTATTGGCTCCAAGGTTCCTTGGACGAAAGATGGTCATAGAGGGCAGGGGAGGTGGTGGTGGGTCAATCACATTATTGCCACTTTATTTTATTTTTAAAAAATATTAAAACTTTATCGATTTACTTTTGGCTGTGTTGGGTCTTGGTTGCTGGGCGGGGCCTTTCTCTAGCTGTGGAGCGCAGGGACTGCCCTCTAGTTGCAATGCATGGGCTCCTTGTTGCAGCAGCTTCTCTGCCAAGCACAGGCTGTATGACCCAGGACTTCAGTAGTTGGGGTGCACAGGCTTGGTTGCCCCGCAGCATGACAAGGTATCGAACCTATGTCCCCCGCATTAGCAGGCAGATCCTTAACCACTGGACCACAGGGAAGTCCTACCACTTTAAATAAAAGGAGGAATTGTGTGACGGGACTTTAGTTCAATGAAGGCTGGAGGGACTCGGCTCTCATGAAGCCCTCCCTCTGCCAAGCCTTCCTCCAGTTCCCTAGAGGGCAAATATATTGTGACTTCATCTAGCAAGGGCCTCCCTGGGAGGAGGTGCTCCTTCATTATCATTAATTAAACCTATCAAATTTCAAATTCACCCTCACCTGTTTTCAACAGTCCCACATCTGGGAAATCCTTTCCAACTATGTTAGGGCAAAGGCACAAAGATGTAGGTGCCAGAAGGCTGCACCTTTGCTTGGAGGAGTGAAGTTGTGGATGAGACCAAAGCGTCCATCAGTGGGACACGGAGGAAACTGTGGTCCACGGGGATAACGGGGACCAGTCAGCAGGCTGCCCCACTGGTCTGTGTCATGACAACTGACTCATGTCCCCCACAGTCCTCTCCGCCACTTTCTTTACCAACACGTGCATCTCATTAGCTGGCCACCGTTCATTTTTGGTCTCAAGATCTAGATTATAACCTTCCCAGGAAGAGGCGCCAGGCGCTCTTTAAGAACAGACATGTAGGGACTTCCTGGGTGGCAGTGGTGGAGAATCTGCCTTCCAGTGCAGAGGACTTGGGTTTGATCCCTAGTCAGGGAACTAAGATCCCACATGCTGAAGGGCGGCTAAGGCCACATGTTGCAAATACCAAGCACACACACTCTGGGGTTCACAGACTACAACTAGAGAGAAGTCTGCATGCCACAGCAAAGAGCCTGAGCGCCAGATAAATAATTTTTTAAAAGAATATATATGTAAGTACAGATATTGAAAAGCTGCTCACGATATAGTGCCAAGGGGCAGAGAAGTTTCCAAATGGCACAGGAGTCACAGGGCTCCATCGGCAAGCAGAGGGCACGTTGCAAAGGGCACAGAAGTGTGAAGGTGATGTCATGAAGGGACAGGTGTGGTGCTGGGCAAGGGTACGAGAACCAGCAGAGGTTGCGAAGTGCCCAAGAGGCAGGGCCAGCAGGAAGTCACTTCTCTGTCTGGACCTCAAGGAACAAGGGGAGGCCCCAAATTACTGAGCCCAGAGAGAGCTGGGCTTTCAAAAAAGGCCAACATAGCTGGCGGCCTCAGGGAGTCCAGCCACTTTGAGAACCACAGGGGGGCAGAGCAGGAGCAGGAGGGGAGAAGAGGGAAATACCTAGGCCTCCTTCTCATCCCGTCTTTCCATCTCCTGTCAGGGCTTTCCACCGGCCAGCCCACCCTGAACCCACCCCATAGGAGCCAGGGCACTGCCCAGCAGCCTCCCAGACAGAACAGGGCGCAGAAAGACAGAGGGGAGAGGACTGGGGGAGACGGAGGCAAATGGAGCGTAGTCTGATCTGCTGTGTAAATTACCTCTGTCTTTTCACAGACATAGAGACACGTCCGGACACACAGCAAGTACAGCGGCTGCTCTGGGAAATCTGAGGTGGAGGAGACACGAGAGGGGAAGGACAGTTTGACTGTGTGTGCTTTTGTATTCTCAGCATCTTTCACAATGAACTGGTAGCTTTAGAATCCAGTGTCATCATCAGCTCTGCAGTGTTAGCCACCAGAAATGCCAGCAAGAGAAAACCGTCCTTGTGGAAACAGGGCCGGTCCCTCTGAGATACTCCCAGGGACCTTGGTGGGAAAACCAAGGGGGTGAAGGGAGAGGGGCTGCAAAGCAGATGGGGCATCGGGAGTGGCCACCAGGGCCCGGTGGTCATGCTGTGAGTGTGAGGGCAGGGCAGTAGTTCAGGACTCAGAGGGTCCTGCGGCAGGAAGTGAGGAGGAGGAGGAGCCTCCTCCCTGCTTAGGGGATGGGGTGCTTCCCGGGTCTCACTTCCGGCTCCCTCACTCAGCTGTGGACCTTGGGGCAACTTACATGACTTTTTTTTTTTAATTAAAGATTTTTTTGACAAGGCCCATTTTTAAAGTCTTAACTGAATTTGTTACAATATTGTTTCTGTCTATGTTTTGGCTTTGTTGGCAGCAAGGTGTGTGGGATCCAATCTCCCGGCCCAGGAATTGAGCCCACACTCCCTGCAGTGGAAGGCGAGGTCTTAACCACTGGACCACCGGGGAAGTCCCAAACACGACCTCAAGGAGCCTCCGTTCCCTCATCAGGAAGAACAAGCTAATACCCGAGGAGCAACTGGGCTCCTCCTCCGCCACCCGCCCTGCAGGGCTGCTGCAAGGACGAGACGAGATGGCTGTTCAGTACCTGCTACCTGGTAAACCCTCCAGCACTGGTCGTTGCTATCAGCACAGGCCCAGCTCTGAGTGGATGCGGCCCGTCTCTCATCTGGGATCCTGGGGCGAGCGAGGTGAAGACCCCAGGGTCCTTGCATTGGCAGCGGCCGGCATTGTGCATTCCGTGGTCACAGAGTGTCCCCCTCACCCAGCCAGCTGTCTGACAGCCTGTAAACAGATGGGCGGGTGGGGTGGCCAGTGAGACAGTGCAGATGGTACTGAGCAAACCCAGCCGCACTTTTGGGAAAACAAGTCAGAGGCGATGGGGGCCCCATGGACATCTTCGCCTGTGACCGACAGCACACCCAGGGAGGCCTCCAAGGGAAATGGTGAGACGTACCAGACCTTGGCGGGCCTCGCCAAGGACGAGCTCCACCCTCCATTTCCGTGGCCCACTGCCACGGAGACGTTGCAGACAGCTGGAGGTCACCCTGGCAGGGCTCGCAGCAGAAGCTACGTGGGTCCTCCAAGGTCTGGGAGCTCAAAGAGCACTGTCTTCCAGGCTCCCTCCCCCGGGCCCTTGCCCAGCTTCTGGCTCCTTCCCACCTCACTCACCTGGGCACTTCTCCCTCCCCAGGGCCCGAAGACAGACACACAGCCAGGAATACGTGCAGGTTTGAGCGCAGAGCCACCCGTGTGGCACCACAGGAAGGGTGGAGGATGGAGCAGATAGTCCAGGGAGACATGGGGTGGCAAGCCAGATCCTGGTTTGGGCTGGAGGTGGGAAAGGGCCCACGTTTACAGCCACACGTCCTGCCACCTCCTCCAAGCTCCCTGCCTCTGCTGGCTCTGACCTTGCTCTTTGAACCCGGTAAGCTCCACCAAGGCTCTGCTCTCTCCTTTATCCACTAACTTCATACCATCCTCAGCAGGGTGGAGAATCCCCTCACGGATGCCATGCGCCGCTTGGCACAGACCTGCTCTACAGCATTATCAAATTCTTCTGCCATGTTTGAAACTACCCACACCCACACACCAACTTTCTTCACCCTCCATTCTAAGGCTGATTCCAAAGTTTTAACTAAACCTTCTTTAGTTAAAACTCAATTTTTGCTAAAACTGGCAAGGTCATCTGAAGGAAACCTGGGTTTATACTAATACTATGCCTACTATTCATACACACATATGAATACCACTCATTGCTACTGCTGGTAACAAACACTTCTGTCTATGGGGGAAGCATCATGCTTATTATGTTGCAAGCATTCTCCCTAATCCCAGGGATAATCCGATCAGGTAGCTACTGTTATCCTCCTTGGGTTACAGGTGAGAAATCTACAGCCCGGAGAGGAAAGGTGAGTGGTGTATTTCCTAAGTGGCTGAACCAGCTCTCAAATCCCCATGTGGCTCTGAGAGATGACCTGCCCTCCCAAGCACCCTACTCTCAAGCTTTCTTTCTAAGTAACCAGCGGTGACTCTCCTGTTCCCCATCACACCCACATCTTAGCTGCTGAGTGTGCACAGTCAGTGTTCCCCAGCTTGTGTGATGTGATGTTTCTGTGGGGCTGCTGTCTCCCATCCACAAACCTTCCTTGGTGTTCCTGCTTCTGCTGCTCACTTCCACTGTCCTCAATGCTTATGACAACTTGCTGCCCCTGGGAAGTTCTTGATCTCCTTTTCTCCTGTGATCACCCACGCCTTCAGGGCAAACACGCCCAGCAGTGTCACAGCATCTCCTTGGAGCCTTTCTCTGCAGCAGCCAGGCCCCCAGGACTTCTGCTTCCCTTCCTGCTGCAGCCAGGAGGTGGGAATGAGGAAGGCCAATGTGCCAGTGGGTCTGAAATACACCAAGCAGGAACTCTGTGGTCCACTTTCTCAAGTGCAAGCACAATTCTGCCACTTGTTACCCTTGTGACCTTGGGCATGTATATTCTGCCTATGGGTCTTCTGTCCCTCCTCTGTTAGTCTGGGAGAAGACAGTGACTACTTTCTAGGGATGTTGAAATGGAAAAAGGAGATACTCCATACAAAGAACTTAGCACAGGCCCTTTCGTATAGTCAGTACCTTAGATGCTAATTTGCAACATTAGAAAAATGTTTACATGCCAGGGAGTTTTCACAGTAGGTTGGAGGACAGAAAGCCCAGGCCCACAAATAGATCATTTTGACATGACACATCAGAGCTAGGATGGAGAGCCTTTGGGTTTGGCATCCACCCATCAAGGCTTTGGATGAGGCTATTCAGAGGAAAGAGCACCAACTGACTGTCAAGGATGGCACAGGCCCCCTCGCATTTGTTAGCCACTGTTTAGGGTTATTCTGAAATTGCCTCTCACATAGATTTACTCTGTCTCTCGCAACTTGTGGTCTTAACGTCTTCTCACCTAGAAGGCGCTCACCTGTCCCATGCCTCTACTCTCTCACTGCACCCCACCCTGAGGTCTCACATGGCCTCACTCACAGCTGTCCTCATATAAACAGCTGGTTCTTCCCTTGGAATTTAGGAGACGAAGAAAGACGAAAAGAACCGATCATTGAGGCACACCTATGATGTTGGCGTCTACCTTGCATTACCAGTTTTACTCCACACAGTGGTTCTTTGAGACTACCATGCTGTATCATTCCATTGTACAGATGAAAAGACTAAGGGTCAGAGCGGAAATGTACCCAAGTTGACATAAATAGAGATGACATGATCGGAATCTATTCTTGGGTTCATCTTAGTCCTAAGGATTCCTCAAATGCCCAAACCATCATTTCATATTGTTATGAGACTCAAAAACAGGAAGAATCTCATGAAACATCATAGAAGGAAATTCAGCTGGGCTCCAGTGGTTTTTGAAGTCATTTTTGTCTGAGTCCCCTGACATCTGGTGGCTCAGATGGTAAAGAATCTGCCTGCAATACAGGAGACCAGGGTTCAGTCCCTGTGTCAGGAAGATCCCCTGGAGAAGGAAACAGCTGCCCATTCCAGTATTCTTGCCTGGAGAATTCCATGGACAGAGGAGCCTGGTGAGCTATAGTCCATAAGGTTGTGAAGAGTTGGACACAACTGAGCAACTAACACTTTCACTTCCTGACATCTCTCTGACTATCTCCAATGTCAATAATCAATCAATCCATCATTGGAATCCCTTTCCAATAGCTGAATGGCCATTAATTTGCTTTTCTAAGTCCCATACAAGAAGCTGAACTCTATTTGCCTCCCTTTATTTCTCCCCTGTCAATTCATTTCTGGCCTGGACGGAGTGCCTTGGTGCTGGAAACCATACCACACTTCTGGGCAGCATTTCCACGTTGGCCTTCCCAAGGCCCTTCTCACCCACCACTTGCCAAACCAGGGACATGCACCCAAAACGGGCAGAACTGACTGGTCAGACCCAAGTCAATATAACTCACAGCCCAAGACTTAATTTAGAACCCCCTGCCCTGCCACCATGTACCTTGGCGCTTATGTTTGTGGCTATCTTTCTGGCATGAGGGTTTCTGCCAAGGTTATTTTAATGCTGACTGACACCTCTGTCTATTCTGGGAGGACATCTCTGGAGAGTAGCAGCTCACGCTTGGGTCCCAAGACCTCTGGAATGTACTATTGGACTCTCCACAGTACATTGGTTTTCTGGGTGGGAATTCCTATTGTGAACTCTACAGAGACCTCTAGAGAGACTTCTGCTCCTCTCTCATGTTAGAGGCAACTGAATGCTCCCAGGCTCTGCTGACTTACATTGCTAATCAAACCACCTAAGCAAAATGTAAAAAGGAACCAAGTACTGATAAGTTGGACAACATGGATGAACCTTGAAACACTGTGCCAAGTGGGAGAAGCCAAAAGCACACTGTCACATGCTGGGCAACTCCATTTATGTGGAATATCCAGAACAGGCAAACCCAGAGAGACAGAAAGCAGACTGGTAACTATCGAGAGCAGGAGAGAAGCTCGGGCTTCCCTGGTGGCCCAGCGGTAAAGAATCTGCCTACAGTGCAGGGGCCGCAGGAAACGTGGGCTTGATCCCGGGGTCTAGAAGATCCCCATGGCAACCCACTCCAGTATTCTTGCCTGGAGGATCCCATGAAGAGAGGGTCACAAAGAGTCGGATACCAAGGAGCGACTTAGCACGCATGCACAGAGAGAAGAGGGGATAAGGAGTGACTGCTTAAAGGCTACAGCGTTTTCTTTGGGAGTGATGGAAATGTTTTTAAATTAGATAGAGGTGGTGGCTGCACAACACTGTGAATGTGCTAAAATGCCACTGAATTGTATTCTTCAAAACGGTTAATTTTTTGATGAAACAAATTGCATCTCAATTTTAATAAAATACCCAAATCACTGCAGAAAGGATTTGACATGGCAGGCTGTTGCATACATGCCTCAGGATACAAAATGAATACAGTAAGAAACTGGAACCAAAGGAAGTGAGGGTAGGAAAGGCAAATGAATCTTGAGTGTGCTTGCCAAGCACACTACAACTACAAGCCTTCTGCTGTCACTGGACTGCGAGAGGTGGACACAATTTCAACTTGAGCTTCCCAATGACTTATACAAAATAGAAGACGAGAGTTCTTCCAAAATTTGCAGTCAGATATTCAGAAAATGCTCTGCTGAAGGTTGGAAGAGTTCTCGCCCAGGATTCCAGAATGGGTCATTTGCAGGGTGTCAGAGCTGGGGCCCCACTAGCGGCACATTTCCTGCACTGCTCCTCTGCCTGGCCACTCACACACCAAGGCTCAAACACTAGTCTTTTCCTAAAAGAAGCATGTTTGGCAAACCTCCCAGCCCACCCCTCCCAGATCCATAAAGGAAACAATCGCATTCAGAAAAAGCGTGAGACCCACTGTGCTGTGCTTAGTTGCTCAGTCATGTCTGACTCTTTGCGATCCCATGGACTGTAGCCCGCCAGGCTCCTCTGTCCAAGGCGATTCTCCAGGCAAGAATAGTAGAGTGGGTTGCCATGCCCTCCTTCAGGGGATCTTCCCAACCCAGTTTGATCCACCCAGTTTGATCAACCCGGGTTTGATCCCACACCGAAGGTGGATTCTTTACTGTCTGTGCCACCAGGGAAACCCAGGGACCGCCACAGATAAACCACAAATGTTGTCTAGATAGCATATCATTCATCAGTCATTTCGCCTAATATTTCATGAGCTTCTATGGCCCACTCTGCTTAGTCCCAGGGGCACAATGGTCAGCAAAGCATATCTTATGACACTTGCTTCTACAATGGGAGATAGACTTTATTTTTTAATCACATAAATATATAGTCGTGAATAATGTTCAGTCTGAAGAAAAAGCAGAAGGAAGGGTGTGAATGGGTGACAGTGCAGGGACCAGTCACGGCAGAATCTGGAGGAAGGCTTCTCCTAAGGTAGTGACGTTCGAGGTGAGATCAGAAGGAAGGGGTAGACCAGCAGAGAGAAGAGAAGGCTTCCAGACGGAGGGAAGAGCAAGAGCAAAGGCCTGGGGGCGGGAGGGAGGAGCCTGAGGATACCAGAAAGTGGCAGAGGGTCAGTGTCACCAAAGCAGAGTGACAGAGGGAGTGGAGGAAAGAGGCAAAGAGATGCTCGAAGAGTCAGATCGTGGCAGGCTGAGGAGGAATGTGTGGGTCCGGCTGCACTGCTGCCCACTCTGGGGTGCAGGGATCCTGGGAAGATGGCCACCAGGATGGGGAAGGAAGTTGGTTTCAAGGACTGAAGAGTTTCCGGATGCATCAGTCCCCAGGTTCAGGGAGGAGGATTCCAGAAAGAATTGGGCTATTGCCCTGCTGGTAATATTGGGTCGGAGGGTTCCTGCCTCTGCCCTAGGGAGTATGTTCCTGGCTGCATCTCCACGAATCATCGGTGCAGATACCCAAGGTGCTGCTGACTTTTTTCTTCAATAGTTACCTCCAGTTATCTGCAGATCTTTCCTCACATCCCGAGAAGGCTGGAGAATGCTGTTGGCTTCCACAGCCACTATTTGTTGAGCTTTTATTACAGAGTAGACCCTTCAGACATCTCAAAAACCACAGCAGACAGGCACTACTGACTACATAGTCAAGATGAGAAATCTGAGACTGAGAGTTCAGAGTGTTTGCCTGTGATTACTCAAGTAGGAAGCAGAAATCCTGGATTGGAGGTCAGGTCTTTCTGATTCCTCAAAGTGCTCTCTTTTCAGCCTCAGTTCACTGCCAGTCTGTCTGGCAACCCCTGAGGTCACCTATGCCTTCAAAGGCTTTCAATCATAGGTCTCCTCTACGCTCCAACCAGCTGGTAGATCTTACGAAAGGCACTGGGTTATGTTTCCCTCTTAAAACAAAGGAGTTGCCTGTTTTAGGGTTTCCAAAATGCATTCCTCAACATTTTAGTCCCTTAAGATTCTCCATGAGAAAAAGACCCATGGTCAAATGCACTGGAGAAACCTTGTGTACTCAACCTTCCTCTCGGTGATTCACGTGTGGTTAAGGCTTTGAGAAATCTCATACAGTCTGGCATTCTTCACACCTATTTAACTGTGGTGTGAAATTCCTAAGGACATCCTGGAAATTGATGTTTCAAAGCAACACTTTAGGAAGCACCAGATTTGAACACCCAAATACTGGTTGCTGTCTTCCATGCAAACATTCTAGGCTCGAAAAACAAATATAAGCTGTTAGGATAAGTGGATCCTGCCCCTAAAGAAATCAGACTCTGGCAGGTAACATAAATATGTCTAGGGTGAATTGTAGTGTTCTGTGGAAAGTGCCTAGCCTGATGCCAAGGGACAGGCACTTGTTGGATGAGCAAGGGCTGGGAAAGAAGTTAGACTGGCATACTGAGATGACCCAGCAGAAGGAGCAGTGCATTCTGTGTAAGCAGAAAGGCGTGGGGATATGGGGGTGGTCAGAAGGACTCGACAGAAGAGGTCATCAGCTGGGCCCTTGAAAGACAAGCCATAATGGGGTGTGGAAGTGATGACAGGAAATTTAGAGCAAGGAAAGGGATCAACCAAGGCACAAAAAGTCCAGGAACTGGTGAGTAATTTGACAAAGCTGAATAGGAACTCAGCAGTTGGTGTGGGGGGAATGAGGTGGGGGTGGGCTGAGGCTGAGGGTGCTCTCTGAGAGAACACCCTCTGAAAGCCTGTGGGCTTCTGACCCAGGGACCCTTTCCCATTCTCTTGTCTGTCACACAGCTAGAATTCCTAATCTAGATTTTCTGACCATACTCAGCTTCTCTCCAAGAGTTTAGCCACAAGGATTCAGCCAAGTTCTAACCATGAACAGTGCGCCTCCCCAGTGGCTCAGACAGTAAAGAATCTGCCTCCAGTGCTGGAGACTCGGGTTTGATCCCTGGGTCTGGAAGATCCTCTGGAGAAGGGAATGGCTACACACTCCTGTATTCATGCTTGGAGAATCCTACGGACAGAGGAGCAGCCTGGTGGGCTACAGCCCATGGGGTCAGAAAAGAGTCGAACATGACTGAGCAACTAATCCGTTCAACCACAAAAAGAGGTGACACCACGGTTGGAGAGTAAAACACAACCCCAAATCTACCTCCCAGTTTTTCTTCTCTGGGTTTCCAAAGGTCATCTGGAGCCCTGCTTATACTTTGGGCTTCCCTGGTGGCTCAGCTGGTAAAGAATCCGCCTGCAATGCAGGAAACCTGCGTTCGATCCCTGGGTTGGGAAGATCCCCTGGAGAAGGGAAAGGCTACCCACGCCAGTATGCTGGCCTGGAGAATTCCATGGACCGTATAGTTCATGGAGTCACAAAGAGTCGGACACAACTGAGTTGGATGACTTACACTTTAGGCAGCAAGTAACAGAAACTTCAACGAAAATGACTGAAAATTTTTCCCTCTGCAGCATGGGAAGGGCCAGGGTGGATGGAAATTCTGGTATCTAGGGGTTTCTCTTCCACACAGTGTCCTCCTTCAGGTATCCATCCCAAAGCAATTCAGCCATCTGGTCGGCCCAGCTGCCATCATAGCCTTCTTTCTTCTACCAGGACAGTTTGACTTTCTCACAAAATACAACTGGAGAGAGGATATTTTGGCTAGAATTCAGCAGCTCAATGGTGTCAGAAATACCATGTCTATAATTCTCACCATCTTTCCATCTTGTTTTTAAGACATCAGATAAGGCTCTATCCATCACGTCTGTTTTGAAAGTAGAAATAAGGGAGAAAGAAGTACACATTTTTTTACAGAGCTCCCGAAGCTCTTCCATGTGTAAATGTTTCATTGCCAAAAACATGTTACATGACTTCCCCTAGATACAAGGATGTCTGAGAAAGAGTGTTTCACTGGGAGCTGAGTTCACTGGTGCTCTAAACAAAATCAGGTGCTGTCAGCAAGGAAGAGGGATGTGGACACTGTGTCAGCCATAAACAATGTCTGCCTTCCACAGGCAATATAATTCTGCTGCCCTCCTGGGTGGAATTCTTGGTGGGGCCCCATGACAGCACTCAGCTCCCATGAAATGACTGCTTCTTGGACATTTCTGTAAACCACTCATTCCCCCCATCAAGGTTAATGCAACAAGAATTTTACTGTTTATATGATTCAAATGGACTCTGTGGGAATTTAAGGTTTCTTTAAAAGACCTCAGGAAAAAGGCACAACAAATTATGTGCCTTAAGCATAACACACAGCAAAGTCTGACCAGGGCACTTAGAGTACAGGACAGCCTGTGCTCTCAGGGATGTAACGTTCTGACTTTGTCAGCAGAAGCTGGACATCGGCAGCATCTTCAGAATCTCACATATCCCTTGGGGTGGGGTGGGGATGAGACTTCCTGCTTCATTTGAGAAGAGGTTAGAGATATTTCAAAGAAGGTTCAAAATAGATACACTGAGAATGAAGGACAGAAAGACTAGGGAAGTCTGCTGGGTGTGTCTTTCTTTGATTTTTGTCTTTCTGTTTCCTAAAATACTTTCATCATGAACGCTCAGTCTCCTATTCTTCTTCTACCGTCCATCTGAAGTCTTTGGAGTAGGATAACACAGTCTCTTCTCCATGGAATGCTTATTCTGCACCAGATACAATACTAAACACTTTACGTGCCCCATCTTATTAGGCCTCGCAGCTGCCTTGGACAATAGGAACTATCATCACCCTGCTCTGTGGAGGAGGAAACCGAGACTCAGAGCAGCAAGTTAACATGCCCAGGGCTATCGCGCATCCTAGGCCAGACTCCTAACCATCATACCATCACTGCAGGCTATTGCTCAAGCCCAAGAAAACTAAAACAGCTCTTTAACTCAGAGCAGTGTTGAAGACCTGGGTAGTAACTTCTGCCTTGGGGCCACCAGCCCCCTGAGCCTAGCACTGGGCTCCCTGCCAACTCTGAGCTACAGTGCCCATTACCACGGTCTACTTATCTGCTCTCTTAACTCTGGAGGTTGGCCCCGGGGCAAAGGAGCTAACACAAACGGGACTGCAGCTTGAGCCAGGCCCCAAGGAACACTGATCTGAGTAGCATTTGGTCCTCGCCACAGTTCAGAGGAAACCCTAGGAGACTGTCAGTGGCAGTGGTCTGCCCTGCAGTCTGGCAGATTTTAGCCTTGGCAGCTGTGTGACCTTGGGCAAGCCTCCTAACCTCTCTGAGTCCCATTCCTCTTCTGTAAAATGGGGCCCATCATGGGAATCTTGTAAATATCAAGTTAAATAATCCATAGGAACAGCTTAGCACCATGCCTAGTGCAACAAAGTCCTGGATCAATAAAGACTTTGATCAATAAGGATCAGCTACTATCTGATCAGCTACTCTATTAGCCCTCTTTTGAGGGTGAAGAGACCGAGGTGGCCTGCCCACGTCCCACAGCTGGAAAGCGACAGATTTGGAATGGACCCCAAGTCTGAGCTGGCTGGACGCGTGAACTGTGAAGCCCCCTCCAATGGGCTGTAACCACGGGGCACCTCTATCAGGGCCCTAGCATCATCACAGGGAGCAGCGTGTGCTGCCAGGGGAGGATCTGCTCTCTGCTTTGAAAGCCGAACCCTCGAGGAATGGGGTGGGGCGCAGCCAGCCGCTGGGCAAAGGTGGCTCTTAGCAGGTTCCCTTTTCACTGTCAGCAGCGGGCATGCGGGGAGCCTGCCTTCTGAGGGGGGGGGGGGCGGCAGGGGAGGCGGAGGGGGCTGCAGAGGGGAAAGCGGTAAACTCAGATCCTCTCGAGATGGCACCGGGGCTCACTATGATATCTGTCGGAGGTGTCAGCACATCATAAAGCATTCCTGCTTGGCTTGGAGCAGTTGCTCCTAATTTTGTCCAAGGTTCAGAAACAACAAGACACGTGGGCCTGCCACTGACTATTCCTGTTCAAGGCTGTGGAATTCTGGCCTCCAAGGCCTCCATCGGAAAACATTCAGAGACATTCTCACAGGCCAGCTCAAACGTGCTTCCAGGAGACTTCTCCCAAGTGCCCCTCCGTCTTCAAATAGGCCAAGGCGTTTTTGTTTTGTTTTGTTTTGCTGTTTTTTGTTTATCCCTTTGGGCACCAGAAAAGTACGGCGCACACTGCACATAAATGCAAACAGTAGATGCAAGGTGGCCAGAATGGTTTGGCTGCGCAGTTGTCATTAAAAGGGATGAAACAGATGGCCAGGGCACTGCCTTTGGAGGCGGCTGCCAGTGTCCCCTGGGCAGAAGACAGGGGGGCCAGGTATGGTCGGCGTGGCTCTGTGGTGCTCTTCACACTCCAGCAGAGGACTTAGCCAGGTTTTGCAGTAAGTTTTGTAAATTCCCATTTGTGCGCACAAAGAGGAGAATTCTCTGCTGCTGGGGCCACCTGTTCAGGATGCACACCGTCAGCATGAGGCGCCCTCTTCCTGGAAATCAGATACCAGGAATGCCAATCAGGGGCCCCAAGGGGCAGCCTGGACCCATCAAGGATGGGGGGAAAAGCAACGGGATATGGCAGGCAGAGCAGCACGTTTGGAAAAGAAGTGCACTTGCTGTGTGCTCAGTCACGCCTGACTCTCTGCAACCCCATGGACTGTAGCCCACCAGGCTCCTCTGTCCATGGAATTCTCCGGACAAGAATACTGGAGTGGGTTGCCATTTCCTCCTCCAGGGTTGGGCAAATGAGGAGATGTGTGTGCAAGCTCTCATCTAGAAAGGACGCAGCACATGGAAGGTGCCAGGTTCGAGTTCAAAAATGCAAGGGTATTTGGTGTGGTTATAAGGGTTCTGTGCAGGCCCTCAGCCTGTTCGTGAGTAAAGGTTGGCCCCACTGAAAGCACTGGGGAGAGTCCTCTGTGATTTTCTAAGTGAGTGGAGGAAGCCAGGATGCATCAGAAAGCCGGCCCCAAGCCGATGACACCCTGCTGTTTAAAACCCTTCAAAAATCCCCACTGCCCTGGGAAGAAGTGCCATGACTTCAATATATGGCTATGAATTGACACACCCTCAGATCTGAGTTAGAACCTCTGAGATGAGACCCAACAATGTGTTTTTAACCAGCCTTCAGAGGAGGATTCTAATACATGGGTGACAATCACTTCTCTGGGTCCCAAGAGCCCCTTACGGCCAGTGGAACACATCTACGTAGACTTTTAAGCCTGTAGTAGCCCTCATGGAGGCTTCATTAGCTGCAGGCTTCCCCTGAGAGGTTCTTCTTTCAAGCCAGACCTGCCAGGAAATTGTAGCTCAAATTGCTAGATCAACAGGAACTCCCACCAACTTTAGGCAAGGAAGGTGACATGACTGAAGCTTCATCACAGAGAGAGAATGTTGTTACCATGAATAGGATGGATTTTAAAGGGATAGGGGCAGATCCATGGTGTGTGGGTACCCTGCGTAGCACTCGGAATGCTCTTAGCTACAAGTAATGGATTATCAAATGAAAAGTGGCTGAAACAATGCAGGCCTTACTATGTCACTTTGCAAGAAGTCCGGAGGGAGGCGGGGCTGGTTACCGAGGTCTCAGGTTGTCCCATTTGGTGGCAGGTCATCCTTCATGGTTGCAAAACGGCTGTTGCAGATCCCACACACGGGCACCATTTGCCTATTAGACAACAGGGCAATTAGGCCATAATGTAATCTTTCTATTAAGTAGAATGCTCCCTGAAGTCTCCTAGCAGACTCCCCCATACATCTCCTTGCTCAGACTCAACAGGATGATCATTCCCAGGCCCATCACTGACAGAGGAGGCCGGAACTGTGGCAATTGGCTTTGATGCCTCATGAGCAAACTCTGGGCTTTTAATGAGGGGAGGGGATGGTGGAGGGAGAGAGTAAGGGTCAGGGATCCACTGACAACTATGAGAATGTGTCTTCAGAAAGGAATGAGCTCAAGGAGTTCCCTGGCGGTCCAGGGGCTGAGACTCCACGCTCCCAATGCAGGGGGCCCGGTTCGAACCCTGGTCAGGGAACTAGATCCCACAGGCAGCGGCTAAAGATCCTGTGTGCCACAGCTAAGACCCGGCACAGCCAAATAAATGAATAAATTTTCAAAGTTAAAAAAGAGAGGAATGAGCTCAGAGGATGAAGTGCAGAGTGTCAGATGCCAGTAGGCAAGGCTTGCATCCATGTAGATCATGGATGGTCCTGCACAGAGCGGAGGAGAATCTGAGGGCAAGGTGTTAGGGTAGAAGTTAAACCATGTCGAAAAAGAAACTCTGTAGAGAAACCGAGCAGAGGGAGAAGAGCAGGAGGAGCAGATTTGGGCCTGAGAAGGTTTTATTTTATAGGAGCCGTTACACAGAGAAAGACAGCGTAAGTCTGTGGACACCAAGGCCATATGTGGGTGGGGGTCCCTTCCCCACCCGAAATCTTTAGGGGGTGTGAGGTAGGGTTGAGGGCATACTAGAGGTGGTCCAGGCTTGGGGGAGCCCTCAAATGTCTAGCTGGGCATATGTCAACTTGCAGTGACCCCACATTGAGGGTCCTTGGGTCCTAATCTAATACTTGGTCTTTTTGAGCCAAAGGAAACTCGCAGACAGGGAGCATTGTGGGGGCATGGAGGGAAAATTAAATTTCTAAGCTTGCCAAGAACTTCCTTTCCAGAGTGCTATTCCCTGTTGATGAGTTTGTGTCTATTTCCTGTAAAAAGGCAGCGGGACCTTCCCCTCCAGCTCCTAGGCCATGTACAGGTCAAGGGAGATCTTCCAGGCAAGCAGGGAGCACCCAGGGCCTAGGAAGAGGGAGGTGACAGGGAGTGGGCTAGGAGGAGTCGGGCCCTGCAGATACCCCCACCCCCATCCCCCTTCACCCCAGCTCCATCCAAGAGGAAACGGATCCCAGGGGTGCCGCAGAGGGGAGCAAAGGGCTTTGAGGGACCTTGAGGAAAGGAGAAAAGATGAAGACAGTCCACAAGGGGCAAGGTGCTCCTGTGCAGTGACGCAAGGGGGATGCTCCCGGGAAAAGCCCGCATCCCTGACCTGTGAGCCCAGGAGCCTGGTCAATGGGGTGCAGGGGCCGAGTCAGCAAGGCTACACCACGCAGGGACTTCGTGGTAAGAGGGCTGAGGGAAGACTGGTCCCTAAGGCAGGCCCTCTCCCTCTGCCAGGCACAAGTGCTGGAGTGACAGAGGCGTCCGCCGGGGCCAAGAGGAGAGCAGTGTCAGCAAGCTGCAACCGTCTCGTCATATGTCTGCAACATATGTATGTGCAACCGTCTCATCAGAGACTTTCTCCCCAAGCCCCCGCGCCTGGAGCATTTACTGTCAGGGTGTCTGTGTCAGCGCTGCCACCTGCTGCACTGCCCAGGCCCTGGAACAGCCCAGGGTCAACAGCTGCCCGCCGCCTCCCCCTGCCCTCGCAGTGCCCCCTCCTTGCAGCAGCCCCGCCGTGCAGCTCGCCCAGCCTCAAGCACGGCCAGCCGCGCCCCTCACCTGCTGTCCTGCAGCCTGACCTTCCCCAGGGGGTGTATGGCACTCTGTGTGTCCCGTCATCGCCACTGACAGAGGAGCCTTGACCCCAGAGCAGGCAGCCTCCCCACCCAGAAACCACAAGCCTCTTCTCAGAGGGTCAGCTCTGCAGTGCGGCTTGCTTCCTCCGCGTCTCACCACCCCGTCCCACACTCAGAAGGGAGGGGGTCACCCATCTTGCTCCCAGTGTCATGTCCGTATGAATCATGCCTCTGCTTCTGTTCACGCTTTATGCCGGACAAACTCTTTCTTTCCCTCTTCATCAGTTTCTCTTCAAACTTTACAAAAGCAACCTGTGTCCACACTATGATGTCAAAAGAAAAACATCACCTCTTCCCACCCTCTTTTCATCTGCCCTTGCTTCCCTGGTGGCTCAGATGGTAAAGAATCTGCCTGCAATGCAGGAGACCTGAGTTTGATCCCTGGATTGAAAAGATCCCCTGGAGAAGGGAATGGCACCTCACTCCATTTTTGTTGCCTGGAGAATCCCATCGACAGAGGAGCCTGGTGGGCTACAGTCCACGGGGTTGCAAAGAGTGCATGGGACAGGACTGAGGGACTAACACTTTCACTTCTTTCCCTCTTATTAAAGGAGGAAGAGGATAACCTTCCACCTCTCCTGCTCACATAAAATACGTGCATAGGCAGCCTTTTGGCTTGGGGCTATCAACACACACATCCACGGCTCGCCTTTCTCTCTTGATGAGGCATCGTAGCTTTCCTCATCCATAGACAAAACCAAACCCATTTTGGTACGTAGTTGCAGAATAGTTCCATGGATTTAATGCGTCACAATTCATTTGCTCAGCTTTCCCCTCAGGTAGCTACTCAGGTGATCTGCAGCTCCTTGTCAGCACTGGCAAATCTGCAATAAACAGTCCCCATCCTCCCTGGGGGCCAACTCTGGGCTCAGGCCTCTGGTCACAGATGCATCCTCCTCCTCCCTGGCCTTCTTCTTCCCTCCCTTTCTTTGTGGCTTTGCCCATTCTCTCCATTTCTAGTCTATAATTTCCATCATTGTACTGAATAACCAGGTCCAGAGAAATGGGACAGAAGCTAAATGGGAAATAAAAGGTAATTTGTTTTCCGATGAGAGAAAGCTAGCATGTTTGCATACTGCTGAGGATTTCTACTGCTTCTGTTTAAAGTTCTTTACTGGTTGACTCTACTGCTCTGAAATATATGCTTAATTCCTCCCTCTTACTTTATTAACTGTAAATAATATCTGTTGCCTCTAATACAAAGGATAAACATATGGTTCAATTCTGCTATCACTTGGCTATCCTTCTCTGCCTTCCAAAGTTGCTTATGTATGTGTGTGTTTATTCATTGATTACCTTTGCAACTTTAAGTAACTGAAACCTCTATTTCTTCTTCTGTCACTGCCATATGTATCTCATCCTTGTGAGTTGAAATAATCAACACTCGTCCCTTTCCCCAATCTTTTCTTTCCTCTGGCCCATTCCAACTTTGATTAGTAGTAACTGTTTATAGACTTTTGGACTCTGTTGGAGAAGGCAAGGGTGGGATGATTTGAGAGAATAGCACTGAAACATGTATATTACCATATGTGAAATAGATCACCAGTCCAGGTTTGATGCATGAGACAGGGTGCTCAGGGCTGGTGCACTGGGATGACCCTGAGGGAGGGGATGGGGAGGGAGGTGGGAGGGGGGTTCAGGATGGGGAACACATGTACACCCATGGCTGATTCATGTCAATGCATGGCAAAAAAACCCACTACAATATTGTAAAGTAATTAGCCTCCAAATAAAATTAATAAATTAATTTTTTTAAAGTAAAAACTGTTTATACATTGAATCAAATTGGTTTAAAATATAGCATTGACATGTCTATACTGGTACTAAGTGGTATGTTAAAATTCAATTATCTTCTCTAGAAGTCATTTATCAATTTCCATGTGTATTTATTCATTCAGCAATTATTTACTGAGTACGTGCTACCTTCCAGGCGCTGTTTGAGCCACTAGAGATAGCATGATGAAGAAAACAGAAGAATTCCTTGCCCTCTGAAGCTGACATTCCAGTAAAGGAGGCAGGCAAGAAACAAACAGATAATGTAATTCCAGATGGAGATAAGTACTACAAAGGAAAATAAAGCGGAAGAGGAATTCACACAGTAACAAGTTAGGGGCACTTTAGATTGAGTAGTCAGTTTCCGAACAGACACCTGGGGGGAGGGGAGGAACGAGTCACCAGTAGCTGTTGAGTTAACCACCTTACATCACAACACTTGGAAGAGCAGAAGGAAAACGCCACGAACATTATCGTCAAATGGCTTTTCTTTCCTTACCTTTTTTCCCTGTACCTTTGAATCATGATACGGCACTTTAGATGCTCCCGTGTCCCTCCAACTCAAAACTCTGACATCCTTTTATTAGTAAAGGCAAACCGTCAATGGCAAACCGTCAAACACCAAACAATTTAAATGTTAAGAGATTTAGTTGCCACTCACTGAATTAATGGATAAATATTTAAATGGTAATGATAATAAACTCTAATCTTTTTGAGTATTTTTTTGCCATGGGTAAAAAGTAAAGGTCAAGGGGAACCCTTCTCCCTTTTAATATGCTCAAGGAATAGGAAGATGTGTCAATTTGAAAGAAAAGTTCCAGATAATCCATCCTTCTAAAGGATTCTTCTTTATTACTTTAACAAGTTTAATTTAGCTCTGGTTATTGTAATCACATCCTGCGTAAAAAAGCACACTCAGTGAAAGCAATGAAGTCCTAATGAATCAAGACACCCCCTAGGAGCCTCAGTAATGGAATCGGCATGCAAGCAGCGAGGCAGAACTACCGGGATTCTGGCAGAATGATTGGTGCTGCAGATTAGGATGGTCAGAAAGACTCCAAGCCTTCCGGTGTATTTTCACTCCCAAAGAACTTTTCAAGCTTTTTCTAGTTAGTTCTCAGCCTATCTGCAGGGATTATGAGGTAAACTGAGGCCTGGAATGACACTGAATCAATCAAGTGTGCCATCTACACGACCCCTGGAACCCTTTGTGATGCAATGCCAGACATGAGAAACTAACATCCAAGAGGTTCTTTCTTCTCCTGGATGAAGGAACCAGGGTCTGAGTACTCACTGTTTAGAAGGATATAAGTTTCATGAAATGAAGTGGACAGCAAGGCAGTGAAGGGAAAAGGGAATAATTTCTCTCAAATATGCCAAATTAAGGGACTAACCAATGGCCTTAAGACACAGAATGAAGCTTTAACAGACGGGAATATGGATCTATATAAAGAAATAAAAAGCACTGATAACTCTGCTGTAAATATGAGATTTAGTAACTCTGTTTATAAATATGAGACTCTTAATACTTAAATACTTTTTAATGGATTATTTAAATAGAAATAATAACATTACATTGATGGGTTTATAAAATGTGCAAGTAAAATGTATGAAACAAGAGCATAAAGGCTGGAGAGGAGAAACAAATCTGCTGCTGTGAGATTCTTGTATTATACGTGAAGCAACATAATTGTCACTTGAAGAAAGACTCTGATAAGATGCAGATGAAAACTGTAAAGCCTAAAGCAACCACTGAAACAACAACAAAAAGTATGGCTAATAGTAAACAAAAAAAATTAAAAATAATCCAAAAATCAGAAAAGGAGGGAAAAAAAAGACATAGAGAATATAGGAGACAAGAAGATAAATGGCAAGATGGTAGATTTAAACCTAACCATGTCAATAATCACATTAAATGGAAATGATAAAAACATTGCCCTTGAAAAGGTAGGAATTATTGGATATTTTTTAAAGCAAAACAATTGCCTGCCATTCACATGAAACCTACTTTAAGTATAAAGACCCAAGTAGGTTAAAGTAAATAGATGGAAAATTCACACCATGCTAAAATTAATTGTTTAAAAAGCTTGGAGGGTTTCTTTTAATTTCAGACACGGGATAATACCAGAGATGATAAAGCTCATCTGACAGCAGTGGCAAGCACATAGAACAAGTGGACACGGAACATTCACCAAGATAGAGCATATTCTTGGCTACGAACCAAGCCTTCATACATTTAGAAGAACTCAAGTCACACAATGTATGTTCTCTGAGAGCAGTGGGATTTAATTAGAGATGAATAACAGAAATATATCCAAGCACTTGGAAACAAAGTGATACACTCCTAAATAACTCATGAGTTAAAAAGTGAACGTGTTAGTTGCTCAGTTGTGTTTGACTCTTTGCAACCCCATGGACTATAGCCCACCACACTCCTCTCTCCATGAGTTAAAGAATAAGTCAACTGAGAAATTATGAAGCATTTGAATTGAATTAAAAAGTGAAAATACAATAACCCACAATCTGTAAGATATAAGGGCTTCTCTAGTGGCTCAGATGGTAAAGAGTCTCCCTGCAGTGTGGGAGACCCTGGTTCAATCCCTGGGTCAGGAAGATCCCCTGTAGAAGGAAATGGCAACCCACTCCAGTATTCTTGCCTGGAAAATCCCATGGGCAGAGGAACCTGGCAGGCTATGGTCCCTGGGGTAGCTGTAAGTAAAGCAAGACTCAGAGGGAAATTTATGGCACCAAATGCCCAAGAAGAAACATCTCAAATCAATGATACCAGTTTTGATATTAAGAAACTAGAAAATAAAAAAAGAGTAAATGAAACGTAAAGTAAGTGGAAGAAAAAAAATGAAGGTCACTCCCTAAACAAATAAAACCGAAAACAGAAAAAACAAAATCAATGGAATAAACAGGTTTTTTTGTTCCTTGAGAAAAGTAACATCTAGCCAGACTTATCATGAAAAAGACAAAAGACACAAATTACCAACATTAGGAATGAAAGGGGTAGCATCAGATTCTACAGATTTCAGAAAGATAACATAAGAATATTTTGAACATTATGCCAAAACATTCTACAGCTTAGAGGAAATGAACAAATTCACTGAAAGACACAAACTACTAGAAGTTATTTAAAAATAAATAGAGTATTCCCCTGGTGGTTCAGAGGTAAAGAATCCACCTGCCAATACAGGAGACATGGCTTCAATCCCTGATCTCTAAAGATCCCAGAAGCTGCACAGCAACTAAGCTCATGTACCAAAAAAAAAAAAAAAAAAAGAATAAATAGATACTCTGGTAGCCCTATATCTAATAAAGAAATTAAAATTTTGGTTTAAAACCTTCACACAAGCAAGCTCCAGGCCCAGGTGGCTTTGCTAGTGAGTTCCACCAACATTTAAGAATTTATACCAAGTCTACACAATCTCTTCCAAAAATGAAAGATATGAAATACTTCCCAACTCATTCTTTGAAGCCAGCATTACTCTGACATCAGAACCAGAGACATTACAAGAAAAACAGAGACCAATATCTCTCATGAATATAGATTAAAATAATCCTCAGCAAATTCAATCTAGCATTATATATAAAGAGAATCAATGTAATTCATCACACATGTGCATGCTTAGTCGCTCAGTTGGGTCCGACCCTTTGCGACCCCATGGACTGCAGCCCACCAGGCTCCTCTGTCCATGGGGATTCTCCAGGCCAGGATACTGGAGTGGGTTGCCAAGCCCTCCTCCAGGTGATCTTCTCAACCCAGGGATCGAATTCAGGTCTTCCAAGTTACAGATGAATTCTTTACCATCTGAGTCACCAGGGAAGCCCAAGAATACTGGAGTGGGTAGCCTATCCCTTTTCCAGGGGATCTTCCCCACCCAGGAATCAAACTGAGGTCTCCTGCATTGCAGGAGGATTCTTTACCAGCTGAGCTATGTAATTTATCACAGTAGCAAAATAATCAATGACCATCTCAATAAATACAAAAACAGTATATGAAAAAAAAAAAATCTAACCAATATATGTTCCTGAAAAAAATCTCAGAAAGCAAGAGGAAATTCTGCCAGCAGATGACCTTCAGGCTTGAACTGTAACCTGGGCTCTTTCCTGGGTCTCCAGCCTGCCAACACATCCTGCACGTTTTGGACTTGTCAGCCTCCTTAAAATTGCTTGAACCAACTCCTTAAAATATATCTTTCTATATAGTTGCATCCTATTGGCTCTGTTTCTCTGGAGAATTCTGACTGAAACACATCCCCAAAGTATTATGTTTATGTTTCAACTGAATGAACAAACTGTAGGACATCCAATAATGGAATTCTCCTTAAAAAACTACAAACTACAGTTAAACTCAACAATGTGGATAAATCTTAAATGCATTGTGCTAAGAGGAAGAAGCCAAAGTTAAAAATAACTTGTCATAGAGTTAATAAACTGCTTACTTTTCTTTGTAACACAGATGTGGTCTGATTTATTCTGCTGTTTACTGTAGACATCCCATTTCATTTCCCTGAAATGAAACCACCACAAAGTGAGATCTTTTGTCTTTTTTACTGCTGGACCCCAGGTGTCTAGAAAAGTTGCCAGCACACAGTGAGCCCTCAGTAGAGATCGGCTGAGTAGGAAATGAACAAGATTCAAGCTCAACCTGCCTCCAAAGCCAACTTTTCTCACAGCCCCAGATTGTCCCTCATATCTCCTCGGATGACAGTGAAGCCTCCTATACGCTGGATCTGCCCTGAGCATCCCATGATACATGCTGTTGGCACCGTGCATAAACCAAGATCTAACAGAGGCCGACTTGGTGGCAGACAGACATTACCTCATTCAGTCCCACCATCCTCCTGTGAGTTGGGTACTATCGCCCCTGTTTCATAAATCGAGGAATTGAGTTCCAGAGAGATTACATGCTCGTAAGGTCACAGATTGAGGATTGTCTGATCCCAAAGTTTTAAACATATTTTTTAAAAACCACACACTATAAACAATTTAATTTTTCTTATGAATATTGTGGAACCTAGAACTAGATTTGGGGTTTTAGTCAGACTATGTCAAAAACAGTGAAAAATGGACATTTCGTCATTTATTATCATTTCAACATATATTTTGAGCATATTGCCTACTACATGCCAGGTAACACCCTACACATTGGGAACAGAGCGTTGAATAAAATGGTCCATGTCCCTTCTCTCAAATGCTTGTTGTGATAACTGATTGAGACCTTAACTCAAATTAGCTTAAACACTGAAAGGAATTTTTGGTTCATATTACTATTAAGCCCAGAGGTAGTTCTCTTACTTCAGGTATGGCTTGATTCAGCATCTCAAATCAACAATATAATTTCTTCCTTCCTTCCTTTCGTTCTTTTCCCTCCATTTATCCAGCAATATTTCTCTTGTAACTGAAACTCTCCCTTCTTGTTTGCAAGATGATTTCTGAGACCTACACGCTTTCTTAACATGTCTAAGTTGACAGAAGCATCATTCTTGGTAGCAAGGACACTTAGAACTCACTCAGCTTCCACTTCTTCTCCACCCATGGCAAACTTTGAAGATACTACATACATCAAAAGGCCTGCCACTCCCCCACGTTTGGTATTGCTGATCTGTGTGGAAACTGGAGCAAAGGAGACTTTAGAGTCTGGCTGACCCTTGCTTTCAAAAATGTTTGTCATCGTTGGCTGTCAGTATGGAATCTGCCATGGTTGAGATATGTGTGGCTGTGGAATCAGCCCGGAACTGAGCAGAAGACTTGTTTGCGCTCCAGCTAAGCCACTTCACAGCTCTGTGGTTTCTATAAATCATCTTAAGGCTCTGAGCTTCAACTTCCTCTTTGGTATGCAGATAACAACATCTCCCCTTGTCAACTTCACAGGATTGTTGTAAAAATGCATTTCATCCATCCATCCATTCAATAACTATTATGGGTGGCCCACTCTATGCTAGACATCAACCTAAGTTCTAAAGATACAGCAGTGAATAAAACAAAGTTCTTGTGTCTCATAGCTTATGGTGGAGGAAAACAGAGTGTAAAAAAATTTTTTAAATGAATATATAATACATCACGTGGTGATGAGGGCTATGGGAAAAACTGACACAGGGTAAGAAAACGAGGGCTTCTTTGATGTTTTATTTAAGATGGTCCATGAGTGAATATTAGACCAGACCAACGAGGAAAGTGAATGAATGAGCCATGCAAAGGTATGAGGGAAGAGGATACAAGCACATGCAAAGCCCCTGAGATGATGGGATGCTTGGTATTTACAAGGAAAAGCAGAGAAGTCAGTTTGACTGAGCAGAGTGAATGAAGGGAGGATAGGAGATTGTGAGGACAGAAAGGCAAAATGGAGCTAAATCAGTCAGGGCTCTAGGCCCTGGTAAAGATTTTGGCTTTTACTCTAATTAAGATAGAAGGCATAGAAGTAGTGTAATATAATGCATGCTTTGAAAAGATCATTCTAGCAGTTATGTGAACAGGCTTCATGGGAGCTAGTTTGAAAGCAAGGAGACCAGGTAGGAGGCTATTGCAATAAAGCAGGTGAGAACTGGCAGAGCCTTGGACCAAGCTGAGAGCCAAGCAGGTGGGGGAAAGTGGTCAGACTGTGGGTATATTTTGAAGATAGCTTCAACCAGGCTTTCCTGATGAACTGGATATTAGCAAAGAGAGGAGTCAAGAAGGGTCCCCAGTTTGGCACCTAAGAAGTGAAAAAACAGAGATGCTACTTACTGATATGAAGAAGATTGCATGGAAGGGCTCACTGAGGACCTCAGTTTTGGAAACATTAGTTTTGAGATGCCTATTTGACATCTAGACAATGATGCGTGACATTAGATATATGTATTTGAAGTTCAGGGAGGAGGTCAAGGGTGAAGCTATAAATTTTGGAGTTGGCAACCTACATAAAGCCTTGAGAGCAGGTAAGATCACCTAACGAATATGCAGAGATGAAACTATCCTCAGGCCTCTGAAGAGGAAACTCCAGTAATTAAAAGTCTGGGAAGAGAGAGGGGCACAGCAAAGAGAAACAAAAAGAAGAAGCAGATAATGAGGTTGGAAGGGCTTCCCAGGTGGCGCTAGTAGTAAAGAACCTGCCTACTAGTGCAGGAGACCTAAGAGATGCAGGCTCAGTCCCTGGGTCGGGAAGATCCCCTGGAGGAGGGCGTGGGAATCCACTCCAGTATTCTTGCCTGGAGAAACCCACGGACGGAGGAAACTGGTGAACTATAGTCCATAGGGTCGCAAAGAGTCAGACAAGACACAAGTGACTTAGCAGCATCAGCAATGAGGTAGGAAGAGGAACAAGAGAGAGACAGAGTGAGGAAGTGAGTGGAAGGAAGGGTTAACTATTATTTCCACTTATTATCCAGTAGCTTGGCCGAGTAGCATGATGGTAAATATAAACCCAAATATAACAGTAATTACATTAGATGTAATGGGAAACTTCATGGGAAATAGATGGGGAGACAGTGGGAAAAGTGTCAGACTTTATTTTTTTGGGCTCCAAAATCACTGCAGATGGTGACTGCAGCCATGAAATTAAAAGACACTTACTCCTTGGAAGAAAAGTTATGACCAACCTAGACAGCATATTCAAAAGCAGAGACATTACTTTGCCGACTAAGGTCCATCTAGTCAAGGCTGTGGTTTTTCCAGTGGTCATGTATGGATGTGAGAGTTGGACTGTGAAGAAGGCTGAGCACCGAAGAATTGATGCTTTTGAACTGTGGTGTTGGAGAAGACTCTTGAGAGTCCCTTGGACTGCAAGAAGATCCAACCAGTCCATTCTGAAGGAGATCAACCCTGTTATTTCTTTGGAAGGAATGATGCTAAAGCTGAAACTCCAGTACTTTGGCCACCTCATGCAAAGAGTTGACTCATTGGAAAAGAGTCTGATGCTGGGAGGGATTGTGGGCAGGAGGAGAAGGGGACAACAGAGGATGAGATGGCTGGATGGCATCACTGACTCGATGGACATGAGTCTGAGTGAACTCCGGGAGTTGATGATGGACAGGGAGGCCTGGCGTGCTGTGATTCATGGGGTCTCAAAGAGTTGGATACGACTGAGTGACTGAACTGAACTGAACTGAACATTAGATGTAAGTGGATTAAGTAGATCAATTCAAAGTCTATAACTATAAAAACAAATTAGAAAGTAAAATTCAATTTTATGCTGCTTACTAGAAAGAATGTTAGTTACTCAGTTGTGTCCGACTCTTTGTGAACCCATGGACTGTAGCCCGCCACGCCCCTCTGTCCATGGAATTCTCCAGGCAAGAATACTGGAGTGGGTTGCCTTGCCCTCCTCCAGGGGATCTTCCGAACCCAGGGATCGAATTCGTGCCTCCTGCGGCTCCTGCATTGCAGGCAGATTCTTCGCTGTTGAGCCACCAGGGAAGCCCCTGATACAGGTGTACTGACAGCAAAGTAGACTCCAGGCAAGAAGCATAATTAGGATAAAGATAAAAGTTTATAATGATTAAGAAACTAATTCTCAAAGAAAAGATCAATTTGTCAATTTACATGTACATTGAAAACATAGCTTGGAATACATAGAACAAAAATTGACAAAATTATAAGGAAATAAAGGCAAATCTATACTCATAATGGAGACTTTAACACACATCTCTAAATAACAGATACAATAAGCAGGAAAACTCTGTAAGGATACATAAAATCTAAATAACACAATGAACAAACTTGATATATTGGCATGTACAGACATTGTGCCCAAAAGAATGTCCAGTCTTTTCAAGTGTACATGGAACATTTATGCTGGCCATAAAAGAAGTTTCAACAAGTTTCAAAGGATTGAAATCACTCAGAGTACATTCTCAGACCACAGAAAATTAAGCTGGAAATCAATAAAAAAAAAAAATTTCTCAAATGCCTGAAAATTTAGTAATACACTTTTAAATAGGTCACGGAAAAAATTTTCAATGGCAATTGGAAAATATCTTTAAGTAAATGATAATGAAAATATACCAAAACATGTGGGATGTGACTAACTGCCTGTTATGAGAAAAGTGATAGTCTTGAATGCATATAGTTTAAAAGAAAAAAGGATGAAAAAAAATCTAGGTATCGATCTCAAAATTGAACTGTAAATTAGATCTAAAGAAATGAGAAGGAAAGAAATAGAAAAAACTAAGAGCAGAAATTAATGAAATATAAAACAAGAAGAGAACATCAACATGCCCCAAAGCTGGCACTTGTAAAAGAATAATTAAAATGTTAGGTTTCTTGGAAGTATGATAAGAAAGAAATAGAGAAGGCACAAATTACCAACTTCAATGAAAAAGAGAACATCAGTCCAACGCCTACAGATATTTAAAAGATAATGATAATATATTAAAAACAACTTTTTGTTACTAAATTTAAAATTTTAGATTAAAAAGTCCTCAGAAAAACAAGACTAACAAAAAAACTGACACAAGAAGATATAAAAAACTTGGTCTAGTCCTACACACATTAAAAATACTGAATCAACTGTAATCAATAATGTCCATACAATGAAACCTTCAGGCATAAATGGCTTTCCTCTGAGTAAATTCCTCTAAATATTTATAGAAGAAATGATACCAATCTTACATAAATAGCTGAATAGACTGAAAAAAAGGAAAAGAAAATAAATCAATTTTATTTGTATATAATAGTCAAAGGCACATGGCAAATAACACTTCAAAAGAATACCCTTTGTATCAGCATAAAAAATATTAACATTAATGAGAGAAATTAAGGAAGACTAAATAAATGCTGGAACATACTATATTCATGTATGGATTGTGAGAACTAGACAATAAAAAAGGCTGAGCACCTAAGAGTTGATGCCTTTGAACTGTGGCGCTGGAGAAGACTCTTGAGAGTCCCTTGGACTCCAAGATCAAACCAGTCAATCCTAAAGGAAATCAACCCTGAGTGTTCATTGGAAGGACTGATGCTGAAGCTAAAACTCCAATACTTTGGCCACCTGATGTGAAGAGCTGACTCACTGGAAAAGACCCTGATGCTGGGACCGATTGAAGGTGGGAGGAGAAGGGGAGGACACAGGATGAGATGTTTGGGTGGCATCACCGATTCAGTGAACATGAGTTTGAGCAAACTCCAGGAGATGGTGAAGGACAGGGAAGCCTGGTGTGCTGTAGTCCACGGGGTCACAAAAAGTTGGACATGACTGAGCAACTGAACAACCACCACCATATTTATGGACTAGAAGCTAGAATATAAACTTGATATTTTAAAGATCTCAATCTCAAATTTAACCACAGATCCAAAGCAATTAAAATCAATTTCCTAAAATTCAAGAGGTATGGACAGGGTTAGTTTGTCAGGAGCTGGAAGATGCATTTTCCATGTGAATGACTCACATGGTTGAGAGTTCAGCTGGGCTAACAAGTGAGGAATCCTGGGCTTCTTCACACGGCTGCCTGGGCTACTCCACAGCATGGCAGCTGGGCTCCAGGAGGCAGAAAGCAGAGGCAGTCAGTCTTGTCAAAGTTAGATCCTGCACTGGCATGACATCATTCGGCCCTGATTCAAGAGAGTGGAGAAATACAGCCCACTTTTCAGGGTAGGATGAGACAGAGAACTTGTGACTAGCTTCCATGCAACATAGATGCTGTAATACTTTCATGTCCATGTTGCGGGGGGAGGTGGGGGAATTTGAGAGAATTTTAAAATCTTTTTCTATCGAAGTATAGTTGATTTGCAATATTGTGTCAGCTTCAGGTGTGCACCAAAGTGATTCAATTATACATTTATTTTTTCACATTCTTTTCTATTACAGGTTATTATAAGATTTTGAACATAGTTCCCCATGCCATACAGTAAATGTTTATTATCTATTTTATATACATATCCATACTTTCAGTTGATCCATGCAATATTTTTCATCTTTAATAATTTACTTATTTAATAAGCTTGAAATAAATATGACAAAACCTTAATTGCAAATGCATGTGTGCAACACAAATGTTCTCTGTGATCATCTCTGCATATTTTTCTGTTTTCTTTAAAATTTTAAGTTGAGGCTTTATTTTTTATAATAGTTTTAGATTTACAGGAAAAATTGCAAAGATTCTATGGAGTTCTCATTTAAGGACTACTCCACCTCACACTCACAGTTGCCATCTTACATTCATATGGCATATTTGTCAACATTAATGAACTAATATTTACATCTTATTATTAAATTTCATCATTTATTCAGATTTCTGTGGTTCTAGCTGTTTTTTTGTTTTTATCCAGGATACCAAATTATATTCAGCTATTCATATCTCTTTCTGTTCCTCTGGGCTGTGATATTTTCTCAGACTTTCCTTGTTTTTTGTGACCTTGACAGTCTGGAGGAACACAGGTAAGGTCCAGTGTTGGTTGCCCTATTATTGGAATTTGTCTGCTGTTTTTCTCATGGTTAGATTGAGGATACTTTTGGAGGGGAGGGAGATCATAGAAGTAAAGTGCTATTTTCATCAAAACATATTAAGGGCACATGCCATCAAGTTGATTTATGATTGCTGACATTAGCCTAGATCACCTGGCAGTCAGGTCCTCCATAGCAGAGTCACCTAGAAGGAAGACACTATGTGCAGCTCACATACTCCCCTCCTTCAGGATGAAGCATTGGCATAAAGTATCTGGCATTCATCTGTAGGAGAGATTTCTCTCTTCTCCCTCGTTTATTAATTTATCAATCATTTGTTTATATCACTACCAACTCATGGATATTTTCCACTTTGGATTATAATGAATATTACTTTATTTCGTTTCTCAAATGGGCCCCCAGGGGCTCTTTCATTTAGTCAGAGGCATTTCGATTTGGATATTACCACTGCCAGGAGAAAGATGAGGAAAAGGCAGTTCATCCAAGTGATGAGACAAGCCCAAGACGCAGCAGCTCACCTCTGACTTCCAAATCTCCACTGCATCTGTTCAGCCCACCTGTTGCCCAAAGGATTGGCTGAGATCCACAGGAGCGCCTCCTAGAAAGCCAAGCAGATCAGCACAAGCTGTGGGAGGTCTTTGTGTGTGTGTGTGTCTTCTCCACAGTCTGAAAGTTCATAGCCCAGGAAAGGATAATTATATATCTCAACAGAGAAACAAAACAAAACAAAAAACCCATCTGAACAGCACTGGGTCATAATGAAGCGGTTCGAGGCTCCATAAATAGTGCTTCCCTAGTCCTCAACCGTCTCTGAAGCAAATTAACGCTTGCCTCAGTCCTGTGCATGAACTTGCTGCCCTGCCCCAGCCCTGGGACTCCACAGGTCTTCACCAGAAGCACCATCTGAGCAATGGACCAAGATCTGAGGACACTTACACAAGCCCGGCACACAAGGGGTGAGCGTTCAGTGGCCCCATCTCAACACAGAGTTGTTCTGGAACTTCACAAAGAGTCTCCACATGGGCTACTGATTCCAGGCACGAGTGCCCCAGCCAAGTGCAATGATCGCACAAATACTTCTCTTTGTATCCAGCGAGGAAGAATCTTGAGAAATAAACCAGAGGAAAAAGCTATTTCAACCTTGATCTCAGTGATATGCTTAATTAGGAAGTCATTCAAAGCTGAGGTGTTTCAAAATACCCAAGTCATTAAAAACACCCAAGTTCCCTTTCACAGAGCAAATTCTGTACGGAGTGCTATTAAAAACTTATCTAACACAGAAAATGCTTTTAATTTTATATATATATATTTTTTTAATTTTTAATTTTTTTACTTTACAATACTGTATTGGTTTTGCCATACGTTGACATGAATCCACCACAGGTGTACATGAGTTCCCAGCCCTGAACCCCCCTCCCACCACCCTCTCCATACCATCTCTCTGGGTCATCCCAGTGCACCAGCCCCAAGCATCCTGTATCCTGTATTGAACCTAGCCTAGTGATTCATTTCTTACATGATATTATACATGTTTCAATGCCATTCCCCCAGATCATCCCACCCTCTCCCTCTCCCACAGAGTCCAAAAGTCTGTTCTTTACATCTGTGTCTCTTTTGCTGTCTCGCATACAGGGTTATCATTACCATCTTTCTAAATTCCATATATATGTGTTAGTATACTGTATTGGTGTTTTTCTTTCTGGCTTACTTCACTCTGTATAATCAGCTCCAGTTTCATCCACCTCATTAGAACTGATTCAAATGTATTCTTTTTAATGGCTGAGTAATATTCCATTGTGTATATGTACCACAGCTTTCTTATCCATTCGTCTGCTGATGGACATCTAGGTTGCTTCCATGTCCTGGCTATTATAAACACTGCTGCGATGAACATTGAGGTACACATGTCTCTTTCAATTCTGATTTCCTCGGTGTGTATGCCCAGCAGTGGGATTGCTGGGTCATAAGGCAGATCTATTTCCAGTTTTTTAAGGCATCTCCACACTGTTCTCCACAGTGGCTGTGCTAGTTTGCATTCCCACCAACAGTGTAAGAGGGTTCCCTTTTCTCCACACCCTCTTTAGCATTTATTGTTTGTAGACTCAGATTGCAGCCATTCTGACTGGTGTGAAATGGTACCTCATTGTGGTCTTTATTTGCATTTCTCTGATAATGAGTGATGTTGAGCATCTTTTCATGTGTTTGTTAGCCATCAGTATGTCTTCTTTGGAGAAATGTCTATTTAGTTCTTTGGCCCATTTTTTGATTTTCTGGAATTGAGCTGCATGAGTTGCTTGTATATTTTTGAGATTAGTTGTCAGTTGCTTCATTTGCTATTTTCTCCCATTCTGAAGGCTGTCTTTTCACCTTGCTTATAGTTTCCTTTATTGTGCAGAAGCTTTTAATTTCAAGTAGGTCCCATTTTTTTATTTTTGCTTTTATTTCCAGTATTCTGGGAGGTGGGTCATAGAGGATCCTGCTGTGATTTATGTCGGAGAGTGTTTTGCCTATGTTCTCCTCTAGGAGTTTTATAGTTTCTGGTCTTACATTTAGATCTTTAATCCATTTTGAGTTTATTTTTGTGTATGGTGTTAGAAAGTGTTCTAGTTTCATTCTTTTACAAGTGGTTGACCAGTTTTCCCAGCACCACTTGTTAAAGAGATTGTCTTTAATCCATTGTATATTCTTGCCTCCTTTGTCAAAGATAAGGTGTCCATAGGTGCGTGGATTTATCTCTGGGCTTTCTGTTTTGTTCCACTGATCTATATTTCTGTCTTTGTGCCAGTACCATACTGTCTTGATGGCTGTGGCTTTGTAGTAGAGCCTGAAGTCAGGCAGGTTGATTCCTCCAGTTCCATTCTTTTTTCTCAAGATTGCTTTGGCTATTCGAGGTTTTTTCGTATTTCCATGCAAATTGTGAAATTATTTGTTCTAGCTCTGTGAAAAATACCGCTGGTAGCTTGATAGGGATTGCACTGAATCTGTAGGTTGCTTTGGGTAGTATACTCATTTAGAAAATGCTTTTTTTTTTTTTTCAATTTCTTTATTTTTATTTTTATTTTTTTAATTAAATTTTAAAATCTTTAATTCTTACATGTGTTCCCAAACATGAAACCCCCTCCCACCTCCCTCCCCATAACATCTCTGTGGGTGATCCCCATGCACCAGCCCCAAGCATGCTGTATCCTGCGTCAGACATAGACTGGCGATTCAATTCTTACATGATAGTATACATGATAGAATGCCATTCTCCCAAATCATCCCGCCCTCTCCCTCTCTCTCTGAGTCCAAAAGTCCGTTATACACAGCTGTGTCTTTTTTCCTGTCTTGCATACAGGGTCGTCATTGCCATCTTTCTAAATTCCATATATATGTGTTAGTATACTGTATTGGTGTTTTTCTTTCTGGCTTACTTCACTCTGTATAATCGGCTCCAGTTTCATCCATCTCATCAGAACTGATTCAAATGAATTCTTTTTAACGGCTGAGTAATACTCCATTGTGTACATGTACCAAAGCTTTCTTATCCATTCATCTGCTGATGGACATCTAGGTTGTTTCCATGTCCTGGCTATTATAAACAGTGCTGCGATGAACATTGGGGTACATGTGTCTCTTTCAATTCTGGTTTCCTCGGTGTGTATACCCAGCAGTGGGATTGCTGGGTCATAAGGTAGTTCTATTTGCAATTTTTTAAGGAATCTCCACACTGTTCTCCAAAGTGGTTGTACTAGTTTGCATTCCCACCAACAGTGTAGGAGGGTTCCCTTTTCTCCACACCCTCTCCAGCATTTATTGCTTGCAGATTTTTGGATCGCAGCCATTCTGACTGGTGTGAAGTGGTACCTCATTGTGGTTTTGATTTGCATTTCTCTGATAATGAGTGATGTTGAGCATCTTTTCATGTGTTTGTTAGCCATCCGTATGTCTTCTTTGGAGAAATGTCTATTTAGTTCTTTGGCCCATTTTTTGATTGGGTCGTTTATTTTTCTGGAATTGAGCTGCATAAGTTGCTTGTATATTTTTGAGATTAGTTGTTTGTCAGTTGCTTCATTTGCTATTATTTTCTCCCATTCAGAAGGCTGTCTTTTCACCTTGCATATATTTTCCTTTGTTGTGCAGAAGCTTTTAATTTTAACTAGATCCCATTTGTTTATTTTTGCTTTTATTTCCAGAATTCTGGGAGGTGGATCATAGAGGATCCTGCTGTGATTTATGTCTGAGAGTGTTTTGCCTATATTCTCCTCTAGGAGTTTTATAGTTTCTGGTCTTACATTTAGATCTTTAATCCATTTTGAGTTTATTTTTGTGTGCGGTGTTAGAAAGTGATCTAGTTTCATTCTTTTACAAGTGGTTGACCAGTTTTCCCAGCACCACTTGTTAAAGAGATTGTCTTTACTCCATTGTATATTCTTGCCTCCTTTGTCAAAGATAAGGTGTCCATATGTGTGTGGATTTATCTCTGGGCTTTCTATTTTGTTCCATTGATCTATATGTCTGTCTTTGTGCCAGTACCATACTGTTTTGATGACTGTGGCTTTGTAGTAGAGCCTGAAGTCAGGCAAGTTGATTCCTCCAGTTCCATTCTTCTTTCTCAAGATTGCTTTGGCAATTCGAGGTTTTTTGTATTTCCATACAAATCTTGAAATTATTTGTTCTAGTTCTGTGAAAAATATGGCTGGTAGCTTGATAGGGATTGCGTTGAATTTGTAAATTGCTTTGGGTAGTATACTCATTTTCACTATATTGATTCTTCTGATCCATGAACATGGTATATTTCTCCATCTATTAGTGTCCTCTTTGATTTCTTTCATCAGTGTTTTATAGTTTTCTATATATAGGTCTTTAGTTTCTTTGGGTAGATATATTCCTAAGTATTTTATTCTTTTTGTTGCAATGGTGAATGGAATTGTTTCCTTAATTTCTTTTCCTACTTTCTCATTATTAGTGTATAGGAATGCAAGGGATTTCTGTGTGTTGATTTTATATCCTGCAACTTTACTATATTCATTGATGAGCTCTAGTAATTTTCTGGTGGAGTCTTTAAGGTTTTCCATGTAGAGGATCATGTCATCTGCAAACAGTGAGAGTTTTACTTCTTCTTTTCCAATTTGGATTCCTTTTCTTTCTTTTTCTGCTCTGATTGCTGTGGCCAAAACTTCCAGAACTATGTTGAATAGCAGCGGTGAAAGTGGACACCCTTGTCTTGTTCCTGACTTTAGGGGAAATGCTTTCAATTTTTCACCATTAAGGATAATGTTTGCTGTGGGTTTGTCATATATAGCTTTTATTATTAGAAAATGCTTTTAAATCCAACATCTCTCTTTGCCAAAAGTTTTTAAAACAAAGCTGAAATGGCAAACATGCACATGAGCAGATGCTCAACATCACTAATTATTATTAGAGAAATGCAAACCAAAACAACAATGAGGTACCACCACCACACACCAGTCAGAAAGTCCATGATCAAAAACATCTACATACAAGAAATGCAGGGGAGAAGAAAAAGGAGCCCTCCTATACTGTTGGTGGGAATGTAAATTGGTACAACCACTATAGAGAACAGTATAATTGTTCCTTAAAAACTAAAAATAGAGTTACAATATGATCTAGCAATCCCACTCCTGGGCATATATCCAGATAAAATTCTAATTCAAAAAGATATATGGACCCCTTGTTCATAGCAACTCTATTCACAATAGCTAAGACCCAGAAACCACCAAAATGTCCATTGACAGATAAATGAATAAAGAAGATGTGGTGTACATATACACAACGGAGTATTACTCAGCCATGAAAAAGAACTAAATAATGCCATTTGCTGCAACAAGGATGGACCTAGAGATTATCATATTAAGTAAAGTAAGTCTAAGACAAATATCATATGATATCAATTACACCAGGATTCTTAAAAGATGATACAAATGAACTGATTTACAAAATGGAAACAGACTCACATATATAGAAAATGAACTTATGGTTACCAAAGGGGAAAAGTAGGGGAAAGACAAATTAGAAGTTTATAATGAACAGATATGCACTACTGTCTATAAAATAAACAAGATCCTACTGAATAGCACAGGAAACTATATTCAGTATTTAATATCTTATAATAATAAACTATATTGGGGAAAAAAGCTGTCTTTTAAGGTATTCCAAATATTATAAGCAAGTCTCGAGAATACACATAGCAAGTTTTTCATCTAAACATTTTGCTATATTTGCTGCAGATCTCTCTTTAAAAAAAAAAAAAAAAGTAGAAGCCCTCTCAGTCTCTGTGTACATCTCCATTTCTTGTCCCACCATCCCTCACCCGCCCTTATCTAAAGCTGGTATTCTCAGCCATTTACACCAAACGCTTCTCTCCTGCCTTTCACCACCTCCTGCTGCTCCAGGAGCACAGTACTAGGTAATGCATCAGGACGCATGTGTTGGGGGAGACCCACCTATCAGAACTGCTCAGCTCCAGAGCAGGCTGCCGAGCACAATTGTCAGGAAGAGGAGACAGGACCTGGAGGAGAGAAGAGACTTGAGACGCATTTCAACCTCCCGAAGACAAAATAAGATGCATCACATAATGTTATCTGTTTTGCCTTAACTCTCCTTTGTTTTTCTTAAGTTGCTGTGCCTGTGATGAAAATGATTCCACATGTCAACATTAAAAAAAGAACTTAAGTTCTTCATTTTCTTAAGAACTGAGGGATGGGGAGGCTCAGAGCTGGAAGAGCAGAGGAGGGCAGGGCACTGGGGAACCTGGGTGGGGTGAGTTCTGAACTGGCTACATAATACTGTTACAGTCCAGAGAAGTAGTGAGTGTTAACAGATTTCTGACTTTTTTTTTTTTTTTTTTTTGCCTCACCACGCAGCATGTGGAATCTTAGTTCCCCAACCAAGGACTGAACCTGTACCCCCTGTACTGGAAGCACAGAGTCTTACCCACTGGGCAGCCAGGAAAATCCCTATTAGATTTCTAAAAATTATTTGATAAACTAGGGAATGTTTGGGCAGGCTCTTGGGTTCAGAAATCGATTTCGGCAAGATTTCTGCTGACTGAATGAAGACTCTATGAATGGGTTCTCTCCGGGACATCAACTAAATCAAGATAAAAACAAACAAACAGAGGTAGGAAGACCCCAAACCATACTTAGTTGCTAAATTTCCAACCATGCTAAATTTAAGTTTTGCTAGTGAACTCAGAACTGAACCCAACCAAAGTGTTTTCGTAATCTCAGTTGTCAGACTGGTTCACTCTGGAAGTTTCTAACACTGAAGACCTAGACTCAAGTCTAGTCTCTGAATTACTATCACTTGAAGGGAAGGAGATGATCGAGGGTCTGCTTTGTGCCAGGCATAGTAATGGGTGTTCCACTTTCCATAGCTTATTTAACCCTTACAAAAGCCTCTGAAGGATGGCACAAGGCATCGGGACTCGGAGAGGTTAAGCGATCTGCAACACAGCCGGGAAGTAGTCTGTCTGGGCGGGCCTTAGATTGAACACAACTGTATGCACACTGGTTTTCTACAGTGGGCTCACCTGTGTTGTGTGTTGGTTGGACTGTTTCAGATTGCAGGGAACAGCGAAGTGCCTGGGCTCTTGTTTTCTCAGGACGTGGCAGATGAATTGGAAGAATCCAGAGGAAGCAGAGGAGCTCAGGAAACAAACACAATCACAGCTGTAGCCAGATTCAGGCTTCTTGGAGGAGGAAACAGTGACCTGTCTTCTCGCCATTGGCAATGTGGCTGCTGATTCTGGGGACGCTGTCCTGCTCAAGCTTGTCTGTCTCTCCCTGCTCTGCTTGTCTCATGATTTCTGCCTTATGGCTCCACATCTTGCCCATCAATCCCCTGCTCAGCATGTGTGTCTCCCTTTTTCAAAGGACTGGTTGGTAAGGGGCCAGGTACCCCATGGATGGACATCCTCACATCTCCAGCTAATCCTTGATCCCGTTCTGTGTGTCCAGGGTAGCGAGGTCACAAGACACAAATGTGGTTAATCATACAGAGGACCCCATTGTTCCTCAGAAAGGAGACGTGGGTGCGGCGAGCCCTTGGGGTCCCAGGGACTTCAGCCTTGGCCTTCTGTGGCTGCCATCACCAATCATCACAAGTTGGGTGGCTTTAAAACAGTGGGCATTTACTCTCCAATGCAGTTTAGGAAGTCAGAAGTCTACATGTAAGGTGTCAGTAAGGCTGTGCTCCCTCCCAAGGCGCTGTGGAGCCGCCTTCCTCTTTCAGGGCTTGGTGGCCCAGGCCTGCCTGAGCTTGTGGCTGCTTCCCTCCCATCTCTGCCTCTGTCTTCACGTGGCCTTCTTCTCCATCTGTCTCTGTGTCCCCCTCTCTTATTATAAGGACACCAGTCACTGGATTTAGGGTCCATCCTGAGTCCAGGATGACTCCAACCTGAGGTCCTTAACTAAGTACATCTGCAAAGACCCTATTTCCAGAAAAAGTAACAGCCTGGGTTTCCAGGTGGGCATGAATTTGGAGATACACTATTTAAACCGTTACCATTTCTCTGTGGTACAATACGCAGTGTCACACACGCACACATCCAAAGTTTACCAAGTGCTCTGAGAGAGCAGGGCTCAGGCCCTTGTTACTTCTTTGGATCTCCTCCAGCATGTGCCAGGTAGCAAGGAAATACCTACTGACTAGACCAGAACAGACCAGGAAAAACAATTCTGAAAAACCAATTGATATATCATTTTATCAAAGTTCCTGCCTTCTGTATGTGGTTGCAACCAGCTTTGGCATCCTGTATTCATCACGGCTGCCTGGTAGTAATTTTCTGGGCCATCCACACCTCACAGCACCCTCCCCAGAGATGTGAAATCATGACTTTGTCCTGCTTTCTGAACAGAGATCTGCCACATTGCTTCTCCATCCTGGAGTCGACTTGGTGCCATCTCTGCAGCCTAACCCTGCCTTCTAGTGTTTTTCTGCCCATGAGCCAACTGAGTCCAAAACTCCATGTGAGGTTCCTTTCTCATTGCCTCTTGTTACTTGAAGAGACAGATGAGCCCTGTTTCGGCTCAGCCTTGTTCACTAAATGTTCTTTGGTGGGAAAACAAACCTAACCAAACCCCAGAACTCTGGTTTGGTTCTCAGTGATATAAAAAAAAAAAAATTTGGATTTGGTTCGAGGTTGAGCAAACTGGTGCAGTTTGTTCCGGTTTCTGGTTCGTCGTTCAGGCCAAGTCCCTGCTCCAGACAGAAAGAATGTCCCTGGAATGTGTCTTCCAAAGAGAGCTCAACAGCTGAAAGGGCTGCATGTCCAGACTGAGGCCGCCTGCTCAGCAGACACAGAGGGACTTCCCTGTGGCTCCCCAGGCTGGTCTCCGGAGCCTGGGGACAGGGCACGGCAGCACGTCCGGTCGGTTCTCCAGGGAAGGCCGTGGCTGCAATGCAGCTGAGCCCAAGGGACCGGGGAAAGGAGTGGCGGCAGCTGGCTGGTGGGGGTCACTGTGTAAATCTGTCACCAGTGCCACACAAGCACAGCTCTAGGGATTTCCATCAGGCAGCGGGACCCAGCAGAGGACCCAAAGAACTGAGTAATGTTCAGCTCATCAGGAGGCAAGGGGGAGTGATGGGTCTCAGGGGAGCTGGCCAGAGGCAATCAAACTCAAACTGTTCTTAGCCTGATGCTCCTTCTGCACAGCTGGCTGGTCTGATAGGCCTGCAGAGGAACGCTCCATGCCTTCCTGTTTGGCAGGTGTGGATCAGAGCACAGTTTCTCCGGCAGAGAAGCTCTCCCCCTCCCCAGCCAGGAAGTGGTGCAGAGCCAAGGCTCCACCATCAGGATCTGCATCTCCAGGGAGCCACGGCAGGGGGCGGAGCAGCGGGGGGCCTCAGGGACACCAGGCAGTGAATCATCAACAAGGAATTTCAAAAGGAAAACACATATTTCCACTCTAGGCTCCCTCCCACGCAGACCCACACATCAAAGGGGTCCTCAGATGCAGGAACTAGTCAGCAGGCCTGATCAGGTTTGTTCTGAGAGCTGGAAACCCAAGGGCTGGGACCAGAGAGCATGTCCCCGAGGGGCTGCCCCAACTCTGCGATGTAGGGAGACCCACACCTCAGGCCCCTGTGCAGGAAGCTGCCAAGCACTGTCAAGGAAACGGAATGAAAGCCCCACGAAGCGGTCCAATCCAGCACTGCTATTTCTTAGGACTACCTTTCCTAGGTCCTTACCCTTTAAATTATCAACCAAAGGGCACCCTTATCCAAGGCAACTCAGGTGTTCCCTGACTTAGCTCGAAGCCATTTTTATTCTTTCTTGGCTACGAGGATGGCAATCACTGCCTAAGACATAATCCAGAAATATTTCCGAGTGCTGGCCACCCGGACAGGATCAGACCCCTTAGCACACTAGCTCTCAGCTGGCTGTGCGTTCCGTTCAATGATCCTCGCTGCATGCTGGATTCAATTATAGGTTTCCTTACACTTACATCTTCATTAGGGCTACATTGCTGAGTATATGGAATGTGCTGTCAGCTTAAAAAAAAAAAAACTGTTACTTGTTCTTTTTTTTCCAGATTCACCAGTTTTTTTTTTTTTTCTCAAAGATTCAACACTGTCTAGTCCTATTAAAAAAAGAAAGAAAAAAAATTGCTTGGCTCAAGCATATATTGCTAATGGGCATGGAATTGATTCACAAGTTCCCAACTTGAGTTAAATAAAAGTAATTACTGCAACCTAGAGTAACTGGTTCCATTTCCAATATTCACAGAAGGCTGTGTGTGTGTGTGTGTGTGTGTGTGTGTGTGTGTGTGTGTATGGACTTGAGTTGGGAGAGAAAAGAAAAAAATGAAAAAATATATCAGAGAGTATTTAAATGTATATATATATACCCCTAAAGACATCTTCAGCTGTGTGGGCTGCAGGTCTTGAAAGAAACAAGTGAAGCAGAGCTGGCAGAGATCAGAGCCCTGAAGACCCCAGGATTCCAAGACTGGGCATCGGGCCGTCTGGGCACCAGAAGTCATGAAGAGCAGTGGCCACAGCGCCGGGAAGGCCCATTCCACACGGGCAGCTTCCAGCACGTGGGGGCCCCCTCTTGCTCAGCGGCAGAGCCTACCCCGAGCTCCGGCAGAGCCTTTGCCCAGCTCCCAGTCCATGGAATGTCATATCTCCCCTGTGGCTCCAGGAACCCAGGTTCCACTCTGTCCCCCACGTGGGGCCCCTGGAGCTGGATGGTATTAGCAAAGGCGAGCACAGCATGGGGTCAGCTGAGACACCCCCATGTGGCTTCAGAAACCACTTCATCAAGGACAGGCATCCAGGGCGAGGTCTGCAGACCTGAAGGAAGCTTTATGGCCAAAAGAAAGACCTTGAGAGCTAGATACTCTGGAAGGGAGTTAGCGGCACGCCTTCCCCAGTGATGTGAAGACGGTGGAACTGACTTCATGGATGTAAACTGAGATTTATCAACTATCTCTGTTAGAGCTCATGCTTGGTTGAAACCTAAAATCTTTTGGAGCTTTCTTTCTGCCACCTATAGAATTAACTACTATCCTGGCTTTGTTTCATCGGCAAATATAATAAGCCTACCTTACATGTGGACAAAAAGGGGGCAAAAGAGGATGAGATGATTGGATGGCATCACTGACTCAAGGGACACGAGTTTGAGCAATCTCTGGGGAGAGAGGGAAGGACAGGGAAGCCTGGCGTGCTGCAGTCCATGGGGTCTCAACGAGTCAGACATGACTGAAGAGTCAGACAGGACTTATGAAAATGCTAGAGGGAATTCCCTGGTGGTCAGTGGTTAGGAGTCTGCACTCTCACTGCCAAGGGTACAAGTTCAACCCCTGGTCAGGAAACTAAAATCCCACAAATCTGCACAGTGTGGAAAAAAAAACACACACACACACCCATAACAACTCAAGTAACAATAAACTGATTTTTTTTTAATGAAAATGCTAGATAAGGAAGGCCTCCACCCACCCAGTGACCTCCACGCAGATGGGCCCCACCTGCTTGCCAAGAAAGGTTGTTCAGCCAGGTACATGTTCACCGACGTACTCTACCCACCCTCACACACTCCCCAGCTTACCTGTAAAGATGACACCAGATCTAGGGGGCTGAGAGGGAGGCACAGCTTGGCAATCAGGTTGCCATGGGTGTCTCTTCTTTGTTTGGGTTCCCAGAGAGCTAGGAAACATGGTGTGCTGACACGGCTGGGTGCAGGACACGTGCAATTCTGTGGACCCTGGCCCAGGATCCTCTTGCAAATTCCACATCACAACTGGAGAGGCTCCTGGCTGCTCCTCAGACTTCTCTCTGGCCAGCCTCTGTGGATTCTCAGCCTGGCAAAAGAGGCCAGTTTTGTAAATTCTGGCAACAATGTAGGGTCTGTCACATGCCGCCTTTGATTTTGGTGTCTTGATTTAAACACAAACCACGTAATTTTCATGTGGTTACTGCTCTTGTCTCCTTCTCACCTCGAATTTGGTTCATCAGAGTCAGTCTTCCAGAAGGGTGTGAGGCCCGATGGTCCCCAGGGGTGGTTCCTTGATACACAGTCCATAAGAAGTGTCAGGAGAAACAGGGACACTTGTTCCTCCTTCATGAGGTGCAGCTCAAGGACATGAGATATTTTTAATGAAGAGGATGGAAAAAACTAAATATTTTGGGGAAACGATTGGAAATTCAGCTGACTTACCATCAAGGTGCATTTAGTCATTTGAGAAAAGACAGATGTGAGCTTTGGGATGTTCCGTAGGCGTAAAAGGGTTTAAATTCAGAACAGCCGGACTCCGCAGAGCCCCGGCTCAGGGTTCCAGAGACGCGGCCTGAGGCGGGGAGGGCAGTCCACACAGCGGTGCAGGGCTTTCTGCGCTCCCTGTGGACTGGCGGAGCCGCCATGTGTTCCCATTTCACAAACTGACAGCAGTTATGATTAGAAAGGGTTCTGCTGCCAATTTGAGAATATAGAAACCGGCAGGACGAGAGAATACATTTCAGCTCCTTGTTCAGTTGGCCCAGAGGCAGTTGCCCATTTGGAATGTAAACGGAAGGTCTGGGCTGAGAAATCAGAGGAAAAGAAATATCTGCCACCAGCCTTGCAAAGGAGGATGAAAGGACCGTCTGCAGTTATGTTCCTTCAGAGCTCTGACCTCAGTTTCTTTCTCTTTAAGATGCGAGAGGTCTTGGGCCATTGTGAGTATTTAGTGGCATAATAATGCCAGTGGGAACACTACTGGGAAACAAGGGAGGAGAGAGAAAGAAGAGGAGACAGAGAGCAAGAAAGAAGCGGAAGTAGAGAAGCCTTTGACTCTTCCGCCGCTGAGCTACTTGCATACACGCATGCTCAGTCCTGTCCGACTCTGCGACCCTCTGGACTGTAGCCCACCAGGCTCCCCTGTCCCTGGGATTCTCCAGGCAAAAATCCTGGAGTGGGTTGTCGTGCCCTCCTCCAGCGGATCTTCCCAAAACAGGGATCAAACCCAAGTCTCCTGCATCGACAAGCAGAGTCTTTACCACTAAGCCACCTGGGAAGCCCACTGATCTGTACTGACTGAGGCCAAACCAACCAACAAAGAAACGCAAAGCTAAGATAATTTTGTTCACTCAAAGACTATTTATTATTCTAGATACTATTCGAAGTGCCTCATTCCATCCATGAATAAAGCAGGGGAAAACGTCTTCCCTCATGGACAAAAGTAGTGCTGAAGCCTTACAATCCCTAGACACTTGAGATATCTAAGCCAATACATTTCCAAAGCATTTAAGTTGGTTTGAGTTAGCTTTTCTGTTCCTTGTGATGCAAAGTATCCTAACTGCTACCACCATCCTCTACACATGGTGGTATCTGAAAACACCCTGGTCACATTTCATTCCACATTCAAATTAATGAGTAACACAAAAGACAAAATGTACACATCTCTGAAGAACTGGCCACCTCTGGGTGGCATACAGCTCTTATAAATTTCCAGGAAGAATATTCGGTCTGGAAAGGAATTTTAACAATTTAAAAAAAAAAAAAAAAAGATAAAAGGGAAAGAAAAAGGGGGAAGAATTCCACAGGAAATTGAAGGGGAATTTGGGAGATAGAATGTAGCAAGCATCATGGGACCATGGCCAGAACACTTAGCCAGAACAAGCCTCCTCTTATTAGAAGCACTGGGGGGCCTGAGTGTCCCAGAGCACCAGGACCACCCCAGAGCCTCTCACTGGAGAGATGTTTAATGAATAAGATTTCAAGGTACAATTTATATATGTGAATAAGCATTTCTTTGTTCATTTTATCCCCTAAAATTCACTTCCACTTCAGAAAGATAATGCTCTGAATTTCAAGAATATCCAAATAAATGCTTTTTCAAAAATTTAAACAAAAGCAGTGTTTTGTTCTCCATTTTTGTTGGGTTCATGAAATAAATCCCAGTTGTCTTAAAGTTTAATGGACTATGTCACCCTGAGGAACAGAGCTGAGGATTATGATAAAAACATTCTCAGAATGATCTGCAAAACCAATGCACACTCTCCTCCCTTTTTACTAGGAAGTAATCTAGCAGCTAATTGCTGCCTTTTAATAACCTCTTTCAATGTTGTAAGTTGCCACGGACATTCTGCTATTTCTGCCTCATCAGGGGCTACGCCTCCATCTTCTGTTCAGTCCAGTTCAGTCGCTCAGTCGTGTCCAACTCTTTGCGACGCCATGAATCGCAGCACGCCAGGCCTCCCTGTCCATCACCAACTCCCGGAGTTTACCCAAACTCACGTCCATTGAGTCAGTGATGCCATCCAGCCATCTCATCCTCTGTCATCCCCTTCTCCTCCTGCCCCCAATCCCTCCCAGCATCAGAGTCTTTTCCAATGAGTCAACTCTTCGCATGAGGTGGCCAAAGTACTGGAGCTTCAGCTTCAGAATCAGTCCTTCCAAAGAAATCCCGGAGCTGATCTCCTTCAGAATGGACTGGTTGGATCTCCTTGCAGTCTCTCCTTGATCTCCTTGAAGTCTCTCAAGAGTCTTCTCCAACACCACAGTTCAAACGCATCAATTTTTCCTCACTCAGCTTTCTTCACAGTCCAACTCTCACATCCATACATGACTACTGGAAAAACCATAGCCTTGACTAGACGGACCTTTGTTGGCAAAGTAATGTCTCTGCTTTTCAATATGCTATCTAGGTTGGTCATAACTTTTCTTCCAAGGAGTAAGCGTCTTTTAATTTCATGGCTGCAGTCACCATCTGCAGTGATTTTGGAGCCCCAAAAAACAGTCTGACACTGTTTCCACTGTTTCCCCATCTATTTCCCATGAAGTGATGGGACCGGATGCCATGATCTTCGTTTTCTGAATGTTGAGCTTTAAGCCAACTTTTTCGCTCCCCTCTTTCACTTTCATCAAGAGTCTCTTTAGTTCCTCTTCACTTTCTGCCATAAGGGTGGTGTCATCTGCATATCTGAGGTTATTGACATTTCTCCCGGCAATCTTGATTCCAGCTTGTGCTTCCTCCAGCCCATCTTCTGTTAGCAACACCCAATTTTTCTTGGCAGGCCAAACTTCCTCTCCTTTCAGGCCTTGTGGTTCAGTTAGGTCTGACCCCCTGCTTAAACGAAAGCAGTGTTTTGTTCTCCATTTTTTTCAGGTTCATGAAATAAATCCCAGTTGTCTTAAAGTTTAATGGACTGTCACCCTGAGGAACAGAGCTGAGGATTATGATGTGAACATTCTCAGAATTATTTGTAAAAGCAATGCACACTCTCCTCCCTTTCTACTAGGAAGTAATCTAGCAGGGGAAGGACAGGAGACACAGAACCAGTCAGTCAAGAGCACCACACCCTCCTGACCACATGATAATTGGTTTGAGGATGGTCATATGGCCTAAACCAAGCCAATGGGAATCAACCCAACGACCTGAGTTGAAATGATTGGGAAAGACACTGTCCCTTTCCACTGAGGCTGCTTAGCTGAGAGGATGCAAGTTCAGAGCTACCATGGTGCTAATGGGATCACAGCAGAACTGAGAGATCAGGAGAGACCATCCAGGCAACACATCCGGGCCTCCAGATCCAGCTATACCTGCTGACAGCTCTACTGATGAACTTTTTAAGATATCTGAGCCAAAATGTTTCCTTTTTGGCTTAAAAAAGTTTAAGCTATATTTCTGAAATTGTCAACCAAACATCTAGCTAATTCATAATAAAGGCTAGTTGGGTATATCCTACCGAGCTTATCTTGCACATAACACATGCTATCATAGAACTCTCAGGTAGCTTGGATCCCACCATCTACCCCTTGGCATCTTTCAAAGGGAGCTTCTCTTTCAAAAGATGCAGTGTTCTGGATGCTGTGCATGTGTGCCAAGTCATTTCAGTCATGTCTGACTCTCTGTGACCTCATGGACTGTAGCCCGCCAGGCTCCTCTGTCCATGGGATTCTCCAGGCAAGAATACTGGAGTAGGTTGCCATGTCCTTCACCAGGAGATCTTTCAAACCCAGGGATTGAACCCGAGTCTTTTATGTCTCCTGCATTGGCAGGCAGGTTCTTTACCGCTAACACCACCTGGACAGCCCATTTACCATGCTGCCCCTCCCTTAATTCTCTCTATTCACCATGAACTCCAGTTGTTCTCAAAGCTGTGTTTGCAGACCCCACTCACCGCCACCAACCCTGGGGACCTTTAAATCTGATGCAGTTGCTGTGGCTTACGTTTTTTTGACATTTATTTATTTGGCTGCACTGGGTCACAGTTCTGACATGGGGGACCTTCCTTGTGTCACGCAGGCTCTTTTGTTGCAACACACAGACTCTCTGGTTGGGACACATGGGCTCAGTAGTCACGGCCTGTGGGCTTAGCTGCTCTGAAGTGTGCGGGATCCTAGTTCCCTAACCAGGGATCAAACCTGCGTCCCCTGCATTGCACAGCGGATTCCGAAACACTGCACCACCAGGAAAGGCCCCCAGGATCTTTTCTGAAGGAACCCCAACTCCAGTTGCTGCATACAATGTTCTTGCGGTGGCAGATAACGGAGCACAGACAGAAGTCCTGGTCACTATGAACTGACCTCGCCCTTCAGACTGATGTTCAACTTGGCTTCAGAAAAGTGAAGATGCACTTAGGAACAAAAGCCACTATAATACCACGGAAAGGAAATCAAGAGGCCTTTCATAGCAGGTGTCTTTGAATTCTTCCCAGAGAGCTTGCTGCAACCCAGCTCCCTGAGTCCTAAATCCTACCATAATTACTGAGTGCCTCCTATAAAATCTCATCATCATACTTCTGTTTTTTTATGAAAAGGCCATTGAAGTCCTCATTGCCCAGGTTACATGTGGCCCTCAAACTGAATGGTGTTCAAGTGGGCACAGGGAAAGGCTGACTTCGGGCCCTGATTACTATCTACCACCTTCCAGAAAGAGGGCCCTGAGCCAGGGTTCTCCTGAAGCCCCAAGGGCAATGGCAAAGCCCTGCTGTGAGGGAGCATGTGGTAGGCGAATAATGGCTCTCAAAGATGTCCCTGTGCCAGCAACGGAGATGCAGACACAGAGAGCAGAATTGTGGACACAGTGGGGGAAGAGAGGGTGGGACGAATGGAGAGAACAGCATGGAAACATACACATTACCATATGTAAAATAGACAGCCAGTGGGAATTTGCTGTATGAGGCATGGGGCTCAGATCAGAGCTCTGTGACAAGCTAGAGGGATGGGATGGGGTGGGTGGGAGGGAGGCTCAAGAGGGTGGGGATATATGTACACCTATGGCTGATTGATATTGATGTATGGCAGAAACCAATGCAATATTGTAAAGCAATTATCCTCCAATTAAAAACAAATTTAAAAAGATGTCCCTGTCCTAATGCCTGGAACCTGTGAAGATGACCTTACATGGCCAAAAGGCTTTGCAGCTGTGATGGAGTTAAGGCTCTCAAGATGGGGAGACTGTCCTCTGTTATCAGGCGGGCTCAGTACAGAGAGCTCCGAAAGATCTTTATGAGAGGGATGAGGGAGGCAGTGAGAGTCAGAAGGAAAGAGCATGTGTTGACTGAAGCCGAGGCTGGAGTGATACACTTTGAAGATGGAGCAAGGGGCCACCAGCCAAGGGATGCAGGTAGCCTCTGGAAGGTGTGAAGGGCAAGGAAACAAACTCTCCTCAGAAGCCTCTAAACCTGGACTCCTTGAGCTTTGAAACCTTGACTTCTGTACTCCAGAACTGTAAGAGAACAAATCTGTACTGTTTTGAGACACTACCTTATGGTACTAGGAAACAAATTCAGGTCACTTGGGTCAAGATGCCAGCGGCAGCTACGGGCTTTGTTCTCATGGTAGGGGAGAAAGTACACGTGCATGGCAGCCTGCCCACCCCACACTTCTGGCCCCGGCCCTTCCCCGCGGGAGGAGACCCCTGAGCTCGTATGCAGAGCTCTGCTATCAGACAGAACCGACTGGAGCCTCTGCGGAGTAAGAAGACACGTTCCTCCACCAATCACCGACTCAGCCACAACTGGGTGGGATATGCCATCTCCCACTGCCGCTTCCCTGCAAGAAGCACGGTATAAAAGGATGGCTGACATCTCATAGAAGATGCGCCCCAAGGATGTGCCGACTGGGGACTTCCCTGGTGGCCAGGGGCTAAGACTCTGTGCTCCCAATCCAAGGGGCCCAGGTTTGATCCCTGGTTAGGGAACTAGATCCCACATGCTGCAACTAAGGACCCCGCATGCTGTGACTATGACCTGATGTAGTGAAGTAAATAAAGAAAACTTTAAAAGATACATTGACAAAAACAATTTTTAAAGATGTGCTGACTAAATGAGGAAAACTATGCATGTTCGTTTCCTGTGAAGCCACGGTAACGAATTACTGCAAACTTAAGTGGCTTAGGAAAAAAAACAGAAGTTCACTCCCTTATAGTTCTAGAGACCGGGAGTCCAAAAGCAGTCACACTGGCTAAAGTCAAGATCCTTTGAGAACCACTGAGGGGAACATCAGCTATAGAAACCAGCGGTTATTTTGTGGTTATTACAAAAGTCAATAGAAACAACTGCGGGCTAAATCAAACACGCCAAAGAGAGCGATCTATTTTCAATGCAGAGCTCTCTCTGGAAGAAGTCAAGTTGGTTTCTCCAGGCCATTCCTGTCCTTTATTCTAGGAATGGCGAGAATTCTAGCCATCTGCAATCCAGACGGTGCGCCCACGTGCCCCTTTTCCTTCCGCTGGACCCCCCGCTGAAAACTGACTTAATTGTGCATTCATGCACGGGCACCAGCTGGGGGCGCTGTTTCTACTGAATGGAACCCAATGGACTAGCGCCGGTCAGCCCTGGCTTTTACCCAATCTAGAAAACAGCCAAATGCCCAGAGCTGCCCTCCACTCCTACAGTCTAGCCTTGTGACCAACAGAACATAATGTTCCCTGTCCCCGAAGATCAAACAAAGGGATAGGAAAATGGTGGCTCCAGGGCACGGCTGTTTAATATGCCAGCAGATCATGCCCTCAGTCAAGATGCTCCCATGGGCAAAAAATCCAACACAAAACCTCAAGATACAACTCCTCCTTCTCCTTAACATCAACACCTGAGGAAAGGCCTTCCTCAGAGCCCTGCCATCATCACAGTCACCACCAGTGTCACCACATGGGCGATCATTTACTGAATACTTAAACATCCCAAGCTGCATACACTATCCCATGTAGTCCTTTCAAGTTACGTATTGTTGTATTCCCATTATACAGATGAGGAAACTGAGGATCAGAGAGATGAAATAATTCGGCCAAGTTCACATAATTCAGTCCCTAGGTCCTTTCCAACAACTCTCACCCATACATCAAGTTGCTACATTTATGTAGAGTCAGATGTTTCTTGAAAAAATACTCAGAAATGAGGGTTCTGTTTGGCTGGTTTGTTTCTGCTCCTGCTGTTTCCTATCACCCTATGATGACATCCCCATTCATGCAGCAATCAGGATTCCTACATTCTCTCCCCCAAGATGACAATGCACAAAGACTATTTTCCTGTCTTGACTTTCAAAAGGCTAGTCCCTTCAAGAACAGAAAGGGCCTATTTGCAAAAACGACACAAACAAACTTAGAAGAAGCTGTAATTAGGGATAGCAAAGCTTCCCATCAAAGCCAGGTGAAAGTTCTCCAGACTGAAGGGAGGGAAGAGACAAGGAGCTGAGTTGAGAGAGGGAATCTGCCTCCCGCAGAGGATGGAGAATCAGCATGACAGAGGCCCCTCGCAGTGCTTCCCAAACTTCAGTCATTTACCCGTCGACACTCCATCTTTTTGCTGTGACTTTTCACCTGTAGTAGCATTTGCCTATTATTTTCCTTTTAATCAACTTTTAGAAAGCTCTTTTTAAAACTTAGCCTCCTTCTAAGCAACAATAGTCTTAAACCCAGAGACTTGTTGTGCTATCTATATCTTTCTAGTACTCATAAAAATTAAAAGACTTAACAATTAACATTTTTTTTTAATGCTTGTGCATCACCTAAATGCACTACATGCTCCACTTGAGGAAACGCTGTGTCCCTGTGACTTCTCCTAGGGAACACAGTCACACTTGCAGATCTGAGTCCTGGGGAACTTGCGTATGTGAGGAGGGTTGTCCTGGGCAACCATGAGGCAACTGTGGGCAAGGGTGGGGTGTGTACTGAAAATGCTAAGACAAATGCTGACAAGGAAAAGGCAGGGAAGAAAATGCTGACAGTCCTAGAGGCAGCCACAGCACTCACCGAAGCTCCAAGCTCGGTAAAATCATTGGTTTGTGACAGGCTGGGAAATAAACACTTTCCAGATATTCCTTGGCTACATATCTAAGTTTACTATCATGAGTACACCCTGACCTTTGAATCTCATAGATAGCAAATGACCTGAGTTATGGCTCCCTTCTGGAAAACAGTGAGAACATGCCCCTGCTGAATGGTTTGGTTCTGCTCTGTCTATAAACCCACAGGCCCACTGGGGCCAGGCGGACAGGGAGTGAAGTGGGCCTGGTATCAAAAAAGCCACATTGCAAGCAGGATGAGAAATGGCCACTAACGCCTGACCTTAGGAAGGGGCGGGCAAGAGGGAGAGGTGAGCTACGGAGAATGGGGAGCAGGAGGTGCCAGCTTTGCCTTGGTGACCACCAACAGCCGCGTGCTGATAGGGATGCAGTTTGGCCAGCTGTTCAGATTTTTTAAAGCTGGAAAAAGATATTCTGTACACGCTCTTAATTTTTAGGTGTTGACATCCAAATCAAAAGAACAAAACTCTCTAGGGGACACCATGTGGGCCAAATCGGGCCCAGCAACATCCAGATGCAGCCTCTGTGTCTGGACTATGAATGTGGGGACCTGGGCTTACTTCGGTCTGGAGAGAACACGTGATCTGTCCTCATGGGCCCAGCAGCACCTGCATGTGTTGGGCGTAGTGGGGAGGGGTGCTGGTTATCCCCAGGGAGCAGAGCAGTGATGCAGCCCTATGGCAGGAGAGCAGGCCTCAGCGCCTGGCTTCCTCAACCGTGTGACCTTGGGCAAGTGGCTTCACCTCTGTACCCCAGCTTCTTCATCTATAAAGCAGGTCAAAGATGGTTGTGGGATCTTGGGAGGGGGTGTCATTAATAAATTAGATTATGTATGTCCCCCACCAGAACCACAGTAAATATTAAAAAAATATTCATTCTCTTAAGTGGGAGGGAAATCCAAAAGGGAGGGGTTATATACATATATGTATGGCTGATCCATTTTGCTATGCAGTAGAAGCTAACAGCATTGTAAAGCAATTATACTGCAATAAGAATTAATTAATAAAAAAAAAAAGTTGGTTCTCGATAAGTGATTTGCCTGAGGTCACACAGCTCTCAAACAAACAGCCCAGGTTGGCTGACTCCAAAACAGGCTCCTTCTACCAGACCACACGTCTCCCTGTCACATGAACAGCAAATATGTCATCTGTAAACCCATGCCAGTTTAGAATTGTACCCAAATCACACTTCCTAGAAAGTTCCTCTGACACATTTAGTGACAGGCATAGTCACTATTTCACAGTCTGGGGATTCAGCTCAGGTGAAAGCTCTGTGGGGCCACAGAAGAGCTCAGTGAATGAAACCACATAGGCCTGGATCCAGACCCAGGCCACAGGCCCTCCTCTCTCTAAGCCTCAGTATCTGCATCTGAGAAATGGGTATAATGGTTATATCAGCTACCCCACTGAGCTGCAGGGGTTTCTCAATGAAATAACATGAAGCCAAGCACTTCAGAAACCAAGCAGTATCTCACAATTGCTAGCACTGTAACTAATGTCTATGGTTATTTAACTATCACATGGTAACAGAGCCAGCATCTCTGGGTATGGCTGGACAATTCCAGGCTGCAGCAGTGGAGCCCAGGAAGTGGCTCTGGACACATGCCTGGATCCAGACCCAGGCCACAGGACCTCCCCTCTCTAAGTCTCAATATTCTCATCTGAGAAATGGGTATGATGGTTATAATTAATGCTAAGTAAAGAAGTGTGGAAATAAAGGACTAAAATAGATATGCCATTAAAAAATCAATATCTAAAAATAACATACTTAAGATGTGTGCTTTTTATTGTCTGTTAAAAAAAAAACTAAGCAAAGAATGAGCTCTAGTTAACAACATAGTTTGCTAAAGTACACTGGGGTTGTGTACTGATTTCTGCAACTTACTCTGAAATGCACCCCCAAACTATTGATATGTGTGTGTGTTAGTCACTCAGTCGTGTCCAACTCTTTGTGACCCCATGGACTGTAGCCCGCCAGGCTCCTCTGTCCATGGGATTCTCTAGGCAGGAATACTGGAGTGGGTTGCCATGCCCTTCTCCAGGGGATCTTCCCAACACAGGGATCAAACCTGAGTTTCCCGCATTGCAGGTGGATGCTTTACCGTCTGCACCACCAGGGAAGCCCTAAAATTACTGATGAATGTATAACAGAAGGAAAACACATGAAATGAATGGAAAGCACGTGATCAAAACAGTAGAGTAAAACATCAACGCATGGAGAAATTAAGTAGCAGACACACTAGCGCTCCCTATAAAATTCCTTCAACTCTTCTGCACTGTTTGAAAATTTTTTATAAAAAGATTTTAGAAAAATTGTTTAAATGACAAGAAAAAAAATAGTTACTCTGTAACATTAAGCAGGGAAAGCAAACTACATGACTTCAGTAATTTAACAGCTCCTGTGTCACCATAATGGGACTTAATGCATTTTAGAAAAGACTCCCTTTTGAAAAAAGAAAAAAATCTTGGCTGAAATATTATCATTGCAGATATTATTATTCATTATTATTGTTCATAATAGTATCATTCACCTGTAGCTCAAAGCTTTCTGATCTTCAAGAATCCTCTTTTATGTTTAGGGAGTCCTTAAAGAAACAATTCCTCAAGTTATGGACATACATCTGGAAGGGAGAGAAATTTACAACCAAGTGAGAGTGAAATATATTGGGGAGTAGTTAGGTGAAAGGTGACCCCCTACAGAAATGGGAGCAAATGACATCAGGTGAGGACAAACCCCTCTTTGGAACCCGGTTTCCTCCTGGCTGCATCAGAACATTTGCCACATTATACCTTATGAACAGAGAAACTGAGACCTGCCGCAGGCCACGGAATGCTCCACAAATATCAAAGTGGCAGCAGCATCTTCACCATCTCAGCCAGGGAGCCTGCTTCACGCGGTGCGCCTGCTCTAGAGAAAAGGTAGCCGGAAGCTGGGAGCGATGTGCTCGGGTGAGGTGGCGAGGCCACCACCAGACCTGTGTGCACAGGTTTCCTTGGGGACACTCATTTCACCCCACCACTTTCAGGTGAGCAAGCACCCCTCTGATGCTCTGCCATTGCTCTCCAGGTGCTGGGAGAGGAAAGAACAAAGCTAGGGATACTCCATCATTTCCATCCACCACTAATAAGGCAAATCTTACTGCCACCACATTCACCTTCTCCTGCCTGAGGAAGATAGCTGCAGGTGTGGTGGCACTGCGGGAAAGAGAGGAGGGGCAGCTGTCTTCTAAGCAGGTCCAACCCCTGAGTGAGGACCAGAACTTCTCCACGTGACCCGCTGAAGATGTGCTGATGAGAAGCCAGCTTGGAGACCGTAATTCCTGAAAATGCTAGTCGAACCGCCTCTTAAGTTGGCTAGCTACTCAAGCGTATAATTACTCAGAACATCTTTGCCCATTAAACTGCCCCCACTTTTTTTTTTTCAAAATCTGGCTGCTCCTTCCAGAATGTTTTGACTAGAAATTTTTGAAATGTCTTGAATATATTTATGTGCAGTTCTCTGAAACCAGGGGGATTTCAAACAACGCTTTGTTCAGAGAGCTTGCCCTGCTCTGCAGAGCAGTGTGGAGTGGAGGGCTGGAGTCAGAGCCTCACAAGCCATAAGGTTCAAACTGCAGTAATGCCCTCCGGAGGCCAAAGACACAGAGCAAGCATGTCACTCACCACTGGCCAATGGAAGGGGCCTCCCAAGACTGGATCCAATCCAAGAAAATAACCACTGAGGCAGAAGAGGTGAAATCAACTGCATTCGGAGACAACTAAGAATCTCTCCAATGAAGGTTCAGAATCATCCCCTTGACATGCAATTATTGAGCACCTACTATGTTGGAGAGTCAAGCAGATAGTAAGAGAATATGTGTAACCAAAGCATGCTGGTAGATAGAGACCATGACCGTATGGGAACTGGAGAGCCCAGGTGCAAAGCAGAATAAAGGTCAATTGGGGCTACAATTAATAACCAGGACAAGCCCATTCTGCAGCCCAGTTTACAAGCCTCTCTCCCCGGGTCATTGCAGAGGCTATATGACGGCTTCCCATAATCCATTTTGCTCACCTGAGAAGCCTTCTGTCCTAACCACTTCGAGATACTCACATCCACACCCCTGACCCGGCCAGAACCGCTCTGGTTTCTTCCCAAGAATGCTGCCAGTTTCCCAGCTGCAAGAACATCTGAGGGACTCTCTTAGAAGAGATCGATTGACCATGACACTGTGTCCCATCGGCCCACTCTTCTCTACAGAGGAGCGAGGAGACCAAACTTGCAGGAGGTGATTCCACTCAACCCAGCCTCTCTCCCACCTCAGATGAGAGCTGTGATTCTTTGGAGTCTGGGAGGGATGTATTTGGAATTCTTGCAAAACAGCAGGCTCCCTGGCTTCTTGAACTTAATGAGGAGTGAGATGCTTTGCTTTGATCTCTGCCCCAAGCCATAGAAGATCAAAATACTCTGGATTTGTATTTACGTAGGTAGTTCCATTTTTAGGCAAAATTGCACAGAGGGACTTAACCAGCATTGGCCCCTGACAGGGGCGGCACCCCTCTACTGCCCACACCCAGCCTTGTATGTCTGTGCTTCGGCTCATCCGCCCCAAAGCAGGGCATTAAAGGCTTATTGAGCTACATCTTTAATAATATTTTTTAAAATGTTTAAGAACCACCATAAAAATCCATTGGATGGCATTTTTTTTTCCACTTTGGCAAAACTAGAGTCATAGTCTATGTTATTACAAACTCGACCACAGGAGAAGAAAGTCAGCCAGTCACAATTTAGAAAATCACATTCCATTAGCACTGGAAGGGTATAATAGCCGAGCAGAGATGTGTCCAGTCACATCTGTCTTTTTCCATAGACGTTGCTCCCCCCAGGCCACTATTGAGCAATCTGTCCCCTTTCCAAGCAGCCTGTGCATGCTGGAGACTGACCTGAAGTGATTCTCTGTTTTCTCAAACCTACAGGCAGAGATGCCTCAGACTTGACATAATTTGAGAAACCCCAAAGGAAGACCCCCTCACACTCCCTTACCCTACTCTGCCAATTTAGAGATTTACCAGAGGGACTATTCATTTTAAATAGCCCCTTATAAATGGAAGCTGCTCCTAGGAGAGATAATGCATCAAAGCCCATAGCCATTCACACTTTAGTATGAAGTATTCTGATAACAGCTATTATTTATTGAGCATCTGATCTGGGGCAGGCATTGAAGCAGTCCCTTTGACAGTCACTTAAACAGATTTTGAAGGAGTTAAACACTATAAATTTTTTATTGGAATATAATTGCTTTACAATGCTGTGTTAGTTTCTGCTGTACAATGAAGTGAATCCACCACATGCAGACATATACCCTCCTTGGACCTCCCTCCCACCCCACTCCCATCCACCCCTCTAGGTCATCACAGAGCACCAAGCTGAGCTTCCTACGCTTCATAGTAGGCCATCTATTTTACATCTGGTAGTGTATATTGGCTCTACCAAGAATCCGCCAAAGGAGGAGACCCAGTTTCGATCCCTGAGTTGGGAAGATTCCCTAGAGAAGGAAATGACAACCCACTCCAGTCTTCTTGCCTGGGAAACCTGATAGACAGAGAAGCCTGGCGGGCTACAGTCCGCGGAGTCACAAAGAGTCAGACACAACTGAATGGATAAACAATGATAACAAGAGAGACACCGAAAGCCAAGGGAAAAGCAATAAACTCCAATGGGGAACTCAAGGCTCCACAGAGGTGAGTTTCTGTGAGTTTTAGAAGGATGAGGAGCAGTTCAACAGGTAGCCAAGGTGAAAAGGGGAATTTTTGTAGAGGAAAAAATTATTGGGAAAAGTGTTCAGGTATTACATATTTTATAAATATAAATAACATCATATCTATATCTGTCTAGCTATCCATCCATATCTGTCTGAGTTCCAGCAGGAATACTCAAATGAAGAGAATGCAAGAAAGAATTAGTAAACAAACATTGACAAAGGTGTGGGCAAAATCCAGGGAAACCGCAAAAGGTACGGTGAGATTCCAGGTGCTGTACCACCCCCAGACTCAGGATGACAGGAGGCAGCTGTCACCTGGATGCAGAAAGAGCAAACTGTGTAGAGAAGCAGCCTTAAAAGGATGCAAGATTTCTAAGGCACAGAGCCAGCCTGAGCTGACCTCCCAGGGAGGGAGTCAGGAGATTAAATCCCTCTGCCTCTCTCTCCTCTTCCCCCTGCCAGAGCTCCTGAGGGGCTTCCCACAGACCCGAACCAGTAGGGAGCCAGCGGGGGAGGCAGGGGAGCCCGGCCGACGCACCCCTAGTGGTCCGGGCCCTGGGGCTCAGAGCTGGGTTTCAGGGGGCACTGGGGGGGCAACTAGAGAGCACCGACAGAATGTAAGAGGTGTGGCCGGAACACAGAGCATGGGGGACGGAGGCAGGGACAGGAGGTCAAGGAGCAGGGGTGTGCCTGTGATGAAGCCTGTCTGTCAGGTTAAAACCAATACAGTACTGTAAAGTAAAATAAAGTAAAAATAAAAAATTAAAAAAAAAAAAAAAGAGTGAGTGGGAACCAAGGACCTGACGTGATCATTAGGGACCCTGGCCACCACTGGGCCCAGGGAACAGGCGTCCACCAGGAAGCGCCTGGCAGCCAGTTACTCCTGAGCGCAGCCAACCCCTTCCCGAGCTCCGCGGGCTGCCCTCTGGAAGCGACCCCAGCCAGCCTAGTCTCCTGGCACTCCTGACTCCGCAAACCAGAGCCTGGGAATGCAGAGAGGTGCCTGCTGCCAGGGGCTACCAAGAGCCCTTAACATCTTGTACCAGTTAAAACCAGTCTATCTCTTTTATTTATATCTCATTCCACCTTTTCCCTGCTCCCCACGTGGAAAGAGAGCCCGGGGATCAGGAGTTCTGCAGGACCAGATTTCCCAGAAAGACGAAAAACGTCTGTCCACCTCCCCCGGGGACAGCTCCAGGCGGCTGGCCGGAAAGCCCAGTCAGTCCTGCCCTGTCAGGCCTCAGAAAAGGACGAGCGCCAGCCCCCTCTCGTCCGGGAACCCTGACAAGCAATCTCTGAAGTGATTCACTAAAAGTATTCTAGTGGCAGAAGACCATCACCCAGATGTGAAAATAAACAGAGAGGGAAATTCCAGACCCAGAAGAGTTTCAAGTCTTTGAACAAATGCATGGCTATTTCAGGGAGGGGAAGAGTATGTGACTATCTTTCCAAGCCCCCAGAATCCAAGTTAGACTCGCTCCATCCAGCAGGCCAGGGAAATTCTCACGATGCCGGGCACAGAAGACTGTGAAAACACTCACTGACTCCCTGGGGCCCTGCCCACTTGGACTCAGTGGCATACCAGCCAAGGCCAGTCACCCAAGCTTACTAAGCCTCTGATGGTGCAGCCTTCAGCCCAACTTTGTAAAGCATCAGAAGTGAAAGCTGAAGCAATTAGCCCATTCTGCTCTGAAAAAAAGCAGCATAGAGAATACACGGAGCATGAATCAGTACCAAGCAAAACTGAGAGTGTGTATTCACTGATAAAACACAGTAGACATGGGAGGAAACAGGAGCTGCTCAGGGCACAGATGAGGAGTCATCATGTCTGAAAGTTAGGTGCTCAGTCCTGTCCGACTCTGCCACCCCATGGACTGCAGCCCGCCAGGCTCCTCTGTCCATGGAACTCTCCAGGCAAGAGTACTAGAGTGGGTCGCCATCCCCTTCTACAGGGGATCTTCCGAACCCAGGGATCAAACCTGGGTCTCCTGAATTGCAGGCAGATTCTTTACCGTCTGAGTCACTGTCTAGCAGAGTTAAGTGGCATATGGTAGGTACTTGATAAATATGTCAGGAAGGAGTGAAGGAAGGAAGGGAGAGAGGCAGAGAAGGGGGAAGGGGATTCTGAGCCCAGGAGAATGATGTCCAACAGCTACTGAAGTACCTGCTTCACTTGGAGGAACCCAGTAGAACCACAGATGGCCCCCACTTTCCACCTATTACCTGGTAAGGATTGGCAAAAGGTAAGTCTCTTGAAGCCAAATTCAAATTCTTCCCATCAGAAAACATCAATCTGTTCCTACACAGATAGGATTTGTTACTTTTATGGTGGTGGAATACACATGAAATATAACGTGTCAACCATTTCTCAATGTATAGCTCAGTGGCCTTAAGCACAGCTACCATCACCACCAACGAGCTCCCTTTTTTCATCTTGAAAAACTGAAATTCCAAACCCATTAAATGACATCCTATGTAGTAAGTCAGAGAAAGATAAATATCATATGATATTGCTTATACTTGGAATCTGAAAAAAAAATGATACAAATGAATTTATTTACAAAACAGAAACAGATTCACAGAAAATAAACTATGGTTTACCAAAGGCAAATGATGAGGAGTTTGGGATTAACATATACACATGGGCTTCCCCAGGGGCTCAGCAGTAAAGATTTCCACCTGCGAGGCAGGGAACACAGGAGACTTGGATTCGATCCCTGGGTTGGGAAGATCCCCTGGAGAAGGGCGTGGCAACCCACTCCAGTATCCTTGCCTGAAGAATTCCATGGTGGACAGAGGAGCCTGGAGGGCTGCAGTTCATGGGGTGGCAAAGAGTCCGACACGACTGAATGACTGAGCATGCACGCACTTCTGTATTTAAAATAGATAACCAACAAAGGCTTATGGTATAGCACTGGGCACTCTGCCAAATATTCTGTAATAACCTAAATGGGAAAAGGATTTGAAAGAGAATAGATACATGTATATGTACAACAGAAACACTTTGCTGTACACTTGAACTAACATAACACTAGTTAATCAACTCTACTCCAATATGAAATAAAAGTGTATACAAGCCATGTTTATAATCAAACAAAACAAACAAACAAAAAAACCTCCCTATTTCCCCCCCCTAAGCCCTGGCAACCACCACTCTACTTTCTGTCTCTGTGAATTTGACTACTCGAAGTGCCTCAAATAAGTGGAATCTTACAGTAGTTAACCTTTTGTGTCTGGCTTATTTCACAGAGCACAATGTCTTCAAGGCCCGCCTATACTGAAGCGTGTTTCAGAATGCCCTTCTCTAAGGCTGGGTGATGCTCTGGTGCATGTTTATATCATAGTTTGCTTATCCATTCATCCGTTGATGGACACTGACGGAAGCAACGTTGCTTCCACCTTTTGGATATTGAGTATAATGCTACTTTCAGCATGGATAGGCAAATATCCTTCTGATTCTTTGGGGTATATACCACTGGGATTTCTCTTTCAGTTCAGTTCAGTTCAGCTGCTCAGTCATGTTCTACGCTTTGCAACCCCATGAACCGCAGCATGTCAGGCCTCCCTGTCCATCCAACTCCCAGAGTCTACCCAAACCCATGTCCATTGCATCGATGATGCCATCCAACCATCTCATCCTCTGCCGTCCCCTTCTCCTCCTGCCCCCAATCTTTCCCAGCAACAGGGTCTTTTCAAGTGAGTCAGCTCTTTGCATCAGGTGGCCAAAGTATTGGAGTTTCAGATTCAATATCAGTCCTTCCAATGAACACCCAGGACTGATCTCCTTTAGGATGGATTGGTTGGATCTCCTTGCAGTCCAAGGGACTCTCAAGCGTCTTCTCCAACACCACAGTTCAAAAGCATCAGTTCTTCGGCACTCAACTTTCTTCACAGTCCAACTCTCACATCCATACATGACCACTGGAAAAACCATAGCCTTGACTAGATGGACCTTTGTTGGCAAAGTAATGTCTCTGCTTTTTAATATCTGTCTAGGTTGGTCATAACTTTCCTTCCAAGGAGTAACTGTCTTTTAATTTCATGGCTGCAATCACCATCTGCAGTGATTTTGAAGCCCAGAAAAATAAAGTCAGCCATTGTTTTCTCTTTAGGGATGAAATTTTCCCTGAAAGGCGGGGTTGGAGAGGAGAGAACCTAGCATTCTCTGAGAGTAAGTAAATCAGAAGCTGTCAGATGGGCGGTGAATATAGCAATTGTGAACCTACTCATATTTAGATTAAACTTGTAACTCTAGTGTGACTGCAGACAGTTATGAATCTGTGGGAACCCCACTCTTCATCAGAGCCAGTTGCACATTCCCAGAGAAGATCAATGTGAAGGGGAGAGATTGGAAGCCTGAGAGATCTGGATTCAAATCCCAGGAGGCGCCCTTATAGCTAGGTGGCTTGAGCAGGTCAAAGGCCCAGTGAGATCCTCAGTCTCAATACCCACAACCCAAAGCTGATAAAACACTCTTCCATTGCTGACGTGAAGCCTAGTGAGAACGCGCATATGATGCTGCCATGTTGTAAGCAAACAATGAACATTGCATTTCCTCCATTCTAAGGTACTCCTCCTTTTCTTCTCCAGTTTCACATCCTAAGGTCCCTGCTCACCTCAGCTAAATGAAAAGTTTCCAAACAGTAAGTCCTTGGCCCAGAGCTATGTAGCAAAATTGTGAACAATGTGGCTGAGGAACAGACTGCACAGTGGAACAAAAGGGTTGAGGATAAAGGTTCTGAATTAGCAGTCCTGGGTATAACCTTTAAAAAGTCATTTCATGTCTCCAAACCTTAGCTTCTTCATCTGTAAAATGGAGCCAATACTATGTATCTCCTAGGGTGGCTGTGAGGAGTAAGAGATGGATAGGTCATAACGTGCATGGCACAGAGCCCACACTGGGCAGCTATGGAACCCAGAGGAGGTGAGCTTGGCCCCCTCTCCCCTCAACCCTCAGGCATTTCTGCAGAAAATGGAGTGTAATGGGGAGCATGTACCATCCCCTGACCCCTCTCCAAACTGTACCATCAGCCCCCTCCATGCTTTCTCACATCACCCTTAAGGCTTAGTCATTAAGTTTAAGAGAAGTAAAAAGTAGCTCACCCACTCATCACCTATCCATCCATCCTTCCATTCATCCATCCACACAACCATCCATTCATTCAATCCATCCATCCTTCCATCTACCCACCCACCCATCCATCCATCTATCCATCCATCCATCCATCCATCCACACACCCAACCATCCATGAACCCATCCAACATTTATTGAGTGCTTGCCATATGCCAAGCTGAAATAGCCATTGGGAACCAGGAGATGAATAGAACAGGCTCCTTCTCTACAGGAAGTCAGGGGAGGAACAAAGGCAATGGTAAGAATAGCAAACACAATTATTTACGGCTTTATGTTCGGCGCAGCTTCAAGCGCCTTTGTATAATTCACCGAGTTCTCCCAACAGGCCTTTGATTTAAAAAACAAACGAACAAACAAACAACTGGTAAGTAGTGGAGCTGGGATTTGAACTCAAGTCCTCTGGCTGCAGAGTCCATGCTTTCAACTAACTGAGAGTCAAAAACCTTTAACATCAGGTCTGGTACTAACACCAATTCATCAGGACAAACACTGGTGATTTTGTGATGCTCTCATATGCCAGCCCTGCATGAACCACTCTTAACCTCGAGACTGTAGAACTCTAACACTAGTGGATTTTTGGAGAGAGGTCACGGTTTTGGGCTTGGGGGCACGAAAAAAAGTGTCCAAGAGCTCCCCAGAATCAGCAGGCAGCCTAGTGCTTGTGGGGCTCGAGCACCCTGTAGACTGATGAGTGGTGAACATGTAATTTGCACTCCATCCTCACGATTCACTAAGCTCTGTTCGCACACACACTGGCTCACTTAACCTTCAAGAGAGCCCTGTGAAGAGGATCTAATTGTTGATCTCATTTCAAAGGAGCAACCTGAGGATCACTGTCCCCAAGCCAGGGATGCCCATCACACCCATTGAAGGCCCCTGTTCAGCTCAGATGAAACAATTACTTCCAGAGAACATCTCTGGCCCAAGTTGACATGCCTGCCAAAAACAAAAGAGCTGACCCTGCATTCAGCTTCTTTGCCTCCCGCAAATGACCGGCCAGATCTCTGGGGGTCCCTTGGTTTATTCTCTGCCATGCAGTCCCCTCTCAAGGTGGCCACACTGACTGCACTTCTAAAACAGCACCCCATCGCTCCCCGCCGCCTGTCCGCTTGGTTTCCTCAGGATACTACAGTAATCCGCCATCACAGCAGACTTGCTTAGCGTCTGCTTCTCCCTAGCTAGAGTGTAAGCTCCATGAGGGCAAGAAATTTGTCCCTTTTGCTCTTCACTGTATCCTCAACACCTAGAGGTGTGAGTGCATTGGAGATGGTCGGTGCGGTTTAGACCAATGAATGAATAAACATGAATGGAGGTGGGATAGAACGGGGGTCCCCAAGCCCCAGGCTACTGACTCCAATAGTGGCCTGTGGCCTGTTAGGAATCAGGCCGCACAACAGGACGTGGCAGGGTGGGGAGGACCGGTAAGGGTGAGGGAGGCGAGCACAAAGCTTCAGCGGTACTTACAGCTGCTGCCCCTTGCCCGAGTCACTGCCTGAACTCCGCCCCCTGTCAGATCAGCGGAGGCGTTAGATTCTCATAGAACTGTGAACCCTGCTGTGAACTGCGCACGTGCAGAACCTAGGCTGCGAGCTCCTTGTGAGAACCCAATGCCTGATGCTCTGATTCTGCACTATGGTGAGTTGTATAATTATTTCATTATATATCACAATATAATAATAATAGAAATAAAGTGCACAATAAACGTAATGTGCTTCCATCCCCTCACCCAGTCTGTGGAAAAACTATTTTCCACAAAACTGGTCCCTGGTGTCAAAAAGGTTGGGAACTGCTGGGTTAGAGAACTAACCAGGAAGAAGAAGCATAAATTCGCCTGGGACCCCCCTCACCCAGATCTAATGTACCCTCTCACCTCAGGCTTAACCTCGGGGCTACTAGGAACACTTGGCCTCTTGCTTTCCCTCTCCCAGCCCTATTCCCTTTCAAGCGCACTCTCCTAGGCATCATGGCCATAAAGTGAAAGTGTTAGGTGCTTAGTCATGTCTAACTCTTTGTGACCCCATGGACTATAAGCCACCAGGCTCCTCTGTCCATGGGATTCTCTAGGCAAGAATACAGTAGTGGGTTGCCAGTCCCTTCTCCAGGGGATCTTCCCAACCCAGGGATCCAACCTGAGTCTCCTTACATTGAAGGCAGATTCTTTACTGTCTAAGCCACCAGGGAAGCCCATGCCCATAAGGGGCCCCTCATTTCAGAAACTCTTTGAGATGACACCCCACAGTCTCACTCCAGGTCTTTCTTGCTCATCATTGCCTCATACACATGTATACTCCCTTATTTCTACCCCAAAACAGTACCAGGCTTAGTCTATTTCATCAAGTATTTTGAAATCCTGTAAACTCATTCATGCAAAAGTATTGATGAGTGATGACAGGTGTCATCATTGACGACAAAATCAAATGATGATTTTTAAAGGGGTTCTTCTATTTGGACAATATAGTAACACACTAGAATGGATAATTGTAGGAGTTCCCAGTATCCCAGAAGCTTAATATGCCTCAGCATATACAGAATATTACCTTTGGATGCCATTCATTCATTCATTTCTTCATTTGATTCTCCAGCAAACATTTACTGAGTGTCTTGTGCTTGCCAAGAAGTGTCCTGTGTGCTGAGGATACGAGAGTGAGCAAGGTCCCTGATCTCAGAAAATTCACTGTGTAGTTGAAAGAGATGGAGCTGTAAGCAAAGACCATGAGTTTTCATTCTCATTCTTAGGGTTCTAATAGAGGGTGGACACTCATGCAGGGATCAAGGCAGCAAGGGAGCCCTGCTGGGGAAACTGCAATCTGCACTGGCTGCTGGGGGTTGACTGGGAGCTCACCAGGCAGCCAAGGGCAGCAAGCATTCCAGTACCTGTGATGCGGCAGAGTCTGAAACGGCACAAACAAGGCTGGCCCTGGGTCCACCCATTTCATGAGACCCTTAAAAGTGGCTGAAGCTTAGCAAAGCCAAGGCATTTGTGCCAAGTAATAGGTAAAAGCAACAAGACAAGGTGTCTTTGCAATAGAATAGAGGCCAGAAGTTCATCCCTCCCTTTCGAATCTTAGAGCCTGTGTTCCTAGGGGTCTCAGTTCCCAATTAAATTGCCCAAGTTCATGATCCAAGCAACACAGGAGGCAAACTGGCTGTCTCTGCACAAAATCTGCAGTGCCTCCCTAACTCTGGCATGTCTGAGGAGCTGTTTCAATATTCTGCTACCCTCTCCCCTGCCTGTCAAGGGAAAGAAAGCCTTCATCGTCAACCACGACAATGATAGGCGACCTGGGAGTTTTCTGTGACCTGCCAACTGAGGTACATGCCTTTTTGCAAAGATCCCAAGATGCTGCTTTTAACTTAGCTTGAACCCAAGTTTCCCTCCCAGGCACCATATCCAATGCGTTCGGTTGCTCAGTCAAAAGAATCATTTTTTTTCCCTTTTCTGGCTTTCTCTGATACAACAAGCCTCCAGCAACTGTCAGAAAAGAGGGCAAGTAACATCCGTGATGGAGAGAAGCCTATGAAATTAGTTCAAACATACAGCAAGGCACTGTACTCGCTGCAGAGAGACACATGCTGTTCCGTGGACATGGGCCTATTCGTGAGTCACCAAGCATAATGGGACATTGTTGAAAGTGTTGGGAACATGAGAATTTCCTCACTGCCCAGCTTAAGTAATGTTGGAGCTACATTTGCCTCCAGAAATGAAGTCAGACAGACTCGGCCCCACTTCCAGTTGCCAGGCCCAAACCATGGGGCCACCATGTTTCCAGGCTGATTTTGTGCAGGGAGTCACCCCCTGGGCTGTGTTTAAGGATCAGTGTCTCATCTGACTACAACTGAGAAGTGAGTGCTTTGGCAAAGGATGTGCACAGAATTCTGGTCAGAGGGTCCTAGTCCACAGAAAAGGCTATTTTCAAGACACACACATACATCAGGGCTCTGTCTTGTCAGATAGATTGGTGGGAAGAGGAAAAACTTGCCTATGCTTTGGTGTGAGGAAGGGATATGGTAGGCATGCAGGCAACAATCCATCTAGAATATTATATCATAGCTCTCATTTCTTGAGTATATTATGGGCCAGGCACTGTTCAGTGTTGTATGTACATGACTTCATTTCCTCCCTATTCCTAAGACCCAGCAGGTCATGCCAACCTCATTTACAGAAGGAATTAGACTCTGAGAGGTGACAGAACACACCTATATCACAGATTTGCACACCTGGGATTTGAACCCACGTCTGAGGGACACCACATGGACATCACCAAATGGCCAAAACTGAAATCAAATTGATTACATTCTTTGTAGCTGAAGATGGGGAAGCTGTATACAGTCAGCAAAAACAAGACCTGGAGCTGACTGTGGCTCAGATCATCAGCTTCTCATAGCAAAATTGAGGCTTAAACTAAAGAAAGTGGGGAAAACCACTAGGCCAGCCAGGTATGAGTTAAATCAGATCCCCTGTGAATAAGCAGTGGAGGTAACAAATAGTTTCAAGGGATTAGACCTGGTAGACAAAGTACCTTAAGAACTATGGACAGAGGTCTATAATATTGTACAGGAGGCCGTGAACAAAACCATCCCAAAGAAAAAGAAAAGCAAGAAGGCAAAGTGGTCATCTGAGGAGGCCTTACAAATAGTTAAAGAACAAAGAGAAGTGAAAGGCAAGGGAGAAAGGAAAAGGTATATCCAACTAAACGCAGATTTCCAAAGACCAGCACAGAGAGACGAGAAGGCCTTCTTCAATGAACTGTGTATAAAACTAGAAGAAAACAGAAGAAGGGGAAAGACCAGAGGTCTTTTCAGGAAAACAAGATATCAAGGGAACATTTTACCCAAAGATGGGCACAATAAAGGACATAAATGGTAGAGACTTAGTAGATGCTGAAGAGATCAAGAAGAGATGAAAAGACTACATGGAAGAACTCTACAAAAAAAGATCTAAATGATAATAGCAAATGAAACAACTGACAAAGGATTAATTTCCAAAATACACAAGCAGTTCATACAACTCAATACCAGAAAAACAAACAACCCAATCAAAAAGTGGGAAAAAGACCTAAACAGATATTTCTCCAAAGAAGACATACAGATGGCTAACAAACACATGAAAAGATGCTCAACATTGCTCATTTTTAGAGAAATGCAAATCCAAACTACAATGAGATATCACCTCACACCAGTCAGAATGGCCATCATCAAAAAGTCTACAAACAATAAATGCTGGAGAGGGTGTGGAGAAAAGGGAACACTCTTGCATTGTTGGTGGGAATGTAAATTGATACAGCCACTATGGAAGATGGTATGGAGATTCCTTAAAAGACTCGGAATAAAACTACCATATGACCCAGTAATCCCACTCTTAGGCATATACCCTGAGGAAATCAAAATTGAAAAAGACACATGTATCCCACTGTTCACTGCAGCACTATTTACAATAGCTAGAACATGGAAGCAACCTAGATGTCCATCGACAGAAGAATAGTTAAAGAAGTTGTGGTACATACTCACAATGGCAGATTACTCAGCCATAAAAAGGAATGCCTTTGAATCTGTTCTAATGAGGTGGATGAACCTGGAACCTATTATACAAAGTGAAGTAAGTCAGAAAGAAGAAGATAAATATCATATTCTAGCACATATATACGGAATCTAGAAAAATGGTACTGAAGAATCTATTTACAGGGCAGCAATGGAGAAACAGACATAGAATATAGACTAATGGACATGGGGAGAGGGGAGAAGAGGGTGAGATGTATGGAAAGATTAACATGGAAACTCACATTACCATATGTAAAATAGATAGCCAATGGGAATTTGCTGTATGGCTCAGGAAACTCAAACAGGGGCTCTGCATCAACCTAGAGGGGTGGGCTGGGGAGGGAGGTGGGAGGGGGGTTCAAAAGGGAGGGGATAGATGTATACCTATGGCTGATTCATGTTGAAGTTTGACAGAAAACAGCAAAATTCCATAAAGCAACTATCCTTCAATAAAAAATAAATAAATTTTTTTAAAAAGGAATGAAGTACTGATACACACAACGTGTATATATGATCCTCAAAAGCATTATGCTAAGGGAAAGCAGCCAGAAACCAAAAGGTGACATACTATATGATTCCACTGATATGAAATATCCAGAATAGGAAGATCCAAAGCGACAGAGAGAGAGAGCAGATTGGTGGCTGCCAGGGGCTTTAGGGAAGGGGGAGGGGGAGTAATGGGTTAATGGATATGGGGTTCCCTTTTGGAGCGATGAACATGTGGAATTAGAGATAAAGATTGCACAACATTGTGAATATACTAAATGTCACTGAATAAACTGTTGTTGTCACTTAAAAAAAAAAAAAGATCTAAATGAACCTGATTGCCACGATGGTGTGATCAGCAACCCAGAGCTAGACATTCTGGAGAGTGAAGTCAAGTGGGCCTTAGGAAGCACTCTTATTAATAAAGCTAGTGGATGCGACGGAATTCCAGTAGAACTGTTCAAAACCCTAAAGGATGAGGCCATCAAGGTGTTGCATTCATTACGTCAGCAAATCTGGAGGGGGACTGGAAAAGGTCAATCTCATCCCAATTCCCAAGAAGGGTAGTACTAAAGAATGTGCTAACCATCAGACAATTGCACTCACCTCCCATGCTAGTAAGGTCATGCTTAAAATCTTGCATCCTAGGCTTCAGCATTATGCAAACCAAGAACTTCCGAATGTCCCAAGCTGGGTTTAGAAAAGGAAGAGGAAACAGATCAAATTGCCTACATTCGCCGGATCATAGAGAAAGCTAGATAATTCCAGAGAGATATCTACCTCTGTTTCATTGACTACACCAAAGCCCTTGACTGCATGGATCATAATAAATGTGGAAAGCCCTTAAAGAGATGGGAATACCAGACCATCTTTCCTGTCTCCTGGGAAATCTGTATGAGGGTCAAGAAGCAACAGTTAGAACCGTGTATGGAACAACTGATGGGTTCAAGATTGAGAAAGGAGTACAACAGGAGTATCTGCTGTCACTCTGTTTAATCCATACACTGAACACACCATAAGAAATGTGGGGCTGGATGAGTTACAAGCTGGAATCAAGATAGGTGGGAGAAACAACAACCTCAGATATACAGATGACACCCCACCAATGGCAGAAAGACTCTTGATAAAGGTGAAGGAGGAGAGTGAAAGAGCTGACTTAAAACTAAATGTTAAAAAAACTAAGGGCAGTCCTAAGATGGCAGAGGAATAGGACAGGGAGACCACTTTCTCCCTCACAAATTCATCAAAAGAACATTTCAACGCTGAGTAAACGTCACAAAACACCTTCTGAACGCTGGTAGAGGACATCAGGCACGCAGAAAAGCAGATCATTGCCTTCAAAGACAGGTAGGAAAAAATATAAAAGACTGAAAAAAGGGACAAAAGAGGTAGGGAGGGAGCTCCATCCCGGGAAGGGAGTCTTAAAGAGAGAAGTTTCCAAACACCAGGAAACACTCTCACTGCCGAGTCTGTGGTGAGCCTTGGAAGCACAGAGGGCAACATAACAGGGAGGAAAAAGAAATAAATAATTAAAAGCAACAGATTACGAGCCCAACGGTAACTCCCCCAGCGGAGAAGCAGCGCAGACGCCTGCATCCGCCACTAGCAAGCGGGGGCTGGGCAGGGAGGTGCGGGCTGCATTGCTTAGAGTAAGGATCCGGCCTGAATGCCCTGAGCATAATCAGAGTGAACTAATTTGGTCTAGCAAACCAGACTGTGGGATAGCTATCAGGCGAAAAGCTCTAACATAAGACATCGCCAGGACCGTGCACAGAACAAAGGATGGAACAGAATTAGCCGGCTGCAGACCATCCCCCTCCGGTGACAGGCAGCCAGAGCCGGAAGGGCCGGAAGTGGGAAATAGCAGCCCCAGAGAGACATTAACTACCAAACTGCAAGCAGGCTTCTTTGCTAACTAAGACTTCTTGGGGTTCTGGACAGTCACCATCCACCTAAGAAGGTGCGCCAGTTATACACCCAGAAAACTGAGCACAGGGACGGGAGAGGCCATAAGTCTCAGCAACCATGCTCACCAAACACCTCATCATTTGAGATGCTTGGACCGGGAAAGGGCACAAAACACAGGCCCAACCGAGTCTGCGACTCTGAGGACTACCTGAGTGCCTGGACCTGAGAGGTGCATGCTGCCCAGGGCCGGCCTCCAACGATTCCAGGTGGAGCAACCTACAGCCTGAGCAGTGTGGGAAGGGAGGGCACACGCACCGTGAGTGGGGGCAGACCCAGTGTGGCTGAGACACTGCGAGCACACCCCAGTGTTATTTGTTTGCAGCGTCCCTCCCTCCCCACAGCGCAACTGAACAAGTGAGCCTAAAAAAAGTGCCCACCACCGCCCCCGTTGTGTCAGGGCGAGAATCAGACACTGAAGAGACCAGCAAACAGAAGAAGCTAAAACAGAGGGAACCACCTTGGAAGCGACAGGTGCAATAGATTAAAACCCTGTCGTTAGTACCGACTACATAGGAAGGGGCCTATAGATCTTGAGAAATACAAGCCGGACCAAGGAACTATACAAAAATGAACTGACCCCACACTGCCAACAACAACACCAGAGAAAGTCCTAGATATATCTTTACTATTTTTACTATCATTCTCTTTTCTTTTTTTTTTAACTTTTTTAAATTTTCAAGTCCTCTATTACTCCTTTAATTTTCATTTTTATAACCTACTATTACTTTTCAAAAAAACCCTATTTTTTAAAGCAAACTTCATATATATATTTTTTAAATAATTTTTGTGACTTTGTTTTTCTCCTTCTTCTTTTCTTTAATATCATATTTTTGAAAATCCAACCTCTACTCTAGATTTTGAATCTTTGCTTTTTGTTATCTATTTTTTGCTTTTTGCTTATTTTTTGCTTTTTGTATTTGTTATCAATTTTGTACCTTTAAAAACCCAATCTTCAGTACCCATTTTTACTTGGGAGCGACATTACTGGCTTGACTGCTCTCTCCTCCTTCGGACTCTCTTTTTTCTCTACCAGGTCGCCTCTGTCTCCTCCCTCCCCCTTCTCTTCTCTACCCAACTCTGTGAATCTCTGTGTGTTCCAGATGGTGGAGAAAACTTAGGGAACTGATTACTGGCTGGATCTGTCTCTCTACTTTTCATTCTCCCCTTTTATCCTCCTGGCCACCTCTATCTCCTTCCTCCCTCTTCTCTTCTCTGTATAACTCCGTGAACATCTCTGAGTGGCCCAGACTGTGGAGTGCACATAGTAAGTGATTACTAGCTAGCTTGCTCTCTCCTCTTTTGATTCCACCTCATCTCATTCAGGTCACCTCTAACTCCCTCCTCCCTCTTCTCTTCTCCATGTAACTCTGTGATGTGGAAACCTCTCTGGGTGTCCCTCACTGTGCAGAAACTTTTCATCTTTAACCTACATGCTTTATCAACAGTGCTGTATAGAAGGAGAAGTCTTGAGACTAGTGTAAAAAAAAGACTGAAAACCAGAAGCAGGAGGCTTAAGTCCAAATCCTGAGAACATCAGAGAACTCCGTCTCCAGGGAACATTAAGCGATAGGAGCTCATCAAATGCCTCCATACCTACACCGAAACCAAGCACCATCCAAGGGCCAACAAGTTCCAGAGCAAGACATACCACGCAAATTCTCCAGCAACATAGGAACACAGCTCTGAGCTTCAATATACAGGCTGCCCAAAGTTACCCCAAAACCACTGACATCTCATAACTCATTACTGGACACTTTATTGCACTCCAGAGAGAAGAAATCCAGCTCCACCCACCAGAACACCGACACAAGCTTCCCTAACCAAGAAACCTTGACAAGCCACAGATACAACCTCACCCACAGCAAGGAAACTCCACAATAAAGAGAACTCCACAAACTGCCAGAATACAGAAAGGCCACCCCAAACACAGCAATATAAACAAGATAGACAGAGGAATACCCATCAGGTAAAGGAGCAGGATAAATGCCCACCAAACCAAACAAACGAGGAAGAGATAGAGAATCTACCTGATAAAGAATTCTGAATAATGATAGTGAAAATGATCTAAAATCTTGAAATAAAAATGGAATCACAGATAAATAGCCTGGAGACAAGGACTGAGAAGATGCAAGAAAGGTTTAACAAGGACCTAGAATAAATAAAAAAGAGTCAATATATAATGAATAATGCAATAAATGAGATAAAAAAAACACTCTGGAGGCAACAAATAGTAGAATAACGGAGGCAGAAGATAGGGTTAGTGAAGTAGAAGATAGAATGGTAGAAATAAATGAATCAGAGAGGAAAAGAGAAAAACGAATTAAAAGAAATGAAGACAATCTCAGAGACCTCCAGGACAATATAAAATGCTCCAACATTCGAATCATAGGAGTCCCAGAAGAAGAAGACAAAAAGAAAGACCATGAGGAAATACTTGAGGAGATAATAGTTGAAAACTTACTAAAATGGGGAAGGAAATAATCACCCAAGTCCAAGAAACCCAGAGAGTCCCAAACAGGATGAGCCCAAGGTGAAACACCCCAAGACACATATTAATCAAATTAACAAAGATCAAACACGAAGAACAAATATTAAAAGCAGCAAGGGGAAAACAACAAATAACACACAAGGGGATTCCCATAAGGATAACAACTGATCTTTCAATAGAAACGCTTCAGGCCAGGAGGGAATGGCAAGACATGCTTAAACTGATGAAAGAGAATAACCTACAGCCCAGATTACTGTACCCAGCAAGGATCTCATTCAAATACAAAGGAGAAATCAAAAGCTTTACAGACAAGCAAAAGCTGAGAGAATTCAGTACCACCAAACCAGCTCTCCAACAAATGCTAAAGGATATTCTCTAGACAGGAAACACAAAAAGGGTGTATAAACTTGAACCCAAAACAATAAAGTAAATGGCAATGGGATCATACTTATCAATAATTACCTTAAACATAAATGGGTTGAATGCCCCAACCAAAAGACAAAGACTGGCTGAATGGATACAAAAACAAGACCCCTATATACGTTGTCTACAAGAGACCCACCTCAAAACAGGGGACACATACAGACTGAAAGTGAAGGGCTGGGAAAAGATATTCCATGCAAATAGAGACCAAAAGAAAGAAGAAGTAGCAATACTCATATCAGATAAAATAGACTTTAAAACAAAGGCTGTGAAAAGAGACAAAGAAGGACACTACATAATGATCAAAGGATCAATCCAAGAAGAAGATATAACAATTATAAATATATATGCACCCAACATAGGAGCACCGCAGTATGTAAGACAAATGCTAACAAATACGAAAGGGGAAATTAACAATAACACAGTAATAGTGGGAGACTTTAATACCCCACTCACACCTATGGATAGATCAACTAAACAGAAAATTAACAAAGAAACACAAACTTTAAATGATACAATAGACCAGTTAGGCCTAATTGATATCTATAGGACATTTCACCCCAAAACAATGAATTTCACCTTTTTCTCAAGCACACACGGAACCTTCTCCAGGATAGATCACATCCTGGGCCATAAATCTAGCCTTGGTAAATTAAAAAAAATTTTAAGTCATTCCAAGCATCTTTTCTGACCATAATGCAGTAAGATCAGATCTCAATTACAGGAGAAAAACTATTAAAACTTCCAACATATGGAGGCTGAACAACACGCTTTTGAATAACCAACAAATCACAGAAGAAAAAAAAATCAGAATATTCATAGAAACGAATGAAAATGAACACACAACAACCCAAAACCTGTGGGACACTGTAAAAGCAGTGCTAAGGGGAAAGTTCATAGCAATACAGGCATACCTCAAGAAACAAGAAAAAAGTCAAATAAATAACCTAACTCTATTTAACTTATATGCAGAGTACATCATGAGAAATGCCGGACTGGAAGAAACACAAGCTGGAATCAAGATTGCTGGGAGAAATATCAAGAACCTCAGATATGCAGATGACACCACCCATATGGCAGAAAGCGAAGAGGAGCTAAAGAGCCTCTTGATGAAAGTGAAAGAGGAGAGTGAAAAAGTTGGCTTAAAGCTCACCATTCAGAAAACGAAGATCATGGCATCTGATCTCATCACTTCATGGAAAATAGATAGGGAAACAGTAAAAACAATGTCAGACTTTATTTTTTTGGGCTCCAAAATCACTGCAGATGGTGACTCCAGCCATGAAATTAAAAGATGCTTACTCCTTGGAAGGAAAGTTATGACCAACCTAGATAGCATATTCAAAAGCAGAGACATTACTTTGCCTACTAAGGTCCGCCTAGTTAAGGCTATGGTTTTTCCAGTAGTCATGTATGGATGTGAGAGTTGGACTGTGAAGAAGGCTGAGCACCGAAGAATTGATCCATTTGAACTGTGGTGTTGGAGAAGACTCTTGAGAGTCCCTTGGACTGCAAGGAGATCCAACCAGTCCATTCTGAAGGAGATCAACCCTGGGATTTCTTTAGAAGGAATGATGCTAAAGCTGAAGCTCCAGTACTTTGGCCACCTCATGCAAAGAGTTGACTCATTGGAAAAGACTCATGCTGGGAGAGATTGGGGGCAGGAGGAGAAGGGGACGACCCAGGATGACATGGCTGGATGGCATCACTGACTCGATGGACGTGAGTCTGAGTGAACTCTGGGAGATGGTGATGGACAGGGAGGCCTGGCGTGGTGCGATTCATGGGGTCACAAAGAGTCGGACACGACTGAGCGACTGAACTGAAGTGAACAGAACACCTAAAGCAACTAGAAAAGGGAAAAATGGAGACCCCCAGGGTTAGTAGAAGGAAAGAAATCTTAAAAATTAGGGCAGAAATAAATGCAAAGGAAACCAAAGAGACCATAGCAAAAATCAACAAAGCCAAAAGCTGGTTGTTTGAAAGGATAAACAAAACTGACAAACCATTAGCAAGACTCATCAAGAAACAAAGGGAGAAAAATCAAATCAATAAAATTAGAAATGAAAATGGAGAGATCACAACAGACAACACAGAAATACAAAGGATCATAAGAGACTACTATCAGCAATTATATGCCAATAAAATGGACAACGTGGAAGAAATGGACAAATTCTTAGAAAAGTACAACTTTCCAAGACTGAACCAGGAAGAAATAGAAAATCTTAATAGACCCATCACAAGCACAGAAATTGAAACTATAATCAGAAATCTTCCAGCAAACAAATGCCCAGGTCCGGATGGCTTCACAGCTGAATTCTACCAAAAATTTAGAGAAGAGCTAACACCTATCCTACTCAAACTCTTCCAGAAAATTGCAAAGGAAGGCAAACTTCCAAACTCATTCTATGAGGCCACCATCACCCTAATACCAAAACCTGACAAAGATCCCACGAAAAAAGAAAACTACAGGCCAATATCACAGATGAACATAGATGCAAAAATCCTTAACAAAATTTTAGCAATCAGAATCCAACAACACATTAAAAAGGTCATACACAACGACCAAGTGGGCTTTATCTCAGGGATGCAAGGATTCTTCAATATCTGCAAATCAATCAATGTAATTCACCACATTAACAAGTTGAAAAATAAAAGCCATATGATAATATCAATAGATGCAGAGAAAGCCTTTGAGGAAATTCAACATCCATTTATGATAAAAAAAAAAAAACTCTCCAGAAAGCAGGAATAGAAGGAACATACCTCAACATAATAAAAGCTATATATGACAAACCCACAGCAAACATTATCCTCAATGGTGAAAAATTGAAAGCATTTCCCCTAAAGTCAGGTACTATTCAACATAGTTCTGGAAGTTTTGGCCACAGCAATCAGAGCAGAAAAAGAAATAAAAGAAATCCAAACTGGAAAAGAAGTAAAACTCTCACTGTTTGCAAAGGACATGATCCTCTACATAGAAAACACTAAGACTCCACCAGAAAATTACTAGAGCTAATCAATGAATATAGTAAAGTTGCAGGATATAAAATCAACACCCAGAAATCCTTTGCATTCCTCTACACTAATAATGAGAAAATAGAAAAAGAAATTTCAGGAAACAATTCCATTCACCATTGCAACGAAAAGAATAAAATACTTAGGAATATACTGTAAAGAGCAATATTGCCTAGGAACCTGGAATGTCAGGTCCATGAATCAAGGCAAATTGGAAGTGGTCAAACAAGAGATGGCAAGGGTGAATGTCGACATTCTAGGAATCAGCGAACTAAAATGGACTGGAATGGGTGAATTTAACTCAGATGACCATTATATCTACTACTGCGGGCAGGAATCCCTCAGAAGAAATGGAGTAGCCATCATGGTCAAAAAAGAGTCTGAAATGCAGTACTTGGATGCAATCTCAAAAATGACAGAATGATCTCTGTTCATCTCCAAGGCAAACCATTCAATATCACAGTTATCCAAGTCTATGCCCCAACCAGTAACACTGAAGAAGCTGAAGTTGAACAGTTCTATGAAGACCTACAAGACCTTTTGGAACTAACACCCAAAAAAGATGTCCTTTTCATTATAGGGGACTGGAATGCAAAAGTAGGAAATCAAGAAACACCTGGAGTAACAGGCAAATTTGGCCTTGGAATGTGGAATGAAGTAGGGCAAAGACTAATAGAGTTTTACCAAGACAATGCACTGGTCATAGCAAACACCCTCTTCCAACAACACAAGAGAAGACTCTACACATGGACATCACCAGATGGTCAACACCGAAATCAGATTGATTATATTCTTTGCAGCCAAAGATGGAGAAGTTCTATACAGTCAACAAAAACAAGACCAGGAGCTGACTGTGGCTCAGATCATGAACTCCTTATTACCAAATTCAGACTCAAATTGAAGAAAGTAGGGAAAACTACTAGACCATTCAGGTATGACCTAAATCAAGTCCCTTATGATTATCCAGTGGAAGTGAGAAATAGATTTAAGGGACTAGATCTGATAGATAGAGTGCCTGTTGAACTATGGACAGAGGTTTGTGACATTGTACAGGAGACAGGGATCAAGACCATCCCCAAGAAAAAGAAATGCAAAAAAGCAAAATGGCTGTCTGGGGAGGCCTTACAAATAGCTGTGAAAAGAAGAGAGGTGAAAAGCAAAGGAGAAAAGGAAAGATATAAGCATCTGAATGCAGAGTTCCAGAGAATAGCAAGAAGAGATAAGAAAGCCATCTTCAGCAATCAGTGCAAAGAAATAGAGGAAAAGAACAGAATGGGAAAGACTAGAGATCTCTTCAAGAAAATTAGAGATACCAAGGGAACATTTCATGAAAGATGGGCTCGATAAAGGACAGAAATGGTATGGACCTAACAGAAGCAGAAGATATTAAGAAGAGATGGCAAGAATACACAGAAGAACTGTACAAATAGATCTTCATGACCAAGATAATCATGATGATGTGATCACTAATCTAGAGCCAGACATCCTGGAATGTGAAGTCAACTGGGCCTTGGAAAGCATCGCTACGAACAAAGCTAGTGGAGGTGATGGAATTCCAATTGAGCTATTTCAAATCCTAAGAGATGATGCTGTGAAAGTGCTACACTCAATATGCCAGCACATTTGGAAAACTCAGCAGTGGCCACAGGACTGGAAAAGGTCAATTTTCATTCCAATTCCAAAAAAGGCAATGCCAAAGAATGCTCAAACTACCGCACAGTTGCTCTCATCTCACATGCTAGTAAAGTCATGCTCAAAATTCTCCAAGCCAGGCTTCAGCAATACGTGAACCATGAACTTTTTGATGTTCAAGCTGGTTTTAGCAAAGGCAGAGGAACCAGAAATCAAATTGCCAACATCCGCTGGATCATGGAAAAAGCAAGAGAGTTCCAGAAAAACATCTATTTCTGCTTTATTGACTATGCCAAAGCCTTTGACTGTGTTGATCACAATCAACTGTGGAAAATTCTGAAAGAGATGGAAATACTAGACCACCTGACCTGCCTCTTGAGAAACCTGTATGCAGGAAGCAGCAGTTAGAACTGGACATGGAACAACAGACTGTTTCCAAATAGGAAAAGGAGTCTGTCAAGGCTGTATATTGTCACCCTGTTTATTTAACTTCTATGCAGAGTACATCATGAGAAACGCTGGACTGGAAGAAACACAAGTTGGAATCAAGATTGCTGGGAGAAATATCAAGAACCTCAGCTATGCAGATGACACCACCCATATGGCAGAAAGTTAAGAGGAACTAAAAATTGTCTTGATGAAACTGAAAGTGAAGAGTGAAAAAGTTGGCCTAAAGCTCAACTTTCAGAAAACAAAGATCATGGCATCCAGTCCCATCACTTCATGAGAAATAGATGGGGAAATAGTGGAAACAGTGTCAGACTTGATTTTTCTGGGCTCCAAAATCACTGCAGATGGTGATTGCAGGCATGAAATTAAAAGACGCTTACTCCTTGGAAGAAAAGTTATGACCAACCTAGATAGTATATTCAAAAGCAGAGACATTACTTTGCTGACTAAGGTCCGTCTAGTCAAGGCTATGGTTTTTCCAGTAGTCAGGTATGGATGTGAGAGTTGGAGTGTGAAGAAGGCTGAGTGCTGAAGAATTGATGCTTTTGAACTGTGGTGTTGGAGAAGACTCTTGAGAGTCCCTTGGACTGCAAGGAGATCCAACCAGTCCATTCTGAAGATCAGCCCTGGGATTTCTTTGGAAGGAATGATGCTAAAGCTGAAGCTCCAGTACTTTGGCCACCTCATGCGAAGAGTTGACTCATTGGAAAAGACTCTGATGCTGGGAGGGATTGGGGGCAGGAGGAGAAGGGGACGACCCAGCATGAGATGGCTGGATGGCATCACTGACTCGATGGACATGAGTCTGAGTGAACTCCGGGAGTTGGTGATGGACAGGGAGGCCTGGCATGCTGCGATTCATGGGGTCACAAAGAGTCGGACACGACTGAGTGACTGAACTGAACTGAAAGAAACTAAAGACCTATATATAGAAAACTGTAAAACACTGGTGAAAGAAATCAAAGAGGACACTAATAGATGGAGAAATATACCATGTTCATGGATTGGAAGAATCAATATAGTGAACATGAGTATACTACCCAACGCCATCTACAGATTCAATGCAATCCCTATCAAGCTACCAGCGGTATTTTTCACAGAGCCAGAACAAATAATTTCACAATTTGTATGGAAATACCAAAAACCTTGAATAGCCAAAGCAATCTTGAGAAAGAATGGAACTGGAGGAATCAACCTGCCTGACTTCAGGCTCTACTACAAAGCCACAGTCATCAAGACAGTATGGTACTGGCACAAAGACAGAAATAAGATCAGTGGAACAAAATAGAAAGCCCAGAGATAAATCCACATACCTATGGACACCTTATCTTTGACAAAGGAGGCAAGAATATACAATGGACTAAAGACAATCTCTTTAACAAGTGGTGCTCAGAAAACTGGTCAACCACTTGTAAAAGAATGAAACTAGAACACTTTCTAACACCATACACAAAATAAACTCAAAATGGATTAAAGATCTAAATGGAAGATCAGAAACTATAAAACTCCTAGAGGAGAACATAGGCAAAACACTCTCTAACATACATCACAGCAGGATCCTCTATGATCCACCTCCCAGAATACTGGAAATAAAAGCAAAAATAAACAAATGGGACCTAATTGAAATTAAAAGCTTCTGCACAACTTAGGAAACTATAAGCAAGGTGAAAAGACAGCCTTCTGAATGGGAGAAAATAATAGTAAATGAAGAAACCTACAAACAACTAATCTCAAAAATATACAAGCAACTTATGCAGCTCAATTCCAGAAAAATAAACGACCCAATCAAAAAATGGGCCAAAGAACTAAATAGACATTTCTCCAAAGAAGGCATACAGATGGCTAAAAAACACATGAAAAGATGCTCAACATCACTCATTATCAGAGAAATGCAAATCAAAACCACAATGAGGTACCATTTCACGCAAGTCAGAATGGCTGTGATCCAAAAGTCTACAAGCAGTAAATGCTTGAGAGGGTGTGGAGAAAAGGGAACTCTCTTACACTGTTGGTGGGAATACAAACTAGTACAGCCGCTATGGAGAACAGTGTGGAGATTCCTTAAAAACCTGGAAATAGATTTGCCTTATGACCCAGCAATCCCACTGCTAGGCATACACACCGAGGAAACCAGAATTGAAAGAGACATGTGTACCCCAATGTTCATCACAGCACTGTTTATAATAGCCAGGACATGGAAGCAACCTAGATGTCCCTCAGCAGATGAATGGATAAGAAAGCTGTGGTACATATACACAATGGAGTATTACTCAGCCATTAAAAAGAATATATTTGAATCTGTTCTAATGAAATGGATGAAACTAGAGCTGATTATACAGAGTGAAGTAAGCCAGAAAGAAAAACACCAATACAGTATGCTGCTGCTAAGTCGCTTCAGTCGTGTCCGACTCTGTGCGACCCCATAGATGGCAGCCTATTGGGCTCCCCCGTCCCTGGGATTCTCCAGGCAAGAACATTGGAGTGGGTTGCCATTTCCTTCTCCAATGCATGTAAGTGAAAAGTGAAAGTGAATTTGCTCAGTCGTGTCTGACTCTTCATGACCCCATGGACTGCAGCCTACCAGGCTCCTCCATCCATGGGATTTTCCAGGCAAGAGTACTGGAGTGGGGTGCCATTGCCTTCTCCAATACAGTATACTAACACATATATATGGAATTTAGAAAGATGGGAACTATAACCCTGTATGCGAGACAGCAAAAGAGACACAGATGTATAGAACAGTCTTTGGACTCTGTGGGAGAGGGAGAGGGTGGGATGATTTGGGAGAATGGCATTGAAACATGTATAATATCATATAAGAAATGAATCACCAGTCTAGTTTCAATGCAGGATACAGGATGCTTGGGGCTGGTGCACTGGGATGACCCAGAGGGATGGTATGGGGAGGGAGGTGGGAGGAGGGTTCAGGATTGGGAACACATGTACACCCGTGGCAGATTCATGTTGATGTATGGCAAAACCAATACAATATTGTAAAGTAATTACCCTCTAATTAAAATAAATAAATTTAAATTAAAAAATAAATTAATTTAAAAAATAAAAAAACTAAGATCATGGTATCCGGCCCCATTCCTTCATGGCAAATAGAGGGGGGAAAGGTGGAAGTAGTGACAGATTTCCTCTTCTTGGGCTTTAAAATCACTGTACATGGTGACTACAGCCATGAAATCAGAAGACGATTGCTTCTTGGCAGGAAAGCTGTGACTAACCTGGACAGTGTGTTAAAAAGCAGAGACATTACTCTGCCGACAAAGGTCTGTATAGTCAAGGCAACGGTCTTCCTGGTGGTCATGTACAGTTGCGAGAGCTGGATCGTAAAGAAGGCAGAGCACCAAAGAATTGATGCGTTCGAACTCTGGTGCTGGAGAAGATTCCTGAGAGTCCTTTGGACAGCAAGGAGATCAAACCAGTCAATCTTTAGGGAAATCAACCCTGAATACTCATTGGAAGGACTGATGCTTAAGCTGAAACTCCAGTATTTCAGTCACCTGATGCGAACAGCTGACTCATTGGAACAAGTCCCTGATCCTGGGAAAGACTGAAGGCAGAAGAAGAGGGCATCAGAGGATGAGATGGCTGGCTGGCATCACTGTTGCAATGGCCATGAACTTGGGCAAACTTCCAGAGATGGTGAGGGAAAGAGAGGCCTGGCATGCTGCAGTCCGTGGGATCGTAAAGAGTTGGATATGACTGGGTGACTGAACAACAAGTGAGGGATGCCACTAAGGTGGTGCCCCCTCTTAGCCACTACACTATGCCACATGATGGGATTTAGGGGGAGGAAATTTGGTGGCTGTTCAGTTCAGTTCAGTTCAGTTCAGTTGCTCAGTCGTGTCCAACTCGTTGTGACCCCATGAATCGCAGCATGCCAGGCCTCCCCGTCCATCACCATCTCCTGGAGTTCACTCATACTCACATCCGTCGAGTTGGTGATGTCATCCAGCCATCTCATCCACTGTCATTCCCTTTTCCTCCTGCCCCCAATCCCTCCCAGCATCAGAGTCTTTTCCAATGAGTCAACTCTTCGCATGAGGTGGCCAAAGTACTGGAGTTTCAGCTTTAGCATAATTCCTTCCAAAGAACACGCAGGGCTGATCTCCTTTAGAATGGACTGGTTGGATCTCCTTGCAGTCCAAGGGACTCTCAAGAGTCTTCTCCAACACCACAGTTCAAAAGCATCAATTTTTCAGCACTCAGCTTTCTTCACACTCCAACTCTCACATCCATACATGACCACAGGGAAAACCATAGCCCTGACTAGACGGACCTTTGTTGGCAAAGTAATGTCTCTGCTTTTCAATATGAGTGTCATTTAATTGCAGTGTCTCCTTAGCCCTGGATAATGGGCAGCATGGGGACCCAGCTGCACAGTCTCAGACCTGGAGCTCCCCTCTCCCATGATCTTTTGCGCCTGTCTCTATTATAGCCCTTGTCACATAGCTCAACACCAAGATGGCTTGATAGAATGCTGTCTTCCCACTAGATTCAAGTCTACCATAACAGACACTCCATTTTATTCTTTGCATCTGCCACAACACCTGGAGATGGGCTCACACTCCATATTTGTGGGTCTGCATGAATAGACAAAGGGTCACCTGTATGCATGGATAATTCAGATGAACTGGGTTCAGTTCGTCTCAGTCACTGGTTGCCTGGGTGTCCTTGAGCAAGTAGCTTCATGCCACTGAGCCTCAGTTTTCTCATTTGTACCACTGAGAACAACTGCATCTACCAAATAAGAGATAGATCCCACAGGTGGAATATAAAAATGAACCCTCTTTGTTTCTTATTAATTTATTTAAATTGATAGAGATTTATTTTATCCTTAGAAAAATATAACTAGCTCTTTAAACCTCTGAAGAATTTTCTTTCAAAATAAGACTAAGTGAAAAAAAAAAAAGTACTTCATCTTAATACATTATTGGCCAACGGGTTATTTGCAGAAACTAATGCCTGTGAAAGATGGATGCTGGGAAAGATTGAAGGCAGGAGGAAAAGGGGACAACAGAGAATGAGATGGTTGGACGGCATCGCCGGTTCAACGGACATGAGTTTAAGCAAACTCCAGGAGTTGGTGATGGACAGGGAAGGCTGGCATGCTGCAGTTCATGGGGTCGCAAAGAGTTGGACAAGACTGAGCTGCTGAATTGATGAATGCCTGTGATGTTAATAAATCTCTGGTCAATAATGTGTGGAGAGTCTATTCAATCTCAGACCCCATTCAGGTCTCTTTGTGTCATGTCACCCTACATCCGCTCTTTCCCACCCCTGCTCCCCAGCCCGGGGACCCTTCTGTGGTCTAAGGTGGATAGAGGGCCCAAGGCTTTTCCTAGCTCTTTGTTCTAATCCTAATGTTACAGAGAAATTGTGCCTATACCCCTTTGTTCCCCTCTCTTAATTCAGAAAGGCCAGGAAGCAAGTAATTAAAATTGAGTTCAGCTTGAATATCACCATGCTCTAGCTGTATAATTCAGTCTAGTTACTTAACTTTTCTCTGCCTCCCTCTGTTACCTGGAGGTCCTAGTAGCAGCTATTGTGTGAGAAGTCAAAGAATTCACACGTATATGATTCCCACATAGGGTCTGACAGGTGTAAAACAATTTTTAAATTTGTATAGAAACACAAAAGATCCCAAATAACCAATCTTGAGAAAGAACAGAGGTAGAGAAGTCATAGTCCCTAATTTCAGACTGTACTTCAACGTTATAACCATCAAAACAGGATGGTACTGGCACAAAAACAGACACATATATCAACAGAACAGGGTAGAAAGCCCAGAAATAACCCACACACTTATGGCCACTTAATCTACAATGAAGGAAGCAAGAATATATACTGGAGAAATATATACCCATCTCTTCAATAACTGGGGCTGGGAAAACTGGACAGCTACATGTAAAAGAGTGAAAACATTCTCTCACACCATACACAAAAATAAACTCAAAACGGATTAAAGACCTAAATGTAAGAACAGATACTGTGAAACTCCTAGAGGAAAACACAGGCAGAACACTCTCTGATGTAAGTCAGAGCAATATATTTTGGGCTCCATCTCCTAAAGCAAAGGAAACAAGCAAAACATAAATAAATGGAACTTAATTAAACTTAAAACTTTGGGGTTTGATTTCTTCTACTTTTCATATTTACCATTAAAATCTGGTCTGTCCTGAAGTGTGGTGGCCTCTGTCTGACCTAAGGCGAGGTCACACGTGAGGAGGTAGGAGGGAAGAGAAGCACAGAGTTGGCACCTGAAAATCAGGCTCTTCCAACAGCCAGCATCCAACAGTGAGGAGTGGATGCCCACTCAGGACCCAGAGCCACACAGAGCTCCCAGGGCAGGAGAAGCCCAGAGGCTCAGCCCAGAACTCCCCAGCTCTGCCAGTCATGGAACTGGGTCAGCGACCCTAGCGTGAACTTGTCACACCAAGTTCCAGCTGACATATTAGACACTTTCTTATGACCACCTCAAACACCACTCCTCATCTGTGAAGTGGGTAATAGTATCACCTCATAGGATCTTCTTCCCATCTCAGCTATTGGCACTGCAGGTTGTAAGAATGATCTAGATTAATATACATAAAGAGCTTAGAAGTGAGCCTATGTATCAACCTGCCCAAAAGTTAGAGCTTATCGTTACCTTGGTAATTCTTATTTTCTTCTTTATGCCTTTCTGCATGTTCCTTTTTTCTATGATGGGTATGTATTACTTTTACATCTAGGAAAATACAGAAATAGGAAAATAACCTGTTTTAAAGAAAACAGAAACCATGATTAAAGACAGAATAGCAGTGTTGATGGCTGTGAAGAATGGAGAGACTGTATCTAGTTGGGGATAATTCCGGGTGGGCCTCATGAAGGCAGGAGTGTTAGAGACAGGCTTTCAAGCATGGGTAGAATCTTATTAAGTGGTGAGGGGGTTCCCTGGTGCACCAAGATGAGCCAAGGAACAGGGAAATTTGGTGCTACTGAAAAAGGTATGAGGAGAGAAAATCCAGCAATGCCAACAGATGAGATGGCAAGAAAATCCGTGAGAGGCATATTTTCCAGAATGCCTAGTTTCTTGGCAGTTAGGAGGCAGAGAGTGAGGGCAGTCTTTACAACACAGAGACCTTGCTCCCATGTCCTGGCTGTTGTAAATAGTGCTGCTATGGACATGTATCTGTTTGAATTACGGTTTTCTTTGGGGATATGCCCAGTAATGGGACTGCTGGGTCATATGATAGTTCTATTTTTATTTTCTTAGGGAAACTCCATACTGATCTCCATAGTGGTTGTATCAGTTTATATTCCCAGCAACAGTGTGAGAGGGATTCCTTTTCTCCACACCCTCTCCAGCATCTATTGTTTATAGGTTTCTTTTTTTTAAATAATAGCCATTCTGATGGGTGTGATACTTCATTGTAGTTTTGATTTTCATTTGTCTAATGATCAGTGATGTAGAGTATTTTTTCATGTTTTTGTTGGTCATCTGTATATCTTCTTTGGAGAACTATTTATTTAGGTCTTCAACCCACTGTCCATCAACAGAGGAATAGACAAAGATGTGGTACATGTATACAATGGAATACTGCTGCTACTGCTGCTGCTAAGTCACTTCAGTCGTGTCTGACTCTGTGTGACCCTATAGACTGCAGCCCACCAGGCTCCCCCGTCCCTGGGATTCTCCAGGCAAGAACACCGGAGTGGGTTGCCATGTCCTTCTCCAATGCATGAAAGTGGAAAGTGAAAATGAAGTCACTCAGTCGTGTCCGACCCTCAGCGACCCCAGGGACTGCAGCCTTCCACGCTCCTTCGTCCATGGGATTTTCCAGGCAGGAGTACTAGAGTGGGGTGCCATTGCCTTCTCCAACTATTCAACCATAAAAAGAAATGAAATTGCGTCGTTTGTAGAAATGTAGATAGACCTAGAGACTGTCATACACAGTGAACTTAACTCAGAAAGAGAAAAACAAATGTTGTCTATTAGTGCATACATGTGGAATCTAGAAAAATGATATAAATGATCTTATTTGGAAACCAGAAATAGAGACACAGATATTGAGAACAAACATATGGACACCAAAGGGGGAAGTGGGGGTGGGGAGAAATTGGGAGATTGGGATTGACATATATACAGTATTGACAACTACGTATCAGCTCAGTCAGTTCAGTCATTTCAGTCACTCAGTCATGTTCGACTCTTTGCGACCCCATGAATCACAGCACGCCAGGCCTCCCTGTCCATCTTCATCTACTGGAGTTCACTCAGACTCACATCCATTGAGTCAGTGATGCCATCCAGCCATCTCATCCTCTGTCGTCCCCTTCTTCTCCTGCCCCCAATCCCTCCCAGCATCAGAGTCTTTTCCAATGAGTCAACTCTTCGCATGAGGTGGCCAAAGTACTGGAGCTTCAGCTTTAGCATCAGTCCTTCCAAAGAAATCCCAGGGTTGATCTCCTTCAGAATGGATTGGTTGGATCTCCTTGCAGTCCAAGGGACTCTCAAGAGTCTTCTCCAACACCACACTTCAAAAGCATCAATTCTTTGGCGCTCAGCCTTCTTCGCACTCCAACTCTCACATCCATACATGACTACTGGAAAAACCATAGCCTTGACTAGACGGACCTTAGTCTACAAAGTAATGTCTCTGCTTTTGAATATGCTGTCTAGGTTGGTCATAACTTTCCTTCCAAGGAGTAAGCATCTTTTAATTTCATGGCTGCAGTCACCATCTGCAGTGATTTTGGAGCCCAGAAAAATAAAGTCTGACACTGTTTCCACTGTTTCCCCATCTATTTGCCATGAAGTGATGGGACCGGATGCCATGATCTTCGTTTTCTGAATGTTGAGCTTTAAGCCAACTTTTTCACTTTTCCTCTCTCACTTTCATCAAGAGGCTTTTTAGTTTCTCTTCACTTTCTGCCATAAGGGTGGTGTCATCTGCATATCTGAGGTTAAGGAAATGGCAAACCACTTCAGTATTCTTGCCTTGACAACCCCATGAACAGTATGAAAAGACAACTATGTATAAAGTAGGTAATTGAAAACCTACTGTATAGCTCTGTGGTGACCTACATGGGAAGGAAATCCAAAAAAGACAGGATATATGTGTACATTTAGCTGATTCACTTTGCTGTATAGCAGAAAATAACACAACATTGTAAATCAATTCTACTCCAATATAAAATTAAAAAGTAAAAATAAAACAAAAGACCTTTCTTTGTTACTGATTCAGGCTTAGAATTGTTGCTGGAAAACACAGACCAATCATCTACAAGATAAGAAATTTTAAAATGGTCACTAAAACCATGGGGAAATGGTGATGAAGAAAAACAGGCCAACACGTATCAGGCCAGTTAGAGGGGAAAGTGAGGCAGAAAAAGGAAGGCCATGAAGAGTATTTTCACAGCTGCAGAAGAAACAGAATTAAATCTAGCCCTTTCTGAGATGACACAGACCACCGCATTCTCTTTGGTCTCATCTTCAAGGCCCTTAATTGAATGAGGTTCAGTGACCCTCCACTCACCTCCCTGGGCCCTGGCAGTACCCCCACTCCCTGCTCTGCCACGGGATCCTTGATGGGCAGAGGATGAGGACATGTGTCCTGTCTTTAGAGAAGCATCAGAACCCAGGGAAATGAGAAGCCAAGGCAGCTGGCATAGGCAAGGGACTTCAAGCAAGTGCATTCCTACTTTTTTCAATTGTTTTTAGGAGCTCCTCCAGTGACATGTAAGCAAATTAATAGACAGTGCTGTGACATTTCAGTGTTGGGTAGGAATCTCACTTCTGCCACCCTGAAACAATTCCAGGCAAGGGGCCACCCTCCACAGGGCATGAGTTCCCACATCCATCCAACAGAATGGTTGACACAGACTCTGCCATGTGGTTAGGAACATGAGAGAGAGCAGTTTGGCCAAAGTCGAGCTGCAATAAGGACAACCCTATCAAAAAGTCAGAGAGAGGCTGAGAAAATGCCCAGAGGCTCCTCTCGACTGGAGAGTAAAAGCTGGACCTGGGGCATGCTGCCGAAGTCCTTAATTCCTCTGGTTCTCTGCTCCAAGTGCCCGAGGCCAGGAACAAGCATTCAAGTTGTTAGAAGTCTCCTTTTCCCAAGATGCATAACAGGAATGGGTGGTTCAGTGTGGAGCTGTGCAAGCAGAGCTATGGAGCTGGTGGATAATGTGCAGGGCCTGGTCCCTCAAAAAAACCTTAAACATGTCTTATGGTTACCCATTGACATGGCAAGAAGAAGAGACCTCAGACACCCACCTGTGCCTGATTCAGGAGATTCAGAAGGCTTCTAGCTCAATTCTACATGAAGAAGAGATCATTCAAGAAAACAGTGGCTGCTACCCCAGATTCTTGAGAATGTGTCTGGTTCTCCCCACTGCGTCCCCATCTTCCAGATCACAAAATAAGCATAAGAGCCTGACATCTGCGAACTAGCTGTTTGACGTGGGAACTAAAAGCTGCTTCTACTGACTCAAGTAAGTAGTATCACTGTCTACGTTGCATTCTTCTCAACTCAGTAACAACCAGAGAAACATTTCCTGCAATATGGGCTTTCTTTCACTCATCTTCCTGCCTAGAGTCACATACTGGGCAAGGCAGCCAGGAGTCAAGTTCTCCCTTCATTTTGCCATGTAAAATTCTGCCAAAGTAACACCAATATATTCCATGGTCTCCACTTAATTCCATCTTCATTTAGCAAAACCCACTAGCACCATTAATCATCTTTGAGGCTCAGTGGAGAGGAATAAAGAAGCCACTTACACAAGATTAAGTTAGCATGACATTCAGTGGGAGAAGGAAGCCACTGCTGATCACGGCCAAGCACTGAGCTTGTTAAACCCTATGAAACTAATCCCTGAGGAGGGTGCTGAAGATGCTGGCAGCTCAGGAAACTCAAGTTGAGGATAAATAAAAGACAGCAGGCTTCTCTTGGTGAGCAGGTAGTACACATGAGAAACAGACATTGCTTTTTATTTTTGTTATTTTGAGAAAATTTTTTTAATGTGGGCCAATTTTAGTCTTTACTGAATTTATTGCAATATTGTTTCTGTTTTCTGTTTTGGTTTTTTGTCTGTGAAGCATGTGGGATCCCAGCTCCCTGAAAGAAAGTGAAAGTGTTAGTCATTCAGTCATGTCCAACTCTTCGAGATCCCATTGACTGTAGCCCACCAGGCTCCTCTCTGTCCATGGAATTCTCCAGGCAAGAATACTGGAGTGGGTAGCTATTCCCTTCTCCACGGGATCTTCCTGACCCAAGGATCAAACCTGGGTCTACCGCACTGCAGGCAGATTCTTTACCATCTGAGCCACCAGGGAAGACCCTGACCAGGTATCAAACTCCCACTCCTTGCATTAGAAGGTGAAAGTCTTAATCACTGAACTGCCAGGGAAGTCCCAGTGCTTTTTAAGTGTTTAAATAAATTCAAAGATGATAGATCCAGAAGAGATCTGAAAGGAACCTAGAACAGGTAACATGTTTACGAATCAGAAGAATGAACAAAGCCGATGGGATTCTTTCTCCCCCATAAGAACAACATTGCCATGGCAAGGTTAAGAAGTATGCCTGACACTGAACTTCACAAAAAGCCATAAATATGACTCTAAGTGTGTCAGGAGAGCAAAGATATCACAAGTATAAACCTTTTAAATAGTTTACTGTGCTAAGAATTCTGTGGCACATCTAATAAAATGGGCATTGCTCCACCAATCACATTAACTGTATGAAAGGTCCCATTTTACCATTTTACTAGAAAGCTTACAAAAATCAACTGAAAATTACAACGCAACTGCGCCATCAACCTGACTTAAAGCCGATGTGTCACCTATAATGCACCAATTTGACTCAACTTCTTAAAATGTGAGAGATTCGGAAAAAATGATTTCAACGATCTTTGCCTCCTTTGAAGATAATGCAAGAAAAACTAAATAGATGTCCTTGTTTTGTTTTGAGAAACTGTCCAGCTGCTGGGAGGTTGCGCATGCTCAGTTGCTCAGTTATGTCCAACTCTTTGAGATCCCACAGACTGGAGCCCCACAGGCTCCTCTGTCTATGGGGCTTCCAAGGCAAGAATACTGGAAGCTGTGCCCTCCTCCAGGGGTTCTTCCTGAACCAGGGATTGAACCTGCATCTCTTACATCTCCTGCATTGGCAGGCAGGCTATTGTGCCACCTGGGAAGCCCAGCAGGCAGGGGCATTCAGCATCAACCTCCTCCTGCCACAGAGTCCTGCTCCCACTTTAAAGTGATCTGAGAGTCCCGCCTTGGTGGTGGTGGTGAGCATGCCAGCAACAGTGACTCTCTTCCCTCTTAGAAATCTCTCTGCAATTTCCCAGCTTTAGCTTGGATGCTTCAAGTTCTGGAACACTCACCACAAGGCAGCTCCTTACCTTGAGGGGAGATACCTAGTTCCCCCAAGTTCTAATTCTGCTTTCTGGATAAGGAAATAAAGCTAGTCTTCCTTTTGTACACTATGTTATGCCAGTGAAAAGGCTGTCAGCTTCAATAAAAAGAAATCCAGCTTAAGGGAGATCAAACAATAAGGAGATTCATCTGAAAGAGAGCCCCAAGTTGAGATGAGGTTACTTTGGGGAGGGAAGATTGACCTAGTAACCCAGCAATTCACCGGCTACCTGCTTTCTGCTTATTGTTGGGGGGTGAGTTTTCCAGTGGTCATGCATAGATGTAAGAGTTGGACTGTGAAGAAAGCTGAGCACCGAAGCATGGATGTTTTAAACTGTGGTGTTGGAGAAGACTCTTGAAAGTCCCTTGGACTGCAAGGAGTTCTAACCAGTCCATTCTAAAGGAGATCTGTCCTGGGTGTTCATTGGAAGGACTGATGCTGAAGCTGAAACTTCAGTACTTTGGCCATTTCATGCAAAGAGTTGACTCATTGGAAAAGCCCCTGATGCTGGGAGGGATTAGGGGCAGAAGGAGAAGGGAACGACAGAGGATGAGATGGCTGGATGGCATCACCGACTCGATGCACATGAGTTTGGGTGAACTCCGGGAGTTGGTGATGGACAGGGAGGCCTGGCGTGCTGCAATTCATGGGGTCGCAAAGAATCGGACATGACTGAGCAACTGAACTGAACTGAACTGAGTTGAGTAAAGAGGGGGTCCCTTCTTGAATCCCCTCATTGAAGTTCAGAATGACTTTCTTAAACATCCCTACTAAATCCTTCCTTGCATCTCACTGGCCTGAAATGTCTTAGATCTGCCCATCTCTGAACCAATCACAGAGGCCAAGGAATGAGACTTTCCTGACTGGCTTAGCTATGGACCAACCAGAGCCCATCCGAGCTGCGAGTCACTCTGTCACCCCCCACTGCTGTCACTTAGTGGGAGAACAGTACAGGGATGCGGGCGGGGCAACTGCAAAGCCTATTTTGTGGTCCTCTCCTTTCCTGCTTAGAAAGCCCAGCCCTTTCTCTCCCTTTCTCAGGCACCATTCCTGGGCTTTTTTTTTTTTTTCGTCTAAGTTCCCCAGAATTCAGCACTTTGGGGAGCTAATCTACCCAGGGAAGCCACTCTGGACCTGTGTTGATACGCTGGGCATCTATGAACACTGACTAAGCCCAACTTGTGGCTTTTACAACCATGTCACACTGGGAGCTTATATTGGACAAATCACCGTGAGCTTCAGTGCAGGCTGGGTCTGGATTCCTGCTCCACCCCTTTCTGGATGAGTTACCCTGAGCAGTTTATTTCACCACTTCACCCTTTATTCTCTCATCTGTAAAATGGAAAAAAAAAATGATAGTACCTTTTATATTGGGTTATTTTGAAGACATAAAGCATTCACTTTGTGGTGCAAAATAAGTTCCTCATAGATCTCGGTATTATTATTAATAAATTGGTTCTCTCCCATCTGGTACCAGTATCAACCTCCAATTATACAGGAAAGTAAAGGCTTTCTGCTTCTTCACTGGCACCAGACCTGGGAATGTGATCCTTGCCATCTGTGGACGCCCAGTTGTGCAGAAGTCTCCGCATTCTCTACAGGAGAAAATGGCTCTCTGCCCTCTCGAGTCCTCTCCTCCCACCCTCCACCTGCTCGGCCGTGCCCTGCACCTCAGACCCTCGATATGTAAGAGAACTAAGCAGAAGAGCTCTGTCTTCACAGAAATATCCGTTTACAGTGACTGAGTGTCTTTTCCCTGCAGCATCAGTTGACACTCCGGGCCTCCATTACTCAAATGTAACAAACTAACTCCTGCATTACGAAAGTTAATTATAAGAAAAATAAAACCATCAGAGCAGCTGGAAAGATCATTTCAATAGCAACCACTCATCTTGTAAAATACTCAGCTTACTCCAGGAGCTAAAGAGAAAAGTAACTATCACACTATTTCTTTGCAAGTGTTTTATGCAATAGGACCTCCTCATATGACATAGGGAAGTCATGCAAATAATTACCTATATTCTATTTTTAAGCAGTTTTAAGAAATTTGCCAAAGCAGGAGTGGGAGGGGAAACTGACTGCCCCACTACCGTTCCTTCTTGGAGTGAAAAGCAGTGATGGAGCAGGTTATGTTCCAGATCTTAACACTTCCTCCCCTCCCAGGCTGAGAATTCCTGTTGTCTGAGAACTTTCTTGAGCTCCCACCCTGCAATCTGTCCAGCACTCGGTTACTCTGGTCTACTCCCCTGGCTGCATCTGTTCTCCCTGATTCAATCTCATTCTGCCGAGCCCTCTGGACAGGAACCTTAGCCAGACTGGCTGCAGGGCTGTCAGGATGGCTCCTTCAGCTCACTTTCAGCCCCAGACTCTGCAGCCAGGTCTCTCCTGCTCCTGCACTGACCACCTGCCCACCCAGTAGGGGAGTCAGACAGGTAAGAGGAAGATCATCTCCTTACACACCCCATGGAGCAATACTTGAGTGGGTTTAGGGTACATATCTCAACCTTGACTTTGTCCTCAAGGAGGAAACTCGAATTCTTGCAAAACTCATCTCCCTTATCAGAAAGACTAGATGGATCATGAAGCTAGTTCTGTGTGGGAAGGCTGACATGGATGAGTGCTGGGGTCCAGCTCCTGTGGATCCAGGGTAATTCGAAGGGGAGACGGAATCGGCATCCTAGGAAAAAACTTAATTACAGATATAAAGAGAGATTAGAAAAGAATAGTGTAGTAGGAAAATTAGTGGAGGGAAATGAGGGTGAATAACTTGGTTTATGTAGAATACCAATAAAACTCCAAGACAAGGAATTTGCACCACCTACCTAGGCCAAGGTGTCTTTCCATTCTCCTGAAGGAGAGGAGGCACTGAGGCCTCCCCGGTCCGATCTTAGAAGCCCAGGCAAAATTAGCAGACTTGGTGAGTACCCACGCTCCAGATGGGAATTCAGCCAGAAGGGGAAAGAAAGAACGACACGGGGGAATCAGTCTTTCCAGAAACTGATCCGATTTTTTTTATTTTCAGGTTTGCTTATATACTTTTTGTTATACATAGGGATGAATACAGAGTCACGTGGGGTCAGCAGACCTGACTCTTGTCAAAATCAGGTGCTTCATATAAAATTATACAAAGGTCTAAGGGGTTTTACATCATCTTCTGGCCATGAGGCTTGCTGACATTTTATGGCCCTTTCTGATAACGGTCAGTCAACCAAAAAGCTTATTTTTTCCAGGGGTGATTTTTTCTTAAACCAGGTGCCACCCTCCAAATAAAGTTGCATTTCTATAGGGTGAGGGTGTAGTGGGTTACAATCAAGAAAGGAATTTACTTAGCCTAAGGTTTAACATGATTAATCTTAAAGGTTAACACTTATTTTTCCTATATGCTAGTTATATTCATTATAAGGGCAGGGAATATGAGACTTAGCAGCAAATATTGGCCCAACAAATGAAAAACCCTTCACCAATATAATTTCTAATCAACCCACTATACTATACTAATAATCTAACTTCTCAAAAGAGTCTGTATTTAGCAAGTTTTAAAGCATCTCGTGCCTTTCACGGTCGGGAGGCTGTAAACAATCACATGTGGCTGGACGAACCTGCTCAGGCAGGCTAGAGAACCTTCAGAGGAGTTTGTAAGTTGAAACACTCTTGTCACGCTCAGGAATTTTTATTAACTGGAGCTGCAAGTTAACTCCTTCTCCGAGAGAAGTCGGGGGTGGGGGTCAGCCCCCCGTAAAGTCAGAGGTATAGGTGAGAGCATAAAACAGTAAAGTAGGCACTCTGGTTTTGGGGGTAGATGCTCGGGATCAGGGGATTTCCTGAGGCTCAATCCTGCCTTTGTGTATGCCGAAGACTCCTTCCTCATGACCTTTGCCATGGGCGGAGTTCCTCACGCTGGCTCCCAGCAGATGAGGTCTCATGAATGAAACACATGTAAGGTTGGACAGCTATTCCTATTTCTTCTCTCCTTGCTCCAGCACAGGGCCTTGTGGAGCAGGGAATGTGCCCCCACGGCACTGACACTGGTATTGGCTATACGCTTTGCTTTGGCTAAAAGCATATTAGCAAGCATGACGTGAACTCTTCCAGGCTTGCACAGGTTGGTATGCCCTTGACACCTGCATGATCTGCCATGAGAAAGGCAGGCCCCAAGTACCTGCCAGTCCAAAGAGATTTGGACCCAACCTGCAACCTGGAGCCAAGCCCTGCTGATCCCAGCCAGTCAACCCCAGGTCCTTGAGCAAGAAAATAAATGTTTGTAGTTGTTTGTATGCAGCAAAACACAGAACAGAACAGTCACTGCCCAGAAATACCATTACAAGCATCCTGACCACAGGGCTCCTTATTGCCCCAAATCAAGACAAAATGAAAGGGCGGCCAATAGAATGGGAGAAAACATTTACAAGCCACATATCTGATAATGGGTTAATATCCAAAATATGCAAGGAAATCATACAATTCAATAGCAAAAATAAAAACATATAACCCCATTTAAAAATGGAAATGGCCTGAATAGATATTCTTTCAAAGACTTTCAAATGGCCAACAAGCATATGAAATGATGCTCAACACTGATTAGGGAAATGCAAATCAAAACCACTGAGATTTCACCTCACTTCTGTCAGAAGAGCTATCATCAAAAAGACAAGCCATGGCAAATGCTGGAGAGGATGTGGAGAAATGGCATCCATCATACTCTGTTGGTAGAATGTAAACTAGTGCAGGCACTATGGAGAACAGCGTGGTGGTCCTCAAAAAGTTAAAAGTAGAGCTACCATGCGATCCAGCAATCCCATTTCTGGGTATATATCCAGAAGAAACACAACTCTGTCTCTAAAATATCTCTGCACCCACATATTCACTGCAGCATTGTTCACAACAACCAAGACCTGGAAATAACATGTGTGTCCATCAACAGATGAACAGATAAATAAACTGTGATATCTTGGGTTGGCCAAAAAGTTCATTTGGGTTTTTGTTGAAACTTTTTGGCCAACACAATATATACACCTTTCTATCTATCTATCTATCTTTGGGCTTCTCTGGTAGATCAGCTGGTAAGGAATCTGCCTGAAATGCAGGAGACCCTGTTTTGATTTCTGGGTCAGGACGATCTCCTGGAGAAGGGATAGGCTACCCACTCCAGTATTCTTGGGCTTCCTTGGTGGCTCAGATGGTAAAGAATCCTCCTGCAATGGGGGAGACCCAGGTTCAATTCCTGGGTCAGGAAGATCCCCTGGAGGAGGGCATGGCAACCCACTCCAGTATTCTTGCCTGGAGAATCCCCATGGACAGAGGAGCCTGCCAGGCTACAGTCCATGGGGATGCAAAGAGTCAGACATGCGACTAAGCACAGCACAGTGTGTGTGTGTATATAGATAGATAGATAGATAGATAGATAGATAGATAGATAGATAGATAGTACGTACATATATATGCATATATATATAATGGAACATTGGTGGTGGTTTAGTTGCTCAGTCATGTCCAACTCTTGTGATTCCATGGACTGAAGCCCACCAGGCTCCTCTGTCCATGGAATTTTCCAGGCAGGAATTCTGAAGTGGTTTGCCATTTCATTCTCCAGGGGATCTTCCCAATCCAAGAATCGAACCCGGGCCTCTCTCACTGTAGGCAGATTCTTTACCTACTAAGCTACCAGGAAAGCCACAATGAAACACTATTCAGCCATGAAAATAAAAGGAAAGACTGCCTTTGAAACAACGTGGTTGAACCTTGAGGGCATCATGCTAAAAGAAATGTCAGCCAGAGTAAGAAAAATACTGTATGATTGCACTTATATGTGCAATCTCATAAACCAAACTCATAGAAACAAAGAATAAGGGCAAAGGGATTGGGGGAGGGGGGGCGGGCAGAAACAGTGTGGAATGGGTGGAGGTGATTGAGGGGTACAGATTTCCAGATATAAGATGAATAAATTCTACGAATCTTATATACAGTCTGGTGATTATACTTATAATCAATATGTTAACAATATACTTATAATCAATATACAGTTAACAATACTGTATTGTACTTTGAAAGTTGCTAAAACAGTAGATTCTAAAAGTTCTTAACCACACACACACAGATTATGACTATATGAGGTGATGCATGTGTTAACAAACCTTGTTGTGGTAATCATTTCACCATATATACATATATCCAATTATTATTTTGTATACCTCAAACTCAAATGTTGCATGTCAGTTACACCTCAATAAAGTCAAGGGGGGGAAAGTAAAATGATATTTAATAATTTTTAAAAAGAGGTGACTTCCAATCCTCGCAGAAGGTAAGAGATAAGAGCAGCCACTCCATCAACAACCCCCAGAACTCTGCAATGATGATAAAGCAGACAGAGAGATCAGAATCCTGAAAGAGGCCTATCTTCTGCCTCCCTGCACGTGCACCGCACGATGAACAGTTGTGTTTGCCTGCCCCACATCCGTCATGCCCGCCTCTGGCACCAGCCCAGACCCCCAGTGGGGAGCTGCTCCACCTTTACTGCCAGCCCTGTGATGTCAGAAGGCGTCCCTGCTCCGTGGCTCATGGATGGGTTCATGATCCTAGCATAGCCATTCCGTATACTCCACTACCCTGGCCACAGTGAGTGGGTCAGCAGTGGGCTTGTGATCTAGGTCAGACCCAAAACAGGAAGGCAGGAGACTTCTGCGGGAAGTATTGGGGGGAGAAATTCTCTTTCTGGTAAGTGTTGGGCCTGGAGCTGCTGAAGCCACCACACAGACAGATTGCCCAAGAATGAAGTGAACACAGAGGAAAACCAGAACTGAAAGATGGAAAGAGACAGATGTTGAAAGGCTTTGTGTAAGCACCTGGATCCAGCTGCGCCTGAAGTCAAACTATCCTGAACATGTCAGATATATGAGCCCATAAGTTTCTCTTTGTTTCTTCAGCCAGTGGGTTGGGCTCTTTCTCTCCCCACCGACAGGGTCTTAATTGAGACCCTCCCTTTGTGAACTGCCCTGTGCAGTTGCTTCTCTCCACCCTTTTTTCCTCAAGGTCTAAATTTAATGTGAAGAAAAGGCAGAGGATTTTCATCCTCCCCCACTGGAATTTCTGTTCCTGGCCTCCATCATTGGTGAGCCGGGAACTCCAAACATTTGGGTGGGGCAAAGTCCATCACTGCTGGTCAGGAATATTGCAGAGCATATTTCTTTATGTATGCATTTATTATTTTCTCAGCAAGTTGTTATCCTTTCATTTTTTCTTGCAGAAAAAAAAAAATTAAGCATGCCATCACCTCATTTTCCCACCTCCCCTCATGTTCAGGGATATGACAGAGTTGAATTGGATATTCCTGAACAGTAGAGTTAAAAACGAGTCAAACCATCCCCCCTTCCAAAACAACAAAGAACTATTCTGCCACAGAGGGTCCTCGCTTCTTAAATGCATTCCAGAGCAAGGCCACAAATGCATGCATGAGGTCAGATGCCACCGGCTGCTGATTGAGAGCCATGTGAAGGACGCCTTCCCCTTCCGGCCACCCCTCCAACCCAGCTGTCAGGGCTTCCCACTCGGAGTCCTCAAGTTCCTGAAATGATATGGGCAGTGCAGATGTCACAGGGCTCATGTAAACCATGAGCAGGGCCTCAGCCCTTGAGCGCTCCTCTGTTCAGCTGTCACAGCTGATTGGGCCACTGACCCAACCATGGGCTCCTTTGGAGAGCTTCCCAGACAAGACCCACTTTCCCCCACAGTCAAACTCCTGATGTACCAGCAATAGCCTTGTATTGCTGGACTGGCAGTAATAACCTCTCCGAAGTCACAGCCTTTACCATTCTTTTCTTTTTTAATTCTTTTTTTCAGTTGTGATCAAACACCAATAACATAAAATTTACCATCTTAACCATTTTCTGCATCTTAACCATTTTTAAGTGTACAGTTCAGTAGTGCAACATGCATTCACATTATTGTGCTATCAAGCTCCATATGTTTTTATTTTGCAAAACTGAAATTCTGTACCCATTAAGCAATCATTCCTTTCCCACCCTCAGCCCCTGGCAAACACCATTTTACTTTCTATCTCTATGAATTTGACTACTCTAGGTCATATAAGTGGAGAAGGCAATGGCACCCCACTCCAGTACTCTTGCCTGGAAAATCCCATGTATGGAGGAGCCTGGTAGGCTGCAGTCCATGCGGTCGCTAAGAGACGGACACGACTGAGCGACTTCACTTTCACTTTTCACTTTCATGCATTGGAGAAGGAAATGCAACCCACTCCAATGTTCTTGCCTGGAGAATCCCAGGGATGGGGGAGCCTGGTGGGCCGCAGTCGATGGGGTCGCACAGAGTCGGACACGACTGAGGCAACTTAGCAGCAGCAGCAGGTCATAGAAGTGGAATCATACAGTATTTGCCTGCTTGTGACTGGTCTATTTCAGTTAGCACCATGTGCTCAAGATTTATCCGTGTTGTAGCAGGAGTCAGAACTTCCATCTATTTTTTTTAAGATTTATTGTTTTTAGCTACGGTGGTTCTTTGCCGCTGTAGTTGCAGTGTGTGGGCTTCTCATTGCAGTGGCTTCTCTTGTTACAGAGCATGAGCTCCGGGCACATGGGCTTCAACAGTTGCAGCACATGGGCTCAGGAGTTGTGATGCACGGACTTAGTTGCTCTGCAGCATGTGGGATCCTCCCAGACCAGGGATCGAACTGGTGTCCCCTGCACTGCAAGGCAGATGCTTAACCACTGTAGTACCAGGGAAGCCCTGGATTTCCATTTTTTTAATGTAAAATCATATCCTATTTTATATATATATATATATTACATTTGCTTTATATATTTATCCATTGATGGACACTGAAGTTACTTTCATACCATAGCTACTGTGAATAGTTCTGTAATGAACATAAGTGCTAATATGTCATTAGCTTTTTGGGATGTATCCTGAGAAGTGTAATTTCTGGATCCTATGGTAATTCTATTTTTAAAGTTTTGAGGAGTTGACATACTATGTCCCACAGCAGCTACACCATTTTACATTCAAGGGTCCCAATTTCTCCACATCCTCTTCAACACTTGCTGTTTTTCAGGTTTTGTTTCTGTTTATCTGTTTGTCTTTTACAGTCTCTGTCCTGATTGTGGTTTTCATTTTTTTACTTCTATAACTGTATTATTTCTGTAACATTTATAGAATATAGAAGGAAAATTCTAGGGTAGTTTTCCAGAAAGTATCAGAGAAATTCTAAGAAAATTAAGTCTATTTTGTTAAAGAGGTAGTTTTACAATTAAAATGTATGACTACATACATAGCACCTTGTGTTGAGGAAGTTGAAAGCAATTTGCTGGTGTATTTAACAACATGAATACTAGAGCAAATAAAATAGCAATCATAGTAATGAAGCTTTGGATTTCATATTGATAATTAATTTGTCTTTTCTATCAGGAGAGGAAACTTACAAAGCAGTTCCTAACCAAGGGTCGGGGATGGTGGTGAATGGGCTAATAGAATCATTTATTCATTTTGTGTGTGTTTATTCACTCAACAAAAATGTTTTGAGTGTCTCACCTTCAGAATTTACTCAATGTTTGTTCTATGCTGATCAAACACAAACTAGTCCTTGCATTGTGGTTTTCATTGTGTCTGCTATTGTTGTTGTAGTGGCCAATGTTGAACTTTCTCCTGTTTTCTTTCTTTTTTTTAATGTTTCAGAACTGAGTTAATTTCACTTTAAAGATACATTGCCGGGAGCCAGCATGGGGAATCCCGCCCATGGCAAAGGTCATGAGGAAGGGGGCCTGACAAAACGCAAAGGCAGGATCAGGACTTAGGGGTCCCCCCTGGATTTTCTCAAGCATCTACCCCCAAAACCAGAGTCTGCCTGCTTTACTATATTATGCCTTTCACCAACTCCTCTGACATTAACAGGGGGCTGTCCCCCTACCACCTTTTTCTGGAAAAAGTTAATTTAGAGCTTTTAGATAATAAGTCTCCTGGGCATAATAAGAGTGTTTCAATCCAAAAACCCCTCTGATGGCTTTCTAGCCTGCCTGCCAGACTCTTACAGCTGCGCATGTGATTGTTTGTGGCCTCCCAACCCCGAGAGGCACAGGAAGCTTAAAACATCCTAAGAATGTAGGGGCTTCCGAGGAGTCAAAATCATTACAATAGGACTGATTAAGGGTTTCATTTGTGGAGCCAATACTTGCTGCCAAGTTTTCATATCTTTTATTTGTAGATATAGTTGGTATGTAGAAAAAACAGGTAGTAGCCCTGATATTAGCAACATTAGATCTTTGAGTTAAGTACTTTCTTTGTTATAACCCACTGCACCTTTGTTCTACAGGAATGTAACTTTATTACTTTGAAAGTGATGCAGATTAAAGAAAAAACACTTCAAGGGAAAATGAGTTTTCTGGTTGATAGACATTTATCTAGGAAAAGAGCCATAAAAATGTTAACAGGCCCCCTGGCCAGAAGATGATGTAAAACCACCTGAGACCTTTTGTATACGGAAAGGTATGCAAAAAGAAAGCCTGGTCTCAATAAGGGTCAGGACTGCTGCCCCTGCATAACTCTGCATATTCCATTATTTTTTTATGTGCAACTTGGGGCATATAAGCTGCTTTTGAAAATAAAGTTGTGGGTCTGGCACAGATGCTTGGCTTCCCCATGTCGTTCTTTCCTCCCTTTTCTGGCTGAATTCCCATCTGGAGTGTGGAGGCTCACCGTGTCTACTTATTTGCCCTGGCTTCTAAGACCCATGTGAGAGGGGCACCCTTCGCTATTCAAGCGGGTGCCGGTGGCCTACGTAGACGGTGCAAATCCCTTGTCTCAGAGTTTTATTGGTTCTACGCGTAAACCAAGTTATTCAGCCTCTTTTCTCCACTAATTTTCCTACTACACTATTCTTTCCTAATCTCTCTTTATATTTCTAAATAAATAAATCTCTCCTCGCCGATGCTGTCTCCCCTTCAAATTCCCTGGATCCACCAGGGCTGGACCCCAGCAATACATCCTCTCCAGAACCTAACCAACTTGCTACCATCTTCTAAGAGAGATTGTACTGCAAAATCACAAGGGCCTGGAGACCCTACGTGATTAGTGCCACCCTCCCCTTTACAGAAGAGTAAACAGAGGCCCTGAGACAGCTACGGCTGTGATTAAGAAATCCAAGGTGTGCAAATACGGAGGGGAAATCCGGCCCTCCCACTCACCAGCTGCATGACTGCAGGGTGGCTCTTGGCTTCTCTGAACCTCACTGGGTTTTTTTTCTGTAAAATTGGAATCGGTATGTATGACTGATTCATTTTGCTATACAGCAGAAACTGACATCCTACTTTTGCATTCCAGTCCCCTATAATGAAAAGGACATCTTTTTTGGGTGTTAGTTCTAGAAAGTCTTGTAGGTCTTCATAGAACTATTCAACTTCAGCTTCTTCAGCATTGCTGGTTGGGGCATAGACTTGGATTACTGTGATGCTGAATTGTTTACCTTGGAAACAAACAGAGATCATTCTGTCATTTTTGAGATTGCATCCAAGTACTGCATTTTGGACTCTTGTTGACTATGATGGCTACTCCATTTCTCCTAAGGTATTCTTGCCCAGAGTAGTAGATATAATGGTCATCTGAGTTAAATTCTCCCATTCCAGTCCATTTTAGTTCGCTGGTTCCTAAACTAGCGATGTTTACTCTTGACATCTCCTGTTTAACCACTTCCAATTTGCCTTGATTCATGGACCTGACATTCCAGGTTCCTATGCAATACTGCTCTTTACAGCATTGGACCTTGCTTCTATCACCAGTCACATCCACACCTGGGTGTTGTTTTTGCTTTGGCTCCATCTCTTCATTCTTTTTGGAGTTATTTCTCCACTGATCTCCAGTAGCATATTGGGCACCTACCTACCTGGGGAGTTCCTCTTTCAGTGTCTTATCTTTCTGCCTTTTCATACTGTTCATGGGGTTCTCAAGGTGAGAATACTGAAGTGGTTTGCCATTCCTTTCTCCAGTGGACCATATCTTGTCATAACTCTCCACCATGACCCATCCATCTTGGGAGGCCCTACATGGCATGGCTCATAGTTTCATTGAGATAAACAAGGCTGTGGTCCATGTGATCAGATTGGTTAGTTTCCTGTGACTGTGGTTTTCAGTCTGTCTGCCCTCTGATGGATTAGGATAAGACGCTTATGGAAGCTCCCTGATGGGAGAGACTGACTGAGGGGGAAACTGGGTCTTGTTCTGATGGGCAGGGCCATGCTCAGTAAACCTTTAATCCAATTGTCTGTTCATGGGTGGGGCTGAGTTCCCTCCTTGTTATTTACCTGGGGTCAAACTATGGTGGAGGTAACAAAGATAATGGTGACCTCCTTCAAAAGGTCCCATGCATGCACTGATGCACTCAATGCCCCCAGCCCTGCAGCAAACCATCACTGACCCCCGACTCCGCCAGAGACTCCTGGACACTTACGGGCAAGTCTGGGTCAGTCTCTGTGGTGTCACTTCTCTCCTGGATCCTGGGGCACACAAGGTTTGGTTTGTGCCCGCCAAGAGTCTGTTTCCCACTCCTATGTAAGTTCTAGAAGCTCTATGGTGGGGTTAATGGCGACCTCCTCCAAGAGGACTTATGCCATACCCAGGTCTGCTGCACCCAGAGCCCCTGCCCCCACAGCAGTCCACTTCTGACCCGAACCTCCTTAGTTCAGTTCAGTTCAGTTCAGTTGCTCAGTCGTGTCCGACTCTTAGCGACCTCACGAATTGCAGCATGCCAGGCCTCCCTGTCCATCACCAACTCCCAGAGTTCACCCAAACTCATGTCCATCGAGTCAGCGATGCCATCCAGCCATCTCAACCTCGGTTGTCCCCTTCTCCTCCTGCCCCAATCCCTCCCAGCATCAGAGTCTTTTCCAATGAGTAAACTCTTCGCCTGAGGTGGCCAAAGTACTGGAGTTTCAGCTTCATCATCAGTCCTTCCAAAGAACACCCATGACTGATCTCCTTTAGAATGGACTGGTTGGATTGCCTTGCAGTCCAAGGGACTCTCAAGAGTCTTCTCCAACACCACAGTTCAAAAGCATCAATTCTTCGGTACTCAGCTTTCTTCACAGTCCAACTGTCACATCCATACATGGCCACTGGAAAAACCATAGCCTTGACTAGACAGACCATTGTTGGCAAAGTAATGTCTCTGCTTTTGAATATGCTATCTATGTTGGTCATAACTTTCCTTCCAAGGAGTAAGGCGTCTTTTGATTTCATGGCTGCAATCACCATCTGCAGTGATTTTGGACCCCCCAAAAAATAGTCTGACACTGTTTCCACTGTTTCCCCTGTTTCCCCATCTATTTCCAATGAAGGGATGGAACCAGATACCACGATCTTTGTTTTCTGAATGTTGAGCTTTAAGCCAACTTTTTCACTCTCTATTTTCACTTTCATCAAGTGGCTTTTTAGCTCCTCTTCACTTTCTGCCATAAGGGTGGTGTCATCTGCATATCTGACGTTATTGATACTTCTCCCAGCAATCTTGATTCCAGCTTGTGCTTCTTCCAGCCCAGCATTTTTCATGATGTACTCTGTATATAAGTTAAATAAGCAGGGTGACAATATATAGCCTTGACGTACTCCTTTTCCCATTTGGAACCAGTCAGTTGTTCCATGTCCAGTTCTGACTGTTGCTTCCTGATCTGCATACAGGTTTCTCCAGAGGCAGGTCAGGTGGTCTGGTATTCCCATCTCTTTCAGAATTTTTCACAGTTGATTGTGATCCACACAGTCAAAGGCTTTAGTATAGTCAATGAAGCAGAAATAGATGTTTTTCTGGAACTCTCTTGCTTTTTCCATGATCCAGCAGATGTTGGCAATTTGATCTCTGGTTCCTCTGCCTTTTCTAAAACCAGCTTGAATATCTGGAAGTTCACGGTTCATGTATTGTTGAAGCCTGGCTTGGAGAATTTTGAGCATTACTTTACTAGCGTGTGAGATGAGTGCAATTGTGCAGTAGTTTCAGCATTCTTTGGCATTGCCTTTCTTAGGGATTGGGATGAAAACTAACGTTTTCTAGTCCTATAGCCACTGCTGAGTTTTCCAAATTTGCTGGCAAATTGAGTGCAACACTTTCACAGCATCATCTTCCAGGATTTGTAATAGCTCAACTAGAATTCCATCACCTCTACTAGCTTTGTTCCTAGTGATGCTTCCTAAGGCCCACTTGACTTCACATTCCAGCATATCTGGCTGTAGGTGAGTGATCACACCATCGTGGTTATCTCGGTCGTGAAGATCTTTTTTGTACAGTTCTTCTGTGTATTCTTGAAGAACTGTACCTCCTCAGGAGACACTCAAACAGAGTTCTGTCTCAGTCTCTGTGGCGTCTCTGAGTCCTGGTGGGTACAAGTTTTGTTTGAGCCCTCTGAGTGTTTCTGGCGGGTATGGGGTTTGATTGGAGTACAGAATGAAGCAGGGCAAAGACTAATAGAGTTTTGCCAAGAAAATGCACTGGTCATAGCAAACACCCTCTTCCAACAACACAAGAGAAGACTCTACACATGGACATCACCAGATGGTCAATACCAAAATGAGACTGATTATATTCTTTGCAGCCAAAGATGGAGAAGTTCTATACAGTCAGCAAAATCAAGACTGGGAGCTCACTTTGGCATAGACCATGAACTCCTTATTGCCAAATTCAGACTTAAATTGAAGAAAGTAGGGAAAACCACTAGACCATCCAGGTATGACCTAAATCAAATCCCTTATGATTATACAGTGGAAGTAAGAAATAGATTCAGGGGATTAGATCTGATAGACAGCGTGCCTAAAGAACTATGGACAGAGGTTCATGACATTGTATAGGAGACAGGGATCAAGACCATTGCCAAGGAAAAGAAATGCAAAAAGACAAAATGGTTGTCTGAGGAGGCCTTACAAATAGCTGCAAATAGAAGAGAAGTGAAAGGCAAAGGAGAAAAGGAAAGATATACTCATTTGAATGCAGAGTTCCAAAGAATAGCAAGAGAAATAAGAAAGCCTTATCTTTCTTAGATAGAAATAGAATGGGAAAGTCTAGAGATCTCTTCAAGAAAATTAGAGATACCAAAGGAACATTTCATGCAAAGATGGGCTCAATAAAGGACAGAAATGGCATGGGCCTAACACAAGCAGAAGATATTAAGAAGAGGTGTCAAGAATACACAGAAGAACTATACAAAAAAGTTTTCATGACCCAGATAATCACGATGGTGTGATCACTCACCTACAGCCAGATATGCTGGAATGTGAAGTCAAGTGGGCCTTAGGAAGCATCACTATGAACAAAGCTGGTGGAGGTGATGGAATACCAGTTGAGCTATTTCAAACCTAAACGATGATGCTGTGAACGTGCTGCACTCAATATGCCAGCAAATTTGGAAAACTCAACAGTGGCCACAGGACTGGAAAAGATCAATTTTCATTCCAATCCCAAAGAAAGGCAATGCCAAAGAATTCCAGACTACCGCACAATTGCACTCATCTCACACACTAGTAAAATTCTCCAAGCCAGGCTTCAGCAATACATGAACCATGAACTTTCAGGTGTTCAAGACAGTTTTAGAAAAGGCAGAGGAACCAGAGATCAAATTGTCAACATCCATTGGATCATTGAAAAAGCAGGAGAGTTCCAGAAAAACATCTATTTCTGCTTTTTTGACTATGCCAAAGCCTTTGACTGTGTGGATCACAATCCACTGTGGAAAATTCTGAAAGAGATGGGAATACCAGACCACCTGACCTTCCTCTGGAGAAACCTATATGCAGATCAGGAAGCAACAGTTAGAACTGGGCATGGAACAACAGACTGGTTCCAAATGGGAAAAGGAGTACGTCAAGGCTATATATTGTCACCCTGCTTATTTAACTTATATGCAGAGTACATCATGAGAAACGCTGAGGTGGATGAAGCACAAGCTGGAATCAAGATTGCCTGGAGAAATATCAATCACCTCAGATATGCAGATGACACCACCCTTATGGCAGAAAGCAAAGAAAAACTAAAGAGCCTCTTGATGAAAGTGAAAGAAGAGAGTGAAAAAGTTGGCTTAAAACTCAGAAAACTAAGATCATGGTATCTGGTCCCATCACTTCATGGCAAATAGATCGGGAAACAGTGGAAACTGAGAGACTTTATTTTCAGGGGCCCCAAAATCACTGCAGATGGTGACTGCAGCCATGAAATTAAAAGACATTTACTCCTTGGAAGAAAAGTTATGACCAACCTAGATAGCATATTAAAAAGCAGAGATATCACTTTGCCAATAAACGTATGTCTACTCAAAGCTATGGTTTTTTCCAGCAGTCATGTATGGATGTGAGAGTTGGACTATAAAGAAAGCTGATCACCACTGGGAAGGGATGGGGAGGGAGGTGGGAGGGGGAACAGTTGGGGAACACATGTACACCCATGGCTGATTCATGTCAATGTATGGCAAAACCACAACAATATTATAAAGTAAGTAGCCTCCAATTAAAATAAATAAATTTTTAAAAAAGAAAATAATTGGAAACATATATAGATTTTATTCTGCCCTGAGGGGGGAAAAAAAAGGAAGCTGAGCACTAAAGAATTGATGCTTTTGAACTGCAATGTTGGACTGCAAGGAGATTCAATCAGTCCATCCTAAAGGAAATCAGTCCTGAATATTCATTGGAAGGACTGATGCTGAAGCTGAAACTCCAATAATTCAGCCACCTGATACGAAGAAGTGACTCATTGGAAAAGACCCTAATGCTGGGAAAGATTGAAGGCAGGAGAAGAGGGGGACAACAGAGGATGGGATGGCATCACCAACTCAATCGACATGAGTTTGAGTAAACTCCGGGAGTTGGCGATGGACAGGGAGGCCTGGCATGGACAGGGAGGCCATGGGGTCGCAAAGAACCGTACATGACTGAGCGACTGAACAGAACTGAGAGACCAACACAGCAGTGTAAAGCAACTATATTTCAAGTTAAAAATAAAATAGAATACTTTCTCTGAAAAAAATGAGGACAGGAACAGTGTCTATTTCACAGGGTTGCTGTGAGAGTTTAGCTAGATAACACGCGCCAAATGCAGTGCCTGACACACAGTAAGTACTGAGCAAATGAGAACGGCTGTTGTGGATCTTGTTGTACAATTAAATAACTTGCCTGAGTCCCAGGACCAGTGAATCAAGTTTCCTGATTCTCAGCTGATGCCTCTGCTGTGATGACTCATGACCTCACCTTCCTCAGTGGGCATGCTCGCTTAAACAGCCCTGTCTCCATTATTGACTGTAAATGACTGCCTTGTTTTTAAGATCTACACTGAGCCCAATCTCTCAGTGTTGTGCAGGAGGACAGGCAACAGCTGTGGGAAGCCCCTGCTGGTTGTCACCACAAATTCTCAACAGTCCAAGGTAGCAGAAGGCAAGGGCCAAATGACTGAGAGGGGGTGTGGGACGCACTCAGGGGATGGGGTCCTCAAGTCCTTTGACCTCAAGGAAGTTCACACTGTCAGGTAGTTAGAATAGAAAAAAACAGAGGAGTCCAAGAAGGCAGAACCATGCAGTTGTTGTTCAGTTGCTCGATCGTGTCTGACTCTTTGAGACCCCGTGGACTGCAGCACACCAGGCTTCCCTGTCCTTCACCATCTCCAGGAGCTTGCTCAAACTCATCTCCATTGAGTCTGTGATGCCATCCAACCATCTTGTCCTCTGTCATCCACTTCTCCTCCTGTTTTTTTTTCTTTCCCAGTATCAGGGTATTTTCCAATGAGTCAGCTCTTCACATCAGGTGGCCAAAATATTAAAGCTTCAACTTCAGCTTCAGCATCAGTCCTTCCAATGAATATTCAGGACTGATCTCCTTTAGGATTGACTGGTTGGATCTCCTTGCAGTCCAAGTGACTCTGAGGAGTCTTCTTCAACACCACAGTTCGAAAACATTAATTCTTTGATGCTTATCCTTCTTTACAGTCCAACTCTCACATCCATACATGACTACCAGAAAAGCCATAGCTTTGACTATACAGACCTTTGTTGGCAAAGTATTGTCTCTACTTTTTAGTACACTCTCTAGGTTTGTCATATCTTTTCTCCCAAGGAGCAAGCAGAGGAAGAAAAAAAAAAAAAGGAGAGACCCATAAAAGGGAAAGTCGAGAACCGAAGTGAGAACTTCTGGTCCTGGGTGTAATCAATCAGACTCCAGGGAGAGGAGACCAAAAGTATAAAAAGGGAAGGCAAGAGGACTCAGGGCGGCTTTGAGGGTTGGCCTGCCCTTGTCTTGGGAGCCTGTTGCCCACTGCCTGCTTCCCACTTAAGCTGTAACTGAGCTGTAAATAGTTTGTCATTATGAATTCGGCCTGCTGCTTGCTTAACAAAATCCTGCCTGTTTGAGCTACAAGTGGTCCATGGTTATAAATCTTTGTTATGCCAAGGCAAGAACCAATAGAGAGAAGTTTACCAACCCGACAACATGGTCTCATCTGATGCTCTTCCTAAGTGATTCAGGAACTGCTTTATCTTTGCATCAATTCCATCAGGCTCGTATCTGATACTTGACACTTTACCAAGATTTCCTCATTTGACAAATAGTTCTTGAGAACCTACTCTGATCATGAAAGATGATGTGTGAGGTGCTGGGACATACCAAAGAGCAACATCAGAGGATCTGAGGAGCAAGAGAGATATTCAGAAAAGTGAATGAGCAGCAGACAAGGAAGGGAGAATAGGCAGTGATGAATGAGATGTGTTCAGACAAACAGAGCTAATTCCCACTGGGCATTCTTCAAAATCCATGTGGAACATGCCTCAGACTAGTTCCATTGGACGACAGGCAGCCTGGGGCATTTCTTTTCTACTTTCATCCTCAACTGGTTGAGGTTTTCCCCTGGAGACATCAACATCCCCTAGATATAGCCCCAGATAGCTGCAGGTAGGACCAGTCAACCTCAGCTACAGGTGAACTCAAATAGCCCAGGTGGGTGTAGAACAAGTGTCAACAGCATCTGCTATGGAACCTGCCACCACCCACCATGAGACTGTGCATGCATGCATGCTAAGTCGCTTCAGTCGGGTTGGACTCTTTGCAAGCCCATCAGACTCCTCTGTCTACAGGATTCTTCAGGCAAGAATACTGAAGTGGATTGCCATGCCCTCCTCTAGGGGATCTTCCTGACCCAGGGATCGATCCCACAGCTCTTTCAAGTCGAGCATTGCAGGCAGATTCTTTACCCTCTGAGCCACCTGGGAAGCCCATAAGATTATGGAGTGGCTTCTAAAAGAAGTCCTTATTGGTCAGGGAGAGGACTTGTGCAAATAAGTCACTGGGACTCAGGAAACATAGATTCTGTGACAGCCACAAATGCATGCAGAAATACTAACAAGAGCTCAGGCCATGGAAGACTCTGATGCACTCATTCACTGGATGTCTACGGACCACCTGCTACATGCCATACACTACGCTAGGCTCTGGAAGAGAACAGTGGACAAAACAGACATGGTTTCTGACTTCAAAGGGCTTACAGGCTAGCAGATGAAACCAGCCTTCAACAGGCACACAATGTAATCAACAACACTTGTGACATGTGGTTTAAAAGTACAAATCTTCTACCTGCAGATTCAATGGGAAGGGATGCATTTTCTGCAGAGAATGACCGTCTGAGAAAGTCCAGGAATCTACAGCCTTTGACAAACCCCCAGAAGTCACCACACATGGTCCCAGGATATAGTGAAGACAGAGTAGACTGGTGTCACAAACTAAATATATATGCCTCCCCCCCAAAAAAAATCTGTATGTTGAGTCTCTAACCCCCAATGGGATAGTATTCAAGGGTGGATCCTTTGTGAAGTAATTAGGTTTAAATGAGGTCACCAGAATGGAATCTGCATGATGGAAGACCAGAACTGTCTTTCTCTTCCTTTCTCTTTCTCGGTGTAAGGGCACAGCAAGAAGGCAGCTGTCTGCAAGCCAGCAGGAGAGCCCAAGAACTGAATTTGCCAACAGCTTGATCTTGGACTTTCCAGCTTCTAGACTTGCAAGAAGTGAATTCGCCAACACCTTGATCTTGGACTTTTCAGCCTCTAGACCCACAAGAAATATGCATTTGCTGTTTAAGTCACGCAGTCTGCAGTATTTTGTTACAGCAAACAGCGCAGATGGAGACAATGGTTTTGGAAGGGGTTTTGAGCATGTGCTCGGGGACTCGTTCACAGGAAAACCTCCTCATCCATGCAGAGTGGAACAAAAGGATGCAGGGCCCTTCCTACTAGGCAACAGAGCAAGAGCACCTCCCTAAAACTAGACTTTTATAAGGAAAGGTCAATATCGCTCCACCAAGGATCCACTCACTGAAATGACTGTACTAGAAAGCAACAAATACAACCAATGCTCTAAGGATGGTGGCTTGCAAAGAGAGAACAGTCTGGGCTCCTTGATGACATTGTTGAGTCCTTGTGTGAGCTTTGGAAACTCACCTCCAAACTTCTTGTTATGTGGACTAATTAAAAGTCTTTACTGCTTGACCCACTATAAATCAGGTCTGCTATCACTTGTAGTCATCCCTCACTGACCCAACAGATCATTTTTCTCAATACCCTTCATGAGAACTGTTCTTGTGCCCGTGAATAGTTAAGGAAACTGATACCCAGAAAGTGAACTGAAGTGTCTAAGACAAACACAGCTAATAGAGCTGGAATTAGAATTCAGGTCTTCTCTGAATCTGCGCTAGGACATGATGCTACAGTGAATGCAAGCCCCGCTTCTCCCCTACAGAGCCCTGACAAGCTGTCACCCTACACAGCTGTTTTTAGTTTCCAGATGCCATGAGGCCCTGCGTCACCAGCTGCCACCTCCTTGCTCAGTACCACTGACATGACGTGTCAGCACAGTGGCCTTTGGCTACAGCTGTGTGAAGCCAGAGGTCCCCTGGGCATTTTGCATCCTTGCCTTGGTGGTTTGTATCATTCCCTCCCTCCTTTGGACATTCTTTTCTACCACCTCCCCTAAACTCCATTACGTCAGCACATACATACATTCTTAGAATATTTAAAATACTGCTTATGAAAAGTATGAAATGACACTAAAACATTACATGTTAGGTAGAAAAGCAGAACACAAATTGCATGTACAGAGACATGAAAACAATACACATACATGTGAAAAAATGAAAGCAAAAACAAAAGACCGATAGCTGTGATTCCAGTGCTGTGGCGTGATTATGGGTGGCTTGTTTCTTCTCTTTTGATTTTCCACACCTCCTGTTATGTACTTACAATGAAAAAATAGGTTGAAATGTTTTTTTAAAATATGTCCTTGTTTATCTGGCCCCTCTCCTATGGGGCAGCAGAGTATGCTAGTTAAAAATATGAACTCTGGAGTTTCACTGCCTGGGTTCAACTCTCAGCCCTACAGTCTGGGTAGGAGAAGAGCCTGGGGGAGAATGGACACATGAATATGTACAGCTGAGTCCCTTTGCTGTCCACCTGAAACTGTCACAGCATTGGCTATCACAGTTAATTGGCCGTACTGTTAGCTGCTCAGCCATGTCAGATTCTTTGCAACCACATGGTCTGTAGCCCACCAGGCTCCTCTGTCCATGGAATTCTCCAGGTAAGAATACTGGAGTGAGTACCCTTTCCCTTCTCCAGGAGGTCTTCCCGAACCAGGTATCGAAGCCAGGTTTCATGAATAGCAGATAGACTCTTTATTCTCTGAGCCATATACTCCAATATAGGATAAAAAGTTTTTTTAAAAATCTCAGCCCTACCCCTTCATAGCTGCATGATGCTCGGTGCACTCCTAAATTATTCTGTCTCAGTTTCCTCATCTATAAAATGGGGCTAGTAACAGCACCTCTCTCATAGGGTGGTTTTGAGAATTAAGTTACTATTTGTAAAGCACTTAGCAGAGTACCCAACATATACTGTAACAGCTATGTGTTATGTTAAATCCAAGCCATTTTGTTGCCTTCTCCACTGGGGAGCATCTTTAAGGGACTGTGGGGTATAACCAGGACAAACCTCATGTTGTTCAGAAGTCCAGCTGGCAGAGGTTGCAAAGAGATGGATTTGTGCTCAAAATAATAAAGACTTTCTTAACTCTAGAGCTATCTCATAACATGCAGGCTGGAGATGAACTCCTTAGCAATTCGGCACTGAACGGCTATCTGCCCTAAATATTCTCTGATGGTTTATAGCTCATGAAGCATCCACATATAAGGCCGCTGGTGAATTAAGTGAAGGATAGATAAGCCAACCTCCTCCAGTGCAGAAAGGCCCTGAACAAGTCTTCCTCTGCTTAAATAGAATGAAGTCCTCTAGTGGCCAGGAGGTGACATTACAACTCAACTCTGCAGAGCCTCAGCCCAGGATGCCCAACGGTTGCTGGCAACCTTTAGTTGCGCTTGGTCTTGTTAAGTAAATCAAGAAAGAATGCAAGGCTCCTTCTCTCCCGTTGCAGTGGCTAGAAGAGTGAAAATACATTTCTTAAGACCCAGTACCTGTATGTTTGTGGTATGAGCCCGTTATGCAGCTGATCTCTAAAAAGGAGGGCCCTACCCTGGGCAAATGTGATGATGTACACCGCTTGTGTACACATTACACCTGCTTAGAAGCAGAAGGTTTTAAAAGGGATGGCTTAAAATGTGTTACAGATGGACTAGACCTTAAACTAAATCCTCTCATTTCAACCCCATCACTTTACAGATGGAGAAAATCCCAACATTTAAATAGTGCCTAAAACGTAGTAGGCATGCGTGTTCAGTCATGTTTGACTCTTTGTGACCCATGAATGTTGCCCACCAGGCTCCTGTGTCCATGGAGTTTTCCAGGCAAGAATACTGGAGTGGGTTGCCATTTCCTACTTCAGGGAATCTTTCTGACCCAGAAATAAAACCTGTGTCTCTTGTGTCTCCTGCACTGGCAGGAAGATTGTTTACCACTGCACCACCTGGGAAGCACAACATAGTAGGTATATCATAAATATTTTATGACAATCTGGTGTCACTTTTTATCTTTGTCATTACCTTCAGGGTGTACCTCATCAAAAAACTCACCTGATGATACCTTAACTGTTCTTTACTTCTCATCTTGACACTGGTAAAAATGCCCATGAAAACAGGATACTACATTAAGAATAATCTTCCTTTATGTTCATATTTTATATATTATTTTATGGCTGGTAGGAAAAGAAATAAACAGGTAGGAAGAAGAAATAGACAAACAATAAAAATAGTCTAGTGTGGAGCTCAGCACAGTTGCAGTCGAGGGCCAGATGGTAAATCTTTTAGGCTCTGTGGGTCAGGCAGTGTCTGTCATCGCTACTCAGCTCTGCCATCTGTAGTGTGAAAGCCAGCCACAGACAATGCATAAGTGAAAGGGCCTGGCTGGATTCCAATAAAACTTTATTTACAAAACCACTGGGCTGGATGAAGGCCTGTCAAGCCTTCATCTAATGCAAGAATGGTGACACTCTTATTCTTTATATATAGCAGAAGGAGTTCATTGATTGCAGTGTCCGTTAACTGTCTGAATCCAAAACCTTATCCAGGACCTTACTAAATACACGACTTCAGGAAATTCATTTAATCTCTCCATGCTTCAATTTTCTCATCTCTAAAATGGAAATAGTAATACTATGTGCCTTGAGGGATTGCTGTGAGAATCAAATAAGACCACACTGGCAAATGCTTAGTACAGACACCGGTACTAACTGAGCACACAGCACATGTTAGCTGCCTTTATATCATCCCCCTTGTCACCATCATCATCCTCTTTTATTGACTGATGAAGCCATGAACATTAAAAGAGAAAACAGACATCAAAGTGCTTATATATGATGCCCACTAGACAAACAGCAGGCCTTCTTCACCAAAGTGCTCAAATGCATAGCAATAGCCTATGTGCTGAAATAGCAAGGGAAACTGGGTATATTCCTCTCATGCTAATAGAATATGTACAAAAACTCAGGCTCTGGAAAACTCAGGAGAATCATTAAAAATGGCAACTTATACATAGAGGATAGACGTATGGACAGAGTGGGGGAGGAGAGTAGGATTAACTGGGAGATTAACACTGACATAAACACACTGCGCTTGTGCGTGTGCTCAGCCACTCCAGGCGTGGTCAGCTCTTTGGGACCCCATGGACTGTAGCCCACCAGGCTCCTCTGTCCAGGGGATTCTCCAGGCAAGAATACTGGAGTGGGTTGCCATGCCCTCCTCCAGGGGGTCTTCCTGACGCAGGGATCGAACGCTCATTCCCTGGGTCTCCTGCACTGCATGCAGATTCTTTACCCACAGAGCCACCTAGGAAGTCCCATATATATACTACCATGTGTACAACAGATAGGTCATGGGAAGTGTCTGTGTAGCACAGAGAGCTCAGCCTGGTGTCCTGTATGGGATGGAGGAGTGGGTGGGCGGGAGGGGGGAGATATGTACACATATAGCTGGTTCACTTTGTTGTACAGAAGAAATGGATACAAGATTGTAAAGCAATTATAGTCCAAAAAAACACCCCCCTGCAAATGGCAATTTATTAGTTTCCGCATCAGGGGATGACATTCTCAAGGACATGGGAAGTATTCCTTTAAAATGCAATCACCAAGTGAGTGAGTGAGAGTCGTTCAGTCATGTCCGACTCTTTGAGACCCCATGGATTATAGCCTGCCAGGCTGCTCTTTCCATGGAATTCTCCAGACAAGAGTAATGGAGTGGGTTGCCATTTCCTTCTTTGGAGCTTTCCTGGTGGCTCAGCCAGTAAAGAATCTGCCTGCAGTGCAGGAAACCAGAGTTCGATCCCTGGATCAGGAAGATCCCCTGGAGAAGGGAATGGCAACCCACTCCAGTATTTTTGCCTGAAATACTGGAGTTTTGCATTTGTAGCCCATTTTGCATGGGCTACAGTCCATGCAGTTGGAAAGAGTTGGACATGACTGAAGAACTAACACCAAGAAAGAGTGCACCCCAAACTCCAAATTTCTGTGGGAAAGTAGGAGCCTAATTTTTGTGGGAAGTGCCTAAAATCTACCTGTTGTCATCAAGATAGGAGTTTATTATTCTACTGTAAAAAGCCAATTATCTACTACCCATGGTCACTCCAATTACCAAATAAATTTAATTTGAACTATGTGTGATAAAGCGTACTCTCAAGACTTCTTGAGGACTAGTTATTGTTAATCTGGAGAACACATGCGTAAAGGGTTGTGTCTGCTTATCTATATGAAAGGGTGACATTTCTGTCTTTGCAATCTCTTAGTAAATTGCCTATAATGTAGATCACATTCTAGTGTAGTCCTTACTCAATAATACAATTATCTTATGTTTCTTCTAAAAAAAAAAAAGACAACTTACTGACTTACTGATGGGGCACCATTTCTTGTTCCAATAACCCTACTGGGCCCTGTTTGCTCAGAGATTTGTTCAGCTCTTTCAGATCTGCTCTCCCACCCTCCATCCTCCGGTCACTTCCACCCACTGATTGCTGGTCTTTGTTACCTGTGCTGAGTCCATTGCTGCAACCCCAACACTAGTCCCATTGATGAGGATTAGTTTCTTCCTGTTCCATCATCTATCATCCACCCTCATCCTCAGTGATCTTCAGAAAGCATACACCTGACTCTCAGGCTAAAGGTCTGCACTGTAACAAATGCATCTGAGGACTTTCACAAGATGGCCCCCCATCAGGGCAGCAGTCCCAGTTCTGATCCCTTCTATCCCTGTCCGTCCCCAGGGAACCAGAGACTTGCTCACTCTTTGCTCAGCTTCACAGCAGGGACCCACATACTCTTGGCAAGGGAGCCACACCCCTCCCACCCCACTCCTGACATTACTGTACACACATGCCAGCACTCCTCATCTCAACACAGGGCAAGGAATCTTCAAGACCAAGTCCACCATGCCTCAGCCACTACCCAAAGCCCATGACTCTGAGCCTCCCCCATCACCTGGTCTTTCCTCCCCAAATAGCTCTGTACAGCCTGATGTGACCCAGCTTATGACCTCTCCCAGTCTCCCAGCCTTGGGTCCTGTGGCTGTTACCAGTGATTCTCAGAAAAATTCTCTATTTTCATCCTCTTCCCTTCCCTGTGCCCTTAACCAAAACCCAGTTTTCTCCTGAAAACTGCTACCTCTGCCGTCTGCTCTTCTCTTTTCCAAACTCTATGTGTTCCTGGCCCAGAGATGGAGGAGGCACCCTCCTTGCCACGTTCAGGCCTTTCAGTTCAGTTCAGTTCAGTCGCTCAGTCGTGTCTGAATCTTTGCGACCCCATGAATCACAGAACACCTGGCCTCCCTGTTCATCACCGTCTCCTGGAGTTCACTCAGACTCACGTCCATTGACTCCATGATGCCATCCAGCCATCTCATCCTCGGTTGTCTCCTTCTCCTCCTGCCCACAATCTCTCCCAGCATCAGAGTTTTTTCCAGTGAGTCAACTCTTCTCATGAGGTGGCCAAAGTACTGGAGTTTCAGCTTTAGCATCATTCCTTCCAAAGAAATCCCAGGGCTGATCTCCTTCAGAATGGACTGGTTGGATCTCCTTGCAGTCCAACGGACTCTAAAGAGTCTTCTCCAACACCACAGTTCAAAAGCATCAATTCTTCGGCGCTCAGCCTTCTTCACAGTCCAACTCTCACATCCATACATGACCACAGGAAAAACCGTAGCCTTGACTAGACGGACCTTAGTCGGCAAAGTAATGTCTCAGCTTTTGAATATGCTATCTAGGTTGGTCATAACTTTTCTTCCAAGGAGTAAGCGTCTTTTAATTTCATGACTGCAGTCACCATCTGCAGTGATTTTGGAGCCCAGAAAAATAAAGTCTGACACTGTTTCCACTGTTTCCCCATCTATTTCCCATGAAGTGATGGGACCAGATGCCATGATCTTCGTTTTCTGAAAGCTGAGCTTTAAGCCAACTTTTTCACTCTCCACTTTCACTTTCATCAAGAGGCTTTTTAGCTCCTCTTCACTTTCTGCCATAAGGGTGGTGTCATCTGCATATCTGAGGTTCTTGATATTTCTCCCAGCAGTCTTGATTCCAGCTTGTGTTTCTTCCAGCCCAGCATTTCTCATGATATACTCTGCATATAAGTTAAATAAGCAGGATGACAATATACAGCCTTGACGGACTCCTTTTCCCATTTGGAACCAGTCAGTTGTTCCATGTCCAGTTCTGACTGTTGCTTCCTGATCTGCATACAGATTTCTCAAGAGGCAGGTCAGGTGGTCTGGTATTCCCATCTCTTTCAGAATTTTCCACAGTTGATTGTGAGCCACACAGTCAAAGGCTTTGGCATAGTCAATAAAGCAGATATAGATGTTTTCCTGGAACTCTCTTGCTTTTTCCATGATCCAGAGGATGTTGGCAATTTGATTTCTGGTTCCTCTGACTTTTCTAAAACCAACTTGAACATCAGGGAGTTCACAGTTCACATATTGCTGAAGCCTGGCTTGGAGAATTTTGAGCATTACTTTACTAGCATGTGAGATGAGTGCAACTGTGCGGTAGTTTGAGCATTCCTTGGCATTGCCTTTCTTTGGGATTGGAATGAAAACTGACCTTTTCCAGTCCTGTGGCCACTGCTGAGTTTTCCAAATTTGCTGGCATATTGAGTGCAGCACTTTCATAGCATCATCTTTCAGGATTTGAAACAGCTCAACTGGAATTCCATCACCTCCACTAGCTTTGTTCATAGTGATGCTTTCTAAGGCCCACTTGATTTCACATTCCAAGATGTCTGGCTCTAGATTAGTGATCACATCATCATGACTATTTGGGTCGTGAAGATCTTTTTTGTACAGTTCTTTCATGTATTCTTGCAACCTCTTCTTAATATCTTCTGCTTCTGTTAGGTCCAGACCATTTCTGTCCTTTATCGAGCCCATCTTTGCATGAAATGTTCCCTTGGTATCTCTAATTTTCTTGAAGAGATCTCTAGTCTTTCCCAATCTGTTGTTTTCCTCTGTTTCTTTGCATTGATCGCTGAAGAAGGCTTTCTTATCTCTTCTTGCTATTCTTTGGAACTCTGCATTTAGATGCCTATATCTTTCCTTTTCTCCTTTGCTTTTCTCTTCTCTTCACAGCTATTTGTAAGGCCTCCCCAGACAGCCATTTTGCTTTTTTGCATTTCTTTTCCATGGGGATGGTCTTGATCCCTGTCTCCTGCACAATGTCATGAACCTCTGTCCATAGTTCAACAGGCACTCTATCTATCAGATCTAGGCCCTTAAATCTATTTCTCACTTCCACTGGATAATCATAAGGGATTTGATTTAGGTCATACCTGAATGGTCTAGTGGTTTTCCCTACTTTCTTCAATTTAAGTCTGAATTTGGCAATAAGGAGTTCATGAGCCAAAGTCAGCTCCTGGTCTTGTTTTTGTTGACTGTATAGAGCTTCTCCATCTTTGGCTGCAAAGAATATAATCAATCTGATTTCAGTGTTGACCATCTGGTGATGTCCATGTGTAGAGTCTTCTCTTGTGTTGTTGGAAGAGGGTGTTTGCTATGACCAGTGCATTTTCTTGGCAAAACTCTATTAGTCTTTGCCCTGCTTCATTCCACATTCCAAGGCCAAATTTGCCTGTTACTCCAGGTGTTTCTTGACTTCCTACTTTTGCATTCCAGTCCCCTATAATGAAAAGGACATCTTTTTTGGGTGTTAGTTCTAAAAGGTCTTGTAGGTCTTCATAAAACCGTTCAACTTCAGCTTCTTCAGCGTTACGTGTTGGGGCATAGACTTGGATAACTGTGATATTGAATGGTTTGCCTTGGAGACGAACAGAGATCATTCTGTCATTTTTGAGATTGCATCCAAGTACTGCATTTCGGACTCTTTTGTTGACCATGATGGCTATTCCATTTCTTCTGAGGGATTCCTGCCCGCAGTAGTAGATATAATGGTCATCTGAGTTAAATTCACCCATTCCAGTCCATTTTAGTTCGCTGATTCCTAGAATGTCGACATTCACCCTTGCCATCTCTTGTTTGACCACTTCCAATCTGCCTTGATTCATGGACCTGTTATCTCTCCCAAAAAAACTCACACCACTAGACCACCAGCCCCTCCCTGCCCCAAACCCATGGTGCTTTACATTATCAATTCACTTAAACCTCTCAAAACCCCATGAAGTAGGTATGATAATCAGCCTCATTTTACAGATGAGGAAGATGAGGCCCAGGCTGAACAGTTTGCCAAAGATCACACAAAACAGGTTCAAACTCAGGGAGCGGGCACTATAGTCCAGTTTCTTAAACACTCTGCCCCACCTGCCCCCAAAGACAGCAGCATGCCCCACCAAACCGTGTTCCATAAAGAGTTTAGCACCAGTCTCACTGCCTCTCTTTCCAAAAACCACTCCTGGCATAACAGCAATTTCAGCTCCATGAAGACAATTCCCCTCATACCCTTCGCTTAGCTCCTCAGTCTCCCACTTAGTTCCTTATCATGTTCTCCATCATAAAATCTTAAGAGGCTTAGACCTTGTCATTGACAATAATTGGACTAATGTTCAAATATGGACTAAATGTTCAAAATTCATATGCTAAAGCCCTAATGCCCAATGGGATGGTGTTTGGAGACAGGTCCTTAGGGAGGTAATTAGGATTAAATAACGTCAAGAGGGTGGGGCCCTCATAATGGGATTAGTGTCCTTATAAGAATTGATACCAGAGAACTTGCCCTCTCTCCATCCCCCAGCAGGACAAAGAGGTCGTGTGAATACACAAGATGAAAGTCCCCTACAAGCCAAAAGAAGAGACTGCGGAATGAAATCTACTCACTAGCGCTTTGATTGCAGACTTCCCAGCCTCTAGAACTCTGAGAGAGAAATTTCTGATGTGAATCCATCCAGCCTGTGGCATTTTGTTAGGATAGGCTTAACACACAAATGCACTCCACTCTCCTGAGAATCTCAGTTTCAAACACTCCACACACAGCTGGTCTCATCTTTCCAGTTTACACCCTCTATGAACGCAACTCCAATCATCTTAAAAACCCATCAGCACTTCCATCAGTGACCCCAAGTGCTAAGAGAACCTGCCCACCCTGCCTGGGTGGATTCCAGGGTCACAACTCCCTTTCAGTCACCCTCAGTCCCACAGTTCCTTCTTCCTGCCCCCAAAAATAACAAACCCAACCCTAATGAAACCCAACCTCCTGCCATCTCTATGCCTGCTCCTAACAGCTGAACTTGGCTGGAGAAACATACCCCACTGTGCTAACGGACTCACAGTCTCAAATATTCCTTGGCCTTCCTCAGTGGTCCCACATTTCCCTTCTAGTCCCCCTCCCCAACCTTAGGAGTATTCTCCAGTCCTTCTCCTCAAACTTCCAACACTTCCTCGCCCTTGCTCACTCTCAACTGATAACCTTGATTTCACTCCTCCATGAGAAAACAGTAGTCAGGAGAAGACTTCCACCTGCAAATCCTATTAGATCTACTCACCTACCTGCATTTGTCCCATCTCCCCACCTTCCTCCTGTCATGAGTGGGCTCTTTGCAAAGCCCTTCCCCAAGCCCTGGAGGCCATCACCTCTCACATCCTCTAAGGCATTATATCAGCAGTGAATTCCCCACACCATCTTGACGTCTGTATGTCAGGGGCCCCCCTCTCTGCTGAATCTTCTTCATCATCTTACAAACATGCTGGTTTTTCTTCTCTCTAAAAAATGCTTTTTAACTACTTTGACCCTCACTTCCCCCTCCATCTACCTCCATATGTCTTTGTTTTCCTTCATAGAGTAGATTTTCTAAAACTAAATTAAAATTGTTTAGGTTCTCTCCTTTCATTCTTTCTTAAATCCACTCAAGTCAAGCTCTCAGCCTCACCCACCCGCTGGGAAATGGACCCTTCCAAAGCCCCCAAAGACGTCCATGGTGCTCAATCCAGCGATCAATACCCTGCCCTCATTGCTTTGACCTCCAGCAGTACTGACATAGATGACATGCCCTTTTCTTAAATTACAGAATGATCCAAAAGGAAGCAAACACTTCCAAAAATGCTTTGCTCAGTAACTGGATTATATGAACGAATAGTCAAAACCCATTCTTCAAAGAGTTATCTTTCTTATTTCAGTTGTCTTTTAAAAATATTAACTTATCTGTTTGATAAACTGGGTCTCAGTTCCAGCACTCAGAATCTTTCCGCTTCACTGTGGCTCTCTGGATCTTTTAGTTGCAGTGTGTGAACTCTTAGTTGTGGCATGTGGGATCTAGTTGCCTGATCAGGGGTTGAACTCAGGCCCCCTGACTTGGAAGCCTGGAGTCTTAGCCTCTGGACCACCAAGGAAGTCCCTATTTCTGTCACCATATAAACACTCCACGTGTGTGCCTTATCTCTGAGTCCATGTCGACCCTGGATGGTCTGTGGCCCCAACCTGTGTAATACATCACAGCTGGATGGCTGACACGGCAGACATGATTCATTTCTTCATGTCTTCAGGGATGGGAGGAAGAGGTGGTGTAAACCACAATTCCTGAGGAATACAATTTTTCTCTTGATTACTGAAGGATGAAATTATACCTGGTTTGTCTTAACAGACACGCACTTTCCTTACTTGGCTTCTGGGATGCCAGGCTCACCCAGGCTTCCCCCCACCTCTTCAGCAGCTCCTTCCTGCAACCCACCCCACCCTCACCCAGCCTCCCTGGCAACATGGTCTGTCCAAGAGCTCTCCTATGTCTGCTCTCACTCCTTGAAGCAAGCATCCAGGCTCTGGGCTTTAAGCACCACCAATAAGGGCTACCCTGGTGGCTCAGACCGTGAAGAATATACCTGTGGTGCAGGAGACCCACCTGATCTGATCCCATCTGCATATCTGATTCCATGGACAGAGGCCCCTGGCTGGCCACAGCCCATGAGGTGGCAAAGAGTTGAAATACTGAGCAACTATTGTTTTCACTTCATTTTTTTTTTATATGTCCAACTCTCAGATTCCTGTTTCCATTGCAGGTAACAAGCTCATATATCTAACTATTTGATATTGCCACCTGAATGACATCAAATAGGCATCTTCAGCTCCTGGTCTTCCCACACACATTAATCTGATTCTACCAGTCACCCCTTCAGAAGATGTCCTTTTCATCCTCAGTTCAGTTCAGTTCAGTCGCTCAGTTGTGTCCAACTCTTTGCGACCCCATGTATCACAGCACGCCAGGCCTCCCTGTCCATCACCAACTCCTGGAGTTCACTCAGACTCATGTCCATCCAGTCAGTGATGCCATCCAGCCATCTCATCCTCTGTCATCCCCTTCTCCTCCTGCCCCCAATCCCTCCCAGCATCAGACTCTTTTCCAATGAGTCAACTCTTCACATGAGGTGGCCAAAGTACTGGAGTTTCAGCTTTAGCATCATTCCTTCCAAAGAAATCCCAGGGCTGATCTCCTTCAGAATGGACTGGTTGGATCTCCTTGCAGTCCAAGGGACTCTTCTCAAGAGTCTTCTCCAACACCAAAGTTCAAAAGCATCAATTCTTCAGCACTCAGCCTTCTTCACAGTCCAACTCTCACATCCATACATGACTACTGGAAAAACCATAGCCTTTTCATCCTAGAGTTACTTAAACCACAACCAGCCTACCTTCACAATAGGACAACCTCCAGCCCTTCGCTGCTCCCATCACAAGCATGGGAGCATCCTGTCCCACCTGATGGGAGCATCCTGCCCCACCTGATGGGAGCAGCCTGTCCCACCTGATGGGAGCAGCCTGTCCCACCTGATGGGAGCATCCTGTCCCACCTGATGGGAGCAGCCTGTCCCACCTGGATTACTGCAATAGCCTTCTTCCAAATGCCCTGCTCTACTCTCACCTCTCAAATTGATTTCCAGTGAAAGCTATAGCAAATTTCCTCAAACCTGGTGGCTTAAACCACAAGCATTTATTATCTCCCAACTCTGGAAGCCAGAAGTGCAAAATCGAGGTCTCAGCAAGGTCATGCTTCCTTGGCCCCTTTCAGGGGCCCTAGGAGAGACTCCTTCCATGTTTTGTTTGGCTTCCCATGGCTTCCAGCATCCCTTGGCTTGTGGCTGCTGCACTAATTCCTGCCTTTGTTTGCTCATGGCCTTTTCCTCTGTGTCTATGTTTTCTCTTCTTCTTTCTCTTACAGGACATTTGTGTTGGGTTGAAATAGGTCCCACCCAAATAATCTAGAATGATTGCATCTCAAGATCCTCAACTTAATTACATCTGCAAAGACCCTTTTTCTAAGTAAGGTCACATTCACAGGTTTTAGGTGTGAGGATATAGACATATCTAGAGTTGGTTATCCATACAGCAAGCAGTCAGTGTCTTTAAAATCATATATCAAATCATGGTATTGTTCTGTCCCTAAGTTGTGTTTGACTCTGCAACCCCATGGACTGCAGCATACCAGGCTTCCCTGTCCTTCACTGTCTATCGGAGCTTGCTCAAACTCATCCATTGAGTCAGTGTTCCCATCCAATCATCTCAACCTCTGTCACCTCTTTCTCCTCCTGCCTTCAATCTTTCCCAGCATCAGGGTCTTTTCCAATGAGTCAGCTCTTCACATGAGGGGGCCAAGGTATTAGAGCTTCAGCATCAGTCCTTCCAATGAATATTTAGAGTTGATATCCTTTAGGATTGACTAGTTTGATCTCTGTGCTGTCCAAGGGACTCTCAGTAGTCTTCTCCAGCACAATTCAAAAAACATCAGTTCTTCAATGCTCAGCCTTCTTTATGGTCCAACTCTTACTTTTGTACATGGCTACTTGAAAAACCATAGCTTTAACTATATGGACCTCTGTCAGCAAAGAGATGTCTCTGCTTTCTGATATGCTGTCTAGGTTTGTCATGCCTTTCCTTCTGAGGAGTATCTTTTAATTTCATGGCTGCAATGACTGCCCACAGTGATTTTCGAGCCCAGGAAAATAAAATCTGCCACTGTTTCTGTTTTTTCCCCCCATCTATTTGCCATGAAGTGATGGGATGGGATGACATGATCTTAGTTTTTTAAATCTTTTGAGCCAGCTTTTTCACTCTCCTCTTTCACCTTCAACAAGAGGTTCTTTAGTTCCTCTTCATTTCCTGCCATTAGGGTGGTGTCATCTGTATATCTGAGGTTCTGGCTATTTCTCCTGGCAATCTAATTATGTTGTGCTTTAAACCCTCAAAGGGCCCTCCATCACATCATAGTGAAATCAGGTCCTTACCACGGCCTAGAAGACCTAGGATATGGCCCCATTAACTCTCTGACCTCATCTCCAGCCCTCTGGCCCCACTCCCTCTCCTCTAGCCTTCTGGCCTTGTCCCAGCTCGGGGCCTTTGTCCTTGCTATTCTCTCTGCCTGGAGCACCCTCCTTGCTCCTGGCTCCATGCTCCACCCTCTCACTTCCTCCCAGGTCTTTTCTCCTGCTCCTGCTACTCTCTACCTACCTGGCTTTATTTTCTTCACTTTATTTCCATTCTCTACCATGATTCACTGTATTTTGCTAGTTTGTTCAGTGTCTGCCTCCTTCACCAGAATGTAAGGCCCAGGAGGGCAGGGGTTCTGTTTTGCTTAAAGCATGCTATGAACTGAGTGTCTGTGTCCCCACCCTACTCCTGCCCCCAGATTCATATGTTGAAGCCCCAGCCCTCACTGTGATGATATTTGGAGATGGAACTTTTGTAACTGGTTTACATGAGGTCTTAGGGTGGGGTCCCCATAAAGGGACTAGTGTCCTTATAAGAAGAAACCACAGAGCTTGCTCTTTCTCTCCACAATGTGAGGACACAGGAAGAGGAAGCCATCTGCAAAAGAACCTTCACCAGGGGCAAAATGAACCGGCACCTTGATCTTGGACTCTCTAATCTCCAGAAGTGTCCGAAATAATGCTTGTTGTATAAGCTACCCAGTTGACGGTATTTGTTATAGCAGCCCAAGCCGACTGAGGCTGACTGCACTATCTCCACTACCTAGAACAGTGCTTGGTGGGTGATGACATTCTCAGAGATATTGTTTGTTAACACCTCCCCACAATCCTCTGGGCAGAGCCTAGATCCCAATTAGGAGGCTCTTTGCTTCTCTTATTGAAACGATGGTCAGCAGCATGAAACTGCAATCAAACTCTGGGGTCCCCGTCACTCTGTGTGCACATGTCCAAGCTACATCTCAGGACTGATTGTGCCAATCTGTTGTAACACGACACATCTGTCTCCTCCACAAGATTAGGAACTCCTCCTGGGATAAGAATTCCACGTGGGAATTCCAGAGTAATGTTTCCTAAAGTAATTTGGGTAGCATGATTTTATTAGCAGCTGTTTCCAGTCACAAGCAGACCAGGAAAAGACAACACTTTGGCTGGGTGGGTGTAATAGTACAGGTTATTTTCACTTCAAGTAACAGAAACCCCTGCTCAGGCTCAAGCTTTACAGGGAACTGACATTCTTGGAGGTAGAACAGGCTTCAGGCATGGTCTGATCGAGTGACTGAACAATGTTGCTCAGCATCCACTTCCTTCCCAACTTTCTGTGGACCTCTCTTAGCATCCTCTTCATCCTAAAGCCGACTTGACTCTCAGGGTCACAGGAGAGCTAATAGGGCTCATATTCCTCATTCATGTCTCAAGGGAAAGAGCGTTTCTCCACAGGCTTCAAAGAATTCCTGGGGTTCCTCTTGTTGAAGCCACTCACACCGCATTCCCACTCCTGAACCAATTCACTGTAGAAAGAATCAGGCCAATGGCCTTCAACCAAAAAAGAACTGGGTAACTCCCTTCAACCAATCTTCAAACCACATGCTGGGAAATTTGGGATGCATTTAGGAAGGAGGAAGGGGAATGGATGTTGGAGAGGTGACCGATAATTCTCTGCACAATGGGGCTTCCAAAACGTCAACTCTCCCAGGTGACTGCTGCCCCTGTCTCCACACAGGATTAGTTCTGGGGTGCCCGCAGTCAAGTTATGGCTTTTATGAGATATGAGTGAACCTAACCAAGGCTTTGGAATGTCTCTTTTAGAAATTAGTGGTGAGCAGGCCAAGCATACAATTAAGTATTGAATTTTTCTACAAACACAGATACATACAGAACAGGGCATGGCATTAAGCCCTCACACAGATCAGATCCCTTTCCCACGAGCTTGTCTTGTGCTGAAAGACCTCTGGTTAGAGAATGTGGCAGATGACGGAATTGAAATGTTCCATCGTAATTGAAGCAGATTCTCGGCAGCAGCTTTGCCCTCTTCACAGCATGGAACGCCTTTATGTAAGTGCATATCTATGCATGATGACCTACAACATCAATCTTGAGGGTTCTTGCTCTCTTTCCTCTCAATCTCTTGTGTGCTCTCTCTCTCCCCAAAATTAATAGGAGCTAAGTGCTAGGGAAATCTTGGCTCTGTTAGAAGTGTTCCAGGCCCGTAGGTAAGCTTCCCATCTCAAAGCAACTTAAGAATCCCAGAAAGCTTCCTTTGGAGTCTAAAATTTCCACACTGTCAAGCCTTTGAATTTGGGGGTCTTGAAAATGGAAGAAAATGATCTCTTAGAGCTATTAGAGCCACTGATGCTCAAGGGTGTTGAAGACCTTGAGGGGATAAAGCCTTAAGTGTGCACATTTTAATAGGAAGGAAAGATGGCTTTAAACAAAGATCAGACCAAAGGACACCCTAGGGCGCTGGGAAGTAGGCTGAAGAAACTGATTTTGAGACGGAAGGACACCAGCCTGCAACATTTCCCACAGCGCAACCGAGAGGCACTGTGTTTCTTTTATCAAAACAATGGAAGGCAGCACAGGGCTGGGATTAAGCTCTAGAGTCTAACTTTCTGGGTCCAGACTCCAGCTCTGCCTCTAACTGGACAAGTCTCTTTACCTTTCAATTCTTAGTTTCTTTATCTGCAAAAAGAAGAGTATAAGACGACCATGTAGGATGATATTATAAATAACATAATCTAAAAATACATATTATATACTATTAGTGCTATAGTACAATATACATTGGATATATAATACCACAGTGTACTATACTACATATACTAATATTACGCTATGTGATATGTACTTATATATTACACTGTAATGAATAATAGGTTCTACTATATATACTATCTGTATTATAGTATTATACTCTATACCACAGTATAATATATATATATTATACGATACTATATTATACTACATGCCTGTAGTATATATAAGGGCTTCCCTGGTGCCGCAGTGGTAAAGAATCTGCCTGCAATGCAGGAGACATGGGTTTGATCCCTAGGCTGGGACTATCCCCTGGGGAAGGAAATGGTAACCAACTACAGTATTCTCACCTGGGAAATCCCATGGACAGAGAAGCTTGGCAGGCTACAGTCCATGGGGTCGCAAAAGAGTCAGATACAACCTAGTGACTAAAACAACAACAACATGTAATACATATATATATATATATACACACATATATATTCTCTATATATAATGTTTTTATTTTTATGTAGTTAAACTAATGTCCTTGCTTTTAATCCTTTCTGGATTTTGTTCCAAGATTAAAGATTATTCTTCCCATATTAGATTTCTTCTAATATAGTTGTGGTTCTTTTTTTATATTTAAGTCCATGATCCACTTGGAATTTTTCACAGTCTACAATAAACTGTGGAAAATTCTGAAAGAGATGGGAATACCAGACCACCTGACCTCTGTCTTGAGAAACCTGTATGCAGGTCAGGAAGCAGCAGTTAGAACTGGACATGGAACAACAGACTGGTTCCAAATAGGAAAAGGAGTACATCAAGGCTGTATAGTGTCACCCTGCTTATTTAACTTCTATGCAGAGTACATCATGAGAAACGCTGGGCTGGAAGAAGCACAAGCTGGAATCAAGATTGCCGGGAGAAATATCAATAACCTCAGATATGCAGATGACACCACCCTTATGGCAGAAAGTGAAGAGGAACTAAAAAGCCTCTTGATGAGAGTGAAAAAGTTGGCTTAAAGCTCAACATTCAGAAAGCGAAGATCATGGCATCTGGTCCCATCACTTCATGGAAATAGATGGGGAAACAGTGGAAACAGTGTCAGACTTTATTTTTCTGGGCTCCAAAATCACTGCAGATGGTGACTGCAGCCATGAAATTAAAAGACGCTTACTCCTTGGAAGGAAAGTTATGACCAACCTAGATAGCATATTCAAAAGCAGAGACATTATTTTGCCAAGAAAGGTCTGTCTAGTCAAGGCTATGGTTTTTCCAGTAATCATGTATGGATGTGACAGTTGGACTGTGAAGAAAGCTGAGCACTGAAGAATTGATGCTTTTGAACTGTGTTGCTGGAGAAGACTCTTGAGAGTCCCTTGGACTGCAAGGATATCCAACCAGTCCATTTTAAAGGAGATTAGTCCTGGGTGTTCTTTGGAAGGACTGATGCTAAAGCTGAAGCTCCAATACTTTGGCCACCTCATGCAAAGAGTTGACTCATTGGAAAAGATTCTGATGCTGGGAGAGATTGGGGGCAGGAGGAGAAGCGGATGACAGAGGATGAGATGGCTGGATGGCATCACCTACTCAATGGACATGCTGCTGCTGGTTTGGGTGAACTCCAGGAGTTGGTGATGGACAGGGAGGCCTGGCGTGCTGCAGTTCATGGGGTTGCAAAGAGTCGTACGTGACTGAGCGACTGAACTGACTGACCGATGTTATGAAATAGGAATCAAATTTATTTAACCTGAGTTAGTAAATAGAATATTTAATTTTGGAATGAAAAAGACCTAAGTATGGCACAAAACCCAGAAAGGATTAAAAACAAGGACATTAGTCTAACTACATAAAAATAAAAATATTATATATATATATATATATAGGTGTACCAGCACCAGTTAGGCTTCCCTGATGGCTCAGTGGAAAAGAACCCACCTGCGATGCAGGAGTTGCGGGAGATGCAGTTTCGATCCCTGGGTCGGGAAGATCCCCTGGAGGAGGCTATGGCTTCTCACTCCAGTATTCTTGCCTGGAGAATCCCATGGACAGAGGAGTCTGGTGGGCTACAGTTCATAGGGTCACAAAGAATCAAACACAACTGAAGCAACTTAGCACACACACATGCATGCATGTATAAAAACATATGTATATAATATATCGCATACTGTAGCATACAATATCCATATAATAGTATGTATGAATAGTATGTTTATATACATTATAATATGTGATTTAGTCACTAAGTTGTGTCCGACTCCGTGATCCCATGAACCCTAGTCTACCAGGCTCCTCTGTCCATGGGATTTCCCAGGCAAGAATACTGAAATGGGTTGCCATTTCCTTCTCCAGGGGATCTTCCTGACCCAAGAATTGAACCCACATCTCCTGCACTGCAGGCAGATTCTTTACTGCTGAGCCACCAGGAAAGCCACATCATAGTATCCTGCATTCTGTACACACAGTATTGCATGTGTATATGTAGGATGTGTGCATGTTTGTGCAGTTGCTTGAGTCATGTCTGACTCTGTGTGACCCCGTGGACTGTAGCCCACCAGGCTCCTCTGTCCATGGGATTCTCCAGGCAGGAATACTGCAGTGGGTTGCTATGCCCTCCTCCAAGGAATCTTCCCGACCCAGGGATCGAAATACACCTCCTGCATTGCAGGCAAATTCTTTACCGCTGAGACACAGGGGAAGCCCCAGTATGTAGCATCAGTTCAGTTCAGTTCAGTTCAGTTCAGTTCAGTGGCTCAGTCGTGTCTGACTCTTTGCGACCCCATGGACTGCAACACGCCAGGCTTCCCTGTCCATCACCAACTCCCAGAGCTTGCTCAAATTCATGTCCATCAACTCGGTGATGCCATCCAACCATCTCATCCTCTCTCGGCCCCTTCTCCTCCTGCCTTCAATCTTTCCCAGCATCAGGGTCTTTTCCAATCAGTCAGTTCTTCAGGTACTATATTATAATATAGCATATTATATATATATTATATATTATAGTGTATATTTACTGTATACTATATAATATAAACATATAGTATACTATATACTATATAATGTGTGTATGTGTATATTACACAATATATATGTTATACTATGCTTACATACTATATATAATATAGAGAACATTTCACTATATACTGTAGGAGTATGGTATACTACAGTGTTAGACATCAAAACCCTTGCCATTGCTTCAGGGGGTGTGAGGACTCTTCCTTGCCCTTGACTTCACACTTGAGTATGTTATTTGCTTTGGCCAATGAGCTGCTAATAATGGCCTGAAATACACCTGTGTGACTAGCATGCCCTCTTGTGATTTTGCCTTGGCTCAGGGATCCGTAAGGAGGACCACATGGAACAGATCTGGATCCAGCCTGCTGCAGAAGCCTGACCCAGCCAAGTTCCATGCAGATCAGGAAAAACCCAGCTGACCTGCAGACATGTGAGCTCAACACCTCTGAGACTCTGTGTTTGCTTATTACACAGGCAAGGCTAAGTGTATAGTAAATACTCAATATTCATGTTAGAATTATTAGTATAAAAACTGCACATGGCTCACACAACCAGGGTATTCATTTGAAATGTCAGGTTGCTGCTACTTGCTCTCATACAAGAGTTACACTGCAAGCTCTCAAGGGCCCATTTGAGGTCTGAGCCAGTAGGCATCCCATGGTGTGGTTGACCAATGGAATCATTAACACACTTCGCCTCTGATCTGCACCAGTGTTTGTCTCCAGTTCTCTATGGCATCACCACATTCTCCACTCACCCATTTGAGGAATGTTTATCAAGTGCTTTCCACCTTTGCTAGGCAAGAGCACAAACCACAATGAACAGGGCAGATGAGGCTGAGCCTGGAAGGACTGTATTCTAGTAGGTGTGTGTGTGTGTGTGTATGTGTGTTGGGGGGGGTACAGGTAACACACACATGAAGAAACAAGCAAGAATCGACCAATGAGAGCTGCAAGGGCAATAAACAGGAAGGAACCAGAGAGTAGCCGGGAAGGCCACTTCATCTAGGGGTCTAGGAGGGGTGAAGGGCAAGTACAAACTGCAGAGTGTCTGGGGAACCAAAAGGAGCCATGTGGTTTGAGAGGGGCATGGGAGAGGTGAGTGGCTAGAGAGATCCCATCCACATTCCTCTTCCCCAAACTTCTTTGTCACCAATTTTCCAATCATGTTCCTTCCAAGGCCCTGGCCATCCAGCCAAACCACTGGCCACAGCCCATGAATCAGTGCATCACTGGCCACTTCTCCTTCTAAGCAAAGTGAGCAGCCCAGTGCATGTCTCAGAGTTCTGCCCACTGGATGGATTTCCCTTCACACAGTCCTCCAGGGATGCCCCGGAGAGTCTGCAGCCGTCCACATTCAGGTGGGGCCTGCTCGTTGTGGAAACATCTGTAAACCAGACCCCAGACTTCCCTCCTTCTATCAGTGGACCATACAGAACTCCTGATGAGGTCACGGGTGCAGGCTGGGAGACAGAAGGCTGTATAGCAGGAGTTGGGGCCACGGCACCTGGGCCACTTCATTGTGTCAATTTACTTGTGTCCTCAAGGCCCAATCAGGTATATGTCACCTCCATGTTGAGAATGAAATATTGCTGTGCACAACTAACTTTATGATTTGGAGGATCAGATAACACCCAGTTCATAAGAGGCCGCTCAGATTTTATGGTAACCCGGTGGCCCAAAGTTACGTGTTCAGTCTCTACTAAGGCCCAGTATTAGGCCAAGAGCTGTTTCTCAAAAGAAGAACAGTTATCTGGAGATGATGGCAGGGTCATGCCCCCAAATCCTGAAGGCCTGTGCTGGGATTCCCCGAGAAGGGCCAGCCAAAGGCTCCCAGCAGTTCCTGATCAGCCACTGCCACTTCAAGCACCACTGGACTGGCTGGATCTTCTGGCCCAGAGCATCTGGTTTGGCTGGATGGTCAGGGACTTGGAGGGAACATGACTGGAAAACTGGGGGCAGAGAAGTGTGGGGAGAAGGAGTGTGGATGGGCTCCGTCTGGGCTCATCGTGCCCTGAACAGCCTGGGCCCACCATCAGGCCTTCTCTTCTTCTGGGCACCACCCAAAATAAGCAGCCTCAGGGGTCACTTCAGGAAATGATGCAGAGCAACCCCAAGATGAGGACTGTGTTGACTCCACAATCCAAAGATCCCCTGGAGAAAGAAACGGCAGACCCCATGGATGGCAGCACGCCAGGCTTTCCCGTCCTTCACCATCTCCCAGAGTTGCTTCAAACTCACGACGAGTCAGTGATGCCATCCAACCGTCTTGTCCTCTGTCGTTCCCTTTTCCTCCTGCCTTCAATCCTGCCCAGCATCAGGGTCTTTTCCAAGGAGTCGGCTCCTCGCATAAGGTGGCCAGAGTATGGGAGCCTTAGCATCAGTCCTTCCAATGAATATTCAGGGTTGAGTTCCTTTAGGATTGAGTGGTTTGATCTCCTTGCTGTCCAAGGAACTCTCAAGAGTCTTCTATAGCACCACAGTTTGAAGACATCAGTTCTTTGGTGCTCAGCCTCTTTTATTATCCAGCTCTCATATCTATACATGACTACTGGAAAAAACATAGTTTCGACTATGCGGACCTTTGTTGGCAAAGTAATGTCTCTGCTTTTTAATACTCTCTCTAGGTTTGTCATAGCTTTTCTTCCAGGGGGGAATTTGAATTTCATGGCTGCAGTTTCTGAGTTACTACCGAGTTAAGCTTAGGATAATCCACTATCATTCTCCAAAATCCATCTGTCTTCTGCACAGGCCAAACAGGTGAATTGAATAGGGTGTGGATTATCAAGCCAGTCAAGCTGACATGTAAAATTAATGACCACAGGAAGTCAGGATACTAGCCTCTTTCCCAGGTGGTGCTAGTGGTAAAGAAGTCCCCTGCAATGCAGGAGATGCAAGAGACTGCTTCGATCCCTGGGTTGGGACAACGCCCTGGAGAAGGAAATGGCAACTCACTCCAGTATTCTTGGCTGGAAAATTCCACAGACAGAGGAGTCTGACGGGCTACAGTCCACAGGGTGGCAAAGAGTCAGACTCGACTGAGCACATGCGCACACACACACAGCCTTGTAGGCAGAAATGTGGGCATCTTGCAGAAGCTACTGGAAGCATTCAGAGTTCAAGCGGAGGACTCTTCATAAGAAGATCAGCCCAAGAGAGAAGCAGAGTTTCCTGCTAGGGTGATCACTTCATAGGGAGTGGAGTTAACTGTTGGTAACAGGAAGAATCTATTTTCCTCTTGGGAAATGGAACTGTGTAGTCACTGGGGAAAAGGTGGTGGTCATGGTGTTGTTTTCTGTGGCCTGAATGATGCTGAGGGGTGTCTGCCCTTGGAAAATTAAAAAGAAACCAGGCAGGCTTCCCTGGTTGCTCAGGGGTAAAGACTCTGCCTGCCACTGCAGGAGACGTGGGTTTGATCTCAGACCCAGGAAGATCCCACATGCCAAGGAGCAACGAAAGCCAGGCGCCACAGCTACTGAGCCTGTGCTCTAGAGCCGGGAAGCCACAGCTACTGAAGCCTGCGTGCGCTAAAGCCTGCGCCCTGCCACAAGAGAAGCTACCACAATACGAAGCTCAAGCAAGGTGACTGGAGGAGCCCCCGCTCTCCTCAACTAGAGAAGAGCCCGAGAAGCAACGAAGTCCAGCACAGCCAAAAGTAAAATAAATAAACAATTTTTTTAAAAAAGAAAAAAGAAACCAACTAGGACTTCCCTGGTTGTACAGTGGATGAGAGTCCAAGCGCCAGTGCAGGAGACACAGGCTCCATCCCAGGCCTGGGAAGAGCCCACACGCTGCAGAGCATCTGAGCCTGTGTGCCGCAACTGCTCCAGGGCCCGTGAGCCACCGCCAGCGAGCCCACGGGCTGCAGCTGCTGAAGCCCACGCTCCTGGAGCTTGGGTGCCACAACGACCGAAGGCAGCCTATGTGCTACCACGAAGAGCGGCCCCCGCTCACCGCAGCTAGAGAAAGCCCACGCACAGCAACGAAGATGCATACCCCCACTAAAAATAAATGAACACTATACTCCAACAGAAAACAAACATTTTTTAAAAAAGAACCCAACCACAGGTCATAAGGAGACAGGGATCTGGTTGAAATTTGTCTCCTTGAGTGGTAACAACTTTGCACCACATCAGCTTAGCTAAGCTGAAACAGTCTTTTCCAGAATTATCTTCCATGCGCACAGAATTCTGGGCCACAGGGGGAATTTGTGCAGGAGCTGGAAGATGGACATGATGCTGCAGCCACGTGGAGGCTCAGAATCCACGCTCAGGGTCACGCTGCAGCTGGAGCTCGCTGTCACTCACCTTGCTGGCGTCAGGCAGGAACCAGGCCGCACCTCCTGCAGCCCCACCGTGGGTCTCCTCTGCTGGCTTCCCTGGGTCCTCGGTCAGCACTGCTGCTCCATGACAATGCACGTGAGCTTCTACAGGGATTCCACGTCCTGCAGGTGGCATGTTTGGAAGTGGATGAAACTGATGCGGGTCCCAGCTCCTGCTCGTGGGTCCCAGCTGGCTCTGGCTTCCCCCACTTCACAACCCCCTTCTCCCCAGCTGCCAACCTTGCTGACTTCAGGCCCCATGCCAGGTGCAGATGGAACAGACTCACAGAGTGTGGCACCAGCCCCCCTCGAGTGCACAAGGTCAGAACTTTAGGATAAATCCTTCATTCTACATTACAGATGTTCTGTTTCTCTGATGGAAGCCCAACTGCCACATGCGCCTTCATTCATCCTGCAAAGTTTGAGCAGAGGAAAACCTTCTTCCCATCCAGCTGGGGTCTATAGTGTCTGAAGACTCATGAAAGGGTTGACCTTTCTCCGTGCAGAAGGTCCCAAGGAGGATGTAGTGGCAGACACGACAGACTCAAAGGCAGCCCAGTGGTTATGACTTCGCCTCCCAACGCAGGGGGCATGTGAGTTCGATCCCTGGTCGGGGAGCTAAGGTTCCACAAGCTTCACGACCAAAAAACTCAAACATAACACAGAAGCAGTGTTGTAGCAAATTCCATAAAGACTTTCAAAATGGTGCACATGTTTTAAAAAGTCCTACAAGCAAAGCTAGAGCTAGAAGTTTGCGGGGATCCAAGCGAGGGGAGTCAGGAGATGAGGGGCATATTTGTGGGACTGCTCCAAAACTCTGTCCCCAACTCATGTATGTGGGGAACAAATCAGCTAAAATCCTCTTTACAGAACCCAGACCCTGACCTGTGCTTACGAGAAGGTCCACAGAGAAGAAGAAACTGCCCTGACATCTTAGTTGATGGAGGCATCACACCTGGGAGCTGAGGCACCTTCTGTACCCGATTGCTGGTAGGATGCCTGCCTCCTACATGGATGCTGAAGAAGAGATTACCAGAAGCATAGTGGTACCCAAGGCCGAGAGCGCCCAGGCCTGCTGCCCTCACCTTTCTGCTTCCCAGCAGGGAATAAGGGACGTCCACACAGAACAGGAAGGAACACCTCACTCTGTGTGTTACGTTTGTAACTAGGAAACTGATGCTGCCTCTCTGGGCACGGCAGTACCTCCTCAGAAGAGCAGGGGCCCTTTTAAGGTGTGAAGGATGGTGACCTTTCACTCCCCTGTCCCCTGTGCTCATTCAGATGCCAATCACTCTGGGCCTGGCAATGCCTGCCTACACCCCTGCCTGTGAATTCCAGTGGTCACTGACTTCATCATCTCCTCTCTGTTTGCAAGTAACAGGAGGGTGAGTAGAGCAGTACATGTGGACCAGCCGAGTAATAAGAGGCCAGGTGTGACTTTGAGTGATGGCGTTCAGTTCTGCAGAAGCTACAGAACTGACCTAAATCCCAGAGTTCCCAGGGCAGGGACAAGAGGATGTCATGGCCCCAGAGGAGCCCCGCCCTGGGCCACTGGGGATTCTGAGACCAAGGCCAGGAGAGGGGGGCAGCAAGACCTTGTGAGCCAGCTAAGGCTGCCACAATCTGGCTCCTTCTCTTCCCTAATGTGTGTAGTATCCCTGTAAGGTCCAGGATGGTGACATCTCTAAATCCTTTCTCAAAATGAAACCTTTTTAATAAACCAATACGTAAAATGGTTCCCAAAAGCTGAACTGCTCTGGTGAAGTACAGATGCTCGAGCTGTGCACTGCCAAGCCCTCCAAAACCCCCGATGCACCTGGCCCCCTCCTCAGATGCCCCTGAGGTGGCCCTAAGGAGCCCCAGACTCCTGAGAGCAAAGAGTGGAACATTCTAACAGAAGAAGCCCAGAGTAAGCCCCACTGGGCGGCAAGGAGACCACTGCAAAGTGACCGTGGCATTCGTGTTGGGGAGTGGGGGGAGAGGGAAGGGGGTGAGGTCAGATTTAATAGGAGCAATAGCAAATACAAGAATGCATGCTTAGTCACTCAGTCGTGTCCAACTCTTTGAGACCCCAAGGACTGCAGCCCATCAGGCCCTTCTGACCAAGAGATTCTCCAGGCAAGAATACTGGAGTGGGTTGCCATGCCCTCCTCCAGATGATCTTCCCATCCCAGGGATTGAACCCTGGTCTCCCACATTGCAGGCAGATTCTTAACCATCTGAGCTACCAGGGAAGCCCAATAATAACTACAGACACCATATTATACGCCTGTAATATGACAGCAAGCCTTGCAAGGTGAGAAATACTATTCCCATTTATAAGTGAGGAGTGTGTGTGTGTGTGTGTGTGTTAATCACTCAGTCGTGTCCACCTCTTTGCAATTCCAAGGACTGTAGCCCGCTCAAAGAAGCAATTTTCTGAGTCACACACCTGAGATTCAAACCAAGCTGTGGAAGCTCCAAAGCCCATGCTCCAGAGGAGGTATAACTGCCTCTGTCTGGCACCCCAGCTTCCCTGGGGAGCCTCCCTTGCCTGTTCTGGTGGGGTGGCCCACCACAGTAGCCTGCCCCTCCTCCTCACCCCCGGCCCAGCTTAGGAGGGTCAACCAACCTGGCTGATGCAAGTACTACTCAAAACAGTGCTCAGGCCACAGGGTTGTGGATGACACAGTCAGGACCAATCGGAGTCCGGGCCTCAGACAGAGCGTCCAGGGAGAGGGACAGTCTCTCCTCCCACCTGGGTCACTAACCCGGAAATGTGCATATCTGGCGCGTGGCCAGCAGCCGTCTTTCCCCACCACAGGGTCTGCACGTGCTGGTCTTCAGAGAGACACTGAACAGAGCGGCAGACACAGCTGATGGAGAAATGACCTCTCCCCACTCCTGAGCCTGAGTCCAGCAGGATGGCTTTTGACGCTGTAACCTCCCCCAGGCCCATCCCAGCTCTGTGAGCCAGTAATCCCCTGTTCCCTCTCTTGAAGCATGACTTAAGCACGTGCAGTAGTAGCTAATACATGTGCGGTCCTGTGATGAAAACGACAGCTGTGTCTGCAGGCTGGTGCCTTTCAGCCCATGCCCAGTGAATCTGAGCCCATGGAGGCTCCTCTGAAGTCATCTTTGCTCCCATTTCAAAATAAGAAGCTCCACTGTGACCTGCTTTGAATATTGGGCTTCCTCATCAGATCTGGATGGAAGAAAGCACAGTGCTCTGAAAATATTAAATGAAAAAAAAAGAGAGAGAGAGCTTGAAATCCTCTGTTGTCACTAACTTGGACCCAGTGAGTATTTAATCATGGGAACAATGGGAAGGAGACGATATTGGGAAAGGAGTAATCTCCCGGAGGTACTCAGGACAGATTAGAAGAGGGAAGAGCCTCAAGAAGTCGTCACCCCAGGCACAGGCCACGGAAAGCATCTGCTGCCTTGACGCATCTTGGGATCCCAAGCAGTCTTGGTTTTTTCTAAGCGAGACCTCAGGCCAGTATCCCCCGGCAGTACATCAGGGGCTAGAAGACAAGGACACAGAGCCTAGGGATGTGGGTCAGGGGGAGCCCTGGGCAGCTGGAGAGCTATGGAGGAGCCTGGGACAGGGGGCAGGGCCAGAGGAGAGCCGAGCGCAGGAAGCACCTAGCCTCCGGCCAGCCTTGGGAAACCTTCAACGACCGCACAACGGCTCTTGCAGCCCCGTGGAGATGACCAAGTGAACCCCAGAAATATTCTGGATGCTTCCCAGTGGACTCTGTCCACCCGGCAGTACAAGGACAAGGGGTTTTGTGGCTCCAGAGGGAAGCGGGGTCACCATCTTGTCCCAGTCTGTCCGCAACTTTCCCTATTTTCAAACTGGAAGTTCTGTTTCCCAGGAAACGCCTCCATCCCGAGTAAACCAGGGTGTCTCGCCACCCTCAGACAGTGCTGACCTATGCAGCTGAAGATGGGGAAGGAACCAGGCCCGCATCAGGGCTAAGCGCAATCCTGACAGGAAACACTAAGAATTCAGAACACTCTGCTCGTGAACTTTGTCAGGAGACCGGCTCAGGGGTACCGGCTTTGCCCAGCAGATGTGGGGAGCAGGGCGTGCCAGTCAGGCAGCATGGACGTGCCCCTCAGCCTCCCATTTGACCCCAGACAAGAAGAGCAGGCACATGATCCCCTTGCAGGCTTCTCCAAGCGGAGCTCCAAAGTCTCTTCATCACATGAAGAAGCTCCAGTACTGCCCCCGGGGCTCAGCTTCTGCTGTGGATTCTGGAGCCATTTCAGGCCAGCGAGGAGTGAGCAGAGAGGGAAGCCAGGGCCCAAGAACCCCGAGGCATCGTCAGTACCTTTCTCACCTGGAAGCCAAGGGGTCTGAGGTGAGACCCATCGCTGAGGATCCAGCGATGAGTCCCATCCTTCCCTGCATTCAGGTCACCAGCCTGCTGCCAGCCGTGCCCATTCCATAACTCCTGCAATACACGCCTCCACCTTACCTGGCTGTCTGTCCTTGGGGAGTCAGCCACACCTCCCCCTGGAAACCTCCTCTCACCCCTCAAACTGAAGTCTGTACCAGCCCCCCTCCTCCAAAGGGCATGGCCCAGGTTTGAGATTATACAGCTGTACAATCCTCTCCCCACCAGACTCTACCCTCCTTGCCTCCTATTCACAGGGCAGCACCCCACACAGGACTGAGCCCAGAGGAGACACAGCCTCCAGACCCAACCCAGGAGGGAGGGAGGGAGGGAGGGAAGAGGGGATCTCTAGGACCTAAGGAAGTGACAGTGATCAGAGACACTTTAGCCTTCCAAAGATACACCTAAGTACCCTAGGGGGCACCAGTATCAGAAGGTGGAATAAAACCCACCCCATGGACCCTGTCCTGCAGGGATCCACCCATATCTCCTATGGATCCTGTCCTATCCCACTGGGACTCAAGGTCACTCTGAGGAGGTGAAGAGCAGGAGTCGGAGAAGTGCTAAAGGAAAAGCCTGCAGATGCGTCAGAGGATCCGTCCCTGGGCTTCCATGGACATGCTCTACCATCAGCGTTTTAAAGACACAGGCGATATATGACCATTAACACGGTGCAGGTGTGCAAGGTGATAATTATCTGGAGAAGCAGAACAGCCGGCTTTGGTTCCCACTCTGGGGGTGAAGAGCTTGCTATGGCTCCATGCTGCCCACAGCTGGAGGGACTGCCCCCCACATGGCCACGGGGAGGCCCTGCCTCCCCTGTAAGGCCAGCTCAAAGGTGTCTCCTGTAAGAACACTCTCAGAACCCTTAGATGAGACTGGCCTGGGTTTTCTGAGTGCCTGGGGCCCTGGGGGAGGAGCTGTGTTTTGGAGACAATCTGCCAGGGTTCAAATCCCTACGTCCAGCTGCTTATCTGTGTGCCCAGGACCCAATCACATACCTCTCTTGATTCAGTTTCCTCAGCTATAAAACATGTTGTGTCCAACTCCTTGTGACCCCATGACCTGTCGCCCACCAGGCTCTTCTGTCCATGGGATTTTCCAGGCAAGAATACTGGAGTGGGCTGCCATTCCTTACTCCAGGGAATCTTCCCAACCCACAGATCAAACCCAGGTCTCTCGCATTACAGGCAGACTCTTCACAGTCTGAGCCACGATGGAAGTCCTACAAAACACAGATGGCAACAAAACCCACCTGTTGGGGGCACGGAATCAATGAGTTAATATATGCAAAATGCTAGGGACAGAGTCAGACATGAAGGAGGCTACTAGTGTTTTTTTTCCTTTTTAAAATTTTTTAAATTGGGAGATAATTGCTTTATAATGTTGCACTAGTTTCTGCTGTACAACAACATGAATCAGCTATATATATACACATTATAAAGCAGAGACAAAGGTTTATCTAGTCAAAGCTATGATTTTTTCAGTACGCATGTACAGATGTGAGTTGAACCATAAAGAAGACTGAGTGCCTAAGAATTGATGCTTTCAGATTGTGGTGCTGGAGAAGACTCCTAACAGTCCCTTGGACAGCAAGGAGATAAAATTAGTCAATGCTAAAGGAAATCAACCCTGAATGTTCACTGGAAGGACTGATGCTGAAGCTGAAGCTCCAATACTTTGGCCACCTAATGCCAAGAGCGAACTCATTGGAAAAGATCCCGATGCTGGGAAAGATTGAGGACAGGAAAAAAGGGCAACAGAGGATGAGATGGTTGGATGGCATCACTGACTCAAAGGACATGACTTTGAGCAAACTCCAGGAGATAACGGAGGACAGAGGAGCCTGGCGTGCTGCAATCCATGGGGTCGCAAAAGGTCAGACACGACTGAGCAACTGAACAATATCTTCTCCCTCTTGAACCTCCTTCCCACCTCCCCTCCCATCCCACCCCTCTAGATCATCACAGAGCACCAGGCTGAGCTCTTGGTGCTAAACAGCAACTTCCCTCTGGCTATCTCTTTTAAACACGGTAGCGGCTAGTGTTCGATGATATTATTATCATCATTTCTCTCAGGATGAAGATCGCATCGTTTCTTGCACAATTACCACTGATGTACTCTAGACTGGAGATACCTCCAGAGAAGAAATCATTGACCCAAATCTTGGTTTTGCTCTCAGCCCTGTGCGGCTCTCACAGAGTAAATACAAACTGAAAACTATTTCCTCAAGGAACATGCAGGTGCGTTATAGGGAAGACACTCCCTGGCTCACTGCTCGCTCTAGAGAAATTAAGTCTTGACACTAGGAATGTTCAGCAACCCTTTCCCTCCCCCAGCAACTTGGGCTGCGACAGCAACCGCATTCAGAGGCAGCGGGTGAGGGAGGGCTTTTGGGGGGTTTACTCCTCTTTACTTTTTCTTGTCCCCCTCCACCTCCTTTCCCACCAACCACAAAGGAGACGAGTTGCATGAAAGCTGCACAGCAGAAGTTAGGAATCTGTGATCAGTGGAATAAAGAACCACGTGGCAGGGTGAAGAGGTCTTCCTACAAAGGCTGACTTGGCTGCTTTCCAGGCTCTACTGCCTTGGACAGATCAGCCCGAGGCTCTGTGCCACGGTACTCCTCATCTAGGAAATGGGGCTAAGATAGCAACCTCCGGTCTCGGGGAGGAATAAGCAGGCTTGCAATGGAGTGCACAGTGAGGGGCCAGACACCTGGTAGAAACTCTGGGTTCTGATGGCTGGGAGAGCTTGAGTGCTCGGCGCTCAGTCGTGTCTGACTCTGTGTGACCCCACGCACTGTAGCCCGCCAAGCTCCCCTGTCCCTGGGATTCTTCAGGAAAGAATACTGGAGTGGGTTGCCATTTCCATCTGGACATATTAAAGCAAAGCCCACAAGGGCAGCAGGGAGTGGCTTGTTTAGACTCACCTCGGTTTACTTTTCCCAACAGCTCGGCACATTGCCATCGGCATACCATGGCACTCCACAAACATCTCAGAACTGAGAGCCTCCTCAGGAAGAAGGAAGCATATGCAACGGAGGACTCAAGGCTAAAACTCAGACTTCCTGCCTCCGAGAGGGTTGGAGACGCCAACACTCTTTTGACAGTCAGTGGCCACACACACAAAAAATGAGAAATGTCTGAGGGTGCCAGGGTCCCGATCTGGTTGAGCACAAATGACTTGGTTTTCAAGGTGGAAATAAAATGAAAAGAACACCCATCAATAATGTGAAATGTTAAAACCAAGAAAAAAATGCAAGCCCTCCCCATCCTGGGCAACTAGAGTGAAGGGAAGGGACAAAAAAGAGGCAAAACCAAAAAGAGGTGGGGTGAAGAAACACTAAAGAAGAAAAAGAGCAACTGAAGCAGGAAAGAGAACTGGGAAGGAAGAAGGAGGTTCCATGAGAGTTACAGGAAGACCGGCAGCAAAACCACTGAAGAAAGACGTGGGGAGGTTGTGGGTGCAGAGTCGCAGAGGAGGATTCTCCAACATGCAGCCATGGGCAGATCATAGCTCATTCAAACCGTGGAAGTGTAACTCACACTCGAGAGCCAGAAGCCTTAACCTGGAAACCTGGACAACTGCACTGCATTTGAGACCGAGTTTTTAAAAATGGTAGCAGTGGGAGAGACAAAACCAGGCTCTGCTCAGCTTTCCAGTCTGGATCTGAGTAGGAAAATGAGAAATATTTCAGCAACACAGACAAGGCAAGTGCTTCCCTAATCTGGGTACTGCTCCAGCTGAGCCCTTGTTTGTCCTCAGATGGCACATGCTAGTGGGTGGAGAATCTCACGGACAGAGGAGCCTGGTGGGCTGCCGTCTATGGGGTCGCACAGAGTCGGACACGACGGACGTGACTTAGCAGCAGCAGCAGCTGCAGTGGGTCAGAAGGACTAGGGTCCATTCCACCTCCAGACCCTGTAACGTACTCAGTGGAGCTGGGTTATTCTGGATGCCTCAGGGTGCATTCTGTCTCTCAGGAGCACCCTGGACCTTTATGCCCACATTCCTCCGTCCCCATGCCTCCCTCAGATGTGCAGGGGAAGCCGATTTCACCCTCCAGCTCTGTGGGAGGGTGCCTGGTTTGTTGTTGTTCAGTTGCTAAGTCATGTCCAACTCTTTGCGACCCCTTGGATTGCTGCACACCAGGCTCTTCTGTCCTTCTATCTCTTGGAGTTTGCTCAAATTCATGTCCATTGAGTCAATGATGTTACCTAACTAACTCATCCTCTGCCGCCCACTTTTCCTTTGACTTCTAATCTTTCCCAGCATCAGGGTATTTTCCAACGAGTCAGCTCTTTGCATCAAGTGGCCAAAGCATTGGAGCTTCAGCAACATAATCAGTCCTTCCAATGAAGATTCAGGACTGATTACCTTTAGGATTGACTGGCTTGATCTCCTCACAGTCCAAGGGACTCTCCAGAGTCTTCTCCAGCATCACAGATGAAAAGCATCAATTCTTCAGTGCTCAGACTTCTTTACGATCCAACCCTCACATCCATACATGACAACTGGAAAAATCAACCATAGCTTGGACTAGACGGACCTTTGTCGGCAGAATGATGTCTCTGTTTTTGATATACTGTCTAGGTTTGTCATAGCTTTCCTTCCAAGGCGCAAGCAGCGTCAAAACTAATTCATATAATCCTACTGTCCTGGTCACACAGGTGACTCAGGGTTGGTTCACGTTCCCTAAACTGGTCCAATAAGAGTAAAACCCAAGATTTTGTATCACGGTTAAAGAAAGAAATGTCCTCCTCTGCTGGATATGAAGTAGGAGTACTGGGACACAGGGGTGGGGCAACCATCTCACGACAATGAAGAGAGAATCGATGAAATTGGAGCCAACTCAGAAGCCGCAGAGACTTTAATCTAGGTTGCCTACTTCTGAATCAAGCTGTTTCTGATGACCTTCAGTCTATTCATTTAAGTGAATCAACAAATTCTCTCTTACGATCGATCTGGTTGGAGTTTTCCATTATATGCAATGAAACGGTTCCTAATCCAATGTCTTATTGATTTCATGAATGAGTACTTTGAAAGTAATAATAATAGTAATAAAAATGATAAATGAAAAATAAAGATAAAGGCTAGAGTAAATACATATAAGAAACAAATTTCAGCACATCAAATCTTTTCATTTTCTCAGGGGCTCACCGCACACCTATCAAAAAGGTTAAAATTTTAAAAAGTGACTATATCAAGTGTTAGTGAGGATTCAGAGGAACCGGAACTCTCGCAGTCCTCAAGAAGGTTAGTGTTTGTATAATAACTATATTGGTGCATACCCATGTTCATTGTAGCACTGCTCACAATAACCAAGATATGAAAGCAACCTAAGTGTCAACAGATGAATGGTTAAAGAACATGTGATGCATATATGTACAATGAAGCATTTTTCAGCCAAGGAACACCATTCAGCCATTTACAATGATCTGAATGGACCTTGAGGGCATTATACCAAGTAGGAAAAGTCAGAAAAAAACAAATAGTGTGTGGTCTCATTTATATGAAATCTAAAAAAGTCAAACTTGTGAAAACAGAGAGTAGAATGGTGGTTACCTGGGGCTGGGAATGGGGGAATTGGAGAGATGTTATCTGAAACTACAAACTTGCAACCAGTAGATAAATAAGCTCTGGAGATTGATGCACAGCATATTGATTACAGTCAACAATATTGTGTTACAAACTTCCAAACTGCTGAGAGACTAGATCCTAATTCTCACCAGAAAGAAATGGTAATTATGAGATGCAGCAGAGATAGGCATTGGATAAAACTGCAGCGGTAACGACATCACAATATATAAATGTATCAAACCACTGTAACTCTGCACACCTTAAACTACACAATCTTATATATGCCAATTATATCTCAGTTATAATAATTACTGGAAAAATAATCACCACTGGGAGTGATGAACACCATTTACAGGGAATTCATTGGGAATCGTGGGACTCCACAGGCAGGAGGCACTCCACGCACACATGTCAGTTCAGCTCAGTCCAGTCCAGTCGCTCAGTCGTGTCGGACTCTCTGCAACCCCATGAATCGCAGCACGCCAGGCCTCCCTGTCCATCACCAGCTCCTGGAGTTCACTCAGGCTTGCGTTCATCGAGTCCATGATGCCATCCAGTCATCTCATCCTCTGTCGTCCCCTTCTCCTCCTGCCCCTAATCCCTCCCAGCATCAGAGTCTTTTCCAATGAGTCAACTCTTCGTGTAAGGTGGCCAAAGTACTGGAGTTTCAGCTTCAGCATCATTCCTTCCAAAGAAATCCCAGGGCTGATCTTCTTCAGAATGGACTGGTTGGATCCCTTGCAGTCCAAGGGACGAGAAGACATAAATAATCATCATGAGAAAGCCACTGCCTTCCCACTCAGTCCTAAGTCCCCTGGCTCCCCTTTTTCCTTCACTTGCCTCACCCTACCTGCAACCACCAACATTTACATCCATCTTCACCATCAGCACAGGCTGTGTGCTGGGCTGAGCGTGTCCTCTGCTGTCAAGTGGGAACAGTAGCCTCAAGGTGGAAGCTGAGAGTGGCCAGGCCACCTTATCCCTAAGCCCCTGCACTGCTCTAGAGCCAGGAAAGAGGCCTGACCACAGGCAGCCTGTCCCAGGCCTAGAGGCGCCCTCTAGCTCACCTTGACATAAGAAAAAACCCAGGCCACCATATCTCCTCAGGTAGAAACATGACCAGTAGAAATGATGGGCCAGCAATTGGTGGGAGCCAAGCTGAGTTACAGGGGCTCGTGGTGAACCCAAATTGTGAGGCAGCCAATCCTGTGAGTACACAGAAGTATCAGAAACCCACAGAGCAGGGGGTGAGGCCCCAGAGAGCAATGAGGAGGAAACAGCAGGCACGCAGCAAGAAGCAGGGATGCTGTGGACGTGGCGATCTTGAGAGAGAAAGGGAGGGACTTCCCTGGGGTGCAGGAGCTAGGACTCCTGGCTCCCAGTGCAGGGGACACAGGTTCCAGCCCCGGTCAGGCAACCAGATCCCATGTGCTACAAATAAAGCCAATTAAGACCAAATAAATAAATATTTTAAAAGAGAGTGAGAGGGAGGGTCACAGTCTCAGAGCCACCTCAGCTCCCAAAGCTTTCCTGGTGTCCCTCTGCCCTTTGTATTCTCCACAGCCCACTCTCTCCTTCAAGGGATCTTCGTGGGTCTCCAGGTTAGCCAAAGATGGCACCCTCGGCCACTGCAGACAGACCACGTGCTGTAGGAGAGGGGCCTGTGATGTCTTGCTTCCCACCAGGTGGGGCTCCTTCATCTCAGTGGCTCACTTCTTACCGACTTTACAGTTTCAGACCCAGAAATCCACAATCTGTCCCAGAGAGACGACTTTCTTGGCCCTCCAAGCCTGTTCTCCCACCTCAAAAAGCTAAAGAGATGCTGAGAATCACCGTATCCTCTGAAAACATCTCAGAGGACAAGAAACCAAAAAAGTCCAAATGAAAAGATGGATTGAAAGTGTGTGTGTGTTTTTTTTTTACCTACAAGATTACAGAGAGACCAGTTATAAGCATGTGTGCATGTGTGTGTACCCGTGTGTATGTTTGTGTGATTCTTTAATCCATTCACCTAGTTAGCCCTGATGAGTCTCTAAGTCCAACCATTGAAGGACTCTGAGCGTGTGTGCATGTGTGTGTACCCGTGTGTATGTTTGTGTGATTCTTTAATCCATTCACCTAGTTAGCCCTGATGAGTCTCTAAGTCCAACCATTGAGGGACTCTGAGGCTGAGAACATGGAACAATCATGGTCAGGGGAGGGGCAGGTTTGCCTGTAAGAGGGCATGAGGGGAACTTCTGAAGTAATGGAAATATTTTATATTTTGATCTGGGTAGTGGCTCTTCAAGTGTAAACATATCTAAACCATCATCAAGGTGTACATTTAAGATTGGTACCCTCAAAAACCACTACAATATTGTAAAGTAATTAGCTTCCAATTAAAAAAAAAAAAAGATTGGTACCCTCTACCTGGCAATTCTACACCTGGGCATACATCCAAAAGAAGTGAAAGCAGGGACCACTGATGACTGCACATCAATGTTCAAAGCAGCATTAGTCACAACAGTGAAAAAGTGGAAACAATCCAAGTGTCCATTAACATATGAACAGATAAGCAAAATATAGTACATACATACAATGCAATAGTAAGCAGCCTCAACAAGGAAAGACATTCTGACACACGCCACCACAGAGATGAACCCTGAACAACTGCTAAATGAAATAAGTCAGTCACAGACAGGTCAGGACTATGGTGGTGGTGGTGATTTAGTCACCAGGTCATATCTGACTCTTTGCAACCCCACCAGGCTCCTCTGTCCATGGGACTTCCAAGGGAAGAATACTGGACTGGGCTGCCATTCCGTTCTCCAGGGGATCTGCCCCACCCAGAGATGGAAACCACATCTCCTGCATTGCAGGCAGATTCCTTACCATCTGAGGCACCAGGGAAGGCCAGACTTTGAAAATGTTATATTAAATGAAATGAGCCAAACACCAAAAGGCAAATACTGCATGAGCCTACTTTCATGTAGTCCCTAGAACAGGCACATTCAGAGACAAATTGTAGAACAGAGATTACCAGGGCCGCAGGGGCAGGAGGGAGAAGCATTGTTCAACAGGCACAGAGGCTTTGCTGGGGATGATGAAAAATTGGGCCATAGACAGTGGTGATGGCTACCCAACATTGTGAGTGCGTTAAAGCCACTGAATTGGGTATTACAAATGGTTAAGTGAAAAACACTTAAGAGCTTTAAATCCCTTTTTCAGTTATGAGGCTCATCCACATCCAGGGTACTTTGCCAGCCAGTGTGGCAGATGCTGGATTCAGTCTCAGGTCTCTGAATTCAGAGGCCAGGAATACAGTCCCGCACCCATAAAGCAACCCTTCTCTAATAAACTGGTCAATCCAGCTCTGCTTGGGCTGAGAACAGCCTCCATCCTGAAGGGAGGGCTCAGGCTGCTGACCTCTCTTTACTGGTGTGGGTCAATGAACTGAAAAAAAATCTGTGTAACTTCAGGCTGGTGTCCTTCCTGAGACTGTACAAAGCCCCCGGGATGTCTGTGGAGTTGCTTTGCCTGCAAAACAAAAACAAAAACAAAACTGCCCCAGCTCCCTTGTCTATAAAAAGCAACTAGCTCAGAAGGTGTGGCTGAGACCAGCCAACGACAAAACCTCCCAAATCAAATGATGAATTTAATCCCACCTGGCATCAGAAAGCATGGACAAGAACCACCCCTCCACCCTTGCTACTCTGAGGCAGAATAAATATAGATGCTCATGACACCAACTTTCCACCTCCATGTACACTGTCCTGCCCTGCTCTGCCAGGTGGGCTAGAACAACCTGTTTGGAACAAAGATCCCACCTTATATTCAATAACATCAACAACCTTTGGATGAGGATGGGCACATCTCCATAGACAGTGGATTTTAGAGTTTAAAGCATCCTTTGAGGTCATCTCACCAAATCTCTTCATTTTCCCAGAAGGAAAAACAGAGGGAGGGAGTGGTGAGGATCACTGATTTTTTTAGCTCAGTAGCCCTGGGTTTGAACTTGACTTTGACATTTACTTTGATATTTATGTGGTCCTCAGCAAGCTGAGCTATTGTCTTTCGACCTTAGTTTGCTCATCTGTAAAACGGGGATAACATTACTACTATAGGGTTGTTGTGAGTATTAAATAATACTGGGTTGGCCAAAAAGTTCATCTGGGTTTTTCCTGTAAGATATTAGAGGTCAAGAGCCTGGCACATGCCTCTCTCACTGTGTGGTAAGAATTCTCCTCCACCACCATCACCATCATTAGTATCATCATGAAATGAAGACCCAGGGAGATGAAGGATTTCTCCAAAATCATACAGCTGTGGCTTGTGGCAAAACAGTCTTTCACACCAGTGGGTTTTTCCATTTCATCACCATGAGACAGCACAATTACCTGGGCCTAAAAATTTATAGCACTTCATGGAAAATACTTGAAATTATATGACTTTTCCACATTTCCAAATTAGAAGTCCAAGCCTGATGTCCAAGAGTCTTCAGCACAGAAACAACTTTTCAGAGTAAAGATACTGAAACCAAATAATGTGAGCCTTCTCACTCTCTGTCTTCATATCTGAATCTGAAATTCTCAATGAGGATCACAGTGGAGCTGGAGATGGACCAGAGAGTTCACCTAGAGGGTGGGCACAGGACAGCTGACCAGGAGACAACCGACATCTGTTCAGAAAGCTAAAAGCTGAATGGAGAATCCAGATGAACTGTGAAGGGAACAGACAATAACGATCATGGTAACAGCACCAACTGAGCGCTTAGTAGCTGCCAGATGCCATTTTAAGCATTTACATCCATTACCATTGTTAATCCTCCAACCCTATGAAATAGGCAAAATTATTACCTATGTGAATGAGGAAGAAAAGGCCAAAGGAGCTTTACAAACTCATTTCCCAAGGAAGGCCTTCCATGCACCGTGGCTAAGATCTAGCCATACTGGGATACCCACTCGTCTCCCCAAACCTGACAGGCTGTCTCATACCATCTTTCCATCTGAAATGCCTCTCCTCATCTCTGCTTATTTCAATGCTATTCATCCTTCAAGACGTATCAGGAATGGTATCGCCTCAGACTTTCCCATGCAATTTGCCTTCTGACTCATTCAGCCACAAGTTCATCACTTACCATATTGTATCATAGCTTGTGTTTCTGTATGAGTGTGCTTCTACACTAGGGGTGAAGAACAAAAAGGGCTAGAATCATGTTTCGTTTGCCTTTGAAGTTGCTCAGTCGTGTCCGACTCTTTGCGACACCATGAACTGTATATAGCCTACCAGGCTCCTTAGTCCATGGAATTTTCCAGGCAAGAGTACTGGAGTGGGTTGTCATTTCCTTCTCCAGGGGATCTTCCCAACCCAGGGATCGAACCTGGGTCTCCCGCACTGCAGGCAGATGCTTTACCATCTGAGCCACAGGGAATATATTGCTTAATATGGGTTTCCCAGGTGGTGCTAGTGGTAAAGAACCTGCCTGCCGATGCAGGAGGCCTAAGAGATGCAGGTTTGATCCCTGGGTCAGGAAGATCCCCTGGAGGAGGGCATGGCAACCCACTCCAGTATTCTTGCCTGGAGAATCCCATGGACAGAGGATCCTGGTAGGCTACGGTCCACAGGGTCACAAAGAGTCAGACAAGACTGAAGTGACTTAGCATGCACACACATTGCTTAATATACATTTTTAAAAATGTTCAATGAAGGTTTGTTGGAATTCTCAATGCCCTTGGTCACACAACTTGTCCTTGGAGAAACTAGGACACCTTTGCTATGGACTCATCCCTCAACTCCAAGAGCTCATGTGGATTTGAAGGACAGTCTTTCCAAAGTTGTTGATGTCCTGCACAGGTACACAGTTTCAAACTAGTCATTTGTCCTTATGGGTTCAGTGAACAAGTGGGCAAAGATGCATAGACAAAGGTTCATCACAGCCCTGTTTACAGTGGAAAAATATGAAAGCAACCTAAATGACCAACCAGGGAGAACTAGTCAAACATATATCAGTAAAAATATCTCACTGTATACCCAAAATGAAATGCCGTGTAACTTTAAAAATGATAAGGCGCATCTCAGGGCACAGACACAGAAAGCTATCTGGGGGGTATTCCTCTTTTTTCCTAAAGCTATTTACTTATTTAATTTTTATTGGAATATAGTTGATTTACAATGTTGTGTTAGTTTCAGATGTACACATTCTTGTTTTAATTGACAGCTTTTAGATGACATAAAAAGTAACTTGTTATTAACTAGAACATTCAGCAAAATAGCCCACAAATCCTAATCATGTCAAATGATACAATTCTAAACACACATGCTTTATATTTATGTCTGCATGCTTGTGTACACGTATTTGCAGACACATATGGTCAAAGTATCTACAAACGGGTATGTTTCAAAGCCAAAGAAAGTACATTCATCCTTTGAGAAAAAAATCTCTGCTTTCTATTTTTCATCTCAATTTGAAAGATATGAGCTACGCATGGTTGGATAGAATATTAATAAGGTTCAGCCTCTAATTAAGGTTAAAGCTTGATTACGTCCAACATCATATTGAGATACAAGAAGATATTCCTAAAGCATTTATATATAGATGGATAGATGGACTGATAAATGGATTTGAAGAAAGCTTATAAAAACATTTACTATAATAAAAAAAGAATGAAAATCATAGATACGGAAAAGAAAGGCTGGGCAGCAGGACAGTATCAGGGCAAGATCCCACGCAGACACTCTCTGGATGGCATCCCTACACGATCACTGTCTCCGGGCTGAGAGCTCAGCTCCCAGCAGTCAGAACAAAAGGGGTGCTATTCGTCTCTCACCCCCAGTGTGTCATGATCACAATCAGCCATCTTTGCTCTCCGGGTGACACAACAAAGTGAAATAACGTCTCTCCTATGACCCCAAGCTAAAGATGACAGAGCAACTGAAAATATTCTGAAGATAATAAAAAATAAAAGGCCAAGAATCTCGCCCTGTCCCTTTATCCAGCATCCTGAGATTGCCTATACCCAGTCAAGGAACTGTCCACTGACTTCTTTTTTACCCCAAGACAGCCTCCTGGGCACAGACACTAATCATCTACCCTTTTTCAAAACTACAATTAAAAACAAGACAAGCCTCCCTTTTAAACTGGGCCAGCCTTTAATACCTGCAGAGGACAAACAGTCCCCAAACACTCCCGCCCACACCTCTTCACCTCCACGCCCACCAGCTCTGGGAGGCGTTTAGCACCGTCCTGTGCTTTCCGGGGTCCTAAGACTCTGATGAAAGCCTCTTTGCCGCTTCTACCAAAACACGGTGCGTGTGACAGCTGTCTGGAGCTCAGGAACAGGGAAAGGGGTTGCCAAGCAGGAGAGAGGTCCGGGAAGTCTGGGACAGAGGTGAAAAGCTCCTTTGGGGGCGTGCTATGGGCTCAACTGTGGAGGCCAAAACTCATATAGTGAAGTCCGAACCTCCAGTATTTCACAATGGAATGCATTTTGAGATAAAATCTTTAATGAGGTCATTCAGGTGGGCCCTAATCCAATATGATGGTTATCCTTATAAGAAGAGAAAGGAAGGTCAGAGGCACACACAGAGGGACGACCACACGAAAACACTGGGAGAAGGTGGGTGTCTGCAAGCCAAGCAGGGGCTTCCCTGGTGGCCCAGCTGGTAAGAATCCGCCTGCAATGCAGGAGACCTGGGTTTGATCCCTGGGTGGGAAGATCCCCTGGAGAAGGGAAAGGCTGCCCACTCCAGTATTCTGGCCTGGAGAATTCCATGCCCTGTATAGTCCATGGGGTTGTAAAGAGGCAGACACAACTGAGCGGCTTTGACTCACAAGCCAAGGAGAGACCTCAGAAGAAAACAACCCTGCCGACACCTTGAGCTTGGACTTGCAGGCTCCAACACTAGTGAAGAAATACATTTCTGTTATTTCAGTCAGGGGTCCTCAACCCCAAGGCCACAGACCTAGCCTGTCAGGAAGCAGGCTGCACAGCAGGAGGTGAGTGGCAGATGAGCTTCACAGGGAAGCTTCATCTGTAGTTACAGTTCCTCCCCACGGCTCACGTTACAGCTGGAGCCCCGCCCCATCAGATCAGCAACAACATAATAAATGTAATGCACTTGAATCATCCCCAAACCGTCCCCACCACCACCACTCCAGGTCCCTGGAAAACTGTCTTCTACAAAACCAGTCCCTGATGCACAAAGGTTGGGCAACACTGCTTTAAGCCACCCAAAGTCTGGGATACTTTGTTATGGCAGCTCTAGTAAACTAATACAAGATGAGCTTAGAAAGAAAAGAATAAAAACTTACTATTAGGTAAACCACTTGATGAGAGACCCTAACAGACACTAAAGAGAACTTTGAAAGAGAAAGATGGCCTTCTGCACATTGGGGCTGTGAATTCTCAGTCCACCCCTACTTTAGGGCCTCTTTGAAACTGATTTTGTTTGTTTGCCCAGACTTAGATATCTGCTGATTGAAAAATCTCAAGGTGTTTCCTGCCATCTTGATGCTGGTTACTGTGGTGGTTTAGTCCCTAAGTTGTGTCTGACTCTTGCAGCTCTATGGACTGTAGCCTGCTGCCAGGCTCTTCTGTCCGTGGGATTTCCCAGGCACGAATAGCAGAGTGGGCTGCCATTTCCTTCTCCAGAGGGCCTTCCTGACCCAGGAATCAAACCTGCACTGCAGGTAGATTCTTTACTGGCCAAGCCGCTAGGTTATGACTCGAATGGGCTGTTGAGAAGGAAGATGGGATGGGGTGGGTGAAGAGGGAGCTGGTGAGAGCTCTGGCCCAGGTGTTGGGCCATGCACCTGACGTACATCAACTCATTCAATCACGTCACCCTCTAAGTTCGAAAATGGACATGGCATTTGTGGTTCGCTTGAGGCCACATACTAAGTGGTAACAACAGAATATGGATTCAGCCAGTCTGAATGCAGAGACTACGCCTTAACTCCGTCGTCTCAGTGAGGTCCCCTCCTTCCCCGAGGGCTTCACTGCACCAAGGACAAGTTAGGACTCTCCCAGCTATGGCAGAAGCACAGCTTAAACTCTCGTAACTCGAAAAGTGGGGTGGATCTCCAGGCAGCATTAAATCCGGGACCCTAACGAGTCATCAGAGCATTTCGTCTTCTCTGCTTCCCCCTGAATGCTGCTACATCTGTTCTGCTGGCGATGGGTCCCCTCCACAAGATGGGTAAGATGACCATGAGATGACCAACATCACATCACATCATACCAGCGTGCCAAGCCCATAGAGGCAGAAGGTCAGCATTCTCATCAATGCCAGGAAGACAGCCCTGGCCTGCTGGAGTCACATGACCATCCCAGAACCAGTGACTGTTGTTTGATTGTCCAGGCTTGGGTCAAGTGTCCACACTTGTGGCCAGGGCTGCAGCAGGAGGTCAAGTGGCCAGATGTGTTACCAGGAAGAGGGGAAGGGGACAAGCAGCATTCAGTTCAGTCGCTCAGTCATGTCCGACTCTTTGCGACCCCATGAATCGCAGCACGCCAGGCCTCCCTGTCCATCACCAACTCCCGGAGTTCATTCAGACTCATGTCCATCGAGTCACTGATGCCATCCAACCATCTCATCCTCTGTCGTCCCCTTCTCCTCCTGCCCCCAATCCCTCCCAGCATCAGAGTCTTTTCCAATGAGTCAGCTCTTCACATGAGGTGGCCAGAGTACTGGAGTTTCAGCTTCAGCATCATTCCTTCCAAAGAAATCCCAGGGCTGATCTCCTTCAGAATGGACTGGTTGGATCTCCTTGCAGTCCAAGGGACTCTCAAGAGTCTTCTCCAACACCACAGTTCAAAAGCATCAATTCTTCAGTGCTCAGCCTTCTTCACAGTCTAACTCTCACATTCATACATGACCACAGGAAAAACCATAGCCTTGACTAGACGGACCTTAGTCAGCAAAGTAATGTCTCTGCTTTTGAATATGCTGTCTAGGTTGGTCATAACTTTTCTTCCAAGGAGTAAGCGTCTTTTAATTTCATGGCTGCAGTCACCATCTGCAGTGAATTTGGAGCCCCAAAAAATCAAGTCTGACACTGTTTCCACAGTTTCCCCATCTATTTCCCACGAAGTTGATGGGACTGGATGCCATGATCTTTGTTTTCTGAATGTTGAGCTTTAAGCCAACTTTTTCGCTCTCCTCTTTCACTTTCATCAAGCAGCATTAGCTCCCATAAATTTGTAGACCCTAGTCACCCAGGCAGGTGAGTGGGTTTCCCCAAAGTGATGAGGCAAGAGCAAAAGTCAGGGGCCTCAAGCCATTGCTGGGCAAGGCCCACAGTGGTATTTGCCTCGACTTTCCAAATACCCAGGTTTCAGCACCAGGTGTGAGCTTGGGTGGCCTTGGCCTGCAACAGCTTGGAGCAGGGCTTGGCTTCCCAGCCAGAGGCTGAGGCTGGGTTGCAGCAGTAAAAGCACCAGATCCTAGCCGCCAGACCAGCGGCCAGTGGCAAGGCCCCTGGCCCTTTGGCTTTGCAGAAAAGAATTTCCACAAAAATGGAAAGTAGGGAAGCAAGTAAAGTATTTATTAGGAGGGAAAAGAGTGCAGTACACGTGGATAGACACGTGGGCTTACTCAGAGGGAGAGCCCCTGAGTTGTGCCCTTGTGGCAGTTTGAAATAACTTTTATGGGGCATTTCTTCTGGGTTTCCTTTGGCCAATCATTTTGATTTGCCTGGTTCATAGTCCATACTTGGCATATCTCAGGATCCTCCCCTGTGTGTGCATGCATCTCTGAGCCAACGTGAATCCGACCTAAAAGACCTGTTGGTACCCTGGCATTAGTAAGCATCACTCCATTTGCAAGGAGCTCTTCTGCGCATGTGTGGTCGGGGAAGTCTCCTGACCTCGGGAATGAGAGATATGTGGTCTGGGCGGAGCCCAGGCTCCTCCCTTAATGGTCCAGCTATTCTTGGAGTTTTGGCCAATAGGGAATGAATCTCCAATTGCTTTCCCTGGGGAGGGGGTGGCCATCTACCTCAGTGTCATGGTTAGGATGGGGAGAGCTGGGTGTCTGGGCTGCAGAAAGCTATGAAAGTGATAATGGTACAAAAGGCTACAGAGCGCTTCTTTCGTGTAAGAAGGGAGAGGGACAAGGAAATCCGACCAATTTGTATTTGAGTAAAGAAACTCTGGAAGCAAGGATGTTCAGAAAAAGAGGGGGTTTTGATAACTTACAGGGGTGGGGTGAATACAAACAGGAAAGGATGTACGGTTTCTCACTGGACATCTATGGACATTTTTAAACTATTTGAAAGTATTGCCAGTTTTCTAAAAGACAAACAATTTAATTTAAAATAAAGCCTAAAAATTATCCATAGAAAACAATATGAAAGGAAACAGGCTGAAAAGATTAACAGTGGATATCACTGGATATAGGAGAGGGCAATGGCGACCCACTCCAGTATTCTTGCCTGGAAAATCCCATGGGTGGAGGAGCCTAATAGGCTGCAGTCCATGGGGTCGCTAAGAGTTGGACATGACTGAGCGACTTCACTTTCACTCTTCACTTGCATGCACTGGAGAAGGACATGGCAATCCACTCCAGTGTTCTTGCCTGGAGAATCCCAAGGATGGAGGAGCCTGGTGGGCTGCTGTCTATGGGGTCGCACAGAGTCGGACACGACTGAAGCGACTTAGCAGCCTCACTGGACATTAAGCCTAAGTATGATTTTTTTCCCTTTGAACTTAATTACCAAATTTCCTAAAATGAACAGGTACTGTTTTTCACAAGGAAAAGAAAATGAACTTTAAAAAGATCTGAACTGAAAAAGTCACATGACATCTGAAGCAGAAATCGTAACTGACAATATCATATACATTCATTTCTCACTCCCTCTAAATCAAGCTGCCCTGCAGCCCCGCCCTCACCACCGCCTGCCCCCCACCCATCTACTGCTTTAAAGAGCCAGGAAATCGCTGCACTTTGAATTTCAAACAAGATTTGTAACAGCAGCAGAAAGAAAGTAGTTTTGAAAGTCAGGCTTTGTTGAGAAAAGGAATTTCTAAATTCCAAACTGCGTCCCTCGCAAAGAACACCACGTGGCGTTCTGAAAGAAAAAGACAGGATGTGACAGGAGGGGAGCTCTCCAGGCTTCCTCTTCCTCAGGAAGGTGATGCTGAGGATAACAAAGATGCAGGCCAGGAGGGATGGGGACACCCTCGCCTGGCCTCACTTCTGAAGGACCCAGCAACCCCACCTTGCCCATGGCCACGTGGGCCAAGAAGGGTCCAGCAAAGGAAGGACAGAGAAAGGTGCATCAAGGGGAGGGGGACTATGACGGGCCATCATGCCCTTCCCACATCCACATGTTCAAGTCCTAGCTCCCAGGATCTCAAAATGTAACCATATTTGGAGATATTCAAGGAAGGGTTTGAGTTAAAAAGAGGCCATTATAGACACTTCTCCAAATACATACAGATGGCAAACAGGCACACGAAAAGATACTCTGCATCACTAATTACTACAGAAATGCAACCAAAACCAGGGCTTCCCAGGGGGCACCGTGGGAAAGGATCCACCCACCAGGGCAGGAGACGCAGGACACACAGGTTCAGTCCCTGGGTTGGGATGATCCCCTTGAATAGAAAATGACAGTTCATCCCAGTGTTCTTGCCTTTAAAATACCAGGGACAGAGGAGCCTGCCACGCTACAGTCCATGCGGTTACAAAGAGCTGGACATGACTGAGTGACTGAGCATCCAAATCAAAACTACAGAGAGGTTATCACTTCACACCAGTCAGAATGGCCATCATCAAAATATCTACAATCAATGCTGGAGAGGATGTGGAGAAAAGGGAAAACTTTTGCAGTGTTAGTGGGAATGTAAATTGATGCAGCCACTATAGAAAACAGTATGGAAATTCTGTAGAAAGCTAAAAACAGAACTACCATCTGACCCAGCAAATCCCACTTCTGGCATAGACCCACAGAAAGCCATAATTCAAAAAGACACATGCGCCCAGTGTTCACTGCAGCACTATTTAAATAGCCAGGACATGGAAGCAACCTCAGTGTCCATTAACAGAGGAATGAAGATGCTATGGTATATATATACAGTTCAATATTACTCAGCCATAAAAGTAAATGAAATTGGGTCATTTGTAGAGACATGGATGGACCTAGAGACTGTCATACAGAGTAAAGTCATAAAGACAAAAACAAATATCATATCAGGTCAGTTCAGTGCAGTCGCTCAGTCGTGTCTGACTCTTTGTGACCCCATGAATCGCAGCACGCCAGGCCTCCCTGTCCATCACCAACTCCTGGAGTTGATTCAGACTCACGTCCATCAAGTTGGTGATGCCATCCAGCCATCTCATCCTCTGGTGTCCCCTTCTCCCCCTGCCCCCAATCCCTCCCAGCAACAGAGTCTTTTCCAATGAGTCAACTCTTCGCATCAGGTGGCCAAAGTACTGGAGTTTCAGCTTCAGCATCATTCCTTCCAAAGAAATCCCAGGGCTGATCTCCTTCAGAATGGACTGGTTGGATCTCCTTGCAGTCCAAGGGACTCTCAAGAGTCTTCTCCAACATCACAGTTCAAAAGCATCAATTCTTCGGTGCTCAGCCTTCTTCACAGTCCAACTCTCACATCCATACATGACCACAGGAAAAACCATAGCCTTGACTAGACGGACCTTAGTCGGCAATGTCTCTGCTTTTGAATATGCTATCTAGGTTGGTCATAACTTTTCTTCCAAGGAGTAAGCGTCTTTTAATTTCATGGCTGCAGTCACCATCTGCAGTGATTTTGGAGCCCCCAAAAATAAAGTCTGACACTGTTTCCACTGTCTCCTCATCTATTTCCCACGAAGTGATGGGACCAGATGCCATGATCTTTGTTTTCTGAATGTTGAGCTTTAAGCCAACTTTTTCACTCCTCTTTCACTTTCATCAAGAGGCTTTTTAGTTCCTCTTCACTTTCTGCCATAAGGGTGGTGTTGTCTGCATATCTGAGGTTATTGATATTTCTCCCAGAAATCTTGATTCCAGCTTGTGTTTCTTCCAGTCCAGCGTTTCTCATGATGTACTCTGCATAGAAGTTAAATAAGCAGGGTGACAATATACAGCCTTGAAGTACTCCTTTTCCTATTTGGAACCAGTCTGTTGTTCCATGTCCAGTTCTAACTGTTGCTTCCTGACCTGCATACAGATTTCTCAAGAGGCAGGTATATATTAAGGCATATATGTGGAATTTAGAAAAAAAATGGTATAGATGATTTTATTTGCAAAACAGAAATAGAGACATGGATGCAGAGAATAAATATATGGATAAACCAAGGGGGGAGGGAGTAGGAGGAATGGGGAGACTGGGACTGAAATTGTGTACACTATTGATACTTACTGTGTGTAAAACAGATAACTAATGAGGTCAAACTGTATAGCACAGGAAACGCTAATGTGCTGTGGTGACCTGTAAAGGAAGGAGATTCAAAAGGGAATGGATAGACGTATGTGTCTTAAGTTTCACTTTGCTATGCAGCAGAAACTGACACAGCGCCGTAAAGCAACTACACTCCAATAAAAATTCATTTAAAAAGATAAATAAAAAGAGGCCATAAGAGTGAGTCCCTAATCCAATCTGACGAGTGTCTTTATAGGAAGAGGAAGAATCACCAAGGGCATAAGATAGCAGGGAAACAACCATGTGAAGATGAGCAAGAAGGCAGCCGTCTGCAGCTCAAGGAGACAGGCCTTAGGAGAAACCAACCGTGCCAACCCACACTTTGGTCTTGGATGCCCAACCTCCAGAACTGTGAGGAAATAAACGTCTGCTGTCGCAGCCACCTCATCTGTTGTATTTTGTTATGGCAGCCTGAAGCAAACTAACGTAGAACCATCTCAAACAATGTTCCCAGAGCAAGAGCGAGTAGCTGAGCAAGTGGGAACGACCACCCGGTCTGGTGAGGCGCTCCTAGGAGGGCACGTATCAGGGGCCCACAGAGACCCTCAGGGCGGGACCGGACTGCATCAAACTCAGGACCCTCACCACTAAAGGGAGCAGAGAGACCAGAGGCTTCAGAAGTGGGTGCTGCATGACCCACACCCAGACAGGGAAGGGTGAGCAAAGCAATCCCCCAACACACATATGACGAGTGCCAGGGACCAGGCCAGATCAGCCACGCCAGCCTCAGCATGGCCCATGGCACGACGGCCGTGAGCAGACCCCGCCAGAGTCACAGTGTCACGGGAAGTGTGACTGGTACCCAGAGAGCCCCAGGCAAAGGGTGGGTGATCTGAAAGACTCTTTCCCCTAAAGAGACTGTTTCCATTCAGACGCGTTCCCATTTTTAAGCACCTCTGGCTGACTAGCTGTGAGGCTTTCTGCCATATTTTTCTGCACCTCTGAATTATGGTGGATTCACTGCCAACCAAACCCTGGTGTGACTGATAGGGAGAAGTCATCTATAAAGGAGATGGCAAGAAAAAAATGACCTCAACTTGGTCAAAGCACTGAAGACGCTGAGGGCATCCTAGCACGGAGTCTGGACTGCCTTGAAGTCCGTTGACAGTTCCAGGAGCCTTGATGGGACTTGGGCAGCATGAATCCTCTCTTGAGATGTGGCACAGACCCCAGGAGCCACATTATATGAGGTTCTGGTCAGTCTCACCAGAGGGCGAGTTTCAGTCTAACGGCTTGGAGGTCTTCCTGCTTTTTTTCCATTTTTAAAAGAGCAGATGTTCTCCTGGGAAAGAGATATTTAGCTACCCAAACAAATCAGAGAAGTGGAGGAATGGAAATAAACCAGGCAACTGCCTGCCACGGTGGCAGTGCCCAAAGAAATCACATTAGCTGGAGAGGAGCGTCCGGCCCCAGGCAGGGAGCGCAGCTTGGCACCGCTCCCGTCCCGGGTGAGTGACGAATACGACTGTCTTTGTTCTGGTTCTTGACGTGAAGGACGGTCTGTGGGGTTATTTGTCTAGTTTGTTGACTCTCATAAAAGACATTCATAAATTTATTCTTAGTGCCGGGGTGCTTACCGGTGTCAAAGTGGAGTCTTTTCAGACAGTTGCTCCGTGTTAAAACAAGCCACTCAGATGCATCTATAAATAATTGTCTGGGCTTCGTTTAGCTAACAAACGGCTTTTTTTCTTCTCTCTCTCTCTCTCCTCTCTTTTTAAAATCAACTCTAAAATGATTTCATAAACAACAGGAGGAATTTCCCATTAATATTAAAGTGTGTCTGGGTTGGTCATTTTAATAGAACTTTCCAGAGGGAACAAGCAGTCCTTCCATCTTGTCCATGTGAAACCTATTCCCTTTTCAGAATAAGACATTTGGCAGCCCGGCCTCGCTAGGAGCAGTCATAGCTTCCCTGCCCCACCATCCTATGTCCCTCTCTTGCACTGCTTTGGGCAAAAAAGGAGGAGGACAGCAAGGCTGTGGAGAGCAGCGTGAGCCAGTCCAGAGAACATGTCACCACCCCGAGGCTGCCATGCATCTACTCAGACCTCAGATGTCCAGAATTTTACTTCTCAGGGTACCAAAAGGCAGAGTTATGGCTGTATCTGTTTCATGGATACAACAGAACTCCCCCTTCCAGTCCCCTGGGAAAACAGTGACTTAAAAGGAGGCAGATATTTATTTCTCTTTTACCTAAAAGTAGTCTAGAGATAGACAGCTTAGGGTTGGTGTGCGGCTCCGCAGTTTCACCTTCTGTGTCCGTACTTTATCATCTTTGGCATGTCACTTCATGGCCCAAGATGGCCGTTCCAGTCCAAGCATCACGTCTGATCTCCAAATAGCCAGAAGAAATAGAAGATGAAGGGTATTCCTTCCCATTTAAGCTCACTTCCTAAATGGCCACACACTACTCCTTCTTCTGCTTCACAGGATAGCGTGCAGTCAGATGCGCTCACCTAGCTGCAAGGGAGGCTGGGATTAGCCAGGCTGCAGTGCTACCTGAAAGGGAAGAATGGACACTGAGAGGCCACTCAGTGGTCATCTAATCCACACGATAATGCATGCGATCCTCTCCCGTAGAGTCTTCCATGCCTACAATGCCAAAGCCCCAGCACCACAGTCCTGCCGCTGTTTCTTTCTAAAGAGTTTCATTTTTAGCATCACTTCTCTTTAAAACTCACTTTCTGTCCTTCACTCTTTCTCAGAGTCAGGATTCTGACAAATTGCACTGCCAGACTGAATTCAAGCTCAGTTCTGACCAGGTCGGGACCCTGTGTTGTCTTAAATGGCTGCCCCATGGGCCTTCTCCACAGGGCACCCGTTTAAGACAGGTCTTAAGAAGCCAGGAATGGAAATCACCCCAGGAGGATCCCTGCAAGTACAACTTGAAAGCCAAACTGGAGTCTTGCTTCATCCGTGCTTCACTCAGGGAACACAAATCTTCCAGCCTTTATGGTCCACACCAGGGAAGGAGCCAAAAGCCGTGGGGAGGGCAGAGCTGCTCTGGCTGGGAGAAACAGTGAGCCCCATTGATGGGTGAAGCCGCTGCCCGCCCCAGACGTGCCCGTGTTGTGGGTAGCCTCCTGCTCCTCAGGTCCACCCCAGACTCTAAAGACCAGCCACCGCAAAGACCCCACACCTTGCCTGACCCAGACGCTGCCCCTGCCTGGCCTTGTGGGATTTCGGCAGACCATACATGGCCTGTGTTTGCTGACCTCCTGTTGCCCTCCTGCCCTTCTGGAGCACATCACCAGTTCAGCGCAGTGCTTGCTCCACTGTGTACCAACTTCATTAGTGTCGCAGATAAACGCTGTTGTCAGAACGTGAAATCCTCCACGTGAACTCTACCCACCCACCCTGCCTGGATCACAGGAGCAGACTGAGTAGTAAAAGGATACTCAGCAGTTGTCAGAGAAATACGAGGTCGGAAAACTACAAGTAGGAATGGCAAGGGAAAACTAGCCACAAAGCAGCCTTGCTTACTCTGCATTCAGTGACACACCAGTGCCACACAATGCCAAAAGGTGTTTCCACCCCGCAGAAGCACGGTCAGTTAAGTTTGGAAACTGCTCTCACTAGAGAGTCATACTTCAGCAAATTAAAGCCTCTGAGAAGGTCTGCAGTAAAGAAAGTTGTTTATTTCCTTACTTAGCCCAGCCTTTCCTAAACTGTTTAACTACCTTTCCTTCTGAAATGTCTATTACTGTCTCATGAAACCAGTGTTCATCAGAATACTGAATGATGCACTAAGGCACTGAGGGTCATGGCTACATCTCCGGCTCTGGAAATGAATCACCAGCATTCACATCCCTGCTGCGGCAGGTTTTAGCGGTGTGACCTCGAGCACATTACCAAGTCTCTTTGGCTTTAATTTCCTTGTTGGTAAAATGGGGGTAAGAATAGCATCTGCCTCCTAGAGTGGTTATGAGGATTAAGTAAGTTAATGCACGTGGAATGCTTAGAACCGTTAGAATAAATGTTAGCGGTGATGATGACAATGATGATGATGATGGAGGAGGAGGAGAAAGGGAGGAGGAGGTGTGGAGAAGGAGAAAGAGAGTGAGGAGAAAAGGTGGTGGAGGGGACGGGAAAGAGGAGGAAGAAGGTAGCAACCCTGTTATTGGAGGCTGGCTAGAGCTCACAAGTAAGTTTCTCCCAGGTATCAGGATTCTGATTAAAATCGTCTGCACATCTCCATTGCCAACATATGGAAGCAACCTAAGTCTCTGACAACAGATGAACAGATAAAGAAGATATGGTATATATCTGACTCTTTGTGACCCCCATGGACTGTAACCTACCAGGCTGCTCTGTCCATGGAATTCTCCAGGCAAGAATACTGGAGTGGGCAGCCATTCCCTTCTCCAAGGGATCTTTCTGACCCAGCAATCAAACCTAGGTTTCTTGCACTGCAGGCAGGTTTTTTTTACCATCTGAGCCACCAGGGAAGCCTATATATACATGTATATACACACACACACACACACACACACACACACACACACACACACACACACACACTGGAATATTACTCAGCCATGAAAAAGAATGAAATTTTTGCCACTTGCAGAAACACGGATGGACCTGGAGGGCCTTATGCTAAGAGAAATGTCAGAAAATATATAAATAAGTCATACAGAAATCCTGTATGATATCACTTGTATGTGGAATCTAAAAGTACAACAAACTAGTGAATATAACAAAAAAAGAAGCAGACCCAGAGATATAGGGACAAACCAGTGGTTACCAGTTTGGAAGTAGGGAGAAGCCATATAGGGATGGGGGAATGGAAGGCACAAACTACTGGCTGTAAGATCAACTCTAGGATGTACTGTACAACACAGGGAACATAACCAATATTTTGTAACAAGTGTAAATGGAAAGTAACCTTTAAAAGTTGTATTTAGAAAAAGCAACCGTATGTCTCCAGCATCCAGTGTAGGGCCTGGATGCTCCCCAAATGTTTGTTGAATGACTAACAAACAGAAACCAGAAGTATGGCATAAGCAATCATGAAAAGTGACAGACTTTGGACAGCAACTGCAGGTAAAGAGCAAAGGAGAATTTCCCCCAAGGAAGAGAGCCACAGTTGTCCTCCCTAACACACTCACAGACCTCCAGTGACCGCCTGGAGTGTTGGACGGGATACCTGTCTCACTCACACTGTCCCATGAGCTGGAATAACACACTAGTGCCTTTTTTTTTTTTTTTTCAGAGCAGATGTATTGATCTACAGCATGTCCTGGGATAGAATCAAGGCTGGTTAACTGAACCATTCGGATAATGGGTCATCGGGGAAATCAATGGGTGATTACAGAGAGGATCAGCAGTGAGAAAGGCGGAGAGGGAGAGCAGTGAGTCAGGGTTGTCGGGAAAAGGCAGTCAGAAAGCAGAAGTGAGGACGTGAAGAAAAGTCAAGTAGTGGCTGCAGGTGCTGTGAGATCCTGCAGAAACCAGCCTTGACGGAGCCGTAATCTGTTCTGCCCTCACCCCTTGCTTGCACCAACTCCTGCTCCATGCCCAGCACTGTGGATATTTCAGTCCATTTTTATTCTTCCAGATACCTGTCTGTGCATACACACAGCCATCCTGCACACATCCGCACGCACATTTACTTATATGGTGGTAAAATTCACTTAGCGCCTACATCCCTGGTGAGCCTGGGCTCAGCCCTGCCCAGCATGGGGGCAGCTGAGGCAGCAGGAGAGGGTTGCTGGACAGCTCCCTTTTGTCTCACTGGACCCCGTTGTTCTCACAGCCTCCAGGACCCCCACGGTGTGGCCCCTTGCCAGCCCACCTTTTCCCACCTGCAGCTCCATCAGTGTTCACCTGCCTCCCTCCTTCCCGGCCTCCCTTCTCACCCTAGAACATCCCAGGCATTTCCCCAACTTGGAGATTTCCCACTGGCTTTTCCCTCTACCTGGGACACTCTCCTGCAGACCCCCTGCTCCAATGCCCCCTCCCCAGGGAGGCCTTCCCTCGGTGTTACTGCCAACAGTTACCCCCGCCTCGTTCCCGCCCCTCATCCTGCGCCAGCCTCTCCCCTTTCCGTAGCACTTAGGCACCTTCAGTAGAGGACATCATCGGTTTAGTTGTTAGTTGACTGTTTACAGCCTGAACCCCATGAATGCATAAGCTCCAGCAGACAGGCATCTTAGCTATTTTGATCACCAGTGCATCTCAAGAGCCTCCAACACACTCCTGAACTAACAGGAACTTGGTAAAAAGCATGGGAATGAACACATGGACGGATGGGCCCAAGGCAAGAATGACAAGTTACGATGTAAAGAAGATGATATTTGTTAATCCCCTGGTGGTCCAGTGGTTAGGACTTGGGACCTTCACAGCTGGGGGCCCAGTTTGATGCCTGGTCAGGAAACTGAGGTTCTGCAAGCCAGGCAACAAGGCCAAAAAAAAAAAAAAAAGATGAAATTTCTGAACTCAAAAGAGAGAGGGGCTGGAGTGACTCATCTGGATATTAAAGAAAGAGGTAGAAATTTGGGTCACTGAGATGGAGACAGGGGTATCTAGAGACTGATACTCCCAAGATAAACAAAACAATGATTTTCTCTGGGGATGGGATTCTGAGTGATTTGTATTTTATACTTTGGCGGTTGTGATTTAGTCACTCAGTTGTGTCTGACTCTTGGAGATCCCGTGAACTGTAACCCACCAGGTTCCTCTGTCCGTGGGATTTTCCAGGCAAGGATACTGGGGTGGCTAGTCATTTCCTTCTCCAGGGGATCTTCCCAACCCAGGGATCGAACCCAGTCCCCTGCACTGAGGTGGATTCTTTACCACTGAGCCACCAGGGAAGCCCCATTTTATACTTTATATATTTTCTATTATATATATAAATATAAATACATATAGTAATAGATGATATAACTATTGCATTTTTATATTTTATATATGTAACACATATGTTTATATATTTATATTTATATATGTTACACCTCCATATAAGTTTCTACCTGTCAATGTTGGAGACTCAAGAGACATGGGTTTGATCCCTAGGTTGGGAAGATCCAAGCAGAAGATATTAAGAAGAGGTGGCAAGAATACACAGAAGAACTGTACAAAAAAGATCTTAATGACCCAAACAACCATGATGGTGTGATCACTCACCTAGGGCCAGACATCTTGGAGTGCAAAGTCAAGTGGGTCTTAGGAAGCATAACAACAAACAAAGCTAGTGGAGATGATGGAATTCCAGTTGATCTATTTCAAATCCTAAAAGATGATGCTGTAAAAGTGCTGCACTCAATATGCCAGCAAATTTGGAAAACAGCAGTGGCCACAGGACAGGAAAAGGTCAGTTTTCATTCCATCCCAAAGAAGGGCAATGCCAAAGAATGCTCAAACTACTGCACAATTGCACTCATTTCACATGCTAGTGAAGTAATGCTCAAAGTTATCCAAGCCAGGCTTCAACAGTATGTGGATCATGAACTTCCAGATGTTCAAGCTGGATTTAGAAAAGGCAGAGGAACCAGAGTCAAATTGCTGACATCCGTTGGATCATAGAAAAAGCAAAAGAATTCCAGAAAAACATCTACTTCTGCTTCATTGACTATACTAAAGCCTTTGACTATGTGGATCACAACAAACTGGAAAATTCTTAAGAGAGATGAGAATACCACCACCTTCTAGCTTGGCTTCAGGTCTGCTTCCCATCCCTGAATGCCTCCCCTTGGAGCACCCACTTCATACATCACTGCACACAAACCTGAGGGATGCAACTGGAGACGTCAGGTGCAAATTGGCCAGGTGGGCTCTGAGCACTCACAGAGACCAAGGGGTGAGGGAGCCTGGAGGTCATTTTCCACCAATCCCCAGAAGATTCCACACTGGGCACAAGTTGTTTCTTCTCCGCCTTCCTCCAGGCAGCTGTAGAGTAGGCCACCTCTGGAATACCTGACACCTGGATTGTCACACGAGAAGGGAAACCAGCCCGGCTCCCTGACAGGGAGAAGAAGCATAGCAGGCATGATAAGGGACTAAGGCACGAGGTCTTTCCTCCCCACTCTGAGCCCTGGACTCAAGGCCAGCCTGCACAATGCGCTCTGATCCCTGCCCTCTTCCCCTTCCCCTTTGTCTGCCCTCACGGCCTCCGGAGGTGCGGCAGTCACCAGTACCATGGGCCAGCGCGCTAGGGTGCTAATAGGCAGCTCTCCAGACCCATCTTGGATGGGCCCCACCATGCCATGAGCCAGGACCACACACGGGGCCCTTGACTTCCTTCTACTCCTAGGGACGTGGGCAGCCAGGGCTGAATTCCTACTTCTTTCGCTGCCACTAGATAAGCTTGGAGTCTTGACGGCGATGACTCTACTGTGCCTCTCCAGACCTTGTGGACAAAATGACCACAAGGAGTGTGTAGACCTTCTCCCAGCATCGAGTGGGCACTGCTGCTTTTGTCTTCTCAGGAGCCACTCCGGCTCCTTCCAGTAAGATGCCCCAAGGCCACGTCACTCTGAAGGCTCCTCTGATGAGCAGGCAGCATGACAAAATAAACGCACAGAACCTGAGCCACAGTGACTGGCTGGGGGGCAGACCCACGACCACAGACCAGCCAGGGAGACCTGACGGTGGCCTCGGGGGGAGGGAGATGCTTTCTTTCTGTTAGCTGTCAAGCTGGGAGCACATGAGCCTTTGGCCAGGAATCACCATGGCGAAGGTCTGGTCAAGAGTAAAGTCGATGCATCCTCTGCTCTGTTGCCGTCAGGGTTCTGCTATTGCTGTTGTTTTCTTCTAATTTCCTGTTTAAGCCAATTTGAATAGAGTTTTCCATCACTTGCAACTGAAAGCATAATAACCAATAACAATCCTAATGGATAAAATACAAGGGAGGAAACTGCCTCTCGTTCCACCTGGCTTTGCTCAGGGCCCTTAACATCTAAAACAAAGGCAGTGGAGAAGCGATGGACAGATCTGGGCTCTAGGCAGAACACATCAAATTTACTTTGCCTTCAGCTTCCTTTCCACAGAAGTCTCTTTCAAAGCTCAGTTTAAACTCCAGGACACCAACTCTTCTCTCCCCAGTCCTTGAGGATACCTCCTGCTTCAAATTCCTGCAACATTTACCTGTCTGTGCCATTTACTGGTTCTCACACCACCTTGACATTTTCAGGTCACAGGTCATGTATATGTGCTGTGTTTCCCCCACAAAACTCTTAAAAGTAGCAAACTGCATTACCATACCCCAGGCACTGTGCTAGGAAACCCATTATATGCAGATTCCTATAGATCCACCTGTGATGCAGGAGACCTGGGTTTAATCCCTGGGCTGGGAAGATCCCCTGAAGAAGGGAGTGGCAACCCACTCCAGTATTCTTGCCTGGGAAATTCCACGGACAGAGGAGCCTGGTGGGCTACAGTCCATGGGGTCACAAAGAGTTGGACGTGACTGAGAAAGACTAACACATAGACACTCAGAGCCACCCTGCAAGTTATTATCTCTTTATCTCCATTTGAAAGAGGAGAAAAGGGAGCTTGAAGAAAATATGTCACTTGCCAGAACTCACCCAGGGGGACAAGACAGGGGGATTCTTTGAGATGAGAAACTTCTGGGTCATACTACACTGCTCTGCAGATACATACCCTCAGCCCAGTGTTGTGTATCGCATATCAATTCCTCCCAAACATCAGCTGATGGATTCAACTATTATGAGAGGATTTGGGGAAGCAATAGGTCAGGCAAGAGGAAAGACCAGTGGCACATGGGGCTGCCTCTCTGGGCAGCCCAGGTCCACAAGTGGAGGAGAAAGTCCCTGCAGAGGCTCCCCGTACCCGCACCTATCTGCTGGGACCAGCTCCATCCACCGCACGGAAGCCCATTCACTGCCTGGCCAGGAGGTGCAGCAGCCTTCCCAGGGAATCCCAGCCAGCTCTTGGGAGCTGTGATGGCAGCTGGCTAACGGACAAGCAGTTCTCCCCTGGAACAGAAGAAATTCAGTTCCCATCAAGAGCATGAGCCCCTAAGCCTAACCCCAACAATCAATCTGGGGCCCAAACAACCCACTCCCTGCTACCCCAACCCTGAGCTGGACCCAGGCATAAATTCTGTTACCAAGCAATGAAACAAACCAAAGTGTTTTTCCCCAGAGGGAAAAAAAATAGGAGACTAGTTTGATCCTGAGTTTAGGGACAAAAATCAGACATCAAAATGTTCTGTGAATGAAACCAGTATTCATTCAGTCCAAATTCTTGACTCAGGCAGGAGCTTTTCACTTCCCTGTGTGATTCTGTGGAGTGTATAATTGTGTTCTTGGGAACTTGGTGTGAAGCATAGAGGCTGGCTTTTTTTAACTGTGGTTTTTAAAACTGTTATTTTATTTTAACCTTCTAGAAACAAGAATCAGAAATTTTCAGAGCATTCAGTTCCCTCTATTGAATGGACTGATAAAAGTTCAAGATGGATCCATTATAACAGCGTAGCCTAAAAGCCTCATGGAAGACGATGGAGTCCTGAGCCCTGGGTCCAATGGCCCAGGTGACTTCGGGCACGGCACTCTTGGAGCTGTGGTTCCCAGGAGTCAAGAGCAGTGAGGGGCCCCTTGGGTGTGCCCCCTTTAAGAAGGCCTGACCCCACAAAAGTATCTGACTCCAGATTGCATGCCCCAGAGAAGACAGCACTAGACTGCCCCATTCTAATTCCACCCCAGACTCTGTCCTTGCTGTTCACAGGGCCCCAAGCAGGAACCAGGAGTCTGAGAGCCCCCTAGACATAAACGCATGCAGACCACACCAGTCCTGGAGCCTAAAGAAAGAGAATGCCACGCAGAGGATCGGGGGCTGATGCCACTACCAGCAGCTCAACGCACGGTCACAGCATAAACAAGTGAAAATGGTCATCCCATGGACTGAAGAGTAACTACTTCTGTTTTATAAAGACCAAGGGCATCCAAATGGCTAACGGTAGTTACTCTGGGGTACAGGAATCAAGAGCAGGAGACAGAACTCTTTACACTCATATCCATCATTTGGGGCCTTCATAAGGAGCACGCATGCATTGCGATTATAGTGTTTAAAATAAAGGCTAAAAGCTAAGTATATGATAAAGGCAGAAACCACAGAGGGAAAGATTGATGGGCTTAACTGCACAAAACTAAAGAACATATTTGTAAAAAAAAATTACTTTAAATTATGTTGGGGGAGAAAATATTTACAATATTAATAACAGTAAATATTTACTATCCTAACATATAAAAAGCACTTGGAGAAAAAACAAACTTTAAAAAAAATTAGCAAAAGACATAAAGAAGCAATTCACAAAAGAAGAAATACAAGTGGCTAATAAACATAAAATCTGCACTACTACTAATAATTGAGAACACACAATGAAAAGTCAGTTAATACAGCATGATTGGGGCTGGTGCATGGGGATCACCCACAGAGATGTTATGGGGAGGGAGGTGGGAGGGGGTTTCATGTTTGGGAACACATGTAAGAATTAAAGATTTTAAAATTTAATAAAAAAAAAAAAAGTCAGTTAACATTTTTTTCCTATCAAACTAGCAAATATGTGTCAAAAAATGTTATAATACTTACTGATAAGAGGACAGACAGGTAAAGAACCTCATATGCCGTTCATAGGAGGGTAAACTGGTAAAACCTTTTAGGAAAGCAACATTGCAAAGCCTATTAATAATTTTTAAAATATGCATAAACTTTCATATGGCTAATCTACTTCTAAAGCATTTATCACTAAGGAAAATCATCATGGCCAAAGATACATGTATTTGGATATCCAGTGAAGCACTGTTTATAAAAGCAAAATGTTGGAAATAGCCTCACTGTCCAAACAATGAAGAATTGGTTTAATATATTATGGCATTATACAGAGGGAATAACTATGCAAATATTAAAATGATGATAGAGAAAAATATGAAACAACATGAAAATGTTCTGATATATGAAGTGAAAAACACTGGATACAAAGGGTTTGTACAATATGAACCCTCATTTATAAATAAATAGAGCTATATATCCACATTGAATGTTTAAATATCTGATCATAGGCTATTTTAATTTTCTCCTTTCTGCATTTTTTGGAATTAAAACTCTGTATCTGTTAAACCAATGCCGACACACATCCAAGAATCATTTTTAAGTAATCAATTAGGAAACAAACATCTTTAACTCAACAAATTAAGAACCAAAGACATATCAAATAAGACAAAGTAGTATCAATTGTTCCAAATAACCCCTCCAATTAATCTTCTAGGCCTTTTTTTAAGACCACAGAATCTGAGTTCATAGATGAAGTCATCGCATTGCAAAACTTGCTGGACCAGGACAACATTCTAGAGTCATAACCTACTCTCACCCACAGAAAAGAAGACAAGGAGCTTGCTCCCTTGTTTTCTTAGAAGAAAACAATTGTATCTTGAAAACTCAAGATGGAAAGGCTGAAGCCAGATTTCACAGGATTCTAGGACCCGGATGCTTTCGTTCTCCCATAGCATTGCTTCATGCCAGTGTGAAATTCAGTTTCAGAGAAAGGAAGAGGTATCCTTGAAGAGAAAATGCTGTTCGTGAGCTGCGAAATACTGATGTGCAACGCTAGGAAAACAGATCAAATAGCAACTGGGGAGACTTGTCTGTGGTGTTCTGCCTGGCTCTTCTGAGGCTGGAACACACACACACACACACTCACACACTCACACACACTCTCACACACACACACTCACTCTCTCACACACACACACTCTCACACACACACACTCACACACTCTCTCACACACTCTCACACACACACTCACACACACACTCTCTCACACACACTCTCACACACACTCACACACACTCTCACACACTCACATACACACTCTAACACACACACACTCACACACACACACACCTGGCACAGAGGAGTTGCTCAGTAGATACTGATTGGATAATGTTGGAGGCGAATTTCACTAGTCTCTTAACTTCTATTTGACCACACATCCTTAGCCAGAAATATCTTCCCTCTCAGTGAGGGCCACCACAAGACACTTAAGCCACAGAACTATGACTTTTAGGACAACACAGCAGCTCAGCTAAGGGGAAAGTTAGACATATGAGAAAGTATAAACAGGATGCTAATGGATTAATCCACTAACATTACTTCCCCACTGTCTCTCAGGAGATCCTCCTAAACAGGGGCTAACTTCCAGAAATTACAATTGACAAATCTATGAATACTCCTTGCAGATGCATCCATGTGCTGGAAAGATCTCCTTGGTTCATTCAAGTCTTTGGGGCAAGTCAGGAAGGCACTGTTTTCATTTATATATTAATTTTTATTGTAATCTAATGAAGACTGTCCACATTCCAGAATGGCAACCTCCCCTATTATTGTGTCATTGATCTTTCTCCGAATTCAGATAACAGCTCCTTTTGATCTCTGATCTGACATGTAGAAAGAATTTCACGTCTAACGTATCAATTTTTTTATGAATAATGGGACTGTAAAAGAAATTTAAGCCACCCTGGGGATTTTCTTCCACTGTTTGTGCATTTCCTACCAAGCAAACCAGACTGTTCAGGTGGCTGATGAACACAGTACATCACCTCACTTGGAAATGATCTGCAGCAGGATCTCTCTTAACCATAATTCTTGGAGAAGAAGGTATTTTGTTTTCTTTTTAGAGTTCTGCTTGGCAGGAAGTTAAAGAGAAAACTTCCCAAGAGAAAATTTTTGTATATAAGGTGGGTTTCAGAAGGCCTTTGGAGGATGAAAGTTTCTTCAACATGAAGATGTTACGACACTATCGCTAGCGAATGTCTGCAGAATGGGATCATGCTAGTATATTAAAGGTCTCGGTCCTGAGCAGTGGTATTAAGGAAGACTACAGAGAAAGACCTATGATCAGAGCCGAGGGAGGACATTCAAAATCAAAAAGTCAAAACTTCATCCACATCCCTCTGTCCCAAACTGTGATGCCCATATTTAGTGATCAGACTTGTTTTGGTAAGCAACAATCATTGATTATAAACTGTTTAGAAACCATTTTACTAAAAGAATAGAGTTTGCTGTATACATGTTCTTTGTCCAACCCATGATGCTTGCCATTTTCGGCTGGAAATCTGGTTTATGCTATTTATACAGAGATTTATGTAACTTTTAGATGACTTTTGTATATATTTGTGTGTGTCTGTTCCCTCTTGTTCTGCATATGGCCAGCACTGAATATATGTTTGCTGTAGAAAGAGATAAATGAATGGCTGCCTTCGGAAAGCAAACATTTCCAAACATTTGGCCACAAAACTGGGGGAATTGCTGATGATCTGATAGGCTATGAACCTGATCCACTCCCATACAACCTGAAGGATCCCATCTGGAAACCTCCCCTCGAGAAGACCAAAAAGTACATAAACAAAGCAGAAAAAAGAAGTGGACCTACTGGTGAGTTTCAGAAATTAGGAATAATGTTCACTTTCTTCCAGCTCATATCCAAAAGGGTCCTTGGACCTCTCTCCAAACCCCACCCTGCACTCGGTGAAGGGCCCGAGTGAAAGGGTCAGCCCTTCCCCAGCACATCAAATAGAGGACCATGATGGTGGTTGAGGGCCAGGCCACAGAATAACCACTGACTTTTCTTAGCCCAATTCTCATCACATCTCGGGAATGACACTCCAGAAGCACAGAGGGCCAGTGGAAGGACGTGTGGCAGTCCACATCTCCAGGGAGAGCTGGATTCCCTATGGTGATAGGCAGGCTCATCACTGGACAGACACAAAGTCATTTTAGGTGGAGCTTCACTGCACACTTACTGTTAAAGCAATTACAAACTTCTTTCTATTATTAACTTATATTCTCCAGGAAAATTATAGCCAGTCCAGGAAACACTGCTTCAGAAGAGCACCGTCGAAGGTGACACTCCACAAGCGTCTCTTTCAAAGGGTGTGTTGGAGGCCAAGGTGCAGTTGGGAACAGAACTATACAGCCCCAGCTTTGGGCTTTGGGATCTTTGGTTCTGTCAGTCCTCCCCCTCCTCCAGACCCCCAAGATCCTACGGACAACACGGAGCTAAGCTGGTACAGAGGTTTAGGAGGGACTACAAACCATAGCGGTTCAAGTGGAGCAGCGCATGAAAGGTTCCAAGAGGGACTGTGGTTTACAAAAACAGCCCGTTTATCTAGGTTTCACCTTTTTTTCACATCCTGCATATTATCATCATGGACAGAGGAGCCTGGTGGACTATATAGTCCATGGGGTGGCAAAAGAGTCAGACACAACTTAGCGACTCAATGACAACAAAACAACATTATTATCCCACTGGACACAACTTGCAAGCGACAGCTCCACATTTTCTAAATTCTACTTACTTTGGGGTAAAATCTGACCATAAGAAAGCTGACAGTGTGGGCCAGAGTGTTTGGGGTTCTTGGACAATCATTTTTACAGGACGGGCCTTGCTTACATGGCAACTGCCTCAATGGAGAGGTTTTTTTTTTTTTTTTTCCTTAATCTTTATTGCAGATGAAGTTATTTCCATAATTAAGGATGACTGCTTTACAGAACTTTGTTGTTTTCTGCCAAATATCAACATGAACTCACTGTTCCCTTTACAGCGGTGCTGGGGTAGGGAAGTCTTCAACCATCACACCATGTTTCCTCCATGAAAACCTAGGGTTGAAACCAGCCTAGCCTCAGCTCCAGTAAGTACCGTGCTTCTCCTAAGCAAGCTGACGTGAGATACTGACGGACAGCATGAGTCGTCTTGTGGCCCTTATTTCCCTCTTTGCTTTGGCCGCCACAAAGCTCAGAGCCAAACCCGTCGTCCACCTTCAGAAACTGTGCAGAACTTCAAAGCTCAAATGTCTTTGCCAAGTCTATCTCAGACGTGTTCTGATTGTCTCACCCTTGTTCCTCTTCACCCCGGCATCCTTATTTACATAGATTGGCCTACCATTTTCTATGTGTTTGCTACAAGGTGTCCTAGCTACAGAAGGGGTGGATTCATACATGTTTTGACCCTCCTTTCACTCCATTAGACTGAGCAGGGAAGAGCATCTGGGCCACAGGATGGGAAAGGGCTGCCTGCACATAGGAAAACAAACATCCTGTTTGTTCCATGGAGAAACATTTTGCATTTTTACGTGGTTTACTTTTTATACTTTTGGTAGATTGTGGTTTTCTGAAATTATTTGTTTGGGTGTAAATCACTGAAAGTGCTGTTTGTACACTGCTTGTCTATTTTAGCTTTAAAAAAATATTCTTGAGCACTTAGAGCCTGGATCTACATGTAACCTATCTGCCCTCCAAATAAAAACAGTGAGGCTACCTCTCTGAAGACCTCAGAAGCCAAACTGGCCCCTCTCCCCTACTTTCTGCCATAAATCAAAGGTGACGCACAGGCCGAGACCAGCATCCCCTGGCCTTGCGTTCTCACCAGAACCTCCTCCCAGCACCTGTAGCAGTTTTGCTATTTATGTACTACCCCATATAAGGGGTAAAGGAATATACTCTAATCTTTTAAGGTATCAATAGGCTAGTATTGGGACTTCCCTGGCAGTCCAGTGGTTCAGACTCTGTGTTTCCACTGCAGGGGCACAAGTTTGATCCTTGGTCAGGGAACTAAGATCTTGCATGCTGTGCAGCACGACCAAAAAAAAAAAAAAAGAGAGAGAGAGAGAGAGAGTATTTCCCTACAGAGACTGTGTTTGGTTTCTTCCATGAGTAAAGGTGAGTACAGTTATCTCCAATAGCCAAGAAGAAAAGCCAGACTTGGACAGTTCAGGAGCTTGAGTTTGCATTTCATCTTTCTGTCAATCCCACAGTAAGTGATGGGGAAGTTGGAAAGGATGAGAAACTAAAAACTTAGCTCAGAAGTCAGGGAGCTCGAGTAGAAGGCAGCAGGAAACTAACTCATGGACTGTTTCTTCGATGTCCCTGCCCCCTTTCTTCAGCTCCCTTCTTTCATTCTTAAACTCCCCTTTCTATTCCATTTTCCCCTCCCCAGAAATCTGCCAAGAGGCCTCTACTCTTCACCTCCGGCTCCAGACCTTCCTAATACTTCTTTCTCTCTCAGCCACAGTCCCTGTCCTTTCTTTGCACTCTGCTTCAAGGTCAAGGGCTTGGTGGGAGAGAAGAGTGTGATAGGTTAAGTCTACTACAATAACTCTTTTTCTTTTTTGCCTAATATTACTTTATTTTAAATTTTACTGGAGTTTTAGTTGATTTCCAATGCTGGGTTAGTTTCAGGTGTACAGCAAAATGATTCAGTTATACATATACATACATAAATCCATTCCTAGCACAGAAAAAAAAAAAAACAATCAAAAATGGGCAGAAGATCTAAAGGAACATTTCTCCAAAGAACACATACAGTATCCTTTTCTTAACGTATGTCTTCTCTCTGAAAGATTTGCATTTTTAAAAAAGACCATGGCAGCCACACCTTGACGGTAAAAAAAACCTGCCTGCAATGCATGAGACCCAGGTTCTATCCCTAGGTTGGGAAGATCCCCTGGAGAAGGGAACGGCAACCCACTCCAGTACTTTTGCCTAGAGAATTCCGTGGACAGAGGAGCCTGGTGGGCTGCAGTCCTTGGGGTTGCAAAGAGTCAAGCAGGCACGACTGAGCAACTAACAATTTCACTTCTCTTTCAACCGGGAAATTGAGGAAATATTGCAAGCTGCAGCAGGCTTCCAGGATCCCTGACTCCCCATGCCCTGGGAAGGCCTGAAGCCCCACACTGCCATGTGGAAAAAAAGGGGGCCCACCCCGGCGTCCTGGGCCCAGTCACCTTTGATGACTGGCCTGTTACTAAGGAGAGAGCCATCAATGATGGAGAAGAGCCTGGGAAGGGTCTGCAGGTCAGAACTGCAGGGGTCGCAGCCCAGAGGGGCTGCCCTCACGGCCCACCTGAGCCACACTGCACCAGACCTAACGGTTCATCTTTCCCCGGGAACCCAGACCTGCCTCCAACAGGCGGCCCATCAAAAGGCCCGGCCTGCATCAGATCCCTGGGGCTCAAGCTCTCTGAGCCTCCTGGTTTCCTTGCCGGGTGAGTTTCTAGTCGGCAGCCTCGGCGCTGGACTCCAAACTGCCCCACCCCCTAGTGGAGAGAGCCAGCCGCGCGCCTCCCGCGGCCGCCGCCCGGACCCAGCGGCCTCCAGCAGCTGGCTTCAGCGAGCCGGCGTGGGAAGGAGCGGGGGCCCACGGGGCACAGGGGCTCCTCCCCGCGCCTCCCCCAGGGTCTCTGACGGCCTGCACTCAGAGTTTTCTGGCCTACCCCATCCACGCCAAGTCTCAGATTGACAAGCACGTGAATAAAAATGGAAAGTGTGTCTGTAAACTCACACTCTCAGCGGGAATACAAGGAGTCATGGAATCAGACCCTGGGCGGCTTATTCTTCCCTCATCAGCCAGATGTTTGGCCCAGCCTGGAGAGCACAGGTCCCACAAACCCCACAGGCCCGACTGGAGGTAAACCCGCCCCCAACCCTCAGGGGCCCCCATCACTCTGCCCTGTGGCCCCAACCGTTCTGAGGCTCCGAGGAGGCAAATCACACTCCTGGCCAAGTCAGCTTGACATCCCATCTTTGCAGCTGATGGGGAGGATCTGTGTGTGGTGTAGGGGGCTGCTTTTAGTTTATTTGTTGATGTCCTATACACTGACCAAAATATAAGAAAATTCCACTTAGAATTCCTTAGCTGGATGAACATTTGTGCTCTGTGACTCACTCTGATACAAAGGTTCAAGGAAAGGTGACTGGGGCTAGGACAAGATGCAGCCTGTCCCACACAGAGCAGAGGCACAAAAGAACATTCCAGGCATTCACCAGGACCACCTGCTCCTTTGACATGACACTTTGGTCTGGGACAGAAAGGTAGGTAAGCCCCCCAGACCTGGCCCCGACAGAAGTTCCCCTGGTCTAGTGAGGGAGACAAGTGAAAGGAAAAAGGGAAAAAGGATTGCATTTGTGACTTTCCCTAGTCCAGGCGTGAACCACATGGTGGGGAAGTTCAGAGTGGGTGGCATTTTGTGCGGTCTTGAAGAAGGAGCAGAAGAAATCTCCTTGGGTGTTTTTTTCAGAGGTACTCTCGTCCTTCCATAAATATCCCTAAAAGACTCAGTGTTCCAGGGCAGGCCAAGAGGAAGCCTTTGGTTCCAGGGATCCCTAGAGGCTGGCCACTGGCTCATGAGCCCCCTTCCTGAGCCCACTTCCCCTAGATCAGGGAGAGTGATGAGGCAAGCAAAGGAGCCCCTGGCAAGGAGGAGGACGGCCCCAGGGCAATGTCCAGACCCCAGATGTTTGGGAGAGTCTCTAGAACGTTTTTATTGGAGTATAATTTGGGGTATAATCGCTTTACAATGTTACATTAGTTTCTGCTGTAAATGAAGTGAATCAGCTATATGTATACATATATCTCCTCCCTCTTGCATCTCCCTCCCCTCCAGAACATTTTTAAATTAGTGCTATCATTTAAAAGTTGGACTATTTCGTATAAAAATTATCTTGAATTTTTCTCTTCTCTGAAAAAAAAAACGTGAAGGTGTGGTGATATTAAAAAAAAATATTAGTCACCCAGTCGTGTCCAACTCTTTGTAGCCCACCAGGCTGCTCTGTCCGTGGAATTCTCCAGGCAAGAATACTGGAGTGGGTAGCCATTCCCTGCTCCAGGAGATTTTCCCTACCCAGGGATCAAACCCATTTCTCCTGCATAGCAGGCAGATTCTTTACCATCTGAGCCACCAGGGAAGCCCAAAATAGTGGTACCATACTCTAGCCTGGTAGCTCTAGGCTGGAGCTGAGTAGGAGCTGCCCACATCAAAGGGCACATGTACCAGTTAGCCTTCGCTCCGTAAGAAACCACCCCAAAGCTTAGTGGCTTAAAGCAATCATTTATTAGCTACCGTTCTGGATGTCAGCAGTTTGGCCTGGGTCCAGCTGGTGTTTCTTCAGCTGGTCTCCCCTAGACTTGTATCCATGGCTGCAACCAGAGGCTGACAGGTGTCCGACTGTCCTCCACATGGCCTGCAGGGCTCGTGGGGGACCCAGAAGATAGCAAAACAGGACGCTTGCATCTCCGTGAGTAGACGTTCCAGGACACAGTACAGGACATCTCCAGATGATGCCAGAAGGTGACTGGGGAGGGCTCGGTGCACGAGGGGGACAAGGGCAAGTTCTACCAGAACTGATGGGCAGCGCCTGTTACAATGAAAATGGTTGCCCTTCCCCCCCTTTCATGACAGTTGTTCAGCTTTGGTTCCCAAGGGCACAAAAGTATGTCTGAAGTTAATAAATGTCTTAAGATGAGATGAAAACTCATATGCTAAAATCCGCATTGCCCTGAAATGCACATCACCCCCGTGCCGTATTCTTGACAAAGATGAACGAATCTGATCAAGGCTTTACACCTCAGTTCTGGACTACAGGAACTGCTGGGGAGAAAGGAACAGGTAAAGCCACGCCATGAAGAAACACTCAGACGCTCAGGATGTGGGGCAGTTTTACAACTCAGTTGGCCTATCTTGTCATGGTTATTGAAAAAGAAGGGAAGCAGTAGCTGTTCTAGAATGAAACTAAGGAGATATATCAAGCAAATGCAATGCAGGAACACTGACTGGATTCTAATCCCTAAAGAATTAAAATCCCATCCATAAAACACATTTGGGGGAATAACAGGGATTGGATGTTAAATTATATTATTTCTGTTAAATGATTGCATATTAATGATAATAATAATGATGTTCCTTAGGCATGACAATGATAGTGTATACATGCAGGAGAAACTTCTTAATTTAGGAGATGAATGATAGAATATTTAAGGTTTGTACCAGTAATTAAAAATATTGTCTCTTGGCTCCAAACTCACCCTCTTGGCCTTGTGACGCTGGGTTTCAGACACTGCAAACCACATGAAAGGATCTGCCAAAAGAAGATGCTAGAAAGAGAGAGCCTGCAAGGCTGGAGGAGGAAGGGACTTGCTTCTTCCCATCTGCTTCCCATCTGCTTCCCATTTCCGGTACTGTCCCCTTCATCTCAGTACAGGACTTCCTTCCTACAGCAGCCACGAAATCCAGCCCCATAGAGATACCAGCACCTTTTAACCAGCCCCCTCTCAGAGGTCTGGGTCCCAGGGCCATAACTCGAGTGATCTTGACTTCAGACAGGAGAGTCTCAGCAACAGGGAGCCCTCTTGTAGAAATCTGGTTTAATAACCCTCATCTTTGTCCCTTATGCCACCAGCCCAAAGGACAGTAGCTGCTTCCTGAAATTGCCTCCTCCATAATTTCCAGGAGTCCTCATGTTATTTTTCTGGTTACCCAGTTAATAACATATTTAGTATGGGCTTCCCAGGTGGCGCTAGTCGTAAAGAACCTGCTTGCCAATGCAGGAGACATAAGAGACCTGGGTTCAGTCCCTGGGTGGGGAAGATCCCTGGAGGAGGAAATGGCAACCCACTCCAGTACTCTTGCCTAAAGAATCCCATGGACAGAGGAGTCTACAGTCCACAGGGTCGCAAAGAGTCGGACACGACTGACGCGACTTAGCACACACGGCACAGTGCAGTCATTATAGTAAATTCTCTCCACTCAAATAGCAGGTGTGGTTTCTGTTTCCTGACTAGGTGAAGTGCAATGATGTTTGCTACTTGCTTTAAAAAGACTCAGTCTAAAGGAAAAATATATAGATATATGTGGAGATATATATACACACACAGAATATTGAGACAAAGCAAAGAGACAAAAGTGTTGAATCTAGGTGGTAAGCACAGGAGTGTTCATTGTATTTGACCTTCCTTCACTTTTCTGTGACTCTAAAATTGCTCATGCTAAGGACTTCCCTGACAGTCCTGTGGTTGGGACTCCATGCATTCACTGCAGAGTGCCTGAGTTCAGTTCTTAATTGGAGAACTAAGATCCCGCAAGCCATGCGGCATGGTAAAAAAAAAGAGAGAGAGAAAATAAGGATAATAATACCTAACTCGTGATACTGTTATAAGTCAGTTGAGATACTCTTTAGAAAAAAAACCTACTTTTCTACTTTCCCAAGTACATGTGCAGCCCCCAAAGCCATGCATCCCGAGAAGTCTGGGTCCTGCTGGTTTGGCTTCTCTCCTTGAGCAGAGAAAGCATGTGGATATGTGAGCCTTAGCCCAGCACCTGCCAACAGTGGCTGCACCTGCAGTCATCCAAGGCCCTGACTTGACAGAGAATCTGGGCCTCAGGGGATTTCACAGGTCATGTCAGATGATTACAGCAGGAAAAAAAAAAAAATCAGTGCCTTTAAGTCGAAGGCAAAGAGGACATTTCAGAAACTTTTCTAAGAAATCACATCAACAATTATGATCGTCCCCATCAGTTCCAAACCTTTGACCTGAACCCCTCATGTTCCAGATGAAGCCCCTTCTTCTTTCTCTTTCCTCCCACAAAATCCCCTTTTACTATGAAAGAAGGCCTCTCCTATACCTTATTAAATGACCCTGCACCCATCTCTTGGCAGAATGTCATCCAAATCCTGTAACCATCTTCCTTGTTCTTTCTTTTTTCAAAATTTCTTTGGGTCCAGTCTCACTGAGATACAGCTGACTTCTAACATCGCATTAGTTTAAGGTATACAACATATTGATCTGATAATTTGATATATGTATACAATACAAAATGATTCCTGCCGTAAGACATTGCTATTTCTTTTTATTTGCTTATTTTCGTTTGTGCTGGGTCTTCACTGCTGCACAGTCTTTCTCTAGCTGTGGCAAACGGAGGTTGCTCTTCATTGTCGTGTGGGATTTCTCACTGCAGTAGTTTCTCTTGTGGAGCATGGGCGCTAGGGCGCTCGGGCTTCAGTAGTTGCGGTTCCCGGGCTCGAGAGCATAGGTGCAACAGTTGCAAGCTGCTCCTGGCACGTGGCATCCTCCCGGACCAGGGATCAGACCTGAGCCTCCCGCACTGGCAGGTGGATTCCTCACCACTGAGCCACCAGGGAAGCCCAGACATCATTATTTCTTAAACACCATTTTGCTTTCCTCCAAGCCTCTGACCACTGAGCCACAGTGAAAAGCTGGCCTCCCTTTTGGTCCTGATCACTATACCCCACATTGCACTGGGTTTCTATCTTTTGTTTCCAGACAGAGGTTTGTTTGCTTAATACCTTTGACCCATCAGTCTGTATCCCAGTGCAGGCCACTCCCCTATACTCTTTCCTTTGTTGGCTGCACCCTCTATGGATCCAGGTTTTGGTGAGCACAAGCTAGTTTTATTTCCTTAAGAAAAACACTGGCTACCTCAGCACCAGTTAAATTTCACTCAGACAAGGAGGGTGTGTGTGAACTCTAACATGGTCTTAAAATAGAAGGCCAGGGAGTCACCTGCCAGTCTCTGGAGGCTCTTTGCAAAGCCTGTCATAGAGATGACTGTGAAAGAGGCAGCGCTGGGATTAAAGAGCGGGCCCCACCCCCAGGAAAGCTGGGTATCCAAAGTCTATGACCATTTGGCCCGCACTGCTCTGTGGTTTGCTCTGCTGTTTCCTATGTCTGAAACAGACTCCCTGTCTTGCCTGCCTACTAAAAGTCTTCCTATCCAGTGAGGTCTGGCACAACTATTCTAGCCCTCATAAGGCTTTCTCTGCTCCCTCCAGTGCAAACACAGATGACCCATCAGCCAATAAACACGTGAAAAGATGTTCCTCTTCACCATCAGGAAAATGAACATTAAGACAGCAATGCAACACTTAACACCCCTCAGAGTATGTAGAAACAAAATGTTTGATAATACCAAGCATCCAAAACAGTGTGGAAAAAGAAAGATTCTCGTATCCTGTTGGTTGGTGGAGCCTCTATGGAGAATCAGTTGGAAATATCTAGTAACATTTTAAACATGCACACTTTATGAACAAGCAATTTCACTTCCCATCACCCACTCTGGAGAAAGACTACTTCCATATACCAGCAAAAAGCGCACAGAAGAATGCTTTCTGAGAGAACTAGGGACACACTGGAAGCAGTCTGAACACGCATTACCAGAGCAAGCAATACACTATGGTGCCACCTTCCTATAAGCTAGCAGATCGCAGGTAAAAAGACTGTACTAGAGAGAAGCACGGAGATCGAGAAGCAATGAGCATGCCGGCAAGCAGATCTTGCTCTATGATACCATCCCTACTAAAAGAAGCCAGAGGTCCTTGGAGAAATGACTCCAGGGATGGACACAGAAGGGACAAGATGAGCCTGGAACATTTTGTAATGCCAGAAAGTAATGAAATATTTCAAAAAAAGATCCATGTCACAAAGACACAGGAAGGGGCTTCTACTGGCCAAACATGGCCAAACCTATGCATCAATAATAAACAGATAAATAAACAAAAAGACAGGCAGAAGGGAGGGTCCTAGCTTACCAGAGAATCAGAAGTCCCCTGGTATATGGGGAAGGATCATTACAGTTAGCAAATCATCATTTTGCAACCATCTCAAAAGAGATTGGCTCAGATAAGAATCATCAAAGGATGCTAAATCTGGGAGGAAATGTTGGCAAGGAGTAGGCTATGTGCATGGTCTTAAGTGCCTTCAAAAGACTACATATTAGTTTACCAGGGGAAAAGAATGATAGCTTTACAGTGGACAACTCAGACCACTTCTTGTCCTGGTGATCAAAATTAGCATCGCCAACAAGAGGCAAATGGACTCTGTGATTGTGCATATGTGGCCCCTGTCACCTGCACTTCCTGGCTGAAAATGCCTAACTTGAACCTAATCATCAACCTAAGCATGAGAAAACAATAGAAACCCCAAAATAAGAAACAGCTCACTTTATAAAAAGTATTCTTCAAAAGTGTCCATATTTGGACTTCCCTGGTGGTCCAGCAGTTAAGACTCCATGCTCCCAATGCAGGGGGCCTGGGTTCGATCCTGAGCCAGGGAACTAGATCCCACATGATGAAACTAAGACCTGATGCAGCCAAATAAATATTTTTTAGACGTGTCAGTATCACAAAGTACAAAAAAGTCTATAAAAAATGGTCCATATTAATAGAAGAACAAAAAAGACATGACAATTAAAGGCAATATTTGATCCTAGATTGGAGGGGGAAATCCTACAAAGGATATTAATCAATTAATTGACAAAAATGGAATATAGATGGTAGACTAGATCAAATTAGCAAGTCAATACCACATTTAGAGGAGCTGATAACTGCTATGCCTATGTAAAAGAATATATTTACTTTTATGCATTGAAGAACTTAGAGGAGCGGGGACATGATGTACACTGCTGCTGCTGCTGCTAAGTCGCCTCAGCCGTGTCCGACTCTGTGCAGCCCCATAGACGGCAGCCCACCAGGCTCCCCCGTCCCTGGGATTCTCCAGGTAAGAATACTGGAGTGGGTTGCCATTTCCTTCTCCAATGCATGAAAGTGAAAAGTGAAAGTGAAATCGCTCAGTTGTGTCTGACTCTTAGCGACCCCATGGACTGCAGCCTACCAGGCTCCTCCATCCATGGGATTTTCCCTGCTTACTTTCAAATGATTCAGAAAAGAAAATTACATTTTATCTGTATAATAAGATTACATTTCAATGGACATGAGTTTGAGCAAGCTCCAGGAGACACTGAAAGACAGGGAAGCCTGGTGGGCTGCAGTCCGCGTGGTTGCAAAGAATCAGACACGACATAGCTACTGAACAATAACAACAAAGACTACATTATATATATAATGTGTGTGTATACATACATGTATATACATACATATATAACAAATATTAAATCTGGAGAAAGGTTATCTGAAGATTCTTTGAACTATTATTCTTGTAACTTTTGTGTTTAAAAAGAAGTTGTTGCTTCAGACTAAAAAGTTGGAAAAAAGTGATGTAGCTATACATACTAGTATAGAGCTCCAAATATACTGCTGAGTGAAAAAAGAAAATTTGCAAGATAACTCACTCAGTGTGATAAGTTCCCGTATTATATCCATTTGTGCATAAGTAATTCATAAAGAAAGGTCTGGAGAAATACCTACCAAATTTGATTATGTAGTTTACCTTTGGGGAAGAGACTAGGAGCTCAGGATAGCTCTCATAGAACAGCTCATCTGGGGACCTCCCTGGTAGGCCCAGGGGCTAAGACTCTGCACTCCCAAAACAGAAGGCCCAGGTTCAATCCCTAGCCAGGGAACGAGATCCCACAGGCCACAACTAAAGGTTCTGTGTGCGACAATGAAGACAGGGCACAGCCAAATAAGTCAATCAATAAAATTAAGAATAGCTCATCTGTAATATCTTTATTTTTTAAAAGAATCTGTTTATGAATTGGGCTTCCCTGAGAGCTCAGTTGGTAAAGAATCTGCCTCCAGTACAGGAGACCCCAGTTCGAATCCTGGATCAGAATGATCCCCTGGAGAAGGGATAGCCTACCCACTCCAATATTCTTGGGCTTCCCTGTGACTCAGCTGGTAGAGAATCTGCCTGCAATGCAGGAGACCCCGATTTGATTCCTGGGTCAGGAAGCTCCCCTGGAGAAGGGAAAGGCTACCCACTCCAGTATTCTGGCCTGGATAATTCCATGGACTGTATAGTCCATGGGGTCTCAAAGAGTCAGACACAACTCTCACATACAACAGTCTCAGAAAACCTCCAGCTTTGGGGTTTGAGAAACCTGGTCAGGAAATGGCAGCAGCACAGAGTGTTTGGAAAGACTTCAGAATCAAACAGAACTAGTTTGAACCCTTCCCTCCATCACTCACCAACAGTGCAATATTAAGCAAGGTTCCTCCAAAAACCTCACTTCCCTCACCTGAACAAGAGGAAAGAATGCTTCTAGAGCAGCGACCAAGCTTTATGTACAACGTACATAAGGCGTGTGTCCTTAGCATGCTCACAGAATGCCAAGCCCATCCTGGAGCTGGCACTGAGCATCTGTTTATTGTTACTTATTCTACCTTTCTTAGTGAGCTGCTTCTTGTCCTCTTCCCCTGTGAGCCCAGTGGCTCTTTAAAGAAGGATCCATCCCCTTATTCGTTCTCTACACCCAAATGAGCCTCACAGGACGCTCTGTACATTGTCACCTGACTAACTCTTGCTGCCAGGGTAAATAAACCCTAGCGCCACAAATCTGGAACAACATGGAAGTATGCCGAGGCCTCAGGTTTACAATTATCAAATGTAAGGAAACATGGCTTCTGAAGTCACTGTGTAGAAATCTGTAAGTGCCAAGAAGATGAAGACATGACCAATGACCTCATATGTTCCAGAGGTGAAAGACCAGTGAACATCCCAAACCAGAGGTGTAACAAGCATTCTGTAACAGGTATTATTTTTAAATATTCCGTGGTCAAAAATGTTGAGGAAATGCCAAACTAGATAAAACTAAATGGACTATTTACTGTACGACTTATCAGCTCCTTTTATGTGCTAATGTGTACCATGAATGTCCAACAATGAAATTTCCATTTCATTACAAGCTTATTTGACTCCACACACACACCTTTTTCTAAAGGATCTCAGTGTTTAGATCCCATAAAATATTCTTTATGACTGTGGCTCACCTCAGTCAGCTGAGCTGGAGCTGACTGTGGCTCAGATCATGAACTGCTGCTGCTGCTGCTGCTGCTGCTAAGTCACTTCAGTCGTGTCCAACTCTGTGTGACTCCGTAGACGGCAGCCCACCAGGCTCCCCCGTCCCTGGGATTCTCCAGGCAAGAACACTGGAGTGGGGTGCCATTTCCTTTTCCAATGCATGAAAGTGAATAGTGAAAATGAAGTCGCTCAGTCGTGTCCGACCCTCAGCGACCCCAGGGACTGCAGCCTTCCACACTCCTTCGTCCATGGGATTTTCCAGGCAAGAGTACTGGAGTGGGGTGCCATTGCCTTCTCCAAGATCATGAACTCCTTATTGGCAAATTCAGGCTTAAATAGAAGAAAGTAGGGAAAACCACTAGACCATTCAGGTATGACCTAAATCAAATCCCTTATGATTATACAGTGGAAATGACAAAGAGATTCAAGGGACTAGATCTGATAGACAGAGTGCCTGAAGAACTATGGATGGAGGTTCATTACATTGTACAGCAGGCAGTGATCAGGACCATCCCCAAGAAAAAGAAATGCAAAAAGGCAAAATGGTTGTCTGAGGGGGCCTTACAAATAGCTGAAAAAGAAGAGAGGCTAAAGGCAAAGGAGAAAAGGAAAAATATACCCATTTGAATTCACAGTTTCAAAGAATAGCAAGGAGAGATAAGAAAGCCTTCCTCAGTGATCAATGCAAAGAAATAGAGGAAAACAATAGAGTGGGAAAGACTAGAGATCTCTTCAAGAAAACTGGAGATACCAAGGGAACATTTCATGCAAAGATGGGCACAATAAAGGACAGAAATGGTATGGACCTAACAGAAGCAGAAGATATTAAGAAGAGGTGACTAGAATACACAGAAGAGCTATACAAAAAAGATCTTCATGACCCAGATAATCACGATGGTATGATCACTTACCTTGAGCCAGACATCCTAGAATGCAAAGCCAAGTGGGCCTTAGGAAGCAACACTATGAACAAAGCTAGTAGAGGTGATAGAATTCTAGCTGAGCTATCTCAAATCCTGAAAGACAATGCTGTGAAAGTGCTGCACTCAATATGCCAGCAAATTTGGAAAACCCAGCAGTGGCCACAGGACTGGAAAAAGTCAGTTTTCATTCCAATCCCAAAGAAGGACAATGCTAAAGAATGTTCAAACTACTGCACAATGGCACTCATCTCACATGCTAGTAAACTAATGCTCAAAATTCTCCAAGCCAGGCTTCAACAGAACATGACCCATGAACTTCGAGATGTTCAAGTTGGATTTAGAAAAGGCAGAGGAAGTAGAGGTCAAATTGCCAACATCTGCTGGATCATCAAAAAAGCAAGAGAATTCCAGAAAAACATCTACTTCTGCTTTACTGACTACACCAAAGCCTTTGACTGTGTGGATCACAACAAACTTGGAAAATTCTTCGAGAGACGGGAATACCAGACCACCTGACCTGCCTCCTGAGAAATCTGTATACAGGTCAAGAAGCAACAGTTAGAACCCAACATGGAACAACAGACTGGTTCCAAATCGGGAAAGGAGTATGCCAGGGTCCAGCCCCGGTGGATCCAGGGAATTTGAAGGGGAGACGGCGTCGGCGAGGAGATTTATTTATTTAGAAATATAAAGAGAGATTAGGAAAGGATAGTGTAGTAGGAAAATTAGTGGAGCAAAGAGGCTGAATAACTTGGTTTACGCGTAGAACCAATAAAACTCTGAGACAAGGGGTTTGCACTGTCTACGTAGGCCACCGGCACCCACTTGAATAGCGAAGGGTGCCCCTCTCACATGGGTCTTAGAAGCCAGGGCAAATAAGTAGACACGGTGAGCCTCCACACTCCAGATGGGAATTCAGCCAGAAAAGGGAGGAAAGAACGACATAGGGAAGCCAAGCATCTGTGCCAGACCCACAACTTTATTTTCAAAAGCAGCTTATATGCCCCAAGTTGCACATAAAGAAATAATGGAATATGCAGAGTTATGCAGGGGCAGCAGTCCTGACCCTTATTGAGACCAGGCTTTCTTTTTGCATACCTTCTCGTATACAAAAGGTCTCAGGTGGTTTTACATCATCTTCTGGCCAGGGGGCCTGTTAACATTTTTATGGCTCTTTTCCTAGATAAATGCCTATCAACCAGAAAACTCATTTCCCCTTGAAGTGTTTTTCTTTAATCTGCATCACTCTCAAAGTACTAAATAAAGTTACATTCCTGTAGAACAAAGGTGCAGTGGGTTATAACAAAGAAAGTACTTAACTCAAAGATCTAATGTTGCTAATACCAGGGCTACTACCTGTTTTTTCTACATACCAACTATATCTACAAATAAAAGATGTGAAAACTTGGGAGCAAGTATTGGCTCAACAAATGAAAACCTTAATCAGTCCTATTCTAATGATTTTGACTCCTCAGAAGCCCCTACATCTTAGGATGTTTTAAGCTTCCTGTGCCTCTCAGGGTCGGGAGGCTGCAAACAATCACATGCGCAGCTGTAAGAGTCTGGCAGGCAGGCTAGAAAGCCATCAGAGGGGTTTTTGGATTGAAACACTCTTATTACGCCCAGGAGACTTATTATCTAAAAGCTCTAAATTAACTTTTTCCAGAAAAAAGTGGTGGGGGGACAGCCCCCTGTTAATCTCAGAAGAGTAGGTGGAAAGCACAACACAGTAAAGCAGGCAGACTCTGGTTTTGGGGGTAGATTTTGAGAAAATCCAGGGGGGACCCCTGAGGCCTGATCCCACCTTTGTGTTTTGTCAGGCCCCCTTCCTCATGACCTTTGCCACGGGCAGGATTCCCCATGCTGGCTCCCGGCAGGAGTACATCAAGGCTGTATACTGTCACCCTGATTATTTAATGTATATGCAGAGTACATCATGAGAAATGCTGGGGTGGATGAAGCACAAGCTGGAATCAAGATTGCTGGGAGAAATATCAGTAACTTCAGATATGAAGATGACACCACCCTTATGGCAGAAAGCGAAGAACTAAAGAGCCTCTTGATGAAAGTGAAAGAGGAGAGTGAAAAAGTTGGCTTAAAACTCAACATTCAGAAAACAAAGATCATGGCATCCAGTCCCATCAATTCATGGCAAATAGATGGGGAAACAGTGGAAACAGTGAGAGACTTTATTTTGGGGGGCTCCAAAATGACTGCAGATGGTGATTGCAGCCATGAAATTAAAAGATGCTTGCTCCTTGGAAGAAAAGTTATGACCAACTTAGACAGCATATTAAAAAGCAGAGATATTACTTTGCCAACAAAGGTCCATCTAGTCAAGGCTATGGTTTTTCCACTGGTCATGTATGGATGTGAGAGTTGGACTATAAAGAAACCTGAGTGCCTAAGAATTTATCCTTTTGAACTGTGGTGTTGAAGACGACTTTTGAGAGTCCCTTGGACTGCAAGGAGATCCAACCAGTCCATCCTAAAGGAAATCAGTCCTGAATATTCATTGGAAGGACTGATGCTGAAGCTGAAACTCCAATACTTTGGCCACCTGATGTGAAGAGCTGACTGATTGAAAAAGACCCTGATTCTTGGAAAGATTGAAGGCAGGAGGTAAAGGGGACAACAGAAGATGAGATGGCTGGATGGCATCACAGACTCGATGGACATGAGTTTGAGCAAGCTCTGCAAGTTGGTGATGGACAGGGAAGCCTGGCGAGCTGCAGTCCATGGGGTTGCAAAGAGTTAGACGCAACTGAGCAAGTGAACTGAACTAAAGTATGCTTTGGAAAATAATGCTTAGAGCTGTTTCTCCACTGTCAGTGCATAGTAAGAATACTACTTAGTGGAAATTTAACAATATAACTTGCCTACCTAACGCAAGAGGGCAAAGAAGTAAACTAAGTTAAAAATTAACCAAGACATTTTTAAGGGTCACTGTCAATTTCCCTCGTATTTTCCTGTTCCTTTGCCCTGCTGGTCCAAGAAACATGTGCAAATAACCCTGACCAAAGAAAACCAAAAAGCTATATTTATGAGTCCCAAACTGAAAAGACAGACCCCAGTATCATCATTCCAGTCCTTATGGCTTCACTTAAGCTTGTCCATTCCAGTCTACCCATACACCAGCTAGGACAAATGACTGAAATAGCCAGGATTTTGCACTACAGCCAAGTCATGGACGACACATAGAAATGCTTGTCCCTACACCAGCCAACTGGAATAGTTAAGCAAATGTTCCATAGGATGGGGCTAGGAAGGCCAAAAGTCATAGTCATGCTCACTATGACCTCAACAAATGGGCAATGTATGTGACAGTCTGAAGTGTCACCTTCTTATTACCTCTGAGTAAGAGAAATCTGTCACATTAGCCCATCCAGCACTTATGCCCCCCTTTTCAGATAACAACACACCTTTCTTTTGGGGCATTGTTCTTCCCCTTTTCTCCCTACCCACCCCCCCTACACTGCATGTCTTGATGAGCCTGTTAATCCAGGCACCCTGTGCTCCATTGCCCAGTGAGTGGGTACTGCACCCAAGATACAGTCAGTTAGACCCTAGGTCACCCAGAAATTTCAAAGCTAAAATAGGACATGCCCTCATGCACTCTTTCATCTCTGACTCTTTGCAACTGCATGGACTGTGGTCTGCCAGTCTCCTCTGTCTATGGAATTCTCCAGGCAGGAACACTGGAGTGGGTTGCCATTTCCTTCGGCAGGGGATCTCCTGACCCAGGGATCAAACCTGCATTTCCTGTGTCTCCTGCATTGTAGGTGGATTCTTTACCCAATGAGCCATTATGAGCCATTGCAGAAGCAATAGGGTGTAGAATAGGGTGATACAAGACCAAAAAAAGGTTAGGCTTTGATGGACATGTCGGTAAAGCTCCAGAGACAGCATTTAAGTGATGTTGCAGCTGCTGCTGCTGCTGCTACTAAGTCACTTCAGTTGTGTCCGACTCTGTGCGACCCCATAGACAGCAGCCCAACAGGCTCCCCCGTCCCTGGGATTCTCCAGGCAAGAACACTGGAGTGGGTTTAAGTGATGTTACCCAGGTCCAGTGCTTTGGCCACCTCATGCGAAGAGTTGACTCTGGAAAAGTCCCTGATGCTGGGATGGATTGGGGGCAGGAGGAGAAGGGGACGACAGAGGATGAGTTGACTGGATGGCATCACTGACTCGATGGACATGGGTTTGGGTGGGCTCCAGGAGTTGGTGATCGACAGGGAGGCCTGGCGTGCTGTGATTCATGGGGTTGCAAAGAGTTGGACACGACTGAGCAAGTGAACTGAACTGAACTGAACCCAGGTCCCCAGGCTTCCCTGGTGGCTCAGATGGTAAAGAATCTGCCTGTTATGTGGGAGACTTATGTTTGATGCCTGGGTTGGGAAGATCCCCTGGAGGAGGGCATGGCAACCCACTCCAGTATTCTTGCCTGAGGAATCCCCGCGGACTGCAGCCTGGAAGGCTGCTCTGTCCATGGGGTTGCAAAGAGTCAGACACACCTAAGCAACTAAGCAAGCACCCAGGTCCCCAGAGCTGTCCATTGCAGAAATTCAGCTTTTCTTCTGATCCTCTGAGATGGGAGTGAAATCAAAGACCCCAATTAGAGTAACAACCTTTTGCTTTCCGCTTCTGTTATCTTGCTTTAACAGCTGCTGATCATCATTCCCCGCTTTCGCTGCTGTGATCTTGCTTGCTTGGTGGGAACTTGGGCTGCCTGGGGAGGGGAAGAATCTGAGCTGTTTGAGTGGGAAAACCCTAAAGACTTGGAAGTTTGCGGTGTATAAAAGATACCCAGAACAAAGCGCGGGCATTCACCCTCTGGAGGCGACCCCACCGAGCCCGCCACCAGTGCTGAATAAACCCTATTGTTCTGCACCTCCAAGTGGCACTTGTATCCTTCCATGTTTCCTACAATATGAGTGCCCCCAACATCCTACCAACAAATTTCCAGAGAGTTTCCGTTGCTTGCAGCTGAAGAACATGGCTCAATACACTGAGCAAAATAATCTCAGCAAGTTATGTCCAACTCTTGGCGATGCCATGCACTATAGTCCCCTAGGCTCCTCTGTCCATGAGTTTCTCCAGGCAAGAATATTGGAGTGGGTTGCCATGCCCTCCTCCAGGGGATCTTCCCAACCCAAACTCACATCTCTTATGTCCCCTCCACAGGCAGTCAGGTTCTTTACTACTAGCGCCACTTGGGAAGCCCCTACCTCTCCTTTACTTGGACTAAAAATCTGAAAGTGACCTGCTAGCTCCCCTGACAGCCTAACCTCCACATTCCACATAAAAAGGATACTTCGGCCGCACAGTTCACTAGTGATGGCCAGCCTGCCTGTGTGTTCTGAGCAGATTTTCAAACAACTTCCATTTTCCACGAAGATACAACCTAAACTGCTCTGGGTAGAAGGTCTGAGTTGTGACTGTTTTGCCTCCCCTCCTGGACCAAACTTGCCCTCCACTGCCACTTCTCAAATGCTGCGGGAGAGTGTATACTCGCTGTAAATTGTCCAGGGAGCCTGAGCATGCCCCCACAGCCTGTCTCCCAGCACAGCTTTCGGCTTCATGTTCTGAAGGCTCTTGCCCTCAGTCAGGAGCTCCAAGTACGGAGCGTGGCAGTGCCCGCTCTCCGGCTCTTGTCAGCAGCTCACAAGGGATCACCGGGCCAAGGACATTCTATTCTGAGCGTGGCCCCAGTATGTTTCATTTCATCAGCAAAGCACGAGTTTATTCTGGAGCAAGATGTTTTGGGCATATTCACAGAGGTCAACGAGCAGTAGTACTTCTTATATGCAGAACACAAAATCATCACGTAAAAATCTGACCCAACTGGCAGTATGGGGTTTAAAGTAAACAAACTCACCCCGAAAATTACCTCACTGGGCTGGCCAAGTTTGCACCTCAGAGTCCCAGGCTGCAAGAGTGGTACAGAGTCTGTAAAAATCAAACTGCAGTGATCTTCGGTTCTCTGGCAGAACGGCTGGGAACCAAAGTGTCCATTTTTCTCTTAGAACGGGAGGCTGTCACTGGCTGCTGAGCATACGCTGCAAATCCGTGTCCCTTGGAAAGAGGAACAACAAAGGAGCGTCAGCTCAGGTCCTTTCCCGCAGGGCGGCCCAGGGCTTTCCGAGCAAGGGTGGGAACGGAACCCAGACTTGCCCAGGCTTTCCAAGAGAGCTGAGAAGCAGCTGCCCTGCCCACAGCCAGCTGCTCCGCCCTGTGTCTTCTCAATCTGCCTTCTAAGATCAGGCCTCAGCTCCCTCATCTGTAAAACGTGAGTAAATAAGAGACTGCACATCAAAACTACAATGAGGTACCACTCTGCACCAGCCAGAATGGCCATCATTGAGACGTCTACAAACAATAAATGCTGGAGAGGATGTGGAGAAAAGGGAACCCTCCTACACTGTTGCGGCACTAGTGGTTAAGAACCGACCCACTGCAGTATTCTTGCCTGGAGAACCCCGTGGAACTAGGAGCCTGGCGGGCTACAGTCCATGGGGTCGCAAAGAGTTGGACACGACTGAAGCAACTTAGCTTTCTTGCACGCATCTACACTGTTGGTGGGAATGTAAATTGGTACAGCCATTATGGAGAATAGTATGGAGGCTTCTCAGAAAACTAACAGTAGAACTCCCACGTGATCCAGCAATTCCACTCCAGGGCACGTGTCTGAAGAAAGCTGTAATTCAAAGATACATGCACACTTAACGTTCATGGCAGCACTACTCACAACCGGGAACTGTGACTCCGAAACAACCTAAATGCTCACTGACAGCTGAATGGATAGAGAAGATGCAGTAAGTAAATACATCTGTATATATAGTGGAATACTACTCAGGCATTAAAGAGAACGAAGTAGTGCTGTCTGCAGCAACATGGATGGACCCAGAGATGATCACACGAAGTGAAATAAATCAGAAAGGGAAAGACAGATGCCATAAGATATCACTTACAGATGGAATCTGCAATATGACATGAATTAACTTATCTATGAAACAGACTCACAAATACAGAGAACAGACTTGTGGTTGCCAGGTGGGGGGGCAGTGGGGAGGGGTGAATTGTGAGTTTGGAATCCGCAAACCATTACAACATAAAGAATGTATAAAAAAACAAGATTCTACTGTACAGCACAGGAAACTATATTCAGCATCCTGTGATAAACCATAATGGAAAAGAGTATGAAAAAGAATGTGTATATATGTATATATATAATTGAATCACTTTGCTTTACAGCAGAAATTCACACACCATTGTAAATCAACTATACTTGAATAAAATAAATTTTTAAAAAGAAGACAATGCATTAAAAAAAGAAAAAGAAAGTCCTAGTCAGAGGACAGGAGTTCTAGTCAGAGGAGGAACTGAAGATGTTATGAAACACAAGCCTGCCCCCAAATCACCTGGGGTGCTTGTAAAACTCAAGATTGCTGGGCCCCACTCCCAGAGACTGATTAGTATGTCTGGGGGAGGTCCAAGAATATGCAATGTTAACAAGTTCTGAGGAGCTGATGCTACTGCTGGTCTGGGGACCCCGCTTGGAGAACTCTTGGATTAGAGAGAGTAATAAAGAACTAGGAGATACCACTGAGACGCTATTGCAATCCTGCAGTCATTAAGAGCTGATGGAGTAAAATGATGTCAGTGAAATGGAGACAAGTGGTCCAGAAGAGCTCCATCCTGGAGGTGCCATGGAGAGGACCAGCCAATAGCTTGGAGGTCGGGGATGAGGGAGAAAGAAAAGTCGGGCACTCCTAGATCTCTGCTTGATAGCGGCAGACACCGAAATGGAACCTTAAGCAGGGATGGATTTGGAAATAAGGGCTGGGGTGCTATACCCCTGAGATCTCTGCAACTTCAAAAGAATGTCAGGCAGGCAGAAGGAGCCTTCTGGAGGACAGCATTCATATCTATCTTGCTTTCCATTATATCCCCAGATCTGAGGCCAGGGCTTCATGGTACATAATAAATATTCAGAAAACCTTTGTTAAAGGTTGAAGAGTAATAAATGGAGGCTGAGGAAATAGGTTAACCAAAGACACTGGGGTACCAGATGGCGCCAAGTTTGAGGAGGCTATGAACAGTCACTCTTAAGGCGTCACCACTGGATCAGCGGTACCATGGCTCCATCACGTCCAAACCTTGGCATGTATGCTAAAGTGGGAGGTTGGGGGCAGAAGAAAAGACAGAAATGAGCTCCCAAATTCATTGTAGGGGTATGTAACAGTCAAATATATCACATTTGAGTCTTTCTTGGGTGGGTTTTGAGATGGAAAGGTTTGAACTGTGAACTTAACGAGCATGAAGGCCAGAGGAATCTAGCTAACATGGGTTTTTCAGAAAATAAATCATGGGAAAATCAAGCTGTGCAACTCACAGAAACGAGGCGGGAGGGATGGGGAGATGGAGGAAAGATGGAGGACAGAACAGGAAAAGGGGCTTAACTGAGACTACCTACCCACCAAGGGTGAAGGGGCCAGTCTGGATTCCCTGGCGGACCTTGACCCTGAGGTCCTCACCACATCTGTAACACGGCTGATGGACCCTCAGCCTCCCCTCTTACCAAGTTGTAAATTAGGCTGTAATTCCAGCCAGGGGTTCTGGTGACATCATAAACCACAGAACCACAAGCTCAATTCACCAGAAGCCCCAAGATGGAATTACAGCCTTCTTTCCTAATCCAGGCAGCTCTGGTCACTGCCATTTTTTCATGATGTAATAGAAGCGAGCAATATTTTAACCATTTGCTCGTGGCCTTCCTCACCTAGCAGCTGGGGGTCCCTCTCTCCTCTCCTCTCTCCTCCTCTCCCACCCTGACACATGCCTTCCTCTTATGTGGTACCCTTTCCCCTTAAGGGAGCATCCCCTGCTTTCCGAGACTGCCCCTCCCCAGGCCCCCTCCCCACCCCTCTCTCCTCCACCTCTCCTCTGTCTTCTGGCTCCTCTAATGGACTAGCTACATCCTGACTTCTACCTTAAATTCACTTTTCAAAAGAAGCCCCATCTCCTCTGTGTCTAGAACAAGGTCCTGGAGAACAGATCCCAAACTGTCTGGAATAAATTCCCCAAAGCAGCCTAAACTGGAAGTTGTAAATGAATGAGGGAAGTTTTTAGTTTAAAGATGAATCTTTCTGAAAGCAAATTAATGTTTCCAGTATCTGTTTGTTCTTGGTGTGGGTTTGAGTCCTAACTTTGATCAAGCTTTGCCTGACACAGTGTATATCTGGGCACATATTACATCTACCCAATGGTTGGTACTTAAGTTCTTATGGGAATTGCATGGAAAGGGAAAAGCCACAAGGAAGAGTAATAATAAAAGCAGTTATCTGAGGGGTGGGAGAGGGAAGGATTGGGACTTTGGGGTTAGCAGATACAAACTATTTATACACAGGATGGATAAGCAACAAAGTCCTACTGGATAGCACAGGGAACTATATTCAAAATCCTGGGATAAACCATAATGGAAAAGAATATTTTAAAAGAGAATTAATACATAGGTATGACTGAATATTTTTGCTGTATGGCAGAAACTAACACATTACTGTAAATTAACTATGTGTCAATAAAAAACAAAAAAGCAATTATCACTTAATGCTGCTACTGCTGCTAAGTCGCTTCAGTCATGTCTGACTCTGTGCGACCCCATAGACGGCAGCCCACCAGGCTCCTCCATTCCTGGGATTCTCTAGGCCAAGAATACTGGAGTAGGTTTCCATTTCCTTCTCCAATGCATGAAAGTGAAAAGTCAAAGTGAAGTCGCTCAGTCGTGTCCGACTCTTAGTGACCCCATGGACTGCAGCCCACCAGGCTCCTCCGTCCATGGGATTTTCCAGGCAAGAGTACTCGAGTGGGGTGCCATTGCCTTCTCCAATCACTTAATGAATGCTTGCTATATCTCAGATGGGCTTCCCTGGTGGCTCAGTGGTAAAAAAATTCGCCTGCCAATGCAGGAGACCCGGGTTCGATTCCCATGTTGGGAAGATCCTTTGGAGAGAGAAACAGCTACCCACTCCAGTATGCTTGCCTGGGAAATCCCATGGACAGAGGGGCCTGGCAGGCTACAGTCCATAGGCTTGCAAAGAATCTAACACGACTTAGAGACTAAACAACAACATGACCTCAGATATGTATATTCCTCATCTCTGGCACAGAGGTATTATTTTCCTCATTTTATGGAGGAGAGAAACTGAGGTTCAAAAACATGGAGTATTTTGCCCAAAGTTCCACAACTACTAAGTAAACCCCCTGGATGTGACCTTCATCCAACTCAAAAGTCTCTACCTGCATGCTCGGTCAGTATCCCCCCACGCAAAATAGTTTGAGAATAAATGTTGCATGGGTCTCTACAAGGGCTTAACAATTGATCTTCGTGTAACAGGGGTTTTTTAATTCTCAAGGGATGAAAATTCTACACAATTTTAGGGTACAATAGGAAGCAAAAAACACATTCCACGGGGTCTGTGTATTTTGCAAAAAACAACAAAGTAAATTATTTTAAAAAGACTATGACTTCCCCAAAACCAAAAACAAAAACAAAAAAAAAAGCTTAATTCCACGCTGATATAATTGGCAGGAACAAGGTGGACCAATGACTCTCTTTATAAGGTGTCAACCATGAAACATCAGTCTTTGAGATGGAGCTTTCCAAAGAGCTCACGTGCACAGGTCTGCCTGCCCACGCTGTGTGCACCATGCTGTGCAAACCCTGGGCACCTAGGAGGTGGCCCCCAGCGGGAGGAGCAGGCCACCTGGCATCTTGGATGTCCTCCAACGGCAAGAGGGAGATGAGATGCAGAGAGTCAGTGCTTCAGGGATTAAAGAACTTTGCGCTCAGTCGCTAAGTCATGTCTGACTCTTTGCAATCCCATGGACTGCAGCCTGCCAGGCTCCTCTGCCCATAGGATTTCCCCGGCAAGAATGGGCTGCCATTTCCTTCTCCAGGGGATCTTCCCGACCCAGGGATCAAACCCATGTCTCCTGCTTGGCAGGTGGATTCTTTACTACTGAGCCACCTGGAAAGCCCTTTAAAGAACTTTCAGTTCAGTTCAGCCACTCAGTCGTGTCCAACTCTTTGCAACTCCATGAATTGTAGCACGCCAGGCCTCCCTGTCCATCACCAACTCCTGGAGTTCACCCAAACTCATGTGCATCGAGTCGGTGATGCCATCCAGCCATCCTCTGTCATCCCCTTCTCCTCCTGCCCCCAATCCCTCCCAGCATCAGGGTCTTTTCCAATGAGTCAACTCTTCGCATGAGGTGGCCAAAGTATTGGAGTTTCAGCATCAGTCCTTCCAATGAACACCCAGGACTGTCTCCTTTAGGATGGACTGGTTGGATCTCCTTGCAGTCCAAGGGACTCTCAAGAGCCTTCTCCAGCACCACAATTCAAAAGCAACTTTATAAAAAATATAATGATGCTGCCATTGAACAGAGGCTGCAGCTCACCTACTTCACAAAAGAAAAAGAAACACATTTGGCATCATTTCAAAATGCTATCTGCAAACATTTGAGAACACAGCAGTCTTGGTTTTAGAAAAGTTGGACTAGAAGAGGAAAAAATAAAGAGAGCCAGTTCTCTTCAGAAAATGCATCTCTGCCTAGTGAACCACGCGTTTGGATGGTTAAAGGAAGATGTGTGAGGTAGTGACCTAATTTTTTTCCTCTGGCATCAGGGATCATAAATAACATCTTCCCAGAGACTACAAATGGGGAAAGACCGTCAGCATATATTATATGAGGTTACAAAGTGGAAGTGAATGCCACTGTGAACAAGCCGGCGCCCTGCTTCTGCAACTTCAAAGTGAGATGACCAAATCTGGTGATGAGAACAATATATTCATTCCCAACAACAAACATTTGATTACCAAAATAATCCCATAGCATTTCACTGAAGAATGGAAAATCATCATCAGCTTCTAAATGCAGAAAGACAATGAATCTGAAAACACCATGTGGATTTTCCTCGTAGACTGAATGTCCAGGATCCCACTGGCTGTGCACACAGACCTTCAGGCAAAGCCAGGCTTGATCAACTGCAGAGAAAGCTGCAAGAGTTCTGATGAGACAGTACTTCAGAGTACAAGCTCTGGGGCCAGACTACCTAGGTCAAACTTGGCTGTGTGATCTTAAACCTTCAGTTCCTTCAGTTTCCTTGTTTGTAAAATGACGATAAGATTGGCCTATCCTGAGACCTCCCTGGTGATCCAGTGGTTAAGAATCTGCCTTCCAATGCAGACCACACGAGTTCAATCCCTGGTCAGGGAACTAAGATCCCACATGCTGCGAGGGGCAACTAAGCCCACATGTAGCCACGAAGAACCCAACGCAACCAAAAGAAACAACAGTACCCGACCTCACGGGCTTGCTGGGAGGATTAAATGAAGTGCTTATAACAGTACGCAGTAAACACTCAAAAGTGACAAATATCATGGGCCTTTTCTCCCCTATTACTATGCTTTTGTTGGCTAGAACTCTTGCCAGAGGTAGAAAATCAGTCTCAAACTTAGCTCACTTAACTGAAAAGTCCAGAGGAGTACCAGCCTCAGGTATAACTTGATCCTGGGACTCCACTGGTATTGTCAGGCTCTGATCTCTCTCTCTTTCCCCCTCTCCATCTAGTCTCTCCTTCCTCTGGTGTAGCTCCATTCTCAGACAAGCTTTCCCTTTATGGTGGCAAGATGGTAATAGCATCACCCTATATCCGTCCAGGTTTAAGTCCAGCAGGAAAAAACGTAGCTTATACCTCAGTAGAGCCTGCACAAACCTGGGAATTCAGTCTGATAACACCAGTACAAATCATTGCTCTTCATTTTACTGATTACTGACAAGGTTGAGCACATTTTCATTTTCTTGGCGTTCATATTATTAAAGGGTGTTAAGCTCATCATTTTACTGAAAAGCTTCATGTTCATTATGTATAACATGAGAAAAGCATGTATTTTCTGGTGAAGGGCGTGTCCTGGATCTGCCAAAATTAGAGGCTTCTCCCTTTTGAGTGGCAGAGGATGAGATGGTTTGATAGCATCACCAACTCAATCAACGTGAACTTAAGCAAACTCTGGGAGGACGCAGAAGCCTGGCATGCTACAAGTCCATGGGGTAGCAAACAGTTGGACACAACTTAGCGACTGAACAACGACAACCCTTTCCTGCCCTTTTTTGAGCAGAAGACTTTCACTCTGATGATCTGTTGGTCTCCTGAAGCATTCTGTCAAAACAGTAACTTCAATGTTGCCGTACCCACACTCAACTCCATCTGAAAACGGAATCCACAGCAATGCCCAAGCCCTTTCATCTCCCACAGTCTTCACCCCCAAGTCCCCACCTGACACCCTCCTGACTCCTGGTGCTGCTAGATTTCCTCCAAGCCCCAAGGAGAAAGTCTGGCTTTAGCTGTTCCCGTTCGTTTTGGCATCATGTTAGATCAAGTCCCTGCTCTTTTCTAAACACTTGATGGAAACTTGCTTCCTCAGCTGCCCAAATCCCCATCCCTCAACGACAAAGTGCTGGGAGAGCTAACCTACCCACTTTTCTGCACAGGTTTTCTGAACACCACGGTTCCTGGGGGTTTGCTGTTTAATGTGCCTGGGAAGCTGGCGGCCAAGAATTTTCCCCACCAGCATACTTGATGCCCTTGGCTTTGCTCCCAAGCTATTTTGGACCCAGGTAAGTCCTGCTCTCTTTAATGACTGGACTCAAGTACACCTGAATCTCCAAAAATGGGCTTAGTCACTCCTGCCTTTCTACTCCCAGGCCATTTGGCTCACGTCCAGAAGAGTGCTGGGCTGAGATTGTTGGCTTTCTCACCCACATCTTTTCCCACCTGCCTACACCTAGCACAGCATCCAACACAGAGTTCCAGCTCGGCACATGTTGGCTGAATGAGTCCCCCCTAGAATGATGGGATACACGTCTGCACTCAAGGACCTCGTTATCCTCATGACCCCACTTCAGTACTTCCTGAAGTGTGGTGTACATCCTCATGACCCTAAGTAAGAAGCAAGGACACAAGACTGGCCTTTCCTACTCTTGTTTTACCAAATTCTGTGCCGCTGAACATGGCCCACAGTGGTATCAGAGTGCCAGTATAGTAGTTGTAAATATGAGAAGGAAAATAAGCAACTTAAGAAATCACTTCCCAAGTGCTTCCAACATGCAAAAAGCTGAAAGGAAAGTGAGTATATGTACCAGTCAGATTAGCCAAGGTTTTGCTGCAGTAACAAACAATCCCTAAATCGTAGTGACTCTTAACAACAAAAGTTTATTTCTTGCTCATGGAACATGTCTACTGTGGGTTTGACAAGGGTACCCAGGCTGAGAGAGCAGCTGACCATCTCAAATATGGTCAGTCAGCATTCAAGAGGGCATAAAAACTCTGGGACATCAGGTACTGGCAGTTAAATGCACAAATCAGTTCCACCCACAACTCATTTGCCGGAACCAGGCCCTGTCCAGTCATAAGGGGACCAGAAACTACAATCCTGCCATGTGTTGTAAGAGGTGGAACTGGAAATATGTGGTAAGCAGCACTCATGTGACCCATAATAGGTAAGTTATGGGCCTTAGACTTTGATGGAGGAAGAATAACATTTAGGGGAGGAATTAAAACGGTATCAATCATGAAAAGGAAGAAAGAAAGGTGAGGGTGGGAGGCGCTAGCATGGAATAAGCAGGCCCCAGCATCCCATGGGCGTGTGATTCAGTCACTGAATCTAGAGCTATTGTCTGTTACACGTGTCATGTGCACCTGGTAAACGCCTGTGCTAAGCTTTTGGTTCAATCAGAATGCTCAGGTTAGCAAAGACATCCACTCTGGCCAAAAATGGGTAGTAACAGAAGGCTCCAGAGGAGCTCACAGAACTGGAGGGAAAGTAGATGAAGTAGGCTTTCCAACAGAGATAGACCAGCTCCAGGGTTCTCGACAGCAAGACCAAACCACAGCCTCATCAGCTCCAAGTGTGCCCTGCCTTCATGTCAGGCAGGTTCCCGGCAGAGAGGCTATGGCGTGGCTCGGGTTCTGGTGCAGACCAGAGAGGGAAGGCCAGCCACATTAAAGTGCCGTGAAGTAGGGACCCTAGCGAAGGAAATCAAGGTGCTGCTTCCAGAACAAGGGGGTGATCAATGATGGCTCAGGCAAAGCAGATGTTCCTAACAGCACTTAAAATCCAAATGGATTATCACAACCATACATGGGTACTGCCTCCCTGTTTACACAAGAAGAAGCTGAGCCTTAGCGCACAAGGAATGTCCCAACATCACACAGCTAGTAAGTGGCGAAAGCCGGATGCTGTGGGGACCCCAGTGTCTGTACCTTTGCCATTGTTATCTGCCATCTCACACTGATCTGGTGGCCTTTCTGTTGCCATTTATCATGGCACATCAAAATGAGAAGGAGTACAAAATGGTCACATCGCCACTAATCGTGTGGCCATCGCATCTGCAGAACACTTTACCATCTACAAAGTGTCGTCACATATATGACCTCCTTACCCTTACACAGTGTGAGGTGGGCAGACCCTCTATCACCCATCTCACATACTGGATGAAGATGTGGGGTTCGAGACTGCATTTCTAGGTCTTGTTTCCAGCTGCAGGGGATGGCTTGGCTCTTTCCTGGCAGGTGTGGGACTTACTCTGCTGGTCTGCGGTGTGGGGCTGACATGTAATGGTCAGCTTGGGACCAGAGGGCAAGACTATGGTTGGAAATGACCAGGCACCTGAAGTGCGTGGGAAGCCAGAGCCTCTGAAGAAAGAGCTTGGTCTCAGTCTCGCGGGAGACTCTCAGGGGAGTTCTCCATTGTCAAGTGCATGTAGGTCTTACTTAGTGATGTTAGTGGAATTAGGGAAGCGCAACTGTAAGGAAGCTCGGCTCCTAACCCTTCCTGCATCCCTAACGGACTTGACTCAGGAGGCCCCTAGCAAAGGTTTCATGCTGTAAAACAAAGCAAAAAACTAGTCTTCGTAGCCTTCCGGGACGTCTGTAGAAGTGAGTTAAAAGTAAGAGAAGAAGGGAGCTATGGGTGTTAGAGCTCCTGTCACTACCTTCATCTTCCTGCCTGCATGTAACCAGTCCCTCCTGTTCCTTCAAAACTTGGAGGCAGTACGATATGGTGGTTTGGGTCGACCAGATGTCTCTAGCATTCCATTACCTGGTTCCAAATCTCAGTATTGTCATTTTCTGCTCTATGATTTTGAGTTATTCATTTCTCTGAGTCCATATCCCCATTAGCAAAACATACCTACTTTATGGGCACAAAGATAAAGTGAGCTAATCTATGAAAAGAACCTAGAACAGTGCTCAGCACATAGGAGACTTTTGGGAGCAGTCAAATCAACAATAAATCAGAGACTGAGTGACTTGTCCAAAGGTAGACAGCTAGCCAGCAGGGGAGTCGGGATCCAGACCCAGATCAGAGTCTAGATTCTAAATGATTCTTCCTACCATGCCCTGCTGCCTCTCAGAGCCATGCTGCTTCTTGCAGCGTTATCAGTCATACATAGGAGGGGCTTGGAGTTTCTGGTAGATACAGGTAAATTCGTGTCTTATTTCACTCTCCACTGAAGCTCTATGATTCATACCTTAACTTCAATGGACTTTTTACCTCCATGAGGCAGAAGCATGATCCTTAGACTAATTTTTTTTCCTTAAAGTCACCTAGCCTTGAACTTGTCAGATCTGCCTTGACTTAAAGGATGCTCTGTAAGCTTGGGAACAAAGGAAAAAGTGTTTTTACACAGCATATGCCCAGTTACCTAGAGGAGAAAATTCTTCCACAAAGAATCTCTAGCTTGACCCTGACACAAACTTATTTGAACAATCAAAAGACACACTACTATCTCTTATAACAGGGAGTCAAGAGATGGTATAGGCTGCAGGTATGGTATGATCAGGGCTCTATCGGAACTCCTCGGGCTCTCTGGGCTCAGCCTTCCGCCACACATTGACTCTGAACTTCATGGGGGCAAATGACAGCCTGTGCAAAGGGACTTGCTTACTCTCCATATCCAGGGAGAGAAAGAAGACTGTGCCTCTTCCACCCCGGGCCACGCACCCACCCCAACCTAATAACAGCTGCTGGGGCAACATCATGTGATCATTGGATCAAATTCAAATCCCTGAATCAGTTATTGACAATCACCCTCAGGCCAATCAGGGCCTTGAGGTGAGGATGGACTCAGATTCTGTGGGACCCAAGGGCCTCAGAGGAGGAGTGGAAACCAGAAAGCCAGGCTCTGTTGGGCTGGAGAAAGGAAAAGTAGGTGCTAAGTACTCAGTTAACAAAGCCCATCCCACAAGGATGGTGGAGGGCAGGGGACACACAGTAAGAAAGTACTGTGCCTAATCTCATAAGATGTCATATCTCTTAAGTCAAAAGTCTAATATGAGATCAACACATTGAATTTAAGAAAAAAGTGTCACAATAATTACTATTTACTGAGCAATATCAACTGAACATGGAGACAGGTACTTTCCCTGCATCATGCTGTTTAACTGTTTAATCCTCACACCAGCCCTTAGAATTTGGGGTTTATACTCTTATTTTATCGCTGAGAAACAAGGCTTTGAGCAGTACCACGCACACAGCGCAGAGAGATAGAATAGGGCAACAAACTCAGATTCCTGTGTACAAAAAGCCCCGGCACAACATCTTGCTTATTATACTTCGAGAAACAAAAGTAGGATGTGTGAGTTAATTTCACGTGGCTCTAACACCATTGTCAGAAAGCAGGAAATAAATGACCTTCAGCCTCTGGGTCCATGGGGAAATACACGCACACAGTTAAAATTTAAAAATAACATGCAAAGTGGAACCAGAAGAATTGTGATGATTAGGAGGAAGCCATCATACATTCTTCCTAAACACACAAAATCCTACTTAGATTTGGGGCAGGAAAGTGGGAACCCCTCTCCCCCAATCCAGGGCTAGCTTGTCATGTGTGGACACTACTATGAGAGTGACTTTAAGATGTTGTTTTATGCTAACATAAAAAAAGATACCTCCTTTGAAAATGAGGTATCTTTTGGTCCAGCCTGTCATCCAGGTTGGCATTTACAGCGTTTAAATGAACATGTACACTAAAGTGAGTTTTGCTCGTGAAGGGCACTTGACTGCACAGGTTATTGGGTGGGGCAGGGGAGCAACTTAGTCAACAAGACTCATGGGATAATAGCCATCGGGGGGTCTTAATAGAGAAGGTGTCCCTGTGGCCATCCCTACAGGCTCCTGGAGTCCACACCTATTTCATTACCCCTGCAGTGAGGATTGACGTGAACCAGCCTGCTCTTGTTGCTAGAACAAAGCTGCATGGCCTTAGTGGCTTCAAACAAGACAAATTTGTTATCTAGCAGCTCTGGAAGTCGGAAGTCCAAAATGAGTCCTATGGGGCTAAAACCGAGGTGTGATCAAGGCTGTTCTGGAGGCTCTAGATGACGATGATGTATGGTTTCAGTGGACCTGGGTTCTGTGATGTCGGACTTGTGCTCGGAGACTCTGGGGGAAGTCTGCTTCCTTGTCTTTCCCAGCTTCTAGAGGCTCCCCGCATTCTTTGGCAATGTAGTGTGCACGCGCGCACATGCGCACACACACACACACACACACACACATTCAAAGACTAGGAAAACGAAGAAATTACCTGTATGATTCAGGGCCCTAACACATATTAGTCCTGATGTTTCAGATAAAGCCCTCTCCCACTCAGATATTCTGACCATTTCCCCTTGCACACACAGACTGGAGGTCTGTCTTTGTCATCTCTCCCTACCTCTGAGGCTACCCCCCTACCAGGAGGCTGCTTGCTCCCTGGGAGCTCTCAAGCAGACAGGGGGCTGCATCGGGCAAGAGAATTTGGAAAATGGAGGGTTGGGAACATCTCCAGCAGAGCAGAGTTTCTCAGACTTCAGGCATCCAGGTATCATGTTTAATACTTTGTTCTATATTGGCATCTTCCCTGTGCTACTCTTAAATTAATATTTTCTTAAATTGACTAACTTTTGGTGAAATAAGTTGTTTCATCTGATATTAATTCCATAAAAAATAGACAGAATGCAATAAAACTAAAAATCATCAAATATTATTAAAACAACTTATTGTTTAAGAATTATTAAGATAAAAGTATATCCATATGCCACCTAAAATTGTCATACATATCAGAGCTTTTCAAACTTTGAAAGTCGCTCAGTCATGTCCAACTCTTTGTGACCCCATGGACTATATAGTCCATGAAATTCTCTAGGCCAGAATACTGGAGTGGGTAGCTTATCCCTTCTCCAGGGGATCTTCCTGATCCAGGAATTGAACCGGGGTCTCCTGCATTCCAGGCGGATTCTTTACCAACTGAGCTATCAGGGAAGACTTCAATGCATATAAATCAGCTGGGGATCTTGTTAAAATGCAGATTCTAACTCTGTCCAGTCTGGGGTGAGATCTGAAATTCTGTATTTTTAAGCAACAAATGGCAATGCTAGTTTCAGAAGACCAAATCATACACTCATGGGACATTTAGGCTTGTTCATTCCACCCCAGCATCCTCTCACCCCTGTCTTTCTTTCCACCTTCCTCAGACTGGTGTCCTGTTTATTCTCCGTCTACATTTTATTCCCCCATCCATCAAACACAAGGCTGGAACTTAGCTACCATGGACATCAACAGTGCTGTTACCCCAAGTACTTCCAGTTTTACCCCTCCAACACATGGTAAGATTGTACAATCTGGTCCCCTATGGTTGGGTGGGGCATGAGTTGTGAGTGAAAGTGATGAGTCATTTAATTTCTACTTCCCATCTGGAATAGTGACTGACCATAACGAAGATGGTAGCTGTTCTCTCTGCTTAGGAGCCCTTGCCAACCCAACAATGAACAAGAAATGTTCACTTGTACCATGAACAAGAAATCAACTTTTGTTGTTAAAAGCCACAGGGATTTAAAAACTGTTCATTATTGCAGCAAAGCCTAGCCTAACCTGTCTGATACATATACCCGAGTTTCATCTTCTTTACCCCTCAGCACTCTGGAGGATGGAAGAACTTGACTAGTGTTTTATCAAATTGTTTATCTTCTCCCCCAAACCTATGACTAATATGTCAGTGTTCTTCTGTCATTTCTGGTCATGTTCAGTGGCACAGAATTTGGTAAAACAGGAAAAAGAGAAAGAAAGGCCAAATGAATTTCTTTGCTTCTTACTGAGCTGCATATGAGCTGGTGTGGGATCCATGGAGTAGCTTCTCCTCTCACACTCTACGAACACCTACACTTTCCCATACCACTTCTAGTTCCCAATCACCTTCTGCTATGAAGTTTCTTTTTGAAGGTATTATACAAGGCTACTGATGGGGAGGGAAGTTTGGTCCACTCTTCTATGGAACAAATGTTTTCCTAGATATCTAGCTTGGCTGATGTGAACAAGATTCCATCAACATAGAGGGCAAATTCTATTCTATCACATTCTTCCACATGTGATAACATTACCTCTCACTAGACCACAAATCCAGAGGCAAGGTAAACTGAGTAAGTGACTGTGGCAAAAGCACCCAAGTAGAGAATGAACTAAGGCTAAGAATCCAATCCCAATTCTGATATCATATTTGTCCACCAGCCTCACTGGAGGGCAAGTGAAAGAAGCCCAACTCACACAATTTATAAGAACACTAGAAAATAAAAACCTTTCCAGGTTCTTGAAAAATGTCAAGAAGAAACTATCTCCCCCTCCATGACAGCATACTGTTGCCCTTTTGCCGGCTCTGTTCTCAGCTCTGCTTTTCCCAAGTGGCAGCAAAGATGACCACAGCATGTCCAGGCTTACATTTCAGCAGCTCAGCAACTCTGGGAGAAAGAGACACCCTCTTTTCCAAGGGCTCCATCAAAAGTCATAGAATGAAATTTCATTGGCCTCATTTCAGTCACATGCTCACCCTGAACCAACCTTTGTGGCCACAGAAATGCAAGTGTTCTCAGTGGCCAGTCCTGGAATCATGCCCACCTCTGGAGACAGCCTCAGTCAAATCACATGGACTAAGAGATGGGAGGGGTAAGTCTCTGCAAGAAAATTAGAATCCTATGTCCAATAGGTGGAAATGATTGCTAGAGAGACAAAAGCAGCTGGAAGCCACTCCACCTGCAGACATGCTCCCATCACTCCAATCTCAATTTTAAATGAAATCTTTTGTCAACATCCAAGGGAACTACAAAGGCACTCCAATGCCCCATCATTTCAGTGCAAACAGATTGCAAAGTGACACTGACAGTCACCCCAAAGATGCAAGAAGTCATGAATTACAGATGAGTGATGATGGAGAGCTGCTCAAGCCAAACGTAAGATTATTGGCAAGGGAGGATATGGCCAAAGTCAAACAGCTTGTAACTGAACAGGAAAAGTCTGCAGGGATGATGTAAAAATAAGAGTTTCAAAAAGAATGATTTAAACAGAAAATTTGATGTCCTCAATTTTTTTTGTCAACATTGATCCTTTTTGCAATAAGATTCTGGGTATCCAGTAATGCATCATGAGTTGAATCTTTTTTAGTTACACCAAAAAGATAAACATCTGACTTGTACTTTGCACATTCCACCAATTAGTGCACAGTTACAATTAAAAACTAAATATGGTTAAGTATATGGTTCATTTTTCCTAATTAAATGGGTGTGAAGAGGAATTTCATTGAGATTTTGACCCTGACACAAATAATACAAACAAGAATTAATAAACTTACTGACTTTTTGTGCTTCCTCTTCTGAGAAACATATGTTCATATCTTTGCCATGTTTCCAGTTTCTTTTCTTATTGACTTGTAGGTATTCCTTTTATAATGTTGATACTAATCTCTAGTTGTATGTATTGCAAATATCTTCTCCTAGTAAGTTATCAGTTCAATTTATTGAAGGTATTTTTTAATTAACAAAGCATATATCAAAGGGCTTTGTTTGTTTTAGACTCAATAAGAAATATTAACCCCTATTTTAAGCAGATTTACCTGAAAGGTTGTTTCCCAGTATAATTAGCTTCGAGGATTTTCTGCAGTTCAAAATCACTTTCTTTTACATTAATGCAAGATACTGATAAATTTTCACTGACTTTTTTCTTCAACTTTCTAAATCAGCACTAGGAAATAACCCAATATCTTTCCTTGGGATGGGCCAGATTGGATAAATTTAACAGGATGGGTGTTTCTCTGACATGATATGGTCTGTCTGAAATTGATAACCTCTGGCAAAGATCTGCACGCTATTTTAAGTTCCTTCTTGGAAATCAGAGAACATTCTGGTTACATTAATACCACACTTAAAAATCATCAATTAAGTTAGCCCTTTTCTAAGACATTTTTAAGAAAACAATCTTGTCATATTAGTTTTCAATGCAGAAAATATAATATTATCTTTATGAAAATTCTGAGTATATTGGATTTCATTCACCATTATACACTCAAAAAATTATTTCTCCATCTGGAAGAAAAACAAAGTTAGACCCTTATTTCATACCACATAAAAAAATTAACTCTTAATAAAGTTCTAAATGAGAAATAATATTAGAACATTTTTATAAAATCTATAGGAGGCCTTCCTAGTAAACAAGCATAAATATTATAGCTCCAAAATAAAGAATAGGCAGATACAACAATATAATATTTTTCAGGTGCAAGCTTCTTAATCCAATTAAAAGTGAATAAGCAATAAGGACATTTAACCACCAAAAAGAGTAAGAAAGATCCTGGGCTGATTAATTTGGTTTTCGATCACTGAAAACCTAGGCTCTGTATTTTTTCACTCTGCAATCCTCAACTTTGGCTTTTGCCCTTGGGCTTGTCCCCAAATGTTCCACTTGATGCAAGTGCCACAGCCTCCCTCAACAATGTCCAGAGGCAAAAAAGTAAAAACAGCACTCCTTGGGTCCCTTTTGCTCTGGTTTTTTGTTGTTGGGTTTTTTAGGGGGGGTGGTTTTGACTCTGCTTTCAGGATCTTAATTCTCCAACCAGGGATCAAACCCATGCCCTCAACAGTGAACACACAGCATCCTAACCACTGGACCACCAGGGAATTCCTCCATGGGTCCTTTTTGAAGGACGTGAAACCATCCCTTAGGATGTCCCTTCTCAGGAACCCCCAGTAGAGTTCAGTCTTGGGAGAAATCTACACTTCCTGCATCTCAGTGGCCACAATCCCATCACAAACCTATGCCTAAAGCACAGAATTAGTAGGAGGAGTGGAATAACCATAATTGGCTTGAACTAACCAAAATTCACCCTCTGGGACAGGGGAGAAGCCCATACCCTACTCTTAAAGCCCAAGGCTACCCCATTAGCAGGGAAGAAGAGGGAAGCTGCTGCTGGGAAACAGCACACAGCACCTGCCATAGATAATATAAAATCTCCTCCTCAAAGTAAACAAGTTTACATTATTGAGGTTAGAGTATGTGCCAAGTCGCCCTCTAGAAGCTCACAGTCCAGCACAAGAGTTGGCAAACTTTTTCTGTAAAAGGTCAGATGATAAATATTTCCATCTCTGAAGGTCATTTGTTCTCATGCAACTACTCAGCTTTTCCAGTGAAGCTCAAAAGCAACCACATATAGTATGTAAACAAATGGACTGTGCTCCAATAAAACTTTATTGATAAAAGTAGTGGGCCATATTTCACCCAAGGGCTATAGTTTGTGAAGCCCTAGTCTAGCAGAAAGATAAGTATGTAAACCAAGATTTCACACTATCCTGCAGACCTGTTTTGTTTGGCAAACCCTGGGTCTAAGAAAGATATTCACTTTCTAACTGACCACAGTCCCCACTATTCCCTATTGTCCCACACTATACCACTCTCACTTTTACAGTCATAACTCTCAAGTAAAGGTAAAGACGGTTTCATCCAGAGTTCTAGGGAACACGCACTTGCTTATTTATGGCATCTTTGGGGACAAACTTTTTTGTACGTAAATTTCATTATTTACCATGCAATGAAACTGTTTGTTCCACTGTGATCCTTGGTATACTTTGGGACAACAGACACACAATTTAACGGAATTATCTGTGCACAAATCTTTCTAGACATGCAGTCCAGAGGAGCCCCATGATAATTCTTTCTCAAGAGTGATCAACAGCCCTGAGTGGTCCCTGTTGACAAGCTCCGTGGTAACCCAATCTCTACATTCTGCTGACGAGCCACACTCCCGTGGTTTATGAGCTCAGTGGAATCCCTGAATAGAATTATACCCTTTTATTGAGTCCTAAACCATATATTATCATGAATACTAAACCAGTTCAAATGGTTCATCCCCTCTGCCTTAACATTAGACAAAGCCTTCAGCAATTACCCTTCTCTTTAAAGAATGTGTTTTCTTTGGCACTGAATCCTGCTGAAACCTGATGTGCCCAAGCCTTCTGCATCAGGCTCCAAGTTAGGCTGCCTCTGGCCCCATTGGTGTCTGGGGTCATTCAAAGACCACAAGGAAGCTAAGTGTCTTCCCTTTCCATAAAGAAAGGATCAGCAAAGAGAATTATAAGCATGGGCTCAACTTGAGAGGAAATGGTTACAACCCTTACAAAGAACAGTAGCTCTTTATCATCTGACATCTTCAGGTGATGCAAGCACTTGAGAAGCATGCTTTCCAACCTCAACAAGTCCAAAGCTCTCCAGAAGGTGGTACCTTCTTTACCAACTGTAAAAAAGGAGTCATGTTATTTCTTTTCATTCATTCAAGAAATATCTATTCAGCATCTGCTGTGGGTCAGCTACTACGCCCGGCACTGCAGATAGAGCAGGAAATGGAAAAGATCCAAACGTGACGGCGACAAGCGATACTGAGGAGGAGCTGGAAGTATATGATAACTAGATCACCAAGTCCACGACGTGAAAGCAACTTGTCGTAAGCAACATGATGGAAAAGGACAGAACGCTGTGTGGATGAGTTCCTGTGGCTGTTGTAACAAAGCACCACACACTGGGTGACTGAGCACAACAAAAATGTATTCTCCCATAGTTCTGGGGGAGTCCAGATTCAAGGTGTGGACAGGGCCACGCTCCCTCCGAAAGCTCTAGGGGAGAATCATCCTCGCCTCTTTCATCTCCTGGTGGCCCCACGTGCTCCCTGGTGCATGGTTGCGTCATTCCAATCTCTCCCTCCATCTTCTCGCGGCCATCTCCTCTTCTCCCCACGTGTTTCTTTTCTGTGTATCTCTTAAAGGACGTTTGTTGTTGGATTCAGAGCCCACCCAGATAATCCAGGATGATGTCATTTTGAGATTCTTCATTTAATGACATACATCTGCAGAGACCATTTTTCAAAATAAGGTCACATTCACAGGTTCTAAGGGGTTGTGGAACCCGGAACTTGGGAGTCATCATTCAACTATAGGAAACAGCAATGGGATAACTTAATTTAGATCAAAGGTGGGGGGAGTCAGAGAAGGTTCTCCGAGGAGGTGACATTTAATCAAGACTTGAAGGATGAAGAGGAACATATCTTGCAGAGTAAGAGGAGAGTATGGTATCCCCATACCGTGCATAGGGACAAGGAGAACGGCATTGCTGACTCAGCGCCCAATCTATGCAAAGGCCCCCAAAGCTGCTGAGCTTACAGTCCTCTAGAAACTGAAAGCAGGTTAGCAGGGCCAAGAGAAGGGTGAGGATGGCCTGAGGTATCCTGGGAGAGATGGGCAGAGGCCTAGCCTGAAGTCGCAGTAAGGAGATGGGATTTCACCTCACGTGAAAGGGGGATCCCTTGAAGAGTGTTAAGCATAAGAATAGCATGATTAAATTTACCTTGCACCCTGAAGGTATTTTCGAAAGCATAGCTGGCCTGTTTGAACTGGGAGTTACTGTTTTTACTGGCGTCTTGGTAATAACAAATACATCCTATTTTATCATTTATACCACTAGATGCTTTAATTCCTTTAATTAAAAAATGCATTTAACTCAAATACAAACCAGAGTGTCTCGTGGTCCAGTGTCTGTCTGATAGTCCATTTTAGGAAGCGCAGTTTAGAGATCAAAAATAGTGAGAATTCCAATCTTTGCTGGCATCTCTTCCAGAACATCACAGGGGATCTAATTCATAATCTATACCAACACTTAATCAAACCCTCTTTCCCCATTGCTCTCCTTCATATCTCTTATCTCTTTTAACCCACAGCTTCCTCTTGCCCAGTCTTGACTAATTCCCCATCAAAATCTCTCCCCAAAACCTAGCCTAAGGTTCTTGACTCCTTCACCACTGATTCAGCAAACAGACACACAGCCTCCCTTAGCAGAGAGAGGAGGCAGAACCCAAGCAGCCAGGGACAGACTCCACAATCCAGTTTCTCTCTCTCTGAGGAGGTGTTGGTGCTAAATACAGTTTTTTGCCTTCTTTCTTTTCACACACAAACTTCTAAATTTTTAATTAAAACCTCCATGAGGATGGAAACTACATTTCACACATTTTGCATCTCCTACACTGTAGAGTTAACCTCTTTGCAGAAAGGTGAGACAGACTGATAACAGGAGTTTGCCAGAGACCCTGAATCCTTGCTCTGTGACCCAACATTCTTCCCACATCATCTATGAAGTTCCTGAGCTGAAACTGTCTGGTCTTAATTAAGCTGTGGTGACATCTGTCATAAGTGATTAGTGACATTTTTCCATCCACTCCTCACCCCTAAAAATGGACTCAAACCTGCTAAGGAGGAATGAACAGACTAAGGCAGACTGGAGCATAGGTGAGGGAGGTTGCAGGGGTCACCCAGGGGGATGTGCGAGGCAATGGGGCGGGGAGAAAAGCAGCTGCCGCACTGGGACCCTGCTCCCAATGGCAGGTGGTGTGGATGGCCCAATCCCCTTCTACCAGTAGCATCTTCTACCAGTGAGATGATCTGAAAGGATACAGAGGACAGCAGAGAAAGATGGGCAGCTCACCATGGACTGCAGGCTCCTCCAGGCCAGAAACTGTGCTGAATTCAACTTTGTATCTCCTGCCTCCCCTCCACCCTCCACCTCCTGGCTCCTAGGCTCCTAGCCTGGGATGTAGCACCCTGTGAAGTTGCTGGGGTGGCTGGGTGGTTAGTTAAGTGAGCAATTAAAGTCTCTAACAAGAGCCTTCCCAAGTGCTTTTCCTCTGAGACTCGGCAAAGGCCATAAAGTTACACTTGCTTCTGCTCCCTTAAGCCAACCCCCAAACTTCCCAGACTGAGAAAGAAGATTCCTGATTTCTAAGAATGACAATGTGGTATAATAAATAAATATATATATATGACATGTATTATATATATATATACACATACACACACAACACACACACACCACACACACACACAGCAGTTGGTCTTTGTCCTGGGTGACTGGCACAGAGCTCCTAAAACCCTTGGAATTTTCTGAGTGATGAGAATGTCTTTTGTTATTCATAATGACTTCCTTTGACAGTACCAGAAATTATGCTAATGACATGAACTTTGGCAGACCCACTGGATAGTTTCAGGATGGCAGCAGAATGCCAGAGAAACCAGCCGCAGGAGTGGGCCACAGGTTGGAAATTTCAGCCCCACCCCCCGGCTCTCCCCACAGCCCTGATCTCTGGAGAGCGGAGAGAGGCTAGAGACTGAGCCTAGTCAACAATGGCCAGTGATTTAATCAACCGTGCCTATATAATGAAACAACACGTAGCTGGGAGAGGTTTCAGGTTGCTGCTCTCATGGATGTGATAGGAGGCTGGCACCCCAGAGAAGGCACGGAAGTTCCCTCTCCCCTAAACTTCATCCTACGCATCTCTTCTGTTTGGCTATTCCTGAGTTGTATCCTTCATAATAAAACTGTTATTGCTAAGCATAGCACTTTCTGGAGTTTTGAGTCATTCTAGCAAATTATGGAACCTGACTGGGATTGGGGACCATGGGAACCCTCAGTCTGTAGCTGGCCAGACAGAAGTGTAGGTAGTTTGGGGACCCTATTTGCAACTGGCATCTGGAGGGGGGAAGCAGTCTTATGAGACTCAGATCCTGACCCGTGGGCTCTGTGCCAGCTCCAGGTACTTAGTGTCAGAACTGAATAGAACTGCAGAGCAATCGGTGGCAGGGAAGGAAAGAAGTAGTTGCTACCGGAAAAATGAAACCGAGATCCCAAAGATGCTCACTAGCTGTCAAAGGGTGCACATCCCAGCCATCCATCAGAGGATCTTATTCATAACAATGTTCTCATTTTAAACTCATATGACCACTTTAACTGTACTCTCTCTAATGCCTGGAAAATCCCATGGACGGTGGAACCTGGTAGGCTACCGTCTATGGGGTCGCAAAGAGTCAGACGTGACTGAGTGACTTCACTTTCACTTTTCTTTCTTCTAATGTTTTACAAACTCTACTTAAATCCCTCTTCAAATATAAACATTTTTAAGCACCCGTCATGTGTAAAGTGCCATAGGGTAGATGGTCTTTAAACTTTTAAGGGCATACTACTCCTAAAAGAATTCTGATGCTCTATATAAGCCCTTGCACATTTTCATTGTAAATTTAAATAGTACAAACCATGCACTTCCCACTGTATTGTAAATATTGACATTTTATAAAATATAAAACTGTTACATCACTCTTTTAAAGTTTCCAATGGAATCTAAATGCCATAGCAATTTGATACCCACCATCAGCTATTTTTAAAACTACATAAACAAACTCTTATGAGTCAGAAAAGTTTACATTTTTCCTTTTTCCTCCTTGAAATTATATTTACTCTTCTTAACATAATTTTATTGTACTTGTAATTTTTATGCTATAAAGTCTTTTATTAATCATCCTATCAAAATTTTATGCAGGAAAAACATACATTAATTGAAATCGTAATTTACTTTTTCATTTCTGCATGTTAGGATCTGAATGTTAACAATCCTTTCTTTTGGAGTCTATACATTTGATCAAGGCATCGTAGATATATTAAAAATATTGGCGTATACATGTTAAATATATATAATACAATTTGTTGAAAATACAAGTCTTAATCAATATGAGGGTTCCACAGAGACTTCCCTGGTGGCTCAGGGGCTAAGACTCAGAGCTCCCAATGCAGGGGGCCTGGGTTCAGTCCCTAGTCAGGGAACTAGATCCCACTAGATCCATGCTGCAATGAAGAGTTCACATGCCACAAAGCTCTGGCGCAGCCAAATAAACAAATATGAGGGTTTCACAGACATGGGTATTTTTAATGTCTCTGGCACTGTAGGGTGAGGAAGAGCTGCCACTTCCTCTGAAAAAGTGAGAGAAAAGCATCTGGAAAGAAGAGCAAAGGAGAACTGGCCTCCACAACAGGTGTGCTCTCAGGCAGATGTGTCCGAGCAAAGGATGCCAGAGTGGATTCATTTGGAACTACCTTTGCTCAAATCCCCACAGAAAGTTCTTCCATACCCCGAGGGACAACAGAAACCCGGGTTTAAAATGCAAGTTATAGGCCGTTCACGGAGGAGCAAGACATAATTTCAGTCTTTGAGGAGTTTACACCTGGATAGGGCGATGAGATTAATCTCCACCTGAGATTTTTAACAGCAAATGACCTAAAAAGAAAAAATTGTTCAAGACAATAGAAGTGGTGGGCAGCAGAATGGCCCCCAAAGATGTCCACATCCTAATCCCCAGAACCTATGAAAATGCTACTTTCCATGGCAAATGGGAATTAAGGCTGATAATCAGCTGACCTTAAAAGAAGGAGATCATTCTGGATTTCCAGGAGGGCCTAACGGAGTCCCCGGCATCCTTACAGTGGAAGAGGGAGTCAGAAGACCAGGTCAGAGGGATGCTCTCAGAGGAAGGACTCAAACCGCCCCTGCTGGCTTTAAAGGTGGAGAGAGGCAGCCTCGCTAAGCTGCAAGAGGCAAAGCAACTCATTCACCTTTAAAGCCTCCGTAGGGAACAGGTGGCTCAGTGGTAAAGAATCTGCCTGCTAATGCAGGAGGCGCTGGAGACGTGGGTTCAATCCCTGAGTCAGGAAGATCCCCTGGAGAAGGGAATGGCAATACACTCCAGTATTCTTGCCTGGAGAATCCCATGGATAGAGGAGCCTGGTGGGCTGCAGTCCATGGGGTCACATAGAGTCGGACACGACTGAGCGACCAACACACGCAGGGAGCACAGACATGCTGACACCTTGACTGTAGCCCAGGGAGACCCATACTGGATGATAAGCTGGTGCTGTCTTAACCCACTGAGCTTACGGTAGTTGTTACAGCAACCGTACACATCTAACACGATAGCAGTCCGTTCTGCACACAGGAAAATAGGAGCCTTGGGGGCTCAGAAAAAGGCACCTCCTCTTGCTGGGAAAGGAGGGTGTGGCAGTCAAGCACTGGCCACACCTGAGCGTGAATCCCACCCCATCTGGCTTGGCCTGGGGGCACTGCCAGCCTGAGGACATGGGTAGAGGGCCTGCTCAGCCACTGGCCACCACTGTCCCCACATCCACCCTGTCTGCTGTTTGGAGAAAGGTGGGGCCCCCGCGTCTCTAATCCTCACAACAACCTTGCAAGGTGTACTGTCATCCCCATTATACAGCCAAGGAAACTGAGGCTCAGAGAAGCAGAGGATCTGTAACTGGCAACGGCTAGTCCACCCTTTATCCTGGACGCTTTTCAAAATCTAGCTTCTTAAGCCCTGCTGCAGACCCTCTGAATAAGAATCTCCAGGAATCTCCAAGTTCAAATCAAACCCAAGAATCTCTGCTCCCAAGTTCCTTGGGGGTAGGCTTGAGCACCACCACACAGGGTCACTTAGAGCTGCCAGGGTAAATCCTTATGTCTGCAGAGTGAGAAAAGGTAAACTGAGACATGTGTAATTTTGAAGGCTTTAGAGGAGCAAGGAAGGCAGGGGTGAGGGTGGAGGCTTTTATGGTGAGGAGACAGAAGCAAAGCAAAGCAATCATGTAATTGGCTATAGCTTAAACAGTTACCTTAATTGGACAAATCTATTTGGCCAACAGGACAGTTGCTCTTGAGTTTCATTTTCTCAGATTCGAGTAAATCTAGTTGGCTGTTTATAATTAGTCATTCTTGAGTTTTGTTTTCTTAGATTTGAGTGCACTGACTCTGGCTTAGGCTTAGGTTTGCTTATACAGGGTGCCAAGGTCACTAGGGCCACCCCCGTCTAACAGCCTCCTTGTCTGACTACCTTAGCCAGAGGCAGATCCCAAGTACTGTCACCTGCCCTCGTTAACAGTGAATGCTGCTGTCAATCAAAGACTGGAGGGGCACCAGCTCCCCCTCCACTATATGGTTCTCAGCCTTGGCTACACATTGGAATCACTCGAGGGAGTAAAAAAAAGCTCTCTGCCTGAGGCCCACTGTGTTGACAAAGGTTCAAATTCCATTGATTTGGGTTGGACAGAGCAACCAGTGATATTTTAAGCTCCCCCTAAATGTGTAACCAAGGTTAAGAATCGCTACCCTGCAACAGTAATACCTGCGAGCAATGTTCACACCGCACTTACAGATCAGACACTAAGTGTTTTGTCCGCGCATGTTAACTTAGTCCATATAACTGCATGAAGAGTAATCTTCATTTCATAGCTGAGGACACTGAGGCACAGAGACAGATCTGCCCAACATACACGCAGCAGTAGTGGGGCCTGAATGCAGACAATCTGGCTGCTGCATCTCTGTGAACCGCCGCCTGCTTCCCTGGGAGGTGAGCCCTACATCCCTCAGCTCCATGGCCAGGTCCCAAGGAGTCCATATTTCCCCGTAACTGCCCTGGTGTCAGTAAATGCCCATGGCAGCAGGCTGTCCCTCCATCTACTCACACCAGGGCTGAAAGCCATCTACAGCTGCAAGAACAAAGTCAGGAGGGGGAGGTGCTTTCCCCACCCACGTTCTAACCGCATCCTCCCTGCCCTTCCCACAGGCGTGCACAGCGGGGCCGCCCCGGGATGCAGCCAATCCAGCTCACTGCCAGCACACAGCCACCCCCTCTCCACTGAGCGTGTACGCAGGAATGGTGCTTCTCTTGGAGAAGCCACATTTCATCTGATTTAAAATACTATCTTTAAAACAAAATCATATTAAAGTGGGGGAGGGATACAGTGGGAGTTTGGGGTCAGTAGATGAAAACTATCATAGATAGAATGAATTACAAGTCCCTACGGTATAACACAGGGAGCTATATTCGGTATCTTATGATAAACCATAATGAGAAAGAATATTAAAAAAAAAAAAAGAATGTCTATGTATGTATAACTGAATCACTCTGCTCTACGGCAGAAATTGACACAACGTTGTAAATCCACTATACGTCAATAAAATTTTTTTAATTTAAAAAATCATTAAAAAACATGATGGACAGATGAACATTGTGAAATGGAGGTAGGGGCTGTTTGCAAAAAGAATCTGTACACCAATTCCCATTTGGTACAAATATATACATGTTTAAAACTGGAAGGATGCTGACAGAAGGGTGATTTTTGTTCTGATTATCTGGGCATTCTAAATAGTTTACAATGAAGTCGCATTACTTTTGAAATAATGTAGGGAAAGAATCAAAGTAAATATTTTTAAAGCAATGGTCTACAATAAACTAAGACGTTAGAAATTCTAACCAAAAGTATTTTTGTACCTGATCTTATATTAGTGATGGTTGCTAAGGAACCATGTGATGCAAATTAGGAATAATCCCAACTGTAGCTCAAAAGGGTGAAAACAGAGACAGTCAGGTACACAGAAGCCTATGGATTAAAGAAAGGAATCATGAAAAAATGTGTCTAATCATGCTGCTCTTTCTCTTCCAGCTCAGGTGGAAAAGAAGGACCATTTGTTCCCGCGAAGCACAAACACTTAGGTAGTTGAGCATCAGAGCCCGAGACAGCCAAGAGCTTCTGAAGACTAGTCAGGGGCAGGAGGAAACAAATCATCATTACTATTTATCAGATATATCTATGTGCCAGACACTGGGCTCAGCGTTTCATTCTCAAGACACCCCAAAAGGTGGTGCTGTGACTATCCCCATCTTCCAGAAAAGGAAACTGAGGCACAAAGAGCGACTTGTTCCAGTTCACACAGCTAGGAAGTGTCAGAGTCGCCCTACAGCCCCAGGCAGCCTGATCCCAGAGGCCACGAAATGCCACCACACCCAGAAAAGGCAGAGTGAGCGCTTTCATCCTGGTCAGAGCCGAAAATAAGGCTCAAGGGCATCTTTCAAAGCCAAAGCGTGGGAAGAAGCAGCGGCCTCTCAGAGAGGAATGAGAAAGAGGGAAGGAAACAGATGAAGCATTCCCAGTTAAAGAGAGTGGAGAGAAAAGTTTGAGCTTTGGGGTTGGCACGGATCGTACTGGTTTCTGCTAGTTTCTCGGTTTACTGCTTCTATAAATAGGGTGTTGTTTGATGTTTATGTTCTTCTGCTTAATAAAGGATCTGTGAAGTGAGTGTGTGTCCACATGTGTATGTGAGTGTGTGTTCATGCTCCTGCATGAATGGCGGGGGCATGCAGCGGGGGAGGCGGCACAGGAGCCTGGAAGTGTGTGCATGGGAGGTATGGGTGCACGTGTGCGTCCGCAGAGACAAGCATGTGTGCATGTGTGTGCATACGAGCACCAGACCATCCCCAACACACTTGTGTTTTCCCAGGGGCATCCTGGCCTAATTGCCAGCAGAATTCCTCAGCAGAAATAAAAAGCCTCCCGGGAGAGTCGACCGTCCACCCCTTGCTTGAAGCAGCAGCAGATGCCTCCTCTGTCTGCCCTGCACCCACAGAGCCCCAAAACAGAGCACCTCAGTCCGAGTTGTTGACAAACTGACAGCAAACGAGGCTGTGGCTGGAGAGGGGCCGGGAGAGCCGGTGGGGGCGGGGGGGAGTGCCAGAGGCACAGTCAGTGGCCACTCCTTTCTGGCTGGACACTCTTGCCTTTCACACATTCCTCGGATTTAAAGAAGAAAAAGGCCTGCTTAGTCCACTCTCCCTGCAGACGCACAGGGTGTCAATGACCAGCACTGTACTGCACCGCACAGACAGCACCGTGTGGCCCGCCGCCCGAACACCAAGAGGCAGGTCACCGCCCCAAACCCTCCTTCTGGCGGGAAGCACGGGTTAACCCACACATTCTTGGGCTGGGCTCTTCTGGCTGGGACAATGGCTGCAGTCTCAAGTGTGTCTGATAGCTGGTACGGTTCTTGTCCCCAAGGCGGTGGTGGGGGGCGGGGAGGAGGTGTTTTACTTTTTGAAGTTTTCTTGAAACTAGGAAAAGAGCAAAAAAGTGAGCCTTGATGGAAACTTCTTAGCAGGCAGGGATCTTCCTCGCCTAAGGCTAACACTATCAACACCCTCAGAGCACACTGCAAGGACTAGAAGCCGGCAGTTTTGCAACTGCTTCTCAACTCAAGACAAAAAGCAGAGCCCTCCCCGGGGACAGCTTGCACGATGCTCCGCCTTCATGTGAGAAGGAGAACCAGGAAGGAAACAGGTCAATAAGGGAGGTGCCCTGAAGAGCAGCCTCTCTACAGATTTGGGGGAGGGGCAGCTGTAGGGAAGCTGCAGTCCTCCAGGGAGACCCTTGTCCCTTCTGTGAAGCCAGAGAGCTCCCGGATCATTTCCAAAGCAAAGGAGCAAGTGTAAGAAATAGGAGGCAAATTGCAGGAATGGAGCCTAGTGAGCACTTCGGTTACTTTTTGACACATCCAGAAAAAAGATGTCAATTCCCCAAGATGAACTGCAGGATCATGCTGGCTAATGCAGAGGGACCCTGGGTGGAGGAGCTGATTATCAGACTCGAACGGAAGAGAGTACTGTTCATGAGTGAAGGACTGTCCGAAGTGTCACTAATGACACAAATCATTTCTTCAATCCATGGGTACCGGACTGGGGTCTCCTGTGGACCAGGCGTGGGAGGCATATGTCCCAAACGCAAGCAGGTGCCAAGAGCCAGGCGGAGGGGGAAGTAGGGAGGCCCTCCTCCTGCCCCCGATCGTGTCTCTCCACCCTCTGGAGGAAAGCCACGCCCCCACCCCAACAGGCCTCCTCCATTTCCACAGAGACCTAGGAAAGCATTCAGGTCCACCCGCAAACGAGGGGCAGAGGCAAGACCAGAACCCCGCTCTCCTCGGACCTGACTCACTGGTGGCACCATATCACACACACGGTCCAAACCCAAGCAGGAATCTGGAAACAGAGGGTGCTGCCTGGTTCCTCAGTTCAGTTCAGTCACTCAGAAGTGTCCAACTCTTTGCGACCCCATGGACTGCAGCACGCCAGGCCTCCCTGTCCATCACCAACTCCCGGAGTTTACCCAAACTCATGTCCATCCAGTCAGTGATGCCATCCAGCCATCTCACCCTCTGTCGTCCCCTTCTCCTCCTGCCCCCAATCCCTCTCAGCATCAAGGTCTTTTCCAGTGAGTCAACTCTTCGCATGAGGTGGCCAAAGTACTGGAGTTTCAGCTTCAGCATCAGTCCTTCCAATGAACACCCAGAACTGATCTCCTTCAGAATGGACTGGTTGGATCTCCTTGCAGTCCAAGGGACCCTCAAGAGTCTTCTCCAACACCACAGTTCAAAAGCATCAATTCTTTGGCACTCAGCTTTCTTCACAGTCCAACTCTCACATCCATACATGAGCACTGGAAAAACCACAGCCTTGACTAGATGGACCTTTGTTGGCAAAGTAATGTCTCTGCTTTCTAATGCCCCTCAAATTATGCACAATAAGACAGACCCAAAATAGCACCCAGTCAGAAGTGGGGTTCCATCCCAGACTGAAGCCCACACCACTACTCATCCATAAAATGGATCCCTCATCCCTTACCTGAACAGGTAGCACATTTCAGAAACCTCCGAACACTTCTTGGAGCCTGTGTGCCAAGTACAGGTCCATTGGGCAGGAAGTTTTACATGCCATGCTAGTGAGCCAGGCTTCCTCCTGTAGGAATGGTTAGGGGCTGGGGGGCACTGTGGAAAGACCCCAAAGGACTGACAGGGATCAGATGTGCATCTTAGAAGGACTAGGCTAGAGCCACATACAAATTAGATGGAACAGGAAGCCTGCTGCCAGGTCATGCAGAATGAAGATGAGCAGTATTTTTTTCAGGGTTTTTCTGTGTTCAGGTGTTATACTAAGTACTATACCAAGTACTAACTGATTTAACCCTCAGAACAACTCTAGAAGGTAGATACTGTTACTACACTCATTTTAGAGATGAGAAAACTAACCACAGAGAACTTAAATAACTACCCCGTAGCTTATATATGACAACGTAGAATTTGAACCCATCTAGTCTGACTTCAGAGCCTGCACGTTGACCTACTAAACTAAATTACCTCTGTCCAGATAGATGCTAAATATCTAAATAGGAACCCAAAAATGTCTGCTGACCAGCTAGTTCCACTACATGATTATCTGGTTTTATAGAGAACAGAAATCAGAGAGATGAGTGAACTTTTTTCCCGTTTTCATCCAAATGTTTGGCATCCATAATATAGTAAGTCCATGAGTGGGAGCCACTCGGGAATCAGAACTGTTACCGGTAGAAACACTGTCTTAATGCAAGGTTGTTGTTTCAAGAATGAACATCCTACCCAAAAATGTCTGCCTAACTTCCCAAAGCCTTGCACTTTTTGACGAACTGTTTTTCAGCATTTTTACTCCACTATGGGTTCGAGCAGCAGTTAATAGACATACCTTGCCCATTTCTTTGTCTTCTATCCGGTATTAGCTGAAGTCACATCAGATTTTTTTTTCTTCTACATCACAAATAACAAAAACCATGCATATTTTAACTTCATCTCTAGGATTAAAGTAAATACATAATTGTGGCAAATTACTTGGAATTACGGGCTAGCAGCATCTGGTTCGGATATTCTCAAGTAAATCATTGGCACAATCTCTGCCACATTTTTAATTTTAACCAAAATGTTCTCAGAAACATGTGTTTTCTGTCCCGTTTGCATGGAATCTGTTTTAGAGGGCCTTGGAGTTTTACACTGGGGTTTCAGACATTAGCTGCAATACCTGAGCACTGCTCATGGGCTTTGAAGAGCCCTCCTCCCTCCAGCACCATTCTGTCCTGCCTTTAGCTCTGCAGGGTGAGAGGCCCGCAGGTACTGTGTGTACGCGTCACTTGCCCTTCCTTCTGCTCCCAAATTACATACCTCACTTTTATGTCAAGTCCAATATAGCTTCCTTACCGTTATTTTTTTCCTCCTTATTCCACATCAAGAGTACCCAATTACTTTTATAAATACTTGCTTTAAAAATATCACAGTGGTTTCCTGCTGCTTCAAATTCTGAAGGGCTGTGCAGGATCTTAGACTCTTATAAATCTTTCAAACAGTTCATATTTCATCAACAAAGTGTGCTTTTTTGTAAATCCTCAGTATAACTCCTCATCGAAAGTTTTTTTCCCCAATTATTTGACCTTTCCTTAAAAACAACAAAATTAAAGGAATTTGGGTCATTTCAAAAGCTACTTGCCGTGCTGTCCACGGGCCCACTAACTTCACCTCGCTCACCAGCAGGAATGGGGTTTGCTTAAAAGAGAAAGCAGGAGGGCTGTCAATTTCAAAACATCCCAGCAGATGTACAGCAGGGTTATGTACTAGGTCTATAAAAGAAAAGTCCGGGAAGGCCACGGCTTTTGCTAAAACTGAAAAGCTCAAGGAGCTCACTGAGTGAATGCGGTGTCACAGCACCAGGGACACAGAAGGACTGAGCTTGAGGTAGAGGCTGGGCCCCGGTCCTGAGGCTGCACCAGTCCTGCAGCTTACCCAGCTGTCTCAAGGCATACAGCCACCTCCGTGGTTTTTCACCTGAAACTCCTTAGAGATACCCAAGTCTTGGCCACTTAGGAGACAAATCCAAGAATGATATTCAACCTCCAGCAAGATGCAGTTCTAAGCAACACAAAAATCAAGGTGTATCCACCAACCAAATGATCACCTGGAAACTCAGGAGTCCCAAGGCTTAGTCTCCTTCGCTATATTTGAATTTGTATAATATCTTATTATGTGTAAACCACTGCTGGGCATAGAATCAGAGAAGAAGGGGGGAGAAATATAGTCTGGGTACGTTTTAGAGCCTCGGGTCACAAACACAAAAGAATAAGCTAGGACATCCCTGGCGGTCCAATGGCTAAGACTCCTCGCTCCTAACGCAGGAAGCCCCTGTCCGGTAACTGGTCAGGAGCTAGATCCCACACGCCACAACTAAGAGTTCACATCCCACAGCTAAAGATCCTGCATGCTGCAATTAAGACCTAGAGAAGCCAAATAAATATTAAAGAAAAAAAAAAAGGAATAAATCAACTCTTTGAAAAACGACCTTGGGTTAGAGACCCTTGATGACCCCCACCAGAAATCCAGGAGAGTGTTTGCAATCAGCTTAGGGTCACCCCCATCCCCAACTCACCGGTTCCCCACGTGCATCCAGCGAAGACCTGGTGGCCACCCACTGTGTGCCCAGTTCTTCTGGGAGCTGAGGCAGGGCCTGAGAAGCACGAAGTGGACCCAGAGATTACCATACTCAGCAAAGCGAGCCAACCAAGACAAGCATCATACCATACTGCTCACACATGGAATCTTAAAAAAAAAATGATACAAATGAACTTAAATACAAAACAGAAATAGACCCACAGACACAGAAAACAAATTTATGGTTACCAAGCGGAAAAGGGAGGGGGGAAGGGACGAATCAGGAATTAGGGGTTAACACATACACTCTACTATAAATAAAACAGATAACCAACGAGGTTCTACTGTATAACACAGGGAACTATACTCAATATTTTGTAATAACCTGTAAGGGAAAAGCATCTGAAAACAATAGGCATATATATATATATGTATAACTAAGTCACCTTACTGTATTCCTGAAACTAACACACCGTTGTAAATCAACTATACTTCAAATAAAAAAAAAAAAACACAAAAAACGGATACCTCTCCTCAACAGTGGAATTGTGGGTGTACAGCCTTAGAGCTACATAACCCTATCAGGCACTAGGTGAGCAAAACCAATCAGGGTCCAGTCAGGGCACTCAGAGTAGGTGGGAAGGCACGGCTTCTGAATGCTGGCTACTCAGAGAACGGGTCCAGAAAGTGAGGTCTGGGCCAAGCCACAGGACATATTCACAGTCAGGGTTCACAGAGAACAGAACCAGGACTATATTCATTCATATCCGTGTGTATGTATATTTACACACATATACACACGCTTCCCAGGTGGCACAGTGGTAAAGAATCCACCACAAGAGACGCAGACACAAGACACGCAGGTTCGATCCCTGGGTCGCGAAGAGCCCCTGGAGGATCCCCTGGAGGCACCCCACTCCAGTATTCTGGCCTGGAAAAGCCCATGGACAGAGGAGCCTGGTGGGCTATAGTCCATGGGGTCGCAAAGAGTCAGACACGACTGAAAACACACACACACACAGAGGATGATTTTTTGTAAGGAACTGGCTCCTGTGATCATGGGGGCTGACAACTCTGAATTTTTAGGACAGAATGTAGGCTGAAAACACAGGAGGAGTTGATACCGCATTCTGCAGGCAGAGTTCCTTCTCTGGGACAGCTCAGCTGACTGTATGGGAACAACCCACATCATCCAGGGCAATCTTCTTTACTTACAGCCAACTGACTGTAGATGCTAACTACATCCACAAAATACCTTAGCAGCAACACTTAGCTTCCCATTTTGACCAGCTGGGTCTACGACCCAGCCAATTGACACATAAAACTAAGCTCCCAGGAGGCCTCTGGAGAGGAAGCAAGAAGGGGCAGGCTGTGGACTGTGGAGCCCAGCTGGGCTGAGGAGAGAACGGTGGGTCAGAGAGCTGAAAGTAGTGAGCTGAAAACAGGATCACGGGGCAGGAACAGCCGCTTGGGCGTCAGCTCGGGGGTTCTGAACATGTCCCAGCCTCTGGAGTCACTAAAGGTTTCCCATGATACAGGCGATTCTGCAGTTTGCAGGGAGGATAAACCAGGAAGAACAGACCACTGAGAAATCTGCATGAATCCACCCAAGGGAAGGACCAGATCCCAGACTGGTGAGAGGAGAGGAGCTGAGCGGAAGGATGGATGGCTACAAGAGGCAGGCAGTCCAGACGGATGCAAGGGACAGACACAGTGCTGGGGCCTGAGCCGCAAAGGACACCCCCATCCCCACAGGCAGCAGTGGGGGTCAAGAGCAGCAGCCAGCTTGGAGGTCAGCCTGGGGGTCCTGGGTCTTGGGGGTGTGCTCACTGAGCCCCCAGGGGACACAACCACATGCAGAGCAGAGCTCAAGGTGACCACAGAGAGAAACAGGCCAGTGCTAATTCATCTGGTGGCATCTCCCAGGGAGAGACCAAAAGGAACAGTTTGGAGAGTTGAGCCTCAGAGGGTGGCTCCAAAGAGCCCAGAAACCAAGGGGACGGAACCAGAAAGTCAGACAGGCCATCAACAGATGCCAGCCAGGCCACAGAAGGAGTGGAGGGCCATCGTGCAGACCAGGGTATAAGCAGAAGCTTTCCAAATGGCAGAAGCAACACAGAGACCAAGCAGCTAGGCATAACCCCAGGAAGAAACATGACCTGCCCTCAGGGACTCTTCCACCTGCAAGGGAACCTGAGAGAAGAATCTACAGCCTGGGGCACGGGCCATGTGATCAAAGGGGGAGGCTGAAGCAGTTTCTCCCTGAAATTCTCCCCAGCCCTTCGGAGCCCTGAAGGGGTGAGCAGAGGACCCCCAGGAGGCGATGGGTGGATATGCGCTGGACTTCAGTGGAGGTCTACTTAGCACCCAGACACCTAATAGGATGGAGGTGGAGACAGGTTACTGAAAGTGGAGGAGCAGGCAACAGAGACAAAGGCCACTGCGAGAGAGTAAACTGGGGAAAGACGGGGCAGCTGACCACGGGGGAGGGCAGGAGGAGCAGGCACCTTCTTCCTTGATAGACAGATGATTCACACACCGCGGTTCACAGGCAAGGACGGAAGGTTAGTGCGGCGGTAGTGTTAGGTAGTGTTAGCATCACTAGGTGGGCACCAACCCACACTGCTTCAGACCCCTGCCTGGTACAAAAGGGGTGGTGGAAAAAGAGGTACGGCTGGATCTTGAAAAAATAAAAGACTACTTTAAACAAGAGATGGTAGGGGCAGCAGCCCCAGATGATGTCAACAGCTCACACTTCTCCACGGTGCTTACTGACCATCAGACACAACTCGAGGAGCTCTGTATGCTAATGCACGTCAAGTCTCTGAATCACCACAGCCCTAAAGAGGTGCAGTACAATAATTACCACCATTTTACAGAGAAATAGAGGAACAGAGAGGTTAAGAACCTGCCCAAGGTCACACAGTTAGGAAGTGACAGAACGGGAATTCAAACTAGACCGTCAACCTAGGTGCGAGAGACTAAAAGCCCTGTCTGAAATAAAGCAAGAAGATAAATGCAGAACTCCACAAGCATACACGGTGGCTGGTTTACCCACCCAGATGCACAACAGCCTGGAGCATCCTCTCGGTACCCTGATCTGGAGGCAGAAGAAGAACACTCGCCAGGAGCTTGCAATGCCCCCTCCAGTCCTTAGCCAGGCACACTGGTTCCCAACATCCTTGCAAAGACTTGTCCTAAACCACCATGATCTGTGCCCAGGAGCCAGAGGTCCAGGGTCCAGAAGACAGGGGCTGGCCAGCATCACAGCTTGGATAATACTGGATGGGCCCTGAGAAAGTAGGGCTTCATCCGCCAGGCAAGTCCCCCATCAGACTCATAGCCAGATTCCAGAGATGCTGAGTATGCTGGAAGTAGCTCAGGAGATGCTTCACACCAAGGTCCCTGTCGGCTCTAGAAGCCTCTGTGTCTATGCTGAGCCAGAACACAGATTTGGAACCTGGAAATATACTGACGATCTGCTGTGTCACTTGACCTCTTAACCTGCCAAAATCCAAACTGGTAATTAAGGCAAGTCCAAACATCCAACTGTTCACGGGGTTCTCAAGGCAAAAATACTGAACTGGCTTGCCATTCCCTTCTCCAGCGGACCACATTCTGTCAGACCTCTCCACCATGCCCGCCCCACAGGGCATGGCTTAGTTTCATTGAGTTAGACAAGGCTGTGGTCCTAGTGTGATTAGATTGACTAATTTTCTGTGATTATGGTTTCAGTGTGTCTGCCCTCTGATGCCCTCTTGCAACACCTACCGTCTTACTTGGGTTTCTCTTACCTTGGACGTGGGGTATCTCTTCACGGCTGGAGTCGGACATGACTGAGCGACTGAACTGAACTGAAACATCCAACACATAGAGAGACCATCTTTGCCCTAAAAAATAACCTATTGCTTTTACATTTGTACCTTCCCTTTTACTAATAAAACCTTTCACCCTACAGAAGGGTTACCTATTGCAACATAAGAACCAAAATGTTGATTTTGTGCTTGTCCACCCAGCCAAGGCCTTAAGGCTCAAGAGACAAATATACATTGTACTATTTTCTCACTCTCACCCAAAACCATTCTCCTGCTGCAAAGTATTATGGCCAACTCTCCACACCTCTCCGCCCACTCTCCTCCCCTGTCCAACCCCTCACCCCATTCTCTCCTCTCCAAGACAATTGCCCAGGCTTTGTTCCATAGGCCAGGTTCCCGTTCCCAAGCCACACAGCCTGGCCTCTTCCTCCTCCTCCTCCTCTCCAGCCTCCTCCCCTCATCCTCACCCTCCTCCTCTTCTGCCTGCCTGTGCTCCTCTGTCCCCTTCCTCTCCTCATTCCCTCCCCCGCCTCCTCCATCTGCTTCACCTCCTCCATCATCGCTGTTCCCATGATGGGGACAAAAGAGTGGCTTCCACTCTGGCAGGAGGAGCCTGGAATAGGGCAGGAGGGCAAAGAGCAGGGGGTCCCCAGAGACGAGAGTAAGGCACCACAGCCCTTCCATGGGCCCTCTCATCGGTCACCAAAGCTGCCTTTTCAGTGAGAGCCACAGCCGGTGGCAGCGCCTAGCTGCTGTGACTGCGGATCACAGAATGGCAAGTCACCCAAGATCCAGAAGTGTGCCCAGGGCCAGCGGGCATTCTTCTGAATGCATCCTCACCCATCATATAAATCAGAATTCCCCGAAGTGTGACCTGTGTGCTACTGGACCCCTCGAGGTCACTCACTGGGTAATGGGCACGTGCTTCCTATTGAAGAGATGTGTATCTATTTTTACAATCAACTTCCATTTCCAGGAAGATAAAAACTGGTTTTAAAGCATGGGTATGGAATAAAGTTTCCTGTTAAAATTAATTTTCTTTGTGAAAAACATAAGCCACTTTAAAGAAAAGTAGAAAATAGTAAATACATGGGTAAAATGCAGGTATGGTAAAAGCAATAAGCAAATGACTCATGACTGGTGATGCTGACATTAACTGCATAGATATGGACCCATCCCACAGGCCCGCCTTGCTCCTTGGTTAACTGAGAACAGGTCAGACTCACAAACCACTTTCAACTCAGTGGACAAATATTCACCGAGAGCCTTTGCTGTGTCCAGGACTGTGAGAGTCACAGAGAAAAGAGAACACCCACAGCCACCCCTGACTTCAGGAGGTTTTCCATTAACTTGTTGAAAAGAACAAGGAAACTGGGAGAGAATGGAACAAAAGTCTGTAAGAGAGGCAAGCTGACTTTAGCAATGGGGAGACAAGAAAAGGGAGCCCACGACTAGCTGGAGTGACCCCAGGGTGGGGCTCAGGAAGAGTCACGGAGACCCTAATCAGTTCCGAGGTGCTTAGAATGTTCCTTCCACTCTGACTTCATCACCTGGATCCCAAGAAGCCACTCCAGACTCAGATGACTTTACGGCAGCAAAAGTCACCAGAGGACCTCACTTCTAGAGGCTGTGAGAAAGGAGCAGACGCCGGCAGGTCACGTCCTGGGAGCTCTGTCACCCTGACAGCCAGTCCCCAAAGCCCGATGGCAAGGCTCTTCTGCCGAGGACCCCAGCACCCTCCAGCCAGGCTCCGCCTAGACTCACAGTTCCAGAACTCTTCAGTTCTCTGTGTCCTGGTATGGCTCTCCTGCCTCCCAAACTCTTGGCGCTGCCCTCTCTGTGGCAGCTGGGAGAGCCACGTCCCTGCCCAGTCCTGCGCTGACCTAGGAACCCAGAAAGCTGGGCGTGGCTGAGTGGGAACAGAGGCAGATTCACAAGGGCCTAATTTCCCTCCAGATCTCGAGAGCTGACACTTTTGGGTGCCTCCTGGTGCCCTGTCTACCATGAGGTCCCATCTTAGGGAACTGCTCCCTCCCCCACCCCGCCCACAGAGTCCCAGGATGGGCCCCCATCCACAGGATCACAGCACGTGGCCCCACCCCACTGACCACAAAGCATCAGAGCAGAGATCTGAGCCAATCAGATTCTCCCTCTGGAACTGGGAGCTATTCAGAATTTGGAATTATAGCAGAGAGACTCCAGCTTACTCTGGGCTGGTCTCTCAACAGTAGAGATGCGAAACTCCACAGTCAGGGGAGGCCATCTTCTGCCACATGGCCCAGAGATGCAGAGAAAGTGGATCTGCAGTGAGAAACAGACATTAGGCAAGAAGAGATAAGTCCGAACAGGCTATGCTCGCCCTCAGCCTTTCAAATGTTGTTGCTGCCCCAACGCCCTCTGCTTCCTACCTATCCAAGATAACTGCCCAGGCCTCCCAGGTCCCATCACACTTAACAGTAAAATCCATTGTTACAGACAGAATGCTATGCCCCCCAATATTTATATATGGAAACCCCAACCCCTTGGTGTAAAGGTTTTAGAGGTGGGACCTTTGAGAGATAATTAGCTTAGATGAGGTCATGAGAGTGAAGCACCCCATGATGGGATTAATACCCTTAAAGAAAAGACCTGAGAGCTTGCCCTCTTTCTCTCTCTCTCCACTCTGTGAAAACACAGCAAGAAGACAGCCATCTGCAAGCCAGGAAGAGAGGGCCCTCACCCGAACCCAGCCGAGCTGGCACCCTGATCTCAGGCCTCCCAGCCTCCAGAACTGTGAGAGAAGAGATCTCTGCTGTTTAAGAGGCCCCGCCTATGGCATTTTGTCTCTAGCAAGCCAAGCCAAGACATCCAGACTTCTTGCCCTGGACCACTGGCCTTAAACTCCTCACCTACTTCCACTTTCCACATCACTCACTAGACCCTGGCCATACCAACTGTCTTTCAGTTCTTCAAACAAGTCAAGCTTAATTCCAACCTCAGGGCCTCTACTTAATACCGTGCTTCTGCCTAGGAGCAGCCTCCCTCTGTCTTTTTCATCTCAGTCAGATTTGTACAGAAATGATCCCCATCCAAGGAGGCCTTCCCAGACCACGCTTGCTGACAGAGGCCCTCAGACACTCTCCTCCGGACTTTACATCTAGCTGCCTTGCCCATCTTACGCGCCACATCTGTGCTTGAGCTCAGCTGCTTCGGTCGTATCCAACTCTGTGCAACCCTATGGACTGTAGCCCGCCAGGCTCCTCAGTCCACGGGACTCTCCAGGCAAGAACAGTGGGGTGAATTGCCACGCCTTTCTCCAGGGGACGCTCCCAACCCAGGGACTGAGCCTAGGTCTCCTGCTATTGCAGGCGGACTCTCTACCAAGTGAGCCACCACAGAGTCCAGCCCAGTGCCCGGCACAGAAAGCGTTCGCCAGATATTTGCTGAGTAAACGACTGAAACACAGAAGTCTGGCCTCTGCGAGTCCAGACAGAGAGCCCCGCTGCGGGTGGAAGAGGGGAAGGGGTGACACTGGACGAGGACACCCCCCCAGCCTGGCCTCAGCAAGCCAGCGCACACGAGACCTCCTAAGGAGATTCGGCCAGTGCAGAGCTCGGGGAACCGGAGCCCAGGGCTGGTCAAGAGACAGCCGCACGCTACAATATGCACGACCAGATTTTGTGCACTGCGTGTTTTATCTTTGACCGTACTTGTGGAAACATTATTCAAGAACATCGTGAACACACAAAAATAAATCTTTAAAAATATCATTTGGACGACACACATATACGAATGAAAAGATCTTTTTCTCTTTTTACTATAGCAGTCCATTAAGGCATTTTGAAAAAGCAGATTTGCTAAGTAACGGCACACAGTAACCTGCAAATATAAATGGACCCACTTGCCACCTACATAGCAGCCCCCAGATGAAACCCACCCCAATCTCACCATCACTCAAGGCAGGAGGAGGGGGCAGCTCACTGACTCTGCTTCCTGCCTTCTGAGGATCTGACAGTGTCCCAAGCAACAGAAGGTCACGGTTCTCACTCACACCCGGATGTGGCTCAGAGTTGCCACAACCCCCACCGCTAGCTTTGATCACCAGGGAAAAAACCGGGGAAAGCAAGCATGGAGCAAGGCACTTGACACGCGGTCTCATTTAATCCTGCAACAACCCTGTGAAGCACACAGCATGATCCTGAAACAGGATGAGCAGGCTGAAGCACAGAAAGGCTAAGGACCTAGCTGAGAAGACACAGCAAATCAGCACCAAGGCTAAGATTTGAAGGCCGCAGCACCTAAAGAAGCTGCCCCAACCTCCACACTCCACAGATGAGCTCTCCTTTCCCATCTGCTTCTCTACCGTCCGTGACGAGCGCCAAGGGCCCAACCCTGTCCTCTTCTCTCCTGAACACCTGCCAGTCCGCAGTGAGCGTCACTTGGCTTGCTAATGATGAACCCGGGCTGCTTGCAGAGCACCCCCCTCTGGCCTGCCTCTCCCTCCCTCGGCCGCCTCCACACACACGTACATGGGGGCTCTCTTCTTGTCAGTGAGCAGCCCTCCTGCCTTAGTTTCCTATGTCTAGCTCATCTTGCTACCCACATCTTTTTCTGTTTGTAACCTAGCCAAAGAACAAGAAGGGTCTAAAACACATTCTGGGACTTTCTTTTAGATTATAATCTTATCTTAGTTGTTGTTCACGTCTTTCTTCTGAGGACTTTCTTTTGCTTTTCTCTTTGTTTTTCTCTTTTCCTAGTTCTTCCGCCTCTCTCAAGGTTTTAAGGTCTTCAGGAGAAAAAAGTACATATATGTATAGGCACATTCATGGCCACTGGATTCCTCTGGCCACCCAGCGAAGCTCACTTTGCTCATTGTCAAAATGAAAATGCTCTGCAACATGATCCGCAAGCCTTATTGTCACTGCTGGGGATGGAGCAGACTATGAACTCAGAACAACAGTAAAAGACAAAGATCTAGAAATCTGAATACCCACATTCAGATCTTGACAGGAACCCTTCCAGCTATATGTGATTTCTGGATAAGAATCTCTGAGTTTGAGGTTTTCATCTGTCAAGGAATAATAATGCTACTCCCTCCAAGGTTGTAGAGAAGTTTAAAGGGGCCTCGTATATGAAAATACTTTTAAGCTAGAAATTATCTCAGCATAAAGCAGTGTGGAATCAGGGTCCTGGCTGACCTATGAAAGGCAGAAGAACAGGAGGATGCTGTTGAATTGTGCACTGCATATCACACCTTGATGGCCCACGAACCCTTTACAGCCACCGTCTTTCCCCCAAACTGGGTTTCCCCTGGGAAGTCCTAGTTCTGCTAATGGAACCAGGAGGCATTTCATCATGCAACAACCACACACACAAACATACACACACACACACACAATCTGCTGTGAGTCAGGCTAGTGGGTGCTGGGGACTGAACAGGGAACATGCTGGACAACACCCTCTCCTCCAGGGCCCTTGTAATACACTTTGGGTGGGAGAGAGAGTAAGACAACAAACAATGAAAATAAGGCAACAGTGTAATAGCTGATCAAGGCCCCTAATTTATAGGAACAGCCTGTATGAAGGCCCTAGGGCAGGAGAGAGCTTGGCCTAACAGTAGCATAAAAAGAAGGTGCTGGAAGGGAGCAATTGAGGGAGGGAGTCCCCTGAGGTCTGCAAACCCAGCAGAGCCAGATCTAACCAGGCCGTCCGGTCCATGGTTAGGAGTGTGACCCGGATTTTGAGGAGGCCTCTGGAGTTCTGCAATAGCGTAATAGGATCGGGCTCGGGGTTTGTTTTTGTTGGCTACTTGTTTTGTTTTATTTTATCAGTCTGGCTACAGTGCAGAGATTTAGGACTGGATAGAGTGTCGGTGAGCAAAAGTGGAAGCAAGAGAGCAGACGGTCAGCTCCGCAGGAGGACAAGACAGAGATGACTGAGGCTTGGATGGGAGACACGTAGAGAGGTGAGCAGGACTGACAGGTATTTTGGCGTCAGAAACAGCATGAGTTGATAAGTCCCACACAGAGGCATGCAAAGGGAAGGAGAAAATGATTGTTTCCATATGGAAGATTACTCCTGGATTTTTGTGCTAGACAGTAAAAGAATCCACCTGCAATACAGGAGACCTGGATTCAATCCCTGGGTCAGGAAGATTCTTTGGAGAAGGGAATGGTAATCCACTCCAGTATTCTTGCCTGGAGAATTCCATGGACAGAGGAGCCGAGTGGGCTACAAGCCCACTACAGACCTAATGGGCACAAAGAGTTGGACATGACTCACACACACACACACACACACACACACACACCTAGAAAAGTAGTGACGACATTGACTGGGAGATGTGGGTGGGGAGTAGAAGTGGGGGGCGCACAGGGCCGGTAAAGGGAGGACTGCTAAAGAGAGGCTTAAGCTGCCGCCATTTTCCCCACTTACCCCTCAAGTGTACAAGTTGATTATCCCGTCCGTTTGTCCCCCACAAGCTTCTCAAAATCACCTCTACACTTGCCACCTGACTTCGCAATGCGTTCCCCCCGCAGAGGTTTCCGTCCCCAATCCACTTTCTGGAATGGGGAGTAACACACTTGCCTTTAATAAGGTTTTTGCTTAGGGTTTTCTGTTACTTGCAGATGAAGACAGACACAATAGGCCCTCAGGGTCTAATCCCAGTCAGTGTCCAGCCGAGAGTCCTCTCCTCCACAAACACCATCCTGCCCGGCCACACCAGACCACCCAGCTCTCCATCCTGCCGGCTCTCTCTCACTCCTCTGGGCCTCTGCATATGTTGGCCCTGCTGCCTGGAGGTTTTTTCTCCCTGTTTCCACCCTCCAAATGCCTCCTAAACATTCTCCTCTTCAATTCCTGTTTTGTAAGTGAACGTAAAAACTAGTAATGTTCATCTTTGACACCTTTCGTAAGGCATCAACCACTGAGGTATCAGCGGTTGAGGGCAACCATTCTCTTGGTTCCCAGGATACCCTGATCTCATCTCCATGGTAATTCTGACCACACAGTGCTCGAAAAATTATTGCTTCCTCCTCTCTAGATTGATGCTGCTATAAGGGCAGTTGTGACAGTCACTCAGTCGTGTTTGACTCTTTGCAACCCCATGGATAGTAAGTAGCCTGCCAGGCTCCTTGTCCATGGGATTCTCCAGGCAAGAATACTGGAGTGGGTTGCCATTCCCTTCTCCAAGGGATCTTCCCAATCCAAGGATCAAACCCAGGTCTCCTACATTGCAGGCAGATTCTTTACCATCTGAACCACCAGGGAGGTCAGAAGGGCAGTGCCTGAGTTCAGCTCTTCCTTCCTGCCCACTGTGTAACACCAGGTCTAAGACACAGACACACACAGAGTTTACTGAATGAATCAACGTCAGAGTGGCTCAGTGCCGTAGCCTGAATGTCTGTGTCCTCCCTGAATTCATAAGTTGAAAGCCTAACCCCCAATGTGATGGAATTTGGATGTGGGGTCTTTAGGAGGTAAGTAGGGTTAGATAGTTTATGAGGGTGAGACCCTCATGGTGGGATTAATGCCCTTATAAAGATGGAGCTCTCTCTCAGCATCTCTCTCTCTCCCTCTTTTCGTGTATAATCAAGGAAGCAGGCCTCCACCAAGAACCCAACCAGGCTGACGCTCTGATCCCAGGCTTCCGGCTTCCAGAACTATGAGAAATAAACATTTGTGGGAACTCCCGGGTAGTCCAGTGGTTAGGACTCTGCACTTTCACTGCCAGGGACACAGTTGTAGTCCCTTATCAGGGAACTAAGAACCAGGCAAGCCGTACAGGCAGGCCAAAAGAAAACTGTTATTTAAACCACCCAGACAATGGTATTCTGTTATGGCCACCTCAGAGGACTAAGACAGGTGGGTTCTAAAGTCTTCATACGAAGTAAAAATTCTTGAATGGTTAAAATGAACCTTACAAATCCTGCCTATCAACCTCTAAAATGCAGTATCCATATTTTATGTAATATACAGAGATTCTTATCCCCACTGAATTTTGAGAAATACTGAGTTCCACTAAAGGGGAGAATAAACGGAAAGGCTATATGATGATGTCTTTCATTCAAAGCACCCTGCTGTGAAACAGTCATTAATCCTTGAGTAAGTGAGTGAGTGAGTGAGTGAAGTCACTCAGTCGTGTCCCGTGGACTGCCGCCCGCCAGGCTCCTCTGTCCGTGGGATTCTCCAGGCAAGAATACTTGAGTGGGTTGCCATTTCAAGCTTTAAGGAAAGTGGGGTGGTGGGAGGGCTGAGAATGGACAGATGGACGGAGTCTCCTGCTTACCTGAAGGAGTTTATTTGACTTTTTAAAAAATATTCTATGTATGTGACCTCAGGCCCTGCTGTATGTGCATCAAGAAAAAGCTGTCGTCATCATCTGGTCCAATGGAAGTCTTTTTATTTTTCTGAGTAATTTACAGAAGTAGTAATAAAGGGATAGTTTTTACATTTTCACTCCAAAATTCGTTCAATTATTTAAATATAGCACATTTTCATTCCCTATTCTCCTGACTTTGAAGGTATATAAACTCAAAATGAGCAATATTTTCTACATGCAACTAACTATTCATGAACTGTCAAATGTGAACCTGGGGCAGATCCATCTCACAAATACTAATTCCATATTTCAAGTAATTCTCCAGTAAGTTCTGATTTATTGTCAATTCTGGCTCTTCTTGCATTATAAAACTAGTACTTTTGAAACCTCTGATGGGTCATAACTTTGCTAAAGAGAAGATGGTCATCTTTCTCCATAATTGCAAAGCATTTTCATTTTTACATTTATAAACACTGGCAAGAATATTCTTTGGATCACTTTTGCAAACACACCTGATTTTGTCATTTGTCCCCTTCAAACAGTATCAAGAAAATGTTGTTAAACAAACACCACAAAAGGTAAAAGAACATTGGTTCCCGCTTCTTTGAGCAAAACAGGATGGTCCCGGTTCTTGTTGCAAAATATTGGGTGATGAAATCATTCTTGTTGAATGACTAACTGGATGAGAATATCATATTTTTTCTTTGTCCTCAAAAATATATTGTTTATTTGTCGATTCTGGAGTGTGAGAAAACTCACCTAGATTATTGTATGGTAAAATTCAGGGTCTGAGACTTTGCTTACAAAGTGAATTTTTTACTATTACCGTTAGAGTCAACATCGCTATTGTCTCTTCCGATTTGTCTAACTACTGTAAAAAAACATTTTCCTTTGTCATTTTCTTCTCTTCACCATTTTGTGCAGGCAATGACAAATTCTCTATTCTCATGCAATGAAAGCAATAATAATAAAACTACAAAGATGGTATCTTCTAGCCTCTTTTAAACTTTCTTGAAAGATGATGCAATACTCTAAGCAATGTCATAAGAAAACTGAAGGGTGATGCAATCATGATGATTTATTTCACTATGGCATCATCTTTCTGGATGGTGATGCCATCATTCTTTCATTTTCTTATTATTTTAGTATTTTTTAGTATAATTGGTAATAATTGATGGGCAATGATAAAATAATCCCAAGGATGATAAAATGAAAAGTGCTTCAAGATATAAGAAAAATCAGATTCCACAAAGTCTTAGATTTATAAATGGCCCCAATGGTCCTACATGGTACATTCAAGATAGAATGGGTTTTATTCTGTTTTTGTTTAAAAAGTAAATGTTCTCTTTGATCTTTGCAAGATTTATTTTAAAAAGAACCAAAATTATGAAATATTAACCTTTACAAATATTTAGAACTCCTCAGAAAAAAAAAAAAAAACTAAAATGAAAATTTAGTTCCATGGACCCTGATGGCATACTGCTGGTTTAATCATATTAACAGATTTGATCATTTCATGAAGATTTTCAAAATCTGGCTCCCTGGAAAACTGCCCCGCCCCCGAACACACACACAATAAAACAACAACTCTTCCTTTACTCACAGTTCTCCAACCAAACCCATCAGAGAGAAAGCGCCGCAGTGCTCCAAGGCCAGAGGGGCTCCCCTCCGGACCCAGGAGCACTCCTCGTAGAGATCCGGCAGATCCTGGGACACTTCCTCCTGGAGTTTTGTCTCTGCACACAGTGAGGAAGCAAAACTCATGACCCAAGGAAAACAGAGATGCCAAGTGGAATACTATGCAGGCTTCCGAGCAAGGCACAAACAAAATTCAGACCATGATCGGATGCCTGGTGATTACGGCTTTTGATTCTTTACAGTGAGGAGACAGTGTTATTATTCTCTTTGGTTTTTTAAAAATTCTCATTCATCTTTTGTGTTTCCAGTCAGTCCACAACTATGGTTTGACGATTAATCTAAAACATAGAGGAAATGTGCAATTCACAAAAGTGGTGTACTCCAAACCTTTGGGAGTTGGTTATTCTGGGAACTCAGGATAGTTCTTCCTCCAATAAGCAATACTATAAATGATGGTGAGGTTTCCAGAGCAGCCCCACAAAAGTCTTCTTAATTCATAATGTTATTGAGGCCCTGGACTTTTGCTGTAACGCCAATATACAGACTCAAAGATGGATGATACAGTCTCCCTTCTCTTGAATTCCATTTAATGAAACAACCCGTTCAATGAAGGAAAACAAAGGAAAAGATAGAGACTTTTTAGGGAGAGACCTCTCCTTATTTTGGAGGCTGGTAGCAGCATCTTATTGTTATTTTGTCTGGCCGGTTTCACGTGCACAACTTCTTTTGCCATTTTCCCTCACAGAGATGTGACTCAAAGGGGCCATGATAGAACAGATATGAGGCTCACATCAAAGCATGGGGAGGAAAAGCAAAAAGTTTGAATGAGATTTCCTTGACGGGGTGATTAAAGCATGTGGTTGCAAGGAGGAGACTGTCTAAATCTGTATTAACTTACTTGCTAAGGAAATTGAGGAGAAGGTGGAAGACCCGGTGTCCGTGTCTCAGGTCTTTGAGCCTGGAAGAGGAGAGTCCACTATTTGGACAGGCAGTTCCCTCTCTGACCATAAGGTGGTGCCATCAGTCCAGACAGTCGGGCCCCCAAGGGGGCGTGGCTTGCAGGAGGAGGAGCTCTACACGTGGAAGCCACGTTTTCCACTCTGGCTTTTGGAACCAGCCACCAAGTATTAACATCAACCTACACAACACTGCCTCATCATTCAACAACTTCCCATCCTCCAAGGCACCACCTGCTCACACCCAAGTAAGAACATCCTTCTAGGCATAGCAATCCACATCAAGATTCCAACTAATTACTTACCATTCCTCTCATCCATCCCTTCCTTCAGTGTCAGCTCTGGGCCGCTGACCTTTTCCTAACTCCAAAAGGGAATCTAGTCTAAGAGCATCCTGGAGTTTCAACCTTAAACGCCACCAGGATGAGATAACAAAATCTTCTCTGGTGAGCACAGATTTATTCACAAAGGCCCTGCAACCAGGCCCCAAACGTCCTTGACAGCGTTATCTTGTATTTGAATACCAAACTGGGCAACTCCTTTTCCTCATATGAAATGCATCACGTCCTCTCTGTTCATTTACCCCTGATGGTCTTCCCTCCTATGATACCCTCTGTTCCTTTTCTGCTTGTCAGTATCCTCTCCCCTTTCAAACTTAAACCCGAATTAACACCCTCACTGTTTGGTTTTAATTGGTGAATTAGAGTGAGAAAGGAAAACTTGGGTTCCATGCATTAACCACAGAAGCCCCCAGATGTCTCGAAGGGAGCCTGCCTCATCCTTCGCACTGCCAGTTGGGTCTTAAACTGAGAAGGAGGGCCCATCCAGCCAAGAACGCTTGCTGAGTCTCAGGGCAATACCAGCTGGACTGTCCTTACATCTCCAAAGGCTCAGTTCCCACCTAGTGAGAGACCAAATCTGCAAGCACAATGCATGGTCCATTGTCTGTCCCCCATTCATGTTTCCTTTACAGTAATAATATCATTATTACTGCCCCTTACCTACTCCCTATTGTCACCAGCCACAGGCTGCCAAACCAGGCCTGAGGTATAAGGCTAGAAGGAGAAAGGGAAGCTCACAGCACAGTCACCAGCCTGAGCTCTTCCCCCTACTCTGACCCCAGGCCCGAGGCCTCGACTGGTAATCCCAGTACACTGCCTCCTGCTTCTGCAGAATTTTCTCAGCCCTGATGGGACAGACTGGGATGGGCATTCTTCTCTGGATGTCTGGCTCTGGCCAAGTAGTCTGAATATAAAACTCTTAAGAACTGGTAACTGTACTTGCTATACCTCAAATCCAACTACCGCTTTTTTTTTTTTTTTTTTTTTTAGTTCTAAAAGGGGCAGGTGGCTCAGGTAGGAGACACGAATGTCCCCTGTGAAACTGGAGCAAATAGCATCAAGATGAATTTTTCTATTATGCAGGTCCTCTGAGGGCAGTCCCAGGGCCTTGTGGTGGCAAAAGGCTGTGCCCCAGCTCTGGGAGGCAGGAGCCCAGAGACCTGCATCTGCCTGACCCCTGCTCCAGGTGGTGGCCCAGCCTTCTAACAAGAAGACTCAGACTGTCTACATCCCACAAAGGTGGGCTTGCTCCCACCCACTAGACCTCTCCTGTTTGTGTTGCACAAAGAGCCAAGAGACCAGATGCCCTTTTTAATGCCAATATTACTCATGTTCTCACCTACAAAAGAGGCTCTCCAAGGAAAGAAAGCCTACCCAGGAAATTCAGAGGCTTATGGACTTCGTGGGAGGCCAGACTGCTGTTGTTTTTTTGTTATGTTTTGTCTCTTAAGAATCTACAGGAGATAGTGTTTCATAAACTAATAAAGGAAATAAATACCCAAACAAAAGCAGAGTGGGAAGTGCGCACCATCTATTATTAATATAATGGACTTGTACCCCACCTCCTTCCCCCAAAAACTCTTGAGGGAAGATGTAAGTGTTATGGGAATCATGGGCATGAGTGGTCAGTTTTTTGTCACGATGCAGACTCAGACCTTCAAAGTGACCCTTTCTTGGGGTTCTGAAATCGGGTGGGGATGGTGGACAGCAGCTAGCTCCCAGGCGCTGCAACCCCTGGGAGGGCCTACTCGAAGGTGCCTTTCCCACCCCTCCTATCATTCCTCCCACCTCTGGGCCGCTGGACGCTGGACAGCCGCGGCCACTGGTCCCACCCTGCCCCCATCCCCGTTCCTAACGCCCTCCTGCATCCGGGACCTTGGGAGGGGAGCTTGGGAAGTCGAACGGCTGACAGAGGACGACCTGGCCCCGGCGTCTCCGCACCCCTTCCCCCAACGGTGTCACAAGGCTGCCCCAACGAGGCGCTCGGTGCGCCCCGCCGCGGAGACCCAGAGCCGCGTCGCCGCGGGCAGTGGGTGATGAAACCTCCGGGGCGCATTACCGCAGAGGGCGCGGGCTGGGAGCGGGGCGGGGGCGGGGGTTGGAGCTGGTACCCAAGCTCACCTGTTCTCCTGCAGGAGGGTGGAGACGGCGGGGGAGGGGCGAAAGCGCGTCACCCGGGGTGAGTGGCGCAGCGCTCGCGTCCCCGCCCTCCCCCTGCCCTACGAGCCCCCAGAGCTGCGCCGTCGGACTGACGGTGCCCGGAGCAGTTCCTGTCCCCGGCCTCGGCGCGGGGGAGACGTGAGCGTGCACACGTACACACACAGCGGGGGAAGAGGCGCTCCCAGCGGCGCCCAACTTTCTCCCTGCTTCCGCAAGCCGTGGGGGAGAAAGCAGTCGAGGGCAACCCAGCCCCGGCTGTGCTTGGGGAGGGAGCCTGAACAAGAAAGCAGAAGAGATGGAGAGAATTTCCTCGGGTTCTGCTTTCAGGCTTTGGGGATTTTTTCTTTTTTTCTTTTTTTCTTTTTTTTTTTTTACCTTTTCCATCCGATGAATGAAGAGTAAAAGGAACACAGAACGCGGCGGCGAGTAGCGCTTTGGGAAAATGGAAGAGTGTGTTTGGAGACGCGTAAAGTTGCCTTTCAAGCTCCAGCCTCTGGGGCACGCGATGCTCCGCCGCGGGCTGACTCAGGGCCTCCCTGCCACCCTCCTGTGAATGATGCAAGTCCAGTCTCTCACCTGGATCCCTGCAGCCCAGCCCAGAATCCGTCTGGACTGAGGGAGGGGCAAGAATCTGACCCTTAAGGTGTGGCAAGGCCCACCACAGCGGGGCGGAAAGAGGCAGATAGGGCAGCCTCTCAGGCAGAGTCCTGTATCTAGCGCTTCTGCTCCTATCCTAAAATAGTTTGGAGGATTTTTTGTTTTTAATGCAAAACATCACACCGCCAGGAATTCTCATCTGTGCCCAGCTTGCCCCCAGCACCACTGTGTCCAGAAAACTTCTCCAATCTGTCAAGGCCTCGGGGCTGGGAATCTCAACTAAATTACAAAAGGCAGAAAGAGGAAACTTTCCCAGTCCGTTGCGGGTGTGATGCGAGCCAGGAGCCCGAGGGGGTTGGAGGGGAGGGGGAACGCTGTCCCAGCGCAGACCAGCCCCTCTCGCCTTTCTTTAGCTGCAACTGGAGCTGGGATTCGCTTTTAGTTAAATCCGTTCGGCCATTGCCTTGGAGCACCCGCACACGCGCATGTATCTCCGGCCGCGCTCTCACACACTCACACACGCACGCAAACGCGTGGCCGTCGCCAGGTCGGCAACTTTGTCGGGCGCTCCCAGCGGCGCTCGGCTTCCTCCTGTAGTAGTTGGGCGCAGGCCCCGCCTCCCGGCCGTGTTGTCAAACGGGCGGGGGTCTCGGATTGGTCCAGCCGCCGGGACAACACCTGCTCGACTCCTTCATTCAAGTGACACCAGAGCTTCCAGGGATATTTGAGGCACCGTCCCTGCCATTGCCCGGCACTCGCGGCGCTGCTAACGGCCTGGTCACATGCTCTCCGGAGAGCTACGGGAGGGCGCTGGGTAACCTCTATCAGAGCCGCGGCCGCGAGGAGGGAAAAGGCGAGCCGGGAGGAAGAGTGGGAGGAGGAGGGGAAACGGCGGAGGAGGAGGAAGAGGCGGAGGGGCGCACAAAGAATCCAGGTCTCCGGGCTGGAGGTTTACACCAAGGACCATGTGTGCCGAGCGGCTGGGCCAGTTCGTGACCCTGGCTTTGGTGCTGGTTACCTTCGATCCAGCTCGAGGGACCGACGCCACCAACACCCCCGAAGGTCCCCAAGACAGGGGCTCCCAGCAGAAAGGCCGTCTGTCCTTGCAGAACACAGGTAAGTGCGTGCGCCCCCGCGGCGGGGAGGTGCGGGGAGAAGACATCCCGCACCCACGCAGCGCGCCCCGGGCGCTTCGCCCAGAACTGGGCGCCCACCCTGGGCTGTGCAAACTCTTGGGGTGGAGCGGGGCGTGAACAGGAAAGCGCGCGGCAGAGCGAGGTCCACGCCGGGCTCCGCGAGCCCGGAATCCGCACGTGCTGGCCGGGTGATGAGATGGCTGGGGCAGGACTTGTTGCTGTCCTCCCGGGGTCGAGGGTAAAGGAAGCACCGCATGACGCGGCCAGGGTCGGCTCCAGCGTCCCCGGACGGGTTCAAACCTCCCTGCTCCATCCTAACCGGCTTGCAGGAGGCACGGAGCGTCCCCGCTACCGGGCTGCGCCCTGAACCGAAGTACTTCTCTACCCAGCCGGCGGGCCGCGGCAGGACTACTTCTCCCCCTCCTCAAAAGATGCCCGACATCCAAGAACTTTGTAGGCGAGACAAATTGCATGGCGAACTTTCCCCCTTGTGGGTCATTCCTTTCGGAACGGGCAGGGGCGGGTGGAGTAAAGCGTACCTCTGCGGTGCCGCCTCCGTCCCCGGCTCCAGAGCAGGTCAGCAAGAGAAGAAATGGTGACACGGCCCGAACCGTGCGCCGCAGCTGCTCGACCTGCTCTCCGTTTACCCGCGAGCTGCCAAGCACAACCAGGCGTGCAGGGCACGGGACTGGCCCTTTTCCCAGCCCCCGGGAGAGGAAGAAAATCTGCCTAGCGCTTCTTCGCTCTTCACGGCCCTCCCTTTATTAAGGGGGCCTGCGAACCCGGCGGTGCCGTGCGTGCGTTCACCGCACGAGCAGGAATGCACGAGTGCCCATTAGGGGCGCCGGGAGCGAGTGAACCGCGGCCCTGCGCGCTCCGGGCCGGCGCGCCGGGGCCGCGCATGGGACCGTCCGGGAGTCTCCCACCTCCATAGGCGGATGCCAGCACCCCCAGCTCGCTCCCCGCTCGTCCTAGGAATCTCACCCACCTTTCCCCTCCCAGAGATTTCCCTGAGAATCAAACGTGATTTTCGCTAGTTGGTGACTCTCAACAAATACACGCCCCTCATTCTCTCGGCAAATTTAATCTGAATGCGGATTATCTCCTCCGACCCGCCCTTCTTCCAAAATATACTCTTCTGGTGTAATTTTGTGGTTGGTTTAAGTCAGGGAATTGGGTAGGGGGAGGGAAGGGAGAGAGGCTTTGCAGCCTGACAGTTAACTCCCTCTCAGCCTGTCCTTTCAGAGACGCGAATTGGGGCCACATTCTGCGAAGGAGGGCAGCGGACACCCGGGTCTCGAGAAGTCTAGGGTATTAAGTGACATCTCACCCCAGATCTCTATTAAAAAGGAACCTCGAACTGCAAAGGTTGCGTTTCTGCAGACTAACCCCTATCTGACTCGACTCCTGAGCCTGCTTGCAAGCAAACCGCAGTTTCCCTAGCCTGGTATTTTTAATGCGAATGGTTTGGAGGCGCTGCCTTAATAGGAATTTTGTTTTGATTTTTAGGTGTTGAATCATAAAGCTAAATTGAAACTGCTTTCTGGACGCTCTCATTTGGGGGTCAGGAAGGAAATGGCCGTGATTTAATAGCAGCAGCTTCATCCAAGTACAGAAGAGTATTTCATTGATGAAGGACAGAAGGGAAAGACCAAGCTAATGGGTTGAAATTTTATTTTTGTCAGTGGGTTTAGAAAGCTGAAATATCTTCAGCTGTCAAACTAAGTATTCCCACAAATACTTTAATAAGATGAAAAGGATGAAAAAATGGAGTGTTCTGACCTAACTTCTCTTGTGACTTTTGTAATGTAGGTCTGGCTAATTTTTACAAATATTTACAAATACTAGTTATCTTCATAAGTAATTAAGTAATGAAATTTTATTTCCTTGGTTTTTGGATCCAGAAACAGTCATTTCTAACACTTTTTCTTAATTTTCCTTTTAGTCATTACTTTTATTTCAACCAGCCTCTCTTTGCATTCCCCAGCATGGCAGAGAATTTTGTATATGATTGTATGTAATTCTCATTTTAGCGGAAATCCAGCACTGTTTGGTCAACGCTGGCGATGTGGGGTGTGGCGTGTTTGAATGTTTCGAGAACAACTCTTGTGAGATTCGGGGCTTACATGGAATTTGCATGACTTTTCTGCACAACGCTGGAAAATTTGATGCCCAGGTAAAAACCATATTGAGCACCAAGAATGTTTTGGGTTAGCAGAGCATGACTGAAGTGTTCATTGGAAAAACCTGTTAACAGAGTTTCCTAGCTGATCGTCATGGTGGGTTTTAGTGCTTGCCAGCATGGAGAAGGCAATGGTACCCCACTCCAGTACTCTTGCCTGGCAAATCCCATGGGCGGAGGAGCCTGGTGGGCTGTAGTCCATGGGGTCGCTAAGACTGGGACACGACTGAGTGACTTCACTTTCACTTTTCACTTTCACACACTGGAGAAGGAGATGGCAACCCACTCCAGTGTTCTTGCCTGGAGAATCCCAGGGATGGGGGAGCCTGGTGGGCTGCATTCCATGGGGTCACACAGAGTCGGACACGACTGGGGCGGCTCAGCAGCAGAGACCTTCCAGGTGTGCAGCAGGGTGCCAGTGACTCCCCACTCCACTCCTGGGGTCCAGCTTTCCAGGCCTGTCATCTCGGCCGAGTCTTCCTCCACTCTTCACTGAGTGCATGCACAGAGTGGGATGGAGACCAAGCTGAACAATTATTTGAGGATTCTTAGCAGAGAAAACTCACAATAAATAATAAACATCTTGTAAGGGACAGACTGTGTCTGGCTACCCAGAACCCAGTCTGCGAGGACCATGACATTAGGCTGGGGGTAGAGCAGGGAAGGCCAAGGACTCCAGTTAAACATGGCAAAAGCTATTTTCACCTAATAGGCAAGAATAAGAGAGACACGAAATTTGTAGAAATTCGTCATCTCCTAGAGGACATGTGGGCAGGCAGCATGGATAAATCAGGGCCTCCAGAGAGCAGACTTTTCTTCCTCCTAAGTAGCAGATCCTCCTCTCCCAACCTGAAAAGTTGGAACCCTGAATGAGTCCTGCTCTGTATAATAACTATACTCAGGGCCTGACCCACTTCACTTATCCCAGGGTCCCCAGGGTAAAAGCCTAGATGCCGCATGAGTAGGAAATGAACCCAACAAGTAACCTCATGGCTCCAATGCACACCATACGAACACATTTCAGGTGGAGTAGAGCATTAGGCTCATCTCCTTCATGTCCTCCCCAGCCTGTATATGCATTGTGAAGTCATTTCATTGGCGAGCCATGACTGTTGGGATGAGGCCAATAGTTGAGGTGTGATTTGTGAACATCACCAGTTACCATGTACTGACATCCTGTAGACAGCCTGACAAAGCAACGCCTGGGAACCAGAAAGGGATGCGACAGGGCTGGCAGCCTCCCCTACAGAGGATGTGGGGTGCCAGCAGGGGAAACCAGGGAAGGAAAGAGGAGGAAAGTGTTTGAACTCCTTGAGATGCCCTAATAAAGCATCCCTTCTGGATTAACGGGAATTAGGAAACGTAATAGGAAATCCGGAGGAAAGATGTGTATTTCAGGGCAATCCCACAGGATGTCAGGGAAGAATACTGAGAACAGATTGCTGCAGCCCTCACATAAATTCATCTTCCTTTTTTCCCTCAACCAACAGGAGTACGTTCTCAAGTTAGAAGCATCCCTTTCAAGTCAGGTCTCAGCCCATAACTGCTTAGTCAACCGGCACACCCTACCCTCCATCCTATTTGGCTCCCACTGGCGCGTCAGAGGAAAGGGAATCACCAAGAGGTGGCTTTTCAGTGATCAGACTCTATGTGTAGACCTTTCAGCTGCTTCTACATGAGAGGACAAATAAACATGCTGGCCAGGTTCCCACTTCCAACCTAGACCCATTTACTTTCTCAACTCCGTTACTTCCAGGCTTGTCTAAAACACAGGGGTGACCTCTCCAATGACAGCTCGCTTCTGTAGAAGAGGGGGTGTGAGGATCCCTGGGTGGGTATCCCACGGTGCCTCTGTGCCCCGTGAGGTTGATAAGGAAGCTAACGGCCCAGGCTCGCCCCCACACCAACAGCTGTCTCCTCTCTAGGATGAGAACAATCTCATGGGGTTGCCAGGAAAGAGAACTGCAGGCCAGATGTATGCCTGGCTGCCTTCGCCACTCGGAGGCCTGGGGCGAGGGGGAGGGGCCATCAGCCGGCCAGTTCAGGCTCCAGATGCTGGCAGGCAGTGTGCCAGGCGGGCCTTTTAGAGGCAGTAATCCTAACAGTTTAAAGGAGTCGAATTGCTTTCAAAAAGGAAAAGAATGCTCCTCCTTAAAGGCTAGGAGGAGGAGGAGAGAGAGAGTATGGGTTGGGGTCGGCGGGAGGCACTGAGGCAGGAAAGGCAGGCCCAGCTGGCACCCGACCTTCACATCACTAGAAGGAGCAGGAAAGATGCGAGATCTGCACAAGCAGGCACCTGGGAAGAACTCTCACCACGCACCGCCAAGGAGCTCTGGGCTTATGCCTGTCCAAATTTCCCTCAGGGTTTCAGAAACGTTGCCACCATACAGTCAACACTGGGCTCCCTTGAGGACAGAGGGCCACAGGAGCTGCAGGACAAGGGAGGCTAGTGGAGGAGTTTGGGAGGAAGGAAGCAACTGTGTCAGTCTCCCAGGTAACATCCTTTGGGGCTGAAGGCAGAGGTCTCACATCACTTTGGACAGATCTCCCAACGTGGCCTCAGCCTGTCACCAGCAAGGATGTCCATCTGGATGGGGCCTTGAGGTTCGGGCGTCAGAAAAATTCCATGTAAGCCCAAGGGTCAGACTGTCAAAGCGTGTAATAAGGACTGGTCTCTTCCACCCCTCTCTCCCTCCCCTGTCCCCTCCGCTCTCAGGGCAAGTCGTTCATCAAAGATGCCTTGAAGTGTAAGGCCCACGCTCTGCGGCACAGATTCAGCTGCATAAGCCGGAAGTGTCCAGCCATCAAGGAGATGGTGTTCCAGTTACAGCGGGAGTGCTACCTTAAGCATGACCTGTGTTCTGCTGCACAGGAGAACATCCGGGTGATGGTGGAGATGATTCACTTCAAGGACTTGCTGCTGCATGAGTGAGTGCTGCCCTGTGGGGGTGGGTCGGGGGTGGGGTGGGGTGATGCTGCAACGTGGATGGAGGGAGGAGAGGCCTGCTGCGGTCCAGAGACAGTCTTCTTCAGTCTGATGGGTTGACTTGTAGAGGCTGAACTCTCCTGTTAAATGGGAGGTTGTGGTTTACCACGGAATGCTGCAGCGACTCCCCTGAGCATCCCTTTCCAGCTGGCCTTCAGGAAAAGCAAAAGAAATTTCCACCATCAGTTTCAAAATCCAAAGCAATAGCAACAGGGAATCTTTTTCACTGAGTGTGAAACGTGTGGGATTCAGGAATACCTTTTGTCTTTCCTTCAGCCAGGATCCCAAAGGTTCTGAGTGTTCCGAGTTGCCATGTAGATGCCCCAGCAGATGGCCAAGGGCTGGTAATATATACTGAGTATGTACTGAGTGCCCAGCATTGTGCTAAGGCTTCATATGAATTTTTCACTTGATCGTCATGACAGCACCATGAGCTAGGTGCCATTCTCATCTCCATTTGACAGATGAGAACTGAGATTCACTGTGGTAAAGGTCACACAATGATGGAGGAGCCTGGCAGTGCAGCTCCAGGACTTACACTCTTAAATACCAATAGCTTTTCCCCTTGCCTCCATAAGCTCTGCTTTCCCTTAGAAAGTCCAATTCACCTTCTCCAACATTCGTGCCCTCCCAGAGAAAATGCAAAACAAATGATAAAAACATTAATCAGCTAAACACCTTTATGGCAAAATGAGGGGATAGGAACATACTCTTTAGAAGACTTGCAATTCAATCATAAATCCAGGACATCTTCCTTTAAAAACATACAATGGCTCCTTTCTTAGGGACTCAGGGCAGAAAGTAAGGTACTGGCTAAGCAGCCCAGTACAAGTCACTGCACTGTTGGTCTTTGCCCAGTGACTCACTGGGCCAAATCAGTAGTTTTATCAACCCTTGCTCCTTAGTTCATGCCATAGCCTCCCTCAACTATGTCACTAAACAGGCCACGCCCCATGCCACCCACACCACTTAGACCACAGAGAATAGCAGCCATCACCTGTCACTTGCAACACCCCTGGTGCAGTGTTAGAATTATTAGATACACCATGAATCTCTATAGGCAGCTCTTGCCAGGAGCAAAGTGATGTTGCCTTTGCCTTGAGTTACACTGTGTTCTCAGTGGCTCAATCATGTCTGACTCGATGGGTTGTAGCCCACCAGGCTCCTCTGTCATGGATTTTCCAGGCAAGAAGACTGGAGCAGGTTGCCATTTCCTACTCCGGGGGATTTTCCTGACCTAGGGATCAAACCCACATCTCTTGCATCTCCTTCATTGGCAGTCGAATTCTTTACCACCAGCACCACCTAGGAAGCCTGAGTTATACTAATGCCCAATAAAATATTTTCTGTTCTTCCAAATCTCTATAAAGAATCAAACCAACAATAGCATCAACAACAATAGCAATAACAATAACTGTCATTTTCTGAGTGGGCCAGGCCCTTGGCCAGGAACTTGGCCTAGATTATCTCATTTACCTTTCCCAACAGTGCTACAAGCCAGAGAATACTAACCCCATGCAACAGAGAAAGAACGCGAAGCTAAAAAGTTAAAAAATCTTGCTCTGAGGTTCAATTCCTAATTTCCAACTTGGGAATTGGTACTTCTGAAGCCAGTTGTCAGGAATGGACCTCAAACCTCCTTGTCCTGGCCTCCATCCTCCCCACTAGACCAACTAAAGGCTCATTGGTCCCCAAGTGCAGCAGGATTTTTTCCCTTTTTTCAAAAACAGTCCCGTTACACAAGCAGAACACTGAGCTTTCCTTCCTTCAGGTGCCCCTGCAAGAGGCAGACACTCCACTGCTGAGAAGCTCATGAAGTTCATTTGTCCTCAACTTACTCTCCTCCATCAGAGATAGTTTGTTGGCTAATTCTGTAACACATTCTTGGAGCCAAGAAGACTTGTTTCTTTGGAAAAAAGTCTTTGGGAAAACTGAAGGTTTTGAGGGGTTTTGCCACCCCACCCCACCTTTGCATTTAAGAAGACAGAAAGCACTATGGCTTTCTGATACCTCCTCCATGGAAACATCATCCATGGGACCCTTACTTCCAAAAGGCTCCATGCATCATTTAGAGCCCACATAGCCCCTACCCCAGCCTGCTCTGGAAATGCAGGTGGTCTACCCCAAAAGCAAACCTGGACCTTTTTCTTAAATACTCAGTGTGGCCACATGCAATTCCTCTTGCTAAGCCAGCAATTCTAGCTCCCCACAAAATCCCACTGCCTTCCCTTTTGAAGCTGCAACTGCACGCTCTGTCAACTAGCATTTAAAGCTGAACTGAAATTTTTTTTTTTTTTTTTAGTTTTTCTTAACTATCTTAACTGATTTGGGCACCAAAGATCCCATCAGTCCCCGAATATCAAGAAGGCCATTTAAGAATGTGTGACCTTGGCCACAGATAAGAAAATGAAAACTGAATTTGCTCTTCCCTCTAGAGAGAAGGAAATCATAGGCATCCTAGAATCCACATCACCCCATCCCTCAACCTGACCCTCACCTAACCCCTAAAACACTCACATTCAGTTAAAGTGACTTCCTTCAAACGCCCTGCTCCCCTCACCCCTTCCCGTCCAACTTTCTCCATATCACCCGCTTGGCCATCAGACACCCTGTCACTGGGTGCTGGCAGCCTCCAGGCACATCCCCCTCCAAGTATTTTTAAAAACTCTTTAGCCTTGCTGACGCCCAGTGGAGAGAGCTGGGCTTTGTCATTAGACACGGGCTGAGCTAGCAGCCTGAGAAGGCACCATGCCAGCTTGAAATACAGCTTAGATGAACACACCCCTCCCCGTGGTTCACAGCTTTCTCCTCGGCAGAGAGTACCAAGGGCAGAAAAGAGCGTGGGGTAGTCCAGCCTTCTGGGATCCGCCTCGGGATTCAGCAAGCTCATCTGGCAGCCAGGATGCCCTGCTGAAGGAGGCCAAGAGGCAGTCCATGGATTCCCAAGAGGGCCCCTCCTCTCCTTACTCTGGGGAAAGAAACGTGGAAAAAAGCATCCCCAAAAGACAAATGCTTAGTCTCCGTGATCTGCTTATCTAGCCGCAGGAGGTGGCAGGCAGGATCAGGTGCTAAAATCCCAATGATGCTCCGGCAGACACTCAGTGAACTTGACCTCCCTGAGGCTGTCAGTGCTAGTTTTCAAAAGACGGGAAAAAACAGACATGCAGGGAGCACGTCCCTCGTGTGACCATGCCCTCCTCTCTTGGCTGAAGTCAACTTGGGTCATCACTGTCCTTGTCACGGTTAGGGGCCTGCCTTCAAGACTTTCAGCACCCTGCCCATCAGCTGTGCCCAGACTCTCCGACTCCAAAGGCATCAAGAAAGCCTTAAAAGGCAGCTTGATCTCTGTCAGCCGGAACATTCCTCCTCTCCGCTCTCAGGCCAGCCCCAGGCCTTCTCAGCCCAGAAGCTTCCAAAAGCCACTTTCTCCCCCACCATGTCCCTGTTTTTCTATCTATGAAATGAGGACAGTTCACTCAATTACAACTTGAGGACTAATTCATAAAAATGGCAGAAAACTGCTTCACAAGTCTTCAAACAATCTGCCCTTCCTGCTGGGCAACAACAGCCAACATGCAGAGAGAAGAGTCAAATGGTCTGTAGCACAGCGTCCCAGTGGTACAGGCTCACTGAGGAAAAAAAGGCTTGTTGCTATAAATGAGCTCACGTGCCAGAGTGGTTTCTTGCCCAAGGGGATAGCCCAGTGCATGATCAGAAAGACCCGGAAATTCTGCCAGTGAAGGCTGCTTAAGAAAGCTTGTTAGCCACCTGGAACATGCCAGACGCCTCCCCACACCTTGGGGATTTTAAGAGTCCAGTGAGATGTAAGAAAGGCTTGGTGAGTTGGCCAGGAGAGCCCATTGCTGGGGGCACCTTTTGCCAGATGGGCCCCAAAATAGGCACACTGCTCCGGCTTTCTGCACACACCTCCATCCCCAGGAGGAAGGTACGTAGTCATTCCTCCTTCAGCACTTTTCCTAAAGATGGCCTGAGCAACTGGTCCTCCCCCTGGGAACCAAGCATGCTTATTTCACAGACAGCTGGCTCTTGTCCCAAGCACAGAGGCCCCTCTCTGCCAGGCCAGCTCTCACCTCCCTTTGTGGGGAAGCCCAGACAGAAAGAATAGAGCTGTTCAGACAGCCACTCCCCCACCTCAGCCTCTGCCACCAAGGAAGGGAAATCTTGGTTGGAATCAACACCCCAGCCCCACCCTTCGCCTGTTCCAGACGCCTCCAGATACAAAGGAGAATGCATCCAGAAACTTCCCCAAACACCCTTCATTATCATAAGCCCAAAGCAGGGGCAAATACACACATGGGGTAAGTGGTTTTGGGGGAGCCTAACTTAGATTAGGCTTATCGAGGAGAAGGACACCCAGTGCAAAGCCAGCCAATCTCACTTCCCTGCCATAAAGACTCCTCAGTTTAGTATTTAAGGCCCTTCACCATTTGCCTAAGTAGTATTCCACTGGCTCCAAGACCCATTTCCCCTCCTGCTAAAATCCTCCTAGTTAGCACACCCTAAACAGGCCCGGGGACTTCCCTGGTGGCTCACATGGTAAAGAATCCTGCAATGTGGGAGACCTGGGTTTGATCCCTGGGTTGGGAAGATCCCCTGGAGGAGGGCATGTCACTCCACTCCAGCATTCTTGCCTGGAGAATCCCCATGGACAGAGAAGCCTGGCAGGCTACAGTCCATGGGAATCGAAGAGAGTCAGAGACGACTGAGCAACTACGCAGAGCGCAGCACAAATGGGCCTGGAGCTCCCCTGCCGGCCTCATCCCCACAGCTGTGTGCCTCGTTCCCTGGGGCTTCTTTCTAGGCTTCCTAGCACAGACACCTGTGTATTGTCAGCGGCCCTTTTTCTTGTGGCGGGCTCCCTCTCCCAGGCTCCAGTTCCCTCAAGTGCCTGGCAGGGAGCCCAGTACTCCACAGAATCCAGGTAAAGGCTTGCAGTAATTCCAGGAACATCGTTTGCCAAACCAAACCCGAGTCAAGCATCGGCCAGGTCTCTCCCCTCCTGTGGGTCCTGCCCTCCGCAGCCCACAGGAGGCGTTCTCCAGCCCCGGTCTCTCTCTCAATCCCCAGACCCTACGTGGACCTAGTGAACCTGCTGCTGACCTGTGGGGAGGAGGTGAAGGAGGCCATCACCCACAGCGTCCAGGCTCAGTGTGAGCAGAGCTGGGGAAGCCTGTGCTCCATCCTGAGTTTCTGCACCTCGGCCATCCAGAGACCCCCCACGGCGCCGCCCGAGCGCCAGCTCCAGGGCGACAGGGCCAAGCTCTCCAGGGGCCACCCCGCGGAAATGGGTCACCACCTTGCGGAGCCCAGCAGTCGGGAGACCAGCCGAGGTGTCAAGGGTGAGCGAGGTAGCAAGAGCCACCCCAACGCCCACGCCCGGGGCAGAGCGGCCGGACCCGGGGCCCAAGGAACTTCTGGAAGCAGCGAGTGGGAGGATGAACAGTCTGAGTATTCCGATATCCGGAGGTGAAATGAAAGGCCCGGCCGGGAAATCTTTTCCTCCACGCCGTCCATTTTCTTCTCTCTGGACCTTCCAAAACATTTGCCATTAGAGGGGGGCTGTCACTCGCAGGATGTGATGGGGATTGCGGACTTGATTGGAGGTGTGTTAGCGGCATGAACAGGTGAGGCGGAGGCTCCCTGGGCAGCGAGGGCTCGGTTGTGCCTGGTGTGTCCCGCATCCACACATCCCGACGGGAGGTCGGCCTCCTCGCAACTTTGCCTTCTTTCCATCCGCGGAGACCCTGGGCTGTGGCTTGCGGCTCCCTTTGCCATGGGAGGTGACGAGAGGGGCGGGGTGACCCGCGGGGGCTCGACTGTGCGCTTGGTGCTGGGCCCCGCCCCCAGCTTCTGTGCCGACCGTCCTAGCGGAGTGCAGCTGGATTCCGGCGCAGGAGTGGGTGTGCAAATCTCCCAGGGAATCGGGAGAAGGGTGGAGCGGGGGCAGGGCCGTGTGGGTGCTTGGTGCCAAACAGAAATCCAGTTTCTTGCATGGGACCTTGAGGTTTGGAGTAACTTGGGACGGGGCGGGGCAGGTGGGGGCGGCGAGGATTCTAAGTGTAATTTCTGAGCCATTGTTCTGTCTAGGGGACCCTGCTGCAGGGAGTGGCCCCTGTGTGTTTGTATTTTAACCACTGCTTCGAGTCTCGATTTCACTTTTTTTATTTATCCAGTTACATCTCCTTATCTGTCGTCTAAATAAATAGCTTTCAAACAAGCAACTGGGTCATTAAAACCAGCTCCAAGGAAAGCAAAAAGCAACCCATCTTTGGGGGCTGATTTTTTTTTTTAAGTGCTATTTTTAAAGTAATCAAAAAGTGATGTAGCTTTATGTCTGACTGCCTGACATGGGCTCATTGCCACTAGAGCAAAGCCCACCCTGGAAAAAATGCACACAGGAGTGCATTTGACAGAATTCCCTTTGCCTTTCGGTACCTCGCCTTGACCCTCAGCCAAGACGGGCCCTGGTTCTGTTGGGCCGAGTTGGAAAGCTGGCCTGTCCATGCTAGAGGCTGGAAAAGGGGAACACAGAAGGAGACTGTTGCACGTCACTGGGGGACAAGATTTCCCAGATCCAGAATGAAGATGTAGCAATGAGAAAAGGAGTCAGAGTATAGAGAGAAAAGCAGGGAGGAGAGACAGAACTGAGGATACAGGGAAAGGATTAGAACAGAAAGCACTGGCGATGGATGTCTTGTTACTGAAGAGGCCTCAGAGATAGGCCTTTTCTTCTCTTTTCTGACAGAGTTTATCCTTTCTTGCAGCCAGTACTCAAATAGGAGCCCAGTATTGCAAGGAATGGATGGATGTTCTGGGCCAGGTCCTTCTAGAACAGGGGTCAACAAACCTTGTCTGTAAAGGTCCAGATAGTGAATACACTATTTTCAGTTTGGCAGGTTATACGGTTTTTGTTGCAGCTACTCAACTCAGCCTTTGTTGCCTGAAAGCAGAAACATACATAGACAACACGTAACAAATAGGCTTGGCTTCACTCTGTTAAAATTTTATTTAACAAGCGCCCAACTGGATTTGGCTCTTGGGCCTGAGTTTGCCGACTGCTGTTCTAATGACTGGGCAAAAAAGTATGCATCCTCCATTTATATCAACTCATAGCTCTCCCTCAAAGCAACCTGAGGCCAGAGATAAAGAGGCTATATTTATCTACTCAAAAATGATTTGTTCCACAGAATGCCCTTACCCAAAGCCCAGCTAGTGTTTATATAACCTAAATCCAGTCTCACTGCTGCCAGGACAGGGTGCCAGAGCGTCGTTTTCCCAATCTTTCACGATGCATGTTGGAAGGAAACCATCTGTTGGGCGGAGGGGTACAAAAGGCTGGGAGAAGCACCTAGAAAGAGCTGGAAGTTGCAGAAAACAGAGGAGATGTGCTCGATCCATCTCTGCCCTCGGAGAGAGGAGGACCGGTGTGTCAGACTCTGCCATGGCAACTGAACGTAAACCATGGCTGTCTGAAGCCACACAGCACGTGGACTGTTTTCCTTCCATCACTCAAAAGCTGAAGCAATAACATTCTCTCGCGTTGCTGGGTCAGCTGCTCATTTGTTCGCCCGCTTCTGAGCTGGGTGGGTGAAAGGCATCACTTATATTTTCCGCAGTGTAAATGTTTTATGTGTTCGCTACTGACACCCCATGTGTTGCTTCTGTTGTAAATATTTGTCATTTGTATTTATTATCTCGGTGTTTTCCCCCGAGACATACAATTGCTTCCTATGTTGATTTGAACCCCCTCATTGATCGCTGTTGTATATTTTTTCATGCCGCTGCTTTGTTTCTCCTCAAAAGCCAGGTAGAAATCCTTGCATTCTGGTTCCTAAACTTTTGAAGCCTACAGTAGTATTTATTGCTGAGATTTCTTTATCTCAAAACCGAGGAAAATCCAAATTCCTGTAAGCATGGACAGAGGCATTTGTACAGTCCAAAATGTAAGCAAAGTTGTCCTTAAAAATAGACCCTCCACTTGGGGCTTCGTACTTCATACAAATTTACTCCTGAGCCTTCCTTTGAGGAAGGATGTGGATTTCCAAATAAAGATATGATGTTTATTTTGAGCCCTGCATCTTAACAAGATGATCTGAACACCTCTCCTTTGTATCAATAAATAGCCCTGTTATTCTGAAATGAGAGGCCTCAGTAGAGTGAAACGCTGACACTCAAAACTAAATAAATAGAAAATGCTAGCCCAGAGCTGTAGCTGTACTTTCACACACAGACACACACACACAGAAATTTCAGCTTAAACCTAGGAAAAGGCTTCGTTTAGAACAACATGGACAAACAGCGCCTCCAGGGCCCGTTTCCTAACGAAGAGCAATCCTCCTGTGATCTCAGCATCAGCACCATGTGGGCTTGCTAAGTTATAAGATGTGTTTCTGTTATGGATTTAGGCAGCAGGATCTGTACTTTGTCACATTGCGTTATCTTTCTCCAAGACTTAATAAAGGTTTTAAATAACTGACTTCCTCTTGAGTAGCATTTTTGTCTGAGAGAGCTTTGGGTGGGCCAAGGGGATGGCTGTGAGCAAGTGGGCTTTGAGTCCATTAAATGCTGGATGTTCAGATATCTACAAGACAGAAACAGGCTCATAGACATAGAGAACAGAGGCATGGCTGCCGAAAGGGGAGGGGGCTGGGAGGATTGGGGGTTTAGGACTAGAGGCAAACTGTTACATATAGGATGGATAAACAAGGCTGCAGGACTTCCCTGGTGGCCTTGTGGTTAAGATTCTGGGCTTTCATTGTGGTGGCCCAGGTTCAATTCCTGGTTGGAGAAGATCTCACAAGCCACATGGTGTAACCAAAAGAAAAAACAAGGACCTACTGTATAGCACAGGGAACTATTTTCAATATCCTATGATAAGCCATGATGGAAAATAATGTGAACAAGAATGTATACATATATGTGTGTGTATATATACATATATATTTGAGTCACTTTGCTATACAGCAAAAGATAATACAACATTGTAAATCAATCGTGTCAGTTTAAAAAATGTAATGGTGAATGTTCAGTTTACAGGGAGAGGAACTCAGGGAAGAAGACGACTCTGGGCTTTTCTTCCCCCACAGGGACTCTGTCCAAAACCCTGCCTGAACCACCCAAAGAGGAGGCTGAGCTTCTGTGGCCAGCCTGAAAGCACCAACCCCAGGGCCATCAGGGTGGTCCTCAGAGCTCTTTCTGGAGTGCACAGACCTTGGAGTCAGCTACCCTTTCTTGCAGATGGGGCCTACAGAGGATGCCCCCAGCATAATTAAGTCTTGGCCAGAAAACAGCTCAGGGGCCAGGGGCTCTGCACAGGCAGGGAAGCCTCCGCCTCCCCTCTCCCTTCCTCAGCGCTACTGGAGAGCTGGAGTCCCTGATTTATTCATCTTATGGTTTATTCCACCATTGGCGTACCTACTCTGCTCTCAGCACCATGCCAGGCATCTTGCGTACGTAACCTCATCCCCACTACATCCCACAAGCAGCAGGTATTATCCCCACTTTACAGGTGAAGAAACCAAGGCATAGGAAAGTAAAGCAACTTTTCCCAAACCATGTGACTAGTGGCGGGGGCGGGGGTGGGGGACATCTGAACTCGCACCCAGATCCCTGACTCCAAGCCCACATGCTTCCCCTACTTCAGGCCCAGAGTCTTCACATGCGACTTATTTGTAATTTAAACCGATCAGTACGATTCTATTTTACACAGGGCTTAAAGCAAGAATAATTATACTCTTATATTTATAGCACCAGGCCTCCAAGGAATTCTGCTTTAGAATGGAAAGGAAAATTGATGCTCTCACCTTTCCTCTCTGCAACGACTCAGATTTTAGTTCAGATTAAGGGAGGGGAGGAAAATCATGGAGTCTGATCGCTTTTCAGTGCATATGAGTAATTTTTTTTTTTAAGATGCTTCTTAAGTGTTCCTAAGGAAAGCCTTTGGGGAGTGGCTGGCTGGAGTGACCGTGCAGGCTGAGTTTTCTCCACTAAACCCACCCGATCGCCAGCCCTGCCTTGAGACGTCAGGCTTCGCTGAAATCTTCACCACCGCCATCACTCTCATCATGATAGCTGCGGTTTCCTGTGAATCTGTTACGTGCCCCCTGTGCTGCTTGGTGCTTTACAGATATCATTTCTGAGCTTCATTTTACATATGAAAACACTGAAGCCCAAAGGCATCTTCATTTGCCTAGAGCCATCACAAGGCTAGTAAGCTCCAGAGGGTGGCAGGGCTCAGTCAGCATTCTCTTCTATCTGTCGATTACCCCTGATGTGAAAATGTGGGTTAAATACACCCAGTGTTCAGAAACGCAGCTACCTCCCTCCCCCCAATGCTCAGAACTGCTCCAGTCCACTGGTTCAGGAATGATGAGGCTGTGGGAGGGCTAGAAGTTCTTCCAAATATGCTGGATTTAAGCAAAGTTTTCAAAGGAAGCTGGGGCTGTGGGTCCCACAATCTGGAGACAGAAATCTGAATTTATTCTAAAGTTGACAAAAAAGAAAGCCTCCTACTGAAGAGGGAACAAGTCTTGGCCAGAGAACAAGTTTCATGTGAAACTGTTCTGTGGAGTCAGAGAGATCAATACAAGCCTAGGGCTAGGAGCCATATGAGGCTGCTAGCGTAAGAAGTTCAGTTTTTATCACTCCCCAGAAAGAACATGCAACTCAAAAGGCACTCCCTAAAGAGAAGTGGGGGAAAAGCCACAAAGCCAACCTAAGCTGATGCATGAAATGGGCCTGTTTCACTCAGCAGGATGAACCCTGCTGTCCCACAGGACCTGGGCATGTGCCCACCACACCATTTAACATCAGGTCTGCCTGGGTGAGCTAAAGCTTGGGAGAGACAAGAGAAGCCCCTCCAGGAATTCTGATGCAGGTCAATTGTTCACAAGGTACAGAGGAGAACTGGCTAGTTCCATGTTCCACTGGAGAGTTTCTAGAGTTTTCTGTGGCTCTTAAAGCAAAGCCCACATAAAAAGCAGTGACACACTGACAAGGATGGGGACCGCAGGCTTACTCGCCCTCACAAGCCATGAAGAGCACTCAGCAGAGGAGGAGGGGCACCAAAGAGGGCTTTGTGCAGGGAAGACAACTAGGCCCCTGAATTTTGTCCTGATTGTTTTTTGCTGTGTTAGCAAACAACTCCAAAACTTAGTAGGTTGAGACAACAGTTTTATTTTGCTCACAATTTTGTGGGTCAGAAACTTAGAAAGGGCTCTGCTGGGTGGTTGGTCTCTTCCCCCGATGGCGTTAGCTGCCTTCCCAGATGGATGGATGTGCCCTTCAAGTAGTCAAGGTGACTCCTCAGTGCTCCCAGTCCCTTCCCCCTCCCCCTTCTTGCTCTTTCTCCATGTGACATCTCACCCCTGAGGCCTTGCAAAGTGCGGCCATTTCAGGGTGGTTAGTCTCCCTTCTTTCATGGTGACTGGCTTCCCCAAGAGAGGCTAGAGAATTTTACAGCACGCTCTGCAGATATAAACTAGGGTTTGGACTTCATCCTTGGAAATGAATGTCACAAGGGCAGAGACTCTCACTTCTGCACACAATTTCATGTCCCTCCAGTGACCTTGCCATCACACAGCTAGAATGAATGAATGAATGAAACCTCTCAACCAAAAGGATGCCAAATTGTCAAATCAGATAAGTTTCTATTCACTTTAACTCCTAAAGGAAAGGTACCCTTGTGTCCTTGTAAGGAGCACCAACATGTCCGTGAGTCAGTGGGTGGGTGTCAGAACTAAAGGTCACAGGGAAGTCTAATAATTTTGGAGTCAGGAGACAGAATATTAATCCAACCACTCATTGTCTTGCACCTGGTAAATCTTTATATTCTTTTTAAAATAGCAACTGAAAAAAGTCAGGACTGGCCCCGAGATCCTGGCAAATCAGGTACTTTCTCAGCTACAAAATAAGGAAACTGACAGCCACTCTATTTCTCTCACAAGGGGTAGTAAGGAGAAAATGAATGAAGCTATACGAAAGTGGCAATACACAGGAGATGCTTTGAAGAGCCTGGATGCCATCTCAACGGTGGGGACTGCTTCTCCTGGCCATTTTGAAAGGCTTGTGTCTAAGTCAAGAGCACAGAGAGGATGAGCCATCCCATCCTTTGCATTGTCCTGGTCTGAGGTCTTCTACAGCCAGGATAGAGGGTCAGCCCCACACGGCAGGCTAGGAGGGGCACTGAGGCTAGAGATGGTCTAGAACCAGGCACGAGGGGGCAGAGCCTAGCTAGAGGGCTGAGGGCAGCCCATGAGCCACTCCCCAGTGGCAGACTGGGCTGGGGAGCCACCAACAGCCTGGGGAGCAGAGGGCCTTCCTGCCAGGCTCTCCTGCTGCAAACCTCAAGGCAAGGGACCCACAAAAGAGCCGGTTCATAAACTCCTTAATGAGAAAGGAAAGCAGAGACTGACAGAGATGAGGGAGGAAAGAGATTCGGGGCCAGAGTCCACTCCACTGGGTGCCAAGGTTCCTGAGAGTTTGACATTTGGAAAAGATCTGGCCTGGAGGAGCCAAGGATTCGGGACAGGACTCCTTCCGGCTCCCGGGACTGTCAAGAAGAGAAGGAGGGGGAGGAAAATGACTCAGCTGAAATAAAGAGAAATGTATTTTTTAAAAGGGAAACGACAAGAGGCACAAAGGAATGAGATGGAGCCCCAGGACAGGGTCCAGATGCCTTCTCAGATGAAGCAGGGCCAATCTGCAAAACGCTAACAAGCTCACGAGGGCTTCCAGACCAAGAATAACACCTCGAAAATGAAGAGCATCTTCCAGGCTTGCCAGGCCCAACACCCTCGGAGCCCTCCAGGTCTGGAGTCCTCAGGGGCTGGTGCCCACCTCTGCAGGAGAAATGCTGGGATTGACCCAGCAGCACAGAAGCTCCTCCAGAGTTTTGACTCTGAAGATGGGGGCAGTTTTTGCATAGAGGAGTTAGACAGAAACTTATTTCACATTCAGGCTCACACTCACCCAGCAGGGCAAGGCTGGGAGGAGGGGCTAGAATGCCCTTCAACTCCTCCCTGGCTTCATTCCATACACCAAACCCTGAGGGGTGGGGGAGGTTTGGAAGCAGGCTCCCTCCCTGGAAGCTGATGCAACTCTCAACACTAACCCCCTACCCCCAACAGCCAAGGGCAGATGACCCTGATTGCAGAAGTGTCAATGGACACTGAAAAGAGATATGAGAATAAAGAGAAGCTGCTGGTACTTCCATGGGGTCCCGTGGTTAGGGGACTGGTTCCATCCTTAGTTTGGGGAAATAAGATCCCACAGGCCACGTGGTGTGGCCAAAACAAAGGGGGGAGCAGGGTGGTCATTAAAAAAAAGAGAGAGAGAAGCCGCTGACTGACAGCTCTGCGTCTCTGTCCCCCAGATCACTCAGTGCTGGGTTCACGGTGGGTACACCTTCCCCCAGCATGGAACTCACATTTCTAGAAGAGGAGAAATTAGGAAGAAGAGGTCAGCTCAGCATGGCCAAAGAACTGTGAACCCCTCGCCCAAGCCTATCAGGCCCATCAACCTTTCCAAGTTGCCTGGCATTTACCCAGAGGCTCCTGTCACTGGGGAAACATCATGTGTCTTGGGAGGATGCAAAGCAGGGAGGCCAGCCTGCCGGGGAGCACAATGACACGTGCAGGGGAGAACCCGGGAGGGAGTCGACAGACCAAAGCCAGCTGTCCCACTGTCCAGAAGCAAGGCTGGGGTGGGAAGCCTCCCCTGACAGTAGCCCTACATTCTAGCAGAAAACAGGAAGGCAGAAGAGAATTCCTGGCCCTCTGCACGCTGGGTTATCCCAGCACCTCCGAGACGAGAAGCTGTCCCTCTGGACCACTCAAGTGGCTGCCAGCACCTGGCAGAGGGGCTTCAGGCACCCAGAAACCGAGAGCGTGGGGCCGACTGGCTGCCCTCTGAGGTCGCTCCCATAGCTGTGGCTGCCCTGAGGTTCCTTTACCAGCCTGGGACCTGCTACACAGACAACCACAGGCAGCGTGGGGAGCACATCCACACCTGTCTTTCCAGGGCCTGGGACCTCGGAAACCGGTTTGGTGAGGGAAAGCAGAGACAGAATAAAACTGTGAGAGATCTGTTAAGAGAAACAGCGTGAAAGGCCAGGCGAAAGGAAGAAGCTGGCAGGTGGCGCCTCAGACTGAAGTGCAGGGCTGACACCCGGGAGGGGAGAGAGGGAAGGAAGCAGCGCTGAGCAGGACTGCAGGCAGCTCTGAGAAAGTCTCAGCCAAGAGGGTGCGGAGCCCGGGGATGCCGCTCTGTGTGGGCAGGAGTGGCAGGCTCTGCCCCAACCCCCACCATGAGCTCAGTCATTGCCAGGAGCAGCCTGGGAAGAGGGCGGCTAGGGATGCAGACAGCGATGGCACAGCGGGGAGGTCTGAGCAGCACCCTCCTACAGCTACCTAAGAGCCAATGCCTTCTTAAACTTTAGCCAACGCCTTTTTTAAACTTGGGCTTCCCTGCTGCTCAGATGGTAAAGAATCTGCCTGCAATGCAGGAGACCTGGGTTTGATCCCTGCGTAGGGAATATTCCCCAGGAGAAGGGATTGGCTACCTGCTCCAGTATTCTTGCCTGGACAACTCCATGGACAGAGGCACCTAGCAGGCTACAACCCATGGGGCTGCAGAGTCGGACAGAACTGAACCGCTACCGCTTTTTTTTTAAACTTGCTTGGTACTAGGTGAAGTAAGTCCGACAAAGACAAACACGTCTCTCATATGTGAAATCTAAAAATGATACAAATGAACCTATTTACAAAACAGACTCACAGATAGAAACAAACTTTTGGTTACCAAAGGGGAAAGCTGAGAGGGGCATAAATTAGGAATTGGGGGATATATATAAAGTAGATAAACAAAGACCTATAGTAAAGCATGTGTATAGCACTCAATATTTTGTAATAACCTATACAGGAAAAGAATCTGAAAATCTGAAATATATATATATATATATGTTCATTTTCAGATTCTTTTATCTTTCACTTTTCATATATACATATGTGTGTACGTATACGAATCACTTTACACATGAAATTAACACAACATTGTAAATCAACTATACTGGAAAAAACAATTAATTAAAAAACCAAACAACAAAAATAAATCCTTTAACAGAGCATTCAATTCTTGAAAGAGGTTCTACCAGCCCTTTGGAAAGCCCTTTGATAACCAAAACAAGTACAAGAATTAAGGTGACACTGATTGGCAAACTAGAAGGCCCCCACTAGAAGTTCGCAAAATGATGGCTCACGGGTCACATATAGCCTGAGGTTCTGTTTGACTCACACACTGATTTTTTTTTAAGTTAAATTAGTTGCCAGCACAGAGGAGCCACCAAAATCCAAATTTCCAGCTTCCCTTCAAAAATAATAATATCCATCCGTCCTGAGACTTCCCTGGTGGTCCACGAGTCAAAATTCCACCTTCCAGTGTAGGGGACATGGGTTTGACCCCTGAGCAGGGAACTAAAATCCCACATGCCAAGGGCAACCAAGCCCAAGCACCGCAATGCAGACCCCGCTCACCACAACCAAAAAGGCCCGACGCATCCAAATAAATTAAAAAAATAATATCCATCAATCCTGAGCCCACATTCCAGCTCACCACAGTTCTCATCACTCCCTACTGTCTTACTCCCTACCTGCTTCCCTCACGTACTTGACCAGACTGGCTTCTGCAGGCCTCCTGCCTGCACACATGGATGCATCTCAGCCATTCATGGCCATTCCATTTCCTAGGGGGATGAAAAGAGGAACATTTAGAGCATCTAAAAAGAGCTCTGGGTAATGAATATATAACAGAGAAAAATGAAAAAGAATCAATAAAACAACTGGGAGGTAAATTCAAGAAAATCCTTCAGAAAGAGACTAATTACGGAAGAGAAAGAAGATCAATCTAGGAGATTTATCCCATCAGAAGGACTTCCAGAATAAGGGAATGAGAAAATGGTAGGGAGAAAATTATCTAAGAAATAGTACAGAATTGAAGCACAAGAGCTTTCAGACTGAAGAGGCCTAATGAGGACCCAAGACAGTGAATGAAAGCTCCCCAATAATATGTATCCTTGTGAAAGTTTAAAATTCCTAAGGGTAAAGGGGGAAAGCTTCCAAAGAGTGGAAAAGACTTACAAGGAATCAAGATCAACATGTACACACTGCTATATTTAAAATGGATAACCAACACTGACCTGCTGTACGGCACAGGGAACCCTGCTCAATGTTATGTGCCAGCCTGGGTGCAAGCGGAGTTTGGGGGAGAATGGATACATGTATATGCGTGGCTGAGCCCCTTTGCTGTTCAGCTGAAATTATCACATTGTTAATCGCCTATACCCCAGTACGGAATTAAAAGATTTCTAAAAAAAGAATCCGTAAGCCCTCAGACTCCTCACCAGCAACTTTGGAAGCCAGAAGACAAAGGAGCCATGCTTCAGCATCCTGCGGGAAAGTAACTCTATCCCTAGTCAGATTATCAATTAAGTGGAGTACAATCCAGATATTTTTCAAACATGCCAGGTCTCAAAAATTTTCCTTCTGAAATATCCTTTCACAGGAAGCTCCTGAAGCTGCATGCTGCCAAAATAAGGGAGTAAAATTAGAACAAAGACATAATCAGATCCAGGAAGCAGAGACCTAGCCCAGGAGAGAGGGAAGGGGCTTCCCAGGACGATGGTGAGAAGAGTCCAAGGACTTCCCTGGCAGCCCAGTCACCGTGCTGCCACTCCAGGGGGTGGGGGGTTCAATGCCCTGGTCTGGGAATTAAGATCCCACAGGCCATATGGCATGCCAAAAAAAAAAAAAAAAGTCCAGGCTGACAGTTGAGCAGCCAGCCCCCCGGGAGCAGAGGCCCTTGGGGACTGCAGAGGATCACTTCATCGTCTGGCCAGAGGTCCTGAGGGCTAAGTTAGTGATGGTTAAATTACTTACAGGAGACTAAGCAAACCAAAATAAGAGAAAGATTGAATGGGCATTTCACAAAGAAGATCTCCAAATAGCCCATAAGCACATGAAAAAGTCCTCGACACATCAGTCAATAGGAAGATACAGATTAAAACGCTTCTGATCGTCACTGTCTACCCAGCAGAACAGATCAGACAAAGAATAACAGAGTCCCAAGCACAGGAGAGGCAACGAAGAAACTGGCTCTCTCATGCGCTGCCAGTGGGGTACCAGTGGCCCAAACACTGTGGGAAACTCTTCGGCAGTTTCTTAGAAAGTTAAGCATATGCCCATCCTATGTCCCAGAAACCCCACTCCTAGGAATACATCCAGAGGGATGAACGCAAACAGAGCCACTACTAGTACAAGGAATGTTGAGTAACTTTATGCATAACAGCCAAAAACTGGAACCAGCCCTAATGTCCATCCAACTGGAGACGGATAAACCAAGCACGATCCTTCCATCCAAGGAATACGAGTTGGCAGTCGGAAGGAATGAGTGACACACACAGCCGTGTGGGCGAATCTTCAAAACACGAAGAGGGGAAGGAGACAGGAAAGAATATAGAAAAGACAGAAAAGTATACTTACAAAAGTTCACACCCAGGAAATACAATCTGTGGGGTGAGAATTCAAAATAGTATTATTTCTAGGCGATCAAGACTGACAGATATTGACTGATTAGGACAAAAGGGAAACTTCTAGGATGACATGGTCCTGGTGTCACAGGCATATTGTATTTAAAAGTCATTAATCGGGGAACTTAAAATACACTTTATTATGTGTTAATTTATTCCCCCAAAAAAGTACTGGGGGGGGGGAAAGAAAATGAAATAAATTTTAAAATCATTAATTTCAGGAAAAATAAAAACATATTAAAAAAAGAAAATGTTACCATAGGACACTCCCTGTAATATGGACCTAGTTTGGCTGTGAACTGTGAACACAGTTCTAATAGATAAAGATACTATATATGGATTCAACCAGAAATCTCTATTGGCAGGATGAGCAGAAGAGCAGCGTTTATGTATTGCAGAGGGTTGGGGGTGAGCAAAGAGAGACAAATCCTAATATTTTATAGAAAGAAGTCAACAGATCATGGGTAAAATCAAATAGACAAACAAGACATAGCAGTGAGGTGTGTTCAGCAGTGAGGCTTCTAAATGTAAATACAAGAAGAAATAGCTGAAGAGTAGCAAGTGGTTGTCTCTGGGGGGCAGCATTCAGTGGTAGGGAGGTGTGGGCCAGATCACTTGAATCTGCTAGAATTAAGTTTGGCAAAAAGAAACAGGAACCCAAAACAAAACCCCTTAATTAAAACGGAAATGTGAAAGTCTAGAGATAGACAACCCAGGACTGCTCCACAAAGGTCTCAAAGATTCAGGCTTCTTTTTCTCACTGCTACCAAACACTGGCTCCAGTTTCAAGACCAGCTATGCTTCAATATGGCTGCTCCAGCTCCAGCCATCAAATCCACATTTCAACCAGTGCAATGGAAAAAGAGATAAAGATGAAAAAAGGTGCCTATTTCCCCAAAGCAACCCCACAACACTTCTTTTTAAATCTCACAGGTCAGAACTGAGTCCCATGGTCACTCCTAGCTGCAAGGGAAGCTGGAAAAAATCTTCTCTAATCTGAACAGCCATGTGCCAACCACAGAAGAGGATAGTCTTTGTCATTAGGACCCATGTTTAAATTTTTTAACTATATATAGGTATCACTTTGATTTACAGATAAAAATTTGAACAAAAAGAAGTACCATGAGCAGTCAACAGACACAGTGAAGAACAGTTCTGCTGCATCACTGTACTGCAGGCGGCATCGGCGCCAGGTAGGCAGTAGAAAACACCAATGATGCATAACCACCACCTCAGTCTTCCCATCACAGCAAGGGAGCCAGAGGGGGCCCAGAGGGAAAACTAAGGAGGTGATATATGGAATTAAGGTATTGGGTGGTACACGCCGGGGCAAGAATCCACCTGAGGGCCAAGTAACTCCACAACGACAACCTTTCAGATAGCCCCAAGCTCTGAAACCTTTCCTAGCCTTCCACATTTAGAACAGCTTTTAAAAAGATAAAAATCGCACAAGACCCCAGAAAGGTAGAAACTGTTATTCCTCCTTTACAGATAAACAGACTCCCAGAGGTTGAGTAACTTCCTGCAGGTCATATCTGGAGAGGCTAGGACTTGACCTCAGGAATCCCCAAGACAGAGTCCTGGTTTCTCTCCTCCATGACACAGGCACTCCTCCAAGGGGTCTGGGCGGCCACCCCAAGCTTTTGGATTCTCTGCAGAGTCACATCAGGCCTGTCAATAAGTCACAAGATGCCATGACTCATCTGAAGACAAGATAAACAACAGGGAGGCCCGGTGGGATGAGAGGCCCTGTTTCCTAGGAAGTTGCCTTCTGCAGAGCTGAAAGAGTACACAGTCAGCAGGCAAGAGCCTCTTCCGCAAACACCAGCGCAGCAGTTTGCAGACAAAGAAAAAGCGCTGCTGGTCCTGGAGATGGGTGGCAGAGCTGGGAGCCGTGAGTTATTTCCATCCTGAAAGGGCTTTTGTCAAGCCCAGGCCACGAGCCTGAGCATATAGAATTCCAAGCCTTTCCCTTCCAATTTCTCCAAAACCAGAAGGGAAGGTCCGTCTGCACTGATCTAACATGAGTTCTCTACTGCATCCCTTCCAAGAATCCCAAAATGTAACCAGTGTTTCTGGATAAAAACTGCAGACCCTCCAAGTGACCTTGGGGTAACCATTTCCTCTTCCTGCACCTTGGCTCTCAGGGGAGAATAAGATGGCTCTCAGGGAGACAAAGGAGATTTGTCAGAGGGCGGGAGCTTATTGCCCCCAGCACCCATCCAACCAGGTCTGTCTGGACACAACAGGCTCATGGGGACCAGTCAAAGCCCAGAGCCCAGATGGCCCAACAGGAAAGTGGCAGGTAGTCAGGAAGGGTGGGGCAGAGTGTGCAGAGGCCAGCAGAAGGGACCCAGCCCAGGGCTCAGGGACAGGGCTCAGTCCTGCAAAGACTCAGACCACAAGAAGAAGTCTACTGTCAAGTGAAGGATCCAAGTAGAGCCTTGAGGCTTGGTCATCAGGAAATATGACAAGAGATAGGCTTGCTGGACTGTAGGTCAGAATGAGGACATAATGCTGATTCAGCCAGAGAGAACTTAGAGGAAGTTTTCACTCTCCCTGATCAGTCACGGAGCTGATGCCAGAGTCTGCAATTGAGGCAACTCCGAATGTTTGGGAATGAGAGGACAGGGAAGCCCCAGAGGCAATTCGGGAAGCAGCACGTGCTTGGCCACCTCCTTCCTGTCCACCTGCTCATAAGGACCTTCTCCTCCAAATCATCACAGCCAAGCAGGTGGCCTGGCCAAGCCCCAGGACTCTGTGACAACACTCAGAACAATATCTTGCTTATTCATGACCTCCTCTTGGCCACCTCCAGTTTGAATGGACCTTCCCAATGCATGCATTTCATCTCTGACTCAATTCTAATCTTCTATCGCTATTGGCTCAGCAGTAAAGAATCCACTGCCAATGCAGGAGATGCAGGTTTGATCCCTGGTTAGGGAAGATCCCCTGGAGGAGGAAATGGCAACCTACTCCAGCATTCTTGCCTGAAAAATCCCATGGACAGAGGAGCCTAGTGGGATACAGTCCACAGGGTTGCAAAGAGTTGGGCATGACTGAGCAACTGAGCACACACTGTTATTTTTTTTTTCACATTGTTATTTAAAAATGACTGACTCTCACTCGATCCCAGCACCATGCAGGTACTCAGAAGAGCTTAGTAAATATCTTTGTCTTTGACTACACTTGAAAATAATATATTTAAGGAGATTACAAAAGAACTTCATGAGAAAATGACAATATAAGGACAAAATGATGCTATAAACACAAAAGTCATAAATCCTGAGGGAGCATTGAAAAAATAAGTAAATCAGAGAGAGGGGCCATTAATCTGGGAGGGCTTCTTAGAAAAGGTAAGTTTTGAACAAGCTACTAAGAGAAATAGAGAATATATTAGAATTGCAAGCAACAGCAATCTAATTCAAAGTAGCTTAAGCCCAAAAAGACAAGAAAAAGTACGAAGGAGGAGGGAAGGAGTCAAGGAGAAAAAACACAGGGGAACTGCATTGACTCATGAATGAAATGTAGGCATGGCTGGATCCAGGTGCTCAGATAATATTATCAGGAATCCACCGTTCTCTGTTCTGGTTTCCACTGTGATGGTGTCATTCCAAGGCTGGCCCCCTCTAGGGTGGCTCCCTAGACATGGATCCTACAGCTTAGCAACTTTAGCAGGAAGAGAAAGCTTCTCTTTTCCATAGTTTAGAGGTACTCAAAACAAACAAACAAAAAACTTTTGTTGTAAAGAGATTCTGAGGGTTTGTTTTTGCAGCTTAACTTGGTCTATCCTGACTAATACATGCCCTGTATGTCTAGCCTGGGACACAGACTCACCCCTATCGTCAGCAGAATATGCTGATCTGATTGGCCAGGCTGAAGCAGGGTATGGTGCTCTGACTGGCCAGGCTGAAGCAGGGTATGGTGCTCTGATTGGCCAGGCTGACGCAGGGTATGGTGCTGTGACTGACCCGACTGAGCTGCACTCCCAACGCGGGAACCAGGAAACTGAGGCCAGCCCCACCTTAATCATGTGGGCTGAGATTTCCTCACAGGAAAGTCAAGATCCTGTTACCAAAAAGAAAGGGGAATATTCTCTGGGCAGCAAAAAATCTAAAGAGCTTAATACACACTTGGCAGAAAGGCGAAAGGAACCTGGGCATCCTTCACAACCACTATTCTTGCATCTGGGGCCCACCGTTCTGTCGGATGATCCCCCTCCCTCCAAGGTACTCCCTGTCTTCCCAAAGGAGAGTCCTCAACCAAAAGCTGGGTTTCGGAAGAGAACTTGCAGCCCCCAGAGAAGGGACAGGTGTATCCCCTCACCCCATCTTTGCAGCTCACCACCTGCTCTGGCCAAGACTCCCAGCTGTGAAAGCTCCCGGCAGTGCAGGGAGGCTGCAGGCATCCAGCGGCGGCACAGCGCCCACACCTGCAGCCTCTGAGGGCCCCACCAAATCCTGCCGGGACCCTCTCAGCAGCAGGCGCGCGGATGCTCACAGGGCACTCCAGCGGGGCCAACTCGAGCTGAGCGCAGCGCATCAGCACTTTTAGCTCTTTCATTCCCTTACAGACTTTTAACCTCCTGGACGGAAGAATTCAGTCCGGCTCGTTGCCTCTCTCCGCGGACTCCAGAATCCAGCCGGAGTCGCTACGTCACACTTCCTGCAGCAGCCCGAGGGTCAGGAGTTCAACCGCTGAACCGTTTGCCTGGGGAGCCGTGGTCCTAATAAGCATGACATCCTCCCCCAAAGCTTCAGCAGCTGTGTTTCCCCCTGGCTCGGAAGGGAAGGAACCAAATAAAGCAGCAGGAGGAATTAGGTGGTGCCGAACTGCTCAGCGTGGGATTCCAGGCCCAAAGGTCAGATGCTCAATTACGGTTTCGAGGAGGTCAGTCTTGGGGGTTTTGCCTCAGTTTTCCTGTTGCTAAAATGGAGGGAGAGGGGATCGTTTCTGGGAAACGAGCGGTGTCTGATAAAGTAGGGACCCCACCCGGGTTCCAACAGTCGCCCAAAACCAAGCCAACCCTTTTTTATAGAGAACTTTCTAGACTGCCAAACCCACCCTAGGTGCAGAGAACTGCAATCCAGCTGAGCTTGCATCTTCAATTCTCGGTCATTCCTTTGCATGGATGAAGCAGAAATCTAGAAGGCTGAACCACCAGCGGACGGCTTAAGGCCCCCAAGCACCTCTCCCAGGCGATGGAAGACTGGCAGAGGGCTGGAAGCTGGGCAGACAAAAGTGTCCCAGTCCCTAGAACCTGTGTTCCTACATTGTTCCTGGGAGCACCAACGTAAAAGGGATTGCTGAGAACTCACAACCTACCACTCACCACCAGAGGCAACAGGAAGCGGAGAGGTGGGGGGCTGCAAAGTTTGGGAGGGGGCTGAAGAGGAACTAAATACATGACTAGATCAGAACAGGCGAAAGAGAAGGGGGCTCCTGGCTGTTAGTCTAGGACTCAAAATTATTATTATTTTTAAAACCAGTAGGAAAAAAAATTAACCTGAATAAAACACCTTTGTGTACTAGGCTAGGGAGCACACAGCTAAGTATAAAGGGCAGAGCCCATGTGGGGGGCAAGACTGACTCTAAGGCACTTGTAATGGTGCTTCCAAAGGACACAGCTAACAAAATCACTTAAATGGAAACTAGGCCAAGTCCTGGCAATTGTATTAGAGGATTTTGGTTGCCAGTGGCAGCCACCCAGTTTAAACTGGCTTAAGCCAACATCGGAAATGTATTGCCTCACTGGCCTAGCTTCAGGCATAGTTGGATCCAGGCTCAGACAGTGCCATGAAGACTCAGCCCCCTCCTCTCAGCCCTGCTTCCCTCCACACCAGCTTCATTCTGAGATGCTCTGTGGCATCCCCAGGAGGCTGAAGGCTTACAACCTCCTTCCTGCTGGCAATTGCAGAGGAAAAAGAGCTTCTCCTTCCCAAGGGCCTTCATTGACCCCTTTTGTGGCACAGTCATTGTGCAGGGAGAAGGATCTGTTGATTGGTCAGACTGCAGCCGTGGACAGAGTTTCATATGAGGGTCTGGAACTTCATGAGAAAAGCCTGGTCTGGAGATTAAAAAAAAAAAGGACTCATTGGGATAGAGATGTTACCAGTTTTGCTATTACTGGGCCGTGGGGCCTTGGGCAAGCCAGTGACCCACTGTGAACCTCTGTCTCCTCTTCTGCAGAAGAGTAACAGCATCTCCTGCAGAGGCCAACTAAGAGAACTTAGGTGAATTACCTAGCACAGAGTGTTCAACAGATAGTGGCTGCTCTTCTTTTTTTCTGGGTTTCCCAGGTGGTGCTAGTGGTAAAGAACCCGCCTGCCAATGCAGGAGACCTAAGAGATGCAGGTTTGATCCCTGGGCTGGTAAGATCCCCTGGAGGTGGGCATGGCAACCCACTCCAGTATTCGTGCCTGGAGAATGCTATGGACAGAGGAGCCTGGGGTCGTGAAGAGTCGGACACGACTGAAGTCACTTAGCACAGCACACATTCCTTTTTCTATTTGCTTCTCACTTGAGTTTCCCCTTTCCTGTTTCTACCTTAAGACTGCTGGAGGCTCACTCTTCGGCACTCTTCAGTACTCTTGCCTGGAAAATCCCATGGGCGGAGGAGCCTGGTAGGCTGCAGTCCATGGGGTCACTAAGAGTCAGACACGACTGAGCGACTTCACTTTGACTTTTCTCTTTCATGCATTGGAGAAGGCAATGGCAACCCACTCCAGTGTTCTTGCCTGGAGAATCCCAGGGACTGGTGGGCTGCCGTCTATGGGGTTGCACAGAGTCGGACATGACTGAAGCGACTTAGCAGCAGCAGCAGAATCCTGGGAAGAGCTGGGAGAGGAGGGGCCTCCCGAGAGAGGAGGGGCCTGGGCTGCCAGGCCTTATTACAACTACCCCTCTGTTCCCTTTGGCATGCTTCATCTTGCAGCTGTGGGCTGGGAGATGGGGATTGGCCATGCCAGGTGCCAGCCAGAATGCCAGGGCTAGAGCAGGGAGTTCTACCTGAGACATCGCAAACTATCAAAACTACAGGGCCCCTGCAGGGAGAGCAAAATGCAGAACCTCCAAGAATGCACCTCTGATACATCATGGCAGGAGTGGGGTTGGGACTGCTGGGTCGAGTGAGTGGAGACAGGAAAGGCAAGCAAAGATGAGCAGCGGAGAAGTGACCCAAGGAATCCTACCACTCGCCAAAGGCCAGGAAAACACAGCCTGGCCGCTCCAGGGCCAAGACAAGGCCATCCCTGAGTTCTAAGGGACTGGAGAGATTCTTTGAATTCAGAAAAACATCAGAGTAACTCCACCCACTGTTCCTGGAAGGGGGCCACGGGATGACACCAGCAATCCTGGCCCAGATGTGGGTTACGAGCCGCCACAAGGAAGAAAGAGCAGGCCACCGATTTGGGGAGGCTCTTCCCAAGCCCAGCCATCCTGCCTTCCCTTGGCCTTTGCCTTTTTAAGAAATTCTTTCCAGTACTTCCCTGGAGGTACAATGGTCCACTGCCACTGCAGGGGGTACAGGTTCAGTCCCTGGTGGAGGAACTAAATCCCACATGCCACTCGGCGTGGCCTCAATAAATAGATAAATACATAAACATTTCTTTAAAAAAAAAAAAAGATTCTTTTGTGGAGAACCTCCCTGCAGACCTTCCCAAGGGTAGTAAGTGTCCTGAGCAGGGGAGGTGGGCTCCAGCAGAGCACTTGCAAGAGAGTGAATGTGAGCAGGTGATGCTGGGTTTCTGTCATTTCTGGACTGGGGGACCCTGGACAAGTCCCATTTCCTAGTCCAGGAAGCTGGAATAACCACCAGTCACCTCTGCTCAGGGCTGGGCCCAGACAGGGGCAGGATGAAGGAGGGAAGGCAGTGGGAGAACTGTGAGCCTGGGGGAAGGTTCAAGGGCCCTCCTCGCTCCATCCACCAGGCAGCGGGCCCCCTGGATCAAGAACACCCAGCGTGGGGGCTGAGGGCAACTTTTAAAAGACCTCTAGCTCTTCCCCTTCAAGCCCAACCCTGGCAGCCAACCTTGGCACATCACCGGCCTTCTCCAAATCAGAATTCCTGATCTGAGTGGCACTAAGCTTGCTAGGAAGCAACAATGCACCTGCGTTTGCCTTGCTCCTGCTGCTGCTGCTAAGTCACTTCAGTCGTGTCCAACTCTCTGCGACTCCATAGACAGCAGCCCACCAGGCTCCCCCGTCCCTGGGATTCTCCAGGCAAGAACACTGGAGTGGGTTGCCATTTCCTTCTCCAATGCATGAAAGAGAAAAGTGAAAGGGAAGTCGCTCAGTCGTGTCCGACTCTTAGCGACCCCGTGGACTACAGCCCACCAGGCTCCTCCACCCATGGGATTTTCCAGGCAAGAGCACTGGAGTGGGGTGCCATCGCCTTCTCCGTTGGAGTTGCCTTGGCTGCATTCAAATACTGGCTCTAAGCCTTATTCGGTCTGTAATTTGGGGCAAGTCATTTCTCCTTCCTGGGCCTCAGTTTTACAGTCTGTAAAATGGTGATAATTGTCTCTATGTTGAATGATGTGAGCTTTGTGACTGGCACATAAAAATCACTCAGTGATGGTAAACTGCTATGATTGATTGTTGTTGTTAGGTTTAGGGGGGAAAAAAAGAGGTCTCCAGCAAAACATTTCAAAATTCACAGATTCAAGAGAGGTGACTGAGAACCTAAAATTCAGTTTTATTGCTCCTTTAACTACCGTTCTGCTTTATTGTCTCCAGGCGCCTTCTTTGCAAGATCGCCCAAACATCTGCCTTTGTCCATCAGCAGTCCAAAAGTAGATGCTAAGAAATCCAGACAAGCAAACACAAAAAGCTAATATCCCAGCTTGAAAACTGGACTGCCCTGCAACGTTGGCATTTGATCAAGTGCATGGGTACCCAGGGAACACTCGGTCATGGGTGTGGCTAGCAGACAGAGGTCACACGCGCAATTTCCCAAGGGGGCTTGCAGGCCAGAAAGGGCCCAGGAGCCACGTGGCAGCCCTGTGTCATTCTTCCTGTAGAAAAATGACATTGAAAAAGTCGAAGTGTTCATCGCTCAGTCGTGTCCAACTCTTCTCAACGCTATGGACTGTAGCCCGCCAGGCTCCTCTGTCCATGGAATTCTCCAGGCAAGCATACTGGAGTAGATTGCCATTTCCTTCTCCAGGGGATCTTCCGGACCCAGGGATCGAAGCCAGGTCTCCCCGCATTGCAGGCGGATTCTTTACCTTCAGAGCCACCAGGGAAACCCATGAGTGTGTCCTGCTTCCTATACTGGTGTGCAATCACAAGCACCAGAGCCTCAGCAAGCCCTGGGGGGAGATTTGCACGGATTCTCTTCCATGTCTTCTCGCCTCCTTGCTTGCTCCTCCTCTTCCCTCCTCCACATTTATCCAAGAACCAAGCTGCCCATCTGTGGGTCATGGAGAAATTGAGGGCACATCCCTGACCTGAGATGGAGGGAGAAATCTAGAGGGTTCAAGGAGGAAGGAGCCTCACCTCACCCTCAGTGATATCCACTCCCTCTCTGAGACTTTGATTCGGCTGAAGTTAAAATGAAGCTGGCCCCCTCCTGCGCAGCGGCTGATGCCAAAGATAGCAGGAGGTGGGAGGGAAAGGTGCTGGGGCATGGACAAACGGAGCAAGGCCAGGCAGGCCTTCCCCAGATGAGCCAGATTTTCACACTAGTGGACCCTGGAGCTGGGTTCCAGCAGCAGAGCCTTTCCTCGGGTGTGAAGGTAGCTTGGGCAGTGGAAGAGAAAAGCAAGAGAACAGAGGCGGGGGGGAGGTGATGAGAGGCAGGGAAGGGTGAAAGGACAGATGGGGAGAAGAGGAGAGCCCGAGGGTGCAGCCAGGTTGGGGGAGGGGTGGAGGAGAAGGCAGTTGGCTTCTTCCATGCAGACTCACCCTGCCCACCTGGCGGGCTACACAGGTGTCCCCAGCTGTCCCAAATCTAAGCCAAGGGCAAACCCCTGTGTGCTCTGTGTCCACACATTGCAGACCGTGTGTATGGTCTTTGTCAGTCTTACAGAATGAGCCTGCACAACTCCAGGGGGCCCCTGAGCGCCTTGGCGCCAGCGCTGGCCCGTGGTTGCGCAGCCCACAGCCAGGGCGGCCGCGCACCACGCCCTAGTGTGCAGCCATCCCTGCCGCACGCTCTCCTCCACCTCCACCTCTCTGGCCTTGGCAGCCTTCACCCCAGCCATGCCCCTGACGGGTGGTGAGGATGCAGCGTGGCCACAAAGGCAAGGGCCCAAAGAAGGGGAAAGAGCCGGAAGCATTAGACCCGGAACTGCCCAGGTGATCCAGTGGCTGAGACTCCGAGCTCCCAATGGAGGCGCCCAGGCTTGATCCCTGGCCAGGGAAATAGATCTTGCATGCCATGACTGGCACAGCCAAATAAATAAATATTTTTTAAAACCACTATCACCACAACAGTCACATGGGAAAAAGAAAAAGAATACTAGACCTACTCTCTCCCCCATTAAAGGGGCCAAGTGTGTGCTGCGTGCAAGTCACTCTGTCGCGTTCGACTCTTTGTGACCCCATGGACTATAGCCCACTAGGCTCTTCCTGTCCATGGGATTCTCCAGACAAGGATAATGGAATGGGTGGCCGTGCCTTCTCCAGGGGATCTTCCCAACCCAGGGATCAAACCCAGGTCTCCCGCGTTGCAGGCAGATTCTTTACCATTTGCACCACCAGGGAAACCAAACAAACAATAGCCTTGTTGAATCCGCTGCAAGGTAAGGCTGCCTGCACCCAGCTGCTCCCACCTGTGGCATCCTGCTGGCTGCTGAGATGGGAGCTCCCAGGCCATCAGACACAGGTGGGCCCACCTCCTCCAGGCACACACCTGCCACGGCAGCCTCCTCTCCTGCCCCAAACTGGACCCCACCCCAGGCCATGCTAGACCCAGCCCTGTCACAATCCAGGAGGACACAGGCAGTTTCCTACCCAAAAAGAATTCCCCTAAATCACCTTCCCACCTGCCTGCCCCATTTTTGTTAGTGTTATTAAAATGGACATTGAGACTTCCCTAGTAATCCAGGGGTTAAAACTGCGTGCTTCCAATGCATGGCATGCAGGTTTGATCTCTGGTTGGGGAACTAAACTCCCACGTGTCATTTGCCCCAGCCAGAGGAAAAAAGAAAAAATGGACATTGTTTAGACATCTTGCTGTGTGAAGCCAGACTCTCTCTCCCAAACTTAGGGGATAAATTATGCTTCGTCTATGCCAACCTTGGTCATCCTGTTCCTCCTTGCCAGTGAGAGTCCAGGAATGAGCATGTGACTCAGCTCTGGTCAATGAGATGTAAGAAGTCTGCCAAGATTTTCTGAGGTTGCTGACTAAAAAAAGAACACTGTGGAGAAATGCCCTCTTTGCCATCTTTCCTGCTCTGTGTGAAGACGTGAGACCTGGAGCATCAGCAGCCACCTTGTGACCTAGAAGACAACTTAAGGCCAACACGCCAACGCTAAAGATGGCAGAGTCGACCGAAAGAACACGTGTTGCTCTCACACAGCCATCATGAGATTGCTGAGCCAAAGCTGGAACTGCCCTCTCCAGATTCTTTTTTTTTTTTTTTCCAGATTCTTTATTGGTGAAATAATTAAACGTTTCTATGACTTAAGCCATTGTGAGTAAGGTTTCCTGCACTTGCAGCCAAAAGCAGCCTAGATGGTGCAACAGTCAGCAAGTCCCTCTCCAATCACCCTGGCCAGGCTTGAGGTGCCCTTACCCAGCAGCCAGACCTCACACACATACCCTTCTTGAGTATCCCAGGCACCTGCCCATCCCCACCTGGAAAAGAAACTCCAGCCTGCTTTGCCTGTAGAGGGTGGGATGACCACTAACCAACCTAGGGTCCATGAACTCCAACTCATTCTGTCCCCTCTGTTCATGTCAGCTGTCTCTTAGCAAGCCACAACCTCTCTGGGCCTCTGTTTCCTTGTCTGTAAAATAAGGGTGATTTTTTAAATTGCCTTATTTGCTCATAGCATATCAGAATGGAGACTAGATCAGAGAGGACAAGCAAAGACATTTTGTGTATTTTAAAGTGCTCATTATTACTAAAATCATCTCTGGATGGGGGGCACGTAGAAAAAATATATAAATTGTGGATCTGTATACTTCACGGAATGAATTGTTTGATAGGTATGATTCAGAAAACTATGTAAAAATCATTTAATGCATATGTACGTAGTGTATATATGAGTGTGTGTCTATATATTCATTGTTATCAAAATCATTCTTGTGATGATAAAAGGTTTTGGAACACGCAGGTCTAGGTCAGACTTCTGCCTCTGCCACTTAGTAGCTGTGTGACTTTAGGTGAGTCACTTACCCTCTCTGAGCGCTGTTTCAGCTTGAAAATGGAGAGTTAGTTGCTCAGTCATGTCCAGCTCTTTGCAACCCCATGGACTGTTCTGCCCATGGGATTCTCCAGGCAAGAATACTGGAGTGGATTGCCATTTCCTTCTCCAGGGGATCTTCCCAACCCGGGGACTGAACCCAGGTCCATACCCAAGAGAATAATATCTAACTCACAGGGCTTGCAAAAGATTAAATAAGATAGTGTGTGTGTTCCTGGCCCCAAATGGGTGTGCAATAAATGTCAGTTCCCCTTCTCAGGGGACCCCTGCGGTTTGGCCATGGAGTGGCTTCCCTCCACCATTCACAGGGAGTCCAGGTTCTTGTTCCAAGTATAGTCAGTGACCACTTCCGTCAGAAGCACTGTGGTCCTTCCAACAAGCCCCTGGACTGGCACCTACACAGCCAAGGACTGGGGAGCCTTCTGCTAACAAGCGTAGCCCTGTCCCCGACTCAGCCCAGTCCCCGAGCTCTGCGGTTTAGACAAACTTAGTGCTCTGAGGGCCAGGTGCCCGGCCCAGGTTCCTGGATCCTCGCCACACACCGCGAGAGGAGGGAGACAGTCGAGATCTCTCTTGTTCCACGAGGCCATCTGATGGAGGAGTGGGCAGAGTGTGTTGGCCTAGATCAGTCCCTCCAAACCTGTAAACTCCCCCTCCCCTCTCCTTGCAGATGAGACTTCAACGAGCAGGGGGCCTTGAACCTCAAGAGTCCCTGAGCATCCAGCCCTCACTGCCCACGCTGGCACCCTTCGGACCTGGCAGATGCCTGTACAGGGCATCGCTCCTCCAGGCCCCGAGCCTCTGCAGCTGGGCACAGCAGGAAGGGCTGCAACCAAGGCAGGCTTGCCTTTGTGGCTGCCCCAAGGATGGGCATCTTGGGCCTGCATGCCCAGTGGCCCCCACAAGTCCCAGTGCTTCAGCTGAGTGGCACCCTGAGTGGCTGAGGAAGCTCAGGAAGCTGAGGGCTTCCTGAGTGGCACCCCTCCCTCCTCACTCTCTAGCCTCCCCCTCCTCCCCACACCAGTCCTCTTTCCTGCCTCCTGGCCTTGCTCTTGCAATCCCTGAGCCCAGCTGACGGGGATTCCAATCTCCCTATCCAATCCCCAACTGTGTTCAAGGCCTGACTCATTCCTCCCCTGCCCCAAGAAGCATTCCTGGACACCCTATCTGATGGCCTGTAGTACTGACTATCCCTCCCACAAGTTGAAACCTGTGGCATGTTCTAGAGTGTACATTTGCTCAACTGGTTCAATATGTTGTGTGGGCTCAGTTGTGTCCAACTCTCTGCGACCCCATGAACTGTAGCCCGCTGGGCTCCTCTGTTCATGGCATTCTCCAGGCAAGAAGACTGGAGTGGGATGCCATTTCATCCTCTAAGATATCTTCCTGACCCAGGGATCAAGCCTGAGTCTCCTGCACTGGAGGCAGATTCTTTACCTAGGAAACCTCTGATTCTATACGGCTTCCCTGGTAGCTCAGCTGGTAAAGAATCCCCTGCAGTGCAGGAGACCTGGGTTCGATCCCTGGGTTGGGATGATCTCCTGGAGGAGGGAAAGGCTACCCACTCCAGTATTCTGGCCTGGAGAATTCCATGCACTGTATAGTCCGTGGGGTCGCAAAGAGTCAGACACGACCGAGCGACTTCCACTTTGCACTTTTTTGGGCTTCCCAGGTGGCTCAGATGGTAAAATGTCTGCAATGTGGGAGACCCAAGTTCGATCCCTAGGTTGAGGTGATCCCCTGGAGAAGGAAATGGCAACCCACTCCAGTACTCTTGCCTGGAAAATTCCATGGACAGAGGAGCCTGGTGGGCTACAGTCCATGAGGTCGCAAAGAGTCGGACACGACTGAGGGACTTCACTTTCTTTTCATTGGGCACTTTCTCTGTACAAAGCAGCAAGACAGACATAGTGAAAGATGACAGGCCCCTAACCCCCAGTGAGAGGATGGAACACTGCCTAGGACTTTGGCTCACGGCACCTCCCCAGCAGCTGTGAGAGCCATCCTCCTTTCCTCATCTACCCTGCAGCCTGGCCTTTTAGAGCCCTGGCAGCAGCCCAAGGACCACCCATTCTACAGATGGGGAAACTGAGGCTCAGAAACTAAGCAGCTAGCTACGAACACGCCACTAGTAAGTGCTTCACCCTGGATCTACAGCCAGTCTGTGTGGCCCCAGAACCCACAGGAGTTCCCTCTACGTCAAGTAGCTCTTATATTAGGTGTCAACAACAACATGTTAATTGCCCCATTCATGCTGGGTTTTTTTTTTGGGGGGGGGAGGGTGGCGGGAAGGGCATGCATGGCAAGCTCCAATACTTTGGCCACCTGATGTAAAGAGCTGACTCATTAGAAAAGACCCTGATGCTGGGAAAAATCGAGGGCAAAAGGAGAAGAGGGCAGCAGAGGATGAGATGGTTAGATAGAGTCACCAACTCAATGGACATGAACCTGAGCAAACTCCAGGAGATGGAGAGGGACAGGGAAGCCTGGCGTGCTGCAACATGGGGTCGCAAAGAGTCGGACACAACTTAGGGACTGAACTACAACATGGCAAGCGGGATCTTAATTTCCTGACCAGGGATGGAACCCACATCCCCCTGCACGGGCAGCCTGGAGCCATCTTAACACCTGGACCCCCAGGGAAGTCTGGTGCTACATCTTTCTTCCCCAGTGTCTTTCTACTTTTTCCTGGGGCCTCCTCAGTCCTCGCCCTGCGTGCTGCACACACCTTTGGTAGCTGTACCTTTTCAGTTAGCTCCCTTCTCTCTAAAGATCGCCGTCTATGACTTCTTTCTTCCTCCATAAGCGGCGAGTTCGTTTCCGATTCCATAGCGCCACCTTGCGGTCACGGAGAAAACAGCGCGTTTTTGACGCCTCGCCGCCCTCTTCAGTTCAGTTCAGTCGCTCAGGCTCAGTCGTGTCCGACTCTTTGCGACCCCATGGACGGCAGCACGCTAGGCCTCCCTGTCCATCACCAACTCCCGGAGTTCACCCAAACCCATGTCCACTGAGTCTATGATGCCATCCAGCCATCTCATCCTCGGTCGCCCCCTTCTCTTCCTGCCTTCAATCTTTCCCAGCATCAGGGTCTTTTCCAAGGAGCCACTTCTTTGCATCAGGTGGCCAAAGTATTGGAGTTTCAGCTTCAGCATCAGTCCTTCCAATGAATATTCAGGACTGATTTCCTTCAGGATGGCCTGGTTGGATCTCCTTGCAGTCCAAGGGACTCTCAAGAGTCTTCTCCAACACCACAGTTCAAAAGCATCAGTTCTTTGGCGCCCAACTTCTCTTGGTCGGGAGATATTCTATCTGGCGCACAGTGTTTCCAACACAGCCTGATCCACCTCCCGAGGAGCTCACGCTTGCACTGCCTCCATTACAGCCACCCTGCCCGCAGGAAACAGACCCGGCAGGCTTCCCCTCCTCACCAGGTGGTTTCCTGAGAGTTTGACGGCCGCTGAGCATACTTAAGTACGAACCAGAGGACTCCCGGCCCTTCAGTGGAGTCCAGTGCTCTGTCAGGACCCAGGCGGGGAAAGGGCCACCCCAGCAGAGGCACCGGAGGCAGCTCTAAAGTGACCAGGGGAGAGCTTATGCCTAGGTCTGCCCCAGAGCCCCAGGGAGGTCTTTCCGCTCACTCAGGAAGAAACGTGTGAAGAACAGTCCTCATTCTTATGACCTCATTTTCAGTGATAAATGCAAATATAACATTGACGGACTGGATGACCTTTCTTCTTTTTACCTAAACAATCACATGTTACAAAATTGCACCAAAAATCTGGAAGTATGTTAAATGTTAATGGGGGTTATCTGTGAGTGGTGGGATTTAATATACTTTTCTATATATTCCAACATTTTCACAATTATCCTGAAGTACCTTTATCATTAATAGAAGGGGGAGAGGGCAACATGGAAGATGTTTATTTATGGAGTTGTGGTATAGGAATGTGCCTTGAACTGGAGGCCCAAAGCCCAGGTCCTCCACTCACAGGCTGGGTGTCCTTGGACAAGCCACCTCCTTAACCCCCATGTCTCCCCCATAAACTAGAAATAATTTATCTACCTACCTTACTGTGTTAGTCTGAGGGCTGAAGGAGATCATGTTTGTGGAAATTCTGGCATGAAGTGAGCCTTAATGAGTGCTCTTTGAGTGAATAGTGTTATATATAGTTAGTATCGAGCAGTTCAGCGCAAGTGACAGAAACCCACCTCAATCCAGTTTAAGAAAAACACGAAGACAGAATCTGTTAAGTCACAAAATTGAGAAGAAGAGGGTTTCGGGCACAGCTGTATCTGGTTGCTGAACAAGTGTCTTTAGAGAGCGGCTTTCTCCCTCTCTCTCAATTCTTTCCCTTGTACTGGCTCAAATCTCAGACAGGCTCTCCCTGGAAGCGGCAAGACACTCTCAGCCAGCTTCAGCCCACATCTCATCATCTCAGGCCTTGGACCCTTAGCAGAGAGAGTGTTTCTATCCCCTGGGATTTCTGACCAAATTTGCTCGGCCCTCATCCGAACACCAAGGCAAGAGTCTGACTGTCAGACCTGGGAAGTCATAAGAACTCCTCCGGGAAAGGCAGTCAGCGGTGCCCCACCCAAACCATGTGCTCACCCAGTGAAACTTTGGGTACAGTTACTACAGAAAGAAATGGCAGACTTCCCCGGTACACACCTGCGTCAATAACACAGCACAAAGGCTGTCGCGAACATAGGGTCCCACCTCTCTTAAGAGAGAGATTCTGATAATTATCTTCGACACTTATGCCAAGAGCTACCTTGAAGTGAAGGAGCCTGGGCTGGGGCCCGGAAGGCATGCTCTCTCCTTCCGGCCTGGCCCACGTGACCTGGAGTAACCAGGCTGGGCCTCAGGCTCTCCACCTGTCCGGGCGGGGTGCTGGGCTAGGACCCACACTCACATGCCTCCAGACTCAGGCGGGTAGCAAATGAGTGAAAGGCCGGCTCTGGGGCCACTTGCAAGCACACATCCTTTAGAAGACTAGGGTCCTTTAGAAGGCCAGGCCTCATTGTGTTGTTAGGGGGGCCCCGTGGGCCCGGGTTGTCTGGCTTTTCTGGGTTTTCTGTGAAATCTCCTGACTTGGCAGTGTTGGAAACTGACTTAATCGAGGTGATGGCCGCACACCTCTGGAACTATGCCCATGACTGAGAGAGCCACGAAGCTGTATGCTCCAGGGGGTGAATTGGATGGAATGTGGTTTCCATCTCAAGACAGCTGTTGTAAATGAATTTAAAAGCTTTCTAAAATTAGTGACAGAAGCCTTTAAAAGAATGAACCCCCATATCTACTGCAGCATGGAGGAACCTCAAAATCGTTATGCAAAACGAGAGCAGCCAGTCACAAAAGGTCATCTATCATACGATTCCTTTTATATGAAATACCCAGAATAGGCAAAGAGCATTGATTGTTGCAAACTATTATATACAGACTGGATAAATAACAAGGTCCTACTATGTAGCACAGGAAACTATATTCAATATCCTGTGATAAACCATGATGGAAAAAATATGAAAAAGAATATATCTAATATAAATGCATTTATATACACATATATCTGAATCTCTTTGCTGTGCAGCAGAAACTAACATGACATTATAAATTAACTATACTTCAATTTTTTAAAAAAGCCTGATGCTAGTAGTGGCCAGGAGGAGAGGGAAGTCGGGAGGGATGAGTTTCCTTCTGGAACAATCAGACTGTTTTGGAATCCGATTGTGGTAAGAATTGTACAATATGGTGACCACACTAATTGCCACTGAATTGTACACGTTAAAATGGTTAATTTTATGTAACAAGAATCTTACCTCAATTTTTGTGTAAGTTTTAAAACAAGTAAAGCACACCCATGGACTGGACTGCACCCAGTAGCTGCCGGCTTTTAGTCTCACTAAGGTCCCTTCTAACCCTCAGATCCCATATTTCCAGGGACAAAAAATGTCAACTCCTGTCAGAGGATCAGCAGCAGGCTCACCGCAGTTTACGGCCAAGAGGAAAGAGGCATTCTGTCTCCTCGAAGCAGAACCTCCCCACGATAATTTGAGGCCAGAAAATAAAAGTCTGCTGGAACTGGAACCAGGCCAAGGTTTTCGGTTTTTTTCTAACTGCCCTTTGCCACAATGAAGGGCAACGAATTGCATCTGGGTGACAGCAAATGGACCCTGTTGACACGGCCCAACTTTAATTTTTGTGAAGTTAATAATTAGGCTGTCATCCCTCCGCTCCAGAGCAATTAGTGGCCTGCAGAGGGAATGAATGGGCCCTATTATCAAGGGGAATTATAAATAGAAGGAGGCGCGGGGCAGCTCTGCACAGCGTCACCCCTGCCCTCTCGCACGCACCAGAGTCCCCACCAGCCCGACTGTGATCACTTGCCTCCAGCTGACAGCTTGAATCCCAGCTGCCATCCAAAAGGGCTCTAAATTCTGCCTGTCATCCGGGCCTGACTTTTTATGCTGTCCAGAGCTGGGCCGGCAGCCCCGCTGAGCCGCACGAGAGCCTGCGTGAGATAAAGGCCTTTGTTTCGGTGGCCTCCTGACTCCAGGGTCTGGAGGTGTCTGGCGCTGAGCAGAAGGGGCTGGGCTCAGCCTGACAGGCCGCGGTGTTGGGGACACTGAGCGACAGCCTGCTTGGTGATCCCCCAGGTCAGCTCGGGTTCCCAGCAGGAGTGACGGCCCCCCAAGTCCCAGCCAGGGAGGGAGGCAGCTCGGGTTCACATTGGGACCCTTCCTCTGCTTGTCTTGCTTTGTCCAGCGTCTCGGGGAAGTTCCGAACCCTCTTTGCAAACTCTTACATGAGATCAGATCAAGAAGGGGTTTGATAGTTCAAGACGGTAAAGCATTTGTCCCTGTGAACTGCAGTTACCAAACGACGCAAATTACAATAATGATTAAATTACATGTTTCAATACACTACGTGCTTTTTGCTGTTGTTCATTTACTTGGCTGCACTGGGCCTTAGTTGTGGCGTGTGGGATCTAGTTCCCCGACCAGGGATTGAACGTGGGCCCCTGCGTTAGGAGCAAGGAGTCTTAGCCACAAGGTCACCAGGGAAGTCCCCAGGACCTTTTTATATAAAGGTCCCCAGGCCCTTTCTCACTTATGCTCCCCCAGACAGCCCTATGAGATAGGTGCTGTCATTATTCCCATTTCACAGGTTCAGAAATTTAGGCAGCAAACAGTTTTGATAACTTGTCCAAGTCTCATTGCCACTCCGGCTCAAGTCCATGCTCTTAACTATTATCTCTATGGCTTATGCATGAGTCAAGGACTGACGCAGACCAGGGTGGGAGACAGGCCAGGGCAGTGGGTCCTGAGCTGCCCTGGAAACACCACACCCAGACTAACGGAGGAAGCAGCCGCTGACGGGGTGCCTCAAGGGGACCAAGATGCTGATTTTTTTTTTTCAAGAGAAAAGCTGAAAGTCTAAATTTAACATGCAATTTGATTTTCAAACATTGGCAACTAATTAAAAGCTTTTAAAAACATTGCAGAAACAAGGCAGCTCTTTGAGGCGCCACTTGGCAATTCTGATGCAGAGTGATGCTCCTGACTCTGGCCCCACCTCTGGCCTCACTGGGATTCAGTCTCAGTTAAGTGCAGCCTCTTGACTCTGCCAGGCATCTTTCTACCGAGAGAAAGTGAGAGATTGAGAGAGAGAGAGGTGACAATCCACCATCCAAGGCTGGGCTCTACCAATAGCTGTGTGACTTTGGACAAGTCACTTGCCCACTCTGGACCCTAATTTTCTCGCTTGTTGACTAGAGGTGATAGTACCTGTCACAGGGTTACTGGGGGGTCTGGATGAAAAGAACGCAAGGACCAAGCCTACAGATAGACTGTAAGTCACCTCCCTCGAAGCTCAGTTGGTAAAGAATCCGACTGCAATGCAGAAGAGCCTGGTTTGATTCCTGAGTTGGGAAGATCCCCTGGAGAAGGAAATGGCAACCCACTCCAGTATTCTTGCCTGGAAAATCCCCAAAACTGTAGCCTGGAGTTGCAAGAGTTGGACACGACTTAGCAACTAAACCACCACCAAGGCACCTCCCAGATGTGGGAGCTTCCTCACCCTGTGGTCCACCAGGATGGATCAAGGGGAAGGACCCCCCCAATCCCACACAGCCCCACGTCCTGCCCGTCCACCCACACAGCCTGTGATTCAGGAGCCCACACACCCCAGTCCCGCCTGACCTTGTCTCCACACCTTCTAGGATGGAGACTGCCTGCCTGCCTGGACCAAGAGAGATTGCAGGCCAGCCTCTCACATGACACAGAATTTCAAAATTAAAATGGTACAGATGAATCTATTTGAAAAGCAGAAATAGAGACACAGGCATAATGAACAAAGGTATGGAGACCAGGGGGGGAACGGGGGATAGGAGGAATTGGGAGGTTGGGACTGACACAGGTACACAATTGACTGTTCTTAGTCACTCAGTCTTGCCCGGCTCTTTGCAGCCCCATGGAATGTAGCCCCACCAGGCTCCTCTGTGCGTGCGATTTCTCAGGCAAGAATAATGGAGGGGATGGCCATTTCCTTCTTCAGAGGATCTTCCCATCCCAGAGATGGAACCTGCATCTCCTGCATTAGCAGGCAGGCTCTTCCCCACTGAGTCACCAGGGAACCTCATGCACCATTGAGACTGTAAATAAAACAGAAAACCAGTGAGAACCTGCTGTGTAGCACAGCGGATTGCACTCAGTGATCTGCGGTGACCTAAACGGGGAGGAAATCCAAAACAGGCTTCCCTGGCGGCTCAGCTGGTAAGGAAGCTGCCTCCAATGCAGGAGACCCCGGGTTGATTCCTGAGTCAGGAAGATCCCCTGGAAAAGGGAACGGCAACCCACTCCAGGAGTCTTGCCTGGAAAATTCCATGACCAGAGGAGCCTGGCGGGCTTACAGTCCATGGGGTCACCAAGAGTCAGACGCGACTGAGCGTCTAACAGCTGACTTACTTTGCTGAACAGCAGAAAATAACACAGCACTGGAAAGCGATCACTTTAATAAAAAAATTCTTAATGTAGAAATCACACAACCACCTCTATCTCCATAAATAGTTTGGTGCGTATTTAACTAAGTATTTTTCTACATAAAACAGAAACTATGCCCAGTATGCTGTCTATGAAATGGGAACCAGAGGCACGTGGCAGCCAGCTTTTTTATTCACTGGCTTGGATATCTTTCTGTGCGTTAGCACATATACCATATTCTTATGAGTGGTGCCACAGAGTTTCGTTATTTTTTAAAGTGGTCTCCTGTAGGTGGACATTGCTTCCGATTTACTTACGGACACAGCAGAACCACCATGAGTGTCCCAGAACCTGTAACTTTAGTCACTAGGGGTGGGGGTGATGTTCATGTCTGGCTAATTCTCAGCTGTGGAAATGCTGAGTCGGAATGGCTGGTAGAATTCAAGCCTTTTCATTTTCTTTGACTTATGCAAGTTATCTTAATTTTTTCAATGTATTTGCTAAGGAAAGTGAATAAACCGAAAGTAGACACCAACTATTAAAATCACCCTTGTGACCCACTCAGATATCATTTATCACAGTAGGTTAGGTGTAGCTACTTTAAAGACTGGAACTAAAACTCAGAGCTTGCACTTAGGGTTTACTTTTTAAACAGAGGGAAGACCCCTAGGGGTTTTCTTGAGTCCTTTGCAATTGCTCTGGATGGGGAGGGGTCACTGTGTCCTCCCTGATGGGGAATGAGACTCAGGCCAACAACATGGGAGAGTGAATGATGGGAAAGAAATTGGTAACTGGAGCTGAACTCCAGGAGAGCATACGGCCATGGACAGAGGAGACACAAGGGGAAACCAGTGAATCAGGAGGCCTCGCTGGGATCTTGACTCTTGACCTACTACCTGGGTGGTCTTGGGCAAGTCACTTATCCTCTCTGACCCGCGGTCTCTTCCTCTGAAATAGGTGTACTAGTCTGACTTCACAGGCACATGAAGAATCCAGCTTGATGCATGGCATGTAAGTGTCCAAACCTCATTGGTTAAATCGGAATCCAGGAAATTCCCTCTGCAATCAATCTAATAAATTCTGTGACTTAATGAGGGATTACTCAGATGGTAAAGAATCCACCTGCAATGCAAGAGACCAGCGTTCCATCCCTCGGTTGGGAAGATCCGCTGGAGAAGAGAATGGCAACCCACTCCAGGATTCTTGCCTGGCGAATTCCATGGACAGAGGAGCCTGGCGGGCTACAGTCCACGGGGTGGCAAAGAGTCGGACAGGACTGAGTGACTAACACAGGCCATTGAGTTAATTTCTTCATCAATTGACTGATGAGGGCAGTAAAAACGGCTGTGACTGGTTTTGATCTCAGAATAGGCTGGCTGTTTCGCTGCCCTAGGCTATCTTAACAGATCGTCTTAACAAGGCCCACTATTTTTTTTTTGGCTGGTGTACTGGCTAATAGGCTGGAGATGTAAGTAAAGCCATACCATGGCACTTTTGTGAGAGAAAAATATTTTTGCTTGTGAGGTCCCTTCATCCTGAGAAGGAAAGTGAAGTCACTCAGTCGTGGGAGTCCCTCCTTCCATGGGATTTTCCAGGCAAGAATACTGGAGTGGGTTGCCCTTTCCTTCTCCAGGGGATCTTCCTGACCCAGAGACTGAACCCGGGTCTCCCATACTGCAGGCAGATGCTTTACCGTCTGAGCCACCAGGGAAGCCTGAAACACCCCCTCATCTTCTCTTTAGCAACATGCAACTTGCAAAGCTGACTAAAGATTTGTCTCTCCAAGACACCCACACCGCCCGACCCTCAGGCTGCCCTGCTTCAGCCCACAGGCCTACAGTTTGGGCACAGCACAAACAAGCACCTCACACACACACGTGCGCATGGTGCTCTTACAACATCTGTGCTTGCTAAAACTCTCTGCCTGCTTATGTTCCCACATCAGGTCTTCCCAACTAAAATGTAAGCTTCCAGATTCAGTTCAGTTCAGTCGCTCAGTCGTGTCCAGCTCTTTGCGATCCCATGAATTGCAGCACGCCAGGCCTCCCTGTCTATCACCAACTCCCGGAGTTCACTCAGACTCATGTGCATCAAGTTGGTGATGCCATCCGGACATCTCACCCTCTGTCATCCCTTCTCCTCCTGCCCCCAGTCCCTCCCAGCATCAGACTCTTTTCCAATGAGTCAACTGGCCAAAATATTGGAGTTTCAGCTTCACATCAGTCCTTCCAATGATCTCCTTTAGGATGGACTGGTTGGATCTCCTTGCAGTCCAAGAGACTCTCAAGAGTCTTCTCCAACACCACTATTCAAAAGCATCATGTTTGGGAACACACATGTAAGAATTAAAGATTTTAAAATTTAATTAAAAAAAAAAAAAAGCATCAATTCTTTGGCACTCAGCTTTCTTCACAGTCCAACTCTCACATCCATACATGACCACTGGAAAAACCAGAGCCTTGACTAGATGGACTTTTTTTGGCAAAGTAATATTTCTGCTTTTCAATATGCTGTCTAGGTTGGTCATAACTTTTCTTCCAAAGAGTAAGCGTCTTTTAATTTCATGGCTGCAATCACCATCTGCAGTGATTTTGGAGCCCCCAAAAATAAAGTCTGACACTGTTTCCCCATCTATTTCCCATGAAGTGGTGGAACCAGATGCCATGATCTTCATTTTCTGAATGTTGAGCTTTAAGCCAACTTTTTCACTCTCCTCTTTCACTTTCATCAAGAGGCTTTTTAGTTCCTCTTCACTTTCTGGCGTAAGGGTGGTGTCATCTGCATATCTGAGGTTATTGATATTTCTCCCTGCAATCTTGATTCCAGCTTGTGCTTCTTCCAGCCCAGTGTTTCTCATGATGTACTCTGCATAGAAGTTAAATAATCAGGGTGACAATATACAGCCTTGATGGACTCCTTTTCCTATTTGGAACCAGTCTGTTGTTCTATGTCCAGTTCTGACTATTGCTTCCTGATCTGCATACAGGTTTCTCAAGAGGCAGGTCAGGTGGTCTGGTATTCCCATCTCTTTCAGAATTTTCCACAGTTGATTGTGATCCACACAGTCAAAGGCTTTGGCATAGTCAATAAAGCAGAAATAGATGTTTTTCTGGAACTCTCTTGCTTTTTCGATGATCCAGTGGATGTTGGCAATTTGATCTCTGGTTCCTCTGCCTTTTCTAAAACCAGCTTGAACATCCAGAAGTTCACAGTTCACGTATTGCTGAAGCCTGGCTTGGAGGATTTTGAGCATCACTTTACCAGCATGTGAGATGAGTGCAACTGTGCGGCAGTTTGAGCACTCTAGATTAGGTTCTTCCTAATTCTTGGATACACTGAACGTCGTTCACCGAGTATACACCATGCACCAGCTCTCCCACCTACATTCTTTCATCTGTTCTTCTTCAAAACCCCACATGATTCAAATGGCATTACGTTCAAGTTACAGATGTGGACACTAAAATTCAGAGAGGAGAAGTAACCCACTCAAGGTCACAAAACTTAGCACTTAAGGTGTACAAGGCGGCACTCAACAGGTAATTCAGAACAACTGGAAGGATGGACGGATGACTAAACGGGTGGTGGGTGCGTGGGTGAGTGGGTGGATGGGTGAACAGACAGGAGACCAGGGCAGGTCCAGGTTTACCTGACTGCAGGGAGCTCTTTCCATCTGAGCATATGGAGCTCCCACCTTTTTGCGCCCAAAGTAGGCATGGTGCAGGCACCTAAGTACTGCCAAACACAGAATAGCAGCCCAGCATCATTTTTCCAACCAGTTTCCATAGCAACAAGGCTGGGTGTTGGATTCAGCCACAGGTCAGGGTGAGCCATTAGGGGAGCACCAAAGATGCTCCTCCCTCCCTCACCATGGGAATGGGTTGATAAGCCGAGGGTGGAGGATTTGGGTGGGATTCTTGGGCTTCCCTGGTGGCTCAGATGGTAAAGAATCTGCCTGCAATGCAGGAGGCCCGGGGGTTCGATCCCTGCACCAGGAAGATCCCCTGGAGAAGGGAATGGCAACCCACTGCAGTATTCTTGTCCGGAGAATCCCAGGGACAGAGGAGCCTGGAGGGCTACAGTCCATGGGGTCACAGACTGAGCAGCTCACTTTCACGCAGGCTGACACAGGAGGCGCCTCCTCACCAGACCACAAGGGGGCAGCATCTCCCTGCACCCGCCCACCCGAGGGGCGCAGGGCTGGGTGAGGAGGCTGCTGCTGGGTCAGCAAGCTCCACCGCAGTATCCTCACCCGGCCCTTGCCTGTCAGTTCACCCCTGCACAGGCTGTTGGGGCGCGGGGGCCATGGCTGGGAGTCCTGAAGGAAACACTGCAACGACCAAAACCACCGCCCTTTAGAGGGCAGCTTAAAACAAACTTGGCACATACAGCTCAGCCCTGAGCAGCCCTTATGAAGCCTGTGGCGCCTGCCGGATGAGGGAGAGTCCCCAGTACCCCAAGTGAGAAAAAGCAACAGGCCGAACGTGCGTTTAGGGCAACCTCGTCTGTGTGAATTTTACACACGTGTACATCAGTGCGTGTGTTATTCGTGTGATGTGAATGTGTTGTGTGATCTGTGCAAAGGAAAAATCTTGAAGAAATTCCACACAGCTGTGTGACTTTGGAAGTAGCTTGCACTTTTTCCTTTCAGCCTGTACATGCTGTTTGAATTACTTTTTTGCCACTGGAACATATTGATGATTTTTTTTAATTAACAGGTTATCTGGAAATTGGGATCTGTGGAGACTTTTGCTTGTTTGCTTTTTCTTTTTTTACACTTTCTTGGTTCTTTAACCTAATCAGGAGGAGGAAAGAAGTTTAGGGCTTGCTGATGGCCCTGCCTTCGTATCCATCCCCCATTCCCCCAAACCACCCCAGCAGGAGGCCCAGTTGGCAGAGCCCAGCTGCAAGGTGCCCTCTCTCCAGGGCAGGGCGCAGGTCCAGCCCTGGGGCACTGGGCCCCAGCACCCCAAACTACAGGGAGGCCGGCACCATCTAATTTGTCCGAGGCTGCCTTTGAGGAATCAGGACAGTCCACTAGGTTGCTGAGGGCTGGATGCTCGAATCCCACAGGTAAGGCCCCTGGCCCCCTGATGCAGAAGATGAAGCTTTGCAGCAGGGCCTCTGAAGCAGAGCTGAAGGTGAAGAGCAGGGCCCATGGCGTCATGAAAGCAGCAGGCATGGCCTGGGGTGTGTCAGTCCAACCTGGGCTCAGGTCAACACTGTTCTAACAGTTTCAATAGCAGATAAGCCAGGTGTAGTAAGATGGGTGGGGCTCCAGAACCCAGTAGACTTGACATTGAATCTGGCTCCTGCATCTCAAGGCTGGGTGACTTTGGGCAACAGATTTGACCTCTCTGAGCCTCAATTTTCTCATTTGTCAAATAGCAGTTATAACTGCTAAGAGCATTGTTATAACTAAGAGCACTGTTATGAAAGTGAGCATTGATCAGACTCACAGACATAAAGAATAGATTTGTAGTTGCCAAGGAGGAGAGAGCGGGGAAGGGAAGGATTGGAAGCCTGGGCTTAGCAGATAGAAACTAGTATATATGGGATGGATAAACAACAAGGCCCTACTGTACAGCACAGAGAACTACATCCATTATCCTGTGATAAACCATAATGGAAAAGAATATGAAAGAGCATATATGCGTGCATGCTCAGTTATTTCAGTTGCATCCAACTCTTTGTGACTTCATGTACTATAGCCAGCCAGGCTCCTCTGTCCATCAGATTTTTCAGGCAAGAATACTGGAGTGGGTTACCATTTCCTCCTCCAGGGGATCTTCCTGACCCAGGGATCGAACCTGTCTCTTCTGCAGCGCCTGCACTGACAGATGGATTCTTTACCACTGAACCACCTGGAAAGCCCCAAGAGAATATATATACATATATATATATATCTGAATCACTCTGCTGTATAGCAGAAATTATCACAGCATTTTAAATCAACTATACTTCAATAAAATTCAAAAGAAAGAAAAAAGACGGGGGAGAACTGATATACACAAACCACCTAAGAAGAGATCAGCATATAGAAGGTATTTGATGAATGGTGACCACACTAACTACCATCATTATTACCTTCTTCTCCTTCTCCTTGAAGGAAAATCAACCATCAGACTGAATGGAATGAAAACTGAATCCAGAGAGTCTCCAGCCTGGTGACTGTGAATCTGGTCCATCTCTGAATCAAACCAGCATCTTCTTATGACTGCTGAGGACACTGCTCTTCCCTCAGCCCTACATCTGAAACCAAACCCCCAGCCCTGGCCTCTGCCCACCCTCATCCACCCCTATCCAAGGCATAGGCCGGGCTTCCAACCCTGCAGTTCCTACAAGTTCTCACTTGAAGGCAGTATTGAGCTTCGAATTTCAGCCTGTCCAGGCGCACTCATCCTCCTCAATTCTCCAGCCTCCAGACCAGTAGAACTAGGCTGCTCATAACACAGAGCAAAAGACACACTGCTTCCTGTCACCTAAATGTAGCACTGGCTGAAAAATGTAAAAGGGTTTCAGCAGATAAGGAGCAAAAATGAGATGAACAGGGGGGACCTATGTATGCCTTTGCAGACTCTCTACATCCATGGATGGAGGAGCCTGACGGGCTATGGTCCATGGGGTCACAAAGAGTCGGACACGACTGAGCAACTAACACGCTTTCACTTTCTATGAGTGATAAAAAATTGCAAGCAATGTAAATGACTGATAACTAAGCAAATTATAACATGTCCACTTGAATAAAATTCTGATGATGAAGATGATGCAGCAACTTTGGACAATTCCCTAAGTGAATAGAAGAATGCAAGTTTTTTTTATATTTTTACTGCAGCCATCTAAAAATTAGATTTGCTTGCAGGAAAGAAAAAAAAACAAGAATAAATGAAAAATTAAACAGCAGAGGCGAGAGGACTGGGGGTTTCAGATAGTCTGCTGTGCAGCCGCGCTGTTTATTCCTTCTTTTTAATATCCAGGACTATTTTATGGGTGTTGGCGGAGCTTAATGTAATAGAAAACACACACTGTAATAACACAATCTGGACGCTTCTGCCCACTGAAGTCACAGGTTATCCACAGCACAGACCCATCTGTGTGTTGATACAAATATTCTCTAGAGAGCTGCTGAGACACTGTTCCACTGGAGACAGGAGACAAGCACCGTTCTAGGCTTCATTAAAACACAGTGGAAAATAAGAAGATGTGCGTTTATTAGGTTACCTCTCTTTACTATAAAAAAGCAGGATGTCAAAGTGAGGGAAAGAGAATGGAAAGAGATACTATTCTATAATAATAATCCCTAATTTGGGCAGACCTGGTTTGTCTCAGTAATGACGTGCCATTTATTAAGCATCCCCTTGGATTAGGAGCCAAGCCACGGCACTTCATGTATATTACCCCATGTGATACATACACTCAACCATTTCATGAGATGGTAGAATTTAGTTTCCGCCTTTTATAGTTGAAAAAACGGAGGCTGCGAGAGGTCCTTTGCCCAAAGTTGCGTTGCTTGTTTGTGACTGGGCCAGAATTGAACCCAGGTTGGTCCCCCTTTCTGAAACCTGTGCTTCACACACAAGGAGTTGGAGCTCCCCGGAGGGGCAGATAGAGGAACCCCAGGGGAGGGGGGCCCCAGCAGGCAGGCCCTGGGCTTGGCTTTGAGCACTAAGCAAGGAGCCAGAAGTATCACCAGACACTTGTCTTCATCCTAACGATGGCACGAATGGCATCTTCTGCTGCTGGGCGGGATTAAAGGAAAGCATTTGGGGGGCAGGAGGGCAGGGGCAGTGTCAGAAGACGTTGGCAGGGCCTAGTCTCCACCTTTGCTTGTCTCCTGTTCCAGACCTCTGGATTGCCCGCCTCTTAGCATCAACAGGTGAGAGTCCACAGCCCGCTGGCCCAAAAGCCTGAGCGCCGCCCATGCGGGAAATCTCCAGGTTCAAAGAGCTCCATTTGGGGGACTTCCCTGGTTAAGACTTCACCTTCCAAGGCAGGGGGCGGGGGTTCAATCCCTGGTTGGGAAGCTGAGATCCCACACGCCTCACAGCCGAAAAGCCAAAACATAAAGCAGAAGCGATATTGTAACAAATTCAATAAAGACTTTAAAATAATCCACATCAAAAAAAAAAAAAAAAAGAAGTTCTATTCAAACCACATGTTCCCAGGACTCAGGTGAGCAGAGCCCATGAAATCAATGTTGACCAACATGCAAATGGGCTAAAAGAGATGATTTTTCATGAGACAGTTTGGGTTGGGTTGGGTTTACGTCCAGGGACTCACAAAGGAGCAGTGTTAGTGTGTCCATTTCACAGATGAGAAACCTGGGACTAGAAAGAACTTTCCAAGGCCCCTTAGCTGGGAAAGTGTGACAGCCTCCAGAGTCAAGCTCACTGAAGCCCCTGCTCTCAACTGCTGCAATGTAATGCCTTCTGCCTGCCAGACCGCTTAGGGAGAAAAGAGGACACAAACTTCACAGCAACTTCTCTGCACCTCAGGCTCTTCATCTGTAAAATGGGCCAATGACGATAACAATACCTACCTCAGAGTGTTGTGAGAATAAGTACGTAGGTGTAAATCTATACATGTCCTCACTCAGCAGATAGTAGTTGTTAACTATTATTGAGAGTATAGAGTCAAGACTTGGAAGGAGCAAAGTGGCCTGCTCTGACATCCTTGCAACTGCCAGTTGCTTAAACTGCAAAGACGCCATCCTTGCTGCATGAGGGGCTTGTTCTTTCAGGAAGACATTCATGATTAGAAATGTCTTCCTAATGTGTTTGGCTAATTCTGGTTCTCATGACATACGTCCGCCCCCGGGTCTATTTCTGCCCTGGAAGAGAGAGAGAATAAAGCCAGTCCCTCCCTGAGCAGTGCTTCCGAGCTGAGGAGGAGCCCCCCGCCCCTGGGGCCCCCCGGAGCCCTTCCCAGCGTGCCTGCTCCAGGGCCCCCTCTCCACTCAGCATCCTTGTCCCTGGAAGCCCAGAACAGGATATAGGCATCCAGCTGGACCCTGCCCCCTCCCTGACCCTGGGGACTATTAATGCAAAAGTGATCCCCTTCTGCCTTACACTGACAGAATGGAGGAAGAAAAGACACGGGCAGCATAATATGGAACGTGAACAGGACGGTTGTGTCTGGGGCACTTTACGACGTGATGGATCTCAGTTCATGACACTTGCCAATTTCTCAGCTTCAGCCCCCAACCCATTCTCGCTGACTGCTACAGCTTCCTGGAGTGCAGCCTTTGTCCTGGTTTCTGTTCTAGGGGCTTTCTGGGCCGCAACCTTCCTTCTCTAGCACACCCGAGCACTGAGAATAAGCCAGGCAAACACATTTCTGTCTATAGGGCCACACGCCATGGGGGCCAGGCCTGCCTGGAGCCCCCTCCACCAGCGTTCATCGCAGGCACCATGTCCCCCCTGCACTCAGGGGAGAACCAGGCTCTGGGCCGACTGCTCACAGAGGCAGAGCTGGCCTTTTAAGTATCTGTATCTCCCAAAGGCTGCAGGGAGCTGGGACCACGCGGGGTGCCGTCTCCACCAGAGGAAGATGTTCATGGGCAGCGGGAAGAACACAGCAGCACAGGGTTGTTGTCGCGTCAGGATTCCTCTGCATGTGTGGAAGTGTCCTGGAAAGCTAAATCTTCATTCCGAATCTGGGCTGTGCTTCCCCCTTGGTGCACTCCTCCTCCGCCCTCCCATCTCAGACTTCCTGCTGCACTGCAACTGTCTGGTTTCTGATCTAGGTCTCTCCTTATCGCATGAGTTCCTTGAGGGTAGGGATGCATGCCCCTTGGTATTTCAGTTCCCCAGTGCCCAGAGATAGAAGAAGATCCTGGTGCTGGTCGAATGGATTGATATAATGAATGACTAGCCCTTAGCCATCCAATCCACATTCTGTGCTTCCTCTTTCATAAATACTTTATTTGGGATTTTAAAATTTTTATCTTTTATTTCAACTGCGCTGGGTCTTCACTGTGGCGTGGAAGCTCTCTAGTTGCCCCGCAGCGTGTGGGATCTTAGTTCCGTGGGATCGAACCCGAATCCCCCACATTGAAAGGCAAATTCTTTACCACTGGACCACTAGGAAAGTCCCAACATGTTCTGTACTTTTGACGAAGCTACACACCCATGGGCAGACTTCCAGTTTCAAGATGGAAGAACAAAGATTTTCTTAGAAATCAACCAAGGACCAAAAAAGAAACACATACAAACTCTATCTTCAGTAAACCAGGAAACATCCGTAAGCCTAACTCCTATATAGAGAAGCTCAAGTACCTAGAGAAATGTAAATGACCCAAGCAGAGAGGAAGCAAGGCAAACTCAGGGATCTAAAGGATGGGCTCGGGGGACCTACACTTTGCTCTACAGAACCCCAAAGGGCTCAGGAACAGGACGCCTCAAGTTCCCACATCAGATACAGGTTGAACAGGGAATGAAAATAGAAAACTTTTGGAAAAAAATCTCTTTAAAGAGACACAAAGTCCATCAACTGATGACTAGACAAATGGGATGTCCCATATCCATACAGTGGAACACTGTCCGGCTTATCAGAAAATGAAGCGCTGATGCACCCTGCAAGAGAGAAGAAGGCTGGAAACACTGTGCTAACTGAAAGAAGCCAGACACAAAAAGTTACATATTATGTGAGTCTATTTAGATAAAATGCCGAGAATAAGTGACTCCGGAGAAGACAATGGCACCCCACTCCAGTGCCTGGAAAATCCCATGGATGGAGTAGCCTGGTGGGCTGCAGTCCATGGGATCGCGAAGAGTCGGACACGACTGAGCGACTTCCCTTTCACTTTTCACTTTCATGCATTGGAGAAGGAAATGGCAACCCACTCCAGTGTTCTTGCCTGGAGAATCCCAGGGACGGGGGAGCCTAGTGGGCTGCCGTCTATGGGGTTGCACAGAGTCGGACACGACTGAAGCAACTTAGCAGCAGCAGCAGAGAGACAGAGGATATACTGTGGTTGCCAGAGGCCGAGGAGGGAGGAGTGGAAAGCGACTCTAATGGGATAATGAAAATACCCTGGAATCAGAGAGTGGTGATGGCTGCACAACCTTGTAAATGTACAAGCGACCGAACTGAACACTTTAAAGGGATAAATTTTGTAGCATGTGGATTATATCTCAATTTTGTTAAAAGACACAAAACCTATGATCAGCTTTTTCTGGTTTAAATATGAACTAGGAGACAAGAGTCACCAGAATCTTGAAGAACATCTTGACCATGAAAGACAAAGACAGGACTATATAAAAACACGAAAGAAACTCAGAGCAGAGAGAATGCAGGGCTCCGAAGAAAAATTCAAATACTTGCTCCCACAGTAAAAGAGTTTTAGCCAGAGGGTTTGGATAAAATAAAAGATGGCAAAATAATCCTGTATAGTCAGTCATTTCTAGCCATCCTTTTTTAATAAAAGCCCTTGTGGCCAGAGCCACAAATTATCCACCAGTCTCTTCCCCCTTCTTTCTTTCAATCACAGAACCCCCACCCGAGTCTGGCTGCCCAGGTAAAGGCCGCGTCTCCCAGCCTCTTTTGCAGCCGGGGTGACCGCTGACCCATTGCTTGCAATGACTTGGGAAGATGCGACGTGTGTGACTTTCACATCACTTCCTCAAAAGAAAACTGCCTACACTCCACTCCCTCTCTTTCCCCCATCACACAAGCTGATTCATGGTCATGATGACCAACAAGACAGAAGGAATCTGAGTCCCCAGATAATGTAGGTGAGCAGAGCTGTCTCCTTGCCCCACGGTCCTGGGAGGGGGGGGTCCTACCCGAGCTCCTGGTCTGTCCTATCCAAGTGTTTACTAAACTCCTGGCACTGGATGTGACGGGGAAACACAGTTACAGAGGGACTCCCTGCTTCACTGAGTTCTACAGTCAAGCACCAGTGAAAGTGTGTCCTTAATTAATTTGTGTAATACATACAATTTCAAAACCCAACATATGTAAAAATGTATATTACAAAGGACTTCCTTGATGGTGCAGAGGATAAGAAGCCCCCTGCCAGTGCAGGGGACATGGATTCAATCCCTGGTCCAGGAAAATTCCACACGCTATGGAGCGACACAGCCCATGCGCCGCAGCTATGGGGCCCACCCTCCAGAGCCCGCGAGCCGCTGTTTCTGAAGCCAGTGTGCCCAGAGCCCATGCCCTGCAACAAGAGAAGCCGCCACAGTTTGAAGCGCATGCGCCTCAGCCAGAGAGGAGCCCCACTCGCCACAGCTGGAGAAAGCCCGCGCACAGCAACAGCCAAAAAATCAAATGCAAGTTTCAAAATCCGGATCATGAGAATTCTCCTTTAAGTTTACCTGGCCAGATACCACCCTACCTGCTACCGTTATTGGTTTCTTGTGGATTTTTCAATAATTTCTTTGTTGTTGTTCAGTCACTCAGTCAAGTCCGACTCTTTGCGACCACATGGACTGCAGCGTGCCAGGCTTCCCTGTCCTTCACCAACTCCCGGAGCCTACTCCAACTCATGTCCATCGCGTCAGTGACGCCATCCAGCCATCTCATCCTCTGTCGTCCCCTTCTCCTCCCGCCTTCCATCTTTCCCAGCATCAGGGGCTTTTCCAATGAGTCTGCACTTCACAACAGGTGGCCAAAGTATTGGAAGTTCGGCTTCAGCATCAGTCCTTCCAATGAAAAGTTTGATTTCCTTTAGGATTAACTGATTGATTTCCTTTAGGTTTGATCTCCTTGCAGTCCAAGGGACTCTCAAGAGTCTTCTCCTACACCACAGTTTAAAAGCATCAAGTTTTTGGCACTCAGCCTGCTTTATGGTCCAATTTTCACATCCATACATGACTACTGGAAAAACCATAGCTTTGACTATACAGACCTTTGCAGGCAAAGTAATGTCTCTGCTTTTTAATTTAATAATTTCTTTATGCAAATATAAATATAGGTCCTTATATTTGCTTCTTATTTACACAAAATAGTTTTCTACATTCTACACCCAACATTCTACCGTGGTACCACTTTTAAGAATCTATTCTTAGAAAATAACTAGAAATGTTGTTGTATGACCAGAGATATTAATTGCAGCATTATTTATAGTTTTTTTTTAAATAAAGGAACCCTTAATGCACAAAAACAAGAAGCTTAGCTACAAAGATTAAATTTACAGAAAGTATTCCATGACATGAGAAAATGCTTATGATTTTATGTCAAGTGGAAGGATAAGATCAGAAATACAATGTGTCTTCAGCTATGTAAAAAACATGTATAGAAAATGAAACAAGGGACTTCCCTGGTGTGGTCCAGTGCTTAAGAATCCACTTTGCAATGCAGAGGACACAAGTTTGACTCCTGATCAGTGAACTAAGATCCCGCATGCTGCAGCAACTGGGCCCACACGCCACGACTCCTGAGCCCGTGAGCCAAACGAGAGTCCACGCACCACAGCTAAGACCTGGCACAGCAAAGAAATAAATCAATATTTTTTAAAAAATAAAGAAAATGAAAGGAAAGTGCCACACCTAAATATCAGCAGTGCTGTTTGTCAGTAGGTGAAATTATTTTTTCTTCTGCTTCTCTGGTTCCCAAAATGATGACAACGAGTTTGTGATTCTTCTATATAATAGAGGAGGGGATGGGACAGGGGAGGGGCAGACATAGCCCCTCACCTCCTTCCAGAGGTACCTGCAAGGTGGTTCATGTCAGAGTGACTCTGAGCAGGGAGGGTAGACTGGGGCTGAATGCACTTTCCTTCCCTCCGCTTGGAATCCCTTGGCCCCGACGCTGCCTGCTTGTTCGCCTTTCTTCCGCTTGCTCGCTGATTATTTCCAGGCCCATGTAGCTGAGCCGGGAACCCGCTGCTCTTCCAGGTTAAGGCAGTGGCATCAGAGGTTGAACCTTCGTAGGAGAGGGTTGGAGCTTTAAGTGTGTCTCTCCTTTCACCCCGAGGACTGAATGTTCCCCAAATAAAATGCTGCCTTGTCTTCTCCTTTGCCACCACCCGCTCAGCACTCTGGCCGGTTCACATCCACCACTAAGCCCCATCCAGACACGTCCCACCCCGTGCCAGCCCAACAATGGCTCCATAGATCTTCCATATTTTCCCACCTTTCTTTCAGTTAGGCCAGCATGCATAGTATTTCCAATGCATAGCATTACTTGGATTTTTAAAAATTAATAAGTATTGACTTTGGATAAACAACAAAGTCCTATTGTATAGCACAGGGAACTATATTCAATATTCTGTGATAAACCATAATGGAAAAGAATGTGAAAAAGAATAGATATGTATCTATATTTATGTATAACTGGGTCACTTTGCTATACAGTGGTAATACAACATTTTAATTCACCTATACACCCATACATCAGTAAAAAATAAGTACTGACTTTAGAGTATATTAAGACAAAATACAACAAGGGTCTCAAATCCATGATTTCTTGAACATTATTACTTGGGGTAAGGCTAAATTAAGTTTTAAGGTTAAAAAATGTAGGTCATGTCAATAAAAATATTATTTTAATAAATATTTTACTTCATATGTTTGTTCATCTTTATTTATATATGATTTATCTTACCTGGATAAAAAATAGCAAGGTCTAGGAAACTACATTAAGGTGTTAATTTCTTTCAGTGTTTTTATGCACACCTGGGAGGGGTAATTCATAGTCATCCTTGAAATCCCCACCTTGAAAGGCGGGCCTGGGCAGAGACGCGCAGATGGAGGGGGAACCCCAGTGGGGGCGTATGGGAGACCACACTAAACGTACTGTTTCTCAGCGTCTATCCGAGCATCTTCCTGACGGGGTCTGCAAGTACCCAAGGTGAGAGGCCAAGGCGTGGTGTTGTCCCTTTTCAGCCAGGAGAGGGCGTGAGTCTGTAAGCAACCTGCGGGGGCAGTGGGAGAAGCCCCCTCCTCACGCACCAGGGCGAGGAGCAGATCCCACCTGCTAAATGACAGACTGTGTTTTCAAGTCACTTGCTGAGGTCATCCAGTCCAATCCTAGGGAGACAGAACATACTTTAGAAAAAGCTCTCCATTTCCGAAAAGAAGAGGATTTCCCCCACCTTCTCCAAGGCGGAGGGTACCGAGAGAGGGGCGGAAACAAAGATGGACCAAGTTAAATAGAGCAAGGCCTTTTAATCCGCCTGCACTTCAGTTTGGGACTCTCGGGCACTTGGCACTTTTCCGGGCTGCCTGCAGTGGGGCCCTTCAGCACTCCTCCCATGCAAGTGTGGGAGGACACACGGGTGGGAGTGGAACGGGGGTGGGGGACAGGCGAGCAGCCTCCTAGACTCGAAGACTTCGGAGGATTAGGACAGTGATGGGCGTCTTCTGCAGGGAACGCGGCCAGCCCCCACACCCACCTCCCCCAAGCCCGGGGTCCAGCCTTCGCCAGCTACCCCAGAGCCCAGCTTCTCGGTGGGTGCGTCTCAGTTCATGACTCTGGACATTTAGAGGGGCTGGCGAGGGCTTGGCAGGGCTGGTCCCCACCAACTGCCACCTTGCTGGGGGAGGGCAGAACAGCAGGTGGGTCCCGCAGGAAGGCACAGTTTGCCTATGTTGGCATCTGGCAGCATCACGCTGCAGCTTCCACGATATAAATACAGGCAGCGAAAATAGCTAATCCCAGATAACAGCAGTGTAATCACCCAGCGCCCGGCCTGGAATCCCAGAGAATTTGGAGGGAGCAGCTGCAGGGACTGCCCCCTTCACGGCCCACTGCCCCTGGGTGGCCCGGGCTGAGAGTGTAGGCCAGCAGAAGCTGGGGGGCGGGGAGCAACTGGAGGACAGAGGCCTGATGAAAAACACCTCTAATCGCCGCTCTGCCTGGGGAGAGATGGTTTTTCTAGAAGGACCATGAGAATTCTGAGCTTGCAGCAATGTGAACCTGGTCTCCCAGCATTAGCTGAGACATGTGATGATATACATGGAATCATCTAGGTTTGCTTTTTTTTTTAAATTCTGGGTATTATTATCAGCACTGGTGTCACTATGATCCTCCAATCTGGAAGGTCAGGGCCTCTCCCATGTCCCTCCCACAGTCTTGAGAGCCAGGGTGGTCGGTCTGTGGCTGGCAACCCCAGGCTCTTGAACTCAGTTCTGACACCCTGGCTGCCCTGAGGGGTTACCACTGAGGTTCCGAATCGTGTGGCCACTGCTCCTATGGAGACCACCAACCAACCATCTGGGAGCAGTTGCTGGGCTTGCTTTCCTCAGCCGTTCTGCTCAAACAGCACACTTAATTAGGGCAGGCTGGGATGACGCAAGCAATTCAGGCCTCCCCTGTCCTGTTTACTGCGCTCCTTGACTTTCTGGTTGGTGGACAAGCCGTCCACAGCCACCAGTCCCGTCTGTCCGCACACTTCTCTGTGCTTCGTTCTGGCTTCCCAGGTTGCTTCTGAAGGGCGCTGGATACCTGTCCCTTCTGAGCGTCGTGAGGCGCTCTCTTGCCCAGATGCAGCTGCAGACAGACCCCGAGGCCCTGGAGGCGGCTCGGCCTGGGCCGTTGTGGATGGACAGTGATGGGCGAGGCCACAGAGGGGCTCAAAAGTAGGGTGAGGGCTGGGCCTCAAAGGTACATGTTGGTGAGCACCCAAGCCATTCGATTCCTTATGAAAGTGTCATGGGGCTTCCCTGCTGGGTCAGTCAGCAAGGAAGCCTCAGGAGAATGCAGGAGACTGCCTGCAATGCAGGAAATCCAGGTTTGATACCTGGGTCAGGAAGACCCGCTGGAGAAGGAAATGGCAAGCCAGCCCAGTATTCCTGCCTGGGGAATCCCATGGACAGAGGAGCCTGGCAGACTACAGTAAGCATCATTACTACCCTCTGTCTATCCAAAAAGAGGAGAGAGGAACAGTCCAGAGCAAACCAGAAAGAACGGGAAATGGAATCATTTGTCATCTCTGTACAATCGAGGGCTGACAGCGAACCAGACTCCTCCGTCTGACGGGGTTGTGAGAGGCTGTTCTCTGACGCTCTTGATTGGAGAACTCAACTTATTACAAATAATGAATGCTATGTTTGTTTGGAGTTTCGTGACCCTTTATCACACAGGCTTTCTTGTAGTCACTGCAGAAGGAAGTCACTGTGTTCTTTCCCCGGAATACTATCATAAAGACCAGCCGCAAGTGTCTCGGTGAAGAGCCGACCCTGAGCTGTGCAAGGGTGTGATCCTCCGGCTCAAGATAGCAGGTAGAGTAGATGGAAGGTTTGCCTGCCTCAGAGCCCCCAGGCCCATGTGAGGTGGAGACCCTTGAAAGAAGGGCCTGTGAGGCTGAAAGGCCACCACAGCAAGCTCAGCCACCAAGATTAAATTTGAAGAGTAGTTGATGACATGGGGAAATGTTTATAATTTTATACTAAGTGGGAAAAGTGCATATTATATGATCTCAACTATGTAAAAATACACATGTAAAAAGGTAAAAGAGCCACTCAACTAAATATGTTCTGTGCTTTTTGTTGGTTTAATCAAATTATAATTTTTTTCTTCTATCACACGAACCCATCATGCTGTGGGTTTCTCCCAGTTTCTTTCCTTTCTAAAGAAAAAGCACCGGGCCTGTCATCTGTGCATTAAAGAAACCCATGATTTCCTGGCTATGATTGCTTTGGTTAAGGCTGAAAAAAAGTTTTCAAGTTAAAAAATAGCGTCAAATTAAAATATTAAACAAAATTAAATTAAAATATTAAAAATAATATTTTGCCTAGTTGTGGCAAACAACTGGTGTTTAGGAAACTCTACATAAGGTATTAATTTTTAAAAAGAAAAAAAAATTTAATATGTACCAATGTCTGACTTGGTGAGAGATAATCCATTTCCACTCCTGAGATTCCTGCTCTCAAAGAGGGACAGACAGAAAAAATGAGAGATGGACAGAGCTCCAAAATAAGCGTGGAAGGTCAGAGGCCCCTAAACGGGGGGTAACACTCAATTCCCTCTTCAACTGTGGGTGAATCCATGAGGCTCCAGCTAGAGTCCCTGCCTGGTCCAGTCAGCCTCAACCTCGGTCCCACATTGCACATCCACTACAGCCCTTGGGAACAGCCCCCGGAAGACTGACATCAAAGATGACCCTTGAGGGACTTCCCTGGTGGCCTAGGGGTTGGGATTCTGGGCTTTCACTGTGGTGGTCCAAGTTTATTCCCTGGTCAAGGAAAATCCCACAAGCTGCGTCGTACAGCCAAAAAAAGTTGACACTTGAGATCATAACTATAGTGCATCCTAACTATATCTAAATCTCTTGCTCCTCATCAAAAAGGTTTTTCTTTACATACTGAGCAGAAAACAAACCTCCAAATAACAATAGGATAAAGGGAAATGCCATTTGTTGAGCACATATGATGCACCAAAAAGCATACTAGAGACAGGTTACACTTTACTTAATGTCGCCCTCACAACTAAGAGATGGATTTTAGACCGTCTATTTCACAGGAGAAAACTGAGCCTCACAGAGGTTAGAAGACTTGTCCAAGGTCATCCAGATAACAGTGGTCAAGCAAAGATTCAGATCTGTTGAATCTGACACCCAAGCCCAAGGTCTTTGTGACAAACTATAGTGCTCCTTGCCTCTGGAAAGACTTACCTATATACAAAAGGCAATGAGGAGGTAAGAGGAGGAAGGGAACATGAGCTGAGGTTGATAAGATTCCAGGTGACTGATAACCTTTCTCCCCAGATATTTCAGCACTGGGAAGACACATGAACTCCGAAAAAGAAAGAGAAGGGAAAGAAGCAAAGGCTCAAAAGGAAAGGCATGGGGCAGCACCGTGCAGTCAGCTTCCCGGCTCTGTGCTTGCTGGGTGACTGCCTGCTGGCCAGGATGTAAATGTGGGTTTCACTGCACAAGACACCAACAGGCCCAGGTCTTCCGTCTCTGCCAGACGGCAACTCCAGCTGTAATCTAATCACACCCCTCAGAGCCCCAGCCAGCAATCTCTTTCCCTCACCCTGTCACAAATGCCATCACAGTGCATCACAGACTCCCCTCACACGCACAGCCCGGCGGAACACTGGGACCCATCTTGGCCACACATCCACAGATGGGCAGGGTCAGCCCTGCTTCTGCAGGGCGCACCAAGGCCAAAATAAGAGTGAGACCCAGAGAGGCCCCTGCAGCTGGCAGACCTGGCTGGCCGAGTGAGGTCACGACACAGAGGCTTGCTCTCAGCTGAGGTTCCTTGCTGTTGCACACTGTGGATCTCCTCATGAAAAGTTACTAGGGATAAAAATGAAAGAAAAAAAAACAATCCACGCATGCTTCCAGAAATACAATTATTTTTTCAAAGGTGTGAAGAAACATTTAGTAAAATGCATCTGATGATCCAGATTTAAGATTTGACTGCTGTAATGAACTGCATATCATTAACTGACCTGATGCTTGGAAAGTCACAGAAGGGCCTGCCTGATGCAAACTGCGTGGGCACCACCACCCCTGGCTTGGAATCAGCGTGGGCCCATCTTCCAGAAGAGTTCAGAGACCACTGAAAATCTCAGGATGAGGATCAAGGCAAAGGACTTCAGCACTTTTCATTTATATTGGATCCCATGTTTCCATGTAGCTTATCTCATTTGTTCCCTCAGTAATCTGTGAGCCTGCTATTATTATCTCTTTTTTTTTTTTTTGGCTGCAGCATGCAGCTTTCAGGATCTTAGCTCCTGGACCAGGGACAGAACCTGGGCCCTCAGCAGTAAGGGCACCGAGTCCTAACCACTGGCCTGCCAGGGAATCCCCTTATTGTCTTCTTGTAACTGAAGAAGAAAGGAAAGCCCAGGGTCCCATGGTCCCACAGCTACTCTGTGGCAGAGCTCAGAATGCAGCTGAAATCTGGAAGCGTGAACGCTCATCCCCGGTCATAGTGAACTAGGTTATAGCGAACTGGGTTGTTCAGACCACCTGCCATTCTGCTAAGGACAAATGGCAAAGCTGCGGAACAAGCACATTCTTAATTGAGCAAATGGGAGGAATTCATGAGTTTTTGGAAATATATAAAGAAGAAGAATATGGCAAAGCTCTGCTGTTATGTTCCCTGGCACATTTAAAACTGGAAGATTATTAATAGACTCGAAGGCAGTAACAAAATTACCCTGCCCTTCTTCTTGGTATATGTCAAGCCATAACTATTGTTTTTATTATGACTATTAGTCCTAAATAGTGATGGCTTTGCCTCAGGAGTAAGGCTTTATCACTAAAGCATGCAAAGGTAGAATAAACGGAAAGAAAAATCGATATGTACTTGTTTTAGAAGTGGTTTCGTTGTAAGAATTTTGTCTGCCAGAATATCTTTTGAGAAAGGAAAGGGGTAAATCCAGTGAAATATATTGTCACCTTACATTGTTATTATTTGTAAATATTTGTTTGTGTGTGTGTTCAGTCATGTCCGACTCTTTGCGACTCCATGAATATGGAATTTTCCAGGCAAGAATACTGGGTTACCAATTCCTATTCCAGGGGATCTTCCTAACCCAGGGATTGAACCTGTGTCTCTTCCATCTCCTGCATTGGCAGGCAGATTCTTTATCATGGCGGCACCTGGAAAGTCCATAAACATCTGTTTATGCTTTTAATAAAACTGGTAATTATTCAAAGTGAAAAAATTAAAAAAAAAAACACACACACACAAAAAACCTGCTTAAAGACATTAGACAGCTAAGAAAATAATGAAGAATTACCAGCCAGGACACAAAGGAGGAAGGCGGCAGTGAGTCCATTCTTTGAGTTGCTTTAAGGCCTGGGGGCATTTGCTAATTCTGCAAGTAGTGGCTGAGTGGCACTTCTGACATCCTCACCGGGAAAGGAGGGCAGAAATGGACTCTGAGACCTGCCATGAGTAGGACTGGGGCTAGCTTTGGACTGGAGCTACAAAGGGATGCTCTCTCCAAGTAAGTGCGAATCAGAAGTGGACAGGCAATTGCAGAGAAGACAACTTGGCAGTAAGTATTCCAAAGCTCTGAGATTAGATGTAAGTAATCCTGGATTGGTGGTGCCCCAGGAGCCCGGGAGAAGCGGACAGAAACCTTCTTAGAAGGAAAATAACTTCATTGGCGGTCTCAAGCTGATTGTGCAAGCAATTTTGCAAAAACAATGCCCCAAAGCACAATAAAAAATACTACGGCAAAAGGGATATAAAGCAGTATTGAAAAAAACAAAAACACAGAAAAATCAACACACAATAGAGACAGACCCACAGAAATTCTAGATAGCGTCATTGCCTGAGACTTTAACGTAATTGTGCTACCACATTCTAGGAAATAAAAGAAGTAAAAGATAAGACAGAATTTTGACAGAGAACTGGACACTATAAAAAAAAAAACAGATGCATCAGAATTGGAAAATATAATAACTAAAGGTAACAACTCAAAGGATAGCTTTAGTCTAACAAAACGGTGAACTATGTTAGGTCAGAAGAAACTATCAGAAAAGAGTAAGAAAGACAGATGGACGGCAATACAGAAGACAGGGCGAGAGATGTAAACGGCAGTGAGATCCAACACGTGTGTTATTAAGGGCCCGGGGAGGAGAGAGAGGGAAATGCCAGGAGCAATGTTTGAAGAGAAAACAGCTGGGAATTTTCCAAAAGTGATGAAAGACATCATCATACCACAAATTCAAGAAGGCCTTACAAATCCCAAGCATGATAAATAAAAAGAGACCCACACTTTGGACACTGTTTTAAAAGACTGCTGAAAACCAAGGATGAAGAGAAAATCTTAAAAGAAGCTAGAGGGAGGGAAAAGATGGATTACCTAAAAAAGGAGCAGGAATCAGGCAGTCAGCTGACAGCAACAGTGGAAACAAGAGGGTGATGAGACCGCATCTTCAGCCGGCCAAAAGAACTTATGCCCCCTGACTGCAAGTCCGGTTCTTAGTCTACGCTGCCAGCCAAGCTTTCATTCCTTACTGGCTTCTAGGGCTCAACAAACCTGAGTCCAGACGCTAGCCATTAGATGTCAAGTCTTTGCTAGTTTTCTGTACAATGCAGAAGAGAAAGATTTAATAGGAAATGTATACCAAGCGTCTGGTATTTAGTAGCTCAACAAAAGTGAATTCTTGCTCCCTCATTTTATTTCTTCCTCCCTGAGACTCTGATATCCCCTCAAATAAACATCATTGACAAATACTTTTCCCCCTTCTCTGGTTTATTCTCGTGCAGTTCAAGTCCTAGTGATTTGCTGAACCATGGCTCTATTACACAGATTTAAATTTTCTGGGGAAATTGTGGGCTTTATCCCATCTCACCATCCTGACTGGTTCCTTCTTCTTGAGCTCTCCTTCTCGGTCCTGTATTTGGATCATTCGATTATAGCCCCTCTAAGGCAGAACTCACCAGCCTGGCCACCCTACCTCCTGCCTGCCACACATATGAGGTGACTCTTCTTTTCTGCAGTGATGCATCAGATACTCGACTGCATTAAGGTTGGAGTGTAGCTATATTTTAGAAAACCAGAAGTTCGAACTTGACCATAGCAAAGCTAGAGCTCCAGGGAGACAGTAGCTCCTCGCTCGATCATTTGATCGTAGGTCACCAGCTAACACTTGGTGAGAACCTGTCACGGATCAGGCACCGTATAGAGCGTGGCCAGCGCAGAAGCAGGACATGGCACCCACCCCTAAGACACTCCCGGTCTGTGGAGGAACAAACTGTTTCAACAAGTACCAAAATAAGGTGTGATGGAGTTACAAGGAGGAGGAAACTAACTTGAACAAAGAAAAGACTAGTCCCGAGCCCTCTTCTCTCTCTACGCTCTCCCTGCTTAATCTCCTCGATTGCCATGGCTTTAAATACCATAGGTACATTGAAGTGAAGTAAAGTGAAGTCGCTCAGTCGTGTCCGACTCTTTGCGACCCCGTGGACTGTAGCCCACCAGACTCCTCCGTCCATGGGATTCTCCAGGCAAGAATCCTGGAGTGGGTTGCCATTTCCTTCTCCAGGGGATCGTCCCGACCCAGGGATCCAACCCAGGTCTCCCGCATTGCAGGCAGACGCTTTAACCTCTGCACCGCCAGGGAAGCATTGATGGGCTCCAAATCACACCCAGCCCAGATCAATCCACTAAACCCTGGAGTTTGACAACTGCCTTCTAGAGGCCTGGATGTCTACAAAAATCTGAAAAGTAACAGATCTAAAGAGAACTATTGAATATCTGCCTCATATCCCACACCTCACTCTCAAACACATACACTCACAAACCTGATTTTCTTCAGGTCTTCCCCACCCCAGGAGATGTTGCTAGTTACCTAAGCCAGGCACCGAGGTACTGAGGTGTTATCCTCAGCTCTCTCTCCTTTATTGCCCACAGACCCTATCGGCACCACATTGGGCTCTACTTCCAAAATGATCTTGTTGATGAGTTTGAGTCTGTGAGTTCATTTTCTTCCATCAGTAACCTTTCTTCCTAAATGCAGGAACTTTGTTGTTCTTTTCCTTTCTATGTGGATTATTTTTACTACTGTATCTCAGCTTGTGGAGCAGTGACTGTCACTGAGCAGGTTTTTGATACATCTATGTTACCAGCTAAGAATGTCAGGGAAGGTGTCAGTGGGGAGAGGCTGGATGATATTTCAGCTGTGTATTAAGTGTTTACCTACTGGAGAAGGAGGAAGGGAACACCCGAAAGAGGCACTAGTTCAAACAGAGAGAGAGAAGCAATAAAAAGGGCGGAGTCCCTGATGGCTCAAGCGGTAAAGAATCCACATGCAGCGCAGGAGACAAGAGAGACCCGGGTTTGATCCCTGGGTCGGGAAGATCCCCTGGAGGAGGAAATGGCAACCCACTCCAGTGTCATTGCCTGGAAAATCCCATGGCCAGAGGAGCCTGGTGGGCTACAGTCCGTGGGGTCGCAAGATCGGACACAGCTGTGCACACGCATCGTCAACAGCCAAGACTCAGAGGTCAGGAGTGCTGTGTTCAAATCGCAGCTCAGCCCCTAGCTCTGTAATCTTTTGAAAAGTAGCCTCTTGATCTGAGGAGAATGGAACTAATGCTGCTACATTCTTAGGGCTGTGTAAAGAATTACATGAGAATGGGCAAAGCACACTATGTGTATGAAACAAATGGTAGTTTTATTAATATGAATTCATTACAATTACACATGTATAATGAGTAACCATTTTTTAATCACTTGATGTGGCTAGAACATGGGATGCACGAGAAATTTCTGGAAAATGTGACTAGATAGGTTGGAGTCAGAACACCTGAGGTCAGGGGACCCTCAAAATCATGTAGCATCAGCGGCCAAGTGACCACAGCTCTGCAGATTGTTCTGTCACTCAAAGGGGATCGGCATACTGTAGCCTGAATGCCTTGATGCAGGCTGTATAGCAGTCAGCTAATGCAGGTAATTCTCAGCTCTGACAGCGGTATATTATCCGTCTATGGCTGCATAACAAATTATCCCAAATCTTGGCAACTTAGGAAATAATGAACATTGATTACTTCATACAGTTTCGGTGGGTCAGAAATACAGGAACAACTTAGCTGGGTGTTCTGGCTTGGGAGTCTTTCAGGAAGCTATAGTCAGCTGCAGCCATCTGAAGGCTTGACTGGGGCTGAAACACTCACTTTCAGCACTGTTCAGCTGGCTGGCAAGTTCAAGCTGGCTGTTGGTAGGAGGCCTTAATCACTTGCTGCAGAGACCACAGGGCTGCTTGAGCACCCTCACAATGTGGCAGCTAGCTTCCCCCAGAGCAAGTGATCCGACAGAGAGACAGGATAAAGTCACAGTGTCTTTCACGACCTAGCATAGCAGATCATACACAGTCATTTCTAATTCCTTACTGGTCACCAGGTCAGCCTTACTCATTGTGGAGAGGGCTGGGGGCCTTAGTTCTTCCCCACTTGGCCTCTTATCTTTCCAGAATGCCAGGAAGTGAGGATCACTGAGGGCCATCTGGGGAACCAGCTACCACAGTTGGCCAGAGCAGAGGTGAATTTTTCCTCCCTTCCTAATGGATGGAACCAAATAACTAGGCTGAAAGAGAAAGTACAAAAATATAAAGCAGACCAGGACTGCTAAATAGATAAAGTAATAATAATAGGATAATAATAATAATACCTATCATTTATCGTTTCCCTTATACTAGGCAAAGGCCAAGATCCTTCCATGTTCTGTTACCAGGGTTGACGAACTATGGCCTGTGGGTCAAATCTGGCCCACAGCTGGACATGTGAATAGAATCTCAATGGAACTCAGCCGCACCCACTCAGATATGCACTGGTTATGGCTGCCTTCGCCTACAACAGCAGCTGAGCAATTGTAACAGAACCTTACGGTCTGCAGAGCCAAGAATATTTACTACCTGGCTCTGTCAACCTGTGCTCTATTTTATTAAAAATCCCTAAAAACCCCTAGTTCCCTGGTGGCTCAGATGGTAAAGCGTCTGCCTACAATGCAGGAGACCTGGGTTTGATCCCTGGGTTGGGAAGATCCCCTGGAGAAGGCAGTACTCTTGCCTGGAAAATCCCACGGACGGAGGAGCCTGGTAGGCTATAGTCCATGGGGTTCCAAAAGAGTCGGACACGACTGAGCAACTTCACTTTCAAAAACCCCTAAGGTTAAAAAAATTATTTAAAAATTAAAAATCCCATGAGGTACGTGATATTACTTTCCTCATTTTATAAATGAAGAAACTAATAAGATCAGATAAATTAAGTGGCTTGCTCAAGATGTTATTAATGTAAAGTTCCTATAAGGGAGCCCAACCTCAGGGTCTAGATTATGCTGGGCTAGGAATCAGAGATGCTGGCTATTCTGAAAAGCTATGTGACTGAGCAGTTACTTAATGTCTTGCTCCTCATTTTTCTCTGCTAATGATTGGTTTTTAAATGTCTGTTCAACCACTTTAGGGAAAGTCAAAGGATAAATATAACAGGTGAATGAAAAAATGGCAAACACTTCAACAAAAGTAATTAGTAGTCTTAGCACGTGATGTTAAGGCTTACAAAGAGAAAGAGCTCTGGGAGGAACTCCTAAAGAAGGAGCTCAGTTACCCCTGAAAAACAGACCACCTAAAGCATAATGACTGAAGGCAATGATTTATTACTGTTCCTGACTCTGTAGGCTGGCTAAGTGGTTCCTCTGCTGGTTCCCCTGAATTCATTTATGTATCTGCTTTCAACCAGAGCAGCAGTTCTCAACCAGGAGTGATCTTTCCACCCACCCAAGAGACCCCTGGATATGTCTAGAGACATTGTTGGTAGGTATTAGTTTCATTTAGTGGGTAGAGGCTGGGGAGGCTGAAAAACATCCTATAGTACCCAGGAACCAAATATCCATAGTCCTGAGGTTGAGAAACGCAAGCTAGAGAGTCACCTGAGCCAGGTAATTCAAGATGCCCTCACTCACGTGCCTGGCATTGGTGCCGGCAGTCAGCTAGGGGCCTCAGCTCTCTCTTCTCGTCCCCCAGGAGGCTAGCCCAACCTCCTGCCATCATAGGCTCAGGGCAGAGTCCCAAAAGGGCAAGGGTGAAAACTGCAAGGCCTCTTGAGATCTGAACTCTGGAAATCATCCAAGGTTGCCTCCATCACATTCAACTGGCCAAAACAAGTCACAAGGTCAGCCCAAATTCTAGGCAGCAGGAGAAAAGATTCTACCTCTGCTGGGGAGAAGCAGCAGGGTCACAGTCAAAGGGGTGTGTATACCAGGCTGGGAAGAATCTATGACTATTACCTAATCTACTACAAGAAATAAGATTAAAGATCTTTCAGCTTGAGCCCCACAGCTCAGGGGGCGGCTCTAAGCCAGAGGTTCTCAAAGTGTGGTCTCCGGACCTGCAGCATGAACGTCACTTGAGAACTTGCTGGAAACACAAACTCTCAGGTCCTGTCCAATCCAAGTGAACCAGAAACACAGGAATAGTGACCAGCAATCTGGTGTTAACAAGCCCTCCAGGTGATTACTTCTGTTCATTCAAGTTTAAGAATTCCCAGCCCAAAAGGAGCGAACAGATCAGATGTCCGTACAAGCCCAAGAAACTGGCTTGAAGGAGGCCAAAGTACCCCTCGCTGCTCCATCGCACCGCTCCCTCATCTCCGGTCATTCACCCGAACGCAAAACTCTCTCCTTCATAAAGGAATTTGGTAGAAATAGTCTTGACACTCCTGACAAAATCATGTCAGCCGTCAAGGGGACAGGAATGTGAGCAGCTAGGATTCCCTGACAGAGTCTGCAGGCCAGGCTTGAAGTAAGCCAGGGAGGCAGCGAGCCCTTTTTGGGAGCAGGAGCAGAAGAACCAGAGGACTCTTTTATTTATTTCTTTATTTTGTTACTCAAAATAATAGTGAAGGGGAAAGTTTGCATTGAATAAAATATTTTTAAGGCTTAAAAAAAAAATTCTAGCAGAGCCCATTTAGAGGTGTTTTTTTGTTTGTTTTTTTTTTTTTTTTATCCTCAGCCCAGAACTTAAATTTGCATCACTGATAAAGAAACAAAATGACAGGGAATTCCCTGGTGGTCCAGCGGTTAGGAGTTCAAACCTCCACTGCAGGGAGCACTAGTTTGATCCCTGGTTAGGAAACTAGATCCCGCATGCCACACGGCTCTGACCAAAAGAAAAAAGAAACAGAATGGTAAATATCACATGATATTGTTTACATGTGGAAAAAGAAGTGAGTTTATTCACAAAACAGAAATAGATCCACGGACATGGAAATAAACTTATGGTTACCAAAGGTTACCCTGCTATATATAAAACAGATCACCTACAAGAATCTACTGTACAGCCAGGGAATGCTACTCAATATTTTGTAATAACCTATAAGGGAAAAGAATTTTAAAAAGAATATATATATATATGTATATATACATATATATATATAACCGAGTCACACTGCTGTACACCAGAAACAACATCGCAAATCAATTATACTTCAATTAAAAATAAAATAATGTATAATTTTTTTAAAAAGCAGAATGAGACAATACTGCTAGCTGAAAATCACGCAGAGGGCAGTAAGAACGCCTGCCTTCCAACCCCACTGTGTTCTGCAACACTTAGGCGAAACCAGAGGCAGATACAGTTAAGTTCCCAAGCTCCCCTTGAGTCCCATCTGATGACTACCCCCTGGTTTTTTGCTTTTGTTTATTCTAGAAATTAGTGGAATAGTTTGTGACCTGCCTGAATACTGCCAGCCAAGTGCTAGGCAGGGGAACACGAAATTCTGCACTGTCCCCATGCACCAGGGAGCCTCAGTCTGGAGGGGTCACTGCGAGAACAGGGCCTAGGACTCAGAGCCTTTCCCACCTCCCTCCCACCACACACAGGGGCCAGCTCCTGATGGAGGAGCAAGATGTGAGACCCCTGACAGTGTCCATTCAATCCCAGTCAAGGTGAATTCTCCCAGATTCTAGATAAACCCCATGAGCCAACAAAAGGACCCATCTTTGTTTAGCACAAAAAATGGCTCAGCAGCCTAGGATATTCACCATCTCCAAGTCAGGGACTAAATGTAGGACTCCAGAGTCTCCTGAAGGGCATACATTAGGGAGAGGAGAAGGTCAGAGGACTTTACCGGCATTAATATAGGTCTTTCTGAAAATTGACTGGATCTTAGCATTGTAGAGGCAGCTTCCCACAGTGGTGAAGCCCTCTCACTGGAATTATGCCTGCAAGAGCTCAGTCACTAACAGCCAATCGCTAGGGGATTTAGGAACTAGATAGAGAATTTAAACACAGCAATTTCCAAACAGGAACCACCATGAAGACAGGAAGACTCTCCTACATTCAGCCTTTCTATTTCAGGAACTGGGATTCTGCATAAAAAGATCATTTGCAATAAAGGTTCCACTGTTTTAAAGCAAAACTTTGAGAACAACTGAACTGGAAGATGGGCAAAGTTCCTTCCAACTTTCAGACGCCTGAATTTCGGTATTAAGTATCTGGGTGCCCAGAATATAGTCAATAATACCTAAACTATAATCACTCTCCCTATAATAATCTCTAACATATGGATATAAATTACCATTACAGCATAAACAACCCAGCACAACACTGACTTCCCCTTCCACTGAAAACATTAAGTTCATCCTGCTTGGCTTGAACAGGGGTGGCAGGGTGTTTCATTATTTACCTTTTCCTCTTCTTGGCTATGAGGAAACGGTGATGACATCTTTTTGGCCAGATGGAACTGATGCGAGATTTATGGAGCAGCTGAGAACTGTCAGAGCCGGGCCAGGCCAATCTCACAAGACAATGACGGTGGCCTTTTCATCAAGGAGCATGTTACTTTCTGGAGTCTACTAACACAAGAGGTTCGTATCTACCCAGTCATCAGCAAGATTATCCCAACACGCCACCAGCTGCTGCCACCCAATCCGGAGGCCTCCGCTTCTGCTCTTGAGGGACAGCATGTGAGCACGCAGGGGTCTCACCCCTCACCCACCATCACGCCACCCCACCCCCACCCCGTCCGGCACCCACCACCCTCCCAGAGTGGGAAACCTCATCCAATGCCTTCTCGGTTACAGAGATTTTAAAAATTAGTCACACAGAGGAGGGCGGGAAGAGAGTGGAGGTTTCCTGAAGGAATCAGTAACAAGATCTGGGCTGTTTCACCTCGAGGTCACGACAGCTCAGACTGTCCCTGAGTTAGCACTGAGTGGTCAAGAATAAAATCACCCTCTGCAAACCCTCTGCGGACTCGTCCACCATCTATTAATACTTTGTACAAAGAGCTTCCTTGAGGAGAGGCCTCCAGCAGAGGGGCCTCCCCATTCATGGAGCATTTCGTTTTGGAGATTTTGATCCTTCTCTCACCACCAGCCTCAGAAGATGGCCCCAGTGCCTGCCCACCCATTATCAGAGAGGAGGAAAGGGTAGAATTGGAGACTAAACTCCAGCATTGGTGTGAAAGAGGGGTTCAGACGAGCTTCCCATCCTTATCTTGTACAGACGCACACCGGGGCCCCTACGGCCTTGGTGACTGCATGTCCTGCTCTGCACTGGACAGTCCCAGTTTGTCTCTCCTACTGTCCCAGGATTGCTACTGATGTCACTGCCTTTCTCTCTCAAAAGCTCATGTTTGGACAATAACCTAGATAGTCCCTCTATCCCTGGCCTGGTCACCCCTATGCTTTTCAGTAAGATTTTTTTTAAATGGAGGGCTATCTGGAAAGCCCTAGATAGCTCTGCAAGTCAAGAGATGTGGGGATTAAAAAAAGAGAAAGAAACAAAGAGATAAAATAAATTACAAAGAAAACCAAACAACAGCAATGTTCATTGTAACAGGCAAACATGGAAACAACCCAACTGTCCATCAGTAGAAAATGGTCTAATCAATCCAGGCTGGTAATATGGAATGCTCTGCATCAACTTAAAAGAAAAAGGTGGATCTGTATATACTAACAAGGGACGCTCTCCAGGCAGTTTGATAAGAGAAAAATAGCAAACGGTTGATCATTGCAACATGAATGATCCAGTTTTCTTTTCTTTGTAACTATGAGTGTAGATGTACAAAAGACCTAGACCACTGTCTAACAGGAATAGAATGTGAGCCACTGTGTAATTTTAAATTTTCTAGACCCATATTTTTACAAAGTGAAATTTATTTTATAGAACCCAGTGTATCCAAAGTACGATGTAAATCAACGTAAAATATAATTAACTTTATTTATTTTGTACTAAATTCTCAAACTCGTGCTTACAGCAGTCTCAATTCTTACAAGCCACATTTCAAGGGCTCAAAAGTCACATGTGGCTTACGGCTATGGCAATAAGATAGCTCAAGGCTAGAAGGATGCACACCAGGTAACAAGTTATCTCCGGAGAGGAAAGTGGAATTAGGAAAATGGAGTGATTTGTAGAGGATTTTGAAACTTTCTACAACGAGAACATATTCAATACCTCAGTTCAGTTCAGTCACTCAGTCGTGTCCAACTCTTCGCTACCCCATGGACTGCAGCATGCCAGGCTTCCCTGTCCATCACTGACTCCTGGAACGTGCTCAAACTCATGTCCATTGAGTCTGTGATGCCATCCAAGCATCTCATCCTCTGTTGTCCCCTTCTCCTCCTGCCTTCAATCTTTCCCAGAATCAGGGTCTTTTCTGATGAGTCAGGTGGCCAAAGTATTGGAGCTTCAGCTTCAGTATCAGTCCTTCCAATGAATATTCAGGACTGATTTCCTTTAGGATGGACTGGTTTGATCTCCTTTCAGTCTAAGGGACTCTCAAGAGTCTTCTCCAACACCACAGTTCAAAAGCATCAATTCTTTGGTGCTCAGCTTTCTTTATAGTCCAACTCTCACATGACTACAGGAAAAAACCATAGCTTTGACTAGACAGACAGACCTTTGTTGGCAAAGTAATGTCTCTGCTTTTCAATATGCTGTCTAGGATGGTCATAGCTTTTCTTCCAAGGAGCAAGCGTCTTTTAATTTCAAGGCTGCAGTCATCATCTGCAGTGATTTTGGAGCTTACGTAAGTTTACAAAACAAGAACTGGAAAAAATTTTAAAGCAGCCAGAACATGAGATGGGAAACTAATAAAATCTATTAATGAGGAATGAAGAAACAGTATTAAAATCAATTCATCAGTCAAAGACTGTTTCCATTTTTTAAAAAGTTTGACCCCCAGCAGCCTCAGGGACCATGGGGCTGCACTAGCCTGCCCAGTAAGTCAGCTTCCTCAGTGCCCACTTGGCTGCTTCTCCATCTAGAAATGGGGAGCCGTGGGGAGCCACGGTGCCTCCCTGAGGAGTCTATCACATTGGAGGAACAGCACGGTGCTCTCAAATACTCAGGCTGAAGCTCTGTCAAAGAGCCAACAGGCAAACCAGTGCCACCAAAATAGCCTAGAGTGTTTGTTTTAAAATGTAGAGTCTTGAGCCCCACAAAACAGGAGTTTCTGAGGCGGAGCCCAAGAACTCCAGGCGATTCCTAAGCCCAAGTAGGACACAAAAGGATATCTTTTTCTTCGAGCCGGATTTCCACTGCCAGGTTCCTAGCTAAAATCTGATTCCACCTAGAACATACTGCCAAGACCTGGTGGAAGACAGGAAACCCACTCAAATTTACCCTGCCCCACCCTGGAGGAAGACGATCTTCCACTGTATGTGCTGAAAGATGCTTAAAGACCTCACAACTTAAACACAGGCCACCTCTTGGTATAGACTGCCTTGTCCAGAATTAGCCCTGCTTCTAACTCTCCAAATCAGAGAAAGCTGAGGCTGAGGGGTCTGCGCCTGCCCTCAGCCCCTGGGCCTGCCGTGGGAATGCAAAAGGTGTTTCTTTCCACTTCCACCACCCAAGTGATGACACTGGGACATCTGGGTGAAAGGTTCTCCCTTAAGGTGTGATCTTCTATCTATGTGGTTTTTGTTGCTGCTGTTGCTGTAATTGATTTATTTAATTGGAGGCTCATTACAATATTGTGGTGGTTTTTGCCACACATCGACATGAATCAGCCATGGGTGTACATGCGTCCCACCGTCCTGAACCCCTCTCCCACCTTCCTCCCCATCCCATCCCTCAGGCTTGTCCCAGAGCACCAGCTTTGGGTGCCCTGCTTCACGCATGGAACTTGCACTGGTCATCTGTTTTACATATAGTAACATACATGTTTCAATGTTATTCTCATACTGTCCCAAGCTCCTCTTCTCTCTCCCACATGGTCCAAAAGTCGGTTCTTTACATCTGTGTCTCTTTTGCGGTCTTGCATAGGGTCCTCATTACCGTCTTCTTTTTAAACATACCAAAGGTGCAATTCACTATCAAAAGGGGTGGTGGGGGCCCCGAGGCAATTTCTTCAAAGGTATATTCTTTTTTTTTTTTTTTGAAGCTATAATTTCTTTTTTTTTTTAATTTTAAAATCTTTAATTCTTACATGTGTTCCCAAACATGAACCCCCCTCCCACCTCCCTCCCCATAACATCTCTGTGGGTCATCCCCATGCACCAGGCCCAAGCATGCTGTATCCTGCATCAGACATAGACTGGCGCAAAGGTATATTCTTAACAGTGAAAAATTATTGCTTCCATGTGTATAACATCTTTCTCCTAAAACTCAATAACCAGAAATTGACGGGAGGTGTCAACTGAGGTGTGATCATCCTCATTGTACAGAAAAAAAAAAAAAAAGACAGGAGGCTGAGCGGGTTTAGGGAGGTAGGTGTGGAGGGAGAAAGTAACCTTTCCACTCTCTGTTTAGTCTTGGAATGGCGACCTCGCGAAGCCAGTGAGGGCCAGATTATGTGCTGGGCTCCCCTACCCCGCCCCCTTCACACAGAATAGCTCCCTCGGACATAAAACGATTCACTGCCTACTTCACCCCCACTCAGCCACATTTAACTGATTAAAAGGCCCTCTCACCATCGTTAAACAAGCAGATGAACGTTTTCATCAAAGCTAAATGCCCTTTAATAATCTGATGCCCACTCTCCTTCCGTGACACCTGGCCTCTGTCCGTCTCCGCGTAGATGACAGGGAGAGAGTCTTCCTTCTCCCCTCACCCACAGCAGATCTCTTCACACTTGGAAACTCCTTTCCCTGGAAGTTTCTCCCCGCCCCGGCCCACCCCACCGCCATCTCCACCTCCATCGTCACCATCTCTCTTCTCTCTTGATCCCTCTTTTCTCGTTCCATCTCCCTCCCTCTCTCTTCCGCTTCTACAGGAAAAGCAACCAGCAGCGCGCACAGCCCGCAGAATGAAGAGCCGCAGGCGAACGCTTGTCCGCGGCGGCCTCCGAAAGCCAGGGCTAGGTGAGATGCAAGAGACCCCGGAGCGCCGAGCACGCCGAGAGCGGGGCGCGGGCGGCGCCGCGGCGACCGTCTGCCCGCAGGGTCTCGCGGTTGCGGGAAAACCTCTCTGTGCTGCTCTGCCTACTGCTCTCCAGAGGGAGAAGAGCCTCTTTGACCTGTGGAGTGCTGAACGGCGTTCACCGCGGAAACCGAGAAGGTCCGGCACTCCAGGCCCAGGCCCAGTTCTCCTGGAAACCCCCTCCCCGCCACGGTGCTGCTGGGGCCTGGACACCTTCTCCAACCGGTCTGCTGCTGCTCAAACTCTGGCCACGTTAACTTCACCCAAGCCTTTCCCTTCTGCTGGTCTGACCCCCCATATGGAACAACAACAGCAGCCCCTGAGTTGCCTCCCCTGAACCCTCCCTGGAGGGAGGCGTAAATAAGCAGGTAAACCCGACCAGGGCGCGCGGGAATTCTGAATCCCAACCGCAAACAGATCCCCTTCCTAGGAGGGGCTGCGCACGCGCGTGGAGTTGCTCTCGAGTCACTGCGCATTGGATTTCCAATGCTCAATCTGAAAGTATTTGTTGTACACCCACAAACTGCTTGGAAGTGTGTTAAAACGTATTCTCTGCCTTCAAATACCTGAAGACAAGGTCATGCAGAGACTTAATAAAATGACAAGTAGTGCCCAGAGGCAAAAGTTTACTCTTACTCTGCACAATTATTTTTATGCATACCGTGGTACTGTGGTTTTATAGTTCGAGCAACAAAATGATTTCTCACACCTCCTCTGCTCCTCACCCCTATATTCCCCAAGCTCCACTCCAACCTACAACCCCTGCAAACACTCCTCTAAAAAAACCTTTTTTTTAAGAGGAGGGTGCGGTGGTGCAAAAAGAGAAAATTTTAAGGCCCTCCGGCCACTTTATTTTGCAACTCTGGAGGGAGGGGGCGATGATCTAACATTGGAGCCAAAATGACCAGTCCAGGAGGAAGGCCTGAAATCATCTTGACTAACTTTCCCATAGTAGGCCTTTCAGCTCTTTTTCCCTTAACACCTTGTATTCTTCACTCTGGGATAACCCTGTCACCAATACTACTACTAAGAATCACTGTCTATTGATTTTTTGTTCAGTCACTCAGTTGTGTCTGACTCTTTGCAACCCACGGACTGCAGGATGCCAGGCCTCCCTGTCCGTCACTGTCTCCTGGAGTTTGCTCAAGTCCATGCATTGAATCGGCGATGCTGCTTATTAAGTACCTACTACCAAGCAAACAGTAGGCTAAATCATTTTGCTTGAATAAAGTTCTGGTTATCTATAACTGCCTAACAACAACAAAAAATCCCCAAACTTAGTGGTATGAAAACAACCATTTTATTATATTCACTGCTTCTTTGAGTTAGGAGTTTGGACAGGAAGTAGCAGGGAGGGCCTGCCTCTGCTCTATGAGGTCTGGGACCTTAGTTATGAAAAGTGGAACAGCTGGGTGCTGGAGTCATCCGGCAAGATCATCATTCACAGGTCTGGCTCCTGGAGTAACTGTGAAGTGGGTTCATGCAGCACTGTCAATCAGCAGCTTTCACGTGGTCTCCTCCCAAGGCTCCAGCTTCCTCACAGTGTGGTGGCCTCAGAGGAGTCAGACTTCGTACATGGCTCCAAAAGCAGATGCTCCAGCAAACAGCAAAACGAAAGCTACGTGGCTTTTTCTGATCTTACCACAGAAGTCATGTGGCGCCACTTTTAGAGAATTTTACTGGTTACCTTGATTGAAGCAGTGACAAACCTGCCCACATTCAAAGGGAAATAACCACCCTCCCAACCCATGGGAGAAATGTCAGAGACTCTTTGTTTTATAACACTATCCTCTTTAATTCCCAAACAATAATCTTTTGAGGAAGCATGAATATTATTCCCATTTTACAGATGGGAACATTGAGGTTCAGGGAAGCTAAAGAATCCAAACACCTGTACTCCAAAGCCTGAGCTCCAAATCATACCCCAAAGACTCACTGCCTGGCATTTATGATGCCTTCCCTTGCTCTGGATGCTCCCCAAAACCATCCGCAGCCCAAATTCCAGGACCCTCCTTTCCTCGCCTCTTTCTGCTGGTTTACTTGCTCTGAATTTCCATCTGTCCTAGAAGTAGCCAATGATACTTCCACCTCCATCCCATCTTCACCAGCTCTAGGACCCAAGATAGAAATTTCAAGGAAGGCAGCCCCCCAGATTTGACCAATCTGTGATATCAGCTACTTATGGCTCCTCATGGTCTGCTAGGCCAGAAGAGGGATGGCCTTTGTCCTGTGGAATCCCCACTGCCTCAGGGCAGCTGCTGTGGTGGGCCAAAGCCCCATCATTCACTCAGCCATTGGCCCATGGCCAGCCCTAACTGGGAAACAAAACCCCACCAGTATTTGAGTATCCCCTTTATATATTATTGTATCATGTGCCTTAAAATAAAAAAATGAAGGCTTTAGAAAGACAAAAGGGAAAATGGTAAAAATATTTGTAGCATAGGATAAAATTACAAAGGGATACTAGCTAATATAAAGAGCTCATAAAAATCAATAAGTAAAAACTAAGATCTCAATAGATAAATAGAAGACGTAAATAGGTGGTACATTTTTAAATGAAAAATACAAATGGAATACAAACATTTGAAAATAATTTAAAAGAATTATAGTCTGCTGTTTTCACCTCATATATTTACAAAGATTCATAAAATGAGAATTCACAAGTTGCTTTCCAGAAGGTTTATACACAATTATATTCATGTGTAACCCATGTTCCAAGAGGAGAGCAGCTGTTCCTGAGTTCCTCTTGAGGAGAGCTGTTCCTCTCCTGAGGAGAGGCGAGGCAAGGATTGGGACCTTAAAGGGGGACAGGATGTCTCATCTACACCTCTGCATTTACACTGTCTATGTTTTAGAAACTCACGCAACTTAAATTATTCCACTTAAATTGCTATATAAAGATTTGATCCACCACTATTTATTAAAAAAAAAAAGATACATAATAGTGAATTCAGCCCTCTCCTTCAAATCCAAAGAGTTTTATTGGAGTCTCCCCTATCTAATGAATGACTAAAATATTCTTAGAAAAAGCAATGCTCTAGCAACCATAAGGAAAATAAGCAGAATCAAGCATATGTTATGTATCCAAGGAGTTTACCATGGATGGCAGAGCTGGTTGCTCAGAACCCATAAAGATACTAAGCCACAGACACTGCAGACATATAAATCAGCAGTGCTACTACTTCAAGGTCGGAAGCATGTCACTAGGCCAGAGCCAAAAATAGATGTTGTGGCATTAAGAGAGTAAAAATGCAAATCACAAACTGGGAGATGATATTCGCAATAAGTAAATATCCACCAAGAGGTTTTTATCCACATATGTAAAGAACGCCCACAAATCAAGAAAAAGACAAAGGATTTAAACAATCACTTCACAAAAGAGGATGTTAGAAAATCCAATGAACATTTGAAAAGTTGCTCAGTTTCATTAGTCAGTAGGAAAAGCAAATAAAACCACACTGAGACTGTCCTACACTCCAAACAGAATGGCTTAAATTTAAAACAGATAATACCCAAGTGTTGACAAAAATGTGGTGCAACTGTAATTCTCAAACAATGCCAGCATGAGTATAAGTTGGTACAATTGTAAATCAGCAAACTGTTGAGTTGAATCTACTAAAACTGAATTTATGAGTATCCTATGGGCCAGCAATTGCACTCAGAAATATGCCCAACAGAAATGTATACGTGTTCAACAAAAGACATGTATGAGGGTGTTCACAGGAGCACTCACTATTCATAACAGTCAAAACTGTAAGCGAGAGAGAAAAGGTCTAAAAAAGAATGAAATATTGCCATTTCCAACAACATGGAGGGACCTAGGGATTACTATACTAAATGAAGTAAGTCAGAGAGACAAATATATGATACCACTTATACGTGGAGTCTAAAACATAATACAAGTGAGCTTATTTATGAAACAGAAGCCAATTCACAGACATGGAAAACAGGCTATGGTTACCAATGGGAAAAGAGTGGGTGGGATAAATTAGGGGTATGGGATTAACAGATATAGTACCATATATAAAGCAGATTAACAAGGATTTACTGTATAGCACAAGGACCTACGTTTGGTATCTTGTAATAATCTATAATGGAGAACCATTTTTTAAAAAAGAACATATATATATATCCAAATCACTTTGCTATACAACTGAAACTAACACAATACTATACATCAACTATATTTCAATTAAGGGGGGGGGGAATGGGGGGGCACTTCCCCGGTAGTCCAGTGGTAAAGAATCCACCATGCAATGCAGAGGATATGGGTTCAATCCCCGGTCAGGAAACTAAGGTCCCATATGCCTCTGAGCACCTAAGCCCACCTGTTGCAACTACTGAAGCTGGAGTGCTCCAGAGCCCATGCGCTACACCTGCCAAGCCCACACGCCACAACCAGAGAGTCTGTGCGCTGTCAACAACAGATCCCGCACGACGCAAGGAAGATCCTGCAAGCTGCAATTAAGATCTGACACAGCCAAATAAATAAAACTTTTTTAAAAAGAGAGAGAGAGAGAGAATGGGTCAATAGTAGTAGATTCATACAACAAAGTGTTAAACAGACATTCAGTGAGCTAACTACAACTACAAACAATGTAGATGCATCCGCCAAACATATTGAGTAAAAACCAGCCAGACACAAAGAGTATACGTACTACATAGTTAGCTATATGTGACATTCACAACCAGGCAAAACTAACCTATGTTGCTAGGAGTCAGAACAGTAATTATCATGTGGGAAAATGGAAGGTGCTTACTGGTCCTGTCCCATTTCTTGAATTGGGTTCTAGTTACACAGCTATGTTCAGTTTGTGAAAATTCACAGGGCTGTTTACTTTTGTTCACTCCTGTGTGATGCTGGAATAAAAAGTTTCCAAAAACTGGGACACCTGCAAAGCCACACACATGCTCAGTGAGGGGTAGCATGCGTATTGCTGGACTGGATTAGGGCTTAGGGCACCCCAGGGTTTGTCATAGGAACAAAGCTCACTTTCTTACCCCAAAGAGTGTCTTCCAAAGTCACTGCTCACTAAGTCACTGCTCAGGACCCAGGAACCGGCTGAGACCTGTCCCCAGCGCTGCCCAGTCCCACAGCCTCTCTCGCCACTTCTCATGGATGAGAAATACAGCTTCCCCTTAAGAAAACTGCCTAAAGTTTCTAGAAGAAGATGGCCACATCCAGGAAGACAGCAGTGTACTGAGGATCCACACCTGATCAACTTGGCAGGTCTCACCACTCTCAATTCTAAATGTCCCAACTTTCCCACCTCTCATCCCACACATACCTGTTAGAAGAAACAAAGCACCCCAGATTCCTGCTGCAGAAAGTTCATTCAGAACAGCTTTTGGTGAAGGCCCCTGCCTGGGGGCATGGGGGAAGCAGCCCTCTCCCCGCACCCCCCCCCCCCACATCCAGGAGGACCAGCTCCAGGTCAACCCCATGAATAACTAGGTCACTGTGTAACTCAAATGACCAAGAGATGGGGGCATTGGGCCATGGGTTCAGGGTGCAGTTCACATTCTGCTAGTTTCAACACAGCCAGTGACCCACCCTGCAAGAATGTACAGCTAGAGTCTCCCCTCCACTGCCACCAACAAAATGTGTAATAATCAATTTGGTATTTTTTAATTACACATAAAATAAAATGGAAAGGCCCACCAGGAACAGGAAACCCAGACAAGGCCTTAAAGAACGGGAAGATTCAGAAATGCCTGCTCCTCTCCGTGAGAGAGAAAGGCGATGTTTCCCCTACATAAGTTCCCCCACAACAATTTTTATTTGGATAAATAAATCCTGGTAAGTGAGAACCCAAATTTCCCCAAGGCCTGTATTTCTCCCCTGGATGTGTTTGGTAGGTGGTCCTTCCTCAGCAGTTGGGATAATCCTGACGATCCTGGGCAAGCTGGAAGGGAGCAAGTCTGTAAGGAAGCCAAGAAGTAATCCCCGCGCCCCCCTTCCCCCGCTCCCCACTCGCCGCTCCCCCGCCAGACTCCCAGGGTAAGAAAGAAACCTTGTAAGGAATCATGAGACTGGAAATTAAGGGAGGCTGAATTTCACATTATCTAGATGGTTGGTGAGTGTGCGCATCCTTAAGGGGACGAAAGGTATTTGTTATTTTTATCGGATTATTTTTCTTAAAAAAAAAAAAAAAAACACGCCAGAAACAACCGCCTTTGATACAGAAAGAGAAAAATGAGGAGATTCGGGTAAGCGGGCTTAGAGGGTCAGGGCCCACCGGCAGGTCATCACATCTAAAAACACTTCTCCGACAAGCATGGCCTGCACATCTCCGCGCAGGGTTCACCGCCGGAGGGGAAAAGCTGAGAGCGGCCCCAGGGCCTTTGCGAAGGCTAGAAGACCAGCCAACCTGGGTGGCCTCTTTCTTCTGCGCCCTGTCCTCAGACCCGGCTGTAGGCTGGGGAGGCGCCGCCGCCAGAGGCTAGAACCGCGGCCGGACTGGAGGTCCCACCCACGCTCGGGGGCTTGAGGGGTTCGCGCCTGTCCCCTCGCGAGCCGCCCGGAGGCCGCAGGCTGCGGGGCGAAAGGCAACCTGGCGTGCGGCAGGAGCGTCCTGAAGCCCAGGCGGCCTCCTCCAAGTGACAAAGCCGATTTTCCTCCGGACGCGGGCAAGCAGGGTTGCCCACGAGTCGCCAAAGCGCTGCTCTCAACAACTGTTTTCGTGGTTAGAAAAGGAAAAAGAAATCACCCCCACCCTCGCGAGTCATAGGCACCCCAAGGCGTCCCCCAGACGGGTCGGTTTCAGCCTGTCCGTTTCGTCCTGGGCCCGAGTTCTAGCCCCCGCTTTCCCGGCACCTTCACCCTGGCCCCCGCCTCTTCTCCCCACCCTCCCAGACCCCGAAGGGGCGGCGGGGCCTGGCCGAGGGCGCTGCGCGTGACCCCGAGCGGAAGGGCCCCAGTCTGGGTCCTAATGCGGGTGGCGTCTCCCTTGACAGGCGGCGTTTGGGGACAACAGCGGGGACGGGAGATAAGCTGGCATACCAGAGCAGATTTGGTGCGCGCGCTGATACTCCTCTCCCGACAGGAAACGCGGAGCTATTTAAAAGACCCTATCGGTTACTTTATCTTTCCCGGAGGAAAGCTTCTTGCCGAGAGACAAAAGATGTTCCCTACCTAGAGATACAAGGCCACAGCCCTCCACACACACGGGGACGGTCTGCACACGCAACGCCCAATGAGGGCGCAGGGACAGACGTACCCCGGCGTGTGTGCCAAGCACGGCTCTGGAGGGCCCGAGCGGACAGGGGAGCAAGGGGAGTTTCACAGGATTGTCCGCTGTACCCTTTGAAATATTTTTGACCGTATGCACTTGGAACACACACAAAGAAAATACCTATGTACTTAAAACACGTGTCTGGGTACCCGTGTCGTTTCAACAAATTTAAGGCGCACCAGTAAGCACATTCAAAGCGGGTTTGCTGGTCTCTGGGAACGTATTCCGTAGATACATGTCTCAAAAGTAACCGCTCCACTGTGCTCTAAGTGCTTGAATGTCGACAACAGTCGTGTGTACACTTAAAGACTGGGGACGCGTCAACACGGCCCTTTAGACTCTAAAGTTCAGCGTGTGCTCTTCTCGTGTCTGAATTCCCGCATTTCGCCGATCTGTTGCGAGCGCAGAATGCCATCAGCCATATCCCCTCTGCTGACGCTGAATCTGCTCTGGAATCCCGAAGTTTGTTGTCCTCCGGGTCCCCTGCGCCATGCCCCAGGGAAGCTTTTAAGAAATACCTACTGAGCCGAATTTCACGGAATCGAATTTTTGTTTTTTTTTTTTCTATGTAGCAATTTGCAATCTAGGCTTTCGCAATGTGCTCTAACTCGGCTGTGAAAACTTCGCCGCATTTCGCAGAGCAGGCTAAAGGCGGGACAAGGAAGGAAGATGCGTAAAAAGGAAAGGTGGCGGGCCTAGAAAGGTGGCGATCGCCCATTTCCAGCTTCAGTTCGACACTGACCAGGCCGCAGCAATCCAGGGTGGAAGATCCGGGGGCCGCGGTGTCAGCCCGAGCCAGGGAGGCCTCACAGATTCTCGAAGACCTCTCCGGAAAGCCGCGGCTGACGACCCCAGCCGGAGCCCCAGCACTGCTGACCCCGCGACGCTCCTCCACCCCCGAGCTTTGGGGAAAAACAGGCACCGGTTCTCCCAGGGCGCTTCCTCCCAAAGCTTCGCGTTCTTGCCAAAGGCTCTTCCAAAGCCGCGACTCGCAAGCTGTCCACCCACCGACCGCGCAGGTGTGCCCCGGCCCTAGAAAATCCATTTTCCTTCTTCAGGGTTTTCCGAATCGTCTACTCAGTTCGAATGTCACCTGACTTTTCCAGCTGTGCCCTTCAGCGATGGGATCCTGAGTGACTAGTTGCAGCGGCGGCGTCTCGGTTCTCTCCGCCGCTCCGCGCTGTGTTCACTGGAGAGATTTGCAGCAGGAAGGTGAGGCGGGGAACCGCCGGGCAGAGGAGAAAGCACGAAATTAACACGAAACGACAACGGAAGTTTGAAAGCGATCTGGGAAACCTTAACACGAGTTTTAAAGCGGGTCACACCTACGGACGCAGGATAAATCGGTTATAGAAATAGACTCCCCAAAGCAGAAGAAAGTGGCTTAGCCAAAAGATGCTGTTAACAAAAACTGTCAAGTCAGAAATGTAAAGGCGTCGGCAAAAGGTAGTTCCTCTTTGAAAAAAAGAAAACAAAAAAATATTTTTTAATGTATAATAATCCTTAAATTTGCAATAAATGTCTCTAGAAGGATGTATATCTGTTTTCAGCCAGTAACCACTTGTGTGGGGGTGGGAATTAACTGCGAAGGGGCAAAAGGAAACCTTGTAAAGTTATGCAAATATTTTTGTATTAAAAAAATTTTTTTTGTAATTCGTGGTGCTCCTTATACGGGTTTATTCGTATGTCGAGACTCATCAAACAGTACAGTTAAACTGAGTTCGTTTTGTTCTAGGTTAATTATGCCTCAATAGAGTTGATTTTATAAAAAATAAATAAATAAACTCAGAAACAACTTTGGCTTTAGGGATGGGAACTGGGTGGCTGGGGGAGAGGCCTGGGATACTTTGCATTGTATTACCCTTTTTATGTGTTTATTTTGGGTTTTCATCATTGTTTTGTTTTTACGGTGTATTACTTATTCAAGATATATAATGAGGATATTCCCTGATGTGAATATAAAGCTATTGTTAAGGAAACCAACAAATGGAAGAAGATGCTAGTACATCTCCTTGTAGGAATAAGAAAAAGTGCGCCTTGCCCAAGTCCAAAACATATTTGGGAAAGTGAAACATCTTTAAGGTATGTTCAGATTTGTTTCACTTGCTTGTTTGCTCCTATGTTCCAGATACCAACGGAAAAGGAGGACCCGAAACTTTTCTGGTGCTTGCATGTGGTGTGGGTGGTTGTCATCTTGAGGACTGGAGGACTTAAAGGGCAGGCCAGCCACGGGAGCGCTCCACGCAAGGCTTTCCCGGCCACTGTGCCCAGTATCCCACGAGTAGAGAGCACTATCCCGCTTGGAGCAAAAATGCGGTGGCCCCTTGCACCGCCGGGAGAAGGCCAGATCCCGAACACCGTAAGAGTCCTCCCGAAGGCGGGAGCAAAGTCTCACTGAGGCTAAGCAGGCCGGTGGGATCTACCGAGCCCAGAGCGGCCGGCGGGGCGCAGCCTCTGTGGAACCAGGGCCTGGCCCACCTCCTTATGGAGAGCAGTGACTGCAAGGGTCCCACCTCTGTGTGGGGAACCAGATATAATATGCCTCCATTTATCGCCTGCAAGATAGGGAAGAGTCATTTTGGCCTTGTTAGGACAGATTCCAGATCTGGTTCCGACTCAGAGCTATTTCAGATAGAGTTTTGGAGGCTGGCCCTCAAGAAACAGATGGACAGTGGGTCCAAGGCCAGGAGCCAGAAAATCCAGGACCTGCCAGAACGGCTAGCCTGGAGGCAGGGCCTGCGTGGGGTTAGCAAGCCTTCCTGCCAGCCTCATCGACTGCCACACTCACAGACACCAGACCAACATCACCGTCAAGCAACAAGCCAGGGCACTGACTAATGTGGGGGAGCTGCATTCCCAGTGACCCCCTCAAAACTGGGGTCTAGCCCTGGACCAAAGAGAAAGTCAGGGAGAAATCAGGAGGACCAATTTGCTGAGTGGTGTTTGGGACCACTGAGGTCCTGTTCCTCCACGCACGTGTGTTAAGTCCTTTCAGTCATGTTTGACTGTTTATATCCCTGACTGTAGCCTGCCAGGCTCCTCTGTCCATGGGATTTTCCAAGCAACAATACTGGAGTGGGTTGCCATGCCCTCCTCCAGGGATCTTCCCCTCCCAGGTCTCTTAGCCATCTGCATTGGCAGGTGGATTCTTTACCACTACCACCACCTGGGAAGCCTGTCCCTTGATAGTGCTGCGCAAAGCTCACCCCACTCCATCTGAAGCCCCACTGACCACTCTCCTCATTCTTCCTACCACTAATGCCTTAGCTCCAGTTCTCTCTCAGACCAGAGACTTCACTGGATGGCTGCATGGGCAGAAGTTTCAAACTAGACACACCTTTGATTTGTAAACTCCCAAAATGAGGGGTGGGGCCCATGTAAATGTGCATTTTTGAAATGTATCCCCAGGGGATCCTGGCCTAGCTGTTTCCACAGCCCAGGAATCTCTTCCCCTTTTGTAAAGGTATAACTTGATTCATTATATTTGGGGTTTATCTTGTTTTTAAGTCTCTTTAAAGGTAATAGATGCATGTGGTAGGCAACAAAAACAAAACAAAAAACAAAAGAAGGAAGTTGTCCTTAAAAATGTACTAAAAGTCAAGTTTTATTCCTGACCTCCCCTCCCCCATTACTCTTCCCCAGAAGTTTTAAAATAGAAATTCTACATCTTGATTTGATATTTAATGTCTCAAAATGTATCCCTAAGAATACATAGAAATGAAGTAATTTTTTCTCATGGCTGCTAGTTTTCTGTTCTATTGGTGAACATAATTTTTTCCAATCAATCTTCCAAGATAGATATATTGGTTTTTAAAAAATGTTTTGATTCTTTAAAAAAAAATTAGAACTGCAATGAAAATATTTTTCTATACATACATGTGTATGTATAGAATACCCCTAGAAGTGGAAGTATTTGTTCAAAGGGCATATATATTTTTTATTTTGATAGTACTAAATTGCTCTGAAGAAGTTTACCAATTCACTTTCAATCAACAATGTAGAAGAGTCACTAGGCAGAGTAATTATCAGACTTTGTGATCTTTATCAAGCTGAGGAGTGAAAACATTTGCCTCATGGTTTGTGGTTTTTTAATTTCTTCCTTCTTTCATTCCTTTGTACTAGCAAAGTTCTGCTACTCATGGCCAATTTTTCGATGGTTTTGCTGTGTCATTTTCTTGTTGATTTACAGAAACTCTTTTCATATTGTGGAAATCAGAGGGGTTTTGGTCATTATTTCTAGCACTTAAACTGTGTGTCATTTTGTCTTTGATTCTATTCTGTTTTGTTTATTAAAAAAATATTTATGTATTTATTTGGCCTTCTTGGATCTCCCAGTTGCAGCATGTGGGAGCTTTAGTTGTGGCACAAGAACCCTTCATAGTGGCACTGTGGGATCTAGTTCGCTGACCAGGGATCAAACTGGGCCCCTGCAGTGGGATCAGGGAAGTCCCTCCACTCTGATCTTGTTTTGTTTTTGTTTACTGTACACAAGTTATTTTTATGCCATTAGGTGATACAATTCAGTTCCTAGGTCTTTAGTTCTGCTTATCCACTCTTCCAAATATATAAACACTACAAACTTATTATCTTAGTCATCTATAGCACTGCTAGGTTTCATTTCTTAAGTTTAAATTTTTAATCTCTCTGGAATTAAATATATGTAGTATGAGATTCAGAGAAGGCAATGGCAACCCACTCCAGTACTCTTGCCTGGAAAATCCCATGGGCAGAGGAGCCTGATAGGTTGCTGTCTATGGGGTCGCTAAGAGTCGGAAACTTTCACTTTTCACTTTCATGCATTGGAGAAGGAAATGGCAATCCACTCCAGTGTTCTTGCCTGGAGAATCCCAGGGACGGGGGAGCCCAGTAGGCTGCCATCTATGGCGTTGCACAGAGTCAGACACGACTGAAGCAACTTAGCAGCAGCAGCAGCAGTATGAGATTAGGGCTATCTAGGTATCTTAGCTGGTAAAGAATCTGTTTGCAATACAGGAGACCCCGGCTCGATTCCTGGGTCGGGAATTTCCCCTGGAGAAGGGATAGGCTACCCACTCCAGTATTCTTGGGCTTCCCTGGTGGCTCAGACAGTAAAGAATCTGCCTGTAATTCGGGAGACTGGAGTTGGGAAGATCCCCTGGAGGAGGGTATAGCAACTCACTCCAGTATTCTTGCCTGGAGAATCCCCATGGACAGAGGAGCCTGGTGTGCTACACAGAGTCTATGGGATTGTGAAGAGTCCGGCATGAATGAACGATTAAGCACAGCACAGCACCGTGTGAGAGTAATCCATTTACCTTTCCCTAACATCACTTTCAATTTATGCGGAATGTGTGCTGTATGGACCACACGCCCCCAAATAGCATAATGTCACGATTAACAGGTACCTTATTTCCTATGTTAGCCAGTTTCATTTTGTAAGTTAGACAACCACCAATATGCCTCTGCACCCTTCCCAACTGCCCAGGTGAGTCCAAGTAACAACACGGGATGTTTCTCAGCACAGCTGGGAAGGGACCCTAAGTACACCTAAAACCACCAAGGAGGGGCTCCCCTGGTGGTCCAGGGGTTAAGGCTTTACACTTCAATGCAGGGGCACAGGTTCGATCTCTGGCTGAGGAAGTAAGATCCTCAGTGCTCTCAGGAAGGGAGGGAGGGGAACCAGGGGGAAAAAACACCAAGGATACAAAGATGAAACCAGTAGCCAGAGAAGAAAAAGAACGTGCTCAAGATGAGCCAGTCAAAGGAGCAGGGCTAGAACCCAAAACTGGCTCACTGTCTAGTACTCATTTGGTACAATTCTGCCTCCTTCAGGGTCCATGTGTCTGGGGCTGTGCAACCCCCATCCATCAGTGTGACTCAAGGATGCATGGACTCTGGTGGTCCAGGGGTTAAGAGTCCCCGTTCCAGTGCAGGGGACGTGAGTTCGATCCCTGATGGGGGAACTGGGATCCCACGTGCCAGGGGGCAATCAAGTCCTATGTACATGGCAACAACCGAACCTGCACTCTGGAACCCACACCTCACAGCCAGAGAGAGTCCTGCGTGCCAGGGTGAAAGATCCCACACGCTGCAATGAAGATCCAAAAAGCCAAAACCAAATAAATAAACAACTTTTTTAAGAGACAGAGTTGCAGAAATCAGGCCAAGTATCCATTAGTGACTAATGAGTCACCTGGAGGCTGGGTGGAAGTTCTGGCCCACTCTTCTAGGCCTTTCTCCTGGCTTCCCCCACCTGACTGCACACTTTCATACATACACACACACAACACCTAGCAGCCAGGCGGATCTGCCTGCTCTTTCCACTTCTGTGTGCTCCAGGCCCTTCTTATGGCTGAACAACTTTGGACAGACAGTCTTTAAAGCAGCCCAGAGGACTTCCTGCCTGTCCCAGCTGGCTAGAGAAGGCTAGACCCTGGGGCAAAGGAAGCCGCAAGGCTGACAGATTACAGGGGCCTGGGGGACGTGGAGATAGTATTTCCAAGACTCGACTCAGACTGACCAGAAATCAAGACCAGTGCACAACAAACGAAATGTGGAGCCTCTTGTTCAAAACTTACCAAGAATTTCCAGACAGCAACAACAGAACACAGGGCCCTTCTAAGCCCAGGCCCTGTGTGCGTACACAGTTGGCACACCCATGAAGCCAGCTTTCAGGGAAGGATAGGGTTAGTTAAAGGGGCAGGCAGATTTCTACAGCTCAGATTTTAGGGTAGAAGTGAACTGGGGGATTAGTCATAATAGTCAAAAAGCTGGAAACAACCCAAATGTCCATCAACTGATGAATATAGAAACAAAATACGGTATACCCATACAATAGGATATCATTCTGTCATGAAAAGGAGCAAAGTACTGATACGTGCTATAACATGGATGAACCTTCAAGAAAATATTATGCTAAGTGAAAGAAGCCACATGTTATGTGATTCCATCTGTCTGAAATGTCTAAAATGGGTCAATGTATAGAGACAGAAAGTAGATTTAGTAGTAGTGGTCTCCAGCTGGGGAGGTGGGAGATAGGGGAGGGTGCTGGGATTGATGGCTAAAGCCTACAGGTTTCCTTTGGAGATGATAAAAAAAAAAATGTCCTAGAATTAGTTGTCATGATTGCAACTCTGTGAAAATACTGCAAGTCCTTGAACTGTATCCCTTAAATGGATGAATTATATGGTATGTGAATTATATCTATTATCTCCCAATAAGTTGTTACCTAAGAAGAAGAGGAGAAGATGAAGGAGGCGGAGAAGGAGGTGGGGGAGGTGGAGGGAGTAAGAAATGGAGGAAATTGTGGAGGAAATGGAAGAAGAGGGGGAGGAGGAATTTTAAATGTTTGCCTCCCCTCTCTCCCTCACTCAGGTGAACTATATGTCAGAAGTCCCCTTGGCTTTGGCGAAGCCCGCATCCCCAGTCCAGCAGCCTGGCCCTTCTCTCTAGCTATGTGGGGTGTGTACTGGGGGAGGGGGTAGTGTTCTGCTTCCTCTCCAGAGGATACGGTTCTAGGAGGCAGTGACGTGTACTTAAAAAAACAATAATAATTCACAGTTCAGTTCAGCCATTCAGTCGTGTCCAACTCTTTGCGACCCCATGGACTAAAGCACGCCAGGCCTCCCTGTCCATCACCAACTCCCGGAGTTTACTCAAACTCATGTCCATTGAGTTGGTGATGCCATCCAACCACCTCATCCTCTGCCGTCCCTTCTCCTCCTGCCCTCAATCTTTCCCAGCATCGGGGTCTTTTCAAATGAGTCAGCTCTTCACATCAGGTGGCCAAGGTATTGCAGTTTTAGCTTCAGCATCATTCCTTCCAATGAATATTCAAGACTGATTTCCTTTAGGATGGACTGGTTGGATCTCCTTGCAGTCCAAGGGACTCTCAAGAGTCTTCTCCAACACCACAGTTCAAAAGCATCAATTCTTCAGAGCTCAGCTTTCTTTATAGTCCAACTCTCACATCCATACATGACCACTGGAAAAACCATAGCCTTGACGAGATGAACCTTTGTTGGCAAAGTAATATCTCTGCTTTTTAATATGCTGTCTAGGTTGGTTGTAACTTTCCTTTCAAGGAGTAAGCGTCTTTTAATTTCATGGCTGTAGTCACCATCTGCAGTGATTTTGGAGCCCCCCAAATAAAGTCTGTCTCTGTTTCTACTGTTTCTTCATCTATTCTCCATGAAATGATGGGACCGGGTGCCATGATCTTAGTTTTCTGAATGTTGAGCTTTAATCCAACCTTTTCACTCTCTTCTTTCACTTTCATCAAGAAGCTCTATAGTTCTTCGCTTTCTGCCATAAGGATTCACAGGTCTGTAGTTAATCCTGTGTTCGAATCCTGAAATTGTTCCTTTCCGTCTGTGTGACCCTGAACAAGTCACTTCACCTCTCTGAGCGTCTTTCTCCTCTCGGGAGAGATCAAAATAAGCTAATCCGGGATGACGTTCGAGGGCAAATGGCTCCTCCAGCGGGAGCGCAAGACACTGGAACCAGCTGAGCCCCTGGAATAAGGCAAGTCCGGGGCAGGGAAAAGCCAGTGCCGCGGAGCCCGCCCGGACTCTTTCGGAGCCCAAGCGAGGGCGGCAGCCCCCAGAGACGCCCCCAAGTCTCAAGCCCCGGCCCGGAAGGAAGCCAGGACGGCTGAGGGGCCCCGCGGCCGGGGAGCCAGGGAGCCGGGGCCAGGGCCGGGAACCGGCCGCAGCGCCGCTGCTCATCCATCAGCCGGACGAAGAGCAGAGGCGCGCTCTCGGCCCTCTGTTTGCTTTCTCGCCAATTATTGCCGCGCCGTAGCCCCTTTGTTGATACAGTAGTCCGAAAAAGTGCTAATGTTCATTTATCAGGGGGCCTGCCGGGGACTCCCACGAGTTGCGATTCTTTCCAAAATATAAACACGGGGCGAGCGTCCCAGACAGAAATCCCCATCTGTTTCCCCGGCGCGGGCCGAGAGCGAGGCGTTGTTGAAGATAAAGCCGAGGATAACGCCGCCTGTCTCCAATGGACGTCTCCCCGGCGCATTAATGACATTCCCGGTGATAGTTCCAGCTTATCTTTCAATTAATCATATATACCTTTTGCGGCCGGCCGTGCTGATTGCAGGAAAGCGGGGGCCGGCTCAGGCCGCTCCGATCGCTTTTCAATTAATAATATTTTATGTGCGCAGAACGCGCTCCAGTCACCCTGGAATTTGGCTCATCTCAAAGCACCGACTCTTTAAAAGGCAAGGAAATGGATAGATTTTCGATCTCTCCTCTCTGCCCCCTTTTGTCTTTCTCTCTGCCTCTGCCTTTCTCTGGACTGAAGGCTGTTTGTTTGTCCTACTAGTTTGGCCAAAGTGCGGCTTAGAGAGGCGGCCCGGTTGGGTCAGTCGCCCTTGGGAAGGAAGATGCATCCCTGGCGGGGAGAATCAAGTTTCCTCCCTCCCCCCTCTTCCCCCGCCCCTCCCCCCTCTCCCCCAACCACTGCAGCTTCACTGAGAGAAAACAAAAATGTTTTTACTCAGAAACTGTGAGGACTGCAAAGAAAGGTTAGGACTTACTCTTCAGTTACTCTTAGGAATTATTCTTTGTCTGCAGAGACCAACATGGGTCACTTCAATTTGGATTTTGCATGTATTTACCCCGTTTTGCCCTGTCTTCCTCTCTTTGGCAGCGCTAAGGCCTGTTTTAGACCCAAGAGAAATTAGCAGATTCACAGAGGGTGTAAGGGGTTGAAAGTTATCGATTTTATTCAAATATGGAAGGTTTTCTTTCCTCTCCTTTTCATGACACCTGACCCACAAAACTATTTGTCAGCCTTAGGGACCTCCTCCATTCCCCAAAATAGGTGATAAATCTTCACCGCCTTGATTTGCAGGGGACATGCTGAATTTTTCTCTTCCTTCAGAACTCTCTCTTAAAACACACACACATACACACACACACACAAACTAAAAACAGAGATCCCGGATGCAGCCTCAATGTCCCCCATTAAACGGTAATATTTCAGGCGTCGGCTCACACTAATCTTTCAAACTGTCATCGCCAGCCGCCCGGCCAGCCCATTCACTTAACAGCGCTCCCAGGACCCTCGCTCCCAGCTCTTTTCAGCGAGACATTTAATTGAATCGGATGTGCCTCGTTTGCCAGACGTCACCGCCTCGGCGATAGGCGTCCTCTCCCACTCCCCAAAAACATTCTTGAAAGGAGAGGTGGGCCCCCAAGCTGGGTTAGTTGAGGGCAATTACTGTACTATTGGCGGAAAGCCCGTATCGAGGTAGGGCCGAAGACAGGCCGCTGATCTGGAGATCCGTCGAGGGAGAACACGGGTTGGGAGGTGGGCGGATGAGGAGGGTTCCTGGGGCTTGAGAATTCTCCACATTTGAAAAAGAGTCATCTCTACGAAAGACCAAGCTAACAGTCTCAGAACTGACCGTGGTCCCCGGCTGGAAGACTTGAAGCGGGACTCCCCCGCTGGCCCTGGCGGCTGGCGCCTGCAAGGCGAGTCGGAGGGCTCTGAGACTACGCGATCGCTGTGCGAGGCTCCGCTCCCCTTTGCCCTAGCCCGGGGGCCACAGGTCCTGGGAGTGCGGATCTGACGAGGGGCTGGCATAGTCCCAGCGTTGGGCCTACGCACTCCTCGCGCGCCCTTCCCAGTGGCGCTGTGCAATGGTTCACTGTCAGGCTTGAGGGGCGCCTTGAGCGCGCAATGCGGAGCCTAAGGCCCTGAGCCCTGTCCCTAGGTGGCCTTTCGCCCCGAGCGCCTTTCTTCTGGTCCAAACGCTTCTTCCCCAGTTCCCAACTAGTCCTGCGCCAGGAGCCGAGCCCTACAAGGCTGCGTTCTCAGAGAGTCCGCGCGCTCCTCCGGACTTCCCACGGAAGCCTGAGTCGTGGGAAATCGGCGCTTTCTCCCTGACAAGCCTCGCCGTCGCTAGAGATAGGATAAAGTGGAGACCTTAACCTGGGGCCATTCTGTCTGCCCGGACCCTTCCTGAAATTGTACACAAAATAGAATGCCTTGCTACAGTTTTCTGGGGGTGAGCGAAAGGCCCTACAAGTTTTAATCAGATCTTCCAAGGGACCCAGAGGGATGGGGCGGATTAGCACAGAGCTAGCCCAAGATCTGAAACACTCAAAGACTGGTCTGACAGAAGGTCCCTGCTTTATGGCCCTGGGCTAAAAATTAACACCCCCCGCAGACCCTCCCCGCATTTGCCTGGCCCCCTGCCGCCTCCGCCGCTGCCACAGGGGCACCCCACTCGCAGCCAGCCCAGAGAAATCTTGGGCGGCTGGGTTCAGAGGAGCCCGCCTGCCTGAGACCTAAACCTGAGCTGGGGACAGAGGCCATGCGGACAAAGGCCTACGCAGGGAGGGCAGGTGGGGAGAGGGAGGCCACAATGACTGACGGGCCCTGAGCTAAGACTCCCTAGAAGACAGCTCTACTCCGAGTCGCTGAGCTGGCCTGCTGGGATTCTGGACTTGCTTCGTCATTAAGAGGAGGGCTGTCTCCCTGGGGGGGGGGGACTGGCGCCCCCTGGAGTTGTGGGGGGGGACTGGCAGTGACTGGCGCCCCCTGGAGTTGTGTTTGTGTCATTGCCCTGTCAGCCGTGCTCCCCCACCCCACAACCCCCCGCCTCGCTTTTCAGCTTGACTCACTCCAGGAGTTCCCAGGGCCTGGCCTCTTGGAGAAAGGCCACCACTAGGCCTGTGAGCCAGCTACACAGAATCCCAAATTCTCCAGAACGCCTCCCTCCGGCCATCACCCCAGAGCAAACTCTTTCCCCAATGCGTCTCTTCCTATTCAGACTCTTCTACCATATCATCAGTAATAAATAAACTCCTGGAAATAACTCCATCCCTGAAGCCGCACCCACCCACCCACCTACCCACCCAATCCTTCACTTTCCTATTCTGTTTCAGGTGCTGAGGAACATTTCCTCAAATCCCAGATCTACCCAACCCCGCCTAAAGGTCGGATTCGGAGAACAATCACGTTCTTTCTTATGCTTGCATCCTAGTAGGATTTTCAGGCTAACGCTAAGGACGAATCTTAGGCTGCAGGAGCGAAAGGAGTCTTCCAAATGTGTCGCGGCCCCTTTAAAAAGCTCAGCGGGATTTTTTTTTTTTTTTTTTTGAGCCGTATGACTATATTAGGTGACACGAAAGTGCTCATCGCTCCTGTCAACGAGGCCCCCGGCCCAATGGCAGGCTGAGTCCCCCTCCTCCGGCCTGGTCCCGCCTCTCCTGCCCCTTGCGCCCCGCACTACCTGCCGCCTGGCCACATCCCGAGCTGGAAGGCGGGTGCGCGGGCGCGCGGCGGGCACCATGCAGGGAGGCTGCCAGGGGCCGTGGGCAGCGCCGCTCGCTGCCGCCCACCTGGCTCTGTGATTCGCGCGCCGCCACCATGTTCCCCAGCCCCGCGCTCACGCCCACGCCGTTCTCGGTCAAAGACATCTTGAACCTGGAGCAGCAGCAGCGCAGCCTGGCCGCCGGGGAGCTCTCGGCGCGCCTGGAGGCCACTCTGGCGCCCGCCTCCTGCATGCTGGCCGCCTTCAAGCCCGAGGCCTACGCGGGGGCAGAGGCCGCGGCGCCCGGCTTCCCCGAGCTGCGCGCAGAGCTGGGCCCCGCGCCCTCGCCCGCCAAGTGCGCGCCCGCCTTCTCAGCCGCCCCCGCTTTCTATCCGCGTGCCTATGGCGACCCCGACCCTGCCAAGGACCATCGAGCCGATAAGAAAGGTGAGGAGAAAACCCAAGCTCCTTCACTTCCCTGGGATAGCTTTCGTCCCCAAACCTCGCGGCCCAGAAACTCTGGCGTGAGTATAGAAGAGGCGAGTGCCTGGGCGGATGGTGGAGCAAAGGGGGCTCCGAAAGTGAGAAGTGAGGTTGTTGCCAGGGCCCCTGGGCGTCCAGTCGGAAGTTTAGAGGAAATGCTGGATCGTGGTTATCAGAAACAGGAGAGGAAAGAAAGGGAAAATATTTATATATTTTTTCCGGCCTAACAAAGCCCCAGGCGCAGCAGCCCTGCTCCTGGATCTGTTATGAAGTTGAAGTTGAGCGATCTGTTTGTGGTGGACACAGCGAGAAAGATTCTATTTTTTTAAAGGTCTTCTTGAGGATCTGACCAAAACCGCTGCAATTAAATTGCTGCACACCAGAAGTACTTTTACGCGCAATTGGAGGAGGTCCAAGACCTTCTCTAGCCTACCCGTTTACCCGGGGTTTCTGGGGTCTTTCCTCCTTTGTGCAAGGAGAGTGGCGTCATTGAAAACAAGGATCTTGAATTTTAAAAAAATGGGATACCTCGGACTCAAGAATGATTTTAGCAGCTTTCTTTTTCCGTAACAATTTCCTCAAGCGGCCAGAGCCTAGAGTGTCTTTCCTGGAAATAGAAAGTAGTCTCGTGAAGAAAGGCGTGTAGCAATGGAAGAGATGACTGGGGGAGGTGGTCGTATCCCCACGCACAGCCCGAGGTCGGGGGGAGGCTGGCCGGGCAGTAGAGAATTCGCGGCGGGAAGACGGTAGCCCAACGCCGGGTTGGCAAGAACCCGGGGGCTGAGGGCGCGGGTGTAGGGCCGCTGTGAGCCCAGAAAGGGTCTTGTGAGCCTAGAAAGATTTGTCCTGTAGCAGAGGGAAAGTCCCGGAACAGCTGCCGGCAGGCACTGCGGCTTGAATTGGTCCATACGGATTCGAATCCAATTCGATTTCGAGGCAGGTTCCAAGGCCGCCTGCCCACCCACTGCTTTTTGGGCGCTGCACAATTCTCACAGCATTTGAACGGGAGCCTTCGATCACCGAAGCAACAGCCTATTGACGTTCTGTTTCTTCGGTTGCCCTAATTTTGAGACAGTGTGACCAATTCTAGGGGGAGGCCTAGGTCTCCTTCCTTTAACTTCGCAAACCAAAGTCTTCCTAATCTCATTCACTCCAGCGCACCACTAAGCTGTATTTTCTTTGCCGCCTGTCTTAAGTCACTGTCCATCTGTCTCACCAGAATGTGACCTACCCGAGAACAGAGACCTCTCTTGTTCTCCAGTGCCCACAGCCGTACCCGGCACATAGTAGGCAATCAACAGAAGCTGGCTGTCGAGCGGAAGCCCAGTGTACCGTACAGTCTGCCGCAGCCAAGCTACAGGCTCCAGGCGGGACAGGGGTGGCGCCCACTGGGGCCCATCGCCCGGCGAGAGCTCCGGGGGGTTGGGTGGCCGTGACACAGCGTCTCTCCGCTTTTCTGTTCCCCGCTCAGAGCTGTGCGCACTGCAGAAGGCGGTGGAACTGGAGAAGCCAGAGCCGGACAGCGCCGAGCGACCCCGCGCGCGACGGCGGAGGAAGCCGCGCGTGCTTTTCTCGCAGGCGCAGGTCTACGAGCTGGAGCGGCGCTTCAAGCAGCAGCGGTACCTGTCGGCTCCCGAGCGCGACCAGCTGGCCAGCGTGCTGAAGCTCACGTCCACGCAGGTCAAGATCTGGTTCCAGAACCGGCGCTACAAGTGCAAGCGGCAACGGCAAGACCAGACTCTGGAGCTGGTGGGGCTGCCGCCGCCGCCGCCACCGCCGGCCCGCAGGATCGCGGTGCCAGTGCTGGTGCGCGATGGCAAGCCTTGCCTAGGGGACTCGGCGCCCTACGCGCCAGCCTACGGCGTGGGCCTCAACGCCTACAGCTACAACGCCTACCCTGCCTACCCCGGGTACGGGGGCGCGGCTTGCAGCCCCGGCTACAGCTGCACCGCTGCTTACCCGGCCGGGCCGCCTCCGACGCAGACGGCCACGGCCGCCGCCAACAACAACTTCGTGAACTTCGGCGTCGGGGACTTGAACGCGGTGCAGAGCTCTGGGATTCCGCAGGGCAACTCGGGAGTGTCCACGCTGCACGGCATCCGAGCCTGGTAGAGAAGGGACCGGTCTGGGAGGCCTCCGACCGATCCCACCTCTCAAGAGGGACACTGACTAAAGAGGGGAGAGGGAGGGCTCCCGACACGATCCTGCGATCCCTCGGATGGATGTCACATGCACTCCCACGGAGGCTTCGGAGATTTCCCGCCCCGTGCGCCTTTGTCCCCCGAGAGGGAGAGTTTGTGGCCAGGTTTACGCAGCTTGTGGTGAGTGAAACGGCAGCCTGGTGCCTAGCTGTGGCCCCAGGAGTGCCCTCCGAGTGCCCAGGAGCATCCCTAACCAGAGGAACACCAGCCCATTGGGACTGGGAGCCCGGGAGCAGCAGGCTCCTAACGGCCGCCTTTCCCCAAGCCTGGGCCGGGCGCCCGGGCCCTTGCTGCCTTGCGGCTGCCCCCCCACCCCACCCCACCCCCACTCCCACCCCCACCCGTATTTATGTTTTTACCTGTTTCTGTAAGAAATGAGAATCTCCTTTCCATTAAAGAGAGTGCGCTGATCCGGCCGTGTGCTTCTTTCAGCTTGCCATTTTTCAGAAACTGAATTTTGGAGGGCAGAGGCAGCCGACCTTGAGTTGTAGGGATAGGCATTCACTGAGCACATTGATGTTGATATAAATAAAGGCTCTCCTGTGCTGGGTCCAGTGTTAGGTACTTTCTGGGGTTGCTCACGTCATCCTCAGTAACTCTGGAAAGGGAAGTTCTGTTTTAAAGGTTAGCAGACTGAGGCCTGGAGAGGTCTAGTGACTTGTCTAGGAACAAATAGCCAGTGCTGGGAGAACTGAGGTTCCATTCTGGGTCTCATTACAGAGACTGAGGACACCAGCCCAGAGGTTCCAACCTCACCTCCTTAAACTCTACTGCTCCTGGTGCTGTTTAAAGTAGAGGGCATTAAATGGAAAGTAAAAGCACCTGAGTCCTGTGAGATTGCAGGGCACCCGAACTCATCCTTCTTAGAGTAACACTGCCTGCAGTCCATTTCATAGATGGAAAAACCCAGAACCAAAGCCCTTGTCAGGGTTCTCAGAATGCCCCAGACCAGTGATACTCAGATACGCCAAATGGAAGTGCCGCATGGGTCCTGTCGTCTGGCCTCACCGCTGCTCTGCTGGGTGGAGAGCAGAGCCTGGACCACAGAGGTGACTAAAGGACCTCGACCGCCTCCTTCTGCGGCCAGGCCCCATAAATTCTCCCCCATTTGACAGTTTTTTCAGCATTTAACGAATTTTGTCCTAGCCCTGACCAACGAATGCTACTGTGCAGATTTTACAGACGAGAAAATTGAGGCTCAGTGAAATCAAGCTAAAAACCTGCTCACTGTGGGAGTTTCTGGCTGTGTGCCCGTTTTTTTTTTCCCCCATCAGTAAAATAAGAACAAAAATACTTGCTCGGAGTCCTGGACCACCAGTTCACAGGGGCTGACTGCAGCTCCTTTACCTCCAGCTCCACTCAACTCTCTAAAAGGGAGGAAGATGGGAGGGCGTCAGAGGTTTTACGTTCCTATGGAATATGGGTTTTTTTCTGGATTTTGCCTGGAAAGTACCGGCCTGGTTGCCTGGCCCCAGGGCTCTCGGTGGAAGACAAAACATTGCTCCTGGCACATCCTAACCTCTGGGAAGAGCCCCTAAGCCAGGCCTGGGGCCATTCTGCTGTCAAGCCAAGGACCCATCAGCTCTGCCAGTGCCTGTCTGTCCCTCAGGGCTCACCCCACCACCCTTGGGGAGAGGGGAAGATGCCAGGAGACTCTAAGTGCTAAGAGCCGAGCTGGATGCCTCTTGTGATACAGGGATGCAGGGTGTATGGGCTGAGCTCTGTAAGGAAGGGGGGAAATGCTGCCTCAGAGCTGGGCTCTGGGCCCTCAGACTTTAATCTCTCTGAGGGCTGCGGGAGGGGGATGTGTTCAGCCCAGGCTCGCGCTCTGCCTCCTGTGCCTACAACCCTACTTCATGCCTTCAGCACTCTGAGATGTACGCGGCAGTCCCATCCCCTGGAAGGGCACCAGACCAGTTCTTGATTCAGATAACCCTTTCCTCCCAGGCTAGCCACAGCAGGTGGCCTAACTCACACAACCAGGGAGATCCTTCTACCTGGAGCTCACCCACATTCTTGTCCTTCGTCAGTGTCCACTACCTCCTGGGGGTCCTGCACACCTCTGGGCCTTTTTCACCTTGCACTCATCTACAGTAACACTGCGTGTGCGCGCTCAGTCGCTCAGTTGTTTCCGACTTTTTGTGACCCCATGGACTGGGGCTCGCCAGGCTCCTCTGTCCCTGGAATTCTCCAAGCAAGAATACTGGCGCGGGTTGCCATTCCCTTCTCCAGGGGACACCACCCAGGGATCGAACCCGTGTCTCCTGCATCTCCTGTATAGGCAGGTGGGTTCTTTTTGGCTGCACCACCTGGGAAACCAGCCTTTTTTTCTATGACATTATGCTAACAGTAACATTAGAGAGAAAAAATCTTCCTCATATTATCCCGCGAGGTTTTCCTACGATGCCTCCCTCTCCTTCTTTGTCATCCTTCAGGGACCAGCAGAGTGACTCCAAGGTCTCTCACAAAGGGATAAGGAGGGCTGGCTGGCTCTGGCTTCACGGAAAGCCAGGCCTACAGGCTAAATGCTTAGGGGAGTTTGCTGATCTAATCCATCTTAATTTGCAAACTGGGAAGCTGAGGACCAGAGGTTAAGGCAATGGTCAAGGTCATACATTCCCTAAGCACAGAGCTGGGAAACCCACCAGGCAGATACCAAAAGGCAGGGTGGGGACAGCGTCTAAGAACGGAGAGCCAGTCTCCTGAAGATGCAGGGGACCCTGCTCTCTGCCCTGGGGCAGCCCACGCTCTCACCAGTGGGTGGGGCTCTCAGGCTTGGTATCCAGGCTCATTATGGAACAAACTGTAGTTCGCAGAGCCCTGGGAAGCAGCACACAGCTCTTGCCGGCTGAGGGTGTGGGGTCCAGGAGTCAGAGGGCTGAGGGTCAAGGGGTCGTTACTATCTTAAACTAATGACGCCTGCCTTCCCGTAGCAATCCCTTCCCGAGGCAAATCGGCAGATTTGTTTTCCAAGTATATCCTATAAACGACGCATGCTGAGTGAGAAATTTCAACCAGGACAGAAAAGTGAGAAAGCCCGGGCGCCTCCGAGGTGGCAAAGCTCGCGGAGATAAGGATGGTGCGGGCGGGCTCCCTCTATCCGGGGTTCTGAGGGTGCACGTAGAGAAGTAGTTATATCTAATAGTTTAAAAAAGAAATTAGACAACTACCGGCCTCACCGACCCAATGGACATGAGTTTGAGCAAGCTCAGGGAGATGATGAAGGACACGGAAGCCTGGCGTGCTGCAGTCCACAGGGTCGCAAAGAGCTGGACAGGACTGAGCGACTGAACAACAGCAAGCCCCTGTGGTTAAAAATTGAGAGATAAGCGGTGACATTTAAAAGAAAAAAGCTGGCTCCGCAGGCTAGGATGTAGTTCCCTCAGCCCAGCGCCGCCCTGCACAAGCTGGCAGAGGAGAGCCCCGCCTGGGGATCCCCAGAATGAGAGACTGGAGACCTCCTCTTGCTTCCTCACGTTACTTCCAGCCAGCAGACACAGGTTTTGCCTAATCAGAATAGCTCCCATCTTATTTTGTAGGGCTTTCTGCTTAAATCAATGCCATGCAGCTCATTTCAATACTCGCATTTAAACAAATCTGCGGCAGACCCACGAACTTGACGCCTTGACATCAGCCAGAAAACCTGCGCAGCTACTGGGCAGGCTCGCCCGTCCTGGCTGGGCCCTTGCCTTCTCTGGGAGGTGTTCCCAGCTTAGGCCGCTGGCCCCTGGGGAGCCAACAGATCCACCTAGCCCCGGGTCTTGCTGACCTCACTGCTAGACGGAGTTCCTGGAAAAAGGGACCCGCAGCTTAGATTTCACTTGTTTATCATTTGTAGAGCTTGCTGTGGTACAAGCGCTGTCCTTACTCTAAAATAAACCCATCTAACCATCTTTTACATTTCTGAGTTCTGCTGAGGAACCCATCTTAGGCCCAGAGAGGAGGACTAACTTGCTCAAGGTCACACAGCCAGAGCTTGGTTTCAGACTGAGGCAGTCTGACTCCAGAGCCCAAGAGCAAACAAACGTTTCATCCTCAGTTCAAAGAGTAGGCACAAAAATGTCTGTTGATTGATTGAAGGTAGGTATGGTAGTAAAATTAGCTAGCAACTCTGCAAACATTTCTGTGTGCCGGACTTATCAAGCATACAAGGTAAGCATGATTATTCCTCACTTGGGGCAGGAGAGGAGACTGAGGCACGTAGAAGTGGCCCACCCAAGCTCTCACAGTAGGGGAGGCAGGGCAGCTGGGGTGCGGGGACGGGGGTGGCTGTCCTGCACCACTCTGATGCTTCTCAGGAGAGCTTACTGCAGAAGGGAGTAGGCAGTGAGCAGGCTGGTTCCCTGGGGCCACGACGCGCTCCCCACCCCGCTCCCACCCACAGCTGCCGAGGATAACAGCGGGGATTAGTGCCTAACATCTGTTCTTGTTTCCTTTGTGCCAGGCCCAAGGCTAAGTGCTGAACCTGCGAATCTCATTCCGTCATTTCCCAAGGAGGAAACTGAAACTCAGAGAAGTTAAGGACGTTGACTACCTAACGCCACTCTGGCAGTGTGGCCTGGGGAATCCTAGGCAGGAATCCAGATGGTTCCAATAGAGGCCTGGCTCTTTGAACCGCTCTCAGGGGTTCCCAAACTTGCCTGAAGACACAAACTGCTGGAGTCTGGGACAACCTCAACCCCCTCCCTGCCCCAGCTCCCTTGAATTGGACTCCTTGGGGAAGGCGCCTGCAAAACCATATTTATAACCAGGTGATTCTCATCATCTGGCAAGTTGGAGAACTGCATCTTTTCCCAGAGGCATCTGATTCTGCAGGCTCTTCTCCTGATGGCCTGGGAGAAGCTGGAGTCAGATTTCCCCTCTCCAGGGCCTGCTTTTCCATCTTGGGATCCGGTGGCTGAGCACAAGCCTGGTAGCCTAGTGACCCTGGGAGCGGGGAGGAGGGCAAAGGGAGGGAAAGAGGAGAAGTCAGAAGAGGTACTGGGGGCACAACTGACATAGCTCAGACCAAGAGCCGCCCTGCGGCTTACAGAGCCAGTGCCTGCCAGCGCTGCCTGCACGGACGGCAAGGGGAATCGCGGGAGTGGCGGGGGCGGGGGGCACTCTTCAGGGACAGTCCACCTGTGCTGGCCAAATCCTAAGCTCCAGCTGGAGCCCCAGAGGGGAGTAGGGTTGAACCAGACTCCATAGGCGTTTCACTTCAGTTCAGTTCAGTGGCTTTGCGACCCCATGAACCGCAGCACGCCAGGCCTCCCTGTCTATCACCAACTCCTGGAGTTCACTCAAACTCCTGTCCATTGAGTCAGTGATGCCATCCAGCCATCTCATCCTCTGTCGTCCCCTTCTCCTCCTGCCCCCAATCCCTCCCAGCATCGGACTCTTTTCCAATGAGTCAACTCTGCATCAGGTGGCCAAAGTATTGGAGTTTCAGCTTTAGCATCATTCCTTCCAATGAACACCCAGGACTGATCTCCTTTAGGTTGGACTGGTTGGATCTCCTTGCAGTCCAAGGGACTCTCAAGGGTCTTCTCCAACACCACAGTTCAAAAGCATCAATTCTTCAGCGCTCAGCTTTCTTCACTGTCCAACTCTCACATCCATACATGACCACTGGAAAAACCAGAGCCTTGACTAGGCAGATCTTTGTTGGCAAAGTAATGTCTCTGCTTTTCAATATGCTATCTAGGTTGGTCATAACTTTCTTTCCAAGGAGTAAGTATCTTTTAATTGCATGGCTGCAATCACCATCTGCAGTGATTTTGGAGCCCCCCAAAACAAAATCTGACACTGTTTCCACTGTTTCCCCATCTATTTGCCATGAAGTGATGGGACCAGATGCCATGATCTTTGTTTTCTGAGTGTTGAGCTTTAAGCCAACTTTTTCACTCTCCTCTTTCACTTTCATCAAGAGGCTTTTTAGTTCCTCTTCACTTTCTGCCACAAGGGTGGTGTCATTTGCATATCTGAGGTTATTGATATTTCTCCCTGCAATCTTGATTCCAGCTTGTGCTTCTTCCAGCCCAGTGTTTCTCATGATGTACTCTGCATGTAAGTTAAATAAGCAGGGTGACGATATACAGCCTTGACATACTCCTTTTCCTATTTGGAACCAGTCTGTTGTTCCATGTCCAGTTCTGACTGTTGCTTCCTGACCTGCATATAGGTTTCTCAAGAGGCAGGTCAGGTGGTCTGATATTCCCATCTCTCTCAGAATTTTCCACAGTTGATTGTGATCCACACAGTCAAAGGCTTTGGCATAGTCAATCAAGCAGAAATAGATGTTTTTCTGGAACTCTCTTGCTTTCTTGAAGATCCAGCAGATGTTGGCAATTTGACCTCTGGTTCCTCTGCCTTTTCTAAAACCAGCTTGAACATCTGGAAGTTCACGGTTCACGTATTGCTGAAGCCTGGCTTGGAGAATTTGGGGCATTACTTTACTAGCGTGTGAGATGAGTGCCATTGTGCATAGGCGTTTACAGGGTGCCGAAGTTTCATCTGGCCCTCTGTCCACTGGAGGCTGTAAAAGGTTTTGTCATGTGCTCTGTTTAAGAAGTTAAAAAGCAGCCCAGCTGAATTCTAACACCAAACCCTCTTCTTTCCAGCACACCACCAACGAACCCCACCCCACTGAAATTCCAGCCTACAGAAATCTCAGTTGCCGCACTGGCTTACTTTAATTCTGCCTCTCACCCCAAAGTAGCTTCCTTTGCCTTCAGCTTCTTAGGGTAGGTTTACCACACAAGGCTGGCACGTTCCTGCCTCTGGGCCTTCACACTGACTGTTCCCTTTGCTTGGAATGACCTTCCTCAGATATCTGCCTGCCTGATGCTTCATCTGTTTCAAGTCTTTACTGAGATGTCACCTTATGAGACCCATCCAACTATCCTATTTAAAATCACATCCTGTGTGGTAAAAAAGGAACCTTTCTCTGCACTGTTGTAGGAATGTAAATTGGTGCAGCCACTATGGAGAGCACTATGGAGGCCCCTCAGAAAATTAAAAATTTAAATAAATTTTAATTTATTATTATAATTAAACATAAATTTGCCATATGATCCTACAATCCCACTCCTGGGCATATATCCAGAAAAGATGAAAAGTCAAAAACATGTGCATCCCAGTGTTCATAGCAGCACTGTTTATAATAGCCAACACTTGGAAACAACCTAAATACCTATCAGCAGATATATGGACACACACACATAACGTAATATTATCCAGTCATAAAGAAGAATGAAACAATGCCAGTTGCAGCGATATGGATGGACCTAGGGATTATTAGACTAAGTGAAGTAAGTCAAAGGCAAATGCCATGTGATATTACTTATATCTGGAATATTTTAAAATGATACTGATTTACAAAACAGAGACAGACTTACAGACACAAGAAAGAAACCTTTAGTCACCAAAGAGAATAGATGGGGAGTGGGGAGGGAGAGATAAATTAGGAATTTGAAATTAAGATATACATGATACTATATATAAAATGCACAAACAACAAGGACCTACTGTGTAACACAGGAAACTATATTCAGCGTCTTACAATGAACCATAATGGAAAGGAGTATGAGCAGATATATATGTGTGTGTGTGTGTATATATATATAAATAACTGAATCACTTTGCTGTATACCAGAAACTAACAGCATTGTGAACCAAGTATATTTCCATTTTTAAAACAGAACTAAAACAACTATAAATATATTTATTGACTATAAGATAAATTTATTCTCCTAATTTTTCATTTCATTTTCAAGACAATGTTCCAAACTAATCTTTCTTTCTGTTTTTTTCCTAGGTTTTTTTTTTTTTTTTACATTTTTGGAGTCTGTTTATTTTAAATGCTTTTTTTCTGTATGCGTTTTCTTTAGAAAATTATGACCCCCTGATCTAACTGTCTTAGAACAGAACTTTCTGTTACACACTCACAAATACATAGGCTTGTATTTGAAGTTCCTTCTACCTCCTGAACTCCTACCCATCCATCAAGGTCCACGCCATATGGCCCTCCTTTCTGAGAGTGTCCACCGTTGTTAGAGAATTGACTTTGTAACTTGGCAGTCACCATAGTGTCTGACTCATCTCTACGCCCACAGTGCTCAACAAAGAACAGGCTACACAGTAGGTGCCCTCATCTGATAAATGAATGAATGAATAGGTGACTGAATAAAGCCTGCGTGTGGGAAGCAGTACACCTACAGATCCATAATCTCCTGAACTTTTCACACTCATGGCATTTTAAGTCCCATGGTAACATGCTTTCTGCTGCTGAAGTGTGGGTTCCAGGTAGGAAAGACAGTGTGTGCCCACCCTGCACAGAGCCTGCTCATAGCAGGCATGTGATAAATACACAGTGCCTGAGGGATTTCCCTGCTGGTCCAATGGTTAAGAATCTGCCTTGCAATGCAGGGGACATGGATTCAGTCCCTGGTAGGGGAACCATGATCCCATATGTCAAGGAGCAACTAAGTCTGAGAGCTGCAACTATTGAGCCTACGCCACACGTAGAGTCTGCAATGAAATGTCCCACCTGCTACAAAGAACCGACACAGCCAAATGAGGATATAAATAGATATTTCTTTAAAAATATGCACTGCCTGAATGAAGGAACTGATTTGCTTATTCTGACTTGTAAGGTTAAAAGTTGCGTTTCTGGAAAAATACTTTTTTAAGAGTTTATTTGAGCAAAGATTAATTCAGATAAGGCAGCACCAAACTGGAAGTGGCTAGGAGCACGGGAGCCAGGCCAAAGACTTCTACTGAGGAACTGCAGAAGCAATGCAAAGAAACCATTTGACTGGCTGTACTTTAAAGTCTACTCGGTTGGCTGTTTGTGATTGGTTGTCCCTACTATTGTGGGTTTTTAAAAAATTTTTATTGGAGTATAGTTTATTTATAATGTTAGTATAGTGTTAGTTTCTACTGTACTGCAAGGTGAATCAGTTATACAAATATTTATATCTCCACTCTTTTTTAGATTCTTTTCCTATATAGTCCATTACAGAGTATTGAGCAGAGTCCCCTGTGCTATACATGCGTGCGTGCTGAGTTGCTTCAGTCATGTCCAACTCAGTGTGACCCTCTGGACTGTAGCCTGCCAGGCTCCTCTGTCCATGGGGTTCTCCAGGCAAGAATACTAGAGTGGGTTGCTGTTCCTTCTCTGATGCTATAAAGTAGGTCCTTGTTAGTTATCTATTTTGTATATAGTAGTGCTTATATGTCAATCGCAATCTACCAATTTATCCCTCCCCCCTTTCCTCCTGGTAACCATAGTTTATTTTTTACATCTGTGACACTATTCCTGTTCTGTAAATAAGTTCATTTATACCTTTTTTTTTAGATTCCACATATAAGCAATATCATATTTGTCTTTTTCTGTCTGACTTACTTCATTTAGTATGATAATCTCTAGGCCAGTCCATACTGCTGCAGATAACATTCTGTCTTTCTTTTGAGTAAAATTCCATCATATATATGCACCTCATCTTCTTTGTCCATTCCTCTGTCGATGGGCATTTAGGTGTCTTCCTAAAACAGTGCTGCACTGGGGTGCATGTAAACTTTTGGATTATGGTTTTCTCCAGATAAATGCCCAGGAGTGGGATTATTGGATCATATAGTACTTCTGTTTTTAGTTTTTTAAGGAACTTCCCTACTGTTCTCCATAGTGGATGCATCAACCTACATTTCCACCAATAATGTAGGAGGGTTCCGTTTCTCCACACTCTCTCCAGAATTTGTTTATGGACTTTTTGATGATGGCCATTCTGACTGGTGTGAGGTGATACCTCATTGTAGTTTTTTCTTTTTCTTTTTTTTTTTTTTTAATATTTATTTGTTTATTTGGCTGCACCGGGTCATAGAACCATGTTGGAACACACAGGAACCTTCAGTCTTTCATTGCAGCACTTGGGATCTCTAGCTGCAGCATCTTAGTTGCTACATGTGGTATCTTGCTCCATGACCAGGATCGCACCTGGCCCCTCTGCATTGGGAGCTCGAAGTCTTAGCCACCGGACTGCCAGGAAAGTCTCTCATTGTAGTTTTAATTTGCATTTCTCTGATAATTAGTGAAGTTGAGCATCTTCAAGTGGTTTTTGGCTATCTATATGTCTTCTTTGGAGAAATATCTATTTAGATTTTCTGCCTATTTTGAAGAAAGAATTTTAAATAGGCCTATTTGCAACTTACTCATTCCCTTTTCAAACTTCCCTCCTCTGCTCCTCCTTGGCAGCCCTGAAATTGGTTCAATATATATTTAGTAAATATTGTGCAAGGCACAGGGGAGCCCACCAAAGAGTAAGATCCCTGCCATCCTGAATCTTTGGTTCTGATGGGGAGACAAACAGTAAACAGATAAATACATATATAAGGCCATTTAAGACAGTTATCTTTGCTGAGAAGAAAGTTTGGCTAGATGATATGACAGTGGTTGCTGGGAGAGGGTAGGTGGTGGGGGTAGGGGGAAAGTGATAGTCACTCAGTCGTGTCTGACTCTTTGCGACCCAATGGACCATACAGTCCATGGAATTCTCCAGGCCAGAATATTAGGCTGGGTAGCCTTTCCCTTCTCCAGGGGATCTTCCCAACCCAGGGATCGAACCCAGGTCTCCCACATTGCAGGCAGGTTCTTTACCAGCTGAGCCACAGGGAAGCGCAGGGGTAGGGAGAGAGGCATTGTCCTTCATTCGTATTGTTTGACCGATGCCCTGGGTCCTCACTGCTGTGCGGACTTTCTCTGCTGCGGCGTGTGGCTCCTCACGGCAGTGGTTCTCTTGTGGAGCACAGGCGCTGGGCCCAGCCGCTCTGTGGCATGTGGGATCTTGCCAGGTCAGGGATCAGACTAGAACAAATAATTTCACCACCTGTATGGAAACACAAAAGATCTTGAAAAGTCAAAGCAACCTTGAGAAAGAAGAATGGAGCTGGAGGAATCAACCTTCCTGACTTCAGACTTTACTACAAAACTACAGCCATCAAGACAGTATCATGTTTGCACAAAAATAGAAATATAGACCAATGGAACAAGATAGAAAGCCTGGAGATAAATCCACGCCCCTGTGGGCACCTTATCTTCAACAAAGAAGGCAGAAATATACAATGCAGAAAGAACAGTCTCTTCAATAAATGGTACCAGGAAAACTGGGCAGCTAGGTGTGAAAGAATGAAATTAGGACACTTCCTAACACCATACACAAAAATAAACTCAAAATGGATAAGGACCTAAACAATAAGACTAGAAACTACAAAACTCTTAGACGAAAACATAGGCAGAACACTCTTTGACATAAACCACAGCAAGATCCTCTATGACTGCCCCACCTAGAGTAATGGAAATGAAAACAAAAATAAACAGGACCTGATTAAACTTAAAAGCTTTTGCACAACGAAGGAAACTATAAGCAAAGTTAAAAGACAAACCCTCAGCATGGGCTTCCCTGGTGGCTCAGAGGTTAAAGCGTCTGCCTCCAATGCGGGAGACCTGGGTTCGATCCCTGGGAAGATCCCTTGGAGAAGGACATGGCAATCCACTCCAGAATCCCATGGACGGAGAAGCCTAGTAGGTTACAGTCCATGGGGTCGCAAAGAGTCAGACACGACTGAGCGACTTCACCTCACCTCAGCATGGGAGAAAATAATAGCAAATGAAACAACTGACAAAGAACTAATCTCCAAAATATACAAGCAGCTCACAAAGCTCGATATCAGAAAAACAAACAACCCAATCAAAAAGTGAGCAGAAGACTTAAAGAGACATTCTCCAAAGAAGACATAGAGATGCCTTCCACACACAGATGTTCATGTCTTCCATGAAAAGATACTCAGCATCGCTTGTTATTGGAGAAATGCAAATCAAAACTACATTGAGGTATCACCTCACACTGGTCAGAATAGCCATCATAAAAAAAATCTACAAACAATAAATGCTGGAGAGCGTGTGGAGTAAAGGGAATCCTCTTGCACTGTTGGTGGGAATGCAAATTGATATAGCCCCTGTGCAGAACAGTATGGAGATTCTTTAAAAACCTAGAAATAAAACTACCATGCACGCGTGCTCAGCCGCTTCAGTTATGTCGAAATCTGTTCCTCTATGGACTGTAGCCTGCTGGTCTTCTCTGCCCATGGGATTCTGTAGGCAACAATACTGGAGTGGGTTGCCATGCCTTCCTCCAGGGGGTCTTCCCCACCCAGGGATCGAACCTGTGTCTCCTGCGTCTCCTGCAATGCAGGTGGATTCTTTACTGGTGGGCCACCCGGAAGCCCATAAAACTACCATATAACCCAGCATTTCCACTACTGGGCATATACCCTGAGAAAAGCATAACTGAAAACATCCTTGAGTTTCATTGTAACATTATTTATAATAGCTAGGACATGCAAGCAGCCTAGGTGTCCATCAGCAGATGAATGGATAAAGAAGTTGCGGTACATATACATGATGGAATATTACTCAGCTATAAAAAGGAATGCATTTGAGCCAGTTCCAATGAGGTGGATGAACTTAGAAAGACAAATATTGTAAATTAATACATATATATGAAATCTAGAAAGATAGTACTGATGACCCTACTTTTAGGGCAGCAACAGAGAAGCAGATATACAGAACAGACTTTTGGACACAGAGGGAGGAGAGGGTGGGATGATTTGAGAGAATAGCATTGAATCATATATGTTACCATATGTAAAACAGATAGCCAGTGGGAATTTGCTGTATGAGGTGGGATAGGGGTTCAAGAGGAAAGGGATATATATATATATATACTTATGGCTGATTCATGTTGATGTATGGCAGAAACCATCACAATATTGTAATTATCTTCCAATTAAAAATAAAATTACATTAAAAAAAACAAACACCCGGTGCCCTGCATTGGCGGGAAGATTCTTAACCACTGGATCAGCAGGGAGGAGTCTAGGGGAGGTATTTTAGACTTTGTGGTCTGGCAAAGTCACACACTGAAGGTGACATTGAAGTCCTGAAAGTTTAGCTGCAGCAACCATGGGAAGATCTGGGGAAGAGAGTTCAAGGCAGAGGGAGCAGCTTGTGCAAAGGCCCTGGGGTAGGAATGACCTTGACATGTTCAAGAAACAGCAGGTGCGGTCAGAGCTTAGGTGGTTAGGTGGGTGGGTGGAGGAATATGAAGTGGGGTTGAAGAGGTCAGTCTCATAAGCATAAGGCAGATTGACTTATTGGTTACACGTCTCCACTCCCCTGTGTAGTATTTCTGCTGCTGCTGCTGCTGCTGCTGCTAAGTCGCTTCAGTCGTGTCCGACTCTGTGCGACCCCATAGACGGCAGCCCACCAGGCTCCCCCGTGCCTGGGATTCTCCAGGCAAGAACACTCGAGTGGGTTGCCATTTCCTTCTTCAATGCATGAAAGAGAAAAGTGAAAGTGAAGTCGCTCAGTCGTGTTCGACTCTTTGCGACCCCATGGACTGCAGCCTGCCAGGCTCCTCCATCCATGGGATTTTCCAGGCAAGAGTAGTGGAGTGGGGTGCCATTGCCGTCTCCATAGTATTTCTACCCATACTCAAATTTCCCTGACTCTTGACTTTGGACTTTGATAAACAGATGTTAGCAGATATGACACAAGCTGAGGCTTGACGTGTGCTCTCCAGGAGGGGCTTACTCTTCTATGTTTCTGCCACTGCCATGGGAAGAAACGGCTCTGCTAGCCCATGGGATGAGGAGGAAGAGAGACGCCTGGACCTGACCTATGGACCAAGCCTCTGCCAAACTTCATCCAACCTCCTTAACCAAACTCCAGCCAACCCAAAGACATGTGAACAAGAAAGCTAATGTTTTCAAGCCATTGGATTGGTGAGGAGGTTTGTTTCACAGCGTTATTGTGGATACAGTTGACTAGTAGATGGTCATTGCAGGAAGGAGGATATGTAATTAAAGGGTAATGAGGAGTAAGCTGGGGATTCTTTCTTTCATGGCCCTTAGGTGGTGGCAGGCGGGTGGTCATGGGGACAGTTGAGTTATACTCTATTTGTCCTTTCGTGGGGCACAGAACATGACTTCATTTTCTCCCATCACATTAAAGTTAGCGTGGCCTTGTGACTTGTGAGCAGAAACAGTATTAATATGCCACTTCCAGATGAAAGCTTTAGGAGCCAGTGCGCTGTTCTATCTGTCATTCTTCCTGTCAGGACAATCAGTAAATCTCACTTCATCTCCCAGATTTTGCTCCACTCCCACTCCTCCCAGCTTGATCCAGCCTACCATATCTCTGGCCTGGGTGACCACAGGGGCCTCTAGCTGACCCCCACCTTTTCACACTGCTTCCCTGTGGTAAACAGAATAACCGACGCCCATGCCCTCATCCCCAGAACCTGTGAACGTGCCAAAACAAAAGCAAACACAGAAAAGCAAACCAACAACAAGAAGCAAACGCCCATGCAGATGATTCAGTAAAGGTTTTGAGATGGCAAGATTGTCCCAAATTCTCTGGGTGGGCCCCATGTGACCACGAGGGTCCTTATGAGAGACCAGACAGTGAGAGTCAGAGGGGATGTGAGGATAGCAGGCAGAGGTTGCTGCGGTGCAGCCAGGGGCCGACAAATGCAAGCGATCTCGTAAGAGTAGAAAAACTAAGGGACAGACTCTCCCTGGAGTCCCCAGAGGACGGCATCTGTGCCAACACTTCAATTCTAGGACTTCTGACTTCGTTCCTGTAAGACAATAAATCTCTACTATTTTAAGCCGCTGTTCACGGTAACGGAAGACGAATCTACTTCCCTACAGTCTGTTCTCCACTCAATAGTCAGAGTGACCTATCAAAAACTGTAGATTGGATGCTATCACTTACGTGCACAAGGTCATCCGGGTGTCCCCCTTGCTTGTAGGGGATTCTGAACGCCTTGCCTGGGCCGTTGGCCCTGCCCGCTTCTCTAGCCCTGTGGCTCACTCCTGATCGCCGCTTCCTGCCTCACTGGCCTTTCCTCAGCCTCCTCCTGCAGATGTCTACCTTCTGCCCATGATGTTCCTCGTCTCACTCGTAGCCTGTATCTTCTTCCCCCAGGACTCAGCTTGAACGCAGCTTTCCCAGAGAAGAACTTTCTGAGCCCTAGGCTAAACCGGGTGCTCCCGTGTCCTCTGTTTCAGCAACCGTCTTAGAGTCTGTGGTTACACATTTACAGGTGCATTGATACATCATCTTCCCTTCCAGGCTATAAGCACCAGGAGGGAAAGGACTTGGCAATCAGAGCCAATACTGAGTGATTACGAAGTGTCAAGTTGCACTTGCAGCATTCTATTGAATCCTCACAATAATTCTGTAGCTGGACATCATCCTTATTCTTTTCATAGGTAAGGTCCAGAGTCTCAGCGTACAGGACACCAAGAGTAAGGGGCAGAGCCAGGACTGAACTCAGAACCCAGGCATGCTGGTCTAGAGCCCGTTCTTTAATTCACTGGTCTTTATTGCTTCTGTCTGAGTCATCACTACCTGGCACACAGCTGGTGCTCAATAAATATGTGGCAAATGAATGCTGTTATCTAGAGGTACATCACAGGGCTGAGGATGTGTGTGCCCTTAAAGCTGGACAGAGCACAGCTGCCTTGGTTAACATACAACACACAGATGAAAAGCAAAAGATGGCAACACCAAAGTATTTGGAGGTGTCCGTGATCCGACTGCCCACCCGTCTCCTTTGGCGCCCTGTCCCTGGAATGGCAGGTCCACGAATCCAGGCAAATGGGAAGCAGTCAGACAGGAGACAGTAAGAGCGAACGTCAACATTTTAGGACTCAGCAAACTAAAACGGACTGGAATGGGTGAATTTAACTCAGATGACCATTATATTTACTATTGTGGGCAAGACTCCGTTAGAAGAAATGGAGTAACCATCATAGTCAACAAAAGAGTCTGAAATGCAGTACTTGGATGCAATCTCAAAAATGATAGAATGATGTCTGCTAGTTTCCAAGGCAAACTTTTCAATATCATGGTAATCCAAGTCTAGGCCCCAACCAGCAATGCCAAAGAAGCTGAAGTTGAATGGTTCTATGAAGACCTACAAAACCTTCTAGAATTAACACTCAAAAAAAGATGTCCTTTTCATTATAGGGAACTGGAATGCAAAAGTAGGAAGTCAAGAAACACCTGGAGTTACAGGCAAATTTGGCCTTGGAATGAGGAATGAAGCAGGGCAGAGACTAATAGAGTTTTGCCAAGAAAATGCACTGGTCATAGCAAACACCCTCTTCCAACAACACAAGAGAAGACTCTACACATGGACATCACCAGACGGTCAACACCAAAATCAGATTGATTATATTCTTTGCAGCCAAAGATGGAGAAGCTCTATACAGTCAACAAAAACAAGACCAGGAGCTGACTGTGGCTCAGCTCATGAACTCCTTATTGCCAAATTCAGACTGAAATTGAAGAAAGTAGGGAAAACCACTAAACCATTCAGGTATGACCTAAATCAAATCCCTAATGATTATACAGTAAAAGTGAGAAATAGATTTAAGGGACTAGATCTGATAGACAGAGTGCCTGATGAACTATGGACAGAGGTTCATGACACTGTACAGGAGACAGGGATCAAGATTGTCCCCAAGAAAAAGGAATGCAAAAAGGCAAAATGGCTGTCTGGGGAGGCCTTACAAATAGCTGTGAAAAGAAGAGAAGCAAAAAGCAAAGGAGAAAAGGAAAAATATACCCATTTGAATGCAGAGTTCCAGAGAATAGTAACAAGAGATAAGAAAACCTTCCTCAGTGATCAGTGCAAAGAAACAGAGGAAAACAATAGAATGGGAAAGACTAGAGATCTCTTCAAGAAAAGTAGAGATACCAAGGGAACACTTCATGCAAAGATGGGCACAATAAAGGACAGAAATGGTATGGACCTAACAGAAGAAGAAGATATTATGAAGAGGTGGCAAGAATACACAGAAGAACTGTACAGAAAAGATTTTCACCACCCAAATAATCACGACGGTGGGATCACTCACCTAGAGCCAGACATCCTGGCATGCGAAATCAAGTGGGCCTTAGGAAACATCACTATGAACAAAGCTAGTGGAGGTGATGGAATTCCAGTTGAGCTATTTCAAATCCTAAAAGATAATGCTATGAAAGTGCTGCACTCAATATGCCAGCAAATGTGGAAAACTCAGCAGTGGCCACAGGACTGGAAAAGGTCAGTTTTCATTCCAATCTCAAAGAAAGGCAATGCCAAAGAATGCTCAAACTACCACACAATTGCACTCATCCTCACACGCTAGCAAAGTAATGCTCAAAATTCTCCAAGCCAGGCTTCAGCAATACATGAACCATGAACTTCCAGATGTTCAAGTTGGTTTTAGAAAAGGCAGAGGAACCAGAGATCAAATTGCCAACATCTGCTGGATCATTGAGAAACAAGAGAGTTTCAGAAAAAAACATCTACTTCTGCTTTATTGACTATGCCAAAGTCTTTGACTGTGTGGATCACAATAAACTGTGGAAAATTCTGAAAGAGATGGGAATACCAGACCACCTGACCTGCCTCTTGAAAAACCTGTATGCAGGTCAGGAAGCAACAGTTAGAACTGGACATGGAACAACAGACTGGTTCCAAATAGGAAAAGGAGTACATTATGGCTATATATTGTCACCTTGCTTATTTAACTTACATGCAGAATACATCATGAGAAACGCTGGGGTGGAAGAAGCACAAGCTGGAATCAAGATTGCCAGGAGAAATACTAATAACCTCAGATATGCAGAAGACACCACCCTTATGGCAGAAAGTGAAGAAGAACTAAAAGCGTCTTGATGAAAGTGAAAGAGGAGTGAAAAAGTTGGCTTAAAGCTCAACATTCAGAAAACAAAGATTATGGCATCCGGTCCCATCACTTCATGGGAAATAGATGGGCAAACAGTGGAAATAGTGGCAGACTTTATTTTTGTGGGCTCCAAGATCACTGCAAATGGTGACTGCAGCCATGAAATTAAGACGCTTGCTCCTTGGAAGGAAAGTTATGACCAACCTAGACAGCGTATTAAAAAGCAGAGACGTTACTTTGCCAACAATGGTCCATCTAGTCAAGGCTCTGGTTTTTCCAGGAGTCATGTATGGATGTGAGAGTTAGACTATAAAGGAAGCTGAGCGCCAAAGAACTGATGCTTTTGAACTGTGGTGTTGGAGAAGACTCTTGAGAGTCCCTTGGACTGCAAGGAGATCAACCAGTCCATCCTAAAGGAGATCAGTCCTGAGTGTTCATTGGATGTTGAAGCTGAAACTCCAATACTTTGGCCACCTGATGCGAAGAACTGACTCATTTGTAAAGACCGTGAGGCTGTGAAAGATTGAAGGCAGGAGGAGAAGGGGACGACAGAGGATGAGATAGTTGGATGGCATCAGTGACTCAATGGGCATGAATTTGAGTAAACTCCTGACAGGGAAGCCTGGTGTGCTGCAGTCCATGGGGTTGCAAAGAGTTGGACATGACTGAGTGACTGAACTGAACTGAACTGTCCTTGTTAAATGTATGGCTTGCAAATATCAAATCACTATGTAGTATACCTAAAGCTAACATAATGTGGCATGTCAAGTATATTTTGACTTTTTAAAAATATGTAATCTGGCAATAAAGAATAATTGAAAACTATATTTTAAGAAAGATATATGTATATATATAAAAGTGGAAAGTGTTAGTTACTCAGTCATGTCTGACTCTTTGTGACCCCCTGGACTCTAGTCTGCCAGGCTCCTCTGTCCAAGGGATTCTCCAGGCAAGAATTCTTGAGTGGGTTGCCATACCATCCTCCAGGGGATCTTCCCTACGCAGGGATCAAACCCAGGTCTCGTGCATTACAGGCAGATTGTTTACTGTCTGAGCCAACAGAGAAGCCCACGTACGTGTGTGTGTGTATATATATTTATATACACATATATATGTATATAGTGTATATACTTAGTGTATATATACATACATATGTACGTATACATATGAATGTATATAGTGTGTTAGTTGCTCAGTTGTGTCCGACTATTTGCGACCCCATGGACTGTAGCCCACCAGGCTCCTCTGTCCATGGGATTCTCCAGGCAAGAATGCTGAAGTGGGTTTCCATTTCCTCTCCAGGGGATCTTCCTGACCCAGGGATTGAACCTGGGTCTCCTGCATTGCAGGCAGATTCCTTACTGTCTGAGCCACAGGGAAGCCCATATCTAAATATGCACATATATGTCACTGTACAGACCATACTGAATCTGTCTGCTATACAGCAGAAATTAACACATTGTGAATCAATAAAAATTTCAATTAAAAATTATTTTTCAGTGTAAAGCGCATAGAGTTTCATCTTGTTAGAGCTGAAACCAAGCCCCACCTTAAAAGTGTTTACAGATAAGGAGAGAGCCATCTGGCATCACTGGAGAATGATGGCTTTAAAACCTGAGAGCATCTGCTGTCGAGGAAATGCACTATTTGGCCCTGCAGGAATCATCTTCAAAGCCAGAGAACCTGGTTTAAGCATGGCCTTTATAAGAAGCTAATCATGGCCTGACTCCCACCAACCAGATGGCTAGGCCGCCTTCCCCTGGTGGAATAAGGGGCCTGCTCCACGCAGCTGTCCAAGCTGGGAGCTGACATGAAGATGCTGGAATCCGTCTGCTCTGCTCTTTCATCCGCAGCCTCTGGGACCTGCAGTCCAGAGTCAAGAGTGGGGTGAGCCACAGGGGCTGCGGCAGGTGAGGCCTCACCAGCAATTAGCTTCCATGCCCAGATATTTGCTCCTTTTCATGTTCCTAATCTTTTTACCAGAAATACCTCGGATTTTGTTCCGAGCTGTACTGGGAGCATTACCCTCTTCAGAGGGCATTGGGAAGTCAGGGGTTTTCACCACTGAGGTCCCTTTGGAGAATGGCCCTCACACTGAATTATGAAGTTCCAGAAGCATCACCAAGCTACCAGGGAGAACGGCAGAGTTAACGGATTACTCCTAGACAACAGGTTAAGAGGGAATTTTGTATCAAAAAAAAAATTAGGTAAACTGGACTTTATCCTAATTAAAAACATGTATGCGTCAAAGGGTACCATCAATAGCGTAAAAAGGCCAACCCACAGAATGAGAGCATGTATTTGCAAATCATATATTTAATAAGGAATTGATATGCAGAATATACAGAAAACTCCTACAACTCAACAACAAAAAGCAAACAACTAGAGACTTCCCTGGTGGCCCAGTGGCTAAGGATCCGCCTGCCCATGCAGGGGACACGGGTTCAACCCCTGGTCCGGGGCCCGTGGGCCACAACTACTGACACGTGTGCCTAGAGCCTGTGCTCCGCAACAAGAGGAGCCGCCGCTTGCTCCACAGCTGGAGCAGGCCTGTGCACAGCAAAGACTTGGTACAGCCAAAAATAAATAAACTAACTTTTCAAAAATGTATATAAAAAACTGGATATAAAAATGGGCAAAGGAACTTAAATAGACATTTCTCCAATGAAGATATACAAATAAGCCAATAAGCACATGAAAAGATAGTCAATATCATTAATTATAGTGTGCGTGTGTGTTCAGTGGCTCAGTCGTGTACAATTCTTTGTGATCCCATGGATTGCAGCCCTCCAAGCTCTTCTGTACATGAAAATTTTCAAACAAGAATACTAGAGCAGGTTGCCATTTCCTACTCTGGGGCATCTTCCCAACCTAGGGATCGAACCTGTGTTTCCTGCGTCTCCTGCCTTGGCAGTAAGATTCTTTACCACTGAGCCATCATTAATCATTAGTGAAATGCAAATCAAAACCACGTATCCATTAGGCTGGCTACCATCAAAAAAAAAGAGAAGGGGGTGGAGGTTGCTGAGGATGCAGAGTAGCTGAAACCCTTGTGCACAGCTGGTTGGGATGTAAAATGATGCAGCCTTTGTGGAAAACAGTATGGTAGGCTCTCAAAAAATGAAACATAGAATAATCATACAATTCAGCAATTTCACATCTGCATACATATTGGAAAGAAGAGGAAATAGGAATCAAAAAGATATTTGTGCACCAGTGTTCATAGCAGTGTTATTCACGATGGCCAAAATGTAGGAACAACCTACGTGTCCAGTGTTAGATAAGTGAGTAAATGAAATGTGGAATATATACACAATGAAATATTATTCAGCCTCAGAATGGAAGGAAATTCTGACATATACTACAAGATGAAGACTTTATGCTTAAATGAGCCAGCCATAGAAGGACAAATACTGTACGATTCCATTCATATGAGCCCCCTAGAGTAGTCAAATTAATGGAGACAGAAAGTAGAATCATGGTTTCCAGCAGCTGTGTGAGTAGAAAGTGGGGAGTTAGTATTTGATGGATATAGCATTTTAGTTGGAGAGGATGGAAAACTTCTGGAGAAAGATGGTGCTGATGGTAGCGTAACAATGTGGATGTACTTGGGGCCACTGAGCTACACACTTTCAAAAAATGATTAAACAGTAAATTTGATGGTGTATCTTACCACAGTGAAACAGAAAAGACGGTCAGCCAAGTAACTGAACCACAGAATCACCCCTGACCTTGTCCCCCTCCTCAGCTCCATTGGTAAAAATATAGTGGGTTATATAGCTCTCTGGATTTACATTCTAAATATCTGTAGCAGGCTGATTGCAAATCAGCACCAGTTATCCTTCTCTCCATAAGCCTCTTATCCTTCTCCATCAGAGGGCAGACAGACTGAAAACCACAATCACGGAAAACTAACCAATCTGATCACATGGACCACAGCCTTGTCTAACTCAATGAAACTATGAGCCATGCCCTGTAGGGCCACCCAAGACAGACGGGTCATGGTGGAGAGTTCTGACAAAACGTGGTCCACTGGAGAAGGGAACGGCAAACCACATCAGTGTTCTTGCCTTGAGAGTCCCATGAACAGCATGAAAAGGCAGAAAGATAGGACACTGAAAGAGGAACTCCCCAGGTCGGTAGGGGCCTGATATGCTACTCAGTGGGGAAATAACTCCAGAAAGAATGAAGAGATGGAGCCAAAGAAATACAACGCCCAGCTGTGGGTGTGACTGGTGATGAAGGCAAGGTCCAATGCTGTAAAGAGCAGTATTACAGAGGAACCTGGAATGTTAGATCCATGAATCAAGGCAAATTGGAAGTGGTCAAACAGGAGATGGCAAGAGTGAACGTCGACATTTTAGGAATCAGCAAACTAAGATGGACTGGAATGGGTGAATTTAACTCAGATGACCGTTATATCTACTATTGTGGGCAAGAATCTGTTAGAAGAAATGGAATAGCCATCATTGTCAACAGAAGAGTCCAAAATGCAGTACTCGGATGCAATCTCAAAAATGACAGAATGATCTCTGTTCGTTTCCAAGGCAAACCATTCAATATCATGGTAATCCAAGTCTATGCCCTGACCAGTAATGCCAAAGAAGCTGAAGTTGAACGGTTCTATGAAGACCTACAAGACCTTCTAGAATTAACACCCCAAAAGATGCCCTTTTCATTACAGGGGTGGTGGTTCAGTTGCTCAGGTGTGTCTGACTCTTGTGACTCCATGGATTGTAGCCCACCAGGGTCCTCTGTCCATGGGATTCTCCAAGCAAGAACACTGGAGTGGGTTGCCATTTCCTTCTCCTCATTATAGGGGACTGGAATGCAAAAGGAGGAAGTCAAGAAACACCTGGAGTAACAGGGAAATTTGGCCTTGGAGTACAGAATGAAGCAAGGCAAAGGCTAATAGAGTTTTGCCAAGAGAAAAAACTGGTCATAGCAAACAATCTCTTCCAACAACACAAGAGAAGACTCTATACATGGACATCACCAGACGGTCAACACCAAAATCAGGTTGATTATATTCTTTGCAGCCAAAGAAGGAGAAGCTCTATACAGTCAGCAAAAACAAGACCAGGAGCTGACTGTGGCTCAGATCATGAACTCCTTATTGCCAAATTCAGACTGAAATTGAAGAAAGTAGGGAAAACCACTAGACCATTCAGGTATGACCTAAATCAAATCCCTAATGATTATACAGTAAAAGTGAGAAATAGATTTAAGGGACTAGATCTGATAGACACAGTGCCAAATGAATGGAGGTTCATGACATTGTACAGGAGACAGGGATCAGGACCATCCCCAAGAAAAAGAAATGCAAAAAAGCAAAATGGTTGTCTGAGGAGGCCTTACAAATAGCTGTGAAGAGAAGAGAAGCAAAAAGCAAAGGAGAAAAGGAAAGATACACCCATTTGAATGCAGAGTTCCAGAGAATAGTAAGGAAAGATGAGAAAAACTTCCTCAGTGATCAGTGCAAAGAAATAGAGGAAAACAATAGAATGGGAAAGACTAGAGATCTCTTCAAGAAAAGTAGAGATACCAAGGGAACACTTCATGCAAAGATGGGCTCAATAAAGGACAGAAATGGTATGGACCTAACAGAAGAAGAAGATATTATGAAGAGGTGGCAAGAATACACAGAAGAACTGTACAAAAAAGATCTTCAGAACCCAGATAATCACGACGGTGTGATCACTCACCTAGAGCCAGACATCCTGGCATGCAAATCAAGTGGACCTTAGGAAACATCACTATGAACAAAGCTAGTGGAGGTAATGGAATTCCAGTTGAGCTATTTCAAATCCTAAAAGATAATGCTATGAAAGTGCTGCACTCAATATGCCAGCAAATGTGGAAAACTCAGCAGTGGCCACAGGACTGGAAAAGGTCCGTTTTCATTCCAATCTCAAAGAAAGGCAATGCCAAAGAATGCTCAAACTACCACACAATTGCACTCATCCTCACACGCTAGCAAAGTAATGCTCAAAACTCTCCAAGCCAGGCTTCAACAATATGTGAACTGTGAAATTCCAGATGTTCAAGTTGGTTTTAGAAAAGGCAGAGGAACCAGAGATCAAATTGCCAACATCTGCTGGATCATAGAGAAAGCAAAAGAGTTCCAGAAAAACATCTATTTCTGCTTTATTGACTATGCCAAAGTCTTTGACTGTGTGGATCACAATAAACTGTGGAAAATTCTGAAAGAGATGGGAATACCAGACCCCCTGACCTGCCTGTTGAGAAACCTGTATGCAGGTCAGGAAGCAACAGTTAGAACTGGACATGGAACAACAGACTGGTTCCAAATAGGAAAAGGCGTATGTCAAGGCTGTATATTGTCACCCTGCTTATTTAACTTACATGCAGAGTACATCATGGGTAACACTGGGCTTGAGGAAGCACAAGCTGGAATCAAGATTGCCGGGAGAAATATCAATAACCTCAGATATGCAGATGACACCACCCTTATGGCAGAAAGTGAAGAAGAACTAAAAGCCTCTTGATGAAAGTGAAAGAGGAGTGAAAAAGTTGGCTTAAAGCTCAACATTCAGAAAACAAAGATTATGGCATCCGGTCCCATCACTTCATGGGAAATAGATGTGGAAACAGTGGCAGACTTTATTTTGGGGGGCTCCAAAATCACTGCAAATGGTGACTGCAGCCATGAAATTAAAAGACGCTTGCTCCTTGGAAGGAAAGTTATGACCAACCTAGACAGCGTATTAAAAAGCAGAGACGTTACTTTGCCAACAATGGTCCATCTAGTCAAGGCTCTGGTTTTTCCAGTAGTCATGTATGGATGTGAGACTATAAAGGAAGCTGAGCGCCAAATAATTGATGCTTTTGAACTGTGGTGTTGGAGAAGACTCTTGAGAGTCCCTTGGACAGCAAGAAGATCCAACCAGTCCATCCTAAAGGAAGTCAGTCCTGAATATTCATTGGAAGGACTGATGCTGAAGCTAAAACTCCATTACTTTGGCCACCTGATGTGAAGAGCTGACTCATTTGAAAAGACTCTGATGCTGGGAAAGATTGAGGGCAGGAGAAGCAGGGGACGACAGAGGATGAAATGGTTGGATGGCATCACTGACTCAATGGGCATGAGTTTGAGTAAACTCTGGGTATTGTTGATGGACAGGGAGGCCTGGCGTGCTGCAATCCATGGGGTTGCAAAAATTTGGACATGACTGAGCAACTGAAGTGAACTGATCCATCTCTCCCTGAATCATGTCCTTTACAATGTGACTTTGGTGCCTCTCTCATCAAGAAGTAGAGTCTATTTCTTTAGCCCTTGCAGCTTGCTTACTCCAGTAGGATCTCATAAAAGTGGTATGCCAGTTTTGATCTTGTCCTCAGGAGATCTCGACTGCTTCTGCTTGCTCTGTTGGAAACCTGTCACTGTTATTAGAGTGAGCCAGAGGTAGCCAGCTGGAGGGTGAGAGACTATATGAAGAGAGCCCAGTTATCCGGCTCAGGTCATCCCAAACCATCCCACAGCCAGGGGGCCCCAAACGCATAGTGCGGCCAGCCATGATCACAGAGCTGACAACACTCAATCAACATGAGTAGGCCCTGCCACGAGCAGAAAACGGGCCAGTTGACCAGTAATCTCAAGAGCAATAATACATGTTTATTGTTTGCAACCATTCTTGGGGTTGGGAGGAGGGTTGTTATGCAGCAACAGCTGACTGACACAGTACTGCCACCACCACTGTCTTCTACTCTAAGAAAGCAGATTGACCTTAACCTTAGTTTTCCATCCTCTGAGAACCAATTTTTTCAATGGCTAATGGGAAGGAAACTTTACATTTAAAAACTTCAGCAGAATATGTCGAGACACTGATTGATTTGCTCTAATTTT